>NC_088686.1:12500-10012500 GCF_028017835.1 Emys orbicularis | reverse complement strand
AGAAGGGTAGCACCAGAACACCCCGATTCCAGGCTATGGTGTAAACACAGTCCCCGAAGATGATATAGGGACACACTGACTCCTCCTAACGAAAAGGTCAGGATAACAGGGTGATGGATAGAGATGTTTTGATCGAACCAACATATACAAGGTAAAGGGTGGTACCTAACCACGTCAGAGGGGCAATACATAACTTGTTTGTATCAGTGTCTAAAAAAGGGATCACGGAGGGGGTGTTTTTGTCCAGCCAAGGGAGGAGCAGAAGGTCCTGCTGTTCACTGAGCTGAGTCCATTGGCAGGGGCATACATGTATTAGTGACCCTGTAGAGTACGCCGGGTGCTAATACTGTGCTTTGTCAGCTGTAAACCTGGCCGAGCGCCTTCATTGCTGAACTGAGTCTGTGGTCTTCTTGAGCAGTTCGCTCGAGGTCTGCTGTGTCAGCTGTCTGTGCAGAGCTGAGGCAGCACACAGAGAGCACACACGCAGCCAAGAACTGACAACAGCATACGTGCAGATGTGACTGTTCCCTCAAAAGCTCTTGAGCCTCTCTGTTGGTGGGAATTAAAAAACAATGTATGGACACTCCATGTCCATGAACAGAGGTTATCACAGATGCCTGCAATCTGAGTTTGTGGGTCTCAATTACGAAAACTGATAGCTCATGGTCATTGGAAGATGTGGGAAGCCACATAAACCCTCTAGAACTGCAGGCCATCAGACAAGCACCAAAGTGCTTTTTGCCTCCACTCAAGGACCACATAGTTCAAGTACTGACAGACAACCCCATGGCAATGTTCTATCTCAATGAACAGTGGGAGCTCATTCCCAGATAGTCTGTTGGGAAACAGTGTCCTTCTGGGACTGGTGGTTAGTTCATCAAATGCATCCTGTGGCCGGTGAAGAAAATGAGTGGGAAAAGGCTAGTTGCATACCACAAAATAGCACAAGTGGTCTCAGAAGCAGTTATTGTTGGATCTGCTGTTCATTATGCGCAGTTTCCCTTCAGTAGAGTTGTTTGCCAGAAGCAGCAACGCAAAGTGATCTTAGTTTTGCTCCAGAACGATCATGAAGATCAAACCGGACAAGGCTGGCAGTCTAATCACTTTGTTCTAGGCTAGGCAATATTGGTATGCGGATCTCCTGGATTTTTCAAAGGTATTGCATGCAGTCTACCAGCATCTCCAGATCTCCTTATTAAGGGAGACTTTCTTAGGGCTTATCTACATTACCGCTTAAGTTGATGTAACTTATGTCACTCAGGGGTGTGAAAAACCACCCCCCTGAGCAACGTAAGTTACATTTACTTAAAGAGGTGTCTACACCATGCTATGTTGCTGGGAGACGCTCTTCTGCCAACATAGCTTCCGCCTCTCATTGAGGTGGAGTAATTACATGAGCGGGAGAGCACTCTTCCATTGACATAGTGCGTCTTCACCAGACACGGTACATCGGCACAGCTGCACCGATTTAGTGCAATAGTGAAGACAAGCCCTAAGTCACTTAACCTCTCTGGACACTGACATCTGATTAAGCACGTTCTGCAAAGATGCAGGGTATTTTCCCTACTATTTCCAATATTTTCTCATCACAGAGAAGAAAGGGGGTTGGCTTTCCATTCTGGATCTTCAGCATTTCAACAAATTCATCTGTCATTTCAAGTTCAGGATGATTTTTTTCATTAAATACTCAGGACTGGTCTGTGGCTCTCGACCTCCAAGAGGCTTACTTTCACACATCCATTCATCCAGCCCACAGGGAATACCTCTCATTCCTTGTAGGAACAACTCACCACCACTGCCCTGTGGCCTTTCCACAGCACCAAAGGTAGTCCCCAAGTGCCTGGAAGTCATGGCAGCACATCCAAGAAGACAAAGAATCCAGGTCTCCACATACCTTGACAATTTTCTGTTGGGATGATCTTCCTTGAATCAGCCAGCCATCAAAGGGGGTGAATAACTGGATCCAAGTAATCTTAAAGCTTTTTGCCTCACTGGGCCTCAAGGTCAACAAAGAAAAATCCACTCGTACTCTGACTCAAAGCATAAAGTTCATAGGAGCAGTGTTAGATTTCAGGTCAGTAAGAGCTTACCTTCCACAGGAACGATTCCAGATGATACTAAACCTCATCAAATATCAAGCTGATACAAAAACATCAGTAAGAGCCTGCCTCGGACTTCTGAGATACATGGCCTTGTGCATCTATGTGATACAGTTTGCCAGACTTCACTTACGCTTCATTCAAGGCTGGTTGAAATCAGTGTATTTATCCCACAGAAACCACATGGACAAGACAGTCACAGTCCTGCATGAAGTCATCTCCTTGTTAAGCTGGTGGAAAGACCCAATTCAAGTGAGCAGGGGAGTACCTGTCTCTGCACCTCTACCTACCAAGACTCTGATTATGGACACTTCCACTCACGAATGGGGAGGGGGACCTCATTTAGATCACCTTCAAACTCAGGGACTCCTCTCTCCTGTAGTAGCTCCTCTGCATATAAACATCCTAGAACTCAGAACCATCAGTCTGGCATGCAAAATATTCCTACCTGTAGTGTGAGCATCCAAAATCCAAGAACTGACAGACAACACCACAGCTATGCATTATGTCAGTAGACAAGGAGGAGCCAGGTCATCTCTGCTCTTTCAGGAGTCCATTCAATTATGGAATTGGTGTACACTGAACCAAGTCACAACAGGGGCTCTGCACCTTTTCTGCTTCAGAACACATTGGCAGATCAATTCATCAAGCAGTTCTCCAGTAACCACGAGTGGTCTGTCAACAATTCAATCCCAAGGTATATCTTCCGCCTGTGGGCATTCCTAGAAAAAGACCCATTTGCCATAGAGCAGGACAGAAAGTGACAGATACTTTGTTCTAGAGAGGGGTTCAGTTTGGGCTTCCTGTCAGCTGCCTCTGGACACTGGGACTGATCTATGCCTTTCCTCCGATCTACATGATACCAAGCATTCTGAGAAACCTAGTCAAGACACAGGACTGATGACTATGATAGCCCCACCATAGGCCAGGCAGCTCTGGTATTCAGATGTGATGAACCTCTCAACACAGCCCCCCGATTACTTTACCTGCCCTACCCTACAATCGCTCAACAAAGATCAGATCCTACATCCAGACCCAGCTTTGTTACATCTGATGTCCACCAAAAGAAGCTGTTGAGCAGAAATTGAGGACATTCAGCTCCAAATCAGGAAACCCTCAGCCAGACTGACTTACAAAGCTAAATGAAAGAAATTTTCTATTTGAGCATCTGAGCGCCAGCTTTCTCCTATCACCCATTTCAGCAATACTGGACTGTTTGCTACCCTTGAAACTTTTGGGGCTTTCCATTGGCTCCATAAGGGTTCATCTAGCAACATTATATGCACATCACCCTCCTTTCCAATGCCACACTTTATTTTCTCATTCTACAGTGGATAGATTCCTTAAGGGCCTTATTAATGTTTTCCCACAGTTGAAGATCCCCCCTCCATTGGGACCTCAATACAGTATTAGAAGAATGAATGAGTCCCCCTTTAGAGCCCTTAGCAGCCTGTTCCCTTTACCACTTACCTGTGAAGACTGCCTTTTTAGTGGGAGATTCAGGCCCTCATAGCGGGTCAACTTTTACAGTGTTACATAAGGACAGGGTCACTGCTGGGCCTTATCTCAAGTTCCTGCTCAAAGTTGTCTCAGAGTTCCACGTGAACCAATTTATTCATCTCCCAGTTTTCTTCCCCAAGCCTCTCTCCACCGCAGGGGAAGCTAAACTTCATACACTTGATGTAGTAGGGGCACTCTTTTTTACACTGGCAGGACAAAAACATTCAGGCACACACCTGGACTATTTGTGACCTCTGCAGGGAGGGTTAAAGGTCAGGCAGTATCATCTCAGAGGTTATCTAAGTGGGTCCCCACAACTGTATAAGAATATGTTTTGAGTTAGCTAGGTTAGATCCACTTAGTCACATTAGAGCTCATTCCATGAGAGCTCAGACAGCTTCTCTTGCTTGTTTGAGGAATGTCCCTATTTCTGAAATTTGTAGGGCATACATGGAGCTCGGTCCACTCCTTTAAAAGACACTACTCTGTGGTAGAGGCTTCCCGTTCTGATGTCTGCTTTTGTAGGGCTGTCTGGCAGTTACTGTTTAAATAGGACACCTACTACCCACCTCCAAGCAAACAGATAACTGCTTGTTAATCACCAAGAGTAGAGTCTGTGTGGACAATCACGCAGAAAAAGAGAGAATAGTTACTTACCTTACAATAACTGTGGTTCTTCAACGTGTTGTCCACAGGGATTCCACAGCCTGCCCTCATTCTCTGATGCTAGGGAGTCCTGCTCCTCTGGGATTCTGTAGTCGTGAAGAACAGAGGTATGGTTGGGCCCACGCTGCACTTTTTGCCCTTGGGTGGGTGGGGGGCACCTGGGTTTCTGGGGGACAGGTGTGGCCGCTATGCACACAGCAGGCCAAAATAATCTGATCTTGGGGCTCCTGTGAATCAAGAGTGGAATCTCTATGGACAACACATCTTGAGCTACAGTTACTGCAAGGTGAGCAACCATTCTTTGTTGTCTTTCCACCAGTCAGGTAACCTGTCCTGAAATGGGATCTCACATTAGTGCTGACAGAGTTCATGAATGCACCTTCGGGGAGTGCTCTCTCTTCCACCTCTCTTCTCTCTCAAGACACCATTCTTGATCATAAAGATGTCTGCGAGAAGAGGTGAAAGAACTGTAGGCTTTGACAGCTGTTTCTCCCATTCCACAGAAACAAAATTGTCCTGCACCCTTATCCAGAATTGTCCTACATCCTCAGCCAAAGTCTTTGCCAAGAGCAATGTCTGAGTTCTAAACTAGACCATTAACCTTCAGGTCTTCCTTCTGGAATCCTGTTTTCCTTCCAGGGGTGCTGGAACAATTTGTATAGTGTGGGTGCTGAGAGCCAATGAGCCAAACTATAAACCTTGTATATGATGGAAACCACTTCAAGCCAGGTGGTGCGGCCACACCCCGAGTTCCAGCACCTATATCTCCTTAGAGGGAAGCTAGGCTCCATGACCTGGCTGTAAGTGGGCTTTGAGGGTAGCTTTTTGGGGGGGCGGGGGGTTAGGGAGGGTAGGGACAAAGTGTTTAGGAAGTCACCTAAACCTTTTTGTACCTTTAGGCATCCATGTGAGGGGAACGCCATTTCTGCTCAGTGCCTTTTTATAATGGGCTCGATTGTACATTGAGACGTATGCTTTGGCTAGGATGTCAGCCCCTGAAGGTTTTGGGGCTTACAGTGGCTTCAGTGGCCTGTCTTCATAATGGTTTCCATTATGGCAGGGCTGCTACTTCCAGACTCCTACCACTGGGAGGTCAGTTCTGTAACCTTTGTTCAATTAAACTCCTCCGGCCACCTTCCTGTAGGGTTGTACCTAGGCGTTACAGTGGATGAGAAGCTGGATATGAGTAAACAGTGTGCCCTTGTTGCCAAGAAGGCTAATGGCATTTTGGGCTGTATAAGTAGGGGCATTGCCAGCAGATTGAGGGACGTGATCATTCCCCTCTATTCAACATTGGTGAGGCCTCATCTGGAGTACTGTGTCCAGTTTTGGGCCCCACACTACAAGAAGGATGTGGAAAAATGGGAAAGAGTCCAGCGGAGGGCAACAAAAATGATTAGAGGGCTGGAGCACATGACTTATGAGGAGAGGCTGAGGGAACTGGGCTTGTTTAGTCTGCAGAAGAGAAGAATGAGGGGGGATTTGATAGCTGCTTTCAACTACCTGAAAGGGGGTTCCAAAGAGGATGGATCTAGACTGTTCTCAGTGGTGGCAGATGACAGAACAAGGAGTAATGGTCTCAAGTTGCAGTAGGGGAGGTTTAGGTTGGATCTTAGGAAAAACTTTTTCACTACGAGGGTGGTGAAGCACTGGAATGGGTTACATAGGGAGGTGGTGGAATCTCCTTCCTTAGAGGTTTTTAAGGTCAGGCTTGACAAAGCCCTGGCTGGGATGATTTAGTTGGGGATTGGTCCTGCTTTGAGGTCCCTTCCAACCCTGATATTCTATGATTTTATGAATTACACTCCCAAAAAGGGGATTATACAGAGGCCAATTCAAAGAAAGAAAAGAAATTTATTTATCAGTGACTATGGTTTATCAAGACTTTTTTTTTTTATGGGGGACAAAGAAAACTTGTATTCTTTCAGTAAAATGTGACTCAGTGTATCAATGGATGTATGGCCATCCTTGACTTTGCTGGTTTGTGTGTGTGAGGCTGTTGGGGTGGAAAGTGCTATTTCTGGTTCTTTAACTTGGGGGAAAATGTTAATTTGATATTTTCTGGAAAGACTATGGGCATCCAAACAATTCTGGTAGAGCATGTGTTTCATCCAGTGCATATTTCATACTGGGTATGCCCATGGGTATTTATGAAATTAGATGGTGCTTGATTTGATTTGGTGAGAGGATTATCTTTGAAAAAAGACAGGAAAATGAAAACAGATCGAAATATCTTTATAAAATCAGGGAGCCAGGGTTGCTGGCAGCAGGGAAGGAAGGATAAATGAAATGATGCAGAAATCAGGCTATTTTGGGGGGGGAAATGAGCCAAGTTGGGAGGCCAACTTGGAGAATGCTGGGAATGTTCTGTGTGTTTACAAGCCCTGTTTATCCACACCTGTGGGTTAGAAATGCTGTCATCCGAGGAGTGGCCCCATATTACAAGAAGGTCAAGCACCAAGCAGACCTAATTAAAAGCTCATTACAAGAGACAATCTCCATTAGCATGCCAAGCTTCATGCAAATCCATTAGCACCAGGGCTTTCTTCGGAAGCTTTAAATTCCAGTCCTGTGCCCCAGGGACTGGAAACTGTGGCCGGTTAATTTGCCGTTCTCAGTCTGTGAACATTAGGCACAGTCCTCTTACTTTCTGGATTATTTCACATTCCAGCAAATTAGTTTTATCCGTTCTGAGAACATTTTAACAAAGAAAGTTCTTTTGGCATCACATGGATAAAATAACAAGGGATAAAAGAATGACCACTTTACCCAATCAGGAACAAATAACTTTAAATCTCTCCTGAAAATGCAGCCTTTCCTGTTATTCCCCTCCCTCCCCACCCCTTCATTTATCTTTCGGCAGTTGGATTTTTTAATTACGGTTCTGCAGCCAGACCCCCTTCTCTCTCTTTTTTATGATATCCTTCTCAAGATACATGTTTTTTCTTTATTCCATTGTAGCAGAACTTGACTAAAGATCTCCAAACTTGTTAAATATAAAGTTGGTAAATGATACTATTGTTTGAGTTAAGGGGGAAAAAAGGGTAGTTTATCTGGGGTGGGAGAAGGTTAAAAAAAAGGAAAGGAAAAAAGGCTCAAATGAACTGAAATGGATCAAAGTAAACAGAGACATCTAAAAGCTTTTGTAAGTTAAATGTGGCTATCTGTTGCAAGTCCTGCCTCATTAACTACTGATAGAAGCACTGCCTTGGCCTTCTGGGATATCTAACACCCACTGCCTATAACAAGATGAACTCTGGGTTATTCCCTCTTGCCATTCCCTGTGTTGCTTTGCACGACTGCTTACCCTCAACCTCTTCACAAACGTTTATCCTCTCCACTAGGCGAAGCAATGGGAGATTCAGCCTTCCAATCTCGTGGCCAGCCCTAAGCTGGAAACATAAGCTCAGATGTGAGGAGAAAAAAAAAAAAAGGAAAGCAAGTTTCTCCCCTGGGTTTTCGGTTTAGCACTGTTTCCGTACGCCTTTTAGAAAAGTGAATAGAGTGAGAGATGGAGATCAGCCTCCAAGCTCCGGGATACAGTATCCCCATCTCCCCAGTGCCATTCAGTTGGGAAAGCAAGCTGAAACTGAGAGGTCTGTCTAGCAGAAGTAGTGAGATTTGGGGCGGGGGGTGGGGGTGGAGGGACCATGGTTCTTTGACTAGGACCAGATAGGTCTCTGTGTAGAGTAATATTACAGCTCTCTTTCTCATAAACAAGCTGCATGCCTGCTTCTAAAGAGCCCATCTGGCATAGCTTTGAGAATGGCAATAATTACAAGCTGATGATGGACATGGAAAAAAAGCCCCACTGAGCAAGCTCATAAGGAAGTACAGGCCAGGACTGTAGGGAAATTACAGGCTAAAACCCCTTTTTAGTTTAGGCCTTTTGGTGTTCTTAATCACAGACTTTAAATGTTGTAATAAACACTGTTGCATTTTATTGACCAACTCCCATGACAGGCAATTTTATTTTATTTTATTTTATTTTATTTTTACCATTTGTTAGTTTTAGAAAGCAGCTTGAGAGCGATTACGAGTCTGTAGATTTACTGCTATTGATGAAAGGGACGCAAACAGAGAGTCTCCTACATGACTTTGCAATTAAAAAAAGAAATCTTTAGAAGCTCCACTTACACCCATGTGTTGTAAGGTCACTGCTGGTGGTAGCCTTGTTTTGAGATGATCGTTCGGTTGTGCGCACAGTGAGGAGCGAAGGAAATAAAATGAGGCCTTCTGGTTTTTAGGCAGAATTCCCATTGACTTCAATGGGGTGGCCAGGATTTCACTCTTGGTATTATACATGGAAAGGGACTGAAAAAATCCAGCATTTTCCTAGCTGTGCTGTTTATGGGCCTAATCCTGTGCCCACTGGAGGCAATGGCACAACTCCCATTGACTTCCGTAGCCGGACAGGCCCTATAACAGCATGGATGGAAGCTCGTTAGCCTAATCTGCAGTACTATCAAGTATATTAATGCCATTGTGGCTCAAAGAAGCATTTTTGAATCACGGGGAAGATTTTAGAGAGTCACTGAGGTTCTGGAATCTGGAATCTCTTGATCTAGAGACTTATCTGTATGTAAAACGTATGCCCTAAATTTTCAAAAGTGACTAGTGATTTGGGGTCTGATTTTTGGAGGGTGGGTGCTCAGCATTTAAATGGAAGCATCCAAAATCCCTAATCACTTTTGAAAATGTTGTCTTTTTATATAATAATATAAAAGCAAATCCTCAGCTCTTGTAAATTGTCATAGGTCCATCATGAGAACTGACAATTTACACCAGCTGAGGTTCTGTTCCATAGAGTCTGCATTTTCCCCCAGACTAATTCCACTCTCTTTTTTATTCCACAGGACCTAGAAGATCAAAAGTTAAACTGTTCTGAGTTTTATTTGACTTGAGTGCAATAAATCTCCTAGGGTGACTGATAGATTTTGAGAGTTATCAGTCTATTCGGTACTTTGAGTGTCAAATCAACAGTGAATGCGGCACATTGCCAGTTGTTTTAAATAATGCTGTTTTGACAGTATGTGGTTTATTACAATTCACGCTAGCCTTTTTGGAGGAAATCTAAATTTATTTTATACTGTGTTTTTAGTTTAAGAATTTCAGTCACGAGTTAAAAATGCTGCATAATGCAGTGGATTGAATTTACTGATTCCGTTGAATCCTGGAAATGAGTCCATGTTTTTACAAGACATGTTTTCTTAGAGTATCCCATAGAGCAGAACATTCTCTTCCTTTAAATAAATGTTTGCCTGCAGGTATAGCTTTGCTTTGTAAGTTCCGCTCCCATCTCCACCCCAATTTCTCATTCAGAGTAATTTAAAGGCTTGTATTTGACTCATAGCTATTTGCATCCCAGAACTTAATACCCCAGATGCATTATTTAATTTTACCCATTAGCATTTGATTACTTGTTCAGGCATCTAAAATAGGTTGTTGTTTTGCAAAGTTAAAGGAATGAAATGGCTGGACAGTGGATATTTACCAATCCAAATGCAGGACTCTTTCCTTTCTTAAACCTCCTTTTGGCTTTCCAATCTGAAGCTCACTTGTCAATGTGAAATGATTTCTTTATATTTAACTGCCTCTTTCTGATACAGACTGGAATTGTTCCTAACAAAAGAAGCATGAATTGGTGGAAACTATATATTAAATGCAAGAACTATTTGTCTAGTTTTCATTAGGTTGCTGAGTGAAAAGCCTAAACTCCTTTCTTTTCCCAAGGTACTCGGATATCCACGAAGTGCCTTCATCCTACAGCCTGGTTTCTTCTCCCAGCAAACCAGCTATCCAAAAGAATGCTACACTCTCTGCTCTTTATACTGTCAGCAGTGACAGCAACCAGCAATGCTGACATTTCTTATTGTTTACAAGGGATAAGCACCAGCAAGGCATCTCTGCACATCTGATAAGCTCTTTTAACCCCCTCCCCCCACAATCCTCTGCTTCGCTGACCAAACTAACCTTTTCACGGTACATTGCCTATAATTGCCAGTGAAAGATGCTAACCAGAAAGGATCAAAACTTTATCTAAACACAAACAAACCAGCAAAACATCTATGAAGATAAACTGCTTCCAGCTAACATTGCTCTGAAAGCAGTATACCCCCAGCAGAAACCAAGTACCCGGGGGAAAAAATATCTAACCCTGAATTCCTTATGTGCATATATTTTTCATCTGTATTTGAAAATTCCTTGAAAAAACATGCTAGAATAGCATTAAATTAGCCTTATTGTTTATTATCATAATCCTGTGTATTTAATATCCTTTTTCGCTTTCAGATTCCCCCATCCCTGCAGAAACTCCAGCCAACGCGGTGATCAAACAAAGTTCATAGTTTCTTCTAATGAGTCCAGGACTTGCAATCAGTTACTGTTAAGAAATCACATACGTTCATGCTGTTTATTTAAAAAAAAATTTCAGTTCAGTGAGCAGAAGATGTGTATTTCTTACTATTTTGTCTTCTGTTAAATGGGAAGCACCAGACTTTAGATACCTCTTCCTCCTCCTTTTCCATGTTACGAAAAGTGAACTGGGGAAGAAGGCAGTATCAGTGGATTTTGTTTGCCAGGAATGGTGTTGTAGCTGACAATATTATACAAATGGCCTAAATTCTGCCCAAATGGGTTTACATTGAGTGTTCCAGTTCCTGTCCTGATTTAGCTTAATAACGATCTTGCCTTGGAAGTAGGTCTGGGTAGAATTAATTTCTTTAATGCTGAGGAGCTAAACATACTTTGTCCAGGAGGGAGCAGTTTTATTCCCTGTGTCATTCTGGGCTCTTTCTCCTTCCCTTGTTCTGTCTGTGTGGAATCCTCCTCCCACTAGAAGCTCCTGTACCACTTATGATAGCCAAACTGGCTCAGGGAAAAACAATAAGAACCAGCCCACATCTCAAGCTGAGCCAGACCTGACCCTGTATTGAATAGCGTTGGTTTGGGTCAAGTAAAGACTCAGTACCAATAGGTGGTGCTCTGTCTCTGCACCGCACCTTCTCATTCTCTCCTGTAATGTGTTAGAAATACTACCCCCACAAAGTCCCTAGGTGTCCTGTCATCTCAGCACGGCGTCAGCCTTTTCAGCACTGAAAGGCCATTTGCCAACATGCTTCTCTTCTAGAGGTGCCAGTGATGGAAGGAGTGTTACAGAAAAATAACTAATGTGGCACTGGAACTCACAAGCAAGTAGTGTCTGTGTGCTGTCTGTGTCAGTACCTGGATGTTGGGAACATCTAAGAGATCTCTCTTGATCTTTTCCTCTACTACCACTAGGTGACACCATCATGAAACGGCTTGTGGTTTAACCCTAGGACTCTGGGACCTTGGTTGGGTCTACTGCAATGCAGATAATTAGTTGCTAAATCTGAAAGCACCTGAATTCTGTCCTGTTCTGAGTTTGCAGCGTTTCTGTGACTAGGCAATGTATCCTACAATCTTTTTCACAATTTCCCCCCCCTCATTTTTCTGGATGTTGATGTCAGCTTTCTTGAGTTCTGAGCTGGGCTGGGTGGGGTTCACAACAGGTCAAACGAACATGGTATTTTTAAAGGGCCGCTGAGTGGCTCAGCCGACCTAGTGAATCATATAATCATAGAATATCAGGGTTGGAAGAGACCTCAGGAGGTCATCTAGTCCAACCCCCTGCTCAAAGCAGGACCAACCCCCAACTAAATCATCCCAGCCAGGGCTTTGTCAAGCCGGGCCTTAATAACCTCTAAGGATGGAGATTCTACCACCTCCCTAGGTAACCCATTCCAGTGCTTCACCACCCTCCTAGTGAAAAAGTTTTTCCTAATATCCAACCTAAACCTCCCCCACTACAACTTGAGACCATTACTCCTTGTTCTGTCATCTGCCACCACTGAGAACAGCCTAGCTCCATCCTCTTTGGAACCCCCCTTTAGGTAGCTGAAGGCTGCTATCAAATCCCCACACCCTCTTCTCTTCTGCAGACTAAATAAGCCCAGTTCCCTCAGCCTCTCCTCATAAGTCATGTGCCCCAGCCCCCAAATAATTTTCGTTGCGCTCCGCTGGACTCTCTCCAATTTGTCCACATCCTTTTTGTAGTGGGGGGCCCAAAACTGCATGCAGTACTCCAGATGTGGCCTCACCAGTGCCGAATAGAGGGGAATAATCACTTCCCTCAATCTGCTGGCAATGCTCCTACTAATGCAGCCCAATACGCCGTTAGCCTTGTTGGCAACAAGGGCACACTGTTGACTCATATCCAGCTTCTCGTCCACTGTAATCCCAGGTCCTTTTCTGCAGAACTGCCACTTAGCCAGTAGGTCCCCAGACTGTAGCAGTGCATGGGATTCCTCTGTCCTAAGTGCAGGACTCTGCACTTGTCCTTGTTGAACCTCATCAGATTTCTTTTGGCCCAATCCTCCAATTTGTCTAGGGTCTTGTGGTCCTAAGTCACTTCAGTACTTTTGAAAATCCCACTCAAGTTGTCTTTTCCACTTTTATGGCTTCCCCCTCAAAGGACAATGGCCAAGGTGGCTGCTGTCCAACTTCCACGTCTGCATGAAATTTTGTAGCCATAAAGTTCTTCGAGTACATGCTCATATCCATTCCATTTTAGGAGTGTGTGCTCGCCGCATGCACCGGTGCTGGAAGTTTTTCCCTCAGCAGTATCCGTAGGGGACTGTCTCTGGCGTCCCCTGGAGTGGCTCCTGCATGGCGCGGTATAAGGGGCACCGCCAGCTCCCCCCACGCTCAATTCCTTCTTGCCGCCAGTGACGGTGCACAGAACGTTCGCTGCTGTTACTGGAATTGCTTAGGCTTCGTTCATACGAACTAAAGTTCTTGTAAAGTTACCGTACGTAGTAATTGAGTTAGTTAGCCCCTAGCAGTAGTTAGTTTTGTTAGTCCTGAGGGACTTAGCTGGGGGACGGGGTATGCCCCGCTTTAAGCCCTGCGATCGCTGCAAACGACCCATGCCCATGAGCGGTCCGCATAGTAGCTGTCTCAGGTGCCTCGGTGAAGGGCACATAGGTGATAAGTGTTGAATCTGCAGGTCCTTTAAACCTAGGACTAAGAAAGAGCTTGAGATCGGACTCAAAGCACTCCTGATGGAGTCGGTGCTCACTCCAGCCCCGGAGCAAAGGTCCGACTTGGCACCCAGCACTGCGGCATTGGTGCGTAGTGCCCCACCAGTGCCGTCGACGAGGCGGCACCAATCCCCATCCACGGCCCTGTCCAAGAAGTCGAAGGAGGCCGGTAGGGGATGGTCTCCTACTCCCCACAAGGGGAAGGACAGGGCTGGGGGTGAGCTAAGAACCTCACCGGGTGGCTCATCTCCCGCGCCAGGAAGTCAGGCCTCAGCTCGTGTTGAGTGATGCAGCCCACCCTGTTCCTTGCCTGGAAGCCTGGACACAGAGGCGGGCCTTCATCAGCTTCGGGTGCCGTTGACGTCTGAAGTGCTCCAAGCTGCGCAGGAAATCCTGACGCTCCTGGTGCTGCCCACACCAGCCCCGGTGGTGCCCAGACCTCAGGGTAAGCCTGCCTTAGGACCTTCCATCCACCCCCACCCGACCGGTACTGCTCCCCGTCACGGGGGACGTCCTGCCACTGTTCACCCGCTTGAAGCCGTTATGCCTTGGAGTTAGGGAGGCAGACACATGGGAGCCCTCTACGGTCACCGGACCTTGGGCACTGGCAGCGGGATTCGAGGCTGACCTCGCCGACCTGGCGCAGACCCACGGAGGCACGTGCTCCCCGGAAGGAACATGTGGACCGGCCCTTCGCGTCACTGAAACGCCGTTACAGATCCTGGGAATGACCGGAGGACTGGAGCCTCAGGTGCTGCCAACGATCCCCAAGACGGGTGTCACAGTATTCGGGGAGATCCGCCCGGCCCACGATATCTCCAGGTCCTGCTCCTCGTCCCAGTACTGGTCTTGAAGTGTGAGGCATGGATCGCCGGTCTCCCGTCACGGATCCGCTGAGCACCGCTGGTCACCGAGGTTCCCACGGAGGCGCACGTCCCACTCGGACTGGTCCTTCTCTAGACGCGACTGCGATTATTGCCAGGCATGGGGTCACTGCTCCAGTGGATCTGGGTCAGCGGATAGCAATCGCTCCGGATATGGCTCCGGTTTGGAGCAAGGCTCCACATCGGCAGGGCAGCCTCCCAGACCCTTATTGCCACTTGCATCGTCGGTACTGAAACCTGCCCCATGACCCCAGGCCTAGTGGCCAGGCCCGTGGAACCTGGGCGGGTACTCCCAGCCTGCCCGCTCGGTGTCGGGAGCCTGTGGCCTCGACGACCCAACTCCCTACGGTACTTGAGGCCCCAGGGGATAAGACCCCGCAAGTCCATGTGGACCAAGGGGAATAGCCTGCTGGACCACCAATGGGTGTCTTGGAACCCACGGTACTGGCCTCCTCCTCGTTGTCACCAGAGGAGGCCATCACGGAGCTCCCTCACCCGGTTCCTCAGGATGACGCTAAGGCGCACCAGGAACTGTTGAAGAAGGTCGTATCCAACCTTGGCCTGCAGGCGGAGGAGTGAGAGGAGCAAGCGGACTTCCTGTTTGACGTCCTCCCCTCCACAGCCCCGGCTAGGGTGGTCCTTCCCCTTCATGAAGGTGTATTGAAGATATCCAGCGCCTTGTGGCAAACCCCCTCCTCTCTGCCCCCCATTTCCAAATGGGCAGAGTGTAAGTACTTTGTCCCGACTAAGGGGCATGAATACCTTTACTCCCATCCTGCCCCAAATTCCCTGGTGGTCGAGGCAGTTAACCACAGGGAATGCCGGGGCAACTCGGAGCTACCCCCAAAAATAAAGACTCCAGGAGACTGGACTGTTCGGACAGAAAATTTATTCCTCATCTAGCTTACAGTGGAGGGTGGCCAACCACCAGGCCCTCCTGGGCTGCTACCACTTCAATATGTGGCAGACCATGGCCAAGTTTGAGAATGCCCTCCCGGAAGGTTCCCGTAAAGAATTCCGGGCGATCCTCGACGAGGGCATGGCCGTTGCCAGGGCGGCCCTTCAAGCAGCATCTGATGCAGCAGACTCCTCCACCCGCACCATCTCCATGCGGCGAGCGTCCTGGCTGCTCCTCTCCGGGTTGTCCTCTGAGGCTCAGCAGTCGATTCAGGACTTCCCCTTCGATGACCAGGCCCTATTTGTGGAGCAGACGGACAACAAATTATATGGGCTGAAGGACTCCCGAACCACCTTTAAAACACTGGGGCTCTATGTTCCAGGCCCGGCACAGAAGTGGTTCAAACGGCAATTTCCCCGGGGGCAAGGAAGCCAGCCCTGGAAGGACCCACTGCACAAAAAGCCCAAGGGCTACAGACGGCGCATGAGCAACCCGCCCCCACCCTCTGCCCAGTCAGGTTCAACCTGCTCCAAGCAAGGAGCTAAAAAGTCATTTTGAGGGTATGTCCGAGTGCGTCCTACCAGTCTATTTCCTGGATCTGATTTTCCCAATTTTTTGCAACCACCTTTCCTTTTTCCTCCCGGTATGGTCAGCGATAATTTTGGACCGCTGGGTCCTCAGTATGGTGGCACACAGCTACACCTTCCAATTTATTTCCACCTTCCCTCCCATCCCCCTTCCCCATCCCTCTTCAGGGAGCCTTCTCACAAGAGACTTCTCGAGCAGGAGGTTCAGGGTCTCTTATAGCTAGGGGTGGTGGAGAAGGTCCAGCCTCCTTACCAGAATAAGAGTTTCTATTCCCCATATTTTCTGATCCCAAAGGCCAAGAGTGGTCTGCGTCCCACCGTGCACCTGCAGACCTCAACAGATACCTAAGGAACATAAAGTTTTGCATGTTCTCCCTGGCCTCCATTATCCCCTCACTGTCTCCTGGAGACTGGTATGCCGCCCTCAACCGGAAAGAGGCATACTTTCAGATAGCGATCTTCCCAGGACACAGACGCTTTCTCCGTTTTACAGTTGTTTCGGCCCACTACCAGTTTGCGGTCCTTCCATTTGGCCTGGCTACAGTACCAAGGGTGTTTACCAAGTGCATGGCAGTAGTCACGGCCTACCTCAGGCATCGGGGTATCCAGATTTACCCGTACCTCAACAACTGGCTGGTCAAAGGCAACTCCAAGGCTCAGTTCCAGCGCAACGTCACTACACTACAAAGCACGTGCCGCTCCTTGGGACTACTGGTCAACCACAAAAAGTCCACATTAATTCCAGTTCAAAGGATAGAATTCATCGGGGCTGTGATCAGCTCGACCCAGGTGAGAGCGTTCCTGCCGTTAGACAGATTTCAGGCCCTGACGGACCTCGTTGCGGAAGTGTTGGCGTTTCCCCTGACAACAGCAAGGGCGAGCCTGCACCTGCTAGGCCACATGGCAACTTGCACATATGTGGTCTGCCATGCTAGGCTCTGCATGAGGCCCCTGAAGCAATGGCTGGCGTTGACCTATTCCCAATTCAGGGACCACCTGGAAAAGATCGTAACCATTCCTCCAGCAGTTCTCACCTCGCTGCAGTGGTGGACCGATCGCGAGAAGGTCCTGGAAGGAGTCACGTTCGACAGTCCCACTCCATCTACCGAGCTAGCATCAGACGCTTCAGACCTTGGTTGGGGGGAGCACCTTGGACATCTCTGGACCCAGGGGATGTTGACCCTGGAGGAGATAATGTTACACATAAATGTCAAGGAGCTCAGAGCGGTCCGGCTGGCCTGCAGGGTCTTCCTGCTGCACCTGGTGGGCAAAGCGGTGAGAGTCCTGACGGACAATGAGGCCTCGATGTTCTACATCAACAGGCAAGAAGGAGTGCGCTCGTCGGCTCTCTGCCAAGAGGTGCTCCGTCTCTGGGACTTCTGCATCGGCCACAGCATCCATCTGGAAGGTGGTCACCTCCCCGGCATCAGGAATGATCTAGCAGATCACCTCAGCAGGGACTTCTCCTCTGACCACGAGTGGTCACTCCACCCGGAGGTGGCCTGCATGATCTTCCAGAGGTGGGGAACTCCCCAGGTAGATCTGTTTGCTACCAGGTGAAACAGAAAGTGCCATCGGTTTTGTTCCTGGCAGGGCCTGAGCAAGGACTCCCTCTCCGATGCCTTCCTCCTGTCGTGGGCTGAGGGTCTGATGTATGTGTTCTCTCCGATCCCTCTCGTCAGCCGGATCCTAGTAAAGATCAAGAGGGACAAAGCACAGGTTATTGTGATCGTCCCTGCGTGGCCTCACCAGCACTGTTCCTCATGCTCATGAACATGGCGGTGGCCCCTCCCTTGCCCCTTCCCTACCGTCCGGACCTGCTGTCACAGGATCACGGTCGGCTCCTACACCCCAACCTCGAGTCTCTACACCTCTCAGCGTGGATGCTCTGTATTTGAACCCGGAGGAGCGTACCTGCTCAGAGGAGGTCCAGCAGGTCCTCCTTGGAAGTAGGAAGCCATCCATGAGACTAACTTACCTGGCCAAGTGGACAAGGTTTTCCCACTGGGCGTCAGAGCGCAGCATTTCTCCCTCGTGTTCTTCAGTGCAGTCCATCTTGGACTACTTACTGCCGATCAGGACCCAGGATCTGGTGCATTCTTCCATCAGAGTGCACCTTGCGGCCATCTCCGCATTCAACCAGCCGATCCAAGGTCAGACGGTCTTTTCTCATGACATGACTGTCAGGTTCTGAGGGGCCTCAAGAGGCTTTACCAGCAGGTATGGACCCTTGTCCTGCAGTGGGACCTTAACCTGGTCCTCTCCAGGCTCACTGGCCCGCCTGTCCAGCTGCTGGGCTCCTGCTCCCTTTCCTACTTGTCCTGGAAGTTTGCTTTCCTGGTGGCAGTGATGTTGGTGAGATGAGTCTCAGAGATTAAGGCCTTGACCTCGGAACCGCCTTACACAGTGTTTTATAAGGACAAGGTCCAGCTGCGGCCCCACCCAGCCTTCCTACTGAAGGTGGTATCTTCCTTCCACATGAGCCAGGACGTATTCCTGCTACTGTTCTGTCCCAAGCAGCACAAGACTGCTGAGGAGAGGCGTTTGCACGTGCTGGACATCCAGAGGGCCTTGGCTTTTTACTTGGAGCGTACCAAGCCTTTCTGTAAATTGACCCAGCCCTGCATCACCAGGGCCGGCTCCAGGCACCAGGCAACCAAGCTGGTGCTTGGGGCGGCACCTGGAGGGGGGCGGCGCGGCGCTCGGGCCGCCGGGGAGAGCGGGGCCACAGCCGGGCTCGCCGCCCTCCCCCCGGCGCTCTGGCCACCCTCCCCCCCGCGCCCTCCCCCCGGCTGCCGGGGGGAGAACGGCGAGCCCCTGCCGGGGCTCGCCGCCCTGCGCTCTGGCCGCCGGGGGGAGAGCCGAGCCCCAGCCGGGGCTCACCGCCCTCTCGCCGCCCTGCCCCCGGCGCTCTGGCCGCCGGGGGGAGAGCCGAGCCCCGGCCGGGGCTCGCCGCCCTGCCCCCTGCGCTCTGGCCGCCGGGGGGAGAGCCGAGCCCCAGCCGGGGCTCACCGCCCTCTCGCCGCCCTGCCCCCGGCGCTCTGGCCGCCGGGGGGAGAGCGGAGCCCCGGCCGGGGCTCGCCGCCCTGCCCCCTGCGCTCTGGCCGCCGGGGGGAGAGCCGAGCCCCAGCCGGGGCTCACCGCCCTCTCGCCGCCCTGCCCCCGGCGCTCTGGCCGCCGGGGGGAGAGCGGAGCCCCGGCCGGGGCTCGCCGCCCTGCCCCCTGCGCTCTGGCCGCCGGGGGGAGAGCCGAGCCCCAGCCGGGGCTCACCGCCCTCTCGCCGCCCTGCCCCCGGCGCTCTGGCCGCCGGGGGGAGAGCGGAGCCCCGGCCGGGGCTCGCCGCCCTGCCCCCTGCGCTCTGGCCGCCGGGGGGAGAGCCGAGCCCCAGCCGGGGCTCACCGCCCTCTCGCCGCCCTGCCCCCGGCGCTCTGGCCGCCGGGGGGAGAGCGGAGCCCCGGCCGGGGCTCGCCGCCCTGCCCCCGGCGCTCTGGCCGCCGGGGGGAGAGCCGAGCCCCAGCCGGGGCTCACCGCCCTCTCGCCGCCCTGCCCCCGGCGCTCTGGCCGCCGGGGGGAGAGCGGAGCCCCGGCCGGGGCTCGCCGCCCTGCCCCCGGCGCTCTGGCCGCCGGGGGGAGAGCCGAGCCCCAGCCGGGGCTCACCGCCCTCTCGCCGCCCTGCCCCCGGCGCTCTGGCCGCCGGGGGGAGAGCGGAGCCCCGGCCGGGGCTCGCCGCCCTGCCCCCTGCGCTCTGGCCGCCGGGGGGAGAGCCGAGCCCCAGCCGGGGCTCACCGCCCTCTCGCCGCCCTGCCCCCGGCGCTCTGGCCGCCGGGGGGAGAGCGGAGCCCCGGCCGGGGCTCGCCGCCCTGCCCCCTGCGCTCTGGCCGCCGGGGGGAGAGCCGAGCCCCAGCCGGGGCTCACCGCCCTCTCGCCGCCCTGCCCCCGGCGCTCTGGCCGCCGGGGGGAGAGCGGAGCCCCGGCCGGGGCTCGCCGCCCTGCCCCCTGCGCTCTGGTCGCCGGGGGGAGAGCGGAGCCCTGGCCGGGGCTCGCCGCCCTGCCCCCTGCGCTCTGGCCCCCGGGGGGAGAGCCGAGCCCCAGCCGGGGCTCACCGCCCTCTCGCCGCCCTGCCCCCGGCGCTCTGGCCGCCGGGGGGAGAGCGGAGCCCCGGCCGGGGCTTGCCGCCCTGCCCCCTGCGCTCTGGTCGCCGGGGGGAGAGCGGAGCCCTGGCCGGGGCTCGCCGCCCTGCCCCCTGCGCTCTGGCCGCCGGGGGGAGAGCCGAGCCCCAGCCGGGGCTCACCGCCCTCTCGCCGCCCTGCCCCCGGCGCTCTGGCCGCCGGGGGGAGAGCGGAGCCCCGGCCGGGGCTCGCCGCCCTGCCCCCTGCGCTCTGGCCGCCGGGGGGAGAGCCGAGCCCCAGCCGGGGCTCACCGCCCTCTCGCCGCCCTGCCCCCGGCGCTCTGGCCGCCGGGGGGAGAGCGGAGCCCCGGCCGGGGCTCGCCGCCCTGCCCCCTGCGCTCTGGCCGCCGGGGGGAGAGCCGAGCCCCAGCCGGGGCTCACCGCCCTCTCGCCGCCCTGCCCCCGGCGCTCTGGCCGCCGGGGGGAGAGCGGAGCCCCGGCCGGGGCTCGCCGCCCTGCCCCCTGCGCTCTGGTCGCCGGGGGGAGAGCGGAGCCCTGGCCGGGGCTCGCCGCCCTGCCCCCTGCGCTCTGGCCGCCGGGGGGAGAGCCGAGCCCCAGCCGGGGCTCACCGCCCTCTCGCCGCCCTGCCCCCGGCGCTCTGGCCGCCGGGGGGAGAGCGGAGCCCCGGCCGGGGCTCGCCGCCCTGCCCCCGGCGCTCTGGCCGCCGGGGGGAGAGCCGAGCCCCAGCCGGGGCTCGCCGCCCTGCCCCCGGCGCTCTGGCCGCCGGGGGGAGAGCCGAGCCCCGGCCGGGGCTCGCCGCCCTCCCCCCCGGCGCCCTCCCCCCGGCCGCTGGGGGGAGAGCGGAGCCCCCGCCGGGGCTCGCCGCCCTCCTCCCAGGGCTCCGGTCGCCCTCCCCCCCGGCGCCCTCCCGCCGGGGGGAGAGCGGAGCCCTCGCCGGTGCTGGCCGCCCTCCTCCCAGGGCTCCGGTCGCCCTCCCCCCCGGCGCCCTCCCCCCGGCCGCCGGGGGGAGAGCGGAGCCCCGGCCGGGGCTCGCCGCCCTGCCCCCTGCGCTCTGGCCGCCGGGGGGAGAGCCGAGCCCCAGCCGGGGCTCACCGCCCTCTCGCCGCCCTGCCCCCGGCGCTCTGGCCGCCGGGGGGAGAGCGGAGCCCCGGCCGGGGCTCGCCGCCCTGCCCCCTGCGCTCTGGTCGCCGGGGGGAGAGCGGAGCCCTGGCCGGGGCTCGCCGCCCTGCCCCCTGCGCTCTGGCCGCCGGGGGGAGAGCCGAGCCCCAGCCGGGGCTCACCGCCCTCTCGCCGCCCTGCCCCCTGCGCTCTGGCCGCCGGGGGGAGAGCCGAGCCCCAGCCGGGGCTCACCGCCCTCTCGCCGCCCTGCCCCCGGCGCTCTGGCCGCCGGGGGGAGAGCGGAGCCCCGGCCGGGGCTCGCCGCCCTGCCCCCTGCGCTCTGGTCGCCGGGGGGAGAGCGGAGCCCTGGCCGGGGCTCGCCGCCCTGCCCCCTGCGCTCTGGCCCCCGGGGGGAGAGCCGAGCCCCAGCCGGGGCTCACCGCCCTCTCGCCGCCCTGCCCCCGGCGCTCTGGCCGCCGGGGGGAGAGCGGAGCCCCGGCCGGGGCTTGCCGCCCTGCCCCCTGCGCTCTGGTCGCCGGGGGGAGAGCGGAGCCCTGGCCGGGGCTCGCCGCCCTGCCCCCTGCGCTCTGGCCGCCGGGGGGAGAGCCGAGCCCCAGCCGGGGCTCACCGCCCTCTCGCCGCCCTGCCCCCGGCGCTCTGGCCGCCGGGGGGAGAGCGGAGCCCCGGCCGGGGCTCGCCGCCCTGCCCCCTGCGCTCTGGCCGCCGGGGGGAGAGCCGAGCCCCAGCCGGGGCTCACCGCCCTCTCGCCGCCCTGCCCCCGGCGCTCTGGCCGCCGGGGGGAGAGCGGAGCCCCGGCCGGGGCTCGCCGCCCTGCCCCCTGCGCTCTGGCCGCCGGGGGGAGAGCCGAGCCCCAGCCGGGGCTCACCGCCCTCTCGCCGCCCTGCCCCCGGCGCTCTGGCCGCCGGGGGGAGAGCGGAGCCCCGGCCGGGGCTCGCCGCCCTGCCCCCTGCGCTCTGGTCGCCGGGGGGAGAGCGGAGCCCTGGCCGGGGCTCGCCGCCCTGCCCCCTGCGCTCTGGCCGCCGGGGGGAGAGCCGAGCCCCAGCCGGGGCTCACCGCCCTCTCGCCGCCCTGCCCCCGGCGCTCTGGCCGCCGGGGGGAGAGCGGAGCCCCGGCCGGGGCTCGCCGCCCTGCCCCCGGCGCTCTGGCCGCCGGGGGGAGAGCCGAGCCCCAGCCGGGGCTCGCCGCCCTGCCCCCGGCGCTCTGGCCGCCGGGGGGAGAGCCGAGCCCCGGCCGGGGCTCGCCGCCCTCCCCCCCGGCGCCCTCCCCCCGGCCGCTGGGGGGAGAGCGGAGCCCCCGCCGGGGCTCGCCGCCCTCCTCCCAGGGCTCCGGTCGCCCTCCCCCCCGGCGCCCTCCCGCCGGGGGGAGAGCGGAGCCCTCGCCGGTGCTGGCCGCCCTCCTCCCAGGGCTCCGGTCGCCCTCCCCCCCGGCGCCCTCCCCCCGGCCACCGGCCCTCCCCCCGCCGGGGCTCGCCGCCCTCCCCCCGGGGCTCCGGCCGCCCTCCCCCCCCCCCGCGAGGGGGGGGGGGCGGCCGGAGGCTTTTTTGCCTGGGGCGGCAAAAAAGCTAGAGCCGGCCCTGTGCATCACTACGGCAGATAGGATGAAGGGCCTTCCGGTTTCTTCGCAGAGGATTTCCAACTGGATCATCTCTTGCATAAAGATCTGTTATGAGCTAGCAAAGGTCCTGCCGCTGCCGATCATCAGGGCCCATTCAACTAGAGCGCAGGTGTCTTCAGCAGCCTTCCTGGTGCACATCCCAATCCAGGACATCTGTAGAGCTGTGATGTGGTCCTCGGTCCACATGTTCAGGTCTCATTATGCCATCACTCAGCAGGCCAGAGATGATGCTGGGTTCGGCAGAGCTGTATTACAATCTGCGCTGCCGTGAACTCCTTCCCGCCTCCACAGGAACTGCTGGGAATCACCTAATGTGGAATGGACATGAGCAAACACTCGAAGAAGAAAAGACAGTTATCTGGTGTTCTTTGAGATGTGTTGGTCATATTCTTTCCACAACCCACCCTCCTTCCTCACTATCAGAGTTTCTGGCAAGAAGGAACTGAGGGTGAGGGGAGCCGGTGGCACCCCTTATACCGTGCCATATGGGCACCATTCCAGGGGGCGCCAGAGCCGGTCTCCTACGGATACTGCTGAGGGAAAAACTTCCGGCACCGGTGCACATGGCAAGCACACACACCTAAAGTGGAATGGACATGAGCAACACATCTCGAAGAACACCAGTTACGGAAAACGTAATTGTCTTTTCTGGGCAGAAGTGGCTTTTCATCTACCCCCCCCCCTATTCAAAGTGAAAAGTATCCATTGCCCTGAAATGTCACGAAAAGCAAAATTTGCCAAACAGAACCAAGAAATGGTGTGTGCCCTTATTTCCTCTCAGCAATTCTTGTCACAGTAGGTTTGCCCAAGGAAATCTATTTCCTATTCAATTCTTGCAATAACATACATACTCATCACTGCATAGCTGCAAACAGCATAGATGTGCATAGTATAAGTGCACTGACTTCAGTGAAGCTCAACTGATGTGCACTGGCTGAAGATTTGGTCCTTAGATCACTATAAAAACTTGAGGATAAACTCAGTTTCTATGCCAAACTATTTTTGAGATAGGACAGGACTAAAAGAAAAGCATTATAAGCATTTGCAAAATGCCTCTGACACCTAATTTTTTAAAAACTCCCCCAGCTAAGGAATGGCTTGTCTGATGTACCTCCCATTTGGCTGAAAATAGTCCCACTGGCTCCAGAACACGTGCAAAATGTGAAAGAATTTGGGGTGGGGGGATTGTAGTGCATGCTGTGAGAGGGAAAAGGGTGAGTGCAAATCTGCCTTACAATATAAAGCCTTAACTAAAGAGAAGCTGCTTTAGCTCCATAAACACTGGAAGGATTTTAAGGCCGGAAGGGACCCTCACGAAGGCTGCATTTGTAACGACTGCCATCTTGGCCAACACTGGGGACCTCCAGAGGTAAAACCGGGAGTCTCTACAGCATGAGCTAAAGAGCCAGGTTCTGTTGCTGGGGGCAATAACAGACTCTCATCCTCTGTGGATTGGGTGTAATGAGAGACATGTAACACACACTGACCAGTGGGTTACACTGTCACTGCAAGTTACACTGTCAATGTCCTTCTTCCTGCTAGAAAGGTAATTAGGGAACAAGTGGAGTCTTTGTTTCTGCTCTCCTTTTATCTTCTTTCTCTTTTATGTTTCTGTACTTTCTTATCACCTGCATGCTAATCTAGCAATACTTGGTTAAGTAATCACATGTCCTTACTTTGGTACAAGTAAATGGGCAGGCTGGGTATTTGAACTTGGCCAATCTTGAATCATTTTCTCACCGTTTTCCATTAGTAACTCAGGCTGGAGTAGCACATGATTTGCAAAGCTGAAGAGTCCATCTGAGGTGAAACTAGACAAGGAGAGATACTAAGAACACACAAGTCAGATAAAAGCATTTTTTAATTCCTCCATGCTCGCACATATGCTAGTGTTGTAATAAATCAGAGCAGTCCATCAATTAAGATGATGTGGAGATGCCACTGATCCTTTGCCCTTGTATTATCTCTACCGTAATGAAGTCATGTCTTGGTGTTTCACTTCCATGGTCCAATTAAGAGTTTCATTTCTGAGTGTGATTCATCGCAGGGAGAATTGCCTCAGAAAATGTTGGGGAGGAAAGGGAAAGCGATGTGGAAATGGATGTTTTCTTCTACACTCATTTGTTCTTCCATCTCATGTTGAAAAGACCTACAAAAGCAAGTCTGATAATTCTGAGTAACAAAGCATTTGCTTTCTTCGGGTCTGATCCAAAGCCCACAGAATTCAGTGGAAAGACTTCTACTGACTTCAATGGCCTTGGGATCAAGTGCTTAATGCTGATATGCTAATGGTTGTTTTTGGCTCAGGGCCTTCACTCCCTCTGTGTGCAACTGCTGGTAAAAACATGAGCTCAGTGTTTCTGTTATTAGTGCATCGAGACAGCTCTACTTAGAGAGATGGTTAAGTAGCGTAAGAGCCCTGTGTCACAGAACTGATTCTGGTTTCTCTGCTTCGTGTACCTAAGATGAACTGTTGATTGTTAGACCAGCTCGGTGCTCCATTAGGTATTGGGTGAAGCTGACTTCTATGCTTTTCTCCCTGGCAAATTTTAGTTTTGTTACGTTTGCACACAGCTCAGTGGTTTGAGCATTGGCCTCCTAAACCCAGGGTTTTGAGTTCAATCCTTGAGGGGGCCACTGAGGGATCTGGGGCAAAATCAGTACTTGGTCCTGCTAGTGAAGGCAGGGGGCTAGACTCAATGACCTTTTGGGGTCCCTTCCAGTTCTATGAGATAGGTATATCTCCATATATTATATTATTATTTATATCTCATGTTTAACACTGCAAATAGCTAGAACTTTATTTGAGCAAAATTTCCGCATTTCTAGTGCATGAGTTCTCTCACTTTCTGTTCCTGCCCCCACATACCCATTTAACTCCTTTTCCCTCCATCGCAGCCATAGGCGCCGACTCTGTAGGTGCTCTGGGGCTGGAGCACCCACGGGGAAAAATTGGTGGGTGCTCTTCACCCACTGGCAGCTCCCTGCCCCGCCCCAGCTCATCTCCGCCTCCTCCCCAAGCGCGCCGCTTCTCCCCCTAGCTCCCAGCGCTTCCCACCGTGAAACAGCTGTTTTGCGGCAGCAAGGGCTGGGGGCGGGGCGATGGAGGGGGAACGCGGTGCGCTCGGGGAAGAGGCAGGGTCAGGGTGGGGATTTGGGGAAGGAGTCCAATAGGGGCAGGGAGGGGGCGGAGTTGAGGCGGGGACTTTGGGGAAAGGGGTTGGAATGGGGGCGGTTCAGAGGTGGAGTCGGGGAGGGGTTGGGGGTGGGGAGGGAGCGAGCACCGGGAAAAGTTGGCTCCTATGATCGCAGCATGGCAACATTGCCCTGATCACTGGTGCCCAGGGATTTTGCGCTGTGATTTCCTTACTCAGCAACTGTACCCATCTGTCTAGGCTATTTTGTCAAGATGCAGAAACACACCTCTTTACTGTATTGATTCTGCCCTATTCTTTCCCAGAAGAGCTCTTCGGTGCAGAACCTTTCATGTACATTGTTAGATTTATTGAATAAGACATTTCCCCTCCCCGATGACTTGCTCAAAATCTCTTCTGCAATGATTAATTTTTTTTAAAGATTCACTTTTTTTATTCTTCGTCTAGAAGCTCCTAAAGTGGCGGGTTTGCTAATTGCTAACGTAATGACTGTTGTCTTGGTCGTCACAACCTACACAGCTAAGAACATTTGCCACTAGAGCTAAAGAACTAAATCCCATCTTTGGTATCTGTAGCAGAGTCACATCCTTTGTGGGTGAGATGCAGAGGGAGTGACACACTGAATAATGGTTTACACCAACTCTTCTGAAGATGAACTGTTTAAGATCAGTGTTGAAAGTAAAATTCATAAATAACAAGCCTTTCTGTGTGAGGCAGCACACACAGAAGGCATAAAAAGTGGTGGAAAAGCACGTGACTTTGAGCACGTCTGCTACTGAAATTGCAGGCTCTTATTGGTGCAGAAGATGAAAAAAAAATTCTGCTTCTTTCTAAGTGCCCAGATTTTGGAGAGGTAGCTTTGCCTTGCACAAGCTCCGAGTTAGGTCTTAGGGGGAGATTCCTGACCTTTGGGGTCTACTGCTGCTTTCCAAATGTGCAATGCAACACTCTAGGTACAATGCACCTGCTGGGCCAGATCCTCAGGTCTATGCTTTGTGTGCCTGGTGCATCTTAGGGAAAGGGGCTGATGGTTGCTCTAAGTTACAATGGCCGCCTAAGGGCATTCTGTCAGCTATAGATACCCTGGAATGCCAGCCATGACATCGTCCATCAATTGCACCCGCTGTCTAGCAATGGGGGTTGGCATATGAGCCACTATAGTGGTTTTATGCCAACCAGGTATTCCCCTACTCTGGACGAATCCTCAAGTGACTAGATTCTGTGGTGGACATTGTGGTGGGATCTAAGAATACTGCAAAGCTGCCTTAGGATGATCCTATCTGTGGCCTCAATTGTGAGCTGGCTTACCCTGCTCTGCAGGGGGCAAAGCGGTGTAGGGCAGCTCTCTTGCTCCAGGCAACCTGCATTGCTGGTCTGTATGCAGCAGGGAGAGCATTCCCGGGAGGTGCAGGGGGCGGAGACTTGGCTCCATCCCCTCCCTCACCACTGCAGCAGAGCCGACACACACAGAGAAGTAAGCTCAGTGCCGGGTTTACAATGGCGCCAGTGGCACCACGGAGCTGGGCCCGTGTTCAGAAGTGGCCCCGGCCTGCTCTGCTTGCACTGCGCCCTGAGACTCCACCAGCCCGCTGGCTCCCCTCCCACCCCGCCCACCACTTGCTCCTCTCAGCCTGCCTGCCGGCCAGACGAGGGCTCCTCTCCACCCCCTACCCCCACCCGCCAGCTTCTCTCTGCCTCCTGGCTGGACCCCAGTGCACCTCTGGTTCTGGGCAGTCTCTCCTTCCCACCACCTGTGGGACTCCACCTGTCTCCCAGGAGCTGAGCCGCCTGGGACTGGTGCTGAAGCCTGGTTGGTCTCAGCCAATTGGGGGAGGGGAGAAAGTGTGGGGGGCTTGGCTGGGCCCCTCCAGGCAAGTAGGGGTGTTGTGTGGCGTGGCATGGGCCCACCCCTGAGGGAAAGGGGCATGCTGGCAGCACAGGGCCAGGCGGGCCATTGTGTGTCTGGCAACTGCTGGTTTGTAAATCGTGCCCTCGCACTGGGCTGGGCGGAGCGGGGCCACCCCTGCCATGCCAGGCCCCTGGCTGACCACTGGCTCCAGGGACCGACCCCCCCGCACCGTGCTCCATTGCCCCATGGGGGCCCACAAATATGTTTGGCGCCAGGCCCACAAAAGGTTAATCCGGCCCTGAAAGCTGCTCCAGATATAGGGCTGTTAGAGCCTTCCTCTGGAGCAAGGGGGAAGCAGAGGGCAAACCGTAGTTCTCTCAATCACAATTTGGTCCCTGGGGCAGCTTAGCTTTGTACTGCCCCATACTTAGTGCTCATTGGAACTCAGCAACCAGCTCTATGGGAATAACCCCATGGAAACCAGTTGGCCTGTACTAGCCAGGCTTTATATAAACGCCATTCATCCAGCTGGGCACAGCTTCCTGCACTAATGTGCTGTGGCCTGAGAATGTTTGATCTTTCAGAACTCCACCATCCATTTCCTCCCCACTCCTCTCCTTCAGTACAGTAGGGCGAGCCAGCCTAGCAGCGTGGAGAGAGCTCCTTGCTCAAAGCGTCAATGCAAAGAACCAGTTCCTTGCGATGTTTGGAACGGCAGTGATTTTTAAAGGCTGATTGAAGCAGAGTTTACTGGTGTTGGATAAACCTTTGTTTTAAATCCACTATAAAAATGTTTCGGAATCTGCCAAACATGGATTAAAATATTTGTCTCCAGTTATGCCTATGTCTAACCTTTTGGTTTCTGAAGAGCTTTAATCAGTAATCTTCAAGTAGGAAGTTATTCATCTTTATTGCCAGTCAGTTCTCAGTGGTGGTCGCGGCAACAATCTTTTCATTGCTTCTGTGTTTAGTTGTTCTTTGACATGATAGAAGTCAGCTGCAGTTCAATGAGCTCACTATTTGTGCAACTTAATTGCTTGCTTCCTTTAATATGTACTCAATTTTTCCTTTTATGAGTAGGGTTGTTGGAAAAATTAAGCTTAAGGATATAGCTATCCACTGTTATTAACCTCCTTCCCAAACACATTAGTAAAATAGGTCAAATAACTGTTGAGTGTTAAGTGTACCATTACTAAGGTATTTCTCAGCTGGAAAATGAACCTTGTATTGGTTAAGGCTGGGATGTTTCAGAGAAGACTAAGGGAGTTA
The DNA here is from genome assembly GCF_028017835.1 of Emys orbicularis. NCBI lineage: Eukaryota > Metazoa > Chordata > Testudines > Emydidae > Emys > Emys orbicularis. The sequence goes on along the minus strand of NC_088686.1, from coordinate 9,983,669 downwards.
GGTGTCCAAATCCCATTGAAATTCACTTGGAATTGAGTGCCTAATTCTCTTGTGCTGGGATTTTCAAAAGCGTCTAAATGAAAGAATGTGCTAAAGAGTTTTGACCCTGTGTGTGAAAAAAGAATATTGCTTTAAAATTGACTCAAAAATGCTTCCTTCAGTAATTTCTCTGTTAAACTAAATAGATTGTCTTCCTTTATACTAAGATGTGTGATTCACCCCTCCCCCAAAGAACAAGGAAAAAGAGAGACTTGGTTTCTTCTAAGGTATTTGTAGTTCACATTAGTAAGGATGCCAAATCTATTTGCTCTTTCAAGAGTGACTAATATTATTCAGATTTGAAATTCCTCGAATAGCTCTGATATGTGAGGATGTATAAATGTGTTTGATGAGTATAAAATATGCTCAGTGAGGGAACTGATCTCTCAAAACAGCTTTATACAGTGATAGTGTAATTTCTTTCCATGTCAGGGTTATATTCAGATGGAAAAATCACTTTAATTGCCGTGGTGATAGATGCATTGGAACTTTGCCAATTTAAAACAAAAATTGTGTGTGTAAATGTTTTTTTTAATACCTTGAATTCAGTTGAAATGTACAGGTTGCTAGTTTTGGTTTCAATATATTTTTATTTGCATGGGGGAATAAAAAATGGAAGTTGGAGAAATTCCCATTGGGATAAAGGCCTAGGTTTTGTTATGATTACATCTCCCAGTTGTATTTCCCAAGCCAAGCCTTGAGGTTTATCCAGCCAGCCAATGAGACTTTTCACATGAGTAAACACCACTCATCTAAGCATTGTTATCATTATGTATTATTAATTTTATAGTAATGCTTAAATGCCTCCTTTATACATGGGGAACGGAGGCCAGAGAGATAAATAACTTGCCCAGGGTCGCCCAGAGGATTCAGGGGGCCTGGGGTCTTTGGCGGCGGGGGTCCTTCCGCTCCGGGTCTTTGGGGCACTTTGGCGGCGGGTAAAGGACCCGCCGCCGAATTGCCGCGGAAGCCCCACTTGCCCCCCCACCCCCCGGGCGGCCCTGAACTTGCTAAAAGTCACGCAGTGAGAACATGGTAGAGCAGGGTGTTAGAATAGGATCTCCAGGGTCCCACTTCAGTGCCTGAATCACAAAGTCGCTAATTGCTTTGTACAGCATCACCAGCAAGAAGATTGTAGCATCAGAATTTAATTGTAAATGTAGGGATTTATGTGATCAGACCCTATCTGGTAAATACCAAAACATCAACCAACAAGTACCAACGTTAATTACACTTCCAACTTTAAGGCCCCTTCGGACTCCTGGAGTGATGTAAAGGGGCCTTATTGTAAATGAGAAGCAGGCCCTGATTCTTAGTTTGAAGAGATGCATTCCAATTGCTGGAATGCTGCCAGTGTGATACAACCATCAGGAAACTGTATTTTTGACATGTGGCTGAAACCAACTGAGAACCTCCATGGAGCTCTTCCTTTGTTAGTATCGCTGTAAAACAGTGGTGGACAGAATTAATGCTGAATTACAGTGAACATCATAAAGACACACCCACATTGATGTATTCTCAGTACTAATATCCAATGGGTTACTACTCCACAGAATTGAGGTGCTATTCATTGCCTTTTATAGGCTACCATCTCATCTACATGTTCTTGTTTCTTGTGGCATTTTGTGATGCAAATCTGAGACGCTTCTCAGTGAAAATACCTGATGCACAAAGGATGTGAAATATTTGAAAAGTTCTTGCAGTTACAGAAAAAGCTAGGTGTTTATACTACTGTACTGTAGTTTGCAGAGCTGCTGTTACACCCAGAATACACTGGATTGACACTACAGTATGATTCATGCACCACTACTTGTGGCAAAAGAAGTGCTCTATTTCCAGGTCCTGATAGACTAGGCCAACAGAGGAGAAAGGGGAATTAGCTTATTTATCTTCCTCTGAGGAGGAAAACAGTCTGTGGATAGCCAAGCTGTAGAATTGGTGTACAGAATGTATGATGCTTGACAAATGGCTAGTGCTTTTCAGGGCTATGCTGCAGGGCAGATTAGGGTCTACTATTCTATATGGAGCGTCCTCTGTTGTATTGCTTATGTAGAGCATAATAGAAGAATCTGAATAGAGCAGAATATGAAAGTATGCTGGACTAAAGTTGCACAGTTGCTGTTCCCTTGGGACCATTGCAAAAGTGAGATATTGTATGGGTTTTATGAGGCTATCCCAGTCAGCCACATTTGAAATGAATAAACAAATTACCAAACATTTGTATTACAGTTACTCAGCAGGGAGCTGCTATTCATTCACGTAGTAGTGTATTGGAGCCAGCAGGTGGCACTGTGGATACTGCATTTGAGCAGTCCCTGTAGGAAGCAAAAGATAAAAGTGGGGGAAATATTAGGATACTGAGTTAATGCAAATTAGCCTACTGCTACCATGGAATGTTAACCTGGGATCCGAGAGCGCTACTAAGCAAGAGCATGAATATAGAAGGCAACAGTTTAAATGTGCATTTTTCTGGATACTGGTAGTGTTCCTCAATATTTAGTCTTCAACTTGCAAGAGTTTTAGTCTGTTGTCTCCAAAATAAACTGCAAAACTTTGAAAGTTTTGGGTTTCATTACTAGCCCCAAGTATGAATGAAATCCACCCGGAGGTTTGGCCTGTGCTAAAGTGACCCTAGGCTGGTTTATGGCTTTGGGTGGGGAAATGTGGAACACTCACTGAAACCAGGCACAAGTTTTGGCACTTTTTCTGAGATGTGCATTTCAAGCCCCTCCCCAGTTCCGCTGACAGCCCATCTTATCCTTGGAAAAAAACCTTTATTTGTTTCACCTCCTTATATCAGTAAATAAGCATCACTGTTGTCATGGTTAATTCAATAGAGAGAGAGATGAGCAGGTTGATGGGCCATGGTTACCAAAGTAGGAGAGAAGACAGACATTGGAAAAAACCCTATATCAACTCCCAAAGAAGTTTGCTGTGACACAGCTCATACCTCTGGGGTGGCACTAGAATGAGAAAAACTCCCACCTATCCATCCCCTTACTCTAGAACCTATGTATATTTTGAGGAGGATTCTGTCTGATATTCAGAGGGAAATTCTTAGTAGGTTCTGAAAGACAATTTGGATGTAGAGTCCTCTGGAACTCCAGGGGTTATTCAGAGGGACAGTCCAATTGAAATTCCTCCCCAAAGTTTTTTGGCAACATTTGTCTCACCAGGTGAACTATTCATTCTCTTGGTTAGCTACCTTGCTCAGGTGTTCTGAGGTACTATAGAAAAAGGTGTTGTAAGCTTCCTGACGCCATTTAGCCTGCTTCTACTCCTGTTTACAGTACGGTGAATCTGGAATAAAATAAATGGAGGTGCACTGGCGCCAGTGAAAGGAAAATCAGGTCCTCTGGCTTCCTAAATGTGCTACCCAGTATGGATTGTGTCTCTAGTTGGGGCTCAATACTGGGCTGGATTGGCACCTTGCATCTCATGCTGAGAAAGGGGCAGTGAAGTAGCTATGTTGCCCCAGGAGCAGAACAGAGACTGAATTGTGACTCTTGGAGTAATGTCTCTGAGAACCACAGTTTGGTTTCTGCTGCCCATTTACTCCACAGGGCAAGTAGCTGTGCCAGCCCTTTTCCTGGCAGAGTTTACTTCCTTCTCTCCCCACCCCTATCCGAGCCAGGAGGGAGGGGAAAGGGAAGTAAACCAAGAGTCTACCCACTCCAACCTCTTCCCTCCCACTCCCCATCCACCTGTGTGGGAGGGGAAGAAATGGCCCTGCACTGGTAGCTCTTTCCGCGCACACAGACCAGCAATGTGGGTAACCTGCACTTCACTCCACCTTATGCTCCCTTATTTCCCTGTGTGGGCACTTTAGGGGGCTCCCAACTGAGTCAACTGTAAGGACTGTGTGTGTGGGCCGGGGGGTTGCAGGATTGCGCCCACTCTTGGCAGCAAATGACTTGGCTCTGAAATACTATACGTGACTTACTGTGTGCAGAAGCCAACCCCTCTTTCTGCTTTTTCTGTTCTTGCGGAATATTGAACCTGGCCAATGGTCGTGCAGCCTCGAAGTGCACACATTTCCTGTCGCTTCCCTCTTGGCAGGTTTTGTCTGCAGACACTGGCTTCAGTACCCCATAATTACTTTTTCACATTTTTTAATATAGTAACACATGGCTGGGCTTGTGGTAGAGAGCCAAGTGATGTCTTTGGGCCATGACAACTATAAATAACCAAAGGGATCATTTTATTTGGCTAGGGAAGGAAGAGTCTCTTTCTTAAGTAACAGCACCTACTGTACAAACAAAATTCGGGAGCAAATAAAGATCCTTGTTTCTTTATAGGGGGGAGATACCGATGATTTCAGCAAACCAAAAACATGCCTGCAATTTATATCTATCTGCAAAGTGCCGAATGCACTCTGAGTACAATACAGATGCTTTACAGTAACTTTGTTTGCATTTTAATTATGGCCATTCTGCCATTGTTACAATTTTTAAATAGTATATATATAAAATATGTCCAGTGCCAAGCACAGTAGATGCAATCCATGATTGGGTTTTCTAGGCTCTGCCACAATTCAAATAAATAGCTCCTAGTGGAATGCCTCTATGTAGCAAGATAGGACTTCCCAGGGCTGTTTCCTGACACCATACACATGTGCACACACTTGATCCAGTTCCCGATTGCCCTGCATCGTGTGCAGTCATTTACACCAGTGAAAAGTGGGTGTGAAACACTACCTAATCAGAATGGGAACAGTTTGCACTGTGGGATAAATGACTGCACAAGTTGCAGGGTAAAGGAGAATTGAGCCTCCTGTGTATTTAATTAAATCCTGCTTTGAAGTGACATATCCATGGCCTATTAACTGGATCTGCCATAGACAACGTGTAGACTTGAACATAAACTCCTCCTGAATGAGAAGGCACGAGCATGTGATGATAGCAATATATTTTCAGTGAGATGTTTGTGCATTGATAGCAGCTGGTATCTGCAGGTGTGTTATAAACACAAGATTATGGAATATCTTTCTGTGCCACAAAGGCCAATATGCATAACTGCTGTACCAAGTTGTTTCAAAAAGGCATTAACTATATAGAAAAAATAGCTGATTAGCCATAAAGCAAAAGCATTAACCATGTAGAAAAAATAGCCAATTCTGAGTTAAATTTGCCATCTTTGGGTTACAAAGTGCGGTCAAACTCCACTATGCCAATGACCAAATAGGTCAAGAGTATTTATTCCTGCTGAAAACTGAAACCTTGCCTGATTCTCTTTGGAGAACGTGCTCTTCTGGACATCAAACTGTTTATTCAGACAAGCACCTAATCTGAAGCACACCTATTGCAGAGGTAAAGTGCTATTTATTCAATTACATTGTTACACAGAGGCTATAGCTGCATTATTGTCCTCAATAAATGGTGCTATCAGATAATTTCTTAAAAAAAAAAAAAAGATCCTACAGTGCAGTGAATCTGATAGCGTGTATGTTTTGATGTGGTGCAGTGACAGCAACAATGTCTGTCAAGAAGAACAATGACAGATCAAATAGCAGGGTGCTCTTCTATCACGATGGGGCAGTTTCTGGGAAAAAGCTTGCATTGTTTTCTAGGCCATATCAACTGAGGCCTACACAAGGCTCTGTTGATTAAATGAACTGGCAGTAGAACAGCAAGTTCTTGTTAACCATCGATGCCAAAAAGCCCCTAACACAAACAATCCCTATTATAAATTAAGCCTTTTACAAACAATATTTCAAAAAAAAAAAAATACTTGTCCGTTTTCCCTGCCATTATCCATTTTTGGGATGATTGCATGCTTCTGCTGGATAATGGCGCTTAGCCAAAGGCAAAAATGGAGTTTCAGTAAGGCTCATTATGAAGTGAAAAGTTTTTCTATTCCTCCCCCCTGAAAGGAAAAAGCTACTCACAGATAAATGTCTGATATAATTACATTGCTTTAGATAATCAAATGCATTACTTCCGAAACGATAAGGACGTGTTTCTGCCCTTCCTTAAGCACATAGGCCGCTCTTAGTCTTTTAATAGGAAGTGGTGGCAGCTGTGAAGGCCACTTTATTGTTTGGAAGCTGCCGGAGTACAAGGCCGCCATGCTGATAAAAGTCAGAACATCAGTTATCGGGATCCCTGTTAGAGGAGGAAGTTTTCTCTGAAGGTGCTGGCCAGGCCAGGCAACTTTTCAAAGTTCCGATAGGCTGTTATGTTCCATTATAAAGCTTCCCCTCTTCCTATACAACTCTACAAATGATTTCTCCCTCCCTTGCATTAAAACTCATTACAATTAATCTCTCTAAGATAACACATGAAATGGTGTGCTTTCAGTATTGGGGCTTGATCCTGCAAGGTGCTGAGCAACCTCTGGGGTTTCAAGCACTGTTGACTCCCATTGAATTCACCAGGAGTTGAGTGACTCCCTGGGAAGCTGGGTGTCATTTGATACCTAGATCAGTGCTTCTCAAAGTCGGGCCGCCGCTTGTTCAGGGAAAGCCCCTGGCGGTCCGGGTCGGTTTGTTTACCTCCCACTGGCCGCTGTTCGCCGCTCCAAGCCAATGGGGGCTGCGGGAAGTGGCGCGTGCCGAGGGATGTGCTGGCCACCCTTCCCGCAGCCCCCATTGGCCTGGAGCGGCGAACTGCGGCAAGTGGGAGCCGCGATTGGCCGAACCTGCGGACGCGACAGGTAAACAAACCAGCCCGGACCGCCAGGGGCTTTCTGTGAACAAGTGGCGGACTGGCTTTGAGAAGCACTGACCTAGATGATACCTAGCTCCCCTGGGGAGACTACCCCAGGGATTAAGAGAAAGGATGATCTTGTGGTCCAGGCACAGGACAGGGACTCAAGAAACATGGTTCAATTCCTGGCTGTGCCACAGACTTCCTGTATGATCTTGGGCCAGTCACTTGATCCCTGTGTATCTCGGTTCCCCATCTGTAAAATGGGTATGAAAACGCTTCCTTTTTTCCCTATCTTTATCTATATGTCAAACAGGGATAACAGTCCCAGCTTGCCTCGCAGAGCTGTTGTGAAGATAAATTCACTTATGTTAGTAAAAAACTAACATACCATGGTGATGAGGACTATTTTATGGTGCTTGAGGAAATTTATAATTCTGTATTCAGAGCAGGGTTTGGATGGTGTGCAACAAATAAGGCCTGGGGCCACACGTTGAACAAGGAGGATAATAAGAAATATTGAAGTTCTTCCCATTCATTGAGCACTGTCCATTCTGTACACTGAATGAAGCAGGGGTCCAGTGGAAAAAATAGTAGGCGATCATGTGATTAAAGATTGTCTCAAAATGCATATGCACAAGGGAGCTGGGCAACTTCAATTCTGGCTCCTGCTAACTTTTGAGTCCTTGACTTTGTAACTTTAATGCTCTTTTACATTAATTTATTTGTGTGTAATATATATATAAAAGAGTTGAATACATGTGTGTACATGTAGATAATAGTTAATACAGAATGCTATCTACTGGCACATAATATGTAACATTGTTCATGAATTTGTAGTGCTATTAAAGTTGTGTGCACTGCAAATGGCTTATGGATTACACAGCTTTTAAGAGTGACAATTATTGCAAGCACAGTTTTGTACCTGCTAGTAATTGTACCTACATTTTTGCAGCCACAGTGGATTATAGGCATAAAAATTAGGCGTTAGACATTTAACTACCTATTTGTACCTACAAGTGAGTAAAATTTTTAGTTACTGTTTGTGCCCGTGAAAACAGAGACTGAGTTGGGTCTTGGTTGCAAAATCTGACTACAGTGGCTTGTTACCTAACGTCACACAGGATGTCTGTGGCGGAGCCAGGAATATACCTTGTTCCTCCTGTGCCATAAACACAAAGCTATCCATTCTCCCTTTACTCATTAGGTTGTCCCTTCATCCCAAGCCTATTACCTTTACTAATGAAGAGAGAGCAGAAGAAATTATTTCATATTTCTGATAACCGGGCAAGAAATGTCTGTGTTCCCAGGGCTGGGAACTGAGGGCTTTGCCCTAAGCCCACTGAAGTGAGTGGAAAAGCTCTTGACTTCAGTGAGCTGAGGATCAGACCCTAAGCAAGATGCTCATTCTGACTGCATTTGGGGAGCTGGGCAAAGTTACAGCAGGTGAGCTCAAGGCTAGAATGATGACCGTCTTGGAGAGTGGAGGGAAAACGGATGTGGGTGGAGAGTTTGATTACGTAATGAGAAAGAAGCAAGGCAGAGAAGCATGGATTCTTGGGCCAAGAACAGCACTTACACAGGCCTTATTCCAAAAAGCATCAGAGTGAGGGACAGGTGGTGGTTGGCCTAACACAGCGGATTGGGGGCTAAGTCTCCAACCTTGTTAGGGCTCCCTGGACCTCAGGTCTAGGGGGACGGGAGAGAACAGGGGCTGCATGTACTCCTCAGCTCCCAAGAGGTGGGTAGAGAGGTGGCAAAGAGAGCTGAGGATGGGGCAGTACCAAGGATCTCCTTCCCCTACATGCCAATGAGCAGAGAGGGGTAGGGAGTGGGAAGACCCTTGGTTCCAACCCAACATGCCAGTCCAAAATGTTGAGCTGGTTGACGGTGTGGGGAAGGACGCTACTCATAGTAAATGGCAAATTACCTTTGTGGAAAATAAGGGAGGAATTGTAACTCTGAGTCACTATTTCTCTAAGGGCTCCTCCTGACGTGGCACAGCTACGTGCTGCCCCTTACCACGGGCATTGACCCAAAGACTCAGTCTAGATCGAAAGGAGGAAGAGAATCAAAGGAAAATCCTTAAATGGCAATTTCTACAGTGAAACCAATAGGGTTCTGTAGAAATTCATGAGGATTCTATAGCAGTCAGTCTAAACCCCTATAAAAATTAAAAGACAATGATAGCCTTCCTGTAGGTCTTTTGAACCATCCTATAGAAGGAAGATGATTTTGTAATAACCTTTATAGGATGGTCCAAAAAAACCTATAGAAAACAGATCGTTTTAAGTCACTTGAATATTGTATCCAGTCCTGGTGTCAGCATTTTCAAAAGGACATTGACAAACTGGAAAGGGGCCAGAAAAAAGCTACAAGCATAATAAATGATGATAATGAGCAAGTTCCTCTTACAAAGCCAGTCCTTCTCTCTAGAAGGTTTTTGGCAAAAACTACCTAATTTTCAAACCTCCTTTCTGCCTGACATATGGCTGACATTCAGGGCCAGCTGAGGAGATAATGTAGATGAAAGAAATGAGCATGAGATCAAAACTACCCTGCATTTTTAAATGGTTTGCCTTTTTTAATTTGTACCTCTTCTCCTTTCACCCATACATGATTGTGGGCAAGTCTCAATCAAGGAATTGCAGGTGCCATGGTTATCTTGCTATTTACTGCTTAATGCTGCTGCTACCAACTATTCAATACTAGGAAATGACTAACGATGTGGTGGAAATTATGAACCCGGATTAATAAAACTTGAAAAGGAACAGTCTCGTCTGTTTGATCCTCTGAAGAGGAAGTATGTCTGTGTGCTAGTCTTTTCCCTGAGGTGGTGTTCTTATTAGTCTGTTCTGAGTTGGGAGCAAAGGAGATGGAGTTTGGAAACTGTTTAAAAAGAAGACATTAAAAGAGGACATGAAGCATTGCTCAAAATACTATTGACAGGTTCCTTCCTTGTGACGCCTTTCAAGAGAGTGTTGTGAGCGAGGTGTTATTTTATAAACTTCAGTTTTCTTGGTTTGCAAACTTGTAATTTTTCTGTAGTTTAAAAAAGTTTTATATTAATAGAATTTCAGACAGCTCTGTTGCCAAGGGGTGACTCCGACCCTATCAGCCTAAGCAAAATTGTTGCTAGTTCTACAGTTCTTTGCCAGTAAAAGCCCTGAATATTTTCAGAAATGCAGAGAGAATGAAAGGATGAGTGGACGGATGAGTGAAGAAATAACATGCAGGACATTCAGGAGTTTAGTGGAACTTGGACCGTTTGCACCCCTTAACCAGGACCCTAAAGGAGGGGGGAGCCAAAACTGTATTTTAAGGACTCATCTTCTGATCTCACGTTTTTTGTATTCCTGAAAGGCCATCTGTTATTGCTTGGTGAAATATGTTGTCACAGGACTACTAGTAAGAGGCAAGGCTTTCCAGGCTGACCAAAGGTTAAGCTCACCCACCGTCAGCCCAGATTGAACCATGTTATCTGGGTATGCGACCTGTAACCCCCTGATTTGCTCAGAAAGATCTCTGTGGAGATGATGTGGTGGAGCAAACTGGAACTGCAACCTTAAAGGTCCAGGTAAATGCAGAAGAAAGTGTGATCCCGTTGGGCCAGCACAACACCACAAAGGGCTGCAGCCCCTCCTTTCCCTGGGAAGAAGGGGACCAAAACTACTACAGGCTCTGCCAGCCCGACCAGCCAGGTGCCCTGGGAAAGCCCCCTAGCCAGTATGGGGCCAACCTGGCTACAACAACACTGCATGGACCAGCAGTGTTATCTTGGTTTACTACTTCCATGTAATTGAGTAGGATACTACTCTCGTAGGGTTTGGGGGTTTTTTTGGACACATTAAATGAGTTAAGTGGCCTTTCTGCACAGATGTTCAAGTAATTCATGTTTCTTGTTTTCCCTTTAAACTAGACAGGTGGAAAATTCTTCTAATTTCAACAAACTTGAGTTTAAAAGGATGTTCAAAATCTTACATTCAGTTCAAATATGAGCTAATATTTCAGATATGAATTAAGATAGGTACCCAACTGACAGACGAAGGCTAGCTGAGCTTTTTGTCTCACATCGTAAATTCTCTCCTTTGCTATGAAAATGTAATAAAATATGGAGCATGGCAGATTTATAATTACCGTGCTGCTGCTTTGTCAAGGGAACTATTTCATCCTTTTGTTTTAAGAGACAGTTTTTACTGTACTACACGCAATGAGTGCTTCCTCCAAGAAAGCAAAGTCCACAAGCCTCACATTAAGTTAAATATGATCTCATAGCAACTCATCAACTTGTTACACCATCATGTCCTTGCTGCTAATAAATTTTAGGAGCTAAAAATTTATATGCAAATGTTTGACTCAAGCTAGCATTAAATTAAGATTATCTGTAGTTAGTGTTTATAGTAGATTCCCCACCCCAATTACATCATCCTCGTAGAAAACTATGTTCAAGTTGCCTTTAACAGCCATGCTACAACACTAGCTAAGTAATCGTACATCTTCAAAACAAGCAAACATGACCCCCTGACCTCACATGTGCAGTATCCGTCACTTCTAACTATGGCCCCGATCCTGCAATCTGATCAAGCAGCAGACTCCGTGGACATATGAGGAGCCCTGTTCACTTCAGTGGCAGTCCACGCGGGAAGGTAATAGGCCAGTGGCTAGGGCATTGAACCGAGACATAAGAGGACGTTTTACTCCTTGCTGTGCCAGACTGGGCATGTCACTTGACCTCTGTTTGCCTTCCCATCTTTTGTCTGTCTTGTCTCTTTAGACATCATCAACTTAAATTCTAGGGCCAAATCCTGCCCTCTTTATGGTGAGCAATACTGTACTACACAAATGGTCCCACTGATTTCAGCAGCCTTACTTCTGGAATAAGGTATTACTCAGTGTGAGTTGGGGTAGTGGAAACTGGTCCTTAGTGAATTTAAAAACATTAATTAGAAGTAGTTTCAGGTATTACACTTACCCCAGAGTCCCGTTGCCAATTTTTGTAGCTTTAGAGTTAGTGTTTTTCTTTCACTTGGTGCTCTGAGAAAGACCCACACAAACAGGAAAGCCTGGCTTTCTATACCGGGAAATAAGCGAAATTGATTAGACATAAAGTGCTGTCAGTTGTGCAAAATGAACATGCTATAAACGATAGTCCCCCCCCCCCAATCTTTCCCTTTATAGTCGTCTCTAGTCTTTGTGGTTACAGTAGTAGATACAAATTTCACACAAGTGTGAGCTTTTTGTTGGCACTGTCCCTTTAGTATGTATGGCTGTTTCCCCTTCTGGCTGCCGAATTAATTAATGGTTCTGATACTGAGTCAGACATCTGAAATGCAGCACTGTGTTATTTGTTTGTGTTTTACTGTTTAATTTGGTCACATTAGGAAGTTAACAAGGTATTGTCTACAGTGATTTCCTGTATCTCTGGTTTAACTCAGGAATTGTATTGAATTCTGTACTATGTTTGCTTGCTTCCCTCCTTCCCCCCCCTCCCTTTCCTGAGCCCTAAACTGAAAAGCAAAGAGCAAGGAGATAATCTCCAGTATTTATAAACATTATAGATAAAATCTTACCCCCTCCTCTATTTATTTATTTGGCGTATGCAATCCGGTCAAGCCAAACCACAGCGTTCTTATCAACGATGTTCAAGGCATGAAGACTTCCAGGAAATTGAGTCATTTTGTAGTCCTCAACAATATGTGTCATGGTTTGTGGCTGCCCACATTGACATAGAGGACTGTCTCTAAAACACCACTGAAATTCTGCTGCAGCACAAATTCCATGTCCGATATGAAACCAGTTCAGAAGGCTCCATTGCCTTTGCGATAAATCAAACCTGGGTTGACGTTGAATGGGGTCCGAGACAAGATGATTATTTGTCACTTTCGTTGCAGACTGTGAAGCTTGTCACGTGTCCTCTACCCTAAATCCCTCACCTGGTAAACTTATCCACACCGGGCGACATGAAGGCAGTTGACTATGTGGTGCATTGAACAAGTCTTTAATTAGTGGTAGATATGGCCTATCACGCAATTTCATCACAAGCTTTGCTACACTTTCCTCTCTGCGAACACTGGGCAGAGCAATATTGCAGAGAACCAGGAACTATGGTAGAGGAGTAGATTTAAGTGTGCCTGAAATAATATGCATGGTGGAATTAAGTTGTACATCAATCATCTTTGTGTGAGACGAGTGAGCCCATACTGAAGCGCAGTACACTTCTACTGAGTAACAGAGTGCCACAGCTGAAGAGCGTAATGTTTGGGCATTGGCTCCCCATGTCATTCTGGCCAGTTTTCTGAGCAGGTTGTTGTGCATTTTGACCTTAGTCACTGTCTTGTAAGATGGTCAGAATATGTGAGAGTTCGGCCCAACGTGACGCCATGCTTTATTTGTTGTGTGATGTTAACCCCTCCTCTGTAGCAGCAGAATGCTCTAAAGCAGTGGTTCTCAAACTGTGGGTTGGGACCCCAAAGTGAGTCATGACTGCATTTTAATGGGGTTACCAGGGCTGGCTTAGACTTGCTGGGGCCCGGGCCGAAGCCAAAGCCGGAGGGTTTCAGACCTGGGTGGCAGGGATCAGGTTACAGGCCCCCTGGGGCTTCAGCTTTGTCCCCCCCCCACCCACAGGGGTGGGGCTCAGGCTTCAGTCCCCCCTTCTGGGGTCTTGTAGTAATTTTTGTTGTCAGAAGGGGGTCGTGGTACAGTGAAGTTTGAGAACCCCTGCGCTAAAGGCGGCAGAACTGGTGTGTTTCTGCTACATGGCCCTGATTCAGCAAAGCACATCCTTAAGTCCATCGTAGATTTGTGGCCATTCACACTGCAGAGTCAACTCCTAGGGGACTCCCCCATACCCTCACCCAAGTGAAGTTTGTGGATTAGGACAGCATTAGTCCAGAAGAAATAAAGGTGGAACATACTATTAAGGGAGATCTGTAAGCTTCTGTCTTTTGTTTTTACTTCCGTGCTGCTAAGAGGTTTTTATGTCTACCTACATTATAACATCTCTGGGACAGGAACTATCTTCTTTATTAATTGTCTGTACACTGCTTAGCATGATGGTGCCCTGAATCTTGATTGGGATTTCTACATGCTACTGTAATAATTAATAGTAATATCACAAGTAAATAGCAGGACATTTCAAGAGCCTAGACCTCGGCAGGGAGATTTAAATGATGATGATCTGGATGATTTTTTACTTCTGGAATGCAAATGAATTTATCTAAGTAATTTTTCCAGTGGACTAAAACAATTTGTGGTTCTAAAAAATGTCTGCCTATTATGTACCAGACTGTTATGTTTTGTACATTTTTCTGTGTCCCTTGCTGCTAAGAAAACATTTTCCATTTTTATTGCATCTATGAGAATGGTGTGATTTGCCTTAGGATTTTCTTCTATTCCTGTAACTACTAATGGGGAAAAGTTCTGTTTACTTTAATTCGTGTTATTGCCTTTTAGTTCGTTACGTATTTGTAATTATGTTAATGGATCAATGTAATGATGATGATAAAAGTTAAAAGACCCATAATGGAAAATACCCAAAGAGAAGTTGGGAGCTACTGTTCTCATGTGTCTTAGTTTCAAATGATCACCAGGTATTTCTGGTTCATCCCCCAAACTTTAGTTATAAAGGCATGCTATTGCCCTCTCTGCTGGTGTTGCTGCTCTGTGAGGTGGCTGTGGTACCACCCATCTAAAGAAGAAGTCCCAACGACCAGAGCATTGTCAATGCTGGCACCAACCCTGAGCAAACTATGTACTGCTACTTTTCTCCTCTGCCATTCAGCAAACCAGAAAAGATCACTTGAGGGAAAACAAAGGTGTTAAACATGGTAGTCCTGATCGGTGTGTTACTTAGGCCTGGTCTACACTACAGAGTTAGGTTGACGTAAGGCAGCTCCCTCCCCAGAGAATCTGACAGGCCTGTTAGGACTCTTACTGTTGACCCTAGAACTTCTGCAGGCTGTATGTTTATACTATACTATACTATACTGAAGCCTCCTCTAACTCAGCGGCTTCAATTCTAATTAGCTAACAGGGCACCACCTGGCGCACTGGATTGCTCACCGGTGTAGCCCACACAGTTGCTGTGGGCCAGTTAGGCCCTAATTCTCCTGAAGCAAGGGTGGGCAAACTTTTTGGCCCGAGGGCCACATCTGGGTATGGAAATTGTATGGCAGGCCATGAATGCTCACGAAATTGGTGGTTGGGATGTGAGAGGGGGTGAGGGCTCCGGCTGGGGGTGCGGGCTCTGGGGTGGGGCCAGAAATGAGGAGTTCAGGGTATGAGAGGGGGATCCGGGCTGAGGCAGGGGGTTGGGGTGCGGGGGAGCAGGTGAGGGCTCCGACTGGGCGTGCGGGCTGTGGGGTGGGGCTGGGGATTGGGGGTTGGGGGTGCAGGAGGGTGCTCTGGGCTGGGACCGAGGGGTTTGGAGAGTGAGAGGGGGTTCAGGGCTGGGGCAGGGGTTTGGGGTGCGGGAGGGGGTCGGGTTGCAGGCTCCGGGCAACGCTTACCTCAAGCAGCTCCCGGAAGCAGCGGCATGTCCCCTCTCCGGCTCCTATGCAGAGGCGCGGCCAGGCAGCTCTGCGTGCTGCCCCCATCCACAGGTGCTGCCCCTGCAGCTCCCATTGGCCACAGTTCCCAACCAATGGGAGCTGTGGGGGCAGCGTGTGGAGCCCCCTGGCTGTCCCTACGCGTAGGAGCCAGAGTGGGGACGTGTCACTACTTCCGGGAGCCGTGTGGAGCCACGGCACGTATGGAGCAGGGCAAACCCCTGACCCCGCTCCCCAGCTGGAGTGCCAGAGTGGGGCAAGCCCCGGACCCTGCTCACTGGTGGGAGCTCGAGGGCCGGATTAAAACGTCTGAAGGGCCGGATGTGGCCCCCGGGCCGTAGTTTGCCCACCCCTGTCCTGAAGGATCATTGGCCCCAGGACAGCACCTATCTCCCATTGAAGATCTGGGCTTTTGTGCTCCTAAATCATGTAGGTACTTTTGATAACCCCACCCACATAGACTAATAGGACCATGGAGGAACACATGCTGACTGAAGATCTGAAACTGAAAGCACTGTACCTCCTCTGAGGAGAGCTTTCTTTTTATCCAGGGATACATACAAGTTCCCAAGTGATGAGAAAGAACATGTCTCATCCCAGAGTGGACTCTAAATGGTCTACAAAGTTAGAATTCAATTATTTTCAGGAAGTGTTATACTGTTTGATGTAAAAGAAACCTGGTGTTTTCAGTTATTCAGCAAGTGTGTGGCACATTGCTGTACATTTACACCATCTGTTGCACAAATGTCTGGGCTGGTGGACATCAGGGACGTTAGTGCTGAAGTACCATTTATAAGACAAATATTGGCTCAACAGGTCAAAGGGCACATAAACAAAGGGCAAGGATAACTAGGCATCCAGGGCTAGTAGTAAGTACATGGAGCTATCACAGCTTCCCCTAGTCACAGAAGACAATTCTACACTTAAAGGACTATATGGTGTAGCTAATTTCTACATTCTAGAAGTTTTCTTCCTAATTTATAAGGAGCTAGTGAAAAAGTAGTTATCACAGTAATTAATACAGGCCTGGGTGAGTATATGAGAATTTTAGACCAAGTCACAAATATCAGCATCAAAGACAAGAGATCCAAAATAGCTTCTGCTGACCCTCCTGACTACATGGGGTCGGCTCAGCCAATCAAAGAACCTGAACTAACACTGTATGCAATAAACCATGTGGCCAGTCCCAACCATCCCAGCTTGAAATCTGCACTGAATTTTCTGCAGCCATGAGGACAGTAAGTAAATGTGTGGTGTCCAAATTCATACCTGTTCCAGTTAATATGGATTCACCTTCCTTTCTCTTCAGGAGCACCTTTCATCTGAGTGAGAGCATATTTGGAGGTGGCTCGCACATAGGGAGTACTGGGCACCAGCAGCTACTGTTTCTACTTCCCATCAGTAGAATGGGGATAGTGATATTGACAGTTCTCCCAGTTTACCAGTTACACCTCAGATCACAGCTCTGCTTAACACACGGCACTCAGATTGGTTTATAGTGAACACAAGAAGTTTATTTAACAAGGACCAGAGATTCAAGAAGAGACAAGTAGAAATAATGGAAACAAATGGTTACATATAAAATGAAATCATAAGTGCTTTCTAGACCCTAAACTTAATTAACAAGACGCGCCTCTAATAAAGTTTAGCTCATCCCAGGGTCTTTCCAGTATTTTTCAGCCAAGTCTTGCTTTGATCCTTTTTTCATGAAGCAAACACACTGTCAGTTTATTTCCTAGTTGAAGGATGCAGAATGAGTCCCTGTACCTATGGTTGTAGTCCAAATATCTATTGTCTCCACTTGCAAACAGGACTCTCTCCTGGTGGTTTGTTTCTTCCTGTAATTTTCCTCTATTGAGGATTTTACAATCCCTTCATTAACATTCAGCTCAAACTGTAAATGAGTGTCCATTGTGAACCATACAATTTAAATATAGCCAGCCAGATAGATAAATATCTCTTGCCTGAAAGAAACTTGTGTATCATGTTCTGGTGACTAGCTCCAATTCACAGACCTTAAGAACATAATTTCAGTATATAGCTTCTTACAGATAATCATTGTAAGATGTCTGTACGGATAATGATGACCAGTGTTAAACAGGCTTCAGTAGAGATGTATCTTGACATTCTTTGGTGAACTAGTATGAAGATACCAGACCGAGGAGATCCCTGTAACCCTTATGTACGACAGTGCCCTCTTCCAGTTGGCCCCCAAAAGGTCCCTGGTTACAATGTCTCAGCATTTGCTCACTGTTTATTTCATTTTATTTGCGGATATTTCACACAGCTCAATGGTGGTTAGAATGCTGGTGGCCAACAGCTACAGGATATAAGTTATATGTTGCAGTGGTATTTGTAACAAAAACTGTGTTTGTATTCTGTTCAAACTAACCCAGTGGATCCATTTTGCTCTTGGCTATTTAGTGTCAAAGGATTAAATGCAACTGTTCTCCCTTTCTTGTCTGCTGCATGTCCTGGGGATGGGCCAAATATATACCTAAAGTGACTCTACTGAGTTCAACAGAGGGTATGACTGAGATAACATTGATCCAATATTTCTGGCAACAAAATTAAACATGGGGAACTTGTTCAGTTTGTTTGAGCAGCAGTTGGCTGCTAATTTGTTAGTGATCATTTGCCAGTTAGTTGGTTGCTAGTTGTCTGAATGGCTGATGGTTATTGGCAATTCAGCTAATGGATTGCTGACTATCTAAACAGCCACCTAACTGCCTGCTGGTTATTTGAGCAACAGTTTACTTGCCAGTCTTTCTAGTGGCCAACCAAATCAATAACCTTCTGGTTATTCACAAAAGATTTGTATACACTAGGAAAATGTGCGGTCTGTTAGCGAACATGCCTTTTTATTAACATGGTTTTAAACACCAGTAAGCACCTAGTGTAGACGGTCATGTTTCCAAAACATGGAAGCTGGTCATGACTAGGATGCTAAGGAATAATTTAAGACTATTATGTAACTTTGCTGGGACTTTGAGAGGCTGCTACAGGGTGGAGAGAATCCAGGTCCAGATGCCTCTAAAGGAGCTACCTTAAGCTAAATACCTTTCCTGTGGAGTCCCTTAAAATTGCCAAGGTGGACACTATGTGTGCCCTCCCCCTGGGCCAATGTGTTTCTATTCTACTTGGCTTGGGATTAGAATCATTCATGGAGCATCTCCTTCTATGTGGATCTATAGGGCACAATCTGACCCCAAGGTCTTACTGAGGCAAACCTCCCATTGAAGTCTATGGGAATTTTGCCCGAGTAAGGAGATCTGAATTTGGCCTAACAGAATCATTAGTATGTGTGCACACACCCAAAACATCCACACACAGATATAGATATGTATAAAATAGAATGGTAAAAGTACAGAGTAAATTATTCTGACTGTATGGAGCATTGTGTTTTAGCTAGGATGGCTGTAAAACCCAGTTACAAAATTAAGTACAGCTGCACAATAGGCAATTAAACTGGCTTCCTCATGCCTGTAATTGAGTTAGCTCTCTTTAATGCTCATTTAAGCATTCTTTCTCTTTTATAGGACTGTAATATGTATGAACCCATTCTTTTTTTTTTTTTTTTGCTTCTCCTTCCAGTCTCCAGCAATGTTCTGTTTAATGCTCTACCTATATTTATTACTCATTGAAGCCAAACTCCTCTGAGCCTCCATCCCCAGAAACAGGGAACTTCTTGGTGGGACAGGGTGGAAGACTCCTCCCTCAGGTCATGGAGTAGGACCAGAGCCACTCTACATTAGTTATACCAGCCTAATGACTGGAGTAATGCCTGTGGGGACAGAGGATAGGAACTTGGCAGATTCTTCTCACCTTATTGCTGCCTCAACACCCCTTTGCGAGGTGAAGCCAGTTGTAGAGTTTAAGGCCCGACGGGACCACAGATCATCTAGTTTGACCTCCAGTATATCACAGGACACCAACACCACCCAGCACCTGCACACTAACCCAACGGCCCAAATTAGACTAAAATATTACAGCCCACAGGAGACTAAACTATTACGTGCCACAGGCAGAGAATAGGAAGAACCAGGGTGCACACATGCCCAAGGCCTCTGCAGTGCCAAGGAATTCATTAAGTGAAATACACCCAGATAATCCTGGTGAATGATCTACACTCCATGCTGCAAAGGAAGGCAACAAACCACCAAGGTTATTGCCAGTCTGGCTTGGGGGGAAATTACTTCCCAGCCTCACATATGATGATCGGTTAGATCCTGAGCATGTGAGCAAGAACCAGCCAGCCAAGCATGTGACAGAGAGAATGCTTGGTGCCATCTCGGAGTACTGGTCCCGTCCCGTGTTCTGTCACCAGTCGTTGCCATCTCTGATGTGTCAGAGGAAGGAGACCAAACCCCGCCCCCCTCACAAGACAAGTGGAGGGAGGAATCGCTTCCTGACCCCTGTATGTGACCAGCTGAAGCTCTGAAGATGAGTTTTAGGAACATAAGCCATAAACTGGAAGGTATCCCAGGGCTGCCGAGCCCTGCCCCCACCTTCACAAGCAATCCCATCGTACAATTCCGCTCACAAATGTGTCGAGCTGTCTCTCAAAACTAATTAAGATCAGAGTCCAGGCACCCCAACAGTAGAACAGGAGGTCTGAACCTCAAAGAATAAGCAATTGAATCAACTGGTGGTATTAGGGTTACCATATGTCCAAGTTTTCCCGGACATTGCCTCTTTTTTGAGCCTCTGTCCTCTGTCTGGGCGGATTTTTCAAATAACAGGCAAAGCCTGGGATTTTTTCAGAGCAGACACAGCAGTTCAGAAAGAGCCCCAATTGGTCTGCTTCCTGATTGTTCCATTCCCCACAGCCACAGCTGCAGGATCCTGCATGCCCAGGCCCCGGCTTCCAGCCCTGGGGAGGGGTCCTGCAGGGAGGTGCTGTGACTGATGGTTGTTGCTGCGTGATGGGCTTGTGTCAGCCACCCTGCCACTGTGACTGGGAGTGACACTCCCCCTCCCCCCCGCCTCCAGTGAGTACCGCCCCCCACTCTCCCAACTGTACCCCCTCAGCTATCCCCCCACCCCGCCTCCAGTGAGTACCGCCCCCCACTCTCCCAACTGTACCCCCTCAGCTATCCCCCCACCCCGCCTCCAGTGAGTACCGCCCCCCACTCTCCCAACTGTACCCCCTCAGCTATCCCTCCACCCCGCCTCCAGTGAGTACCGCCTCCCATCCTCCCAACTGTACCCCCTCAGCTATCCCCCCACCCGCCTCCAGTGAGTACCACCCCCCACTCTCCCAACTGTACCCCCTCAGCTATCCCTCCACCCCGCCTCCAGTGAGTACCGCCTCCCATCCTCCCAACTGTACCCCCTCAGCTATCCCCCCACCCGCCTCCAGTGAGTACCTCCTCCCACCCTCCCAACTGTACCCCCTCAGCTATCCCCCCACCCCGCCTCCAGTGAGTACCGCCTCCCACTCTCCCAACTGTACCCCCTCAGCTATCCCCCCACCCCGCCTTCAGTGAGTACCGCCTCCCACCCTCCCAACTCTACCCCCTCAGCTATCCCCCCACCCGCCTCCAGTGAGTACCGCCCCCCACCCTCCCAACTCTACCCCCTCAGCTATCCCCCACCCTGCCTCCAGTGAGTACCGCCTCCCACTCTCCCAACTCTACCCCCTCAGCTTTCCCCCACCCCGCCTCCAGTGAGTACCGCCTCCCACTCTCCCAACTGTACCCCCTCAGCTATCCCCCCACCCTGCCTCCAGTGAGTACCGCCTCCCACTCTCCCAACTGTACCCCCCTCAGCTTTCCCCCACCCCGCTTCCAGTGAGTACCGCCTCCCACTCTCCCAACTGTACCCCCTCAGCTATCCCCCCACCCGCCTCCAGTGAGTACCGCCCCCACCCTCCCAACTCTACCCCCTCAGCTATCCCCCACCCCGCCTCCAGTGAGTACTGCCTCCCACTCTCCCAACTGTACCCCCTCAGCTTTCCCCCACCCCGCCTCCAGTGAGTACCGCCTCCCACCCTCCCAACTGTACCCCCTCAGCTATCCCCTCACCCTGCAGTGTCCTCTTTTCTGGGAACCTGAAGTATGGTAACCCTAGGCACTGTTATTGTGTATAAAAATATGTCAGGTAAGGTTTTTTATGAGCGCTTGTCATGTTGTAGACTTGATGGTCATTATGAGATAGGCATACAGATTGTGGTTAGCAATTTATGTATTTGTGTAGATATAAAACTGTGTTCATAATTTTTGCCACAGCATTCAGCTCCACCTCACTACAAGGAGATGGTCAGCCAGGCAGAGAGGAGCTGCCTTCCCAACCCAATAAAACTAGTTTCAACCACCTAGCATTGTGCAACCCAGAAAAAGACAAGTGATCGGCCATTAAAATTAATGGGAAAACACTGAAACAGCTTGAAACTGAAAAGAAAACCCCAGTCTTAGAAAACTAAGAAAGGAGGGAATTTCCTTCACCATGAATCTCCATAGTCAGAGAGAAAGACGCCCCCACCCCACAAACCCTTTTAAAGGTAAAGGGGTTTGAAGTGAAAGCTATCCAATACTGAGGGACAGTCTTGAAGATAGGGGGCTGTCTGTGAAAACTGGATTCCCCCGTAAATCAAGGGGGGGGGGTATGCTGGGAAACTGAGCAAAGGCAATAGGTAACTGATATTAGAAAAGGGGTTTTTATCTAATGTATAAATATAAAACCTGAGGTTGCATCTTTATGTTTATTTTCTGTGTAACTTGCATGTGTTTGCTTTCCTTACAATTTCATCTTTGACTCTGATTTTTCCATTAAATAAACCTTTTGTTTATTTTTACCCTAAACCGGTCTCTATCATGCACGCTGTATGGAAAGTGTCCCCCAGAGGGAACTGATAACCGGGGGCAGGTTCATGGGTGATGAACCAGGGGGGAAGAGTTCAAGAGCCTGATAGTTAAGAATTCAGGGTAGACGGATTGGGGAGACTCCGGACCAGAAGGACTGTTGAAGTCACCCTGCAAGGAGTAACTAGTCTGGTGGAAGTCAGGGTGGGACCTCCATGCTTGTGGGCTAATTACTGGTGTCAAGGCTCTGAGCTAGAGCAGCACAGCATTAAGGCACCCAAAGTTATAAGGCAGGTGGTGAGAGAACCCCTTACTAGTCTGGGTGATTGATCCCCAAACATCACAAGTTGTTTGCCCCCACAACTCCTATTGGGAGGCTGTTCCAGAACTTCACTCCTATTATGGTTAGAAACATTCTTCTAGTTGCCGGCCTTAATTTGTTCATGGCCAGTTTATACCTGTTTATGCTTGTGGGTAGCTGGTAGTAGCAGCATAAGCTGCTCTACTTCAGGATATGGTGGTCTCTGCCCAGGAGAGCCTCAGGTCCAACTGACCCCGGTAGGAAGTACCCGATAAGGGCCCCCGCTCAGGTTAACAAGCAAAGGCCAACAATGGACTCAGCAGATGAGGGCCAAATTACCTAATGGTGGTGAAAGTGGATGAGCTTTTATTGTAGATGCATAGGGCAGAAAAAGAGCTAGATCTTCATAATGGTCACCCATGCCTCCAGGAACCAATGGCATCTGGCAGAAGAGTTCCTGGGATGAGGGATGGTGTCCCCAAAATAACCCCCCTCTACATCTCCCCACTTCCAACGAGGCAGAAACAAAGGGCCAACCAGCCATGACAG
Organism: Emys orbicularis; assembly: GCF_028017835.1. NCBI lineage: Eukaryota > Metazoa > Chordata > Testudines > Emydidae > Emys > Emys orbicularis. The sequence continues at coordinate 9,960,781 of NC_088686.1, read as the reverse complement.
TCCATCACAATAGCACCAGGTTTAAAACCCCTGTTACTACTGACTTCAGTAGGAGGGGAGTGTTCTGCATGCATAGGATGGGCGCAATCCAACCCCGCATAAGGAAAACAGCCCCACTGACCCCCAACTTCCTAGAAGTCCAAACCAGATCTTAGAGGTGTGTTCCTTGTTGCCATATGGAATATGTTAACACCGAATGGCAGTGGGTACAAGACAGCTCTTGTCAATGAACTCACCAGATCATAATCACCAGCACCACTGAGGCCCATCTGTCACAAAGCAATCAAGTCACTGTAGAAGGAGCAACTTTCTTCCCCTTTAGTGGTCTACACTGAACTCTACACTGTGTGGCACTTTGTTATTAGACAACCTCTAGCACAGACTTTAATGACACACTTACTCTGTACTCCGCTCCAACATTGTCGGGATCACTTATCTGTCACTGTGGCCTACGTGCCAACAGAAAACACATCACTTGCAGAAAAGGGCACCACCACCAGCTAGCACCAAAATCCAGTCAACTTTGCCACATGACACACTGCTATTGCTTGGAGATTTCAATGCCGTGACTGGTTGCAATCAACCTTTGTATGGAACTGTGATATGTCCTTTGGCATGGGTTCCCCAAATGATACCGCCACCCAGCTTTTGACATTGTGTGCTGCTGATGGCTTGTTTGTTATGGGCCCCTGGTTTAGGTGCCTTGACAACTGTAGCAGGACCTAGATTTCACGGATGTGCTATGAAGGAAATTGACCACATCCCCATCAGAAATCCCTCTGGGTCTTTGGCAGCACAGAAGCACCAGCAAATTCAGACCATTGACTGGTTGTTGCTTAGCTCTCACTGCATTTTCCAGATGTCCACCAACAGTACAATGTCAAGCATCTGTCTGAAGATCCGGTTGAAGACATGAATGTAGTCCTGTTTGAAAGAGGACTACATTAACACAAACTTTTAGTTAATGCCAGCAGCATCCACCTGGGGCACGACACTTTGGCAAGCTCTACAATTCACACCTCTATAGTCCATACTGTGGCAGGGTGGAGACAAGTCCTTAATATGGAGTCCCCAAGTATATAGATATGTCTCTTCCTGGTGTTGGTATGAATCTGTCTTATGTTCTCTCTTGCAGTCCCATGTATGTCATCCTCATTTTTCCTTGGGCCCCAGTCCCTAGCTGTCTCCATTGTTTCTTCCTCTCTTCTGCAAGGACTGGCTGTGACCCACGAACCTCTTAATGCCAACTGGCAAGAGGGTGCAGAATGGTTACAGGGATCTCTTGGGTCTGACTTGTACATTTTAGTTCACCGAAGAATGTCATGTGAGGTCTCAAATAAAAGCCAGTGTCACACTGGTCATCAGTATTTTTGTGAAATGTGTGTACAGATACTATGTAAGGAGTTATGTATACATGCTGAAAATGATATGTTCTTAATGTCTTTGGGGCTTAGTTACCAGCAATGGTGAAACACAGGTTTTCTGTCAGACAAGACATGTTTATCCATCTATGTGTAAACTGAGTATTGTCTCCTTCACAATGAGTTTCCTATTATCAATATGAACTGAATGGAAATGAATTATTGTAAGAACATCAGAAATAAAATAATAGGAAGATAAAAGTCGGGGGAGGGGGAAGATAAGCTTATCTTGAGGTGCCCTTCCAAGGTTTGTTCCACTATATGTAGTGGGCAAAGAAGCCACCCAGGCACCCTTCACTGAGGAAGTGAAAGGACAGTGATTTTGCTTCATGAAAAAGGGGTCTCAGACAGGTTTGGTTGAAAACATTGGCGAGATCTTTGGGTGAGATAAACTTCTTTGGATAAGAGAGTAACATGGCTACCACTCCGAAATCTAGAAAGAGTGTTATAAATGTGTTTTATATGTAACCAATGGTTTCCAATATTCTTTCTTACTATTGCTTAAATCTCTATCCTTTGATGATAAACTTATTCTTGTTTTCACTATAAATATATCTCAGTGCTGTGGTGTTAAACAAAGAGATGGTCCTGAGTTGAATCTTACAGCCGGGTTTGTACTGTTCCTTTGGGAACAGCAGGCCTCATAATTCTGTGACTATTCAGTGGATAAGGGGCTGGAGACTGCAGGGAGTGCTCTGAGGTCTCGGGGGTAGGCATGTGCCTATCGCAACCTGTACAGACAGGGTGAGGCCTGCAGGGGCCTGGAAGGCAGTGCTTGTGCTGCTAGAGGCTGGTGATTTCAGGGAGCTGATCCACAGCAGGATCAGATAAGATTGCTTCACACTAAGGCAGGTGTTGGTGACATGCTTTATAGCCCTGGGCTCCCCTGGGGAGCACCACAGTGGTGTAGTCAGCAGGATTTATACCCAGTTTCCTGACTAGCTAAGGATCGCACTCCAAGTACTTATACACTAGTTTCTGAGAGATTCACCAGTGAGAAGGTTGGGAACAGACCAAAAAAAGGATAGTTCGTTATTTTCCAGTGATTTATTGTGGATAAAGGAAATAAAACAAAGGCAAGTATAAGATGAGTAAGCAGGATAGATGGCAAAGAGATCCACCAAAGGGACTGAGTGCAGGGGTGGACCAAGCTTGGAAGATGAACACAGCAGTTCTGAGTGAGGCAGCCTCTGAAATTCAAACTGTCTCAGGTGGAGGTTCAAAAGATGGAGATAGCGGAGCAGACCAAAAGGCTCGGAATAGAAGCTGAGAAGCAAAAGCTGGAAGCAGTGAAGCAGAAACTGGAAGCAGAAATAGCAGCATGCCAGAGAGCCCTGGAGCTGGAAGACAAAAGGCGCGAGGCCTGAGAAGCAGAAGCCCACGAAAAAGAGAAGTATTTCCAACTCCAAACCTACAAAAATCATGAGTTTGTCCTAAAAGCAATGAGATTTAAAAATAATACATTTTGGGTTCTTTTTCTTTCATAGATTTATAGAATTTAAGACCAGAAGGACCTATTAGTCTCCTAATCTGACCTCCTGTATAACATGATTTCACCACATGATTCCTGTGTCAAGTCTAATAATGTGTGGTTCAGCTAGAGCTTATCTTTTAGAAGGAGCCATCCAATCTTGATTTAGAGAACTCAAATTCAGAAAATGCACCATATCCGTAAGATAGTTGGTTCAATGGTCAATTACCCTCACTGTTAAAAAATTGCCTGCTGATTTTTCAGCCTTTAAGGTTCATGTTTTCAAACTTTTTCAAACTCTCATAGTTGTGGAGAACTATTTTTTTCCCCAGGAAAACTGAGATTCTCATGTAAATCACGTGATGCCAGGAGTTGGGGTTGTAAAGATGTGACAGAATGTACCCCTGTGTCCACATCCTACACACTATTGTGATAATCTTTGCACAAAGTATGCCTTGTGAGGAATCACTTCAAAATTCATAATTTGCTGATCATTATTATCCCGATAAAATATGTGTGGCAACATTGTATGTCAAGTTATAAGATTTCACTGTATATTGTTATTAACACAAGTTCCAAACTGAGGTTGGCAAACAGGTCTGTCTCAAACAAAATAATGTGTGCTCTGCTTAATTTGCATTTAAGCCGTAAACAGAGTCATCAAGCAGGAAGGGGAAACAAAGGACACTCAAACAGGTGAGGAAAAAGCAGCAGGGAACATCCTTCCCCATAGGCCTTTTGTCTTCTGGTTCTAATTGGAAATGTTTTTCAGGGGGGAACTGAAACTATAAAAAGGAGGGACAAGAGCCCCAAGGCATCCCTTCCCCCCCACCCATTGTATTCAAGACACCAGAAGCGACAAAGGAAGCATTTGTTGAACTCTAGGCGAAGGGATCCTGCCTTAAGAAGTTTGATCAGTAAGACTGCTGAAAGCATATGCTGAGAAAACTTTACTTGGAATTTAATGTAGTTTGTTAAGTTAGACACCAGTTGCATTTTATCTTTATTTTTCTTGTAATCATTTCTGATTTTTATGCCTTGTTACTTGTACTCCCTTAAAATCTATCTCTTTGTAGCTAATGAACTTGTTTTATTGTTTTATCTACTCCGGTGTATTTAAATTGAAGTGTGTGGGAAATGCCATTTGGGGTGGCAAGTTGTGTGCATATTATTTCTATTAAAGAAATAATGGACTTTATATAAACTTGTATTGTCCAGGAGAGGGCTGGGCAGTAAAGGACATACACTTCTGGGGGAATATCTAACTTGGAGTGTGTTGGGGACCTGTTGTAGTATAACCAAGGCTGGTAGGACCTAAGCTGTGACTGGCTGGCTGCAGCACACATGCAGACATAGCCGGGAGTGACTTGCATGCTGGAGGCTGTTGGTGAGCAGTCCAGGCTGGAGGCTACTGCAGCAAAGCATTGTGAAGGGCACCTCAGGTTAGAGTGCAGGGTGACATATTTACTCATTAGCCTGGATTATGCCCTGGTGTGTCACAAAGGAAAACATCAAATATTGTGAGACAAGTGATAAAATTGATAGAGTTGGCAGAATTGGTATTGCCAGCTCACCCATTCAAACCAATATGAGGAAAGGAGTCTGCTTCTGTTTTACTCATTTACTGATTGTTTACCCTTTTTTTTTTTTTTTTTTTTTTTTTTAAGAATTAATGCTCTGTGAATCCAAGGAACATAAGAACATAAGAACGTCTGTACCGGGTCAGACCAAAGGTCCATCTAGCCCAGTATTCTGTCTACCGATAGTGGTCAATGCCAGGTGCCCCAGAGGGAGTGGACCTAACAGGCAATGATCAAGTGATCTCTCTCCTGCCATCCATCTCCATCCTCTGACAAACAGAGGCTAGGGACACCATTCCTTACCCATCCTGGCTAATAGCCATGAATGGACTTAACCACCATGAATTTATCCAGTTCTCTTTTAAACGCTGTTATAGTCCTAGCCTTCACAACCTCCTCAGGTAAGGAGTTCCACAAGTTGACTGTGCGCTGCGTGAAGAAGAACTTCCTTGTATTTGTTTTAAACCTGCTGCCTATTAATTTCATTTTTTGACCCCTAGTTCTTGTATTATTGGAATAAGTAAATAACTTTTCCTTATCCACTTTCTCCACATCACTCATGATTTTATATACCTCTATCATATCCCCCCTTAGTCTCCTCTTTTCCAAGCTGAAAAGTCCTAGCCTCTTTAATCTTTCCTCATATGGGACCCGTTCCAAACCCCTAATCATTTTAGTTGCCCTTCTCTGAACCTTTTCTAGTGCCAGTATATCTTTTTTGAGATGAGGAGACCACATCTGTACTCAGTATTCGAGATGTGGGTGTACCATCGATTTATATAAGAGCAATAAGATATTCTCAGTCTTATTCTCTATCCCCTTTTTAATGATTCCTAACATCCTGTTTGCTTTTTTGACCGCCTCTAATTAATTAACTTTATCTAATTAAGGAACTTTATCTATGTGGCAATAACAGTAAAATGGATTTTTTTCATTGATTAAAATATTGTGCTAAAGTTCTCTTGGTCCCTAGTGAGTCTCTGGCATGTGACAATGAGTACATCTGCCTCTATGTTGAGAAGAAGACAGAGATGAATTTGGATACAAGTGAGAACTCAAACCATCTCGGTGGCCTGTTTTGTGGTGTCACACTTGTAGGAAACAATTAAAATCTTGGCATGGGAAGTTGTGCAGGTCCTAGTGCTCTTGAAAGGGTGCCAGAATTCCATGTCTGCTTAAGTCCACCCATGTGGACTGGAAAGGGATTGCTGAGCCACATGATATGTCCAAGTTACTATCATAGAATATCAGGTTTGGAAGGGACCTCATATAGTCCAACAGCCTGCTCAAAGTAGGACCAATCCCCAGACAGATTTTTGCCCCAGCTCCCTAAATGGCCCACCTCAAGGATTGAACTCCCAGCGCTGTGTTTAGCAGGCCAGTGCTCAAACCACTGAGCTATCTCTCCCCCGCCCATCCAAAATGACTAGATGCCAGACTGGATTTTTTTCATTTCCATGTGTTTGTAAATTAAAGGACATGCATTAAATGAATTTTCAGTGGGTGAGCATCCAAATGACAGTTTGATATGGGTAACGTGACGACCAGGCTTCAGAGAGAGTCATACCAGCACTGAAGGATTTTCCATTTAAAATGGGTGTACATCCTTAACTATGAATCTGATCAAACATTCCTTTACTTAAAGAGCCCCCTTTATATAACTCTGTTTTCTTTGTTCTGCAAATTAAGCAATTGTCATTTTAATGATCAAAGGATCACATTTTGCAGATTTGTCTACAATCGATTACTCCTGTTTGCTGCTTCGGTGTTTTCTGATCTCTCTCATTCTTGTTTCAGATTTTGGGGGGGGAAAAACAAATATTGCCATTTCTGCTGTCAGGCAGACTATCTAATTATGACTATAGTTATTTGAAACGTGAAAATGTCTTTTCCACCAAACCCAATAGCATTACCTGGCTCTCATTCATGCAAGACCACAGTGTAAATAAGGCGCTGGCTTGTCCCCAGCCCACAGGGGACCCACTGCCACACCCACATTCTCTTTTCAGGGACAGTTTTATTTCCCAAACATAGGCAAAACACAAAAAACAGTTCTTCCAGCCATCTGGGCTCCAGCTCCAGGGGGATTTCCCCCTTTGCCTCTTTAAGTCCTTCCTGCTTCAGGGTCTATTACAGGATCCTTCTCGTCCTCTTTTCACTGAGCACCTCCCGAGCTTTCTCCCTGGAGACCCTTTTTCCCCAGCAGGTTCCCAATGCCTCCCCCCACCCCCCGGGGATTGCCTGTTGCTCTTGCTCCCCCTCTTCCTCACTGACAGCCTGGCTCTTCATAGCCCCAGGTGCTGCCCCACTGCCCCACCCTCTTAATTGGCCAAACTGGGAGCAACCATTCTAGCCTGAGGCACTAGGCCTGCTTCATTTAAAGGGGCCAGCCACCCTGTGACACACAGGCTGAGTTTGGATATTGCAGCTGCATTTCTTGTGACAGAGTTTGCTAAGATATGATCAGCCAGGGGGCCTTGTGCACAGATGAAACAGGAAGAAGGGTAGTGTATTCTTGCCTATGGGAAATCAGTAAGAACCAAGCCTACCAGTCACTAGTGATGCTCTATGGCCAGAACACTGTCGTTTCCCCTAGTCACAGAAGACAATTCTATACTTAAAGCATACATGGTGTATCTAATTTATACTGTCAACTCCCTTTTATTGCCCATATGGAAATGAAGAGCAAAGAAGCACATGTACCCCACACAGTCTGCAGCCGAGGAATCTGCAAACCTTATGAGTTTTCTTCCTGTTTCCATCCTAATGAGCAGTCCCCCCCAAAACGTTTCTGGTTTAGTCTGGAAAGACTGTAGCTAACATTTAGACCACGCTCATTAGAGCTATGAGCTTTTGATGGTTGAATGATTGCATGTTCTCCCTTCTTTTAGGTGTCAGGTGATGCTCCCGTCCAACGTATGTCTGAGAGAAGACTAGTCGGCTATTTTTGGTACTCTCCCAGATGTTCAGCAGGTGACGTGTAATTAATTGATCAAATGCCTTTTAAAAATATCTGCCAAGAAACCGAAGGTATATTTTTGATAACTGACCGCAAGAATTTCATTCAGAAGACTGGTTTTACAAAAGGCTTTCCATTCAAAGTGCATGTTATCATTTCCTCAGCATTACATATGTGCTTTGAAACAGGGACTTGGAAAATTTGGCAGTGGGGTGGCTTTGTGTCAGGAATTTGCCTTTTGCCATTCCTGTGAAAATCTATCCAAATATGGGCAATTTATATGCCTTTGAAGAATCTCACTTTGTACATGCTCATTAGAGACTTAGGTTTTAGCAGCTAAAATCTCTTTCTAAGCAAGGAGTCAGGTGAGACTGTGACTGGAGTGGTGGGAGGAGAGAAACTGTGATTGGGAATTAGGGGAGAGCTGGTGAGGAAAATTGTGGGGGGATGACTGGGAGCCAGTTGGCTTGGTGATGGGAGAACCTTGTGGGAGAGGAGGGGAGACAGATCTGACAAGAATCTGGAGTGCAAGGGGGAGAACGGGGATTGGCTGGGCAAAGAGATCGGGAGAAGGAGCCGGGGGGCGGGGGGGGGGGGGGGAAGACTGGGACAAGAAGCTGTGGAGGGAGGTCAGATAGGAGGGGAGGCTGAGATTTGATGAGAATCTAGAATAGAATCCAAGATTCCTGAGTCTCACCATGCCTCTGCTGTCAGCAAATATCTGTGAAGCCCTCTGGTGAAGTGTGTGTCTCATCCCCCTCTAGTGCCAGTCCACATAGAGACAGGTTTCAGAGTGGTAGCCGTGTTAGTCTGTATCAGCAAAAATAACGAGGAGTCTCTAAGGCGCCACAAGGACTCCTCGTTGTTTTTGCAGTCCACATAGAGGATTGCAACCTACTATTGCTATAATTTATTCTGGTAACTCAAATGACCGGTTTGTGTGGTGAATCTAAAGGGTCCATGTAGGTATCAATGTGATGCCACATGATGGAATTTCTGGGGGGTTTTCTGTTTGCTCTTTTAAAAATCTAGGAAATTACAGATAAAAAAAACTACGTTAAAAGAATGTTATTAAGGTTGCAAAGTCAAGCACTTAAACATTCGAAAATGCCAGAATTCAGGCTGCCTGTGCAACCTTAATTCTGCTCCTTTTGTGGATGCATTATGATACATTCATTAATTACAGGATCACATACTATTTTTCCCACAGGATCCATCCCTCAATCAGTGCACAGAATGGACCTGCTCTGCAGATGAATGAGGGCTGTGTAATGAAGGAGGCTGTTGGCTGTAGGACCCCGACTCATTTGTTGCAGAAGTTGGAAGGTGTGTAATGAATGAGGCAGGGGACTGCAGGAAGAGAGAGGACTGTCTCATGATTAAGGCAATTAAATGCTGCCTTGGGATTTGGATTCCATCCCTGTCTCGGCAGGCAATGTTAAATCTGGCATTTCCCAACGTTTGACTGCTTGACTTTGCAGCCTTAACAGTGTGCTTTTAACATAGTCTTTTGTGTAATATATATATAAAAGCCTCCAGGATGTGGGTTTTAGAAAAGGTTTACAACCCAAATGGATTAGTTTAAGAAAAAAGGGGCTTTAAAAGAAAAAGTGTGTGCAGAGAAGTAATTATAGATGACAAACTGCTGATCCTGCATTCTTTGCACTCCCCAAACCTCCACTGAAGTCAAAGGGCAATATCCCATTGTCATTTATTTGTGTTATGGTAGCGCATAGAGGCTCCAATGGAGATGGAGGACCGATTGTACTGGGCATTGCGTACAATCATAGTAAGATGGTCCTAGTCACTAAGAGCTTACAGTCTAAATAGACGAGAGAGACAAAGGGTTGGAGGGGAATAAAAGAGATAGAAAGGTGAACCAATTTAACGAGGGTCATAGTCACCCAAGAGGTTAGAGGCAGAGCAGGGACTAGAACCTGTCTTCCAATCCAGTGCTCTACTCACTAGGCCATGCTACCTTTCTGGCTCCCATTGATGTCAAGGGGAATTCTGGGCGATCAAAGAATGTGCTAGGATTGCATGCTAAATAGCACAATGTGGACTTGTCCCCCCCAGAAAATAGGATCCAAAATTATATATATATATAAAGAAACTGAAAAGAGCAAAAGCAAATGGGTGGCTTCCTTTCCTGAAGTGCCTCACTACCACCTTTACTTACGTTCAAGACTACCTTATTACGTGAGTAGTCTCATTTGCAATTGGTAGGACTACATTACATGTGTAGTAATGTAATACTCAACATGATTGACGGCCATAAAGGAAAACTGTTTATCTTGGCTATGAAAGAGGGGAAAGTTAGTAGTAGTTTTAGTGTTTATGCAGGCGTCAGAAATGTCCTAGATGCTTCACTCGACAAATACAAACACAACAAATTCCCTGCTATGAAGTTTATAATTCAGTGTTAGTTCCAATACAACCAGGGTTAGGACAACTTTAAGGAAGAAAGAAAGAAACTCTCTTAGATTTTAGAGCACAAGAGGGCAGCCATCACGGAAAATACCAAATTTATGACCTCGTGCAACCCATCCCAGACCTACCCTCAGCTTTATTTTTGCATTGGTGCTGGCCATATGTTTGCAAAGTCAAAATCCATGCTAGATGTAGCAACAATTTGTACAGCCCTCTTTGTATACTAATTTAAGTTGACCCATAATGCCAAAATAAATCAAGACATTCTTTCTGGGGTTTTGGTGGTCATGTTTGCTTTTGTAATGAAATGGTGACTAATTTAAGAAAAAGTTTAACAGCCTTCCAATATAGTAATGTTTGACTAACTGCAATAAGGCATCAGAAGAATTGAATCTGATCAGTTATGTCATAACTGAAGAAGAGGACGACAACATATGTTTTTGCTAAGTTTATTTAGGACATCCTGCTGTTAGTGCTGGCCTACAGAATGGTCAAGTTTCATAAAAATAATGTTCAGACTATTTGTACTCAATTACATGTTTATTTAAAATTTCCTCTTGGTTTACTGATGTAAATGTATTGTTCATTTTTTACATACCAAGCACTGTTGTTTAGTCTCAAGGGAATTACATGTTACAAATTTAACAACTGTGATATATTAAAAAGAACATGTAAGGAAGAAATTAGGGGTTGAGAGGATATGACCAAATGTTTCCATGGTGTTTTGCCAAAATGTCACTTATTCATAGATTCATAGATTCTAGGACTGGAAGGGACCTCAAGAGGTCATCGAGTCCAGTCCCCTGCCCTCATGGCAGGACCAAATACTGTCTAGACCATGCCAACAAGATTTTAATAGGGATATTTCTTTCAGAAATCATCTTACGAACCAATAAAATAAATCTTGTCTGCATCAATACCAGGCCCGATTTTATTGAACTTGACAGAAAACCATTTTTGAAGCTTTTCTTTTCATATTTGAAACTGCTTTTAACATGGGAGATGAACATTCTCTCTCGGCATATTAAGCAGCCAGTTAGCAAGGGGAGACTCCATAGTCAAGGGATGTCTAGGCCAAAATTTTTGTACTAAATGTCTAAAGTTACGCACCTGCATCCATATTTAGACAACTAGGCCAAGAAGTTCAAACACGACTAGTAATTTTGGGTGCCTCCACTTTTGGATGTTCAATTTGAGACGCTTTAGCAGCGTCTGATTTTCAGGAAGTGCTGACCCCTTATTCTTGGAAAATCAGTCGCCTTTAAGGTGCCCCAGGTTGGGCACGTCAAATCAGCAATCAATTTGGAAAATCTTGGCTCTAATAGGGATGTGGGTGACTAACTTCAGGCACTCCAGTTTGAAAAATTATGTCTGTAACTGTCTTTCCATTATGCATCTAATTTTGATTGCCCCTGTAATGACATCAACACAAAACTTTTCCACTAGGCATTTTCTGATGTATGATCTTTTACCAGAGAAGAACTTTTTGGGAAGGTTTGAGACTGAGTGTCAGACAAGGCATGCCTGAGAAATGTGTGTCTGAAGAAGTAGAGGTGTTTTATCCTTTACCAGTTTTCTAATAGTATTTTCCCCTCCCTATGGAAGATCTTATCTGAAAAATATCTTGATCTAATAATCCCAAATGTGGTTTATTCCTTTGTCCTCAAAGAGAACTAGTGCATTTGAGTAATTTTAGGAAGTACAGATGCTTAAGTTATGGGTTGTTGACTATAATTTTTTTGAAGTTGGCTGTATGTTGCCAGAATCACCCTTACGTTGGGGTGATCCACCATTTGATTAGGGTGCATTTATGGTGAGATTACACCAGTAGTGGCATGTAAAGCAGTGACACCACACAGAGGATATGGCCCATTGCTTAGCTATAGGAAAATATAAAACATGTACCTGTTTAGAATAAAACATGTCAGACTGATATTTCAGATCTGGTGCCTGAATACCACAGTTATGGGCAGATTAGAAATATAAAGCACAGTATATCACTTATGTGCATGTTGAATTTCTCATCCTTAAAATGACACTATTTCTATCTCCTTTGCTCCCTCCTAGCAGGTGAATAACGCAATCCACTCAGATTTCATGTGTTAATCTAAGTGATGCAACATTACATATCATGCAGTGTATAAACAAGGTCTTGTGTGAAGAGAGACTCTGTGATAAACAGAGCTCTGTGTTCTTTGTCTGTCCCTCAAGAAAGCCTAGGATGCAATCCAATGCACTTGTACAGTAATACATAGGAGATGTTTATTTAATTTTCTTATGAGCTTTTGATATTGTATATCTGGGAAGTATCGTTTCCTTCCTTTTTCTCATGAAACCATTAATTTTTTTCCAGTTGTATTTAAAAAAATATTTTGGGGAAAAAAATGACGGACAATTGTAATCGCTGGATCCTGTTTTTCACCTTTGCAGCTTTGTGTTGCATCTTCCTGGAACCTGTCTAATTTTAATATATGACACCCACTGATGATCTGTAGTGGCCATGTGTATGCAGAAAGATGCAAAATGTTAGTTTGCCAGAGGGAGAAGCCATCCCTAACTGTGCAATGGGGGAATCTGTAGCTTGGATGGTCTAAACCAGTGATACATCATTAGGGAGACCTCAGGGGCCCAAGGTTTGGCAGCAGTTGTGACATTAAAATGTATAAGACATTACTAAAGGAAGCACTTGATCAAACTTTTTTGGCTTCATGAGACACGAACCTAACATTTTCTCTGCTATGGTAAGTATATTGGTAGTGAGTCAATGATAAATCCAATATTGTGTCCTTGCCCTGCACAGACAAAAGAACATGATTACACCAGCCCAGAAGCTAGGGTTGCCAACTCTGACTGAAGCTAATCCGGGAGATTTTCCCCTCCAAAATGACATAATGTCATTTTCTTAAAATATCCTATTAAAAACTCCTGGATTGCTTTCAATAGTCACTGGGAAATCGATGCTGATTCCGGGAGACTCCATGCCAATCCTGGAGGATTCGCAACCCTACCAGAAGTTGTCCCTAGGAGTAGATCCCAGTGTCAGATGCCAATGAGCAGCTGTATTTATCCTGGGAATTTCAGCTGTGTGACTGAGAGATGCTCATGCTACAAAATTCAGGTGGGAATTTTGAACATTCCCATAGTTTGTCTTTGTAGCGGGGTGGTCACCCGCTCCTGCCTTAAAAGGCTTAAAACAGCCTGAGGAGAGGGCTGTGGCAGGGAAGGAAAAGCGGGGCTGATTGGGGAAGCAGCCTCAGCTGGGGTCCACGCCCCAATCAGGCCGTGACTGGCTTAATGAGGGCCCAGGTGGCCCTTATAAGAGGGCTGGGGCCAGAAGCCAGAGACAGAGTCTCTCTCTCTCTAGTGTTAGAGAGAGAAGGGCCTGGCTGCCAGGGAGCTGAACAGGGTATCAAGACTGGAGCTGGGCTGGGGGAAGGCCAGAGGAGCTGGGGAGCTCTGGACTGGAAACCCCCCAGGCTGCAGGCCTTGTTAAAGGCCAAGAAGGGTACTGGGGTTGCAAAGGGCAGCCCAGGGGTAGGCAAAGGCAGCAGGTCCAAACCCCCCTTGCCTATGATGAGTGGCACTTACACTGCAGTCTGCCCCAGGGAACGGGGGCTAGGTGATGACTGGCGGTGGCCATAGACTGAGGCAAGGTGGGGATAGAGGGGATTGGGGGTTCCCCGGGGAGGGGAGACCCAGATCTGTGGGGGTACTGCCAGGGGGCAGCACCCCGGCGTGAAAGGGGCACCAGGATCCAGGAGGGACTCGGGCCCAGCAGCAAGCAGGACACCGGCCTGCAGGTGGCGCTCCAGAGCTGGAAACACTAATTCTCTGGACGACCAGCAGGAGGCGCCACAGCGGTGAGTCCCGCCCCGTGACAGTTTTGATTTGGAGCTTCGGTTTGTTTGTCTTTAAATCTAAAGGGCCATTTTGCAAAATCTGGAATCAGTTTCAGAACAATCCCCAACGTTCTGGAGTGTATGGGCCTGGGAGCTTGTGTTTGGGCCCCATCTCCAACATAAACTCTCCAGGTTACAGCGTATTTCCAAGAAAGAGTGTGAGGAAGACCGTAGTATGATGACTGTTTCAGGAAAAGCCACAGAAAATGAGCCACAACTTGGAGGGGTATATCTTTGTTCTTGGATGATGCAGTAATAGCTCAGCTCCTACAGCTGATTGTACAAAAATATTTACTTTAGCAAAATTAATTCCAGATCACTTTTGGTTTCTTCCTTTGTAATATTTATTCTTGTTTCCTTCATTTGACCCGTGATGAGGTGAGAACTACACTGGTGGCATGCAGAAACTATGGCCTGGTCTACACTCGACCGTTAGGTCGACATAAGGCAGCTTATGTCAACCTAATTGTGTCAGTGTACACAATGTAAGTGTTCTACTGCACAGACATAATAACTCCATCTTCACAAGAGGTGTAGGGCTTATATGGGTGTACTTAGGGCCACACAGTGTCCCTGAAGACACTGAGTTACTTACATTTATTGGCTGTCATTCTTGACAAAAAAGCTGGCTTCCAGCTCCCCAGAAAGAGTGTGAGGAAGACCGTAGTATGATGACTGTTTCAGGAAAAGCCACAGAAAATGAGCCACAACTTGGAGGGGTATATCTTTGTTCTTGGATGATGCAGTAATAGCTCAGCTCCTACAGCTGATTGTACAAAAATATTTACTTTAGCAAAATTAATTCCAGATCACTTTTGGTTTCTTCCTTTGTAATATTTATTCTTGTTTCCTTCATTTGACCCGTGATGAGGTGAGAACTACACTGGTGGCATGCAGAAACTATGGCCTGGTCTACACTCGACCGTTAGGTCGACATAAGGCAGCTTATGTCAACCTAATTGTGTCAGTGTACACAATGTAAGTGTTCTACTGCACAGACATAATAACTCCATCTTCACAAGAGGTGTAGGGCTTATATGGGTGTACTTAGGGCCACACAGTGTCCCTGAAGACACTGAGTTACTTACATTTATTGGCTGTCATTCTTGACAAAAAAGCTGGCTTCCAGCTCCCCAGCCAGGCTGCTGCCTAGTCTCCACTTCCAGCCTGGCTGCTGCCAGGCTCCCGGCTCCCCAATCCAATCTGGGCTTCCCTCCCGGACTCCCTGCTCTGATCTGGGAGCACGTCTGCACCTGGCAGGGAGCTCCATGCCTGGAGTCTGGTCGGCTGCCCTGTTCCTGGTAGGGAATGGGGAACCAAGAAGCTGGGAGAGGGCAGCCGGGCTCCTGGCAGGGAGCAGGGAACCAGGCTACCAGTGGGGAGCTGCTCATGGAGCCGAGAGCCCCCAACGCTGCTCCTCTTAAGTCAGTGGAAGCACTCCTGGTGAGGACACACACCACCGACAGAAGAAGGGCAGTGTGGACATGAACCACCGAGTAATTACTGCGGTGGCTGTAAGCGGACCTAACATACATCGACTTAAACTTATAGTGTAGACATGCCCTTACACTTGTAATAACATGATCCCAACAACATAAGGGCTTGCAAAAAGCACTAGAAGGCACAGTGTCACTGTGTGGCCATGTGCATTGAGACAACAATACAGTGATGTTGAAATTCAAGTTGCAAAGGCTTCAGATCTGCCTTACTTTGTAAAAGAACAACATTAACATTTTCATAAAATGTTCTTAAAGGAGTTTGCTTTGGCTTAACATTCAAACACTTAAGCCAAAGAGTTCGTCCTGAGCAGGAGAGATGGGTGTAGGCAGGGAGGCAGTATAGTGGAGTAAATTTAGGTCTCAGGGTCTGTAACACAGTTTTAAGAATATAGTAAAAATGCAGCTATTTTAAAAAATTCATTTGTTGTTGGTTGTGCCTAGTGGGACTAGAAATGTACACGCAAGCAATACATATGATACTGCAGCCCTAGAGACAACAGACAGGTTGAGTCATGGGTGAACTCCAAAAGGTTCAGAAGAATTCAGATGTGGTTTGGAGAAACAACCAAAAGTTGGTAGGACAACTCCCACCTTTTCATGTTCTTTGTATGTGTATATATATCTCCTTACTATATGTTCCATTCTATGCATCTGATGAAGTGGGCTGTAGCCCATGAAAGCTTATGCTCCCAATACTTCTGTTAGTCTTAAAGGTGCCACAGGACCCTCTGTTGCTTTTAACCAAAAGTTTGGCAGCTTTTCTGACGCTTATCTGAACTGTCCAAAGCTTTGTGAACCATGTTGGTCAAAGAGTCCAAAACAGTAATCTCAAGCATTCAAAGAGAAAGTTAAGAAGTGACTTGATCACAACCTGTGCATACCTACTGTACTGTAGAGTCCCTCACCTTTTAGTGCCCTGGATTGACTCAATAATTTAAAGAAAAATTGGGAAAAAAACAACCCCAAATTATCCGTTTCCTTCTATTGTATAACTGGGATATATCCCACATTCTCTGGTGGCCTTGTGCATTTGTTATATGCCCTTACAGATCTTGCATTGACTGTAGCAAATCTATTTAACTAGGGGAGCACCAACGCCAAATAATAACAACAATAATAATAATAATGCTTATTTTCAAGAGGAGATGTTAAGTGACATGACTAAGGTTGCAAGCTCTGACAGTTCATTTCTCTCTTGCTCTCTGAATATCTTGAAAACAATTTTAGCTATGGCTAAATTGTGCTCATTAGATTTGAAGACCCAAGCCAAATTAGAATATCTGCATCTTGTGTAAAGGCTTCTGTTAGAGGCTGTTGTATTCCTGGGGTATCCTGCGGGCTGCAGGTAACTGGGCAATGGATCATCTCTCCTTGTAGAGCCTGGCTCAGTCTGCCAGTTACGAAGCTGAGCCTTGCCATAGTGCAGTAGATAAATCATTCAAATGCAAGATCCACACCAGGAAAAGCTATCTCATACCACAGCGTTTTTTAGTCTAACAGATAAAGGCATAATATGATCCAATGGCTGGAAGTTGAAGCTAGACAAATTCAAACTGGAAAATTGGTGCAAACTTTAACAGTGAGGATAATTAACCACTGGCACAACTTCCCACGAGATGTGGTGGGTTTGAAGTCTGTAAATCAAGGTTGGAGGCCTTTCTAAGAGAAAAGCTCTAATGCAACCACAAGTTACTTTAGATGCAGGAATCGCTGGATGAAATCCTATGGCCTGTGATGTGCCAGCGGTTAGACTGAATGATCATAATGTTTTCTTGTGGCCTTAACATTTATGATTCCCGATGGCTGGCCAGATCAACCCTGTTCATGCCCTTATCATTTACTGGTTCTGAATGTGGGCTTGAATGGATTTGTATTTGCATGAATGTTCGGGTAATGGTTGTCGTTGTTTGAATATTCATACTTATAAAGGAACAGCAGGATTTACACTTCATCATACTTTATTTTCCCATTTTAAAAGGTTTTGCTCATCCCCTCCAAGAATGGAATCAGTTCCATGTGACTCAGGTGACAGTTCGTGCCCCATGAACACCGAATAGTTAAAGTTAACAGTTTCTGAACAATCGACTGTCCACCCAAACTGCACAGCATGTACTTGTGTAACAAATATATTCTCCCAGCTTGAGGTTGATTCATGAACAACAAAAAACAACAAATTTCACTGGATAATTTATTTGCAACAAATAATTCAACCATCTCTTCTCCAGATTCAGGCAAAATGTCTAGATGCCTGGGGCCAGATCCTCAGCTGATGTAAACCAACATAACTCCATTGCCTTCAGTGCAGTTATGCCAGTTTACACTGTCTGAGGATCTGGCCCCAGAAGTGCAGAGGCACGTGAAAGTGAAAAAATAATTTGGGGGAGGGGTGGCTAATTAAACATTTCAGAACATTCAGAAAGGGTTTGGGGGTCAGCTGTAGATATGGTCCGGTTTTGTGTGGATCAGACAAAGTTTTTCTTTCTTACATCCTGATTCTCCAATTCCTAGATGTAACCAAACACATGAGTTTCCCCTGTTACTGCATTTACAGGCTTAAAAGTGCAATTGCCTTGAGTAACCTCCCTCTACCCTCAACAGCAACTTCAGATATTTGAAAATGAAGCATATCTTCCCAGTTTTGACCCCAAGGCAGGTCTAGGAGGAGGCATGACTCCTTAGAATAGGAGCACCTGGGAACCTGAAATTCATTCTGGCCACTGGCATTGCTACTGCGGTATCCTGAACTTGAACTGTTTTAAAAAATCATTTTTGCTTTTAAAATAAATGTTAGGATTAAATATTGTGCCTCATTGAACTCAAACCAACCTTGAAGCAAACCAAACTCAGGGCTTAGTTGCTGTTAATCTTGATGGATGTAAAAGTTGTGCCAGCTGAAGCAAATATTTAAGGGGAATACTTTACGTGAAATGAAACAAGCCTCTGACTTCACTGGGAGTCAAGCAGCTAAAATTGCATTGCGCCACTTTGAAAATGTTCCTTTCTGGCCTTTCTGGTTGGGGACTGTTGTGTGTGGTAGTGTCAGTGCATGAAACGTCAACAGCTGGCCCTGTAGGATCAACTGATCTGCATTGTTCGTCGGGAGAATTTTCTCTTCTGTTGGAATTATTCACAATGTTCCTTGGTATTGGGCAAGTATCTGTTAACTCTGCCTGAGTTCTTGCTCTGGTTTATCATATAGTATCAGTTACACTTGGAAATAAAAATTAAATAAGCATCATATCTAAGTCTTATTAGGGTTATTTATTATTATTACAGTAATGGTCAGAGGCCCTTACCTGGACTGAGAATGCTACACAAGTGTTGAGACAACACTTGTCCAAAAGGGCTTACAGTCTTAATAATACAGTTAATAAATCTAGGGTGATTTCTCTTATCCAATGACCAGATATTTGCAGAAGGACAAGATTTACCAATTACTTAATCTGACGTTTGTTTGCCATTCGAGTTTCATGGATGGTCTGGGATTTCTAAATTATTACTGCAACAAGCAATGCCAGTAAAAATGTTTTTAAAGTATTAAAAATAAGCTGTAAAATCTGTGTAAATGCCAGCGCATAACTTGCTTGAAGAGTTAGAGTCCATGAATCTTGTCAGTAATCCTGTTTTAAGTATAGGAGACCTTTCTGATGAATCTTTGAACGAGGTGGAAAAGGTTTGGAAACTGGGCAAAAAGGCTTTAAACAGTCTCAGGAGTCAAATATTTGTAAATGTTTGGTTCTAATAACTTAGAGTCACATAGAATCATAGCAGTGTAGGGCTGGAAGGAACCTTGATAGGTCATCGGGTCCAGCCCCTTGCACTAAGGCAGGGCGAAGTAAACCTAGACCATCCCTGACAGGTGTTTGTCCAACCTGTTCTTAAAAACCTCCAGGGATGGGGATCCCACCACCTCCCTTGGAAGCCTATTCCAGAAGTTAACTACCCTTACAGTTAGGCTAGGTCTACACTACAGCGGGGGTCCGACCTAAGATACGCAACTTCAGCTACGTGAATACCGTAGCTGAAGTTGCGTATTTTAGGTCGGCTTACCTGGCTGTGAGGACGGGGGAAAGTCGACCGCTGCCGCGCTGCCGCCGACTCCGCTGCCGCCTCTTGCCGTGGTGGATTTCCGGAGTCGACGGCAGAGCGATCAGGGATCGATTTTATCGCGTCTTCACTAGACGCGGTAAGTCGATCCCCGATAGACCGATTGCTACCCACCGGATCGGCGGGTAGTGAAGACAAAGCCTTAGAAAGTTTTTCCTACTATCCAACTTAAATCTCCCTTGTTGCCGATTAAGCCCGTTACTTCGTGTCCTGCCGTTAGTGGACCTGAAGAATGATTGATCTCCATCCTCTTCATAACAGCCTTTAACATATTTGAGAGCTATCAGGTCCCCTTATTAGCTTTTGGGAGTCTCCTCTGCTGGAATAAGTGCGTGTACCTCTCTTGCCTCCAGTACAGCTATGTCCATTGGACCCAAGCAGTGTGGTTGTCATCAAAATACTGTAGGTTCTTAAAGAGTTACCATTTTAATTCACATTCACTATGGAGCGCTGACTGGGGGTAAAACACAAAAACTACTTTCAAAAGTGGTTTAATTGGTGAATTAGAAAATAAGCGTGAACCTGATGTGTCCAGCTGTGCAAATAAAATGTGACTTTAAACATAAATGCCCTGTGCACACTGTATAGTGGTGAACTTCAGACCCAGACCGAATGAGGGAAAGATGGCTGGCTTACAGCTCTCACAAGTACCGTGTCTGAAGACTGAAATCTTTACAGAAGTAAAAGAGAGTTTATTTTAAGTGTAACTAAAAGGAACTAAGTACCAGTTACCACAAGCAGGGTGATCTTTATCTTCCTTTGTTGGCTTGTGTGGAGGGGAAGGAATCTTAAAAGACTTGAGCAGCTGCAGGCTTCACAAAGAGGACATCTCCCTCACATTTCTGACATGTCTTAAATTTTTCCGGCGCTACCTTACATTAAAGGAAATTAACAAGCCATTTTAATGCCCTTTTCCATCCATGACTGCTGGGTAGGTGTGATCAAGTAGCAAAACACTTACACAACCGACATTTTTCCAAAAATGTTTATGTACCCATCCAGAGATTGTTTAATTAAAGCCATTGTTATTTTCTTCTTGTGCAGTTTTTCGGCTTGGGCTATCTTTGAGCAGCACCTGTAAGCACTCACTTTGAGAGATTGCTAATGTGCTAATTACCCAGGACCCAAAAATGTAAGCTCTAAACAAATGAGAACTGTATTTATAATCAATCAGTTTTATGACCTTCTGATGGTGATGATATCAGTGGCGTTTACATTGGAAGACCTTGTACTCCTCTACAGCAGCTGTGCTCTTATGTTTTAGTTACAGCTCAAGGAAGATTTTGCTAATTTTCGCTAGCAGGCGTACTTAAGAAAATATTACCTTTCCTAAATGTCTGGGGCTATTACCAAGCCTCATTTTTAAATAATACAAACACACTGAGTGTCATTACATGGAGGATGTATGGTCAAGGGACAGGCAGTTTTCATACATCAATGGCAGAAAGTTAAGATGTTAAAGCAAAATATTGTTCTCGTGTATAACTCACTCTAAGGCAGATCCAGATCCCTCTGATGTCAATGGAAAGACTCCTGGTGACTTCAAAGGAGCTGGATCAGGCCCCGTTAAAAATATTACTGTCATAACTCCATAAATGCTTTATGGCTTATACACTAAACATTGCTGTTCATTGGGGACCTCGGGTGCAGCGTACCTGGCTACTTACATGCAACTTGTAATTTTGTGTTTGTCTTGCCTTCGGTTTATGATAGGAGAGTGCTTATAAAATATGATTTGTGAAGTGTAAAAATGATGTCTTGGAAAGTCACCCAATGCCAAGATATACAAAATGCCACTTGAATACCTCAGCCAGTGCAGGGCCATCCAACTTTTCTGATGTTACTAAGTTCTCCCAAAGAAAAAATAACATTATTTAACCACAGGCAGGAGTGTTTAAAGTGGCTGGGTTTTGGGTCCTTGTTCTGTTCCTGGAAGCCTGAGCCTGTCACTTTAAATTCAAAATAGAGCTTGAGAGTAGAGGGTATTTCTGTATATTCAAAGCGTTGCTAATGGCAGCTGTGGACGTGTAACACAGTGCTCCGGAATAGTCAGCAGTAGTAGGATTCAATCCAGCACTCCTGCATTTTAAAAACAGGAGGCTCTACTGCCTGAGCCATGAGACCTCCGCATAGTAGCTCATAGCCAGAAGATTCAAGTTCTTATGAGTGGCCCCTCCACTCCAGGGGGACAGAGCACACTCTGTGTAAGTGCAGATTACAAACGGAATGGTTTGTTCATCCTTGCCAGGGTTGTTTTAGGAGCATAAAAGTGGCCCTATCAGATCAGAGCTCCATCTACTGCAGTGTCCGGTCTCCAACATTGGCCAGTATCAGATGTTACAGAAGAAGGTGCTAGAATCCCCGTACTGGGCAAGTTGTGGATCGACTGTCCACAGGTGAAGTTTCTTCATAACTCCTGTCAGTTAGTGGCTGGCTTATGCCCTCAAGCATGGAGCTTCATGTGGATTGCCACGGGCACGCAGGGGTGAAAGAAAATGCAGGCCTGTTATTTACCAGGCTGCACGTGGCAATAGACTATGTTGGTAAGGGATGCAAGGAGAGTATGGGTCACGCTGCAAACTGCAGACACACACACACACACAACTAAAATTAATCAATTTAAAGTTTTATTGGGGATAATTACAAGGGGTAAGGGAGCAGCGTTTGATTAGCTAATAGAGTTAATGAAACTTAAAACACACAATGACTAAAATATCTACTAACAATATTTATAAACAAAGATGCAGCAATTAGTAATAACTGATACTTACAAATACAAACCAACGCATAACGACCGGCAAACGTAGAAACTCTGTTTGAAACACGTGAGCTGAGAGAGAGGCTTCGAGGTGATCAGGCTCGGTTATGGGTGTACACAGGATACACAGGATTCGTTTTTCTTTCTCCTCTCCCTGCCTGCACATGGCAGGCAGCCCATAAAGTACCAACTATGACATCATAGAAGTGTCATAGGGGACGGGGCCCAAAACCTGTTTGTGTTCGTTTCTGATTGGCACAAGCAAAGTTTACACCAAGTAGGGGAGCAGGTGCCTCAAAGTCTGGCTTCGCCCCCAAAAGGTGAGGAAATGCATATTGCTTTAGAATGTGTGCAACACTGAATGACAAAAGAAGAGGCCAGGGCAATACCGGTATGGGCAAGTTTTACAGGATGCAGACAGGAACTCATCTCAACACTTCACAGTTCATAGAATCATAGAATATCAAGGTTGGAAGGGACCTCAGGAGGTCATCTAGTCCAACCCCCTGCTCAAAGCAGGACCTAATCCCAACTAAATCATCCCAGCCAGGGCTGTGTCAAGCCTGAGCTTAAAAACCTCTAAGGAAGGAGATTCCACCACCTCCCTAGGTAACCCATTCCAGTGCTTCACCACCCTCCTAGTGAAAAAGTTTTTCCTAATATTCAATCTAAACCTCCCCCACTGCAACTTGAGACCATTACTCCTTGTTCTGTCATCAGGTACCACGGAGAACAGTCTAGATCCATCCTCTTTGGAACCCCCTTTCAGGTAGTTGAAAGCAGATATCAAATCCCCCCTCATTCTTCTCTTCTGCAGACTAAACAATCCCAGTTCCCTCAGCCTCTCCTCATAACTCATGTGCTCCAGCCCCCTAATCATTTTTGTTGCCCTCCGCTGGACTCTTTCCAATTTTTCCACATCCTTCTTGTAGTGTGGGGCCCAGAACTGGACACAGTACTCCAGGTGAGGCCTCACCAATGTCGAATAGAGGGGAACGATCACATCCCTCGATCTGCTGGCAATGCCCCTACTTACACAGCCCAAAATGCCATTAGCCTTCTTTCAAAGTAGCAGCCGTGTTAGTCTGTATCCGCAAAAAGAACAGGAGTACTTGTGGCACCTTAGAGACTAACAAATTTATTTCAGCATAAGCTTTCATGGGCTGCAGCTCACTTCTTCAGATGCATAGAGTGAAACACACAGACAGAAGATATTTATACATACAGAGAACATGAAAAGGTGGAAGTACGCATACCAATTGTAAGAGGCCAATCAATTGGGATGAGCTGTCAGTAGCAGCAGAAGAAAAAACTTTGAAGTGATAATTGAGATGACCCATAGAAGGTGTGAGGAGAACTTAACATGGGGGAAAAAAAATTCAATTAGTATAAAGACCCAACCATTCCCAGTCTCTGTTTAGACCTAAGTTAATTGTGTCTAATTTGCATATTAATTCGAGTTCAGCATTCTCTCTTTGGAGTCTGTTTTTGAAGTTTTTTTGTTGCAAAACTGACACCTTCAAGTCTGTACAGACACATGCCTAGAACCCCGACCAGGTGTATTCTATTTGCTACCCAAGATCCATAAACCTGGAAATCCTGGACACCCCATCATCTCAAGCACCTTAACAGCAGGAAAGCTTATGCTGAAATAAATTTGTTAGTCTCTAAGGTGCCACAAGTACTCCTGTTCTTTTTATTAGCCTTCTTGGCAACAAGGGCACACTGTTGACTCATATCCAGCTTCTCGTCCACCATAACCCCTAGGTCCTTTTCTGCAGAACTGCTTCCTAGCCACTCGGTCCCTAGTCTGTAACAGTGAATGGGATTCTTCCGTCCTAAGTGCAGGACTCTGCACTTGTCCTTGTTGAACCTCATCAGGTTTCTTTTGGTCCAATCCTCTAATTTGTCTAGGTCCCTCTGTATCCTGTCCCTACCCTCCAGCGTATCTACCACTCCTCCCAGTTTAGTGTCATCTGCAAACTTGCTGAGAGTGCAGTCCACGCCATCCTCCAGATCATTAATGAAGATATTGAACAAAGCCGGCCCCAGGACCAACCCTTGGGGCACTCCGCTTGAAACCGGCTGCCAACTAGACATGGAGCCGTTGATCACTACCCGTTGAGCCCATGGGGAGCATGTGTGTCTCCTTCCCTGCTCTCTCTGGTGCAGAGATGATGCAGAGGTTTCTTCCTTTAGCCCAGTGTCAGTGCAAAGCATGGAAGGTGGCTGAGAGACATCGTATGCCAACCCTCTGTACAAGGTCCAGGGACGATCTGGCTCTTGTTTTCCAGCAGACTCAAGATATCGCACATATCCAGTTTTGGAGAAATCGCTGCCAGTCCTGCTGTGGACAGAACAATCCATTCCGGCAATCGTGCACTGCTTCCCCAGGGAGCTGCTTGAAGAAAGCTGCGTGTTTGAATATTGAAAAGCTCAATAATAGTGCTGCCCTGAGCTTACCAGTTTAACTTTTTGGATCCTGGTTGGACGACAGGAAACATTATAACAGCCTAGACAGCCAGATTGCCATAGAAAAGGCGATGTCTGGCCTTGCTAGATTTATGTGCAGCAGAGAGTGTAGTCCTTCTGGAGACACTGTGCCTAATGAATGAGATAATGAGTAAAATACTCTATACTCGCTGACAGGGGTTAACTGCTCTTGCCTTCTCAATTCTGTCCCCCCCAATGTTTTCCTTCTTTGCTCCCCCGCATTCCCTCCTCTGCCATATGTCTCTATTTTCTAAGAAGTGACACCACCCCACTGCCCCAGCCATCTCAGCCTTTTCCCCATGGGGTGCCTAGACTAGCCATGGTTGTATACCCAGTTGGCCCCCAATTGGCAGAGTTCCACAGTGCTTGGGAATCCGTAACATTGGACCGATGGGTCTTAGAGATTGTCTGATCCATGTACTCCATCCATTTCACCTCCCTACCCCCTCCACAATACCCTTCCCCGTCCCTCTTCGGGGACCCTTCCCACGAGAGTTTACTAGGACAGGAAATAGATCACCTCCTCCAGTTAGGAGCTATAGAACCAGTACCTCTACGAGGCAAGGGGTTCTACTCTCATTACTTCCTAATACCCTAAAGAAAGGGAGGTTGGAGACCCCTACTGGACCTCAGAGCTCTCAACAAGATTGTCAACGCTCAGAAGTTCAAGATGGTCACCTTATGGATGATCATTCCAACATTGGTTCAGGGAGACTGGTTTTCAGCCCTCAACCTTCAGAATGCCTACTTTCACATCTGAGGAGACAACTGTCTCCTCAGAGCCCTGTCTCTCCGGGAGGCTCACCAAGCCATCAACAATATGATACACTTGTTCACAGAACTGGGTTTACAGCTCAATACCCAGAAGTCATCTCACTCCAGTGCAACGCCTGGAATTCATAGGGGCCAACCTAGACACCCAAGAGGCCAAAGCCCTCCTACCTCAACACAGGTTCCTATCCCTTGTTTTGCTCATAGACACCATTCAATGCAGTCTATAGATACCGGCCAGACTCTGCTTCCAACTCTTGGGACATATGGCAGCGGGCATGGTAGTGGT
Organism: Emys orbicularis; assembly: GCF_028017835.1. Lineage (NCBI taxonomy): Eukaryota > Metazoa > Chordata > Testudines > Emydidae > Emys > Emys orbicularis. Next base: position 9,935,104 of record NC_088686.1, on the reverse strand, counting down.
ACCGCACACCAGACATCACATGTGATGCCTCCAACTATGGTTCAGTTCGGTTTACAGACCAAACAGGGACAGGTTGGACAAACTCCTGTCACTATGCACCAGGATCAAAAACTCCTTAGACTGGTGGAAGGACCTGGCCAATGTGTGCAAAAGGATCCCCTTCTCACAGACATCACCATCGTCACTCCTTACCACCGACACGTCACTCATAGGGTGGCCTCACAACGCAAGGCAAATGCTTGCCTATGGAGATATCCCTCCACATCAATCTCCTTGAGTTGAGAGTGGTCAGGAATGCCTGAGCCCATTTCTTCCCGCTGATTGCAGGATCACACACAAAGACCCTAACAGACAACATAGCCTGCATGTACTACATCAGCCGACAGGGAGGAGCTAGTTTGCCCTCCCTATGCGGGGAGACAATGAGATTATGGAACTGGTGCCTCTCCCACAATGTCACTCTGTCTGTGGCTTACCTCCCGGGCACGCAGAACTTGATAGCAGACAGTCCCAGTCACAAATTCCCGCACGATTGTGAGTGGGAGATGCACCCGTCAGTACTCCATAACTTATTCACACGATGGAGAACACCTTCCATGGACCTGTTCGCCGCTTACCAGAACAAGAAATGTCCAGAGCAGAGATAAGACAGTACGGTCTGGTTGATGCTCTTCTCCTCCCCTGAGACAAGGACCTTCTTTACACCTTTCCTCCGTTTCCTCTACTGATGACGGTCCTGCTAAAAATAAAAAGGAATGGAGCTCACATCATCCTGATTGCCCCTACTTGGCTGAGACAGACCTGGTACCTTTACCTGGCACAGCTCATGACCTGCCCACTGATCTCTCTTCTGACCATTCCGCACCTCCTCTCACAGGACAAAGGATCCTACATCCCAACTTGGGGATTCTCCACCTCAAAGCATGGCTCTTGCTTGGTTCCAACACCTAGAAAGCTCATGGTCAAGGGAAGCTCAAGAAGTTCTATTACACAGTAGAAAGTCCTCCACATGAAGTACTTACCTGCAGAAATGGTCCAGCTTTCAGATTTGGTGCACGATCCAACAAATTTCTGTGAGTCAATAATCAAGTTGCTTTTGGCTGTGTTCATTTACTCTCTCCCTCGCAGAACACACATGAATTCTCCATCCACTTTGAAGACAGTGTTAACATCAGCAGAACGAACGGTGTGTCATTCATTATAAGTTTTAAATAAGAATAAGAACAGGCAGAGAGAAAAGAAGCAACTAGAAAAGGAAGTTACTCACCTTGTGGTGCAGTAACGATGGTTCTTCGAGATGTGTGTCCCTATGGGTGCTCCACTGTGGCCCTGACTCGCTGCGCCACTGGATGACCCTGTTATGTGTTCCACCTCCTCCTCCAACTCCGCTTCCTCGCCTACCACTTCATTCTTGGGGTTGACTCTTAAGTTCCCTGTAAGCTGCGCAGCCTCACGGCAGCCTATTAAGCACCACACAGGCACTCAGGGAACCCACCCGGCCAGGACCTGCTGGGGGAGGGGCAGCCCAAACCCAGACACAGCCTGGATCTGCCACGGCCAGGGCGCCCCGATCTCAACTCAGCCCCAGGCCTGCCCCGACAGGGGGAGGGGCGCCTATCCTGCGGCCCCGGCTCCAGCCCCAGAGCTGCTGTGGTGGGGAGAAAGAGCTGGGGGGAGTCCTCTCTCCCTGCCATAGCCCTGGGGCAGCCTGCACCCCAAACCCCTCATCTCCAGCCCCACCCCAGAGCCCGCACCCCAAGCCGCAGCCCTCACACTCCTGCACCCCAACCCTCTGCCCCAGCCCTGAGCCCCCTCCCACATCTGAACCCCTCGACCCCACCTCACCACATGAATTTTGTTATGTGCACCAATATGAAGGTGATGTGTCACACATCACCTCCATATTGGTGCACATAACAACATTAATTCCGCACATGGGTGGGAAAAATTAGAGGGACCACTGGGTTGACTCCACTGGCCACTGCCTCCAGTCCACCCGAAGTAGCCACGGGGCTGTTGGTGGTCAAGGTAGGGTCACCGCTGAAGATGGCGTGCAGCTCCTTGTAGAAGCAGCATGTCTTTGGCACTGCACCAGAGCGATGGTTGGCCTCCCTTGCCTTCTGGTACGCCTGCCTGAGCTCCTTGATCTTCGCATGGCACTGCTGTGTGTCCCTTTCGTGCCCCTTCTCCTGCATACCACTAGCAATCAGCCTGTAGGTATCAAAGTTCCTACAGCTGGAGCGAAGCTCTGTCTGCACAGCCTCCTCTCCCGATAGACTCAGATCCAACAGCTCTGGTGTACTCCACGCGGCAGAGTGTCTCCTGCGGAAAGCCAACATGGTCAGCTGGGAAGATGCTGTGTGAACTAACTGTCCATGCAGAGCAAACAGGAAGAGGAATTTCAAAAATTCCCAGGCCATTAAACGGGGCACATGCCTATGTACCTTCATGGCAGCGGAGTTCAAACTGTTGACGAGATTGGTCATGATGGGCATTATGGCACACCTCCTAGAGGTCAATTAGGGCGACATAAGCAAGCGCAGTGTCTACACTGTCACTGCGTCAATCTGACTTAGTCACAAAAAGCTCTACACCGCTCATCGAGGTGGTTTTATTTTCTCAGCATAGCAGGAGAGTTAAATCGGCGTGGGGAGCATTGCAGTGTGCACACCTCCACTGTTTTGTCGACAAACCTATGTAGTGTAGACAAGGCCTTAAGGTTTGCTTGGGTGCTGTGCCAAGCATTCTCAGCTCCCCTTGACTTGAAACTAAGGATGATCAACTAATCAAGCTAATTAAATGGATGCCTGCAGAGCAAACTTCAGGCTGTCAGCCTTCCCTCTTGATAGACTCGGTACTGCCTTTGATTCTAGTTACTCTTGACACTCAGAATCAAACAGGGACCTTGAATGTTACTTTCTGACTTCTAATTCCAGGCCATGTTTAACCACCCCATCATTAAACATTAATTTATATTCATTTGTAATAATAATTAATTTTTAAACCCATGATTAATGGCTGTTTTAAGAGCTAGAGAGTAATCTCTGTGTTGATTCATTATCTTACGTGCAGCTGTCTCTGAGGCCTCTCTATTATTGGGCCTCCTCTAGAAAGCTTTATATGATCATTTTATTGTTTCTGATAAAATTGCTGGGTCTTCAAAAATCTGTGATAAAATAAAACCAGAATGGCCATCAGGATATTAGAGGCTGCTGTCGTCTGTAGTGTGGTTGCTGTCAGCTAACAATTGTGACTCACTTATATAAGAGGTACCATAATTTACTCTATACTGACAGTAGGACATAATGATAACTGGGTGGTTTCTCTTGGCAAATGTTGACGATTGCATGGCTACCAAAGTTATTCATGCTTAAGTATTTGTAGAATTGAGGCCTAACTTCTGAACAAAAACATGGAGTTTCACCTGAAGGAAGACCAGAGGAGCGTTGCCAGCTCTAGTGATATCACAAGTCTCATTTTTTCTCTTTTTTATAGCCCTAATTCTTGGAATCATGTGATTGTGTGAAAATCTCAGCTTTCATTACAAATGAAAAGTCATTTTTTTAGCTCTGGAGTAAAGCTTGAAAATGTGAGCCTAAGGGCTCAAAAACCATGAAGAAAATACCTCCCCCAATTTTTTTTTTAAAATCTTATGATCTTCTGGGGCCTGACCCATCGTTTTCGAACACTTGAGGTTGGCAAAGCCAATGAAGCGCTCTCCACACCGGCCCTTTTCATCGTTAAAACTTTTCTCGTCCAGGGTGTGTTTTTTCATACCCCTGAGCGACAAAAGTTTTAATGATGAAAGCGCCAGCGCGGACATAGCCCACGTGTTTGCAGGATCAGTGCTTTCAATAAAGTTGGTCCAACATTTTCTGTTGAAGTGGTTTTCAGCTGCCAAAAACAAACAGAAATTTAAAAAAAAGATTTTTGGTTTTTCAACAAAGACGAGAAAAATGTTGATGAGAAGGAATTTTTTTTCATTTTCATCTAAATATTTCATGGAAAAATAAATAATTTCCTAATTTGGTCTAGCTTGAATTGGCTGCCTTAAACTGTGTTGGCTCATTGGATCAAATACATAGTGAGCCTGATCTTGTTTTAAAAAAAACAAGTACATACACAAAGAGTCGATATAGGTATGGATGCTAGTCTAATAGATTCACAGTTATGATAAATTGGGTAAATACTATTTCAGCCACTAAACCATTCCAAATTAGGAACAGTTTTGTTATTGTAGAGCTCAAATAGTTTGCCAAATATATTTCTTAAAAATCAAACATTTTCACAATACAAACAAACACAGAACAGGCTCTGTTGCCCCTTTTATTTTGTGTGTGTGAGTACTTCTATCATTTAAAATGGTCTAACTAAAGCCCCCAATTCTACAAATATTTGCATTGATGAATAACTTTGCACACATGAGGCTTGTTATATTCAATGGGACGTCCCACATGTTTAAAGTTACCCACACATGAAAGGTTTAATGGTCCACTGACATGGGTACTGGGCTGAAAGAGAGATCTAGAGGGCTGGCTTCCATTACTGGTTCTGCCACTAGCCTGCTGCATGGCCTTGGAAGTCACCCTCTCATCCCTCCCACCTTTGTCTGTCTTGTAAGCTCTTTGGGGCAGGGAGTGTCTTTTACTATCAGTTTGTACCATGCCCAGCATTATGAGACCTTCATCTCATCTGGGGCCTGTAGGTGCTACCATAATATAAATATTGAAAATGTGTTTGCCGGATTGGGCACCAAGTTTGATACAGGGCTTATTTATTACCAGTATCCTATAGGTTGTTCACAGTAAACAATGCAGGTTTTATTATGTGTAAGTAATAGGAGAGCTGAGCATTTTTCCACTAACAAACGTGCCATGGGTAATTATTCCTGAATTAAAACGACATGTGGACATATTTGTGACATGCAGCAGTCCCATTTCTTTGAAGAGAAATATTATTCTAAACAAGGTTAGCCACCACTTATTTCAAGGGGCTCTTGCATTTCTGTGTTCGAAGCGCTTTTGTGGCTTTCCTTGTCTATTTGATAATCATTAACATGCTCCGTCGTTAACCTTCAAGCAGCTTTGCTTGAAACTTTATATCCAAGTTTTCAAACATTTGTCTTGCATTGCAGACTGTGGTTTACTGGGGCTGGTTTTATAATCACTCGAGGTACAATCAAGAAGATGAAAAATGGGCGTGTATTGAAGTGCAGCTCATCCAACATTCTAGACCTTAAATTAGTGACGAGCATAAACATTGCACACAGAGCTTTTTCAACTCGATTGCAATTATATTTGAAATTACCTACAATTACCAGTAACCATCTCAAAGCTAGAAGTTAGGCTCTCCTCCAGATGGATCAGCTGTTAAACGTGCTATATGGTACAGCTCAATGGAGGGAGGCAAAAGCATGAAAGAGAGGCATGAATAGCAACTATGTTGCGTTCTAGCACAAGCGGAGTTGCTGGGTTGCTACCATCCTTCTTGGGTTGTAAATGTGTCTGTTTTCAGTTTGGACTAAAACGGTGGGTTTTTTAGGATGGTGATTGTGGTATCCACTTAAAAAGCCTGTGGATCCAATTCTCTGCTGCTGCAAATGGCCACAGCTCTATTGACTTCAAAAGACTTTTACCCATTTACGCCAGTGGAGGATTCGGCTCTTTATTTCTGACTATTGCCTCAGAAACTGCTCTCTCTCTACTCCCTAAAGGAATAGCGGAGAGCTGGGGTCGAGTCAGAGCATTGGCAATCCCCCCACTCTCTGCACTAGCTGGCCTTGCCTATTAAGAGTTGTAGCAGTGTATATCAGGTTGCTGTGGGAGGTGGCGTCCCTCTTGGAGCTGGAATGCCTCCCGTGCTCACTCTGGAGCTCTGCGTCCCCCCCCTGCCATGGACTCTGTGCAATTTACAGAGTTTAGCGCTTTGAGATTAATTCTGAGAGCAAGAAAATGCTTTTAAGCTACTATCAAATTTTACGGATAAGTAAAAAAAAATAGACACTTAGAACAAAACTCTCTGATCCTTGCCCCAGCACCTGGCTCCAGTATCCTGCATTCTTTTCACATGTGGACCTCAAGTGTACGGGGAGTGGGATATCGAAATTTTTCTCCTCAGGGTAGCAGAATTTTCTCCTTATTTATTTGTGTATAATATCACATACTTAATGTAGGTCTGTGTTCTTCCTGATCAATCAGAAAATACAACTCACCAGCTCATACACATCCTGCCAGTTTCCTGTTGTTACTTCTTCAACTGATCTTAATATTTAATTTGACTAAGTTTATAAATATGGCTTCAGCAGCCACCACGGGTAGAAAGGTTCAAATTGTACACTTAGTTACTCCACAGTAAATCAGTTATGCTGGAGTAATTCCATTGGCTTTGATGGAGTTACTCCGATTTTACACTTGTGGACCTGAGAGAAGAATTTAGCCTAAAGCATCTGAGAAATATTCATGATTTCAGCTTCCAACATGACTTTGAGTCTTGGGAGTTAGCATGTGCCAGGAGTGTCAGCGACAGCTTTAGAAATGGATTGTTTGCATAAACTTGAACACAGTACAAGCATAAATGTATTTCCTTTGTTTAACTTTTCACTCGTGTTTACTCATTTCTGCTTCTAAAAGGCTTTGTAAGTAAACTCCCCAATTCTTTAAGTGATGCAGGCATTAAAGGGGGGGCTGGAATTCTGGGTTCTGTTCCTGGCTCTGCTCTTTGAGTAGCCTTCTTACCTTGGGAAACTCATGAAAGGCCTGATCCACAACCCACTGAAGTCAGCGGAAAGACTCTTGTTCACTTCACTGGGCTTTGCACCAAGCCCTAAATTTATCTGTGCCTGAGTGAAATAGGGATGCTAGTATTCAACTACCTCACAGGACGCTGTGAAGCTATGTTCACTAGTGTTTCTAAAGCATGTTGAGTTCCAAAACCCGCGTGTGCTTCAGAAGCAGTCACACAAGCATTGGCACTGTGGGACGGGGTCTAACTTGGCTAATCTTCCAGGCTTTGGGGGCTCATCTAAAGTTCTGGAGGTTCACCCATTGATGCTGCTGCAGCAAGCAGAAACTTCTGTGCAGCCACTTACAGTGCTGTGGTTTTCTTTGCCAAGTATGGTACCTTATACCCTTACAATTCCCCTTCCCTTGCATCTGTCTGATGAATCCTCATGCCTCATCCTTTCCATGCCCTTTTAGGGAATTAATGCAGGGTGTAATTGGGGTGTCGATATGGATCTATAAAGCCCTAAATGGATAATGCCCTGGCTATGAGAGAAACCAGATGTCTCCTTCCATGGTACCACACTCGTAAGGATTTATTGAGCTGCTTGAGCCTACAGCTCCTTGGCATAGCAATAACAGTAAATGGGAAGGGGGCTGATGGCACGGGATTTTCAGTAAAGAGGCCTTCAACTCTGGAGCTCAGCTCCTCCCCTAGCTGTGGGCCAGACTGGAAACCTCCCTGCTCACAATGGTGAACAGTTACTCACACGTGCAGTCCTCCTGGAATCAGTGGCACTGTCCAGGGGAGAAGCCACTCACTAATGGGACTAACAGGTGCACACAAGCTCTATGAAAAGAACAATAGAGAGACACATTCTCTACTACCTCAGATCATTCCCCACAGGAGGAAACTGTCGAGGAACAGGAAGTTAGGAAAGATAAGGAAGCTACCACCTCAAACTGCCATCTCCTTATCATCCCCAGACAAAGCACTAGTGCCACCTCAACTGTCTATGGCCAATGACTTTAAGTAGTTCCAAGACCTCATTAAATGAGTGTCAGATTCCCCTCATGCACCACTTGAGGAGGTCAAGAAATAGCAAGACAGACTATTGGACACCCTCCAGTCGGCAACACAACCAGAGTCACCCTGATCAGTTAGGTACTTCTGGATCCTATGAAAACAATTTGGCAAACCCCAGCAATAGTACCACCAACTTGTAAGAAGTCTGACAAACAATACTCTGTCCCCACCACAAACTCAGAATTTCTGTTCTCCCACCTCCCACCTAATTCTCTGATGGTTGACTCAGTGAATGAGCAGGCATAGAATATCATGCCTAAGCAGCCCCATGTGACAGGGACCAGAAGTGTCTGGACCTGGTCTTATTCATCTGTGATGCTTAATTTTGGATTGCTAATTATCAGGCACTCATGGCCAAATCCAACCATATGAACTATGCAAAGTTCATGGTTTGTGTTTATGAATACTAGTTGCAATGTTTTCCCAAATTAATGCGGAGTTAATTCCCTCCTTTTATTAAAAGTTTTTGCTACACTCAGACTCTGTGCTTGCAAGAGGGGAAGTATTGGGGGGAGGGATAGTTCAGTGGTTTGAGCATTGGCCTGCTAAACCCAAGGTTGTGAGTTCAATCCTTGAGGGGGCCATTTAGGGATCTGGGGCAAAAATCTGTCTGGGGATTGGCCTTGCTTTGAGCAGGGGGTTGGACTAGATGACCTCCTGAGGTCCCTTCCAACACTGATATTCTATGATTTATTGAAAACCTTTGTCCAGATTAGAGAGAGCGATTTAAGGCTGTCTTTGCTGAAGGGCAATGCTAGCTAGCTAGGACATCCTTTCAAGCATTCTTAGATGTAGCAGACACTGCAGCCCCTTCTGTCTCAATGGTGGTGGCTATGCACAGAGCATCATGGCTTTGGCTATCTGGTTTCCCAAGGGAAGTCTGAAGCATCGTAGATGTCAGAAGAGCATTGGCCTTCTATCTAGAGACTATCAAGTTCAATTTCAGGGTGTATTATAACTTGCTCTGATACTGCCTATGACCAGTCTCCTGCTAGGGTATTGGCCCACTCTACGAGGTCATAATCAATGTCTGTCACCCTACTTACAGATGTTCCAGTAGCTGAGAGCTGCTACGTGGTTTTCAGTACATACTGTCACCAAACACTATGCTTTGGTCCATACCTCTAGAACTGACGTGGCATTTGGCAGTGCAGTTCTGTCCTCAGTACTAGATTCTATTCTGAAGCTCCTTTCTCCTTCTAGGAATACTGCTTGGAAGTCACCTGAAGTGGAGCACCCATAGGGACACTACTTGAAGAAAAAGAAGTTACTGACCTTGTGCAGTAACTGGAGTGCTTCTAGAGATGTGTCCCTATTGGTGCTCCACTACCTGCCCTCCTTCCTGTCTGCTTTGGAGCTTCCTTGGCGGACTTTGTGGTGAAGAAAGAACTGAGGGTGGTTCACCCACACAGCCATGGATAGCCTTGGTGCCGGGCTCAAGGATGTTTCGGGTGTTTCGGGTGAATGAACAGGCCAAACAGACACTGCTAGTGAAAATCTCCGATTGAAGGTGCATTGCTCACCTGAAGTGGAGCACCCATAGGGGGACACATCTCGAAGAACGACAATTACTGCACAGGGTGAGTAACCTCTTCTTTAATAACATGGAATACTTTAGATTTTCTTACCCTTGCCCTTGTCACTAGTGTTTCCTCCCTCCCTCCAATGCCACGACCACCATCTTCCTTAAAAGCTCTGCAGCCGGGTTATTTTCCTTTGAGGAGGACTGGACAAAGTCCCTCCAAGGCATGCCAGTGCTGCTTCAAGTGTTGACCATGTCGTGTTACCTAGGAGCCAAGGAAAACCCTTCCCACCCACAGAGGTTGAATGTGCTGCCTCTTCTGAGAGATTGGAGATCCAAGGAGCATGCCCATTCCTAATCTTGCATTGCCCGTATGATGGTGCAAAGACCTGCTACTGCCACCCATTTGAGTAATAATTTTGATTAGCACTCATTAAGGCTAATTAACATGATGAAAGGGCTCTCCTTGAACTGACTGGTAAGTCCCCATTTAGGTCCTGATTCAGCAAATCGCTTAAGCATATGCTTAAAATTAAGTGCTTTGCTGAATCAAAAGCTGGCTTAGACAATAAAAGAGCTACTGGATAAGTATCTGAATCATGCATATCCAGGTCTGTCTCAATACTCTGTGACTCCTCCACCAGTTCTGATGAAAATCATGCCATTCAAAAGCCAGTTAGTTGTAGAAGTACAAAAGGGCCTGGTTTTCAGAGCTAATGAGCACTGCCGCTCTCACTGATTTAGACTCATAGACTCATAGATTTTAAGGTCAGAAGGGACCATTATGATCATCTAGTCTGACCTCCCGCATGATGCAGGCCACAAAAGCTGACCCACCCACTCCTGAAATAATTCTCTCCCTTGACTCAGCTGTTGAAGTCCCCAAATCATGATTTAAAGACTTCAAGTCGCAGAGAATCCTCCAGCAAGCGACCCCTGCCCCATGCTGCGGAGGAAGGCGAAAAACCTCCAGGGCCTCTGCCAATCTACCCTGGAGGAAAATTCCTTCCCGACCCCAAATATGGCGATCAGCAGAACCCCGAGGATGTGGGCAAGATTCTCCAGCCAGACCCGCATTGACCATTGATACTAATTACCTGCGATGGCACGTTATTTACCTATTGACTAAAATCACGTTATCCCATCAAACCATCCCCTCCATAAACCTATCAAGCTTAATCTTAAAGCCAGAGAGGTCTTTCGCCCCCACTGTTTCCCTCGGAAGGCTGTTCCAGAACTTCACCCCTCTGACGGTTAGAAACCGTCGTCTAATTTCAAGTTTAAACTTCCAGACGGCCAGTTTATATCCATTTGTTCTTGTGTCCACATTAGTACTAAGCTGAAATAATTCCTCTCCCTCCCTGGTATTTATCCCTCTGATATATTTAAAGAGAGCAATCATATCCCCCCTCAGCCTTCTTTTGGTTAGGGTAAACAAACCGAGCTCCTCGAGTCTCCTTTTGTACGACAGGTTTTCCATTCCTTGGATCATCCTAGTGGCCCTTCTCTGTACCCGTTCCAGTTTGAGTTCATCCTTTTTAAACATGGGAGACCAGAACTGCACACAGTACTCCAAATGAGGTCTCACCAGTGCCTTGTATAACAGAAGCAGCACCTCCTTATCCCTACTAGAAATACCTCGCCTAATGCATCCCAAGACCGCATTAGCTTTTTTCACGGCCACGTCACATTGCCGACTCATAGTCATCCTGCGATCAACCAGGACTCCGAGGTCCTTCTCCTCCTCCGTTATTTCCAACCGATGCGTCCCCAGCTTATAACTAAAATTCCTGTTAGTCATCCCTAAATGCATCACCTTACACTTCTCACTATTAAATTTCATCCTATTATTATTACTCCAGTTTACAAGGTCATCCAAGTCTCCCTGCAGGATATCCCGATCCTTCTCCGAATTGGCAATACCTCCCAACTTTGTGTCATCCGCAAACTTTATCAGCCCACTTCTACATTCGGTTCCGAGGTCAGTAATAAATAGATTAAATAAAATCGGACCCAAAACCGAACCTTGAGGAACTCCACTGGTAACCTCCCTCCAACCTGACAGTTCACCTTTCAGTATGACCCGCTGCAGTCTCCCCTTTAACCAGTTCTTTATCCACCTCTGGATTTTCATATCGATCCCCATCTTTTCCAATTTAACCAATAATTCCTCATGCGGTACCGTATCAAACGCTTTACTGAAATCGAGGTATATTAGATCCACCGCATTTCCTTTATCTAAAAAATCTGTTACTTTCTCAAAGAAGGAGATCAGGTTGGTTTGGCACGATCTGCCTTTCGTAAAACCATGTTGTAATTTGTCCCAATTGCCATTGACCTCAAGGTCCTTAACTACTTTCTCCTTCAAAATTTTTTCCAAGACCTTGCATATTACAGATGTTAAACTAACAGGCCTGTAGTTACCCGGGTCACTTTTTTCCCCCTTCTTGAAAATAGGAACCACATTAGCTATTCTCCAGTCCAACGGTACCACCCCCGAGTTTACAGATTCATTAAAAATTATCGCTAATGGGCTTGCAATTTCTCGTGCCAGTTCCTTTAATATTCTCGGATGAAGATCATCCGGTCCGCCCTATTTAGTCCCGTTAAGCTGTTCGAGTTTGGCTTCTACCTCGGATACGGTAATGTCAACCCCCACTCCTTTATTCCCCTCTGTCACGCTGCCTCTATTCCTAAACCCTTCATTAGCCTCATTAAAGACCGATGCAAAATATTCGTTTAGATGTTGTGCCATGCCTAGATTATCCTTAATCTCCACTCCATCTACAGTCTTCAGCGGTCCCACTTCTTCTTTCTTTGTTTTCTTCCTATTTATATGGCTATAAAACCTCTTGCTATTGGTTTTAATTCCCCTCGCAAGGTCCAACTCTACACGGCTTTTGGCCTTTCTCACTCCATCTCTACATGCTCTGACCTCAATAAGGTAGGTTTCTTTGCCGATCCCTCCCCTCTTCCACTCTTTGTACGCTTTCTGTTTTTTCTTAATCACCTGTCTGAGACGCTCGCTCATCCAGCTCGGTCTAAATCTCCTGCCTACGAACCGTTTTCCCTTTCTCGGGAAACAGGCCTCGGACAGCTCCTGCAACTTCAATTTGAAATAATCCCAGGCGCCTTCCACCTTTAGATCCGTAAATATGTTAGTCCAATCCACTTCCCTAACTAGTCGCCTTAATTTATTAAAATTAGCCCTTTTGAAATCGTAAACCCTAGTCTCTGATTTAATTCTGTTAATCCTTCCATTTAGTTTAAACCGAATTAGCTCATGATCACTCGAGCCAAGATTGTCCCCTACAACCATTTCCTCAAAGAGGTCCTCACTACTCACCAAAACCAAATCTAAAATGGCATCCCCCCTGATCGGTTCAGCAACTACTTGATGAAGGAATTCATCAGCTAGCAGGTCTAGGAAAATCTGAGCCCTATTATTGTTACTAGCATTTGTTCCCCAATCTATATCCGGGAAGTTAAAGTCTCCCATGATTACACAGTTCCTATTAGTATTTACTTCCCTAAAAACATTAAATAGTTCTCTGTCCATATCCAGGGTAGATCCCGGCGGTCTATAGCACACCCCAAGCACTATCCCAGGGGAGGCTCTAGTAGTTTTTTTACCCAATGTGAGTGTTGCCCAGACAGACTCCGTCTTATCCATTCCATCACTTATTATTTCTTTACAGTTTACCTCATTATTGACATACAATGCTACTCCCCCACCTTTACCTTTGTTCCGGTCGTTCCTAAACAGCACATACACTTCCATACCTGTACTCCAGTCATGACTACCGTTCCACCACGTTTCGGTTATTTCTACGATATCCGGTTTCATTTCTCGGACCAGGAGCTCCAATTCCTCCATTTTGTTACCTAGGCTTCTCGCATTGGTGTATAAACATCTTAATTTATGCCGTTTAGCCTCTCTCGCATTCGTTGTCCAATTTGGTACGGACACCGTTTCAAAAGGGGGGTTGGGTGCTCAGCACATCTGGAAAATCAGACCCATATTACCTTGGCTACTTTATTAAATCAACCAGTGGTTTGGCGCTCATGAGAAATTGTCACCGATATGTATCTGTGGCTCTTTTTGCTCTCTTTCTGTGACCATCCTGCACTTACCTCTGAGATCATGATCCACCTCTCAACAATAAACTGTAGATCAGTTAAGAAATAAGGAAGGTGGAAATATGAAAGATGATGAGATGTATAAATTCTGATCACAGTTACAAGTGTCAATGCAGAGTTCTGCAGTGAATCGTGTTCTTCCAGAGTTATCCCAGCATAACCGAGTTCAGGATCTGGATAAGAGAGAAGTGAAGTGAGGCCATGCCATGAATGATGGGTATGTTCTTAAGTATGACAATAATGCAATTTATTTTGTCCAATGAAACAGTATTCACTTAGAATCATAGAAATGTAGGGTTGGAAGGGACCTCAAGAGGTCATCTAGTCCATCCACCTGCACTGAGGCAGGGTTAAGTATGCCTAGACCATCCCTGACAGGTGGTCATGGAGAACAATTAATCACCATCCTCTTTATAACAACCATTTACATATTTGAAGACTGTTATCATGTCCTCCCCCACCGCCCCAAGCCTTCTCTTCTCTAGACAAAAAAAGCCTCAATTCTTTCAACCTTTCTTCATAGGTCATATTTTCTAAATGTCTTATCATTTTTGTTCCTCTCCTCTGGACTCTTTCCAATTTTTTCACATCTTTCTTGAATTGTGGTGCCCAGAATTGGACACAGTCCTCGAGCTGAGGCCTCACCTGTGCCAAAGAAACGAAACATTTATCTTCCATGTCTTACATGTGATCATCCTGCTAATATATTCCGGAATGACATTTGCCTTCTTTGCAACAGCATCACATTGTTAACTCATATTCAATTTGTGATTCACTATCACCCCCATGTCCTTCTCTGCAGCACTGCTGCCTGGCCAGTTATTCCCCATTTTGCATTTGTGCTTTTGACTTTTTTCATTCCTAATTGTGGTTGTTTGCACTTATCTTTATTAATTTCATCTCACTGATATCAGACCAATTCTCCCATTTATCAAGATCATTTTAAATTCTAATCCTGTCCTTCAAAGTGCTTGCAAGCCCTCCCAGCTTGGTGTCACTTGTTCATTTCAAGGTTCACTGCTTTGTTTGCAATGGGGACCAAGGATGAATGAAGTCTGGTGTTAGCAGCTAGTTACAAAACTAAAAGGAAGACAAATCAGGGCTAGGCGTCAGAAGGCACCAAAAGATATTTTAAAAGGGCTTTATGTTTGTATCTTACTTTCTTAACCCATGGTTTAATTCTAGGTGGAAGTAACAATGGACAAGAAAATATTGTCTCCAAAAATTAATGTAAATTATACATGTAGGCCGTGCTTTTCAAAAGTGGCTAGAGATTTTGGGAGCCCAACTTTGTGACACCCTGCAGGGGCTTGAAGTTCAGAGGGGTGGATGCTTGCCTCTTTTTGAAAAGCAAGCCCCCACTTGGTGTCTCAAGTTGGGTACCACAAATTGCTGTCTACTTTTGAAACTCTTGGTCATAAATCCAGCTCAGAATTTTCATGCACAAAGTAAAATGCCACTTTCCATAAAATCATTAAAAAAAACAACCAAACAAGCTGCTGGACAAATTGTGCTCTGACTTGAACCCTGCACAACCCAACTGGAGTTAAAGGAATTACGTAGGGTTGAAGTCAGAACAGAGTTTGGCCTAGTATCAGCTATTTTACCAGTCAGTAATGTAAGAGTGCAATCAGCCTGTATTTACATCAAATAATATTTGTGTTTAGTATGTAATTACCATCGAGCCTGTGTTGACATCTGTAAAATTCTAAAAAGGCTCAATATCTCCAAAGCGTGTTTGTGCTTCAGGTTAGACGTGGTCTGATTGTCTAAATTAAGGACATGTCAAACCACATGAAAAGTTAAGGACAGAAGGTAACCACACAGGACGTGGCATGTAGGCCAGGTAATTATGATGGGGTGAAACAACGGCAACACGAGGGAGACCCTCTCCCCTGCATGCTTTGGAAAAGAAATGCTCATCTTTGGTTTTAATAGGAAATAAAAATTAGTAAATGCACTCCGTGGATCCAAGGACACATGAATAAAGAAAAGCAGATGTTCATTAGCTAATCACTTGTAATTCCCCCTCCCGACCCCCAGTTCTTCATGGAGAAAAAGAAAATCGAGCATGTGGGAACTTGTACTCTGAGAAAACATTTGTATCTTCAGTCATTTATCTACCTCACCTCTGGCTCAGTTCAGGCCTCCATTAAAAGGCAGGCAGGGTGCTATCACAAAGAAAGGTCAGTTGGGATCATTTCAGATGCCTTTTAGCTGGGGTAACCCTTAAGGCTATCTCTTTTTTCCCGTATGTCTTTCTTTCTTGTACATTTTGAGTCAGTTAAAAAGCAAAAAAGTCTAGTGAGTGCCGAGGAGCTTATTCTTTGAACTACGTTGCTTGTGTTTGTCTTCTTCCGAAATTACAGTGTCATTTTTATACAGTGCTCATTATAACCACATGCGTGCACCAGGAAGTGTGTTTATTACAACGAATACCAAACGAATTCTGAATGGCAAGCCACTTATTTTCAAGTGTTATCAAAGAAAAGTTATTTTAGCATAACCCTCTCTTAGGCCTTCATTCTCTTTTGGTTTATGTGATTCCCCCCCCCCCCCTTCAAACTGTTTCCACAAGACAAAAATAGTTGCACTCTTTGTAATGCAGCTTGTGGACTTTATTAATAGTAATCTGTTAGTTATATGAACAATCATCAAAACACACACCTTATTTTTTAATGGTGTTATTATTTTAGGTGAGATTACAGTAGCTCAGCAAGCATCTCTTTCATTAGTGGTGCTCATTTCATGCTGTTAAGCCATCAATTTGAATGCATAGTGACATAATTAAGAAAACCAGAGCTAGACAAAAGGCTTGGCAGGTGTAAGATCTCTCACGCTATTGTCTTTTACCGTGTCATTCCCATAGAATCTGAGTGCCTTACAAAATTAGGGAGACAGGGTGAGTGAGGTAATAACTGCTATTGGATCAGCTGAGAGAGGCCAGCTTTCGAGCCACACAGAGCTCTTCTTCGGGTCTGGGGGCAGGTCTGCACTACAAACGCTACGTCCAGGCAGTGGTGCCACTGTAGTGCTTTGACGAAGATGTTCTAAGCCGACGAGAGTCTGGAGAGAGCTCTCCCATTGGCTTAGTGATTCCATCTCGGCGAGAGACCAGGGGTGCCAGAACTGAGGGTAGGGGGACAGAAGGCCATGCAAGTTTGGGAGGCAGGGGGTCATGTCACCCCCCCAAACTGCAAGCCTCAGGCAGGCGCGGAGCAGTGGCAGCGGGGGCTGTGCTTCGCGGCAGGGGTGACCAGCTCCCCCACCATGAAGTGCAGCCCCTGCCAGCAGCACCAGCTTCCTCCCAGAGCGGGGGCTGAGGTGGGCCACGAGGCCCAGCCCCTCTCTGTGGACCCATCCCTGCTCCTCCTCTTGCCCCAAGGCTCCGCCCCCTCGCCGGGCCAGAAGCCGGAGCCAGGCAATGGTAAGAGCCGCCCAAGGAGCCTGGACCACTGTGGGGAGTCCCCGACCCTCCACCTGCCCTACAGGGTAACAGGGTAACAACAACTCCTGTCTCAGCTCCACCCATCATCCCAATGCGTCCCAAATGGTGATGTGCAGCGCGACCCGTCCCAAACAGAACGAAAAGAATTAATGTACAAATTACAAACGATACTTACATAGTGTTTTTTGGTCAGGACATATTCACATCACCAACCCAACTGATTTCATTTCCATCCAAATTTCCTTGGAGCTTGTCTCTCCCTGCCCAATTTCCTTTCAGCCAACCAGTGGGGGCCTCTTCTAGTGGGACCCTGCAGAGTGTCTGTTGTTTTTTGTGCAGCCTACTGGCTGGGACCCACTCTGTCCATTTTGTTCTAATGGGGGTTTCATCTATGTCACAACTCTTCCAGCCTCAGTTTCTACAGCTCCATTCCCAGTGTCTGAGGGTAGCCATGCTGAAATCCTGTCCCTCTGAGACCTTCTCAAATGGTCCTTATGGATAACTTTGGGTTTCATCCTGGGACCCAAATGTATTCTAGACACTACTTCATTTATATGGGTCGGTATTGTATAGGTTCATTGAGCTTAGGCTCCTGCCTTTCTTCCTCCTAGGATTGTGGAACCAGACCAGATCTCTTCTTTTAACTTTTCACATATGACTTTATGTCAAAGAGTCTTTTCATTTGGTTAGAGGCTACCCTCAAATTTTCTCTGGCAAAGGTGTGAGCTTTCTCCGTTTTGTAATAATGCAATAAAATAATAAATACATAATAATGGTAGGATTAACCCATACAATTAAGATTAATCTCTGAACTGTGGAGTTAGGTGATCCAAACTGGTGTGTGTGTGTGTGTGTGTTGTTGTTGTTGTTGCAACTCCAGCTTTTATGATCCAAGTTGCAACCCACAGAAAAGGTGTGTGTGGGGCTCGGTGCAGCAGCCCCTCAGTTCCCCAAGGAAGTGGATGGGGTTTTATCCCTGGCTGCAGGAAGAACACAGACAGGTAATTTACCTCCCTGGTGGAGGGGAGATGCCTGCACACTGCGTCTTTGCAATCCAAGGAGCTGTCCAGCAAGGTAGTGAGCAATTGCTTGGCCTCCCCTTTCTTGGCCCTGGGGAGGCGGGCAGCATGGCTGCCTGGAGGATGCCCTGGGTCTTGTGCTCTGCGAGGAAGCGGGGCATCTTTTGGCAGTGCAGGAAAGCCTGAAAAGCATCCCCTGCTCCATTTGCTTGCGGCGTGACAGTGGTCAGTTGCGAGCGTAAGATGTGATGATGTCATGCACCAAGATGTGCAGCCAACCATCCAAATTGGGACTTTACAATGGCAATGGAACAACTTTAAATATTGGGCCAGATACAGGACATCCTGCATGATGAGGTATGGTGGTCAGCTTCCATCTTCCTCACTAGAAGCTGTTTCCTTTTCTGGTGGGCTGCTGCAAGGAAAGAGTCAAGTTCTGTGGCAAATTCCACATCTTCTAGAGGTGTCCTTGTCTTCCTTTCACTGATCTTCATCTACAAGTTCAAGTCCACCTAAGCATCTCTTAATTGGTCCATTGCCAATTGACCTTGGAAGTCCTCACTGGGTATCTGGGTTCTCAAGTCTTCTGCCATTTCAGTTGGGGGGTCTCTTCTTTCCCTCTCCTAGGTATTACCTGTGATCCGGCCAACTCAGATTGATGGCTGATTCCACACAGCATATCAGTGGCTTCTAACAGATCTGCATAACGCAGTCTCTTTTCTGGAGATAAATTCTGCATCATGATCAGAGCTGAGCCACTCATGTTGGCTGCTCTAAATTCCCTCTCTGTTCATCCCCCCAAACGTTCATTTGTCTGTGATGTTGAACTGAGCCAAATACGCTACTCGAGAGTTTTTTCCTCAAAGGTAATGGGATTTTGCATTATTTGAGCTGAGATAATTTGACCTTTCCCTTCTGGGTCTCTGTGAGCTACAGCTGAGGTAGAAAACTGTTGTAAATGTCCTGTCCTACCCAAGTCGTCTGGCTGGCTCAGTTACTCACCTAGGTGAGTAATTCCACTGTGAAAGCCTTCCACTGCGGTCTGCAACACTTTGAATTCCTTCTCAAGCTGATTTTTTTAGCTCTTGAAATCCTTGCTGCAGTTCATCTCTATTAGCAAGTTCCAAATTGGCCAAAATTTTCCTGGGTTCCCCCAAGTCCTGCAAAACCATCTGGTCCATGACACTCAGGTTGCTGGTCACCTGTTGAACCTATTTTGCGAGTCCAGCTTGGGAGTTTTTCAGTTGGACTTCTCAATCTGCCCAGATACTTGGTAGCTGCTGCCCCCAACAAAGATTTTGTCTCCAACTGGAGGTAATTTCTCCTTTCTGAGAAGCTTCCAGATGGTGCTTTAATTTCTTTTGCAAAGTCTCCAACTCTTGTTTTAGGTCTAATTTTAATTCCCTTTGTGAGGTCTCCAGCTCCTGTTTTAAATCCTTTTGGCCATCTTTGATGTCTGTGAATATCTCCATTATTTGTTCCACCGTGGCTCAAGAGGAATATCAGCTCACAATTTCTCACCTTGGAAATTGGATCCCGTGTCGGCCACCGGAGGCCCAAATGATTAATCAATATTTGGGGTCTTGCAGGTTATTTCTATTAGGAGGAGAAATTGATGATAGTCAGGTATATCTTTGATGCATTCCTGTTTATTTACAAAGAATGTACAAAATCATGTTTCTCTGATCACACTAAGATAAAATGACAGGAGGCTGTTTCATGCACAGGTGCCAACTTTCATTGTTTCTGGGTGGGTGCTCCCCCCCAAGGCCCTGACCCCACTCTGCCCCTTCCCCAAGGCCCCACGCTATCTCCGCCTCTTCCCGCCCCAGTTCCGCCCCCTCCCCCAAGCACTCTGCCTCTTCCTGCACCCGCTTCATCCCCGCACCCCCCCCAGTACTTCCCACCAAGTTGCTGATTGGTGGGGCCCACCAACTGCTGATCAGCAGGTGGCTGGTGGGTGCTGAGCATCCACTATTTTTTTTCCGTGGCTGCTTCAGGGCTTCCCTTAGATCAGTAGTTTTCAACCTTTTTTCATTTGTGGACCCCTAAAAAATTTCGACTGGAGGTGCAGACCATTTTGAAATCTTTGACATAGTTAGCGGACCACAGATTGAAAACCACTGCTCTATGGTAACAACAACCTTTTGTGGACCCCTTAGACATAGTCTCTGAACCCCCAGGGGTCCGCAGAGCACAGGTTTAAAACCACTGCCTTAGATTGTAAGCCCTGCAAGGCAGGTATTATGTGTCTGTGTTTCTATAGCACCCCTGTACAATGATGCTCCAATCCCAATTGAGGCATTTGGTTCTTCAGCAACAACAATGAATAATGTGTTTTCTTCTCAAAGGTCAGCCATAGGCCTTAATTCAGCATCTTGCTCCTGGGAAGATATTATTTTTTTAATCCACAATCTTTAGGCACATGCCCTTAGAAAAAAACAAACAAACACCACCACCACCTTTTCTTTCCAGTTCCGTCCAACATAACCCACGGATGTGCTGGTTTAAATGCTGCAGCTTCTGTCCCAGTGCTGGGAAATGCTGACACACACCTAATTTCTATCTTCTGAGTTGGGTTCCACAAGATGGGTCAGGAACACATGTAACTATACTGTCCAAAAAATCTCATTGAAACAGACACTGAAAAAGTAATCTTGGGGAAGCTCCTGGCTCCTGAAGTCAGTGAGAGTTTTGCTATTCACCTCAAAGGGGTTAGGATTTTGCCTGATATTTTTAAGCAAAACCTGATATTCAGAAAATAATGACATCGCTATCACTTCACACTGGCAGATTCTGGAAGTAGAAATGTTCTTTCCATTTTGAAAGGTGGATTCAATTCTCTCTCTAACGTCTCAAGCCAGCAAAATACATGCACACACTTAACTTTAAGAATGTGAGTAATTGGATTGACTTCAACGGGATTTCTCATATGCTTTAAGATATGCATGTGCTTACGTATTTTGCTAGATCAGGACCAGACTTCTCAACCCCTAAAGTAGTTCTTAAAAACTCCTTGGTAACCCCATCCAATTCCTTCTGAGCCATCTTTTACAACAACTACTCAGCGTCGTTTTTTTAGCCCTAGTATTATTTTCTGGTACCGCAAGGTTTTCCGTACCACTGTGATTTCTTTAATTAGTGGCCTAGAATCAGCCTTAAGACAGTGTAACTCCAATTCCAATGTGCCCTGTCAAATCTTTTCTATTGTTTCTTTAAAGGCTTTTATAGCATAGTTCAGCAGATCTGTCCATTCTTAATAACTTTAAGGCAAGCACATCAATTTAATGCTCAAATCTTTCTTTCTTAGCTTTGCTGGACAAAACACTGAGCCCCACAGAGAAATATGAGAATTGTTGATATCAGGAGTGAAGTCTCCAGAGCTCTTTACTCAAGCTATAGGCAAGCTATAACCTGCAGCTTTCTTTTCCCTCCGCATTGGACCAAAAGTATAATGAATACCTAGGGAATACTGCTGATCTGGGGCTAATGTTCTCTCACTACCAACGACAATTGTCCAGTTTTGATGTGTGTCCACTGTATGTGTGGGCTGCAAATTATGTTTCATATTGTTACATGTTCAAAGGACACAGTCTCTTAAAGCTGTCCTATACAACCTGGCCTATCCAATGTTATCCTACTGGAAATGCATGAAGGCTGGGAGCACACCAGATATTGTGCCAAAGAAGGAACTAAAACCTTTCAATGTGTGGTGGAATGGTGACTGCACAAGAAGGGATGTGTGGGGAATCAAATTGTTGGATGCTCTCTAGAGGCATGCTGCTTTCATTTCTCTCTAGATTATAAACTGATGACTTTGGTTATTTTAAGATTGGTTTATTTAATGACTTTATTACTGGGTAGGTAAAAATACCTGACAATATATAAAACCTGGATCTATTAACAGTTCAGCATTGTCCTCCTTTCATGTCATAAACCAGGAAAGGGGCATACCTTCCTAACTGTGGGATTTTGGCCTGAGACTCAGGTGTTTTGGGAAATTCTCATGCCCTCAAGGCTACCTTCAAAGATCTCATCTTTGGTGGCCATGTGGCAGCCATAGAAGATGCACCTTCCACCGCATTGGGAGCTGCGGCTCTGAAAACGATGCTAAATAGAACCATGGAGGCATAGAGCACGTCCCAGAGAAGATGACCCATTGGCCCAGCCACTGTTGAGATTTACCAAGGGAAAGCCTCCCACTGACTCTTTTATGGGGGTAGGGGATCATTTATTGTTCTAAGTTATAAAGAAATTGCATTTATCAGAGGTCTTTTTTTTCTAAATTAAAACTCAGTGGAAGTGGAGGGCAGGGGATTTTCAGTTTCCCATTGTGGGGAGGGGTCTATGAAAGTTGGCTTTTTTCACCGTCAAGAGACAAGGATTTATTGGCTTCTGAAACAAAGTGGCTCAGTATGTCTACTTAGGCCTTCAGCCTGAGGCAGGTTGGCTCATTGTGAATGATTTGATTGCACCCTTCATTAAAAGGAAAGTTACCCCAAATTAGAAGGAAACTAACACTGAAAGAATCCAGCCGAATCCCCGTTTTATTTCTCAATAAAACATCTGTATTGTTCTTTCAGGATGGCTCTGCCAAACAAGTCAACAATAAACCAAAGGCCTGGCAATCGACGAAACGCTGGAAAGCGCCTTTTTAATATGGAAAAGTATCCTGCAGTGTCGCAAAGCCCCCAGTGGAGACTGCCTCTCGCCCCTGTGAAATGTATAAATAATATATGGCCAGATCCTCAGCTGATGTAAAGCAACATAAGTCCACTGATGGCAATGCACCTATGCTGATTTATACCAGATGGGGGAACTTGGCCTAAATTTTTTTGTTTGTTTGTAAAAAAAGAAGAAGAAGAAGAAGAAGAAGGGGGAGCTCTTTGTCTTTTTTTTTTTTTTTTTTTTTTGTATACAGAAACTTTGCAAGTTCTTGTTTTATTGTTAGCTCGTTTGGCAGGAGCAGCTGAGCAATAGAAGTGTTTTATTTGGAAATACTTTAGGGGGAATTTGACAGAGTCCTAGCTGCCTTATGGTTGTTCTAGCTCTGAGAGGTTTTCACCTCTTGGAGGCTGCACCAGGCTAGGATTATCTCATTTGATTTCCTTGGATCTGCGTACAGCTGAGAATTGAAGAAAATTAGAGGTTAGTGAAGTTTGCTTTCATCTCACACTAAGAGCTTTCAGTTATTTAAATGTAACTTGTTCTCCCTCTCTTTCTTTTTTTTTTTCCTTCCTGACAACTGCCTTCTTGTTTTTGTGAACTAAAAATACCACTCGAGATTTTATTTCGTTTGATTTGGTTCAGTAACCAAACTGTGACCCAAACAGCTTTTTCTCCTGTGCAAAGGAGGCTCAGAGGAAGAGGGCTGGGGCCAGATGCTGATCTCAACTCCGCTGGTATAAACCCAGCGCAAGCCACCGACAGCTGAATCTGACCCATCCGTTTGAGTATCAGGTGCGGAAATGTTCGCTCTTTTATGGCCAGCAATAACACGCCGGGTTGTTTTGATCTGTGTTGTCACACTGCTTACTTTCTTTCTCTCCAAATCTGTAAAAGCCCGTCACAAAAGCTCTACTCATTTTCCAAGAATGAAAATAAACCAGCAAACTGCCGCTTACGCTCACATAGCCACCTCTTTCCTCTTTGTCCCAGGTCAGGGCCAGATCCTCAGCTGATGGGACGTGGCATTGCTCTGCTCACTTCAACAACCAACGTGCACCCAATGTGCTGAGCTCCTTTGAAAACCTGGCCACTTATCTTGGGCACTCAGTGGGAGCTGGCCTCTTCTGACAATCTGGCTACAAATGTGGGGGCTGAAAATCTTGCTCTAAAATTCTAATCTTGGCTCTGACGCTGAATGGCTCTGAACCTCTCTCTGTCTCCAAAGTGTCCCCATCCATCAAATAGGTATAATACTTGCCAACCTCCCTGGGCTGCTGAAAGGGTTAATTCATTAATGCTTATAACACAGGTTGCAGATGGAAAGTGCTATTTCATGGTTATATGTTATTAGAAGTTTGTAGGAGTTTGCAAATAAAATGCAGCATTTCCCTGCTGGAGTGATATTCTCCAACTAAGCTGCAGCTTGAGGGACTGTCCAGCAATTTATACCCACCTCCACAGAGAAACACCTTCTCAAATTCTGGTGGAATTCAGCACTCCCAATCCTAAACATTTGAAAATCAGGAGTCAGGCCTCCAAAAATCTAGAGATTGGCTTAAAAATCATGATTTAAAAAAAGACAACTACATTTTGGTTCTTTTTATTTACTTTCTAGTTCATAGGGTGACCAGACAGCAAGTGTGAAAAACTGGGACAAGGGGTGGGAGGTAATAGGAGCCTATATAAGAAAAAGCCCCAAATATCGGGACTGTCCCTATAAAATCAGAACATCTAGTCACCCTACTAGTTCATGACCCTTTAGGGTACACTCGGGTCACATTTTCGAGTTTCTCGCCACAACCAGAAGGGCTGGACCCTGAGTTGGGGCTGCAGAAAAACCCCAAACGTGGCATTGTGATAAAGTTGCAAGTGTTGGCAATGCTGGAATTCACTTGTGAAACAGAAGGCTGGGCAGTGGGCATGGTTCAGGATTCAACGGACACAAAGAGCCAGATGCTCCTCACCTGGTATCGCTCCATTGACTCCGCCAGCTCCAAGGGAACTATGCCAGTTTACAGCAGTCGAGGGTCCGGCCCCCTGGGCTAGATTTTAGCAGTTCATTACTGACCTATGTTGGGGACAGTGCACAGCAAAAGGAGCACTAGCTGGTGTCGTGCCTTAGAGAGGCAGGATGCCACCTGCAGTTCCCTGCTGCTCAGTGGAATGCACCCACTCTTTCATCTTTCAGGGGTGCTGCCCTCTGCAGTTCGCCAGCTGTGCTGGTCGGTGCAACATGTGGGCTGGCCCTGCCCCTCTCCATCCCTTTGGGAGTTGCCTGTGCCCGGGGAGGTTGGGGGGGTTGTCTTGTAAGTCAAAGAGACCAGTCATGGAGATTGCTGCGGGTTCCTACACAGAGTCCAAGGCGGCGGGAGTGGAATTTGGGGAGGGAAAACGTCTCGTACCTTCCCGCCAACCTGTGCACTGGAACAAAGGCCAGCACACTCTGCTCCTTAGCGTCAAGATTGCAGGACACTGTGGCTTTGGAGATGATGATCATAGAACCATAGAATCGTAGGACTGGAAGGGACCTCGAGAGGTCATCTAGTCCTGTTCCCTGCACTCCTGGCAGGACTAAGCATTATTTAGACCATTCCTGACCAGGGGCGGCTCTAGGCACCAGCAAAGCAAGCACGTGCTTGGGGCAGCCCATTTGCAGGGGCGGCAGGGATCCAGCATGAGAGCTGAGAACCAACAGGGGGCCCTGGGAGCTGTAGTTCCTTGGTTAGCTCCCTGCCTATAGAGCCAGCCCTGGAGCGGGGAAAGAACTACATTTCCCAGCATTCCCTTGGCCACTACCAACAGGAAAGAGGGGGAGGGAGGGAGGTAGCTGAGACCTCATGCTGTAGCCTGCTATGAATGGAGAGCTGCATTGGGAAGGGTAGGGATACCATATTTTAACATTCAAAAAATAGGACACTCCACAGGGAAGGAGGGTAGCCCCACCCTGCCACCATCCACCCCCTCCGACTGCCCCCCACAGAAACCCCAACCCATCCAACCCCCCCTGCACCCTGTCCCCTGATCACCCCCTCCCGGGACTCCTGCCCCAACAGCCCCCCAGGACCCCACCCCCTATCTAAGTCCCACTGGTCCTTGTCCCCAACTGCCCCCTCCTGAGACCGCCCCAACTTCCCCCCTAGGACCCCACCCCCTACCTGTCCCCTGACAAACCCCTGGGACTCCCATGCCTATCCAACTACTGCCTGTCCCCTGACTGCCCCCCCCAACCCCTGACCCATCTAACCCCTCCTCTCCCTGCCCCTGACTGCCCCCTCGAACCTCCGCCCCATCCAACCCCCCAGCCCCCTTACCGTGCCACTCAGACCAGCATGTCTGGCTCCGCGCAGCGCCAGACACACTACTGCATACATGCTGCTGTGCTCCCCCACGGAGCCACAGCCCCCTCCCCGCCCCCAGCACCTGCCTTCCAGATTTGAACACCTCAAAATTCAGGAGTGCTCAAGCTCAGTTTGGGCAGCTGTTACTTCATTTCTCCCAAATCAAATATACTGATCCACTGTAACTTGCTGTAGAAAAAGTAGGATAAAATTGAGCAAGAAATGCTTCCCAGTGGTTATTAGGACTGGAATTGCTATTTTCAACAGCCATTGCCTTTTTGTTTGTTTGTTTGTTTGTTTGTTTAAAAGGAAGACAGTGATATTGCATTGGCAAATTCCCCATAGAAAGAAAGAGTGGAAGAAAAGAATAATAAAGGCACCTCAACTTTTCCTCATTTATGTAGTACAGTCTTATCATCCAGATATCCTCCAATCACACAAGCTGAAAATTGTTCCACTTTACTGCAGTTCCGTAACCATATGGGAACCAATCCTGTCTGTGTTCTGTGCACATCTAAAATTCATGCTGAATGACCTGCTGTGGGAGCGAGTTACCAGTGACCCAGAGCTGCGGCGGAAGGAGGGTGCAGGTGGAGGAGGGGGGGGAGAGAGCCCAGGGCTGGGGCAGCAGGAGGTGTGTGTGTGTGGGGGCAATGGTGGGGGGGAATGAGGGAGCCCAGAGCTGGGGCAGCAGGGGGTGTGGGTGGGTGGGGAGAGCCCAGGGCTGGGGCAGCAGGGGGGTGCGGCGAGGAGCCCAGGGCTGGGATGGGGGGCAGCCAAAAAATTTTTCGCTTGGGGCGGCAAAAAACCTAGAGCCGGCCCTGTTCCTGACACATGTTTCTCTAACATGCTCTTAAAAATCTCCAATGATGGAGATTCCACAACCTCCCTAGGCAATTTATTCCAGAGCTTAACAACCCTGACAGTTAGGAAGTTTTTCCTAATGTCCAACCTAAACCTCCCTTGCTGCAATTTAAGCCCATTGCTTCTTGTCCTGTCTTCAGAGGTTAACAAGAACAATTTACCTCTTTCCTCCTTGTAACAACCTTTTATGTACTTGAAAACTGTTATGTCCCCTCCCCCCAGTCTTCTCCAGACTAAACAAACCCAATTTTTTCAATCTCCCTCATAGGTCATGTTTTCTAGCCCTTTAATCATTTTGTTGCTCTTCTCTGGGCTTTCCCAAATTTGTCCACATCTTTCCTGAAATGTGGCACCCAGACCTGGACACAATACTCCAGTTGAGGCCTAATCAGCGCGGAGTAGAGCGCAAGAATTACTTCTCATGTCTTGCTTACAACACTCCTGCTAATACATCCCAGAATGATTCCTTTTTTTTTGCAACAGTGTTACACTGTTGACTCATATTTAGCTTGTGATCCACTATGATCCCCAAATCCCTTTCTGCAGTACTCCTTGCTAGGCAGTCAGTTCCCATTCTGGATGTGTGCAACTGGTTGTTCCTTCCTAAGTGTAGTACTTTGCATTTGTCCTTATTGAATTTCATCCTATTTACTTCAGACCATTTCTCCAGTTTGTCCAGATCATTTTGAATTTTAATCCTACCCTATGATCTCCGCTTTCTCTCAGCTGGAGTCCCCAAAGACTTGAGGATGGAAGAATCCCTGATCGTTTCGGGGAACAGACGATGAAGGGGTGAGGATGGTTAATTTTTAACCTCCATCTATTGTGTATTGTATTGCATTGCATTGCATCTTGGGGAAGGTCGTCTGGCCGCATCCATACAGCGCTTGCAGAATGTGCAGCTCTTGGAATGAATATAATTTTACAATTGGCCTGAAAAAGCTCCATCTAGTTGTCAGGGTTCAAGAATGTTGTTTTATTAGGATTACGGTCTTGTTCTTCTTTGGTGTCAGCAGGCGTTTATGACTGTTACAACAGGAATGAAAAGCTGGGTCTGGAATAAGTGTTGCTTTCTCCTGCCAGGCGCAGGGTTCACTGTGGAGGCCAGACGTATGTCTTTCTTTCTCCCACAGATGCTACTTTCTTTCTGGATGAGGCGGTGGACTGCACCCTCACATTGGAAGAAATGGCTGATGACAGCTCTGACCTGAGACACAGCTGCTGCACTGCTTGCAATGGGTTCATATGGTGAAGGTAACTGAAGGACCATGTCATCTCCTCTGCCTCTGCAGGTGAAGGAAACCAGACCCTGGTGGGTGTGACAGGGAGATCGTGCTGCGGGGAATGCCCCATGGAAGTCCCTTAATGAGAGCTGTGCAAGGTTTGCTGGGGCGAGGTAGGGGACAGAACAGGGTTGGGCTAAGTGGGCAGTCACTGGCTGTAGCTTGCTCCTTCCCTCTGCTCAGCCGGTCTGTTATGGGTACATTAATCCAGAGCCTGGCTTCCCCACTGCAGGGTGGAATCCGTCCTAGGGGGAGCGGGCTCTGCAGACAGCGTGAGATTCCCATGACTACCCAGCTCCTACCCAGCCATTCTGTCCGAGCCAGAGGGACACAGGAGAGCCAGAAGAGAAGCCAGTGCAGAGCTCCGGGGGGCTCTATGCCGATTACCCTGACCTCCACAGATCCCCTGTGGTCCATGCAGATCTTGGCAGGCTGGTTTGCGGAGCTAACCCCCCAGCTTGTTTCCCAGAGGTGAACAAATTCTGCGTGGCCCCAGGGAGAATGCCTGGGAAGCGCTGCATGGGGACCCTCACAGAGCCTTCAGTCCCCCAATAGGTCATTCCGGCCTAGGGCACATTCAGGCCATTAGCACTGTAATAATCAGCAAACCCTGCTGAGGTTGGAAAACTTGGCTGGCTGTTTGCTTGTTTGTTTGTATTTTCTGAGACGATCCATATGCCTTTCGGATTCGCTTGCTGTCAGTGAGTTGAGGAATAGCGAAGCGTCGACGTCAGTGGATTTTTTTGTTTAGTTGAAATAGCAGATGGAGGACTGGCAAAAGGGGTTAAGTTTAGCTCCTTTGTAGACCGGGAGAACTCTCAGGTCTTAGTGCAAGGACAGCAGAGCAGGCATGGCAATGGCCAGTGTGGGATGTCAAGACGGGGATCTTCCCAGAAGGCAGAGTTATGGATTGTCTTTTGGATACCACTGAGCTAACATAGCTCCCCTTTCCTTTGGGGGAAATTCTGATAAAAGGGTTCGTTTTAGTCCTGTGCACAAACTATTGATTTTTCACATAACGCGGGTACAGCCTCTGCTTTGCAACCATGAGCTTCCTCCTGCAGTTGGAATGAATGAGGCCGCTTGCATGAATAAGTGTGTCTCAGTGTAAATACGATCACAGAACAGGCCGTGTAGAATGCCCAATGCTGAAGTCCTTACTCAGCCAGAACTCAGGAATTTTGGCTAAATGGGGACTGAATAAAAGCTATGTAGGATCCTCAGGATTTGGCCCATACATCCCACATGTAAGTTTTTGGGCTGCATGTTAATTACTAGTGTGAATTATACATCATGTACCCTGAAGAGCCCGCAGAATTCTATGGGGTTTCAATTTAGGACAAGGGCTCTGGCATAATGTTCTGTGAGAAAAGAGCTATAATCACTGGAGCTTGTGGGGTCCTGGTGGTTATGCTGTATGAAACTCCTTGGGAGACCTCAGATATAGTACCTCACCCTCCTCACTGGCCCAGTTGCAATCACCAGAGAAACAGGATACCGTGCTCCTGGAGAAGGAGGGTCCTCTCCGTTTGTGTGACACATGCAGTCAATCAATGCTGCAGGTCGTTTCTGCATTCAAAATACAGTTTGATCTATACATGAATCTGGAATACCTTCAAAGTCATCATCTGCCATCATGATCAGAGCATCTCGGATTTTCACCCAGTCAGAATTAGAGAACTGAGTTGGACCACTTTAAATCTGAAGGTGACAGCATCCAGTTATTCATAAAATTGCTCCTCTCTTGAGGACATTTCCAGTTACCAAGGGATGGTGCCTCTTTTTCTAGGGAATGGAAAACATATCCAAAGCATAGTATCTCTTCCATCTGAATGTGTCAGGAATTAGGACCTGCAACAGCATCAGACTCTGGGCAACCTAACGAGCGCAGCTGGCTTGTAGTAGGATGCCTGATGGTCTACACCACCTGTTTGATTGGGAAAGTCAGCAGACCAGCTCTTAAGCCCAGCAGCAGCAGTAGTTTGGTGGCTGCTCAAAGCATTTGTCCACAGCTATGATAGGGTGTCTGCTTGTTCCCAGCCCTGCTCCTGCCTTGGACCCAGCCTTACCTTGCTCCAGGTAACCTGGTCCTGACCCTTGGCTCTGATTCCTTACTTTGGCGCTTACCCTTGTGTCTGGCACCTGCCCCCCAGTCCAGCGCCGACCCTAGGCTCTGATTCCTGGCTCCCGATTCCAGCTCCAACCACTAAGCACGACTGTCCACGTCGCAGTCACTGAGGGAACGTTCTACTGAAATCTCTGCTGTCTCCACTTGTTTAAAAGATATTCAGCAAAGTTTGTCCTATAACTTTATGGAGCCAAGCCTGCACAAACTAGAAGCACAGATAATTGGCTCTAAATGTTTGCCAAGAGATGCTCCGGCCCACTATTGGTAACATATTCGTGACTACATCTTCAAGTATAAAACTGAGCATCTTACAACCGTCTTGCTTGTGGATGAATCTGAGTCGTAGGTCCATTACTAAAACTATATCACCTACTCAACTTTGCCAGCCTGAACCCAGTGCTGAGCAAAACAGATTCAGAGCTACTGACAAATGCTGCTTTGATTCCCTCAAGATTATTCAATCGTTTCTCCTCAGGAGCCCCTATCTAAGATGCAAGTTGTTCAGCAGCTCACAGCCTTGCAGGGAGCATCTGTTCACATGTCTGAACATCCTACACCTGGTGTAAAGATCTCCAAGCTCACTTTCTAATATGTAGTACCTGTGACGGTGCACTCCATATGCTTTATGAAAGTATGCTATGAATATGATGTAACTGGTATCATAACAAAGATTATAAACTACTGAATATGTTCCTCCTATTTGTATGCATGTATCATTCTTGTATCTGAAGCTAGAAATATGAAGTATAACTCTGAGGTCCTATTGTAATTATGCAAAGTGTGGCCCATTAATGGCAGTTTAGAAGCTTGATGGCTCCCATTGACTAGGACAATTGGTTGTAAATGGTTTATTTACCTGCAAGCCTTCCTGTGTACTGTGGGCCAACCCAGGAAAAATGGAGACTGGGGTCTTACAGTGACATGTGACCATGTCACCCGATAATGAAATCCATCTTAAATCTGGTACTTTTTCATTTATAAGGAGGGGTGAGGACCCAAAGAGACAAAAGATTTCTGCCTTGTGCCAAAGCTATAAAAGGGGGTGGAGCAGGACAAAGGGGGCTGCCAGTCATGAGAAATCCCCTAGTTACCACCTGAGCTGGAACTAACAAGAACTGTACCAGGGGAAAGGATTGAGCTCAGACTAGGAAGGAGTCTAGTCTGTGAAAGAAGCTTATTGGAAAATCTCTGAGGGTGAGATATTACCTATATTCAATTTCTTAATGTATTAGGCTTAGACATGCACGTTTTTGCTTTATTTTTCTTGGTGACTTACTTTGTTCTGTCTGTTATTACTTGGAACCACTTAAATCCTACTTTTTATACTTAATAAAATCACTTTTGTTTATTGATAAACCCAGAGTAAGTGATTAATACCTGGGGGAGCAAAGAGCTGTGCATATCTCTCTGTCAGTGTTATAGAGGGCGGAAAATTTATGAATTTACCCTGTATAAGCTTTATACAGAGTAAAATGGATTTATTTGGGGTTTGGATCCCATTGGGAACTGGGTGTCAGGATGCTGGAGATAGGTAACCTGCTGAACTGTTTTCAATTAAGTCTGCAGCTTTGAGGGTGTGGCCCAGACCCTGGGTCTGTGTTGCAGCAGGCTAGCATGTCTGGCTCAATAAGACAGGGTTCTGGAAGTCCCAAGCTGGCAGGGAAAATGGGCTCAGAGGTAATTTCAGCACACCAGGTGACAGTTCCCAGGGGATCTCTGTGACCGAACCCGTCACAGTACCTAAAACTGCATGTGGTATTCCAGATGTGATCATATCGGTGTAACACAGTGTCTCTTACTTTTCCTGCCTGATCCATGATGCCTCTGTGGATGCAGCCCAAAGCTACATTGACCTTTTCGGTTGCTATATCCTGGTGCACTGCAGACTCAGGTCTGATTTGCTCTCCGCTACCACTTCTAGCCTTCTTTCAGCATTATTGCTTTCCTTCCCCAGAACAGCTATATTTTGGAGTGTTTGTTCTCCATATATATTTATTTGCATTTTTTTCCAAGCCCCATCTCTTTTCTTTAGTGTCTCATTGGCATGCTATGTGCTCTCTCTTCCAGACCATCAATGAAAATGTTAAGTAATACTGGATCTGCCACCAGTCCTTGTAATATCGCACAGATCACTTCCAATGGATTTGATACACTGCTGCTTATTGTTATACTTTGTTTATGACCTTTCCACTGGTTTTCAGTCCTCTAGGTACAGCATCAAGACCCCTTTTCACCAAGTCACAGTACAACTCACATGGTCAAAATAACGCATGTACTTAAGTACCTGGCTGAATCAGAGCCTGAATATTACTTGTGTCCAAGGCTTGATCTACACTACAGACTTCTGTCGGTATTACTATGTCACCCAGAGGTATGGAAAATCCACACCCCAGAGCGACGCGGTTATAGCGACTGAACTCCTGGTGTAGATAGTGCTATGTTGACAGGAGAAACTCTCCCATTGCTGTAAGTAGCTTCTTCACTAAGCACTACAGTGGTGCAGCTGTATCGGTAGAGCTGTGCCAATGAAGAACTGTATATGTAGACAAGCCCCAAATCTACTACATCTACATCCCCTACTTTTATAATTCTGTTCAGTCAAGACTGGCTGACAAGGCCAGTTCCTTAAAACGCCTGCTCATTGCACAGGATTCTAGTCTTTCCTTGACATTCAGTGATATTTTTTTTCTCAATATTTGTTACATTAGTTTACAAGAGACAGAAGTTCATTAATGTAGCTCATTAATTGTGGGATCATTCTCCTTTCCTTCTTTGAAATCAGTACAGCATTCGCTTACTCCAGACTCTTGACCCCTCCCCACTTGCCCATGATTTTCCAAAATAATAGTCAGAGGGAAAGTAAGTCGCTTAGGGTACGTCTACACTACACGCCGGATTGGCGGGTAGCGATCAATCTATCGGGGATCGATTTATCACGTGTAGTGTAGATGCGATAAATGGATCCCCGATCGCTCTCCCGGCGACTGCTGAACTCCAGCTCGGCGAGAGGTGGAAGCAAAGTCAACAGGGGAGCCGCGGCCATCAATCCCGCACCGCGAGGACACGAAGTAAGTAATTTTAATTCGATCTAAGATACGTCGACTTCAGCTATACTATTCTCGTAGCTGAAGTTGCGTATCTTAGATCGATCCCCCCCAGTGTAGACCAGGCCTTAGCTAGTACCCTTCATATCTCAGGAGATATGTCATTCAGACTAGCTGGTGCGTAGGTGAAATCCTGACCCACTGAAGTCAATGGCAAAAGTCCCATTGACTTCAGTGGGGCCAGAATTTCACCCACTAGCTTCAAATTTCCCATGTTTTATTTCCTCACCTGCTGTTTATCAGTATTTATTTTTCCAGAGCTTTCCTTCCTCACCAGGAGCCAGATCACCATCTAGTGCAAATCTGGCAACACTGAAACAAATGGATCTCTGGATCTCTGATCCTTACTTGTTTAAATTTGTTTTCATGCTAAAGACACAAAGATTTCAAAGTTCTTTTACTCCGGTTCTATGCCTGAATGGCTCTGAGCCAGCCTAACTAGCCAGTCTTCTCTCCATTAAGTTCCAAGCCAAATATTACAGTCTAAATTGGTTTACCCCAGTTTGTAAACTTGAATCAAAATTGGAAATTAGGGCATTTTGTTACTGTATGCCCTGGTGAATGAAGTTGCTGCCTGATGCAATCAGAGATGCTCAATATGTTCTTGTCACTCAAGGAAATGATAAAGATAAATGATAAATTGACTTCACTTTGTCTGTGTTCTTAAATACGCAGAGACTCCTGGAGGTTCCCTTGGGAGTGGTACAGCTCCCTGCTACCGGCCTTGAGCCAACACCCATTGAAGTTAATAGAAATCTTCCCACTGACTTCAATGGGCTTTGGACCAGGTCCACGCTACTCTGCTTTAATGGTTCAAGCTATCGAAGACTTGTCTAAATTACACACAAAAATCTATGTTAAAAGAACATATTAAGGTTGCAAAGTCAAACACTCAAAAGTTAACCTCAATTCTGGCATTCGTTAGCTGTGCAACCTTAATTGAGCTCCCTTGTGTGTATACGTTCTGACACAGTCTTTGATCACATACATTTTTTCACAAGGCTCCTTCCACATTTATGTACAACAGGGATTCCCAAACTCTTTGCAGGCATGGCCCCATTTTAATGAACTATTTCCTCCCGGGGACCCCAGACAGCACAGAGGATACCAGTTTGAAGAGCCAAATGGCGCCCTCCACAAAGCGTGACCTTGTATGTACGGTGTGTGTGAGGTCATGCTGCATGGAAGATGCCATTTTGAAGAGCAAAATGCTGTCCTCCGAGCATCATGACTGCACACGTATCGTACGTGCAAAGTCACGCTATGTGGAGCAAAATGGCGTCATCCGCACAGTAGGGATCATGACCCACAGTCTGGGAACGGATGATGTATAAGATGGATGGTGCTCAGTTAATGAGCTGCTATTCAATATGTGGCTATCTTCTCATTCTTTAATGTATGCCCCAAGACCTTATGTACTGCACACTATTCAAACCCTTCTGAGAAGACAAAATTATTAATTTTCTCATGGGCTTTTCTATCATGACTCTCATCACTATAGTAGCTCAGTGCTTCATAGACTCATAGACTTTTAAGGCCAGAAGGGACCACTGTGATCATCTAGTCTGACCTCCTGCACATTGCAGGCCACAGAACCAGGAGCAGTGGGTACCATAGGCTGGGGAAGGCTACGCCTCCCCAGACAGCCAGGCATGGCCCTACCCATGCTCTACCCCCAGGCCTCCCATGTCCTGCTTCCCACTCTGCGGCTCCAGTCCCCCTGTGTGGAGGCCCCCGCTGGGGCCGTGCCGCCGGCCCTCCCGAGCTGGAAGGCTGTGGCCATGTGCTACCCACCCTCCCAGCAGGCCGGCTTTAACATGTGCGGGGCCCCACGCCAGGACGCGAATTGTCTTGCGCCCCCCCGCCCCAACTCCGCCCCGGCCCCGCCCCGACTCCGCCCCCTCACGGCCCCATTGGACCCCTCCCCAAATCCCCGCCCTGGCCCCGCCTCTTCCCCAGCACGTCGCATTCCTCCTCCTCACCCCTCCCTCCCAGGCTTGCGCTGATCAGCTGTATGGCGGTGCAAGCGCTGGAGGGAGTGGGGAGAAGCAGGACACGGCTTTTTTTTTTTTTTTTTTTTCTCCGCCGGCAGCCCTGGACATTGCGGGGCCCTCTTAGGCACGGGGCCCCATTCCGGGGAATCGGCGGAATTGTCTTAAAGCCGGCCCTGCCTCCCAGAGCTCCAGGGTTGGGGAGGCTGGGTCCGCGTGCAGCTAACGCTCCAGGTCTGGGGAGTCTGTGGCTGGTGCTACCCACCCTCCCGGTGCTCCGGGGCTGGTGAGGCTGCAGCTGGTGCCACCCATCCTCCTGGCGCTCCAGGGTTGGGGGGGGGCTAGCCTAGGGTAGGGGCCAGTGACCGTGGTGGGGGGGATCTGGACTCTGGCGGGGTGTGTGCGGAAGGGGTTGGGTCTTGGGTGGAAGGGGCAGGGCTGGAGGCTAGCCTCCCCCAGCCGGCGGTTCACACTCTGCCCATGCACAGAACCTTACCCACCCACTCCTGTAGTAGACACCTAACCACTGACTGAATGACTGAAGCCCTCAAATAATGATTTAAAGACGTCAAATTACAGAGAATCCACCATTTACACTAATTTAAACCTGCAAGTGACCCGTGCCCCATGCTGCAGAGGAAGGAAAAGACCCCAGGGTCTCTGCCAATCTGACCCAGGGGAAAATTCCTGCCTGACCCCAAATATGGTGACCAGTTAGCCCCTGAGCATGTGGGCAAGACCTACTAGCCAGACACATGGGAAAGAATTCTCTGTAGTCACTCAAAGCCCTCCCCATCTAGTGTCCCATCACCAACCACAGGAGATATTTTCTGCTAACAGTCGTAGACTGGCTACATGCCATTGTAGGCTGTCTCATCAGACCATCCCCTCCATAAATTATCAAGCTCAATCTTGAAGCCAGTTAGGGTTTTTTGCCTCCATTCCTGAGCTTCACTCCTCCAATGGTTAGACGCCCTCAACTAATTTCAAGCCTAAACTTGTTGATCACCAGTTTATATCCATTTGTTCTTGTGTCTATATTGGTGCTTAACTTAAATAACTCCTCTCCCTCCCTGGTATTTATCCCTCCGATGTATTTATAGAGAGCAATCACATCTCCCCTCAGCCTTCTTTTGATTAGGCTAAACAAGCCAAGCTCTTTGAGTCTCCTCTCATAAGGTAGGTTTTCCAATCCTAGTGGCCCTTCTCTGCACCAATTCCAGTGTGAATTCATCTTTTTAAACATGGGAGACCAGAATGGCATACAGTATTCCAGATGAGGTCTCACCAGTGCCTTGTATAACAGTACTAACACTTCCCTGTCACTACTGGAAATACCTCGCCTGATGCATCCTAGGACTGCATTAGCCTTTTTTCACAGCCACATCACATTGACAGCTCATAGTCATCCTGTGATTAACCAATACACCCACATCTTTCTCCTCCTCTGTCGTTTCCAACTGATATGTCCCCAGCTTATAGCAAAAATTCTTCTTGTTAGTCCCTAAATGCATGGCATTGTATTTCACACTATTAAATGTCATCCCATTTCTATTACTGCAGTTTCCAAAGCCATCCAGATCTTCTTCTACGATATTCCGGTCCTCCTCCGTATTGGCAATACCTCCCGACTTTGTGACACTGCAGATTTTGTTAGCACACTCCTACATGTTGTGCCAAGGTCAGTGAAAAATGTTAAATAAGACTGGTCCCAAGATCGATCCCTGAGGAACTCTACTAGTAACCTCCCTCTAGCTTGACAGTTCTCTTTTCAGGATGACCTGTTGTAGTCTCCCCTTTAACCAGTTTGTTATCCACCTTTCAAGTCCCATGTTAAGCCCCATCTTGTGTAGTTTAACTAATACTTTCGAATGTGGAACTGTATCAAATGCCTTGCTGAAATCCAGGTAAATTAGATCTACTGTATTTCCTTTGTCTACAAAAATCAGTTATCTTCTCAAAGAAGATCAGGTTGGTCTGGCACGATCTACCATTTGTTAAACCATGTTGTATTTTGTTCCACCGTTTACCTCTATGTCCTTATCTATGTCACTTTCAAAATTTGTTCCAAGATCTTGCATACAATTGAGGTCAAACTAATAGGCCTGTAGTTTCCCAAATCACTTTTTTCCCTTTCTTAAAAATAGGAACTATATTAGCAATTCTCCAGTAATAGGGCATGACCCTTGAGTTTACAGAGCTTTACACTTTAGCTATAGAATGTATCATAGCCATTAAATATAACCGTTAGGGAATCTGATTATCCCATGCAGGATTAATAACCACTGTTCCATGACCATGACATTTATTTTCTTTCAAATAAATATTAAACTTACCAATTCCTGTTCTGTGTGAATTATTGTCATTTAAAAAAAACAACGGATTCACTATTATTCTTTTTTAAACGTGGTTCACTTTTAATTATTATGCTACCCTGTACAGAATAGCTAGACTAAGCGCCAACGTCACCAGCAACTTTCTATTCACAAACAATTTATTTTCATCCTCTGAGTGAGGGGGATAGTGGTGGTATTATCCCCCTTGTACAGATGGGAAGCTGAGACAGAGGGAGATTAAATTAAAAGTATCCACTAATTTTGGGTGCCCAATTTGAAATACCCCAGACACGATCTTTCAGAGTACTTAGCATTATATAGCACTTTGTGTTCAAACACAGCTCCCATTGACGTCATATGTAGCTGTGAGTGCTCTGCACATCTGCCACTCAGGTCCCAGGGCCCAATGTCAGGCACCCAGAAAATGAGGAACACACAATTAGAGATCATCTCCGAAAACTTTGGTTCAAGTGACTTGCCCAACATCACTCAGGAACTCTGTGGAAGAGGCAGGGATAGAATCCAGTTCTGCAGGGCAGTATTCAACTGCCTTACCTGTGAGACAGTTGAATACTTCTCCTCCTGCAGCCCCCTCCCTCATTTACTACACACCTTCCATCTTCTGCAACAAATGAGTCAGGGATCCTATGAACAACAGCCTCCTTCATTGCAGGGCCCTGATTCAGTCCTGTGCATGAATATGAGGCAGGGTTCCTTTGGAAATAATAGTATGCGGTCTTGCAATGAAAGACTGTATCATACGGACAAGGGGGCCAAATTAAGATTGCCTGGGCAACCTTCATTCTGGCATTTCCTAACTTTTGAGTGCTTGATTTTGCAACTGTAATAATGTTCTTTTAGCTTAGTTCCCCTTCCCCCATAATTTCCTAAGTTTAAAAAAAAGGCAACTGAAAAACCCATAAATTCCATCATGTAGCATCATAGTGACACCATAGGGGTAATGAGTAGGAACGTTAAGATCTACTGCACAGACTTTTGCCACTTCAGCTTATGGAGTAACTGATAACAATAGTAGGTGGTTATCCTCCATGTAGACATGCACTAGAGGGGGATGAGACACACATTTTGCCAGAGGGATTCCCAGGTATTTGCTGAACATACAGGAATGGTGAGACTCAGGAATCTTGGTTTCCATTTCAGTCCGTGGAAGGGAGAGTCTCTTGTGGGCACAGACTCTTCTGCCCATTTCCCCCAAACTTGACCTCTTCAGCCCTGTTGACTCCAACTTCTCTCCTGCCCACCCCTGGCTCCTTATTCCAGGCCTAGTTCCCCACTCCTGGTTCCGTGTCCAATCTCTCTCTACCCTGCCCCCCAATAGGCGCTCAGTGTCCCCCATACCTTCCCTGACTCATCCCAGTCCCTTTGTCCAACCATCCCAATTCTCCCCCATAACCCAAGCTCCTTGTCAGCTCTGTCTCTCCTCTTCCCTTCCCCCGTTCCACCCCCGCCCACTGATTCCTAGTCCCAGTCTCCCCTCCTCCACGCAGCTCCTCATTTGATCTCGGTGTTTCCCCCCCAAGTCAACTAGCACTCAGTCCGCCCCATTTCTCTGACCAGTTCCCAGTCCTGGTTTTCCCTCCCCACAGCTCCTAGTCCCAGGCTCCTCCCTCCAATTCCCAGTTACTGTCTTCGCTCCCCTGTCTCCAGTCCCCGTCTCCTCATCCCAGTCTGTTCCTTTCCCTTCCCCTTGATCGGGCTTAGTCCCCTTTGCATCCAAATGAGACAGCTTCATCATGGGTGGTGGGTATAATAGGCCAGGACACCTGGCTACGGGTTTCACGGGGGGAAGCTTTTGCTTTATTATGTACCATGCAGGTTCTGGGGTGGCTGAGGAAGTGGTATGTGCTATTCAGCTTCCTGGGTTCATCAGTAAGCTCCCCAGACAGATTACTGAGGAACCCAGGAAGCTGAGTAGCAGATACCTCCTCCTCTGCTGCCCCGGAACCTGCATGGGACATATCAAAAGCCCAGGTTCTTCTTTGGGAAGAGACGCTATCATGCTGTTTTTTCCGGGTGGCTTTTCCCGGGTGGCTTGGGGTCTAGGGAGGGGAGGGGAGGCGTGACATGGCTGCGGCTGGCCAGGGGCTCCTCCATGCAAGTGGGGGGGTCAGGGCTGGGCTCGGGGCTCCTCCGGACAGGTGCAGGGAGGGGGGCTTCGGCCAGCCCGGGGCTCCTCTAGCCAAATGTGGGGGGGTACTTGGGCCTCCGGCCAGCCCGGGGCTCCTCGGGGGGGGGGGGAGTCTTGGGGCTCTGGGCTTGGTGGGGGGGGAATGCCAGCAGAACGAGTGGAGCCGAGGGCTAGCCTCCCCAAAGGGGGGCTCCACCCGCACCCCATGAGCTTCATCCTCCACACTGCCTGAGTGCCAGCAGTCAGCACCCAGAAGGGTCATTGAGAGCACAGGAGAGAGGCCCCCTGCTCACCATTCCACAGTCCATCTCCTTCCCTGCCTGGAGCAGCCATTACAGGGAAAGTCCTTATGAGGTCCCAAAACCCTGCGCTGCAGCATGCTCAGTCACTTTGTGGGGATGGGGCATGTGCAGTCTGGTCTGCACTTGGGATGAAGGTTGGAGCATGTTCAGTGAAGACACAGTCTTCAGAGATTTAAAATGAAAGAAGTCTCTACTAAAGTAGTTTGGCCGAATTCAGGTGGATTTTCATGAGGATGGTAAAAGGCACATCCCTGATACAATGGTCACCTCCTTCCCAAAATTCAAGACCCTTCTCAAAATTCTGGGGGTGATACATTTTTTTCAAAGAAAAGGTCTCAAGAAATTTTTTATCACGGACAAAACAACTTTATTTTCCATAGTCTCATTCTCACAAAATGGCTGAGCTGTTTGGACTGAAATTTTCCAAAAATACTCATGCCAAGGCAGCCGCCTAGCATGGAAAATTCATCCCAAATGGTTAGAGTTTGGAAAAGTTACGCAACTGAAAACAGAGTGTTATAATGGGAAATGTTGGGCACCTTTAATAAGGCCCTTCCCCTACCAAGACTTACGTACATGCTTAAAATTAACCCTATAAATCTTTACAGGACTGGGACCTAATGTAGGAAGGGCTGGAGGCTAATAAAAACAAATTAAGTTTAGATTCTGCCGTCATTACCTGAGATTATATCAATGAGACTACTCAGCAGAGCTAGCTGGAAAAGGGTAAGAACCCCATTCATAAATTACCTCTGGGGGGAATTAACTTTTCCACGTAGGGAAATGTGAAAAATTATCATCTGAAAAAAGCCTACTTTTCCTCATTTCCTTTTTGTTTTCCCGCATTTCCTCTCACCGTGACTGTTTTCCAACTGGAAAATAAAGTCTAGATGTTACTTTCTCTCACATAAAGAGAGCGTTACAAAGTGAAATTGTTACTTTTAAAAGTGAAAAGTAACACACTTAAAAACTCTTTATCTTTTTTAAAAAAATGTCCCCATTTTTCTTGGGGAGGGGGAAAATAGCTAAAAAAATGGTGAGGTCAGCATTTCCCATAATTTTGAAATGAAAAATCTCCAGAAATACAGAATAATTCTTTTTCTCCAAAACTTCTCATTTTGAGGTGTTTTATTTTTTAAAAAAAATGTTGAAAAGAAGAATTTTTATGTGAAAAATTTTGTTTTTGATTAAATCTCACTTTTTTGGATTAAAAAACCTTTTTCTATTTACTCTCTAGGGTCTCTATTACTCAGGGAGTAAGTTACTGCTCCTCATGAGTAAATGTAGCAAAATTTGCCCTTAAATTTTAGATACAGTCTGCAGCCCCAGAATTTATCTTTGTAGTAAAATTCATCACATGGGTGAGCTATAAAAAAAAAGGAATCACTGTACAGTCAGAGGAAACCCTTTTTTCTTGTAAATTAGAAAAATGTGAACAATGTCAATAAGTGATTATACAGAAATCTGAACCCACCTGACCTATCTTTTGTTCAGTTTTTTATAGTTGCCTTAGTTGGGGTTAATTTATTTACTTACTGCTCTCCAGCTCTTCATCACTGTTTAAAAAGTAGACCAATAAGCAAGTTGTTTATTGCAAATGCAGCATTCCTAGAAGTCAGATTGCTACTGTTGCCTGAAGTACATTGTTGTGAGGGAAGAGACCACATATTGGGGGAAGGAATTACCTTTTGTTCATGAAATTGCTGAGCAGCAGTTTTGAATGTATTCTGGTACCTCTAGCCATGAGATCCTCAGCGATCTACTTAAGTGAGGTGTCTTCTAGAAGTGTTAGTTGTGATCTGTTTCGACTGAAAGAACCAAAAAGATTGTGGCGGAGTGACTGAATTAAAGCAAGGCAGCGGTTGACCTACAAAAACAATGTTTGAAATGCTATAGTCTCCCCCCGGAATATATCCGTTGGTCAAGGCCTGATTTATGGGTGCCTGGGTTACGGGTTCAGAACTTGAAGAAAAAGGCAAACATTCATTTTGTGTCTCCATCTAAACCCGTTTCACATGTGTTAAGTGGTCGTGGCATGTAAAATAGGGCCACAGTGGCAATTAAAATAATGAGATATGTAAAAAACACCTGCTTTAAATGAATACAGTAATCTACCCAAAACTCAATGAGTGGAGCGGTGTTCAGAAAGAGCTCCTAAACCTGCATACCTACCTATGCTTAACAACATAATCATTAAAGAACAGAAACCTTTCCTTCTAATCCCTCTCATACAGGCCAACATGTGGATGTTAGCATATTTGAACTGCTTCACATTCCTTCTTGCCTGCTTTTGAGAACATACTACATTTTAAAACTTGTTGGGTTCTTTCATGTTTTATTTGACCCTATGTAATTGCATTCCTGAAGGAATAACAGGCTCCCACAGTGATTTATACCCTGTATTAAATGTCAGTTTTGAAGAGACACAGTTAGCAGTTTGGTTTAACCTCTTGTCTTCCTATGTAAGTTCAAAACTGCACCGGAGCTGGGATTCTGAGGGGGAAGAAATGAGGAGAAGATGGGCTTATAGGAGACATTGTACGAAACGGATTTGCACCATACCCCTTGTCTTTAAACGCCATTCGAACAATATTCCATAAAGCCATCCCTGTTTTTACTATTTGTGTAGTTCATTGCTGGCCTTGAGCAGTTGGGAAGGCTGTAAATCAGTGCTGCAGAGTGAAATTGCAAAAGCTCTGCTTCTCGTAGCCACCCACTGCTCTGACTGGGGAGACTCCAACAGTAGGCCAGAACATTTTTTCCTCCAAAACAAAAAAAAACAACAACAAAACCCCACCATCCATTGAATAGTGGATTTGGCATCTGGCCCAGTAATAAGGTCAGGAAAATAAATTGTCCTTGTAATTTAGTGTTGGTCCTTTGTCTTTATGCACTTAACTTTCTGGATAGGTACGCTATTATTGTTTTAAATATTTCATTGTCTTTGTAGATTTCCTTATGACACAGTTAACAACTGCTTAATCATGTTATGAACTAATTATGGGGGAACGAGTTAAATAAATCTTGATGTAATGGTACATTCCCTGATATGTGTGTGTGTGTGTGTGTGTGTGTGTGTGTTTAAATCTAAAAGTAAATACAGTCCACGATATAATCTGGCATGAGACTTAAACAGTCATTGTCTTTAGAAGCACTGGTCAAAAAATATGTAACAAGATAACCTTTCTAAAGACTTAAAAACTTCTTTCTTGCACCCAAAACAACCTTCTCCAACTCCCACCAACAATTGCTTACTTCAGTGTGTGACTGTGACTTTATAACTTCCCATAGTGGAACTTTAGCAGCAAGTGCTACAAGAAAGACAGTCTCCCTTCACAGTGAGAACAGTTAGGCCTGACCTACACGGGGGGGGGGGGGGGGAGGATCGATCTAAGTTACGCAACTTCAGTTACATGAATATCGTAGCTGAAGGCGATTTACTTAGATCAACTTACCATGGTGTCTTCACCGCGGTGAGTCAACTGCTGCTGCTCCCCCGTCGACTCCGCCTGCACCTCTCACGGCAGTGGAGTACTGGAGTCAATGGGAGAGCGCACGGGGATCGATTTATCGTGTCTAGACTAGACGCGATAAATCGGCCCCCGCTGGATCGATCGCTGCCCGCCAATCCGGCCGGTAGTGTAGACATACCCTAAGTTTGAGCCATCAAACCTTTTCTCGTGTGCATCATCCTCACCTGAAGCCATTGAAAGTGCTCGAGTAAGGACTGCTCCAGTGAGCAAGTGTTTGCAGGATCAGAGCCAATGGGCAATCGGCACATAGCTCCATTGAAGTCAGTGGGCCAGACCGTCACTTGGTGTAATTCAGTGTGGCTCCGCTGATTTCTATGGAGTGACACTGATTTACAGTAGCAGAGGATCTGGCTCAATGTTTGGCCCTTTGCCGGTTAGAAAGTCTAAAGGTGATTCTGTAGTTGGACGGGGAAACACAGATAATAACTTTTTCTTAGGTTAGTGTTCACCCTAGGTTATACATATTATGGGACAGATGCAAACTGGCAGAACTCCACTGAGTTCTTATGGTGTATCACCAGACTTTTGCTTCTTCATCAGACTTCTCTGCACACTGCTAGATCACTAAAACTAAGAGCATGTTTACACTTACCGGGGATTGACACTGTGGCAATCGATGCACCGGGGTCGATTTAGCGGGTCTAGTGAAGACCTGCTAAATCGACCCCAGATTGCTCTCCCGTCGACTCCGGCACGCCAACGGCATGAGAAGCATAAGGTAAGTCGATGGGTAAGTCCTGTTGACCCAGCACAGTGTACACACTGCAGTAAGTCATAGAATCATAGAATATCAGGGTTGGAAGGGAACTCAGGAGGACATCTAGTCCAACCCCCTGCTCAAAGCAGGACCAATCCTCAGCTAAATCATCCCAGCCGGGGCTTTGTCAAGCCTGACCTTAAAAACATCAAATTAGGCTATGTCGACTCCAGCTACGTTATTCATGTAGCTGGAGTTGTGTAACTTAGGTCGACTTACCCCTGTAGTGAAGACAAGGCCTTAC
The DNA here is from genome assembly GCF_028017835.1 of Emys orbicularis. NCBI lineage: Eukaryota > Metazoa > Chordata > Testudines > Emydidae > Emys > Emys orbicularis. Next base: position 9,890,472 of record NC_088686.1, on the reverse strand, counting down.
TGTGCTAATGACTCTATTGGGCCACATCCATTGCTCCTTCCCCAGCAAATTGCCAGTGGAAATCAGCAAGTGTTTTCCTCAAGTGAAGAGTACAGGTTCGGGCCCTCTGTGTATAATGGTATGTTTCTGTGGGGATGTTATGGGTACACTCCGCATAAGACCCTCTCTCAAGCTGCGCCTTTCTCCGCCACACTTTTCTCTCCCCTCTTTGCATGGAGAAGATGGGCAGATTCCTTCTGCAGCCCTTTGGATAATGATGCCCTTCCTGGAGCTGCAACAAAGTTATTGGAGCTAACATTAAAGTACAATTGAATCACCTAACTTCATTGCCATCCTAAAAGGGTAGATAACTGGTTAAGTTAGCACTAAGCCAACTACTGGCTCCTCATCAATGTTTTATTTTAAAATGTCAGCTAACCGGAGGTCACTAGGGTCTGGTCATTCCTATAGACAATTAGAACTCTTCTACATTCAACAGGGCTTGTTATAAGGCATCTAGAAAAAAACTCTTTACCGTAAAAAGGAAAATGTGCTTAAAGCTCCGATTCAGCAGAACACTGATTTAAACCATCCCACTAAATAGATTTAAGCATGTGCTTAAGTGCTTTGCTGAATCGATGGTAGAAAGGGAAAAAAAGTGAAGCTCACCACTTTTTCATAAGTAAACTCTTAGTTGGGTTAGCAGCTTGTCTATACTAGGAAGTTTTGTTGCTTTAAATATATTATGGATACTATCCCTTATTATGGATGCAGCTTTTCTGTATAAAAGTACTTATATCAGTGTAGCTTATTCTGGTTCAGAAAGCAGAATAAGCTATTTCTTTATAAGGCATCTTTAATTGCATCAGTGCTAGGGTTTATACCAATATAACTACACCTCTACCCCGATAGAACGTGACCCGATATAACACGAATTCAGATATAACGCGGTAAAACAGTGCTCCGGGGAGGCGGGGCTGCGCGCTCCGGTGGATCAAAGCAAGTTCAGTATAACGCGGTTTCACCTATAACGCAGTAAGATTTTTTGGCTCCCGAAGACAGCGTTATATCGTGTATATAGATAGATAGATTACATCCCTGATCAGAATAGTTTTACAGGTATAACTTTCTACAATAGACCGGTCATAGATCCAACATCAGAATCTAGTGTGAAATGTCCTCTGGATTCTGGGCATCTCTTTACAAATAAAAATCGCCTCCAACCAGCCAAGGAATTAAAGCAAAGGCAAGAACCAGGAGAGGGAGACCAATCTTGTTATCAGAGCAGAGCTGCCATGATGTCATACTCAAACAAGGAAGCAACCAGACGTAATAGAGACAGGTTAATTTTAATTCCATTTGAAAACACAAGGAAAACCACTATGGTGAAGAGGCCAAAATGGGAAGAGGAAAATGTTTTCTATTCATTCCTCAAGAAGGTAACTCTAAAAATTGGAAGGGAGGGGAGAAATGGACTTTGAACCTTTACTCATGTGAGCAGTCTGGTTAACATCCATGGGATTTTACTTACATGAAAAGGGACAAGTTGTATAAGTAAGGATTTCAGGATCAGCCCCTCTCATTAGAGAAAAATCATCCGAGGATTTCCCTGGAACACCACCACAGTTCCTTGTAGTCCTGGAAAGCCGACTTTTTGATTGACTTAATTTGTACAAATCTGGTTTTCACCCCAACTGAACAAAAGTGATCATTTCCCACAAAATAATTTAAATTCCCCTTATTACATTTTAAAATATTTTCTTGTTCAGTTCATACATGGGCGTGGGTGCTCATTGGTACAGCATCCTGGAGGGTACAAGATTAGCTACACCCAATTCAGTTACTCTGTGTGGATATGCTTGGGTTTTGTTGTAGCAATGCTTTCCTATCAAGAGTCACAAAACGCTTCCCAGAACTGGGGGGTGAGGTTCTCCTACAGACAGATGGGGAAGGAAGAGGCAACAAAAAGCAAATAAGAATTTAGTCTTTATTTATTCATCTCAGCTAGTTCTGAGGGAGGAGTGGAAGGATATGGAAATGTGGAAATAGAAAACTATTGTGTGAGGAGGAGAGTGTTAAAGGCACTTTGCCAAGGGAAAAAATGGGCTTGTGCCTCTTTTAAAAAAACACCATTATTAATTTAGTAGTATTGCAGTAATGCCTCGGGGCCTTAGTCATGGACTGGGACCCAGTTGTGCTAGGTACTGTACAAACAGAGCTAAAAGACAGTCCCTGCCCCAAAGAACTTCCAATCTAAGTATCAGACAAGCGCCAACAGCAAGATACAGACAGTTGGGGGAGCACAAGGAAACAATGAGACAATATTGGTCAGCATTATTGGCAGTAGCCAACACACCAGCTGCCCAACTTTTTTTATTTTGTTATAGTGTCTAAAGACTGATTGAAAGGAGATTTTTTTAAAAGCCTTGTTTTTTGTTTTTTCCTTTAGAACTATCAGAAATGCGCAGTCTGCTTCTCCATGCTTCTGTCAGAGGTTTCCTTGAGGGACCCAAACAATTGGAGTGGCAGCTTCCTGAGTCCTTCATTGAAAGGGCAAGTTGTTGAATTTAAATAAAAATATCTTTTCTCCCCATGCCACAGCTATTTCTCAGGCCTTGGAGTAAAACAGGTGTTAACAACAACAAACCAAACCCAAAGAGTTGTAACCAGTCTATATCAAAATCCCTTCCCCTTCCAGTTAAGTCCTGGGTGTTTGTGATGTCATATTCATATTAGCTCCCCGCATGTCTATAGAGTCTACTGGGAGAAAAAGGGTAGACAAAACCTGAATTTCTAATGTCAAGATTAAGCAGAAAAAGAAACACTTGTACAAATAATCCAAGAATCAACCTTTCGGGCTTACTTTGTGTACCGGAGAGAAGCAAAAAGGAACACAAAGGTTTTTTCCCTCCTCTCCTTTGCTGATCACCTATAATGTCACAAGTCCCAGCTAGAGTTTTAAGGGGAGATTCCTAGAGGAGGAGTGACTCATTGTTCCTGCCAGATACCTCCAGGTTCATTCAGGATCACACATCTTTGAAGTGGGTTGTGCGGGTCAAGGGCTTCCTTGCTCAGAATGTTCTGTTATGCTGAAAGGTGTTAATGACTGCCATGAAGTGAGTCTTTGATCTATATAGATCAGTCACAGACCTGGGTAAAGTTGATGGGCATGCTAAGCACCTTTCATTCAGGCTAAATGAAAGAGCAATAAATGCCCCTTTCTGTGATCATGGCTGAGACAGCGGAGGCAACCACCGAAGGAACTGACCAGCATGGAAGGGTTTGGGCCAAGACTGGGCCATGTGGGCAGGGAGATTTCCCTTGGGGGCTTCTTGTAAGTGCAAGGGCTGGAGAACTGAGTGCCTGCAGGTATGTGTGTTTGTGTGTGAGAGACAGAAAGCACCAGAAAGCTGCAGAAAGCAGCATACAGTGAGAGAAGCAATGGGAGTATGATCCTTACAGGGAGTAGAGACAGAGCTCCTTGGGACATGGCACTGGCCAGAAAGCCAAGCTTGGCAATTATGAGCAAGGAACTGTTGTTTATCCCCACTGTGTTCAGGGAAACAGGACTTTGTGCACATTCTTTGTAAATAAATGGGATTGCACTAAGAAAATACCTGATTCGTATGATCAATTTCTGCTCCTAACAGAACAGTCCAGCAAGGCCTGAACCTTGGCTAATCACTAGGGGCAAGGGTTGGAATATGTCTATGCTTTGAGCTAGGACTAAGCTTGCTTAAAAAAGTTCCCATTGAGCTCAGTGGGGCCAGGATTTCACCCAAGGTGACCAAGAAAGAATTTTCAAAAAATCCACCTAAATGAATAGAAATCATTTAAAAAGCAGCACTCTCCATGTTCCCCTGAATGTGCTTTTGCTTATAAAGATCAGAACAAAATAGTCACACATTCCTTAATACTTAAAATAGACAGTTGGGTTTTTCCCCTTTAAGCATGTGAACAACACAAGAAATATCTTATTACAGTTTGCTCCTGTGATTAAAAAAAATGTTAATATCATTGGAAGAGAAATGGTTGCAAAGCTGTTGCTTCCACCTTGTGGATGATGATCACCTCTGTGTGGGGAACACGCACTAGACCTATGTACCATTTAGGTCTCTTCACCCCTGGAGAACTTAAGAGATGCATAGACTTTGTGCTGGCCCTCTGTAATGGAGTGAATTTCACAGTACGCCTTTAGAATAACAAGCAATATACAAAGAACTCTGTGTAGCTCAAAAGGTTGGCTCTTTCACCAACAGAAGTCGGTCCAATTAAAGATATCACGTCAGACAAGGTGTCTCTCTAATATCCTGGGATCAACATGACTACAACAACCCTGCAAACAACTAGCGAATGAAGATAACTTAAAGGAAAGAAAGATTTACACTGAAAAATGGACGTGAGTATCCCTCTTTGCACAATAAGGGGAGAAGAGAAGGATGTAGCAGAGGGCCACTGGAAGGGTGAGAGGTTTAATGTATTCTGGTATTTGTGATGCAGAAATGCAGAATTATCTCTTTGATACCTATGTGAATGAAAAACAATTAGTGCAAAGGGCATGTCGTTCTCAGACCGATGAAAGCCTGTTTTGGAAAGAGCCTTCCAAAAAGATCCATCACCAAATCACTTTAATTGACCCGTCAAATCGAAGGCTCCTGTTTGTTAAATTTGAAGCCTTATCTATAGTGAAGATTATTGAGAAGTTTCCTATAGTTCGTCAGCAGATGAATGAAATGAAACCGGTGTTGTGAAGCAAATGATAGCCACTTGGTGCAAATGACTGAACAGAAAGGAAGCTCTTACTCAAACTTTGCCATCTGACCCAAAGTGCAAAGGTTCACTAAATTCTTAAGAGCAAGATTCTAAAAGAATGCATCGAACATTTCCTCTGAGCAAAATCTTGGGGACCAGTGAAATATTTTGGCTGAAGGGAGCTCTGTTCCTCCCTTCATATGCATGTAGGTTGATAGTTTCCAAAACTATGATTATGCTTTGATAGAGAGATTGGGGGTTGCTATTGTGTTGTATTACAGCAGGGGTTGGCAACCTTTCGGAAGTGGTGTGCCGAATCTTCATTTATTCACTCTAATTTAAGGTTTCCCCTGCCAGTAATACATTTTAACGTTTTTAGAAGGTCTCTTTCTATAAGTCTATAATATATAACTAAATTATTGTTGTATGTAAAGTAAATAAGGCTTTTAAAATGTTTAAGAAGTTTCATTTAAAATTAAATTAAAATGCAGAGCCCCCCCAGACTGGTGGCCAGGACCCGGGCAGTATGAGTGCCACTGAAAATCAGCTCGCGTGCCGCCTTCGGCACCCGTGCCATATGTTGCCTACCCCTGTATTACAGTAATAACCAATAAAGGATTCTGTTTTCAAAGAAGGGACATTTTGCACCCACATTTTATTGGGAACTTGTGAAGATTCTTATTTTTTAAATGTATCCAAAAAGACCATCATTTTCAGAACTAATTAGACATAAAAAAAACCTATAAAAACAATCAACTTGATAACAGCTTCATCTTTCACCATACTCGACACGCCTCCATAGCTAATGACACATCACCAAATATTGCAGTTCATTTAGTCCCAAAATTCAGCGAAACACTGAAGCACATGCTTAACTTTAACTGTGTGCTTAACTGCAAGCCATCAGTGTTCAGCAAAAGCACTTGAGCACGTGCTTAAATGCTTTGCTGAAGAATAGGGATGGACTTCAGCTCAAGCTTAAGGAGAAGCATGTTTTTACGTGATTTGCTGTATTGCACCTTTCATTAGTGCTCCAGTAACATGACAAGTGGGAGATCCCATAATGGATGAAACATGAACAGCTGCACCAGTACAGCTACGGGCTTTATGGCCTAATTCAGAACCCAATGAATGGAAAGATGCCCTTTGGGATCAATGGGCTTTGGGGCAGAATTAATGGCAGATAATGAACTTACATATCTAGAGTTTTCTTGTGGAGTTTCCTTCTCATGTATCCAGGTATTGCTGGCAAAGCTTTTTATTGGCTATTGCAAAAAAAGCAAGAATGGCATGTTTCTATTTCTTGAAATATATGCACAGAAGTACGGAGAATAGTCGTTCTGCAGTAGTGATTCATATCTGTTGAGATGTGGGTGTACTTCTGAACTCCCCCCGTTTTTATTAATGTGTCCTTAATTTTTCTTGGTCCCATTAAATTTAAAAGGAGTTTTGCCATTGACTTTGTTAGGAGAAAGATTGACTCCTGAACAATTTTCCCTCATGAGGTGTGATGAGGTGAGCAAAAAAGAGAAAATTCCTTACGCAAATATCATCTATTTGAGAGGGAAGAATTTGCACGGTAGGATCCCCGAGTCACTTAGAGACAGATTCTGATCCTCTTACTCATGTTGAAGAGTCCCATACACCACAACGGGTCCCACTGACATCACTGAAACTATTTCGCCTCTCGGTCCCTCAGTTTCTTCATCTGTAAAATGGGGATAATGAGACTGACCTTCTTTGCGAAGCACTTTGAGATCTACAGGTGAAAAGTGCTACAATAAGAGTTAGGTATTATTATTATTATTTATTACTACTTAAGGTGTAAGATGTTAGCCAGCAGGAGCCAGGATATCAGACTCTGTCTGTTAATCTCTCTGTGCCTTTGTTCACTATCTATCAAAAACGGGGACGATTATTCCTTTCTCCCACCTGATGTCTGTCTTGTCTGTTTAGACTAGCTTAGATTTAGCTTTTTGGGGCAGGACTATGTGTATAGATAGCACCTAGCAAAATGTGGCCCCATCTGTGTTAGGCCTTCTAGATATTACCATAATACAAACGATAGTAATAATACACAATGGCCTGGCCATTTCTCTTTACTATTTGAAGTAGTGCATCCCAGGGATTAGCACAAAAGTCATGTGATGTTTTAGACATATAAATTATAGTGATTTTATGCTCTGACCCTGCTTTCTATTGGAAAAGAGCATCCCTTATTTTCCAAATTCTAAAATGTGAAGAAAAGATTTAAGAACTGGGTCTCTCTTTTCACTAGCTGGTCAGACATCACAGTCAAAAATCACTTGAAGCACTTTTTTCTCTTAACATCCAACTAGATTCTGGCATCAAAATAAAATGGAAAGAATGGAATATCTATAGAATGCTGAGAAGTCACTGGAGACGTAGACATTTTCCATCATTTACTTCTCAAGTCATTTTACAGCACTTTGACATTGTAAATCAATAGATAAGTGCTAAATATCCTTGCTATTATTTTATCGTTATCTAATTTCATTATGATTATCTAGTAGGACTCACTTCTAACTACTCACCTGGAAAAGATTTTTTGTCTATAAAGCATGTATCTTCTCCTTTTTTTTGGTGGTATTTCCTGACCTGAATCTGCAGTCCCTATTCTTGTAAAAAACTCCCACTGGCATTAAATAGCTAAGAAGAAAAATGTTAACTTCTTGAAAGAGCAGAGGGGGAAAATACTTTGGTTGCTCAAACACAGATAATTAGACTGAGGACTTTCTCCATAGTAAACCTTCACAATCTAACAATCATCTCTGGCTTTTGCACTGTACCGAGTTTCTTTACATTGTTAAATGCATTCCATGTTTCAGTAAATGACACCAGGATCACCAGCAGCGAGTGAGTGATTAGTTTATCATCCTCTTAGTGCAGCCATCTAGATCTTTAACTCTTTAAGCAGTGGCATTTAAGTCTTGAGAACACCCAGGATCATGCCTGAGGCTTTAGACATTCTCAATTCAGACAAATCTTTGGATATCAAGAGAACAGGAATAGAAGAAGATAGGTGGGTCCATTCCGATAAGACAAATTCTGATAAGGCCTTAAGCAAATCTAGTAAGCTAAATTGCAAATAAGCTCCATGCTTTTTGCAAAGGAAACCTACTCCTCTTTCTAGGACCAGATTCTGCACCATTAGGAGCGTGACCAGTATGGGAGCCTGAACGCATTTTGCAGCATAAAATTAATTGGAGCATACCTAATAGTTAGGCTTGGAAGGATTAATATTTTTAATTGGTAAATGTCGATTCCACTGTACACTCACAAACTGCTGAAAAACATTTCCATTGATAATACTTGAAGTTTATAGATAGGCAAAGTAAGAAAAACGCTGCTTGAGAACTTCCCCGAGTTTGATTTAAGAATATTTATTTTGCATATTTTGACATATGAGGTTCACGATGTGTGTTTTAACGGTTATGAACCTTTAGCTTTTTGAATCTCAGTTTCTACTGTCATTAAATAATTATTGTCTATTTCCCACAACTCTGAACATTTAAATTCATCAAAATAAACATTGGTGTTATCTGTCAAAACGATACAAAAATAAACAAGCCTACTAATAGCACACAAAGGAATGAAAAGTAAGAAATCTGCATTTCCTAAGAATCAAGGCTACAGGATTGGTTTTGTTGTGTCTGCTCACCTTTCATTAGGCAGTAAAATTAACGGGTTTGCAAAACAACTGGCTATGACAAATGTAATTGGGCTAAAAAATGAACAGCATAAAGATATCCCTGTACTTAGGTCTGAGTCGTGCAAAGCATAACTTCATGCACGGTAGGTAATATCAATGGGACTGCTCAGAGTGTAAAGTTAAGCATGTACATAAGTCTTTGCAGGAATGAGGCCTTGGTGCTTATTAGGAGAAGGTATAGAAATAAGCATGAGCATTTTCAGAAAGGAAAAAGGAAAGGATGTAGGCTCAGTTCCCCAGGAGATTTAGATGCTGACTCCCACTGATTTTCTGTGAGGATTTGGGCCATACGGCTTGCCCTGTTTAGAAAAAGATTATAATGAAAAGGGGGAAAAAAACATAACAAATACTCAGGTTAGCAAATAGATTGGTATGTTTTATTACTCTCTCTGTTTATACTGACAGATGAAAGGCGTGCAGACGCTAAATGGAAAGCGATTGCAGACTATGTTCCCCAATAACTCCCCAGCCTGCTCCCTAGAATGCTCTACATCCCGCACTCGCCAAGGAAAGGCCGTCAGTTCCGGCCATAACGTGAAGTAGTTGCAAGTGGAGTTTAAATGCTACTTTGGCTCATTAATTTGGAATCAACGTCCTCTTTATATTTATCACTGATTGTATTTATTTTACCAGTAAGAGGAAGGATGGTTTTGTGGCTAAGGCAGTGAACTGGAACTCAGGCCTGGTCTACACTGAGGGGGAGATCGACCTAAATACGCAACTTCAGCTACAAGAATAGTGTAGCTGAAGTCGATGTATCTTGGGTCGACTTACCTTGCGTCCTCACAGCGCGGGGTCGACTGCCGCCGCTCCCCCGTCGACTCCACTTCCACCTCTTGCCACAGTGGAGTACAGGAGTTGACGGCAGAGCGATCGGGGATCAATTTATCGCGTCTACACTAGACGCGATAAATCGATCCCCGATAGATCAATCACTACTCACTGATCTGGTGGGTAGTGTAGATGTACCCTCAGAATATCTGAGTTGAGTCAGAGTTATTGTGTGAGCTTCAGCAAATTATATAATTTCTGTGCCACAGTTCCCTTCCCTGTCTGTAACACAGGAATAATACTCCTTCCTCCATCCTTGTCTATGTAGAGTGTAAATTCTTCGCAGCAGAGACTGTCGCTTACTATGCGTTGGTCCAGTGCCTCGTGAAGCAGGGTCCCAGTTTTGATTGAGGCCTATAGGTGCTAATGTAATACAAATAATTAATCATAATAAAGTGCCACCCTTGTACACAGCCAAACCCTGAAGAATTTGCAGTCAAAGAGAAACAAGACAAAGGCAAATTAAGACATGGGACTCTTCAGGGAAAGAACAAGTCTTCAAATTTTCTATATGTTGAGCCCTGCCCCTGACCCCCCCCCCCAGACTCCATTCCACAGTGTTGCTAACACACGAGATAATGTCATGATATTTGATGTTTCTCTTAAAGCTCTTGGAGTCATGTGATTATGTGCAAATCTCAGCTCTCACTTTAAATAAAATGTAAGCTTCTACCCCTCATGTGTGCCAGGATAAGCCTGAAAACGCCGAAAGGCTCAGCAAACAAATCTGACATTTATTATTTTCAAAATCTCCTGATTTTTCAGCCAGTCTCCTGATTTTTGGAGGCCTGGCTCATGGCTTTTACCAGGTTGGGACTGGCAGTGTTGGATCTAGCTAGGATCTCCCCCTCTCGTATAGTGACCTGAGAAGGGCAGGGTGGTGGTGATGCCACTGGGAAGGGATTGCAGATGGTGCAAAGTAGGAAGGCTTGTTGTAAGCATGTGCAGACCTGTTATGCTTCCTGCTTTCAGGCACTGTCTACTAGGTTCCTGAGTGGCTACCAGAATCTCCTAGATCACAGAGATCTCAGCTTCTGCTACAGCAGCCTGCACACTCCTGTAGACACTAGGGATATTCAGCCAGTTGCCTGGAGTGCCCCTGCCCAGCCCAGGAATACCATGAAAGAAAACCAGTTCTCAAAAGCGGTCACTTTATGCTGTTGCCTGAGCAGTGTCTTAACTAGTCCTCTGGAGGCATCTCTCAGTTCTGTGACACCACTGTATAAGGCAGCAGGCATGACCTCTGTACACCATGGGACCTGCTGGTCATGGCTGCCAGTGGGAGCCACATGTCAGCTCAGCAGCGGTCTGCCCCAGGCTGCAGCCTGGCAGGCGGAGGTCCCCATGGTGGGGGCACGCTCTGGAGGCCAGAGTGGCAGGCTGGATCCAGGCTCCATGGGGGAAGGAAGTTCATCCCTGCACCACCTCCAGCCAACATTCCCCTAGACCCAACTCCTCTCAGCCCCTCCACTCCAGTCCAGCCGCATCATAATCCTCGCCCAGGCCCAGCTGTGTCCACTTCATTATCCCTCTTACAGCCCCCTCAAGTCCCAACCCACCCATCCTCCCTCCCTCCCCAGGCCCCACCCCATGCTCCTAGCCTGCTTTCAAGTTCATCAGCATCTTTTCCCCTATTCCACCTCCCCCTCTGAATTGTATACCTGGGAATAGCTTAGTGGCTGAAGTGGCTTCTTGAGGTGTAGTGAATCTGGGCCTGGAGGAATGAGGGTTAATTCCTAGGGGGAGGAGGGATGAGCTAACTTTGGGGGCATACAGTGGAATGCTATTGTGTTGCTGTCACCCGGCTTGGTGCTGTTTATGTAAATGGCAGTGCATATTCATTAAACAAGCCAACTGGCCAGGGCCGGCTCCAGGCACCAGCCAACCAAGCACGGGCTTGGAGCGGCACCTTCTAAGGGGCGGTCAATATTGGGGTGGTGGGGCAGCGCTCCGTTTTTTTTGTTTTGTTTTGTTTCGGCGGGGCGGCGCTCGGAGGTTGTTTTTTTGTTTTTGTTTCGGCGGGGCAGCGCTCGGGGGGCGGCTTGTTTCGGTGGGGGCGGCACTCAGGGGGGGTTGTTTCGGCGGAGCGGCGCTCAGAGTTTTTTTGGTTTTTTTGGTTTTTGTTTCGGCGAGGCGGCACTCGGGGGGGGGGGGTTGTTACGGCAGGGCGGTGCTCGTTTTTTTGTTTTTGTTTTTTTCTTGGGGCGGCAAAAAAGTTAGAGCCGGCCCTGCAACTGGCCTATTTGCATACAATACCTCATTTCCACACACACGTTTTATCAGGTGTGCATCTCTGAGAGTGGAAGAAGGAAACAATGTCTGCGTTCCGGAGATAGAAGAGGCAGGGGTGGAGGGAGGGAGAGGGGACGAATGAGCTCCTTGGGGAAGGCGCGATGTCTTCGTTCTGTGACTCAGATATTGCCAGCATTCGGCCCTTAAATATGGATAAATAAACAGGTCTCTTCACATTCATAGAACTTGCTGGATCAGATTCTTTACTGGTACCTTTCATTTCAAATAGCCAGGTTGTAGGTTCATTTCTTTTTGTGCCTGGACAGTAGTGTGCCACTTCTGATCGAGTGCTGCTGGATACAATTCTTGCCCGTGCAGAGAGCGAGCACAGAGCCTACATGCCTACGTCCCAGTGAATTAAACCCTGGTTTCTGGACTCCAGTGATGTGAGGCCTTGCGCTGGCCGTCTGCACAGGAGACGATTTCCCTCTTGGTCTCCATTTCTCTCCCGTCTCAAGTTTCCCTCTTCCTACTCCATGTTCCTGCTGCTCCTTCAGGCTGGGCCCCTGTAACACTTACGCACATTCAACTTGCCTTCCGTGGGACTGCTTGTGTGTACGTGTTGGCAGGGTTTGGGTCTTGGCTGTGTCACTTCTCTCCTTCCCCCCCCTCCCGCCCACACCATCCTCTCTTAGTGGTTTCTTTTCTCTCATCTTGCTTTCCTCTTTGTACTACTTTTTATGTCTCCCCTTCTCTCAGATCTTTCTTCTTTTCCCACCCTCTTCTATGAGTCACCCTCTTGGTTTTCTTGTCTTCTGTGAAGGCTGCTCCAGGATCAGTAATTTAAAAATGAAATAAGCAGATATTGCAAAATGCACTATTAATAGCAAGGCCAGCTTTCCTGCGGGGTGCACACATGTACTGTACATGTATACAATGCCAGTCCCCTTGCATCACTTGGATAACCATCAGCAAGAACATAGTGTCCTCACATGGAAGCCTGCATGCTAGTACAGTGGGCTTCTCTTAAATTCATGATCCTTATGGCTGTCAGCCAGTAATCAAAAACTCTGATTACTATTTCTGGAAACTTTTGGAAATCCACCTCTGGCTATGCACAAGATCCTTGTTTCCAAACACGTGCACTCTCTCGTCTTTCTCATGCAGGAGATTTTGTTTCCATCATTTACAAGATATCCCAGACACAATATTTCCCTTTGCCCTTCAATTCAAACCAGCATGTCACATTGCTTCATGTATTATTGAACCATAAATTCAATGCTCTTGTTTCTATGGCAATGAACCAGAAATATTGGGTAGTGTTCCCCATGCATTAAGGACATAGAAGAGGCAGTGGTAAACCTTGTGGTTACTCTTGGCTTTTCGTGATGTAAGTAGGGGATCAGATAGCACGTGTATGTATCACAGTGCTCTCTGGTGAGTTGTAGGGGGCAAAAGCACAGTTTTGAAAACATTACATTTACAGTTCGGGACATCACGTGGACAGAGTGAGCATGTTCATTTTGAGTGAGTTTTCAAAAGAAAGTTTTTAAAGATTGTCAAAATCTTCCTATATGATCAAAAGTGAAGTGCTCTCCCCCCACCTCCGAACAGCTTGCTCAACCCTTAATCTTGATCCTCCTCCAACATTCTTCCATAGTTTTCTAGGATTATTTTTCAATGCTTGTTAAGCGGGTGCTTAACACGTTGCTGAATCAGGTCTCTAGTGACTCACCCAAGATCGCACAGGGAGCCCGTGGCAAAGCCAGGATAAGATGAACCTAGGTCTCCTGAAAGAGTCCAGCGGAGGGCAACAAAAATGATCAGAGGGGCTGGAGCACATGACTTATGAGGAGAGGCTGAGGGAACTGGGATTGTTTAGTCTGCAGAAGAGAAGAATGAGGGGGGATTTGATAGCTGCTTTCAACTACCTGAAAGGGGGTTCCAAAGAGGATGGATCTAGACTGTTCTCAGTGGTACCAGATGACAGAACAAGGAGTAATGGTCTCAAGTTGCAGTGGGGGAAGTTTAGGTTGGATCTTAGGAAAAACTTTTTCACTAGGAGGGTGGTAAAGCCCTGGAATGGGTTACGTAGGGAGGTGGTGGAATCTCCTTCCTTAGAGGTTTTTAAGGTCAGGCTTGACAAAGCCCTGGCTGGGATGATTTAGTTGGGAATTGGTCCTGCTTTGAGCAGGGGGTTGGACTAGATGACCTCCTGAGGTCCCTTCCAACCCTGATATTCTATGATTCTATGAAAGTCAGTCAGGTTCCTTTAACTGTAAGACCATCCTTTCTCTTTAGGAAACCCATCACATTATAGCTAAAGAAATATTTCAAAATATCGATACCACATTCTGTACCTGACAGCAGCGAAATGGGTAATTATATTCAAAGTAGAGAAAAGATGGTATCAAGGATCCCCGCTACCAACAGAAAGTGGAGTCATGTGTCTACCTAGATTTTTAGGTGACTGATTGGTGAAGACATCTGTGTCCAATATTGCAAAAATGGTGCACACAAAATGGATTGCTTGCTAGCGCAAGATGCAGGTGTTTGTGGTCCTACTTCTGGAAGTTCAATATCCCCTATAGTGAGGATAACTTAGTATAGAGGTGAGCACTAGCATATACAGAACATTTGACCTTCTAGCTTGCATTTTTATTATGTAGAGCAGAAAGGTTCACCACAGATAGAAAGATACAATAAATTTGGTCCCGCTCAAAGGCACAGCAGAAAAGATTGAGTTATTTCAGCTGCTTCCTCAGGGCAGGAGTACAAGGCAACAGGGCCGTGCTGTCTTGTAGCCCCTACAGCAGCGAAATATACATGTAGGGTCCAACCCTACTTTCATTGAAGTCAGTGGGAGCTTTGCCCATTGACTTCAACAAGAACAGTACTGGCTCTGCAATTAAGTGAGCTGTCTTGAGGAAGCTCCTCATTTATTATGTATTATTTTGTATTACAGTAGCTCCTACCAGTCCTAACCTAGATCAGGGCCTCCTTGTGCTAGGGGAGGTACATACATGGTAAGAGACAGTCCCTTTTCAAAAGAATTTATCACCTAAACAGACAAAGGAAGGATTATTATGCCCATGTTACAGCTGGGGAATTGAGACCGGAGAGATTAAATGACTGATCAAGGTCACGCAAAAAGCCTGTGGCAAAGCCACATCTGCTGGGGTCCATTCTAGTACCTTATCCACTAACTAGCCTTCCCTACAGAAGCCTCTTTACATACCTACATACAGAGCAAACCAACTCTTCTCTTACAGCATGTCTCACAGCTACACTCAGTCAAATATACCCTTATTCCCAAGTCTTGGGCAAATTAACTCTTTTGGATCCTGTAGAATGATTGGGCCAAGCCCTACATCCCTTACTGGTGTGAGTAGCCCATAGACTCATTGCTCACTCCAATGTGACTAATCCCAGCAGCACATATAACCCATCAGAATGGCTTTCAGGACTTGGACCAGGTACTTAGACACCAAAAGATGCAGAAAGGCCATGGATTAGTACATCCTCACCTCGTGGGAACCTAGAATCATAGAATATCAGGGTTCGAAGGGACCTCAGGAGGTCATCTAGTCCTACCCCCTGCTCAAAGCAGGACCAATTCCCAACTAAATCATCCCAGCCAGGGCTTTGTCAAGCCTGACCTTAAAAACCTCTAAGGAAGGAGATTCCACCACCTCCCTAGGTAACCCATTCCAGTGCTTCACCACCCTCCTAGTGAAAAAGTTTTTCCTAAGATCCAACCTAAACCTCCCCCACTGCAACTTGAGACCATTACTCCTTGTTCTGTCATCTGGTACCACTGAGAACAGCCTAGCTCCATCCTCTTTGGAACCCCCTTTCAGGTAGTTGAAAGCAGCTATCAAATCCCCCCTCATTCTTCTTTTCTGCAGACTAAAGAATCCCAGTTCCCTCAGCCTCTCCTCATAAGTCATGTGCTCCAGCCCCCTAATCATTTTTGTTGCCCTCCACTGGACTCATTTCTCCTCAGCCTCCACATTTCTGGGCACAGCAGTCTACAGGGACCCACTACTGGGCTCCCCCTCAGCCTTGCAATGACCTTTGACAGCCTGTGTCTTCTCCTAGTTCCCCATCTGAGTGTTTTGTGGCCTGGCCCTCTGGAGAAGTCACATAAAAATCTAAACCTTTCCAGGGTAGCACAACCAAGTCCAAACAAATGTCCAAACTAAGAGCCCTTCAGCCCCATAGTTCCCTTGTTGGCTGTACCTCAGGGGCTTCCCCTGTGGGAGCCTAACCTGCTCCAGTAGTGTTCTGCCTCAGTTGTTACCTCTCTGCAAAACCCTCTTCCAGGGCTCCTCACCACTGGAGAGACCTGTGTCTGAGCTCCCTCGGTCTAGTTATAAGGCCCAACCCTGCCCCCTCAGGCCAGGAGGCAATTAGTCAATCACTCCCCAGATGTGGAGCATGATTCACTGGGGTTCTTTCCTTTGCCTTGCAGGTGATGGGGGGTAAGCCCCATCACTGGCCCCCAGTGGAGTTTTTACTAGGGGCCTTTCTGCAAACTATCAGTGCCTAGATAGCTTTACATCTGGCCCTTTGTCCTTAACACAGATTGGCCCTTTTACCTATGAACACAACATTTTAATTTACAGAAGATCAGAAAACAAACAAATAATACATCCTAGGGGTTCTTTTCCTTCCCCAGGCGTGCTGGTAAACTCATATCCCATACCAGTCAGTTTGCCTTTACCCCAATAGGTGAGCACTGCCATTTATTTATACAATTTACAGCTGTACGTTTGCCCAGCAAAGCTGATTTCCAGGGGGCTTTGTGCAGGCACAGAGGACTGCTTGCCTGCATGAATCATAGAATCATAGAATATCAGGGTTGGAAGGGACCTCAGGAGGTCATCTAGTCCAACCCCCTATGCATATGCATATCACTGTGTCTACTCTTACTGTGCTTTGAATTGGGGCACTAGCCGCTTCATGTATATCACTTGTCTACAGAGGCAGGTGAATAATTTGTAACAATGTATTTGATTCATGTCATCTCTTTTTCTTTTTGTGAATTGTTTGTGGGAAGACTGGGGTTTTTCATCATTCAGAATTATTCAGTGAAGAATTTTTGTGAATAATTCTCAGTCTGTGGGTTGTTCTTAACCAAGCAGTTCACTGCAAATATCTGATTTAAACAAAGCAGGCTGATTAGTTTTGATTGGGCAAGGAGGCCACGTGGGCTGTTTCTGTTCCCTGATTGGAACGTGGTAATCAGTGTGAATATTCACGTTAATGAATTCAAAATTCCATTTTTGCAACTATTCCCCAAGAGCTGCAAAGATTTCTGCTAGTAAACTTGTTCACTAGACGATTAATGGAAAGCAAACCAAAGGGGTGTGGACACAGTCAGAGTAAACTTGTTTTAAAAAGTCAAACAGCTGTTCCTAGAACTATTTTTCCAGGAGCCACCCAGTTGTGCTTATTTCAGTTTTGCTCTAATGTTTGAAATCATTAACGCTTTTGGTGATAACAGATCTCAAGACACAATTAAAGGACAAAGACAGATGTCAGCACCCTAGTGGTGCTCCGTGGTACTATAAATTTGGCATCAGTGCCTAGACAGTAAGGAAAAGTAAAGCATATAAATATCTGTGTCATAGCGGAATTCAGACAAAGCCACATATCAGTGCGAGAGGCATAGTAAAGAGGGATTTCAAAGATGCTGCCAAAAGCTTGTGGTATTCTTAAAAAGGACCCATGACTCAATGGATCCAACATGAATTTGCTTATCTTAGATAGCCATACAGTCTTGTGGTATATGTTAGAAGAATCACATTCTTTATTAGTGCCAGCTACTATTTCAGAACATGAGGGCTGGGGTCTTCATCTTCTGGAGCTACTTATTAGCTGTCAGAGTTGTGGTTTGATTGAGTGGGGATTAATAGAGTGTGGATGTGTGTTTAAAAGTGAAATTTCACTTAAGAAACTGCATCGGAGCCATGCGTGGTCTCCCTGTAATACTGTTCAAGGAAACCAAGCAAGGTGTAGATCAGGGGTCGGCAACCTTTCAGAAGCGGTGTGCCGAGTCTTCATTTATTCACTCTAATTTAAGGTTTCGCGTGCCAGTCATACATTTTAATGTTTTTAGAAGGTCTCTTTCTATAAGTCTATAATATATAACTAAACTATTGTTGTATATCAAGTAAATAAGGTTTTTAAAATGTTTAAGAAGCTTCATTTAAAATTAAATTAAAATGCAGAGTCCCCCGTACAAGTGGCCAGGACCCGGGCAGTGTGAGTGCCGCTGAAAATCAGCTCATGTGCCGCCTTCGGCACCCGTGCCATAGGTTGCCTACCCCTGGTGTAGATGATGTTAGGACGAATGATTTAAAAAGATGTTTGTAACAGAGTTCGGGGGAATTTTAATATCAAGCCTTGAGAAATGACTTTAGCTTCATGTTATTACTTGTATGACAGTAGCACCATGGGTACGTCTACACAGCACACAGGAGAGAGCCTCCCAGGCCAATTCAACTTGCACGACCACGCTAAAAATGTAGATGATGCGGCTTGGGCTGGAGCTCGGGCTCTGAAACCTGGGAAGCAGGGGGAGGGGGAACAACCGTAGCTTCAAAGTGCTATCTACACAGCTATTTGTAGTGAAATGGAGCTCCTACAGCACTAAAAGCTGCTAAATGTATTCAGCCAATTTAGGGAAACATCTTTAGGGGCAGACATTTTACATTCCAACTTCTGAACAGGTATTTTCAAAAAAAAAAAAAAAAATTGAACGAAATCCAAGAAAACGAACAAGCCTGCTGTTTCAATGACAATGTGTCTGACTACCAACGGTTTTATTTTTGTGTATAGTTCCACTGTTTGCAGTACCAGCATGATGGTTTTATATATAAATCGTATTTGTAAAAAAATGGCTTGCAATAATATAGCAATCTTGGGCCTGATTCTGCTCTCAGTCGCACTGGTGTAAATCAGAAGTTACTCCATTGAAGCCAAAAGAGTTATTTTACAATAAAACCAAAGTAGGCTCAGAATCAGGTCCCTTGTGTATATCAGGAAAAGCCCAAGTTTCTTTTTAAATTTGTCACACCCCGTACTTGTGAGCTATGCCAGCTTTAGAAAGTTCAGAAGAATATTGAATAAATCAGTGAGTTGTTCAATATATCCCCACTTGCCATTCAAGCATGTACACTTGCTCTTATGAGCTACTTTGGAAGGAAAGTATGCAGCTCATGGGAGTTGTTCGTTCAGTTCCTTTTGTTTTATTTGACAAGCTTATCCAGTTACAAAGAAAAAGATAAAGATTCCAACTTGGTACACTATGGGCATCTGTTCCTCTAACCATAGACACCGACTCCAGGGGTGCTCTGGGGCTCAAGCACCCACTGAAAAAAAAAATAGGGGGTGCTCAGCATCTGCAGGGCCAGATGAATCTTTTGTGGGCCCCAGTTCCCAGACCGTGGCCATGCCCTCTGCTTTGCCTGAACTCTGCCACCAAGGCCCCGCCCCTGCTTGGCCTTCCCCCCACCCCCTGAAGCCCCGCCTGCCCCCCCATCCTGAGGCCACGCCCCCGCTTGGCTTCTTCCCCTGGAGGCTCTGCCCCGAGGCCCCACCCGCCGCTTGCACAAGGGGAGGGGGCAAAGAGGAGCACCCACCGGCAAAAACAAAAGTCAGTGCCTAACACAGGCCATTAAAACATCTGTGACATGTGACTTGTTTTTATTTTATTTTTAAGCTTGTTTCTGCTCAGGCACAAATCTGGTGGGACAAGTTTTGCACAAGGTAGATTGTTTGCAAACTTCAGAGCCCAAAAGGTGCAGCTGCTCTAAAAATAACTAGGGAGGCCAGAACTGGTTTGGGAAGGTCTTTCTGCCTGAGTCCAGAGGCATCTTCTGAAATGCTGCCATTAGGGGAAAGCGTTGCCTTATAGCAGAGCTGGCTTGATTTTCAGCCGGTCTGAGCATCCACAGCTCCAACTGATGTCAAATCAGGTGTCAAACCACACAAGTATAAAGGGCTGGGATTGTATCAGAAAGGAGTCCTGTGCAAATCCATGATCACGAGGGCAAAGGATCATTTTTTTCTTTTGGATTCTTCTATAGATTGAAAACAGAAAGTAGACAAAGGTCCTCAACAGGTGGCCTCTGTAGGCAGCAATGAAATCATTGGTAGCATGCAGCATCGCACCGAATCGAAGTCCATAGTCAATCACTGAGGATCTCAGTATTGTCAGGCAGTGCATTTTTCCAGGGTCAGCGTGTGTATTTGTGGGAGTTCATCTCTTTTCCCTTTGGCCTTGTTTGCAGAGTACAACCCTAGAGATCTCAGTCTGTACGTGCTCCGCTCCAAACAAAGCCATCAGTCTTGCTGTACGGTGCGTCCATGGGCAGGTGCCCCTCAGAAGGCAGTTCATTGAGGTCAGAGAGGAAAATACTGTCTGCAGAATCTCCAGCACAATTAAGGCTGAAATTCCAGACAGGAACCTCATTCAAATATGCGAGACTTGAACCCCTCTGAAGTTTGTGTGCAATTTGTATGACCTAGATGAAGCCGCTCCTATTTTAGATTTGGTGGATCATTAAAGTACACAAGGTAGCTGTGACTCTGAATTAAGCAATGTTTGCTTTCCTGACCTTCCTAACTTTTATTTTTAGCTGCATTTTGACATTCACTGTTTCGGTTTGACTGTATATCACACTTGGCTCCTTAGGAAGCGTGGGCCAGATTCATCTCTTGGGTAACTCCATTGCCTTCAGTGGGCGCTGATGAATTTGCCTCCAGGGGTGTAAGGAAATACAATCTCTGTAGGAATATATTTCAGTCCCCTAAGTAAATGGTACACTATTTCCATCAATGGTTATTTCTGTTGTGGTTTGGGACTTATGTATTTACATCTTAGGGAATAAATGCTAAGTTAAACAGCACAGTTTTCCTCCATGACTAACTCTTTTTAATAACCAATAAGCCACTGAAACACCCCCTGACTTCCTCAAGTTTCAGAGACAAGAACCTAAACCACACCATCATCTACTGGATTTCTGTCCCCGACTGTCCCCTTACAGATGCATGGTTTATCTGAGTGGCATAAGTGAAATGCTTTGTATTTCACTTTAAAAGGCCAGTTCACCAGTGAAAGATACAAGGCGCTATGTAAAGGGATTAAATTGCTTACGCTGACAAACGTTTTCACTAAACATGGATGTTGTCTGTTAGTTATATAAAATCTGAGTTGGATATTTGGACAAGCGGGATAAAATTCATTCATTGTAGATTTGTTTGCTTGTACCACAGAAGTTGAGAGTCAGTCTCTTTTACAAATCCAGAGGACTGTTTTAAAAGCAGAATTATATAGGCACTCGAATAGCCTTTGTTTATAGACTGGAACATTTTCAATGAAAATATTATTTAACTGTAATGAGGTGCACAGTAGCTACTTTTCAAATGGTTTCCCCCTGCTATGAGTAATGTACAGTATGACACATTTGAAATGGTTAGGGTGATATTTTACCAGCTTTGATGGGCTCTGAGATCAAATACTTTGCTAAAAAGATGTTTCTTTTAAATATAAACTGGTATCGGAATAAAGCAGGGGTATTTCAATGTAAGCATTGCCCTTTGTCCACACACAAAGTGTGTGATGTCAGTAGACATTTGTAATGCATGGGCTATGAATGAGCTAAAGAAAATGGAATAAATAATAATAAAAAATAAAATAAAAAAGCAATGTTATCCTAGTTCTGTAGTATTACTGCAGCTATGGTATGTAACATCACATCCTCAGCTCAGACTCTATAAATACTTGGGGCACAATGACATGGGGGTTTCTTGGATGTGTTGATTTACAGTTGCCATTTCTGAGTTTGTTCCAGGTTGTGTTATCATATTAAATGTAGGTGGTCCTGTAGCATTGAAGGCCAAAGTCCTCCTAGATGGCTAAAACCGTAGGTTCAGGTCCTGCACCTCTATGCAGCAAATTTCCCACTGCCTTCAATGGTAGCTATTGAGGTGTGAAAAGGCTGAATGAAACTGTGCCAAGCAACATCTGCAGTGCAAGAGAGCAGTACGACAACACTAGAGTCAGTTTCGGGACTAACTGAAAGTAACAGGATGAAAGAACCTGGAGATGAAATCATCCATGGCCACTTCTCTGGCTATATCTCTGCCTCTTTCGGCTTTAGACAGAACGGGATAGTGCATAGGGTGACCAGATGTCCTGATTTTATAGGGACAGTTCCAATATTTGGGGCTTTGTCTTATATAGGCACCTATTACCCCCCACCCCCATCCTAATTTTTCACACTTGCTGTCTGGTCACCCTATCAGCACATGTTCCTCAACACAAAGCCAGGGCTTGGTGATATCGCTGAATTACGATAATGGGACAATGTCTGAAAGAACGGCGGCATTGGTGGTGTTTCCTTTGTTTCTGATGTGGCTGTCCAGGCTGCTTTTTCTCTCAGTATGTGGAAGTCCCTTCAGTAAGGGAGACTTGTGCCTGGTCTACACTTATGGCTGCCTATGGAGTGCAGGCACTACACATAGAATATCAGGGTTGGAAGGGACCTCAGGAGGTCATCTAGTCCAACCCCCTGCTCAAAGCAGGACCAATCTCCAGACAGATTTTTGCCCCAGATCCCCTAAGTGGCCCCCTCAAGGATTGAACTCACAACCCTGGGTTTAGCAGGCCAATGCTCAAACCACTGAGCTATCCCTCCCCCAGCAATGAAAGGTGCCAGCATCAGGACATGGGAGGCACTTCTTGGGTAAGTAGAGAGCTGGGTAGGGTACATGCCTTAGTATTCAGGTGTGTGGGGCACTCTGCTCGCCTAAGCTGCGCCTCACTGTCTACACTGCTGTTCATACCCACGCGATCTGGGTGTGCGTGTCTGTAGTCTACACACCCCCATCAGTATAGACCTGCCTTTGAAAGCTGCATTGTCCATTGCCTGCTCTTCCCAGGGGGTTCACTACCTCCAAGGACAGCTGGGTCTGACCCCAAATCTCCGATGTGAACTGCCTTGAAGTCTGGGGAAGTCTGCATCTGAATGGTGCAGCTGGCCTATGTCTGTGGTGAGCCAACCCCGTCCCACCCCAGATCACGGTTCCCAGCTTTCACACGGTAAATCAGCACCCTGGCTTTCCCAATAAGCCCAAAATCAAGCTAATCCCATTTCAAAACAACCAAATCCCTAAGATCCCCAACACTCTGTGTGACTAGATCGCCCCTGCGTGCAGTCTAGGACTGGGGTGGGCCCCGAATTCCCACAAATACACACCCTGACCCTGGAAAAATGCACTGCCTGACAATACTGAGATCCCCAGTGATTGATTATGGACTTAGATTCACTGGGCACCCCTGACTCTCTCCTCTGCTTGCCGGGAGCTGATAAAAAAAAAAAAAAAAAAAAAGAAGTAGCAAGCTACAACAAGCTACCAGCCAAACAAGCTACAAGCCAAAAACTAGCCAACAAGCAACTCACAAGCCAATTCAGCTGAAAACAAGCCCAATGTCTGCGTTTTTTCTGCGAGTTTGGCATGTCTGCCCCAGATCCCAGCCACCCACTCTTCAGGAAAGTTTGGATTTGGGGTTGAACTCTGAGGGGTGGGTCCATCCCTCATTCAAACAATCAGCTGGAGTGGTTACTGTGATCAGGGTAGTCTCTATATACCTGTGTCTGAAGCGTACACCAATCAGTGGCAGGTAGTCTGTGCATCCTTTGGATTGCCCTTGCATGTGGTCTGCTAGTCCAGCCTGGCCGTGGGGGGAGTGAGTGACATCCTCACAGGTGGCTGATGGGAGCTCCCAGGACTTGCATGCGTAGTGAACTGGCTGGTGTGCGTTAGCCTGGTCCATGGTGTGGGTTAGTCAGGGAAGGCAAAGTGGGAGGAAGGGACATGGGAGAGGTCGGGGGAAAGGAAGAGAAGAGGGAGAGAGGACACTGACTTCTGAACTTGGCTCTGGTGAATACCCAGGCAAAGTGGCTTTAGCAAGGACCGAGGGTGCTGCTGGCAGCTGACTGTGGTGTCCCCTCAGTGCTGGGATTAGCATTTAGTACAGGGGTGGGCAAACTTTTTGGCCTGAGGGCCACATCTGGGTATGGAAATTGTATGGTGGACCATGAATGCTCATGAAATTGGGGGTTGGGGTGCGGGAGGGGGTGAGGGCTTCGGCTGGGGGTGCAGGTTCTGGGGTGGGGCTGGGGATGAGAGATTGGGGATGCTGGAGGGTGCTCCGGGCTGGGACAGAGGGGTTTGGAGGGCAGGAGGGGGATCAGGGCTAGGGCAGGGGGTTGGGGTGCGGGAGGGGGTCAGGGGTGCAGGCACTGGGCAGTGCTTACCTCAAGCAGCTCCTGGAAGCAGCAGCATGTCCTCCCTCCGGCTCCTATGCAGAGGCGCGGCCAGGCGGCTCTGCCCCATCTGCAGGTGCTGCCCCTGCAGCTCCCATTGGCCATGGTTGCTGGCCAATGGGAGCTGTGGGGGCAGTGTGCGGAGCCTCCTGGCTGCCCCTATGCATAGGTGGAGGAGGGATGTGCCGCTGCTTCCGGGAGCGGTGTGGAGCCCCGGCATGCACGGAGTGGAGCAAGCCCCTGACCCCGCTCCCCGGCTGGTGCAGGGAAAGCCCCGGACCCTGCTCCCCGGCTGGACCTCGAGGGCCGGATTAAAATGTCTGAAGGGCCAGATGCAGCCCCCGGGCTGGAGTTTGCCCACCTCTGATTTAGTACCTCCCCAGATTGCTGTGTGTGCCCCCCTGGTTCCCGCACCCTCCATCAGAGCGTGCCAAGGATCATGCTAGTGCATGGACCTGTGGTGAGAGATTGGGGCAGCACCGCCTGCCCTGTCACCCCAAGAGCGATGCTCCCCCCCATACCTGACTCTGGACTGGGGGTAACCAGGTCTTTTTCCCCATCTGGTGGGGAGGGGGGAGAGAGACCAGATCTTCAACCATCCCAGTGCGGCTGCTTTTCAGTCCCAAACTCTGCCTCCTCTAGGGCAGGGAGAGACGACTCCCCAGGTCCCCTTTCAAAGGCAGTGTCCTGAGTGATCTTGGGGGGTGTCCGATATCATCTTTGTGCGCCCCCCACCCCGCATATTCCTTGGGGTTTTCAACCCCCCAGGGACGTTCTTTGGTTCTCACCAGGCGAGTGCAGGTGACAGCGGTTCGCCGAGGGTGCTGTGCTCTTGGCTGAAGCCAAGAGGATTTCAGATGCGATTCTCCTTGTGGGGGGAGGAGACGGACGGGTAGAGGGAGTGAAAAGCACGTGCAGTGAGAAAGGGGAGTGGAAAATCTCTCTGTGTACGGCTTGATTTCGGGTGGTGCCATCCCAGTCCCAGTCCGCTTTGGTTTGATCGCTTCCACAACCTCTGCCCCGTTCTGACACTCACAGAGGAGCGTGGTTTGATTGTGAAAGGGTACTGAGGATTTGGAGTGCCGCCTGGTTCCGCCGCTTCAGACAGATCAGGGGGGCATTTTTTCCTCCTCCGCAGGTAACAAGTTCTACAAATCCAATCCTAGGCTTAAAGGGAAGGGCCAGACCCAGCCGTCCCAGAGCGGGACCGTCTGAAATCTCATTATTCGCACTTCTTAGAGTTTCCTCTAAGCTCTTTGTTTTAAATCGCCTGTCACTGAGGAACCTGCCTTCCAGACTTTGGGGAAGCGTCGGGTTGACCTGCTTTCCTTCAATCGCAGAGTTACTACGGAATAACCCCCCCTCTCCTGCCTTTTCAAACAGCAGTGTTTCGTGTTTAAAACTCACTCCGGCACCTGCAGTCCCCAGGGAGATCGCTCGTGTAAATAGCCCTTTATCTCTTCAGTGCAGCGCTGAGCAGGAGATGCTGAATGAATCGGCGCTATTTCCTGTCCAAACGGAGTTTTGTTGTTGTTTTTTATTGCTCCTTTAACGAGTTCACAAGAGGGATCCAAGGGGACAAGTGAAATATACACGGTGAAGTCAGCGAGAGAGAAGGACAGAATCAGGCCGCTAGGGCGGGCTTGGTCCCGGGCTCAGATGGGTGGGGATGTTTCTCTGCCTTGGCGTGGATTAGCTGGGCTCTGGGGCTCTCCTTGATGAACTAATGGCTGAGTTTGGCCCTGCTTCACAGGCGTTGGGTCTGAGCGCGCTGGGAAAGGTGTTGCCCTGTTTTTGACTCGACACTGTGTAATGTTTTTGAATAGGCCCTTTCCGATGACAGACTCATGCTTCGGAGAGTCCCTGCACGCCTGTAAATTACTCGAGCTGTTGAGATGTCCAGTTCTTGGAAGTAACTCACCGAAGCCCGCATGTAGCGGTAATAATTAACTTAACACCCAAGTGCAAAGACAGGGGGTGGGGGAGGATCAGATTCCAAAGGCTAGTTGATATGTGACTTGCTCCTAGAAGCGAAGACGACTTTCCCAGGGCCCCATCGCTCAGATGGGAAGCTCAGCGTTAGGCAAAGCGCAGTGCGTTTTCTCCGAGGTTTTATGGCGCTGATGAAATCGACCATGCCTTGGGTTTTATTCGTGGTGTTGTGTTGTGTTTTTAAACTCAGGCGGGAGCTCTAATCCCAGCAAAACAGGCCTCTGCCCTATTCGCAAATCCTTCCGATGGTTTGTTAAGAACATCAGGATTTGAAAAAAGCAACAGAGGGTCCTGTGGCACCTTTAAGACTAACAGAAGTATTGGGAGCATAAGCTTTCGTGGGTAAGAACCTCACTTCTTCTTGCATCTGAAGAAGTGAGGTTCTTACCCACAAAAGCTTATGCTCCCAATACTTCTGTTAGTCTTAAAGGTGCCACAGGACCCTCTGTTGCTTTTTACAGATTCAGACTAACAGGGCTACCCCTCTGATCAGGATTTGAGTGACCCCCCCCCCCATCTAACTCAATGCTGGGAAGGTTCTTGCAGGCTAGGGAAAACAAGGGTTGTCCTCCATGTGTCTGGACCGTTTGCAAGGGTTATTTTGCCCCAAAGGTGTAACGCTTGGAGAAACGTGCGCTCAACGGAGGGAGGGGGGTTTACTTTATCTACAGGGGGAGGGAGACCTGCTCGGAAAGGCCGGTCGCGCCTGGGTCTCAGTCACTCACAGGCGTCGTTACACGAGCGCCAGGATGCGGAGCGTGGTAGCAGGCATGCAGGGGGAGGAGCGGCTGGGCTGGGCTGGCCTGCGGGGAGTGGGGCTCTGGTGCGGTGGGGCTGGGAGGGCAGTTGCTCAAGCACTGCAGTGCTAGGCACAAAGGGTCGGGGCAAGTGCAAGGCAAAGGTGGGGCTCCAGTTTAAAGCCGGATCCTGCTCCCCCTGAAGTCACCCTCAACCCCCACCCAGGGGATTTCAGTCGGGCCAGGACCAGGCCTGCCACTGCCCCTTGGCAAGAGGAGGTTTCTCCAGCCAGGAGATTGACAGGGGCGGAGGGGCGGGACATCCCTTTTGGAGTCCAGTGGGCGGTGCCTGGCTGTGACGGACAAGCGGTGCAAGGAGTGACTTGGGCCCACGTGACTCTCATGGGCTGGAAGAAAAACAGAGCCAGTCCGCTTTGGAGGCTCATTGGATTCAAATATTCATTTTAGGAGCCGCTCCGCAGTCCCAGCCCCGGCAGCCAAGCGCCTCCGAGCCCCTGCGCTTTTCCACCCGTTTGTTCCAGATTGGCTGGCAAGAATCATGGACTGTTTTCCCATGCCTTGTTTTCTGTCAGTGAGTAGCCCCTTCTTCTCCTCCTGCTCCTGGGCTTGGAAGGGGTGTCAATCCCGTTCGGCTCTCCCCTGGCTCCCGGGGACCGCAACGTGCCACCCCCCCCTCCCAGGCGCTGCTGCTAAGAGACCGGGGACTTTTCAATCTCTCTCTGCCTTATCTTTGCAGTGACCCTAGATCCAAGTGACTTGCCCCCCTCCTCTCTCTGTGGCGTGTTGTCTCCTTTCTCCAAACCCCTTGAAGGCCGCGGCAAAGCTGGAGTCACACAGCGCCGGCAAAATAAGACAAGGGGCCAAGTTGATTCGGTGCAACCCCCCCCCCCCCTGCACTGGGATCCATGCTCCTGGAGACCCCCCCCCCTCCACCGGCCCCTGATCAGCTGCACTTCAGCGATCCGTTGGGCTGGGGAGGAGGCGGGAGGGAGAGAGGAGAAATTCCACCGAAGCCCAATGTTCACTGTTTATTCTTGAAAGAAGTTAGGCGGAGATCCTCGCTAAGATAGCAGGGACCGGACAGATGAGCCGGATAGCGGCTATCTGATTGTGGGGGCTCTTGGACTGCAAACAAGTTCCAGCGAGTCAATTCCAGGCGATCCCTTTGCCTCTGAGACGCGTTTGCTGCTGCAGCCGCTGCTGGCTCGGGTTTTGGGGGGAGGGGGGGTGGCTGTTTTTAATCTTGACCCTCCTTGTTTGTTGTTGCGTTTTTTTGAAACCCCAGAGACACCATGATTCCTGGTAACCGAATGCTGATGGTCATTCTGTTATGCCAAGTTCTGCTAGGAGGTACTAACCATGCCAGTTTGATACCCGAGACGGGGAGGAAGAAAGTTGGAGAACTCCAGGCTCAAGCAGGATCTGGACGCCGTTCTGGGCAAAGCCATGAACTCTTGCGGGGTTTCGAGGCGAGTTTGCTGCAGATGTTCGGGCTCCGCAGGCGGCCCCAGCCCAGCAAAGCAGCCGTCATCCCCGCGTACATGCTGGATCTCTATCGGCTGCAGTCCGGGGAAGAGGAGGAAAGCCTGCAGGACATCAGCCTGCGGTATCCCGAGAGATCCACTAGCCGGGCCAACACCGTGAGGAGTTTCCACCATGAAGGTCAGTGCCGCAGTTCGGGGGCGGGGGGGCGTCGGGAAGCGATCGGGATTTGGAGACTCCCAGCTCAGTCAGAACAGGATGTGCCCAGCCCTCGGCTGCAGGCGGACTCCCCCAGCCCGCTGGCCTGGGCTAGTCCCGCGGCTGTATTTTCCAGCATCCTGCGCTGAGATTGAACTGGACCCGTTTTGGTGAAGGGCTCTCTCACCAGGGCTCCAGTCACTCCGGGTTTGTACCCGTGTCACTCCCCTGAGCTCACATGGAATTCACTCCGGAGTAACCGAGATCCCTCCCAATCGCGTCCCGTGTGTGTTTGTTTTGAAATATCAACGCGATCGCTGTCCGCTTGGGCTCTTTTTTTTAAAGAAAGAAAATAAAAAACCTCCTCGAATTGAATACCGACAACAGCGTGTTTGTGAGGTTCGTTCAATGGGGCCTTGTAATCTGATCCAAATGTTTCGTAGCGGATGTTTCTTTTCCAAAGTCAAGCGGAGCTATTAATCCACCAGCATCATTGCTGTGTCGGAATTTAACCCTCCCCCCCGCCCCCCAGGAATGGGATCAACAAGGCAGGGCTCTCTGTTTCCCAATCGCTGGGCAGTTTGTGAGCAAGATCCTTGGGGGGGGGGGGGGAGTGTTTTAAAGAAACTTTGTTTTAAAACTCCCCGGTCTGTAGATCCATAGGGATAAGGCCCGTGGTGGTGAAGCGGGATTCCGGGGCAGGAGCTGGTTAGACATGGAGATGATGCGTTGGCGAGCCGGGGGGAAGGTTGCTACTTTGCATTTTGGAGGCATCCGGGGATATTGCCCAGGAGGGCTGGTCTCTCTCTGTGCGGGGCTAGGGACAGGTGAAGCGGTGTGTCCCGACTCACCTGGCGCTGTGTCTCGGGGCCCCCAAACGTTCACACGCTTGGTTTTTGCAGAACATCTGGAGAACCTCCCAGGGCCCAGCGACACCCCCCGCGTTCGCTTCCTCTTCAACCTCAGCAGCGTGCCGGAGAACGAGGTGATCACCTCGGCCGAGCTGCGGCTGTACCGGGAGCAGCTGGAAGCGCGGAGCCCCGCGTGGGAACGGGGCTCGCACCGGATCAACATCTACGAAGTGATGAAGCCCCCGCCGGCCCGCGGGCAGGTGATCACGCGGCTGCTGGACACGCGGCTGGTGCATCACAACGTGTCCCGGTGGGAGAGCTTCGACGTGAGCCCCGCCGTCCTCCGCTGGACCCAGGACAAGCAGCCCAACCACGGGCTGGCGGTGGAGGTGACCCCGCTGCCCGCGGCCCCCGCGGGCCCCGGGAACCACGTCAGGATTAGCCGATCTTTACCTCAAGGAGACGGGGACTGGGCCCAGCTGAGGCCGCTGCTGGTCACTTTCAGCCACGACGGCAGGGGCCACGCACTGACCCGCCGGGCCCGCCGCAGCGCCAAGCACCAGCGGCCCCGCAAGAACAAAAAAAACTGCCGCCGCCACGCGCTCTATGTGGATTTCAGCGACGTGGGCTGGAACGACTGGATCGTGGCCCCCCCGGGCTACCAGGCCTTTTACTGCCACGGGGACTGCCCCTTCCCTTTGGCCGACCACCTCAACTCCACCAACCACGCCATCGTGCAAACCCTGGTGAACTCCGTCAACGCCAGCATCCCCAAGGCCTGCTGCGTGCCCACGGAGCTGAGCGCCATCTCCATGCTCTACCTGGACGAGTATGACAAAGTGGTCCTGAAAAACTACCAGGAGATGGTGGTGGAGGGGTGCGGGTGCCGTTAAAAACCCTGACCCCCCCGCACCCTAGGACTGCTTCTTCCAGCTGGACCCTGATCTAAACTAAACGTTCACCTTGACCTTATTTATGACTTTACGTGCAAATGGTTTGACAATAATGATCCTATATTTTGACAAAATATATTTATAACGACATATTAAAAGAAAAAAATAAAGCGAGTCATTATTTTAAAGGTAAAAGGCATCTCCTGTGTCTGGCGCCTTAGGGGGGCAGGCTGGGGCGGGGCTCGGAGCAGGATCTTTGTTAATTTTAAATATTCTCCTTCTGGTTCTTGGCAGCGCAGGGCAGCGGGGGGCGGGGAACCCCCGGGAACTCGGGCTTGTCAGGCGGGGCCAGCCCCGGGGAGTGACACTGGACTTGCTAACCTGCGGGAAGCGTTTGCAAAACTGCATGTGAAAAGCGGAGCGGAGTTACCTGAAGGGTTATGCTAAACCGGCGGGGAGTTTGATGCCTCCCCTCCCCCCCCCCAGTGTTCAAAGCGATTCGCATTTTGTTCTGGAGGGGGGTGGGGAAGGAAAAGAGTGTGTGTGGGGGGGCGGTTCTGGAGACTTTCTTGGAAGGTTTGCATGAGCCTTTGAAGACCAAATCTCCCAATTACAATGCCCCCCCCCTCCAAAAACTCTGAAGCAGTTCCCTATGGGTTATGCTAACGCCCACCTGCGGCTGGTCCTGCCCAGCGGGGAAGGGGAGGGGATGCATTTAAAACTCTCGGGTTCGCAGGAGTGCAGGCGGGCGGGGGGCTGTCGCTTTGACTCCAGGGGATTCCCCCTTCCCGGCCCGCGCCGTCACCCGGCTCCGGCGGGGGTTTCTTTGCAAGCTCGGGTCAGTTTGCAGCAGGCGGAGCGGGGGAGGTATCCTCGGGAAAGGGACGGGGGGATGCACGGGGCGCTTTTGTTCTCCAGCCTGCCGAAGCGGGCAGCTGAGTGGAAAGCAACCAACCCAGCCGTGGCCAGGCTGCCAACCCCTCAGCTCCCCGGGGAGGGCAGGTGGAGAGGCCAGATCAGAGCCGCGAGCAGGCCAGGGCGATCGCGCTGGAAAACGCCCCGCGAAGAAGTGCTTTTCCCCCCGGCCCCCCTTTGCTTTCAGCGTCTGGGTCTCGCAGGGGCCGATCCGGAGCGATCGGGCCCTGCACTCCCGGCGGTGCCTGCTTCCCAGCCAGCAGCTCCTAGGACTTGAACTAATTCCCCCAGGCGCGGGTCCCACTCGCTGCTCAGCTGCTCCCGCTCCCCCAAGCCTGGCTGGCGGCTTGTCAGGACCGGATAACGCGGCTTGTTTGTGCAGCCAGCTCTGGGGGCTGGGGAATTTACCGTGAAATCTTGCGAATTGCATTTACCTCGTTAGCGGCCCGGCCCTTCGTGCTGCTTGGGAAACAAAGGCCAGCGGCCCCCTTAACCCTTGCAAGCCTGCTCGCCACTCGGGCCAGCCCCGGGGGGATTCTGCATGGGGGGGGGAAAGTTATTTGCGTGGGAGTGCTTCAGCATCGCCCCGGACTAATACCCCGGGATCTGAGCGCCACCGGGGCTAGCAGAGGGAGGCCCGGGACTAGCCCATCCAGATGCTTTGCACCTTCTCTCCCCCCACCAAGTCATCTGCTGCCAGCGCGCAGAGACACTGGCCGAGCCGCTGCAGCGATCGCTTGGAGCTGGGTGGCTTAAACCGCCCCCCCCCCCGCCCCAGACAGCCCGATTGCCCCTGCACCCAGCCCGGACCGGAGCGTGCAGCCATCGCTCCTTGTTACCGGGCAGGTGAGGGGGCTCTGCCCTGCAGCAGCCCCCCGGTCCTGCAGCGTCTTTCCCCGCTAGCCAGCCTGGCCCGGTCCCCTGCAGCCCAAACAGGGAGACACTTAGCCCGATTGGCTGGACTGGCTCCCGCAGGCGTGGGGCGGGTAGGGGAGCTCCCCGGGGAGCCTGGCTGCGAGCCAGGACGCTGCGCTGGGCTCCAGGAGGCTCTTTTTGGTTGCCCCCCTCTCGCCCCCCACTCTCATTCCTGTCTTGAGCCGGGAGATCTATGGCCCGGGGCAGCGGCGACCTTTTTGATGGCTGCGGCGGAGCAGGCAGGGCCCTGCCCAAGAAAGAATTTCATTTGGAAGTGGCAGAAGCTCCAGGGGGAAGCGCCTTGCAGCTGGCTGACAGGGCAATTACAGCCCGCTCCACTGATCTGCGCCGCTGGAGATAACCCCGGCTGGGCTGGGCCCCCGGGGGAATTGCCTCCAGAGCCGGCAGCTCTTCTCCAGTCGCCGGCCCAGGAGCAGCAGCAAAGCGGGCACGGTGCAGGACAAGCCCAGCTCGGCAAGAGAGAGTTTCTGAGGGGGGGGGGAAGTGGGTGTTGCACTGGTTTAAAAATTCCCTATCACTGTTGTTTTTTTTAAAATGCCTTTTTAGGCCCACAGTTATCCACCTGCTGAACCTCACTAGGGCCAGTTGTCCTGGGAGAATGGCAGGCAAGGGGAATGCTCCCCCTAGTAAAGGTAAGCGGCACCCAGTGTTTGCAGCATGGGGAGGGGACGTAGGTGGTTAACATGGTAAGGGGTATAAAAACTAGTCTGTCTGCGTTCATGTTGTTTTTTGCATTTAACTGGCGCAAACGAGGGCTTGGGGCCTGCACTGAATGGTGCACCTGCTTCATCTCACAGGTGGTGAGCACTCCAGGGAGGCCGCTGTAGCAAAGCGCCCAATTATGCACCTAACTTGTTATGCTTTTTGCAGCCCTTTATTTCTAGTGGGTTTCCCTCGGTCTCTCTCCTGCCCTAGCATTGCCCTGCAATGGTTGGGTTGCAAAACCTTCAAGGGCATGTTTGCCCCACACACTGTTATAACAAGCCATGGTAAAATAGCCAGAGAGCCATGAAGCATTTTTAGACTTAGTGCACAACTTCTATTATAAACACGTAGCGGATTTTAATGCATAATATGTGGGTGAATTCCAATATCTATCTATCTGTCTGACAAGGCGGGTGAGGTCATTTCTTTCACTGGACCAACTTCTGTTGGTGAGAGCGAGAGACAAGCTTTCCAGCTTCCGCAAGTGCTCTTCCGGTCTGGCAAGAGCTCTGTTGTGGCTTGAAAGCTTGTCCCACTCACCAACAGAAGTTGGTCCAATAAAAGATATCACCTCACCCACCTTGTCTGTCTAATATCCTGGGATCAACACGGCTACAATAGCACTACGTGTCTGTCTATCATAGATATAGGAAAACAATCCAACAATCCAAAGTTGTGTCTGAAGATAGCGGGGATCCTGAAAAAAGACTGCAGGATGAGGGCCTATGTTAGCGAAAGATATTTCAGGCTCTCCTTGTACCACTGATGCCAGTGGAAATGTCATTCACGTCAGTGTGATACAGGTAGGGTGACCAGATGTCCCAATTTTATAGGGTCAATACCGATTTTTGGGTCTTTTTCTTATATAGGCTCCTATTACCCCCAACCCCCTGTCCCAATTTTTCACACTTGCTGTCACCCTAGAAGTGCCGTTGCTGGTGATCAGAACAATGTTACCTGGCTAAAGGACACTGCTTCATACAGGGGATTGTGAATTACACTCCGGTGCAGGGAGACCCAGGTTTTTAAGAGGAATTTAAATGGAAAATTATTACGCTGTTTTAGGCACATGTTTAGCACAACACAAATGGGTTTCGACCCTGCTCTCCTTGAAGTTAGTGCAAAGGTCTATGCTCCCTGTCATAGGCACGCGGCTTTAGCTTTGTCTTAGCTAATTAACAATAGACACTAACCTTGCTCACATCGTTTGAGAGATGCCGGAGCGCTATTTGGACCTTAAGCACTTACTCCGTGTTAGCTTTATCTGCAAGTATAACGTTTTTCATATGTATCTGTTGTGTGCCTGTCATAAAGCCCACGGATCTGGGATGTATTTTCTGCAGATCTGACTTACTTCATAGTGATTGAATGCTTTCTTTATGATGGCTAGCAGAGCAAGGCCTCGACTTTGAGTGGATTTAATTCAGGGATTTGAATAGCATGAGGCTCTGAGAGAATTTATAGCAAATTTAATCCTCCTCATCCTCCCCAAAATGCAGTGATTCGAACTGAAGTTTGGAAAAAAGAGGCGGAAGTGGAGGTTGATTATTGATTCAAACAATCCAGAGCACTATTCGGGGGATTGTTTTTTGGCTTCTCCCGGTAGCTGAAATGCAGGGTATTGAACAGAGAGCGCCCCTGCTACAAATGGTCGGGGCTCACCCTTTACTCTGTGTTTGTGCCTAACACAAGAGGGCCTTGATTTTTGACCGGGCCTGTAAGCATTATTGAAATGTAATAATGACAGGAGCAAGCTGGATGGCCCCTCCATTGCGTGCGCTGTTCTCCTCTTTCTAGCAAGTGGGGATAATGAGGGGAGGGCAGAACGCACAGAGGCTAATAATCCTGCATGATTTCAACTGAGTTGTCAATAGTGATTTTAAGGCCTGTTGACGGTGAGCTCTGCCTGGCTCGAGGTAATAACGTTCTCCTCAGTGCTCTCCTCTTGCAGAACAGTTTATGGGGTGAGAGAGGGAGTGGTCAGTCTGACCGTCCTTAACTCGTGCTTGTTCAAAGGGGAGGGATCTGAGAGGTTATGGGGCTCAGCCCCCAACCACAAGAGTCTGAGCTGCCATAGGGAAATAAGACTTCAAACCTGACTGCCATGAGATGGATCTCTTCCTTCTTGCGATCTCCCATCCTCCATGGTGTCAATGGCTCAACCCCTGTCAGCACTCAGCCTCTTGCTTAGGGTTGCCAACCCTTCAGGATCGTCCTGGAGTCTCCAGGAATTAAAGGCTAATCTTTAATTATCGATTATGTCATGCGATGAACCCTCCAGGAATATGTCCAACCAAAATTGCCAACCCTACTCTTGCTCTGACTATATTGCCGCTGTAGAACCTTCACAGATCAAGTTCTCCTGGTTTTCAGGCCCCTTAGAACTTTTTGGCAGATTTTTTTTGCATGCAAAAATTTGCCTGGAAGTCAAATTTCCCAGCATAGTTTTAGGAAAAGATACTGCAATTGCTATGTAGCAACTGAGGAGAACTCGTCACACAGCCGGGCTTCGCTTGTGTCTCCTACCTAAAAGCAATGAGGCTTTGTAAATTAGTTTCACCAATGTAAATTTGTTTGAAAAGAAATGCAGAGGTTTGCACATTACTATACAGGGAGGGACGCTCAGGCTGTCCAACAGAACTAGCAGGTGCTGGTTTGGGCACTTTTCATTTTCTCTGCAACGCTGAAACAACCGATTTTGTTTTTTCCTGGTATTTATTAGCACGCTTCAGCTGTGATGGCTTGAAGAATCGACTTCTTCAAGTAACCATCGCTTTGTGCTCTTTAGAAATGCCTGGAGTCCCCAGGTAAATTGGGACCCCTTTTTGTTAGGTGTTGTACAAACACATAGTAAGACCCAGGCCCTGCCTCCAAAGAGCTTACACGCTAATCAATAAGACAAAGTGTGGGCAAAAGGAAGTGTTATCACCCCATCTTACAGCTGGGAAACTGAGGCATAGAGAGATGAAGTGATTTTGCCAGAGTCACACTGGGAGATTTTGGCAGAGTCAGGAATTGAATCCTGAGCTCTCAAGCCCCAGTGCAGTGGCTTAGCTGCTTTGTTCTTGAATCTCCCCTTTTGATGATTCACAAACTTAACCTCAACATAACTGGATTTCCATGTAAAATAAAGGCAGTTGAAATTGCATCACATTTTGCTCTTTCATTTTCACGTGCAGATGTGGTCGTGGGAAGGGTCTTCAAATTGGGCCCGTAAGTTGTTGTATCCTTCCATGTTTCTTTCCCCTTGAAGTATGCCAAGTTCTGGATTCTGAGGAGCAAACAGGATTTCCCATAATCTTTTCATTACGTATCATGGGCAAGAAAATGGACTGTGTCTTGCATTCTTGGCGGTTCATCCATACTCGTTCTGACGCTCACTATTTCAGGAGAACCATCTCCACACTTTGATTATAGGCTGGGAGGTATTCCCTTGTTGTGTATATATCTAGTTGAGGCATCATCCTACAGCTAACAAAATACACTTGTATATGAGACACTGATGGCCGAAGGAAAGTTTTGAACAACTGAAAGTCAACACCCGTAGGATTTTGCAACAGAAAGGTACCCTGACCGGATGGCTTTCCCAGTAATGTCTCAGAGAGGTGAGGAAAGCTGGTTCTAACTACCCATACAGATCCATTGATACACTTACCATGTGGACAGGAGAAGGGTCATATTTATATAAACTCACATGCACAGTGGGTTGGCTGTAATATATACTTCATGCACTACCTCCAGATCCTCCTCCTTTCAGATGGTGGCATAGGCCACATTTATGAATTTGGCTTCTCCTGCCTTTTTTTTTTGTCCAAACCACACCACCTTCTGGGGCTTCACCATCCCATAGGCAGAAGTCATGCAGATCCAGTCTTGCACACCCTGTAGCAGATACAGGAAATGGATGGAAAATGCAGATAAGTTTCTCACATGCTGATGCTATTCCAAGTCAGGAGATGAACGGGGCAGGTCTGAGGTTACACTGGAGTTCTTACCAAGGTTAACTTACGCTGCTGAGAAAAGCAGCAACTGGAAAATTAAACATTTGATGGATATGCCTAAACACTGTCATTTGTATCTTCAATTTGGGATCCCAGTGGCCTGATCAGCTCCAGTTTCTCTACAACACACACATCCTTGAGTCTGTGTGGCCTCTTCAGGGATATCCAAGGGCCACCCCACCACCTTCTCTCCCCAGGGTGAGCTGCCTGGCAGAATCACGGTCCCTCCAGTCCTTTTGGGTTTCAGGAGGGTCAGGGAGCTGACATAAGGTAACACTCCACCTCTGTTGTCAGCCAGGAGCTACAACGAAGCAGAGGGAGCGATACCATTCTATAATCTCGAGCGCAGGAGCTGAGGAATTATCTGCAGGTCCCACTGTACATTAGGGCTTATGCTTTTGGGTTCTCACTGAACCATTCCCACAGCTGTTGTAATACTGTTTTCACAGGAGAAAGGGAAGAAAGGCATTAGCTCATTCTTGTTTTAGCTTTGGCCTTTCTTCATTAGATAATCTCACTCTTAAGTGATTTAGTTCTGTAACACGAATTACTCTTCTCCTGGTTGAAATGCGACCACAACCCCTTGTCAGTTACAACGTAAGTCTAGGCTCAGCCCAGAGTCCCACAGGCAAAAAGCAAGTGCTTTTTCAACTAATCCACTTGTCCCTCACCTCTCCCTCCAGTAACATGAGATTATATGTTATGAAGTAATAACTTGAAACAGTCTGCACTGTTTTACATATTAAATTATATGGAGGACAGTAGGCACTTGACGTTGCTTTTATTGGCTTTGTTCGTTTTGTCTAAACTGTAATGAACACCTGTTATTTAATTCTAAAATAAGTAAAATCCTTCATGCCGAGATTAGCTAAGGCATGCTAAATTGATTATAGATCTTGTTTTGGGGGGAGGGGAGAAAGGAAGGGCCTGTGTGAACAGAGTCTAATAATGGGATAGAACCTGAAAATCTTTGAGGGTTTGCTGAACGGACTAGGGGCATAGCGAAGAATAAAGCGGCATGCACAGATACAGGAGATGCTGAGATGCATGACCTCCTATAATGTAATATAATTAATATGAACTTAATAAAAGCCAGCAATGGGCCTGACTGTTTCTCTGAGTGGTAAAATCCAGGGGAGAGAGCTCAGAAAATCTCACCGCCAACCAAGTATTTTTCTCTACAGACAGTTTGCCTCATGGAATAGATGGTAGGACCTTATGGATTCATAGATGCTAAGGCCAGAAGGGATCATTGTGTCATCTAGTCTGACTTCCTCTATAACCCAGGCCATAGAACCTCCCCCAAATAATCCCTAGAGCACAGCTTTTAGAAAAACCTCCAATCTTGATTTAACAATTGGCAGTGATGGAGAATCCACCATGACTCTTGGTAAATCGTCCCAATGGTTAATTACCCTTGCTGTTAAAAATGTACGCCTTATTTCCAGTCTGAATTTATCTAGCTTCAACTTCCAGCCATTGGATCATGTTATACCTTTCACTGCTAGATTGAAGAGCCCATTATTAAATATTTGTTCCCCATGTAGGTACTTACAGACTGTAATCAAGTCACCCCTTAATCTTCTCTTTGTTAAGCTAAATATATTGAGCTCCTTAAATCTATCCCTATAAGGCAGGTTTTTCTAATCCATTAATCATTCACGTGGCTCTTCTCTGAACCCTCTCCAATTTATCAACATCCTTCTTGAATTGTGGGCACCAGAACTGGACACGGGATTCCAGCAGCGGTCGCACTAGTGCCAAATACAGAGGTAACATAACCTCTCTGCTCCTACTCAAGATTGTCCTGTTTATGCATCCCAGGATTGCATTAGCTCTTTTGGCCACAGCTTCACACTGGGAGCTATGTTCAGCTGATTATCCACCATGATGCCTAAATCTTTTTCAGAGTCCCTGCTTCCCAGATAGAGTCTCCCATCCTGTAAGTATGTCCAACATTCTTTGTTTATAGATGTATGCATTTACATTTAGCTGTATTAAAATGCATATTGATTGATTGTGCCCAGTTTACTAAGCGATCTAGATTTCTCCGAATCAGTGACCTGGTCTTTTTCATTATTTACCATTCCCCCAATTTTTGTGTCAATTGCAAACTTAATCAATGATGATTTTATATCTTCTTCTAGGTGATTGATAAAGATGTTAAATAGCATAAGATCAAGAACTGATCCCCAGGGAACCCCACTGGAAACACACTTGCTTCATGACAATTCCCCATTTACAGTTCTATTTTGAGACTTATCAGTTGGCTAGTTTTTAATCCATTTAACGTGTGCCATGTTAAGTTTATATTGTTCTAGTTTTTTAATCAAAATGTGCGGTACCAAGTCAAACACCTTACAGAAGTCTAAGTATATTACATCAACACTATTACCTTTATTAACCAAACTTGTAATCTCATAAAAAAAAAACATTAAGTAGTTTGACAGGATCTATTTCTATACACCCATGTTGATGTGCATTAATTATATTACCCTGGTTTAGTTCTCTATTAATCAAGTCCCATATCAGTTGCTTCATTATCTTGCCCGGGATCGATGTCAGACTGACAGGCCTGTAATTATCCTGCTACCCTGTTTACCCTTTTAAAAAATTGGCACAACATTAGCTGTCTTCTGGAACTTCCTCAGTGCTCCAAGCCTTATTGAAATCAGCATTAACAGTCCAACGAGCTCCTCAGCCAACTCTTTTAAAATTCTTGGATGCAAGTTATCTGGACCAATACAATTGGTCCCCTGACCATGCGGGCAGGGGACTGGACTCAATGACCTCTCGAGGTCCCTTCCAGTCCTAGAATCTATGAATCTATGAATCTATGAATTGTGAGTATTCTTTTTGATCCTAATATATTTAAAACACTCCTTCTTATTGTCCTTAATTATTCTGGCCATAGATTTATCCTTGTGTCCCTTGGCTTCCCTTATCAACTTTCTACAATTCCTAACTTCAGATTTATATTCATTACTATCAGCTTCCCCTTTTTTCCATTTGTTATATTTTATTTTTTACTGGTTCCTTCACTTTCCCTCTAAACCAGGTCAATTTTTTAACCAGCACAGCCTTTTTTCTCAACTGATTGTAATGATATGTTTATTTGTAATATATGATTCAGCCATTAGAAATCTCTGTGTGATGCATAGAGTTGCAGATATGGTTCGGCCCCTGGTTAACAAGGGGGACAAAGCTGGAACTCAATCTGGGTGTGGAAGCCTGTTTGTTTGTAGCTGTTCTCTTTCATAAATGCCTCCCGTTGCAAATGGACTGTGATTTCATATATCATGCCATTGATGAAGGGTCTCATAACACAGGGAGTCAGTGTCAGACCTGGCACGAGTCTCTTGCTTTGTCCACCACACTGTGCTGCCTCTCATGCTATTCAGCTGCCCCTTCTTGTGGCCAGAGGTCATGCTGGCTGCTTAGCAGATGACCTGTTCAGTCAGAGGTAAACCAGCTGGAAGGGGTTTTGCCCTAGGCCTATCAGTGGTAGCCTGAGCATCACTGCCTACTCCAGTTGTGAACTTGAGCTGGGGTGTGAGCATGGGGGGACGAGACTCTGTTGATTTCTGGTTTTGGAAAGGTGGGACAGATCCTGTAATATTTGGGGAGGGCATGGGGTGAGTTGGTGGGACAATGTTTTGCAAGCCTGGCAGGAACTGGTGAGGCCCTGTGTAGAGGGCCATTGTGAGGCCCCCTGCACTAGGGACGCACTGCACTGGGCCCTATGGGGGGCTGCGAGCAGAGCTGGCATGGACCTCTCGATGTTTCGGAAAGGGTCTCCACGCCAGCCAAGCGTATGCTGGTGAAGAGAGTGGAGTGGGAGTGGGCAAAGGATCTGCTCTGAAGGGATCCCACATGACAGGATCCAGAGCCCTGGCCTGGGGGATTTTATCTCCCCCTCCCCGCCCCGCCTCACCCACACAGGGCCCAGTTATGCACCTGGTAGGTGGGTGGAGTGACATTCACAAACAGCTACATGGACTCCGGCCACCCTGGGGAGGTAGCTGCCCCCAGGCCAGTGCCCTTCCTGCTGTGCATGGAGGAGAGAGGATTTGCCCCTTTACATTCCTGTGTGTGTGTTTTTTAAAGGGGAAGACTAAACGCCGTCACCAGGCTGGTCTGAGGAATTACGGTGGTGTAAGTGCCCTGAGAGCATTGGGCCTGCACTGGGGAGGAGCCGTGCTTTGCCCTGTGCTGGTACCAGCGCGTCCTGGCCGGGGACCGAGCTAGTCCACAGCCAAACCAAACATCTAGTCCCACATTCGGCTCTCGGGTTCCCATGGCGTGGTGGTCTATTTACCTCAGTACCTGAGCGAAGAGTTCAGCCCTTAGAATTTGCCTTGCAACAGATTCTGCGCATTCCATGCATCCTAATACTGAGCTGAATTTCGTTGGTCTTAAAGGCTGGATCTCCATCTGCGGAGCCTCAGTGGGTGGCCAACACCATGTCCCTGAGGGCCTGATTCAAAGGCAATTGGAGTCTGTGGGAGTCTTTCTGTTGATTTAAATCGACCCAGGAACAGGTCCTTAGTGGGAACGGGCTGCGAGACAGATGCTAACCCTTCCCGTTTCTGTAGCTACTGAAGCAGTAACAGGTATTTCTAGATACTCTTTTGAGAGCCTTCATATAGATAAATCTTATGTAGCTTCTATTTACTCTGCTATTTAAAGGCATCCATGGACAGGCACAGCAGTGCTCCTGGAAAGACAATTAATAAGCTGGCCTCTGCCCCAGTCATAGACGATCCTAAAAGATCGTTTGCAAAATTAGTATTTTTCATTTGATTAGCTGTTATCGGCCAAAAGACATAAAAAAATGTTTGGGGCATAGTATTTGCCTGTGAAAAATGTTTTACAATATACTCAGCAAAAGATACCATCTAGGTGAAAGAATTCTGAAGTAACAAGATGAGTTTCCAACAGGGCTACCAAAGACAAGTGGCCAAGTCACTTAGTGTCTGTATTCCTCAGTTTTCCCACTTGCAAAAGTGGGCCAGTAATGCTCAGGTCCGTGTTAACATACTGGCAATAATGGGTATAGTAATAAATCGTGCTTTTCAAAGTGCTTTGAGATCTGTAGGCGAAAAGGACCTGCGATGCTATAAGTGTTTTTAATATTATTTTACTGATTCCAGTTAAGCAAACTTGGCCCGGGTGATTGTTAACGCCATCAGTCAAATTCAGTACCCTGTTGTCATTAGCCAGATATGTGCTCCGCGGACTGCAGCTCCAACGGGGCCACCTGGGAAACCCATCATGAATAGCCCGCAGAACCTCGCTCCCGAGCGATGGAACAAACTCTGTCATCCCCTGGGCAGGGCTTCGCAGCAGGAATGTGCAAACACAGGTGTGTAGTTTTCATGAGATTTAAATAAGGTTGGAGCTATTCGGGAATCCAATCTGGTTTTGGTTAGGAGTGTCTCTCCTGCAAGCTGG
Organism: Emys orbicularis; assembly: GCF_028017835.1. NCBI lineage: Eukaryota > Metazoa > Chordata > Testudines > Emydidae > Emys > Emys orbicularis. The sequence goes on along the minus strand of NC_088686.1, from coordinate 9,848,419 downwards.
AGGATGGGTTCATGCTGCCCATGTGCAGCTGTGTGCTTGCTGCAATGTTAATTGCCTTTGTGGTATCTATAGAAGAACAATAATAAAAAAACAGATCCAAGTAAGCGGAGATATGTAGGCTGTAGTCTAATCAAATATTGATCCTAAGCCTATATTCTGCACCCCTTCCTTATGGTGAGTAGTGCCTAGCTCCACGAGGAGTGATTTCACAGCTCACATCACACAATCTGTCCCTCTGTGTTTTGTATTATTCAGCATGTAATTGGTACTAAACAGCTTTGTTACAGCAACTTTATATGGCTGAGGGTTTTTTTTTTTTTTTTTAAGCGGAAGATTTTTACGTGACTGAAATGTGTTAATGTGCCTGTAAAATGAAGTCAAACACAACTGAAAGTTGTTTTGAATGCAGATGGGACCAATAGAGGGCCCAGCCCAAAGCCCATTGGAGTGTATGGAAAGACCCCTGATATGGCCCGGTCCAAAGCCCATTGGAGTCTAAGGAAAGACCCTTGATATGGCCCAGTCCAAAGCATATTGGAAAGACACTCCCCCCCTCCCCCCGCCCCGATATGAACTAGTCCAAAGCCTATTGGAGTCTATGAAAAGACCTGTCAATAAGTTTTGAGATCAAACCCCTGACATGCTTTTTGAATCAGTCTAAGCCCTTAATGAAAACTTTGAGCTGAAACAGGCTGGATCTTCTCTGTTTACAGGAAATGTTTTCAGTGAAGCCATTGCCATGTGTGAAGAGTCACAGCTTCCAGGTCCATTTTACTCACACAGCCCCTCAGGTTCTCCCTTTTTCGAGTAGCTAGGACGGGATGTTTCCAAAGTTAGCACATGGGGGCCTAGCCTGGGCTGGTTCTGATTTGTAAAGCAAGGGTCTTATTCCAAAATGAATTCAAACTCTGCCCTGGAGTGGCGAATTCCCCGGAGGTGAGGGAAATGTCTGCTGCTTGGTTTTGCTTTGCTGCCATCCAAGGCACACTGATGGCTACTCAGGCTCTCTCTGTTCTTTGCAGTTCCCCACTTTGGACTGCTTGTGCATTCCCCTCTTCCAGTTGGGCAGAGGAGTTTGGAAGCCAATGGGCTCCATTCATCCCTGACATTCCTCTGGCAGAGCACACTCTCCAGACCTCCAGTGGCAGAAAGTTTGCCAACAGGAGGGATGTGGCGGAGTACGATTCTGCAACCCCCCCGCTGTGCCAGGGGACTGGAGCAAGCTGGAGCAGCCCCAAAGGGTACGTCTACACTGCACACTAAGCCCAGGCTCTGACTCAGGTTTGAGCCCAAATTCCCCTTCTATCCACACACAAATCAGTCCGACTCAGGTCAGCAAGTACTCAGGACCTAGGACACTGCTAAAGGGGTGGGTCAGAGCCTGAGTCCCGCTGAGCATTGGGTCCAACCCCTGTCATTGTAGACGCAGAGCAAGCTGCAGACCTGAGTCCGAAACAATGGTGTAGTGGGGCCGGCTCTCTGTGAAACCATGTACTGGCACTTTTGCCGCATGGCGCATGCCATTTTGAGGTCGCACCGCATGTAGGATGCCATTTTAGAACGTGCGAGGTCATGATGGCAGGGGCATTCCGGCAAATGCCCATTCAGGACTACACCACGGGTCAGAAGGTCTGCGTAGTGCAGCATAGACACGTTAGCACTGCTGCGTCGGGCAGTGCGGACCAGGGTCCAGCGATTGTAAACCCAGGTTTATAATGTAGTGTGGATGCTCAAGTGGCGGCTTGGATACATAGAGTCCCACAGGCCCGGGTCCCACAGACCCAAGTTCACAATGCAGGATAGATGTATCCAAAGTGGGCAGAGCCAGCCCAGGAGAGGGTGTGGCCAGGCCTGTCAGGAGCTGCGTTGATTCAGTGCCTTCCTTGGGCAGCCTCCACTCTCCTGGGGAACCCTGGGCTGATATTCTTTTAAAGCTACCTTCTCTAGCGAAGCAGCTGTGGGAGGCAGCCACAGTGCCACCCTCCCCACAGGGAGAACCCCCACAGGGTCAGTTAGTTCCCTGGCTGCTCCCACAGGAGGACACCCATAAATTGTAGCTCCTGCATCTGACTCCTGTGATGTTCTGCCCACCTGCCCTCACCTGTGCCACAGTAGCAGAGACGTGCTGGGGTAGCTTTGCTCCTGCTGGAGGTTCCCTTAGAGCTTTGGGATCTCTGGGATAAGACGTTGTCCTGTGATCTTGGCCACTTGTGGCTTTTAAGAAGTCCAGCACCGTTCTTGCAGGGATGTTAGCCTCAGGCTCCTGGCCAGATTTCAGCTGGGGGATTCCAAGGGGCCAATGTCATCTTTGGTAAAACTTGGCTACGTCCTCACTACGGGGGGTGGGGGTGGGGGTGGGGGTGTCGATTTAAGATACGCAAATTCAGCTACGCGAATAGCGTAGCTGAATTCGACATATCGGAGCCGACTTACCCCGCTGTGAGGACGGCGGCAAATTGACCTCCGCGGCTCCCCCATCGACGGCGCTTACTCCTACCTCCCCTGGTCGAGTACAAGCGTAGATTCGGGGATCGAATGTCGCGTCCCAACGAGACGCGATAATTCGATCCCCGAGAGATCGATTTCTACCCGCCGATTCAGGCGGGTAGTGTAGACGTAGCCCAAGGATAAACTATGCCAGCTCGTGTGCCAGGACTCATGAAACTGGACAGTCACATATGTTATAACCTGACTGTGGTCACAGGTCATCTACCTACCGTGACAAAGTTCCTCCTCTATCTTGGTGGGTCCTGTGCTTATTGGCGGATTTTCTTGCCTCAGAGATTCACCATGTGGGTTGGGGAACAGCCCAGAGACCTTCCCCTCTGGGAGAACCCACAGTCCAGGTCAATTGGGAGGTTTGGGGGGAACCCGGGCCCGCCCTCTACTCCGGGTTCCAGCCCAGGGCCCTGTGGACTGCAGCTGTCTATAGTGCCTCCTGTAACAGCTGCATGACAGCTACAACTCCCTGGGCTACTTCCCCATGTACCTTCAAACACCTTCCTTAGTCTCACCACAGGACCTTCCTCCTGGTGTCTGATAACGCTTGTGCTCCTCAGTCCTCCAGCAGCACACCCTCTCACTCTCAGCTCCTTGCGCCTCTTGCTCCCAGCTCCTCACACTTGCACCACAAACTGAAGTGAGCTCCTTTTAAAAACCCAGGTGCCCTGATTAGCCTGCCTTAATTGATTCTAGCAGCTTCTTCTTAATTGGCTCCAGGTGTCCTAATTAGCCTGCCTGCCTTAACTGGTTCTAGCAGGTTCCTGATTACTCTAGTGCAGCCCCTGCTCTGGTCACTCAGGGAACAGAAAACTACTCATCCAGTGACCAGTATATTTGCCCTCTACCAGACTCCTGTACCCCACTGGTCTGGGTCTGTCACACTACTCATGCCATATCACCCCTTGGTAAGACCTGGGTGACTTCTCATCTCCATCAGGAGTCAGGACTGACACGTACAACCTCCCGTAAGGTGGAAAGGTCACATACTGATGTGATTGACTCCATCTGCAGCAATGTGTTGGGTGAAGCTAATGTGGCTTGAAAGCAATGTGTTCACGGATTGAGCAATATGCGATGGATGCTTGCTTGGCTTCTTTCTCTGGCAACGCCCATAAAATGAACTTGTGACAAAGAATCTGAGAGCAGAAATTATTTGACAGACCATGGGATTGCATGGGAAACCTTCCCTTTCCCCTACTAGCCAAAGCATGGAGAGTCCTTGAATAGCAGATTTGTCTAGCTGATATCTCAGGAATTGGTTATCCATGGAGAGGACAATTTGGTAGGGATAACACCATCCTCTGATGTTCAGCCCCACTCCCCCTGGTGTCTTTCCAATGGATGAAATGTACTTGCAGGGCAACAGAGGCTCTGTGAATGGAGATGAATAAGATGTTGGATGAGAAAATGATTTTTGAACCCATTTTCATTGTGCGTTATTAACAGGCTACGTAACCCAGTGGGGCGGGTATTTTTATAGGAGCTCCTCTGTACAGATCTGCAGAGGATATGAGTCCATTACAGCTCTACTTAGGAAGCCTTGGGTCTTTAGCTCAATCTGTAGCAACTCATACTTTCGGATCTGGAGGTCCCCGGGCAGTCACAGATACACATGCCTTCCCCTTCACACATGGAAAAATCCCGGCTGTTGAATGAAAAATAGAGAACGCTACAGAATGGAGCTGTTTGCTGACGGCATAATATCCAGTGGGTATTACCCAGGGATCCTTCCGAATGGCGCTCAGCAATCCTCCGATCTGCCATTACTTGCCACGAGGAGGAATTTCTTGTGGTAAAGATGTCACTTTCGGTGATCTGCAGTCCTGCAAAATCCAGCTTTAGCTATGAGCTACCCAGACAAATGGCATGCTGCACTGTTAGCAGGTTTAGTGGTGCTCTAGCAAACAGCCATGAGGGCAAGCATGCATGCTAAAGACACAAAAGGCCAGATCCTCAGCTGGTGTGACTGGAAGTGGCTCCATCGACTTCAATGGAGCTATGCCAAGGTACACCAGTTGTAGGTCAGATTAGTGTTCTGGGCACGAAAATCTTTCCCAGAATGTTGGAAAGGGGCTCCATGCACCTGCAGATGAAAGGACAGGGCATCTCTGGGCCGGATTAACTTTGAAAATTTATAAATAGCTTCTGAGGCCATGTAACATTTTGGCTCAGGTGACTCAGCGTTAGTGTAACATGGTGGGCGAAGACGAGTAATCTAATGATGTCTCCAGCCTGAGCTGCTCTCTGCAAAATACACCTGCACATCTTGGCATAATTGGCCCTGCGGCCTGGCAGAATTTTCTGCTGAATATTTTGGCTGGATCCAGGACCTTGTGCGGCTTTTGTGGCATGGAAACTGCATATAATTTCTGCTGAATAGAATCCTATATATCAAGTTGACAGTTTCGGGACATTATAAGACCATTTAGTGCTTTCTCGCTCAAAATGAGTCAAAACCAGAATGTAATTATTTAATGATTATTTGACAAACCGTGCCGTAAGAACACGATGAAAAAAAAAAAATACCCCAAACCTATTATTCCAGCAAGCGACCGAAAATGAAAAGGCAACTGTTACTCTCGAGCAAAACACAAAGCAGGGCACAGGTGTCACAAACTGATAGGGGGTATTCGGGTGTGTCTGCGTCGCCCACAATTTACTGCGCTCATTTATTTGTTCGAAAGGGTCTATGGGTCTGATCCTCCTCTCACCCACACTCGTGTAATTCCATCGACTTCAGCAGAGTTGCTCAAGAGAAGAGTCACCTCCCAAATGTTGCATCTTCTCCCGGAAATCTCTGCTAATGCCTGCCACGGAACAGTAGCTGTTCCAATGGTAGAAAATCACTTGTTAGGTTTGGCCAGCTGGGCAAAGTTGGTCTTGAGTCAGTCATCCGCAGAAGGCAGATGCATTTACAGGCCACTTGCAGGAGGACCAAAGAGACTAGACAGATCTGGCTTTTACAGTCTCGTTTCGTCTGTTTCCCCAAGAGACGTAAGTCCTGTGCCTGGAGAAATTTCCATATGGCATATGCCTCAGAAACTGCCCTGTGTGTATCTGCATCCAAAATGGTCTTGAGCTTTCATAGACCCAGGAGAAGGCCAGTGTTGGTATGACAGGTGTTCCGGAGTCACCGGGCGATGCTCTGGAACTACTCCATATGAAGCCAGTCAGGACTCTGGGGGAGCCTCCTCTCTGTGAGCAGACTGTCTCCAGGGCAAGAAGCTTACACAGCTTCGACCTTCCTGGGTCTGATCTCGGAGCATTCAGCATCCCCTTTTCTCACTGGGCCCTGCACCCCCAACTCCGCGGTCAGACGTGACTCTCAGCCAGCCAGTAAAACAGAAGGTTTATTAGACGACAGGAACACAGTCCAAAACAGAGCTTGTAGGTACCGAGAACAGGACCCCCTCAGTCAGGTCCATCTTGGGGACAGGGAGGCCAGAGCCCTGTCTGGCCCCCCTCCATTTCCCCAGCCAGCTCCAAACTGAAACTCTCCAGCCCCTCCTCTGGTCTTTGTCTCTTTCCCGGGCCAGGAGGTCACCTGATCTCTTTGTTCTCCAACACCTTCAGTTGGCACCTTTGCAGAGGAGGGGCCCAGGCCATCAGTTGCCAGGAGACAGGGTGTCGGCCATTCTCTGTGTAGACAGTGTCACACTGGCCCTCTAGGGCTCTGCAACAACCACACATCCTTATCCCACCACCTAGATACTTAAGAACTGCATAGGGGAAACTGAGGCACCCACACAGTATTCAGAGAAAACATTAAGAACATTTCCACTTTGTCACAACAGGATCCCGGGGGTGCAGCCTGGGACCGTTGTGCCCCCTTAACTCTCCAGCCTGGGCTGTCTCTCCCAATGCTTTGCTAGTGACAAGCAGCAAACCCCTCCAGGCACTGTTATCACTCAGCATGTGGAGCCCCACACCCAGCTAGATTGCATGAATGCTCCCAGAGCCACTCACAAATCGTGCAGAGAAAGGCACCAGCCAAATCCCCCCAGCTCCGAGCCTTGCACTTCAGGAATATACCATCCTGCACTGCTCAAGACCCTTTCTTGAGCAATGCAAGTTTATTAATTAGTTCACCACTTCATCAATGGAAAGCGAATATACACCAGCCTTTGTAACCTGAGCAGATTTACCAAACACGTTGGGCAAATTCACTGGTGAAGATAAATAGTGAAACAAGTTTATTGATTACAAAAGATAGATTTTAAGTGATAGGCAAAAAGTCAGAGTGGTTACCAAAATAAAATAAAATAAAATATAAGCACGCAGTCTAAACCTTAACTCTTATCACACTAGATAGTATTTAGATCAAGCAATGTTATCACCCCACTGGATCTTACAGTCCTTAATATATAGCTTTGTCTCTTAAACCTGGGCTTGGAGTCTTCAGTCTTCTGAGTGTCCTTGTTGCTTGCAGCATAGGTGGGAGAAGGAGAAAAGACCAAGGATGGGGCCCCTGTGTTCCATTTTATACCCTTAGTCCGTGTGCTTGGAGAACACAAGTCCAGGCATGTCTGGTGGGCATTGCTGAGTCACAAGGTGAAGCAATACCCCCGGCGTGTCTCCTGTGAGTGAGTCATAGAATTGTAACTCCTCTTCTGGACAATGGCTGGTGATGTCTGTTCTGCACCCACCTGGGCGCTGGTTACCTCTTCTCTTGTCATTGTCTCTGGAGAGCTAGTATCTGGGCGCTTCCCAAACCGGCAGCATATTTTAGTGAAAACCATACAACACAATTCTTATAATTTTATATGCGATAATGATACACATATTTAGATGGAACAATGGCTTTCAGCAGGTCATAATCTTTCCCATGATACCTCACATGGCAGGCTTTATATGCAATATCACAATTATATGTAAATGGGGAATACAAGGGTTACAGGGCACTCCCCCATGGTATAGAACGTCACAGTTAGCATCTCTGGTAAGCACTTAAGGGTGGTACATTAGACTGGGCTCTCTGCCCAGGAAGATCTGAATACAGGTTTGGAGCCTTCCTAAACAATTGTTTTGAAAACCAAAGAGCCAGACTGTTGTCTGGTGTAAACTGGCATAACGCTGGTAAAGTCAATGGAGCTCCGGCGACTTATACTAGCTGAGGACCTGGCCTAAGTACTGTGTTTGGATCAGGATGTTAGAAATCAAACAGTTATGTTTTTCATGCCAGTTCTCCTCAGATTTAATATCCTTTTCCTTTTCCCAATGGGCTCCTTAAGCAGGGCCTTCTCAGACCCTCTACATCATAATATAATATACCCTGAGGGAATAAACAACAGCAGAAAACCTACCCCACCCCAAGCACAACTCCCTATAACCCCGAAAAGGAGAGGAGCCAGATGCGCCATGAAGCCCACCAGAGATATTGCTCCTGCCCATCTATTTAACACAGAAACAGATAAGCTATTATGAGATCTGGCTTTTAACTTTGCAAATGGCCCTGAGCCAGAATCTCCAGAAGCTGGGATATTTGAAATCCGGATCCAGACCCACATTCTGCACTTTAGCCTCCCACTATTCTATTTGTATTTTTGTTTCCTCCTCCTTTTAGAGCCAGGTCATGCTATGAGTGCAGGGGATTGGACTAGATGACCTCTCTAGGTCCTTTCCAGTCCTCTGATTCCCTCCATCCACCTTGGAGCTTTTATTTGTGCTGGTGGCAGAAATAATTTATGGAGATATACCTATCTCATGGAACTGGAAGAAGGGACCCTAAAGGGTCATTGAGTCCTGCCCCCTGCCTTCACTAGCAGGACCAAGTACTGATTTTTGCCCTAGGTGGCCCCCTCAAGGATTGAACTCACAACCCTGGGTTTAGCAGACAAATGCTCAAACCACTGAGCTATCCTTCCCCCCTCCAGCTGTGCAAGACAGAGTTTATTTGCAGTGAAGGGTAAGTGGGAGGCTGTGATCAGGCTGGGATCTGAGGACAGAAAGCGCTTGTGGCTAGGAACTGTAAATGAATTGGGTCTGGGAATTTGCAGAAGCTGTTACACCCAGATTTTTCCAAATTCCACTCGGTTCCATGGCCTGGGTGTAATAATGTACATTTATACCTGTCTCTGAATGGACGTGTGTGTGTATATGTTTACTTTTTTACAGATGATTAGTCATGAACTATTAGTGTTTTCAAGCCACGAGCCTGATACTTCAACCACTGCTTCTGCAAGCAGTCAAACCGATTTCAACTGACTGCATGGAAAACATGGTGGTTTTAGATACGGGGGACCTCAGATGGTGTGAACTGGTGTAGCATCCTCAAGATCAATGGAGCTATTGCAGTTTACCCTTGAAATCAATAGGGCTACTCACGTGAGGGCCCTCTGATGTAAGAGAGTATCTACCTTAGCAAACACAAGATTTAATCTCGGTTTTGTGTGTGGCTCAATTATGCCATGATAACATTTCCTGCCATGTGGCCCGGGGTGTGAAACACACAGGCAGAGACAAGACGCTGATATTTAATTAGAGCTCTGCTGCTCATCAGCAGGATGCGGTGACATGGTGAAGTGCCTGGACTGGGAGATGTGGATGCAGTTTGATGGTCTGGGTTATTTCTAAAATCGTCGCTCCTCAGGGACGGCAGGACAGACAATCCTGGACAGCCTGAGTATTGGTGGTACTGGGGACAGCTGAATCACTCTGAGGAGTAACCAGAAACATTTCTTTGGCTCACAAGTATGTGGGATGTTCAGCTTCTCTGTGGGGTTTTTGCCCTTCACCCCCACAGGCTCTGGGGTTCCTCTTTGGGGGTGTGTGTTCTGTAGTCTGTACCCCCTGTTCCTGTTCTCATCCAGCATAGAGCATCCCATTTCTACCCCTTCTAGGGGTCTCAGGCTGCTCCTCCATCAGGTTCAGAGGGGCTGCCTGCTGAGGCTTCTACCCCCCCGCCTCCCCAGTGTCGTGTAGGAGTTTTTGGAGTTTGCCCTCCACCCAGCCGGCAGCAGCTGGCCAGGCAACAGTCTTGTTTGTGCTGCCACCACTACTGTACTAGGTAGCGGGTCCAGAGATGCCCCAGAAGGGTTGCGGATGTAGCTAGGCCCAGCTAGGCCCAGAGGCTCAGTTCTAGCTACAGCGAGGCAGCTGTGGGCCCCAAGGCCCGAAGAGTGAAAAAGAGCATCTTCCAGTTCTGCCTACTGCTCTCCTGAAGGCCCCTACAAGGTCTATGGACAGGGACAGTGGTGGCACGAGGTGTCCTCTGAGGAAAAGTGGGCCACCTAATTTCAGACCAGACCAAGAAATAGGGGGAACAACTCCCTCACCCCAGAAGAGATCTAGAGTTAGTCCCTATGTGAGGTGGGTCCAGGGCTTCTGGGGACACTTGGTGTGTTTGGGGACTGTGGATGCTACAGTAACTAGCAAGACTAACCCAAATTAACCTCTGAGCTGGTGCCCCCACATGTGTTATGCAGAAGCGGGTGGGTGTGAGCCAACCCAGGGAGTAAAGCGGTTAAGGAGAAGAGCTGACAGGGAAATGAGATTTTGTTGTCTGCAAAAAGGATTCTCCCTCCTGGTTCTCATCTAAAATTTTTTTGGAATTTGGAATTGGGGGAGGGGTTGCTGACAACATAAAATTTCTTTTGGAAAAAACAGATTTTTGGGGGGGTTGAAAATCTCCATTTTGTCAAAAAAGCCATTTTCTATAGGGAAAAATACATTCTGATGGAAAATGTTTAATCAGCTCTATTAAGCAGGGCCATAATTGCCTGTCATTACTAAGGTTTACTGTTACAACAGATCCAGAAGGAGGAGTTTGGGGCAGGATCGATCAGGATTTAGGGGTTCAAATACCACCCAAATGTCAGGATCCTAAATCCAAATAAACAGAACCCTACTACCAGAATCTTTGCCCAGCCCTTCTTTCTCTTTGTTCCTACAAGTCTGCTAGATGTTGTGTGAGGTTTGAGGTATTTCATTAGCACACTTTAAAAAATGACAGCGGAGGTAGACTTTTTAAGGTAGACTAGGGGATTTATGCACATGCCTACTGAATTGTGTGTCTAAATCCTGTGGTCCCTGCCAGTTTTCACAGCATGTTATGATTAATGTCTACACGTGCCGGCAAAGTTTAGTTGTAGCGTATACAGCTCACTCTGTTTACTGACAAAGCCCTGCTGGACGTCTCCAAAGGCAGGTCATAACCATTTTCTTTCCCCCGCCTGTGGTCATCTCTTTCTAAGTTCAGAGTGATGGCTTTTGTCAACGGGTAAGGTTTAAAGGGTGACGGTTTGAGAATACTGACCAAATGCCAGCTTGTTTAAAATGTAAACACTCAGGAACCCTCTCCCCAGAGAGTAGAAGCGCAGAAATAATTCACGGCCCTGATCCTGCAGTTGGATCAACGTGGGTGCAGGATTTGGGCCCATATGTGCCTTCATTAATCTAGTCCATTTGCTATCTGAGCACTGACTGGTAAAATGAAACATGATTGTAAGCCCGTTGAGACAGGACTGTCCTTTTGCTCTGTTATACTACCTAGCATAATGGGGCCCTGGTTCATGACTTGGGCTGCTAGGCATAATAATTAATAGTAATACAAGATGAAAATGAAAGTACTCACTATTGCCAAAGCCAAAGAATGTAAAAATTCTGAGTCAGCCCCCACATCCCCGCCTCCCAAATCATGAGCTTGGTTTAAAAATCATGAGATTTTTTTATAAAAAAAAGAAAGTGCTGCATTTTGGGTTCTTTTTAGTTGCCTTCTGGTTTCCGAGCCTTCAAGGTCCACAGTTTCAAGCAATCACGAGGTCTAGAAGCATCCATTATTTAGTAAGGGAAGCTGAGTGTTTCACACAATCACGTGACTCCAGGAGCTGGGGCTTTAAGACAAAACACCAAACAATGGAGACTCGCCATAAAAGCTTGAGAGGTGGCCATGCTGTGATACTAAGAGCAGGGCCCCTTGTGCTAGGAACAACGGCACAGTGAGAAACACGGGTGCAACTGTAGGAGGTGACTGCTCCTCCTCTGGTTTTCAGCTTGATGAGGACATCTGGGTGGGTCTCCCCTCTTCCCAGAATTTCAGCCCGCAGTTGGAGGGGAGGGAGGAGAAGGAGAGAGAGCACGCTGAGGTTCAACCTTAGCGCACCAGCATTCAGCCCTCTCTCCCTGCCTCCCCGCAGAGCTGCTGCTGAGCTGAGCAGCTGGGAAGGGAGGAGGCAGCTGCAGCTAGCTACAGCCTCTTGCCTTGGGGGCTGCTCCTTCCCTCTGCTGGACAGGTCAGAGGCTGCTGAGGGCAGAGCAGCGGGGCCTGGCCAGGCAGACAGGAGGCTAAGGCAGCTCCAGAGGAGAGATTGACCCCTAGCTGCCCTCCCAGAAACTCCTCCTCTTTTCCCCCCGCAGGAGGGTCAGGTATGGGGGAAGGAAGCTGGGGGGCACTCAGCCTGATGGGCGACGCTAGAGGAAGGGGAAGGGGAGGTGTAGGGGACTTGAGCCACAGGGGAGGACATGGGTGGGACATGAGACCGGCTTGAGGGGTATAAGCTAAAGGGAGGGATTGCAACTGCTTTGGAGAACAGGGTCATAATTCAAAATGATCTGGACAAATTGGAGAAATGGTCTGAGGTCAACAGGATGAAGTTTAACAAAGACAAATGCAAAGTGCTCCACTTAGGAAGGAACAATCAGTTTCACACATACAGAATGGGAAGAGACTGACTAGGAAGGAGTACGGCAGAAAGGGATCTAGGGGTTATAGTGGACCACAAGCTAAATATGAGTCAACAGTGTGATGCTGTTGCAAAAAAAGCAAACATGATTCTGGGATGTATTAACAGGTGTGTAGTGAGCAAGACACGAGAAGTCATTCTTCCGCTCTACTCTGCGCTGGTTAGGCCTCAGCTGGAGTATTGTGTCCAGTTCTGGGCATCGCATTTCAAGAAAGATGTGGAGAAATTGGAGAGGGTCCAGAGAAGAGCAACAAGAATGATTAAAGGTCTTGAGAACATGACCTATGAAGGAAGGCTGAAAGAATTGGGTTTGTTTAGTTTGGAAAAGAGAAGACTGAGAGGGGACATGATAGCAGTTTTCAGGTATCTAAAAGGGTGTCATAAGGAGGAGGGAGAAAACTTGTTCACCTTAGCCTCTAAGGATAGAACAAGAAGCAATGGGCTTAAACTGCAGCAAGGGAGGTTTAGGTTGGACATTAGGAAAATGTTCCTAACTGTCAGGGTGGTTAAACACTGGAATAAATTGCCTAGGGAGGTTGTGGAATCTCCATCTCTGGAGATATTTAAGAGTAGGTTAGATAAATGTCTATCAGGGATGGTCTAGACAGTATTTGGTCCTGCCATGCGGGCAGGGGACTGGACTCGATGACCTCTCGAGGTCCCTTCCAGTCCTAGAATCTATGAATCTATGAAGATCAGAGCTGTACAGGGCTGGGGAGCACTCTTATATGTTTGTAGTATTTTTCATTGGCCTTCTGAGTTTGGGGGCTTTGGGGGTGATGTTTTCAAGCTTTCCTAGCCAACCATGTTATATTTAAGAGAGTCTGTGTCCCCAGTGCTGCCAACTGTCATTATATTTAGTGCTTTTTCTTAAAGCCCCAGCTCCTGTAATCAGGTGAATATTTGAGAATCTCGGCTCATGTGATTTTACTGTGCGTCTCGGGATATTTTGGTGTTCTTCTTAAAGCTCCAGCTCCTGTAATGAGGTGAATATTTGAGAATCTCGACTCATGTGATTTTATTGTGCATCTCGGGATATTTTGGTGTTCTTCTTAAAGCACCAGCTCCTGGAGTCAAGTGATTATGTGTGAGGGTGTCAGGTTTCATTTAAATAAAAGTTGGGGAGGAACTCTATTGGGGAGGAAATCTTGAAAATGTGAAGCAAATTCACCTTAAAAATTCACAAGCAGAAGACAAACAACAAGAATGCCAAATGTATTACTTAAAAAAACCAAACCCTCATGACTTTTAAAGCTAATCTCATGATTTTGGGGTGGGGGAGGGGGATTTGTGACTTTTGAATGCTTGGGACTGGCCACACTATAATTTGGTGAAAATGAATTTCCAAGAGTTATGTTTTTTCCAAGTGCAAAGCGATAGCTTGAATCAGAATGACCTTTATGTAATGTTAAGATGGTGGTGGTGCCAAAACGAGGGAACAAAAGTAAAATCTCCAGGAGAGAGCATGGCGTGTGGGTCGTCTCTGACAGTCTGCACAGAACTTGGAAAACAAGAATGGCTGAGCTCTGCACAGATTTGCTTTGAAATTTAAAGTTGTGCAATACCCAGGAAACAAGAGGCACTGTCATTTCACGGCTACATGCATCACAGCATGCAAAAGTTTTACCTGATCTCTAAAGTTTCCATATTTCCGTGACTATGTCCATGCAAATCTTTACCCATCATGCTCCCGTGGAAAAGGAAAAAAAAAAAATCCCTCCACTTAACGTTACAGATAGTTTTGAACATTTTTCTAATAGCAACAACAACAATCATTTGCCTACCATTCGTTTTTCCTGAGTTGCACACAAGCCAGGCTCTTCCAAAAGAAGCGAACATCAGTGTATGCTGAGCAAAGGCGATCGCTGTCCGGCCACTGATTGAATTACTGAGAAGATACTGAACAGCGCCACGTGAGTGCAGAAGGAATTCAGGAAATGATGGGCAAAGACATAAGAGAATGAACAAAAAGAAAGAAGGCCCCCTCTGTAAAAAACACTTCCATAAAGGTCAGAGGGATGTTAGAAAGAACTCGAAAATAGTTCCCAGCAACCTGTTTAGGAGATCATCCCAGATCCCTCTACTTTGGGGGTGAAATTCACCCATGTGTAGAGGAACACAGCCCATGGTCTCGGTGCCATTTATGTCCTATTTAAAGATTTAAGTAATGCCCAGGCCTAGTGCTGGGGCCGCTGCATGAGGGTGAATTTCACCCTATAGCGATACAAATGGAAAGGAGAGCTTGGATTAATGAACAAGGAGACTTCGTTACAGGAAACAGACTTAACTCATTCCAAGAGCTGAAAACACATCATGCACTTCCAAAGACAAGCTTCTACTGAGATTTGCAAAACCGGCCTTGGATTTGCTCCAGACCTAAAGACCTAAATACAGCCCCTGCAAGTAATACAGCCGAGTCCCTTATATTGAACCCCCAGGAGTTCACCAACGGAATCAGCCCTGTGGAAGAAGCAATAATGGAAGAAACTGACACAAACAATGGTCTCCCGAAGGTCGTGTGGGAAGCGTATTTAGGAAGCCGGCCTCATGGGAGGGGAGAGGGGGATATGACTTGTGCATTGATCTACAGCAAGCCAATCAGTGCTAAATACTAAGTATCACACTTTTCTTTATGGAGTGACCATTATCGTACCTCTACAAAAGCTAGAGCAGGGGTGGGTTATCGACAGGTGCAGTTGCTGGAATTGTCATGCAGAGGGGAATGAAATCAGCGTCTGGGTGTTCTGCATGCATAGAGTAGGTTTATGTGAGCATATAAGTGCAATTGTAGACACCTGGCCTAGAGGGCTTTGTAGCTTTTCTGCAATTAACAGTTTAGCACCCACAGAGAAATCCTCCCCCTGCCCCGCAAGCTGCTGGAGCACCTGCCTGGTATTATTCCTGATTTACATCAACCTAAAGGACATCAGGGTCAGGTGCAGTCTCTAGAAACAGGGCCAGCTCTTGCTGGGGGGCTGAGGAACAGTCATCACCGCTTGGAAGGAGCCACCTGAAACCACCTTCACACTCTCCCAATCCTGGGCTGATCAGCGCCAGGCCAGTTGCCATGTAGAGCAGCCGAAGAGCTGGTCTGAGGTATGCCAGCTGCCAACAACCCCAAGAGACCACTGTGGCAGATGGGGTACAGGGCGCCCTGGCTATGCCCCTTCTCCCCATGCCATATCCCTGGAGCAGGCCCCAGGAGAGGTTTGAAGTAGACCTGCTACCCTAGCTTTACACTACATGTTCTCCCTCTGAATGGAAGACCTTCTGGGGGCGGGAAAGACCACTTAAGACAGTTTTGCTCTGGGAGAGTAGTGCAAAATTGCCCTAAAGCCGCTCAAGATCTGGCCCACATAGCACGAGGCTCTTTATAAAACTAAATAGATCCTGACATGTCATCAGCATCTGTTTTTCCTGGAGATGTTTATACACAACCGTTCTCTGAAATCAGCCCACCATGCAGCCTCCTCTTACTGAGAAAATGTGCTCAGATGATTTAACTTAATGACTTAGTTAAATTGAATGGTTTCCAGTAGCACAGTAATGTGTTTGGAGAAGGAAGGACTTTTAAAAAGAAGCTGTTTGCCCATCTAATTCAAACAACTTTCCATTCCTGATGGGGAGAAAGGAAAGTCTGAGAGCTTTGCAGAATTAATACAGGGTACCCATTACTTCATTTTATAATGCTTGGCAAGGAAAAACACATAAGCCAGTGAAATCTGGTTATTTGGCTCTTCCGTGCATTCCACAGTTATGGGGCAACTAAGCACAGGGAATTTTCAGTGAGTTAAAATGCGTTTGCACTAAGATGACTTACAAGAAGGATTGCAGTTTGGCTGCTCATACCTGGATATGACCCGTGTATACCGTAGTAGTTGTATTCTGAATGTAAGGAATTTCTTTACTATCTCACAACTAAAATAATTTCTCCTTTTCTCGCAGAAGAGTAGCCAATGTGTGGGAATGAATGTTATCCGTTCTTTCCAGCATACAGTGATACTAAAAATGTTTTCTTTAAAAGAAAATTTAGTGAACACACAAATTGACTAGCATTAAGTTGTGAAACCGCCGAATCTCTTGGGATCTGATCCTTCAAACACCTTCAAAGTTTAGTTGGACTACTCACATGAATAAAGTTACACACGTGCTTCGGTTGTTTGCAGAATGGGGACCTAAGTCACTATTGAATGCAATAGGTTGATGTTTCTGGGCTCAATTTTTTCCAGGCCAAATATGGGGGTTTTGTCAAAAAAAATTCTTGAGGACGATTTCCTCAAAAACAATATTTCCAATTTTTTCAGTGGGAAACTTCTAACCAAAACATTTTTCTTTTGCAATTTTGAAAATACCGACATGTGAAAAGGAAATATTTAGATTGAAAATGTCAAATTATTTTGTCTTGACATTTCCAAATCACATTTTTTAGAACTTTTCATTCCAGAAAAATCTTTTGATAGTTCAACTTTTTGTCCCAATTTGGGATGCAAACAAATGTCAAAAATATTGGCATTTCATGCAGGACTGAAATTCCATTTTCCAACCAACTGTATTACTTTATGCTCTGAAAATTTTTAAAAATTCAGTGGCTCGTGAGATATTGATAGGAAAAGAAACTCGTTATAAACAGACAAG
The DNA here is from genome assembly GCF_028017835.1 of Emys orbicularis. Taxonomy (NCBI): domain Eukaryota; kingdom Metazoa; phylum Chordata; order Testudines; family Emydidae; genus Emys; species Emys orbicularis. Next base: position 9,831,602 of record NC_088686.1, on the reverse strand, counting down.
GTGGATGAGGTAATATATTTTATTGGATCAACTACTTTGGTGAAAGAGACAAGCTTTCAAGCGACACAAAGCTCTTCTTCGGGAAGAAGAGCTGATGAAGTACTCTGTGTAGCTCGAAAACTTGTCTTTCTCACCAACAGAAGTTGGTCCAATAAAACATATTACCTCACCCAAAGTGTTTCTCCAATATCCTGGGACCAACATGGCTACAACAACACTGCAGACAAGTTATAAACAGACATTTTAGGTGGGATTCTGAAAGCCACCTGGAGGATATGGATACTCAATTTCCTTAGATGGTTTGGAAAAATCCATGTTTCAATTCATCGACTTTTCAACAATAACTTTACTCGTATCAAAGCCACATGATGACTCATGTACACAACCACATCTGAACAGTTGACCTTCTTTCATCTCCTTTCCACTCCTTCACCTTAAAATTTATCTGCCACATAAGAATTGTCTTTTTATAACAAACAACTCAATGTGATTGATCCATTATTTAGGATTTCAGCATAGATTCTTTGTTAGCTGGATTAAATTTTACTTTTGTTTTTATTGTCCAAACTGATAAAATAATTATAGTAGGACCTGATTTTACACCTGACCGTAACTCAGCCTTTCTTTTGACACCTGCAGTTATTTGCAGATGCTGTTTATGACATTTAGCCTTCTAAATACCTGATTTGGGAGCACAGTCATGTACTTAGACATCCCAATGACAGAAATTGTGCATGCAAACAATTCCAGTGAAATTTTTTTTATCATAATTACATTTTCCTGCAATTTGCAGATGCATAAAGGGCAAGCAGTTAAAACTGACTGTGATGGGGCATTCACCCCATACCCGCCTCAAAGGGTAAGGTGATTAGGTGGGCCAATTAACCAGCTAGGCTGCACCTGGAGGAGGGGCCATGGAGCAATGAGGACTAATTAAAGGGTGAAGCTCAGCTGGACAGGAACAGGAGGGGCTGGTATAAAGCCAGGTAGCCGAGGGCAGAAAGGGGCTGCAGGGAGGAGGTTTGCAGTCATTCTCCCTGAGACTAGGGATAGCAAAGAGCTTGGCCTGCAGGGAAGGGCATACCCGGAGGAGGGTGGAGAGGGATCCTGATAGAGGCAGCATAGGAAGCAGTCCAGGGAAACAGTAGCAAGGCGTGGGACAGTGCAGACATTAGCTGCTGGTGGTAGGGTCCCTGGGCTGGAACCTGCAGAAGAAAGTGGGGCAGTGGGGAAGTGGCACCACTGAGGGGCAATGAATTGGAAGACTGCCTGTGACGGCTGGTACAAAGAGACCTTGGTACCATGGGCGGCGCGTGGACATCTCCCTTCAGGGAGGCTATCTCCATGGCCCCGCCCCTCACAGCCAGAGCCCTTAACCCCCCCCTCCACCTCGTGGCCAAAGAAGCCCTGGGCCGGCCCCAGCCGGCCAAGCAACCTGAGCCCTGGCCCCAGCAGCCCAGCCACCGCCGCGGGCCTGGGCCTGGAGCAGCCCCAGCTCCAGCCCAGAGTCCCACGGCAGCAGCTGCAGCCAGGGAAAGCAGAGCCTTCCCTGGCTTATTATACCGCCCGCCCATGCTTGGTGCACAAACCGACAGTGACCTGGCTGGAAGGGCAACCCATGGGAGGGAGCAGTCGAGTCCCGAGAGAGAGTCTGAGTGAACCCCCACAGGAAGGGGCATCAGCCTGGCAGAGCTAATCCCCAGCCATGGTCGCAGGGAGGTGCTCCAGCGGTGAGTAGAGCACCCCTTGACACTGACCTTCAACCATAAATAGGACAATAGCCAGTGTGAGATTGTAGCAAGCTATTTAGGGCCTGATCCGAAGCCCACTGAAGTCAATAGGAGTCTTTCCACTGATTTCTTCAGTCTTTGGCTCAGGCTCTTAATGTATGAATTAGAGTAACTGCAGCCTGCATGTGCCTGGTGTTTAGTTTTCCCTTGGAGGCATGAATCTTTGTTTGTTTTCTCCTTTGATATTTATCTCGTCATTAGTAAGATTTTAAATCGTTGGAACACCTTAACGACGGCTGTCCGCCACAGGCAGCGGCAACCTTACATATCCACGTTGGTCATGGAGCAGGCATCCGGAGGGAGGTTTATTGGAAGGAAAAATTCATAATGATGCCATGATGCAATGAGCCGTTTTATCTCACAGGGAGGTTGAACTAGGCCTAGTAATTGCAGAAAGATTTATGTGACTGGAATTATACATGACTGGTGCTGGCTAATGTATCTGTGGTGTGGATGTTGTGAAAGCACCTTATGAGACAACATGTATAGAAACTTCAGAAGGCGTATAATCTCCGGAGACAGAAAGAAAAAACACTCTCGCTTGATTCGTACATGGTGCTGACAGGAATCTTCTGTTCCCTATGGCCAAAATAAAATCTCTTCAGCTGACACATTTGTGTTGCATCAGATAAACAGCGGCAGGGTTAGTGTGTTCATGTTTCAATTTGTCTTTAATACTCTCTTGGGCTTTCGCATGCCAAGGGATCATATTTGATTTAATCATCAGTCACCTTGAAAAAGGAAATATCTGAAAATCCACATGATTTTCATTCAACACAAGCTCTTGATAATAGTAATCCGGGCTTCTTCGGAAGGAACGAAAGTTGTCTTGCCAAATTCTTGGCTGGGGTAAATCCAGAATAACTCTGCTGAAATCAGTGGAGTCAATCCAAGTCTACATTGGTGTAGGTGAGACCAGAATTTGGGTCATTTTTTTGTTAGGCCGTCTTTGTGACATTCATTAGTTTGTGTCAACCTATTTTGCAAGACTGCAGACCTCTTTGGATTAAGCCAATGGCTTAGCAGTAATCGTATTATAATTTGACGTATTTACCACACCAAATCAAGCCCAGCCGATGTACTTATTCCTTTTGATGACCAAAGCATCCCAATCAGCTGAATGGATGTTATTTTACGTCTTGACACATTTACCCTAGCGGAGCTTGTATTTAATCTATTTGGCCTGATTACAAGCCTACGGTATTAATCAGATTTAGGAATTGTTTCTTTTTTGATACTTTGCACTTTTTAGCAGCCCCTTTGCCTTTCCCCTCAGCCTCTCAGAGGCCTGGCACAGGGTCAATGAGCTATGTAACCCCGCCTTAACACCTACCAAAGCAGTGATGTCTACTTGACATCTGTTAGGCTAGTCATAACTGTCTTCCTGACACCTTGTGCTCTCCCCATCTGTTGCATCCACCCATTGCCTCTCTCAGTTTATACTTAGATTGTCAGGTGACTAGGTCAGGGAGTGTCTTTTCATTATATGTTTATATAGGGTCTAACATAATGGGGCCCTGATCCTTGACTGGGACTTCTAGGTCCTCCTCTAATACAAAGAATCAATACTACTATTGCTTATGTATCTCCACTACCATTTGTTCTGCTGCGGTGAGGAGGGGTAGGGCTACTGGGGCATCTTCTCCAGAACGCAGTATAAGGATGGAGAGGTGATTTTCTTTCGTATTCTTCTTGACCAGAGTGCAGAGACCTCTTCACTTGTACTTCAGTTCCTGCACCTGTCTGTGAGCAGCAAAGAAACTACATAAGAACAAAGAGTGGCCATACTGAGTCAGACCAAAGGTCCATCTAGCCAAGTATCCTGTCTTCCGACAGTGGCCAGTGCCACTAAAGCTCCTGTTCCACATTCTGGCTTCTTTTTCTGGATCCTCCTTCAGTGCTCTGTTTCCACAATGGTGTCTGTATTATTAAGGTGACTTCCCCTAGCACCAGCTCTGTGTTTCCCACATGGCTGCCTGAAGAGTCACTGGGAGGGCTAGATCCTGGTATAAACTGACATAGCTCTGTTGAAGTCAGTGGCTCTGTGTCCATTTACACCATCCTTGAGTCTCTGGTCTACCTTAGACTGGGAAGACCTACCACCCATGGAAGTAATTGGAGCAACATTCTCTATACAGTAGCAACAGCATTAAGTTCAGATTTGCTAGAACCCCCACTGGAACTTCTCCCTTTTCCAGAGAGCATGTGTTCATATCTGTGTGGGGTCAAGAAAAGTCCTATTTAGGACAGGCAAGTGACGCCCATTTAAATTCTGCACCCAGTAATGTGTCCTTGCGTTGCTGTAGTCAACCTTGTGTAACTCAAGGATAGCAAGATTTTTCAAATGAAAAGTGAAGCAGGTTGTGAACGTCTATGAAATGAAGGCGAGCGCCCAACTGCAAAACAGGGGGTAAGAAATCGTAAAGCCCTTCACAGCCCCTACAAGACAGTTTGTCAGGCCACCAGTTCAAGACATTTACTACTGAACATAAAAACACTATTTAAAGATCTGCTTGCACATTCTTTGTAACAGTGCAGATCTTGACTCTCCCCGGCTTCCTGTCTGCATTACACTAGGAGACACCATTAACGGTATATCTACTTGGCAGTCAGGTGGGTGGACCCACATTAGTTTTAATCTAGCTAGCATGGATAAAAATAGCAGTGAAGACATGGTGGCATAGGCTGTAGGACAGGCTTTACAAGCATGCTGGGGACCATGGGTGTGTACTCCTGCTCCGTGCCCCTGCCAGGTGCTATTTTTAGCTGTGCTAGCTAGAGTAAATCCAGCAGGGGTATACCTACCTGAGCTGCAGTCACACCTCGGACTGCAGTGTAGACACACCCTCGGAGCCCATGGATCAGCTCTGCGTGGCAGGACTGGCATCCCGAAGAGCAGCGGAGTCATCTGATGGCTTTCTGTGCTGCCGCTAGAGCCGGGGGGAGGCAGCACATGACAGATCCCCCCAAATATTCGTCTGGGGTGAAATTCACCCCGTGCAAAGTCCATGCACCACTGAAATCCCACTAAAGATCTTAAGGGAAGAGTCTTCTAAGCAAACAAGACACCTATGCCCTGTCTACGTTGCTTCTGACAATGTAAGTAACGTAACACTGTTACAGCAAGGGGTAGCAAGGGCAGGGCCCAGCTCAGTTTGCTCTCCTCTCACTGAAGTACTAGGACTGTCCGCTGAAGAATGAAAGGCTCCTTTACTGACTTCAGTGAGAGCAGGATCAGGCCCAGACTACATTCAGCCCAGGGAGGCTTTCCTTCAGCATCGGGCTGAGACTGATGGGACTTTCTTGTTCCACTTATTTCTGTTCATTATCCAAACCCCACTCTACCCTGCCACTGGGGAGACCCACCCGGATTGAATTCCCTTCTCTGCCACAGACTTCCCGTGTGACCCTGGAAAAGTCCGTCTCGCTGAGCCTCAATCCAACAGGGGATTAGAGCCCTTCCCTACCTCCCAGGGGTGTGTGTGAGGCTAAATGCATTAAAGATTGTGAAGAGCGTTGAGATCTGCTGATGGAAAGCACTACAGGAGAGCTAGGTATTATTGTATGAAGTCCCCTAGCGTTCAGTGGGAATATTTGTAAAGCAAGGTAGTGCTGAGCATGAGTAGGGGTGATAAAATGGAGCCCTAAGGCCCTGGTCCTGCAAAGACTTATGTGCTATGAGTAGTTCCATTGCCTTCAGCTATGAGTCTAGTCTCCTGAGTCCCCGTCCGAAGCCCTATCCACTAGACCACGCTGTCTCGGTCTCCATATATGTTGCTAAATATATATCAGATAGTTCAAGGCAACATATGGTATGTAAAGTCTCACTACATATCCACTCCCATCCCTTTCAAACTATTTAAAGATCTATAATATGAAGGCAGTGCAGTCCAGGGGTTTAAGCCCAGGCTTGCGTGATGTAGGGTCTTGTCTTTGTTCTGCCACAGACCTCGGGCAAGCCCCTTTACCTCTCTGCCTCGGTTTCCCCATCTATAACACAGGGATAATTTGTATTATCCTTCCTTTGTAAAGCGCTTTGAGATTCACTGATGGAAAGAGCTAAGTATGACTATTATTATGGGGGCCAGGCTAGCTCCTGGTGAGTCAATGGAAAGAATCCCATTAGCATCCTGCGTCCTGTCCACTGAAGTGAGTGGGGGTTTCACATGCTGGGATTGTGTATCTGCTGGAACATGCTATCCTCGTGTATAAAATACAATTCCTATATTATTACATTTACAATTAGGTGGTTTTAAGTGGGGGAATGGGGGAAGTATCAAATGTTCATCTTTGCCTGGCAGAAAGGAAATCTGAATTCAATAGTACACACACATGCTGAGAAGCAGAGCTCTTCCAACCAAATAGCTGTCGAGAACCCTGCTAGAAGCCAAGCCAGTTACGACAGCAAGATACATGTGTGCTCTATACACTGCACCAGGGCTCCGCCCCCAAAGAAATGGCTGTACACTCAGTATATCGGCTACTGAGCACTGTTGAAAACCTGGTGCTAACTTGGGCACGGAGCACTTGGAAGTCTAGCTTGGAGCTCTTTGGGCAATGTGGCCCTGTCTACACTGCAAAGAAAAACCCACAGCACCAAATCTCGGAGCCCGGGTCAGGCTCGTGGGGCTTGGACTGCAGGGCTAAAAGTAGCAGCAGTATAGACATTACCAGGGGCGGCTCTAGGTTTTTTGCTGCCCCAAGCACGGCAGGCAGGCGGCTTTTGGTAGCGTGCCTGCGGGCGGTCCGCTGGTCACACGGATTCGGCGGCATGTCTGCGGGAGGTCCGCCGGTGCTGCGCCATCAGCATCCCCACCGCCAAATTGCCGCGGGACCGGCAGACCTCCTGCAGGCGTGCTGCCGAAAGCTGCCTGCCTGCTGCCCTCACAGCGACCGGCAGGCCGCCTTCCGCGGCTTCCCGCCCCAGGCACGCGCTTGCTGCGCTGGTGCCTGGAGCCGCCCCTGGACATTACCACTCTGACTGGAGCCTGGGCTCCGAGACCCCGGCACCCCCTCCCCAGGTTTCAGAGCCCAAGCTCCAGCCTGAGTGGGAATGTCTACACTCTTATTCATAGCCCCACAGCCTGAGCCCTGTCCCGGGCTCTGAGATTTGGCTCTGCAGGTTTTACTTTGCTGCCTAGACATACCCAGGGTGTACAAAAGTTGAGGGAATTTTTCCCTTCATTTTTTCCCCATCTTTAGAATGATTGAACTATGCACATTTGCGGTTAATTGGCCTTAATCTGCTTTGTCTATAACGAGTGTGAGCATATTTAAAAGATCCTTTGTTTAATTAAGTATCAGAGGGGTAGCCGTGTTAGTCTGGATCTGTAAAAGCAGCGAAGAGTCCTGTGGCACCTTATAGACTAACAGACGTATTGGAGCATGCATGCCGACGAAGTGGGTATTCACCCACGAAAACTCATGCTCCAATACGTCTGTTAGTCTATAAGGTACCACAGGACTCTTTGCTGCTTTTGTTTAATTAATGTTGGGTAATTTCTGTTTCCCCGGTGACAGCGCACACTCACACCTTGTTTGTGGGACCGCATCTGTAGGCTGTGCAAAGTTATTAGAAATGCTTGAAATCCATATCGGGGTGGGTAGATAGCCTTCAGGAAAAGATGAGCTAAATTATATGGTATCACCTAAAGGGAAAATCTTTGTTGAACTGGGAGATGGAGGTAACTTCAGGGACAGAGAGAGATGGAGCACAACACAGCCTTCGAGCAGATTTCTTTGTATTTTTGTCTTATGAACTTTGAATTGAACTTGTGCACCGGATCTGGTCTGGATGAAATGTCATATCTGAGGCTGATCCTTATCTCTTAAATCTTTCCTTTGTTTCTTTGATTCTTTGGGCTATTCCCTCTTGTTTTATTGTGAGTGGCCCGAAGCTTTGATCTTGCAATAAGCCCCAGCGGGCAACACAAACCTTGGTTTGGTGTGAGACACACAGAGGGACATGGGGATACTCAGATAATCTAAACAGACAAGAGGTTACTTCTTCTATGGCTAAGTCTAAACGCAGGGTAACTTCAGAATTTATTGTCTCCCGTTACATTATGGGAAAGTGGAAATTCACACGGGTATTTCCACATTAAGGAAATGCACCTGTGGGAACTTGATTGTTATGTATCTGTTTCCAATTTTATTTACAGTCCTTTTTATTTTTTTAAAGAGTCTGAGCAATTTAAGCTTACCTATCCCTTAATATAAAATAATTGAAACCAAAGCTCTTAAATGCTTTATAATGTCATTCTCTCTACTTTTTACAATCACAGGCAGAGTTTGCATTCTTCCAAAGTATCTAGGTTTCTAAGCCTGAATTATATTGTACCTTTTCAGGAAGTTCTTTCACTAGAAAAGAACAGCTGGTCTTAATCTGATGAGGTGGTACCTGCTGATCTGTACAGTAAGAGCAAAGTGAGGGCAAAAATTTGGCGCACATCCTGGGTTACTTTGCAAATATCCATTCATTGTTTTGGGGGGTTGTTTTTATTTGTTTTTTAAAATGATGTAGAAAGACACATTCCGCCTATTCCCAACAGTTTCCATTAGCAGCAGTTGAAACCTTTGAAAAATGTACAGTGACTTGTCTATGTCAGCTAAGTAACAGCATGTAGCGGTTCATTCACATTTTTCATTTAATCCGATGGCTTTGAATTCCTTGCCTTGTAAGTTCCTACATATGAAGATTAGAAAGCGCTTCTGGCTATGTAGAATTACATGCTTTTAGATGAAATTTAATCCCTTGTAAAAGGTTTTATTCACAGCATTCTTTCCTCTTCACAGCAACTGTATTCCTTGTAGAATTCAGATGGCACAGACAAGGACTTTAGTGAAGAATGGCCCAAAATTGTCTCAGGTGTTTACGATCAAATCGATATCAGTATTTCTGGAGATTTGGCAGTGTATAGACTCAAGCCTTTGATTCCAGGAAAAAGTATACAGAAATTAAAGGCTGTAAAAATTATTTTTTAAACATGGTTGCATCAGCTTCATCTAGACTTTGACAGGAGGCCAGGAGATGAATTGGGAAACCTTAGCTTGGGCTTCTGTTTCTGTGATCCAGGCATGCCCCACTATACATCACAGCTGAAATGTGTGCATGGGTGAGTACACGTTAGGGTGACCAGATGTCCCGATTTTATAGGGACAGTCCTGATATTTGGGGCTTTTTCTTATATAGGCTCCTATTACCCCCCACCCTCTGTCCCGATTTTTCACACTTGCTATCTGTTCACCCTAGTACGCGTAGACCTTTCTCCTGTGATGAGAATCCCCTGCAGGGAAGATCCGAATGCTTTCCATTCCCTTTACACCACTTCCCCAGGCTGAAGGCAACAAATGGGGCTCAGGGTTGAGCTCACACAGTTTTTAACAAGCTAAGGGGGAACACTGTGGGGTGCCCCATGGCAGCACATCAAGAGCGTTGAGTTCCCTGCACAGAAGTGGGTCAGGTGTAGCAAGAGAGAACGCAGGTGTGCTCAGCCACCGGAAGCATGTGCATAAAATGTAGGAAAAAGGGACCCTGGGAGGACACGTCTGTTAAAGCAAAGGAATCAGGGAGAGAGGCTGAACCCAAGAAAGTGTGAATGATGCCAGTCTCTTGAATCTACGTCCGAAGACTGCATTCATGAAGAGGGCTGGATGGTAAATCTTGACAATATGCAATAGTGTTCAATTGAATATTAATCAGTTGAACCAGAGGTTACTGCCTTTGGTCAGTAAATTAAATTCTTTTCAGGTGAAGTGGAAACAGTTTATTAAAGGGAAGTCATCCAATCAGGAAACAGGAAAAAATACCATGTGACTCAGATGACCAATCATACAGCTTCAGTATCAAATACACAAAAGAATACTGGCAGCAAGCAGCTTGCGGGCAATCCATTGACTGAAATTTGTTTGCACACAACATTTGCCAAACAACTTTGAGTAGTGAACAAATAGGTAAAAATCACTGTCTGTTTGCAGACCATTTGCAAAGAAGAAAGGGCTCATTCACTGAATGAATTGTTCTTTGCAAATTGTTCACCCTGCTCTAATAGAGTTAGTGGGTTCACTGAGTCAAAAGCTTTCAGAAATTTTGTTTCCAAATAAAGAATGTAAGCCTTCCCTATAAATGGGTTGCTCACTTTTTATGAATGAGGCTCCAAAGTATGCTGGCATTCCTAAGAAACAAGCCTAGAATAACACTGCTGGCTTCCAGGTGCAATTTACAGATTATCAGCAAACAGCAGTCTACAGAGTATGAATAGTTTTTATGTTGAGGCAGCCATTATTTGAAAAATGGCTTTTTTCATGTTCTTTCTTTACTCTGTCATAGCATAATGAATATAAACTGTACAATTGGCTTCATCGAAATAATATTTTATTTTTGGTTTATTGACCAGATGCAATGAATCTCAGATCAATTAGTTTTGCTTTGAAGTTTGCTCTTGATCCAGATCTTCAATAAAAAGGAAGTTTCCAAATCACTGGTCTGTGAACAGTGTTTGTGATTAATTACCCTTTTATAATCTTAGGAATTCTGCTTGTTGCTGTATTTTGAGTAACTCAGACTGCATGGGGAGTCTTATTTTGGCTGGTGTATTTGGAAACTGCTAATAAACACCTACTTCCTGTTTTTCTTGCTACTGTGTATAACAAATTCTTTAAAAAAAACTTGCTTTCCCATCTCAGCTGCCTGCATGTTCAACCAGACTGAAACTGCATCATTGGTTAATCAACATCATATATCATTTGCCAACAAGTTTCTCACAGTTGTTAAATTCGGGACTTTATCTTTTACTGTGACATACTGTGGGTGGCTTTACACTACAGTAGGGGTGAAATAAGATTAATAATATTAAATCTATGATAGAGACAAATAATAGTTGGTTTATTTAAAATCCATTAACAAGTCTCATGCAAAGCATTCTAAAAGAATTGAGTGTATTTTCCCCATAGATCCCTTCAGTCAGTAGATCAGTTGGGATAGTGTATGGGTAAGTTTGTGACAGTCAAAATGTTCACTTTGTTGATTCCTGGGAAACATCTTAAGAGCAGTGCCTAGGAGAACTAACATCTGTTGGTGTAGACAGCGCAGAGATTTTAAGGCTAATATTGTATGGAGGATGTTTGTTTCGACAGGATGAATGTTTTTGTGAAATATAATATTCGGCTACGTCTAGGTATGTCCGGCTGGAGTTGAGGTCCAAATTTTGCATGTGAACAAACGTTAATTAACAGTAAACATTTGCAGTTTGTTGCTAATGTAATACAGCATAACGGTGGAAATAGATTAGTTATAGTTGCTTAAAGGTTTATATGTTTTTGCCTTGTATGAGTTTGTGTTTTGTTTTGTTTTGTTTTAACCTAGCTAGGATACCACACCAGGCTTTTGAGATACACGCTGGTGCCCTGCAGTAGTTGCAGAACAGATGACATGGACAATTCTATGAATGCAAAAGGTGTGTGTACATGACTTAGTGGACAAGGTAGATGAAGCCGTAGCTTTTTTGAGGCTAGCAGTAAGGAATGTCTTTTGCAATTTCACTGCAGCTGTGCATTCATTGTTGCAATAGGGTGTTTTGATGTTCAAATAAAACCCTTTCAAATTAATTCATTTTAAGGAGCATACCTTTAAGACTTTACAGCTCAACTCTCAGTGGGTACACATGTAATGTATATTGTTATTTATTTGTATTACAGTCGCAGCCAGAGGCCTCAACAGAGATCAGGGCCCCGTTGTGTTAGGTACTGTACATGCACATGGTGAGAGACTGTCACTGGCCTAAAGAGCCTACAGTCTAAGTAGCCAATACAAACCAACCATGGGAGGAGAAACAGAGGCACTGAGAGGGAACATGCTGTGCTCAAAATCACACGGCAGGTCAGTGGCAGAGCTGGGGATAGAACCTAGGTCTCTAGAAGCCAGTCAACTGCCCTACCGTTTAGATCACAGCTCCTGGGTAGCTAACATGCCGTATACCTTGGCTGGGATGTTGTCCTATAGCCTGTGTTGTTAGCTCCATTTATTGTCTTCTGCTTAAAGTGCATTCAAGTGATTTTAAAACAATGAGAGGCAAATGCCTGTGTAATTGGTGTAACCACTCTCAAACAGGTGGGCCCGTCCCAACGCAAAAGCAATGTCAGAGTCCTCCTATGTCCTGGCTGGTGGCTGTGGCAGGCACGGCTGCTCCGCCCTTCTGCCAGCATGACCAGTCTGCTTGGCGAATTGCATAGAGACCATTGCAGGATTAACAGGCATACGCACCTAAGTGGGTTGACCAGAGTGCATGGCCTCTGGCCCCTGCCCTGCCCTGCTCATGGAGAGTTCTTGTTGTGGAGGTTCTGGGAACACCAGCAGGAAGCAATGGGAAGCACCTGGCAGAATCGGATCCTTGGGTTCAGCAGAGACGTGCGTTGTTGGAATTCATATAATTACTGGGGCGGGGGGAAAGGCAAGAAATACAGTTTCTGTACCAAGTACATAACAGATTCCTCAGTCTCAATTTTAACTCTAACAAGTTGTGTGGTCCAAAGCAACTCCCCCCCTCCCAAATCACTAGCCCAGCTCCTGATGCAAATCACAACACTAACATACTAATGGCTGGCGGGCTGGAACTACATACAGCACTTTGCAGTAGAGGTCTCCTCAGGCCTAGTTTTTAAGCCCTATCCTGACCTGAACTGGACCCAAGCCCACCCAACCTGAGCCCGAGAGGCACAAGTCATTTTCTGACTCCACCCTGACCCTTCCCCCCACGCCTGAGTTACCTCCGCTGCCTCTTGCCCATGAGGTCGGCGTGGTGGCTGCAAGTAGCAGTGGCTGCGTGATCCATTCCTACTGGCTGCTACCCCTTGCTACCTGTGTGGGTTGCGCAGTGCAACTTGTCAGCATGCTCACACTGCAACACACAGAGCACAGCAAGGTGGCGGCGGTCGGCAGGAGCAGGGGCATGCAAACCCCATGAGCAGGAGAAGGTCATCAGAGGTGAGTCAACCTGCCCCGAGCCCAAGAAGGTCAGGTTGTTTTCTGATCTGAACCACCTGACACTTGTAGTCAGGTGCCATCAGGTTCGGGTCAGGTTGCAGTGCTCTAGTTTGCAGGATTGTGGCCTAGACTAACATTTTCAAAAACGACAAAGTGATTTAGGAACTTAGACTCCCCCTTTCAAAAGGAACTAAGCCACTTAGGCAACGACCTCCCATTGACTCTCCATGAGACTTGTGGGGAAGCTTCCAAAAGCATATATAGCAGTTTGGCGTCTAACTCCCCTTGTCTCCCAGGGGGAGTTAGGCACCCAGCAGCCATTTGTGCAGTTGGAAATCCCTCAGCTAGGCTACGAAGTCACTTCTGAAAATGTGACATAGCTCCTAAGTCACTGAAGAACTTTTGGAAATTTTACCCACCATCAAAATTACCTGTGAACTCTGTTGCTGTGTAAAAGTTATTTTTGGTTTTACACAAATTCTTTCCCCCCCCCCCTTTTCTTTTATTATTATTTATATTGCGGTAGCACTGAAAGCCCTAGTCTCCTCCGTTTTAAAATAAAATTTGCTCCTTCCATTTTTTAATTTGAGTTCTTCTCCTCCCGTTCAGCTCAAATGTTCAAGACGCTAATTTTAGTCGCTCTATTTACATTTCTTATATTTTTTTATACCATGGAAGGTTTTTCACACCTTCTCTGTAACCGCCTAATTATACAGTATGGGAAATCCTGACACCGTGCTAGCGGATTTAGATTTCTAAAGACTTTTTTTCCCCTTGGGGTCAGTTGGCCTCTTTTGCAATCAGTTTACATGCCTGTTGGAGGCTAATTTGCCTGACTGCCACCTAAACTGGTCTAGCGATTTGTTCCATAGAAAATAAATTATGCCCAGTGGTACAGTATAATATAAAAGCGTGTGATGATTTTTTGTTGTTGTTTTGTTCCAAAGGTTACTGGCAAACCATGAAAACCAACCTTTTGGTTTGTACAGTATATATTACAGTGAGGGCTGGATGAAAATTTTCCATCAAAACTGTTTTTTGACGGAAAATTGGATTTTCAACTAAATGACATTTTTCACACAAAGGGTCTGATGTTCTTGGAAAATGTTCACTTGTTGTCAAGAAGCTAAACATTCTAGGTTTTGGGTTGTCGGTGGAAAGTTGAAATTTTCCATGAAATTTCAACAGAAATATTTAAAAACATTTCTTAGAAACCTTTTTGCAGCCCTTCCTACCCATTTTCCAACCATCTCAAGTTACCAGAGTCCCAAGATCAAATTATAACCTTATCCTATGGATAAGTTGGGTATCAGTGGTGTATATGGATATAGTTTGGCTATGGATTACTTGGATAGAGTTTATTACTTATAATAATCACATACCTATGCAGAAGCATGGTAAAGATAACACATTGATATCACCTTGGGGCCTGCTCTGGGGTGGAATTTACCCCTGTGTGAGGCCTAGACACCACTGAAGTCCAAAAATAGGGCTTACGTGGGACTTAAGTGGTGCATATGTCTTGGACTGGCCTGCTGTATAGGGGTAAATTTCCCCCCATGAGTACTGAGTGCTTTCAACTCCTGTTGAGGTCAAGGGCTGCTGAAGGTACGCAGGCCCCAATTCAGGAAAGCACATCAGCACGTGCCTAACCCTAAGCAAAGCCTAAATCCATCCAGGTTCAGCACAGCTCTTAAGCACCTGCTGAAGTCCCTTCACCCAGCACTGTGCCGATGAAGCACGTTCTGCCCCCTCAGTGTATTTTAATTCGTTCATCTTCTCTCCCCCCGTCCCTTGGCCTCCTTTGAAGAGATTTTTTATGCAGTGCAGGCTCCAGAAAGGGACCCTCGAGTTTGAAAAATCCACAAAGTGTAACACCATGTTCTGTTACTACAGGCTATGGCGGCTCACGCTAACGTACAGTCCTTGGATAGCCTGCAGTTTGTGAAGCTATGTCTGTCGGTCCCTATGTTTTAGAGGCAATAGCTGTAAAAATGAGCTAGACTGAGATTTAATCAACGATGAAAAAAATGGCTGTGGTTTAAAAATAAGAACTCCTCCTCACTACCGCACTGTCACGTGTCCTTCAAACACAGCTGAACCGTTGTGTCCGCATAAAGGGGCATCTGTCACCCTTATGGGTATGGAAAGGAGGGCTCTCACCCAACGTGGGGAGGGGGAGGATTTCTCCACCCCACAGTGGGCACTGGGGATTACAGTCCACAATGCCTTTTACATTTCTAAGAGGCCGGGCAGCATGTTGCAGTGGAAGAGTTACGGCCTCTGCTGCTGCAGAATGGGGCTCCCAGAAGATGCCCACTGAGTGGAGTGGTCAGAAGACAGTTTTCCAGATGTCCGAGGGGAGGAGTTGACCACCTAGCCAATTCCCCTGGCCTCCCAAACTAAGGGGGCCTGCTGGGATATACCCGCCTCACAGGTTCAGAGAATTTAAAAAAGGATCGGCACTGGTGGATGCTTAACCCTAACGCTGCACCTTTCGAGTGGAGAGTGGTCCACAGCAGCACGCCAAAGCAGAGCTCTCCCCAAACTTTCAAGGAGGGGATCTGGAACTCACACCGGGAGCTGAATTTCTCCTCTGGCTTCTATTGCTGTAATGGACTGACCCAAAACCTTGATCCAAGTAACCCTGGACTTTGGGGCGTTCCAAATCTAGGATCCAAGTATTTGTATCTTCCACCCATCTCTTCTCTTGCCCGGTGCTAATTAGAGGTTCACACATCATTAATTAGAAGTTGACCAGGTGAACAATCTTTAATACCGCCCACAATCGGCATGAAAAATAATCCACATGTACCAGCCCATCAACCCATTCATTAGTGCACACAAACCCACGTTTCCATGCCCCGAGTGCTTAACTGCATGAGCAGATGGGGCTATGGGAGTGCAGGGTCTGTGCTGGGGGGAATTGTGGGGGCCAGGGCTGGGGATGATGCATATTTCCCCCACTCCAGCCCAGTAGTTAATCAGAAAAGTTAAAGGACCTGCATGCTGTATTACAGTTTTTATAGACCCTTGTTGGGGTCCTCCGCTCTCACCATGGGAAGGAGTATTCCCTAGAAGCATGGCTTCGCTGGAGCTGTGTTCCCAGGGAAAGGGTGGGTCGCAGCCAGAGAAAGGGCACTGCCCTGGCCTGCTGCAGATCTCCTGGGATCCTTCAGATTTGTGGGCAGCTTTTCCCCGGGTTGGGAAGAATGGAATAATGTGGTGTATCTCTGCAAGGGAATCTTCCTGGAGATTTTCTAGCAAAAAGTCCCCTCCTGCAGCTTTTAGCCATGGGAGGAGACACCTAAATCTTTGCTTTTTTGTTGTGCGTTTGGATCAGCACTTCAGTATTGCTCGTGGAACCCTGATAACTTGACTCACATGGACCGTATTGGCAGACACTAAGTGGAGAAAAGAACTGGGGCTAGATTAAAAGCCATCAGGAATCCAACATGCAGTGACAGCAAGAACAGATCTCTGGTGACCTAGAGAAACCTCTGAGTCAAATTGGACACCAGTTACATTAGAACAGCACCAGCTATAGTGGAGGTCATTAGAACGGCTAATCTTTCCAAGGTAAATTTGCTGTGAGACTGCTGCGCTGCTCATAGACCGACATTGTCTACCTTGTGGCTTGGTGGTGAATTTAGCATGGGATGATTACACTCTTTCCACCATAATCCACTTTTTCCGCCTCTCTGGTTCCAATTTAAGAACATGAGATGGTCTAAGGAAATTATACGGTTCCCATTTTTATAGCCTGATAGATATCCAACCATACCCGAGTCATGCCTGTCAGAAGCCATTAATAGATAACTAGAGCTCCCAGCTGAAAGTTCCGAGGTACTCTGCCCAGGTAACCTTAGCCTTATCGTGGGATATGTGATGGATCAGCCTGTGGCAGTGTTGCCACCTCTTCAAAGTATCCCACCTAGCAATGGCACACCTTAAAATCGACTTCTTTTTTTTCAGAGGCTTGTTATGCTTACAGCTAATCTTTGGCTGTGCTTCTTCGGTGTCCATGCCTGCCTAATGCTCTGTAATTGCAACTGGCTCAGTTCCTGTGCCTTGCCCTCAAATGGCAGGTCCTTCCCAGGCAGGGCCGGCTCCAGGCACCAGCTTGGCAAGCAGGTGCTTGGGGCGGCCACTCCGGAGAGGGGCGGGAGGTCCAGCTATTCGGCGGCAATTCGGCGGACGGTCCCTCACTCCCGCTAGGAGCGAAGGACCTTCCGCCGAATTGCCACCGCAGATCGCGGCTTTTTTTTTTTTTTTTGGCTGCTTGGGGCGGCCAAAACCCTGGAGCCGGCCCTGTTCCCAGGTGGCTGGAAAACAGCCAGTCCTGCAATCTAGGCTCTTGGCAGTGGGGCTTGAGGGAGAGGGGAATGAAAGCGTGTTACATCCTTGTGAACTCGCCCTGTTACATCCAAACTAGCCCAGATAATCCCAGTGTTGCATAAAGTCCTTTCTGCCCTGGAGAACTGGGCATTCCCTGACCTGAAGGGAACTTTATAATATAGGTGGATGGGGCAGAAAAAAAATCCAGCAGAACTATAGCTTATCCCATTTTATAGATGGGAAACTGAGGCACAGAAAGATCAAGTGATTTACCCAAAAGATACCCGCACCCAAAAGAAACGTGTGTCAAACCTAGAAACTGGACCTAGATCTCCTGCATACCAGTGCAGTGCCTTAACCACAGGACCAACTGCCCTTTAACTCAACGACTCTGGTTTTACATCAGTGTAATGCCACTGAAGCCAGCGGTGTGATAGTGGTACAAACCCAGTGTAATGGAGCAGAGAACTGGGCCTTCAGGTGTTACTCAAATCAAAGACGCTCTGTGGCTGTCAATGGAAGTTTTGTGTGAGTACAAGGTGCAGGGTATGACCGGTTTTTGTGTGTTTACATTGCCCCAGAAGGATGTGATTAGAACCTGCCGGGAGGAACAAAGCAGCTCACTTTAATATGCTAAACTTTATTAATGTCTACAAAATTGTTAAAAAAAAGGTAATCTGGAGAATGTTTGACACTGAGCCTGTCTGTGTTTTGAAATGACCCAATGTGTGTGTTTTACGATAGCCATAACCATTCTGAGAGAAGATAAGAGGTTTAACATAATGGGTTTTTTTTCTTATTTGGGATTTTTTTTTAAAGCCAACATACCATTGATGAAGAACATAAACAAAGTAGCCTTTTATATCTTTTTCCTAAAGCCTGGACTGTTCCAAATGTGTGTTTTACTGAAGGGCTGGTGCTTTTTTTTTTTTTTTTAAGTAGCAGAAATGTTGGTCAGTTTGAAAACAGTTCCTTACAGCTGTCCACATAAATAAATTTGAAGTTAGGGTTGGTTTAGCGTCCACTTCCTGACGCTAAGGCCAAACAGGATTTATTCCCTGTTTTCTCTGTCACGCAAGGACCATCGTGTAAGCACACAGGTTATGAGTAGAAGAGTGTTTCAACCTTCTTTCTATTTAATTAGTCATATAATTAACACTTACTAAAAAGAAGTAATTTTTTCCGAGGTCTTGTAAACTCCTAACCACTTGCTTGAGTTATTGCAATGTTGAAAAGGTTTCTGCAGAAATGCCCATGTTTTATATCTTTTTTTTTTCCCTATCAGCAAGCAGGCTGCAGAATCAGTATTATTCACTGACACACTGTGGATCTAATATGAATCTAAAAAAGCCCAAATTATTCCATTTGGCTCTCTCTTAAAGGTATCACCCATAACATGTAAAAAAAGAAGCTTAAAAAATGGAGATAGTAGAGGAGAAAAGATGAGCCAGCAGGAACATATAATGCAAAAACATTCACATAATGATTATTATCCGACAGATTTACTGTTAACAATATATTAGAATAGATACTTAAAATTCTTACGTGACACTGAGACAATTGGGAAAACATAACAGGCACAAGGCTTCTGGTGGATACAACCAAAATCTAAGCTATTTAATTGTTGCGTCATTTTATGTAACTTGGTATTTGATGGTACAATAACCATGAGCATTTATAGCATTCTTTCACCCATACATTTCAAAATGTTTTACAAAGGAGGGTATTATTATCTCTGTTGTACAGTTGGAGCAACAAAGTCGCAGAGAGTAGAAATGATTTGTCCAGTGCCAATTGCAGAGCTATGAATAGAATCCAGATCTACTGTGCCTTATCCCCTGGACCACACGGCCTAAATACTCAAATACACCGGTACCTCGATATAACGCGACCCGATATAACACGAATTCGGATATAACGCAGTAAAGCAGCGCACTCCGGTGGATCAAAGCAAGTTCGATATAACGCGGTTTCACCTATAATGCGGTAAGATTTTTTGGCTCCTGAGGGCAGCGTTATATCGAGGTAGAGGTGTACTGGCTGAAAGGTACATTGCATTTTATTTCTTCTTTTTTATTGATATTACACAAGTAGGTAGAGGCCCCTCAAGGATCAGCGTCCCATTGTACCAGGTGTTGTATGAACACGTAATAAGGAATAGTTCTTGCCCTGTAGAGTTTATAATAAAATGTAAGACAAGGTGGAATAGACGTATGTAACAAACAGAGGGAATGAAAGTGGGAGAGTGAGGGTAACCGTGATTGATGTATGTGGTCATAAAAGCTTGCAATGCATATGGTTAGATGGTACAGAACAATTCAGATGTCGATAACTAAAATATGAGCACATCATTGTCACCCCTTTGCTGAGTGATAGCAGACGTCTCGGGCTTTGCTGGTCAGCTTCCCAGGGAAGGAGATATCAGTGGTGCAGAGTCTGGATATATTCCAAGTGTAACTTGCTTTATTTACACACCCACCACCCACCAGTGCTAGAACAGAGATGATCAAACAGCATGCAGGGTAATGCCTTGTTCCAGGAATCCCAGCCAAACACCACTGCCCACTTCCCAGGGAGCAACTCTGTTTCAAGAATTGACTCTAGTCAGAGCCCAAGGCAGAGGGAAAAACCTCTGCTGCCACTTGCACAGCTCCTTCTACCCAGAACTTTGTATAACTCAAACTAAAATCAACACAAGCATTTCTTCCAAGACTAAAAACTTCCTTGAACGCTAAACAAAAACAAAACAAAACAAAGACTTGGAAGACTAGATGTAACAGCGCCACCTGGTGAAATCTGCCCTTATAATATTAGCAGTGCCTGCTGCAAAATACAAACACTCTTTGGGACAAGTCCCTGATGAAGGCAACAAGTGTCAGTGGAACGACAGGAAACGAGAGGAGGTGTAGGCAGGGCAGAGCTGTTTAAAGCCTTGAAGGTGATGGGAAAGAACTTGAATCGGATGTGGAAGTCATTGCAGAGCTAGTGGTGGGACTCGGAGAGAGGGATGAAATGGTCAGACAGGGTCATGGGGCCAATGACATGCTGTATAGGCCAGAGGTGGGTATCAGGAAGGCAGCACAGATGATTCGAAACAGCAGACAGGACGCTCTCCTGGCTGGTTCTAGGCCAGCTTTTTTGTCAACATAGCCCCTAACAGACCAGAGAATGGGCCCGTAGCTCTTCAGTAGGCAACACCTAGGGCTGTAGCATTCAGATGGCCGTGCCACAAGAAACTTGTGCAAGGTGCACCACACAGTGGTGAAACACGTGCAAGCTACACCAGAACCCGGGGGCTGCTCTGCTGTCCCTGAGCACAGAGGCATGTGCTTGGCACTGTGTGGTGTGGCGGCTGTGCTCCGGCAGCGCGCAGCATCAAAAAATAGGCATGACCACAAAGAAAGAGGGCATGGCTGGAAGCCAAGCCACTCTGCTCTATACTCTGCCCAACTGTGTGTGGGCAGCAAAGAGGCCAGCAAGCTGCCTCAGGCAGCATATTGGCAATGGGGAAGTCACAGAGGTCAGGGCCCAGCACGTGATCCAACCAGTACCAGCCCTGCTGGGTCACTGAAAAACAGTGTGTGTGTGGGAACTACCCTGATGGAGCACGCTGGAGAGTGAGCGGCGCAATTCTAGGGAGACGAGTAAACAAAGTGACTGTTGTTTTACCTTCCGGCCTGTCCCCCTGCCCACACATTATGTCACTAGAATATCCCAGAAGTTTGTTTTCATGACTGTTCTCATGGCTGGGGCCAGCCAGACGCTCTGGGTGAGTGGCGCCCCTTCTTGCAAACCTCTCTACTGTGCTATCAGTCAGCGGCCTAGCAGCGGGTGTAGCTGCAGGAGACGGTCACTTGCATATTGCACACGGCTCTTGTAGTGCAATTTCCTGCATGAGTTTTAATGGTTCATGCTCTTCTGACGCGAGCAAGGGCCCTTGTGCATAACAGCCTGTTGAGGTACTGTAGGGAGTGCTAGCCAGTCTGAGAGACAGTCATGGGAAAGTACAAGCACCACCAGGAATTAACCCAAAAGATTGGCTGATATCTTTAATGTAAGCAGGGTCTGAATGAATGTTTTCCTGACAGCTAACTGGGAGGGGGAGAGACTTGGGTGTGTTTATCTAAATACAGTTTACTCCAACTCTGCTTACATATTTAGCAGATACTACGGTGTCAAAGTGATCAACTTGGCTGGGGTTTGGTACAAATCACGTTAGTACTAAATGCAGGGGTAGTGAAATATGATTACCAATGTTGTAATTATTGTGGGAATACAGAAAAGCAGGACTGTGCTTAACCTGTCCCAAATAAGGGGGTCACCCTTAGTTGAAAGAACCTCGGTAAGCCAAGGACTCGAATGTCAGAGCCCTGTCAAAATGGAGTGACGGACGGACGGACGGACGGACCTCTCTCTCTCTCTCTCTCAGCTATGAGGTTGGATACCCTCATCAAGGGTTCTCTCTCAGACTGGTTCAACAGTCAGGACAGATGCTTTCTCCAACCAGATTTATGCTACTACTCTGAAAGGATAACTTGGATCACTTTTGTTGAAGCGAAATAGGGTTCATTAGGAGCCTCCTTTGTTATGTTAAATTGTTCAATCAGAACTGAAACCAGTTGTGGTAGGACTGTGTTTCTGCACTGCCTGCCCAGAGCTGGAAATCACTGAGAGCTGAAATCACTTGAGAGGGGGCAGTGTTTCTGCCCTGCCTATCCAGAGCTGGAAATTATGAAGAGACTCATGTGTAGAGGTCACAGCAGAGAGGCAGGTGGCAGCAGATGGTGACTGACAGTCAGCTGGTGAATGAGTGGCTGGTGAGGCGGAGAAGTGCAACAAGCAGCCAGCCGGGCGGTGGAGAAGTGTGATGAGCGGCCCGCAGGGTGGCTGGTGGAGAGGCATGAGGAGTGGGCAGCAGGGTGGCTGGTGGAGAGGCATGAGGAGTGACCAGCAGGGTGGCTGGTGGAGAGGCATGAGGAGTGGCCCGGAGGGTGGCTGGTGGAGAGGCGTGAGGAGTGGCCAGCAGGGTGGCTGGTGGAGAGGCATGAGGAGTGGGCAGCAGGGTGGCTGGTGGAGAGGCATGAGGAGTGACCAGCAGGGTGGCTGGTGGAGAGGCATGAGGAGTGACCAGCAGGGCGGCTGGTGGAGAGGCGTGAGGAGTGACCAGCAGGGCGGCTGGTGGAGAGGCGTGAGGAGTGACCAGCAGGGCGGCTGGTGGAGAGGCGTGAGGAGTGACCAGCAGGGCGGCTGGTGGAGAGGCGTGAGGAGTGGCCAGCAGGGTGGCTGGTGGAGAGGCGTGAGGAGTGGGCAGCAGGGCGGCTGGTGGAGAGGCGTGAGGAGTGGGCAGCAGGGCGGCTGGTGGAGAGGCGTGAGGAGTGACCAGCAGGGTGGCTGGTGGAGAGGCGTGAGGAGTGGCCAGCAGGGTGGCTGGTGGAGAGGCGTGAGGAGTGACCAGCAGGGTGGTTGGTGGAGAGGCGTGAGGAGTGGCCAGCAGGGTGGCTGGTGGAGAGGCGTGAGGAGTGACCAGCAGGGTGGCTGGTGGAGAGGCGTGAGGAGTGACCAGCAGGGCGGCTGGTGGAGAGGCGTGAGGAGTGACCAGCAGGGCGGCTGGTGGAGAGGCGTGAGGAGTGACCAGCAGGGCGGCTGGTGGAGAGGCGTGAGGAGTGGGCAGCAGGGTGGCTGGTGGAGAGGCGTGAGGAGTGGCCAGCAGGGTGGCTGGTGGAGAGGCGTGAGGAGTGGGCAGCAGGGTGGCTGGTGGAGAGGCATGAGGAGTGGGCAGCAAGGCGGCTGGTGGAGAGGCATGAGGAGTGACCAGCAGGGTGGCTGGTGGAGAGGCATGAGGAGTGGCCCGGAGGGTGGCTGGTGGAGAGGCATGAGGAGTGGCCAGCAGGGTGGCTGGTGGAGAGGCGTGAGGAGTGACCAGCAGGGTGGCTGGTGGAGAGGCGTGAGGAGTGACCAGCAGGGTGGCTGGTGGAGAGGCGTGAGGAGTGACCAGCAAGGCGGCTGGTGGAGAAGCATGAGGAGTGGGCAGCAGGGTGGCTGGTGGAGAGGCATGAGGAGTGACCAGCAAGGCGGCTGGTGGAGAGGCGTGATGAGCGGCCCGCAGGGTGGCTGGTGGAGAGGTGCAGCGAGAACGGTGAGTAGGTGGCTGGTGAGAGTGACTGGCAAGTGGCCAGCAGGATGGCTGGCAAAGAGGAGCAGCGAGCGAGTGCCTGACCAGTGGAGTGATTAAGGTGCCTCTTTACCCCCCCGCCTCCACCCGGGGTGGGAGGTGAACTCTGCACCTCTGAACTCTGGGTCTGCACTGACCAAGGACAGCACCTGTGAGTGGTGTGCGGAGAAGGGTCGGGCATGTGAAGGGGGCTTTTGGGTTGCTGGACTTAAGAACCTGAGGGGAAAAGGACACTGCCCAACCTACTTGGGGGTGGGTCTTCTACTCATGGTTTATGTTTATGAACCTTGTTTGCGGTGTTTTCCTAAATTAACACAGAGTGACTTCCCTCCTTTTATTAAAAGTTTCTTTTCTACCCTGAGACTCTGTGCTTGCGAGTGGGGAAGTATTGCCTCTCAGAAGCGCTCAGGGGTGGTGTGTCAATTTCCCAGGTTACTGGGTGGGGGCTCGAGCCGGTTCTGTGTTGTATTGATGGAAAGGAACCCCTAGATATTGAACCCGTCCCTGGCTGCTGCTGGCTCCACCTGGCAGAAGGGTTACATTAAGTTGGGATATTTGGCCAGGAAGGATTTCAGGGTTTGGACCCCCGAGAGGGGTGACGATTGTGGGTGGGGCGGGTCTGGGCAGATGAAGAGACAGTGAGGTGGCCAATGGGAAGAAGCTGGGATTGCAGGCAGGAGGAGAGAAGGAGCTGAGTCCACCACAGCCAGAGAGGAGCTCACCTGACGTGTACAGCTGGCTTTGCTCAAAAGGCCGTAGCACTCCCGGAGCACCACAGCTCTTTGTTTTCATTAGGTGGTGGGGAGCAGGGCTCAGATGACATTTGCTAACCTGGTCGCCGGGGAGATCTGCCCTGGAAGTATCAGAGCCTCCTGTGGAAGTGGGGGAGGAGAGGGAAAGGAATATAGTGTCGGCAGTCAGACAGTTACGGCATCCATCGCCGCAGGCCGAACACTGCTGCTGTGCAAGGCCTTGGACGGGGGTCTGCATTTATCACGGTTACGCAGTGTGGTTTTGTTTTCCTAATGCCACATCAGAACCTGGCCACTGCGAGAAGGAGGCAGCCGGGCAGGTACACAGCAAGGAAGTGGTTCCTTTATAAGGATAGGCGTGCGGAAGCTCCGAAAACTCCCTTTCCCATTTGTCTGATTTGTGTGTTGTTATCACTGACTCCTTGGAGTGTTTTGAATGGGAGAGTCAAACACAGAGTGCCCATTCACACACGTATGGATTTTTTCCCCTCTGCTGCGTCTAGGAGCGGCAACCATGCTTAAGTATCTGTGGCCTTGGAAAACAGAAGAACACAGAGGACTCAATTTATGGCACACCTCTAAGTGTAATGTCAGTAAATAGGATTTCACTGCAGGCAGCCATATCCAAAACCCGTTCAGCGTCAGAACTACCCTGTGTAACGTATTCTACTCTGGATAGCAAGAGTTACAGAGGCGATAGTATCCTGAGAAAAACCACCCTGCTGTAGGGTGACCAGATGTCCCAATTTTATAGGGACAGTCCCGATATTTGGGGCTTTGTCTTATATAGATGACTATTACCCCCCACCCCATGTCCTGATTTTTCACAGTTGCTGTCTGGTCACCCTACCCTGCTGCGTCACCCTAATGATAGGGACTTCTTAGAGGTTACCAGCCTCGAGACTGGGAGCAGAGACGGTCCTGCAGCAAGCCACTAAACAGGGCACGATTGCTTTAACAGCAATATGGTTATGTTTAGCATAAGGCTGAAAACCAATAGGCAGTGCGGAATTAGAACGGAAAAAGTAGCAATAGTTTAATATAGGGGTTCTCAAGCTTTTGCAGTGTGCGGAGCACATCTTAATATGAAGCTTGTCTCATGGACGCCTCCTCTCCCATGGCAGTTTCATAGTCCACCGTTCCTCCCGGTTGCTATCACATAACGTCCCCTGGTAACTATAGCTATTGTCTACATGGAAAAGAAATCCTAGGAAAGTGATGGTGCATTTTTAGCTGTCTTTGGTGCAGTCAGTGGGTTGACCTTTGAGAAGACAATTAATCACACAGTCTTGCTTTTGCTCTTCATTTCTTTCTTCCCACCCACTGGCTTTGTTTCTCTCTGCTGGAAAGAAGGAGGAGGAGCCAGCAACCAATCACTGTGACCAATCACTCCTCCATGGGCCACCAGAAATTGCTTTGCAGATCACCAGTTGTCCCAGGACCACAGTTTGGGAATGTCTGGTTCATAGATTCCAAGGCCAGTAGGACCATTGTGATTATCTCGTCTGATCTCCTACATAACACAGGCCGTAGAACTTCCCCCAGATAATTCACAGAAGAGCAGCCCTCCTCAGCCTCCTTGCTTCATGCAGACAGTCAATCCAATGGCCATAAAAAGTAGATCAAGTGAAAGTAGTTTGGGAAAAAGGGGAATATCTGAGTTGTAATCCTTGCTTTGATTCTGGCTTCCTAGTGTGGTCATCTCTGTGTCTATTTCTAGTCTGTAAAATTAGCACAATACTACTTAGCTGCTTTTTATTTCTGTTGCAGTAGCATCTACAGGCGCTGGCTGAGATCAGGACCACATTGTGCTAGGCGCTGGACATACATAGAGCGAGAGACAATCCTTGCCCGTAAGATCTTATGGTCTAAACAGACAATACAGGAAGGACGGGGAAGCAGGCTGCCTGTGTGGAGTAGTTATCATTGTTGCCACATAGCAGGTGAGTAGCAGAGGGAGGAATTGCACCCACGTCTCTGGACTCCCAAGTCAGTGGCCCTGTTCCACGGGACCAAGCTGCCTCTGGCTACCTTGCAGCCTGACCGTGTGTGTGTGTGTGTGTGTTAAATAGTTGCTAGGTAACGATTGTGCAGCTCTTTGTGGATTTGGGGGTTACACAAAAACTAAGCAGCATTACTGGACTAAACCCTGAATTTCCAAAACCCAGTTTTTACTCAGGCAAGACTCTACTGCAGTCGGTGGGAGTTAACTGAATCACATAACGCCCAGGGGAGTTCTGGCTAAGTAAGGACTTTGAAATGCTACCTGTTGTTAATAAGTAATGTGTACAGGCCTAGGCCAATGGTGGGGATAGCCCTGGGATGCAGAAAACACCCCCTACACCAAGAGCTCCATTCTTTGTAACAGTCTGAGCCCTGTTGGCCTTCTCCGTTGTACAGGCACACCCAACACACACGCTTGTCCTGGAACTGGCCCTTTAAATTTGACAGAAACTAACAAGCTCCAGCCATTTTGTAACTGTCTGTTGTTTGCTGTATTTTCTTCTTTTCCAGCTGTAAGTACTTGTAACTCCTGTTATATTCCCCACCCTCGCCCCCAAGACCTGGTACGTTCTCATTGTGCATGTTTAGCTATTGTGCAAGAGGACTTCAAGCCGATCTAATAGGAGATGCTTGGGGTCTGTATCACTCGTGTTGGTTCAGGCCGCCGACGTGGTTCCAGAAAGTCCTGAGCACCCACTCTCTGAAAAGCAGGCCCCGGTCAGGTGTTTCAAGCTGGGCTCCTAGAGTCAGTAGCCGCTTTTGAAAATTGTGGCCTAGCCAGCTCTGGAATGGTGCAAATAATCAAACCAGCCGCTGACAAAGGAAATGAGCGTGTACGTTGCTTATAGAGGATGTAGCACAAAGGGTACGGGGGCACACGTGTGATGCACTGCCTTTGCAGTCTTTAATGGACCTGTTCCCATTCACAAAACAACAGAACATGGCATTCCCGTCATTGGTGCAAATGAACAACATCTTCTGAACTTGTCTTTGTTTTGGATTATCTGTGTGGGCTTCTAATGATCTGTAGACTTGCTACCCCCTCCCTATGTGCCGTTAATATAAACCCAATAAAAATGAAATGACCTAACCCCCTCTCCCCCAAACAAACCCAACGCAGTTCATTGGGGCTGGACCAAACAGTACCAAATGTATACCAGCGATCAGGCCTACTCTGGCAGGGAGATTAGCTAAATGACCTAGTAGCTCTTTTTCCTTTGGAGATCTCTCTGCTAAAGTCTACGGAGTTAAAATGGTCCCACACCAATGCAATTGACATCGTGGTCAGGCTCTTTCACTCTATACTTCTGCCACCCTTGTCCTTAATTCTGAAATCCTGATCTATTTAGCTCTAAAGGTCCCTGAGAAATGCTCACCACATCCAGTTGTGCTTTAGTCTATGTGTTGTTAGTCTTGCCACTCAGGCAGTTGATGGGTCTAATTTCAGAGTCAATTCATGTATCTATTTATTATGCTTTTTCCATTCTGATGTCCATTTTTCCCCACTAAAATTTGTACCATATCCTTCCAGGCTGCAGGGGCCTGGGATAGAGACGGCGCTGCTTGTTTCTGGCTGCTTTCTCCAGTTTGGCACTTCAAATATTTATTTTGGCTTGGTCCTGCCTCTTTTAGATTCATAGACTTTAAGGTCAGAAGGGACCATCACGATCATCTAGTCTGACCTCCTGCACATTGCAGGCCAAAGAACCTCCCCCACCCACTCCTGTAATAGACCGCTAACCTTTTACTCATATTGCATAGCATGTGATTCCACAATGAGCCCAATTGACTTCAATGGGACTATTTGGAAACATGGGCCTACTTAATGTGATTAAGGGTGGCAGAATCTAGCCCATGCTGTTCATTTGTAATCAAGCTTAGGTGTGGCTATGGGTCTATGTTTATTTATTTCTAAGCTTACTTAAACTGGAAGCTCTTGGAGGCAGGGACTGTGTTCTGTGTTTGTACAGCACCTAGCACATTGGGGTTCTGGTTCATGACGGGTGCTCCTAGGTGACAGGGCAATACAAATAAATATCTTTCAGACCATTTCTGCTCTATAGTTGGCTTCACTTGAGTGGCAAATGGCGTAGCCAGAATACATTTTCAGCAGGATCCGGAGCTTAAGTTAAATGTATCTGCCTTGCTGTGCAGCTCACCCCACTGCCTACTGTCCCCCAAGAAAAACCGCCCACAATAAAAAACGAAAACCCAACTTGCCTTATTGGCAGACCGGTTCAAAGCCCAACTCTGACCTTCCCATGACCGACCTATGTGTCCAAAGAGTGCCGTGGTCCCAGTTGTGGAGATGGCTAATGCACTGACGAAGGAGAGTGTTGGTCTGCCCCCGGCTCTCCGTCAAGCTTTCTAATGAGCAGAGGAAGGTTTCTGGAAGTGAGCGCTCTTGGAATGGACAGCGAACGCTCCACTCTGCGCCGTTCTGCTTTCTTTTATATTGTTTGCAGGGGGTAAAGTGGAGCAAGCTGCACTGAGGGTATTGTGGAGCAGTGTGCTTTGTTGCGGTAGCATCAGCCCAGCCATGCTCTTTAAGCCAGGAATTGGGGCCTGACTTCCAGCAGATTCGACTGTGAATTTACCACTTGCTGTGAGGAAGGGGCAGCGTGTAACTGAGCTGCTGCAGGAGCTGGCCCAGGCCCAGATTGGGATTCAGAGTAACAATTCATTCCGCTGCTCTGGGGGGAACTCATCTGTATCAGCCCATTCCTGGGACAGGTGGTTTCCCCCTCCTTGCTGGCTGAGGAGGGATGGTGTCAATGCTCTAGCTACTTCCTTGCCATCACTCCTTGCTCACGTGTGTGCGTGGGGGACGAATGGCCCCATGGAGGTGTAGTGTATTGAGACTGGGTTGAAATTGCAAGCTATCACGTCAGAATGGTGGTGGTGATATGTGTGTGGGGGTTCCTCCCTGATCCTGTTTGGTAGCTAGGGGGCTCTGTAGAGAAACGTGCCATCAGAATCAGGCTGGAAAGAGCCAGCCTACAGTAAGGTGTGTGAATAGTGCCTGTGTGTTAGGGAGCAGCCTGCTTTGTCTCTCTCTGTTCTGGGATTCTTGTGTGTTATCATTCTGAATTCTACATTGCAACCTTCTAGCAAAAGCATTTCATGTTTTTATCTAACTTCTCTGTGTGTGTGCTGGGGACACAACAGAATGCTTTGCTCCCGGTGGTACGGGTAGCCTCGTGTGTGGGTAGCCTGCACAGTGGGGCAAGCGGCACCTTACTCCTCCGCAGGGATGTGCTGGGCAAATGACACTCTTGCCTATCATAAACACTTGTTTTCAGGAGTTCAGAGGTCAGGCTGAGTCATTGATATAGGAATAATGCCTGAGGGCCTCCGGCAAGTCCCGATCCCATTGTGGTAGGGTCTGTGAAAATGTCTAGGAGGGGTGAGAGGTTCTAAACCTAGTTGTTGTGAACAGGCAAGCAGGAGTAAATCGTTGCAGCGCCATGTCCTAGCCAAGAGCCCCAAACTGGAATGTGTGCATTTGGCCCGTGAGAGTTATAAGGGTGAAGAGTAAATAATCTGACAACAACAAAAGGTTAATATTCATAAATTGGGGGCCTGCTCCCACTCCCACCCGAGTCAAGGGGAGAGTCTGCCACTGATTCCATTGGAGTAGGATTGAGCCCTGTAATGCAAAAAATGTAAATACATACTAATATAGCGAAAGCCCTGTAAGTGGTCTTTATCCCTGCCCCCACCTCCCTTGCAAATAATAGAATCATAGAAATGTCGGGTTGGAAGCAATCTCGAGATGTCAGCTAGTCCATCCTCTTGTGCTAAGACAGGGCCAAGCAAACCTAGACCATCCCTGACGGGTGTTTGTCTAACCTGCTCTTAAAAATCTCCTGTGATGGGGATTCCACAAACTCCCTTGGAAGCTTATCCCAGAGTTTAACTACCCTTATAGTTAGGAATTTTTTCCTAATCTCTGACCTAAACCTCTCTTGCTGCAGATTAAGCTGCTTATTTCTTGTCCTGCCTTCAGCGGACATGAAGAACAATCGATCACTGTCCTCTTTATAACAGCCTTAACATAACTGAAGACTGTTATCAGGCCGGTGATATATACTGATTATGAACCTGGCTCAACCCCCATCCCCACTTCCATATGGAACTGTGGAGTGTGATTCCTTCATTTGTCTTTATATTTGCCTAACAATTTCAGATGAGATGGTGTCATTTTACATCGTAACGGTCTTAGGGTACATCTACACTACCTGCCGGATTGGTGGGTAATGATCGATCTATTGGGGATCGATTTATCGCGTCTCTATAAATCGATCCCCGAACGCGCTCCCCGTCGACTCCGGAACTCCACCGCTGCGAGAGGCGGAAGCGGAGTCGACGGGGGAGCGGCGGCTGTCGATCCTGCTCCGCGAGGACATGAAGTAAGTCAATCTAAGTCGATCTAAGATACGTCGACTTCAGCTACGCTATTCTCGTAGAAATGACTTAGAAATGACTCCTCTAATTTCTTCAAAGCCTTCTCCCCTGTCCTCTATTCCAAAGACGTCACTTTCCTATTTAAAGCTGCGTTTGCATTGGCTCCAATCCTGCAAAGACATATGCGCATGCTGACCCCTAAGCATAGGAATGGTCCTATTAAGTTCAATGAGACTCCCAGTTCACTATGCATGCAAGACTTTGCAGAATTGGGGCCCATATTTGTAATAAATAATTTAAACCAATAGATAAGCCTTGTCTTTCCAATGTCTGAGAATAATTCCCAGCCATCAGAGAAGTCAGTGATGGAAAAGACCAATTGGTTCATCCAGCCTGTGCAGCCCTGTTCATTTTTTCTCATCAGATACAAAAAGATCCAGGTGCCTGGTATTCTGTTTAGCCTGGACACGTCTGCTAAGATCTATGTAGTTGAGTCCAAAAAGATGTTTTTTGTTCAGTTAGATTTTCAAATATTTGGAGAACATTTGGCCAAAGTGTCCTTTGTTTTCCTGGCACTCCTCAAACTGTCGATTTAAGCAAGTTTTATGTGCACCTGTAACTCAGAGCCATTCTTGTTTTGTTTTTTTTTAAAGCGAAAGGGTCCAGGTGATTAGTTCATCGCCAGTGCTTTTTAATCACCTATTTTTGGAAATAAACTACGAAACGATGAGCTGGAGCATTGTAAAATGATTTCATTTCATTGCAAGTTTCATAGACGGGTCAGAGTGGTTGCAGGTGCTCAGCAAGCACATGGCCCAGAGAGACTGTAAGAATTCTTAGCCTAGCCAGTAACTGCATCAGAACGTGCAAGCTCTCTACTGGCAGTGCCATGTGCAAAGCCAGCAACTGTCTGCAGCGCCAGCCCGCAGATCTGTCTGCACGAGTAAATGAGGTAAGGGGCAAGTCTAGCTCTCCTCTGCTGTGCAATTCTGCTGCTCCCGGAGGGTGTTGGAGGATGGCTGCAGAGGGGCCAATGCAGTGCAGTGCAGTTGTAGGGGGCCCTACACATTGTAGGGGGCCCATGAGCAGCAGCATGCAGGGGGTGGGAGAGGGTAGAGCATGGGTAGGCTCAGGATGAGAGGAACATTAACTACACACAGAGAGAAGAGTAAGGGAGCATGAGCACAAAAGGAAGGACCTTTACAAATCAGGCCCAGAATGTTGGCAACGCGCAGAGAAGGTTCTCTGCAAGTCCAGTCTAGGAGGTTGTAGGATGTTCTCACTGGTACCTGATGACAGAACAAGGAGTAATGGTCTCAAGTTGCAGTGGGGGAGGTTTAGGTTGGATATTAGGAAAAACTTTTTCACTAGGAGGGTGGTGAAGCACTGGAATGGGTTACCTAGGGAGGTGGTGGAATCACCTTCCTTAGAGGTTTTTAAGGTCAGACTTGACAAAGCCCTGGCTGGGATGATTTAGTTGGGAATTGGTCCTGCTTTGAGCAGGGGGTTGGACTAGATGACCTCCTAAGGTCCCTTCCAACCCTGATATTCTATGATTCTATGATTCTATGAAGCTGGAGGTACTGGTTTTCATGGTCTGGTTTTTTGCACGCCAAGTAGGGGACAGCTGGTGGAGAGCGAAGGACAGAAGTTTGTGCTCTCAGCAAGAAAAAGGGCTGTGTCTCCGATGCGGTATATAAACAATTACCAGCACCATTCACTAGTTCTCGTCCTTGCTTTACAAATAATATTTTTCCCTGCAATTATTCAGAGTTCCAAATACCTCAATAGTAGAATTCCTATACCTCCTGTTGGGTGGTATGAGTAGAGGTTAACCCGCCGTCACCTTTAAATTAGATACATATGCAAAAGTAAATTTGATAAGCACCACAAAACGATGTTTGAAGTTGGACATAAAACCCCCAAAGAAATGGTGTTGAAGTATTTGAAATGATTTCGGAAAATGAACTATAAAAAAGACTTCCACTGCAAGATCATGCCATCTATAGACACGCTGCCATCTCAGGAAGCAAACAAAAAGACTATGCAAAATCACTGATAAACCTAACCACATCATGGAAATTTAAGGAAGGAACTTGATGAAATGTTCCGACTCCATGGGTTCATATAAGGGGAGATATGATTGCCCTCTATGAATATATCAGAGGGATAAATACCAGGGAGGGAGAGGAATTATTTAAGCTCAGTACCAATGTGGACACAAGAACAAATGGATATAAACTGGACACTAGGAAGTTTAGACTTGAAATTAGATGAAGGTTTCTAACCATTAGAGGAGTGAAGTTCTGGAACAGCCTTCCCAGAGGAATAGTGGGGGCAAAAGACATATCTGGCTTCAAGACTAAGCTTGATAAGTTTATGGAGGGGATGGTATGATGGGATAGCCTAATTTTGGCAATTAATTGATCTTTGATTATTAGCAGGTAAATATGCCCAATGGTCTGTGATGGGATGTTAGATGGGTTAGGATCTGAGTTACTACAGAGAATTCTTTCCTGAGTGCTGGCTGGTGAGTCTTGCCCACATGCTCAGGGTTTAACTGATCGCCATATTTGGGGTCAGGAAGGAATTTTCCTCCAGGGCAGATTGGCAGAAGCCCTGGAGGTTTTTCACCTTTCTCTGCAGCGTGGGGCACGGGTCACTTGCTGGAGGATTCTCTGCACCTTGAGGTCTTTAAACCACGATTTGAGGACTTCAATAACTCAGACATAGGTTAGGGGTTTGTTACAGGAGTGGGTGGGCGAGATTCTTTGGCCTGCATTGTGCAGGAGGTCAGACTAGATGATCATAATGGTCCCTTCTGACCTTAAAGTCTATGAGTCTATGTGTTTGAGACAGAAAAACGGTGCTTTTTAGCCAACATTTTCAAATGGGGGTGCTGAATATTAGGCAGCTAAATCCATAGTTAGGTAGCTAAATAAATGGCCTCATATGAGAGAAATGCTGAGCACCTATAGTTTCCACTGCATTTGGACAATGCTACAAGACTAAACCCAACAGTCATGGAGAGCAGAATATGGGTGACAATAGACAGATCTTTGATTTAAACAAAATAATCAGGTTAGGCGACTGATGCATTTAAGGCTTTCCAGGACTGTTAATTCAGGAAAGCAGAGGCACTTAACTGTGACATTTTGGACTGTTTTCTAAGGGTATGTCTACACTATGAGGGTAGTTCGATTTCTCTTAAATCGAATTTGTGGAATCGATATTGCAAAGTCGAACGTGTGTGTCCACACTAAGGACAGTAATTCGACTTTGTGAGTCCACACTAACGGGGAAAGCGTCGACATTGGAAGCGGTGCACTGTGGGCAGCTATCCCACAGTTCCCGCAGTCCCCGCTGCCCATTGGAATTCTGGGTCGAGCCGCCAATGCCTTCTGGGTAAAAAAAAAAGGGTAGAGGGTGCTTTTGGGTAATTGTCGTCATCCGTCCGTCACTACCGCCCTCCCTCCCTCCCTGAAAGCGCCGGCGGGAAATCAGTTCGCGCACTTTTCCGGTCAGTGACAGCGCGGACGCCACAGCACTGCGAGCATGGATCCCGCTGCGACCATCGCTGCAGTTGTGGCCGTTGTCAACGCCTCGCAGCTTATCATCCACCTTTCCCAGAGGCAGATGCAGATAAACCAGGCGAGGAGGCTACGGCACCGCGGTGAGGGCCTGAAGTCTGAGAGTGGCACAGACTTGTCACAAAGCACGGGACCCAGCGCCAAGGACATCACGGTGACAATGGGTCATGTGGATGTTGTGGAACGGCGATTCTGGGCACGGGAAACAAGCACGGACTGGTGGGACCGCATAGTGCTGCAGGTCTGGGATGAATCCCAGTGGCTGCGAAACTTTCGCATGCGGAAGGGGACTTTCATGGAACTTTGTGAGTTGCTGTCCCCTGCCCTGAAGCGCAATGACACCCAGATGCGAGCAGCCCTGACTGTCCAGAAGCGAGTGGCCATAGCCCTCTCGAAGCTTGCAACGCCGGACAGCTACCGGTCTGTCGCGAACCAGTTTGGCGTGGGCAAATCTACCGTGGGGGTTGTTGTGATGCAAGTAGCCAACGCAATCGTTAAGGTACTGCTCTCAAAGGTAGTGACCCTGGGAAACATGGAGGTCATCATAGATGGCTTCGCCGCGATGGGATTCCCAAACTGCGGTGGGGCTATAGATGGAACTCACATCCCTATCCTGGGACTGGACCACCAGGCCAGCCAGTACATTAACAGAAAGGGATACTTTTCAATGGTGCTGCAAGCACTGGTGGACCATCGGGGACGTTTTACAAACATCAACGTCGGATGGCCGGGAAAGGTTCATGACGCTCGCGTCTTCAGGAACTCTGGTCTGTTTAGACGGCTGCAGGAAGGTATTTACTTCCCGGACCACAAAATAACTCTTGGGGATGTGGAGATGCCTACAGTGATCCTTGGGGACCCAGCCTACCCGCTAATGCCCTGGCTCATGAAGCCCTACACTGGAGCCCTAGACACTGAAAAAGAACTGTTCAACTACCGGCTGAGCAAGTGCAGAATGGTGGTGGAGTGTGCTTTTGGCCGTCTCAAGGGGAGATGGAGAAGCTTACTGACTCGCTGTGATCTCAGCGAAACCAATATCCCCATTGTTATAGCAGCTTGCTGTGTGCTCCACAATCTGTGTGAGAGCAAGGGGGAGACCTTTATGGCGGGGTGGGAGGTTGAGGCAAATAGCCTGGCATCTGATTACGCCCAGCCAGACAGCCGGGCGATTAGAAGAGCCCAGCGGGACGCGCTGTGCATCCGGGAGGCTTTGAAAGCTAGGTTCCAGTGAGCAGGGTAACCAGTGACTTTTAAGTTTCTGTACAGAGAAACTGAACCTGCGACCGTTTCTTTACCCAGTTAATGTTGACTATCCTCTCCAGTTACAGACCCCCTCCACCCCCTTCCAAAAAAATAAAATAAGTTTTATTTTGTTAATGAACACCGTTGTCTTTAGTACTGTTTTCGCGGGAATGTTTGAAACCTGGGACGCAGACTGTGGTGGGGAGCGGGTGTAGTGTACTGATGCAAATGATCCTTCTAAACTCCAGGAATGACAGGATTCGCAGTGGCGGACTGGTTGTTTCAACGGAGCCTGCCAGCCCTCCTGAGTGGAACTGCGTGTATGTGGGGGCTATGTGAGTTTATGGCAGGGGGAGGAGGGTTACAGATCCCCTGCTGCGTGGCTCTGTGATCCAGGACAAGGACCGCTGCATAAGATTTGTAACTTCCCTCCCCCGCAACAAAGTCACAGTGCAACCCCCCCCCCCCCCCCCACGCACAGAACATGAAAACCACCTCCCAGACTGACCAGGGTAACTAGTCACTGCACTGTGTATGTGCCCTGCTGCTGGACCTGCCCCCTCCTCTGTACCCTGCTAAAGGTGACTGTCCTGTCCAATTACCAAGCCCCTTCCCCCCCCTTCAGACAGAGTCTCCCTCAAAAGAACATGACTGAAACAGTAATGAACAGAAACATATTTTTTATTAACAACCACACATGAAACTGGGGGGTGAAACTTGGACGGGGGCTTGGGTGAGGCGGGCAGGAAAGGACTTTTCAAATTTTGGGGAATGACAGCCTTCTGGTGCTTGAGCAGTCTGCAGGGGTGGAGTGAGAGTTTTCACGGACTCTGCCGCCCCTCCTTCTTTGGACTTTGGGCGAGGGGGGTATGGGACTTGGTGGCGGGGGAGTGCGGTTACTGATAGACTGCAGCGGGGCTCTGTCCTCCTGCCTCCGTTCCTGCAGAACATCAACAAGGCGCCGGAGCGTGTCCGTTTGCTCCCTCAGAAGTCCAAGCAGCGTTTGAGTCGCCTGCTGGTCTTCCTGCCGCCACCTCTCCTCACGTTCCATGTGTGTCCGGTGCATTTGGGACAAATTCTCCCTCCAATGGTTCTGCTGTGCTGCCTGGGCTCGGGAGCAGTCCATTAGTTCTGAGAACATGTCCTCTCGCGTCTTCTTCTTCCTCCGCCTAATGTGCGCTAGCCTCTGGGAGTGTGATGCCAGGCTGGGTTGGGAGACAGTCGCAGATGTGGCTGTGGGAATGAGAAAAAGGTAGTGAATTCCTCCGAAAGATAAATGTAGTTGTGAACAAAGAACATAGTCTTTCTCTGTGAACAAGACCATGCACCGCACCTATCACATGCGCACTCAGGACAAGGTCGAATTTTCGGACCTCGCCTTCAGTGCCTGGGGTTTTGCACTGCCGATCTGGGAAGCGTGGCAGGACACCGTAATCTCTGTAGCAGGCAAACATGGTAAGCCGTAGACTTGTGGCTGCTTAAAACTTTAGTAGTACCACTGGCCTCCTTTCACATTGAAAGCAATGCCAGTCTCTGCTGCCAGCAATCGGCCAAGCATGAACTCTGGCCCTGTCCCACCCCCTCGCGGATGTCCCAGGGAAAGATCCCTGTATGCTGCCCCTCTCCCGCATCCACCGCGTGGCTGCAAACCAGTGGTTACAGTTCTGTAAAGGAACTTGCAAGCAGTCCCAATACTAACAGTCCCCTACCTAATTCAAAGCAGGTCATCATGAGCGACATAACTATCATGAGGATCTCGGACACCGAGAAAGAAAGGATGCTTTGAGAAAGCCTGCAAAGACCAGGGCCCTATGCCGCCATGCTGTGCAAGGCAATGATACCGGAGTACTTGCTTGTCTCCTGGCGCGGGAACGTCTCCTACTTCGGAGGACCCAATAAGGCCGCTCTCCCCAGGAACCTGATGAACAGGCTTTCCCATTACCTGCAGGAGAGCTTCGTTGAGATGTCAGTGGAGGATTATTGCTCTATCCTCGGACATATAGACCGGATTTTCATATAGCTGCAGTGGCAGGGACTAAAGAGTGGAGCAGCTTGGGCAGCAGAATCATGCACAACCGGACACTGTTTGATTTTTTTTAAATAGTTGGAACTGATTACTTAAGCGCCCAGGGTAAAGAAATCATGAAGCACACATTGTTCTTATTCTTAATATTCCAGTTTTGTAAAAAATAAATGTTTAGATGTTTAAAGCACTTACCGCTTGATCCTTCCCCTGAATCTGTGTCCGGGTTACATGCTGGGGAGGGTTGGTAGGGGATCTCTGTAAGGGTGATGAAGAGCTCCTGGCTGTCGGGGAAATCAGCTTGGTAAGCGCTGTCAACTGCCTCGTCCTCCTCATCTCCTTCCTCATCTTCCCCATCCGCTAACATGTCCGAGGAACCGGCCGTGGACAATATCCCATCCTCAGAGTTCACGGTCAGTGGAGGGGTAGTGGTGGCGGCCGCACCAAGGATGGAATGCAGTGCCTCGTAGAAACGGGATGTGTGGGGCTGGGATCCGGAGCGTCCGTTTGCCTCTTTGGTCTTCTGGTAGCCTTGTCTCAGCTCCTTGATTTTCACGCGGCACTGCGTTGCATCCCGGCTGTATCCTCTCTCTGCCATGGCTTTAGAGATCTTCTCATAGATCTTTGCGTTCCGTCTTTTGGAGCGCAGCTCGGAAAGCATGGACTCATCGCCCCACACAGCGATGAGATCCAAGACTTCCCGATCAGTCCATGCTGGGGCCCTCTTTCTATTCTGGGATTGCACGGCCATCTCTGCTGGAGAGCTCTGCATCGTTGCCAGTGCTGCTGAGCTCGCCACGCTGTCCAAACAGGAAATGAGATTCAAACTGCCCAGACAGGAAAAGGAATTCAAATTTTCCCGGGGCTTTTCCTGTGTGGCTGGTCAGAGCATCCGAGCTCGGACTGCTGTCCAGAGTGTCAACAGAGTGGTGCACTGTGGGATACTCCCGGAGCTATTACCGTCGATTTCCATCCACACCAAGCCTAATTCGATATGGCCATGTCGAATTTAGCGCTACTCCCCTCGTTGGGGAGGAGTACAGAAGTCGAATTTAAGAGACCTCTATGTCGAACTAAATAGCCTCGTGGTGTGGACGGGTGCAGGGTTAATTCGATGTAACGGCGCTAAATTCGACATAAACGCCTAGTGTAGACCAGGCCTAATAGAGTATTTAGTGCTGACCTATAGATGCGAGAAACTTTATAGATTGCCAGCTGCTGCTGCTGTCAGATAATACCCGAATGCTGCTCCGTGCTTTAAAGGAATAACAATGACCTTGCGAGACATGGGGTTATTGACTGACAATCAGGGAAGTACCTGATAGGTGGAGACATAATTAGATCTGGGCCCAGATTTTTTGAACATCTCTAATACTAATACCTGGATGTAAAGCTAAGGGGACAATATTGGAACGCTCTGTTAGCATAGAAGCGAGTATTGTTTAATATAGGGTAACATATAAACTGTAACCCTCAGTGAGTGCTGAAGCTAATATT
The DNA here is from genome assembly GCF_028017835.1 of Emys orbicularis. Taxonomy (NCBI): domain Eukaryota; kingdom Metazoa; phylum Chordata; order Testudines; family Emydidae; genus Emys; species Emys orbicularis. The sequence continues at coordinate 9,792,806 of NC_088686.1, read as the reverse complement.
AAAGAGAGTATTACATCCTTCATGTGAACCTCCTTGCGGCACCACTTCCCATTCCAACAATGCAGGTTGAAAGAACCTGGCCAGAAGCAGCCCTGTAGAAAGCGATTTCAAACCCAAAGCATGAGTGACCCAATGGCTCAGGCCAAACAATGTCGCTTATTTCAAGAGCAGCTACCACTGCTAGAAGGAATATCACTGAAAGATGATGAAATTCTTGCATCTGTAAAATGAAATCTTCAGAGCATTCACCAGAGAGGACAATCTCAAGCTGCCTTATGAAACCATTTAGGGTATGTCTACACTGCACACTAAGCCCGTGTCAGTGGGACCCAGCTTTGGGGATTGAGTTTTTTCCAAGCCCATGCTTGAGTGTCCACACTTCATTGGAAACCTGAGCTTAGAATTGTTGATCTGGGTCTCATAGCTGTGTTAAACTGTCCACACTGCAGCACGTGGCCCTTGTGATTCAGCTCTGTGGCTTGACCTGTGTCCACATTGCAAAATGACAGGGCTTGGACCCCAGTCACAGTGGGACCTGGGTTCTGACCCCCCCCCCCCAGCAGTGTCCTAGGACATGGGTCCTGCATGCTTGGTGATCTGAGTAAAACTGATTTGTGTGTGGATGGAAGGAGGGATTGGGCTTAAACCTGAGTCAGACCTCAGGCTTAGTGTGTAATGTAAACATACCCATACTGACCAATCAGTAGTAGACCTTCAACATGTGATGGAAATTAGTCTAAAGGTAACATTTTCCAAAGCAGCTTAATTACTTAGGAGCGTAAGTCCCATTTTCAAAGGTTACGGTTTATGGCTGATAAACCTCTAAGTCTCTTTTGAAAACAGGATTTAGGTGCTTCTGAAAATTTTACGCTACCTCTTAAATATCGCTACAATCAGCGAACAGAGCCAGTGGTAGCAGGGAAAGTGCTTTCATACCTATGGGAAAAGTAAACTCAGGCTTCTTTCATTGTACTGGAAAGTTGCATGTACGCCTCTACCTCGATAGAACGCTGTCCTCGGGAGCCAAAAAATCATACCGCGTTATAGGTGAAACCGCGTTATATCGAACGTGCTTTGCTCCACCGGAGTGCGCAGTCCCCCCCCCCCCCCCCCCGGAGCACTGCTTTACCGCGTTATATCCGAATTTGTGTTATATCGGGGTAGAGGTGTATTAATTATTGATTATTGTTCTAGCTTTCAGAAAATTGCCAAATACACTGTCATGTAATACTGTACCGTACCCTAAATCTGTATTTATTTGCTGCAGAATCCAGGCAGCGGTTAATTGCAGCTGATGAACCACAGTTTCCCAGCAAAGAATTTAAAATGTTTGCATCAATGTATACATTAACATGTGACACCATGTTTGTTGTCTCCCCTCCCTCATTTTTTGTTGTTTGCATTGGATTACTATTGAAAGTTTGAAGGGCAGCAGCACAGGTGAAATTCTATAAACTGGAACAAAAGAACCTATGATGCAATCCATAACAAAAGAAACATCCAAAGAAAAAGAAGGAAAGAATTAGCATGTGCAATATATACTATGCAAGAGAAAATGAAAAGCAGCTAATCTGACTCATATGCACTATATCCCTTGTAGTAATAAACAATTGTTTATCTATAAACTAGGAAGTTTTGCTTAAATTTGCAGCAATTTTTGAGCCAAAAGAAGGCTGAGGGGGGATATGATTGCTCTCTTTAAATATATCAAAGGGATTAATACCAAGGAGGGAAAGGAATTATTTCAGCTCAGTAGTAATGTGGACACGAGAACAAATGGATATAAATTGGCCGTGGGGAAGTTTAGGCTTGAAATTAGACGAAGGTTTCTAACCGTCAGAGGGGTGAAATTTTGGAACAGCCTTCCGAGGGAAACGGTGGGGGCGAAAGACCTCTCTGGCTTCAAGATTAGGCTTGATAAGTTTATGGAGGGAATGGTTTGATGGGATAACGTGATTTTAGTCAATTAGGCATTAACGTGCCATTGCGGGTAAAATGAGGGTCCGGCTGTAGAATCTTGCCTGTATGCTCGGGGTTCTAATGATCGCCATATTTGGGGTCGGGAAGGAATTTTCCGCCAGGGTAGATTGGCAGAGGCCCTGGAGGTTTTTCGCCTTCCTCCGCAGCATAGGGCAGGGGTCGCAGGCTGGAGGATTCTGTTGTGGGTGGGTCAGCTTTTGTGGCCTGCATCATGCGGGAGGTCAGACTAGATGACCATATTGGTCCCTTCTGACCTTAAAGTCTATGAGTATTGACATTTTTTTATTTTACTATTTCGGAGGGGAGAGTTTGGTACAGTAGCTTTACTTATTTCTAGATGTGTTTCAGGATTCTTAAACATAGTTCTTTTCACTCCTCTTCTAGAGGCTGTGTCACGGATTCACAGGATCTGGTCTATGCCCTGACCTGTAACCAGTTCCTTGGGAGTGACCCTTTTAGTGTGCCAGTCCCCAATAGTCCACACAGTTCCACAAGGGCAGGCCCACAGCCTCCGTTGCTCTGAAACTGGGCCTCTGCCTCTCTCCAGGCCTGTAGCGAGTTCACCCATGCCAGACTTCTGCGGGAGGCTTGTTCCCTCCCCCTTCAGGGCGTAATGCTCTCAGGCAGTATTTGCAGTGACAGCAGGCAGCCTTTTCAAAACCACAACGATACACTTAGCAAAGGTCTGTAGCACCGAGCGTCCATTGCCACATTATGCGGCTTTATTCTAGGCGTCTGAAGGCTCCACGGGGTTATTATTGGTCTGGTGCAGCTAGGTTAATCAAGGACAACCATGTGGCCACATCTAGTCTGTGGCTGAGCAATGTCCCCTCCTGACCTCAAGCTCAATCTTGAGGGCTCAAGGTGCAGGGACTTTATCTCCGAGACGGGCTATATGGCCAATAAGCACTCGCCGGCGGTGACCGATGGTGACTTCAGTCCTCTTGAGGTCATGTCTCAATACTACATCTGTAATGGAGTCGGCTGAGGAGCCTAGCAGGTAGCATCCATTCGGTTGTGGGGCAGTGGTAGGGGAGCCCGGGTTCGCCCACTCCACCTGGCTCCAACCCAGGAGGAGCCTTCTGAGCTACCTTCCCTGGGTCGCTTCCTACCACTGCTTCCTTCCCTCTGCTTCTGGTTCCAGACAATGGGAAAAGAAAATGAAAACGGAAACTAAAACTGCTGGCCCCGGCTGGGCTCCGCATACAGTCCTGTTCCTTCAGGAGCCTTCAGGGTAGGTCTGCACTCCTCCCCCAGCTCCTCCCATTCTGAGCTGGGCTTCTCCCTTTTCAACCCTGTCTCCAGTTGGAGCATGCTCTGCAGGGGTGATGGGGCGGGGCTACCTGATCCCAGCACTGTCCTTTAACCCCTTCTGTACCAGTGCAGGGTTTGTATACCCCATCATACAATCCCTATTACTGATAAAAATCCAACCACCTTATGCCCAGTAGTGACCACTGGCAATGCCTATGAAATGCCTCCAGACTCCGATGTCTTGTTTAAGCAACATGCATGTTTCAGATCCGTATCAGAGAATCGGAAGTGCACAGGTTTGATAAATCTGTACTTTTGTATAGGATTTCACCTTCTTCTGACTCCAAATCCTGTGCAGATCCTTCATGGCGGAGGCTGCTAAACTGGTAACCATGCTAGTGTTTTCTCCAGGAATTGAAATTGGAGGAGGTGTTTGAATTTATGGGGGTGGGGTGTTGGAAAATGACTAAACTGGTAACACTGCATGTAACTAGTTGATTACTGGGGGCGGGGAATGGGGGAGTTCAGGGGGAGTGTACACCCCCCTAGAGGGGGTGTAGGGAAATCCCTTTATTAATTACCTGCCATGCAGAATCTGAACGTCCTTAGGTTAACATAGAGAAGCAAAGGTTAAGGTACTGTTCAGACTGGGCAACACTAGGGTTCAGCCAGCCAAGCTGCTTGTAGAATCCATCTTGGCTCTGTCTCTCGGTCCCAAGTGAGAGCTGCTCGGAGAGGCCAGTTCTTGTCTTCGCTTCCTGTCACCTCTCGGTCATCCTCCTACTGAGTTCACATGTTCTGCCTGCTGGAACTTCGCATTGTTAGGTGCCTATTGCGCAGTTGTTGGGGTTCCCATTGTCTTTCTGAATCCTACATTGATATGGACTGGGTCTAGCCAGCCCTCAATGACCCATTCACACCACCCTGGACAGTTGCGTGACACGAAAGCCTAATGTCTCCTGCCCTGCCCAGGAGAAGCATTTGAACCTTTATGCACCCACTGGATAGCAATACCAAGTCAAGTAAGTCACTGCCATGCATTTCATTCATAAAAATCAAGACACTCGTACTTCTAAATCAGCAGAAGCGGTGCATAAGAACTTGTGGTAGTTGGATTCTAAGTCTTCCCCAGGACCTGGCTCATTGCCTACTGATGACTGGTTACCTAAAAGAGATCTTACCTACTCTTGGGGGCAACTAATGCCCGGGAGTGACGTACTTTGTGGACTGTCCCATCAGTACTTTGGTGGGGGTGTTTTGGCATGCTCCTGTTATAATGTCATTGTTCTCATTTTAGGAATTAGTGCCGCAGTTACACTGCTCCCCCTTGATACCTTTGAATTCTTCAGCTGTATTGGAGGGAGGACACGAAAGACTCCCCCTTGCTCCTTGCTTCCATGTGCAGTGACCAATTTCATTGTGGTTGAGGAGAGCAGGCTATTGAGAATGGATGGCTGATAGGTTCTATGAAAGGGCCCAATAGAATCCCTGATGGACACTTCTGAAAATACCACCCCATGACTATGTGAGTTAGACACTTAAGTGCCATTGAAAGTCGATGGGATTTAGGAGCCCAACTCCCTTAAGTGTGATTGAAAAATCTCACCCTTCATCTGCAATTGCAATATATAGTCATATCCCCTCCATGCTAACAGGTAAGGAGCCTCTCTCCTGTTAAGTGACAAGATTATATGGTTTTGACAGCATTCTTACATTTGCCAGGGATAACCAGTCTGAGGAAGCAGTAGTAAGGGAAATAACTGATCTATATGTGTGATTATCTGCATTGTTCTTTAAATGTGCAACCACCATAATCCTCTCCAATTTAGCCAAAATAAATTCCAAGACGTACCTGAGATGAATGCATTTAAAAGTACCTAAAATGTTAATGCTAGCAGCACCTTTCTGGTTCTCGAAATTCCTACCCTTAATTTAATATAATACACTGCTGTTTAAAAGGGATATTAACCTTTTACATAATTTAAAAAATATTTGCCAGCTGTTTTGAATGTATCTGCAAGCACTGATGGACAAAAGGCATAGCCATCCATAAGAACTTTGTCATAATACATTTCATATTAACGTAAGCAAAGAAAAATGTTTGCTTAAGAATACCAAAAAAAGGTGATTGGAAGACTTGCTTTTGAGGCCCTCAATGTATTTCTGCTAAACAAGTTACGCTCTTTATTTTTTCTGCGTTCTTATTTAATTGGTTACTTGCATCAGCCGTTTAGAGTAAGCAGCTCTCTTTCCATTTGGACAGTCTGTAGATCTCAGCTTGGGCCATTTGTTTTAGATTTCCAGAAATGATTTATTTGTACTGTAATGGGATGGAGCCATACAGTGTATCCCATTTGAACTGAGTTCAGAGTATAGTTTAAGTTCACATGGTAAGTTTGGGAGCGCTGATTCCACTATCGCATCCAAGCACCACAAATCTTTTCTTCCGCACTGTTTGCACCTCTCTCTCATTGCATAAAAATGGAAGTCACAAAGTCAATGTTACATTAGGGGAATAAAGAGAAGAGATTATCACAGAAGCTGCAAATTTTGCTCCTGGCTAAACAGTGGTGCGGGTGAACATATGTGAAATACTATAAACAACATGTTGAGAAGAATCTTCTTTACTATTTGTATTCCAGTAGCACCTAGAGGCCCCAGCCAATGCTGAGCTCTCCTTGTGCAAGGTATTGTACTTATGCGTGGTGAGAGACAGTCCCTGCCCTGGAGTTTACAAACCAAAGAGACCAGATAACAAAGACTGGGTGAGAGGAAGTATTATTAATCCCTTATAACAGTTCAGAAACGGAGGCCAGGTTCAGAAGACCATGTGTGTAAGGGTTACACTCTAGTTGAATTAAGACAGTGGATCAATTTCTAAGCTTATCATTCTGAATTTGGCAATTCCTAAAGAACGGTAGGCCTGATAAAGCTCCGTTACTTTTCTGGTTTTCAAGTCACTAGAATGCTGTGTGTACATGAACAATAATCATCTTTTCTTACAGTAACTAGCAAGGTTGTATGCAGTGTAGTTAGAGTCGTGTCAGGCCCAAGATATTAGAAAGACTCTGTGTTGCTTGAAAGCTTGTCTCTCTCACCAACAGAAGTCGGCCCAATAAAACATATTACCTCACCCAGCTTGTCTCACTAGTAACTAGCAGTGACAAGAGACTCTTCCTTTTCCATGTTTTTCAGTCTTTTTAAACCGAAAAAGTCCTTAACAAAAGACAAATGGCTGGTTTTGATGACATAATTTAAGGGCCATTATGAAGATATTTCAGAGTCGATAGTGTTTTATGGCTATTCAACCAGCAGATCTAATGATCCGGTTTTGTAATGAATGGATTGTTCTTGCCGTGATAATAGAACATGAGATTATAAAAACTTTGAAGTGCAGAAGGCAGCTGAAAAGAAAACAATAAACTATGTATATGAGACTAGCTTGTTGCTTGGTGATTAAGAGATGAGGACCTTTTAGGTCAAGTCCCTATAGGTACAAACAGATGTTTGCACTGTTTCACAGCTGCTAAATATGATATAAATCCAAAGAATTTCTCATGTTTTTATAAAGCAAAAAAATACCCAGACAGCAAATTTTTGGTCATTCAGATACTCTTACCAAATGACATCTGGTTTCTGTACTGCTTATTTAAGCAATCCTTAAAAAAATGTTTGCCAAAGGGAGTAACTCAAAACTTTTAGTCCTTCGCCATATATAACTCTACAGTTTAGATTACAATGTAGCATGCAGGGTTTATTATAAGCAATGCAGTTCTTCATTTCTTAGCTAGCAAGTATTACTTTAAAGAAAATAGGATAAATATTATGTAATTAGTTAAGGGAAATACATGTGTAGTTACATTTTAGAGTATCCTAGTTTCAGATCCAAACGATGACAAAGAAAATGAATTGTTTCCATATGTTAGGAGATAGCCTGACAATTATGAGCAGAGAGTTAAGCTATAAAAATGCAACAGGACTTCCAGTAAATGTAAAGAAACAAAAACAGCAAGCAGCACGTTGGTAGCTTTCATCCCTCAGTATGAAAGCACTGTAAAGGTACAGTAGATGCTTACAGGACCAGGGAATAAGATGAAAAAATAATCCCATCAGAAAGATCATCATAATTTTTTTTTGAAGAGAAATACTTAATGCCTTCAATATCTAAAAATACGGTGCTTTTGAAGTAACACATACCCTGGTCCTAAAATCACATATGCACTTAGGAATAACTTTATGCAGGCGAATTCAATGAAACTGCTCTCATGAGTAAAGTTACTCACAGGCGGAAATGCTTTCAGGAGTGGAGCCATGGTTAGTGTCTGATTCTATTCTAAAAATGAGTGATTTCCCTCTTGCCTTCCCTTTGTCCTTGGAATTTGACTCTCTTAAAGCACGAAAGGAACGTAAGCACCATACTGCCAAGTGTCAACCATTGATCTATTGTTGGCATCTTTTCGTCTGCGAGCGATGGTGGGAATTGCAGCCTATGATGTAGATGATTTGCAATGTCTCATGGCCAATCCGAGATTTGCAGGATCTTTGGCAGTTATTGCAAATGGATCTATCGCGGTTGGTAGCTGCTCGCTTCCTATGGGCTCTTTTCTCGTCAAGCTGTAGGAGCCAGCTTCTGTCATGGACTTTGATACCCTGATGGAGACGATAGCACCACTTGTTACGAACACTTGTCAAGATTTCCCATTGGTCAGGATCACTTCCAAATTCCTTCATCTCTCGCTTGCATGTGTCTTTATAGCAAAGCTTGGGACGTCCTGTGGTTCTTGTTCCCTCTGATAGCTCCCCGTATAGCATACCCTTGATCTATATAACGTTAATATTTAAGTGAATTCATTGGAACTTTATTTTTTAATTTCTTTTGATCTGGGGTCTTTCCAGTACTTGGGAATCAATAATGCCGTTCAAAGTATTGGTTCCTTGTGGCATTTGCGTCACCATTTGGTCATCTGATGAATATTCACATGAAATTTGGATCACAGGGAAGCGTTCAATAGTTAGGAACATGCTGGAGTTGCATGTTTGGAATATGGGCACCATATGTCCACATTTTGTCTATTTTTTTGTTGTTGCTCCTCTCCATGAATTGACTTCTTTCTCCCAGTGTTGAATACAATGGGTCAAATACCCAGTCTAGGGCTGTTCTACACTGAGAACTTACATCGGCATTGCTATGTCTCTTAGGCATGTGAAGAATCCACAGCCCTGAGAGACATAACTATACCAACCTAACTTCCAGTGTAGATAACACTCAGAGTCGACAGAAGAATTCTTCAGTTGACCTAGCTACCACCTGTTGTATTCAGAGTATTATTCTGTACAAATTTCATAACCAAAGTTAATTAAAGCTCCAATCCCGCAAACCTAGACTCGCTCACGCAGTCCCACTAACTTCTCTTTATTAAGAAGCTGTCGATGATAAGCCTGTTTTGCTCTCCTGGTCTTAGAGTATGTCACTGAAACCCACACCCTCCGTGGGCTTCAAAGCCCAAACTCCAGCCTGAGCCTGAATGTCTACACAGCTGTTTTTAGTGCTGTAGACCTGGGCTCTGAGACTTGCTGCGGCACATTTTCAAAAGTAGTGTAGACATACCCATAGAGGCCTCGTCTTCACTAAAGGGAAAGGAAGTGTTCTTAGCTTGCATTAAGTACCATTGGGGAAAATCCTAGTGTAGACAAAGCAATTTGTAGCTTCCACATGAGTTAGCAGGTCCAGGTAGACCCTAGGCTCCCCCATAGTCTTTAACTTGACCTGATCACGTGTGTGAAAACACCAAACTGCCTTGTCTTCAGTCGAATTTTAACTCATGTTAGCTAATGTGAGTTAAGGACCCACCTTATTGCCTAGTGAAGACACAGCCCGAGTCACTAAATGCTGTGTGTTAAACACCAATTCTTCTTCACTGGAATTGTGAGGAAAGGTTTGTGGGATCAGGCCCTTCATCTGCATAACTGAGGACAGTGCGCCAGGTGCAGGAAGGATGGTTTTCCTGGTTAGGGCACTGAACGGAGATCCAGGAGACTGAGGTTCAGTTCTCAGCTCTTCCACACACTCTCTGTGTGACCTTTGGCAAATCACTCGGCCTCTCTGTACCTTAGTTCCTGACCTATAAAATAGAGTTAATAACCCTTCACCGTGCCTTGTCTACTTCAGTTGCAGGCTCCTTGGGATATAGAGACAACGTGGATGAGGTAATATCTTCTGCTGGTTTGTCTCCCTCATATCCTGGGACGAACATGGCTACAACACCTTGCAAACAACAGCGGAAGATACTAAATCTTACTGTGTGCACATAAAGCACCTAGCTCCAGAGGCCCTGATCTCTATTGTGGTTTCCGGGCAGTAATAAGCTCTAACATCTAACATTGAAATAAAGGACATGCCTTTAAAAAGGAATAAACATTGACGCTCTTTTTCTGATGTAACTTATCAGACCAGTTCTCATTGGTGGAGAATCGAGGTTGTAAGCGAATCTGAGAACTATTTCCTGTCCTCCTCCTGTATGTGGAAGTCCAGTTGAACACAATGGGCAGAGGCATCCGAACGGGGGGCCACGGGGGCTATGTCCCTATCACTTTTTATCAGCCGTAAAGGCAAGCGACGGGGGGAAGGGAGTGGAGAGGAGTGAGCGGGGGCGGGGTCTTGGGGAGAAGAGGTGGTGGAAGGGCGGGACATCGGGAGGAAGGAACGGTGTGAGGGCGACGGCCCTGGGGGAAGGGGCAGTATGGGGGTGGGGCCATGGTTCAGGTGCCAGTAGCCCCCACACACTTTTAGGGAGCTTCCGTCACTTTTGACAATGGGTAATCCTTTCTTTCGTCTTAGTATTTAGCAATGTACTGTAGCAAGAGGCTGGGGTACCACTGAAAGGCGTTGGCACAGAGAATGAAAACGATAGCCTCATGCCACATCAGGCTGGGCCTGCACCCTCAGCCTACAAATCGGAGACCCCAATTTCCAACATGAAGGAGTGGTTGCTTCTAGATCTCGTAGGCCCTGAGAATGTTGGACCTCAGAAGCACAATTTTATTATGTATGGACAAGTTGGTTTTAGGTTAAGTTTTAGAGCTTGCTAGAATGCGTTGGTTATAATTTTCCTTCCCCTCTCATGCTCGGATAGCTGGACCGGGGGTGTTAAGGAAGCCTGGCTTTTCAGGTGTTATGAAAAATAGGAGCAATAAAAGCTTTCCGTTTCTGTGAAGCATTTAAAAATGATCTTTGCTGTAAGCGATGTCACATATAGTGAATAGATGATGGGGCGATGTGGTCGAAAGCTTTGAACTTATGTGAGTAAACCCTTCCGACCACCCTATCATGTATTTTGTGCCTCTTATACGGAAGTCTAAAGCTTTACAAATAAAATCAGACAGAGTGATTTATTTGACCGGAAATGTTTTACTTTGATACACTGATTCTGTAAATGTTTTGTTAAGAATAAAGGCCCCATAACAAGCCAGCTCTAAATAGCTACTCTGTTGTAGTGGATGAGGAATACCCTTATTGGATATTCTCCAGGAGTTAGGGTTTTCTGGATAAAATACTTTACTTGTCTTGCCAAGAACGATAATAGACATTAACGAACTACTCTTCTCTTTGTTTTAGTTGTCATCAGGGTAATACTTAAAGGTGGAGATGAATGCATGCGAAATCTCTTTATCTAGTTCTACATCCAAATGATTATGAATATTATTAGCACGTGTCAAGATGCAAATTCTTACCAATGGTCCATAGCCAGGTGAATGTATCACTTAAATATTTAACATGCTGGAATATGTCTGCTGGTTGCGAGTCTAACATTTTTGACTTAAGTCACCATAGCCATGGGAGGGGTGGGGATATGCCACAGACAAATTCCACTTTTATTATTATTGCCTTGTGCTGTTGCATAGGCAAAATTTCTAATTAACGACCCTCTCAAAATTCTGCTTTGGCAGCCAAAGGGAATGTGTGGAAGTGACGTGGTGACAAATGTCTAGCTCCATTCGCGGTGGTGGGTTGGCTGAGTAAACCTGAAGCATAAAGCATTTCAGTCCCCTGATAGTCAATTATTAATGATCACAGAATCATTTAGGAAGGGCCCCTCTTGTTCGTTATCTGGCCCATCCTCATTGTTCAGGAATGAGGAGAGACAAATGGTGTTTGCTTAAATAAAAGCTGGGGTGCAGAAAAGCCTATTGTTGCATAAAGGTAAAAGAATATTTGCTTATAAGACTTTAAACTATAATTATTTGTGTTGCAGTAATACCTAGAAACCCCAAGCAAGATCAGGGCTTCATCGTGCTTGACACGAATGAGAGACAGTCTCTGCCCAGAAGTGTTTCCTGTCTAAATGAACAAGACGAAGAGTGGGGAAGCAGGTGAAATTACTTGTTTAAGGTCACACATCAGGCCTCTGGTGCATCTGTGATTAGGAACCCACGTTCACTCACTCCCAGTCTAATGCTTTGTCCACTACATCATATTGCCTCGCAGACATTGGCTTATGCACTTGTACAAGCCACATTGAACAAGCTAGGAAAAGATTGGCCACCTACAGTATAGGAGGTCACCATCCGCTGTTCTGATTTCAGAGAATATAGTCTGATTGTATCCAGTGTGCTTTCCCTTGGTGCGGATGCATGAGCAATACAGACTATATGCTTCCCATTAGCCAGGAACATTTTAGTTACAATGCACCCAACTCCTCCAAACCTCAGCTCTTCTCCTCTCCCACAATTCAAGGTCCACTAAACTCACCCACTTATGAGAAACTTGGGACAACAGTGATGCCTTGCGGTAGTGCCCTGCAGGTCAAAAACTTTGGCCTCTGTCAGACCACGGGAGAATCAAATTCTAGAGCTGAGGACTTGCAAAACACCCTGCTGTTATTTAGGGACTCATTCTCACATGTGGTATCACATATGCAGTGAAGTGAGAGAGATGAGGTAGCCAGGGGTCCAAGCCACTGGAATTCTAGCCTATGATTTATTATAGGTGCTTCTACTGATAGGGTTAGACAGGTTGATTTAAAGTGGAGATGGTGGCAGCTTCTGGTGTTGAGAACAACCATGGACTTTTCTCTACTTGAGATGTGGAGAACAGGGGGCATATCACACTCTCAGTCCCGCTGGTGTCAAAGGAGTTGCATGAACCGATCTTAGGGAATATATGACCATTTGTGTTGCAGAAGTGATACATCTGGTCTCAAACACACCTCATGTTCAGCCCACGAAGCAGCCTTTGAAGAAGCTCCCTGGCCCATCAGGAGTATTGTGTCTAACATAAGCATTCTTAATAAATGACGCACTACAGTTCCTCAGCAGATCATGGGTACCATATGACTAGTTGTGGGGGAAGTCAAACTGAGGAAGTGCTAGTCAGCATGATTATAAAAGCTGCATTGAAATAAAGTGCTCGAGTTAATCTATTTCACCTGGCTTGATTTAGCTAACCCACACAGTCAAGCGCCACAAGAAATGAAGTTTTGCCCTGGTATCCATCTAATGGAAGAATCTTGTGTAATGGAAAAATAGAGTAAATTGTAGTTTAGAATGAAGAAAATAGAGAAAAAGTGCTTCAATATCTAGGTCGTCCATTAAAAAACAACAACTCGATAGCACAGATTCTTACCACATACTTCTGATGTTATTTATTTGATTGGCTGCCTTAAATATTTTCTCTGTCACCAGAACTGATTGTAGTGACACCTACTGAGCAGGGCAAATCTCGCCCATTGCAGAATTCCTTTCCGCTGAGCTGTGCCAACAAACGGCTCAGCGCTCCAGATGTTGCTGCTTTTTGAGAAATGAGAACTTAATAAACCAGGCTCACCCTTCCTCCTGGGGTGAATGCAAAGACAGTCAGATATGGAAAATCACTGCTCAGTACCATGAACAATGTACGGACGGGGAGCAGCAGTGCTAGCACTTATTTGTCTTAATGGAACAGAAAGCCTAGACGCCCACTGCTGAAGTCTGAGCTGGCAACAGCTAGCGTTTTTAATATACACTGAAACCTATCCATGAAAGAATAGTCTTAAACCAAGAGGAAAAGCCTGAAGGTATATTTAAACAAATCGAAAAAGAACAGATAGAAAAATGTTTCTGCCTGGCTTTAATAGGTTACATTTTCCCAGGCTTCATTTTAGTTCAAACTGTTTTATTGCTTTATATATTTATAACAAACACACGCACAACAAAAATACACACAGTGAAGACATTTTTATAGCATGTATCACAGTAACACCTGCAGGGCCCAGTGTGGTTTGGAACCCTATTGTGCTAGGAGCTGTACACACACATGACAAAGGACAGCTACATGGGGGTGCGCACTCGGAAAGGGTTCAGGATGAAATTTATCAGCAGTACGTCCCTCCCACTGCCTGGGAGCACTACGGACAGGGCGGCCAGGCAAGGGCGTCGGTGTCCCCTCTCACATTGCAAAGAGGGTCTGGGTCAACGTGGCAGGCTGTGATGGGGGCAGGCCAGAGGCCTGGGGTGAGGGCTGCACGGCATTCCTGCTCACTGGCTCTGGGCTGTGATCTCCCCAGCTCCTTCAGGCTCTACCCTCGTTGAGCCTTGTGTAGCTGGAGTGGATTTCACCCTCCGCGCTCTGTGTGGCTCAAAAGCTTGTCTCGCTCACCAACAGAAGTGGGTCCAATAAAAGATATTACCGCACCCAACTTGTCTCTCCGATGTCCTAAGACCATCACGGCTACAGCGACCCTGCTTACTGCCTGCTGCCATTCTGAGTACTTTGCTCATCTGGCCTTTATCACCAACATCTCCAAGCACTGCTTCGTCATGAATGGGCTTTGATCCTTACGACGTCCCTGGGAGGTAGGGAAAAACCGTTATCCCCATTTTACAGGTGGGGGCACTGAGGCAGACGGGAGAGGAAGCGACCTGCCCAAGGTCACGCTGGAAGTCTAGAGCTGAGCCAGGAGTGGTCTGCAGCTCTCTCATGTCCCAATCCAGTGCTCTGTCCACAGGACCAACCTCTGTATACCCTGGGCACTTCAGCTGTGTCCTCACTCCCTGCACCCCAGGAGGCCTAAGATCAGCCAAGGTATCACCCAGGTGGTCTCAGCTCTCCAAATTCCCGTCCCCCGCCCCAGTCCTGGCACAGCCATCAAGATGCCACTAGGCTGGTCATGGCTCTGTTGGAACATGCTCTGGGCATAATTTAATCTTAAAAATGAACCTGTCGTAATTATTTTATGTAGGGTTGCCAACTTTGTAGTTCCAGAAAACCTGCCCCGCCCCCTGCCCCACCCCTTCTAGGAGGCCATGCCCCCCACTCACTCCATTCTCGCCTCCCTCCATCACTTGCTCTCCCCCACCCTTGCTCACTTGCTCATTTTCACCAGGCTGGTGCAGCGGGTTGGGACGTGACAGGGGTGAGGGCTCCAGCTGTGGGTGCAGGTTCTGGGGTGGGGCGGGAGATGAGGGGTTTGGGGTGCAGGAGAGGGCTCCAGGCTGGGGCAGAGGGTTGAGGTGCTGGAGGGGGGTGCGGGCTCTGGGCTGGGGGTGTGGGCTCCAGGGTGGGGCCAGAAATGAGGGGTTCAAGGTGCATGAGGGGGATCCAGGCTGGGGCAGGGGGATAGGATATAGAGGGGTGCAGGCTTTGGCTGGGGGTGTGGGCTCTGGGTGGGGCTGGGGTGCAGGCTCCAGGTAGCGCTTACCTCAGGTGGCTCCCGGGAAGCAGCGACATCTCCCTCTGGCTCCTAAGTGGAGGTGCGACCACATGACTCTGCGCGCTGCCCGTGCCTACAGGCACTGTCCCCTCACCTCCCATTGGCTGTGGTTTCTGGCCAATGGGAGCTGCTGAGCTGGCACGGAGGACAGAGGCAGCACGCAGAGCCCCCTTGACTGTCCCTCAGCCTAGGACCCAGAGGGAGATGCCGGCAGCTTCCCGGGAGTCGTGCGGAGCCAGGTAAGGAGCCTGCCTGCGCTGCTGACTGGACTTTTAACAGCCCAGTCAGTGGTGCTGACTGGAGCCGCCAGGGTCCCTGTGACAATGTTGGGACTCACCACCACGGCGCCTCCTATTGGTCGTCTCGGGGAATTGGTTCGATCCAGTAGAGCGCCCCCTTCTGGTGGTGTTCCGTCTGTCGTCCTGCCTTTGGTTGGCATGTGGACCCGTGCTGCTCCCGACGCACGGTGTCCTCTTCTGGAACACTGCCCTCCGACAGTGTCCCTTTGTCCATTCACACCCCCTTCCGGGGGCTGGATGATCAACAGTCCTACACCTCCAAGTCCGATCGCTACAGCCCGGGATCTGGTGTAGTTTCTGCTGGCCGCTCCCTGCGGCCTATGGCTGGGCGTACTGCCAAGGGGAACAAGGGGGGGGGGACCCAGGCCCGCCCACTACTCTGAGTCCCGGTCCAGAGGTCCTCTAGCGACAGCGTCGCTGTCCTCCTTCTCCTGCCTCCTCTGTCTGTTCCTCTGGACCGCTTCCCCAACAGCCCTTCTTCCCGCTAGGCCCTTTCCTTCAAGGTCTGCTGTCGGGCAGGCTACGGAGTAGGACCTTCTCCCGTTCTCCAAGGCTGGCCTGCACTGCGCTGTCCGTGGTGCTGGCCTCCCAGCTCTGGAGACAGACCTTCCCCTGTGAAGGCCTGGGACAGACTGACCGCTCGCTCTGTGAGCAGTCTTTTATATGGCTGAGCTTGGCCCTGATTGGCTGTCCCCAATCTGGGCTCTGATTGGCTCGCAACAAGCCCTTCTCTTATTGGCTGCCGGGATATGCAGGCACCTGGGCCTGCCGCAGCCCACACTCTCCGGGCGTGGGGCAGCCGCCCCACCACAGTCCCTTTTCGACCGGGAGTTCTGGTCGGAAACTGGACACCTGGCAACCCTAATGAAATGTATACCCCAAATTAAAAACCACAGTAAAAGAACTAAAAAAGAGCCACCGTGGCTTAACAACCATGTAAAAGAAGCAGTGAGAGATAAAAAGGCATCTTTTAAAAAGTGGAAGTCAAATCCTAGTGAGGTAAATAGAAAGGAGCATAAACACTGCCAAATTAAGTGTAAGAATGTAATAAGAAAAGCCAAAGAGGAGTTTGAAGAACGGCTAGCCAAAAACTCAAAAGGTAATAACAAAATGTTTTTTAAGTACATCAGAAGCAGGAAGTCTGCTAAACAACCAGTGGGGCCCCTGGACGATCGAGATACAAAAGGAGCGCTTAAAGACGATAAAGTCATTGCGGAGAAACTAAATGAATTCTTTGCTTCAGTCTTCACGGCTGAGGATGTTAGGGAGATTCCCAAACCTGAGCCGGCTTTTGTAGGTGACAAATCTGAGGAATTGTCACAGATTGAGGTGTCACTAGAGGAGGTTTTGGAATTAACTGATAAACTTAACAGAAACAAGTCACTGGGACCAGATGGCATTCACCCAAGAGTTCTGAAAGAATTCAAATGTGAAGTTGCAGAACTATTAACTATGGTTTGTAACCTGTCCTTTAAATTGGCTTCTGTACCCAATGACTGGAAGATAACTAATGTGATGCCAATATTTAAAAAGGGCTCTAGAGATGATCCTGGCAATTACAGACCGGTAAATCTTACATCAGTACCGGGAAAATTAATTGAAACAATAGTAAAGAATAAAATTGTCAGACACATAAAAGAACATAAATTGTTGGGCAAAAGTCAACATGGTTTTTTCAGTAAAGGGAAATCGTGTCTTACTAATCTATTGGAGTTCTTTGAAGGGGTCAACAAACATGTGGACAAGGGGGATCCAGTGGACATAGTGTTCTTAGATTTCCAGAAAGCCTTTGACAAGGTCCCTCACCAAAGGCTCTTATATAAATTAAGTTGTCATGGGATAAGAGGGAAGGTCCTTTCATGGATTGAGAACTGGTTAAAAGACAGGGAACAAAGGGTAAATTCTCAGAATGGAGAGGAGTAACTAGTGGTGTTCCCCAAGGGTCAGTCCTAGGACCAATCCTATTCAACTTATTCATAAATGATCTGGAGAAAGGGGTAAAAAGTGAGGTGGCAAAGTTTGCAAATGATACTAAACTGCTCAAGATAGTTAAGACCAAAGCAGACTGTGACGAACTTCAAAAAGATCTCACAAAAATAAGTGATTGGGCAACAAAATGGCAAATGAAATTTAATGTGAAATTTAATGTGAAATTTAATAAATGTAAAGTAATGCACATTGGAAAAAATAACCCCAACTATACATACAATATGATGGGGGCTAATTTAGCTACAACTAATCAGGAAAAAGATCTTGGAGTCATTGTGGATAGTTCTCTGAAGACGTCCACGCAGTGTGCAGCGGCGGTCAAAAAAGCAAACAGGATGTTAGGAATCATTAAAAAGGGGATAGAGAATAAGACGGAGAATATCTTATTGCCCTTATATAAATCCATGGTACTCCCACATCTTGAATACTGCATACAGATGTGGTCTCCTCATCTCAAAAAAAGATACTGGCATTAGAAAAGGTTCAGAGAAGGGCAACTAAAATGATTAGGGGTTTGGAACGGGTCCTATATGAGAAGAGATTAAAGAGGCTAGGACTTTTCAGCTTGGAAAAGAGGAGACTAAAGGGGGATATGATAGAGATATATAAAATCATGAGTGATGTGGAGAAAGTAAATAAGGAAAAGTTATTTACTTCTTCCCATAATATAAGAACTAGGGGCCACCAAATAAAATTAATGGGCAGCAGGTTTAAAACAAATAAAAGGAAGTTCTTCTTCACACAGTGCACAGTCAACTTGTGGAACTCCTTGCCTGAGGAGGTTGTGAAGGCTAGGACTATAACAGGGTTTAAAAGAGAACTGGATAAATTCATGGAGGTTAAGTCCATTAATGGCTATTAGCCAGGATGGGTAAGGAATGGTATCCCTAGTCTCTGTTTGTCAGAGGGTGGAGATGCATGGCAGGAGAGAGATCACTTGATCATTACCCCTCTGGGGCACCTGGCATTGGCCACTGTTGGTAGACAGGATACTGGGCTAGATTGACCTTTGGTCTGATCCAGTACGGCCATTCTTATGTCCTTATGTTAATTGTATGCAGTATGGTGGTAGCCATGGTGGTCCCAGGATATTAGAAAGACAAGGTGGGTGAGGTAATATCTTTTATTGGACCAACTTCTGTTGGTGAGAGACACAAGCTCTGTGAGGCTCAAAAGCATGTCTCGCTCACCAACAGAAGTTGGTCCATTAAAAGAATGGACTCTACTGTCACAAATTCAACATGGCTCCTGGGTTATTAACTGCAGATGAAGCAAGCGATTATTAGATTGGCAAGTCGATGCTGGAATCAGTCGGAGCAGAGATGACTGTGTCCTACTTATTCAGTTTCTGCTGAAATTACTCCCCGCCCCCATTTTTTTTTGATTTCTTGACAGTCATACATGACACCATAGGAGTTTGGGTTTTTTTTAGTGCTCCTAGATCCTCAGTTTCGTGGTTTCTAGGAAAATCAGGTGGATTAAGCAGCCTACTTTTGTAAATTACACTAGCATTTGAAGCATCTTGTCAAGGCAATGAAGAGGATTAACGTTGAACGTTGAGGTGCTCAATTACTGACCAAGGGCTTGTCAGCCAAAAAACCCCCAACACAGCTCCCTGGTGTGTATTCAATCAGACCTGCTTTCTTTAGCTCTCATAGTTTAACTCCTCTTAGCAGAGCCAACACAACTACAAGAATGAAATTGATTCTATGTTGGCTCATTCAGCAGCAGATTTGTTAGCTAGATTCCAGCCACAGGACCAAATTCCACCTTCCTTTAGATCTGTTCAGTGTTCAAAGCATAAGAAAAGAGAGCGAGAGCCAAGACAGTACAACATTAAGGCTTTATTCCTTCCTGCACATGTGCTGTCCTCTTTCATCAAGCGCTTCCTGAAACGAGAATTCCCTAAGTTCTTCTTCGAGTGATTATTCACGTCCATTACACATTAGGTGTGTGCGCGCCGCATGCACGAACGTCGGAAACTTTTTCCCTCAGCGGCTCCCGTCGGGCCTGCAGGATCTCCCCTCCCGCCAGAGCGGCGCCCCGCTCTAGCGTATATATATCCCTGCCGGCCCGACCCTCCCTCAGTTCCTTCTTACCGCCCGTGGCGACGTTGGAACAACTCTACCTCTCGTCTGAGAGTGTCCCTTAGCATAGTACTCAGTGTTATCTTCAATTATCAGTTCTTCAGTAGTTAGTGTTAAGCCCCTGGCTATTTAGAAAGACTTAATCCTCTGGGTGTCGGGTGTTTGACCAACCCCGGCACTGGCCCTGGGCGGCGGGGCATGCCGCACGCCCACGGCTTTAAGGCTTGTGCCACGTGCCGCAAGCCTATGCCAGTAAGCGACCCTCACGACTCGTGTC
Organism: Emys orbicularis; assembly: GCF_028017835.1. Classification (NCBI taxonomy): domain Eukaryota; kingdom Metazoa; phylum Chordata; order Testudines; family Emydidae; genus Emys; species Emys orbicularis. The sequence continues at coordinate 9,773,233 of NC_088686.1, read as the reverse complement.
TCCGTTGTCTGGGGGAAGCACATCAAAAGGAGCGCTGCAAGATCTGCAAGGCTTTCAAGCCTAGGACTAAAAAAGAGAGAGACTTTCGCTTGAAGCAGCTGCTCATGGAGACGGCATTACAGCCCTCCACTTCAACGGCACCGTCAACCTCGGTGCGGAGTGCCCCGGCATCGGTTCGTGATCCGACGCCGGCGGGGCAACCTAAGCCTACGGCACCGACTCGGCAGGAACACCTCCGGCACCGGTCCTCTTCGCCGGCTAAATCGAAGGGCCAACCCAAGGCCCGAGGACGTTCCCCGCACAAGAGGGTAGCACCCGCGAAGACCGCAAGTGCTACTAAGGCCGTTGCGGCCCCAGCACAGATCCTGGTGCCAGTGGCTCCGGCGCCGAAAGGCCCGTCGAGCCCTGGGATAGGCGCGTCGAGTGAGGAGGAAGGGCTGGAGGAACTGTTGGAACAGCCCTCCACCCCGGACACATTTGAGGCAGCGAAGGACCTCATTGAATTGTCCGCTGAATGCACCCTCCGCGCTGAGAACATTCCGCCAAGATTGCCATCCAAGGGCAAGCCGGCGATGATGCGCCCATCACGGTCGCCATCCCGGTCGAGCTCCGCCTCGGTGGACTCCCGGCTTCCCTCCGCGCAGAGGGCCGCACGACCGTCGGGCCCCAACAAGCGCAAGGCACCGGCCCAGCAGCCCTGCTCGAGCAGGCACCGGGACGTATCGGTTGCGCGATCCCCGAGACCGTCCTCCCGCAGTCGTTCCCGGTCCCGGGGTCACCGGTACCGATCCAGGTCCAGGTCAGCAAGGCGCTACTCCCGGTCCCGGTCACGAAGGCACCGCTCTCCGACCCCGGACCAGCACCGTCCCACGGCACCGCTGTGGCCCTCTAGATCACCGTCCGTAGTTTCGGAGGTGGACTCGGGCCATTCCAGCAGATATGCCCACAGAGCGCAGGCCAGTAGGGAGCACGAAGCCTCTTGGCACCCACAGTGGGGCCACCCAGGACAATGGCCATTCTGGACCCCTTGGGCCTACCACCAACAAGGCCCCCCGTCCAGGACCTCGAGATCTGGCCCCTCAGGACACCGGTCCCGCTCCCCACAGTGGCGCCCACCCTCCCGCAAAGAGGCCACGGTCTCCAGGCCGCCAGAAAGGGAAAGGGCTGACTCGGCACCGAGCCCGGCACCGTCCCAGGCCCACGTCAGGGAATGCACTCTGGAGGAGCACCCAGCTGATGAGGAGTTGCAGGAGGAAGAAGACGCACAAAAGGCCATGACCTCCTCCTCCTCGCCAGACGAAGCCGTGGCGGGCACAACAGTGTCCGGTCCTCCCCCGATTGACCATCGGGCACACCAGGACCTGCTCCGCCGAGTAGCCCTCAATTTGGGGTTGCAGGCAGAGGAGACTGTTGAGCAGGAAGACCCTATGGTCGACATTCTAAGCCCGGAGGGCCCCTCCAGGATCGCGCTCCCGCTCATAAAAACGGTCCAATCCAATTATAAGACTGTATGGCAAACACCAGCCTCCACTGCGCCTACCGCAAAGGGCGTAGAGAGGAAATACTTCGCCCCATCTAAAGGGTTTGATTTCCTATTCTCCCATCCAACACCATATTCGCTGGTCGTCTCTGCGGTCAACGAACGGGAGCGACATGGCCAACAGGCCCCGGCCCCCAAGGCCAAGGAGGCAAAACGCTTGGACTTATTTGGGAGAAAGGTCTACTCGTCCGGAGGCCTCCAGCTGCGGATCGCAAACCAACAAGCGATCCTGAACAGACACAATTTCAACTCCTGGGCATCGGTCTCCAAGTTCAAGGAAGCCTTGCCTCAGGACTCGCAACCCGAGTTTGCTGCCATAGTAGACGAAGGGAAGGCGGTAGCCAAAACCTCCTTACAGGCCTCACTTGACTCCGCTGACGCAGCCGCTAGGACAATCGCGTCAGGAGTGGTAATGAGGCGCTCGGCATGGCTACAGGCTTCCGGCCTTCCCCCAGAGGTGCAAAACACCCTCCAAGACCTTCCGTTCGAGGGATCAGGCTTGTTTTCGGACCAAACGGACGCCAGACTACATAGCCTCAAGGACTCTCGAGCTACCCTCAAGTCGTTGGGGATGCACACCCCAGTGACGCAGAGGAAGCCCTTCAAGCCCCAACCTCCGCAGAGACAGTACCACCCTCGTCCTAGACAGGAACCGTACCGCAGGAGGGGCAGGGATAACAGGCGTAGACGCAACAACACGCCTAACCAGGGCCAAAATCAGGGCCAAAACAAGCCGCAGCCGGGAAACAAACAAGGGTTTTGAAGCTGCGATCGAGGACAGAGTACCAACCTCTATTCCGGATCCCCCTCTGTGTTTCAGGGACCGCCTGTCCCATTTTTACCGTGCTTGGTCACGTATAACATTGGACCGCTGGGTCCTACGCACGGTGGAGGCAGGCTACGCCCTTCAGTTCTCCTCGCCCCCTCCCTCCCACCCCCCATCCCCGTCCCTCTTCAGGGACCCCTCTCACGAGCAACTCCTCATGCAGGAGGTGCAGACCCTCCTCACAGTAGGAGCGGTGGAAGAGGTTCCTCCGGACCTCAGGGGGAAAGGGTTCTATTCCAGATACTTCCTCATTCCCAAAGCGAAAGGGGGCCTCCGTCCTATTCTGGACCTACGCAAGCTAAACAAATACTTGCTCAAACCACGTTTCCGTATGGTCTCCCTTGGTACTATTATTCCATCCCTGGATCCGGGAGATTGGTACGCTGCCCTCGATATGAAAGATGCCTACTTTCACATCGCCATCCGCCCGGCCCACCGGCGGTTCCTGCGCTTCACTATCAACCAGCGCCATTTCCAATTTACAGTCTTGCCCTTCGGCCTGGCAACAGCCCCGCGTGTATTCACAAAATGCATGTCCGTGGTGGCAGCTTTTCTTCGAAAAAGAAGGATGCGCGTCTACCCATACTTGGACGACTGGCTCCTTGCGGGCCGGTCGGAGGCCGAGGTTCGCTCCCATGTGGCATTGACACTACAGGTGTTCCACGACCTCGGTCTACTGGTCAACGTACCCAAGTCATCGCTGGTCCCCACGCAGAGGCTGGAATTCATAGGGGCAGTCCTGGACTCAGTGGCGGCACGGGCGAGTCTTCCCGTATCGCGGTTCCTGGCCATTCAGAAGGCCGTGAGCTCCATCCAGCAATTCCCCACGACCACGGCCAGATGTTGCTTACAACTCTTGGGACACATGGCGGCCTGCACCCATGTAGTCGGACACGCCCGCCTAAGACTCAGGCCGCTGCAGTTGTGGCTGGCCCAAACATATCGCCCCAACAGAGACCCCTTAGACCTGGTCGTGACGATCCCGGCTCGGGTGTCGAACTCCCTCCGTTGGTGGCTCGATCGGCAGCAGGTTTGCGCGGGGGTCCCTTTCGCCACCCCGCAACCCGTTCTGACGTTAGTAACAGACGCGTCGGACCTGGGTTGGGGGGCGCACCTGGGGGACCTGCGCACTCAGGGCTTATGGTCCAGGGAAGAAAAGTTGCTTCATATCAACCTGAAGGAGCTGAGGGCGGTTCGCCTCGCCTGCCAGACCTTTCACGCTACCATAGAAGGCCACAGCGTGTCGGTTCTGAAGGACAACACTACCGCCATGTTCTACATAAACAAGCAGGGCGGGTCCCGGTCCTCTCCCCTATGTCACAAGGCACTCCTCCTCTGGGACTTCTGCATAGCCCATTCAGTCCACCTACTAGCGACATATCTCCCGGGGGTCCAAAACAGGTTAGCAGACCGCCTCAGCCGGTCCTATCACATGCACGAGTGGACGTTGAGACAGGACGTCCTGCGTTTAATCTTCCGGAGGTGGGGGTTTCCCCAGGTAGATCTCTTTGCCACCGAGGACAACAGCCAATGCCCTCAGTTTTGTTCATTCCAGAACCGCAGTCCGGGCTCATTGGCAGATGCCTTCGCGATGCTGTGGGGCGGGAGCCTGAGGTATGCCTTCCCCCCATTCCCGCTCATCCACAGGGTCCTCCTCAAAACCCGCAGGGACAAGGCGACAGTCATCCTCATCGCCCCGGCGTGGCCACGCCAGCACTGGTTCACAACCCTGTTGGAACTGTCCGTGGCCACTCCGATAGCCCTCCCCCTCCATCACGACCTCATCACGCAAGACCGAGGTCGCCTACTCCACCCGAACCTACCGTTGCTACATCTCACGGCGTGGTTTCTCTCTGTCTAAACGATATGGAACACAGGTGCTCCCATCAGGTCCAGCAAGTCCTCCTTGGTAGTAGGAAGCCCTCCACAAGAGTGACCTACCTTGCCAAATGGAAACGGTTCTCCCAATGGTGTGAGCCTCATCACATCCAGCCTCTACAGGCCTCAATCCCATTGATTCTGGACTATTTGCTGCACCTCAAGCATCAGGGGCTCGCCCCCGCCTCTATTAAGGTGCACCTGGCCGCCATATCGGCCTTCCACCCTGGGGTGTTAGGGGCTTCGGTGTTCTCTAACCCCACAGTAGTCCGATTCCTCAAGGGGATGGACAAGGTGTTTCCCTACTCGCGCCCGCCGGTCCTGGCGTGGAATCTCAACCTGGTCCTCACTAAGCTCATGGGGCCGCCCTGTGAGCCCCTGGCCTCTTGCTCCCTCATGCACCTATCATGGAAGGTAGCGTTTCTCGTGGCCATCACATCGGCTAGGAGGGTTTCGGAGTTGAGGGCCCTCACTTCGGAACCTCCCTATACAGTTTTCTATAAAGATAAGGTGCAGCTTAGACCGCACCCGAAATTCCTTCCGAAAGTGGTCACACATTTTCATATGGGACAGGACGTTTGTTTACCGGTGTTCTTCCCTAAGCCACACTCGGACCCAAGCCAACGCAGCTTGCATACCCTCGATGTCCGTAGGGCATTGGCCTTTTATTTAGAACGGACTAGGCCGTTCCGCAAGTCGACCCAACTGTTCGTTGCCATTGCGGAGCGAATGAGAGGCCAACCTATCTCGACGCAACGCTTGTCGGCATGGATTGTGCTTTGCATATGCACGTGCTATGAGCTTGCTAACGTACCAGCCCCGGAGATCAGGGCTCACTCTACTAGGGTCCAAGCGTCCTCGGCGGCGTTCTTGGCGCAGGTTCCACTCCAGGAAATCTGTAAAGCGGCCACCTGGTCGTCGGTGCATACGTTCACAGCCCACTACGCGATCCATCATCAGACCAGAGAGGACGCGGCGGTCGACAGGGCTGTGCTCCATTCAATTGTTACTTGACTCCTACCCTCCTCCAATGGTAAGCTTGTGAGTCACCTAATGTGTAATGGACGTGAACAATCACTCGAAGAAGAAAAAACGGTTACTTACCTTCTGTAACTGTTGTTCTTCGAGATGTGTTGTTCACGTCCATTACACTTCCCACCCTCCTTCCCCTCTGTCGGAGTCACCGGCAAGAAGGAACCGAGGGAGGGTCGGGCCGGCAGGGATATATATACGCTAGAGCGGGGCGCCGCTCTGGCGGGAGGGGAGACCCTGCAGGCCCGACGGGAGCCGCTGAGGGAAAAAGTTTCCGACGTTCGTGCACGCGGCGCGCGCACACCTAATGTGTAATGGACGTGAACAACACATCTCGAAGAACAACAGTTACAGAAGGTAAGTAACCGTTTTTTCCTAGACATTGCCCTATCCAAAAGCATACTATCGTATTATGACACCCTCTATTGGGAAGCTATTGTAACATCCCCTTTTCACATTTGTTTGCGATAGCAAAATTAAATATGAACACTGTAACATGCGTCCATGTTTAAAATAACAGTGTGTGTACAGGCCAGGGGAATGTCTCGGAACATAGGGAATTCTACTTTCAGATCTGACTAAATACACACAAGGGAGCTGTGACGAGGGGTACCAGGCCTTCTCTGCCTCCAACTGGAGGGGTTGCCACCCTGACACACCCTCCCAAAGGAAAAGAATCACCTGCTGTCATAACTATAAAGGGAAGAGTAACAGCTCTCCTGTGTACAGTACTATAAAATCCCTCCTGGCCAGAGACTCCAAAATCCTTTTACCTGTAAAGGGTTAAGAAGCTCAGGTAACCTGGCTGACACCTGACCCAAAGGACCAATAAGGGGACAAGATACTTTCAAATCTTGGGGGGGGGGGGAAGGCTTTTGTTTGTGCTCTTTGTTTTGGGGGTTGTTCGCTCTTGGGACTAAGAGGGACCAGACATCAATCCAGGCTCTCCACATCTTTCTGAACAAGTCTCTCATATTTCAAACTTGTAAGTAAACCGCCAGGCAAGGCGTGTTAGTTTACCTTTGTTTTCTCAACTTGTAAATGTACCTTTTACTAGAGTGTTTATCTCTGTTTGCTGTACTTTGAACCTAAGGCTAGAGGGGGGTCCTCTGAGCTCTTTAAGTTTGATTACCCTGTAAAGTTATTTTCCATCCTGATTTTACAGAGATGATTTTTACCTTTTTCTTTAATTAAAAGCCTTCTTTTTAAGAACCTGATTGATTTTTCCTTGTTTTTAGATCCAAGGGGGTTGGATCTTGATCCACCAGGAGTTGGTGGGAGGAAGGAGGGGGGATGGTTAATTTCTCCTTGTTTTAAGATCCAAGGGGTTTGGATCTGTATTCACCAGGGAATTGGTGAAGAGTCTCTCAAAACTACCCAGGGAAGGGAATTAGCTTTGGGAGTGGTGGCAGCGGACCAGATCTAAGCTGGTAGTTAAGCTTAGAAGTTTTCATGCAGGCCCCCACCTCTGTACCCTAAAGTTCAGAGTGGGGAAGCAGCCTTGACACCTGCGCAAGTGAATTTAGACCTCTGAGTAATGGCTAGAAAATCCACTCAGGTTCTGGTACCAACCAAACCAACAAGACTTGGTCCTCCAATGGCTAGAAGGACCAGGAGGAGGTGTTAGCCAACCAGGACCCTTCAAGTGAGATAAGAAGGCTTCTTCTAAGGGGCGTGCTTTGGTGAAGCGGAAACAGGAGAGGATTTCCCTGGTTCTAACCCAAAACACTCAGGCCCAAGTCAAGGCCTAACAATCCAACTGACCTTCAGTTAAAGCGTGAAACAAACAGTTTATTTTTGTCTTGGTGTTTGAAAGTCCAGTTGGCCATTGTTGAGTTGAATGTCAATTAATGGCTAGAGGACTAGCAAGGGGCTCGCTGTATGAGACACCTTGCTCCTGGCGAGCTGTGACAGGAGCACATTTGAAGCCTGATCCAACACCCTTTGAAGTCAATGGGAGCCTTTTGATTGACATCAGTAGACATCAAGCACTTGCTGAGTGAGAAGGTGCCATCTGCACCCGGTCACTTTACAGAGTAGAGCTTTGGCAACCTATCCTGCTAAGGTGCTGAATGCTCCCACCTCCAGCCAACTTTAATGGCAGGCGAGAGTTTTCAGCACCTTCTGGGGTCAGACTTTAGCTTCTCTTGTGAACATTATGATGCAATTCAGTCCATCTGTCTAAGGCCTCATTTAAATTGGGTTTTGCCCCCATATCAGCCAGCAGTGTAGAGGCACCAATGCAAAACCCATGAGTAGGCGGGCAAAGCCCTGATAAGCTGTGACTCACGCTGGCGTGGCTTGTCCAGCTGTCAAGCAGAATTCAGCAAATAGCAGCGTAGCCTGTCTGCAGGGCCGGCTCCAGGCACCAGCCGACCAAGCACGTGCTTGGGGCGGCACCTGTAAGGGGCGGCCAATCTTCGGGTGGCAGGGGGCACTCGGGGTTTTTGTTTGTTTTGTTTCGGCGGGGCGGCGCTCGGGCGTATTTTTTTTTGGGTTCGGCAGGGCGGCGCTCGAGGTTTTTGTTGTTGTTGTTTTTGTTTCGGCCGGGCAGCACTCGGGGCGGGGGGTAGGTGGGTTGTTTTTGTTTCGGTGGGGTGGGGTGGTGCTCAGGGGGGGATGTTTCGGCAGTGCGACGCGGCACTTGGGGGGGGGCGGGGATGTTTCAGCAGGGCGGCGCGGCGCTCGGGGGGGTTGTTTCGGTGGCGTGGCGCTCAGGGGAGTTGTTTCGGCGTGGTGGCGTGGCGCTCAGGGGGGTTGTTTCGATGGCGTGGCGCTCACGGGGGTTGTTTCGGCAGGGCGGCATGGTGCTCGGGGGGGTTGTTTCGGCGTGGCGGCGTTGCGTGGCATGGCGCTCAGGGGGGTTGTTTCAGCGGGGCGGCACGGTGCTCGGGGGGTTGTTTCGGCGGCGTGGTGCTCGGGGGGGGTTGTTTCGGCGTGGCGGCGTGGCGTGGCGTGGCGCTCAGGGGGGTTGTTTCGGCGGGGCGGCATGGTGCTCGGGGGGGTTGTTTCGGCGGCGTGGTGCTCAGGGGGGTTGTTTCGGCGTGGCGGCGTGGCGTGGCGCTCAGGGGGGTTGTTTCAGCGGGGCGGCACGGTGCTCGGGGGGGGTTGTTACGGCGGGGCGGGGCGGTGCTCAGGGGGGTTGTTACGGCGGGGCGGGGCGGCACTCGGGGGGAGGTTGTTATGGCGGGGTGGCACTCTTTTTTTTTTGCTTGGGGCGGCAAAAAAGTTAGAGTCGGTCCTGCCTGTCTGTCAGTAGAGTCTAGTGGTTGGAGTGCTGGACTGGGGATGAGCAGACCTGGCGTCTAATCCTGGCTCTGTTGCTACTCAGCTGCATGATTTTGGATTAAAGCACTTCACTTTTCTGGGTGTGTTTCCTCTCCCACCCTTGGTCTTGCCCATTTAAATTGTCAACTTTTGGGGGCAGGGACAGACTGTGTCGTACTTTTGTGCATGAACAGAGCCTCGCACAATGATCTGGAAACTGGACATCCCTGATCTGCCCCCTCCCCATAAGGCCCCGCCCCGCTCCACCCCTGCTCCAACCCCTCCTTGAGGCCCCGCCCCAGTACACCCCCTGCTCCACCCCCTCCTTGAGGCCCCGCCTTGCTCCACCCCTGATCCACCCCCTCCTTGAGGCCCCCCCCCCTCCACCCCCTGCTCTACCCCATCCAGCTTGGGGACCGCAGCACTTTCCCCACCCCATCAGTTACCTGCGGGGGGGAGGCTCTCGCCTCCCACTGCACCTGCCCCGGCACGTTCGGCCCCTGTCCCCGGCAGCCGGGCATGGGCTGGGGGCAGCCTGCTGTTGCCGCCTCCCACAGCCAGGCTCTCTCTCAGGCAGCCCAGCGGCCGCAGTGGGCAGATGGGCTCTCACACCGACCCAGAGCGAAGCGGCCAGCAGGAGAAGTGGGTGGTCCCATCCCTTCCACTCCCCGGCACGTTTCCGGCTCGCTCAGCCTCTGACCCTGACAGGTAGGCCTGGGCGGGGAGTGGAAAGGGTGGGACCACCTACTTCTCCTGCCAGCTGCTCCCCTCTGGGTTGGCGTGAGAGCCCAGCCAGCGCGGCGACTGCCTGCGAGAGAGAGCACCTGGCTGTGGGAGGCGGCTGCAACAGTGGGAGAAGGACAGAGCTCCTCTCCCCGCCTCGGCAGGCCAATCTGGGGAGGCACTTGCCTCCACATGTCCCTGCTACGCGTCGCCCCTGCTCCTGCAGGCGGCAACCGGACTTTTGGTGTCCAGTCAGTGTTTCTGACTGGACATGGTCAGGTGCTGTTTTTGACTGGACTTTCTGGTCGACAACCAGACACTTGGCAACCCTATCACCGAGCAGCTTTGCTGGTTGCCAGCCGCCAATGGCTGAGAGCCCCAGCAAAGACAAGGGCTTTAGTGACTTTTGTCCACCTTAAAATTCATGTGTAAAAAAAAAAATGCTGCACGGTTTGTCAATAATAACGTTTTCTTCATGGACACGATTCTTTTATAAACTAAAAGATACTGAGACTATCCAGAACATGGTGTCCGTGGATTGTGTTTTAACTGTAGCTTGACACATCTCTCGGTTTTAGAATAACAGAAGAACATGGAGAGTCGGATCCTTTAGGCTGCAAACACCTTCAGTCACCTGTTTCTTCCAGGGGGACAGGTGCAGCCCAGATTGTCTGCAAACTATTCTGATGCTTAACAACATGGGCTTGAGTGCAGTTAGCAATGCCTTTATGAAGTCCTACACCCCTGAGTATTTTTGTGTAAACATATTTAATCTGTGGCAAGCCAGTTTATTTGTTGTGTTTTGTCATGTCAGTGCAGACTGTAGTCCATTAGGCACTGAGATGAGGCTACTAAATGTTTTCAGATGTTTTATATTTCCTCAACTAAGAGCTGGATTTGAACCAAAGCGCCGAGGTGAAAGGGTGATGTGTAATATATTGAGACAATCTGAAATAAAATAATGTAATGTTTTTAATATTTAAGAAGAAAAAGGCAGCAGTAAAACATCGTGGAAGGAGGCAGCCATCACGAATACCTATATATTTTAATTTTAAATGCATGCAGATGTTGACTTTTAATCAGAGCATGTCAGAATCTGACTCTAACAAAGGCAAAAATGTGAGATCTGTTTTCTTGAATTGCTTCCACATTTTGTGCTTCACATTTTTATTACACAGAGCACTGCATCATCATATATTTCTGTAAAATGCCAGCATCCATTGGCTTAGCAGATACATGATGGTTAGCATATAAAATGCCTTACCATGAAGGGTATAGTCTTCTCTGTATATACAGTATCTATTATATTACGCACTCCCACACCTTCCTACAGAGCGACAGAGCTTGTTTTCAGTGTATCATAGAATCATAGAATATGGGTTGGAAGGGACCCCAGGAGGTCATCTAGTCCAACCCCCTGCTCAAAGCAGGACCTAATCCCAACTAAATCATCCCAGCCAGTGTAGTGTCGGTCTTGTTTCTTTTGGATCTTCCAGTGTCTTAGATCCAGAGGGCTGGGCTGGTAAGGTCTGATGTTGGGCTTCTATCAACGAGGAGCAGGATGTTGGGTGGCGTGGTCTGTGTTGTGTTTTTAAAAGGGAAAGGATGGTAATGCTGTCCTCGAATTGCTGGCTGACATGGCAAAAGCGAGTGCATTGTGGGTAGGTGGCATTTTGCTCTCCTTTATGTTAGCACTATTATTATTTGTATATAGGTAATGCCTAGAGACCCCAACTAAGATACTGGCCGCAGTGTGCTAGACACTGCACACACACATAGTGAGAGACAGTCTCTGTCCAAGAAGAACTTACAGTCCAAACAGAGAAGGAAGATGGAGAATTGAGGCACAGGGAGATTTGCCCAAGGTCACAGAGAGGGTCTGTGGGTACATCTACACTGGAGCTGGTGATGTGATTCCCAGCTTGGGTAGACCTGCCCACGCTAGGTCTGATGGAGCTAGCAACCTAACAATCGCAGTGTGCTTGCAGCTACATGGGCTAGCTGCCCCCTGTGAAACTGTAGGTATGAACTCAGGGCAACTGGTCCATCCTGCCTGTCCATCCTTCTGTGGCTGCACCACTATTCTTAGCGCATGACCCTAGCTTGATCAGAGCTAGCATGGGTATGCGTACCCACCCTGGAAATTACATCTCCAACTCCAGTGTTGACATATCCTAGGTCAGGGGTAGGAATTGAACCTATGACGGCTGCGTCTTACGGCACAAAGCCGCCCTTCTGTGTACGCTGTGCTTCTGTTCGTCTTCCTCTTGATTGTACTGAGTGGGATTCTGGTCCTTCTGTCACCTTCCTTCTTTCTGTGTGATTTTCCCCCACCAAAGAGATTCTCTTGACTTTCCTCTCCACATCAGTTCCATTTTCCTGGAGCGAAGCACACTGCATGCTTGCATCACTAGTATTTTCTTAAAGAAAGTATTGTACAGGGAGCTTCTGTTCTTTGCTTTCTTGTGTCAGCCTGTGGCTGTCTCTACAGCTTCTGAGCTGCTGCTGTAGCCGTAATGTTGGTGAGTTTGCATGGCCACATCTTGGCAGGACAGCCCAGGCTGGCAAAGAGCAAAGCAGGCTTCATGCCATGTTTGCACCCCGTGAAGGCTGGCCTGGCAGGAGGCTGGGCATACTCTGTCCTGCAGCTGGGAAGTATTTTTATTTCTCAGTGATAGCCATTACATTTGGGATTTCCAGCTCATTCTGCAGTATGATTCAAGGGAGAGGTCAAGACAGCTTTCCCCGATGTTTCAGTTTCATCAGATTTGTAGATACAGAGATTCAAGCTTTGTCGCCTTCCTAACAACCTCCCCTTCCAAATTCTATCGCGGAATGATCTTGGAGCATGTTAAGCACTGTACCGTTCACCTGCACACATGCCTTCTTGACTGTGCCAGTCCTGTGCACAAGCATTTCGGAGGCTATGAATGAATCGACCTGTTTCTATTATTTACCGACTAATTTGATCCTCCCCCGGAAAATTCTCTTCTGTGCCCAAACATCCTGGATCCTTTCCCCCATACCATCTGCTGAGCCACTAACTTTCCCTCGCCTCCTCTGATCAACTGAGGCTAGGTCTACACTACAGCGGGGGTCCGACCTAAGATACGCAACTTCAGCTACGTGAATACCGTAGCTGAAGTTGCGTATTTTAGGTCGGCTTACCTGGCTGTGAGGACGGGGGAAAGTCGACCGCTGCCGCGCTGCCGCCGACTCCGCTGCCGCCTCTTGCCGTGGTGGATTTCCGGAGTCGACGGCAGAGCGATCAGGGATCGATTTTATCGCGTCTTCTCTAGACGCGATAAGTCGATCCCAGAACATCGATTGCCTGCCGCCGGACCCTCCGGTAAGTGTAGATGTACCCTGAGACAAAGATGCAGGATGAAACGTATTCCCATTTGCTCAGAAGCTCATTCAGTTCAATTCTGGATGGCCATTCTCTCTGTCCTCTGAATATCTCTTTACGACAATACCCAATTGGAGCTGTCTTCAAAAACCTGGTTCAAGGGCCCCAATCTCTCTTGTTACAGAGAAGATATATATGTTGGGACAATAGCCTTTAGTGAATGCCTGGCATCTCCCATTGTTCCCACAGAAAGGTTTCTCCAGCAAAGGACTAAACCATATTGAGCAACAAAGAGTCCTGTGGCACTTATAGACTAACAGACGTATTGGAGCATAAGCTTTCGCATGCGTCTGACGAAGTGGGTATTCACCTACGAAAGCTTATGCTCCAATACGTCTGTTAGTCTATAAGGTGCCACAGGACTCTTTGTTGCTTTTTACAGATCCAGACTAACACGGCTACCCCTCTGACACTTTAAACCATATTGAGGTATCCATGGGGAAATAGGGAGGTTGGATGTATTATTCCCATATCCCTTTGTATGCCCTTTCCATTTTTGGGGTGGTCTGGGTAGCATTTCAGTCGTAAAGTGTGTTGCTACTTTGATTTTATAGCTGGAGGCTTCTCCACCATTGGACTCAGTAATAAGTGGTATTGTCAGTGTGAAAAGGAACATGAGGTTTCTGACCCTTTATTTGAAGGTTGGTTGATCTTGGTATGTGTTACCTGGGAGCCAATGCAAGCAGAGAAGGGGAAGAGGACTAAGAGCTTGATTTTCCAATGCCCACTGACTGCTTTGGGGTATTCCACTGTTGCAGAGCAGCCATCACCGCTGCTTAAGTGGTCCTAGGAGAATCCCCCCGCTGGCCTGTGGGAATCCTCATGTGGCAGAGCCACAGAACTTGATGGAAGATGCTCTGTCCTAAATCTTCAGTTGCTCTGGGAATTCCTTCCTTTAGATAAACACACCTCACCCTTGAATTGTGAAGGGGCTGAGCTTTAAGGTCCTTTTGCAGGTTTTGAGGAACGGATGATGTTGCATGAAAATCGACAACACTGAAGGTTCCTTCCCACAGAACTAGCGTAGGTCATAGTCTTAACGTTTGCCAAGTCTTGCTCTTTGTACTCCATTCCAGTCTTGACTTCAGCTCTTACAGTTGTGGAGAAAATGAGACAATTCTAGTCTCGCTAAGCCATTCAATAGCCAACTAGAAGGTGATCTACTCACTTGGTCATCTCAATGAGGTAGTTCAAAGTTAACTATTTAAAACATTCCTTCAAAGCCAGCATCCAGTGTCTTGTTTTTGCAGAGAGATGCTTTGAAAGGGACACAGAGGATTCAGGCATGATTGAAGCATGTGATGTACCTTTCATTACCTGCACTAAAATGTTTGTTACAGAAAATAGAGGGTCATAGAAAAGACCGGCATGCTAAAGTCAAATAAGCAATTTGTGCTAAGTGCATTGGAGAAATTGTTTAAGAACAGTTATTCTGAGCAAAAATATGACTCTGACTTTCTCTTAAAAAATTTCTCTTAGAGTTTCAGCAAAGAGTAAAAAAGGTTCAGCCACATGGAGACAGGAAACAGACTCAATGGATCAAATTCCTCCCCTCATAGGTGCAGGGTCCAGTGATTAGTGCCTTAGCTTAGAGCTTGAGAGTTCTGGGTTCAATTCCTGGTGCTACCACAGACTTTCTCTGTGATCCTGGACAAATCGTGCAGTCTCTGTGTGTCCCATTCCCAACATGGGAGTAACAGCACTGCTTTCCCTTCCAGTGGCCCATGAGGATCAATACACTACAGACAAAGTGGGTATTCACCCACGAAAGCTCATGCTCTAATACATCTGTTAGTCTATAAGGTGCCACAGGACTCTTTGCTGCTTTTACAGATCCAGACTAACACAGCTACCCCTTTGATACTTGACACTGCAGATTGTGTATCAGATACAATAGGGCCCATATAAGTACCTAAAACAGATAGGGGGAAGTAGTTAAACCAGGGATCATTTCCTCATAAGTGATGTGAAAATAGGAAATGCTGCTGTGACAATAATGCCACAACCCCTTCTCCTGCAGTTTTGTAATGGAGTCTTTAATAACCACGGTTACCATTTAATTACAAACCTCAGTCATTCGATAATGGTTATTAGGGACGTATCTCTGTTTTTCCCCATCTTAACCCCCAATTTTCTGAGACTCGTGAACGTCTGTGACCTGGTATGTGTTTGGCCCAACCCTGCAGTCCTTTCTCAGGCAAAACTCCCATTTGAAGCCAGTGGCTTCAAGTCTTCCCTTCCCAGCTGCAATGGGAGTTTTGCTGGGAAAGGGCTTCACAATCGGACCCATGCATAGGTGCTGGGGGTGCTACTGCACCTTCAGGCTTGAAGTGGTTTCCATTATATCCAGGGTTTACAGTTTGGTCCAATGGCTCACAGCACCCCCACTATAAAAATTGTTCCAGCACCACTGGACCTAAGTTCTCTGTAAGCTGCGTGGCCGTGCAGCAGCCTATTTACTGCTGCGCAGGCACCCAGGGAACCCGCCAGGGGACCTGCCGCGGCAGGGGCGGTGTGGCCCCGGGGGTGGCCCTCCCCTGGCCCGGACCTGCTGGGGCTGGGGGAGGGGCACCTATCCTGCAGACTCAGCCCCAGAGCTACCGCCTCTCCCCCCCCCCCAGCCCAGGTGCTGCTGTAGGGAGAGAGAGCTGGGGGGAGTCCTCTCTCCCTGCCAAACCCCTGGAGCACCTTCCTTCATCCCAAATCCCTCACCCCCTGCACCCAACCCTTGCCCCAGCCCTGAGCCCCTCATCCCCGGTCCCACCCCAGAGCCCACACTCCCAGCCGGAGCCCTTACCTGCTGCAACCAACCCTCTGCCCCAGCCCTGAGCCCCTCATCCCCGGTCCCACCCCAGAGCCCACACTCCCAGCCGGAGGCCTCACCCCCTGCACCCAACCCTCTGCCCCAGCCCTGAGCCCCTCATCCCCGGTCCCACCCCAGAGCCCACACTCCCAGCCGGAGCCCTTACCTGCTGCAACCAACCCTCTGCCCCAGCCCTGAGCCCCTCATCCCCGGTCCCACCCCAGAGCCCACACTCCCAGCCAGAGCCCTCACCTGCTGCAACCAACCCTCTGCCCCAGCCCTGAGCCCCTCATCCCCGGTCCCACCCCAGAGCCCACACTCCCAGCTGGAGGCCTCACCCCCTGCACCCAACCCTCTGCCCCAGCCCTGAGCCCCCTCCCACACTCCAAACCCCTTGGCCCCACCCCCACCACATGAATTTTGTTATGTGCACCACTATGGAGGTGATGTGTCACACATCACCTCCATAGTGGTGCATATAACAAAATTCATTTCGCACATGGGTGGGAGAAATTAGAGTGACCACTGCCCTGGAGCCATGTATGTTTTTCAGGGTTTTTTCAGATAAAGTCTTCTCTTCTCATAATTTCTGCTACAAGGTACTGAGTTGTCAGTGTTGCAGTTGTGCAGGATTCCAGCTCTTAGTTAGAACAATATCCTAAAGGTTGCAAAGTGTTGCAACGTGCCAAAACAAAAATGGAATGTTCCACTCTCCCCCCCCTTGACTCAATTTAGTTATGGATCCTAAT
Source organism: Emys orbicularis (assembly GCF_028017835.1). Lineage (NCBI taxonomy): Eukaryota > Metazoa > Chordata > Testudines > Emydidae > Emys > Emys orbicularis. The sequence goes on along the minus strand of NC_088686.1, from coordinate 9,757,006 downwards.
GAATCTTTCTTTGTATAATTTCATGTCCAGAGGGCAACTCTGAGAGAGGACTTCCTAATTCTGTCAGGATGCTGGCAGCCTTTATTCTAGGACAGCATGTTCTTTGGTGCTTCTCTGCTTTGCTGTATTTTGCGGTGTATACAGAACACATAGGGAATTGTTGATGTCAAATGTATTCTGTTTGCTATCAGGGTAAGTTCTGCAGCGTTCTCCCTTTTGATCTGTGAAAGGCGCCTGTGTTTGTCCAGCAGGTTAATGCGTGGTGGTCTTGCCCCGAAGATATTTGATAATACATGTGCCTAGCAACGTCAGTTTTTTGATGTAGCATTTTTGAAATAGAACCTATTCTAATATTTCAAATGGCCATTCAGGGTGAAAGTTCCATTCCCTTTGCAAAGCCCTAGCAAAAAGACATTGCATGCCCAAGGCATGAAAGCCAGAAGAAATCTCATCCCTGCTCGCTATGGCTGGCCAATGAGAACAATAACACCTCCCCCTCATCATCATCATTATTACTGATTAACAAATAATGTACAGGCTCACCAAAGGCCCCTGTGATGCTGGCAAACCAGTTGCCAGCTCTTGCCACAGCTTAAGCCTCAGCTGAGCACTGACAAATTCAGAGCTGGAAACCAGACCAGCTCTCCTGTATGTTAGTATTGTTCAAGACAGGGGTCTGACTTATCAGATAGGTGTTTAGACTCTATGGAATGCTTGTACATTGCTGCGTGCATTAATTTCACTTGTAATGTATGTATCCTGTGCTATAAGGTAATATGTACGTTTTGCTTTATAACTGTAAAAATGCCTGCTCAGAACTCAGTCAGGAGGAATGGTCCACCGCCCATTGAGGGCTATCAAAACTAAATGCGTCATTGTGGAACATCACAGTACAAAGACTTGGTTAATGGCTCTCTCACGCCCATGAAGGTGGTACCTGCAAGAAAGCCCATCCCGTCAGTTTGATTGCTGGAAGAAGGGGATAAAACAAGGATACAAGAAAATTTTCTCTCTGTCTTTGCTGTTTGGACTCTCACAGGGCTGGAGCTAAGAAACAGAAGCAGAGATCTCCAGGCTCAGCCTGGGTTAGCCCTAAAAGACATTCAGTGCTGACAGATTGCTACAGCTCTGTCACCTTTTAAAACCATAGACAGTAACTCATGTGTGGATATATGTTTGCCTGCTTTAACCTGTCAATAACTCATTTATTTTTCCTAGTTAATAAATCCTGAGTTATTTTACTATAGGATTGGCTACAAGCGTTGTCTTTGGTGTGAGATCTGAGGTACAAATTGACCTGGGAAAAGTGACTGGTCTCTTGGGACTGGAAGCAACCTGAATCTTTTGTGATCTTTGGTGTATGGCAACCAACTATCACTAAGTCCAGTTTGCCTGTGTGGCAAGAAAGACCAGAGTGCCCACGGGGACTGTCTGTGACTCCATGATCAGACTGTGATACTGCATCAGGAGTTCAACATTTGTTACTGGGTTGGTGAAATCTAATTCTAGAACATACTACCCATTTGGGGTGTCGGCCCTGAGGTTGGCACTCCTGGCCATGAGCTGCTCCAGACAGTGTGACAGCCCCGATCTGTATTGGGGCTTTACGATGCTGGTCATTCTACCAACACATGAAAATATGGCTCCCTGCCCCAAAGAGCTTACAATCAGAGAAGACAAGTGGCATGTGAAGGGAGCATTTTTATTTACATATAAACATGGGTCACTTGCCCCCCCCGATAACTGTAAATATCTACAGTACTGGGCCACCTATTCCCATCTGCCCCTCAAGCCACTGTTAACTGGCTGGTGTCCTGTAGACATGGGCATGGTTGACAGATTGGGTGTGGGACTGTGAGCCAGTGGAGCAGGGCAATTCCTGGCCCCCGAGACTCCTCCCATGATTCCACAGTCTCCAGGTTAGTGCCTCACAGCAACGTTGCTCCCCACATTGTGTGTGAGGCTTGAATCCTGCTGGCATGGCCCCCCTCAGGCAAGCCCCGCACCGGGCAGAGGGACATTAGTGGTGCTGCATATTGGCCGGCCGTGGCCCTTCTAGCAGCTGATGTGACTTCACTGGATTTGAAAGAAATTGCTTTACTTGCATCAGTGGCTCCCTGGTGGTTCATAGAACCTGCTCCAATGGCCAGTCAATGAGAATCTTTCCATTGACTCCAGCAGACATTGGATCAGGTCCCTAGTGATGAATGGAAAATAACAATTCTGCCAGTAGCTTCTCAGACAGCACTCTGATTTCATTCCCTTCCCTGCCCTCGTAAATATATTGCAATCCACACAATTGACCTTAGAAATGCCTGATTTTCCTCTCTTCCCTGTCACTTTGGTGTTAGCTTCCTCACAGGTTAAACCAAAAATCAAATCAACCGATGAATCTGGATTGCTTTTAAACTCTGCTAACATTTCTCATGTTGAGAAATAAGGGTGCTTATGAAACCCTTCTCATGTGAAAACTTCAAGTGTAAAACGTGGCTAAGGATCCTCACCTTCATTTCTAAGGTGCTTTGGGGTTCACCCATAGGTGAAAAGTGCCATACAAGAGCTAAGTGTTATTGTTTTGCATCTGTACCGAGGCACAGATTTAAGTAACCAGCTGTTCCTGCTCTTTGGCAGCCTTCTGGATTTTTATCCCAGTCCCAGGCTGGTAGTAAACATATTATCTGATATTTCCAGAAAGTTGTATACATTATTGCTTTCTTACAGTGCATTTATACCCATGTGTAGTTTTGTTCCTGCTCTTGCTTCTCACAAAGCTGCTTTTGGAGACATTTGGGGTCACGAAAGATAGTTTTTAAAAATTCCAGGACACGTCTTCACTCTGAGCACGAAAATTAGTTAACAGACTGTCATGAGACCTTCCTTTGCCCTACAACTGTTCTCACTCTCATGACACCAGACATATAGTGCCTGGGCTTGTGAATGACCCAGGGTTTATTTTGTGACTCACTGTTAATCATTATGAGAAATAGCCTTCCCAGTTCATAAATTCCAGGTAAACTCAAGTTCCCACATATTCTGTCAAACGACCATCAGCAGGCTGTTTGGACTGATTCATGCCTTCTTGCACATCCACTCTTTTGCGGGGTGGAGATCAGATATATTGACAAACACATGTGCATATTTTGGGCTTTGTTCAGACCCAGACCTGTTCCCTCTTCTCAACCTCAAGATGCATACGTAGCGTTTAACTACAGTACAGATTGTTCAGCCATCTAAACCGCAAGCTAAATATTTGAACTTCCAGTACATTAAGTAAACACAAGCTATCTACACCCCTGCTGTAATGAGAGAGGCCGATTTTTGGGATGATCTCGCTCCGTATAAAATAACTGCAAGTTCAAAAATATCTAGTGTAAACCATGATCACTTAACTGCGGATTGCTGTAAACAGATGTAGCTGTTGAGCAGTGGCATCAAATTAAATCATAGGAAACAATAGTGATTTAGCGGTATTTCTAGCTGCTGCTTTTTTTGGGGTGGGGTGGGGGGGTAGTGTTTCATAGGCCAGACCACAAATAAGGCTAACTTGAGTTCTCTGTATAGCTCAACAGCTTTGAAATGCCTGAGATCCTGAACTACTCATATTGAAGAGCTCAATACATCGCTGAAGAACTTCAGTTAAAAACTAGCGCTGGAGAAACAAGTGTTCAGTTGGAGGAAGACAGAGGACGAATGAGTAGTTTGTGGATACCAGGTGAAAAATGAAATGCCTCCAATAGATCATTAAGGTCTTAGGATCCCAACAAGAAGCCTGTTGAAACATCTGGGTGGCAAGAGACTGAGAGGTGATCTGGGAATAAAGACAGGTGCTTCTACCTGAAACTGCAAAGGGCGGCTCTAATTATCGAAGTTCTTGCTATTGTTATAACTACCTTCTGCAAGCTTTAAGTCAATATTTTGATCTGTCAATCACTTGGTTGGCTCTGCTCCTAACTGTCCCAGCCACTGTTTCCCAGGTAAAGTTTTAGCTGGATTTCTATTAACATTTTGTTCAATGCCTGAGGAGCTATTAAGTCAAAACGTACAGTGCTCACAAGTATTGTCGTCTACCTTCCTTTGTAACACACATCAACCTTCTTCTCTCGGAATGGAAGTTCCAGTGCCTTGTACTGTATGCAGAACTGTCACACAACACTCACCAGTTCTTGTGGATGTGAGTGTATTTCAATTTGCTGAATAACAAAGTTCTCCTTCCCAGCTCACTTTACAGGCTTGATAAATCCCTCTTTATGGTTTCTTTAAAAATATTTCACTACCAAGAATAAATCATCAACATAATGGGCTAAATTCTGCCCTTTGTCACATTCAGGTGTCACTGAGGGCAGAATTGTTCCAGTATCTGGACGGCATCTCTCTCGTTATCTGTGTGGCCACCGTCACGATATTATCGGAGCAACTTGCAAACATTAGTGGGCCAGATCCTCAGGTCTGGCTAACTTGTGTTCAGTGCAGGACCCAAAAACAGGGAGTCTCCAGGTCAGTTTTCTGCTCCCCTGATCCTGGGAGGCCTGTTTGGGCTGCTGTGTAATTCAGAGGAGCCTTAGGACTGCTCTCATGATGATGGTAATGGCCCAATAGGAACCATTTCATTGGCCAGGGTTTGAAGGAGTGCAGAGCACTTCAGCTCTTTACTCTAACATGCCTCCTATGCTGGGACAGAACCAAGTTTGAATACTTTAGGCGTACCTTTTATTATTCACGGAGTAACATTTCCAAAAAATAAGATCGAAACAGTAGTTTAACCAGCTTAACACTCACAAACAGCTCTCAAACTGCTCTTCTGTGGGGCTTTGACTCAAGGCTGATTGAACAGGTATAAGCTAGAACAATAGTTGCAACAGGCTTGTTGCAAAAAAGTGGTGAAACTACTATTCCCAGGCACATCTAGCCACTAGGAACAAAACAATTCACATGGACTTCAGGCTAGCTAATGTGCATACATAATATGAGATATTTAACCCTTTAGTACTGGAAGAAAAGAACATATCTAACAGCTTGTATGACATTTCTTCATTTCACTTGGTTCTTGAAGAGCCTGGATACTTGCTCTTTTCTACAGAAGCCGCTTACAGCATTATTGGACTAAAATCAAGAATAACAAACTTTTGTACGGAGCTCTCTAAGCTATTTATCTCCCAGGAAAAGTTGGAGATGCTGGGAACTGTTAAATTCATATTTGTACTCCTTTCTCTGGGGGCCAGATTTATTGTTAAATAACAATAGGAAAAGCACATGATTTCGGTGGAAACATTTCAACAACAGAATTTGCTCAGTAAGTGTTAATGTTGCACGTTAAGGGCTTCATTGCTACCCTTTAATTTTATTAAGTGTACATCCTGAACATAAATGCCTAAAACATCCAAGCGGTGCTCTTCCAGTGGGACCAGTCTTTTGACCAAAAGAAACATGATGTAAGTCCCTGAAGTTTTAGTTTCCCTGAGTAATGAAGAAAGTCTTATTTCCAGCTGCCGTAATAGGAAAATATCACACAGAATCCTAAGGTTTTTGTACCCAGGCAAAAACTTTTGTAATTACCATATATCTGGCGGATTTTGGATTTTTGCTGGTTATCTCAGCTCAGGACGATCACAGCTGATTCCTGGTCTGTGCAAATGTATCGTGCACCTCCCGAGGAGATGGGCTCTTTCAATTTGCTACCCCATCAGTGGATGGAGGGAAGAGGCTTATTTAATAGCCCATGTGATGAGTAGGCTTGCCGAGGTGCACAGCCTTATGTTTTATAAACAGAAGATGAGCCACATTTGCTGAGTTTCAACAGCACCAACTGTTATTTGATTTGTGCTTTGGCAACTGGCTTATTTGATTTTTACTTTTTAAACGCTTGCGCCTGCAATAACATGCCACCTTGTGTTCCCTCTCTTCTAATCCTTGTGCTCCAGGAGCTCTTTTAAAGAATTACTAAAAAGTCTGTGGGCCTGATTCTGACCTCCCAGGTTCCCACAGAGTCACCTATTCACACCAGCGTTAACGAGAGCCCTCTTCCAAGACTCAGCTGACTTCCTCCCTCCCACCCATAAAGTAGCTCCTCGTTGTTTAGTTTCTGATTTCATAGTCTGCAGCAAAGCCCCCGTTCTAGCAGTCGGGTCCCCATTGCTAGCCGATGACGTACGCAAGGCCCAAGTCTCTACCTGCTCAAAAAGGAACAGACGGAGAAAGTATTTTCTGAGTGAACTGTATTTAAATCAGTGAAGACATGTTTTCCCATGGACTATAGTATTCTCCGGTACCACTCTGCAGCCATTTGATCATGGCCCCATTCATCCCTGTCTCTGTAATGCCTCTCTGCCCGCACTCCTCCATACTACCCCAGATGAAGCCCTCACAGAGCACAGGGGCATACTGGTGCTGCAGATCCATGCACCAGCTGTCCACAGCCAACTGGCTTCCTGTTCCCATGCAGCAAAGCCACGCTGGCTCCTCTCCATTTCAGGCCCTGAACACCTAGGTGTTGGGCCTCAGTGACTACATGAAATGATGTAATAGCAAAGGTTTTTCATTTTCATGCAGAATGGTGGGTGGGTGAAAGAAACATCTTCTCTGTGAAGAGCCTATAACAGAAAAAAAATTCCTAACAAATAACTCACTGTGACTCTGACCTTTGCACATTATCTTTTGGTTCCTTCCAACTTCCGGCATCCACCTATTGTCTCCCATTCAGATACAGTCAGTTCTAGCCTCCCATCCGCCACCCGAGTGCTTGCTGCAGATTGCACTTCTGTCTAAGTGCCAAACATAGCATCTAACAGGGTATTGTTTGCGTGTGTTCCCGAGATGGAAGTGATTAACATAAAATACGTAAAAGGATTATGTCAGGAATCCTACCCAGAGCTGCACAGTTAGCGAGCCATTCTGTTTTGCATTACAGAATTACAGTACGTTCTGTAACTGCTTGGAGGTGCACGCAGATTTGGGCCTATTTCACCAGTGTTTACAAACATAGAAGGAAGTTGCGCAAAAATCTGGCCAACTGCAAATATATTTATGGATCTCTAAAGGCACATTAATTTGACACACAGGGTATTTAGGCTGGCTTCATGTGGTCTTCCTGGGCATACCGGTAGGTCCTTAAATTACCCATCTGAATCAAACCGTTCACCCACATTTCAAATGCTGGCAAACAAGCCCCTCCAAACTTGGCAGTGTCTCTGTGTCTCTCCGGAAAGACTCACTCTTCATCAAGAGTGCGTTCTGTAGGCTTACGATGAATTTGGCTCTAAAATATGTGGCAATATCTTCACTGAGTTGGTGGAAAGTTCACAGGGTCCCAGGTCTGGGAGCCAACAAAGCTGCTAAAGCATAAGACAACACTCAGTACCAGATCCTTGCAGCCTGATCCCTTTATGAGCCCAGTATGTTGCTGGCCTTATTATCAACTCTCAGGGGGTAGTCTGGGTTTTCTCTCCCCTTCCTATGCAAATGACTCCTGATGCACAGAAGTGGGGTTAGCGAAGAGCCATTTAAGTGTTGGGATAACTGCCCCCCAGGCCAAATCCACCCTGGGTGTAACGCCACTGACATCAAACACCTGACTCACCACTCCACTACCTCAGTTCTGTGCCAGGCGTTTTACTGAGCTTGCAACAGTGGAAAGCTTGGAGCAATTCAGTGGTCAACTAGGCCCAGCATGTACCTCCATTGACCTCACTGGAGTTAAGTCAGGATTGAATTTTCCCACTGGAGCCTGTGAAGGCCTACAGCCACCCACCAAAGGCAGACTTCACTGTGCCTCAGCCCCGATGTACAGGAGCGGTGTGAGGGCTCATCTTATCAGCGCTGGCCTTGGGACCTTAGGCACTAGGGAGCCTAAGTACTAAATGGAGGCTGGACTGGATGCTCACTCCGAGAAGCAGGCTGAGAGAGATTTAGGGGCCTGCACCTCTGAGTGAGGGTCCGGGTCAGTCTCCATTCAGTACTTAGCCTCTCTTCTGAGAGTGCCAGCAAGGGCGCCAGTTCTGAGGTGGGGGAGTGGGGGTGTTGTATGTATGATGTTAAGATGCCTCCTGTCTATCGAGAACGGCTCTGAGGTCACCCAGGCTGCTGTGTCGGCTATCGAAAAGGGGAAGGACTGCTGACTGCTAACAATCGTAGCCAAACCTAGAGATGTCGGTGAAATCTTGGTCCCATCAATGTCAATAGCAAAGCTCCGAAAACTCATCTGGTCTGAGGTGTGGTCCCTATATGAGGTCTGCACCTCATTTATGTTCTCTCTTTTTAAAAAGCCCCTACTTTCTAAACTTCAGGCTGAATTTACACAAACATTGGGGGTGACTTCACTCTAGTAACCCCTATGAGATGCTTATGTCAGCTTCCCCCCACACAGCATAGAATATCAAGGTTAGAAGGGACCTTAGAAGATCATCTAGTCCAACCCCCTGCTCAAAGCAGAAGCAATCCCCAGACAGATTTTTTTTGCCCCAGATCCCTAAATGGCCCCCTCAAGGATTAAACTCACAACCCTGGGTTTAGCAGGCCAATGCTCAAACCACTGAGCTATCCCTCCCCCCACATCGCTACAGACCCTCTGGGCAAAGCTGAAACAGTACCTTTGCCTTAACGCAGAGACATCCCTGGAACGGCAGCTAAGCAGAAATCAAAGCAGTTCCAAGGGGAATGTCCGCATCTCTGGGTGATCCAACTTCTCCACCATTGCTAGTTTTCAGAACAGTTTGATTGCTGGCCTGGCGCTCAGATACTACAGGGATGTGGGTAGCAGTGTAAAATCCTGAGACAGATATGTAGACAATGGATATTATTTATTCAATAACTAATCACACAAGTTTCTTGGTCTTTGACTTCTGACGAGGACGTAAGGGGAAAGCAAAGACCCTGTGGGGAGAGGAGACCTCAGCAGCTGCCTTCTGGACCACGGGGGAATCAGTCTGTTTGTTTAACTCATGATTTTTTCATTTGCCCTCATGGATTTCAGGATTTTTTTGATTTAATAATAATAATAATAATCAATGAATTAATAGCAATCTTTAAAAGGGGCATAAAACTGTACATAGGGACTTGCCCACTTGGGCAAAAGAAATGGACAGTGTCTTGGTTCTGAGGGTATGGCACCAGGAGGAATGAAAGAATAAAGACGTGTAAGTCCCACGCTGACACAGGGTCCTATACGCACGCTACATGAGACAGGCAGGCAGTGGTAGTGGGGTGTGCTAGGGAAAAAAACATCCTTGGAGTCTGATTTGCGATCGCCCTGCTCCTCATGCGGTTCTTATCACCTGGGCACGCTAGGTGTAAAATGCAAATCAGGTCCAAATGGCCACACAAGGTGCTGGAGAACCAGGCTTCCCTTCTAGACCATTGGAACCCTCTTTCAAGTCTGCGATGTGAATCAACCAGTCCAGGCAATCATTCTTAACCCTCCCCCTGCTCAGCAAACAGCAGATGGATGCTGCAATGGAAGGAGGACAGCTTTGATTTCCTTATCTGGAATCAATGCCCAGAAAAAAATTATTGGGAAGAGGTCTAGGGAATTGGGAAGAGGTCTAAGGAATGTGAGAAATAGCATAAAACCTTCTTCAGGAACAACTAAAAGATCTCTAAAAGACAGGCTTTTACAGAGGAGAACAGAACAAAACAGTGACCCCAAACTTGTGCAGGATGTACAAAATGGCATAAAAGTCAGAAGGGACCAGTGTGATCATCTAGTCGGACCTTCTGTACAACATAGGACTTTCCAGAATTTAATTCCTGTTTGAACTTGAGCCAACACCTGTCAGGAATGGGCTAGATAATACTTAGTCCTGCCATGAGTGCAGGGGACTGGACTAGATGACCTCTCGAGGTCCCTTCCAGTCCTATGATTCTATGATTCTATATCTTTTAGCTTTTATTAGCTAAGTTAGTTCTCTTCAGTTACACTGATGGAAAGTGGGTCTCGACTGAATTAGGTGGAGTTACTCTGGATATACCCAGTGTAAATGAGGACAGAATCTGGCCCTGGTTATAAACGGCAGTATACAAAAACGTCGGGCCAGATCCCCAGCTAGTGTAAATTGAAATAACTCCCTTGAAGTCAGTTACACCAATTTACCTTATCTGAGGCTGTGGCCCAAATTATTGTTCCCCTTTCGTAAAGCAAGCACATCAAATGGGATGGTTTTTATCCAGCGTTCAAATACTGATGGAGAAGTACTAGGCTCAGATCCTCAGCTGGTGACTTCAATTGAGCTAAGCACACTTTCACCGGGTGAACTTTTGACCTGTTTTATTTGTTTTTCTATGCAATTTTTGGAGAGAGAAGCAATTAATTCACCCCCAAATTAGGAGGGAAATTTCCAATATTCTAAGAGTTTAAAATTGAACGTATTTGAGCCCCTTCACACTCAGCCAATCTCTGCTATGATTTATGGGCTCTTTAAAGTTTTAATTCTCCCTCTGTCATGCACCTTCTTCAAGTTGACAGTTTAAATTAGTATTTAGACATGGCTTTCATAATGTCAGCTTTTGTTTGGTCGCGGTCATCTCGTGGAATTCCTTCCATTGTATCTGAAGTGACTCATGGCAATAAATGACTCCTTTCTTCCTTTGTTCTTAATCAGGGAAGAATGGACTTAGCCATGTAATATTTGTAAAAGAGCAGTCTTAATTAGTTCTCAGCTGTAGCTAGAGATGCTTGGCTGCTCTCTCTAGCATAGTAATGCAGGAAGCGATGCGTTCACGTGCGCAATTGCCATGTTCCTGAAAAGCCTTGTTACAAGCACAATTCCTACGAATAAAGGTGTTCCCCAGATAAAGGAACTGACGCTGATCTTAGTTATACTGGCATAAGTCAGGACACTCCCCACCAAAACCATTGTGTGAGATCACACTGGCCCTGAATCCCTTCAATACAGCGGAAAAGTTGACCTATTTTAAAGAGTTTCATTTGGGGGGTTAAGATTTTTGTCACTTAAAGAAATAAACTCCCAGGCCAAATTAAAAGGCCAGGTTCTCCTCTCACACACTGTCAATTTACACCAGCAGTATAACCCCATTAGCTCCAATGAAGCTACAGTCATTGACACCAACTGAGGAGATGGCCCAAAGTCTCTCCTGTATGCTTAGCTCACTAACATATTGAAGAAATAACAAAATATTGGCAATTAGTTTTGTGTTGTTCGGAGCTTAATTCCCCACCTGACAGCTAGCAGAATAACAATTTTCAGCAGTGCCAGCATCAATTTTGTTTGAACCACTGGGGCAGGGCTCTGTCCTGTTGTTAACCTGTCCTCCCCCCACCCCCCTTCCTATATTAGAATATAATCTAATGTTCAACCAACCCTTTTCAGAGTTTGTGTATGGTGGCACTTATTTTTCTTTTAACATTTTTGAGAGCAACCGTATTCCTTAACAAAGTAAGGTAAGATAGTGTTCCCAATGCACTTCTGTCTGCTCTTTCAGCAGTCCTGCTATTCCAGCCATTAACAGGATATTAACAGGAAGGGGAGGAAATCATTTCAAAATCGATATGGCAAATTTAGGACACCTCTTCTGCCTATATAGAAATTGAAAAAGGGGTGACAGAGAGCAAAACACTTCAGTGCCACCCTTCCTGCTCTCTGCCCAAACTAAGATGACCAGATGTCCTGATTTTATAGGAACAGTCCTGGTTTTGGGGTCTTTTTGTATTCATAGAATATCAGGGTGGGAAGGGACCTCAGGAGGTTGTCTAGTCCAGCCCCTTGCTCAAGGCAGGACCAATCCCCAACTCAATCCCCAAATTGTTCCCTTAAGGCTTGAACTCACAACTCTGGATTTAACAGGCCAATGCTCAAACCACTAAGCTATTACCCCCCACCTCTAGTCCTGATTTTTGATGCTTTCTATCTGGTCAGCCTACCCCAAACCCATCATGGACAGTAGAATTCTTACCCCACAGATGGATAGTAGGAAGAATAAACACACACGAGAGATGTTAGTCACATTGGTTAATGCACTACAGTGCCGGTGGCCATAGAAGGACTTGTATAGAATACAGTAGACATTTCTTGGCTCTCCAGTGGGGAACGTTCTTGGGCTGGGCCTAGCACCATGAAGCATGCTCAGCAGATTTGTGTATGTAAATCTGGGAGTTCTGGGTGCAGAAGCCCTGGACACCTAAAATGTCTGGTGCAAATTGAGAGGTTGCTTTTGGAGATGTTGGGTGGAATTTTCAAACGTGTTCAGAGTTGGTCTATCTCTGCTCCACAGATATCAATTGGAGTTTTACCACTGATTGCAAGGGGAGCAGTTAGGCCAATGCTGAGTGCTTCTGATAATACCACTCATTGCCTTTAAAATGTGCCTTATTTGCCCATCCTGGCTAGAGAAGTGCATTATACAAAGCTGTTATATAACGGAGGAGGTGTCAGACTCCCCAGTTTGTAGACATGCCAGGCAGGAACCTTGTCAAGCTTCCTGCGTTGTATAGCTGAAAGGCTGTTACTATGCCTACAAGGATTGTGAGCCCCAGCTGACTCCTAATTGGATATTGGAATGATTTTGTCTTTAATGGGCCTCCTGTTTTGTGCTCCAAAAGAGAGAGGGCGTGTCACAGAGCAAAACAATCCCTCCAGTGGTTTGGTGGGAGGCGTTCAATCAGCATGTGAGGGCTATTCCCTAACGAAGTGCCAAGAGACGTCACTAAGGACCCAATTCTTCAAGCTGCTGAGTGCCTCCAATGAAATGCTGAGCAACCACAACCCTACAGAACTCAGTGGGAGCAGAGGGCACTCAGGAGCTTACAGGATCTGGCCCCAAGTGAGAGCTTCTTGGGGAAATGAAAATGAAGCATGGATTAATGAGGATGTGATGAGAAATCCATGAAGAGTTGGACCCAGGAAGCCATTTGCAATGGACAACAATAACTTTATTGAACCTACTAGCTTCTGATTACCTCGCAGGGTCCCAGAGCCTGGGCTCCAACCCGTACCTGAACTTCTACACCGCAATTATCCAACCCTTTAGCCTGAGACTGTGTCAGTTGACATGGGTCAGAAGGAGGTTTTTAAGTGCAGTGTAGACATACCCTGAGAGGTCAGATATAGAGTGACTGCTTTGTGAAAAGCGTTCACCCACAGGTGATAGGGTGTTTTTGTCTTTTATCATATTTCTGGGAAGCCTGGATTCTGCAGACGGGGGAATACCATTGACTCTGGATGTACAGTGGTATAACTGAAAGCAGAAGCTGGCTCTTTGTCTTTACTTTTATTTAACCATCTCTCCCATAACTGTACATTCACTAGCATTTTAAAGGTGGTGGTAAGTAGGTAGTAAATAAAACAGGACAATGTCTCATGATACTGTGTTGTATTATTTTCTTCTTTAAAACCAAGGTGGCCCTCTCTCTATTCAATCTTGTAGAAGGATATTGCCTGACAATTCTCAGTTGTCTGAAGTTCGTTAACACTTGGCTTATCCATGCTACTTACAACTGGTAAGGGATCATGTCTTCCTTTCCTATATGTTTGGAGAGGGGCTAGCAGAGTGGGACCGTGATACTGATTGGTGCATCTGGCTGTTACCATAATACAAATATTAAAGAAGAACAATAAGGTACACATTTTAAGAAGCATCTGATGAAGTGGGTTCTAGCCCACGAAAGCTTATGCCCAAATAAATGTGTTAGTCTCTAAGGTGCCACAAGGACTCCTCGTTGTTTTTATTTTAAGAAGCATTTGTCAGAGCAGCACAATGGTCCTTATGGCTGGGGTTTTCAGAAGAGCCTAAAGGGTTAAGGTGCCTAAACCCTTCTGGCATTTAATGGGAGATGGGGTCCTAACTTACAAAAGGGTCAGATAATTTTGTAAGCATCACCTTCCCTATGCCTAGATACAACCTGCTTACTGATCTCAAAGTCAGTGTTAACCGTGGCTCCGATGAAGAGAATATTGACAATAAGGATCAGTAAATCTTCATATGGACCCTGTTTGCTTGCTTTATAACTACCTTCCAGTGGAATTACTCTTTACACAATGCAAGATCATTCTCCGTATTTCGCTTGGCCCTTTTGAGTTACATTTTTTTCCCCTATAAGCATTTAAGACACCAGACTTTCCAAGCACCCTGGCTTTTATACGACAGAGGTTTTCTGGTGTATTCAGTTTCATGTTATTTATTACCTGAGACAAAGTCCAAAACGTTCTGGGATGCATGTGAAATGACTGCCTCTCTGTGTGCTTTTTTGGTAGTATCACCACCTACTGTGTACAGAAATGGCACGCGGTTATAAATGTATCGGACTAGAACCACAAAAGAGTTTCAGATGTACTGGCTGCAGAGCCATGCTACTGAGCCGCCGCATCTGTCACGCAGTCATGGGCTCTGCTCTGCACTAATGATAGGAGAATTACTGGTGCTGTGCACTTTAGATTTTGTTTAGATTGTTTGGTACCTACAAAATTTTAATGAGTGTAGAGCGAGCTGCCTATGTACGAAATAATACATGGCCGGGCGTGTACTGTTGCTGTAATGAGGCATATACGTGCCTCAGGCATTTGAGGCACCAAGCCAAAGGATGTCATTATTGCACTTATAAAATGTTTTTTTTTTAAATAAATAAAATGCAGAAGTTTTTACTTTGAAGAAAAAGTAACATTTGTATGCTGAGTAATACCACGTTCGGGGGCGGGGGGGAAGGATGGATTGAGCCCCGGTCTTTTTCTTTTTTCATTTATGTTTAGCATATGTTAACTGAGTACAGATGCACCGTCCGCTTAACGTTATGTGGCTGTCTCTTCATGGGCTGCAGCTGGGTTAATGGACACTGGAGTTTATGCCATTCACTCAAAAGGCAACAGGGCCTAATGGATAGAGCATGGGGAAGTGGGGCTAGGTTCTGTTCTTGGCTCTGCTACTGACCTGCGTGTGACATTGGTCAAATCACACCGTCCCTTTGTGTCTCTGTTGCGTGCCTCTGTTTCCCCTGCTGCTCTTTGTGTCTGTCTAGGCTGTGAGCTCTTCAGCACTGGAATGGCCTCTGACTCTGGGTGTGTACATGTGCTCTGGGGACTTGACGCAGGCTGCCAACCCACTGTAATCCTGACGGGAGGTGCTCTGAGAGTGCGGGTGTTCACAACACCGAACGTCGAGTGCGTTAACAAAGGGCAGGAAATACACCGAGCCTATCTGGTCCCATGAAACACCTTCAGCATCAGTGCAGCCGCTGATGCAGTGACTTAAAAAAAAATTCATTAGTAATCCCCAAACCTGATATATTCTATGAAATGACACCTACCGGCACACACCTTCCTATAGGCAGCAGCAGCCCTCCTGTGGACAGAAAAGGGAGCACAAAGGGGACTTTCGGAGCAGGGCCTGAGTGTGAATTTATCCCCAGTTTGGTGAATAGGAAGAACCAGGATTTGGCAGCTCCCCTGACTCAAACGCCAGTAAAACAAGTTAGCCTCTAGTAACTAGCTGTAAAATTGGTGGATGACTGAGGCATCCAATAGAGAGGTAAATGCACGAGTGAACACGTTGATTTTTAACCTGGCAATGCCCCGGCCCTGACTCCAGACTCACCCCCAGCTGCAGCCTCAGCCTTGGCCCTGTTACCCCATCCACGTTCCCCCCCTTTTCTGGAGAGCTGCGGCCCCACTCCTGGCCCCGGCTCCGGGCGGGGGGCAGACAGAGGTAAAGGGGGGCGTGACGCTGAAAAGCTTGGGGACCACTGGTCTAAGGCCTGTTCATGGGTCTGAGGAAAGACCCTGTTGCCGGCAACATAAGTTGCAGTATAGTGCATGAACAGACTGGGACCTCCCTCTGAATGTTTGGGCTCTTTTGCACACTTTAGGAGCCATAATAAATAGTCAGGGTAATGTCAAAATTGATTATTTCTCAGCGTTCAGGCATGGGAAGTGGAACCTTATTTGCTGTAGTCACTGTAATTCTGTCCCGATTCAATTAAAAAAAAAAACCCATTTTCCCAGGGGTGGCAGTAGCCTCATTTTCAGAGTACTTGAGTACGCTTGGAGTTCTCGTGTGGACTCCCAGGAGATGTTCAAGAAGTGAGAATGAAAGCCCATGAACTGGAGGAAGTGTGAACATGATCAAAATGTTGGTATAATAACTCTAGGGAAGTTGGCAAGGAAAAGGAGTCTGATCCAACTCCCATTAGGGTGACCAGATGTCCCGTTTTTAAAGGGACAGTCCATTTTTTTGGGACTTTTTCTTATATAGGTGCCTGTTACCCCCCACCCCCTGTCCCGTTTTTTCACAGTTGCTATCTGGTAACCCTAACTCCCATGAAAGTGAATGGCAAAAGATTCATTGATTTCAGTGGGAATTGGATCAGCCCCAGTATCTCCCAGGAAAAATGAAGATGTTTATATCTGGAAACTCTTACTATATTTATATTGATTTCCCACAGGGAAAATTATATTGTTAAATAACAAGAGGAAAGTACAATGGTCTTAATCAACCCTGCTTCATCAACAGAATTTGCGTGATCATAAAGTCCGTTCCAGTATTAATGTTCAAAGCTGAGAGCTGTGCTACTGGCTAGCAATTTTATTAAGAGTACATCCTGAGCATACAGAGCGTCCTGTGGCACCTTTAAGACTAACAGATGTATTGGAGCATAAGCTTTCGTGGGTGAATGCCCATGTGACATGCATCCGACGAAGTGGGCATTCACCCACGAAAGCTTATGCTCCAATACATCTGTTAGTCTTAAAGGTGCCACAGGACTCTCTGTTGCTTTTTACAGATCCAGACTAACACGGCTACCCCTCTGATCCTGAGCATAAATGCTTAAAGCATCCATGAGGTGTTTTTCCAATTACACTAGTGTAAATATATCTTGCCTTTCTTTGACCAAAGGAAACATCATGTAAATCCCTGAAGTTTTCGTTTCACTGAACAAGTTTGAAAAAGCATATTTCCAGCTGCTGCACATGGAAAACCAGATACAAAATCTTGATATTTTTATCTTTACAAAGGCTTTTGTGATTGTTAAATATTTGAAGGTGTTTTTTTTTCTTGTTCTTGATCATTCAGTTATATAGTTTGATGGGATCACAGCTGATTCCTAGTCAAAGGTACTATGTATGTCCTGGGAAGGCGGTCTCTCTCAATTTGCTACCCTGACACTGGGTGGAGTGAAGAGTCTGATTTAATAGCCCATGTGGTGAATAGACTTCCAAGGCACACAGTCTTATGTCTTCACAATGAGGGATGTTTTATAAACAGATGATGAGCTGCACAGATTGAATTTCAGCAGCTTTGGCTGTAAAACTGGCACGTGACTTCATTGATCATGAAGATTCCAGTGTTCATTGTTTGTTTCGTTTGCAGGTTTTTAGTGGTAACTGCAAGGGCATCAGGGATGGGGTGCAGGTGTATCCCACACATCTCTGTGGGTTACATACTTCCCCTAGCTGAGGAACCACGTCCCAAGCTTCAGAGACTTCCCGGTTGAAATCCCTGACGAGTCCCCACTTGTAACGCCGACAGAACCCGGTCGTTATCAAGCCGGGGACCTCTGGAGCTTAGTGCATGAGCCTCTGTTACTGAAGATAGCATTCACACCACCTCCCAGCCCGTTTCCCACCCTTTTCCCTCACTCCCTTGGCCTCATGCCGCCCCGGCTGACTCTGCCCGGCAACTAGTGATGATATCTCTGTCCCCCCCTGCCAGCCAAGGGGAGCTGCGGGGGGGCACCTGCAGCAGACAGCCGGCAGCGTGGCTGCATGGGTCTCTCCTCCGTGGCTCTGCTGGCAACAGCAGGGATAGGGAACCACTTGCAGGGAGCCGAGCTGCCTAAGGTGAATGACATGTTGCCGAGTGCAACCATGGGAGGGTCCCAGGAGCAGCAGGATGGAGCAACATTGGGGGGAGGGGCATGTGAATCTCTCCTGCCCGCTCCCCTCCTGCCCCCATCTTCGGCCGGCAGCCACGAGGGCCGGATGAAAGAACTTTTCAAAAAGTTTCCGTGGGCCGCAGTGGGGAGGTTCTCAGGCCGCAGATGGCCCGCGGGCCGGGACTTTGAGACCCCTGCTCTACAGCATGAGCTAAAAGCCAACTGGCGGTTAGCGAAGGCTGTAGAGCAGACTCATTTTAATCTCTCTCTTTAAGTGGTCTCGGTGCCACCAGATGGGACAGAACACCACACCCAGGAGGTGTCTGGGTTACACAGGGCTCTTTGGGGACCCCAAATCCCTGCTGCACCTTGCCTGGCGTGGGGTCCCTTGGAAGAGGCCCCACCAAGCAAACAATGGTCTGGAGGTTCGAGGATTAATTTCCAGGCAGGATTCAGAGATAGGTCAGGTTGACATTCTGAGCTAGGAGCTAATCTGATGCAGCTGAGCTCATTTAGGTTCAATATCTTCAAAGGAAGGGTATTAGTGAGACAAGGGGTTATGGTGACCAGAAGCCAGGGCAGGGAGCTCTGGGGAAACATAGGAGCGAATGATCCTGTGTGGTTTGGATGTCTTTTGTTTTTGAGTTTATAGCTCATAAAACCGCATGGAAGGAATGTGCAGCTAGAAGGTTCTTGCCAACCTGGTGTCGGCTTGGGTGAGTCCAGGAGCCCTGGGATCAAACCTTACCCAGAGGGTGATTTGTGTTCAAACCTGAGCTTCCATTATTCTTGTTTCTACTGTTATTGTCCCCAGGGTCCCATTGCACGAGGCACCGTGCAGCCCAAGAATACAGACAGTCCCTACCCCAGAGGGCTTCCATCATCCTCCCTTTCATGCCCAGGCAGCATCTCTTCTGTACCATCACCCAAATCTGCTCACCTTCTTGTCCGTTTGACCATGTCCAGATTCTAGCTGGGCAGTTCTTTGGGGCAGGGACTTTGACCATTTGTTCTGGGAGGCATCCAGCATTGCACATCACAAGCTTTTCTTCCCGTATCCCTAGGTATCTACAGGACTCTGCAAATACACATCTAAGGCCAAATTCCAGCCCAGGCAGGCAAACAGGTGTTGCTTGTCTCACTCTCCTTCTCCCCTCTTACGCCCAGGGGTCAGCCATAACGGCAGCTCCTATGTTCTCAAGATCAGGACTGCTCCCTCTTAGTGCCCCCTAGCGTATGGCTGGAAGGTGGATCCATGCCTTCCTTCAGTCTGTCCCCACATGCTGGCCAAGGGAGCCACGTGGGGAAACACACACTGAGCTCTCCTAAGGGGTAACGCAGCAGGTGAGCATGTCCTGCCTGCTGGGGAATTCTGGGAGGCGTTGTGGTGCTTCTGCTTCGGGCAGCGCATCTCTGCACCGCTGCCTTCTCAGGTCTCAGCCTACCCTTTGCGTGTGTGGATTGAAGCACTGTGCCACCAAAACCAGCAGGCGCCCTTTGCCAATTCGACCCTTCCTGTAAATTCTTCAAGTCCAACGCTAGCCTACTCCCCACAGTGCAGCTCCTATGCACATCATGTAGATTCTTGACTTAAACAAAGCAGCATGAATACTTTTACTGCCGGGAAGTCGTTTATTCCTGCGGTTTATTTACAGAAGGCAACAGGCAACCAGCAAGATTGAGATCTCAGTATTGTTCCCATATCAGCCCTCTCTGGTTGGCAACACCAAGTAGTCTGAAAAGCATCATAGGAAACAACCTTAAATTATTCATGTCCTGTTTAGGGGAAATGGATCTCTCTGAATAGGGCAAGTAAACAAAATATCTTTGAACTGCAAATTATGACTGCATTAGCTTTGTTCTTTGGTTGACTAGACTTTTGTTTTATCTGCTACGATCATTTGTTTTGGGTGATGCACTAGATTAAATTAATTGAGGTTTCGAACAATATACATTTCCTTTTGCGGCTACTTTCACTGCTGGCGAGATCTTATCTAAATCATTAGCCTGGCTGGTCCCATTTTCCTGACATGTCACAAGTGCAGATACTGTAGAACTGGGGGTGGGGGGTGGGTGTCTTTTTGGTTTGTTAACAAAGATGTTTACTTTTGAAATTAACACGGTATCCAGGCCATTTCCCGCTTTTTTCTTCTGAACCATGGGTTACTGCCCTCTTTGAGGTATTTCCCTGTCATATATTTCCTTATAACCATAGCCTATCCGTGCTCTCCAAATGCACCATGGTAACAGAGATCCTCCGATCGGTATGGAAATACAACCACTCAGGCCAATTCAGGGTGTATGATGTCAGTATTCCACTAAGAAGCTGGCGAATGGGAAGTCCTGGCTCTAGGCAGCATGTAACCATACCACCCCGTGGGGTCGCCGGAGTATGTGCACCACAACTCATTCATGGAGCTTTAGCGGCTACACGCTATAGGCTGTAGCACCCAGTGTGTCCCCAAAGGCTCAGATACATGGGTAAAATGAAAGGATGACTCACTAGGACTGGCAGAAAAAGTCACCAACAAGGTTGAGAGATGGATAGCTCAGTGGTTTGAGCATTGGCCTTGCTAAACCCAGGGTTGTGAGCTCAATCCTTGAGGGGACCACTTAGGGATCTGGGGCAAAAATCAGTACTTGGTCATTCTAGGGAAGACAGAGGGCTGGACTCAATGACCTTTCAGGGTCCCTTCCAGCTCTATGAGATAGGTATATCTCCATATATTTTTAAACGTAGGCTTACTAGCTTAAGCAAAGGGTAGTCTCTAGCTTGGCCACTAGGCAGGGGCGACGCATGGCGGTGGGGGCATGCAGGGTCATGTGCCACCCCAGATTTGCTGCTTGTACTGAGCGTGCTCCCATGCTCAGTAATGCTGCTGAAGCTGTCTGCCCTCACTCTGTCCCCCCCGGTATCGGCAGGCATGGGTCGTCTCTGCCTAGGGGTTCTCAAACTGGGGGTCGGGACCCCTCGGGGGGCAGGAGGTTATTACATGGGGGGTCGTGAGCTGTCAGCCTCCACCCCCAAACCCCACTTTGCATCCAGTACTTATAATGGTGTTAAATATATAAAAAAGTGTTTTTAATTTAATGGGGGGGGGGTCGCACTCAGAGGCTTGCTATGTGAAAGGGGTCACCTGTACAAAAGATTGAGAACTACTGCTCTAGGTGGTGTCAAATGGAGGGGCTTGGGCTCCCCAGGTCTGGCCAGGGCCAATCGGGGGGAGGGAGGGGCAGGAGGGCCATTTGGCCTGGGCCTCAAGCTCAAAGGGGGCCTCAGTTTTAGACACTTGTTAATTTTTTGGCATTTGATAAGTTTCACAACTTGTTTTTATGCGCGTCCCTATTGGACCAAAATGTGACACACTCTCAGCTTAGAGCTGCAAATTTAAGCAAATCAGAGATGTGATTTGGTAAAAGACATAATTTTTTTGTTAGCTGACATAGATTTTGTCATATTAAAGAGTTAAAAATGTTCATAAATATTAAGAATAATGTATCGGTTCTGATGGCACGAGATTAGACCGTGATGAACGTGTCCGCTCAGATCAGCTGATTATATAAACAAACCGCTCCTAGTGGCTGGTGCTGGATCAAGTGCGTGTTGAAAGGTAGAAAATTGTTACATTTTAGTGTCTTTATAGTTTTACGTCTAGTTTTTGGTGCCTTATTTTGTTTTCACGTGTCATCATTTTAAATTTTTATTATGCCTAGGGGCCTCAAAAGCTGGAAGTGGCCCGGGCCTCTCTGGACCTCTGAGAGGGCCTGGGTCTGGCACATTGTTGGCATCCTTTCATCTGCGAGCGATGGTGGGAATTGCAGCCTATGATGTAGATGACTTGCAATGTCTCATGGCCAATCCGAGATTTGCAGGATCTTTGGCAGTTATTGCAAATGGATCTATCTCGGTTGGGAGCTGCTTGCTTCCTACGGGCTCTTTTCTCATCATGCTGTAGGTGCCAGTTTCTGTCATGGACTTTGATACCCTGATGGAGATGATGGCACCGCTTATTATGATCGCTTGCCAAGATTTCCCATTGGTCAGGATCAATTCCAAATTCCTTCATCTCTCGCTTGCATGTGTCTTTATAGCGAAGCTTGGGATGTCCTGTTGTTCTTGTTCCCTCTGATAGCTCCCCGTATAGCATGTCCTTGCGTGTGCACCTGTCTTCCAACCTACCCACATGGCCCAGCCATCTGGCACCTGCGCTGCCCCTTTCTGTCCATTTCTCTGTTAAAAGCCAGCCCCACAGTATGACTAGCTGGGGACCGTGCTGTGTTAGCCTCTTGCAATGACTCAGCAGTTCCCATGCGGCTGTTGCCAGCAGGCTGCTCCATCTCTGCTGGGTTGGGTGTTCCCCATGGGCCAGCTCTTGTTACCCAACTGCCTCCAAAGGTCCCATTCCTCCCAGGGCCCTGAGACAGGCTGCTCTCGATCTGTTATAGCGTCTCTGCTACCTGTCTGCTGACCTGTGGCCCTCCTGCAGTAGTCGGCAGGATAATCACAAGGGGGCTGATCCTGAATTGGTGGGACAGGCAGGGATGCAGGAAGGGAACATATGAACTTGGACAGAAGGCAGCCCTGCTTCCCAGCCGGGTTGCTGCTGGGTGCTCCAGGTACCTCTCTTCAGCAGGGGGACACATTTGTGGTGGCTCTTCTTGCAGGATCAGCCCTGAGGTTGATAGCCACGGAGCATCATTGGTATGTGAAGAAATATTAGCTCCTCTCCTCTGTGCTGAGGATCGTCAGTACTGACACTTAGGTAGCAGGGAGGAATAGTTCCTTCCTCTGCAGGAGTTACTGGGTGGGATTCTCTGCCTTGGGGTTATGCAGGAGCTCAGATCATATTGACCTTAAAATCTATGAATAACCGTCACCATATCTGACACCCGCTGCCTCTCTTTTTGGTGGAGCATAGCAGAGAGGCCAAGTATTAAATAGGGTGGAACGTGATCTGCTCTCCAACTCGACTCAAACCTCCCTGGAGCAACTAGTCCCACATCAAGGGGAAGTTTGCCCACCAGCACCTGTTCTGTGGCTAGCTCCACTCATCAGAGCAATCAGTCTGGCACCGTTCAGAACCACTACTTTGGAAACAGAACTCCCCGAAAATGCTGAGATCAATATCTTGGGCAGAAAGGGATTGACAGTAAGCTCAGTACTGCACCTCCTCCATGTTGCCTTGGTAGCAATGTGCAGCTTAGGCTTGGAAAATAAATAGGAAAGCCTGTGATGAATTGCATGGTTGCTCCAGAATCTTCACCAGTCTTGAAAACTTGTCTCCCCGTGCACGTGGGGTGAAGGAAAAGGCAATCGCAAACCAGCGGCAAGTCATTCATCATGATATCTGGGAAATGAGCCTCTCTGCCTGTATCCACTTACATTGTACTACATATAGGCTGTACGTGCTGGGCGGGATGTTCTCTAAAAATATATCAAAACTGGTCTTGTTCTAGTGACAAAAGGAGAATTCCTAGAAAGAAAAAAAACAGAGTGAGAGGTTACCTAAGGACATATGCAAATTCAGACCACAAAAACTCCAGTACTATATGGCTTAAAACCTCAGAAACCTCCCTTAGAAAATCATACAAATTCAGTGGGACACTTGATGGACCAAGGATCTGATTATTATTTGCATGACGGCAGCACCTATCTGAGATTGGTGCCCCATTGTGTTAGGTGCTGTATGCATGCTGCCAAGAGAGACTGCCCCTGCCCATAAGAGCTTGCAACCTAAAAAAGGCAAAGGGTGGGAAGGAAAACAGGCCCAGAGATGCAAGATGAAGTGTCTTGCCCCATGGTCACACAGAAAATTACTGGCAGAGTGGGGAATAGCTCCTGGAATCCCAGGTCAGTGCCCTGACCACTGGACAACATTTCCTCTGGATTTTGGAGACTTTCTTCTGTAAATTGCAAGTTCAAATCCAGTCCAGGTCAGTAGGGACCAAAAGGTATTACCATCTTATAGACCTATCTGGTGTTGGTTGAAAGTCTCAGTCCAATTACTAGTAGATAGGTGTCTGTATCATAAATAATACAATCACAATTTCCAGTCTCATTAGAAAGATAGTGACCTTCCTTTGTAAAATGCCTTGTGATCCACTGCTGAGATGGACGGAATAAAAAATAAATTGTTTTTGTGGTCTCCGTTTATTATTTTCACCATCGTCTCTTCTCACGAGATGGTCCCTCCAAACCATGGTGGACCCACGTTGGTGGGATAGAGCCGTGTAGCTTTCCCTGATGCTTCAGCTGTTCATACACAAGTGCAGAATCTGGCCCTTAGATATTACTATTATTTGCTGGAGTGGCTGAAGAGGTGAGTGCTGCTAGGGTCTATTGCTTCAGATCTACAAGGCTTCTGTTTCAAGTGGCTAAAGAAGACATCTGGCACCTTATGCAGATGCATAGGACAAGTCATAGAATATCAGGGACCTTAGGAAGTCCAACCCCCTGCTCAAAGCAGGACCAATCCCCAGACAGATTTTTGCCCCAGATCCCTAAATGGCCCCCTCAAGGATTGAACTCACAATGCTGGGTTTAGCAAGCTAATGTTTAAACCAATGAGCTATCCCTCTCTCTCCCCCTCTGTGATGACCTTGCCGTCTGTGTATTTATGAAGCAGAGATGGTGAACCTCTCAGAGCCTGAGATTTGTGAATCTCTCCAAACCATGCTTCTGAGCTAGCAGGGTTTGCAAATACAGTTTGTGTTCGTGCACCTTTTATTCCCGTGCTCCTTACAAAGAGATTCCCTTTGAAAAACTCGCTAGCTAATCGGAAGCCTTTTGTATATCTTAGGGGTCAATGGATTCTGAAAGAGCTAGTTGGCACCCATGCCGTGTACTGGGAGTATAGTATATTCCCCATTTATATTCTCATTAGAATTACTCTGTTCCTTTCTCCAGTCCCATTGTATTTGTTTTTCACTTTGTCAATTTTTCTGCTTTGTTTCTTCCCCTCCCTTCTCTCTGCTTCCTTTCTTTTAAGTATCTCCCAAGGAGAATGAAACCTAATCATGCTGAATTTGCGTTGAACTTTCATGCTGTTCAAAATTAGGCAAAACGAGTTAATTCGACGTGCATCCCATTTGTTTGTCTCTAGCCTTTGAGGCCGAGCTGACTCTGCAACCTGTACTCATGCATGTCATCCTTACTCCTACATATAACCCGGTTGTTCCCGCTGTGCACGAATGAGGGTTGCAGAATTGGGCTCTATTGTTCTGAAGCTCAGTGTGTTGCTAACTCTAAGCTGCAACGTTTTGCATGTGATTTGTGTGTCTGAGCTGAAGATTGGAATTTCCTTTGCATCTGTTGGAATGTAGGTAAGGATGAAATTTACAAAATAAACGTATCTTCTGCATTTCTTGTCTGTTTCGTTGAGATTACTTAGAGACGGTCAAAGTATTAACTGCAAATAAATTATCCAACTAATTTAGCCCTTTTTTCTTGACCAGGAATTGCTAACAAACCAGTCTCTGATTTTGGTTAAAACAGTTTTCATAAGCATGTGTCAAAAGCTGGTGAGCAAATTTCAGTCTCTGAGTTGGTTGTGAACTGAGCATTTTTTTGTGTGTGGTGCATTTTGTCACTTGTCATATGTTGTTTTTGTGCTCTCTGACAGAGTGACTGGAACTCTTTGATCAGGAAAACAATCACTAATCCATGCAAAAGAGCAAATAATAAGCAATGAGTATGAAACCTCCACAACCAGCTTTCAGATAAATAATCATTCATGGTCAAAACTTGTGAAACTTGCAAGCTTCACAGCCATTTTCACAAATACACCAGCAGTCACCTGGATACTCATGAACAATGAATAACATGACCCTACAGTGAACAGTGGAGCAAACTCACCAAATTTCTCCAAGAAAATATTGGCAAATCACCTCTGGCATTATCCAGCCAGCTCTATGCTTTACCTTAGTTATGCTTAGAGTGCGTGAAATATATTTTTGGATGTAGGAGTACCCCAAAGTCCAGTGTGCTTCAACAGCAGCCCTGGGAACTACAAGTTGTGGACTACAAGCTGAGGCATCTTGGAAGAACTTCCCGGTTCCTGCCAGGATGTACCCTCGGCCCCGCAGCAGGAGGTCTCAGCACTGACTGAGCTGGGAGCACATAGAGGCAAGCAGAGAGGAGGCTGCTGGACTGTAATCCTGTTCTTTACAAAATAAAGCTTTGTTCCTGATGGTTTGTCTGAGTGGGTCTGGTCTGAGGCGAACACACACTGACACACAACGCAGAGCACACAAAGGAGCCTCAGGCCCAGTTTTCCAAAGTTGTGTAAAAACTCGCAAGGCAGGCTTCTCCTATCTCGAACAACCTCATACTGGGCCAGTCAACAGGGGGTGGGGGCATATAGGAAAGCCCTATGACTCGTCATGACATGAGACGTACTGGCAAGCTATTTGGTTAAACTCTCAACCTCTACATCACAGATTTTTTATTAAAGGAGGGACAGCAAGGAAAAAAGGAGTTGCCAGACATAGTCCACCTAGTCCAGTATCCTGAGTCTGCCAGTGACTGGCACCCACTGCTTTAGAGGAAGGGGTAAGAACCCTGAAAAAGGCCATTATGGGATAGCCTGTCTCCAGGGGATGTTTCCTCCTAAACCCCAATAGTAAGAGGTTGGCTTGTGCCCTGAAACAGGAGGATTTATGTCCCTTTCAAAACTCTTGGTCTTTTAACATTTATTATTGTAACTCAACCAGCCTGTGCTCTTATCCTGTGGCAATGAGTTTCACAGGCTAACCGTGTACTGGGGCAATGCATCGGGGAGCAGGTGAGATTTGAGAGACTGAGGTATTGGTTTTAGCAGTCATTACTCCCAACCCCTTATGATATGGGATAAGTTGTCTGTCCTCATTTGCATCTATGTTGGTAAGGGTATAATATGCATGCATATTATTTACAGCAACCCATATCCTGAGAGTGTCGAGTGTAAAGGGTTAAGGAAAGAGATGGAGCGATGTAAAATGAATGCTCATCACAAAACGTTTTTGGACAGGAAGTGGCACTCTGCTTCCTTAAAGAGATACAGAGCTGTGGTTTCTGCCCTTGTATATGAATGGAAAATCTTCTCACTTTTCAAATATTGTTTATGATTCCTGCAAGGGAAAGGCAGAGACTGGGGCACAAACTTGTTTCACTTTAAATGGTTGGCTTTCAAGTAGCTGATTGCAATAAACAAAATTGTACCTCCCAGAATAATAGAGGAAATATCAGGGTTCACCAGAGAAAGTTTCCCATTGAATGGGGTGGGGTCAGGAGAGACTGATCCCTTGACAAATAGATCATCTGTCAGATAGTTTGCATAGATTATGATGATGATGATGATGGTGGCATCAATCCGCACAAAGATAGGGTTTGTCAGCCTTTCCGTTACAATTCCCTTTTCTCAGTGGCTTATAATTTGACTATTTTTTTATTTAACATTTATATTGTGGCTAATCATCCACCATAAGGACAAGAAGGAATCTGCTTAAGGTTGGGTATCAGGAAATCCTTTTTAACTATATGGATCGCTAAACACTAGAACAGATTACTTTAGGAGATTGAGGAATTCTCATCCTTGGTGGGTTTAAAGAACAGGTTAGACGAACACCTGTCAGGGATGGTCTAGGCATACTTAATCCTGCCTCAGTTTTGTGCGTGACAAATAGCGAAGAGTCAACAACCCATAGTCTGGAAATTATTTGTCTAAATTATTTGTTAATTGAAGAAGCTTTTAGACAATTGGCTATGTTGGTTTGCTCACTAAAAGAAGCCAAAATTCATTGTATTTTTGACACAACGAATATATTTGACCAGCCACTATTTAAAAAACACACATGGTGAGTCATATTTATTATTTTTATAAAATAAGGTCAATGAAGTCATCTTGACCTATCAGAATTTTAGTACCAGTTTCTGCTTTCGGATATCTACCAGCGTCTCCCACGGAAGTCAACAGAAGTTGTGCATGCATAACTCAAGGCAGGGTTTTGGATCATAGTAACCTTTTAGTGTTGAGTGCGAGGTCAGGCATTATGCTTTTGCTGTGATGTACCAGACAGCTCAATGGAGCACGTCCACTTGTGTCAATTTGCAGTTATGCCAGAAAGGAATATTGTAATAAAGAAGAGCAAGCTTTACTTCTGAAGATCTTTTGTCTTCTTCTTTTACACTAATCACTGAAGGGGATTTCCCCTCTTCCCCTCCACCCAATATTTATTTTATTGCTAAAGTGATTAACTCAATTTAAAATTTCAACTGTTTCCTTGCCAAGGACTTCAGGAATTTTCATTATTTCCTTTGGGAATTCTGAGGCTGTGGTTAGCTGGTTTTGCGCTCCAGACATGAGAATGCCAGCGCAACTTAGGACTTGGCTTAAAAAAGCTTTTTCGACATGAAAGAATTCCAGAGTTTCATAAAAGGAAGTGTAGTACTTGAACAGATATGTTGATATAAGTAAGGTCTTAGCAAAATGGAAGCCGCTCTATTATTTCTTAAGTATCAAAGAAATCTATTTGTAAAGGTGTTAAGCCCAGCTGGAAGAGTACAAACCATGTCTATTTATTTGTTGTATATTTGGGTGGTTTAGATCTGATTAGACAGCCAAGTCTGTATTACTCAGTTGGCCGGGGTTTTAGTCTCTGGCTTTTAGGCAAACATTTTAAAAAGGCTAAACTGATCCTGTACTAGTGATTTGATGTGTCTGAAAAGCTTAATAAAGCTATCATGTAAAACAGAGCCTCCTCGCGCTGTAGGTTGCTTTAAAAAACTAAGCTCTGCGCATTCAGGTCCTTCTAAACAATGGGGTCTGAACTCTGCCCTGTTATCCCTGCGCAGCTCCATGGAGGGCACAGTTTGGTCTTGGTCATTGATTTGTAATAGAATGGCGAGCCAGTGGCTGGTTACACTTTCGCAGTACATTGGACCAGCTCCTCAGGGCCTAGACTAGTTATGTTTGACACAGGACCTGTGGAGAGGGGCTGAGGTAGCATGACATCACCTTTCTGCTCCCTATAACAACCTGCCCCATAAGTGACTAGCAACTCATAGGCAATAATAAATTCTTGCAGCTGAAGAAGTGAGGTTCTTACCCACGAAAGCTTATGCTCCCAATACTTCTGTTAGTCTTAAAGGTGCCACAGGACCCTCTGTTGCTTTTTACAGATTCAGACTAACACGGCTACCCCTCTGATAATAGAAATATGTCACCTGGAGGGGTTTGATTGAGCAGTGAATATGGACCAGCCCCGGCAGGTGTTCCATGCATAAGGGGGTTGCCTCATTCTTTTGTGGAGGCTGTGCAATTGACAAAGTTGCCACGTTGGCACATAAACGTTTGTATAACAGGATAGAGGCCATCAGCCCTAGCTTGAGACAGTGCCTTGTGCCAGCTACTTCCCGGAGCAATTAAAGGTCAATATTTGGGGAAATCATTCATGATCTACATCAAATAGACTGGAGGTAAGGGAAAGGGGAGGCAAATGGGCCACTTGGATCAATAAAGGGTCTTACCCAAGGGCCAGAAGAGAAAGCAAAGCCAGGCACGGAATCCCAGGGAGTCCCCTCCGCTCCTCACTGGGTGTACTCTCTACACCTATCTTTAAAGCTAGCCGTTAAAGGTCACAGAGAAGCGGAAGTTTTGCCAAGTTCTTCGTTTACGTCAGCACACACTAGAAAACCACACGCTGCTTGTCAGTAACAGCTTTAAGAGGCCCGATTTAATGTGCCCGGAGCTGAAAGGGCTTTCTGTTCTCATTTCAAAGTTTCCTCTCACCTTGAACTAGCTTGTCTAATTGTAAACAAACATGAAGTAAGGTCAGAAATGAACGGGTTTAAAGTGGCTGGTTTTTTTTTAATGAGGAGGCCAGGGCTTTTGCTACTGCTAAAAAACACAGGTAATCCTGGTTTTATTTTCCCGTTGCTTAAATTTACGGTGATGTCAGCCATGTGGCTGAGCGGAGTCGTTTTCCGACAGCGTGAGTGAGTCTGGGCGTTGCGATTTATTATCAGTTTATTCATGATCAATAAAAGCATTTGGGGCCAGATCAGCGGCAGGCCTGGGTGGGTGCTCAAAGGGAAACAGGGTTGGGCCTCTTCCAATGCCTTGTGCTCCACACATCCAGTGCTGGCTCTGGTGCTAAGTGACCATGGGCTGCCCCGGGGCGGGGGGTGAGGTGACGGGAGAGGTGTAGCCAAGCTCCATTCCCCTCGCTCCTCCTCCACACCGGCTCTGTGCCTGGCGAAGCGTATGCTGCGCCCTTTCAAAGGGGATGGCGGAGATCCCGCCTGTTGTGCCTGTGTAATCCATGGGCCAGTGTGTGTAACACGTCTCCCCTCTGTGCCGATCCACAGAGGATACGAGCCCCCAGCTTCAGAGCCTTGACAATGGTCGGGATGTCTGCGTCCATCTGAGCTATGCCCTGCACAGGATGGGGGGTGGGAAGAGGCAAGTGAGGCAGGGGTCACGGAGCCCCATTTCTGATCCCCCTGTCTTAGGTCCACTAGAGCAGCTTCGAGCAGCCCAAGCACTTCTCCCGGTTACACTAGCAGGAAGGGTCCCCAGGGATCACTGCAATGAAAGGGGATCCGACCACCAGCCCACCCCCTATGCCAGGTAAGGGCAGAAAATAGGTAGTGTAGAGCCGGCTATCCTAGCCTTACGCCACCCACACTGTCCGCTGTGCCTGGAGCTGCTGCTGTGACAATTCCCCTCCAGGCTGGCTAAGGTTTGGCTTCTCTTTCTGCAGGCACAGTTTGCAGAACAACCATCGTGCCTGCACTTCTCCTCCCCACCTCTGGGGGCTGGTGCCTCTCTCCCTTCCGTCCCTGATCCGTGCCGTCCGGCGGGCAGGTAGAGGCACAAGAATCCAAATCAGTGCCCACCGTTAGATTGTGGGGGCAAAAACATGGGCAGAAATTGTACCCGCCAAGATGGAGACTGGCCTAAAAAGTTGGCCCTAAATACCCAGGTTACACAAGCACCCGCTTCTTTCAGCCTCATCTGCCCATTCAAGCCCCAATGGCGATAGCAGAGTAACCGACAACCAGCTTGACTTTGCAGCCAGTTGCCCCATCAGCGTCTCCAGTTCTCTGTGCGTGGCAGTGAACTGTTCCTTTAAATTAAGGCTGTATCTCTTTTTTTTCCCCCCTCTTCAAGTTGTCTACGTAACAGAGCAGCCTGATGGCAACAAGGGGTAATTAGCAACACTTCGCAGCCCTGAGAATTGAATTAGAAGATCTGTGTCTCGAATAATGGCCACCAACAGCCAAGCTGGAGTTCTGTTTTCACATCATAGGAAAAATACCAAGTGCCAAGGCGTGTGGTAAACCAAAATAGTTTATGAAGTGTGCAGTTTTTGGAATAGGGGTAAGGATGAACCAGAAAAATGTCTATTAATAGAGACTAAAAAACCAGATAATCACATGACCCAATCCAAAAAAAGCTTCAGTGAAAAGTTTTTGTCTGGGTTTACGAGCCCTACTCATTGCCGTAACTATGTGCGGTATGTCTTCTTTCACAAAATGTCTACACCAAATATTTTTAGGCTTTTCTCGTGTAAGGATCTTAAGTTGAAAAGCTTGTGACTATGACTCAAATATTAGCCTTTCCAGCACTGTGTAGGATGGCTAGATATTTCCCAGGGGCCAGATTAGGCCATCTCTGTTTTCAGGGAGCAGGGTCTTACTCCACTGATTTCAACCGTGCTTTACTCCTTGCTACTCAAGGTGGCAAAATCTGGACCTAACTGATGGCCAGATTCTGTCCTGGCTCAGCCCAAATACTTCGGACTCATAGCACTGAGGCCCCAGCAGTGTTTTACTACATCTAAAACTGACTTGGGAAAGGAAGTTAAGGTTAAATTCTGCTCTCCCAGCCTGATGCTGGAGGGTGCAGTGAGCTCGCTGGACCCTCCACTCTCACTGATCCTCCAGTCCTATCAGGCCCCCAGTTACACCAGCGTAAATCAGGAGTTGCTCCACTGATGCTAGGGGAGTTGTGCTGGATTTACACCAGCGTTGCTGGGATCAGAATCTGGCTCCTTGTCTGCGGGTACAGCCAGAGCACTGGATTGAAACTATTCCCTCTTCCGTATTTCTGGTTTGCAGGTGAACATTGGGAGCCACAAAGTACTTAGCTTGCATTAATCCTAAGCATATGCATTGTCCCGATGGACTGCTCAGGTGCTTAAAGTTAAGCACGTGCTTAACTGCTTTGCTGGAGTGGGGACTAAATTGGGATTTCTTTTGCAGGCAATGCAGACTCTGGGTAGATTTGCAGCACCAGCATAAGATGGGGCTTGCGTCAGCACCAATTAACCCAATGCTCAGAAGGGGTTTGCACTGACATAACTACCCTAATGGAGCTACACCACTGTCAATTTCCTCCGACTAGACAACCCCTTAAGCTCCACACTTCAGTCCATTACTGATAAAAAGAAATTGACATGATGGCAATGAGTTTTTCCTTTTTATTTTCTTATAGCCCTGAGGAAGGAAGACTTGATTTTTTTCTGATCCACCCAAAAGAAACCACAATAACCACAACTGCAATTATATATATATAAAACTTTCTGGCAATTCTTTCACATTCTTTTTTGAGCTTCTTTGCTGCATTTAGAAGAACAAATGATTTAAAGACAAAATGCAAAGACACTTGTTTGGACACAATATTCAAAATTAAATTTGTTAAAGCCGACAAGGAGCAGTTATTAGCGGATATTGGCTGACCCATACCAAACTGTACTCAAGTAATACTATTAGCAAGTCAACAGGATCCAGATTAGATCAAGTTTCTTCCTAAGGTAAGAGCTGCTTTTTCATAGCTCTCTAAATGTCACATTGTAATTATAAAAACGGGCCCCCAAATGTGTGCTTTTCTAAAGCTATTTTTGGTATTGAATCATTTTAGGATTTTTCCTATGTCCTAAAAAGTTATACAAGTCAAC
The DNA here is from genome assembly GCF_028017835.1 of Emys orbicularis. NCBI lineage: Eukaryota > Metazoa > Chordata > Testudines > Emydidae > Emys > Emys orbicularis. The sequence continues at coordinate 9,724,257 of NC_088686.1, read as the reverse complement.
TATCATTGATCACAAAGCAGTTTTCTCATGGATTGGATGATGCCAATCTGTCACCAATATCAAATCCTTTCGATTTGATGATTTTAGAATAATATGGTAGAAATTAAATGTAAAGCAATAGGATTCCCTCCCCTGCAAAGACGATAAGGAGATGTCTGGATAATCTGTTCAGTTTTACGCCAGCCACATGTTTAGTATAATCTTCAGCTCCTAAGCTTTTTCTGGCCTGACACTATGCCCACTGAAGTCAATTGCAAACTTGGCTTTGCTTCAGTAACCCAGGATCAGGCCGTGAGAGAGAGAGGTTGGACTTGTCGTTAAGGCACTTGACTGGAACTCAAGAGATCTGGCTCAATTCCCAGCTCTGCTACAGACTCCCTGGATGATCCCGAGGAAGGTCACTTCATCCTGCTGAACTTCAGGTCCCCGTCTTTAAAATGAGCCTGAGTCTGTCTTGTCTCTTTAAATTGCAAGCTTGGAACGGGGGTTCCATGCCCGACTTGCGGCTTCCTTGAGCCTCCATTGGGGAATGTAGCTCTCACCGAGTTAGGTGCCCCCTTGCTGTAAATCGCTCTTTCTTCCGGTCACTTGGCCCTCCAGCCAGGTCACTATGCAGTCCACTCCTTCGGGGGGCACAAAGTCCAACAAGACCAGTGTCCAAATGCTGCTGCCAGATGGTGTTCAGCCCCTCCTGTGCTGCTACACCAGTGGCTGGCAGGGGAACCTGAGGCTGGCTGTTATATTGGGTTCCACCCAGGGACCCCCACAACCATCAATCCAGCTCTGCTCACTCCCAGTCCCTGTTGCTGTTTCCCTGGGCTCCTTCCTCCCCAACCTCTCAATCTTCTCTTGCCTGCTTCTGGGTTAACCATGGGAGTCTACTCTACGCCCCGTGGCTACTTCAACCCCCGCCCCCTTACTAGACTTCTTACTCCAGGGCAGCATCCCAGGACTTAGTCTCCCCCAGGCGTCCTTCTCGCTCCTGACGACCTCCCTCTTTCCAGGGAGTGACTGCAGACCCCTCCCCCTCCAGCTCCCTTTTGCTTTCAGCCTCTGGGCTTTCTAGTGCTGGCCCAGCCCGGCCCCAGTTGGGCTTCACTCTCAATTAACCCTGACTCTACCTCTCTCAGGTAACCTAATTGGCCAATCAGGCCCTCGTTAACATTGGGGGGTGCACGCCTCATCACAACGCTCTTGGGGCATTTCCCTCGTAAATTCCTGCTCAGCCTGGGCACTGAGTCAGGGGCATGATGCAGACATCGTAAATTCTCTGGGGGCAGGGACCATCTTTTCTCCCCTCGTTGTACTGCCCCTAGCACAGTGGGGTCCTGGCCCATAGCTGGGGTTTCTAGGCCCTTCTTGCTATGTGTATGTGCAGCCCCCAGCACAAAGGGGCCCCAGTTTTGGTTGAGAGCTCCGATCTCTACCACAATGCAAAGAATGAGTAATAATAATATCAACATAACCTAGTTTGTTTCCAATTCAATATATTGAATTCTTGTTAAACTCTCCTGGTTCTGTGTCCTCCTTGCTCTCTCCCACGCATAAGTAAACCCGAGTTTGTTATCTTTCACGCTGAGTTCCTCAGGAGAAGACAGGAAATGTCCCAGGGGCTTCTAATGTCATCGTGAACTGCAATATCTAAGGAAGAACCATTTGCACGGGGCTGAGGATGGGAACAATCCAATATAATATTGCATTGGCTTTAAGACGCTGTAGCCTTGGCCCTATAGTTGGCTATTTTCCCACATAAAAACTGCAACTGAAGAGGTGAAATTTACAAGTCCCATAACTTTCTGCTGTTTCTCTGACAGTCTAAATCATCAGGGCATGTAGGCTTTTATCCTACATTCCTTACTCAGGCAAATCTCCCCTCACCTTCAGGTTCATGGCAAGACATTCTGGTGACAAAGAAGCCAGCAGGCAGCTAAATTTAGCGTTACAAAGCTGCCAGCAGGAAATTCAGTGTTGGATTTGAATCTTATCATTTCTATAATAAAGACGCAGTGTCAGTTCCACAAGGCTATCACCACAACACTGGGGTAATTGCTATGGTCTTACAGAGTATTTGCTCCAGAGGGTTATTTCTGTCCTGCCAACTATAAATTACATACTAAATGTAATAAACTTATAATGAAAAACGTGGCATCCTCAAAGTAGCTACCAACGGCATTTTAAATTTCCCTGTTTATTGCAAAATTATGGAGAAGCAATAATGAATCCATAGTTAAGGTCTGGTTCTATTTTGCGCTTAAAATTGGGGGTTCATCCTCAATTTTTGTAGGCAAAACAGTGTATCTGCCAAAGATTTTCAGGACTCAGTAAAGCTTAAATTTTCTGAGGATTTTCAAATAAACTAGTTCATTTGAGTCCTAATTGACTGACAATTGACCTTTAAGAAAGACCATATACTGAGTCTCCTAATTTTTTCGATGCCTCTCACTTAAAAACCACAGACTATTGAAAGCCAAAAGTTTATATGACGTGAGAGTTCAAAGGCCTCTTTGGACTTATGTGATTATTTTTGTTGATGAACAGAGAGAAAAATAATTAGCATTGTCTGTGAAAACTGAAGGCTTACACGTGTTGCATAGCTAACTGAGAACATGGTTTACATTGGCTTCTACCATTCTGTCTACAATACCTATTGGCACCAGCAAAATTCTGGGATGGGTAGCATAACATTGTCATGGGGGAACATTTTCAAAAGCACCTAAATCCCATTGTCAAACAGATTTTCAAAGGTACTGAGGCTCCTAAAGATGCAGATAGACACCTATTGGGTTTTCATAACCATTTAAACAGGTTAGGTGCCTAACTCCTATTGAAGTGAAAATTGACAGGGTTCATAAAAGAACTAGATACGTTCCTGGAGGATAGGTCCGTCAATGGCTATTAGTTAGGATGGGCAGGAATGCAACCCTATGCTCTGAATGTCCCTAGCCTCTGTTTGCCAGAAGCTGGGAATGGGCGATGGGATGGATCACTTGATGATTACCTGTTCTGTTCATTCCCTCTGAAGCACCTGGCATTGGCCACTGTCGGAAGACAGGATTCTGGGCTAAATGGCTAAATGTCATTGGTCTGACACAGGATGGCCGTTCTTATGGGACTTATGTGTCTAAATCATGTAGTCACTTTTGGCACATTTTACCAATGTTCACTTTTAGCTTTTAAAATGTTACTAATAGGATTTATACTGAGTTCTAGAAAATACAACTCTGTGCCACACATTGTTTGTAGTTCATTCTCAGAACGCGAGAATGAATAAATTGAAAATCTCATTTTGAACAAACAGGTGACTTTGGAAACCTGCCCCCCCATTTTAAACTCAGAGTTAAGGAATTCTTAGGGCAGGTCTACACTACCGCTTATGTCGCTATAACTTATGTCGCTCAGGAGTGTGAAAAAGCCACCCCCTGAGTGACTCAGGGTACACTGACCTAAGCACCAATGTGAACAGCGCTATGTTGGAGGGAGATGCTCTCCTGCAGACACTGCCTCTCACGGTGGTGGAGTCGGCATAGAGCATCTTCACTAGACGCGCTACAATGACGCAGCTGCATTGGTGCTTCCTAGTGTAGACTAGCTCTCAGTGACAGGTATGGAGGTATGTAGGAGATCTCCCTGTCCTTGTCTTGAACCTATGACTTTTTGCTGTTAGCTTGTAATTTGCAGTGCTGTTGTAGCCATGTTGGTCCCAGGATATGAGAGATACAAGGTGGGGGAGGTAATATTTTTTATTGGACCAACTTCTGGTCTCTTAGGGTACATCTACACTACCCGCCGGATCGGCGGGTAGTGATCGATCTATCGGGGATTGATTTATCGTGTCTGGTGTAGATGTGATAAATTGATCCCCGATTGCTCTGCCGTCGACTCCTGTACTCCACCGCGGCGAGAGGCGGAGTCAACGGGGGAGCGGCGGCAGTCAACCCCGCGCCGTGAGGACGCAAGGTAAATCGACCTAAGATACGTCAACGTCAGCTACGCTATTCTTGTAGCTGAAGTTGCGTATCTTAGGTCGATCCCCCTCACCCCCCAGTGTAGACCAGGCCTTAGAATCATAGAATATCAGGGTTGGAAGAGACCTCAGGAGGTCATCTAGTCCCACCCCCTGCTCAAAGCAGGACCAACACCAACTTCTTGGTCTCTTCTTCAGGTCTGTGGAGCTTAAAAGCTTGTCTCGCTTACTAACAGAAGTGTCAGAGGGGTAGCCGTGTTAGTCTGAATCTGTAAAAAGCAACAGAGGGTCCTGTGGCACCTTTAAGACTAACAGAAGTATTGGGAGCATAAGCTTTCGTGGGTAAGAACCTCACTTCTTGCATCTGAAGAAGTGAGGTTCTTACCCACGAAAGCTTATGCTCCCAATACTTCTGTTAGTCTTAAAGGTGCCACAGGACCCTCTGTTGCTTTTTACTAACAGAAGACAGTCCAATAAAAGATATTACCTCACCCACCTTGTTAGCTTGTTAAGGTATTTTCATACAGGGAGCTTCTTGGCCAGTCATTCTTTGGCAAATCCTATTCCTTCACCCGTGGAGATGCCGAGAGAAGCTGGCTGGAAAATGTTTCCTTTTTCTTTTTTTTAAGTTCAGCAGAAAATGTTTGATGAAAGTCAACATTTTTTCACTTTCATCAAATTCTCAGCAAAAAATGTTCTGACGTGATGCCAAAACCCCCAAACAGAACAAAATTTGGCAACCAAAAAGCTTTCTGCTGAAATGTGCAAAATTTCACTTTTCTGGCTTTTTTGGTTTTACGAATGAAAACTCACCAATTTTAGAGGAAAGCAGACACACGTTCACACTTTTTATTTGGTCAAAACTCCAATTTTCCATTGGGGAAAAAAATTTCAACCAGCCCTAGTGCACAGTATGCAGCAGGCCTGGCACAGTTCACTGCATGGGGTGACTGGACAGTAGCCCGGGAGCGCATACCTGGTGTCCCTACCCCCATAAACCCAGGAGAACAGCTCAGCAGAAGAACTCTGTCTGAAAATTTTCAGACAAATAATGTATGGGTTGAAAAATGCAGTTTCAGTCGGCCTGAAACTATTTGTGAGTTTGACCTGATGGTTTTGGCTAGGGAAAAGTTTGTTGGGGCCAGCAAGCAGTGGGTATGCTTCCATTTACTAGCCCCCCTTTAGCCCAGGGGTTAGAACACTTACCTGGGATGTGGGCGAGCCAGGTTTGAATCCTTACTTTGGAGTATAGCCCTGACCTCAGCTCTCCTGGTGAGCAGCCTAGCTAGGCTGCTCTCAATATCTCCTGTTGAAGTTATTCTGCTTTGCATTAACATTTAAATATTCATTGGGCCAAAGAGAGAGACAAGAGCATCTCTGTAGCCTGGTGATGAAAGCGCTTTCCTGGAGATGTGGATTCAAGTATTCTCTCTGCCTGCTTCAGAGGAGGGATTTCAATCCACTCCTCCCAGCTCTAGGGCCTATGCTGTTATCCTGTTATCCTGTGCAGAGGAGCGTAGCAGGAACACAAGCTATGGCACCTCTGAAGGCGCTTGCCTTTCTGCTCCCCATGGATTTCAGTTCATCTACCAGGTCTGACTTGGGAAGGCGTGGATTTGGATCTGACTTTCAAGCTGCCAAGTGCCCGAGCATTTGGAGTTGGGCTGTGAGTAAGTTATAGAGCTGGGACGTTCGGAGCTGCACTCCAGCTGCAGGTTGTTGGCTGGGTCCCATCTCCAATGCGAAGCCTACGTGGGCATGTTTGCTAACAGACAAAGGGTTCCAGGTCTGCCTCTGAAAGGGAGAATGTTGTTATTTACCATAGGGAGTGTGACTATACAAGGAGGAGCAATGGAGAAGGCAGACAAGTACATTAGCGTAGGGAGTAGTGAACCTTGCAGACATTGGACCACACTCGTCTGTGTCGTAAGCCCAGTGACCTCAGGGAGTTGAGAGGAATTTGGTCCATAAGGTTTCCCGTGGAAAAAGTTTCTAAAAAAGAAAAAAAGTTTCCAGTTACAAGTTTTCCTCCCCCAAATTAAAACAGGATGGAGAAAAGGTTAATTCTCCCAAGCCCAGGCACCCACTTCCTAGCCTCCAACCCAAGACACGAGGCAGACATTGCAGCTGCAGTAAAAATACACTAAATTAAAAGCATGTACATGAGGACAGATGACCACTCTAACACCAGAAAAGAAAACCCAGGGGAAAAGCCAGCCGGACTCAGACAAACAAACAAACAAAAGAGCTTTGAAGGTGGGTGGCTTCCATGTACTACCATTTGCCATTGACTACAACAAAGTCATGCTGGGGTCTGTAATTGAGTGGATGCGAGGGGAATGTAGGAGCCTTTGAGGTGGGTGTGGTTAGAGGGCATTTAGGACTGTGGTGTGTTGGGCTAAGTATGGAGATGTTCTTATTGTGGCACTTGACTTTGAACACAAACGTTGTCCAGAGTGTGAGGTCGGGAGCCAGCTGAGCGAAATGCCACAACAAATAATTTTCCATTTGAGTGTGAGTCAATAGAGAGTAGCCCCTGGTGTAAAGGCTCGGCCTGGCTCGTCTTGCCTATTGTCCAAGAGGGTTTCTAAAGAAGTCATGGATTCATGGGGGCTGCCCAGCCAGGGGTGGGATTGGAGAGAACCGAGTCAGGTGAAGAGCTCAAGTGGGGACTCTCACAAGACTGTGGAAGGAAAGAAATTGAATGGTTCCAAACAGCTGTCTAAAGAGCCATTTGTTTCAAAATAAAAGGGCCTGGACGGCGATGGCTGGACCTGAGAAACACCCCCGACCAGAGTGAAGGGAGTACAGGGGGTGGGTTATGAGTTTACCAGGGAGGAGGACAGGTGGGGCCAGTGCTAGGTTTTGTAGGGCCCTACGGAAAGTACAAAACGCAGGCCGCCAACCATCTCCCTCCCTGTGTCTGAGCCCCTAGGCTCTGTGGCTAGGCGAGAATGAGGGTGAAAGAAGAGATGGGTGGGAGTAAGGAAGGGAGAAATGAGTGACGGGAGAAGAGTGAAGATCCTATTTCAAGATCCAGTATTTTAATACACGGCCCTAGAATGCTGTGCTAGCTTCCAACGGGTGATGTAATACAACACCAGCTGAGTCCAAGGAAGCCGCGTCAGTGTCCTTTATGAGGTACAGAGCTGTAACATTCCTTGTAACATTATTATTAGTATTGATCATTATTATGTTGAAAATGTATACACTGAAGATGCATGCAGTGCTTCAAACACCGTCAATCAGAATCACCAAAAAGGTTCAGATTCTGCCGGTGTCTGCGGTGAAATTAGTATATATTGGATGCATTTTGGACACATAAAACATGTTAGGAGCATATTTGCAGGCTAAGCCATACAGACTCCCTCCTGTGGTGTGATTATGGTCTGTCAAGCAAATAGGCACTTTACAGTATGTGCAATAACTCAATACAGGATAGACTAATCTACTGCATCAGATCTCACGAGTTCCTGTAATCGATTTAGACCCAATCTGGGAACTAACAGCATGTTGTGTAGTTGCAGGATCAGGGCCTCATTCCTTTATCTACAGCAGTAGCAGAAAATAAATTAAGCTGCAGAAATCCGAGTCATGTCAATGATCTGACTTGCAAGTTGCAGAAGGTGTAACTCCATTAGCTGGCAGCAGTAGTAGACTCCTACCCTCTGACGTGGCCTCCCATGCTCCCATTGTGGAGTACAGAAATATTTCTGAACCTCCAAAAGCATCGTTCGAGTTTGGGGTGCACGGTTGGGGGCATTTTTTTGTCTTTGAACAGATGCTGGGCCTATGGGAAAAGCCAGCCAGCCAGCCAGCCAGAATTTCACTCCAGAAAAGATGGCTATAGAATAGAATACATGAGCAAACGCCATCAACAAAATTAAGGCCTGTGCCCCTGCTCGCGGAGCCAAACGTTTGAGGAAAGAACATGAGACTGACTAGTGAATGGTGTGAGAGAACTTGGAATAGCAGGTTCAGATTTTCTGTACATCACCAGGAAATTAAATATCTGTGTTCATGTCACGTGTATCTCCGAACACTCACATAGAATCAGATCCCGCTCTCATTTCCACCTGTGTACAGCCTTCCTTCAGGAAAATTTTCCTTATTCAGGGTAGTATTTAAGCACATGCTTAAGCGCAGTTGAAGTCCATTGGGGTTTAAGCACACACATAAATGTTTTCCTGAATTAAGGCCTATGATGAGGCTGTGCGGCCTAGTGATCGGACCCCAGGGCCGCCCGGGGGAGGGGGGGGGAGGGCAAGTGGGGCAATTTGCCCCAGGCCCCGAGCCCCGCAGGGGCCCCCATGAGAGTTTTTCGGGGACCCTGGAGCGCGGTCCTTCACTCGCTGCGGGGGCCCCGGAAAACTCTCGTGGGGCCCAGGCCCCCGGAGCTTCTTCCGCTCCGGGTCTTCGGTGGCAATTCGGCGGCAGGGGGTCCTTCTGCTCCGGGACCCGCCACCGAAGTGCCCTGAAGACCCGCGGCGGGGGGTCCTTCCGCCCCGGGACCCACCGCCAAAGCGCCGGGTCTTCGGCGGCAATTCGGTGGCGGGGGCCCCCCTGTCACTGGCCTGTTGGGGGACTATGGGTGTCTCTGTGCCTCAGTTTCCCCATATGTAAAATTGGGATAATGATACTGCCCTCCTTTCTAAAGCACTTTGAGAACTAAGAGCTAGGTGGTATTGTTGCCAAGAGTGACTACAGCGGAGTTACTCCAGTGTGAAAGTGGTGTAAGAAAAAACAGCATGCGGTCCATTAATTTGGGGGGTAATGTTAAAAATTCCATTTAGATACACCCAAAAGGATTTGTTCGGATTTTTGTTATGTAAAGAGTTAATTAGCTCATTAAACCCAGAGAGAAATAACTAGAGTGTTTTGTTTAAAAGGCTGAGGTGTGAACGAGCATAAAAGAAATAGGACTCCCACGAGGACGGAATTTAATGTCGTCCCTTCCTCACCAGCAATGTTTCTGTGCAACTTTTTTCTAGAGTAAAGACAGTTATCTCTGAGCATTTCCAAGAGAGAGGAAACATCTCTTATTATTTATTATTTATTATTTGTATGACTGTAGCACCAAGGAGCCCTAGTCATGGACCAAAAGATGGACCCTGTCCCCTTCTGATCTAAGTATAAGACAAGAGACAACAGACTGACGGGGACTATACGGAAATGAGACAACACTGGTCAGTGTGATCAGCAGTGGGCTCAGCGCACCAGCAGTTAGCTGCTAACCATTTTTTTGTAACATCACAGCAAAGGAGAGGTTTGAGGTGGGATCTGAAGGCGGATGAGGTAGCTTTGTTGAGAGAGAGAAGCTATGGCGTGATTGCAACAAATGGCACATAGAAAAGTTTCTAATCATATCCAGTCTTGATCTGCACATGAGAGAGCTGAAGTATTTACAGTGTGATGAGTTGCTACCATGCATCATAATCCATGCGCTACTAAAAACAAAAACAACGAGGCTGAAATCTTTAAACTGCTTGTTTGAGAGCAGCATTCAGTAGATACCCCTGGGTTACTCTGCAGAGACCTTTCTCCTCATCTGATCTTAGCTTCCAAGACTTCTGTAGCGCCTCACTAGAAACATGGTTTCCACTGAAGGGTCCTAGGGAGTCTAGCGTAAGGGATAAAGTGAGTTCTGGACGATAAACGACAGCAAATGGACATGCCTTAGGCAAGCACAGAAGCATCATCAGCGGAGGCTGGCTCAGCCAATCACTCCTAGGAGTTTCACTGGACTGAAAATGACCTGCCTCATCCATACCTGGAAAGTGCGTCATCATCACAATCCAGACACAGCCCCTGGCCTGATTCTGAGGACTGGGCACTTTTCTAGTTTATCAGAATGGAGAATATTTTGTTTCCTTGCTTCCTACCCCCCCTTCCCAAGTTTTTGTTTCTCACTCAATTTCATTCACCAGCCGCACTAGCTCTGAGCTGTGCATGGTCATTTCCAGGGGAGAGCCTTTGCCATGCGCCTGATGTAAGCTCACAGATCCCCTGATGCAGATGCACAGCCCTGATTGGTATAGGCCTGCCAGGGGCTTTGCGTGCCGCAACCAGGGCCGGCTCTAGGCACCAGCAAACCAAGCACGTGCTTGGGGCGGCAGAATTCCAGGGGCAGCATTCCAGGTGTTTGGGGCAGCACAATTCCAGGGGCGGCATTCTGGGTGTTTGGAGCAGCAGAATTCTAGGGGCAGCATTCCGGATTGTTTTTGTGTGTGTGTGTGTGTGTGTGCTTGGGGCGGCAAAAAACCTAGAGCTGGCCCTGGCTGCAACAGGCCTGGCTGGGCACTGATACACAACTCCTAAAAGAGATAAGAAGGTAACGATACTGTCTGAATCAGAAAACAGACTTGGGGTTTGTTTGCAATTTGGAGTAAGGCTCTTTATACTGCCCAGACCGTTTTCCCCATCTTTACTTCTAGCCATCTTTAATAACAGTGACACACAGGAATTGAAGATCAGTCCAATGGGCCATGTAAACCCTAGCTCTGACAATGGTAAGAATTAGAGGTTTTGGAAGGAGGTGCAGGAAACCCCGCATTAGGCAAGTATGAAATAACCAACCCCCAGAGAAAGTATCTTCCTAATCGCCATTAGTTAGGTTGGCTAAGTGCCCTGAAGTCTGAGAGTTTACATCCCTTCCAAAATGTTAGATTTTGTTTTAATCCTTACTAGTGTAACTCTGTGGCAGTGAGTTCCACTGGCCAATGGTGCTTTGTATGAAGCAGTATTGTCTTTTCTCTGTGTTCATTTCCTGGCATGTCCCCTTGTTTCGGCATGGTCAGGGAAGGTGGATAGAAGTGCACAGTTCTTGTCTCAGTACTGTAGTGTTCTTTGGCCAGACAGTCATTTTGTACGATATCGTAATTTGGACTGTGTTCCAGTGTTAATCGGAAACTCAGCCTTGTCTTCCATGAGTCAGCATGTCAGCATATTACCCCACTCAGATAACCATGAGCTATTGTTTTTAAATTTAAACCAGAAGGTTGGATAGACAATGAGCCCTGACCTTCAGAAAGACTGGGTAAAATATTTTACATGATCTAGAGGGAAAAGCCTTAAATCCAGTGACTCTGCAAAGTGGATTTGCTGAAAGGCTGATGCTGTAGTGAAAGCAGACAACAGCGAACGGGGAGTTCCAGGTTCAATTCCCTGCTCCACCAGAGATGTCTCATGCAATCACTTGTGTGCAACACAAGGAGATGAATAGTAGGAGAGGGACCTAGGTGCAGTGATGGATTAACACTCAGTCGAGCCAGAGTTCAGTCCAACCATAGGGCTTCACACTGCGTGTCCTGGGGCTCCTGGCACTCCGGGTCCCTTGGCCATGCTACCTGCTGTTCCCAAAACACTCTGGCAGAAGGTCCCCACTGCACGGATGCTGTGCACATCCATGGGACCCCACGTAGCCCAGCCCCAGATCCATGGATCCTGCTTTAATTCACCCCTGACAAGAAGCTCTCTCCTTACACCTGCTTGAGGGCTGGGTACCACATCAGTGGGAAGTGCAGGTGCATGACCAGCTAACATGTTTTAAAGATGCTAAACCCTGCCGACACTAGCTGCTAAGTGATGTTTAAAACCATATTAATTAACATGCATTAGCTAACATGGTTTAAAACAACCTACTATCCTTGTCTAGGCATGCCCTATTTAAAATCCAGACACCCCTGCACAACATGAAGATAACCCATACAACAGCTCCGATCTTCGCCCTCACCTGAGCTGCTCCTATGGTTCCTCCTTGTAGGCCGCTCAGCTCACATACTAGATCTTCTGTCCCCTAAAGCAACACTTCCTCCGCTCACATACCGAGACAGGGAAACAAGTCACCTGACTTAATGAGACAGCAGAACTCACTTTCTCCTCTCCCAGAAGAGTGAGGCCCCTGCCAACAAGGTCGGCATACACCGCCATCCTGTTACATTCCAGTTCCTTTTACATTCCTGGCACAGCACAGTAGTGATAGAAGAGGTTTTTTTGCCACTGACATTTTGTAGGGGACTTGGACTTACACAAAGGGTGAAATCCTGTTTCCATTGAAATCAGTGGGAATTTTGCCATTGTCTTCAACAGGGCTAGGATTTCACTGTAGCGTCTTTTTTGCAAGGATCACAACGTGCTATATAAGATTAACTAACTACTGCACAGAATGGGACTTTTGCCTGACTTCCCCTATGGACTAGTCCTCTGCTCCAGTGGGGCACCAAAAAAGTCACGTTGGGTGTCGTGGCATTATAATGGAGTAGGAACTAGCTGGCCACAGTCAAGATGTTTTCGGCAGTACTCATAAAAATTAAATAAAACAACAATGTGTTGAATTAACTTTGCTGGCAGGGGACATTGAGAGTCTATTGGTAAAGTAACTGGAATGTGATGGTTTTGCTATGCAGGTCATTTCTAATCGTGTCTGGGGGAGTGTAGCATTGTATTCCTGTGTATGAACCAACAAAAGAATGCAAATGTATGAGAGTCTGACAGTAAAATCAAAATGTCTGTGTTTCTTGGTCACAGGCTAGGGATTAGTAAAGCACCATTAACCCTCCTATAAAAACACACCAGCTATGGCTTTCTTTCATCCCAAACACAGTTTTATAAACACACCCTTATCACTCAGAGAATGTTTATCTTCATGTGCTATAAGTGGATTCCAAAAAAGCACCAGTAGCTAATGAAATTAATATGATGTTTTCTCTGTCCAATCAAAAAGAAAAAAAATTACAGAGATAAGAGTAACAGTGGAGTTTAGTTTATTTTCAGCCTCCGCTTCCCCCATTAATTTAGAAGCCTTGTTAATAAATTTTAAAAAGCCGGGAGGGAGGGAGAACATATCTGTGACTTTTCTTGTTGTTTAAACAAGCTTTCTAAAAGCAATTCAAAGGACAAGACTTTGTAGTTTGGGCTCTGGGAAGATTCTGAACACATTTTGTAATTTATGATCATTCACTTGGGGAAGAGGTTAATGGCAAAGGAAACCTAATTATAGACTCCCTAACTCAGCACAGCATGCTTTCCCCTCCATTTTTAATTATTTTCTATTTATATTCAAGCTTCCAGGGGCTAATTACACAGCAAAAGACCCCCAACTAACCCCTTCCACTAAAAGCTTCATTTATTCTTAATAACATGTTTATATATCTATCATCATTTTTCATTAGCAGGTCAGGTTTGTCATGCACTGTTGGTAAGGAAATGATTAAGGAATCCCAGAAACAGTAGAAGATCCTATTAAGGAACAAGAAAATTTGTATGATAACAAAACACTTTTCCCACTATTTGAAAATCAGTTCTTGGATCTAGTCAGTGTATGGCAATAGACCAGCAAAACTTGGCTACCACACGCCAGGTTACTACGTCCCAATTAGTCATGTCAGCCTTGACCAAAACATAAATCATCACCAACTGTTGTTTTTATCAATGGGAAAGGGCGTTGGGTACAGAAGAATTGAACCAATACATCTCACACAGGTAGGAAAATATTATTGCAACTGTAAACTTGTCAGTACTTAGATGGGGAGCTCATATCAAGTTGCTGTATCGCAGTGTCCAGGCCAAACGGTGAAGCTAAACATAAAGCTTTCGGGGGGCTAGAGGGACTTCCCAAAAGAAACCTCACTGCATGAGTGGAAAACAAAGGGAACTGGGGCTGAGTTAGGAAGATGAGTTCATTTATTTTTATTATTTATTCAGATCATGACACCCAGGACCTAATCACGGACCCAGGGCCCTGTTGTGTTAGGCGCTGTACAGTCCCTGCCCCAAAGCATGTACAGGCTAAGTACAAGACAACAAGGTCATGCAGACAGACAAGGGAGTCCCAGGAAACAAGGTATTAGCCAGCATGATATGCAGGGATCTCAGTGCCCCAGTTGCCCAACCGTTGCGTTCGTAACCAGACTAGCCAGCTTTCAGATGTGAATCCGGTTCATTATCTAAGCCCAACCATCAACACTTATCAATGCAAAAACATCTACAGGTCATGGAACTGCAGCGCTGATTCCATAGTTACAATGGAAGAATACTCACCCAAAGGTCATGTCACCTGCTATGTTCCAGAGAGAGCTGGTCGCCCGATACAGGATCATTCTTTTGGCAAAACTGGAAGTAAGGCTGAGCCATTTCTGAGCTATGTGGCTTTTCACAGCCGTAGGGATTTCACTTTCTGAAACGTCGTGGGAGTGCAGCTGGTGGAAAGGTTTTGAGGCGTAATGAGAAATTTGGTTGCATTTTAATGAAAAACAAAAACATGAAAGAAACATTTGGACAAAATTTCCCCTTCTTTTTTGTGAAATTGTAGAGATGCTTGAAATAGCCAAATTCATCCATTTTGATCATTTCAATGAAAAAATAGGTTGAAAAAAGTGGCAACTTCTTCCTTGGCTTTTGGACCACCTCAGCTCCTAAGATTTTGGTTTTGGATTTCAGGGAGGGGGTGTGCAGGGCCGTCCCTAGGGGGGTGCTCCCCCCTGGCTCCACCCACCCCCCACCCCCACTCCACCCCTTCCCCAAGGCTCCACACCCCGCCCTGCTTCTTCCCACCCCACCCATGCCTCTTCCCACCCCGCCTCTTCCCCACCCAGTTCCACCCCCTCCCCCAAGTGCGCTGCACCCTTGCTCATCTCCCCTCCCCCCGCAGCGCCGCAAAACATCTGATCCGCGGCAGGTGGTAGGCACTGAGAGGGAGGCAGAGCCACAGATCGGCGGAGCCCACTGGCGGGCAGGAAGCGCTGGGGGGAGGGGGAGGTTCTGGTAGGGGGGCTGCTGGTGGCTGCTGGTGGTTGCTCCAGCCCTGGAGCATGGGGACCCCCAAAGCGTGGGGCCCACAGTGATTGCTCCGATTCATCATACCCAAGGGACAGCTCTGGGGGTGTGACACTTCCTGCGGTACCCAGGTTGTAAGGCACCTCACTACCACCTGCCCTTAGGCTGAGGAAACCTTGTCTGTGCCTGCCATGGGTCAGTTCCCTGACCCCATTGGCCACCGGCAACACATGCACTCCTCTAGGCCTACGCAAGCGCTGCTGTCTCTTTACAAGTTAGTAACAGGCACTCCCCAACCCTGGAGCCCTCCGAGCGTCTGCCTGAAGTGTCCAGTCCCTGATCCCCTGGACACTTACAGATTCGCTGCTTCCAAACAAGTAGTACAGCTCACATCACTGCTCTGTTTAACACACAGCACTTAGATATGTTTATGATTAAGGCTAAGATTTAATCACGGGTATTTTTAGTTAAAGTCATGGACAGGTCATGGGCAAAAAACAAAAATTCACCGCCAGTGACCTGTCCGTGACTTTTACTAAAAAAACCCTGACTAAATCTTAGCCAGCAATGCCCCTCTGCCATGTACATTGGCCAAACCAGACAGTCTCTACGCAAAAGAATAAATGGACACAAATCAGACATCAAGAATTGTAACATTCAAAAACCAGTAGGAGAGCACTTCAATCTCCCTGGACACGCAATAACAGACTTAAAAGTGGCCATTCTTCAACAACAAAACTTTAAAAACAGACTTCAACGAGAAACTGCAGAACTGAAATTAATTTGCAAACTTGACAGCATCAAATTAGGCCTGAATAAAGACTGGGAGTGGCTGGGTCACTACAAAAAATAATTTTCCCTCTGTTGATACTCACACCTTCTTGTCAACTGTTGAGAAAGTGCCACATCCACCATGGTTGAATTGGCCTCGTTAGCGCTACAGAAAGTAATTTTCCCTCTACTGATATTTACCCCTTCTTGTCAACTGTTGGGAATGGGCCACATCCACCCTAATTGAATTGGCCACGTTAGCACTGACCCCCCACTTGGTAAGGCAACTCCCATCTTTTCATGTGTTGTATATTTATACCTGCCTACTGTATTTTCCACTCCATGCATCTGATGAAGTGGGTTCTAGCCCACGAAAGCTTATGCCCAAATAAATGTGTTAGTCTCTAAGGTGCCACAAGGACTCCTCGTTGTTTTTGCTGATACAGACTAACACGGCTACCCCTCTGAAACCTGGAAATAAATGGTTACATGTAAAATAAAATCATAACATGCCTTCTATAGCCTCGTCTAACTTAACTAAATACTTTCCTGTTTTATGGCGCAATGCTCATCCGACGTCTTTCCAGTAACTTCGCAGCCAGGCGTGGTACAGGGTATCTGTTTGCACCCCCAAATAAATCAGAACAATCCATTGTCCTTATTCATAAGCAGGCTGTCCCCCCACTGGTTGTTTTTTCCCTAATATTTCTTTCTTGTATATTTCATAATCTCTTAATCAGTGTTTGGCTCAGTATGAAAATAGGTCTCCATTGTGAGGCACACAACACACAATGACCAGACAGGGAGATAAGCCTCTGTTACCCCCTGTCTGAAAGGAACCTCTCCAAGACATGTCACTTCCCAGGGACCTGCCTTAAGAATATGTTTTCAGTACCGACACAACTCCTTACATGTTATCCATACACAAATTTTGCAATGATTATGACAACCTGTGGGCTACTGGCTCTCAGTAGAGACCTTACATGCCATCCTTTAATCAATTATTATGCATATATCAAACACAGGGGATCCCTGTAAAATCCTACACATCCCCTCTGCCCTCTGCCAGTTGGCACCAAGCAATCCCTGCGTCACGGGGGAGGGGATTGTGGTGTCTTCTGGGTCTTTGCATCTTTCTAAAACAGCTTATGTTGCATTCGCTAGACTTTTAGGGGAATTTGGGGCTGATTTTAGAATAATAATAAAAAGAACAATGGCCATATTGAGTCAGACAAATGGTCCATCTTGCCCAGCATCCTGTCTTCTGACAGTGGCCAGTGCCAGATGCTTCAGAGGGAATGAACACAACAGGGCAATTTATCAAGTGATCCATCCCCTGTTGTCCAATCCCTGTCTTTGGCAGTCAGAGCATGGGGTTGTGACCCTGACCATATATTCCTACCCTTTGTTTCCTATCTTTTAACTGTTTTCTGACCCATGAGAAGACTGTCCCTCTTATCCCAAGACTGCTTACTTTGCTTAAAAGCCTTTGGTGTTGAAGACTTGTCAAAGGCTTTTGAACGTCCAAATACACTTTATCAGTGGGATCACCTTTGTCCACATGCTTGTTGATCGCCTCAAAGAATTCTAACAGATTGGTGAGGCATGGATTTCCCTTTACAAAAGTCATGTTGCCTCTTCCCCAACATATCGTGTTCATCTATGTGTCCGATAATTCTGTTTTTTAGTCTAGTTTCAACCAATTTGCCTGGTACTGAAGTTTTTGCCAGCGGCTAAGCACCTCCTGCCATGGGAGGGTGAAATGAAGTCAATGGGCAAGAGGAGCTTAACACATTATAGAATCTGGCTACTCCTGCATAGGGGTATGTTGACACCTGCTAACAGGCTAATACCAAAATTATTCATTACAAAAGAGCCTAATTTCTGGGGGGCTGATTCTCCTGTCTTCTCCGCATGAGCCTGTAGTGTTACAGACAAGGGGACCGACTGTCAGCCAACCGGGATGAGGGCAGTCTAGCCTAGTGGCCGGCCCAGGCAGGAGGCCTAGTGGCTGGAGCGGGCAGCATGCCTAGGGGTTGGTGTCGGTCACCAGAGCCACAGGTCAGAACTGGAGGTCAGGAACTGGGTACCAGAGCCAGGGGGTCAAGCCAGAATCCATAATTAGGAGCTAGAGCCAGGGGTCAGAACCAGAGGTCAGGAAATGGAGCGCTGAGAAGCCAGTGAGCTGCTGCTGTTGCTGGCCTCAGAGCCTCGATGAGGCTGCCTGGAGACTATCTCTGCTGCAGGCCCTGGTTCCCGACACCGACAGCCATTTGCGATTCCAGCAGAGTTTCTACTGACTACGAAATCAGACAGTATTAATGTTTGATGACTTATGAGCAGGGCTGCACTTGTCACCTAACCCCCCTGGAGAGCTCAGAATTCTATTGTCGACCCCCTAAAAACATAGTTCGCCACTTGGTATATGACATCTCTATGGCCAGGCACCCAGTTCAAATCCAGCTATGCTCAGTAAGAACTGAAACTTACCACCATCTGATGGCTTTTAAAGGCTTGGTAAACGCAGTCCAGTGGAATGGATTACAGATCATATTCTCACTTCCTATTGGCCTTGAGGTATTGTCCAAAGGCTCCAATCAGGGATCAGGACGGCTTTGAGCTGGGTGCTAGACAACTGTAACCCACTGATGAGTGTGTGTTCTCTCTGTGCCCTATCTGGTCTGAGTCTGCTACAGAATCAGCTGCGGAGTCTAGGCTCCTTAGCTCAAGCTGTAGCAGCTCATGCTTCAGTGCTGGAGGTCCCCGGGTTAGCCCCTACTGTGTTGGCCAAGATGGCAGCCATCACACAAACACACAGGAAAATTCCCCATCAGTGGCTATTAGCCAAGACAGGCAGGGACACAAGCCCATGCTCTGGGTGTCCCTAAACCTCTGACTGCTAGAAGCTGGGACTGGACAACAGGGGATGGATCACTCAATAATTGACCTGTTCTGTTCATTCTCTTTTGAAGCATCAGCATTGGCCACTGTTGGAAGACAGGATACAGGGCTAGATGGACCATTGATCTGTCCCAGTATGGCCGTTCTTATGTCTTTATGGCCTCATTCTCCTCCATGGGCCAGGCTCCTCACCCATACTACATCTCCCATGATGCACCATGGCCATGGGATTCCCAGGATGTACCACCTCCCCTCACCAAGAGGGAAGACTGGTGTATCATGGGAAGATGTAGTCCAATCAGGGTTCCGCAAGCCACTGAATTCACCTATACCACTGAATACATGTGGCATGAGGCCACCTGGTCACTAGCAGCCTGGGCTAACTTGTAACCACGGTAAACATTTTGCGTCCCATTTATCAATTCCTTCATCCTACCAAATAGCCTAGGACAGTGGTCTCCAACCTTTTTACGCCCAAGATCATTTTTTGAATTTAAGGGCAATTCAGGATCCACCCTGCCCCTTCCCTGGAGCCCCGCTCCTTCCCCAAAGCCCCTCCCCACTCACTCCATCCCCCCCTTTGTCACTCACTTTCCCCCACCCTCACTCACTTTCACTGGGCTGGGGTAGGGGGCTGGGGTTCGGGAGGGGGTGCAGGCTCTGGGCTGGAGCCGAGGGGTTCACAGTGTGGGAGAGGGCTCTGGGCTGAGCCTGGGGTAGGGGGTTGGGTGCAGAAGTGGGTGAGGGGTGCAAGCTCTGGGAGGGAGTTTGGGTGCAGGAGGGGGCTCCAGGCTGGGGCAGAGTGTTGGGGTGCAGGAGAAGGTACAGGATGCTGGCTCTGGGAGGGGGGTCAGGGCTGGGGCTTGGGGTGCAGGAGGGGGTTCAGGGTGCAAGAGGGGGTTTAGGGTGCTGGCTCCAGGAGGGGGCTCAGGGCTGGGGGTTGGGGTGTGGCCTCCCGCTGGGCAGCATTTACCTCCAGCGGTTCCCGGTCGGTGGCGCAGCATGGCTGCCACTAAGGCAGGCTCCCTGCCTACCTCGGCCCCATGCCACTCCTGGAAAGGGCCAACACGCCCCTGCGGCCCCCGGGGGGGCAGCACGTCTCTGCAAGCACCGCCCCCGCAGCTCCCATTGGCCACAGCTCCCATTCCCGGCCAATGGGAGCTGCAGGGATGGTGCTTACAGGCAGGAGCAGCGAGCGGAGGGAGACCCTTCCCCCTCCCTCCCCGAAGGCCGCAGGGCTGCGCTGGCCGCTTCCGGGAGTAACGTAGGGCCGGGGCAGGCAGGGAGCCTGCCTTAGTGGCAGCCCCACTTCACAGCCAGAGATCACGATCGACTGGGAGATCCTCCACGATCCACCGGTCAATTGCGATTGACTGGTTGGTGACCACTGGCCTCGGGAATGCGTTTCTAATTGTACAGTATGGTCGGTACAAATTGTTTTAATTTTTTTTAGTGTAGGACTGGGATTTTCAAAGATGCCTAAGGGAATGAGGCATTCAAATCCCGCTGAAAGTCAACCCACCACTCTATCACGTCATGCTAATTTCCACATTAAATAGAATTTCACCTTGCTCTTTTCTGGGCCAGCATTCACCCTTGACTTATAAGAAGAAGAATGCTGGCTGGAGGAGAAAGAAAGGTTTTGAGGTGCAGTCCCTGGCCTGGGACCCTGCTGGTCTGAGGTCGTTTCTCAGCTATCCCACAAGCTCCCTCTGCCTCCCTGGAGAAGTCACTTAGGGTAAAATTTCCAAAAGCATTTAAATCCCACATGCTTTCAATGGGAGTTAGGTCCTTTTGAAAATGGTACCCTTTAATCTCTCTGTGCCTCAGTCCCCCAGCTGTAAAATGAAGATAATAATTCTTCCTTTCTCCTACTCTTTGCCTATTCAGATTGTAAACTCTTTGGGGCAGGGACTGTTTCATGCTGTGTTTGTACAGCACCTAGCACCATGGGGCCCTGATCTTAGCTGGGGCCTCCAGGCATGACTGGAATAAAGATACATCATAAAGCAACCAAAGAATCTTAGATGCATGATCGTATCGCCTGCAAATTGTTATGTATCCTGAGACAACAGTGATATGCACAACTGGCAAATCTTCAGCAAAAATCCCCAATCCAAAAAGGTCCAACTTTGTCTTTATAACCACAGTTTGTCTTTGGAAAGCAGAATCAAAAACGAATTTGGCTGCCTGGGATCACTTGGTTCGTAATGATTTCATTTCCCGCCTCTCCACTTCCTTTATAGTTTCTATTATGTAAAATCCTAAGAACTAATTAGAAGTGGGTGGATCAAAGATTATACATTTTAATTTTGCTTCCAGCCTCACCCACTTAAAGTAAAGAATCCCGCATAGCCCATTAAACTGTAGGTACTTGCTGACAGAAAGGAAACCAGCTGGTGAACAACTTCTGTTAATTATGTTGGAACATACTAAGAAGAATAAAGTACAGGCCTTAATGACCTTTCCCTTGGTGGCAGAATCCTGTGCAGAGTAGACAGTCGTGGCCATGAGCCAAAAGCTAATGGTTAGTATTGGCACAAAATGCTTAAGCACACTAGTACTTATTAATTTCCCTTAGCAGAGAAAGTATTCCAGGCATTCTAAGTATAAAGCGTCCTAGCACCTGCATGTAACCAAGCTCCAAAATATTCACTTAGTGCATTATTTAGAGTCCCTTAGAAAATGTGCACTTTGCATGTTTACTTCCTTGTGGTGTTCTTTTCATTTTGTCCCATCTGATTTGGTCCCAGCTGCCCTTTTGTTTGGTTTTGTTGTTTTAACAATGCGCAATATTTAGATGGGGTCTTTTGGCAAAGGAAAATGGCAGTTGTTTCATATTCCTGAAACACAGAGAGATACATGGAAACATGTGTCCATTGTGGGTCACGTGAATTGAATGCGCATACTGTACGTTCATTCTTACATAGCTTGTCTGTTTTAGCTTATCGGTTAAACCAATGTTGGGCTTACCTTTTTTCAGGCAGATGGCTTTGGGGCCAGATCCAAAGCCAATTGAAGTTGATGGAAATCTTTTCATTTACTTCAACAGACTCTGGATCAGACCCATAAAGTATCTGGAGATCTTGATTATGAATTACCCATCTGCCTTATTACTTATCCACTGTGAATCTTTATATTATTTATTAGCATATTTTGCAAGGCATTTGTACTTGTGTTTCTGGGGATTAAATTGGGGGAGGGGCGGAAGCAAAGGGGAGAAACACCTCATAGACAGTGTATTTCCACTACAGCTATGACCCTCGATGTTAAAAGAAAAAAAATCAAACCTTTGAACTGTGTTTTAAATTAGATGAGAAATTTACATGGACGCTGTTCGAATCCATTTAGTGTCCAGGCTTGTTTACATTCTAAAGTGGAGAGTTTCTGCACAGAATGATTGTTCATTTCAGGTAATATTTCTTAACATCACCACTGCAGACTTTAGCTAGGAAAGAATTTTCTAGGTATCTTTTTGCTCACTTATTGCTCTGATAGTAATAGGTATAGTCAAGACAAAACATCAGTAGTAAATTAAAAGCTGTTTATGTCTAAATCCTCCCATCTGTGGCTTTTGGATAAAAGTCAACCATCTTTGAAACCACATGCATCAAGCAATTGGCTAAATGTCCTGGTAGACAGGATGTCTCCTATTTGCATTTGAAGTGCTGTTCTTTCTGTTTAAACTATAAATGCAATTCACTTGTATTATTTACTTAACCTGTTTACAAATAGTGACAATTGCATAACTGAAAATAGGTGTCAATGTGCTAAAGTTGTCAAAGTGCTTTAAAGTATCTTTGTGTGAAATACATGAGATTTATTAAAAACACTTGAGTTACAGCTTACCCAACCTTCCCCTCCCCACAATTTAGCCCACCACCACCCACCATCATCTTTGAAGTTTGCTCGTTGGTCAGAAACATGTTACGTGCTAGGGTACACACCTCTCATTGAAAGGGCTATATGTAATCCACATGACAGTTTTAATCAGTCCCTTGGTCTCTCAGAAGTGCAGCTGTTGGTAAATTCTTTTTCGTTAAAGTAATATTACAAGAGACTTAAGTTAAAACCGAAGCTTCCATTGAAACCTCATCTCGGTCTCAAAGACGAGTATTTTCTGGATCTAATTGGCATAAACGTTTTTGTGGGGCTGCACTGGGAAATGCTGAATCACAATTTAAGGGACCATTTCAAACAGAAATCCGGCTAATGAAGGCATTGGAGAATAATCCATCTCCTGTTAGCGCCAGTTCTCCCACAATTATTATTAATAATGATTTGTATTGCAGTAGCACCCAGAGGCCCATTGGGCCAGGCACTGTTACACACACAGAGAGTAAGAGACAGCACCTACCCTGATCTTACAATCTAAATGGACAAGACAACAAAAGGAGCTTCGTATTCCTACCATTTCATAGATGAGGAAGGCATATAGCCTCAGTTGGGCAATTTGCCCAGAATCACACAGGGAGATTGTGGCTGACCTGGGATTTGAACCCCAACCTCCCAAGTTCCAGTCCGCTGCCTTAACCACAGGCTCATCCTTCCCTTTATTGGGAAAATAAAAATCTGACCCACTTTGGCAGCTTTGCAATGCAGATGCTGCTTTTTCGATCACAGCAGAGGTATAAAGGAAAACGTTGGGGATTTACAGCAATTCTTTCTAACTACAGATTGTCTAGCCTACAAGTGTCATATCGTCAGCCCTGAAACATACCCTCAAGCTTTCTTTCGTCAGAACAAACATAACCCCCTAGAACAGTTCTCTGACGAATAAATAAAACAGAGGAGTAACCAGGGCTGGAAAATCACCAGGTTCTTAATATGACCTCTTGAATGGTTGTTAGAGATGCTGTGAAGAAACGTAGGGAATGTTACAAACAACTCGCTTTCGGAAAGAGACGGTGGAGGAAAGTCTGTGAATGAAAACTTCTGAATGTAAACTACAGTCAGTGTGAAGCACTCGCGTGACTCCGGCAATCTGGATGGTCTGAATGTATTTTTCATCATGTGCTGGTGGGATGAATGAGGAAGATGATGGATTCCAGGCTGTTAGGAGCTACTAGATTGTTAGTTCCCTGGACACAGAAGATAAAAGCTCCAGCGCTTAGGGGAGTAGTCGATTTAATAAACACGCAAATGGAATAGAAGTGATGAAGGAATAAAAAGGGTACAGTATGCCACTGAAACCCACCTTCCTCACGTGTTGCTAATACATTTTGCAGTGTATATGTATACACCAGTCATACAGACGATGTATGCATGCACATACAGAACTCAGCCCCAGTTGTCTGGTTTCAGAGTAGCAGCCGTGTTAGTCTGTATCCGCAAAAAGAACAGGAGTACTTGTGGCACCTTAGAGACTAACAAATTTATTAGAGCATAAGCTTTCGTGGGCTACAGCCCACTTCTTCGGATGCATATATAGAGTGGAACATATATTGAGGAGACGGTCTTGAGAGATTCCCCCAAACTATTGGGTAATCAGGGGTTCTGAGCCAACAGCATTTGAGTTCCGAGGTTAGGATCAGGGTGTCCATAGGAAAGAAAAATTACCTCCACTGTCACGTGTTGCCCTCTGCCTTCAGCACTGAGCATTCTAATTAGAGTCTCAATAAGGTTTCTATTATACAGATATTGACCTTGCAATCGGGCACCATTTGTGATGTTTCAGTGCCTTGGGCATTCTCAGAAGAGGGTTTCTGTTTCCCCCTTGCATGTAGATAGGAACAGAAATAACTGAATACAATGATGTCAAAAGGCTCATAGTCCCCTCTCGTAAAAACTGGGAAAAGAAAGGAGTTAAATTCCCCCTCCTGATAGTGCAGGAGTTGTTCTGCAGGTGAAGCAAATAAGAGTTCTGCATGCTCAAGGGCAACAGTTTTGGACCCATAAATCTGTACCTGTAGGACCCTAATCCTAGCCCATTGGAAGGCCCTGTTAGGGCCTTTTAAGCTACCTACTAGCTCCGTCTGAAACGCTCCTGCCTAACAAACTTGTGAATCATGCTGATTCAGATGGAGTGGACATGGCTTTGGAGTAACACCTCTAACGAGGGAGCAGGTGCTGTGACGTGGGAGCATAGAAAAAATGGCATTTTGCTGGCAGATTTTTTTTAACTGCTTTTTAGCTAAAGCCATCTATAAGAGCGATGTAGGGGTTTTCAGCAGATTGGAAAGGCATTTCAGCCTGTTTCCTCTTGTTCGTTCAGTCCAGCAGTGCAGCCAGTGATATGACTAAGGACTTTTGATAGATCTCGAAGTTATCTTGTGTGGTGTATGTAAACTGGGATGTTTCAGCAAAACCAAGGCAATGAATTCCACAGTTTAGCTGGGTGAAAAAGTACTTTCTTGTATTGGTTTTAAATTTGCCACCTTTTAATTTCATTGAATGTCCCCTTGCTTCTGTTCTCATAACATAGGAACTCCTGAGTTAGCTTCTCTGGACCATTTATTACTCTATATACTTCGATCATGTTCCCTTTTATTAATCTCCTTTCTAAGGAAAAGAATCCCAATCTTTTCAATCTCTCTTTGTATGTATGACACCTTTCAGGCCAAAACTGCAGATTTAACCTTGTGACAAGTCAAGGCTTGACATTTACATAACAAAGCCCTAAAGATATTCAGACACCTAATTAAAGCAGGAGGATGATCTTAGCTGACCTACTCTGGCTTCTTCTGCAGTGATTCTTGGTTTATAATTCCCACACTGCTCTGTGCAGAGCAGCACATTCAGGATTCAGGTCTGAGTTGGTGTCATATGTGGAGGGAGCTCTGCTCAATCAGTTGGTAACAAGGTGGACGTAAAACACTGCAAGAACAAGGGCCCCAATCCTGTGACAGCTTGAGCGGACTCTTGCGTCCACATGGAGCCCTGCTGACTTCCAGGGGGGCTCAGCACCAGCGCAGAGCTCCTCCCATGCAGTGCAAGTTGCAAGGTCAGGGTAAAAGATGGTAGCTTTGTGCTGGTGGGCCAGCTGGTGGCATCCAATGAACTGAATACTGTTTTGCAAGGATTGATGGAGACCAGTTAGAAGGAAGAAAGAGGCATTAGGAAGTGACCTATGCATATGCATAAAAATCAATCTTTGTCCATTATTTTTTCTCCTCACAGTGAGGTTCTCTCTTGACTTCAGTTATATGCCTAGACCCTCAGCTCCCAAGCCTGATGCCTGGAGGGAGCTATTTAAAGTGAAGAAATCTTGCTCATCGGGTGGCTTTTCTCACGCTCAGCCAGTTCCAATCTGTGCAGTGAGGCAGTTTCCATCTGACTGCGGCCGACCCTGGGCCATCTTGGTTTGGACGTCAGAAAGATGTGTCCCTGTGGTTGGAATAGCAGGGGGAAGTTCGCAAATGACTCTGTCCTCAGACATGTCTCAGGGAGCAAATCCTTCAGCATCACCGTGTGAGGGAGCAAATCACAAAAGTGAGGGGCGGAATGGGATCTAAGAAGACTATGAACCCAGAGAGACTATCAAATCTGCCTGGCCTCCTATGAGTCCTGAAAACACATCTGCCGCATTGCAAACCCCAGCGTGAAATCAGCAAGGAACGAGCCAGAGAACCTGCCTCTGACCCTCAGGACACGGCTTGGAAAATATTTTCCAGAACTCAGTGCCTGGGGACCTACAGCTAACAAACATTCTGGAAGTGTGATCTCTGCCTTTGGCTCTGCTGCCGAGCCACCTACGGGAGGTGGGTTTAAAGACAGCGGCTTTAAAGCTGTCAACAGGAGGAGGCAGGAAGCCAAATTGCTTTTGTGCTTGCAATCGTGTGCCAATTGGTTTGTCATCGGATTGGTATGTAGTAAAGATAGAGTTGTCTGCAGAAAAGCTGTATTATTCTTTTTTGGATGATACCACTGGAGATCTTTCAGGGCCTGCAGTAATCTCTTTAGGGGGCCAAATTCTGCCTCATTTACCTCCTGGCTTCAGTGTGGTTGCACAGGGTTTAAAGTGAGATCAGAAATTGCCCTCTGGAAGAGGCAGAGATGCAGAACTGCTAGGAGACTGAGGCTAATAGAACTCCACAGCTCACCTACTGCACTGTAAACACACACTGCTGAATTTAGACCCCTAGCAGTGATAACTGATAACTCTGTACAGTTTCCTGTGGGCCAGATTCTGCTCTCCTTTACCTAAGTGTGCCTCTAGAATAACTCCATTGGCTTCTCTGGAGTCACTGCAGATTTATGCCAGTGTAACTAGATTGGATCCTGCCCGGGCTGAGCACTCTCACCTCCCATTGACTCTTGCTGCAGTTGGGGGCATTCAGCATCTTTTGGAATGAGGTCAACTGACAGCAGAATTTGGCCTTTTATGGCCAGCGATAAGGACTGAATTGAATATTTGCCAGGAGCTTGCATAGCACGGAACAGGATGTAGCTGTTGA
Source organism: Emys orbicularis (assembly GCF_028017835.1). Taxonomy (NCBI): domain Eukaryota; kingdom Metazoa; phylum Chordata; order Testudines; family Emydidae; genus Emys; species Emys orbicularis. Next base: position 9,697,452 of record NC_088686.1, on the reverse strand, counting down.
TATCTTAAATGCAGAGTTTTGCCCGTAAAGATTACCAGCTCCAGTATGTAATGCTCTGTCTCAATCCAAGGGGACCTTGTTGGATTAAAAGGGAATGTTGTGTAATGGATTAGAATTCATCAACATAAAGAAAAATTCAACAACACAGGTATTTACACTGGCAGAAATCTTGAAGACCTTATTTAGTTTTTACTTTATCCCTTATATAATACACTGATACAGTGTGTGCCCCATCTCTCTCTGGTGGCTGGTCTCTAGAGGATAATTGCCTACTACTGGTAAGAGCTAACAGAGTTACTTTTTTTAACTCAAATGGTAGAGGTCTGTGTTGAAGGTCCCATGCTGGGCATCATGACACTTATTCAGGAGAACTGGCGTTGAATGCCTCCCTGATACTTCAATGAGTGTTTTGTCTGAGTAAGACTTTCCAAAGCTATTGTTCAATATTTGTTGTTAGATAGTTTACAACACTGCAGTGAGAAAGTGGGTTAACATGAGCATTGCATGCTGGGAAGCGTAGTCCTTAGGAAGCAAGAACTGCGGAGGAAGTAGGTTGGTTTCACTCTCCTTCCTGCTCCATACAATGGTACTTGCTATAAAGTGCTGTTATGCTGTTTCACAAATATTTTATTGAATCCTATGAAAAAAGACACAAACCAGCCAGCTCCTACTAATCAATCAAATACATTTGCCGTCTGACAATCTAATTTATTCTTTTAATTTTTTTAAGTCTCTTGCCCACAAACTTCCAGAGCTTAAACTAGTTACATCATCTGTGATGCATACAGTACACTGCCGCAATCTGATAATGGTGGAGAGGTGTGATCCCTGCTACTGACCCACTAAGAATTGTGGTCCTTCTATTGTCTATTTTTCCTACCTTGTCTCCTTCACCTCATTTCCATTACATCTTTGGGACAGGGACTGTCCTTTATATATTGTACAGCATCTAGCAACCTGACTGTGGTCTTTATACCTACTGCAGTATAAATGTTAAATAATAAAATACAGCTGAGTGATCAGGATGATCTGTAACTGAACATGCAGATCACAGGGCTTGTGAGCAGGTGCCTATCCCTCCCCTACACACACAGTCCATCTGGAATGTATAGTCCAAACTTGCACCTTTCTGGTGTGTGGCTTTATTAACAAATAAAACAATAAAACAACGACATTCAGCTCAGATCTTCTCCCTGTATTTCACTGCTCCTCCCTCAGGAATGCTCAGCCCACACCCTACATCCCCTTTCCCTCAGAGAACCACTCCTACTTCATTATAGCCAGTTGGAGTAACCAGCCATCTTCCCAGAGGCAATGTGTGTGGGGGGTATGTGAGATCATGTGCTCCCCCCCAGGTTTGCTGTTTGGCTTGTTCTGAGCGTGCTCAGTCCATGTGAACATGCTCAGTAACACTGCTGAAGCTGGCTGCCCTCACTCTACTCCCCCACTATCAGCAGCCAGGGGTCGTCTCTGCATCTGCCACAGTGAGCCAGGAGAACCCATTTAGCCCTTTCCTACCATAATGAACCCCTGCTTCCTCCTTTCCCCGAGGGTGCTCACCCTGCGCTCAGCCCCAGGCCCCGCCCCCACTCCAGCCCTTCCCCAAGCCCCCACCCAGCCCTGCTCCTTCCTGCCCCCTTCCCACCCCAGCCCCCACTCCACCTCTTCCCCCAAGGCCCCACTCCCATCCCCCCTCTTCCCACCTAGTTCCGCCCCCTCCCCTGAACATGCCCCATCCCCACTCCTCCCCTTTCCCCCCAGTGCCTCCTACATGCCTCGGAACAGCTGATTGCAGAGGGTGGGAGGTGCTGGGGGGGAGGGGGAGGAATTGATCAGTGGGGCGCCAGTGGGCGGGAGGCACTGGGGGAGAAGGGGGAGCTGGCTGCCGGTGGGTGCTAAGCACCCACTAATTTTTTTTCCATGGATACTGCAGCCCTGGAGCACCCCTGGAGTCGGCGTCTATGCCCTGCTTACAATGTGTGGTGTTTCAGGCAAACACTGCGAGCCTGTTACGGGGTCCCATTGTTCAATCAGTTTTTATTGCAAGGAAAACTCCCACTGAAGTCAATAGGAGTTTTTCCAGAGGGAAGGGCAGCAAGACTGGATACCTAGGGGGGACCATGAAGTAAGCTGGAAGGAAAGTTAATTTACTTTTATTATCTAGGCCAGGAGCTCCCTTGTGCAGTATGTAGTTCCCTGGGTTTCCCTGAATCCCATATGGTTAATGGAATATCTTAGAACCCCTCTTTGATTTCCATCTGGAACAGTTCAGCAGCCCTTTCCTCTGCCTCCTGTACCTACCTGGGGTGTACAACTGATCAGCTACCACCTTCTACTGAAGAGGTGGCTGCATTTATTGGTGCATTGAGTGAGCCATCCCTGATCTCCCAGAGAGGCTGTGAGGCTCACTGAACTGATCTTTATTGAATGGATTAAGATCCTCAGATGCAAAGCATTATAGAACCCTGTGGCGGGGCGACGACTCACCGGCACGGCGCCTCCTGCTGGTTGTCCAGGGAATTAGCTCTTTTCCAGCTCCGGAGCGCCCTCTGCCTGCTGATGTCTCGCCTGCTGCTGGCCCCGTGTCCCTCCCGGACCCCACTGCCCTTTGCCCAGGGGTTCTGCCCACCGCAGTACCCGCTCTGTCTGGGTCTCCCCTCCCAGGGGAACCCCCACCCCCTATCCCCACCTTGCCTCAGTGGCTACTGCCAGTCTCCATTTAGCCCCCGCTCCCTGGGGCAGACGGCAGTCTGTAAACCACTCATCATCGGCAAGGGGGGTTGGACTAGTTGCCTCTGCCTATTCCTGGGCTGCCCCTCTGCAGCCCTAGTACCCTTTTGTGGGCCCTTAACTCGGCCTACAGCCTGGGGCTTTGCTAGGCTGGAGCTCCCCAGCTCCCTCTGCCCTTCCCCAGCACTGCTCCACCCTCGGTACCCTCCTCAGCTTCCCAGGCAGCCAGGTCCTTCTCTCTCTAGAAAGCTAGAGAGAATGTGTTCTAGCTTCTGGCCCACAGCCCTCTTATAAGGGCCAGCTGGGCCCTGATTAAGCTGGCCACAGCTGGGGCTGCTTTCCCAATCAGCCTACCTTTTCCCTGCCACAGCCCTCTCCAGGGCTGCTTTAACCCTTCGGGGCCGGAGCGGGGTGACCACCCCGCTACAAACTCTCAAATATGACATCACGTAAAGCCTCATTAACACGCAGTTTCGATACGCTCTAAAACGTTCTCTTTCCCCTCATTATAGTCGCTCTCGAGTCTGTAGCCGAGTGGCTTGAGCAGTGGGGAAATGGGAATCGAGCCACTGAGCGTTCCCGCATACATGTAAATCATTGCCATTGATCTAGTTTGTGTAGGGTGACTAGAGGTCCCGTTTTTATAGGGACAGTCCCGGTTTTGGGGACTTTTTCTTATATAGGCGCCTATTACCCCCCACCCCCTGTCCCATTTTTTCACAGTTGCTATCTGGTCACCCTACGTTTGTGTCACCTTTGCAGCTGACAAACTGTAGGCGAGCTCCCAGGTTCTTCTCATGCAGTGAGGCCAGCTCCCACATGCCTGCCATTCATTCCAGGTTCACATGGGTACGTCAGGCACAGTCAGGCCCCAATAGGCCAGAGTGAGCCATTAGAATCAAGATTGATGGCCACCTAATTAAAACCACCAGAAGTTCTGGGTTCAACTCCTCCCTGTGGGATCTTGGGCAAGTCCCTTAGCACTTGTCTACACGGCATGGCAAAGGCCCCCTTCTCCCCCCCCCCCCCCACTGGGGTGAGGTTTGTAAAGCGCTGAATGTGCTGCACTGTAACTGCCCCCAGGAGACCCTGCTGGCATGCTCTAAAAGGTACCTAGCTCCCATGAACATAGGCACCATTAATCTCTCTGCATCTTAGTTCCCAATCTGTAAAATGATGGATATTACTTATCTCGCACCTATTGTCTGTCTTGCCTACGTAGGTTGTAACTGTTCAGGGCCAAGGTTGTCTCTTACTGTGGGTCTGTACAGCACCTAGCACAGTGGGGCCTCCAATCTCAATAGAGGCCTCTAAACACTAGTATTGTACACGTAACTGTAGTAAGAACTATTGTTAGGGTTGCCAACAGTCTAATTGCTGAAAAACGAACATCTGTGTCCCGCCCCCTGCCCCGCCTCTTCCCCACGCCCTGCTCACTCTTTTCCTCCCTCTGTTGCTCGTTCTCCACCACCACCACCCCCTGCTCATTCCCCCTTTCCTGGGACTCACCTGCCTGCAGAGCCAGGCTGGGAGGAGCTGATGCAGACCCTGCCCAATTGGGACACGGCAGGGCAGAGGGGAGGGCCAGGGCATAGCGGGACATGGCGGGAGTCAGTCCCCAGAGCAAGGGGGCGGGGAAGGGTCAGTCCTTGTAGCAAGGGGCCAGAGCCGGGGCAATTGGGACATAGCGGGGCAGAAGAGGGGGCAGACAGGATCCCCTCCCCCTGGGTGGTGGCACCTACCTCTTGGAGCCTGGTCTGGAAGCCAGCCACTGGCTCTGTCAGACTTCAGCAGCTGAGCAGAGAGCGGCTCTTCCATGTGGCTCCAGCCACAGCTGCTGCTCTTCCCGCCCTCCCGCCCCCCAGTGGCAGAGGCCAGTTATTGCAGCTAACCGGACTTTTAGCGTCCGGTCAGCTGTGCTGTCTGAATGCTGCCAGGTTCCCTTTTTGACCGAACGTTCTAGTCAAAAACTGGACACCTGGCAACCCTAACTAATGTCTAACGTTGAAACACAGTATATGCCTTTAAATAGCCACCGTTAAAATTACTTTTCTGATGTTAGTAATCAGACCACGATTAAACCAGGAGGTGGAAACTATCATCCCATAGAGCAGTATTTCTTAACGACTGGTCTGTGGACCGGCACCGGTCCCTGAGAACTCTCTGACGCAGTTTAGGAAGTCAGCAAGCCGGTCCCCAGTATCAAAAAGGATCAGAAACACGGCTGGGGCGGGGCAAGGGGCCATGGTCCCATCACTTTTAAAAGGGGGAGGGGGCCGGATCATGGGAGGGAGGGGTCGGAGAGAGTCAGCAGGGGGCGGGAGTCTTGTGGGGAAGTGGCGGTACGAGGGTGGAGCCTCAGGGAAGAGGCAGTGCGAGGCCAGGGGCTTGGGGAGAAGGGGGCCTGAGGGTGGGGCCTGAGGGGAAGGGGTGGTGAAGGGGGCGGGGCCACATTTCAGGCACCGGTGGGCCCCCCCACACACACTTTTAGGGTGCTTCTGCCACTCTTGGGTACAAGTGGGGTACGGCAGGAAGGGCTGCCCATCAGGAGGATGTAATAAGTAGGACTGGGGGGCTGCATTATCACACATTCCTATTAGTCATTTTTCTTGCTTCACCTCCTTAGCTCAAATCAAAGGCCTACGGTTAATGCAGGTGTAACCCCATTGAAGAAGACCCGATTCACAGTAGGGGGAGCAGGATCAGGATCAAGTCCAGCTTTGGGGGACAGGAAAGGCTGATACACAGGTATTTAAACCCTGCTGTCTTTAGCATCTAGAAGGACCAAGCTGGTCTAATGATGAGACAGCAGGCAGAAGCTACCTGAGTCTCCTCCAAGGAACGCATGGAAATGACTTTGCTTCCATAATGTCCCACGTACCTTTCGGAAGACAACCCTAGGAATTCCTTTCGCTGAGTCCAGGATTCTTTAAACGCCATGCGCCAGGTCCTCAGCGCCCGGCATAGCCCGGTTGACCGCAGCGGAGCTGTGCTGATCAGCCTTTCTGTGTTCAGAATGATTCCACGCACACTTTGCGTGGCTGCGGCTGAATTTGGAGACTGAACGCAGGAGTGGAGCCGGGGCTAGCGGGAGAAATGGCCAGGGTGGGGGAGACGGACTCCTGAGTCACACAGGCTCCAGGGATGAGTGGGAGAGGGCAGAGATTTTTTCCTGGGTCATATTGGCATGGGGGGTATGGGGAGATTCACATGGGCATGGGAGGAGAATTCAGGTCTAAAGAGTCGAACATCCTTGCTGTGGCCAGTGCCTCCTCTCCCCTGCACTGATATAAGGTAGGAGTCACTCAGCTGAAGTCCATGGCGTTGGTTGCACCAGTGTAACTGCAGTGGAAGAGGGAGGAGATGCAGGCCCTGTACACGGGCCATAGACAAGGCACCCCCTCGCTGCCCTTTGCAGGACTGGGGGCGGGGCTCTTCTCTCTCTCTTATCCAGAGCACATACTTGCTTGAACTTTTTTTAAATAAAAAAAGCCAACCCCATTTCTTCAGCCTGAATCAGCCTGTGGGGGCGGGCGGGATGGGGAAAGGGTTTAAATTCCAAGGAAAGAAAAAGCTCCCAAACTCAAACTGCTTTTTCACGCTCTCTGAACCCGGCAAGGCTCACGGAATATCAGGCTCTATGAGAGGTGAGCACAAAGAGAATCCAGGAGACTAAAAGTGCTCCTCTTTGCTGCCCTCCCGTCATGGGAGGAGGGTGGAAAAGCCAATCTTTTCTTGGGGTTACTAGTAAAAAGTCGAGCCTGAAGCTGCTGTCACACACACTTCTTGAAGCCAGGCTCATCAACGTCTCCTGCATTGGATGGTGAGATCCGTCAAAGCTTTTAGTAGCATTGCTATAGAGACAGTAGTGACGTGTATACAGAACAGCCCATGAAGTCCTGGAGCATCAATAGGCACAGCAGTGGCCTTGTAGAGCGGCAAGAAGACGTTTCTCTGACATCAGTATTCACCTACAATTTTTTTGTTTACAGCGGGTGAAATCCACTTTGTTGCACAGGGCCAGAAAAAGGCCTATCACCATAGAAGTTCTCAAAATAGGATTTAAGGGCTGCAAAGCCTTTGAGCTGTCTCTCTGCACCGAGTAAATTCCCTTCCCCCGTGCCCCCTCCCCCTCCCCCAAGAGAGAGCTAGCTCCGGCTTGTTCAGACCGTCCAAACTTCAGCAAAATGCCCCCACACTGTTTATTGTTGCAAATCTCGGACGGCTCTGGTCACAAAGCTCCCGAGCGGTTTCCCATCCATTAGAGAGAGACGTGTCGAAGTGCGCATAGTTGTCAAGCCCGTGTTCTGCAGAAAGCACAAATGAACTCCCTCCTCTTAGAACGCACGCTATCAGACGCAAGGGACTTGACTGATGTTAGCTATGCTGTAGGATTAAGCCAGTTCAGCTATAAATGTCTGAGATCAACAGGTGGCCACGCTGCTAGAACAAATGCGTCCATTGTTCGTGTTTTTAATGAGTCACTGAGTTACTGATCAGCAGTGACCATTGGAGGCAGTTAAAAGCAGAAAGGAAACACTGTTGTAGGACTGGCCTGCCAAACCTCCCTTTTGGAGCACGTGCTTACCCAATGGGAGCTCCATAGATTAGCGTTTGTGTGTGCTCACGCTGCCAAATATAACAAGTAGCAGGGGGTTGCTTTGTTTCTAATTGGGTGATGAAAGCCAGTTTATAAGGCCAAGACCAAATGGCCAGAATCAGGAGTGGCAGGAAGTGAAACTGGACTGAACTGAGATGCAGGAAAGACTAACCCACAGTTGTTTGCACCGGTATGTGTAGAACCTGCCGTCCCCTCATTGGTCATCAGGAAAGAACCAAGGGCTCAGGAGGCTCAGGAAAAGACAAGGGCAGTCACAGGACGTGTGGGCCAATCAAGAAAGTGCATGCCAATGGGAAAGGCTTCCCCATTATCGGGGGTCTGGGAGAGAAAGAACCACAGCCCAGAGAGCTGAAAGGAAGATAGGCACTCGGATACCACAGATGCCATGGGTGCTCCAGGGCTGGAAAACCTACGGAAAAAAATAGTGGGTGCTCAGCACCCACTGACCACCCGCCAATCAGCTGTTTGGCAGCCCCCACTGATCAGCTGTTCAATGGCAGGCAGGAGGCGGGGAGCGGAGCGGGGGTGGGAAGAGGCAGAGCGAGGGTGGGGCCTTGGGGGAAGGAGCAGAGTGGGGGCGGGGCCTTGGGACGGAGCGAGCATGGAGCACCCACCCAGAGAAATGAAAGTCAGCGCCTGTGCCCCTGAGGTCTTCAAATAGCTACGGTCATAAGATATGAACATTGCTGATAGCTTGTACAGAACACAGGATGTTAGAGCTTGGAATTTCCATCCCAGGGGAAAGTCCTAGATTTTGAAATTTGCTTTCATTCCAAATCAGAACAAAACATTAAAATCTGGAATTTCCTGTAAAGTGAAATATTTCGAAATATTTTGTTTTGGAACAATGTAAACATTTTGTTGCAAAAAAGTTGAAAGGTTTTGACTATGATTACATTAGATTAGGATTAGGGCTGCCGATTATTCGCAGTTATCTCACGTGATTAACGCAAAAAAAATTATTCACGATTAATCGCAGTTTTAATCGCACTGTTAAACAATAGAATGCCAATTGAAATGTATTAAATATTTCAGCTGTTTTTCTACATTTTCATATATATTGTACTCTGTGTTGTAATTGAAATCAAAGTGTATATTATTTTTTATTCTAAATATTTGTACTGTAAAAATGATAAACAAAAGAAATAGTATTTTTCAATTCACCTCATAAAAGTACTGTAGTGCAATCTCTTTGCTGTGAAAGTGCAAATTACAAATGTAGAATTTTTTTGTTACATAACTGCACTCAAAAACAAAACAATATAAAACTTCAGAACCTATAAGTCCACTCAGTCCTACTTCTTGTTCAGCCAATCACTAAGACAAACAAGTTTGTTCACATTTACAGGAGATAATGCTGCCCTCTTCTTATTTACAATGTCACCAGAAAGTGAGAACAGGCATTTTCATGGCACTTTTATAGCTGGTATTTATGTGCCAGATCTGCTAAACATTCGTATGCCCCTTCATGCTTCCATGCTGATGATGCTCATTAAAAAAAATGTGTTAATTAAATTTGTGATTGAACTCCTTGGGGGAGAATTGTACGTACACTGCTCTGTTTTACTCGCATTCTACCATAAACTTCATGTTATAGCAGTTTCGGATGATGACCCAGCACATGTTAATTTTAAGAACACTTTCATTGCAGATTTGACAACACAAAGTACCAATGTGAGTTTTCTAAAGATAGCTACAGCATTCGACCCCAGGGTTAAGGATCTGAAGTGCCTTCCAAAATCTGAGAGGGATGAGGTGTGGAGCATGGTCTCAGAAATCTTAAAAGAGCAACACTCTGATGCAGAAACTACAGAACCAAAACCACCAAAAAAGAAAGCTTCTTTGGATTGTTATTGAGCAGAACCCGTCATCAGCATGGACGCATGTCCCCTGGAATGGTGGTTGAAGCATGAAGGAACATATGAATCTTTAGTGCATCTGGCATGTAAATATCTTGCGACACCGACTGCAACAGTGCCATGCGAATGCCTGTTCTCACTTTCAGGTGACATTGTAATCAAGAAGCAGGTAGCATTATCTTCCGTAAATGTAAACAAACTTGTTTGTCTGAGCGATTGGCTGAAGAAGAAGTAGGACTGAGTGGACTTGCAGGCTCTAAAATTTTACATTGTTTCATTTTTGAATGCAGGTATTTTTGTACATAATTCTACATTTGTAAGTTCAACTTTAATGATAAAGGGATTGCACTACATTACTTGTATTTGGTGAATTGAAAAATACTATTTCTTTTGTTTTTTAGTGCAAATACTTGTAATAAAAAATAAATATACAGTGAGCACTGTACACTTTGTATTCTGTGTTGTAATTGAAATCAATATATTTGATGAAAATGTAGAAAGCATCCAAAATATTTAAATAAATGGTATTCTATTATTAACAGTGCGATTAATTTTTTTTAATCGTGCAATTAATCGTGATTAATTTTTTTAATTGCTTGGCAGCCCCAACTAGGATATATTAGACTAGATAAGATTTAGATTGTATTAGATAGTAGTTTATCATAAATATAGAAATACTGTATTTGAGAATATTGTATTATGCTATATTAGAATATAGTATAAAATAAACCAAAATGTTGTTTTGAAACAAACAAATCAAAACAGAACATTTCAATCTTATTGAAATGATATTTCAGTTTTCTTCAAAACAAAATTTGTTTGAAATCAACTAATTCCTGCAGAATGCTTCAGTTTAGCCAAAGGAACATTTTCCAACAGAAGATTGTTAGTTGAAAAATGTTCACCCAGCAATAAATGTTAGTCACATCTCTTACAGCACCAGTGCAAGGTGCTCAGAGACTATGGTGATGAGGGTGGTGTATGACCCTATGCAGAACAGAATGAGCAGGAAGTGATCAAAACCACCAGATCTAACAGACTAGGATAGACCTCACTGAAAGAAACTGATCTTCTAGATGCATCCGACGAAGTGGGTATTCACCCACTAATTGTTCCAATACGTGTTATGTTCCAATACGTCTGTTAGTCTATAAGGTGCCACAGGACTCTTCGCTGCTTTTATAGATCACCAGAGAGCCTCCTGTACTGGAAACTCATGGAGAAGCAGGAAAGGCTGCATGAAATTTTTTTTTTAAAACCACATTAAAATTAACTAAACTTTTCCAAACCAGCTAAGAGATTGAGCCAAGGAGCAATATGTGGACAAGGCAAGGTTCAAGCCAGTTCTTATTTTATCTAACTCATTCTACCCATGCTAATGTAGATCCAGGAGAATCTATGGCCTATGTTTTCATAAGTGACTTGTGAGTTTGGGGGCCAAACTTGAGACCCCATAAAGGGGCCTGATTTTGAGAATGTGCTGAGCCACCCACCCTCTGAGAACCAGGCCACTTTCAGGTGCCTTGAGTTTGGCATGGAAAGTATCACTAGTTGCTTTTGAAAATCTAGGCCTTGGGTCCTAATTTAATCAGACACACAGATTTACTGGGCCAGATTCTAATCTCAGTTGGACAGTGATTTAAGTGGAATGATACCTGTGATCAGAGTCTGCTGTGTGGTCATTGCCAGGTTACCTGGACTCCAGGTGCTTCTCTTAACCCTGTCAGAAAACTGATTTAAAATCCTCCTGCGTTAGACCCTTTGAGGGATGCCTGCTGTGTCCCCCAGTGTCTGATTGCTTTATATGGTGTTCAGAGTGGGTGGAGACTGGGAAGGGAGTAGCCATAGGCATCTGCTAGCAATGATAGCCTCTCCAGCTGCAGAGCCCCTTGGACCCAGGAAGTTTCCATGGGTCAGTGTCATGCACGCTGCTTTTTATTGTTTGTTTGGGTTGGCTGGAGAGGTTCTTAATATACGTGTTTACTATATGATTAGACTCTGCCTGCATGTTGCTATCCCATAGGTGGCATGGCACTAGGAAGCAGGGGCCCCACAAATGCATTTGAATTTAATCAGCATTGATTCAAGTTTAGATTAATATGGCAGCAGTGCTTGAAAATTTCCCCCAAAGAGCAGATCCCCTCCGTAGAAAGCAGCCAGCAGTAAACACACTTGCCTAGGCTGGGCTGCAAGACATGAGCTAACTGCCAGCTTCTATTTCCATCTGTGCAAGCGAGAGAGCCAAGATCAATAAATCATCATCATCACCACCAAGGATTTGGTTTTATTGGAGGATGATACATTTCCTACTGGTGAGACCATGTATCGGCCTCTGGAAGAGGAACAAATGACTATTTACAATGTAGAGCAGGGAATGCAGAGAAAAGAAATAAACAGCATATCACCTAGGGCTAGTTTCTGCTACAACATTTCTCTTCTTGAATTGCGGGAAGAAGGGTGACTCTCGGTAAATGGCCTGAGAAGTGAATTACTCCATCACCTCACCCTCCCTGGGTCTCACATGCCACAAGAGGAATCTCTTTCTCTCCCATCCTATACAAACACCCCATAAATACAGTAGATGCAGTTGGCCAGATCCTGCTGGTTGTGTCTGTGCTATCTACACATCATTCAGATATTAATATGCATGCTTCTGCTCTGTCAGGATTCTGGTGGCTTCTGCATTAGAAGACAGAGGCTCCCATATTATTTAAAAGGACATTACCCAAGTCCTATATGTCAGTGGTTTTCAAAAAAATTTCCTGGTGACCCAGTTGAAGAAAATCGTTGATGCCCGCGACCCAACGGAGCTGGGGATGAGGGGTTTGGGGTGCGGGAGGGGGCTCAGTGCTGGGGCAGAGGGTTGGGGTTTGGGGGTGAGGGCTGTGGGGTGGGACCAGGAATGAGGGGTTCAGCGTGTGGGAGGGGGCTCTGGGTTGGGGCAGAGGGTTGGGGTGGGGGAGCGTGTCAGGGCTCTGGGGTGGGGCTGGGGATGAGGGGGTTGGGGCGCGGGCTTACCTCTGGTGGCTCCTGGTCAGCGGCACAGCTGGGGTGCAGAGGCAGACTTCCCTACCTGTTCTGACACCGCGCTGTGCCCCAGAAGCGGCCAGCAGGTCCTGCTCCTAGGCGGAGGAGCGCAAGTGGCTCCATGCTGCTCTCACCCACAGGCATTGCCCCCCCAGCTCCCATTGCCCGATTCCCAGCCAATGGGAGTGTGGAGCCGGTGCTCGGAGTGGGGGCAGCGCACGGAGCCCTGTGGCCCCCTTGCCTACGAGCCGAACCTGCTGATGGCCATTTCCGGGGCACAGAGCGGTGTCAGAACAGGTAGGGACTACTAGTTTTTACTGGCCGGCCGCCAGGGTCCCTGGGTGCTGAGCAAGGTGACCCAGTGCCTTGCATTCCACGACCCAGGATCCGAACTTTGAAAACCACTGCTATATGCTACACTGCCCTAACTCACAATCCAGATGTGGAGTCAACCAAAGTTACTCCAGATTTACTCTTGTGCAAATTAGAGCAGAATTTGGCTCAATGTATGTAACCTCATGGGCCAGATCCTAGCTGGTGTAAGTGACTGCGGTGGAAATATCCCAGTTCTCACCAGCTGTCCCCTTCTGCATAAAAAAAGCAATTGTTATTGCTTTGTAAATCAGTAGTTTTAAAATTCACCTCTTGTTTGAAAAGAAGTCTTCCTTAGTTAGGAAGAACTACTGCATTTTGTACCTTATTAATACTCTGCGTCTTCCACTCTATAAAGAAAACCTGTTCTCTAAATGTGATCTGAAATGGACCAATTCAGCACAAAAAGAGGGATAGGCAACATGGTAGTGGAATAGAAATTCTATATTAATAGACCTAGGTAGCGTAATGCGGCTCTGATCCTACAAATTTGAATAGAGATGGATTCAGTAGTCTAAGGGGGACATATTCAGTGCAAGCAGCTCACATAGATGAAAGCAGAGAGTACAGATGAACAGATCATAGGAGGGACAATGAGAGAAAAAATAAGTGATAATTCCCCAGAGGTCAGCTTTTATTCTAGAATGGTGTAAATCCTGTTTTAGTACTGGTTCAAGTCTCTGTGTTAAACAAAATACCACACCCCCTTTGGGGGTCCCGCTGCTACCCTGCAAGGCAATTTTTACCAGTGAAGTCAATATGGAAGGTTCCTTTTGTTCTCTAGTCAGGGGAATCACGAAGTCCTCTAGCAGTTGTGCTCAAGAGCACAGAGCACATAGACCTTCTCCGAGAGGTGGCATCTGCTTAGGCAACATATCCCTGGTAGATGTCTCACAAGACGGATACAGCAAAGCGAGTCTGGTCACATTGGTCATCACCAAAGCCATTACGGACAAGGCAAACTGTAAGGAAATCCCTTCTGTATCAAGTGGAGGTCAAGGGGACATTTGTACCCATGTGTGCACCAGTTAATGAAAAACATCTGGATCCTCAGCACACGAGGAAGTCTGATTCCTCTCAACCTAAGAAGTCACAGTCAGTTTATGGTGATACTCCTTCTGTAGCTGGCCAGAAATCCAGACTGGAAACCCTAGTAGCATCTACTGAGTTTGCTGAGCCAGAGGATGTGGCTATGGTGCAAGGAGTGAAATCAGCACAAGACCATAACTTCCCTTGTCTTTTCTTGTCCTGCTGCATCAGTGCTACATCTGTCTTAGTCCCACCTCTTTTCACATGTCCATAGAATCAAAGAATATTAGGGTTGGAAGAGACCTCAGGAGGTCATCTAGTCCAAGCCCCTGCTCAAAGCAGGACCAATCCACAACTAAATCATCACCACAACTCCTAGTGAAATAGTGTTTCCTAATATCCAACCTAGACCTCCCCCACTGCAACTTGAGACCATGAATAACACAAGCCCAGATGCTTTTCTCAATGGGCTTGCAGTGGTGTAAGCAAAAGGAAAATGTGGCCCATCATTTTGCAATGAGCTTCTCTCGAAGGAGGCCAGCACCATCGGCTTTTGGGGCGGGGCAGTGGGGGTTGTCATTGTTCCAGGTAGCCTGCACAGACTTTAAGGGAAAAGAGATGGGTAAAGGAAAACATCAGGGAAACCAAACCCATGAACGATCACAACGAAATCTGTCTAAAATGGGGAGGGTTTTTCATCCATATATTCATCCTGATTCAGTTATTCTAGTGGTTGGCAGCATCCTTACAGAACTGCTTTCCCAATGAATCAGTCACGCGGCGATTTCTAATGGTAGATTATAATATATTGGTTTTGTTGATGTTGGAGATGTAGGTCCAGATCCACATCGGCAGTAATTCAGCAAAGTTGTGTTGATTTCAGTGGAGCTATGCTGATTTTCACTGGCTGAGGATCTGGCCCATAACATAGATCAACTGTGCAACTGAAGCCTCTTTTTAAAAGCCTGCAAAGAAAAGAAAATAATCCTCAGCAGAACAAAGTTCAAATCGCACAGCTCAAAACAGAGTAAGTACCAGGGGGAGGGGAGGAGGGCATTTGCTGCAAAACCCTTGTTGTTACCACCGGTGCTGCTAACGGTGGATAGGAAGGAAAGGCAACGCTACAAAAGCTCTTTCTTTGGGCCTCACTTTCAGTAGCTGCGGGGGATTTCCACTGCACTCAGTAACTACTAAGTGCTAATGATCCCAGATCCCCTTGGTATATCACATCAACAGACGCTGAAACATTTCACCCTGACTTAGGAAAGCTTTAAATGGCAAACCAAATCTATGGGTAATATCTGTGGTGCTTTTAGAGGACTCAGAGAAACGACAATAAAGACCATCCTAGACACCATTAATTTACTTTAACCCCAGGGAATTTTATTTCCCAGTAGAATGAGCAGGAGTACTGAACAGTAACCCTCAAAACACCAGTGAGGAACACGAAAGGGAAGGCTCAGGTATAGTTACTTGGGTCACATTTTATATTAAGGGGACATTTATAAAAAGCTCATAAAGTTTCAATAAATGATTAACAGATGTTTTAAAAATGGTTAATTATTATAGACTAACAGGCTTGCTTAAAGCCAATACCATTGTGCTTATAGCCATCTATAATATATACTACTCATGTTTGCAGTGTCGTTGTAGCCGTGTTTGTCCCAGGATATTAGAGAGACAAGGTGGGTGAGGTAATAGCATTTATTGGACCAACTTCTGGTGGTGAAAGAGACCAGCTTTCGAAGCTGGTCTCTTTCACCAACAGAAGTTGGTCCAATAAAAGCTATTACCTCACCCACCTTGTCTCTCTAATATACTATGTATGTCTGTAACATGCTTATAACTAGAGCCAATTGAAAGCTTTTTTCAGTTGGAAAATGCCTTTTTGCCCAAAACAAATCTTTGCAAAAAATTATATATATATATATATATATATATAAAGAGAGCGAGCGAGAGAGAAATATCTCATTAATTATTATTATTATTATTATTATGGTGGTGAGATGGTGGGAAACACACTCTGACTTGTTTAATTCGCCTTTTCCCCCTTCTTCCAAGCTTTTTCCAATACAAAAAATTCCAGGGAAAATTCCAAACAAAATGAAAAATTTCAATTTATTTTAACTGTTTCATAAACCTACCCACCTACCCTTTTTTGTTTTCAATCAGCTCCACTTAAAACATCTCTTCATCACTTATTACCCTTTTAAAAACTATTTACAAATGGACTCAACATAAAAATTGACGATTACAGCAATATCATGCTGCTGCTCTATAATCAATTTTGCAATTATGAGGCCAAATCCTGAAGCCCCTACCTAGTTTTTAGTCAATGGAAATTTGACTAAGGAAGGATTGAGTTAAATTTGAATGAGGAACTCAGGTTTGGTCCACTGATTCCATGCAAATTTGCCAGAGTGAGAAGTGATCAGGACCAGGGCCGGCTCTGGTTTTTTGGCCGCCCCAAGCAAAAAAAAGAAAAAAAAGAAAAGAAAAAAAAACAACGGGACGGCCAGAACAGCAAAGCAAAAAAAACGGCAAAGCAGGGGGACCGGCTAGCGGGGGGGAGGGGAAGGGAGGGGGCGGGAGAGAGAGAGAAGGGGGGCGGCCAGGGCTACAGCAGGGGCACTGCCAGGTGGCCCCTCCCGCTACGCCGCCTCGTGCCGCCTGCCGCCGGCCGGGAGGGCTCCGCTCCGGTCGGCGGGGAGGGAAGCAGGGGCGGCTCTAGGCACCAGCAAAGCAAGCACGTGCTTGGGGCAGCCCATTTGCAGGGGCGGCAGGGATCCAGCATGGGAGCTGAGAACCAACAGGGGGCCCTGGGAGCTGTAGTTCCTTGGTTAGCTCCCTGCCTATAGAGCCAGCCCTGGAGCGGGGAAAGAACTACATTTCCCAGCATTCCCTTGGCCACTACCAACAGGAAAGAGGGGGAGGGAGGGAGGTAGCTGAGACCTCATGCTGTAGCCTGCTATGAATGGAGAGCTGCATTGGGAAGGGTAGGGATACCATATTTTAACATTCAAAAAATAGGACACTCCACAGGGAAGGAGGGTAGCCCCACCCTGCCACCATCCACCCCCTCCGACTGCCCCCCACAGAAACCCCAACCCATCCAACCCCCCCCTGCACCCTGTCCCCTGATCACCCCCTCCCGGGACTCCTGCCCCAACAGCCCCCCAGGACCCCACCCCCTATCTAAGTCCCACTGGTCCTTGTCCCCAACTGCCCCCTCCTGAGACCGCCCCAACTTCCCCCCTAGGACCCCACCCCCTACCTGTCCCCTGACAAACCCCTGGGACTCCCATGCCTATCCAACCACTGCCTGTCCCCTGACTGCCCCCCCCAACCCCTGACCCATCTAACCCCTCCTCTCCCTGCCCCTGACTGCCCCCTCGAACCTCCGCCCCATCCAACCCCCCAGCCCCCTTACCGTGCCACTCAGACCAGCATGTCTGGCTCCGCGCAGCGCCAGACACACTACTGCATACATGCTGCTGTGCTCCCCCACGGAGCCACAGCCCCCTCCCCGCCCCCAGCACCTGCCTTCCAGATTTGAACACCTCAAAATTCAGGAGTGCTGAAGCTCAGTTTGGGCAGCTGTTACTTCATTTCTCCCAAATCAAATATACTGATCCACTGTAACTTGCTGTAGAAAAAGTAGGATAAAATTGAGCAAGAAATGCTTCCCAGTGGTTATTAGGACTGGAATTGCTATTTTCAACAGCCATTGCCTTTTTGTTTGTTTGTTTGTTTGTTTGTTTGTTTGTTTGTTTGTTTGTTTGTTTGTTTGTTTAAAAGGAAGACAGTGATATTGCATTGGCAAATTCCCCATAGAAAGAAAGAGTGGAAGAAAAGAATAATAAAGGCACCTCAACTTTTCCTCATTTATGTAGTACAGTCTTATCATCCAGATATCCTCCAATCACACAAGCTGAAAATTGTTCCACTTTACTGCAGTTCCGTAACCATATGGGAACCAATCCTGTCTGTGTTCTGTGCACATCTAAAATTCATGCTGAATGACCTGCTGTGGGAGCGAGTTACCAGTGACCCAGAGCTGCAGCGGAAGGAGGGTGCAGGTGGAGGAGGGGGGGAGAGAGCCCAGGGCTGGGGCAGCAGGAGGTGTGGGTGGGTGGGGAGAGCCCAGGGCTGGGGCAGCAGGGGGGTGCGGCGAGGAGCCCAGGGCTGGGACGGGGGGCAGCCAAAAAATTTTTCGCTTGGGGCGGCAAAAAACCTAGAGCCGGCCCTGGCGGGAAGGATGAGGACTGCCCTGCCGGGCTTGCTGCAGGGTGCTCCGGTCCTCCGCGCCGCCGCCCCCTACAGGGCGGCCGGAGCGGAACAAACAAACAAACAAAAAGCGGCTGTGCCGCCCTAGGATTGGGCGGAATGCCGCCTCGAACAATCTGCCGCCCCAGGCACCAGCTTGCTCAGCTGGTGCCTGGAGCCAGCCCTGATCAGGACTTCAGAACTTGCCCCATGGACGATGGTTAAAGGGAACCTTCTTCACTCAACACGGAGTTATTGTGCTTATTGTATAATAAATGTATTCCTGGGAGAGGATGGCTGAACATTTCATTGACTTTTTTAATTTACTAACTTAATAATAAATATATTTATATAGATCTTACTTCTCTGAAGGAACTCTGTGGCCTTTTGAAAGTTTTTCAATACAGGGGACAGTGTAACATGGAAAGGCAGTGCTTTCTGGGGTGGAATGCATCACCTGTTCATGACTACACAAGAGTTAAGATAGAAAAGAAGAAATGTTATATCCAGTTGAAACTGCAGGGGCAATTTAAATAGAGTATAATTAGCCAGTCTGGAATATGATCAGTAGAACTGGTCAAAAATTTTCATGCAAGAATATTTTTTGGTTAAAAAAAAAAAAAAGAGCCTTTCCCTCCACCCCCACCCCCACCCCTAACCATGAACAAAATTTTTCATGGATTTTTTTTCCCCAAAATTTGCTGGGGTGTTTTAAACTGAATACTTTAAATATGGATTTTTTTGTTAAAAATTTGTTTTCCGTTAAAAAAAATCCGCAGAAATGTTCAAACTCCCCCCCCCCCCCCGAAAACTTTCATTTCTAGAAAAAATTGTCATGAAAAATACCTTTCTCTGACTCGTTCTACTGGTCAGAACAACAGAGTTACCCAATGAGCAGCTGGATTCTCCTTTCTCTGAGATCGCCTGTGGACGGTTGAAATCCATCGGGGCTTATGGGGAACTGCTTTGGATTGAGGCTGCTGTGAGTGAATAAGGCCTCTTGCTATGTGACATATGCCCAAGGATCTTTAATGACCAAGTGGTTGAGAAGCCCGTGATTTTACATCTCATCTGACAGAGGGTATTTCAAACAGCAGCGTGCTTCCCTTCCCTACACACTGTATTGGTTGGAAGGCTGAGAAGGAAGGCTGCCAACTATTCAATCATCAACCCTGCTCCCTGTAGTATTTCTGGGGGTCCCCATCTGTGTTAGGTAAACAGTCAATTCCAACGCTGCTTGGCTTGTGAGATCTGATAAGATCATAGCTCAAGAGCGGACAGTGCCAAGCATCTTAAGGTTTTCAACATTCATACTTTTAACATTCATAGACTTTATGGCTGGAAGGAACCATTAGACCAGGGGTAGTCAATAGGCAGACCACGGGCCAAATCCGGACTGCCAGACACTTTTGAATGGACACCAAAATCTTTGTATTTATTTATTATCATTACTTTTTATTATTATGATGATTCTACTTCTTCTCCTCTGAAGTCTGGACCTTGACTATATCCTGACCAAGAAATGTGGACCTTGACGAAAAATAATTGACTACCTCTGCATTAGACCATCTCGTCTGACCTCCTGTATATCACGGACCAACAAATTTTGCTCTGTTGCTCCTGTGTTGAGCCCAATAAATTGTGTTTAGCTAAAGCATATTGTCCAGAAAGGCATCCAGTCGTGACTTGAAGACATCAAGAGATGAACAATCCACTATTTCCCTTGGTAGTTTGTTCCAGCAGTCAATTGCCCTCACTGTTAAAACTGTGCCTCATTTCCAATTTGAATTTGTCCGACTTCCACTTCCAGCTACTGGTTCTGTGCAAACTCACCTCCTGACAGTTCAGTTCCATTTACGTCTCCGCTGCTCTTCCATTCTCCCTGCTAGGTCGTGCTATAGAAGCACCCATGAAACCCCCGTTACCCAAGTTGTTAAAATGACCATTTAACTGTAAATCGAGTTTTGCACTTTTAATTTGTTAATTGCTATTTCACTCATCAAATGAGCAACTCCCCACCACTATGCATATGTTGAGATTAAACTGCTTTCACATACAGTAACTTGAATGTTTAACAATGTTTAAACGCCAGACATTGTTTTGTTGCAGCCGAAGTCAATAGGCGCTTTGCTGTTGATTTCATGATAAAGAGCCTAGATAAATGATGATTGCATCAAAATTACTCCTTTTCCAGCTCAAGTGCTTGGCTTTGATTGCTATAGTCTCCAGATTGAAAGGATTTTTCAGCCACTTTGTTTCGCCTGCTGGTGAGGGCGGTGTTCACCCCACACTTGCCCTGGAAGGGTTAATGTAGATTGAGAAGGGGGCTAATTAACCAGACAGGCCACATCTGAGGGGAACCAGGGGCCTAAGTAATCCCCTGACAGGGTGAGGGAGTCCAGCTGACGAGAAAGGAGCTGGGCTCGGTCTATAAAGACAGGAAATTGGCAGCAGAGGGGGTGGCTGGGAAAACCTGCAGTCACTCCCTGGGAGGAGGGAGTGGTGAAGCTGGCAAACCGAGAGGGAGAGGGGCGTGCCAGATGGTAGGGAAAGGCAGTAAGGTCTAGAAGGACACAAACCTTGACTGTTTTCTAGAGAGCCCCTGAGCTGGAATCCAGAGTGGAGGGTGGGCCCGGGTTCCCCTGCCAGGCACTGGGGAAGTAGCAATGAGGCTGCTGAAGAAAGACTTTGATACCCTTTCAGGGGAAAACGAGTGTAGTGACCTGGCCAGAGAGCCAAAGCAGTTCCTGGAGCGAAAGAGGGGCTGCAGACTGAGACAGAGAGCTGGAGTGCAACCACAGGAAGGGGCATCAGCCTTGCCGAGCTAATCCCCAGAACCACCAGGAGGCACCACCCTCGCAGTGAGTATAGCACCCTGTAACACTGCTCCACAACACCTAGGACACAACGGGCCAGACTCCTCTCCAATGTAACTCAATTATGAGATGAATTGGGCCCAATATATTGATCTCCACGCTCTGTGGAATACTTTCCCATGGACTGCTCCCTGTTACTGATGCTACTTCCATGTATTGTTTGTGTTACCGCAGTGCCTAGAGACTAACGGAGACCAGGGCCCTGTTGTGCTAGGTTCTGTACAAACACGTAATGAGAGACAGTCGCTGTAAACAGTTTATAGTCTTTATAGAGAAGACAGAGATTTGCCAAAGATCATATAGCAGATTAGTGGCAGAGTGACCCGGGTCTGTTGTTTTCTAGGTCAATGCCTTATAGACCACGCTGCCTCCTACGTGGTTCTTTGCTTTTGATGGTTTTTGCAGTTAGTTGTTAACCCCTCCACTCCCACTTAATTTCTAAACACAAGTGCCCAGTAAGCAGGCGTTTGGAATCAGCTTTGCAAGCTGATTATTGAATGAGAATCGAGGATGTGCAATATACACATGATAATGGTCTCAGAAATATGAGTTAAAGATAGAGTGAGCTTGGTTTTCAGCCAGGAATTGCATCCACGCAATTAAGCACCTACTTTGCGTGTCTTTGAGCACATGGGAGCAGATAGGCTTCAATCTAATCCTACCAGGCAGGGAAAAGGAGGCCTGGTGGACACCACTGGAATGCTGAAGAGCTGAAGCAATGGCTGGTGAAGCACAATTTGCTGTCAGGTGCTCGCTCACTTGCCAAGTGCAGTGAAAAGGAAGCCGACGGGGCCATTCAGATGGCAGCATTTGTAGCTAGCAGGGAGTGGTGTGAAATGGCCACAGGGGACACGGTTCACGCTCAGCACCGCTACTGCTGCCTTCCAGGGTCCAATTCCATCAGAGCCAAGGGAGTTCTACCAGTCTCACACTAAGGAGCTGAGACCCGAGAGTGAGAAACCTGCAGAATGACAAGGTAAGTAACTTTCCCCATTAGAAAACTCTGGCCTAGCCTCATTTGTCTTCAAGCCAGCAGGGCCTGTCCTATCTCTCCTTTCGGGGCACTTGAGACAGGAGTGCGCTTCCACCATCTGGGTATAATAAATGAAGAATTTGGGTCATAAAAAATTCCTACCCAATTTAAGATGTACGGTATTGCTTTTCTCAAGCTAACTGCCCCTGGCAGTTCCAGTTAATACTTCCGCTTGGAATAAAAACCTTAAAAGCCTTTTAAGCTGCCATTTAAAGTAATTTGGAGAACAATGCAAAAACCGTAATCTCTCCTCCACGGAGCTCTCTGCAAGGTACGGGGTCTGCCAACTCAACAAACTCGTCCCCCACTGCAGGCAGAAGCGCTCAGCAGAGCTGTACAACCTGGTTTTGTGCCTCGCCCTGCGTCTGCCCTTGATGAAAAATGTATTTGTGACCGCTGAATCTACGCTCCAGGCTTTTCTGCTCCAGGAGTTTACCGGCTCGAAGTTGAGAGAGGATCGATCCAATAATCTTAGGTGCAAGGAAAGATGGATCCAAACCAAGAATCTGGATTTGCATGCCTGCTGGGGGAGAGGAGTGTCTTGGCTCCCAGGGTCTGACTCGGTTTCTTCTTCCAAAAGTCTTACCCTTTTCATGGCAGCTTCTCCAATCATTTTTTTCAAGACAGCTCGTATCACTCTGGGCCCACCGTCTTGGCTGCATGGCGGCTGCTTTTTTATTTTCCATAGGGGAACCACCTGGTAGCATAAGGCAGCCAATGGAGTCAATTGTGATATTTCTTGGGGGGGAGGGGAAGTGTCAAATTCCAGTCTCCCCTCCCCTCCCACAGGGATCACATTCCAGTCTCTGCTCATCCCCACCACCCCTCCTGTGGGGACTTACATCCCTATCCTTCCAGTCCACAATGTAGGGTTCATTGCTGAGGAATGTCTACACCCCAGTGACCCGCTGGAATGGCCCTGGGTGACCCTGGGCAGCCAGCGTCAAGTAGAGCAGGTGTGTGTGCTTTGGTCTTGTTCCACGTGACTGCATAAGTTCCTCCCTAAATACTGACCCAATGTGGTACTCCCCACTCCCCATCTGCCTCTGAGGCCAGCAGAGCATTGTGGAGGCTAATTTCCCGTCCCTCCCTCAGGAAGTTGCTCTCCCTCTTGGCTCCATCGTACCCAGGAATGGTCCTTGGCAGAGCAGGTCAAAAGTGGGAACATTATCTTATGAAAAAATGTCCAAGTTGGTTCCATTTCTCATGTTTCAAACGGACCCTTTTCCTGGTGGGGGTGTTGGGTTTTTCCTCCCCACCCAATTTTTCAAAAAAAAATGTTAACCAACATTTTTATCTAACTAATTTGAAAATGTTGGCTTCAAAGCCTGTGTGTGTGTGTGTGTGTGTGTGTGTGTGTGTGTGTGTGTGTGTTTTAAGAAAATCATTTTCTGTAAATGAAAATGTTTGAAACTGATTCCAGTTAAAAGCGTTTAACTATTTTGTAGAAAATGGAAAAATGTCAGTGATGTAGCCAATTTTCCTGAAAACATTTTATTCTTTTTTAAAGGAGGCCATTTCCCCCCACCAAAGAAAATCTTTTTGTGTGAAAAATTCCTACCCACCCCAGTGATAAGAAGCTGATAAGCCTCCAAAAGAAACAAGGAAGGGCTTGCGGAGCCCTGAGGTGGGTCATAAGAATAAAGCTGGTACTTTGGGGTTGTGCAGACCAGTCATAGGTGAGATTGGGAGTTGGATGGGACTTGTAGGCAGTGTTCCCTATATATGTACCCTGTTATCTCTCACAATCTCTCTGTGTATCCGGCACTCCGAATCCCTGAAGATGAGGGCACAGCAGGGAGTAATTTATGTGATGGTGTACCCCACAAGGTTTTATGGAAATATGCTTATGAATGTATATATATGACATAACTAGAATATGTTTTATGCTACATATGCCATGTAACATATCTCTGTAAAAGTTATGATCCACTGACTCTATTAATCCTATTTGTATGCATGTAACATTTTTGTATTCAAAGTTATGAATATCGGCTGTGTACTGGCTTGATTTCTAAGTAGCCTTTGTAAAGAATTTGGTCAGGAATGTGCAAATTAGGTGCCCAATCAAGAAGCACTTAAGGGACAATGGATCTTGGGAGGATCCAATCCACATAAGAAGTCTACATGAGGACGTTCAAGGGAGCAGGTAAGCCATGGCTGCTGCCTGTAAGAACTGAGTCATGCATGGACATGTGACTTGCCCATGTGACTCCAAAACTCCATCTTGGAGCTGGACTTTGCATAGGAGAGAGGAGGGGGGTCTCTACCCACAAGAGGAAGTCTACTTAAACCCCTGGGAGACCCCTCCATTTTGTCTTCAGCTGGCTAAAGAGAGAGCCTCTCCACCCCCAAGGATACCTGAAAGAAACTGGAACAAGACAGTAACTACAGGGGGTGTGAGTGATTGCTGGACCCAGACTAGAAGGAGACTAGTCTGTAAAAGGAAGCTTACTGGAACTGGTGAGGTTTTATCTGTATTCAGTTTTATTACTGTACTAGACTTAGACTTGCGTGTTTTATTTTATTTTGCTTGGTAATTCACTTTGTTCTGTCTGTTACTACTTGGAACCACTTAAATCCTACTTTTTGTATTTAATAAAATCACTTTTTACTTATTAATTAACCCAGAGTATGTATTAATACCTGGGGGGGGGGGCGGAAACTGCTGTGCATATCTCTCTATCAGTGTTATAGAGGGCGAACAATTTATGAGTTTACCCTGTATAAGCTTTATACAGGGTAAAATGGATTTATTTGGGGTTTAGACCCCATTGGGAGTTGGGCATCTGAGAGTTAAAGGCAGGAACACTTCTGTGAGTTGCTTTCAGTTAAGTCTGCAGCTTTGGGGCACGTGGTTCAGACCCTGGGTCTGTGTTGGAGCAGACTGGCGTGTCTGGCTCAACAAGACAGGGTGCTGGAGTCCTAAGCTGCCAGGGCAGGAAACCAGGGGCAGAAATAGTCTTGGCACATCAGTTGGCAATTCCCAAGGGGGGTTCTGTGATCCAACCTGTCACAGAGGGCACAGCAGAGAGTAATTTATTGACCGAAGCAGACACTAGTAAATATGCTACATAAATTTACCTCAAAAAGAAGACCAGAAAGAAAGAGAGAGACATTTCCCATTGGAAAAAGGAGAAATATAGAAGAAAATTTGGACTCCTACAGCACAGACTATGATGCTGGTAGACCTTGTGCCAGCTCTTGCCACGGCTGTAGGAGTCAGCTGCGCACTGACAAATTCATAGCTGGAAACCAGACCAGCTCTCCTGCATGTTAGCATTGTTCAAGACAGGGGTTAGATTTGCAAAGATGTGTTTATTAGACTCTATAAAAGGCTTGTAAGTTGGTGCATGCATTAATCTTACTTGTAATGCCTGTACCCCATGCTATACGGTAATATGTATGTTTTGCTTTATCACTGGAAAAATGCCTGCTCTGAACTTGTGAACCCAGGCAGGAGGAGGATCCCCCCGCCCACCAAGAACTATCAAAACTAAGTGGGCCATTGTGAAGCATCAGAATATAAAGACCGGGCCCTCTCACACCCATGTGCAAGGAAGCCCGTCCCATTCATTTGAATTCTGCACGAGGGAAATAAATATCACTGACATGAATTTTTTTCATCTCTTCGCTGGTTGAACTCTCACAGGGCTGGAGCTAGGAAAAGAAGCAAAGCTCCTCAAAGCCAACCTGGGTTAGCCCTAAAAGACATTCAGTGCTGACAGATTACTATATCGCTGTTACTTTTCAGAACCACAGGCTGTAACTCATTCGTGTAGACGTGCTGCCTACTTTAACCTGAAATAACTCTCTCATTTTTTTTTTGCTAGTAAGTAAATCCTTAGTCAGTTTACTATGGGATTGGCCACAAGCATTGTGTTTGGTGTGAGATCTAATGTACAAATTGACCTGGAGTAAGTGACTGGTCTCTTGGAGCTGGGAGCAACCTGACAGAACAAGGAGTAATGGTCTCAAGTTGCAGTGGGGGAGGTTTAGGTTGGATATTAGGAAAAACTTTTTCACTAGAAGGGTGGTGAAGCACTGGAATGGGTTACCTAGGGAGGTGGTGGAATCTCCTTCCTTAGAGGTTTTTAAGGTCAGGCTTGACAAAGCCCTGGCTGGGATGATTTAGTTGGGAATTGGTCCTGCTTTGAGCAGGGGGTTGGATAAGATGACCTCCTGAGGTCCCTTCCAACCCTGATATTCTATGATTCTATGAATATTTTGTGATCTTTGGTGCACGTGACCATTTATCACTAAGTCCAGCTTGCCTGGGTGGCAAGATAGATCTGTAGTGCCCAAGAGGACTGTCTGTGACTCCATGGGAGAACAGCTCTACAACTTCAGGACTTCACATTTGTTACTGGGTTGGGGAGATCTAATTATAGAACATATCACCAGTTTGGGGTCTCTGCCCTGCTTCTTGACACTGACCTGAGGCCGGCACTCAGAGTCATGAGCCGCTCCAGATAGCGTGACACAGACAATCAAGGAATTAGACTGCTAAAGAACCAGGGACTGACAGACTGACCCAGAAAGCTGAAAGGAGCCACTAGAGAGATGGGGAAAGTCTGAAAAGATGCTTGAAACTGTGAGCAGAGGGGAGGTGTTGCTAGACAAAGCACATTTATTTAACCAAGGAACTTGAAAAGATCTGGGTAAAACTAGAGACATATTGTTTGGCCTCTAAAATGGTCCTGGGAAAAGGAAAAATTGGGTGGGAGTGGGGATCAGTTGGAGTAAGCACCTGGCATGAATGAGAATAAGGGCCTAGGAAGGCAAGTGCCAGGGCCATCACTATGTAAAGAAATGGAGGTACAGTAAAAGCTTTGTTATACAGCTTGTTGGGGGAATAGGGGATGCCGGCTAGTCAAAAATTCAGGTTAACTAAGAGTTACACTTACCAATGAAATACCAATTTTCAAAGAATTAGAATACAATAAAATGAATAAAGTATAAAATAGTATACAGGTACTCACCAATCCAGTAGTACACCTCTACCCCGATATAACACGACCCGTTATAACATGAATTCGGATATAAGGCGGTAAAGCAGCGCTCCGGGGGGGCGGGGCTGCGCACTCTGGCGGATCAAAGCAAGTTCGATATAATGCGGTTTCACCTATAATGCAGTAAGATTTTTTGGCTCCCGAGGACAGCGTTATATCGGGGTAGAGGTGTAGTACTGCACTGCAGAGTGGTTGGTTTCCTGAATCACTTAGGTGTAGACAGGTAAAGTTTTCTCTACAGTAGGTTATCTTATGACGCTACATATCACTATGGGCAGAGCATGGCGTACACCCAGATCACTTAAAATACACTTAACACTAAAACTGTACTGAACATAATTTAATCTTGGATGATTCAGAAGGCACTTCAGGATCTTGCAATGCCTCAGGGCCATTATCAACATCAATTATCATTGCAGATGTAGAAGGTGTAGGAGATTGGGCTGAATCTGTAATGACCCTGTGACACACCCTGGAAGCTGCTTTTTTGAATAAATACCTAATATCAGCTTCCTTACTTGTCTTCTGCCTCTTTTACATAAAAGTAGAGGACAGAATGTGCAATTGCATAATGTGCAGGGGCAGTACACTAGTCCCGGTTACCAGATTGAAGATTTCTACTGAGAGATATCAGAAATGCTGGTGAATAAAGCTTTCTGGTTGGTAAAGTGTGGGATAACACAGCTTTTACTGTATAAGAGCCGATGGATGGTGCACTGGACTGGAACTCAGGAGACCTGGTGCTATTCCTGGCTATGCCACTGACCTCATGTGTGACCATGGACAAATTACTTCCACTCTCTGTGTCTCCGTGTCCCCTCCCCCTCTTTGTCGCCTTGTCTATTTAGTTTATAAGCCCTTTGGGGGCAGGGACTGTTTGTTACAATCTACATGTCCAGGGGCTAGCACAATGGGCCCAGAACTGTGTTAGGGCCTCCATGCAGTCCTGTAATGCAAATAATTAAATATAACAACTTGGGGGCAGCAAAGGGCTAGCTCTCACAAAAACAATATACAGGGCTTGCCCTGAAAAGGCTTCCAATTTTTGTCTTTGCCATTATTGCTTAGTTGCATTTCAGTAGCATCTAGAGGCCCCAACCTCGATCAGGCCCCAGTTGTGCTGGGCACTGTTCAGACACACAGTGAGAATCATACCCAGCCCCAAAGGGCTTACAGTCTGCATAGACAGGACATTTTATAGATGGGGAACTGAGGCACTGATAGATTACATGACTTGCCCACGGTCATGCAGGAAGTCTGTGGCAGAGCTGGGACTTGATCCCGGATGTAGATGTAAGCAGAGTCAGGATGAGCTCTACCCTGACATCTGGTGGTGAATTATGGCAAGTGTGGAAAAGAACTCCAGGGGCTGATCTTGTTTGCATAGGCACACCCACTCACCTGGCATGAAACAACAGCAACTGAAAGTGGTTACTTTGGCTGGTGTGGGATCCCCAGTTTCTCTGTTATTGGGGCAGGAAGAATAAAGTTTTGTTACCCTGATTCTGTGAATCAAGGCCAGTGGAACTGTTGTATGACAGAAGGACTGAGTGAGTCCTTCACCATTACCTGAGTAGCACTTGCTTGACAAGGGGCATGGGTTACAAAACCCAGTGAATTGAGAGAGGATGGGGTCAGGTATTTATACCTGATGGTATGGGCCCCCTCTGAGGG
Source organism: Emys orbicularis (assembly GCF_028017835.1). Taxonomy (NCBI): domain Eukaryota; kingdom Metazoa; phylum Chordata; order Testudines; family Emydidae; genus Emys; species Emys orbicularis. The sequence continues at coordinate 9,668,953 of NC_088686.1, read as the reverse complement.
TTTGAAACACCGGTTGTACCACCTCCACTGTTGAATGTCAGACCTAACTTTGATTCCATTAGGAGTCTAGTTACAGGCTGCTGAGCTGAATTCACTTTGGGCCAATGTGCACCAGCACTGGGGCTCCCCTACTATGAGCTGAAATCGCTAAGAACTGAAATCACAAAAGAGCTAAAGTTATTAAGAGCTGAGATCACTGAGTGCTGTGTTAACTAGTGGGGGAGCCTGAAGCTATATTGCTAAGCAGCTGGCGGAGCAATTTGTGGGGATGACTGGAGGAGCAGCCCAAGGAACGGCGAGCGGAGCTGTTTGCGGGGACGGCTGGAGTGGCTCACAGGTCACGGAGCGGAGCAGCTTGTAGAGTGGAGCAGTTTGTGGGACGGCAGGAAGTGGACTGGCTCATGGTGAAGGCTGTGGCGGAACCCCACGGAGAGACGGCCGGCCGGCTTCAGATCATGTAAGGTGCCCCTTAACACCCTGCGTGCCCCCCTTTTACTCTGGGCTGCACTGACCAGGGGCAGAGACTTTGGGGTTTGTTGGACTTTTGGGACTTTGGGTGGTTGCTGGACCCAAGAGACTTTGGGGGTGTTGGACTTTGGGGACTCTGGGTGATTTTTGGGTTGCTGGATTCAAGAACCAAAGGGAAAGGACACAGTCCAATTTGCTGGGGTGGGTTTTTTGCTCATGGTTTGTGTTATGAATCCTGTTTGTGGTGTTTTTCCAATTTAATGCTGATGTCGTTTACCTCATGTTATTAAACATTTTCTGCTACACTCAGACTCCGTGCTTGCGAGAGGGGAAGTATTGCCTCTTAGAGGCACCCAGGGGGGTGGTGTGTAATTGTCCCAGGTCACTGGGTGGGGGCTCGAGCCGGTTTTGCATTGCGTTATTGAAACGGAACCCCTAGATACAGAACCCGGCCCTTGTTGCTGCCAACTTAGATGGGCAGAAGGGTTACATTTATATGTACAGCACCAGGCACAATGGGCCCTTGCTCCTGGATCAGGCTGTCTAGGCTCCACCATAATAGAAATAACTAATAATAATCTCCTAACTCCCTAGTGACCTAGCCATAGGTTCGTCTTGCCTCTCTGTTGGATAATGAAACTGTGCTAGTAATAGTGTTGTCTACACTTCCCAATTACTGGCAAAAGGAACATGAGAGGTGCAGAGGTAACTTATTTAATTACCTCTTGCAACTGAAAAATTGGTAAAGGTGACCACAATCCTGGAGTGCAAAACAATGAGCATATGAACAGAGCTGATTGGGAACTGGAATTTCCGTTCCGTGGGAAATTCTGACATTTCGTGGGGGAAAAAATTATTTCTGATTTGGAACAAAAAGCTAACATTTCTCATGAAACAAAAATCACCCCTCTCTCCCCGCCCCAAATGATTTGGGATGCTCAAAATGTTCCTTTTAGTTTCAACTTTTATATTATAATTTAATACAACTTATTGTGCATATATTATATGCATACTAGTTAATATATAAAATATAATATAATAAAATTAAGATTTTAATATAATATGAAAGCCAAAATAAAATCAAAACAACACTATAGAAACGAATCATTTTGACTTTTTCCATCAAAAAATGTCATCAGACTTGCCACATTCCCACAGAACTTGGCTTTTGATGAAAGTGCATTCAATGGAAAACCGTTCCCCTGAAAAACTTTCGACCAGCTGCTCTGATGAGTTGGAGGAGGGTCGCAGAACAGGTGGACTGCAGAAGGAAAGTATGTTACGACGCCTCTCCCACATGCTCTCGACTAAGTGTTCGGTGCTCTCCTATATGATGGAGATTGGCACTTTTTGCGACACACCCAGGGTTGCCCATGAGTGGTGCAGTTTCTCTTGCTTGTCTTAAATTATGACAATGGGCTCACTATCATTTGACCAGTTTTCAAATGCTCTGTAGTCTGCTTTGCTAAGGGACTAGTTCTCTCTTGCATAACCAGCCAATAAGAGATCCTCTGAAAGCACGTACCTGGAGGAGATATTTAGGACTGATAGCCGCAGTGCTAATACCATAACTTCAGCTGGTTCAAAACTTTCCGTCAGGTTTTTTTGGGTGGAAAATTGGGGTTTCAGTGAAACAAACTTTTTCATGGAAAGTCTGTTTTCCTCTAATTTTTGAATGAAAAATGGAATTTTCTGGCACTTTATTTTTTGGCCTTTTGGTGAAAAGTCAATTTTTTCTGCTGAAATATTCCCCTCCCCCATTTTTGACTCACTCCGGCTGTAACCTTAGGAATCTGCCTGGATTGAGGGAGCAGTTCAGTCTAGGAGCTAGATGTGTCAGTTGTGACTGTTCCTGCCTGTTAGGTTAGTTTGTGTAACTACAGTTTCCTAGCTGTATGCTAACCTCTGAAGGGAGAGTTTCTTACGTACAGGCAAAGTGGATTACAATTATAATGCTTATTGCTTGTGGCTGTGAATGTTAAAGATTCTATTACAGGTATCCTACCCAACTCTCTTAGGCCCCTTTGAAAATCCTAACCTGTATTTACAAGACCAAAATCATACTGGCCATAATCCAGGAAAATGAATTAAAAATGGCGCCTAAAATGGAACGGCCAGATTTGATTGAGGCTAGATTTTTCAGGAGGGCTCAGCTCCCAGGATTTCCCATTGAGCATAGTGGGAACTGCTGGGGGCTGAGTATTTTTGAAAATTTGGGCACTTCATTTAGGTGCTGAGTACTGTTAGAATCTGGTGCACCTCCATGGGTATATATGCCCCGACTCAAGAAATGGAGTTTGAGGCACCTAAGTGACCTGATTTTCAAAAATGCTTACCACTCGCTGGCACACACTGAAGTCTACATGAAAGACTTGGTCCTGGCCCAAAGAGTTGATGATCAAAGCCCCATTGAAATTAAGAGCTCATTTGCGTGGATCTGATTGCTGAATTGCGGCCTAACGCATACAGTCCACGTTCACAAACATTTGCAATTGTGAACAAATGTTTTTAATCCCTTAACGAGTTTTCATTTAGCTGCTATTAAGGTATTTCCATCCCATCTTTCAAACCCTTACCAGAAACTACAATGTACTGACATCTTAGGATATGTCTACACTGCAATGTAAGCCCAGGGTTTGAACTCAGGCTCAAGCCTAAACCCTCTTCCGTCTACGCACAAATTGTGCTAATCCAGGGCTCTGACAGAGGGTCCTGGACCCCACCGGGATGGAGGATCTGAGCCTGCGTTGAGCCAGAACCTAGGCTTCAAGGCCTATTGCTTTGCAGTGTAGATGCAGCCCCACTGGACTTCTGCCCTGGGCATCTGCCAATAGTATCCCACAATCCTATGGGCTGACTTTCTTTGTCTTCTGGACAGTCAAGTTTTCCCGCACAACACCATGCACAAAAGGTTAGAGTGGCCGCATTTTGGGAGGGCATTAGGAAGTCTGGGACATGGGTGGTTGGACTTGGGCCAATATAATGCAGTGTAGATTTTGGAATTCAACAGTTCCTAAGCTGGGCTTGCAAATAAGTGTAGATGCTCAAACCCTAGGTTAACAAACCCAGGATCTGCTAAGTCGAGTTCTACTACCCCTAACATTTCAGCATAGACACACCCTTACCCTGTAGTTCAAATAAGATACATTTACAGCACATCATTTACTCCTGATGTGGGACAAAGTGTAGTGTTGGGCCATATGCAGCGGCGAACCAAAACTGGCCCTACCCAGATATTTCATCACAGTTTAAATACTTAAGGCTTTATAAAGAATGTCGATGACATTTTCTTTACTGTACTCTGCTGGAAACAATAGAGGCTCGTGCAAAACATAAACCGCAGCCAATTCCGACATAAAATGCAATTTACAGCAAAAGTGTTCATCTTTTTAATCAAGGACCACGTTCTGCCACCCTCACTGGCCATGAGTCCTACTTCATTCTGCAAAAAGAATGGGACTGTTCCTTGCAAATACAAGTGGTAGAACCTGTCCTTAATATGATGGGCTAGATTCAGCCACCCTTACTCACACTGAGTAGAGCCTTACTCTGTGAGTTCTCCAACTGAAATCAGTGGGGCTACTCACAGAGTAAGGGTCCCCTTGGTGTAATGGAAGTGGACTTTGGCTCCATACTAATTAGCTGTACTAGGCAGTTTATCTAAATGTCGAATGTAATTTTGCTATGATTTTCCCTGCCTAGGAATCTGAGCTCAAGTGACTGAGATGCAAACTTTGTAGGATGATCCAATTTCTAAACGTAAAGGTTTGCAAATCTCTTTAATTTCAAATGGCATGAAACAAGCCGTTTACTCCACCTACACTTGTCCATGAAAGTACAGCCTAAAATACTTTCTTGTGCTCTTCAAAAGAACACCCAAACATTTGTCCTCCTGCTCTGACTTCACCTGGTGGCTTTCATTTGCTTCAACATAAAGACAGGGCGAAGCAAAGTAATAGAAAAATAGAAAACATCTTTGTCGGAAAATGAGATTGCAGCTGTGTAACTGAAGCACACAACCATAAATCAGAATGTCAAATCCAAAGCACATGACTTTCTGCAAGTTCTCCATGTGTGCTATAATGTGATTACAGCCTGGTTACTATTATGATTTAAAACAAAGTCTTTCATGCTAGAAACAAAATGCGGAATGTGAACAGCCTGGGGGAGAGAGCTGTGAGCTGGAGACTTGGACCCTTATTGTCAGAGAGGTGGGCTACACTATTCCAAGTGCTGGTTTGTCAGGTGTGAGAGGGTGAGGGAAGGATTCCAGGCTAATGTTGGCAGAGGTCTTAACATGAGGGACAAATGAGCCGGTGGTGTTCAGCTCTGCCTGACCATTTGAAATTAGGGTTGCAGGGATAGGAAGAGGGGAGCAGAGAATTTTTTCTCTCTCTGTGTTGTAGAAAATCCTGCAGCCAAACACACAGATTACAGAAGTCATTCTTTCCTGTCTATCACATAAACAAATGGTCCAGCTGTTATTGCTAAGATTCCAGTCTGAAAACTTGGACTTTCTTGTATAAACTTCAATGTAATGGTATTTAACGTGTCATAGACAATAAGCATCTAATCCTAGTCAATAAATTGCAGACGAGTTGCATGAACTTCGAGAGTTGTTAAAGACAGCTGTGCTTTTTTTGTAACTCAAGTCATTCTCCAAATTGGGCAGCCCTCCAGGTGTATTTTCAGACAAACACTGTGTGCTAAGAAAATGTGTTGTTTGGAACAGATCAGCAATGGTATGAAGTCAAATCCTACGCCGAAGGAAATAAAGATGGCATCTTTCATTATTGGGGCGCTCAGGGCAGCCAAGGGGAGCTGTGCTTGGTTCTCAGGGCCATTAGATGGCCTTGCTTATAACCACGGGTGAAAGCCTGGCCTCACTGAAACCAAGGGGAGTTTTTCCTTTGATTTCAATGGGGCCAGGATTCTACCCCAGATATATAAATGTCTATAGGGATTCCTGCTACTTTCAGAGCAAGAGGGAACAGTACAAGCATTTCTTAAATATCACTCTGTTGCTTTTAGGAAACAGCAGCTTCCAAAGGCTGAAAATTGTTAGCTATGTTGTTGTAGTCGTGTTGGTCCCGGGATATTGGAGCGATACGGTGGGTGAGGTAGTATCTTTTATTGGACCAACTTCTGTTGGTGAGAGAGACAAGCTTTCGAGCTTACACAGAGCTCTTCTTCAGAGAGGAAGCCGGAGGAGAGGCATGCTAGGGTACCAGTCAAAGGCACTTGGGTGTGAAGGCTGTGTGAAAATAAATTACATTCCACCTCCAGGAGATGGTTTAAGACTGAAATCTGGAGGCACAGATATCTTCTCACACTGGGATAAGTCAGCATTAACTCCACTGAAGCCAGTGGAGTTACACTAGTGTAAGACGTGCGAGTGATCTGAATCAGGCCCTCTTTGGTTAGAATGGGGCAAAATTGGAAAATCTTGGCTCCAGTTTACAAAAACAGGAGACTAAAGCTAGCTCACGCAGCACTTCCCATTGACCTGAGCTGGAGCTCTGAGGGACTCCACACGTCTGCGAATCAGGCAGGTGCCTAACTATGGATTTTGGAGCCAAACTTTACAGTCCTGGTTTGGAAATGTTGGCTCGCATGCACGTATCCAGGGAACTGTTACATTGGAAACCATTTAGCACAGGGTCACTGCTTGATATTGTTAGGTGCCCCCCTGAGGTTAGGCCTAGTTGAAAGGCAGTTGTACTCTTGCTGTTAAGCTGTCATTCCCCGACATTGGCGGCTGTGGTAAAATATCCAGTCAGGCCCTTTCCAGCGTGTTTTCCCACAGCTGCGATCACAAAGCAAATTCATCATTTTTTTTATGATCATCAGACGGTTTACACCTGAGGAGCTGCTTTGCCGTCTGCAAGCGTTACTCTGCCGTGTTCCCCATCTGTCCCTCGGCATATATCAAATATCCCCCTCCTTGACAGCCGGGCGAGGAAAACGAACGAGTTCGCGGAGGCAATGTAAATGAGAGCACTTGGCTCCAGGCAGGAGTTCGCTGGGCCTTTGTCTGAGTGGCCGGGCTTTACTTGAGGTCAAATTCGGAAGAGGACAACCCACACCGAGTCATTTAGGCCACGATTCGGCAAAGCACATGCTTAAGTCCCGTTGACTTCAGCGAGCACCTGCTTAGCACTGTGCTGAATGGGGATGGACACGAACGTGTGTTTAAAGTTAAGTATAAACAGGTGGGGAGGTGCTTCTGCCAAACTGGGTCCTCACCCCCACTGGAGGCTTTGGTGATTCGTACAGAATGAGGTAACAGTATCTCTACACCTGCTCTCCACCCTCCCCTCTTTCCAGCCCTTCACCTTCTTCCCCCTATCCTCCCTCCCTCCCTTCTGTGGCCTCCTCCCTTCCTTTGTCCTTTGGTTAGCTAATTGCCTCCTACCAAAACCCCTCCCAAAGAGCTGAAAACGAGCAACCCAGCATCCCATGCCTCTGAAATAAATGGTGGAACTCATATGCCTTTTGCAAACCATCATGCGGGTCCCTCTGCTTTGTAAGTTCTGTCCCTATCCCCCAACCGTATGTCTGCCGTGTTGACTTAGGCTGTAAGCTCTTCAAAGCAGGGGCCGTCTCGTATTCTGTGTTTGTACAGTGGCCAGCAGAATGGGGTTTCTTTGTGAGGAAGGATGGTCCAGTGGTTACAAGCAAGGACTTTGGGAGACCTGGGCTTCATTCCCTTCCCTGCCACAGACCTCCTGTATGATCTTGGGCAAGTCCCATACTGCAAAGCCCACTCTTTGTTTGCAGAGATTTTGAGACGGTCATGGGGACGTGGCTGGACCAGGTGAATGAGTCGCATATGTTTGCAGGGTGGAGTGAAGAAATTATGTTTTATTATTAGAGGTGGTTGAGAAAGGGCAACACATTTCCCCTTTTATTTTGGCCATAACTTTGAAACATTTCAGTGCTCAGCGTTGCAAATTTTGGGGCGCGCAGTTTCAGCGAGTTCACTCAGGAATTTCCTTCTCCCACATGTGTACATGGGACGATTTCCCATAAAGAAATATTCATGGATCTCTCCTGCATGTCAGCGGCAGTGAAACTAGTCCATCATCACATATGTGCTCTGGAATGCATAGATTCATCACCTCCACAGCAATTAATAAAGCCCTGCTGACCATTCCCCTATATATTGGGAATGATTTGCAATTTGAGAGTGAGAGTTGGTGTTGTTTTTCACATAGAATCAGTTTAATTAATCACACTGTTTGAACAGCTGGGGAGTCCATGTATTTACACTAGAGCTCAGCATTCCTAGAAAACTTGTCAAGTATGACTCAAAATAATACCATCTCCCTGCTTCAAATGATTAATTATATATCTCTACTCTTCATTCACTCCTAAACATTTGATAAATCAAAAGCAGTCCCCTGACCCACCAGTGGATTTGTGGTTACTTGCCATGTACAGGATAAATGATCTCGAAACGGCTTTGAAAAGTTTTGTGTTCGCACTCATCTTTGGCTATCTATGTACATTGCAATTTCACTTGTATTCTTTAGTCTATAAGAGACAGATAAAAGAAAACGAAAAACGTTAAGAATTAGTGGTGGAAATTAAAAACTAAGTTATTTCTAAAGTTAAAGAGTCAGGGCAGGATTTGTAGTAAAACAATACATTCCATAGGCTAATACCGCTACAGTCTAAAGACATCTGAGGCTAGGTCTACGCTGGGGTCGGGGGTCGACCTAAGATACACAACTTCAGCTACGCAAATAGCGTAGCTCAAGTCGGCGTATCTTAGGTCGATTTACCTGGCTGTGAGGACAGCGGCAAGTCGACCGCTGCCACCCCCGCTAACTCCGCTTCTGCCTTTTGTCACGGTGGAGTTCCGGAGTCGACGGCAGAGCGATCGGGGATTGATTTTATCGGGTCTACACTAGACGCGATAAATTGATCCCCGATAGATCGATCACTACCCGCCGATCCGGGTAGTGTAGACGTACCCTGAGTAAGGGACCAAATTTTCAAAGCATGAGGCTGCATTCTGCTCTTGGTTAAAGCAACATAAAACCTGAGTAGTTCCACTGGTGTCATTGATGCTGCTCTGGATTTATATTGGTGTAAGTGAGAACAGAATTTGTCATCTGGTCTCTTCCAGAGATAAATATATGGACATATACTTATCTCATAGACAAGGAAAGGACCCCGAAAGGTCATTGAGTCCAGCCCCCTGCCTTCACTAGCAGGACCAAGTACTGATTTTGCCCCAGATCCCTAAGTGGCCTCCTCAAGGATTGAACTCACAACCCTGCATTTAGCAGGCCAATGCCCAAACCACTGAGCTATCCCTCCGCCCATGATGATGAGTAACTCTTGATGGTGTGGGGGCACCTGACTGCCCCATGCATCATCTCTGGGCTGAGGAGCAGTAGCAAGTAGGTGTAACACCAACAAATCCTGGTCATCAGCAGGCAGGATTGAACCTGGAACCTCAACACATGAGTCTCTACTGCGTGAGCTAACAGCCACATGCCTTTTGACTAAGGCGGTAGCAGACTCATTAATCTCTAAGTGGTCTCGGTGCCACTAGACGGGACAGAGGACCCCACCCAGGAGGTGTGTGGGTTACATGGGCACCTTGGGGAACATCGCATGGCAGCCGGGCTCCACAAGCAGGGTCCGGCTCCAGGGGACGTCACCAGCCAGCACTGGGCTCCTTCAGGGGAGAGGCAAGAGTGCGTTGGGGGGGCGCAGCTTGGAGCTGTGCTGCCCACCCTGCCTGGGGAACACCTGGCCATGCAGAGGTGGCCTGGCTCAGCTTCCAAGCAGCTGGCCAGTGCCCCGGCTTCTACAGCACAGAGAGCCAGGGCTTGAGCAAACCAGGTGGCTCCCCCCAGCTTCCGATCTGCCGGCTCCTGGCAGGAGACAGGTGATGGTTTTCACACTGGGGTGGTGGGGTGGGGAAGGCGTGCCCCACAGTTTGAAAACCTCTGTGCTAAATGGAAGGCAGAAATCTGGAGTGGGGGGGGCATGTCACCTTATGTACCCCTCCTCCCCTTGCATGCATCGCCTCTGGCCTGTCTCTATTTATATGCAACTTAACTTTGCACATGCAATGACACACATCTGCAACATTTTGTACACACGAACGACAGAACATGCACTCACAAGCCACATTTGTGTAGGCAAGATAAGATCAAAAGGGTTTGGGGCTGAAATGTTTTGTGGATGTGCAAGGGATAATGTACAAAAATTGTCCATGCAGCACATGATTTCTCTGTCCCCTGGCAGTTTTCAGCTGCTCTACCAACCTCTTGGGATGCAGATGGCACAAGTTACAGCAGCGCGTTTGTGCCTCGAAGTTACACAGAGGCTGGGGGGGACCAACCCTGCCCACAACTGGCCCAGGACTGAGAGAGTGCACCTGTGACTTAAAAATTCCTTTGTGCTGTCTCCTTTTCCTGAACTGCACTGGACCAAGAAGTCTTTTAAAACCAAGAAATGGGCATGAGTTTAATGATATAAACACCAGTTGGGATCACTGGAAAGAGAGAGAGAAACACTTGTGTCTATTTGAATTGCCTTACCTGGCTCCAAGCAGGCACTTCTAAAATCCCCCCTGCGGAAAATAGTGTCATGGGCCCAGAATTGGAAGGGTTAAGATCCTTCCTTCTATCACTCAAGAAGGTAGGCGTATGCCAAAGGGGTATAAGTGTTGGGAAAGCTGAAACAAGGGGTTAGGAATAGCTAAGCCTTCCCTGAGGACCACCCAAGAAGAGTTAAATATGGGGTTTCTTTTAAGTGGGGATGGGATCAAAGAATAAAGGAGATTAGATCCAAGAGGGAGCTAAAAGGGAACATCTGGTCCTTCTCAGTAATCACCAAGAGAAAGGTGAAGCTTCCTTTGGAGAAGCAAACTATCCAGAGACAACTGTCCTCCGATGTGCCAAATAATAGCAATTCAAGAAGGAAATCCTGATGTCTGTTGTTTTGCCAGGAAACCTTCAGAATGTCCTTCGAATCTGTCGGGCTTTCCCTTGCCAAACTGAATGGAGAAGCGCAGAGAATGGTTGAGCCTAATTTCTCTGGGACCTTCAGCAGAATCACACGGAGGGACCACTCAAGATTTATGAGAACAGAAACTCCCTCTAAGACAGACACGGAGACCTTCCCTCTCCTACAAGCTCAGTGAGAGGTTTTTAAAGGTGTGTATAGTGGCTTCAGAGAACCCCGGTGTAAAGAACCCCCCACCCTCAGGCAAATGAACTCTGGGTCACTTTGAGGTGGGGTGACTTAAAAATGTAGTTTGGGCAGCCTCTGTTAGACATAATCTTGGATTTTCCCCCATTCATTTTCTACCCACAAAACTTGCCACAGGTTGTAAAGGAATCTGAGGCTGCAAACATGGGTTAACTTCCGAGAGCAGGACATTAACCATGAACACAAACACTGAGCCTGATGCTCCTCACTCATTATCTTCACACTGGTTTGGCTCCTTTGACTTTGATGGAGCTACTCCTGATTTAGCCCAGTGTAAGTGGGAAGAGAGTCAGGCCTTATATCTTCAGGTGTGCTGTAATTTGCATGGAAAACTGCTTCAAAAGATGGTTTACTGCGGATAAGGGGACAGCTTTGCTTTGTTCCTCTGCTCCCAAGAAAGGGCACAGATAGATCATTAATCCTACCTGTCACCAAGGGGTGCCAATCAGCCAAACTAAAGTGCCGTAGGAAGATAAGCAAATACAGTCATTGACCCTTTGGAGGACTGAGAGATAACAGGACAAGTTCCTTCCTTGACAGGTTGGTGGACAACATATATCTTTTTGGCCGTTGTCAGAGGCTAGCTGACTTTTCACAGGGCCGAGAGGCATAGCACTTAGCCACCAGAATTTTGGCAATGAGCTTGTGGTTCAAACTGAGCGAGTGGCAATACGGACCTGGAAAGTTGGAACGCAACTGTCTTGAGGAGAACTAGGAGTCCTTTTGGCACCTTAGAGACTAACACATTTATTTGGGCATACGCTTTCGTGGGCTAAAACTCACTTCATCGGATGCATGCATGAAGAGAACTGTGATTCGTGTATTCTCAGCAGGTGGCCTGTTCGAAAGGTCCTTGGAAAGGCTTCCTGCAGAGCAAATGTCTTGAAAGCCTTCGAAATATCTACCGGGAAGTAGTCCACCACTGGAGATATGCCAGAGGACATATCTTGGATAGCTTGCCAGTGTTCTGTCCTGAGAAAATATTTTATGTCCAGGGATATCCTCTGATCTTGTGAAAGCTTAATAAAGGTCAGATCACTAAGAAAACAATCCATTATATCCACATCCCACACACCGCCCCCTCCCCAGTACAGTCTGGAATAGCAGTATTTATAGTTACCCTGGTTTATGCTGCATCTCCGTAGGATCTGTAATGGGTGATGTGTCTGCAAACACTACAGATGTGATCAGGAAATAAATTTTGCTTTCAAACTTGTCACCCACAACTTCCCCCATCGTGTCCCACTTCTTATATATATATAATATATGCTTCTGGCAACAAAATGTGTATTTTAACTTGGTTTGTTTTCCATAAGGAGAATGAATATCAGGCCAACAAAAATACAAACCCTGAAATGTATCTAGTTATTTTCTCACATTATTTAAATATAAGGTCTGAATAGCATCTCAAAGGTTTCACCCGGAAAGGAATGAGATGGAACTTTGAACTGAGTATTTAACACACAGAGGAAATTGTTTATTACAGTCACGACCAGCAGTTCCCAACTCAGGCCAGGCCTACACGACAAACTTTTGCCAGCGTTGCTGTGTCGGTCAGGGGTGTGATGGGCGGTGCTTTGTGACTGACATAGCTACGCCAGCAAAAATACATAGTGTAGACTCAGTTATACTGGCAAAACTGCACCTTTGCTAGTATGGTTTATTTCGGTTGGGGGGAGGGGAATTGGCTAGAATAAACTATACCAGCAAAAGCACAGTTTAAGCTGGTATAAGCTGCATCAGCACTTCCGAGCACTTTGCTGGTGTAGTATACAAGTGTAGCTATACCAGCAACATCTTCCTAGTGTAGCCCTCGCCTAGCTGTCAGTGTGGTTTCGTGGATAAGGCACTGAATGAAAGAGATGGAGGTGCTAGTCCTGGATCTGCCATTGATCTGTTGTGTGATTTTAGGCAAATCCATGGGCCTTCATTTACCCTCACACCTTTTTTCTGTCTTGTCTGGTCAGATTGTAAGTAGAGCTGGTCAAAATTGACCAGTCAAAATGTCTGTGTTTCTTTGACCAAAAGGGAAATAAAAACAGGGCTTTTTTTGTCAAAACAGAGATCGCCTTAGGAAGTATTTGTTTTTGACCAAACTTTTCGATTTGTGGTTGCCAAAAACCGAAACCAAAACAACCCAAACCAGAAAAAAAAAAAGTATATTAACCCCCCAAAACTTTGCAAGACAACTGTCAATGAAATCAAAATGATTTGTTCCTGCAAATAGTTTAGCAGAACCCATTTCCACCCGGCACTCATGGCAAGCTCTTCGGGGCAGGGTCTGGCTCCCTCTGGTCTCTGCATACTGCCTTGCACAATGCAGCCCTGGGCCGGGGACGCCAAGCAGTCTTGTAATACAAGTAATAATCGGTATTGTCTGACATTCTGATGCTGGGGTGGCCAACCTGTGGCTCCGGAGCCAATGCGGCTCTTCAGAAGTTACTATGTGGCTCCTTGTATAGGCACCGACTCCAGGGCTGGAGCTACAGGCACCAACTTTCCAATGTGCCGGGGGGTGCTCACTGCTCAACCCCTGGCTCTGCCACAGGCCCTACCCCCTCTCCACCCCTTCCCTCCCCCTCCTCTGAGCCTGCAGTGCCCTCGCTCCTCCCCCCTCCCCCCCTAGAGCCTCCTGCCTGCCATGAAACGGCTGATCGGGAGGTGCGGGGAGGGAGGGGGAGGCGATGATCAGTGGGGCTGCCGGTGGGGTGGGAGGCACTGGGAGCGGGGGGGGGAGGAGCTGAGGGGGGGCTGCGGACGTATTACTGTGGCTCTTTGGCAATGTCATTGGTAAATTCTGGCTCCTTCTCAGGCTCAGGTTGGCCACCCCATCAGCCAGACCCTGCCCCTGATGCCATTCCAGGCAGTAGCACTGTGAAGGAGCGATACTATAGGCAAAGACAAACCCACCGTAATAATGACAAATGACTATGGAGGCCTGCAGAGCCGCCCACCCTCCCATGCCAAGGCAGGGATATTGATGAGCATATGTATTTGCAGTCCTCTAAATTGGCTGAGATCTTTCCTAGGAAGGTTAATTTCTGTGGTTTAACATTTGCCCAGTGGTCCTATCCCTTTCCTGGGGCCTGAAGAGATTCGCGTTTTATTTAATATGCTTCTACTCCAGGTCCCTACAGAGTCCCGTAGGCTTCTACTCCAGGTCCACACGAGCTCTTAGCCAGATAAAATTCCATTGTGGTATAATCTCCCCTCCTCTCCTTTCCCTCTTTCGCTTTGACCCGCAGCCATTTTGTAGTTATCCTTCTGCAGCTGGAGCCAAGTCTAATGCTGCGCTACATTAGCCTTGCAACACAGTAAGGGAAAGTCACCCCTTCTGGAGATATTCAGCCCACTCCTGCATTCCCAGCACGCCCAGAACGCTTCCTGAAGTGAACGTGGGCGTTTTGGGTGTGGAAGGAACGCGGGATCAGGACAAGGCACTGCTCCCGACAGCGCGGAAGTCCTGCTCTCTGAGGGCCAAAGACTGACCGGCTTTCTCAGGGCCGTCTTAGACTCTGACACAGGGGACCAGATTTTTCATTGCTCACAAGGTTTAAGTCACCTCAGGGCTGCTTTAACTCACTGCAACAGCCGCCAGCGACATTCCGCTGCCAAGGAGCGCTGGAGCACCACGGTATCCGGCCACGTTTCCTCCATCAGTAGTCTTAACTGCAGGCCTCCTCAGGCAGAACGCAGTCTGTAAGTAGATAAGAAACAGTCTGCTTCTTGGGTTCCCCTGGGCTCAGGTTTCTGGGGAATCTCTGCTTTGACTGTCCCTCCTTGGCCTGAGAAGAAAGGTTTGTTCCCCTCCCGCTCTGGGAGACAGCTCTTCTCCAATACGTGCTTTTTTTGGACCCAAGAGAAAGCTTTCATGCCCAGACTGGCCAGTAATATGGGATTTGTTAGGCAGGACAGGTCCCCACCCTGCAGGACTAGATTAAGACAAAGGCACTACAAGCCTGTGCCTAGAACCCCAGATCCTGGTGTCACATGATGGGTCAGGATCTCAGCTTTCATTTAAAAAAAGAATTGTCTCCAACCCTCAGAGCTGCCCCGAAAAGCTTGAAAACGTGACCCAAGTGTAACCACTGTAGTGATGTCTGCCAGACAGCCTAAACCAATAGCTCCAAGAGGAGCTATCGGCCATTGGCATTTTACCTCAAACATGCTACCACCTCAACAGGGGATGGGGCCATGGTGTGGGGGACACGGCAAAGGGGGGGAGGGTGACCCTAGGACCATGCATGACTATAATCCCAGACCTGCCCGGCTGGCCTCTCCAATGTGGAGTGTGCCCATCACATATTTGTAGAGCTGGTTGAGTATTTTTTTAAAATGTTTTTTTGAAGAACTTTTTTTTCCCCCAAAAAAAGTTTAGTTTTCAAAATGTTCAGTGTTGTTCCAAGGAAAAATTCCAATTTGTTTTTTTAGGTTTTCTATTCTGCCGCCCCCTTTTTCCTCCCTTTTCTCCATAGCAGAATGGAAAAAGAGGAAGACCCATATGTTGCTTAAATCAAAAATTGCCATAAAAAAAATCACCAAACCATTCAAAATCTTTTTTTTTTTAAACTGAAATGAAAACACTGAAATTTTCAAAATATTAATTTTCTTTTCTTTTCATTTTTCAACCAGCTCTTTAGCATTTTTCAAATTCTTTTCCCCACATTCCACTTTGTGTTCCATTTATTTGCCACTTCTAAGTAATTGTGACACCTATTGACTTGTGGTTAGTGAGCGGACTGTGCAGAGGAGAGAATTCTTGATTAAAGCTACAGGTAGCTGCTTTTGAGTAACCCAACAGTGAAATTTGGCATGGAACGCACTAAAAATAGTCTGTCATTCAGTCAAAGATTTTTGGTGAGGAACCAGTTGAAATGTGTCTGATGTCTGTCTGCAATGTTTCAAATGTAAGTCATTCAAAACATTCTCTGAGCTTTTTAGCTCATAAAAGCGCTGAAGTACATTCTGTGCAGTGAACAAATTACTCAGCTTTAAGCGGATATTTATGCTGATTAGCCATGGAAAGCCATCTCTGCCATTGTAGTTTTTATTTGCTAGGAAAATAATCCAAAGGTTTTATGTGGCGTTAACGCTAGTTAATAAAATCCGCAAAAGCAACACGAGGAGGAAGAATCTGCTCTGCCTACATTTATTTTCTTTAAATGTTCTTTCTGCATGTGAGTTGCAGTCTGATAGATGAAAGTATTTAGAACAGACATCCCCTTGCCTGTCACTTAGGTAGGGCTTCTTCTTGGACTGTCCTTGCTTCAGTTTATTTACTGAAGAATATTCATATTTTGTAAATCCCAGGTATTTATCCCATTGATTATTTTAGCACAGCACATTTTGAGGATGTTTGCTTTGTTTTAAGCAAATCCTTTTCTGACTTGAAAGTCAGAGCACTAATAAAAGCAAAGGCAACAGGAATATTTGTTAATGTAAGTCCATTCTCCTAAAATATTTATACTTTTTCCCTATGAAGAAGATTAAATGCTTGCAAAATTCTACAGACGCATGCACATATTTGACCCAGAAGGAGATCCCCCAGGATTTGTAACAGCAAATGTGTGTTGAACAAAAAAATCTTGGCCCTCCGCAAACTTACTTTGTGTTCTGAAAGCCAAAGACTTCATTTTAGCATGACCTTAGAAGAAGAGTGATACTTTTAGTATTTCCTGGTATTTGGTGGAAGGAATGTTTTTATTTGAATGCAGATGTCATTTGGTTTACAGGAAGGATTTGGTAACATGTCCATGCCAGTACTGCACTTATCCCAGATTTCCTGCTATGGAGGAAGAACACATGTCAAAGCTCACTGTTTGTTAAATGGAAAAGATTCAGTATACCAGACGCTTCTATTATAAACATTGTGACTTTGTGCAATTTACAAAATGTTCTATCTCCATTAAACAATAAACCCTTGACCCCGCAGCTCAGTTTCAGGATTCTGCTATTTGAGAAGGTAGACATAATGGATGGCAATAATAAATGAAAAGTTCAAAAGGTTAAGAAAAACTGTTTAATTATTTCTCTAGAGCGTGGGCTGCAGAAGCATTGCATGTCTGCCTTCTTTCTTGTAGAAACATTGCATGGAATGAATCCGTCAGTGCAGTTCAGGCCGGGCATAAAGCAGGTTGCTGGCCCTCAGCTGTGTTTATGAACAAACGGTCTCTAGATACTCTTCCGTCTCTGAACCTTTCAGCTTGCTGTGAGTTAACTCCCTGCCAGTGGAGAGGCTGTGCCAGCCCCACAAACCTCAGCATCTGTTTTGCAAGGATCTTTGATTTGTTAGCATGTGAAAGCGATGGCTCATATTTACTTTCCAGCTGTGGTGTTCTTGGGTTTTGTATCTTTAAAAAATACCTTTTGCTTTATTTGCTTGTTAAACACACACGTACACACAAGCAGTGTATTCTGCCCTTGGTACATGGCTGTCTAGTATAACACTCTCCCTGGTTACAGGCCATGGTGCTTTGACTCTCCACTACTTTAATCAAATTTAAAAAAACTTCATTAGCTGAAAAACGGCTCTTGATTTCCACCCGCTCCCTACACCCCTCCTAGCCATGCCGTTCACACTCCCAACTTCCACCTTTCTCCCATGCCACCCTCCCTGCATTTAATTATTTGCATCATAATAGCACCTAAAGACACCTCCCCACACACACACACTGAGATCAGCACCCCATCATGGAAGGCGCTGTACAAACACATGGTAAGAGACAGTGATGGCCCCGAAAAGCTGAAGAGCCATAGAAAGGGGGAGAAGGGAAATGCAGCTATGGAGAGGTGAAATGACTCACCTAGGGTGACACAGCAATCCAGTGGCAGAGCCAGGAACAAAATCCAGATCTCCAGACTCCTCAGTCAATGCTCTATCCACTAGACCACGCTGCTTCTCATGCGTTTTATTTATTCATTGATTTATTTGCACAGGGACACCCTAATCATCTTCCAGACCTCTCCTAACAACTCAGCCCTTCGGAGCAGCCTTTCACCCAGACTTTCTCCAAAGACAAACGTCCCATCTGCCTTCTGGTGCACTGTGTATGTCAACTGTTCTGCTGGTGTCCAAGAGAGATTTTAAGAGCCCAGGTGGCATTTTATAAATAACAAATCATTTAATGACGGTGGAGGGCCAGATCTTCGGTTTGTGTAACCAGGCATTGCTCCATTGGATTCCGTGGAGTTACGCCATTTACTGGACCAAACTCTGTAAACCAGCTTTCAAATGGATAGTAAGAACTCTGTATGATTTTTACTCAATGTTATGAGCTATCTACACTTATATCCAGTCAAAAATAATTTGCCCCAGATGGCCCTGTTGCCAGAAGCCTTTTGCATGGTTTTGCTCTCTCTAAAAGCACCTCCAAATTAGTTTTTCCTCCACGTCCACTCTGGTAGATACAAAGGCAACCCAAACACAAGCCCTTTAGCTCTGGTCTTCCATATGGGACCATCACACAATTGGGTAATGAGATGTCAGGTTTTGACCTTGATGAGACCCTCTCTGTTTAAATAAACATGACTGATTCTCATGTAATGTTATACTCCATCATGAGCCCTATAACAATAACAGTGTGGTAACCAGTCACATGACTTCTTATTGCAATATAAACAAACACAACTAGCAGTGAACAGTGGTGTAACCCGGGCTTGGGTCTGACTGCAAGGTGTTATTTGTCTGCCATAATATGATGAATGCAGCTTGCCAGACACAGCACCTGTAGAAGTAAGAACAAAGCTGAGGATCTGAGGTAACGAATCAAAAAATGTTGGCCATATGGGAATTCTAAGATGACGTGCACTTGATGACAGTTTAAATCCCCAAAGTACAAGACTGCGAATGGCTCTTAGCCTGGTCAGATGTTTGTTTCTGAGGACATAAATGGACCTCAACTAAATGGACCTTCATCTCTGGCACCGTTTAGCCTGTCAACCTTGCAAGCTGGCCTCCCGCACAGATTTGGTTTGTTTCCACCGGGAAGCTTTTTTGGTTCATTAGCTGTAGTGAGAGGCAGCGGCCATGGCTCATTTCTCGCAGCTTGTAGGCGATGAAAAAAACCCTGGTCACTGTGGGTTTGAAGTACCATGAACCGAGAGCTCTGTACGGTATGGAACATTTAGTATTATGCATGTAGCTCTAGGCACACAAATGGAACAGTGCAAGGCGTCCTTTTCTCATTGCGAAACTGTGGAAGCAGATTGGAATCTGGGTTTTGTCCTCTTACAGACAGTGCAGCTACTCGCCCAAGTCACATCATTTTCAGCAAGACGGCCACCTCTGAAAAAGGAAATCGGGCTGGGTGGGGGTTCCATGTTGATTGTTTCTCAGGGAATTCCAGATCAGCTAATAAGTAAAATTATGATTCCCCACCCCCTGTTTCTGAATGCGCAATCTGAACTTGCAATCTGAACAGCAATCTGGGTTCTTTTTTGGCTTATTCATCACCAAGGATATAAAGACTCTGCTGCTAGAACTTAGGCCCAGGTCCTCAACGGTATCTAGGTACCTAAATCCCATTGGAGTTAGACGCTTAAATACCTTTAAGGATCTGGGCCTTAGTTATCCATTTTACTGCTGATGCATGAGCTAGAGTAGAACCTAGCTCCCTCTCCCACCACGTTCTTGGCTCTGCTAGGTGAACAGGAACAAAATCTGAGTTTTCTCTTCACTGAAACAAAGGTGGGTATTTTTTACAGTGAGGTAACTGATGCGCCAGCATTATCTTGCTGTAAAACCCTCAGTGTGAGGCAAACCCACAGCCAGACCAGGGCTGCTGCTCACTCAGCTATGATGACCCACCGCTCCTGCAGTGACTCAGCTCTCAGGCACGCTGCAGCAGCATATCCCTGGGCAGGACCTGGGTCAGGCGACCCCAAAGCACAGATATTTCACCCTCACCGCCGGTGCTGCAAGTTAGTCTATGCAACGGCACCACTTGGCTAGAACCCTCCTGCTGCCTTGTGATGTTACAGATGCTCTAGGCTTCCATGTGTCCATGTTCGTGTCCACGTTCCATGTTCCTGCCCCAGCCTTGCCCAAGCCTTGTTCCAACCAGCTTCAGCCTTGCATGTGCCCTATTCTGACCTGGCTCCAGCCCTGTTCTTGACGTGCTACAGCCCTGACCTCTCCTCCTGACCCTCAGGCCCTTGGACTGACTCCAGTCTGGCTTTGACCTTCGGTCCAGGGGCGCTGGAACAATTTTCATAGTGGGGGTGCTGAGAGCCATTGAACCAAAGTGTAAACCCTGTATATGATGGAAACCACTTCAAGCCAGGGGGTGCAGCAGCACCCCCTAGTTCCAGCACCTATGCTTCGGCCTGCTTCCGGATTCTGATTCTGATCCTGATTTGGCTTGTCAGTGGACTCTGACCCTGGTTCTGAACCACAGCCTGTCTCTGAACCCCGGTTTCAGTGCTGTCCTTGACCCGATCCCAACCCGACATCCAGCTTCGACCATCACTCCAACCACCAGGCCTGACACCCCTAGAATCCAGACCCTGACACTAAGTGGAGATAAGGGACTGAAGTGTTTACCGTGAGGTGACTAGACAAGGTCAGCACTATACCCGCTGCTTGGGGTGGACCTGGCCTAGTTTACCTCATGGTAAAACTAAAGTGCCTTGTCTCTACTAGGTTTTTGCAGCAGGAGAGCTAATGCACGTTAACGATTTTGCAGTAAAAACCCATCTTCTTTGCTAGTGAAGACATGGCCATAGTGAAATGTTGTGTGAGTTGCTAAAGTTGCCCCCCAAATGTGCTGTTCCCTGTGTACTCCTTGTGGGAATTGCTTCCTTTCCCTGGAACTTACATAGTGTTGGGCTGAGTAAAATGGATGCAGTTTTCCTTCAATTTTACTTATGTTTTTTGCATTATCAGAACTCATATTTGTCCCACCCACCTCTCTGGCCCCCTCACTGCAAAGCAGCACTACAAGAAGAGCTGAAGTGTGTGGAGCTTCATGGGACCAATCACCCTGTTATTCTTATGCCTTCCATTAGGGTGCACGGTTGTGCTGATAAAGGGCACTTGACATTTTCCATCAAGATTCTCCACAAAGCAGTTCTGATCAGGCCAACCTCCCTCCCCTTTGAGAACTTATGTTACATTGGGCGGTTTCCTTTGGACGAAACCCCAACCCTCTCCCCTCTGGAAAGCAGAGTCCACGTACTTAATTCTCTCCTCCCCCTTCTTAACAAAAAGAAGAATGCCAGTGTAGCTGGTTTCATGAAACGATTTTGTGGAACAGTGTGCAACAGGAGGGGAGTTATATTTTAGGTCAACCAGGAGAAGACGACCTGTTCAGAACATCAGGTCACATCCAGGGCTAGTTCCCTTGCTCACAGTCATGACTGTGGTGAGATCTGCTACGGCATAACTTCAAAAGGCCATGAGAACATTTGCAAATGTTTACTGCACACGTAACCCACTGGCCAGTCCATTACATGCCCTCCCTCTAGGCCTTAGCCACAGAGGATGTGAGCCTGTTGCAACTGTCAGCTGCAAAGCCTGGCTTTTTAGCTAAAGCTGTAGAGTACCCTGCCTTTAGCACTGGAAGTCCCTCGTTCAATCTGGGGTGTTGGGCCAGATGAGGGCCATTACACAAGCAGAGACAAAGATATGGGTATAGTACGAGTATTGTGGTAAGGCAATGTAGCCTGCATACAGTCTTTTACAATAGCAAACCTATGTGTGTAGTTCTACAGAAATGTGCAGAAGAGTCGGTACGGGGAGGGGAATGTCCAATTTGCTTGTGGTGGAGGTCGATGGGTGGAGGTGGAGGAAGGAGTTGCTGGAAGACCAGCATGCCTACTGGGGCAGTGGAGCAGCTGGTGCATTGTCTATGATGGTTGGTAGATGTCCCAGTGGTGAGGTGTCTGGGTTTGGAAAGAGGTCTGGGCTGGTAGCCTTCACTTTTCATTTCCTTTGTTTTTAGGTTGTGTGTTAGGTATATGCTATGTGTAGAGCAACCTTAAGTGAACCAATCCACTATTATGTGTGTCTATAATACTTTATGTATTTAGGGGCCAAATCAGCTGGGAGGAAGAATTTAATCAGAAAAAATTGACTGATAATTGGGAATTATTCAAGGACACCTTACTAGATGCCCGAAAAGTCACATTCCCACAATCAAGGAAGAAGGCCATATTGGTTTAAAAAAATAACAGCTGGTGTAGATGGGAAGTGAGGGCAGCTGCAAAAAATAAATGGAAGAAAGGGGAAATTGATAGTAATGAATATATATCAGAAGTTAGGAGTTGTAGAAAATTGATAAGGGAAGCCAAGAGAATAAGGTGAAATCTCTGGCTGGAAGACTTAAGGACAATAAGAAGAAATGTTTTTAATATATTAGAAAAGAAAAGAATCCTGACAATGGTATTGATCTGTTGGCAGGTGGAGATGGTAGAATGATCAATAATATTGCAAGGAAGGCAAAGATGTTCAATAAATATTTCTGTTCTGTATTTGGGGGGAAAGGAGGTGATGCAGGCTCATCATATGGTAATGATAACACTCTTTCCATTCCTGTATTTGGGGGGAAAGGAGGTGATGCAGGCTCATCATATGGTAATGATAACACTCTTTCCATTCCACCAGTATCTCTGAAGGATATTAAACAGAAGCTACTAAAGTTAGACATTTTTAAATCTGAAAGAGTTTTAAAAGAGCTGCTGGACCATTAATTTTGATTTTCAGTAAGTGTTGGGGCACTGGGGAAGTTCCAGAAGACTGGAAGAAAGCTAATGTTGTTCCTGTTTTTAAAAAGGGTAAATGGGATGACCTGGGTAATTATAGAAGCATCAACCTGATGTCAATCTGGGGTAAGAAAATGGAGCAGCCGATCTAGGACTCGATTAATAATGAACTAAAGGAAGGTAATGTAATTAATGAAAATCAACATGGGTTTATGGAAAACAGATCCTGTCAAACTAACTTGATACCTTTTTTGAGGAGATTACAAGTTTGGCTGATAAAGGCAATAGCACTGACATAATATACTTAGAATTCTGTAAGATGTTTGACTTCATGCCCCACGATATTTTGATTAAAAAACTAGAATGACATAAAATTAACATGTCACACATTAAATGGATTAAAAACGGGCAAACTGATAGGTCTCAAAAAGTAACTGTAAATGGGGAATTGTCACGGAGCTGGTCTGTTTCCAATAGGGCCCCGCTGGGATTGGTTCTTAGTCCTACGCTATTTAACATTTTTATCAATAACCTGGAAGAAAACATATAATCATCACCGATAAAGTCTCAGCATGACACAATAATTGGGGGAATGGTAAATAATGAAGAGAACAAGTCACTGATTCGGAGCAATCTAGATTGCTTGGTAAACTTGGTGCAAACAAACAATATGTTTTAACACAGCTACAGTCAGCTACAGTATACAACTGGAAACAAAGAAGGAAGGCCATATTTACAGGATGAGAGACTCTATCCTGGGAAACAGGGGTTCTGAAAAAGATTTGGAGAGCATGATAAATAATCAGCTGAACACGAGCTCCCAGTGTGACACTCTTGCCAAAAGAGCTAATGCAATCCTGGGATGCCTAAACAGGGGAATCTCGAGTAGGAGCAGAGAGGTTGTTTTACTTCTGTATTTGGCACTAGTGTGGCCGCTGCTGGAATCCTGTGTCCAGCTGTGGTGCCCACATTTCAAGAAGGATGTTGATAAACTGGAGAGGGTTCAAAGAAGAGCCACGAGAATGATTAAAGGATGAAATAATATGCCTTATAGTGATAAACTCAAAGAGCTCAATCTACTTAGCTTAACAACGAGAAGATTAAGGGGTGACTTGATCACAGTCTATAAGCATCTGCACAGGAACAAGTATTTACTAATGGGCTCTTCAATCCAGCAGAGAAAGGTCTAACACGATCCAATCGCTGGAAGTTGAAGTTAGACAAATTCAGACTGGAAATAAGGTGGACATTTTTTATGGTGAGAGTAATTAACCGTTGGGACAATTTACCAAGGAAGGGTCATGGTCTAAGTTCCTTCTAAGCTGCACGGCCGTGCAGATGCCTATTAAGCCCCGCGCAGGGGCTCAGAGCTGCGGCAGGGAGAGATGCCTCTTTCCCAGCATGGACCTGCCACGGGGGGGAGAGGCGCCCCTCCTCGCCGGCCCCAGTGTGGAGCAGCTGCGGGCATAGGCGCCGACTCCATGGGTGCTCCGGGGCTGCAGCACCCACGGAGAAAAATTGATGGGTGCTCTGCACCCACCGGCAGCTCCCCGCCCCGCCCTTCCACTCCAGCTCACCTCCGCCTCTTCCCCTGAGCGCACCGTGTGCCCGCTTTTCCCCCCTGGCTCCCAGTACTTGCGCCATGAAACAGCTGTTTTGCGGCAGCAAGCGCTGGGAGGGAGGGGGAGGAGGGGGAACGCGGCATGCTCGGGGGAAGAGGCGGGGCCGTGGCAGGGATTTGGGGAGGGGTCCAATAGAGGCAGGAAGCGGACAGAGTTGGGGCGGGGACTTTGGGGAAGGGGTTGGAATGGGGGGCGGGGCCGGGTTGTGGGGGAGTGTGAGCACCCACCGGCGCCAGGAAAAGTTGGCGCCTATGGCTGCGGCGGGAGGGGGGGGGAGAGGTGCCCCTCCCCACTGGCCCACCACAGCCCCTCCCTCGGCCCAGCCCAGCCTCGCCGGAACTGCCGCAGCCGGGGAAAGGCGCCTCTCTCCCGGCCCTGAGTCCCCTCCCACACTCCGAACCCCTCGGCCCCACCCCCACCACACATCACCTCCATATTGGTGCACATAACAAAATTCATTCTGCACATGGACGTAAAAAATTAGAGGGAACACTGGTCGTGGTGGATTCTCCATCACTGGCAATTTTAAAATCAAGATTAGATGTTATTCTACAACGTCTGCTCTCGGAATGATTTGGGGAAGTTCTATGGCAGGGGCAGTGAATTATTTTTTGTCAAGGTCCAAATTTCTTAGTCGAAGTGCAGACTCCAGAGAAAATTTAGAAAAACCAATAATGATGATAATAATACGTAAAAAAAAAGATTTCAGGGTCCGTTCAAAAGTGTCTGGTGGTCCAGATTTGGCCCACAGTACGCCTATTGCCTACCCCTGTTCTATGGCATGTGCTATACAGGACAGTCTAGATAATCACAATGGTACCTTCTGGCCTTAGAATATATGAATCTATATATACATACAATTATTTGTTTAAAAAAAAACCCACAGACATAAGCGACAGCATTTGGACCTTTTGTATTTGTTTCCCACAAACATTCATGCAAATGATTGATTTGGTTGGTTGGTTTTTATGGAAAGTGACAGACTCACAAATACTCCTGTGACTGTTCACTGGGGAGGTACTGCCAAAATGAGTCTGAGCACAGTCCTTTCCCCTGGTACAGCTCTTGTTCCAGCTCAGGTGGTAGCTAGGGGATTCCTCATGATGGCTGCCCCCTTTGTTCTGTTCCAACCACTTATATATCTTTTGCACAAGGCGGGAATCCTTTGTCCCTCTCTGGGTTCCCACCCCTCCTTCTCAATGGAAAAGCACCAGGTTAAAGATGGATTCCAGTTCAGGTAACATGATCACATGTCACTGGAAGACTTCATTACCCACTTGCCAGCACACACGTCTACAGAGAGACTTACAAGTAAAACAGAGCCATCTGCAGACAATGGTCCTGGTTAATGGGAGTCATCAAGATTCCAAACCACCATTAATTGCCCACACTTTGCATAATGACAATAGGCCCTCAGAGTTATATTTCATATTTCTAGTTTCAGATACAAGAGTGGTACATTTATACAAATAGGATGACCACACTCAGTAGATTCTAAGCTTTGTAATGATACCTTACAAGAGACCTTTTGCATGAAGCATATTCCAGTTACATTATATTTAAACTCATTAGCATATTTTCATAAAATCATATAGAGTGCAACGTCACAATGTTAACCAGGCCCTTCCTCAGAAATGCTCTGCCTTAGTCAGTCAGGTACCCAGGACATTCCTAGACTACTCTTCCCGCAACCCCCAAAATCCATCACTTCCACAGTCTGCTCAAAAATTTATCTCAGTCCCATACAGTCTCCCCTACCCTACTCAAAAAAACATCAGTTCCATACTTTTATATACACCCTCCCCCAAGTGATCCAGAGCTGCCATGCCCTCTCTCCTCAAACAAACAAATACCACATCCCTCCCCCAGCCCCGCTAATCTTTGACCCACCATTCTCTCCTCAGCTCCTCATGGAGATTTCTGTAGCTGGCTCCCTTATCTGGCATCTGTTCCCTCAGAGACACAGTGGTGGGGGCGTATCCGTTGTCCTGTTGATTATGGGGTGGTTGGTCATCAGTGTCTCCTCTGGTGGTAGGCCGAGGGTTGGTTGGTGAGTGGGTCTCCTTTTTGGTTCTTAACCACTAACCACCAGTGGCCTTCCCTTGCCAGCATGCAGAGGAGGGTCAGGAAGGAAGCAGGTTTCCTTAGGGTTTTGGGAGGTAAGGCAGTGCAGCTCCAGGCTTCCTCCCGGTAGTGGTTCTTCATGTTCCAGAGTGGGGCTGGCCTGGCAGGCACTGGGAGGGGGAAAGAGATGCAAATTAGCAAAAAGAATTCCCATAATCTAGAGCTATTTGGCTGGACACCACAGGAGTGCCCTGCTTAGTGCATCTTATAACGTGTTCTGGAGGAGTATCTCTCCTGTGAGCCTTAGCAGCAGTGGAGCTGCTCTCTTTGGGCATGCTAAAGCCCTCTTCCAATGCACTTATAATCTCTTCTGGGTGGACACCTTCTCCAAGGCAGAACTGCTAAGTAGTACAGGAGCAGGTCGTCTTCCCTGCTGCTCTCAGTAGATAGCTTGCAGCTAGAGAGGCCCATGACCAAATAAGGGTGGTTAGAGCCAGAGCAGATTGGGGAGAAAGGAGCTGAGTGCCCAAGAAGCAGGGAACCCACTGAAAATAAGTTCGCATGGACAGAAACTCTCTGTGCCCTGATTATAAAGTGCTCTGCAGCGCTGGAAGCCCTATGAACTGGCTTGCCTGCATTTCTCAACAGCGCCAGGCTCCCACCAATTTTTATGGAAAACTTTCTTCGCCCCGTCTATGAAGTTTTCAGTGTTGGAAACTACATGCATTGGGCACAGAGAGATTTCCACATAAATTGGTGGGAGCTGCTGAAAACATCTGAGGCCAGTTCATAAAGTTTTTAACATTGATGGAAAACTGTGTGCAGGGTGCATGGTGTTTTCCCATGTAAACTTACTGGTTTTCATTTTCATTTGCTCTTCTAATTCTAGGGTGCTGTCAGATCTCTCTACCTCGCAGGCCTCCTGCTTCCTCTTCTGTCCCTCTTGCAAAGCTTAGAGGGCCCACAAAAGACCACCTCTGCTACTGCACAACTCCTAAGTTTATTAGGGGCAATTTTCTTCCCTGCATATGATACACAAGAGCAGAGCGGGCTTTCTCTGTGCACATTTTAAGGAATTGTGATGACATCATGGTAATTTGTTTGATGGGTCATCAAAATCCCAAGATGAGTATATAACATATTCACAATTATGAGCTGTACTCTGTTGAACTTGATGACACAGGATATGAACAAAAATCCACACTTCTTATTAAAATCACATCCAAAATAACCCTCTACACTGCTGTAAGTTTCTGTGAGATTTTGTTTGTTTGAAGAAAAATAATAAAGGAAAGGCGACTCTTAGCACTTGCAGTTTGATTTCAAGAGAGCTAGGAACAATTCTTAAATTGAGTGGTGACATCAGAGGTTAGTTAGCCAATCGCCTTCAGTTTGGTTGTACCTGCCAACCCAATGGTCTGGGGAAATGGATATGAAGAGTCAGATTTGCTCTAGAGAAATAGTTATAGCCACGAGAGAGGATATTTTTCTATTTAGATGGAAGTGGGATTTTTACATCGGCCTGTCAAATTCTGCTGGGGTTCAAAATCTGAGAAAGAAAGGTTCTACTTTAAAAAAAAAAAAGAGAGAGAGCTGTGCAATAGATTGGAAAAGCTCATGGTTAAAAGGGCTCCAATTAGTAGGGGAATTGTTCATTTCCTCTCTTCTCCTGCCCAACTTCCAACAAAGAACAAAGGTTGGGAATATGTGGGGGCACCATTCCATGCCTCTGAATCCGCCACAGAGACTTAGGGGCCCCTCACAGTAATGAAGCTTCTCTACTTGATTAATGTTGATCACGTTATGTTACATCACAAGCTGTACTTAGAGCCTACAAAGATAATAGGAAGCATCATCCAAAAGTCCGTTTTTGACCAGCGTTATACTGGATTCCAAATTTAGGGCCAAATTTTCCAGGCTGAGCACATACCAATACCTGATTTAGCTCATGCACATTGGATAACTTTGCATGTCACATCCATTTACACAAAGATGTATGTGCAGTTCCATGCACCTGACTCTGAAAATGGCTCATCCGAAGAAAATTCTTATCTTTGTTGCCATAGAGCTAGATGGTGGCTATGAGCAGATCCTTGAGCAAGGGGCAGTCCATAGGCTGCACCAACCCAGAAGTCATCTCAGGAGGCATTGTGTTTGAAATACCCCCCTGAGTCATATTTCTCCCCTGCTTCCTCCTTCGTTTTGTGGTGGCAGGGCAGAGGGTAATTTGTCCCTGGCCTGTACCAACAGCATATTCTGGCAATCCCAACACTGGCTTAGCCACACTGGCAAGCAAGTAGTACCTCAAGCACAGATTTCACCTTTTCCCCACCTCATTCCATTCCATCCTCCCCTGGTCTAGGGAGAGAATAAGCAGTTATGTAGCCCCACTTATTCCTGCATTTCCAGAGCCAAAGTAGGCCATACTTACAGGATGGGGGACTCTGTCCTTGGAAGCAGTGACTCTGAAAAAGATTTGGGGGTCATGGTGGATAATCAGCTGAACATGAGCTCCCAGTGTGACACTGTGGCCAAAAGAGCTCAGGCAATGCTGGGAAACATGAACAGAGGAATCTCAAGAAAGAGTAGAGAGGTTACTTTACCTTTCTATTTGGTACTGGTGCAACTGCTGCTGGAATAGGGTGTCCAGTTCTGCTGCCCACAATTCAAAAAGAATGTTGATAAATGGGAGAAGGTTCAGAGAAGTGCCACGAGAATGATTAAAAGATTAGAAAACGTGCCTTATGGTAATAGACTCAAAAAGCTCAATCTATTTAAACAGAGAGAAAGTTAAGGGGTGACTTGATTATAGTCTGTAAGTACCTACCGGAGCCGCAAATATTTAATAGTAGGCTTTTCAATCTAGCAGAAAAAGGTCTAACACGATCCAATGGCTGGAAGTTGAACCTAGACCAATTCAGAGTGGAAATGAGGCATAAATTGTTAATAGAGTAATTCACCATTGGAACAACTTACCACGGGTCGTGGTGGATTCTCCATCACTGGCCATTTTAAAATCAAGGTTGGATGTTTCTCCAGTGGCATAGCCAGGATCTAAGAGCAGGGGGAGCAAACATAAAACAGGCGCCCCCCCTTGGCTCCTCCTCTGGCCGCTCTGCGCCCCCCCCTTGGCTGGCTCCTCCGGCTGTGCTGCCCCCCCCCATTGGCTGCCAGCCGCCATGCTGTGCCCCCCCTTGCTCCTCCGGCCACGGCTGCCGGCGGCGCTGCGGGCCGCCTTGCTGCGCCCCCCCCCCCTTGCTCTGCTTCCTCTGGCCGCCCCCGCCGCCCCCCCATTGGCTGCTGGCCGCGCTGTGGGCCGCCCTGCTGCGCCCTCCCCTCGCTCCTCCAGTCGTGCTGCCCCCTCCCCATGGCTCCTCCGGCCATGCTGCCCCCCCTTGCTCGCCGCTTTTTGAAAACGTGCTGAGGGAAGTGGCTGCTTCCCCCTACACCCCACTAGCTACGCTACTGTGTTTCTCTCAAAGACCTGCTCTAGGGGTTATCTGGGGGGAGTTCTCTGGCCTGTATAGAAGGTCAGACTAGATGATCACAGTGGTCCCTTCTGGCCTTGTAATCTATGGAGCTGTGAAAGACCGGTAGTGCTCATAGGAATGGAAGAGGTATGTTCTGACATCCCCTATTCCACTGCATGGGTACGTAATCCTAGCAGAAAACTAGCTCACAGGAAGCTCCCAATAAGGAGTCCAGTTCTGATAACCTTATTCCTATTCAGTAGCATCTTACCTTTGAATAGTTCCATTGGTTTCTATGGTACTATGTAAGAAATAAGGGACTACTCAGTGTAGGTAATGGTGGCAGAATCTGGCTCATAGATGATATGTAGAACCTGATCCTACCACCTTTACTCACACTGAGTAGCAACTTACTCTGTAAGTTGTCCCAAGAGTAAGATACTATTCAGTGTAAGGATGTCAGAATCATGCCTCCATTATATTAGAAAGTGACTAAGAGGATATGCTGTTAATGCTCCTAAGATTTGCTATAGTATTTCTGTTCCAAGTTTATCAGACTTCAGATAGAAAAACTCCAGTCTTATATTTTCTATAGACAGAGTACTGTTCCCTTTCTCAAACTCAGTAACAGTTGATCAATTAACAAAAAATGCTGTTTGCAAGTAAATTATTTGAGGGTAAAAAGCCCCAATTCATCAGATAAACTGAGAATCCCACTGACTGGCCCTCTGCAAGGTAGACAAGCAGATGGAATGCTGGTTGTTAGAAAGATTTCCAAGTAGCTCATCACATTTCTTCTTTTCTATGCCCAGTTCTTGGAGGTTGTTGAGTTGAACTGTGACTTGATACTGGGTCCTGGGATTGTAGGAATGAGCGATCGTTAGCTGTGATTGATTACTTTACTGCTAAATTCTGATTGATGTTTCCTTCAAACCCTTTCTCTGCCGTTGCAATATGCTATCCGTCAGCTTGTGCCAGCGTCTGGTTATGATAGTGTTCTTAGTGTCTACTGGTTCTTGCTAGGATAGGAGCTGGGTGATTAGAGTTATCTAAATGTGTGAATAATTGAGAGGTTATGCTATATTACATGCCTCATCAAGTTTCCTATTCAAGTCTCGGGAACATATTTAAAGCTCAACACTGTGTCTCAATTATGCTTGAACTTCTGGCAGGAACAAGCCACATTAACAAAGCTGTCAAAAACACACTCTGCTTAAAGTTTCCTGGGACAACTTGACAATGGATCTTGTTCATTTGTTCAAGGGTTTACTTCACATGGGGCACATTCTGCTATAAAAAGGACCTTGAATTTATTAAGTTTCCTTCTTGCATGCTCTCAGAAAGGAGGGCAGAAACTAGATCTTGATCAAATTAGATTGCAAAGTTGGTTATATGTACTAAATTTATATTATAAGTTCAATAAAATTGATACATGGAGAGTAATAGTGGGTTTTACATATGATACCTACAGAGCTCCTGCTACAGTAAATTGCAAAGGCCTCTGCAATAAATATTTGGTGTGGTGAATAAAATGCAATACTGTAGTTAGTGAATCTGAATAATTATTCTAGCAGTGTGGTGCCACAGATAGGATTCTGGGCTACGACTCAGGAGAACTTGAGCAAATCATTCCCGCCTGAGACCTTGCACAAATCATTTCACCTCCCTGTGCCTCGGTTTCCCCACATGTTTAATGGGGATAAGAATACCTACCTTCTTTGTAAAGCACTTGGGATCTACAGGAGCAAAGTATTATTGTAGTAGCATGCAGTCATATTGTCCTGTGTGCAGCCTATCACAGGCTGAGCTGTTGTCACCAGCAAACCTGCTCTGCGTGGATGAAGTGTGTGTGTTTCACTCTAGGGGGATACCACTCAAGGAGTCAAGGGGCAAATTCCCCCCCTCCCGTGACACTTTTCTCCTGGCTGCATTATACCCAGCTATGTGACCGCAGCGTTCCATCCTAACAGACAGAGAGAGGGACCTCTGGCCTGTTTCTTGGAGAGGGGAAATTGCTTTTACAAAATCCTGCCATGACAAGTATGTGGTGAACCAGTGAAAAAGCCTCTGTGATTCAGCTGGGAGCGCTTTCTGTTTGCATTTGGGGTTAAAAGACAAACAAGAAGCTTCAGTTCCTTTAGCTGTGATGCCCTTTTGAGGTGAGGGACTGTGCGGCTGATAATTCACAGATTCACAGAGTCCCAGGCCAGAAGGGATCATCTAGTCTGACCTCCTGTATAACACAGGCCATAGATCTTCCTCTAAATAATTCCTAGAGCAGAGCTCTTAGAAAAACATCCAGTCTCGATTTTAAAATGGTCACTGATGGAGAATCCTCCACAACTCTTTGGTAAGTTGTTCCAACGGTTAATTACTCACACGGTTAAAAAAAAGGACGCCTTGTTTCCAGTCTGAATTTGTCTAGCTTCAACGTCCCGCCATTGGATTGTGTTAGACCTTTCTCTGCTATTATTTCTTTCTCCCGTTATTAAATATTTGTTCCCCATGGAAGTACTCACAGACTGTGATCAAGTCACTGCTTAATTTTCTCTTTGTTAAGCTAAATAGACCCGAGGAGCTCAATCTGTCACAATACAAAGAAGGAAAAGGGCTAGTGGTAATAATAGGTAGCTCTTTTCCAGTGCTTTCCCTCAGTAGATCTCAAAGTGCTTTACAAAGGAGGTCAGCATCATCATCCCTATTAAACACATGGGGAAACTGAGGCACAGATAAGTGACATCATTTACCGAAGGTCACAGGCAGGACTAGAACCCAGGTCTCCTTGCTATTTAGGAGTCTAAAAATGTACAAGGCTATTGAACTTGCAACAGTGGCCCCTACTGGAAAGCCCCCTTATTCACTGGCACCAGTATAAATCAAGAGTCATTCCACTGAAGTCAATGAGTTACACTGGTGTAGGTGAGAGTAGGCCCTGGTCTACACTGGGGGGGGGGGGGTCGATCTAAATTACGCAACTTCAGCTATGTGAATAACGTAGCTGAAGTCGACGTACTTAGATCTACATACCATGGTGTCTTCACCACAGTGAGTCAACTGCTGCCGCTCCCCCGTCGACTCCGCCTGCACCTCTCGCCGAGCTGGAGTACCGGAGTCGATGGGAGAGCGCTCGGGGATCGATTTATCACGTCTAGACTAGACGCGATAAATCGATCCCCGCTGGATCGATCACTGCCTGCCGATCCGGCGGGTAGTGAAGACATACCCATAGACTCTGTAAGGCTAGAAGGGACTGCTTGATTTCTTTGTGGGTCCTTTATCTACCCATGCAAACTGTTAACGCTCCTTTAAATTATTAACAGTTCAGCATGTGCTTAAGTGCTGCGCTTGGTAGCAATTGGATTTAAGCACGTGCTTAATTGCTTTCCTGAATCGAGGCCTAGATCACTACTTTCTGTGGAGATCTAGTTAAGCAGAGACAAATTATTTACCAC
This sequence comes from Emys orbicularis, assembly GCF_028017835.1. NCBI lineage: Eukaryota > Metazoa > Chordata > Testudines > Emydidae > Emys > Emys orbicularis. The sequence goes on along the minus strand of NC_088686.1, from coordinate 9,635,941 downwards.
CCTTTGGCTTTCTGGTGGCTTATACAAGAGACAGAGCTGACCTCATTCCAATTCTTAGTGGAGAGAAGTTCAGTTAGTATCTTTTCTGTGGATAAATAGAGAACTCCACTGCTGTTGGTTTTGGCCCCCTTCACTAACACTAAGAAAAACAGTAGGACAGAGAGGCCAATATTTTCAAAGCAAGGTGTATCTAAAATTAGGCAGCTAAGTTAGTTACCTGATTGTCAGCATCCCTGAAAACCAGGCACATTACTAAGGTAACTAGGCAACAAAATCCATGTTCAACGCTAGGTACCTAGCTTTGAAAACATCAGTCATAGTTGGTGCCATTTTCAGTGAACTACGCAGAAAACGAGCCCCCTTTGCTTTCCTTGCAAACACATACCTTACTAGATTAAAACTTGCACATAACTCAAATTTGCTGCTCTCTTTTTTGTTTTTATCTTTGAATCAAAACATTAGGAATGGTGTAGCAATAGTTCTTTATTATAATCAGAGGCTGATGGAGGGATGTTGGTTGTCACAAAATCAACATAAGTTTATTGCTCTCTAGTTTCTGCTAGACATATATTGAAATAAATTGCATGCAACTTACATTTTTCTCCCTATTTTGGGAGACCGTGCCCCTTAGTGGCTATAATATGTATATTTACCAGTAATTTAGACTACAGCTTATTAAGAGAAAGTCCTGGAATTAAACTGAATTCTCTGTATTAAAATACAAAATCAAAATGCTGCACAAGACACAACGTTAATACAAACTCCTTCGATTCTGTTTAGTAATGAATATCTTGCAACTCTTCCTCAGGAAAGTCAAAAACCATGTGGGTCTTGTAATTGGATCTAAATGATTATGAAATTTTGGGAAACTGGTGTTTATGACACCTGCTGGGGTAGACTTCCTTCTCCAGCTGTGAGAGGACATTGCGCTGGCCTAAACCGCATGACCTCCTCCTGACCCATGACAGAACCACTCAGGACAATTAACTTACAAAGTGATGGGCTCCCAGTTGTTTGTTGAACTGGAGAAAATCCGCTTGATTTTCAAGTACTAATTTTCATTGTTTTGTGTCTTGCATTTGGGAAAAATCTGGGGTTGTTTTGAAACCACAGGTGATGTGACCCATTGAAACCTGGATTTAAACATTGGTTTTATGTAGCAGATGGATAAGCTATCAGTCACTTGCCTGTAGGTGGAAAATCTTTGCTTAAGCCATTAACACTCCCAAGAGTAATACTACCTGTGTTAAGCACAGGGAAATCTGTTTTCTTACTGTGATTTGATATTGAGAAATAACAGGAGGAGATAAGCTTTATAACAGCACTGAAAAAAATCTCTGTCGTAACAAAGGAGACACATGGAGCAAAGCTGGCCAAGCTGTTTGGCCTGTGACAGGCCGAGAAGTCTGACAGGCTGCACCAGCAGGCCATGTCCCCTTCACCTCCAAAGAGCAAGAGGGCAAGATGCAAAGAAGACAAAAGAAGTTGGTAACAGGACGGGGCTGGGGGCGGAGGAATAGCAGCAAATCTGACCAGATGCTTCCCCCTCTCTTACATTCCTGCTGTATTCCCGTTATTCCTATGGTCAGTAAGGAGTGGCCCCAACGAGTGGGGCAATGTTAATTATTTTGCCAAGGCAATGTTAGCGATTGCATTAATAATGTAGTATTGACAGTACTTGCCACTCACGGAGAACTCTTCATCTGTAGCTCTCAAGTATCATTAGGCTGACCGCTGTCTTATAGGAGGAATTCTGCCATTGGATGCACTCATTGTTTTCAGTGGAATATGAGCACATAGTTCCAAGAGGAGAATTTGCTTCAAGGAGAGGAAGCCCAGATGCTGGGAAAAGCCAGAGAGGAGGGTCATTTTAAGTATTGCAGCTATGTAGGTAGACCAGACGATCCACTAAAACTCATGCTTCTGCTCTGTAGGCCTGATCCAATAGTCACTGAAGTCAGTGGAAAGTCCCATGAATTTTTATAGGCTTTGGATCAAACGTATGCTTTGACTGAGGAAAAAGCCATTTCTGTTTCCCTGAAATGCACTTACTTAAGAAGGCCATGGTTTGCCCATCCACGACACAAGCCAACACCTCCATATTTTCCCATAGTTTGTGGTTTCCATGCTTTAAACAATGTCATATTTAAAAGAGTAGATGAAGTGGTTAATTTTAGCTGTCACTTGCTATAAATTGTTAATTACTATACTCTTTTCATAGAATCATAGAATATCAGGGTTGGAAGGGACCTCAGGAGGTCATCTAGTCCAACCCCCTGCTCAAAGCAGGACCAATCCCCAACTAAATCATTAGTGATTGATAGACATAATGGTTTATTTTCTGGTTTTCTGTACTTGTTTCCCTGCCCCTCTCCCCCCCATCCCTCCCCGCCCCCTCGTGGTCCCCATTCTACATTAAAGACCACACTTTGCTCTTTGATTCAGATCTGCAATCCATGCTAAAATGAATGGGAACTGTGCGCACATAATAAAAGAATGTGGTGATGTATCTGATTTTTTTCCCCTTTAGATATAGATAATACAGAAGGTCCAATCCAACCCCAATTGTTTTTTCCACTGGACTGGCCGCTTAACTATTTCCTACATTACTCTAAATTCACAAAATTGTTCCTCCAAGGAACAATAAAAGAAAAGAAAAGAAAAGAAACATCTTGGTTTCTCTCTTTGCTCATGGTGCATCTGTCTTAAAGATTTCCTTAAAGGAATAGCGAGTAGGCTTTCTCGGTTCATTGCCTCCAGTGGGACTTTTGCCACTTACTTAAATAGAAGCAGGATTGCTCTCTTAAAGGACTTCCTTACTTCAAGGGATCTAAGGGTATGTCTTCATTACCCGCCGTATCAGCGGGTAGCAATAGATTTATCTGGGATCGATATATCGCGTCTCGTTAAGACACGATATATCAATCCCCGAACGCGCTCACCGTCGACTCCAGAACTCCACCAGAGCGAGCGGCGGTAGCGCAGTCGACGGGGGAGCCGCGGCCGTCGATCCCGCGCCGTCTGGACCCCAGGTAATTCGATCCAAGATACTTCGACTTCAGCTACGCGAGCGTAGCTGAAGTTGCGTATCTTGGATCGATCCCCCCCCCAGTGTAGACCAGCCCTTAGACCCTGAACCAGCAACCTTTACATGAATCCTCCCATTGGCTTTAATGGTGCTGCTCTCAGAAGGTCTGCAGGATAAGGCTGTAACCGATTGCTTTTGCACAAAGATGAGCTTATTCAATATTCATGTGCACATGCAATCATGAAGCCCATCCAAGACTTTTATGTATTTCAGCTGAAGCTGCCAATTTTGGATGCAAAGCTGTGGCTTTCCCTTTCCTCTTGCGAGATACACTTTCACTTCCTAATGGGCAAGCCTGCCGTGAGACGGTCACCGTGGATGGATTTCTCATCTGTATATAAACAGGTTGTCCCTTGAATTATGAGCCCCGATGTTCAGGACTCTGCCCCAGACCATGTGGCCACACAGGTAGAAGCAAATTCAAGTCTGTCCATGCCATAGGCTAACTGCTTGCAAACACATGACCCGACTTGTGGGTCTGGACACAGATTGCGATATATTCCTCAAAGGCTGAATATGTGTGTGTGCAGTCACTAGCCACTACAGAGATGATAAAAATGCAGGTAAGTTAGAAGGAACAGGAGGCTAGGTTCTGATTTAAGACTATGTGCCCACACAGAGAGGGAATAAGTGCTAGGGGAGTGCTATGCAGAAGAGATAGAGCTACACAGAGTGCCATCTACTGGCTGATAACATATAGAGTCATTCTAACGTCGGTAGGTTCAATAAAGTTGTTCTTATGTCCTGCAAATGGGTTCCAGATTCCAGCCCTTAACCTTAAGGAACCACCTGACACTTATAATGGGCCCTGGACGGGCATATAGGAGTAAGTAGGACTATAGGCCCAGTTGCTGCCTCCCTGCAACAGGGGAGTGAGGAATGGCCAGAATCTTGGACCATCCACCCTACTGGTGGCCAACACAGGTGGGCTGGGATGGCAAGTCCCTGCTGGGAGAGGTCAATAGCAAATGACTACCCTACATCTCAGCCCCAGAGCAAGGAAGAAACCAAGGAGGAGTTGTACCTCAGCGGCGTGTGTCTGCAGCACATTGTCTACTAAGGCTGCTCCGGGGTGGTGCCCCCGCTTGCTCTGATAATAGCAGTGAAGCTGTGATAGCACATATCCAGGGTTTCATGTGGGGTTGGACAGCCCACGCTGATGGGGCTCCAGTGATTGTTTTCTGAGCTAGCTAGAGCTACAAGTGCTGCAGTGTAGACATACCCTAAGACAATGGTTCTCAACCAGATTTCAGGGGGTCCGCCAAGCATGGCCAGCGTTAGACTCACTAGGGTCCAGGGCAGAAAGCCGAAGTCCTGCTGCATGGAACTGCAGCCTGGAGCACCAAGCCCCACCACCTGGGGCTGAAGCCAAAGCCTGAGCAACTTAGCTTCACAGTGCCCCTTGTGGTGTGGGGCCCTGGGCAATTGCCCTGCTTGCTACCTCCTAACGCCGGCCCAGGCTTTTATATGCAGAAAAACAATTGTTGTGGCCCAGCTGGGGCATGGAGTTTTTATATTCGGGGGGAGGGCTCAGAAAGAAAAAGGTTGAGAACCCCGGCCCTAAGATCCATATTTGGCATGTTACTAACACTTCTTGGTATCGACTGTAACTGTTATTAAGTATGCATATTTCTTAATCGTAAAGAGAATATTTCTGACATAATTGGCAAAAGAAACAGGTCTGAAAGCCAGGTGCACTGGAAAGAGGTCACATTCAAGGCTCACAGACACAGATTTAACCCTTTCCCTAAATATTACTTCTTTCCTAATATGCCTCCCTTGATACAGAAGAAAGATTACAGGTCTGTCGCATCTTACGCTGGGGTTCCGTTCCGCAGTCCGCACGTAAAGCGAAAATCGCGTATAGTCAAAATTCCATTGAGTGTAATGGTGGGCGGAATCGCCCGCACTCCAGGTACTGTATCAAAATTGTTATTTTTCTCGTTTTGGTTTTGGTTTTGCCGACCGCGTAAAGCTGAAATCACGCATGTTAAATGCGCGTAAGATGCGACAGACCTGTACCAGCCTCCACATCTGCAGTAAGAAAGCACGTTTGGCCCACAGACAGTGCCCCAGCTAGAGACCACAGACAGAGCTGTGGCATCTGGTTAGAGCTACTGGATTTTTAGCCTTGCACAATGATGCATATGCTGTAGGCCTAGGTCTACTAGCTAGTAAGATTTCTGACGCAGCCTTCCATCTTGCTCACACACTGGAAGCCAGCATGTTCTTCTACCCCACTGCTCTGCAGAGGACGAGCACCAGCCCTAGGAACCATTTAGGCTGTATTTTGAGCACTGAAGTGGTGTGTATCCTTCATGCTAGTCCTTTGCACAGGGGTGGATTCTTCCTTGAGTGTGGATTTAAAAAACAAAAACAGATGATTCACCGATGGATTGAAGTTTTTTGGGAGAGTGGGACTGGGATTTAGAAAAAATGACCACCGTCCAGCACTCATGAGCAACCCTACACTAACTCCCATGCATGGGTCAAACCCTATCCACCAAGCTCCCCCTCTGGCACAGGTGCACAACACCAACAAAAGCAGCAGAAACACTACGCGCGATGGACCAGTCTGCTGAGGGTACGTCTCTGCGGGAATAAAAGACCGTGGCATTTCCCGCAGCTGGCCCTGGTCAGCTGGTTCAGGCTGCAGGGCTAAAAATTGCTGTGTAGATGTTCAGGCTCAGGCTGGAGCCTGGGCTCTGGGACCCTCCCCGCTCACGGTGCCCCGTAGCTCGGGTTCCAGATTGAGCCTGAATGTCTATACAGCAATTTTACAGTCCAGTAGCCCCAGCTCTGCAAGCCCAAATCAGCTGAGCCAGGCCAGCCATGGGTGTTTAATTGCTGAGTAGACGTACCCTGAGAGGCTGTACATGGGCACACCATGCTCTCTATACACAACAGAGAGTTGCTCTATAGCAATACGCGCTATCGCAGCAGACAGGGGACTGAGGGAGGGGAGGGTTTATGAATGGGGGAGGTTTGGTCTGGAGTAGGCCAGAGAAGTGGAGAAGCAAGTATGAAGAGCAACTGACCCAATCGCCTACATGGTAGGTGGGGGGGTCACAGAGAATGCGGGTATTGGTGCTTTGTTCCGTACCACAGGGTTGTGCATGGGGATGTTTCCATGAGCCCCGAGGTCCACGTAACCACCCTGTGCAAAACCTGTTTATTCAGACTTTTCCGGAAGTACTGGTCTTTGGCCCTGGGGTGACTGTAAAAAGAAATAATCCCATTGTCAAGGAGATAGATTTCAGTCGTGTGCCTCCAAAGGGCCCCTAGACTAAGCAGCTAGCACGCTGACAGCACACCCCGCCATGTTCCTGTGGACACTACGTCGTGTGTTTCACGTCAGCCTGCTCTCACACGGCTTTGCAGAGTTAAATTGTTCAGTGACAGGATTAAGGAGTAACAGCAAAGGGAGAGGCATAGGCCAGGGACAAGACAAATGTTTTTTAAGTACATCAGAAGCAGGAAGCTTGCTAAACAACCAGTGGGGCCCCTGGACGATCGAGATACAAAAGGAGCACTTAAAGACGATAAAGTCATTGTGGAGAAACTAAATGAATTCTTTGCTTCAGTCTTCATGGCTGAGGAAGTTAGGGAGATTCCCAAACCTGAGCCATCCTTTGTAGCTGACAAATCTGAGGTATTGTCACAGATTGAAGTGTCACTAGAGGAGGTTTTGGAATTAATTGATAAACTTAACATTAACAAGTCACTGGGACCAGATGGCATTCACCCAAGAGTTCTGAAAGAACTCAAATGTGAAATTGCGGAACTATTAACTATCGTTTGTAACCTGTCCTTTAAATTAGCTTCTGTACCCAATGACTGGAAGATAGCTAATGTAACGCCAATATTTAAAAAGGGCTCTAGAGGTGATCCCGGCAATTACAGACTGGTAAGTCTAACGTCTGTACCGGGCAAATTAGTTGAAACAATAGTAAAGAATAAAATTGTCAGACACATAGAAGAACATAAATTGTTGGGCAAAAGTCAACCTGGTTTCTGTAAAGGGAAATCATGTTTTACTAATCTATTAGATGACAAGGTCCCTCACCAAAGGCTCTTACATAAATTAAGTTGTCATGGGATAAGAGGGAAGATCCATTCATGGATTGAGAACTGGTTAAAAGACAGGGAACAAAGGGTAGGAATAAATGGTAAATTCTCAGAATGGAGAGGGGTAATTAGTGGTGTTCCCCAAGGGTCAGTTCTAGGACCAATCCTATTCAACTTATTCATAAATGATCTGGAGATAGGGGTAAACAGTGAGGTGGCAAAGTTTGCAGATGATACTAAACTGCTCAAGATAGTTAAGACCAAAGCAGACTGTGAAGCACTTCTAAAAGATCTCACAAAACTAAGTCATTGGGCAACAAAATGGCAAATGAAATTTAATGTGGATAAATGTAAAGTAACGCACATTGGAAAAAATAACCCCAACTATACATACAATATGATGGGGGCTAATTTAGCTACAACTAATCAGGAAAGTCATCGTGGATAGTTCTCTGAAGACATCCACGCAGTGTGCAGCGGCAGTCAAAAAAGCAAACAGGATGTTAGGAATAATTTAAAAAGGGATAGAGAATAAGATGGAGAATATCTTATTGCCCTTATATAAATCCATGGTACGCCCACATCATGAATACTGCGTACAGATGTGGTATCCTCATCTCAAAAAAGATATACTGGCATTAGAAAAGGTTCAGAGAAGGGCAACTAAAATGATTAGGGGTTTGGAACGGGTCCCATACGAGGAGAGATTAAAGAGGCTAGGACTTTTCAGCTTGGAAAAGAGGAGACTAAGGGGGGATATGATAGAGGTATATAAAATCATGAGTGGTGTGGAGAAAGTGAATAAGGAAAAGTTATTTATTCCTTCCCATAATATAAGAACTAGGGGCCACCAAATAAAATTAATGGGCAGAAGGTTTAAAACAAATAAAAGGAAGCTCTTCTTCACACAGCGCACAGTCAACCTGTGGAACTCCTTGCCTGAGGAGGTTGTGAAGGCTAGGACTATAACAGGGTTTAAAAGAGAACTAGATAAATTCATGGAGGTTAAGTCCATTAATGGCTATTAGCCAGGATGGGTAAGGAATGGTGTCCCTAGCCTCTGTTTGTCAGAGAGTGGAGATGGATGGCAGGAGAGAGTTCACTTGATCATTACCTGTTAGGTTCACTCCCTCTGGGACACCTGGCATTGGCCACTGTAGGCAGACAGGATACTGGGCTGGATGGACCTTTGGTCTGACCCAGTACGGCCATTCTTATGTTCTTATGTATTGAGTTGAGATATGAAAAAAGATGGCAGGCTAATCCTCAGCTGTACCAGAGCACAGCTCAGTGCACCTGTGGAGGTGAGGGTGGCAAAGATGGCTCTAAGGGTCTGTCTACACTGCAGTGTAAGCCGAGGGTTAGTAGAATTTGAGTTACTAGATGCTGGGTTTGTTAACCTAGGGCTTGAGCGTCTATTTGAACCCTGGGGCTCCAGGGTCCACACTGCATTATGCTGGCCCAAGTCCAACCACCCATATCCCAGACTTCCTAGCACCCTCCCCAAATGTGGCTGCTCTAGCCCTTTGCACATGGTGCAGAGTGGGAAAACCTGACTGTCCAGAGGACAAAGAAATTCAGCCCGTGGGATTGTGGGATACTTTTGGTGGACTCTCAGAGCATGACTCCAGTGGGGCTGTGTCTACACTGCAAAGCAATAGGGCTTGAACCCTGGGTCCCGGCTTGACTCAGGCTTGGGCCTTCCACCTCTGTGGAGTCCTGGGACCCTGAGTCCGAGCTCTGGGTCAGCACGATTTGGGCATAGATGGAAGGAAGACTAGGTCTGAGCCTGAGTTCGAGCCCTGGGCTTACATTGCAATGTGGACATGCACAAATATGGCTTAGGTTTTTCTCCAGTGCTGGGGCTCAGCTGGCCCCTGGCACAAATGCCAGCAGCCCACAGGCTGCCCTGGTGATGTAGAAGGGCTGTTAATAGATCACATCTGGCCACAAGACAATGTCCCAGTGCAGAAACAGTCTCTGGGCCACCTCTGGTGACTATGTGCTGGCCCCTAAGCCTTAGCCTACTGGGTGTTGTGGGCGTGACCCCATAGCTCATGGCTAGGAGGAGTCTGGGCTGCACCACAGCCTGTCTTAGGGTGCCTAGGGACTGAGTTTTAGCAGCCAGGGGCTGCTCTTCTTTATACCAGGGGCAGTTATGGTCCGGGAGCAGCCAAGAATCTAAGGGAATAAAGCCTGCCTGGAGGCACAGCCCAGGATCTGCCCTTCTGTTTGACTCAGGCTCAGGTTTGCAGGTGTTCTGGGCCGCTGGGTGTCCCTGTGCCGTGTGGTGTCTGTATCACAGGAACAGAGGCAGACACAAGGCAAGGCTAGTGGATGCAGCTTTCCAAACCGCAGTGCAGACTTTCATAGAATCATAGACGATTAGGGTTGGAAGAGACCTCAGGAGGTCATCTAGTCCAACCCCCTGCTCAAAGCAGGACCAATCCCCAACTAAATCATCCCCGCCAGGGCTTTGTGAAGCCGGGCCTTAAATACCTCTTTCTGAATCCCTGTCCTCTTACATACTGGTTCCTTTGCCACACTGGGGGTCAAATCCACAGCTGGGGTAAATCAGCACAGCTGTAGCCAATGGAGCGATACCCATTTACCCCAGCTGAAGATCTGGCCCAGTGATCCTTAATGGACAGTAGTAGTATATATAGAATTTCTACATCTTGGAGAATACGGGCCTAGACTTCTGCATGAGGATGTTCTTATAGGCAAACAAGGGGTGCCCAGATATGTGTCACCGATTATCTGTCTTCTTGGCTAGACCCGTCTCTCTTTCTGCTTGGCTAGATTGCCCATGTCATGAACAGGGCAATACTGCGATTGTCTCTGCATAGATTACACACGCTGGTCCCTGACACATGCTCATCGGAGGTTTTCCCGAACAGATCACAGGTTTACGCTCTCTCTCCCCTCCCCGACTCCTGTTTTCAATCATGCACTGCCTGTGCAGTGTAGTGGTCAGGCTTAAAGACTTACTAGAACTGGAGTCAAGATTTATGAGAATTAGTTGTAACCAGGCTTCTCCCAGAGGTTTGGGAAAAACAGCTGGAGTCTGGCACTTTCCGTCATGACAAGGACTATTCAAAATTAAGAGTTGAACCAAGAAAGGGGGGGTAGGGGTAGGGGTGGGGTGGGCCAAATGTTTAGGGTTAAAATGCAAAACAAGCCCGTGTAATATCCAGGGCATCTGCACGGGGACCAACTCTGAGCGCAAACGGCTTTCGCAGCTGCCGCGAACTGGGCTTATTTTAGAAAGCTCTTTAGAAACAAGAGGTTAAAAAATTATTTCCGCACGAGGACGGCACTCTGATTCAAAGTCCTGAATGGAGGGAAGCTGTCTGGAGGCGATTCTGTCCCTGCCTGCCCCACCCGGGGCTGATGTAATGCACCCCAGCTGGCTGTGTTTGTCGAGATTCCTGTGCCATGCAAATATGCGTCCCTCCTGAGCCTGGCAAGGAAAGCTGCTCTCCGAGTGGGAGAGAAGGGACAGCAAAGATGCAGGGAAATATGAAGGCTGGGAGTGCTGGAAACACTCAGCAACAGACAAACGATGGGGATTTGATCGTTCCTGGAGAGAAATGGGATTTCAGCTGAACCGGCCAGTTCAGGTCACGAGTTCCCAGCCTGGCTCTAGGGGGCGCTGCAGAGCCAGGCCACTCTAGGAGATGCTGCAGGAGAGACTGTGTCCCCTAAACTCCTAGGGGCATGCGCATGCTGTCCCATGTCTGAGGATGGTGCTGTGTCGTTCCTTCATTCCTGTTCTTCTAGGGCAGAGCCTCTTTGCAACAGGAGGCTTTTGGGGGGACAGTGCTCCCCTGGGAGAGTGCGGAAACTGCAATTGCACCAGCCCCTGACTATGGAGGTGCAAGGCTGTGGCCCCATTTCGTGCACCGACAAAGGGAACAGGCATGGCTTGGCTTCTGGTTGGAGCTTCCCCTTTTGCGTATAAAAGGTGTCTTGTTTAGACTCCCGAATAGGTGTGTGGAGTGAGTGGGAAGACACTGGGGGTTCTCCCCACTATTGCAAACTAAGCTCCCATTTTTATTCTGACTGTCTCATCTTGTCACGTTCCCCCCTCCGCCCCATCAACACGTTTCATGCTTTTTAAAAACATTTTCGAATACTCTTCCCCCATCCACCGCGTCTTCCACTGTTGCTTCTCCTGCACGGAGAAGGGCACCGTGCAGGAATAAAAGGAAGGAGGGGCGACTCCGCGTGTGAGCCCGTCAGAAAGATGAACCAACAAGATTTCCCATCTCCCCTTCTCTCTGGGCTGAGAGCAGGGCAGGCCCCAGGGACATCTCAGCTTTCCCATCTGACTGGAGACTAGAACTCGGTGGCCAAGCTCTCAATGTCTGCACTAAATCATGGCTTGATGAAGATGCAACATGTTTTGCTGTTCTGTCTTGCTACAAAGGATGGGACTTTTGAAAGCTCTCGGCGTTGGTCTGCCTTTGCTCCCAATGCCAGTTTTAAATTCCTGCCCTAGATACGATACAATTATTGGAGCCTGCCATTTTCCTGCTAACTAAGACCAGACCAGACCTCTGTTGCCTACTTGAGTGAAATAGACTGCAAGGCCTCCGTCCCACCTCCCACCCCCTCGTCTTGTCTCTCCATCTCCACTTCCTGGGTTGTGCGCTGCTCTCACTCCACCCATGGCGACAGCAGGAGGGAAAAACTGACTCATGTCGCAGGCTCTGGAGCAGAAAAATAAAGGTGGTGGTGCTCTTCCAAGCTCCGCCCACAACATAAACTCCACCCACCTCCAAAATGAGGTGCCACGCCATCATACAGTTGTTCAAAATACAATCTCGCAACTGACTGAGGTCCAATGCACCCTTTGAGTTTAGTTCCCCCCCCCTCCGCCTCCACAGGGCTCAGATGCCTTGCTGGACTCTGCAGGACTCAGGGGCTTAGCTACACCTTGATGGAGCACACATCCTGCTTGGCTCCTTCTTGATTAGGGGGAAAGTATGTGGTGATATCTTCCAAACACCATCCACTGATGGTGCCAAAATGAGACATCACTCACACTGAATTCTGTACATCTGTGACCCTCCCTCTCCTTTCTTACACGCTTTCATGAGGAATGACATTTAAATGATCATCCCTGGGCATCGGGGTTGTGACCTCCCTGAAACGAACGGGGCCGTTCACATAGCTCCAAGCTATTGTTCCAGACTCAAAGAGGTTGCAGCATCCCTTACATTAAGGGTTCGTCTACGCTACAAAGGCTACAGGGGCTCAGATGCGGCCCTACAGCTATGCCACTGTAGCGTAGACCAGCGGTTCTCAAACTGGGGTCTGCGGACCTCCAGGGGGTCCACGAGTCATGTCCGGGACCGCTGGCCCCACTGATCAACTCCTCCCCCTCCCTCTCAGTGCCTCCTGCATGCCACGGAAGAGCTGTTCAGCGGTGTGCAGGAGGCGCTGGGAGGGAGGGGGAAGAGCAGGAACGGAGTGTGCTCGGGGGAGGGGGCAGAAAGAGGTGGGGAAGAAGAGGGGCAATGGTGGAGTGAGGGGTGGGGCTTGAGGCTGAGCGAGGGTTGAGCACCCCCCGGGGGGAAATTAGAAGTCAGCTTGGGGGTCTGCGAAAAATTTTAAATCAAAATGGGGGTCCTCGGATTGCTAAAGTTTGAGAAACCGCTGGTGTAAACCCTTGCTGCGGGGACTGAAGGGTTTTTTTTCGTCAAAGTAGTTTTTTCAAGATCGACCGACAGAAGAATGCTTCTGCCCACCTAGCTGCATGTAGAGTGGGAGTTAGGTTGACCCACCTACGTCACACAGGGCGTGACACTTCTCACAGCCCTGAGCGACATAGCTGGGTTGACCCACGTTTCAGTGGTAGGCCTGGCCTTTGTTCACATTTTCAAGGCTGTCTTTGCCACCATAACAGCTAGAGACTTACGTTTTAGATATGAAAGCTGAGATTCTGGGGTATATGATAGCGGCTTGGGAGAGGTGTTGGTGGGCCATACTGCTGGGTGCCAGCCCAATCCGAGCTCCGACTACAGGACACTGTCACTCGGATTGGTGGTTGCAGCCCAGCAATAGGAGGCAGAAGCTGTGTGGGCGTGGGAAGGAGGGGCGTGGCCTCAGTGTACCTTGGTTTCCCCATCCATAGGGCCAGGGCCGGTGCAAGGAAGTTTCGCGCCCTAGGCAAAACTTCCATCTTGCGCCCCCCCCCCCCCCAGCCCTGCGGCAGCTCCCCACCCCCCGCGGCAGCTCTTCCCCCCCGGGGAGCCGTGCGGCAGCTCCTCACTCCAGCTCACCTCTGCTCCGCCTCCTCCCCGAGCACGCCGCCCCCTCTCTAATTCTCCTCCCCTCCCAGGCCTGTGGCGCCAAACAGCTGATTGGCGCCGCAAGCCTGGGAGGTGGGAGAAGTGGAGCAGCGACGGCGTGCTCGGGGATGGAGCGTAGCAGAGGTGAGCTGGGGTGGGGAGCCTTGCGGCAGCTGCCCCCCCACCCCGCCCTGGGGCACCCCCGTGGCAGCTCCCCACCCCCCCGGCGCGGGGAGCCGTGCAGCAGCTCCCCACCCCAGCTCACCTCTGCTCCGCCTCCTCCCCGAGCACGCCGCCCCTGCTCTAATTCTCCTCCCCTCCCAGGCTTGTGGTGCCAAACAGCTGATTGGCGCTGCAAGCCTGGGAGGCGGGAGAAGTGGAGCGGCAACCGCGCACTCGGGGAGGGGGCATAGGAACGCTGTAAAAAAAAATTGGGGGCACCGCTTTTTGGCGCCCCCAAATCTTGGCGCCCTAGGCAACCGCCTAGTTTGCCTAAATGGTAGCACCGGCCCTGCATAGAGCGGGGATGACAATACTTACCCACCTATGTACAGTATTGTGAGGCCTTTGAATAAAAAGCACTATAACAAACACAAAGTAGCACTGGTAATAACTAGTGCTGCCTGGTCAAAGACCCTGTGCAGTCTTGCGTTGCCATGCCAAGGGAATGCATTGCTACTAATTGATGCCGTGGTAACCACAGAGAATGGTAACTGACCAGGCTGCCCCACAGGGTGAGACATCTTCTTGTTAAGGTGACACCAGCAGCTGCTGGCATCCTGAAAAGCCCCTAGCTTCTGCAAACAGCCATGCCCGACTGGTGAGAAACCTTAGCTGTGCAGCGAGTGCAGATATCCAGCTATCCCAAGGCATGTTCTAAATTCCCTGGTTTTCCCCCTCTCTCAGCACTGGTCTGATGGCTTTCTGCCAAGGCCACTTCAAGCTGTAAATTTTTAATTTGCCAGGAGAAATTACTCTTCTTATCTGCTGCGCTCCTGGCAGGCCTGTTGCATCAGCTGATTTGCTATGGTAATATTTTATTGTGTGGGATCGCATCATTTGCAAGCCAAGAATCTTCCATGTCCCCCCTTCCAATCCTTCTGCCCCTACTTACTTGTGATGTTTTGGAGTTGGGCTATTAAAATACCAAAGTCTGTCCATTGCTATTGTCTCTTTCTGGATGATTTTTCAACAGGTGTTAATCAGCCACAGGTGGGGAAGGTAACAAAGAAAAATATTATGGGTCAAATTCTACCTGCCCTAGTTGCCTAGGTGTGTAAATCAGCGCAGCATTTGTCCCTCTCTGCATGCTGTGTTGATTGCTACTTTGTGGCAAACAAAACACAATGAAGTCCCCTACAGATGAGTTCTACTATTGCTGATTCATGCTCCTCTATACAGACCTATTTAATAGTTCCATTGAGTTTAAGGCCAGAAGGCACCATTAGATCATTTAATCTGACCTTTTATATATTACTGGCCATTAAATTGCATGCAGATACCCCTGTGTTAAGCCCAAAGACTTTAGTTAGACTAATCCATTTCATCCCTTGGGAGACTAAATTGTTGTGTACCACAGACAGAGAACATGAGGCACCAAGGTGCCACCAACGCCTGAGACCCCTGCAGTGGCAGGGAATTGATTAGGTGAGATTTGCCCCGATGATCCCAGCAGGTGAACCACACTCCATGCTACAGAGGAAGGTGAAAAAACTCCAAGGTCCCTACCAGTCTGACCAATGGAAATATTCCTTCTTCCATCAATGGACGAGGAGTGTATGAATAAATTTAAAGCACCAGTCTGGAATGCAGTGCTCTGTACCGCAAACCAGCCAGCTGTATACCCTCCCACCTGCTGGAGATAAGCACAACTGGAGCCCTTTATATGTGGTTAATGACATTGCCCAAAGTTCTGTGTTTTCCTGTCTCCACCTGCTGGATGGAAGGGGACGTTACTCGGGTTAGTTATTAGGGAAATCTTTCTATCAGGATAGTTAAACACTAAGGAGGTTGTGGAATCCCCATCACGGGAGGCTTTTAAGAACAGGTGAGACAAACACCTTTCAGGGATAGTCTAGGTATATTTAATTCAACCTCAGCACTGGGGGGATGAACTAGGTCAGTGGTTCTCAGCCAGGTGTCCGTGAACCCCTGGGGGTACGCAGAGATCTTCCATGGGGTACATCAACTCATCTAGATATTTGCCTAGTTTTACAACAAACTACATAAAAAGCGCTAGCGAAGTCAGTACAAAGTAAAATTTCATACAGACAATGACTTGTTTATACTGTTCTAGGTAAGTACAATATTTATATGTAAGTTCAATATTTATATTCCAATTGATTTATTTTATAATTGTATGATAAAAATGAGAAAGTAAGGAATTTTTCAGTAACAGTGTGCTGTGACACTTTGTATCTTTATATCTGATTTTGTAAGCAAGTAGTTTTTAAGTGAGGTGAAACTTGTGGGTATGCAAGACAAATCAGACTCCTGAAAGGGGTACAGTAGTCTGGAAAGGTTGAGGGCCAGTGGACTAGGTGACCTCTCAAGGTCACATCCAGCCTTACATTTCTATGATTATCCACTGTCTGATCTGCTCAGAGACTCAAAGGCCAGAAGGGACTGTCATGACCATCATGCTATATGAGGATGATAGAGACACAAAGATGAAACCAGACTGAACTTGGTGCCCAGGGAAGCCAGCCATCGATGGGACAAACAGGGAAATATACCCAAGAGGATTAGTTGCTTAAAGAGGTGCGACAAAATGGCCCAAGAGGTGCTGACCTGAGTAGAAGAGCCATGAAGATGGCATGGAGGGAGTTTCCTGGTGAGGCTCCTGAGTGGCAGAGGAATGAAGAGGAAGGAAAAGCTGGACCAGCTATTCTTGGAGGGATGGAGTGGAAGAAGCCCACAGTTGCTGGGCGTAGCTCCTGAAGACCATTAGCAAGAGCCACCCACACAAATCCCCCGGGCATTAGACAGACTCTACAACGCGTCTCCATTGTAAATAGAAGAACACATAGGAGACGTGTCGTTTAACTGTAATAATTGGCAAATCCTGCTTACTGGATCGTGCCTGGAGGGCCCTGGCAGAGGCGCCAGTGAAGGCAAGTTCAGGACTGAAGGATCCCTGGCTCGGTGAGGGCTATCTGTGGGTAATGATGGGGATGGAGGCAGGAGCCAATGGATCCACTAGCCATTCCCACCTATGTAAGGGGCATTTGCAAGTGTGGGGAATGTTACTGCAGACCTGATGCTCTCTGGCTTGGGAGGATGCTGGCCTGCTTTTGTGCCCAGCCCAGTGATACTTTCTTGGCTCTGGGGAGATTATTTGCCCCTGAGTGATTAAGACCAGGAGAAACCCTTCCCCCGGTAAGAATGCCTGGGTCTCCATGTGTGTGGGATACAGCCTACTGGCCCCTCCCATGCCCCACAAGACAAAACCCAGAGCCAAGATTGATAGCGCTAAAAAGTAGCAAAACTACAAAAGTAAAATAAATAAGTGAGTCATAAATCAAGGCTTCCAACAATGTAATAGAAGAGAACAAGAATCCCAGACTGGATAATTAAACACAGGGGTCCCAAACGAGAGGGGAAGCGGAGAGTAGGAGGGAGAGAATTCAGGCTTCATCTGCTCAAAAACCAAACAAAATAAAAAGAGGAATATACCCCCTCCCCATTTCTAAGCAGAGTCATAACCCCAAGTCCCAGTCATTCTCCCCAACCAAGGCCTGGCTGGCTTGTAAAATTCCTGTTTCATGCAAAAAAGGACAAAAACGATCTTTTAGAACAGAAATACATGAATTTTAAATAGTGAATTTCTAGAATGGTGTTGATTACAGTAGCATCTAGAGGCCGTTATGCTAAAATAGATCATAGAATATCAGGGTTGGAAGGGACCTCAGGAGGTCATCTAGTCCAACCCCCTGCCCAAAGCAGGACCAATCCCCAGACAGATTTTTACCCCAGTTCCCTAAATGGCCCACTCAAGGATTGAACTCACAACCCTGGGTTTGGAAGGCCAATGCTCAAACCACTGAGCTAAAATAACTGGCGAGACAAGTGATTTTGAGCAGTACATATATTCAGCATCCACACCTACAAATCCAGTGCAGCATTAAGCCTAGTCTAGGCTAAAAAATGTTGCCGGTAGAGTAATATCGCTTAGAGATGTGATTTCTTTTGCTAGCAGTAAGCCGTCGTGTAGGCAGTTATATCAGCAAACCCTGGTGTAGCATATTTCATTTGAGGCACTGATGTAAGCTATATCGGTCAAAGAACCTGTTTTGTTGGGGTAAACTGTGGCTATACTCTGAGGGTTTGCTGGTACAGCTATGCCATTCAACCTTTTCTAGATGGAGTCTAGCCTCAGTTTAATGTCTGCTATGTAGGGCTGTCAACTAATCGCAATTAACTCATGCAATTAACTCAAAAAAATTAATTGCTATTAAAAAAATTAATCGCAATTAATCGCGGTTTTAATCGCACTGTTAAACAATAGAATACCAACTGAAAGTTATTAACTATTTTTGGATGTTTTTCTACATTTTCAAATATATTGATTTAAATTACAACACAGAATACAAAGTGCACAGTGCTCACTTTATATTGTTATTTTTATTACAAATAATCGCACTGTAAAAATGATAAACAAAAGAAATATTATTTTTCAATTCACCTCATACAAGTACTGTAGTGCAATCTCTTTATCATGAAAGTGCAACTTAGAAATGTAGATTTCTTTTTGTTACATAACTGCACTCAAAAACAAAGCAATGTAAAACTTTAGAGCCTACAAGTCCACTCAGTCCTACTTCTTGTTCAGCCAATCGCTAAGACAGCAGTTCTCAAACTGTGGATTGGCACCCCAAAGTGGGTCATGACCTCATTTTAATGGGGCCACCAGTGCTGGTTTAGACTTGCTGGGGCCCGGGGCCAAAGCCCAAGCTCTAGGGCTTCAGCCCTGGGCAGCAGGGCTCGGGTTACAGGCCCCCTGCCTGGGCCTGAAGCTCTTGGGCTTCGGCTTTGGCCCCCCGGCCTGGGGAGGTGGGGCTTTGGCTTCTCCCCGCCCCGGGATGGCAGAGCTTGGGCAGACTCAGGCTTCGGTCCCCCCTCCTGGGGTCCTGTAGTAATTTTTGTTGTCAGAAGGGGCTTGTGGTGCAATGAAGTTTGAGAACCCCTGCGCTAAGACAAACAAGTTTGTTTACATTTGCAGGACATAATGCCGCCTGCATCTTGTTTAAAATGTCACCTGAAAGTGAGAACAGGCATTCGCATGGCACTTTTGTAGCTTGCATTGCAAGGTATTTACGTGCCAGATATGCTAAACATTCGTATGCCCCTTCATGCTTCGGCCACCATTCCAGAGGACATGCTTCCATGATGATGAAGCTCATTAAAAAAATAATGCATTAGTTAAATTTTGACTGAACTCCTTGGGATAATATGTCCCCTGCTCTGTTTTACCCGCATTCTGCCATGTATTTCATATTAGAGCAGTCTCGGATGATCACCCAGCACGTGTTGTTCATTTTAAGAACACTTTCACTGCAGATTTGACAAAACGCAAAGAAGGTACCAATGTGAGATTTCTAAAGATAGCTACAGCATCGACCCAAGGTTTAAGAATCTGAAGTGCCTTCCAAAATCTGACAGGGACGAGATGTGGAGCATGCTTTCAGAAGTCTTAACAGAGCAACACTCCAATGTGGAAACTACAGAACCTGAACCACCAAAAAAGAAAAATCAACCTTCTGCTGGTGGCGTCTGACTCAGATGATGAAAGTGAACATGCGTTGGTCTGCTCTGCTCTGGATTGTTATTGAGCAGAACCCGTCATCAGCATGGACGCATGTCCTCTGGAATGGTGGTTGCAGCATGAAGGGACATATGAATCTTTAGCGCATCTGGCACTTAAATATCTTGCAACACCAGCTACAACAGTGCCATCCAAACGCCTGTTCTCACTTTCAGGTGACATTGTAATCAAGAAGCAAATAACAGTATCTCCTGCAAATGTAAACAAACTTGTTTGTCTTAGCAATTAGCTGAACAAGAAGTGTGTTTTTTATATCAAAATCATTTTTGAACGTTAATTTTCTGAAAGTCTTTTTTAATAACAAAATCCAGTTATCCAGTAAATGGATAGCCAGTAAATGGAATTTTTTTCTCATTTTGGTTAAAAATTGCAGAAAATTTCATGAAAATATATAATTTCAATAACTTTGCCAAAAAAAAGTGTGGATGACCTTTCATTCTGAAGGAGCTTTATTTGTTGGCAAAGCTTTTCTCAGGGGGCATCATTTGAGCTCCCCGCCTCAGGTACCAAAATGTTTGTGGGCCAGCCCTGTGCTCAGAAAACCCCCAGTACTGCTTCCGATTCCTGTGGGGATACTAAAAGCCTGATTTAAACCTGGGCGATTAAAACAAGCTGTTGCCTGATGTAAATATTTGCATTATTAGCCAATATTCCAAGTTAATGGTTCAGAATCAGTCTGGGTAAGACGTTTGATGTCAATAATCTCACTTCATCTGCAAGGCTCCTAATATACCTCCAACCACCCTTAGACGAGGGTTACAATATACTGCAGCATGGATTTGCCGGGGGCGGTTTAAAAAAGCATTCAGGATAAATGCTACAGGAGGAATTGGAATAAGGGAACAGGCTGCAATGGGATTTTCACCAGTTCTCATTTGGGTCCACTTATGAAATTCTGCTATTCCAGTTCAGTGCCAACCATGGAAAAACTCTCTGTGGCGGTTTTATAATGGGGACAAATTCACCCTCAGGGCAAGCCCACCACATTCATTGGCATGCAAGTTTGGAGTGTGATTGAAAACCAAGGTATTTGGATGTAACAGGCTTGTGCATTTAACCCTTTGCAGCCATCAAGCTCATTATTAAGTATTGATTGTTTTTGGCTCAGATTGTGACTTTGAGCCACTGCCGGTGTTGGGGGAGGGGTGAGAAGGGGCTGCACATCAGCAGATTGACTGAAACAGGCGCGGTGTCCTGATTGGCTCACCTTTCTGCATGGAGCAGCCATGCCAACCCAAGTCTGTTGGCTGGTGGGAATGGTCCTAGGCCCCACTCCCTTTGCAGAGGCTAGTACTGATCTGTGTTAGAATCCCCTGGTCCTTACATGCCTGTGCAATATACTCTGCAGCCAGAAGACAAAATTACTATATATATAAACCATGCAGTCAGCCCTGCTTCTCCCCAAGAGCAAAGATAGAACCTTGGTCTTTTAGTTCTAAAACACAGGCCTCCACCACTTACGCAACAGGCGATCCCTTCAGGTAGAAGGTAGTAATAGGTTCCTTATCTCACTGTAGACCATACCGTAGCAGGCAGTAACACTCAGTCATGGACACTGTGCCTTCATGGATCATCCTGCAGGATTGGGGCCAGAGACAGGAACACAAGGGTTGTGCCTGGTTCCTTGTAGCGCCACCCTACTTGTGCAGCATCTAGGCATGGTGTTACTAAATATATCTGTCTGCTTCAGTTGTGCAGGAACATTCTGGGTTCAGGTCCTACACCAGCCCCATTCCCATAAATTATGTTCTATCCCAGTGGGTTTCAAACTTCTTTTTTTAAGGACCACTTGAAAATTGCTGAGGGTCTCGGCAGACCTCTTAATGATCTTGCCATATGTTGTTTGTACCATTAGCTAACTATTGTAAAGCGCTTTGGATAAAAGCGCTATATAAAAAAAACTTAATAATAATTACCTTTTTTTGTTCTACAAATAAAAGCACACAACTCATATTTTAATATCAATAGTCTTACCTTTCTAATGTGATGGATGTGCCCTCTCTCCCCTGCTGTGGCAGCCCCCGAGCTGGGGCTGGGAAGGAGGGGGGTCTCTCTCTCTCTCCCCCGATGCGGCAGCCCCCAAGCTGGGGCTGGGAAGGAGGAGGGTCTCTCCCCTGCCACAGCAGCCACAGAGCTGAGGCTGGGAAGGAGGGCCGTCTCTCCCCAGCCGATGCAGCCCTGGAACTGGGGAAAGTCGCCTCTTTCATTGGCTGCCGCAGCCCTGCACATTCCAAATTTCCCCCCACCCCTCTTCTCACCCCACTGCCCCCTTCCACCTACCCCCTATTCCCCCCAAGGCCACCACCTCACCTTCCATGTGCATCCTCTCCAGGGTCCAGGCACCTAATTAGTGGAGCCGTGTCTGCGCAGCTCCACTAATTAGGTGGGTGGCCCTTCATTCTCTTGTGTGCGGCCGCCCGGGCATGCACCTTAGAGGGAACTATCCGCAGACCACCTGAATGGACCTCGCAGACCACTGGTGGTCCGTGGACCACAGTTTGAGAACCTCTCTTCTATCCATTACAGTGGCTGTGGGGTGTACATTGTAAGAGGACTTCTTACAGGAGGGTGGTGAAGCACTGGAATGGGTTACCTAGAGAGGTGGTGGAATCTCCATCCTTAGAGGTTTTTAGGGCCTGGCTTGACAAAGCTCTGGCTGGGATGATTTAGTTGGTGTTGGTCCTGCTTTGAGCAGGGGGTTGGACTAGATGACCTCCTGAGGTCTCTTCCAACCCTAATATTCTATGATTCTATGATTCTTTGGAGAAGCATACAAACTAGATAATTTCTGCCTTTCCCTGGTGGCTGTCCAACGGGAAGTTAAAGCTCTTTACGGCAATTTTCAGAGTTCCTCTTTGGATAACACAGCTTCTAATGTTCAAGGTTATTGCCAAGTGATATTTTTATTTCTTCCATACAGAGTCTTTGCAATGCCATTATCTAGTGTATAATTTTGAAAAGCACAAGGACAAATTTCAATATTAAGAAGCACTGAAGAAAACCCTAAATTCTAGTCTACATTTATATAATAACTTTAAAAGCAAACAGGTTAAAATTAGTTTATACCAAAAAACCAGAAAAATTGTATTGTGGTTTTAAAAAGTCTGCACGGATACTTGTTCCATTTCAACAATTATTTGTAGTGTATCCCAGATTTTTTTCTCCTGGTCTCTCCTTTTAAAGATTTTGCCTTTTCACATGTGAACTGTAAACAGACTGACAGATGGAATTCTTTTGTATAAACTGTTTCAGATACACTATTCCTCCATGGCTGTGTCAGTTGTTTACAGTATCAAAAAGCCACAGATACGCCTAAAAGTAAGGAGAGTCAGAATTTCTGCCCGACATTTGCACACCATCCATCCCATAGTTTGTAGCCTGGGCGCACAGAGTGTTGCTGATGAACTTGTTTCTAAAGGCTTATTCATGAGACATGTGTATCAGTAAGAGCAATGGGAGTTGTCTCGTCTAAAGAAAGAAGCTGTTTCTTCTTCGTGTCACCGCGATGGCTAGTGCGAATCTTCCTCTGCATCAGCCACAAAATCTCACAAGAGACTGATCATGGAGGGGACATACTGGTCATTTCTAGAGTGCTCCAGTATGGTTGGTAGTAGGAGCAGTCCTCTGCAATCTTTCTATTATTCCTTCTCCCACCTGCCCAGATTATCCCAATTCCAGTGGTGCACGTCAGGCAACTAGTTTATTCATTCTTCTTCTGTGAGTCATCAACACACAGATCCTCTTGGATTTTCATGTCCAACTACCATAACCCCTGATGAGTAATCCCCACTGTCAACAGTTTGCTTACTCCCAGATTCTGGCCTGTGCCCTGAGAGTTAACTAGACGTTCATTTAAACTGCCCCAAATTCCCATAGTACAGTAAGGCCCAGCCATGTCCCCAATGAACTCTTCCACTAACCGGAATCCTTTATTCCAGCTAATCCAATTTTACAGCTCATTGAAAACCTGTTACTTAAATGAAAGGAAGTTTGTGTGGGCTAGGATGGGGGCTTTTGTGCTGAGTTGTTGCTTGTGTTGCCAGCATGGCAGAGTTGGAGAGATCTGAAGAAATGTAGAGTGCATCCTAAGGGTAAGGAATGCACAAGAGAAACAGAGACTCAAGCCTGGTTTAGATTAAACAAACAGCAGCCCCCTTAGACGGAAGAGAAAGTTGAGGGCCAGATCCTCTGCAGGTGTAAATTGTTGTGGCAGATATTGCAACCCCAAACAGTGTCTTTGGGAGGGACCATTGTATTAAATTTATGAATGGTTTATGTGTGGTTGTGTTCTACTAAATGGGGGAGGGTTACCACAGCTCCTCCAGGAACTAACAACAGTGGGAAGGAGGTGGTGATAAAGGCAAGTCACTGAAAGTGTAGACAACTCCTCAGAGGAGGTCCCACCCCTCGGGTGGTTTACATATACTGAGTTTTCCAGTGACCAGGAAACCATACAAACTTTTATTTCATTAGCTTGTGGAACAACCTACCAAACCCATAGCGATACACCTTCATCTCTGAGAATCCCATTACTCGGCACAGGCAGCACCGAAGTAAAAGTAGCTTGGGTGAACGCAAGGAGATAGAATGACGGTGCGCTGGGACGTAGGACTTCCAGAGAATCCGGATCCTATCGCCGTTCAGCCTGTACCACTGAATGGCTGTGTACTCTGAAGTACTGAGCACAGAAATCCCGAAGGAACTGCCCTTTGAGAGAAATAACAACAGGGAAATAAATGATTTATCAGGTAGGGTGCAAAAGAAAAACACGCCTGGCCTGATTCACCATTACCTTGCACTTTGAGGATTCATTGACACAAATGCAACATGGATGTAAAACACGATCAAATCAGAAGCTTTACATCTGCTTAGCGCTGGTATCAAGGACAACACACGGTACAGGGCAGTGGTGAACTGAGCCCTCTCTCTCTCAGGGCTTGTTCCAATACCTATTGCAGTCAATGAGTGTCTTTTCATCACTTCAGGAGCATTGGATTGGACCCTTGCCAAATCCTGATCCGACTGCAGTCAGTGAGAGATTTGCCATCGACCTCAATGTGATCAGGGTCTGGCCCTTTGTATTTTTCCTACAGTCCCCTTGAATCCTCACTAAGAAGAAATGGGTTGGGTAGGTGCAGCATTGGAGAGAACCAGTGCTCATCTCAGCCAAGACTGGCCTGGGAAAAATTATTGGTATAGACGTAGGCTTACAGCATAGGAGTCATTGTGCAAGGATGGTTTTGCTTTTCGGGGGGGGGGGGGGAAGGAACTAGAACCAAAAAACATTTGGATTTTTTTAGTACACATCCAGAGCTTTCTGGTGATTTAAACCAGCCTTGACTAGGAATTTTTCTCTAATATTTCGACCCTACTCGGTTACGGTGATCAATCCAGGCGCTGGCATTTGCTGAAATACCGTCTCATATAAACAGAGTTTTGGCTCAACAGCTCAACTCTCCCCGTCATGTAGACATCTTGTTGACTAGGATTGGGATCCGAGGTGGGCCATAATGTTCTATCCTTCCGGTTAATGCTGTTAATATGGGAAACAAACTGAACTGAATTTAAAATCTAGACTTACTTTCCGGCACTGGGAGAGAGACAACAAAGCAGCTTTTACTGCCAGAGAGCCCACTCGTGAACTCTTTACTCAGGCAAAATACAGTGGAACCCAGTGAAAATTTGGCCCTCGTGGGGATAAACCGAACCCCAGCAGCTCCTGA
Organism: Emys orbicularis; assembly: GCF_028017835.1. Lineage (NCBI taxonomy): Eukaryota > Metazoa > Chordata > Testudines > Emydidae > Emys > Emys orbicularis. Next base: position 9,610,939 of record NC_088686.1, on the reverse strand, counting down.
AGTTCTAGGAACGTTTTGTACATAGAGGAGTTGCTGCTGTCCCTTGGATGAGTCCAGCTCTCCAGTGAGGAGAGGGGAAGAACCACCAGGGAGATGGTAAAACCCACTAGGGATTTGGGTATAGAGGAGGACAAGATGATGAGAGCATGGATCATGGGTCTGGGGTGTGTGGCAAAAGGGGCAGGGCATGGCCAGAAGAAGACACCTGAAAGCTGTATAGTGGGATCCCTCCCTAATGAAATCCATCTGGATATTACTAGGCTATCTTTACCTGAGTCAGGAACTCCAGACTGAGTCTTCAGACATTGAAAAATGGCCCCGATCCTGCAATCGGATCCATGCAGGCAGAGCCCAGGGTGCCCATGGCACCCTGCCTGGGTGTTCCCCTGCGTAGGTCCATGAACAATCAGTGTGCTGCTTTGCAATTCCTGCAATTCCAGTAACAGGAGGAATTCCATACGCTGTCCACAACTGTACAGGGAATACAGTCAAAGCTGAAATGCTCTCTGCTCCTCCGTCCCTCCTTCCCCTTCACACAACACTCATCCACCCCCCAATAAATCTCATTGGATTTTAAATACATTCCATCATGTCCTAAAACTACAATCCTGAAGAAACAGTATATGTGCCGCTTCTTCACTTTGGTCTCACTGAAGGGCTATTAAGTGCTACAGTGTGGCTGTAGACAGGTGCCCGCAAATAACAGGATCAAGGCAACAGTACAAAGCATTGTCTCGCAATCTTAACGCAGGTGTGAGAGAGACAAACCAGGTGGCTAAAAGGCTTCTTTGTTTGAAGCTGTCAGGAGGAGAAGCTGATTAATCTTATGCCCCCATCCCTAAACTCTCTTTTAACCGTGGCAAGACATCTCCTCCCATCAGGAAGTCTGCAATGACATGGCTATGTGCTAAGCTCTGTTAATGTGGTCCAAGGTTTAAACACTTCAGGTTGAAAGTGGATAATTGGCGGTAGTGGATTTTGAAAGCTCACACAGGTGTCTTTGAAAAGAGGTCAGAAGTCAAGTGCGTCTCTCCTGTGCGCAATGGCGAGCCTTTCCTGAGGAGATCAAAATTCTTTTCCACAGAGCCCCAGGGCCTTGTAAGAACTGTTATTAATTTAGTTCTGTATGTTCCAAATAACAGAAAAATGATACCACATGTGTCTCTTCCTAGGAACCTGGGCATGTTCGCTCCAGAGAGATAGATTTTCACCTGGCACTTCTGGAGCGGTAGTGAAGTAATCCACTTTCAGTCGAAGCAGAAACAGAACGAGAGTTCATGTCAGGGTAAGAGATTTTGCAAACCGGGGGTGGCTATTTGAGGAAAAACAAGCATTAATTAGTAGCTAGCTGCGGGGGAGGGAAAGAGGGCTTCTGTTAAAACAGAGGCCGTAGAGCCAGGGTGAAGGCCTGGCCTCAGTGACATGAGTGTGGGTTTTGCCGTTGAAGTCAGCGGGCCCAAGATTTCACCCGTGGAGGTTTATTTAGGTTGGGATTTTCAAAGGTGGCTGAGGAAGATGGGCATCCAGCCTCTGTTGAAGTTCAGTGCTTCCCTCCCATAGGCACCTTTGAAAATCCCACCTTTGAAAATCCCTTGCTAGAGTGCTTTTATCATTTTCAAACCAGTGCCTAAGGCTCTATGCACATCGGCGCTGTCTTGTCATTGGCACGTTCCTTGGGGCAGGGGTTATATTTCCCATTGTAAAGAGAAGAGAAATTAAAATGAGACTGCTCTGGCCTCAGCTGCAGATGTAGGCCCTGATCCTTCAATCGGTGAGGCACATGCTTAACTTTACGTATGCCCGTAAGCTCGCCGAAGTGCTTGGGGCAACTAACACCCATAACTGTGAGCCAGATTGGGGCCTTTCTCAGTCAACTGATCAGTACAAATACCTAAACAAACATGCACTTTAAACAAATCTACATTAAGAAAAAGCAAGATCAAATTAAAATTAACCACTTAAAGTCCTTTGTCATTGGTAACTCTCTTGTTCTCATAGAATGACTGACAAAACTATGTATGGGACATGTTGGCTGCATGGCATAAGCTTATCTAAACATCTGGATCATAAAAGGTCGTTTTGCAGAAATGTTATTGAGTTCCAAGCAAAGGCCCTGATCTTGCATTGAGCTCTGCATGGCAGAGTCCTGCGATCCCACAGAGCCCCATTGACGTAATTGCATGGCATCTTGGAGGATCAGGGCCAAAATCGGGGTTTTTTTTTGCTACATTTAACATGTATCTTGAATTTGGAGCTGGCTCATGCTCTGGGAAATGAGGGCACCAGAACTGATTACAGTCAGGCTGGCATATGCAAATGTGAACGTTTCCCAGAAATTAAGGTTAATGGAGAATCATAGTGCAGTTGGACCTCTCTTGTAGTGAAATCATGTAATTGTTATGGCAGGCATCACCAGGTGGCGCTGTTACACACAGACATCCAAGGTTTTTTGCTAGCGTACAAGCAAGTTTTGAGTCTTGGGAAGACATACAGGGGTATTAGTTTGGGGGTTTGCAAGAGAGAGGTTAGCACAACAGGAATTTGCTGGCTGCCTTGGGCTCTGATCATAGTTAATTCTTGAGGCAGAGTTGCTGTCAGGAACCAGGCAACGGTACAGGGTTAAGATTCCAGATTGAAAGGATTGCCTTGTCTGCTGTTTGACTATCTCATTTCATTACCAGTGTATATATGAAAATAAAACCTCTTATCCCATTCACCCCAAACCTGTGTATCTTGCTCCCTGGCCAGACTACATCTCCCATAATGCACCACAGTCATGTGACTCATGATCCCCCACAGCTCAGTTAGAGGAGAGAACTTGGTGCATCATGAGTAAAGTTAAGATTTTGTTGGTTTTAGTAAAAGTCAGGGACAGGTCACAGGCAATAAACAAAAATTCACAGAAGCCTCTGACCTGTCCCTGACTTTCACTAAAAATAACCATGATAAAATGGGGCGGGGGGGAGGGGGGGAGACTGAAACCACCTGGAAGTGAGGGAATGAGAGCCCAAACCCCACCTTGGAAGGGTGAGGTCCAGCACCCACTGCCTGTGGTGGCTGGCAGCTCCGGGGTCCCCCTGCTGCCTGCAGGGCTCGGAACTGCAGGGACTGCCCCTACCAGCTGACAGCTCCAGCCTGCCATTCCGGGCCTGGGAAATGTCACAGAGGTCTCTGAAAGTTATGGAATCCATGATTTCTGTGACCTCGGTGACATAATCATACCCTTCTTCATGAGAGATGCAGCATGTGTAGAATGGGGGCACCCAAACTACAACTCCCACGGGGCACCGGGGCACTATGGCCGATGTGGTTTAATATCAGACCGACTAGAAACAAAATGTTTCATTTTTTCAGCCAGAAAACAGAAATTTTCGTGGGAAAAAATTGAAATTTTCTCGAGGAAACATTTTGCTTTTGCAGAAGCTGCATTTTTCCATCAAAAAATAATTGACAGGAAGCTCTGGTAATGGGGATTATTAGGCGTAACTAATTGATGTTTATAAAGCACCGTGAGCTCGTCCGCTGAAACATGCTGTAGAAGTTCAAAGGATTATTAGCACTAACCTTATTGGTACTATTCCTTTATCATTATAAATGTTTGCTAGAGAGTTAGCTACCCATCTTACAAACACTTACCCAAGTGCCCAATAGTATATGTGCAAGTAGCCCCGTTGATTTGAAGACAGTTGGACTACTTGTATGTGCAATGTTACTCGTGTGCTTTAGTGTTTATAGGAGCTAACTTCAGACCAAGTTTATTCCATTTGCAACTAGAGGTCACTGAATAACGTCCATTGCATCATTTATATGGTGAATTTCTTAATATGTTTCAAGTAAAATATTCAGCAGTTTCTTCTGTTACTCGCCCAGCATTGCGTTCTGGGTGAACAGTCTGTGTGTTTGATTGAATTTTGCACTTTTTTTTTATTTGCAAAGAAAATAAGTGTGACCGTTTTTTCTCCCATTGTACTCTCACCTCTAGTTGTGATCTAAGCCCATTCAGAATGCAGGTTCCCAGAGGTGCGAAGCTTGTACATATTATTTATTTATTATTTGTATTGAGGTAGCCCTAGGAGCCCCAGTGATGAACCTGCACCCCACTGCGCTAGGCACTGTCCAAACACAACAAAAAAGATGGTCTCTGCTCCAAAGAGCTTAAAGCGACTACACTTCCTAGTCCTCTGCAAAACGCCCCATTAGTATAGCACCAACGTAGCGATTACCACTTCACTTTGCTCAGCCCTGGTGGTATCATCGTGCTGGCCGACATTTTGACCGCAAACTGGTATAGGGCCTCATCCTGTAAACGCTCGGGGCCAGGCCGTGCCTGGGCCTAATGCGGTGATATGGAGAAATAAGAGCACCCTCCTTTGCATGGCCTCCTGGCATCTCAGCTGTAGCATGGACAGAGTGCCTGGGCACAACTCCCTAAGCAGGTGTCTGTGTTGCAGCAGGGGGAATTAGCAAAGCCCTGACACTATCCCCCAAGCCCCTGTGGATGGGTGCCTGGTAAATAGGCCAGGGAAGGGACTATAAGGCGCCCCACCATTCTTAGAGCTAGGAGCAAAGGCTCAGTCTAGCCCAAAGTAGGGTTACCATACGTCCGGTTTTTCCTGGACATGTCCGGCTTTTTGGTAATCAAACCCCTGTCCGGGGGGAATTGCCAAAAAGCCGAACATGTCCGGGAAAAATACCGCCGGCCGGGCACTTCCCCTCCCAGGCTCCGGGGGCGCAGGGTCCAGAGGCATGGGGGCTGCCCAAAGCCCAAGCGCTACCGGCTTCACGGTTTGCCGGGCAGCCTCCAGACCCTGCGCTCCCGGCTGGGCGCTTCCCCTCCCGGGCTCCAGCTGCGCTGGGGAAGCACCAGCCGGGGGCGCAGGGTCTGGGGGCTGCCCGGCAAACCGTGAAGCCGGTAGCGCTCGGGCAGCCCTTTCCGCGTGGCTGGGAGGGAGGAGGGGGAATGCGGGGCGCTCAGGTGAGGGGGCGGAGATTTTGGGGAAGGGGCAGGGAATGGGCGGAGCCGGGCCAGGGCCCCGTGGAGTGTCCTCTTTTTTTATTTTTTAAATATGGTAACCCTAGCCCAAAGCCATGTGAATATCTTGACTCACCTGAACCTGTTGCTCTCCATCAGACCACTCACCTCAGTATGTTGCTAATATGTTCATAGGAATAAGCCCATCATCTGTACCATTTCCTGTCTTCTAATCTTGTATATTTACACTGCATTTCTTCTCTGACAGAGGCACCAGAGGCTTCCATCTTTAGCCTGTTAGTGATTTCAGGTCAGATTTTCCTCAGTTTCCAGTGTAAGGCCCTGAGTTTGCAAATGAATCCATGGGCACCGAGGCCTGTCTGGGGCCTACTGAAGTCAGTGGGACTTGCTATAGGAGTAGCTCTGCCTATATGCAATGGCTGCCATCTCGCCAACACAGAGAATTGAACAGGTACCCTTCAAAGCTGAAGGCATAAGCCTCTGCAACATGAGCTATTTAGCCAGGCTCCCCAGGGGAGCGCTGTAGTAGGCTCTTATCCTCTGTGAACCAGGCACAGCAGGGAACACATTACACCACAGAGCCACTTGCAGGATTCGGGACTTCCAAACTGATTTTTTTTTTCTAACTCCAGGCCCAGCAAACTCAGCCTGGCCTCTGAGAGTCAGGCAGGTTCCCTTCCTTTTCATGCATCAACACAAGTATTAAAGGTCCCACAGCTCTAATTATGCCCTCTAATTATGTTCTAATTCTGAACATTCATCTATTCTGAACACTCATTAAGGCCCTGATCCAGCAACGCATGTAAGCCTAAAACTTAACTCTGGGACTTAAGCATGAGCTTAAGTGCCTTGCAGAATTGGAGGCCAAAGTTAGGCTTTTTGTTTTGGTTTTAAGTAATTGGCTCCCAGCTTAATAACCTGTGCCGGAGTCACAAGTGAACTGTGAATGTAAGACCTATCAAAACAAATATTGAATTTATTAGCATTTACATCTCTCCTAATTTAAAAAAAAAACCCAACCCTCCTAATATTAACCCAGGAAACTCAACCTGCAAATAACATGTTAGCGTCACTTAACGACGAGACCTCAAAGAACAAGTTCAAGGACATTCAAAGCTAAGGATGCCCAGTGCAGTGCCGTGCCGGGCTGCTGCAGCATAAATTGTAACCGGTCCCACAATGGTGAATGGTTGGTGATGCATTTATTTTTCTAGTATACCTCAACACTATAGGCATTAAACATACACCCCGTACAATGGCCCTTGTGCCTTTGTGGAGCCTGCTGAAATCCCTGGGGTCTGCGTGAACGCCAGGGTTGGCTTGTGTGGATCTGTTTGCAGAATTGGGGCCTATGTTTGTCCATCTCCCACTTCCCTAATTTTCTCTCACGGGGAGTTAAAGATGGGTTAGCAATCTGAGAGTCACCACCACCTGGTGAGGGTCACACATGGGTTTCAGGGTCATGCTCACCCTCTGTTTATGCCTAGCTGAGACAGGTCCTTGAAACATTTTTTTCCCTGCTGGAACTGGGGGTCATACTATCAGAGAGGTTGAGAAGTATTGAGTTAAAGGGACACCATCACTTTCAAATCTAGTTTTTTTTGTTTTTTTTTTAATGAGTTAAAGCACTTGCTTGTAGACGCTATACCTCCCCTCTGGTCCCCGTGCAAATCTTGTGGGTTTACAATAATAAATTCCTGTTCCTTTTAAAAATGTTTTCTCTTGTGAAAAACACACTCAAATAACTGATTCTAGCAAAACAGTGAAATGGACCCTACACAAAGTGCTCTCAAACATGCAATGTTGAAAAGAGACTATGTTTTGTCTGTACTCTCATAAATTCACAGGAAACTTTGGTCTGTCTTAGAACTATAGCGAGTGAATGAATTTCAGACAGAAGGGTATACATTTTAAATCAACAGCATTCCTTTAAGATCAAAATGCAGAGGAAAGTATCTCTAAGCATTACTTTGATAGATTTTATAGTTCCAATTCATTTTATAGTTGTAATATGGAATAGCTGTAGATAGATGCAGATATATAGGTGTTCTAGATAGATAATCAAACCCATTTAAAAACCAATGTTTTGCATACAATAGAGTACTCATTATTCAGTACAGGGATTGCAAAGGTTAGTTGTAACTACAGGTTTGTGGCAACCAGCATTTCCATTCTACACAAAATTCCTCGATTTCAATATTTGCTTTTGTTACAAATCAGAACTAAAGCAAAGAATTTTGAAATTTCCCCCGAAACAAAATTTTCAAAAAAAAACGTTATTTCAGATCAATTGAAACATTTTGTTTCAGTTTTGGCTTTTTAAAATGTTCATGTTTTATAATAAAATAAAAATGATTGAAACAAAAAAATCAAAATGGAACATTCGGAAAATGTCAAAATGGAAATAGACTCATAGGAATGTAGGGCTGGAAGGGACCTTGAGAGGTCATCTAGTCCAGCCCCCTGCACTGAGGCAGAATCAAGTAAACCTAGATCATCCCTGACAGGTGTTTGTCTAACCTGTTCTTAAAAACCTCCAATGATGGAGATTCCACAAGCTCCCTTGGAAGCCTGTCCAGATCATAACTACTCTTATAGTTAGAAAGTTTTTCATAATGTCTAACCTAAATCTCCCTTGCTGCAGATTAAGCCCATTACTTCTTGTCCTTCCTTCAGTGGACGTAGATCACTATCTTCTTTATAACAGACTAACATACACCTCTGCCCCGATATGACGCGACCCGATAGAACACGAATTCGGATATAACGCAGTAAAGCAGCGCTCCAGGGGGGCGGGCTGCACGCTCCGGCAGATCAAAGCAAGTTCGATATAACGTGGTTTCACCTATAATGCGGTAAGATTTTTTGGCTCCTGAGGACAGTGTTATATCGGGGTAGAGGTGTATTTGAAGACTTATCATGTCTTCCCTAAATCTTTTTTTCTCAAGACTAAACATATCCAGTCTTTTTAACCTTTCCTCATAGGTCAGGTTTTCTAAACCTTTTATCATTATTGTTGATCTTTTCTGGACTCTCTCCAATTTATCCACATCTTTCCTAAATTGTGGTGCCTAGAATTGGACACAGTATTCCAGCTGAGGCCTCACCAGAGCAGGACAATTACCTCCTGTGTTTGTTTGTTTGTTTGTTTGTTTCCTAAATGAAATTTGCAATTCCCGATTTTGTCAAAATCAACACATTCCTGTGGAAAGTTTTGATTTTGATTTGATTTTTGATTTTGACAAAACCACGTTTTCCAACCATAAAATCTTCCGTTGGAGAAATCTGGACCAGCTCTAGTTGTAACTTAGGAACAGAGGTTTCACTTTTTATTAATATTGCTTGTTGGTCAAGCTGTTTTCATGGCTACAGAAGTCAATTGACACATTAGGGGAAACGTTGCTCCTCTCCTTGAACAAATGTAGTGTTTGGCATGACTTCAGAATAACCCTATTGTTTGTCATCTTCTCCAAATACACTATAAAACTGCTGTTAAAAGGAAAGATAACATTTTCTAAGCATAAGTCAAGTGCCGAGTTGCCTTTTTTAAAGCTGGTTGCTGAGAATTAATGGTGTCGGATCCCCTGTTTTAAACACATTTGGCCAGGTTTTCTATAGGCACCTCATTTATCTTGCGACTCTTTCATCTATTATCTAACTGTAAGCTTGTTCGTAGCTCATCAGCTGTCCTGGTTTTGACAGAGGGGCCTGGTGATGTGCAGCCCGCAGTGCACTGTGTCAGACTTGTAAGTCTCTCTGGAACTAATGGGATGGGAAACGGCTAACCTTCTGCCACAACTAGCAGCACTCACTGAAAACAAAACTAGAGCCTCAAGTCATCACGCATCCAACAAAGCGCTGAGACATGGGTCCTGAATCCAAAGTAGGGCTTTCTGGAGTTCACACTTCCAGCAAAAAGCACTGCTTGGCAAGTCCCTGGTGTCCCAGGCTTCCAACTCCAATTCACCCATTTGTGTGGATATCAGCCCATAGTTCATGGGTACTCAGAAGAAACAACAGTGCATCTTGGGCCCAGAGTCGGATCTCACTTACACCCGGGTAAATCTGGAGTAAGTCCACGCAAACAACCGATTTACTCCAGTGTCTGTAGTAGGATGAGAATCTGGCCTGGTGTATGTTTGGATTCCAGGTTCCTACCCCACCTCGCAACCTGAAGGAACTTTACATGCACAGATCTTCCCACTCCCCCACACAGCAGGGCTCAGCTGCCTCTGTCCCCCAGAATGCCTCTCTATGGAGCTGCTCTGTGTTGGGCTTTGGGGGTTGATATGGAGCAGGTTGGGGAGTGAGCGGGGAGCAGGAGGTGGACCAGGAGAGGACAAGGCAGGCCAGAGGCGATGTATGTTGTTCTCTCTCCAACTCCACGAAGCATCCCTGGAAAAGGATAATGCAGAGACACTGAATTGCCCCTTCCATGGAGCTCCCTACCTGGGGCTGCCTCAGCCAGGGATGTCCCCAGCAGGTAGCCTGGGGGCTGGGGACATACCAGGGGCCAGTGCTTGGGCAGAGATACAGTGCCCCCTTGTGGATGACCCTGGCCTCTCATGGCTACACTGCACATTAAGACTCATGTTTGAGTTCAAGCCCCCTTCCATCCACACACAAATCAGCTTGATTCGGGTCAGCAAGGATTCGGCTCCTAGGATCCTGCTGGCAGGGGTGGGTCAGAGCCCAAGTCCGGCTATGACTCAGGTCCAAGCCCCATCATTTTACAGTGTGGATGCAGCTCAAGCCAGAGACCTCAATGGGATTTCTAACAGATGTAGTTAGTCACTTGATAGACACTCTCACACACTAAGGCTGAAATCCTGGCCCCAGTGAAGTCATTGGAGGTTTTGTTATGGACTTTGATGGGGCCAGGATTTCATAAGAACATAAGAATGGCCATACTGGGTCAGACCAAAGGTCCATCCAGCCCAGTATCCTGTCCTGTGACAGTGACCAATGCCAGGTGTCCCAGAGGGAGTGGACCTAATAGGTAATGATCAAGTGATCTCTCTCTTGCCATCCATCTCCACCCTCTGACAAACAGAGGCTAGGGACACCATTCCTTACCCATCCTGGCTAATAGCCATTAATGGACTTAACCTCCATGAATTTATCCAGTTCTTTTTTAAACCCGGTTATAGTCCTAGCCTTCACAACCTCCTCAGGCAAGGAGTTCCACAGGTTGACTGTGCGCTGTGTGAAGAAGAACTTTCTTTTATTTGTTTTAAACCTGCTGCCCGTTAATTTCATTTGATGGCCCCTAGTTCTTATATTATGGGAAGAAGTAAATAACTTTTCCTTATTCACTTTCTGCACACCACTCCTGATTTTATATACCTCTATCATATCCCCCCTTAGTCTCCTCTTTTCCAAGCTGAAAAGTCCTAGCCTCTTTAATCTCTCCTCATATGGGACCCGTTCCAAACCCCTAATCATTTTAGTTGCCCTTCTCTGAACCTTTTCTAATGCCAGTATCTCTTTTTTGAGATGAGGAGACCACATCTGTACGCAGTATGCGAGATGAGGGCGTACCATTGATTTATATAAGGGCAATAAGATATTCTCCGTCTTATTCTCTATCCCTTTTTGAATGATTCCTAACATCCTGTTTGCTTTTTTGACTGCCGCTGCACACTGCGTGGATGTCTTCAGAGAACTATCCATGATGACTCCAAGATCTCTTTCCTGATTAGTTGTAGCTAAATTAGCCCCCATCATATTGTATGTATAGTTGGGGTTATTTTTTCCAATGTGCATTACTTTACATTTATCCACATTAAATTTCATTTGCCATTTTGTTGCCCAATCCCTTAGTTTTGTGAGATCTTTTTGAAGTTCTTCACAGTTTGCTTTGGTCTTAACTATCTTGAGCAGTTTAGTATCATCTGCAAACTTTGCCACCTCACTGTTTACCCCTTTTTCCAGATCATTTATGAATAAGTGTTTTTTTTGACAATACTGGCACCTGTTATGAATGATGAGCAGTACCTTACTCCATATGTGGTCCTGCTGAAATGAATGGAACCACTAATGGAAGGTGCTGCTACTCAACCTTAGCTATATAAGAATCTGGCTCTTGATATCTGGGAGTAAGAATTTGCATTCCTGATCTGAATTTGGTTTCTACGTGGTTTTTATTTTATTTATGTCCAGCACGGAATCCAAAGTGCCCTTGGGTATTCTTTTTCTTAGGGGTAAAAATAGCTCATTCATAGCTGGACCCAGTCTCAGTCTGCCCTAGTGCCAGATAATGTACATTATTAGAGAAGAAAGGGAAGATAGTCCAGTGGTTAGGGCACTAATCTGAGGTTTACAAGATCTCTGTTCAATCCCTTGTTCTGCTGTGGATTTCTGTGTCTCAGTTCCCTATTTGTGAAATGGAATAACAACACCACCCTGGGTGTGTGCTAGGAGGACAACTACCTAAAAGAATGTTAGGTGCTCAGATACTATGGAGAAAGGGGCCATGTGAATAGATAGGTTAGTTGGGTCAGATACTGATCCCCAAAATGAAGGCAGCCCTAGCTAAACCTTCAGGAGGGAGGGATAGTTCAGTGGTTTGAGCATTGGCCTGCTCAACCCAGGGTTGTGAGTTCAATTCTTGAGGCGGCCACTTAGGGATCTGGGGCAAAATCAGTACTTGGTCCTGCTAGTGAAGGCAGGGGACTGGACTCAATGACCTTTTGGGGTCCCTTCCAGTTCTATGAGATAGGTATATCTCCATATATTATTATATTATTATTATTATAATGAAATGCATTTGCTTCTTAGCTATATAAGATGGCTATGCAGAAAATTGCTTTCTATATAAATGTGCTTAAAACAGTGCTGTAATAGACCTCAGATTCAAAAGAATCATAGTAGTATGAATTCATTGTTTCATTTACTATAGTACTATATATTCTGATTTAAACAGTATGATGGGGGAAATATTAGGTTTTATATATAAATATTATTCTTACAGCAAATAAGTTATAACTTAATGCAAGTTGATAACTTCATTGGTTAAAAACATAATAAAAGCATCCTGATTGGTTAATAACTTAGATGGGTTAATAATTCCATCACACAGTGTTTTAATATCATGTGCCGCAGGAGACGCATTATAGAGCCACTTGTGGCTTGCGAGCTGCAGTCTGAGTATCACTGGCTTAAAATAAACGGTTAGGAAATACAGTCATTTTGATTTCTGTTATATTTTTTCAAGTGAATGTTTTCTGATGAATGACAGCTCGCCAGCTTCCATGTAAATGGCATTCAAGAACGATCCCGTTAGGTTTCCAAAAGACCTTAATTGTCCAATTTATTTTATGGCACAAGGAAAACCATCTTTCAGTGGCTCCTTTACTCTGCTAATACACTTGTCATAATCCTTGTTGTATTCCCCCAGAATGCAACTAACTCCAGCAGACTTGGATTTCTGTTGCTGCTGGATTGCAAGGGATTTTACATCCTTTGGTTACAGAACCATTCCTCTGTGTTTACTGTTTCAACAATGAAATTCACTTTCATGTCATGCATCACATCTTCCCCCACCATCATTGTTTTTTGGATACACTAAAGGAATAGTTCAGGGAGCTCTTTAAAATATGTGAGCAACTAGTAGTAAATGAATCATTTCCTGTTGTTCTAACCCTTTAGTGTTTTGGTTTGGTTTTATTTTTTTTTTATTTTTGTTTTGTTTTGTTTTGTTACCAAGAAGCTGTCCTCACATTGGTATGGGAAAACATTATCTCAGCTCATTCCTGAACCAGAGTGCATGCAGATCAAACTGATTTATAAACATCCTTTGAAAGTGGAAATCTTTTTCCAAGAGCCCTATCCAATGAAGGTAGGCTTATGTTGGCATTCATGAAGACTACTGTGCATGTTTCTGCATTGCATTAGCCACAAATCTGTCCATTTCAGGCTTGGAGTTAGCACGCTGGGGAAAATAGGTGGTTTTTAAATGACCTCATCCCAGGATTTAGGCAGAAATCAGTCCAGGTACATGTTCCAGTCTGGAATGTTAGTGGGGACCTCATTCATAAACTTCCTTGCCATTCCTTTACACTCAAAGGCAGGAATAAAAATCAGCCAAAACAAGCAGGAATGGTGTTTCTGAGCTAACAGACTAGGAAAATATATAGAAGCACTTTTCCATTTTATTGGGTTATTCTTGAACCAGGGTGCTTTTAACCATCTGTATGAAACTTTTTGCAGTAACTCACACTCTGTCTTGGATTAGACTCCAAACTCTCTTATGCTTTTTTTAAAGTCACTTTTGTTATAAACGTCCTCTTTATACCACCTTCTTTTGTGCCTCTGAAAATTTGGATCCTGGTAAGCCTGCTATAAATATAGAGTGGTATGTAAAGATAGCTTTATTTAGCAAAAATAAAAGGTCTTAATATAATTACATGTGTGTGTTGTAATTAGAGCTTTGAATACAACCCCCCTAAATTCATTAATAGTTTTCGGCATAAAAGCACCAAGTTGGATTATTATGATTTGGAGGGGAGACGGGAACATGCTTAGCACTGTGGGCCCCAAATAATCCATGTATTTTAGCGTGATAAAATATTACTTATACGACAGTAGCATCTAGAGATCCAGCCATGTTTGGGCCTCTGCTGTGCTGTTCAGACACACAATTACAGACAATTTTTGCCCTGAAGAGCTCAGACTCTAAGCAGACAAACCAGACAGTTCTCTCCAGATGACGGGGGATTGGTTGTGTTGAGTAGGTGGGAGAGGCTGTGTATGTGTGGTACTGTCTTCTGTTATTAGACACTCAAGAGGTGGTTTTAAGACAAAAGATTGAAGAAGTGACATGGCCACTAGACACAAGGGAGATTGCTTCTCACCTGGACAGTAAATAGATATATAGTGAGTATGGGGCAATAAATCATGGTTCTAGTGCTCATTAGCACCAGCAACATGAGGAGCTGGAGAAGAGAGATTGTAGAAGAAGTTAGATTAGGAGGAATGTCAACAAGTGTCACCTGACATGCTCCTAATTCTAGAATATGGAGGGGCAGGGGATCCTAAGTAGAGCTCTTTGGGAATTTTTCGACAAAACATTTTTTCGTTAGGAAATGGCGATTCATTGAAAGTGAAACTTTTCAGGATAATGTACCAGTTTTGACAAAATTTTATGTGGGAAAGGTTTCTCCAGTCCAGGGTGGAATTTCTGACCAAAACCAGAGAGAGAGAGAGAGAGAGAGAGAGAGAGAGAGACCCCAAAATAGCCAATAGTTTAGTGCTCTCACTTGGGATGTAGGAGAATGGGAGAGCAGGGACTTGAACGTGGGTTGGTCTCAGTTTCATCCCAAGGAGGAACAGGAAAATGTTTGAAATCTCAAAGATTCCTGGGATGGAAAAAACATTTCCCACCCATCTCTGATGCTAAGGAGCTTCAACGGTGTGGCTGGGAAGATGGTGAAAAGTGGGTGGGTTTTAAGTTTATTACGCACTTATGAACGTGTAGGGGAAACGGAAGATTTATGGTGAGGGCATGAACTCCAGACAACTCATAAGGGAACCATATTGCTGGCAACGAGATTTTCAAAGCAGTCATGGAGACTTTGACCCTGAAGGAAGATATATGTCTATATAGGACGTGTGTCTAAATCCTCTTAACCGCTTTGAAAATCTCAGCCTACATTTTTTGAGAGATTATTTAAACTGGGAGTGGAGGAGCGCAGAGGAGCATTTATCTCAGACCACAAACACTATAGGTGGCTAGAAGTAGTTGAAGGATCTGTGAGAGAAGGATTTGTTAGGAAGTATTGAATTTCCGGGGGCAAGAACAATATAGAGTACTGAAGAAAAGACACCAGTCCAAACATAGTGGGACAAATAGCAATGGGTATACCATTGGGGGAGGGATAGCTCAGTGGTTTGAGCATTGGCCTGCTAAACCCAGGGTTGTGAGGTCAATCCTTGAGGGGGCCACTTAGGGATCTGGGGCAAAATCAGTATTTGGTCCTGCTAGTGAAGGCAGGGGGCTGGACTCGATGACCTTTCAAGGTCCCTTCCAGTTCTAGGAGATAGGATATCTTCATTTATTAGAAGTTAAATGTATACATTCCTTCCTACTAATTGCAGGAGTCTACCACCAAACATGGCAAGAGAGCTGTACTATTTAGCTCGGCAAGAGAGAGGTGACATAATTGGTTTATCAGAGATGTGGTCGGACGTTGTAAATGAATGGGGCACAGCAATCCCTGGCTATAAACAACATGGGAAGCTCCGGCTAGTTTGCGGGCTTGGAGAAGGTGAGAAGCTGAATTATCCCAAAAGGATACCATGAAAAGATCATTCCAGGGTGGAGGCAACCTTCTAGTGGAACCTCTTGGGTTACAAATTCCAGGTAAAATGATATGTATGCAGTGTAGTTTTAGCCATGTCGGTCTCAGGATATTAGAGAGACAAGATGGGTGAGGTTTGATTGGACCAACTTCTGTTGGCGAGAGAGCCAACTTTCGAGCCATGCAGAGCTTGCACAACAGTTGGTCAAATAAAAGATATTACCTCATCCACCTTGTCTCAGGTAAAATGATAGGAATATACTGCAGATTTCCAGAACAATTATTAGAGCCTTTGTCTCTTAAGGGAGCTGCAAAATCTACTGGTACAGAGTAAAGCACCAGAGCCGGAACTCAAAGACGGCTAGTGTGACAGGACATGCACATGAAAAGACAAAGCAGAAATCAGGATTATTTAGTCTGATAAAATGAAGAGCTCAAGTTGTTTTGACTGAACCAAAGTTGTAACAGGTATTTATAGGGCACCAATTGTAAGTCACCTGCAGTGAAATTGCTCAGCCCCTCCTTGTTGTTCAGTCCTATAACACAAAAACAAGGTTTGATTTGATGAAGTAAACGAAATAAAAGGAAATTCTACTTCTCATAGGGCCAGATTATACCATCCTTACTGTTGTCAAGTAATATCTTACACTCCCTGTATAGCCTCAGACAAGTCAATCTTAAGTCTATTTTTATTTATTTGGGCGATTTTGAGGACTCAGACTTTAAGGTCAGAAGGGACCATCATGATCATCTAGTCTGACCTCCTGCACATTGCAGGCCACAGACCCTCACCCACCCACTCCTGTAATAGACCCCTAACCTCTGGCTGAGTTACTGAAGTCCTCAAATCATGGTTTAAAGACTTCAAGTTACAGAGAATTCACCCATTTACACTAGTTTAAACCTGCAAGTGACCCATGCCCTGGGCTGCAGACAAAGGCAAAAACACCCCAGGGTCTCTTCCAATATGACCCATGGGAAAATTCCTTCCCGACCCCAGATATGGTGATCAGGTAGACCCTGAGCATGTGAGCAAATTCCAGCAGGCACCTGGGAAAGAATTCTCTGTAGTAATTCAGATCCCTCCCCAACTAGTGTCCCATCACCAGCCATTTGAGATATTTGCTGCTAGTTTTTAAGTCAGTTAGGTTTTTTGTCCCCACTGGACAAGGGGTAAGATTTCAAATGTGCCTATTCTGGACATCCAGTCTGGCCTCCTGAATAACACAGGCTGTAGAACCTCACCCAGTAATTTCTGCATCAACCATAGCCTGTTTTTGAGCTGTCGCATGGCTTTCAGAAGGACATCCAGGCTTGATTTAAAGACTTCAAGAGATAGAGAATCTACCACATCCCTAAGCAAGTTGTTGCAATGTCTAATTACCCTCCCTGGAAAAAATGTGCACCTTATTTCTAGTTTGACTGTGCCTAGTTTCAGTTTCCAACTATTATGCCTTTTGCTGCTTATTATTATGGCTTTTTATGGCTTATTATGCCTTTTGCTGCTAGTCCATCTAGCTTTCCATCTATCTACTATCAGAAATCTCTTCCCCATGTAGGTAATTGAGAAATACAAGAGGTCATGTAGTAGAAATGTGGAAGTACAGAAAAACTCATCTGTGACAGGTTGGGTCACAGAACACCCCCTCCCCCCCCCGGGAGCTGCCACCCAATGTGCCAAGACTACTTCTGCCCCTGCTTTTCCTGCCAGTTTGGGACCCCAGCACCCTGTCTTGCTGAGCCAGACATGCCCATCTGCTCCAACAAAGACCCAGGGTCTGAATTACTTGCCCCAAAGCTGCAGGTTTGATTTAAAGCAGCTAACAGAAGGGTTCCTGTCTTTAACACTCAGATGCCCAACTCCCAATGGGGTCTAAACCCAAATGAATCTGTTTTACCCTGTATAAAGCTTATACAAGGTAAACTCATAAATTGTTCGCCCTCCCACTGATAGAGAGATATGTACAGCTGTTTGCCTCCCCCAGGTATTAACACATACTCTGAGTTAATTAATAAGTAAAAAGTGATTTTATTAAATACAGAAAGTAGGATTTAAGTGGTTCCAAGTAGTAACAGACAGAACAAAGTAAGTCACCAAGCAAAATAAAATAAAACACGCAAATCTATGTCTAATCAAACTGAATATAGATAATCTCACCCTTAGAGATGCTTCAGTAAGTTTTTTCCTCAGACTGGACACCTTCCAGGCCTGGGCACAATTCTTTCCCCTGGTACAGCTCTTGTTCCAGCTCAGGTGGTAGCTAGGGGATTCTTCATGATGGCTCCTCTCCCTTTGTTCTGTTCCACCCATTTATATATCTTTTGCATAAGGTGGGAATCCTTTGTCCCTCTCTGGGTTCCCACCCCCTCCTTCTCAATGGAAAGACACCAGGTTAAAGATGGATTCCAGTTCAGGTGACATGATCACATGTCACTGGAAGACTTCATTACCACTTGCAAGCACACACGTATACAGAGAGACTTACAAGTAAAACAGAGCCATCTGCAGACAATGGTCCTGGTTAATGGGAGTCATCAAGATTCCAAACCACCATTAATTGCCCACACTTTGCATAATTACAATAGGCCCTCAGAGTTATATTTCATATTTCTAGTTTCAGATACAAGAGTGGTACATTTATACAAATAGGATGACCACACTCAGTAGATTCTAAGCTTTGTAATGATACCTTACAAGAGACCTTTTGCATGAAGCATATTCCAGTTACATTATATTCACTCATTAGCATATTTTTATAAAATCATATCGACTGCAACGTCACACCATCCATGAGTAAGATGCTTCTTAAGCCAGTTATCTACTTCTGGCTGAAACGGGGAGGAAAAGCTCAATCTGACAATCTCTAAATTAATCATGACTGGTTTCTCTCCTGATTTACACATGGGGTGAAGGCAGCATTGAGAATAACCTCTCCCAAGGTCACTCAGCAAATCAGTAACAGACAGGGAGAGTATGCATGTCTTTCTGCTCCCATCTCTGTTTTCACACTACTTGACTGCTCCCACTGGTCATATGCTACCACCTGCATTTTCATGTAATTCTTGATTTTTGTGGTGTATGCGGCTAGGAACCAATGATCTCTTTATTTTCTGGCTACTGCAGCTTTAAAGTTCTAAGAACTTGGCCTGTGTGCAGAGACGGCAGCCATTTTGTTCTCAGAGTGACAGCAGTCTGTGGCAAAGAAGGCACACACACTGTGCTCTCTTGGAAAGACCTTGCTGGTCTTTCTCCGTGTTATTTTTCCTTAATCTAAATTGATGCAGAGTGAAAATATATATTCCTTCTTTGTGCATAGGGGACACCTCATTTATAACCTATTTTAAGCAATTCAGATAACCAAGCATCAAAACAATTCGTTATGAGCTTGAGATCTTGCAAGCGCTGATACATCGGGATAATTATGCCAATTCTAATCTTCAGTTCAACTTTAATCTATTTTAAGCATGAGCAAAGTGCCTAACACCATAATACCTAAGCACTGATACTAACTTATTCCATCCTTCTCCATTTCACATTCCTTCTTTCACTTACTATCAGGATTATTTCTATTACGGTAGAGGCCCAAGCCCAGGCCCTGTTGTGCTAGGCACTGTACTTACATATACATATAGTAATAGACAGCTCCTGCCCCGCATACCTTCCAATCGAAATAGACAAGCTAGACAAAGGTATTATTATCCCCATTTTGCAAACAGGAACTCAATCACAGAAAGATTAAGTGACTTGCCAAAGGCAATAAATGAAGTTCATGGCAGAGCTGGGAACTGAGTCCCAGTCCAGTGCCTTAACCACAAGGCTTCTTTCCTTGAAATAACCTTTCATTTACACAACAATTTGTTTGTAAGCCAAGCCTGCAAGGCCGTCCTTAGACATTCTAAACAGGTGGGTTGCATGGGGCACACCAAGGCTGAAGGGACACAGGAATTGTGGTGTGCTCATGAAAGCAAAGCAAGATTTTAGTCATTCTTTTAGTCATACATTAGAAAACTAACCTGGGTGACCATTTTGACCTCTATAGTCACACCCACATCCTTATACAGGTATTGCCACCCTGGATGTAGCAGGTGGTCCATCTGCTCTAGTATCTTGTCTCCAACAATGAATAGTAACAGATGCTGCAGAGGAAGGTATGAGAAGCTGCCTATGGAACAACCAGCCCATTTGGAAAAATTTTCCTAATCCCAGACAGTGCTTGGTTTATGCCCTGAAGCAAAAGGGTGTATATTCCTTACACATTTTTATTGTATATAATATGCAGGATTTGTGGGTGTTTGTATTATTTACATAAATGTCCAATTATTCTTTGACCCCTGCTAAGATCTAGACTCTAGAAATATCTTGTGGCTGTGAGTTCCACAGACTGTGTGTGTGTGTAAATGATTGTGGTCATTAGGACAAACATGCATAAGTGCGAAGATGTTGTCAGCTTCTTTGTTTGCCATGGGAAAAAATCATTGCTGTCTTTGATCCCTTTTAATGCAGTACAGCTGCTGATTATTGGCACAAAGAGCCATAAGTTTTTCCCCATACGCAGACCTTCAGAACGCTGACTTCCTACGTTGTCATGTTAGTGGTGTTCAGAACGCCTCTGTCGACAAGGAGAGGATGTGCTTTCTAATGCCAGATCTTTGAGAAGTGAATTGCCGAGGCTCGCAATGAATATCCTTTCTAATTATGCCTTCCTCGTCTCAGCCTATGAAAGCCACCATCCAGTTTGATTGAGGGCACCAGAACTTCTGAGATGAGTTTTTCATACAAAGCTAACCCACTTCATATTTTAAGAGTTCAGGCTAGACGGCAGCCTGCGCAAGTGGGCAGTATTTGGATTCATGAACTGCCTCAGCACAGTCTAGCCACTTTGATAAGCCAAGTCGGTGCCTGCCTCCACATCCCCTACTGCGGCTTAGCTTTTAAATGCAGAACTCTACATGGGATAAAACAAGGACAGCTCTGGAGTTCCACATGCCAAGCCAAGGAAAATCAATCTGTTCCCCCAACCACCACCCAAACAAGCAGCTACTGAAGAAGAAAAATAAACTTTACTACCTGCAGAGGCGGTATGACACTATATCTTTGGGGAATGTGCCAAAAACTACTGGGGAGTGAAACCAGAGCATGTACTACATGAGTGCCCTGGGATATGAAAGGAAAGACACTGAGGAAGTCAAACATGAAAGGAGAGTGTACGTTTCCTCCCACTAGCCACAGTAGTTCTGTATGTTCAAACAGGTGGGGGAGAAGAGACGTCAAATAAAATGCACGTTTATGGATTAGTCGTTGGAGAGGTTGTCATAGATTATAAACCTTTTAGGGCAGGGACTGTCTTCCCTGGGGTTTGTACAGCACCTAATACAATGGGGCCCTGGTCCAGACCGGAGACTTAGGGATTTGGCCACACTGCAGATGGTAGGTTTGATTCCCAGTGCAGGCAGACAGACTTGTGCTAGCTCAGTTCTAGCTAATGCAGGTTGGGCTCAGGACTGCTTCAACTTATGGCATGTTCCCAATTTCTCTACAATTGCTGAACAATCTGGGACCAGTGACTGTGTGAATTGTTCATTTGAGCCAATTCCTTGGGCTCCATTCTCTCTGCTCTTTTAAATTTGCATACTCCAAGTGTCTCATTCATCCCTTTAACTTTCCTACATAAGAACAGCCATACTCGGTCAGATCAATGGTCCATCTGGCCCAGTATTCTGTCTTCCGACAATGGCCAATGCCAGCTGCCCCAGAGAGAATGAACAGAACAGGTAATCATCAAGTGATCCATCCCCTGTCACCCATTCCCAGCTTTTGGCAAACAGAGGCTAGGGACACTTCAGAGCATGGTTTTGCATCCTTGCCCATCCTGGCTAATAGCCATTGATGGACCTATCCTCCATGAACTTACTTAGTTCTTTTTTGAACCCTGTTATAGTCTTGGCCTTCACAACATCCTCTGGCAAAGAATTCCAACAATTGACTGAAAAGTGCATAATATTTCAGGAGACAATATCATCATTGTTTGAGTTACATGAAAATGTCAGGTAGACAGGAGTCCGGCTACATTATCTTAGAATATTGCACATATGCATGTGACAATTCAGTGCATGTTTCTGTTGTCCATATGTGCAAGCTCATGCAGCAAATATTTAGAAGGAAAGCCTTACTGAAAGCCTGAGAGATATCATATAACGTACTAACAGCCAGGTACTGCCACCATTTCACATGTTGAGTAGCACCTTGCTACATCAGCTGCCCCATCTGTCAAGTTCAGCTCTCCTTATTCATGGAGGAAAGTGGTATTTAGTAAGGGTAACAGAATCTGGCCCTAAATGGCTTGTATCTCAACTTCTTCTCTGTGACTGTGGGCAAGTCACCTGAACTCTCTTCCCCAGTTCCCAATCTGTAGACTAGAGATAATTCTACTACTTTATCTCATGGAGCTGTTGTGAGGATGAATTAATAAATAGGTGCTCGGATACCACAATGGCGTGGGCCATATAAGCACGGCACCTAGGTAGAATAAGGGAGTAGAGATAATATCCTATGCTTCAGAACAATCGCACACCAGAAATAATAATAATAAAGTGAAAAGTTCACCAACACCCCAGAGACTGCAATTTGTTTGCAGTGACTGTCCAGGAAATGCTTGGGAATATGAAATACTTTTGCAGAAATCAGAATTGATTCATAAACAGCTGGATGGGCTGAATTCGTCGGATGCGGTAGCCCTACTTGACTTGCTGTGATCACAACCCTTAGAGGAATTTTGTTGAAGAAGTTGAGGAAAATCCCTTCGGCTCTTTCCGAGTTCTTGGTCTGAGAGAAAAAATATGAAGGCTTGTTTCTTTATTTCTTCTTTGCTCACCAATAAATCAAAAACCTCCAAAGATTTCAAATGTGGCTTGGGCTAGTTCTCAAGGAGGACAGCAGCACTTGGCTAGGATGGAAAGAAATCAGAGTTTTAGGGCTAAATTTTTCTGGTATAAACTGGTACAACTCCATTGACTTCAACAAAGCAGTGCTGAGAATTTGGCCCACCTCAGCGGTAAATTTCTAAACATTTTTGCAGAGCCTAAGAAATCCCTACCCACTATACACCAATTGCAGTCATACCTAGCACTCTTCATCCACAGATCTCAAAGCATTTAGCCAAGGAGGACAATATTAT
Organism: Emys orbicularis; assembly: GCF_028017835.1. Taxonomy (NCBI): domain Eukaryota; kingdom Metazoa; phylum Chordata; order Testudines; family Emydidae; genus Emys; species Emys orbicularis. The sequence continues at coordinate 9,588,470 of NC_088686.1, read as the reverse complement.
TCCCATTTTATAGATGGGAAAACTGAGGCACAGAGAACATGGACCTGTCCCAGCTCCCCCAACAAATAGTTATAGAGTTGGGACTAAAACCCTCATGACAGTTTCCTTGCAGCACCTGACCAGGATAGGGCAAAGGGATGATCCTTTACCCCTCAATCCTGAACTATCCTGGTCAGCCCATTTAGCAAATGGTTTCTTCCCCCAGTCCCCACTGACTGTCAGCTGGGCAATGGAATGGAGCATGTCTGTTAGAAGATGGGGTGTGACGAAGTCACTGTTGCAGCCAGAAAGCTCCTAAGAGGCGCATCCAGGGTGCAAGGCTCACATGGACTCCTCCTGGCCCTAGCCGCAGAGACAGGGCCAAGTGAAGTCTTTCGTTATGCTGCTTACAGCCCTAAATAAGGGCGAGGGAAGGTGTCCAACAAGGAAGAGGAGAGCTAACAAAAGGAAAGAAGAGCGAGGAAAGGGGCTACGGGGAGAGAAAGGCTCATACTGATTCCTACTGCATGGCTCCAGTGTGGCATCGATGGTGTAAAACTGGAGTAACACAGCAAGGACAGGTATTTTTGATTGCTAGCTAGGTTTCGATGTGTACAATGGCTCTGGGAACCTGGTGCCTTCCCTGAACTTTTGGCATTTGAAGTCTCAGCCTTTGGATCGCACACCCTGACGTGCGTTTAGAAGAGCTTTCAGGGGAAGAATGCACCCCGGCCTGCCAGCACTCGGCTCGTGGAACTCTTTGCACGTTCCAGGGTGTCCCATGTGCAAGCATTTTCAGTGTTAGCCCTCAGAGGTAGTTCAGATATATTCACATGAAGGGTCTTGGCGTCCCTGAGAGGGGAGCTAGAGGCCCAGCCCTGCAAGGTACTGAACATCCCCTGCTGGGAGCTGAAGGATGACACCTCCTGCAGATGACACTAAGCTGGGGGGAGAGGTACATACACTGGAGGGTAGGGATAGGGTCCAGAGTGACCGAGACAAATTAGAGGATTGGGCCAAAAGAAATCTGATGAGGTTCAACAAGGACAAGTGCAGAGTCCTGCACTTAGGACGGAAGAATCCCATTCACTGCTACAGACTGGGGACTGACTGGCTAAGGAGCAGTTCTGCAGAAAAGGACCTGGGGATTACCATGGATGAGAAGTTGGATATGAGTCAACAGTGTGCCCTCGTTGCCAAGAAGGCTAATGGCATATTGGGCTGTATTAGTAGGAGCATTGCCAGCAGATTGAGGGAAATGATTATTCCCCTCTATTCGGCACTGGTGAGGCCACATCTGGAGTACCCAGTTTTGGGCCCCCCACTACAGAAGGGATGTGGACAAATTGGAGAGAGTCCAGCGGAGGAAAACAAAAATGATCAGGGGGCTGGAACACATGACTTACGAGGAGAGGCTGAGGCAACTGGGGTTATTTGGTCTGCAGAAGAGAAGAGTGAGGGAGGATTTGTTAGCAGCCTTCAACTACCTGAAGGGGGGTTCCAAAGAGGATGGAGCTCGGCTGTTCTCAGTGGTACCAGATGACAGAACAAGGAGCAGTGGTCTCAAGTTGCAGTGGGGGAGGTTTAGGTTGGATATTAGGAAACACTATTTCACTAGGAGGGTGGTGAAGCACTGGAATGGGTTACCTAGGGAGGTGGTGGAATCTCCATCCTTATAGGTTTTTAAGGCCCGGTTTGACAAAGCCCTGGCTGGGATGATTTAGTTGGGGTTGGTCCTGCTTTGAGCAGGGGATTGGACTACATGACCTCCTGAGGTCCCTTCCAACCCTGATAGTCTATGATTCTATGACTTTGCTAAATTGCATCCTCAGAGGAATCCTTTTGTTGGTCTAAAACGAACTAAGGATTTCAGGCTGGGAGGAGGGGCAGGCAGCAACAACTCCCCAGTTCTCTGCTTGGTACAGCCCTCCTGCCCCCCGTGATGGGGTTGTGAGGTGCGTGGTATAGGAGCTGGCTTTCTGCTCACTGAAGAGTCCCCCAGGCCTGGCTACCCCCATCCAGTGGTTTGTGACCAGTCTCCACTCCCTTTGAAAAGAAGCTCTGAAATGACTGTCACTACAGAGCGCTATCCTATAACACTAACACCTGTGCTTTGCACTTGCACAGTATCGCGCCTTTCGAGGCACCTCACTGTAACGATCCCTGTTCCATGTCGCCTGGCTCAGCACATAGCCTGCCCCCTGCAGACACATGCACATTACACCTCCTAAGGCGGTCGCGGCTCTCTCCCCGTCCGTCGGGGAGGGAGGCCATGCCCCCTCGCTACACACCTGCAATGATATTAACCTTCCGGAAGTCACAATGTATGGTCAGATTTTTAAGTAGCTTTTCCAATAACTTTTGATTTTATAAGAGTGAGTCACTTCACCAGGGCCGTCCCTAGCTATTCTGGGGCCCAGAACTCCGCAGGGAGGTGTGGGGGGGCGGGTCCCAGGCCTCCGCGGGGGAGCGGGGCTGGCTTGGGGGTCAGGGGGAACCACCCCCAAGCACTCACCAGCGATGCAGCTGGGGCCGGGTTGCTGCATTCCCGCTGCCGGTGAGTGCAGCCCCGGCCCTGCTGCAGAGCTCAGGGGAGTGGGGGTGGGGCTGGGGCATGGGCGGGGCGGAGGCGGAGCAGGGGCGGGGGCCCTGGGGAAGAGCCGGAGCAGGGGCTGGAGCAGCACGCAGTTGCACAGTGCACCAGGAAATTTGGTCTCCTAAATGTCCTGGTGCCCTACGCAGCTGCGTACTTTGCGTATGGGTAAGGACAGCCCTGCACTTCACTTTAGAAAAGGTTCTTTGCCTCTGTCCGCAAGTCTCAAAGTCACAGCTATAAATAGGGGGCTTCATCCAATGACATCTACAATGCAAGTTTTGGCAAAAGCCGTTTAACATTTGAATGAGTGGAGGGCTATGGGAAGGCCATTATCCTTCGGGTTTGGCAAACTCTTTAAACCTGTTTGGGTTTAACTATCCAGAGTGAAGAGACGTTAGCCTGGCTGAGACCACTTCAGCTTATTTCAGATGTGACTTGGACAGCTGTTTAAAGGATTCTGTAAGCTTGGCTCAATTCAAACACAGGTGTATGAGATGAAAGGGGAATGGAAAAAATGTACAGTGATGATCATTTTTCCATCTCTGACTATATTTCCCCCACACACACCATTTCCATGCTACGTGTGCCCTGTGAGTCACTGAGAAAAAACTATGTTTATTTACTACCAGTAAGGCATGAAGTTTTAAATGGAAGTGTGCTGAAGCTGTCTTCTATTCTCCCGTTTCATCCGCCATGTCTTTATGTTCTGAAAACAGGCTACTGAATCTACCGTTTCCTCCCCAAATATATTTAGCAGACATTGGTATGAGGTGATCTAGGGGGGGCACTGAATAGCCACTGGGCCTGTTAATTATCTGAACTTCAGTGGTTTATGGAATACACATTGGTACTGATGCTTGCTTAGCTTCTGAATGTATTCGTTGGTTATAATGACCGCTCTCAAATACACACCCTTGGCCCTTGCAGTGCTCTGCCTGTCCTGTCCTGTATGGACACAGACACCGAGGCACCTGTCTTTGTTAGAGCAGGGAACAACAGTGTCTTGATGCTACCCTGAGTTGAGGATCCTACCCCAAGGACTTGGCACGTGTCTTCCTTCTATGAATGGAAAATGTCCTCAGCTGCTTGGCAGCGCAGCCCCTGATCCAACTTCCAATGGTTGACTTCCAGCATCTATCAGAGTGGCACACGATGGCAACTCAGCACGAGTAACATCAACGGGGAAGATACCTGAGTTGGCTGTGGAGTGTAAGACAGTCATAAGAACATAACATAAGAACGGCCCTATTGGGTCAGACCAAAGGTCCATCTATCCCAGTATCCTGTCTTCCGACAGTGGCCAGTGCCAGGTGCCCCAGAGGGAATGAACAGAACAGGTAATCATCAAGTGATCCATCCCCTGTCACTCATTCCCAGCTTCTGTCAAACAGAGGCTAGAGACACCATTCCTGCCCATCCTGGCTAATAGCCATTGATGGACCTATCCTCCATGAATTTATCTAGTTCTTTTTTAACGCGGTTATGGTCTTGGCCTTCACTACATCCTCTGGCAAGGAGTTCCACAGGTTGTGCATTGTGTGAAGAAATACTTCCTTCAGAAGCCAGAAGCAGTAGCACCAGTGGTCTTGAGATGCCTCTCTTGCCACAAGAGCCATCGGTTTCTCAAGGAGTCTCTCATGTTCTGGAGCTGCTCCGCTGAGGTGAGCTCTGAAGTTCTATCCAATGGAAAGTTCCAGAGTGGCACCATATTAGAAGTGGAACAAACAGCTGCCAAGCCTGTAATTTTCTCAGGTTGCCTGCAGTGGCCCCGACAAATGCAGAAGGCTCTGAGTTCCTCTCCCACCATAACTGACAGGTGCAAAGTCTTCTGGCAGGGCAGACAAGGGACAGGAAATAAATTAAGGGCATTGGGGACATTCTTGGTGCTGCAGACATGAAAGCAGTTGAAAATACAGGAAAGGTATTTAGTTTTGTGCCTTTTAGCTTTACATGGAGGCTGGTAGCTCTGAAGACAAGATGCAGTTTTATAACAAATGCTTTATATTATCCTCAAAATCCTGGCGCGTGGGGCTGGAGCTTTCTTATGTGAGCTCGGAACTGGGACAGGCCGGTATTACTTAAAGTTATTGCTTAATTCTATGTGCAGAAATGCCGCATATCAAGACGTGTTTTATGAGCACATTAATTCTCACATCAATGGCCTTAATGTGTTTAACCAACTGAGGGTTTATAGAGTCATCAATTCTAAGGCCAGAAGGGACCGTTGTGATAATCTAATCTGACCTCCTGTATAGTGCAGACCAGAGAAAATCCCCCAAATAATTCCTAGAGCAGAGCTCTTAGAAAAACTTCCAACCTTGATTGAAAAATGGTCAGTGATGGAGAATCCACCACCATTGTTCCCATGGTTAATTACGCTCACTGTTAAAAATGTATGTCTTATTTCCAGTCTGAATTTGTCTAGCTTCAACTTCCAGCCATTGGATTGTGTTAGACCTTTCTCTGCTAGACCGAAGAGCCCATCATTAAATATTTGTTGCCCATGTAGATACTTACAGATGGTGATCAAGTAACCCCTTCACCTATTAGTGCCCCTGAAACACTTATCCCAGCAAGTTTTATTGCTATTGCAGTGTAACTCTTTTTGCTTTTAGAGTTCATTTTTTCCAAGCCATCCTGTTAAGATTTTTCTGCTAGGGCTTGATCCAAAGTCAATGGGACCCTGTCTATACACTTCAGGGGCATTGGATCAGGCTTCTAAGCCATTTGACCTATCCTCCCATAATGGAAAACACTTCCCACAGGAACATAACAGAAAAGGTATTAAGATATGAATTTCCTTCCGTTTTACTGATGCTTTGGTTGTCTTGATATACAGTATAATTTTTTGTGTGATAGTGGTATACCTCTCTCTCAGCTCCCCCTGCATTTCTGCCTCAGGCTCCCTTCCCCCCTCCATTCCCACGGCCCCAGCGCTAAATTTAGCGGCTCTCTGCCATCAGCACCTGGGCTACTTTCAACCTTTTGTTTGTGTGAAATTAAACTGGAAGCTGATCCTGCTATTATCCCTAGTCCCCCTTTGTTGACTGGATTTATTACTGTATAGGGGGAGGTTTTACCCACAGGAGATATTTATTCTTTAAAATCAGATCAGTTGACTGTGAAATAGGAAAGCAAATGTTCACACCACCCAAACAGAAAAGGGCACGATGGTCACAAACTCCAGCCTCGTTTGCGTGGCCTCATTCTGGATAGCCGTATTCTGTACAGTAATATACGAGATCAAAACCTGCAGCTGCAAACGACTATCTGAGAAATAGAAAAGGAAAGAATTATTTTACTCCCCTTGGGGCACAGTTTGCTTGTTTCTAATCCTTGCCCCTTTAAACATTTCCCAGTGCACTGTGCAAGGACATGATAAATCCTGGTGTTGTCCAGCTGAAGGAATTCAGAGGTATTTTACTGGGAAACAAATTCACATCAGCATCTCCTTTGCCGAATGTGAAGCCTTCATCACATTATGGTGATGCTTTTCGGAGCTCTCTCACGCTTCCTCCACTCCTTCTGCACTCACAGCTCAGTCCCCCCCAGCAGAAGAAACAGCCAAACACATTCCTCAAGATGAAGGCCTCCCTCTTGAAAAGTAATTTCCTTACTCGCTACCCAATTGTATTAACTCATTAAGTGCACCCAGCTGACCCAGCTGCCACTCTCTAAAAGGCCCCCACTTAACATTTGACAGGAATGTCAACAATTTAGACACTTAATGAAACCAGGGAAGGGCTTGCCTCTTTAATAGCTCCACTGACTTTCAGAGCTGAGTTACCTGGTTAAATGCGCCATAGCTCTTCACTCAGTCTAAAGACTCATACTGCAGAGACCCCTGGAGACAGGGTGACCAGACTGCAAGTGTGAAATATCGGGATGGGGGTGGGGGGTAATAGGAGCCTATATAAGAAAAAGACTCAAAAATCGAGACTGTCCCTATAAAATCGGGACATCTGGTTACCCTACCTGGAGATAAGGGCGTCACAGAAGTGTAGGGCTAGAAGGGCCCTCAAGTGGTCATCTAGGCCTAGATCAGGGGTAGGCAACCTATGGCACGCGTGCCAAAAGCAGCACGCGAGCTGATTTTCAGTGGCACTCACACTCCCCGGGTCCTGGGGGGGCTCTGCATTTTAATTTAATTTTAATGAAGCTTCTTAAACATTTTAAAAACCTTATTTACTTTACATACAACAATAGTTTAGTTATATATTATAGACTTATAGAAAGAGACCTAAAAATGTTACAATGTATGACTGGCACGCGAAACCTTAAATTAGAGTGAATAAATGAAGCCAGGGCACCCCACTTCTGAAAGGTTGCCAACCCCTGGCCTAGATCCACAAAGGTATTTAGGAGGCTAGGAGCCGTTGGGCATCCGGGTGCTAGCCCATCTCCCTGGGATGAGGCAGAATTAAGTACACCTAAAAAACTCACTGGGCCTGCTCCAACATTTGCTCTCTCGTGGACAATGTTAACTAATAAACATGTGAGGAAAGGATGAGCTTATGGTTAGGACCTGGGCTTGGTCTGGGATCTGGGTTCAATCCCTGGCTCTACTCCAGACTCCCTGTGGCAAATCATGTAATCTCTCTCCGAGCCTCACTTCTGTATCTCTAAAATGGGGATAATAATCCTTCCTCTGTGTTGTCTATTTAGATTATAAGCAATTTGGGGCAGGGACTATCTCTTCTTAAGTGAGTGGCAAAAAGGAACCCCAATGTTGTCTGGGGTCTCTAGGGACTACCATAATAATAATTTGCTGCTCTGAATATTCCATAACCAACATTGGCTTTAAAATTTGGCTTTTTGTTGTCATCCTGAAGAGAAGCCCTTCCAAACAAGCCCGTTGCACTTCAGTGTATTGCACTTTGAAGAATCTCCTTCTTAGAAATGTCTGCCTATCTGGGAGGAAACTAGAAAGTATATTTGCCTCTAACTAGACTGACCATTATACAGCACAGAGAAACCAACACAATGCATTAAACAGACATTAAATACTGGAATGGTCTGTTTTTATAAGAACTGTGAGAGGGCCCCTAGTGAGCCATCCAAAGGGGATGTTATCTCTTTATATGTTTCTGATGCTAGGGCTACAGTGGGATGTATTTTCTACTATTGTTACCTCAACTGCTGGGAGCACTTGTGTAGACCAGACACCCCATAATCTTGGCACAATTGAATAGTTATTGTTTTATAATTGACAGATAATACTGATGTTTATTTTTCACCAATTTTTTAGATTTTTATCCACATCGATTTTCACAGTTGCAAGAAATTATGGGGGGACCGACAATGATTTAATGACAGTAGACACTGAGGTTCAAAAAGTTAAAGCTTTATCAATTGTTAGAACACAAATTGTCGACATCACATGTCAACCTATACAAAATAAATAGCCTTAAATCAACAAATCAGACCTGTTTTCACTATTCATTTCCAGGTCCATTTGTAATAAGCGTAATTCAAAAGTCTAAATCACTGGATTGTGACTCTCAAGCGGCATTTTTTCTTACTTTGCCTGTCTGTAAATGTCAATTGTTTTTGATGGAAATGGATTTTTGTCAGTTTGGGAGCGTACAGTGAAATTGACATTTACCGACATTCACCAGTAATAATCTAGTCCTTCCAATCCTGCTCATAGAATTGTTCTGAGCAGAGTTGAAGGTAAAGCGCTTCAAGTGTCGGGGCTGCCTAAAACTCTTTCTACACTAGCGCTCCCGTTACTGCTATCCTCAGTGGAGCTGACCTGTTGGTGTCAATGGTGGGAAATTCTGGGGGGAGAGGGGAAGTCCGAGCACAGGAAAGGCTTAGAAAATGGAGTGAGATGTATCTGTTCTCTGCATTGTGTTGTCAGCTAAAGAATGAATGGGTGAAGATTCACTTGTTCCACTGCAGTGGTCCCCAACCTTTTTCGTCTGGCGGGCACCAGACGACGAGCCACGGAGGACCATGGCGGTGGACGAGCATCCGCCGAAAAGCCACCAACAAGCAGCAATGTCAATAGGCGTCACCGCCGAAATGCCACCGATTTTCGGCAGCATTTCGGCGGCGACGCCTCTGGACGACGCTGCTTGTCGGTGGCATTTTGGCGGATGCTTGTCTGCCGGCCAGTACGCGGACGCACTTAGACGCCCCGGCGAGCGCCGTGGTGCCCGTGGGCACCGCGTTGGGGACCCCTGTTCCACTGGAAGATACAAATCCATGGATTCTTTGAGACACATTTGGGGCCAGACCCAAAGGCCATTGAAGTCAATGGGAGTCTTTCAACTGACTTCAACCGGCTTTGGATTGGGCCACTAATGTGTCATTCTTATTTGATATCACTTTTGTGGAATGCTAAGTAGCACAGATCTTTCATATACCTTTGAACTTTGGGGTGGGGGGGGGGCAGTAGCATGGACCCAAAAGATCAGCTCATATGTCAAGTGTGCTATTATCACTGTGTCCGTAAGAATTGCTGGTTACTGTCATTAATTGCATCCTAATAACACAAGTGATCATAGAGGCGCTGTCTGCCCTCTACAGCTTATTGGCACAGAAGAAGAAACCTCACAGTCCATCTGAACAATTTGATTCAAGGTAAGAGAACTTTCTCCCCGTTGCTTTCCCCCAAGGTACAGGAGAATCACTAAGATAAATGTAATTCTTCGCCAGTCAAAAAATACAAATACATAAGCTGGGACAATACAATAAATGGCCATCACAGTTTCTCTACGCTCATTTTAAAGCTACTGGATATGTGAGAAATATCCCAGCCTTTTTGCAATGCATTAAAACTGTAATGTCCAAGGAAGACTGAGACTGATCTCCCTTCTCTTTAGTGTCCTGAGGATGATTTTTGGAATCTGAAATCTCACTTTGAGCAAGCAGAAAAGCAGGCGACCCCTGTGGGTTGCCTATAAACCCAAGCTTGCTGTCCAGCTGGGTTAGCGGTTGTACATGTGCTTATCTGTTTTGGTTATCAACGTGACATATTTTCTCTATGTGCCATGGGAAACTCATTTATGAAGCAGGAAGGAAATGAAGTTGCACTTGACTGATGAAGTGCTTTGCGTGTCTCATCTTCCCACTCTTCCAGAGTGTTCACTGAAGTCACACAACCTCTGGGAACATTAAATTGTGCTGGCACTCGGGTACCCCGGCACATTCATCTAGTGCGTTTCTGTGGTGTGGACATTTGCACCCAACTTCTTAACAGCAATGCCAGACACGAAGTAGGAGAATGCTAGAAGCTGTTTGTTTCTTCGTCCAAACTTAGAACAGGAGGGAGCTTTTTCCCCATGATAGTTTAGTTTTTATTGCTTTTTTTTTAATTGCAGCAAATTCGGGAAAGAGGGGTAACAGCATAGCCATGACATGAATGAGACAGCTGGGGTTACTGCTACATAAGCCTTTCCCAATGCACTTTGATTCTAATGTATAGCTCCTCTGCAAGCCGAAGCCACGTTATTTGATCAGACCCCACAATTCTGCTGAATTGTAAAGTTTGTGGGATTGGGTATCAGTTTGAGTAAGTTCAGTTCTATTACATGGGTTGCTGTTCTTTCTCTTTAAAAATGATACCTTTTGTCAGTGGGATTAGTGAGAAGGTATCAAACTGAGAGCTTGAAACCCAAACCTTTGGCTCCAAGTGTACAGGCTTGTCTACACAGTGTGTTAGAATTTACACCTCACTAATGGAGACTAGCGCGCACTAGTGTTGCACACTAATTGGCCTGAGTGGCCCCTGCTGGTGCGCACTAAAAGTTCCCTAGTGTGCGTTAATGTAGTCCCATATTACATTAACATGTTCTAGGGCAGTGGTTCTCAACTGGGGGTCCACAGCCCACTGGGGGGCTGTCAGCCATTTCAGGGGGCCAAGCCGGGCCACTTGGAGTCCTGAGCCCTGGTGCCCCAGGGGGCTCAAGCCCTGATCCCCATCCCCTAGGAGCCTTTAGTGCACACCAATGTGGTCCACACCGGCCACTTAGTTGCACAACATGCATACTACAATTTACACACTTGTAATATGGACTAAAGCACCATGTAGACAAGCCCTAAGGCTCACTTCTTCGACCTTGCCTCCAAAGACACAACCACAATAGCAGAGTGTACACTGAAACAAAAACAAAAAAACCCAAAGATACCTCTGTGATGCTGCACCCCATATTCATCCAAGTGGTATGATTATGATATGATTATGGCATAATTATGATGCATTTTGTATAAAATGTGTCATGTAAGCTGTCTATGATTTGCTGGATATTATTATCCTATTTGTATTCATGTGTCATTTTTGTATCTAGAGTTATAAAGATTGACTATGTATCTGTATTTCAAATGTGGCTAGCACCCACAACTAGCCTTTCAGGTACAACAATGAAGAAGCTAGTGTGACAGACCCAGAGCAGTGGGGTACAGGAGTCTGGTAGAGGGCAAATATACTGGTCACTGGATGAGTAGTTTTCTGTTCCCTGAGTGACCAGAGCAGGGGCTGCACTAGAGTAATCAGGAACCTGCTAGAACCAGTTAAGGCAGGCAGGCTAATTAGGACACCTGGAGCCAATTAAGAAGAAGCTGCTAGAAACAATTAAGGCAGGCTAATCAGGGCACCTGGGTTTTAAAAGGAGCTCACTTCAGTTTGTGGTGCGAGTGTGAGGAGCTGGGAGCAAGAGGCGCAAGGAGCTGAGAGTGAGGGTGTGCTGCTGGAGGACTGAGGAGCACAAGCATTATCAGACACCAGGAGGAAGGTACTGTGGTGAGAATAAGGAAGGTGTTTGGAGGAGGCCATGGGGAAGTAGCCCAGAGAGTTGTAGCTCCTCATGCAGCTGTTACAGGAGGCACTATAGACAGCTGCTTGGCCAAGGTACTGATATTAAATTATTTTAGTCGCCCTTCACAAACATTGATTTTTCCCAACTGAATCTCAGCTTTCTCCCTGTGTTCCTGGTCTCTCTAGGTCCTTCTGAATATAATGTGCGAATTTGATTAACATGCTGTTTGCTCCCTCTTCTAGTTTAATAACTGAAGATGTTAAGTACAGAGGCATCCATTAAAGCTGACCAGCAGTGACCACACTATAGCATATCAGTTGTTGGTTATTTCTTATCCCAAGTGTAAGGCAATGGTGCAGGATCTCAGCTGTCACAGTGGGGTAACTATTAATAAGTTACTTGTTACTTAATAATGCAATCAGCTAGTCGAAAGGAGAGCTAGGACAAACTATAACTCAGTGTTCCCCTTTTCTTTTATCCCGGTGGCAGTGGCAATGACAAAGAGCTACGCTATTTGTTTGCATTGCTTTCAAGTTGTCTTTTATTACCTAATTTCTTAATAAAATCTGATGGAGATATTTGTTTTTTCTTCCTTGTATTGCCTAATAGATAATAGTAATTGACACAAGGTTCACTCACTGCTGGGGTGCCTCCTTGTGGCTGGCCTAGGGATTAGCTCCACTCAGGCATAAGAACGGCCATACTGGGTCAGACCAAAGGACCATCTAGCCCAGTATCCTGTCTGCCGACCGTGGCCAGTGCCAGGTGCTTCAGAGGGAATGAACAGAACAGGTAATCAAGTGATCCATTCCCTATCGCCCATTCCCAGCTTCTGGCAAAACCAAGGCTAGGGACACCATCCCTGCCCATCCTGGCTAATAGCCATTTATGGTCCTATCCTCCATGAATGTATTTACTTTTTTTAACCCTGTTATTGTCTTGGCCTTCACAACATCCTCTGGCAAAGAGTTCCACAGGTTGACTGTGCGTTATGTGAAGAAACACTTCCTTTTAAACCTGCTGCCTCTTAATGTCATTTGGTGCCCCCTTGTTCATGTGTCTGACACCCCCTCTTCTGCTGGTTGCTTATATCACAACTCTTCTTCATGACTAGTCCTTGTCAGGGACCATGGGTCTCAAACCTCAATCCACAGGGTTCTTTGGAGCTAACAGGCTCCAACCTGCCACTCAGGGATCTGCTAACAGTTGTTAGAAGAGGAGCTGAATTCAGACAGAGGACTCAGTCCCAGGAGCTAACTAGCAGAACTTTGGGGTCCCTGACTGGTCCACAGCCACTATTTAAACCCAGCACAGGAACAGGAAGTTGTCCATGCAAGTGTGATCTCCCTTGCTCTGGACTGTGTGCTTCCAGCTCTCTCTCTCCCTGACTTTCTGGTATCCCAACCTGGCCCGACTCTGGTTACTGATCCGTGGTTCTGCTCTCAAGTTTGTCTCCTGCTTCTGATCTCCTAGTACCTTGACCCTGCCTGATTCCTGACACTCGACTCTTGGTTTGCCCTCTGGCCTGTCTTGGACTCTGACCTCCTGGTATCCAACCCAGCCTGGACTCTCAACTCTTGCTTTGACCACTAGGTCAGACTGCCCACGGCCTGGTCATGACAGCCCTCCAGCCAGGTCACTATATAGTCCTCCCTTTCTGGGGTATCAAAGGACCACTGGATCAGCTGTCCTAATCTGCTCCAGACAGTCTTCCAATCTAAGGCCAGGTCCTGTGCCACTTTCCTAGTGGCTGGTAGGGGAGCCTGGCCCACCAACTACTCTGGATTTGAGTCCAGAGACCCTGTTTCCAGCAACTATGGTCTGTTTGCACCCAGCCCTGTTGTTGTTTCCCTGGACTCCTTCCTATTCTCTGGTCTTATCTTCTGGCATCTCTGGGTTTTCCAGCCCAAACTCCCTCCCCGCAGGGAATAACTGCAGACCTCTTAACGCTGTAGCCCCAAACACACCTCCCTTCTCTCAGGGAGTGACTGCAGACTATTTCCCCTGAAGCCCTTTTCTGCTGCCAGCTTCCTGGCTTTACACCAGCACCACCTGTTCCTTCTCAGCTGTGCTCCATCTTCAATCAGCCTTTCAATCCCTGGTTCTCCCCCATGTGCAGCCTATCAGGTTAATTGACCTAATTTAACCTGCTCTGCCTTGTGTGGGGTAGACACCCCATCACATATCCTCCCCATTAAGACCGTATCACTTCGAGATATGGGTGCCACCTACCTTGCATTTGTCATAACTGGGCCCTCCAGTCATCTCTTTCCTGCTCTAGGTCACCCACTAAGAGGAGCAGTCTGCCCTGCTCCTCCATGCTGTCCTGGTACTTCTCCTATTGGAACTCTAGGTCTTGCAAAACTACCTGAAGGTCTTTCTCTGCAGCTACCTAATTCTCGTATAGCCCTTGCCCTTGCTTCATAGACTCCCTCAGCACCCTTTCCCTCAGGGTCTGAGCTGCCACCGTGTCCGGGTTAGTCTCTGTATTTATCCTGGTATCTTTCAACCCTATTTCTGGGAGTCTTTTGTCCTCCCTACCTTCCATCATTATAGGTCTCTTCAGTCTTCTCCACTTCCTTTGTGCCCAAGTTGTGGGCCACTGTCACTTCCTTCTGCTCCTTTATGGAGCAAGATAACTGAAACAATAGAAGCCACCATCCAAGGCACTAGGCCATCTGGGAAGGCCTAAGCAAGAAGTAACTCAGGAAGAATAAGAGGGGTTTCCCTGGGAACTGTTTGAAAATGCAGAGGCTGGGGCATTGATTGGATTGCAGGTATCTGTGGGTAGCTGTCAGAAGCAGAAAGCAGCTAGAAAAAGCCAAGAGAAAGGAGCCAGAGAAGCACTGGCAGTGTGGCCCTGAAGGGAAGCCAAGAGAGAGCTTCTGTGGGTCAGAGAGCTGTCTAGAAACGAAGGTTTGGAATTGTGAATCTGACTCATTAACCATGTATTCTTCTAATGGAAACGACCCAACAAGGCCCCAAATTTTCACTAAGTGCTAGGGCTGAAAGGGGAACCACTTATTAAAATTATGGCCAGATCATCACTTGGTATAAATCAGCATAAATTTACATCACCTGAAGCTCTGAGTTTTGTAATGATCCCAAAGTTACTGGTTTCATGGACCTATTGTAATTTAAGCTAACATGCTAGAGTAATTAAAAAATACACATGACAGAATTTGACTCAAATCATCATCTTTCTTGGTTTACATGTATTACAAAGGGAATTAGCTGGTAAGATGTACATGTTTATTGGTTTCCCTCTTTGTGCTTTTACAAGTATTTTTCTCTTTGGTGATTTAAACCATATGTCGAGGTACTTTAGAGGATTATTTTATCAGTTCCTCGGCAGAATGAGAGAAATACCAGGGCAGAACCCATACGTTTACACATACACCAGTAAATCATTCCTTGTTCCTGAGTAGCCAAGCTGCCATATTGATAAATAGAGCATGTCACATTAATTTAATTCTGAATCACTCAGGGACATGGTTTTGTTACAAGTATAAATTCTGTGGTGTAATGGAATGTGTTAAGCCTTTAACAAATGAACATTTAATGGCTGCTCATGAACAACATAAATAATCAGAAATAAAATTAACAGGATTGGTAATGAGCTTAATAAATATTGCATCGTGGCTCACTTAGCAAATGCAGGGGATATTGTTGCTTCACAGGATAGGTGGGGGGCAGCCCTGGCATTCACTCCCTGTTTCAGGTGTCCAGAACTGGGTTATAAATATCTGACCAGGATTGAAACTTGACATACAAAACTCCTAGTGGACTTCCTTCTGAAAAACAATCATCTGCAAGGCCATTTTTGGTTATAGCAGAAAGAAAAGACCTCCTTGCACCTGCCATCCTTGCTCCCCCTTTTCCAGGCCCCCCATTCTCCTTACCCACCTCCTTTCAATGTCTTCTCTCTATTCCTTTGTCCTTCCTTTCATTCCCTTCCACTCTTAACAAAAGCGACCAACTCCCCACCTCTGGGGGGGGGGAAATCATGGTACTAACATGACGTTTGCTGACCATCACTCTGCTCCATCAGTTTGAATATTCTACCCCTTTCTCCTACTCTTTTTGTCTTGGCAATTTAGGGGTGCGGTCTATTGGTCTAAATTTGTACAGCATCTAGCACAATGGGATCATGAGATAGGTTGGGGCCCCTAGGTGCTACCATAATACAAACGCCACCACCACCACCACGGCTGCAATTCCCATTGACTTCAAAAGAAGTTATAGCCGTTTACTTAAAAGCAGAAGTGTAGGAGTTGAACTGGTTCCTGGCTGAATATTGAAGGCCAGATTCAGCCTGTGGTTATACATGCAATTGCAGTTGGCATCAAATGGGCAGTAGGGTTTATATCTAAGAGCAATGGCCTCAGATAAGCTGCAGTGAAGAATCTGTGTATACTGCTACAATGGAAAGTATTTGTATATACATAAAGGAGGGGCTCAATTAGCCCTTACGTAGGAGAAGGGGAGATAACGCCAGCACACTGGGCAGTGGCACAGCTAAAGATACTGGGTAGACAGTATGTGCTGTACACGCTCCCTTCTCCGCTGTGGCAATGGAAGTCACTCCATGGGTTGGGCGGTGACTTATTAGGAGTCACACATAGCGCATTCCCATTCAGAACATCCTCCAACCTATCTAAAAGCTAGCACTGCTCCAAGCTGAATCAAGTCACCCTCTGCACCTTCTAACCCCTTGTAGAACAAAAGGACAAAGCTAATAGCAGTATGACTCACTCAGGAGCGCTGTTGGGTTGGGGGAGCTGAGGACCTCCACAGAGTGGCTGGCTCTCCCCTCCGCTGTACAACCCCAGGATACATGGGACTGCAGCCTGCTTTTGCCCACACAGCGTGGGCTTAACTCACACCATCTTCCCCCAGAAGGCAGTTAGACACTCATCCCTATTGAAGATGAACGGAAAGGGAACCTGGAGGTGAACCTCACAGAGTTTCTAGTGGTGGCCACAGGAGGGAGGCAGTGAGGTCGAAAAAAATGTAATGAAAATGACCGCTGTTAAATAACATTGCAGTTATGACTAGAGCTGGTCAAGTATTTGAACAAATATCATTAATCAAAAATGGTATTTCTGAAACATTTTGCACCAAAACTTTTTGTTGTTGTTTTTTAAAAGAGAGTTACTGTTTTTCCAATTACACTGGAAAACAAAAATGTTTCCTTCCTCTTCTCCAATTTTCTATTTTGCCACTGAAAAACTGGGGGGGAAGGGGAGGAAGAGACACAAAATGGGGAAAATTTCTAAGCTGAAATTTTTCTCACACATTTTAATCCACAAAAACTGTTCCTTTTTTAAACGAGTAGAATGAACATTTTCATGAAAAACTCCATTTTTCACCAGCTGTTCTTGTGACCAAAACTCTTAAAAGAAGGAAAATTCTGAGCAAAGTCTGGTTGTCCAAGACAATCTAAGACATATTACAGGATTTTGTAATAATTTCATAGTATGTTATAATGGTATTACTTTAATATCTAGGTTTTGTACTCATTATGCCATTCGCAATATATTATACTGCTGAGTTTTAAACATGTCAGGGTAGCTACTGTCTTTGTTAAATTGCATGGAATCCATTGTACTTGGAAAGACTATGTGCAGAAAAACTGGATCCAGTTTTAATTCCACTGCCTTCCTTCCAAAAGGATGGTTAATATTTTCCTTTCACAACTTACTGACCAAAAGTGACTTGTAGCCCATGTGCACTTTGCAGGATTGTATCCTATTTGGCAATGGATTTTGTAAATAGCGAGACTGAGAATACATCCTTAGAACGTTATGCTTCTTTTTGAGCTTGAGTATATTAGTTACTTGCTCAGACGTGGTAAAGTTGCATGACTTGCATTAGCAAACTTCTTTAGACTTTTCAGTTGTTTTCTCCTAAAAGGGCTATACTATAATTACCTACTTTATTTCCCTGTCACAAGCAATGCAGCTTGGCTTAAGTGTTAGTTTTGTTGTAATAAAATAACCCTTGCTGCTTAGTTGTCTCTCAGTTCTACTGCCAAGCAAAGTAGGGAAGTGTTTGGTAGATAATCTGTAACTTTAGTTATCTAATGTACACAGGTGCAAGCTGAACTGTGGTCAAGTTTATCATTCACTTAGCACAATTAAAAACTCATTCACAAATCTTAATCTATCTGTGTTGAAACTGTTATTGCTATTTTAGAGTCCTGAGGTATCATTTCAACTCTTTAAGGCCTTGCAGATACTTAGGTGTAAAAAGTAAAGCATGTGAATGAGAGTTTGCATGATCAGTGGTGATGGCAAGATGGGACTTTTAGTGTTTGCAGCTTTAGGCAGTTAATTTAATGGAGCTGAAATGCATTTTTGAAGATATCAGAATTTGTCCCTACAGTCAAGCATTTTTGCCTTAGGCCATATTACACCGTGCACTAACAAAATCCAACTTAAAAGAAAAACCACCCACTGTAGCATAAGCTTGGAGTCCAATACTTCATTTTTTATTCCACATATCAAGGGCCTGAACTAGCATTCATCGGATGCTTCTCTAAATGCTATTAATTGTGTTAATGCTACTTAGCATTTATGTCATGGTCTTAATGTGCACTTCAGTTGTGTTCACTATAGTAACTTTCACCATACTCTTGTGAGATATTTATGGGAGAGTTCTCACCTCCTTAGAGATGGAAAGATTTAGGCACAGAGGTTAAGTATATTCAGAGCGTTTAAGGCCAGAAGGGACCATTAGATCATCTCATCTGACCTGCTGTATTGCACAGGCAATTTCACCCAGTAACCACTATATTGCGCCCATTAACTTGTGTTTGGCTAAAGCATAATTTCAGGAAGGCATCCAGTCTTGATCTGCAGTGTCAAGAGACAGGGAATCCACCATGTCCCTTGGTAGTTTGCGCCAGTGCTTAATCATTCTCACTATTAAACATTTGTGCTTTATTTTTAATTAGTCCAGCTTCAGCTTCCACTTCCAGCCAGTAGTTCTTGTCATGCCTTTCTCTGCTAGATTAAAGTGCCCTTTAGAACTCTCAGTGTTTTCTTCTCATGACTTGCCCAAGAACATAAAATATCAGTGTAAGAGAGAGAATTAGAACTGAGCCATTCATGGCATCAAATTTTGCAATCAAAATCTTAAATGATTTCTCTTTTACACTCTTCCCCTCTCTGCTTAATGCAATCATATGCCATTCAGCACACAGCAACTACTACCCGCTCTCAGCAGCACCTTTCTTACTAGCTTCCTGCTCTTCCTAACCCACTTAAGGGCAAGGTTACTCTCTTATAGGATCTTTGTTCCCAGCATGCCTTTCTGGACTAGCCCTTTAAATCTGGCAGAGCTGAGCAGCAGGAATCCTAAAGCAGCCATTTTACAACTCTCTGCTGCTTGCTGCCTCTTTTTTTTCCTGTTGGTAAGTACCCTGAGTTCCTGTTATGTGTTCCTATCTCTGGTGTGAGAGAGATTTCAAATCAGTTTGTGTTTCACTTTTGTTTGTGATTTGAGAACTTTACTTAACCCAATATGCTTTTCTGCAGAGCACCACCCCCAATTTCAACATAAGTGTGGCTTAGGAGAATATGTAGAGCTTAGAGTTTACAGCCCCCACTGATGAGACTAGGATATATTTCCCCCTATACCTTGCAAATTGTTTATGCTGTAAAGTCCAAATTGCCAGATATGTGTTTCTAAGGCACAGCTCACGTGGCAAAAAGACTGTTTTGAAGGTGCACCTCTGCAAATAATTTCTGTAAGAAATGAATAGAATGAAAGCTGCCCCATTGGCTAGGTAGCTACAGGGTGGTGTACTATGTGGAAAGTTAGATTCAGGCCAATAGAGGTTAGCAGTGTATATGTAACGCCGATGGACCCCAGTCGGCGGCAGGCAGGATCGAACCGGGGACCTCTGGAGCTTAGTGCATGAACTAAAAGCCAACTGGCTGTCAGCTAAAGCTGTAGAGCAGACTCATTTAACTCTCTCTCTAAGGGTACGTCTATACTTACCTCCGGGTCTGGTGGTAAGCAATCGATCTTCTGGGATCGATTTATCGCGTCTTGTCTAGATGCGATAAATCGATCCTGGAAGTGCTCGCCGTCGACGCCGGTACTCCTGCTCCGCGAGAGGAGTACGCGGAGTCGACGGGGGAGCCTGCCTGCCGCGTCCGGACCCGCGGTAAGTTCGAACTAAGGTACTTAGACTTCAGCTACATGAATAACGTAGCTGAAGTTGCGTATCTTAGTTCGAAGTGGGGGGTTAGTGTGGACCAGGCCTAAGTGGTCTCAGTGTCACTAGATAGGATGGAACACCACACCCAGCAGGTGTGTGGGTTACATACTTCCCCTAGCTGAAGAAGCGCGTCCCGAGCTTCAGAGACTTCCCAGTTGAAATCTCGGACAAGCCCCCCACTTATAACACCAGGTGGGATCGAACCAGGGACCTCTGGAGCATAAAGCATGAGCCTCTAGTGCATGAGCAAAAAGCCAGCTGCTTGTCCAGTCTGTCTCTGTCTCTAGATGGGACTGAACACCACACCCAGGAGGTGTGTAGGTTACACATACTTGGAAAATAATTAGCCAACCCCATTTGCTCTCATTATTAATTATTATGTGGCACAATTCTGCTCCTTCTGAAGTCCATGGGAGTTTTGATATTCACTTTAAAGGGAGTAGGACTCGTGCTGCCTGTGGGCGGATCACTTCAGAAACAGGCTACTCATTGGGAAAAGGAAAAGGAAGATGGCCAGTGACCTGATTTACACCAGTTTAACTCCTGTGACTTTGGTGGAATTGCTCCTAATTCAGATCCGGTTAAGAGCAAAATCAGGTGCTCGACATTCTTGTCTATCAACCAGGCCATTTTGTAAGTGGGACATTCCATAAAGCATTAAGCCAAGATTTTCAAAAGTGACTAGTGATTTGGGTGCCTCAACTTGAGAGACCTCAACTTTCTGCAGAGACCTTCAGAAGATGCTACACACCCAGCCCAGAAAATGAGGGTGTTCTGAAGGTCTCTCGAGGTATCCAAAATCACGTCACTTCTGAAAATCATGTCCTAAATTACTGCCAACTGACCAGCAATTTTTTCCTCAGGGTGAAACTGAATGCATCCTATTCTGTCAGCTAAATATGGGCAGGACACTTCCCACCTTCTGGGGTTTGTCCTTGTGGAACTGGGACAAGTGGTTCAGGACTGACTAGTTACTGAAGATCTTGGGAATTGCTGTAACTCAAGGACTTATGTTCCGAGTCCAAAATGGAACAATTGGGACTGGGGCTCCCCTTGCAATTTGTCAGGGACAAGAAAGCCCCCTCCTGGTCTTCCCAGCAGTAATGGTATAAAATGTGTGTGTACACAAGGATGTTTCTTTAGTTTGCAGATGTACATTTCTGTGTTACAAGGTGCAAATTCCAAGGTTCAGCACATGTTGGAAGCTGTGTTTTCTGTTGAAATGCTGGTCTGTGTGTCTTCGATCTCCATCGTTTCTTAGCATGACATCTTTCATCATAGTCATCAAGTTGGAGGAAAATACATGTGGCCACCAGATTCCTTCTCTGCCTGAAGACAGGCTGCATCCTTTAATTATCCATTACCACCCTATTTCTCCAGTTACCACTGACGCTTCAGAGCTGCTCTGATTTGCCATTGTGGGATGCCTGGGCATGCAGAACTAAAGCAAACAAAGCCTTTACACAGGGGTACATACCGAACGGAAAAGGAGCTGGACTTACTTTATCCTACCCAAAGGTAGCTCAGCCCAGAAGCACCCTTATCTCCCACGGCCCCCTTTTAAGGAGACAGGAGAGGGCTGCTAAGCAGACCTTGCCCTGATCCCTTGCAAATTCCTGCCATAAGGGCAGGAAGCTGTGGTCCTTTTGTAGGAACGTGGGTTAATTCTTCCCTCAGCGCCCCAGGGGTGGGGTTTGCGCGCGCGCACGCACACACACACACACACTTTTAAATCAAGAGCAAGCAAGACCACAGACATTCCTGCCCGGTACGTAAAAGCTGAAGGAAACAAATAGGCATGTAGGATTTAAGGGCAGGAGGGACCACCAGACCATCTAGTCTGGCCACCTGCACATCCCAGACCTGCTAAGCCCCACGCAGTCACCCCTGTATTGAACCCAATAACCTGGATTCAAGTTTTACAGCCCTCAGGAGACTAAACTGTTGTGTGCCACAGGCTGAGAACAAGAGGGACCAAGATGCACCAGTGCCTGAAGCCCCTGCAATGGCAGGGAAGTGATTTGGTGGGATGTGCCCAGATGACCCTAGCAAGTGACCCATGTCTCAAGTTGCATAGGTGGGGGGGAAAAACCCCAAGGCCCCTGCTAATCTGACCCGGGCAGGGGGGGGGGGATTCCTTCCCAACCCCCAAAATGGCAGTCAGACCCCAAGCATGTGAGCAAGATCCGGCCAGCCACGCAGCTGAGAGAGATCATTCTCTGCACAGCTTCAGAACAGTGGCCCACCCCATCTGGTGTCCCTTCTCCTGACAGGGTCATCTGATATAATTCCAAAGATCCTGCTCTAATGGTTCAGAGGCACCCTCAAGCCGGAGGGGACTAAAACCGCCCCTTAGATAAATAGTCAGTGTTAGATCTAGGCAGAGGTGGATTAAGGTTTTGTGGGGCCCTGGGCAAGAGCAAGTGTGTGTGTGTGGGGGGGGGGTCCTCCCCACCTCTTCCGCCTGCAGCCCTGCCCCTGTTCCACCCATGGTCCCACCCCACTCCCCCCCCCCCGCCCCATTGCCGCCCACAACCTATTTGCTCCTTTCTGCCCCCAAGACCGGAGAAGCTCTGCCTTACCCACCTGCCACAGCAGGGAGTGAGCGCTCCCCAAGCCCTGAGGCCATGGCAGGGAGCAACAGCGCCTCCAGTCCCGGGGCTACAACCAGGGTCCGGGTGCTAGGGCTTTCCCCACTCCCCTCGCCTGGCTCTTCTTCTCGGGAGCGGGAGGCTTCCCCCACCCCGCCTGGTGCTTCTTCTGGGGCTCCGGGCTTTTCCAGTGGCCCCCAGTTGGCCGGGGCCCCTGGACTCGGGCCCCGTCGGCCCAGTGGCTAATCCGCCACTGGGTCTAGGCAATACATGCAAGTTGCATGAGGCTCTGTGCTTCCTGTAGATGGTCTGATAGGCAGCCAAGCTTGTTCCTTCTCCACCTGGTGGTCGGGGAGCATTTTTCTCCTACTGCAAGTTGGCTGCTGGGTGATTCCTCTGGTGCCGCAAGGAGACGTCTTCTGTGTTAGCGACTTGCGTGTCCTCGCATTGACCCAACTGACATCTCACAGCTCTGGGGAGGGTAGGGCACTGGATGGCAGAATGCTGTTGCGTTGGGACATGAATCGTATTTGAAAGCACCTGGCGTGGGGCATGTGGGGCCCAGACTTTCCAAAGAGCTGGGCACTCTCATTTGGGCACTGGAATAAACAGCCTGATTTTTGCAAGCAATCTCAGCACCTAGGCTGTAAGGTGGGTGCTGAGCACTTTTGAGAATCTTGCCCTGTGTGGCGGAAGGCACTGTGCCTGAGTTCCAGACCCTGATTCAGCACTGAGGGGCCTTCAAAATACCGTGTAAAGAGGAGGTAATTTGAGAAATGGGAGTGGCTAGTGCTGACAATCACCTTGGGGAGAGCAGGCCGCAAGTCGCCAAGAAAGCTAGCAGCCAGCCTGCCTGAAATCCACACTCGCCACGTTGAATGGTAAATGTCTCTCTCTCCTCATTTCCCGGCATTGCCTTTTGGCTGGTAACGACACGGGGAGACGACGTTAATCAGAACTATTGCTGGATGTTCTTGACCCTGCGGTTAAAAAAAAATTGTCTTCGTTGCTAAGGAATTTTTTAACTAATTCCCCAGGAAATGTCGCCCTGCCTCTAGTGGGCCATTGTTTGCATGTCATTTAAAGTAGAATTTTGCGCTGCCTCATGGGACAGCCCAATGAAGTTCTTGTCACTTGGGCCCCGATTCTGGGCTGCGCTCTCCACGGGCTTCCCCTGTGCAGAGTTCGTTGCAGGATTGGTGCCTTGGTCTGAGCGTTGACTCTTGTGTATGCGAGCCAGAGGGTGGAAGGTGGAAGCTCCAGTAAAGGTCTGCACCCTGCCACCGTGTTATCACTTCCCAGGTGCGCCATCCTGACCCCACTTGTGTGAATGTGAGCCGGGTGGCTCAGTCACTGGACGCTATACTCGTCAACTGGTCTCGGGCAGTAGGCACCGCCTGTTACCATCATGTGTGGGCTGGCTGTGCTAGAAAGCTCCTTTACGTGCTGTGCTATCAATATGCTCACTTGGCTTTTCTTAGTATAACAAAGTGGAAATTTCAACAAGTGTGCTTAATGTCATTACTGGCAGGCTGTGTGGCCCTCCCTTTTTGCTGGTCAACCCTGCAGAATTTAATTAGAAAATGAAGCATATATAAAGCAAATGTTTCCGGGGAAAACTCCCCTGAACGCCCTTTTAATAAAAGATTTAACACAGCATCTGAAAGCATTCAAGATCCAAAATTTCCTAGGGATTCACCCCATCCATTATTCTGTCATTGCCATACAGCTCACGTCAAGTGTGTGGAGACATTTTATTGGCTGCACCCCTGTTCTTGCCATAAATAAGTTGGCTTGCCGGCGGTTTTGCTAATGCAATACTCCCTACGTGTTTCCCATCCATCCTCTGAAATAGTGGTAAAGACCCAGTGTTATGTTGGTTCCTAGGTGTGCTTAGGATCAGAGCAGGATCCTTGCCAACATGAATAGCCTTCCTGCTCGTACTGTCAAGAATGGAGCAGCTGATGGAGTGGAGGGATGGTGGAAAATGCCATGGTGCTTCCTACTGGCACACTGCTCCGTGGACCAGCTGGCATTTTCGTAAGCGTGACATCCTTTCTTCTGGAGAGGCTCAGGAATTTTGAAGGACAGAATTGTAGTCCAGAATTTTCAATAAGGCTCAGCCCCCACAGCTGGGACCAGATTTTCCAAAGATCCCAGCTCCTATTTAGGCAACATACTAAGGGGGCAGTTTTTCAAAAGTGCTCAGCATCCACCCGTTTTCTGATAACTATGCCGACTTCCTGTTTGCTTCTGGGAGTTGTTGTGACTGCCGATAGTTATCTCTACAGCTGTATACTGGTTGGGTCCTGGTTAACAAAGCGATTCCCTCTCTCTGTATTATACAGTCATTTTTTAAAAGAAGTTTCTAGGTGGAGGCTTTTTGACGCAGAGCTAGAGATCAAATGATTGCTGCGATGCAGGTGAAACTGGTCTCAATCGGTCAATTTTTACCCATCATAGTGTGCGGCACCCACTAAGTCTTTGGGGGCCCCAAACTATGAACCGCCTTCGCTTGTGTAGCTGTGCGGTCTGGAAGGATTACAGGGCACACGC
Source organism: Emys orbicularis (assembly GCF_028017835.1). NCBI lineage: Eukaryota > Metazoa > Chordata > Testudines > Emydidae > Emys > Emys orbicularis. The sequence continues at coordinate 9,563,756 of NC_088686.1, read as the reverse complement.
GCCAATAAATGCAGCCTCTTTCTGCTCGTCTGGGTAATTCAAGGGCCATTGTCCCTGGTAAACATCCCACCATGGCCATTTCCAGTCCAAACCTTTGTACACTTGTGCAAGAAAGATTTAAGAAGCCATGTTGCTTGCTACAAGTTGTCTCTGTTATAATATTAAGTGTCTTTATTTTATGGGAAGGCTTACTGTGAACATAGCAGAATACTCAGCAGCCGGTCTAACCAACATTTTTGTTGGGTGCGGAGGAGACAGAGACAGAGGACTTTGTGGGGCGGGGGAAGAGGGGACAGGGAGGCGAGTTGCAGCTGCGGAGGGGTTGGGCAATGAGGCTGAGTGGTAGGCAAGCTTTGGATTGAGAGTTTGAGAAAATCTGTATTTTACTAGCCCCAGGGGAAGGTGGAGGCAAATGGCTACTTCTTGATCACAAGGCAGATGAATGTGGTGTTTCCAAAGACGCACAGTGTGGAAGTTTGACACTGACCGCACAGGTACCTTAACCGCTGAGGGAGCATACCGTGACATGGGGATTGCTGACTACAGGCTGATTTGGCTCAATATGCAAATTGCAGGACATGATATATACAACTGCCTAAATGACTGCTAACTCCTACTAATACCTTGTCTTTTCCTCTTAAAAAAACTAGAAAATTCAATGGCAAAAAACGGTTAGTGCAGCGTTAAGGTTGCTTGGTGGTATATTGTCCCCATGCAGAACAGTGAGTTGAGCAAAATTCAAGCTTCTGAAAACCAGGAAATGCACAATTAAAGTTGGCCAGGTAACCTTAACTCTGCCCTCTGTCCGCAATACCCCAATATGCCCTGTTAACATAAGTTCCTTTACTCTGCCAACACCCAGTTGCTGAATTGTACAAGCATTTCATCTCCTTGTACAAGCCATTCACTCTCATCCTTCGGTATCCTAACTAATAGAATAGCGCATTTGTGCAAGAAAACAGATCTAAAGACAAGTTATACGATTTTAAAAAACATGGCCCCATGCTTTCCCAAGCAAACATAATTGATTTCAGAGTTCAGAAGAGAAGCAAAGTTTTGAAAACACAAAACAAAAACACCGAAGTATTTTGGCTGTATTTAGCAAATGCGTCTATGAACACAACACATAGTGTTAGAAAAAACCTTAGCAAGCTACTACATTTCGCATGAAGAGCAGCAGATGAAAAAAAGATTAATTCAGAGCAATTTTCATGGGCTTTAGAGTTGGCCAGGAAATTGCAGACTAGCAGACAGCAGAAAAAGGAACCATGATGGGTCGTACGTATCAGTGATTGAGTTTGACAAAGCAATGAATCTGATCGTGAAATCTACCGAGAGAGAGTGTGGAAGCCAAATGTTAGCAAAAGTAAAGCACCCCATGGGAGCTGGGAGGGTTGCTATATATACTGCAATAACTACCTAGGCATGGTCTGTAATTCAAAGTAGATGGCAGTTACCAACATAAGATAAACTAATCAAGGGAGGCAGAACTAAGTTTAAACCAAATAAATCTAGCTGCTGGGTCCTGCTGAAAGATAAAATGACCGAGAAGTTCCACCTGAGGATTCACGGGAAGAATGGCTAGATTTGCTGAAAGGCCAGTTCAACGGTTGGAGAACTGACTTCACGCAGACCTCCAGCATGGAACGCAGATTGAACGGAGGGGTTGAAAGTACATAGCCATCAGGAAGCCGAAAAGGGAGAGAAACGGGGTTTGCCAAGAAAAATCAAAGAATTGTGATGGCAATACAGCATGGGCTCTGGCTCCCTTTAGTCATCTCATTGCTCATGACTGGCGAAGAGGAAGTGATGCGAGAGGGTAGCAAGTGATCAGAAATTGGGAGAGGGATGCCACCTGATGTCCTTCGAGTGGGTGACTAGGAGATCGTCGTCCTCCCACTACTGAGCCAAGGTTTTAAGGCAGCCGAGTGTAATAATTGGAGACTAGCAAACCAGCCTGGATGAGATCTTAGAGATGCTTCTTGGATAAGAACCGAGCTCCCATGGGGCTGCTTGACTTTTGCTAACATTTGGCTTCCACAGGCCTTAGCTCATCCATATTTGTGGGTCTAGTTCTCTGCTGCCTTGTGTAGCCATTGACACCTGCGCAAAATGCTACCACAAGAACTCTCCAGTCACACTGGCGAATGGTAATAGTGCTCTGCCTTCTCGTTCCACAGGTATAAACGCCTACCCAAGGTACAAAGCAGGGGAGAATTGGGCCTTAGATCTTTCTCTCCCCAACTGTCTTCTCCTCTGGACAAACTTTGCTCCCTGCTAGTACACAAATAACACAGGAAGGGCTTTTACTTGGTGTGACGGGGTGTGACTCACCACTGCAGCGCCTCCTGCTGGTGGTGTCTCTCCCACTGTCACCTCTGCTCCAGGGACCCACGTCACTCCCAGGACCGCAGTGTCCTCTTTGTGACACAGCTCACCGGCAGACATGCCAAACCCGTGAAAAAAATGCAGAAATTGGGCTTGTTTTTGGCTTAATTGGCTTGTGCGTTGCTTGTTGGCTAGTTTTTGGCTTGTAGCTTGTTGCTTCTTTTTTTGATCGGCTCTTAGCAAGCAGGGGCAAGGGGTGTGGGGAGAGAGCCAGGGGTGCACAGCGGGCCCACCACAGTCCCAGAGTGCACGCCGGGGGGATCTACTCAGAGTGTTGGGGTTCTTAGGGATTGGCTTGTTTTGGCCTTGTTTTGAAATGGAATTAGCTTGATTTTTGGCTTATTGTGAAAGTCGGGGTGCTTATTTACCGCGTGAAAGTTGGCAACAGTACCCTCCGGCTGTGCCACGTTCCGTGCTCTCCGCCTTCTGGGGCACAATATTGCAGTCCCTCAGTCCAGACACTTCCTCAGTGGGGGTGGGGAGGGGGACCCAGGCCTGCCCACTCCTCCAGGTCCCGGCCCAGGGACCCTGTAGGTGGCCGCCACTTGCTCCGTCCCTGCTGACTCCTCTGTAGATCTCCATAGGCCACTTCCCTGCGGCCCCAGCACCCTCTTTGCCCTTGCCTCAGGGCCTCAGTCTGCAGATCCCTGCAGGTATGCAGCAGGAATTAGGCTAGCGAGACACATGGCGATAGTCTCTCATTAAGATACTGAGTCCAGTTTCATCCATCAAGTTGCTGGTGTAACTGTTCAATAAAAAACATTAAACTGAAGCCTGGGGCTGTGTTATTCCTCCAGAATGCTACATTTGGGGTACGTGAGTAGTATAAATATTAGCAACCCCAAAGGTTAAAAAAAAATCGAGTCAGGTCCCCCAAAATCATGATTAGCTTCAAATACTGGTTTTAAAAGCACACCCACCCACATATTTTGGGTTCTTTTTCTTTGCTTCCTGATTTCTAAGCTTTTACAATAGACTGGGGTCACATTTTCAAGCTTTTTCCCCACAGCTCCAAGGCTGGAAACTTAGTTTTTCTAAATGAAAGCGGAGATTCTCACCTAATCACAAGGCTCCGAGAGCTGGGACTTTAAGGAAAACACCAAATATTGCAATATCATCATGAGAGTTGGGAACACCACCGCTCACCCTTTAACTCTCACTCAGAGCAATCATTTCCTGTTCCTAGGAATTCTAAGAAAAGCTGGAAAAACAAAAACAGCCCAAATCCCTCTGATTGCTCGTTGAGTGACATGGGGGACTACAGCTGTGTATGCGGAGAACGGGCTTGTACAATCTAAACAAGACAGCCTGTGAAACTTCTCTCTTGTTACTAAATGGGAATATATTGTCTGCCAAGACAGCAGCTGGCACAATAAAACCAATCATGCCCCTGGCTGGGACCTGGCACTGCCTTGTACATCTCTACCAGGAAAATTGCTAAATTGAGTTTTGACAGGAAACTAGACCAATCTATCTATCCTGCGGGATGTCTGACCACAGGCTGTTTTCAGCCCTAATACCTCTTCTAAAGTGCAGCAGCATTTGATATACCACCTTCCTCATTTTAATCCATTTCATTATAATGGCTTCTTGTTCTGATACTATATTTTAAACCAACCAGTTTGACGGCAGCCCACATGCAGCCCAGGGTACACGTAACCGCAGACCTACAGCTTTCCAAATGTGATGGGGGTAAAGAAATGTATCGAGAGCGGTGCTGGGTTTTTCAGCTGAAACTTTTCACTGCAATAAATTGGCGACCCCGAAATGTTTTGTGAATGTGCGTCAGCGTCCCCAAATTGTGAGGTCACAAAAAACAAAACAGAAAAACCAGGAAAGTCAAAATATTTCGCTTTGGCATTTTTGAAACAAAATTTCAGTGTTTCGGTTCAAAATTACTTTTTGGTTTGATATTTTCTTCAAATGTATTAAGATCATTAAACATGTTTAAAGGCTCAAAATTGAAATGAAACGTTTCATTCTGGGTTGAATGAAACATTATTTGACCTGAAATGATTTTTTTTTTTTTTCTTTTTTTAAATTGCCAGCGAACCAAAAAATCCATTATCTTCTCAATTCTCATTGAGGGCCCCATGCTGGAGTCTCTACTGGGGTCTCCTTGATCTATGAAATAGTTTCCCTCCCAAGGGATGGAGTGAATAGCACAGAATCCTAAACCCTGCAAGAATGACCCACAAGTCAAACTACTGTTGGATTAGTCCATTGTCCAGTCCTGATTCCTATGTTTCTATCTAAGTGGTGAGTCTCAGATTAATAGTTCCACTTGTTGCCTTGAAGGTCTGGATTCAGTTGGCTCCTGATATTGATCTTTTTAAAGCTTTCGAATTGAAACAATGTGGGTTTTATTAAATGATCCTTAAACTGTTTCCCCAGTGCTGTCATTGAAAACTTTAAACAATGATTTATGCTGGCTCATAGGTCTTTGTCCTAGCAACCACATTGTAATCGGCATCCAAGAACAAAGTGTTCTCAGCCTGACTGATGTGAAGCCTGCTGCTTTGATAGCGCACTGCACGGAGAGGCTGTTCTTTTAAAGCCAAAGGAGCGAGGAACAAAGAGTGTCTCGTCATCCTCTGAACCATGGTGATGAAGCCCGTAGAGGTAGCTGGGTGGGGAGATAGAACCAGCTAGTTACGGTACAATTTACAGTATGTCACACAAACCTGACATCTAGTTTTACAGTGACAGTGTTAAATTATACAACAGTTACATGGGCTGGAGATACCAAGTGGCACTAATTGACGAGCCAAATTCAGACCTGACATAAGTTGGCACCACTTCATTGACCTTGAAGGGAGTTGTCAGTTATCCCAGACCTGAATTTAGCACCAATCTGTTTATGCCAATTTAATATACTGGGGCCCATTGTCCATCCCAGCTCAGGGGCGCTCCCGCTAAACACTGGAGCAGCATAAAGGGGCTTAGGGCAATAGGGAATTAAGAATGAACAAACACAGCGTTGTGTTAAAATCTCCTTCTATGTCTGTCTAAGCGAAGGAAAGCCAAGGGACTAAGAACCAAATTTGAAACTCTCCTGGACCTGCCTACTTGGGCATTGGTTAGTGTTGGTGGGAGGGTGAATTTATATACACCCCAGAGCACCAAAAGATAGTTTGTAGGGCTTGCTCAGCAGGGGGGATAGCTCAGTGGTTTGAGCATTGGCCTGCTAAACCCAGGGTTGTGAGTTCAATCCTTGAGGGGGCCTTTTAGGGATCTGGGGCAAAAATCTGTCTGGGGATTGGTCCTGCTTTGAGCAGGCGGTTGGACTAGATGACCTCCTGAGGTCCCTTCCAACCCTGATATTCTAGGATTCGATGAAAGGCCTCTGGTGAGCTGCAGATAAAAATATTCCCAGTGTAAGGGTTAGAGGCAGCCCATGTTACTCTGGATTTACTAAGAACCCTTAACACCCAAGTGAGGCCGAGAGAAGAAAGGGGGTCCGCAGGGCTCACTTAGAACACACTACTTCGAATGGGGCTGGGCGGAGATTGGAGGAACATTCCTTTCATACTACAAAAGGGCCTTCTACGTGGATAGCCTCGGAAACATCAGCGGAGCTCATTCTCGCACAGCGAGTCGAACAGCGAGTGCCTTCCTCTCAGACAGCCCTTCGGCAGCCAGTCCTACCTCAGAGCAGCAGGCGGTTCCAAGACCACCACCCTAGACAGCAGTGGATCCAGGTGCCAGCAGGAAGCCTGCCTGAGATCCAGATGCTATTACTGGAAAAATACATTAGCGCTTGGCATCTGGTCTGTGCAGCTGCCAAGCACACCTCATCTGTGGCTACAGGTGCCGGCTATGTTGCTGGCACGCTGAGTGGAAGAGGAGGGGAGAGGAGAACATAACACCAGGAAAGGATGTGTTTTCAGCTTAGAGCTGCCCTTACATCAACATGCCTCGTGATTCCAGGGCTGCTCGGAAGGATCCAAGGGGTGACTGCAGGGTGTGTTTGTTTTAAGCTTTGCGTTTAAGCTGGGCTTGGAATATACAATTCTCCCTCCTCGAAATGCTGCAGGGCTCAGAGGAATGAGGCAATGGAGGTTCACGGCCACCGTCATTCCGGTATCGATAGCAAATGCGAGACCTTGGGCTAGGACTCTGGGTTCAAGTCCCAGCTCTGCCACAGATGCCCTGGGGGCTTTGGGCATGTTAATCAAGGACTGTCTGTGTCCCAGTATGAGCATGTGCAGCTCCTAACACAACGGGACCCAGATCTCTGTAGGGGCTAGCAGGCACTACCAGGATGCAAATCATAAATGATGACAGAGCCTAAAGAGGCAGGTCAGTTTGAGGCCGTTGGAGAGGGCTGCAGGAGGGGCAGGGACAGCAGAGAAACAGTTTTACGCACAGTCAGGGAACTGCAGGGATCAGGAGGTTGCACCCCCACTCCGCACCTACCTGAAAGAGCCCAGGACAAATCAATCCCTTCACTCCTCACTGTTCCCCAGGGCCGCCCAGAGGGGGGGGCAGGTGGGGCAATTTGCCCCAGGCCCCGGGCCCCGCAGGGATTCCGCGAGCCCTGGCTGAGAATCCCTTTCCTCACCCGGCGGCGGTCCAGGTCTTTGGCGGCATTTTGGCGGCGGGGGGCCCTTCAGTGCTGCCGAAGATGCGGAGCGAGTGAAGGGCCCCCCGCCGCTGAAATGCCGGCCCCCGCAGACTCGGAGCGCCGCCCAATGAGTACAAGCTCCCCCGCTTTGCCCCAGGCCCCCTGAATCCTCTGGGCAGCCCTGCTGTTCCCCACAGATCCCCCCACGCCCCTACCCCCATATTCTGCAATCCCCCACACGTCTCACACAGGCCTTCTCCGCCTTCCAACACAGGTCCCCTGAGCCCAGGCCCGTGGCCACGGGCATGACTCTAATGCCTGTAGGGATGAGCATGCACAAGGAATGCCACTCCCCCCTCGGCCTGCGGAGCAGGCTTCAGGCCCCATCCCAAGTACAAATTCCAGAAGATCCCATTAGGATCCTTAAATTCGTCCCTATTGGTTTCATCTGAAGGGCCAGTAGCCTGAGAGACCCATTGCTCTGTTCCAAAGCCTGGTTGTCTACCAGTAGGAACCTGATGAACTCTAATTTTCACTAGATGGATCTTCTTCATTCCCTCCACCACATCACTGTACTCCCTACAATTGGTCTGCCTCCCACAGCCCCCCTCAGTTATCTCCTCCCACCCCAGCTTTTATTCTTCCCCAAGGTCTGAGCGGAGAGACAGCAGGCACCTAGAGCTTGAGACAGCAGGCACTTCTCTGATGGTAGGTACCTGGAAACAAGCAAGTTCTATGCACAAAACGTGCTGGCGAATCCTTTGGTGGGACAGCCGGTCTAGCCCCAAAGTTCTGCTAGTTAAGAACAATTACTGTTGGGCTTGCTACAGATTCCTTTGGACTCTGTCCAAGCAATGCGGTCCCTTACATGGTTGTCTACTGATTGATTCTGGGAGGGAATGTAGGCTTTGATTCCCTACAGCTAGCCACATAACTCCATTGAACCGGAGTCACGCTGGATTAACGCACTGGTGAATCAGGCCTGCAGTGTTTTAGCCTTGTTTACAAAGAGCTGGCTGTTCCTCATGGTAATCACCAGTGGTTGCATTCATCACACTTGCATATGGACATCTGAAGGAGCCTGTGCCTTTATACGTGTTCGCTGCTACTCTGAGACACGTTTTAGGCCCAAATTGCAGAGGGCACCCGTTATTAGTGGTTTTACAGCCTGTCTTCCAGCACTCAACCATGTGGTGTGCGTTTTTGTTCATTCTCAGAATAGGGGCTGGTTTCCTGATGGATGCTAATGGTGCCTCTCTGCTACACTTATGTTAATGTTCATGTCCTTAATGCAGAGGAACCAAACACCACTCTAAACATTTGACTTTCGTTCATATCAGTCTGCTGATGGGGTGAATTCTTAGCATCTGAGCTCAATGACCTGGCTGAATTTCATATTGGTAGTCTGAGACCGACATGGTTTGAAGGGTTCATTGAGTGTATCCACTAGTACCTAGTTGTGCTAGTTCACAGTGACTCTGCCTACATTCCCACAATAATCATGTGATAGAGGCATAAAGCAATGCACCTGTTACATTGCATTTAAAAGCCACTTGTGTTAGGTGGCAGTAGCAGCCTCCATGGCTAGCAGTCTGGCTAGGCTGGTGTGGTAAAGAAAGACAGGATGAAAAGGGGATGGGGGAGGAGCAGTTGGGGAGACACAGAATCGCAGGGTACAGAAGAGGGAGATAGCCCCTGCAGAGCTGGGACTGGTCCTGCCTACTCCCCCGACACATCACGAGAAAGCAACTGGACTTCCCTGCTCCCTAAAGCTCAAAAGCTTGGAGGGATGAGGTTAACCAGGGTCGGCAGCTCACATGGAGGAGACTCCACCTGCTACCATTCAAACTCCAGATGCCTCTGCACCCCAAACCTTCCAAAGGTTCCCCATCACTAGCTTGGGCTTGTTAGCTTTGAGAGCCGATTGGAGGGGGGGAGGCTGGCTCCCCCTACTGGCCACGTGGAACTCCCCCCTGACATTATTAATATTACAAAACATTCGTACAGTGCCCCAACGCTAAATCGTGCTGTGCAGAGATAGATGAGAGACATCCCCTTGGCCATCTGGAGATGATGGGGAGGCAGTGGGGCTAAAGGAGGTGTTGGTAGCGAAGGGTCTACATGAGAGCAAGGCTGCAAGGGGCTTTATAGGCAGGGGGCCCATTTGAACCTGCTGGAATTGCTGTTGATGGACTTTGGGCAAACCTTTACTGACACAAGTAGCCCCAGTGGAGCTAGGCCTTGCAGGGGCGTGTCCTTGCCTGTAGGCCTGCGAAGGGTTAAAGGACTCCCCTATTCTATTTAGAGTGTGTGGGAGAAGGCTTGTAGGGGGTGTGTATAGTTTTGGAACTCCTCTATAGAAACTAACCCACTTTGCTTTGCACACTTTGTTTTCTGATTGGTTTGTGGGGCTGTCTAGCACATGGCACCAGTATAAGCTCACTGTAGGGTGACCTAGGAGGGCCCATAATTGTCTGATTGAGGTTGGTAGGAGGCTTGACACTGACTTCGGTGGCAGCAGGATGGGGATGTACGTGTGTAGGACTTCGCTGAGAAGACAGACAGACTTTTAGGCCTTTTCTCCACTGGAGAAGGAATTCCCAGTTCGCATCAGTTGGTGTCAGTAGCGTGATTCTGACACACTCTGCGTGTGTCTTGCTCATGCTACTGGAAGCCCTCTTCCTGTGGTTGACCCGGACTGAGCCTAAATCATGTTGGCTCAGTCATGCTCCTGCGCATGTGGGCAGCAGTCAGCCTTTGACACGGGACACACATGTCCCCACCACTGGCTGCTCTGAGAGGTATTGAATAGAATTTCCCTCTTTACTCTCTGGTCCTAGTGAAACAGGAAGATCAGTTAGTGCTGAGGGGGAGAGGCAGGGTCAAGGCTGGGGGGGCGGATGATGGTTTAAATCAACAGTTCCCTTTTTAACAAAATGTTAGTCTTGAAAAGGTCTGCTCTGCATGTTGCCCAATAAACAAAACTCCTCTGTGAAAAAGAAATGCCTGTTTATAAAAGCGTCTCTCGAAATCCTCCTCCTATAGCCTATCAGAGCAAAGTGTGTGCTAGAAATAGACGCATGAGTGACTGAGTCTGTTTTGATTCTCTTCTCTTCAACGACCAAGGAAATCCCTATGTACAAACATTTCGAGTTAAACCGTAACATCTGGAGCGCAGTAATTTTATCTTGATGGTCCACATCAAACAGTGCTGTAGCACAGCCCTTGAAGATGTACAAATACTTCCCAAAGGAGAGCCCAGTCTTACAACTAGGGTACCAAGAGACTGGTGATTTAACTGAAAGATAATGCAGCGTCCATTCATCCAAGCCTGACAAGTCCGCCTTAAGAGAGTATTAGTATGGAATTATCACTCTTAATCAAATTCAAAGGGAAACAGATTTGTCCCAATTACTTTATGCAGGCCTTGAAATAGCCATCTCGGAATTTATAACCCAAGAAGCCTATGCATCATTTGTAGGCAGATTTTTACCCAAGAAACTTCACTTTTTCATGCAGCCAATTTGCTAAAATAAGCATCCAGCCATATATAGAGAAGTATGTTGGCACTAGCTTCAGCGGGGAATGACTGGATTCAGTTTTCCATGGAAGATGACAATTAAAATTGTTTGCTTTGGTAGAGCCCATCCTCTCTGGGGGTTTTTGTGCTCTCCAAGTGCGGAATGAAGCTAAGAAGCCCAGCTCCTTTCTTTCTAAATCTCACTTCCAGATTCCATCATATTAAAGACATGACTTAACTTTAATGTGTGTAACATAAATGGTATCGTAAAGAGGAAGAATTAAAACAGCATGGGAACATTTGTCGTTTCAAGAAGGGGAAATGCCAGAACTTATTTCCTCTTCGGTTGTTGTTGTTTATACAGAGGATAAGCCCCGGCATTCCTTCACTACTGAATACTTCGCCTCTATTGCAATAATTGGGAATTCCACTTTTTTTTTTTTTTTTTTTTGCAAAGTTGTTATATTATATCCACAAATAATCCATCTTGTCCAATCCATCTCGTACGTCGAAGATAAAGTTGGAGCTGAGTGGCTGCAGACATCTGGCGAAGGTTCATTACTTGTAATCGTGAGCCTCTCTGTTAATGTACCCCAGGAGAAAGGAGCTGACAGGCTGCATATTTCTGCAAACTGTTCCCAGAAAGAACCAATTTCCTGACATCCATGTGGTGTCAATAATGTAGGCATGAGATGGAGTAGTGCTTATGAAATATTAAATCTGCTTACAGGACCCAGCTATAAGCAAATTCAGACCACCTGGGAGAGGAGGTTTGCTGTGGGTATTCATACTTTGGCATCCATATCGCATATGTGAATGATATGCTCTAATCTATGTATTTTGGCTTATTTGCCACAAAACTTCCTGACAGTAGTACAGAAAGAAAGGGGGGAAGAAGGGGTGGTAAAACACATTTCTTCATGTTTAGGATTCAAACTGTTGGAATCACTGACATTATGAAATTTACTATCACGAGCGGCCAGAGGTCTTATTATTCATCAGCGAAAAAAAAGATTGATATTTCATGGCATTTGAATTAGCTCATTTTGGCCCTTGCCAATAAAAACAAAGCATTAGGGTTTTGATGTTTTAATATGATTTAATTTTCTCATTGATATTAGAATCCAGAAACCCAACAAATGCACACACCCCATCAAAATTCTTTAGTCAAAATGAAGGCTCTTAAATCACTTCAGCACCCTGACCTTCTGTTTCACAGCATGTATTTTATGCCTGGGACTTTTCAAACAGGGATCCTGAACGTTACGAATGTAAAGTTTTTAGCTTGCTAACCTGCATTCGGAAAGGTTGCCTAAATAAATAGAAAAACATCTGGGTTCTTTTTACTGGCAAAGGCAGCAGATACTTGACCTCCGAGCAGATTTTGAGACTTGAATATTAACATTGCCTTTTCACAGTACGGCTCTCATTTTCCACTGCTTGTGCACTGCGCCGCAGGACCCGGCCTTCAGCACCACCACCAACCCGAGCAGGAAGGGTAGGCTCTGGGAGTTAGCCAGAGGTGAAAGTAAGCCGGTACAGTCCGGCACGGCGTATCGGCAAGAGCCAGTACGCCGGGCTGGACTGGACCAGCTTCCGTGGTAGAGAATTAAAGGGCCCAGGGCTCCAGCCGCTGCGGGGATCTCCGGGCCCTTTAAATCCCCGCCAGAGCTCCAGCAGCCAAGCGCCCACGGTGATTTAAAGGGCCTGGAGCTCCATGGTGGCCGGAGCCCCGGGCCCTTTAATTCATCCCAGAGCCCCGGGGCTCCCAGCCGCCTCTGCAGCTGGTAACTCCGGGGTGATTTAAAGGCCCTGGGGCTCCCAGCCACAGCTGGAGCCCCAGGGCCTTTAAATCTTGAAAGGCCCCGCCTCTTCTGGTTGAGGCCACACCTCTTCTGGTTGAGGCCACGCCCCTGCTCAGGACTCCGACAGTACTGGTAAGTCCTTTAAGTTACTTTCACCCCTGGATGTAGCAGCAATGGGCGATAAAAACATGCGTGGATGGAACGTTCATGCGGCCGACATTGAACTCAGAGGGACCCAATCCTCCACCCGGTGCAGTCGATAGGGGTGAAATCCTGGCCCCCTCAAAATCAGCAGCAAAACTCCCCTTGGCACCCATGGGGCCAGGATTTCACTCTGGGGGGGTTTGTCACGGACGGCAATGAATGCAGGAGTGAGCCACGCTCACACTCTGGGGGTCTGACCCAAAACAGGCTCCAGCAGGCTGCTGTTTGCCCAGTGCCCCTGCAGCAGTGGGCACAGAAGGGCTGGGAGCAGGCAGCGCTTGACTCTACCCAGCCCCTGAGCGCTGGCCAGCTCAGCTGAGTCATCACTGGCCATAAGCCCCTGCTGGAAAGGGGCAGTAGTTGATTCCTCACCCCCTACCCCACCCAAGAGGAAAGGGAGAGCAAGGAAGCAATTGTGAGTCTTGTAAAGGCCCAACCTAGAGACTCCCATCCAGTAAAAAAAAATAAACATGCCCCTCCCACCCCCTGCAATCAAATAATTGTATTGAAAGTGGTGCTGAAATATTGCAATAAAGTGCACCTGTAGGGTGACCAGATGTCCCGATAGTTAACCCTTTGACCCGCGTCCCGATCAATGTACGACCGGGACGCCATTTGTCCCGATATTCAGGTAAGGAGGCAAGCCGGAGGGAGGCGCCGACTCCATGGGCGCTCCAGGGTTGGAGCACCCAAAGGGGGAAAATTGCAGCCAAGCTCCCCCCTCCTTGCCTCCTTCTCTCCCCTTCCCCCCAGCGTGCCACGTCCCGGCTCCTCCCCCCCGCAGCACTTCCCGCTGCCTAACAGCTGTTTGGCGGCACTTAGCGCTTTCCAGGGGGGAGGAGCGGGGATGCGGCACGCTCAGGGGAGGAGGTGGAGAAGAGGCAGGGCAGGGGTGGGGACTTGGGGGAAAGGGGTGGAATGGGGGCAGAGCGAGGGCAGATGCTTGGGCGGGAAGAGGTGGGGGTCAGGCAAGCACCCACCCGGCAGAGGGGAAGTCAGCGCCGTAGGGGTGAGTGGCGGGCGGGCGGGGAAGTGAAGAGGCGAGTGAGCAGCAGGCCAGCGGGCAGGCGGTGGGGGTGAGGAGGCGAGCAATGGGTGGGGGACTGAGGAGGGATGCAGAAAGCCAACAGGGCTGGGGGATGAGGAAGGGTGTGGTGGGGGGGCGAGCGAGAAGGGGCGGGACCTGGGGCGAAGCCTGGGAGAAGCAGGGGTGGACTGTGGGCAGGGCTGATGGCACCCCAGTGTGTCCCGATACTTTAGTGTTGTGATCTGCTCACCCTATGCACCTCATAGACTCATAGACTTTAAGGTCAGAAGGGACCATTATGATCATCTAGTCTGACCTCCTGCACAACGCAGGCCACAAAATCTCACCCACCCACTACTGTAACAAACCCCTAACCTATGTCTGAGTTATTGAAGTCCTCAAATTGTGGATGTTTGCTAGACATGTTAAGAGGTGGAACTGGCCCATGGGCAGGGACGGACCTTAGAGACCTGAGTTTAGATGGGAGATGCGTGTGTTTTACAGATAGGAGAGGGGATCTTAGCTCTGGTGTGAGGAGGGCGAGGGTCTGCAGGTTCAAGTGGCTGTTTAATAGAGCAGAATGAATGAACGCACACTCGCTCTTCAGCTTGGCAGGCTATGGTGCTCCTATCTAAACTCAGGTCTCCAACGAACTCCTTCCCCCCCTCAATGGCTGCCAGAACTGGAGAGCACCCTCTTCTGTTCTGCTTTCCTTTACTCACTGCCTGGGGCCACACCCTGTCAGGCTGCAGCCCCCTTCCAGGCAAGACCCTGAGGCATGGGCGGAGGGTATCGTTGGCAGGAGTAGGCTGTGCCTTCCCAAACAGCTTAGCATGGCCTCACCCACACTCTGCCCCCAGGCCAGGCCCCCTCCACTGGTTCTCAGAGCGCTCTGCCTTGGCAGGCCCGGGCTGGCTGGCCAGCCTCCCGCAAGGAGTCAGGGCACCTGGTGCTGGGGCTGTGCCGCCTGGAGCCCCGGGGCTGGCTGCCCCGCTTGGCCACTTGGAGCCCCTGGGCTGGGAGTGCTTCTGCCTGGTGCACTGGGGCTGGCTGTGCTGCCTGGCTGCCCGGAGCACTGCTGCCTGGTGCATCGGGGCTGGCCGCTCTGCCCAGAGCATCAGGACTGGGGCCTCGGCCCCTGGCTGCCCGGTGCTCGGGTCGAGGGCCGCAGTGGGGGTGGTCTGGGCTCCTGCAAGAGGGGGATGTAGGGGGGGACAGATGGGGAGGGGAGGGGCCTTGGTCACAAGGGGAGGGGCTGGGGGCTATCCTCCCCCAACGGCTGGGTCACCAGTTGCCCATGCCCTGAGGCCTTCTCTGCACTAGCCTTTGTGCCAAAAATTTCCAATGGTTGCTATCCTTACTTCATCTCCTCCTTTGCACCTCCCCTCTGCTGGGGGCCAGGTCATCCCTCATCACAGCTTAGAGCAGCCACTGGGCTGCTCTAATCTGAACCCACCTGCCTGCAGCCCCATCTAAGGCTATGTCTACACTGCAGATGGAAGCCATTCTCCCAGCCCAGGTAGACAGACTAGCACTAGCTCAGCTCAAGCTAGTGCTCTAAAAATAACAGTGTGGATGTTGTGGCTTTGGCGGCCAGTGCTTAGGTTCTTGAGCCCATCAGACCCCCGGGGTCTGCGCTTGGGTGGCTAGCCTGAGTCTCTGCCAGAGTCAGGATCTCCACACTGCTATTTTTAGTGCGCTAGCTTGCGCCAGGCTACTGTGAGTCTGTCTACTTGGGCTGGGAGGATCACACCCACCTGCAGTGTATACCTTCAGCTGTTCCAGCAGTTGTTAATAGACAGGACATAGGAATACTCCAGGAATGCCTCCACCATCCTCCCTGCACCTGGGCTCCTGCTAGGGGTGGCACAGAGTTGTTTATTCTGACCCTACATCTTCCAGACACTCCCCCTTCCCAGGGGGAGCTAGCACAGAGAAGCCATAGGGTGCCCGTTGTGCCTATTTCAGGCCCAATGTCTATAGAAGCTGCTGCTGCTGCTGCACCTCATCCCTACATGGCCCACAATGCAGCCATAGATGTCTGACCAAGTATCATCCAGTGGAGAAGAGGAGGAAAGTAGTGGAGTCAGGAGACAAGAGGAGTGTTGGAGGAAGTGACGGGAAGAGAGGAAGGAACAGGGGTGGGAGGGGCAAATGGAAGGAAGGAATTGGAAAAGGGACAAGGAAACTTCTTGATGTGGTTCTTTAAAGAGGAACCTCTGCTGCCCAGGCAGAGAGCAATAGAAGAGATGCAGAGACCTGCTCTTTCAACCTTCCCATTTTTTTTATTTAAAGTTTAGTTGGGTGATTTCTGAAGTCCAGGTTGAAGCTTTCAGAATCAGCCTTGACCTCTCTAAAGCTGCTGTAGGGTCCTGAACCCTTGACACCCTCCTCCACCCATTTCATTATTTTTTATTGGCCGTTACAAGTCCTATTTCAACCTACTATGGATCTGGCAGCACTGAACCTGACTGCCCTTATCCTAATTGGACTGGGCTCTTACGGGTTTCCCAAACAGTGACCAGAAGAGGATAATCCTAGCTCAGCATTCTGCACAAACATCATAGAATCATAGAAGATTAGGGTTGGAAGAGACCTCATGAGGTCATCTAGTCCAACCCCCTGCTCAAAGCAGGACCAACCCCAACTAAATCAGTGCCAAACAGAGGAGAATAATCACTTCCCTCGATCTGCTGGCAATGTACCTACTAATGCAGCCCAATATGCCGTTAGCCTTCTTGGCAACAAGGGCACACTGTTGATTCACATCAAGCTTCTCATCCACTGTAATCCCCAGGTCCTTTTCTGCAAAACGGCCATTTAGCCAGTCGGTCCCCAGCCTGTAGCAGTGCATGGGATTCTTCCATCCTAAGTGCAGGACTCTGCACTTGTCCTTGTTGAACCACTTGTCCTTGTTTGGCCCAATCCTCCAATTTGTCTAGGTCACTCTGGACCCTATCCCTACCCTCGAGCATATTTACCTCTCCCCCCAGCTTAATGTCATCCGCAAACTTGCTGAGGGTGCAATCCATCCCATCATCCAGATCATTAATGAAGATGTTGAACAAAACCGGCCCCAGGACCGACCCCTGGGGCACTCCGCTTGATACTGACTGCCAAGCAGACATCGAGCTGTTGATCACTACCCGTTGAGCCTGACAATCTAGCCAACTTTCTATCCACCTTATAGTCCATTCATCCAATCCATACTTTTTTAACTTGCTGGCAAGAATACTGTGGGAAACTATATCAAAAGCTTTGCTAAAGTCAAGATATATCACGTCCACTGCTTTCCCCATATCCATAGAGCCAGTTATCAGGTTGTTCAGGCATGACTTGCCCTAGGTGAATCCATGTTGACTGTTCCTGATCACCTTCCTCTCCTCCAAGTGCTTCAAAATGGATTCCTTGAGGACCAGCTCCATGATTTTTCCAGGGATTGAGGTGAGGCTGACCGGTCTATAGTTCCCCGGATTCTCCTTCTTCCCTTTTTTAAAGATGGGCACTATATTTGCCTTTTTCCAATCATCTGGGACCTCCCCCGATCACCACGAGTTTTCAAAGATAATGGCCAAAACTGAACAAAAATTCTCAATGGGAGAGCCATGTGGACTTGCCTCGCTGTCAGTTCCCATAGAGGCAGGGGACATTGACTGGTTGGCCTGTTCACAGCATTTCGTTAATCCTTGATGCCCTTCATGGATGAGATTTAGGATTTCTCCTCTCATTCCATTTGGAATTACAATGCAATTCCTTTTAATCATGAGTCTGTTTGATTACTCAATTGTCCACACACCGCAAAGTAGTCTCTTGTCACTTCCTTAGTGTCCTCTAGATGCTTGGGCCAGACACCCCCGGAATGTAATTTAAAGCTTCCCAAAGTTGTATGTCTGTCGAGTTTGCTTTTTGTAGCTTGACTAGTCTCTTTTCTGATGTGTCCACAGCATCCACATCTGCTTTTATGTCATCTCTGAGCTCATGGGTGGTTGAGTGCAATGCTGGGCTCTGTGACAGTGTCAGCTACTCCCAGATTTTTCCCAGGAACATATTTAGCAATTGCATTAAATTGCATTAACCTTAACAATAGACATTGGCATCTCAGTTAATGATACTAGTTATAAAGCAAAATGGAAAAATACAAAGTTATGTGGATCTTAAAAGATTTAATGAAGCAGTTGTGAGAGAAAAGTTATCCTCCCAACACTGGATGACTTCCCCACCCAAAGTGAAAGGAGCTATAACATTCTCCAAGCTGGAGGCCTCGAATGGGTTCGGCAAATCCCTTTAGCCAAAGAAAGTGTTAAACAGACTACATTTTCACACCCTTTGGAAGACTTTGCTTTCAAATATTACCTTTTGGGATTGCCAGCGTGAGAACTTTTACAGGTATCCGTGTGGACTGGATTTGTTTACACTGATAACTGATCATAAATCACTTGTAACCCTCATCACTGGAAAAGACCTGGATCAAACACCATGCTGTTGACTCAAAGATTTTCTTGATTATGCTCCATTTTCTTTTACTCAGTTTCCACTTTATGAAGTAACGGGATAGAAATCCTGCAAGGTGTATGTACACCATATGGTTCAGCTTTGTCTCAATGTTATTTGTACTGGATCTTCTTTCAAAAGACACATCACCAAATATTCCATCCAGTTCTTCCACCTTTCTCACTAGGCCCATCATGGCTGCCATGTTGCAGCTGAGAAGGTTATTGGTCTGTGGTCCTTTCATTACATACACTCTGAATGCATGGCTTTTATCTTTGTGAGTTGTTTCTGTGGTGAACTGGCCCATACAGTGCAGAATACCTCCAAGGCTAGTCAGAGCTGTGTCAGATGACTTCAGATGTGTGAGGGGTTGAAGGTGATTGTAAGTTCCTTCTGAGGGGACTATGACATCAGCTCCTGAGTCAAATTTAAAGTCAGTAGTCTTGCCGTGAATATTCAGGTTCACTCTCTAGGCAAGCTCTATGTCATCATAAATAATAGATCCCAGAAACAAGGGCTCTTGGTTGTCTATAATATTCGTTGACGCTTTGGCTGCTTTAGTGCAGCAAACAACTGCAAAATGTCCATATTTCATGTATTTAGTACACCATGTGCTTCTGGCTGGACATGCATCATCTCTTGGAATGTGACTTTTTCCACACCTTGTGCATGTAGTCTGGAATTTGTCTCTCTTAGCTCAAGAATTCTTTCTCCTTGCTTCAGGGGTTTTATGACAATGACTTTTAACACTCAAGTGTCTGTTTACAGTTTCTAAGCTAGTTTGGGTTTTTTCAAGTTTGTCAAGTTGCTCTAGGTTTTGCTGTCTCACCAGCTCAGACTGCTTTGCTTCCTGTATAGATGTGGCTAAGGTTAAATCTTTCATCAGCTGTAGCTGCTGTGAAAGGTTATCTGTTAACCCAATAACCAGCCTGTCTCTGATATTTTCATGTTTTGCATTCCCAGCAATGTATGCAGAGCTCTTACAAAACATTCAGCATTTTCCAATGGTTCTTGAATTCTCTAATGGAAACATATTCTTTCATAAACCACATTTCTCTGGGGTATAAAGTATGCATCAAACATAGCCAGAACCCTTTCCCAGTCATCTTTGTGACCATCTTCAGTGAAGTCAACGGATGTAAAGATCTGCTCTGCCTGCTTCCCCATCGCATGAATTTAAAAAGATACCTGTATATCTCCAGTTTCTTTGTGTCGTTTGCCATTTGAAATCTTTCAAGATACTGCTTCCAGTCTGTCCATTGTGAAGACGTGTCATATTAGGTCTACTGATTTAGTTATTGGGTGTTAATGTTGGTTTCCTGCTCTCCTGCTCCAGCGGGGCTGCTGGTAGCTACTCAGCAGGGGACGATGATGTGCTGGATTATCCCACTGATCTCCTTGTGCACACCCCAGCCTCACATCAGTAGGAATATTGCTCATTTTCTCCCCTCTGAGTTCTGCTTGGTTGAGAGCATCTAGCCCGTATGGATAAAATCCAAGAGGTCTGAGTCAAGCCTCTTACTTCTTGGAGGCCCTCAAGTTAGTTTTCCCTCATGCAGCTGCCTCTGCCCCTGCATCCACGTGCCTCACACTGTTACAATTGTTCTCTGGCTAGAAAGGCTGACATGAGCAATCACGTGTCCCTGTTGGGCAAGGCTAAGAACCCCCTGTTTTCCCTCCGTCCATATCCCTCCCCATCAGAGGAGACCAAGTCTGGAATTTGAACCCAGTCCTCATGTTCAATAGTATGCAGCCAGCTACCAAGCTAGCAAAATGTTTCCTTTGCTTGTCTGAAAATAAAGTCTAACATCCCTTTGCAGACACTTAACCAGCCCCAAGACAGCTGGCAAGGTGCATGGTCCAGATCTGACAGAAAGCAGTGTGAAACGATGCTGTGTAAAGTACCTGGGACACACAAGCCGCTGAGTCCTGAACGTTTCATTTTTCCAGAAGCTGGAAATATGCAATAGGCTGACAGAGCAAAGACGCTGAAAGCATCACATCGACGAAGCGTGTGAACACATGGCAGTGCTTTACATGAAGCGGCTAAACAATTTATGCCTTTTATTTAGGGAGCCAAATTCTGTCCCGGTTTATGCTTACATTTAAACTACAACCTATGTGTTAGGAAAAGCTAGGATGCTGATATTAAAGTGGTAATGTAAATAGGTGTCACAGGGTCTGCTCACCACTAGTGCGCCGCCTCCTGATCGCTCTGGGAATTAGCTAATTCCAAATAGATGCCTCCTGTCTGTCTCTCGCCACATGCCTTGCCTTCTCTTCCTGGCTCTCAGTGTGGCAAGATGCTCTGTGTTCATGGCTTAGCCCTCTAGCCAAGTTACCCTTCCAGGGTATCAATGTCTCTTCTTACGCATGGGCTCTGGCAGTCTTCCCATTCACTGCCCAGCCAGTGCCATTTTCCCAGTGGCTGGCAGGGTGACCCAGGCCCACTCTCTACTCTGGACTTCAGCTCAGGGACCCTCTAATCAGCAGCCAAGGTCTGTTCCATTCTGGACTTACTGCCTTATACCTGAGCCTTTCCTTGCCCTTCTGGCTCCCCCCTTCTCTGAGTTTGCCAGCTCCAAAACTCCCTCCTCCTAGGGAGTGACTGCAGACTACTTCCCTGCAGCCCCCTCTCTGCTGCCCGCTTCCTGCCTTTATAAACCAGCCTAGCTCATTCCTTCTCAGCTGGGCTCCCTCATTAGTCAGTTAGTGGATTTCTTAAACCACCTGATTTCCTTCAGCTGTGGCCTGTCTGATTTATTGGTCCCCTTTTTAGCCTGCATTAACCCTTTCAGGGCAAGTGTGGAGTGAACACACCCTCACAGTAGGGAAGAGCAACATGTATACATGGAAATAGCTTTTGCAACAAGTCTGAGGCCTACTAGAGTCTAGCAGTTAGCGTCAGGCCTGATCGGTTAGCATAAGTGCTTAATCTAGGGTAAGAGAGGCAAGGTGGGTGAGCTAATATCTTTTATTGAACCAACTTCTGTTCAAGAGTAAAAGAGATTACTTCACCCACCCTGTATCTCTAGTATCCTGAGACCAATGCAGCTATTGCATAATTGTCTGCAAATGTGAGGCAGCTTCAAAATCAGCCCCCAACTGCTGCCTGGCCCAGTTGAGTCTCTTGTTTCCATGTCATTTCTGCAGTTCTGTACCATCTTCTTATACCACTGCCCCCTCGTGAAGTAGATCCACAGTACTGGGGAGACTGGCAGAGATGGAGGGTCTCTGTGGCTGGATAGAAGTGCTGATGAGATCAGGAGATGAGTGAACTAGGAGTCAATTGACAGGGAGGAGAACAGGCAGGGTGGTTTAGAGGCTGTGGCACTACTAGGAGACAGGGTGAGGGAAAGAAGGAAGAGGGGTGTGTGACATTCCCCAGGGTGCAACCTGGACTGCTGTGTCCCTTTAAGCCACCAGCCTGGGGTGCCGTTTACACTGTTTTGCTGTGAACAGACTCTAGCAGTAAAATCACTTCCAGCTAATACATGAATGCTATGCCCAGCCATCCGTGAATTACATAGAGGGCAACACCTACATATACCTCAATCTCAGCCTTGCCCCCCAGAAATGTGTGTCTTATACTGTTCAGTAGCCCACTGGACAGCACAAACTCATAAATAGTCCGTCATTCTAACAATGGGTAATGACTATGCACCAGCCCTATGGACCCAAGTAGAGATTTCCCCAACACTTCAATCAAACACACTGGTTTAGAGAAAACAATAAAAGAAGTTTATTAACTAGAGAGAGATAGATTTTAAGTGATTATAAGTGATAAGGCATAAGAGTCTGAATTGGTTACAAAAGAAATAAAAAGATAAAATTGCAAGCTAATTCCTAAACTTTACCAAGCTAAATAGGTTTTATAGCAAATATTTTTCTCACCACAGCAGATGCTGCAGACAGTTCACAGTTCTGAGTTCACAGTCTGGATTTCCTTTCAGCATGGGACCACTCCCTTTAGTTCAGTGGTCTTCAGGTATTCGTTGATGTTATGAGCAGAGATATATAAGGTGGAGCGGAGAGGTGGCGGAGCAAGGTGAAGTGGCCACCTCCTGACGCTGACAGGGAGGAACCACTCCCCGCCCCCTGGTGGGTGGAGCCAGGCCGGGCCCACCCCTTGCACCAGAAGCAGAGGAGCGGAACAGGAAGTATAAGAGGCAGGGAAGGAGTTTGACACTGGTACTATGCTGCTGCCTCTTGAACCAGGGACCAAGCTGTCTCAACCCCTGCCTCTGGAGAAATATTCTGAGAAGCTGCTGCCAGGTGAATACCCGGAGGAGCTGCTGGAGCTGCCAAGGAGCCTGAGGGCCCATGAGCGACAAAGCCCTACAAACAGGTAGGGGTAGGAAGTAGTCCAAAGAAACCAGACATTAGTCCGGTTGTGTTGCCGAAACCACGGTCAATGTGTTTTGGCAGGATCCCCGCTGACCCAGTGGCAGGACTTCCCACCTCTGTTGGGGCCCTGAGCTGGGACCCGATGGAGTAGGGTGGGCCCGGGTCCCCTTACCCCCTAGTGCCAACCCCACCCCTGGGGTTGCAGGCTACTCACCTTAGGCCGGACGGCCTGCACCTCTTTGCTGCCTGCCCCAGCCAGAGAGCTGGGCCATAGACTGCTTTTGCTCTGCCCTGCCCAGAGGGCTTGGGCTTGAGCCTGACTGTGATGGTTGTCTGCCCCAGCCAGGGGCCTGGGCTAAAGGCTGCCAATTGCCCTGTCCCGAGGGGCCAGGGCCCTAGACTATTTACTGATTTACCAAGCTACTCCCCTGTGGATCAGCTCTCCGCTGCTAGGCAGCACGGGGAGGCGGAGTGTCCTCCCTTTGACATGGACAGGGAGGAACCACTCCAAGTCACTACAGGTGATTAGAGACATCTTTCTACCCTTCTTATACTCCAACTCTTTATGCTGAAAAAACCTTGCTGGGTCATGGGGGCAGGCAGTTCCATTGCATATGTGAGCTCCAAGCTGTCCTTCAAATGAACTGTGAATTTCTTGTTCACATCTCCCCCTTTGCTGGTGAATGTCCCATTGTGACGGGTTGGATCACAGAAACCCCCTTGGGGCTGCCAACTGATGTGCCAAGACTAATTCTGCCCCTGCTTTCCCTGCCAGCTTGGGATTCCAGAGCCCTGCCTGGTTGTGCCAGACACGCTTGCCGGCCACAAACACAGACCCAGGTCTGAATCACATCCCACAAACTGCAAGCTTGACTGAAAGCAGCTTAAGAAGTGTTCCTGTCTTTAACATTCAGATGCCCAACTCCCAATGGGGTCCAAACCCCAAATAAATACATTGAAACTCATAAATTGTTCGCCCTCTATAACACTGATAAAGAAATATGCACAGCTGTTTGCGCCCCATCCCCCCCAACCCCCCAGGTATTAATACATACTCTGGGTTAAATAATAAGTAAAATTATTTTATTAAATACAGAAAGTAGGATTTAAGTGGTTCCAAGTAGTAACAGACAGAACATAGTGAATTACCAAGCAAAATAGAACACGTAAGTCTATGCCTAATACAGTAAGAAAACTGAATACAGATAAAACCTCACCCTCAGAGGTGTTCCAGTAAGCTTCCTTTTACAGACTAGTCTCCTTCTAGTCTGGGTCCAGCAATCACTCACACCCCCTGTAGTTACTGTCCTTTGTTCCAGTTTCTTTCAGGTATCCTTGGGGGTGGAGAGGCTATCTCTTGAGCCAGCTGAAGACAAAATGGAGGGGTCTCCCAGAGGTTTAAATAGACTTTCTCTTGTGGGTGGATACCCCTCCTTCCCTCCTCCTGTGTAGAATCCCAGCTACAAAATGGAGTTTTGGAGTCACATGGGCAAGTCACATGTCCATGCATGACTGAGTTCCTTACCAGCCAAGCCACATTCCTGGGAAAGCTCAGATGTGGATTGGCATCTCCAAGTTCATTGTTGGCTTAAGGTTTTCTTGATTGGGCACTTACTGAGAATAGTCTTTTCTCAGGAAGCTGACCAACTGCTTCACTGAGGCTTTAAAATTAAACAAGTACATAGCCAATACTCATAACTTTGAATACAAAAATGATACGTGCATACAAATAGGAGGTGTGACGAGTTGGATCACAGAAACCCCCTTGGGAGCTGCCATCTGATGTGCCAAGACTACCTCTGCTCCTGTTTTCCCTGCCAGCTCAGGACTCCAGCACCCTGTCTTGCTGAGCCAGACACTCCCCTCTGCTCCAACACAGACCCAGGGTCTGAATCACTTGTCCCAAAGCTGCAAGTTTACCTGAAAACAGCTCACAGAAGTGTGCTTGTCTTTAGCACTCAGATGCCCAACTCCCAATGGGGTCTAAACCCAAATAAATCCGTTTTACCCTGTATAAAGCTTATGCAGGGCAAACTCATAAATTGTTCGCCCTCTATAACACTGATAGAGAGATATGCACAGTTGTTTGCTCCCCCAGGTATTAATATATACTCTGAGTAAATTACTAAGTAGAAAGTGATTTTATTAAATACAGACAGTAGGATTTAAGTGGTTCCAAGTAGTAACAGAGAGAACAAAGTAAGTCACCAAGCAAAATAAAATAAAATGCGCAAATCTATGTCTAATCAAACTGAATACAGATAATCTCACCCTCAGAGATGCTTCAGTAAGCTTTTTCTCAGACTGGACACCTTCCAGGCCTGGGCACAATTCTTTCCCCTGGTACAGCTCTTGTTCCAGCTCAGGTGGTAGCTAGGGGATTCTTCATGATGGCTCTTCCCTTTTGTTCTGTTCCACCCCTTTATATATCTTTTGCATAAGGCGGGAACCCTTTGTCCCTCTGGGTTTCCACACACCCCCCCCCCACTGGAAAAACACCAGGTTAAAGATGGATTCCAGTTCAGGTGACATGATCGCATGTCACTGCAAGACTTCATTGCCCACTTGCCAGCACACACATATACAGGAAGACTAACAGGTAAACACAGCCATCTGCAGACAATGGTCCTGGTTAATGGGAGTCATCAAGATTCCAAACCATCATTAATGGCCCACACTTTACATAATTACAATAGGCCCTCAGAATTATGTTTTATATTTCTAGTTTTAGATACAAGAGTGGTACATTTCTACAAATAGGATGATCACACTCAGTAGATTGAGCTTTGTAATGATACCTTACAAGAGACCTTTTGCACGAAGCATATCCCAGTTGCATTATATTCACTTATTATCAAATCTTTATAAAACTATCCCAGTTACATTATATTCACTTATTATCATGTTTTTATAAAACCATATAGACTGCACAACGTCACAGGAGGAATGTATTCAGTAGATCATAACTTTTACAGAGACATGTTATATGGCATGTGTAGCATAAAACATATTCCAGTTATGTCATATATACATTCATAAGCATATTCCCATAAAGCATGATGGGGTGCAACATCACACCCATTAAACCAGCAATAGTTCTTTAGCCCTTGCTGGCCCGCCAGTGTGCTTTTGTCTCAAGAAAGTAGTTTGTGGGCACCACCCAGAATGACAATATACTTCAGTAACAATCATATAGCAAAATACCATAATTTTACCTACAGCGATGTCACACGCAGCAGATTGAGCTTTCAAATGATACCTCACAGGGCATACTTTATACAAAACATATCCTAACCATATAAAAGGGCTGAAAGTGGAGTATAGGGTATCACAGGGGGTAGAGGGTGTCACAGGGTGCCGATGTAGAAAAAGTGTTTTTAAACATTGGCCGCAAAATTCTGCCATTGGCTATGCATGCCCTGAAAGTCAGTGGGAGCTGTGTGCATGAGGCTGAGGTGGAATTCAGACCTAATGCTTCCTTCGTATTCACTAGCAAGGAGAGGGGCACAGGGGCTGTGATGGTTATCTTTTGTTGATCTATAAAGTTTTCACCCACGTTCATTCTAATGGCGCTGGCCGGCTGACTGCAGAGCTGGGTTTCTCCTTGGTAGCATGTTAGCTGTCATTCGGTTCCTTCCAGAAGAAAAGCTACAGCCTGTCTGGGAGCGGGTGACACCCACCCTTTCCCTCTTTGCCCGTCCCCCAGAGAGAAACAGAGCTAATGCAGGTGTTCATTCCCTGGCACCTCGGTGGGATGGTTCATTCCAACACCTTAAGTGACATTGTCCAACCAAACTGCCTTTTCCATAGCGGGCTCCCAATCTTCAGTGCATGGGGAAGGGAACAGAGTCCCTGCAGCCCCTTCTGATCCATCCCTGCTGCTCCCTGGCAAGGTTTCTTCATGACCCTGTGAGGGAGCGTGGGCAGATAAACATTTATTTACATCAGCTCCCTGTGTTTATGCTGCCGTAACCACTGCAGGTAATGCGTGCTGGTGGCTTCCCTAGCAGCTGTGACTTCTCTCCTATTAGCAATCTGAGAATGTAACTACAGTTATCATGCCGCAGAGTAGGAGCAGGGACTTGCATTCAAGCCACGCTCCACGTGTCTCCATGAGCTTCTTTGAAGGAAAGTCACCAAGCCTCTGACATCTCATTTCTGGACACATTGCAGTCAATGTCATTGAGCAGTTCAGTCCCTCGGTATCAGTGTAGCCTGGTCCCATTGTGTTCTGTTCCAGTATAATTGCATTATGGTTATAATCCTGGGCTGTAATCAGTGCTGCTGCCTGCCTGCCTCTGTCTGACCCATCCAGTTAGCTCCAGTTGTCAGGAGCTGACAGCCATCCAATCCTTTGGGCCAGATCCTGCCAGGTGCTGAGTGCCCTCAACTCCCAGTGGAACCCTGCATCCTTTTGGGATGTTAGCCTATAAATTAAAACAAGGACCTTCAGCACCAAAGCATGGACCTTTCCCATTTGAGCTAAACGAATAGTTCTATTAGCTTGACAGCAGTAGCAGGCTGTTATCGTCTATAGAGACTAAAGGAGGACATTGCACACATTTTACAAGCATGTGATACAGGTTGATCATGATTTCCCCTACAAGTCTTCTGATGCAGTATCAGACAAATTTTAGTCCATACATTCACCGCTAAGGTTTCTTCTTGTCACTTATTATTTGTATCACTTCTGTAACACTTTCCATCTTCAAAGTGCTCTGCAAATGCCCACAGAAGGTAGGTAAGTCTCCACACTTCACGTTTGCAGGTTATCTCAAAGAAGGAAACTCACCCACCAAACCAGAAATTAAAAAATTCAGTGCAGCTGGAACACCAATCAATACAAGCGAAGAATTTCACAATGAAGGCTGAAATGTACCATGGGCCACCTCATCAATGTAGCTAATTTGTCTCCATTTACAGAAGCTGAGGACCTGGCCTTTGTCTTCCCACCGCTTGGGAACAATGGAGTATCCCTTAGCCCAGGCCTGCACAACTCGTAAAGTGGCGAGGGCCATATTACTCCAAAGAAAACAGCTGAGGGCCGAAACTCGCCGAGTGCCGCCAACCCCCCCCCCCCAGCGCCACCCAGCCCCCCCGAAACACAACACCCCCCCGGGCCACCCGCCCCACGGAAACAACCCCCCCCAGCGCCGCCGAAACACCCCCCGCCCCGCGCCACCTGCCCCGCGGAAACAAACCCTCCTTCCCCAGCGCCGCCCCACCAAAACAGCAGTATTGAACCTCGGTAATATGTTATAGCGGGTCCCTAAGGTTGTATAATTAAGGTAAAAGAAAAATGTCTTTTTGCTAGAAGTAGAATAAGATCTTCCCCCCACTTCGTAATCAATTGCCCTGTTGAATGAATGAGGTGTGAATGAGGAAGGCATGGAAGGCAGGCACCTCCAGACAGCTGCAACCCTTGGAGAGGGCAGGGCCGGCTCTAGGATTTTTGCCGCCCCAAGCAAAAAAAATTTTGGGCGCCTCCCCTTTCTTTTTCGTGCCCCTCTGCCCCTGGCCCCACCCCAACTCCACCCCTTCCGAACCCCTTCCCCAAATCACCAGCCCCGCCTCCTCCCCCGGCGTGCCGCATTTCTCCCCCCCATTGCTTCCTGCGGGCCCCCTGTGACCTCCCGCCCTAGCTCACCTCCGCTCCGCCTGCTCCCCCGGGCGTGCCGCCGCTCCGCTTCTCCCCCCTCCCTCTCAGGTGAGGGAGGGCGGAGAAGCGGAGCAGCGGCGCGTTCAGGGGAGCAGGCGGAGCAGAGGTGAGCTAGGGTGGGGGGGCGCAGGAAGTAATGGGCAGGTAGAGGAACCGCTCCCCTCTCCAGCTCACCTCCGCTCCACCACCGCCGCCTCCCCCAAGCGCCTGCCGCTCGGCTTCTCCTCCCTCCCAGCCTTGCTGCACGAAATAGCGGCTTTGCACGTGGCAAGCCTGGGAGGGAGGGGGGAGAAGCGGAGTGGCGGCACGTTCAGGGGAGCAGGCAGAGCGGAGGTGAGCTAGGGTGGGGGGGCGCAGGAAGTAATGGGGGGGTAGAGGAACCACTCCCCGCTCCAGCTCACCTCCGCCGCCTCCCCTGAGCGCCCCGCCGCTTGGCTTCTCCTCCCTCCCAGTCTTGCTGCGCGAAACAGCTGTTTCACGCGCGGCAAGCCTGGGAGGGAGGGTGGAGAAGCGGAGCGACGGCAGCGTGCTCGGGAGCAGGTGGAGGCGGAGCGGAGGTGAGCTGGGGCGGCGAGGGCACTTTTTCCCCATGCCCCGGAGTCGGTACCTATGATGGCCGGCGCCAGAATGCCGCCCCTAGAAATGTGCCGCCCCAAGCACCTGCTTTTTTTGCTGGTGCCTGGAGCCGGCCCTGGGAGAGGGGATGGGAGCCAGATCAGATCAGTAGAATAGGTCAGCCACCGACTCACCGCTTGCCTCCTCAGCCCCCCTCCCCCGGCTTGCCTACTCACCCCCCACCACTGCCTGCTCGCTCGCCTCCTCAGCCCCCCACCCCACCTGCCCCCCCGCCACTTCCCGCCCACTCGCCTCCTCAGCCCCCCCTTCCCCCGTCACCGCATCACCTGCCCCCCCTGCCACTGCCCGCCCACTCGCCTCCTCAGCCCTCCACCCGCCCGGCTCGCCTACTCATTCCCTGCCACTGCCTGCCCGCTCGCCTACTCAGCCCCCGTCCCGCACCCGCTGCTTGCCTACTTGCCCCCCCGCGAGCCGCACAGTGAGCCCATCTACTCAACCCCCGCGGGCCGCATGCGGCCCCTGGGCCGCATGTTGTGCAGGCCTGCCTTAGCCACTTTCTTCATGCGTCCTGTTATGCCTCGGTGTTGGAGGACGCAGCACGGTACTGTGGAAGCAGAGAAAGAACTGACAGGAAGGGGATGCAATGCATGACAGTTCGTTAGCAAGAGTTAGGCTAACTGTAACCCTAATAACGTGAGATTTGTAGAAGCGAGGAATGTGTGAGACGAGTGGGAAAGAACTGTGTGAGAAGTTGTTGCGACCTTGTGTAGATAATGTGTAGATAATATGGAATGTAGACTAAGAGTCTACATTAGTGAGCAAAACAAGATATCAGAATGACCTATGTATAAACAAAATGCAGCTGTTGCTCATTATTGTCTGTAACAAAAGGTATAAATGCTTGCTGTAATTGTTTACCTGTTGAGAGACCTGCTTAGCTCTCTCCCTCTGCGCAATTGTGAGAGTTAATAAAGCATCTGACTTGCTGTACCCAAACAAAGAGTGAGAACTCTGTTTTTCTCCGACAATTTGGGGGCTCGTCCGGGATGGCAACGCCCACAGAAGCACCGGCAGCTGCTACGGATCGTTCCCCTTCGAACCCCATGGCGCCACAATAGAGGTAGGAGACCTTTTGAAATCTCTATTGGGGTGTCGGAGGAGGACTGTCCGTGGGGCCGTCTGTCCCTGTTGGGCTCACGCCATCCGAACTTATTGACTGTGCAGCAAGGTCAGATGCTGAGCGGCTTAGGGGAATTGTTGCCGCCCCCTGTATGCATATGCGAGGTGCATAGGTATGCACCGGTGTTGAGGGGTTGTTACCGCCTCGAGTGATGCATCGAGGTACTTGGGAATAGTACCTGGAGGTACTTGGGAATAGTACCTGGAATAAGGCCTTGGTGTGTGTGTGTGTGTGTGTGTGTGTGTGTGTGTGTGTGTGTGTGTGTGTGTGTGTGTGTGTGTGTGTACACCAGTGTGAATTGAGTGTTACCGGAAGACGCCCAGAGTACTCTGCAAAGTCTTTTGGCTTGTGACCAGAACTACTCTAACGCAAGCCCGGTAACTAGAGGATTTTTTAGGAGATCCGACCCACGGTAAGCTAACTCGGCCTGGCATCGTCCGGCGAGGAGGCTACCTGGGTCTAGGAGTGTGTGAACCCATCTTCCCTCCCCTTTTCCTCTCCGTGTGAGCCGCTGACAGTCTGATCATCTCACTGGATGCAACAGAGTAAGCGGCGCCATCTCTCTGAGACTAGTCGACGCTCTTTGCTGAAGGGAGGTGTAGGAGGGTCGTGGCCATCCTCGTTAGCCTCTCCTGTGTGAGTACCCTGTAGGGAGAGCTCCTTAGTTTATGTGCCGCTAGAGCGGACAGGGCATCCTCCCTGTGTGTGTGATTGGAAAATGGGTGGGGGACAGTCTAAGGATTCCCTCTCACCTCCTAAGGGTACCCCAGCTTATTTCATGTACGTACATTATGGTCCTAAAACCTGCAGGTATTTAGAGAATTGGAATCATTACACACGTGAAAATTCATCTAAACAATGCCCACTAGAAGGTACCTTCAATCTAGATAAGATCATACATCTTAGAGGAGCTTTTAATCACCAAAAAGCCTCTGACACACAATGGGAGCAATTTGTCTATTGAGGAAAGGAACGGGTTAATTTGAAATTCAGCTTGGTCCAGAGATAAAGAGAAAGTTAATCTGCATTCAAGGTCAAGAATCAATGCAGACCAGGCTAAGTACAAAGAAAACTGCTTTCGGCCCCAGCTGGCTGTGAAAAAATATAGACATAGTCAAACCAAAGGCAATACAAGTTACAGTGCTGATATTACATTTGCAAAGCTTAACTGTCCAGTGAGATCCAACAGTCTGCCTTTGCGACCCTGGAGCCGGCGTGGTTTGGGGACGCTGAAGAAGCCACAGGCAGCCGGCCTGGACTGGAATCACTGAAAAGACGCCCCAGGAGACCTCAGGGTGTAAAAGAACTGCCCTCCCAAGAGAGGAAGCAAGTTGGAGATTGCACAGCACCTTCTCTGAACGTTATACACAGACGTGGCCAGTCTGGATGTACGTGTGTGAGTATGAAAGTGTGCCTACTTTCAGCCGCAGTAAGTCTGAGAACTGGAGAGGGATTTAGCATTCCTCTCTCCACCCCGGTTGACCGGGAAGGGTGTCAGGTGGATTTACCCCAGTCGTAGCAGGACTGGGCAATAGAGAAGTTGGAGAAAAGGGAAGAGTTGTGTACTTGATAACTAGAATTGAGCAATTAAGAGCATAGATCATGAACCAGGCAGCAACTCAAACCTACGCCCAGGGCAAGTTGCAAGCCTTGAGACAGGACTTCCAGGCAGAAAAGGAAGCACTGGCTAAGCAGTACCAGTCCTTCAGGGACTTGTCAGAATTTAACCATTTGTGTTTGCATATGCTGTAAGAGCAGTGTGTTTGCCACAAGAGAAAATTGAATAGTTAAACGCCAATGGGCCATGCATTTTGCCCAAGTGGCAAGCCTCACGAGGGAGGACTCGGGTAGCCTTGTGAGTAAGAATGTTTAAGAGAAGAGACCAGGAAGGGTGGGGGCTAGTTGAGAAGCCCACCCTCCTATCTAAATTGGTAGTGAAAAAGCCGGTGCCCATGGAAGGGACGGTTCAGCGAGAATAGCAGGATCGGGCCCAAGCGGGCAGGCAATAGATAGAGAGATTGGAAAACAGGTTGGAAACTTTGAGGGCATAGTGTAAGGAAAGGAGTAAGTAATTATAAGCATGGGGATTTCAAATCCCCAGGATAATAATTGGAATGGTAAAATGTGTGTAAGACAGAGTCTTTGTACCAAGGTGCCAGGCTCTCCTTTCTTCTGCAGAATAAAGCAACTCTTCCTTATCCCTGTCTGGCTGTTATTGGCTCTCAGCTAGGTGGACCCGATATTTCGGTGACAGTTACTGGCGACTCCGGTTAATGAATTTCTGTCTTATACATTTGGGCGTTAGGTGTGTGGACGGAACTGAGCCTCTCATTCGTAATTCCTCAGAGTGGAAGCCATCGCGTGCGATGAAGCTCTGAGGTTGAATTGGGATCCTTCTGTCCCGTCCCCTGTAGCGGTCAGTATTAGTAGAAATTCCTGTAATAGGATCCTATTAGGCCATAATTCCCTCTGTTCTCTGTGTAATTCTCTGTTCGAGTGTCAGCAGGCAGATGGAACAGGAGTACTTGTGGCACCTTAGAGACTAACAAATTTATTAGAGCATAAGCTTTCGTGGGCTACAACCCACTTCTTCGGATCTCTGGTAAAACCCTCTAAGAATAGCCCTTTGAATTATATGTTAAGTAAATGGCCTTTACCCGGTGTTCAGGAAAGAATAAAAGATTTGAATTTGTTTTTGGGTAACAAAATAGCAGATAAAAGATCTGGTAAAAAGAGAGAGAAGGACAGTGCCCCTGGCTCTGTGTGGTCGAGCTGTCACTTTACTAGGGGTGCATAGAAATTTTGTAAGCACAAAAGAAACAGTTACACCTTGTGTAGAAATTGATGTGGCTAGTGTTGTGGAAATTGAATTGTGGATAGGATGTGCATTTTCCCCAGAACATGTGCAGTGTATATTGTAGCAGAGGTAAAAGAAATGCAAACCTACCAATATAGGTTGTGTTGTCTCTTTCAGATCACTGGGTGTTTGAAAGCAGGAGTTAGAAGTAAAAGGCAATCAAAAGTCTGGGAAAGTTAATTGTGACCCTTTTTAAGTAAGAATCTTTAAGCTGTGGATAGCTTTGGATCTGGAAGCAAGCCAGAAAGCATCTGTATTAATGCAATTTTCTAACTAATAAGGTAGAAGCCACTGAAACCTGGGCTGCCTATGAAACAAATACAAGGAAATATGGGGTAATTCCTCTGTTTTGCCTAAAATCAACAAGAGTATGTGTATATAAAGGAAATATTTTAAGCAATGACTGACTACCCAGAAGGGGTAGACCTCTGTTCTTTTGTCTTTCAGATCATCAGAGAAAACGGATGCCAGCTGACCAGCATTCAATGTACCATGCATTTACTGGTACAATAGGAATTATTTTTGTGTTCTTTGTCCTGTCTTGTGGTGTTTGTCTTGTGGCCAGAATTGTTGGGTTTAATATTTTCATAAGACAGTCTAGTTCAAAATTAAATAGAAGGGTTAAATCAAAAAGCAGATACTTGTTTTATTCAACTTGGAATACAAAGTGTTTGGATACATCAGGAAAATGTGATATACTAAAGCCTAATACAGTTGCTTAAGTAAGAAAAAGAAACTTCATTGGCCAGATTTTTTTTAATTGAAAAAATTGTTGTTAAAATTTGCATACCAACAGTCTTCGGAAGCAAGGACATGGAAGGTTAACCCACTCCCCATATTGCCCATGGGATCCTTCTGGCTACCTCAGATTTCTAGCCAGAGGGTGGGGAGGGAGGAAAGCTATTGGACACCAGAGGTTGTACCGAGTGGACTCCTCAAAAGTGGGTGTGCTTGTCCTGGTTTGTTGCTCCAAAGCTCTGTAATAAAGTTATTTTACTGGAAGGGTGTACATGGCATACATTGAATAATAAGACTAATGTACTGTATAATGGCAATGTGTATGTGTTCATTGTTGGGAAAAGGTGTACGAGTGAAGAGTGGAAGTTTCCTTTGCAGGTTAAAAGAAGCCAAGAAGGGGAGAAGGACGTAATAATAGTAATACCTTTCATGTCCATGCTCATCATGCATTGTCATTACATCCAATCAAAACCCCTAAGGTTGAAGCATCTGATGTAGAATCTGAATTCCGAGATTTAATGCAAATAGAGATTTGAAAATGTTTGTTGTACTAGTAGTACAAAAGGGGGGGTTGTGGAAGCAGAGAAAGAACTGACAGGAAGGGGATGCAATGCATGACAGTTCGTTAGCAAGAGTTAGGCTAACTGTAACCCTAATAACGCGAGATTTGTAGAAGCGAGGAATGTGTGAGGCGAGTGGGAAAGAACTGTGTGAGAAGTTGTTGCGACCTTGTGTAGATAATGTGTAGATAATATGGAATGTAGACTAAGAGTCTACATTAGTGAGCAAAACAAGATATCAGAATGACCTATGTATAAACAAAATGCAGCTGTTGCTCATTATTGTCTGTAACAAAAGGTATAAATGCTTGCTGTAATTGTTTACCTGTTGAGAGACCTGCTTAGCTCTCTCCCTCTGCGCAATTGTGAGAGTTAATAAAGCATCTGACTTGCTGTACCCAAACAAAGAGTGAGAACTCTGTTTTTCTCCGACAGTACATTTCAATCTTGCTCAGTTTTGTTAGGTTATGTCAAAGTCTTACCAGTGTTTTTAATGCCTCTTCTGGAGTGTAGGGAGCCAGGGTGGCTGCCCTCTGAACCTGAGGGTAAAGGGCCTTTCTCTCAGCCTGAGTGGGCGGGGCCAGCCCAAGCTCGCTCCACCCCCCGGAAGGGGAGGGGTGGAACAGGAAGTATAAAGGGCGGGGCCCTTAGCTCAGTTAGAGCAGCACCAGGGAGGGAGGCAGACACAGACCGCGGGCTGCTCCCTTCAGACCCTGCTGCCACACCAGGGGAGGCCCTGGACCAGTGGAAACCTCACCTGGAGGACGGACTGGGGCTGCCAGGACTGCCCGCTGCCGAGTACCCAGAGGAACTGGAGGAGCCGGAGGGGGAGCTGGAGCTGCCAGCAGCCAAGGACCGGGAGGAGCTGGAGGAGCCTGAGCCTGAGGGGGAGCTGGAGCTGCCAACAGCAGACTACCCCGACGCACTGGCGGGACCAGAGGGATTCGGACGAGCAATCGGGTAGGAAGTAGCCCAGGGACAGAGATGCACAGTGGTGAGTCTGTATCGCGGAAGGACCCCGCTGATCCAGTGGCGGGACCCTCGTCCTGCCACTGTCAGGGCCCTGGGCTGGAACGCAGTGGTGTAGGGTGGGCCTGCGTTCCCCTACCCGGCTGAGCCACGCCGGGACCTTTGCCGGCGCTCCCCTGCCTGAGGGGCGCGCTATTGACCTGTGCCGGCGCTCCCCTGCCTGAGGGGCGCGCTATTGACCTGTGCCGGCGCTCCCCTGCCTGAGGGGCGCGCTATTGCCCTTTGCCGGCGCTCCCCTGCCTGAGGGGCGCGCTATTGCCCTTTGCCGGCGCTCCCCTGCCTGAGGGGCGCGCTACAGACTCTGGCCGGCGGCCTTCCCGCTGCTAATTCCCCGCTGGCGGAGGCGTGACCCAGGCTGGCCAGTGACCTTGTAGCTCCCCACTGCCCCCTAGCGGGCAGGTGGACCGACACCGACCACATGG
The DNA here is from genome assembly GCF_028017835.1 of Emys orbicularis. Lineage (NCBI taxonomy): Eukaryota > Metazoa > Chordata > Testudines > Emydidae > Emys > Emys orbicularis. The sequence goes on along the minus strand of NC_088686.1, from coordinate 9,528,386 downwards.
AGTATAAATAAATGTTATCTGGTTTTAGCTCATGGAGCTATCTTTGCAAAGAACAGCATAAACCAAAATAAGTTTAGCCATGGCCTGCTGGTCTGTTTTGTCCCTCGTAGGACTCCATAGTTGGCAGCTAGGGAACTTTCCCAGACCTTGGGACTGTCCATTTGATTGATATACCTTGTGCATGATATAGACATTTCTTCTACATAGCATTATTACTGTGGTTATAATTCTCTTTATAACTAGAAATGGATCTTTTTTACTTAAACATTTATTCAAATAGGTTCACACACAACTTCACTGTTAATTAGACTGAATTGTCCATGATTTCTAGCTTTTAAAGCCACTTGTGATTTTTTCAGTGAACAAATCTATGCCACTGCTTGCATTGTTTGATAGATTCATAAATTTTATGACCATTTGTTATGTCCTCATACAACCAGAGAATGGCTTTCCATTTATGTAGTGTTTTGTTGTTGGTTGAGAAACAGATTACCCTGCTCATTAATTCAGAATGAGCCTGTTTTCTCTGCCTTTTTACTTCTGATCTAAGGGTATGTCTACACCCAGCCGCTAGTTCGGCGGCTGGGAATCGAAGTTCTGGGTTCGACTTATCGCGTCTTGTGTGGACGCGATAAGTCGAACCAGGAAGTGATCGCCGTCGACTGCGGTACTCCAGCTAGACGAGAGGAGTACCGCGGCGTCGACGGGGGAACCGCGGCGTCGACGGGGGAGCCTGCCTGCCGCGTGTGGACCGAGGTAAGTTCGAACTAAGGTACTTCGAACTTCAGCTACGTTATTCACGTAGCTGAAGTTGCGTACCTTAGTTCGAATTGGGGGGTAAGTGTAGACCAAGCCTGATAAACTGTAAAGTCAAATTTACCAGTGCTTAAACTTCAAATGATTGATGTTGCAGCGAAGTCTAATAACAGAAAAGCCACTAAGATATGTGTGAAAAATGAAATCTGATAACATTCTGAAAGATCACATAACAAAATCTTAAATCTGATAGTATTCTGAAAGCGCCCATATAACTAAATCATAAATCACTACAACAAAAACATGGGTTATGGTTAGTTAACAGCCAAATTATACAGCTATAGTTGTAATAATTTCCCATTACAGAGAGAACAAGGCTGTCATAGTCTGAATTATGATAGCTTCACACTGAAAATATGCAGTAGGGGCACAGCCATTCTAAGACAAGAATCATGGTATCTATTCAAAAGCAAGATTGATAAGGCAGGAGATGAGAATTTTTTTTGCCCATTATTGTTTGAACATACAGGGCCTGATTCAAAGCCAGCTGAAGTAATTGCAAAGATTCCCATTGACTTCAGTGGGCTTTGGATCAGGCCCATTCAGAGATTGGGGGTAACTCAGGATTACTCTGGGGTTAGAGGAAATACATCTTAAACACGATGTCCATTTGGATTGCATTGGCCTCGTTAGCACTACAAAAGTAATTAACTGTTGACAATAGGCCACTTCCACCTTAATTGAATTGGCCTCGTTAGCACTGACCCCCCACTTGGTAAGGCAACTACCAACTTTTCATATATATATTGCCTACTGTATTTTTCACTCCATGCATCCGATGAAGTGGATTTTAGCCCACCAAAGCTTATGCCCAAATAAATGTGTTCGTCTCGAAGGTGCCACAAGGACTCCTCATTGTTTTATCTTAAACACTGTTTGCATTCAATGGCCAAGCTTGCAGCCATTACAAAGGAGTCTTGGAATATCCCGTAGAATTAGGATCAACCAGAAGCTTTGGCTGAATTGGATTCCTCTGAAATGAAAGAGATGCATTGACTTACCAGTCAAACCAGGGTCTGTACTAACTCCCGCAATTTCATCTAGGGAAGCAAACTCCCAAATCAAGCGAGTGCTTGCGACATCATTAGTGATACTTGGTGCTGTCTTTTTATTTTACCACAACAGTAAAAAAGATGGTGACTGCTAACCAATTTTGGATCTGTTTCAATTACATGAGGTTTATGGGGAAAATGTAAAGGCGTGGAGTGAAATCGTTCTGTGAAGACGTGCATGTCTCCACTCCCATGAGTGGAAGTGGCCTACTCCATTCTGCCCCCTGGCTGCAGAATGGCAGGGGGAGTACTTAGCAGAGCATTGGTGATTGGCGGTGAAGGACAAAACCAAGCCAAGGCCATGGAGTAAGTGGGCGCCAGTCTCACCAATATGCACTTACGTGTATGTGGACGCCTGGCCCAAACAATGGTCCTGTATGCAGACAAATCATTCTTACTCCTAGCAAAAATAGTGTGCTGAGCTCTGTGGGTAAGACTGGTTTGGGGCACAATAAGGGTGGGTGTTGATTACGAAGGGGGTTTTCCAGCGGGAAAGCTTTGGCCAATGGGAGCAGAGTTCACGTGTGCCCATGTAGCGGGATCAGAAGGTCATGCCCCTTTCCCTGCATTGGTTGCCTTTAGCCGCACCATCATATGGAAAATCAAGTATCCGAGTGGATTGGATTTGTTCTTGCGGGTGTTGCTAATTAACCAGCAATCAATAGAGATAAACATTCCAGTGATTAGCTGATTTGCTAGCCAGGACAGCAGACGTACTCTGCATAAATTAGAACGTTTGGCAAGGCTTGATTGGAACAATCAGATGTTGCTTGCCAATTGCAGTGCAGAGCCTAATTCACTAACGCTGATCTGTTATATGCCGGTAGGATAAATATTGACAAAGTGTCTTAGATTCTCAGATGATTCAATAACCTATTTAGAGTTGTAGAGAGACCAGGCGGCTTAGTGCACTTGTCTTTCACCTCAGAGTGCCATCCACCCCCCAGCATAAGTCTCAGGTAAAAGTAAGGGGGGTGTTCCCATTATAATCCCTATTTGTATATATCACAAGGGCAAATCGCCCAAGAACAGGACTTAGTGCAGCAACAGGAGCACACCCAGGCCTCTCGGGGTATGTCTACACTGCAATTGAAAACCCGCAGCTGGCCCATGCCAGGTGACTTGGGCTGAGGGGCTGTTTAATTGCAGTGTAGACATTTGGGCTCGGGCTGGAGCCTGAACTCTGGGACCCTCTTCACAGCCCGCGCGCAAACGTCGACACCACAATCAACCCACCCCTAGCCCAAGCTCCATGCACCTGAGTCAGCTGCCACAGGCCAGCCGTGGGTGTCTAATTGCAATGTCGACATACCCGCAGCGTGTCACCAGAGCTCAGCTACTAGAAGCTGCTTGTAAATCTAGAGGAAGAATGGCCTGGTGGTTAGAGCTTTAGCTTGGAAGTTGCGGGGCTGGGGATCAGTTCCTTGCTCTGTATGGACTCCCTCTGTGATCCTGGGTAAGTTTCTTTGTGGTCTTAGTTCTCCAACTGTAAAAGTACTCTTCTACCTCACAGGGGATAAATATTCTCCTCTGCAGCATGGGGTGCAGGTCATTGGCTTGGAGCATCTGGGTATATCTCACTTAATCAATTCCCTGCCACTGGAGGGGTCTCGGGTATTGGTGCACCTCAGTCTCTCCAGTTCGCTGCCTGTATTAGTCTTCTGAGGGATGTAATACGTTGGTCTAATGGCGTAGTACTTTGGTTGTTGGCCGTGGTGCGGGAGTGTGTGGATGGTCTGATGCACAGGTCAGGCTTGATGGTCTGCTGTTCCCTTCTGGCCTTAAACTCTATGGCATCCAAGATTGTGAGGTGTTCAGATTCCATGGCAATCTCTGGGAAAGATTTCTGGGTAGGAAGCATTCAACTGAACAACCACCAGCAGTCCTCTTGGCTTCAGAATTCCTCTCTCCGGTGCCCCCAAAAGCCGCAGGGAGCTTTTCTAAACTGGAGCAGGTAGAGCTACCCAGCGTTCCTGCTTCCAAAGCCCAAGTGTGGAAAATCCCCTTTCACTATACACACAGGCCTGCACAAACCCCTCTTACTGATGGGCATATCTAGCCCAGGTGAATTCTGCTGTTTGTGGTGGCCACGCTGAAGATGGGAATTTTGACACAAAGTGGAGGTACATATTTATTTGCATTTCAGCAGCATTGGGAAGCCCTAGCTGCCACCTTTTGTGCCAGGCATTGTGCATATGTATAATAAGAGACAGTACTTGGTGGGGCAGAGAAGGCAAGAGTGAAATGATCCTATCTGGCATTATAAGGCAGCAATGCCCATCATCGTCAAGTGCTCTTTAAGTTCTGGGGATCTGAAGCAGGATGATGAAGTGATATTATGGAGAGTTATAGGGAGAGCCCCCCTCCAGGTTGCCCTTTATGCACTGGAGAAAATGCGGAGGAACTTGAGGGACAATTGGACTGGTGGGCTATGAAGGCTGGCATTAACAGCAGAGTGGAGGCTGGGGTGGATGGCTTGATAATAAGTAGGGCAGGGCTGAGCTCAGAAGGGCTTTTCAGCAAAGACAAATAGTTTTTTGTCTGCAGTGAAGGAGCCAGTGGCGGGTTGTAAATGGGAGAGTATGATGTAGTTGACACGACTTCTCTGCATATTTCTATGCAGAAGGTAACTGGCTAGTGGTTATCACAGAGCTGCACTTTGATCCAACACGTGGACACAAGGTGAAAGGGTGCCATGTGCTCAGAAATGCACTGGGAGATTTCCTTCCCCACTTGACACACACAATGCACAGCAACGGGTCAGATTCCAGGGCTTTGCAAGGCACCTGCTGAGTTGGAAACGTATCCCTTTTTTTTAAGCTCTCCCCAATCAGCAAAACAAACCTTACTTGGTAGCAACCAAGTGGGACTAACTTTGACCTGACAGGAGTGCCCTCTTCAGTTAGACAAGGGGTATTGAATCTCCAGGGTTAATCAACTTGACCTTTAGCGCACCGGCATCATTCCAAAGCATGCCAAGTTGGGTTGAGCAGTGGTTTTGTACAGCAGGATGCAATGCTCTAAGGACTAGGCCAGGATCACCCCAAATCATTTAAGCTCTGACCGTATATAGAAGTCGTTCACTTGTGAATGACCGAGAACTGAGGCATCTTGGTAAATGCATCATGTTATTATGAGCTGTAATTCTAGGAGGAAGTGTTATTCAATATAGAAGCCAGAGGGAGGAGGAAATCCACATTATGAAGCTAATAAATACAAAAAAATAAGTGATTTAACAAAACATGTCATCAAGTGACAAGGTAGTTTTTCTTGCAAGCAGGTGCACTACCGTTTTAGAAATATTAAATCTTAAGAGGCTTGCGTTGCACAATAGATGGCAGCCTGAAAGCACGTTGATGTTTTCTGGCAGCATTTCAGATGCAAGGGTTTTTTTATTATTATTTCTTTAAAGCTTCCATCAGCAGGCGGGAAAGCAGTGCCAAGTGAGAGGAATCAAATCTGGATTCAGCAGGGCTCATATTCAGGCGAAGGCTTCTTGCCAAACTCTACAAGGCCAAATCGGAAACCACCACGTTGAGTTCATTACAGCGGCTGCATAATCAAAAGGCTGCATCCAGGCAAAAAAATTAATCCGTTTAATGCTTAGCTAAATTCTCGACTGTTGAAATAGATTTGAACGAAAATTCATCGTAATCCCCTTTTCCTGGGGAGAAATCTTCCAAGTTCTCCCAAACATCCAGGAGGGGGCAGGGATGATCCGTCAGGCAGAGATGGGAGCATCTCGCTCCATTGCCGTTCCCTATGATCAATCTTGCACTAGCTCCCATTTATTTCTAACGCTTTCTCCTGACGTAGTCATGCGGAGGGAGGAAAAAGCAAAAGCAAGTTTTCCCCAAAACGGACAAAGAAGGTGAACGAAATGTGGTTGGGGCGAAAGGTTTCTTTCACTCCTCTTCATTTTACTAAGTGGGACCCATTTGCCCAGCAACGTGGAGGACGGTGGGACCTGCAGCCAGGCACTTTCTTAATGAACAAAACTCTTTATACACGAAATCTCAGGTTATGTGAGGGCCCAGTCCAAAGCCCAAGGCATAGTGGAAAGGCTCCCACTAACTTTGGGCTATGGAGCAGGCCCTAAATCCTGAATTATACATAGTTAGCTTTAGGCTGCATCCTAAAGTCCTTTTCACTCGGCCATACAGGGCCGGCGCTTCCTCTAGGCGACCCTAGGCAGTCGCCTAGGGCGGCAGGATTTGGGGGGCGGCATTTTGCTGTCCTCAGCGGAAATTCAGCGGCGGGAGGGGTCCTTCCGCTCCGGGTCTTCGGCGGAAATTCGGCGGCGGGGGGTCCTTCCGCTCTGGGACCCGCCGCCAAAGTGCCCCGAAGACGCGGAGCGGAAGGACCCCCGAATGCTCAGAGGAGGAGCGCTGCTGCCTAGGGCAGCAAAAACCCTGGCGCCGCTCCTGCGGCCATAGGTACATGAGACTGTTCCAAGAGCTTTGCATGGGTGAGCTCAGAGTAAAAATGAAAGAGCCCATGACCCCGCCGTCTGCCTCCGTGCACTGTGCTCACTGAAGGAGGGAGTTCTGCCTCTGCAGTGTGCTCCCTCCAACACCTCTCTCTGGGGCTTGGAGGAGTGGGAGGGAGTGGGCCAGGGATGGGAGGGGAGAAGAGAGAAGGCTGGGCTCCTCCAGGTTCTACTTCAAACCCATGGGGGGACAGAGAACAAGTCACTGCAGCCTGTGCACTAGTAAATACAGCCTGAAGATGTTAATTTGTGCTGCTTCTCCGTGCTACAGGACTCCTTCTAAAGGGTGAGGTTGAAGGGGAAGCTGCAGCGGGGGAGACCCTGCAAGGATGGTTCCATTGGGAACCAGGAATCCAGCTGTAGGTGGGGTGAAGCCCCTATTGGGAAGGGGTTTTTGGGGGTGGGAAAGGGTCTTCGGGGTTCTGGCCCCTTGGCAGAGCACCCAGAACTTCTGAGGCCTTAAGCATTGAGAGATTCATTTTACAGTCCCCTAAAATTCACCAAGATGCAGCCACCTCTCATGGGTCAAGTGCAGGAGCCCTGTCTTCTTCTCCAAATTGTCCCAGGGAAGGTTTAGAAAAGTTGGCACCAATGTCAATGCAGGAGGCCCCATGTGTTGACTTCATGCAGTTCACCTAAGCATGGATGTACTTAGCAAAACCAGAGATGGTGGCCCATGGAAACTCCTATGGAGTCCACTTCCTTCTTGTGCTGGGTCAGAGGGAAATAGATATTTCTTGCAATTACTCCACAATGAGAATAATCCCTCCTGAACTGGCATTGGGAATGTGGAGTAGTGAAACGAGAAAAGTCCCAAACACCCTACAGCAGTCTGGATGCTTCATTATGGAAGTACAGGCTGACTGCATTAGCATTTCACCTCTGGAAACCACAGTGCCTTAGGATATGGGACCTTCCTCGCCTCTCTTTGTAACTATTACAAAGCCTCTCGCTGCAGTGAGATGGCATCTGCTTAGGAAGCGCTCCGAATCAGAATAGCCTAGGTGCCATGCATGAGACAAAGACAAATTAACAATGCTGTGGCAGAACCTTGCAAAGCACTTCTGTTTGCAAGTCCTGCAGAAATGACTTGCTTAGAACAACCTCAGCTGGCTCAAGACTTACGGGTAGCACCCTGTCATATGAACTGCTGTGAGCTAATGCACTGCAATGTACACTCACACTTCACGTAAACTTATCACCGGGGGTGGGGACAAATTTCTCACGACATTTCATGCCTGGTATTTTTGTCTGTTTCAGGATTTCACATCCTCGAAATTTTACTCTCCTTGAAATTTGCAAGGGCTTGAAAACTGTTCGTGAATTGGTTTGCCAAATCCATGTTGAGCTTGTAAATTCATGCCAAAGTACCATAGCAGCTATATTTGGGATAGTGTTGCTTGGGGGGAAATGCTAGAGGAGGATAGAGCAACATATATTATATGGACACAACAGCTCAGGCAAGGCCAGAACCGGCCTGTGACTCTCACACTCTAGTTCCATCTCTAGAAGTGTCACAGCCCCGCACCCCCAAGAGAGCTCATGCCTTGGTTGGGTCTGCACGGTGCCAGGCTAAGCAGAGGCATCCGACTTCCTAAAGTAGTGGACAGGAGCTGCCAAATCTTGCTGCTGAACGGGAGCAGGTACTGAGCTGTGTCAGAGCTGGTAAGCTGCTGTGTTCTGCACCAGAGTTCCTTTAGTGTCTGTGGATGCATGCCTATGTCCAGTGCCTTGCAGTGACCTAATCAGTAGGGTGTGAATGTCTGAATCACTGTGGCAAGGTCTGTGTCTGATAGGAGAGGGTGCAGGTTCCTGGCCAGCTGAGGGTGGAATAAGGAGTTTCTTGCAGCCATCACTATTTGGGTGTCTACTATTAAGGACTCCTGGACTGCATACAGTTTTGATAATGATGGGGCAGAGGACCTCTACAGCAAGTGAGGGGACGAAGTTGGCTAGTTCTTCTGAGTGTCTCCCCCAACCCACTTCCTTCTTCTTTCCGGCATGTCGTTGCAAGTTGCTTCTCCTCCAGAAGCTGATTTTGTTCAGCAGTGGGGTAGCTGAGCAATGGCCTGCCGCGAAGGAGATGTAGATCCTAGTTGGCTACAGGAGAGAATGGAACCTTGTAGGACTGTCCAGTGGAGAGCCCTGCTCAGTTTGGGGCAGTTACCCATTGCGACTCTGGATGCGGTCTGTGAGGAAGGACAGGGGCCATCTATGCACTTTGCTTAGCAGCACCAGCTTACAGTGAACAGAATCAAAAGTGGCAGACAGAATAGAATCCGATGTTGCAGAGAGAGCCATGAAAAGGAAGATGGATGCTTGGCCCTTGTGCATGGCCAGGAGGAGGTCACCCACTGACTCCTATGACATGTGCATTGCACATGGGCATTCAGAAGGGTGACATGTAGAGGAGGAGATAGGATCAGATCAGACAGACCTTTTGGCCTGGAACCCTACCTGGATCCCTCCATGCTGTTGTAAATGTGTTGCTGACGCATCACAAAGTCTGACCTAGACACTGAGTGTTATGTGGTGGTCTCAGCATGGGCTCTCGGTACTGTCTGGTGTGCGTGTGTCATGGAGTAAGGGGGGACTCAGGGCCCTGCACCCCCGGCTCCCTGCGATTCACCATGACTCTCAGCCAGCCAGTAAAGCAGAAGGTTTATTTAGACGACGGGAATACAGTCCGAGACAGGTCTTGCAGGCACAGACAACAGGATACCCCTCAGTTAGGTCCATCTTGGGGTCCTCGGGCACCCCAGCCCCCCTCCAGAGGTCAGAGCCCTCCCTGCCTGCCAGCCACCTCCCCAGCCAGCTTCCCAGACTCTGCCTTCAGCGACCCCTCCCACAGCCTTTGTTCAGTTTCCCGGGCAAAGGTGTCACCTCGCCCCAGCCCCCTCCTGGGTTCTCATGTTACAGGCTCAGGTATTTTCAGTCAGTCTCCCATCCCCCAATGCAGACTATCCCAGCCACACTCCCCTGTCAGCACTCACAGACCACAGTAGGAACAGTCCCAGTTCGTCACAGCGTGTGACAGGTATCCTACATACTCACACCGCACTCACTTTAGTGCTGGCTACACTCCACTGTGAACAGGGGCAGGTCTAAGGATTCACTTTTGCCAACCACACTCCCCTGCCCAATTGGAAACAAAGGGCTGCACCAATAAGTGCTCACAACTTCGCTCCCTTGCTTGTTCTCTGCCCTTCTCTATCCCTCGCTGCTGCTCTGGCCCAACCCCTCCTTCCTCTGGAAGCCATAGGAAACTCATCTATACTAGGGATCCTGCTAGTACAGCCAAGTTCATATTATCCCCAGAGGAAACTGTTCCTAAATCCACCTGGTGTAGACACAACCCGAGGAGAAGGAATGGGAGTGAGAGAGAAGACAGTAGAAAGAGTGAGTAGTAGAGAAGGAAAGACTAAGGCTACGGAAGGAGGAGAGAAATTGAAACAACATGGAAAAGGTGGGAGACAACATGACCAGGGGAAAGGGTCTGGAACGGGAGAAAGAAATACAGGGAAAACCTCCAGTGTTAATAGGGCAAGCACTACGATGGAGGGGAAAAAAGAGAACATTGGAGAAAAGAAGGTGCATCAAGTCAGCAAAAGGAAAGAATAAGTGGAATGAAGGGAAAGGAAGAATAAATGTAGTGAGGTACAATCAGTTAATTGCTTTTTATTGAGTTCTAGAAAGTATCCTGGGGATTTCTGTCCCAGAAGAAAGCACAATAGCTCACCATTTGTTTTCACCTCACTGTCTCTGTCTGAGCCCATTACCGTGCCTTATGGGAGGGACAGGGAGCCCAGCCCCTAAGGGAGAAGAGGGGCAAGAGGCACTGCAGAACACAGATTAATGTCAACACAACCCCAAACAAAACATGTTGTAACAATTTTTCTGACAGAAAATACAAAAAAAAAAAAATTAGCAAAATTGACATTTTCCTGTGGACAACTGGATTTTACGGAAAGCACATTTTCTGCTGACAAAAATATTTTGATGAAAAATTCCTGACCAGCTGTGCTGATTGTGTTTCTAGGCATACACAAGATGCTGGTAAATTGAGAGTCCTTGAATGTTGTGTGCTGCTCGCATTCCCCCTCCTTCGGCTTCCCCTCCAGCCTCTACCCTGCTGCTCCTGAATCCCAGATCCCACTGCTTCCCTTCCCCCCTCGCAAGACAGTCCCACTGAGTTCCAGGCTGGGCCCTAACATTGGGATCCTGCCCCCCCCCCCAGCTATTTGCCCACTAAACCCTAAAGCCATTTGTGAATTCTCAACAAAAACAGTCACCTCCTCTTCCTTCTGTACCTAGCTCCTATGGCTACAAAGGGGGGGAAACACAAACCATGAGAACCTCCATACTCTCATACACAGCTAATAAGCGCCCACAGTACATCAGCTTCACCATAGCCAAAAACATATAGAACCTCACCACAGGCGTAGTTTGACTTCTATATTTGGGGGGGCAGAGGGGAGGTCGGCTCCAGTCAGGTCAATGGGGCAGCGCAGTGGGGGAGATAGGGAGGAGGGAAATTCTGTGCCTGCCCACAAACCAATCTCTTTGAGTCTCCTTTCATAAGGTAGGTTTTCCATTCCTCAGATCATCCTAGTGGCCCTTCTCTGCGCCTGTTGCAGTTTGAATTCATCTTTCTTAAACATGGGAGACCAGAATTTCACACAGTATTCCAGATGAGGTCTCACCAGTGCCTTGTATAATGACACTAACACTTCCCTGTCTCTACTGGAAATACCTCGCCTGATATACCCCAGGGCCACATTAGCCTTTTTCATGGCCGCATCACATTGATGGCTCATAGCCATCCTGAGATCAACCAATACACCCAGATCTTTCTCCTCCTCTGTCGCTTCCAACTGATAGGTCCCCAGCTTATAGCAAAAATTCTTGTTGTTAGTCTCTAAATGCATGACTTTGCACTATTAAATTTCATCCCATTTCTATTACTCCAGTTTACAAGATCATCCAGATCTTGTATGATATTCTGATCCTCCTCTGTATTGGCGATACCTCCCAACTTTGTGTCATCTTCAAATTTTATTAGCACACTCCCACTTTTTGTGCCAAGGTCAGTAATAAAAAGACCAATCCCTGAGGAACTCAACTAGTAACCTCCCTCTAACCCAATGCCTCTCAACCTTTCCAGACTACTGTACCCCTTTCAGGAGTCTGATTTGTCTTGCGTACCCCCAAGTTACACTTCACTTAAAAACTACTTGCTTACACAATCGGACATAAAAATACAAGTGTGACAGCACACTGTTATTTAAAAAATGCTTACTTTCTCACTTTTATCATATAATTATAAAATAAATCAATTGGAATATAAATATTGTACATACATTTCAGTGTATAGTATATAGAGCAATATAAACAAGTCATTGTCTGTATGAAATTTTAGTTTGTACTGACTTTGTTAGTGCTTTTTATGTAGCTGTTGTAAAACTAGGCAAATATCTAGATGAGTTGATGTATCCCTGGAAGACCTCTGCGTACCCTCAGGGGTATATGTACCCCTGGTTGAGAACCACTGCACCTTTCAGTGTGACCTGTTGTAGAATCATAGGACTGGACGGGACCTCAAGAGGTCATCTAGTCCAGTCCCCTGCACTCATGGCAGGACTAAGTATTATCTAGACCATTCCTGACAGGTGTTTGTCTAACCTGCTCTTAAAAATCTCCAATGATGGAGATTCCACAACCTCCCTAGGCAATTTATTCCAGTGCTGAACCACTCTGACAGGAGGTTTTTCCTAATGTCCAACCTAAACCTCCCTTGCTGCAATTTAAGCCCATTGCTGCTTGTCCTATCCTCAGAGGTTAAGAAGAACAATTTTTCTCCCTCCTCCTTGTAACAACCTTGTATGTACTTGAAAACATGTCCCCTCTCAGTCTTCTCTTTTCCTGACTAAACAACCCCCCCCCCTTTTCCCCCCCAATCTTCCCTCATAGGTCATGTTTTCTGGACCTTTAATCATTTTTGTTGCTCTTCTCTGGACTTTCTCCAATTTGTCCACATCTTTCCTGAAATGTGGTACCCAGAACTGGACACAATACTCCAGTTGAGGCCTAATCAGCGTGGAGTAGAGCGGAAGAATTACTTCTTCCTTTTAACCAGTTCCTTATCCACCTTTCAGTTCTCATATTAATCCACATCTTCTCCAATCTAACTAATAATTTCTCATGTGGAACTGTGTCAAATGCCTTAGATCTACTGCATTTCTTTTGTCTAAACAATCAGTTATCTTCACAAAGAAAGATACCACCTCTTGAATACAACAATTGAAACAATTGTAGAAAAATCTACAATTACTTTCTATTGTTTAGGCCAGTGGTTCCCAAACTGGGGTTCGTGAACCCCTGGGGGTTCATGAAATGTTACAGGGGGTTCTCGGGAAAAAATTCTCTAATGGCGGACAGAGCTGTCCCTAGGGACCCGGGCAGCACAGTGCCAGCAGCCCCTGGACTTCCAAGAGCTAAGCAGATCAAAGCAAGCATACCTATCACACTGAGGAGATTTAAACTTCAAGACTCCTATAAGAAATGGAAAGGGAGGTAGATATTTTTTGCTGTTTTTAAAATTAAATAGGCACTAGTATTGTTTTTAAAATTATTATGAAGAACAAGTTTAAGCTTTGTTGTAACGTGCATTGTTTGTAGGGTGACCAGATGTCCTGATTTTATAGGAACAGTCCCAATTGTTGGGTCTTTTTCTTATATAGGTTCCTATTACCCCCCACCCCCATCCCGATTTTTCACATTTGCTGTCTGGTCACCCTAATTGTTTGCTTGGACTGCTCAAGACCTGAATGCTTGTGTAGGAGGAACTCTTTGAGTTGGCTTTTTAAATACCTTCATGCTGTTTCACATCTGATAATCCTTGATGAAACATAGGAGCCTTGTCTTATAACAAGCTTATTCAAAGTGATACAAGCTACTAAAGTGAGATTTTGGAAGAGTGTTGCCGTTTTCATAATGTAATAAAAATACTGTAATGATAAATAATAATTAATAATAAATCGTGTGTAATAGGCATGTCATGAAAACAAATTTTGTATTTCCAAGATCACGGCTTTTATAATTTATACTCAGGCAAAGGAGAAAATCCCTGGAAATATTCATTTCTAGGAGAGGGTTCGCGAGACTTGACATTTTAGTGAAAGGGGTTCACAGGTTGTTAAAGTTTGGGAACCACTGATTTAGGCTACTTACTTTTTACAGTTCACCAAGCTTGGAACAGATCATGTAACTTTAGGAAACATCCTAACAGCCCTTTCTTATCTTAATTACCTGTTAATCACTCTGTTCATAAACAAAATTCTGACTCCCTGCCACAGGGGCACAAGCTGGGAGCAGCATGTCTCCTGTCTCCTCTGCAGAACTCACTGCATTGCACACTCAGGCTGTCTGCCTGAGGGTTGCAGTTTGGGGGGGCAATGCCCCCATGTCCCTCCAAACTCCACCTATGACTGCCTCACCATAGTCATATTAGTGATGGGGAACCTCAGCAGAACCTGAACTAGGCATATCTGAACTATGCAAATCTGTGTGAGATCTTCTATCTTCACTCGAATCCCCTCCATCCTGTAGACCGTGGGACATCTCCCCCTCAGCCCAGCCCAAGATCTCCATCACCTCTGGCTGGTGTCTCTGTGGAGAATGACTTGTTGACTGCTAACTTCCTCCTGTCTTCGGTGGATGAGCGGCTCTTCCCTCCAGTGTCTCTGGAGAGCTACAAGGCAAGGTTACTGCCACCCTCAAATTCCCGATAGTGTTAAATGAATGGGAGATGATAAGGAGGCCGTGTTCCCCTCACTGAAGCAAGGAACAGCACAGAACTACTCCCTGCTGCTGCCACCAGTTCGTAGGGGCTGAAAAGCAGCAGATTCCATAAGGTCCCATGTGAGTAATTGCTATGGAAACTCTTGGGCACACATGGCCGCCATTAACCTCTGTGGAAGTGAATCAAGGTGGTTTCTGCTAGCCCTGCTGATCACATAGGCCAGGTTCAGTCAGTCAGAAAACAAAGACCAATAACTTGTGACCAGCCATGGCTAAAGATGGTAAGACATTTTCAAAATGTTGACCAAATTATTATTAAAATTTCAAATTTTAACTCAAATAAAGAGGGGAATTTTCAATGAAAAAATCTCCTTAAATATTTTGTCTGGTAAGAGTTTAAAAATTTTGGGTCAACATTTTTACCTTTTTTTTTTATATATACCAGTACTAATCACAACCAGCAAATCCATCTCAAATTTCAAACAAGAGGCATGAAAAATTTGCCACACCTTTTTGCTGTCACCCTAACAGCAAAAGAAGAAAGAAATTCATGCAAAATATTGTAGAGAACTTTAAAAATGATGACAAAACTGATCCTGTTTTTTGACCATTTCAGCAACTTGAAACCAGACAAATTCTGATGATGACGATTTCCCTGCAAATATTTGCCCAAATGAATTATTTATTTTATCTTAGTTTAGTTAAGATTAAAATGGCCTAAGACCAGGACTTTGCGTACCTTGTGATGGATTTCTGACCTTTGAACCCACCATGATTGTTTTAGTTCTGGGTGAGATCTAGTGTGGCTCATGAGATTTTGGTGCCATCTCGAATCTTTTATTTCAGTCTCATTCAGGATCCCATCATGTCCTTTCAATTCCAGCAGCCTCCTACTCTCTGGCTGCTCTGATAACCACCTCTTCCCCCCTTCTTTCCATTCAAAATGCATCTGCTAAACTCATCTTCCGGGCCCATCACCCTGACCTTGTTTTTGAATCCATCTTCTGGCTGCCTCCTATCCGCTGCATAAAGTTCCTCGTCTCCAAGTCTCTTCACAGCTCTGCCCTTCACTACTTCTCTCCTCTTGTGTCTTATTGTGTTGCTCCCATCCCCATCTGCTAATGATGCTTGCCTTGACTATCCTTTATCATCTGCTTCTTTTACAACCATATTCAAGCTTCTCCCCATAGTGCCCTGTGAAATATTCTGCAAGACCACTACCCTCTTCCCTTAAATCCCTCTTCCCTCACCTTGTGCATTTGTGACCAGGTCCCCGGGATGCAACCTGGACTGTTGGACCACTGAGCCCTCCCAAACCTGCCAACCAGAGTGGCCTCTCACACTGTGATGCTGATGTCAAGCTATGAACTTCTGATAGGCACTGCACTTGCACAGCCATCCACAAGTAGGGACACACCCAACTGTGTTGCATGAATGATCTCCCAGCCACTCATGAACCATCAATAGGGAGGCTCCAGCCAATTCCCCCCAGCTCCCCAGTCTTGTACCTCGGGACTGTACCATCTTGCACTGGTCACAAGCCTGACCAGTGTAAGCTCATTACTTAGTTCATCACTTCTTCAGAGGAAAGTGGACATGCACCAGCCTTTGTAAGATGAGCAGATGAACACTTCAGACAAACTCACTGGTAAGGATGAAACATTAAAATAAGTTTAACTATAGAAAGGTTGATTTTAAGTGATTCTAAGTGGTAGGCATAAGGGTCAGTGATGGTTACCTTCAGAAAATACAAAGTAAACATGCATTCTAAATCCTAAACTTTTAGTCTAAGCGAGAGTTGAATCTAACACCTTTTCTTACCCTGACAGATGGTACAAGCAGGTTACAGTTCCCCAATACACAGGCTAGACTCCCTTTCCAGCCTGGGACCAAATTTCCCCAGTTCAAAGCCTTTATCTTCCAGATGTGCTTCCAGGTGTTGAGATGGGGGAGGAGGTCGGGAGAGGCCAAGTGATAATGTCACTTCCCCTCTTTTATACTTTCTTCCAGCTTGCTGGAAAGATCTTTGCTGCGATGTGGGGATCATGCTGTCTCCATTGCATATGTGCCTTCTCTAAGGCGCCTCTGGAATAGTGGATTCTTTTCTTGATGGGTATTGATGAGCAATTAACGCTGTCTGCCTATTGATGGCTACTCCTTTGTTGTAACGGAAAGGCTGGTAGTGGGTGTTCCCAACCTCGCAACATATTTCAGTAGCACATACAGCAATACTTCATAAGTTCACCTACCACGATAGTACATACAATGCAATGGGATATTAATGTTCAAAGAGATCAAGTCTTACAAAATTAAACCTCACAAGGCATACTTTGTACAAAACCTATCATCATAATATCACAATGGTGAATATGTGGGTTCCAGGGTGCCACTTTGAGGTACAGTGTGTCACAGCATTGTTTGGCTTCTTAGTCTTTGACCCTGCAAGCAGATCTACTCTGGCCAACCTCTGTGCCTACTGGAGCCCCATGGACTTCAATGGAGCTCCATGCAGGCATGAGAGTCCAGGGAGGTGAAAGAGCTTTCAAGATTAGGGCCTTGTATGGTAAGTTTGTGTGGCAGGGACTGTCTCTTCCTCCTGTGTATGTGGATAGTGTCTAGCATAATTTGGATTCTCCTAAGTCATAAATAATAATCAACTACCACACCAAAACCTAGTCCTGAACTGGGCTTGAATCCCAAAACCCTAAACTGGATCCAACACGGCTGCTTCAGCCCATGTCAAGTTAAAATATTTGAAGAATTCTTCCAAATGCATCCACTCCAATCCAGTGCTCATGGATATCAGTGGAAAGATGCCCATTGACTTCTGTGCTCTTTGGATCAGGTCTCAGAATAGCAGCTGTATATTATTACCTAACAGACACAGGAATTTTCTGAGCTGGCCCACACTTCAGTTTTAACTTGGTTCAGACCTTTGTAAACAATTCACACTAGATCAGAGAAAAGCAGCTAAAAGACGGTCCTGAAGCCAACGTCTGGGCATGTTCACCACATCCTATGTAAAGAGCCTATCCTGTTAAGGAGGAAAGCCTGAGATCTAAGTTTGCCTGGCGCTATTGTAGATTTCATTTCACACGATGAATCCACCCAAGAGATACCCAGCTTATTGTGGGCATTTTTCCATGGCAGATAACTTGTGCCTTGTTCCACAGCAGACAGCTCTTAACCCTTTATTCTTCACAATTGCCCCAGTGCCTCTGTGTTGTATGTCAGTCTGGCCCAGAATCAGCACCCGATACTGCAGGAAGCTCAAGCTCCCCAGGTAGGAGATGTAACACTATTTTTAATGAAATATGAAAGCAGAAAGGTTGGAAGAAGAACAGGCTGGCAGAGGTGGGGACTGGGGAGGTTACATTCTTTTATCTTCGGAAGCAACAGCAGAGTGAGTCCGTATCTGGGATCTGGGCAACGTGAGTTTATTCCTGACTCTGACCTGCTCTGTCATGAGTCATTTCACCTTCCAGTATCTTTGATTTCCCTCCCACCCATTGCCTTATCTACTTACTGTAAACTCCTTGGGGCAGAGACTGTCTGCTACTATGTGTCTGTACAGTGCCTAACGCAGTGGGACCCTCATCTCAGTCGAGACTTCTAGGTGCTACTGTGACACAAATAATACATGAGAGAGAAGAAAGGGAAACCGAGGAAGTGTTTGAAAAACTTTATTTTTAAGTGGATTCTGAAACTTCTGGTAATAATCTGAACTTTTGGCTTGACTACAAAACCTTCCAGAAACTGTTGAGCTTTGCACATCTCCTAGGAACACACTCATTGCTCAAATGCTTTCTTATTTAAAGCGCTACAAACAGGCTCCTTTGGCAAATCATTCTCTTCATACCCGCCCTCCCTTTTGCAGGCTACCAGGCTTCCTGGTTTGTATTGCTATATCAATTTTTGCAATAAGTTGTAGGTATGCTCAATGGGTTTCAAGTGCCTTAAATGCGATAGATCCTAGGATATAACTATTTAATATAAATGACACCAAGTGCTACATGTTAAATGCTTACAAAAAACAGGCTTTAAGGGTATGTCCTATAGTAGAAATTACCAAAGGTTGACAGTAAAAATTGCACATCCTACAGATTGCTCAAGAGCACAACGCAATATGTACATAACAAAATATTTGCCATTATGTAAGCAATAGTATTCCCAGGCTGCATATATATAAATTAATTAATATCCGCAGAGGAAAATAATTAATAAACTTATTTAAAAAATTTTTTAAAAAAATAAAAAAAAATTAATAAACTCTGCTGATACTAATTCCTGCTCTAAACCCCGATTTTCCCTTTGCAATCACACATTGTCAATATTCATGTGATAATTTATACTTATAGCACCTTCCAGCTGATGATCTTGAAGAGCTTTACAAACATTTAGGCCCTCATCCTGCAAACACTTGCGCAGGTGTCTGACTTTGTTTGCATGAATAGTCCCATTGACTTCAATTGGGACTACTCTCATGAGTGAAGTTACTCATGTGTTAAACCGATGCAGTACTGGAGCCCAAATAATTATACCTTCCAATGCCCCTGTACAGAAGGGAAGGGATATATAGGGATCACTTTACTGAAATGTAGTCACTTCTGGGGTGGAACGCATCTATGTAACAATCCACAGAAACAGCATTTTAAGACTAAAGCAATTTAATAGCAAATAAGAATCCCATTTCTAATGGAAATCATGGGGGTAATTGTTGACAGGACAAGGGAGGTTGGCTAGAGGTCCTCTGCATAATTTGGTGTCAGATGAGGATAGATCAAAACTGTGTTAGACCAGATGCACAACTATTTTCATATCAATGGGGATTAAATAGGTTAAATCATTTATTTGATACTGATTAGTCAAGAAATGGCTGCAGGATTGCAGGTAGTCAAATGTTTTGTAGCTCATTCAAACTGAACAGAAAAAAAATTGTTCAGAGCTGAAATGTTGCAAGTTCTTATTCCCAGGTGTGGATTCTTGTCTTGTGCTATTTAAAACTGAATTGGCAAATTATTTACTTTTCTGCAGTAGCTACTGTGTATGTAAAATAATTATCAGACTCCAGATGCCATCTGGTGGTCAGATAAATCTTATGAATCCCTTATACTTTCTTTCTACTACAGTACCTTATATAATTCACCTTCATTAGAGAATCCTGCTAATAATATTTTCCTAGGATTATTAATGGCTTGAACCCTGGGAAACAATTTTCATGGGATGACTCTGGTGGAAAATATCACAGTTCATGGCTTATAATCACAGACTGTTACGGAAAAAATCACATCGTTGATCCTTTTTCGCCAGTGCATTCAATGTCCGAAAGCCAGTATTTCCAACCAATAGAAGCAGGAAATTCTTAAATCTAATTTTTTTTTTTTTACATTGCATGTCACTCTGGAAAAACTGCAATAGATTTAAAGCAACGTTTAGTGACAAGCTTTAACAGGTTTAATACAAGTTGATTCAAACAGTTCTTTCTCTGACTCCTATCCAGTAAACAGCTTATACAGACCAATGGGATTGTAGGCAGGAGGCTAGACACCATAAATGACTGCTTCTTGGAGCAGCTAGTCCTGGAACCCACAAAGGGAGAGGCAATTCTTGATTTAATCCTAAAGTGGAACGCAGGATCTGATCCAAAAGCTGAATATAGCTGAGCCGCTCAGTAATAGTGACCATAATATAATTAAATGTAACATCCTTGTCAGGTGGGGGGATGCCAAAGAAGTCCACCACAGTAGCATTTAACTTCAGAAAGGGGAACTACACAAAAATGAGGAAGCTAAAAAGAAATGTAAAAGGTACAAGTCACAAAAGTGATATGCCTGAAAGCTGCATGGAATCTTTTTAAAAACACCATAATAGTCTCAAATCAAATTAAAAAAAAAAAAAAAAAAACATAGTAAGAGGACCAAAAAAGTGCCAACAACAAAATAAAAGATGCAGTTAGAGGCAAAAATGCATCCTTTAAAAACTGGAAGTCAAATCCTACTGAGGACAATAGAAAGGAGCATAAACTCTGGCAAGTCAAGTGTAAAGGTATAATTAGGCAGGCCAAAGAAGACTTTTAAGAACAGCTAGCAAAAGACTCACACTAACAACAACAAAAATTTTAAGTACATCAGAAGCAGGAAGCCAGCCAAACATTCAGTAGGGCCACTGGACGATTGAGATGCTCAAGGAGCATTCAAGGAAGCTAAGGCCATTTTGGAGAATCTAAATGAATTCCTTGCATTGGTCTGTACTGCAGAGGATGTGCGGCAGATTCCCCAACCTGAGCCATTCTTTTTAAGTGACAAATCTGACAAGTCCCAGATTGAGGTTTCGTTAGAGGTGGTTTTGGAACAAATTGATAAACAGTAGTAAGTCACCAGGACCAGCTAATTCCTAGCTCTAGTCACCCAAAAGTTCAGAAGGAACTTAAATATGAAATTGCAGAACTACTAACTGTGGTATGTAACTTATTACTTAAATCAGCTTTTGTTCCAGATGACTGAAGAATAGCTAATGTGACACCAATTTTTAAAAAAGGTCCTAGAGGCAATCACAAGCCTAATTTCAGTGCCAGGCAAATTGGTTGAAACTATAGTAAAGAACAGAATTATCAGACACATAGATGAACATGGTTTGTTGGGGGAAGAGTCAACATGGCTTTTGTAAAGGGAAGTCATGCCTCACTAATCAATTAGAATTCTCTGAAGGGGTCAACAAACCTGTGGACAAGGGTGATCTGATGGATATAGTGTATTTGGACTTTCAGAAAGCCTTTGACAAGGTCCCTCACCAAAGGCTCTTAAGCAAACTAAACAGACAGGAGGGAAGGACCTCTCATGGATTGGTAACTGGTTAAAAGACAGGAAACAAAGGGTAGGAATAAATGGTCAGTTTTCAGAATGGAGGGAGGTAAATAGAGTTGTCCCCACGGGGTCTGTACTGGGACCAGTGCTGTTCAACATATTCGTAAATGATTTGGGAAAAGGGGTAAACAGTGCGGTGGCAAAATTTGCAGATTCAAAATTACTCAAGATAGTTAAATCCAAAGCTGGCTGTGAAGAGTTATAAAGGGATCTCATAAAACTGGGTGACTGGGCAACAAATAGCCAGATGAAATTCAATTATGATAAATGCAAAGTAATACACATCGGAAAACATAATCCAAACTATCTATACAAAATGATGGGATCGAAATCAGGGCTTGGTCTACAATACATACTTACTTCAGTATAACTACATCGCTGAGGGGTGTGAAAAATCCAGACCCCTGAGCAACGCAGTTATACCGACCGTAACCCCCCATGTAGACAGCGTTATGTGGATGAGAGAGCTTCTCCTGCCAACACAGCTGCTGCCTCTCACAGAGGTAGAGTTATTAAACCAGTGGCTTAGAGTTTCTTCACCAGACGTGCTACAGCGGCGCAGCTGAATTGGGGCAGCTGCACTGATGTAAGTTTGTAGTCTAGATCTGCCCTAGCTGTTACCACTCAAGAAAGAGATCTTGGGGTCATTGTGGATAGTTCTCTGAAAACATCTGCTCAATGTGCAGCGGCAGTCAAGAAAGCGATCAGTGTTAGGAAGTGTTAGGAAAGGGGTAGGTAATACAGAAAATAGCATAATGCCACTATATGAATCCATGGTACGCCCACATCTTGAATACTGTGTGCAGTTTTCTGGTCACCCCATCTCAAAAAAAAAGATTAAAATTGAAAAAGGTACAGAGAAGGGCAACAAAAATGATTACGGGTATGAAACCACTTCTGGATGAGGAGTCATTAACAAGACTGGGACTTTTCAGGTTGGAAAAGAGACGACTAAGAGGGAATATGATAGAGGTCTATAAAATTGTGACTGATGTGGAGAAAGTGAATAAAGAAGTGTTATTTACTCCTTCACATAACACAAGAACCAGGAGTCAGCCAATGAAATTAATAGGCAGCAAGTTTAAAACAAACAAAAGGAAGTATTTCTTCACACAAAGCAGAGTCAACCTGTGGAACTCATTACCAGGGGATGTTGTGAAAGCCAACTATAACTGAGTTAAAAAAAGAATTAGATAAATTCATGGAAGATAGGTCCATTACTGGCTGCTAGCTAAGATGGTCAGGGATGCAACCCCATGCTCTGAGTGTCCCTAAACCTCTGACTGCCAGAAGTGGGGATGGGACGACAGGGGATGGATCTCTTGATAATTGCCATGTTCTGTTCATTCCCTCTGAAGCATTTGGCACTGGCCACTGATGGAAGACAGGATACGGGGCTAGCTGTACCATTGGTCTGATCCAGTATGTCCATACTTATGTTCTTATCTTTATTTTCTTAATGGTGACCGGAAAGTCAATGGAATACACCATGTCACAAGATCAATGTCTTTGAGTTAGAAAACATTAAACGTTTTGGCTTTTTCCTCAGCATTTTGGATCCACCCCTGCAAACTTGGTTCATGCGGGCAGATCCCTGAACCCATGTAGAGTTCCATTAAAGTCAATGGGACTCTGCACAGGCTCAGGGGTCCCCGGCACAGACTAACTTGTAGGATTGGGTCTAGAGTCCTAGGGTGACATTCTGGCTCCATTGAAGTTAACGGGAGTTTTGTCATTGATTTCAATGGGACCAGGATTTCCTGCCTCATCTCCTTTCCCATATAAACCTCTTAATAAAGTTAATGGGGCATGTGTGTGTATGGCAAGTGTGTGACTACTCATGCTTAAAGTTAAGCACATTCTTAAGTGCAATGCTGGATGGGGAAATGGCTAGTGTGTATAACCACGTGTTTCCTATCACTGTTACTCTACCGCTTACTGCGGTTGTTCTACCACACACACACACACTAAGCTGTAAGCTGCTTGGAGCAGGGGCTGTCTCTTACGATGGGTTTGTACAGCATCTAGCACAATGGGGCCTCTTGGTGCAACAGTAATACAAATAATGATGTAATAATAATAATGTGGGGCCAAACGTGCCACTAACTGTTACAAACTTGGTTAAAAGTTGTGCTGTAGAAAGAGCCTCGTAGAGAGAGATTCTCCATCTCCGGAAGCCTTTTGCTCTAGTGCAACCACACATTATTAACCTTGATGCAGGAATCACTGGTGAATTTCTGTGGCTTGTGCTATGCAGGAGGTCAGATTAGATTGTCAGAATGGTGCCTTCGGGGCTTAAAATCTATGATAATTGTGATTCATAGAAGTATAGGACTGGAAGGGAACTCGAGAGGTCTTCTAGTCCAGTCCCCTGCACTCAAGGCGAAACTAAGTATATCTAGACCATCCCTGACAGGTGTTTGACCTGCTCTTAAAATCCTCCAATGATGGAGATTTCACAACCTCCCTAGGCAATTTATTCCAGTGCTTAACTACCCTGACAGGAACTTTTTCGTAAAGTCCAACCTAAACCTCCCTTACTGCAATTTAAGCTCATTGCTTCTTGTCCTATCTTCAGAGAATAAAGAGAGCAATTTTTCTCCCTCCTCCTTGTAACAACCTTTTATGTACTTGAAAACTGTTTTCATGACCCCTCAGTCTTCTCTTCTCCAGACTAAACAAACCCAATTTTTCCAATCTTTCCTCACAGGTCATGTTTTCTAGACCTTTAATCATTTTTGTTGCTCTTCTCTGGAGTTTCTCCAATTTGTCCACATCTTTCCTGAAATGTGGTGCCCAAAACTGGATACAATACTCCAGTTGAGACCTAATCAGCATGGAATAGAGTTGAAGAATTACTTCTCGTGTCTTGCTTACAACACTCCTGCTAATATATCCCAGAATGATGTTTGCTTCCTTTGCAACAGTGTTACATTGTTGACTCTTATTTAGCTCATGATCCCAGGTGTCTTTCTGCAGTACTCCTTCCTAGGTAATCATTTCCCATTTTGTATGTGTGCAACTGATTGCTCCTTACTAAGTGGAGTACTTTGCATTTGTCCTTATTGAATTTCATCCTATTTACTTCAAACCATTTCTCCAGTTTGTCTAGATCATTTTGAATTGTAATACTATCCTCTAACACACTTGCGACCCCTCCCAGCTTGGTATCGCCCGCAAACTTTATAAGTGTACTCTCTATGCCATTATCTAAATCATTTATGAAGATATTGAACAGAACTAGGCCCAGAACCGATCCCTGGGGGACCCTACTCGTTATGCCCTTCCAGCTTGACTGTGAACCACTGATAACTACTCTCTGGGAACAATTTTCCAACCAGCTATTCACCCACCTATGTTGTATTTCCCTAGTTTGTTTATGAGAAGGTCATGTGAGAGTATCAAAAGCCTTATTAAAGTCAAGATAAACTACATCTACCACTTCCCCCCTACCCACAAGGTTTGTTATCTGTCAAAGAAGGCCTTGCCTACACTTGCAGCTGTACGGCGCTGTGAGTTAAACCTGACTTCGTATAGCTGAGTAGGGAAAGCGCTGCAGTCTGTCCACATTGACAGCTGCCAGCGCACTGTCGTGGCCACATTTGCAGCAATTGCAGCGCTGTTGGGAGCGGTGCATTATGGGCAGCTATCCCACAGAGCACCTCTTCCCATTCTGGCACCGTGGGTTGTGGGAAGGGGGCGTGGATGCGGGGGATTCTGGGTCCTGTCAAAACGCCCCGTGATGCATCGCTTCGCATCCCAGAAATCCCTTTGTTTCCGTCCACCTTTGGCGCCATCTTTCAACTGTTTCTGTGCAGCGCGATCTGTCTGCGGGAAATGGAGTCCGAACTGCTGGCGAGTCTCGCCAGCATGTCACGTTTGGCTTTCGAACTATTCCTTAAGATCCAAAGTGACAGTGAGAGTGAGGAGTCCGACGATGCTATCGAGCCGCATAACGCGTACGACACGAAATTGCTTGTGGCATTCACGGACATGCTCAGCACCATGGAACGCCACTTTTGGGCTTGGAAAACAAGCACTGAGTGGTGGGATAACAGTGTCATGGAAGTCTGGGATGAGGAGCAGTGGCTGCAGAACTTTCGGATGAGAAAAGCCACTTTCATGGGACTGCGTGAGGAGCTCGCCCGCACCCTGCGGCGCAAGCACACGAGATTAAGAGCTGCCCTGCCAGTGGAGAAGCGGGTGGCTATTGCAATCTGGAAGCTGGCAACTCCAGACAGCTACCGGTCGGTCGCAAACCAGTTTGGAGTGGGAAAGTCGACCGTTGGAATCGTGTTGATGCAAGTTTGCAGGGCCATTAATCGCATCCTACTCAGAAGAACCGTGACTCTGGGTAACGTGCAGGACATAGTGGATAGCTTTGCACAAATGGGTTTCCCTAACTGTGGAGGGGCGATAGATGGGACTCACATTCCTATTCTGGCACCACCCCACCTAGCATCCGAGTACGTTAATCGGAAGGGGTATTTCTCTATGGTTCTCCAGGCGCTTGTGGATCACCTTGGGTATTTCATTGACATTAACACAGGCTGGCCCGGAAAGGTGCACGACGCACGCATCTTTCGGAACACTTGGCTGTTCAGGAAGCTGCAGGCTGGGACTTTTTTCCCAGAGCGGAAGATCACGGTAGGGGAAGTTGAAATGCTCATTGTGATCCTTGGAGATCCCGCTTACCCGTTAATGCCGTGGCTCATGAAACCCTACACAGGGAGCCTTGACAGCAGCAAGGAACGGTTCAACTACAGGCTGAGCCAGTGCCGAATGACTGTGGAGTGTGCCTTTGGCCGTTTAAAGGGGCCGCTGGCGATCTCTGTATGGGAAGCTGGACTTAGCCGAACACAGCATCCCCGCAGTTATATCCGCGTGCTGTGCCCTCCATAATATTTGTGAAGGGAAGGGTGAAAGCTTCACTCAGGCATGGACCTCCGAGGTTGAACACCTGGAGGCTGAATTTGCACAGCCAGAGAGCAGGGCTATTACAGGGGCCCAGCACGGGGCTGCAAGGATTAGGGATGCCTTGAGGGAGCAATTTGAGGCTGAAAACCAGCAGTGATATCTGGTGCCCTGCAGGGGAGTGAAGTGCAGTAGTTCCAATCTTTAGGAATCAGGGTTTGCTAAGCAGACTTAGCAGTGTTCTGCTAAGCAGAAATAAAAAGTGCCTGTTTATTTCCTGGGCTAAGGAATCTTTTACTTTATGTAATAATAAAGAATGTTTTCAAAGCCAAAAAATCCATTTATTGAAAAGAAACACAACTGCTTGGGAATCAGAAAGGGAAGGGGGT
Source organism: Emys orbicularis (assembly GCF_028017835.1). Lineage (NCBI taxonomy): Eukaryota > Metazoa > Chordata > Testudines > Emydidae > Emys > Emys orbicularis. Next base: position 9,502,063 of record NC_088686.1, on the reverse strand, counting down.
GGAGTGGGGAACGGTACAATCACAGATTCGCGTATGTCCTGTCTGGTGTGCTGTGCAGTGAGTGCTGCACTTCAGGATAGCTATACTGCATGGTGATGGGGGTTGAGTGCAGAGGGTAAGGGTCGTGGTTTTCAGGGCTGGGTGGTGAAGATACTGGTGTTGGAGGCAGCTGGTGGCATGAAGAACTCGGAAGTTGGGGAAAGTGGGTTGGAGGTAACAGTGGGGCACAAAGGAAAGAGTTTTGGGACAAGGGCTGTGGGGGGGGGGGTGTTTGCGTTTGCGGTACTGCTCCTTCTGCATGGCTATGAGCTCCTGGATAGCGTCTGCTTGGCGCTCCAGGATGCTTATGAGCCGATCCGTGCTTTGCTGCCGGTGCGCTGCGTTTTCCTGGCAGATCCTGCTTTCTTTCTCCCTCCAGTTCTGTGCTTTTTCATTCTCTTTAATAGATTGCCGCATCACTTCTTGCAGCATGTCTTCTTTGCTTTTTCGCGGTCTCTTCCTGAGTCTTTGCAGTCTCTGAGCAGGCGATAAGAGGGATGGCTGAGGTCTCAAGGTTGTTGCAGCTGTATAGGCAAAATGCAACATTTAACAGAGGCAGCATTGTTTATAGCAGACAGAGTAATGATTCCCCCCGCACTTAAGGAGGGCACACACAGGGTCTACACAATAGCATAATTTTCCCGTCTCAAACAGAGCACACACAACCCACGGGAGCCTCAAAATGGTGAGTCAGGGGGACTGATTGTTTCAGGGCTGTACTGTCCTCTGGGTTTCTGTGCCTTGGGGAGAGCCAACAGCTTCAGGGGGCACCTACACTGAACACTGTCCCAACATTTTCCACCGGAGTTCGTCCTGGATGATATCTCGCTGCTGAGGGTGACCTGGGAAGCAAGGGAGGGTCTTCTACTGCAATGCGGCTTCCGCCCTGGCCCACATGCAGCTTGCCTGTGTACAGCAATGGTCCCCCCGCCCCTCGCGGCACAGTGGCACAGACACGTTAGCCTGGCTGGGACAAGGACCACGGTGGCTCTCCCAATAAACCTGCGCAAGCGCATTGCACACGTTCTGGATGAGACATTGGAAGAGATTACCGAGGCCGATTACCGCGATGTGATAAACCACATCAATGCACTATTCCGCATCTAGGCATGCATGCCTAACCCTCCTCTCCCAAAGAGCCCGCACCGAAAAAATTCCTTCCTGAAAAAAAAACCGCTTACCGGAAACCTGCTCTTCTGTTTGTCCTCCACCAAGTACCGGCCGCTGCGACTGGCTACCTGGCTGTATGCCTCCAGGGATTCCGAGGTGTCTCCATCCGGCCCACCACCATCACTCCTGTTTTCCTCCTCCTCCTCCCCCCCCCACACCGGCTCTGAAGTGTCCATGGTGGTGCTCAGAGTGGAGGTGGGGTTAACCCCAAGTATCGCATCCAGCTCTTTGTAGAATCGGCAGGTCGCGGGGGGAGCACCCGAGCGGCCGTTTGCGTCGCGGGCTTTGCGGTAGGCACTCCACAGCTCCTTCACTTTAATCCTGCACTGCAGGGCGTCCCGGTCATGGCCCCTTTCCATCGTGTCCTTTGATACCTTCCCGAAGGTATCATAATTCCTACGGCTGGAGCGCAGCTGGGACTGGACAGCTTCCTCCCCCCAAACACTGATGAGGTCCAGAAACTCGCCATTGCTCCATGCTGGGGCTCGCTTGGTGCGTGGAGGCATGGTCACCTGGAAAGATTCGCTGATAGCACTCCACGCCACGCCAGGCTGAGCAAACAGGAAGGGGATTTTTAAAATTCCCGGGGAATGTAAAGGGTGGGTCACATGGTTGGTTACCTGAGGCCAGGGCAGTAGAGTTTGAACTGATGACCAGAGTGGCTAGAACAGGCATTGTGGGATACTGCCGAATATTCTGGAGGCCATTCACAGCGCATTGGGCGGCCACACTGGCGCCGCAGCGCTGCAGTGGCAGCGCAATACTCGCTATTCCTCTCGGGGTGGTGGAGTACATGCAGCGCTGCAACCACGGAGATACAGCGCTGCAAATGCCTTGCCAGTGTGGACAGGGAGTGAGTTACAGCACTGGGGGAGCCTTTACAGTGCTGTAACTCACAAGTGTTGCTTCTCTGAGGGGGAAAAAAATCCCTGGTTGTACACTGAGCTATACCGTGTGCCTATTGAACTGTTTAAAATCTTTGATTGCACCAGTGTAAATGTGGACATGCCAACAGGAAAAATAAAATCAGGTAGAATGTTCACTGCACACCTTTTTCAGGAGGTAAATAGGAGGAGTGCCCGGCATAATTCTGTGCTAAATCGTCACGATTATTTATGTAGGTCCTGAATTTCCAAGGTGTGTGCGGCAGTTCCCATGGATTTCAGCTGGACTTGTGGGTGCTCAGCACTGCTCAAATCAGGCCCTGTTTGTATGTAGGGAAAGATAGGCCTGGCCCTAAAAGGCTTACAATGTTGCTTAATAACAAGATGCACAGGGTGATGAGATAAACCAGTCAGAGGTGGGGAGGAAGGATGAGGTGACAGTGATAGGAGCATGATTTCACCTAGATGAACAGTGCCGACAACATAGCTCACCGCCTATGTAGCCGTCAGGGCCGGCTCCAGGCACCAGCTTAGCAAGCAGGTGCTTGGGGCGGCCAAGGAGAAGGGGCGGCACGTCCGGCTCTTCGGCGGCAATTCGGTGGCGGGTCCCTCGGTCCCTGTCGGAGGGAAGGACCTGCCACCGAATTGCCGCCGAAGAAGAAAGCAGCGCGGCTGAGCTGCCGCCGATCGCGATCACGGCTTTTTTTTTTTTTTTCCCCCGCCGCTTGGGGTGGCAAAAACCTGGAGCCGGCCCTGGTAGCCGTTGTTAACAGGGAATATTCTGCAGACAATTCCATAGTGTCTAGTTCTAGGACCCTGCATCAGCTGTAGAGCTCTTTTGCTGACTCATCCAGGTAGCCAGATATTCTCTCCAACTCAAGAATATAAAAGGCTGAGAGTAGGTCTCTAAAGCAAGAGGGAAACAGGATCAGATGGGACTATACGGACAGCTATGCTTAAAGGAAACTCATGTGGATGTTTGTGTGTGTTGCTGTTTAAAGCCAAAAAAAATTTTTTAAAGCCCAGCTCTGATTTATGCCCGATCCAAAGGCCAAGGGCCCAATCCAAAGCCCATTGAAGTCAGTGGAATAATTCTCATTGTCCTCACGGCACTTTGGATCAGGCCCCCAAAGTAAGTGGCCAGACTTTCAAAAATGCTCAGAAGAATGAGTGCTGAGCGGGAATAGTGGGTGGGCTCTAAGCACTTCTGCAAAAGTGATCTGTAGTTCAATGCCTGTAATAAGGGACCTGAGCTGTTCTGAAAAATCAGGAGCCAGTTGTGGAGGCTGGGCCGTGAAAAAAACTGGCCCTGAGCACTTTTGAAATCTGGCCCTTCAAGTCCAAGTCTGACTTCGGTTTCGCGAGTGTAAATTGGGAGAACTGGTTTCAGTGGAGCTGTTCTGGATTTATGCTGGCATAAAGGAGATCAGAATCTAGCCCTAAATTATTAATAAAGCCCCAGAAACAGTTGAATGTATATCATATTTCATGGGTGTTTCCTATATTAGGACTGGAGCAAAGTGGGACAATACCTGTCTGCACTGACTTCTAAGGCAACCCAGAATCACCCCCTATAACCACTGGTCAGTATTACTCAGATTACCACTTCTGACAGGTTTAGGCTGTGTCTACACTTGAAACGAGACACTGGCACAGCTGCTATAGCGCTTCAGTATAAGTACTCACTACAGGGACAGGAGGGTTTCTCCCGTCACTGTACTGAAGTCAGCTCCACGAGAGGTGGTATCTAGGTCGACGGAAGAATTCTTCCATTGTCCTAGAACTGTCTACACTGGGGATTAGGTCAGCTTAACTACGTCTCTCGGAGTGTGGATTTTTCACATCCTTGAGTGCCTTCGCTGGGTTGACCTAACTTTTCAGTGTAGACCAGTTGCTGGACACCCATGTCACTCTGCCAGGCAAATGACAACAGATCTGCGTTGTGGTGATAAGTGATTTTCCCCCTTGTATCTGAAAGTGCTGGGTAGCCAATTCTTTCTGTTCCCCTACTCTGGGAAGAGGAGAGGTTAGATTCACTAGCGCATTCTGCCTACTTTGCACTACCCGAGCAACTCCAGCCAGTGCAGCTGGGTTTACAGCCGCTTTGCGCTGCAGGAACAACACAAAGCTGCCAGAACCTACTAATGAATCTGGCCCTAGGAAGGCTTTCTGGAGGGGTCAACGTTAAAAATGACAGAGCGGCAGTTCTAGTAATGTGCCTTGCTAACAAAAGAAATCAAAAACTAACTCAGTGAGACTATAGCAGGGGTTAGCTTTTGAGATGGTTTTTGTTCTGTGTTTGAACAATGGTGCTCTGGTTCATGACTGAGGGCTGCTACCACACTACAAATAGTAATACCCCTGCAGCTTACTAGCGGGGATGATGTATTGGCAGTCTGGTGGGACCTTCTCTTGGTGTGCACAAGGGGGGGACAACCAGGGGCATGGCCCCCCCAATAATGTTGTTTGGGTACAACTCTCATGCTGTCTTTTTAATGGCACTCACAGATGAAGGTAGAAGAAACCAGCCATTTCCCCTTTCTCAACGACGTTTGGTTTGCAAGTTTAACTGAGTTAGGTTCATCTATAAAGTACACAAAAGCCCTTTGTGTATATTGGTTCCCATAAATGATGAAACAAAGAACAAACAATGTCTTGTAAGAATCTGCCATTAGGGGCATGCGCAGGAATTTAAATTTGACCCCCTTTGGAGGGGCACGTTCTGTGCCCCCGCCAAGGCCTGGGATGGAGGAAGCTCGCTCTCCCCTCCCACCCCAGCCCTAGGGCTGGAGGAATTCTGTGTCGCCAACAATTATTGGGGGGGGGTATGCCCTGGTTGTCCCCCCTTGTGCACATCCCTGGAATCATCTATCCAGAGTCCTCTCCACGTACAAGGAAGAAACTCCTAACCTGTGTCAGCTGCAGGAAGATAATGCTATCTGTTGTCATCCTACAAAAGAGAGACCAGGTGGGTGAGGTAATATCTTTTATTGGACCAACTTCTGTTGGTGAGAGAGACAGCGTGAAACCTGTTTCCAACAGCTCTACAGGAAAGAACAATAAATGTTATTGAAAATGCGACGCATCTGCCAAGTTGTGTAATTCACCTTGATGCCCCTGCTCTGCGCACTGACCGGCATTAATTGTATTTGCTTGCAGGGAACGTAGGAGCTTGATGCTCACGCTGGTTCTTTGATGATTTTTGGAGAGAGCTGCCTACATTTTTCATGCAGTGAGCTCTGCGTGGGTGGACCCCTATGCCCATGCTGAGCTTGCTGCAAGATTCACGCCCCCGGCGGCTCACTGCCCCAGATGTTGGTGTGCCAGCTATATCCTTCCAAAAGAGTATTCATAAAAGGCTGGTCCCACGAGGTGCTGAGCACTCTCAGCTCCCACTTACTTTGCAGGAAGCACTCAGCACTTTGCAGAATTTGGCTCATATAGCACAAAAAGAAAGAACAGAGCCTCTTCTATGACATTTGGCTAAGTAGTATTCTTCATGGTCTTATAAAGCACAAAAGCCGGATCCAAGGCCTATGATCACAACGCTTTTGATTACATTGGCTGAGGTCTGATGAGTTTTACCTAAAGCAAAAAACTTTAATCTGTGGTCGCTGACCTTGGGGAAATTAGCTGTCTGAGTAATGCAATTCTCTAATTGAAAATAAGCCTTGTTCTGTGTATAGAGCAAAGATTATGAGGCAGTTTCACATCCTCATTATTTATATATGAATCTCATTCTTTCCCACCTTGCAGATGATGGCTTTAAACCATGGACTGAATCAGGAAAAAAATTATTCCAGTGATGGACGAACAATAAGTGCACAGGTGTCTTCTCCTCCTCCTCCTCCTCTTCTCCTCATTGATTTCTAAAAAGGAGTCCTGAATCATGGTGAGAATTTGATGTGCAAGACCTGAATAATTTTTGGCTGTCTGTCATTATATTTATTAGCAAAATCTATATGTTTACTTCACATCTTATAACACAATCACTAAATTATTTGTCAGTGCCACTTCACTGTGGAGAAACTAAATGAAAGGAATAATGCACTAGTGGGCAAGTGTTGGAGGGGATGCATTTCCCTAGGTAATTTTATGTCTGGGGCGTATGCCCTAAACAGAAAGTTGGTGAGGTAGAAGGGGAAAATCCCATTCTGAAATTGTGAGGCCAGGGTTGATATTCTCACCCTGATGTACTCTGTTGGACTTGCACAAGGGCAAGAAGTTGAAGTGTCTGATGACTACAGCATTTTCTGCTCAGAGCAGAATGGACACATCCGGATTCACCTTCACTGAGCAGGTGCATTACAAAAGTTTGGGATTCTCATGCTATGGAAAAGCTGGCAAATTCCAAAAAGGCTTGTATGCATGGACAGCGGATAATGGAGGCTGGGGGAGGTCAAGCCTCCACAAACCTCAGCTAATGCTCCCCGCCGCAGACCCGGGGCCAGGCCACGGAGGGGCTCAGAGCTCCTCTGGGCGGCCCAGGCTCAAGGCTCAGCCCTGGCTGGCCAGCCGGTGCTCCTCCAGACTGCTGCAGGAGCTGGCAGGCCGGCCGGGGCTGCTCCAGGCACTGGCTGGGGTTCGGGGCTGCTCTGGTGGGCCGGCCGGCAAGAGCAGGGGTGGGACCATGGGCAAAAGGGGTGGGGCCTCGGGTAGAAGAGCCAGGGCAGGCAGCTAGCCTCCTCGAACGGGGGGTGCACATGCCGTCCATGCTCATATGCCAGTTACTTTAACATCTGGTAGCTTTTTATTAACTAACATTCCGTCTGTACTTATCTAACACACAAATACAGCTAACTTTTCTATACTTAAGTATGTTCCCAACTTCCCCATTGCTCTCTTTGGTCCACTCATGCCCCGCTGATCTGGGTAAGGAGTCCCCTGCATGCATGGGTCTCCCTTTCCCCACATGGCAGGAGTAGGGAGCCAGTTCCATGGCAACATTGTCCTTCTCTGGGTAACCAACCAGGTGGAGGATGGTAGGGCCAGGGGAAGAGTAGTTGGCCAGGAGCAGGACTACAGGGAGACATGCATCATCTCTCCCACTGGCTCCCCAAAACTCCCCAGGAAAAAGTAATACAGCCTCAGGCTACATTCCCTTTCTTAAGTAGCTACCTCCATGGCAGTGACCCCCCCCCCCCTTCTGCTTTAAGAGGGTTTGCAAGGGCAGACGCTGGCTGGAGAAGTCCTTGCCCTGCAGCTTCAGTGGAGTTGCACTGCCAGGAAGCTGAGGAAGCAGACAGGTCACTTGAGATCTGGGTTCATCTACAGATTCCCTGTATGGGCTTGGGCAAGTCACTTAAGTCCAGATCCTCCAAGGTATTTAGGCACCCAACTCCCATTGAAACCACTAGGAGTTGAACACCTAAATACCTTGGAGGAGCTGGGTTTTAGCCACAGTGCCCTATCTGTAAAATGGGGATAATAGCACTTCCCATCCTTGGTCTAGTCTATTTAGCTTTGGGGCAGTGACTGTCTCTTACTGTGTGTTTGTACAGCACCTGGCAATATAGGGCTGGGTCTTGGATGGGGACTCTAAATGAATAGTAATAATAATATAATATCTATCCATAGTCCTCAAGAGTCACAGAAAAGCTTTGCATTCTCTGGTTTTCTCAGATATTCCCAGCGGAGCCTGCTGGGCAGGCACAAAAGAGAAAACAGTGCATTTGAAATAAATTAGTTCTGTCACTTGCAAATCAGATTGTTGTACAAGAGCAGTCTCGAAGCTTAAAAACAATTAAACGCTATTAGGATTTCAGCTGTTACACTGACAGCAATACAGAATGAAATGTCCGGGAGATGCAGTTCCCGAGACCTGCTATATATAGCTGACTTTTTCAATACATTACAGTAGTCTCTGTTACTTGTTCACATCGCTCTGGGCTTAAAGGAACAACATGCTGCACGGGGATGCATTTCATTTTCCCTTTGTGACTCAGGATCCAGTCTAGAGACGTTCCTTAGGAAGATCAAATCCAAACAGCTTGATATGCAGGGGAGACCAGAGAAATTCTTCCCTTAATGAACGAAAACCCCAAACTGACATTTCTGATCGATGTTAGCCCAAGGACTTCAAAACACTGGTTCTAATTGTAGCTATCTTTGGTCTTTGAGATTATGCCAGTGACGGCTGCAGGCCGGGCTAGCTCTGGCATCTCTTTACTATCAAGGGAATGAACTTTGCCACATCCCTGTATATACTGTATGCTGGAACACATGCTGTGCACTTTCCTTTGTCTTTGCATCACCCATGCAAGGAATTCTAAGTATTTCAAAAAGGCTCATCTTAAAGACTAAGCACCTTGGCTTTCTGCTGCCTTATCTGCCTGCTTCTGGGGGCTTCTGCTCACGAACACACACACAGCTGTACCTGCAAGGTCTCCTTTAAAAAATGTGGCTGTAAAAGTCTAATTCTAAGCTTGGAAGAGAGGGAACTGGTGACCTGGGACTTAAAGAAGCCCTTAGGCCTTGTGCCGGCCATCTGCACAGGAGTGAATTTGAACGTAATGAATAAAAATAGATCCGATAAAAGATTCCACCATCGCCCTCCATACAGCTTCTCAAAAGTGTATGGGCATGATTTGGCTGATTCCATGAGTAGCTGTGAGAATAAATATACTAAATGTGTCCAAGGAAGATGATGATGGGAACACCACCCTGTCTTACCATGCAGAAGCACTGTATCAATGGTAGTTGTTTGGATTAGATTTTTATGTTGAAGGTTAAATGCAAACATCTGACAGGTAAAGCACATGCTCCGCACTTAGGAGACTGTAGGCCACGTTTACGGATGCTCCCAGCCACATCTGACAATCTTCAGAAGCTTGAGAGCTGGGGCACACCTACCAGGACTCGGGGCTTCAGCCCCACTCCTACTGAAGCCCACAGCCCTGGCAGGGGCGCCCCATGGGGCTGAAGCCCCAAGACCCCCCTCCCCGCTGGGCAGAAGCTCCTACCCCACCACCCCTCTGCAAGGCAGAGGTCCCGTGCTTCCCCCACCAGTGTGAGCCACAGTTTGGCCACCCCTGCTGTCTAGTGCTGAAGAGACATGGGGAGGAAACCCCTCTGAAGACTTCTTACATAAGAGAGTGGCTGTGGGGGTTCAGCACAGAGACAGCTGTTTTGTCTGTTTGCCAAACTGTACCTTATACTTAGGAACTGCATTTCCTGACGTGGATATCCCGGATACAGTGAGAGTTAATTAGTTTAATTGGCGGGGGCTTCATCTCTGAGGCCCTTCCTTGAGCTTTAGTGCCATGCACTTTCTTATTGTAATAGCTCTTTGCCATACAGCTCAGTGGTTTGAGCATTGGCCTGTTAAACCTAGGGTTGTGAGTTCAATCCTTGAGGGGGCCATTTAGGGAACTGGAGTAAAAATCTGTCTGGGGATTGATCCTGCTGTGAGCAGGGGGTTGGACTAGATGACCTCCTGAGGTCCCTTCCAACCCTGAGATTCTAGGATACATACAGAGGACGTATCGTGCCTAACAGGGCTGGCTCCAGGGTTTTTGCCGCCCCAAGTGGCGCAAAAAAAAAAAAAAAAGCCACGATCGCGATCTGCGGCGGCAATTCAGCGGGAGGTCCTTCGCTCTGAGCGGGAGTGAGGGACCATCCGCCAATAGCTGGACGTGCCGCCCCTCTCCGGAGTGGCCGCCCCAAGCACCTGCTTGGCAAGCTGGTGCCTGGAGCCGGCCCTGCTGCCTAATGCATACCTGGTCCAGTGCTTATGGACCAAGTGACCTTATGTCCTGCTTAGCCTTATAGATCTAAAGCTCAATCCACTAACTAGAAATGGCATTAAAGTCATTATTTTTTAAAGGTAAATTAGAAGAGAACTGAATAAATCCTGCAATGGAGACAGACCAAGCTAGCTGGAATATTCAACAAAGAGCAGAACCGGGGTGTTCTGGAACTCGTAGAAATCAACAGCTTGTAGAAATCAATCTTGGGTTGAAAGCATTTAGTGTTATTACTACAATGGGTTATACTGATAACTCGAGCCTAAGTCAGGTCCTCACTGTCACCTGACCTATGGAATAGCTCCAGATAGACTGACAACGCAGTGTGACCTTGCGCATTATGATAATATAACACCTCTGCAGACACCCTCCTTTGCATTTTGATGTGCTGTAACTACACTATAGCTGTCCCATGTTAACCAATAAAAACAAATTATTGTCTTACCTGTAAAACATTCCCAATTTGCCAGTGTCTGCTAAACAAATATGATCCCAAATGTCACTTAAATATCATTAGCTGTTCCTGAAGGCTGGTTTTCAAAAAGGTTGGGTAAAAACCTGTGGATGCATGCAAGGGCTGGTGTCTCCAATTCACCAAGATATTTAAGGACAGGCCTGTCGTTAAATACATGAGTCATCCCCACTGAAGTCACAGGGATTATCATAGAATCATAGGGTTGGAATGGACCTCAGGAGGTTATCTAGTCCAACCCCCTGCTCAAAACAGGACCAAGCCCCAGACAGATTTTTGCCGCAGATCCCTAAATGGCCCCCTCAAGGATTGAACTCACAATGCTGGGTTTAGCAGGCCAATGCTCAAACCACTGAGCTATCCCTCCCCCCATAATGGAAAGCATTATTTCCATGCTTAAAGTTGGGTACGTTCTTAAGTACGTTTCTGAATGAGGGTCACAGTGTCCAACTTCCTTTGCTACTGTCCTTTCCTGGTATAGGGTGTACAGTTACCATTGGAGCATTACACTGTCTCTGCTATTAGAGGTTTCATCATACATAGCATCCATTTTAAGATTGGGCCAGAAATCCATTCCCAGTAATTCTGATCAATTGAAAATAATAAAGACATGGGAGAAGAAAGACTAACTGCACACAGTGGATGAAATTCTGGCCCCATTGAAATCAATGGCAAAACTCCCAAAGTTATGAGTAAGGACAAGATTTCACCCAGTACCTTATTGATATGGTTTCCGATTCCCTTGTGGAGCCAAAGTTTCAGGTCCTGGGACACACACAACCGTTGCTGAAGTTATACTTGAAAAAGTATCTGTGCATCTTAGGATGCTGATTCTCTGGCCATGACTGAAAAATCTCTTCACTCATGGCCTGATTTCATTCCCAAGCTCCCCAGCAGTTCTGATCTCTGACACAGCCTCAGGAGGCTGCGGAACCTTCCCTCTGTTCAGTTTGTGTCAGCAGGCCTCTCGAAATAAGTAATTTGGGACTTTAATTTTGTTTCTTTATAATCTTTACCTGCCTCCGTTCAATATGCCAGCTCAGGTCTTCTGTATCTGCCATTAAAAATTCCCGATCACGCTTTCCCAGCCCTACGTTTATATTAGTAGTAGTAGGCAGCCTTCAGTCTCGAGAGACCATGGGTATGCGCCCCTGAAAGGTAAAGAAAGCTGGAGTACCTCTCCAGAGCACAGATGGAGATGGTGGACAGATGATATGGAGGCCCTGAGTTGCCCATGAATAGGACCCCCCTCTTGGCGTCATCGGTAAAATCCAGAAGAGAGGAAGAACCAATATATGTGGTACCCGATCCACTGCAGGAGTTGCCAGACAGATACTAAGATGTTAGTACTAGGGCTGTCAAGCGATTAAAAAAAATTAATCGTGATTACTCGCACTGTTAATAATAGAATGTCATTTATTTAAATATTTTTGGATGTTTTCTACATTTTCAAATACATTGATTTCAATACAGAATAGAAAGTGTACAGGGCTCACTTTATAGTTATTTTTGATTACAAGTATTTGCACTGTAAAAAAAACAAAAGAAATAGTATTTTTCAATTCACCTAATACAAGTACTGTAGTGCAATCTCTTCATCATGAAAGCTGAACTTACAAATGTAGAATTATGTACAAAAAATGCATTCAAAAATGAAACAACGTAAAATTTTAGTGCCTGCAAGTCCACTCTGTCCTACTTCTTCTTCAGCCAATCGCTCAGACAAACAAGTTTGTTTACATTTGCAGGAGATAATGCTGCCCGCTTCTTGTTTACAATGTCACCTGAATGTGAGAACAGGCATTCTCATGGCACTGTTGTAGCCGGCGTCACAAGATATTTATGTACCAGATGCGCTAAAGATTCATATGTCCTTTCATGCTTCAACCACCATTCCAGGGAACATGCGTCCATGCTGATGACAGGTTCTGCTCGATAACAATCCAAAGCAGTGCGGACCGATGCAAGTTCATTTTCATTATTTGAGTCAGATGCCACCAGCAGAAGGTTGAGTTTCTTTTTTGGTGGTTCGGGTTCTGTAGTTTCTGCATCAGAATGTTGCTCTTTTAAGACTTCTGAAAGTATGCTCCACACCTCGGCCCTCTCAGATTTTAGAAGGCACTTCAGATTCTTAAACCTTGGGTCAAGCTCTGGAGCTATCTTTAGAAATCTCACATTGGAACCTTCTTTGCATTTTGTGAAAGTGTTCTTAGAATGAACAACGTGCTGGGTCATCATCCGAGACTGCTGTAACATGAAGTATATGGCAGAATGCGGGTAAAACAGAACAGGGGACTGTAGGGAGCCAGGGTGGCTGCCCTCCGAACCTGAGGGTAAAGGGCCTTTCTCTCAGCCTGAGTGGGCGGGGCCAGCCCAAGCTTGCTCCACCCCCCGGAAGGGGAGGGGTGGAACAGGAAGTATAAAGGGCGGGGCCCTTAGCTCAGTTAGAGCAGCACCAGGGAGGGAGGCAGACACAGACCGCGGGCTGCTCCCTTCAGACCCTGCTGCCACACCAGGGGAGGCCCTGGACCAGTGGAAACCTCACCTGGAGGACGGACTGGGGCTGCCAGGACTGCCCGCTGCCGAGTACCCAGAGGAACTGGAGGAGCCGGAGGGGGAGCTGGAGCTGCCAGCAGCCAAGGACCGGGAGGAGCTGGAGGAGCCTGAGCCTGAGGGGGAGCTGGAGCTGCCAACAGCGGACTACCCCGACGCACTGGTGGGACCAGAGGGATTTGGACGAGCAATCGGGTAGGAAGTAGCCCAGGGACAGAGCTGCACAGTGGTGAGTCTGTATCGCGGAAGGACCCCGCTGATCCAGTGGCGGGACCCTCGTCCTGCCACTGTCAGGGCCCTGGGCTGGAACGCAGTGGTGTAGGGTGGGCCTGCATTCCCCTACCCGGCCGAGCCACGCCAGGACCCGTGCCGGCACTCCCCTGCCTGAGGGGCGCGCTATTGCCCTGTGCCGGCGCTCCCCTGCCTGAGGGGCGCGCTATTGCCCTGTGCCGGCGCTCCCCTGCCTGAGGGGCGCGCTATTGCCCTGTGCCGGCGCTCCCCTGCCTGAGGGGCGCGCTATTGCCCTGTGCCGGCGCTCCCCTGTCTGAGGGGCGCGCTATTGACCTGTGCCGGCGCTCCCCTGCCTGAGGGGCGCGCTACAGACTCTGGCTGGCGGCCTTCCCGCTGCTAATTCCCCGCTGGCGGAGGTGTGACCCAGGCCGGCCAGTGACATCGTAGCTCCCCACCGCCCCCTAGCGGGTAGGTGGACCGACACATACAATAGGGTTACCAACGCCACCCCTTCCCCGCCCCGGCCCCGCCCCTTCCCCGAAGTCCCCGCCCCAACTCCGCCCTCTCCCCTGAGCGCCCCGCATTCCCCCTCCTCCCTCCCAGCCACACGAAGCTGCCTGAGCGCTACCGACTTCACGGTTTGCCGGGCAGCCCCCAGATCTCCAGACCCTGCGCCCCCGGCCGGGCACTTCCCCAGTGCAGCTGGAGCCCGGGAAGGGAAGCGCCCGGCCGGGGGCGCAGGGTCTGGAGGTCTGGGGGCTGCCCGGCAAACCATGAAGCCGGTAGCACTCGGGCAGCTCTGCTCTTCAGCTGCACAGAGCTGAGGTGTCTGGGGGGAGCAGCAGCAGCCAGCGCCGCCGCGGGGGGAATCCGCCTGCAGCTCACAGCCTGCCGGAGCCAAGGTAAGCAGGGGACTGGGGGAGGGGGGGGAGTATTTTCCCGGACATGTTCGGCTTTTTGGCAATTCCCCCCGGACGGGGATTTGAGTACCAAAAAGCCGGACATGTCCGGGAAAAAACAGACGTATGGTAACCCTAACATACAATTCTCCTCCAAGGAGTTCAGTCACAAATTTAATTAATGCATTATTTTTTTAATGAGCGTCAGCATGGAAGTATGTCCTCTGGAATGGTGGCTGAAGCAGGAAGGGGCATACGAACGTTTAGCATATCTGGCACATAAAGACCTTGCAATGCCAGCTACAAAAGTGCTATGCAAATACCTGTTCTCACTTTCTGGTGACAATGTAAATAAGAAGTGGGCAGCATTATCTCCTGTAAATGTAAACAAACTTGTTTGTCTGAGCGATTGGCTGAACAAGAAGTAGGACTGAGTGGACTTGTAGGCTCTGAAGTTTTACATTGTTTTGTTTTTGAGTGCAGTTATGTCACACAAAAAATCTACATTTGTAAATTGCACTTTCATGACAAAGAGATTGCACTACAGTACTTGTATGAGGTGAATTGAAAAATACTATTTCTTTTGTTTATCATTTTTACAGTGCAAATATTTGTAATAAATAATATACACTTTGATTTCAATTACAACACAGAATACAATATATATGCAAATGTAGACAAACATCCAAAAGATGTAAGAAATTTCAACTGGTATTCTATTGTTTAACAGTGCAATTAAAACTGCCATTAATCTTGATTAATTTTTTTTAGTTAATTGCGTGAGTTAACTGCAATTAATCAACAGCCCTAGTTAGTACCTAACCGCCTTTGGGGCTCCACTCCAGATTTTCTGTCCGAGTTTACTCTCATAGCCTTGCATTCTCCCGAATTCACCAACAAGGCAGTGGGGCTTTTCTGTCAGGGGTTGTTCCCTTAGCCTTACGCCCTCACTGGCTACCCACAAGGCAGTGGGTTTGATGAGCTGCAGGTAGTACCATGTACTCTCCTTACAGTAGCAGGCATAGCCTGACCTATACATTTATATGAGTCCACGGATTTAATAAGTGGTGACTGCTTCCTTCCTCCATCCCTCTTCACCACAGTTCCATCCTCTGCAATCTGTGTCTAGGTACTGTACAAATTCATCAATGGATATGAAGAAGCTGGTCTACAAACCAGGCCCCCTAATATCAAGGTCAACTATAGGACTAATAGTTGAGCATGTGAACACGTGTGAGAGTGGGATTGATTGCTCTTTCCTTCTCTGCCTTTCATTTTTTATTTTATATAATATATAGATGACATCAGCTTTCTATTTTTCCAAAGGTCTGCACCTGTTTTCCTCAGCACAGACGTCATGCTTTCGCTGTTGATCTAGTGATTGGCAAGAAATGAAATTCACAGCCCTAGCTGTGGGCATTGCTCTGAGCACCCCTACCGGATCAGGCCCCCCCACAGTGCATGCGAGGTCACACAGGTGGGGATGGAGCAATGCGCTCTTCCAAGTGGTGTCCCCCGTCGGACACCAGCCAAAATCACGTCCAATTTTGTCTCAGTACTGGATGGGAGACAAACCACCCAAAAAAGACTGGCTTAAAACCGGACGAATGGCCTGCCTATTTGTGGATCATTCTGGGGCTTAGGTGGGCGATAGGCATCCAGAAGCCTATTGGGAAGTAGAAGCACACATGCCCAGAGGCAGAAACTTAAGCGCTGAGGGAGTTTAGGCAGGAGTTCTGTGAATCACTGTGGAGCCTAAGTCTGGGGTTTAGGCACCTAAGTGCCTTTGTGGATCAGGGCTATAGACACTGAACCCAAACTATCTGTCTGAGAGGTGCAGTGGTGTAATGTTGGACAATTATGTACAGGAACAGGGCCTGGAGGTAGAGCCTGGCAGGGTGGAAGATTCCTTTGTTTTGTAACTTTGGGGATTTTGTTTTCCCTTGGAAGGGGTCAGACACTTAGAGATCACCTGGCTGGCAGGTTACGCTGATCTTATGGCTGGATAGGCCACCGGATGTGTGGGGGAGGGGCAGCAAACTGAGGCAGAACACTCAAGGGGAGCGTTTGAGGCCCAGGCCCCATCACAGCCAGGCATAGTTTTAATAAAGCGAGGGGGAGGGGGCATTCTGCATCCAAAACATGTATGCACTGACATGTACCCATATTTGCATGTTTGGGTACAGTTCACCATTGCCACATAATCCTTCATCACTCACTATCACCCCAATGTACACATTTCATCCAACTGTAACGCTGCCCCAGTAAAATTGCCAAAAATATATGCCCGTTTTTAGTTCTGGAGGAGCAGGTGGGGATATACAGGGGGGTGAGCAAGAGCTGAGGTCATGTGAGCAGTGCAGCTACTTGTTCCACCCTTCCTGCTGCAGCCTTAGTCAGCGATCTGTCTGCGGATGACTACAAGTTCCTCTCTGATGAAGCACAGGTGGGATTACTTACATGTGTAAAGTTAAGCACGTGCATAGGTCTTTGCAGGATCTGGGCCTAAAAGGGTAAATATTTATGACAGGATTTGTTATTTTGTTTTCCCTTCTTTATTTGCTATGGAATAGCAGCATAAGAGCACATACAATTTACACAAAACATTGCATTGCTAGGTATAGTATATGAATTCATGTATGTGACCCTCTATTGCCCTATTCTTTCCTTTAAATGAGAGACCCTATGAACTACTCTTCTTTTGCTGTTTGCAGCTGAGAGGAAAAGAATTTCAAGCCATACTTCTGAAAGAACATTTCAACTCTAGTGAAAGACACAACTGACCTTGAAACAACAACTATACAGGATTATCTACTGGAACACCAGAAACAAAACAAGCTTCACAGCTTTGCCAACAGCACAAAACTCTCTCACGGTGGATGTTTAACCCAGCTAACCGATATGTGCGACAATCCCTTTTAAAACAGCTAGGCAGGTTAAAATTCCCTTTGCGGCGGGTTTCCTGCTGTAAGCAAAGTTCTGCAGCTTTTTCAGAGCTCTGCTTAATTTGGTGAACAGTGTTTGAGTGGGTTCTAATTAATAATGCCCTCAATGCCTGAAATATATTTGGATAGGTGTGATGCTGAAAAGGCAGCAGTGTTCGATAAATATTTCCCATCTGTATTTGGTACAAAGTTGCGTGGTGTACCTTTGTGGTATAATGATGATGAAATACTTCATCTTCAAACAGTATCTAAGGGGATGTTAAACAGGAGTGCTAAGTTAAACAGGAGTGCTAAGTTAAACATTTTTAAATCAGGAGGTCTAGATAACTTGCACTCCAAAGTTTTAAAGGAGTTGGCTCTCTAGCTAGATGATTCATTTTAAATAAATCTTGGAAAAGAGGGAAGTTTCAGAGGACTAGAAGAAAGCTAATGTGCTAAAATTTAAACAAGGTAAATGGGGTGACCCAAATATTTACAGGTTAGTTAGCCTGACATCAGTCCTGGACTAAATAATGGAATGGCTGATATCAAGCAATAAAGAATTAGAGAACAGAAATATAATCAATGCCAGTCAACATGTTTTCTTGGGAAAGAGGTCTTGTCAAATAAACTTGATATTGTTCTTTGATAAAATTACAGGTGTGGTTGAGTAAAAGTAGGCGTGTTGACTTAACACTGCGCAGCGTTCTGATTATGAAATCAGGACTATACAAAATCAGCATGGCACGTAGTAAATGGGTTAAATGTTAGATCTCAAAATGTAATTGTGAAAGGAGAATCATCAATGAGTAATGTGTGCTCCTAGTGGGGTCCTGCAGGCCCCAATTTTTGGCCCAATGCTATTCTTATCTGACTTTATCTCTGATCTGGAAAAAGATATGAAATCCGTGCAGAGCAGATCCTCAGAGCAGGGGTGCCAGAACAGGCGGGCCAGGGGGCTATGCCCCCTCTCACTTTTTACGGGCTGTAAGGATGAGCGACGGGACGGGGCCTTGGGGGTGACATGGGGCGGGGGAGTGAGGCCACGGTTTCGGTGCCTGTGGCCCCCCCACTTTTAGGGTGCTTCCGCCTCTCCTGCCTCAAAGGTATTCAGTGGAAGTTAGTAGATCAAGAACATAAGAACGGCCATACTGGGTCAGACCGATGGTCCATCTAGCCCAGTATCCTGTCTTCTGACAGCGGCCAATGCCAGGTGCTTCAGAGAGAATAAACAGAACAGGCAGTCAAGTGATCCATCCCCTGTTGTCCACTCCCAGCTTCTGGCAGTCAGAGGCTAGGGACACCCAGAGCATGGTGTTGCATCCCTAACCATCTTGGTTAATAGCCATTGATGGATCTTTGAGGCTCTGGGCCTGTCTCATCTGCAAACTTTGGTTGAGATTTTCAATACTGGCTAGATTTAAACACACAACTTCCATTCAAATTAAATTAATTCCCTAGTTGGCTTTGAAAGCAAAGCCTGGTATGTGGCAAATAATTATGAAGACAGTCCTTGATACAGGGCAACGCAAATCAGGGCAAAAAATCCTCTTTGCCAGAGGACGTTGTGAAGGCCAAGACTATAATGGGGTTCAAAAACAACTAAACAAATTCATGGAGGATAGCTCAATCAACGGCTATTAGTCAAGATGGGCAGGGATGGTGTCCCTAGCTTCTGTTTGCCAGAGGCTGGGAGTAGGTGGTAGGGATGGATCACTTGGTGATTGCCTGTTCTGTTCATTCCCTCTCAGGCACCTGGCATTGGCCATTGTCAGAAGACAGGATACTGAGCTAGATGGACCTTTGGTCTGACCCAGCATGGCCATTCTTATGTTCTACCGAAACCCTTGACTATGCCAATGTGCATCATGTGGTATGACAGCACCTTTGAGGTGCTCGGTACCTGTCTTAAGTGGAAAATGTTTTTCCTTGTGACAATGTTTCCAGCTCATAGAGTGGGCAATTCCTCAGCTCTAGTAACTGTCTGCTTTATGCCAGAGTACACAAGGATAAGGTAGTGATGATGATTCATCTGAGATATCCCAAGCTGTTGTCAGGTTCCCACCTTAATGACCCAACCATCATCCTCCCAACATTCTTCCCATGCTTGCCTGTTTATCCCAGAAAGGCCCTTCCCCACACATTCAAAGTGGGGCTCTACTTGGAGTGGACTACACGCCTTAGGGTCCACCCTACTCCTTGTCGCATGAAGCCAATTCCTGGGCAATGTAGTCTCCAAGAAGACCATGGCTGAAGGGCAGTTGAATGACACCCCTCACTGCTATGGCCTCGCTCATAATCTAATGCTGGAGGGATTTTGTACTTTGCATTTTACTCCAGGTGTTGCCACTGACTTCTTATATGTACAATGCTTTACCTGTCTGTGCCTCTGTTTTCCCACCTGTAAAATGAGAATGATCTGGCACAGAACTGCTGTGAAACTAAATTCACTAATGTTAGTCAAGAGCTCGGAGAGCCTTGGATAGATTGTGCTATAGAAATGCAAAGTATTATTAATGAATTAAAGGAATTGTGTGCTGTGTCTTTTTGGTACTATAATTGTAATGATTAAGGAAAACAATAGATACACGAACATAGTTTTTAAAAATCCCTCCAGCATTAGGTTAATCTTGCCTTTCTACATGTCTGTAAAGTAACTAACTTGTCTGGTGCTATATCAATAATACAGCATGAGACTGCCTGACAGATCTAGGATCCAGCTCCCCTGGAGCGCGATCTTACCCTCTGTACTGTAATCCCCCTTACTGTTCAGGAGATGGATGTGGAGTAGAGAGAAGGTGCTGTGATGTTACATCCCATATTCTTTATGGAAATATGCTTATGATATGGCTATGGCATAACTGAGATATATTTTATGCAAGCTGGGTCTTGTAAGGTATCATCGGAAAGGTTATAATTTACTGAATGTGATTATCCAATTTGTATGAATGTTTCATTTCTGTATCTAAAGTTAGGAATATTGACTATGTAACAATTACAACTGTGTGTGTATTTAGGAGACACCCACCAGACAACAGGCCATCAGCCTTGATGGGCCATTAGGAAGAAACAATAAGACTTTGAAGATACTAATCTCTCTCCTTCCTGAGAGGCATCCTGGGACATAGCTGTGACACTACTAGGTCAAGTGGTCCTGTCACCTGGTACTAAACACCATCTTGGACTTCTAGTAATTTTCCACTAAAAGGAGGGGGAAGGTCAAGACTGGGAAACAAAAGGTTCCCGCCTCATGTAAATCTTATTTAAGGCTGGGGAGTAAGGCAAACAGGTCTCTCCCTTCACTGCCTTCCCACCCAAGAAGAGTGAATGCTGAAAGTACCTGAAAAGACAAAGGAACTGACCTGATCTTTAAGATCTTAAGCTTAGTATGCATGTTTTGTTTTATTTGCTTAGTAATCTGTCTTGTTTTGTTTGCCATTCCTTATGATCACTTAAAATCTGCCTTTTATAGTTAATAAACTTGTTTTCGTTAATTAGTAAACCCAGTTTGTGCAATTTATAATGGGGGGGGGGGGGAGAAAGACACGAAGTTGTGCATATCTTTCTCCACATTGAGGGAGGGGGCGAATTTATGAGCTTACGTTGTATAGATTTCTCTACAGTGCAAGACAATATTATTTGGGGTGTACTTTCCAGAGGGGAGCTGCACTTGGGTGCTGGGCCTTTTCCTTGCTGTGTCTTCTCATAGAGAGCTGTTTGCAGACTGTGAGATTCTACAGCTGGTGCGTCCCTACCTGTGTGTGTGTGTGTGCTGCCAGAGGCTGGAGAGCCTAATTCAGAAAAACAGGGAGAGGGATGGATGGCAGGAGAGAGATCACTTGATCATTACCTGTTAGGTTCACTCCCTCTGGGGCACCTGGCATTGGCCACTGTTGGTAGACAGGATACTGGGCTGGATGGACCTTTGGTCTGACCCAGTATAGCCGTTCTTATGTTTCTTAGGGAGCCCAGGCTAATGGAGCAGGCAAGCTCAGTGAAATCACAGTACATCAGGTGGCATCCCAGAAGAGGGGTCCAACCCGTCACAGGTGCCCATTTCGTTTACTTAGGCTTGGAAGGATTTGATTTTTATCAGCAAATGTTGGTAAATATCAATTTCACCAAACAGACAAACAGAAAACAAAATTTAATTGATAATTATCAAAATTTACAGATAGGTAAGGTAAGAAATATGCTGCTTGAGAACGTATTAGAGTTTAATTAAAGGATATTTACGGTATTCTGTATATTTTGACATGCATATTAACAATTTGTGTTTTAATGGTTATAAAACTAACTTTTTGAATCCCAATGCTTACTGTCATTAAATAATTGTCTGATTTGCCCATGATGTCCTGCAACTGTGAAAAATTAAATAAATAAAAAAATATTAAAATGCTTAATAATAGACAAGTGATACTATCCATCAAAATTGCAAAAATAAATAAAAATTGAATTCTGCCAAGCTTATGCTTACTGGATTCTCTTTGATTCACACTATGCCAAGTGAAAACCCATCTCCCCGATAGACGTGTACCCAGCCAAGCTGGTACCATGCACACCACTCCCATCGCTGGTAACCCCCGTCCCAGGTTAGGCAGCTGTAGGACGGTCACACACATGGCTGGTACCTGGTCCCCCTGTTAGGCAATAGGGTTTATGGCCAGTACTCCCCCCCCCACACACACACACACCACAATTAGGAATAAAGTGGATGGAGGCATGGGTGTGTGGGTCACATACATGACTGGTGCCCCCTCCCTTAGGCAGTAGGTGGACATGGTCGGTCTCCCCCCACCCCCATTACGCAGTAGTTGGCTGGGGCTCACATGGCCTGCTCCCTCCTGTTGGGTAGTAGCGGGATGGGGGGGGGTCACAAGGCCATCCCCCCCCCTTTAGGCAGTAGGCAGCTGTGAGGGTCACTGGGCTGGTCCCCCCATTAGGCAGTAGGTGTTTGGGGGGGTAGGGGTCACAGGGCTGGTCTCTCTCCCACCTGCCCGTTAGTCAGTAGGGACGGGGGGGGGGGTCACATGGCCGGTTCCCCGCCCCCCGCCCGTTAGTCAGTAGGGACTGGGGGGGGGGGGAGAATCACATGGCTGGTCTCCTCCCCACCTGCCCGTTAGTCAGTAGGGACTGGGGGGAGGGGGTCACATGGCCGGTTCCCCCCGCCCGTTAGTCAGTAGGGACTGGGGGGGGTCACATGACCGGTTCCCCCCGCCCGTTAGTCAGTAGGGGTGGGGGGGGGTCACATGACCGGTCTGCCCCCCGGCAGAGGGCAGGGTTGCACCGCCCCCGCGTGCGTGACGCTGCCGCCGCGCCGCCCCGCTGGGCTGGAGCCGGCTGCGGCAGCCGGGGCCGGGTGTGAGCGGGGGCCGGGGGGGCGCGGGCGGAGGCAGCTGCCCCGTGCGCGGCATGGAGTCCCCCGAGCCCGGCCCGCCGCACGGCCCCTGGCAGCTGGGCAACGACGCCGGCTACGGCTGCTGCTACGAGCACTCGGCCCGGGGGACCGCGGGCGAGGACGGGGCGCGGGGCCCGGAGCACCTCCCGCCGCTGCGCCCGGCGCTCTCGTCCTCCTCCTCCGAGGGCGAGCCCGCCGCCGCCCGCCGCCGCGAGCCCAGCCTGAGCGACGAGGCCGGGGGCGGCTACGAGTTCGACTCGGCCGAGTCCGGCACGTCGCTGCGCTACTCCACGGGCGGCGAGGGCAGCGAGGGCGCCGGGCTGGCCAGCAGCGAGAGCGGCGGCAGCGGCTTCTCCCTGGCGGCCAGCGCGCTGCCCGAGCGGAAGCGGCCGCGCTCGGCGGACGGCGGCGGCGGGCGGCCCCGCTACGAGGTGGTGCGGGAGCTGGGTCCCGAGGAGGTGCGCTGGCTCTACCGCGAGGACAGGAAGAGCTGGAAGCCCTTCATCGGCTACGACTCGCTGCGCCTCGAGCTGGCCTACCGCGCCCTGGGGCCCGGCGCCGGCCCCGGCCCGCCCGTCTGCGTGCGCGGCGGGCTCTACGAGGTGGATGTGAGCAGCGCCGAGTGCTACCCGGTCTACTGGCAGCGTGAGTGCGGGCACCGGCCACCTGCCCCTCCTTGTTCCCCTCAGGTCCCGCCCGGGGGGGGGGGCACCTGCCCCTCCTTGTTCCCCTCAGGTCCCGCCGGGGGCCGGCCACCTGCCCCTCCTTGTTCCCCTCAGGTCCCGCCGGGGGCCGGCCACCTGCCCCTCCTTGTTCCCCTCAGGTCCCGCCCGGGGGGGGGGGGGGCACCTGCCCCTCCTTGTTCCTCTCAGGTCCCGCCCGGGGGAGGGGGGCCACCTGCCCCTCCTTGTTCCCCTCAGGTCCTGCCCAGGAGGGGCGGACACCTGTCCCCCCAGGTCTCCCCCCCCCCAGGGCACCAGCCCCAGAGAGCCCCTGTGCAGAAGCAGGCCCTTGCATCCTCTTGAGCCCCTGCCCCCCCCCTATCCCTTTCAGCCCCTGCTCCCCTCAGTCTCTGCTGGGGGGGCACCTGACTCCCCCTTGTCCCTCTCAGGCCACCTGCCCCCCCTTGTCCTTCTCAGTCCCGTCGGCGGGGGGGGGGAGCTGGCCACCTGCCCCTCCTTGTTCCCCTCAGGTCCCGCCCGGGGGGGGGGGGGCCACCTGCCCCTCCTTGTTCCCCTCAGGTCCCGCCGGGGGCCGGCCACCTGCCCCTCCTTGTTCCCCTCAGGTCCCGCCGGGGGCCGGCCACCTGCCCCTCCTTGTTCCCCTCAGGTCCCGCCGGGGGCCGGCCACCTGCCCCTCCTTGTTCCTCTCAGGTCCTGCCCAGGAGGGGCGGACACCTGCCCCCCCAGGTCTCCCCCCCAGGGCACCAGCCCCAGAGAGCCCCTGTGCAGAAGCAGGCCCTTGCACCCTTCTCAGCCCCTGCCCCCCCCCCCCCTTATCCCTTTCAGCCCCTGCTCCCCTCAGTCTCTGCTCGGGTGGGCACCTGCCCTGGAGAGCCTCTGAGAATGAATAGGCACCTGCCTCCCCTTTGTCCCTGTCACTCCCTACCCAGATGGCCAACACCTACTCTGGAGAGCTCCCGGGAAGGAGCAGGCACTTGGTTACCCCTTGCCCCCCTCAGGCCCCACCTGGGTGGGAATGTGTGGGAGGGAGGCTATCAGGCTCATTTGTGTACTTGAGGGCACCCCCACCCACACACATCCTGGACAGAACAGACTCAGGCAGGAGACTTTTGGGACTCGTGTCTTCTCCCCAAGGGCCCCCCACCCCCTGAATCATGGTGGGAGGTTGGAGAGGCAGTGCAGATCCCTTGGAGACTGGGGGAATCACCTGTTTTCTATTCTCCCCATACATCCTGTGGGGAGTGAGCGTGGGGGGTATAGGCCGTGCAGGTCACTTGAGGAGTAGGGTGTATCTACTCTTTCAGGTTTCAGAGTAGCAGCCGTGTTAGTCTGTATCCGCAAAAATAACAGGAGTACTTGTGGCACCTTAGAGACTAACAAATTTATTAGAGCATAAGCTTTCGTGGGCTACAACCCACTTCTTCGGATGCATCCGAAGAAGTGGGTTGTAGCCCACGAAAGCTTATGCTCTAATAAATTTGTTAGTCTCTAAGGTGCCACAAGTACTCCTGTTATTTCTACTCTTTCAGATCATCCCCCACACAGACACAGAGCTGTAGTGGAAGAAGCACAACATAGGGGGCACTGCTCTTGGTCCCCATGTAGCCTGAGCTATGGTGGAATGGGCAAAGGAGTGGGGAGCAAATATAGTTTATTTGGGAATTGGGAGACGCGTCCTTTTCCTTCCCCTACGTTCTGGGCCTTTGAGGATATGTCTACACAACATTTTGGAGCGAGCCTCCCAGTCTGGGTTCATAGATTTGGAGCTAGTGGGGCTTGCACTTGTGTTCTGATAATAGCAGTATAGACAGCTCCCTATGCTTCAAAGCCCAAACTCCAGCCCGAGCCGCAACTTGAAAATGTTGTCTATACAGCTATTTTTAGAGTGCTAGCATGAGTCCTGCTAGCCCCAGGTCTGTTGACCCCGGGTTGGGAGGCTCACTCCAAAATGCTGTGTAGACAGACTCTTAGAGAGATGTACCAGGTGATGAGGAGAAGACCATGAAGATCCCTTGTATTCTCTGTTCCCCTTTGCCCAGCAGCAGGCAGAGAAGACTTCCTCTTCTCATCTCTCCCCACCTACCATAACCTTGGCACTTGCCCCATGGGAGAATGGGTAATGGACACAATTGGCCCCTGGTTGCAGGGAGGAGACTATGCAAGTCACCCTGGGAATGGAGAAAGCTGCTCTCTTCTCTCTAGCAACTGTGCCAGGGGGCAGAACAGGAGCAAGTGCACACAGCTGTGAGGTGGGGCAGGAGACCGTGCATCCCAACAGTTGAAAGATTTAATTTCTTGATCCTGTGCCTTGTCCATTTTGGAAGCTGATTCAGTCTCATTAAGTCTGAGTAAAAGATGTTTTAAATAATAACTTGCTGCTCAGTGAGAGGGATTTCTGAAGTTTGAAAGGAGAGATTCCTAGATTCCAGTACCTAAAGCAGCACTGTACAAGAGAGAACATAAACTCATGGTACTGAGAAGATTAAGGATGATGGATGCTTTTCTGTCCATAGAAAACTAACTGAAACAACAATGCTTGACCTTACCAGGGTTGGATTATGGATAAACAGAGCCTCTGGTATTTCAGGGACCTCCCTCTGATCATCTGTTACTCTAGCTCCCCCTCTTTACTCTCACATTTCCTCCTCTCTTTGCCCCAGTATGGGGTCTCATCTTCCTCCTCCTCCTGAGTCCTTAATTGTCCCAACCAAGTGAGGCAGCCTGTCCAGCCCCAGCAAGCCTGCATCACTTGGCTGTGTGATGCACTGATGCCCACTGCTCTGTTTCTGCTGTTGGTCTCCGGCGGGGAGCCGAGAGCTTGGGGGGGCGGTAGCTGGACTCCCAATGGGGAGCTGAGAGCCTGGACAGTAGCTGGGCTCAGAGCTGGAGCCCCCCCCCCCCCCCATTTGCCTCTGGGTTACAGCCCCAGCTGTGAGCCCAGCAAGGTTCACAGCAGGAACCCTACCAGCTTTTCTTGTCAATTTCACAGCTCCAGCAGGAACCTTGAATTAACAAGAATGACAGCCTACAGCTAATTTAAGCAGTGTCTACACAGACACTGCATTGCCCTAAATACACCGACATAAGTCCTACGCCTCTCATGCAGGTGGAATTATGCCGCTGTAGTAAGACACTTACATCCGCGGGAGCAAGGCTGTAATGTAGACACTGATATAATTAGGTCAACGTAAGCTGCCTTACCGTGACCTAAGTCTGTAGTGTAGATCAGGCCCTATAGTAATGAACACTGACAATTCATTAATCAATGAAATTTATTGCCCAAGTGACAGGAAGGACTTGATTAAAACTTTATGCTTGCTAAAATATTTCCTTACTAGAAGTCTTCAGATATCCTAGATCTATCTGAGGAGTCAGTTGTAACATCAGAACCACCAGATTGAGTTACAGCTTGAAGAAATTAATTATTGAGAATGTTATCTTTACCCAGTGAGTGGAGATTTATTTAATGAATATTGCAAACCTAGCAAGGGTGCCATGCAAATCAGTAAAGTTATTGGAGGAGGCCTCTAGATAAATATGTAACTTGAAGTTTCATTCCCTGTCTCTTCCATTGACATGGCAATGAATATTTGATTACAAGTAGCAATAATTCATAGGTCTCTTCCATCTGAGTTCTGTGACTATTAGATCACCCAATCCATCCCCTTGACAATGCAAGACTCTTCCTACAGTACATTTTTCTATAGTTTTGCTCAGTTTAGTTTTCAAAATCCCAAGCAATATAGTTTCTTCCCCTTCCTTTGCAAGTCAGACTGTTCTACAGCCTAATCGTAGTGGTGACAGGAAGGTTTGTCCTGATAGCCTAGTTTTCCTATTCTTAATTTCATCCCACTTGGTGTTCACATCCATCAAATATTTGTAGATTGGCATTTTGTCTTTACCTCTGTTCCCCTTTGGTAGTCACTTAGCCAAGTTACACATATTTAGTTTTTTAATCTGTTCTCATAAATCAATCCCCTTCTGCTGCTGCTAACTCTAGTTCTCAGAATGTTCTTTATTTTGAATTCTAACTGCATGTCAGGGTTGTCCATCCTGTAAACTGACATCTGTCTATCAATAGAAATTTATGACATGAGCCAAAAATTTTGTTGTTGGGATAAAAACAAAATGTTCTTTTTTCCCCACCCCTTTGGACATTACCTACCTGAGCATGAGAATACTGCTTATATTTTAAGAGGGATGTAATACTTCCACGCGCCTTAAAGTTGACCTACAAAGAAGAAACCCTTTGGCACTGTTCCTCCTTTTTTTTGCTGATGTGCAATATATGGCAAGAGTCTGAAACGTTAATATTTTTTTTTTTTTGAGCGAGAGAGAACCTATTTTTAAGCTTCTCTTTTTGTACTAGAAATTCAGGTCTCATCTACCCTGTCTTTCCTGGAAGATTGTATGGACAACTGCAGAGCTAAAAGGACTATGTCATCACAAATACCAAGGAGAAGCTTGTGGAACTAAGAAGGAAATTTTTCTTCACTCATTAAAATCCATTTTTTTTACCTGGTTTTGTTAAAAATTTTTTACCTCAAATGCCTGAACAAACAATTGGCGGGGGAAGGGGGGAATCTAGGTTAAAGATTATGCCCCGCATCTTCAATTAAGGCCTTTGAAAATTCATACTCAGGTTCTCTAGACTCCAAAGAAGATTGCCAGCAAAAACACAGAAGAGACGACTTTGTATTTCAAGCAGAAAAAAAGTCTTTCTGGCAGCCTTTGGGCTGGTCTACACTGGGGGGGGGGGGGGGGTCGATCCAAGATACGCAACTTCAGCTACACGAATAGCGTAGCTGAAGTCGAAGTATCTTGGATCGAATTACCTGAGGTCCAGACGGCGCAGGATCGATGGCCGCAGCTCCCCCGTCGACTGCGCTACCGCCGCTCGCTCTGGTGGAGTTCCGGAGTCGACGGTGAGCGCGTTCGGGGATCGATATATCGCGTCTTAACGAGACACGATATATCGATCCCGGATAAATCGATTGCTACCTGCCGATATGGCGGGTAGTGAAGACGTACCCTTTGTATATCACACATCAGCAAAAAGAGTAGAATTCCATTTATTTCCTTTTGCAGGTCACCTTTCAGTTCCACATTAATGCTGTTTAATCCTTATTAGAATTTTATTTGGCCGGGGTACCAGTAGGTAGTATACCCTTTGGTAAAAACATATCCTTTCTGTTGATGAGAAAAAGGTTTTTTCACACATCACTGTCACTGTACAGTGCATACCTTTTCTTGTAGTGATCATGGTTGGTGAGCTAACAAAAATAAAATGTATATATTTCTCCCAGGACTTTTTTTTATCAGTAGTTAGGACTCTCCTTCTTGCTAGTGTTTTGTCAGATACTAACATTTAACAATATATCTGCTGGGGTTTGTATGGATTATTAAAATGCTGGTTTTGAGTAGGTACAGTTTAAAAGTCTTTCACCTTGAGCACATCCTCTTGTCTTTTCATACTTCAAAACATCAGCTTTTGTTGCTATTTGGAGACATTGCAAAAGAAGGAGAAACCTGAATATTCAAGAGAGACCATTCTGCACAGTATTAATAGTTTGGTGCAATTATCCAGGTGCACCAATTGTCAAATAAACAGGCTTGAAGTATTACAAAGTAGTAAGACTGGACTTACTATGAGGGATGAAAGCTTTCCAACCTCTGCTAGTGGAGACCAGTACTCTAAACAGATATTTGCTAATAGCCTAATTGCTTGATAGTATAGTGATTTAAACTGTGCAAATGTAGGAGAGATGCAAATAACACAAAATAAATTATTGAAAGTTGCTGGAATTATTAATAATTGAAATTATTAATATGGGAAACCACCAAACACTAATTTAACCACAAATTTTTATTAAATCCAAAGTCTAACTTATACAATTGCTCTAAACATGCCTAAAAAGCCTAAATAATAAGCAATTTACTGCATCCAAGCAGTAACAAAACATTTTGAAGCATTTGATCTAGATACTTACAAACAGGCTAAACCCAGAGGTGCTTAGACCCATATTGGTCAGCTCCAATGTGGTCAGGCAGGTATTAGCAATGAATCCTTTAAGAGCTTACTTTTTATACCCTTTACCAAACAAGTGATGTCATTGCCAATTACTGACTTCAGCTAAAACCCAAATTGAGACAGTTCACCCTTATTTCCAGTATTAATCCTGATAAGATTTACAACCTCCTTCTTCCCAAGGCCTTTCCTCCCCTCATTCTTGCTGTCAAGCAGTTTTCCCATTGCATGTGAGTTCACATAGGCTTTAACACTGGTGTGTGGGGTAAGGAAGGACTGTGTTGGCTCATTTTAAGACAGATTCTGTTTTATTTAAAACCATCTCATCCCTATCAGTCAGAGGCCTTATTTTTAGAAACTTCCCCTTATCGTCTTCTTTGAACCAGGCATCCTCCCTACTTTATTCCTTCTGGCCTTATCACTTACTATTTTCAAGGACTTCCTTCTACTTGCTAGTCAGGGCTTTCTTTATAACAGATATACTTCCTTTATCAAATTTATGCAAACTTTAATTCTTTTTTTTATATTTATCCTACAGACATATTGAAACCTGACTGTATAGCTGCAGCTGATATTAATATTCAGTCCTTGCAACTCTTGTTCCCTTCTTTTTCTTTAATATGTAATTGCACAAGTAATGATTTGTAAATTTTTCTGTAAAAATAAAATTGAAATGTGTTGGCTAAAAGTTTAAATTTCAGGAATGTTGTCAAGTGTAAATTCATATTAAAACAAAAATCCCAACCTTTCTCTTACCTGTAACCAATAACACCTTGGATCATAAGAACCGCCACATTGAGTCATACCAGTGGTCCATCTAGGCCAGTATCCTGTCTGATAGTGGCCAGTGCCAGATGCTTCAGGGAGAATGAACAGAACCAGGCAATTTTAAGTGATCCATCCCCTGTTGTTCAGTCTCAGCTTTTGACAGTTGGAGGTTTAGGGAAACCCAGAGCATGGGATTGTGTCCGACTGTCTTGGCTAATTGAGAGTACTGGTTCTGAGCATTAGCAGGAAAAGGTCATTAGAGATTTTGGGAAGAACTGTTTTGGTAGAGTGTAACAGGCTGACACCCGATTGAAGAGGTTCTAGGATGGTACTGAAAGAGAGGAATTCCAGACAGTTATTGCAGACAATGCATTCAGTGAGCTTGGAGATGAAAGGGAGATGAGGCAGTAGTTGGAAAGACAAGGAGATAACAGTGAGTTTTTAAGATGGGAGAGAATAAAGTATGCTTATATGGTGAAGGGAAAGAACCAGTGGAGAGTAAGAGGCTAAGGAGATGGATAAGGGAGGAGATGAGAGTTGACACCAGGGAGATCAGGATGTGGTGACTGGAGCAAGTGGGAGGGTTAGAGGAGGAAAGCAAATGAGAAACTTCTGCATCCTTGACAGAAGAGGGAGGAGAGAATCTAGAGGGGGAAGGAAAAGCAAACAGAGGAGAGCGAGAAGTTCACAACTCTTATTTTCTTGTTCATTAATATTTCAGGAAGGGTTTTCGTCTCCATATGGAGGATCTCAATTTTTTTTAATGGAGTTAAAAAGGCATTCACATTTCAGAAACCTTCTCACTTAGACTATTAATCTGTTGTCCATTGCTACTCTGCCCTGTAGTGTAGTTTGCTCACAGTCCCATTTTAGGTCCCCAGTTAGGAAGGTGCTTATGCTTATAGTTAAGGATATGCTTGTGCTTAAGTCCCATTGAAGTCAATGCTTAAAGTTAAGGACATGCTTATGTACCTTTCGTGAATCGTGATGTTAGGCATTTGACAAATAGTCATCCTTCTCTGGTTCAGTTAGCCTCTGCCTATTGTTTGAAAGAATGCAGGTCTCTTCCCTGGGTTTGAAGAGGGTTGATGGGGGAAGGGGTTCTAAGACATGTTTATTCTATCCATAGGATGCTGGTGATGGAAGTAACTTATGTAGCTGTCTCACTTCTAAGTACTAAATTCCCTACTATTATTCAGAACGTGTGTGTGTGTGTGTGTGTAAGGCGTGTTTTTATGCTCTTCCAAGTCTGGATTCAATGGCACCATCGCTCTTTTCAGAGCATGGTGTATGCGCCAATGAGTTCTTTGATGACAGTCCTATCCACAGGTAGGGCATACCCGCTCACTAGCAGTGCTCTGAATCCAAGCAGCAGATTCTTTCCTCCTCTAATGCTGGTCATCACAAAGCTTGATTCAGTTCACCTTGCAATGCCTCAATCCATCTACAGGCTGACTCTGCCAATCTGATTGTAGAGCCATTGGCCATTATCTTTGAAAACTCATGGTGATCGGGGGAGGTCCCAGATGACTGGGAAAAGGCTAATGTAGTGCCCATCTTTAAAAAAGGGAAGGAGGAGGATCCGGGGAACTATAGGCCCGTCAGCCTCACCTCAGTACCTGGAAAAATCATGGAGCAGGTCCTCAAGGAATCAATTCTGAAGCACTTAGAGGAGAGGAAAAGTGATCAGGAACAGTCAGCATGGATTCACCAAGGGCAAATCATGCCTGACTAACCTAATTGCCTTCTATGAGGAGATAACTGGGTCTGTGGATGAGGGGAAAGCAGTGGATGTGTTATTCCTTGACTTTAGCAAAGCTTTTGATACGGTCTCCCACAGTATTCTTGCCGGCAAGTTAAAGAAGTATGGGCTGGATGAATGGACTATACCAGGAAGCCGTGGCCAGCACATCCCTCGGCCCGCACTGCTTCTCGCCGCCCCCATTGGCCCGGGACGGCGAACCGCGGCCAGTGGGGGCCGCCATCGGCCGAACCTGCCGCGTCAGCAGGTAAATAAACTGGCCCAGCCCGCTAGGGTGCTTACCCTGGCGAGCCGCGTGCCAAACGTTGCCGACCCCTGGACTATACGGTGCATAGAAAGCTGGCTAGATCGTCGGGCTCAATGGGTAGTGATCAATGGCTCCCTGTCTAGTTGGCAGCCGGTATCAAGCGGAGTGCCCAAAGGGTTGGTCCTGGGGCCGGTTTTGTTCAATATCTTCATTAATGATCTGGAGGATGGCGTGGACTGCACTCTCAGCAAGTTTGCAGATGACACTAAACTGGGAGGAGTGGTAGATATGCTGGAGGGTAGGGATAGGATACAGAGGGACCTAGACAAATTAGAGGATTGGGCCAAAAGAAACCTGATGAGGTTCAACAAGGACAAGTGCAGAGTCCTGCACTTAGGACGGAAGAATCCCATGCACTGCTACAGACTAGGGACCGAATGGCTAGGCAGCAGTGCTGCAGAAAAGGACCTAGGGGTTACAGTGGACAAGAAGCTGGATATGAGTCGACAATGTGCCCTTGTTGCCAAGAAGGCTAACGGCATTTTGGGCTGTATAAGTAGGGGCATTGCCAGCAGATCGAGGGACGTGATCATTCCCCTCTATTGGACATTGGTGAGGCCTCATCTGGAGTACTGTGTCCAGTTTTGGGCCCCACACTACAAGAAGGATGTGGAAAAATTGGAAAAAGTCCAGTGGAAGGCAACAAAAATGATTAGGGGGCTGGAGCACATGACTTATGAGGAGAGGCTGAAGGAACTGGGATTGTTTAGTGTGCAGAAGAGAAGAATGAGGGGGGATTTGATAGCTGCTTTCAACTACCTGAAAGGGGGTTCCAAAGAGGATGGATCTAGACTGTTCTCAGTGGTAGCAGATGACAGAACAAGGAGTAATGGTCTCAAGTTGCAGTGGGGGAGGTTTAGGTTGGATCTTAGGAAAAACTTTTTCACTAGGAGGGTGGTGAAGCACTGGAATGGGTTACCTAGGGAGGTGGTGGAATCTCCTTCCTTAGAGGTTTTAAAGGTCAGGCTTGACAAAGCCCTGGCTGGGATGATTTAGTTGGGAATTGGTCCTGCTTTGAGCAGAGGGTTGAACTAGATGACCTCCTGAGGTCCCTTCCAACCCTGATATTCTGTGAACCAGAGCGGCATTCTGCACTCCTTTCCCAATCATCCACAGAGATTCCAAAGGATACTAAATCATCTTTATAAGCATCCCGAAATCAGTGCAGTAGTCTGCCTCTCTTTCTAGACCCTTCACGTGCTTCAGAGTACAGCACACTCTTCAGGATCCTGTAATCCAGCATTAATTTGACATGTCCGAGCCACCTGAGTCTTTTCTTACTAATCAACCTTCCCATGAATGACACATCAGCACATTTTAACACTTCCACATTTGTCACCCTGTCTTGCCATCTTATTAGAAGAATTTTATGCAAGCATCTGATTACAAAGCTATTTAGTCTTTTGGTTTGTTTGGTATGTAAGTCCATGTTTCTGAGTCATATAGAAGAGTAGATAAAACACGTCTCTTAAATATGGATTTTCACTTTAGTTGACAATTTGTTATTGTTCCATGCTGTCTTGCAAAGTCCTGCTAGTGAGCTCGGCATCAAGATCTACATTGCTGGTAACAGTAGAGCCAAGATAGCAAAATTGGTCAATAACATCCAGACAAATACCATCTAAGGTGATATCTGGAACTGGTTCTGAAGAGCCTTGGTGCATGGTAACAGTCTTTTTCAAGCTTATTCCTAGCCCAGAGATTTTTCATGAATCTGAGAACTTGGTATTAAGATGTTGTAAGGCATCAACACTGTGAGCCTAAAGGGCTGCATCATCTTCAAACAACAGGTCCCTTATGATGATCTCCTTCATCTTGGCTCTGAACCTTGCAATTTTAAACAAACCTCCATCATGTCTAGTGCTAAGATAGACACCCTCTCGAGCAACGTGGAACGCATGTTCAAGCAGGAATGAGAAGTAAATATTAAACCATATAGGAGCCAGTACACAACCCTGCTCACTTCGTTGTTGATGTTAAATTAGTCTGACTCTTGGCTTTCATAAATTACAGTTGCCTTCATGCCATCGTGTAAAGATTTCACAAGGTTTAGCAATATAGGTGGACAACCAAGCTTCTTCAGAACAATGTAAAGCCCTGACCAACTAACCTTGTCAAAGGCTTTTGTTAAATCTATAAAAGCCATGTACAGTGGAATATGCTTTTCTCTGCACTTTTCCTGAAGTTGTCTTGCAGAGGAGACCATGGCTATTGTGGACCTTCCTGAGCGGAAGCCACACTGGCTCTCAGGATAGATAATCTCCGCTAAAGTTTGAAGTCTAGGTATAAGAATACAGTTTAAGATTTTTTCCCATAATGTTAAGAGAGATACCTCTGTGGTTATTACAGTCACTTCTGCCTCCTTTGTTTTTATAGAGTTGGATGAAATGACCATCCTTAAAATCTTGCGGAACGGTTTCTTCCTTCCAACGGAGTAGCAATACCTCGTGCAATCTTTGCAGCAAGTCTTTGTTTGCACATTTGTAGATTTTAGCAGGCGAACAGTCAGATCCTGAGGCTTTGTTGTTGGGAATCTTTTTGATGCTTTGTTCAAGTTCCTCTAGTGTAGGTTTGGCATCCAGCGGAGTTATAACTTCAAACCCAGGCAATTTGTCTAACTCACAGTCTGCTACAGACTCCCTTGAGTATATCATTCCATAGTGCTCAATGTACCTCACCAGTTGCTTCCTTTTATCAGTTATGATATTGCCATCCAGATCTTTCAGTGGAGCTGTCTTGTTCTTTATCAGCTTAATGGCCTTTCTAATGCCCTCATACAACCATCTACTATCACCTTCATCAGTCACCTTTGGACACTGTCACAGAAACCCAGCCAAAATTCTTGAGCACACCTCCTGCAAGCTATTTGAACAGCCTTACAAGCTTCTCTTAGGTTGCTGAGTGAATCAGTAGTAGTAGACTTGTAGGTGATCAGGGCAGATGTTTTCTCTCAGTGAGTGGCAGCGGTATCTCAGAATGGTCTACGAACCAGTCAACATTTTTCTTAGTACTCTTTCCAAAACTCTTGATTGCTGCATTGTATGTACTTGTCTCCAGAACTTCCTGTGCATCTAAAGGAGTTTAATTAGTTCCGGCTGTCTTTGCTGCTACTTCATTAAAAAGCTGTTTCTTGACCGGATCGTTGATTTGGCTCAAATGAATACAAGGTTGTATGGCAGTTTTATTACGGTCAATCTTCTTGGCTTGAAATTTCACTTTGCAGCA
Source organism: Emys orbicularis (assembly GCF_028017835.1). Lineage (NCBI taxonomy): Eukaryota > Metazoa > Chordata > Testudines > Emydidae > Emys > Emys orbicularis. The sequence continues at coordinate 9,466,975 of NC_088686.1, read as the reverse complement.
AACGAGAGTGGTCTGTGTCACAGTCTGCACTTCGGAAGGATCATGTATGCAAGATCTTTCAAATATGTATGTTTTGTCAATACCAAGTTCAGCTGATACCAGTGCTTGAACCGGTGGCTAAGTCCATAAATGGCTATTAGCCAGGATGGGTAAGAATGGTGTCCCTAGCCTCTGTTCGTCAGAGGATGGAGATGGATGGCAGGAGAGAGATCACTTGATCATTGCCTGTTAGGTTCACTCCCTCTGGGGCACCTGGCATTGGCCACTGTCGGTAGACAGATACTGGGCTAGATGGACCTTTGGTCTGACCCAGTACGGCCTTTCTTATGTTCTTATGTTCCACGATGCTCTTCTTCTGATGTTACCAGCAAAGAAGGTGTTAGTCACCGATAAGCCTTGACTGGCACAGAGCTAAAGAACTCTTTTTGACCATAGTCATTCATACATCCAATGCCATGCCTACTATTATTCAGAATGTGCATGCATGTGTTTGTGTAAGGGATGTTTTTATGCTCTTCAGAGTCTGGATTGTAGTTCTGTTTAACAGATATTTTAGAGCCCTGTAAGTGAAGACTGTGACGGATTGGATCACAGAAACCCCCTTGGGAGCTGCCAACTGATGTGCCGAGACTACCTCTGCTCCTGTTTTCCCTGCCAGCTCAGGACTCCAGCACCCCGTCTTGCTGAGCCAGACACTCCCGTCTGCTCCAACAAAGACCCGGGGTCTGAATTACTTGCCCCAAAGCTGCAGGTTTACCTGAAAACAGCTCACAGAAGTGTGCTTGTCTTTAACACTCAGATGCCCAACTCTCAATGGGGTCTAAACCCAAATAAATCCGTTTTACCTCGTATAAAGCTTATGCAGGGTAAACTCATAAGTTGTTCGCCCTCTATAACACTGATAGAGATGCACAGTTGTTTGCTCCCCCAGGTATTAATACATACTCTGAGTTAATAAGTAAAAAATGATTTTATTAAATACAGACAGTAGGATTTAAGTGGTTCCAAGTAGTAACAGACAGAACAAAGTAAGTTACCAAGCAAAATAAAATAAAATGCGCAAATCTATGTCTAATCAAACTAAATACAGATAATCTCACCCTTAGAGATGCTTCAGTAAGTTTTTTCCTCAGACTGGACACCTTCCAGGCTTGGGCACAATTCTTTCCCCTGGTACAGTTCTTGTTCCAGCTTAGGTGGTAGCTAGGGGATTCTTCATGATGGCTCTTCCCTTTTGTTCTGTTCCACCTCTTTATTTATCTTTTGCATAAGGCGGGAATCCTTTGTCTCTCTCTGGGTTTCCACCCCCTCACTGGAAAAACACCAGGTTAAAGATGGTGGAATCTCCTTCCTTAGAGGTTTTTAAGGTCAGGTTTGACAAAGCCCTGGCTAGGATGATTTAGTTGGGGACTGGTCCTGCTTTGAGCAGGGGGTTGGACTAGATGACCTTCTGAGGTCCCTTCCAACCCTAATATTCTATGATTCTATGATTCCAAACTACCATTAATGGCCCACACTTTACATAATTGCAATAGGCCCTCAGAGTTGTATTTCATATTTCTAGTTTCAGATACAAGAGTGGTACATTTCTACAAATAGGATGATCACACTCGGTAGATTATAAGCTTTGTAATGATACCTTACAAAAGACCTTTTGCATGAAGCATATCTCAGTTACATGATATTCACTTATTATTAAATTTTTATAAAACCATATAGACTACACAACGTCACAGAGACTTCTTACTGGATAGGATAGCAAAATTGCCCCTACATGATCTCAGTTAAATTTTACCAACCTTCATTGGGTTGGGCACTAAAATCTGAAGTGTCATAAGGTTCTTGCTTAATTATATAATGATTTCCGGTACAGTGCTATTTTCTGAAAAATACCAGGCTCAGACAGAAGAACATTCACAAACCTTTACTGAAATTTATCTCCTAATATTGTTTAACAAGACTCAAATGGATCTGCTGATAAGAAAAATATTTATTCCCCTACCTCTCTTGCCTGCCACATACTCAAAATTTGTATGTTTTTGGAAACCAAAGTTTTGAGTGTGGAATTGCTGTCCATAGATGCTGGAAAGTCTCCTGTCAATTTGCTGTGTTTAATTTAAAAACAAGAGCCACTCTGCCAGGCAAAGTATAGATTACAGATACAAAGTCCAAGGGAGCTGGTTTCCTTTACCTTCATATTAGACCTATGTAAAATGGATTTCAAGATTTTTATATATATGACTAAATTATGGTAATCTGAAGTCTGACGCAGACTCATTACTTTATATTTAAAAAATACAGCCCCATCAATTAAATTTCCTAAAAACTGGAACTGTAGCCCTGTTTTATATTTGAATGCAGTAGTCCATATGTATTTAGATGTGTCTTTACCTGATTAAGAAACTGACATGAATGTTAATAGAAGATCTGTGGAAACAGTTGATCAGACTCAGAATCTTTTATTTTACTAATGGCTTGAAAAAAGAATGATTAACAAAAGGATCCACCTCAATTGCTGGTCTGCTGAATGATTCCAGATTTTATGAAATTAAGTGAATTTTTTCTTCCAGTCAGTGGGATCAGAATCTTTCTTTTGTGGTGATATATAATAGTAACCTGAGTGTGGGTTTGGAGGCATCTTCCCTTTTCTTTCATGTGCATTATGTGTGATAATTGAACTAGATCTGAAGATTGAAAGTCTTATGGTTTTGGAACCTGCTGGTCAATGTTATAAACTGATTAAATGTGCTTCATAGAAACATGTTTACAAGTTGTTGCAGAATACCCAAAGTGGCTTGTTTACATAAGGCAGCTTCGCATTTCCTTTTCACAGAGGGAGTGGAATCCTTGTTCCTTTCCCCATTTAGTCCACTTGGGTGACAGTAGATGTGAGTTGAATGGGTAACTTGCTTGTATGTGTAACTGTTTGTGGGATCAGGGCCTAAATCTGGAAAGAGAAGAGAATCTCTTTGTTTAGCAGCAGGGTGGATTTGATTTAAATCACTAGTCAGGAAGACTCGATTTAATCATGGATTTCTAAATAAAAGTGCCTTCTTGCTGGTGGTTATAACCTTAATACATATTCTTCACAACTCAGAGATAGATGTAGGTTTCATTTTTAGAAGGGACACACTATACATTTTTTAAATGATTTATTTTGAAAACTTTTCAGATTAGTTTTACAGCTATATCAGAAAACGAATGATTGTTTTGGTTATTTCATTTACCAAAGGTAATTGAAGCAGATAGTTCACCTCCCAATGACTTCATAAATATCTCCATTTCAACAGGTTAATCATTAATATTTGGAGGATTTTCTTGCCATGCTGTTTTAGGAGGAGAACATCACCAGACAGACATTTAAATTGTTTGTTTTATTTAACTAAAACAACAATGTTATGTATTCTGGATTTTTTTTGTTCAACAGCAAACATATAATATTTTAACAAAACAAGCATATGAATTTTTGAATTTAGTTAAAACATTCAAGTTTTTTAAAATCAGGTTTGTTTTTGTTAATTGTTTTTAACTAAAATAGTTAAATGAAATATTTAAAAAAAACCACAAAAATTAAATTGACTGTGTCAGCCAGGTCAACATGAGAAACTTTAAAATATTGGCTTCTGTAGCTAGCTCAGTCGTATTCACCTTCATTTTCCTGTTTTTTTTCATAATCTGGAAAAGAAAAACAAGCTTTCCTGCTTTTTCAGGTCCCAAACAATTTCTCAATTTGGAATGAATTAGTCCAAAGGAAGAAAATATTCTTTCTACATGGGCAAAAGAAGCTACTGCTGTTAAGTGAGATTATCACTTCAACAGTCTCTGAATCCATGTGCTTAAGAAACTTCCACCAGTTCACTGGTGTGATTTTCTTTTAAAACATCATCAGCAAACATATATTTCTTGAATGGTTCTTATTCCTGAACTGGGTCTCTTTTACCGCCTGCTGCCATTATAGGCTATCCCTTCTAGTGAGAGAATGGTATGATAGATCTCAAATCAATGAAGGCTACACTCAGAAAGACCTCAAGACTTCTGGAATATGCTGCTCAAACAGTTTCACTTTTGTTTCTACTGCCTGTCCCTCCCTTCTCACATTTATCTCCAGACTTCTTCTCCTTGTCCAGATCTATTCCGCCCCCCACCATCTTCTATTCATTGAACTTTTTGAAACTTTACACTTTTAGAGAGAGGTAAGGGATTGACCCTGTGTACACAAATTTGCAGAGGGACAATAGGGTTGAGATCTGTTATTTCTCACCTCTATATATTTATTTATTTATTTTATTTAAAAACATTTTTGCTGTTAACAAGCATGTTATCTCTGGAGACACAAATCCACAGTTTGAGAACTGCAAAACTAAGCGTCTCTGATGGTATCTTCTAGACTGAGCACTGAGTCCCATTGGGTAGATAGAAAGATTAACCTAAATAATCTATACAGAAGCCCCTGGAACCCCATAAAATTGGGTCCCTAATCCATGAATTATTGGAACTCATTTACAAAACTTTTCTTAAACATTACATGAATATATTGTCTCATACTATAGAATTAGAATTTATAATCCCTATTCCATGATGAGATATCTTTGAGCTATAAGGCATCTTCATTAAAACTATCCTTAGGTTTTTCCTCAAAAAGCATTTTATCAAAAAAATCTGATTTAAATTTAAAAAATCTGTTTTATCTTTAAAAAAAAAATTGATTTTTATCCACCCTGTTTAGCAGATTGCATTTAATGTTTTTAGCCACCAAGAATACCCCCGCCTCTCTAATTTTTGCAAATCCCTCAATAAATAGTTTGGAAATATTTTATTGAGAGTAGAGCAGGGGAAGATTCCTCACCACTTTATAAATGAAAGTACTCCCCTGAGTTGGGACACTGGATGAAATCCTGGCCATATTAAGTCAATGAGAGACCTAAAGTCTCCTTCTTTAGGTTGTGTTGTTCCTCACAAAAGAACACAGCAGTTTGCGCACCTTTCCATTAAAACATAGAAAGGTCAACATAATTGGGATTAAATGAATGCTTCCATTCATTTTCATAGTAGTAACCTACTGCATTCTGAAATCATTTTTTGATGAATTGGTAGAAATCTGTACAGTACCAAGTTGTAAAAGGAATCCAGGATGTTGCCCAGATGATATCAAGTACTGAACTTACTCCAAGTGGTTGGCTTTTGTTGCACAGACCTTTCCTTTCAAACATTATGTAGAAAAAAAAATTGTCATGGGTAAAACATAACTCTTCAATTATCTCTATCTGTCTTGGATGGTTTACTCTTGTTTTTTTTGGTAATCGGCTATACTCATAATAAAACTTCCTGTCCTCTGAGTTCTCTCTTGAAGAAAGTGCACTCTTGGCTAAGTTTGTGGGAGAAGTAGAACAAATAGAATGGGAAGTTCCCTATCTTAAAAAACTAACACTCTAAACATGTGTGCATTGACAAGAATAGGACCAGCAGTTGGCCACCATTATCAAGTAGTGTAGCACCTCTAGTGGCAGTCATAGTGCAAGCTGTAGTGTTTATGGGACTCGAGTTAACACAGTGGTAAAAAACACCTAAGTTCTGTCCCTTATAACTTACAATAACCACACTCTTGCTACCACCAGTGAAACTGCACTGAAGGTGAATTTTACAGATCACACTTTTTTGTGTGCAGAAGACATAATTTTAGACACGATACTATGAAAGAAGGGAACAGCCTTCAGGAAGGAGATGGAGTAGGGAAGGATAAAGGGCTACAGCACATGTACATTCCAATAGTTCAAACAGGTTTTTAATTTTGTATATGTTTACTTATTTGTGATTATCCGGATCACTTTGTTTGAAGAAAGAAGCTGATTAACTTTTGCTAGCAGGGCTTGAGAAAAAGCCATTTACAAGTAGCAAGTGAGAATTTTTCACTGATTAGTGCCGGGGGCTCTAACAGTATGTCTACACAGCCCACGGCAGTGAGCCTGCCAGAATAGGTCAACAGACTGGGGCTCACACTACCGTGCTAAAAATAGCTGTGTAGACGGTGCTTTGAAGTTGTCACTTGGGCTCTGGAGCCCGCTCCTCTCCCTAGGCTTCAGAGCTTGAACTCCAGCCCAAGCTGCAACATCTACTCAGCTATTTTTAGCATGATAGCTAGTGTGAGCCCCGCAAGCCTGCGTCTGTGGGCCCCAGGCTGGGAGGCTTGCTGCTGCAGGCTGTGTAGACCTACCCTAAATGTACCTCTCAAATGTCTTTCATTTCGAAACCATTCGTTGTGGTCCCAGGGATCTCTGACTCTTGTCAAATTATTTACAACCATAATAATAATGAAACTAAGTTTCTAGAAGGTTATTTACGCTCAAGGAAGGAATCTCACAGATTTTAAGTTTCTTGCATGAATAATTTTTGGGGAATCTTATTTTTGATTCTTTGTCACACATTTTGTTCTGCATTTGGACCTAGGTAGGTTGAGAGGTTTGAAAGTAAGCCATCAATTTTTGCAAAAGTTAGGCTTTTATTTAAGTAAAATTTAAATTTCTAGCTCTTATTAGTGAAGATGTTCTTACAATTATAAACTGAGTGTAAACCAATATAGATGTCTTCACTTCAGACTGAGCAGAACTAGAGGCCCTGGAACTGCCTTAGCTTTACCAAACAGCAACATTGACAGACTAGTCAGTTTTGCAGCAGTGAAATGAAAACTGTTTATTGTATCTAACTCTCATATCCTACTATTATTCTTTGTGTATGTGTGTGTTTACCATATTGAATAGTAGCTGTGATGGGTTGGATCACAGAAACCCCTTTGGGACTGCCATCTAATGTGCCTAGACTACCTCAGCTTGTTTTCCCTGCCAGCTTGGGACTTCAGTTCCTTTGCCTGGTTTGAGCCAGACATGCTTGCCTGCTGCAAACACAGATCCAAGTCTGAACCACGTCCCCCACAAGCTGCAGGCTTAACTGAAAACAGCTTAAGTGCTCCTGTCTCCAGCTCTCAAATACTCAACTCCCAATGGGGTCTAAACCCCAAATAAATCCGTTTTACCCTGTATAAAGCTTATACAGGGTAAACTCATAAATTGTTTGCCCTCTATAACACTGATAGAGAGAGATGCACAGCTGTTTGCCCCCCAGGTATTAATACATACTCTGGGTTAATTAATAAGTAAAAAGTGATTTTATTAAATGCAAAAAGTAGGATTTAAGTGGTTTCAAGTAAAAACAGACAGAACAAAGTGAATTACCAAGCAAAATAAAATAAAACACCCAAGTCTAAGCCTAATACAGTAAGAAAACTGAATACAGATAAAATCTCTCCCTCAGAGATGTTTCAATAAGTTTCTTTTACAGACTGGATGCCTTCCTAGTCTGGGCACAGTCCTTTCCCCGGTACAGTCCTTGTTCCAGCTCAGGTGGTAGCTAGGGGATTTTTCATGACTGCAGCCCCCTTTGTTCTTTTCCACCCCCTTATATATCTTTTGCACAAGGCGGGAATCCTTTGTCCCTCTGGGTTCCCATCCCTCCTTCTAAATGGAAAAGCACCAGGTTAAAGATGGATTCCAGTTCAGGTGACATGATCACATGTCACTGTAAGACTTCATTCCCCGTTTGCCAGCACATACGTATACAGGAAGACTTACAAGTAAACAGAGCCATCTGCAGTCAATTGTCCTGGTTAATGGGAGTCATCAAGATTCCAAACCACCATTAATGGCCCACTCTTTGCATAATTACAGTAGGACCTCAGAGTTATATTTCATCTGGTTTCAGATACAAGAGTGATACATTTATACAAATAGGATGACCACACTCAGTAGATTCTAAGCTTTGTAATGATACCTTACAAGAGACCTTTTGCATAAAGCATATTCCAGTTACATTAAATTCACACTTATTAGCATATTTTCATAAAATCATATCGAGTGCAATGTCACAGTAGCTTTTATTGATATGCTTTAGACAGTTTTCCTCATTGCTTTTTGTTCAAGCTTAATTTTTTAATAATTTGTCTCTGTACATTTTAGTGTAGCAATTTACAGTTCTGATTCAAGTGGAATGAGTGAGGAATCATTTAAACCTCGCTTTCTGTGTCAATGTGTATCTGTCAAGATTTTAAAATTGTATAGTATTTTAATCACACTGCAGATCACAAGGTTCCGGTAGCAGTGTGAAGGAGAGAAGTGAAGAGGAATTGCAGTTTGGGCAGAACTTGTCGTCCAGTTTTAACTGGATGCAGTATTCAATTCCTGTCCTAAATTGTAGTGTAGAGTTGCTATACGATGAAATGGCTGTTGCAGTCTCCTGAGCTTCCAGTGGCTCTAATATGTAATATTACTTACACACACAATGTGAGTAAGTCCTTTTGAAAGGAAAAGGTGTTTTTAAATACATACAAATTCTATTTTAAAAACTACCTTTTCCTTTCCTTTCAAAAGGACTTATGAGCCATTCAGATTGGTATCCACAGGCCTTTATCCCTTCATTCATAATAACTATTGATTGTTCATCATTCTACCACTAATTTGATGTTTCATGGCTTTATTTTGCTTTTTATTGTTTTAAATTCCATGGTGGCAGGTTTATTCAGTCCTAATTGCTAGGAATGCCTGCCTAAATAGTCAGCCACATCTCTTTGGTTTGGGTTTATGGCTGTATGATTTAAAAATTGATTTTCGCGTAATGATTTTAAAACAATTATATATCAAAACGGAGGTCTTACTGTTACATTACAATGAACATACTCCCTGCAGTGAGAGCGTTCTTACAACTCCTTCCAGAAAAAAATGTTTGTCTATGAAAGAATGAAATTGAGTAATTTTTTTGTGCAGTTTAATTTCTTGTGCTTAAACTTTTTTATAAGACTAGTAAAATTTATGTGAATAATTAGAACAGAATACTTTCTGGTTTGTCACCTTTTTCTTCCACTTGTCATCTCTGGCATTGAAATTTGTTTTTAAAGATCTTGTATATACACACCATGCAAATGAATAACCAGCCAAACATATTGATATCTTCACACCTAAGTCATTGCAAACTATAGACTATATGTGTAAAAGTTGGGGAAGTCAAGAAGTCAAGGGAAATACCTCCGTGTGAATCAAAATTTTGGGGACAAAAAGTAAAGCAAAGCAACAAAATTAGTAAAACTTCACCAATGGCAAGCAAAGGAGTAAAACATTAAATGTGAAAGAAAAAGCATTGATTCAATGTTAAGACTGAGACATTAACACATCGAAGTCGGGAAGTTCCAGAAATGAAGATTTGACACACAATTTTATAGTGTAAGTTAGATACTAAATACCGTTAAGGGTTTAATTTCCCAAGGAAATCAAGGCTAAAATGTACGTACAGTACATGCAACATATCCAGATAACATAGTAGAAATTGTAGGTTGGAATTTTCAAGTGTCTAAGTCACTGAGGAGCACAATTGGGCTTTGCTTCTAAATTACTTAAGTGCTTATAAAAATCATGTCCTTAATTTTTAGAATTTTCTAGCTTTTCAGTGCTTGATTTCTCAACCTTAAATTCGAAAACTGGCATTAAAACAATTAATTCCACCCGTCCCCCCATCCTTTTTTAAAAAGGTCTGAGGGAAGAGAAGGAACAAATATCACAGCACACCTTTAATTTAGGGAGTCGGGGGAGGAGCATCAAATACATTATATAGAGTGCACTGCTTAGGCTGCTGAAAGAACCTTTTTTTCTTGAAGCAGTAATGTTCCATAGTGAGGACTAGGAAGTATACTTTGTTTGAAGGGTGGGTTTTAGGTGTCTGCTGGTTTTGAGTTATGCTTTGGCAAAAATTTCAGTTGAAACATCAGGGGAAAGTGTGTCTTCAAAATGGCTGTATTAATTTTGCTTAAACATTCACAAAAAGTAAAAAACTTAAGATGAAGAATTCACTTGAAACAATTATGAGGCTGAAATGGAAGTTTTGGGATTTCACCATACATTGGTGAAAACTGTAATAACTTTTTTATTTAATTTTTTTTGTGCCTATCCTAATTTTTAAGTGCAATTTACAAACCAATTTCTAGACATTTCATAGATTTTTTTTTTTTTTTTTTTTGAGGCAAGACAGGTACATTTTGATCATCTAATCTGATCTACTTCATAACACAAACCACAATTAAAGGAGAATTAGATGTACCCCAGCTACCAAAGCATCCCTGGAATTTGAATCCAGGAACTCTGGCATTCAGAGCCAGGGGCATAGCTCTAAGACATGGAGTCACAGCCCCCTGCCCCCCGGACCATTAGAGCTTACCAAAAAAAAAAAGTCCTGTAATATTTTCCCAACCTTACCTCCTTTGGTCCTCTAATTGACCCAGTGTAATTGCTTAATCCTGATATATAGTTGCTCCACTTGCTACTGAAATGCAGTCTTTGTGAGCAGAACATGACAACTGATTAGCAGTATCCAGGATTTATTACACTCTAGTTTAAAGGCAGGAAATGAAGACTATGGTGTATAACTGAAAGTGCAGGGAAATTTTAGGTCGGTAGAACATCATAATCCATACTAGAATTTGCCCAGGACTAAAGTCCCTGTCTAAACATTTCTAATACACCCATTACTGTAGTATCAGTGAAGAAAATTAAACACAAATGCTAATGAAAAACTATTCATATCAGCTTTACCAAACATTCCTACTTTTGTGAGAAGTCCCATGGAATATTCAGTGATCAAAAATGGTCACAAGGTTGGTTGTTTCTCATCTGAAAGTTAGTGTTCCCTAATACAGTGGTAGGATAATGTCATTACAGACACGGAAGGAAAACTGCCACTTACTGACTGTTTTCCTGTACCATCTCGATTTTCCTTCCAGGTCTCTCACTGAAGTACTGACCAATCCTATCTTATTTTACCTTGTGAAATCTGACAAGATTACAGCTCAGGGTAGTATGGGTATAGCTGTATTGCACAGCAGTTTAGAGGAAGAAAGGAAGAATACTGCTTCCATTTGAAACTTCATTGGGACTTTAGGGAGGCAGAATGTAATTACTCTAATCCTGGTCAACAATCCTACCCTACCAAAAAAACATCTTTGGAATGTTACACTCTCACATGAACTCATGCCCGTTCCATACATGGAACCTGAAATATGGTTGGTTTCCTTAAAAATTAAGCCACCTTAACAACTTTTTAAAATCGAATTTTGGCTTTTCAAAACTAGTCTCACCTTCTTGACTAAGATTGTCTGTGAGGAGGAGACTGTCCCTGTCAATAGCCTGGGTACTGCTGTTGAATGTTACAGCCTGCAGCAGCAAAGCACCACCAAGAGAAATTCTGTCAGGAAGGGTTTGAAAATGTTAAAATTAAACTTTTTATTTTAAAATTTAGGTTTTGAAGATTTGTGGGCAGGAAAATTACAGTTGAAAAGTTTTGGGGTCCTTAAAAATTGAAAGCAGTGTTTTAGTCATTTAATCTGTAATGTAAAATTTGGAATCACTTGTTCTGATGACAGCTTTAAAGTACATACAGTTTTAAGAAGCTATGGAAGGAGTGTAATCTGATCAGATACTTAGTGAAGAACTGAAGAATTTCTTGTAAAGATTTATGCGTGGAATAGTTGCATCTTGGCTTCCATCAACAATGTATTCCATCATGAACACCCACACATCATGTGAATTCAGTTTTACCACACACATTCCTTTGTTGCAAAGAGCAGCCTTACTGTGTGTACAAATTAATTCCATCATGAAACATATATGTGACAGGTGTAAAATATAGGGGAATACAGCACAGCTTAAAATGAATAACTGGTTCATGAGGCCCCACTTGCTGAAATTCACTTTTTGCTCCCCACCCTAGTCTTGTATTATGTAGGTGGTGGTTGGTGACTCCATAGTTAAAGTTTGCATTTAAACAGGACCAAAAATGCCTTTTATTTCACACTTTTAATGACTGAATTTAGAGTCCAGACATGGCACAATAACTTTTCATAGGACAACTGAATTTTGCATGTCAAATGAAATATTTACTATCTTTTGCAGAGCAGATGTTTAAAAGGACACCCTTTCAGAAATTTTGCTATTTTCCTCACATTTTTTTGTATTCCTGTAGTTAACCAGATTCCTCACAAATCCCAAATCTCTCTGTCTCTCTCACTCACACACAAAATATCTTGGACATAGACAACTTTTGATCCTTACACAGAATAACTGTTCTGAGCTGTGCAACCATAAGTTTGATGAAACTTTTTTGAGTTGTCTGCTGCTTTTGATTTCTGAATGACATTGCCAGCCTTGCCTGCCTTGACTCACAAGCTATGCTCTATACATAACTGGTGACAGAGAGAGGCAGAATGGGCAGCAGAGAGAGTTGGGCTCTGGTGAGAAGGGGAGCAGTGTTTGGGAGCATCAGAAGTTGGGGAGTCTTTGGGGAGCCCTGGAAGGGGTTTAGCTGGTATGTGCTGGGACTGGGGGGAAATATCTAGCATCTAGAGGAACCTGGGGGTGAGAGAGGCCTGCACTGTTTGGAGCCTGAGTTTTGGAAAGGAGTTTTGTCTGTGGGGAGGAATTGGGACTTAAAGGGTTGTTGCTGCCTTACAGGGCTGCCTGCAGTTCTCCTAGCCACTAGTGGACTCTGTGATGCATTCTCTGCAGGCATCTTAGGAGGTTTCTCTTGTTGCTTCTTCAGCAGCTGGCAGCACCAAGTGAAGGAAGCTAACTGTAGCCCTAGGCTCCTCCCAGGCCATCTGCAACAAGCTCCCATCACTAATCCTCCAGCTGCTGCAGGCCTTCTACTCTACCCACCCCCCAGCTGTGCCAAGCTATCCCACACACTCCTAACACTGCAGACCACCCTAGTACCCTGACTGCCTCAACAGCCCAGGATCACCACCCATCCACCCCCAGCTATACCTAGCTGCTCCAGAACCAGTTGACGCTCTGCTCCCAAAGTGGCTGTAGCTGCATTTCTTCCGCTTTCCTTTCCCCTCCCGTTACGTCCCAGCTCCCTGCTACAGGGAGACAGGAAGGTGGTTGCCATTCAGGATGCTCTGGAAGCAGCTTCTCCCTCTGGTGAACCTCCTGTGAAAACGTTTTTCAAATACCTGTTTGCACTACATTGGAAAAGCTATGCGCTATATAGCGATTGTATTCGAATGCTTGAGAGATCTAGCCCTCTTGGTTCTCCCATGAACTTGTAAGGATTATACCTCAATGCAGTGTGTGTATTGTTAGATGGAAAGCTCAGAAAAACTAAGCGGTATCTTGTAAATAAAAAGGAGAAAATACTGGTAAAAACAAAGAATAAAATATAGAACATCTGCCTTATTCTCATGTGGGCAAGTTCTGAAGAGAACCTTACTACAGTTGGTTAGAACTCCTAATGACAAAGGGGAAAACTTAGTGGTGATAACCCTTACAGTCCTTGTCTGTGCCTCCATTTGTTTCTTTTCATTTCCCCCCAACTGTTGACAAACTGTCCAGAGGAGAGCTGCTTTCTCCATTCTCCCCAAAAAATCTCTCTTTTTAGGGGGGCCTGGCTCTTTTCAATAATGAAGCCATGTTCTTTGTTAGTCTCTTTCGGAAGAACTCCTTGTCATTGTCTAGAGTTCTTAGCTCCCAGACATACAGAACATGTCTAAATTTGTTTAGCTGTATATACACCTGCTATGCATGCCCCAGTTGTTTTCTTTGGAGCCTACCTTTGTAAGAAATCAGTGGCTCACCTGGTTCCTCTGAGGGACTTCTGGTGAGGCGTGGTCTGCTCGAACCCCAAGACTATAGGACAACTGACTTCCACCAAGGACTTCTGGCTCAGCAGTACATTAGATGGAAGGCACCAAAGGAAGAGGCACAGAGCCAGGAATACAGGCTTTTGTGGAACTACATCAGTTGAGCCATGAGGAAAGAGAATATGCTCTTTTCAGCTTTTGTTCCTGCTTTTCCCTTCCCAGCAAGCGTGTGTGTGTGCGTTCTGAACAGAGGGAGAGTGGGGTGTTGGAGCTTGATGTTGGTGGGTGTGAGGTAGGAGGAGGAAGAGTTCTGAGCCTGGACATGGAGGAGGTGTAGGTGTCCGAAAGAGAGAGAGGGTAGGAGTGATGAAAGGGTAAGAGAGATTTGAGGTGAATGATTTGGGACTAGGAGCGAACAGCACAATGGTCACAAAGGAATAAAAACTGTTCTCCCACTGTGCCCTTTATGTAAAAGTGTCCCAGCTCTTCATTTTGAGAGGGGGAGAGGATGCACTTTTTGCTTCCCACTTCTCCCCCAACTCCTTTGTCCTCCACTGAAACGCTTCATGGTGACACCCCTGACTACAGTGTGCCAGTTTTTCACTTTGAATATAATATTAGCTTGCAAATGGGAAGGGGTTGCAGATTGCTACCTGCAGATCCTCCACTTACATTGGGCAACAGCCACTAATGACTATAAGGATACACTTGGGTGCAAACTTTCAGCACAGGCCTCTGATGTTTTGTGTGCAAATTGGGAAGATGAATGCCCAGCTATTCATTTTGTAAATACAAATAGTTTCATGCAGATTTAGAGTTTGGAGTGAGACTAAAAATTTGGCCCTTAGTGAGAATGCAGTTTTATGTTTTAATAGAATCTCTGGCTTCCATATTGAAGAAATCCCTAAAAATCACCTTCTTGCCAGCATGTAAATTGGACCATTTTAAAAATATTGAATTGGTCCGCAAAGGAAAAGTTACTCTTTAGTAATAAGTCAACAGCAATTACCACATTAAGGGTTCCAACCATGAAGTTAGATTGTCATCAAAACATAACAAAATTTGAATTCTTTTACTTTAGTGCCAATTTCTGGTATGTTGAATGCTAAATCCCTCCTGTTTGCTTTTTAGAAACGGATAAAATCCCTGTAATGCGTGGGCAGTGGTTTATTGATGGTACATGGCAGCCATTAGAAGAAGAAGAAAGTAATCTAATAGAACAAGAACATCTCAGTTGTTTCAAAGGCCAACAAATGCAAGAGAACTTTGATATGGAAGTATCAAAACCTGTAGATGGGAAAGAGGGTAAGATATTGCCTGGACTGTTGTTCATACCATTATTCTTTATTTGTATTACTGTGGTTGTGAAACAGATTTCTATTAATATGAATGTTTAGTGTATTCTGTAATCTTGCATGGCGACTAGCAATTATTTGCTCTGGTTGCTTTTCCCATTTTTCAATGTAGCTTGATGGTTCTAGGATTTATTACTGAATCACAAAAATGGTACCATTCACAGCATTCTATGTAAAACTAAACTCATGGGTGAATTTCTTGTCATATCCCCATTTTGCCTCATTTCATGTTGTGGCTTTTTATTGTATCTGAAAGTCTCACTTGAAACTAAACTTTTCTGTCCATGGGCCAAGAAAAGTGCTGATGACCTCAGTCTAAACTGGCTCTAAAAGTCCAGCCAATTACCTTAATTCTACCCTGAAGGGAGCATCATTTTCACAGATCAGATACTTCATTTTTCATTCTGGCTCAATACAGGACTTTATCAGCGTAGTTTGCAATTTTATTAAATTCTGTGTGTTGCTTTTGTGATGGAAATCCCTGTATTTTAATGACCAGGCTGAAAACACTGAGCTGATATTTCTCAAGGTTGTGAGTCAAAGTGATTTCACATTTTTAAGATCACCCTGCTGAAATTACTGTTGTTGAACTAATTACCACAGGCAGTAGAATCAATTGCTCTGGGTAAGTACAGCACAACAAAAATTCAGTATTCTTAACTTTCTAGTTTTTGTCCTTGCTTGCCACTATTTGTCAAGTTCCCATTAAACCAAGGACTGCAATTACAGGGGCTTCAAAATATAAATTAATTAAATAGCGCTTTAGATTTTATTTTTTTTATTAAGACAACTTTACTGTTAAACTTTTTTTTTAAATATACATTTAAAAATACTTTGGACAGAAATTACAGAAAGTGGCCTGTGCTTGGAAGTGTTCCCCTGAGTAGTTAATTGGGAAAGTGGTGTATTATGTGTATAAATTCATTAAATGTTTTGTATACGTCTGCTACAATTGATATAATAGTGTGCTACAATAAGCAGTCTTTTATCTTCTCAAGGCTCATATGTAGCTCTCATTAATACTAACTGATGGTAGACTAGACCTCTAATTATCACTCATAGCTGTACTGTTTATTGAGAGCACTGTAGAAATTTGCTGATGCTAACAAATCAGCAACAGAAGTCCTAAATTCTCAGCAAAGATTTATTAGCAGAATAGTGAGACTTAATTACTTTAGCAAAATATACTATGGAATATTAATCTATATTTAAAAACTAACCTATAGTATAAAAAAAGCACATTGTTTGTATACCAGACATCAGTAATCCAGATTATACTATTGGAGCTGGCCCCAGCCATATGCAGAATTTCAGGGCAGAAATCCCCCTCCCTCCCTGTAGACAGGAAGTAGTTTAGTTCCTTTTAACTGCTTTCATTTTAGGGGCAACTTTTTCTCCCTAATTTGTCTTGAAAACCCTGGGATGGCCTGTGGTATCCTTTACTCTAGTGATTGAGGCACATCCTCTCTACCATTTCATCTTCTCTTCTGTTGCCATTGCCCAGCTGATCCTCTGCAGAAAATAAACCAATAGCTTATCAGATGTTTCTCACTCCATTTTTCTGCAATCCCACAGTGCAGCACGTGGAGTAGAATCACAGAGCTTAAGTATATGCCAAGTGATGCTGCTCTCTCTTTAGACATGAATAATCCCAGTAGATGTGAACCCCCAAAAAAGTGCCAAGGAGAGCAAATGTATTCGTATTTGCTGTTTTGCAGAAAGTCATCGCAGTGCGTTCCATATGCACCAGTTGTGAAGGGCATAATACCTAGAGCCATAGCCCAAGTGTTACTCTCATATCAGTGTCTTTCTTAGTTCTGTGTTTTCCCTTCAGGGGAATGTCCCACTCTGTAGGAGGAGAAAGCCTGAGTCAAGTTATCCCTTTCCTTAGTTCTGATCCTGGATTCCAATCCCTCATCAAGGAAAATAACCATGAATTATGCAGGACCTTTAAGACATATCAATGGTAGGTCTTGGGCAAGTAAGAATTGCTTTGCTAGATCAGGGTATAGTCCATTAGTCAGGTGTCCTGTCTCTTGCAGTGGCGAGTACTGGATGCTTTAGAGGGAGGTGCAGGAAACCCCCTAATGGAATAACCTGCCCATGGTGAGATTTCCTTCTTTCTTAAGCCTCATAAAATTAGAATCACAGAAATGTAAGACTGGAAGGGACCTCAATAGGTCATCTAGTCCAGCCCCCTGTATTGAGGCAGGACAAAGTATTATGTAGACCATCCCTGATAGGTGTTTGTCTTATCTGCTCTTAAAAACCTCCAATGACAGATATTCCACCATCTTGCTAGGTATTTGTTCCAGTGCTTAAATACCCTTGCAGTTAGGAAGCGTTTCCTAATGTCTAACCTAAATCTTGCTTGCTGCAATTTAAGCTTGTTAGTTCTTATCCTGTTCTTAGTGGATAAGGAGAACAATTTATCACCCTCCTCTTGATAACAATCTTTTATATACTTTTAAGACGGTTATCATGTACCCCTTCGATCTTCTCTTCTTCAGATTAAACAAGCCCGTTTTTTTCAACCTTTCTTCGTAGGTCAGAAAATCACTCTGAAAATCACTCTGAGGCAGTTTAGCATAGGTCTTATTCATTTAAATGAATTTTGAAATTTACTTTTTTTGAAATTGAGTGAGTTTCATGTTGGAAACCTTCACTTACTATGTATTTGTTTTTGTTATGCGCTTGCATGTTTAAAATGCGGCTGTACTCCAATAACTGACTCTGTAAAAATTGCATTGTGGGCTACCTTGTTTGTTTGCCTCAGTAAATCCAGATCAGATTGATCAGATCAGAAACATTTTTTTAGGGCTGTCGATTAATAGCAGTTAACTCGGGATTAACTCAAAAAAATTAATCACGATTAGAAAAATTTACTCTTATTAATCGAAGTTTTAATCACACTGTTAAGCAATAGAATACCAAGTGAAATTTATTACATATTTTTGGATGTTTTTCTACATTTTCAAATATGTTGATTTCAATTATAACACAATACAAAGTGTACAATGCTCACTTTATATTATTATTTTTATTACTAATATTTGCACTTTAAAAATGATAAAAGAAATAGTATTTTTCAATTCACCTCATACAAGTACAGTAACTCCTCGCTTAACATTGTAGTTGTGCCTGAAAAATGCGACTTTAAGCAAAACGATGTTAAGAGAATCCAATTTCCCCATAAGAATCAATGTAAATGGGGCGGGGCGGTTAGCTTCCAGGGAAATTTTTTTCACCAGACAAAAGACTATCTCTCTCACTCACACACACACACACACACACACACACACACACACACACACACACACACTTTTAAACAATTTAATGCCGTACACAGCAATGATGATTGTGAAGCATGGTTGAGGTGGTGAAGTCAGAGGGAGGAAGAGAGTGGGATATTTCCCAGGGAATGCCTTACTGCTAAATGATGAACTAGCACTCAGCTGAGCCCTCAAGCGTTAACATGTTGTTAATGTAGCCTCACACTCTACAAGGCAGCACAAATGGAGGGAGGGAATACAGCATGGCTGACAGACACACACACACACCCTATGTGTGTGTGAGAGAGTGCATTGCTCCTTTACGTACGCTGACCCCACTCTAAGTACATTGCCTTTTTAAGTAGATCAGCAAGTTGAGACAGCAGCTGCCAGCAAGCTCCCTCCATCCTGAGCCCTGTTGTGTGTCGTTCGTCCCCCCTCCCCCCGCTCTATGGAGATGGGGTAAGCAGGTGGGAGGGGGACACCCTGACATTAGTCCTCCTCTTTCCCCACCCCAACCCCGCACAGCAAGCAGGAGGCTCCCAAGAGCAGTTCCAAGGCAGAGGGCAGGAGGAGCACATGGCAGTGGGGGGAGGGACAGCTGAACTGCCAGCAATTGATAGCCTGCTGGCCGGCTGCCACACGGGTTGCTGATAGGGGGGCTACCAGTCCACCCTGGTTCCAAGCCCCCACCAGCTAGCTCCAACGGGCTGCTCTTTCTGCAAGCAGTGGACAAAGCAGGCAGCTGTCAAATAACGTTATAAGGGAGCATTGGGCAACTTTAAATGAGCATGTTCCCTAATTGGTCAGCAACGTAACAACAAAACAGCATTAACCAGGACGACTTTAAGTGAGGAGTTACTGTACTATAGTGCAATCTCTTTATCGTGAAAGTGCAACTTACAAATGTAAATTTTTCTGATACATAATTGCACTCAAAAGCAAAACAATGTAAAACTTTAGAGCCTACAAGTCCACTCAGTCCTACTTCTTCAGCCAATTGCGAAGACAAACATGTTTGTTTACATTTACGGGACATAATGCTGCCTGCTTATTATTTATGTCACCTGAAAGTGAGAACAGGCGTTCACATGGCACTTTTGTAGCCGGCATTGCAAGTATTTACGTGCCAGATATGCTAAACATTTGTATGCCCCTTCATGCTTTGGTCACCATTCCAGAGGATATGCTTCCATTCTGATGACACTCGTTAAAAAAATAATGCATTAATTAAATTTGTGACTGAATTCTTTGGGGGAGAATCATATGTCCCCTGCTCTGTTTTACCTGCATTCTGCCATATATTTCATGTTATAGCAGGCTCGGATGATGACCCAGCACATGTTGTTTCTTTAAGAACACTTTCATTGCAGATTTGACAAAACGCAAAGAAAGTGCCAATGTGAGATTTCTAAAGATAGCTACAGCATCGACCCAAGGTTTAAGAATCTGAAGTGCCTTCCAAAATCTGAGAGGGACTTGGTGTGGAGCATGCTTTCAGAAGTCTTAAAAGAGCAACAGTCCAATGCGGAAACTACAGAACCCGAACCACCAAAAAAAAAAATCAACCTTCTCCTGGTGGCATCTGACTCAGATGCTGAAAATGAGCATGCATCGGACTGCACTGCTTTGGATCGTTATCGAGCAGAACCCTTAATCAGCATGGACATGTCCTCTGGAATGGTGGTTGAAGCATGAAGGAACATGTGACTCTTTAGGGCATTTGGCACGTAAATATCTTATGATGCTGGCTACAACAGTGCCATGAGAACACCTTTTTCTCACTTTCAGGTGACACTGTAAACAAGAAGCAGGCAGCATTATCTCCTGCAGATGTAAACAAACTTGGCTGAACAAGAAGTAGGATTGAGTGGAGTTGCAGGCTCTAAAGTTTTACATTGTTTTATTTTTGAATGCAGGTTTTTTGTTTTTTGTTTTACATAATTCTACATTTGTAAATTCAACTTTCATGATAAAGAGATTGCACTACAGTACTTGCAATGGGGGAATTGAAAAATACTATTTCTTTTGTTTTTTATAGTGCAAATATTTGTAATAAAAATAATATGAAATGAGTACTGTACATACACTTTGTACTCTGTGTTGTAATTGAAATCAATATCTTTGAAAATGTAGAAAACATCCAAAAATATCTAAATAAATGGTATTCTATTATTAACAGCGCGATTAATCACGATTAACTTCTTTAATTGCGCGATTAATCAAAATTCATTTTTAATTGCTTGACATCCCTAATTTTTTTATTTTTTTTTTAAAAGGAGGATTTTTTGATTAATTGCCAACCTGACCCATTCAACCTGGGAAAGTAAAACCAGGCATTTCCTGACTAGTGTATAATCATCAGGCAGTGACAGACTGCAGACCAAATTTTCTCTTCAGTTACACAAGTGCAGCCCTTTTGAGCTTGATTCTCGGCTCTCATACATCAGCTTTACACTTCTGTAACTCTCTTCCCATGGTGGATCTCCTCCCAGTTTATACTGATCTACATGAAAGGAGGAATGAGGCCCATTGTTTTTAGTGGGGTTGTGGAAGTTTTACCTGTCCCTTCAATTGGAACGTAGTGATTTTGTTGATTCAGGAACCAGAATAGAGAATCCATTTCATTCTCTCAGAATTTAATCACATATTCTTAGCCATATTGGCTTTCTGGAGCTAAAAGGTTTCTTTAATAAAAGGGAAAGCTTCCTTAAGGCTTGTCCCCACTAACTGGGGTGTAAATTCTAGTGCACACCAGCATCTAGCACATTAGCTGGCCCATGTGGACCCTGCTGGCACTCACTAAAAGTTCTTTAGTGCAAGTTAATGTAGTCCTGTTTCAAGCAGTACTAAGTTAACCTGTGGTAGGGAACTTTTAGGCTACGTCTACACTACCCACCTGAATCGGCGGGTAGAAATCGATCTCTCGGGGATCGAATTATTGCGTCTTGTCGGGACGCGACATTCGATCCCCGAATCGACGCTTGTAAACCACCAGGGGAGGTAGGAGTATGCGCCGTCGACGGGGGAGCCGCGGAGGTCGATTTGCCGCCGTCCTCACAGCGGGGTAAGTCGGCTCCAATGCGTCGAATTCAGCTACGCTATTCGCGTAGCTGAATTAGCGTATCTTAAATCGACCCCCCCTCTCCCCGTAGTGAGGACGTAGCCTTAGTGTGTGCTAGCAGGGTCCACACCTACTAATTAGTGCACAACACGCTACTGTGCATTAGAATTTACACCCCAGCTAGCGTGAACTGAGATACCATGTAGGCTGGCCCTTAGTCACTAAAGAAAGAAGATATGACTGAATGAATACGTACAGAACAGTTGTACTGAGTAAGAAGGTGCCATTTTTACACAGTCAATTTTGGGGGAGAGCCTCACTTTCAGACTAGCTGCTGGAAGCCCCAAATAAATACAATAGCAGTTAGTCAAAACTGACCTTTAAGGTACCTATTGTTTTCCTGTTTCACAGGTGTGTGAGAGCAGTTTCTTCCAGATCACCTAACTTTCCGCCTGGTGGGATACCGTAACTTTCATTCCTCTCAGGGTGTCCCTTCCATAACTGAACAGCACTGGTGCCTCCCTATGAGGGTAAGGTAAGGCCATCAAATGTTGCAAAGTAGTCCCAGGGTTTTCTTTTCAATAGTCTTGTTTTATATCCTAGAAGGAATGAAACAAGACTATTGAAAACCTTACAAAAATGACGGACTTGCCTTACCGTCATGAGAAAACTCCAGTGTTGTTCAGGAATGGAAGGGATATCTCAAGCAGTGAGTATGCTGGGCTGTCTGACTGTGAGAGGCAGCTGTTTACAGACCTGTTACGAAACAGGAAAACAGTAGGATATTTTAGCCTAACTAACTTCCGATGACCATATCCTCATACTACTGAGGGAGGCATCCAGCAGCTGTCCTTAAAGCTACTAACTTTTTTATTGTTTACAGATTACTTTTAAGATTCCTGCATACTACCCATTGCACGAATATACTACATTTTGTTTTTGTACGTGCTAATGCAAAGGCACTGAGTGAGTTGATAATCACATTGTGGCATGGTTTGTCTTTTACTGATGGTGTTAGATGTGCCATACCCAGGATGATATAAATGTTTGGTTTATGAGAACTGAAGAAATAACATTTGGCTAAGATGAATTGACATTTTTGCTACAAAATCCATTTAAAAAAAAGAAATTATGTGCTTGCAGTATTTTTGATTTTCCAAATCTGACAATTCATTTCAGTGATAATGATACTAATGAAAAGAGAAATGATGCCCCTTTTTAAAATTTTACTTTGAAGCTCAGTGTTTTTACTTTTAGTTGTCTACCACCTCCCTCCCTTCTCCCTCCCTTCTCTGTTCAAATGGAGAGGATATAAGGAGAGTACAGATGCTGCATGTCTTAAACGAAAGCGTTCCCAAGGTACAGTAATTGTAGATTTCTTTCTTGTAGTTTCCTCCTGGCTTAGGAAGCTTTAAATTGTAGCTTGTGTATTTCAGTGAAATGTGTTAGATCTCTGTGCTTCCAGTTCTTGTGTCATCTTCCCTCGGAAGGGGAAGAAAAAGCATTTTGAATCTTAGAGGAAAAGTAGAAGCATTGTGACTCTTAGAGAAAAGTAGAAACTAACAATATATATGTGCTAACACTTAGTTACAGTGTTTATGACAATTATGAAAAATTTAAGCATTATTTATTTTTGCAGCACTGTTGGTATGTATGGAGCTTTTCAGTCAATGAGACAGGGTCCCTGCACCAAAGAGCTTACAATCACAAGTAGATGTGACCTAGAGATAAATTATGTCAGAAGAAATAGGAGCTAAAGGAAAGAAACACTAGATAGAATTAAGAGGTTGCCTTTTTGTGTGATCACTTTTTTTGTGTAACATTCATCGTGTTTTTCTCCTTTTTTTAAAATTGTTTTTGACATTTTAAAAATGTAGATTTCGGTGTGTTTTTTCACTTAGTTGCACTGTATGTATGTTTTCCTTTTCTTTATTAAATTAATATTTTGCAATGGGAGTCAGCGCTGATCTGAAGTGAGGCTTCAGGCAATTGAAAGAGAAAGGGGAGGCTGTTGCACATGGGATCAGGACATTATTCCTCAGAAAAAGAAACTTGGAATTTAAGTAATTGAAATCACATGATGTAAATCAGTGCACTTCATAAACAGGATGGATCCTTAAGAACCGTTAGCGATTAGGGGTAGGTTTTCAAAAGTCCTACTCAGCATTGGCTTACTTCTGCTCCTTTTGAAGCCAATGGTAAAATCCTGTTGACTTCAGGGGGAGCAGAGTTAGCCCTATACTGAGTGAGTTTGAAAATCCCACCCTAGACCTACAGTTTAAATTTAGATGGTAGCTGTGACGTTATTGTGACTTGTCCCTGTATTCGCCTAGATCTGGATGACCCTGGATATAGATGTGTTTAAGTATGTCTCACCCAAAAGACTATATCATTTGGCACATAAAAATATTGCCCCTTTGACTTCTTTAATTGCATTTTCCTTAATTGAGTCCAAAATGAAAATCTCTGAAAGCAAGCTGTTCATATTTAGCTCTTGTGTACCACTTTTCATCGATGGGACTCAAAGCTCTTTACAAAGATAAACAAGGAGTCCCATGTTAAAAATTGGGAAACTGAGGAGCATAAAAGTTGGCCTTTCTAACTTCAAAACGTGTTTTGGGATTACTTGCAGTATGTAAAATAAAGCACGAGTAAATCTTTGTGGGATTGGATCTGTAATCATTTAATAATTGTACTGTTGTCCTGCATTTTTACTTATATACAAGAAATATAACTCTAATAGTAACACTTGGTTTACCCAAACATGTGCAATTGTGATCTTCAATGCGTTTGAATTAAAAGTGGTATATTGTGACACTGACAAATTGATATGCCAAGGAATAAATTGAGGCATAATGTAAATAATGTGAACAATTTAGAACAGCCCCATTTACTTAAGAACAATAGTGTTTTTAGGTTGAATGGCAACGCTTTTGTTTCTTTAAAAATAAAACTGCATTTTAGATCAGCAGAGATTTTAGCCTCAACTTTATGTATCAGGACTTCAGAATTGTCCAGATAAATGGCCAGATGTTACTCCTGGTTATACTGTGGAACTCCTGCTGATGTCACTAGGAAATCATGCATGTATTTAAGAGGAGAATTTGGTTCTAGATTTCATAACGCATCTGCATCTCCTTCACCTTGTTGCATGTGGTTGATAATGAAGCCTGTGTTACTATTATCCACAAAACTTCCAAAATGTTTCATTTTTAAAAATAAATATATAATGTGTGAACATGTAGAGATAAAAATTAAAAGTAAATTTGTTAAAGGGTCCCTCTTCTTTGGATATTAGATCTGACCAAAGAGGGTTTCCTTTTTGCACAATTGTTACATTAATTGCTACAGCACTTCAGGGATTGCAGTTATCTGGATTGATTTTTGTAGATTTTTACAGAAGAAATAAAAAGCAATAAATTTTACACTTTGGTTCTGGTTAGCAAGTGCAAGATGAGCAGATGCTTTTCAAATATTTGTTTTAAAAGGTATTTAACTTGGAACTCAACAGACATAAGGGAATATACTGTATTCTCACATGGTGGACTCAGACAGTTCTACTGAATGTCAGTGGTAGTTCTACATGCTGCTCATGGCGAAAATAGGCCCCAATCTTTAACATTAGTTTTTTATATCCAATGCTAAATATGCAGAGAAATATTGTTGCACTTTTTGCTTGCTTTTTACAATACATAGATTCATAGATTCTAGGACTGGAAGGGACCTCGAGAGGTCATCGAGTCCAGTCCCCTGCCCTCATGGCAGGACCAAATACTGTCTAGACCATCCCTGATAGACATTTATCTAACCTACTCTTAAATTTCTCCAGAGATGGAGATTCCACAACCTCCCTAGGCAATTTATTCCAGTGTTTAAGCACCCTGACAATTAGGAACTTTTTCCTAATGTCCAACCTAAACCTCCCTTGCTGCAGTTTAAGCCCATTGCTTCTTGTTCTATCCTTAGAGGCTACGGTGAACAAGTTTTCTCCCTCCTCCTTATGACACCCTTAGTGTGTGGCTCTTAGTTGCTCTTTGACAGCTGGGAAGCAAACAAGGTGCCATTCAGTCTATACTTTTTCGGAGAATAATGTAGCAGTAAATGTTGGGGTCCCCATTCTCCATAACCCAAGTAGGTTAGTGGAAACTTGTGGAGTTTCTGTGGAATCCTGCCATTAGGAAGGCAGGGTTTGGTCCTAGGAAGAGGTCAAGGATTCTGCCAGCCCAGGCCACCATTTGTCCAAAAGCAAGGAACTTCCACAACAGGTGTCTTGCCACTGCACTGCTGCCTAACCCAGATCCCAGCTTGCTACAGTACCTGAACATAATGGCATTTGCAGGGGCCACGTTTCCAAGTTGATCCCCAGCTTCCCCAGAGACTCACTTCAGTGTGATGTTCCACAGCATGAACCGGGAAGCAGCATCAGTTCTTGCAGGCTTGGTATGAAATAAATATACACTACTGTGATCATGGATTTTGGGGAGGGAAGAATTTCACAGAGATACCTAGGAAAGTTGTCTGCCTCCGTTCCCAGTCCTCCTAACCTCCTTCCAACTCAGAGCCACAGCCCCCACACAGGGAATTCTGTGATGTCATGAAGGAGAAGTATGGCATGGAGCCCTCCTTTCCCTTCTCAACTCCAAGCAGAGGTCCTTGGACACGGTCTCATCCCTGCTCTTAGAAACAAAGTGAGCATGGAGTCCTAAGATTACAGTGGCTAACTTTAAATGGAAGTATCATTCAATAATCCACTGAATGATTATATAAAGTGGCCTTTTACACGTGCCAAAGGTCACCCTAAATCCACATACCTCCTCTTTGGTTTTTCTGCCACTTAAAAATATTTCTGCTTCTGTTTCAGAACTAAAACTTATTTTTCTGTCCTTTGGAGCCACCAATCCCGAGCAACTATATAGTTTCACTTATTTGTCTGTAAAGCAGTTTTGTATCATGGGTATGTTTTCATCCTCTTTTAATTCATTGCTGCCCTTTGTGCTGACTTAATTTATCATCAGATGGCATACCCACATACCCTGACAATGAGACCAAAAATCATACAGCAGGAACGGGCATGAATGCTCATTTCTGTGTAGCGGTCTTGTAATGTAATTGACTTAAACTCTGAAGTGTAATTGTTCAAGGCATAATAGTTCAACCTTTCCCTGAATGAATTCATGAGAGCAGAAGGAAATCCTCTTCAGTGGCCTCAAATAGGAAACAGAGGACACCTCTTCACCTGTCCTAAAAAACCTGCTTTGCCTGAGTTCAGGCCAGGCTCTTTGTTGAGGATTGGTGACATTGCGAAATCGTTCTTGTTTGGTGTAGGGCCATTGCTCTTTCCTCTCCAGAAAATGTATCTTCCTTGCATAGGACTGTAAGACCAAAGCCTTGTCTAGGCTGGAATTAACTATGATTTCACCCTTCTGTGTACCTACTCAATAGTCTAAATCCCTGGTGTAGACAAGGAAATCAATCACTTGCATGTGGTAACCTCACAACCAGTTCTCCATTTTCTGATATATCCCCTAATCCAAGTTGCAACCTCATCATAGTTCGTATCCCCTGTTTTCTGAACTTCTGTACCCGTGGGGGAGAGGGGTCAATTTAAACTTTTGCAAGAAAGCTTGTTTATAGAGCCCATTATCTCTATCACCCTCTCTGTCCATATGGGTGAAAGTGTCTAAGGCCTTCCCTGACAGTAGCAGAGCCAGACCCCATACCATGTCCTTGTGTCCCACCTTGTTCAATTCATATCCCATTTCAAAAGGATTTGGAAGCACATTCATACCATCCTCTTCTCTAAAGTGAGGAAATAATTTGGAGTCTGTGCCATCCACTGGGTATATGGGGTCTGGTTCCACCTACTGTATCAGTATTTTACTGGCGCAGTCTCTCCATTTCGAGCTCATGTTGACATTCCTTGTCCTTCTCTCCCCCTTGTGCTGATGCTGCTTCTCCCAGACTGTGTTATACCAATAAAATAAAAACCAGCAGGATCTTAAGAGGGATAAGGCAAAGATGCCATATTTATTGTAAATATAATGATAAAGCAAAAGATAAAAGTAAACAACGTTGTTTGACTACTTATTTCTTATACACACACACATACATATATAGAGAGAGAGAGAGGGAGAGAGATTCATTCACACAATCATTCATTCAAGTTCTGTATAGGTGTTATAGTTACCAGCCTAGAAGTTGCTCATGCCAAGTTACTGGCCAAGTATCTTGGTCATGAGGATGGAGCCGAGTCTGCGTCAGATGCATCTGATGCTCCTGAAGGCTGGCAGCAGAACCAGAGAGACTCAAAGTCCTCAGTCTTGAGAGTCCATTCTTATAGGATTTAATTCCTATGTTAGTCTATGGGAGCTGTTTCATCCTGCTGTTGCTGACTCAATCAGCAGATGGCACACATTCCTGTCCAAAGTGGCACATTCCTGGTGGCTCCACATTGTCCAAAGTTTGTGTTTCTCATCCTTCCAGGTGATGGGGTGGATCCCGGTTTACCCTCCGGGGGTTTTCTGGTCATCCACTTGACACATTCTTCGCCGATGGATACTTCCTTTCTAGGCTGGCACCTCCCTAACCATCCATGTATATCAAGCATTCATCAGCGTACATTCCATATCTTAACCGTATTTTAATTTACTGTCTCCACCACTTTCGGGGTGTGTGCTAATTCATTTGAGACTCCCGGCCCTTTAATCACAGAGGGTGGGGGGTCTGTCCTAGGAGCCGTTGAATGCAGTGAAAGTCACTTAACAGCTTACAGTGTTTGTTTACATTGTATCAATTACTTCAAGAACAAAGTCAGTTAACTTGTTTGTAAGTTTTACATAGTAGTAAAGTATCTTTCACAGGATAGATATAATTAATGGTTTCTACAAACAGTAGCTTACAAGTTTTAACAGAAGACCCAAGAGATTTTTGTACTTGGTGAAACTGGATTTTAAAGTGTGTGGGACAAATTATGAGGGGGTCACTGTCACTTGGGGGAATCACTGTTAGTACCTTCTTTAATATCCCTACAACTGCTCTCTCTCTCTCTCTCTCTCTCTCTCTCTCTCTCTCTCCCTGCCAGCAAGCAGCTGGGTTTCCAGACACACTGTGTCCCCATCCAGCTTCTGTTGCTCTAACTGTAGATCTGTCCAGTATCTCTGCTGAAGTGATGCATTTCTTCTGGATAGAACATGGCTGCTGTCTCTGTCTGCCTCTTCCCTGATCCCTTCTAGTGTCTCCAAGATTTTCCCCGCCTGCTGGACTCTCTGACAGTGGGCTGGATGTTCTCTGTGATCCTAGACCAGTGGTGGGCAACCTGTGGGCCTCATACAATTGACCGTCCACAGGCACAGCCCTCCGCAGCTCCCAGTGGCCACGGTTCGCTGTTCCCAGCCAATGTGAGCTGTGGGAAGCGGCAGGCCGCAGGGATGTGCTGGCCGCCACTTCCCGCAGCTCCCATTAGCTGTGAACGGCGAACCGCAGCCACTGGGAGCTGCGGGAGGCCATGCCTGCGGACGGTCAACATCAGCAAAATGTCTCTCGGCGCGCAATCAGATTACCCTGATGGACCACAGATTGCTCACCACTGCCCTAGACCATCATTCTTTTTTCTGGTCCTCCAGAGTATAGCAAGTTGACTAGTTATGCCTTTGTCCTTTCTTCAGAGATGAGTTGCCTTTCTCTGCATATCTCAATTAGACAACCTTTTTTCAGCTGTTCATAACTCATTTTACCATCTCTTTTCGCTGTTCCAGTCTTGAAAAGACTGAGACTTTTCTCTGTGCTTTTCCCTTCTATAGTACTTGCTTTTGCTGCTGTTGGCACTTCACTGGCAATTCCCCACTGTCATAACTGCCACTATATATGTCCCAGTTTCAGGGTTAACTGTATCTTTGATCCCCGCCACCACCACCTCAACCCCTCAGTCTTCATCAAGGTTTTGGGCTTCCTGGCTGTCGCCTCTCTCAGATGGAGACCCATGTCTCTCTTCCTCTCCAGATTCAGGGTGCAGTCCCTCTGCATCTCATTGTGATTTCCCCAGCAGATCTGACCCAGGTCCAGCAACTATGGTTAACCTTTCTCCAAGGGCTGCAGTGGTGTATACTAATTACCAACCAGCTTTCACAAAGCAAAATAAATTTATTCTTAGGTTAAAAGCATTACAGAGAAAGCATATAGGAACTTTTATTGCTTTCTGTACGCTTAGGTGGATCCTGGTAGGTTTTCTATCTCATGGGGCCCTCATAAGCCTAAGTCTTTCCACCCTTTCAGTTCTTGGAGGAACAGTGGTAACCCTCCCCCACACCCAATAGAGTAGCTTACAATCACTGGCCCACAAAATACATAAAACATTCATAAACTTAGTACGATGTGGTCCCCAAAGTGACTGCATGTGTTAACATTCATTGCTAGTAATGGAGACCGGAAAGAATGTTCATTATTAGCATTATTATTTGTTTGTATTACCCCATAGTGCCTACGAGCTGTACAAACAGAACAAAAAGATGGCATGAGTGTAACATTATGAGCACAAGTGTACACCTACCACTGCATCAACTTACTCAAGCATTATTTTGGGAGATGCATCCACCTCAGCCCCCCTGGTGTCTCAGTGGTACAGCTTTCAGCAAACACTTTCACCTTGTGGATGTGGATCTCAATTTTTCTTTTTGCTCTTGGGCAGTTTGGCAGAATTTGTGTGTGTGTGTGTGTGTGAGAGAGAGAGAGAGCATTCATGTTTTCCTTTCAGCTAAGGGTATTCTCCCTTAGGGAGCCTCTCCTCCCTACTCTTCCCCCCCCCCCCCCCCCCGCAAAAAAAAGGGTGTGGGAGGATTCCCAAAAGGAACTACCCAATTGATATGGACTGGTAGATCCAAAATATAAAGGTAAGAAGAAATATTTACCTTTATACATGGACTTAAGTTCAAATCTAGAGTTCAGTCATACCTATGTGCATCTCTCTCTTACCTGGCTTTTTAAAGCCATCTTTTTTTAACACTTTTAAATTAAAGGTTTGTTCCTTTTTGCTACAGCTGTTCATAGTTTCAAGTTGAGTCGCAACCACGTGGACTGGCACAGTGTAGATGAAGTGTATCTTTACAGTGATGCAACAACATCTAAAATTGCAAGAACTGTTACGCAAAAGTTGGGATTTTCCAAAGGTAATACTTCTCAGCATTTGTAAGTAATTTTGTAAAGATTATTGCTTTAATAGTTTGTTACTTAATGCTATGAGAAGAAAATTCCAGGTTCCATCCATAATTTCAAGTTTGAAATTTTTGTCTAATGCATAGTTAATTTTTGTCATTGCACTCTGGTGGGAGAATAACTCAAAGGCGCTGTTAGGTTGTCGTGCACATTTGTAATTAAGAATAAAACAGGTTTACTGCAGCTTATTACCAAATAACTCTGATATAGTTTCATATAACTTAAAGTACATTAAGGTTACAAAGTCGAGCATTCCGAAGCTAAGAAATGCCAGAATTAATGTTGTCTGTGCAACCTTAATTCGACCCCCCCAGTATGCAGCCATTACAATGGTCTTTAATTACATGATCACATACTGTTTTTTACCACTGGAGCCCTGCCTCATTCACTGCACAGAATGTACCTGCTCTGGTGATGAGTAAGGGTTATGTAGCAAAGGACACTTTTGTCCATAGTACCCTGTCTCATTTTGTTGCAGAAGTTGAAAGATATGTAGTGAATGAGGCAGGGGATTGCACAAAGAGAAAGGTTAAGGCAGTTGAATGCTGCCCTGGATAGTTGGATTCTATCCCAGCCCCTATCACAGAGTTCTTAATGATGCTGGGCAAGTCCCTAAACCAAAATGTGCACAGGTGGCCACCATGTGTCCTCATTTTCTGGGTGTCTGGGGTCTGATTTACAAAAGGGGTGAGCGTCCGTAACTACAGTTCAGGACAGTGGGAGCTCTGCTCCGAACACACAGAGTGCTATAAAATGCTAAGAACACTGAAAAATCAGACCCCACGCATCTCCGATTGGGCAACCAAAACTAGCTAACAATTTTGGCCTTAATCTCTGTGCCTCAGTCCCCCGAGTGTAGCATTGGGATGATAGTATCCCCACCTCTCACAGCGTTTGTGAAGATAGTTCATTAATGTTTGTAAAGAACTAAGATGTTATTTTGAGATCACCATAGAAAAACTCTTGGGGGAATTAAATAATTCTGTACTAAGTGCAGGTTTTGGATGGTGTGCAGTAAATAATGCATAGGGCCTCACATTGAATGATGAGGATAAACATATCTGCTATTCAATGAGCAGTCTGTCCATCCTAATGTAAGTTTTTTACTGTAATTTCATAATTTTTTAAAAAATATATAGTATGGAACTATATTGACTCCCAACCTGGCCATCAGCAGGGATAATCAGATTCACAGCACAATCCTTTACCACTTGAACTGATGGAGTAACTGGTAGTGGTGCAAGGCTTCTGTCTTCTATATGGACCTGCCCCAGGAGGGGGATGGACACACACTTGGCCAGTTGGTTTCACAGCTATTTGTTAGACAGCAAAGGATTGTTGAGACTGAGGAATAACAGGTTCAGTTCCAAGTTCTGCAAGGCCCAGAGAGTGTGCTCAAGTGGTTATAGACTCTTCCAACCCTATCTCCCCGGCCTCTCCCTGCCTCCTGTGGAGGGAACACAGGAGCAGCTCCTGCCCTGTTTCCATACCACACGACATTGTACAACAAAAGAAAACTACATACAGGAATATAGTAAAATACCCTGCTAAAATACAAACTCCTAGAAACAAATGAAGGGGGCTTGCTTATATGCACACACATATATGTAGCTGAAATGGATTAGAAGGGGAGGTTATAGTCCCAAAATATTTTCCTCCCAAAATATTTTTACAAGTGAGGTGATTAAAGTGAGCTGGATTTTATAGGGGTCTGTGTTCTACACCATAGAGTCCAGCACATCACTTGTAAGCTTAAAATGTGATCTTTAAAAATGTTGAGGAAGATATGGTAGATAATCATCAGTATTAGCCTGTACAAGCAGTTGTCAAATATAGCCAGCACTAGCACCACTAATAATTTTAAAGATCAGTTGTGTCAATTTAAAGTCAGTCCGTCCACCTCTTTGCAGGCAGCCCATATATAACATACAAGGTCAGCATAATATGGTCATGTTAGCTAAAACCAATCAGCAATTTTGCCATTGCAAGCAAGCAATGGAGCATCTCTGCTGAGAGCCCTTCAAAGAAAAATTTAGAATAAATGAGGCTTTTGAGATTCCAAGGGCATGTGTTGCTGTTATGAGATAGTCACAGAATAAAGACACCATGGGTACAAATGGTGTAACAGAGGCTGGAGAGGAAACTTGCATATCACATCAGATGTGATTTTTGTGTAGAAGTCCTAGCAAAAAGGGAGACCAGTATGTATTCTTAAAATAACTCACTGTATTGGAACTAATCCTTTTTATACAAACAGACTCATTCCACTTTAATGTCTCTGCTTATTAATGTCTGATACCCAAAACAAGACATAGGTCTTCCAAAAGCTGAGGGTGAAATAGCCATGATGTATCCATCTGGCAATAAAATTCAGGCATTTTTTCAGACCATAGGCTGAGCTTGAAGAGTTCCCGGGCCCACCTCTTGAATACTGTGTGCGGATGTGGTCGCCCCATCTCAAAAAAGATATATTAGAATTGGAAAAGGTTCTGAAAAGGTTAACAAAAATGATTGGGGTATGGAACAGCTTCCATATGAGGAAAAATTAAAAAGACTGGGACTTTTCAGCTTGGAAAAGAGACAACTAAGGGGGGGATATGATTGCGGTCTATAAAATCATGACTGGTGTGAAGAAAGTAAATAAGGAAGTGTTATTTACTCCTTCTCATAACACAAGAACTAGGGGTCACCAAATGAAATTAATGGGCAGCAAGCTTAAACAAAAGGAAGTATTTCTTCACACAACGACAGTCAACCTGTGGAACTCCTTGCCAGAGGATGTTGTGAAGGCCAAGCTATAACAGGGTTCAAAAAAGAACTAGATAAATTCCTGGCGGATAGATCCATCAATGGCTATTAGCCAAGATGGGCAGGGATGGTGTCCCTAGTGTTGGTTTTGCCAGAAGCTGGGAATGGGTAACGGGATGGATCACTTGATGAGACACTTGTTTCACAAAGGATTTCAAGATTTTGAAATGTGTTTTCATTCCTATGCAGAACAAATCCCCAAAATTTTGAAATTCTCTCTGAAAAAAGTTTTGGGGGAAAAAATTGTTTCAAATTGATCAAAATGTTTTTATCTCGTTTTATTTTGATTTATTTTTTATTTTATATTATATAGTGAAACAAAAATTGAAAAGTTGCATTCCAGAAATGTTGAAACAAGACATTTCAGCATTCTCAGAGGAATTCTTCCATGTTTTCCTCTAAAACAAAATGTGAGCAAAATGAGCAAAATCATGTCAAGTGTTTCAGTTTTGATGGAAAATGGTCCTATTGAAATTTTAGGGCCAGCTCTACTCATGGATGAGAGAGGGAGTTGTGTCTCAGTCAAGCTGATGATGCTTTCTCACCCATTGTTTCGAAATAAACTTGCCAAGAATCTTTACATATACACTGACCACTGAAGGAGTGTTGTGGAACTGTGAGAAAATTTAATGATTAATAACTCAAGCGTATAGAAAGTTATCTGTATTACAAAATAGATAGTGCATTATTCAGCTGCTTTAAAGTTATTTTCCAAAACAGCTATGAAATTAGCAAAATCCTCACTGGAAATGACATGTAAATCCATAGGTGGCTGATAGGGGTCATGGAAATTGTTTATCCAGATCCCTTAGGCCGCTTTGAAGATCTCAGCATTGTGAATGCTGATTTTTGAAAATGTATTTTATTTGCAAAATATAATTTGCAATGTTCTGGTTTGAAGCTGGCGCCTCTTCTGTCCGTGTATATGGAAGTGTCATACTTCATGGAATACAATTGTGATCCAGGGTAATTGTTTTTTTTTCCTACAGCTTCAAGTAGTGGGACAAGGCTTCATAGAGGCTATGTAGAAGAAGCTACATTAGAAGACAAGCCGTCGCAAACTACTCACATAGTGTTTGTTGTGCATGGTATTGGGCAGAAAATGGACCAAGGAAGAATCATCAAAAACACAGCTATGTGAGTGCTTTATTATATGTACAGTAGTGACTCTGAAGTCAATATGAAGACTCTGCTGACATTATTCAGGTAGCTTATAAATGACAGCCTAGTCTTCAGTGTAAGACATACCTTTCTCTGGGGCCATTTATTTTGATAGTGTGGATGCGCCAATGTTCATTGCTTTTTTTCACATTAAAGTTTAAACTTTTGTGCCTAGTTAGAGCAGTGCCTGGAAGAAGCACAAGATTTTAAGGCTATGTCTGCACTGCAGCCTATGTCAGCAAAACGTATGTCGCTAGGGTGTAAATATTCCTCCCCCTGAGCGACATAAGTTACGCCGGCATAAGTGTTCATGTGCACAGTGCTATGCCATCAGGAGCGCTTCTCCCACCGACATAGCTTATGCCGCTTGCAGAGATGGGGTTTTTTTCTCACCTGTCTGCATAGAGCGTCTTCCCCAGACACACTGCACTGCTGCAGCGCTGTACATACAGACATGGCCTTTAGTTTGTTTTAGTCCTGGCCAGTACCCTTCACCATATGGGGGCAGGGCAGAGGATTTCTAGGACTGGTGGTCAGTGGCTCACTTGGTCAGGTGAGGAGAGGTGTTCCCTTGCTTCAAATCAGAGTGAATATCATCTTGTCCTTGACTGGCAGAACAGTAGGTGAGTTTAAAGGTATCTTGGAGGGGGGAAGGAATATGAGGAGTCAGTCTGGCTATTGTCACTCTGACAGTAGAAGGCCAAGATTATTTAAGTATCCGTGTAGGTTGACTTATTCTGCATAGAGATCTACTGGAAAGAGAAACACGTATCCAAAGCTTACTAATGACCACCAAACCTTTCCTTAAACATCTTTTGATGAGACTGATAAGTGAATGTTATGAATTTGTGAAGACGATAAAATATATACACACACTCATTGACAGTCATACTTGCTATGGTGTATGATAGCCAAGCTCATGACTCTTCACTGGTCTATGAAGGCTGATCCTAAAATCATCTACTGTAAGAGAGTTATCAGCATTTTGGCTCTTTAAAAAGTGTACTTGATCATCTGAGTATGTTGTGCCTCATCCATTCTAAGAATGAAAATCCAGTTTTTAATTTGTCTTGTGTGGCAGCTCAATAAAATACTGATGTGTCCTAGTGAGATCTGAGTAGATAAGTCTTTTTAGGAGGTGCGTGTAAGATTGG
Source organism: Emys orbicularis (assembly GCF_028017835.1). Lineage (NCBI taxonomy): Eukaryota > Metazoa > Chordata > Testudines > Emydidae > Emys > Emys orbicularis. Next base: position 9,431,285 of record NC_088686.1, on the reverse strand, counting down.
TTTGCTTATTAAATGTTTTCATTTAGTTTAAAGAGCTAGTTTGGTAATTAAAATGTAATAGCAGAAGCCTTAAAATTTGTTTTCCTAGCCCGTCTAATAGTCTAGCCTAGCTAGCATGCCCTGATATAATTTTTTAATCGAGTTTGAGCTGATGGGGCATGGGAGTGCACAGGAAGTCACTTGTTCTCCAGAGGCCAGGTTACCACCATGCCAGAGGGCGGTTGGGAGTAGGGAAGAGCCATGCTTGGGACTCAGAGAACTCATGCCCGGCAAACGTTTGTTTATTTTTTTGCTAGACAACAGAAGGATTTGTTGTGGAGTCTTGGTGTTGAGGTGCTAAACTATATTTATCTATTTGTCAGGTACACTGATGGTAAATATTTAATAATTTCATAGATTCATAGATTCTAGGACTGGAAGGGACCTCAAGAGGTCATCGAGTCCAGTCCCCTGCCCTCATGGCAGGACCATATACTGTCTAGACCATCCCTGATAGACATTTATCTAACCTACTCTTAAATATCTCCAGAGATGGAGATTCCACAACCTCCCTAGGCAATTTATTCCAGTGTTTAACCACCCTGACAGTTAGGAACTTTTTCCTAATGTCCAACCTAAACCTCCCTTGCTGTAGTTTAAGCCCATTGCTTCTTGTTCTATCCTTAGAGGCTAAGGTGAACAAGTTTTCTCCCTCCTCCTTATGACACCTTTTTAGATACCTGAAATTTCATTTCATAGAATCATAAAATCATAGAAAGATAAGGCTGGAAGGGACCTCAAGAGGAGACCAGCCCCCTGCACTGAGGCAGGATTAAATATACCCAGAGACCATCCCTGACAGGTGTTTGTTTAACCAGTTCTTAAAAACTTCTGATGATGGTTCAGGTTATGGACGTGATTCTGCAAAGTTTGGCACATGTGAGTAACTTGAATCATATGAGTAGTTCCACTGATGTTTTCACAAAAGTCAGTGTAACTACTAACAAGAATATTACATGTGAAAGTATGTGCAGCATTGGATTCTATATTTTTACCTGACTTCATAAATGATAGCTACTATGTAAACCTTCATTTAGATTCTTCAATAAAATCTAGATCCAGTGCTGATGCATCAATAACTCTATTGCTGTAGTTATGAAGTGGACTGGTATATTATCTAAGTGTTCAGCTAACTTAAATTATCATTCAACTCTGTGGTGTTTTCTTAGGATAGATTAGATTTCTTGCTGTACTAGTCACATAAACCAAGTAAACCTTTTTATTTCAACTATTGTAGAAGATAAAAGTTGTCGTCTTACAGCAGCAATGTGCTGGTCTGAGACGGTCTACACTACAGCAGCTATAGCGGTGCTTCTGCACCGATGCAGCTACGTCGCTGTAGCGCTTCTGGTGAAGACACTCTAAGCTGACGGGAGAGAGCTCTACTGTCTGCTTAATAACTCCTGCCTCCGTGAGAGGCGGTAGCTATGTCAGAGACAGAAGTTCTCCTGCCAACGTAGCGCTGTCCACACTGATGCTTAGATTGGCATAATTTACGTCACTCAGGGGTGTGGATTATTCACACCCCTCGGTGATGTAAATTATACTGAAGTAATTTGTAGTGTAGACATAGCCTGATTCTCTTCTAGTGCTTTCCTGCTCCTACATGTTAAAAGTTCAAGAGCAAGTAATGTAAAACAAAGGGGCAGAGACCAGGATCCCTTGATAAAATGACAGGGCTAATCTCCAAAGCAACACATATGAAACCTTAGATTCTTCTTCGAGGAGTGTCCCTTTGGGTGCTCCACTTTAGGTGAATCTGCACCCCTGCATTTGTAATTGGAGATTTTTAGTAGCCGTGCCTGACTGGGTCACACATGTGCTGTCCCCGTCTCGCACCATCTCAGGCAGTTACATAGTGCTGTGCGACCAACCCTCCCTCAGTTCCTTCTCTACCGCCCTTGGCTTGAGACGGAACATTTGGCAGTGCCTCTGAACTTTATATTTAGTCTAGCTTAACTTTAGAACACTAGTTAGTTAGTTAATACTTTATGCCATTTCCACCACAGTGGACTTACTGGGACCCATGGACGGCATACCGCCAACACTATCCTAAGCCTCCCAATCCACTCAGGGAGAGGTCAAGGCATTCCCCTTCATCCTCTGTATCCATACCTTCAGAACCTCCGGAAGAGGCAGTCGAGGAATTGGAGGAGACTTTGGATCAGGAAGTCACACCAGCTGCAAATATTTCATCTTCTACCTTGCCCCCATCCACAATGGGGAATGACTTTAAACAGTTCCAGGAACTGTTTAAGCCGATTGCAGATACCCTGGAGATACTGCTCCCGTTCCAGCCCTCAATGTCCTAACAACCTCCTTCTAAACAACAGTTTTCAGGGTTTGGTTGAGGACCAGAGACATCTCCCACTTTTTCTGTTGCTGGGCCCATCCGACACCATCCATCCATTCAGAGACCGTCTGACTCCATTTCATCCAACGTGACAAAACATCACATCAGACAAATGGGTATTAGAAATCATCGAGACTGGATATTCCATCCAATATACTTCCCTCCCCGTCCCTCTTCAGGGACCCTTCTCATGAACATCTATGACGACAGGAGGTAAACCATCGCAAATGCCGCTAAGAGCAGCAGAACCAGTACCAACACAACACAGAGGGAAGGGTTTCTACTCCCATTACTTTCTAACCTAGAAAAAAACTGGAGGATGGAGGCCCATTCTTGACTTAAGAAGATTCAACAAATTTGTGAAGACTCAGCGATTTTAGGATGGTCACACTAGCAATGATAATTCCAGCACCAGAATGAGGGGACTGGTTCTTGGTCCTTGACCTCCAGGATGCATATTTCCACATAATGATACATCCCTCACACAGGGAGGTTTGTTCTGAGAACAGATCATTTCCAGTACAAAGTACTCCCCTTTGGATTATCCTCTGCTCCATGGGTATTCTCAAAAGTCTGTGGGGTGGCAACCCACCTCTGCAGACAAGCGGTCATAATATTCCCCTGTCTGGATGATTGCCTGCTCAAAGCATTGACTCAAGAAGAGGCACTAAAAGCTACCCAAAAGACAGTAGCTCTCTTCACACAGCTAGGTCTACAAATAACAAAAATCAACATTCACACCGGGGCAGAGATGAGTTCATCGGTGCCTACCTCGACTCTCTGGAAGCTACAGCTTCTCTTCCCTGTCACAAGTTTACCACTCTAGTCAATCTAATCACCACAATGCAAACCAGCCCACAGACATCGGCCAGGACCTGCCTCCAACTGTTAGGCCATATGTCAGCAATGACATTTGTTGTCAAACACTCCAGACTGCACGTGATGCCTGCAAGACTGGCTCAGGACAGTGTATATTCCACCCAGACACACACAAACAAGCGTCTTACAATGCCAACCACACTAAAAAAATTCTCTATATTGGTGGACTCAACCACACGACCTTTGCACAGACCCCTCCATCAATGATACTCACATCGGACGCTTCTCTGCTAGGTTGGAGAGCACATCTGCACAACCACACGATCCAAGGCTGCTGGTCCCCATTGTAATCACACAACACATAAACCTACTGGAGATGCAGGCAGTCCGCAATGAATGCTCACACTTCATAGCCATGATCAGGAAAAGACAATGTCGCTTTGTATGTTTTATATAAACTGATAAGGGGGGGCACAGCCACACTCCCTATGCACAGAAGCCATGCTACTATGGAACTGGTGCATCCACCACAATATCGACATCTCAGCTTCCTACCTACCAGGATGCGAAAACACTACTGCAGATGCACTGAGCAGAAAAATTTCTCATGACCACTAGTGGGAAATGAACATCAGGGTACTACAGATAGGGTGACCAGATGTCCCGATTTTATAGAGACAGTCCCGATTTTTGGGTCTTTTTCTTATATAGCCTCCTATTACCCCCCCACCCCCGTCCCGATTTTTCACACTTGCTGTCTGGTCACCCTAACTACAGAGCATATTCAGACACTGGGAGTTCCCAATAGAGACCTCTTTGCAACAACCCAGAATGCCAAATGCCCATACTTTTGCCCCAGAGCAGGACTGGGGCCCCGTTCTCTAGGCGATGCTTTTCTCTTCAAATGGGATGCACATCTATTGTACGCTTTTCCCCCGACCCCCCTTTTTAGCCAAGGTCATACGCATGATAAGGACCCAAAGTCCTGAGTCTTTAGGGTCTGTCTTTATAGGGATCCATCCTCATACAAGTCTATGGGGGTTGCCTTGTCATGCTGTTCTCACGTTTGAAGTGATAATCAATCATGCAGATGGCACAGCAGTGACAGTTTGTTGTTATCTTGCTCTTTGGTTCTTCGATCCCCCTGTCCTTGGGGCTGTTGGTGGTGGATTCCGGTGTGCCCTCAGGGTTATCGGGTTATCTCGCCCAGCGCATTCTTTGGCCAAACGGTCCTGTCGGAGGGTAGTTGGTTTTTCCTCCTCCAGATGTGGTGTCATTTATTATGATTCTGAGGCTGGCACCTCAACCTTTTATTACCCATCCAAACATACAACCGCAATCACACTCTATTTCACTTAGCATTTTTCCTATCACATCTATATTTTATTACCTGTTCATTCTTTAACATAACCATTCTAAAATCATTGGGGCATGACAGACTCCAATAAACCTATTCATACCATTTGTTACATATGAAAAGAAAAGCAAGCAAGATAAAAATACAAGAGTGGTGGGTTAACAGATCTTATTCCTGAGTTCAGGAAAACCGTTGTAACAGCAGCTGTCCTTAATGGTAATCTTATCACTTTAGAACAGACTTTTTGTCTCAGGATGTGCTTCTACAATTAACACAGACCTTGTAAACTGACAGGCATATTTCAATTAGCACAGACTCAGCAGGCTGAGAGGCGTATTTCTTTCTAATGGTCAGGCCAAATCTGGGGTCTGCTCTGAGCCATTCTTTCTCACATTTTCCCATAACATAAATGTATTAATTATTACTTTTATCCAACATCTTCCGTTACAGCTCGGTTTATTGTAGCAGAAGCTCAACTACACCCTGCAGAAGCATAGCTGTACCACCCGTTTACCTCCCCCACATCCCGAGGAGAGAACACCGAGATCCTTTTGCATTTCCCCTTTATTGTAATCATCAGCCCTCCCCATCCCCAGGTGGGCAGTTCTGGTCTCGGTCTCGGCCCAATAATTGCCCTCTAATTTCCCTGCTAAATTCCCTGCTCGTGTTTGTTTACCCTCGTTCATGACCATTGTTTCCATATAAGGGGTTGTTGTTGAGCACTTGGCTATCTCTGTCAGTGAACACCTGTAAGCTTGTCATTTTGGGGTTTTCCTTGTGTCTCTCTGCCGGCACCTACCAGGCAGACTCAATGTAACTCCCCACACAGAGGAGGTAAAGGACATTCTTTTAAACAGCAGAAGGTCTGCTAGACGGTGTACCTACCTGCGCAAATGGAAGAGATTCCATGCATGGTGCCAAAATAAGCAAACGATAGCCACTACTTCTCCTTTACCAATGGTGCTGGATTACATACTGGAACTCAAAAAATCTGATCTCTCGAGCTCGATCAGAGTACACCTCATGGCAATCACAGTGTTCCATCACGATGTGGATGAGTTCTCAATCTTTGTTCACCTTACCACTAAATGCTTCCTCTAGGGTCTTTACCCTGAAACACAAGGCTCTACCCCATCATGGAACCTCAATCTGGTGCTTCAGTGCCTTACGGGGACCATTTTTGAACCATTAGTGATGTGTTCACTTCTCCATCATTCGATGACTGTGGCCTTCCTCGTCGCTATCACATGCACCCGAGGAGTAGTGGCGCTGGGGCCATCATGGCATACCCGCCAGGCCCGGTATTTTTCAACAGCAAAGTTACCCTAAAACCACATCCCCAATTCCTACCTAAAATAGTTTCAGCATTGCATTTGAATCAACCCATCCGTCTCCCACTGTTCTTCCCAAAACCTCATGGGAACAAATGAAAAGCAATGCTTCATATCCTGGACATCCAAAGGGTGCTAGCTTTTTACATTGAAAGGACAAAGTCTTTCAGAAAATCACCAAAGTTATTTCTTTCCATTACGGAACGATCTAAGGGATCTAACGATCATATCCAAACAAAGGCTGTTGAAATAGATCTCCGACAGCATTGATTTTTGCTATCCCCATCAACAACTACAACCCCCATCGGGGACCCACACACACTCCACCAGAGCACTATCTACATCGATAGCTTTCCTCAACAATGTGCCTACTATGGACATCTGCAAAGTAGCAACCTGGGTGTCCACCATATGTTCACACAACATTACTCCATAGAGCAGCACTTGTCATCAGACGCTCTACTGGGACTTGCGGTTCTATCATCTGCCACTATTGCAACTCCTAAGCCCCTTCCTTCCACAGAGAGAACTGCTCTACAGTAACCTTAAGTGGAGCATTCACAGGGAAGCTCCTCGAAGAAGAGGGGGTTTCATTTCTGTATTGAAGCAGGTTCTCTCAGGGTATTTGGGTGGCGATCTACTTCTCTGGTGGAGTGTCCTTGTAGAGACCTCACACCCATGGTTGCCACCTACCACGCCACACTGGAACCCGTACAGTATGTCACCAGACTACAACCCATACTCATTGGAGACCGATCCTGAAAGAAATCTTTCCTGAACCCCTTCTTCTGGCCTTCAAACAACCCCACAACCTCATCATCTGAAGCAAGCTCCTCACAGACCAGGACACACCAACTCAAAGCAGCAGACCCTGCCAGAACAACAGATGCAAAACCTGCAGACGTGTAGCAGTGGAAATAATGATCAACACCCTCCACAACACACCTTTCAAGATCTGTCCCCTACACATGTGGTGTACCTCATCCAGTGCACCGACTGTCCCAATAACAACTATATGGGTAAAACTAGACAATCACTATGCTCTCGAATGAACTCACTCATGAAAATGATAAAAGACAAAAACACCCTATCACCTCTGGGTGAACACTTTTCACAAAACAGTCATTCTATATCTGACTTATTAGTCCTCATCCTCAAAGGAAACCTGCACAACACTTGCAAAAAAAACAAGTCTGGGAGCTTAAATTCATAACTTTGCTAGACTTCAAAAATCTTAGGCTAGGTCTCCACTGGCAATTGAACGACACAACTTTTGTCTTTCAGAGGTGTTAACCCCTCCCCCCCCGAAAGACAAAAGTTTTGCCGCGACAAGTGCAGGTATGAATGGTGCACTCCTGCCAACAAAGCTAACCCCTCTCGTTGAGGGTGAAAGTTTTTTGTTGGCAGGAGAGCCAACATAGAGCAGCTACACTACACAACTTTTAGCTAAAAGCTGTGTAGTGTACTGTAGACAAAGCCATAGTCTTAATAAAGACATTGGATTTATGTCTTTGTTACAACAATTTGTAACCCACTAAGCGTCCTTTTTGTCCTGTGACTGGAGGGGTGCTAATAGGCCACTTCATCTTGAATGGTCCCTTACAATATGTGCTAACTACTTAGGCTGAACTAATCTGTTCAATCTTGTATTTGTCTGTGACACTGAGTACCTTTCCCACACTTGAAGAAGAGCTCTGTGTAGCTCGAAAGCTTGTCTCTCTCACTAATGGAAGTTGGTCCAATAAAATAAATTACCTAACCCACATTGTCTCTCTAAAATCCTCTGACTGACACAGCTACAATAACACTGCATGATGATAAAGTCTGTCTGTCCTGGACAATATGCAATTAAAGGGTCGCTTAATCTTTTTTCCCGTAGATTCAAATTTATCAATGGGGGATTATCAGATATGTTCCAGGGAAAAGATTTAAAAACAAACAAACAAAGTAGTGACTTCTTCAAGAAATATCTGCCACACCAGCATGACAGTTGATTTCACAAACTATATTAGCAGCACAATGCACTTTTGTGCTGATACTTTTGCACAAATAGAGAAATAAACAAAATAAGTCACCTTGGTTTGTGCTCCATTAGAAACACGAGGGTAGGGAAAATCAGATATTGCCCACTGGAAAAACACAGAATGGACAGGAAATATTTTTAAGGCTCTCCAGATTTTAAAGACCAAAACAGGGGGTGTGGTGGGGGTAGAGGGGAAATAGTTCAGTGTCCTTTCCTTTTAAATACGTATGGTTTAATAAGGAATCTGTGTCTGCAGCCATACTCAATGCATACTTTAGGGAGAAATCAGGCCCCGTAGATCAGCATAGAGGATTGGACCTCCATGTGCTGATCTTCCCTTTCTGGATGGAATGGGGAGCTCATCAGCCTCCATGGCACCATCCATCGCCAGACCTGGTGAAGGCCTCTCTGTAGAGTTTGGGAGAGGGTGCAGGGAAGGAGCGGGCAGGTCAGTGGCCAGGCCTTTAAGGGAGTGTAAACATGCACTGTCTCTTTCTCTCCAGCCCTGCAGAAAATCACTAGAGTGTGCCCTGGCCTAGAGTACTGCACTAGAGTACCCTCCTATGGGTTTGACCTTTGTGGGGGGTGATCTGGGCATAAGCATAAACTGTAACTTTTGCCTGTATCTGGTGTGCCTCTCTATGAATCTCATATTTTTATTTCCAAGTCATGTACAATCTACACCTCTGCTCATGGCCAAAAAAAAATTCAGCCTTGCTGCATAGATTTTTTTTTTAATTTCCGTTTTAAAAATTTCACAGTTCTCACACTGACCCAGTTGGAGGACATTTTAACTGTAGATTATGGATGGGCTAGTGACCTGGCCCAAGGCTCCTGTAGTGTGCTCTATCTTCAAATCACTGGCTCTGACAGAAATCACCATTGGTTAGGTGGTGGTCATTGCAAAGGTCAAAACAAAATTCTACTTTATGAAGTATGGTTTTAAACTTTATCTGTTAATTGCATAAAAATATGGAGTGCAATCTCATTGTTATTTGTGAGGTGCTCAGATACATTGCTGATGGGAGTCTTCCTGTAAGTAGATAGGATCTATAGATCTATCAGTGGAATCCAGTTCCAGATGAAATAGACTTCTGAAGGATGTGGCATGATGTATCTGTTAACTTTGTTTCCTCACTGTAGTATTTAAACACATTTCCTATCTAAATGTAGCTTGGCAACTGGCGCAAGCTGTTCCTGTCAAAGCTGATATTAGCTACAAAACTAATCTTAAGAAGGGACAGTACTTCCTGCTCAGCTAGAACAATTATTCACCTTACTTAACATAAACAAAATATTGCACTGTTCTGTCTGGATAGCATAGCAGAGTGGATCATTATTGCTTACGGAGGAAAATGTCATAGGTTTCTAATCTCAGATAGATGAGTATTGGCATAGTTCAGTGGTTCTCAAATTGTGGGTCAGGACCCCAAAGTGGTTCGCGACCCCTGGGGCCGCCAGGGCTGGCGTTAGACTTGCTGGGGCCCAAGCCCAAGCCCGAGATCTTCAGTCCTGGCCAGCTGGGCTCAGGTTACAGGCCCCCTGCCCAGAACTGAAGCCGTTGGGCTTCAGCTTTGGCTGGCTTGTCCACCCAAGGTGGTGGAACTCTGGCTTTTGGCCCCCTCAAGTGGGTGGGCTCAGGCTTTGCTACCCACTCCTGGGGTCATGTAGTAATTTTTGTTGTCAGAAGGGGGTCACGGTGCAATGAAGTTTGAGAACCGCTGGCATAGTTTATTTTATTGGTTATTTTGATTTGCAGTCTAACGCAGCATTACAATGTAAGAATGGAAAGACGTTCTTCAGTACTGTCTTTCTGGAAAATGCATCCCACCTGGTTTTGGATCTCCCAGCATTCCCTGTGACCCAACCTTACTATTTTGGGGATTTTAATCTTGAACAATCCTAAATGAAGAAAATGCATCTCTGATATCCTGTTAATTTGCCTACATGCTTTTTGGGGCCTCTTTGGATGGATATTTTTGAGTTTTGTTCTTTTAGATTAATGCCTGTTCATAGTGTTCAGTTTTGTTGAAACAGACAATGATTCTTACTCTTCTAAAGCATTATTTTTCCTTGGGCATACTAGTTGGCATTTTTTTCTTAGTTGAAGTGTTGTTTTCTGTCCATATTTCTAATCTCTCTAGGTTACCTTCATTCCTGAATTTAACTTTCTCAAAGTTTTGCTGGCCTTTTTTGTCTATGCTCGGAAATTTTACTGAAATAGCTATTCCAGAATACATTTTCTGGAATTGTTATTTTGGTAAATGTCCAAGTGTAGATAGCGGTTAATTACTTAGATCCAAGGGATATCTTGCACCTCATATATGTTTCTTCTATCCTTGGAACAACTTGAATGCATTAAGGGTGCTGTTGCAGTTTTAAGTTTTCCTTTTACCTATTTGACTCTGTTTTGATAGACAGTAGTCTGGCTTTGATAAGGACACAGCTAACTGCCTATTTATAGTTTGTCATTGGTGGCTACGCTTAAATTTTCATCTTTAACTGAGGAATTCAAATGGCTAATGCTGTTTTAACATTCTCAACTGGGGATTGTCTTGCAGGGTAAATGAAGTGAAACGTTCAGTACTTTAGCTTTACTAGAGCTTAGCAGGATCTAATTGGCAGCAAAGAGGAAAAAAATGATAGCAGTTGAATAAAGCCTCTTAACATAACTAATAATTCTGTTCAGCTTAGAATGTCTACTGCAGCTGGTACTGAACAGTGTTTCCCACAATTTTAAATGCTTTCGTAAAATTTTGCATTGTGGATTTTATTTTATAGACATCTAATGCATAACTCCATGTATTAAATCAAGAATGAGCAGGTTACATATATTTTCCCATTAAATTTTAGCCACATAAGTTCAATTTATCCTGCACTGTCAGTTTGTGTCCACTATTGAAAAGTACTCTTTATCTGCTGTATGAGAGGAACCTAATGTACTACGCTAAGAATCTCCGAGGTGGCATTGAAGCAAACTTACTTGATTAAAAAAAAATTAGGTAATGGGTAGGGCTCAAACTTTTTGGTAAGTGGAGCTTTCTGTGCAAAATCTGCTTTTTAATGTTTTGATTTTGAAACAGCTGCCAAAAAGTGAAAAATTACTCCTGGTCTGTAATTTAATTTCTCATAATGAAAACATCTGTTAATCTGGACTCCACTTCTGGGAAGAGTGTATATTAAGGATAATTTCCCCGAGTGGGGGGAACAAGAACTAGATATGTTAGAATTTTATATGCAAATATGGGATGCATCTTAGATGGTAAATCCTGATGTCTTAGTTATCAAGAGACCAAAATACCTATGGGGAGAAAAATTACTAATAAAAAAAACCTAATAAATGTAAAACTGGATATAGTCAACTTCAGCTCTCCCTTTGTTTCCAGTTGTGGACTGAATGCCTGTAATGCTGTCACTTGGAGAGCTACAGTTCAGTCCCTTGTGGAAGCCTGCCAACAGAAAATTCCAGGATGCCTTGGAAGGTCACTTGAATAGGATTCAGATTGTACTCTCTGCACCAGATGAACCAAGTCCTCCAGATTCACTTGTAGTGCTTAGTGAATAGAAGCTTTTCTGGAAATTACAAGTTGATTAGGTCTTAAAATATCTGTATTGCTGAAGTCTTATGCCTTCAGGTTTCAGGATGTTGAATTTCATCTCTGCAAATTGAGGTGGTTGAGTGGCCTGTTAGTGAAGGAGACTTTTAAAGACTGGTGGGATCAAAGATGTTCGTGTTGCCACTTTTATCATTCTGAAAATTACTTGGACCTATCAAAAACCCTATGTCTCCAGCAAAGTAAATGCTTATTGATGTGTCAGCTAAAAAGACTTTTTTGGAATCCCTTCCATTAAAAAATCATTGAAAATTGCATCTGGCAACCAGTAAAGAATTCTTCAGGTGGTAGAACAAGAACTAGAAAAGTAGTTCACCTGAGTCTTTATAACAAGTTTATTTTTATTGGTAGTAGTATTTATTGTTTGTATTGTGGTAGTGCCTAGAGTCCACGCCCCCAACTGTGCCAGTCACTGTACAGGCATATTACAAACAGGCAGCTCCTGCCCCCAAGAACTTACAATCTAAGTGTAAGATGAGAGAACAGGTGGATACAACAATCAGGAGGAGGGAGCACAAGGTCACAGAGACTATTGTGATCATCATGTTGTCCTCCCTTCCTGTACCCTATCCTGAATCTGCTCCTCACAAAAGCCACCCTTTCTTATGGCTCCTCCCAGGTATTAAAATAGTATACTTCTTCCAGCTGTGGATGAAAGAGCAGCACTTGGGGAGGCAAAGAGTATGTCCACCCTGCAGTTGGGAGTGAGCCTTCCAGACTGGGTAGACAGACTTGTGCTAGCTCTGCTTGAGTAACTGTGCCTAAAATAGCAGTGTGGACATTTTGGTACAGAAGGTAGGTTGGACTAGCTGCCTGAGTCCAAGCTCCCTGGGTCTTAGCTCAGGTGGCTAGCCCAAGCTGCTGCCCTTCCTGGAATGTCCACATTGCTGATTTTAGCGTGCAAACTCCAGTGGCGCTAGCTGCGATTCTGTCTACCTGGGCTAGGTGGCACACTCAGCTGCAGTGTAGACATACCCCAAAGAACCAGGTTTCAGAGTGGTAGCCATGTTAGTCTGTATCGTGTTCATCTGTATCAGCAAAAACAATGGGGAGTCCTTGTGGCACCTTAGAGACTAACACATTTATTTTAAAGACCCAGTTATTTCACCTGGCTGGCCTTTCTACCCTTCCTTTCTCCACCAGACAGTCAGCCAGATGGTGGAAAACAAAATCCAGAAAAGTAGAAGTCGAAGGAATGTGTTGGGCCTATGGTGATTATCTCCCCTCCCACAGAAACACCTCCACAAGACTTCCTTAATTTGAGTCCTTTTATGACAGTTCCATTTATACTTCTTTGGGAATGACTTACTGGTTTTGCTGTTCTAGCCATACATTTATATACGGGTTCCCTTCTGAAAAAAAATAGAAGAATTTATGATCCTCAATAGATGAAGCTTTCTCTAAACCCCTTGCATTAATATGCGTGAACAACATCCTACAAAGGGTGTATTATTCCCAATTTACAGATTAGTAAAATGAAGTATTGAGAGCTTAATTTATCCCTGTCACCATCTGGCAGAGCAAGGAATACAACTTTAGTCTTCTGACTCCCAGTCCTGTGTGTAAGAGACCATTCTTTCATTGCCCTGTCTGTTAAGTTTTTAAGAGACCAGACTAGTCTCTGGGAAATTGACTGCTGTGTTAATATTTTCTGATCTTGAGAGAGTTGGGTTAAGGACCCATTTATTCTCTCAGTTATGGATAATCTCAGATTGAAGCACTAGCAGAGAAGAGTAGACACTAATGACTCTGAATAATGTTTTCAGCTCTTCAGACACTATACTTTTTCTATGTTATCAGCTATTAAATTGAATCTGTAAACTTGCTATACTAACTATGAAGCTAATTTGCTTGCAAGCTTTCCAGTTCTCAGTGTTGTATTGAACCTTCCTTATATTGATTGTGAATAAGCTTAGTAATGCAATGTAATGAAAGAGAAAGTCATAGTGATAACGGTAAAGATTTTTTAAGTCTCTAATGCACATCAGCTAAATTAAGGGATCATAATTTCATTATTTTAGTCACAGAAATAAAGGCAGCAGAATGAAAGTGCACTGTAATTTTATTCATGACATGTCCCAAAACATTTATTTTCAATACACCATTCTATAATAAATAAATAAATTAATGGAGACATCCTATTCTCCTAGAACTGGAAGGGACTGTGAAAGGTCATCGAGTCCAGCCCCCTGCCTTCACTAGCAGGACCAAGTACTGATTTTGCCCCAGATCCCTAAGTGGCCCCCTCAAGGATTGAACTCACAACCCTGGGTTTAGCAGGCCAATGCTCAAACCACTGAGCTATCCCTCCCTCCAATTTTATATACATAAAATTATACCTGTGTAACAAAATGTCTCTTAAGGTCTGCATTGCATCCATTTTTAATATTCTTTTGTCTTTTTATATAAATCCTAAAATAACAGAACTACAGTCACTTGCACTAATTTGATTTACAAGAAGGCTATCCCTTTAATATGATCAAAATTTCAGTAACCAGATCATCTGTAATTGGGAGAAGACAAATTTCCACTTGTTGTTGTGGATCAGTTTTTATCACTTCAGTCGGGTATTATTAATTCAGTCACTTGCTACAGAGAAGTGTTATCTAATAACACGGGGAGGGATAGCTCAGTGGTTTGAGCATTGGCCTGCTAAACCCAGGATTGGTGAGTTCAATCCTTGAGGGGGCCACTTAGGGATCTGGGGCAAAATCAGTACTTGGTCCTGCTAGTGAAGGCAGGGGGCTGGACTCGATGACCTTTCACGGTCCCTTCCAGTTCTAGGAGAATAGGATGTCTCCATTAATAAAAATAAATAAAATAAAGTAGCTTAAAATTCTTAAGTAAATTGAACCAGAGGGAGCACAAAGAAGCCTTATGATAAAAGGGCTATCCCCAAAAGTTATTCATATGTTAATTTTATAAACCCTGTGTTATGCATCCTGATGTACACCCCTGACTATTTGTAAGGAAACTCAAACGGATTTTTATTTTGGTCAAAATTAAAGGGAAGCCACTGTATATTGATGTTTGTGCAGATGAGCCCTTTATCCATTGGACCCTTGCGTTGATTGCATAAGCTGTTTGCTAAGTGGTTTCAATGTATGAGAGAACTGTATGGCCAGAAGAAACCTTATGTGACACTGCTGCTGTGGGATAGTGGGAGTAGGGACCGAGTCCAATTGCAGGACCTTTTGATTCCCTGTAGATGTGACTGTATTTGCCCTGGTATTGTAAACATTGAGATGGATACCACAGGAATGCTTACTGGGTGAGAAAAAATAATAAAACAGTATTTGTAAGTTGACTTGCAATATTTTTAGTGACTTATGAATGTGTTTAGTCAGACAAATATGTCCAGTGTATAATCTGACTGGAAAATACTTAAACCCATTTTGAGGAACTTGATTGTAATATGATTTGAAATGTGGAGAGTGGAAATTAAAAAAATAACCAACTAGAAATTCAGGATACTCTTATACAAAATGAGAGATTTGAGGAAGTCATAAAATAAATAGATTGTAGTTTTGCTTTGATTTTGTCAGTTTTTCATATTCTTTCTGTAAATATTTTCTTAAAACTGACAGGATATTGTTGTACCCTCTTTGTTTATCATTCCTACATGTTAAACCCAACTCTTCTACAGTGACTGAGGGACTGGCCCTCATTACCCAGAATGAGAGTTAGGTGGACCACTGACTTATGATGATTTCAGATGTGCATAAATCCTATCGACTTTCAATGAGAATTAGGCTCCAAAGTCTCTGAAGGCATGTCTACACTACATCTGCTACTGTAGCACTGTAGTGTAGACCCTTCCTACATCAACAGAAGGTTTTTTTCATCAATGTAGTTAATCAGTTTCTCCAAGATGCAGTAGCTAGGTCGATGGAAGAATTCTTCTGCCAACCCACCTGTGTCTACCCTGGGGGTTAAGTCGACCTAACTATGGAGTTCAGGGCATGGAATTTTTCACAGCCCTGAAGTGACCTAGCTAGGTTGATTTAGTCTTTAAATGTAGACCAGGCCTAAGTCTCTTTTGAAAATGGGACTTAGTTGCTTTTGTAAATTTTACCTTTAATCCATTGTGATAAAAGGTTTGGACTTGTGCTACTAGCGACTGGGCAATGTCTCCAGAGTCTTAAGGTGGTTTTAATAAAAAAATCCGGAAATAAATATCAAACTAGAAAATGTGCTTGGTTGGTGTCCCTGAGAAAAATGAAAAAAAAGTAATAGTGTGTGGGTGTTGGATTTTTTTGGTGAACTGCTGATAATTTATTTATTTTTATATTTATTTAATGGAGATGTCCTGTCTCCTAGAACTGGAAGGGACCTTGAAAGGTCATCGAGTCCAGCCCCCTGCCTTCACTAGCAGGACCAAGTACTGATTTTGCCCCAGATCCCTAAGTGGCCCCCTCAAGGATTGAACTCACAACCCTGGGTTTAGCAGGCCAAAGCTCAAACCACTGAGCTATCCCTCCCCCCTAGAGTTGCTAAGGTGGACTGCTTCTCCAAATTTGGATGATTGTTTGTTTGTAATGGAGACTAACCAGGAAATCCTCTTCATCAGCTTGCCCAAGGGTGGTTTTAGTAATATGCCAAACCCTTCCAAACAGGAATAGAATCCTGCGCACAACCTGGGCCTCTGGGAACTCAGTATTCCATGACGTGAAGGTTCCAATTTGCCTAGACTATACCCCATTGCTTCTGAAAAGAAAGAAGAGATCCACGGATACTGAGATGAGATTGACTTTTGTGGTCCCATAATCTTCCAAGCTTTGGGTGAATTTTATCAGACAACTAAACATCTTTAAAAACCCAACAAAGGTTAGTAACTTAATTGATAGAAAGAAGGCTGCAGTATCTGACGACATATCATCCCAATCTTAAAGGACTCTGATGTACTGTTTCGGTTAATACTTTATTCCTGGTTATAATTTGTATTGTTTTTTATATTTACAACTTCCACCGTTGTATGAATCCTTTACCTTCTCCGGCTACTGTTAGGACCCAGTTATTTCACAAAGGTGTTTCTCTGCTATCCTAACTTCTTGTACTTATTGTGTGGAATTCTGTGCATTCTGCATGTCTGGTGCTTCTGTGCTTTTACCAGTTGTTTGAAGCTAGGAACTGATAGGATGCAATCTGTTTAATATTGATGTTAGTAGTACGCCACAAACTGTTCTCTTTCTCAGAAGAGGCAAGAACTTCTCTAGTCTCTGCCTAAGGAGTGTTAGTATTTCCAAGAACTTCTCTTTAGATTTTAAAGTTTTTAACTTTTCCTGTGTCTTGTGCTATATGGCGAACTTATTTTATTCAGTCAAGTGTATTTTCTTTTGTTTTGCTACGCATGTGGCTCGCTAAGGGTGGTGTTATAAATATATTTACCAAATTTCCTGCATTAACTTCTTGATAATCTCTAAAATGGAGATTCTGTGGGAGTAAAGTTAGGCTCTCAAATGAGTTTCTCTGGAACCATCTTGTAAGAAATGGCATAGTAGATTCTTTACTTGCCAGCATTAGGTCAGTTTGTGGTTGAGGTGTTTGTATTGTTCTGTGTGGTCATTCTGTATCTCCTCCTTTCTCCTTCCCTTAAGGATGTCCCCAGGAAATCTGAGGATTTTCTTTCTTCTGCTGCTCTATTTACCCCCACCACATTATTCGTTTGGCCTCATATCTAGGGTTGCCAGGCGTCCGGTTTACGACTGGAACGCCCGGTCAAAAGGGGAGCCTGGCGGCTCAGATCAGCACAGCCGACCGGGCAGCTTAAAGTCCAGTTGGTGGCGCAGCGGAGCTAAGGAAGCAGCCGGGGTAGTGGCAAAACTGCAACTGGCACATTTTCCCACCAGTAGCAGTTGTCCGGCTCATAGGTGCAGGGGCAGCCATGGGGGCTCCACGCACTGCCCCCACCACGAGAGCTCTGGCCCCTCCAGAGGGAGATGCCAGCAGTTTCTGCCCTCCTCCACAGGGAGCCTGCCTTAGCCCTACTGCGCTGCCTACTGGGAGCCGCCTGAGGTAAGCGCCACCCAACTGGAGCCCACACCCTGAACCCCCTCCCACATCCCAACCCCCTGCCCTAGCCCTGAGACCCTTCTGGCACCCTAACCCCCACCCCACCCCCAGCCCAGAGCCCACCCCCGCCCCAGCTGGAGCCTGAACCCCATCCCGCATCCAAACCCCCTGCCCCAGCCCAGAGCCCCCTCCCACACCCAAACTCCCTCCCAAAGCCCACACCCTGAACCCCCTCCCATATCCCAACCCCCTGCCCTAGCCCTGAGACCCTTCCGGCACCCTAACCCCCACCCCCCCCCAGCCCAGAGCCCACCCCCGCCCCAGCTGGAGCCTGAACCCCATCCCGCATCCAAACCCCCTGCCCCAGCCCAGAGCCCCCTCCCACACCCTAACTCCCTCCCCAAGCCCGCACCCAAACCCCTGCCCCAGCCCTGAGCCCCCTCCCACACCCAAACTCCCTCCCAAAGCCCACACCCTGCACCCCCTCCCGCATCCCAACCCCCTGCCCCACCCCAGAGCCCACATCCCTAGCCAGAGCCTGAACCACCTCCCACATCCCAATCCAGAGCCCCCTCCCGCATCCCAACCCCCTGCCCCACCCCAGAGCCCACATCCCTAGCCAGAGCCTGAACCACCTCCCACATCCCAATCCAGAGCCCCCTCCCGCATCCCAACCCCCTGCCCCACCCCAGAGCCTGAACCACCTCCCACATCCCAACCCAGAGCCCCCTCCCGCACCCGGAACCCCTCATTTCTGGCCCCATCCCAGAGCCCATACCCCCGGCCGGAGCCCGAACCCCAATCTCCTGTCCCTACCCGGTGAAAGTGAGTGAGGGTGGGGGAGAGCGAGCGATGGAGGGAGGGGGGAATGGAGTGAGTGGGGGCGGGGCCTTGGAGAAGAGGCGGGGCAGGGGTGTTCAGTTTTGTGCAATTAGAAAGTTGGCAACCCTACTCATATCCGAGACATCCTTCTGAGGAAGACTAATGGGGCTTCCTTCAGAGCCAGTCAGTACCACTTCTTTATCCTTTGAATGAACTTTCTTGCTGAGTAGACTTCTCCATTTCCTTCTCTTGTGGGCTGAGCATGCTGCTGTACCTCTTAATCATTTACCATCCCATAGGTCTGGGGATCAAGAGGCTAGGAGTACAACCAAACCCAGATAAGCACTCACAAACATCACCTACTTTCTCCTCACAACCTCCCAGTGAGAGAGGAGAGTATGATTCGTATTTTAGAAGTGGGGAAACTAAAACAGAGACATAGAAGTGACTTGCCCAAAGCCACCTCGAATCTCTCCATCAAATTCAGTGAGCTTTGAATAAGGCAGCGTATAGTGAATGAGTGCCAGAGCTGGGGTAGAACTTGGGATTACCTGGTTTCCTGCTGCATGTTCGTTCCACTAGATGCAGTTGCTTCTAACACCACAAGTGCAGCTTACCCATAAATCTGTAGGCATGCCTGCAAAGCAGAGCTGTACAATGGGAGTTTGTCACTTGTGTCCAGGGTAGACAATATATGTACACCAGAGAACCTAAGGAGGAGAAAAATCTCACACCAGCTTCCACCAGTTCATCTGAACCAGTATTTCCTGTGTGGGAACCCTAGTGTAGACAGGATTCCAGCCACTTCCAGCTTTCTCACCTTTAGTTAATTGATATGGTGATTTAAAAAGAAAGAAGGGGGGAAAAAACCTGGAAACTGACAGACTTCTCTACACTAGCTTCAATACCAATGGGATGTTTTTCCTAAAATTGCCTAGCTGAAGGCAAGTCTATAATAATGATACTACTCCAGCTAAAGGCACTAAAAGGAGTTTGCTTTTAAAAGAAATATGCATGTTGGAGCACTGGATTAAGTCTCATTTCCTCTTTTCGCAACAAACTCGAATGCCTGTAATTGGGGAATAAACAGTCATTTTGGAAATGGCTCTTCTTAGCTCAGGACTACTGCCTTTTTAAAACCAATTTTTGTGTGTGTTTACAAGTTTTTTTAAAAAGGAACACCATCAACATAAGTCACACTTCTTTCTGAAAATTGTTACCTGCTAGTGTTGTCAGGAACACCCAAGATTACTGTAACTGAAAGAGAGTAGAGAAAAACATAACTTCCTTTACTTAAGTTTGTTTACTTTGTGCGTTATATAGCATTTTTATATATTTTTACTGTCGTCTTTTTATAGGTGGTTAGCCAGCTTCCCTTGTTTTTTGAGAGTCTTTCACACAGCAGCAGAGGAGGGAGACTTTCCTTAAAAAAAAAAAAAAAAAAAAAAAGATTATAAAAGCCCTAAAAATGACAGTGAGTCAAACATATTCAGTACTTGAAAATACTTTATTTTTTTTTTTTAATTAACGAAATTCAAATAAGCCCCATGAATGCCTGTGCTCCAATGTGCTTTAAAAAAAGAAAAGAAAGCTTTAAAGGACAGTTAGTTTATTTGCAGCCATTGCCACCAGTTTGAATACTAATAAACGCTCCTGTTGCTTGCTTTGAGGCCTTTCAAGCCTTCCGACCTCTCCCTTGGTTGCCATCTCACTTCTAAAGCAACAGTCTAACTCTTTGGGCTACATGTAGTCAAACTGATCATTGTTTTCATGGTCATATTTTAAAAATCTAGATTAGCTGCTTTATGTACAAGACGAATCACTTGGGTGAAATCCAGAGCCCATTGAAATCAATAGCATGGACTTCAGTTGAGGCCAGGATTTCACCACTAGGCCTGATTCAAAACCCATTGAAGTTAATGGGAAGACTCCCTTTGACTTTAATGGGTTTTGGGTCACGCCTTTAATATAATTCAATAGCAATTTCAAAGACTTTATCTCTTGGTTAATTAATACACAAAGTTTTCCATTATATGAGAATTCAGTACCTTAGTACAGTACATTTTAAGGTCACATGGTATTTAGAAGCAACAGTAAGCATGATATTTTTATTAATGTGTACTGTAATAATTGAAAAGTAACAGAAGTTCGATTTGTGTACATAAGGTAACTTTTAATTTGAAATATTGTAATTTTATTTGATGCAACTTGAAACTTAGCTAACATAACAATTTTAATTCTTTTAGGATGCGAGATACTGCAAGAAAAATAGAAGAGAAGTACTTTTGCAATCTTGCAACACATGTTGAGTTTCTGCCTGTTGAATGGAGATCAAAACTTGCTCTTGATGGAGGTACAGTCACTGAAAATACAATTTTTAGGCATGCAGAAGAATTAACAAAATAGTGATTTATATTGGAAAGTTCTTCTCTTTGGGACAAATATGGGAAAAGTGGACACCTAGGTTGACTTGAAGAGTTAATTTTAGTACTTAACTCCTTTTAGATGCATCATTAATCATAATTTTGTAATTCTGTTCTCAGAATTATGTAGCCATATTCTGGATTTTTTCCACATTTTATTCATCAATATACCTTGTAAGACTTTGAATCTAACACTTGAGTCTCTTTTTTCTAGACACTGTTGATTCCATTACTCCTGATAAAGTACGTGGTTTAAGGGATATGTTGAACAGCAGTGCAATGGATATAATGTATTATACAAGTCCTCTCTATAGAGATGAAGTAAGTGTATTTTTTGTATTTTGCTCTAGAGCAAGGCAAATAATGGCTGAAATGAAACTGCACTTCAGAATTTAAACAAAATTTTACACCCTCTTCTAAAAAGGGAAGGCTCATCCTGGGGTGTCTATGAACTATAAAAAACGTGTTAAATATGGTGGTCTTTGTGTTCAGTTCAGTTAATATTAATAGCTCCCAGATTTTTGCTAGGTCCTGTGCAACACAAATGGGTTTCTGTCCTAGAGTGTGGAATGCAGTTTCATTCATGGTGCAACACTGTGGTAGCAAAACAATAAAGGGAGGGTGGTAAGGATGGGTTCCAGCAATAAGATTGTGGCATCTCAGCACTGGCTCTTGCACTGTGTGGTAAGGCAGAAACCTTGATGCATTTTTTTGTAGGTGTCATTTTTGTAGGTGTTCAGTTGCTTTGAATATCTTCAAACTAGATATTCAGTTGTTTTACAAAAGAAGCTACTAGTTAGACTTACAAAAGGCCTGTATTATGGCAAAATCATTTATATTATAAGTTCTTTCACAGTGTGCTGTGGTCTGTGATGGGGCAATGTAGGATTTCAGTGACAAACATGATAGTACTACCTGAAGGGGGTTCCAAAGAGGATGGAGCTCGGCTGTTCTCAGTGGTGGCAGATGACCGAACAAGGACCAAAGGTCTCAAGTTGCAGTATGGGAGGTCTAGGTTGGATATTAGGAAAAACTATTTCACTAGGAGGGTGGTGAAGCACTGGAATGGGTTACCTAGGGAAGTTTTTAAGGCCCAGCTTGACAAAGCCCTGGCTGGGATGATTTAGTTAGGGTTGATCCTGCTTTGAGCAGGCGGATGGACTAGATGACCTCCTGAGGTCTCTTCCAACCCTAATCGTCTATGATTCTATGAGTACTACAAAAAGTTGTCAGTATGGTAAAGACAAACATCTAAATAATTTTAAAAAATTCCAAACCTTGTAATATGCGGAGTGTGGTTTATATTATATATCCCAATAACAGTACTGAACTTTGTATCTGACCATTTTTAATCAACACCATTTATGTGCTGTTTGCTTCTGTCTGATTTAGCTTTTTAGTATTAGAACATATACGTTCTTTTCTTCGTCCCATGAAAAGAGTCAGAAAGGTAATCAGTTGTCACTTGTCTGTGTTGAAATGTCTTTTATTTTAAACCACTGTTAACAAAAACATTTTGGGGAGAAAAATTTCTGTACTTTATGCATTCTCATGTTGAGCTGTGCCGTAGGCTATATCATTAGGCACTTAAGAACGTAGCTTCTTGATTGATTCTTTTTATATTTAAAGTATTTTTTTTAAGAAATTGTGTAGCTCTCTTAATTTTTTAACAGATTTAAAATTTTTATTAAAGCTAATGTTAAAAAAAATTATACAATACATAGGTTGGGAAAGGAGTGTTTTTACATCTGCGTATAGGGCTTAGATTACCCACAAATATAAAGTTAGTTTTTAAAAGTCATATGATACATAGAGTACATAATCAGCAATAATCCAAATTTAGGTGAATAGATTTAACAATACAGTTTAGATATTAGAATCCTAATACTCGGGTACATCACTCAGGAAAAGTTGTACAGAGATTTGGTTGTGGAAAGCAAAATATATCAATGAGTGGAGATTGTCCCGCAGTAATTGAGAATTAGGTTGGTTGTCCATTTAGAAAATATAATCCATGGGGAAAGTATTTGTTACTTTCCTGACTTATTACACTGCACTTTACCTGTAATGACAGGAAAGATTCTTGTGTTTTAGTTCCTTCTCATCCTTTTAGCTCGTTTTCAGTAAGCTTGTGATGCATGTTATCAAGCAGAGCACCTTGTTGAAAGAACTGTATTTTGGCAAATGTTTTGCTATATTGCTGTTTTGTGATATCTTGTTCAGAGCACTTATTCTAACTTAAATTAGCCTCCTTGCTATATTGTATTCATTTGGACACTTCCTGCTTGGAATTAGCATTCCTGTTTGCCGATAACATTGAGCAGTTTCTCTTCAAGCAGCTCACGCTTCTAATGTTTTTCATCCAAATATCTCAAAGTACTTTACAAGCAACTAATTAAACCTCATTATGCCCCTGTGAGGTAGATTAAGCAATGAGTAGGGATCAGTTCAGCCATATCTGCGGAGGAATGCAGCAGCTATTCTACCTAGCAATTCTACATCATAATTTAGAACAGAGTAGAACTAGTGTAACCATGGGCAGCAGGTTTGTATAATTTTTGGTGGTGCCCAAGTGGATCTGTCCTATCCATAGGATGGACCGGGGCAACCGCCCCGGGCCCCGCGCTTTGGGGTGCCCCGCGCTTCAGGCGGACGCGGGATCCAGGGTGGCCTGGGGGGTTAGCGGGCTGCCTGGCGCCGACAGCAGCGAGCAACCCTGCTCTGCCCCGCTTCTTCCCACCCCGCCCCCACTCCACCTCTTCCCCAAAGCCCCTGCCCCGAGCAATGCCGGGAGCCAGCGAGGTGGAGCGGAGTGGGCTGGGGCCAGGTCACTCGCTGCTGCCAGCGCCAGGCCCCTCTCTAAGTCCCCAGGCTGCCCTGGATCCTGTGACCCCCTGAAGCACAAGGCAGGGGTAGGCACCACCATGTTGTGCGACGAACACTTGACAAAATTACTGGACTTAGTGACGGACATTGGGGGGGGGTATTATGTCATTCAATCATTCAACCCATAAAATAGCACACTTTTTGCCACATTGAAAAAAAACAAAACAGTAACCTAGCTAATAATAATAATAATAATAAATTCAACTCATACAATTAATGAAAAATGTGTGTATACTGTATATGAGATTATTACATGAGAAATGAAAATGAGCTTGCTTTGGGATTTTACAAGGCACTTATATCATTTAAACACATTTGGTACCTTGAGGAATGATAACACTTCTTGCAAATCACATAAATAGGGAACCCATGGTCCCCTTCCCTCACCCCATTGCAAAGGCACAGGGGTTATTGCTGGCTGCAGAAAACCATATGGGCAAAACATATGGAAAAAAGAGGATCAATTTATACAGAGGGCTGAAGGGGACTCCCATAGTGCATTAATTAACACTTAATAAATACATCAAAATTAAATACATTACAGAGATAAGAGCCTGTAATGACAGACTTTACTTCATGAGAAGCTCCAGAGAAAGAAGACCCAGAGGGAGTAATGGTAGGGGCAATCCTAGGGAGACCAAAGGGGCTGGTAGAGGGAGCAGACAGAGAACAAGGGTAGAGGCAGAGTCACTGCAGGGTTGACCCAGTCTTCTGCCTCTCCCCTGTGGGTGGAAACACTGATCACTATCACTATAGGAGGGAACAATAGAATGGAATACCCAGAAGAGTGAATGACTTGAGGACAATTTCCTGAAGGGACCCTTACCCTTAAAGAGCTTTTCTGTCTCTGACATTTACATTTCTACACAGGGTGGTTTGGCCCACAGAAATAAAAATCTGCACATCTTCCATGTGGTTTTGGACCAATGGAAAAAAATAGGTATAATTTAAGTATTTATTTTAAGTGACTTTTAAAATTGCCTATAAAACCGAGTTAAAATAAATGAGCTTATGAACAACCAGAAAATATACTTCTCAAGTGAAAAAACTACAAATGGACTTCTTTGCAAAGAAATTGTAAGTGTTCTTACAGGAAAAGCCACAAACTGTCTGGAAAGGAAGAGTAGATTGAATTACTTGCCGCAGTGAAATTAAATATCCAGAGAATTGCTGTGCCTGTGATCATGATGACTGGGGCTTGCTCACCTGTGACTCCCCCTCCCCATGCTGTGGAGGCACAGCCAGGCAGGTCTGCATCTGCAAGCAGGCGCCCTGCCTCAGGCTGAAGCCTGCACTGCCACAATGTCACTGTTATTGGTACCCAAGCTAGTTAGATTAAAGCTAGCTTGGGTATGTCTATATGTGCTCCACACACATACCTACCTACCTACCCACTCACCCACCCACAAATTGCCCTATAAACATACCCTCAGTCCCAATCAGGAAGCAGCACACACACACACTGCTAATGTAGAGGGATTGCTGTGCTGAATACTATGACAACATGGCAGAAGACCTCCACCTCCAACATTAGTTGGCATTTGTCTGTAACACAGTGGCAGAACTCCAAAAGTTGCTTCTGATTTTAACTGGATAGTTGGCTGGTATGAATAAGTCATGTAGCATATTATTCACATATATTAATGTTTTAAATTAGGTAGAAAATAGTGGGAAACGATGATAAAATTTGTTGTGATATGCAGGTATCTCCTACATATATGTGAACAGTCATCACTTACCTTAATACTCTCCTCTTTGGTGTCCATTTATGGTAGTGTAACTTTGTGTGAAGATGATTTCAATGGGTTTCTAAGTTTCACAACCATGTAACAGTAGCTTTGTGTTTCTTTAATAATAAACGGTTTTGCAGAGATTAAAAAGACTAATTGACACAATATAAATTTAACATTTTGTCACCTATCTTCTCTTATTAAATGCTCATTTCAGTGATCTGCACTATACTTAAACTTTCCACGCTCATTGTAATCTGTACATTATTTATATGTATTTTCTTGGCAGAAAATGTCCTCTGAATACAGTATAAATAGTAATTTGCACATTTCATTCAGGGATATCTAAATGTTTTCTCTATATTAAGCCTTGCAACACTTACCCACAGTTGGTAGGAGCTGCATATGGATCACTTTGTCCACTAATGAAATGCAGCCACTGCTAGGATGGAATGCTGCAGCTATTTAACAAAAACATAAAGCAACATTTCACAATAGCATAGGACAGGAAGTAAAAAATACTATAACCAGTTGAAACTACAGAAGAACTGAACAAATTAAAATTTGGCCAGGATATCATGATTAACAACTCTATTCTAACAGAACATTTCATGAAACCTCCATTTGACTACATTTGTGTTATGTTTCAAAGAAACAGTGTCCCCTATCACTATATTAGGCATTGGTTAAGTATTTAAGGAAATGTGCCACCTACTGACAGATGACCAGCTCTGCTTCTGGAGCTGCTAAGTGTTTCTTGAAGGTCTCCCGTCTGGCCATTCCAGCCTGTATTTAGTGAGATCTGAGGAACGATGACTGCAGACTATATAGAAAAGGAAGATAATGTGCTTTACTAGGCCAATTAATAAACTAAAATGCACAGACTGCGTATCAAGGAGATTCCTTGTGCAAGTATTCCCTAGTCTTCCTTGAAATTACTTGATATTTTCATAATATCTAAATATTCAGTAATAATTATTTAATAGCTATACTCTTGCAATTTTGAACAAAGAAAAAATTTACCAACTTTTGCATTATTAATATCTTGCAAATTACTGTATTAAAACCCTGTTTACAAAGATGCAGTGGTTTGGCACAAGTCTTGACAGGCCTCATATCTAATATTATTTTTTTAACATCCTTTCATATTTTAAAAGGTTATTCAAATGAAGATTAAGTGTTATCAATATTTCAGAGTATGGACCTGAATGGGAGAAACTTCTGTTATTTTTGGAACTTGAAACCTCAAGTAGTCAGGAAATATTTCCAAACTACATCACACCGATAGCGTAATCTTTAAAAGGTAGTTCTTGGAGTACCTAAAAAGGATGATAAACTGAAAAGGAACCCATTTTCCAATCTTTTCGCTGTCTAGACTGTATCTTCTCTGTAGTGCCCTCTTGATGTCAAGTTTACCTTTGAAGCCTCCTGACACTGCTCAGCCTACCTGGCATCAAGAGTATGCACTTGTTTTTGTGTGTTTAAAAGTGAGAGGCTTGTGAAGCCAGAAGCTCTAACTTATACTGATAACTGAGATTGATGCAATGTTGTGTTTGCTTAGTCTGCTGAACCGAATAGCTAAAGAACTGCTTTACAGGTTTTTTGTTTCTACTTCATTTATCTGCTTGTCCTTGAATGTCTTCTCAACTTTGTAATATGCCAGAATACTGGATGTGCCTGTACCAAAATACTTAAATTTAGTCCCAAATGACTGTAGCAGACAGTAAGATTCTGAAAATGAGTTTTTCAGTTGGCCAGCCTCAACATTTCAACAGAATGAGGTGTCCTGCAGCAGAGAGCAGCTCTTTTCAGGTGAGAGGAGTAGAACAGTGCTACTTTAGGGAGCTGTGCTATTTAGACGGGGGAAGCAAAAAAGTGTGGCTTGAAGTTGGATCAGAAGGCCTTGAAACAGGGGCAACAGAATAGAATGCCCCTGTCAGAAGTCAAGAGACTTGAATGGCAGTGTACACTTTAGTCCAATGTGATAAGCCCTGTAGTTATCTTTGTGACATCCTCTCAGCCTTTATTCCTCCAATTCAGATTCAAGGGGCTACTCCACAGCGTGAGTGTTAATGGGCTTCTCAGGACCCATTCAAGCTGCTTGATTGTCAGTCTGGTTTATAGATACCTTCCCCTTGAATTTTATCTGACTGTCATTATGGCTTTCCATGAGCATGTAGAAAGCCCTTAACCAGGTTCATGAAGGTCATAGTGCATTTACCCTCTCAGTCGTGAGATATAAGCTGATGACCTTTTAGCAACTTGATCCTGTGAGGTCAAGTTTCTTGCTTTGTTTGTAAACATGCCTAGATTTTAGATGTCAGTTTGCTACCATATATGGGAAAAACTTGGAACTTTATTTTCTGTCCTTAGTTTGCAAACTAACCAAGCACCATCTAGTTATTACAAATACTGTCTTCTGACTCTTCAACAAATATAAAACGACCTGGATGCACCCTTGCTCAGGTCACTGGCATCTGATTGACTGTGTTTGTCTGACAGTGGGATCTATGAGATGTGCACATAACTTGGGTATTACGCAGAGCTTATTGTTGGACTTACCATCGTCTTGTTTGTTCAAAGCTCTCCCTCTCTATCTGGTTGAAAATGCATAAAATCCTGTCAAGTATGTAAATGTTGCCTGGCTGAATGATCTATCAATCATCGAACAATTTTCAACATAGCTAACTACTGTTTTTTCTAAACCATTGCATCTCTTCCAACAATCAGTGATGATGTATCTGCTGAATGGGTATCCCTGCATGACACTATAACACCATTGTGGATTGTGTTGGGTATATGAGATGCTGTCATGAAGGCTGGTTTGACAATAATGATCCTGATATATTGAATTTTTCAGATGTAAAGCGACGAGCACATGCTGTGCTCTCAGCTGACCTGTTCTCTGGGTTGAAAAAGGCCAGATATAGGGCAGCTTGCAGTACACTCCAACACAAACTCCATCAAATGCAAAATATGTGGTTTAACCATAATGCAGAGGAACTACAGGCCCTTGCTGATAAAGGTGACTCCAATGGTTTCTATGATGTGGTCAAAGCTGTGTATGGCCCTGCCTGATATGCCTTGACACTGCTAACAAGTGCCGATGGTGAATCTCTCATCAGAGATCATACTGCTATACGCCAACAGTGGCTTGAACATTTTATTGAACTACTTAATCGTTCCTGTTGAGTCACTGAATAATGTCTGTAAACTGTCGGCATCTGCTGCACTTGCCGATCCACCCACATGAGCCGATGTGTTCAAGTAATGAAAAATAATAAATCCCCTAGTCCCGATGCCATTCCAGCGGAGGTTTTCAGACATGAGGGAAATCTTTGCATTGACAAGCTCTTTGAATTTTTCTTACATCTAGCTTCAAGCAGTTATTCTGCAGCAACTGAAAGATGCCAACATCTCAGAGCGTAAAGGCTCTGAAAGCAATTGTGGTAACTACCACGGTATCTCTTTGATCTCTGTGGCCAGCAAGATTCTTGCCCGGCTTCTCTTGACCCATCTTGTGACCCAAATCAACAACATTCTATCTCCATCACAGGGTGGCTTTTGTGTTCAGCGGAGCACTGTTGACCTGATTTTCAGCATTCGGCAGTTACAGGAAAAATGTCGCAAAAAGCACCAACCTTTGTACATTATGTTTTTGGATCTAACCAAGGTATTCAGTACAGTCAACCTCACTGCCCTCTGGAAATTCCTCACTAAATTTGGGTGTCCAGACAAATTTATTAACTTCATTTGGCAGTTCCATGGAGGCATGGCTGGAAGACTTAGCTTTGATAGTGATCTAACAGATCCATTTCCAATCACAAGCAGGGTGAAGCATGGATGTGTCCCCACTCTTAGCCTTTTTGGTCTATTCTTTGCTTCAAGGGCCAGAGGAAGCCCTTTGTGGTGCTTCAAATGACATCTTTATGCACTTCTGCATTGGTAAGTGTCACCAGAGAACAGTCTCGGTGCTCTAGAACCGCTCTGAATGAACTTCAGACAGGACCCTCTTGTAATGTGACTACCCCTCAGGGCACACTCTCACTAGGGCAGGCCTCCGTGGGTCTGACCTCCGAGCGTTCAGCACTCTTGTTCACACCATGAGCTCCCTGCAGTGAATCCACCTGGATAGGACACCTGGGGAGGCCTTACACGTACGCCCCAAAGGGGCCATGCACCCCAACTTCACAATCAGCAGTGATTCTCAGCCAGCATTGTAAAACAGTTTATTAGTCATCTGGAACAAAGTGTAGAACAGTTCTTGTTAGCACAGAAAGTAGGCAGTCAGTAGAAAGTAGTTTCAGGAAAGTCCATCTTGGGGGAGGGGATCCAGAGCCCTGGGCTCTCCCTCCTGAGTCCCAACCCAGGAGACTGACCAGCTTCCAGCAGCCCACCCTCTGTCACACTCAGTTGCCCCTCCTCCGTCCTTTGTCTCTTTTCTGGGCAAACAGATCACCTGGACTCTTTCTTCAGCCCTTGGTTCTCCCGCTGGTCAAAACTGGCTGGCTCCCAAGATTGGGTGAGCCTCTGGGCCATCAGTTGCTAAGTTACAAAGTGTCCAGGCTCTCTGGGTCCAGGCTGCTATATGGCAGTCACACCTGCCCTCTCGGGGTCTCTGCAGCAATCACCCACCACCTAGATACTTTTGTGACACACAGGGGAAACTGAGGCACGCTATTTGCACCTCCTGCTGCAATACCAGTAACTTCCTGAATGAGTAAACCCTTATCCCACCTTGCACCAGCCCCCAACTTACAGTTTCTCATCAGCCCCCTAGATCTTGCCACGTGCAGGTCTACATAACCCATGAAGTGTTTGGAGGGTATATGCTGGCTCTGTCTAGAAACAAGAAAGACAGGGATCCTCTCTTTAAGGAAGAAACCCAAACAACTGAAGTATTTTTTAATTTTTTTATTGTTTTTTTTGTTTCAGTAACACTCAAAGGCCCCAATCAAAATCAGGGCTTCGTTATGCTAGGATAAATACAGGAATACGTGGTTCTTGCCCTCGAAGAGCTTACAGTTAAATTTGAAACAATCTGGGGTTTAATTTTTTTTAAGAAACATCAATTTGAGGTTTTTGTGCCACTAAATATTAATTTAACTTTTCAGTGGTTGAAGAGGGAGAGCAACACTTCGAAAAAATATATTGCTTAAAAAAGAGAGAAGTCAAGAAAGAAAACCACTAGGCTTTAACCTCTCTTTTGTAAATATAAAAAGTGATGATACAAAGACTGATGTTAAAGTCTGCAGCATACAGAACAGTGTTCAATTTTGTTTACATTCTCATGGGAATTAATATTACCCCCAAATCTAAGCATATTTAAAGTTGGGGATTTTTTAAATCATTTATGAGGAAAAGGTAAATTAGTTGGGTTTATTTAACCTTCTTAGAGAAGAGAATATTTTGAAGTAACCTAACTGGAAACATTTATAGATTCCAAGGCCAGAAGGGAACAAACACTATGGTCATTTAGTCTGATCGCCTGTATAACACAAGCCAATACTGAGTTATTTATTAGTAGTTGTAGCTAATGAATTGTTTGTATCTGAATTTTTAAAAAAGCAGTCTAGGAAAGGAAATTCAGTGGAGAATTAAAGCAGTACTTTTGATTTTGGACGTGAAAAAATAAGGCCATTGATTTAAGAAGCATAAAGGAGTTTTGTAGTGAATGCATTTTATAGAGAGGAGATGAGGTTTATAACAGGATAAAATGACAACCGATTTGGTGGGGTTAAAATACCTTTAACAAGATGAAGAATTTTCTCAGACCAAGCTCTCCTTTTGCTGGCCAGAATATTTTGTCCTTTTAAGATTGAGAAAGCTTGTTGAGGGTTAAATAATATCTTAATTTTGTGACATACACTGATTACCCAAATCATATCTTAGCTGGGACTTAAAATGTAAGCCGCTTTTCCTTTTCTTTTTTTACTTACTAAATACCAAAAGATTCAGTTATATAATCCTACTGCTGATATAGACCCATGTAGTCAGAGGAAACGGTGCTTTACAGCTGCAATTAGAGTTTTTTGTTTGTTTTACTATAGCTGCAAAATATTTGGGTACTCAGTGAATTCATGACACTTTAATGATAATGGTGACCGGAAATCTTACAGCTTAGCTATAGTAGTAAATTATACTGTGCAAATAGGTTAGGTATACAGTGATTTAGGGTTTAGAAACAATCTCTGTCAGATGATCAGGTTGAATTACAGCCTTGTAATCTGGTCATCAGGCCTCTCTTTTGCTTCTGAATTTACAGCTGCTGAGAAGTCCATGTGCAGAGTTTCTTTCCTACCATACATACACATTTTGGTGTGTTAGTTTAACTCTCCGATAACAGTATGCTTTTAAAGACTAGATAGAAACATCCTATCAGGTTGATAACTTGATACTTCAGATGTGCTTGACAGGAACATACCCTGTTCTACCCCAAGATCTGTAGAAAATGAGAAATTCATAATGTAATGTCATAAATGCCTGAAGGTCACTTATCGATGCAGATGTCCATGAAATGAAAGGGGGGGGGGGCTTCCAATTATATTTTCTTCTTCCACAGAAGGTCTCTGCCATCCCAGTAAAAATATAACATGTAGGAATGGTGTGATCTGAGCACAGGACAGTTAGGCAGGAAGTCTTGAGTTCTAATTCCAGCTCTGACACTGATTTTTTTTTTTTTTCTGTACCCTTGGGTAACCCTCTCTGAATCCGTTTCTTTATCTGCAGTGTTATTCAGTGTTATTTATTTTGTTTTCAGTAATACCCAAAATGTATTAGACTCAGTACAAACATCAAAGTAGGCAGTGTCCCAGCCCCAAAGAATTTACTTTGAAATTGAGATAATGCTTGCCTATTTCACAAGGCTGTTGTAAGGCTTCATTAATGTTTTTAAAATGTTTTGAAGCTGAGGATGTTAAATGATTACTGTCTGGCAGTGAAACGTGCTGCAAACGTTTGTAACGACAGCCGCCATTCATATTTGTATGCAGTATCGATTCATAGAATACAGCGTTTTGAAAAATGCAAGTTAAAAATGAATTCTTGATCTCTATTTTTTAAATTAAAATTCCTGTAGCAATCTTGGGGGCATAGGCAGGGTTGGCTTTTCCTTCAGAAAAACTAGTTTAGGACAGGGTGCTGGTAAATACTGGCTTACACCAGGTTTAAACGAGGAAACGGAGAAATATAATTGCATCAATGTCCAGCAAGTTGAGCGAGCGTAGAACGAGTCTTTTTTCAAATTTTGAAGACATCCATTCAAAACTGGGGATTAGGCTCGGTCTATCCACTACATCAAAGCTGGTCTTCTGCTATAGAATGCTGCATGGCCAAATGGACCTAGAGTGGTAATCTGCAACTCTGTGTGCTTCTGGTTCCTGCATGCTTCAAGCCCACAACTCAGCATTGGTGTTGTTTTCATATAATCAAATGTTTTTGACTTTTGTTTATATAATATTGAAAACTGAAATATGAGTCCTTGAGAAAATACCAAACCAAAATGTATACAGGCATTCTGGTGTTCAGTATTATAATTACATATATTAGTATTACACCCAGTGCAGTTTTACTTTTTATTTGTGCAGCCATGAATTAATCTACAAATCTACTGCCTTATGTAACCACAATTTGAATATGTAACTAAAACTAAGTGTAATGCGGTGTGCATTAACCAACAGTTTTTAACATTGAAAATGCTTTAAACTGGGAATACCTAGTTTTTCCCAGAGCAGTAAAATCCTTGATTTTACCTGGCAAAACCTACATCTGGTAAATACCAGGCCATCCCTGAGCGGGAGGTGCTGCTGTGCTTGCTCCCCAATGAAAGCATGTTCTTGGCCACCCCTTATGCCAAATTCTGGAAACATCACTTCAGTTATTGACCGGGTTGGGTTTTACATGTAGAACTGCTTTTGTTTTGATCTCATTCCTTAACCTCGTGGTTGTCAGTATTTCTGCCAAGGTAAGTTTTCTCCATGCATCTTGTCTTTGTGATTCATGTGTGCACACAGGATTTGAGAGCAGATTAGAAGTTTCTGTTAGGTTGAACTAGCATAGGAACAATATACCATCATTTTAGGAATACCATAGGATTAGTCTACTGCAATACATGCTTGTAGACTATACTGCATTATTGGTAAAATTTTGATCCTCTCTTCTTGAGCATTCTCTGCGTTTCAAATTCAGCGGATGCCAGCTCCACCTATCTCATTTGTTCTTTTCTTCCAAAACAGCTTCTTTCTGCCTTTTGTGGGGCTTTTTATTCATTCTTTTTGGTATAATAGGAAAATGACGCTAATTGCAGAGATGCCCAGTAGCAGGAGAAATGTGACAGAGCAGTGTTCAGAGGAGTTATTTATGGCATAGTTTAACCAAGCAGTGAGCAGAATAGTAAAGTTCTTGATCAGATCAGGTAACGCTTACAGCAACTTAGAAGCAATTTGGGGGAAATGTTTTCTGGATTTTTACACACAAAATATCTTCATAAAACCCTTGAAGCTGATCAGTACTATTGAACACAAGGAGCTCTAAATAATCCATAATCATATATGTCATTAATCCATATAAAGAATAATACACAGTCTCAGCCTCAGGTGTGGTTGTAAATGCACTTGTCTGTGACACATCTTTATACAAGCATTGATGACATAATAGAGCTGTTATAGTTAGATGATTGAGGCACATTACTAACATGCAAAATTTTAATGCAGTCTTAATTGGTCCTTTAATATCACATTGTGTATGAAGGAATCTAAATGTTGCTACATTTATAAAGCAGATTTTGGAAAAATACGTGAATTGCTGGGTAAACTACAATTAGGAAACTGAGATGAGTGACACTACTGGGAAATATTTAATCAGAAGCCTTGGATGTAGTCAGCTGCTGTCAACCTTTACACCACCACTCACCAAAAGGACCAGTATTGGTTTTATGGGTGATTATGAGCCTGCTCTAATTCCTCATCTCCAGCCTCTTAGTAAAAGAGATGTGTTCAGTTATTTGTCTCTTCTATATGCTGGGTGCATCTCAAACTCTTATGCCAATTGAATGCTCATGGGAATTGGAGCTAATACTTCTGGGTCCATCTGAGTTGGTTTGTGCATGGTACTAACTGTCTATCTTGGGCCCCTATCTAACCACGGGCAGGCGGCAAAATTTTCACTTTTTCACTTCCACAAAACGGACATGAAGTGGCACAGCTTCCCCCTTGCCGATGGCACTTATTGGTCCCAATTTTGGGGAGTAAGGGAAAGTCTTGATGATCACAGAGAAACGAAGAATCAAAAGATTCATGATTTAAGGCTCAGATTTTGTCATGGATATTTTTAGTAAAAATCACAGACCGGTCATGGGTAATAAACAAAAATTCACAAAAGCCCGTGACCTGTCCGTGATTTTTACTACAAATACCCCTGACAAAATGGAGGGTCCAGCACCCACAGTGGCTGGGCAGCTTGGCTGCTGCAGGTCCCTCACTGCCCTTGGTGGCTGGGAGCTGCAGGATCCCTCTGTTGCCCAGCGGCTAGGAGCTCTGGGACTCCCCTGTTGCCTGGCGGCTAGGAGCTGCTGGGGACCCACTGCCGGCAGCGGCTGAGAGCTGCGGTGCTGCCTGCTGACAGCTCCAGACCCAGAGCAGAAATGTCACAGAGGTCTCTGGAAGTCACAGTTTCTGTGAGCACTGTTATAAAATTACTTTCTAACAGCTAATATGAAACTAGGGTGCTTTGGGGATTTACATTGTGATGCCCTGTGTACAAGTGAATCAGCATCAGTCCACCAGCAAAGGCAGCTGGACTGCAGTTCTGAACCTGGATGACTCCTGTAGTCTTACAGAGCTCCTAAGTAGCACAGGGTGTGTCTTATTGCCAGGTCAGAGTGCCTGCATAACTAAGCTTTCCACATTTCCCCTAGCCATAGTGAATCCTGCTGTTCTCCTTGCTTCTTGGCCTCTCTCCAAAGCACCATAGAGACCCTGCTCCCTGACTCTTAGCACATGCCCATAAACATGTCTAAAGCCCTGGAAATTCCCAGACAGGGAACTGAGTTAAAATGGAGTTAGGATAGAGAGTACGTCAGAAATTTAAGAATAAAATCCTTAGAACTTTTTTTTAAAACAGGAGATTTAGAGTCAGGTTTAATTTTTCTTTTATAAATGGTTATCTTTTGGACAGTTTTAAGTTACTCATTGATGAAGCAAAATTCTCAAGAGTCACATTTAGTGCATGTGAATGGCACTACACTAGAATGGCCACATACACAGCCATGAAGCAGTCCCATCTTTGAACTCATAGTAAGATGAACAGGAACAGGGAGATTAAATAGATAATGATGAAATCTTAACACAATGTTTTCTCTCTTAAAACAGCTAGTAAAAGGCCTTCAACAGGAGCTGAACCGGTTATATATGCTGTTCTGTTCTCGGAATCCAGAGTTTGAAGAAAAAGGGAAAGTCTCAATTGTGTCACATTCCCTGGGATGTGTAATCACTTACGACATAATGACTGGCTGGAATCCAGTAAGACTCTATGAACAATTGCTGCAGAAGGAAGAGGAGGATCTTGAAGACCGTTGGATGAGCTATGAGGAGCAACATTTGCTTGAAGAACTTTACATAACTAAACAACGGTAATGTATTCCACATTCTCATTATTAAGGAGAAATCTGCATCCCTAAATGAAACACTTTAGGAGTTTTCCAGAGCTTACCATTACTTCTATCAGAAATGCCTGGCCACTGCTGCACCTGTGCTGGCATTGAATGGCAATGGTAAATGGAATTCTCTAACCACAGAACAAACACATTAGTGAAGCTGTCAAAGGTAAGGGGAGCTGGGATCAGTGACTGGAATTCTGAGCCCGTATCCTGCGTGCTGTACCAGAATCAAACAGCTGGCCAGCAGGAATCATCTGTTCATTGCCAGCTGATCAATTTGGGAACTACTTCCAGCAAGGAACAATAATGCAAGGCCCTCCAAAGACATTATTGACAGTACTCTACTCCAATAAAGTGACTAGATCTGTGGTGAAGCTGAGGCTGCACACTGCCCATGGGTGGGAAATGAGCAGTGATACAGGGTGGAGTTATAGTTGGTGTTGGAATCTTAGCTGTGAATTTCCTGAGTTTCTAGCACTTACTGTTCTTTAAAAAATAAAAAACTAAGTATTCTGAACCTATCCAGGTTTGAGGAGAGGAGAAGGAATAAAGGTTCTCCTTTGAGGAATTGCACATATCCTTTCCATTGTAGGTATATGTGCACTCTAGTGCAGTTGTTGGAGAGTTTTCCCTTATCAGTACCTGTGGGGCGGCATAGTTACTGTCATTAGTACCCATTGTTGTTATAGAGCAGTTTGTGTTTAGTTTAGCTTAACTTAGGCCTGGTCCACACTAACCCCCCACTTCGAACTAAGGTACGCAAATTCAGCTACGTTAATAACGTAGCTGAATTCGAAGTACCTTAGTTCGAACTTACAGCGGGTCCAGACGCGGCAGGCAGGCTCCCCCGTCGATGCCGCATACTCCTCTCACCGAGCTGGAGTACCGGCGTCGACGGCGAGCACGTCCGGGATCGATCCGGGATCGATTTATCGTGTCTAGACAAGACGCGATAAATCGATCCCAGAGGATCGATTGCTTACGGCCGGACCAGGAAGTAAGTGTAGACCTGCCCTTAGGGGGGTGGTTGTTTTTTTTTTGGGGGGGGGGGGGGGCTGTTTGACACCGACTCCTATCTGGGTACTGGAGTTATGCCTCATTCTTCGGGCTTGAAACCCTGCCACTCTTGTGGCAAACTAATGCTAATTAGTGACCTGCAATCCAGCTGCCTTAAGTACTTGGGGGAGGCTCATGTTAGTGACAGATGCAGTATCTGTAAGGCATTTAAGCCCCAATCCCAAAAGGACAGGGCAGCTAGACTTAAGTACCTGCTTAAGTTGGAATTGGAGCTTCATCCTCTATTGGAGCCTTCTTGCACAATCCGGGTACGAAGTGCTTCTGCATCGGGCAGCAGTGCTCCTCCAGCCTTGGTTGTACCGAGAGACAGATCAATTTCACTGGTGCCAAAGAAGAGGTAACACAAGTCATCTAAGGACTTGGTACTAGGCACCTCAAGATCAGTGGCGCAGAAGTTGAGCCTCTACCAAGGACTCGAAGGTGTGCTTAAAAAGGAGGCATTCTCCAGAACAAGCCTCAGAATGGGAGGTTGTTGGCTCCAGAGCCCAGTTCAGTACCAGCTTCACTATTGTCATCTCGGGTTGCAGTGCCACATGACCAGAATACTTTCCCTGTACCATCCACTCTTGAGGCGTTTGTTGAATCTGTCAATACCGCCCTCCCTGGGAATTCAAGATTCTTGCTTGGCGTCAGCACTGATGGTCGCAGTTCAGCTCCACACCATGTGGAACTATCGGATTTGACAATTAGTATACTGACTAAAATGGTACCGTCTAGGGGAAATCCACAGAGGATCTCGTTGTCCCCTTCTCCAGAATCTGAGCCTACCTCTCTGGTACTGAGGGGACAGTTCCTGCATGGTCTGAAGAAGTGGATTCTTCTTCGAATTCTAAAGTAGGTTTATATGTGTCTCAGTCTGGACATGTCCAGTAACCTGTATGCAGTGCCTGCCCACCCTGGTTTCAGCCTCTGTTCCAGCAGGGTGCAGACCGCAAGGACCCTTTGTCTGCACACAGTTGGGGGCCAGACCCATATCAGTGGCTTTTGGGGAACCTACGGGGGTTCCTCCCTCAGTCAAGAGTCCCCACATCCTCCCCACTCTACCTCCTTGGCTAGTCATCAAGAACATCAGCGCCATAAACAGCCAAACCTTGGTAGTGGGCCCACCCT
Source organism: Emys orbicularis (assembly GCF_028017835.1). Lineage (NCBI taxonomy): Eukaryota > Metazoa > Chordata > Testudines > Emydidae > Emys > Emys orbicularis. The sequence goes on along the minus strand of NC_088686.1, from coordinate 9,393,035 downwards.
GTGCAGGGGCAGGATCCTTCTCTTGAGCTTCCCTGAAAAGAGTTGAAACAGGATAAGCCCCGAGGGTCATTGGCATGTTCTTCCTCAACCCATATGAGGCTGTCATGGTGGAGCCTGTTTCCTTGCCACTGGATGACTACAAAGCCCATCAAGAGTTGTTGCGAAGGATGTCTTTGGTTGTAGGCATCCATCAAGAGGAGGTCCAGGAAAAGTCCAACAGGCTTGTGGGCATTTTTAACATCAGCAGCTCCATCAAGGATAGCTCTGCCTATTAATGAGTCTGTTCTGGAGCCTACTCAGGTTTTTTGGCAGACCCCATTGTCCCTGCCACCTACTGCAAAGATAGCGGAGAGGAGATACTACATCCCCTCTCATGCGTTTTAACATTTTTACAGTCCTGCCTCTCAGGGTTCCCTGGTAGTATCTGCCGTTAATCTAGAGGCAAGGTCACCAGGCATTGAAACCAAAAAACTAAACTTGTTCGGAAGGAAGCTTTATTCCACAGAAGGGTTACACCTTTGTGTTGTGAACCAGCAAGCTCTGCTGGGGCACTATGATTTTACCCAGTGGGATACAATTTTGAAGTTTAAGGATGAGCTCCAGACAATATGAAACAAGAATTTCAGGTGATGGTGGAGGAGAGCAAGTTAGTTTCTAGAACAGCTCTGCAGGCTGGTCATGATGGATCTGATTCTGCAACTCATTGCCTGGTCTCCATCATCATCACATGATGGTCCTCATGGATGCTATCCTCTGTTCTCCCAGAGCGTCAACAAACAATCCAGGACCTCCCCATTGAGGGGTCATCACTCTTCTCAGGAAAAACTGGTGACACTCTGCATCGTCTCAAGGACTCCAGAGTAACTCTGAAATTCCTGAGGATTTATATTCCGAGGGCAAAGAGGAAGTCCTTCTGTCCTTATCAGACCCAGCAATTTCTGGGAGTTGTAGCTCAAACCAAGGAAAAAAGATATAGGAGTTTAAAAAATAAATAAATAAATAATTTCCACCCTCACCTTCTGCCCCTGCAGCTGCTGGTTCATCCAGGCAGACTGCATCCTCCTAGCACACAATTTGTTGAGTAGGTCAAGAGCAGAGTATCAGTTCCAAAAGTGCCATCTTTGCCTTCTCTGATTTTTGCAAATTGCCTATCCCACTTCCTTCATGCTTGGGCCCACATCACCATGGCTCAGTGTGTTCTAAGCATGGTGGAAGTGGAATAAACCCTTCAATTTCTTTCTAGCCCCCCTTCCCCATCCCTCTTCAGGGACCTCTCTCTCAAAGCTGTGTTATTTGCGAGAGATACAATCGCTTCTTCTTGTGGGGGCTATAGAGTAGGTCCTTCAGTTGCTCAGAGGAAAGTGGTTTTACTCCCATTACTTCCTGATCCCGAAAGGAAAGGGAGGTGGGGTCTCAGGCCTATTTTAGATCTGAGAGAGTTAAACAAGTTCCTAAAGAAATTGAAATTCCGGATGGTCACTATAACTTACATTATTCCTTCCCTTGAGCTGGGTGACCGGTATGCTTTCCTTGACCTAAAGGATGCTTACTTTCATGTGGCAATTCATCAGAGCCACAGAAAGATTCTAAGATTCTATCAACGGTTCTATCAGTTCACAGTGCTGACTTTTGGTCTGTTGGCCGACTCGTATTCACACAGCGTATGGCAGTGGTAGCAGCATTCCTCCAGAGATCAGGAGTCCATGTCTCCCATTATCTGGATGACTGGCTAGTAAAAAGTCGATCCAGGTCATAAACGTTGTCCAGTATAAACATTATCCTGTCCAGGTTTGATGCGCTCAACCTACTGATCAACACAGAAAAGTCCATCCTGTCTTTGATTCAGAAAATAGAATTTATTGGAATGGTCCTCAATTCCATGATGGGCCAAAGCTTTCCTTCTACCGTCAAGGTTTCAGACTATGCAAGGCATCATTCTAGGTTTAAAGACATATCTCCTCCCCACAGTAAATAGTTGTTGAGGCTGCTATGGCACATGGCAAGCCTGCATTTATGTTATCTAGTATGCCAGACTACGTTTCAGAGAGCTTACAGAGCTGATTGGCCGAGCTGTATTCATCAAGGAAACATTATCTGAACTATCGTGTCCATATGCCAAATTGGTTCTTATCCTCCCTAGATAGATGGACAGAACCTTCCAACGTTTGCAAGGAAGATCCCTTCACTCCATCTCAACAATCTTTCACTTTAGTCACGGATGCGTTGGGTTTGGGTTGGTGATCTGTCTTGGGTCTCATACAGACACAGTGTAATCTAAAATAACCTGCAACTCCCTGACATTTATAGGTAATCTGTTTCGTTTGCATGGCATTTCTTTCACACATCCAGGGAAGGGGCTTGTAGGATTTTGATAAAAAATGCAGTAGCCATGTTCTATGTAAACAAACAAGGAGGAGCCTTTTAAGAGAGCGTGTCCGTCCCTCCTTGTCTATCTCTGATGGAGGCCACACCTCCTCACTGTCATGCCCTTGGCACGGCAACCAATTAGAGGGGAATTAGCTGTCTTTAAAGCTCAGGCCACTTAAACTGGGCTGAGCAATACTGAGTCTATGAACCTCGGCACTCAGGCAGTGTGGGCAGCAAAAAGTCGGGGCTCTAGCTTGCGATCAGGGCAGAGCAGCAAAAGGAATCTAGCGTCCTAGCTTTAGCGGACTGTAGACTAGTGCAGGCCTCCTGGCCTATGATGGGGAGGCTGCTATCCCAGGTGTGAGGTGGCAGGGTGTATGGGGACCCAGGGCCCACCCAACTCCACTGTTTCCCAGCCCAGGGCCCTAACAGTGGTGGAGTATTCCGCCATTGGAGTCAGCAGAGATTCCAGCCACAACACGCTGACCTGACTTCAGGCAGTGACGGAGCCAGACTACAGTTGGCTGTCCCTGGGCTACTTCCTTCCCTCCCCTCGGGGTGTACCTGCATCTAGGGGTCGTCCTCAGTCTCCCCCAGGAGCAGCCGCAGGCCCGGGCCCTTTAAATCACCGCTGGAGCCCTGCCACCGCTACCCCAGGACTCCAGCAGCGGGGCTCGGGCGGCGCTTTAAAGGGCCCGTGGCTCCCCACAGCAGCCGGAGCCCTGGGCCCTTTAAATCGGCAGCCTGGGGAAGCCGGTCCGGTCCGTCACGGCGTACTGGCTCTTGCCAGTATGCGGTGCCGGACCAGACCGGCTTACTTTCACCTCTGCTGGTGTGTCAGGAAGTGATTCTGCTTTGAAATTATTATATTGCCAGCTCTGTACATCTAAAAGTGGCTTACCTTCCAGGGATCCAGAATACTCTGGCTGACCGCCTAAGCAGACTGTTTATCAATCACCATGAGTGGTTCCTTTGCCCAGACATAACAAGTTCCATTTTTAGGAACTCCACCAGTGGCTCTATTTGCAACAAAAGACAACAGAAAATGTCCCCAGGTTTGCTTCCAAATAGGCCACAGCCCGGGTTTGTTGACAAACACTTTTCTACTGCCATGGTCAAATGGACTCATGTATGCTTTTCCTCCCATTCCTCTCTTGCCCAGAGATCTGTGCAAAATCAAGCAGGACAAGGCTCATCTTATACTTATTGCCTCAGCAGGGCCCTGTCAACACTGTTTTTCAGAGTTATCCCTATCAATCAATCCTCCGCTGTCACTCCCACAAGACACAAACTTGATTTAGCATAAACGCAGCCACCCCATCCATCCTAATCTACAGACCCTTTATGTGACTGTCTGGAGGCTTCATGGCTGACATCTGCAGAGGGGTCCTGCTTTAGAGGAGATCGGTATGTGCTGCTAGTAGAAAACTAGGTAAATGAAAGAGGTTCTCTATCTGGTCCAGACTGAAAGGCGTTTCCCTCGTCCATGCTTCTGTTCAGCACGTATTGGACTATCTTCTGTTCCTAAAGCATCGAGGGTTAACAGTTCACTCAGAGTGCACCTGTGGTTTTCTCTGCCTTCCACCAACCTATTGATGGCCATTCACTTTTTTCCAACCTGTTGTCCATAAGAGTTTTAAAAGGCCTGGACAAACTATTTCCACAGGTGTAGGATCCTGTTCCCCCATGCAGCTTGACTCTAGTCTTAGCAAAACTGATGGGTTCCCCTTTTGGACCTTCAGCATCCTACTTCCTATTGCACCTTTCTGTGGAGGATGAATCTTTAGTGACCATTACATCGGCTAGTAAAGGGGGGGAATGAGAGCATTAGTATCAGATCCTCCATAGACTGTTTTCTACACAGTTTACCTTTGCCCTTATCCAAGGTTTCTTACTTAGGTGGTTTCCAGTTTTTATATTAACCAAGCTGTCTTCTTACTGACCTTCCCAAAACCTCATGGTTGTAAAGGTGAGGAGAGGCTTCATGCTCTAGATGTTAGAGAGTTTTAGCTTTTTATCTGGACCAGACTATACCTTTTAGGTCTTTGATACAACTCTTGATCACGTGTGTGGACAGAATGAAGGGCTATCCAGTATCCACTCAAATGATCTTATCTTGGATATCCAATTGCATGCTGTTATGCTACCAGTTGGCTAGTGTGATGCCTCCAGATAGAGCCGGTGTTCTCAAACTTCATTGCACCGCAACCCCTTTCTGACAACAAAAATTACTTCACAACCCCAGGAGGGGGGACTGAAACCCTGAGGCCACCCGAGCCCCGCCACCCTGAGTGTGGGGGGTCAAAGCCAAAACCCAAGCTCCACCACTCTGGGTGAGGGGGCCAAAGCCGAAGTCCAAGGGCTTCAGCCTTGGGCAGGGGGCCTGTAGCCCAAGCCCCACTGCCCAGGGCTGAAGCCCTTTCAGCCCCGGGCAGTGGGGGCTCGGGCTTTGGCCCCAGACCCCAGCAAGTCTAATGCTAGCCCTGGCAACCCCACAGTGAAGTGCTAGCAGCTATTCCCTCTTAACGTGCAACTCAATTGAGAGAAATATGAAGAAACCTCTTCAGCATCCCAAAACATGCGGAGGAAGGATAACCTCTTAGACGTCATTAGGATCTGACCAGTGGCCATCGCCATGGTCATACTCTTGCCCCAGCTGCCTAGCCATTCGCAAAAATGTTCCAAGCTTGATCCTCATTAATCCTAATGTTACGCAGCATATGCATTTATCAATGAATACAGCCATCTTTAAATTTTATTAATGCAGTTCAGTACAAATCTAATATGTATGCTTCTATAAAACATACAATTACAATCTGTAACTTCAGGATTTCAAAGTTTATAATCTTTCTAAAGCAATATTGGGCTTGTGAAAATTTTTGTGCCTGGAGTAGTTTGATTGTATTCTTAAATGTTTTAAATTGTACTTCCCTCTATAATGTTCTATAAGTGGCATGTGTGATTACAGCATATGATACCTCTTAATATGTAATGGGTGGAGATAAATATTCAGTTTCTTTGCTGAGTGAGTCAAACTCTTGAACACATGTAGACTGTTGAAAATGCTGCTTTTCAGTAAACGCCAGTCCCCAAAACCCATTTTTTGCTAGTTAGACTGATACACAGCAGAATAGATATGTTCTACATTTTATTCATAAAACACACTTTGAAAATTTAATAAAGTCATTTCTTCTATTCTGTAAATAATTTGTAATACTATTGTTCTGCTGTGGATTGAGGAAAGCTGGCGGCCATGATAGCTGCCTTACATTAATGCAAAACAAGGGAACAGTTAAATGCCCCCAGTGATAGCTGAAGCAGTGGACTAGACTGCATTCAAATACAGGCAGTGGCTGGGCCATGCAGTCCAAAAGGTTTCCTTGGGGTCTGATAAACACAGGAATGAGGGATCGTTTTGATTGCAGCTGTGAGTTGGGGGCAGGGAGGGAGGAGAAGGGGAGAAGCCGCAAAACAACCACAGAAGCAGATAGAGAAGGAAGCCAAGATACAATCGGGGATGCATGTGTTCCATGACCCTGAGAAAAGCTGAGAGAGAGGTTTTGGGTAAAGTTCTGGCTGAGAAAGGGTTGGGACTGTGAGCAAAGAAACTGTCTCCTGCTGCTTGATTCCTGCTGTGCTCAGGGAAACAGAACTTTGTGTATGTTCTTTGTAAATAAATAGGACTGCGTCAAACAAATATCTGACTCCAGCATCAATTCCTTCTCCGAATGGAAACAACATACAACCTCAAAAATTGGCTAACTGCTTTTTGTCCGCACCATGCCTAATGAAGACACCCCTTTTTTCTAGATTGAGAGAGATAGAAGAAAGGTTACATGAATTAAAGGCATCAACCATATCGAAAACACCTGCCTTAAAATTTAAGGTATGTATGTTCGATGGATTTTTATTGAATGAATGAATATTTATTGTGTTTGCTATAAAAGTTTGCTTTCAATACGCTCTACCCAAGTTTCTTTTTCTGCTTGTACTGAGGTAATTTTTATAGATTTTTTTTTAAAATATTCACATATGTATATAAAAGGATTAATATACATTCATATATTTAATTTTTGCTCTTCAATTTAAAATTTATAATATATATTTATATCTAAAATATATATTATATATTATTATATGAATTATATTAATATTACATGTTTGTTTTATACCACATGTGGTGGTGAAATCCATTTTGTAAATTTGCATTTATCATGCACCTTTGACAGTCTCACCTCTACTCTGCCCACTAATCCATCTTGCCCTGGGACTGCTTCTAACATGCCAAACCTCTGAACAGCTTCAAACCTGGCTGAACTTCCTCCAAATGTGGAATTTTCCCCCAGATTACACTGGCCTGCTGAGACACGGGACAAGCAGTCTTTAGTGATAGGTTTAGACTGATATTTTATAAGCCAATAGAGCCAATTACTGGAGCTTTATGCCATTGGAAAGAGGCGATTCCCAGCTTTCCAATTGGTTGCACAAGACTTCCTAACAGTCCTATAATGTTTTGAGATATTGGACTTTAAAAATATGACATTATGTAAAAAAGAAAATTAGCTCATTTTTCAGAGTTTTTAAAATTATCATTTTTTTTCTCCTTCTGATGTCACTGCTTTTGTACTCATAGGCCCAGATTTTTAGAGGTATTTAGGCATTGCTGTGCTCAGTGATGCAATGTGTAGCAGATTTAGGAGCCTAAATCTCATTTTCTAAAGGGATTTAGACACTTGAGACTAAATCTTAGTGAGGCGTTGCGTCATTGAGCACAGCCGTGCCTAAATAGCTTTAAAAATCTGGGCCTCAGTAACTAAAGTCAATATCTGCTGATAGAAAAACGGAAAAATTACTTACTAGTAATTCAGTTTGTCCTAACCCTCTTCTCTTCACCATCATTTTAATAAAACATAATCTACATCATGCTATTATCTCTACCGGTTGGGAAGCAGGAGATAGACTGATACCCTTCACTCCTCAATTCTGTACAAAGACTTGTCCTTCATCCACTTGCATTCAGTCTGAACGTTTTCAGAACAAGAGCCCTACGAAGGGGCACAAAGCAAGGGAAGTAGGATGGGGAAAGAGGAGAGAACTATGACAAACCAAATTACTCATAGGTAATTTTCCCTTGTCATACATCCTCTCTCTTCCTCATCCTGCTAAATCTTCCATAGACTGTTAAATAGTGTATCAAAGGGTTTTATACTGTTGCCTGTCACTGTAGTTTCTGAGTACCTTCATTCTGATGGAGAGCAGTTCAAGAGGAGGAGAGGCTTACCTTAAATATATGAGAGCAAGATGCTTCTACTAAAGGAAGAGTTCACAGGATGCTTCCACTGAAGGACAACGTCACAGCGGCATATTAGACCAGTTGGTTGTATGTGACTAACGTGACGACAAGTAACTGCTGTGTAGATATCATCCACCAAAGTCTTGGCTCTTTCTACCCAGACAGAGCTATTCCTTTAATAACGCTCTAGTTTAACCAGGAGTTATTGGGCTTGATGTAGTAATTGCTGAATGAAATTCTTTGGCCTGTCCAAAGAAGACCGGCAGACAATCAGAGTAGATGGTCATAGTGGTCACATCTGGCCTTCATATATGATTGAATGGGCCTGTACTACTTTGATGGAAAAATGTGGTCACTACTGTGGTCACCAGAGTGCCTAAGATCAGGGAAAGTCACTAGTCCTACTTAAGTGAGACTTAAATGCTTGCTTGACCTTGAGCAAATAGACACATTTCTCTGTCAAGATAAGTTCAGGAAGAAATCCAGAAACTACATTGCCTGGTGATTAATGTGAAAGGAAGCGGTGCATATAACTGCTCCTTCTGGGGGGGGGAACCTGAAGATTTGGAGGGTCTTTGTTCAGTGCCCCTAACTCATCATCCCGGCCAAGATTATGGCCACCAAAATAGGATCTTTGGAGTTAAGGACTTTAGACTTCCTCCCCACTGATAGCCCTAATGAGGGATTCACTAAAACTCTCAGGGCTAGGAATGGTAGGCCTCACTGAGGGGACCAGGAGTTGAATGCCACAACTCTACTAGTATCTCACCAGACATGTAAAGTTTAGGGATGCAGTCTCGTTTTGGCCTTGTCTGTGGGACAACAGCTGTGGAAAAGGAAGAAGAGGCTAAGGAAGAATTCTATATGTTTCTTATCTGAAGAATGTAAAAATGCTGGGAAAGCTAGCCGCTCTATGGCATTGGGGCATGTCAGTTGTCATTTTTGCTTCAGTGGTCAAAGATAACAGCATGATAGAAGGATTTTCCTTTAAGAAGTGGAAGAGAGGAGGGGCATACCACAATTACTTCCTGATACCAAAGCTAGTGATTAGTTTATTTAACTCTGTGTTTGTCAACACAATTACCCAAGCTATTTCAGGATTCTGTGGCACTTTTCACAAAGATTCTTAAGGTCAGTTAACCCTGGTTCCCTGGGCAAATTTCAACATATTAGAACTCAACTTTTGTACAGCAGCATCCTCTATCTATCCAAAGCTGTTAATGGTGTTGAAAAGACACTGATGAACTACTAGGAGTACAACTGAAATGCAACCATATCTGAGAGAAAAGGAGGTCTTCAGACTTCTCGTAGCAACACTCTGCAGCAATTCAGAACAGAACTGCCTAGTTAAATTCCCCATGTAATGCTAATCTACTAGCTTCGTCCCTTCATTTCTTGTCCTCAAAAGTTGCATGGTGTTTCTGATGCAGTTAAAGGGCTGTGGGCTACAGTCTAGAGGTGGCTGCAGTTTCATGCTCAGCTGAAGTATTTCCTCGGTCGGTAAAGTTCTTTGCAATCCTTCTGGATGAAAGGCAATATATAAACATATGCTGCAGTTATCTTCATTGCCCTCCCATTTTAATTTCACCTGTAAATATGCCCATGTGTCCCCTTCACTTGCACACATTGTGTCATTGAAAGGTGCATTGTCACACATTCATTCTCTCATTCAGCTGCTCTTCTAGTCTGGAAGAATTACACAAAGTCTTGAATGGTATTGTTGGTGATTTGGGTTTTGTTGCTAAAGTAGTAGCTTAGCTCTGCTCCTTGTGTATCATTCCTCCCCAGTAATTCAGTTTGTCTTCTGAATCATAGCTGTCATCATAATCTATCTTTGGAGCGCAACATTAAAAATAAATGTTGCTTCTGTTATTAAACTGTGCCATTGACAACTTGCTGCTGTATTTCACACAAATAGGTAATATTCCCCACCGCTGCTTCAACATCTGGCCTATCCAAATGAATGCTACCTAGTTTTTAAAGACTGTGGCCTCCTCACCTCAATAGATCATCATATGATAACTTTCCAAATAAACTACCTACTTGATAATGCCGAGAGTCTAATGGCTTTAGTTCCTCAGTTTGAAGGACTTCATTTCTGAAAGGCTCTCTTTTGATTCTGTGGAGATTCACATTTTGGTATTAATCAGAACCATTACATGGGATATACTCTACAATTGATTAAGTCTTCAATCTACAAGTCTAACCTAGCCGGAACACCACATCAAAAGACTTCTTCCTATAGGAGAATATATAGTATAGAACACTGACCCAAGAAGGAAGCCCTTGTCCACCTGGACATTGTCAGTGATGCATTATCAATGGGCCTGAAGGAACAGGAAAAACCCTCCTGTGTCTTGTAATCACTGGATCCATTTACCTTTTCAAATACTTGTCTAGTCTGCATTTCACCTAAGCTGAGTTTACTGAAATCTCCTTTTTAAGTATCAGCTATCAAGTATCACATGGCAGTCACAGTAGCTTTCATGATACCCCTTTCTGAAACAGGAATTGCGCAGACCCTGAATGCAGGTGTGTCAGATTGGCAGGGTTGAAGCTACTTGTATGATTTAAAGGATTATGCAATGATAATCTTCCTGTATTTAATGGTCACCACATTTTTATTGTTGCTATTGAAGATAAAATGAAGCTTTCATCCAATTAGGAAAATACAGGATTCTATGCAAAGCTTGGTTATAAAAGAGAAGATCTGCTCTGTAATTGACTGGAGCGGTAATATAGATAATGTTTTGTGGCTTGCAAGATGGCTGGCGTTGCTGTAGAAATAAAGTCCTTATATTAAAATGGAGTTTGAAAAGAACATTCCTGTTGAAGAAAGAATCGTGTTCAGAAGTGTGTTACCAAGACCAATTTAGAGGAGGAAGAATTTCTTAAGCAGCACTGGAGTCTGGTGAATGAAATGGACCATTATTTCCCCTGTCTTGCTCCATATGCTGCCTGACATATAACAGTTGCTTCAAGAATCCAAGCATTCAGCATATTCACTTAATAAAAATGCAGCCATTTCTTTTGTCCGCTAAATGGTATTGCCCTAGTAATGATTCTGTTGTAATGCACTGCCAGCTTATCGGGAAAGTTACAATGAAGTTCTGATAATGATAGAATTAATTTTTCTTATAAGAAAATATACTAAAGGTTGAAAAGTAATTTTGACTTGTGAAAATATATTTGACTACAGAGTTTTACATTTGATGTTTCTAGGGGACTGGAAGTCTGAGGATTGGTAATGGGATACGAAGCCATTCACCTCTAGGTCAATGTTGAATCCCGGCCCAGGTTGGTAGTGACCAAAAGTCGTTACCACTGATGCATGTTCAGTGACCTATGTCAGACAAGTTAGTGGTCTCAGCCCAGTTCTCAGGGGACAGGTTTGCAAGTTTAAATCGCCAGTGGAGACTGAACTAACCTCTCAATGTCAGAGGCAGTCCCTCCAGAACAAGATTGCAGTAGATTGGGTCCATATGAGGGGAGCTTGCAAAACTACCGCTGTACTGTACCTATTCTGTGTGTAACGGTTCCCAGTCTGTGTGATACTGGCACCTTTTCACAAGTACCAAACCATTCACTCAACCTAAGATGTTTTTAAGAGGTTGTGCATAACACTGGTGGGGGTGTGTGTGTGTGCGTGCATGTGAGTACTACAAATGTAATGTAGGTAGTTCTTGATTTTCAATATAACTTGCTTTTCTGCTTCCTTGATGGTCTATGTATCAGAAACAGACACAGAGCACTTCTTTAAAGTGAAGTTTAGTAGTTGTGGTAAGCTTCCTGCAATTTCATGAGAAATCAGACTTCAGCATTACGAACTTCATAATTTTTTCTTTAATATCCTCCAAAATCAGCTCCCTCACCCCACCCCCTGTAACACTTATATGCCTCCTTCAGTTGAAGTATCATATTGAACTGAGACAGTGTTTGCAGATTTCCAAAATTTGTCTTACATTGTGCAGTAACATGTAAATTTCTTATCGTGTTTAAGGGAGATGGAAAGTTTACCTGTAATGTATTGTGGACTTCTTCACTTTTACTACTAGTTCTTCATAACATGTTTCTGAAGTCCCTCTGTTGAGACATTGAGATTTAAACCAAACCCCACTGTGTGTTAGAAAGCTACATTTCCTCCAGCTATTAATATAAAATAAAATGTCTCCTTAGGTTGAGAATTTCTTCTGTATGGGATCTCCATTAGCAGTGTTTTTGGCACTGCGTGGCATCCGTCCAGGAAACAGTGGAAGTCAAGATCACATTCTGCCCAGAACTATTTGTAACCGGTTGCTAAACATTTTTCATCCAACAGATCCAGTGGTGAGTTTTTATTGCAGTTACAAGCTTTTACCTCAAGAGTATTTTTAAATAAAGTGTGCTGAAGGACAATAAAAGACAATATGTAAGAAGTGATCTTCAAAGTACTTGCATCAACATATAGGTATCTTTCTGCATGCAACATGGTTTTGCAGAACAGCTTTCTGCCAGTCATCTTCCAGTGTCTTAGGTTTTGTAATTGCAAAATAAATTATCACTAGAAAATGCAATAATGTCCTATGCAGTTCTTATCCTTCCTTTGGAAATAGTTTACTCAGTAACAGAGTGATTTTTTTATGCATAATTTGAACACTACTAATCACTAACGATTAATCTTGGTAGGATTCGATTTCAGTTGGTAAAATTAATGGAGATATCCCATCTCCTAGAACTGGAAGGAACCTTGAAAGGTCATCAAGTCCAGCCCCCTGCCTTCACTAGCAGGACCAAGTACTGATTTTGCCCCAGATCCCTAAGTGGCCCCCTCAAGGATTGAACTCACAACCCTGGGTTTAGCAGGCCAGTGCTCAAACCACTGAGCTATCCCTCCTCCAAAGGTTAGGTAAATGTTGATTTCAGCTGAAAGTGAAATTGACGAAAAAAATCTGTCAGTAAAGCATATCTGCAAGGATCAGGTGTCACTGGCCTTGCATCCTCCCCTGCATCTTGTGCTAGGGTGTCTTGGGCCCCTTGGTTATGTAGGGAGTCCTCTGCAGCCCAGCTGTCAGTACTGGGAACCCACTGTAGCCCTGCTATCAACGCTACCCTAACTCCATCCCTTCCCCCTTTCATTTCTAGCAACTGTAAAAATAAAAATGGTTAAAAATAAAAATAAATGTCAGAAGTAGAAAAAAATTGAATACTGCCAAGCCTACAAATGATGTAATGTTGCATTCACAAAGAAGCTGCGCTTTCCAGTTAAAAACTTCGAGACTTCTGTGATAAAACTTCTGTTTCCACATCATTAAAGTGTTGCTAGCAGTTTTTTAACTTTGCCTGTCGCCAAATATCATCTGACTGCAATGGAGCGTCGTTGATTTACATCCTCTAAGGATCTGTCCAACATCTCTAACTTGCCAGACAGCACAAATTCCATTAGGCGTTTTATTTTCAAAAGAGGTCAATCAGATTGTAATTGACTCTGACCCTCTCACAAATTGAAACATTCTTTACGTGGACTCAGAAGGTGCAAAATACTTTCCTACCTTATGAAAACAAAGAAAACTGAAAGGGTCATACTGAATGTAATTCCTTAATGAAAATCCATATGCCCACAGATCAATACGTAATGACTTCTGAAAACTAGCCTTTTATCCATGTACAGTAACTGAATTATTTATTAAGACAGTCTGAAAATTCCACTGGCATGCAAAAGTACAATTTCAGTTGGAGAGAAAAGGTGGGTGAAAGTAATCTCATTTATTGGACCAACTTCTGTTGAGAGAGAGAGAGACCAGCTTTTGAGCTACACAGAGCTCTTCAGGGCTGGGAAAGGTACTCAGTGTCACAGCTAAATACAAGATTGAACAGATTGTTTAGCATAAGTGGTTAACCCATATTCTAAGGGACCATTCAAGGTGAAATGGCCTGTTAATGCCCCTGTAGTCATAGGACAAAAAGGGTGGAGTGTCCTTGTAGAGAAGTAGATCACATCATGGTAATGGGCCACCCAAATTACCCCCATATGGATTCCAGGATGGGGTGGGAGGTGACAACCAAGGGTGTGCAGTAAAAGGGGGTTTTATTTCTTTATTGAAACAGGTTCTCTTGGGTATCATCAAACTACAATCCAAACTCAATGGGGACCCCATCCTGAATGAAATCTTTCCTGAACCCATTTTTCTTCAAACCACCCCCATCCCCTCCAATCTCTCGAAGCTCATAATCAGAAGCAAGCTCCTCACAGACCAGGACACGCCAACTCAAAGCGGCACCAGACCCTGCCAGAACAGATGCAAAACTTGCAGACATGGTGCCACTGCTACAATAATCAGTACCCCCCACAACGCGCCTTTCAAGATCCAGAAATCCCACAACATGTAGCGTACCTCATTGTCACAAGGTCCACTTCTCCTGGCTACTCTGGGGATTAGCTCCTTCCAGGTGTTGTGCTTTCCTCTGTCGGTCTCTCCACCCGTATCTGCAACTTCTTCATGACTTGGCCCTCCGGCCAGGTCACTATGTGTTTCCCCTTCTTGAGTACCAAAGTCTTCCTTCAGCAATCCTAGGCAGTCTTCCCACTCACTGCCTCATAGCTGTGACACTCTGAGGACAGGTCTGCACTACAAATTTACCTCAGTGCAGCTGCACCGAGGCAGAAAGCTCTCCCATCGGCTTAATAACTCCACCTCTACAGGAGGAGTTACGGTCAGTATAACTACGTCGCTTAGGGGGATGGTTTTTTCACACCCCTGTGCGACAACGTAGTTATACCAAAGTAAATATGTAGTGCACATCAAGGCTCGGTGTGACTTGAAAGCTTGTTTCTTCTCCCTCAGCAGAATGGTTACAATAACCCTGCATATAATTTCAGTTGGAAATTTTCAATTAGCCGCATGTATGATACAGGCTTTGTTAATGGGCTAATATCTTTTTATGTAAGAACATAAGAATGGCCATGCTGGGTCAGACCAATGGTCCATCTAGCCCAGTATCCTGTCTTCTGACAGTGGCCAATGCCAGAGGCTTCAAAAGGAATGAACAGAACAGGGTAATTATCAAGTGATCCATCCCCTGTCATCTAGTCCCAGGATCTGGCAGTCAGAGGCTGAGGGACACCCAGAGCATGGGGTTGCATCCCTGACCATCTTGGGTTATAGCCATTGTTGGACCTATCCTCCATGAATTTATCTAATTCTTTTTTAATCCCAATTATAGTTTTGGCCTTCGCAGCATTCCCTGGGAACAAGTGTGTCGTGTGAAGGAATACTTCCTTTTGTTTGTTTTAAACCTGCTGCCTATTAATTTCTTTGGGTGACCCCTAGTTCTTGTGTTATGTGAAGGATTAAACACTTCCTTTTTCACTTTCTCCATGCCATGCATGATTTTATAGACATCTATCACATCCTCCCTTAGTCGTCTTTTTTCCAAGCTGAACAATCCCAGTCTTTTTAATCTCTCCTCATATGGAAGCCATTCTATACCCTTAATCATTTTTGTTACCCTTTTGTGTATCTTTTCCAATTTTAATGTATATTTTTTGAGATGGGGAGACAAGAACTGCACGCAGTATTCAAGGTGTGGGCATACCATGGATTTATATAGGGGCATTATATTTACTGTCTTACTATCCCTTTCCTAGCCGTTCCTAACGTTCTGTTAGCTTATTTGACTGATGCTGCAGAGCGATCCATATAAGAAGGATTTATTTTAAAGAAAGCTGCTGTTTAACTCTTGGTGACAGGGGCCCTAGAAAACTGACATGCCATCCTGTCATCTGGCCCTCGCCAAATACATATCCCAAAAGGGAGGTCAAGATCTCTGCTCCCTGAAACCAAATTAAGGATATTGGAATTGTCTGACTATAAAAGCCGTCATGGGACTGTAAAAGCCCTCCATGCCAGTCTACTACTATTATCTCACTATAGGCCCCAAGTCAGTAAAGTATGTAAGTTCATGAATCGTCTAATTCAAGTTCAGTTGAACTAATCACACATTTAAATGGTTTGCTGAATTAGGGCCATAGTTTTTATTTCTCCCTCCCCACCTCAGCCCATCTACAGAGGCGCTGTTCATTGGGTACGTCTACAATACACTTTTTTTACCTTGAGCTAATTGAGTGCCAATTAATTCAAAGGCTAGTGTGGCCCTCCCCACACATTTGATCCAGCCTACAACCATTTGTTCTTTATCCTAAAGATTACCTAGATTTTGTTCAGGGCATGTCTACACTTGCCTCTGGAGCGATCGATCCAGCAGGGTCGATTTATCACGTCTAGTGAAGACGTGATAAATTGACCGCCGAGCTCTCCTGTCGACTCCGGTACTCCACCGGAGCAAGAAGCATAGGCGGAGTCGACGGGGGAGGGTCAACAGTCGACCTACCGTGGTAAGTAGCTCTAAGTACGTTGACTTCAGCTACGCTATTTTCGTAGCTGAAGTTACGTAACTTAGACCGACTTAGGTTGCGCCCCCCCCCCCCCTTTTCTCTCCCAAGTGTAGACCAGGCCTCAGTGGTGAGTTACAAGGAGATGCCAGAAAAGTGGTAAAACTTGCTGTCACCTGTACTGTCCAGTAATGTCTTCTGTTGAAAATAAGTATAGCAAGACTTCTATCTTACTCATCAGACTTTCAAAGCTCACTACCTAAATTGTATCTACAATTTCCACATTTGCCTAATAAACAGAGGTTTGTTCAGATTGTGCGAGCAAAATTAAATAGCCAGTTTTAGCAATTTGCTGTGAAATGCAGAATCAGTTTATCCATATAGAAAGGATAAGTCTTTTGTTGTACTGTAATAGCCTACTATTAACAGTACTTTTCACTTCTGATGAAAGAATATAGTAGTAGCAGTGTTGCAGAGGAATATACAAGGATATGTGCATAAGCAGTAGGGAAACTCGTCAGTTTTCCAGGAAAATGAAAATAAACATGACCACAGTGTATTTTCAACATTAGTCAATTTCTGGCTATTAATTTACTGCAACTATTTCACAGTAGCAAGATTTCTTTTCTTAACAGAGTGACAGGGATTGGGAGCAAGGAACTCCTGAGTTCTAATTCTGACTATCCCACTGACTCACTCTATTGCCTTGAGCAAGTTATTTTAATTTTTGTATGTATCTCTTCTGTAAAATGGGATTGCTGCCATTTATCCATTCATCCCCAGGGGACTGTGAGGATGAATCATTAGAGTTTGTTCAGTAATTTGAGGATGAAGAGCGCTATATATTGGTAAGTAAATTTAATTTTCAGTGTCTGTCACTGCTCAGGATTTTCTTCTCTTGAATTTATCTTGCAGGCCTATAGACTAGAACCTTTAATTTTGAAGCACTACAGCAACATTTCACCTGTCCAGATCCACTGGTACAACACTGCAAACCCTCTACCTTATGAGCACATGAAGCCAAGCTTTCTCAACCCAACAAAAGAACCTACCTCAGTCACCGAGAATGAAAGTATACCAACCATACCAAGCCCAGCTACTTCACCAGTCATGGTTCGACGCCATTATGGGGAGTCAATAACAAATATAGGCAAAGCAAGTATATTAGGTAACTGCTAATTAAGTCTTTTTTCATATGTACATAACATTTTGCAATTAGGTTTCATGCAATAACATTTTGATTAATTGTTACTAGAGCCCTATTTTCATATAACAATAAATGTGCTGTAGTGGTATCTTTCCTGTACTTCCACAACATAAGTGCAGTGCTAATTTAAATCCAAATAAACTTTTACTTAAGGGAATGGGATGTTTATATATACTACAGCCAATGTTATTCTTTTGCTACTGCTATCTTATTTGTTGCATGTTTAATTGAAATAACATCCTGATGGGTCAGTCAGTATCCAGTAATCAAGTGTTGTTAGTTTGCAGCATGAAGAATTAAAATGTTTGCATTAAAATCACATTTCACAGTATTGGTTAGTGGCAGCAAGGTCCTTAGTTAGTAATGAGAAATGTTCGGATTCCATTTAACTTAATATAACATGAATTCCAGATGCAAAATTCTAACCTGAAATTTTTTTCTGTCCCATTCATTGTCCTTTAGCATCCTGATCCAGTTTAAGCACTAGCTTAACTTTAAACATATGAGCAGTCTCTTTTGCTTTTGATGGGGTTACTCTTGTGCTTAAAGTTAAGTATGTGCCTAAGAGCGTTGCTCAGTGTGGGCCTACACTGTTTGGGTTTTATACTAAAATAACTTGAAAGAAGTTTAAACAAGGTAACCTGCTGTTGAGTTTCTTCCCTAGTGAGCAAGTAAATCTTTATTTCCTATCTTCTTAAGGAATTAGTCTGATTTATATAATACTCCTAAGCAAGATCTGACACATCTCACTACACAGCTTTTTTTTTCCATGTAAGATCTGTGTATTTAACTTTGTTTTACTGTGAAAGTAGCTTTTTAACATAGCCACAAGATGGCAGCAAAGTCAGGAGAAAATGTTATCACTCTTAAGGTTATGAATCTGTAAAGTATCTTAAACTTTCATGCAGTGATTCTCAAACAATAATCATCCCCTTTCAATGATAATATAGCACTTCTAAGTCTCTCTAAAAATGGTGCAAGCATAAGAAGTTGATGAAAGGAGTGTCCTCTCATTACAGATGATAATGTGATTCTTCTTTCACATAGAAGGTACTGTAATTATTGTGAAGTACCCAAACCTACTGTGTAGCAAAATGAATGAGATCTTAAAAGAATTTGTCTGTAAAACAGGAATTAAAATAGACCTTTTCAGTATTGGATTTTATTTTATTGGTCCAAAACTGTTCTTGCATATTTTTGTTTCCCTGACTACAGTTTCTGAATTATAACCTTGATTGTACACTAGACTTGAGTCACATGATAAAAAATGTAGACTTAATTTAAATAAGCTGTTTTTCCCACCCTGGAAAAACATGAGTAGTGTTTTTCTTTCGCTGTCATTCAGCTGTAATTGATGGGTGTTATAGCCACTTTAATTTGTGGTATGATTTAAGTCATGGTGCCTGTCCTGTTTTGTGCTGAATGCAGGAGCTGCTAGCATTGGGAAGGGCCTTGGAGGGATGTTGTTCTCAAGATTTGGCCGATCAAGTGCACCCACTTCACAAACATCTGAGACTGGAAAAGAGGGAACAGAAGGCGAAGACAAGAAGCCAGTTGCCATTCATTCTACTGTTGGAACGTTGACCTTCCCACACAGCAGTTCCGGCTTCCTTGACCCCACATGTTAGTGTACCTTTACGTTCAGCAGCTAGCCGTATCTTCTGGCTTCTCTTTTGGAAATGGAGACTATTTTTTAAGTTGACTTTGGATGCATTTGTTGTGGGGGGGCGGGGGACATGGAAATATGTGTGTTATAACAACAAACATATGCTCCTGTTTAAATTGTTTCCTGGGTAGCTTTACGATGATAAAAACTGGGTTCATTCCCATTCATTAAATATTTTTCAATTATTTCCAGAGGCTTAAATCTCTTTGATCTGTTCTTTTTTTTTTTTCTTTTGCTCTTTAAATGGTACATATATTTCACAGAACTTTAGCTAGTACAGTAGAACCTCAGAGTTACGAACACGTCGGGAATGGAGGTTGTTTGTAACTCTGAAATGTTCGTAACTCTGAACAAAACATTATGGTTGTTCTTTCAAAAGTTCAACTGAACATTGACTTAATACAGCTTTGAAACTTTACTATGCAGGAGAAAAATGCTGCTGTCCCTTTATTTTTTTAGTAGTTTACGTTTAGCACAGTATTGTACTGTATTTGCTTTCTTGCTTTTTATTTTTTCTCTGCTGCTGCCTGATTGCATACTTCTGTTTCCAATTGAGCTGTGTGGTTGACTAGTCAGTCCATAACTCTGGTGTTCGTAACGCTGAGGTTCTACTGTCCATTCTCTGCTACAATGGTCTCTAAAATATCATTGGAAAAATCAACATAATTGCCTCAGAAATCCAGTTTCATTTATAGTAGAATGCATTTTTTTTAATTCTCCAGTATATGTCTGGCCCTAAGACATACTTTTTGGTGATGTACAAAATACAGAGAAAGAAACAGTCCTTGCCCCTAGCAGAGCTGGTCCAAATACAGGACAAAAATTTAGCAAACGTTTTTATGAAAATGAGAGCACTTCCTATGCCAAAATTCAAAATGTTGATAAAATTAATTTCAAAACTTTTCAATCACTCTATTGTCAAGGCATTTACTGTGAAAAATCTGATTTAATCTAATCTAAACTTTCAACAATTTTTCAGTGACTCCTTATTTCATCTCTTTTGACTTCACACGCTCTCAAAGGTGTTTTCCCTAGATGCATATACACAGTACTGCCCAATCAGTCAAGTTCAAAGAGATGACTTTAAATAATCATAGGAAGTCCAAGCTCTGTATGTGCAGTCAGTTGTTTCACTCTGACAATTTTAATGTTGGAATTAAGAAAAAGCTGAAGTTTTGTTTTTCCTTTTCTGAAAAATGTAAGTGTTGTGGTCAACATGGGCTTTGGATTGGGCTCGTGCATCTTAAATTATCTCTGTAGTAACAGTTGAGTCAAGAATATAAGCAGTGCTGCATCTTATGGTAGCGTCCACATGGTACATCACAGTTCTAGCTCTAGATAAGAGCTAGCTTTAAATTAATGGAGATATCCTATCTCCTAGAACTGGAAGGGACCTTGAAAGGCTATTGAGTCGAGTCCAGCCCCCTGCCTTCACTAGCAGGACCAAGTACTGATTTTGGCCCAGATCCCTAAGTGGCCCCCTCAAGGATTGAACTCACAACCCTGGGTTTAGCAGGCCAATGCTCAAACCACTGAGCTATACCTCCCCCCAAAGCTTCAACAGATAATCTGAGTGACTCATTCATCATATAGGGCAGAGGTTTAATTTTAAACGGAAAAATATGGAGGAGTAACAGTGATTGTGGTTAAATCCTAGTGGGGGGTTCTTTTTAGGAAACTCAGCAACTCCAACCTTGCCACCCAATCCCAGTATCTCTCTATTGTGTTCTATAGATGGAGATCCCACAGCCTAGCCCAGCCAGGCTGACTCAATCCATGGCTGAAGTGTTAACTTCTGAAAGGCCTACTGCATGGATGTGTGTGAATCTTGCTTGTATCCCAAGGTTCTATAGTGGAATCGCCGAGAGATAGAAGTGTTTTAGCAATTTGCTTGCAGAGAAACCAGAGTCGTCTGATTTACTGTATTTGGAAACCAGTTAGATGTTGGTTGGAAAATATTAAGCCCTATACCAGGGGCTCTCAAACTGGGGGTCGGGAGGTTATTACATGGGGGGTCGCAAGCAGTCAACCTCCACCCCAAATCCCGCTTTGCCTCCAGCATTTATAATGGTGTTCAATATATTAAAAAGTGTTTTTAATTTATAAGGGGGGGTCGCACTCAGAGGCTTGCTATGTGAAAGGCGTCACCAGTAAAAAAAAGTTTGAGAGCCACTGCCCTATACCTCCCTGAATGTTGTTGATATCATGATTGTGGAGATTTTGAGTGATATAGTTTTTTACTTTGAGCCAATGGCTTTGACAAGCAATTCTATTTTTTCCCCAGTATGTTTTTTGGCCTTTGTGGCTAACTAGGATTTTAGTTTATCCATTTCATGCGGTTGCTTCTTTAGAGCTAAGAAAATCTCTACAAATGAGTTGACAACAGTGTGTTAATTGTGGTAGCAACTAAGCCAGTTAAATGTGCAGTAAAGGCTGCTTTGATGTATGTGGTATTACAATAGCAGCTGTTGAAATAAAAGGGCAGCTGCTGAAACATTTTGGAAAAATCTGGAAACTTAAAAGGACTGACTTTCTGTGTAGGGACTGGGACTAAAGCTAACATTTTTCAGAAGCGTCAGCAATTGTCGGATGCCTTTATTTGTTTTGGTGCCTAACTTGAGACATCCTAAAGGAGCCTTATTTTCAAAGGGCGGATGCTCCATACTTTCTGAAAATCTGAGAACCTTCCAGGTGTCTTAAGTTGGGCCCCTAAAAATTAAGTTATCAGTATCTCTCTAGTCACTTTTGAAAATCTTGGCCTAAGCCTGTTTTTAGAAGAAAAGATCAGGATACTTGCTGAGTAATTCCCTCTAGTTACATGAAGAATAAGGTTGTTAAACTGTTCTTTCCAACACCTTCAGTGTTTTCTGCATGATCTATCCATTAGTATTGTGTTATTTGTAGTAATTGCATATGTATAAATATAAAAAACCACACGCGCACACACATATAAATTACAAAACAAGAGAACACTCTAAACCCTCAGCACAGGAATATTGGGTACTTTTTATATACAGGCAAGTAGAAACAAAACCAAATGATAGAAGAATTAGCATGTGGTTTTTCTTTTGTCGAAGTATGGATCTAGTAACTCTTCCTGTTTCTGTTTTATTTCATTTCTAGTGGAACTGGAGCACAGGATTGACTTTGAGCTCAGGGAAGGTCTTGTGGAGAGCAGATACTGGTCTGCAGTAACATCGCACACTGCATATTGGTCATCTATGGATATTGCTCTCTTTCTTCTTACCTTCATGTATAAACAGGACCAAGAAGATGCTGACAAATCAAATTTAGACCCTGTTTGAATTTTTGGGGGTTTTTTTTATTTTTTTTTATTTTGAGGAGGGTGGGAATTTTACAACAAATGGCACAAAACTGATATTTTACTGTTAAAACGTAGTGTCTAAGGCATGGAAGTTTCAGGTTTAAGTGCATGTTTGGATTTTTTCCTGTTTTTAAAGAGCAAAAATGATTTGCATTTAAAAACATTTAGTTTTAAACATTTGCAGAAAATTATTCCACATTCTCATGATTTTGATTGTATAAACAAGCCAGAACATGTAGCATCACATAAGCACTGTGCTTGGGTGACATATGTGCTAATGACCATAATTACTGTTTAGTTCGTTAAAATATAAAGATTAGTCAACTGAAACTAAATTAACAAAACATATGTTAGATGCAAACCTAAAACTGCCATGTTCCTATGTTTTATGTACCAGTAAATAATAAACATTGGTGTCATTTTTCTAAGACTTTATTGAAATCTACAGGATATTACCCACAGTTCCATTGAAAGACCATTCCTACTGCTGACTTCAAGGGTATATTACACATAACTTGTTTAAAAACTGCTGAAAAAGCATGAAACAAATATTTGAAATACTGTAATTATAATTTATTATTACCTCTGACTAATTGCTTCATTTATTCCAGTGTACAAAACATTACTTTTTTACTGGTTTATTTTGGCTTAATTTAAGAACCACATTTATTTTCTACAGTGTTAAGACTTTTTCTCAGATATACATATCTTTGTACTATTCAAATGAATATATGGACACTGTGGCACACTTTCAGTATTTTTTTCATTAAAAATAAATCTTTGTGGTTTCACACAAATGACACTAGTTACATTCTTCTCAGAGGTAAGTAACCTCTTTCATAGGCCCCTGCCTTTTTGGTCACATGTCTCACAAATGACTGAAGGCTTATTTTGGACCTCTCATTAGACTTAATTTGCAGTAGCGAAGTGTATTCCATTTACTGCTACTGAAAATATGTGCAATAATGTATTGAGAAGAAAGAGTGCAACTTAAAATGAATTTGGTGAGCTCAGAAGCATTTGCATAATTGATATCAGAAGCAAACAGTGTGATACTTTTTATTAAAAGCCAAACAAAAGAGTTCTGCCAGTGTTTCATTTTATGAAAATCAGACCCCATCATGTGATTTCAGTAAAAGGATTGCAGTTGTAGCTGGATCAAATTCCCAAGGAGCCAGGAGAGGACTGTTATGAAGAAAG
The DNA here is from genome assembly GCF_028017835.1 of Emys orbicularis. Classification (NCBI taxonomy): domain Eukaryota; kingdom Metazoa; phylum Chordata; order Testudines; family Emydidae; genus Emys; species Emys orbicularis. The sequence continues at coordinate 9,369,609 of NC_088686.1, read as the reverse complement.
GAAATCTTCAAATTAATCACTTAGTCAATTCTGGGATCATAAAACAGAATTTTAAGGCTCTGGAGCAGAAGTGTCAAATATATGACCTGTGTGCTGGACCCAGATGATGTGTTCATGTGACCTACGTTGCATATTTTTTTTAAAAAGGGTCCTTGGTGGTTGCGAACAGATGCAAACCCAGTGTAAACAAATGCAGTAATGTCTTCCTGAGGCTGGAGACGGCCTGAAGAGGTAGATATGGTATATCTTGACTTTAGTAAGGCTTTTGATACTGTCTTATATGACCTTCTCATAAACAAACTAGAGAAATACAACCTAGATGGAGCTACTATAGGTGAGTGCATAACTGGTTGGAAAACCGTTCCCAGAGAGTAGTTATCAGTGGTTCACAGTCATGCTGGAAGGACAACACCGAGTGGGGTCCCGCAGGGATTAGTTCTGGGTCCGGTTCTATTCAAGATCTTCATCAATGATTTAGATAATGGCATGGAGAGTACACTTATAAAGTTTGTGGACGATATCAAGCTGGAAAAGGTTGGAAGTGTGTTGGAGAATAGGATTAAAATTTAAAATGATCTAGACAAACTGGAGAAATGGTCTGAAGTAAATAGGATGAAATTCTATAAGGGCAACTGCAAAGTACTCCACTTAGGAAGGAACAGCCAGTTGCACACATACAAAATGGGAAATGACTGCCTGGGAAGGAGTACTGCAGAAAGGGATCTGGGGGTCATAGTAGATCATAAGCTAAATATGAGTCAACAGTGTAACACTATTGCCAAAAAAAAAAAGGCAAATATTATTCTGGGATGTATTAGTAGGATTATTTTAAGTAAGACACGAGAAGTCATTCTTCCGCTCTACTCTGCACTGATTAGGCCTCAACTGGAGTATTGTGTCCAGTTCTGGGTGCCACGTTTCAGGAAAGATGTGGACAAACTGGAGAAAGTCCAGAGAAGAACAACAAAAATGATTAAAGGTCTAGAAAACATGACCTATGAAGGACGATTGAAAAAATTGGGTTTGTTTAGTGTGGAGAAAAGACTAAGAGGGGGCATGATAGCAGTTTTCAAGTACATAAAAGGTTGTTACAAGGAGGGGGATGAAAAATTATTCTCCTTAACCTCTGAGGATAGGACAAGAAGCAATGGGCTTAAATTGCATCAAGGACAGTTTAGGTTGGACATTAGGAAAAACTTCCCTGACAGGAAGTTTTTGCCTGGAATAAATTGCCTGGGGAGGTTGTGGAATCTCCATCATTGGAGATTTTTAATAGCAGGTCAGACAAACACCCGTCAGGGATGGTTTTAATAATACTTAGTCCTGCCATGAGAGCAGGGGACTGGACTAGATGACCTCTCAAGGTCCCTTCTAGTCCTTTGATTCTATGAAACGACATCTGAGAGATGTGCACCCCTTGGGGTGTTAAATCTGAAGGCACTTTAGTGTGAGCATTAGCTATTTCATTGCTTATATTATTGGTGGGAATTTGGAAAGGAAGGCCATAGATTGGGACTAAGAATTTGGTAATAGCTAGAGAGAAGAAAGGAGAAGAGACACAAAGACAGAAAAGATGGTGAAAATGGAGGATGGGGAGGGAAGAGATAAGGCAGAAATAGAAGAGTCCTAAAGGAGGCGTATTCTCCCATTGATATCATACCTACAAAAGGCTATGCTCTAATTTTGATCTTTGTGAAAACCTTCCATTTATCTCAGTGAATTGAGGATGTTTTATAATCCTAAATTTTTACCCTGGCCCATGGACCATAATTAAAAATGGAATTATGCCCTCAAAGGCATTTGTCCCTGGCATCATTGTTCTGGAAGAACATGTCTTCGAGTAGTGTCCTCATGGGTACTCCATGTCCAGATGTGTCCACGTGGCTTTGGTCAGATATTTGGTAGCAGGGCCTTTTCAGCCCATGCATGCGCTCCAGACATCCTCATGCCCCACACCGAGGATACGTAGAGCTGCGCAGGCAAACCGCCCTCAGTTCCATCTCAGCTGCTTTGGCCTGAGATGGAGTGTCTAGCATACCTACTTCTAACTTAACCTTTAGCTTAGCCTTAGGTTTCTCTAGTATTCGTTTCTTGTAGTTATTTAGAATTTCCTCTTTTATGTATAGTTTTATAGTTCCTGTATTTCATTCGATGGTTTTTTTCTCTGTTAATCTTTTCTCTTCCTCCTTTCCCACTTTGTCTGGGATGGTCCTTGGGGCTCATTGCTATCATTGCTGGGGTATGCCAGGATCTCTGAGATTCAAGCGCTGCTTCACCTGCTGGGAATGTGTGTGCACACCCACGTGCACAGTCGGAGATTTTTGCCTTAGCGGTATCCGTAGGGTCGGCTGTGGTGCCATCTGGAGTGCTGTGCTCATGCATCGGTATAAGTTCCTTCTTACTGCCCATAGCAATTGGTCAGAGCACCTATTTCCCTTGCCTAGCAACTGGTTAGCGGTTCTTTCCTTTCTTTTGAGTTTTAAGTGTCTTGTAAATAGTTTGTTTACAGTATTTAGTAAGTAGTGTAGTTAGTAAGTAGTGTAGTTAGTAAGTTATTGTCCTGGGAGGGACTTTGTCTCAGGCGCAGCATGCCCCAGTCTGCAGGTTTTAAGCCCTGTTCTGACTGTAACAGGCCTGTGCCTGTTAGTGACCCCCATAGCAGCTGCCTGAAGTGCTTGGGGGAATCACATGTGAAGGACAAGTGTCACATCAGGCCCTGCTCCAAAGGATGGCCACAAATTTAGGTCTGGAGGTGGAGGAGATGACTGAGCAATCAGACACCTTGTTTAATGTGCTCTCAACATCAACACCTGCACGTGTCGTGCTACCAGTGCACGATGGGGTCTTAAAAATAGCCAAAACTCTCTGGCAAACCTCATCTTCCAGCCCACCCACCTCCAAGATGGCTGAAAAGAAATATTTCATCCCAGCTAAGGGGTTCAAATACTTGTATATCCTCCCGCCTCTGGGGTTGCTGGTTGTCTCTGCGGCCAATGAGAGACAGACAGGGGCAAACCAATTCTATCCCCAAAAATAAAGAAACCAAGAGGCTGAACCTTTTTGGAAGAAAAATGTATTCACTGGCCAGCCTTCAGGGTGGCAAATCACCAGGCTCTTTTGGGGAGATATAACTTCAGCTTATGGGACTCCCTCCGTAAGTTCAAGGATTCCCTACCGCAGGACTCAGCCCAAGAATTCGGGGCCCTAGTTGAAGAGGGTACAACAGTGGCAAGATGCTACCTCCAAATGGCATGGTACGAGGCCGATTCAGCAGCCAGGGTGGTCACATCGGCAGTGGTCATGAGGCACAGTTCCTGGCTTCAAACCACAGGCCTGTCCCAGGAGATGCAGTCCTCCACCCAGGACCTCCTGTTTCATGGAAATTGTCCGTTTGCAGAGCAAATGGATGCGAGGCTGCATGGACTGAAGGACACTCAGGCCACCCTCCGCTCGCTGAGTCTGCGTACGCCACAGTCGGCGAGGAAGCAGTTCTGGCCATCCCTCCGCCAAGGCCTTGGCAGCCGCAGCAGGGATCTGTAAGGAGAAGGGATAGAAACATGAGTTTTAGTCATTGCCACCCTTCCTCCTCCCACTAACCTGCGCAACCTGGCCCAGCAAAACATCACGGGCCAGAAGCACTCACTTTGAGGGTGTGCTCAAGAGCGACATCCCAGTCAACTTCCCAGATCCGCCTCATTCTTTCCTCAACCATCTACATCCCTTCCATTTGGCCTGGTCATGTGTGACCTCAGACCGCTGGGTGCTAGAAATTATCTCTCTGGCTACACCCCCCAATTCTTGGCGGCCCCCACCGCTTCCCTGTCCCTCTTCAAGGACCCTTCTCACGAGCAACTCCTCGTTCAAGAGGTCGAGAACCTCCTGCAGGCAGTGGAGGAGGTTCCTCTGGAAGTGTGAGGAAAAGGGTTCTGCTCCCATTATTTCCTAATCCTGAAAGAAAAAGGGCACCTAAGACCCATCCTGGACTTGCAACACCTCAACAAATCTCTCAAGATGTTGAAGTTTTGCATAGTCTCCCTGGCCTCCATCATCCCCTCCCTGGATCTAGGAGACTGGTACGCCACCCTCAACTTGAAGGATGCTTATTTCCATATCTCCATCTTCCAAGGGCACAGACAGTTCCTCCATTTTGTAATGGGCTGGCACCATTTCCAATTCACAGCACTGCTCTTTGGACTCTCGTCGACCCTGAGGGTGTTCACAAAATGTCTGGCACCAGTGGCCACTTACCTGAGGCGTCGAAGTGTCCAGGTCTGCCTGTATCTCGACAATTGGCTCATCAAGGGCAGGTCTCAGGAACTGGTACCAAAGGAGCCTCAGTCTGATATGTTCCACTTGCCACAACCTGGGCCTGTTGATAAACAAAAAGAAATCAACCTTAAGGCTGGTGCAACGGATAGAGTTCAGAGGGGTGGTCCTCAACTCCACGTGGGCCAGAGTCTTCCTTCCAGAGGCCCATTTCCAGGCAGTGTCAGCCCTGATTTTCCATGTGAAGGACCACCTGCTCACTATCACTCACATCTGCCTGAAGTTGTTCGGCCACATGGCAGTGTGTATGTACGTGGTCTGTCATGCTCAGCTCCATCTCTGGCCACTGCAAGCGTGGTTGGCATCAGTCTACATCCCCCAACAGGCACAATCTAGACCGGTAGTCAGGGTGTCGGATCATATATGGTCATCCCTGAATTGGTGGTTGGACCCGGGATCGGAGGGAGTTCTGCTTGTGGCCCTGTCCCCATCACTGACCCTGGTTTCTGATGCCTCAGACCTGGGCTGGGGAGCCCACCTGGGCAAGCTCAGCACACAAGGTCATTGGTCGTGGGAAGATTGGTCCCTCTACATAAACATCAGGGAGCTCAAAGCTGTTTGCCTGGCCTGCCAGGCTTTCCTGCCCCACCTGGAGGGTGAGGCGGTACAGGTCCTGATGGACAATACCGCTGCAATGTATTACATCAACAAGCAGGGTGGAGCCGGGTCTTCGGCCCTATGCAAAGAAGCTCTCCGCCTTTGAAACTTGTGTGTGCAGTATGCCATTCATTTGATGGCAGTGCACCTTCCCGTGGCCAGGAACGTGTTAGCAGATCGCCTAAGAAGGACCTTCACTTCTCACCATGAGTGGTTGCTCCATCAGGAGGTGGTCAGTGTGATCTTCCAAAGGTGGGGGACTCCCTAGATGGACCTGTTTGCGTCCCGTCAGAACAGGAAGTGCCACGTGTTCTGCTCAATTCGGGGGATGAACAGGGGCTTCCTGTCGGACGCCTTCCTGCGCCCATGCTTGGGGGCTCTAATGTATGCCTTCCCACCGGTGGCCTTGATCCACAGAGTCTTCATGAAGATCAAACAAGACAAGGCAAAGGTGATCCTGATAGCCCTGGCTTGGCCTCACCAGCACTGGTTCAACACGCTGATGGACCTTTCAGTAGCTACCCCACTGCAGCTGCCTCTCTGGCCGGATCTGCTGTCCCAGAACCACAGAAATCTTCTGCACCCGAACCTGGTGGCGCTGCACTTGACAGCCTGGCTACAAGATGGCTGAATACGGAAGAACAGGAATGCTCGGCCTGTATCCAGCTGGTCTTGTTGGGTAGCAGAAAGCCCTTCAACAGAGCAACCTACCTGGCCAAATGGAAAAGGTTCTCATGCTGGTCCTCAGACCAAGGTGCCTCGCTGCAGGCAATCCTGAACTATCTTTTGCACTTCAAGCTCCAAGGGTTATCCCTGTCATCAGTTAAGGTCCACTTGGCCTTCCACCCTCCACTCCAGAGCAGACTGGTCTTTGCTCACGACATGACGGTTCAGTTCTTGGAAGGTCTGGAGCAACTCTATCCCCATGGCCGGGACCCTGGCCCTCCTTGAGACCTGAATCTCGTGCTGTTACGGCTCATGGGTCCCCTCTTCGAGCTTCTGGCTTCCTGCTTCCTTCTCCTCCTCTCCTGTAAGGTTTCTTTCGTGGTTGCAATAATGTCTGCCCACAGGGTCTCTGAGATCAGGGCACTTACTTCTGAGCCACCCTATACAGTGTTCTACAAGGACACGGTCCAGCTGTGGCCGCACCCAGCGTTCCTGCCCAAGGTAGTTTCACAGTTTCATACCAGCCAAGACATATACTTACCTGTCTTCTTTCCGAAGCCTCATAAGTCGGAGGAGGAGCGTAAATTGCACTCTCTGGATGTCAGGAGAGCGCTTGCCTTCTACATCGACAGGACTAAGCTGTTTTATAAGTCAACACCGTTTGTTGCGATGGCAGACAAGATGAAAGGTCGTGCAGTGTCTGCTCAGATAATTTCATCCTGGATCACTGCCTGCATCCATTGCTGCTATGATCTGGCAAAAGTGCCTTCACTGATGATCGTAACCGCCCACTCAGCTAGGGTGCAGGCCTTGGTGGCGGCCTTCCTGACCCAAGTGCTGATTCAAGATGTCTCCAGGGCCGCTACCTGGTCGTCTATCCATATGTTTACATCACGTTACACACTTATCCAGCAGGCCTGAGACGATGCTGGTTTCGGTAGAGCAGCCAGCTGCACTGCAGTGAACTCTGAGCCCACCTCTAGGGATACTGTTTGAGAGTCAACTACAATGGAATCAACATGAGCAAGCACTCGAAGAGAAAAAGTGACCTACCTTTCATAACTGTTCTTCAAGATGTGTTGCTCATGTCCATTCCATTACTCGCTCTCCTGCACCTCTGTCAGAGTTGCCAGCAAGAAGGAACTGAGAGGGCATAGGACCAGCGGCACCTAATATACCGACGCATGATGCAGCACTCCAGAGAGTGCCACAGCCGACCCTATGGATACCGCTAAGGCAAAAATCTCCGATGACTGTAGGCTGACCAGATAGCAAGTGTGAAAAATCGGGATGGGAGTGGGGGGTAATAGGAGCCTATATAAGAAAAAGCCCCAAATATCGGGACTGTCCCTATAAAATTGGGACATCTGGTCACCCTAGATGACTGTGCATGTGGGCGTGCGCACACACCTAGAATGGAATGGACATGAGCAACACATCTCGAAGAACATCAGTTACAAAGGTAGGTAACCCTTTTTTTAAAATATCTGTAACGGTGAAATTCAAGATTTTTTAAAATGCTATGGCTGTGAAATTTACCAGAATGGACCGTGAATTTGGTAGGGCCCTAGTCATGTGATCTGAGGGTATAGTTGGAATGTCTGATCATCCAACTACCAGTGTTTCTTTCACTAGAGAGGAGTTTAGCTTTGCAAGGTGCATCTTCTGGTAGTTTTCTTCAGAAATCATTAGAGATGGAGACCACCTGTTGGCTGTCATATCTAGCTCCCTAACTATCTATGACTGTTTCCAGCAATCTGTCCTTGAGTGCTCTGTCAGTTTTAAATTACTCTGGCCACAGGACTTTCACTGCTGTCCTTGTTGTTAAGTCATTTTTCCTGGGATTCAGCTTAAATATTCTTTTACTCAATTCCATCCCTTTCTCCTAGGGCCACACTAAGCAATTCCTCTTCTTTTGTTACTTTCTGCTTGTATTGCCTATATGTCTAACCTTGTTTGCAAAACCATCCAATTAGTTTAGTCCTTTTTCTGGTTCCGTTAATGAAGAGGTTAAACAAAACTGGGCCTAGCTCTACATTTTCGTTACTGTCCTGATCTGCATCTCTTCCTCGCTTGCGATTTATTGTTGTCCGTTTGTTCCTTCAGCCAGTCATCAGTCGGTGTGACTGCCCAAATCCAAGTCAATTTGAATTTATTTGCCAAGTACGAATTCATGAGACACCATATGAAATGTTTTACTAAAGTCAGGTATAATAACGTTGTATTTGTTGAATGTCTTTTTTCCACTGAATTTGTAACTATCAAACAAGCAGTCAAGTTTCTCCCAAAAACTTTTATTTCTCATGGTTCCATTAATTGCTAGACACTTACATTTTTGTTTACCTCCCCTCTGCATTGCTTTATTTAACTAGGATTGACATTAATTGATCTGATGGTAATTTACAAAATCATCTTCCTATTCTCTCCCTTCGGTTGCTGTATTTCCTTGATTTTTCAAAACTGCCACTAGTTCGGTAAGCTCGCTACATACTTGCCTTAAGACCCCAGGGAGCTGTATCTAGACCGTCTGAATTATTTTTTCCAATTTTTCCAGGTATTACCCTACCAACTGCACTCTTCATCAACAAATATACTGAGCAGATTTTCTTTCGTTCCTATACCCGTCTTCTCTCTTTCTTGTGAAAGGTTTTTTAAGCAATTCACAATCTCATCCATGTTAGAATCTTTGTGTTCCAGCTTATTGAATGGACCTACTTTCTCGTTTCTTTTTCTCCCCATCCTACCCTTCACTTGATGAGTTTGTAAAAAAAGCCCTTCTTTTTCCTCAACACTAAATCTTTATTTTTAGTTTCTCTCTCCCTCTTCAATGTATATTCTCCAGTACAAGTTTTCTCCGACCTGTGGTTCTTAAATTAATCTCTTAGTGCCTTTGGCTTCTTCTTGCGCCTTGATTTGTCCACTGGAATTGTAGCTTGCATTATGGTAGTATCTTTTGAGGATGTCCTGTGTCTTCAAAATTCGTGGACTCAAATACTTCATGGCTATCTATGTGCCAGATTTCTTATTTCCTAAAATAGATTTTGTTGAAATCAGATAGCCTTGTATTGTTGTATACTATGAAACTTATTCCTTGAAGCCCTGATTCAGCAAAGCAGTTAAGGATGTGCTTAACTTTAAGCATGAATTTAGATGTTTTGCTCAGGTGGAACCTATATGTATTGAATTCAAGCAACTTTGAGGTCATTGGCGGCATCAAACTTCCTTCTGACACTCTCATCAGTCAGTTCTGTCCTATTAGTAAGCAGTAGATCTGGGGTGGCTTCCCCTGAGGCTGGATTCTCTACCTTTTTTGAGGTTTTCTTGTACATAGATTTATAAATCTATTTGTTTAACATTTAGATGTATTTGTTGCAATGTTGTGTGCTTCCCCAAGTGCAATTACAAAACTATTTCAAAATACACACACAAAATCTGACACTGACAAAATGTCAACAATCTGTCTTCATCTTCCAAAAATTAAAACTCTAATCTCGAGGAGAGAAATGCCTGGGCAAACAGGTTTGCAGAAAGTTCTGAAGTTCAGCTGCTCTTGGGAAGCAGATTCCAGAATAAAAATCTTTCTCTGAGAGCAATTTATCCCACTCTTGAAATTGTAGGGACTGCCAGCTAACCCATCTCAGCTGATCTTTTGGGTCAGAGTACGAGGAGTCAGTGAGTCTCTTGCAAACATGAGTTAGTCCCATGTGTAATCGCTTGTGGTTTTGAATTCCTCCATAGTTTATCTAGAAAGAGGCTTTCATTTTCGTTCTCCCGAACTGCATTTTGCTGTTCTTGACTTCATTATGAAGTTGTATTTCTTTGGCCATAAATGTGGAAATTTGTCACAATATTACCTCATCTATAGATAGTAGCTATTAATAGTAACATTCCAGGTGTGTAAATGCTTCCTCCAGTTGATTATTGTAGGTCTTATGCCTCTGTTCAACAGGGAGGAACTGGCTGCAAATCTGAAGGCTGAAGGCACTTTGGGTGAAAGTGATAATGAAATAATAGATTTCCTGATTTTAAGAAAAGGAAGGAGTTAGAGATGCGGAATAAGAACAACGGACTTCAAAAAAAGCAGGCTTTAACTAACTTAAAGGACTGGTAGCCAAGGTCCCATGGGAAGAAAAGCTAAGGGAAAAAGTTCAGGAGAGTTTGGTAGTTTCTCAGAGACAATATTAAAGCCACAACAGCAAACTATCCAGATGTGAAGGAAAGATAGGAAGGATAAGAAGAGGCCAATATGGCTCCATCAAGAGCTCATTAATGACATGAAAATCAGAAAAGGAATCCTTCCAAAAGTGGAAATACGGACAAATTGCTAAGGAAGAATACAAAAGAATAGCGCAAGTATATAAGGACAAAATCAGAAAGGTTAAGACACCAAATGAGTTACACCTAGCAAGGGACAGAAAAGACAAGAAGAAGAGGTTCTATAAATACAGTAGGAGCAAACAGAAAGATGAAGGAAAGTGTAGGGAACCTCCTGGGGACCAGACCCTTTGGTCTTTTGTACATGTGTATTGAGCCTGTTGTTTGCTCCAACTGAATACTGTTCTGCAGTTTGAGAGAGCAGTTGCCACACTCAGCTTGTCGACGAGCTGAATTCATCCTCTCTTCTTATTAGGGCTGCTTGAGTTCTCCACCAATCTCCAGTTCATATGTGCTAAGCACATAGCTCTGCCAGACCTTCGACAAGGTGCTATTACTGTTAAGTCTGCTTGGAGAGCTGTGACAGGTGAAACCAACTTATTACATCTCTATTTGACCTATTCCCCATTTTCAGACAGGAAACGTGGCACCAACTCAAAGGTTTGCACGTATTCAGGGGAGGAATCCCGCTCCTGCGGACCAGGGTATGCCACCACAGCTGATCTCTCAACCCCCACCCCTTGTCTACAGCAGCTCACCCACTCCTGGACAAGAGCGCTACTGGCCTTTTCCCATGCACGGGTGGCGAGAGTGAAAGCATTGGTGGAAAATAGTCTGACACACCAAGTAAATTCAGAAGTCCATCACTGCACCAGCCTCCGTGTCCACTTGATCGTAGGTCCAGACCAGACTCAACAGGCTACTTTCTGGCTCATCTGGAATTGCAGCAACTATGCAGTGGCTTGGCCTGATTTCCTCCCCGTGTTGTGACTGTAGGGCAGTGCTGCAGACAATAACTCATGTGATGGAAGAGTGCCTCACTCGACATCTGGAGGGCAGTTTACAATGCCTAGCTTCCCTTGATTCAGTGGCTATCCTCTCGTTACGGCACCTGCACAACAAGCTCTAACGTCCGCATACAAAAAGAAAAAGCTGCTGCATTGGCATTTGAGTTAGTCACTTTGCAAGTGTCAAACCCCTGAATCAGTTCGGCAAGCCAACCCAGACATCTGTTGCCAGTAACCTTTTGGCCACCACACCACGACATGTATCTCGCTTTTGCCAAACATTTCACAGCAAAGTTTATACGTAGTGCAAAATCTTTATTGCTATTTTTTCACATCCCTCTGTAAAGCCAAAGTGCCTTAACAACATGAGTCCAACTGTGTATAGGCATCAGGAGAAAAGATCATTATCTTCTCTATCAATCAAGGTGTTTCAAATTAAATGTCCAGCACTGCCTTGTGACCAACCAGACCTAGAAATGAGTCTGTGAAACCACTGGAAAGAGTCTGCACTCCCAGTTTTCTCCCATGAGAGAGAACTTGGATTTCTAACCCTGCTGTTTCATGTAATTCAGGAATTTAGTCACTCACTGGTCTACACCTGTAATTTCATTCCTGGAATTCAACCAATTAACTGTTGTGTGGGAAGGATCCATATGGTCTGGGGAAGAACAAAAGGTTGATTCACCAGGTTCTTTGGAAAAACAAAATAGTGGCTGGTCAAAAGCTGCTCCGAGGTTTGGAATGTTGCACCAGAACTTCAGCTGGTGCAAACTGGCATAATGACAATGGAGCAATGCTAATTAACACCAACTGAGGTGTGAGCAGCAAGGGGCCTGAGCTGCAAAGACGGAATTTGGATCCGAACTTCCCTGGAGCTTGGGGTGGCTTTTGTATTAAGCACTACAATTTGGGCTCATCTGTAGCTGGAAGTAGTTTCAATAGAAGTCAGCTGGCAGGGTATAAATGAGGAAGCAAAATCAATGCAGTTTCCTCCATGGCTGCAGAATTAAAGGAATTCCAGGAAAATCATGACTGCATACCACTAGTACTTTCAAGAGGTAGTTCTTCACATGCTGGAATGTGAAGGGCCCTTAGCTTTCTTTTGCTGGAATGAGAATAAAAATCTGTGGTTAACCTCTGTGTCCGATACACAACTTGATGTAATGTGCAGAGAAGAAGTGCCTTAGCTAAAGAATCTTGACTGCATTTCTCCTTACTAATACACCCTTTACAATGAGGGTTTATGTTGAGTTTCTTTTGATCAGAAGTCTCAGCAGGATTCCTTTGTTCATGAGACAAGATGGTAGGGCGAGACAGCCACTTCTATTGAAATAGTTGTTACAGAGTTTCTCATTTGCATTTTCTACAGGCTGCACTGGTTTCCAGTTACATGAAGTTCTCACTTTCTGGTTAAGGTTTTTGTTTTTAATTTTCAAATAAACTTCAACCAGTATTACAGATGAGCTGCTGGGCAGTGTCCCAAGAGAAGTTTGTGGATTCAGTGCAGAAAAGAGATGAGGGAAAATGACAAAATAAAAATGTTATTTCAGAAGGTGTGCACGCTGTGCTACTGCCAGAGAAATAAACCATGGGCCTTGTCAACACTGGGGTTTAGCCACCCCTAGCGTAGGTATGTTGCACCAGCGTGAACTGGGCTGTGTACCAGTGCAGCTCACTCAGTTTTGAAACTAGTATTGTCTGAAGCCAGGGTCGGCTGCACCAGTGACAATGAAAGCACAGTTTACATCAAATGCAGAGTGTTTACAACCAGTGGTTTGGAACAGTTTGACTATGCAGTAACTCCTCACTTAACATCATCCTGGTTAACGTTGTTTCATTGTTACGTTGCTGATCAGTTAGAGAACATGTTCGTTTAAAGTTGCGCGATGCTCCCTTACAACGTTTGGCAGCCGCCTGCTTTGTCCACTGCTTGCAGGAAGAGCAGCCCGTTGGAGCTAGCTGGTGGGGGGCTTGGAACCAGGGTGGACCAGCAGCCTCCCATCAGCTCCCCTAAGTTCCCTGTGCATAGCTATCCAGCAGGTTATCAATTGCTAGCAGTTCAGCTGTCCCTCCTCCCACTGCCATGTGCTGCTCCTGCCCTCTGCCTTGGAGCTGCTCCCCGGAGCCTCCTGCTTGCTGTGCGGTAGGAGAGGGGGGCTGTCAGGGTGTCCCCCTCCCCCGTGCTCCTGCTTACCTCATCTCTATAGAGCGGGGGGACACGACAGGGCTCAGGACCTAGGGAGCTTGCTGGCAGCAGCTGCTGTCTCAACTTGGTGATCTACTTAAAAAGGCAATGTACTTAGAGTGGGCTCCATGTACTTAAAGGGGCAATGCACATCTTTCTGTCCTACACAGGGTGTGTCTCTCTGTCTGCCATGCTGTCTCTCCTCCCTCCATTTGTGCTGCCTTGTTGAGTGTGAGGCTACATTAACAACCACGTGTTAACCCTTGAGGGCTCAGCCGAGCGCTAGTTCATTTAGCAGTAAGGCATTCCCTGGAAAATAGCCCATCCTCTTCCACCCTCTAACTTCACCACCTCAACCAAGCTTCACAATCATCATTGCTGTGTACAGTATTCAATTGTTTGTTTAAAACTTATAGTGTGTGTGTGTGTGTGTGTGTGTATATATATATATATAGAGAGAGAGAGAGAGAGAGTCTTTTGTCTGGTGAAAAAAATGTCCCTGGAACCTAAACCCTCCCCCCGCCCCCCATTTACATTAATTCTTATGGGGAAATTGGAGTCGTGTAACATCGTTTCACTTAAAGTTGCATTTTTCAGGAACTACAACGTTAAGCGAGGAGTTTCTGTGCTTGTGTACCTACAGCTCTAATGTACACAAGGCCTTAGACTTAAATAAGGGAAAGTAGGAAGCATGTGCAACTAGGGACAGAGGAGAGCAGCCCTGCAATGGGAGGAGAGTTCTGACTTTATCATTTGTGAAAGGAACAGAATTTGAGGTGTCTGTATTTAAAAGCTGGAAGGGAAAAATCTGATTAAATAATGGCAAAACAGTATCTGGAGTCATAGGGTGACCGATCCAATCTGTGCTTAAAATTGTCTCAAGTTTAATCAGTGCAAAAAAAATTAAATTATAATTTGCCACTGGAACAATGTGATGGGCATCAGGAGGTACATCTTCAATGCATGTTCCACCCTGCTGTTTTGGTCAGAGGTCTGGATGCGATACAGATGGGAGCAAGGAGTAACAGCTGCAGACCTTCCTCCACTAAGTGGGATTAAATGATGAGCTTCAAGGGTGTAGATTTTAGGTAGAAATTTCGTTCACCCACAAGCAAGGGCTCAATTTTGACATCACACCCTCACCCGAGTCCTGCTGCCAATCAATGGTGCAGCTGCTGTGATCCCTAAGAAATTTCAGTTCAAGGGGGTGGGGTCTTGAAATTGGGTCTTAATTCTACACCCTTCTAGGGCAGACCATCCTCTGTCCTGCCAACTGAAGGAAGTTTGTTTTGGCTGTGGGGAGTGCTGGTCTTGTTCTCCTTCAACCCCCATGAAAGCAGCAGATTGGGCCCAGTGGGCAGGAAAGGGGTGGGATCACAGCATGCTCTAGGGCATGACACCCTGCAGAGAAAAGAAGGGGCGGTGCAATCAGAGCCAACTCCCCAAGTGACCACAGCCATTCCTGAGGGACATTCAGGGGCAGCACCTGTGGGATCTCTGCTTCTGCAGGATCTCATGGAAACTTGAGGCTTGTGAAGGCCTGTCATAACTATAAAGGGAAGGGTAACAGCCCTCCTGTGTACAATACTATAATCCCTCCTGGCCAGAGACACTAAAATCCTTTTACTTGTAAAGGGTTAAGAAGCTCAGGTAACCTGGCTGACACCTGACCCAAAGGACCAATAAGGGGACAAGATACTTTCAAATCTTGGGGGGGAGGGGGGGGAGAGAGAAGGCTTTTGTTTGTGCTCTTTGTTTTGGTTGTTGTTGGCTCTTGGGACTAAGAGGGACCAGACATCAATCCAGGCTCTCCAAATCTTTGAACAAGTCTCTCATATTTCAAACTTGTAAGTAACAGCCAGGCAAGGCGTGTTAGTTTTATCTTTGTTTTCTCAACTTGTAAATGTTCCTTTGGCTAAAGTGTTTACCTCTGTTTGCTGTAACTTTGAACCTAAGATTAGAGGGGGTTCCTCTGGGCTCTTTAAATTGGATTACCCTGTAAAGTTATTTTCCATCCTGATTTTACAGAGATGATTTTTACCTTTCTTTCTTTAATTAAAAGCCTTCTTTTTACGAACCTGATTGATTTTTCCTTGTTCTAAGATCCAAGGGGATTGATCTGGACTCACCAGGAATTGGTGGGGGGAAAGGGAGGAGGGGGGGAATGATTAATTCCTCCTTGTTTTAAGATCCAAGGGGTTTTGGATCAGTGTTCACCCGGGAATTGGTGGAAGAGTCTCTCAAGGCTACCCAGGGAAGGGAGTTAGCACATTGGGAGTGGTGGCAGCAAAAGCAGATCTAAGCTGGTAGAGAAGCTTAGAGGTTTTCATGCAGGTCCCTCCTCTGTACCCTAAAGTTCAGACTGAGGAAGGAACCTTGACAAAGCCCAACCCCTCATCGTCCCCAACGGAATTGGGTGGGAACTTGGCGTGTTCTCCTGTGGCTTTTCCTGCCATGGGGATTATCTCATCCACTGTCCCTTGTTCATTCTATTTTCAGCCTCTCAGTAGGCTTTTTCTGCAGGGAAATTGGGCCAAAATTCCACGTGATGACAACATGAACCTTAGAGGGTTTCTTTGGCATTGGGCAAATGTAGAAGTTCATAGATGCTGAGGCCACAAGGGACCCTTATGATCTGGTCTGACCTGCAGAGCACAGGCCAGAGAGTTGCTCCCAGCTTTACTGGTTGCTCTCTAAAGAGTATTTGTTTTCATTCCCTAGTCACTGGGCCAAAGAGGCATTAAACGGCATTTTTTAAGACTTTTGTGGTTGCAAACGTTGGGACTATTTGACACTTCTTTTCACTAAATTTTGATCCTGGAAAGCCATGCAAATTTATGCGGATATATTCATATTAGTGCCATATACATGGCATTTCCTATTGCTGTGCATCATTAAGGATTTTAAGACCATTTCCAGCCACACGGGGAAAATAATCCCAAATGTAAGATTTTTGTCATAAATATTTTGTCAAACTTGGTTATGTTGCACAATGATACTATTAGCATTTTTGATGTATAGTTTACAGTTCTATATTATGAAACTTCATATGGAAAAACAGATCTGGGTGTGAGACATGTTTCTGTATATATATATATATATATATATATATATATATGTGTGTGTGTGTGTGTGTGTTTCTGTGTAAGTGTAGTGTTCAAAAGCAGTGTTTTATTTAATATAGGTCTAAAGCAGGGGTGGGGAAACTACAGTCCAGATCCAGCCCCTGCTTCATTTCATCCAGCCCGCAGCAAGTCTCTGCAGCACGGGCCGGAAGCCCCGAGCCTCGGCGCCCCCCCACGGGGCTGGAGCCGTGAGCGCCATCTCGCTCATTGCGGGGGGAGGGTTGCCAGGCCGTTAAAAGTCTGGTCAGCTCCGCGCAGCGACCTCAGTCCCTGCGGCCCCTAGGCACAGCGATGATCAGGGAAGCTCTGCGTGCTGCCCCCACCTCCAGCGCCGGCTCTGCAGCTCCCATTGGCTGGGAAATGCAGCCAATGGGAGCTGCAGAGGTGGGGCCTGTGGGGCGCAGGCACTGTGCAGAGCCCCAGGTTCCTCCGCCTAGGGGCCAGACATGGCAGCCACTTCTGGGAGCAGCTCGGAGCCAGGGCAGACAGGGAGCCTGACTTAGCCCCACTGTGCCACCAACTGGGAGCCACCTGAGGTACAAATCCCCCTGCCCCACCCTGAACCTCCTGCCCCCAGTTTCAACCCCCTCCTGCACTCTAACTCCCTCCCAGGCCCCGCACCCCAACCCCCTGCCCCAGCCCTGAACCCCCTCTTGGAGCCAAACTCCCTCCCAGAGCCTGCACCTTGCACTTCCTCCGCACCCCAGCCGAGAGCCTCCTCCTGCACCCCAAACCCCTCATCCCCAGAGCCTGCACCCCCAGCCGGAGCCCTGAGCCCCCTCCCGCACCTTGAACCCCTCATTTCTGGCCCCACCCCGGAGCCCAGGGGAAGCCCCAAGCCTCTGCACCAGCTTGCCCTGCTGCGAGGGAAGCCCAGTGCCTCCGCCCAATCCCCACGCCCCCCACAGGGCTGTGTGTGGCTTGCGACTGATTTTTTTCAGTGGGTCAGTGGCCCCTGATAGAAAAAGGGTTCCCCACCCCTAGTGTAAAGCATACGTTGCATACGCCGAATCTTATCTGCTCCAGGTTATTGTATTAATTAACCTGTTAAAACAATTATCTCTGATTCACTTTACAGAGACCCATCTGAACCATGCTTTTTCTTTCGGGTTGGGCGTAAATCATGGGTGAGTCATGTGTTTTCACTCTGGCCTTATTTTTGGATGGGCAAATGTAGTTCAAAGTATTGTCTGATTCCTTATGCTTTTTTCATTAAGTTAAAGGGCACAACTTTCTCTTCCCCCACCCACCGGTTGACTCACACCCCAAGTATGTTCCTGGTCGGGATGTCTTATGTCAGGGGGAAAAAATCACAAGGTTTTTCTGTTTCCAGTGTTTGTAATTAACACTGAAAATTGTTCATTTATCTCCCAAACGTTCTAGGTCCCAGGAGGGCGGGGGGGGAGTCTCCTGGGAAACACTCTTGCATTTTGCGGAGCAGAAAGTTACTTAACTGTAATTCTTATTCTCTGAAGTAAATTCTAGAAATCCACCCTGCCCCTCCTCCTCCGGGAATTAGTTTTAAATAATTGGAACCATCTCTGATTTACTCCCACACACTTCAAGTAGTACATGGGGGATCTTTTTTCTCTGCAGCCCAGGAGATCTGCATCCATTGGTTCCCAAACTGTGGTGTGTAAACCTGGTGTTTGTGAACCAATCACGTTTGGGAACTCTGCTGGCTCAACTATAAAGCATTTTAGAGAAACAGTTGCCCATTTTCAGGGATATTTTTGGGAAATGAATTTCATCTTCCACTTGTAGCTCCACAGAACTCTCAGGGCCGTGACCTTTGTCTCTGAGTCAAAGCTTTCGCTGCACTGGTAAATTAGGAACACAGAATTTACTGTGCTAGATTAAATTATTAACCCGTCTCATTTGGCATCCTGTCTGCAGCAGTACCAGGGCTTGAGAGAAAGAGGGAAACATTCCACTGCTTCCTGTTAAGCAAACCATAAATGTGCTTTGTGATTGTGAGCTCATCGACAGTAGGCTCACACCTGCAAGCGTGAGACACTATTATCTGTGTCACCAGCCATTTTTAAAAGCCAGCCAAGGAATTTGATGGATGTTGTTTATAATTTGTATTACAGATGCACCTAGAGGCCCCAATCCTGAGGGTCCGTGCACACACGGTAAGGGACTGCCCTGCTCCAAAGAGCTCACTATCTAAAGCGACAGGGCAGATCAAAAGGTGGGAGGAAAGTATTATCCCCTTTTTACAGATAAGGAACTGAGGCACCATGAAATGACTTGGCCAAGGTCACACAGAGAATCTGTGGCAGAGCCAGAAATTGAACCCAGCTCTCCTGAGTCCCAGCGCAATGCTTTAAATACAAAGTCATCCGTCTCTGGGAACTCCTGTACTAGTGAATTCCATTGATCCAGCCTGCTGTGAAAACACATTTCTTTGGATCTGTTCTAAGCGCACTGCTTTCTAACTAGAGCTGGGAGGGGGCCTGGTTTTCTGTTTTGCAGGAAATTCTGCTGTTTCCTCTTGTTCCAAAACAGAACGTCAGCAAAAAGTTTCAGAATTTCCCATGAAACAAAATTCAGGGAAGAAAAAATCCATTTTGGGTGGATCAAAATATTTTGTTTCTATTTTGACTTTTAAAAACGTTTAAGGTGAAAAAAATTGTTTTGAAAAATCATTTGAAATGAAATTTCATTGAAATCTACATTTCAGTATTGATCAAAATGGCATTTTTGTCCAAAAAAAAAAAAAAAAAAGTCATCAACAAATTTCCAATTAGCCTTACTTCTAGTATAATCTTGTGTCTCTTTTTCTTGCGTCAGGAGACTGAGTGAAGGCGAGAGATGGATCAATTTTCACTAAGTCCTTTGTGATTTTACATATTTCCCATTTCCTTTAACATTTTTTTCTTTTCTGGGAGAACTTATCTTGGCCCTTGTCTACACTAGAAACGTTTACTAGCACAAATGCAGCCAGCTCCTGGCTACTGACAAAGTGATTCCAGCAAAGCACGTTCACGTCTGGCTGCTTGTGCGGAGACAGTGTGTGTCCATACAGCATCCGGTTGGATCCGCAAAAGACGTGTGGCGCTGTGAATAGACGTCCTGGTGCCGCCCCGTCCTGGTGTGATGCCGTGTAGGAAGTCTTCCCGGTGTGTTCTGGAGCTACGTGCCCTCGCGCCTCTCAGAGAAGTGTGAGATTGGGGGGCAAATTCCCATAAATCCCACTGTCCTATCCCCTAATTCGCTTTGTTTTCAATCTCGCTCCCAGAAACAAGGATGCTGCCCTGAGCAGGACGACTCTTGCCCAT
This sequence comes from Emys orbicularis, assembly GCF_028017835.1. Classification (NCBI taxonomy): domain Eukaryota; kingdom Metazoa; phylum Chordata; order Testudines; family Emydidae; genus Emys; species Emys orbicularis. The sequence continues at coordinate 9,350,264 of NC_088686.1, read as the reverse complement.
TTTAAGGACAGGACAAGGGATTCTTTTGTAAGCCCACCGGCTACTGAGGACCAATGGACAGTGAGTGAACCTGACCAGCTATTGCAGATATTCACTGGCTGACTGCACGGGGTGGAGTGGGGACTAACTAGGAGGACATGATTCAGATGCAAACCTGGGCTGACCAGAAGTGGCTGCAGAACCTTTGGATGTAGAAGGCTGCTTTCCTGGAGCTGTGGGCCAACCTCACCCCAGCCCTGCACAGACAAGAAGAGGAGAGCTTCTCTGACAATGGAGAAACAGGTGGCAATGGCTGTCTGGAAGCTTGGATTGCTGCTGTTCAGTGTTAGGGTGACCATACGTCCCACTTTGGCCAGGCTGTTCCCTATTCGGACATCCGGATTATTTTTGGCAAAAATGGGCATTTGTCCCACTTGCTCTTGCCAACTGATCATCAGTTAGCAAGAGTAAATGGAGCGAATGCCCAGTTTGCCAAAAAAGGGGGGGCGTCCTCCTATGAGGGTGCGGAGGAACATTTGGGGGGGGTGCCAAGCAGCGACAAGAGGCGCCAGACAGCATGGGTCAGGCTGTCGGCCCCGAGTGGTGCAGGGCGAGCGGAGACTCAGGGTGTTGGTAAATCTATGGCAGAGGCGGTCGTCATCCAGGTGTGCAAGGTGATTAAGCATGTCCTGCTGTACAAGGTTGTCAGCCTAGGCCATGTGCAGGAAATAACAGATGGATTCAGTAAGCTGGGCTTCCCCAACTGAGCTGAGGCAATAGATTGGACCCACATCCCCTGCCCGGTATCAGGTCAGCAAACACATTCTCTTTCCTGCAGGAATGCCATTCTGCTCTTTCCCTGCCGAGCAGAGGAAATTCAGCACCTCTCTCCTGGACTGTGACGCACCAGGGGGCGAGATTGAGCCATGTTTGTAATTGCCGTGTAGAGGAGACAAGGAAAGAGGCATCAGTTCAAAACACTGAAGTAGGGTTGCCAGGTGTCCGGGTTTCAACCGGAATGTCTGGTCAAAAAGGACACCTGACAGAGTCCAGTCAGAAACACTGACCGGCCTCCAAAAGTCTGGTTGCCACCTGCAGGAGCAGGGGTGATGCGTGGGGAGGAGGGGGAATCCAGGAGCGGGACCTCAGGGGGAGGGGTGGAGCAGGGGTGTCCAGTTTCCAGAAATTGGAAAGTTGGCAACCCTACACAGAGGGCATTTTAAATGGGAGGTGGTCTCTGTGACCCCTGTGCAGCAGAGTTCAAAACTCTGCTGAGGGGGGAGGGATAGCTCAGTGGTTTGAGCATTGGCCTGCTAAACCCAGGGTTGTGAGTTCAATCCTTGAGGGGGCCACTTGGGGATCTGGGGCAAAATCAGTACTTGGTCCTGCTAGTGAAGGCAGGGGGCTGGACTTGATGACCTTTCAAGGTCCCTTCCAGTTCTAGGAGATGGGATATCTCCATTAATTTTTTTTGACCAGACAGGACACCACTGAAGGGACAGTTGCATTGTGGGTTTGTTTCTGGAAAACTGCTTCTAACTTCTGCATCTGCACTGGCAGTAGGCTACCAGAACTCTACTGGTAGAGGCTTATGTCACTCAGGGAAGGGGAATAATTATGCCAGCAAAAGTGGAGGGTTTGGTTGTCAGGACTAAAAATTAAGTGTTTCTGGGTAACTGCATCTTTAACTCCCTTCCATGGGCTGCTCAAGGAATGCCCTCCTAGATGTGAGACATCTAGCCATCTCTGAGCATGGATAAACGTCCCACTTCCTTCTTGACCAGGTGTTTTCAGGCTGCCGCTGCCCTCTCTCGACTGATTATCCCAGGCAGGTCTGCCAAACATCCAGCCCCCTGCTCTGTAATTTCTCTCCAAGGACAAGGACAGTGTTCTTACCAGTGATCACATGGCTCTGCCAAAGCAGGTCCATTCATTTAAGGACAAAAGCATCCCAGAGAGAGCATATAAAGAGCAATAAACTGATCTACACGCTTACTTAAACATACCACTAGTCATGGATTGGTCCTACGGGGCTCTGGCAGGCCAAACCTTCAGCAAGGTTTGAGGCTCTCCCTTGGAGAAAAGGTCCTATCCATTTGCTGGATCAGAAAGGAGTCCCTGTGTCTGTTTAAGCTCCACCTTTATATCCCAAGATCTTTGTCTTTTGCTTCTTGCGTCTCCTCTAGGATTTCCCTGAACCAGGCTAGGCAACCCCTCCAATGGTGGTACATCTCTGGAGCTGTTTACAGTCTCAGCAACCTGCCAGAGTTACACCCCCCCACACACACACACTGCTTTTAATAGTTCCGGGGGGAGCTGTGGTAACTCCCCATCCCATGTCATAGAATTCAGTTCCCTGGACATATTGCATGTGTGTTCACTATCTGTCACAGGTACACTGTGCTCTACATTCAGACAGTGATCCACAAACCTCAGATGAGCAAAATTACAGTTGTTGAACATCTGTTTTCTGGAATCTCTGCCCCCTTCCCCCCGCACCTCCCCTCCTCCCCCCCCCCCCCCCCCCGATTAGAAGACCAGAAGGGACCTTTGTGCTCATCTCCTGCCTAACACAGGCCTTAGGACTTCCCTGAATTGATTCCTGTCTCTGGTCCAATAACCGTGGTTGAACGAGAGCAGATCTTTCAGAAAAACATCCAATCTGGGTTTAAGAATTTCCACTGATGGAGAATCTACAATAACCCTTTATAATTTGTTCCAATGGTTAATTACACTCACCGTTATAAATAAAAAGTGCCTATTTTAAAGGGTTTTTTGAGATACAACCAATATACCAGATTCATCAAACCTTTTCTTTTTCCATGCAGAGGTAATGCTCGTCATCCTTGGGGACTAGATTATTATGGCTGAGCTGGGACTTGAACCCACACACCACCTGAGTCCTAATGCCATGACCACATGGGTCAGCCTTCCTCTCAGTTAAGATGGGAAGGGGGTAGGAAGACGGGGCAATGCTAGAAAACGAGGCTTGCAATTTCCCCACTAGCTGTGCGCATGCAGCTCCCTCTCATGGACTAGGCGCTAGGATGGGTTTGAACCAAATCCTTCAGCATTGCAATGCAAACTCTTCTACTTGAGCTACAGGGATAACTCCATTTTCTGGTAGCAATAGTATGCCATTATAGATCCATAGATTTTTAAGCCTGAAAAGGATCATTAGATCATCGTCCGCCCTCCCATATAACACAGCCAGAGAACTGTATCCACTTACTCCTGCGCTGAGCCCAATAACTTGTGTGTGGACCTTCCAGAAAGGTATCCAGTCTTGATCTGCTGACATCAGGAGAATTTTGTACAGTTCCTATCTCTGGGCCCTCACTGTCCCATCTGATAGTATTGGGATAGGCTAATTTCTTTCCCATCCTTTACACTGCATGCTCTGCTTTTTTGTTAGTCTGAAAGGGTTCGTGGCCTCCTTTCTGTACATCCATTACATAAAAGGACTGTTGTACTTCTGGTGGCTTGGGTTAGATTACCCTTGTTGTAGGACCTGTACAAATGTCTGTGCCGCTCTGGAATAAACATCATCTCTGCCATCCCTATGCTACTGGAACATCTGCTTGTCTTACCTTTGGGTGCTAATTTCATGTGCATTCTACATCATTTATTTAGCCTTGGTTTATGATCTTTCTGTTCTCCTTGTTTTTTTCAGGGAGAACAGAAAGATCATAAACCAAGGCTAAATAAATGATGTAGAATGCACATGAAATTAGCACCCAAAGGTAAGACAAGCAGATGTTCCAGTAGCATAGGGATGGCAGCTTTTCCATTGGCACTGTTGATTTGTGCCCTGGCGCTGTCGTCGTGTGTGCCATCTGGAGGCCCCATGCTCAAAACTCAAGTGTTCTCTTGGATGGAATTGGACCATGGAATCTTTTTTCGCAGCTGGAAGTCCTCCTAATACAGAAATAAAATTCAAAGCTACCCACACAAAGTTTGGCCAAACAACTACTGAGAAAGGAGGGGTCTGATATTTAAGCTTAATGTTAGGGGGGAAATATTCTGGCAATGAGATCTGTTGGACTCTATTATTTTTTTTAACCGTCTCCCAAAGGAAATGATGAAACCTTGTTACTTGTGTTTACTTAAAACTGCACAAAATAAAGAACTGGAGGCCAGGGGCCTGATCCAAATCCCAGTAAAGTCAATGAAAAAACTCGCATTGGCTTCAGTGGGTTTTGAATCGGACCCTATCGGGAGAAATACTGCATTGGATGGCCAAACTAGGTCTCTTCTCCTCTCATTGCTAATTGTGCTGTCAGAATAACAGCACTCTTGGGAATTCTCTAGTTCTTTGTACATTCGTAAGAGATGTTGGGCAGTTTTTTCCCTGACCAAAGAACTTTCCTTTAATGGTTCTCCATCCAAGAAGTGAAATAGAAAATATTCTTTCCCAAGAGCAGTCCGGTCTTCCTCCTGCCCTTGAACCTCCCATTGTCTGGCTTTCTTTTCCATGTTTCTGTTGGCAGGCCAGGACTCCTGAAGCTAGTCCCCGGGGACGTCCTGAGGAAGAGGTATTCATCAGAGCAGAGAAGGGGTGTTCTGCAGCTTGCTGCTTGCCTTTGCCAGATGGCACATCAGCTTTACCTTAGTCATCCTCAAAGACATAGGGTCACCACACCTAACCCTAAGGGGACTTACAGGCACTTGGCATGTCCATTGAGGTATATGCTCTAGCTATGGAGTTCATGCCACTGCAAATGGTCCTGACTGCCCTCAGTGGATGGAGCTGTAGAAACCATCAGCTCAGAAAAAACTCCGTTTATCACCGCATTCCCCTGGGGCCTAGCCGGTGAGTGGGAGCTGCATGCACACAGCTAACGGGATAATTGCAAGCCTCATTTTCTAGCATTGACCCATTCTTAACCGAGAGGAAGGATGACCCGTGGGGTGGTGGCATTGGGCCTCAGGAGGGTGGGCTCAAGTCCCAGCGGGACCACACCCTCCCTATGTGACTCTGGGCACATCACTTAATCTCTCTGGGCCTTACTTCCCCATCTGTAAAATGGGGATAATCAGCCTTTCTCCCATTCTTCCTTTTGTCTATAGAGCTTGTGAGCAATTTGGGGCAGGGGTTTCTCTCGCTATGTGTACATACAGCGCCTAGCACACTGGGTCTCGCTCTTAGCTGGGGCCTCTAGGTGCTACCAGCTCACAAATAGTAATAATCAGGCATTTCTTTCTTTCCTTGCAGATTTCCTGTCCTCTGAAGGCTTCTCTCGTTGATCCTGTTGTGTGGCATCTCTCATTCAGGTCTTGCTTTTTGCAGCCTCTCTACCCAGAGCTTTCCTGCAGCCTGATACAGTCAGATGGTACGTGACATGATTTCCCCACCCACCCACCCACCCTCTTGATTTGTGTTTGGCCTGTTTCCTCTCTCACTGTCATGAGGACTGGCTTCCTTTACTAAACTGGCTGACCCTACAGCCTATTGTATATAACCAAGATTCTTTGCACATTCCTTTGCCTAATAATCCCTGTGCTGCTATCTAAGGATTTTTCCATACGAGTGTGGCCAGAAAATACTGGCATTCCTCTTGTATGCACACCAGCCATCCTGCTCCTAGAGCACTCTGCTACAGTGTTACCTTTAAATGACCATTGCTGATAGCCAGTCGTCAACATTTAAGGTTATTGTCCCGTCTTTTTTAAGTCTACCAACGGGTGTTCTGTGGGCCCGTGCCCTAGTCACCGGACTTGGTTCTTATTGGTTCACCAACGTTGGTAGCTGTGAGTCTTACATTTTACCAGCCCATCTCCTGGTTTGAGCCAATCTCCTTACTCGTTTCGTTATTTCATCTGATTTCCAATATTTCCTCATTAGCATCACACTTCGCAAAAGTCATAGAATCCTAGAATGTCAGGGTTGGAAGGGACCTCAGGAGGTCTTCTAGTCCAACCCCCTGCTCAAAGCAGGACCAATCCCCAACTAATTCAATCAAGTCCCCACTGACTTCATGGAGGAAGGGAATAAGGGAATCTAAATAATGGCTGTGGCTGGGGGGTTTATAGGAGCCTAAAGGAGTTAGTTAGGAGACCAACTCCTAGGCCTAGGCATCATCTAAGTCCTGCTTCAACCTATAGTGGTACCTAGGCCTGGGAGGTCAGCTCCTAATTAACTAGGGATGCCAATCCTCCAGGATTGTCCTGGAGTCTCTAGAAATCGAAGACTAATCTTTAATTAAAGATTGTCATGTGATAAAACCTCCAGGAATACGTCCAACCAAAATTGGCACCCCTATAACTAACTCCCTTACGTACCTTTGAAATCCCAGCCTTACCGCAGGGGTTTCTCACCAGTTTTCAGAATGCGGACCCCATTTCGTTGGCGATTGCCTGATGGACAGCTCCCATAACCCCCTTGGGCAAAAACCGCAAGTGTTTACCTTGAAAAGCGACATTTGGAAATTATTTGACGTATTTCTAGCCAGTTTTGAATATGATGTAGCGGCTGGAAGCGAGAAGGAGGCCAGCACCACACGACTAGCCAGCTGTCAGTGGAAGACTAGCAAAGTCTCGGTACCTAACCAAAGGTCCATGGAGCACAGTTGCAAGACAGCCTTGGTGTATTTAGTATGAAGTGCTTGTTTCCTTGATAGTTGATGAGAGCACTAGTTTAGAATTGTGACTGAGAGAAATTCTTCCCCCTTTCAGTTCACCCCCCCCCTCCTTTATTATTGGTATTCATCTGTATCCAGCCCTAGTCATCAACCAGGATCCCATTGTGCTAGGAGCTGTACAAACACAGAACAAAAGACAGTCCTTGCTCCTAAGGGTTTGCAATCTGCAACCTCCCATCTAACTGCTGCTGATTCTAATTTTTTTCTGCTTGTGGAATTATTTTTTTAGCACCTGCATTCCTCCATTTCCATTGAGAATTCTTCGAGCCACATCTCCTGTTCCATTCCCATCACTGTAAGGCATTCAGGGTTCTGGGTGGAACTTTCCCATTGCAGCTACAGGAGGCGGGGGTGGGTTGGGACCCATCATTTTGGATTCAGAGAGACCCTAGCAGAATGTAAATCGTTCGAAAGTGGTAGATGTCTGTGTGCGACGTTGAATTAAATTCTCTTCTGAATTAATGAAATCACTGGGAGAAGGCAGCCCAGCCTGCTTAGAAACAGACACAAGTTGGCAAGGGCTCCAGGATGTATAGAAAGGATGGTCCAGTGGTTAGGAAACTAGCCTGGGATTTGGGAAACCCAGGGACACTTCCCTGCTCTGCCAGACTTCCTGTGTGATCCCAGGAAAGTCACTTAGCTTTCCTTTGCCCCAATTCCCCATCTGTACAATGGGGCCCTTCCTTACCTCCCAGGGCTGTTGTGAGGCTGAACAAGTTAAAGACTATCGGGGGCTCAGACACTACAGTGGTGGGGGCCATTCTAAGCACATGTGGTGCTGACAAATAGCTCACCGGTTTATATCCTCTGCAATGGGAAGGCTCTTCAGAACGGGGACTGATTTATTCAAGAGGATCTTTGAGGACATTACAAAAACATATGTTGTGATTTGGGGCAAAATTACCTCTCTGGGCAAAAACCGGAAGGGGTCAGTTTAAAGCTAGTGAAGGCTGATAAGAAAACTGGAGTGAGATGTTGCAATTGTAACTGAAACCACTTAAGCATCACAAATCTCTAGGAAACTACCAGGGATCAAGGATCAACATTTCAGAAGGGCCTAAGTCCCATTTTCAAAGGGGATGTAGGTGCCTAAATCTATTGAGATTTAGGCTCTAAAGTGCCTACATCACTTTTAGAGGTGAGACTTGGGCTCCGAAATCATGAAGGCACTTTTGAAAATTTTGCCCTTATAAAATATGCTGAGGTTGAGAAATGTTAGTTTGGCTAGGGATGGAAATTGGAATACTCTTTTCTGAATAGATGATGAAAGGGAGAGATGATTGGATGGCTCTGGGGGTTGTACAACAAGCCTTTGGTCCACAGGTTAATCATAGCCAAGTCAGTCATTCCCCTGGGACGGCTATAAAGTGGCCTATACAAAAGGAGACCCTAGTTTCAGTCTAGTGCGCGGGGGTGGTTGTTACAAACAATCACTACATCTGTGCAGAGAAGGCACGTACAGAGGATGAACACATTTCTAACCCTAGCGGTATGATGCCTTCCAGCTCTTTGGAGCGCAGGGTAAATTGACGGCATTGATCAATCTGGCACCTTCCATGTGCACTAAATTCATTCACTCTTCTTTGTTAAATGACAGCGCAGGAAATATGTGGTTTGGATCTTCTCCAGCACCGTCGGAGCTCTGCATGCCCTGGAAAAGCCCTTTCAGACCACACCGTGGAATGTTCTGCTCTTATCACGAGAAGCAAAATACCTGAAACAAATCTCTGATCTTCCAGCTACTTTATTCCCCATCTTAACATTTTTGAGCTGGTTTAGGGTTCTGCCCTCCTGGCGTATGTTTCAGGTGGATGAAGAACTCGTTTGTTTAACAGCAGCTTACAGGAGCTTCGAGGGAGGAGAGCAGTTGTATGGAAAGAGTATTTAATGTTTGCGCTGTTGATACAAATGGTTTAGAAAGATGTTTCTGGGGCAGGGAGGAAGGCAATATGGAGCGTGTCCAGGCATAGCACACAGAGATACATTCTGGACTGAGGATATTTGGAAACAGAAGCCCTGTCCTTTGACTGGTGACTCTGTTAACTTAGCCTGATCCTGCAATCCTTTCTACTGACCGCAGTGCAAGATAGGCACACACAATGTACCTGACCCTGATTTTGCGTATGTTATTGTTGTGTCATTAATTGGGGCTTTCCTGGAGCCACAACCTGCAAAAACTGGCATGTAAATAACTCTACTCAAGTGGCTCAGATCCTCATCCACATATCCCAGAGACTCAAAAAGTTGCTGTGGTATAGGGGAGTGCCTAGTAGGTACAGAACTGGCATAGCCAGCTAGCTCTGTACCATCCTCTTCCAGCCCCACCAAAAGGGAGCATGTGGGGGGCAGGGAGGTCCCTAGCTGGTATATATGTTAGAGTAGCCCTCAGGCTGCTCTAGGTTACTCTGGAAGCTATCTCCCATTGCTCCCTCCTGCCATTGGATGAGCACAAAGGTAGCATACAGCCACTTGGTCCCCTGCAAACCAAATGCCCATTTACCTCAGCTTCATCAGACTCAGCTGAGGATCTAGCCCTAAATCCTCACTGTGCTCCATACAGATCTCCCCTCTACTGCCGCTCCTGATCCGATAGCTCAGCTGATCCGTGATGCTCCAGGCCACAGGTACGCTGGAATGGCAGTAGTGCACCATATTCTTTAGATGTTTTCATTGCGAAGAGGTGACAGCTCCATGTATGTTGTTTGATTCCATAAGCTGTTAGCCCAGGCTAGCAATCTGCTTTATAAATACAGGGTATTGAATTTTAAGGCGGAAATGCGGATCCTCACCTCCATGGAGCCCTTTCTTGGCTGGCTGTGTTCCTGTGCATTTGTACTTGTAAAAGGGCTGTGACATACATTGTTAAAAGCCAGATTCCTACTGTGGCCTCTCAGGAGAACACCTCAGCCTTGCCAAATGCCTGGGCTTACAAGAATAGCTGTTTGAGTTGCCACATCAATGCCAGGGCAGCCCAGGAGTGGATACATCAGGAATGGATTCCATTCACGCTGCAGGCAGGGGTCACTAAAACCATCACGAAAAAAATCCCACCCACAATCCTGAAACTGTATCCAGCAGGATGACAAGTGCAGCGTGTGGAAAGCCATCCCCTAGGCTGAGGGACTTCAGCAGCATAGCTTGTAGATCTGACAAGGCCTTCTGTGGCACCTTATAGACTCTGTCGCTTTTCACAGCTCCATTGACATTCGTGGGGCTTTGCTGATTGACACCAGCTGAGGATCTGGCCCCTTGTTTTGTGAACTCATCCAACCCCCTTCCCCTTCCCTTTGCTGCAAAAACAAACCCAGTATTTTAGGTCTAAACTAGCTAACCTCACCCGGTTACATTGTTCACAAACATCCTTGGAAGAAACTCACTAATAAGCTGGTTTGGATGTTTTGTTTAGACCCAAATGTCCAGGCAATATTGGAAAGCGCCTGGACCATCTGTCATTTGAGTCCAATAAAAGGAAAATGGAACATTTCTCATGGCAGTTTAGATCTACGAGAGATGCTGCTGAATCAACATGTTTTAATGGTTATATCAAGCAGTGGAATGCCCCTTTCGTTAGAAAATAAGTAACTGAAGTACAAATGGAAAAGTTGATTAAAATCGATGATTTAAATCAAGGCTTTCCACTTGGTGATTTAAATCATGATTTAAATCACCTTCATTCCAATCAATCCTCTCTGATTTTAAAAGCACTGGGGGAGAATGAGAGGCGCAGTGGTATTTTTTTCTTTTACAGACGCCTGTGTTTTTTATGGAACATTCCCATAGTCTCTCTTTTTGACTCATAAAACTCTTCACAAGACCCAATAAACAACAGTTAATCAGCTGGTTCACTGACACTTCATTGGTGGGGTCCAGATATTTTTAGTGGAATGTGTTCTGAAAGGCAGCTGTAAAGTTTTTAGCCCTTGCCGTCCTCAGAGTGTTAAAAGGCAGTAAGTGCTCTCTGGGATCCGGAAGGCCTTGTTAAAGGGGACGAGGTTTTCCTTGTATATTCACAAACCCCCATCTGTGGTCAGCGGGTGATGCAATGATGCTACCATAGATGTACATAGTCAGGTAATAGAGCCCCCCAAATGTGCTCTCTTTCCTGAAAGAAGTCATGTCACATTTTAATGGTCAACTGGCATAAAACAGAGTAGCTCTGTTGACATTGAGGAGCAATGCTGATTTACACCTGCTGAAGCAGGAACTAAAAACTTATTCAGATCAGAGAAATCAGACATACTGTTACCAGGGTTGGATTGAGCCCTAAGTAACCTCTGCAGCTGCTCGCCCTGGAGCTCCTGTGGGGCCCGTTGAGGCTATGGAAACTGTCCCCTGTTCTAAGAAGCTACTCCCCCACGTCCCCGCACCCTGCCTAGCTGTTCTGGGGGGATGGTCCAGGTCACTTCCATCTGCCCTCTGCTGGGCTGGGCTCCTGGGAAGAGCCATGGGGCCTGCACTCTGACTGTGCACTATGCTTTAGCACGCAGCATTTTAGAATCATAGAATCATAGAATATCAGGGTTGGAAGGGACCTCAGGAGGTCATCTAGTCCAACCCCCTGCTCAAAGCAGGACCAATTCCCAACTAAAACATCCCAGCCAGGGCTTTGTCAAGCCGGGCCTTAAAAACCTCTAAGGAAGGAGATTCCACCACCTCCCTAGGTAACGCATTCAGTGCGTTTTAATTGCAAAGGGGTTAGCTAACTGAGGCCTGCTGGGGCACTCAACCTATGATTACCACACAGAGTCAGGGGCCATTTTCAGCAGTGGCTTTGTGGCATCATTTTGCTCATAGAACGATGAGGCTTTTTTAATTGGCTTTAAATGACTGAGCCACACAGAAGCAGGTTTGGTCTGAGAGGGGAGCTGTTGCACTTTGCCACTGGGTGGACCACATCTTAACACCAAGATTGCCTAGACCACCGCTTCTCCCATTCACAATGGCAAGGACCACCTCTTCCCCCACTTCTGGGAGGCATGTGGCTTGGCAGACAGGAAATTGGAGTCGGTTACTTTGGGCCAGTCATTTCCCTTCCCTGGGCCTCAGTTTCCAAATCTGGAAAATGGGCCTAATGGTACTGACCACTGTAAAGCACCTTGCTAACTAAGGCTGAAAAGAGCGAGGTAAGAGCTGGGTATTATTATTACTGTGACACTAGAACCACCTTGCGTCTCATTCCAATTCCACAACATCCCAGCATGAAAAAACAATAGGAAAGTATTTAATTTACTTTTACCTTCTTTTAATGCGATGTAGCAACTGGAAAAAAGGAGAAGCCAGCAACATGTGACCAGCCAGAGCTGGCCATGGACAACCAGCAGGTGTCCCACCGCCCGCGGTTTGAGAATGGATGCTCTGAGATATTTGAAGTAGTCCAGGTTCAATAAAACATCACAAGACATTTTTATGATGGGTGACTCTTGATAAGCCTGGGGAATCTCCCAGGAAGTAACAGCTTCATATTCTAGTCTGCAGAGGTTCACGCTCATCACTAGAATCTGAGTAGTAGGGGATGCCGAGGTAATTGGCATGTTTCCCAATTCTGGAGTTGGGGAATGGGATGGAAGGTTTGCAGAGGTCTCTCCTTCACTTGTTCCAAAGTGAGGAACGGGGAAGGAAGCCCTTTGCATCTACCTGGCCCTGCTGAGACCACAGCTAGCTTAGGCACAGGCAAAATTCAGTAGCTGGTCCTGCAGTCAGCGCACCTTTTAAATTTTAAACCAGCTGATTTTTTTAAAACTCTGCAGTTCCTGTGGCAGGGGGGGTCTCCATAGACTGAACAGCTCCAGTGTTTCATGCTGGCTGAGAGGTCTTTGCACTGAGAGCATATGCTGGGGACAACCCTGGCAATGAGGGTAGAAGGAAGAAGATGGTCTTGTGCAGAGGGAATTGGACTGAGACCTGGTTCAGTTCCTGGCTCTGCTCCAGACCTTGGGCAAATCAGACAATCGATCCTGGGCCTCAGTTTCCCATCTGTACAATGGGGATAATAGCACTGTCCCGCCTCATGGGGTGCGGAGGCTCAAACCCATGCATGAGTGCGAGGCACGTCAGTGCTATGCTGCTGATGAGAACCGGATGAGTAACTAGCACGAGGGGACGGTGCAGAGGAGGGGCGCACGGGACAATCCGAGGAGCCGGAGCTGCAGGAATGGCAGTGCCTAGCATGGATAAACTGATGGAGAAGGGTGGGGCGGGGATATGAAGCCAGGGGAGGTGAGAGATATCCGGTCTGAAGGGGGAGGGGAAGCTAGAAACAGGTGCTGAGCAGAAGAGCAGGACTAAGGGAGCACTGGGGGAAGGTAATTTGGGCAAGAGGCGTAGTGCTCCTCAGCAGGAGCCTCCAAGGGGTTTATCACAAAGGGTGGCTGGCCCTTTAAGGGGAGCTGGGTGTAGCCTCACTGAATCAACTACCTCGGCACAGACTGATCAGCCAGGGATCAGGTGATTATAAAAGCCAGCGAGTAGGCCTGTTGGGGAGATTGCTGCCAGGAGCAGGCAGGATCTGGTAGGAAGCCCCTGGGTCAAGGTGGGGGAAGAGTACTACAGGAATCAGGCTGGGGCTTGGCACCCCGTCATGTCAGGCCCTGGAGTATGGTGACTCTCTCAGACACGGGACTGGTAGAGTGGGAACCTGTCGGGAATCGATCGGCCCCCTGCAGAAGATCCCAGGCTAGCAGGGAAGAGGTGACAGATGTGCTGAATTGTGTTAGTTGGCAGGAACGAAGCTGAAGCTGTGAGAAAAAGGGCCTGATCCAGGCTTGGATGTGGCACTGCTGGGCAGGGCCGGCTTTAGCAGGTGCGGGGCCCCACGCCGGGATGTGAATTGTCTCGCGCCCCCCCCCCAACTCCGCCCCCTCCCTGTCCCATTGGATCCCTCCCCAAATCCCCACCCTGGCCCCGCGTCTTCCTCAAGCACGCCGCATTCCTCCTCCTCACCCCTCCCTCCCAGGCTTGCGCTGATCAGCTGTATGGCGGCGCAAGCGCTGGAGGGAGGGGGGAGAAGCAGGACGCGGCTTTTTTTTTTTTTTTTTTCCCGCTCCGCCGGCAGCCCCGGACGTTGCGGGGCCCTCTTAGGCGCAGGGCCCCATTCCGGGGAATCGGCCGAATCGGCTTAAAGCCGGCCCTGCTGCTGGGGAGGCAGGCTGGCACCCTGTAGGGATCCACAGTGTGAGGAGATCTGTGAGGCAAAATCAGAGAAGGTGCACGTCACCACTGCCGCTGCCTCCTGCATTAGGGCTCGTACAGCTCGGGGATGGCTGGTCCTAGCTGCAGTTGATACTATAGTGCCGAGCATGGGATAACCACCTAGGGAGACACATCTACAGCAAGGCACTCCCAAGTGCCTGGTCTGTGAGCTGCAATGTGCTGCTAAGCGTGTGCCCTGGTATACAAGTCCTCCTCGGAGACCTACGAGCTGTGAGTTCAGAAGCATGGCAGAGAAGGCCGATAGCCATACGCTGAATCTGGTCCTGCAGTTGTCATAGTTGGCTACAAATTGGGGGGACTTTCCCCATTGCTGTATGGCAGTAGGGTGAATGGAACAAAGGGATAACTGCCATGCTCTAGGCGTCCTCTTCAGCTGAGCTCACGGCGTCTTCCAGCGTGGAGGGAGGAAAAAGCCCAGATGCATCAGTGCCTCAGGAGAACTACCTCTTAACGTACCTCCTTCCCTTACAATTACCACAAACCTTCGAGAGTTTGTTTACAGATCAGTAGCGCAGGCCCTTTAAAATGCTCTGTAAATGGGGGGCATCTAATTTCTGCCTGTTTATGGCTTTGGAAGATGAACATCCTGGCCAGATTTCCCAGGGGCTGGTCCTCAGCCCCAGTTAAAGATGGGCAGGACTGGTTGGAGACTGGAACTCCTGCCTGAAGGAAGGGGGCCAATTACCATTGCTTTGCAAACATGAACTCATCCGACCGGGCAGTGATGTGCTGCCAATATAGTAACTTCCTACAAAAATGTTCACTTTTAGCCTAAGATACCCCGATGTACTAGGGACATATGGGCTGCAAAGGGGGGTGGGGGTGGGGATAAGGGACTTGGGAATCATCCCAAACATCCCTTCAACCAGCTGCCCCCAGGAGCTCACTTCTGTCCAGCACATCACTGGACCTGTGAAACTGGCCAATCTTTTAAACCATTTGTCTAAGGCTTGCAGTTCCCATTTTGAAGCGAGTGAAACAATATTATTGAGCAAACATGGTTAGTCTGCTTATGTGGCATTTTAATGTTAGTTTTCTAAACATCTACACTGCAGAGCATGTTTATTCTGTTAAAAAAACGGCTTTAGTCTGTTCTGGCGTTACAGTGCAACCTGTTGAACTTCCAAACAGTCACTTATTAACTCTGTCTAAAGGGGAAGGTTTCCCAATTTAATAGCCAGGGTTCTAAGTTACATAAAACCTTAAAACTGAAGACCCCCACAAACTTGTGTGTGTCATTTGAGATTAGTGGTTATATGAAATTAATACGGACAATGATTTGTTAAAGGGGCAGCACTGTCAATGCTTAAGAAGAACAATAATCTTGTGGTTAAACCACAGGACTGGAAGGCAGGAAATCTGGGTTCTTTCCACAGGTGGCTTTGCTGCAGGCTTCTTGTAGACTTTAAGTAAATCTAATCCTCTCTGTGCCTCTATAAAAGTGGGGATTGCAATACCTACATTATGGACGGCTGCTATTGCCTTCGGTTACTTAAATTTCTAAATCGCTGTGGGATCTCTGGATGAGGGGAATAACATTGCAAAGTATTAAAAATAATCTTTTAGTAGGAATCCCTTTCACTTAGATGGGCCATTAATAATGTGGAAGCTTAAAGCTGAAATGTGTCTACAAATCAAATTGGTCTCCCTGCAGCCTGGCTTGTTGTTTGCTGTACCTGAGCAGTTAATTTGCTTGCATGCTACATTACATGCGCAGAGGTGACCTCATCCTGCTCCTGAGCTGCGGCCTACATGAGCTCTTTGTTTTCTTTCCAGTCCTTAAAGGAACAGCACTTCTCTCAGCTGAGCCGTGGCTCCAGTGGTTTATTCTTTTGGCTGCTATACCTCCACCAAGCAGCCGTGACTATTATGGAATATTTCAGTGCCGTTAAACGAAAGAGGTGGAGAAAGATTAACAACCTCTGCATTTGCTCTTGGTTTTTTGTTCAACCTTTGATTTGAATAGGGTTACCATATTAAAGGTTTTTAAAAAGAGGACACTCCACGGGGTCCTGGCCCCGCCCCTTCCCCGCCCCAGCCCCGCCCCTTCCCCAAAGTCCCTGCCCCCTCCCCTGAGCGCCCCGCATTCCCCCTCCCTCCCAGCCACGCGAAAAGGGCTGCCCGAGCGCTACCGGCTTCATGGTTTGCCGGGAAGCCTCCAGACCCTGCGCCCCGGGCCAGGCGCTTCCCCAGCGCAGCCGGAGCCTGGGAGGGGAAGCACCCGGCCGGGGGTGCAGGGTCTGGAGGTCTGGGGGCTGCCCGGCAAACTGTGAAGCCGGTAGCGCTCGGGCAGCTCCGCTCTTCAGCTACACAAAGCTGAGGTGTCTGGGGGGAGCAGCAGCAGCAGCAGCCACCGCCGCAGCGGGGAATCCGCCTGCAGCTCGCAGCCTGCCGGAGCCGCTCAGGTAAGCAGGGGACTGGGGCAGGGATGCCGGCATTTTCCCGGACATGTTCGGCTTATTGGCAATTCCCCCTGGACGGGGATTTGAGCACCAAAAAGCTGGACATGTCCGGGAAAATCCGGACATATGGTAACCCTAGATTTGAAATGCTCACATGCATATTTGTTGATTCCTCACCTGCCCTCAAATACCAGAAGCTCCATCCCCCATCACTCCCCCATGCCCCCCTAAAACCCAAATGACATGAATCCTCAGATCCCCCTCCCACATCATACAGGGCTCTGCTCCAGTCTTCTCTTGGCCAGACTCCAGCTCCATGCAGCAAAGGACCCTTCCTTATCATCTGTACGACTCCTTGGCAAAGTGACTGGTGGCCCCTCACTCTGTTGATGCTCCTGGAGATCTGAGGTAGCCCATTTGGGGCCTAAGCTAATATCCACTAAAGTCACTGGAAAGACTCCCATTATTAAGGTGAGTGCTTGGAGCCTGCTTCCCCACCAGTGCTGCAGGAGACCTCCAGTGTGAAATGCATAGCTTGCTATGGAATCCTAGCATGCTCCAGAGATGCCTAGTTCCTAGAGGAGTCCAGGAGATCTTCACCTTCCTCACAAGATCTCCTCTTCATGATCAGAACAGGAGGGGCTTAAAAAGCCACCAACTATATCCAGTGCAGTGGCAACAGGAGGAAAAATGACATCATAGACGAAGTTCCCCGGGGGGAGACAAGCTTTGCAATTAACATCCCCAAAGAAGCCAAGGTCAGTAGCTGCACCACCATTCCTGGCATGCATTGAAAGAACATCTTAGAACCTAAATGATTGTTCCTAATTCTTAAACAGAGACCTCTTAAACTGAGGAATTCTACAGTCCTTATCCCATGGTAAATGTTGGGGGAGTAGGGAATAGTTTTGTTAACGCTGTAGGACCTTTTGCACTTTCAAGCGGTACTTCCCATACTGAGGAATTTTCCATTAACCTTCTATCTTGTCTATTTCAGCCTGAGTATAATGACTGCAGGACTAATGGCTACGTGCACAAGTATGAAAAGCTTATGGAAGCATCTGCCACCCTTCTGCATGTGAGGGTGAGATCTGGACATCATGTGCCCCCTTCTTGCAGGGAGGTTCTGAATACACATTGAACATCAGACTGTAGGACAAATGTAACAAGGAGTCCCTTGAAGGGACAGGTGGGGTGAGCCTCTGGTGTGGTCATCCCTCTCTGTATGTGGCTACATCCCTACCACAGATGGGCCTGCTCCCAGCCATGACAACAATTTGCTCTGGAATGCACCAGATTGCCTCAGGCATCAGGTATTTTCAAAAGCACTGATAGGGTGAATGGGCCTCCTGGAGTCGCCTACAAGGTCTCCACCCCTACCCCACCTTCAGATTACACAACAGGACAGTGTGCTCCACCATGGATTTGCCTAGCCAGCAAAGATAAACATTTCCAGTCAGTGCAATTACTGATAGAAGCTCGTCTGCCTCCTTCCTTGATTACAGCCAGGAAAAATGCAGGAAAAAGCATTTCTGTTTACACAGGGAAACTGTCCCCAAGTCGCTAGTTTCTCTCCTCTGCAAACACAGGTGCCCTACTAGACAAGGTTTATCACTCCTTAAGGAGACCGGGTTTTGGAGGATTTTTGTGGGAGCCACTTGTTAAAATAGCAGAAGCCCGACTCTGCACACACCAAAGATCAAAACTGAGACTTGGATTCTGGCTTCCAGTGAGAGCTGAGCTGTGAGTCTCTGGGAACAAACCCTAGGCTTGGCTCTCTCCAGAGCTTCCTTCCAGGTGATCTGTGTAAACAGTTTGAAACAATTATTACATGAAAGTCATCAGCCTAGCCTGAAGCTAAATGCATGTTCTACAAAGGTGGGTAGCCTGCTAACAACCCAGGGAAAACTTCAGTCAAGGGCTAACAGTGTGAGAAAAAAGCCCTGTTTGGAAGAACTTGGGCAAAAAGCCCATCCTAGAAGAATGTGGGGGAAGAAAAGTGATAAAGGAAAATGTGGTTTGGTTTAAGTGTCTTGGCTCTGTTTGTGTGTGTGCTTTTTAAATTGCCGTGCTTAATAATGTTGGCATTTAAGTGGACACCAAGATTTTCATGTTAACAACTCATTACAAATAACAGATTGACGGGAGGAAGGTAGGGTGCAAATCCCACCGATGGGTGCTGGATCTGATAGAATAGAACTTTACTTCCCTTGTTTAGCTGGAGGCTGCTTTGTTTTTGCAATGCTGGTGAAGAATACTTTGGTGTTTACTCCCCTGTGAAGGCGTGCAGAGTCTCTGGCTGCTATCACAGCATTCTCACTGGAGATGGTTGAATAGCATTTATGAATAATGTATTTGATGCATTTTTTTCCACTGGCTGCCCAACAAATTGTTTACAAATAGATGTTTTCCACTATTTGGTCAGCTCTTTAGATAGTAGAACAACAGTCAGCAAATGACTGGTGAAGTGTTTTTCCTGATGGTCGGTGAATAATTATATTGATATTTTTCCCCAGTAATCTAGTACTGTCAACTCCAGGAATTTTAGTGTGCAGTTCACAATAGTTGGTATTTTTTCTTACATCCACAGGAGCTGGGTCTTTAAGTTTCAACTTTGTTTTTTTTAAAGTCAGATAAAAGGAAGCCCTTACGGCTGTGGAGAAAAGCTTGAAACTGTGACGGTCATAGGTGCAAAAATAAGAAAGCAAACAAAAAACATCACTTTTTTTAAAAATGTGGGTTGGCATTTCTGCTGACCTTCCAGCTTTAATTCCAATCAGCCACCCTGTAAGGCATTCTTGGAATCAGCTTTGAGCTGCATCTCTGCTACAGTATTTATCTTCTCATAATAAATGGCCATGACTGGCATTTAAACACTCCCTTTTAGCCAGAGAGCGCAACAAACTGATTTAATAGAGGGATTACATCATCAAAATGCAGCTCTCTCTGGGGTGGAAGATGGCAGCCTTTACATGGTTGGTGTAGCAAGAATACACAATAATGCAAGACAGACTTTGAAAAATATTCCATAGTAATAACTGTCGGTAGACAGAATGTGGAATTTAGCCAGAAAGCTGAAGCGAACACCCCATCTACTATGGAGAATTCCATGGAGGTTTTTTAATAACCGCAAAGTGGTGAGGGCCTCAGTTTTGTATTTCAGCCTAGAGCCGGCACCTCCATTAGCAGGATGCGCTCTAATATCAGACAACTTAGAGCGGTGGTTCTCAAACTGTGGTCCAAGGTGGCTGGTGAAACAATGCTGGCTCTCCTCCTAGATCCCAGCAAAGAATATACAAATACCATCTTAATATTACTTTTCCATGTAAGTCATTGCTGTAGTTTCTCTGGAGATGTTATGCTATTGTAAAGAGGGGGAAGGCAGTCCTAAGGGACTGTCAACAGGAGAGGAATCTGTCCACACAACAATCTCTCTGAAGAGATGGTTCACTGTTAAGAATCCCTGTGCTATATCATTGGGGCAGTGTTGCAACCTGTTCAAACATCAGCACCACTTCCTGCAGCATGTGAGGAGATCATTTCTGATCTGAGAGGACTCTTTATTTAGCGGACAAGGGCATAACAAGACCAATGCTTGGAAACTGAAGCTAGACAAATCACATACGAGGTGCAATTTTTAACAGTGAGGGTAATTAACTACTTGAACAACTAGGGAGGAGGTGGAGTCTCTCTCATTTGACATCCTTACATCAAGGCACAGTGTCTTTCAGTGCTCAAACAGAATTTGAGCTTAATACAAGAACCAGTCGGTGAGATTCTTTGGCCTGTGTTATGCAAGAGCTCAGACTAGATGATCATAATGGTTCCACCAGGACTTAAACTCTGTGATTCTATGGGCTGTCCTTTGATAGAGAGTATCAATCACGTCTGACCCAAGGTGGTTTGGCTGAAGCCCACAACTTGACTCCCTTCTGAGAAATTGCAACAGACCCACTCTCTAGCATTCGTGATTTTGGAGCTAGTGTTAGAAGTGCAAGCTCACATAGTTTCCATATGACAGCACATGAAAGACAAAAGAACTAGACTGAAGATTAACTTCGACAGTAAAATGTCTGAAAAATCTAAACTAAGTGTAGCCACTAGAGCTGTTCGAACTATTTGTTATGAACAATTTATTGGCAGAATTTGGCCCTGTCTTCTGTTCAGGAATTGTCCACGACAATTTGTCAGTGTTTGACACACTGTTGAAGAACCTGGTTGGGTTTTCATGAACTGTCTGTAGCAAGCGATCCTTTGGATATTCAGTATTTTGAAGTAGGTATTTGGTCGTCAGAAGGCATGGTTTCTGTTCCATTTTATAAACAATGGTGATGCCTGAAGAAACCATTAGAGCTTTGAATGAGGCAAGCAGAGCCCATGGGGCCCTTTTGTGGTGAGAGCTGTAGAAGATGAGAAGGCCTAAAATATTTTCCTGACCTATTGCACAAGAAAGAACATTATATTTGGCTGAAGCACTTAAGTTCTACTGATGAGTTATTACTATATACAAGCTAAGCATCATTATTATAGCTATAGATTCATATTTAAATATAACTGAGCTCCTTCCTAAGGAAGACACCAACCAGATTTATTGTCTGTCTAATAGATTTCACACTTATTTTTCTTGTGTCAAAATTATTATTAATGATTTGTAATACAGTGGCATCTAGGGGCACTTGAGATCAAGGCCCTGTCGTGCTACACACTGTACAAAACACAGTAAGAGACCGTCTATGTCCTAAGTAGATAAACCAGACAGGAAGTAGCATTATTCCCATTTTACAGATGGGGAACTGACACATGCAGAGATAAGTGATTTACCCAAGGTTACACAAGAAGCCTGTGACCAAGCTGGGGCTAGAAACGAAATTTCCCACGCCCCGTCCAGTGCTTTAACCACAAGCCAATCCTTCCTTTCTGTTACAGTGCACTTGAATAATTGTGTATGTAGGCAGAGCAATGAATGCGCTTGAGCACAAGAATAAAAGACCCTCCCCTAATATTCAGGTGAACAAAAATCAGTCATACAAACATCTGTGAAATGGCAAAGTATAAAGCGGACAAATCTGGCTGGACCAAATGACCTCTCATGTTCAAAAATTTTTCACTATTCACCAGCTCTTGTCAGTAATACTATGAACTTCTGGCAAGTACTCTCATGACAGACAGTCACCAGGAAATAGATGGAGCAATTTCCTCTCCCTCCCCCCCCGTGCAAGGTTTAAGAGTAGGGTTTTCATATTACTGGTTAGCTCTGTTTATATGCTGCTGCATTCCACCCTGCAAGTCCGTGTTCCAGTCAATCACAGGGACAATGGCACTCAGTTCAACCGTGTGTCAGTGCTGTTGAAATTAAGTGGGCAGCAGAATATAAACAGGCTGCAGAGATCATCTGGGCTCACAGAAAGCAGGTTTTGCAATCTGAGGGTATGTCTACACTACCCACCGGATGGGTGGGCAGCGATCGATCCAGCGGGGATCGATTTATCACATCTAGTCTAGATGCGATAAATCGACCCCCGAGCCCTCTCCCGTCAACTCCTGTACTCCAGCGCCGCGAGACGCGCAGGCGGAGTCGACGGGGGAACGGCAGCAGTCGACTCACCGCGGTGAAGACACCGTGGTGAGTAGATCTAAGTATGTCGACTTCAGCTACGTTATTCACGTAGCTGAAGTTGCGTAACTTAGATCGATTTCACACACACACACACACACACACACACACTCAGTGTAGACCAGGGCATAGAGTACTTGGACAAGGCAGTAATTCCCTTGGAGGGAAAGGGACCCTAGCTCTCAGTGGTCAGCAGGGGCATTGTTAGGGGAGGAGGGCTGGGTGGAATATTTGAGGGACAGGGAGCAATCTAGCAGATCTGCTAAACCACTTACAGCTGCAGAATGTTCTTCTATTGATTCTCATTCTATCTGATTGGGGTGGGTGCTATTATTCCCAGGCCTAAACTCTTTTTACTTGCTACTGCTTCAGAATTTACTCTCAGTACTACATTTTTTTTTTCAAAATGTTTCCGAGGGAGGAAAGTAATGGTTGAAGCTAATTAAATAAAGTCTGTAAAGCACTCTGAAATCCTCAGATGGAAGGTGTTATGTAAGGGAAATATAAACACAGAAATGAAATGATTATTTTAATAATGATTATTAAAAGCATATAGGAAGTAACACATTACAAATGCAAAAATGCCACGGAGAAAAAGATTGCTCTTGTCTTCTCCTTTCTAGGATTTTTCAGAAATGTTGCCTTTGCTGAAGAGTAAACTCAGCTCAGATAGAAAGGCAACAGTCTAGAGTTGGGCGAATAGTGCAGTGTTCATGAACATTCCTTAGGATTCGAAACAGCGGTTTCCTTTGAGCAGGTCTGTGTCCTGTTAAATTTGCTACTTATGAACATTTGAGCAAACAAGATTTTGGGTTGTATTGTTTATAAAACAGAAAAGTGGGCTATATTTATCTAACGAACCGATTGTTGCAAAGAGTCCAACCAGCGCCAGCGAGGATAGCTGTTTTCTAAATAAAACTGCCCGTAGAGTCACAGAGAAAGCATTCTACTTCGAGTTGCAGAAAGAAAAGGCAGAAGTCCACAAGAAGTGTCAGGCGTGGGAGCTAAACTGAAGGCAGATCTGGTAGATATCATTTATGTCTAAATCTCAGTCCTGTGCTTCGGCACCTTATTTGGCTATTGCTGCTTTTCAAGAGCGAGCAGTTGTTAGGAACAGCGAGAAGAGCTCACAGCGACTTTACTGCTGCTGACGCAAGTGCCTCAGCTTTACATTTTCAACCTTGCTTTTGAGTTTCAGTAGAGGATTTGAGATAAGGCTGACTGCATATCTAAGCTCACATGGTTGAGCAACAAAGTTCTGGGAGGAAAGGAAAAGTATTAGGGAAAATGTCATACAACAGCTCTATGCAAGACTAAGTTATAAGACTGTACAGATCAGAGCTTTGTCCAATTTCATTCAAACAAACATGCAAAATTGTTTTGGGAGTACAGGAATACAATGGCCCATCTATACCATAGTATGAAGCTGACAAGCAAATACAGCATTATTTGCTTCAACAGAGCTACACCAACTCAAGATCTAGGCCAAATTTTTCAATTGACACTCTCCCATGTGTCATACTATTACCCCAGTGTTTTCCGTTTGGAGCAACTCAACATAATGCAACGTTTCAAAACACCTAAATGTTAAAACAATTGCTCCTTTTTCTTAGTCACTCACCATGTAAACAAAATTCTGCAAGTCTCCGAACAAAGCAGAGGGCTAGGTACACACCTTGAGAGGGTTGAGGATGACTTGTTTAGAGGCTCCCAGAAACCACAGTTGTTGTAAGGCTACAGGGGAAACAGGAAAAAAACAGTTATAAACCTATATGGGTTTGTCTACACTGCATCGGGGAACAAACCTCCCAGCCAGCCTGGGCCTGGACTTATGTCAGCACAGCTTGCACTAGCATGCTCAAAACAGCTATGCAGACATTGCTTTAACGTTGCCGTTTGGGCTGCAGCTTGGGCTCTAAAGCCTACCCCACAAGCTAATATCAAAGCACCATCTACGTCTTTTGTTTAGTGCGCTGGTGTGAGCCCCATCACCACAAGTCTGTGGACTCGGCCTGTGAGGCGCGCTCCGAGATGCTGTGTAGACATATCTTACATGACTAATTTTTGTAATAGTAATAGTAAAAATGCTATCACAGATTAAAGCCTCTATTATAGGGCTTGATCCTGCATCCATTCACATCAATGGAAAAACTCTGACTAACTTTAATGGTGCAGGATGAAGCCCACACTCCTTTAGAAAGTATATTCTCTAGGAAAGGCAAGACCTTCTTGGAAGCTGGTGGGGACAAAGTTTTTGAACACAAAAGGACCTTTGAGAGGTGTCCGAGTCCCTCCCTTCTCCTGTTTTCTCTTATGAAGAACAGCGCAGCCTGTCTAACATCCACATAGCTGATTTTATATATTAAAACTAAAGCCCATCAGTCTGGACAGGTCTACACTAACCCCCCAATTCGAACTAAGGTACGCAACTTCAGCTACGTGAATAACGTAGCTGAAGTTCGAAGTACCTTAGTTCGAACTTACCTCCATCCAGACGCGGCAGGCAAGCTCCCCCGTCGACTTCACGTACTCCTCTCGCCGAGCTGGAGTACCGCAGTCGATGGCGAGCACTTCCGGGTTCGACTTATCGCGTCCAGACAAGACGCGATAAGTCGAACCCAGAAGTTCGATTTGCTTGCCGCCGAACTACCGGGTAAGTGTAGACCTACCCTCTGACATCCTGCTAGGGTCACCCCAGACTACATTGCCTAGTTAGTAGCCTTGTTGGGACATGTGTATCATTGGATGGTGGAGTAAAGGGAGCAGAGAATTTCTTTTTTTTGCTTTCATGTCAATTCAAACTCTAATTTAAATACAGTTCCTAGTTCATAGTGTTAGGCCAGAAGGAACAATTAGTCTAGTCTCTCCTCCTGCATAACATGGGCCATAGACAGAGCCCTGCACAGATACAAAATTTGTATCTGCATCCAATCCACAAACATGGTCTGTGGATAGCTGCAGATTTGCAGGGCTCTAGCCATAGAATCTTATACTAAGGTGAGGTTTTTGCCTACTAAGAAATAGTTAAAAAAATTATTTTCCTTATACCCTTCCGAGTCCTCTAGGAATGACATCTAGATATCATTATGTGTTATATGTTTACAGTTTCTGCATATCTGAATTACTGAATACATGTATGGGGGGAAATGTGAACCGCTCCAAGATAATACATGCTGAAGGTTGTGCCATATGTTGTATGAAACATCATCTTCTAAAATATAGATTTGCACAATGATCTCTGATCTGCCATGAATTTGAAGTAATGATAATTTGGCTATTCTTATGCCTAGGTATATTAAGATTGCCTAAATTATCCACGGATGGCCTAATTCAAACACTGTGTGTGTATGCGCGCGCGCGCACACACACACGAAAAATTTCTTAGAGTAGGAAAGTGTTTCTACCCACCCCAATTGCTCACAATCCAAAAACATTTTAGCTCACTCTCTAAAAAAAGAAAAGAAAGTCACCTTTAGAGCTAAGCCTAAGCATGGAAAGTTTCAGCTCCAAACATTCTCCCTCTCCGTCCCAGCAACTTATGACCAACTGAAAAAAGAAGAGGGGTCTATAATGCAAAAATCTGATCTATTTTATATACATTTTAAAAAATTAGAAATTTGATCATTTTATTTTTTGAAAACTGTTGATTTTGAAAATGGAAAAAAATAATTTTAAAAAACCTGCAGAAAATGAAAAACTGGTTAATTTAGAAATAAGAACAATGGCATGAGCATGCTTTCAAAATTCCCACAAACACAAAATAAAGTTTCAAGCAGCTCTATAGAAAAAACACCCTTTTGGGATCAGCCCACAAAACCACTTCCCTCTCCTCTCTTAAATCCTTCCTGCAGATAAAATTCTGCCACACACTCACAGGAAACTAGTTTAGGATTTGTCTAAACTGCTTGAACTACACTGCTATAGTTAAAGCAGTACAACTCTCCTCTTATGACAGTTATAATGGTATAAAAATGCTTACACCAATATCACATTTCCACACAGGAAGACCAATAAGCTACATCTTTATATGGATATGACTGTGTTCACAATAGGTCTGTACTGGTATAACTACTTAAAAAAATCACAACCCTAATACATGTAGTTAGCTCGGTATAATTTTCCGTTTATTAAGCCTGCAAAGTTTAAAAGTCTGTAGGATCTGGGCCTAAGCCATCTACTTACTATTTCACTTACTTATCACATGATTGACTAGGGTCATCTTTATGAGGGAGGTACAGGTACAGAGGGGCATAAAAGACCACTAGATTTGAAGGTGGGAAATGCTGTGGGGAAAGCAGAGGGGGCTAACCTGTGAAGGGAGGATGATCAGAGGGAAATCTAAAAATAAGCTACAGCGAAACACGCAATTCATCACTCTGCTTGCGTACTACATCCCTTTCCCTTATAGTTTGTCGTTTTTACACTGTACGCTCTTTGTGGCTGGGACTGTCTTCCTCTGTGTTTGGAAAGCGCCTAACTTACTGTGGGTGTCCCCACAATGTGCATAACAATAAAAGTGAATCCAGTTTTGCTTATGGTCAGTTTCACTTTCAGCTCCCACTTGCTGTAGCCTGCACCTTTCACACACCACCACGGGCACTATTTGTTTGCTTCAAAACATATTTCCATTGGAATTTTGTGGGAATGCTGTTTTTAAGCAACTGTGTTAAAGTACAAACTGTGGAAGGCAGTTTGTGTTGCTATAAGGTTTTATAAAAGCAGGTCCTTGCTAAATTTAAAACGGGGGCCAAATGGGAAGCAGACAATTTGCCTTTCACCCTCATATTTTTCAGGCAGTCCTTTATTCCCTTGAAAGCCAGGTTGTCACACCAGTCCGTTGGCAGCCTAGACTGGTCGACATTTCAGTCCGTCACACCCCAAACCCCTCACAACCAACTTGATCCATGGATCTCTCTGAGTCAGTGGTTCTCAAACTGCGGCCCAATTAGCACACACCTGTGTGCTAAAAAAAAATCCAAAATTTGCCACGCTGGTCTGGCCAGGGCTGTCCCTAGGCATTTGGGTGCCCTACGCAGCCCCCCCTGTGGCAGGGCTGTGTGGGGCCGCAGGCCTCCCCACCCCCCCCCCCCGGTTCTCTCGCCCCGGCCCCAGCCGTGTCGCTCGGGGGAGGGGGCTTGGGGGAAGGGATCCCCCACTCACCGGCAGCAGCGGGAAGCAGAGCAGCCCACCCCCAGCCCGCTCTACTCCGCCAGCTCTCAGCCGCGGCGCTCCGCTTCCCGCCGCCGGTGACAGCCTGGGGCGGTCCTTTCCCCAACCTGAACGACATGGCTGGGGCTGGGGCAAGGGAAGTGGAGCAGGCTGGGGCCGGGTCTCTCCGCTTCCCAACGCTGGTGAGTGCAGGGGGCGATCCTTTCCCCGCATGCACCAGCAGCGGGAAGTGGAGCGCCGCGGCTGGGAGCTGGCGGAGTAGAGCGGGCTGGGGCCGGGTTGCTCCGCTGCCCGTCGGTGCCAGTGAGTGCGGGGTTGCTGGGGGAAGAGGTGGAATGGGGGCGGCCCGGGGGCGGAGCAGGGGGAAGGGTAAGAGGCAGGGCGGAGGGAGTTGTCCAGGGCCCCATGCCTCCCCTAGGGATGGCCCTGCCCCTTGCAGGGGAGCTGGACAAGGGATATGGCTGGTCGCCGGGGCTGGTGCTGCCGCGTATGCAGCACGCAGCTGCCTAGGGCACCATGAAATCCCAAATTTCATGGTGCCCTACACAGCTGCATATGCCTAAGGACGGCCCTGGATCTGGCAGGGGGCAGGGCTGGCAGAGGGGGAGAGAGAGAAAGAGTAAGGCAGCCTGCAGGAGTGCTGCTGCCAGCAGGGGGCTGGTGAGTGCTGCAGGGGGTGGGAGAGATTGGGTCAATGGGT
The DNA here is from genome assembly GCF_028017835.1 of Emys orbicularis. Taxonomy (NCBI): domain Eukaryota; kingdom Metazoa; phylum Chordata; order Testudines; family Emydidae; genus Emys; species Emys orbicularis. The sequence goes on along the minus strand of NC_088686.1, from coordinate 9,322,550 downwards.
AGGTTGGGGAGGGAGGCTCTGGGCAGTGAGCGGATGGGGGGTACTGGGATTTAGAGCTTTGCTGGGGTGCTGCACCACCGCCAGGTTTTAGGTGGTGCTCAGCTGCAGGGGTTGGGTCCAGCTGCCAGGCCCCACACAGGGTGGGAGGGTGTGCAGGTCCGGCTGCGGGCTGCCCGGGGTCCAAACACCTGGCCCTGCACGGTAGGGTCCCGAGGTCTGGCTGCCTGGCCCCACCCAGTCGGGTCCCAGGGTCCAGCTGCCAGACCCCATGCAGCAGGGACCAGGGCTCTGGCTGCCTGGCCCCGTGTTGCAGGATCCTTGGCTCCGGCTGCCCAGCTCCAGGGTGTGGGTCCAGCTACCGGATGCCCGGCCCCGCACTTCCGGGTCTGGACAACCGACCCCGCACAGCAGGGTCCCAGGGTCCGGCCCCGCATGGGGGTCTGGTGTCTGGCCCCTCTGCAGGGTCCGGCGTCCAGATGCCCAGTCCCACGTGGGGGTCCAGGTCCTGGCTGCCTGGCCAAGCGCTCTGTTCCTGGCCCCACTCTCGGTGGGAGCGCTAGGCATAAGGGATTGTGGAGGGATTGGGGGGGGGGGGGGGGGGAACGGGGGAGGGAGACGGGGAAGACACACACTGTGGTTCTCAACCTGCGGCCCACAGTGGTAAACAGGTTGAGAACCACTGCTCTGAGTGGTTGGAAAGCACCAAATAACCACACTGTCCAGGCACAAAGAGCATATACCACAGCCCCCACGCCCCACCCCAACGTCCTGCTTCCCCACAACCCCTCTCCTCTGCCCCACACGTCCCTGTCCCCTAACCAGTCCTCTGGCCCCTTTGCTCCCACTTTCCCTTGTCAACACTTCCCGGACAGTCCTGCATGTCCCCCCTCCCTCTCCTGATGATCTCCCAAGTCCCCAACATCCCCCTCTACCCCCTCCCATAGCCCTCATGACCCTCCCAAATCCCCAGCACCCCCTTCCCTTTTCATTCCCTCTCATAGCCCCCATGGCTCCCAAATACCCAGTGCCTCCTCCTCCCGTCTCCTTGCATTCCCCTCACACAGCCCTGTGACACCCCAAATCCCCAACAAACTCTCCCCAGGCCCCCTTTCATACCCCCCACAGGCCCCATGGCCCCCATCTCCTCCCTGCTCCAAAGCCCCCACAGCCTCCATGACCCCCATCATCTTCCCCTATTCCCCCCTCTCCCACTCACTGCCCCATGCCCCCCACCCCCATTCCCCCTTCCTGCCCCTACGCCCCCCACCCCCACGGCCTCCATGACCCTAATCCCCTTCCCCTATGCCCCCTCTCCCCCTCACTGCCCCTGTGACCCCCCACACCCCCTCTCTGCCCCCAAACCCCCATGATCTCCACCCCCTTCCCCAACGCCCCCCCTCACTGCCCCAACGCCCCCATCCCCACGGGTCCTTCCAGCCCCACAGCCCCCGTGACCCCCACTATGCCCCTTCTCCCCCACAGTCCCCCAACGCCTCCTCCCCCCGCAGCCACGCTCGGTGCCCGCCGCGGGCGGGCCGGGGGTCCCGGCCCGGCCCCTCCTGCAGGCCCGGATGTTGGCTCCGCGCCCCGCGCTCTGTCCTTCGCTTCCATAAAAGGGCAGCGGCTCCTCGGGATTGGGCTGGAGCCGCCCCCCGCCCGCAGCGGCCCCTAGGCAGCGGCTCTGGGGGGCAGGGGACGCGGTCGGGCGGCGCGGGGAGGAGGAGGGACAGCTCCCGAGTAGCTCCTGCGGGACCGGACGGCCCGGGCCGAGCCGGGCTCCAGGCGCCGAGGCGGAGGTGAGCCGCGGCCTTTGGAGCCGGGGGGGGGGGGTTGGAACCCAGCCGCAGCCCGGCCCTGGGGCCGCTCGGTCCCCTCCCGCCATTGGAGCAGCTGGGGTGTGTGTGTGTGTGGGGGGGGGCGCTGAGGGGGGGATCCCATTGGAGGCAGCCTGTGTGGGTGGATGGCTGGGTGGCACTGGGGGGTGGCCCCATTGGAGGCAGTGTGTGTGGGGGGTGGCACTGAAGGGGGCCCCCATTGGAGGCAGTCGGGGTGTGCGTGTGGCACTGAGGGGGGACCCCACTGGAGGCAGTGTGTGTGGGGGCACTGAGGGGGTCCCCATTGGAGGCAGTCGGGGTGTGCGTGTGGCACTGAGGGGGTCCCCATTGGAGGCAGCCTGTGTGGGTGGATGGCTGGGTGGCACTGGGGGGTGGCCCCATTGGAGGCAGTGTGTGTGTGTGGGGGGGGTGGCACTGGGGGTTGGCCCCATTGGAGGCAGTGTGTGGGGGGGTGGCACTGAAGGGGGCCCCCATTGGAGGCAGTCGGGGTGTGCGTGTGGCACTGAGGGGGGACCCAATTGGAGGCAGTGTGTGTGGGGGCACTGAGGGGGTCCCCATTGGAGGCAGTCGGGGTGTGCGTGTGGCACTGAGGGGGTCCCCATTGGAGGCAGCCTGTGTGGGTGGATGGCTGGGTGGCACTGGGGGGTGGCCCCATTGGAGGCAGTGTGTGTGTGTGGGGGGGTGGCACTGGGGGTTGGCCCCATTGGAGGCGGGGGGTGGCACTGAAGGGGGCCCCCATTGGAGGCAGTCGGGGTGTGCGTGTGGCACTGAGGGGGGACCCCACTGGAGGCAGTGTGTGTGGGGGCACTGAGGGGGTCCCCATTGGAGGCAGTCGGGGTGTGCGTGTGGCACTGAGGGGGGACCCCACTGGAGGCAGTGTGTGTGGGGGCACTGAGGGGGTCCCCATTGGAGGCAGCTGAGTGGTGTGTGTGTGTGTGGCACTGAGGGGGGCATACACACATACCCGTGGGAGCCCCAGGGCTTTACCATTTCCCTGCCCCCATTATGCAGTATAGGAGGATTTGGGAATCCAACCCAGTGTCCTGCCTGTGGATACATACGCAGGCACGCACATCCCTGCTGCTGCATCAGCTTTATTGGAGTTTGCTGCCTTAAACAAAGCAATTTCTAGCAGCTCTTCCGAAGAGGGTGAGTAGTGGGAATAAGTAGCAAATGGGGGAAATCCAAGCAAGGGGTTAACAAGTGTTTGCCGGTCACGAATGGGGGGGCGAATGATCGCACAATGGAGCGATGAGCGCTTGGGAGTATTAAGGAAGACCTAGGAAAATGCTAGTGACTCCTGTGATGCAGATGTAAATCTGCTGGAACTGTTTTCTTCTGCAGCGTAGGACAGATAACACTGCTTCTCGCTCTCTTCGGCTTGCATCTTTGTTACTGTATTTGTGTAGCTGGAAGTTATGCACTTGGTGGCAGTCAAACAAAATGTGCTTTCTGCACCCGTGTCCATTGCATAACTCAGGTTTTTGGTAAACGGAACCCTGTTGTGAGCTGTGATGTTTCTTTGCAGCCCTGGGTGGGGAGCTCCAGTTCCCCTGGGCATGTATCCCTTCGCACATGTATCCCTTCGCACAGATTTTCTTTTCTCTCCTTTGCTTGGCAATGTATCGTGACGAGATTAAATGATATTTTTCCATTCGGGAACTCTTACTTTCTAGATTGTGCGGGAGGGAAGAGACCCATCCCCTGAGCAAGCCCTTCTGCTGGCTAATGAGTGCCATTTCCTTTGCTCTCACAGGAAGAAGGAACGATGGCTTTGGACGGTATAAGGATGCCAGATGGCTGCTATGCAGATGGGACGTGGGAGTTAAATGTCCATGTGACGGACCTGAACAGAGATGTTACCCTGAGAGTCACAGGGGAGGTGCACATTGGAGGGGTAATGCTGAAGTTGGTGGAAAAACTTGGTAAGTTGTAATTAGGGGGAAAGGTGTGGCTCTCCATGTGGCTGAATGGCTCTTCTCCATGCATGGAGGGGTTTACACATCTCTGTCACTTAAGGAACAGATTTCTTTTTTTTTGTAAATCTGGTTACCAAAGCTCAGGTGTGTGGTTTTCGTTTCGTTTTGTTTTGTTTTAATGAGAAATCTGTTGTAACTCAAGTGTTGTCTATAATTAAAATGGCCCAAATTGTTTTTGTTCAGAATGCATAGTATTTACACATACAAGTGAACATTAAACTGTCATTTACAAGTGAACCATTTTGGTGTATTTTAAAATCTTAATATTGACATTAATTTTTGCATCTCTTAACTCTGCTAAGTATCTCAAAATAACTTAATGTGCCCCTGATCAGCTGCTTGATCTCTCTCAATTGTTAATCTGCTAGCACTTTCTGATGCATAGAATTGCGGGAAACTTATTGTAGATGTGTGTGCATTCCTTTGCTCTGTATGCTTAACACACTCTAAGAGAGATTTAATTTTGTAACTTTAAGGTGCTGAATACATTGTGAAATGCGTTTGAAGTATTAGAGAACAAATCTACAGTAGAACCTCAGAGTTCTGAACTGACCAGTCAGCCACACACCTCATTTGGAACTGGATGTATGCAATTAAGCAGCAGCAGGGACTGGGGGGGGAGCAAATACAGTACAGTATTGTGTTAAATGTAAGCTTAAAAAAAGATTTGACATGGTAAGGAAACTTTCTGTGCTTGCTTCATTTAAATTAAGATGGTTAAAAGCAGCGTTTTTCTTTTGCATAGTAAAGTTTCAAAGCTGTATTAAGTCAATGTTCAGTTGTAAACATTTGGAAGAACAACCATAATGTTTTGGTCAGTGTTATGAACATTTCAATGTTATGAACAACCTCCACTCCCGGGGTGTTCGTAACTCTGAGGTTCTGCTGTAGATGAAAGTCCATTCATATTGCAACTAGAAAGTTCACTTGGTCCCATATTTGTTATAAATCATAGTACTTTGCAAGGTATTATTAATATTACATGCTGGGAGGGAGGTCTGTTATACGTGGGGTTTTGTGGTTTGTTTAGGCAAGTAAATTGTCTCCGATTATGAAACCCTATGGTAAAAGGCAGATGAGAACATTCTATGGCTGGGCTGGCAAACCTTTAATGAGAATTTTTTAGGGATGTGTTTGTGAGACAAGGTGGGTGCAGTAATATATTTTATTGGACCAACTTCTGATGTTGAAAGATACAAGCTTTCTGTTGTATGCAATTATTAAGCTTATTAAAGTGTTCATTCTTTTCTGCCTGCTGGTATTTTGAAGGGGTGGGGCAGCATTTGACTAGTTTTGACTGTTCTGGAGGGTTCCAACTACACATGGTTTGAGTAGTAGTACATTAACTTCTAGGAAATTTTTGTAGACTGTTTCCTGGTTTTATAACTAACACTGATCCAATTTTTTGAATTAGACCATATCCTGAGGCTTTTCCAATTCTTATTCCTGTTAAAGTCCGCAGTTAGGGTGCTGGTGGGTAGAGACAACTGCCTGTAATGCTGACCAGTGTTGTCTTGTCTTGTTTCCTGGAACTCCCCATCTGTTTGTATCCATTTGTTGAGTCTTGTATTATACTTAGATTGTCAGCTCTTCGGGGCAGGGACTGTCTCTTTCTTCTGTTTGTACAGCTCCTAGCACAGGGGTGGGCAAACTACGGCCTGGGGGCCGCATCTGGCCCTCCAGGCATTTTAATCTGGCTCTCGAGCTCTAGCCAGGGAGCAGGTTCTGAGGCTTGCCCCGGTCCAGCGCTTGCCCTGCCCTGCGCTCCAGCTGGGGAGCGGGGTTGGGGGCTTGCCTCACTCCATGCAGCTCCCGAAAGCAGCAGCATGTCCCCCCTCTGGCTCCTATGTGTAGGGGCAGTCAGGGGGCTCCGCGCGCCGCTCCTGCAGCTCCCATTGGCTGGGAACTGCAGCCAATGGGAGCTGCAAGGGTGGTGCCTGTGGACAGGGCAGCGCACAGAGCCGCTTGGCTGCACCTCCGCATAGGAGCTGGAGGGGAGACATACTGCTGTTTCTGGGAGCTGCTTGAGGTAAGTGCCGCCCCAGCCCTGATCCCCCTCCAAACCCCATCCCGGAGCACCCCCAGCCCCTCATCGCCCAGAGCCCGCACCCCCAGCTGGAGCCCTCCCACACCCCAACCCCCAATTTCGTGAGCATTCATGACCCGCTATACAATTTCCATACCCAGATGTGGCCCTCAGGCCAAAAAGTTTGCCCACCCCTCTCCTAGCACAACGGGTTCCTGGTCCATGACTCCTAGGCTGATAATACAAATAATTAGGAGTAAGGGTTGCAGTAGTCCATTCAGTTCAATAGAACAGCTCAAATGAATAAAGGTTTCAATTAGGACCAAATCCTCCAGGATCAAATGGAGACTAATATAGAGGGCAGCATCACAACATCCAAATACCCTTCAATTTCACACCTGGACAAAGGGCCCATTTGTGTGGGATACACTAAAAGGAAAATCTGAACCAAGAGGCGTAGAATAGCTGGTTGTATTTCAAAGAAGAAATGAGCTTTTGTATATGGGGTGAATGCCATTTTACAATATACTGTCTGTGAAACTAAATTTTTTAATGTTAAACTTTCTGCCTTAGTAAGAATCTCTGAAATCTAATAGTCAAAATGAAGAGCTAGGTACATATTGTGAAACTCTTATCAGAGAGTTATCTAATCGTTCAAAGAAAATATTAATATGAATTGCCTGGCACATGGCTATGGCGGTCTAAGCTGAGCGGTTTCTTTTGGCTATGCCTACAAGTCATACTTAAACAGATCTGCATTGTTTTTTTTTTTTTTTTTTTTTTTATAAGCCATCCTGCACAATACTAAGATTTTCATACTGATATACTAATGGTTTGAAGTTGAAGGAAGGAAAAGGCAGATATAAATATATTTGCTTCAAAAGGAAGCAAGTGTTTGCTTGAGCATTCTTGTTCTTGAAGTAGCTTTGGCTCTGTAGAAAGTTTCAATAAGCTATTTTTGTGCCCCAGCTACCCAGGGATCTACTGAAGGTGACTGCAGCTGTTTTTAGGACTCAAAATAACCCAGTCAATTAGCTTCTAGAAAACCACTGACTATCATGTAATGAATAAATAATGTTTCCCTCTATCTTTATATTGCATTGATTAGAATGGTTATAAACTTACAAGAAAGATAGAAAGCTGTTTAAATACAATAGAACGGTTTAAAGCCCCCTATTCAGGAAAGCCAAATTGACTTCTGTGGGGCTATTCATGCTTAAAATTCAGCACATACTTAAGTGCTTGGCTAAATTGGGATCTAAAATCAGTAACCTCACTGGTTGAAGTGATTCAGAACATGCATAGCTCAAGCAATGAGTTGTCTTGTGTAAACTGCATTTTATTCAGAACCACAGTTTGGGAGGGGAAAAAAAAGTGGAAACTGCCACCTTTCTGACCCCAGAGAAAGGTATGGATTTCATATCTGAACATGGGCTTATTTCTGGAGGGTGCACATACACCCATCTAAATAATTCTACTCCAACTCCGATGGTCACACCCTTCAGTTTTTTTTAGATTGTCTTCTTCCTTCCATCTCCTTTATAGCTTGGCTAAGTAACAACATATTTAGCTCCTTTAATCTTTCTGCAAGTCAGTTCTTCTAGCTCACTAACTCTTCTTTGAACTCCCTCCAATTTGTCAGTAACTTTCTAACCATGAGGTGCACAGAACTAGCTTGATATTCCTGGTACAGTCACAGCAGGGAGATGCAGAAAAGGCACTAGTGCCTTTCTGTTCTGACGTCATTGCTTCTCTGCGTAGCGTGCTCACACACAGTTGTATTGGCTTCCCCAGTCCCCCTTGCTCATAGTAAGTCTATGCTAGCCTGTCCACTATCAGCCCTTGGTTTCTTTCAGTATTATTTTTTTCCTAATGCCTCCCTTCCAATGACTTATGTGTATCTTGGATTATTTCCCCCCTGATGTATTAGCTTACATCTTTCCAAGTTAAAATTCTCATCATGTTATGCCCATATTTTTAACCTCTGCAGGTTCTTTTTTAATTTCTTTGTCTTTGCTGGTGTCTGCAACATCTCCAATGATCGTAACATCCAAATGTTCGTAACATGCTTTGAAGTCCTTCTTCCAGATTGGTAATGGAGCTCTTAAAGGGACTTCCTCTGCTTAAAAAAAATCACATTCTGTATTAATATTTTGAGGCTTCTGTTATGAGTAATGTCTAAAATTACTATACACTGTCTTATCTGTTTTCCAGAGTCTTTTGGCTTTGTGTATTTGACAAGGCTTTTGTCTAGTCACTTAGCTGGGAGAAACTAGTTCCCTAATCCTGCAGTTGGACATGCAAGTGGATTCTGATGCTCATCCAGAATTCCACTGAAGTTAAGGAGGCTCAGTATGGGTGTAAGGGCGCACCCATCCAGTCGATCCAGTTACAGGATGGGAGCCTAACTGAAAAGACTTGTCTAAACATCAGCAACGGAGCAGAACTAAGCATATTGTCGTCTTTGAGGAGCAAGGTAGGGGAGGAAAGCTTCTCTTCTCTTCTGCTCAGCAGGTTGGGGAGGAAGGTTGCAGAGGCACCATATTTATATCTGACCGCAACTAGTGGGCTCTTGATAAGTCTTTGAGGAGTGTGGCTGAGAGCAAGGTTCGTGCAGCGTTTCTTGGTGAAAAAGAAAACTGTTTGTAATATCTGGGAGGTCTGTATGTGTGCTTGAATTTTCACCAGGGTTCTGTCTTGGGGGGGTGGAGTAGAGAGAATTCTTCTCTTTCTTATTAGCTGAAAACCTGTAGGTCCTAGTGGCTTGTGTAAATTCATTCCTTGCCTGCAAGTATTGTGTGACTGTTTTCAAATTTGAAAAGCTCACTGGGAGTATGCACAGAATAAAAGCTAGCTGCCTTGTTCCAGGCAATGATTTAAAAAAAAAAAATCCAAGCAGCAGATGAAGATCCTGGTTACCCAAATGAATTACAACAGTTTGCTTGCCTGCTATTAGTGGCCCCCGCTTGGGTTCAGTCATTTATGTAATGTGAAACATGCCATGTTTTTGGCAAAGTCTTCTCTGCAAAATAAAATGAAAATACTGACACTTTAAGAATACCAGCATTTACTGCCTAGTCCAGACTATAATATGCTTCTAACCAGCTCTATAAATACTGGGTGAAAGCATAAATTGTAGTACAGTAAATGTGTCCATTAATCTAATCTTATTGTGACACATTATGCATAATCATGCAACTGTTGATTCAGCATATGATACTGGGTTTTATTCATTAAATAATAGCTTATACCAAGTTGAGCCCTTGCCACAAATGACCGCGAAGTCCAGTTTTAGGCCTGGCTGTGCTTTTTTTAATGGATTTGTATGCATCCTGTTTACAAAACAACAGTTTGGTAACCCCCTAGAATACTAAAAAAACCCAACCTGGAATGTCTGAAAAAGCTGTTCTCTGCTAGGAAGCAACCCTGCACAACTCTTCCCTCAGTTCTATAAACATTGCATACTGATTCTTCAGTTTACTAGAACCATGATTTCTTTGTGGAGGCTGGGACTTGCTGTCAAAATGGCAGGAAACTCATGCTGGCCACTTTTTCAGTGGCTTTTGAGAATCGTGCAGTACTTTGCTTTCTGCATATAGTTCAGCTTGGTGTCAGTGAGCGCAAAAGGGGGGGAAGTGAACAAAGATTTGAGACAACTTAATGATGCACTTAAAATACTTGCAAATTAAAACTTTCCCAACTGCAAATGCATGCAAGAATCTTTCAGGGATGGCTCAAAATGAGAAGTATAATTAATGGATAAATTATGTGTCCGACAGAGACAGGAAGTGGACAAGTCATGTTTGGCAGATGTGACTTAAGACAGATAACTTAAATGTACGCTGATTAGATTTATAAACTATACTTACAGAATTGTGCAATGAAAAATTGTTGGGTCCCTACTCTTAAGGTCACGACAGTGAGTCTGTGTGGAGGTACATGCATGTTAGAATCAGAGGGTCTGTGTTTTGGGGTGGGAATGCATTAGCAGTGTCTAATAAAAACCGTTTGTTTTGTTTAAAAAGTAGGGTGTGGACTAAAGAGAGCTGTCTTTGGAATTTTGGTGCTTTTTTTGGGTTGAAAGTAAAGGGTCTAAATTTGAAATCCTGAAAGTATTTCTCATTCAGGCAGACAAATGTGATTAAGAGGATAATCCTGGGGGTGTGTATGTGTCTTTATGTATGTCGTAGTACCTCAGAGTCTGTATGGACATCTTGGGTCTGCATCTGCCAATGTAAAGTTTAGTACCATTCTGTTGACTGTGTAGTGGCTGTCATTTTGGGCAGAGGAAAAGATAAGGTCTTCTAAGACCTCTGCTTTTTGGGCATCAGGACCATGGTTTGTAGGTGTATGGGACACTCTCTTTTAAACCCAGTGTTCTACCTTGGCAAAATTTTGCCCTGTCTCTTCTCTTGATGAGTTGTCAGTCACTGGTGCGGTGGTCGCTCCTCACTGGTGCTAGATTTGTGCAAGGCTGTTTCCAAAATGAGTGGTGGTTAAATGTAAAACATTCTGTCAGCATAACTGGTACTTTTTGAGTGCTAAAACTTTGAAATGTGACCTCAATTCATGAAATCCATGAAAAATACAGCAGAGAATCTGTTCTTTGGAGATAGAACTTTGTTCTTTTTGCATATTACATTGCCAGTAAGTTTAGCTATACCTCTTTAGGAAGATCAATTGTGCAATTCAAAGCATTAGCCTACGTGGGGTCATGTTCATTTTTGTCTTAATGGAGCACTTAGAGGGTTATCAATAAAACACCAAGAAAGCGCAACATTATTGATTTACCAATTTTGTATTTGAGGTTTTACAGTACTTAAGTGCTTGCAAATATTAAGACTTAATTCAGAAGATTGTCTTGAACTTGTAATAAATCCCTTTTAAACAATTATTTAAGATTAATAATAAAAACAGAATCTGAACTGATCACACAACAATTTTTCTGTTGCATGGGTTACAGAATACAATCGCAAATTATTCAGTCTTTTCTATTTTTCCATACATGTACCATTTATTTTGAATTTCTATAAGATGATTGAAGTGAAGGGTAGTTGGGTGATCAAGTGTACTTTCCCATAATACAAGAGTGGGGCACTCGAAATCTAAAACGGAACAAACATAATTATGGCTATAAAGGGAAAAACTTTCTTGTACATTGTGTAATTAAGCTGTGGTACTCTGCCCTGGTGGAATGAGCCAAGGCATTTTTTTCAATAAAGATTAGCTGTTTCTAGGGGCATGTCTATACTTACCTCCGGAGCGATCAGTCCAGCAGGGGTCGATTTATCGTGTCTAGTGAAGACATGATAAATCGATCGCCGAGTGCTCTCCCGTTGACTCCGGTACTCCACCGGAGCAAGAGGCGCAGGCGGAGTCGACGGAGCGTCAGCAGTCGACTTACCGCAGTGAAGTCACCGCGGTAAGTAGATCTAAGTACGCTGACTTCAGCTACATTAGTCACGTAGCTGAAGTTGCATAACTTAGATCAATCTCCACCCCCCACCCCCCCAGTTTAGACCAGGTCTAGGAGTAAGAGCATCTACATTTTTTAACTTTGGACAAGTGGTGGTTTTTTGTTTTTTGTTACAAGAGCTGCAAACGTCCGTCTTTTGGTCATAAGCTGATCATCAGCATAGTTTTTAAAGCAGTTTCCTTCTGACCTAACAGTTTAGTCAGACCTTAAGACTGATATTGTGTACCTAAACATCTTGTAGATATACAGCAGTTTTCTTTATATGAACCCTGTAGATATATTTGCAAAGAACTGCTTATGTTCTGTTTGAGGCATAGTAGTAAGTTGTCTCAGTATAATGTGATAAATGGCTCAACGTGCTAAAATTCCATAAATTTCCTTCCTAAACAGGAAATGACTTGTGCAGTTTGGCATGCTCACTCTTCAAGCCGTATTTGCTGCTAAACACAATTCTAGCTCTTGAATCTGTCTTGAGCAAAAAGCATTCCTGAAAGATTCAGTACTTGTAGTGATTTGGATTTTCCTATATATTTTCATCTCAAGAGGTCACTTTTTAAATAACCGTGGTTAAAATGGTCTGTCAAGATGTATGTTAATGACCACAAAGGACACGAATGGGGTTTGCCTTGCTACTATGGAGGACCAAATTAGTCTTCTTTCAAAAACTGCCCATTATGAGGGCAATGGTATCTTCTAAAATTCTTTAAACTGTCAGGCAGCACTTAAGCAAACAATTTTTGCTTTCAGGCAAGAAAAAAAACCACTATTTCTAGACCGTAATGGCCTTAATATAAAATGAATTTTAATATTGCCAACTAATTATCTTTACTTCCGACCCATGCTGAATCTCTCCCTTGAATTAAACACTTCAGTTTTTGGTATAAACAAGGCAGGCTTTATTTTTATAACCACTAAAAGAGTGAGATGAGAAAATGGAAGTATATCTTTAATGTAACCAGTTAATCATACATGCTTAGGGCTAGATCCTTCACATGGATCCAGGTGGGGCTCCCACACAGAGCCCTTTTGATGACTTCAGTGGACGGCCTTGCAGGCACAATGATTTGCATAGGCTATGAAGTGGGCTACTTGCGTCTGATGAAGTGGGCATTCACCCACAAAAGCTTATGCTCCAATACTTCTGTTAGTCTTAAAGGTGCCACAGGACCCTCTGTTGCTTTTTGCATAGGCCATGTTACTTAAACCCAGACTTTCTTACCACAAGGGGAATTGTTCTGCTATGTCCCCAAATGTCTGAGAAACTAAAAAAAAAAGCGGTCAAAGAACGACTTAGCTTCACAAAGCTATGAAATGTTGGCAAAGCTATTAATTGACTTCACCAATATATTGCAGATGTCTATATACAACCTTTAAGTACTTAAACACAGGTTTGGGTTTATCAATCTGTCCTTTTTTTTTGTTTTTTCAATCCAAGTGGAGCCAAACAGACTAAAAGAAGTGCCTCAGAGTTTAGATAACAGCCTCTCCTCCCACCTCTGCAGGTGGTACAGGGAGGAGAATTCCCACAGATCTCAGTTGTCTGCTTCAAGCAAGCAGTTAATTTGAAGTTAAATAGATAGCATTTGATATCTTGCTAACAATAAAATGAACCAAATACAAGCAATGAGGCCTTGTAGTTTCCCTGCAACATAAAGACTTGCAGGGTTAGAAAGAAAAGTGGGAGCTGGTTGGCTTAAATAGGTTGCTACAGTCTCTCACGAATACCAAAGCACTAGTTTGTTATACTACAGACAGGAAATTGTTGGGTTACAGTTTAGACCCAGCCCAAATCAGTAGTTTCCTCTTAAGACTTTCAGGTTTCTGTTTTACGTAATGTGTTAGAGTCTGACTTATTTTAGAAATAGTTTTAAAAAACCCTCATTAAAGCAATCCATGTTCACATACTTCCCTTTTTCTCCCTAGCCACTGGCATATCTAGCCATTGCATTTTCTAGCTTTCTAGTTTACTAAAGTACAAATTTCTATCAAACCTGCAAAAATACTAAGATTTTTACAGGAATACTGTAGTGACTGGTACCTTTTTAAATAGTAGAGTTAGTGTTACCACTAAATACAGGAAATGTGTGTATTTCATACCTTTCTGTGTGTTTAGAAATGTATATCAAAAAATATTTCATTAGTGGGACCATACAAATACACCTCTACCTCGATATAACGCTGTCCTCGGGAGCCAAAAAATCCTACCGTGTTATAGGTGAAACTGCGTTATATTGAACTTGCTTTGATCCACCAGAGCGTGCAGCTCCCCACCCCCGGTGCACTGCTTTACTGCGTTATATCCAAATTCGTGTTCTATCGGGTCACGTTATATCGAGGTAGAGGTGTACATTTGTACCTAGATATGTATGTGGCTGGAATTTGTTTGGAAATTATTGAAGTGTAGCTATCTCCATTGTGGCATACTCTTTGATAATTTGATCAATAAGGATTTATATTTAATCACTTTTTAGATATGTATTAATATGGCTTGTTCAGGGCAGCTCTTTTGCTGATGCTTCATCATATAAGATGTCATGCTGGAAAGTAAATTGAAATGCACATCCACTGATAGTGGGAGGGAAAACTAACACTAGACTGCAACTTCCCTTTCCACACCCATGTAAAATCTGTTTCTCCTTCAGTCAACTGAGATGCAGACTGAGACAAAGTTTATGTCTGGAGTCTTTATCCATTCCTGGTTGATTTTTAACATTGTGACTTGTTTTCCCATGGAGTTGTGGGGGGGAGAAAGAGGACTTTAATTCTTCTGGGAGTTGGGTGGGGGGGATGTTTGACACGAACACTGTTCTGCAAACTTCCCATTACAACTTCATTGGTAGCAATGGTTTGCGCACCAGTGTAGACTGGCTCCTAGTGTGTGAACTAGAACTGGTTGGGATTTTTTTTTTTTTAACTAAATGTTTTTATTAGAAAATGCTGATTTAGTTGAACTGAAACTGTCCTTGGGAAAAGTTTGGTTTTGATGAATTTCCTGGTGTGTGTGTGTGTGTGGTATATATGGGGGGGGGGGGGGGAGAGTTTCAAAGTTGTTGAAACATGTGTCCTGCTTCAACACATCTAAATGAAAAAGTTAAGGGGTTGTTTGGTTTGGCTTGGTTCAAAATGACTTTGCATTTTAAAATTTGTTAACTATAAATTAAGGGGAAAAAAGTGTAGGTTGACCCAATCCGAAATTTCTTTTAGTATGTGAAAACTTCCAAGATTTTGACTTTTCATGGGACAAAAGAAGTCTCCATCTTAAATTCTTGTGCACTGAGAGAACCATTTCCCTCCAAGCTCTAGTTTTTCACCATTGCGTTGTCAAGACCTGCTCTGACTCTGTGGCAAAGATGCTGGTAGCAGCCTGTCCACAGTAGCACTCTGACTGTTGCTACTTTGAGTGAGTGCTAGGAATTGCAGGCGACTTGAAGAAGACTTGCTAGTGTCCGTGTAGACAGCAAGATTGACATTCTCCTATTCACAGAACCATAACAGCCTGGGCAGCAGCATTGCAGTCTTTCTGCAAGACAGTGTAGGGCACACGAAACGGTGGTGGTGGTGGTGTAGGTGAGAGAGCTGCTTGCTCTCCATAGCCATTCAGTCTTTGGCCTCTGAGAGGTTGTGTTACAAACACCACCCCTGTTTCTTGGGAACTTTATAGACCAAAAATCAATCTAATGTAAACTATTTATTAAATATTAATCTGTACTAGCTGTTTCTCTGTCAGCATGTGTGCACTTTTTGGGAAGGCTTAATTGCTTAAATTTTAAGTGAAATTTGAAAGGTCATAATCTTACTGAACTCCACTATTGCTGATGTTACATAGAGCCTGATTTAAAATAACATCCAACTTCAAAGTTTGGGCTGGAACATCACTCCTGCATTGGCACACTATAAAGGCACATTAAAGGACAAGTTTGTACTATAGACTTTACAACAAGTAACACAAAGAACTTGGTGCTGTGCTACATTTGTGGGCTTGACAGAGATCCAGAGGAGGGGTGGTAGTGCAAACATGGCTTTGCACCATGTTTGTGGCTCCAGATTTCTGAGCCAGCCAGGAACCACCCCAGCTGAAGACCATTCTAACTTTTATGCTTAGCTACCTGCAGCCCCAAGAGGCTATTTCAGCAGCCAAGAATAGTTATAGCTGAGAAAGGGTCTGGCCACACCTCCTTTCCCATGTCATGCCCCCACTGAGTTACCATGCCCATCCGAAGAAGACCGCAGCTAAAGTTAAAATGCACAACAACCTTCTTAGCAAACTGGCAGGTTCGTCATGGGGTGCTTGTGCTCCAACTTTGCGGACGTCAGCTCTTGCCACCTCGTATTCGATGGCGGAGTACTGCACACCAGTTTGGAGTCTCTCGTCCCACACCAAACTGGTGGATACACGGTTACATGCTGCCATGCATATCATCTCTGGCACCCTGCGTCCGACTCCACTCCCATGGCTCCCAGTTCTGAGCAATATCGCTCCTCCTCACATCAGACGAGAGGTTGCCACTGGCAAGTTACTGGAGAAAGTACGTGCCAACTCCAGCCTGCCGCTGTACAATGACCTTTTTAAACCACCAGCTGCACGTTTGCTGTCACATCGCCCATTATGGCCTCATCCGCCACGCCAGCATGTTAGGGCAGAAACATTCTTGCTGAGAGGAATAGATATCTGTTATAATCCCCAACCAGTCCCTCCTCACCAACCCCACAATTTGCCCGCCTGGTTTTGACCTGCCCCGTCGCCAATGGTCCCTGTTGAACAGGTTCCGGACCGGGCAAGGTCTCTGTGCAGCCAACCAGTGTCACTGGGGCCTTCGTGACAGCCCTTTGCGCAGCTGCGGTGCAACACAGACGATGACGCACATTGTCGATGAATGCCTGCCGACTAGGTTCAGCAGTGGACTAGAAGAACTGCATCACGCCACTGAAGATGCCATCGCTTGGCTAGAGGACTGTGCACACGCTAAATAAATACACAAATAACAAAATACATGGGTTTTTGCAAACCCTTGTATTTTCTGTTACTTGTATTTGTCTCTTAAAAAAAACTGGATAAATGTTTTTTTAATTCTTGACAAAACATATTTAACAAGATGACCAACACAGGTTAATGATCTTTATGGCTCTCTTTATGTGATGTGGTATTTTGTATTTCACTTCTTTGCAAGTAATGCAAAGAGTGTATTGAAGCAAGACCTGTTAGTGTCTTGGTGAATTTGATTTCCAGATGTGAAGTGACTAGTCCTTTAACATGCAAAAAATGTTTCCTTTCTATAGCTTATTTTTTAAAGTAACCATCATTCTCGTTTGAATTTACCCTCTTCCTCCAAAAAGAGAAATTGTGTGCAAGTAATGTACCTAAATGTACTGATAAAGCTTCTCAGCAAAGCTTGTGTTTGAAGTACTGTGTGAACTGGCCCATTTAACTGGCAGTAGAATACCGTTCTGTTACAGTGTGTATTGTTACCACTAATAGAAAGCCGTTTCTTGAAAAAGCAGCATTTGAGCTTCCTTCTACCAGCTGTCATTAGGCTGAAAATTATGATTTTTATAAACCATGGCAGCATTGTGACATGTCAGAGATTCAGTATTCATTTTAGCATCAAAATACCTGTCCAGTTCTAAAATGAATTTTGCTATTTAATATTTTTTAAACAAATTTTTCCTCTTCTGCTTCTTAAAGCATTTCTGACTGTGAACAAAGGCATTTTGTGTGCTCCCCAGCTGTGTGCACAAAATGTTCAACACAAGTACATACAGTGTAGGCATGTGACAAAATCCACATCCATTTTTAGAAAAAATGGTGTGGCTTACAATTTTGATGTTTTGTTCCCATAGGCCATGGTCATAAATAACGACACTTCAACAAGGTGCTAGTTGCATACTTGTTACAAAATGTCAGGTGGGATTTTTCTTTTAAGCTTCTAGCCTTAGCCTTGGCGGTTGTGAAGATATATACTTCACAAAATGCACAGGTTTACATGTTTGTTTGGTCTACAAACCGACTATAAAAACAACATCAACAAGACCGGGGTGGGCAATAATTTTCGCGGGGGGGGGGGGGGCACTCCACGATTTT
This sequence comes from Emys orbicularis, assembly GCF_028017835.1. Taxonomy (NCBI): domain Eukaryota; kingdom Metazoa; phylum Chordata; order Testudines; family Emydidae; genus Emys; species Emys orbicularis. The sequence continues at coordinate 9,305,155 of NC_088686.1, read as the reverse complement.
GGGTAAGTTGTCACAGGCTGCACATTTCTACTATATTAATGAGGGAGGTGTGGAGTCTGGGAGGGAGTTTGGGTGCAGGAGGGGAGGGGGTTCTGATCTGGGGCAGAGGATGGGGTGCAAGGTGGAGGCTCTGGCCGGGAGGCGCTTACCACAGGCAGCTCTCGGCCAGCGGTGCAGTGGGGCGCTCAGGCAGGCTGCCTGCGTGCTGTGGCCCCACGCCACTCCTAGAAGCATCCGGCTGCTGGCACCGTGGCATGTCTCTGTGCGCCCCTTGGGGAGAGGAGGGCAGCAGGTCTCCGTGTGCTGCCCACCCCCACAAGCACTGCTCACACGGCTCCCATTGGCCGGTTTCCGGCCAATGGGAGCTGTGAGCACAGTGCTGGGGGCAGCGTGCGGCACCGCCTCCCCTTTGCCCCCTCCCCAGCCAGGGGCACGCAGAGACATGCCAGCAGCCGGCCGCTTCTGGGAGCAGCATGGGGCCACGGTAGGCAGACAGCCTGCCTGAGTGCCCCGCTGCACAGCGAGACTTTTAGCAGCCCAGAGATCGTGACGGGTAAGCCAAAGAGCCTGGCAGGCCAGACAGAAATGTTAGACTGGCTGCATCCGGTCCACGGGCCATATTTTTCCCACCCCTGAGCAAGACAGAATTCAGAATCCTGACATTTGTCGCAAGTAGCATTAAGTGCTTTGTTACAGAACTGTGTACAGTGTGGACTTTTTTAAAATCAAAATTTACTTTTTTTTTTTTAATCTGCAGTAGAAAAGCTGTGTTTCCAAAAGACAACTTGGAACACACCAGATGAGAAATATTTGATATATTGTAAGTGTTGGCAATCCACCTAAATGCCAGGTTGAGCTACTAAAGGCTAGTCTACCATTGAAATGCTACAATGGCACAGTGGGGTTCTCCCATTGGCATAGTTAATCCTCTGCCTGAGAGGCAGTAGCTAGATCAAGGGAAGACTTCTTCTGTCTGCCTAGTGCTGTTTACTCCAGGGGTAGATCAGCTTAACTGTGTCGCTGGGGGGAGGGGGGGAAAAGGAGGGGTGGATTTTTCACATCCCTGAGCTATATAGCTGAGTCAACTTAACTTTTGAGTGTAGACCAGGCCGCAGTTCCAAGGAAATCAGAAGAATGGGGAAGGCAAACGCTGCATTTGGCGGACTCAAAAACATCTGGCAACTCAAAAGCATCTCCCTCAAGACAAAAAACTGTGTACAAAGCAATTGTTATCGTCATAACAACATATAGCAGTGAGACATGGCAGCTTACCAAGAAAGATAAACTAAAGTTGGATGCATTTAATCACAAATGTCTGAGAAGAATATTGGGAATAACCTATAGAGATAGGAAGATGAATGAAGAAGTCAGAAAAATTACTGGACAAGGTACCCTCTCACAATTAATCTACAAAAGAAGACATCAGTGGCTGGAACATGTGCTGAGAATGGAAAAAGAACACTTACCAAATACCGCCCTTGAATGGAAACCAGAAAACGCAAGAAGAGAGGAAGACTGTGAATAACAGTTCTGAACGACATCGAGCACCTCAACATGAAATGGGAAGATTTGGAGAGAAGGGCAGTTGACAGGCAAGGATGGCAAATGTGGGTAGCCCAATGTGTGGCAAAGCACTGGATGGTCTAAGGTCTGGGCGCAGTAGTAGTGTCCTCTCTAGGTAATCCGACTGCTCAAGGAGTAAGGTGCTCTACACCCTGAGTAAACATACTATCTTACTCCTTGGGTAGTCCCATTGGTACTACTTGAGTGAGTTAAGGGTATTACAGCCTGGCCCTATTAGGCTAAGTAATAGTGATTGCTCTCTGGTAACAGGTGCATGCCTTTAGTCAAGCAGTGACTACCTTTGTTTTACTAAACTACATGGCTCAGATAATAGTGAGAATTTGACTTTTTTTTTTTAATTTCTGATTTGACATTAACTTATCAAACTATACTCTATGAAAGCAACATTGTTAGATTTTAAATTAAAAATTCTCAGTAGCTTGTTTTAAGTATTTGAGGTTATTGGACAACAGTATTCCACACACTTGTTTGTGTGTGGTGGTTTTGTTTGGTTTTTTTAATTGCTAATACAACTTATGACACTAAAACTTTTCTTGTGGCAGTTCGGGTCACTTGGCTAGCTCTGCATTCTTAGTAGCGTGTTTTTGTTTGTTTGTTTGTTGTTTTGTTTTTTGGTTGTTTTCAAATAAATTGTTGGTGATACAGAATCCGTGAACATTAGGTAAAGGCAGAACAGGTTTCAATAAGCTGACTAAATAAGAAACTGCAAGTGGACTTTTCAAGCTCTTCTTTTGCCACCTGTTCTTGTTCCCTGATTATTTCAATTTGAGAAGCCTGCTGTGTAATGAAGTAGTCCAAAATTAAAAACACTCGTTCTTCACCTGTGGCAAAGACCAGTGCAGGGGAAAAGTTGGTTTCTCTCCTGCAAACTGCATTGACTTGTCTGGCCACTGATATCCATCAATTCAAAGATTTTATTGATCATCAAAGAAATAGATATGGTTGCTTGATGATGGGGTTTTGGTGTGCATTTTTAAAAATATGATTGGGTGATCAGTAACATTTCTCTTGCATCGTGGCATTTATCTCCTTCTTATTTAGACTTCTTTTTTGATACTATGGGTTGAGAATCTGAGATTGAAGAAATGAACAATCACTTCACTCACTGCTTGTGATGTAGACTTGTCCTTGGCGTATGTCTTTCTGCAGAGTCTCCTGAAGTTCCTTCTGCATTTCAGTAGAAGCAGTATAACTGCTTTCTGTTTAGCAGAGCTGGCCAATAGTTTTTGAAAATTCAATGACAAACTTTCAGATTTTTTTACAGATCTGTTTAGTTTGGAGCCTATTTCAACCACTTTAGGCAATCTAATCCACATGTCTTCCACACTTGTCTCTAGTTCTGTGGTTTACTACTTTGGCAATGACCGTGTCAAAACCGAGGGCAATGTTTCAGTCACAAATTGTCAGACAGGCTAGTTCTTAAACTGTTCAAAATGCTCGCTCACTAAATTCCACCACACAGTATATCTTCAGATAGCTTCACTTAGGCCTGGTCTACACTAACCCCCAAATTCGAACTAAGGTACGCAACTTCAGCTACGTGAATAACGTAGCTGAAGTCGACATACCTTAGTTCGAACTTACCGCGGTTCAGACGCGGGCTACATGCGGCAGGCAGGCTCCCCGTCGACTCCGCGGTACTCCTCTCGCCGAGCTGGAGTACCGCAGTCGACGGCGAGCGCTTCCGGGATCGATTTATCGAGTCCAGACCAGACGCGATAAATCGAACCCAGAAGTTCGATTGCCAGCTGTCGAACTACCGCGGTAGTGTAGACCTGGCCTTAGAGCAGATAGGTAAAAACATTCTAATTACTTAAAGTCGACTTTAAGTATTCTACAATTTCATTAAAAATTTTCTTTACTGGAGTATCAAGATCTTTGGCTAAAGATGTCAAGTAAGCATTACAGCCACATGCAGTGAGTTTCATGCTTTGTCATTGTTCTCTACAAGAGTCTTCTTTTCTTCCACGTTTGCAGGATTATTAACATCTAAGATGCACCCATACTGAACAAGAATTCTGATGTTACTTCTTTTGAACTGAGCATATCCTGATGTTTGTCCAATGTACATCCTCCTCTCCTGTTGTCACATTTGCACAAATTATTGAACTATGATGGCGATAATTAAATATTTTATGATGGTGCCCAAAAGGCCCTTATTAGGATTGGGTCCCCATTGTGCTGGGCAAGAAAGACTCATTCTCAGTATCTCTCCACCCATTGAGACTCGAGTTTTTCCCCTTAGGCATTTGCAAAAGCTTTCCAATCTCATTGTCGTGTGCTGCATCCAGCAATTCTGTATGAAAGTCCCTACCTGTCCTGGTACCGCGGACCGCACTGCACCCCAGAAGCAGCCAACAGCAGGTCCGCCTCCTAGGCAGAGGCGCATGGCTCTTGCCCTCAGACACTGCCTCCCCCCTCCGGTGTTTAGGGCAGGGGCAGCGCGCCTAGGAGCTGGACCTGCTGCTGGCCGCTTCCGGGGTGCAGCGCGGTGTCGGAACAGGTAGGGACTACCCTGGCAGCACCACCGATGGGACTTTTACAAGACCAGAGCCACCGGGACCCAGTGCCTTACATTTCGTGACCCACCACTGGGTCCCAACCCACAGTTTGAAAACCACTGCCCTAGGTGTTTCCATATCATAAATCCATCCCAAACGCCTAACTTCATCCCATAATAACTAAAAATATAATCTTAGGTTTTGACACTCATGCTTGGTCTCAGCCCAAAGGGGTTTTGAAATACACCTCTACCTCCATATAACACTACCCGATATAACACAAATTTGGATATAACGTAGTAAAGCGGCGCTGGGGGGGGGCGGGGCTGCACACTCGGGTGGATCAAAGCAAGATCGATATAACGCGGTTTCACCTATAATGCGGTAAGATTATTTATTTTTTTATTTATTTATTTATTTATTGGCTCCCGAGGTCAGCGTTATATCAGGGTAGAGGTGTAGTTCTATTATACTGATTGGGCTCTTGGTGGTAACATGACGAAAATGTGATTGCATTTAAAAAAAGTTGTCTCCAAGATGATTCAAATAGGTTTTCAAGCATCTGATTCTTTGTGGATTTGGTAGTCAATGAGGACTTTGTACCTCTGGCATATTTGAAGGAATTTGGCTTACAAAGGTAACTGAAATATGAGGCAAAGGAAGTACAGAATTTTGTTCAAATGGTGATTGGTTTTTTTTTTTTTTTTTTTTTTGGCCCATAGTACAGTAAATCAACTTGCTTATTGCTTTACTTCATTTGTCTACAGAGTATGTTAGCTCAAAATGAAAGTTCAGGTCCAGTTAAAAGATTAGCATCTCAGTGTCCAAGGCTGTCAGTCAGACTGGTTGATTGTCTGCACATCTCCACTCACGTTATGAAACTCAACCCTCTGCCATATTTGATAATCTTTTAATGACAAATTTCTAACCTTCAGAGAAAAATTTAAATATGGATCCATTCCAGTAACATCTGTATAAACTTCACTCTTCATTAAAACCCACAAGTGAAAGGAAAGAGCCCAGCAGTATTTAAAAATAACTATTAATATTTAAATATCTTTCCTAAAGTCAATAAAAATGTCTACACTAATCACCAAAAGATCCAGACTTCTCACTGACTGAAACAAGGTCTTCATTAGCATTCTTGGCATTAAAATGTTTCATTGCTACTACCAAGCCGTGCATATCTGTTGCACTTTTCACGTGATATGTAATCATTTTCTAACACTGCCAAATGATGCAGGAATCTCTTCAAAATATTCTCAGATGGCTTCCGCCCCCCCCCCCCCCCCAATCTGGAGATATGATAAGCTTTCCCCTTTTTTTCTCTCTCTCGCGCGCACACACACGCATGCACAACCTTACTGTGACTTATTGATGTAACACTGTTTAAAAAAAAAAAAAAAAAAGTGTTTCTGCGACACCTATGTAAAAACACAGTTGCTTTTGATAAGTGTTAAACTGTTTTCACTCTAGATCCAGAATTATTCACTGTTATAGGTTGTTCTGCATCTTGTAATTCTTTCCAGTGTACAGTGGCTACTTGTGCTACTAACAAATAGCAGGGCTTCAGCTCCTAGTTGTCTGGAGGTGTTCTTTCCCTTGGATCTCTTGCAGCAAAAATCCATCTCTCCCACACACCACCCCACCCCAAACAGCTGCATGTCAGCAATCTCTTAGGTAATCTCAGTAGAAAGAGCCTGCAACTCCCTCTCGTCCCCACCCCATTCCCATTCCATGCATGCAAAAACATCTCTTTCCCCCCCCCCCCCCCCTGGACTTCTCAGCAAGGAGTGTACACAGTCTAGGCAGCCAACTTGCCACTTTGTGTGGTGGTGTTTTTTGTTTTGTTTGTTTGTTTGTTTGTTTGTTTTTTTATATTATAATATATTTAAAAAAAAAAAAACCCACCCCAAAACAACCTGCATTATATATAATGCAGGTATTGGACTAGTTCTTTGATCAAAAGGTACTTGAACTTTTGAAGTCAAAATATATCTGATTTGTCGTCTGATCCTAGTGAATATCTTAAATATTTATCTTGGCCTGTGGCCTTGAATGTTGTCCATGAACCTTTAAAATATTTTAGGAAAGCAGCAGTAATTTTTTATCATTAGCTCTTCAAGAGCTAGAGTAGAATTTTTACCTCTTAAAATAAACTTTCCATCTAGCAATGCAAAATTAAATCTGAGACTAAGGTTTACGATTTCAAAAGGGCTAACTTTAATAAATTAAGGCGACTAGTTAGGGAAGTAGATTGGACTAACATATTTATGGATCTAAAGGCGGAAGGCGCCTGGGATTATTTCAAGTTGAAGTTGCAGGAGCTGTCGGAGGCCTGTTTCCCGAGAAAGGGAAAACAGTTCGTAGGCAGGAGATTTAGACCGAGCTGGATGAGCGAGCATCTCAGACAGGTGATTAAGAAAAAACAGAAAGCATACAAGGAGTGGAAGAGGGGAGGGATCAGCAAAGAAACCTACCTTATTGAGGTCAGAGCATGTAGAGATGGAGTGAGAGGCCAAAAGCCGTGTAGAGTTGGACCTTGCGAGGGGAATTAAAACCAATCGTAAGAGGTTTTATAGCCATATAAATAGGAAGGAAACAAAGAAAGAAGAAGTGGGACCGCTTAAAACTAGATGGAGTGGAGATTAAGGATAATCTAGGCATGGCACAATATCTAAACTAATATTTTGCATCGGTCTTTAATGAGGCTAATGAAGGACTCAGGAATAGTGGCAGCGTGACAGATGGGAATAAAGGAGGGGGGGTTGACATTACCGTATCCGAGGTAGAAGCCAAACTCTAACAGCTTAACGGGACTAAATCGGGCGGACCGGATGATCTTTAATATTCTCGGATGAAGGAACTGGCGCGAGAAATTGCAAGCCCGTTAGCGATAATTTTTAATGAATCTGTAAACTCGGGGGTGGTACCATTGGACTGGAGAATAGCTAATGTGGTTCCTATTTTCAAGAAGGGGAAAAAAAGTGACCCGGGTAACTACAGGCCTGCTAGTTTAACATCTGTAATATGCAAGGACTTGGAAAAAATTTTGAAGGAGAAAGTAGTTAAGGACCTTGAGGTCAATGGCAATTGGGACAAATTACAACACGGTTTTACAAAAGGTAGATCATGCCAAACCAACCTGATCTCCTTCTTTGAGAAAGTAACAGATTTTTTAGATAAAGGAAATGCGGTGGATCTAATATACCTCGATTTCAGTAAAGCGTTTGATACGGTACCGCATGAGGAATTATTGGTTAAATTGGAAAAGATGGGGATTGATATGAAAATCCAGAGGTGGATAAAGAACTGGTTAAAGGGGAGACTGCAGCGGGTCGTACTGAAAGGTGAACTGTCAGGTTGGAGGGAGGTTACCAGTGGAGTTCCTCAAGGTTCGGTTTTGGGTCCGATTTTATTTAATCTATTTATTACTGACCTCGGAACCGAATGTAGGAGTGGGCTGATAAAGTTTGCGGATGATACAAAGTTGGGAGGTATTGCCAATTCAGAGAAGGATCGGGATATCCTGCAGGGAGATTTGGATGACCTTGTAAACTGGAGTAATAGTAATAGGATGAGATTTAATAGTGAGAAGTGTAAGGTGATGCATTTAGGGATGACTAACAAGAATTTTAGTTATAAGCTGGGGACGCATCGGTTGGAAGTAACGGAAGAGGAGAAGGACCTCAGAGTCCTGGTTGATCGCAGGATGACTGAGTCGGCAATGTGACGTGGCCGTGAAAAAAGCTAATGCAGTCCTGGGATGCATTAGGCGAGGTATTTCTAGTAGGGAGAAGGAGGTGCTGGTTCCGTTATACAAGGCACTGGTGAGACCTCATTTGGAGTACTGTGTGCAGTTCTGGTCTCCCATGTTTAAAAAGGATGAATACAAACTGGAATGGGTACAGAGAAGGGCCTCTAGGATGATCCGAGGAATGGAAAACCTGTCGTATGAAAGGAGACTCGAGGAGCTCAGTTTGTTTACCTTAACCAAAAGAAGGCTGAGGGGGGATATGATTGCTCTCTTTAAATATATCAGAGGGATAAATACCAGGGAGGGAGAGGAATTATTTCAGCTCAGTACTAATGTGGACACGAGAACAAATGGATATAAACTGGCCGTAGGGAAGTTTAGGCTTGAAATTAGACTAAGGTTTCTAACCATCAGAGGGGTGAAGTTCTGGAACAGCCTTCCGAGGGAAACAGTGGGGGCGAAAGACCTCTCTGGCTTTAAGATTAAGCTTGATAAGTTTATGGAGGGGATGGTTTGATGGGATAACATGATTTTAGTCAATAGGTCAATAACGTGCCATCGCTGGTAATTAGTAACAATGGTCAATGATGGGATATTAAAAGTTACTACAGAGAACTTTTTTCCGGAGGGTCTGACTGGAGAAGCTTGCTCGCATGCTCGAGGTTCAGCTGATCGCCATATTTGGGGTTGGGAAGGAATTTTCCTCCAGGGTAGATTGGCAGAGGCCCTGGAGGTTTTTCGCCTTCCTCCGCAGCATGGGGCAGGGGTCGCTTGCTGGAGGATTCTCTGCAACTTGAAGTCTTTAAATCATGATTTGGGGACTTCAACAGCTGAGTCAAGGGAGAGAATTATTCCAGGAGTGGGTGGGTCAGCTTTTGTGTCCTGCATCATGCGGGAGGTCAGACTAGATGATCATAATGGTCCCTTCTGACCTTAAAGTCTGAGTCTATGAGAATACTGTTACTAATTACAAGCCATCCTTGTTCCTTCAGTTCATGTTGGAGTAGGGTGACCAGATGTCCTGTTTTTAAAGGGACAGTCCTGTTTTGGGGAATTTTTTTCTTTATATAGGCACCTATTACCCTCCACCCCCTGTCCCGTTTTTTCCACAGTTGCTATCTGGTAACCCTACGTTGGAGCTGATGCTAAACTTCCCTGAGACTTCTTAGGGACCTCTTGGCAAAACCAAAATTATAAAAAGGCACAAGCCCAGCTTAAAATGTAAAAATACAAAATGTTGAGACCTTTTGAAGGCATCCTACTTCAAAGGACTTACTCTTCCCTCCTGTCACTATCAGTACATAAATTGGAATTGCTGCATTGCTTAATTCTGCCTGAAATGATATAAGAAAGTCTATTAAAGTACTCTCGCAATACATGCAAAACAATCCTTGCATGGATTGTACTGTAGTCTCTATCAAATATAAGGTGTAAAAGTGATTTTTTTTTTTAAAATTATTTTTAAGTGGAAATACATAAGGCTGGGTAGCATAACTTCATATATGTCCTTAACTGCCTCTGAATAAAGGCCCTGATCATGCAACTTGACTCATGTTTGTGGACCTCTGTTACTTCATGGAGCCCCACTAGAAGTCAGTGGAACACCAAGGGGTGCAACAGGCTGCAGAAATGGGGTTGAACGCACGGGTCCTCTTTGTGAGAAGCCTTTGCCGCCTTCACATCCCACAACATTTCCAGGTCATAGAGCAACAGGGCCCCTGCTTGTGCCATTTCCTCCGTCTTGTTTCCTTACTACTCCGTATGGAACAAGAGGAGGCTTGTGGAGTTTCCAATCCCCGTGTGCTGGCTATGTTCATGGAGGGGATGAGCCAGGCCCATTTGCCTTGGTCACTGAATACTTATGAGAATGATTGTATATCTGAATTGTGGATTGTCTGCAAACTCTGTTAAATGCTAATATAAATTGACATTCCTCTGACTTCTGAGGCTGACTAGACTGAGTACAGTGATGCTTTCAAGGGCAGATCTGGTACATGGTGTTCAGCATTTGTGAACACTGGAATCGGGGAACCCATAACCTTTTCTACTGCGAATTCTGTGGACAAATAATTGGGCTAAGACTCTGGCCACTGCAGTTTTGTTTTTAAATTGGGATTTTGGGAACAACGGCTTTTTTTTATCACTCTTTTGGGAACACAATAAAGGAATCTGCTGCCCTAGATACTGACTCTTAAATTTAAAAATTAAATGGGAACCTTTTTTTTTTTTTTTTTTTTTTTTTGTCTTGCAGCCTTTTTAAATTTTTTTGCTCACGCTTGGAAGTCAGTGGTAGGGGCAGTGAAGGGAAAGTATTATCTTAACTAAATGTATTTGGGTTTTATTCTTAGCATTTTTTAAAAAAGTTTCTAATAGCTATAACACATACTTGCAGAGATTTTTGGCACATACTTATTCAAATGTATACAGAAACATAGTTCACAGTGGCATTTTGTTCAAAATCCCGTAAATCATTTGGTGAGTTAAACTGTCTAATGGGTTCATAGTATAGCAGTGGTTTCATCAGAGGCCTAGGCGTAAAATGGAACCTAGTGCTACTCTGCAGAAATGGCTTCCTGAGGTAATATTCATGGCTATTGCAGTTTCCTGTTATCTTATTCCACATATCAATATAGTGGAGGTTAACAGTTTGTCAAACACAGCATGCATGGGGGGGGGGGGGGAATGGTATTTCTAGCCCCTGCTGGTTATGAGATACACCTCTACCCTGATATAACGTGACCCGATATAACATGAATTCGGATATAACGCGGTAAAGCAGTGCTCCGGTGGGGGGGGGGCTGCGCACTCCGGCAGATCAAAGCAAGTTCGATATAACGCGGTTTCACCTATAACGCAGTAAGGCTTTTTTTTTTTTTTTTTTTTGGTTCCCGAGGACAGCGTTCTATCTGGGTAGAGGGGTGTGTGTGTGTGTGTGTGTGTGTGTCTATATCTAGATATAGATATAGATATAGATCACACAAAAGTAAGATGTTCCCATTTTAAATATGGGATGTCCCAAAACAATGAGAAAATTGACTGTTTAATGCAAGACCATTGTATACAATTACTGAGAAGTCATGAATTTTCAGAGTGCCTGTCAAATAACATTAATACCTTCTATAGAAGGAATGAAAATATCTCCTGTTGAACTGGAGAGGAAAGGTTTCTTTTGAGTATATACCATGGCTCTCTAAACTTCTGACAAGGGGCGTAAATTGGCTGATGTAAATTGTTTTTGAACAATTAGTCTTCCTGGAATAAATAGAAAGCTCTTTGCATATATTGATTGTAGAAGAGTGAGGCAGTGGCCTTTTTTTGTGGGCCATGCAAGGGAATGTGAGTAACTTAGAGTTTAGTTCTGGAACCATGCAAACTAATGAACCAGTCAATATAACTTTCAAAACACTTCTAAATCTCTAAAGTGCCACTAGTAGAACAATAAAACTTTTTACTTTCATGGTAGAAATATTCTTGCTCTTTTTTTTTTTTTTTTTTTTTTTTCCCCACTGCAACCATTGGAGCTGAAGAAAGCATTTAAATAGTCATCTTAATTATGATATTTTGGTAGCTTACACATGTACCTCATTCAAAAAATTAGTTTAATTTTGAAATACCTGCAAAATGTACCCAGTGCGTTCATGTTTCTCTTCATTTATAGCTGCACTCTGAGTTTAATGTTGTACATGATTTTAATTCTGGGATTGGCAATCTAGGTTTATTTTTCTACTACATGAATTCTGAATATGAAATAGTTCTATCTTAAATCCACCACTATCTGTTCTCACTGAGATGATGGATGGGCTAGCATGCCTATGATTGCAGTGGCAGACACCAGTATGAATTAAAAGCCAAGGACATTTTTTAATATTAAATATTTTATGCAGTAAACAGTCACCTTTTTGTCCTCCTGTCATAATGTTCTGCCCTTGGGGAGGTCTCTAGAACTACTGTGGGAATTTTAATGCTTGTCACATTTGAAAGACTGTTAGAATATATCTAGGTTTCAAGGTGAACAGCAACAAAGTCTGCTACTAATTCTGTTGTTTTGCTATATAAAGATGGCCTCAAGTCTTTTTTGTTGTGCCTCTATACAGTTTTCCATCCACAAGCCTGGTCTTGATGGGCAAAAAACATCTTTTTTGTTTGTGTGGATGTTTTTGTTCTGTTTTTTTTTTTTTTTTTTATCCAGTTGAGTTGAATAGGATTTGAAAAGCCACAGATTGACACTTAAGTTTAACCCAGGGGTCTCAAACACGTGGGCCGCATGCCCACCCCTGGGATTGCCCCCTGTGGCGTTGCGAGCCCCGCACCGCTCTCTGAAGCAGCTGGCAGCACACCCCTTCGGGCCGGGGAGGGAAGGAGGCAGAGGGCTCCTGCATTGCCTCCTTCCAGGCACCACCCCCCCGCAGCTCCCATTGCCCGGGAACAGGGAACCGCAGCCAGTGGGAGCTTCGTGGGAGATACCTGGAGGAGCAGCAAGAGCAGCACACGCACGGAACCCTGAGCCCCTCCCCCAGGGGCTGCAGGGACATGGTTCCAGCTGCTTCCTGGAACGGAGCAGTACGGGGCCGGGGGCCAGGGCAGGCAGGCAGGGAGCCTGCCCTGGCCCCGGTGCGCGCCGCTGCCGCCCCGCAGCCGCTCTAGGTAAGCGGTGCTGGGCTGGAGCTCGCACCCTGAACCCCTCCTGCACCCCAACCCCCTGCCCTGAGCCCCTGCCACATCCTGCACCCCAACCCCTGCCACATCTGACTCCCCTCCTGCACCCCAGCCTCCTGCTGCACCCTGACCCCCTGCGGCACTCCTCACCCTCTTGCACCCCACACACCAACTCCCTGCCCTGAGCCCCCGCCACACCCTGCACCCTTTCTGCACCCCGTGGGGGCAGCGTTGGGGTTGGGACTTCGGGGAAGGGGTTGGAATGGGGTGGGGAAGGGGTTGGAAGAGGTGGGGCGGGGCCTAATGTAAGGGGTGGAGTGGGGACGGAGCCAGAGGCAGCGAGGGGGGGTGTCAGTGATGCGGCCCTCTGGTCAATGCACTAGTCCTCATGTGGCCCTCATGGTCATTTGAGTTTGAGACCCCTGGTTTAGCCTGTCCTTTTAATGGGGTTTTCAAGTTAACACACTATGGGGCAGAGAGAATGGGGACCTGGGCTGGATTAACCATCATCAGTGGGCTCTTGGCACAAACACGTCTGGGGCCCTACCTTCTAATATAAATAACAAACAGCAATACAGTATACACATAGCTGCTAAGTCTGCTCGCCAAGCTAGACAATCAGGAAAAGGAATTTCAAAAATTCATGGTGCTTTAAAGGGGAGGGGGAACTTCCAGTCTCCTGTGACCCCTGGGGCAGTGGCATTCACAATTGTGACCAGGTGGTGATGGTGCATTGTTGTAATGTGGCACTTACATGGGTGGATCTTCTGGGAGCTATTGCTCATCCTGCTGCTCGAGGTGCAATTAACCATGATGGGGTGGCAGCTGGGCTGAATTTGAGTGGTGTTGCTGCAGGCTTGTGCACCAAGTGGCATTGCCAGTCAAGTCAACAAAGTTTCTTTCTTTCAGTCTGTGCACAAATTTGCCCCCTTCCCCCTCCAATTTGGACCATAGGCACGTGCCTTAGTTTCCTTTTTTTCCTTCTCAAGACATAACCCCCAGACATCTCGGATCCTTATTTCCTCCTGTTTTCTGGAGAGCTCCAAAGAACTAGAATGAGTAAAATATCCCACAGTAGGCTGGAACCTGAGATGCAGCTTCCGCACTTCTCCCTTGAGGGAAAGAAGAGAGGCTGGGACTTGAAACGCTCAAGTTTCAGCCTACTGTGATGTCATGTTCTTGCTCAAAGTCTCTAAAAGAATCATCCAATAAAATGGAGAAAGTTGAGACCTGAGATTCCTTTTAATGCAGGAAAAGAAGCTTTGTTTTTTCCTTCCTTCCCCCCCCCCCCAACTTTGACCCAGTCTCCTCAGTAGCATGGAACATAAGTGGGTCTGCTGTTTGAGCACCTTCAGTTACCAGCTGGGGGTTCTAGGTATCTAAAATCTGCCCAAGAGGCTGTGCATGGTTGAGCCTGACTTTGCCGCACTCTCCCTTGAAAGTACTTGGCTAGAAAACTGCGATAAAGCAGTCTTCTAGCCAATTGCCCATTGAAGACAATTTAACGTTTCTCTTTGCTAGTAAGACAAATGGAAACAGCAGGTATGCCCAGACAAATCACATGTTCACAATCTGAGCTCACTCTAGGGGTATCTTTTTCCTAAGAAGGGCATGCTGAAGGCTTATCTTTCTGTCAGAGGACATCTCTGTGCTAAGGCCTTGTCTATGTTACAAACTTTGGATGATGCAAGTTACGCTGATGTAAAGCCGCTGCAGTTTGCATATTGCTTGTGTGCTTCCATACTTGACTCCTGATAAGTATGCCAGCTCCCTTGTCGGTGCACAGTGCAGTGTGCCAATATGCAACCCACCTCTGGGAAGTTTTGGCAATGCATAGTGGGACAGAAACAAGTCACACAGGGGTGACTTCGAGCAAGGGGTCAACTTCCCAGTATGCAGCTGTCTTCATCCCATGTCTTCTATATCTCATAACTTTTTCCGCCTTTTTTTTTTTTTTTAAATCCCATGAACCCATGCAGCCCTCCTTTGTCTCCGCCGTCTCTGACAGAAGCATGGAGCCTGTACCGCTCTGCACTATTGTCATAAGGGTCGCAAGCACAGAACGCATGATCCTCGGTATCTGCAGAGCCATAAGAAGAACTGAATTGGCGGGGAACATGTGACGATTTCTTGGAGGACAGATTGCTGTGGGACATAGCAAGAACCAATTAAAGGTTGTTGGTGAGGTTGATGGAGCAGCTGCAGATGGTGGAGTGCTGCTTCTGGGCCTGAGAAACAAGCACTGACTACTGGGATTGTATTGTATTTCAGGCTTGGGCTGATAGGTAGTGGCTGCAGAACTTTTGGATGCAAAAGGCCACAATTCTGGATCTGTGTGCTGAGCCTGCCACAGCCTTCCAGTGCATAGTAGATGGGGAGCAATAGGTGGCAGGTCTTTCTCCATTTTGGCACAAAACCACTTTGCCAGAGTACATCAACAGAGAGCTACTTTTCTATGGTTATGCAAGTGTTGATGGCTAACTGACATCAACAGTGGTTGGTCAGGGAAAGGGCATGACACTCACATCTTTTAAGAACACAGAACTGTTCAGAAAGCTGCAAGCAGGGACTTCTTTCCCAACCAGCAGATTACTATTGGTGATGCTGAAATGCAAATAGTGATCCTGGGTGACCCAGGCTACCCCTTGCTCACCTGGCCCAGGAAGCTGTACATGGCCACCTCGACCATACTAAGCAAAAGATTCAAGTACTGGCTCAGCAGGTGCAAAATAACAGTTGAATGCTCTTTTGATTAACTGAAGGGATGCTGGCATTGTCTAATCTCAAGATTCAATCTCCGGGGGGGGGGAAATTCCCAATGGTTACAGCTCCCTGCTGTGTCCTGCATAATATCTGGGGGGGAAGTTGCTTCTGGGTTGCAGGATGGAGGTGGAGCAGCTGTCTGCTGAGTTTGAACAGCCAGACACAAAGGCTCTTAGAGCTCAACGTGGAGCTGTACAGCTCCGGGAGGCTTTGAAAGAGCACTTTAACAGTGAGCCACAGTAATGTGTTGTGGTGTAGTGCCTCTCGGCTCTCTCTGAGCTGAGGGGTGAAAACATGATCTACCTGGCTGGCCCTGGTGGTTTGGGGCCCCTTAAGAATTGTAGAGTGCTTGGGGTGCATCTATGAATATAACGCTGACCACGTACCTGTTGATTTTGAGGTGCTTGCTGTACATTTATGATTATTACACTTTGTCACTGAACCTATGAGTTCTCACTCTGTACAGTAACAAGTCAGAAGGGGCTTTCAGAACTGCTAGGCACTCTGCAGCATGTGTTGTGAACTAATAAAGATTAACCATTTTCCAAATAGAATTTTACTCCATAACAAAACCAGTGCAAAGAAAAAGCTTCAATTTAAAAGCACATCCATTTAAAAATGTAAGTTCTGTTCACTAATTTATTGAGATGGAACATTCATGTCCATCTTACGTACCCACGCTCACCTGTGAAATACAGCAACCGTGGTTATGTGACGTTGTAATTGTCCTCAAGTCCCCCAGCGTGTAGGGATGTGGCCGCTGATGCCACATGAAATATTGAGGGTGGGGTACGATGTAGGATGGTGCTGTAATGGAGTTCTCTCTGGACTGCACAGGGAAGCGAGCCTGTGACTGTTGAGCCTGAGTGAGACTGCAGCATCTGTTTGCTACTGGAGAAGCCCCATTATGTCCTGGTGAATCTCCCTCTACTCTTCCAGCTAGGATGCCTAGGTCTTTCTGCTGTCTGCTCTTCCTTCTCCAGGCTGTCTGCAGTGTTCACCTTCCAGGCCCTTTGCTCACAGACAAGTAACCCTGACCCTGGCACTAGCACCTGCTGCAGCTGTCCCAGGGTGGGGAGACCCACTGAGCGGGCAGCTTGAGCTGGGGAGGGGGCTTGGAGTCCACCTGAAGGGGACAATTGGAAAAACCTGTTAGAGAAGAAGGAGGGAAGGAGAAGAATCAAGATGCTGAGCTACCGGATAAGCTGGAGTAGGAGTTGAGGTGATGATTTTATTATCCAGTTCTTTAATTTTAAAGGACTGGGAAGTGAGAAGGGAGAAAAGGAAAATAGGAACAGTTTCAGGTCAGGAAAAGCGGTCTGCTCACATACCCAGGTGTATTTTTTACTGCTAGAGAAAAAGTGGAAGGAAACTAAATCTACAGACGTACTGAAGGGAATCAAGGGGAAATACTGAAAGGAAATATTTTTGATGAAAAAGGGAATTGCTCAAAAAGATGTTAGATGAAAATAGTTCCTTAAAACAGTACATGAGAAACCCACTCACAAAGGACCTCAAGCATATGAATAGAGAGAATGAGCTATATTCCATCAATAGGCACCTCTGACTGTTTGGATAGCTAATGGACACCTGAGGGCCTACTAGGTGAAGAAACCCCACTTGTGGATAAACTTGATGCAAAGAGGTACAGCCACAGGAACACTGAATCTGTGCAGCACTTCAGGCCAAAGAGAAGCAAAGAACAGGACAGCAAGACTGAAGCTGGACTTGCAGCCAAGGAGCGGAAAAGTTGATACTTCTCTGAAATGAAACAGCATGTTGAGTAATCTTTTGTTCTTAAGAACAATGCTTTGGCATTAACTGAACAGAGTAAGGAAGAGTACCATGTACAAACTCACAAAGGTTAATGTGTTGGTAACCTGAAGCTTCTTATTGTAAGTGGTAAGTACTTGGTAATGGTCTGTACCCGTGGTTCTCAACCTAGGGGTACACAGTGGTCTTCCAGGGGGTACATTAACTCATCTAGATATTTGCCTGCTTTTACAGCAGGCTACATAAAAAGCACTTGCAAAATCAGTACACACTAAAATTTCATACAGACAATGTCTTGTTTATACTGCTCTATATACTATACACTGAAATGGAATAGGAAATATTGTACTTCCAATTGGTTTTTATAATTGTGGTAAAAATGAGAAAGTATGCAATTTTTCAGTAATAGTGTGCTGTGCCAGTTGTATGTCTGATTTTTGTAAGCAAGCAGTTTAAATTGGTGAAACTTGGGGGTATGTAAGACAAATAGGACTCCTGAAAGGGGTACAGTAGTCTGGAAAAGTTGAGAGCCACTGTTCTATATTTATCTTCCTGGTACAGCTTTTGGGTTTTCCCATATTAAGTTCTAAAAACTTAAAATTATCTCTTGTTTTGTATTGTGGTTTGCCCCTCTCTCTCCTTACAGTTAGCCCAGCTTAGCATAGCTGGATCCCTGCAATGGTCTGCAGCATGGGCTTGTAGGATGTCTTCAAACATGTTATCCTAAGTCCTCTTCTTTTTCCTCCTTATCTGGCCTCCGGCATCGCACGGGTGTGGAGGGGCAGCTGCAGATAAAACACAGTTACCATTGTCCATATAGTCAAAATGAAAAGGGAAAGTGAAGAAGATTCAGACCACCCTTCCTTTGCTCCTGTAAACTTTTTAAACCAGACATACTTACTGACATTTTTGCACGGTGCCCTCACAGCACCAGCCCTGGTGAGGATGGCCTTCCAGGAGTGAGGGGAACGAGGAGGAGGGAATTGCTCGGTTGCATGAAACTGCGTATAAAGTAATAGCACTAAATGCTGGCACCAGTTTCCACAGGTAGTGATGGCTTTAGCTGATATCTCACTCCTGAAGCTAACAAAGGCAGAGCTGCTGCTGCTGGCGGCATCCCAAAGCTGCCTGGTCCTGTATGCTGCTAGCAGAGGTGAAAGTGAGCCGGTACGGGCTGGTACAGTGTTCCAGTAAGGAAGTGGCCGAAGCATTCAGTAATAAAAAAAATCAGATTTATCGCTTGAATTAAATATATTTTACGTTCTCTAGAAACAAAATGCTCCTTTTCAGTTTTTACTTCTTGTCAGGTGGAAGACGTTCATGTGGTTCAAAACGTTAGCTTTTGAGTGCCAGCATGGTAAACCGCTTGCTTCTTATTGGTCACGTCTGTCATGTCAGGCGCGCAATTTACAGTAGAAAGCACCCGGTGTGACTGTCCCCTCCATTGGAACACTGTAATTAAATGTAGTTGATTGCAGAATCATACACTGCATAATTCAGCCTTCGCTAAGAGGGAGCAACTCACCAGCAGAATGGATTACAGTAAACATCCCTCTCTGCAAGCCAACAGACCGCCCCTAAGCGTAGTTGGAGAGGGAATCCGAGTTGACCTTGGAGATTAGGGGAGCTGAAAGGCGGCAGGCGGGGGGCGGTCTAAGGGAGCTGAAAGGCGGCAGGCGGGGGGCGGTCTAAGGAGGGCAATGCGAGCAGGACTCAGTAGTGTGATTTGTGCAGGAAACCCATAGGTGCCAACTTTCCCCACCCCCTGACCCCCCCGACTCTACCCTTTCCCCTCCCCAGCCCCGCTCCCATTCCAACCCCTTCCCTGAACACTCTGCCCCCTCCCTGCCCCTATTGGACCCCTTCCCCAAATCCTCACCCTGGCCCTGCTTCTTCCCCGAGCACGCCGTGTTTCCCCCCCCCTTTCCCCCCTCCCTCTCAGAGCTGGCTGCGCCCACAGCTGTTTCGCAGCGCAGGCACTGGGAGCTGGGGGGAAAAAGTGGGCACGTGGCATGCTCAAGGGAGCAGGTGAGGCGGAGGTGAGCTAGGGCGGGGAGCTGCCGGTGGGTGCTAAGCACCCACCAGTGTTTCCCCGTGGATGCTCCAGCACCTACGAGGCAAACCCCTTGCTCCCCACCCAGTTTGCTCTTGGGCTGGTTTTCCTGTGGGCCGCCCACTCTCCAGCATGCAGATCCACATGCGCGGGCCCTTGGGGAACAAGGCAGCTGGGGAGGCGAGTGTTGTGTGCACGCTGCAAGACAAAGGTGACTTTGCACTCCATGCCCAGGGCGCTGTGCTCTGCTCCCAGCCCTTGGGTTCATTCATTATCCAGCCAGCTGCGGAAGGGAGAGCTCACCTGGCTACAATTGAGGAGAACCAGAGCCAGGGACTCTCCTTCCTTCTCCTCTACCCTGGCTCTTTGGGGGAGTCTCTGCAGCTGTCCCTGTTGCAGGTGGCTGTGGAGTGCCAGAGGCAGGAGCCAGCAGCGAGGAAGGCGGGGGGCAAGGCGTGGCGCTTGGCAGAGCGCGAGCTGGGTTCCGAAGCAGCTAGTGCCCCGGATGAAACTTTTGTCTCGCGCCTCTTTCCCACTGGCGCAGCTTGCTGCTGTTTGCTGGTCTGTGACAAACCCCCTGCCCCCAGGCCTCTGCCCGTCTTACACCCTAACGGGCATGTTTAAACGTGAAAGTGAGGAAATGGGGGATTGTCCATCAAAAAGAAGAGCAACAACTGAAGAAGCTGAAAGCCCTTCACAAAAGGGTATGGCTACACAGCGGACATTAAAGTGCTCCTGTAAAGTTTCAGCACTGTAAGTGGCAGTGTAGACAGTGCTCCCAGAACTGGGAGCAGTTCCCCTTGCAGAGGTGGTTTTATTACAGTGCTGGGAGAGAGCTCTCCCAGCGCTGGAGCCGTGACTACACAGTTACGTTAAAGCGCTGTTGGCTGTGTAGACATACCTTTAAAGTTACTACCAGTGCTCTAGAATAAAACTAGTAGAGAGCTACTGTATCAGTCATGCAAAGGGATCCATGAAGTTAAGTGTGTAGGAGTGGAGGTGGGAAGGGGGGGTTGCGATACGACTGTACCAGTAAGAAATTTAAGTTACTTTTGCCCCCGGCTTCTAGGCGGTGTACTGAAATGGTGCCTGCCAAAGTTCTCATTGACTGGCGTGGGAGAGAGTCCTACTGTGGAGAAATAGGGCTGCCATCCCTAGAAACTTTCGGAAGAAGATTGCAGAATACCTCCATGAAACTTAATGTAGACCAGGCCTAAGAGTTAGAGACCAGGAGAAAGAGTGTGCATGTGTGCGTATCCTCACTGTATTGCACCAGTGACTCAACCTGGTTCAGATCTGCGTTGTAATTGCAGACAAATGGACGCAGCATGTAGTCCTGTTCTGGGGGGATCTTGCCTACTCATGACTAGCACCTTTAGGCAGGGTGAATACAAACTGATGTAAAAAAAATAAAGATAGGATTTTTGGACCTAAATTAAATGACATTTTTAAAAATAAACCTTATTTGAAATTGACAACTTATGTTAAGGCCTAAATTTATTGTAATGATTTAAAATAAATATATAATACATATTTGCTGCCAAGTTTTAAAAAAAGTCAGGCCACCGAATGGGTGGAAGTCACTGGCCATGCACCTGGAACCGGAGTTAGAAGTGCTAAGGTGGATTTTGACCGCAGTAGCATCTTCTGCATGTGCGCAGAGAATATTTTCTTCACTTCAGTTTATGCCACTAGTTCAGGTCAATGTTTGATTAATTCAAAGTTAAGAAACCCATTGGGAGTGGGAAAGAGAAAAGCTTGTTTTTCCTCTTCTAATCTATGAATAAAAACTAGGTGTGAGAAGATGAGGTACTAGTTCTAATATCTTGAACATTTTATTTCTGGTCATTATCTGGTCAATTCACTAATTGCTTCCTTTTTGTTTAACAAATCGGTTTGTTTTAAATGCAAAACATGTTCTGATTAACTTTTTTTGTAGGTGTCCAGCACATTTAACATAAAGTAAAAATTAAGAATCTGAATAAATATAAATTAAGCTATATAATTGTTTAATAATTAAGGATAGCTATAGTGTATCCTCTTTCTGGTAGAAAAAAGAAGCACCAATTTAGTTGAAATACTGTATTTAGTTGCAAATCAGCATGTTTTATTGGTTAACAACTAATGAGAATCAGCACTTCTGGAGAAAATAACTAAAAAGTACAAATACAAAACATGATTAAAATCAACTATTTATTATCAAGACTTTCTGCTTGTTGATTTAACTTCATTAAAATCACTTTGAAAATCAATCCATCCTGATCTTAGGGGTCTGTGCCTTTGGTGATACTTGTCCAGCTAGTCATGCCAATAAAGTCTTATTGAGATTAATTGTTTATACTTTCCTTAACATGACACGGTTGCTGTACAATCGAGTAAATTTAATAGTTAAAGCATGCTACTGAAAGTCAGGGCTTCTGGTTCTGTTCCTACCTCTGCTGTGATTCGTTGTGTGACTCTGGATGTGTGATTTTGAGATCCTTGTTAAACACTCAGATTCAGTATTTGGAATAGTAGTAGGAAATGTGTTCATTAATTGCAGTGCATAGAAGCAAAACCCCCTCTCCTGCTGTCACACAACTGTTACCAGTAAGACAAATTAGTCTGTAGAAAATTGAGACATTTTTAATGAACATTTAGAAACCTATGATAGGACTTAATTGAAACACTTTCAAGTGTCTCTCTGCAAAACTAACTTTAACAATTGGTTGCATTTTATAACTTGGATCTCACATTTTGTTACATCAGAAAACATGAAAAATTCCTAAACCTAACATGGTCATTGAAGTCTGACCTAATGGGGCTATTGCTAAATATAGTTTTATCCACGCTGTCTTTTTAGAAACTTGCTGTTTTTAAATGACCACGTATAGAACTGCATTTGTAAATCTAGCAAGTTTTGTTTGAATAAAGAAACATAACTATCTGTAAGATAGCCACAAGATTCTTTGCATAACTGTTTGATTTTTACCTTTCTTAATGCACACCATTTCTTACTGTATGCAGAGCATTCGTCTCGGCCCAAAAGACAATCAAAGTCCACCTTCTGTAGCACTGAAATTACACAAGTGTTAGAGATTCAAAATGACTCTATTTTCAGTGACAACTTCATAAACTTTCAGGATAGCAGAAGCTGGACTTCATGTCCAAAGTTCACTGTAATGATATGTCAGTTTTTTGAGAGTAGCCAAGGCTTGTGTAAGTTTGCATGCTTTTCTATATTTGGTTTTGTTTAATTTGATTGTACAAAGCTGCTGAAAAGTTTAGCTGACATTCTCACTTTCTGGCTGCAGTATTCTACCAATAGGATTCCCCCCCTCCCCCCCCCCATGCTTAAAGAAACTGTCCCTTTATATTCTGTGAACTTCCTTAGTGATCCTGAGATCAAGATAGTATGAAGGTATAAAGGAGAAGGAAGATGCATTGTAATTCAGATTCTTCTTCCATCTCTCCTTGCCTGAGCATCAATTAGCTTCAGAAGTTCAGAGATGTGCTTGTGGAACTGTTTTTTTTGTTTGTTTTTTTTTAACGCCTAGAATATATTATTCAGTATACAGCATTTGTACTGTTGGGCATCTGCCTTTTGAGGTTGGCTATTTTAAAAATGCTTGTTATTGGTGCTTGCTTGTTAGCTAGTTCTTTAAACTCCCAGATTTTAGAAGTGGAGAAGACAGTCTTTTTACAGTAGATGTTAGCTATCAGCTGTAACTCGGATCAACTAATTCTATGCATTAGCAGTATATGATCACAAGAGAATCTGCTTTTAATATAACACCAGAGGATTCGCAAAACCTTTCCATCAATGGATGTACTTTGCAGCGTAATTTTAGTTAGCTTCCTTTTTCATTGTTGATAAAGTCTGAAATCCTAACAGAAGCTCAAAAGGGTTCTTTGTCACTGGAAATTTTTCAATCGAGACTGGATGCTTTTCTGAAAGGCATTATCTAATTGACACAGGAATTTGGAGGGGTAGTTCTATGTCATGTGTTCTACTGGAGGTGAGATGATCACTCTGGTGCCTTCTAGCCTTACGCCTGGTCTACACTGGGGGGGGGGGGTGTCGATCTAAGTTAAGCAATTTCAGCTGAAGACGACTTACTTAGATCGACTACCGTGGTGTCTTCACCGCGGTGAGTCAACTGCTGCTGCTCCCCCGTCGACTCTGCCTGCACCTCTCGCCGAGCTGGAGTACAGGAGTCGACGGGAGAGCGCTCGGGGGTTGATTTATCGTGTCTAGAGTAGACGCGATAAATTGACCCCCGCTGGATCGATCGCTGCCCGCTGATCCGGCGGGTAGTGTAGACATAGACTCTAAGGGTATCAGTCTATGAAATACACAGGTGATCATACTCTTAATATTTACTTTATGAGTAAACCTCTAATTTTGGTAAACTTTTTAGGACTCTCATGCATACATGTACATGACCTTCTGTGGAAGCATTTTATTTGCAATAAAAATATATATAGCAGACATTCATTTTTGATTAAACTTTTTTATGCCGACACATAGCCCACCATCTTCAAAAAGTGAATCAAGTGCAGTGGGGCAGCTTGCAACACACCAGTTGAGGGTGGGGGGAGCATTTTTGTCCCTAGTCTTGGCAGCTGACCTGACCCACAGCATAATTTAGAGCAGCCTCAGAAACCTCTTACATGCTGTTTTGCTCCAGTGATCCTTGCTGGCAGAGCACACTGTGTGGCCCGGCTGCTTATGTTGTTGTGAGAGGGGAGGGATTAGAACTGTGTAACCAGTTCTAAACCAGCCAGGGATTCCCCCAAGCTTGGGAAGATCCTCATTTGCTCACTTAAGGCAACTTTAAGTCCAGGGACGGCTCCAGGGTTTTTGCCGCCCCAAGCGGCAGGGGAAAAAACCTCAAATTGCGATCGGCGGTACTTTTGTGGCAGCTCCACTGCGCCGCTTTCTTCTTTGGCGGCCGGTCCTTCCCTCGGAGAGGGACCGAGGGACTTGGCCGCCGAAGAGCCTGACGTGCCGCCCCTTCCCCTTGGCCGCCCCAAGCACCTGCTTGCTGAGCTGGTGCCTGGAGCCGGCCCTGTTTAATCCCCTTTGCACCACTTAACCAGTGCAAATGAGATTTGGCAATACTAAGGATCTGCCTTACCACACAAGATGTCAAGAAAGACAAGGTGATAATAGGAGGATTGAAGAAGGAGAGAACAGTGGATACCCTTTAAGCAATCAAAATCCTAACATGGTTCATGAATTGCACTCTCCCTTGCCTCATGTCAAGTAAATCTTACTAGCTTGTTGGATTCTGAGGAAGGAGCTATGTCATTATTCTCTATGTATATTCTCCACCTATGGAACTGTAGACAAATGTCAAAGTAGTTCAGAGTAGCACTTGCATTGTTGTTGATGTACTTATCTTTAAAAGTGTAATGGGGGAAACCGCATTTGTCATGTTCGAAGCACAAAAGAATCCAAGGCAGTGTCATGCAGCAAGTGGGAGTGTGGACTTCCATGCTGCGTTTTGCAACGTACAGTATGTGCTGCAGGTATGTGTGTGTGTAGGTTATTCTCTATCTGAGATGCTTTTGGGGGTGTGGGGGTGTGTGTGTGTGTGTGTGTGTGGGGGGGTGTCCGTCCCAATTTGACCTCTTCTATAAAGAGGCCTGATTTTCAAAGGGTCAGTGATCTCTTGATGTTAGTAGGCGCTATTTGTGATTGTTAGGGGTAGGGTATGGGGTTAAATAACTTGTTTTTCACTAGATTACTCTGAAAGGGAAGTTTAAAAAAACGATGCTTCTGTTTGAAAACCTCATACCCTTACTTTCCTCACTGGTTACTTATAAACAGTATCTTTCTTGTTTTATTCATTTAAGGGCACTTTGTGTAGAATCAGTTAGACTTTCGTTCCTGTATAGGTGACCAGTTTCACCTTTTGGTTGTGTGGATCTCTTGTATTGCAACGTGGGAGAGAAAAATAGGCAATAACTGTAAAACCTCAAAAATTGACAAGGGGAATGAGCAGCAGATGCCTTCAGTATGAGATCTTGGTTGTGAGATCCTTAGTAAGTCACTTGAACTTTTTGTGCCTCTGTTTTCCCTCCTAGCCTTTGTCTTGTCACTAATAATTAATATTGTGGTGGTGCCTAGAAGCCCACTGTGCTAGGTGCTGTACAAATACATAACCGAGGCAGTCCTTGCCTCAAGGACTGTCTTCCAATCGAAGTAGAAGAGAATAGACAACAGAGACATAACAGACAAGGGAAGCACAAAGAAACAATGAGACAATACTGCTTGCTCAAAAAGCAAGTGGTTACAACACACCAGTTTGCTGACTGCTTAGGTGCTGCCGGAAAAAATGTATAACCTCTCACTGTATTTCTACAACATCTGAAATCGCTGTTCCATTGTGTTTGTTGTGGCCACTAGGTGCTATTGGAATACAAATAATGCATCTTAAAATACTTATTTGAAACTGACTAGATTTCATGTTAGAGAGAGGTGAGTGAGGTAATATCTATTATTGGACCAACTTCTGTTGGTGAAAGATACCAGCTTTTGAGCCGTACTGAGCTCGTCAGGTCTGGGAAAGGTACCTACACTGCATTTAACAACAGATTTCATGTTGATTGTCACTTTTTTAATGAATTCATTTTTAAGTAGAAGTAAAAACCGTTCTTAATCTATTTTTTTCAAATTACTTTTCCCCCCTAGATGTCAAGAAAGATTGGTCAGATCATGCACTATGGTGGGAAAAGAAGAGAACCTGGCTCCTTAAAACTCACTGGACCTTGGATAAGTATGGCATACAAGCTGATGCTAAGCTCCAGTTCACTCCTCAACACAAATTACTCCGCCTTCAGCTTCCGAATATGAAGTACGTGAAGGTGAAAGTGAACTTCTCTGATAGAGTCTTCAAAGCTGTCTCTGACATCTGTAAGACGTTCAGTAAGTATCAGATACTTAGAAAACTAAGAGGCCTTCTTCTGGTAGCTAGACAGCTGTAATTGCTTAGTCAGTTTAAAGTGGCATTTATCTTCAGTGTCAGCCTTGTAGAAAATCAAACATGAAGTTTAACTTTTTCTCCTGTCTTGGGTTACACATGCTAATGCTACCTAATGATCTTCTTTTGTTTTACTGCCTGGGAATAAGATAGGACTAGATTTTCATAAAAAACAAGTTGTCAGTGTAATTATTTAATTGACGGTCCTTAAGTTTGTAGACTTTCAACTATCTTAATTGGTAAAGAAATCTTTTGTCCATCAAGATCAAACATAATTTTTAACAAATACAACCTAGGGAAACAGTCCTTATTAAACAAGGATGTACTCAAACTTTACCATTTTGTTAAAATTGTTGGCGTTACCTCTTAATTTGTATGTAAAAGCACACTGGATAACTTAAAAAAAGCCAGCCTCAATTTAGAGGCTTTGTTTATCTGCCAGGTTCTCCAGTGGAGAATCAAGTTAGTGACCAAATGAGGGTATTTCACCACAAAACTGTCTGGTGTAGTGAAAGCATTGGTTCCATCTTCCCTTGTCTTGCTGAAAGTACTTTTGCTTTGCTCTGCCTGATGCATGTAGAAGAGTGTTCCCAAAGTCTGTGAATGGCATCGAAGAATACATCTATCCCTCCTCCCCTTGGCTGGGAAACAGGTTCTAGGAACCCTGTACCTGTACGCTAGGCTTACCGCTTGTGTGATTGCATTTCACTTCAAAGCTCCTGTGGAGAACCCCCCCGCTACCTGTCCTGGCTATTGGGTGTTCATGGTCTCCAGGGTCTAGTCTTTCTCTCTTCACTCGCCAAATTGTGCATATTAGTAATACATTCTGATTGGAGGAAGTATGTGTAAGAGGTGGTTATCTGTAAATGTCTAACTTTAGTTTAATGGTTACCGCCTTCTAGTTACCATCTCCTCATAGCAGTCTGTGTTAGCCTTGCTTATGTGGGAGGATTGTGCTGTTTTCCTTCACTCAAAGGCAGTCTCAGCTCCAAAAGGAAATGAGCATCAGAGTGCTGTCTTCCTAACCGGAGTCTGCAATTTGAGCTCTGTCATAGTAAATCTATTTTGGTTTTCAAAAAGAAGATCTAGATTACTCTGGGCTGACTCATTATGTCATTAGGCAGGAAGTGTTCAGCTATAAGTGAACTGTTATGACATGGCCCCCAATACATAAATAACAATGTTATGCACAAATTATGAAGCTGATTAAGATTCTTTATAGTTGCCTTTTTAGTGCTGTTTTAATGGCAACTGAAAATTGACACTTTTTAAAAAAAATAAAGCTTAACCAGCATTATTTTAGAATAAATGCCTCCTTTTTAATTTTTTAATACCTTATCTATTCAGGTATTTAAACTTTTTCTTGCTAAAGATGTGACGAGCTCCTGCTTTGTTGCTAGTGAATTTTTGTAGCAATGAGTCACATCAGGAGATTCTGATGTAGACCGTCACCTAAGGAAAGATTTCTTCTTACTAGCTGGTGCCACAGAACATTCAGAACCTTAAAAGGGCTTAAGTTGTAGTACTTATTTTGTTGGTTTTTGGTATATTTTAAGAAGGAAATTCTCAAACTAAGGGAGTGTTGAGAAATAACTTTTCCTCCATCCTACCCAACTAACCTAACAGCAGCCATCTGTGAGTGAGAGGTAACTCTTCATTGCAACTGGGTGCTATGCAGTTATTAGGAGTTACTGTTTCCTGAGTCTCTTCTCTCTTTCCTCCCCCCACCCCCACCCCCCCAAGCTTTTGAAGAGTTTGAGTACTGAGGCATGTTGGTTTTGCAGAATTTCTTCCCAGTCCAGGAGACCACAGAGAATGCCCACTGGGTAAGTGGGCTGATTGTTTTGTCTTGTCAGATCTGCCCAGGGAGTATTTGTTACTGAATGTCTGAGGGGAGAGAGCCAGTTATCCCGAGCATGGATTCACATTTTTCTTACTCAGAAAAGAATCTGAAAGGTCCCCTGGGTGTGAGAATGGGGTCTCACTAGAAAATCAAGTGCCCTGCTGTTCTTGGCATTTGTCTGGCCACTTAGTGACCAAACTAGTTATTAGCTGGCTAGATGAGGTGAAGGTTCTGTTTTTTTCATTTCCACTAAAGGGTGTGGGTAGCAGGAATCTACCTGCTTGGGCAAACAATCTGAACTATGTTGCTCAAAACATTAAGGGCTTCCACCAGCATCCTCTGTTCTTCCCTAGCTCCTGAGCATTAGACTTGGTGTTAGGGGGGCTAGCTCATCCCAGTTCTTTACAACACCTCTTCTCCTGGGGCATGGAGTTGTGGGTGGGGGACGTTCCTCTCTTTTTAAAGAACCTCTGGATTTTACCCTACCTGACATGTCAGGCAACAAGTTTAGCTTCCCAGAAAAGAAACCTACATCTAGTTCCAGTTTTGGGAAACAGAAACTGTTTCCTTTGTATACAGGGTAGTAAGCCCAAGCCTTCCTTCTCGGCCCTAAGCATGGGCTCAAAGGCTTTGAGCAATCGGCTAGCTCCCTTTTACTTGCATCAAGGCAAATCTGAAAGAGGTTGCATTTTATTTTTCAACCCAGTGGGAAGCCATCTTTTTGGCTTCTTGAGTCATTTTCCATAATTTCCCAAGGGTATCCTGTTTGTGTTTTTCCTCGAGCTTCCTTTGCTCCCCAGAATAATATCTCCCCTCCACTTTTCCCAGGTCAAGAGAAAGAGAAATAGACAACATATAACTCTAAAAGGAGATCATGGCTTAAAGCATTTCCTATGTTGCAGTTTTCTACTGCTTGCCAATCTTTGTAGTATTTGAGTGCAGATGGGGGAGTGGCTAATTCTTGTAGCCAGTATTTTGCTGATTATTTTGAGATTTGTCCAGTTTAGCCCTGAAAACAGCAGATAGTAACCACACCAGTGGTACTTACCTACCTGCAGTGTCCCTTTTTTATCTGACTTTAAAAATGGAGCAATTTATAATCCAGTGTTGTCTGAATCAGAGTGCAGGAGAAAAACTGTCTTAATGACTAAATCACTCCCTTGTGTTTCGGCTGTACTGGTACACTCTCTTTTAACCCCCAGAACACTTAAGATCCACTGAATTGAATAGTTAAGTATGGAATGATTAAGTGACTGTAGTCCTTGATGCTGTGAAGCATAGTGAGCAAGCTAGTTAAGTAGTTATATTTTTAGAACATGACATGTAAACAGGTGTATTGTTGGTGAATTTATTTATTAAAGTTACGAAATGCCAGAATTAAGGTTGTACAGGGTACCTTAATTTGGCCCCTTGTATGCATGCATTATGATAGTTCTTAATTACATGATCACATATTATTTTGCTTTTCCAAACAACCCCTGTTCAATTCAGTGCACAGGATGGTCAGTGCTCACTTAATGAGCAGTAATGGAATATTTTTGTTTTCTCCGTGTTCAGTGTGTCTCCATCCCTTATTGATTGCACACGATACAATCCCTGCCTTCAGAGCAGAAGTATTCATTTCCTCGTGAGGGCATCTGTGGTGCTTATCATTGCAGTACCTGAGTGCTTCACAAATAATATTTTATTTTCACAGGCCTCCTTGAGAGGAGGTGGTATTACTATCCCCATTAGGATCTGAGGCATGAAGACAAAGGTCAAAAGTATCCACTAATTTTCCCAAATTGCTGTCTGACTGACTGTGGGGGCCTATTTCTATGAAAACAGTCTTGGATCTGTTTTCCCTCCTCTTCTCTCTTTCCCTTTCTCTCTCCCTCCCCCCCCCCCCCCCCCCCAGGTTTACTTAGCATTGTAGAGCACTTTCAGAGCACAACTCCCACTGATTTCAGGTGCAATTGTGAGTGTTCTGCGTGTCTGCAAATCAGGCCCCGCTGTCTCAATTCAAGCACCCAGAAAATGAGGAATACACAAATAGTGACCACCTCTGGAAAGTTTTTGTTGTATGTTTTGTTTGTTTAAGCAATTTGACTAGCATCACCTAGGAACTCTGGAATAGGAAACGATAGGATTCAGTTCCCCAGGGCAATATTCAACTGCCTTACCCATGAGACCATTCTTTCTCTTCCTCTAATCCCCTGTGTCACTCACTACACGTCCTCCAACCAGAGACCTGTCTGAGCTACTGGTCCTTTTATCAGGACCTGGAAGCTAGTCTCAGCAACCAGGTCCATAGCAGCTGCTGAGGGGGAGGAACTCCTAGCAGGATCCCTGCTACACAATCCACACTGTAGTGTGCAGGTGGCGGAGCCCCCATTGGTGCACCAGAGGATGGTTCTGGCTGGTGGTACCAGACTCTCTGACCTCCTGGACTATGATGAGAGGGAGTGCGTGTGCGTCTTACCATCCACTTCCTCGCCGTGGTGTCCTGCTCTGACACCAACTGGCGGGATCTGCTGCCACCTGAGGAGGGCAAGGAACCCCTCTGGACCAGCCTTTACTCCACACTGGTTCCACAGCCCTCTAGGGGTATTAGTAGGCAGCTTCTCCACGGAGCCATGAGCGCGGGCATGTACCTGGCACAGTCTATGAACTCCCCTGACATCAGCCCCTTTTGCGGCAAGAGGGAGATACTGGCACACCTCTATGTAGGGTGCGTCAGGTTGCAGCCCTTCTTTTGGCTCCTCCAGAACCTCTTACTGAGGTTCTGGCTGTACTTTTACCCACACCTTCTCATTTATGCACACCCCATCCATGGCCCCACAAAGTTGCAGGGTCTCCTCAACCTCCTCCTGGCGCCAACCAAGATGGCCATCCATCAGTCCAGGAAGAGGAAGCTGGGCGGGGTGGGGGGAGTGCGCTCTATGACTGACTGTGGGGCCTATTTCTGTTCCCTTGTTTGGTCACGTCTCTGGGCAGAGTTCCTCTGGGCTGTGTCCTCTGACTCCCTAGTGGGCACTGTTACGGGTTCTCTGCTTGGTGTCTCGCTCTGGATCCTTGGTTTTTCAACCTTTGACATCATTCCCGCCCCTGTTTCTTCATTTATTGTTCCCAGAAATCAATTGTAGCCTGGGCTTGGTCATTCCTCCCCCTTAGCTGAGGAGAAAGGCCTTCAGTTGTGGGTGGGCTTAGACTTGTCTGTCCCAGTACTACGAATAGTACATATCTTCCAAGTTGTGCACAAAATTAGACACCGGTCCTTCAGACAACATCCCTAATTCATCCCCAGAGCAGGTCCATCCTAAGTACTGAAAAAGGCAGGTGTCTATTTAAAAAAATCATGTAATTAAACACACATGCATGTGATATGTAATTAAACTCAGACGCCCAAGGTGGCCAAGGTAAGATTGCAAAGGTAATCTGAGTTCTGGCATTTGCTAACTTGTGAGTGCTTGACTTTTTGCCTTCTTACTTGATGTGTTTTTTAAGTGTTTGTAATTTCCTAGCCTTTTAAAAAAAAAAAAAAAAAAAATAAAAAAAAATCAAACTGAAGAAACAAATTCCATCATGTGGCATCAGTTGAGAACCATAAAGGTCACCAGCAGGGTTTTTAATCCTCTGCCTAGACTTTGCCACTTCTTCTGCTATCGTTTACTTCATTAGTTTAAAGTTATAATCCTCTGTGGACCAGCACTGAGAAGGATCACAAGTCCTCTTTGCCACAGTTTTTCACAGATACTCGCTGACAGCAGAGGAACAGTGAGACTCCAGAATCCTGGGTTCCCTAGAAGTGAACGTGCTCTATTTTTCGGGTACAAACTCTTCTGCCCATTTCCCCCCACAAGCTTGACCCCTTCTGCTTTTATCTACCCCTGATCTCAGTCCCAGCCTCTACTGCTCAGCCTTCTCATTCCAATGCTAGTCTTGTTGCCCATCCGTTCCCACATTCCCCCACTCCTGGCTTCTCATCTGGTAGCGCTCTTCTTCCCCCAGCCTTCTGTCACCCCCCTCTCCTCCCCCCATGCTCTCTGTCACTACTGGCTTTGTCTCCTGCCTTAGGCTTCTTCCCTGATTTGTGTGCCCCCTGCCCCCCAGCTTCTTGTCCCACCATGCCCAGACAGTTCTAGTTCTCAGTCTGTATCCTGGCTCTGCGTCACTGATCTTCACTCTGCTCTTCTTCTGGTCTCAGTCTCCCCTCCCTGGTTCTCAGTCCTCTTGTCCCCCTTTAAATTGAGCAGCTTTCTCTTCCACACTGTGTGGGTGCCAGCAGGTAAACATTGAAAGCACAGGAGAGACCGATTCCTTGCTTTTGGTTCTGGTGTCCAGATTAGATAAGTCCCGCTCAGCCCGAGGCTGGAGCATACCCAGTGTGGATGGAGTCTTCAGGGAATCAAGCTGCGAAGCTCTATTGAGTCTCTGAGCATGTGCAAACTGATTTTTCTCTCTCTTCCCCCCCCCCCCCCCAAAAGGCTTAACTTGGACAGATTTTCATGGGGATGGCGAAAGGCAGATCGTTGACGCAAAAGTGACCACTTGCTCCAAAGCATGGGGCCGCCAGTGTTCAAAGAAATAGTTGCCTGAGGTTTTTTAACATAGGCAGAAGAATACATTTTTCCCTAGCCTCATTCTTGGATACAGTCAAATTGTTGTGGCTAGAATTTCGCAAACCCCCGCCCGCGCAAAAAAAGAGAACCTGGCAGTTTTATAAGCCTCTGAAAACAGGAGCTGTTTATAATGAGTAGTGCTGGGCAATCTTAACTAGAGGCTGTATTACCAGTTGTGTGTACAATAGAGATCTCCTTCTGTTTGCTTTACCTCTGAATATTTTCTGCTTGCTTTCCTCCTGTTAGAAATTTAGCTTCTTGCCATCTTTGTTCAGAAGGACCTGAATAATAATGGCAAAAAGCTGTAATTTGAACTGTAACTTCTCCCTTAGGGAGGGATGTTTATTTTAAACCTCTCCCATGGAGAACTATAGCACCGCGTGTCATCACTATCCAGGTCATCAAAATCTTGCTAACATTGTCCAATAAGAGACCGAATCGAGGGCCTGACATTATAAAAATTCCCATGGGGGGGAAGGGGAGGAGGAAAGAAGAGAGCCATGTTTGAGAGAGTGTTACAGAACAGAGAAGAAAAGGGGCCAAAAAGATCCACTTTAGCTAGTATGGATATTTGTCGCTTGAATCTGAGGACTCCGTGATGGGCAGCAATGTTCAAAAGCTGACTCTTGGAACATGGGGAGGGCCACTCTTCTGTACCTTGCAGCAATGCCTTGCAGTTATCTTAAGTGGCTTGTTTGGGTGTTTTTTTTAGTCACTGTTGAGGGGGTGAAAGGGGAGATTTCTTCCTCAGAACAAAAACGTGAAGGCTAAAAATCTTGGGTAGAATTTACTGCACTAGAAGAAAATGTGTCAAAAGAGTAACAGACCAGGAATGTGGTGGTGTGGGGTTTTTTTGGTTTTTTTTTTTTTTTTAATCAATGGAACTGCGTAGCTAGGCATGGAATAACTAGCTGTTGCACTCTATACTGTTAATGGTCGTTCACAAGGTACTTGCACTATTTTCTGTGGTATGCTACGTGTCATGGCTGACAGTGCAGTTACACTTACTATAGGTGAATTACTTGGACTTGAATGTTTATTATGTCAGAGTGTCACCATAACTCTTCTGTCTTGCAGTGAATGTGATAATGCAGGGCATGACCGATTTTGCTATGAACCCATTTTCTGGAATGGGCCGTAATAGTAGGGAACTATTGTCTTCCAGCAGTTTATAAAATGAATGCATTGTAAACTTCTGGCACTGCTTCCATTACAATTACAGTCTTTTTTGCAATCAAGGTCTCAAGGGGCCTAGCATGCTGGTTTCAATACAGTCAATTAGCTGTAGTTTCTTATAGCGAGCAGCATCATATCTATTACAGTAGCCACTTTGTTTAAAAAAAAAAAAAACAAGAGCTGGAACTTGGTAGACTAGCTCATGCAGTCTTGACAAAAGTCTTTTGTGACCATATGTATTGGCTGTCCTCTAGACTTCTAGAAACATTTTTAAACTCCAATTTTAAAACCCCTGCGCCCTTCTAGTGTATTAATATAGACAGGTAATTGATTATCCTATTTATCTCGTGCAGTCTAAAGTAATTCCCAAGGACTACTACTGTCATTGACAGTTCACTTCTACCCCCTCTTCTTTTCCTTTGATGCTCATCTGAGGCTAGGTCTACACTACAGCGGGGGGTCGACCTAAGATACGCAACTTCAGCTACGTGAGTAGCGTAGCTGAAGTGGCGTATTTTAGGTCGACTTACCTGGCTGTGAGGACGGCGGCAAGTCGACCGCTGCCGCGCCGCCGTCGACTCTTGCCGCGGTGGATTTCCGGAGTCGACGGTAGAGCCATCAGGGATCGATTTTATCGCGTCTTCACTAGGCGCGGTAAGTCGATCCCCGATAGACCGATTGCTACCCGCCGATCCGGCGGGTAGTGAAGACGTGCCCTGAGACAGCAGGTGTTGCTTCCTCCCCCATTGGATCTGGTGGACAGGTCACCTCATGAGAGCAGCTATGCACATATGATCTCGTGAGATTGGAAGGTATGGCGGGAGTCATGACCCTTTTGTCTGGGTGCTAGACACTAGCCCTTGGACTTCTCTAGCAGCTTGCCCAAAAGATTTGGGACACTTTTACTTCTCAGTTCTGGCCTCCAGTGGCAGGAGTGAGTAGAATTTGCTGCTGCAATGTGCATGAGATCTGGCTTCCTGCCACCCTACTATGCTGAAGGCCCTGTGGAACTGAATGGGCTTTACCAGACAGGCGAAGGGTCTAATGGCCCAAAGGGTAGAATTTGCCAGATGCCTCCCCAATTACCCCAAGACACGGGAATATAATTCCTAGAGTAGGGCCTGTGAGACTAGAAGTGAGACCGATCTATAGAACTGGGCAGCAGAGTGTCTATCCCTACCTCCCGTTTGGGGTGGGGACCTGAGAGCTGAGGCTGTTTTGGGGAAGGGGCGTTGTGAAAAGAGTGCTCAGGCTATTGTGCCTTATCCTACTTTTCCCCATCAGAATACTAAAACGGGGGCACAGGGTTTTGCTTCTCCAGCTGAACGAGCAAAGTTCAAGCAACTTTATATAACCGTTTCTGTGTGTGCCTAATCTCTGCTTGCCCTTGATAAATAGACTATACGTGTCCAGCGATAGAATTTCTCAGGCAGGTGTTCTTGCTAACAGTTCATTTTGGAACAGAGCCTGTAGGGCAATAGGGTGCTGAAGACTAATTTTTCAGGTGCAAATTTCAATCTCACAGTAAGGACTATAGAGAAAGTAAAACTCTGCTTTTTAAACTATTTTTGTGTGCCTGTGTGAGATCCTGCCTGTAAGGATAACACCTTTGCAGTTTTGTACTCTTAGCTTGCCCTACTCTAGATACAGATTGATGGGAGATGCAGTATTGTAGGGTACACTATATTTGAGTCAGATAAGGAGAGTATGTGCCTTCTCCTATCACAGCCTCATTTGATGGACCTTTCTATACAGCAAACAACTGCTAAATATTCCGATGCATTTTAGGATATAGCTGTGGAGTTTGGACAGCCCTTTCTTGTGCAGGAGTTTGCAGTGTGAGTGGGGCAAATCTCTCTCTTCAATTTAGACTGTAAGCTCTTCAGGGCAGAGAACGTGACTGCCGTGCATTGTACAGCACTACTGGTGCTCAAGAAGAAATAACTCTGTATATAAGATTGCAGAAGTCTTAGTGATGGCTGAATGCATCACGTAACTATTCACAGAAACAGCCTGCATTGCATAATAGCTTTATTTGATTATGGGGCCATGGAAACCTTGCGTATTCCCATGCCCTTTTACAGCCTCCTTGCAGGCGGCTCCCACTTACACTGCTGCTGCCTACAGCATTTGCCAGTATTCTGGAAGGAATAAGAGGCCTAAGGCAGGAAACTTGTCTGCTGCTGCGTGGGCACATGTGAGAAAAAGCAAACAGTAAATTGCAAATGCAAAGGATTTCTCCAGTGCTTCTGCTGTTCCTGCCCATAGTTCTGGTCCTGGAGCAGTAGAGTGAGGCTAACTGTAATATTATCTTCTACACAAGGGGAGATACTATCATTGGGGGAACCAAAATATAAGAGGAGACTGACCCAACTAGAGTGAGGAGATGTACTGTAAGGGGACTGCAGCCTTGAAAAATTCTTATCCTTCAGTAGTTCAGCCCCAGAACTTATCCTTGGTGGACGATGAAATGTCATTTGTTCCCTGGGTCAGAAGTAACTGAATACTACAGAGATGTCACACTTCTCCACTGGGAGGAGGGGGTGTTTGGCTATACGCTCCCCTTTCTCTTCCTTAACCTTGGAAAGGGAGGAAATAAATAGGAAGTGGAAGTGCCTAGAAGAAAATTCCCTTCCCCTTTTCCCCCCCTGAAGTAGGAAATAAAATTGGAGAGGGATGATGCATGGGCACAGGGAGAGGGAAGCTGTGCAGAAAAGGCACATAAGGGGAAATTTTCCATGTTTGTTCAGCTACCTGTCTTAGTGCAATTCTTTGATAAAACTCAAACACATTGCTATTAAAATGTACATCCTCCTGTATTCTGCAGAGGCACTAACTTAATCCAGCAATACAGGTTAGTTAAATGACTGCAGTCTACTCGTGCTGAAATTCTCACTGCTGACATGTCTGTTCTTTTATTAATTCTTGTGTTGCAATCTGCTGGGGGAGGACACTTAATTTAATATAACAAGCTGCCATACACTGTATGATTGATGAACAAGGGGAAAGCTAAGAGGACTAAATCTGGTTCATTCCTAACAAACTACCGTTGCATATGACCACTAAATGCAACCTGATGCTGTGTGGCACAGGCATTTTGAAGGGCAATGATGCAAGCGGGGCTGTGGAACACAAATCTTCTCAAAGGGACGCAGTCAAGTAGTCTAGACCAGGGATCGGCAACCTTTGGCACGCAGCTCACCAGGGTAAGCACCCTGGCGGGCCGGGCCGGTTTGTTTACTTGCCGTGTCTGCAGGTTCGACCAATCACGGCTCCCACTGGCTGGCCGCGGTTCGCCGCTGCCAGCCCAATGGGGGCTGCAGGAAGCGGCAGCCAGCACATCCCTCTTCCCGCGCCACTTCCCGCAGCCCCCGTTGGCCTGGAGTGGCGAACCGCGGCCAGTGGGAGCCGCGGTCGGCCGAACCTGCGGACGCAGCAGGTAAACAAACCAGCCAGGCTCTGGCGAGCCGCATGCCAAAGATTGCCAATCCCTGGTCTAAACACCAAATTTGACCTATCTCTTTAAAATGGTGTCTCATCCAGTATAGAATGTCCTCTGACTTCCTCCAAAAAAACCCCTATTTTTATAAAATGTAAATTGCTCGGTGCCTAGAAACAAACATGCACTGTTCCCAGAACTTTGCCCATTCTTGCTGATAATACACAAATAAGCAAACATGAAGTAGGTTTTCGCTGAAACTGGAAAAGCTATATTTGCAACTTTTATAAGTAGTGCTCCCCATGGAGAGTTAATATAAAACCAGGCGGTGGGGGAGAATGTTATACAGTACTTGTCCTTCTGTTGCAAACATAATAAGACTTTCTAGAAGTCTTGTCATTGATCTCTAAGTAGCATGTTGTTGCTTCTGTATATCTTAGGATTTTCCAACACTGGCTCAGTCTCTACTTTTCTTAAAGACTGCAAATGGCCTAACTGATTATAGGTGCAGTTCCTTCCCTAAAACTGCTCCAAGGGCAGCCTCGTCCTGGTATTCCCATCGTTCAGTTGCTTTCTGGAGACAAAAATATAAGGCTTTCCCCTCTGCTCTTCTGCAGAGGTAATTTAAAACTTCCTTTGCAAAGTGGGAAAGGCTGGAAAGCCATAATGACCATAGCCTTGTTCTTCCTTTCCCTGCTCAATAATAGGACATGTTCCTATTGTATCTAGTGATCAGTTCTTGCACCATCACTGCTTCTGTCTTTCATCGCTCATGGCTGTAAATATGCTCTTAGGTGCCTTCTTCCTAGAAGGAATTCCAGTTAGCTACAAAAGAATGAGGTAGCATTTATCCTAAAATGTCAGGACCAAAATGGAATCCTGAGAGAGCTTTTTGAGTGCCCCAGGTATACAGCATGGATCTAATGAAAGTCCTTATGTCTCTGAGCAATTAATGACACTGGGAAAGCCTCTAAAGAAAAAAGCACTTGAGAACTAAAGAGTATACCACAGGGGTCGGCAACCTTTGAGAAGTGGTGTGCCAAGTCTTCATTAATTTAAGGTTTCGCGTGCCAGTAATACATTTTACATTTACAGGGGCTAGCGGACAGAACCCCAGACCGGCAGCGTGGGCAGCAGACGGAACCCCAGACCGGCAGCAGGCTGAATGTCTCAGCCCGCTGACGGTCTGGGGTTCCGTCCCCTGGCTCCTGCCAGCCGGGATCCCGGCCACCAGCCCCGCTCAGCCTGTTGCCGGCTCAGGGTTCCATCCATCCAGGCCGGCAGTGGGCTGAGCAGGGCCGGTGGCTGGGACCCCAGCTGGCAGCAGAGTGCCATTAAAAATCAGCTTGTGTGCTGCAGGTTGCCAACCCCTGGTATACCAGTTTCCATTATAGACAGAGAGTAAATGAAGAATTAACAACGCATATGTTTGCAGTCTTGCTACCAGGAGAGGATCTGGTAATAGTGTAACAATTTCCAAATGTGTTGGAGGGGGATAGGAATGGAAGAAAAACTTTCCATTTAAAAAGCAACAGAGGGTCCTGTGGCACCTTTAAGACTAACAGAAGTATTGGGAGCATAAGCTTTCGTGGGTAAGAACCTCACTTCTTCAGATGCAAGTAATGGAAATCTCCAGAGGCAGGTATAAATCAGTGTGGAGATAACGAGGTTAGTTCAATCAGGGAGGGTGAGGTGCTCTGCTAGCAGTAGAGGTGTGAACACTAAGGGAGGAGAAACTGCTTCTGTAGTTGGATAGCCATTCACAGTCTTTGTTTAATCCTGATCTGATGGTGTCAAATTTGCAAATGAACTGGAGCTCAGCAGTTTCTCTTTGGAGTCTGGTCCTGAAGTTTTTTTGCTGTAAGATGGCTACCTTAACATCTGCTATTGTGTGGCCAGGGAGGTTAAAGTGTTCTCCTACAGGTTTTTGTATATTGCCATTCCTGATATCTGACTTGTGTCCATTTATCCTCTTGCGTAGTGACTGTCCAGTTTGGCCAATGTACATAGCAGAGGGGCATTGCTGGCACATGATGGCATATATAACATTGGTGGACGTGCAGGTGAATGAGCCGGTGATGTTGTAGCTGATCTGGTTAGGTCCTGTGATAGTGCTGCTGGTGTAGATATGTGGGCAGAGTTGGCATCGAGGTTTGTTGCATGGGTTGGTTCCTGAGTTAGAGTTGTTATGGTGCGGTGCGTGGTTGCTGGTGAGAATATGCTTAAGGTTGGCAGGTTGTCTGTGGGCGAGGACAGGCCTGCCTCCCAAGGTCTGTGAAAGTGAGGGGTCATTGTCCAGGATGGGTTGTAGATCACTGATGATGCGTTGGAGAGGTTTAAGCTGAGGGCTGTAGGTGATGGCCAGTGGAGTTCTGTTGGTTTCTTTTTTGGGCCTGTCTTGTAGCAGGAGGCTTCTGGGTACACGTCTGGCTCTGTTGATTTGTTCCTTTATTTCATTGTGTGGGTATCGTAGTTTTGAGAATGCTTGGTGAAGATCTTGTAGGTGTTGGTCTCTGTCTGAGGGGTTGGAGCAGATGCGGTTGTACCTCAGTGCTTGGCTGTAAACGATGGATCGTGTGGTGTGTCCGGGGTGGAAGCTGGAGGCATGAAGGTAGGCATAGCCGTCGGTGGGTTTTCGGTATAGGGTGGTGTTAACGTGGCCATTGCTTATTTGTACTGTGGTGTCCAGGAAGTGGACCTCCCGTGTAGATTGGTCCAGGCTGAGGTTGATGGTGGGGTGGAAGCTGTTGAAATCATGGTGGAATTCTTCCAGGGTCTCCTTCCCATGGGTCCAGATGATGAAGATGTCATCAATGTAGCGTAGGTAGAGAAGGGGCGTGAGTGGACGAGAGCTGAGGAAGCGTTGTTCCAGGTCAGCCATAAAGATGTTGGCATATTGTGGGGCCATGCGGGTGCCCATAGCGGTGCCACTGGTCTGGAGGTATATCAAAAAAGAAACCAACAGAACTCCACTGGCCATCACCTACAGCCCTCAGCTTAAACCTCTCCAACGCATCATCAGTGATCTACAACCCATCCTGGACAATGACCCCTCACTTTCACAGACCTTGGGAGGCAGGCCTGTCCTCGCCCACAGACAACCTGCCAACCTTAAGCATATTCTCACCAGCAACCACGCACCGCACCATAACAACTCTAACTCAGGAACCAACCCATGCAACAAACCTCGATGCCAACTCTGCCCACATATCTACACCAGCAGCACTATCACAGGACCTAACCAGATCAGCTACAACATCACCGGCTCATTCACCTGCACGTCCACCAATGTTATATATGCCATCATGTGCCAGCAATGCCCCTCTGCTATGTACATTGGCCAAACTGGACAGTCACTACGCAAGAGGATAAATGGACACAAGTCAGATATCAGGAATGGCAATATACAAAAACCTGTAGGAGAACACTTTAACCTCCCTGGCCACACAATAGCAGATGTTAAGGTAGCCATCTTACAGCAAAAAAACTTCAGGACCAGACTCCAAAGAGAAACTGCTGAGCTCCAGTTCATTTGCAAATTTGACACCATCAGATCAGGATTAAACAAAGACTGTGAATGGCTATCCAACTACAGAAGCAGTTTCTCCTCCCTTAGTGTTCACACCTCTACTGCTAGCAGAGCACCTCACCCTCCCTGATTGAACTAACCTCGTTATCTCCACACTGATTTATACCTGCCTCTGGAGATTTCCATTACTTGCATCTGAAGAAGTGAGGTTCTTACCCACGAAAGCTTATGCTCCCAATACTTCTGTTAGTCTTAAAGGTGCCACAGGACCCTCTGTTGCTTTTTACAGATTCAGACTAACACGGCTACCCCTCTGATACTTTCCATTTAAAGGGCCACTGTCCACTTTAAATTTAGTCTGTTTTTTAAATTCTAAGTAGTAAATCTGCCCCGATCAGTTTTTGTGGCTTTTGCAGTTGCATTTTCCTATATTTAGATGGCTTTTCTCTTATGTATTGCTGTGTGAAAAACCCAGACAAGCATACAAAACTGATGACAAAGGAAAATAATGCAACTGACTATCCACAAAGTAACCAAGGTGGGGAGCAAAAATAGATTTCCCTCCTCCCCCTCTCTTCTTCCTGTCAGGTAACCTTAGGTTACATGTAACAAGAATCAGTGGATTTTTTTCTCCCTTACTATGAAGTTGACATGGCCTGTTTTTAAAATAGACTGTGTGGATCATGTTCTGAAGGCACCAGTAAAATGCTGGCAAACTTGGTATTGTTGCAGTTCTTACGATTCTTTGTATGGTCTGGTGCAGAGAAGAACTGGATTTATTCACTTTGTTTACTCTAACAAGTGCTTAATTTAACTCTTAACTACACTTAAGAGATTTTTTTGGTTGGTGGTTTGTTTTTTTTAAGCAAAAGGGGATTTTGCGGGGAAGGGAGGGATGTGTGTGCTCTCTAAAAGGCATCTAGCTAACTTGAGGTAAAAAACTGGGGATCTTATCCCACTTGTGGAAAGCATCAAAATGTTTAACAATAGCAGACTATTCTATTTCTGGACCTTCTTATGATGTGACATAATTCACCTGGCATTGCTGCAGTCCTTCTTTTATCCTCCTAAGCCCCTTTTAATTCTGTATGGCTCATGGCTTCTTTCTTCACTTCATAGACAGTAAGTGGCAGGAATGGCAGATTTCAGTATGGCGCAAAGGGGAGGTATCTTAATAAAAATCATTTAAAATTCTATTATAACTGGTGTATTACAACAGCTGTAGTGAAACTTCCCTAGGCATTTCCATTCTGTTTAGAGTCTCATAAATTTGAGCCTTTGGGGCTAAAATTTTCCACTTCTGATCTCTGCCCAGGTGTGAACTATATTCTGCGTGTTGAAGCTTGAGTAAAACACCTGCTATTTTTATATGAAAAGATAGCAAGGACAAAACTACTTTCCCCATTATAAAATGAACATAATAAAATCTTGATGTTCATGCGATCGTCTCCTCCCTTCCCAATGATCTGAGTGATGGACTAGGAATATGATGACTATAGCTTTTTGAATTGACTTGAGGAGCTGCATGGTTGCAGTGTTAGAGGCTGGAGAGAAGGAGGAGGTTAGAGTACCTGTTCTAGTCCCTCTTTTGCTCCCCTTAACCTCATCAGTCTTTTAATTTCTTACTGCCACATTTTTCATGGGGTTGGAACCAGATCCAATTTGTCCTGCATCCTCAGAGGTTATTGGACACTTGAAGAGCCCTTTCTTTGGAAGAACTGTCCTCAGATTGCTGCTTCTACTTTAGAGGCAAGGGAACAGTTGGCCTTAGCCCAAATAAATGTGCAGTTGGCCAACTGTTTAGATAATCTATAATAAATGTACTGAATACAGTGAGCTGTTGTGCAGTGCGCATCAGTGGGGGTGTGAATTCTGAGGTGCACCATGTTGTGCACTAAGTGGCCCAGGTAGACCCTGCTGGCGTATACTAAAAGTTCCTCAGTGCGTGGTGACATAGTACTGTTCAAAATGGGACTATGTTATCATGCACTGAGGAACTTAGTGCATGCCAGCAAGGTTTACGTGGGCCAGTTAATGCATGACTGGGTGCACATTAGAATTCACACCCCACTTATGTGCACTCCCCACCGTCTATTCAAGCCCTGTCTCTTACTATCTCTGACGCTAGTAAATCTCATTAAGAGCATATTGTGACCTGTTGTATGGTGTAATAATGTACAACTTCTAACATAGCTACAATCTTATCACCTCAAGTGACTTGAAAAGCAATTTTTTTTTGCCTTTGGCATGTACTGTAAAACTTTATCCAGTACTATTTTATTATAAAGACCAGTCCATAACTGCATAAACTTAAGCCATGAATTATGATCCATAGAACTTCACTTGCATTCAGAAAAAGCAGAGTTTTAAGTCTGAAATAGTGATGGGGTGGCTTTTGAGGTTTCATTTTTCTAAGAATTGTCATGCTGATGTGTAACAGCTTAACTTTTATGACTCACTGGTTCCAGACAATGGTGACCTAGCTGAGAAACATTCCCACTCCAAAACACGCTTCCTATTTTAGGGAATGGCTTCAGCACTAAAGCGAGGATATCTCCTAGACACTGACTGACTGTGCTGTAGTCTATAGCTTTGAAAAATAAAGTTGTAGAGTTTTTGTATGTCTAAATATCTGGACACTTTCTTGTACTTTAGAGATCCCAGGCATGGGGAGTCTGAATAAATTCATACCGCGGAGAAGATTTTTCTCAAGTTCATTTTTCTAACTAGGTTTT
Source organism: Emys orbicularis (assembly GCF_028017835.1). NCBI lineage: Eukaryota > Metazoa > Chordata > Testudines > Emydidae > Emys > Emys orbicularis. Next base: position 9,261,777 of record NC_088686.1, on the reverse strand, counting down.
AAGCTATGGGAAACTAGCATAAATGTTAACAATTTCAAAGTTTTGAAGGTTCTTCTTGGTATATACTCAGACTGTAGAAATGTGTCATCAGTTGAATGTTCATCTATATTTTCAACATCACTTACTTTGATTTGTGCATGCACATTTAGACTAAAACTCTGTACGAAATACAACTACCCAATGTATTTCTATCTTTATTTAAAAGTAGCTCTCCCCCCCCCCCCCGTCTTTAGATCTGATGTGACTTATGTTTGCAGAGCTTCTAAGATAAGATTTTTGTCTTATCAAGCATGCTAAAATCTACAACTAGAGTTCTGTTAATCTTCTCATGACTGATAACCTTGCATATTCAGGCAGGCAGTTCGGCTCAGACGACCCTTGTTTCATTTATTTTCACCTCTCCTTTCCCAAGCCCTTATCACAAATAATACGAGAACCTTGCAAGTCTGCAGGCAGGGATTTCTCAAATCAGGGAGAATGTGGGCCTAAAGACTCAGTTTAAAAAAAAACCACAGTCCTCTCATCGCTGTCCCTTCATATTCCTCAAACAATGTGTTTCCTCAAAAACCTGGGGAGTCGGGGGGAGGGGGGTGTCAGTGGTTTTGCTATGTGCCCTGAAAGTTAACCAATATAGGCACTATCAGATTGGGGGGAGGAGAGCTGGTGTAGAGAGAAGGCCCTGCCACTCACCCCTTCCCATTTAAACTAAGGGTTTCTGCTTAAACCCTTCTACTGATGTCAGCTACTTTGCTGTCAGTGGAGGGAGGTGCGAGGAGAGCCAGTCTGTTAGCTAGGCAGGTCCCAAATGACATAGACTTTAAAAGTCTAATCCCAACACCTTAATGCTTCTGGGTAGAGTATCTAAAATTCATATACCAAGTCTACACTCTGAAGGTACTTTTTCTTTAAATCCCATTCTCCTGGAACTACTTGGGTTGGTGGTCCATGAAATTACAAATATTGGTAACAGCACTAAGTACTTGAAATTCTGTCTAATATATAAGGTGTGTGGGTGAAGAGAAATTCTCACCACAAAGGCTCGAAAAGAAATTGAAGAACTAAACAAAAGGCAAAGACTAAGGAAATGTCTCCCACCGGAGATGGAGCCTCTGGTCAGTCATAAGCCATTTCAGGCCCTTGGAAATCAAGATGCAATGAAGGGGAAGGTTAAGCCACTTGACCCAAAGGCTGAAGAGGATAATAAAAGCATGAGCATTTTAAGTTGGTGGGACACCTTCCCACCAATATTTCTGAAATAAACACTCTGAGATGTTTGTACTCTACTTTTTTACAAGAGGGATCTTTCTTGTTTGAAAAATGAACACTCTTCATGTGTGTTGTCTCTTGGTAATCATGCTTTTTTTCTTTTCTTTTTTTCCTTTTAAAATATTTGAGTAGCATGGATTATTCTACCCAAGCCAAATGGCTGATTGCTAAAGGGATCTGGCTTGTGAACATCTCTTTTTTTCCCCCTATTAGTTTCCCTGCTCAGGCCCCTATGTCAAATTGTAGTGTTCTAAGACACTATTTCTGTTGCAAACTAATCATAGACCTTTACAGAAGTATAGTGGAGACTTTTAAACAAATAACCGATATAGGCATCTGTAGAAACCTGTGTCCAGTTTTTCAATCCACAACTTTTTCGTATTCCATGTGCACTGCAACATAATTTTGAAGATTGTTTGTTTGTTTTTAATGGCAGATTCACAACGTAATCTTGCAGGGTTTGCCAGCATATCTGTATGAGTGAATTAACATCTGGCCTTTCGTACATTTACTTAAAAGAATAATAGTATAGTGTAAAGCAACAAGCCCTTATAAACATACAAAAATCTAGATAGAACTTAAGCCAATTCTGAGTGAACTTTGTCTCGTACAATCCTGTTGTTTCTTGTGCACAATGATAGACTTAAAAAACCCCACAACCTCATGGTGACAAAATCGCAGATCATAGAGTAGGACTGGCATCGCTTTAAAAATACTAGTCCTTTCAGTACAGCCACCTCACAGATGATCACAATGACATTTTTTCTGACTTGCTGACTGTTTACCGGAGCACTGTCCCTTCAAAGTGGCTTTATGCGGGTGAGATCTTGCTTCCACTGAAATAAAGTGCAGAAATCCAGTTGACTTTATTATTCACTTCCCATTGAGATCATGCCTTTGATATATTTTACCCCATTCACTGGATATATTTAATAGCAAATTATTTCAGCAAACCAGCCTATAGAGGTGTCAAGTGACCTGAAACTTGGTTAAAAGTGCAAACCTATTTGGAGGGCTTAAAGTGTTTTATACCACTTCTACTCATTAAGGGAGTCTCTCTTGCTTTATATGGTTAAAATAAGTACTGGTATCTGGATCTGGAGCTATATAGCTACTCCTTGTCCCAGTTTCTAATTAACTACAGTACTGCCATCTGGTAGTCCTTAAACTCCTGGAATTTCTTTGCTTTAGCTACAGAAACTAAACACCATGTTTGCCAAGACAGTTTCTTTATTCAAAACATGTTTTAAGATCGTCTGTAAATGTATTAATCATATGTGATAGAACACAGACCTTCCCCCTCCCCCACAACCCACCAATAATTTACTGAATGATTAAAAAGTACTTCCATAAAATGTGTTTGTTGCTTTCTACGTCAATTTTGTTTCATACTTCTAACTTAAGTTAAAATCATGTCGCTAGCTTTTCCTTAAGGAATTCCTTTTGAATTACTTGTTTGGGGGAAGACTTGACTTAATAGTCACACTGACGCTATTATAGGTTCTGAGGTGGAAAAAAATTCACTTAAAATGGCTATCTAATGGGCTAAAATTCCTAGAGTTTCTGGGTAAGCAATGCTAAATTTATGAGGCTGCTGAGAAATGGATATAATGTCTGTGGAATTTGTGCCAGTAGTTTAACAGTGCTAGAAGTTGTCAAACTTTTAAGGGTAATAAGATAATAAGAATACCATTTTAGTTTTTGAAATAAAAATCTACTTTTTACTAGTGATCTGGTAACACATTTTTAAGACAGCTTCCTAAAACTTTCTATATGTAATCTCAGTAATATTGCCATCTGAAGAGAGTATCATAAGCGACTGGGAGAAAACTGTAAAAACTTGGCTTTGAAATCAGATGGTCAAAGTTGGTTAATTTCCAAAATGACTTGCTTTCAGAAGACTAGGTTGGCTTATAGCCCACCCTTTGGAAGCCTCTATTTGTCTCTTGAATCTCATTTGAATGATTTCTTGCTCCAGAAACTAATGCTAGCTTTCAGCTGAAAGGGAATACTGGTTGCTAATGTACTATAAACAAACATAGGAATATAAAATTGCAGTTGCCTTGATTTTTTTTATGCTATTTCTAGATTAACTATCTCTTGCACAACAATCTTAGATATTCCAACAGATTTTGCAGAGTATATGTATTTATACTGTGTACAATAATGTCATACATATACACCCTAGTTACCTAGTGACTTTGAATAAGTCACAAAATACATGTGTTTAGTGATGCTAAACTTAACTGTGTTAAGGTATCTAAAGCATGTGTGGGTGTTTTCTTTAGGGTTTTTTTGTTTTTGTTTTTTAAAGTAAGAATAAGTAAATTAAGGAGGCTTAAGTCAAGGAAGAGGGGAAAGTGGCAAAAGTAGACTGATTTAAACCTTTTCAAAAAGGACTAAATATGTTAAAGACAACTAAAACTCAGAAATACTTTACTACCATTTTCCATAGAAGCAGTTGCAATGTTTACCACAAGGATGTTGCACTATCATAAATAGGATGTATGGTGGTCTGAAACAATCTTGTATGCTGTGGTCCACACAATGACCGTGTTTGGGAATGCCTTGTGTATGCTAAGCAAATTGTCCCACCTAGATATTTGAGAAAATCTAGGACAGAAGGTGGCCTCGTGTGGTTTTTGTCTAAATCAGAGCCTGAAAACAAAAAACGCACAGAGTGGCTTACATAAAAGAAACTCGGCTTCTAAAAGTGTGTTTCATTCACACAGTTGGTTGTTGGAGCCATTACAATGTTACTAATGTGTGCTGCAGGGAACTCTTAATCCTTAAATTGACGTGATGGAACAGAACAGCTTCTTCATAACTATTGAAGTCAGTATTTGGGGTGCTTTAATAGTCAGATTATTGGCACAAGAAGCCCCAGCAGTGCAGAGGAAACATGATCTATCCTGTCATTGGGTCTGTAGCTTAAAAAAAAAAAAAAAGACAGACAAAAATAAAATACAAATACTAGATATCAAAAGGCAGACCAATAATAGCCATCTTACCTAGGAGAATGCAGTAAATATTTTTCTTTATAACTTGTATTTTCTCTTTATTTAACTTGTATTTTCTTCACTCTCTTTCACTGAGTACTGCACAGGGGAAAACCCCAACAGCATCATAATAGCACTATATTTAAAATGCAAGAGACAAAAAATGTGAATAAGTCGTTAGCCATCTTACTTCAAATGGATGACAAGCACGGCTATTTATACTGGAGAATCGGGCCTGAAAGGAGCAGTCCTGGGGTTTAAACACTTAGCCCTGGTCTACACTACAAACTTATGTCAGTATAAGTGTGTTACTCAGGGGTGTTTGAAAATCCACACCTCGGAGCAACACACTTATACTGACCTAATTCCTGGTATAGACAGCACTATGTCGACGAGAGGGCTTCTCCTGTCGACACAGCTACTGCCTCTCAGGGAGGTGGAATACCTACACTGATGGGAGAAGCTCTTCTACCGCCATAGATAGTGTCTTTGGTAAGCTATGCTGCTGACGTGCTGTAAGTGTAGACAAACCCTCAGGTTAGACAAACCCTCAGGTTAGTTAGACAGATATAGCTGGTCTGCACCAGAGTACAGCAGCTATCTGATCCTCAACTGTGATTGATTGTTGTAAAGCAAACACTGGGCAATTAGCTCAGAATGTGTCCGTGGTTGTTACTTTTTATCCTGGTGTTTCACTAGCAAGTTTCTAGTGCAGGAAGATGCCAATAAGTATGTCTCAATGGAGCATAATGCAGATGTGCCAACTCATTATGTGATGAGGGCCAAATTCCAATTTTAATTATAGTGCTGTGGCTGGGGTAACCTTCTACATACCATCCACAGCAAACCACTAGTATCAATGGGAAGCTTGTACAATGATCAGAGGTAAAACTTGTTTGGTTTCTTAACATTTAAAGGCTGGAAGTCTCTTCCTGAGCACCCTATGTGGTGCTAGAAAAAGAAAATGTGGTTGCTTTCCTTACTACTCTTAAAAACACGAGGAGTCCTTGTGGCACCTTAGAGACTAACACATTTATTTGGGCATAAGCTTTCGTGGGCTAGAACCCACTTCATCAGATGTATGAAGTAAAAAATACAGGAGCAGGTATAAATACATGAAAGGATGGGGGTGCTTTACCAAGTGTTAGGTCAGTCTAACGTGATAAATCAATTAACAGCAGGATACCAAGGGAGGGAAAATAACTTTTGAAATGGTAAGAGAGTGGCCCATTACAGACAGTTGACAAGAAGGTGTGAGTAACAGTAGGGAGAAATTAGTATTGGGGAAATTAAGTTTAGGTTTTGTAATGACCCAACCACTCCCAGTCTTTATTCAGGCCTAATCTGATGGTATCTAGTTTGCAAATTAATTCCAGTTCTGCAGCTTCACGTTGGAGTCAGTTTTTGTTGTTGAAGAATTGCCCTTTTGAGGTTTGTTATTGAGTGACCAGAGAGATTGAAGTGTTCTCCTACTGGTTTTGGAATGTTATGATTCCTGATGTCAGATTTGTGTCCATTTTAGAATGTGTCCATTTACTCCCCTTGGTTTTTTGTTTTTTGTTTTTTTGTTTGTTTGTTTTTTGCTAATACAGACTAACACGGCTACCACTTAAACCTGTTACTACTCTGAGAATTCAGTCTTACATGGTGCTATCTCCGTATTACCTGCCATTGTCATGCAGGGTCTGCTGAAACTAGAGTTAAAAGCAATCAATGGAGTTCAGAGCACAGATAGAGCTTTTCTGCAGCTGAAACTTCACTTTCCATGCTTATTCGTAATCTTCACTTGACATATTTTATAGCTTAGATCTGCATGTTGCAGTCTTTCATCCTTGCATTAAAATGGCTTCATGCCCACGTGAATGCTTTTCCAGCTTAGTTACTCAAATATCAATCCCATATAACTTCTTTTTTTTTTCTTCTTCTTCTTCTGGTTTCAGCAAGGGAATTCTGAATTCCATCTAATTTGTTTATGGATTAGTTCTATGTTCTGACAGATAGTGGACTTCATTTTCTTATAGAGCTGTTTCCCAGTAAGAGTTTGTTGCAGTCAGGTATAAGCAAAGCACCATCTTTGTCTGAAATGATCTTATGGTTTAGTGTGTATATTTTGCTGACAGCTGCTTTGGGCTAGACATTTTGGCTGTGCCTGCGTTCTCATTATTTCTAAAATCTTCCTGTGGTGCAGCTCTGCCTGTGGTAGTATTAGTGTATATTGCCAGCATTTTAATTAACCCTGCTCAGGATGGGTGTAGATGACAGGTTGGTTAACATCAGCCTGTCTAGTGCTCTGACTACTGATACCTCTGGTGCAGTTCTTTAGTCAGTTAACAAGGGAGAAGTTATTGGCTAAATGAAGACTCTTAAATACCAACAGGGAAACAGAAAAAAACCTGTTTCTCAGGGTTTACTCTCTTAATCTTATTGTACCATAGAGCCTCTTTGATATCAGAAAATTAAATCTTTGGAAATTTGTCAAGTCAAAATCGACATTTTTTTTTTCACGCAACGCACTGTCAACCTCTGGAACTCCTTGTCAGAGGATGTTGTGAAGGCCAATACTATAACGGGGTTCAAAAGGGAGCTAGATAGATTCATGGAAGATAGGTCCATCAATGGCTATTAGCCAGGATGGGCAGGAATGGTGTCCCTAGCCTCTGTTTGCCAGAAGCTGGGATTGGGTGACAGAGCATGGATCACTTGATGATAACCTGTCTGTTCATTCCCTTTGGTGCACTGTCAGAAGACAGTATACTGGGCTTGATGGACCTTTGGTCTGACCCAGTATGGCTGTTCTTCTGTTATATTCACTATTGCTTTAAATCAAATATCTGTTATTGAAACAAGGGTTTGGATTGGGAGGGTTTTCTATGTAACAGAATTAATAATTGTCAAATTAAATCAACTTCTCCTCTCTAATTCAGAATCATCCAGTATCCTGGTCACACACATGGATGAAGGAACAAATTGTTATTTCTGTGCTTTGAAAGATGAGTAAATCCTCAGTTGTGTGGACAGAGTAGAGGGCTTGCCTTCCCTTTTGTCAGCCTCACCTGAAATCCTTCCCTGTACATTCTTGTCCGGTTCATCTTTGTATGTTCTTATTTAGATGTATGCAGTGTAGTTGTAGCCATGTCGGTCCTAGGATATTAGAGAGACAAGATGGATGAGGTAATATCTCTTATTGGACCAACTTCTGTTGGTGAGAAAGACAAGCTTTTGAGCCACAGGTCTGTGGCTTCAGGTCTGTGAAGAAGAGCTCTGTGTGGCTCGAAATCTTGTCTCCCTCACCAACAGAAGTTGGTCCAATAAGAGATATCACCTCACCCACCTTTTCCCTTTTTCAGATGTCAGTTTGCTTGTATTGATTTCTAGGGGCTAAACTCGCAAAGGGACTCGGGCGAGGAAATCACAGGAACAACACTGTGACTCACAGAGCCTGAGTTGGCACCTCGACTCCCTATACAATGAAGGTAGAGAGAGAGCACCTTAGACTACGATTCACAAGCTACCCAATGGGAAATGCTGATGACAGGGGTGTGTGCTAAGCCCCACCCCTCTCACAGAACTAGGTGCTTAAGGCTGGGTTGCAGGGAGGAGCCTAGTTCTGCTTGTGATTCTCAGGTATGATCCCTCTCCTGGAGTTAGGTGCCTAAGGAGCTTCTTGAAAGAGGCCAGTGGGAGGGAGGGAGGAGGAGACCTCCTGCATAACCTTTAGCCCAGTGATTCAGTACTCACCTGGGAGACGGGAGACCAGTTGAAATTCTCCCTTCACCTCATGAGAAGAGGTGGGATTTGAAGAGGCATCTGCATCTGTCTGCCCCCTCTCGGGTAGGTACCCTAACCATTGAGCTATGGCGTATTCTCATGTGTGTCTACCTCAGTCTCTCCTGGTGAAACCGTTCCACTTTGGATAAATAGTCATTAAACCAGAGAGACTGGACCCTGGGCCTCTCATCTCTCAGGTGAGCATCCTACCCACCAGGCTGTACACTCATTCGCTCTGGCTCTGGATGTTTTGGGTGGAGTTAGGTGGCCTCTGAACACACCTATTGGCTCGGGCCCTGCAAGTGAGTTAGATGGAGGAGTGCCTGTCTTCCCTTGGTGCATGGGTTGCTCTGGGGCTTAGGCAGGTGCCTGGATGTCTAGAGGGAAGGCAGTATACATGCTCACAGGCAGAAACCTAGGTGCTGAGTGAATTTCAGTGTCTACAGGGTTAGGTGATGGCTGAGTGGGGTTTTTTAAATCTCAGTGCTGCCTCAAAATTGGATGTAGGTGCCTAAGTACCTTTGTGAATCTATCCCTTGGTCTCCTCTGCAGCCGATCAGAAATGTAGTGCCCCAAAACATCTCTTGGCCCAGAACAAAGTCAAAACTCACAGTAACTAATATAAGAGTACATGTAAAGCCTGCATGTTTGTCATCGCCATAATTTCTGTGACACAAACTCTGACTCTTAGAGGGGCTTCATTTAAAAAATCATAAGGTTTTGTTACCCCCTTTTCTTTGTATAATGTGCTTTAGAGATTATGGGAAATCTCTAAACCCATGTTACATTTTGCTGATTTACAGGCTTTATCAAATTGAGGCATAATAGTCAGTGTTTTATAAAATGCGGGTATATATTCTATAGGTATTGTGGAGTGTTACTTTTATAATAGAAAATAAACACAATGGCCAAGATTTTTAAAAATTGGTTCTTCAAGATAGGTTCCTAAATCTGTATTCCGACACCTAAATAAGTGGTTTGATTTTTCAGAAGTGCTGCTCTGGCCAATCATTTAAACCATTTCTTAAAATCTTGGTCAGTAGTTGAAATGCTTTGCATCATACCATGAGTCTTTTTTTGGCACAACAACCAGTCTGACTTGCGTGCATTTGAAATGTTTCAGCGTAATGTACTGTACCTATTTATGTGAAAGGTGTGATTTACCTGTACAAATAGCACAGTTGGTTCAGGTAATTCCATACTGAGAAGTGTTACCAAAATCTCTTTATTTCCACACACACAGCCTTGTTTGCAGGACAATTTCCCAGGTTAAAGTCTGCAAGTTATTTGAATTTGTCAATAGTGGAAACAATGTTTTTCTTTATTAAAATGGTAATTTTCTCCCCAGACATCAGACATCCAGAAGAACTCTCTCTCTTGAGGAAACCCAGGGATCCAACAAAGAAAAAAAAGCGAAAGATAGATGACCAAAGTGAAGATGAGGCGCTTGAACTGGAGGGACCATTAATCACTCCAGGATCAGGTGAGCCTGGGCTCTTTCTGGCGTTATTTGGGGGAAGGTGGCTGGGAAGGGAAAAGAGCAAGAGGAAGGGGGAGGGAAGGTCAAGTAGTTATATTGAAGCAGATGTTAAAGGGAAAGATGTATTGGTCACACCTAATCCATTGATGCCTGCACAAGAAATGTATTGCAAATAAACTTTGCAGAAGTCATCTGAGAGCTATATAGTATTTAGTAATCGTTCTATGAATGAATTCTAAATGCTTTTACATATGTAAAATAGAACAATGCCAATTTTTTTTTTTTTTTAAGTTGAGCCTGATTCTTTTAGTGTCTAGACCAGGGGTGGCCAACCTCTGGCTCCGGAGCCACATGCGGCTCTTCAGAAGTTAGTATGTGGCTCCTTGTACAGGCACCGACTCCAGGGCTGGAGCTACAGGCACCAACTTTCCATTGTGCCGGGAGGTGCTCACTGCTCAGCCCCTGGCTCTGCCACAGGCCCTGCCCCCACTCCACCCCTGCCTGCCGTGCCCTCGCTCCTCTCTCCCTCCCCAGCCTTCTGCATACCACAAAACAGCTGATTGGTGGGGCTGCCGGTGGATGGGAGGCGCTGGGAACAGGGGCAGAGGGAACTGATGCGGGGCTGCTGATGTATTACTGTGGCTCTTTGGCAATGCACATTGGTAAATTCTGGCTCCTTCTCAGGCTCAGGTTGGCCACCCCTGGTCTAGGGTATGTTACTGATGTGTTTTCTTAATTTCTAAGCTTTTTCTTGTCCCATATTATCACAAATACCTGGCTGCACTTGGATATAGAATGACTTACATGTTGGCTTTGTCACTGTGTTACTGCAGGAATTATGTCTTTGTACGAATTATGGAAGGCTGAACAATGGGTGTTCTCTATTATAAGCAGATTCCGTAAAGCTTGAAAGAGTGTTACTTGTATTAGTATTCCTTATATAAAGGCACAAGTTTCAGACTTTTAATATTAAAAGTAACCTCATGTTCTTTGTTCATTGTATAATTTCTAATGGTGGAATAGTTTGCATATCTGGTAGATTGTTTGAACAGTGGCTTACAGAAACAGAACAATGCCACTACAGAGAAAGTATACTTGCTATGAGTGGTAAATTGAGCCAGACTTACAGTCTGTTTGAAAAATTGAACTGTTGTTCATCAGATCTGCTTTCACCTTGGTGGTGTTGTAAATCCAGTAGCTGAAGGAGAATATTGCACCAGTCATGAGAACCTTAAACTAGAATGGACCTTTACAAACACTTTCAGCAGAACATTCTAGCTCTCTGCATATTTCAGAACTGCATGTCTTCTAAAGATGTTGCTTATTAATCAAGCAAAGGAAGGGAAGTTACACTTGTAACATCTTTCTTAATTGGTCTTAAAATACCAGAGGTGGACATAACACTGACAGTATCAGAACCACCAATGATTCTGGACTAGCAAGGGAATCAAGTGAAAATAGTTTGTTTCCTCCCCTTCGCTCCAAAGCGATTAGCTACCCAGGTCTGGTGTAGAGTTAAGGCATCTCTGCATCTTTAATTGCTGCCTTTAGTTCAGCGTATGAACCTATGTTTGTTTGCTGAGATTTAGTTAAATGCATTTAACTGTAAATTTCTATCCCATTAAATAGAAATTGCATATATTTAACTTGAATAACCTCACCGTAATTAACAGTTGTTGTTCAGTTTGCCCTGGTACTGCACTGATACCATTTCTGTGCTATTGAGTAGTAACGTGACATGAGTAATCATTTCAGGTCATGCCTATCTCTGTGCTTACGGATTTACAGAGGTACATTCTGCACATTGAGAGACCCTGACCAGTAGATGCTGGGCTTACAGGCAGATCATTGTAGGCAAAGCTGATAGTGCTGCTGCTATCTAAGGTTGCCCGACATTTATTATAGAGGAAACTCTAGCGCCTCCCATGATTTGGAGCAGGAACTTGAAATTTGGCAGAGGTTATGGCCTTGTGAGGACTGTGCTTCTTGCCATCCCTGAGAAAATCTGCTCAAATTTGTCCTACTTACAAGCATTTGAAAAATCAGTTCCGACATATTCAGTAGCAACTTGCTAGAGCTTTGCAGCTTAATTCCCTGAAGTTTCTATTCACACTGGGCATGTTTCAGGCAGTGCTGCAGAGGACTACGCAGAACTTCCGTGTAGTTGAAATTCCCAGCAGTTCGACTGTGGTGGGTCCAGACACAGAAAATGAGAGCAGAGAGCTTGTCTCTTTGCTCTTAATGCCCCCCTTTTGTTCACACCCAGTCAGCGAAGAAGAGGAAGCCACCTGATTCGAATTGAGAGGGGGACCAGAGCCAGTGAGGGAGAGAGTAGATTTAGGAGCCTGGGAATACCCAGACTGGGGGCTTGTCTACACTACAAAATTAGGTCGGATTTATAGAAGCCGGATTTATAGAAGCCGGTTTTATGCAGCCGACTGTGTGTGTCCCCACATAAAATGCTCTAAGTGCATGAAGTCGGCGGACCGCGTCCACAGTACCGAGGCTAGCGTCGACTTCCGGCGCATTGCACTATGGGTGCCTATGGGTACCTATCCCACAGTTCCCGGAGTCTCCGGCGCCCATTGGAATTATGGGTTGAGATCGCAATGCCCGAATGATGCAAAGCAGTGCCGCGGGGGGTTCTGGGTACATTGCGTCACGCACCTCCCCCGCCGTCACAGCAACGGCAGACAATAGATTCGCGCCTTTTTACCTGGGTTACCTGTGCAGACAACATACCACGCCAAGCATGGAGCCCGCTCAGCTCAGCTCACCGTCACCATATGTCTTCCGGGTGCCGGCAAACGTGTGACTGCATTGCTAAACAGCAGCAGCAGATTACTGCCTTTTGGCGGTAGACGGTGCAGCATGAGTAGTAGCCTTCATCGGCGCTCGGGATGCTGGTAGCTGTGGGGCTGGCAGCCGTAGGGCTGCATTGCACCAGCCCCTTGCCTTTTGGCAGTAGATAGTTTATTACGACTGGTAACCGTCCTGTCAGTATTGTCTGCTGAGCATCCAGAAGAGGCCGAGGGCAATCTGGGTGCTCAGCAGATCTGAAAGAAGAGCTTTCCTCAGGTCTGAAAGCAAGTAAATTTAGAGGTTGCCTGAAATGCTCATAGATTATTGTAGCCTGAGCGCCTTTACCGATCCTTCTGGCTACTGTACAGCAGCAACCCCTTGCCTTTAACCGTCCTCGTTGGACAATGATGGTTACCAGTCGTAATATACTATTTGCTGCCAAGTATTGTCTGCTAAGCACCCAGAAAAGGCCGAGGGCGATCTGGGTGCTGGCAGACATGTGGCTGGCACACGTGGGGCTACATTGCTACACAGCAGCAACCCCTTGCCTTTAACCGTCCTCGTTGGACAATGATGGTTACCAGTCGTAGTATACTATTTGCTGCCAAGTATTGGCTGCCAAGCACCCAGAAAATGCCGAGGGCTATCAGTCATGCTGCACTGTCGTCTTAAGATGTAAAAAATAGATTTGTGTTTTATTCATTTCCTTCCCCCCTCCCTCCGTCAAATCAACGGCCCGCTAAACCCAGGCTTAGGAGTTCAATCTGGGGGGGGGGGGCATTCTGTGTGACAGTTGTTTGTATTTCTCCCTGATGCACAGCCACCTTTCTTGATTTTAATTCCCTGTACCTGTACGCCATGTCGTCAGTCGCCCGCCCCTCCCTCCCTCCCTACCTCCCTCCCTTCTTCCCCTGGTCTTTAGCTACTCTTTTCGCGCCTTTTTTCAGACCAGACGCCATAGCTAGCACTGGGATCATGGAGCCCGCTCAGATCACCGCGGCAATTATGAGCACTATGAACACCACGCGCATTGTCCTGGAGTATATGCAGAGCCTGGACATGCCAAAGCAAAACCAGGAGGACCAGCTGAGGAGGAGGAGGCGATTGCAGCGCGGCGACGATAGTGATGAGGAAATTGACATGGACCTCTCACAAGGCACAGGCCCCAGCAATGTGGAAATCATGGTGTTACTGGGGCAGGTTCATGCCATGGAACGCCGATTCTGGGCCCGGGAAACAAGCACAGACTGGTGGGACCGCATCGTGTTGCAGGTCTGGGACGATTCCCAGTGGCTGCGAAACTTTCGCATGCGTAAGGGCACTTTCATGGAACTTTGTGACTTGCTTTCCCCTGCCCTGAAGCGCCAGAATACCAAGATGAGAGCAGCCCTCACAGTTGAGAAGCGAGTGGCAATAGCCCTGTGGAAGCTTGCAACGCCAGACAGCTACCGGTCAGTCGGGAATCAATTTGGAGTGGGCAAATCTACTGTGGGGGCTGCTGTGATCCAAGTTGCCAGGGCAATGAGAGGCCTGGTGATATCAAGGGTAGTGACTCTGGGAAACGTGCAGGACATAGTGGATGGCTTTGCTGCAATGGGATTCCCAAACTGTGGTGGGGCGATAGACGGAACCCATATCCCTATCTTGGCACCGGCGCACCAAGCCACCGAGTACATAAACCGCAAGGGGTACTTTTCAATGCTGCTGCAAGCCCTGGTGGATCACAAGGGACGTTTCACCGACATCAACGTGGGCTGGCCGGGAAGGGTACATGATGCTCGCGTCTTCAGGCACTCTCTTCTGTTTCGAAAGCTGGAGGAAGGGACTTTCTTCCCGGACCAGAAAATAACCATTGGGGATGTTGAAATGCCTATCGTGATCCTTGGGGACCCAGCCTACCCCTTAATGCCATGGCTCATGAAGCCATACACAGGCAGCCTGGACAGGAGTCAGGACCTGTTCAACTACAGGCTGAGCAAGTGCCGAATGGTGGTGGAATGTGCATTTGGGTGCTTAAAAGCGCGCTGGCGCAGCTTACTGACTCGCTGTGACCTCAGCGAAAAGAATATCCCCATTGTTATTGCTACTTGCTGTGCGCTCCACAATATCTGTGAGAGTAAGGGGGAGACATTTATGGCGGGGTGGGAGGTAGAGGCAAATCGCCTGGCCGCTGATTACGCGCAGCCAGACACCAGGTCGGTTAGAGCAGCACAGCAGGGCGCGGTGCGCATCAGAGAGGCTTTGAAAACTAGTTTTGTGACTGGGCAGGCTTTGGTGTGAAACTTCTGTTTGTTTCTCCTTGATGAAATCGCAGCCCCCCCCCCCCCCCACGCACCCGGTTAACTCTACTACCCTGTAAACCAAGCACCCCAACCTCCCCTACCCTCCCCTCTTCAAGCACCACTTGCAGAGGCAATAAAGTCATTGTTACTTCACATTCATGCATTCTTTATTAATTGAGCACACAACTAGGGGGATAATTGCAAAGGTAGCCCGGGATGGGTGGGGGAGGAGGGAAGGAAAAGGACACACTGCACTTTAAAACTTTAAAACTTATTGCTGTGGAAATCATCTAGGGTGGAGTGATTGGGTGGCCGGAGGCCCCCCCACCGTGTTCTTGGGCGTCTGGGTGAGGAGGCAATGGGACTTGGGGAGGAGGGCTGGTGGTTACAGAGGGGCTGTAGCGGCGATCTCTGCTCCTGCTGTTGGTTACAGAGGGGCTGTAGCGGCGGTCTCTGCTCCTGCTGTTGGTTACAGAGGGGCTGTAGCGGCGGTCTCTGCTCATGCTGTTGGTTACAGAGGGGCTGTAGCGGCGGTCTCTGCTCCTGCTGCCTTTCCTGCAGCTCAACCATACGCAGGAGCATATCACTTTGATGCTCCAGCAGCCGGAGCATCGACTCTTGCTTTATGAGTACAAGTTGACGCCACTTCTGCTCTTCAGCCCGCGTTTCAGCACGCAACTTCTCCTCTTGAGCACGCGATTTCTCCTCTTCAGCCCGCGATTCAGCACGCCACCTCTCCTCTCGCTCATATTGGGCTTTTTTAAAATCAGTCATTGACTGCCTCCACGCATTCTGCTGTGCTCTGTCAGCGTTGGAGGCAGTCTGTAGTTCAGTGAACATTTCGTCACGCGTCCTTCGCTTCCTTCTTCGAATATTCACTAGCCTCTGTGAAGGTGAAACTTTTGCAGCTGGTGGAGGAGAAGGGAGAGTTGTTTAAAAAAGATACATTTTGGAGAACAATGGGTACACTCTTTCACGTTAGATTTTGCTGTTCACATCACACAGCACATGTGCTTTCGTTACAAGGTCGCATTTTTACTCTTACATTGAGGGCCTGCCGGTTTGGTGTGAGAGATCACTCACGCAGTGCCAGGCCACAGATTTCAGCTTGTAGGCAGCCATGGTAAGACACAGTCTTTTGGCTTTTTTAACCTTGTTAACAAGTGGGGATGGTTTAAAACAGTACTGCTCTCATTAACCATACCAAGCACCCGTTGGGTTGGCCATTTAAAATGGGTTTGCAATGTAAAAGGAGGGCCTGCGGTTTCAGGTTTAACATGCAGCACAAACCCAACTAACTCCCCTCCCCCACACACCCAATTCTCTGGGATGGTCACTTCACCCCTCCCCCCCACCGCGTGGTTAACAGCGGGGAATATTTCTGTTCAGCAGAGCAGGAAGGGGCACCTCTGAATGTCCCCTTAATAAAATCGCCCCATTTCAACCAGGTGACCGTGAATGATATCACTCTCCTGAGGATAACAAAGAGCGATAAGGGATGGATGTTGTCTGTATGCCAGCAAACACCGGGACCATACGCTGCCATGCTTTGTTATGCAATGATTCCAGACTACGTGCTACTGGCCTGGCGTGGTAAAGTGTCCTACCATGGCGGACGGGATAAGGCAGCCCTCCCCAGAAACCTTTTGCAAAGGCTTTGGGAGTACATGAAGGAGAGCTTTCTGGAGATGTCCCTGGAGGATTTCCGCTCCATCCCCATACACGTTAACAGACTTTTCCAGTAGCTGTACTGGCCGCGATTGCCAGGGCAAATTAATCATTAATCATTAAACACGCTTGTTTTTAAACCATGTGTAATATTTACAAAGGTACACTCACCAGAGGTCCCCTGTGTGCCCACAGGGTCTTGGGTGAGTTCGGGGGTTACTGGTTCCAGGTCCAGGGTGACAAACATATCCTGGCTGTTGGGGAAACTGGTTTCTCCGCTTCCTTGCTGCTGTGAGCTATCTATGATGTTCTCTCCATCCTCATCTTCCTCGTCCGCCGAACCCGCTTCCCTGTCTCCAGTGAGGGACTCATAGCACACGCTTGGGCTACTGGTGGCTGCACCCCCTAGAATGGCATGCAGCTCCTCGTAGTAGCGGCATGTTTGCGGCTCAGCC
Organism: Emys orbicularis; assembly: GCF_028017835.1. NCBI lineage: Eukaryota > Metazoa > Chordata > Testudines > Emydidae > Emys > Emys orbicularis. The sequence continues at coordinate 9,245,057 of NC_088686.1, read as the reverse complement.
CCGGACCTTCCGTTTGCATCTCTGGCTTTGTGGTAGGCTTGCCTTAGCTCCTTAATTTTCACGCGGCACTGCTGTGCGTCCCTGTTATGGCCTCTGTCCTTCATGGCCTTGGAGATCTTTTCTAATGTTTTGCCATTTCTTTTACTGTTTCGGAGTTCGGCCAGCACTGCTTCATCTCCCCAGATGGCGATCAGATCCCGTACCTCCCGTTCGGTCCAGGCTGGAGCTCTTTTGCGATCCTGAGACTGGGACTGGGACTCCATCACGGTTACCTGTGCTGATGAGCTCTGCATGGTCACCTGTGCTCTCCACGCTGAGCAAACAGGAAATGAAATTCAAACGTTCGCGGGGCTTTTCCTGTCTACCTGGCCAGTGCATCTGAGATGAGAGTGCTGTCCAGAGCGGTCACAATGAAGCACTGTGGGATAGCTCCCGGAGGCCACTAATGTCGAATTCCGTCCTCACTACCCAATTCCGACCCCCATAAGGCCGATTTTATCGCTAATCCCCTCGTCGAGGTGGTGTAAAGAAACCGGTTTAAAGGGCCCTTTAAGTCGAAAGAAAGGGCTTCGTCGTGTAAACGTGTCCAGGCTTAAGTCGACTTAACGCAGCTAAAGTCGACCTAAACTCGTAGTGTAGACCAGGCCTGGAGGTTAGCGGGAGTTGAAGAGGGGAACTGAGAACCAGAGGATGAGACACTTACTGGCTGGAGAAGGAGACTGAGACTGGTTATCAGTGGGTTAGGAGGGAGGGGAGCCAGATCTTACAGGGAGCCAGGGTGCAGGCAGTGGCTAGGCAAAGAGAGTGGGACAAGGAGCTGGAATTGGAGGAGGCACTGAGATATTGGACGAGGTGTCTGGGGGAGGGAGACTGGGACTCAGAGTCAGCGAGGATGAGGAACAAGGGGATGATTGGAGATTGGCGAGAGGGAGAGAAAATGGGCAGAAGAGTTTGTGCCTACTAGACTCCACTCCACTACAGAGCTTGAAATAAAACCCACAATCGCTGAATCTCACTGTTCCTCTGCAGTCAGTAAGTATCTATGAAATCCTCTGGCAAAGAGTCTCACCCCTTTCTACTGCTGGTGCACATAGATGATTACAAGCTGGTACTGCTGTTAGTTATGCCATTGGCACAAGAGCCAAGGTCTGTGTGGTGGATCTAAAAATTCCAACCCTGCTGATATCCCTTGTGGGTGTCAATATGATGACACACAACGGAATGCTTTTTTGAAGAAAGGAAATAATACATTAAGAATGCAAAGTCAAGCACTCAGAAGTTAGGAAATGCCAGAACTAAGGTTGCCTGGGTAACCTTAATTTACCCCTTTGTGCAGATACATTACGATACTATCTTTAGTTACGTGATCACACAGTCTCTCTTCCACAGGAGCCCTGTTTCATTCAGTGCACAGCGTATCCCTGGCAATGGGATGTATACCCATTGCAACTGCTGGGACAGGCAGGCCTAAGCTCAGAGTTGTAGAGTCAGTTGTCTGAAGGATCGCTGTCTCATTTGTTGCAGAAGTTGTAAGGTGAATGAGGCAGGGGGTTGCAGGAAGAGAAAGGATGGGTAAGTAGTTAAGGCAGTTGAATGTTGCTCTGGGCAATTGAGTTCTATGCCTGCCTCTGTCACAGAATTTCCGTGTGATGCTATAGGCAAGTCACTTAAACCAAACTTTTCACAGGTAGCCACTAGCTGTGTGTTCCTCATTTTTTGGGTGCCTTTCTCTGGGTGCCTTACACCTATTCTGGGTGTCTGATTTGCAGGAGTGCTGAGCATTCATAACTGTAACTGAAGTCAGTGGGAGCAATGCTTTGAACATATACAGTGTTCTATAATACTACATACCCTGAAAAATCAGGTTTTCGGTGTCTCAGATTGGGTGCCCCAAATTAGCATGTGACAGACGTGGAATTGCTCTCTTCCCCCTCCCCAGTGTCATTGCTATATATTAACCTATGAATGCTGATGTGTAATCGTTTTACTGACATTGATGTGAACTGGTCACTGAGGTGTAGTTACTGTATAGCTGTGGTGGTTGGTTAGAATTTCCTCTCTGAGTATATTGATCTAGCTTAATAGGAGGCCATGGGAAAAGCAAGCAGAAAAGCAACTTAGTAGAGCTAAATAAGGACACCTTAGCATACTCTTGAAAGACAATGAGGCAAGCGGTTACCTTCAGTAATTGTCTCCAAGGCGTTGCAAACCTTGTTTCTCTATGATGGGCACTGGGAGATGAAAAGAACACTAAAGGGTTAAAAAGCACTCCTAAGGGAGTCTAGGAGGGAGGCTGGGTTATTTGTCAGCTACTGTCTCTAGAGAGAGGAGAGACTCTGTGGAGGGTGTCTAAAGAAGTGGAGCCAGGGAATGGTAAGCCTTAAGGAAAAGCTATATGTGTGTACAGTCTGCTTTATTGGTTTTAAGAGATCTTTTTGCTGAAATGTCTTTAATCTAAAAATAAATAATACTTTGCTTTAAGGAAGCTGTCTGGTCCCTGTATTGATCATTGCCTTTGGTCTCAGAAGGGATAGAACTGCAAGATCTGAGCCTAGGTCACACCTGCTGAGGTTCCAGGCGACTGCAACCCAGGGCCCAGTCTGGATGTGGAGGAATTCATGTGATTTCTCCTCTCTCCTCCCCTCCCCACCCCCAAGATGGTGGTAACAGCTTGATCCTGAGCGGGATAGATTAGGAGCAGTGTTTCCTCTAATTTTTTACGTCTATGTGCGGAATGAATTTTATGTGCGCCAATATGGAGGTGATGTGTGGTGGGGGTGGGGCCGAGGGGTTCGGAGTGTCGGAGGGGGCTCAGGGCAGAGGGTTGGAGTGCAGAAGGTAAGGGCTCCGGCTAGGGGTGAAGGCTCTGAGGTGGGGCCTGGGTTGAGGGGTTAGGGGTGTGGGAGGGGGCTCAGGACTGGGGCAGAGGGTTGGGGTGCAGGTTCTGGGGTGGGACTGGGGATGAGGGGGTTGGGGTGCAGGCTGTCCCAGGGCTGTGGTGGGGAGAGAGGACTCCCCCCAGCCCTCTCTCCACAGCAGGTTGGGCGGGGCACCTCTCACCCAGCCATGGCAGCTCCGGCGGGGCTGGGCCGGACTGGGGGAGGGGCTCCTCTCCCCACTTGCCTGCGCGGCCCTTGAGAGCCTGTTGCACGGTTTACAGGGAACATAAATCAGGAGGTGTCAGAGGTGCAGTTCGCCCAGTAACTGTGACATAGTGTATACTTTTTACCTTAGTGTCTCTGTGCCTCCATTCCCCATCTGTAAAATCTGTAAAAGTATCCCCCTTATCTCATGGGGCGTTGTGAAAATAAATTAATGTTTGCAAAGCGCTGAGACTCTAGTGATGAGCACGATAGACAATCCTGTGTGGAAACTAACAGTTCTGTATTTGGCACTAGCGTGACCACTACTGAAATACCATGTTCAGTTCTGGTGTCTACACTTCAAGAAAGATGCTGAAAAATTGCAGAGGGTTTAGAGAAAAGCCATGGGAATGATTAAAAGACTGGAAACCAGGCCTGACAGTGAGAGACTCAAGGAACTCACTCTATTCTGCTTACCAAATAGAAGGTTAAGGGGTGATTTGATTCCCATATTTAAGTACCTGCATTGGGAACAGAAATTTGATGCAGGGCTCTTCGATATAGCAGAGGAAGGACTAACAAGCTCCAATGGCTGGAAGTTGAAACTAGACAAATTCAGACTAGAAATAAGGTGCACATTTTTAACAGTGTGGGTAATTAAACATTGGAACAACTTACCATGGGTTGTGATGGATCACTGGAAATTTTAAGATCAACACTGGATGTTTTTCTAAGCGCTTGTCTGCATGGCCCCACAGTGTGGTTCTATAGGGTGTTAGCTGTAGAGCGCTCTCATGTGCTTCACTCATAACTGCCCCGTGTAGATCCTGCTGGTGAGAATGAAAAGGTACCTAGTATGTGTTAATACAGTCCTACAGGACTACATTCAATACGAACTAGGTATATTTTCATTCGTTCATAGGGCAGTTACAGCGCCACACATTAGGGCGCTGCACATTCACACCCTCATAGACCACACTGCAGTGCTCTGTAGACAAGCCCTTAAAAATATGCTCTAGTTCAACCACAGCTGTTGGACGTGAGGCAGAAATTAATTCAGGGAAGTCCTACTGCCTGTGTGATGCAGGAGATTAGACTAGATGAACACAAAGGACCTTCTGGCCATAAAAGTCCGAGTCTGTGAATTCCTTATTTACTGCCCACTATTCAGACCCTGCTCTGGAGACAGAAGTAATATGACCTCCCTACTCCTATTTGAAATTCCCCTGTTTATGCATCCAAGGGTCGCATTAGCCCTTCTACCCACAGTGTCGCACTGGGAGCCCATGGTTAGCTAGGTATCCACAATGATCCCTAAGTCTTTTTCAGAATCGCTGCTTTCCAGGATAGGATCCCTCCCCTGCTTTGTATGGCTTCATTGTTTGTTCCTAGATGTATGACCTTACATTATGGCTACATTGAAATGTCTATTGTTGGATTATACCTAACTTGCCACGCAATCCAGATTACTCTTTATCAGTGACACGTCGTCTTCATTATTTACCACTCCCACAATCTGTCGTCTGCAAACTTTATTATTGCTTTTGTTTTCTTCCAGGTCATTAATAAAAATATTATATAACATAGGGCCACGAACTGATCCGTATGGGACTTCAAGAGAAACACACCCCTTCGATGATTCCTCATTTATAATTTCATTTTGAGACCTCTGTGCCATGCTGACTTTGTATGTTATAGTTTCTTAATCAAAATGTCGTGCAGAATCCAATCAAATGCCTTGTAGAAGTCTTAAGTTTAACATCAACCAAACTTGTAATCCTATCAAAATGATAGTTTGACAAGATCTGTTTTACATAAACTCATGTTTATGTTGTCCTCTGCTATATCGAAGAGCCCTGCATCAAATTTCTGTTCCCAATGCAGGTACTTAAATATGGGAATCAAATCACCCCTTAACCTTCTATTTGGTAAGCAGAATAGAGTGAGTTCCTTGAGTCTCTCACTGTCAGGCCTGGTTTCCAGTCTTTTAATCATTCCCATGGCTTTTCTCTAAACCCTCTGCAATTTTTCAGCATCTTTTTTGAAGTGTAGACACCAGAACTGAACATGGTATTTCAGTAGTGGTCACGCTAGTGCCAAATACAGAACTGTTAGTTTCCACACAGGATTGTCTATCGTGCTCATCACTAGAGTCTCAGCGCTTTGCAAACATTAATTTATTTTCACAACGCCCTTAAGTTGTTCCAATGTTTTTGGGGCAAAAATCAGTACTTGGTCCTGCTAGTGAAGGCAGGGGGCTGGACTCGATGACCTTTCAAGGTCCCTTCCAGTTCTAGGAGATGGGATATCTCCATTAATTATAATTATTATAATTATATAAATTATTATTATTATGTTGACTGGCACTAATTATATTATCCTCTTCTTCTAATTCTTTATTAATAGAGTTCCATATCAGCTGTTCCATTATTTTGTCTGGGATCAAAGTCAGGCTCAGAGTCCTATAATTACCCAGGTCATCCCATTTACCCTTTTAAAATATTGGTACAACATTAGCTTTCTCACAGTCCTTTCGAGCTTCCCTAGTGTTGCAAGACTTACTGAAAATTAACATGAATGGTCCAGAGTTTCTTGGCTAGCTCTTTAAAAACTCTTGGATGCAAGTTATCCAACTCTGCTGACTTAAAGATGTCTAACTTTGGTAGGCGCTGTTTAACATCCTCGTTAGTTACAGTTGGAATGGAAAATATTTCATCCTGGCTGGTACATCTGGCTTTTTTCCAAATTCAAAACAAAAATATTTATTGAACCCGTCTGCATTATTATCGCTAGCTCTACCATTTCCATCTAATAATGGACCAGTGCCATTCGCAGGGTTCCTTTTGTTCCTCTTCTGCTTTAAAAAACAATCAAACAAAAGCAAAAACAAAACACAAAACCCTCTTTCTTACTGTCCTTAACTCTACTGGCCATAGATTCTCTGTGTTCTTTTGTACAAAATAATTTCTATCAATTTCCCCTTTTTTCTGTGTCTTACAGATATAATTTTTATTATTGCTGCTCTCACTTCCCTTAGCCAGGTTTGTTTTTTGGGCACTAGCAAAATGTTCTTAAACAGTTCCCATTTATCATTCACATTTGTCATTCTCATTTTTCTGTTTAAACGTGGATTCAGCGGGAGGCAGGGAAGCGCGGAGGCAGGAAAAAATAGTGAAATAGTTTGCGCAGAAAAATTGAATTGTATTTCCTACTATTTGAGTGCTTGACTTTGCAACCTTAATGAGTTCTGTGGGTGTGTCCTCGCCCGTGCGTGTGGATGCAATTTTATATATATTGTAATCCCTTAAGGGCAGATGGTGTCCAAGCCCAGGTTCTGAGCTAGGGAGAAAAGGAATGCAATCATTCCCTAGGCTCTGGTGTGGCAGTAGAGCTGTACCACAGCTGCTGTTACTACCTTGCGGTTGCAGTAGCTTCTTTTCTCACTGTTTTCCGTTCCAACAAGGGATGCAGCCAGCTTTTCCATGTAATTTTTGATGCCCTGGTCCTTCTGCATTCTAGGAGCCTTTTGAGAAAGGATCATCTAGGAGCTGCGATTCTGTGGCAGGCTTTGAGTGTAAATCCCCTATGCAGGTTCCCAGTATCCAACAATATCCCGCTCCACCGACAGCTCTACTCTCAAGGCTCTTCCATGCCCGCCAAAAAAGCGGGAAGGGAGGAAGACGAGCACAAGGCTTGCCTCTTAGGCTGCAATCCGATGAATATCTGCACACACTCGCTCCAGCAGTAAGCACGCTTCCCGTTGTGTATATTTGTTTTGCACATTGGAACAAATATGTAAACCTGATGGTGATGTATTTTAAGAAGGTGTATTTCTAGCACACATTGGTGAACAATATCCTAGTGTAAACAACACACGTTTGTAGCTTTAATTTGTGGTAGTTGGTCAAGGTAAACCTGAACTCCCCATTATGGTTTCCTTTCAGCCAGCTATTGTATTAAAACTAACAAACTGCCTTGTCTACACTAAGGTTTTAGCATGTGTTAAGACACACCTTTTTTCCTAGTGAAGGCAAGGCTTTAGATTGGGAATATTTTCCTAAGAGCAGCGGAGAACTGATTGCTTGAGACATTTTAACATGGGATTTTCTCCAGTGGTCAGTGTTGGCCGGTGTCTGATTCCATTGAAGTCCATGGCATTTGCAGGCATGAAAAGAATCTGGCTCACTCTGCTGTAGCAGGATCTCCTCCCCCGCACAGATAGTAGTAGTTAGGATGTACGTGTGACAGAAATCAAGGGGATGTGACTGAGTACAGGGTGTGGATCTGCTAAATTAGATGGCACTGATTTTACACGATCATTCTTCTGATCATAGAAGCTCTTTGAATCTGGTTTAATTGAGTGCCTAGAGCATGAGAGTAGCCTTACGAAACTACATTCACAAATGGTAATACTTTTTAAAAGAAGGCATGAAAAACAGTGAACAGAGAATGACCATTGGGCTATCCGTATAGAAGCAATAAAGAGCTAATAATGGAATTTAATCCTCAGACAAGAAAAACAGTGGGTAGAACTATACTACCGCTTAAGTCGATTTAACTTGCATCACTGGGGTGTGAAAAAGACACCCCCCCCGGAGCAATGCAAGTTACAGCTATCTAAGCGCTGTCCACGCCGGTGCTATGTTGGTGTGTAGTTGTTGTACCTCAGTTTTGAAAATCTGGGTCTTAGTGTGATAATTAAAAGGAATACCTCAGTGAGAGAAATGGAGACGGTTTACTTCTCAGTTATTTCCAGATATCTGCAGACTTGGGAAGCCAGCTCTACGTCAGTTTCCTCCTTTTCACATTTGGAATCTTTCCTTTGCAACCTTTTGAGCTAGAAAACTTTGTTTCCTTTTTAAAAGGAAAACCACCCTTTTTCCCTGAAGCTAACATAGGGGCCAGTTGCATATCTTAAGTAAGAAAAGTTTATTCTGAAGAGCAGGTATTTTACACTGATGAATTAAAGAAAGGACAGTACTGTGACAGCTGGATTTGGAGTACACAGAATAGCTTTTTAAAGAATTCTGGACCAACTGCTTTGAATTGAGGAAAGCATCTTGCAATATGAATGAATGACCTAACTGAAGACTGCAATAGACATTGTTTTAATACAAATCCAATCTCTCATTTCTCTCTCCTTTCATTTCTTCACTCTTTCCCTTTCGCCATCCATCTCCACCTTGCAAAAAAGTCTCCCCCCTCCAACTCACAAAATGAATGAATAAAGTAACCTCTGTACTCTTGACATCCTGCTTTTAAACAGGTAGGAATGTTTTGTTGTTTAACTTTTCAGGGAGCTGCTTAAGCTGACCCTTAAATTCTACAGCTTTGTCACTCTTTTAGAAGGAGATATTTTTTTCCCAAATAAACCCCCTGAGGACTGATGCCTGTAATTGCAACATAAATAATATTCTGAAGTTGGGACTTCATTTGGTCTGTGTGCCGTGATGAAAGCCAGCCTGCCAAAACATTGTCCGTTTATTTATGAACATTCTCTAGAACGACAATAAGGAGAGAGTATTTTTTATCCAAGTATCAGATTTGCCTGAAAGTGCAGTGAGAGAAAACCCTTCCATGTACTGTTGAAAGTTCTGCAAGAACCAGAAGTCTTAACTCAAATAGTTGAACCAAAAGACTCAATTTCTCTCTGCTCTTGCTGGGACTTGGCTGAAAAGTCTAATTGTTTTATATAGCAGCTTTCATGCTGAGCTCAAACCTGCCAAATACTACACACTTTGGAGGAATATGCATGTCAGATTTACTGTTCTCTACACACACACACACACACACACACACACACACACACACACACACACACACACACACACACACACACACACACACACACACACACACACACACACACACTCTGACTCGCACATTTTCAAGTGAAAATAAGCAGCCTTTACAGAGTGACTTGTTGGTTTATTTAAAATTCTGCTTTTTTGCGATATGCCAAGGATTGGAGAAAGGCAAAGAATACAGATCAACTGCATATTTCTTCCCTTTCAAAAACAGCTGAGATGATCAGAACACACTGTGGCAACATGAACAAGTATCTTGAAAACTACTAAATAGGAACTGCTTTGCATCTGGGTAGCTGGACTCGACTGCACTTAATGCTGGCGAAAGAGGCAAGACAATTTGCAGTCATGTTGAGAAATCTTAACTCCCGGTCTCTCAGCAGTTCAATAAACTGTTCAGATTGTCATTACGGAGTTCAGAGAATCCAGGCCACTGGTGTATAATCAAAGCCATTTTATTAATAAATAAATAAAAATAAAGCTTTTTGTATATCCAATTCACCACATCTTCTCTAGTTTTAAGACAAAGAATCAGTTTAAATATATCATTCCCAGGTTTACACCTTTGTTCCAATGTGCACTTTTCCCACTGTGTGTGTTTGTATTGATCGCCGCTGAAGAGAGCAAGTGATGATCAGATCTAACAGACTTTCATAATTTGTTACACAGATGTGAAGAGTCAAAATATCAAAACTGTGGTGAATGACCCATACGCCACTCCCAGGGTTATTGAAAACTTCCCTCAAATAGAATTTGTGGGCTTGAAAAATTTACCAGACTCAATGGAATAATTCTCAGCTATTTTTAAAAGGCAGGTCTTAAGGCTAGGCGACCACACACTGTTCTGAAGAGTAAGCAGCACATTTCTTAAAGTTCAGTCAGGAGATAGCAACAGCTACTCTTACTGATACATCTCACATGTATGGAGACTGTCAAAATTGGATTAATTAGGGCATGGTTTAAACAGGGTAGTTTTGGTTTCAAGTCCAACTTGTGAAAACAAATGAATATGACATAACGTAACCAGAATATTCTAAGTCTTTTACAGTTGTGCATGTTTTTCACCTTCTGTCCCTTTTTGTTTCTGACTTCTCTCATTGTCTCCCTCTTGCCTTCTCACTTCCTTTCTTTCCTTCTCTGTAGGCACTGATGTTCTTTACATCGGCCCAGTGAAAGGTGAGACCTCATTAGGACTTTTGTCCCCGTCTTCTGTGATTTCTTTGGCTGTCTCCTTATTTTCCTACTCCTCTAAACTTTGACTTTCAAAATTCATAAGCAACAGATTACCTACGATTATTGTCTCCAGTAGTACCCCCAATGTGCTAGGTGCTGTAGAAACATAAGCAGACACAGTTCATACCCCTAAGGGTGGATTTCTGACAATTTTCACATGGGTTAAATGTAAAGTGAACTTTCTATCTGTCTTGTTTATCAAGGATAGTTAAAATAGTTTAGCTTTTCATAGGAAAACAAGCATTGCAGTGTCCGGGTTTTTTTTAAGTCACAGGATTTTTAAAATCTATTTACTGTATTCGTTTTGCATTGAGTGTACAGAACACAAGCTAACTTCACATGTTTATTCCTGTTCTGTTAGGAAGCATATATTCAAGTCCGGGACTTTATAGCAAAACCATGACGCCCACCTATGATTCTCACGATGGAAGCCCTCTGTCTCCAACTTCAGCTTGGTTTGGAGACAGTGCTTTATCAGAAGGGAATCCGGGTATACTTGCTGTCAGCCAGCCAATTACATCCCCAGAAATCTTAGCAAAAATGTACAAGCCACAAGCACTTCTCGATAAAGCCAAGATCAACCAAGGGTGAGTTAAAGACATATATTAAAAACTTAAGCTGCATTCTTAAAACGGTTACAAAGACTCAACCAGACCTTTTTTTGTTATCTATTGTTGACAACTTGCAGATGGCTGGATTCGTCGAGATCGCTCATGGAACAAGATGTGAAAGAAAATGAGGCCTTACTGCTCCGGTTCAAGTACTACAACTTCTTTGACTTGAATCCAAAGGTACTGAGTTATTTCTGTCTTGTACATATGGCCAAGCGTTCAAAAAGTGGAGACCAGTGTCTGCATTCAGAATGCCTGCATGCCCATTTGTATGGGCAACTGCTCAGCTGCCGGTCTTTGAAAATGTGATCCTGTGTCTTACATTGTATGTATCATTTGAATCTGTTTGTTTACACATCAAGACTCTGCCAAATGAACAAAATCAGGTGGTTGCCTGAGCATCTGTTAAGGGAATTCGGGTTGTTTCAATGTCAAAGTGGTTTAGCATTTAAATCTCAAGTAGAAATTTGGATGTAAAAATAAGTCTCGTGATGTTTATTTCCTTTTAATTAGATATGTTTGAAGTGTAAAGGGCCCCAGGCCGCCTTTTGCAGGTGCTTTATATGTGTGTGGTGTGTGTTTTTGTGTTTCACTATAGTACGATGCAATCAGAATCAACCAGCTTTATGAACAATCTAAATGGGCTATTCTTTTAGAAGAAATAGAATGTACGGAAGAAGAAATGATGATGTTCGCAGCATTGCAGGTAAGAGACAGCCTTTTTTTTTTTTTTTTTTTTTAATTGAACTCAGTTGCAATTTTGTAGCCTTCTATAGGCTTTAAATCAAGGGGTGGATTGAAGCTAAACTGCATTGCAACTAGTTCATTAAAAGCCTTGCTCTATCTTTGTCAGGAAGCTGAACTTTCTGTTCTAATGAAACTTGGCTGGTTTCCTATTCTCTAGTGTTTACTTAAACTTTTTAGGTAATTTAAATATTTGCTTCATATTACTTCACATGAAAAGGAATTTAGATCATTTTCCCCGAAGTTGTTTGTATCTATCTTGACTCTTCTTTTTGCCTTTTAAAAAAAATACAAGTAAGTACATTAGGTTACTGAACTGTGTTTCTGGCTCTTTGCCCCTAGAACAGCTGGTGATAATCCGTGGGTTTCCTAGAACTATTTATTTATCTGTTGTGCAGAATATTATGTGCAAATTTGGCATAGGTAATACACCTGTGAATGCTTTTACCATTCATTTCCATAAGACTGATTGTAAACCGAGTCTAAGTGTGGTCTCAAGTCTGTCTGGCAGTCAGGCTGCTTCTCTCCTCCTCACCCATGCAGAAACATCCCTGGCCTAGCAGATCCGGGGCTATATGGATTTCAACCCATAGCGGTCATTTTGCAAAAAAGAATAAAGAAAGCAAGAATGTAAAAGTTCGTCCTCCAGTTTTCCTGTAAGAGCAACCCAAGATGCATGATGTTTGACATCCACTGTGACATTAACAGTTTCAGCTTTGTAGATTTAATTGTGGTATTGCTGTGGCAATTCTATCCTTTCTGGATTATAATACTTAGTCACAAGTTTCTGCCTTCAAAAATACTTATTGAATGAACACCAGAGAAAATAGCTCTCCCCTAGAAAGATCACTTCTATTTTAGGGTTTTATATTGCTGCCCATTACCCTAGTGCCTGAGTGCCTGCTGCATAAAATAGATTGGCAGCAGCAAAGTCCCTAGTGGACTTCATGGAATTTCTGGCTCTCGTTCTTCCTCAGGTTATAGAAGGCTCTGCTTGGGGGTGTAGGATTTTTTGTTTGTTTTTTCTGGTGCGGTAAAAGAGTGAGCAGATCATGCTATGAATGCCATTCTGGTTATGATAAAAAAAAAACTTTATCAAATAGATTTTGCAACATTTCCTGAAGCTGGTTAGACTCTGGATTTGTCAATACTCCTTTGGAAGTTCATTCCACAACCAGATCCCCTCAGCTGAGATGCTTTGTGTGCTTTCTGCTGGGCTCTGTGATCTCTATTGACCCAGAGGCGCGCAACCATCTTGGAGCTACGTAGCTGGAGATGCAGTCTCTAATGCAGCTGATCCATTAACTGCTTTGAAGAATTGCTTCTAATATGGTAGATTTGTTTTAGATCTGAATGTTGTTTCTATGCCACTATCTTTAAGGAGCATGAATACTTTTCTGAATGTGCACAGTGCTGCTTTTATTGCAAGACAATACAAAGAAGGAATTTTAGATAGTAGCAGTTGCTGAAATGGCAATCCCAGCCATTGTTTCTGTATTGCTAACACACTTCATTATTATAACAAACACTGGTATAGTGGGTAGATGGCAAATACTTAGGAAACCAAGACTTTGCTGCTGATATTGTGCAACTGAATGACACCCCCCCCCCCCAAATTACACAGACAATATGGCAAAAATAGCAAGCCAAGTAGGGCTCAAAACTAGTTATGCTAAAACAAACATCCTTGAAACACAGGCATCAAGCAGTAATATAAAATTAGAAGACAAAAATATCAAGAAAATAGAACAGTTTACATACCTGACCAGCATCATATTGGCTATTGGAGACCTCAAGAAGGAAGTGACATCAAGGATAGGAAAGGCACCCCCAGCATTTATTAGACTCAGCAAGATATGCAAATCAAAGATATACAGCGCTAGAACATAACCAAGGATTTTTAATGTAAACATAATCTCAGTGCTAGCATATGGCTGTGAGAGCTGGAGATCTACCAAAATATTAGATAGTAAACCAGATTCCTTTGAAAATAAGTGCCTAGAAAAGATTCTGGACACTGTTGGAAAGAGCAACAGAGGGTCCTGTGGCACCTTTAAGACTAACAGAAGTATTGGGAGCATAAGCTTTCGTGGGTAAGAACCTCACTTCTTCAGATGCCAGTGTTGGAAAGACTTCATCATCATTGGTGATTTCTCAGCTCTCTCCAATCAGCAGCTCTTCAGGAATTGCTGGACATATTTGAGGCATGCACTGTGGATGCTAACCCACAGATTCCCCATGAGGCTGTCAAGTGGAAACCAACTGATGTGAAGAAACAAGGGTGCCGAAGAGAAAACTAAGACCCCTAACAGGGAGGGCAGAACAGTTGATCTCTCAACACCTTAGAGCAGATGGAAGCAGCCACAAATGACAGAGGAATGGAAGAGACTAGTTTCCACCCTGTGCCCCAATATTTGTTTGGGAAGTATGTAATAATGTGATAAGACCAGCCATTTGCACTTCAAGTTTGCATTTCCCATTGCACCTTTCTGGTATAGAATGAGTAATTGGATGAACTTTGTAGTAGCCTAAAATAGATTATTAGGTTGTCGTTTGGGGTTTTTTGGTTATGTCTGTCCTGCAAAATCCAGAGAAGACTAAAACAAGAGTTGAGATGTGCCTGTGTCTACACTGAGTACAACTCTGGTTTGTAACTAGGTCCTGCTTTACTCATTGGACCCTATTACAAAGTCCATGTTTGAGGTGTCTGCACAGCAGCCTTTTCACAACAAAGTCACATGTCAGCTGGGCTTGCATGTTCACAGTTATCACACAATCTAGTTGAGCTTTTCCCAAAATAAACTGGGACAAGCAATCTGGTTGCCATCCCGTACTGCCTGGGAGATAGAGCTCCCAGAATTCACAGAGCAGCACTTGAGGCAGTGCATTCTGAGATGTTCTGTCACACGGAAAGCTAGAAGGGATGAGGATCAACCAGATTAGTTTCATTAGCACCATACAGCAAAGTGTTTTATGGTTACACAAAGAGCTTTATACCATCATCTGCCACACGTTAACCAAGTTGTCTCGACCCAAACCTGTGTAGAGCCAACTATGTCATTCACGTACTATAAACTGAGTAGGGAAGGATGGGTTTGTGATTAAGACCCTGGATTGGGTTCAGTTTCTGACTCAGTCATGGTTTCCCTGTGATCCTGGCCAAGTCACTTCCGGTGGAATTTTCAAAAGCACTTAGCATTGGCCTGACTGTGCTCCCACTGAAGTTAATAGTAAATCTCCTATTGACTGCAGTGGGAGCTGAGCTAGGCCAATGCGGAGCATGCTTTAGAAATCCCACCCATAAGCTCTGTGCTTCAGACCTCCATCTGTAAACTCTGTTGTACTGGTGATAGAATGTAGCCTGTTTTTGTAACTGGCTAGTCCATTGTTTGCCCAGTAGAGTCTATGGAAGTTTGTGCAGTTGTGCTTGTAGTATAATGTTTTAAATGGGAGCATAGGGCAATAACATAGCTGTATTATCTTCTGGTTACTGTAATGTAGAACACCATAGCACTCATCTAAAATGGATTGCCAGCCTCTTCTCCGAATGTTGTTGCTGTGGTCATGCAAAGTGTGATCCCTGGGGCTCCCCTATTGTACCATGGTTTTCTTTTTGTTTTTTCCTTACAGCTATTTAAGTGGATGACAATGAATGTGACAATAGTGAGATTTCTGCTAGGTCAGATAAGTGTTTTATTATTCTGTTAAATTTAAGTACAGTGTATTTAAAATCAACAAGGTCTCTAACTTTTGTGTTTCAGTACCACATCAACAAACTATCAATCATGTCATCAGAAAATCACTTGAACAACAGTGACAAAGAAGTTGATGAAGTTGACGCTGCCCTGTCTGATTTGGAAATTACTTTAGAAGGTGGTAAAACATCAACGACTCTGGTAAGAGTTAATGACTTCTTAAAGTTGAATAAATGCTTGTGATCTGGCAGACTTAACAGTGGTACTATAGGAAGTTTGCTGATGAAGCAACATTCCTTCTTTGGTCTCTTCTTATTTGTCTCCTCTCTGCACTAAATAGGCCTAATCTTTTTAATCGTTCCTCAGCTGGAAATCTTTTCCATGCCTCTGATCGTTTTTGCTGCCCCTCCCTGGACACTGTTTCTGCTGTACTGGATATAAGAAGGGTTGATTAGAACTAAGCATAGGGTTGCCATGTAGTGTGAAGGTGTAGTATTTTTGGCATTGTGCTCTAACCCTTAATGCAATATAATACTCTTTGACCAACACTGTTATTGAGCAGATGATTTCACTGAGCTGTTCAGATACCTCCTTTCTCTGTCCTGAGTATTTACAGTTAATTTAGAACCCATTGACATGCATCAATAGCTCAAGTTGTTTGTTCTAATGTTATCCCTTTACACCGAATGTTACCCATCATAATGTTGCCCAGTCAGCTAGCATATAAAGATCCTCCTGTAGAAACCAAGTATAACAATACATTTGTGGCTATAGCAACAAACTGTGAGGCATGAAGGTTATTAGATTCTAATCCAGTATGAACCACAGGTTGCCTGTGTGACCACAAGCGAGTCACAATGGCCTCTTTAAACTTTAGCTTACCCAGCTGGAAAACTGGGCGAAGTAGGGCCTCACTAAAACTTGAGCCATTATACGTGTGAAATACAGCAGTGTCAAGGACAACTCAAATGAAATACATGAATTTCTGTTTCTTCTACTTGCTTAAAAAATACTCAGTTCTGAATAGATTTAGTTTTTCTTCCACTATTCCTTAGTTAATGAACAAAGCTTTACAGTGCCAAAAATATAAATTATAAAACTTCTGAAACACAGTAATATGGCTCTTCCATAGAACAGCACTGTGAAAGAAGAATTAAGGCCAAATACCTAAACCTTTCAAGATCGGCATCTTCCTTCAGAGGAGCAACTCCAGTCAGTGGAGCATCACACACTTATGCCGGGTCTGAATTCACGTGTTTATGTTCTAACCTTTTCAAGACCTAAAAGACCGAAACCTTCAAATTTTGTTTTATTTTTCTCTTTTAGCAGCCATCTTAAGTATATTTTTAAACTATTTATAGTGATCTTTGAAGTTAACATGGATTTTTTTTTTTTTGCTTGCTAAAGTATATCGTTATTGATAACAGAGCTTTAGAAGTATTAACTTGTGCTGCTTCTGATGGATGTACAGTGGGAAGAAAATTGTCAGATGCTACATAAATAGTGGCTTTTTAATAGGAGGAATCTTCAGATTTCAGTGCCACTGAAAGTGATTTAAACCATAATATTGAGGAGTCTACCCTGCCAGATAAGAATTAATTAAGAAATTTAGAAATGACACATTGGTTGAGACTGTCCATTTAGTATCTGCCTCGGGATGAATATTTTTTTTGTTTTTTGTTAATCTGAAATCCATAGATATGTTCTAGGGATATAGTCAAATGTGAAAATACTGAAAGATTGCCATTTTAAACAATTTGAAAGCAATTAAAGAACCCTCTGTGATATTTTAAAGCAGCATCCTTTATTTTATTTTTTTTGGCTTGGATTCAAGGAAAAAGCAGTGAAGTCATAAAGAACCTATGCTTATTCTCAAACACCAGTCCAGTCCTAAACTACTTCAATTGTGTGTGTGCAGAATCAACTCCAGAATTTCAAGTGCAGTACTGACCTTTTAAAAACCTATATTAATGAGTCAATTGTCTCCTACTACTTGTGTGTTGAGAAAAGAGTTTCAAAGCAGCACTTCTTTGGAGTGAATTTTCTTCTCTTTCTCAGTCTGTGAAATAAACTGTATTCTAATAAAGTAGACTGATCTGTGAGCCCTTGACATTTGACAATGAAGTTTTATCAAGCTTTTTTCCCCCTCATCACTGAGGAAATTGCCTTTGAGTAATTGCGTGGCATTGTCCTATAAACTGAATCACTGTCCCCAGTGCCCTGTTTTTGGATCCTCCCATCCTAGAACTGAGTCTTGTATCTGGCAGACAAATCAAATGAATGATCTTTTATTTTCAGGGTGACATCACTTCGATTCCTGAGCTTGCCGACTACATTAAAGTGTTCAAGTAAGTACTGATGGGAAGAGGCGCTTGTGAAACTGATGTCAATGAATAAATAATGACAGTACTGCATAATTCCCTTTCTACCCTGCTGTCTGGATTCTTTGCTGCACGCCACTGCTTGGGTTTGTGTGAAATGTCTTCTAGCACACTGACTTCATAGTTGCAGTCTAGCTAAAATACCACAGTGCTCTAGATATTAAAACTTCCTGTTTATTTCCACTTTATTTTGCACCTATCCTATACACTGGCCACTTAATGTTATTTAAAGGACTCAGCTATAGCTTTACTACATTTTTTTAGTACAGTGATTCAATTCTTCAAATGTATAACTGCTGTCTTTCATTTCTCCATGCCCCTCCCACCCATATCCCACTGGAGTTGGGGGCGGGGACATGCTTTGGTTACTCTTCACCAGTAGCTGGTGCTGAAATGTTTATATTAGGTTATGCCAGTAAGTTAATCAAGCTATCCTAAAATTAGAACTGTCATGTAACTAGAAACCTTACTCAAGTGCTTTTCTTGGTTTGAGAGACTAGATGAATAATAAACAAACGTCCTTCTAATCTGCCTGTTCTGTTCTGGCTGCCAAAAGGAGCCTCTTCCAGCTCATGTAGTGCTTTTTTAGTTATAAATTGGATCATGGTATGTGGAAACTGGGAATAGTCATGTTTGAATCTTGACTAATATTTTGGCAGTCATGGCTGTCTCTTGCAATTTAGTATGCACTGTGTTAGGGAGATGATGAAAGTTCTGGAATCTTTGCATAGATCTCAATAAGACTTCATGGGTTAGGAACAGAAGAAAAGCAACTGCATGAGAACAGGGTTGTAATTAACCTTTATTTTGTAATGGTTTGTTTTCTTGAACCATAGCCTGTCATTTGTTTACTGAAAAAGTTTTTGTCCATCTTGTAATGCATATTTATCAAGTTTACTAAAGTACCTGACTCAGTCTGGGTCTCTGGTGTATTTTGATTACTAGAGCACAGTTTCAGGGCTAGTGTCTCTATCCAGCTATGTGAATTCTTTTTAAAAGAGAGAGTCTTTGTTTTTGATACAGTTTGACATACTTTATGCCTTTTTTATAAACAATTATTTGGGAAGCTAGCTGATTGGTTAACTAGAGTTCTAGTTGTGGGACAAACCTCGTTTATCTTTTGGAAGGTGTTAGACTCACTAGACTCTCTTGGATCCATGTGCCTAGGGAAAGAGGAGGTGAATATTTAAATTGAATTTTTAATAATAATATAATTAATTATAATTAATGGAGATATCCCATCTCCTAGAACTGGAAGGGACCTTAAAAGGTCATCAAGTCCAGCCCCCTGCCTTCACTAGCAGGACCAAGTACTGATTTTGCCCCAGATCCCCAAGTGGCCCCCTCAAGGATTGAACTCACAACCCTGGGTTTAGCAGGCCAATGCTCAAACCACTGAGCTATCCCTCCCCCCAATATATACAGAAAGGTTAAACAAATCTAGAAAAATCTATAAGACCAAGCACTGGGTGGCCTAGGATCCTAAATTCTCCAGACCTTGGTATAATCATCATCTTTGTATTCGCTTGAGTTACAGCATCTGCTTCATTTTAAGTAGTTGCATTCCAGTCAAATTTGTTGCTGCAGTTTGAACGAACCGGGGCTTTGTTTCGTTAGCCTTCCACCAAAGAGAGAGCCCAGTGTGTCTGAGGTGCTGAGCATGGCTTCAGCTCAAACTGCCACTACTCAACAGGCAGTAGATGATCTAGATTGAAACCGAGCTGTGTTCCTATAGGCATCTGGTTTCCTAAATAGAATACAGAAGTTCCCGACTTACGCAAGCGTTCCATTCCGGAATGCCTTGTGTAAGTCGAATTTTGCGCAAGTCGGGAACGTATCTCCGACAATTACGCGCCAAAAAAAAAAAAAAGCGTACAGAACTTTTTCCGTAAGTGCGAATTTCCATAAGTTGGGTTTGCGTAACCCAGGGAGCATCTGTATCTTAAATGTAAAGGACTCACCTCACCTATAAAGAGACTGGAGTGTATGTGAGAACTTATTTTAAAAAAATGGGGCCAGGCAGTATGTTATAAGAAACATATTGAAATGACTCTGTGTATAAATTGGCCCTAGCTTGGATGGGACATGTCCTTTGCGTTCTTCGGGCATGTTTTACAGTGTAGAAGTTGCAATACTAATTCATGAAAGAAGCACTGTTGTCCCTGGGGCTTGAGAGACTTATCTCACACCTACCAGCCTGATGACTAAGCTTAATAGCCAAAGTGCCCTGCCATGCCACTTGCAGGTTAAAGGAATAAAATGAGGGTTGCAAAGGGAAACGTGGATCAAGGCACGCAGACAAACGATGGAAAAACCTGCTCGCTCTTCTTCTCTGGCTAGAGGCTGAACATCTTAAACTGAGGGGGCGGTGGCAAACTTTTTGAAACTGAGCCTTCTTTCCCACAACCACACACAGGGCTATTGTGGTGTCTTAGAACTTTAGGATGGAGAAAACTGGTGAAGGCAAAATATGAATGAGACCAGACCTCTGCTCCTCCCGAAACCAAAACTTCATTTAAATGTTCGGGAACAAATCATCGAGACAGCTGGGCCTCCTGACTTCCTCCTAACCCTTCCCCCACATTTCCAGGCTTCCTCCAGTACCAAGAACTTCTCACTCCCTACAGTCTTTAGACTTGACAGGAGGAGTCAGTTGTTTTCCTGCTGTTTCCTGGTCATTTCCTCTTTACATTTCACATGGGAATTGAACAGTGCAGTCCATGGCTTATTGAGTGCCTAGTGCTCTCTACCCTTAAAATGGAGGCAGCAGGAGAAGCAGAGAAGTAGCTGGTCACTCGTGGGAGGGTCACAAAGGGTCAAGTGCCCCCCCCGCATCAGTCAAGTGGTCGTCTCCCCCCCCCCCCCCCCAGCAGCCAGCTCCGGGCTGGGAGGTGAAGGGGCGGGGCCAGAGCCTCTTCCAGCCACGCTCCCCGGTGCAGCACAGCATCCCGGATGACAGAGAGTGCCTGGCTACAGCAGTAGCAGGCTGCCCCCTGCCCAGGCTCAGTTTCTGAGGACCGTGGCTGAGTGAGCCGGAGGGGGGCCCCCCTCGGCATGTTCAGAGTCGGCTCCTGTCCCCAAAAGCTGCTGCTCCTCCCCAGCCAAGCTGCAGGTGCTCTCACAGCCAGCTGCTGCGGCGCATAGCGCATACTGGCTGCAAGAGAGCCTGACTGGGGAGGGGCAGCAGCCCGCTCCCTGCCCAGGCTCAGCTTCTAGGAACAGAAGCTGACTCTGAGCATGCTGGGAGCGGGCGGGGGGCTCCGAATTGCTCAGCCACTATCCTGGAAGCCAAGCCCGGGTGATAGGCAGCCCGTTGCTGCTGCATCCAGACGTTCTCCCAGGCAGCGCTGCCTGGACCAGGTAGCATCCAGGAGTGGCTCTCTGTCCCATTCCCTGCCCATCTCTGACTGCCAGGAAGAGCAGCTGAACGTGCTGGTGGGGGCGGGGGAGAGCCAGCGCAGCGGGAAGACAGAGCCGCCCCCTCCCCCCCCCCCCACAGGTAATGTGGGGAGGAGGCGGGGAGAGCACGGGGCCCCCGGGCTGGGAGTGGTGGGGGAGAGGAGATGTAGGGAGGTCATGTGTCCTCCCCTTCAGCTGGTGCCCCCCCAGTATGGGGGCGGGGGTACCAGTCATCGTAAGGAGGCAGAAAGTCGATGAGCGCTATGCTGGGTGGTGAAATGGGAAGCAGGTACGCTGTGGGAGGCCAAAATAGGTGCATCAGTGCTTTAAAGTTTTATGCTGGAATGAGCCTCCTAAACCTTTCTCGAAGTTCACCCATTAGCAACTAAAGTACTTGATTCACTGGAGTGAAATGTAAAATCCAGTGGGGTGGGGATTAGAATTCTGTGGGTTTCACTCATGTGGATGGCTGCTTCCACATCTCCTTGTGGCTTGGTGGAACACAATATCATGAAGGGCTTCTGTGGACCAGCTGCCATTTGCTGAGTGAAGTGGCCAGTTGTGGAGCTAGCATCCATGACTCCCACAGAGAGGGAACCGAAACCTTTCACTAGACCGACCCCTTTTTAAGGGGCAAGCAAGAGAGACCGCTGTAATAAACCATGTGAAATCAGGTGCCGAAAAGAGATTACATATGGTTGGCTGCTGCTATTTTGCTTAACAAGCATCGTGATTTTTAATTAAATATCAAAGCATTAACTTTCTATGTAATAAATAACTTCCTTTTAATATTACAGAAGAAAAAACCTTTTTCCATGATTCATGGAAGCTTCTTTTTATAGGCGTTGTTAGTAGGAGCTACCCTGACACTTGTCCCCTATGGAAGTACTTGGATTCAAAAGTCCGAGCTAGTAACCTTATTTTATTTTTCTTGAACAAATCTTCTCTGTAAGAGGGTAATGGAAAATAAGCGTACATATAATTGTGCAACTCCGTTACTGATCCAGTGGGATCACTCATGCATCAGTTTGTTTACTGTACATCATTGTAAGGGGAGGGTTTTAAATCCTGCGGAAGCAAGATTTGGTTGGGGAGGTAAGCAAAGGGACAAGCTGCGTATCTGCGTATTCTGAATATAAGAACCAGGGGTGGCTGTATGTATTTTGCCGCCCCAAGCACGGCAGTCAGGCGGCCTTCGGTGGCATGCCTGCGGGAGATCCGCCGGTCCCCCGTCTTCAGCATACCCGCTGCCAAAGCCGCAGGACCGGCGGACCTCCTGCAGGCATGTCGCCGAAGGCCGCCTGACTGCCGGCAGGCCGCCCCCGGCACACGCTTGGTGCCTGGAGCCGCCCCTGATAAGAACTTCAATATGAGACATGTTCAAAGTACAGAAGATCAGCTTAAGAGCCCAGCTACCTGTGGTGTCACTGTTACCCAAGTGAATTGCAGATCTAATGTAGTAATATCATCAACCTGTCTGGCAGGCCTAAGAAACTGACGCTAAAAGGTTACAAGCAATACTGGTGCACCTTCAAAGATACATCCATTTCCTGCTATAAAAGCAAAGATGAATCCAGTGGGACTCCAGCTCACCAAATGAACTTAAGAGGTAAGAGAGACGCATGCCGTTCTAGTAACGTTATCCAAACAAGTCTGTCGCTGTCACCATTTATTTCTACATCCATTTCTTTTGCTTTACACTTCAGATGTCATTCTAGTGTTGAGTATTAAAGGAAAAGTGACTGAGGTTTCTAAGTATGATGTAAAAATACACTTCTAAATAAGCGATTGTGGTAATAGCATAAATAATGCTGTATGGATCAGAAGGCTTGTGGAAAACTTAGCCTCGGGTGACCGGACATCCCGATATTTAGTTGTTTTTCCCGCGTCCCAACCGATGTACATTTGTCCCGATGTTTTGGCTCGGGGCTAGAAGAGTACATTGGTGAGCACTCACCTGGGGTCCGAGCAGTGCTATTTGGGGTGGCTCCTAGGAAGCAGCAGGACCCTGCGGCCCCTAGGCACACGGGTGGCCGTGGGGATTTCTGCATGCTGCACCTACCACAAGCGCTGGCTCCATCGCGGCCAATGGGAGCTGCGGGTGCGGACAGGGCGCAGACCCCCCTGGGCTGCCCCTGACCCTGGGGCACTGCGTGCTACTCACGTAAGTCCCACCCCCATAGCTTCCAGCCAATGGCGGCAGCTGGAGCCAGTGCTTGTGGCAGGCGCAGCATATGGAGTGGAGCCCCCGCTGTCCGCTGCTGACCTTAGGAGCCAGAAGAACCTGCAGGTGCTTCTCAGTGGGTGGGAACCATCCCCCAGGTAAGCGGCGGGGCTGCAGCTGGGGCACTGTGCCTGCGGTTGGGCTGCAAGCGGGAGCCAGGGCCATGTGCTTGTGGCGGGGGCTGGGGCCATGCGGCCCCAACCCGCGGCTTGCAGCAGGGCTGGAGTGGGGGCCGTGAGCCTCCGACCCACAGCGGGGATGTAGCCGGAGCCGGGGCCCTGTGGCGGGGCTGCGGCGGAAGCCGGGGCCCTGCACCCGCGCCAGGGCTGTGTCCCGATCCGGGGCCGTGCGCCCCCGACCCGCAGCTTCCTCAGGCTTTGTATCCCCCTTCCCTCATGGCTCCAGTGTGAGGTGTGGGAGGTGAGCCTGTGGCTGCCCCCCCATGTGTCCCGATATTTTGTTCTTGTCATCTGGTCACCCTAACTTAGCCTGTTTTCACACAGTAAAAATATTCAAAGTTCACTGTTGAGATCTGCATTTATTTTAATTGATGGTTCGTGTGTCTGGCTTTTAGAGTGAAGCAAAAATAAGTTAGAGCATATAGGAGCTATATATTTTTTGTAATCCTTTTTTTTTTTTTTTTTTTGGTGATGGATTTATTGAAATAAGTTTAGACTTCAGCAAATGAGTTGTAAATAGCAATATTTTCTCTTCAAATGCAACCTTTCTTCCTCTCCCCTGTTATGTAAGCACACAAGTCTTAGGGCACGTCTTCACTGGCAACGTTAAAGCACTGCCGCGGCAGCTCTTTAACATGGCTTGTGTAGTCACGGCACAGCGCTGAGCGAGCTCTCCCAGCGCTCTAAAAAAACCACCTCCACGAGGGGCGTAGCTACTACCAGCGCTGGTGCACTGTCTACACTGGCACGTTACAGCGCTGAAACTTGCAGCGCTCCAGGGAGGGTTTTTTCACACCCCTGAGCGAGAAAGTTGCAGCGCTGTGAAGTGCCAGTGTAGACAAGCCCTTACTCAAACACAATCTGCAAGACGTGCACATTACGTTTCAAATTCCTAAGGCTGCTGGCCTTTCTTGTATTCAGAAGTCAACTATTCCAGCTCAGAGGGCTATGGAACAGCAGAAGCTACTGACAGCTTTAATTTTTTACCGTGAAGGCAACAACAGACAAGCTGCCAAATGACCTCAGACTATAGTTACGGAGATGTGTAGCCTGGAATACCTTTTTGGGAGCTTTTGACGTTGCTGCTTCTGACTGCATTTTAAAAGAATCTTGGAGACTGAGTTGAAATGAAGCCCACGTTAACTTGGATGTTTTCAAGAAACTGGAGTTCTCAAAATGCCTAACATCTAATATAAACGTTTTAAGGCTTTTCAGCAACCAAATTTGAAGAAAACTAGCGCCTCACCGCTGAAGATATAAGCAGCACACCCAACCCACATAATTTTTAAAGAGTGATAGTTTTGGATTAGTGACACCCAACCTGACCCCTGGTTTTGCTGTTATAAGAGAATTATTAGACTAGGTAATTCCATTCAAAATTTTAGTCCATTTGAGAGGAAATGAAGGGTCAAGCAAATTGTGTAATGCCAAATTTAATTGAACTTGTATCGTGTTTTTGTTGTTCTCTCTCAAAATAGATCTTGCTTTTCATTTTTCCTTCCATCGTCTTGGAGACGATTCACCACAGAAGCTGAAATGTTATAGCCTAGATTGTAATTTAAACCATTCGCTAAATCCCGCAATGTGCTTTTACGTTATCTGCAGTACCACACCCTTTGCAACCAGGCAGACAGCTCTGGCTTTAGTTGCAAAACATCAGCTTACTCCTAACACCATGTTTTGTACTTTTTCCTCTGATTTCCCTTAATTTTTTTACCTGCTTTAAAAACAAAGCATGGTGTACATTCTTCAGCCAGGTTATAACACATCATATCCCTGGGACACTGTTTTAATACTCAGACTGGAGTGGTTATTTTTTTAAGAGCACGTGTCTCCATACACACTAATCACTAGCTCTTTTGTTATAGGGTGCGAGGTTACTCCTGATGTAAACATCTCTGGTCAGAAGTTTAATATCAAACTTCTGATTCCAGTTGCAGATGGTATGAATGAAATCTGGCTTCGCTGTGATAATGTAAGTCTGTGATTGGCATTGTGTTTTCTCGTTGCCCCGAACATACTCCTCCACCACAGTTTGTGTTTTGATAGGCTGCTCATATTCTTTTGAGAGACACACAGCATTGTGCGTATATAGATGTAATGTACAAGACTGGCCCTTACTCCTTTTCTTTATGTACCGTTGTTATATCCTACACTTTGGTCGGGTTTTTGGCTCATTGTAAGTCTCTTAGTATGTTTCAGTTCGATTCTTGTACTGAAAAATTCGACAGCTTTGAACAGAAAAAAGAAAGCTTTGCCTTCCTTTTGAGTGCCCCTTTCCCTTTAATTGCAGGAGAAGCAGTACGCACACTGGATGGCAGCCTGCAGGCTAGCTTCCAAGGGCAAGACCATGGCGGACAGCTCGTACAACTTAGAAGTACAGAATATTCTGTCATTTCTGAAGATGCAGCATTTGAACCCAGATCCACAGTTAATCCCAGAACAAGTCACAACTGACATTAATCCAGAATGTCTGGTTTCACCTCGCTACCTGAAAAAGTACAAGAACAAACAGGTACTGGGGTTTTAGTCATTTTCCAGAAATCTTGCGTTTAACCCAAAGAGTGAAATCCTGGCCCCACTGAAGTCAATGGGAGTTTTGTCATGTCAGTAGATGACTTCAGTGGGGTTAAGATTTCATCCTAGGTACATCAGATGTTGATGCATTTTAACAGAATTTGACAATCCTACTACTTAAATTGTGTGTAAATCTAATTTGTGGTTTTGATCCAATATCAAGTGATTGGAGCATGTGGTCCCAGTGATCTTAATTGTTTGTTTTTATTCAGAGTATGTATGTCAAATTTGCAATGAGATAGCAGACGTTGACAGTCTCCCAGAGTCTGAACAATGGGAGTCAGTTATTTTACGCACATTTTTGGAACTTATTTTTTGTGTACCATATTATAGAACATCTGCACATCAGTACATTGGTCAATTCTGCGTACCTCTTAATATTAGTGTAATGGTATGTTTGTGGCAGAGTAAATCAATAGCAGGAATTGATTTTAGTTCAGTTTACTTGCACAAAGCTCACGAAGAAATTCTTGGGATTAATTTAGGTCCCCATTGTTTACAAAGTGTTCCATGCAGGCTTTGCTTTAATGTAGTCTGTATTTTTTATTCGCGCTGTTCCAACACTTGTAAATAGATGAAATACCAGCCATTGAAAATATATATTTTTAAAGAACTGTGACTTAATTTTTGAGTCGTAATCTATATCTAGTCAGTGCATGGTAGAATCTGATTATTTCTACCACAAAACAAACACATACGTGGGTTGCACAAAGTCACACAGTATTTGGCTAAAGTTGCAAAAATAACTAAAGCATTGCTCAGTGTCTCTTTAATGATTTAGTAAACTCAAGTACACTGATTGTTAATCTGTAGTTAAATTACTGTGTCTGAATCCGATCTCTAGAAATCAGAAGGGGGGTTGCCATGCAGAGAAGCGGGAAAATGTAGCTATTTATTGGCACAGTATGATTTCCTGGCAGTGGAATTTAATTTTCAATAGCCCTTATTATTCTCCGAATAAGCCTTTCTATCCATGGGGATGGGGAAGGATTGCATATATAACAAATTATAACATATAAGGCACTGTAGACTTGAGCTTCGTAAAATAGGCACTGGGGAAAATATTAACTTGTATTATTTGCCCAGTGTGTTTATATCTTGGTTAAGAAGCAATAGGTGCAACGCTGGAGATGGGAGATAGCAGTTAAAGACTTGTAAAAAGCCAGACCAACAAT
The DNA here is from genome assembly GCF_028017835.1 of Emys orbicularis. NCBI lineage: Eukaryota > Metazoa > Chordata > Testudines > Emydidae > Emys > Emys orbicularis. Next base: position 9,217,949 of record NC_088686.1, on the reverse strand, counting down.
TCTGAAACCACAAATCCCTTTAGAAGATTAGTTAAGTATAAATAGATCCTTTTATTTAGAAAGGCAGCAAGAATGTTCCGCAGTTTTGCTCCCTTTGCATTTTATTAGTTTCCTTCTTCTTGGTGTCCTGGAGGTTGTGTAAGTTGCATTGAGACTGTTTATCCCACAGCATCATGTGATGGGGGAGTAATGGAGAATGGAGAAAATGCTGCCCTCAGGGAATTCGTGGAATGTAGACTGCCAGCTAAAAAGGAACACCAAGCTACTGCAATATATTCAGTTGAGGGTAATTTTGAGGGGAAAACTTCTCACCAAGTGCAAATTTATCTGAAATGTACATTTACAATATCCATTGATCCGTTAAAGATAAATGTCAAGTTTTCACTAACCCATTCAGTCTCATTATTGGACTAATGATCTCAATAGGTCAATATAAATGTGAATGTCATTGATCGTGTTAAATATTGTATCAGCTGGATGAGTTGGTCTGCTTAGGGCTGTGGTGATATGGACACTTGGTTTACAAACCAGCCCTCTAACTGGTTCATGGTTTTACTGTAAACTGACATTTGCAATATTACAGGTTTGCAAATGGATTTAGGAAGTGCTAAGACAGAAACACAATAGGTTCATAGTGTTTAAATATTAATGTGTGAATTCTGATTTGGTTTTGTTGCATTTACTCTGCTCAGAGCAATGCATTTCTGTGGTTTTACATCTAAGAAACCTCCAGTCCAATATAAACAGAAGACTGCGTTGATGGTTGCAGTCCTTAGTGTAGTTCTATCTTCAGGAAAGATGATGCATAAAGCAGATGGCAATTTTAATTTTTGCTTTCCTTGTGTAATTTTAGAATCTTTGTAGTCCCTGAACTGTGTTGAGCACTTTTTTAAAATGTATTCTCTGAGAAGGGTACTAGGGGGATATTTTCCTCATATCTAAAGCGACAGAAGCTACTGGGTTTTTAAATGGTAAATGGCTTTGCACACTCTGAAGAGGAGTAAACTTGAGTCTCATTCAATCAAAGACCTTGAAAGAATGCTGAGGATGGGAATTTTCACTCTATTTTTGACTTTGGCCACCGGTGGAATTCTGAAATGCCTATAAAACATACATAAATCATTCTAGATGAATGAGACATTCCTGATTTTTGATGGCTGTAGAATGAGTGATGGTTCTATGTTTCCTTGTTCCCTTTTTCATGCTTGCATTCACTTTTTGCTGTTTTCCTTCCTAAGAAAATTTGCATGTTTTTTGCTTGAACTTCAGTTTGCAGATAATTTGCACTTTTTTCTTTGCTTTGTTGCCATATTTCTGATTGCTTTTTTTTTTCTTTCTGCTTCCTTTTCCTTTATTCGCATTGTCATCTACAGCCAGGCTATATAAGAGACTTGGTAAGTGCTAGTAAAAATAAATCAATTAAAATTCAGATAAATTTAATTTAAAAAATAGTTTAAAACCCTTTCACATGGAGAGTAGCCCTAAAACAAAACACCTAGAGGAACATAGTTCTTTTAGTTTTAATGATGATCCCCAGTGATGTTTATGCTGTCAATCTGCTAATAAGAATCCTTTATACTAGAAATGTACATTTCAGGAGTTGATTCTCATTGTGCATCTTAAAACTGAATGTGTGCCCAAAACATTTGCATCTATAATCATACCTGGTATATAAAAATAATACGCACAAATATTTAGTGGTGCTTAGGTAAAAGCAGCTATTTTCTGTGACATACTCCATTTCATGTCCGATGACGTATGACGCAGTTTAGAAACTGCAGAACATCTGTTTGACAGTGTAATTGACTTACTAAAATTCCCAACAGGGAGTCTGACATTTTATGCATGGTTTTGGGTGTGTAGGTTTTTTGGTTTGGTTATGGTTTTGGGTGGAGGCGTGGTTTTCACAATATTTCAAACATACAACGGTTGCCTGAAGACTGTGTCTAATCACATTCAGATCACAGCCAGGATATTGGAGGCCCATCAGAATGTAGCTCAGATGAGTCTAATTGAAGCCAAGATGCGATTTATTCAAGCTTGGCAGTCTCTACCGGAATTTGGCATCACACACTTTATTGCAAGGTCAGTGGTTCTGCTTAAGTAATAAGGTAAAATTTCATGTACAAATGTGTAGATTATTCTGTTATATTTGAAGCTACCATGAGATATTCCTAGCTGGGAACGGTGTAGTTTAGACAGAAACAACTTCTTGTAAAATGCTTCAGTATGCATAATTACAACTTCACACGCAACATTATTTGCATATAATAGTTAGAATTCGATTTAAATGTCCGGGGAGGGATTTTAATCTATTGCTGCATTTATTGATTCTCTCTGTCGCTCTGAAGTAATAAGTTGCGTCAGCACTGGAAAGAAAAAATTAAAATTACATTGGTTAAGCTTGTTTTATGAGTCAGTTCAATCATTGAACGCACAACATTTCTACCTATGTGTAAGGTTTCCCTTTTCTAAATCTAAATGTCGTAGATTCCAAGGGGGCAAGAAAGAAGAGCTGATTGGAATTGCCTACAACAGACTGATCAGAATGGATGCAAGCACAGGAGATGCAATTAAAACGTGGCGATTCAGCAACATGAAACAGTGGAACGTAAACTGGGAAATAAAAATGGTAAGCAAGGCCGCATTTACAGAGCTGGGGAGACACTGTTATTTGCCCAAATGTCCATTGTAAGACGTCTTTTTGATAAGAACTACACATGACTTAGGTTTAGCCTGAGGGTTCCTCCTGATTTTGTTACATGGGAGGACACTGCTTGGTTTCATAAACTATTTCTCTTTCTCTCCTTTGAGTCCAAAATTTCTTTTTAAACTATTTACAGTTTTTGTAGGGTTTTTGAGTGCAGTTCAGTCTTGTGTGAGCTAATTCATTTACAGCATCCCCAAGAATTTCTTATACACTATAAGGAATCCACTTAAGATTTTATTACTTTCTTGGAAATAAGGACTGTATCACACCTCCCCCACCTAGGTGGGCCTGGTGATTGTCTAGATTGGGTGGCTATGTGTCTCGGTGAGCCAGTAAAGTTTTCTGATTTTATTTTTTTTATGAAGCTATTTCTAGGAAGACATTTAGGTCTAATGTATAATCAATGTTTATCATTTGGGGACCTATCCTACTTCAGTTAAAGTCAGCAAAAAGGCTCCTTCTGACTCCAACAGGAGAATTTTTAAAAAACAGTGTCTAAAAATTATTTTAGTGACAAACTTTTTTCACTAAACCCCAATTAGACCCTTATTACTCAGCAGATGTTTCTAGTCTGTGTGCAAATACGCAGCCAGATACCTAAGCATAATCAAATTTCTGGGCTAAGAGGGTAATACGGGACTGCTCACTGCGTACAGCTAAATTACCTAGGTTTTGTTCTGTTTTAGTTTTCACTTTTTTATTTGCAGCCCAACTTAGCGTTCGGTGGAACTAACGGGCAGTCAGTATCAGATGCTGTTGTGTAAACATTGAGCTGGTCCTCTAACCAGCTTTTACTCGCACATGCACAAACTCCCACCAGCACTTTGCAGGTGCAACGCCTGGTTAAAACTTCCCGCTGTTGTGGTGGATTCTTTAAAGGGCACATGCCTGTGAATACCCAAGCACAATTAGAGGCTGAGGGCTGAAAATATGTCCCAGTAGCTTTTAATTTTGGGGCGGTTTGGATTTTTTTAACCAGTTCCTTAAGCCACAGTACAGTAACTCCTCACTTAATGTCCCCCCGCTTAACGTTGTTTTGAAGTGACGTCACTGCTCCATTAGGGAACATGGTCGTTTAAAGTTGTGCAATGCTCCCTTCTAACGTCGTTTGGCTGACTTTACAAGGGAGCATTGCACAAGTTCCTCTTCTCCGCTTCCTCCCCCTCCCTTCCTCTTCTCCCTCCTAGCTTTGTTTGGCGGCGCTTAGGACTTCCTGGGAGGGAGGGAGGGAGCCCCGGAACACAGGGGCTTTAGGGGCTGCAGGGCCCTGGGCTAAGGGGGCCCCAGGGCCCTGGCCTGCAGCTCTAAAGCCCCTTTCGGAATGCGGCCCTGCGAGCACGGGCCGGAGGACTCAGGAGGAGCAGGGGCAGCCGCGCAGCCAGCGGCGCTTTGAAGGGGAAAGCGCTGCTTCTCTCCGGCCGTTGGCTGCGCGGCTGCCCCTGCGCCTCCTGAGTCCTCCGGCCCGTGCTCGCAGGGCCGCATTCTGAAAGGGGCTTTAGAGCTGCAGGCCAGGGCCCTGGGGCCCCCTTAGCCCAGGGCCCTGCCGCCCCTACGTTCTGGGTGGCCCTGCCTGCCTGGGGGGGGGGGGGCAGCTCCCAGAATTGCGGCCATGGGGCGGTGCCACGCTGCGCAGAGCCACCTGCACACCCCCTGCACCAAACAGGAGCTGCTCCAGGGAAGTGCTCTGCACCTCCTGCCTACCCCAGCCCTGAGCCTCCTCCCGCACCCCCACCCTGAGCTTCCTTCCGCGCCCTAACTCCCTCCCAGATCCGGCACCCCACCCTGAGCCCCAGGGGTAAGCCAGGGGCACCTCCCCACCACAGTACAGTACTGTACTGTGTATAATGCCTTTTGTCTGCCCCCCCAAAAAATTTCCTTGGAACCTAACCCCCCACATTTACGTTAAATCTTATGGGAAAATTGGATTTGTTTAACATCGTTTCACTTAAAGTTGCATTTTTCAGGAACATAACTACAACGTTAAGTGAGGAGTTACTGTATCTCCGGTGGTTCAGACCAGATGCTCTGCAAGGAACTTGTTGGCTTCACTTATCCCAGAGTCTGACTGGTGTGGGCTAGCAACCCTACTGGCCTCAAGAGTTAATAAACAGTGCGTCACTGGAAGGAGATTTTTCTGAAGACTTCAAATGAGAGACTTTGTTAATAGAACCACAATAGGCTTCTTGGGGGAAACTAGTAATTTGGGGGGCAACTCCTTCCCCCTAATAGTTCTCTATCCAATCATTTTTTCTCTTCAGAAAATAGACACAGAATGTCAAGCATGAAACTTTAAACAGTTGTTTGCTACAAGGGAGACTTCTTCCATTGGGGCAAAGGAGTTTTAAAATGTTTGGACAAGAAAAATATTTGCTTCATCTTAAGCTACATAACTGTGTTTGCTTAGACAATACAGAATACATCTGGGCTAATGGAGATGCATAGAAATGTGGAGAGGGGGAAATCCTGAAGTTGGTCTAATTTAACACGACCATCTTGTTGATCCTAATCCAGTGTGTTTTGCGCTGTAGGTTACCGTAGAGTTTGCAGATGATGTAAGGGTGTCCTTCATTTGCACTGAGGTGGATTGCAAAGTGGTTCATGAATTCATTGGTGGCTACATCTTCTTGTCAACGCGAGCAAAGGACCAGAATGAAAGTTTAGACGAAGAGATGTTCTACAAACTTACCAGCGGTTGGGTGTGAGTTTGATGTACTGTATACTGAGAGAAATCCCGTGGCCATATTAATATTTAACTTTAAAAGCTGTTATTTGAAATATGCTGCTTAATAAAGTAAGCTTGAAATGTATCTTTTTTTTTTTTTTTTTTTTTTTTTTAAATCATGGACATTTTTGCATTACCAGACCAGTTAATGTATGTGCACTAACGAGCACTTCCGTTAATCTGCTATGAAGAGACAGTTTAGAGGCTACATAATGTAGCAAATTCTGCCTCTGGTCTTTACACAATGGGCAGATCACAATCAGATTTGACTGATAGCCAAATTATAAAGAGAACTCTAAGCCATCTACTATAAAGCTATCCAGGGCTTAAACTATATGAAGTCTATTTATCATGTTTAATGCATGTTTTTTCTTTAGTGTTTTTTTTAATACTGTAAATTTGACCTCCTGTTTTTGAAGTCCTCCTCCCTTTGAGTAGAATTTTGATCTCTATTTTCACACTACATGAATCAGGACAGTTGCAGATGCCTGACGTTATTTTGAAGATAGTTGTGTGGGGCCTTGAAGAACAGTCCTCTGTTAGTCTGTTATAGTTTAGTTTATGTGTTAACGTTTTCCTTTGGATAATCGTTTATATTGTCTCTCTTTTTTTTCTTTTCTTTTTTTTTACTTTTACACTGTATTGTATTACAACACTCTTAGTACTCACCAGCATACTCACTGTCTGCCTATGATATGCAAATTTTTTCATTACAATATGAAGTAAAGGTCTATGAAGTATAGGTTTTGTGTAACTTATGTAAAAACACAAATTTTATAAAATTGTACAGTTTTTTTAACTAGTCTCACAAGCCAGCTAGAATTTTGCATAGATCTAGTGTGTCAGCATTAACTATATAGTGCTTTTAAAAGATATGGATAGCAATTTAGGAAAAAAAATTGCCGTACAATACATTTTTATCTAAGTTAAGTATGACTTTATTATAGTTGTGCCACACTGTCCTTAATAACTCTAATGCCTGGAGTCTGGGTGTCCCCATACGTTGCACCGGTGCAGAATTAACACTATTAAGGGAGCTCAGGCCCCGCCCAATGCCAAGGAATAACCAGTATTGTGTTCCGATAGTCTGTGGGTTAAAGACTATGTACAAATGCATTTTATTTTAAATAAAAGTCAAACCTTTTATTTAATGTTCAGTTCCACTTCTGGTTCTTGTGCCTTGTGTAGAGTAATCTTAATTTCATACCCTACCAAATAGATTTACTGGAACGTTCTATAGGATTTCACAGGTTGTCCCTGTTGCTAATAATTTGTCCAGTTGCATAAGAAATCAAACCTTTTGCTGTGATCCCATCCTAGCTCACAAGCCAAGTGTTGTCTGGGTGGGTCAGTACTTGGATGGATCACCTTCAGGGCAAGCCCAGGTGCTCTAGAAACTAGTACTGGTGATTAGGTAGGTAGCTCTCTTCTCCTCCATGCCAGTACTGAACAGATATTGCAGCGTGGTACTGCGGGGGGACTTTTTGCTGCTAGACAGTGGTGGTGTCTTTCAGACGAAATGTGAAATGGATGTCTTGGCTATGGTCACTAAGGACTTGTCTCCACTTCAAAGTTAACTCGAGTGTTGTCCCTAACTCCAGTCCCATCCCCACACACAAACCCTTAACTCAAGGTGCAGTGGTGCTTGAGTTGGCTGGCCTGTCATGGGGTGTAGCCTGAAGCCCGAGTCAGCAGCTGGTGAGCTGTGCTAATACAACCTCTCTGCAGTGTGGATGCAGGCTAGCTCCACTCAAATGCCACTGGTCCTGCAGTGCCTTCCTGCAGTTTCCCATGCGACAAGCACAGACAAGTTCTCCTACAACTTACCGGCCAACAATTCAGAGGGACTCCGCTTCCTGCAGCACGAAGAACCGTGGATATGCCCCCAGAAGTCTTAGCACCACAGATGAATGAGTACAGCACCAGTGTGGATGCAGCGGCTCTAGTGTTCCTTCCCACTGTAGCCACTCTCTCAAGCTAGGCTAACTTGAGAGGAGTGACTCCAGGGTAGGTAACTCGAGTTAACTCTGCAGAGAAGACATTCCCTCAGTATCCTGCACCATTAGCCAGGTGGTTGGGTGTGTTAACCCCCACTGTCCCGCCTCCCTAAATGCCCCCTGCATTTCCAGTGGGCTACAGTGTTCTTTTCTGATCATACGCTGATATGTAGCATTGCCATATGCGGTGAAGGAGCTGCTGCATTTCACAGTCACTGATCCTTGTAAACCACTTACCCGCCTCCTGTGTGTGTTGTGAGTGTTAATTATTGTTTGTGACGTGCTTGGAGGTCTCAATAAGGAGTGCTTATTCGTTCCTGGCTGCTGGCATGTTTGCAGCCACCAAATGCTCACAACACTGTTCACAGAAGCCCACAGCTCCCCACTCCAGCAAATATCAGACCGTCTGCACTAAATTCCCAGCTCTGGTGGCCGCTGCTGTACTCTCCTCCCAGGCCCATGTGTGGCAGTCTCCTGGCAAAGGGTAAAGAGGCTGGGCTGGAAATCTTGTGCAGTAGTGACCTCTCCATGAGCACAGGCAACAGGAGAGGAGGAGCTCAGCCTGGATGACAGTGCTCTGTCAATGTCCGGGCGTCAAAAAAAAATCATGGCTGAGGGCGGAGGAGATTGGGAGAGAGATGAAGAATCTGGGGGTGATAGCGGATCACAAATTGAATGAGTGAACAATGTGATGCAGCTGCAAAAAAGGCTCATACCATTCTGGGGTGTATTAACAGGAGTGTCCTATGTAAGGCCCTTCCGCTGTACTCAGCACTGGTGAGGCTCAGCTGGAGGAGTGTGTCCAGATCTGGGCACCGCAATTTAGGAAAGATGTGGACAAATTAGAGAGTCCAAAGAAGAGCAACAAAAATGGCAAAAGGTTTAGAAAACCTGACCTATGAGGAAAGGTTGGGAAAACTGGGCATGTTTAGTCTTGAGAAAAGAAGCCTGAGGGGGGACCTGATAATCTTCAAACATGTCAAGGACTGTTATAAAGAGAAGGGTGATCAGTTATTCTCCATGTCCACTGGTGGTAGGACAAGAAGTCCCGGCCTTAATCTGCAACAAGGGAGATCTCGGTTAGATATTAGGAAAAACTTCCTAACTGTCAGGGTAGTTAAGCACTAAAATAGGCTTCTAAGGGAGTTTGTGGAGTCGCCATCACAGGAAGCTTTTAAAAACAAGTTAGACGAACACCTGTCAGGGATGGTCTAGGTTTACTTGGTCCTGCTTCAGCACGGCGGGGGGGGGGATTTGATGACCTCTCAAGGTCCAATCTAGTCCTACATTTCTATGATCCTATGAAGGCTGGAGGGCTAGAGAAAGTCAAGGATACAGAGCAGGGTGGAGGAACAGCTGAGGCAGGAGGCAATAAGACTAAAGAATAAAAGGCACAGTTCAGGAAGGGGCAAAGGAAAGAATTTAATACAAGGGAGAATTAAAACAATGGTCAAGGAGTGAAAAAAATAAAGTGAGAATGAAAGAGGAGAACAGGTAAAAGCAAGACCTAGCTACCCTGTGGTGACTCCAAATGAAAGCACGGTCCTTGGTGGTGCAAAGATTGTCACGCTGGCTTAGACCTCCAGGCACCGAGATCTGGAGAAATTCTGGCTCCTGCTCTCTGTGGAAAAGGGATGGAGAGATTCCCCACCTGTGCACACAACACCCTGCCTGCCGCCCACAGGCACACACAAGCACCTTTTACTGGTAAAGAGCCTGCTACCGTGTTCTCCCTTCCGCCTTATTCCAGAGACCCTCAGCCTGAGGCAGGGCAAACAACAGCTGCCACCATGTCCATTAGCATCTTAGCTTGGCAACCGTATTTGCGGGCTGCTGAGAGCACAACCTCTCCCATGGGCCACCCAAGCTCCTTCATGCTTCTTCCTCTTCCCCCACTGTGGTGAGCAAGCCAGAGGCTAAGAGATGCCCCTCTCCGGAGGTGCCAAAAGGGAGCTCTGCTGCAGCTGTTCTCTGCCAGAAGAAGGGGCTCTTGAGTCAGGATGGAGGTTCCATATCCACACCACCACCACCCCCCAGCACAGACTTTGCCAGGGATGCCTCTGCAAATTCAGGCCAGTCCTCTGACTTTAGAGCGCTTCAGACGGAGTGCTCCTCAGGGGTAAGTAAAGCAATTCCCCACCCCAGGCCAGCCTCTCTCTCTAAAAGGAAAAGCTCCAGGGTCTTCTCCCATAGTTTGATCACCTGAGTGACTCGCCAGGAACATGGCCTGCTAGTCAATTCTCCTGCCCAAGAGGAGGATCAGGGCAGTTACAAGATCTCGATCTTGCATTGCCTCACCAGTGACGGATCAGAGGATGAGCATCATGGAAGCACCAGACCTATGAGCTAAGCCCCAAGCGGTGCTAAGCTTTGATTTTTTTTCACCAGCACCACGCGTCGTTCACGTTCCTGAGCATCGAATCTACGTGTGTTCAAACCCCTTCAAAAGGGGGTGGCAATACAACGAGCAATTAGTGGCATGTGTGATCCGATAGATCTTGCTCTGGTAGATGCTGGATTAAATACCATGTGCAGTAAGGCCAGGTAGAGGAGGGCACTTAAGAGCGTGAATGTGGTGTGTTAATCCTAACCCTGATCCCTCTCTCTGCCTTTTTACACCGTGAGCTCCCTGGGGCAGGGACCGTTGCTGTGTCCGTACAGCGCCTGGATCTGGGCTGCATCTGCTACTGCATGTGAAATAGTAACTAATCTGGAGAGGGGGAAAGTAAAAGTCATTGCGTAAGGAGGCCTGTTCCTGTCCATACGCTTGTCGGCGCTTGCTTTCCCTGAGTGTGAGGGGCGCTCTCGCTCTTGGCAAGTGTGTAACTGGAGGTACAGTGCAGAATACTGCTTCCTTGTAAGGCTTGTAGGCTGTTGAGCTTCCTCCGGTTAAACCCTGTATGCACAAATGGGGCCTGGAGGAATGAGGAAGCCTTTTAACAGCCGGCTCGGGAGCTGCAAGCGTAGCAAAGCAATGCCCTACAATGCACCAGCTAATACATTAAATATTAGCATTTTAGTGTCTCTATGGAAAACACACCAATCTGGGCATGCTGGACAGCCTGCGATAGCTGATTCTGGTCTGTCATCCTTCTCCCGTTTTATGTTGCTGTCAAGAGCCCCTGGCCAGTCCTTGGGGAAAGGCAAAGGGCTTTACGCCTCATCATTTGTCTTCTGATTCCTCACCCACCAGCTCAAATTCCTATGTCACTTACCTGTCCCGGTTGCCCCTCCTACAAGGGCCTACGTGTTTCCAGCTCCGCTGCATAAAAGCATTCCACCACACACTTCACAGACAGCTGCAACTTGTGACTCCTAAGACCCCTGTTAAAATTAATTTATGCATATGCATCTGCCTTGGCTAGAACTGTATCCTTCCCACCCATCCCCCCGCCAGCTGTTCTGCTCTGGCTAAATCCTTCATTGCAAGCTCTCCGGACAAGACTGTTTTGTCTGTGCAGTGCTTAGTACAAGGGGGCGGGCCTAATCCCTAACTGGAGTGTTAGGTGCTACTGCAATGGAAATAACACTTGCCATAACAACAAAGGTGGCCCAGATTGTTTTGTGTCATTTGCTTCCAAGCGTCCAATGACCTGCCATTGCAGATACACATGGTGGCATGCATCTTGGAACGGAAGGTGTCAGGCTGCAAGCTGCTGCCGTTTCCAAAATGGAATGAGAGCGAGAAGGACTACCTCGTCAGGGCATTCATTACCGGCCACCTAAACTGCGACAACTGTGCCTGTGACTTGCTGCCAGATTCCTTACGCCACCTGGCATTCAAAACAAGTTAACTTGTGTTGACAGCCTGTGGTATTTCACCTCCATCCCAGCCCATCAATGGATGTCTGATGTTTCCACGCTGTAAAGAAAATGTTTTGATGAAAGGATTCAGTTACTCTTTGTTTCTGCCAGACCAATACAGTACAGGCTTACATTTAAAAAAAAAAAAAAAAAAAAGTGACCTCAACTCTCTGCAAAACAACTCACCGTAATTTTTTTACATGCTACGATTGTAACCTCCTGATATAATTATTTTTTGCAAGGACTTTTCAATATGACCATCTCCCTGGCATAAGTGCACCAAGTTCAATGCTAATTATATTTGTGCGAGGGAAAAAATGATCTACTTACAAGCCAGACTTAAAATGTTATGGGGTAAACATTACATTTTATCCTTTCAATTGGTGGCATAATGAAATTTAAATACAATGTTATTAGTATGATGAGTAAAGATCGGTGCAATGGAAGGGAAAATAATACTTCCTGATTAGGACAAAACTCAGTTTACAAAACTATAATAATAATTGTGAAAGCCTCTTATAAGACATTTACAAAATTAATGTATTCAGAGACTAGCCGGATTGCTATAGATTTATAATAAAAGATCTTGAGTACCTAGTAATATTGCACTATCATCTCCTCTGCATGCCATTTGGTCCAAAGAAGAATGCATCATAGTTATGAAGTCCATTCTCAAAACTATTTTCCTTAATACAGCAAAGTATTTGTTAAAGCAGAACCCATTGGATGGTTCCCAAAGCATGTGGTCTTTCCAATGGTTTCTTGATGCAATTGCATTTGCAGAACCACGCACTGTGGCATGTGGTAGGTTTCTTTTTTTGTTGGTCTTCAAAGGAAAAATACTTCTAAGTCAGTAGAGGTTCCCTCTGGCAACAGCAAATCAACAAAATCGAAACCTGTGAAATGAGACCTCCCTCAGGAAAATGGGTATCAGAAATATTGGATTCTCTCACTGGACAGTGGAAAACTGGACTCTTCAGTATGTTTGATAGTTGGTTGGTCCTACACAGTCTTCTCCAAGTAACTGATCTGTAGGACTATGTTTGATATGTAAGCTGTGGCTTTGTTGTACTGACAGGCACTTGCTCCATTGAATGCAACTACATAATGTGATGGGGCAAGGCCAGATGGCTACAGCAAAGTAGTGAGGAACAGGTATGTTAGCCCCAGGCTAAACAAATCCCTGGTACCATGGTAACCAAATGGCAGTTGCTCCAGGTTAATCAAGACACCTGGGGCCAATTAAGATCCTTCTAGAAGGCAGGAGAGACAGCTAGATTGATTGGGACACCTGAAGCCAATCAAGGACTGGCTGGAACTAGTTAAAAGCCTCTCAGTTAGTCAGTGCGGTGTGGGTGTCAGGAGCTATAGGAGGGAGCTGTGCTGTTGGAGGAACGAAGTAGTACGAATCCATATCAGGTGCAAGGAAGGAGGCCCTGAGGTAATTGTGAAGAAGATATTGAGTGGGGGCTGCTGTGGGGAAGTAGCCCAGGGAATTGTACATGCCCTATTTCCAAAAAGTCAGCTTTCATAGCTGCTAAGTTTAGGGTCCCTGGGCTGGAGCCCGGAGTAGAGGGCGGGCCCGGGCTCCCCCCTCCCCTCCCCGATTAATCACTGATACTGGGAGACAACAGAGACTGTGTGAGGGAGGGTTGTTTCTCCTCACCTCCCTTGCTGGCTTATGATGAAAATGGCTCAGTAGACTGTGACCCTTGCCTCTAGAGAGAGAAGGGCTATGTGGAGGGTCACAGTGAGCCTTTGAGGCTAGCAAAAATCCGTCAGGAAACGCAGGACCCACGGAGTCAAGGACAGAACTTTGTCACAAGAATTAGTCTTGATAGCTCTAGCAAACACCTCTTCACTTGCACCGACTACTGATTAATAACACCTGTTTTTTCCATGTTAGCCTTCATGTGATTAACAAATTCATGTCTATGCTAAAAGGAAATCTCCCACTTCTTTCTCAACACAAAGCAGTCAACCATTTGGACATGCAATCTTCATTTGTAGTTCATATTGGCACAAAAGTAAGTGGGGAAAAACCCAAATACAGGGTGATGTTAAAATATGGTGGTCATTGAGTGTTCTGTGCCATACCTAAGAATTTATTCAAAGCTGCTGGAAAAAGTCCATCTCTGCCTGCACAGTTCCACCATCTTCTTCTGAAATGAGCTAGTGTGTGAATTTGTTACTATTTACCTGCAAAACTTGGCGGTTGTATAAATGCAAAGGATAAGCAATAATAGAAATCATCCAGCTTTATTATCATTATGGTAGTGCCTAAAGGTTCTAACTGAGATCCGTGCCGCACTGTGCTAGGTGCAATAAAACCAGTTCCGGCGGAGTTCCGAAGGAACTTAAATAAGGTGGGAGGAGAAACAAAGACAGGAAGTGACGTGTCCAAGGTTACACAGCAGGTTAGTGGCAGAGCTGGATCTCCTGACCCCTAATCCTGTGCTCTACCCACTACACGACACTGCCTCATTTAAAATGAAAGTAGTGTTTCTAATTTACTAGTTTTGACTCTAGATAGAGACACCCAGTCCCTAATGTTGTCCATTTACTAACTGAATTTCCTTGTCATTAAATATACTAAAGAAGTTATCTCAATGAAGCTATCAAAGAAGCCAATTAAGCTAATAATTACCTCCCCATTGCAATCTTTTTTTTTTTTTTAAATCTAAAACTGGGATTGCAGAAGTGTCATTGAATAAACTCTACTGGCCAAAATAACACAAGCTGCAGCTGTTCCTTTTTCACACAACTTTGGGATCCAAACCGGGATCACAAAACAAACATAGGAGAGATCTGATGGCTACACCAGCTGGGGGAAAAGCCTGGCTCAGAATGGAAAGATGATTCCAGTAACCGTGTACGATGCAATCAAGCCAGACAGTAGGGGCATTGTGAAGAGCGAGCAGACAGGAAGCTCTATGAAAAGGCCACTCCACGATTAATCTGGAGGTTCTGCTGTCTGGCCACATATGGGGGCGTGAAGTGAGAGGAATAAATCAAGTGATCAGTGTGTGGTCCTGATGGAGCTTTGCTTCCTGCTCAATATGCAGACAGGATGTGCATTAGCAGATAGATACCACCATGCCCACCGATGAGAGAGGTGGTTATTCTTGGAAAGGAGAGCCTGGTCCACTTTCCAAAACCCTCTGGGGATGGCAGTGAGGAGCCCCCTAGAAGTTCACTCTACTTTCTGAAGACAGCACAATTCTCTCACATGCCCATGGTCGGGAACTCCAGAGAGCTCCTTTGCTTCACCTTGCTGTAGGATGGCGCCTTCTTTTACCAGTACCCTGGGAGAAGATGTCTGGTGTTACATGGCTGTTTAAATCTGGAAGACAAAAGCAGAAGATGACCCAATGATTGGCAGTTGATGCTAGACAAATTAGAAATACGGGCCAATTTTTTAACAGTGATAGGAATTAGCCATTGGCACAGATTACCAAGGGAGGTGGTAGGTCATCCATCAGTGGCAATCTTTAAATCAAGGCTGGATGTCTTTGTAAAAGACATGCTGTAGTTCAGCCTTACTTTTTGGGCCAGATTCAGGGCAGACTTCTCCAGCCTGAATTATGCAGGAGGTTAGATTAGACAATGCCAAGGTCCTTACAGGCGATGGATTTTTAAAATTGAAATATGGAATGATAAAGAGGGGAAAGGGATTTTCTGCTAGATACCAACATCTGACCTTTCTTAGATGCAGATATTAATAAAGTACAACTGTGCCATGTCTTATTAGTCAGCAGGACTTTCACAGGGAACTGCTGAGCATCTCTCTTTGGTACTATAGAGAACCTTCAGGAGCCGAGCTTTTTGGTGTCTTATTTTAAAAGGAAAAATGTAATTACTTTTCCTGTCACTCATTAATCCCCAACTGATTTGTGTACAGCACTCTGGGATCTCCCTGATCCTATCACCAAGCTGTAAAAAATATATTGTGAGGGCAACTTCTCTCTTGACTGACTAACTCTGTGCCACCACTGCCATTCCCTGTGCTACAACAGCTACTCTGCCATTTGTGCTCACGCTTGCTCCATATGAGAGAGAGAGAGAGAGAATCACCCTGCCAATTCGGAGTGGAGATGTTGAGCCGTGAGGCAAGTTTGATTTTTAGTTTAAAGGGGGCAAGTACAAATATTTCCCCGGGGGAATGCAGCTACCAGATAAACCGTGTATAACAGAAAAGACCTGTGCACCTTTAATCACTGGGGTCTCTGCACCATAGTGAGTGGCACCAGCTGGTCTAGGTGTAATGTTGACTCACATGGGGCGACAGCAGTGGGGATCAAACCTGGGACCTCAATGCACAAGCTAAAAGGAGACACATGTCACTTAGCTCAGGCTGTGGCCGACTCATCACTCTCTAGCTGGCCAGCCTAGCCACTAGATGGGGAGATGCACCACACTAAGCAGGAGGTTTCAGCCTCTCACTGGGTGTAGACAAACCTCCCCAAGTTTGAGACTTCCAGAGCAAGTCCCTGCTTGCCGGCACAGCAGGGTTCGAACCTGGGGCCTCTCAAACTCAGTGCAGGAGCCTCTACTGCATGAGCTACAAGACACATGTCACGTAATTGTGGCTGTAGCAGGGTCATCAATCTCTCATAGACTCATAGACTTTAAGGTCAGAAGGGACCATTGTGGTCATCTAGTCTGACCTCCCGCATGATGCAGGCCACAAAAGCTGACCCACCCACTTTCCCTTAACTCAGCTGTTGAAGTCTCCAGATCGTGATTTAAAGACTTCAAGTCGCAGAGAATCCTCCAGCAAGCGACCCCTGCCCTATGCTGCGGAGGAAGGCGAAAAACCTCCAGGGCCTCTGCCAATCTACCCTGGAGGAAAATTCCTTCCCGACCCCAAATATGGCGATCAGTAGAACCATATTTCTACTCGCAGGCCTAGCCACCACTAGAGGGGGATAGAGTGCCGCTCTGAGCAAGCCAGGGTTCCATACCATATGGTATGTTTCAGAGAACAACCACAGACTTCTCTGCACTTACGGCCCATTTGACATTCTCGCTTTCGCTATTTCTCTGCCTCCTTCAGTTCCATTTTTCTGTGATTGAAACAGGCAGCACCTGCCCCAGATAAGTCAGGAACCCAGCTCAGTTTGGCTGACCTGTGGGGGCTGCACCACTGGAGGTGTCGTCTCCTTTCTCATAAAGGAGAGCAAACCATAAGAGTTGTACGTATCCAGCAAGGCTGCACTTGTACTCCAGAAAGCACCGGCAGACTGCCAAATGACTTGGCTGCATTGCATTGGAAAAGCCTGGCTAATCGCTCTGAGACCTGTCCGGGAAAGCAACCACGGGAAGGAAGTTAAGCACATGCTTAAAATAATGTAAGTGTTTAAGAATCTTAACAAAATTTTCAAGGCAGTGGATATTTGTATGAATGGCAAGAATGCCTAGAGTTAATGCTAACAAAACTACTGGAAGGGAGGTTTTATGGAACCTCCATCGTTGGAGGTTGTTGTTTTTCTGGGCTAGAAGACCTCTTGAGGTCCTTTCCAGCCCTATGTTTCTGTGGTCAGGTCTACACTACAGACTTATATCGATATAACAACGTCACTCAGGGGTGTGAAAAATCCACACCCGTGAGCGACATAGTTTTACTGACCTAACCCCTTGCCACGTAGATAGTGCTATCTTGGTGGGAGAGCTTCTCCCATTGCCATAGCTACCATCTCTGGGGGAGTTGGATTAACTGCGCTGACAGGAGAAGCTCTCCCGTCGGAGTAGTAGTGTCTTCAAAAGTGCTACAGCCGGGCAGCTTCACCCATACAGCGCTGTACGTGAAGACAAGCCCTAAGATTCTATACCTTGGGCAGCTGAGCGCAAACCAATCTCCATCAGAGGTCAGGATAAGACCTGTATGCAGGCCAGATAACCCCACATTTGCTCATGGGTGGTTTCTCCACCTTCTTGACAAGCATCTGCGACTGGCCGTTGTCAGAAACGGGATGCTGGCTTAGATGGCTCCAGTCTGGCCGTTCCAGTGTTCTTGTGGTTTGCTGGATCAGGGCCCAAGTTAGGAACATGATTTTAAAAAAAAAAAAAAGTTCAAAAAATGGAGAATAAAAGGATGCTTGAAAAAGCATGTAATATAAATGACCTTGTAAGTACAAAAGCAGAAGGGGTCAGTGAAGGGTCATGGGAAGGCAGACATTGCTTTAAAAAAATAATCTTCGCTTTCCAGGACAATGAGGAATGTTCGCCACAAACTGACAGCACATACATAGCTCCGTCCTGAGGGCAGGAAGGAGACATACCAGTGGAAACGACTCATCCCAGAGTAGGGAATGATGAGAAATGATAAAGAAAGTGATAGAAGAACCATTGGATTCTTTAGCAGAGGTACTTAGACTATCTCTGGAGGAGAGCTATTGATGCTAATATAATGCTTATGCTTAAGAATGTATTATTATTATTTATTTGTAGTATCATAGTGCCTAGGAGCCAGTCATGGACCATCCCCACTCTGTTAAGCACTGTACAACCAGAGCACAGAAAAGATTATCCTGCCCCAAAGAGCTGACAGTCTAAGACAAGAGACAACAGATGGACACAGACAAGTGAGAGAGAACTAGGAAACAATGAGACAATGTAGCTCAGCAGGGTGGACAGGGATCTCAGCCCACCTACAGCTTAACCACTGTCAAGTTTTTTTAGCATCACATTAAAGGAGAGTTTGAAGGAGGAAGTTTTGTGGATGTTAATGCAGAGTTTCCTCCAGGCGAGAAGGGGCCTGAGGGTAGTCTAGACCTGTACACTGAAACGTCAGCCACTGGAAATGTGCAGAAGTCGCAGAATAGGGACAGAACTAGGAAGTTACAGTTGGGCTAAAGAAGATCAAGAGGAGCAGACGCCCAACACTGGGGGACTTTTTTCTTTGAAACAGCTGCTGAGAAAAAACCATCAATGCACTTTGCCTTGACTTTAGGGAAGCAATAGATAAAATATGGTATGAAACCCTAATCTCAAGAGCCAGGGAGTTTGGTGTGGTGTGGACCTGGAGCAGCCTTGGGCACAGAAGACCTGTGAGTGGAAATAGAATGAATGGGAGGTAATTAGCAGTATTATGGCCCAGTAACTTGCAAGATAGCGTATGAAGGGGTGACCAAATGCACCCTTGTATGCACACCCTCCACACCATTGTAATAATCTTTGTACAAGATGTCCCTTGTTAAGGTATCATGTGAAAACTAATAACTCACTGGTCAGTAATATCATGATGAAATGTATGCAGCAACATTATATGTAAAGTTATGAATTCCCCTGACTGATGTTGGTGGCATATGTTCAAACCCATGTTAAACAAAAGTGTGTGTGTTTACTTACCTCAAGTTACATATAGGTTGTAAACCGAATCCTCAGACATCAAAAGGGGGAAGACGGGAGACAAGGAAAATGTGCATTTCAGAAAACAGAGGTGAAAAGAAACGGCGTACAGCCTCTTTTGCTACCAGACCCCATGTCTCCATCCTCATAGCTGGAAGGACCTTTCTCTAGGGATAACCCTCAGGGAAATGCATTTCAAAAGGTGACTGAACTGTAAAAGAAAGGGGCAAAAACATGGTCTCTCCCTCTCCATCGCTCTCTTTGTCACCTAAGAGGACAAAAGAAACAGCCATTGGACTTTGGGAACACATCTTGGCCTAAGAGTTTGGTCAGCCATGTTACTGGAACCCTCTGGTAAGGGACTTCCTTGAACCAAGTCTAGTTTGTGACGTTCAGGAGGCATTCTATCTTTAGTTCTCTTGTAACCATTTCTGACTTTAATGCCTTGTACTCACGTGACACCTCTCTCTTTGTAGTTAAATACACTTTTTATTCTTTAATCAAAACAAGTCCAGTGCTGTTTTAAACTGAACAGTGTGAGTAATTTCCCTTCAAAGTAGCAGACTGTTGTATACTGATTCCCTTAAAGAACTGTCCAGGAGAGGGCTGGACAGTGCAGAACACACATTTTTGGGGGGCAATCCAGAACTGGGCGTGTGTTGGGGGTCACCCTGCAAGTAGTAACCAAGGCTGCTGGAAGCAGAGTGTGACGGGGGGTTGCTGTCAGGCAGCTGGGGTCAGAGTTGCTGGCCCAGGGCTGTGGCTATGTACAGACACTCAAGGTGTGCCCGGGTTGCTGTTTGACTGGTTGTGAGTGGCCCAGGTGGGAGCTACAGCAGCAAAGTATTGTGAGGCGCCCAAGGTTGCAAGGTAAGCGATGCCCCAACCCCTCACTGGTTTGGATTGCACCCTGGAATGTCTGAGGAGGAAGGTGATAAAATGTGCTGATGAGGATGGGGACAATCAGTCTGAAGGAACAGGTCATGTGGCTCGAGAAAGAGCCTGGAAAAATAAGCAACTTGGCTGTTCAGTGTTTGTGGGAGAAGAGAACAAGTGGGCAGTGGAGGTTCACGTTCTTGGCAGAGCCATGACAGAAGTCAATAGGATAACAGGACAGACAGTCAAGGCGGGGCTAAATTGCGGGGGGCTTCAGAGGTTAGGACCAGCAGTTTATCATGGAAGAGGGAGGGAGGGATGTGAGGGGGAGGGGAAGGCAGCCATTTCTAGTCTACACCCATGCCACTCCATGGGGGGAACCCCAGCATACACAACGCTCGTGGGACAGCCACTGAGCCGAGGCCTGGCGGCTACCCAGGACCTCCCCATGCATGGCCTAATTAGTCAGGAGCTAAAGGAGAGGATTCCCCCAAAACACCTATCCATGTAGCCAACCTTCTTCTCTTTCCTGTCTAATGTCCTGGCGATAGCTAACGATTCTGAACAGATGGGTTCTGGGGCCCCCATCCCATGCAGCAGAATAGTTTGAAATGCATTTTTGTTGTTGTTGTTTGTTTAAAATATATAATGACGACTAACGGCCAGAATTGTCATTAGTGGCCACTGAGTTCAGAGGCCTCCATTTTTGGGTGCTGACCTTTTGGCCTGATTTTTCTGGAGGGGCCGAGCACCTCAGGCTCAAGGTGGGCATCCCCAAATCCAAGAACGTCAGTGGTGTTTTTTAAAGCAATTAAACCGAGGGTTCTCAGAGATGGCAGGACCGTACGCGTTGGTGATGGATGGAAGAACCAAAAGCCATTGGCCAAGATGGGTGCGTAACGTTAGATTGATAGATCCGTGCAGAGTCGTGGAAATGCAGAACTTGAAGGGACCTTGAGAAGGCAGCTAGTTTGTCACCCCATACTAAGGCAGGTAAAGACAGCATGATCTGTTCTTATGTAGTCATGGATAGGGCACTGGACTGGGAATCAGGTGACCTGGGTTCTATTCCCTGGTCTAGCACTGATTTGCTATGTGATCTTGGGCACATCTCTTCATTTCCATCTGCCTCTGTTTTCCCGTCACACTTTGCCTCTTTGGGGCGGAGATTGTCTCTTTGTATGTGTTTGTACAGGGCCTAGCATACTGAGCTTCTGCTAGGAGTTAAAGTTTTCTATAGTTGCTACTGCAATAGAAATAACAATCGTCCATTCTCTAGAGGAGAGAAATATGTGGCAGAAACAGTGCCAGCTCCAAAGATGGACCAATCAAAATAAGAATTCATATACATGTGCCCAAGCCAGCCTGTGGGGTGTTTTTTGCCATGTGACTGTCTGAGCCAGGCAATCACCTTGCATTAAAAAAGAAAAAAATTGCTAATGGGAACAGGTTGCCTGAGTGAGTTGTATGGTTGTCTGCTGGCTGGGTCATCTAAAATTCATATAGCTTTTTAAGCCTGAAGTAATTTAATAGCCAGCAGATGGGAGATTCACATGCCCTTTTAAGCAAGGAATTGCACAGCGTTATACCGGCCCTTCATAGGCCAAAATGAATGAATAATTAACAGTGCAAAGAGCAAGTGCTGGTGTGAAGTGCAAGGCTCTGTAGCCCGAGTTATCTCCTGCTGTAGCATAATGCTGAGTATGTCACACGTTATCACCACGGAGGAAAATGGCGTTGCCGGCTGACACTTAATGATCCAGAAGGCTGTGTTTATAGATCATGACATAACTCAGCTGTTCACTCCTTTCACCACGGCTCTGAGGCCCACGCGCAGATTCCGGGGCTGTTGAGATGCTGTGTCGGGCGGGCTGGCAGAGGAGACACGCTGCTGGTGAAATCCCCATCGTTGGCCAGAATAACATTCTTGGCTTCAGCAAAGCTTAAGAATCAAGACGCAGCTACTGGCTGCACAGACTAGACCTAGCCAGCGTGGGCCAGAGTCCAAACAAGGGAGCCCTCAGGGCTGATGGGTCACAACATGGAGTCTGTTGGAATGAACGGGATTGCGCTAAAGCAATCCTCTCTCTAGCCGCTAGCCCTCACAGTACGGGGAGAGCATCAAATTTGCATGCAATATAAGTAAATTTGGGTCTGCAAGAAGGGAGGGTCATCATAATGAGAGACCTCTGCTTGGACCTTGGTATGCCCAAGGAGGACTTTGCTTCAAATTTCTCTTGCTATTTGGACCACCTCAACCTTCCAAGAAACTTATCTCTGAGCTAGTAACCCCTTCTCATAGTTACTCAAGGTTCTGGGGCATTTTGATGCTGAATCCTATTGTTTTCCAGAGATTTTCTGGATCCTGTGACAGCCATCAGCGTTACCCAGCTGCAGAGCATGCTCACAAAAGATTCACGTGTTGGAAGAAGTCTTTTGGAATGGATCTTGATTTGGGGGGGATGTGGTGCCGTGGGCGCACAATTGCTCAGTGGGGTTTGGTGATCGAGCAACTCAGGTTCCACGGCCCAGCTCCTCAAAAGGGTATTTGGGCACCTAACTCCAAAATCAATGGGAGTTAGGCACTTAAATACTTCTGAGGAGCTGGGCCCATCTGGCTATGTGGCCCCCAACATTTCAGCTCACCCTTGGAGGCTCCTGGATCCAGTTTGTTATCAGGAGCTCCTGAGAATGAACTGACCAAGTGTTGAGTGGATGAGACTTTTGAGGACGTGTCAGGGCGGTAGAGAGAGACTCCAGACCCAATTCTAACTCACTAAGCAAGAGAACCTATTCGCTCCCCTATGCTTCTGTATGGCTCCGTTTCATTCATGTTTTCTATTGTATGTTTCCTCACTCATTATCTGCATCCCAGAAGCTAGCATTCAAGAGTTCCTTGGTGGCCACCTCCTAAGAGACATCGTAATTGCACCTAAGCCTTGTGGGTGTCTCTCTCTGAGCCCAGCAAACCAGCAAGCGTGGTTTTGGAACACAAGGCCTAGTGCAACTTTTGCCTGACCCCACTGCAAACTGGGAGAGATTGTGCCAAGAAGGGTTCAAACTGGGGGCCCTGCTGGGCTTAAGGCTGAGTTTTAGGGCCAGCTCTGCCCAAACACACCATATAAAGGCGTCTGTGGCATATTTTACAACTAAGCTTTGCACAAAATCCCACTGAAAGTCGACATGTAAAACAGTGGTGACGCTCATTTTACGATGTAGTACAGTAGCACTTTGTATTTACATGGAACCTTTCACCCCAGGATCTCACCACACTTTGCAAAGAAGGGGATTATACCTGGGGTATAGATTAGGCAACTGAGGCAGACAGAGGTCAAGTGAGATGCCCAAAGTGAGTGGCAAAGCTGGGTCTCCATGTCTGAGCCTGGGTCTCCAGTTTCCCATGGCCATCCTCTAACAAGTAGCCCTCTGGTTCCTCTTAAACCGCCACTGTGTCTTCCTGAGTGATCGAGGGCCCTCTGGCTGCACTTGCAAAACTTTCTTTTAACTCTGTTGTGATAAATTGAGGGATGGGGGTGGGGGGAGCCACTCGACAAAACAGAAAAGGAAAGGATAGTACTTTCCACATTATAAACAACTGCTTTCTATATTCATCACAGTAATCTTCAAGAGGGTCATAATTTACTGAGCCTGAACAATTGCAGAGAGAACTGTCGTTTCCTGTTACATATCTGAAAGTAACTTACAGCAAATCAGCGGCCTGCGATCAGCACTGACATTGACCATATCCTCTTGCCTAGCGGTAATCCCCATAGCAGAAGGAAATGCAAGAATGATTTACTTGGAAATCCCTGATCCAAGACTTTGGTGTGACCATTTAGGGCTCAGCTTTGGCTCTTCAAAGCAGAGATGCACAGGGTTGAACTGTCCGAAGGTCAGACCTCAACTGCTATTTTGAAGGTTGGGGGCCCTCACTCTGTGGGGGCCTTTTGCTACATGGTGCCTGGTGCGACGCCATCAACCATGCTCACTCTGGCTGGCACAATGGTCCTTGGTACAATGTGTTTGATGATGATGACTCTGTTCCGGGAGGCATTCCGCTCCTAGCCCTGAGAGTGGAGTTAGCCGTTCTGACCCATCTCGGTGATTTAGCAGTGCCTGAGGAAATGCCTTGACATTGGCCGGACAATGTTTCAGGAAGAATGATTGGAAAGCCCTTTATTTCTCCCCCGCCAGCTTTGCTGCCCAGCACAATGAGTGGTGTCCTCTGAGGAGCAGTTAGTGATGAATTGGGTAACACTAGCATGCAATAAAGCCAAGCCGCGCCAACGGGATGAGTCAGCTAAACATGAAAGAGCCTGAGCTATGTTCTCTCCAGGTTCGGTACTTTCCATCTTTAGACCCAAGAAAGAACTACTGGGTGACTTTAGCAAACCTCTCAAACATGTCTTATGAAACCACAGCTTTCAAATCCTTCATGCTGCTTGGGTATTGACTGAAATCTTCCATCACTGAATCTTTCCACCAACATAGTGATTTCTTCCCTGTGTTCTCGGTCAGATGTCTTCTGTTTCTCAATGAATAATGGTCTGGTCTGAATCTGGATTTAATGAGGTTTACCTTTTGGTTAAAAGGAGAAAAAAAAAAAGAGAGCACTGATACCAGCGCTGAAGTCTTCAGGTTTATGACACTGTTTTTCTAAAGTAGATTAGAAATACCATAGAAAGATGTAATCTAAATGAGATGCACCTCTTAACCTCCTCCAGTTCCATCATGCTTGACTTGGACTCTCCATTTTTCTCCTTCAGGTCGTGAACTCATTAGGTAAGTGAAAAGCCTGTAATTCCACTCCCAGGCTCTAACACTAGGTAGCAATTTGAAAACGTGCTGACAGTTGCCGTTAATCAGGCTAGGGGTTCCATCAGGCCCGTGGTGAGCTCCTCCTGGAAAGTCTTGAGTTTCTGGGGCTTGAGTGCTAGGGAGGTAGGCTGGATCAGGCCACAAATATCTGCTTTTCCCATTGATTGAAGTCCAAGGCAAACAGGAAAATTGAAGTCAGGAATGAGTCTCTGAGAACTGTACAGTATCAGATACTGTCATTGTCATGGAGTGTTCCAGTTCAGGGCGACAGAATTCATCCCACAAACAAAAGCATACACAAAATTAAATTATCCTTATTAGTGTCCATGCAGGTTGCCAGATCATGGTTGGTTTCCTGGCTTTGACGGCAGTAGAATCAGGAAGACGTGGATTGGTGTGAAGCTTTAATCTGTTTCTCATGTCAGGTAATGTTGCGTTAGACTAGAAATCAAAGAGCGACCCACTCAGCTCTCAACAATACATTGCTCTGCTTGAGGTGCAACGATGAGCTTGGAAAGATTTTCAGATGGTGGCCATGAACCTGCCTAGTTACGTTAAACTGGGCTGAGCCGTAGCCATGCGTGTGTGTTCCTTAGGGATACATTGTTTTGGAATATGCTGCATGTCTTTATTTTAATTTGCTTTACTGTGGCATCTAGCTACTGTAGTGATAAATGATCTACAAGTAGCTATGACTGATGGTTTTTTAAATGCATAAAATAAAGCATTACAAGAACATTCCCCATTCCCATTTTTCCCTTTAAACACCCTATGAAGTATAACATAGTGGAGTGCAGACACATGCATTCCCCCATTTTCAGTGGCATCACAGACAGCCCTTCTCAACTTGCTGCATCCATCCAGCTGCTCAAGGCATTTCAGGAGTCTCCCCCTAAAACTACTACTCCTATTTGCTTAACCACCTCAGCTGATTTTCATACTGGTAGAACACAATTGAGGCCTTTTCCCAGGGTATTTTCAAGGACGGGTGTCTGCACACAGCCTGCAATGCACTAAGGAACGCTGAGGAGGCATTTCCCATGTTACGCTTGGAAAACCTCTCACTAGCAGTTGTATCCCCTAGTAGGTACACATGAATGTACCCCAGGGAAAGCAATATTGCTAGAACTGGTTGGTTCCTAATTTTTCAGTCTGGCGAGAAGTTTGGGGGATTTTTTGTTTGTTTATTTTTATGATTTTTTGTCAACATTTGAAATGTTGAAATTAAAAAAAAAAAAAAACTTTTCAAAGGTGCCTGAGTGATTTAGGAACCCTGAGTGCCTAATTCACTTGGCTGCTTTTGAAAATATTATCCCCAATCTATAGTTGGTTGAAAAACCTCTTTGAAATTAAATTTTCCTTTTTAGTTGTATATGGAGATATACCTGTCTCATAGAACTGGAAGGGACCTTGAAGGGTCATCAAGTCCAGTCCCCTGCCTTCACAGCAGGACCAAGTACTGTCCCTGACAGATTTTTGCCCCAGCTCCTGAAGTGGCCCCCTCAAGGATTGAATTCACAACCTTGAGGTTTAGCAGGCCAAGGCTCAAACCACTGAACTATCCCGCCCCCTCAACATGTCTTTGATAACGTTCCCATTTGTTGTAATGAAATTCATAATAGTGGCACAATTCTTCATTGACATTTTTCTGGAAATTCAAAAAGTTCTGACCTGCTTTAAAAATTGTACTTAGAAAATGAAAGCCAGAATAATTCCTTCCTTGGCCTGCTGTCCCCAAATGCAGAGGCCACAAAGGTGTTTTATCTGGTTATGGAGGCAACAACATTCAGAACTCTCTTCAGCATTTCACCTCACACAAAGAAGCGTCAGCGTCCCGACAGCCTTTCTTGGACTGTGCTGCAACGTCTGATTTAATAGGCCAGACGGATGGGAAGTCTCCAACATGAGCATTCACACTCCCCCTTGGCCTAGAAATGAGCATCTCGCTCAGAGGGGAATGTTGCTCTTTTCTGGGTTTGTCAGCAGATGGTTTGCCCCGAAAAACAAGCTGTGGTTTTATTTCCTGTACGAAAATGAAAATAAATAAATAAGAGCATCCTGCGTGATAGAAATGTTACTTACGCTGGCTGCGGTGATTGCCAGCCTCTGGGATATGTGCTGGAAATCACTCTCTTCTTCCTAGCTCCGTGAAATGGACTGAGGCAGACATCAGTTCCTTCAAGGGACAGATGCAAGAATACACTGGGTGGGAGACTTTTCAAAAGAACGAAGAGGAAGTCAGTGCCCGGTCCCCATTGACTTCCAGTAGGAATTGGATGCCAGGCTGCCCTTTGTGCCTTTGAAAGTCTATCGCCTCAAACTGTTTATTTACCACCTGCTCACTTTGTGCAACAGAGGCTGGCTGCATACTCACAGGGAAGGACATAGTACTCTTACCTTCACTCCTGCTGTGTAGCACCTTGATCCTGGAGCAGAGCCATTGCTTTCCATTGTTGTTGTTCTTTAAGATTTATATTGATGTGCCACCTACTGCCAACTGGCTGGTGGCACCATTGTCCTAGGAGCTGCACAGCTGTAGGATGTATGTATAGTAAATGACGTGCCCCGAACATAAGAACGGCCATACTGGGTCAGACCAAAGGTCCATCTAGCCCAGTATCCTGTCTTCCGACAGTGGCCAATGCCAGGGCCCCAGAGAGAATGAACAGAACAGGGAATCATCAAGTGATCCATCCCCTGTCGCCTATTCCAAGCTTCTGGCAAACCGGCTAGGGCCACCATCCCTGCCCATCCTGGCTAATAGGCATTCATGGAGCTATCCTCCATAATTTCTCTAGTTCTTTTTTTAACCCTGTTATAGTCTTGGCCAGGGGTGAAAGTAACTTACCGGGGGGGGGTGCTGAACTGGAAGAGGCAGGGCCTTTAAGTCATCGCCAGGGCCCCGCTGCTGCTACCCCAGGGCTCCAGCAGTGGGGCTTAGGTGGTGATTTAAAGGTGGGCTCCAGCTGCCGCTACCACCCCGGGCCCTTTCAATAGTCCCCAGAGCCCTGCTGCCGGAGCCCTGGGGTAGCGGCGGCAGTGCTCCGGCGGCAAGTTAAAGGGCCTGGGGCGGTAGCGATGGCTGAGCCCCTGGCCCTTTAAATCACCGCCTGAGCCCCACCACCGCTACCCCAGGGCTCCGGCAGGCTCCAGGGACGATTTAAAGGGCCTGGGGCGGTAGCGGCTACCGGAGCCCCGGACCCTTTAAATCGCTGCCTGAGCCCCGCCGCCGCTTCCCCAGGGCTCCGGCAGCAGGTCTCTAGCAGCAATTTAAAGGGCCCAGGGCTCCAGCCGCTGCTGGGAAGCCCAGGCCCTTTAAATTGCCACCAGGGGAAGCCGATCTGCCCCAGTACGGCGCATGGGCTCTTGCTGGTACGCCGTACTGGGGTGTACTGGCTTACTTTCACCTCTGGTCTTGGCCTTCACAACTGTGAAGAGCTTACAGCGTAAAAGACAAGACATAATAGGTGGCTACAGCATGCATGTCAGCTGGGACAGGAAGAGGGGCTAACACAAATAGTGAAACATGTGCCGCTCTTATTCAAATCCTGCCTTATGACTAAACCCTTGAGATAAACATCCGGCAGCTCATTCAGTAACAGGTGGGCAGTAACAGGCGGCAGCATCTACTGTCTGGGAATAGGGTAGGGAAGTTGAAATCTGCGAACAGCTCTCGCCCACAGGAAGAGTATTGAAGGACCACAGAGCTATAGTTCTAGATCTATCCTATGGGATCTTTTGAAAGGATCAGTCCCATGTCCCTTCAAGTCAACGGGCAGATTTCCTTGATTTCAGGGAATTGGATCAGTGACTGTAAAACTCAAGCAGGTCTTAAAGGAGTTCGCACTGATGCTCCAGCCCTCCTACAGGGGAAGCGCCCATTGGTTTTAATGGCACACAGTGCAGAATTAAGCATTGCAAGGACTGCTCGGCTACACACTGGCAATGCTGTGCTTGGCTGCCAGCAATCCCTCAGCGCTGAGAGGCAGTATTCTCAGGGCTAGCCTGAAGGCTTGAACAGCGGGAGGGCAGAATTGCACCTGGAACATCGGCAGGCAAGTGACCAAGATTCTGCCCTAGAAAGGACTTCGATGGTGGGCCGCTGGTTGGAGCATCGGTTTCCCCAGGTACTCACAGGGTGCGCAATGAGAATGCTAGTCCATTGGCCACACAGACCTCTTTGACCACTCAAGAGTGTGACTGTAAACGAGGCCAGTTGGGGTTACAGGGAGCGACACATGAAGGGGAGAGAACATAAGAACAGCCATATTGGGTCAGACCAAAGGTCTATCTAGCCCAGTATCCTGTCTACCGACAGTGGCCAATGCCAGGTGCCCCAGAGGGAATGAACAGAACAGGTAATCATCAAGTGATCCATCCCCTGTAACCCATTCCCAGAGCATGGGGAGAGACTGCTAAGTACCCTGTCCTCCTGTCCCTTATCCTGCCCTGTGCATTGGATGGGAGCCAGGGCCATTAACCTACCTTGGACCAGGTAGCATGGGGTTGGAACACAATCCCCCTCAGATAAAGGCATGAGGTGCCCATGTGATAGGAGGTCATGTGACAGTTTTATGACCAGGTGTGACTGAAATGCTTGTGCAACATATGCATTGTGAGGTATCATTTAAAAAGTAAGAGCACACTGATCATCAATATTCTTGTGTGATGTATGGAGGAAATGCATATTAAGAGTTATGAACATAAGCTGAAGTTATGACTACAATGTGTGTACAAGTCTGGGGAGGGGGTAAATCGGTTTCTCAAAGACAAAGGACAAGCTGATGCCTCTAGCCAGGTGTCATCAAAGTTGATTGGCCATCACCTGTCACATGGGCATTCTTTGTCGATGGAGAGGGATCTGCATTTTAGCAAACAACCGCCTTGAACTTCTTTCACCAAGAGACTCCATGTCTCTGTCCTCCCAGCTGGAATAAGGTTTATCTAGGGGTAACCCTCAGGAAAATGCAATACAAAGGGTGACTGGACTATAAAAGTGAAGGGCAAAAACACCCCAATTCATCTCTTTCTCGTTCACCTAAGAAGACAAAGGAACCAGGCTTTTGACTTTGGGGGGAGATCCTGACCTGAGAATTTGGGAACCTGTGCTAAGGATTTTACCTTGAACCCAGTCTAGCTTGTTCAGTTTTTGCTGCTAGGAAGCATTTTATCTTTATTTCCCTTGTAACCATTTCTGACTTTAATACCTTATACCTGTACTCACTTAAAACCTGTCCCTTTGTAGTTAAATATACTTGTTTTATTTTTAATCTAAATTAGTCCAGTGCTGTGTTTAAACGGAACTGTTTGGTCACTCCAGTTAAAGCAGCAAACTGTTCAATATTGACCCTTTAATCTCAGAATCCAGGAGAGGGCTGGGCAGTGCCTAACACACATTAGTGGGAAAATTTGGGACAGGAAGTGTGTTGGGGATCACCCTGCAAGTAGTAACCAAGGCTACTGGAAGCAGAGTGCGCTGCTGGCAGGGGTCAGAGTTACTGGACCAGGGCTGCGGCAATAAACAGACACCCAAGGTGTGACCTGCAGGCTGGTAGGCTAGTTGTGAGCGGCCCAGGTTGGGAGCTACAGCGGCAAAGCGTTGTGAGGCACCCAAGGTTGCAGGGCAGGCGGTGACAACCCCTCAGTGGGCTGGATTGGCACCCCGGAATGTGATAGTAGGGGTCTATGATGGGGATGCCTGTGATAGCAGGGGATCAGCCCTGATGACCTAGGAGGTCCGTTTGAGTCGTACAGCCCATGTGCCTGGGAACGGCTTCACAGCACAGTTCACAGGAGCCCTCTGGATACTGGCGCGCTCACTCAGCAATTGACTTTAACCCAGCCAGGACCACAAAACCCACAGCCAGACAGCAGCAGCAGCAAGGAAGCCTGTTGCTATCCAGGCTGTCTCTGAAACATTTGATCCTTCCCCTGATCACAGGCATTGGCAGGAGAATGAAAGGTGTGAGTGCGGTTTGGGTCTCATCGTGGTTTGATACTCACGGCCAAAGCGGCGGGATGGGGATGGGGATGGGGCCCAGGATGTGCCACAAAGTTCCCTTCAGACAGGTTCCCATTGCTGCTCATCCCTAGCGCTTATCTAGCGCTTTTCAGCTGTAGGTCTCCAAGTGCTTTAGAAAGGTCAGTCTCATGATCCCCATTTTACAGCTGGGGGGTGCTGTGGGGAGTCAGAGAGGAAGCACTAGGGGAGTGGCCTCCACATCCTACAGATGCCAGAGAACCACAGGGAAAAGAGAAACTGACCCCACTGCCTCTGAGGCTGGCCAGTCTCCCCTACCACCAGCACCATGGACCTCACCTGATCTGTGTTATACAGACGTCGGCAGGGAACGACCGACTCAATCACGCTCGTTTTCCAGGTAGTGGTGTTTTCCAGGAAATTAGCCGACAGGCGAAACACATTTGTAAGCAGTGGCGCAGGAACACTTTTTCGAATGGGGGTGCCGCGCCCCCCCCCACACAAACCCCTGTCCGCACCCCACTCCTCACCCCTTGAGCTGGGGCCGGGAGCAGGGCCCTGGCTCTGGGAGGGCGGGACGCGGACAGAGGCAAAAGGACTGAGACTGGGGCCACAGCTGGGGGCGGGGACGGAGTCCCAGGCGTGGGGCTGGCAGCCGGGATCCCACATGTGGGGCTGGGAGCAGAGCTCTGGGCACAGGGCCGGCAGCCGGGACCCCGGGCGTGGGGCTGGGAGCAAAGCCCCGCATAAAACCGGGTGGTGCTGCCACCCCGCCCGCCCCCCTAGATCCCAGGCCTATGT
This sequence comes from Emys orbicularis, assembly GCF_028017835.1. Taxonomy (NCBI): domain Eukaryota; kingdom Metazoa; phylum Chordata; order Testudines; family Emydidae; genus Emys; species Emys orbicularis. The sequence continues at coordinate 9,186,891 of NC_088686.1, read as the reverse complement.
TTGAGGCCTCCATCAAACTTTTCACTGTCCCCATCAATGCTGCCGAACTCTTCCTCTTACCGGCTCTGTGATGTCCTTCCCCGGTCCTCGCCACAACGCCAAAGGAACTCCACACACCGTGGGGCAGACCATCAACTGGTGTAAATCGAGGTCACTCCATTGCATTCGTGCCAATTTGCATCAGCTGAGGATTTGGCCGAATGTGTCTGAACGACTTTCTGCCTGGTTGCCTGTTAGTATTATCTGCAGGCAGCCCGGCCATGCTTAATAAACAGTGAGGGCATGTTATCAGGGAAGCAGTCAGGACACGGGGGCGGCGGGTGTTTGACGAACAACAGACTCATCGGCCTCCATCCTGAGCTGCGTGCTACAAGCTGCAGTGCCAGCGGAAGCATGTCTGAGTCAGAGCTATCACCAGCTTGAAATCACGTCAGATGAATAGAACGAACCCATTTCTGCGCTTACACATATTTTAGGGCCCTGCCCTTGGGCCCATGGAAATTGATGGCAAATCTCCCATAGCGCTGGGTCAGGACTTAAACCCGCAAATTGATGGTTTATTTCGTGTACAGTTTGCAATCGCTTCATAAACAGGGAGACAGGGAAACAGGAGCGGAGCAGATCAGTGGGTTACAATAGAGAGGAAGGCCCAGCACCTCCAGGGGGCTTAGGTACCTAAATACCTTTGAGGATCTGGGCTGAAATGACTAGGGGTCAATTTTCAAAGGAACCCAAGTGACTTAGGAGTCTAAGTCACATTTTTCAAAAGTGACCTAATCACTTTGGGTATGTCCGGACAGCCTGCGACTGCTCACTCCCAGCTGGAGGTGACAGACTCAGGAGCTCCGGGCTTGCACTCATCATCATCATGTTCCTATTACGCCTCTGGCGTTTAGGGCAGTGACAAAGCTCCTCCACTCCTGTCTGTTTCTGGCAAGTCTTTCAATGGTTCCCCGGCTGTGCCCCAGGTTTTTCAGCCCGGCTTCCACAGCTCTTCGGCGTGTTGCTTTCGGGCGGCCTCGTTTTCACTTGCCTTCAGGTGTCCATCTTATTGCCACTCTGATGATGGAATCGTTTCCATCCGAAGCACATGGCCAATCCATCTCCAACGCCTCCTGGTGATGATGGTGCGCAGATCCTCTTGGCTGCACTGTGTCAATAGCTCTTGGTTTGAGGTTGTTCTGGGCCAAAAGATACGGAGGATTTTTCTGAGGCAGGTTGTATGGAATGAAGACAGTTTGGACATGTCAGACTTTCTCATTCCCCAGCATTCTGCACTATAAAGTAGTGTTGAAAGTACGCAGCTCTGATAAATCTTGAGTTTGGTTTTGGTGTTGTATTTTGATGATTTCCAGACTGGATTTAAGCTCCTGAAGGTGTTCCTGGCTTTATTGATTTTATTCTGGATGCGCTGGCTCGTTCCACTGTCCTGGCTGGTGGTGCTGCCCAAGTATGTTAATGTTTCTACATTGGTGAGAACATAATCCTCTATCTGTACTGGTGATGGTGAGGCAATATTACAGGTCATGATATCTGTATTATTCCGGTTGATTTTCAAACCAATTTGCTGGCTGAATGCATTGAGTTGAGTTGTTTTTTCTTGTATATGGTGTTTTGTTTGTGATAGGAGAGCGACATCATCTGTGAAGTCCAGGTCTTCAAGGGATGAGAAGGGTGTCCATTTAATGCCTCTTGGCATGTCTTCTGTTGTACGCTGCATTATCCAGTCAATGGCAGTGTTGAAGAGGATTGCGGACATGACACACCTCTGACGTACTCTTGTTTTGACTTCAAAACTGAGCTCACTGTGATCAACACTGCATGTAAAGTTGAAAGAGAAGCTTTTGATGATGTTGATTATACGGAAAGGGATTCCATATACCCACAGAACGCGCCATAGGCTGGTTCTGTGAATGCTATCAAAAGCCTTCTCAAAGTCTATGAAATTTATGTAGAGTTGCCGTTGCCATTCTAAGCTCTGTTCTATTATGTTTCGTAGAGTGAAGATCTGGTCTGTGCATCCACGCCCTTTCCAAAAACCTGCTTGCTCTTTTCTGAGAATGCTATTGACTTCCTCCAATATACGCTGGACTATGATCTTACACAATACTTTGCTTGGCACAGATAAAAGTGTGATACCAAGCCAGTTATTACAATCCACTGAGAGTTCCTTTCTTTGATATCTTCACTATAACCCCATTGGTCCACTCATCTGGCACTTTTTCCCTTTCCCAGACTGATGTAAATAGAGGGGCCAGGATAGATGCTGCTAACTTAGGATTTACCTTGAACAATTCCGCATTCAAGTTATCCTTGCCAGGATCTTTCCCATTTTTTAAGGATTTGATGGCTTGAATGATCTCTTCCTTAGTTGGGGTGTCTGTGTTGATATCAAGATCTTCTTCTGCCTCCTGGATGTTTGCTTCTTCTTTAGATGGCTCCCTGTTCAGCAATTCTTTGAAATGCTCTGTCCAGCGCATTTCTTGTTCTTTTTCAGTTGTTAGTAGGTGTCCTTGTTTGCTCCTGATGAGAGTGTTTGTTGGTGTCTGCCGTTTACCACTGATAAGCCGTGTCATTTTGTCAGGGCCGGCTCCAGCATTTCTGCCGCCCCAAGCAAAAAAAAAAAAAAAAAAAAGCCGCGATTGGCGGCGGCAGTTCAGTGGCAGGTCCTTCGCTCCCAGAGGGAGTGAGAGACCTGCCGCCCCCGAATTGCCGCAGGTGCCGCCCCTCTCCCTTGGCCGCCCCAAGCACCTGCTTGTTAAGCTGGTGCCTGGAGCCGGCCCTGCATTTTGAAGCTGGTTCCTTGTTCACCACAAGCAGCTGCATCCTCTGCTTGTGTTGCCAGATTATTAATAAAATGCTGTTTGTCCTTTCTCACAAGGCGCTTGACCTCCTGGTGTGCCTGGTTATACTGCTTGCGGTATTTGTCCTTTAGCTTCTGGGATTTTGTGTATAAAACTTTTTTCTTCAGGGCTCGTCTGGTTTCTATGGTGTTCCATGTGCTGGGTGTAATCCACTCCTTCCGTCTCTTCTGCCTGTAGCCTAGACAGGCGTCACTGCTCTGTTTATAAATTCCTGTTACTTTGTCCCTCTTCTTGTTGATCTCCGCATCTGCATGCCCCTCCTCTTCATCAAGGTCTGCAAGGGCTTGAAACCTGTTCTTTAACTGCAGAACAAAGCCTTTCTGTATTTCAAAGGACTTTAGCTTGTCAATGTCATAACGTCTATGTCCCTTGTTTGGTGGACCCACACTTCCCAGTTTTAGCTTGATGGAGGCTGTAACAAGGTGGTGGTCACTGCCAATATCTGCTCCCCTTCCCACTTTCACATCTGTCAGTGAGCGTCGCCATTTGCCATTGATCATGATATGGTTGATCTGGTCAATCTGGTTCTTATCTCTGCCATTTGGAGAACACCATGTCAGCCTGTGAATTTCACAATGTTGAAATAGGGTTCCGCCGGTGACTAGGTCATTCATATTACAGACATCAACAAGCCTTTCTCCGTTTTCATTCATGGTGCCACACCCATGTCTTCCCATTGCTCTGTCGTTGTTTGTGTTGTCCTTACCGACCTTGGCATTCAGGTCTCCCATGACGATAATTAGGTTGTGGCATGGTCCTCTCTTTACTTCTTTATCACTGTCATTTGTCAGAGCATAGCACTGAATCAGGGTGATAGTATTATGTTTCCCTTTCAGTCTGGCTCTCATAAGTCTGCTGCTGATAGACTTCCGCTCAAGCAGGGAATGCTCCACTCCCTTCTTCAAAAGGATGGCAACACCCTCATGGTGTTGTCCACCATCCCATCCAGAAAACAGCAACGTTTCTCCCGGGGCTGCTATTAATCTTCTTGATCCCATCCATCTGCTCTCCCTGACACCCAGGATGTGTAAGCTGTAGTGTCTCATCTCTGCTGGGAACTGAGCTAGTTTCCCTGTTTCATACATTGTCCGTACGTTCCAAAAACCAAGTTTGGGTTTTGTCTTGGTGTTGAGCACTTCAGCCTTCATGCCCATGGCTTCCTTTCGGCTTTCACCACTGGCAGTCATATGGGTCATTGACTCCTGAAGGCCATCACACACAGTAATGGGCGATTTCTCCGTCGTTGTTTCTGTAACATATTTTGTTTTTTACCAGACAGGGTTGTGAGCCCTATGCCTAACCCCCAAGGTGGAGGACCAAGGTGTCTGTTCTGTCTGGCCCCTCTCCCACAGACCAATCCGGCATGGTTAACCTACCAAGAGCAAAAAGCCCCTGCCGACACAGACTCTGGGGATCGTTAGAGCGTGCAAGCTGTCCCGCCCCAACATGGCACACACACCAGAGGACAGGGCTTGCACTACAGCACTAAAAATAGCTAGGCAGATATCATAAATGTAAAGGGAAGGGTAACAACCTTCCTGTATACAGTACTATAAAATCCCTCCTGGCCAGAGGCACAAAATCCTTTTACCTGTAAAGGATTAAGAAGCTCAGGTAACCTAGCTGGCACCTGACCAAAAGGACCAATAAGGGGATAAGATACTTTCAAATCTTGGGCGGGGGGGAGGCTTTGTTTGTCTGTTCTTTGTCTGTCTGTTCTGGGTGCTTGCCGGAGACAAATCAAGAAAGCAAGCAATCCGACTCCATTAGAATGAGTAAGTACTAGCAAGGGAATGCGTTAGCTTACTTTTATTTTGGCTTGTGATTTTCTCTGTGCTGAGAGGGAGGTGTATTCCTGGTTTTCTTTTTGTAACTTTAAAGTTTTGCCCAGAGGGAAATCCTCTGTGTTTTGAATCTGATTGCCCTGTGAGATTATCTTCCATTCTAATTTTACAGCGGTGCTTCTTTTACCTCTTTTCTTTCTAATAAAGTTCTGTTCTTTTAAGAATCTGATTGGTTTTTTTAATGTCCTAAAAAACCCAAGGTTGGTCTGTGCTCATTTTGTTTATTCTCAAGCCTCCCCAAAAAAGGGGGTGTAGGGCTTGGGCGGATATTAGGGGGGAGTAGGAACTCCAAGTGGTCCTTTCCCTGAGTTTTGTCTAATCACTTGGTGGTGGCAGCGTTACCTAATCCAAGGTACAAGGGAGAGTTTGTGCCTTTGGGTTTTTTTAACCTAAGCTGGTAGAAATAAGCTTAGGGAGTCTTTCATGCGGGTCCCCACGTCTGTACCCCAGAGTTCAGAGTGGGGAGGGAACCCTGATATGGTGGCTTGGGATAGAGCTCAGGTCCTGAAGCTTTGGGCGGGGGTGGGCTTCACAAGCCCAACCACTAGCCTGAGCTGCAGCTTAAAATCACTGTCTTTCCGTCTGTTCTTAGCGCATTAGTGCAAGGCTCAGCGGCTCACGGCCATTCCCTTCGAGGAGCCTGAATGTAACTGAAAGCCAATGGGACTTAGGTTCCAAGGGTACATCTACATTGCAATAAAAAACCGTCGCAGCACCAGCTCTCAGAGCCAACTGACTCTGACTTGCAAGGCAATGGGACGGTGGGGCTAAACACTGCAGTGCAGACATTCAGGTGTGGGCGGGGGTCCGAGGCCACGTCTACACTCGACATCGATTTAGTGGGTCTGGTGAAGACATGCGATGTCGATGGGAGAGTGTGCTCCGGTCGACGTCTGTAATCCACCTCAATGAGCGGTAGACGCTGGATCTCCAGGAGAGTGTCGCCCATCAACATAGCTTAGCGTGGACACTGCGGTAAGTCCATCTAAGGTACGTCGACTTAAGTTACGTTATTTACGTAACTTAACAAGCGTAACTTAGATCAACTTACAGAATGAGTGTAGAACAAGCCCAAGAGGTTTCAGAGCCCAAGCTCCAGCCCGAGCCCAAATGGCCACTGACCCAGGCGAGCCCGAGTCAGCTGACCCAAGCCAGCCGCAGCCGTGCCGTGGGGCTTTCATTGCAGTGTGGATGTACCCACAAGTACTTGTGAAAATTTTATCCTAGCGCTGATTTTTTAAAACCTTTTTAACTAAAGGGCCAGATCAGCAGCTGGTGTAGATCAGTCAAGCGCCACTGAAGTCAATGGACTAGATTCCTCACTGGTGTAAACTGCTGTTGCTCCATTTAACTCAATGTGCCAGATCCCTAGCTGATGTAAATCAATATTGTTCTATTGGGGCCAAGGGGCCAGATCTCCAGCTGGTGTAAATCTCACTCTGCCTGTCTATCCACACAAAAAACTCTGTCTATAAAATGCATAAAACAGAGAGAGTGATTCAGAGCAGAAACTACCTTTGACATCTCACCCAGTATTTGTAGCCAAAACCAGTGACATCATTAATGCTCACCCTGCCTAAAACAAAGGAAATTAGTACATCTGGAACACACGGTGCTCAACTCTCCTTCAGGCACTCGGTGACAAAACAAATCAGATCATCTTAATGACTCTGTTCATAATTCCAAAATAACCCTGCAGGATTTCCTGACCCCACTGGCAGTACAAGGTATGAGGCAGGATCCGGTACTGCAGGAGAGAAACAATAGGAGAAGTTTAACTGTGTGCAGCTCTGTGGTTTCATTTTCAACTACATACCATTAGTATTGAAAGCCACACACCAGAACAGTGTGTGTGCGCACACGCACCCAATATGATTCTACATTCTCTCTCTGTCCCGCTAATATATGTATACAAACCTCCAGAAATATTATTTTCCCAGGACGAAAGTTCAGTACAAAAATCACAAAGCATCGTACTATCTTTGGAACACATGTTCTTTGATGCAATGGTCACTAAGCCATTGTCACCTGGCTGCACACCGGATCCTAGGAATTAACTAACACCACTAACCCATGGAGAGGAACTAAGCTAGTGAGACAGCCCGAGAACCTTTTCCATACACCATCCTCACAGTATTCCGAGCGTTAGAATTTGTGGAGTACTGTAAATACAATGTATAATATCACCACCTAGAGGCGGAAGGAAAAAACTAGTGTAGACATGGTATCCATTAGCCTTTGCACCAGGCTAGAGCCTGCTAGAGGGCTTTCCCTTCACCCCCTCCCCGGTTCTTGTCACGCAGACAGAGAGCAGGAGACCAGAAGGCCGAAGTGCAGACAAGGTGATGTTTATTGGGGTTAGTTCCAAACAAACGTATCCAGAGATCTACACGCCGGCAGAGCCTCTTTCCCAGCTCTGACGCCGCAGAGCATTTATCCCATATCCCCCTTCCCAGCTCTGACGCCGCAGAGCCTTGCCTGTGTCCCCGTTCCCTATTCCCACCTCCTCCTCCTTAGCAGGCCCAAATATAGCTGCAGTGCACGCCTACAGTCCCACCCCTTTGTACCCCAGGAGAGGGTAAAGGAGTGAGGTTGTGCTGCGGACAGGGACAGGCATTTCCTTGGTCTTTTGGTGTTTTATACCTTCCCCCCTCCCCCCCCAAGCCCCTTTGCCCCTCCCGACTGGTTGCTTGACTTTGCCTTGAGACAGGTTGAGGCAATCTTAAACTGTGCTCTGAGGCTAGGGTGACCAGATGTCCCGATTTTATAGGGACAGTCCCAATATTTGGGGCTGTGTCTTATATAGGTGCCTATTACACCCCCACCCCCTGTCCTGATTTTTCACACTTTCTGTCTGGTCACCCTATCTGAGGCCTTGTCTACACTGGCACTTTACAGCGCTGCAACTTTCTTGCTCAGGGGTGTGAAAAAACACACCCCACCCGAGCACTGCAAGTTTCAGCGCTGTAAAGCGCCAGTGTAGACAGTGCACAGTAGACTGTGTAGACAGTAGCTGTGAGCTACTCCCCTTGTGGAGGTGGTTTTATCAGAGCGCTCGCTTTCCCAGCGCTGGTGCCGCAGCAGCGCTTTGACATTGCTAGTGAAGACATACCCTGAGTAACACGTTAACTGCTCTTATCTGGTCCCCTTGTACTAACAAATCCATCTAACTAAGCAGAAGCAACATCACAGGTTCTTTGTCCTTTGTTCACACACATTAGTATAAGATAGAAGAATATCAAAAAGTCAAACCCAAAATTCTATCCCAGGCTGACAGACAGACCTATGTTCTAACAGACTATGCTAATGGCAGTATTATTATTATTGCAGTAGTGCCTAGGACCACGATTGTGTTAAGCGCTGAACAAAACAGAACCAAAGGCTGGTCCCCCTCCTCCCCAAACCATTTCTGTACCTTAGGTGGATTAGATCAGCTCATTTTTAAACAGGAACTAAAATGATTAGTCAAATAGATTCTACTGTAATTGTGGTAGCACACACAGGATAATATCTTATTTACAATAACACTAAACATTACACATCTTTGCCCTGGCTCAAGGCTCTGGCAGACAGCACAGTGTAGGTTTGCTGTGCGGTCACAGGACCAGAAATTGTTTTGTTTAGATGACCATTTAATTCTGCAACAATGGCTACAGCCACCCTCAAAAGGCTGAGATGGTGTCCTGCATATGCCAGTTCCATCCAAGTTCTGCGCTGACATAATGGTAACAGGTGGGGCAGTGAAGTGACCAGGGCATGGCGGGATTTGTCATCATCATGTCAGTGTTTCTGTTTTTCGTATGGCTTATGCCTGATGTCACAGCTATAAAATGCAAGCATCAAAGCCCACCTCTGCCATAGGGCAGCAGCTAAATCTAGCAGATCCATTTCTGCTCCTAGAGATGTATAGTTTGTAAATCATATAAGCGTCCTCCCATTACTAACACATGGAAATTCCCACAGTTGCTGGAACTGGGGTGCTGCCACACCCCCTGGCTTGAAGTGGTTTCCATTGTATACCGAGTTTACAGTTTGGTTCAATGGCTTTCAGCCCTCCCCCCCGCCCACTATAAAAACGGTTCCTGCACCTCTGGAAATTTCTGATTCCAGATAGAACAAGAGAGGCTGAGAATTCTGTCAGCGCACAGTTTTCTTCTGCTTTTGTTGCATTTCTGGGAGCGATGGCCACTGACGTTTCGTTCCCAGTTGGCATTCTGTGCGCTGTGACTGTATCTGTGGCTGGGTCGTGCATCATGTACTAACAGTAGTTCTAACCTGGGGTCAAAATGTAATCGCGCCTTTTTAGTAACGGCTTGGTCTGCTTCAATGTCACGTTCCTTTTCTTCAGTGCTGTCCTATCTTAACTGTATCATTGATTTATTACGGGAATCAAGTTAAGTAGACACTTCTCATAACAAGCTCTTTGATATTATGGTGACTGCTAAAATAAATCTCAGTCTTGTGACATTCTTAGCATAGTCACTTTGGACACTGCTTCAGTGGGGGGGGTTTTCTAGCCACTCCATAAATATGCTTTTTATACTGGATCAGGCCCTCAAGGGTATATAATTAAACAGTAAACTATTTCCAAGACCCTGACTTGAGTGCCACCTGCTGGTAGAGCTTGAGGCAAATCTAATTTCTTTCAAGATTTGTCCCTTGGATGGCTACACAAACCCTCTGTTTTCAGGACTGGCTGTGGACAGGGTCGGCTCTATGCTTTTTGCCGCCCCAAGCGTGACAGGCACGCGGCTTTCGGCGGCACCCCTGAGTGCGGTCCGCTGGTCAGGCGGATTCGGCAGCATGCCTGCAGGAGGTCCGCTGGTGCCGCGCCTTTGGCATACCCGCCGCCGAATTGCTGCCGAAGCCGCGGGACTGGCGGACCTCCCGCAGGCACGCGGCCGAAAGCCGCCTGCCTGCCACCCTCCTGGCAACCGGCAGGCCGCCCCACCTGGCTTCCCGCCCCAGGCACACACTTGCTGCGCTGATGCCTGGAGCCGCCCCTGGCTGTGGATGCATGTCCAGGCAAGGCATCACAGTCAGCACACAGTTTCCAGTCACAGTGCCAGCTTGTTCGGAATAGATGTGGTGATGCTGATGATTGATGCCCGGCCTGAGAATTCCAGCAGTGGCATCCCTGCTAAGCAGTTTAACTAGTCCTCAACAGCCACAGTTATGGCACATGGCACAGGTCTGGCCTTGTAAAATTTTGCCCTGATTCAACAACCTCGTGTATTTCAACGCTGCACAGGTTCAAACTCTTTAGAGAATTTTTCACATTCGCTTCTGAGGTCCAGTTTAGGGGTAAGTAATTTATGGTGCTAAGTAAAAATGGACTTGACCCCTTTGTTACATTGGGGTCCAGCGTGAACTGTGTTTGTCTTGGGCTTCTACTGTTCTTCTTCGAGTGAAGAATCGAGTGCTTGTTCACATTGATTCCAATCAGGTGTGCGTGCGCTGCGTGCATGGTCGTCAGAAAGTTTTCCCTTAGCAGCTCCCATTGGGTTGACTGTGGCGCCCCCTGGAGTGGCGCCTTCATGGCGCTCAATATAGAACCCTGCCGATGTGACCCCCCTTCAGTTCCTTCTTACCGTCCGTGACGGCCGTTGGAACAGCATTCGCTTGCCTTGCAAGTGCTTCCCTTAGTTTTCTTCGTTAGCCTGTAGTTCAGTCTAGGTTTCAGTTAGTAGTTAGTTTAGTTTAGTGTATACAGCAGTTTGGGTTAGGGTGCGGGGTCCTCCCCTATCCCTTACCTCCCCTCGGCTCCGGGACATGCCTCAGAGCCAAGGGTTTAAACCTTGCGGGACCTGCGGGAAGTCCATGCCAATGGGCAACCCTTCACGATGCATGCCTGAAGTGCCTGGGGGAAGAGCACCAAGCAGACAGGTGCAAAATCTGCAGGTCTTTCCACCCCAGAATGAATAAAGAGAGGGATTTCCATCTGAAACAACTTCTGATGGAGTCCGCTCTCCGTCCACAACCCGCCACGGAGCGCCGGGATCCGACACCAGGCGCGTCGGTGCAGAGCGCCCTGGCCTCAGTGTGTGACATGGTGCTGAGGAAAGATTCTGAATCAAGAGACACTTGGCACCAGCACTCCCCAGCACCGCCAGCAGTGCAGTCAACCAGGCACTGTTCGCACTCACTGGTGCCGCACAAGCAGCACAAGAAGACGGACAGGGGTCATTCCCCGGTGCCAAAGGCAGCACCAGGTGCAACAGCAGTGCGTCCCACGAAGGAGCACTCAGCGCCCAAGGACCAGGAGCCAGCGCCGCCGACTTCGGTTCCCCAGAGGGAACCATTGAGTCCAGTGCCCAGCGACTCCCCGGCAGACAGTGCCAGGTGGAGGAGTTGCAGTCCCCCTCCACCCCAGATATTGTCCCGCCAGGGACCTAATAGCAATGACGGCCCCTCAACCTCTGACTATCAGGGACAAGCCCCCAGTGCTGCCTTGCCTGGCGCCCTGTAGGGGCAAGCCGGCCATGATGCGGCGATCACCTTCCCCGGCACGGCACCCTTCACCTCGGCACTGCTCGGGTTCACCATCCCCGTGGCACCGTTCCACAGCTCGGGACCCCATGTGCGGTTCCCCAGCTCGGTCTCCAGCACCGGCAGAGCGGCACTGGTCTCTGGCACTGGCCTCTTGGCACTGGTCCCCATCATTGGCCTCTCGACACTGGTCCCCAGCCTGGGAGCATCGGCACCGGTCCCCAGCTCAATACCGGTCGGCGCCGCCATGATCATCACGATCTAGATCAGTGTCGTCTGACTCGGATGGGGACTCATTTTATTCACACTGCATAGGTCGCATCGGCGCAGAGTTGAGGCACCGGCGGCACGGCCTTCACATTGGCAGCCTCAGCCTCAATGACCCTTTTGGACTCACTGGGCTTATCACCAGGCTAGGGCTCATTCTCCAGGGGCACCCGGTCAGTAGCCTCCGAGGCCCGAGCACCCCAGCATAAAGATCACCCAGCACCTCGGGGATTGGAATCGATGCCAGGACTGGGCCCGCAGCCTGTCCAGGACACCGTTGACACAACCAAGACTACAGCCCCGACAGCTGGCCAGACTACCGCTGCCATGACAACAGTCAGCGCAGAGCCCACAGGCACTGACCAGGAGGATGCTAGAGAACTGAATGGTCAGGAGGACCCGGTACCGCCTCTAGCCTCCTCATCCTCGTCCCCGGACGAGACGGTTGCAGGGACTTTGGCCTCGGGACCTCCCCGGATAGACCACCGTGCGCACCACGACCTCTTGTGCAGAATCGCCCACAACATGGGATTGCAGGCGGAGGAGGTTATCGAACCAGAGGACCCCATGGTCGATATCCTGACGCTGGAGGGTCCCTCCAGGGTAGCTCTGCCCCTAATTAAAACTATACGGAGCAATATCAAAATGCTGGGGCAGACCCCAACATCGATCTTCCCTACGGCGAGGGGCATGGAGAGAAAGTACTTTGTCCCATCCAAGGGGTACGAGTCCTTGTTCTCACACCCACAGCCCTGCTACCTAGTCATGACCGCCGTCAATGAGGAGAGGCAGGGCCAGCAAGGACCGACTCCCAAAGCCAAGGAGTCTAAAAGATTAGACCTTTTTGGTAGAAAGGTCTACTCAACGGGGGCCTGCAGCTGAGGATATCGAACCAACAAGCTATCCTCAGCACATACAACTTCAACTGGTGGGCCTCCATGTTGAAGTTCAAGGAGCTAATTCCATCAGACTCCAGGGCTGAATTCATGGCCATTGTTGACGAAGGGAAGGCAGTGGCACGAACCTCTCTTCAAGCCTCCCTTGATGCAGCAGACTCTGCCGCCCGCACCCTCTCATCGAGGTAAGCCATGAGAAGGGGTTCAGGGCTGCAGGCGTCTGGGATGCCCCCTGAAGTGCAGCAAACCCTTCAGGACCTGCTGTTTGAGGGCACAGGCTTATTATCGGAGCAGACAGACTCCAAGCTGCACAGCCTGAAGGACTCCCAGGTTACCACAAGACTTCTATAGATGGAGGGGTAGGAATGGCAGGCGCAGACCGTCGCACCCCCTCCTCCCCCCCGTCAGGTCAGGGCTAGGGCCCGACCAAACCTTCCTCGGGCTCTAAGCAGGCCTTTTGAAGGGACGCCCGAGGATGGCAGACCCACCACGGCACCGGATCCTTCCCCTTGTTTTATGAATCGTCTATCTCACTTCTACCGTGCTTGGTCCCAAATAACATCGGATCGCTGTGTCCCTCACATGGTAGAAGTGGGATATTCTCTTAAATTCTGCTCCTCCCCTCCCTCCCAACCCCCCTTCCCCATCCCTCTTCAGGACCTTTCTCACGAGCAACTCCTTATCCAGGAGGTGCAATCACTCCATACCATAGGGACAGTGGAGGAGGTTCCTTGGGAGCTCAGGGGCAGGGGATTCTACTTCTGTTATTTCCTCATCATTCTAGACCTGCAAGGACTCAATTAGTTCATAGTGAAATTGAAGTTCCGCATGGTCTCCCTGAGCACGATCATCCCTTCCCTGGATCCGGGGGACTGGTGCGCCGCCCTCGACACGAAAGCCACGTACTTTCACATAACCATTCGGCCTGTGCACAGACGGTTTCTACGGTTTGACATCAACTACAAACATTATCCGTTCACGGTGCTCCCATTCGGTGTATCAACAGCCCCCCGAGTGTTCACCAAGTGTATGTCAGTCATAGCAGCCTTCCTTCCCAGGACACAGGGGCAGGTATATCCCTACCTCGACGACTGGCCAATACGGGGGCGCTCCAGGGAGCAGGTAGAGTCTCAAGTCTGATTAGTCAGATTCACTTTTGAGAGACTGGGACTCCTCCTCAATGTGAACAAGTCAACCTTGTCACCGACCCAAAGGATAGAGTTAATCGGGGCAGTGCTGGGCTCGGTACAGCCAAGGGCGTTCCTGCCAGAGACCCAATTCCAAGCCATAACAGATGTTATTCAAAACCTCAGGCAGTACCCGACCACCACCGCAAGGGGATGCCTGAGTCTCCTCGGCCACTTGGCAGCCTTCTCTTACGTGGTCCGACATGCCAGACTGAGGCTCAGACCACTCCACGCGTGGCTTGCTTTGGTCTACTGCCTGGGGCATGGTAGCCTGACTCAGTGGTCACTGTGCCAGAGCAAGTACTCGAGTCCTCAGACAGTGTGCAAAGGAGTCCCCTTCAACAGCCCACAACCCTCTCTGGCCCTAGTAATGGACCTGTCAGCTCTGGGCTGGGGGGCTCATCTGGGAGATCTCCAAATGCAAGGCCTAAGGTCGCAGAGCGAGCTCTCATTCCATATAATATCAAGGAGCTCCGAGCGGTGGGACTAGCCTACCAGACCTTCCTGTCCCGACTACAAGGCCAGTGTGTGGCAGTGATGACCGACACCACTGCCATGTTTTAAATCAAACAGGGTGGATCCCATTCCTCCCCCCTATGTCAGAAAGCCCTCAGGCTCTGGGAGTTGTGCACAGCCCACTCCATTCACCTGGAGGCGTCACATCTCCTGGGAGTGCAGAATGAACTAGCGGATCACCTCAGCAGGTCGTTCCGCAATGAGTGGTCCATCCATCTGGATGTCATACATCTGTCTTCCAAAGGTGGGGGTTTCCCCAGGTAGATGTTTGCCACCTGGAGCAACAGAAACTGCCCAATGTTCTGCTTCTTCCAGAAACACAGCCTGGGCTCGATCTCGAACGCGTTCATGCTGCCCTGGGGGGGACCGCCTTGTGTATGCCTTTCCAGCAGTCTCACTCATATGCAAGGTGCTGCTCAAGATCCGCAGACACAAGGCAGAAATAATTCTGTTGGCCCCAGCATGGCCACGCCAACACTGGTACATCACGCTTCTGGAGCTGTTCATGGACACCCCGATCCTGCCTCCGCTTTACCCAGATCTCATCACCCTGGACCACGGTCGCCTTCACCACCCGTCCCTCCATTTCACGGCGTGGAAGCTTCATGGTTAAACCTATTGGAGCTCCTGTGCTTGGAACTGGTAAGGCAGGTTCTCCTCGGCAGCAGGAAACCATCCACCGGGGCCACTTATCTAGCTAAGTGGAAGAGGTTCACTTGCTGGTGTGATTGGAATGGATGTGAACAACACATCTCGAAAAGCAACAGTTACAAAAAAGTGAGTAACCGTTTTTCCCCATAATCTTGCTTTTGTCTAGATTTTAAGCACACACTGCTGGTTTTATGGGCATTTGACTTGATCTTTCCCCCTCCCCCGTGTACCCTCTGAAATCAGAAACAAGGCACCCGCTTCTATTTTAACAGCACAATGTCTTATCAGAACAAGCACAACACCTGATAAGGCGAGAAAGCATTTGCCCTGTGATGTAGATATAGATCACTTGAGCCTGGCAACTCTGCTAAGATCCTCAGACTAGGTATCAATATTCTTTGCTTCCTCTGTGATTATTGTTGGGTGGGGGGTGTCCTGTGCTTCCTTGCAAGCTCTGACATGGCCTAGTTAGCCACCGTTCTGTCCTTTTAAAGAAGCCCAGGTCGCTCCGGAGTTTCCAGCGTATTCATCTGGGACATAGTCTCCCTTGTTTCCCTCAAACTGCTGTGTTGCTGTGAATAGGTTTTAAACTGCTTACTTCCAAACTGTTGCATGTTTTGTTTTATTGCATCAAAAATCTGGCTCATTTTGACAAACGAGGAAAGTGCTAAATCTTCTGTTAGCACTGTTTGTAGCTGGTGGCCTCATAGCTCACGATTTCTCATGCAACAAACAAATCTGCCCTGCAATCTACACCTAAAAACAGCTTAAAATGGCTCATTCCTGCCACCTCCTTAGAACTGGCCTGGTACTGAAAGAGCACTTCCCCATCTATGAGGTTTTGAGATAGCCTGGTACATTTTCCACCAAAGTACATTCTGGGAACACTATTTTGCCATAAAAGTTCAATTAACTCCTGAAACTTGAAGGTGCAAATTGGGCACACAGACATCTTCTCAACTGATCCCAGTTATTCATAGCCCCGATTTGTGGGCGGAATAGGAGAAGCCAGATTTTGAAAGTATTCAGCTGGAAAGGGGAAAATGCATGTGACAGATACAGCTCTTTCCTTGGAAGCCCTTACTATATTAAGTTAAAACAATGAGGAGTCCTTGTGGCACCTTAGGGACTAACAAATTTATTTGGGCATAAGCTTTTGTGGGCTAGAACCCACTTCATCAGATGCATAAAGTGAAAAATACAGTAGGCAGGTAGAAATATACAGCACATGAAAAGATGGGAGTTGCCTTACCAAGTGGGGGGTCAGTGCTAAAGAGGCCAATTCAAACAGGGTGGATGTAGCCTGTTCCCAACAGTTGACAAGAAGGTGTGAGTATCAACAGAGGGGAAATTATTTTGTGTAGTGATACAGCCACTCCCAGTCTTTATTCAGGCCTAATTTGATGGTGTCAAGTTTGCACATTAATTCCAGTTCTGCAGTTTCTCATTGAAGTCTGTTTTTGAAGGTTTTTTTGTTGAAGAATGGCCACTTTTAAATCTGTTATTGAGTGTCCAGGGAGACTGAAGTGCTCTCCTACTGGTTTTTGAATGTTACAATTCTTGATGTCTGATTTGTTGATGTCCATTTATTCTTTTGCATAGAGCCTGTCCGGTTTGGCCAATGTACATGGCAGAGGGGCATTGCTGGCACATGATGGCATATATCATGTTGGTAGATGTGCAGGTGAACGAGCCCCTGATGGTGTGGCTGATGTGGTTAGGTCCTATGATGATGTCCCTTGAATAGATAAGCGGACAGAGTTGGAAACGGGGTTTGTTGCAGGGATAGGTTCCTGGGTTAGTGTTTTTGTTGTGTGGTGTGTAGTTGCTGGTGAGTATTTGCTTTAGGTTGGAGGGGGCTGTCTGTAAGCAAGGACTGGTAACTCCCATCTTTTCATGTGCTGTAATATATATACCTGCCTACTGTATTTTTCACTCCATGCATCTGATGAAGTGGGTTCTAGCCCACGAAAGCTTATGCCCAAATAAATGTGTTAGTCTCTAAGGTGCCACAAGAACTCCTCATTGTTTTTGCTGATACAGACTAACACGGCTACTCCTCAGAAACCTGTATTAAGTTAATGTATTATTGTGGGCCAGGATTGTATGTAACCTCTCTAGGAGCAGGATGATATAGATGTGAGGCCTGGGAGCTCAAAAGACCATATTGAAAATGGGCCAGACAAGTGTGGACTTTTGGGACAGTAAGTGTCCTGGGGCATTCCTAGGGAGAGGTCATTGCAAATTCCCCAACTCCCGTTATGCAAAATCCCAGCCTTGTCAGGGATGGGAGGGTCAGAGTCCGCTGATCACCTGTTAGACAAGGCCAAAATCAAAGGTCCACTGATCTGCCTAGTCTGGATCTGGATCTAAAATGGATGAACTTGTAACCATGGGGGAAACCCCAGTTGTGAGTCTTGAAAGACTGAACTCAAGAAGGATGTTGATTAACTGCACAGGGGTCAGAGAAGAGCCACAAGAATGATCAAAGGATTAGAAAACATGCCTTACAGTGATAGACTCAAAAAGCTCAATCTGTTTAGCTTAACAAAAGGGAGGGTAAAGGGGTGACTTGATCACAGTCTATAAGTATTTATGTGGGGAACAAATATTTAATAATGGGCTCTTCAATCTAACAGACAAAGATCTAACACGGGGTTCTCAAACTTCATTGCACCGCGACCCCCTTCTGACAACAAAAATTACTTCACGACCCTGGTGGGTGGGTGGGGGACTGAAGCCTGAGCCCGCCCAAGCCCCGCTGCCCCGGGTGGAGGGGCCAAAGCCTGAATCCCACCACTCCAGGCAGGGGGGCCAAAGCTGAAGCTCAACTTGCAACCTGAGTCCTGCTGCCCAGGGCTGAAGTCTTCGGGCTTTGGCTTTGGCCCTGGGCAGTGGGGCTTGGGCTTCAGTCCTGGGCCCCAGCAAGTCTAAGCCGTCCCTGGTGACCCCATTCAAAGGGGATCACGACCCACAGTTTGAGAACTGCTGGTCTAACACATGATCCAATTGCTGGAAGTTGAAGCTAGACAACTTCAGACTGGAAGTAGGGCATACATTTTTAATGGTGAGAGTAATTAGCTATTGGAACATCTTACCAAGGATCGTGGTGGAATCTCCATCCCTGACTCTTTTAAAATCAAGATTGGATGTTTTTCTAGAAGATCTGCTGTAGGAATTATTTTGGGGATTTCTCTGGCCTGTGTTATCCTGGAGGTCAGACTAGATGATCACAATGATCCCTTCTGGCTTTGGACACCTACTGGAGCCCTAGGTTGGAGTTGGGGTGCTCTCTGGTAAGCTCTTTAGCATGTGTGTAGGTTCTTTTATTGTTTCAATGTTTTCTCCATAATGCTTTTACCTTAAGAATAAATGTGCTTGCTTAAAAGGAGCTGTGTGGTAACTTATAACTGTGGGCAATACACTGGTCATAACCCTTAGACAGAAAAGAAAGTACAGGCACTGGCACTTTAGGCAGCCTGGCTTGCTGGGGATATCACAAGGTAAGGCAGGGCGCATCCAGGCAGCCTTAAAAATCCCCAGTCAAGAGGGAGAGAGATGCAGGTTTCCACCCATGAGTGTTGACAGCTGAAGAGCCAGGAACTTAGTGTGGGTGTCCTTGAGGGACCACAGAGGAGAAATACAGATGCAGTTGCCCTGAACTGTGACAAGGAGATTAACATTTTACCTGTTCTAGGGAATCCTGGTGTATTCATTTGGATGGAATATATGGGCCCAAAGAGTCAAATGTGTTAACATGATCCTGTAACAATACAACATTACACAGTTTTAAACAATATTTGGGGTTGGGTAGGCAGAGACCTCAGCCTGCTTAGTACCATGGCAAACCCACTGTTAACAATCCTTTTAACCTTTTATTAAAGACACAGAAAAGAAAGAAAAAGAGTTGAAATATTTGACCTGGTAAGTATTAAATAAGGCTTTCATTCTAACCATGACCCTTGCTCCCTCTTCAAAGGGAAAGCTGCGGAAAGCTTTTATAAGGGAAAAACCCTTCCTTTGACAGGCTTTTAGATGGTATTAAAGATGGTAATTGCTGTCGTCTTTGGGGAAAAGAGAATAAATTAGTTGTAAAGGGTTGGAAACTCTGCTGCTGCTGCTGCTGTTAAATTCAATCCCATTTCCAACAAGACTAACACATACAAGAGGGGAGAGAAGACCAGAAAAGATACAAACTGCAGCTTCTATCTCTGGTGCTGACTCTCACCTGCAACCTCGCTGCTGGAAAAACACAGGCCCAGCCCATGATCTTATCAGCCACTCCGAGACCTGGCCAACGTGCATCAGCTGTTAAGGCATTGCTTTTAACGGCCACTTTCTGGTCCCAGGCTCACAGCGGTGTTACAAAGGATGCAGCCGTGGCCAGCTAAGCCAGACTCTCATTATTCAGAAGGAAATTGGCAAGAGATGGGAAAGAACATAAATAAGGTGGGGAAAGGAAAGAACCCATGGGGGGAGGGAGGAGTTGTGACAAAGTCTCACATCCCAGGCAGTATACAAGGCTTAGCTGAAACCCGTGAAGGTGGTGATGTCATCTGGGTCCATCTCTCTGGCCTGGTCTGGTCAGGTCATCTCTCAGGATTAGAACGAAGACGGTCCAAAGGTGTTATGGCAGATGCTGGGGTCCAGGAGATGGTGGGTTGGCAGACCGGATGGTGAAGCTCGCTGCAGCGGTTGTTGGCAGAGAGCATCTTCTTCTGCCTGCTTTTCCCCCTCGAGTCTTTGCTTTTCACACCCCAAAAGGGAGCGATGTGTGGAATAGCCCGGCCTCTCATTATTTGGTTTACCAATTAGGCCTAATTTCTGACTCACCAATGCTGATTAATTGATTTCTGGTCCTGAGCCTATCTTGTTTATCAGGGATCATAGAATATCAGGGTTGGAAGGGACCTCAGGAGGTCATCTAGTCCAACCCCCTGCTCAACGCAGGACCAATCCCCAACTAAATCATCCCAGCCAGGGCTGTGTCAAGCTGGGCCTTAAAAACCTCTAAGGATGGAGATTCCACCACCTCCCTAGGTAACCCATTCCAGTGCTTCACCACCCTGGTGATATCAAGTTAGGCCTTTTGCTTGTACTAATTCAGTCTGTCTCCCTTTTGCGCTTTTTCTCATCCACATTTGTTGTTACAGGTTAGTGGCATTTTTCCCCCCACTTTCCCGCACTTGAGCTCCCAATTAGCATAAATTTGTAGGCCCAATTATTACAACAGCTCTTAACCAAGAAGCATGGAGATACCCTTCAAGTAATAAAAGAAGGTCCTTGCAAGTTGGCCAAATTGCCCCCAATCCCTAGACTCTCTCACTATTGGTGGAAGCAGACCTTGTGACCTCTGGGAGGCACCACATTGGTATATGCTAGTGCTAGGTAAGGTGAGATTGTGTCATCGTTGGTCCATATTTGCTGCAGTGGACAGCAACAGCTGGTATCTGGTATCCAGTGAATACAGAAAATGTGGATTATCAACTACCCAGTAACAAATAAGCATTTAGTAAAGTACATGCCTAAGAACTGTAATCTCTATGAGGTAAACCATGATGGAGAGTGCACTTTCCATTGCTGAAGGGAAAATGTGATAACTGTAAATCTTGGCATAGTTACTGAAGAGAGAGCTAATCCTTGTCGTTTTCCTTGAACTCCCCACACTGTGCTCAGGTTTTTCCAAGGGTCTGTCTCACACCAGTGCATGAGGTTTTGTTCTATTTGTGCTGCAATTTCTAGGCAGAATACCTCTTGGCAGATTGAGGTTTCTCTTATGCGTTGATGGAATGGGAGCACCACCTTAGCTCAATGCATTACTAGCTGATGATCTGAGAAGTTAAAGAGGTGATTTGCCAGGAAAAAGCCAAACCACTTTTACTGAAAGGAGAAGAATATATTTTAGGTTCCTGATGGCTATCAGCTGTAGTTTGCTGGGCATTGTTCACAAAGGGCAACCAAACAAAAGCAGGGTTCTATGAAATATACAAGGCCAGTCTGTTGTTTTTTTTAAAGATGCAATTGCCCGTGCAGGCTATTCTCCTCAGTGCATATGCAAACCGAGCACTTGCTTCTGAAAATAACAATCTCATTGTGATACTGGACATACACTAAATTGGCCACGTGGGCCTGATAGCTCAATAAAGCCATTGTAGTCAATGAAAAGTAGGAGCAATTGGACCTGCATCCCTATGCGCACAACCAGGCCTACTTTTTTTAAAACCAAAAACCAACAAAACAAAACTGGCTTTAAAAAGTCTTTGAAATGACTAAAATAAGATGCTTGTGTCCTGAAACATCCTCTGTGATGGTGGTACAGTCCTTTAGGAAATGACTTGCACAGTGGTAAAAACTCTCTGGATTTTATTGCAAGTCTTGTGATATTTGGTATTGCTCTCCCTGCCCCAGCTGCTGGACTCAAGAAAATACAATAGACTCGCAGCTTTCACTTTAAAAAAAGTGAGTTTCTAGTCTTCAGAGTGGCCGAGAAAAGCTTAGGAACATGAAGCAAGTGCACCTGATGGTATCACAAACTGGAAGGCCAATTAAATAACCCCAAAATGCATTATTATTTAAATCTTGTGATGTGTAAGCCAAGCTCATGCTGCTCGACTGTTTGGGATCAACAGTGCTTCTGCCTTCAAGTGGAATTATCTGCACAGACAAAGGTTGCCAGGCCCTAGTGAGTGAATGTTGGAAAACCTAACGATACAGACCATATATTTCTTTAGGCCCAGACTCTCAAAGGAATTAGGAGCCTAACTAGTTCAATGGGAGTTAGACACTTAAATACCTTTGAGGATCTGGGCCTTAATTCTTGTTTGGATCCTTTCAAGGCAGTGTGAGACTTTAGGCTTCTGAACTTTTCTGGGAGACGTATACCCTCTTCTCCAGCTTGGCTAGGAAATATTTATATTTTGTTTGCTGCACACCTGTTTTTTCTAACACCTCCCTTTCCTCTATACTTAAATTATATTTGGCTTCTTGGCTAAAGATTGGGTAATAATTTCCAGACAGGCAGACATGTTCCAGATGCTCTTCTTCTTTCATAACTGAAGTAATGTTATCATAAGCCCCGAATAACCACCATTTCCCAAGCTCCAGATGGCCATCTGGGTTGCTGGAGATCTTTGTCCAAGGGTTGCCAGATTTTCCCAGCAACTTTATTAAATTATAGCAGGTATTTAGTTATCACAATTTGTCCGAGACTTAGGCCCCCATTTGAGACATCTTCTGCGTGGATATAACCTGTTTTTCCTAGGAAAGATTTACTGATGTGAGCTAGGTGAAAGGATTCTGTCCTTTACCTAAAACACTGCAGCAGATTGAGCTGTTTTATGTAGTCACGATACAGACCTTAAATATTTTCCAACATTCAAGAATTGTGTGTGACTAGATAAAAAGTTACTCATTACCGATTAAAAAGAAGCAAAACAAAATAATCTCATGGAATATCCGGCTCTGGGAATCTGTTTCCAAAACAGAGTATAAACAATTAATTTGTCACAAGGAATTATTCATTCTTACCGCGCTGTGTCATATGATCCAATTAAAGGAGATGGGTTTTCCCCTCATAAAGCAGGGTATTATTTTAGACTCAGACATTTACATCATGAACATACATTTTCCATGACTCCGCATGTCCTGGAGTAATTAATTTGTAATGTCCTCATCTTGAAATCTTCTTGCTTCAACTCCCTCAAACATGGAAAAGCCATGTATTTTTCTTGCTACAAAATGTTCCAATATGGAACTGAAGCCAGAAAAGCAGAAATGCGTCATCTCAAGCCCTGGCTGGGATGATTTAGTTGGGGTTGGTCCTGCTTTGAGCAGGGGGTTAGACTAGATGACCTCCTGAGATCTCTTCCAACCCTAATCTTCTATGATTCTATGATTTGCCTAGTTCTATGACAACCAAACCCAGGTCCCAGTGAAGTCAGAGGCAATTTTCCTTTGGCTTCTGTGAGCCCAGGATTAGCCCTCACTGCTTGTCTTTAAAGAGGATTTTTTAAAGTGGACATGTGCTCATTTATGATGTATAGAGAAAGCTTGAACATTCAGGAGAGAGGAGATTACCTTAGAAATATCAGGAATATTGACTCTGATAACCCCTAGTTTTGCTGAAGGACTTGTTGAGGGCTCAGAGGATGTATATCATTAGTGTTCACACCTTAATCAGAGGGGTGGCATTTTCAACAAAAGTTTCCATTCTCCGAAATGTTAATTAATCATTGAAGATCAATAGGATTTAACAAAACCAAACAAAAAGAGGTTTGAATAATCTAAAAATGCTTCCCCCTTTCTATTGCTCAACTTTCATTTGCCCATTTAACTAAATCTCTTCATAAATCAAATTAGTTAAATCAGTTCATCTCCCTTGCATGGACAAGCTTAAACTGGATTAAGGATGCTTGGAATCAATTTAGCTTAATTCATAACTGGCATTTAAAAAAAACCTTAATGAACAATTCCTTATCTAATCACAAAAATATCTGAATGATGGAAAATGTTTAACGTCAAGCCAAACCTGTACAATAACTACTTAAAACAGCTCGACATGCTGCAGATGTCACAGTTCAGGACAATTGCACCTTTATTCCCCTCTGTGGTCCAGGAAAGCTCCTGGCTCCTCAGCCATCACCTCTCTTGAGTGGAGACCTGCATCTCTCTCCCTCCTGACCAGGTTTTTCCTGGATGCCCAGTCCTCTGCCTACACTGTGATATCCCCAGCAAGGGAGATTGCTTAAACAGGCCAGCGTCTGTGCTTTGCTAGCTTTCTGAAGGCTATAAACAGCATAATTGCCCACAGTTTTGCGTTACCACACAGTTCTTTCTAAGCAAGCATATTTATTCTTAAGGTGAAAGCACTACAGAAAAACATATTAATAGCAATAAACGAACCAACATGCATGCTAATAAGCTTGTCAGAGATCACCCATCAGTTTTGTGGGGCGTCAGTAGGCCAAAGACCTTCCGACCCTTCCCAGGAAGGATTGGGGCCCCCCTCAGACAGAAGGTCTAGGCTGTTTGCTGGATCAGAAAGAGGGCCCTAAATCAGTTTAAACTCAGGCTATTTATCCAAAAATCCTTCATTTGTTCTGGAGAATCTAGTTGGAATTATTCTATGCGAGCCTTTCCAGGTGGTGGTACTTCTCTGGTGGTGTTACAACTTGAGTGAATTTGCCCAATCCCCTCCCCCCCCCCCCCCCCCCGCACCTCCTCACTCGTTCTTAGTTCCTGGAGGAGCTGCGGTCCCCCTCCCCCATGGAATTACACACAATCTCTGGCCCACAGTGCTTACTACACCTCTACCCCGATATAACTCCGTCCTCGGGAGCCAAAAAAATCTTACCGCGTTATAGGTGAAACCGCGTTATATCGAACTTGCTTTGATCCCTGCCCCCCCAGAGCACTGCTTTACCGTGTTATATCCAAATTCGTGTTATATCGGGTCGCGTTATATCGGGGTAGAAATGTACAATAAAATCTCCCCGCGATATTGCAGGAAATTGCTAGATCAGTCAGAGCAGTTGTTTAGGTAATGGACAGAATCCTTTCACATCAGTAATTCCTGCCTCAGGAAAGAAAGTTACAACAAACTGAATTAAGCTAAACCAATTTTAGCCACTCGGTTTGATTTAAGTGTGCCTACACAAACGAAGCAAACTGGTTTAGTTCAATTGGTACAATTTCTATGTTTCTTTTAGGTATTGGGACATTGTCATTTTCCTAGTTGTTCAGTGCCCCCAGAGTCTCACAGCCTAGATAGGACCTTTAATGCCAAAGTGACTCCCAGTGAGTAATCCATGAAGTTCCCAGTATGAACTGTACACCTTCCAGCTCATTCTGGCATCAGAGCTTTGGGTGTAACTCATACAAAGAGGGTGGACGGGTGGTTGTTTTTTTTTTTTTTGGTCACTGTTGGGTAGTACAAGTTAAAACTGAGTAAAGTTGGTTGTTTCCATGGTAACCGAGTGTGACTCACTAAGAGGGTAAGATACTAAAGGGAATAAACATAGACAAGTGTGATCACATATCACAATCACATCATGGGAATATGTCCAGTCTGTAATGATCTTGTTCAGCAAATTTCACATTCAATGTACATATGTTACCTGATCTCAACTACTTATAAAACAGGTTTAAGTCTAAGTTCTAATGGTTATTTTATTTTTAATTGTTGGCACTGTGATGTAAAAACACCTCTGTCATGCTGTCTGGAGCGGCTCATGACCGTCAGTGCCGGCCTCAGGCAGGGCCGGCTCCAGGCACCAGGCAACCAAGCACATGCTTGGGGCGGCACCTGGTAAGGGGCGGCCAATCTTGGGGTGGCGGGGGGCAGCGCGGCGCGGCATTCTGCGGGGGGGGCGCTCCGGCGCTCGGCAGGGGGATGGCGCGGGGCGCGGCGCTCGGGGGGGCGGGCTCTGGCGGTGTGGCACTCGGCGGGGGGGGGGCGGGCTCCGGCGGCGCAGCGCTCGGCGGGGGGGCGGCGCGGGGCGCGGTGCTGGGGGGGGTTCCGGCGGCGCGGCGCTCGGCGGGGGGGGGCTCGGCGGGGCGGCGCTTTTTTTTGCTGCTTGGGGCAGCAAAAAAGTTAGAGCCGGCCCTGGCCTCAGGGCAGAGTGTCAAGAAACAGGGCAGAGACCCCAAACTGGTGTATGTTCTATAATTAGATCTCTCCAACCCAGTCACATAAGTGTGAACTCCTAAAGCATTATAACAGTCTTACCACAGAGTCACAGACAGTCCCCTTGGGCACTCCCGTCTATCTTGCCACCCCGGCAAGCTGGACTTAGTGATAGTTGGTCACTTTACACCAAAAATCACAAGAATATTCAGGCTACTCCCAATCACAAAGGACCAGTCACTTAGCCCAAGGCAGTTTGCACCTTAGATCTCACACCAAAGACGATAATTCTATAGTAAACTATCTAAGGATTTATTAACTAAGAAAAGAAATGAGAGAGTTATTACAAGGTCAAAGCAGGCAACATATATACACAGATGAGTGACAGTTACAGGTTTAAAAGGTGACTGAGTTATAATAAACTGTCAGCTCTGAATGTCTTTTATGGCTAACCCAGGCCTGTTTTGTAGCTCCAGCCCTGTGAGAGACCAAACAGCGAAAGAGATGACACATTTTCTTGTCAGCTATTTTTATTTCCTTCTTCCAGAATTCAAGCTGAGGGGAGCTAGCCTCTTCATGGGTGCAAGGGGGTAATTAACAAAGGGCCTGGCTACTCTTGCAGATGTAGAGTGCCGGGAGTTAAACCAGCCCTCGGAGACCGCAGCAGGGAAAACGCTGCCGTATGTTACACTGTCAGCTGCAAGCGCACTGGCGTGGCCACATTAGCAGCTCTTGCAACGCCACAGAGAGCAGTGCATTGTGGTAGCTATCCCAGCGTGCAAGTGGCTGCAGCGTGCTTTTCAAATCGGTGGGGGGGAGGGACGAGTGTGACAGGGAGTGTGTTGTGTGTATGTGGGGAGAGACTGTGATTTGGGGGGAAGAGAGGGTGTCAGCATGCTGTCTTGTAAGTGCAGACAGTGGCAGAAGGAAGGGGGAAACCCTGCCTCTCTCTCTCTCTCAAACGCACAAACACAGCAGCATTCCACAGTAATAGTTGCTTTGTCCCGGAGCAGATAAGCAGCCGGCTGTCAGAAACGGAGCATTGAAAGGGGATATCTGCATGCCTGCAGCCGAGTTCAAAATAATGAGAAGAGTGGCCAGTTGACTTCAAGGGATTATGGGACGTTTCTGGAGGCCAATCACAGCGCAGTAATGCAACACGTCGGCCACACTGACAGCCAGGCATTTCAGCCAGAGTGCAGCAAGCTTTATGCTTCTCGTGGAGGTGGATTACCAGGAGCGCTCCAGCTGCAGCGTCCAGGCGCTCTACGTGCCTTGCCAGTGTGGATACCTCAGGAGTTAGGGCGCCCGAGGCTGATTTAATGCGCTGTAACTTGCAAAAGTAGCCAAAGCCAAAGTCTTTGTATTGTGATGTCCCACAATGGCCAATTTAATTTTGATAGGTCTTCTTGATGAACAGGAGATGATCTCTTCTGACTGGGTTCACAGTTTCAGAGCAAACATTTTTGACAGTTACCGTGCAAAAACTTAAATATTACCTTACAGCAGATGATAAAGAAATCGTGAGATTAATGAATGCAGCAATTTACATGTATCTGATAAAGTCTAAAAACTAAATATGCTGTTATAAGTCCAACACCCATCTTAACCATCCTGACAGACAGGTGAAACAGACCCGTTTCCAGCAATGAATTTGTCAGTGCTTGGCTGAGCCTAAGCCTTGGTGAGAGCTACCCGCTGATCTGCCAGCGTCCCAACCTCATTCCCCCTCCCTTAGTAAATCCCTAAAGTCCTAATATAGAGCACAAATCACAGGAAGATGCTAGATGGTTGGGCAACCTCTGTGTTGGATGATACAGCCCCAGTGCCACTCTAAAGAGGGTAAATTTCAAAATGGTCTGATGCTTTAGTAATGAGAGCTGCCACTTGTGCTGTTAATGTCCAACCCCCTGCTCAAAGGGGGACCAATCCCCAGACTGATTTTTGCCCCAGATCCCTAAGTGGTCCCCGCAAGGATTGAACTCATAACCTTGGCTTTAGCAGGCCAGTGCTCAAACCACTGAGCTATCCCTCCTCCTTTCCACAACTTCTGTGTCGTTTGCATTTGGGTGGGGTTATTTGACAGCTGTAGCAATGCCAGGGTCCAGCTGTGGAGTATTCTTGTGGTTTTTGGTGCTTGGAGGTCCACAGATGCAGTGTTGTTAATTCAAAGTGCTCAAAAGTCACGAGTCAGGCCCTCAAAAAAAGCGGTGGGATCAGCTGCAAAGACAGGAGAAATGTAAACACAATGACTCGGGGTCGAGTTCATTTGCAATCTATACAGGGCCTTTAGGGGTTATGTTTCCATAGCTTTCTCCCCACCCAAGAAGGCTACAAACCAGCCTTATTCAAAGTAATAGCAGCTCAGCCTCTCACTTAATCCCTGGACTCCAGGAACGGGGGCCTGCAAATAAACACCAAACATTATGACAGGGTCCCTGGGTCTTGGGGGGGGAGGGGGGTTGGTGGGACGATTCCATGGTGGGAGGAGCCTCAGGTGGTTGGAGGGGGACCTGAAGGTTTGTATGGAGGTGGGGGGAGCTCTAGGTGTGTGTGGGGGAGGTTCCTGTAGGGGGAGGAAAGCCCCATCTGGCGGGCCGGGGGGGTGTCAGTCTCCAAGTCTCTGTGGGGAGGGGGAAGCTCCAGTTTTGTGCCTGGGGAGGCCCCAGGGGAAGGGAAGCCCCATGTGGGTGGGGAGGACCCTAAGTCTCTGTAGGAACGGGGGGTGCCCACGTGGGGAGAGCCCGTAGGGAGAAGGACCCCGAGTCTCTGTAGGGATTGGGGAGCCCCAGGTGTGTGTGTGTGGGGGGGATTTCCCTAGGGGGAGGGGAGCCCCAGCTAGGGGGGGCGAGTCTCTGTAGGAAGGGGGGTGCCCACGTGTGGAGAGCCCGTAGGAGGGAGGGGACCCGAGTCTCTGTAGGGATTGGGGAGCCCCAGGTGTGGGGGGGGGGGCGGGATTTCCCTAGGGGGAGGGGAGCCCCAGCTGGGGGGGGGGCGAGTCTCTGTAGGAAGGGGGGTGCCCACGTGGGGAGAGCCCGTAGGAGGGAGGGGCCCCGAGTCTCTGTAGGGATTGGGGAGCCCCAGGTGTGGGGGGGGGGCGGGATTTCCCTAGGGGGAGGGGAGCCCCAGCTGGGGGGGGGCGAGTCTCTGTAGGAAGGGGGGTGCCCACGTGGGGAGAGCCCGTAGGAGGGAGGGGCCCCGAGTCTCTGTAGGGATTGGGGAGCCCCAGGTGTGGGGGGGGGCGGGATTTCCCTAGGGGGAGGGGAGCCCCAGCCGGGGGGGGGCGAGTCTCTGTAGGAAGGGGGGTGCCCACGTGGGGAGAGCCCGTACGGGGCGGGGCCTGACAGACTCTGTAGGGATTGGGGAGCCCCAGCCGGGGGTTGGTCTCGCCCCGCCCACTCAGGCTCCGGGCCGCCCGGCGCTTTGCCCGGCGTTCTGGCGGGGGGTGGGGCCGGGCCCCGGGGATTGGCTGTGCGTCCGCCGGCGGGTTGGCCCCGCCCCTGCCACGTCCGTGCGGAGAGCGGCGCGGCGCGGAGAGAGCCGGAGCCCGGAGCCCATCGCTGCGTGAGCGCCACGGGGGGCACGTTGGGTTGCGGGGGCACGTTCGGGTGGGGGGCACGTTCTGTGGGGGGCTGGGTTGGGGGTACGTTCAGTGCGAGGTGCAGGAGGGGAGGTCTGGGGAGATACAGCTAGTTTAAGGGGGGTGCTGGCTGGGGGACACATGGGGGGAGAAGAGGGGCTGGACTGGGGGTACCGGGGGGGGCTGGATTAGGGGATATCCAGGGGTGGGGGCTGGACTGGGGGAGCCCATGGTGGGGAAGGGGGTTGGGGCTCGGGGGCTGGGGTGAGACTGTGTGTGGGGCAGGCAGATTGGGGGACACGGGGGGGGGGCACAAGTGGATGAGAGTTAGGGGAAAGAAGTCTCTTTCCTCCTAGCCCAAGGCTGACCCTGGGTGTACTTCATTGTAACTTTTCCATGCAGGCTAAGCTAGTGTTCACCTGTGGCTTGGATCCCTGGACAGCTCTCCTTAGGGGAGGTCTGCCTGGTCTCCTCTAAAGAGATGGTCACTCCCCTCCTGGCTTTGTTTAATTAACTGTGGCAACTAATGGCTCTGTTTGTGAGAATACAAATTTTAAGGACGGTAGAATCTCAGAGTATGAACACCTCAGGAATGGAGGTTGTTCATATCTCTGAAATGTTCAAAACTCTGAACAAAACGTTCTGGTTGTTCTTTCTAAAGTTTACAACTGAACATTGACTTAATATAGCTTTGAAACTGTACTTTGCAGAAGAAAATTGCTGCTTTCCCTTGATTTTTGTAGTAGTTTATGTTTAACATAGCACTGTACTATAGTTACTTTTTTTTTTTTCCATCTCTGCTGTTGCCTGATTGTGTACTTCCGGTTCCAAATGAAGTGTGTGGTTAATAGGTCAGTTTGTAACCCTGGTGTTCATAACTCTGAGATTCTACTGTAGTTCTATTGCCATCTGCCCTGGTGTTTCCTGGAGACCAGCACAGCAGGATGATGTCAGAAGGGAGTGGAAGGAGGCAGGTGTCTGTGGTTCAAACTCTTCCTGATGGTGGAGGCTCCTAGCTCCCTTGACTTCCTTGGAGATTGCTCACATGTACCCAAGTGCAGAACGTGGTCTTAGAAGAGGGAGTTCCCAATAATTAGTTTGCAGTACACTGAAATAGTTTTTGACTGCCCCTTTCCTGCCAGGCCCCCTGATCTCTGGCAAAGAAGGACAGGACTTTTTCAAAGCATATTCATGTCTGTTTAAACTGCCATGTGTGCTGATATTGAACAGGTCTTCTGCACTCCTTCCCAGTCTGAGCTGGGATTGGTCCAAGTTCCTATTGGTTTCTAGAGGAAACCCAGGGACCAGCCAGACTTGGGTATTGTAGCTGTGAATTATATAAGTTAATTACTTTATCAAACTAATACTAAATGAAAAGATTTTAATTTTCCTGGTGTTCTCTTCTCGAATATTTCTTTTCAGTGTGTCTTCTGAGCATTCTCTAACACAATACTGAAATTACTTCCAATTTTGTTCTGCATAGAATATTGTTTGAGTAGAACTCTATTATCGTATGGTCAGCCATGAGTTCTGGGTAAGCACAGGATGATCCAGCAACTAAAACTAGGCATGCTCAGGTTTATTTAGTTCAGCATAACATTAGCTATCATGTGAGGTACCAGAGCTACAGTGGCTTAGTTCTTGTCAGCCTTAGAGTAATTCAAACACTTGTTATAGCTTGAAAGTCCTCTGCATACATTGGCATGGTCTAGTCACTAAAGCCCAGGACTGGGCATCAAAAGACCTGCCTTCCCATTCCTCGCTTTCCTGAGACCTTGGGAATGTCACTTAAACTCTTGGTGCCTCAGTTTCACCACCTTTAAAATTAAAATAATACTTAGCTACCTCAAAAAAGTAGTAGGCTTGATTGTATAGCACAGTGAGATCCTTCGGTAGAATTCAAGTTGTTGTATGGTACTTCTTATTTTTTTAAAGGTAGGTGGGGAGTTTCTATTAGCGTTTACCCAGAAGAGCTATACACTGCAGATGTTTACATTTAAGTATATCATTGTTTGTGAAAAGGGCATATATGTAAAGGTCATCATATACCAGCAGGTGAAGGAAAAATATTTAGTGCTTCCTGTTGTACTTACAGTGCTGCCTTCTGATCTGAAACTTCTGTGCTCTGGATTCCATTAAAATGCCTCATACGTAACACATTCTGCATTTTTCCCTAGACAGTATTACAGAGATGTTGCACTGTCTTATAATTCATGCAAAGGGCATTTTTTGAAATATAAGGATCCTAATAAAATAGGTTTTAGAACTTAGTTTACTTTGGCATGTCCAGTGGTATATATGAACACTGTACCTTGCATTGAAGAATGGTGGCTTTTTGGTTCAACTGAAGATATATAAAGAGGGCTCTTTTTAAAAAAAGAGAAAATCTAGCCTCAGAAGTAGTCTTTTGAGTTCTAATTCATTGTATATACACCATCAGATATTCTAGTTACAGAAGCAACATACACACACACAAAAATAATAATTTACCTCTAAATTAGAGAAATCAGCAAAATGTCCCTTGTTTCCCATTTTCTATTCTCCTCCCCTCACCCACCGAATTACAAACATTTCCCTCATATTATCTTTTAATCATTTACCATTGTTACACTGCAACCATGGCAGTATTAGCCAAGTGGTAAAACAGTCAGTGAAAACTTACACCTGGCAGTAAAAACTGCATTTGTTTTTGTAAATTCACAAGGTAGATTGTAAAAACAAGCAAACATTATCACGTGAGAAGTGTTAGGTTTAAAAAAGAATTGCATGATATTTAACAAGGGGGAAAAGTATGCAAATTGTTGTAGAGAGAGAGTGTGTGTGTATGTTCATGTGAAGTGATTCTAACTGAATTGCTAAATATTTATGTGGTGGGACTCGGATTAAACTACTAGTGTGGCCATTAATGGATAGTTTTGAAAAAAAAATTCTAGGAGCAAAAAGTGTGTAATTTTGCTTATCCAAATTGTGGTCTCTCTAGCTTTGAAATACAGTAGCGATGTTTGCATTTCTTCTTTATTAGGAGTGCTAGATTTTTTTGAACTGGGTTTAAATGCTAAGCATACTGTACAAAATCTGCTATAGTTACCTTAATTCCATAAGAAGTTTGATTCATTAGCACAAAAATAAAGTTGCTATTCAAATAGGCTTTACTTAATATGCATTAAGGAACTTCAAAGTATGTACTTTTATTGTTTGTTTTAAACCCAAATCCTGCTAGGTTCTAGTTCAAACAGTACAACTGCTGATAAAGTAAATAGGAGATTAAATTTCATTAACCTTTCATTGCATCATAGAGAAAACATATGTTACTGTGTAAATAGCTGGAATAAGGGTATAAACATAAAATCATGTTACTATGTAGCTACCAGGATTACAGGGTATAAATATTAACTCAATCTCAAATGTTTTTTATAGAATGCATCTATGTTTTGCTTTCAGTACACCTGCTGCAACCATTGCTGCCATGATGCCTGTTGCAGCTGTGATGCCTGATGACACACCAATGTTCGACCCAAATCTCCTTCATGAACTTGACTGGAGCCAGAACACCGCAACATTTTCTCCTGCCATTTCACCTTTAGATCCAGGGGATGGTTTAGTTATGAGACCCCTTTGCACTGCTGATTTAAATAGAGGTGAAGTCCAGTTCTATTTCCTATTGTGTAATGAATATTGAGGATCAGAATTGTACACAGTACAATTGTACACAGTACTAACAACTATTTCCAGTAGGTTGCCCTCACTTCATTATTAATCACTTTGAAATCTCTCTGAGATTTACAATACAATCTCATCTGTCCTATAGCTGAGAACCACCTCTTCTATCTGGTCTAGGTTAGTGTATGGCCCCATTGTGGTAGCTGAGTGCTTAGGCATTTGATACTTGCTGGTTGCTTGGGTGGTCACTTAAAACCGGTTTCCTCATATTTAGAATGCACTTAAAACAAATCTTAAAGCTCAAACCTTTCAAGTAATCCACACGTTCCTGTTCATCACAATCTCTCGTAGAAGTAACATACATTTCTTTTTAAAAACAATATACTGATTCATATTCATTTGAATGTTAGAAAATACAACTAATTCGTTAGCTGTGGAACTTGGGAAAACTTGTTTTGAAAATACAGCTCAACATTCAAATTATTTCTCTGAGGATCCATGAAAATGTAAACCTGATAGGGTATGTCTACACTACAATTAAACACCTGTGACTGGCCTTCATCAGCTGACTTTGGGGTCATGGGGCTCAAGCTATGGGGCTGTTTAATTGCAGCGTAGAGGTTCAGGGTTGGGCTGGACTCCAGGCTCTGAGAACGTGCAAGACTGTAGGGTCGTACCCATAGTTTCTTAGCATTCTGTCTTTGCTTTGATTCACATGTCTCTTGTCTGCTTTCAAAACAGTTCACTGTTACAGCATTAGACAATCATTTAACATTGCTTATGGCATGAGTTCAAAATTAATGTTGCATTCACTTTCAAGATGTAGAATTCTGTCAGTATACATATGGAGTATGTGGAGTTCTTTACATCTAACTAAACTAGATGGTATGCATCCGACGAAGTGGGTATTCACCCACGAAAGCTCATGCTCCAATACGTCTGTTAATCTATAAGGTGCCACAGGACTCTTTGCTGCTTAAACTAGATGGTAGGTGGCATATAGAGAAGTCTAGTCCCTTCACATCATGAATCTCAACGCTGTATTTAAAAACTTCACTTTACTTGGAACACATAAATGTTGCTTTTGTGTGGTATTGTTACATATCTTGAGGGGATACAGGGGGGCGTTTTAGGAATAGTTTCAGTAATCGTTCAGGGGTCACGTTGTCTCCTTTGCCTGGGTACAACATATGGCATAACGTGCTATTTTTGCTTGCATGATTGTGTGCACAGACTTACAGATTTGAATTTGTACCTGAAATGCTGAAGCCATATTCTTTGGGCTTCTAGTTAATTGCTTATCTTTATCTGGCATTAACCCTTCTTTTTTTTTTTTGGTTATACTTTTCTGCAACAGGCTTTTTTAAGGTTCTGGGTCAGCTGACAGCAGCTGGAGTTGTCAGCCCTGAGCAGTTTATCAGTGAGTACGTTATTCATTATTTTGGCATTTGAAAAGGGGAAGGGTGGGAACAGGAAGTTATTGATGTTGACAGTAAATCTGATCATGAATGAACCTCTTGACTTCTGTAGCTGGATGATGCCACAGGAGAGTTTGCTAGCCCAGGCCTCTCCAGGCAGATTTCAGCGTTTTGAGATGGTTTAGGATCTCATGGTCATTGTGACATTCATTTGCCTGTCCCAGGTGACTTCAGAGTTCATGCGCATAAATGGGACAAACTGTAGTTCTTTGTGTTCAGATTGAGTTTTAGAGATGTGAGCACTGAAGGTGAATGGATGAAGATAACGTGTCTTGTCATGGTCTGTCCATCACCACTTGCAGTTTGAAGTTGGGGCTTCTCTTTACTCCTGTTGAGGCAGTGAGCTGGTTTCACAGATTCCAAGGCCAGAAGGGACCATTGTGATAACCTCATCTGACCTCCTGTATAACTAGGGTCCTACCAAATTCGCGGTCCATTGTGGTCAATTTTACGGTCGGAGGAGTTTAAAAATGGTCAATTTCATGGTTTCAGATATTTACATCTGAAATTTCACAGTGTTCTCACCATTAGGGTCCCAACCCAAAAGAGGGTTGTAAGGGGGTCGGTCGCAGTATTGCCACCCTTACTCCTGCTCTGCTGCTGATGGAGGTGCTGCCTTCAGAGCTGGGCAGCTGGAAGTGCAAACATGAGGGTCTCATGGTGTGTGGGGGGGTGTCATCGCTTTTTGGGAGGGGCAGGGCCGGCCTTACAGTGAGTGACCACCCAGGACCCCGTGGTCAGGGGGGCACTGTGGTTTTTTCCCCGCACAAACACAGCCAGCCCAAGGCCCCTTTGACCTCCAAACGCTGGGCCTGGAGCTGGGGAGGGGCAGGGATTGAGGGCAAGGGTGCCAAAAACTTTGTAGAATTGGGGGGGGCGGCACTGGATCCGGGGGGGTGTGGGGCCACACACCCCCACTTTTCAACATGGGCATAGTTTGAGGGGCTAGGAGGCGGTGTTCCTCTGGGAACCTCCCCCCGGGCTGCAAGAAGCGCTGCAGCTGCTCCCTGTGCAATGAGCCAGCCATTGGATCATGTTCTACTTTTCTCCGCTAGACTGATGAGTCCATTAGTAAATATTTATTTCCCACATACTGTATATACGTATAGACTAATCATGTCACCTCTTAACCTTCTCGTTGTTAAGCTAATTAGGTCGAGCTCTTTGAGTCTATCGCCATACGGCAGGTTTTCTCATCCATTAATTATTCTCGTGGCTCTTCTCTGAACCCTCTCCAATTTATCAACATCCTGTGTGTGTGTGTGTGTGTGTGTGTGTGTGTGTGTGTGTGTGTGTGTGTGTGTGTGTGTGTGTGTGTGTCCTCCGTGCTGTGAGGCTTACCATTCTCGTCGAGGTGGGTTTTTTTGCAATGCTGCAACTGAGGAGTTTCTGCGCACAAAGTGGCTTGCCAGTGTGTACACCACGGCAATTACACCGGAGAAAGCGGCTTTACTGCGCAGAAACTTGCCAGTGTATACAAGGCCTGAGTTAGGATCCGTTTTCCATAAACCTATGTTGATTTGCATTAATTACGTTACCCTCCTTTAATTCTTCATTGAGTCCCATACGAGCTTTGTATTATCTTGCCTGGGATCAATGTCAGGCTGACAGCCCTATAATTTCCCAGGTCATCCCATTACTCTTTTTTCATTGGTCTGCCTACAGAAACTAATAGGGCTTCAAGCTAGAGTCTGTCACTCTAAGGAAGAGTGAGCTACTTTGATCTTCGTGGGTCTGTGATGCTAGCAGCCAGGGAACGGTCTTCTCCCTGCATCTCAGAACACAGGAATTTGTTTTGTCTACTCTTTTTTGGCCATTTCCATCCTGATTTGAAACAGATCCTATTTGACCGTGGGGTTTTGTCCGTTTCTAATTTCTTGATCGCCTCTTGGGTTGTGGAGTTGAATTCTTCAGTGCTATGAATTAGAATTTATCCTTCAGAATCAGTTTATGTGGCTGTCAGGCACATATTTTATTAATGGATTAGAACTGTCTTACTATTCTCCTGTTCCCACAGAAACCTTCGAACACATGAAGAGATCCGGTGATTACTATGTGACCGTTGTGGAAGATACAAATCTGGGACAGATTGTTGCTACAGCAACGCTAGTTATAGAACATAAATTTACTCATTCATGTGCAAAGGTATGTTTGTGCGTTCCAGACTGTAATTATAAAGAAAAAAATTACATTAAACTAATTGTTTTTCAAAAATAGTTAATACAGTTTACTGTCAAACTGAGTAAGATGAGTGTACTCTGCTCATGTCAGTTACAAAGACATTTTAAGATCTGTTTTCCTTGCTTCCTTGATCAAAACATGATGCAATGGTAGAGATTCACTTGTTAATTTAACTGAAAAATGACTTAAAGGTGCTATAGTAAACTGAACACAGACACATCTGTTTCCTCAGCGAGGAAGGGTAGAAGATGTTGTAGTAAGTGACGAATGCAGAGGAAAGCAGCTTGGCAAACTGTAAGTATTTCTTCAGTCTTTACCTTGTAACACCGTACAGGTCAGGAGCCCCGGAAATCACATCCAGTTTCTAGCATCTGTTAACACACATGCTGTAGTTGCTCAGATGAACACATACTGATCAATAACTAGACTCAAGCGGTAACAAATCACTCCTCCGCATGTGCGTGCGGACATGGGCACACCCCTCACGTCACACTGTGCTCGGGGGCACGTTTAACAAATTCTCACTAACTAATGAATTGCAAGTACCACCTAACAGCTATCAAATGAACACCCTTTAATAGATGCCTCTACATTTTTTTCCCCAAGTAAAAGCTGAAGTAATATTTCATGTAGAAAACCGAACTGCCTCTGTCATTGCAGTTTAAGCTTCTACTGCAGAGAGGTCTCATCAAATAGTAATAATGAAATGTTTGCATTCACGCTGAAGAATTGAACTTTAATTGATCCAATGTTCAAATGCTATTTTATATAACCACTGGTGTTCTCTGTCTCTTTCAGATTAATGTCTACGCTTACGTTGCTAAGTAAGAGACTGAACTGTTATAAAATTACTCTCGAGTGTCTGCCCAAAAATGTGGCTTTCTATAAAAAGTTTGGATATTCAGTATCTGAAGAAAACTACATGTGTCAAAAGTTCTTTAATTAAGAACTTCCAGCTTATCTTTTGTAAAGACTATTAGTGGAGGACCTTGTGGAGAAACTCATTCTCTTCATGGAAAATGTAAATAGTTTGTCGCTGCAAATGTAATGAGCCCTGTAGATCCCGGACAACAGATGTGTAAAAATTGCAGTTTGAATGACATTTTCAAAGGTCTCTGGGGGTGATGAGCTGTTGGTACTAATTTTACTACTGTTCAGCCTAAGTGAAGCTTTTTTTTGTTCTTAGCTGGGTTATAAAGGGGATGGTTTTTAACCAAAGGTATATATTTTTAATCTCAAAATTTTTCTTGCCTTGTATTTTTCTAAAGTTTTGTGCTTCTTGGTAGCCAAAGTGCAGGTAGTGTGGGGGTTGAGCTTCTCTCTGTACTTCATTGAAGGCAAATGTAAACTGGGTGGGGAACGCACCCTATTACATAGCAACAGTAAGGCAGAAAAGGAACTTGTTTTATTTCTAACGTTAAAACGTAGACTTCAATGCTACTGCGAGTACCCACCTAACGGCTATCAAATGAACACCCTTTAATAGATGCCTCTACATTCTCCATGGGAAATTAGCTAATGTGTTTTAATTCATGTGAATAATTTTACACGGCGGCATTTCATTCATGCTTCCTTCATGCTGCTGCAACAAACTCAAAATGAAAATTTCATAGGCATTAGCTTCCAAAAATTAGATTGAACAGATTATGTTGGAAGATATAATGTGGTGATAGTAGACATTTATTGGCCATACTTCAGTTGATATTTTAAAATATACCTGAATACTGACTACATATTCCGGTCCTGCACTTTAGTTGCTATATTGGAAAGATTCAAAGCAGTCACTTATAAACTTGTGGCTTGTGCACAGAGCAAGGAAATTGTAAAGTTGTCTAAAGTGCAAAATATTTATCTCATCTCGAGTAAGGCTTTCCGTATTTCTGTTCTATTTAGATTAATGTCATTTGAGAACAGGAGTTAACACCTCCTGTATCAGTGATGTGCTCAAAGTCAGTGAACACATTTGACTTATTACTTGCCATACTTGATTCCGCTGGGCCAGATGTACGTTCTTCTCTGATGGTAACTGCTTACACAATATTGAATTGCTGATTAGCAAAGAAATCCCAAATCCTGGTACCAAAGGCTTGATGCTGCTTTGGATTGTCCCGTCTGCTCTTAACATTGGGTAAATGATTTTAGCACTTCTTGCCATTGATGGCAATCAAACCCTTGTTTCAATGGTAACATATGGTAGGAGAATGACAAAAACTAGAGTTATGAATAGGGTATTGTGCGTAATGAAGGTTACTACAGAACAATCTCTTCTTGTTTTTGAACAATTAGGCCTTAGAAACTGTTCTCTTTTCAGCTGAGGACTACTTTAAGTTGTGGTGAGGGCTCTGTTTGATGTAATTGATAGTACTCTAATATATTGTTTTCTTGGTGATGTCTAGGTTTTATTTATTTTTTTAAAAAGCGTTGTTTAATCTAAAATAAACAGAGACTGCCATATTTTCCTTGTCCTTAATGGGTTCCGCATTGAGGTTTATACCAGCTGTGTGTGTACTTCCTTAAAATCGTCTAGATACAACCTGATTGCTTTTGCCTTCCCTAGTCTGGAGATCACCTTTTAAAAAATATCTGTTAAAGATCATCGTCTCTTTTCTCCCCGTGATTTAAATAAGGATATTGGATGCAGAGTAAACTTTCTTCAGAACTACCGTTCCTGAGCTTTGTAAGGAGAGACGACAAAATAAATAAGCCCGGTAACACTACTAGTAGCTAATTGGAGACTATCCATCACTTGAACTTCACCAGTCCTGGAGCTGGAGAACTTCTGTTTGTTCCCCCTGGGGGTCCTAAACCTGAGCTCAACAGTCCAACCCTTTGCCAAGTGAGACAGACGCACACCTAACTGTTGGGATACTGTACAGTATGTAAATGTATTTTAGCTACCAGCCAAGTTTAAAATGAACGTTATTGCTGAGAAAGCTAGCAGTAGTGCAAAAACACACTTATCCCCCCCAGCCTCTCTCTTCCTTGCTTTAACCTTATGAAGTTTGGAAAGTGCTCGAGGACATTTAAATAAGGAAGTGAGATTATAACTAGCTGCACCTGTCACAGATTGAAGTGTCACGAGAGGAGGTTTTGGAATGAATTGATAAACTGAACATTAACAAGTCACCGGGACCAGATGGCATTCACCCAAGAGTTCTGAAAGAACTCAAATGTGAAGTTGCGGAACTGTTAACTAAGGTTTGTAACCTGTCCTTTAAATCGGCTTCTGTACCCAATGACTGGAAGTTAGCTAATGTAACGCCAATATTTAAAAAGGGCTCTAGAGGTGATCCCGGCAATTACAGACCGGTAAGTCTAACGTCTGTACCGGGCAAATTAGTCGAAACAATAGTTAAGAATAAAATTGTCCGACACATAGAAAAACATAAACTGTTGAGCAATAGTCAATGTGGTTTCTGTAAAGGGAAATCGTGTCTTACTAATCTATTAGAATTCTTTGAAGGGGTCAACAAACATGTGGACAAGGGGGATCCAGTGGACATAGTGTACTTAGATTTCCAGAAAGCCTTTGACAAGGTCCCTCACCAAAGGCTCTTACGTAAATTAAGCTGTCATGGGATAAAAGGGAAGGTCCTTTCATGGATTGAGAACTGGTTAAAAGACAGGGAACAAAGGGTAGGAATTAATGGTAAATTCTCAGAATGGAGAGGGGTAACTAGTGGTGTTCCCCAAGGGTCAGTCCTCGGACCAATCCTATTCAACTTATTCATAAATGATCTGGAGAAAGGGGTAAACAGTGAGGTGGCAAAGTTTGCAGATGATACTAAACTGCTCAAGATAGTTAAGACCAAAGCAGACTGTGAAGAACTTCAAAAAGATCTCACAAAACTAAGTGATTGGGCTACAAAATGGCAAATGAAATTTAATATGGATAAATGTAAAGTAATGCACATTGGAAAAAATAACCCCAACTATACATACAATATGATGGGGGCTAATTTAGCTACAACAAGTCAGGAAAAAGATCTTGGAGTCATTGTGGATAGTTCTCTGAAGATGTCCACGCAGGGTGCAGAGGCAGTCAAAAAAGCAAACAGGATGTTAGGAATCATTAAAAAGGGGATAGAGAATAAGACTGAGAATATATTATTGCCCTTATATAAATCGATGGTACGCCCACATCTCGAATACTGCGTACAGATGTGGTCTCATCTCAAAAAAGATATACTGGCACTAGAAAAGGGCAACTAACATGATTAGGGGTTTGGAACAGGTCCCATATGAGGAGAGATTAAAGAGGCTAGGACTCTTCAGCTTGGAAAAGAGGAGACTAAGGGGGGATATGATAGAAGTATATAAAATCATGAGTGATGTGGAGAAAGTGGATAAGGAAACGTTATTTACTTATTCCCATAATACAAGAACTAGGGGTCACCAAATGAAATTAATAGGCAGCAGGTTTAAAACAAATACAAGGAAATTCTTCTTCACACAGCACACAGTCAACTTGTGGAACTCCTTACCTGAGGAGGTTGTGAAGGCTAGGACTATAACAGTGTTTAAAAGAGAACTGGATAAATTCATGGTGGTTAAGTCCATTAATGGCTATTAGCCAGGATGGGTAAGGAATGGTGTCCCTAGCCTCTGTTTGTCAGAGGATGGAGATGGATGGCAGGAGAGAGATCACTTGATCATTGCCTGTTAGGGTCTACTCCCTCTGGGGCACCTGGCATTGGCCACTGTCAGTAGACAGGATACCTTTGGTCTGACCCGGTACAGCCGTTCTTATGTTCTTATGCACCTGATTTTCAAGCCTTTGGGATTAAGACTCCAGCTTCCTATCAGAAGTGACAGCTGGTTTATGCTATACCAGGTTAACGTGGATTTTTCTGTTCTTCACAACTTTAATCAGATGTTGAACTTCATCTAGTTTTAAGTACATTACAGTACGCAGTGGTCTTCCCGTAGGTCATCACCTCATCTAGAGATTTGCCTAGTTTTATAACAGGCTACATAAAAAGCACTAGTGAAATCAGTACAAACTAAAATTTCATACAGACAATGACTTTATACTGCTCTATATACTGAAATGTAAGTACAATATTTCTATTCCAACTGATCTATTTTATAATTATATGGTAAAAATGAGTCAGCTATTGTTCAGTACTAGTGTGCTGTGACACTTTTGTCTGATTTTATAAGCAAGTTGTATTTAAGTGAAGTGTACATGAAACAAATCAGACTCCTAAAGAGGTACAGTCATCTGGAAAGGTTGAGAGCTACTGATCTACGGGACCTAGTCCATTCAGGCCCTTATTAGAGTGAGATGGTTTTTGCCCTCATTACTTCCCCTTTAAAAATAACTGGTAAGAAGTTCATAAGACAACTCGTACAAGAGTATGTAGGGAGCACTGCAGTTATAGGCCTAGCTTATATTGATTTAAGACAGTTAAAGGCTTTGGTCTATTACATGTTTGTTTGATAACGCATTTACTGGGAGAAATCCAGCTCATGCTTATTGCTCTGACGGTGGTACAAGCTTTCCAAAGTACTGTTCACTCTGTATCAGAGGCTACTTTCTGTCCCCTGGCGGACTGATGGTAGCAAAAGCAGCGGTTGTTGAAGTTACCTCTTCCTACTAAGCAGGGTGGCTACTGCACCTTTAGCTGTGCCACTCCTCTGTGACTTGATAAATTAGTATGAGGGTTAGACACAGTTAAAACTTACGGCGTTAACTTAGGCTATGTCTACACTACCGTGGTAAGTCGACCTACGCAACTCCAGCTATGTGAATCATGTAACTGGAGTCGACGTACCTTAGGTCGAGTTACTGCGGGGTCTACACCGCAGGGGGTTGATGGGAGAAAGTCTCCCGTTGACTTACCTTACTCTTCTCGTCGGGGGTAGAGTACAGGGGTCAACTGGAGCGTGATCTGCTGTCCATTTGGTGGGTCTTCACTAGACCCCCTAAATTGACCGGCTGTAGTTTAGATGTAGCCTTAGTGTGTGGAATGTCTACGCTGGGAAATACTTTACCTTCTGCGTGTAGGGAAGCATACCTTTTAGAGTTTGAAGGTGTGGCCAAATTGGCTCACAGTCCAGCTGACTGAAGAACCACCAGTAGTCAATCATACTGCTGAACTTGGATGACTGAAAAGTTTTAGGGCGTGTGGAGCTGCAGGGCTCCATGTTTAACACTAGCTGAACTGCTAGAAAAAACAGGACTCTTTTTTTTAATCAAAATTGATAACCTGTACATTGACTTTACCACTTCTTCCACAAAACGGGGGCTGGCTGAAATTTGAGAATATATAAAACTTTCACACAACACTAAGTTAGGAAGAGCAGAGAAATGCAAAAGATTTGCAGTCTTAAATGCTTTATCCATATAACCAACCTAGAAAGCAGACACCAAATAAGAGAAAGATACTTAGTGATGTCAAAAAGAACCTGGAGTGACAGTGAACAGCAGAGGCAAATAGGGTATTGGGCTGCATACCCAAAGCCATGGCTGACTTGCAGGCTGTTTTTGGCAACTCTGAGTACCTCTAGAGCAGTGGTTCTCAACGAGGGGGTCTGCTGCCCCCAGGGGGCCCATGAGCCCTTTCAAGGGGGCCATGGAGCTGAAGCTCCGATCCTGGGCACCCCCACCCTCCCCCCACAAAGGGCTGAATACTGGAGCCTTGAGCTTTGGTGTTCCCTGTGGGGCAAAAGCCCAGAGAACATGGGCAGAGTTGGGGACATGAAGGGAATTCCCCCCACACACACCTGCAGTCCCAGCAGCAGCTCCACATC
This sequence comes from Emys orbicularis, assembly GCF_028017835.1. Taxonomy (NCBI): domain Eukaryota; kingdom Metazoa; phylum Chordata; order Testudines; family Emydidae; genus Emys; species Emys orbicularis. The sequence goes on along the minus strand of NC_088686.1, from coordinate 9,143,898 downwards.
TCCTCTCCCTGCCCCCTGGCCAGGTCAGAGGCACGAAGAGGGGCAGCTGGTGCCATGGAGCAGACAGCGGCAGCAGCAGCGTTCCCTCATCTCTTGCTGGTGCCCTGGGTTGAAGCTGCTCCTCAGCTCCCAGCCCCACCCCCCCCTTGCTCCCGCTGAGGCAGCTGGTAAGAGCCCCCCGATGGGGAGCCCCGGCTCTGTGGCTGTCAGATCCCTCCAGGACCAGGGAACCGCAGGGGAGGCCTCCCAGCACACAGCCCCTAATACCCATCTCCCTATCCCCTCCCTGCAAGTTGAGCTGCCCCCTGCCCTCACACAGCCCCTAGCGACCCCCTCCCTAAGCTGTTTTCAAACTCTTTGAGTTATAATTTTTGGTTGCACACCCCTCCCCAACCCAGACAGGTGGGTGGCTTGCAGAGGTGAGGCAGGGGGTGGAGGTGGCACTCCCTCCCTGGACCCAACTAGGTGGAGGTGGCTTAAGCCCCGCTGTGCCGCACCCCCCCCCAAATCAAACTGTACCTATGCCCCTGCCCCAAGGTACCTACATCCCTGCTCGGCCCTGGAGGTTTTATAGCATGTCGAGACGTGGTTTTTCACACTTTCTGGCGACCCAGTTGAAGAAAATTGTTGATGCCCATGACCCAACGGAGCTGGGGATGAGGGGTTTGGGAGGGGCTCAGGGCTGGGGTGAGGCCAGGAATGAGGGGATCAGGGTGTGGGAGGGGGTCAGGGCTCTGGGCTGGGGGTGCAGGCTCTGGGGTGGGGCCAGGGATAAGGGGTTTGGGCACAGGCTTTCTTCTGACAGCTCCCGGTTAGTGGCACAGCCAGGGTGCAGAGGCAGGCTTCCCACCTGTCCTGGCACCACAGACCGCGCTGCACCCCTGAAGTTGCCAGCAACCGGTCCAGCTCCTAGGTGGAGGCACGCAAGCTGCTGCCTGCAGCTCTCACTGGCAGGCACCGCCTCCCTCCCCCAGCTCCCATTGGCCGTGAACCAGCCAATGGGAGCATGGAGCCAGTGCTCAGGGCAGGGGCAGAGGCCTGCGTTCCCTCCCCTAGGAGCCGGACCTGCTGCTGGCCGCTTCCGGGACGCAGCGTGGTGTCAGAACAGGTAGGGACTAGCCTGCCTTAGCTGGGCAGCGCCACCGACGGGACTTTTAACGGCCCGGTCGGCGGTGCTGCCCAGAGCCGCCGCGATCCAGTGCCTTCCATTCCGCAACCCCCAGTTTGAAAAGCACCACTCTCGAGCATCTACTGAGTACTATCCTAGATCCCTTTTAACAGTAATCTAAACGAGGTTGTGCTCACAAAAACTTGCTCCACAGCCCCTTCCTTTTAATGGCAAGATTAAAAAGGAGTTTACAGTGTAGTAAGCCAGGTAAGGCAGAACAATTTCAAGAGTTTAGACAAATGAGCTGAAATTGAATGCAAAAAATTGGTTTAAACACCCTGTAAGGGAAATCATTATTCCTGACATTGTAGACTGTGAAATGGTCCCAAGTAAGCAATGGAAGCCCCCTATTCTTTGAGTTAATAAAAAACAGACTATACAAACAATCTGGGGAGAGATAGCTCAGTGGTTTGAGCATTGGCCTACTAAACCCAGGGTTGTGAGTTCAATCCTTGAGGGGGGCCACTTAGGGATCTGGGGCAAAATCAGTACTTGGTCCTGCTAGTGAAGGCAGGGGGCTGGACTCAATGACCTTTCAAGGTCCCTTCCAGCTCTAGGAGATAGGCTATCTCCATTAACAAAAAAGGGGATGACCCAGTAGGGGCCTTCTGGCTGTTACCCAAGTACCTAATCCACACAGTTCTCTAATCACCCAGGCCCTGCCTCCTTCTCTTCACTGCTGTTAGCAGTGTTATGGCCTGTTGCCTCCCTGCTACTGGAGCCCCCCCAAAGCAAAAGGCTCTGCTAGCTCTGATACAGGAGCCTTTCACCACAGCAGGGCAGGACTCTGGCAGCAGGGAAAGGCCAAGCCCTTCTCCGCCGCCTCCTCCCCTGCCAGCACCTTTCCCCACTGCAGCGAAAGGCTCCAGCAGGGGGAAGCTGCTGAAACCTTCCTCTGCTGCTTCGCCCCTGCCAGTGACAGCCTGCGTTTCCCTGCAGCATGTAGGCCGCACGCCGTTGCCAGGGGCGTATTGTATCCACGTAGTCACACAGGGACATTTGACTTCTCCAGAGCCTAGAGTCTGAGCAGCAGTCGGTGCCGCTGATAAGGTGAGTGAGCCTGACGGGGTGGTGATCTCTTCACCGTACAATGTAATTGATTAGGTCAGTAATGCATCCAGGTTGTCTTATACTTGGCCTGCTGAAATACGTAGGGGTGAGGAGTAGGGTGTATTCAGCACATTTGGAAAGTAGGAGCAAGTCATTTCATGTTATCAATGCTGGGACAATCCATCACGTTGCCCTAAGATGCAGAGTCACATCCCGGCATTGAAATCGCCCAAAATGATCAGTTCATTACATGGGACCGACCTGCTACCTCCCTCCTTATCCTCATCTGGATGGATCATTGTCAGTGCATGGGCCCCGATGCCAGAAGTAGAACACCTCTTAGCAAGGCTAATGAGGAGCATAAGTCTGGCTTTAACACCCTTTGGCAGTGCCTCGAGTTTGCAAGCAAAGAGCAGAGCATCTGGGTTCATCCTCAGATTTGCCATTCTGGTAAAAAGTGTAACCAGTATCTTCTTTTTCTAGCGGCAACTTGCCAGTAAGTCTTGTCTCACTGAGTGCAGCACTATCCATATTGTACCATGCCAGTATACTACAGTAACTCCTCACTTAAACGTGTCCCACTTAACGTTGTTTTGTTGTTACGTTGCTAATCAATTAGGAAGCATACTCATTTAAAGTTGCGCAATGCTCCACTCTTACGTTGTTTGGCTGCCTGCTTTCTCCACAGCTGGCAGCCTCCCTACAGCCCCCTCCCCCCCAGCGCCTCCCACCCGCCAGCACCTTTCCCCTCCCCCCCCCCCACGGCAATCAGCTGGCTTGCAGCATTCTGGAGGCAGGAGCAAGGACTCAGCCTGCAGGCTCCCCCTCCTCCCCGAACGCCAGCTGATTGCCCCAGGCAGGAGGCGGGGGGAGGACTCAGCCCACAGGCTCCCCCTCGCTCCTGCCTGTGGCAATCAGCTGGCTTGCCATGTTCGGGAGGGAGGGGGAGCCTGCGCGCTGAGTCCTCAGTCCTCCCCCCTCCTTCCTGCCTCCAAAACACCGCAAGCCAGCTGATTTCCACCGGCAGGAGAGGGAGTGGAGGTGCGCTGAGTCCTCACTCCTCCCTCCTGCCCAGGGCAATCAGCTGGCTTGCAGCATTTTGGAAGCAGGGGGGAGGAGCGAGGACTCAGCGAGCAAAGTAAAGGGGGAGGAGGTGGGGGGAGAAGAGGTGGGTCAAGGGTGGGGGCTGGGGGAAGGAGTGGAGTGGGGGGTCTGAAGGTTGAACCCCCCGCCTCTGGTGCTTGCAGAGTAAGGGAAGCTGCCCTGGAACCTAACCCCCCCCCCCCATTTACGTTCATTCTTATGGGGAAATTGGATTCGCTTAACATCGTTTCACTTAAAGTCGCATTTTTCAGGAACATAACTATGTCAAGTGAGGAGTTACTGTACTGAATATAGTGGTCCCATGCTCAGGTCTATCGCCTCTGTCGAGGAGGGTGTGAACAGTCTAAGTTGCAAAATTTATCTGGGTCTTCCTTGTATTTAGACAGCAGAACAACTGGATATCCAATAAGGCCCAGCACTCCAGCAGGTTTGAGTAGAGCAAGCATTTTTTCAGGCATCTTCTTCCATTCCCTTCCCTCTATGCAGAGAGCAGTGCTGTCCCTAGACAAGGCTGCTCTGACACCTAGGCAGAATACGAACAGGACATCTGCTTTAGTCTCCAACAAATGGCCATCAGTCTCAGGCTGTCTGCATGCAGGATTGTGACTAAGGACTTCCAATCCCCATTGCCACAGGATGCTGATTAACAGGTCGCAGTGGGTACTGTGTTGCTGAATCACCTGCATTGTGACTGGACTATATTGAGACAGGTGTGCGCAGCTCCAGGCCCACTTTCATCTCCACAAGCCACGTGCCAGGCTGCTGCAGCACTTGCAATAAACAGGGCGGCAAATGTGGATGTAGGTTTAAGTTTGGGGTTCCTTCTCCTAGCAACTGCCATTGACCCCTTGTGATACTTATGGAAGGACAATTGCATGCCCTTCTAGTTTGTAACTGGCTGCAGCTTATTTGATAGCAGCCTCCATTTGCCACGTCCAGGTCTGTCTATGGACATTGTTGGTATTGTCTAGGGGCAGCAGCAGCATTCTGCTGCTCCACCACACACTGTTGGTACTGCCGTCAGATTGTCCATGACTGCAATATAAGCACAGAAACCTGCCAAATAAGCAGCTACCCCCCCCCCCTTTTCTGGAGGATATTCCACGATCCATGAGCTGAGAACACACTTGGTGGCAGATGACACTGCCCGTAAGTTGCATAGTAACATTATGGGATGAGTAATAAAGCAGATAGAATACTGAGAATATGGCTCCCAGCATTTTTTGTTTAAAAGACGTATTATAAGCATTAGAAGAACTTTGAAAACAGTATTACACTGGATGACAGCTGCTGTTAGTGCTCGTCAGTTTTCTGAGTGACTGATAATGGATATAATGGAAACACTCAGCTTGTAGGCTGAAAACTTCCTCCACCTGATGTTTATGTTCAAGATTTAAAAAAATTAGTTCAGTCATTACCAAAAACAGCCACTCAAATGTATCACCAGAATGGGTAGGAGTAGAAAGTTCAGGTGGCTGGAAAACAGTGACCAAGCGAAGTGCCTTTGAATTCTGTGTTGATTTGACCATGTTAGGAAGATGCAAAAGTCTCACTATGCATGCTCAGCGGTATAGTTGTGATTTAACAGCATTTAATCCATGTTCTAAGCAAAAGAACATTGCACTGTGCAAGCGTAGCTCTCTTAGCAGTACAGGGTACGTGCACACCAAATGAGGCAATGCTCCTATGCAAAAACTCGGACGCCTACCTTGATTATCTAGTGTGTGCAAGAGTCATGGCTCATTCAATGCACATTGACTGGCACAATACAGATTCATAGATTTTAAGGTCAAAAGTGACCATTAGATCATGTAGTTTGACCTGTATAATTTCATCCCATTATTATTAAGCCCAATAACTTGCTTGACTAAAGCAAAAGTTGAAACTTATGTGCACAGAATATATAGTTTACAAGGTTGTAGAAAACCTGCAATGGGACAGGATGGCCATGTCCCTTCTGACCTTAAAATCTATGAGTCTATGTAAAGAAAACTAGGCGGAGGTTGGATTCTTAAATACGCAAGTCAGGAAATGCCAGTATGTTAAATCTTAACTCCACCCTACCTGTGGTTATGAATAAGGACACAGTCTAATTACGTGAACATGCTATTTCTAAGAAATACTCTAGTTATTTTTCTACCACCTTTTATGGTGCTCAGTAAGGAAGGCCGGGCTCTAAAGGAACTATTTTTTCATTCACATCTTTTGTTTCATGGCCTGGTTGACATACAAGCAGATGGCATACATAGAGTTGCAGAAAATTGAGAGGTGTAACTGATGAAATAAGGGGATAGGCGTTAAGATTGTGTGAAAAACCTTGGCAATTCTGGACTTGAATGCTTGAGAAAAATCAAGGTTGCACAGCTAAGTGTTTTTTAAACAGAATTTATTAATTTTAACCTTTTGGAGGTGCATAGATCTTATCTTCAATGGCAGAGACACTTGCTGGTGTCTGAGTGAAACGTCAGTGTTCCTCCATTCAGTCAACCAGGCTACGGTCTTGCAGTACGCTTTCACCGCTACTTGTCCGAAGGTTCCCTTGTTTGATACAATACACGGGAAAGGCATTGGAAATGAGTTGGCAGGCAATGGTTCTATTTTTGATTTTGTTACACCAACTATTGCCTAACAACTAAGTTTGCCAAAACCTTAGTCTGAAACTTACTGATTCCTGCTTGCTAATAGAAAGATTTCAGTCCTAGTATACATCAAGTTGAGATGGTGGTTTCCCTTTGGTTAGTTTAACACATGACCCTTTTATTTAATAATTTACTCTAACCAGATACAGTTATTAGATTAGCTTGCATCATACTAATGGAGGTTTCTAGATCAGTATTTCCTCTTCTCAAAAGACTAACAAGAGCGTAGTCAGTGTATTTGAAGATAAATTGGTACATAATGGGGTTTTATTGTGAAGATAATGAGTCAATGCTGTTCAGATAATTGGGGAGATTTCAACTGCTAACAGCAGAAGGTATATGGACATTTGTAAAAACGGGATCTATTTCTACTTTTTGTATGTTTCTAAAAGTGGAGTAACTAAGTTGCAATATATACTTAGAACACAGTGAATTTTAGCAAACTTTTCTTTACTAAAGTCTCTTGTTATAAATTACACAAATAACTTTATAAACAAATCCCCCCAGCTTGCATTTTGTTTAAAGTAATAACTTTATATCATACAAATAAAGAAATTTCAAGTATGAAAAGTGCATTATTGCAATAATACCTCTTTGCAAGTCCAAAAATCTTGGTATAGAATAAAACTGTAAAGTGTAAAAAAGGAGTAAAACAATCAGTGCCATCTATTCATTCAAGAAGTCCAACATATTAAAATGTTGCTTAGTGTGTTGCAGAGGCAGATTTACACCTGGAAGCAACATGTATTTGAAAAGAAGCTCTGGGTGTGTTCATTGTTTTGTGTTAATTTATCTTTTCTAGTTTTCTTCACTTCCACGTGCAGGAATTCACAATCTCTATGAATAGTGGTGCCCTACGTCACCCATTCTGTGCTGCTGCCACTTGCATATTTCCAAATTCGTCCTCATCCTCATGTGTTCGCTTCAAACTTCCTAAAAAGGAAAAAAAAAAAAAAAAAAAAAAAATAGAGATTAGAGAATATGCTTTAAGAAGTCAGTTGTTATAAGCACCTACTATGATTAAGATCACAAGACAGTTTGCATTAGAAACTCAAATCTGCACATACTCAACCTTCCAAAACTTTCACCTTGTGGGGTGAAGCTTTCCGTGCTTGGTCTCTGACTAGTCGTCCTCCCCCCGCACCTCAAATGTTCAGCCATTTGGGTTATAGGAGATGTAATAAAGGCAACACTTTTTCCACTGTGAAACATTCCAAGTGCACTTTGTTACCGGACATGGCTACAGCAAGCAGCTCAAATTCAGTCTTTATTAAAGGATAAGTTAAAGAATTAAGGGTAGGTCTACACTACCCACCGGAACGGCGGGCAGCGATCGATCCAGCGGGGGTCGATTTATCGTGTCTAGTCTAGACGTGATAAATCGATTCCCGAGCGCTCTCCCGTCAACTCCTGTACTCCACCGCCGTGAGAGGCGCAGGCGGAGTAGACGGGGGAACGGCAGCAGTCAACTCACTGTGGTGAAGACACCGCGGTAAGTCGATCTAAGTACGTCAACTTCAGCTACGTTATTCATGTAGCTGAAATTGCGTAACTTAGATAGATCCCCCCGCAGTGTAGACCAGGCCTAAGCAACTGAGAAATCATATCTGAGTATGTGCAGTGGGCGTGGGCTATTAAAGCCTCACCCTTTTGTCATCACGGCATGTGCTCCTTGCCTGACCAGAGGCCACTGTTGGGACAACGTGAGGGAGGGAGACTGAAGGTAACATTTTAAAAGTGCCCAGCTCTCTCAATTGAAACACAACGAAATCCTCCCTTCCAAGCAGAGCTGCCTTAGCTTTAGGCATGGAATATGCTCTGATTATTGGCTGCCCCCCCAGTCTGGATCTCCATGTAGCTCAGGGCTTTCAGCAGGTTCTGGGGATGCTTGCCACAAAGCCACCCTTTCTCCAGCATATCAGTGAAGTGGCGCATTTTCAGTACTCCATCCTAAACACAAGATTGCAAGTAACCCCTATATACCAATTGAAGTCATTTTCCACCCAGAGAGAAACAGATGCACTGCACAAGTAAGCCTGACCATTGCTGCCAATGGAAATCACTCCACAAAACCAAGCCACATCACTGTCCTTAGGAAAGGAGAAAGTAGTTACACAGAACAGAAGAGACTTCTCACCTGTAGTACCAGGTGGAACAGAGAGTGATTTCTCCAGCTGCAGTGGTGACATCATCTGGATAGTTAATTTTGCTAGATAGATGGCTTCATATTCCTAAAAAAATAAGGACATATTGCTACTGGGTATGCATGGCCCTTTGCAAAGTAAGGAGACACAGGACTGTAAGTTAGAGAGAAAGCTGCGTAGGGCAAAGGTCAGAGAAGGGTTTATGGGAATGAAAACGTTTAGTAAACAACGAGTTAAGCTTATTGGAACACATCCATCTTGTTAGCCCCATTTTTTTTTCCCTTTCTTGGGGGCAATTAGTATGAAACAACAGATTTTCATTTCTTTACTCATGTCCGAAGTTGCTTTTTTCAAAGTTTGATTCTGGTAACTGATTAAAGTGACAGCTCTCTTCTCCTCCACCCCCCATAGTTCCAGATAAATGAGTGTCAGAGTATGCTAACAAACATACTAATTAGTTTTATTTTTTAAATCACTTGAGAAACATTGATTTTTAGTTGCATAAGTATATACATAACTGGCTGGAAAGGAAGCCATGTGCTTTAAGTTATAATCGGGAAAAAATGTTACCTGAAGTTGATGGACAAATCCAGCATTAGGATTAATACAGAATCTTCTTTCTTGAACATAAGTAAATGCATCCCTTAACGAGAAAAAAGATCTCTGTAGTCATCTCTAGCTACACCAATCTGTTACTACTGGCTCTAAATTCTTGGGAAGAAAACACTTTTCTTTAAAAGCCCGTTAGAACTAGCCCTTCTGTACCTGAACTAGCTTGGGGGTATAGGAGTTGGCTTTGGGGGAAGGGATAGCTCAGTGGTTTGAGCATTGGCCTGCTAAACCCAGGGTTGAGAGTTCAATCCTTGAGGGGGCCACTTAGGGATCTGGGGCAAAATCAGTACTTGGTCCTGCTAGTGAAGGCAGGGGGCTGGACTCGATGACCTTTCGGGGTCCCTTCCAGTTCTGAGAGAGAGAGAGAGAGAGAGAGAGAGAGAGAGACCTATTTTTTATATTTTATTAAATACCTTTAGGCTCCCCCTTGCCTAGGGCCACAAGGTTGGTCTCAAGGCACAGCATATCTAAACTGCACTGGGTGGCAAAGGCCCCAAGGGACTATTACAGCAGGCAAGAACACGGGCATTGCTACACTGGATCAGACTAGTGGTCCATCTAGTCCAGTATCCTGTCTCCAACTGCTTCAGAGGAACTGAAAGCAACCCTGCAGCAGGCAATCAGGGGATAATCTGCCCAAAGGGAAAAGTCTCCGCTCAATCCCCAAGAGTTAAAGATTGGCTTAAGCCCTGAAGCAACAGGGTGTACATCCCTGAGTAATATTATAAAGAATTTTCAAAGTTAAATCATTACTTTACATTTACAACTAAGTACTTGGTTGGGAAGGCGGCAGTTATCCTAAACTGCAAATGGACCAATGTCCCATAAGTATTTTTTAAATTAAACTTATTTCAATTTCTACAGATAACTTAAGACAACTAAATTACAACTCAGTTTAAATGTACTGTTCTTACCTGTACTTCACCCCAAATGTTTCCATAATGTATGCAATAACTAAGGCAGCACTGAAAAGAAACAAACTATTTAGGGGGAAAAAAAAAAAAAACATACTGCATATAAAAAGCAAAAGAAAAAAGGGAAAGGTTCCTACCTTCTAGAAATCCCTGCATTTCCATGGACAAGAACTTTTCCTGAGAAGAGAGAGAATTACTTGTACAGATGGGTAAAAATTATTCTCTCCCAAGTTTACCAGCTTTTTACCTTAAACACATCTATGCAACAGCAAGGTATTTTCTAAAGAATAATAGGTTAGTGTCTTACAAATTTTGTTTTACTTCACTCTAGATCACTAACCGGGATCCTGTTAGCGTGGATCCTAGTATAGGAGCGAGGCCCTACATTTAAAAACAAAACCCTAAGCATATGAATCTGTATTAGTTTCCAGAACACAATCGAATCTGCAGTGTACAGACTGCTCTAGGAATAGATTGGTTATCCGAGTTTGGGGGGAAGGGAAGGAGAATAGTTTGTATTGGGCCTATATTAAAATGTAATGTTAAGATTAGTTCCACTACCAGGTTCATGAGCATGCAAAATGACAAGCACCAGTCAGCCAAAAAACCCAAACATTTGGGAAATCCCCACTTCGGTACTTGACAGTTACAAATATTTATGTCCAGATACACACAACTAAGCAAGTGGATTTTTAAAGCTTTGTAACAACTATTAGGATATTAGGTAAATCAAAGAAAAAGTGAATCCAAGTTTACCTCCAGTTTGTAAACTTCCATCAATAAATTCTTTCGTCTATAGGGAAAAGAGTGAGTTGGTTACATGAAGACACGCAGTTCCAACTAGAGCTGTAAATACTAACACCATTTTTACATTTAAAAACTGAAGAGTTTTCACACCAAACATCATTAGTCAGCATGTAAAGATTCAAGATTTTGAGATGCTAATATGTCACTTAACTGTTCTACATACAAATTAGGGGCTTTATAATGAGAATTTTGAGATATAAAGAAAAGTTTTTAATTATCAGAAATTAAACACATTTTAGTTAAGCATTACCACAAACAAAGTTTGTTATTTATAATCCCAACATGACCCCAAGATACTTCATGACAATTCAATGCAAACAGCCTATGCTATCCAGAAATGAACAGATGAAAAGCAAAATATCCAACACAAATATAATCTGGGTCACAATAAAGTACTTACGAAGAATTACATTGATGTCGGTATATCTACTGTAAAAAGCCACCTTTTAAAAACTATTGTGTAGGTTTCTATTAATCAACCTACAACATGGGATGCGTGGTCTAAAGAGCTCTCTGGGTCACCAAATAGTGCTGGCTCTTCCTTGTTTCCAGCTGCTGTTCAAGCTCTAGTCTCTTCACTGCATAGAAGAGCCCAGTAACCTTCAAAAGCAGCTGGAAATGAGACATCTCTTTTTTGGGTCACTGCTACATAGGAGAGCAAACAAGAGCCATCCTGAATGTCTACCGCCATCGGTAGGAAAGGTATATCTAGGGTAAAACAGTTACAAGGAACAGGGCAGAAAAAGGACCGGGCAGCCCGGCAGCATGTGCAGGGGAATGGGGAGAAGGCAAGTAGCTGCAGAGTAGTACATTGAAGGAGTAAAGAGTGAGGCGAGTAGAGGAAATGAACAAAAAGTGAATGATTTTTCCCCTCAAAGAGAGGGGACAAAGTGTTACTGTGTTTGACTGTTGAAAGTACACACTTCTACCGTGTTACCATCCACGTCAGCAAACTGCTCTGTGATCAAATATGGATTAATGATTAGGAAGGAGGTGGCCCCAGGAAACAGACTTATGTGGTCCACACTATGGAAACACTGGGACTATTGTAAGCTGCAAGGCCAGATGTGATTTCCCTCTCCCCCAACTTAATTTGGGGGGAATTCTCATAAAATGCTTCAATTCTCTCAAAAACAACCCAAAGTGTACAAATTGAGGCTCAGCATTTCTTTAACCAAATTTTTCTGTTTAATGTTCCAGAGTGTAACTAGGTATTAAAATGATTTTTTTTTTATTATGAAAATTGCCTTTTAAGTCCTTTAAAGTAGATTAAGATATGCTTCCAGAAAACGAATTGAAATTCTGCACCATCCAGTTTCCTTTCATTTTTTAAGCTGACCTGTACTAACATTTGCTGTAAGCAAAAAATTATAGGGCTGATTCTTAGAAACCAAGGTTTTCCAAAATATCTAGTAATTCTGGGTACACATCTTGGGATACCTTAAATGGGCCTGCTTTCCAGAAAGTGATGAGCACCCACTGAAAATCAAGCACGAATAATAAAATAATAATACCACCACCTCTCTCTTATATAGTACTATTCATCAGCAGATCTTAAAGTGCTTTACAGAGGAGGTCAGTATCATTGTCCCAGTTCCGCAGATGGGGAAAGTGAGGCACAGAGAGGTGAAACTGACCTGATCAAGGTCAATAAGCAGGACAGTGGCAGAGCCAGGAATAGAATCCATTATAAGATGTTTCAAGTTAGGCACTGAAAAACTGCAACACCCAAAATTACTAGTCACTTTGGAAAATCTGACTATAAACTGCTCCATTCACAATCCACTCAAACTGACTGACCAAAATACTTACCATAGGGAAAAATCGTATTATATTTTCAACTGGATTATCTGCAATATCCAAGACTAAATACCTGAAATTAAAACAGTTACTGTGAGCATACAACAGTATTACATATTGCCTTTTCTTTAATGGGTACAGTAAATCTGGAAGATAGCTTTGCAACAATGTCATTCAGAAAACTGCATAAGAAGTTGTACAATGCCATGTAAGAGACCGAGCCTCATTTTCCTGTCTCATTTCCAGGACTACGGGGAATGTAGCACCCTTGTAGGCCGTGAAAAGGTTCTGACTGAATCTGAAGGATCCTATCCAGTTCTCAGCTGGAAGGATGAGATCCAAAATGCAGTGCAAAACCCCTTAGGAATCAAAGCTGCAGAGAACCAAGCTGGGTATGAATTTATATATAATGCAGCTGAACAGCTATTCCATATTCCCAATATTATCAAGATGTTAAATTGTACCTGAACTCTCTTCTGGGGGCCCTGTATGCCACAAAAAGGCTGCATATATGGTCTTTGAATCAGTTATTGCAGCAGGGTTTCAACTTACTTAAACAAACTATGCCCAGAACTGACAGATCAGTAATTGGAAGACAGTTGGAGACTCGGAGTGTTTGTCTGGCATACCACAAAGTACTTTGTGGCGTGGTGGGACAAATACACATTGTCGAGATTATCTGACACAACCTTGTTTATTTTAGTGAGACATTTTTCAAACAATTAATATAAACATAACACGATTACTTGAGAGGACCATGCTAGCAATAAGGAAAACACCTTTAAAAATCCCATTCAATATAATTAAAGCATAGCTTTTCAAAATAAGATCTTCAATATGGTTTTATTTTTCAGAATGCTGTTATGTTCATTTCTTACCTAAATAATTGTTGGAAGTTTGGTTTAATAAAATTTGCTTCAATATTTTGCCGTATGCATATTACATGGGTTATTCCATGTTTCTGAAGTATAGGTAGCTGCAAAAGATAAGAATTTAGGTAACATTTTTAAAGAACAGATATGTTTTTTATTGTAGCATATTTAGAGTTATAATAAAAAATAACACTATCTTTAAATTATGATCAATGTGAAATGTTAGATTGGGGTTATCAGGCAAGTATATGAAAAGTTAATACATTTAAGACTAGACCTCCAAATATTCAGATAAAGAGAACTGTTTTATCAAATGTAGGGGTTTATGAAGAATGCTCCTAGCAGCAGGGATAAAAAAGCACCCAGCAGAGAGGGGATTTAAAAAATGGTTTCCCCACCCCCAACACACCCTTCAACTTCTCTGAAATCTCTCTCAAGTTCACGTGCCATGTGGTAATATTACTGCTAACACTGAATCTTGATGGAACCAGTCCGTAACAGGTGAGAAGTGATATTTCTAAACTATATAATGTAATTTTGCAAACCTTTTCTCTGCCTCTGGGATATGTTCAAACGGAACCCCTGCCACTTATCTTAGTTCACGCTACATAAATATTATATTGACTGATCTGATTTATGGTTATAACACTAACAGAGAAATAACTGTCAATGGCCCAATATCCATTTTCTGAAGTACAAAGTACAAAGGAGCATTCACAGAAATATCTGCTTGCCACAATCTATAAACTCAGATTTTGTTAATTATGGTGAAATCACTAATAAATGCTCATCGCCTTTAGGGGAAGTCACTGAATACTTGTTTATACAATCTAGTATTACAGATTCTTTTGTCTGGAGTGAGTAGGGTAGTAGTATATGGCAGAGGCAAGTGAATAAATCACTGTAGCGGAGTTCAGGGTCTGACTTCAGGAGTTAACATCCTAGGCATGTGATTACATGAGACTCAGCTTTCATTTGTTTCAAAATAAGCTTTGTGCTCTCATGATTGTCAAGGAAAACTCAAACATGAACTGGGTGCACCAGATACAAAGGTGTCTACCTGAGTCTGCAGACAGCTTGAAATAACAGCTGAAAGGTGTGAACTAAACTGCCCCATGTATCAGAATGGGGTGCCAATTCCAAGACTCACTGCTCTGGGACGAGTGGGATCACGGCACAGGCCAGGGAACCTCATGTCATAGTGTTCCTATAGCCCCAGATTACCTTCATCCTGCCCGAGTGAACACGTTTTTTGAGTTTGCAAATCTGACAAACCACAGCAGGTAATAAAAGAAATGGACAATACGTCATTCGTACTGAGTTGCTGTAGCCGTGTTGGTCCCAGGGTATTAGAGGGACAAGGTGGGTGAGGTAATATCTTATTGGACCAATTTCTGTTGGTGAGAGAGAAGCTTTCAAACTACACAGGCTCTTCCTCGGGTCTGGGAAAGGTACTCAATGTCACAGCTAAATACAAGGTGGAACAGATAGAATATATGCTAAGGGACCATTCAAGGTGAAGTGGACCGTTAACGGTCCCTCTTAGAATATATGCTAACTTCTTATGCTAATCTATCTGTTCGACCACGTATTTAGCTGTGACACTGGGTATCTACACAGCAAAGAAACACCTGCGGCTGACCTGTGAGGGGCTGTTTCATTGCTGTGTAGACTCCAGCCTGAGCCCAGAAGCCTGGGCTCGAGGACTCTGTGGGGTGGGAGGGTTCCAGATCTCAGGCTCCAGTCTGAGCCCAGAAGTCTACACTCCAATGAAGCAGCCAGAACCCCGCACGCCTGAGTCAGATAGCACGGGCCAGCCGCAGGTTTTTCTTTGCTGTGTAGGCGTATCCCCCGAGTACTTTCCCCAGACCCGAGGAAGAGCTCTGTGTAGCTCAAAAGTAGAAGATGGTCCAATAAAAGATATTCCCTCATTTACCTTGTGTCCTTTATACTGAGCTCATAGGAAAGACTTCAGAGAGTTGTGTAAATATTAACTGTATGCAATTTACTTTTTCACAATAACTATGTTAATGTGCCAAGAGCAATTTTGCTAGAACTTTACTTAGAGGAGAATATTCTGAAAACCATACCTTGCTTTTCATAGCTGAAGAATATGGGCCTAAAAATAACCCAGGTAAAATTTCCTACAGGGGAAAAAAACAACAACATTAAACATCAACTCAAATGCATTGAGTTAAAAATGCATTGGGCTCTCAGCTCCAACTGTGGCCGTGGAAATAAGTAATTTATCATGTTGTGAGGGACATGTTATCAAGCGTCATTTATAACAGGGCTAGGAAAAAAGGTTTTGCAAAGTAAAAGAAATGTGATCCATAAGAAGAGACTCTTATTTTTGAAAGAGAAATTAAATCCTTTATATGGACAAAGTTTGTTAGATTGCCACACCTTATCCAGCCCTTTTTTAAATAGTGGGTTTCAGTGGAATTGTGAGCTGGGGTGAAGGCAAGTTATCTTAGGTATTCCAAAAGCTCACTTATGTACAGTTTACATGTGCAATAAGTCATTTCACTTTATATGACAGTTAGTAACAAATGATTAATTTGTATCCAGTTATCCCCCCGCCATTCAATCTCACTTTCAGGCATGTCTGAAGATCTTTATTTTATGCAAGGATTTGGCTGAAAGGTCATGTACTAACACTTAAGTTCCCCAAAGGCTGCTATTTGAGAACACCTGCTTCTGAATGAATTTAAGTCAGAAGCAAAGTTCTAGTCTATTTGTAATTCCCATGCTCTAACACATACATGAAGGCAAAATACTGTATATTTCAGGTGTTGGGAGAGAGTCCAAGATTCCCAATTAATAGTGTTTTTTAACTTTATGTTTGCAATACTGATCCCAGTCACCCTTTATTCTAGACTGTCCACTCTTCTCTCCTCATTCCTCTTCCCCAATTAAAAAAAAATCCCTTCCTTCATACTTAAACCTCCAATAGAACACAACACATGTCCAGCAAAAGAGATTGCTAGCATCCTCCTGCTATATACTGTAACTACTCTATGCTAACCACTAGGGGTGGGGAATTCAAGAACAATGTAGCATGCACCCTCCCCCAGGAGGCATATCTGCTGGAATACTGCCAGCCTGCTATTTAAGAGCCTGAGGTTAGTTTTGAACTCAAGTCTTTCATTTGGCAACTCCACGTACTTACTGAATGAGTCACTGGGTTTTGGCTCAAATGAACAAATTAAAGTGTCATACCTGCATCTCTCTTCTCATGGGATAGGTCCAATCCTTTAAAAAATAAAATAAATATATATATACACATACACACACACACACAATAGGGAATGTGCAAAAAAAAGCTAGCAACCAAAACAAACAAGCACATTGTGAAATAGTCTGATTGCTGGAATATGGATTTTCTAAATTAAGCCAGCTGCCTGCCATTTCATAATCTGCTACTAAATGCATCTTGGGTCAAAATGAACCATCAGAGCAAAGAAAGTTGTTGGACTAACTAGCAGAATTCCAACCAAAGGTAACAGTGAAATTAAAACTTTTCGTGATGAGTGGATCAAGCCTAACCTGTCTCTAAACAGTTTTCTGCATTAGCCCTGGGGGATACAAAATTGTGGTAAAGGTGATGTTTCTATGGCTATAACATAGGCAAAGGTACGCATCAACAGAAATCTTGCAGGTAACGCCATATAATCCATCACCTGATATTAGCTTTGACAATTCCTGAAACTTATTTTATATTAACAGTTTGCCAATTCCACTGCAGAGTACTGGTAAGTCACAAAAAAGTCATTTCTATTTTTCTTTATCCTAGACAATTGTATGGGTTTGTATGCACACCTCCCTGCATCAAGCCAGAAGGACCTGAATATTCTTATTAGTTAGCATGTCCGATTCCTGCACCATCACAATTCCTTCAAAGTGTTTTTGTGGCCAGTGCAAGGTCCACTACAGAGCAGCCTGCCTTGGCTCATTTTGTACCATCCCCTCAATCCACCTGCACATTCTAGGTGCTAGAACCAGCATTCCAAACACCCTCGCGGTGGTTTTTTTTTTTTTTGGCACCTTACAGAACAACTGCCAGAGCTGAGGTTTACAACCTATAAACAAAAAGAACAGGAGTACTTGTGGCACCTTAGAGACTAACAAATTTATTAGAGCATAAGCTTTCGTGGGCTACAACCCACTTCTTCGGATGCATAAGAAGTGGGTTGTAGCCCACGAAAGCTTATGCTCTAATAAATTTGTTAGTCTCTAAGGTGCCACAAGTACTCCTGTTCTTTTTGCGGATACAGACTAACACGGCTGCTACTCTGAAACCTATAAACAGTGTCTGTCCCACTCCTATTCTTTTCCTCCCTGACAATCCACTACCCCTTCCTGCTGTTCACTCATTCATTCCTTATCCCATGTTAATTATCTCCTGCTCTCCTCCAGTTGCTGGTTAATACTTTAGGGCCTAATCAGGATCAGGGCCCCCTTATGGTAAGTATTCTACCAACAAAAAGAATTTACAATCTAAAAAGGCAATGGGGGGGAGGGCAAAGGAATAAAACATATATGCAAAGAGATCAGGGTGATAAGCACACCTGCTTAGTTTTCCACAGTGTGTGTGTATTTACATAAGCTTTCCTCAATCCGCCTTCCACAGAGGCATTAATAGTTCCTTTGTTAAATTTATATGAACTCTTCCCATTTGCCCTTCCAGGGCTCTGCTGATATCCCTTTTTCCCCTTCCCACCATCCCCTTAGAAAATTAAGAGGTTATATAAAAAACATACTTATTGGACAACTGCTGACTGTGACTTGAAGTGTCAGGGTTACAGTAGCAGTTTATATTGCAAGGAATGAATTATGGAATGTAACCCCTAGATTTCAGAAGTGGGAGTAGTAGCTTCAGGTCCCAAAATCGCAGTATGGCCAATTCTAGGAATTTGAGGAAGCCATAAATACTGTTAACATCGTAATATATCACTTCCCTCATTTAGATACATGTCTTAAAACAAAAATAGGTACTCAGTGAGGCTTTACTGACTAAATGATATTTAGTAGGATTATATGGGATTTTGGTATCAGAGTAAAAAATTTCCCCTAAGCCTCTGGATTGCAGAATTGAATCTGGGACAGCATTTGAGGAAAGTTCAATTAAAATTAAAATATGGAACCACATTTTAAGAAAAATTCTCTCTATTACTGTGTGAAAAAACTACACAAACACAGAAAATGGATTGCAGTGAAATTGATTACACAGAAAACACTGCCAAATGCACAAAGTAAATACATTAGCTATCTTTTAAAAGTTATCTTCCAGTTACACTAATCATGCATTACTTGTAATAGAAGGTAAATTATATGAGAGAAATGTGATTTTTAGTTGATTGCGTCCTTTGTTTTGAACAATTGGTGATCAGCTTAAGGATTTCTTCTTATTTACACAAAAAGATGGGCTTTGTCCCTAGGAAAAGAAAATGAGTCTTACTGCTTTCTAAGTCTTGCCTAACTGATTGTACTAGTCTTATATTTGTTTGGAAATGAAATTTGGAGAGAGTTTATTATAGTACTTTGGATAGTTAAAAGTGTGTGACAAAGTGTGGACATATTGATAATCAATATCTTTCCTTTGATATCTAGGCAGATTGAAAAGAACCTCCCCTTTTTAAAATTTGCCCACACACAAATTTGCCCTAGTTTAGTTAAACCAGTGAAAGCCCTCTGTGTAGTCTTATCTCAGTTTAATTTAAACCTGTTTGTAATCAATTTAAGCTAATTGGAAATAAACCTGATTGAAACCAAAATGAGAACATCCACAAAGGCTTTCACTTTGGTCTAACTATCCATATAGACAAGGCCTATGATTTATGTATGCTCTTGGTGTCCTGGGAACCTGTTGTACAAAACACACTTGTGCGTTTTGATAAACACTGTTTATTTGGTTGCCTTGTATTGTTAAGTTTATAAGATATAGTCTTAATTTAAAATATGGTGAAAATGCATACTGAGAGTGCATACACTTGTTAGAAGTTTGGTCTAAAGGATTACAACATTAAATATACAATCAGTTATATTTAGGCAAGACTGAGTCCTACTGCTTTCTAATTTTCTTTTCTTAGGGACAAAAAACCACTTTTTTGTGTAAGTACTTAAACAGAGCATAAACAAGAAAGCAGGCACAAATCATAATAGGGGCCAAATCCTGCAGCAGAAAATGTAGTTGTGCAAGAAAAGCAAGAAGCAATTAGCAATACACAGTCCAGGGAAAGAAAATTAGGGATGACCTGAAGGTATTCTGAATGGAGAAAAATGTCTCCATGTGCTCTCCAGACATCAGTCTCCAATGTCTTTGGAAAGTCTTACGGGTACAAACAGGGTGGATTTGATTTAAATCACTAGTCAGGAAGACTCGATTTAATCATGGATTTCTACATAAAAGTGCATTCTTGTTGGTTGTTACACATATTCTTCACAATTCAGAGATAGATGAAGGTTTCATTTTTAGAAGGTACACACTATACATTTTTAAAGTGATTTATTTTGAAAACTTTTCAGATTAGTTTTACAGCTATATCAGAAAATGAATGACTGTTTGATTATTTCATTTACCAACGGTAATTGAAGCAGATATTTATGAAGTCATTTGGGGAGGTGAACTATCTCCAATTCAACAGGTTAATCATTAATATTTGGAGGATTTTCTTGCCATGCTGTATTAGGAGGAGATCATCACCAAACAGACATTTAAATTGTTTTATTTAACTAAAACAACAATGTTATATATTCTTGATTTTTTCTTCAACAGCAAACATAATATTTTAACAAAACAAGCATATGAATTTTTTAATTTAGTTAAACATTCAAGTTTTTTTAAAATCAGGTTTGTTTTTATTAAAATTGTTTAACTAATATAGTTAAATTAAATATATTTTAAAAAACCACCATTTTTGCTGTTAACAAGCATGTTATCTCTGGAGACACAAATCCCCAGTTTGAGAACTGCAAAACTAAGGGTCTCTGATGGCATCTTCTACCAGGGGTTCTCAAACTGGGGGTCGGGACCCCTCAGGGGGTTGCGAGCTTATTACATCGCGGGGTTGCGAGCTGTCAACCTCCACCCCAAACCCCGCTTTGCCTCCAGCATTTATAATGGTGTTCAATAAAATAAATAAAAAACACTTTTTTTAAAGAGGGGGTCACACTCAGAGGCTTGCTATGTGAAAGGGGTCACCAGTAAAAAAAGTTGAGAACCACTATTCAAGACTGAGAACTGAGTCCCATTGGGTAGATAGAAAGATTAGCCTAAATAATTGATACAGAGGCCCCTGGAATCCCATAAGCTTGGATCCCTAACTCCTGAACTATTGGAACTCATTTACAAAACTTTTCTTAAACATTACATGAATATATTGTCTCATACTATAAAATTAGAATTTATAATCCCTATTCCAGGATGAGGTATCTTTGAGCTATAAGTATCAGAGGGGTAGCCGTGTTAGTCTGGATCTGTAAAAATCGGTTAGGCCTTGGCTACACTGGCGCTGTACAGCGCTGCAACTTGCTGCGCTCAGGGGTGTGAAAAAACACCCCCCTGAGTGCAGCGAGTACAGCGCTGTAAAGTGTCAGTGTAATCAGTGCCTGCAGCGCTGCACGCTGGCTCGCAGCGCTGCAAGCTACTCCCCTTGGAGAGGTGGCGCGACTACACTCGCGCTTCACAGCGTTGCCGCGGCAGCACTGTGAAGTCCTGAGTGTAGCCAAGGCCTTAGTCTTAAAGGTGCCACAGGACACTCTGCCTTTGAGCTATAAGGTATCTTAATTAAAACTACCTTTAGATAGGTTTTTTCCTCAAAAAGCATTTTATCAGAAAAATCCAATTTAAATAAAAAAATCTGATTTTTTTTATTTATTTTTTTTTAAATCATTGATTTTTATCCACCCTGGGTACAAAAGCCATTCTCCACTGGTATCTCTTTTGGACAGTAGGTATCAGAAAGATGCTCTCTCAGATTAAGTGCTTCCTTTACCCAAAAGCACATGATTAGTTACTAAAAGATTCTAAAATAAAATGCAATTATTATTCTAGTGGTTTAATGATCGTTCTTCAAGGCTTTTGCACTCAACAATACAAGATTATTCAGTTGCTGTACAGAAAGTATATGAAAATATCTTTGTCTAGATTAAGCCCTGGCAGATGTCTCACACCAAGGAATTCATCCCATCATCAGTATTTTCTTGAGTGACAATGCTCTTTGCATACTGCCTGAGATACCCAGCAGACAAACAATAGTAAGCATCTCCTCTCAGATCAGACAGAACGTGGGAATTTTGTTATGAAAACAAACTCTACTAAGACATGCCAACTGGATACAGTAATACGGCTAAGCTTTGTTAACCGTGTGGCAGATCATACCCAAGTAGTGAATGTAACTCAGCAGCAGATGAAATCGTTCCTAGCTATGGTTTGTCAATCACCAAACTGAAGAGTGCCATGCAAAAGGTGATCAAGAAAAGCCACACAAAGAGGTATTGTTCATCTATAACCAGCTATCCCAAACTGGACTGTGGCTCACAGGCACAGTTGTTCAGAGAGAATCTAGGGGGACTTTCAGGGGTGGTGAAAGAACTATAATGAATACACAACATAAATCCTGCACACGTGTGTCCCCAAGAACCCCAGTTAATGGCTCAGTGTAGAGTGAAGAATGTGAGGGAGTTTTAAACAGTGTCTAGTGTGTGCCTGGATTTACCTTATACTAAACAGCACATACACCATTAAAAACCATCATGTATGAAAAAGTGCAAATACTCACACGTGCGTATGCACCGTGACAATACGTCACTGAAATGGTACATGTTTGCTTTGATAGCTAAGGCGTATGAGCGCATACAACCACACTGCATGTGATTCAGTCTTTACTGGAGCTCAGTTCTGGCTGAGGAGCAAACAATCCATAAAGATTAATCTTTTCTGGTCCTGTTGCAGTCAAAAAATTGTGCCTGCTCATGATTATGGTTAGGAGCACTGGTGGCCTATGAAACACTTTGTATTCTGGATGAGAGGCACAAGCTCCAGAAAGTGGTGGAAAACCTGGTGTGTAATGTAATAAGCCAACTTTATATTTAAGCATTAACCAAGAGAGAGAATCTGTGTTCTGAAGCAAGGGATGGCTATTAACACACAAGCTGGAACACTGACTTCTATATTTAATATTAATAACCGGAGAACTGATGGACAAACTCTCTTTGCCTGTGTGAGGAACATGTTTGGCCAAGTTGTAGAATTATGAATACTAGTTTAATAAAATTTATGACCTTGTGGATTATGTATAAGTTTATGAAATTATGTAGTGTTAGCAGAAAATGTCATCTTGCATCTCTCTTATGAAGAACACCTATTAGATCCCCCTTTGAACTTCACCTCTTGCCTCAAGCCCCTACCTTTCCCCCTTATATCACTGCCATCAATCACTCCCACCTGCAATGGCTCTTTCTCTGCCACACAGAACCACTCCTCATCCCCTTTTGAGAAGCCTTTACTGCTGTGGATAACGGTTATTTTACAACAACTCAGTGAAGTCTCCTTGACCCCTTCTAGACTTCTGAGCCTTTCACCATACTGAGACAGGTCTTCTCCAGCTGGTTGATGACACCCCTCACCTCTCAGGACAGATCCCTCTACTTATCCTACTGGATCTCTGTGTGGCAATATTGATTGCTCCCCAAACACCTCAAACAAGAATCCATCTTCAGCATCCTCTTATCTAAACCTTTTTCATTTCTTGTAAGAAGTTTAGAAGTACTCCAAGACTTTGCTCTTACCCTTAGTTGATCTTTCTCCTTCGGCTATGTCATTGCTAGCTTAAGTCTCACTTTTATGCAGAAAGTATGCAATCATACATTCTGCTGAATTTACTTTGATCCTTCTATACAGTAACCTCGTACTACTGGATCTCTGGAGACTAAATAAGTGTCCCGAGGTCCATCAAGCACTATAACTACAACCCAAGTCAGAAAATCTGGTTATATTACAGTTGTCCCCCTGACTAGGTTACAGTTTGCAGTGTGGATGGGTCTGTGATGGGATGGGAGCCTTGGGCATGTCCAAGGCTTTAATCCAATTACAGGAGAGGGTTAAGTCTTGTCCTATCCACATTCTAAAACGTAACCAAGTCTTCTTATTTTGACTATATTTATGGTGTATATGGGCCACTAGGGGAAAGTCCCCCTGCTCCACCACAGTCTGACTCCATTGCTACTATCTCAATTTATCCTTGATATCATGACCTAGGGATCCACAAAGTACATAAGTTATTGCAACGCTCCCTATACCACACATGGGAGAGATAGATGCCTAAGAAAAGGATGCACACAAGGCAAGATGCTAGGCAGCTGCCCACCTAAGCTAGCCAATGGGAGATGCGTCCTAAGCCTCACTTCTCTCTCAGACTTAGGTGCCTAAGTCCATTCTGCAAGCGAGGCACCTCTCTCTTCTTGCAATTCACAGCCAGGAAACCTCTCCTGCAGTCAGGGGCCTACACCATTTCTTTCCAGAGCAGCAGCGGCACACGCCTAACTCCACACAAAATGGTTGTGGGAAGGAGGTGGCAGACTCCCTTTTAACCTTTTGCTCACTGGTTAGGGGGTACTCACGCAGGATGTGGGAGACGTCAGTTTACTTCCCTTCTCTACCTGACGAGTGAGGTTTGAACTTTCAGGGGAGTGCCCTACCTACTGGACTATGGAGTCATTCTCACTCTCTCTCTGGCCCTATGAATAATTATTGAATACAAAATGGAGAGCTTCAAGAAGAGAGATTGAGAGAGCCACATCAGAATATCCCACAATCCAGTGGTTAGGGCACTCACATAAGAGGTGGGGAACCCCTATTCAAATCCCATCACCTCATCAGGCAGAGACGGGAACTCAATTGGGGTCACCCACATGCCAGGTGAGTCCCCTAGCCAACGGACTGAAGGTTATGAGGGAGGCCTCCTCCGATCTCTTGGCTGGTTTGTGTGGGTTAGGTGTGCTCTGAGCACGCATACTTGATCGGGCCCCACAGGCAAGATAGGAAGGGCAATGCTGAAGTTCACCTGGTTTGAGGTTCGCACTGGGGATTACGCAGGTTGCCTATCTCCAGCCTGAGGCAGTACTGTTCATCCCCAAAGGCAGAAATTTAGGCACCTAGAGGAACTTTAAAGCAAAAATTTTTGGTGTGAGTTTAGGCACCTACAGGTGGCAGCTGAGGATTGCAGTAGTTCCTAAAAACTAGAATTTAGGCACCTAAGTCCCTTTGTGGATCTGGGCCCAAATCTTTTTCCTCCCACATCTCACTTCTCTATAAGTTTCTTTAGAACTACCTTTATACTGTAGCAAGAATCCATCTTTACTTTGACTCTGCTTCTCCAGAGATCTTAATTCCCAACCTCGCGACTCCCCTTAATTACTGAAATTTCCTCTGACAGTCTTTCTACATCCCAATTTTCTGAACTTCTACATGTCCAGGATGTTTTAACTAAGTTGCTGTGGTGCTCAAAGTAGGAAACTATCATCCCCCTGCATAACCACAGTTCTCAATTTCCTCTCTCCCTCCAAATCCAGGTTTCCCTCCTGCCATTCAAAGTCCTTCATTTACTTTGCCCTAATTCCCTCATTTCATTTTCTACTATTAGTCTGTTCTGACAGTTTTAGCATCTTGTCCTCACACCACAACTCTCCATGGTTGTTCACTTACATCCTCTAATTCTTTCCCCGGGTACTTACCTTGAAACCTTCCTTCTCTCATTAGCTAATCACTTTCTCCATAACACATTGTGATATTGTGCATTAAGGCCATACATAAAACTTAAATTGGTTGTACTGATGGCACTTCTAAATAGGAGTGCAAAATACAACTGTCAAAAGGCCATAAAATGCATTAATAAAGCAATGACTGAACATCCAATTGTATGAATTTCATCTAGTCTGATTCTTAGTTTTGCTATTAATCAGATATACACAGTTAGGCTGCTGAAAATATATTCAAGAGAAAGGTATGAATATTACTGACAACCACCTTTTCTATCACTGTAAAACATGCTTCTTTAATCTCCATTTCCTACCAGGGATTGAAATTCTTAGTAGCCACAAACAGGAGCTGCTCTAGGGTAGTACCAAGCAGGTACAAATAGGCTGTCTATACGGAATGGAACTGGGCAAGAGAAGGTGTTGAACACAACTCCCACACAAATCTTTCTAAGGAGTGGTTAAACTAGTGCATCCATGCACAGCTGAGCGAGGAACATCCACAGAGATGGGGTGGGGAAGCTGCATTTGACAATAAGCTTCTAATAGTTTGTTTTTTTGTAGATATATCAACTATTTTTGCGGAGTACTTCTCCAGTGCGGCATATAAACTGCCATACAAATATTTTAACCTTTGAAAATACAGAGTGAATGCCAAAGCAGAGGTGGGAAGCAAGTTAATTGACTACAAAGACAATGGGGATTGGATAGGAAAACAAGGCAAAACAACAGGGAAATTCATGGGGCAGCGGACAGAACAGAAACAGGTGAGATAACAGAAGAGAAAGAGGGAACACAAATAGGAAAGAGAAAGTATGCTAGTGTGCTAGCTTGTTCTTTCAAGAAACAGGAAAAGAGTAAACAAAGAAAATTAAGACAAAGGAAACTAGAAAGAAAATGGAGAAACGTACATAAGGGAAGGAGAGATGGCAAGAACAAAATAGTTTGTTTTGTGCGCTATTTCCTCCACCTTGTTGTATTAGTCTGGAAGAAATCCCATAACAATTTACAAACACTAAGTCAGAACCACTAGATTACATCAATGCAATATTCTATAACAGATGGAGGGTGAAGGCAGAGTGCTGCCTCTCACTGTTAGGCACGTAAGATAATCAGAGTAGAATTTTTGGTTTTTTAAACAAGCTGATAATAGAGGTCTTGCCTACTCTGTTGTCTGGATGACTATGAGAACCCATGAAGATCTAGTAGGAGAACACCACAAATATTAAGGAAGTGAACACATTTGCAACTGGCACCGGGGAAGGGATTTTTTACTAAGATTGTTTCAAACTGTTTTTATTTACACCTAATTAGGAAAAAGGTTGAGTTTGCTGGACTGTAGTTAGAAAATGCACCTCTTGTAAACTGAGCATATTGATTTGGACAGTAATGAGATAATAAACATGGAGCCTCACAATGTCATTTTTACAATCCCTTTTCAGATTAGGCAATTCTCCTGGAAGCCGCTGCATGCAAGTAAACCTCTGTGCCTGTTGGGATTCCCACTGACTTCAATAGAGCTCCACACAGGTGCAGGGTCTAAACCAGTGGTCACCAACTGGTCCATTCTAGAGGATCTCCCAAGTCCATTGGGATCTCTGGTGGCACAGCGTGGCTGCTGCTAAGGCAGGCTCCCTGCCGACCCTGGCCCCATGCTGTCCCCAGAGGCGGCCAGCATGGCCCTGCAGGCAGGGGTCTCCCTTCATGCTCTGCTCCTGCCTGCAAGCACCACCCCCACAGCTCCCATTGGCCGGGAGAGCTGCAGGGGCAGTGCTTGCAGAGTGGGGCAGAGTACAGAACCATGTGCCCCCTGGCCTTCCCCCCAGGGGCAGCAGGAGCAGGTTGGCCCCTTCCAAGAGCAGTGTGGGGCCGGTGTAGGTAGGGAGCCTGCCTTAGCCTTGCTGCACCCGCTGCAGACCAGGAGCCGAGGGAGGTCAGTGCTGCCCGGTGGGAGGCCACACCTCAACCCCCAGCCCTGAGCCATCTCCTGGAGCCAGTACCCCATACCCCCTCCTGCACCCCAAACCCTACCCTCAGCCCCCTCCCAGAGCCAGCACTCCATACCCCCTCCTGTACCCCAACCCTGACGCCCCCAGCCAGCACCCCAATCCCCTGCCCCAGCCCTGATCCCCCTCCCAGAGCCAGCACCCTGTATCCCAACGCTCTGCCCCAGCCTGGAGCCCCCTCCTGGAGCCCCCTCCTGCACCCAAACTCCCTCCTAGAGCTTAGATCCCTCACCCTCTCCTGCACTCCAAACCCCTGCCCCAGACTCAGCCCAGAGCCCTCGCACACACTGTGAACCCCTCAGCCCCAGCCCATATCCTGAACCCCAACCCCCTACCCCAGCCCGGTGAAAGTGAGTGAGGGTGGGGGAGAATGAGTGACGGGGAGGATGGGGGGTGGAATGAAGTGAGCAGGGCGGGGCTTTGGGGAAGGGGCGGGATAGATCCTGGGTTGCCCTTAGATTCAAAAAGTGATCTTGGGCATAAAAAGTTTGGAGACCAGTGGTCTAAACTGATCACCACAGATGAGAGGACTATCAGCTTCTACAGCTGTGAAATGCTCCCCCTTTGACATATGTATTTTGGTGACATCCTACAAAATTAGGTTCAAGATTTGTTTTCTTTTTAATTTGTATCATTTGCTAGCATTGTGTAGCATTTTTTAAAGGCTTTTCCCTGTCTGATTTTTATTTGGGTATGTTGATCATACATTTTAACAGGAAAAAAAAAAAACACTTTTTTTTTATTTTTAAGTGCCCACAGACCATCAGGTATTAAAAGTTTGTATTGAGATGGGTTTTGTTGGGTTTCATTTTACAGTAATCTACAGCTCATGTAAAAGTGAAAGTTTAAGAAAATGTTCCCAGTTTTTCTTAGATTTTTAAATGTTTACACAGAATAGTTGTAATCCATCTGGGCAAAACAGACAGATTACAAAGTTTTAAACCACAGACAACTGACACAAAATTAGTGTTGCTATGAATGTTTGCCAAACAAAATGAGTCCTCCCAATTATTTTTATATGGAATAATATAATAGACTAAGGCAATAACTAGTATGCAAAATACACCAAGGCAATGGTTCTCACCCGGGTTAGGTGGGGATATGCAGAGGTCTTCCATGGGGTACATCAACTCATCTAGATATTTGCCTAGTTTTACAACAGGCTACATAAAAAGCACTAACGAAGTCAGTACAAACTAAAATTTCATACAGATAATGACTTGCTTATGCCGCTTTATAGGATAATTGATTTATGTTATAATTATATGGTAAAAATGAGAAAGTAAGCAATTTTTCAGTACTAGTGTGCGGTGACACTATTGTATTTTTATGTCTGATTTTGTAAGCAAGTAGTTTTTAAGTCGGGTGAAGCTTGGGGGTACACAAGACAAAGACTCCTGAAACGGGTACAGTAGTCTGGAAAGGTTGAGAGCCACTGTACCAAGAGACTGCCCTCCACATTAAGAATATTTACTTTAGGCACCTGCATCCAAATACTGAACTATAATCCAAATTCTACAAATTAAGACTACAAAATGGAAATTTTAAATCCTTAACTTTTTTTTTTTTTTTCAAACTAAAATATTTTAGCAGCGATTACCACTGCAAGTACGTTTAAGGGTCTGCATTGTTTCAATTACATAGATACTGCTTTTTTCTACATTTCTGGCAAACACCGATTATCTTTGTCTCTCAAAATTACGATTTTTATTTATTTATTCCTTCCTTTATTCATCAACATCAGTTATTACACCCTGGTTCTGGGGAACAGTGTATTAATTACTGGTGTAGAGCTAGCAGAGGGAACATGAGTACAAAATGTAGCTCCTAAATGGGTGTTTTTTATTTTAATTTCTCAGCATCTGAGCAGAGGGTTTTCGCCAAAAAGTTTTAAGAGTTTAAAGCAGTAATAATCAAACTGTTAAAGGAGGCTGAACTTTGGACCTAACGTACTTTACAATGTACCTTTATGGACAGGAATGTAGAAACAGTTATACCATTTTCCCCCCGTGTGTATCTTCTGCAGTTTTTAATGGAATTTGGCAAGCAATAATTGTAAGATGTAGGCTAATTACATGGGGTTTGGGGGGGATGGGGTTTGAAAGAGCATGAGAGTTTAAGGTTTAAAATTATTTTGGAGCATGTAAAATCATTATTCAAAAGGCTTTGACATGTTCAATATTATTGATCCATAATAAAACAAATGCTTATAATTGTTAACACACATTCACAGCATCTACCGGATGCGCTTTGCCAGACCTGTGATATATTTCTAGTATGCATCAAGATGCACAAAATACAGATAAACACATTCTCGATAGGAACCTCAATGGCGCTGTGAGCTGGAAATATGGGTTCAAAATCTAATCAGAGTACACATGGAAAACAGTAAAGAAGTGATCTCATCCGAGACCTTATTAGCTCATGTCACAAAATTGCACAATTTAGCATTACTGCAGTCTGTGCCTCAGCATGGAACAGTGGAGATAATGCAAGCCAGGACTGATGTATGCTGGCAGAGATGTGTGGCAGAAGCTGGATGACAGCACCTGCCTGCCTACATTGTGTCTACCTGGAGACGGTGATTGAGCTTCTCCTTTGCATGAGCACTAAATTCATTCAATTAAAGTAAATACAAAGAAAAATTAGAAAATGTGAGCCATCCCAGTAATGGCTCTGTGTGCTCATATGGGAGACCCAATTACAAGTTCCAGTCCCTGAGAAGGTAGCAGACTACAAATGCTGCTGAGCCATGATGAACTTAACCTCACCCCAGCAGGTAGGGGTAAATGCTGCCTTGTGTTTCTTAATGCAAGCCTTCTAGCTCAGTGGTTCTCAACCAGGGATCCGGGGGGGGGGGGGGGGGGGGGATGAGCAGATTTCAGGGAGTCCACCAAGCAGGGCCAGCATTAGACTTGCTGGGCCCAGGGCAAAAAGCCAAAGCCCCACCACATGGGACTGAAATCCCTGTGGCTACTGCTGAAGCCTAAGCAATGCACCTTCACGGGGCCCCCTGTGGCATGGAGTCCCAGGCAAGTGCCCTGCTTGCTACCTCTTAACGCTGGCCCTGGCTTTTCTATGCAGAAAACCAGTTCTTGGGCACAATTGGGCCATGGAGTTTTTATAGCATGTTGGGGGGGGGGGGGGGGGGGGGGGGGAGGCTCAGAAAGCAAAAGGTTGAGAAGCCCTGTTCTAGCTGATTGAAGGATGGCAGTGATGAGCTCTGAAAGGCATCTTTATCCAAGGCTAGTGGCTGCAATGTGCAGCCTGAAAGGGTCGTCCCAAATAAATTGTTTACCAGAAAACTTACCTGTTGATTTTTACTCTTGGATATTATGCAGAGAGAAATGAACTAGAATAGGACCTTTTACATTACAGAAAGTAGTACCCGCTGTGACTCAGGGTGACGCTACTGATGCTCCTATCAGATGACATTCCCAACATTCTTGATCATTTTTAAACTGTGATATTTTATGGTTACTTAATCTACCACACTAGTCTTAAGTATTACAGGAGTCTCAAAAGCTGTATATTGTTATACTACTTGTACTAATCTACCTTCTTGTGGCAGTTTATTAGAGACGAAGTTTCAGCTGTCACTGAATTGTTTTATTTTTGTGGACTGGACAAATTTAATTTACTTCATTTGCTTTTCCAAAGCATATTTTAATCACTGGACTTTATAGCATCACAAGTGATTTTAGGTTTCTCCTTGTCAGTTTGCTTTAGTTTTATAAAAATATTTTCTAACATCGGTGGTATTACAGTCGTTACGCCTCCCCACAAATGGGGATTGAAGGGATGCAAGTTAGACACAACTTACATTTTGTAAACACATTTACAAGACCTGTGATCAATAGAAGTGTTTTCACAATTTAAAAAGAATATTTCCAACTTTTTTCCTGTCACATTTACAGCCCTAACATTACAGCATTATGTTCATGTATGAGAACTATGAGGGATTAGTCTGCTTTCATTATCTACACTGAAAAATGCAAACAGTGAGAAGTAAAATAGATTTATAATTTCAGTTTTAACTAAAATAGCTGTAACATTAGCAATGATATTTATTTTCAAAATCGGTTTACCCAGTGTCCTTTCAAACTATGCTAGCTAAAATTGAGATTTAAAATGTCAAACAAACACAATTCTGGTTAACTATTTCTGGACACAGCTGTAGGTAGCATGCATGGGTGCTCCAAAGTGGGCAGATATCTTGTTTAAACAAACAGCTATACTACTGACTACCCTGCAGTCAGTTGCAAACACAACTTGTAACTTGAGTTCAGATGCAAAATATTTGTGTTTGAGAATGTGTCTAAAATTTTAGACAGTTACCAGACCTAGTAGGGAAAGGGCATTAAAGAAATAGTACCAAAACAAGAAAATAGATATAATAAATTAGGTATTGCAAATAGCTTACCATAACACAAAACAAGCAATCAACAATAATTCCCATCAATACTGATGTAATAATTTCTAGCATCTGTGAAGTATGCAGCAATTTATAAAACTGTCAAGATTTCAGACCCTATCAACATCCAACCATAAACGCAGTGGCATTTTGTGTTCCCCATATGTAGGGCCCTACAAATTTCGCAGCCTTGAAAAACGTGTCACAGACCGTGAAATCTGGTCTTTTGTGTACTTTTATACAGATTTCACAGGGGAGACTAGTTTCTCTCAAACTGGGGGTCCTGATCCAAAAGATGGTTGTGGGGGGAGGGATTGCAAGATTATTGTAGGGGGGTCATGGTATTGCCACCCTTATTTCTGCGTGGCCTTCAGAGCTGGGTGGCCAGAGAATGGTAGCTGTTAGCTGGGCAACCAGCTCTGAAAGTAGCACTCTGCCAGCAGCAGTGCAGAAGTAAGGATGGCAATACCATACATTTCGCCCTTACTTCTGTGCTGCTGCCTTCAGAGCTGTGTGGCCGGAGAGTGGCGAGGGCCCAACTTCGAAGGCAGCAGCGCAGAAGTCGGGGTGGCAATACAGTAACATGCCAGCCTGACTTCTGCGCTGCTGCTGGCGCTGCCTTCAGTGCTGGGCTCTGGGCCAGCAGGCACCGCTCTATCATCACACAGCTGTGAAGGCAGCGCTGACACCAGCAGCGCCGGAGTAACAGTGGCAATACCGCAACCCCCTACAATAACCATGCAACCTCCCCCAACAACCCTCTTTTGGGTCAGGAGCCCTACAGTTGTAACACCATGAAATTTCAGATTTAAATATCTGAAATCATGAAATTGACGATTTTTAAAATCCCATGACTCTGTAATTGACCAAAATGGACTGTGAATTTGGTAGGGCCCTACCCATATGACATTATCAAAAAGGGGAAAATTGTGCCTTTGCAACATATGAAAACACATTACCCGTACCCAAGACTGGCACTACAGATTTAAGCCACGTTCAGAAATCAAACACCAAACCAACCTTGCTCTTTTGACACCACACAGGGAGTAGTTTTGTCTTAGCCGATATTGCCACCTGTCTTAAACTGCGGGGCAGTCACAGCTCTTGAATGCTAAAAATATTTCCTCAACAAAGGAACACCCAGTGCTCCAAATTGTTTCGACTGTATCTCAATCAGTAAATGCCACACACCTGGAGAGGGGATTTCCAGGTGACCCATTCCCCTCAATGTCTAAGAAGTGAGGTAGCAGGCAATTGTCCTGCAGTGCACTATCAAAACAGGGGCAACCTTACAGGCAGTGGCAGATGGCAGGAGGAGGGGGAAAGTCCCTCTGATCCCAGAGGGGAGAGGGCGCTATGTTCAGTGGCAGGCTGGGGTACGAGGTGGGTGCCTAGTGGGGACGGGGTGGTGCCATATTCACCTGCGGGCAGGTAGGACCTTGCGGGCAGGTTTATTCAGCAGAGGGATCAGAAGTGACCCTTAGAGAAGTCTCTCATTAGGAGGCACGGGAGGGAGGGTCCCTAGGCCCCTATGGGGGCTGCCGCACCCCCTGGCTGGAAGGGGTTCAATGGGTCAGCACCCCCACTCTACCAATGGTCCCAGCGCCCCTGTATGGGGCGGGGGGGGCTCAGCAGAGGTCCCAAGGGGAAGGAAGAGGATGGGGGTCACGCCCCCCCCGGGGCAGGAGGGCCCCCGCGATGAAAGGGGGGGATGTCTCGAGAGTGGGGAGGCAGTAGGGCCCCATGGGACGGCCGCAGGGCAGGCCGAGGGGGCGGGGAGGGGGCGCCGCTCCCGCGGCGCTCGGGCCCCTCAGGTGGAGCGGGAGCGCTGCGGGGGGAGGGGACGCCCCGTCCCCAGGCCTGAGCGCGCGGCCGGGCCGCTCACCTCGGAGTCCTCCTTGGCCTGCGGCAGCGCCGGGAAGGCCGGGCGGGCGAGCTCCATGGCCGGGCGAGCTCCGGGCGGCGCTGGCTACTCGGGCAACGGGCCCGCGGGCCCCGCCACGGGAGCGGCAGGAGGGGAAGGCGGCGGCGCGCTCAGCGGCTCGCACCCGGCCGCCATGCTGCTTCCCTCCCGCGGCCGCCGCTCCCCGCCCGCCGGGCGCCGCTCCAGCAGCGCCCCCGCCCCGCCTCCCGCGAGCCTGGGGGCGGGGCCCAGCTTCGTCAGAGCCTGGGGGCGGGGCCCAGCCTGATCAGAGCCCGGGGGCGGGGCCTCGCTAGGTAAGAAGAGGTTGGGGGCGGGGCCAGCTAGCCCCGGTCCCGTGGCGCGCGCCGCGCTCTCAGCTGGTCCGTCCGGCCCCTTGCGCTTCGCAGGTGCGCGGGGCTCCCCCCGCGCTCGGGCCCCGGGAAGAGGCTGGGCTGGGCGGTCCCTGGTTGTGCCCAGCGCCTGGGGATGGGTGAACAGCGCTTACGCCAGTCCCAGGAGGACCAAGCTTGGCCTGCCCTCTCCTCCCGCCAGCCCCTGGGCGCTCCACCCAGCCCCGGTCCAGCCTTGCTTGCTGAGGGCTAGGGCCCGGGGTGCTGTACAGGGGCAGCTGATCCTCGTTCCGCCGCGACACCCGGCCCGGGCCAGCCTTCGCCTCCCCTCCTGCAGCGCTCTGCTTCTCCAGGCTACAGGAGCTGCTCTGCTGCTTTAACCTGCCACTCTCATCCCCTCCCTTGTCCCACACTCTCCCCAGGCTCTCACAATACAAAGGTGCTTTAGGTTTCAGAGTAGCAGCCGTGTTAGTCTGTATCCTCAAAAATAACAGGAGTACTTGTGGCACCTTAGAGACTAACAAATTTGTTAGTCTCTAAGGTGCCACAAGTACTCCTGTTATTTTTAAAGGTGCTTTAGGTTCTCCCAGGTTAAAGAGCCCACTTGTCTCTCCCATTCCTGTCCCTTCCCCCTTTTATCTCTAACCTCATTGAACAAATTGTCTAGAGGAGGGATAGCTCAGTGGTTTGAGCATTGGCCTGCTAAACCCAGGGTTGTGAGTTCAAGCCTTGAGGGGGCCACTTAGGAATCTGGGGCAAAAATCAGTACTTGGTCCTGCTAGTGAAGGCAGGGGGCTGGACTCGATGACCTTTCAAGGTCCCTTCCAGTTCTAGGAGACAGGATATCTCCATTAATTTAATGGCTGGACTTTCTCCACTCCAAGCTGGCTTTGACCCCTGGCAATCCACTGAAACTTTAGTGACTTCTTTCCCTGGCTAAATCGCAGAGCCTCCCCTCTATCATTAGTTATGTTGCAGTAGCACCTAGGAGCCTTAGTCATGGACACCATGGGAACAGTCACTGTAGAAGCAGAACAAAAAGATTGTAAACTTTTTGGAGCAGGGACTAAGGATAAGACAAAAGATGGATACAGGCAGGTGGGGGGGAATTCAGAGAAACAAGGCAGTATCTGTCACCATCCTTATCCTCCTTGACCTGCCAGCGGCCTTCAATGCTCTTGACCAGTGGTTCTCAACCTGCAGCACAGCGGTGGTCAGGGTCCGGAGTCAGGGCTGCCACCTGGCCCCATACAGCTGGAAAGGGGGGTCAGGGCTGCCACACATCCAGGTCCAAGCTGCTGGTCAGCCCCGCACAACAGGCTCCGGGGGCTGGGCTGCCACACGGCCCCACACAGCAGGGTCCAGGGTCAGGGCTGCCCTGGCACCTGGCCCCACTCTGTGGAGCTGTCTCTAGCCCGGGGGTGCTGGGCATAGGGATCTGCAGGGGTTGGGCACGGTGGTTCTCAACTTGCAGCCCAGGTAACACATTGTGGGCTGCGTATGCGGTCCACAATGATAAATAGGTTGAGAACCACTGCTCTTGACTATGCTCTTCTAGATCTCAGCCTACTTTGGCTTCAGTGACTGCTCTCACTCTGATCACTCCTTCAGCAGATCTTCCTCATCCCCCTCCAACTTTCTGATGGTTCCCCAGGGCTCCTGTCTCTTCTCCCTCTGCACCTTGTCTCTGGATAATCTCACTCACAGACATGAATTCAACTCTCATCGTGCAGACAACTCACAGATTATCCACACCTCTACTCAGACCTGTCTCCTTCTGCCCACACTAAAATCTGACATCTCTGATCTCTAGCCATCAGCTTCAATTCAACATGCCAAAAACAGAACTAATATTCCCCTGCCAGCCTACCTCAATCACTGTGGACAATATCACCGTCCTATCCCTCAGGCCTGTAAACTGGGTGTCATCTTTGACTTAGTCCTCTCTCTAGGTCCTCACATCCCGGCTGTCTCTAAATCTCCCCAATTCCTTCTGCATAGTCTCTCTAAGACACAGTCTTACCTATCCATCCACACAGCTAAAACTCAGAGCCAAGCTCCCACTATCTTGTATCTCGATTACGGTCCTCTGACCTTGACAAATGCAATCTTGCCTCACATCTGTTCAACATGTTGCTGAAAAGCCCTAGCTGATTGCTTTTTACCATTACCCCTCTCTATGTACTACCACTGGCTCTCCTTTTTCCACTGTATCATACATACACCTACTTGTCCTCACTTTCACAGCCTATCGCTACCTACCTGTCATTTCATATGCTATAAAGGTATCAACTCCTGCTCTGATCAGCCAATGATACCAGCCTGAATAACCCGTTAAATTTTCCCCTTTGTGCTTTCCCCAGTGCTGCCTCATCTGTGGGAGGAGCTCCCTGTAAATATCCACAAAGCTAGCTCATTGTCCTCCTTCAAACATGTACTACTATGCCTACAAATAAATAAATAGGCAAATGGTGGGCTGTGATCCCTGCCTATCATGCTGACCAACATGGACTCAATGTTTCCTTGTCCATCCCAGCTGTCTGTGTCCACCTATTTTCTCATCTTTTCCTTAGATTGTAAACTCTTTGGGGCAGGAATTGTTTCTTTGTTCAGTGCATGTACAGCACCTAGCCCAGGAGAGTCCTGGTCCATGACTGGGCCTCTGGGGGTATGTCTACATTGCAACTCACTTGACTCAGGCTTGTGGGGCTCAGACTGCAGGGTTGTAAAACTGCTATGTAGGCATTTGGGCACAGACGGGAGCTCAAGCTCTGGGACCCCACAAGGGGGGAGGGTCCCAGAGCCTGGGCTCCAGCCCCAGCCCAAACATCTACATAGCAGTTTTACAGCCCTGCAGTCTGAGCCCCACAAGCCAAAGTCAGCTGACACAGGCCAGCTGTGAGTGTGTAGTTACAGCAAAGATATTAGCCTTAGGCACTACCCTTCAAAAGGAAATAACTAAAGCAGAACCCCATTTATCGGATCTAATCGGGACTGGGGCTAGATCAGATCATCAAAAATCCAGAGAAAGGGAAAGTGTGTTGTTGCAGCACCTTCTAGCAGCCACAGGAGAGATCACCCACTTTTGGCCCTGGAGTCCTGGTTGTTTGGTTACTGCGGAGAGCCAGAATATGGAGAGTCAGATAAATGGGGTTCTACTGTATTCTGCTCTTGCCACCTCACTTGAACAAATCTTGCCTATTTGCTCTGCTTCACAGCCAGGAACCAAAGATGTCTACTGACCTCAATGCTGAAGGGAGGATTTGCTCACAGTGAAGTGACCAAAACAACTTAGGTATTAGCAAAACAGCAGACAGACATTCAGTTGTATGCACAAGAGATATATGGATCTTTGTAACATGCTATGTTTTAGCTTGAGCATAATAAGAGGGTTTTAGTTAGAATGTAGTGATCTAGGAATCAGTTTCTCTACCTATCCCATTCATCCTCTCCAAACTCATGTAACAAATTTGTATATATTATAAGATGGCTGTAGATCTATTCAATTTTATTAAACTTTCATCTAATTGTTTCTAAATACATTTAGACTTTCTGTAACAGCAGCATTTAACCATGCATATTGACATCTGGCCCTATTCAGAGTGGTTTCATGATGGAAATAAATTGACACTGACATTTTATACCACTGACACTATAGACAAGGTAATGTTGTACAAGCCTGTTTTACTATTACATTGAGATAAACATGCATGCTCTTTCATATGTAATGATAATCATTAGCTTGTTGTATCCACTTATCAAAATACTGTTGCCTGTGCATTGTAGTAGTTTCAGTTCTTTATTTTAAACTAGTTTATTAAAAGCTCTTTCGTGGTTTAAACAAGGATAGTACTACAGTTCATTCTGTACTAGCACATAAGGCAAACTGAAATGGCATGGCTTTAGAAAATTTAATCCAACTTGTTTGTGAGTTGGATAGGCACAGAATAATCGAATTGGGGGAGTCAGAAGTGGCCAAAAAATGGAGTCTTAATACATACAGAAGCATCACTCTTGTGATGTTTGTAAAATTTACCCAAAAGTTGAAGTAAAATACAAGCACTATGGAAAACCTTTCCCTACACACATCAAAAGTGGAATGAGCAAAATCCACAATGATGCAATGTGCTGGACTGCGTGAACAAAGCACTCCTTGGCTTCTGAGTTAAAGCTGTTTTATGGTGCTTGAATGATTACTCAAATTAGCAGCTGCAGTAAACAGTTCCCAGTACATGTGGAGGTATTAGGCAGCAGGCCAAATTCTGGCCCGTTACACCGTTACAATCCACAGCAGAACAATACTTAGCCCTCTCTGTGTATTCCATACATCTCCCTGCCACTCCCAAAACAGTGTAGTTTAGATGATACAATTTTACTAGTTTATGGAGGATAGTCTCAGTTGCTATATGACAGAAATGACAGCTGGGAAGGTGGAGTGAGAGACATATTTTAAAAAGTGACTTGGATCGCCTAGTGGGAGGAGAGCTGTTTTTACAAAGGTATCTAAACCAAAATAAATTAAGCCTCACCTGCTTGACAGTTTTAGTAGTACTAGATTGAGGCCCTGATACTGTTATTCTTTAAACACTGAGTTAAGTGGTTTTTATAAAAATCAAAATGCTATTTGGCTGTGTAGGTTACCTACAAACATCTAGGATGTGGCACTTTCAGAGAAGTATATATGAACCTTTTAAAAGAATTGTGCTAACCGAAATCAGGCTATAACAAATATTTTGTTTAGTTAATGCATTTTGAGCAATGATCATTTAAGTTTTAGTTCCAACTGAATCCCTTCCCCAGGTTTCAACAGTGGAATCTTGAAACAAAAATAGTACCCTACCCTCTTCCACATGGACAGGCAACATGAAATTGTTACACACTATTAAGAGCTCATTAGATTACATTTCCTAACTTGTGTTTTAGGTACATTGTATCTGACACACCAGTTTTACCAGTAGAGAATTTTGTATAGATTGTTTATCAAAATACATGCCTAAATGGAACATGATCATTAATATCAGAGATAAGTAGCACTTTAAGTACCTAAAGAACTATAATGAATGCTCTTATCTAAAGAGGTAGAGAGGAGGTACATATGAAAGACTTAAAGAAGTTTTATTCAACTGTTTAAAGGAAAATGATATAAAATGCCAGGAAATGCACTGACTTTCTTAAAATTTGCTAAGTTCAACCATTTGGGTATGTTTATAAATTCACACAGTAATTGTT
This sequence comes from Emys orbicularis, assembly GCF_028017835.1. NCBI lineage: Eukaryota > Metazoa > Chordata > Testudines > Emydidae > Emys > Emys orbicularis. Next base: position 9,105,129 of record NC_088686.1, on the reverse strand, counting down.
ATGAGAACACATCTCACTCCTTAACTTGGGCTGCAATGAATGCCACATATTCAGAACTGTACAGAACACACTTCTGTAGCCGACTTGTAACTAGCATCAATTACTTGCTTATGGTGTTATACATACACTTGTAATAAGATCATAGCCAAGAGGTACATTATTTCTCTTCTTCTATACATTAATCCAATATCTCCTGTGCAGTCGATCATTAACTATCTGGTTAATTTAAACAGGTTTGTAATCCAGTTTAGACTCCAGCTTCTTAGAATCAGCTACTTTTCTAACAGCTTTCATGAAGTCTTCCTGAACTACGAAGTCATGATCAGCACGAATTGCAAACATACCTGTGAAGAACAATTTGAGAAATTGCTAGATATTTACAGAGAGTTAGTTTTACTCGCAGCAATAATATAGAACTGAAACATTCCATAAAGTCTATCACTTTGTAATTAAAATAACATTGAAAGGATCAAAGTTAAAAATTACATATTCCATATGGAGATTCAGTGAGTAACTTTAATCAGTTTTGTATTTCTTTTCATGCACCTCAGATATGTTTGGAAGCAGAGTAATTATTCTGGAATAAAGTCACTTTTATTCAGGCAAGAAGCATCCACACAGGGCTGTTATATCAGCTTAGCTATAGAGGTATAATTATTCCATTACAGCTACACCAGTTAGCTTCCCAGTGTAGACAAGCCCTGAGTGGACAATATTTTCTCAAGAAGAGTAAGGCAGGAACACACAGGAGAGAGAGAGATCCCAAAAAACTCATTTTCTATACTACTTTCTGTACTGGTATAAGCCGTAAAGAAATATTTTAAAAAAGCAGATTTTTGTCCAAGTTGGATAGACATGTTTCATCCAGTTTCAGGGAACTTCATCTTACTACTTCTCCCCACACTTTTAAGGCGTATGGGCATATGTACAGATCCTTTCCAGTGTGCATTTGACCACAATGCCAGTTTCAAGAGATTAATTTTTATAGTGCTTTGAAACTTACCAGTGAAACTCACTATTATGTTAACCTAAGTTTCCAGCCATTGATGTAAAAAATGTAAATGCTAGACGACCCTCAAGAATGAATGCATTTAAAACAATGAAATGTTTATGAACCTCATGTTCATCTATTATAGTAAGAACAGATCAGAGAAACTAGTCATGAATATTTAACGTTTATAGCAAGATTCAGCACATCAAAATTAAGAACTGAGCAAATGAATTGAATACAAGTGAGGAGCCTCTTACCTGCTTCAGTACAGACATTTCTCAAATCCGCTCCATTAAAGCCATCTGAAAGCTTCACAATTGCTTCATAATCTATTAACAAAACAAGAATGCCAATTAACTAGAAGTACAAAGTAGTTTGTGTTCCATTGGAGTGCAGCATCAGCTATAAAAAAAACCCTGAACATTCTACTTTGCTTCTCAGTGCAAATGAAAAAGTTAGCTACCTTGATGATTGTATTTACCAGCTATGTTATTCCCCCATTAACATACAAATCTAGATATAATTATTCTGGGTTTATTTTATTTAAAAATTACTAATTTGAACGTACATACACAGAATTAAATATAAAAGATGTATGTTAAATCAATGTTATAGTTGAGATTTAGATGCATCTGAACAAAAATAATTTCAACATTTATTATTCCCACAATAACCATAACTTGGCCCCCTAGGCCAATGGGCTTAAAAAAAAAAAAAGTGTTAAAAGCACTATCCACTATTATTACACATCCACAAAGTGTGTAGCTAGGTTACAGTTTCTAGGGTATAAGTTCACAAGTTCTGTGCATTTCAGATTTCCATCAAATTTTTGACTGCATATTCAATTTTGAATTGGAGGTACAAAATACTGAGAGTCTGAATTAACAAATCATTTTTTCCATAACTTAAATTCAAGTATCTTAAACCACAAATCTGATTTTTACCAAAAACTTTTCAAAATAGTTTCCCTTTTCATTATGAACACCACAAGACACATTAGCTGAAATGGTATTTTTATTTTATGTTAAGAATCTGAAAACTTGGAACTAATATTTCCACCTGAGCCGTAGCTATATCATTACTGTAATTAAGTGGCATTCTAGTCTAGCAAATCTACATACATTTGTAAGATCACAAAAATGGAAACAGTTTGCAGATTACTTATCTTCACAAAGAATTTTAAAAGTTACAGCCAAGGCTTGAGACGTCTGACACCTACTGACCAGACACTGATACAAAAAACAGGTGTCCCTCACACTGGGTCCAAGAACTAGACCAGGGGTAGGCAACCTATGGCACGCGTGCCGAAGGCAGCACGCGAGCTGATTTTCAATGGCACTCACACTGCCCGGGTCCTGGCCACCGGTCCGGGGGGCTCTGCATTTTAATTTAATTTTAAATGAAACTTCTTAAACATTTTAAAAACCTTATTTACTTTACATACAACAATAGTTTAGTTATATATTATAGACTTATAGAGAGAGACCTTCTAAAAACGTTAAAATGTATTACTGGCACGCGAAACCTTAAATTAGAGTGAATAAATGAAGACTCGGCACGCCACTTCTGAAAGGTTGCCAATCCCTGAACTAGACAGTACCCTGCTAAAGAGCTTAGTACTGCTCATGCTCCTATCTGGTTTCTTGAAAAGGGTATGCTGGGGTTCCTTTCAGGTGCTATCTCGATTCAACTTCACAGTTCTCTTTTGTATCAGCTTTAGGTAGTAAGTGTCTGACACTGAGCTCCTCTCTCTTCTTCCTGTGAGGGGGAGACTCTTCCTCTTCCCATCTCACATCTCTTGGAAACAACAGGCAGGGGAAAAGCCCTCCATCAGTAGTGAAGAGGTGTGCTATTCTCAGTCTCTCTTCCTTCCTGTTTTCATGTCCTCTTCTCCACCCCACCCCCAAGTTCCTGATAACTTCACAGTGTCTCAGCTGCTTCTCACAGATTTCCTCAAGGCAATCTCAGAGGGAAGCCAACAAGATTCTGGTCAGTCTGCAGTAACATAACTGACCAGAATCTTGTCAGTTTCACTGTATAGCTGCCTCTCCCACCCATGTCCCAGATAAAATTCGCCCTACTCCTTAATGGCAAGTGCATTCTTTTTCAAGCCACAGTTACAGCACAACCTAACAGCAATACTACTGCAATTAAAAAGATTTCCATGTAAAACCCACTTTTCAGTTGCTCATAACTTTCAGAGTTTTCCTTTTGGACAGAAATACCCTTGTTTGTTTTCAGACCCATATATGGTTCTAAGGTTTAATTTTTTTTTATATTTTTTTTTGGACAAATGGGAATGTTTGCTTACAGCAAGGTGTTCCATTATACAATGGAAAGAGTCCAACCAGATGTAAATCAGACAGTTTCTCTGATTCGTAGCCAAATTTAGGAGGGTTACTATATCCCTAACCCTCATATTTTTACAAAGTGAGGTTCACCAATGGTTCAATATGGATCTATTTAAGAAATACTGAGGAACATTTTTGGGAAGGTAGGTGTTAGGGTAACCAGTAACCAATTCACCTTCCCCTCACTTTTACACTCGGGAGAAATATTTAAGCAGCTCACGTACTTACCTATTTCACCATGTTTAGTGATAGGACCTGCATGAATCTTCAATATATCTAATCTGGCTTGTTCATTTGGTAAATCAATATCTAAAAAGAGAGGGTTGGGTTTTTTTTAATTAAAATGGGTGAACAAGGGTAATTCAGAATTACACATGCACTTAAGAATGAAGATGTCAACTCACGGATTTTTCTATCCAGTCTTCCCGGACGCAGCAATGCAGGATCCAAAGTGTCTGGTCTATTTGTAGCCATGATCATTTTAACTCTGTGCAGAGTGTCAAATCCATCCATTTGATTCAATAACTAGAGGAAATTGACATTTTTTTTTTTAAACAAGGAATTTTTTTTAAACTTAACGTGTTCATAAATCTAATAGCTCACACCATCTTCCACACACTTCATTTTCACTAGTGATCATTACAGATAAAAGGAGTGATGGAAACAATCCTAAAACAATGCTACCCGATTTTTAACTGTGATGATCCAAGAATACCACAGCTCCCCATATATTCCATAAAGGAAAACTTTAAAAAAAATTGGACAAAAAGTAGGAACAAAACAGCTCAAAAATGGAAGATTGCAACATTCTAGTCACCTTGCATTCTCTCTCTTTTTAACTCCAAATACTAAAAGCCAGTGATTGGCAGTTATACTTTCAATATAGGATGATTCACACAAACTATGTTTGCAGAAGAGCTCCTAGAATATTCAATCACCCCTGAAGACATTTCATTAGATATATCCAGTTCTGCTATGGAAAACTCAAACCTCTATTCTTTGTGATTATTTTATACTACAAGTGAGGCAGATATATTTGCTTAATACGCATTCTTTTTGGGCTGGGAAAACAAACCAGACCAGTGGGATCACGCACACTAATCAGACCTAGAATTCTTACTAAGAATTGTGTTACTGATTTATTTATTTTTTAATTCTCTTAACATGATTGAGTGTTCCGTTTCCAATTACCTTAGTTCACCATTGTATTTAATATCCCAAATTGATGACAATGTGTGTTTTTAACTTTAGATATCTTCTGAACAGAAAGCCTCTAACCTGCAGAGAGATTCTGCAGGGAGGTTTTTCCCTTAAAAGAGTTGATGTCCTCCAACATCTAAACAAGGTGCGTTAAGTGTCGGTGTAGTCAGTTCTTGTGGACGAAGCGCAGAAGCCTGAGCTTAAGTCTTGGCAGATAAAGGCTCTCAAATCACTTTTGAAGTTAATTACATACAAATACGTGGCCTATGCATTTTGGATCTCAAACAGTTTTAACTGCATTTTTTTAGTGAAGTATCTCAGTTCACTTTTAACACGACATTAGCACAGCAACCGTTCTAACAATCTGGATAATATATGGATTTGCACATCTATTTTCCTCTTTACTATAAAAGATTACATATTAGACATTTACCTCCATTAGGGTTCTCTGAATTTCTCTATCAGCTGAAGTTCCCTCAGAGAAACGACGGCCACCTATAATATATATTAAATTTGGAAGTTACCTGTACTTTTTTTTTTTTTTTTTTTTTAAGGATCAAAATGGTTTCTGAGCTAAATAAATGTTAAAGTACTAAAAATCAAATTAAGTGTTAGGTAAAGTTAAATGCATGTTTAAGAGTGCTATGTATCTTGGTCAAAGATCCAAGCCAAATGCAAACAGGTCTCATTTTAAGTTAGCTGTAATGGGCTCCAGAAGCAAGTTGAAAGGAGAGATCTCCTCTACCCTGTTAATTCCGCACAGAAAGGTTCCCTGACAATCAACTTTGTATTAATCTTTTTAAGAAAAGCAAGACTATTACTTCAGAGCTGGCTTAAATAATCACAAGAGACTTTAGCCATCTTACAGTCCATTAGCCTTACCAATAGCATCTATTTCATCCATGAAAATGATACATGGCTGATGATCTCTGGCATAGTTGAACATTTCTCTGATCAACCGAGCGCTTTCACCAATGTACTTGTCTACAATAGAACTAGACACGACCTGTTGAAAATGAACAGTAACATGAGCAAACAGACTGAAGTACAACCCGAGGGACCGTCACTATTTGAAAAGAATGCCATTGTTTTACCTTTAAGAAATTGCAGTCCAGTTGGCTTGCAACAGCTCTGGCTAGTAGTGTTTTCCCAGTACCTGGACAGACAGAGACTGAAGCTGTTCAACTTGTAGACCAATCGCTAAAGTTACAGACTGAAATATATTTCAAGGGTAGAAGTATAATAGAATACAGCAACAGGTTTCCAAGGGGGGCAGCTCAGCACTAATTATATTGTAAGGCAGAGGCCCCCAAACTGTGGAACGGAGGAACGCAGCTGGAGCCCAGGCCAACCCCCACAGGGAGCGAGCGCCACCCAGCTCCGTCCCTGTTCCCCAGTTGCTGGCCCCACACCCGGGGGGGGGGGGGGCTGGCCCCGCCCCCAGCTGTGGCCCCCTTATCCCTGTCCAGGTCCCCCACTCTCAGAGCTGCATTCCTGCTCCCGGCCCCAGGGGGCCATGGACGTGGTAACGGGGGGTGCAAGGTAAAAAGTTTTGAGACTACTGTTGTAAGGAGAACTGAAATTCAGATACCTAGATAATAGGTTTATGGACACGAAGTCTCATTCTGCCTTAATTATGGACAGAACTCAAAACTGGAAATGAAAGGCAGCTACAGACGTGTACTCACCTGGTGGGCCATACAGCAAGCAGCCTTTTGGAGGTATAATTCCCACACGCTGAAATAATTCTGGATTTGTAAGCGGTAACTCTATTACCTGAGAAAAGAGGCAGGTAAGTAGTGTTTAGTTTTAAAGAGATCCTTGACTATATTACTGTATGCTTAGATGCTATGGTATATATATTTATGGTACAATATATAGGTATGGATTGCCTGATATCTTCATTCTTTTCTTCTACAAGACACTACTAATCCCAGCAAGCACAATCTCTTTCTACAGGATCAGAAAGTGTTAGCTATAGAAATGCTGTCAGGGAGTTTTTCCTTCGCCTGTTTTATGGATTAAATCTGAGGATCTGCACAACTCCGTCTCTGCTCTTATTCCAATCCTTCCGACGTCGTCTAAACCTTCCTGTAACTTGCTCCTTTGGACAAAGTTCTGCCCCAAGTCATACACATGAATATCCAGAGTAACTCATTTCAATAGTTACTCCAGTGCAAAGACTAGAATTTGGCCCTTTGTCGTTCTCTTCCATCGTGTGTTGCACTTTTACTTCATGACACCCCCTCGACTTGGAAGCATCCTTCAAACCCACCTATTTTAGTCTAGCCTCCCAATGTTCATCTCATTTGCATCTCCACACCCTTTTGTACCTGAATTGTAGACGTGCATGTTATATTCCTCAGAGCCAGATTGCCTGCAATCTGGTCTAGGCCCCTGTTCTTTCAGAGGCTATGTTGAGCACTATGTACATTAACGGAGATCAAAAAGTAATTTTAAATAGTGTCCTAAAAGCTCTCCTTCCTTCATGAAGTTAATAAGGTGCAAATAATGCTATTCTTTAATATCCGGTCTCATGATTGTTTAAGATTAAAAACATGATATAACATTATCTACATGCTTATGGCACGGAAAGGAAAACCCTCCCCCTCCCGTCAGAAAACTATCAGTATATAAACCTTTCCTGATCATCTTTAAATAGCATGTATTAGACTTTTTAGACCTTTCAACCCACCTGGCACAACATGAAGTAAAATTTTTCCTCAGAGCAGATACACCTCTAACCCTATAACGCGACCCGATATAACACGAATTCGGATATAACGCGGTAAAGCAGCGCTCCGGGGGGGCGGGGCTGCGCACTCCGGCGGATCAAAGCAAGTTCGATATAACGCGGTTTCACCTATAACGCGGTAAGATTTTTTGGCCCCCGAAGACAGCGTTATATCGGGGTAGAGGTGTACCTCTATTCAGTAAGTATTTCTGTAATTAAACATTCAGTACCTCTCTTAGCTCCCTGATTTGTTCCGATAACCCTCCAATCTCAGAATAAGAAACATTCCCAGGATCTTCATGAGACATATTGTAAACCAATGGATCCACTTCCCTTGGCAAGTATCTGTAGCATTTGAGTATTAATAAAACAGATGTTATCTTTTCATTCTGCAAACACTGTATACTCAGTCATTTAAATAAATCTTAGCGCTGGTTGGCAAATGCTTGTTTCCCCTGTGAAAAATTGACAAAAAAATTCCCTCCAAATTTTGTAATAAACATTTTTTCATCTTTGCAATAAAACTTGAAGACTGGCAGTCAGAAACTTTTCAAAAAATGAAACTTGGGGGGGGGAGGGGAGGGCGGGGGGGGAATTCAACAAAATACCCAAAACTGACAAAAACAGACATTTCTCACAGAAGTTTGTTTTGACTAAAAAGTAAATTTCAAACAAAAAATTTTGATCAGCTCTCAAATCTGTAAGACCACCCTGGAAGTATTTGCCTATATAATGTATATATGTATTTGGAAGAATTTTTAAAGCAGTACAAGATTTATTATTCATACCTAATATCCGCAACATATTTAGACCAACTCTATCCTTCACATAAAGAAAAAAAAAATCTTGGTGGCAAAAGCTTACCTCATAATAGTTAGTGTGGTCATGTCCAGAGCAACTCTTGTCCCAGGCTTCAGCTTACTTTTGTCAAGCTAGTTTCACAAAAGATTTTTCTATTAGAAATTGACTCAAACAGCAAAGTGATGGAATTCTATATTTCTGCAGTAATTGTTCTTGTTTGGTATGACAGAAAAAGTGTTTAGTCTCAGCAAGGATTCAGATGGTGACCTTCCCTTCTTCCTCAGACACACGTGAAGAGAGCTGATCAAGGGGAATCTAGTGGTTTCCACTTCCACTGCAATTCGGGCAGGCAGTTTTGCTGACCATGTCTTCCTACACCAGGGGTGGGCAAACTTTTTGGCCCAAGGGCCACATCAGGGAATAGAAATTGTATGGTGGGCCATGAATGCTCACAAAATTGGGGTTGGGGTGCAGGAGGGGGTGAGGGCTCTGGAGTGGGGCTGGGAATGAGGAGTTTGGGGTGTAGGAGGGTGTTCTGGGCTGGGAGTCAGGGGTTTGGAGGGCAGGAGGGGGATCAGGACTGGGCAGGAGAGGCTCAGGGGGCAGGCTCTGAGCAGCGCTCAAGTGGCTCCCGGAAGCAGCTCCGGGTCCTACGCGGAAGCGCGGCCAGGCGGCTCTGCACACTGCTGCATCTGCAGGCACCGCCCCTGCAGCTCCCATTGGAGCGTGTAGGAGCTGGAGCGGGGCCATGCCACAGCTTCCGGGAGCCATGTGGTGCGGCCCCTGACCCAGCGCCCCGGCCGGAGCGGGGCCAAGCCGCATGGTCCAGACCCCGAGCCAACGCCCCCGACCCAGCGCCCCGGCGGAGCGGGGCCGAGTGGTGCGGCCCCCGACCCAGCACCCCTGGCGGAGCGGGGCCAAGCCGCATGGTGCGGCCCCCGACCCAGCGGGAGCTCGCAGCCCATAGTTTGCCCACCCCGTCCTACACTCTGCTTCCTGTTGCTTAGACCATTCCTGACCCATGATGGTACTTCACCCCTCACACAAGATCAACTTGCAACATAATTACAAATTTTACAAAAAAGGACCAATTAAAGCATTATATCCTGCCTTAATCAGAACACTGCCACTCCCCATACTTGGCAGACCCACTTGCACCAAGTAAATTAGCGCTCATCTGCACCTGTACCATACACAGGAAATTATTTCCCTTGATATTTCACGATTTTGGGAACAGTGATGGATAAATACATGTTGATTGTTTGGTATCATGCTTAGGCTCTTGGCATTTTACAAGAAGTTTTTTTATTCAAGAATTACAACTTTATTATCCAGACAAAAGCTAGCCTAGGGGTAGCCAACCTATGGCACGTGTGCCGAAGGTGGCACGCGAGCTGATTTTCAGTGGCACTCAAACTGCCTGGGTCCTGGCCACCGGTTCAGGGGGCTCTGCATTTTAATTTAATTTTAAATGAAGCTTCTTAAACATTTAAAAACCTTATTTACTTTACATACAACAATAGTTTAGTTATATATTATAGACTTATAGAGAGACCTTCTAAAAACGTTAAAACGTGTTACTGGCACGCAAAACCTTAAATTAGAGTGAATAAATGAAGACTCGGCACACCACTTCTGAAAGGTTGCCGACCCCTGAGCTAGCCCATCAACATCAACCCTTCCATGCCCAAAAATAAGGTATATTTAATGTTGTAGGCCCTTAGAAAATTCATTGTTCATCCTGCTGCACCATTTACAAGAAGTGGGCCTGTGCTGTACGGAACTGTCTAGGGAATAATCGTTAAAAACTATGCAGTTACTTTAGTGTTTGGATCACTGCAATCAAAAGAGGGTAAAGTTAATATCTATAATGAGGTTTGGTTTCTTTCCTTTCTAGTGGAGATCAACTCAGATACTAATATTAAGTCACATTGTCTTCTTTCTGCTTTAGATTTTTCTAAATATGGGAGAATATGTTAGGATTATATGTCAGAAGTCTCAATAATGGCTGCCTCCTTCCAAGAATATTAAAAACACTAAATTAAACAGCATATTTTATATATTCAGAAGTTACTGGCAGATTTGATTTAAAAAAAAACCCAGAAGTGTAACATTGTTTATATCTTCTTGGAAACGTGACTTTTCACCCTCTACCAATTTTGTCATCCTCTATTTAGAAGATACATATGAAACTTGAAATTTAAAGGTATTTCTTTTCACTTCCTGTTTTCTACATAAAGTATGTACTGACCACCAACTAGGGATTAATTTGTACTACCTCTGCTGGTTCTACAATTCAGACTACTTTCAATGAACAGGCCCTACATAAAAAGTGACTTAAAAGACATCTTGGAAAGTAGATTTAAAACAAAAAACCCAACATCAGATGGCTATTCCCTGCTAAACATCAAAAATGGATCACATTTTCAGTCCATACCATTTAGTGGCCCATTACCAGGTAAACAGTCCCTAACAGCGCCATGTTAGGGTATGTCTTTGCTGGCAGCGCTTTAACGTGGCCGTGTAGTCGTGGCACCAGCGCTGGAAGAGAATTCTCCCAGCGCTGTAAAAAAACCCACCCCCACAAGGGGAGTGGCTCCCAGCGCTGTAGCACTGTCTACACTGGCACTTTAAGTGCTGAAACTTGCAGCGCTCAGGGGGTTGTTTTTTCACACCCCTGAGCGAGAAAGTTGCAGCGCTGTAAAGTGGTAGTGTAGACAGGCCCTTACTGTTTTCTTTCCAGTGCCAGCAGCCTAAAATGTCATATCATTGGCTATGGCAACAGCATCATCTCATTCATTTTCATTTTGATAGAAGTATATGAGGTAGCAGGAAAAAGGTGGAGGAATGACACTAGAGAAAGACAACCATTTCCTGCAATAACCCTCTGAAATCAGCATCTCACATTTTTATACAAAAATCCCAAGAGTAATTTGAATTTAATCCTGCTGGCAAGGAATAGGGAAGAATTGGAATTATTTTAGAAGAGGGTTTATTTTGTGTGAAATATACTCAGATCTCATGAGCAATGAACCACCTTATAAAATCTAGGCAGACAGACACCAGACTCTTGAACAGAAAACATAAAGGTTCTGCAAGGTCATTTAGAGAGAAAGCTAGTCATATCCTGTAGTAGAGTTGTAGCTGATTTTTGACTGTCACAAAAAGTAGTCAATGGGGTGGATTGGGAGGCTATCAAGGGAAAAAACAGTTTCATGAAGTTAGGCCTAATGCACTGGACTATGAATTCAGTTTTCAACTAGGATGGAGAAGGGAAAGTCACAAAGGAAGCCAAAGGGAGGTTGTGCAGACCCTGTGGTTAACAATGGAAGTGAAACTTTTCCAAACAGTCAAAGTTTCTAAGACCTTATCTGGAATACTGTGGACAACTCTGCTCATCCACATTCAAGAAAGATGAATTCAAATTGGAACAGGTACAGAGAAGTCCTACTAGGATGATAAGGGGAATGGAAAGTCTATCTTATGGGAGGAGACTAAAAGAGCTTGGCTAGCAGAGCTTGGCAAAACAAAGGTGGAGAGGGAAAAGGATTGCTCTTTCTAAAATACATCAAGTCGGTAAACACCAGGGAGGGAGAAGAGCTATTTAAGCTAAAGGACAACTTTGGCAGAAGAACAAATGAGGATAAACTGGCCATGAGTAGATTTAAGATAGAAATTAGAAGGTTTCTAAACATTTAAGGAATGAGGTTCTGGAATAGGCTTAATAGCTTATACTTAACTTTATAAGAAGGATCAAGCTGAAAAACTAAAAAAAAACAACACGTAACATCTTGGACTGTGTCCGCTTTGCTTTATTATTCCCAAGAATTCATTCCAGCATTCCTGGCATATCACTACCTATCACTAGGGTGCAGAGAGCACCACATCTATATGTTGTTAGCCAAGCGCAGCTTAAAAAGTGAAGTACGAACTTGCTAACTTTAAAAGCGTAACAAGAAAAATGACTATAATACATATAATTGCATATTAGAGCAAGCCATTTAAAAATATGCAAGCAAAGCAGAGTTACCTGACGACGACAGCCAACCACATATCTTGGTCCATTTGTAGCTTTCACAATGACTAGAGAGAGAGAAAATGACAGAGAAAACAAGATCACACTTTTTTTAACCCCCCTAATTGCTAGTGCAAAATAAGTAGCAATTATACAGTATTTTCAGAGTGATGTCTAATTAATAATGCTCTATTTCATTCTTTTAAAAAAAATCATAATTTAATTGGCTTATTTTAAAAACCAGAGGTTTCAAAAAAAGTAAAACATCTAGGGAACTTACATTTCTCTTCTGTTAACTGTTTAAGAACCTCACCAACAATCTATGAAAAAAATTGAAACAAGTATTAGCTACATCTATGAAATTATATTAGTATATAGAATATTTAACAAATTCACAGCTCCATCTCTGCCAGTCACCTTCTACTCCCTTTTCTTGCTCCATAGGAAAAGCCTACTATTCTATTTCTTTCTCATTGCCCCATACACCAGGAACAACTGTTAAAAATACACCTACTCTGTGTACTTACCTCCTGTAAAGACCACACCATGGCACAAATTTGCTCTGATGGTATCATATCCCATTTATATCCTTCACTTTTAAATCCATCTGTGGTAAGAACTTGCTACGCACAGTTCACCTACCGCACAGTGCCATACACAGTTGTGTCATTATTGCTTACCTGTCCAACACTTTGCAAAGCCTTGAGGTCATTTTCAGATTTTTCATACTGCTTGGTAAGCTCTTTCAGTTGTTCCCTTACTTAAAAAGAAAAGAAAAGAAAAGGATTTGGTACGCCTTTAATCCACTAGAAACCAAGTGCAAGGGCTGGCCAATTTGCAGAGTAGATATAACTGCATTTAACAGTTTCTGGGTAAAGTCAATACAAGCGAATCAGCAATGAGCTATTCTTGCTAGTAGCAGTAACTCTATCCCAGAACAGACACCCAGCCATTAACTCTGGCTTGCAGACCAGGTATCCTAGGCTAAGGCCGGCACAAAATCTAGGAGGACGCTAATGGGAAAAACAAGGGTCTTCAATCGCTTGTCAATACGCCTATATCCCTGCCCCTGGGTGAATAGTGTTAGCTCAGCTGGGCCTAACCCCTCCCTGCCCAATAACCAATGGGGGGGGGGGGGGCTGGAACACTTGGGCCCAGCCATGTCCCCCCAGGATGGGGATTCCCTATGGAGGGGATCAACCCTCCCCCCACTGGATCAGGGCCAGAGCCCCCAGCCCAGCCTCTCCGGATACCCAGGGGCCGCAACACAGGCGCTACCAGCCCCCCGCCCCAAGAGCTTCCCCCTTCGGAACCGCTCCCCCCTCCCGTTACCCTCGCCCCCCGGGCCGCTCCGCCCGCTTCCCACTGCGGGGGCCCCGGGCCGCTCCGCTTCCCCCGCCCCCCACCCCCGCCCGGCTGCCCCGCGGCCCCGGCCGATGACCCAGCGCTGTGGCCGGGCAGCGGCCCCGGCCCCCCACTCCGCCCTCCCCCGGCCCGGCGGCGCGCGGCGCTCACACTCCTTGAGGCGCCCATCGATCTCCTTGTGCTCCAGCAGCTTCTTGCGGTAATCCTGCAGCGCCTTGTCTCTCGGGTCCGCCATGATGAGCAGGCGCCGCTCATAGGGAATGCCGGGAAGGGCCATGGCCGCCGGGGGCAGGGCCGCGCGCCGCCACCTCCCCCCGCCCCGCGCACGCAGGCCCGCCCGCCGCCTGGGCGGACAGCGCCCCCTGCCGCCTCGGAGGGGAACGGCGCCGCCAGCGAGGCGCTGCGCTGCCCGCCGCCAGCCGCGCACCCCCCCAGGGTCCTAGCGCCATCCGCACAGACTCAGGAAAGGGAGGCAAATTGCAGGGCAGGGGCAGCCCCAGGCGGGCTACAGCCGGGAGGAGCGCAGGGCATTGGGGTGGATGGGTGGGAGGGTGTGTGTGTGTGCAAAAAATGCATTGCCTCGAAACGTTGTATTTTATTCATAGATTCATAGATTCTAGGACTGGAAGGGACCTCGAGAGGTCATCGAGTCCAGTCCCCTGCCCTCATGGCAGGACCAAATACTGTCTAGACCATCCCTGATAGACATTTATCTAACCTACTCTTAAATATCTTCAGAGATGGAGATTCCACAACCTCCCTAGGCAATTTATTCCAGTGTTTAACCACCCTGACAGTTAGGAACTTTTTCCTAATGTCCAACCTAGACCTCCCTTGCTGCAGTTTAAGCCCATTGCTTCTTGTTCTATCCTTAGAGGCTAAGGTGAACAAGTTTTCTCCCTCCTCCTTATGACACCCTTTTAGATACCTGAAAACTGCTATCATGTCCCCTCTCAATCTTTTCTTTTCCAAACTAAACAAACCCAATTCTTTCAGCCTTCCTTCATAGGTCTTGTTCTCAAGACCTTTAATTAGTCTTGTTGCTCTTCTCTGGACCCTTTCCAATTTCTCCACATCTTTCTTGAAATGCGGTGCCCAGAACTGGACACAATACTCCAGCTGAGGCCTAACCAGAGCAGAGTAGAGCGGAAGAATGACTTCTCGTGTCTTGCTCACAACACACCTGTTAATACATCCCAGAATCATGTTTGCTTTTTTTGCAACAGCATCACACTGTTGACTCATATTTAGCTTGTGGTCCACTATAACCCCTAGATCCCTTTCTGCCGTACTCCTTCCTAGACAGTCTCTTACCATTCTGTATGTGTGAAACTGATTTTTTCTTCCTAAGTGGAGCACTTTGCATTTGTCTTTGTTAAACTTCATCCTGTTTAACTCAGACCATTTCTCCAATTTGTCCAGATCATTTTGAATTATGACCCTGTCCTCCAAAGCAGTTGCAATCCCTCCCAGTTTGGTATCATCCGCAAACTTAATAAGCGTACTTTCTATGCCAATATCTAAGTCGTTAATGAAGATATTGAACAGAGCCGGTCCCAAAACAGACCCCTGCGGAACCCCACTCATTATGCCTTTCCAGCAGGATTGGGAACCATTAATAACAACTCTCTGAGTACGGTTATCCAGTCAGTTATGCACCCACCTTATAGTAGCCCCATCTAAATTGTATTTGCCTAGTTTATCAATAAGAATATCATGCGAGACCGTATCAAATGCCTTACTAAAGTCTAGGTATACACAGCTTCTCCTTAGGGAAGGGTTGGAACAACTAACATCGATGAGGAGGAGACAATCTCTCCTTAGATTGTGTGTAGGTTCTTGTACATTTTTAATATGTTTTTTTCTGCAGTGCTTTTACTTAAGAATAAAATAGGCTTGCTTATCTAGCTCAAGCTTCAGTGTGCTGCAGCAGCAGTAGTGGGAACTACAAGTTGTGCAATACAAAATCATAGAATATCAGGGTTGGAAGGGACCTCAGGAGGTCATCTAGTCCAACCCCCTGCTCAAAGCAGGACCAATTCCCAACTAAATCATCCCAGCCAGGGCTTTGTCAAGCCTGACCTTAAAAACCTCTAAGGAAGGAGATTCCACCACCTCCCTAGGTAACCCATTCCAGTGCTTTACCACCCTCCTAGTGAAAAAGTTTTTCCTAATATCCAACCTAAACCTCCCCCACTGCAACTTGAGACCATTACTCCTTGTTCTGTCATCAAGTACCACTGAGAACAGTCTAGATCCATCCTCTTTGGAACCCCCTTTCAGGTAGTTGAAAGCAGCTATCAAATCCCCCCTCATTCTTCTCTTCTGCAGACTAAACAATCCCAGTTCCCTGAGCCTCTCCTCATAAGTCATGTGCTCCAGCCCCCTAATCATTTTTGTTGCCCTCCATTGGACTCTTTCCAATTTTTCCACATCCTTCTTGTAGTGTGGGGCCCAAAACTGGACACAGTACTCCAGATGAGGCCTCACCAATGTCGAATAGAGGGGAATGATCACATCCCTCGATCTGCTGGCAATGTCCCTACTTATTCAGCCCAAAATGCCATTAGCCTTCTTGGCAACAAGGGCACACTGTTGACTCATATCCAGCTTCTCCTCCACTGTAACCCCTAGGTCCTTTTCTGCAGAACTGCTTCCTAGCCATTCGGTCCCTAGTCTGTAACAGTGAATGGGATTCTTCCGTCCTAAGTGCAGGACTCTGCACTTGTCCTTGTTGAACCTCATCAAGTTTCTTTTGGCCCAATCCTCTAATTTGTCTAGGTCCCTCTGTATCCTATCCCTACCCTCCAGCGTATCTACCACTCCTCTCAGTTTAGTGTCATCTGCAAACTTGCTGAGAGTGCAGTCCACGCCATCCTCCAGATCATTAATGAAGATATTGAACAAAACCGGCCCCAGGACCGACCCTTGGGGCACTCCGCTTGAAACCGGCTGCCAACTAGACATGGAGCCATTGATCACTACCCGTTGAGCCCGACGATCTAGCCAGCTTTCTATCCACCTCATAGTCCATTCATCCAGCCCATACTTCTTTAACTTGCTGGCAAGAATACCGTGGGAGATTGTATCAAAAGCTTTGCTAAAGTCAAGGAATAACACATCCACTGCTTTCCCCTCATCCACAGAGCCAATTATCTCCTCATAGAAGGCAATTATGTTAGTCAGGCATGACTTGCCCTTGGTGAATCCATGCTGACTGTTCCTGATCACAAATTGCGGCATGTTGGGAGAACATCCTGGTTCCTGCCAGGACGCACTCTCTGTCCTCCCAGCAGGAAGCTGACTGAAGCTGGGAGCACCAGGCAAGCAAGCAAAGAGGAAGCTGCTGGACTGTCATCTTGTTCTATGTTTCTTTACAGACTAAAACCTCATTCCTGGTGGTTTGTCTGAGTGGGTTTGGTCTGAAGTCAATGCCCACTGACACACAACACAGAGCACACAGAGGAGCCACAGGCCCAGTTTCCCAAAGCCCCAAAGCCGACTTACCCTAGCTTGGACAACCTCATACTGGGCCAGTGAACAGGAGGGGGGTTAGGCTTAGAAAGAGTTGTGTGGTAACTTGTAACTGTAGGCAGTTACATTATTAGTCTCTGAAGAGCAAGCAAGTCAGCCTGTTTCTGCAGATTATCCTTTGACAGGAATAACACAATGAAGGCAGGGAACTGTTCAGTCTGGAAATACCCTGGGCAGGAAGGAGAGAGACATGGTGTCCTCCCAAGAGAGGTGATGACTGGGGGCTGGAAGCCTAAGCGTGGGTGAGTTTGCTGGACCAGTAAGGGTTAAATATACGTGTAGCTACCCTGAACTGTGACAACACCATCAAACCTTGTGGGTCCCCTAGGATCTATAGAAGACATGGGCCATCTGGTTGGGGGCTCCTCTCCTGGCCAGTGGCCACAGTCCTTTCCCTGCTTCCTGGCACTGAAGACCATGATTCCCACTGGCCACTGCTGCTTCAGAAGCCATTAAAATGGCAGACAAGGTAATAAAGTCACAAGTAACTTCCACTGCATTTGGTGGTAGGGCCATCCAGTTGTCATGCCATCTCACTGTGTTGATGCCAACCTAATGGAGCACCTTCCCATTGGAATTCCAAGAGACACTGGAAGACAACGAGGAGACTTCAAATGCAAGAAATGTGAGCAGCAAAATGGTGAGAAAATGGCCCTGTGGATCAAGCACAGGACTGTGAGTCAGAAGACCTGAGTTGTATGGCTACAGATTGTTTGTCTAACCCTTGGCAAGTTACACCGGCAAAAATTATCATACACGGGTTCCTAACTTTAGGCATCTAACTCCATATTTAGGCATTTAGATCCAGATCCTCAAAGGTATATGGGCACTTCAGGCACCTGAATACCTCTGAGGATCTGGGCCTTAGGCCCTGATCTTCCACTGCGGTCCATGTGGCCAGACTGCTGCACTCACTACAGAACCCCAGTGAAGTCACTGGGGTACTGAATGGACACAGCAGTCCACACACATGCTGTCAGTTGCAGGAATGTGGCCTTGAATAGAAGTGGTTTTCAGATGTGCTGCACTACACTGGAGGATGTCAAAGGGGGCTGTGAGGGATCAGTGCTTTTGAAAACCAGACCACTTTTATCCGGGTGTCTAAACATGGAGCTAGGTGGCTAACTTTAAGCACCCAGGGTTGAAAATGCTGGCCTTAATCTTTAGTGCCTTAATTTCCCTTTTCGTAAAGCAAAGGCTATTTTTATTTCCCATTTTTACTGGGAAGTTGTGAGGTGCTTTGAGTCCTCAGATGGTGGGTGTGGCAAAAGCACATAGTATCAGTTTTATAATATAACAATTAAATGAATAATCAAATGACTTACATGTAATTTGCATAGTGAAGAGTCAATTGCAGGTAAACCAACAAAGACATTCTTTAACTACAGTGCAGTCAGGAAGCATCAGAGTTGCACTAAGGTTTCAGTTGCAACAGCTGAGTGACCTTTGCAGAGTTACTCATTTTGTACATTATCAAACTATACCTGCTGCTTTCCAGAGAATGATTGTGTCAGGGTTCTGCCTGTTGATGACACGCACAGGGAGAAATCTAGGTCATTTTAAAGAAAGAATGTATTGCTTTACTTAGTAGTTTATAGATAAACAGTAAAAATTCTTGACTCCTATTGGACCAGTCCACACAAAGACATGTAACAATTTTTGAAACTAGTTTCAAACAGTGAGGTGCCGACACTTGGTTTGTCTCCATCCTCAACATGTTTACAATACAAACCATTGGTCCAATCCTGCAAAATTCTTTATCCATGAGTTCAATAGGATGTGAGTAAACGTACACATATGCGTAAGTATTTGCAGGATCAGGGCCCAGGTTAAGCCATGATCAGAAGCCATAATATAACCTTGCTGGGTGGAAGTTGTCTTGAGCATGTTTTGTGAAGCATGGTTGTTTTCAACAGCATGGTTGAAGTCTTTCAGCCATGGTTGTAACGTATACAGGGCCCAATCCTCAGAGATGCTGAGTGCCATCAGCTGAAGTCAGTCACACGGTTCTTGTGTGGTATGATTGTGACTGGGCTTTGTATAGTTCAGTGCATGGTGCCGCTATACATTGGCATAGCTTGTGTGTGGATGGTAGTTCAGTGCATAGTGCTACTGTAGTCTGGCACAGTTTGGTGTGTGGTGTGGCTGTTCTGTAACAAAGTTGGATGTGCGATTGAAACACTGGCACAAGCTGATGCCAGATGTGGTCTACAATCATGACATGGTTTGGTGTATGGCTATATGCTGGTAAAGTTTGGAGCCCTGGTGCATCAGATTCCTGTGTTATTTGATGGATAGCACGGTAGTTAACAACAGTTTGGTGGATTGACATTGTTTGGTGCATGGCAGATTCCAGTGCCATTTAGTGCATTGGCATGGCTTGGTGTTGGTTTGGTTTTGGATGCCTGCCCATCCTGGCTAATAGCCATTGATGGACCTATCCTCCCTGCATTTATCTCATGCTTTTTGAACCGTTATAGTCTTGGCCTTCACAACATCCTCTGGCAAAAAGTTCCACAGCTTGGCTGTGTGTTGTGTGAAGAAATACTTCCTTTTGTTTGTTTTAAACCTGCTGCCTCTTAATTTCATTTGGTGACCCCTAGATCTTGTGTTTTGAGAAGGAATAAATAACACTTCCTTATTTACTTTCTCCACACTAGTAATGATTTTATAGACCTCTTTCATATCCCCCCTTAGTTGTCTCTTTTCCAAGCTGAAAAGTTCCAGTCTTATTAATCTCTCCTCATATGGAAGCTGTTCCATACCCCTAATCATTTTTGTTGCCCTTCTCTGTACCTTTTCCAATTCCAATATATCTTTTTTAGAGATGGGGCCACCAGATCTGCACCCAGTATTCAAGATGTGGGCATACCATGGATTTATATAGAGGCAATATGATATTTTCTATCTTATTATCTATCCCTTTCCTAATGATTCCAAACATTCTGTTTGCTTTTTTGACTGCCGCTGCACATTGAATGAAAGTTTTCTGAGAATTATCCACAATGACTCCAAGAGTGGCAACAGCTAATTTAGACCCCATCATTTTATATGTATAGTTGGGATTATGTTTTCTAATGTGCATTACTTTGCATTTATCAACATTGAATTTCATCTGCCATTTTTTTGCCCAGTCACCTGATTTTGTGAGATCCCTTTGTAGCTCGTCGCAGTCTGCCTGGGATTTAACTATTTTGAGTAGTTTTGTATCATCTGCAAATTTTGCCAACTCACCTTTTACCCTTTTCCAGATTGTTTATGAATATGTTAAATAGGACTGGGCCCAGTACAGATCCCTGGGGGACACCACTATTTACCTCTTTCCATTCTGAAAACTGACCATTTATTCCTACCCTTTGTTTCCTATCTTTTAACCAGTTACTTTAAGCTTCCCTCTTATCCCATGACAGTTTATGGTGTTGCCACGGCCTGGTGCCTGGCACACTTTGGTGCATCGGCATGGCTTGGTGTTGCAACAGGTGAATGGCAGATGCCAATGTAGCCTGGTGCATTGGCATGGCTGGGTGTTGCCATGGTTTGGTGCATGGCACACTTTGGCGCATTGGTATGGCTGGGTGTTGCTTGGGCAGGGGTTCTCAAACTGGGTGTTGGGATCCCTCGGAGGGTCGTGAGGTTATTACTTTGGGGGTCGCAAGCTGTCAGCCTCCACCCCAAACCCTGCTTTGCCTCCAGCGTTTATAATGGTGTTAAATATATTAAAAAGTGTTTTTAATTTATGGGGGGGGGTCCACACTCAGAGGCTTCCTATGTGAAAGGGGTCATCAGTACAAAAAGTTGAGAACCACTGTGCTAGGGCCTGGTGCATGACAGATGCCAGTGTAGCCTGGTGCATTGGTACGGCTGGGTGTTGCCCTGGTTTGGTGCATGGCACACTTGGTGCATTGGTACGGCTGGGTGTTGCCATGGTTTGGTGCATGGCACATTTTGGTGCATTGGCAGATCCGAGTGTAGCCTGGTGCATTGGCACGGCTGGGTGTTGCCATGGTTTGGTGCATGGCACATTTTGGTGCATTGGCAGATCCGAGTGTAGCCTGGTGCATTGGCAGATCCGAGTGTAGCCTGGTGCATTGGCACAGCTGGGTGTTGCCATGGTTTGGTGCATGGCACATTTTGGTGCATTGGCACGGCTGGGTGTTGCCATGGTTTGGTGCATGGCACATTTTGGTGCATTGGCATGGCTGGGTGTTGCCAGGGCCTCGTGCATTGGCAAATCCGAGTGTAGCCTGGTGCATTGGCATGGCTGGGTGTTGCCAGGGCCTGGTGCATTGGCACAGCTGGGTGTTGCCATGGTTTGGTGCATGGCACACTTTGGTGCACTGGGTGTTGCCAGGGCTTGGTGCATTGGCAGATCCGAGTGCAGCCTGGTGCACTGGCATGGCTGGGTGTTGCCAGGGCCTGGTGCATTGGCACAGCTGGGTGTTGCCATGGTTTGGTGCATGGCACATTTTGGTGCATTGGCATGGCTGGGTGTTGCCAGGGCCTCGTGCATTGGCAAATCCGAGTGTAGCCTGGTGCATTGGCATGGCTGGGTGTTGCCAGGGCCTGGTGCATTGGCAGATCCGAGTGTAGCCTGGTGCATTGGCATGGCTGGGTGTTGCCAGGGCCTGGTGCATTGGCACAGCTGGGTGTTGCCATGGTTTGGTGCATGGCACACTTTGGTGCACTGGGTGTTGCCAGGGCTTGGTGCATTGGCAGATCCGAGTGCAGCCTGGTGCACTGGCATGGCTGGGTGTTGCCAGGGCCTGGTGCATTGGCACAGCTGGGTGTTGCCATGGTTTGGTGCATGGCACACTTTGGTGCACTGGGTGTTGCCAGGGCCTGGTGCACTGGCAAATCCGAGTGCAGCCTGGTGCATTGGCATGGCTGGGTGTTGCCATGGTTTGGTGCATGGCACACTTTGGTGCACTGGGTGTTGCCAGGGCTTGGTGCATTGGCAGATCCGAGTGCAGCCTGGTGCATTGGCATGGCTGGGTGTTGCCAGGGCCTGGTGCATTGGCACAGCTGGGTGTTGCCATGGTTTGGTGCATGGCACACTTTGGTGCACTGGGTGTTGCCAGGGCCTGGTGCATTGGCAGATCCGAGTGCAGCCTGGTTCGCTGGCCTGGCCCGGCCCACGGGCACTGGCACGATTCGGGGCGGGTGCAGGGGCTGTGGGCTGGGCGCGGAGTGGTCCCGCTGCCGCGCAGGGATGGGCGGGCCCCGGGGACGCATCACCGCGGGCCGCCCGCACCCGGCTCCTCCAATGGGGCAGGGCCAGGTCAGGCCGGGGCCCGGGTGCGGGCCGCGTCGCACGTCCGCAGCTTCCCGGCCGGGAAATCCCGGCCGCGCCTAGCGGGGCGGGGCCGCCCGGCCGGGTCTAGTCCCGCGCGCCGGGCAGCCCCGCACACACACGCGCCATGAGCCGCTGCGACCTGCGTTGGCTGCTGCTGGCGCTGCTCGGGGCGGCGGGGCTGGGATCCAGGGCGGCCGCCGGGCAGCCGCTGCCGGGCTCCGCGGAGCAGAGGTGCTTCTGCCAGGTGAGAGCCCCCGGCCCGTGCGCCCCTCGTGTCCGTCTGTCCGTCCTCTCCCCTCTGCGCCTCCCCGCGGTGGCCGTCCCTCCTCTCCCCCCCTCTGCGCCTCCCCCAGGTGGCCGTCCGTCTGTCCTCTCCCCCCACCCCCTCTTTCCCCGGTGTCTGTCTGTCCATCCCTTTCCCCCCATCTGCGCCTCCCCGCGGTGTCTGTCACAGTGTCTGTGTTCTACCCCCCATCCCCACACTCCTGTTGTCTGCATGTTTCTCTATCCCCACACCTGTCACATCCTCCCCTATCTGTCTCCTCCCTAAAACAACAAGGAGTCCTTGTGGCACCTTATAGACTAACACATTTATTTGGAAAAATAACAGGAGTACTTGTGGCACCTTAGAGACTAACAAATTTATTAGAGCATATATATATATATATATATATATATATATATATATATATATATATAGCAGTACATGAAAAGATGGGAGTTGCCTTACCAAGTGGGGGGTTGAGACAAGTCAATTAAAGTGGGCTATTATCAACAGGACGAAAAATCACTTTTGTAGTGGTAATCAGGGTGGCTCATTTCAAACCGTTAACAAGAAGGTGAGAGTAACAGTAGGGCAAATTAGCATGGGGAAATTAGTTGTTTTTTTTTAGTTCTTGTAGTGACCCGTCCACTCCCAGTCTTTATTCAGGCTTAATTTGATGGTGTCCAGGTTGCAAATTAATTCCAGTTCTGCAGTGTCTCCTCCTTGTATCCCTCCTGGGCACTCACTAATCTCCTCCTTAACCTATGTCGTGAAGGGTGGGTCTCCAGAACTGTGTGAGGGTTAGGGCTGGCTTGGCAGTGCTGGAGTTTGAAGGTCTCTGTTAACTGTTCGAACAATTGACCAAGGGTCGTGGTGGATTCTCCATCACGGAGAATTTTTCAGTCAAGGGTGGATTGTGTTTCTAAAAGCTCTGTTCTAGGAATTATTTTGGGGGCGTTCTCTGGCCTGAACTATATAGGAGGTCAGACTAGGCCAGGGGTTCTCAAACTTCATTGCACTGCGACCCCCTTCTGACAACAAAAATTATTACAGGACCCCGGGAGGGGGGCTGAAGCCTGAGCCACCTGGGGGGGGGAAGCCAAGCCCCACCTCCCCAGGCCAGGGGGCCAAAGCCAAAGCCCCAAAGCTTCAGCCCCAGGCAGGCAAGTCTAAGCCCTGGCGACCCCATTAAAACGGGGTTGTGACCCACTTTGGGGTCCCAACCCACAGTTTGAGAACTGCTGGACTATGTGATCACAATGGTCCCTTCTGGCCTTGGAATCTATGACACTATGAAACCATAGGCACAGCGTGGCCAGCAGCAGTATATGCTGTCCCATACAGCCCTGCTGCCAGTGTGTCTCCTCCCTGAGCTGGAGGGATCCATCATCAGGGGGTGAGGGACAGTATACTTTGCAGGCTCATTTATAGTCCTTAGGCCGGGGTAGTCAATAGGGGGACCGCGGGCCAAATCTCGACCGCCAGATGCTTTTGAACGGACCCCAAAATCTTTTTACTTACTTATTATTATTGTTTTTTACTATTTTCTCTGAAGTCTGGACCTTGACTATACCTTGACCAAGAAATTTGGACCTTGGCAAAAAAATAATTGACTGGTCTAAGGTATTTCAAGGATGTGCATCACTATAGTATCTGAGGGTGAAATCTTCCTGTCTGTCCTGTTTCTCACTTGTCACATTCCCTGGGGTCAGGAACTATTCCTTATGCTTCTGACATTCAGGAGAGAGAGATTTTGACAGGTTTTGAGATTTGTCCTGTGTACAAGCCTCTCTTGTAGAAGAGATTAAAATATAAAATCCAATCTTAAGACTGTAAATGCATAATAAAGTTTTTGTTGCAATGTTAACTCTTCCACATTGCATATGCTGGGTCAGATCCTCAGCCGGCGTAAAGCAGTGTAGCTCCGTTAACTTCAGTGAAGCTATGCTGACTTACACCAGCTGAGGATCGGTCCTGCTGTGTTTAAGCGATACATTTAACAGCCTAAACAGCAACCATGTATGTGCAACGTAAGGACCAGATCTTGCAATTATATGAATGGACCCCACGCAGAATCCCCGACTTCGGTGGGTTCTTTATTGGCTCATTTGCAGGATTTGGGGCCTAGATGAGTTAAAATTGCAATGAAATATTTAACACTTTCATTTTCTGACCCATGTTTAAACCTTGTAACCTCAATGTGACAATAATAGGTTTTGTGTTAACTTCCTCTTTCTTTTCCATCTATAAAAAAGGAAGTGGGAAATGGGAACTATGGAGTTGCACAACTGGCACCCAATTATTAACATTGGGTTAATAATCATTTTCATGTACATAGCCTCTTCCGGTTGTGGATCTCAAAGCCCACAGACTTGATATTCAGATGTCAGACATGTACTGCTGATAAAGAAAAAAAAATGTTATTCAGTTCTTTATATATAATATATAACCATAGAGACTGAATAGCGATTGGGAGAAAGAGGCATTAATTCACACAAGTACAAGTCTAATGAAAAGCAAGTACCACCGTATGGGACAGACGTAGAATAGTGCTTTGCATAGGCACACTGAAATGCTTATTCTTTTCTTTTTCCTGTGGGTGGGAACGGTTGGCACTATAACTTGTGCATCTGAGCTCTCTAAAGCCAGATTTTTTTCTGCTGCCTTTTCTTTTAGAATATAATTTGTTTTGTTAATAGCATTGTTCATAATCGAGGTATCCCGAACTTTATCACCTTCACAAAACAGGGGTTTGGTTACGTGCTGACAGTGTGTTGTATAAGGAAAGAGAATAGCTTGTATGTCCCCATTAGCTCAGACATGGCATAGGATGACCTTGGGGATGTTGGTACAGACTTAAGATAAAACTAGCACTCACAACATTTCAGATGCTGGACCAAATAGGTCCTGATTCTGCAATGAGCTCCACGTGGGCTGGTTTCAGTGAGGCTCCCCATGGGGGAGATTGAGGCCTAACTTTTTTGACAGCTACGTTACAGTTCCTTTACATTAAGGCCACCACTACCCAGTTCTGAAACTTGGTTATCAGAAATGGCCCTGTGTAACCAAAAACAACTTAACAATTTCACATAATGTTGCTGCTTTACCATCTGTCTCATTAGCACTAAATATCATTTCAAGATCTCCGTTCCAATAACTTTACAAACAGCTCATCCTCCACTCAGATATTTTTGTTTATGATGCATTATATGCTTTAATCAATCATTAATCAAGTCTCCCTGTGGACTCCCAGCAACTTACTGCACAAATGTTGTTTACAGACCTGTGTAGTTGCTTTGTGGAAACACTGCAGCTGTTTGGTGAAGGGCAACCTGGATTTTGGTCAAACATTGTGCAGTTAGGCAAATGAAGGTTATTCAAATAACATAAGCGTTTTTTTTTGTTTTGTTTTTGGTCAGTTTGGTACCTGGCCATAATAGAAAATGTGAGAAGTTGGGCCTCAAGAATATCTGATCCTTTGCTCCTTGAACAGATTTTTAACTCACGTTCCTTTCCTTTTTATTATTTTTTTTTTTTGTATTATGGTAATGCCTAATGTCACAGACCAAGAACTCAGCATGTGTTAGGTGCTGGACAGAGACAGAACAAAAAGATGGTCCCCAAAGAGCTTACAATCTAAGTATAAGACCAGAGACAACAGATGGATACAGACAGACAGAGGAAGTCAAGGAAATAGCGAGACAATATTGATCAGTGTGATTGGGCGTGGTATCAGCACACGTACAGCTGTCAAGTTTTTGGTAGGCAACACAGCAAAGGAGAGTTTTTTGGAAGGATTTGAAGGGGGAGAATAATAGGGCTTTGCGGATGTCTTTGGGGAGTTCTTCCCAAGCAGTAGGGGCAGCAGGGTTCCTATTTGAAAATTTAATGAGCGGGTGATTGAGGCTGACATCATGGTCTAATTGAAGGTGTGAAATAGACATTTCGGTAGTGAGTAAGAGATGATGGGTAGGGTGGGAGTAGACTGTGAAAGGCCTTGCAAGTGAAGACAAGTAGCTTGTGTTTAAAGAGACAGAAGGGGGAACAAGTGGAGGAAGGCAAAGAAGGGGTGGGGTGGTCCAAGCAATGGGCTAGGAGAAGATGCTCTTTAAGTTTGTGTTTTCAAGCCCTGCCCCGACCACTGAGGCAGGAATTCATACCTACCGACACTCAAAATGTCTCCATAGTGCCATCTGGGGAGCAAAACTGGGATGCATCTTCTAACTCTATTGGCAGTTGCAGCTCCCTACAGCACACATACACTCTGAAATGTCACCTGACGCAACTTCAGTCTCCACAGTGTGAGATGCTGCCAGGGAACTCAATAGGTGAGATACTGCTGACCGCACAGCTCTGCACCTTGCTCCTGGAGCTACCAGTGAGGCTAACGTGAGAGCCCTACAAGCCCAGTCTTGGCCCTCACGTCATATAGGAGTCACCTGGATGAGGTGAGTGGGAGGGGAAGGACTAACTGGATCCCAGTGTACAGCCACTGTGGCAGAAACTGGGCTTAGGAGCCTCCATAACTGAAGATCTGCCTCTGGCCGTGAGCTGCCAACTCACAAAAAATAGTGAGTTGATCCCGAAATTGAGTGGAGTACCACAAGCAGGGAGAGCTGGGAGGTGGGAACCAGGGTGGCTGCTGCTACAGGCTAAAAGATGCTCCTCGTTCCATCCTCTGAGAGGATCCCACTTCCTGTTCTGGCTGCAGGTGGGGATGGCAGGGTAATGTGTCACCATCTTCCCCACTCCACAGCTGGGCTGGGGACAGGTGGCAGCAGGGGGAGGAAGACGCACACACCCTGATTTCATTACCTTGGAAGCTCGTGGGAGTCTTTGCACTGACTTAAATGGGAGTTGGACTGGGCAATGAAAAGGAAGGGGGTGACCGAGAGAAAGCGAGGGAGGAGGGAGCAAACCAGACATGGGGGAAGAAAGTAGAGGATAGAGCAGAGAGGACAATTGCAGAACAGAGTGAAGAACTAGATGAGGGAAAGGAGGGAGATGAAATGAAGGAGGAAGAACAAAAGCAAGGGAAATATAGTAAGATTTTTATCTGATGGGGTTTAGTACCAAAATATTGCAGTGATCTAATGGCTGTGTTAGGTACACATGCCATGCCGATACATTAGTTTTAGAGAGTTAATTAGACATGCATACTGAGTTCCAGCTGCATTCCTTCACAAGAAGACCCCAAACTTCCTCAAGAATCTGGGCCACTCATATTGTCTGGAATGTTTGTATCTGCCAGCTGCGACTGCATCATAGCTTTAGTGTTGCTATCTTGTAGTTGGGCAAAACCAGCCCTGCCCTCTTGCCTCATGTCATGCTTACACACCCCTTCCGTCTTTGGCTCCACCATAGCTTTAGTGTTCCCTCCTTTCGCTTGGGCAAAACCAGCCCTCGCCTCTGGGCTCAGGGAAACCCAACTGTTCAGCTCGGCGAGTCCTATGAACAATGAAGCACATGGCTCATGTTTGTGAGTATATCAGCTTGTGTGTTTCATCTTAAACAACTGTTCCAGATAAATATTTATTTTTTAAAGATGTCACGTAGTGTGTGGCATATGTTGTCAACATATTTATAATTAAGACGTCGCTGCCATGACAGTAGGCGCTGTAGATATCTAAATAAAGAACATTACGGCTTCTGCTAAGGGGCCTAAAGCAGCAGGGAAAGACATTGATACAGTGATGTATGTCCATATAAGAACCTATAAGGAACGTTGTAACTCTGGAATTACGCTAGACCAGAGGTGTAATCTTGTGTTTCCTGGCTGGACTTTGCATTTTGATCTTGGCTATTTCTAGACTTTCTAGAGCAGGTCAGCTTAGCCAGGGCAAAAGTGAAATGGAAGCCTTAGGTCCCAATAAGACTAATTTCTCCTTACACCAGTAGCATTGCTTCACTCCTCTAGGAGACTTGGATCACACACACTGACTTTCAGTGCTCGGTAGCTCTTTTCTCTGGGACCTCTGGTGTCTCAGGCTTCAGCATCTTGGAGGCTTCCTGGCTTCACTGGCTCCTGTTCTGTCTCCCTTTACATTGTCTCCAGCCTTTGGCTCCTCAGGAAGGGAGGCAGTGGTAGGTAAGCAGGCCAGTAGTGCCTGTTAGGCCATGTGTATGCTTGAGAACTGAACCATTCCTAACTGGGAGGCTAGAACTGGGGTGGAGCACAAAGGGTGAATTCCTGAGTGTATTAAATCAATGGGAATTGTCAGTGGCACGAGGAGTTCCATGTGCCTACACTAGCCATGCTGAATTGTCCTGAACCCTCTGCGTGGCCTGTCTTTTCCCTCGTGCTATTCTAAACCCACTTGCAATGCTCGCCGGCTTCCTGTACCGCAGCTCCCAGAAGCAGCGGAATCTGGGCTGTTTCAAAAGACAGTCAGTGCCCAGGAGAACTGTCTGCACAGTGGTAGTGCCATCCATCCATGCTGGTATTATTGCCATCCACGCTGCAGATCAAAACCGCTCCAGCTGAATCAGTGAAAGCAAATCTAATCCCAGCAGTGTTTGGCATGGATGCCCCTTGAAGCCCTTCCGCGTGCAGATATTCCATGTTTTTCAAGGATGCCAGCAGGACCAACGTGTTCTCAGAATGGAACCTTTTTCTAGTGTACATGAATCATTAGCCGCCCAGATTTGCACCACAGTAGCGCTGAACAGCCATCTGGATCACAGTGCAGCGCGTTCCCTGGCTTAACTGAAGAATGCAATATTTCCAGACAGTAGCAATGAGGATTTTGAAACAGAAATGAGTGTAGACTAGGGATTAGTCAGTTAATTTTTTTTAATTGGGTGTCAGCCTAGTGATAAACTTAATTGCTGAGCTCTTAATTTTACAGCCATTGCAATACAAAACCCCTTCAGTTTCCCAATTACGGAATCGTAGAAATGTAGGGCTGGAAATGTCAATGTTTATACTGAAAACATGAGGTCAGGTGTAGGAAATAGTACTAGGTTTGCTTTGTAAAACAGGAGACTCCAAAACCAAACATAGAACCATAGTTTTGTAACAAAACTAGATTGTTTATGGGGAAGCAGGAGTGCTAGCATGGTAATGTAGACTTCCCTTTCCATTGAGTTCAGCAAGCCTTGATTGTGGTCCAGGTTGCCCAAATGATTTCTTTAAAGGAGTTGATTCCACAGTACTGACGCACAATAGAAGAGATTCAGGTCTGGAGACTGCGCTCCTTTTTCCTCAGCCAGCAGACTAAGCCATTGCAAAGTCAGTCATCTGCAGCTTTTTGCGAAGGGTGTTAATTGTTCCATCCATTCTTTCTTTCCTTGTTTAACCACTATCTAGGAGGAAAGTGTTCCATTGCCGTTGCCCCCTGCCCCCTTTGGGGGTGGGCGGAAGGGAGCAAGAAGGTGTTTAATTGCCCCAGTGGTGATTAGCACTATTCTGTTCAGATTTGTATATGGCCTTCACATAGTTATCAGAATGCCTTACAGAAGTCTTCAAGGGAGGTGACTAGCATCTCTTGCCTGGCTCGTTCTTTCCTTCTTCCCTTTCTCAACAATAATTTTTAAATGTATATTTTAAAAAATAATTTGATAGGTGTCTATGCTGCTCCGTGTTTGTCCCAGAGAAGGCAGGTCAAAGAAGTGTGCCTTCCCTGGGAGTGGAATGTAGGAAGGTTTGTGGTGGTACTTTGCTCCTGTGTGATTTCATTCCACTGTCTGGGATCAGCCCCTGAGAAAGTTCGGTTCCCCAAACAGAGGAGATTTACCCTACTTTGCACAGTTCTTTTGGGCCTGAGGAGCAGACCTATTTCTGTAGCTCTCATCCCGGATCTTTAGGTATCCTGGGCCCGAACTGATGAGTGCCTTAAAAATAAAGACCAAGACTGTGAATTACTTACTTGCGAGTGAGAGAAGAGAATTAACAAGAAGTCCTTGAAAACAACAACAAATAATATTCTGCTGTCTATATATCTCCATATTTACTTTGTTCCTTGCTTCTCTTTGGGTATGTCTATACTTACCTCCGGGTCCGGCGGTAAGCAATCGATCTTCTGGGATCGATTTATCGCGTCTTGTCTAGACGCAATAAATCGATCCCGGAAGTGCTCGCCGTCGACGCCGGTACTCCTGCTCCGCGAGAGGAGTACGCGGAGTCGACGGGGGAGCCTGCCTGCCACGTCTGGACCCGCGGTAAGTTCGAACTAAGGTACTTCGACTTCAGCTACATTATTCACGTAGCTGAAGTTGCGTATCTTAGTTCGAAGTGGGGGGTTAGTGTGGACCAGCCTTTGAGTATTATTCCTGTCACCCCCTGGCAATCACTAGAACAGCACCATTACAAGTTTACAGTTAGCTGTCACCGACCCTGACGCCTGTAAGGATCCTCTGTTTTCCACTATCCTCTCCTTTTGCCTCTGCCTGTAGCTTTGCTTCCAGTGCAATGAAGAGGGAGCTGAGATTTGACAAGATCAGAAATTTTGGAGACTGAACTAATATTTTGTCTGTGGGTGTAAATGGTTATGTGCTATAGATTTCTACTATTTTTGATAGGTGTTGAAGGACGGGGTCAAGGGAACCTATTATAATAAACTGTAACAAACTTCCTGTGGATATTCACTTCATAAACCAATATATATATTTAAATAAAGTCCTTCTTGGTCTTAAGTCCATGAATTTCCAAAACTGTAATATTACCCAGCACTGGATAATGCCACATTGCTCTATGTTGGGCTGATGTGTCAAAATCCAATCTAAGTCACCAACATAATGTAAAGGGTTGAGTGCTGAGAGTACTTCTGGCTCAGGTGTTTGAACACTGAGTTGTTCACTTCCTACTCTGTCTACTTATTTGACATTGTGCAACTTCCTCTTTGAGCCAGCAATCTGCGTGCAGTAAGACCACAAATGAATCTGTCTTCTCGTGCGGTCTTAAAAAAGCACTCAACAACAACAGCCCACTGAGTTGCTTTGGAATGATGCAAGAAACGTTGGCTTTTTAAAATAGATTTACCATTAATGTTTTCTTGGATCTCTGTCATTGATAGCTGAAGAGATTCCATCACATTTTGTCCAGTTCCGATTAAATCAGCTAAATGGCAGCAACACAATTCCCAAAACCAGTTTAATAAAGTGGTTTAATGGGACTTTATTTTGGCCGTTGTGAGTTCTGATGGTGGTATTGTTATTGCTTAATTGGTCTTGATGCAGGGGACTGGCACTCCTTCCAACCCCGAGATGCTACAGGGATTGTTGTCCTGTAAGAACCTAGGTAGGCAATTGCCATTGGTATAGTTCTGTTAAAGTTCAGGGCATTCAGCATCTTGCTGGATCAGGCCCTAATATTGTACATATACAATGTATGTGGCCAAAGGAGTGTATTTATGTGTGCTTTGTAGACAGGGCAAGAGTGTATGTGTAATAGTACAACTTAGTCAAATGTTTCAATCAGAATCTAAGATTTTTTTAAAAAGAGTGAAGTATTCATGAAATATCAGCTCTTCAGCAATACGCCAACTATGAATAAGTTTTGGAGAAAGGGCATTCCTCCACAGAGATTTACAGACACCAAGATATATTGCAAAAGGCACAAGACAGTTCTCAAAGCTGTGTCTAAAAAAATAGGAAATACCAAGCCAGTACAGCAGGGTTGAATGCTTGTTAATTCTAATTAACCTCCTTATCTGGTAGCCTCTTAGGAAAAGTCTGGGAAGACAGTTTAGTATTAAATACTGTGCACTGTACGTAAAAATAGATCCTGTATTTTGTTCATATTATGTATCATATTTTATTTTTTATTCAACAGGTCACTGGTTACTTAGATGATTGCACCTGTGATGTTGAAACCATAGATACATTTAACAACAACAAGCTTTTTCCTAGATTAAATAAACTTCTGGAAAGTGACTACTTCAGACATTACAAGGTATTTTCATATTAGAAAATTATATTCATTGCCAAAAATACGCTGGGACTAGATAAGTAGTGTGTGTTTGGTTTTTTTTAAAATCTCCATATAAATGATCAATTATCTTTTAATTCACGTATTCTTTTTTTAGGCGCATGATCATAACAATTCAGGCTTTCATACTATTCGGAGACTCTTAATTTGAGGCAACATAGTCTTCAAATAAATTATATAAAGTTTTAAGAATTGCTTCTGAAGCATTATTTTTTCCCTTAAAGGCTTTAGTGGTAGAGCAAGGAAGTGGTTTTTATGCCAGGTGAAGTGTGGAAAATATTTGCTGGGGCAAAAGCTGTGCAGTGAGACCAATATTTTGTTTGTACGCACGAAGAGGCGTTTAACAAGACCAAGCGAATTGGTCATTATAACTTCTATCCAGTTCTTATTAAATGGATCCTTGACAGGCCAAATTCTGCCTGCAGTTACACCCATAACCTCTCTGGAGTTGCATGAATATAAGCAGTGCTGAATTTGTGCCAAGGCAGTCCTGGCACTTCTAGGTTTGGCAGCGCATAGCCCCAGCACCTCTGGGCTTGCTGCATCAGTTATGAATGTAAAAAAATTGCTTGAGCCCCGGCACCTCTTTCATTACAAATTTAAGCACTGGCTGGAAGTGAGTGCAGAATTTGGCCATTTGTGCTTTAAAAAAGCTTTCTACCAGGGGAGTCAAACATGAGGCAGTGTTTGAGTATTTGGCTGTAGTTTTGTCTATTACTGTTTTAAAAAAAATCATTCCATGTTAGGGTTGTTTAGAAGAGCACGACTTGGAGGTTGATATTTTGAGGCAGATAAGGGGGTAATTGAGAATCTGCTCTACGCCCAGGAGCACCTAAGAAATGCCCTGAGAAGTGCGCTACCAAACGTCTGAAATCTTTAATGTGATCTGTAAGGTCACCGCAACTGAAAACATTTTTCGTGTGAGAGAGAAGTACAAAAGTTTATCCTGAATCTTTTCACCAATGGTGAAGTTCACTCCTGTGTAGAAAGCCAGAGCATGGGCCATGCGTCACTCAAGCTCTTATAAAAGGGTGAATTGCTGTGTGCTGAGTTACACCCTAAATGAGAATTATTACAAAAGTTATGGCTTAGATCTACTTCTAAGGTAACAAGTGTTATTAAATTAGGCCGTGGTTCATATAATTGGCTTGGTTATGTGGATTTGTATAATATGTAATTATTTTTTATATACAATTCTTTATAGGTAAACCTAAAGAAACCTTGCCCTCTTTGGAATGACAGCAGTCACTGTGGGATAAGAGACTGCGCAGTAAAGCCTTGTGCATCTGTAAGTACACGAATCTATTTGGGTCCAGATTTGTAAAGGTATTTAGGCATTGTTGCTGTGCCCAGCACCTAAGTCTCATTTTCAAAAGGGATTCAGGCATTTAGGAGCCAAAATCACATCGACTGTCAATGAAAATGAGTCCTAGCTCCTAAATCGGCTAAGTGTTGCAAGGCTGTGCACAGCAATACCTAAATACCTTTACAAATCTGGGCCACAGTAACTTGTTTCTTCTCTTGCCAATCTTTACAGAGGACGAGCAGAGGACAGCAATCCACGCTTTTGCTTACTGTAGCTAACACAATTGTAGCTCTCTGATCAGGCTTATATAGATAAGTGCAGAGTTTCAAAAAGTTCCGTGAATAGAAGATTGTTGGGGGCGGAATAGATCTGGACAAGGAGGAGAAGTCTGGAGATAAATGTGAAAAGCGAGGGACATAAGCTTTTTTGTTAAAATATTATATGTTTGCTGTTGAAGAAAAAAATCCAGAATACATAACGTTGTTTTAGTTAAATAAAAAAATGTTAACGTCTGTCTGGTGATGTTCTCCTCCTAATACAGCATGGCAAGAAAATCCTCCAAATATTAATGATTAACCTGTTGAATTGGAGATAGTTCACCTCCCAAAGACTTCATAAATATCTGCTTTAATTACTTTTAGTAAATGAAATAACCAAACAATCATTCATTTTCTGATATAGTTGTAAAACTAATCTGAAAAGTTTTCAAAATATATCACTGTTTAAAAATGTATAGTGTGTACCTTCTAAAAATGAAACCTACATCTATCCCTGAGTTGTGAAGAATATGTATTAAGGTTGTAACAACCAACAAGAATGCACTTTTATGTCGAAAACCATGATTAAATCGAGTCTTCCTGACTAGTGATTTAAAACCTGATTTAAATCCATTTGATTTAAATCAAATCCATCCTGGATGAAAGCAGTCAAAAGAATATAGTACTCTAAAGGTAGAAGGCTGCCTGGTATGAGCTGACCCTATTTAGATTATATTTTCCGTGTCACTATAGTTAATTTTCACGTATCCTTAAAAAGCACAGTGTGCATTTCAGTCATCTTGCCTAGGAAGAGAATTGGGTTTTCTTCCCTGGATAGCCATGTTGTAACATCTCAAATATAGAGGTGGGGAGGCCTGATTAACAGGAAATATACCAGCTGATGTAACCCTAAAACATGCTAGTTCAGGAAGAATTATCACCCACTCACACATACTGTGTATTCTGCTACATTTGGCTAATTTCCTCTTCCTTCTTCCCCCTCCTCCCAAAAAGACAACATTAATATTAATTACTTATTGGCTTTTCTGTGGCACTCTCCTCCATAATATCTGAGTGCCTCACAAATGTTAATGAATTAGCCTCCCAGAATCCCTATGGGATAAGAAAGCAAGCATTATTAAAGAGACTTGGGGCCTGATTCTGGTGTACGCTAAGCCCCCTTACACTACTATGGTGGCAGAGAGGAGCCTAAATGTAAATGAGAATAAGACCCTAAAGGAAATGCCTACGATTAAGAAGGATGTTGATAAATTGGAGAGGATCCAGAGAAGAGCCATGAGAATGATCAAAGGAATCAAAAACATGACTTATAGTGATAGACTCAAAGAGCTCAATATATTTATCTTAACAAAGAGAAGGTTAAGAGGTGACTTGATTACAGTCTATACCTACCTACATGGGGAACAAATATTTAATAATGGGCACTTCATTGTAGCAGAGAACATATAACACAATCCAAAGGCTGGAAGTTGAAGCTAGATAATTTGAGACTGGAAATCAGATGTACATTTTTAACCGTGAGAGTAATTAACCTTTGGAACAATTGACCCAGGGTCGTGGTGGATTCTCCATCACTGACAATTTTTCAATCAAGGTGGGATGTTCTTCTAAGAGCTCTGCTCTAGGAATTATTTTGGGGAAGCTCTATGGCCTGCGCTATACAGGAGGTCAGACTAGATGATCACAATGGTCCTTTCTGGTTGTGGAATCTATGAATCACACAGGAAATCTAGGGAGGAGTCAGGAATTGAGCCCAGATCTCTTGAATCCCAGTCCAGTGCCTTAATCCTAAAACCATGTTGCCCCTCTAACTAATTTTACTGAAAGATTTTTGGGCCGTTTCCTAATGTTTCCTGAAATTAGACTAGAAGACCACATCAGCACGATGGATAAAACGTGTCTCAGTTTTATATCTTGCATTTCAGAACGAAGTCCCTGGTGGAACTGAATCTGCAAGCTATAAGGTATGTGTGTCTGTATGAATGGTATGACTTGTGACTGTTATATTTCACTACAGCTGATACAAACCTCTCTAATCAGGTTGACATCAAGTGTACCACCCAAATAATCTCTGTTCTTCCTGACAATTGC
Organism: Emys orbicularis; assembly: GCF_028017835.1. NCBI lineage: Eukaryota > Metazoa > Chordata > Testudines > Emydidae > Emys > Emys orbicularis. The sequence continues at coordinate 9,068,977 of NC_088686.1, read as the reverse complement.
GGTTTAGAATATTGCCCCTTTTTAATGTCACAATGCTCAGAAAACGACTTCCCATTCAAAACAACTAAGTTCTTGGAGTTTCAGAAGTTGCCACTGGGGACTTTTGAGGTGAAATCCAAAATTATCACCACAATCGCATGGGCCTCTAAACATCTTCAAATACCCTGCACCTTTTGTAGAAATACAGGTGAAGATGAAATGTTGACAGACAATTGTGAGCTTTAGGTGCTCAGCACCTTTGAAAATCAGACCAAATACTTTAATGGATGTGGGGAAGGATTTTAAATGCAGAAAATCAGCTATTTCCTCTTTGCCTTCTAGTATTCAGAAGAAGCCAGTAAACATGTTGGAGAATGTGAGGAGGCTAAGAGACTTGGCGCCGTTAATGAATCTTTGAGGTATAATTTCATTCAATAAATCATTACGTTTGTCATAAAGAAAAATTAATATTGACTCTCAAACTGTCTCTTTTTATTCTCTGTAGTGAGGAAACCCAGCGAGCCATGCTTCAGTGGACCCAGCATGAAGATTCTTCAGACAACTTTTGTGAAGCTGATGGTATGAGGCTCTGTCTAGTGTGAATGATTTTGTGACAATATTTAAACAAAGGCTGATTGCAAAGTCTGAAATCTTTGTAAAAATTTAAGCTGTGGAATAATATACTAGTAAGTCTGAATTCTTTGTGTTTAAACTTTATTTGTACTTTTTTTGAAGAGATGCAAGAAGAACGATCCCTTGTCAAATTTGCTGCAGTGGTAAACGTGACTTTCCATATTCCTTAACTCTGTAATGGTTCAGACAAAGGTCATGTTTACACTATGCGTGCTTCAGCAGCACAGCAATGGTACTGTGGCTATGCCACTGTAGTGCTGTTTCCCATAGCCACAGAAGGGGTTTTTCTGTTCTTGTAGGAACTCAACCTCCATAGGTGACAGTAGCTAGAGTGATGGAAGCATTCTACGCCGTCTACACTGGGGGTTAGATCTTCTTAGCTACGGTGCTCAAGGGTGCAAATTTTTCACCCCCTTGAATCCCACGCTATGTCAGCCTAACTTTTAAGTGTAGACTAAGTGAAAGTGAAATACTCTGTACTTCATAGACTCCTTTGCCCCTGGAAACATTCCAGCTGGCAGTACTGAGTCCTGGAAAACTGTCTCCCTGTAACAGGGTGTGTGCATGTACACGTGCTGTGTAATGCAGGCTCCTTTCTGTAAAAATATGTCTGCTGATCTTTGCAGTTTCATTAAAGTGGCAACTAACTATCTTTGGAACGCAAATGTTTCAGGTTTCCGAGCAGACACGCAGGTTTTAACTTTCATTTTTCAGGGTTTTCAGTGGATTCACAGTGTGGCTCAAACTTGAAACTAGAAGACAGGTTAGGGTGTGTCTATGCTGCAAATGAAGGTGTGAATGTAGCACAGGTAGACGCACCTGTGCCAGCACGAGGAGCAATAGGCTAACGTTCCCCGGTGCCCTGGTTCTGGGTACAGGCTCAGGTTGCTAGCCTGCGCTGAAGACCATGTTGCTATTGTTACCTGTGCTAGCTAGATTAAAGCTACCATGGGTGTACCTACCTGTGTTACAGTCACAGCTTCCCTTGCTGTGTGTAGACGTAGCCTACATATTGGTTGTTAAGGGCCAGATTCTGAAACCTTACTCATTTAATACTCCTCTTTCAATATATTCCTGTTGCTTTCAGTGGGGCTACTAGGGTGAGCCGACGTCTTGATATTAGGAGCTTTGTCTTATATATGCAACTATACCCCACCTTCCCCGAAAAAAAGAAGGGTCCTGATTTTTCACACTTGCTCTCTGGTCCCCTAGGGGCTATTCAAAGGAGATGGTATTACTCCGTGTGAATCAAGGTGGCAAAATCTGGCCCTGAGTTTGTAGTTTCTTCACTTCCTTTTATCCTCAACTAAGGCCTTCCCTTCACAGATATACAGTCTCCTGATGCAGAGTATGTGGATTTACTCCTGAATCCTGAACGCTACACGGGTTACAAAGGACCAGAGGCTTGGAAGATCTGGAACAGCATTTACGAGGAGAACTGTTTCAAGTATGTGGTTTGAGAGTCTCTCTGTGTGCTTTGGTTACTACTCATTGCGCACAAATATGTTCGATCAGATAAAAACTTCCCCCACAAATTCTAAGACAATTGTTTAAGTAGGGGAGGTTCTGTGAAGGTTGTTGGAAAATGTCCATTCTTGTCTTCAGGATTTGTGTGTAATATTTTTAGCTATCTTTTTCCTGGTCACACCAATCAATGTTGTTGCTGATTAAAGGCATGGCAGCTGCTGCAATGCCATATGGTAGGATCTGAGCATCACCCCTTGGTCCCAGGCTGGCTAAGAACCCTGCACAGACAGGGTCTTCAGCTGCAGAAGAGAGGGATTCCTTCCCATTGCTCTCCACTAATCCTGGTTGACTCACTGGGTGGTACTGATGGGTCTTGAAGGAGTCATGGCCAAGCTGCATCTGCTGGAAGGTGGATTGCTACAATCTGGGGATTGTTGAAACTCTGAGAGGATCTGGGACAATCTTTTCAGTGGAGTCGCATCACCATTAACTACTGTGGTGACTCATCCCCAGAGTCATTAAATCTGTGTTTGTTGGACTGGTACAGTGGGGAGCTAATGGCTTTGTTGAAGATTTGTCACCCCTTCCTTCTAGTGAAAGGCTGAGAGAGCCCTGTAGGCATGTCTGAGTCCTCCAGCAAACTAGGCAAGACCAGATTTGACATTCCTGGTTTTTCAAAGGTGTGTTTGTGTGTGCGTGTTGTGTTGCCTTCCTGCTTATTGCATGCTGTTCCTGTTAGCTTCCTGGTTCCTGCGTCCTGAACTCAGAGTTCCAGTTTTTGTGTGAGTGTGTGCATGCACGCACACACGTAGCATTGGCTATGTGAAGTTACTCAGGGCTTGCTGCTACATACCTTCCAATTGGAGTGTTATGTTTTGTTCAGAATGTGGTTGACTTAACTGGTCCATGGTAATTACATGTCCTGATTGACCACCTACCTGTGTGTCTTGCTTTGATTTCCCTGTGATTCGGGATTGCTGTTCTGTGGTATATAGGAGTGTAACATTATGGCCACAAGTGTTTCTATTCTGCGGCCCATGCTGCCTACACATTCTTCACCTGTTAACTGGCGATAGTTCTGAAACTTCCAGACAGAGTATGTGCAGATCCTGCAACACTCCGATGTGGCTAGATTACCTTTGCTGCAGAACTGCTTAGTGCCATGATGGCATTGATATTTATGAAGAACTCCCGGAGCCCAAGTCCTTCTTTGATGTGGCTGTGCAGCACCTCAATGAGTATTTTGGGACTGGAGATTGTTCTGCTAAAGAGGAAAATGTTTTTTCAAGTTTGCCAGCAGCCCAACGAAACCGTACGCGAGTTTGCATGTTGTGTGCAGCAGGAGGCCCAGGATTGTGCATTTGGGGACGTTATGATTAGTGTAGCCAATGACCTCCTGGGTGAATGGTTTTTGGCCAAAGATGCTAGAACTCTTAGCTTTTGATGCCACGGTTGCTAAGAGTGGAGCATTTGAGGGGGCTCACCCTGAAAGGGTTCTGTGTCTCCAACTGCTGCTACCCTCGTGTCTACACCAGGGGCGGGCAAACTTTTTGGCCTGAGGGCAGCGTCGGGTTTTGGAAATTGTATGGAGGGCCGGTTAGGGGAGGCTGTGCCTTCCTGAACAGGCAGGTGTGGCCCGGCCCCCTCTCCCTATCTGCCCCCCCGCTTCTTGCCCCCTGACACCCTCCAAGGACTCCTGCCCCATCCAACCCCCCTGTTCCCTGACTGCCCCCCCGGGACCCCTGCCCCCATTCAACCCCCTGTTCCCCGCCCTCTGACTGCCTCGCCCCCTGACCCCCCCCCCCGAACTCCTCTCTATCCAACCCCTCTGCTCCCTGCCCCCTTACCACGCTGCCTGGAGCACCGGTGGCTGGCGGTGCTACAGCCGTGCCGCCCGACTGGAGCCAGCCACACACCGCGCAGCACAGAGCACTGGGTCAGGCCGGGCTCTGCAGCTGCGCTGCCCCAGGAGCTCACAGCCACGCCGCCCAGAGCATTGCGCTGGTGGTGCCGTGAGCTGAGGCTGCAGGGGAGGGGGAACAGCAGGGGAGGGGCCGGGGGCGAGCCTCCCAGGGCAGGAGCTCAGGGGCCGGGCAGGAGGGTCCCGTGGGCCGGATGTGGCCTGCGGGCCATAGTTTGCCCACCTCTGGTCTACACTTAAACTGTCAGCTGTTCCTTCTACTTCCGTCGCTCAGAGTCGTACAGCACTACCTACTCCCACACCCTGGTCTCAGCCGTGAAAGTTTCCAGCTCCTCACTGTTTCTGCTGTGGTAGTAAGGGTCACTTGGCCAGTTTCCTTGCCTGCCTGGCTTCAACTGCTAAGTGCTGGGCTTGTGGGAAGGAAGGACACTTTCAGTTAGTGTGCCATGGTACATAGGTTCACAATACTGTAAATGTGAAGCTGCAGGAGACCGCCTTTACTGGGGACCTTGATGTTTCCTTTGATACAGTCTTCTCGTGTGGCAAGGTGCTGGAGCGGGTATCCGGTATTGTAGAAATTAATGGTTCACCACTGAAGTGCATGGTGGAGATGGGTGCTGAAGTTAATGTTCTCCCCTCTGGGTTAGTTCATAATCTGGCTATTTGCCTCACTACAGTGGTGAGAAAAGCTTGGCATTTGTATGCTTTGCAGACAGTGAGTGGAGCTGTGTGTTCTACAAAGGCATAGCCTGTGCTGCAAAGTTTTAAGTTGGTAAAGATGCTGCTGTGAATGCCGTTCCATTGTTGTCCTGTGATCTGTGCTTACAGCGTGGTATGATGCAGGAATTCGCACAGGACACCTTGGGTGTGATTATGTTGGCTAGAATAGAAGGGGATACCCAATGTACCATTCAGACACACCAGGATTTATTTAATGGTGATGATGTTCTCTCAATGGGATATACGCACTCTCTGCAGCTGGATTCAAATGCCATGCCCTTTGCATCACCTGCATGTCATGTACCTCCTGCATTTGTGGACAAGATCCAAGCAGCGCATGAAAGATAATGGTATCATGCGGGAGGTGGAAGGGCCTATGGAAATGGAGCCCCCTCCCAAGGTGATCGGACACAAAAAGAATGACGACATTTGACTGTGCACAGATTTTAGGGCACTTAATAAGTATGTGAAACGGGAGCAGTTTCAATTGCCAACCTTCAAAGAGGTGACCTGCTGAGTAAATCCCAGATTTTCTCTCTGTTGGATAACCGATCTGGTTATTAGCAAATACCTGTGGCTGAAAGTTTGCAGTTGTTATTGACTTTCAGCATGTCATTTGGGAGGTACTGCTATCAACAACTGCCTTTTGGGTGAGTCTCTGCTCCGGAGGTATTTCAGAGACTGGTGTCTCAGCTCCTTGATAATATCTAGGTTGCATGTTGATATTTGGATGGCATTCTCATGGTTGCTAAGAGTCCTCCTGAGCATAATGCTGTTCTGGACCAGGGCTAACCCAACTCCAACAAGCTGGTATAAAGTTGAATGTGGCCAAGTGCAGGTTTGCAGAAGATGATGTAGATTTTCTAGGGCGATCTGTGTCGGCCGATGGTGTGAAACTGGCACCTGAATGGGCTACAAGCTGTTGCTTTGCTACCATTACCCACAGATGGTAGCCGTTTACGTTTGATCCTTTGCCTACCTTGAAACATAGGTGGTCATGCTCTGCCCCATTTTAGTACCTTTGCCAGGCCACTGTGGGGTTTAACCCAGGGCCGGTTGGTTTGGACTGAAGAGGCAAAGCAGGCCTTTGAAACCCTGAGTCAGGCCCTCTGTAGTATCCAATCATATGCTTATTTTGATCCAAAAAAGTCAGTAGTGATTCAGTCTGATCCATGCAATTGGGGACTGGGCCTAGTTCTGATCCAGGAGGGATGGCTGGTTATATTTGCCTCCCATACTCTCATCCCAATGGAAACCAAATATTCCCAGATGGAGCGAGAATTCTTGGCATGAGTTTTGCTATTTTACCCTTCAAAGCCTACTTAGTGGGGAGACATTTTACATTAGAAACTGATCATTTGCCTCTTTGGCAAATCTATCATAAAGTCATTGGCCTGCTGCAGCTTCACACTCAGCGGTGGTTTCTTCAGTTGCAGCAGAAGGACTTGAATTTGGTGCGTATCAAAGGAAGACGTCATTTGCTTGCTGATGTTCATTTGAGAAATTCTGCTGTGGTGGTGCCCTTGTGTGCAGAAACAGCAAAGTACACCCGATGCTTTTTACTGAAAGATCTGCCCGTTGAACTAGGGCAGACCACGGATGCTAAACTGTGCAAGATGGTACATGCTGTACAGGCGGCTTGGATGTACCTGATCCTTAAGAGAACTTTGTCTACATTCTACAAAATTTGTTCTGAGCTCATGGTGAAGACATGTGCTACTCAACATATCGTATGCAGAGACGCCCAGGTGATTGTCCCAGCAGCGTTGCGACAAACAATCCTAGATGTGGCCCGTGAAGGACATTGAGAGTTACACATGAAGGAACAAATGCATATTGATGCTGGGTGGCCAGGGTTGCACTCAGACATTGAGCGTCAGATGAAGACAGGCTCAGCATGCACAATGCATAGATCAACTGCTCCTCCAGCCCCTTTTGAAACCAGTAGTCATAGACACATCATGGCAGAGACTTGCAGTAAGAGATTATTGGCCCCTGAGTTGCACTGCGTGGCTACACGCTGTTGACGGTTATGGAGTATTACTGACATTACCCCTTTGCATTCATAACTTCATAAGGCACCTCAAAGGAGCTCGTTTCTTGCCTAAGCACTTAATTTGCAATGTTTGGCCTACCAGGGAGCCTTGTTTCAGATCATGGGACACTTTGTATCGAGAGTTTGGAGGCTTTCTGGCGAGGATTGGTACAGTACGTTATAAATTTGCTGTGTACCCTCCGCAAGGAAATGGGATAGCGGAGAGACTGCATCGGACTCTGAAGAAGCGTGTAGCTCGCATACTTTTGAGTCATGGTTTATAGCAGGGGTCGGCAACCTTTCAGAAGTGGGGTGCCGAGTCTTCATTTATTCACTCTAATTTAAGGTTTCGCGTGCCAGTCATACATTTTAACGTTTTTAGAAGGTCTCTTTCCATAAGTCTGTAATATATAACTAAACTATTGTTGTATGGAAAGTAAATAAGGTTTTTAAAATGTTTAAGAAGCTTCATTTAAAATTAAATTAAAATACAGAGCCCCCCTGGACCAGTGGCCAGGACCCGGGCAGTGTGAGTGCCACTGAAAATCGGCTGGCGTGCCGCAGGTTGCCTACCCGTGGTTTATAGGATATTTGGAGTACACCTCATGAATGTCCTGTAGAAACCCCTTTCTATCATCTCTTCAGCTGACCTATGAGGGCCAATTTGTCTATGCTGACAGAAAAGGTTCATCCCACCTCTTTGCCATCCTCAAAGCTGATGGGACTAGGAAATACGCGAGTTTCAGAAAGCGTATCCATGCACGACTCCATGCATTCTATCCTGGACACGTGGTGTATGGTAGGCAAGGGTCTGGAAGCGTTTTTGATACTCATGGCATGATGTTGCGGGTTGCAGGGTATGGAGTGTGGCGAGTGTGTTTATCACACGGAGAATGTGTTGTTAACCAGCGAGAGAGATACTGCCTGCTGACAGGGGAACGGAGAGGGAGGAGGACACTCCTTTCTGTGTGTGACGATGTCATGTGGCCAGTTGGGGAAGTTCAGCTGAATCTGAGGTATAACCTACAGGATCACCTGGTGCCTCTGGCAAGGTACTGCTGAACTTCCGGGGAGAAGAGAAGGAAACTGTATGTATGTGTGTGTGGGTGTTTTGCCTTCCTGCTTATTGCTTCCTGAACTCAGTGTTCTAGATCCTGCTCCTGGGTGTGAGTAGCGTTGGGTGTGTGCGGGGTTACTCAAAGCCTGCTGCTACATACCTGCTCTTTGGACTGTTGTTATGTTTTGTTCAGACTGTTGCTGACTTAACCGGTTCATGGTTATTACATGTGTTGATTGACCACCGGCCTGTCTGTCTTGCTTCGATTTCCTTGTGTTCTGGGATTGCTGTTGTGGGGCACATCAGAGCGTAACAAAAGGATTTTTTTTTTGGTAATGCATAAAAGAAAATCCAAACGGGGCACAATTCCTTTTTTTTTCTGTTGCCACCACCTTGAAATCTGTATGGGCAGAGGAAACAGTTCAACGCCAGTCTGGGTTGTTTGACTTTCATGAATGTTTTTGCAGAGCCAAGTGGCTGTTACATATTCCCTATTTAAATTATTTTGTCTCTTAGGCCTCGGACCATAGAAAGACCTTTAAATCCCTTGGCTTCGGGCAGAGGTGAGTCATTTATTCGTCCCACTAAGCTATTTGGCAGCCCATGAGTTTTGGTGGCGGTAATGATGAAAGCTATTTATGCTGGCTCTATGAATTTAAAAAGAAAAATAGTTTAGATCAAGCCTAGAACCGTGTGTGTACCATAAAGGGCATTGCGGAGGGAGGATGTTTTTGTGTGTAACCGCTCAGGAAAAACGGTCTGAGTCGGCACCATTGAAATCAACGTGAGCTTGGACGTTGACTAGGAACAGGATTGGTTTATGGGCACTCAATTTTTATACTGGAAGTTGCCAAGGGCATTTGAGAATGTCCCTATGAAATAAGGCCTCCATTGTATTAGCCTCTTTACAAACATCTAGTAAGAGATGGACCCTGCCCTAGGGGTTATGATCTAAATAGTCAAGATGGACAAAGGGTGGCAAGGAGAACAGAGTCAGAGAGAGGTGAAGTGACCCAGGACACGCAGCCGCTCGGTTGCAGAGTTGGGAATAGAACCCAGGTTTCCTGACACCCAGTCTAATACCCTATTCACTAGACCACCCCGCCTCTCTCCTCTTCGTTTGAAATCTAACCCACTAGATTTGGTCATGCTAGCTCTGAAAGCCTGAAAAAACGTTTGCCCAATTGCAGCAGTCCAGGCATCCGTGTTGACAACTAATTTCCACCATATTAGGAGTTAGCAAAAGAAAAGTCTAGGGACTGGGTTTTCACTTGTCACTTGATTTAAGAGAATCTGAATTCTGTCCGCAAAAGCTCCTGCAATTCATTCTTTGATTAACACATGAATAAAATGAGAGTAAGCTCAAAGAGCAGTGTAGCCGGACAAAATAGACAAAGGAAAATAAAATAAGAGTGCCGCCTTCTCATTGTATTGTATGTGTAACTTCAGCTTTGTCTTGTTCACATGAGAAGTTAAGTGGAGAAATCCCCATTTTGCAGATGAGGTACACAAAGATTGACCCATTGAGGTCAATGTGAGTCTTCCCTTAGACGTGAATGGACTTTGGATAGGTCCCTAAATAACTTACCCAAGTCACGTGGGAAGTCTGTGGCAGAGGTGGAAAGAGGAAAGCAGGTCACCTACCTTCCAGTCCTGTGCTTACTAATCCCATGATCATTTTTCTTCCCCCAAAGCCCTTGGGAGTGATCTTAATACCTTGTAGCAGTTACTTCCGTCCTAGTCAGATTCTTTCAAAGCACTCTGCTCATCTTGTACCTTTACTGTGCCGGCTTGAGATAATCTATCATGCACGTATAGAAAGCTTTTAAACACTGCTAACACTATTTATTCTCTTGTCTGAGCCGATTTAACAACTATATCTGAATAGTCTTTGCACTTTGGAATTAATTCTAGTGACGTAATTTATGTTTTTTGTTCCCCCCCCCCCCCCCCAGGAGATAATGATGGTGAGTGACTTGTGTTGATTTTTTTTCTTTTTTCCTGAGCACAACAGAAATGGATACAGAACTTTTGCCTCTTCCGCTTCCACGATCTGAAGAGTTAGCATAGTCAGCAAGGCAAGCACAGTAATTATTCAAGCAAAAATGGGAATAGTCTTGAAATCTTCCTGTGTTCAGTTTCTCTTGCATGGATCTATTTAGCTTTATAGCTACTATCTGCTTAGCTTAACAAAGAGAAAGTTAAGGGGTGACTGGACCACTCTGTAAGTATCTACATGGGGAACAAATATATAACAACGGGCTCTTCAACCTAGCAGAGAAAGGTCTAACAATCCAATGGCTGGAAGTTGAAGCTAGACAAATTCAGACTGGAAATAAGGTGTAAACTTTTAACTGTGAGAATAATTAACTACGGGGACAACTAATTAAGAGTCCTGGTGGATTCTCCACCGCTGACCATTTTTAAATGAAGATTGGATGTTTTTCTAAAAAATCTGCTGTAGGAATTATTGTGGGGGGGAAGTTCTCTGACTTTTGTGTTATACAGCAGATCAGACTAGATGTTTACAATGGTTCTTTCTGGCCTTGGAATCTAGGAATCTCTGCGACTCCTAAAGAGAACATGCCCCATCCTTGAGGCTAACAGCCTTTGGGCAGGGTTTTCAAAAGGGCCAGAGAGTTTTAGGTGCACAGGTTCCTGGATCAGCTTAGCTGCTCGGGCTGGAGCCCAGACTCTGGGACTCTTCCCCCTTGCTGGATTTCAGAGCCCGGGCTCCAGCGAGAGCCTGAACGTCTGCATAGCTATGCTTAGCTCCGCAGCCCGAGGGCGTTGACCCGGGCTCGGAGACTTGCCACCTTGGGTCTTTTTTTGCTGTGTAGACAAGCTCCCCAGTGCTTTTCAAAACCCCATCCCATAAGACCTGGACGGGGCGGGGTGTGTTTTGTGCCTCTGTTAATGCTAGTTCTGCTGTGGCAGAGGGAGCTGCTTTTACGTGAAGTAATGCCATAAGAATGGGGATTTTCACAGGAACCTAAACACCCAGCATCACTGAAAGTCAATAGCAGCTGGCCCCATCTCACGCTTTCAAGGGCTCGCTACTGTGAGATGCCAAAATGCCCTCAACTCCTATTGCCTTCAAAGCTGAGGGCGCTGTATACATCGTAGGAGTATTTAGCGCCTTGCAGGACTCAGCCCTGTGCACATGCTCTGCCAGTTCTCCTTCCTTTGTGCCCTGTGACTTGTTTCTCTCTGCTTATGTTCTTTCTCTGCATTTTCTTCCGTCACCCAGCAGCGAGCAAATACGAAGTCCCGTTTTATGAGACAGCTGTAGATCGCACTGACCTTTGCATTGTTTTTATTTCTCTGTTAGAATGCTGTGTCTTCTGCCAGTAATAAAACCGTTCGTTTGTTCCCTCTTCCCCTCCCAAAAAGGGATGCAAGCTGTGGCCCACCACTTCCCCTGGGGTTGGGTATTCTTCTGCAGTTCAGTGCTCCCAGCTCCTGCTGATATGGGTGGAAAAGACGCTAGACGTTGCTTTGCTACAATGTCAGTAGCCTATCTTTAGCTGCTAGCAAATGTCGAGTCTGACATCGGTGTCCGTCACCTGTGAGGCCCTTTCAACGGGGTTTTGTGTGCCCATCTCTTGGAAACACCTGCCCCGATCCTGCAATCCTGCCCGTGCAGTCTCACCGAAGTCATTGCAGCTCTGCTTTGATTGGTTCAGGGGTCTGGCCGGGGTGTTCTGATTGCCAGGGCATCACCTTAGCCTGTGCAGCAATCCTACTGTGACACCAAAACCAGCTGTGAGGTTATGACAAGAATTACCTAATAGGAACGGAGATGCATGGATTCCCTCTTAGCCTGTAACTTTTTCCTAATTGTTTTGTGTGCGCTGAGGACAGCATTGAACAAATTTGTAACGTGTTTTAGGCAATTTATTTTGGTCAATGTGCTAAATTTTCCTTGTCAAAGCTCTCGTGACTGTTTGTTTCTTCATTTCCAGGGAATTCATTTTACAGTTGGCTGGAAGGTAATGGTTTGTTTTGGTTTTTTTGTGAGTGATACAAAATGGACTTTCTGTGGGGGTGATGTGGGGAGCGGGGCATTAATTGCCAAAGCAAACTGTGATTAAATTAGATCTCTGATAACAGCAAGGGAAGGAAATTCAGACATTATTTTACATATCGACTCGTTTTCCTTTCAGGCCTCTGCGTAGAGAAGAGAGCGTTCTACAAACTCATTTCTGGCCTACATGCAAGCATCAACATCCATTTGAGCGCCAGGTACCTCTTGCAAGGTGGGTGTGACTTTCTGCCTTATTTCGCTAAGAGCCAGGCTGCTTCTGCAGGCAGCTGAGATGGGAATTGACTTTCACTGCTTAGTAAAATACTAGCTGGTAGCCCATTTCAGCAGGGTTTGGGTCCAGCTTCGCTCTCCTTCTCTTCTCCCTTCGTTCCTCTCATTCTTCCCTTATACACAGATGACAGCTGGGTGTGGAAATAAGACGCACAAGGTTCGGGTATGCAATTATCCAAATGCCTTTCAAAGTCTTAATTTTTAAAAAATTTAATTGGAAACCAAAGCCAAAAAATTCAAACCCTAAATTAGGCTCCTGAATCCGTATTTGGGCACCTGAATCAAAACATCCAGGAGTGCCTGCAGCTTGGGGTCCAGCATTCATTGCAACAAGAATTAAACAAGAAGCTCACTCTGTCTTCCTGCACAGGAAATCATCCCATAACAAAGATGTGTCTTTGAATTTTGCAATGAATTAATGGTTTTTGAGGGTAGGAATGAAGAGACAAAGGAAATTGGGGCATCAATCAATGTATGCTGAACTAAGAGATCAGTGGATTGGATACTGCTAAGGCCTCGCGTTCATGCAAATTACACCAGCTTAACTAAAGTTGTTTTAAAAACAGATTGAATTACCCAGGGGGTTGCATCAGTTTAGATATGCGTAGATCAGTTTAAAACGGTTTAACTTGATTTAGGTTGTACCTGTAAATTTACCAATATAAGCCAGTAAGACGATTTAAGAATGTCCACACAGGATTTTATAGGAAGTTAGGTTTTAAATCAGTATAAAAAGCTAGGGCAACTTTGTGTGTGGACCAGGTCTGAGTGTTGTAAACATTAAATTTAACATTAACCATGTGCTTGGCATAGTGGGAAAGAAGTTTACTGCCCAATTTTCAAAGCTACCCTTTCCCCTTTCTTCTCCTCTCTAAGATACGTGGTCGGGGACAAAGTGGGGACACAACATTACTGAGTTTCAGCACAGATTTGATGAAGTCCTTACTCAAGGAGAAGGTCCCAAGAGGCTCAAGAACTTGTATTTCCTCTACCTAATTGAGTTACGGGCAGTGTCGAAAGTTCTACCATTCTTTGAGCGTCCAGGATTCCAGTTGTTCACGGGGAATGAAAACCGAGACCGAGAAATCAAAAACCAACTGCTGGAAATCCTTCACCTAACCAAGTAAATAATGCTGGAAAGGGAATAGTGAGCAGCTATGAATGTCTTATTCTCTCCTCCTTAAAATGTTTTAGAAAATAAGATTTTTTTTCTGTAGTACGATGGTATGGGTCAGCTAATGATATTATTATTATTCCAGTGTACTCACAGTAGTAATAATACCTAGCTCTCACATAGAGCTTTTCATCAGTAGATCTCAAGGTGCTTCACATTCTTGTAATGTATTTAACTTCATAACCCCCCCTGTGGGACAGGGCAGTTCTGTTAGCACAGAGAGGCTAAGTGGCTTGCCCAGGTATTTGAATTCAAACGGTCAAACCAGGTACTAACCCCACTGTTTAATAGTTCAGGTTGTCTTTAAGCTTTTGCAGAACTGAGTTTAATAACTGTTGTCACTTCTGAAACTTACTTTCTATCTGACTGATCTGCGGAACTCTAGTACTAGCTTTACGTTTCAGTCCAAAATCATTTTAAACATCTAAAAAGAGATGGTCGTGGATATAGGGCAAGACTCTAATATTGGATGTATGGGACAGGTCAGTTAACTCAGATTAGAATCTGGCCCTCGGTCTCATAGAGGGAGATGCTGTAGTTCGTCAGTTTCCCATGCCCGGTCTCCTATTGTTCGTGACTGAGACATGGATAACTCATTTTTATTATAAAAATGAGGTTTGCTATGAGAATTTTAAGTACATACAATAGATTTAAATGATGAGATTCAGAGCCCAAATGACTTTTGAAAATGGAATTTAGACTCCTAAGTGACTTAGGTGTCTAATTGCCTTTGACTTTCAATGAGACTTAGGAGCCAAAGTGCCTAAATCAGTTGAATATGGGGTGTAAGCTCCTGTCACTTAGGGATTTTTGCAAATTTCACCCTGTTTGTCTTGCTTCAGGTCTTTCCCTTTGCACTTTGATGAAAACTCATTTTTTGCTGGAAATAAAAAGGAAGCTGCTAAACTAAAGGTAATTGTTCATCTTGTGCCCCCCTTCCTCAAACTACTTGCTGACAGGATAAAGTACTTCTCACGTTGGGTTATCAGACTGAATAGGACATCATAAGACATTGATATGCTTAAGTTACTAGACCAGAAATATCCAACTGGAGTAAACATATACACTAGTTTTCTTAGCACTTCTGATAATGGTAGAAAGCTCAGATGCACCACAAAACCTCTCTGGGAAATGGGTATATGTAGGGTACAGCCTGCCTGATAGAGCCCCTCATACCTGAAAGCATTTCCTTAGGCACTAACTAATCAACATGTGATTTTTAAATCTCTTACAAAACAACATTGTTACATGGTTATTATTTAAAAGTCCTACCTTTTTTTTTTTTTAGGAGGAATTTAGGCTCCATTTTAGGAATATTTCAAGAATTATGGACTGCGTTGGGTGTTTAAAATGTCGCCTTTGGGGAAAGCTGCAAGTAAGTCCAATAAGCAATTTGTTCTATTTGTACAGCGCCTAGCATCGGGGTCCTGGTCCATGACTGGGGCTCCTAGGTGTTACTGCAACATACATAATAAATGAACCCACTCAATTAAGATGACTGTTGTTTGTATTCATCTGTTCAAATAAAGTGATGGGAAATGAAGTTAATTTGCTAATCAAATGGCACACTTACTACTGTTTTGTTTTATACTGCACAGACTCAGGGCTTGGGTACGGCGTTGAAGATCCTCTTTTCACAAAAACTGATAGAAAACATGCCAGAAAGTGGCCCCTCTTACGGATTCCAGCTAACGAGACAAGAAATCGTCTCCTTCTTCAATGCTTTTGGAAGGTTAGTTTAAAATTCTGTGTGTTGCTTTTTTCCAATCTAAAATGTAAGGTGGTGCATACAAATAAAAGAAGTGTACTGTGATTAGTAACTGCAGTGTTAACTCTTTTTAACATCTGATCAGACTTCTTGATAATGACACTTATAAACTTCAGCTGATTGTTTTGATATTGTTTAAAGTAGGAATAAGCAACAATATTTTCTGTTTCATTTTCTGTGATTTAAAGTTAATGCTCAACGCTCTCATATGAAGAATTCAGAAGTCTGTACGAAATTGCATGCATCTGTTTTAGGAACACATTGTCCTTCAACAAAGGTACCCGTTATCAGGCCAGTTTAGCGTGGAGGCTGACCTTAAAGCTTCTAAGTTGTTTTAAAAGTAAATTGGTACATCTATTTGCAAGAGTTCTATTTAACAGGCATCCATCAATTAGGCTCTTTGGGAGCTGGGGAGGTTTGTTTGGCAGTAGCTGTGGAAAAAAGAAGCCTTTCAAAAGAAAGACGTTTTGGTTACACGCTGCCCCTTTGTTCTGTTAACAGGTCTGGAGTTCTTAGCTGGCTAACAGGTTTTCTGTGAGATTCTTTGCACCAAGTTGCTGGCTTTTAAAGTTTCGTAGTCCTGGTTTATAGCTAAATTAATTTCAAACCAAGCCTGTGAGTTTTATCCCCTGTAACGCCAGTTGGTAGCACATGGCAGGGGGAAAACTCCAGGGTAAATAAGTTGGTCTGGAAAACATTAAGCACTTTCCTCAGCGGGTTGACATTTTTCAGCTTGTGCTGAGAGGCAAAAAATAAACCACCCAGTGCTGCTGCCATCCTTTTTAAAAGGGAGTTCTGGCTACTGCAGTTTGCTTTTTAATGTGCGGATTTAATGGTACCTTAGAAAACAGCTTGTATGAAACTGGGAGCACTCCACAGGTGAATATTTCCAAAGGAAGCTGATTCATGACACTGAGATTCTCTCCCCCCCCCCCCCCATGTCCTTTTATGTGCTAAAGTACCATGAAGGAGTGGCAACCCCAGTATGAAGCTATATCCAGCAATAAGGGGCTTTCATTCCACTTTCTCTTCCCATCTATATGGGCTGGAAGTGCTTTGTAAAACAAACATTTAACTACATCAAGACAAACTGAAATGTTCTTTACTCCATCATATGTTTGTAAATGACCTTCAAATCAGCTAGTCGGTATCCTCTATTTCAGTGGTTCCCAAGCTGGGGTTCATGAACCCCTGGGGGTTCACTAAATGTTACAGGGGGTTCTCGGGGGGGGGGGAATTCCCTAATGGCGGACAGAGCTGTCCCTAAGGACCCCGGGCAGCCCGGAGCCCCTGGACTTCCAAGAGCTAAGCAGATCAAAGCAAGCATATCTATCACACTGAGGAGATATAAACTTCAAGTCTCCTTATAAGAAATGGAAAGGGAGGTGGATATTTTTTGCTGTTTTTTAAATTAAATAGCCAGCTAGTATTGTTTTTAAAATTATTATGAAGAACAAGTTTAAGCTTTGTTGTAACGTGTGTTGTTTGCCTGGACTGCTCAAGACCTGAATGCTTGTGTAGAAGGAACTCTTTGAGTGGGCTTCTTAAATACCTTCATGCTGTTTCACATCTGATACTCCTTGATGAAACATAGGAGCCTTGTCTTATAACAGGTTTATTCAAAGTGATACAAGCTATGAAAGTGAGATCTTGGAAGAGTGTTGCCGTTTTCATAATGTAATAAAAATACTGTAATGATAAATAATTAATAATAGTGTGTAATAAGCATGTCATAAAAGCAAATTTTGTATTTCCAAGATCACTGCTTTTATAATTTATACTCAGGTAAAGGAGAAAATCCCTGGAAATATTCATTTTTAGGAGAGGGTTTGCGCGACTTGACATTTTAGTGAAAGGGGTTCACAGGTTGTTAAAGTTTGGGAACCACTGCTCTATTTGAAACGAGAATACAATGAAGGAGCATACATTGCTGTAAAAATATGGGAAGTTAAGCAAGGGACTTGCCCTGGTGGTTTTCTCACTGATGCCAAACCTCCAGTAGCGAAGTGCATTTTGCAATAAGATGACTTGGTGTGCGCAATTCAGAAACTTTTAAAATAAACACCAGTTTATCTGTAAGTTGTTTCAACAACCCCTCTGAATGGCTGTTTTAATTGTATAGTTGGCTTCATGACAACCTCTGTTGAGCAAGCGTATTTGACCACACCTTAGCTAACGTTCTATTTATGAAGGGTCCGCTTCTCTTACCATGATTGAGAACGTATAATAATTTACATCTGGCTTTAAAATGAGTCAGCAAAACTTGTTTCAGTTCCATAATCCCTTTTAACATGCAAAATCCTTAGCTGCAAGAACTGTTTTCTAATGTTATTTGCATTTATAGAAAAACATTTAAAATGAGACCTTTTTTGTATTTTAGATTTCTCTTAACTTTTTTCCTCCATTCTCTTGCATACAGGATTTCAACTAGTGTTCGAGAGCTGGAAAACTTCAAGAACTTGTTACGAAATGTGCAGTGAATTTGTCTGACAGAAAAAGACTTTGATTACCTTTTTTATTCTGTTTTCTATAAAACAGAGGAAAATCAGATTTCCTTCATACTTCAGGCAACCGAAAAAGGAAAAGACACTGGAAGAACTCTTCACTTTACAGAATGATTGTGTCAGTAACCTGCTGAGACCAAATCTTTTGTACAAAGAAGCTGCTTTTTGTAACGGGGTGGGGTGGGGAAGAAAGATTTGATTATGTGTAAAGTAAAATGATCAATTTTTATTTTTTGAAGATAATTTTGAATGGTTGACTAATGATTAAATATGTGCTGCACTCCTTCTTTGGATAAAACTTACCTGTTTTTGTCTGCCTTTGGAAATTGACGGTGTTGGTGAAAATGTGACACTGGACAAACACAGAAATACAAAATACACATACAGTAACTCACTAGCGGTTGTCTGTGTTCCATAGTTTCTTCCAGACGCCAGCATTTAAGTTGTTTTAAAGGCAACATTTTGTGAGGGTGTAAAATAGAAAAACTCTTCCCTTGGTACAGTCCTGGGGCATACTACAGTGTAGCTTGGAGGATGCACCTAAACTTCATGGTTGATGCTATATAAAGGACAACTGCTCTGTGTCCCTCTAAGAGTTTGTCTACAGGAGAAAGCTGCACCAATTGAACTAAAGGTGTGATTCTAAAGCAGTGTGGGTGCACTTTATTTCAGTTTTAAACCAGGCTTGTTGCAGTTTAGCTAAAGTCAGTTAGGAATCAGTTTGAGCTAAACTGCTATAAGTGATCACACAGAGGTTTGCATTAATTTAAATCCATTTAAAAAACCAAGTTAAAGTGAAACTGGTGAAACCCTGTGTAGACAAAGCCTAAAACAGTATTTTGCTCTGACTACACTTTCCCCTTAACCCTATTTTAGAAGGGTAGTTAGAGTACAATGTGCTGAGTCTGATACTCCTAGTCAAATCCAGAATGGTTCTGTACAAATGAATCTCAGTGCATCAGCAATCACTGCAGGTCTTAAAGGTTGCCAGACACTTCTTCCCCAGAGGCTGAGATGAGACTTTTACATCTCCCTCAGCAGGTGAGAAATTTCTAGTATAATTCCCGGGGAATTACAGACCAGTCAGCTTAACTTCTGTACCTGGAAAGATAGTGGAGCAAATGATTAAGCAATCAGTTTGCAAATATCTAGAAGATAATAAGGTGATAAGTAACAGTCAGCATGGATTTGTCAAGAACAAATCGTGTCAAACCAACCTGATAGCTTTCTTTGGCCTTGGCTACTCAGGACTTCCCAGCGCTGCTGTGAAGCGCGAGTGTAGTCGCGCCGCCAGCACTGCGAGAGCTCTCTCGCAGCGCTGTATATACTCCACCTCTCCGAGGGGAATAGCTTGCAGCGCTGCAGGCTCTGATTACACTGGCGCTTTACAGCGCTGTACTCGCTGAGCTCGGGGGAAAGGGGGCGTTTTCACACCCCTGAGCGCAGCAAGTTGCAGCGCTGTACAGCGCCAGTGTAGCCAAGGCCTTTGACAAGGTAACAAGCCTTGTGGATGGGGGGGAAGTGGTAGATGTGGTAGATCTTGACTTTAGTAAAGCTTTTGATACGGTCTCACATGACCTCATAAACAAACTAGGGAAATGCAACCTAGATGGAGCTACTCTAAGGTGGGTGCAAAACTGGTTGGAAAACCATTCCCAGAGAGTAGTTATGAGTGGTTCACAGTCATGGTAGAAGGGCATAACGAGGGGGGTCCCATAGAGATCAGTTCTGGGTCTGGTTCTGTTCAGTATCTTCGTCAACGATTTAGATAATGGCATGGAGAGTACACTTATAAAGTTTGCAGATGATACCAAGCTGAGAGGAGTTGCAAGTGCTTTGGAGGATAGGATTAAAATTCAAAATGATCTGGACAAACTGGAGAAATGGTCTGAAGTAAATAGGATGAAATTCAATAAGGACAAATGCAAAGTACTCCCTTTACAACAATCAATTGCATACATACAAAATGGGAAGTGACTGCCTAAGAAGGAGTACTGCGGGAAGAGATCTGGGGGTCATAACAGACCATAAGCTAAATATGAGTCAGTATAACACTTGCAGGAGAAAAAAAAAAAAAAAACAACCTAATTCTGGGATGTATTAGCAGGACTATTGTAAGTAAGACATGAAAAGTAATTCTTCTGCTCTACTCTGCCCTGATTAGGCCTCAACTGGAGTATTGCGTCCAGTTCTGGGTGCCACATTTCAGGAAAGATGTGGACAAACTGAAGGAAGGCCAGAGAAGAGCAACAAAAATGATTAAAGATCTAGAAAATGTGACCTATGAGGGAAGATTGAAAAAATTGGGTTTGTTTAGTCTGGAAAAGAGACGACCGAGGGGACATACCTTTTCAAGCACATAAAAGGTTGTTACAAGGAGGAGGGAGAAAAATTATTGTTCTTAATCTAAGGATAGGACAAGAAGCAATGGGCTTAAATTGCAGCAAGGCAGGTTTAGGTTGGACATTAGGAAAAAAACTTCCCGTCAGGGTTGTTAAGCACTGGAATAAGTTGCCTAGGGAGGTTGTGGAATCTTCATCATTGGAAATTTTTAAGAGCAGGTTAGACAAACACCTGTCAGGGATGGTCTACATAATACCTAAGCCTGTCATGATTGCAGGGGACTGGACCTCTTGAGGTTCCTTCCAGTCCTATGATTCTACATACCAACAAGGTGCTGGGAAAAGGGATGCCAGGGTTTGCCCCAAGAGTGCTATCTCTGGGCCCTGGGTTTCATTCTCAATATGCCTTACGTTGGCTAGTATGTGTCTGAAGTTTGGATTTCCCACAAGCTACTCTCAGGATGGGGGAACATTCTTCTTCCCTGCTCCACCACCTGGCATGTACAGGGAAGAAGTGTTCATGAGCACACGTCTCCTCTCTTACTCAGTCTCTGAGCAACAGCATTGTGCCATTCAAGATTTGTACTGGTTCCTAGCTCTCCAATAACTGCAACAGGTCAGACAGTATGTTTCACTCTGGAAAACTGAGCAACTGTAGGGCCTGAGTCCTCCACCATTGTTGGTTGGAAAAAGCAATTCTTTCCCCAACCAGGAATGCACTGAGAAGATCTTTGTCAAGTGCAGAGCCCCTACTCTCACTCACATTTTTTCTGAGCAGCAGCAGTGGCAAAATTGGGTAGAACCTGCTCTGTTCCCCTCCTCTGCTGCCAACCCTCAACGTTTCCTGCTCATGACAGCCACATGTATTTTTTTTCAAGCCCTGGATT
Source organism: Emys orbicularis (assembly GCF_028017835.1). Taxonomy (NCBI): domain Eukaryota; kingdom Metazoa; phylum Chordata; order Testudines; family Emydidae; genus Emys; species Emys orbicularis. The sequence continues at coordinate 9,048,172 of NC_088686.1, read as the reverse complement.
TTAACTAACCTCCATCACATCTGGCAACATCCACCACTGGGTTTCATTGTCCAATGCAACCAACCACTGGTTAAACACAGTTCCTGGAAGGAAATCACCTCAGTCTTTCGCTGTTTGATGATGGCAGCAGCGGCTAGGGTTATGTGCCAAACTCCACTCCCTTAGGGAAAGGGAGGAAAACGGGTGGATTTTGTTAAGTTACCATCAAGTTTTCTGCTGTCAAGTTAGTGATGAGCATGCAAGTTCTGTTCTACCACCAAGAGTGGGCCTGTGTCATGAGTAGGGCAGGCTGCTTCTATGCAACAGCCACAAATCATTTTGATTTCCGTCGCTAGGCAATGCAGGAAAGGATGGACGTGGAATGCTCTTTGAGCCAAGAGCTAAGCCCAGCCTTCGTTATATTGACCATGTTTAGCAGGGTAGTGTCACTGGGCTAGGTACTGTATCAGCACAAAGTTGCAACAGGCCCTGCTCTGGAGAGCTTAGGATCTAAATAGGCCCAATAGGTGGGATAGGGGAAAACACATGAGCAGCAGGAGGGTGGCCACGGGCAAGGTAGTGCCATGATTTATGGGGGGGGGGGGGGATTTAGTTAGGAAGGGATCAGCAGAAGAGAGGGGACCATTTGAAGGAAGCGGGACTGGGCAGGGGAGAAGAGACAGAGGGTAGGTGTGGAGTAAAGCTGAGGTGAAGGGACTGGCGGGGGAGGGAGATGGTTGGAACAAAGAGCCAAGCAGCCCAGGGCAGAGAAAGTCTAGTTAACTTTGTAAAAAGTTCTCAGTGTCTAGAGGTCCCTGCTGCTACTGGTTGGAGTCCCCAAGATCACAGGCAGGGAGGTGCCAGCTGGGTGCTAGTTTTCCCCTAGAGGGAGAGGGGGGCTGAGGGTATGGGGGACCCTAGCTGGGTCCTATTTTATCCCCTCTCACCCTACACAGCAGTCCCTGCTTTGGCTGCTTCTGGCAGCTTAGTGCCAGGGCTGGCTCCAGGCCTGGTTGGTCTCTGCACAGTTAACGAGCAGGGAAGCTCAATGTGGTGTTCTTCGTGGAGTGCTTGCTCATATCCCTGCCAGTTAGATGTGCGTGCGCGGATGTCGGAAACTGTTCCCTAGCAGCTACCGGTCGGGCCAGCTGTGGAGCCCCGATATGGCGCTCTATATACGACCCTGCTGGCCCAACCCCCCTTGAGTTCCTTCTTACCCCCAATGATGGTCGTTGGAACAGTGGTCTCTTGCTCACAAGTGCTCCACTAATCCCTAACTCTTCTACTTATCTTTGTATATAGTTACCCATTGTTAGTTAATTGTCCTGTTTAGTTGTTAAGTATAGTCTTTAGCAGTTGGGGGTGGGGGGGAGAGACGGGCTGGCTTCAAACCCTGTAGCTCCTGCAGCAAACCTCTGCCCACAGGCGACCCCCACGACTCCTGTCTTTGTGTCTGGTGCAAGATCTGCAAGGCCTTTAAGCCTCGCAGGAGAAAGGAGAGGGACATTTGCCTGAAACAACTCCTTATGGAGTCTCCCCCTCTCCCCCCAATGCCCAACAGACACACCTAGGGTGCCTTGTCCACTCTCCCCTTGGGTGTGTTACTGGCCTAGTAGGTGCTGCCCCCCCCCCCCAGCCTTTACTGGCTGTGTGTTTGTCATGCCTGGCATGTTGTCTCACCCCCAAAATGAGTTTTAAGTGCATCATGCTACAGGGCCCAGAGCCTCCACCTACTCATCTGCCTTGTTACAGCAAAGGGTGGGTTAGAATCAAGGCTGGGTACAAGGGCCAGAAGTATGTTCCCCCGTAAAGGAAAACTCCATTCAAGCGTGTCAGCTGCTCTGCTATCATAGCTGGTGCTTACGAACTGGGGAGAGGAGTGCTAGAGCCCTTTCCTCCTACGTTCCAAGGGACAGAGATGGAGGGTTGCAGGACAGAATAAGAAGGTGGGGGTAGGAGGGGTGAGAAGCTATGTCAAGGGTAGTTTGCACCTCCCCTTGAGGAAGGCCAGACTCTCACTCCTGCCCACCCATCTTCATTCTGCTTCGTGCTGCAGCCACACACATCTCTGTATCTGTCACAGGAGCAGTAGTCACTAAGATGCCCCAAGTCACCTCGTGGATTGGCAAGTTACAGACTGGGCTATGCAAATATCGTATGCTTGTGGTTTTCCTGCATCAAGAGGCACTTGACCCTTCCAGCCGATCCACCTTAGGACAGTTACCCTACAAGATGTGGATGGTGGGTGCCATGGGGAATGCTTGTTAAGGAGGCTGAGACCCAGATAGTAGTATCACTTTCCTCAGTTTTCAGAGTAGCAGCCGTGTTAGTCTGTATCCGCAAAAAGAAGAGGAGTACTTGTGGCACCTTAGAGACTAACAAATTTATTAGAGCATAAGCTTTCCTGGGCTACAGCCCACTTCTTCGGATGCATATAGACCCACGAAAGCTTATGCTCTAATAAATTTGTTAGTCTCTAAGGTACCACAAGTACTCCTGTTCTTTTTCCTCAAGCCAGAAGATTCCTCTTACACACACACACACACACACACACACACACACCCTAGTGCTGCATTCCTGCACAGAGATCCAGCTTCCACTCACTTGCTAAAGGGGCACTCATCTAAAGGCTCTGAGTGCCCCTTTAGCAAGTGAGTAGAAGCTGGATCTCTGTGCAGGAATGCAGCAATAGGGGCGGGGGGGAGCGCACAGGGGAAGAACAAAGAGAGAGAGAGAGAGAGAGAGAGAAATAACGTGGCTTTAAATATTTTAAACTGGGGTAGAGTCCACTGATCAGTGGACAAGTGATGCAGAGACCCCAGTTGGCAGAACTCAGCCCAGATGCCCATAAATAGCACAGAAGAATTTTTTATTCAACATAGTAGTGCTTGGTTACAGTTTAGTGAACAACAACAAATAGGTACATTCATTGGCCACAGCTTCCTGTTGCAACCAGCTCTCAACTGGCTACGAAGCAGAGAAACAGTTAAACCATTACACACCCACACACACACACACAAAAAATGGAATGAAAGGCAACTATGCATATAAAAGTCATTGTACACGTCAGCTATAAATTACTTCAGTAAAACACAAGACCGGCCCCAATCTGAGCTGTCGGAGTTCGGAAATTAATGGCCATCCATACAAAGTAAGAAAACCCCAACCATTTGCTAGTCACTCACTAGTACATACTTAAGCAACGAGACTCACGGCCCTGATCTGTGACTCTAATGAGAGGAAGATCATATTGTCGTTCTGTGCGTCAGTGCAATATGAACAATGAGCCAGTAGCCCTTTTTTTTTTTTTTGCGCAACACTCCCTTCCCGCCAAAGGAAACTTAAAGTGCTCCTAGTGCTTTGGACTTTTTTTTTTTTTAAAAATTATTATTATTAAAGCAAGAACAGGGGCCAGTGGCTGAACTTTGCGTCTTTGGTGACTTATGGGAGGGGAAGAGAAGGGCTGCGGCTGGAGTTCAGGTCCCTAGCTCGTTTCACCAGAAGTCAAGCGGCGATCAAGACAGAGCAACTGGTTTCGGAATCCCAGCCTAGGCAATGAAACGGGTCGTACAATGGTAGCTAAAATAAAAGTCCTTTCAGCTCAAGTATTAGAGCGAGAAGGATCCAGTGATCTGTCAAAAATAGTCTCCGCGCCTTTAGAGGAAAGAGCACGGGTTGCCTTGGTTTTGGACCAGTGAGCAAAAGAGTAAAATGAGGACATTAGATTACCCCCTACACCTCAAGCCAGCTGCTCAGTTTCTGGGTGGGGGGGTTATACAGAGAGAGGGGGTTCAGAAGTAGCTCTGTAACAGCAAGGATGTAGATAGGCTCACGGTGCGCTCAAATGTTCTTTCCCACACAGATCCTAGGCCTGCTCCCATGTCTCCACTACCTTCTTTGAGAAGCAAGAGTTTATTCTTGGAAAACGTGTGTGTGTGTGTGTGTGTGTGTGTGTGTGTAAGTAAAAGAGACACCCCCACCATATAGCTGTGAGCCTGGGAATCAGCATTTTAAAGGCTAGACAGTCACTTCAGTCATGTTCCATGTGCCAGCGGTGTCCCCACTAGACACTTCCCCACTGTCCTATAGACTATGTGGTCCTGTTCAGTCCCTCAGTGAAGTTTTACTCTAACATCAAATCTTAATTCAAGTTTAAAAACAAAGCACACCCTTGGAAAGAGCATGCAGTTGATCGGCAGGACCAGCTCCTGCCATCAGCAATGTATGCCAACCGTTTCCAGTTTAAGCTTCTAAAGGAATGCTAAGGTGGAGAGATCCAGGGGAAGTCTACTACAGGCTGGAGATAGCAGCTACCCTACACTGCCCAGAGCAGCTTTGCCATAGAGGTATGCTTTTCCTTGTAGGAGCTACTATCCGTGTAAACCAACAGTGTATAAAAGAGCTAACTTTAGAGCCTAATCCAAACCCCTGTGCATCCTTATGGCCATGTCTCGCTTTCCAATTTTGAATAGGGTGCTTTTGGACACAGTTAAAAAAGTGATTTAAAGGCCAACATCCTGCCAGAATAAAATCCTGGATGTTAAAAAACTACACATTCCATTAAATGCTTCTCACTCACTAGACCCACCCTCCAGTGCACACCCTGCAATGAGATGCCAAAATTTATCTAATACTTCAACGCGGGGGGCCCCCCCAGTTCAGGGCACATTCCACTGAATGTACTGTAAAAGCAGTGCAATGTCATGGGACACTTATTCCTCAGACACAGTCTGAAGAGACAGGAAAACTAGAAGTTTTGAGGCAGTCCCAAATAGTGGCATGCAGGTACCACACTGCAGGCTTCATGATTTCGGTCAGAGAAAGCGGCCATGAAAGCGAAGAGAAGTTTCATGTTCTAAGAATGACCTCTAGTTTATATACAGTCAGGTTAAATATAAAATTGCTATTCTCCCCCAGGCAGATTAAGCACTGACTCCACTAGGGAATGCAGTGTTATGTATGGGTTTGGGCCAAAATACAATGCTCACGCCACTCTTATGCAGACTGACTGCTAGGTTTGCTTGAAGAAGCCACCTTGCATGGCGCATGCCTCATTGCCACATGTTCTCTCTCCAAGCTTAACAGTAACCACACTCATTCTGCTCGCTCGAGGTGGCATTTTTTTGTTTAAAAGAGCAGAGCTAGTTACTGTTCAGTGACCTTCGTGCTAGTAGAAGCCATTGAGCTCAGGCTTTCAAAAGGCCTTTGCAACACCCATGCTTGAAGGTTTGCTTTAACCCACAGTCCAGCTAAGAGTATTTTAGTAGTCCGCTGCCGTGAGGACCGAGTTAGAGTAAGCCCACATCCCCAGCAAAGAGACACAACATTTGTCTTGTGTGAATATGGCACATTATACATTAGGTAACTTTCTTCATTAGTGTAAATCCCACACAGTTTCTCTGAAGAGGGTGCGTTTGTCCTTGGAGCGGATCAGGTCGCAGAGTGCAGCACGGCCTACGTATTGACGCGCCCGTCTTCGCAGGACGACTGCACCTCTCCCAGCTATGGATGTGCAATTAAAAGATGAACATGGAACAGATGCGGGCTGTTCCAAAGGGAAGTCAGAGTGTGAGGTGTTCCTTCAGAACGTGCAGATAAAAAGTGCAAATACGCATTTGATGTTGGTCTAGTGAGTCAGCTCTGGTGCTCCTAGCTGCCAGCGAGCATCTTGAGAAGACTGGACACTCCCCCCCCCGCACCTCTCCCTCCCTCCCTCCCAAAAAGCTCCCAGAGATTTTTCACCTTCCCTTTGCTACACGGTACCATGAGTAACAGTTTTACATACCACACGCAGCCCAAGTCTCCAGGTTCTGGTTTACAGCTGCAAGAGAGAATGGAATGTTTGTGCAGATGAAGTTAGATGTTTGGAAAATGATCGGACTCCCACAAAAGCCGCCCCAAGAGAAGTGAATCTTGGCGGGCTCTTCAGTTCTGCGGCGTGGAGTATAAGGTATGGTGATTGTTAGCTTCCAAATCACTACACGTGAAGAGCAGCGGGGCGGTGTCTGGCTTAGGTCCACTCAGATAGGGAATAACCGCATAGCTATCGCTCCCAGTCAGAGTGCCATACCAGCCGGAGCACGGAGGGGTAGCCAAGCTTTGGAGAGAAGAAATGGGCAATATTGGTTAGAGACGGGAGTCTAGCGTTATCCCAGGATTGTGCTGTTTAGCATGGGAGTTTTAATACAAACAGAAGTTGAAAGTGGCTTCAGATAGGAAGCTTTGTCGAAAGCTTCAACTTTTCAGAGGTGACCAGTGATTTTGATGCTCAACTTGACATCTTAAAGGGCCCTTAATTTTCAGAGAGTGGGTGTCCAGCACCTAAAAGAGGTCAGGCCCTTTCCAATGGATGTCATAAGCTGAGCATTCCCCCCGCAAAGCAGCTGTCAAGTGATTAATGGCATGATTGATTTTTTTTTTTTTTTTTTAATCGTGCTGTTAAACAAGAGAATACCATTTTCAATATTTTTGGATGTTTGCTACATTTTAAAATATAGTAATGTCAATTACACAGAATACAAAGTGTACAGTGCTCACTTTTTTATTACAAGTATTTGCACTGTAAAAAAACAAATTTTCAACTCGCCTCATACAAGTACTGTAATGCAATACCTTTATCATGAAAGTTGAACTTACAAAAGTAGAAATAGGTACAAAAAACTGCATTCAAAAGATAAATCATGTAAAACTTTAGAGCCTACAAGTCCACTCAGTCCTACTTCTTGGCCAGCCAAATTACTCAGACAAACAAGGTTGGTTACAATTTTCAGGCAATAATGCTGCCTGCTTCTTGTTTACATCACCTGAAAGTGAGAACAGGCGTTCGCATGGCACTGTTGTAGTTGGCTTTGCAAGATATTTACGTGCCAGATGCACTAAAGAGTCATATGTCCCTTCATCTTCAACCACCATTCCAGAGGACATGCGTCCATGCTGATGATGGGTTCTGCTTGATAACAATCCAAAGCAGAGTGGACCGACGTAGGTTCATTTTCAGCATCTGAGTCAGATGCCATCAGCAGAAGGTTGATTTTCTTTTTTGGTGGTTCGGATTCTGTAGTTGCTGCAGAGCATTGCTCTTTTAAGACTTCTGAAAGCATGCTCCACACCAAGTCCCTCTCAGATTTTGCAAGGTACTTCAGATTCTTAAACCTTGGGTTGATGCTGTGAGATTTCTAAAAATAGCTACATCGGTACCTTCTTTGCATTTGTTCAAATCTGTTGTGAAAGTGTTCTTAAAGCTAACATGTGCTGGGTCATCATCCAAGACTGCTATAACATGAAATATATGCAGAATGCGGGTAAAACAGAACAGGAGACATACAATTCTCTACCCAAGCAGTAGAGTCACAAGTTTAATTGATGCTCATTTAAAAAACAAAAACAAAAAACCACCACATCATCAGCATGGAAGCATGTCCTCGGGAATGGTGGCTGAAGCATGAAGGGGCATACGAAAGTTTAGCATATCTGGCATGTAAATATCTTGCAATGCCGGCTACAACAGTGCCATGTGAACACCTATTCTCACTTTCAGGTAACCTTGTAAATAAGAAGCAGGCAGCAGTATCTCCCATCAATGTAAACAAACTTGTTTGTCTTAGCGATTGGCAGACTAAGAAGTAGGCCTGAGTGGACTTGGAGGCTCTAAAGTTTTACATTGGTTACATAACTGCACTCAAAAACAAAACAAACTGCAGATTTTCCCTTTTATGCTAGAGATTGCACTTCAGTACTTGTATGCGGTGAATTGAAAATTACTTATTTTACAGTACATACATTTGTAATCAAAAATACTAAGAGTCAGCACTGTGCACTGTATTCTGTGTCATAATTAAAATCAATATTGAAAACGTAGAAATTTATTAAATATTTGTGGATTTTTTCCAAGTGGTATTCTATTGTTATCAGTGCGATTAATTTTTTTGAGTTAATCGTGTGAGTTAACTGCAATTAATTGACAGCCCTAAAATAAAGCCAATATACACAAGTTCACTCATCATTTCTAGGACTGTTAGTATTTCTAGAGCACCCATCACACCGAGATGAGCTCAGAGAAATGCCTGGACCTCAGCCCGAGGAGAACGCTACAGCCCCACTAAGTTTTCATACATCTTGTGTCTCAAGATTGTTATACAGCAATAATTGTGGTTTTTTTTGGCTGGAGTAACACCACCACAAACACACACCACACAAACCAATCAATGGGAAAAAAACCAAACACACCCACCCACTTTACCCAGGACTTTCTGCAGCTTGCAAGTCTTCACCAGGAAATCAGCAGTTCTTAGTTTACAGGTACATATGCCTGTAAACCTCTATGCATTTTAACAGACTTCTTTTCTCTGACTTTAAGCACACAAGAGTGGCCTCATCTTCAATGATGGTTAGCACCTGTAGCCAAAGTCCATGATTTCCACCAGGGTAAGTTCAGATCTCAGGTCCTTGGTGCAAGCCAAAGCTTACGTTATTAACTGCCTTATTAATCTGGTCTGCCGGTTCTAGGCCCCTTTGCTAGGAAAGATTCTTGGGCTTAAAAGAAGAGCAGGAATTGGCTGCTCTGTAGACACCGTTTGCTGCTCACATGCGAGCGTCGAATGGCGAGTCTGAATATCCGAACAGCTCCCAACCTACCTTCCTCCTTCTCGCGCACCAAGTCTTGGCAAGTCATCGTCACTGTCGTATCGCCTTGGATTGTCAAAGAAGTATGCTCTGGAACTATAACTATGACTGTTTATCATGCCAGCTGGTGTCTGTTGATAGAGGGAGGGGGGAAAGTAGTTTGTTATTTTTTTATTAAAGCATCCAATTGTTTCTAGAGATTATGTAGTGGAAAAAGAGCTATTTAGCTAGAGTAAATCAGACAAGTTTTATGTGCAAAGAGCAACTTGAAAAAGATCTTAATCCTAGAGCAATTTGTTCATATCCTACCAAGTTCTGAGTTAGCCTCTGAGCCCGGAAGAACAGCACCACAAAACTGGTTGGCACAAGCTCCCAGAGGAAGAGGACTACTCCAAACACCACATATTCTTCACCACTGACTTCTTCTGCATGCATCTGCAAACACAGGGGTTATGTTTAAACCTCGAGGGTTTTGTTCTTAAAATAGCACTTTTTGGGGGGGAGGGGGGGAAACAAAAACAAAAAAACCCAAAACCCCACGGAGATTTACCCCAGAGTGATGGGATTCCAAGAAAGAGACTAGGATGCAGTGCACAGAAGCGCTTCTGGATTTCAAATCTGGAAAGATTTCGGATTAGCATTGCGCACCGCAGTTCCCAGACTGGCTCTGATCAGTGGTCCAGCTAGGGCAGTATCCTGCCACTGAGTGGCCAGTACCAGCTGCTACAGATTTCAGCTGAGAGCTTCCATGTCAAGCCTACTCTGTTTTCTGGGGGGGTTTTGGGCTAGTTCCTTAGTGTAGAAAGTGGACCCCACACCAATAAGAGCAAGTGTTCCATGTCAAGTCAGACATCTTATAGGATGTTTCTGGATTATAGGGTGGTACATGGGAGGCTCTCACACCCCATGTATACAGGGATGTGGTAGCTAGTATCCCATCACCACCATTGCCGCTAGGGCAGAGGGTATGACGACAGACAGATGTGCTCTACACATCTCCACCGTGGTTTCAGACAACCCTGGCTGGTCACAGATGCTCAGGATCTAGACTGACCTACCGAACAGTCTATATTGCAGCACAGTATATCGTGCCATTACACCAGCAATACAGGTGTGCACTCGCCATTAAGAGGGTGCAGTTTGGGGTCCAATTAAGATCTCACTGATGTTTAGTCTCGTGCACCTGGTCAGTATTTAGATACTTGGCAAGCAAATCCCATTCGCTGCATCTTAATGTTATGGCTAGTAACATGTTAGGGGCAGTTACGTGGAGTAGGAAGGTATGTTAGTTGCCACCAGAGATCTAACATTTAGAAGCACTTGTGACAAGTAACCCCCCAAATTAAAGGAGGAGCCTAAGAAAGTAGCGATGGGGTGACAGTCATATTTCCCCAAATACGGCAGCTCTTTTAATGTATTCGCATCAGGTGTGAGTTACCTGGGCTGCCTTTGAGTCTTCAGGGTCAAGCTCCTCCATAGACATGTCTAGTTGTAGATAGCGGATGTGTCATATTAAGCATTACATTCCTATTAGAACTGACTGTTTACAGTGAGTCGCAGGAACTGGACTAGGAGAGCTTTTTAGAACACTGCTATAGCATCTTTAGTGAGATCCCACACACCCGGAACATCGATTTTTCTCCTCAGTAGCCATGTTCTGGATTTGAGACACCCCCACCACCCTCCAACACCCACCCGTTAATATTATTAGTTACCTTATCCGAAAGGTTGTCCCAGCCATAATTAAATGGACTAGGAACATTCTCTGGAGATATGGCCACTGCTACCAGATTATAGCAAGCCCTTGAAGAGTACAGAAGAACAACTACTGAACCGACAAGAATGGCCTGGCAGACAGATGTGCCCTAAGAACAGGGGAGGAAGCGAGATACGTTAAATCGAATAGGCTGTTACACAAATCTTCCCATAAAATTGTAATTTTATGCACAGCAAGTCGTGCATGCATGCATGATCGGACCCAGAACATCGACACACAACTATGCCCTCACTAAAATATTTAAAGCTAGCGTAAAGAACCTCATTCTGGGCTGGCGGTGAGTTGACTGCCATCATCCAGTGTCACATGGCTGTTTCTTACCGACCTTGAGGAAGAGAAGTGGAACCTTGCCAACCAAGTAATGGAACCACAGGGAGGATTATTGCAGTAGTGGGTCCCAATTGTATAGGCGTTATTTTTGCAAGCAGACAATTATACCGACTACCTGGCTGGACAGCTATAGCTTAGTTATAAGCTAAATACAGGTTGGGTTTGGTCTTCATTTATGGTGCTATGGTGCCACGAACTTGAGGCATGAAGCCCAGCGATTAGTCAACAGCAATCCGTGTGAAAGCCCCAGTATTACATTGGTTGGTAAGTACAGCACATGTTGCAGAGAGGGCTGGAGTTTTGATATAGCAACAGCCTTTTGTGAAGTTGTTCTTCGAGTAAGAGAAGCCTTGGTATACTACTGATGAGGAGCAATTCCCACAGCACGGAGCTGTGGGGTGGCAAGAGGAGAGAGAGAGAGAATATGAATGTCAGTGGAGGACAAATTCTATTTCCAGAAGTAGCAACTTCACAGATTTCAGAACACGCTCGCAGGGCAAAGGAAACCAATCCTGTGCAGAGGAAGTCAGTACATCTCTGAAGGCTATTTAAATTTAGGTTCATGCAACTGTGACTCCTCCCTGATTGTGCTGCAGAGCCAAAACCAGCAGCACTGAGCCCTCACGGTCAGATACTGCAACTTGCTGAAACGCCCGTGTCCATTTCCCCCCCAGACAAAAGTGACTTGCCAAAAGTGTTGTTGAGACCCAGACTGTGCAGCCAGAAGCTAGAGTTTTAGTTCCACCTTTTCCTTGTTTGCAGCACAAGGCCGTTTTCGAGGACTGGAGAAACTTCTGGCAGTTTAACTGGCCCCAAATAAACTTGGGCTCTTTAGCGCCTGCCCCCTTGACAGTTCACTCATCTCAGGAAGATACACATGGGCAGTTTTTGGGGGAGAAAATGGGAAGCCATCAGGAACTACATATGCTACTGAAGATAAACTATACCAGGCTACACCACCCAGTCTATGTAGTGCCTTCAGTGTGCTGAGCCCATTAGACAAATACGGGGCAAGGTCCCCGAGTCATGGATTCTGCAGGAGGTTGGGGGGGGGGGAGTGGTCAGATCCCCCTTCTCCTATGCAAGTTCAGACCAGGCAGCAGAAACGCCTAAGGCAGAGGAGACAGGCTGGCATTTTACTGGGGCAGTAGTTTAAAGCCTGTTAGGTCACTGTCTGCCACACAGCAGACCATGTGCAGGAAAGCTCAAGTGGTCGCGGTCCATAATTCCAAGGAGGGGGAAGCATCTCCTACCAGCCCATAACGTAGACATGGATCTAGCAAAGCAACTCAGACGCAAGAGTCATTGCCTTGGGCAGAGTAGCTTTGTTGAGCTACGGGAGCCCAGGCTCCCAATTTGGCCACACACAGGAGCTGCCAATTCCTGATCACTCGTATTCAGGCCCAGCAACATCCTCGTCCCTTCTTTGACGAGGGGGCGAATGCTGCCCCGCCTTGTTTGAGTCAGTCTCCATGACAGGGGCTTTGCAGATCCTGGACAGACCATGGTCACCATGGGCAAAACGGAGATAGTCCTCTAGCCCCACCTGCAGCAGAGGCAATGCTGCCTTTCATCAGGCTATCAGCATGGGATTGGAATTCTGGCTCCAATAGTAGCAAGAGTCCAGAGCTCCTGCAATGGAGAGAGACCAAGCCTGGCCCAGAACAGATTCTAGATCTACAGAAGAGCCCAGTACTTGGGGTAGGTGCTTCTGCATGTTGCACCCTTCTCAGTTCCTGACATTTCCACCACTTGAGGGACTGTCACGGCCAGGTGAGGAAAGGAGAGCGTCTCCCTGATCCTGAAGGGCCAGTGAAGCTAACAGGCTGCCTATGCGCAGTGCTCCCAGTTGATGGAATGTGCGTGTGTCTATACATCCTTTGGTCTACTCTGGAAAAGGCAGGGAGAGAGGGAACCCCACACCAGGTGCAGTTAGCCCCTAAGGAGATGCTACATGTCATGGAGTGGAATACTGCTCCTGACACAAGTGACGTAGGAGAAAGCCAGCTTAGAACAGACCACCAGAGTTTTGTTACTAGACTGGGTTGCTAGTGGATCTGGTTTATGGGTGTCACATTAGCAGAGGACTGCAGTTACTATCAAATGCCTCGACATTAAGTCACTTTGGTGTCAGACAGCAACACACCATTAGTACCAGATCTAGGCTCTGTACTGAAACAAGTGATTTAAGAGACTCAGTGCAAAAGAAGGTCCAGTATCGGAGTTATAACGATCTTCTCTTGCAAGCACAAACACAAACTGAAGAACCCAAACTGAAAAGAGTTACTAGCTCCAGGCTAGGACCATCCTTTTGTTCTGTGTTTGCAGAGCATCTAGCATGATGGGGTCATGGTCTTGGACTTGCACCCCCATGGACTGAAGTAAATCATTTCAGTGCAGTTTAGAGAGCATTTACCTACCTTTGACTCGAGGTAGACGTTTGCCGATGACATTTTTGCAAGTTTGCACATACAACAAGCTAATGAAATGGCACAAAGAATGAAGAGACTGTCATTGACTAGTGCCCGAACAAATACTGTCCATCTCAGCCGACTCTCTGGGACATCTCCATGGATAAGCATTGCACAAGTTAAATTCACAACGAGAAAGAGAAGGCTGATAAATATGGAGCCCAGATACAACAGGACCCTGGAAAAGGAAAGAGAAACAGTCTGAAGAAGTCTCTACCACCACATCATCTCCCTTGTTCTCTATCAGTTCATTTCACTCCCAGCATTGCTCTTCATTTGCTGTAACTCAGTAGGCTAGCAAGTGTGAAAAGGTCAGTCATGTAGACAAGGAATTAGGGAAGCCATTTAGAAGGCCAGTTTAAGTTGTTTAGTTGGCATAATGCTGGTATTGAAATCACTCAGTTGGTAGAAGCTTGCAAGGAATCATGAGTTACAAGATTCCTGTCTATCTTAAATTAAAGTTGCAAGATATAAAAAAAAAAAGCCATACAACTTAAATATTGTTCTAATTTAGATTAAATGTAGGTTGAGAGTCAGCCCAACAACCACCAGCCTTGGTGAAAATAAGTGGCTGCAAATACACTACAATCTACACACTTCCCATTGAGAGTTTGTCTCCTGACATAGGTCCCTTAGTTCTTGGTCTAACGGACAGGGTCTGAAGTCCCTTCTTCCATACAGAAGGATGTACTATTAGAATGACTTAACACACAGGCTTGAGCAACAGGAGTGGCTGGCATGTTGTGATGCCCACAGCATGGGTTCATAAGCTAGGGATCACAAAGGCCCACAGAAGTAAGACTCCTTCACTGGCTTATGGCTAGATAGGATGGGGTGAATCCCAGAAGTGTTCTACGATGGTTCTCAGCCTCATCAGGTGTGACCCTAATGTGCTAGAGCACCAATAGCCTCCCATGAATTACAGAAACACGAGCTGTCTAACGCTCAGCGGCAATAGCAGTGCTCATTCTAGACCCTTAGGCTGTGTCTACACAGCAGCTAAGACACCAGCAGCTGGCCCATGGGGCTGTTTCATTGCTGTGTAGATGTTGGGGCTCCACCTGGAGCCCAAGCTCTAGGATTCTGGGAGGTGGGAGGGTCCTAGAGCTTGGGCTCCATCCTGAGCCTGGAAGTCCACACAGCAATGAAGCAAGCTCGCAGGGTTCAGGTTGTGGGGCTGAGCCGGCTGGCACTGGCTAGACTTCCCCCTCCCCCCCCCCCCCCCCCAATTGCTGTGTAGATGTACCCTTAGCACCAACGACAGCCTCCCTGCAAGTAAGAGTGTGTGAGTGTGAGTGTGAGGCAAACCAGGAGCTATAGCATCTCCCTTATGGGTACAATCGAGTTCTTCACCTCCAGACTCACGTAGGCACCCAAATCTGATGATCAGGTTGCCCAGTGACTAGCCCACAACTTCTTCAGGGCTTTGCTTTCCCCACTGTGCTCTGAAGTAACTGAATTAATCTTTGTTAAACAACATCTGGGTAAGAGACAAAAAACAAAGCTATTGCTATGAAGTTCGAATGTAGCATTTGGTAGATTTCAGATACGCTGTACCGTTAATACACCCAATAAGGGCATGTTTGGGGTAGGCAAGAAGAGGAGTCACTTACTTGTACTTATTGAATTCTGCTGCACATTTGACTTTGAATATAACCTACAAAAGGAAGAGTGTGGAAAGTTATTCTAACATGCTTACAGTATACATTATAGTTCACTTTGTAATTAGAAGGGATTCCGCTCAGCAACAGAGCAGAAGAGGGTTGGGTTTCTAGTTCTGGTAAGTGACAATCTAGTTCTCCATACTCTTAATACCGTTAGTAGCCTGCAACCATTTGCCACGTAGAAAATTGACCCGTTCTGCGAGGTGGACTGAATAGGTCATGAGAGTTTAGTCCAAGCACAAGTGTTTTAGTAACTAAGCAAGTAATTTATGAATCCAGTTATTCTTTGGGCAATAACTGTCCCCTCTTTGAGGAGACCGGATTTGCATTTCAAGAGGCTTTGCTCCTAAGGACTTTACAGGAGAGTGGAATTTGGTCTTCGGTAGCTGAATGGGAGCTACATTGTTCAGCAAAGTAAAGTTTGTTTTGTGACATGCTCTTTGTATTGAATATTTTAGGACCTCGGTCCTGTTTAATTTCTTTATTGAAGAAAGGGCTTGAGCTGCTATTCTTAAATTAGACATTAGAGGGCTATTTCTGGTTAGCCTTTTATATTTGATTAAGTTAGAACTCAGAGAACTAGATTGCAAGAGAGTATGTGCACATTTGCTTCTGGGGTTCTTCACCCTGGCAGAAGCTTAGCTGGCTATATTTGCTTAACAACGATTCACCATGTATTTGAAGAAATTCTTCAGAGGGCTGAAGTCCCAGACGTGCTGAATTCTGCAGAGTAGAGGATAGATTTACAATTTCATAGGACTAGAAATGTGACAAAAGTCAGCAGCTCATGTGATGTGTCCTGTCACTCTTTGGAGCAGCTCTTCAACTGGGAAGGGAGCAGTATGGGCAAGTTGAGGCTATAAGCACCTCTCCTTCTTAAAAAGGGAGTTGGGTACATGTGACATACCTGCTCATTAATCTGGATTGTACCCTGGTGTCACCCCTGCCCTGTAACCTTGAGTACCTTACAATGCCTTGCTGAAGTAGCTCTCATCTGGACTGCTCACAAGTAGCCTTCCAGCATGCAAGCCACACCCTGAGCATCTGTAACTGCAACCTGCCAGTTACACCCTGCTTCTCACAAGCCTGTGTTATACTGCGGGGTGACCCCAGCATCCCCCCAGTCACGTATGCCCGGTATTGCCCAGCCCCCTTTGACAGTACAAAGTGTTTTAAGTTCATTATTCCTTTGAGTGAATAATAGGCACATAACTTGTTACCCAGACACTTCAATTTAAACACACTGGATTAGATAAAACAATAAAACAAAAAAAGATTATTATCTACAAACATTGAGTACAAGTAATGATGCACAAAAAGTCAGAAACTGTTACAAGAAATACAAAGACAAGTAGTTTACTAATACCTAACTAACAAACTAGATCAGAGTCAAGCAAAGTTTCTCACCACATGCTTTCAGCAGTCTTACTGAAGAAACCCGGTTGGTCAGGACCCCTGCCCCAGAGTTCAAGGCTTTCTTTCTTTGTCACTTCAGGTGCAGTGAATGTGATGGGCAGGTAGAAGAGAGATGGTGCCTTGGAGTGTTTGTCCCTCCTTTTTAATAGTTTCAGTCCCACTCTAGAAAAACATTTCCAGCTGGGAAGTAGGAGACAAAGTCTATGTGGAAGGATGTTCCCTACTGGCTTACTCTGTTTGAGCTTTGTTTCCCTCCATGTTTGAGTACTCTGTTTACTGCTTAAAATGCAAATTAAGCAGAGCACACGTTGCTTTGTTTAGGACAAAGCAGTGTCCTAACCTCAGTTTGGGCAGGGTTGTGAGGTTTGGAACATGCGTTATCACAGGCATATTTTATGACTTCACAATATTGCCACACATTTTTATGTATCAGTATGATACTGACCAGCAAATGAGTTTTCAAAGGATACCTTACAAGACATACTATTATAGTACCACATGCTCAGGGTTCAGCTGATCGCCATATTTGAGGTCGGGAAGGAATTTTCCTCCAGGGTAGATTGGCAGAGGCCCTGGAGGTTTTTCGCCTTCCTCGCAGCATGGGGCAGGGGTCGCTTGCTGGAGGATTCTCTGCGACTTGAAGTCTTTAAATCATGATTTGGGGACTTCAACAGCTGAGTCAAGGGAGAGAATTATTCCAGGAGTGGGTGGGTCAGCTTTTGTGGCCTGCATCATGCGGGAGGTCAGACTAGATGATCATAATGGTCCCTTCTGACCTTAAAGTCTATGAGTCTACCTTTTTGTACAAGATGGGTAGGGTGACCACCTGTTCCAATTGGGTGGGACAATCCTGAAATTCAAGTCCTGGTCAGAATCAGTCCAGGACAGCATTTGATCTGGATTCCCTGCGGCACTGCTTCATACCTGTCTGAGGTTCAGGGGTGGCACCAGCTTCTTCCCAATGGGGGAGGCTGAGGTGGGCCTTTGCCCCTCACTCTTCACCCCCACCCCCCAAAAGCCCCATCCCCTGGACAGGCTGGAAGCCAGGCCATGGTAAGAACCTCCCAGGCAGCCTGCTGTGGGGAGCCCTGGATCCTCCTCCTGCCCGGGGCAGAGGGCTGGGGTGCCCAAGAACAGCCCCTGACAATGTTCTAAACAGAGGCTAAGGGGGCTCATATTGAGGCACTACTTGGTGTCAAGATACAAGACTTGGTCGTTTAGAACACGCCCATGCACCTCCTGAGAAGGTAGATTCGCTACCACTCACTCTTCACCCCCACCCCCCAAAAGCCCCATCCCCTGGACAGGCTGGAAGCCAGGCCATGGTAAGAACCTCCCAGGCAGCCTGCTGTGGGGAGCCCTGGATCCTCCTCCTGCCCGGGGCAGAGGGCTGGGGTGCCCAAGAACAGCCCCTGACAATGTTCTAAACAGAGGCTAAGGGGGCTCATATTGAGGCACTACTTGGTGTCAAGATACAAGACTTGGTCGTTTAGAACACGCCCATGCACCTCCTGAGAAGGTAGATTCGCTACCACTTGCTCAGCAAAGAGGTTAGAAGTTAGGAAGGAGTCACTCCACCTAGACCAAGTGTCTATTGCGCTTCAAACTGCAGTGAGTAATCCTCATACGGTGCTGACTAATGCTTCCAGTGTCTTTACCAAGGACTTAGGCAAGGTTTGAACTTCAGTGAAGCTAGCACCTAGACCTCATAGGCTCCTTTGAAGGATTCTAAGGGTACAGGAACCAGACAGACAAGTCTCCAGCTACCGAGATGCGAGAGACAAGAACATTGCAACCTTCCTATCTCCTAATCCTTAATTCAGAAAAGAGCCCTATTTTTCAATGAAGTTAACTGGTAACGTCCTCAACATAGCTAGCAAGTAGAATGGCTGCTACTCGCATTCAGGCTGTGCGGGTTTGCAACACAACATCACTACTTTAAGCACTTTCATTATTCGTACACTGAAGCAGTAGGAGGAGAAACGCTATTTCAGTCTTTGGAGAGCACTGTCTGTTGCTTATAAGGGTATGAGTATTTACTGGGCTAGTCTGGCAAGGAAGGGTTCTGAAACAGTCACACTCATATGGTCTCAAGATTTCTGAAGCCAAGGTGGCAAGTTTGACGGGGTAGCACAGCTCTGAAGAAAGCTTGGCATGGTTTTGCTGAAGGACTGGGAGTAAGAGACACCACCACTTCTAGCAGACACTTGCTCTTGGATCTCAAAGCAGTTGTAGGGTCATTGCCCAAGTGCAGATGCTCAGTTTCTCCCACTGCTGCAGGAAGCTAGACTGAAAAGCTAAGCTCCTACAGCTTCCACATCATGGGTGTTTTGGGGCTGATGAACTGCAGTTCGCTGCTGACTAACCAACATTCTGAGCGGACGTCTCCCTCCACATTCACATCTGAGCCATCAAAGCTGCCAATTCACATTTTGAGAGGCTTCAGAATACTGAGTTTCAGCAACTACAGACAGCAAAAGGCTTCCAGGAAACCTTTGCCACGATGAAATTGCCACTAGCACTCATGCCTGACCATGTGTCCAATCCAATATGGCAATTCCTGAGGTCTGTCTAGTAGAGTATCCCATCTGACAGTGGCCAGTACCAGACTCTTCAGAGGTGAAGAATGCCACACAGTATGCAGATGTAGGATAATCTGCCCCCCCGACCCCATTAGGCCTAATAGCTAGAGACTGGCTTAAGACCACCAAAAAAAGTTCAACTTATTTTTGAGACTAGATATTTTGCCTCCCAATCCACCCTGAAGAGCTATTGGCAGTGCAAGGGCTTTTTCCATATTCCTCCAAGCTGTGACTATTGCTGGCAGATCAGCAGTACATTGGGCTCATTCTCAAAGCTAGCTCACTACGTTGGGGATTTTCTGGTTTTGAAAACACTAAGAGGGACATCGAGATGAGTGAACTGGAGAAGTCTGTGGTTAGTGAGTGTTCGTGTATCCTGGACATCTGTGCGCCAACTAAGATGTTTGTATCATCACCCTGAATGACTATTCTGAAAGGCACAAGTCAGAGCTCAGACCTGACTTAAGAGATTAAAGTAGAAAAGAGTTTTTGGCTTGTGTTTTCTTCCCCCAGCACTCTTCGCTACACTAAAATCCCCTGCACTCCCAGTGGAAGTGAGCCATTGATGGGAGGCAAGAAAAAAAGTCTTGTTTATCTTGATCTAAAGAGTATTTCTTAGTACTTCATTGGCTGCACTAGGCAGCAGGTTCCCTGCTCATGACAAGCATTAAAGCGGTCTTGTTAAAAGTTGCCAGAGCATCCCAAAGCTCTTGGATCCTTGTTCAGCTGCTGCCGCCATGAGAAGTGGAGGATGAGCATGCAGGATCAGTGCTTAACATTTTGCTAGCCCTGAAATATTTGTAATGATCAATAAGCCTTGGCAGGAGATAGACTTTAATAAAAGCCATCAGCATGTGTTGCATCTCACCTCCTCGATGCCAATTCTAACAGTTTAGGCAGGCAATAGCTTACTGCTACTAGAGGCTTTATACTCTTTGCAAACCCTTGACAAGGTATCCAGTAGGTTGCCATCTAGAAGAGGGTCTTTGCTAACAGGGAACATAGGGATTTGGGTGAGCAGAAGAATGAATGGTTGTAGCCCCCAGAATTACAAGTTTTACCCCTCTAGATTAAAGGGTGGAATTCCAGAGCTCTCAGCATTGGCCTAACTCTGCTGCCCTTGTACTCAATGGTAAAAATTCCATCAATTTGGATGGGAGCCAAGTCAGGCCAGTGTCAAGAGCTCTTGGGGGAGGGTGGGGGAGGAAGAGAAGGAGGGAGAACAAACCCTAGGAGGCCAAGACAGAATGATCTGCCTCTTGAGCTGAATGGGTCATCCTGCATCATAGCGCAAATTTACTGGACAGCAAGTCTGGGACTGGGGATTCAGGGGTTCCTTGATGCAACAGTGATAGAGCTGGTGGATCTGCTGCTAATTTGATTCACTGGTCAGATGCCCAGCACTCCTACCCCCAGGGCCGGCTCCAGCATTTCTGCCGCCCCAAGCGATTGGCGGCAGCAGTTCAGCGGCAGGTCCTTCGCTCCTAGAGGGAGTGAGGGACCTGCCGCCCCCGAATTGCTGCAGGTGCCGCCCCTCTCCCTTGGCCGCCCCAAGCACCTGCTTGTTAAGCTGGTGCCTGGAGCCGGCCCTGCCTACCCCATCCAGTGGCACAAGCAGTGCAGCAGGTACTCGCTGTGTTTGGAACAGCAGGCCCATGGGAGAGGAGCAAGAACGTTTTCACATCCTTGTTAGGATATAGATATTCAGGCCTGTCTGCAAAGGCCTAGACTTTAAGAATTTAGGTGTATTCTTATCACTTAGCTAGTTAGAGTGGTATAAAAGAAAATCAAAATCACTGTCTGTCTGTGTAAGAGCCTTCTCTTACTGTGACAGTCGGAGGCCTGGTTCTCAGGCCAAGGCCTTCAGCTAAGCAGCAGAGGCAGCCATAAGCTGGGAAGCGAACGGTCACATCCTCACATTCCAAACTAGTCACATTAAAATAAGGTGCTATTGGGCTGTTAGGAAAATCAGGACAGGATTTTATTCCTATCACCTCCAGAGAAAGGGAAGAGCCTAGAAGATGTAAAAGGAAACTTAGTTTGATAGCATCCGGTCTGGCAAGAACTCACTTATCAATAGCTGGGATGTGAAATCCTCATTTCTGTATTGTTCTATCACTGTAGTCTCCACTTCCCTATTGTTTGTCTGTATAATCTGTCTGGTTCTGTGATGGTTTCTGTCTGCTGTATAATTAATTTTGTTGGGTATAAACCAATTAAGGTGGTGGGATATAATTGGTTAAATAACCATGTTACAATTGGTTAGCTAAATTTCAGTAAAATGATTGGTTAAGGTATAGCTAAGCAGAACTCAAGTTTTACTGTATAGTCTGCAGTCAATCAGGAAGTAAGGGGGGGGGGAATGGGAACAGGGAATGGGGGTGGGGGAATTGGAATCATGTTTCACTAAGGGGGTGGAGAATGGGAACAGGGACACAGGCAAGGCTCTGTGGTGTCAGAGCTGGGAAGGGGGCCACTAAGGAAGGAAACTGGAATCATGCTTGCTGGACGTTCACCCCAATAAACATCGAATTGTTTGCACCTTTGGACTTCAGGTATTGTTTGTTTCTCTCTGTTCATGCGAGAAGGACCGAGGAAGTGAGAGGATGAAGGAATAAGCCCCCTAAAAATCCTCCCCCCTAAGATCCAGCAGAATCCTCCAGAGCAGCCAGGCTGCACACCAGTTGTGCTCTAGGGGCTGGGGAAGGAACACATGAGATTTGGGCCTTAGACAGTTCACACCTGTCCTTCCAGAGACTGCAGGCTCAGGAAGAAAGCAACACCTTTGGAAGGGTCTTAGGGTTGCAGAGGACTCCAGTTATAGAATAGGAGCTTGAAAGCAGCCAAAACTGACAAGTGAACTTCCAATTTCCCCACTTTCCCTTGGCAAGTGGATTTGTCAAGCCTTTGACAGGTGGATGTTCATAGACTTTAGATGATCACGATGGTCCCTTCTGACCTTAGTCTGACCTCCTGCACATTGTAGGCCATAGAACCTCACATACCCACTCCTGTAATAGACCCCTAGCCCCTGGCTGAGTTACTGAAGTCCTCAAATCATGGTTTAAAGACTTCAAGTTACAGAGAATCCACCATTTACACTTCATTAAACCTGCAAGTGACCCCGCACCAGGCTGCAGAGGCAGGTGAAAACCCCCAGGGTCTCTGCTAATCTAACCCAGGGGAAAAGTCCTTCCCAACCCCAAATCTGGTGATCAGTTAGACCCTGAGCCTGTGGGCAAGACCCACCAGCCAGACACCTGGGAAAGAATTCTCTGCAGTAACTCAATGTCCTGTCTCCAGCAGCTGGGAATTTTTGCTACTGGCGGTTGCCAATGGGCCACATGCCATTGTAGACAGTCCTGTCAGACCATCCCCTCCATAAGTTTGTCAAGCTCAGTCTTGAAGTCAGTTAGCTTTTCTGCTCCCCTTGGGAGGCTGTTCCAGAACTTCACTCCTCTGATGGTTAGAAACCTTCACCTAATTTTGAGCCTAAACTTGTTGATGGCCAGTTTATATCCATTTGTTCTGAGGTCCACATTGGTGCTTAAATAACTCCCATCCCTCCCTGGTATTGATCCCTCTGATGTATTTATAGAGAGCATCTCCCCTTCAACCTTCCTTTGGTTGGGCTAAACAAGCCAAGCTCTTTTGAGTCTCCTCCCATAAGGTAGTTTTCTGTTCCTTGGATCATGCTAGTAGCCCTTCTCTGCACCAGTTCCAGTTTGAATTCATCTTTCTTAAACATGGGAGACCAGAATTGCATACACTACTCCAGATGAGGTCTCACCAGCACCTTGTATAATGGTATAACACTTCCCAGTCTCTACTGGAAATACAGTCCTAGGATGCGTCAGGCAAGGTATTAGTCTTTCACGGTTGCATCACATTGACGGCTCATTGTTATCCTGTGGTCAACCTCTTCCTCTGTCACTTCCAAGTAAAAAGTCTCCAGTTTATAGGAAAAATTCTTGTTAGTTCCTAAATGCATGACCTGGCACTTTGCATTATTAAATTTCATCTCATTTCTATTACTTCCAGTTCTTGTAGGATATTCTGATCCTTCTCCATACTGGCAATAACTCCCAACTTTGTGTCATCTGCAAATGTTACTAGCGCACACCCACTTTTGCACCAAGTTCAGGAATAAAAATGTTAAATAAGATTGGTCCCAAGACTGATCCTGAGGAACTCCACTAGTAACCTCCCTCTAGCCCGAGAGTTCACTTTTCAGTATGACCTGTTGTAGCCTCCTCTTTAACCAGTTCGGTATCCACCTTTCAGTTCTCACATTAAGCCCCATCTTCTCCAATTTAACTAATAATTTCTCATATGGAACTGTATCAAATGCCTTATTGACATCCAGGTTGATTAGACTGATCACATTTCCCTTTAAAACAAACACCACACAATTATCTTCTCAAAGAAGATCAGGTTGGTCTGGCACAATCTACCTTTTGTAAAACCATGTTGTATTTTATCCCAATTACCATTCACCTCTATGCCCTTAACGATTTTCCCTTTCAAAATTTGTTTCAAGACCTTGCATACAATGGAGGTCAAACTAACAGGCCTGTAGTTTCCCAAATCACTCCCCCACCCACTTCTTAAAAATAGAAACTGGACTAGCAATTAGCAGTCATAGTGTACAACCCGAGTTCACAGATTCATTCAAAATCCTTGCGATTGGGTTTGCAATTTATGCGCCAGTTCTTTTAGTATTCTTGGATGGAGGTGATCCAGGCCCCCCAGTTTCATCCCATTAAACTGTTTGAGTTTGACTTCCAGCTCGGATGGGGTAATTTCTACCTCCATATCCTCATTGCCATTAGCCACTATCCCTAAGCTCTTCACAGGGCCGGCTCTAGGATTTTTGCCGCCCAAAGCAAAAACAATTTTGTCTGCCCCCCCCCCCGTTTTTTAGTTACCCCCTCCCCCCGGCCCCACCTCAACTCCGCCCCTTCCCCAAATCCCCAGCCCTGCCTCCTCCCCCCAGGCTCTCAAGCCTAGGAGGGAGGGAGGGGGAGAAGCGGCGCCCGCGCCACGGCCACTCGGAGTCTCCCCCTCCCTCCCAGGCTCTCACCAGCTTGTTTTGCTGGTGCCTAGAGCCAGCCCTGGCTCTTCATTAGCCTCATTAAAAACTGAGGCAGAGTATTTGTTGAGGTGTTGGGCCATGCCTAAATAATCTTTAATCTCCACCCCATTCTCAGTGCTTAGCAGTCCCACATCTTCTTTCCTTGTTTTTTCTTATTTGATAGGACTATAGAACCTTTTACTATTGGTTTTAATTCCCTTCGCAAAGTCCAACTCTGCTTGGCTTTGGGCAGTTCTCACTTCATCCTCACACTTTGACCTCCAAGTGGTCGCTTTCCTTGCTAATCCATCCCATCTTTCATTTCTTGTACGCTTTTTGCTTTCTCTTAAATCACTTGTTTGAAATGCTTGCTCATCCAGCTTGGTCTGCAACCCTTCCCTCCCCCCTTGCTCAGGATGCAGTCTTCAGATTGCTTCTGCAACTTTGACAAAGTAATGCCAAGCCTCCTCCACATTCAGATCCTTGAGTTCTTTGGTCTAGTCCTCTTCCCTAACTAATTCCCTTAATTTATGGTTAGCTTTTTTGAAATCAAGGACCCTTGTTGCAGACCTATTTTTGTTTATCCTTCCATTTAGTTTAAATGGAATTAGGTCACAATTACTAGAACCAAGGTTGTCCTCTACATCCAGTTCTTCTACTGGGTCCTCACCACTACCAAATCTAAAAATGGCATCACCTCTTGTTGGTTCAGCAACTATTTGGTGAAGAAATCTGTCAGCTCTCACATCCAGGAGAATCTAGGCCCTTCTATTAGTAGCACTTGTCCTCCAATCTATATCTGGGAAGTTGAAGTCTCCCATAATCACACAATTCCCAAAGGAAACTGCACCATCTGCTCAAGAAACTTCCTGAAGACGCACAGGAACAAATCTACACAGACAAATGCCTAGAGCCCCTGCTACCTAACATCTATAAACCTGGAAATCCTGGATGCCCTATCATCTCAGGCATTGGCACTCTGACAGCAGGATTTTCTGGCTATGTGGACTCTCTCCTCAGGCCCTACACTACTAGCACTCCCAGCTATCTTTGAGACACCACTGACTTCCTGAGGAAACTACAGTCCATTGGTGATCTTCCAGAAAACACCATCCTCGCCACTATGGATGTGGAAGCCCTCTACACCAACATTCCACACAAAGATGGACTACAAGCCGTCAGGAACAGTATCCCCGATAACGTCACGGCAAACCTAGCAGCTCAGCTTTGTGACTTTGTCCTCACGCACAACTATTTCAGATTTGGGGACAACGTATACCTTCAAATCAGTGGCACTGCATTTTTATGGCTGACTTAGAACAATGCTTCCTCAGCTCTCGTCCCCTTATGCCCCTACTCTACTTGCGCTACATTGATGACATCATCATCTGGACCCATGGGAAGGAGGCCCTTGAGGAATTCCACCAGGATTTCAACAATTTCCACCTCACCATCAACCTCAGCCTGGACTAGTCCACACAAGAGATCCACTTCCTGGAAACTACAGTGCAAATAAGCGATGGTCACACAACCACCACCTATACCGGAAACCTAGTGACTGCTATACTTACCTACATGTCTCCAGCTTTCATCCAGACCACATCATACAATCCATTGTCTACAGCCAAGCCCCAAGATACAACTGCATTTGCTCCAATCCCTCAGACAGAGGCAAACACCTACAGGATCTCTATCAAGCATTCTTAAAACTACAATACCCACTTGGGGAAGTGAAGAAGCAGATTGACAGTGCCAGAAGGGCAGAAGTCACCCACTACAGGACAGGCTCAACAAAGAAAGTAACAGAACGCCACTAGCTGTCACCTTCAGCCCCCAACTAAAACCTCTCCAGCGCATCATCAAGGATCTACAGCCTATCCTGAAGGACAATCCCTCACTCTCATAGACCTTGGGAGACAGGCCAGTCCTCACTTACCGACAGCCCCTTAATCTGAAGCAAATACTCACCAGCAACTACACACCACACAGACACTAATCCAGGAACCAATCCCTGCAACAAACCCCATTGCCAAATCTGTCCACATCTATTCAAGGGACACCATCATAGGACCTAACCACATCAGCCACGCCATTGGGGCTCGTTCACCTGCACATCTACCAATGTGATAGGTCATCATGTGCCAGCAATGCCCCTCTGCCATGTACATTTGCGTAAAGACTGTCCGGTTTGGCCAAAGACTAAATGGACACATCAGACATCAAGAACTATAACATTCAAAAACCAGTAGGAGAGCACTTCAATCTCCCTGGACACTCAATAACAGACTTAAAAGTGGCCATTCTTCAAAAACAGACTTCAACAAGAAACTGCAGAACTGGAATTAATTTGCCAACTTGACACCATCAAATTAGGCCTGAATAAAGACTGGGAGTGGCTGGGTCACTAAAAAAAAATAATTTTCCCTCTGTTGATACTCACACCTTCTTGTCAACTGTTGGGAATGGGCCACATCCACCCTAATTGAATTGGCCTGGTTAGCCCTGACCCCCCACTTGGTAAGGCAACTCCCATCTTTTCATGTGCTGTATATTTATACCTGCCTACTTTCCCCCCCCCCCCCACTCCATGCACCTGATGAAGTGGGTTCTAGCCCACAAAAGCTTCTGCTCAAATAAAATGTGTTAGTCTCTAAGGTGCCACAAGGACTCATTGTTGTTTTTACAATTCCCAGTAGTATTTATTTCATTAAAACCATTAGAGGTCTCTAGCCATATCCAAATTGGATCCCGGTGGTTTGTAGCACACTCCAAACACTGTATCGGGGGAACATCTAGTAGCCTTCTTCTCTAATGTGATTTTGGCCCAAACAGATTTTTGTATCCATTCCATCACTTACAATTTCTTTAGGGTCTACCTCATCATTAATATACAATGCTACTCCACCACTCAAGCACTTAGTAGGTATAAGAGCATGGACTTCTAGCTACAAAGTTTTTATATGGCTACATGTCCTGGAATCAAGTTGAAAATTAACAGGAAGGGACAAGGAAGCCATGAGATTGTGATCTCAGCCAGCCAAGGTTAGGGGGAACAAAAACAAAAAAAGTTTTAGGCCTCATGGTCTGTAGATAGAAGCCATTTGTTCCCAGCCCTCGTAGGCTGAGCCCTATTGGCCTGGCGGAGCTATGCAGCTCCCTTGCTCCAGCAGAGCTTCTTTGGGCAAGCCCGACACACAGAGGGACTGTTCAGTGCTGTACTATTACCGCCATCCAGTCTTGGAGTTGTAAGTGGGAAGTCTCTCTAGGAAGAAAGGAGCCAAGAGCTGTAAGTACTCCACATAGACAAACACTCAGCACAGTTACCGCCGAAGTCCCCTGCTCCAACGGGGAGAGCACAGCGACGTACCACTAGCCCCTTCTTTCAGTTGGATGGAAGGGATTCTATAGTACGCCTCAGAAGTGTCCTGGTTCAACTGAAGTTGTTGTTGGAAGTCCTCTCACCAAGCATAAGAGGAGACAGAACATGACTGCCTAATTTAAAGAGAGATTATGGAGACATCCGGGTGTGTTGTCACCATGAAGCAGTCACATTTGGATAGGCTCTTTTGTCATTAGGAGCCATCTACACTCAAGAGTTAGGTTGACGTAGCTACATAGGTCGACATTGTCACACCCTGACCAAACTCTTAAGTGTAGATGCAGCGATGTCATTGAAGAATGCTTTCATTGATGTAGCTACTATTGCTTGAGGTGGTGGGTGGTGGTGTTCCTACAGGAATGGGAAGGCCCATCTACACTACAGGATTATGCCAGTATAGCTATAGTCTCTCTATAAGGTACGTCTTTGCTACAATAACATACAGTTCAAGCCCCTGCAGTGTAATAGTACAGGCTCTTCTGGGACTACACCCCAGAAGCATCCAAAGTTTGCAAAAAACATACACATCACACCCTTCAGTCTAACCAAGAGAGGAAACCAAGAACAGAAACTGTGGAAGGTTAGTTTTTTCCCCTCCCAGAATGTTACTGCCCTGATAAGGTCAGGGACAAATCACAAGGGCTTGCTGGGATGCACCCTGCATTTCCCAGCACAGAAAGGTGGCAGCATCTCTATTATGTCACATGGTGGTGGGCACTTCCAATCTCTGGAGACTCCTTAGCTGGTGAACAGGGCAGTTTTAACACTGTCCAGGATCCCCTCCCCCCAGTGAACCCATCCTGAGAGTCATACTGTTGAGGAAATATAGATACTAGATGTTCATTAAACAGGAGAACGAGATAAAGCTAATGAGGAAAGGTTTAAGGTACAAGAATGAATGTGGAGCATCTTGGGAGGTCACTGATTAGTGACAAAACTGTTCAGTTTCATTATCTAGCTTGGATATTTTTGGGATACAATAACTCCCAGGCTGGGTATGATTTACATGCACATCTGCTCCAGTGTAATTAAAGAAGGGGAAGCAGTCTAGTCAGTTGCACCATTAAAAAGAGAAACCCAGACACGTTGGAGGTCATGGATAAGCCAACCTTAGGGAGGCAAGCTGAGAGGACTTCTTAGTCTCCTGCAAGGCACAGCCAGAGCCCTGAGTCATATTGCTATACATAAGGAGTGACGAGGAGGCAACACATTCAAGCAGGCTTTTGTAGAAGGGGAAGCGAGTGGTTGCTGTGGCTGAAGTTACTCATAAGAGGCCCCACCGGATGATCAAGGAGGGGGAGTGACTGGCAGTAGAGGGAGAAGACTTCTTTCAGAGCTAGCCTACTAGGAAGATGCCAAGATATCCACTGGCTGCAAAATTAAAAAAGCAACAGCTATTTTAGGTCTCATCTGGAGTACCATTGACAGTTGACAAGCAACTCTTGGATTTATAATTTGGAGATACACCTCTTTGGAGGCATGATGGGGGGGGAAAAATGCCCCATTTGAGACAAATTGCTGACTTGGACATATCCAACAAAGCTAGAGTTCAGAATAAGCCTGATGAAGTTAAGATGAAAGCAGAACCTATTTTAATGAGTTGAGATGGAGTAAGGAGAGATGCAGGTTATGTATCTACTGCTTTTCCATTTGGAGCATCAAAACACGTAACTAGCTAGCAACAGAAGGAAAACCACAACTGCTATTGCTAAAGCAGCATGTCTCTGGCGACCAAGAATAAGGCTCTTAAAATGAGTGTTAAGTTGAACAGGAAAATTACATAGTGGGTCTGGAAGCCCAGAGAGAATTCTAGTAATCTTTTATTCTGCACTTTGTTCTGTGTTTTTTTTGAGGGGGGGGGGAAGAGGGGGGGAGTAGAAGAGGGGTGTTTTTCAAACAGGTAATACATACAGAAATAATGTGATTTGTCAGTAGGTGTTTGTGAAATAGAAGCCTAGTGCAGTTTACCCTCACACCCCAGCACCACTTTCACGCTTGGGAATTGTTTGTGAGCTAAAGGATGCGGTTCTCATACACCAGGCCAGCTGGGAGCCACAGTGATTCGAGATATAGGCCTTGGCTACACTTGGCAATTCACAGCGCTGCCGCGCGAGTGTAGTCGCGCCGCCAGTGCTGCGAGAGCTCTCTCACAGCGCTGTAAGTACTCCACCTCTCCGAGGGGAGTAGCTTGCAGCGCTGCGAGCAAGCGTGCAGCGCTGCAGGCGCTGATTACACTGGCGCTTTACAGCGCTGCACTCGGGGGGGGGGGGCGTTTTCACACCCCTGAGTGCAGCAAGTTGCAGTGCTGTACAGCGCCAGTGTAGCCAAGGCCATAGAAGCACTGAGGAAAAAAAATGCCACCTCTCTGCACAGTCCTAAAGGCCGTGATTATTCAATCTTCTCCAAGAACATTGCACAAGAAAGCCAATGGGTTTCTGCTTTAAAAGAGGTACTTACCACCAGCTTGCAAGTCAGATATTTGAATCATGGTGTACTACATCTACAGTTCCAAAGAGGTTATTAGGTGGACAGGGTTTTCCATATCACCCATTCGCAGATCATTATCAAGAACTGAAGGACAGTGTTAGCTAGTTTGTTTTAAGTGTCACCATTTATCAAGTTGCAATTCTATACCAACGGCCTTGTCAATGCAAGAGTTGCACCCACTTTCCCCCCCAATTCCATTTAGGAACAGCTTTTACATTGGAGTGGCCCCATTATGGTTGCACCTCTTGTTTCAGTTTAAGAGTGCCCTGTATCCATTTAGCTGGTTCATCCGGAGTCATCATAAGCTAAATCAAGGCAGTTCCTTACTGATTAGTTAACAATATAGGACAATCTTAGAGCCAAAGTAAGAAGTGTAAACACGGGGGGTTGCTCCAGTCTAACCTTGCCAGTTTCATCTGTAGAGCTCAGTTCTTCTGGCAGGCAGGCGAACAAATGGTTTAGACGTTGCAGGCACTCTCTACCCCTGCCTTCTCAGAAACTCCATGGGCCCAGTTGTCCACCACCTTGCACCAAGTGTAGTTGCTTACACTTGTGCAAGTAAAGGCTGCCATTCTGACCCACAAGGATTTTACAAAAACAAGGAGTCCGGTGGCACCTTAAAGACTAACAGATTTATTTGGGCATAAGCTTTCGTGGGTAAAAACCTCACTTCTTCAGATGCATGGAATGAAAATTACAGATGCAGGCATTATATACAGACAGGATTTTACACCACTGCAGTGGTTTTCAACCTGTGGTCCATGGACCAATGGGGATCTGCAGACTAGGCCTAAAATTTCCAAAGGGATCCACACCACCACTTGAATTTTTTTAAAATGGGTCCACAAATGGAAAAAAGGTTGAAAACCACTGCTCTAGTGTATGTGACTCTAGAGGCTAGTTGAGGCTCCAGCCCCCCAATCAAATATGCTTGTCTTCTCTAAAAGTTATCCTAGATTCCTCCTCACCAATTCAAATTCCATAGCTTTTGACATTTAGATTTATTTTTTCCTGCCTAATTATAGCATCAAGACAAACACCCCTCCTCAAACCCATCTCCTTGCAAAACAAGGAGTTTTGTCTTTCCCTTTACCTCACCTATTTAAATTTAGTTTGCAATTTCAGAAATAGAGTTAGCTCATTACTTAAGGAACTTTTTAAGCTTTGAAGAAAGTCCGATGCACATAAACATACTGCAGCATTTAAGTAATTTACAGGTGTAACAAAATCCAGGCACATTGTTACCAATACGAGCCCAATTATCCCCTCTTCCCTTTGCCTTTTGGGGGCATACTGTATTGAATACCTATTGATAGGTAAATCGGAATTTGGCAGAGAAGATATTTGTTGTTTGACTGCTGTTACATAATAACTTGTGTTTATAGTTTTGACAGTTTAAAAAAAAAAAAATCGACAGCTTCACCAGTGTTCAGGTGATGGTGTTGGGGGGGGGGGGGGAGAAATGGGAAGAAACTGTACTGCTCAGCTGCTAATCTTGTGTGTTATCATGTGAATGCCAATGTCCTAGGGAAAATGAAATCATAATTCCCCTGTGACTGAAGGATTTCAGTGTGTTGGAGATTCCTTTGTGAGGCTGTTAAACAGCTGAGAGCTGCAGAATAAAGGCAAGCTCAACCATAATAATACAGCTAGCAGGAAAGTCTTGCCAGATTAGTTTGTGACTTGCTTCATCAGAGTCCATGCAAAGGGGGAGCCGTTCATCAGAGGCCGGGCTACGGATAAATATCTGGGGAATTTGGGGAGGCGGGGGGGGGGAAGATCAGACACACACAAAATAAGCTCTAGAGGGAGAGAAAGGAAAGCCGAGTGACAAACAACAAAGGCCACCCGAATGGCCTCGCAGATGTCCCAATAAATACTGACCCATTGTGTTAGGGGCTGAGCGGTGACTCTTGCCCTGAGCCTAGGGTTTGCGGGGTCAGCGAGAGGTTCCTGGAACCTCAGCACAGGAAGAGGCAGAAGAATAAACCTGCTAAGAATAATAAAAAAAGGGGGGGGGGGGGGAAAGAGAGAAACGCAGCAACCATAGCAGATCAGGCTCTAGCTGGTGACGTAATGGTTGGCAACCGTCCAGTCCCTGCTATCGCCACTTTATCTAGTCCCCCTTAACACACACACACACAACACAACACAACACCACAGCCCAGTTTAGCCACACGGAGGTTATTTGTCTTCCCCAGTGACACTAGGATGTGTGTGTGTGTGTGTGTGTGTGTGTAAGTAAAGCAAATCCAGGCAAATCCCCGCAGCCTTTCCCCTCCCCAGCCCCAAGTTTGCAGAATTTGGTAAACACACACACACACGGTCCCCGAGCAGGACACACACAGTTCCCAGGGCGCGCGCGCGCACACACACACACACACACACGGTCCCCGCACAGGGCGCGCACACACACACACACACAACTTACCTCTGCGAAGTAGAGGTTGAGGAGGCAGAGGCTGGCGAAGAGCAGGCAGCCCGGGGAGCAGAAGAGCAACCAGTGGGGGAACGGCTGGCGCTGCAGCGGGGCGGCCCGCAGGGAGTTCTGCAGGTAGCAGGAGAAGAGCACGGTGCGGAGCGCTGCCCACAGCAGGCAGAGGGACAGGCCGAGCGGGCGGTAGCTCAGCCGCTTCTCCCCGTAGCAGAGGAGCAGCCAGAGCTGCAGGTAGGCGAAGAGGAAGAGGGAGGCGTACAGGGCGGTGTGCAGCACCGTCAGCCCCAGCTCCACGGGGTAGGGGATGGCGGGCATGGCCCCGGCTGGGGGGGCAGAGACGGTCCCACTCATGGGGGGAGGGGAGCGGGCTGCAATGGGATAAAACGGGGGGGTAAAAACCAGGGGCGGGGAAAATCCCCCCCACCCCACTCACAACAACGGCTAAAAACCCATGCAACAAAAGAGAGCCCGCGCCTGCCCCCTCCGCCCGCCCGGCTGGCTGCAGCGCTCCCTCGCTTCGAAAACAACTCTCGGCTGGAGACGATCAGCTGAGCCAGATTATTTGAGGCGCTCGCTCCGGACAGCAGACTTTTCTCATTGGCTCCCGACGGGCCCGCCCGCGCCGTTTCCTTCTGCCCTTCCCGGTGGCTGCTGGGCCTGTCAATCAGAGCCGGGCCGCCCACCGCGGTCACTCCGGGCTCGGCTTTGTTCTTGGGTTGCCGCCGCCGCCCGACTCGGTTTCCTACCTCCCTCTGGCCGCCTGTGTTGTTCTCCCGGCTCAGCGAGCGCCCGCCGTTCGCTCCGCCCTCCCGAGCCGCAGCCCCGCGCTGCCTGGGACTGGGATCAGCTGCGCAGAGAGGCCTGTGCGGGCGGGCGGGTGTGTGTGGGGGGGACAGGAGCGGCGCAGATCTGCGGGGAGGCAGCGCAGAGATCCCCGTCGCTGTAGGGTTAGCTCAGAGATCCCCATGGCGATAGCGGACCTCACAGATCCCCATTATTACAGGGCTAGCTGGTGAGATCGCTATAGGGGTGGCTCCGTGATCCCCACTGCTATAGGGGAGTTCAGAGATCCCCACTGCTATAGGGGTGGCTCAGAGATCCCCACTGCTATAGGGGTGGCTCAGAGATCCCCACTGCTATAGGGGAGCTCAGAGATCCCCACTGCTATAGGGGTGGCTCAGAGATCCCCACTGCTATAGGGGAGCTCAGAGATCCCCACTGCTATAGGGGTGGCTCTTAGATCCCCACTGCTATAGGGGAGCTCAGAGAGCCCCATTGCTATAGGGGTAGCTCAGAGATCCCCATTGCTATAGGTAATACCTAGATCTCCAGCACGGTAAGGTTTAGCTTGGCCTGGGTCTTTCAGCGCTAACTGTGGAGCAGCACCCGTGTCCTCCTGCTATCAAGGGTGAGCCCTGTTACCTGCCCACCGGAGGCATCCAGTGCCATCACTTTTCATAAGAAAGGCCTAGGGACACACAGGAGAGGAGGTAACGCGGGGCTGATGTGATCCCATCCCACCAGTGCCAGAGGAGGGACGGATGGAGAACTTCACGCCACTGTCCTCGGGGCAAAAAATGGTGTCCGAAACACAAGGTAGCGCCTGCCAGGTGAGTGAGGCCCCAAAGCCATCCTGGGGTGTGCTCCATTTGATCTATTCACAGTGCAGGGCTTTCCACAGATTCCAGCGGGAGGGTCCCTAAGGCCAGGCCGGACAAGCAGACAGAGGGCAGGAGGCAATGTGTAGACAAGCCAGCTTCAGTCCCTGACTAGGAGTAGAAATTGTTTCTGTCCAAAAACATGCATCAGTGAACAGGGGCTTTGCACGTGACTGTAACCAGATGAGACAACATTGGCTCCTGCAGCCTTTGCAACCCAAACCATGCTGCAGGGTGCTGACTTGAGAAGTGAGAACCTGAAAGTGAAAGTGAAACCTAAGTGAAAGTGTCCTGAGGGCTATTTCCTTTCTCCCAGCTGCCTGGGAGATGCAAACAGCACTGGCGGGCGGGGGGAAGTAAATTAGATTTTAAACAATTCTAGTCATTTAAAGTGGGGTTGGTAACAGAGGAGAGGGGATAGGATACCTCCTAGAGATTCCCCTATCTAGGGTTACCATACGTCCGGATTTTCCCGGACATGTCCGGCTTTTTGGTCCTCAAATCCCCATCTGGGAGGAAATTCCAAAAAGCCGGACATATCCGGGAAAATAGGGAGGGGTCGTGGGGTTTGGGTCCGGGCTGGAGCCGCTGGGGCCGGCGGTGCTTGGCCGCCGGCTGGCGCCGCTCGGCCAGGGCTGGGGCCGGGCCAGAGTCGCTCGGCCAGAATCGGGGCCCGAGCCGAGCTGGGCCGGAGCCGCTGGGACCAGGGCCGGAGCCGCTCGGCTGCCGGCCGGAGCCGCTTGGCCGGTGCCGGTGCCGGTGCCCCGGAGCCCGAGCCGAGCTGGAGTCGCCGGGGCCGGGGCTGGAGCCGGAGCCGCCGGGGCGGGCCGGAGCCGCTCGGCGGGCCGGAATTGGGGACTTTGGGGAAGGGGCGGAGTTGGGGCGGGGCTGGGGCAGGGAAGGGGCGGAGTTGGGGCAGGGAAGGGGCGGAGTTGGGCCGGGGGGCCCGTGAAGTGTCCTCCTTTTATTTTATTAAAATATGGTAACCCTACCCAAAGGGACAAGTTCAGCTGGCTTAAGAGCTTATGTGCACCCTGGAAATGATCAAAGCAGCTGGAGCGCTTGTATATCTTCTAATTCCCTGTGCGTGTAGTTTTGCTTTTCCATTGATTTAAAACCAGTAAGAGGTTAAACAAGAAATGGCATGGGACACAGAGATTCCTGGAAGGAGTCGATGTAGAACCCTAGTGTAAATGTCTAACAGTAATAATAATAATATTGTGTAGCCCTTACAGAGTGTTGTATGGGCCTGATTCTCCAATGCCTTAGGTGTAAAGCACATCCATGCAAAGTGCGAGCCTTCTGATTGGGTAGCATTTCACACCCATTCCTGATTGAGCTGCATGTTCAAAGGGCTGTAGACACGTAATCTCACTACACTCCCGTGAAGGAGACAAATGAGTATTCTCGTTTTACAGATGGGGAAACTGAGGCAGAGAACTGAAGGGACATGCAAAAGGCCGTGCTGGGGGTCAGTGGCAGATCCAAGATTAAAACTTGGAGCTTCTTCACTCTCACTCCATGCACTTTCCTCTAAACCCTGCGGTCTTGGGACACAACCAGT
Source organism: Emys orbicularis (assembly GCF_028017835.1). Classification (NCBI taxonomy): domain Eukaryota; kingdom Metazoa; phylum Chordata; order Testudines; family Emydidae; genus Emys; species Emys orbicularis. Next base: position 9,012,732 of record NC_088686.1, on the reverse strand, counting down.
TAACTGGGTGATGCAAACAATACAATGACATTGATATATTTGTATTTATATTCAACAAAGAAAAACAATTCTGCATCAGCTCCTGTTGAGTAACTGCATAAATCTCACTAAGGCGGCTGATGTCTTTCCTCCGTTAACTCCTCCCTGTTGATGAGTCCCTCCTCCATCCTAGGAGGATGGGCAGCTCTTTGGGGCTTGGTTGTCTGATCTGAACTGGGAGGTGCCTAGCTCAGTGTTGGGAGCTCAGTCAGAGTGAGTGTGTGTATCCTGTCTACCATTCTGTTAGCAGACAATTTACTGTGACAGTGTTGTCTTATGACTCCCACTCCTTGAATGGGCAGCATGCAAGTTCAATTGCTGGCCAAAGCATCAATGATTTATTCCTTCAGATATAGTTTAGGAAAGACAATATTACCTTCAGCTCCGTTTTGAGCATTGACTGCAAAGGGATTGCTCACCATGAGCAGGAGCTGAATATCTGTAAAGGCTGTAGAATTACAGATGCCACAATGAAACTACACAATCCACTTACCATAGTGCTTGCATTCCCTGTTTCAAAGCAGATGAAACATTAATAAACACTATGTACAAATAGTCTTCTTTAGCCAGAGCGTTTTAAGAAATATACATTGCAACCAAAAACCAGCCAGTGAAGAGCGCGGAAGACAGTATGGTCTAATGGGTAGAGCATTGGGCTAGACGTCAGAGACCTGGGTTCTAATCCTGACCGTGGGGAAATCATTTCACCTCTGTGTGTTCCTCTTCCCACCCTTTGTTTTGTAAGCTCTGTGGGGGCAGGGGCTGTTTTACTATGTACAGCGCCTTGTTCAGTGGGGCCCTCGTCTTAGTTCTATGGGGGTTCTACTGCAATACAAATAATAAAGTAACAAATCAGCAGGTTGCAGACAGCACATGCAGGCCAAGATTTTCCAGTGTGACTAGTGGTCACCGTTTTTGGGTGTCCAACTGGAGACACCTACGGGGCCTGATTTTCAGGGGTGTGTGTGTGTGTCTTAAGCTGGGCATAGGGGGGAAAAAAAATCAACCTGTCCCAAACCACTAATTGCTTTTGGAAATCTTGATCACAGTCAATCACAGCCCAAGCTGGAGCTGGGACTGGAACCCGCTTTGTAAACATGGGTCGTTCCAGTCTGAACGAAAGGAAAATTGTAAATTGCATTTTGAGTGGAGGCACAACCCATTGGCTCTTGCCAGCTCTTGTTTATATTTGGAATAAATACTATGGGCCAGATTCCACCCTTAGCTATACACGCACAAACCCCACTGAAATCAACAATGTACGAGTGTTGGTATCAGAACATAAGAACGGCCACACTGGGTCAGACCAAAGGTCCATCTAGCCCAGTATCCTGTCTTCCGACAGTGGCCAATGCCAGGTGCCCCAGAGGGAATGAACAGAACAGGGAATCATCAAGTGATCCATCCCCTTTCGCTCATTCCCAGCTTCTGGCAAACAGAGGCTAGGGACACCATCCCTGCCTATCCTGGCTAATAGCCATTGATGGACCTATCCTCCATGAATTTATCTAGTTCTTTTTTGAACCCTGTTATAGTCTTGGCCTTCACAACATACTCTGGCAAGGAGTTCCACAGGTTGACTGTGCGTTGTGTGAAAAAATACTTCCTTTTATTTGTTTTAAACCTGTTGCCTATTAATTTCATTTGGTGACCCCTAATTCTTGTGTTATGAGAAGGAGTAAATAACACTTCCTTATTTACTTTCTCCACACCAGTCTTGTTTTTATAGACCTCCATCATACCCCCCTTAGTCATCTCTTTTCCAAGCTGAAAAGTCCCAGTCTTATTAATCTCTCCTCATTGGGCAGCTGTTCTATACCCTAATCATTTTTGTTGCCCTTTTCTGAATCTTTTCCAATTCCCACATATCTTTTTTGAGATGGGGCGACCACATCTGCACATAACCCCAAGGTCAAAACACAATATATAGTTGTGATAAATGAAGGGGGGGTATAGATCCCTTTTATGGACACCCAGCCAGCCAGTAGCTATAAAATCCCTCTTAGTAGCTGTTCTCTAATTGCTCTACCTGTAAAGGGTTAAAAAGTCTCACTTCGATGTATAGGTAAAAGGAAGTGAGTGGGCACCTGGCCAAAAGAGCCAATGGGGAGGCTAGAACTTTTTAAAATTGAAACAAAGTCGCCCCTTTTGTCTGTCTGTCTGTTGTTCTCCCGGAGAGAGGTGGACTGGGCAACAGCTATGCTGTAAGAAGTTTGAGGCCAGGTATGAAAAATCCTTGGTATTATACCTAGAAACTACTCATTTGAAACCCCAGCTATGTAAGTAGATCAGGAAATGTTTAGGAAGACGTGATTAGGTTTATCCTTTATTTCTTTATGGCTTGTAGACCCCTCTGTGCTAACCCCAGATGCTTTTGTTTTGCTTGTAACCTTTAAGCTGGACCTCAAGAAAGCTATTCTTGGTGCTTAATCCTTGTAGTTGCTCTTTTAAAATCTAGCAATAGCCAGAGTTCCCAGATGTATTTTCTTTTTTTTAATTAATACAATTTACCTTTTTAAAGAACAGAATTGGATTTTTGTGTCTTAAGAGGATTGTGCACCTGTTGTTTAATTAGCTGGTGGCAACAGCTGATTTCCTTTTTTTTTTTTCTTCTCAGCTCTTCCCCGGGGTGGGGTGGGGTGAAAGGGCTTGAGGGTACCCACAGGAAGGAATTCCCAACTGTGCCTTCCTGAGCTCTCAAAGGGGTTCTGCACTTCGGTGGTGGCAGCATCTACCAATCCAACGTCAGAGAAAAGATGTAACCTTGGGAGTTTAATACCAGCCTGGAATGGCCAGTATTAATTTTTAGAATCCTTGCGGGCCCCCACCTTCTGCACTCGAAGTGCCAGAGTGGGGAATCAGCCTTGACAATAGTATCTGGACCTGTTCTGCAGGACAGGTGACAGAAAGGAACAGATTCATACCCATAAATATGCCCTCCAAATATATAATTACCTCTTGTGACTCAAGTGAATAATCAATATTCTGGGTCTTGTGGGTTATTTCTGTTAGGAGGAGAAATTGATGGAGTCAGGTATGTCCACGATGCAATCCTGTTTATTTACAAGAATGTACCAAGGACTGTTTCCCTGAACACACTAAGAATCAAACAGCTGGAGACAATTTCTTTGCTTACAGTTCCAAGCCTCTTTCCAGCCAGTACTCTGCCCACAAAGCTCTCTCTCGCTCTTTGCTTTTTCCTAGGTTCACACTACAAAGTGCTTATCTGTCTGTCTCTGAGGCTTCCTTGCTGCTGTCTGTGTGCGTCAGTGGTGTTTCTGCTCCTTCTCTCACACATAGATCTCCCTCCAAGAATACCTTGACCCCTGTATTTGCATTCAAACCCCTCCACCCACGTAGCTCAGATTCCTGGCCAGCTTTGCGCATGGCCTGTCTTTTGAGTGGCGGCTTCTATTGCTTCAGCTATCTATTGTAGAAAGAAGCTTGATTGTTTTTACACTTATCCTCAATGAAGAGGCAGCTCTTCTACCTACTAGCTTCAAATGAGGTTTCACTCAGCCCCCAGCAAAACAATATACATTACACACACACACACACACACACACACACACACACACACACACACACACACACACACACACACACACACTATTAAAGGAACATGATTAAGGTTGCAAAGTCAAGCACTCAAAAGTTAGGAAATGCCAGAACGAAGCTTACCCGTGAAATCTTAATTTGGCCTGCTTGTGCATATGCATTATGATACAGTCTTTAGTTACAGGATCACATACGGTTTTCTCCACAGGACCTCTGCCTCATTCAGTGCACAGGATGGATGGTGCTCAGTTAATCAGTAGCTATTCAGTACTTTGTTTTCTCCTGGCTGTTCAATGTGTGGCCCCAGTCTTTTTTACAGTCCACTATTCAGTCCCTGCTTTGAAGGCAGAATTATTTATTTCCTCATGGGCTTTTCTAGGATGCTCATTACTCTAGTATCCGAGTGTTTCACAAACAATTAATCTATCTTCACAAAACCCCTGTGAGGTACGGGGGTATTAAACCCATTTTACAACTGGGGAACAGAGAAATCAAGGTCAAAAGTGTTCGCTAATTTTGGGTGCTCAGTTTGAGATTCCTAGGACCTGATTTTTTCAGAGTACTTAGCATTGCAGAGCTAATGTTCAAAGTAGAGCTGTCAAGCAATTAAAAAATTAATCACGATTAATCGTGTGATTAATCGCACTGTTAAACAATAATAGGATACCATTTATTTAAATATTTTTGGATGTTTTCTATATTTTCAAATATATTGATTTCAATTACAACACAGAATACAAAGTATACAGAGCTCATTTTATATTTATTTTTTATTACAAGTATTTGCACTGTAAAAAAAAAGAAATAGTATTTTTCAATTCACCTGATACAAGTTCTGTAATGCATCTCTTTATCCTGAAAGTTGAACTTAAATGTAGGATTATGTACAAAAAAATTGCATTCAAAAATAAAACAGTGTAAAATTTTAGAGTCTGCAAGTCCACTCAGTCCTACTTCTTGTTCAGCCATTCACTAAGGCAAACAAGTTTGTTTACATTTGCAGGAGATAATGCTGCCTGCTTCTTGTTTACAATGTCACCTGAAAGTGAGAACAGGCGTTCTCATGGCACTGTTGTAGCTGGCATCGCAAGATATTTACGTGCCAGATGCGCTAAAGATTCATATGTCCCTTCATGCTTTAACCACCATTCCAGAGGACATGCGTCCATGCTGATGATGGGTTCTTTTCGATAACAATCCAAAGCAGTACGGACCGACGCATGTTCATTTTCATTATCTGAGTCAGATGCCACCAGCAGAAGGTTGATTTTCTTTTTTGGTGGTTTGGGTTTAGGGTGACCAGACAGCAAATGTGAAAAATCGAGATGGGGTGGGGGGTAATAGGAGCCTATATAAGAAAAAGACCCCAAAATCGGGACTGTCCCTATAAAATCGGGACATCTGGTCACCCTATTCGGGTTCTGTAGTTTCCACATCGGAGTGTTGCTCTTTTAAGACTTCTGAAAGCATGCGCCACACCTCAACCCTCTCAGATTTTGGACGGCACTTCAGATTCTTAAACCTTGGGTCGATGCTGTAGCTATCTTTAGAAATCTCACATTGGTACCTTCTTTGCATTTTGTCAAATCTGTAGTGAAAGTGTTCTTAAAATGAACATGTGCTGGGTCATCATCCGAGACTGCTATAACATGAAATATATGGCAGAATGTGGGTAAAACAGAACAGGAGACATACAATTCTCCCCCAAGGGGTTCAGTCACAAAATTAATTAATGCACTATTTTTTTAATGAGCGTCATCGCCGTGGAAGCATGTCCTCTGGAATGGTGGCCGAAGCATGAAGGGGCATACGAATGTTTAGATATCTCGCACATAAATATCTTGCAATGCCGGCTACAAAAATGCCAAGCAAATGCCTGTTCTCACTTTCTGGTAACACTGTAAATAAGAAGAGGGCAACAGTATCTCCTGCAAATGTGAACAAACTTGTTTGTCTGAGCAATTGGCTGAACAAGAAGTAGGACCAAGTGGATTTGTAGGCTCTAAAGTTTTATATTGTTTTGTTTTTGAGTGTAGTTATGTAACAAAAAAAAATCTACATTTGTAAGTTGCACTTTCATGACAAAGAGATTGCACTACAGTACTTGTATGAGGTGAATTGAAAAATACTATTTCTTTTGTTTATCATTTTTACAGTGCAAATATTTGTAATAAAAAAGAATATACACTTTGTATCCTGTGTTGTAATTGAAATCAATATATATGAAAATGTAGAAAAACATCCAAAATATTTATTAAATTTCAGTTGTATTCTACTGTTTAACAGTGCAATTAAAACTACAATTAATCACGATTAATTTTTTTGAGTTAGTTAATTGCGTGAGTTAATTGCGATTAATCAACAGCCCTAGTTCAAAGCACATCTTCCAGTGACTTCAGTTGTAGCTGTGAGTGCTCAGCACGTCTGCATATCAGACCCCAGGGCCTCAAGTCAAGCACTCAGAAAATGAGGATCACACAATGAGGTAGGGTCCTTCAGACAACAGCCTCCTTCACTGAAGAGCCTGATTCATCCCCAGAGCAGGTCCAGCCTGTGCACTGAGTGAGGCGAGGGTCCTGTGGAAACGAGTAGTATGTGGTCATGTCATTAAAGATAGTGTCATAATGCACAGGGGGAATTAAGGTTGCCCTGGCAACCTAAATTCTGGTATATTCTAACTTTTGAGTGCATGACTCTGCAACCTTACTAATGTGTTTAACAAGTTTTTTGTGTGTCATATCTCAAGTTTTTCTAAAAAACAAACTAAAAATCCCAGAAATTCCATCATGTGGCATCACATTGAAATGTGCATGGTCGGAACCTTTAGATCTACTGTACAGATCCATGCCACTTGAGCTAAAGTAGTAAGTGACAGCAGTAGTAGGTTGTCATCCTCTGTGTGGACCAGCACTCGCTGGGGATGGAACACTTTGCCAGTGAGGTTTGCAGATATTTGCTGACAGCAGAGGAATGGTGAGACTTGGGAATCTTCCATTCCAGGCTATGGAAAGGTGTGTTCTTTAGTGGGCATGGACTTTTCTGCCCATTCCCCACAAGCTTGGCCCTTTCTGGCTGGTCCCAGTCCTAGAGTCACTTTTCTGCCCATTCCCCACAAGCTTGGCCCTTTCTGCCTGGTCCCAGTCCTAGAGTCACTCTTCTGGACTCCCCATCTCAATCTCAGTCTCCCCTTGCCCTCCACTCTTACTTCCGCACTCCTTGCCCAACCAGCCCCAGTTCCACTCACTTTCTCACTCTGCCCCCCTACGACATTCCTCATCCCAAAGGCTCCCCCAGTCTCCCTTCCTGGGCTCCTCATCCAATCTCAGTGCTTCCCCCCCTTCTAGCTCCTTGTCCTAATCGCCTCCTTCCCCTCACCTCCTTCCCTTGTCCTACTGGTTCCCAGACCCACTCTCCATGCCCAGCTAGGTCTAATCTCCTCCCCAGCTTCTTGTCTGATCTCAGTCTCCCCACACCCACTGGCTCCCAGTTCCCCCTCCTTGGCTCCCAGTCCCAGTCTCTCCCTTGCTCCCATTCCTGGTCTTCTTACCCAGCCATTCCCAGTCCTCCTGCCCTCTTGTCCCCACTCTCTTTGCCCAACCAGTCCCAGTTCCACCTCCCTGATTTGTCTCTGTCCCCATCCTAGCGCCCAGTTGCCCTCCTGTGACGGTATGCTACTCACCACTGCAGCGCTGCCTACTGGCTGTCCTGGGGATTAGCTCCTCTAGCCAGTGTGCCTTCTTCTGGTGACGTCTCGCTGCCGCCGCCACTTCTGCTCCTGGACCCGTGTCGTTCCAAGGACCACAACGTCCTCTTCAGGACACAGCCCGTCAGCTGTCCAGCTGTCCCCTAGTGGCAACTGCAGCCCAATGTCTGGGCACTTCCTCAGTGGCACCCCATTACTCCAGACCCTGGCCCAGGGACCCTGTAGATGGCCATCACTTGCTGTGTCCCCTCTGACTCCTCACTAGATTTCCCTGGGCCACTTCCCCATGGCCCCAGCACCCTCTTTGCCCTTGCCTCAGGGCCTCAGCCTGCAGATCCCTGCCGCCCGCCAGGAGCTGCCTTTAGCTCCCCGGGTCTCTGCCTGCAGCACCGGTCAGTCCAGGATGCTTGTTGCCCTCTGCCTGCAAGGCAGCCCAACCACCTCCCTCCTCAAGCTCCAGGGAATGACTGAAGCTGCTGTCTGCTCTGCAGCCTTTCTTATATGGGCCAGCACGGCCCTGATAGGCTGCTCCTCACAGCCCCTCTCCAATTGGCTGCCTCCTGCGCAACCTCCCTAAGTCTCTGTTAACCCCTTATGGGCTAGTGTGGGGCAGATGCCCCATCACACACCCCTGGCTCCCAGTTCCAGCCTTTCTCTCTGGACTCATCCAGTCTCAGTGCCCCCCTCAGCTCTTTGTCCCAGTCTCTTTGCCCTGCCAGTCCCAATTCTCCTCCCACATCCCAGCTCCTCCTCAGACCTGTCTCCCTTCTCCCTCTCCCTCCTTCCCACTGGTTCCTAGTCCCAGTCTCCCCCCAGCTCCTCATCTTATCTCAGTCTCCCTGTTCACCTACCGGCTCCCAGCCATCACCCTCCATTTCCCTCCCTGGTTCCCAGTCCTAGTCTTCTGTTCCCAGCTTGTCTCTGTCTCCCATTTGGCTCCCAGTCGCGTCCTTACCCAGGCCCAGTCTCCCAACTCAACTCCCAGTATCAGGTTCTCCCTGCCGCCTTTGGAGCGCCACAGGTGGAAGCTCTGTAGAAATTGGGGGGGCCACCGACACCTGGACCCTGGCCCCGCCCATGCTCCGCCCCCGCTCTGCCCTGAGGCCCCACTCCCGTTCGGCTTCTTCCCCCGGGGCTCTGCCCACGTTGCACCTCGTCGGCCCCCACTCTGCCTCTTCCCCCAAGGCCCCCCTGCCTGCCGCTCGCTCCTCTCCACCTCAGGGGAGGGGATGGAGAGGCATGAGTGGTGGGTGAGAGGGCCTGGGGGGGGGGGAGAGGCACGAGTGGTGGGCGAGGGGGCCTGTGGGAGTGGGGGAGAGGAGCAAGCAGCGGCCAAGGGGGTCTCGGGGGAGGGGGCGGAGAGGCACAAGCGGCCATTTGGGAATAGCGTTGACTCAGCAATCCATGCAGCCAAACTGGTGCTGATCCCTCAGGCTGGACAAAGGCAAACTATAGAGACAAGGTGGGCGAAGTAATATTTTTTATTGGACCAACTTTTGTTCTAGAACACTGGATTTATGGCTTGTTACAGCCATCTGTAACCCACTGACCCCTCTTGTCCTATGACTGCAGAGGTGTTAACGGGCCACTCTACCCTGAATGGTCCCTTACAATATGTGCTAACTACTTACCCTAAACCATCTGTTCCACCCTGCATTTTGCTGTGAGGCTGGGAATTCCTTTCCCAGACCTGACAAAGAGCTCTGTGGCTAGAAAGCTTGTGTCTCTCTCATCAGCTGAAGTTGGTCCAATAAAAGATCTTACCTCACCCACCTTGTCTTTGTAATATCCTGCCACCAACAGGGCTACAACTACACTGCATAAAGGCAAACTGTGTAAATTAATGACAGATTTCAGAGTAGCAGCCCTGTTAGTCTGTATCCGCAAAAAGAACAGGAGTACTTGTGGCACCTTAGAGACTAACAAATTTATTTGAGCATAACCTTTCATGGGCTACAGCCCACTTCATCGGATGCATGTAGTGGAAAATACAGTAGGAAGATATATATATACACAGAGAACATGAAACAATGGGTGTTACCATACACACTATATACCTACTGTATTTTCCACTACATGCATCTGATGAAGTGGGCTGTAGCCCACGAAAGCTTATGCTCAGATAAATTTGTTAGTCTCTAAGGTGCCACAAGTACTCCTGTTCTTTTTGTGTTAATTAAGGAATCAGCACTGGTGCCACTACCTTGATTGCCGGGCACTAATGGCTAAGTTAGTGGACAAGACTTAGAATCTAGTTAGCTCTTGCTTTGGCCGTGTGGGTTGATTCTCCAGTGCCTTGCACCCTGGTTGATGATTAATACTACTGCTGAGTGGATGTGAAATGCTACCAGATTACAAAGGAACATGATATAATTGTTTATTCCTAGCACAATGGCATTCTGGTCCATGATTGGGGCTCCTGGGAGCTGCGGGAATTAAATAATAATAATTAATAATAATACACGCATCTTGCACAGGTGAAAATGATGATGCAAGGTGCAAGACTGTGGAGAATAAGGCTTGGTGTCTATTTCCCTATTCACTCACACTCCTATTTACTTCTAGGCCTCCTTTCAGGATACTTCATTACGAAGCAGCAGGAATTGACCCACAGGTAAAGCTGAACTTAGATTCTCCCTGTAAATCTGACTTTTTAAAATACTCCCCTCCACCCCTCAGCTTTCTCAAAAATAAACCGAGCCCCCCCCCCAAATTCCACCTGCCACATCTCCACACCCAGTGGGGGTTGGACTAGATGACCTCCTGAGGTCCCTTCCAACCCTGATATTCTATGATTCTATGATTCATCCCTGGGATGGGAATTTTTGGGAAGTTTGGTGAAATTCAGAGAGATTTGGAAGTTACGGTGTTTCAAAAGTGTCTCTGTCATTGGAAAATGCCCTAATTGTTTCTTTTTTGGGGTGGGGGGGACGCATCCTGTCTCTAGAAGGGTTTGGTGTCCAGCCTCCATGTTTGTTTTATTGGCTTTGCTGGGGGAGAAGTGCCTTTGAGTTGATTTTGGAGGGGGAGGGGGGAAGGAAGGGGGTATTTGGGGAATTCCCAAGTTATAAAGAGCTGGTTTGATGTGCACAGAGAGCACTATTTACAGTAGAAAGAATGTAAACATTTATAATTTAAACTGACCTTCTGCTGACTCCCGCCTTTGCTGCAGTTGCTGCTGGAGTGAGCCAGTGATGGGGGGCATGGAGAGGGGGAAGGTAAGCAGGGGCGGATCCAGGGGGCAGGAGTCCAGAAGGAGGGCATGGAGGGAGTGGGAGGTGATTGGAAGGGTGGTGGACTGGGGGTGAGGGGCACATCGATCATTAGCATGGAGTTGCGCTGTCTGATCTTGGATCTGCAGAAGGGGAACATGGAGGGGGACCCAGGACACTGGTGGGCCATGGAGGGCGATGCAGGAGACCCTGTGGGCATAGGGTTGCCAGGTGCCCAGTTTTCGACGGGAAAGTCCAGTTGAAAAGGGGACCTCTAATTGTCCAGTCAGATGTACTGACCGGACCCCAAAAGCCCGGTTAGCTGGGTCACTAACCCACCCCAGCCCCTGCTCAGCCGGGGCTGCCTTCTCCCTGCAAGTTGGCTCCTTGTCAGACTGCAGCAGCTCCCGTCCGGGCCCCGGAGCAGAGGAGCCCAGTTGAGGGGGTGGGTGGGAGGGGGAGGTGGAGACGATCCAGGGAGCGACCGGGATGGGGGGAGAGGCGTGTGTGTTGGGGGCGGGGCCTTGGGGGAAGAGACTGAGCGGGGGCGGGGTCTCCGGGTCCAGTTACCAACACATTGAAAGGGGGCAGGGTGTGTGAAATGTGGGAAAAGGAGAGTGGGCCTGGGGGACATGGAAGGGGATGAAGGGGTCTGGGGAGGCATAGAGAGCATGTGTGTGGGAGCAATGTGGGTGGGATCTAGCAGTTGGCTGGAGGAGGGATAGAGAGGAGGGAAGAATAATGGGGGAGATGGAGGGATTCTTGGAAGAAGGCCGAGGGCCTTAAGGAGATGCCAGCTACTGGGGAGCATGAGGAGAGGCAGAGAACAGGTGACAGGGAGATCTTGCCAAGCCACAGGCAGGCCTGGAAAGGCTGGTCATTACTGAGGGTGCGTAGGGACCCAGGGTCGGGTGTGCAGGACCACAGTAGACGTGGCCAAGCAGTGCGTGGGACGACGGGACTGGACATAACAGGGAAAGAGCATTGGGAGGTTGAGAGGATGGGGTCTTGTAAACGTCTTAAAAACTTCAAACACTTAAAATCTTCTAGATATAAAACTTTAAGCATGTAATGTCTCCCCTGGGTGGCTCCCGTAGTGCCCTGGCTGGTGGAGCCCCTGATCTGTCACACTCTGCTTCCTCCACACCACGGAGAGAAGGACGCTGCTCTCTTTTCCCCACGACCAAACAATGATGCCGCCTTGCAAATGCTCTTCCTGATCAACAAGCCGTCCCTGATGCAGGGGAACAAACAAGACAGCAGAGCAAAGTCAATTCCAGTTACTTTACCAACAGGGCGGAGATCATCAGAGCCTCTCAAATGAGAATTTCAGAGTAGCAGCCGTGTTAGTCTGTATCCGCAAAAATAACAGGAGTACTTGTCTCTAAGGTGCCACAAGTACTCCTGTTATTCAAATGAGAATGAAATTCCTCTGCTCTGTCTAAGGGTTTTCCAGAGCCGCTGTCTCTGTACTTTATTAAGGCCTGATTCAAAGCCCATGGAGGCCAGTAGAAATCCTTCTGTTGATTGCAGGGGGTTTTGGGTCAGACTCTGTGTTCTTCATAGCTGCTTCTCTAGGCGCCACAGTGACAGAAATAATAATAAAGAATTTTACTAATTTGAAAAAAATGTTGGAACACGTTTAAAACTGCAGCCTGTGTTTTTCAGGCAGTATTTAAAACAATGTCTGTTTTTAGGAGACAAGTTTAAGTAGTTGGTGGAGACTGCATTCTTTTTTACTCCTGTGGGAATTCTGCGCCACTGCGCAATGCAGAATTTGTGCAGAAATTAATGTTGTGCATGCAGAATTTCCTTTACCCCCCATACAGAAATGGGCTGCAGAGCTGCTGACTGCCACTAGGAGCCGCTGGACCCAGCAGAGTCCAAGCTCACAAATAGAAGACACTGCCGGGGAGAGAGGGAGGGAGCTGGAGGGTTCCCAGCAGCAGCAGTTCCCCGCAGGCCCTGAAGGAAGGAAGGGATGTGCAGGAAACTCCCTACAAGCCCGGGACCCAGCATCAGTCTGTTTCTCCCTCTGGATCCTTGGGCTCTGGGGAGGAGTGGGCAGAGAAACAGGAACTGGGTTGTCATAGGGCTTTTTTTAACTCTCTACTCCTGGGGGAATTTTTTTGTCTGTACTGTTACAGACATACTTGCTGACAGGTATTTTGAAATAAATTACCGAAATAATTGAAACTGGCATGATTATATAGTGTTATTTTGACAAATAAAATATGCAGAATTTTAAAATATTGTGCACAGAATTTTAAATTTTTTGGTGCAGAATTTCCCCAGGAGTACTTTTTATGCCCCTGGATGTTAAGCATCACTCAACAAGGAGCGGACAGACAAAATGGCATGTGGTGATAGTGTTGCTTACTATTCATCTTGGCAGAATTAGATTTTTATCATTTTGATGGATAATATCGACATATTTTTAAGCATTTTTTTTCTCTTTGTATCAATTTACATTTTCACAGTTGTATGAAATGCTGGGGAGGGGTCAGACAATTAATTAGACATTGTGATTCAAAGAGTTAAGGCTTTATAAACCGTTGACATAAATTGTCAATATCACGTATCAAACTATACAAAGGAAATATCCTTCATTTAACAAATCATACCTGTTTTTACTGTTCATTTGCTAGTCTCTTTGTAACAAGCTAATTTGAAAGTCTAAATCACTGAATTTTGACTCTAAGTTCTCAAACAGCATTTTCCTTATTTCTCCTGCCTGTACATTTAGATTATTATAGAAGGAAATATATTTTCATTGGTTAGTATGTGTACAGTGCAATCAGTGTTTACTGACGTTTACCGATAAATATCTAATCCTTCCAAGCATACTTACTATAAAGTGGAATTTGTGTGTACTTGTATTTTAAAGTGTCCTGTTTTCCTTGCAGAGAGCAGGAAAGGCAGAGTATTGAACACAGAGGGAGATCCTGAAGATTAGGTCTCTGTCTCTTTGCTAACTATCAGGGGATAGCCGTGTTAGTCTGTATCCACAAAAACTATGTCTATCCACAATTAACTATGTCTGCTGTTGGAGGGTGGCAGGATTTTGTGTTTGTTTTTGAGTACTACTGCTATAACAGCCTCAGTTAGTTAGGGTTGCCAGCCTTCCAGATTGTTCTGGAGTCTCCAGGATTCAAAGATTAATCTTTAATTAAAGATTATGTCATGCGATGAAACCTCCAGGAATGCGTCCAACCAAAATTGGCAACCCTAATAGCTGGGAGCACAAGATGTCACAGTATGCGGTTTCATGGTCTGTCTTAAACAGGAGGTGTTGAGTAAAGAAATCATCTGCAGCTATAGTGCAAAACAAAGGGGCTTCTATGCAGCTTGAATCCCAGCTTTGTCTCCCTTGTTCACCAGGGACCACACCTTGTTTGGAACACTATACAGCAAACAGTGACATCTAGTGGCTGAGTCATCTATTGCAAACCAACATTACACAGAAGAATCAAATACGGGTGACATTTTCTAATCCTGCAATACTCTTGCAAAGGCACCTTGTTATTTGTGTTGCTTCTGGATAGAAGAACAGCACTCCTTAGCTTTGGGAGGTTTAATGAACTGGATGCATGATTTTTGCTGTGTCAAGGTCACCCGAAGGCCAAGGGTCTGTGGAAGGCTCCCCAACAGAGCCAAGTTGCAGTGTTGCTAGCGTGTGGGGGTTGGGCAGCCCTGGAGAGAGCACCCATTGAGATTCAGGGGGCTCTGTGCCAGCTCCTCACCAAGGAGCGTGGAGGGGAGGAGAGGGAGAGCCAACACAGATCCTGCTGCAGCTCTGGCCCCTGTGCCGGTCCAGGGATGGCAGTTGCAACTGCAGGGCTGCCCTACATCCTGCGCAAAAAAGTTGGAGGCTAGCTCCAACTCCCAAAGTTTCATAGAGGTCCCCACTCCAGCTTTGTCGCAAGGAGAAGGGGGTGTGAATTTCACCTTCTGTGCATGGATGAGGGGGAAATGCAATAAACATCTCATGTGTCTGCTCTTTTCTTAACCAATTTGTGCACAGTAAAAAGGCTTGGTTGGCCCTTGCGTTACCCTGATTTCACTCTAGTAGAACTGGCGTAAAACTGGAGTAAAGAAGTGGCTAATCAGGCCTTTTGGGAAGCTCTTTATTCATGCAAGTCATGATCAGTAGAGTGTGTGAAGCTACTTTGATCCTAATCAGTTACTTGAGGTGGGGGGGTGGGGAGAGTTGTGCATTGAAAGATCTGTGTGTAGGTGGGCACTGTTTTCATTTCTGGATACTTGACTTTCTCTAACCATCTCAAAAAACCAAACCAAAACAAAAACAAACAAAAAAATCCCCAGCCCCAAACCACAGCCAAAGAGGGTTGCAAATATAATTAATAAGAAACAGGAATGGCCTGCAATTGTAATCAACATTAGCTTTGCTGTAACTGAATTCATCTGCTATTTTTATAGTTAGATAAACTCGCATTTTAATCACTGGTGTTTATTGGCCTTGTCACATTTGTAAATTACAGTCACAGATCTGGAAATCTATGTAAACAGCAGACAATTTTTTTTTTTTTTCCAGATGTGGCTTCTGCAGTGACTTTAACTGATGAAATCATGCTCCCCCAAATGAATGGATGGGTTTCTTGCTTCTCTTTCCTCCTGTTATGTACTTATTACATGGCTGCGGCAAGAAATGCAAATACACTGCTAGAGCTGAGCCCCCAGGAGTATGTCAGTAGCTTGCAGCCGGGAAGAGCATCCCTGGTTTATTTTAGTCGAGATGGTATGTATTTTAAATGTATGTGTTTTCATTATCCTGGCTTCGCAGGAGAAATAAGCAACTTGAGGGGAAAGTCTCATGTGCTTGTGAGAGCGAATAACATTGTGGCTGTGGAAAAGGCTCTTTGGTAATGGTGAAAATCAGATGGTCACAGTTCTTGGAAAACTTGAAACCCTAAATAGTTTGAAAGAACATCTCTTAGAGCAGGAATTTGCCAACCCCTCGGCATATTCCCGATGATCATAGAAATGTGAGGAGGTGAGCGCTTTCCTATTGTTGTTCCTGTTGGAGGCACCCATCCCGCAGGTTGAGCAGCCTGGGCAGATCTCTGTGTCTTTGTCAGATCCCCGTTGCCTTCATCGGAGCTCTGTGTGCGCGTAAGGAACTCCTTCTGTGGACTAGCTTGCCAAAAGGGGGTTGTATTTCTCTCCAAAAGTGCTTCCTTGGGGAAACAGGAAGTAACATTGCCCCTCTCTGTAAAATGGGAAACTGAGGCAAATAAGGCCAGCTTGTCATACCCGTTTCTGTGTTGACTAGTAGCCCTGCTGAAATCAGTGGGGAGACTTGTGGAGCAAGCTACTACTCAGTGCGAGTCAGGGTAACTCAGTCTGCTCCAGAGAGATTAGGTGACATTAGGTTTTGTTCTAGCTACTCTACCTGATACTCAAGAGGACCAGAGATCTAGAGAAACCAGCTCTTATTGGTGTTTCAGTTTCTCCAGGTGTCCGTCTGTTTCTGGAACAGCTAGAGAACTCGGTCGGAGCTCTTCAGGATTATGGGATTTCAGTGGTGAAGGTAAATGAACATGTCATTTGTTTTCCTAGCTGAGAAATGTAGACTCCTCAATAACGCGGCTGTTCTCTGGTGGGGCTGTAATTCTGATCACATGGGCACACGGGACAGTTCTCCGTACAGGTGGTTATGTTGTCACTGTCAGCGGAACAGATGTATTAATGTGTTCACAGCAGTCATCTCTAAACTGCAGCACTACCAATGCTAAGCAGCTAGTCGAGAAGGTGTTGTTGTCATCTGTCCGACCCTGCTCTCTGGGGGCTCTCTGCTCTCAGAGTTGGCTCTCTGCTGGCAAACCCCCGGCTTGCATGGAACTCCATTAAGCTCCGTTGGGTTCCATGTGAGTGCAGGGGTCTCCCTGCATGGATCGTGGCCAGGGACTCCCATGATGCATCCCCTCCCATCTTTAGTAGGGGAGGTCATGGTGCATCATGGGCGATGTAGTCTGAGCCCTGCCTACAGAGGACAATGGGAGGCACTATGGCAGCATTTCTAAATAGTAATATTTTCAATATTCAGATTTTGTCTGAAAAAAATCTACATTTACTGTGGGGGGAAAAACCACCATTTTGCAACCAACTGAACCTTTAATCCTTATCCCGAGGCAGGTTCAGCTTTCTAAAAGATGACCTTTTGGCTGAAATTTCACATGCTTGCTTTCAGTCCAAATATTTTGAGGAGAAGTATAAAGAAATTTTCCTCGGCCTTTTCTGTTAAGACATAAATGTTATCCTATGCAAATTAGCACATTGCTATCAAACATAGTTTGGGCTTACTATAGGAGTAACTGGGTGAAACTGAATGAAGGTAGCTAAATTATGTTTGTTTGAGAACCATGACTTGGAATTTCCTGACTTTTGTGCTTGTAAAATCTTAATCGTAACACTGGATCCCATTCACATTATCACTTAATTGCATTTTTGCCTATACAGTAGGTTTTAAAAGTTCTCTTTCATACAGTTGGACCATAAAATGCTTCCAACTTTATATATTTGTAGGTATCTGTCTGTGCGTCAAGATTTATAACGACTTGTTTTAAATACTCAGGTTAATTGTCTCAAAGAAGATGTATCAAGATATTGTGGGAAAGAAAATGCCTTAATGAAAGCATACCTGTTCAGGTGAATGGAGTTTTATTGCATGCTAGTGACTAAATAAAATACTGTGGATTGTTTTTGAAAGGTTCTCTGTTGCAAGGTTTTAAGGAAACCATGTCAGCAAGCTGACATGTCCGGTGCTAGAAGGATGTAGCACTGAAGGAGACACTTTCCACAGTGATCCTTTGAAACTAGTGCAAAGACCTCCATTTTAGATCAGGACCATCAGTAGCAGACAAGCTGTCTGCCAGTCCTAGAAGCCTCTCAGATTATCCAGGAAGTACAGGGAGGAACCTTTATCTTTCAATGATGAATCAGTATGGAAAATTCAATTTAAAATTGTGGCTTAGGTGAATAGCTGGAATGGATACCACAAGTCGCTCTTATAGAGTCCTAGAAATGTAGGGCTGGAAGGGACCTCAAGAGGTCATCTGGTCTACCCCCTCCGTCCCCATGCCCAGGTAGGTTTAGGTATCCCTAGATAGATCACTGCCCTGTAATAGTACTGGATGGGAATGGAAGGAATGGGTTAGACCTTACAAGAGGTGCCTGGGTGAATTTAGTGTGATTTTCTTGACTTTGTTAGAGATAAGTTGCTTGGTGTTATTCTGGAGGAAGCAAATACTTATACAAGGCAACTGCGGTCATTTTATACCAAGAACTGGCATGTAAGTGAACACTTTTTTGTTTCTTTTTAACAAACCAGGAGGCTGAAGTTACAAGGAACAGAGACGAGAGTCTGCTAGACTGCAAGATTTCATTACGGGGGGAAAAAAATGGACTGCATCTCCCATGGTTATATGACTGCATGCACCATGGTTATGTGACTCCCTTGATGCACTGTAGAGGTTCAGCCAGAGGTCAGACCATGATGCATCATGGGAAATGTAGTCCAGCCAGGGAGCCTGGCCCATGGAGGAGAATGGGGGCTGAGGCACCCAAATTACAACTCCCACGAGGCACTGCATGGCTCAGGAGCTGTTGACCTGATCAAAAATGAAATATTTCATTTAGATTTTCCTGGTGAAAAACTGAAAATATTTGGCAAAAATATTTTGTGAAAATTGGATTTTCAGTTGAAAAACACTGATGAAAAATTCCCAGTCAGCTCTACCTTATGTGGCCCAGCCACCACTAGAGGGGGACAGAGCACCACTCAGAGTAAGCATGGGTTACATTTGCTCACCACTGATCAGTCTCCCTACCTGACAAAGGATCTGATCCAAAGTGCACTGAAGTTAATGCAAAGTGGGCTAATACAGGATTCATTCTGGATCTCTTGCAGGCTTGTTAGATTGAAGACACCACCAAAAGCACCTAAGTGAGTTAGGTGCCCAACTCCCATAGACGTTCATATCCCTTGCACAAACGCTTTCCTTTTAACTGACCTGTCCCATTTAAGAGGAGTCTCTTGTCTCCTCTCAGATGAGCATTTTGGGCGATGTCTGTCTAAAAGATAAATGCACTAGTTCAACCAAAGGCATTGAGCTCAGTGCAGGAATTCTACGGCCTGTTATGCTGGAGGTCAGACTGCATGATCAGAATGATCCTGTCTGGACTTAGAATCTGCAAAAAGAATCAGGAACTAGGAAATACAGCTACATGGATAAATAACCTCTATGTTGATTTATGACTTGGTTGGTTGTTCTCTTTCCCAGAGGTAACGTATTGCTCAGAGAATTCCCCACAGATGCCCTGTTCGACGTGAATGCCATTGTAGCCAATACCTTGTTGTAAGTAGAGCGAACATTCATCTGTGTGAAATCATTTGCTTTGTTTTTTCGCTTGTTGCCTGACGCTTTGCATAAACATGAACTCGGTACATCCTGGGGGACTATTTCGGGGCAAATCGGAGCAGTTGCATCTGCTACTTCATGAGGCAGGTAGCCAGAGGTGCACCTGCTCTGGTCTGTGCCTGCAGTTGTGGGTGAAAATTTTCTGGTTTCTTTTGAAGAATGCTGTAAATGAGATTTTTATGTCTTCTCAGTGCCCTTCTCTTTAACGAAGTTAAATATATTACAACGCTGGTGGAGCTTCAGAATCTAGAAAATTCTCTGAAGGGAAGATCAAATGTCGTCTTTGCCTATGTGCCAGCTATTGGAACGCCAGGTACTAAAATCAACCTTCCATCTTAATATCCCTTCAGGAGCTTTTTCAGTTTTTTGATAAGATAGTGCAGAACTGAGTTTCTGACCCAGATCTCCAAACATCTTGGTTTCTTTTTAAAAGAAAGATCCATTTCACCATGCAGAGTATACTGAAATGCATGCCAATTAGTGAGGCATATATTTTTTTTTATGCCGATTCCGAAAATCTGGGCCGTACTATTTAGCGTGGGTGAGGGAGTGGGCTAAGAATGTATTAACTGGAACCCGTTTTTTTTTTTTTTTTTAGAGCACAGAGCAGTAATGGAAGCTGCTTTTGTATATGGTACTGCCCACCAGTTTGTTTTAACCACAGAAGCGGCGCTGGCGAAGGACATTGGGTGGGTATAACGGTCGGAGAAAGGGACTCATCTGAACTGCTTATGCTGTTGGTTTGGTTTGGTCACAGTCCCAGGTGGGAAGAAGTGCAGACCCAGGTTCTGAGTGCTCCATAAATAGCCCCGTTGAAATGAACGAGACTACTCGCGGAGGAGAGAACTCTTTGCAGTAAATGTGGCAGAATCTGTTTGTTTGCGGTTGGAGCAGCAGACGCGGGTGAACCAGGTTAGTTTCAGTAGAACTAGCACAAGCCTTTGCCCTAACGTTGAACTGAAAATGCAGCTGTGCTCCAAAGACTGTAAAAACCATCTGGGATGGCACACTGGCAGCTTCTCACTGATCTCCCTAGCAAATGCAGTCACTTTACCAGTGAAGAGCTGGTTTTTCTGACTGCCAGGCCTGCAGCTATCCCGGGGTCTGAGGGCCAAGCTTTGTTCTTCAGGACTTGTGTCTTTTCCTCCTCAACTGGCTGTGGTGCCCATCTCTCATCCTGGATGTTTTAACCCTCCACATTTACAACGTTAAGCAACCCCTGAAAAGTCAGACCAGGGAGAGCTGGTGGCTCTGTCAGTCACACACAGAACCAGAGGTCAGGATTCTGGGGCTGAGCAGGGAGGGACAGAGCACTAAAGTGAGGAAGCTGATGTTTCTGGGTGGAAGATCAGACCACTCTGTGCACCCGATTCTGAGAGGCATTGAGCCACCTCGGCTTCTGTTGATGTCAGCGGGATCAGAACCTATTTTCCCAGTACTCGTTAGGCTGGCACAATTTCTGTCTACGTGCCGACGTGGCTCCTATTACTGGAGAGTCACATACATCAATGAATTCAGTCTCACCATGAGGTGGGGGAAGTATCGTCCCCGCTTCACAGACTGGGGAGGAAGGCATGGAGAGATGATGTGACTGGCCTAGGATTACACAGGCAGGCTGTGGCAGAGCTGGGACTTGCACCCAGCTCTCCTGAGTTCCAGGCCAGAGCCTTAGACACAAGGCTGTCTTTTACTCAGCGGCCCCAGGGATGGTTTAACACGGAAAATTGGCAACTGGGGCCGCCCTGCCCCACTGAAGCTCGGTATCCCTCTGACGCGTGGATTCTACTGAGCTTTCCAGCTTTAAAAACCATGGGGTGAAATCCTGAAGTCAGTGGGAGTTTTCCATTGATTTTGGTGGGGCCAGGGTATCACCTCTGGTCCCTTTTCGATGTTTCTTAGTGATATGCTATAGATATCAGTGGCACCATGGGACTCTCCCAAAGCACGGCTAATGCCACACATTCCTTTGCGTCACATGGAAACTTGCAAAGGTTTCCAAAAGTGACTTGTGCCGCCGATCCCGGATCAGCAATGAAATACACGGCCACCCTGACAAAACGGAGTCAGGAATGCTGCCTGTCTTCCTCCTCGTGGGGCCCCGGAGCCTGAGGAGCTGCTCTCGATCTCAGCTGGTGCAGTGTCAGTGGGTTTCCCTTAGTTTTGCTTCTTTGAAAGGGAATCCAGCTTGAGCTTGGCTGGACTGGACTGTGTGATGCAAACAATCCGCAGTCAGTGCTAGTTTGGCTGGACAGGGGGAGATTCTCCTCCAGGCCAGGTCCCCTCTCAGTGACCCTCTCCCACCCTTCTGCTTATTGTTTGAAACATTCAAGCTACAAATTGAGAGAGATTCATTTTCGGGACAATTCACAAGACTTTTCAGTCACACTGAGGTGGGCTCTGATGGGAGCCCCTTGATTTGGCTGCAAGTTAATGCAGTTGCAAGAACGGCACTCAACCAGTCGTGCCCCTCTGCTTTTGAGAGCACAGACTTGCAGATCTGGTGGGGAAGGGAGGGAGGGACAGCTCTGTGGCACCTCCCCCCAGGAGGACTTGGGCAAAATACAGCACTTTTGAATGCAGCAGGCCTGCTGTCACCTTTCAGAGTAAAGCTGCCCTGTTAGTCCACCAGCTGCAGCATAAAGAGACAGGGAGTGTAGGTGCTCATGACGCCAACAGCTCTTTGGGGGGGACTCCTGGCTCAGCAGGGCCCTCAGCTATTGCAGAGGGACGTACGGCGCTCAGTCCTCTGCTGGTGTGAATTAGTGCAGCAACCTTGATTTCACTGGAGCAGAACCAGTTTACACCCGCTGAGGATCTGGCCCAAAGTTTGACGACAATATAGTACGTCTGTGGGTGTTGGAAAACACAGGGAATCAGCGTCTGGCTCACTCCGAAAAACCTCACCCAGGTTAGACTGGATGGGAATATCACACAGGTTGGTTTATGTTTTTTAGGCATTTCTGTGACCTTGAGGGTTATAGGGTCTGAGCACCTCACAACAACAATGCTAGTATCCCTATTTGAGGCACAATGAACAAGGCACACAGCAACTTGCCCCAAGCAACATGGGCACTCTGTGGTCAAGCAGGGAACTGACCCTCGGTCTCCCAGCTGCTAAACTCAGGCCCTAGCCACTGGACCAAACCGCCCACTTATTAAAGGTTGAAAACTGGAATCTAGACAAGCTATTTCTTTTGGGCCAAGCCTGGTTCCACTGAAGTCAAGGGACATGAGTGTAAGGCACCATGGAAGTCAAGTGATGGCCACACTCGAACACTATTCTGAGGCAGGGTGCAGAGACGTCAGTACTTAACGGGTTCCCTTTAGAGAGTGGTGTTGTGGCTTTGGCCCATCCAATGGATGCTCCAGTTCAACCACCGTTTATTGGGCTTGAGGACAGTTAGTTCCCTCTAGTGCAGGAATCCCTAGGCGACATTCTATGGCCTGGCTTATGCAGGACGTCAGAGTGGATGATCATAACGATCTTCTGCCCTTAACGTCAAGGAGACTAGGAGATCTCCAGCATGAGGTTGTGCAGGAGAAGTGAAGGGAAGGAGAGTGTCAACTGGATCCTGGTCCCGTTGAAGTAAATGGGAGTTTTGCTATTGCTTGCATTTTCCCAAGATGCAACCCCTTATGTTCACATGCTTATGTGGAGTGCTCAGGTGAACACTTTGATTGGCTTCCACGTTCCACAATTATTGTCTTGTCCTCACTTGTGAACACAGAGACTTGACATTTGAAAAACTCCCTGGAAAGGTTTGGGATTCAGATCATTGCGTCATTTCTTGGCTCCCCGTTAACTTTCCCCCCCTGCCTTTCCATGCCAATGATATTGCCTAGACTTGGGTGGGTGACTATAAAGGAATAGCTGGGTGGGTGACTATAAAGGAATAGCTGGAATTAAATACATTTGACAGAGTTCATAGAATATCAGGGTAGGAAGGGACCTCAGGAGGTCATCTAGTCCAACCTGCTGCTCAAAGCAGGACCAATCCCCAGAGAGATTTTTGCCCTAGATCCCTAAATGGCCCCCTCAGGGATTGAACTCATAACCCTTGGTTTAGCAGGCTAATGCTCAAACCATTGAGCTATCCCTCCAGGAGAAGAGCCACAAGAATGATTAAAGGATTAGAAAACCTGCCTTGTGGCGATAGACTCACAGAGCTCAATCTAGTTAGCTAACAAAGAGAAAGTTAAGAGGTGACTTGATTACAGTCTAGGAGTTCCTACATGGGGAAGAAATGTTTAATAATGGGCTCTTTAGTCTAGCAGACAAAAGTCTAACATGATCCAATGGCTGGAAATTGAAGCTAGACAAATTCAGACTGGAAATAAAGCGCACATTAATGGTGAGAGTAATTAACCATTGGAACAATTTACCATGGGTCGTAGTAGATTTTCCATCAGTGACAATTTTAAAATCAAGATTGGATGTTTTTTCTAAAAGTTCTGTTCTAGGAATTAGTTTGGGAAGTTCTCTGGCCTGTGTGGTACAGGAGATCAGACCACATGGTGACAATGATCCCGTCTGGCCTTGGACTCTATGGATCTATGAGCTTTCATCAGACATGTCTGCCAAAGGACACTTATGTTTACCCTTTCACCAGCCAATGTCTAACAAAGAAAATCATTCTCGTCATATCCTAAAGTGAGGATTGACTTTGCTAAATAGGGCAACTTTTGCTTTCCACATTGCAATAGCGTAAAGCATGACATGCTAATGAGGAAACATTATCTTTGATCGAGTTATCTGGCTGTCCACTAGGTGGCATGGTTGCAGTTTTTTTAGAACATTGACATAGGAGCCTAGACGTGTAGTAGTTAAAGAAGAACATCTATTATGAGAACAGGATCCGCAGCTGGTGTAAACCAGAGTAGCTCCATGGGTGTCAGAGGCACTACACCAATTATTACCAAGTAAGCATCCAGCCCAATGAATCCATCCTGCTGCAAGAGCAGGAACTAACTATTAATAGAATAAAACTTATATTTAGCTGTCCTATAGCGCTTGTCATCAGTAGATCTTAAAGCGCTTTGCAAAGGAGGCCAATGTCATTAGCCCAATTTTACAGATGGGGAAACTGAGGAACAGAGTAGGGAAGTGACTTGCCCAAGGTCACCCAGCAACAGAGACAGGAAAGAACCCAGGTCTCCTGAGTCCTAGGCTAATGCTCTATCTGCTAGGCAACGCTGCCTTTCCTAAACTGAAGCTACTTTTGATTTTAGTTTAAAGGCCAAGAAATTGTTCATACAGGGTTGCAAATGTAATTAATGAATCCCAAGTTGTCAGATGTAAAACACCATGAGCCCAGCCCTATAAACCCTTACTCCTGTGAGTAATCCTTTCTCACATGAGGATTCCTATTGTAGCCAATAACAGAGTAGATCCCATGGCATTTTTCATTATGAGAAAGAATGAAATAACCTCAAAGTCTGACTTCCACCACCATTGAAATCAATGGGGCCAGCTACCCAGCTCTGACTTCAATGGAGCGAGGCCATTTGACTCTGGTAGAGGGTAATTTGGTAATATGCATAGGTTTTAAAAACTATTTTGGCACAATACTGCATCTTAATGCTAGGATTGGTCGAATAGACCCCAGAGTCTTGAACACCCACCGGATTACCTTTGAATTTGAGCGTTGTCTGTTCTTGCTAACTTTAAAATCTTGTTGCAGATTTTGGCTCTCCTTTCTCTGTTGCATCAAACACAAGCTTGTCTTCGCTTTCAGGGCCCTTCATGGTCTCTGCCCACCCTAGCCCTCATCTCTCATTCTCTGTGGAGCTGTCGATGCTCATCTCTGCTCAGCCGTCATGCCAGCCTCGCTCCTTCGCTTGTCAAATTTTCAAACAACCGCCTTCGTGTTTTCTGCCACGCCGCCCCACACACTTGGGAGCATCCACAAAGCCACCCCCTTAGCCTCCAGATCCCTTCTCAAAACTCTCCTTTGCCGTGACGCCTACAAAAACCCTGACCACAGTTAGGCTCTTGGTCTGTGTGTTGACCGGTATTTCTCATCATTGTTTCCGGTACTCCTGTATCTATCAGCTGACTCTTGTCTTACGCTTAGATTGTAATGTCCTTGGGGCAGGTACTGTGTTTGGTCTGTGTATGTACAGCACCTAACCCAATGGGGTCCTGGTCCGTGATAAGGATTCGTAGGGATTACAGTAATACAAACAATAATAATAATTTTGGGATGTCTTAAATACAGTAAAAACAATGAGGAGTCCTTGTGGCACCTTAGAGACTAACAAATTTATTTGGGCATAAGCTTCTGTGAGCTAGAATCCACTTCATCAGATGCATGGAGTGGAAAATACAGTAGCAGGTATAAATATACAACACATGAAAAGATGGGAGTTGCCTTACCAAGTGGGGGGTCAGTGCTAACGAGGCCAATTCAATCATGGTGGATGTGGCCCATTTCCAACAGTTGACAAGCAGGTGTGAGTATCAACAGAGGGAAAATTATTTTGTGTAGTGATCCAGCCACTCCCAGTCTTTATTCAGCCCTAATTTGATGGTGTCAAGTTTGCAAATTAATTCCAGTTCTGCAGTTTCTCGTTGAAGTCTGTTTCTGAAGCTTTTTGGTTGAAGAATGGCCACTTTTAAGTCTGTTATTGAGTGTCCAGGGAGACTGAAGTGCTCTCCTACTGGTTTTTGAATGTTACAATTCTTGATGTCTGATTTGTGTCCATTTATTCTTTTGCGTAGAGACTGTCTGGTTTGGCCAATGTACATGGCGGAGGGGCATTGCTGGCACATGATGGCATGTATCACATTGGTAGATGTGCAGGTGAATGAGCCCCTGATGGCGTGGCTGATGTGGTTAGGTCCTATGATGGTGTCCCTTGAATAGAGACAGTAGTGAACTCTGTGGCAGACTGACAACGTCCTGCCATATCCTGCACAGACCTCATGGAATTAAGATAAACTTTAACGAATTAAGGCAAACCTTATTGAATTAGGGTTAATATCTTTGGACTCCAGTATATTAACAACGCCACTGTGTATGTGTTATTGTGGAGCTGTATGTACCTTCCCTAGTATAAGTTGGAGACTAACGTAATTCCTCCGGTTGTCAGCCCTGTGAAGCCACCCCCTGGGGAGGTGTGCCTATACTAGTTCAAAGTGGATTCTCCAGGGATCAATAGACAAAGAGGATTTTTGGATAAATGGCCTGGTTTTAAACTGGCTCAGGGCCTTCTTTCTGATCCAGCAAAGGAACAGGACCCTGGTCCCCGGAGGGCCCCAATCCTTAGGGAAGGGAAAGACTGGGCCTGTAAGCCTGGGTGCTTGTTCTGAGCTGAAGCTGTGATGAACCTGAAACCACAAGGAATGGCCCTGGGGTGGGGGGCTGAAGGACTGCTCCTGCCGGAGCCCAGATTCGGGTTGGGGTGAGCCCCGATAAGCTTATTAGCAGGCATGTAGACTCTTTTATTGATTTTTAACGTGGTTTCTCTGGAATGCTTTGTACCTTGCGAATACAGCAGGCTCGGATCGGCAGTGCTGTGCGGGACCGTGTCACTGTAGCAATGACACCTCTTACCCATCTCTGAAAGGAAAGCCAGCAGGTGTGCTTGGGCAGCCCGTCTCTGCTGGGAAATATACAGGGAAGGCAAGGGACTGTGCAGCCTGGACATACCCTGGTCAGAAGGGAGAGAAACACCCGTCTCCACCCAGAAAGGCCGCGGCAGGGGAGCTGGAAGCCAAGAATGGCTGCCCTGGCTGGATCACTGAGAGGAGACATGGGGGCATGTACCCGGCGCTGTGACAAACACAATCTCAGTTTATTGTTTTTCTCCTCTAGCCATGAAGATTCTGATGTATTGTCTGCTCGACTCTTCTTCTGCCATTGTCAGCGGGTCCCGGATCTGACCCAGCCGTGTAGGAGGACTCCCATGGTGCAATCACTGGCCACGCTGAACATCCACACGTATCTCAAACTGATGGCAGCACCCATTGTGGTATGGGTTTAAATGATACTCGCCATCATCTGCACTGCATGAAAGCACCCGAGGCTAGCCTGCAGCTGGGGCAGGTAGCCCAGAGCAACTCCATGCGCAAGGCCTGGGGTGTAAATCTTGACCCCACTGAAGTCAATGGCAAAACTCCCATTGATTTCAGTGGGGCCTGGGTTGGATCCCTGGGCTTTAGTGTGTTGGTTGGGAGCCCTGCAGAGGGTATTGTACCCTCCAGAGGGGCAGGGGAGAGAGAGAACTCAGGAGCCTGCCTCAGAGCTCTGCAGAGGGTGTTTATGTCCCTGCAGACGTTCAAGGGCAGATGCTCTGGCTGTGTAAATTGACTTCCATGGGTTCACACCAGCAGAGACTGCCCCAAACCTCTGTGGCTGCAAGGTGCCTGGGCCAGTGCAACCGCAGCTTTAGATCCCCTCCCCTGAGCTAGATGTGGGGAAACGGGTCAGAACGAGACCCCCCAGGAGGCATGGGACACCCTTCGTTGGGGGCGTTCTGTGCCCTGGCACGGTCATGCAGAAGATCAGTCATGCCTGGGTCTGTCATGCAGAAAATCAGTGGTCATGTGCTAGCTGCAGCAGCGTGATGAAAACAGGGAGGGAAAAAGAATCCAGGTCGTACTGCGCATTCCTGGTGGGATTTTCTAAGCCACCATAGGGATTAGGGTGCTGGGGGACAATGGTCACAGATAATAAGGTGCAGTGTTTTAATAGTGAGGGTAATTAACCATTGGAGCAACCGACCTAGGGGTGTGGTGGATTCTCCATCACCGGCAATTTTAAAATCTGGATTGGATGTTTTTCCCAAAAGATCTGCTCCAGTTTAACCACGCCGCTTGGACTTAAAGCAGCAATCAAGTGAAGGAAGAACCCATAGCCTGGGTTATGCAGGAGGTCAGATTAGATGATCACAGTGGTCTCTTTTGGTCTTAAAATCTATGAACGTTTCTGCCTAAATTGCCAGCATTTCAATGCACAAGATGCTCCTCCATTTAAATATCAACCCTAATGGGCGTATTCAGATGGAAATGTTCCAGATGTTGGTTTTGGGGTGATTGAATCCTATTTATTTAGGATAAACTAAAATAGTATCTCATTATCTACTTTGCATAACTTATCTAAAATCTAAGCTTGTTAATCACCTATGTGTGATCACTAACATACACCGTGAAGATATTTAACCATTTAATTGTATCTCTTCTCTAGACTGAAGTTGCTGAAGATCCAGAAAAGGTTTCAACTGTCCACCTACAGCTCGGTCTGCCACTGGTATTTATTCTCAGTCAGAAGGAGACCTATGAAGTTGATAAGAGAACTGCTGAGTTTGTTGCGTGGCAGCTGCTGGGGAAAGCAGGAGTTGCCCTCTTGTCAAGGTATTTAAGCTCAGTAATATTATGGTTTCCTATGAGCAATCCTTCTTTTGAAGGTGACTTATATCTTTGTGTTGTATTCAGGCTGACTAACAAGTGCTACATGTTCTGTTCTGTTATACCGGTATAGATTCAGAATAACCAGTGAAGTCAGTGGAATTACACTGGACTTATACAAAAGTAAATGAGAACAGAACAGGACCCTTGACAAGTTGTCAAGTTATTGGTCCCTGCATGTGGAGCTGTTTTGCTGACTCATCTTGGCAGTCAGATCAGGCTGGCCTCATTAGCATCAGCCCAGGAGTATAAAAGGGTTTATGCCTCTCTCCAAGTCAGAGGGGCTGTGTGGTAACACAGGAAGGAGAAATGGCCAATTTGGGAAGAAGCTCAGACAAAGGATTGTGTTTTGTTCTTAAATTATGAGTAAAGGAAAACCCAGGAAGGGACAGGAGTTGTGGATGCTAACCCAGAGTGTGTGCTGTACACTCTGCATGACAGAACTCCAAGTAGGATCGGTTTGCTATTTGTGATGCTATTATCAGTGAGCTGGGTTGTCAAAGGGCCGCTTGGAAGACCCTGTGCTTTTGCAGCCTGGTAACTCTGAACTCTCAGGCATCTCATGGCAATGTGCTTGCACTCTGTGAGGAGGGGGAACAGGGTGATGGCCGCGCACTTTGCAAAAGCCCTGACTGCTGACCTCTCAGAAGTTGCACTGTGGCAGCTTGTGCAGAGCCTTTACTTCTGGGTTTGGCTTTGGTCATCCGTCAGATTCCTCTCTGATGCCTGCTGGAACTACCTCCGGGGCTCCTGGCAGCCTCTGCAGCCGCTAGTCTAACTCTGCTCTCCCTGCATCCAGTGGTAAAACTCCCTCTGACTTCAGTGGGAGCAGAGTCAGGCCAATGCCACTTTTGAAACCCATGCCCTTCAAAACGGCACCGCTAGAATTCACACGCTTCTCTGCTTTACTTTGAAAGAAATAGCCAAGACACACTGGCCTAGATCCAGGGCTACGGCTGAGCAGCCTCGCAGCTGAGGAGGGGGTGGGCAAAGGTAGCCTGTTATCTCCCCTTGATTAGAGGGTCAGACGCTGACAGCACCCCTATGCTGCTAGAGAAGCACCAGTGCCCAGGAGTTAGGCAGTATTCAGGGGAGAATGTTACTTTATCCATGACACCATTTAACATCTGATTTATATTTTGAAAGGGACTCCGTACATCTGAACGTTCTTCTCCAGTCTAACATAGCCCTCAAGACAGCAGAAGAGGTTAGTTGTTGTATTTATTCATGACACGATTGGTTCACGTTTAATCTGATTGCTTTATCATAGTGCACTTCCCGGTAGAAGTTCAAGGTGTTCTTTTTTTCACGATTGTTTTCCTCGCTATTCTTTAACCAATCCCCTTGGACGCGTAAAACTGACATTTCTTCCCTTATCAATGCATAACGGCACGGGCTCGTTAGTGTAGGGCTGCTCATGGCTGCTGACACTGAGCTACTGGCCAGGTCTACACTATAAACGTACATCAGTATAAGTACGTCGCTGAGGGGGGTGAAAAATCCACCACCGAGCGCGACACAGTTCTACCGACCTAATGCCCCCGTGCAGACAGCGTTGTGTCGATGGGAGAGCTCCTCCCGCCCACATTGTGTTACCTGCACACATTAGGGCACCAGGATAAGGCCTTTGTCTGCAGCCATATTGTAAAGGCTAAAGCCTACGGCCTTCGTCTGCAGCCAGATTAAAAGAGCAGCCAAGCAGCAGCCATTAGCCGAGAAGCAGGAAGTCACATCCTGTCCTAATGGCACCCACTATCACCAGATAAAGACAGATCTTAAGATGGTTAAAGAAAACTTAGTTGGATAGTATCCTGTCTGGCAAGAATCCACTTCTCAACCGTTGTGGTTGTGAAATCCTCATTTCTGTATTGTTTTGTCACTACCACCTCTCGCGGAGGTGGATTCATTATACAGGGGGAAGGATAGCTCAGTGGTTTGAGCATTGGCCTGCTAAACCCCCGGTTATGAGTTCAATTCTTGAGGGGTCCATTTAGGGATCGGGGCAAAAATCTGTCGGGGGGGCAGGAGCTGGGCCCAGATTTGTTCAAAAATTCATCACCAAAGAAGGATCATCTAGTGGTGAGGGCACTAACTTGGAGCCCTGGGTGCTAGTCCCTGCCCTGCTACAGATTTTCTTTGTGACCATGGGCAAGTCACGTAGCCGCTCGGTGCCTGAGTTCCTCACCTGTAAAATGGGGTAGTAGCACTGCCTCACAGGGGTGTTTTGTAGAAAAAATAGGTTACAAGATTGTGAGGTGCCAGGTGGTCCTTAGGTGGGGATTGTATGATTACCTGAGGTATGTAAAACAGAAAGCTGTCAAGATTGTAGTCACAGTTCCAATTCCTCTCTGATAGATTTCAGTCTTATTTTGATTGCAAGTTGCGATTCCAGGGGCTCTCTGTATTGTATGTCTTGTACAGCACCAAGCACATAAATACAAATTAATAAGGGTATTTCGTGGTGCTGCACAAAATAACCCCTTAGCGGAAGGGTAGATGTTCATGTTACACAAAGCAGGCCTTTGCTTTATGGTTTGTAACAGAGGAAGAAGGTAGAATCCGGGCACGAATCTAAGTTAGGGGAAGGAAAGGTTCTTGGACTCCTATCTGAATGGGAGACCTTTCTATGCTAGAATCCTTCTCCGTGTCAGGGTTGTGGTTACTCCGCTGCAAACGTTCGTTAGAATTCTTATTTTCTGGGAAGACCAATAATGCATCAGCGTTCCATTCACGTTCTTGATCATCTCAGGGGAACTGCTCGTGGCCCCAGCAGTTTGTCTGAAATGGACGGGCGATGGTATCCACCTGCAGAGCAGAGTTTTGAGTGAACGTGTTGCATAATTTGTAGACAGCTGCAAAAGCAGGTGTTAGCCGGTCGGCAGCTTTTGGCGGCTCATGTGACACTAATGTAGCCTCCTGATCGAGGCCGGCCGCCAAGCGCACACTGGTCTGTCACTGGAGGGAAAACAGACGCAGGCAAGGCAACAATCAGGCGTGTTTTGAGTAAGATCCGCATGAAAAAGAGGCTTGCTCCAGTTCTCCTTTTTCACCAGTGCCAGTGGCTGGAGCACATTAATGGCAAAACACAGGGCTGGGAACCCTCTAGATTAGTATTAATATGGGGTTTTAAAGCTACAGTCCAGAGACAGTAGGAACTGCCTGGTCCCAATACTGAACCCTGCCGGGTAACTCCCATCGGGGAAGGGGTGTTGGCAGGGTAGTTCTTGTGGCAGCATTGTCTCCCCAGTTTGTTGCTGTTGCTCCCAGTTCTTGCCCGTTGCTCTGTGCTGACTGTAAGTTTGCCCGGGGAATAGGAGAGGGGAAGAGGAGAGTCACCCAGCGGACACCGCAGCGACCCTCCGGGCAGGAGGAGGAACTGCAGAGGCATCTCGACTTGGAGGCCTGACGTTCCAGCTGCCGAGTGTGAGAGTGTGGAGTCATGTGCAGCAGCCCTAGAAGTCTATTGACCTGTCCAAAAACAAACAAAAAGTGGCCACATGGTGCCATTGAGCCCGCCCTTGCCTCCATTTTATATTGCAGCGACTCCAGCCATTCCAGAGCACAGGTGCAAAGAAATGCCCTTGTGTCCCAGCTGGTATTTTTCTCTTCCCCAGGGTGCGCCGATCAAATACCTGGTTTTGGAAGACACTGATGAAATAATAGCCCTTGTGGAAGGCGAGATAAAGGGCGAACAGATCCAGGAAGATGAGGATGAAAGTGACAATAATGACCAGGGTAACGTTGGTGTTTGGAATTCTCCTTTTCACACTTAGTCCCGTGCTAGTTAATTACTAAGGAGAGTTACTCATACAACTAGTGCCTCCTTGCTAGAGACATTCTGAAACATATAGAAGTAGTGTAGTCGCATTGGCCTACGTGATCCAAACCGGCTTGGGGCCTTAATTTTTAAGTGTCCAACTCGAGACACCTCGAGACAGGGCGGGTGCTCGTCACTGTCAGAAAACCAGGCCCCTTTGAGGTATTTCAGGTCAGGCCCCCAAAATCTGGAGCCACTTTTGAAAATATAGGCTGCCCTCTTTTGAGAGCCCGTGTGTGCTGTGCTCAAATCCCATTTGTCTTACATGCCCGTGTAAGTCTTCCTTTAAAATACATTCCTAGAAAGTTGCTCATGTTTTCCAGTAATTTCACATAAGAGCTAAAGGAAACAGCCAAAATGAAGAAAGAAACAGCCGGTGTGAGTCTGAGGAAAACAAAAATGTGAATGGGATTCCTAGATAAAAGTATTCTTTATTCCAAGGGTTACATCCTCAGCTAGCATAACTCTGCATCTTTCCATTCATTTCGGTGAAGCTCAGAGTTCCTAGCAGAATAGTGTTAAATAGTACACCTCTACCCCGATAGAACGCTGTCCTCGGGAGCCAAAAAATCTTACTGCGTTATAGGTGAAACCGCATTATATCGAACTTGCTTTGATCCGCCGGAGTGCGCAGCCCCGCCCCCCCGGAGCGCTGCTTTACCGCGTTATATCCGAATTCCTATTATATCGGGGTAGAGGTGTATATCAGTAGCAAGTCTTGACTGCTGCTTATTACACTGATCAGAACAGTCTCCCTCTTGTTCCCCATCTGCCTGTCCTATCCACCTCTTGTTTCTCATCTCATAGTTAGACTGTTAACTCTTTGGGGCGTGGACTGTCTTTGTTGTAGGTATGTACAGCATCTAGCACAATGGGGCCCTGATCTTGACTGACGCCTTTAGGTGCTACTGGAATATACATATGCATCATAATAAATTGCTTGGTTTCTTCCTGCTTTTGCGTTTGGTCTTTTCAAACCCTGGCAAACGTTGAGTTCCTGCTGCATCTGTGTGCTCATGTTTATGTGTACGTTGATTTGCTCTAGACATTCAAGATGACCAGGTGATGGAAGCGGTTTACAGAGACAGGAAGCGAGAACTCCCTTTGGAACTCATCCGTACCCTGACAGAAGAAACTTTTAATGCTGCTCTGATGGAGAACACCCACATGGTGGTGCTATTCTATGCCAGTTGTGAGTACAATACACATATCCATATCACCATGGGTGCACATTTCTTGTAGAGTTTAGTATATTGTTAGAGTGCCTGTATTTATTTAGTTATTTCTATTTAAATAATAGCTGAAAAGATGCCTGTGTGAGGCTCCATGTGTCCTCACGCACCCTGAACAATACAATTACATCGATTTCTGTAATAGATTAATACTGAACAGAGATAAGCTTTTTATTTTTGAAGGTCTCCATATAAAATACCTAGGTATTTCTTTTGTAGTGACATATACATTCAGTGTAATTCTACCTTCCGCATAGCAATCCTAGTGCCAGAACAATTCACTACGTTAAATTGGAGAGCTACTGTCGCTGTCTGTCATGATGGCAAAGCTTGAGACACTGAAGAAGCATGATCTATAGCAGGGGTAGGCAACCTATGGCACGTGTGCCAAAAGCGGCATGCGAGCTGATTTTCAGTGGCACTCACACTGCCCCGGTCCTGGCCACCAGTCCGGGGGCTCTGCATTTTAATTTAATTTTAAATGAAGCTTCTTAAACATTTTAAAAACCTTATTTACTTTACATACAACAATAGTTTAGTTATATATTATAGACTTATAGAAAGAGACCTTCTAAAAATGTTAAAATGTATGACTGGCACGCGAAACCTTAAATTAGAGTGAATAAATGAAGACTCGGCACACCACTTCTGAAAGGTTGCCAACCCCTGATCTATAGAGAGTAACCCATCCTGTTGACCAGGAGTGACTCCGGCTCTGCCGACAGACAGGCCGTATGTGATGTACCGCTCTTGACAGTGTCTCTTGTATGTTGCAGGGGAAGCGGTGTCTCTGGCGATGTTGCAATCGTATGTAGAGGTGGCCATTGCGTTAAAAGGTACAGTGCCAAAGCTCCATTGCATTGTTAAAAAGCAGGCGATGTTCATATCCTGTACCATGTCCTCGTTTTACAAAGGAGGAAGTTTAACTGATGTGTCTATACATAGGCGCCGATTCTGTGGGTGCTCCGGGGCTGGAGCATCCACAGGGAAAAAAATGGTGGGTGCTGAGCACCCACCAGCAGCCCCCCTGGAGCTCCTCACCTTCCCCGCAGCACCTCCCACCTGCCGGCGGACCCCACCAATCAGCACCTGCCCCTTCCTCCCAGCGCCTCCCGCCCACCGCAATCAGCAGTTCTGCGGTGTGCAGGATGCGCTGGGAGGGAGGGGGAGGAGCGAGATTGGGGCGCGCTCAGGGGAAGGGGTGGAATGGGGGAGAAGGGGTGGGGGGTGGGGCCTTGGGGAAGGGATGGAGTGGGGGCAGGGCCTGGGCCAGAGCACCCCCTGGCACATTAGAAAGTCGGCGCCTCTGTGTATATGTACAGTGGGTGAAATCCTGGCCAAACTCGCCTTGAGTGCTATGGGGAGAGGATTTCATCCAGTATATATACACGCACATACAGACACCCGAGGGCTGCTCTAACTTCTGCAGGCTTGTAATAGCCCCTTAGAATACATCTACACTGCAATAAAAGACCTGGCCTGGGTCAGCTGACTCAGGCTTGCAGGTCTCGGGCTGTGGGGCTATAAAATTGCAGTGTAGATGTTTGGGCTTGGTCTGGAGCCTGGGCTCACAGACTCTGCGAGGGGGGGAGGATCTCAGAGCCTGGGCTCTCCCCCGAACCTGAACGTCTACACTGCAATTTTATAGCCCCACGAGCCTGATTCAGCGGACCCGGGCTTTGAGACTCGGTGCCGCGGGTTTTTTATTGCCGTGTGGACATACCCTTAGGGGCCATTCTATTGCGAGGATCACTGGAGCTCAGTATTATCCAGCCCCGCCCCCAGAATGTCCCCTCCTGTTCCTGACACGCCCTCCCTGTACTGGGAGAGCAGCCCAGGAGGGACTAGCGTAGAGCCACGCTGGAGGGAATCCCCCGCTGCTGACCGAGGGAGGTGTAAAGTCCTTTTGTGCCACTCTGGGACCTTCACAGGACTGAGAATCTGGCCCATAGAGTCAAATTCTGTTTTCTGTTACATTGGTGTAAATCAGTTACTCCATTGACTGCACTGGAGTTATTCCGGACGGATGTAAATGAGAGCAGAAAATGGGTTGCAAGTGGGCATGAATGTGGACAAGTCCAGTCTGAAATATAAATAGCAGCAGGTGTCAAGATATGGTCTTAAAAGCAAGGAACGTGCTAACATCAGGGACTACTCTTATTTGGTATTTGCATTATCGACGCTCCTCTGAGCCCCACGCAGGGATCAGGGCCCCATGTGCTAGGGTGCGGTACAGACGTATAAGAAAATGACCGTTCCTGGGCCAAGGAGCACGAGGCTCGTGTGTGAGTTGCTTGCAGTGTGAGGGGTAAACGAATAACATCCTGGAAACAAGAACGAGAGCCGTGTACGAGATGGGGAAAGTCACCCTTAGGCACGAACAGTCGGTAGCTACAATAAGGAGCACATAGGCGTGCGCAGGGGGTGTGCCTGGGCACACCCTAATGCAGGGCAGGCAGAGCTGTGGGGGGGCGGGGCTATGTGCTCCCGCGGGGCAGCATGTATGGCGCCGCGCTGAGCCAGACGCTGCTAGGGGCCTCCCTCATGGTTGGGGGTGGGGGGTTGGAAGTGGCGGGGGGCAGTTGGGAGACAGGGAGCAGGGTGGGTTGGACCGGGGGGGGTGGGGCGCTCTCACCTCGGGGGCAGCTCCCCCCTCCCCAGCATCCCTGCGTGCAGGGGAGAGTCTCGGTAGAGGCAGGGCAACTCTGTACGCTGCCTCCCTCCCCCCTCCCAGCGCTGACCTGGTTCCCAGCCCATTGGCCAGGAACCCCGGCCAATGGGAGCTGTGGGGGGGCGGTGCCAGAGCTGCCTGACCACGCCTCCCCTGCAGGGAGGGGGAGGGAGCTGCAGGCAGAGAGAGCCTCAGGAGATTCTTCAGGGGGACAAGGAGTCCAGGGCAGCCTGGGGGGTTAGCGGGGGTCTGGCGCTGGCAGCAGCAAGTGACCTGGCCCCAGCCCGCTCTGCTCCACCCCACCGGCTCCCAGCGTTGCTCAGTGGTGGGGGTTTGGGGGAAGGGGTGGGGCATGCTGGGGCCGGGTTGCTCGCTGGTGCCAGGCTCCCCACTAAGCCCCCAGGCTGCCCTGGACCCTGTGTCCCCCTGAAGCACAAGGCCCCCCAAAGCACGGGGTCCAGGGCGGTTGCCCCGATCCGTCCTATGGTTGGGACAACTCTGCTTGGGCACCACCAAAAATCATACAAACCTGCCACCTCTGATTGGATAGGGGGTGGGATTATGGGGTGGTGGATAGGGGCGGGGGTCTCTGGAGGGGGCGGTCAGGGAGCAGGGGGGGTTGGATGGGGCATGGGAGTCCCGGGGTCTGTCAGGAGGCGGGGGGTGGATAGGGGTCAGGGCAGTCAGGGGACAGGGAGCAAGGAGGGTCGTGGGGGGGGGTGTCTTTGGAGGCGGTGGTCAGGGGACAAGGAGCTGGGGGGGGTTGGATGAGTCGGGAGTTCTGGGGGGGCTGTCAGGAGGCAGGGGTGTGGAGAGGAGTTGGGGGAGGCAGGGAGCAGGGGGGGTTGTATGGGTCGGGAGTTCTGGGGGTCTGTCTGGGGGTGTGGATAAGGGTCGGGGCAGTCAGGGGACAGGTAGAGTCCTAGGGGGGCAGTCACGGGACAAGGAGCAGGGAGGCTTAGGTAGGGGGTGGGGTCCTGGGGGGCAGTTAGGGGCAGGGGTCCCAGGAGGGGGTAGTCAGGGGACAAGGAGCAGGGGGAGTTGGGGGTTCTGAGGGGGGAAGTCGGGGCGGGAAGTAGGAGGGAGTGGATGGGGGCAGGGTGGGGGCAGGGCTAGGGCATGGCAGGGGCGGGGCTCCCTGGCTGCACACCCTAATGAAATGGGCTGCGCACGCCTATGAAGGAGCAGTTACAGCAAACATGAGGACAGTGGCAGAAGGTGAAATAACTCTTGGGCACAAAGAGGCAAGAACCTGCCATAGCAGGATGCCCGTGTGAGACTCCCGGGGGTACCCAGGGTTGGGAGGTACCTCACCACAGCCTGCCCTTAGTGCGAAGCAATCTTGTCTGCACCTGCTGTGGGACAGCTCCCTGAAAACCCCAGCCTCTGGCACAAGCACTGCCTTCCAGGCCTCTGCAGGCTTTGCTCTCTCTGGACAGGTAGCAATAGGTACATCCCCTGCCGTGTCCAGCCCCTTCTCCACGAGACACTCACCGAGTCACCAGGCCTGCTCTTCCCAAAGGAACAGTACTTTGCTTAAGCACTGAGATATATTTCCAGGGAAAACAAGAATGGGTTTCTTGTCAAAGATTAGAGATTCAAATAATAGTGAGTCCAAATATTGGAAACCAGCGGTTACATATAAAAGAAAATAATAACACGCTTTCTAGAGACTAAACTTAATGAAAAGTCACTCTCTTGTCTAAAGAAGTTTATCGCACCCAAAGTTCTCTGCAGTGGTTTCAGCCAAGCCTGAACTTTTGAGGTACACCTCCAGATAGGGTTCACTCCCCCTAACTCTTCCTGTTAGATTTTGTTTTCCCTCTGATGTCCTCACAGTCCTTCATTTGCCTTCAGCTCAGACTCATGATAGGTGAATCATTGTGAAGGAGACAGTGTTCAATTGACATGTAAACAATAGATGCTACCGACTTTACGGTCTTATTTTCAGTGTCTATACACATAACTCCGTACGCAGTATCTGTACATACATTTCACGATACTAATGACCAGCGTGACACTGGCTCTCATTTGAGACCTCATGCGACATTCTTTGGTGAACCCAAATGTACATCAGAATCTGGAGATTCTTGTAAGCCCCTTGACAACTGGCAGTAGGAGATTCTTGGGTCACAGCCCCCAAACCAAGGAATGTAAAACAATGGTGCCCTTGGGGGATGGACACTGTCCTAATTACCTGTAAAGCCTCATAGACCCATAGTAATGTAGAGCTGGAAGGGACCTCGAGAAGTCAAGTCCAGCCCCCTGCACTGTGGCAAGGCCAAGTAAACCGAGACCATCCCTGACAGTTGTTTGTCCAACTTGTTTTTAAAATCTGCCAATGATGGGGATTCCATGACCTCCCTTGGAAGCCTATTCCAGAGCTTAATGACCCTGACAGTTAGAAATTTTTTCCTAATATCTAACCTAGATCTCCCTTGCTGCAGATTAAGCCCATGACTTCTTGTCCTACCTTCAGTGGACAAGGAGAACAGTTGATCACCTCCTCTTTATAACAGCCCTTAACATATTGGAAGACTGTTATCAGGTTCCCCCTCAGTCTTCTTTTCTTAAAAAAACAGGGCCTGTTTAGTCTTAGCCTTTCCTGATAGATCAGGTTTTCTAAACCTTTGATCATTTTTGTTGCTCTCCTCTGGACTCTTTCCAATTAGTCCACATCTTTCCTGAAATGTGGTAACCAGAATTGGACACAGTCCTCCAGCTGAGCCCTCACCAATTCTGAATAGAGTGGGACAATTACCTTCTGTGTCTTACAAACAATAGTCCTTTTATTAAACCCCAGAATCATATTAGCCTTTTTTGTAGCTGCATCATGCATATTCAGTCTGTGGTCCACTGTAACTCCCAGATCCTTTCCAGCAGTACTACTGCCTAGCCAATTATTCCCCATTTTGTAGTTGTGCATTTGATTTTTCCTTCCTAAGTGAAGTACTTTGCACTTGTCTTTATTGAATTTCATCTTGTTGAATTTAGACCAATTCTCCAATTTGTCAAGGTCATTTTGAATTTTAAACTTGTCCTCCAAAGTGCTTGTGTAACCCACACACCTCCTGGGTGTGGTGTTCTGTCCCATCTAGTGGCACCGAGACCAGTTAGAGAGAGAGATTAATGAGTCTGCTCTACAGCCTTAGCTAAGAGTCCATTGCTTTTTAGCTCATGCGGTAGAGGCTCATGCACTAAACTCCAGAGGTCTCAGGTTCGATCCCGCCCACCGATGACCGGGGTTTGTCGGCATTACACTTGCAACCCCTCCCAGCTTGGTGTCATCTGCAGATTTCATAAGCATACTCTCTACTCCATTATCCAAATCATTAACGAAAATATTGAATAATACCAGACTCAGGACAGACCTCTGGGAGGGCTTATCTAGTGGGGTTCTGCAATTTGACAGCAAGCCCTTGATAACTACTCTTTGAGTATGGTCTTTCCACCAGTTGTGCACCCACCTTATAGAAATTTCATTTAGACCACATTTCCCTAGTTGGTTTATGAGACTGTCATGCAGAACTGTGTCAAAAGCCTTCCTAAAATCAAGGTATATCACATCTACTGCTTCCTCCCTTTCCACTAGGTCAGTAATCCTATCAAAGAAGGGAATAAGGCTAGTTTGGCATGATTTGTTCTTGATAAACTCATGCCATCTATTCCTTATAACCCTATTCTCCTCCAGGTGCTTACAAATTGATTGTTTAATAATTCGCTCCACTCTCTTTCCAGGTATTGAAATTAGGCTCACTGGTCTATAATTTCCCAGGTCCTCCTTGTTCCCCTTTTTAAAGCTAGGGACTATGTTTGCCCTTTTCCAGTCTTCTGGGCTTTCTTCCATCTTCAGGAGTTCTCAGAGATAATTGCTAATGGCTCTGAGATTGCTTCAGCTAATTCCCCAAGTACCCTAGGATGAATTTCATCAAGCCCTGCTGACTTGAATACATCTAACTTATCTAAATATTCTTTAACCTGTTCTTCCTTGTTTTGGCTTGCATGTCTTCCCCAGTTGTTAATATTAATTGTGTTGAGTATCTGGTCATTAATCTTTTTAGTGAAGACTGAAGCAAAATAGACATTAAGCACCTCAGCTTTCTTGATGTCCTCAGTTGTTATCTGTCCTTCCCTGCTAAGTAGAGGACCTACACTTTCCTTCGTCTTTCTCTTGCTCCTAATGTGTGTCAAGCACCTCTTCTTACTGCTTTTTATGTCTCTTGCCAGGTGTAACTCATATACATCTATGGCACTGCATAAATTATACACAGCAATAGCAATGATGAGGGTTATCTTAAAAGACAGCAGGTAATCTGTGAGTAGAGAAGGATGGGTGGAATTGATCCTTCGAGGAAGTCTGCACTACTTTCTGAGTCACATGGTGCTCAGTGTCCCTCATTCCCCTTTGGAAAATAACCTGCCGCTGCTGTTGCTGGGGATTCTCCTGGCTCACTCCTGCTGCTGGCGGCCGTGCTCTGCCATGACTGGGGTTTCTTGCTTTGGTCTCCTTCTGCCCAGAGTGTCCGACATACAGTAAGCAGACGTCCTAGCAAGCGTGAACCACAGCAGTTCTGTGCAGAGCCTCGGCAAGGAACAGAGTGTGGGGCTTGTGAACAAGGACCCAGGAGAGGGAGCTCTGGAGATACAATTTGTGATTTGTGTTGGTTTGATGCTGTTCAACATTTCTAGCCTTTTAAACCCCATGAAGGGTATCTGGCCAGAAGCTTTGCTAGCTGCTGTTCTTTGGTTAAACAAAGTCCTGAAAATAAACAGGAAGTCTCGGAGAGGGCTGTTGTTGTTATTTTTATAACAATTTTTTTTTTACTTAACCAGTGAACTTCCCTCCAGCGGGTCAGACCGTGCTGCTGTCATGCTTACTGCCACAGGCAGTGGTCTGGGTTTGCAACAGCAATCCTTGCTCCAGGGGAAAGTGGGTGAAGTCAACGGCAAAACTCCCATTGACTTCATTGGGGCCGAGATTTCATAAAATCATAGAATCATAGAATATCAGGGTTGGAAGGGATCTCAGGAGGTCATCTAGTCCAACCCCCTGCTCAAAGCAGGACCAATCCCCAACTAAATCATCCAGTCGCCAATTAAATCACCACGTGTGTTGTAACATGTCTCCACTGGGAGTCACTACATCTTCTGCCTCCTCACCAGTGGCACCATATTGAGCGAGGAAGGAAACTGTCCGGCTCCTCCATCCCTTAGCATGATCTGGTCCGGTCTGTGAGGGCAACTCCATTATCCTGCAGCTAGTTGTTGGCATGTCAGAAAGAGTCTGCGAGATCCTTAGGTAGAAATAAAAAAGGAAGGGAAAGCAGCAGGTGTTGGTGAATGTGGCTGTTACGAAATGAGGCTCCAACCAAGCATCTGCCTGATCCTGTTAATGGGAGCCAACAGAGTCCCTGATGGCAACCTAATTAAAATGAAAACGAGAGCTCTGCTTGAGCGTTCAGGTATGTCACAAGTGTCAGACCAAGGCTCTCCTTTGCTCCCCTGTCCCCATACCACAGGTCTGTCCAAATACACATCTGTTCCATTGGAACCTTACTGACCAGAGTGAAGGAAGGCTGCAGCTGTTCTGAGAAAGAAAGATATTGGGTAGAGCTGCTCATTTTTTGTTGAAAAGGTTTTTCAATAAAAAAAGCCCTTTTTATGGAACTCAAAACACGTAATCCTTTCTTCTGCCCTTGCCCCCTCAAAACAAGGCGTTTCGATAGTGCTGAAGCGTCCCTTTTTGACACTTTCGGAACAGAACGTTTTGATTTTTTTTTCCCTTTCGAAATGAAATTCATTGTTTTTCAGTACATTAAAAAAGTTTTAAAAGTTCAAAATTGGAATGAAATCCTTCAGTTTTATTAAAATGTTTCAGTCGACCCCCAAACCACTTTTTTCCTTGGAATTTTATTTCCTGGAAAATTTTGACACTTTTTGGTTATGCCCCGTTTCGGAACAGAAAACATTTCAAGATCATGGAATTTCCCCATGAAAAACAAAAAACAGTTCCCGTCGAGATCTGAGAATTAGCAACACGAAATGGAGCTGTCCGTGAATGATCTTGTAGCCACTAGATGGCGCCAAACAATTGAAGATCAATAACAGCATCTCATGCTGTCAAACCAGTGGGAAATGGAGGAAACAGGACGTCACAGGTGGATTTCTCTTCCTGTGGTGGGGGTTTGCCTGGTAAGTTACCTAGAATCACGACTCTAGTGTGTGGCAAGCAGGACATTGGCTTAAATCTGCCATCTCTGGGTATTGGGTCTAGCCGAGGCAATGCCCCAGTGCAGGGAGTTAGTGGGACAAAAGGGAGCAGGGTGCTCTGGCTTTCCAAAAGAGACCTGAGTCCTAGTGGCGTGTGTCACGTCTCTGGGCAAAGCAGCCGCAGGGGCAGGTTGTGTCAGGTGTGGTGTGAGATCCTTCCTCTTCCCTGAAGGATCGGTGATCTTGAGCTAGGGGGGAGACTGGAGGCCAGTGTCTTCAGGCTGGGCTTTGCGGATGAGCCAGCAGGTTATCCAGGAAAAGTCTGCTGTCCCACAGGGCACTGAGATGATGTGCGCATGCTCCCCGGCTGGTGACCTTACAATGAGCCGTACAGCAATCTGAAATGCAGGCGTTGCCCTGTGCGGGAAGGACCCTATGGCGACCTCAGGCCAGGCGAGAGAGCCAGAGAAAGTGTGAGATAAGATCTTCCCCCTCCAAACAGCAGTTGCGGATCCTTCCTAAAAGTGGGGGAGCCCCTTGCCTCCTCCATGGCCCCACCCCACCCCTTCCACCTGAGGCCTCACCACGGCCAAGCCAGAAGCCAGAGTGAGCAGAGAGCTGTGGACCCTCCACCTGCCCGGGGGGTGGGGAGGGGTGGGCGATAGCATCCCCCAGCCCATGTCCCTGCCCCGTGGACCCACCGCCCAGGGCAGGTGGAGGGTTTGTGGCTCCCCACAGCTGCCCATGTGGCTCTCCCTGACCTGGCTCCGGCCAGGGGATGGGGCGTCAGAGCCACGCAGCCCGGGTGTGGTAAGAGCTGCGTGGCCAGGCAGCTGTGGGGATCCGCGGACCCTCCACCTGTCCTGGGTGTGGGGCCCAGGGAGCGGGGACATGGGCTTGGGGTTGCTCTTGCACCCCCACCCCACCCGGGCAGACGGAGGGTCTGTGGCGCGGTGCCCCACGCTGCCTGGCCTCCCGGGCTAGGCTCCAGCTGCCGGCCTGGCCTGGGGGCGGGGCCTCGGGAGGAAGAGGAGGGGCGGGCCGTGGCAAAAACAGGGAGGGCCATGGCCCTCTGACCTTCCCAGTTCTGGCGCCATTGCCTCCATAGCTGGCCATGTTCTCTGCTCTGGCTCCTTCTCCTCCGCAGCCGGTTACAAAAGCAGGATGATACGATTGCGTGGTTTATCCCGGGCAGGGAGTGACGCTGACTGTCTCCAGCGTGGTCTAGGGCTTGGAGAGAGACTCTCCCTGAGTTGCTGGCTAAAGGTTTGTGAATCAGGTTACTCCTCTGTGGATGGTGGCGCCGCCAGCCACGGCTGGCTTTGAAGGTTGTCAGTTTGGATCCGGTCCCAAGTCTTGAGGCTGGGCCATGGGCCGTGGTCTCTGTGGAGTTTTCACACTGGGAAATTCTGCCTTCCTCTCTGGAGACCTCGGTCGTTATGGTTTTCTGGAGGCGAGCTCTACCCTTAACAATCTGACCTTGCTCATAACTACCCTGAGTGTGTGTGTGTGGCGGTGGGGGGACCTCATATTCTAATCACTCTCCACCTCTGGTCCTGTGTTCTCACTGGCCTGGTCTCTTTCACCCTTTGTCTGTTTGGTTCAGGTGTTTTGTGGCCATTCGGATAATTAGCTGTCTATTGGCTCAGTGGGTTGGTTTTTCCACCTCCATTTTGGAGCATTACAAATTAGGCTTGAGGATGATGGGGATTCAAGCCCGTTGCTGCTTAAGCATCGTGCGACTTCATCTTTTGATGCCAAAATCCAGATAACTGCATTCA
The DNA here is from genome assembly GCF_028017835.1 of Emys orbicularis. Lineage (NCBI taxonomy): Eukaryota > Metazoa > Chordata > Testudines > Emydidae > Emys > Emys orbicularis. Next base: position 8,968,659 of record NC_088686.1, on the reverse strand, counting down.
GAGGTCTTTTTATGTTCCTTTTGTTCTACATCCAGGAAGAGCAGCGCTCCATCCCATTGCTAAAATTCTCTCTGGGTGAAAACTGCTTGAGAATTACAGAAACAGTGATGTAGGATCACAGCTGGCTTTGCCAGAGGCTTGAATGTCCATTTGAGAAGACATCAGCCAAAGGCCATACATGGGTTGCACAGAGGAGCTAAGAAAAATGGCATTTCGGACTAAGTGGAGGATCTCAATAACCAGCTTAGGCAAGAGTTTCATCGAGTTCTTGAGATCCCCCCAAAAATGGAGTCTGGTGACTGGGGGAATATCTTTTCTGCGAGAGTAGTAGAGGTTTTAGGAATGACAGAGGTATCAGGGCCTCAGTTCCCCTGATCCAGCTGAGTTTCGATTGGCATGATGTCTACTCTCTGTGAAACAAGATGGAGTTTGGCTGTGAGAATACACACGGTGGACGCGATGGACTCTAAACCCTACACTGGCCAGGAAAGTGTTGATGAGTAGCGTTGGGCTGAGCCAGCCCCGCTCTGCTACCCCTGCAGTAGGCGTCAGACTTGGAGGGGAGAGCTGAGCTCAGCTGGGGGCTGACTGGAAAGGACAGCAGGCTTCCAGCTCTCATTCTGTGAGGGAGAGGCCAGGCTGGGGCCAGGAACTGACTGGAGCCTGCAGCCTGCCAGAGCCTCCCTGAGGGAAGGTAGCACTGACGCGGGAATACTGCTGTGATGTGCTACCAGTAACTGGCGTGTTGTTGCTGAGTGAGACTGCTGGAGGCGGTGCCCCGCCTGAACGGGGGAACAGCCAAATAAATGTTCGTGCACCCGGTCAGGGAGCCAGCAGTGCTTTGTCAAGAGCCCGGGAGTAACCCGGCCACGCAGGAATTCAGGTGACACACAGCATTAGCTGCTTCCCCTTACCGGGCATCACCTGTCCTTTTGCAAAGGAGAACAATTGGTGTGGTTAAAAAAAGAAGCGTCCTCTGCTGGCAACGTACACAGCTTTCCCCCTGGGCAGGGAGGCTGGTCACAGAGGTGGGTCCACATTTTCAAAACCCGAGTCTAATGAGGCTCCGAAGGATGGGATTTTCAAAAGCACCTAAGTGACTTAGGAGCACAAGTCCTTTGCCTCAGCTCCTCAAAGGTAGTGAGATGCCTAACTCCTACTGAAATCCAATGAGAGTTAGGAGCCTAAATGCCTTGGAGAATCTGGGCTGTTGTGCCTTTATGCAGACTTAGCAGCCAACAATTAGGCTCCTGTTTTTGAAAACTTTGGCTGTGGGAAATTTACTCTTTGGAAAGACTGAACAAGATGAGAGTGGGGAGTGAATTCCTGGGATCCAGAGCTTTGAGGGAGATGTGTATCTCTGATGGTTGGCAGTTGGACACCAGGGGAAGGGTCCCTAATAGTTTGGAAATAGTATATTGCGTGCGTGGCTGCTGTGGGTTGCAGATGAGGAATCTAAAATTCCCAGCAGCTTGACTAACCCGGTGTCCCTGCCCTGGCTGTGTGACATAGCCCAGGAGTAGCTGAACCCTGGATATTGTTGGACTGGAAAACTTTGTTTATTTTGTATTTTTAACATAAGAGTTCAGCCAGAAGTTCTGCCTGGTGGATATGACGGTACGTCAGAGGGGTTGAATGCTTATTACTTGTTCATGCGATGGGCCCAATCCTGGAGGGAGCTGAGCGCCTGCTGAGAAGTGCTGAATCAGAATACGACGACTGTATTATTAAAGATTGCCAGGAGCTGCCTTACAGCAGTGGCTTTCAGTCTTTCCGGACGACTGTCCCCCTTTCAGGAGTCTGATTTGTCTTGCATACCCCCAAGTTTCACCTCACTTAAAAACTACCCGCTTACAAAATCAGACATCAAAATACAAAAGTGTCCCAGAACACTAGTACTGAACAATGGCTGACTTTCTCCTTTTTACCACATACTTCTTAAATAATTCAATTGGAATAGAAATATTGCACTTACATAGAGCAGTATAAACAACTCAGTGTCTGTACGAAATTTTAGTTTGTACTGACTTTGCTAGTGCTTTTTATGTAGCCTGTTGTAAAAGCAGGCAAATATCTAGATGAATTGATGTACCCCCTGGAAGACCTCTGTGTACCCCTACTACCACTGCCTTAAAGAACATGCTGGCTGCTGGTAAATAAACATGGACTATAATATCTAGCTGCTGCATGAATATTTCTCTTCATGTTAAAGATTGCTGAGCAAAATGGCTTGATTGCAATCCAGGAGACCAGTTCTAATATGATGCCACGTTCTCCCTTTCATACCCCTTTTCTTTTGGCACTGAAATGATTTTGGGGTGGGAGAGGAGTACCAGAAGCTATCCAAGATTAGATCTATTAAATAAGACAACTGGCCAGCTCTGATTTAGGGGGACGTACTTGCATCTTGCAGCTCCGATAGCTACACAAGCCATTTGTCCTTTGCTGTAATGTTTTGACATCACCTTACTGTCTTAATGGCATTATAACTCCACCATTCAGAGCTGATTGTCCTGTCTTCTGTACGTACAATGTACACGTTGCAGAAAAAGCAGCAAGTTAACACTTCACTGAACGTGAAACTGCTACCGGCGCTTCACTGAGTGGCATAGTCAGCCACACAGAGGAACCAAAAATGAGCCAAACATGCTGTGATAATTAATACATTGGCAGACAGGGGAACAATAGTTCAACTGAATTTTAATAAGTTACATAGCAATGAAACTATTATTGGGATGATGGGTGAGGTTCATTTAGGGCCAGGTTCTGATACCCTTGCTCACCAGCCTGGTATCTTACTATGTGAGCAGTCCCATTGATTTCAATGGCAGTACTCCAGGACTAAGGCACCACTCTGCATTAGTAAGTATATCAGAATCTAGCCCTCAACACTGCAGTTACGGTAGGTCCAAAGCCAAAGGGATTTCTAACATGGATATTACCGTATATTTCGGTATTTAACTAAGTGCTCATTTGGAAAGCGCTCTGCCTAAATAATTCATCTTTGACTCCTCCAACTTTATTGTAAATATTTTTGTTTTCCGCTGCAGGAACCCAAGGAATTTCGCTTGCCAAAGTAAACTGCTGGGACTGGCCTGATGTCTGCATGAAGCAGAATGTCACTCAATTTCCCATTACCAAGATGTATGAGAAGGGAGCAAGGTCACTGACTTACACTGGCATGCTCGGAACAGCAGAGCTGCTCAGATTCCTGAGGCTGTGAGTGTCCTGTTGATGCCAGTGTCATTAGTATTTCAGCTTGACATTTCTGAAGGATCTTTACTGTCCCAGAAGTTGAACCATAGTCTATTTACATAGTCATAGTTTGGAACTTAATCTTAGTTTCAACACCAGGCTTAGAGTTTAGTTGGTAGGTCTGAAATGAGCTTAACAACCTTCCACACCTTTTCACTATCAGGAAATAACTTTTCTTAAAGGATACGTCCATCCACTGGTTGGACTCTCCCTGTCACAATAGAGAGACACATTATGTTGGTTTATTGTTTGGAGAGTCATGACCTTCGGGCCTCCAAACCCAGGTCCACAGGAGCAGCCATGCTCCAACCCTCCACTTAGCAACCTGCTGACAGCTCCTTACCCAGGACCCGTGAAGCCCAGGCCCAGTTTGAGGCTCCACCCCGAGGTCCTATTGGCAGAGTCCCAGAGCAGCTGATTGGCCCACTGGCCCTACTTAACCCAGCAGCAGGAACAGGAAACTGTCCAAACAACTGGGATCCATCCTGCTCCCCCAGTTTGACTTCCTGGCATCTGACTTGTGGTTCTGATATCCATTTTGTCTTGTGCCTCTGACCCCCTGGTATCCAGTTTATGCCTCTGACCCCCTGGTATCCAGTTTGTGCCTCTGACCCACTGGTATCCAGTTTGTGCCTCTGACCCCCTGGTATCCTGACCCGGCCTGACCCAACTTGTGGTTCTGATCTCAAGTTTGTCTCCTGCTTCTGATCTACTGGTATCTTTGACTCTTGTCTCTATGACTGTGGACTCCAGCTCTGACCACTAGGTCTGGCTGCCCATGACCCAGCCGTGACCACTTGTTCGGACCACAATAACTGCAGGGCCAAGCTCGGTGCCCACGACCCAGCCACACTGCCACAGCCACCAGAAGCATAGGACTCCCCTGAATGGGACCTCCTCCTCCAGGTGGATAATCAAGCACTGCAGGCACAAGTTGCTCAGATGATCAGGGACAACCAGCAGCTGCAGGAGTGACTGAGGCAGCTGAACACCGACAATGCCATGCTGCGAGCGCCGCCTGCCATACCCTGGCATGAATGGTTGAACGGGAACCGCAGGCAGTTCCACGGTTTCATGAACCAATGCCACCTTCTGTTTCTGATGTGTCCCAGAATCTATGCCTCTGACCAGGCCAAGGTGGCCCTGGTAATCAGCCTGCTGACAGGAGATGTGTTAGACTGCCCCCCCATGCTGGAAGATTGTAGGCTGGTGCTGTCGAACTGGGATGCCTTTCTCCAGCTAATATCAATCATCTTCAATGACCCACCCTGAGCTCGAATGGCTGAGGCCACCCTGAGAAGACTTCGGCAGGGGCGCAAGGCACAACGGCCTCCTGTGTGGAACACGTCCGTCGCCTCACAGCGGATACAGAGTGCAATGAAACAGCGCAGCTGTACCAGTTCCAGTGGGGGCTTGCAGGAAGAAATCAAAGACCAACTGGCCTGGGTAGAGATGCCTGCAGGCCTAGACACCCTTGTGGACCTTGCCATCTGCACAGATGAGCGGCTGTGAGAATGAAGAAAGGAGAAAAGATGTTCCCATTTGCAGGTATCTATCCAGTGCGCATCCTGGGAGATCCCCGGCAGATCCCCCTCCAAGAGACCCTCATCGATTCGGGAGCAGCAGACAATTTTGTGGATCCAGCTACAGCTCAGGCCCTACAGATTCCCCTGCAACACGAGGCCATGCTGGAGATGATTGGAACTATTGATGGCTCTCCACTGTCTTTGGATCCAGATGTGGACGAGACTGTCCCCCTGGAGGCTGTTATTCAGGGACACAGAGATAATTCGATCTGGCATGATCCATTCTGCACATTTTCCCCTGATCGTTGGCGTCTCCTGGCTAACCCTTCATGGCCCCCTTATTCATTGGTGAGAACAGAAGGTCACTTCCATATCAGAATTCTGCTGACGGTGCGGCCAGGGACCAGGAAGGGTTGCACTCAGGCCCAAGAAGGTTCAAATAGGTATAGTTTCCCACATCGAAACATCTACTGGGGGAACTATGGAATTCCCCCACCCCTCCCAGTACTGCAGCGATGCTTATGTCTTTAAAAAAAGAATGCAGAAAGCCTCCCCCCACATTGGGACTATGATTGTCCTATAGAACTCCAGCCAGCGGTGAAGATATCGTCTGGGCGGATCTACGCAATGTCAGAGCCTGAACTGGCAGCGTTACAAGGACACCTCCAAGAGAACCTGGCACGGGGGTTCATCTGCAGGTCAACCTCACCAGCCTATGCCCCAGTCCTTTTCATAAAAAAGGACGGCAGCCTCCACCTCTGTGTTGATTACCAAGCCTTAAATCAACTAAGTCCAGAACCGCTAACCACTAACCCTAATCTCTGAGTTGTTGGACGATGTGGGGGCTGCCCGCATATACACTAAACTGGATCTCCGATGAGCTTACAGTCTCATCTGTATCCAAGAGGGGGACTGCCTTTCAGACCTGCTATGGACAGTTTGTATATTTGGTCATCCCATTTGGGTTGACTAATGCCCCAGCAACATTCCAGCACTTCATTAATGGTGTGCAACAAGATCTACTGGGTCAGTTTGTAGTTGTATACTCAGATGATATATTGGTCTTCTCAGATGATCTGGACCAACACACCATTCACATCTACACAGTCCTGGAGAGAATCTGACAACACGGTCTCTACGGTAAATTCGAAAAGTACTCATTTGATCAGACCTCAACTGAGTTCCTAGGTTTCATCCTGTCCCCAGAAGGAATCAAGATGGATCCATTCAAGGTCTAGGCTGTCTGCTACTTGGCAGTCCCCCCCCTCCCACCCCCACCTCCCCATGTGTACAGCCTATAACGTTTTCTAGGCTTTGCAAACTTTTACTGGAGGTTCATCTCAAATTTTTCAAAACAAGTGCTTGGATGAGATCAGCTCTTGGATGTAGAACAACTGTCTGAAGCTGAACCCAAGCAAGGCAGAGGTGAGGCTGGTGGGCAGAGGAAATTATTTCGGGGCATTTTCAGCCACGATGCTGTCTGCTTTGATTTGAAGGTTCACACCCACAATTGGTCCATCAGTCTGTAGTCTAGGAGTACTCTTGGATTCCTCACTGACGCTGAGCTCTGACACCGCGATGGCCGTGAGTAACGCTTTCTACCATCTCCGGTTGGCTTGGAGGCTCCATCCCATCCTGGTGGATGAAGACCTGGCCTCCCTTATTCATGCCTTCATCACCTCTTGGCTGGACTACAGCAACATGTTGTACTTGGGTATGAAACCTTCAGCTCGTAGGAAACTCCAGTTAGTACAAAACACTGCAGCACATCTTCTCAGCAACACAGGCTGTCATGAGCCCATCAGACCTGTCTTCTGCTCTCTATGCTAGCTTCCCGCAGAATTTTGAATCCAGTTCATGGTCTCAGTCCTTATCTTTAAAGAGCTTCTTGCCCTGGGCCCAGGTTACCTAAAAGACTGTTTAAAACTCTGGGACGAAGAGCAGAGTTGCCAACCACGGTCTTCTGGCCCAATGGTGCTCTCAGCAATAAAAGTCAACCTCATCTGTGCAGGAGACAGAACTTTCTCTGGGGTGGGTCCGAGTAGGGTGACCAGACAGCAAATGTGAAAAATAGAGACAGGGCTTGGGGGTAATAGGAGCCTATATAAGAAAAAGACCCCAAAATTGGGACTGTCCCTATACAATCGGGACATCTGGTCACCCTAGGTCCGAGCCTGTGTAATGAACTCCCATGGGAACTAAAGACCATCACAAGCCTCCCCACTTTCTGCTCCAAGTGCAAGGTGCATTTCTTGACCTTGCCATTTCTAATATAAACACGGAGTAACGGGTATGTTTAACGAACAAAAACCCACACTACCGAAACAAGATGCTCCACTCCACATGCTTCTCCCTCTGGGGAGAGGATGAGAGAGCAAACCCACGACAGATGAGTAGTCGTGACATGGGTCTGCTGTCCCTTCCCAGAAGCCGGTTGGGATTTTCCCTGGTATCTCTGTTGTGGTTTTTGCTTATTTAACACAGCTGCATGTTTTGTTTTGTTTTTTAATCATGTCGAACAAAGCATCTCCCCCCGCCTATCATTCATGTCTCTAGAAGCAGCATTTCCTGCCCTGTGAAGCTGACCACCATTGAAGAAGTGGATGAATATTTAAGCGGGGAAGTCCATGCCGACTCGTCGTCTTATCACAGCACATCAGTTCTGGGAATATTTCACCCTCGTATGAAAGCAGGTAAACGTGGCACTTTGAGAGAGAGAGAGAGAATACAAGGTTAGCAGTATTAGGAGCTCCTATCTGGTACCTAAAGATGAGGATTTCTGCCATTTGAGAGGAACTCATTGGTTCCTTGTTTGCTAAATGATGTAACTGGGCGTATGTGGTCACATTGATTATTTGCAGTACGGTAGTGTCTAGAGGCCCTACATGAGAGCACAGCCCCATTGTACTATGGGCTGTACAACTCGTGGGAGACAGTCCCTGCCCTGGAAAGCTTACAGTCTAAATAGACAAGATGCACAAAGGGTGAGAGAACAAACAGTGGTGAAGTGACTCATCCAAGAAGCTGAGAACAGACCCCAGATATCCTGAGCCCTAGTTTAGTGCTTTGTCTACTGGACCAGTCTGGCTCTCTGTTGGTGCACTCCCAACAAAGTCCCAACAAAGGCTGTTCCAGAGAATGAGGCCCTACACCCCAGTTCTGCAAGCAGGTACATGTGGGATGACGCTTGTGCCCTGGCATTGACTTCAGTGGCTCTCCACACTGGGACACAGGTCCATCCACATGCTGCAGGATCGGGGCCCTGCTAAGTTAAATCCTCCCTTTAGAAGTTTTCTAGTGATCTTTTTCCTGTAGGTTCTGGAGCAAACCTGTTAATGATGGTCTGTTGATTGTCCTCCAAAGTAAGCGATTTCCACACGCAGGCAATAACTCATTTCCTCTCTCAGAGCAAAATATTGAAGTAAATTATGGCCCTCCAGAGAGAGAGAGCATGGCTGCAGAGGTGAAAGATGTGCATGCAGTGGATCGCATGTATTCCTCTCGTAGCAGCACTCTGCGAGAAATGCTATCCAGGCAGAAAGGAGTAGCCAAGGTAGCACTGCAGTGCGGGCATTATAGGTAAAATGGAGATGGCACTTCCCTTATCAGCCCTGTGTCCCACAGCTCTTAATATCCCCAAGACATGCACCTTCTGGGATTGACTATTCTCCTGCCTAATGGTTTTTTCCAGCCTGCTCCAGAATAAAGGCTGTATGTGTTGAATAGGGTTAAACCACGCTTGTTTCTTGGGGGTTGGCTTTATTGACCGTCGTTCCCTATAATACCCCCTGTATTCCAGCCCATGCCTACCCCTAGGGCTCCGTCTTTCAGACTTTCATGCTCTCTTTAGCACTGTGTAGGCTAGTGGCTAGAGCACAGGACTGGGACTCAAAAGATCTGGGTTCAATTCCTAGCTCGGCCTCCTGGGTGAGCCCGGGCAAGTCACTTCCCCTCTCTGAAGCTACATTTCCCCATCTAGCTAATGACACAGCCCTCCTTTGTGAAGTGCTTTTAGATCTACTGATGAGAAGCGCTGTGTAAGAGGTAGGTGTTTTATTATTATTACCTGGAAGGCCTCCCTTTATGTGCAGGGTGGCGTTACATAGGATTGGAAGGGATGTCCTGGCTCATTGTCGCAGGCAGCCCCAGGAAATAATCGCATTTATAAATGTATCAAGTTCCGCCTTGAAACCTGTCAGATTGTTTGTTTGCTCCCACTACTCCTGTTGGGAGGCCGTTCCAGAACCTCCCTCCTCTGACGGTTAGAACCCTTCTGATTTCCAGCCTAAATTTACTCATGGACAGTCTATACCTCTTTGTTCTTGTGACCCCCTTATGCATTAGCTTAACTAGCTCTTCTCCCTCCATGGGATTCCTCCTGCTGATGTATTTATAGAGAGCAATCAGAGCCCCTTGCAGCCTTCGTTTTACCAGGCTGAACAAGCCCAGCTCTTTTGTTAACCAGCTACATTGAGTCTGCAGGGTTCCAACCCCTGCCAGCAAGGGATGGAGCAACAGAAGAACCCAAGTACCCAGTCACACAAAGGGTTTGTCTGTGTTGTGGGGGAGTCTCCAGATAATCTCTTGGTGGGTCTGAGTTACCCGAGGGTGAGAGAGATGTTTGCACTGTTAACGCAACGTTAACACTTTTTGTTATTTGCAAGTGGATAACTCAAGATCAGCCTTAAGGGTTTGTTGTTTTTTTAACTCTGCCCGCTACATGTCCACCATCCTGAGAGTAGAACGCATGATTTCCTTGTGAACTCAAGTACCGGTGGTTTAAACATAACAGAGTGCATAGGCACTCAATTACTACGGCCACAAGTAACCACCTAGATTATTTTCCTTCCCTTCCAAACGTCATACTAAGCTATGATGCACCAACTGATGGGATAACGTGATTTTAGTCAATAGGTCAATAACGTGCCATCGCTGGTAATTAGTAACAATGGTCAATGATGGGATATTAAAAGTTACTACAGAGAACTTTTTTCCAGAGGGTCTGGCTGGAGAATCTTGCCCACATGCTCGGGGGTTCAGCTGATCGCCATATTTGGGGTCGGGAAGGAATTTTCCTCCAGGGTAGATTGGCAGAGGCCCTGGAGGTTTTTCGCCTTCCTCCGCAGCGTGGGGCAGGGGTCGCTTGCTGGAGGATTCTCTGCGACTTGAAGTCTTTAAATCATGATTTGGGGACTTCAACAGCTGAGTCAAGGGAGAGAATTATTCCAGGAGTGGGTGAGTCAGCTTTTGTGGCCTGCATCATGCGGGAGGTCAGACTAGATGATCATAATGGTCCCTTCTGACCTTAAAGTCTATGAGTCTATGAGAACTGGGTACGCGAGAGAAGGAAGGTAGGTTTGATTGGCTGATCGTAAGAAGGAGCCATGGAGATCAAACCACAACCGTAGATGTGAAGATTGTGCGTGTCAAGTTTTGGTGTGAACTCTGCATCATGCTCAGCTTTACAAACGACCACCCTCCTTAATCTTTCCAGCCCCTGCAGCAAGCGGTAGAACGTTCATGCTCATGGCAGAACAATCTCTGAATATGCGGCTGCAGTGGCATACGTGCCTCGTGGAATGAATAAGTTATGAGAGATGCAGTAATCTGCCGCTGTAGGGCTAGCGGAAAGAAGTGAGCATACAAGTGCATATCAGGCCCATCTTCCTGTCCTGCCACCGGCTCCTGGTCAGCTTTTAGTGCCAGTTTAAAACCTTGTCCTAATCTTCAGCTCAATTAATGGATAAACCCCCAGCTAGATTGAAGAGTTCCTCTGGGACAATGCAGCTCACAAATATCACGACAGTGTGCGTGAGAGCCAAGGACAAAGCATTCTCAGTTGAGGGGATCTAGCTATGGAACAAACTTCCAGGGAAAAATCAAGGTCCGGCCAATCCAAGGACTGATGATCTCAAGAAAACGCTACACACCCTTCCTCTCCAAAAAGGCCTTCCAGCTGTAAGAATGCCATTCCCCCCTTCTGCCCAGCAAATTTCAACCAACCCACAATCCGCCCAACTCCTGGAACAAATGAAACCAAAAGTACCATTAATAAATTTTTTAAAAAATCAAAACCAAAACCTACCCCAAGTAGAGCTTCTACCCCATAAAAGGAGAAGTGCCAGTGACTCTGTGAAATCCACAGGGACTTCACTGTTGCTAATAACTTTATATGGAAGGTGTCCAGCCACTGTACTTATGGACAGTGGTATTAAACCTTAAGCTAAATAGATAGGACAACTGAAAAATCCTGATGGTCATCTTACTTTACAAGCTAAGCAGGGGTGGAAGTGATTAGTGCTTGGACCCACTGAAAATCTTTGGTGAGGTGTCGGTGGTTACTCTTAATAATTGTATCTGCTGAGGACTCAGGGTCAAGAGGAGGGGTAGTGAGTCAGATTGCTATGACTGCACACGCAAATGAGTTGGATCCACTGGGTCGTTAGGCAGGCAGTAGGTGCACAATAGCATGTGCATTCTTTTGCATGGACCTCCGGCATCTTCCTTAAAACATGTGATCTTCTCTCCTGGCCGATGGGAAATAATACTCTGCGCTGACATTTCCGCAGGTTGAGTTCTGCTCCTGTTTTCTCACTTGGTTCCCACGAACCCCATTCTACCCCTTCCCTTCCTCCATAACCTGATCTCTGCAGAGGGGCTTCCAGGACGTCTGAAGAAAGGATGGGTCTGCTGGCACAAGCGGAACCTGCCTCCCGCACCTTTCCGAGCCCCACGGGTTTCCATCTTCTCCATCAGCAGACGGAGAGGAGGCAATCTGGTCCATGATGTTTCTAAATGGAACCAGCCCTGACTTTAATGTGAGAGAGTTAAATGACTATAAATCAACCCGGAAAGGGAGAATGGGCAGGCACAGTTCCCCTCAAAAACAGCTCAAGCAATAGCCTGGCTCGCCATGCCCCAGTCAAAGCCAAACTGAACACTAGTGGCCTTTTGACCCCACATCCTGTCAGTTATCTTCACCCAGCTTGGAAATCTGAGAACCTCCGGCCGTGGTTGGAAAGCAGAAAGAGGGAAGCTTTGCAGCTGGGAAGAGAATCTGCCTGCCAGAGGCAGATTGGTTACATCTTGTTCCATAGCACTGTTTTCTGTACTGCACTTCATACTGGCTTCAGATACGCACACGCACAACCCACGCTCTTACAGAAGGGGGTAAAAATGTGTCGAGGGCACAACATGAGTGTAATAGAATTAAAGTACAGGACTAATCGGCAATAGTTAAGGCACATTACAATCTTCAAACAGTAATAATAGTATTTAACACCGCTATGGAGCCTGATCCAAAGCCCATTAAAGTTAATGGAAAGGCACCTATTGACTCCCATGGGTTTTGGATCATTTTCATCAGTAGAACCTGAAGCATTTTTTATAATGGTGGTGGGCACTGTCCTCTCCATTTTAGAAACTGAGCACCAGGCCCAGCTTTTCAAAAGCCGCTTCTAGTTTTGAGCGCATCGGGGCGGGGCCCACAAATTGAGGCCTTCAAAATGAATGACTGAGTCCAAAAGATGTGGGACGTGCCCGACATTCCAGATCAAGTCAGAAATAGAGCAAGGGACAGATCCCGGGTCTCCTGACTCAGGGGAAAGCTTGCCTCTTTGCTTAGCAGAATGAGGACGTCTCTGGATATTTTTCTCATGACACTTTTACTCCAGAACAGCATATGATGTCATAGGCTTGTTTTTTCCAGGAACCGAAGTTAGACTAACAGGATGTCCAGCTATAAACAAAAGAACAATCAATGCACTTTCAATTAAATTGTATTATTAGATAACCATTAAAGAGACCAATAAACGTTTTCTAAGGGCTTGTCTACAGGGGGAAATGTACCAAAATAGTTATCGTTATTTTGCTCTAAACCCCTGCGTGAATGGTCTTATTCCAGAATAATTATTCCAGTACAACTATTTTGGCAAATTTCCCCATGCAGACAAGCCCCTCAGGATGTCTCTAAAGAACAGTGGCAGAGAAGTTTCCTGGAAAAATTGGAGGAGATCACATAGAAGATTAACTTGATTTGATACCAAAAGTTGGTTGATTCTTTCAGTATACTGGAAACAAAATGCTCTCTTACATACTGGCTTCATTGTGTAATTAGGAAGCACCTGTAAGTCTTACTGTGTTTGACAAAGTTCCTGGCTCACTGACTGCTAGTTAACACGCTGCCTAACTGCAAGGTTTTCAGTGGGCCTATGGGAATGGGATGAAGGGCTTATCGGCCTGCATGCAGCATTGAATCTGAGGCCAGTTAATGGGAGTCTTCCCATTGACATCATTGGGCTTGGGCTCAGGCCGCTTGTGAGGACTGAAATCTGAAGGGAGCGAGAATAGAGGCTGAGAATCCCCCTCACCGTGTGCGCTTAGGGAGCGTGTCTATACTTCAATAAAACACCGGGGCTGGCCCGTGTCAGCTGACTGAGGCTCACAGGGATCAGGCTGCAGGGTTATAAAATCACAGTGTAGACATTCGGGTTTGGGCTGGAGCCCAAGCTCTGGGAACCTCCCCCGTTGCAGGATGTCAGAGCTCAGGCTCCAGTCCAAGTCCGGATGTCTACACTGCAATTTTAGAGCGCCGCAGCCCGAGCCCCGTAAGCCTGAGTCAGCTGACACAGGTCAGTCGCGGGTGTTTTATTGCAGTGTAGACACACTGAAAGGGGTCTGCAGACATTGGCTCGCACAAATGCCATGGCTGGAGTCCGGCTTAGGGTTGTCAGGCCCAAGAGTTCAAAAACCATCAGTCGGGTCCCCAAAATCACAAGCTTGGCCTAAAAAAAAATCAAGAGGTTTTAAAAAAAAAAGCCAATACATGTTGAGGTCTGTTGACTTCCTGTCTGGTGTTTGAGCTTGGGGGTGGACGTGGGGGGGGGGGATGTGTGTCACCTTTTCCAGCTTTTCTCTGCAACCCTGAGGACTAGGGTTTTTATTAAAAATTCAGTGCTTTGCTGAATTAAATGATGCTTCTCTTGTCGCAGCCTTGGTGTGTCTTGTCTGCTTAGCGACTGTAGGCTCTTTGGGGCAGGAGCTCTTTTGCTATGTGTTTGCACAGCACGGGGCCCCAATCTCAATTCAGGCGGCCAGGTGCTACCGTCATTCTACTACCACTATTATTTTTATTTATTCGTGTAGAGGAGCGGACTCACCCCTGCGGCGCCTCCTGCTGGTTACTTCCAGGAATTAGCTCTTCCAGCGTCCAGAGCGCCCTCTGCAGGCTGGTGATCCGCCTTACCTGTGGCCCCGTGTCCCTCCCAGGACCCCGGTGCCCTTGTACCTGGGGTGCTGCCCCTCAGTCTTAGGGTCTCCCCTCCCTGGGGAACCCCCACCCACTATTCCCACCTCGCCTCAGTATAAGGCTACTGCCAGTCATCGTCTAGCCCCATGCCCTGGGGCAGACTGCAGTATCAGCCTACTCATCACTGGCAAGGAGGGTTTGGACCTGCTGCCTTGGCCTATCCCTGGGCTGCCCTCGGCAACCCCCAGTACCTATTAGCCCAATGCTAGGCCACAGCCTGGGGCTTTCCAGGCTGGAGCTCCCCAGCTCCTCAGCCTGTCCCCAGCCCTGCTCCACTCAGGTACCCAGTCTCTAGCTCCCTGCAGCCAGGCCCTTCTCTCTCTGAATGCAGAGAGAGACTGCGTCCTTGCGCCTGGCTCCCAGCCTTTATAGGGCCAGCTGGGCCTGATTGGGGCGTGGCCCAGCTGCAGCCGCTTCCCCCAATCAGCCCAGCTTTTAGAGCTGCAGCCCTCTGCAGGGCCGCTTTCAAGCCCTTCCAGGCAGGAGCGGGTGTCCACCCCGCTACAATTGGTATTTTGGGAGTGCCCAGGAGCCCCAGACCTAGGCCACGACCCCATTGCACTAGGGCACAGACCAAATGCAGAACACAATGATGGTTCCTGCCCCATTGATTCTGGGCTGCAGCCATAGGCATAGAGGAGATTTCTGGGTGAGGTCCTATGAATTGTAGTTGCAACCATGCAGCCCTGCTCTTGGTTGGAGCCTGTAGGTGTTACCGTAATACAAATAATATGGAGTTATCTCTTTGTTGCTTTGGATATAGAATCATAGAAGATCTGGGTTGGAAGGGATCTCAGGAGGTCATCTAGTCCAACCCCCTGCTCAAAGCAGGACCAACCCCAACTAAATCATCCCAGCCAGGGCTTTGTCAAGCCTGACCTTAAAAACCTCTAAGGATGGAGATTCCACCACCTCCCTCGGTAACCCATTCCAGTGCTTCACCATCCTCCTAGTGAAAAAGTTTTTCCTAATATCCAACCTAAACCTCCCCCATTGCAACTTGAGACCGGTTTCAGAGTAGCAGCCGTGTTAGTCTGTATCCGCAAAAAGAACAGGAGTACTTGTGGCACCTTAGAGACTAACAAATTTATTAGAGCATAAGCTTTCGTGGGCTACAACCCACTTCTTCGGATGCATATAGAGTAAGACAACTCCCACCTGTTCATGCTCTCTGTATGTGTGTATATATATCTCCTCAATATATGTTTCACTCTATATGCATCCGAAGAAGTGGGTTGTAGCCCACGAAAGCTTATGCTCTAATAAATTTGTTAGTCTCTAAGGTGCCACAAGTACTCCTGTTCTTTTAACTTGAGACCATTACTCCTCGTTCTGTCATCTGCTACCTGTCAATATCACCGGTTGCCTTGGAAATGACTGATGCGTCTGATGCCGTGTTTTAACCGCACTGTGTGATCACAGAGTAGACGTTGGCTGGGCAGTGGTAAAATGTTTGTTTAAGCTGAAACCTCATGATTTGCAAAACCAGCAAGGAGGGTTACAAACAAAATCTGGCACGCGTCCCGATTGGCGCAGAGTCATGAAGGTGGGTATAGAACAAAACACTTGTTACAGCTACAGCTATTCTTTGGTTCTCCGGATAATGTTTTAAACTATGTTTGATATTTGAGCCAACAGTGAGTAACAAACACCGATCTGCAATGGGGCATAATTTGTGCCACTGCAGTTTATTACGCCATGTCTCTCTTACAATACATTCACCTCCCAATTATGATCTTTCAGGAGACTTAAAAATACAGCGCACGTAAAACCTACAGGGGTTGTTCGTGGAACTTTTCCATTGCTGTAGTGAAGAGTCACGACAGTATTTTGAATTTACAAGCAGCTGATTGATGTCTAGAGGTCACTGCAGCCCTCCTCAAGAGGCTAGACATGCTGTGCTCAGAGTTACTGCTGGATAGAGGATGATTTCATAAGATACGGCTGATATTTGGGAACTTTCACTACTGGATCATGCTCAAGGTTTCTTTGTCCAGTGAAACTTTGTGTAGGACGCAGAGCTCTCTCCCTGGGCAGTTACTCTCCCTGTTGTTCCAACGTACTTTTATTCTAGGCAAGTATCAAAGCTCTATCGAGGGCCGGAGGTGTGAAGAGCTGATCAGATTCTGGGGGAATTAAAGCAGAACCCAGTTTAACGTTTGATGATGAATCTAGACAACACTTTTTTTTGGTAGGGTCATTATCTTGTGGAGAAGCCACGTTAATTTCAGGGGTTCTGGTTCCTACAGAAAACTCAATGGCTGCCACAGTGATCACTTCAAAAGGGAACTCCAGCAGTGGACTAGGCAGGCAGCCCTGGCTCTGCCTCAGACAGCCCCCAAAAGGCTGAGGCTCAACAGAGGCGCACGAAAGAGGGGGACAATCCAGGCCACAAGCAACCGGAGGAATTCATCAAAATCCGGTTCAGCTGAGCACAGTCTCAATTCAAGAAAGCATCCTCATTGTCCCTGCCTATGTAGGGCAGCACTTAAGCACATGCTCAAGTCCCAACCACCTGCTTAAATGCTGTCCTGAATAGGGTTAGATTTAAGCACCTGCCTAGGTACTTTCCTGAATTGGAGTCTATATGTCTTGTGTCCGCCTGGACACTTCCTAGTAAATCTTAGAATCATAGAAGATCAGGGTTGGAAGAGACCTCAGGAGGTCATCTAGTCCAACCCCCTGCTCAAAGCAGGACCAGCCCCAACTAAATCATCCCAGCCAGGGCTTTGTCAAGCTGGGTCTTAAAAACCTCTAAGGATGGAGATTCCACCACCTCCCTAGGTAACCCATTCCAGTGTTTCACCACCCTCCTAGTGAAAAAGTTTTTCCTAATATCCAACCTAAACCTCCCCCACTGCAACTTGAGACCATTACGCCTTGTTCTGTCCTCTGCTACCACTGAGGACAGTGTAGATACATCCTCTTTGGAACCCACTAATATGTCTGTATTGGTTTATGCATTGTTGTGGTAGCCGTGCTGGTCCCAGGATATTTGAGAGACAAGGTGGATGAAGGATATCACCTCACCCACCTAGTCCCTGTATTTTGTTTATATTATCTGACAAAAAAAAATAATGGGAGGGGCAGTTCAGCTCCATTTGCTGCTGATCTTTTTTGCCCTCCCCTTTTTAAGCAGCTGTTCCTTTGGGGCTTATTTTGGTTTTGCCCTACCACTGGTGCTTTGTTAAAGTTGTTTGATTAAGCAGCCAAAGATGAGGAAATTCCAAAAACTAAGGTAGCACCTATCACTTTCATTCATCCGTGTTGTGCATGCTATCTATATTACAGTACAGCCAGGTCTCACAATTTTATCATGAGGCTTGTGATATCTGGTGGCTTTACTTTAAGCCCCAGCTCCTGGAGTCATGTGATTTATGTGAGCATCTCAGCTTTCCTTTAAAGAAAAATAAGAGCATTTCTAGCCCTTGTGATTGAAGAGGAGAGCATGAAAATGTGACCTGAGTGTTCCCTAAAAGCGCATAAACAGAAGGCAAAGAAAGAGAACCCCACATGTATTATTATTAACCCAATCTCATGGTTTATCAGGACCTGACTCATGGTTTTTGAATGCCTAGGTGTGGCTATGCTGCTTTTGTGGTATATATTAAAACCAAAAACGAATATTTTGAGTCTTAAAATTTAACGAGGATTAAATTTAACGAGAGTACATATGTGTGACTTGGCTGGGTTAAAGTTGCAGTCTTAAGTTTTGGAAATTCCTGGCTTCTCCTGAGTGTAGGAGTTCTCTCCTTTAATCAAGAAAGAATGCTGGATTTTTGCATTTAGCTGTCATGTTTGGAGGGTTTTTTAAGGGTGTGTGTGGGGGAGATAGAAAAATGGGAGCTACTCAGTCTGCAGAGATGCCAGACTGTGCTGGGTTGAGCAATAGAGCCTTAAGAACTTTGATCTGTAGCTACCAGACCTGTCGTTTAGGAGATTCACCCCCCAGTGTAACTTACATGTTCTAATTAGATAAGCAGTTTTCTGAACCCACGCCGCCCTGAACTGAGGCCTCTGGAGTTCTGTGTTAATGGCCTAGAATATCTTTGCAGCAGCTATAGTTTAGGGCAGTGTCAAGATAGAAATTGCAACACCACCCTCTTTTGATTAGACGGTGACCTGGGCCTGAGATTGTAAGTCTTTTGGGGCAGGGACCCTCTTTTTGATCAGTGTTTGTACAGCACCTAGCACAGTGCAGTCTTGGTCACGACTGGGGCTCTTTGGAGCTATGGAAGTCCATATAAATAATAATAATAATTAATTAATTCGGAAGGGTCTCGCCAAGATTTAAAAGTCAAGCCAAGTTTGAAGGAATTAGTTTGCTGGATTTGAAGGGGTGTAAATGTAAAATCAGTAAGACAATGTGCTTGTATTGGCCTTCCATCAGGATGTAGATACTACATATTGTTGGTAATTGTTTGCATTATCAGAGTGCCTAGGAGTCACAGTCATAGAGCAGGACCTCATGGTGCTAGGCGCTGTACAAACACAGAACAAAAAGACAGTCCCTGCCCCAGACTTTGCTATTGCTGCCAACAGGGTATGATCGTAGAAATGCAGGACTGGAAGGGAACTCAAGAGGTCAGAGACAGCACCAAGTAAACCTAGACCGTCCCTGGCAGGTGTTTGTCCAACCTGTTCTTAACAACCACCAAAGACGGGGATTCCACTACCTCCCTTGGAAACCTGTTCCAGCGCTCAACTTCCCTCTCGGAGAGGCTAAAGGGAAAAATGCACTTTTCTTTGGGATGGTTATTTACTTATTTATGTATTTTTACAGCAAGGGAAGCTTTCGTCGAAGCAGGAAACATGCTCAGGGGATATGTAACAACAGGACTGTATGCTGAAGATGATGCGTTGGTTCTGTAAGTGTTTGGGTTTTTTTCCTTTTTTGGTAAGAATATGAACTGATCTGCACTTCCGTGAATTCCATTGTTTTTTAAGGACAACGTTCCAGCTGTCTGAGCATTATCGTAACTGTTCAAACACAGGTACAATCCATAGCGTAGAGAGGGCCATAAGGCCAGCACTGCTCTGTAAACAGAGATGGGCGACAGGGCATGGATCACTTGATGATTACCTGTTCTGTTCATTCCCTCTGGGGCACCTGGCATTGGCCACTGATGGAAGACAGGATACTGGGCTAGATGGACCTGTGGTGTGACCTAGTGTGGCCGTTCTTGTGTTCTTATGGTAGCCAACTATGAGAGGACACTGGGCTGGAATGCAGGAGAACTGGATTCTCTCCTGGCTCTGCCACTGACCTCCTGGGTAACCCTGGAAAAGTCACTTGATGTCTCCGTTTGAAGGAATCTTTTCCCCAGTATCCAGGGGTGGCTCTCTGTTTTTTGCCACCTCAAGCACGGCAGGCAGGCTGTCTTCGGTGGCACGCCTGCGGGTGATCTGCCAGTCCCGCGTCTTTGGCATACTCGCTGCCAAATTGCCGCTGAAGCCGCGGGACCTCCCGCAGGCATGCCGCCGAAGGCTGCCTGTCTGCCGCTCTCACAGCAACCGGCAGGCCGCCCCCCCCGGCAGGCCGCTGCGCTGGTGCCTGGAGCCGTCCCTGCCAGTCTCAGTTGCTAAGTTTTCACTTCCTTGTCATCTCACAACCTTGCTAGTTCTCTACCCCCAGAATCGTCTGGGGCAGGCAAGACCAAACTGCGAATGTAAAAAAGAAAAAAAAGGAAGAACCTCCCCTTTTTCAGAGTAGTGTGGGGGTGTGGAGAAAATGTTCATCCCTCTTCATCCATCAGAAAGAAGCAAAAGAAAAAGTCTCCCTCTCCGTTTTTTCCCCTTTGTAGGTTACTTTTAGCTGATTATTTCTCCCCGGCTTCCTGTGCAGAGTGGGCCTGATCCAAATCCCATTGAAGTCCATGGCTGTCTCTCCAGACCCCATTCCTTCAGCCTTCAAAAGGGCATCAATCTCTGTTTATACCCTGGGTCCCACGAGTTTCTTTTGTACCCGTGCTATAAATCCATGTGGCTGGGAACTAAGAGAAGGGAAGCCCTTTTCTAGAGTTTTAAAGCCACCGGAAAACTTTGCCCAAATCCTTGTTGACTCTGCTGTATTGCGGCGAGCGGCTGCTGGCCATTTCAGTGTTCAGACACAAGGCGCTAGGTGGTTCCTCTGTGCTGGGAGTCTGCAGTTTTCCCATTGGGGCCGGTGAACATAGACCCCCATGTAGGCCGTTATTCAGCCGACCACTTCATCGCATGCTCACCATTAAAGCCAATCAGGGCCTTCGAGCTCACTCCGGCGAGGGGCCAAACAGCCGGGGCCAGATTTTTAAGGGGATTTGGTTGTCTGAAGAAGCAGATCGACACCTAGTAGGATTCTCAAAAGCGCCGAGGCGCCAGACTCCCATTGACATCGGTGTTTGCAGCCTAGGGACCTATCTGCATCTTTTGGTGCCTAAGTACCTCTGCAAATCGGGTTCTCCATGCTCAGTCCAGCAGAGCACGTAAGCACATGCCTGACTTGAAGCATAGAAGGAACCCCACTGAAGTCAGGGCCAGACTGAGGATCACAGTGGTCCCTTCTGACTTTAAAGTCTATGAGTCAAGCTTAGCGTTCAAATGCTTTGCTGGATCCTAGAGTGCTCAGGATCTTACAGGACTGAGACCCTGATGACTTCAAGTCTCTCTCCCTCCCCAGCATTTCCCTACTGTGTACTTAATCCAATCCCTAAGGACATAAACAATGCGTTGCAGCAGCTTTTGCATGCGTAAGATGTGGCATTCAATTGTTGTAATAAGCCATTTTCCTGTAGGGCCCGTAAATATGCCGTGCCTCTTCCAGCGCTGCTTCTAGCTAGGCGTGAAGATCACAGAATAGATAGCGTCCCGCTATCAAAACAGAGTGCACCGGACATAGTTCAGACAATCAGATCCCAATTACTGGAAACATTTGTAAGTATAATTGCTGCTTACGGTAAAAATAAATGCACTTTCTCAGTTACACGGGGAGTTCATGAGATACCGCATGACCATCCGCGATGTGTTCAGAGATGTGTTTAAACAAGTTTCTTGCCATGAGGGCAGGGGACTGGACTCAATGACTTCTCGAGGTCCCTTCCAGTCCTAGAGTCTATGAGTGCTGGGAGGGTGGGGTTATATCTAAGGCTAGGTCTACACTGCAGCGGGGGTCCGACCTAAGATACGCAACTTCAGCTACGTGAATACCGTAGCTGAAGTTGCGTATTTTAGGTCGGCTTACCTAGCGGTGAGGACGCGGGAAAGTCGACCGCTGCCGCGCTGCCGCCGACTCCGCTGCCGCCTCCTGCCGAGGTGGATTTCCGGAGTCGACGGCAGAGCGATCAGGGATCGATTTTACTGCGTCTTCAGTAGACGCGGTAAGTCGATCCCCGATAAACCGATTGCTACCCGCCGGATCGGCGGGTAGTGAAGACAAAGCCTAAGTGGTGCCGAGGCCTTGCACCATTCCACTGGAGGGGGTGAATTTCACACCCACATGCCTTGTTAAGCCCACTGGATTCATGTGTCTGCATTTCCAGGCGTTTAAAACACGTCCATAATCTGAGCAGCTTCCACCCAATGTATAAATGGCACCACTCCGTAAAATTAACCCCTGCGTTCTTCTGGCCTTGATCCTTTCACTCTAAAACCCATCTCACTTTGTTCTCTTGCAGCCAGAAATCACAGTGGAAAATCTCCCTGACTACTTGAGCCTGGAAAAACCCTTACTCATTTTGTTCAACGATGGAGGCCTAAATCGAAGAGTGAGACTGGAAATGTTGAGTTTGGCGAATGGAAAAGGCCACGAGGCGTTCCTCGCTTGCTGGATGAACCTGTGAGCATGAAAAAACATGTTTGCTTCTTTCCAGGACCTAGCTCACAGCATGGCTCTGCAGTTACTGAAAACACCATCGAGCTGGTTTTTTAACCCGTTATTCAGTGTGCGGATCATGGCAAGGATGCCTGCAGAAGCAGGAGGTCCATTGCAGTCCTATGTCCATATTCCTGTGCTGACGCTGAGTTATTTAGTAGTGATTAAAGTCTTTAATAATGTAGGCATGGACAACAGCGAAACAGAGAGTGGCCCAAAGAGCCAAGCGCAGTCAGAGTTGAATGATAACTACCAGTGTTCAAGGAAAAGTACTAAACTATCAATCGAATCCCATCCTTGTTCTTATAACTGATGCTGCCCGGGAGTTTATTTTTCACCCATAGGAGAACAGGGTAAATGAATTCTTGCTGAAGGAGTTCATTGGATAGATTTTACTTTCTGAGTAACTAACGTGAAAATACTCATGAACAATGCAATGAAGGGCTGGGTATGGGAGAGAAAGGAACGTTTTCAAAAGAAGGAGCGAAAGAATTAAAGCAAAAGAAGGGACCGTCCCCGCCCCCACCATCAACCAAATTGTGAAACAGAGCAAAGATAATAGCCAAGAAATGCAAAGTTGCAAGAGGGAAGATTTTTAGCCCCTCCCCGACATGTATTTTTAATCGTTCCATCTCTGAATTTTTTTCTCTTCCCTGAGACGCCAAAATCAATGAATCAGAAAGTGCTCTGTATACTGAGAACTGTATTGCGGGGCGGGGAGTAATTTAGCTGATGGGGAATGCACTTTTTTTTTTTTTTAAAGGGCAAACAACCTGATTGCCAGCAATGTGCGGTATATAAGCGCCCCTTGAATTTTTGGCCTTCTCAAATTCTCCCTGCCCCCGATCCTCCACTGTTCTTTATTTAAAAATAAAAATCACCTTTTTGGAAGGAAGAAGTGTAGTTTCAAAGAGGAAAAGGTTGTGTCGTTTAAATGGCTAGACCGGGAAGGAGATGCCTGTTTGCTTTATAGCTAGTAAAATGCATCCTCTTCTTCTAGGGTGAAATTCACTGCTGTGCAGAAAACCAGCTCCTAGGCAGCACTCATAGTAGGACTTATGTGGTTCATAAGACTCATGCTGATCATCTTACAGGAGTGAAGTCACCCCCCCCCCCCTCCCGTGCCTCTAAACAGTGGGCCACACGTTCTCTGCATTAAATGATCACTCTCACACAGACACATTAGGCCTGATCCAGCTGAAGCACATTTACCATGAAGCACATGATTAATCTCAATGACCTCAGTGCAACTGGCCACATGCTTGAAGTTAAGCACAGGCTTAAGTGCTTTGCTGGATCAGGGCAGAGCGCTCAGCACCTCGCAGGATCTAGCCGTTGCTGCTCATTCCTGTCTAGGGTGACCAGATAGAAAGTGTGAACAATCAGGACAGGGGATGAGGGGTCATAGGCACTTATATAAGAAAAAGCCCCGAATAGCGGGATTGTTCCTATCAAATCGGGACATCCTATTCCTGTCTCATGGCTTAAGTGTTAGTGACCAAGTTCAATCTGATCTGTTCTACAGGAAAAATACTCCTGTAGGCCGAGGAGTCCTGAAGGCATATTTCAGCACTCCACCTCCTCTGCCTCTTCTTGCCTGGGTGAACCTTCATTCCGGCGGTCAAGTATTTGCATTTCCTTCAGACCAATCTGTCACCGAAACGAACGTCTTGTCTTGGCTCGAGAAATTAAAAGCCGGGCTTGAGATTCCCAGCAGTAAGTATGAAGGCTTGTCGGATGTTTCTAGGCACTGTGCTCAATTGTCTGTCATGGTTATTTAATGATGGGAAAGTTCAGTTATTCTGTGCTTGAGCCAAAGCACAAATAGTCCAGCCAGAAAAGACTGGATTCTGCAGTCTGAGGTGCTGTGCTTTGCGGGACTGCTTCTTGTCCAGAGCTGGGTGGGGATTGTTCTGAACTGCCATCAGTTTTCTGCAATAATCCACAAAACTGTATTTGACGCCTGTTACTGAGAACTGGGCTTTCTCAACGCTGATTGCTAATGAAAAGCCTCCTGAGTCTGCCCCAGCTCTCATACTAGGAACTTTCAGTGCTAGGCATGCAGCCTTCTCGTGCATTTACTGGCAAAGTGCAGTATCGGTGGAAAGGGATCTGGTGCCTCGTACTGTAAATTCTTTGAAAATGGAGTATTGTCGTTATTGGTAACTGTGCAGTGGCTTGTGTGACTCAGGAATTGAGGCGGAAAAAGCCAAAACGCTTTTCATAATTCATCCCTACAACAATTTCAGACTCACAATCACTAAACTAACACTCAACTTTGGAGCAATGTGAAATGCAAACCTGGTGGATTGTTAATGACACTGGGGCAAAACCAGGTGTTTTCTGAGGAGATAACCTAGGGCCTGATCCAAACCCCATTGAAGTCAATGGAAAGACTCCAGTGGGTTTTGGGTTAGCTTCCTAGTGGCCAATAACAAGATTGTGGACATCCCTTTTTAACGTAGTATCTACCATGTGTTGTCCCCAAATCTCTTTCCCTCCACAGCTAAAGACATCTCTACATGCCCATGTACTCTGGGTAGTTTCTGGTAAGTGGAGTCTTTTTCTCCACTGGAATAATTCCTTAGAGATCTTAATTTCCAAACCATTTCCAGTCAGTGCCTACAGAACCAACAGCGATATTCTTTATATTACTGTTGAGCTCAGGATAGCACCTGGATCCTATGGCGATAAGTGTAGTGATGGGGCTGATTGATAGCGGGGATGGCACAGGCAAACAGGAGATGGAACCTGAGTGCTAACATCTAGCTCCCTTCCCGTACAACTCTTTCCAAACTAAAATTTGGATAAGCTGGTTTGACTGGATTCTAGAGTGCTTGTTTAAAGCCAACTTATCCAAACCCAGCAGATGTTGGCAATGTCAGTGCAACTCACATACAGCAGCTTGGACAAGGGGACATGCTTTCTGCCAACGTTCTTGTTGAAATCCACGTCCCTTTCTTCCGTCGCAATATTTCAGAATTTGAGACGTTTTGAGAAGTGCTAAACCTCTGGAGACGGTTTGCCGATTTGTCCCCCTCTAGTGGCAGGGCCACATATTAGGTTTATGAGTCTGCTACTGCTTCCTGGTAATAGACTGGTTGTTGGTGGAGATTGAACTCAGGACTGAGTGATCTAAAAACATGGGCTTCTACTTCCTGAGCTAAGAATTGATGTGTGCACCGTGAGGCAGCGGCACACTCATAAATCTGTTACGTGGTCCGGCAACTAGAGGGAGACAAAGCTCCACACTGTGGTAATAGGTGAAGCTTTTGTGGTAATAAAACGCCCTCAACAATTGCATCGAATTTTAGTTTGAAAAGAGTCCCAAAACTAATTTATCTCATGCTTTAATCCCACAAACTGTAGAATGACCATTGAAAACATACGTAAGAACCTTTCTTATCTAATGGAAACAGATTCATCTCACTTCCTTTCAGTAGTTTTCTTGGACAAGATAACGATCTCCTACCTCCTGTTGTCAGCAGAGTAAAGCTCAGTTTCTCACCTTTCTGTCCAATCTCCCAATCTTGTTAGGCCCTAAATGACACCAATATCATTCAATCTTTTGTGTTTGCCCAGCTCTGTGCAAACAATCTGAATCTACTCACCTTATATTGAAGGGAGCATTTTCTCTATCACGTTTCATTTGTCGTTCATTTCACATCCAGTTCATGGCAGGACTGGGGCCTTCGTGTAGAATTCACCCATGGGCAGAGTAAGGACAGTGTCCCGGTGATGTCCCACATAAGCCCTTTTCAGCCTTTAAGTCCCAATTTCACCATATGTTTATGCCTTGCATACTATATTTCTGTTAGGGCATTTTCCTTTTGTAGAAACCTAATTCAGCCGTACACTCAATTGTTTCTTAATTCAGGCCCCAGTTCAACAGAGCATTTAAGCCCATGTTTAAGTCCCCACTGAAAGCTTTTTTTAAAATATTATTGTCAGAGGTGTCCCAACTGCTTCATATGGCAGATGTGATTTCCGCCTCCTCCCTGTTCAGCTGTGACATACTAATGCACCAGAAGGAGATTTCCTTTGTACTTAGAACAAAAGATTTGTCTTAATACTAGTCCTCTTGTCTATAGTCAAAACAATAGACAAGACATCCACTGTCCACCTTTTTCAACGTTCTTAATGCTGAAGGTGTAGATTTACAAAGCAACTTTCATGGTGGGTGGGTCCAGTTTGGCTCTAGTCAAATAAGCTCAGCGTGGTTCCCTTGTGCAGCAATTCTAGAAGAGCAAAAATAACTTTGAAGCAAAGAGCTTTGTTTGCACACATAAGCACATAATGCACAATACATAATACACATCAAACACAATACACATAACACATGATAACCAAAGCCTGTTGGTTTGCATTAAATCTTTCTAGGGACAAAATGATTTGAAGGAAGGGGATAAATGTGATGCAAAGCTTGAAATTTTTTTTTTAAAAACCACAACTTTTGGGGGAAATGGAGATGTTTTGAAAAAACACCAGTTTCACATGTGCAAAACAAGAATATGGTATTTAGAGTCCTGTCCCTTTAAAACTCCTCTAGCCCTTTGGGAACTTTTTATAGGCGCTCACAGTCTTACGCACTGGACTTCACCTTGGAGGGCAAGAGATCTCCTCTACTACAGGAGGAATTTAAAAGGGCCAGGACTGCATATTGTGTTTATTAAATGACTGTATTATTGTCCTCAATTTGAAGGCCCTGTTTAAAGAAGAAATCCAATTTCAAAAATACAAATTCTTTCCAGCCATGAGAAAAACCAATGACCCGAGTAGCTAATGGAAACTGTAGTGAAATTGTGATTTCCATAACTGACTGAAACTGCTCTGGCCAAACTGTTATGCTAAAGAGAGAAATGCTAGGCCCTGGCCTGCACTGAGAATTGCACAGTGAGGGGTCTATAGAGTCGTGCAGTTCTCAGTGCAAGATCTGGGCCTACCTGCCATCCGTTGTGTCCCAACCCTCGGTCATTAACTTCTGATTGTGTCTCTTCTCAGCTACCTTGTCTGATGAAGCCTGGAAGCCTCCTCTTCCTGCTTACAATTTCTTACGCATGATGGAGGCCACCCTGCCTGAATTCACAGTGCACACAGTTTATAGTCGTGGTGGTACCGATGACCTGCAGCAAGCAGAAGAGGTCTCTGAAGAGAAGTCGACGGTCCGAGAGGAGCAGGTGGAAGAACCGGGGCTGGAAGCAGAGAAAGGCCAGTCACCAGGGAGAGACTTGCGTGGCACGGTCCCAAGGCTCGTAGGAAGAGAGAAGCCGCCCAAGCGACACACGGAGCTGTGATGGCCAACGGTCAGCCTACGGGTGCTAACGAAGGCCGTTAGAAGGGTGGCCAGGATGTTGCACCCCTGCCGATCCGATCTTTAAAATGGTCATGGCGATTCTTTAAAACCAAAAGGGATGTGGTTGTGTGAAACTGGTCATGGAGTGAAGGCCGCAGCAGGATTATGGTTTAAAGCCCGATTTCCAAGCCGATCAAGCGCAGGTCATTTTGTCTAGCGCTATGATCTGTGTTACCGCAGCCAGGCTCTGAGAATGTTCCTGGCTGCTGCGGGAGCATCCATCAGGTCACCACTTAAATCTCACCTATTGTATTGCGTTTCATGGTAAATCAGGAAGGGACATAGCCTAGCGTTCTGCATTTTGCAAGCTGATCAGGATGTGTGAACAAGCTAATTCTTATTGCTGAGGGCTCTGTCCACACACCAAACTATCCCAGTCTAGTTAAAGCCTAGTGTATGTGCAGTGATACTGGTATAAATGTGATTACGCCAGCATAAGGCACCTTTACACCAGTATAACTGTGTCCACACTAGGGGTATGTCTACACTACCTGCCGGATCGGCGGGAAGTGATCGATCCAGCGAAGGTCGATTTATCACGTCTAGTCTAGACGCGATAAATCGACCCCCGAGCGCTCTCCCGTTGACTTCTGTACTTCAGCGCCATGAGAGGCGCAGGCGGAGTCGATGGGGGAGCGGCAGCAGTCGGCTCACCGCGGTGAAGACACCACGGTAAGTCGATCTAAGTATGTCAACTTCAGCTATGTTATTCATGTAGCTGAAGTTGCATAACTTAGATCGATCCCTCTCTTCCCCCCCAGTGTAGATCAGGCCTAGGAGCTGTACGGATATAACTATGTCGGTAGAAAAATCGCCCCCCTCCCGGAAATAGTGACATCGGTACAAAAGCTGCGTGTGGCGCTGGCCTGAGAAAAGGAGAGCCAAGTGGGGAAGACAAACACACTGGACTTCCCAGGTCTTGGCTTTCCCCTGACATGTTTGTGTATGACTGCTAGCTCTGCTCAGCTGAATCCATCACCCTGCTGTTTCTGAGCAGGGATGGGCCCGGACGTACAAACTGGCTGGCTCCCTGCTGGCTGATTGCCGGCAGCCGTCACCAGTCACGTCACTGTTCCTCCCGTGATGACTAGTCAGGGGGCTGAGACCTGAGCAGACTAGGGCGGGAGAGCGCGGAAGGACAGCCATTCAGAGCTGTGCAAAAGGCATCAGGGTTTAAAGGGAAGAGTCTGCAGTGACCCAGGCCGGAGAGCCAAGGTTGCTACTGATGCTGGGAGATCTGTTTCACATCCTCTCCCAGACTGGGAGACTTACTGCCCAGGAAAAAGGCAGCATCCCTTTGGCGCTTGCTTCCCTTTTACAATCAGCGGTGGTGGTGATCTGCATTCCCTCTAAGGGGCACGGCTGCGCGGGAGGCCGCACACTTAATTAGCAGAGCCGCGCAGGCATGCACACTGCACTCGGGCCTGGCCACAGGTGGGCCTGGAAGATGGCAGTGGGGTGAGGTGGGGGCTGGTGATGGGAGAGCTTGGGGTGTGCAGGACTGCGGCAATTCCCCAACCCCCAGGGCTGCAGCGAAGAGAGAGGCACCTCTCCTTCCCAGCTCCGGGGCTGCAGCTGTGGGGTGAGGCGCCTCTCCCTCCCAGCTCCGGGGCTGTGGCGCGAGGCGTGTCTCCCTCCCAGCTCCAGGGCTGCGGCTGTGGGGCGAGACGTCTCTTCCTCCCAGCTCCGGGGCTGCGGCGCGAGGCGTGTCTCCCTCCCAGCTCCAGGGCTGCGGCTGTGGGGCGAGACGTCTCTTCCTCCCAGCTCCGGGGCTGCGGCTGTGGGGTGAGGCGCCTCTCCCTCCCAGCTCCGGGGCTGCGGCTGTGGGGTGAGGCGCCTCTCCCTCCCAGCTCCGGGGCTGTGGCGCGAGGCGTGTCTCCCTCCCAGCTCCGGGGCTGCGGCTGTGGGGTGAGGCGCCTCTCCCTCCCAGCTCTGGGGCTGCGGCTGTGGGGTGAGGCGCCTCTCCCTCCCAGCTCCGGGGCTGTGGCGCGAGGCGTGTCTCCCTCCCAGCTCCAGGGCTGCGGCTGTGGGGTGAGACGTCTCTTCCTCCCAGCTCCGGGGCTGCGGCTGTGGGGTGAGGCGCCTCTCCCTCCCAGCTCCAGGGCTGCGGCTGTGGGGCGAGACGTCTCTTCCTCCCAGCTCCGGGGCTGCGGCTATGGGGCGAGGCGCCTCTCCCTCCCAGCTCCGGGGCTGTGGCTGTGGGGCGAGACGTCTCTTCCTCCCAGCTCCAGGGCTGCGGCTGTGGGGCGAGACGTCTCTTCCTCCCAGCTCCGGGGCTGTGGCTGTGGGGCGAGGCGCCTCTCCCTCCCAGCTCCGGGGCTGTGGCGCGAGGCGTGTCTCCCTCCCAGCCCCAGGGCTGTGGCGATGGGGCGAGACGTCTCTCCCTCCCCGCTCTGGGGCTGTGGCGATGGGGCGAGGTGCCTCTTCCTCCCAGCTCTGGGGCTGCGGTGAGGGGGAGAAAAACTCTCCCCCAGCCCAAGTGCTGCTGTGGGGAGAGAGGGCTGGGGGGAGTCCTCTCTCCACGCTGCAGCCCAGGGGCAGCCTGCACCCCAAACCCCTCATCCCTGGCCCCACCCCAGAGCCTGCACCTCCAGCTGGAGCCCTCCCCCCCATGCCCCAACCCTCTGCCCCAGCCCTGAGCTCCCTCCCAAACTCCGAACCCCTCAGCCCCACCCCCACCACACATCACCTCCATATTGGTGCACATAACAAAATTCATTCTGCACATGGGTGGGAAAAATTAGCGGGAACATTGATGGTAACATATTCATTGGTGGGGTCTAATCCACAGGGGCTACTCATGTGAGCACAGGCTGCAGGATCAGGCGCCTGGTAGGTTTGAGAAGAAGTTTAAGGCCTGGTCAAGACCTGTTGAAGGCCGTGGGAATGTTTGTGCACTGGATCAGCTGGCATCAGCTTATTTCAACAAACCGCCCTTGGAACAAGCCCTTGACACCACTGGGCTCAATTACCCAGTCTCCTTTATAGTGTTAACAAAAAAATAACAAAAAAAAAAGCTAATCAGTTGCTCAGAGCATTGTAAACGCTGGGTTTTCCCAGACTTGCATGCTGCCTAGGTGCCCAAGTGATGGGAGTTATTTGAAATGCCTGGGTAGATAGAAATAGACCTAGAGCCGTTTGGTTTTCTCAAGGACTCTGACTGGAACAGACCATTTCTTGACCTAGTTTTGAAGGCAGGCTTCAAAGCAGAAGTTTCTTTCCCCCCCCCAAGGTTGTATTATAAATCTAACATTGGCCTGTCAATTAATTGCAGTTAACTCATGAGATTAACTCAAAAAAATTAATCGCGATTAATCGCAGTTTTAGTCGCACTGTTAAGCAACAGAATACCAATTGAAATGTATTAAATATTTTTGGATGTTTTTCTACATTTTCAAATATATTGATTTCTATTACAACACAGAATACAAAGTGTACAGTGCTCACTTTATATTATTATTTTTATTACAAAAATTTGCACCATAAAAATGACAAACAAAAGAAATAGTATTTTTCAATGTATCTCATTCAATACCATAATGCAATCTCTTTATCATGAATGTGCAACTTACAAATGTAGACTTTTTTTTTGTTACGTAACTGCACTCAAAAACAAAACTATGTAAAACTTCAGAGCCTAAAAGTCCATTCAGTCCTACTTCTTGTTTAGCCAATTGCTAAGACAAACAAGTTTGTTTACATTTACGGGAGATAATGCTGCCTACTTCTTGTTTACAATGTCACCAGAAAGTGAGAACAGGCATTCGCATGGGACTTTTGTAGCCACCATTGCAAGGTATTTATGTGCCAGATATAAAATTTTTATTAAAGCTAATGTTAAAATTATAAAATACACATGTTGAGAAAAGTGTGTCTGTACATCCGGGTATAGGGCTTAGATAATCCACAGGTGCAAAGTTTGTTTAAAAACTCATAAGATACATATAGTACATAATCTGCAGTAACCCAAATTCAGATGAATAAATTTACATTAAGTTATACAGAGAGTTGGTTGGTTGCTGGTCATGAGCACATGTGGAGTTCTCTGCTAGCAGCAGGGAGAGCTTGCTGGCATTAGCCACTATACACAGAGTTACACTCCAATAATTGTCACATTGGGCACTGTTGAAATCTGAGTGAGTTTTACTGTTGACGGTAGTGGGAGCAGGAGTGGACCCTTCACTGCCCCCCAAACAAGGCCCTATACGCTGCTCAAGACCCCCAGGCTTATGGAGGCTTTAAATTATGCCCAGTTTAGGCTCTTCGCTGTCATGAACTTCACTCTTGGTTCATAGGCACAACCAGTAAGGGAAATTCCATCCACTGTTCACAGCTCTTGGAGAAAAAAAACCAAGGGATTATTAAGGTGCCTATGCCAGAAATCTTTAAACGGAGCCAAAGGGAATGAAGGCTATTAATATCCCCTTCTTTGTCTAATGCACATTTAATAGCAATGCAGCCTTTGTGTGGGAGCAGGTAAAAGTTTTCATGACAGCAAATGACCCAGTACAGGTATGTTGCTGTCTTTTATCTACACCAAATTGAATCTAAATACTAAGATCTTAGGCTGGCACTATTCATTTTGGGCCAGATCCAGGAAATGTCCCTGTGCTAAATGTTAAATCGAGATTGGGTGTCTTGTTCTGGCTTGTTCTGAAGTTATTGGCTTGGTTCAGGAATCACTGAACCAAGCCTGTGTTATGCAGGGGATCAGTCTGAATGATCACAGTTGCTCTAAAATCTATGACTGACTGCTCGGGTGAGTAGCCGTGCAGTGGGACTACTCACCCGAGTAAAGCTAACCATGTGCAGAAGGGTTTGCAGGATCAGCGCCCTGAGTAGTCCCATTGAAGTCAGTGGCAGTTTTGCCTGAGTGAGGAGCACAGTATCACATCCTAAAACAGGTTAGATTATTCAATTTAGTTTGGGATTTTCACCTGAGAAGCTTTACTGAATTTTCCGACACCAGCAGAAAACTTAAGACCAAACAGATCCGTGCATACAGGAGAGAACTCATCAGATGTCTGATGTATACGGCTGCAGTGTTTGGTTATCATCAGGGTGCTCACAGTTCTCTTCATCAGCTGACAAAAGGGCTCTGGGTTACATTAATGTATTTGCTTTGGGTCTGAAGCAATCCCGGGGAAGGATAACAGATGGACACAGCAGCAAGAGAAAAAAATCATCAACAAACCCAATCCATTCAGGTGGTTTTGAGTGAAAAAAAAATACTGTGTTTGCAGGAAAAGGAAGAGGTCTTGAATCCTTAGGGTACGTCTACACGGCAGTGTAACCCCAGGGTCCAGACTCAGGGTCAAGGCTAACTCCCCTTCTGTCTAAACACAAATCACACTAGTCCAAGGCTCGGACCCAGTGTCCCAGGGCCCCCCAGGGATGCAGGGTCTGAGCCTGAGTCAAGCTGGGACCCAGGGTTCTAGCCGTATTGCTTTGCAGCATAGACATAGTCCCACTGGACTCGTGCTCTGGGAGTCTGCCCAAAGTATCCCACACGCCAACTTTCTTTGTTTTCTGGACAGTCAAGTTTGGTGGACAGTCAAGTTTTCCCATGCTGCACCACGAACAAAGGGCTAGAACCATAGGCGCCAACTTTCCCCGGCGCCGGTGGGGGCTCGTGCCCCCCCGCCCCTGGCCCTGCCCTGCCCCCATTCCAACCCCTTCCCCAAAGTCCCCGCCCCAACTCCACCCCCTCCCTGCCCCTATTGGACCCCTTCCCCAAATCCCCGCCCTGGCCCCGCCTCTTCCCCGAGCACGCCGCGTTCCCCCTCCTCCCTCCCTCCCTCCCAGCGCTTGCC
Organism: Emys orbicularis; assembly: GCF_028017835.1. Classification (NCBI taxonomy): domain Eukaryota; kingdom Metazoa; phylum Chordata; order Testudines; family Emydidae; genus Emys; species Emys orbicularis. The sequence goes on along the minus strand of NC_088686.1, from coordinate 8,935,556 downwards.
GCGCGAATCAGCTGTTTCGCGGTGCAAGCGCTGGGAGCCAGGGGGAAAAAGCGGGGACGCGGTGCGCCCAGGGGAAGAGGCAGAGCGGAGGCGGAGGTGAGCTGGGGCAGGGAGCTGCCGGTGGGTGCTCAGCACCCACCAATTTTTCCCCGTGGGTGCTCCAGCCCCGGAGCACCCTCGGAGTCGGTGCCTATGGCTAGCCCGGCCCCTCATTTGGGGAGGATGCTAGGAATTCTGGGATATGGGTGGTTGGACTTGGGCACACATAACGCAGTGTAGATGCAGGAGCTCTACGTTGGGACCCGGGGTTCAACAGTTCCTAACGGGGGTTACAAATGAGTGGAGGTGCTCAAGTTTTAAACAAACCCAGCGTCGGCTCACTCAAGTTCTGCTATTCCCGGGCTTACATTGCAATGGAGTAGCATTAAGATACAGAATGAATCCATGTCGTGCTTCAAAACAGAAGTCCTTTTCAGGGCACTGTACGTGCCTTGTATTGTATTGTATTGTACGTGTCAAGGGAATGGAATGAGGCCGTGTGTATTGGCTTTGTGTGACTGTGTATATTGACGCATTGAAGTTAAATGAAGCACAACTATAGTGAGCATCAATTCTATCCATTTCCTTCTCAGACATTGAATATTAAAGTGGAATTTCATCTGTTTAAGCTGCAGATCTGTATTTTCCAGGATGTTGTGTTGGAGAATTGCATGTGTAGGGCATTGTGACTTGATGTTATGTGCGCCTGAGACACGTGATATTGACTTTTCAGGTCTTTTCACTGAACACTTTTTTCTTTTTTGACTGTGTGCAGTTTACTGGGACATAATAAAGCTGGTATCTTTCATCCAGTCGGGAGCATTCCTTTGTGTATTTGAATTGAGATGAAGGTGAGAGTCGGAGGATAAAATACATAATATGCAAAAGGAATGATGTGATCCTCATAAAATGAAAATCAACTTACTTGGCAAAGCTATCTAACAAAGTCCCTCCAGCACCTGATTGGTCTGTTTGAGTCTCTGGGATCAAACACCATTTTGTTAGACATTTGAAAAGGCCTCTGCTTGCTTGTACAATTTGGTGGGGATTTCTTTTCCAGAGACAGGCAGGGGGAAGCAGTTGCAGAAGCACTTGTTCCAGGAAGGAGTGATAATACTTAGCACTTACATTGTGCTCTCATCCTATACAGCAAACAGGGAAAGATTAAGAATGAGCTCTCAAAACTGGATACTCTCATAAAAAACCAACCTTCCACACAAACTTCCTCATGGATAGACTTTACAAAAACTAGACAAGCCATTTACAAGACAAACGTTGCCTCTCTACAAAGGAAAAAGGACACTAAACTATCTAAACTGCTACATGCCACAAGGAGCCACAACAGTAGTTCCCTTAACCCACCCAGCAATATTGTTAATCTTTCCAGCTATACTCTTAGCCCAGCAGAAGAGTCTGTCCTATCTTGGGGCCTCTCCTTTTGTCCCTCCAGACCCACGAACATGATACAGTTCTGCGGTGACCTAGAATCCTACTTTCGACATCTCCGACTCAAAGAATATTTCCAACATACCTCTGAACAGCATACTAACCCACAGAATCCCCCCTACCAGCACTACAAAAAAAAAAGGATTCTGCATGGACTCCTCCGGACGGTCGAAACAACAGACTGGATTTCTACATAGATTGCTTCCGTCAACGTGCAAAGGCTGAAATTGTGGAAAAGCAACATCACTTGCCCCATAACCTCAGCCATGCTGAACACAACACCATCTACAGCCTCAGAAACAACCCTGACATCATAATCAAAAAGGCTGACAAAGGAGGTGCTGTCGTCATCATGAATAAATTGGAATATGACCAAGAGGCTGCTAGACAGCTCTCTAACACCACATTCTACAGGCCATTATCCTCTGATCCCACTGAGGACTACCTAAAGAAACTACACCATCTGCTAAAAAAACTCCCTGACAAAGCACAGGAACAAATCTGTACAGACACATGCCTAGAACCCCGACCAGGGATATTCTATTTGCTACCCAAGATCCATAAACCTGGAAATCCTGGACGCCCCATCATCTCAGGCATTGGCACCCTAACGTCAGGCTTGTCTGGTTATGTGGACTCTCTCCTCAGACCCTACGCTACCAGCACTCCCAGCTATCTTCGAGACACCACTGACTTCCTGAGGAAACTACAATCCGTCGGTGATCTTCCAGAAAACACCATCCTGGCCACTGTGGACGTAGAAGCCCTCTACACCAATATTCCACACAAAGATGGACTACAAGCTATCAGGAACAGTATCCCCGATAATGTCACAGCTAACCTGGTGGCTGAACTTTTTGACTTTGTCCTCACCCACCACTATTTCACATTTGGGGACAATATATACCTTCAAGTCAGCGGCACTGCTATGGGTACCCGCATGGCCCCACAGTATGCCAACATTTTTATGGCTGACTTAGAACAACGCTTCCTTAGCTCTCATCCCCTAACGCCCCTACTCTACTTGCGCTACATTGATGACATCTTCATCATCTGGACCCATGGAAAAGAAGCCCTTGAGGAATTCCACCATGATTTCAATAATTTCCATCCCACCATCAACCTCAGCCTAGATCAATCCACACAAGCGGTCCATTTCCTGGACACTACTGTGCTAATAAGCGATGGTCACATAAATACCACCCTATACCGGAAACCTACTGACCGCTACACTTACCTACATGCCTCCAGCTTCCATCCAGGACACACCACACGATCCATTGTCTACAGCCAAGCTCTAAGATATAACCGCATTTGCTCCAATCCCTCAGATAGAGACAAGCACCTACAAGATCTCTATCAAGCATTCTTAAAACTACAATACCCACCTGCTGAAGTGAAAAAACAGATTGACAGAGCCAGACGAGTACCCAGAAGTCACCTCCTACAAGACAGGCCCGACAAAGAAAATAACAGAACACCACTAGCTGTCACCTTCAGCCCCCAACTAAAACCTCTCCAGCGCATCATCAGAGATCTACAACCTATCCTGAAAGATGATCCTTTACTCTCACAGATCTTGGGAGACAGACCTGTCCTCGCTTACAGACAACCCCCCAACCTAAAGCAAATACTCACCAGCAACCACACATCACTGAACAAAAACACTGACCCAGGAACCTATCCTTGTAACAAAGCCCGATGCCAACTCTGTCCACATATCTATTCAAGTGACATCATCACAGGACCTAATCACATCAGCCATACCATCAGGGGCTCGTTCACCTGCACATCTACCAATGTGATATATGCCATCATGTGCCAGCAATGCCCCTCTGCCATGTACATTGGCCAAACCGGACAGTCTCTACGCAAAAGAATTAATGGACACAAATCTGACATCAGGAATCATAATACTCAAAAACCAGTGGAGTATTGTATCCAGTTCTGGGTGCCACATTTCAGGAAAGATGTGGACAAATTGGAGAAAGTCCAGAGAAGAGTGACAAAAATGATTAAAGGTCTAGAAAACATGACCTATGAAGGAAGATTGAAAATACTGGATTTGTTTAGTCTGGAGAAGAGAAGACTGTGAGGGGATGTGATAACAGTTTTCAAGTCCATAAAAGTTTGTTACAAGGAGGAGGGAGAAAAATTGTTCTCCTTAACCTCTGAGGATGGGACAAGAAGCAATGGGCTTAAATTGCAGCAAGCGCGGTTTAGGTTGGACATTACGAAAAACTTCCTAATTGTTAGGGTGGTTAAGCACTGGAATAAATTGCATAGGGAGGTTATGGAATTTCCATCATTGGAGGTTTTTAAAGAGCAGGTTAATCAAACACTTGTCAGGGATGGTCTAGATAATAGACCTGGAGGAGCGCAGGGGACAGGACTAGACGACCTCTCGAGGTCCCGTCCAGTCCTGCGATTCTGTGATTCTATGATAACTGCTTTCCAGAACAGAGAGTCTAGGAGTGGGACCTTGAAATGAAGTGGAGTTTCAGTACCTGGGTTCTGTTGACTTTCCCCTTTAAATTGGTCTGAGGACTCCGTGTGCTGAGTCTGTATTACATTCTATTCCCTAGCCCAGCCCAGCCCTGTCACCAGGCCTACCCATTGTGAGATCAGCACATCCCAATTACTGTACAAAAGATACTGGAGCTTTGCTTTGACTGCATTGGCCTCCTGCTGAGATCCCAACTCCTGCATTGGATAAAACCACTTTAAAACAATGGAGACCGTTGTACACAAGTGAGATGTGCGTTCCACCCAATGAGCTGGAGACCTCTCCCCATTGCTGGCCTGGCTGACTCAGCAGCACTTTGCATTTCTGTCTTGCTTCACTGACTGTCAGGTACCGTTGCTTGGAGGCTTTAGAGATCTCATGCCAATGGGAGATGGCGAGGGAGTCAAATCTGTCCCCCTCCTCCCCGCCCAGCTTTTCTGAACCACAGGGGAGTAGCAGTGTAACCATGTGGAGCAGAGCTCCTTGCTTGGAAGGGAAACATTACTCCAGATTAGCCTACTCCCTTTCCCCATCCTGGAGGCCTCTCTGATCCCAGATCCTTCACACCCCTGCTTTTGGGTAGAATATCTCCCAGTTGTCTTCTACCTCGTTCTGCACCATTACTGCTAGGGTGTCCATCTCTGCTCACAAGCCGGCTGTGCTATTGGCACTGTTGTGGAAAATTGACCACACGATTGATTTTGGATTAGATCAGCCTGAGGCACCTTTATTGATTACAAGCGCGCAGGGGGGTAACTAAGTAGCTGCCCCCCGATTCAAGGATCACACAAGCTTTTTAAAGCTTAAAACCACAGACAAATTACACATACTTCCGTATTAATTACCTTATTTGGAATACATTGCAAAATCAATACAGGCCAAAAGCAAAACCAAGCGTCTCCCCCACTAGGCCCCTCCTGTTACTTACTATCTGTTCTTTTGCGGTCAGCGACCTTTTTAACACAACTGTTGCAGTTATACATTTCATAAGCCTGGCTATTGCAAATTATGCTACTTGGGGACTTTTTCACTCTGCCCCCTCATGCCCTTTATACACACAAAGCCATTGTTCTGCTTTGGGGACTTTTCATACGAAAACAGGCTCGGTCAACTCTTTAGGCCTGTAAGCTTGATCAGAGTCCTAAGGCCCCCCCTAAATTTTCCTTTACAGCACCATCATGAGCTTTGCGATGCCAGGGAAACTATAAAACATAAGAATGGCCATACTGGGTCAGACCAGTGGGCCATCTAGCCCAGTATCCTGTCTTCCAACAGTGGCCAATGGCAGGTGCTTCAGAGAGAATGAACAGAACGTCCATTTCCAGCTTCTGGCAGTCAGAGGCTAGGGCCACCCAGAGCAAGGGGTTGCATCCCTAACCATCTTGGCGAATCGCCATTGATGGACCGATCCTTCATGAACTTACCTACTTCTTTTTTTGACCCCCAGTATAGTTTTGACCTTCACAACATCCCCTGGCAACGAGTTCTACAGATTGGCTGTGTGTGGGGTGAATAAATACTTTCTTTTGTTTGTTTGAAACCTGCTGCCAATTAATTTAATTGGGAAACCCCTGATTCTTGTGTTATGAGAAGGAGTAAATAACACTTCCTTATTCACTTTTGCCACACCATTCATGAGTTTATAGACCTCTATCATATCCTCCTTTAGTTGGCTCTTTTCCATGCTGAAAAGTCCCAGTCTTATTAATCTCTCCTCATATGGGAGCTGTTTCAGACCCTTAATCCTTTTTGTTGCCTTTTTCTGAACCTTTTCCAATCCCAATATATCTTTTTTGAGATGGAGCGACAGAACTGCACACAATGTTCAAGGCGTGGGCGTGCCATGGATTTATATAGCGGAAATATGATATTTTCTGTCTTATTATCTATCCCTTTCCTAATGATTCCTACCATTCTGTTCACTTTCTTGACTGCCGCTGCACATGGAGCAGATGTTTTCAGAGAACTATCCATGATGCTTCCCGGATCTCTTTCTGGAGTGGTAACAGCTCGTTTAGACCCCACCATTTTATATGTATAGCTGGGACGATGGTTTCCAAGGTGCATTAATTTGCATTTATCAACATTGAATTTCATCTGCCATTTTACTATGCACCATTGAATGTGGTATACGTCATCCTGGCTCAGTACAGGGGGATGGACGAGGTGACCTTTTGAGATCTTGTCCAGCCCTACATTTCTATGAGACTATGAGCTAGATCTCGCCTGTGCCAGCTGAATGCCTGGCATGCAGAGCCGGCATCCCTGGGGAGGAGGAAGAGATGGGACGTGGAGGGTAAAAGAATGAGAAAAGAGGGAAAAGTAGGAAGGAGAGTGGGGCAGGGATGTGGAAGGATCATGGGTGTTGGAATAAGGTGCTTATTTGTGTCCAGAGTGCCACTTTGCTGTGGGTGCTGGGCTTCTCAATTAACCCCTTCCGGGACAGCGTGGCAGGTGAGCAAGGAATGCCGGCTTAGCAAAGGGATTTTGCACCACCGGCACTTTACTGTAAACAGAGTTACAGATCTTTGGAAAAACAACAAACAGTCCTGAGATGCCACCTCCGTGAGTCTGATCTCACCCCTTCTGGGAACCTGAGAGACCTGGTCAGTATTTCAGGTTTAGGCAGACTCCACCGGTCTTCTCTTTCCTCTGCCCAGTCTTCTGGCAGGTGGTGGTGGGTGCCCCCGGCCCCTCCTTCACAGAGAGCATATCACCCCTAAATAGAGTCTCAGATCTCACTGGCCATGTGCTCAGGCTGAGAACCTCTCCCAGCCAGGAGAATTGTTTGTTCTTGTGGATGGGCCATTAGGGAAGAGACAATCAGTGTTGATGGCCCTCCTCCCTCTGTCACATCACCTATTAAAGAGCCTGATTTATTTCTATTAGCTTAGCAGAGGGTGACCACAGAGCAAGTGTGAAAAATTGGGATACTTTTTTGGGGGGGGGGTTGGGGGGGCATAGTTGTCCATATAAGTCAAAGCCCTCTAATAGCAGGATGGTCCCAATAATATAGGGACCTCTGGTCACCCTAGCTTAGCACATCTGAGTACTAGAGATCTTATCAGATAACTAGGGACAGATCAGTGTCAGCCTTCCCCATAGTCCTGTTTTTCTTGATCTTCAGCAAGCAGATATCACCTTTCGCTCAGTACCTCCTTAAGTTAATGAACAGTGACTTGCATATCATTTACAGAATGCTTTCCTAGTAGACCTACCGCTTTAGCCAAATCGTTGTGTTATAACTGATTGCAAGGGGGGGGGGGGAAGTCCACGTGGGCGGCAGGTGGAGCCCGCCCACCCGCCAAGAAACGGATTTTGATTTCTATCCTAGCCATGACTGCACAGCAATGGCCAGAGGTGAGAAGCTCTAACCCATTGACTGATAGCAGCTGGTCTTTCTTTCATTTGCCGGCCTAGGTTGATAATATGGGCCCTCCCATCCAAGCACCTCAAAGTGCATTATACAGAAACAGGAAAATGCATCTGCTCTGTTTTCCTTTGGTGATTTTTGTTTGTTGACTGACCCTTTTTAAGGTTGCTAATGTTTTAGATTAATGGCCAATTGACCTGACTGTGATAAGGTTCTTCCCCCCAGAATCAAACTACCCAGAATTCACACTATGGAGTTCAATATCTTGTGGGGAGTCTCGGGATAGATGACAGGGACACTCACGCTGAGGGCAAAGTAAAATCTTAGATACTTTTAGTACAATAATGGATAAAGCTAGAATAGACCCAAGCCACATAGCAAGATAGAGATAATACAGAATCAGGGTAATCTGTGGTAGCATTCTATGCACAAGCTCTTAGGGTAGGTCTACACTTACCTGTTAGTTCGGCGGCAAGCAAATCGAACTTCTGGGTTCGACTTATCGCATCTTGTCTGGACGCGATAAGTCGAACCCGGAAGTGCTCGCCGTCGACTGCGGTACTCCAGCTCGGCGAGAGGAGTACGCGAAGTCGACGGGGGAGCCTGCCTGCCGCGTCTGGACTGAGGTAAGTTCGAACTAAGGTACTTCGAACTTCAGCTACGTTATTCACGTAGCTGAAGTTGCGTACCTTAGTTCGAATTTGGGGGTTAGTGTAGACCTGCCCTTAGAATTGCATACACACACCCTTAGCTGACGACCTTGTGCTAGGAGACAAAGGGCTCAGCCCTGTCTCTGGCATGCCACAGTGTCCAATGGTCCAAGTTCCCCAATGAGTTTGAAGGGCCAAGTAGTAGAGAAACTGACGGCAATGGAAGAGGCCCAGGAAAGAACAGTCCCAGGCCACATGCTGACTGCCCTGTTATAGGGCCAGAGCATCACCTCCTCATGCTTAGTCCTCTATGCCCATATTAAGCCTTTTCACCAATGTAATACTGAGGTGTACTTATTCGATAGGTTAACATATTGATACATGTGTCTGCCATTTCAGCGCATGATGCTACCCGTCACCCCTTGCTTAAGCGGATTTGCGGTTATTACTTCTGTGTTCCTTGCGGTCGCACTGCCTGGAACATTCTAACTCCTACCATCGAGCAAGCTCTCCTTAGTTCCCAAAACCGAAAGGTGACCATTGATCTGTGTCCAGGGTTATGGCCTACTTAACCACACTTATGCTAACCTATGCTTTAGCTAATATCTTACAGGATACAGGCCTGCAGGGTTCTTGCGTTACAGCGAATATAACAGAAGCAACTAAATATCACAAAGGCAAGCCAGTGAATATAATGGGCCCAGTGAATACAATGGGCAAGCGTGTACATGTTTTTAACCTTGGTGATTATTGTTCCGTTTCCCAGTTAAGAGGCTGGCAAAGATGAAAGCCAAAGTCAGTTTTCTTTTGTTTCATCCACAACTTACTCATGCTCGTTGGATGGTTGCTGTATACGTTTCCTCCAGCTGCCCTGAGAGTGACCTAACACCTGAGCTGCAGAGATGGTGGCTGCTTTTAGGGACAAGAGACAATTGAATGTCCAGCCCTGCTTGGTCCTGGAGCTTTGGAACCGGCTTATGATGCTCTATGTTGTTCTGCCACGGAGTGGCACCTGTGGAGAGCAGGCAGTTTGCAGAGCCTGTATTGGATGGTGGCTGGATGGACTGTTAATAAACTTGTTCTGGTGGTGTTTAGTAGTCTGGCCCCTGTACTTGTTTAGGAGGCCCCGGCTGGTGCTTAAGTGGGGGTGGGAAAGAGTCCCCCTTGTCTCCCCAGCATCAAGAGGGATGAAAGTTGTGGTCCAGGGAGGGCCAAGGAAAGCATTGGTTAGCTTAGGTCTGGCCCAGACCCTGTTGAGGCCTATGTTAACTGGTAAAATACTATTTATATGGGGAGAGCAAAGGATCTTCTGATCTCTGTGTCAATAGGGTAAAAGAACCAGCTGCATCACATTGTTGGCTCATATTCAATTTGTGATCCACTATAACCCCCAGATCCTTTTCAGCAGTACTACCCCCCAGCCTGTTATCCCTCATGTTGTAACCGTGCCTTTGATTTCCCCCCCCCCTTCCTAAGTGAAGTACTTTGCTCTTGTCTTTATTGAATTTCATCTCGTTGATTGCAAACCATTTCTCCAATTTATCAAGGTCATTTTGAATTTTCAGCCTGTCCTCCAAAGTGCTTGTGACTCCTCCCGGCTTGGTGTCATCCAGAAATTTCATAAGCACACTCCCCACACCATTATCCAAATCATTAATAAAAATGTTGAGTAGTACTGAACCTAGGACAGACCCATGTGGGACCCCCCATTAAATACACCCTCCCAGTGGGACAGCGAACCACTGAGAATTGCTCTTTGAGTACAGTTTTTCAGCCAGTGGTGCACTCACTTTATAGTAATTTCATCTATACCACATTTCCCTAGTTTGCTTATGAGAATACCATGTGGGACTGTGTCAATCCTTACTAAAATCAAGGAGGGAGACAACACCCTCCTGCCCCCAAACTTCCCCCCTGCCCCAAAACATGGGGTGGGGAAATTTCTTCCTGACCTCTACAGGTGACTAGCTAAAGCCCTGAAGCATGAGATTTGAAGACCATAAGACAGGCTGTTGGGGAGCTACTCACATATCCCTGATTCTCTGCCCAGCCCTGTCCTTGGCTTAGTTTGCATCTTACAGGGTTCTCAAACCTATGCCACATGGCAACAGTTCCCAGGGGACTGCTAGCTGGGTATAGCCACAGTGCAGCATGCTGTGACCAGGCCACCTCACTGTTTCTCTTCACCCCGTGTGGGAGGGCAACAAGGGGGCCTGGCACAGGCTACACGTGGCTGCATGTTTTGGGTTCAACATCACTGCTCAGGGTCACTGTGAGGATAGTTGGTGGTTTTATAGATGTGGCAGCCAGAGGTAAATTGTACCAGTTCTGGAGACTAGAGGTGGGCCTGATGAAGGTCAAAGTTCTGACCCAGAAGTAGATCCAAAGTTTGGAGATGCTAGGATCCCAGGTTTTGGTTCAGGCCTATCTTTCGGGGAAACAGACTCTCTTTCAGCAGATGTGTAGTGAATCGAGGTCTGTAGTTAAGTTATGATGACTCATCATTCCTTGGTAATACATCCCACTTGTAACAGGGAGGCCGCTTACATGACTCCCCGGCGGATCTTGAAGGGAGAGCTTGGAAAGGCAGCCAACTGGGTCACCCATCCTGCCCTCAGAGACCTTCAATCTCCCTGAGAAACAGAAACAGCTCATAGCTGAGGTTAGTCAACCACCATGTGGCTTTCTTGCACTGAGCGTTCACAGCCTGTTCACTCCACTTCCTCTGGTCAGCACTGGAGCTGCCCTGGTTTGGTGAGTCCTCTGGCTCAGGCTGACTTGAGGAAGTGACCGTAGCTGGGAGTTATTTTGTGGGTGATACGTCCTTGTTCACAAACCTGTTTGATGGTGAACCAGGGTCCCCGGGTGGTGTCTGTCTCTGTTTGGCAGCTAGCTGGTGAATGCCAGGTGTGGCGGGGTGCTATGGCCCACCACCTCATGGACTCGGTGGAGCCAGGCCCATCGCCACTTTTTGACCTACCTCCTCTCCTCTCAACCCAGGCAGCCAGCTGGCTGGGCTCCCTGCTGCGTCCTCTCACCCTCCCCCTTCTCCCAGCCCCACCTCCTCTTCAGCTTTCTCCTGCCCCTCCATCCCTTGTTCTTTGCTTCCCCTTGCCTCTCGCCCCCGACATTCCAGCTCTCCCACCCCGACTGTGCTGAGCACTGACTCCCCAATCCCACGAGCCCCCCACTGCCCTTAATCCTTCCAGGCACCCTGCTCCCTCCCCATTTACCTGCCTCTCCCAAGCTAGGCGCCCACTACTGCTCTGGGACCCCTGTTGAATTGACCACCTGTGACCCTATTCCCCCTGCATTCACACCCTGCACATCCCTGCAATGCCGTCGGTACAGAATAAGCCTTGTGAGGTATCCTAGGAACTAACACCTGGTCAATGACACCACTGTAATAAATATGTGACACTGGTATGTGTACAGTTAGAATTGGCTCTGCGGGATGCTACGACGCCAGACGGCCTGGCCTCGGGACAGGTAACAAATCACTTGGTCCTAGACAAAGGCAGGCGGGTTTACCTCAATTTACATATTGGCAGTAAACAAAGCCATCGAGTTAAACCAGTGGGGGTTAGCCTGAGACCAAACTCACGAGACAGAGAATTAACACGGCTCATGCACCCCAAAGTAGGGTGACCAGATAGCAAGTGTGAAAAATTGGGACGGGGGTGGGGGGGGGGGGCGGTAATAGGCGCCTATATAAGACACAGCCTCAAATATCAGGACTGTCCCTATAAAGTCGGGACATCTGGTCACCCTACCCCAAAGAGACACAGGAAACTGAATCTCCAGGAGGCCTTCCTGACTTTTAGGACAAAGACAATCCCTTTGGGTATATAAGGGACACAGAGAGAGAGAGAGAGAGAGAGACTCCATCTTCATCCTACCCCTGAGGAGACAAAGGAACCAAGCACTTTGTTCTCCATGCAGTGACTCCTGGCCAGGGGGTCTGGTCAGCCATGTTGGACATAGAATAATTGAGAAAACTACCTTGAGCAAAGACAATAGCTTGTTAGGTCTTAGCCATTAGAAAGCCTATTTTAACGTTTGTTTGTGTAACCTGGTCTACCATCAATCCCGTCTATTTGCTATCGCTGAACCTTAATGGACCCGGTGCTGAATTTGAATTGAAGTGATTGTGAACTCCTAAGTGATAAGTGGTGCTTGTGTCTCTTTAAAGGAGCAACGAACCTTATCTGCTTCTCGGTGTGTTCCAGGAGAGGGCTGGATACTTCAGAGTAGACAGTTTGGGAGAAATTCAGGACTGGGGGTGTGTTGGGGTCACCCTGCGAGTAGTAACCAAGGGCTGTTGTAGGCAGGCTGCTGGGGGCTGAGTGCGGAACAAGGACTGCCCAGCACCCAGCCCCTCGGCGTACCACATGCTTGTCTGCTGGCAGATAGTGTGTGGGCTGTGAGACTGAGCAGCAGAGCATTTAAGGTCCCCAATATTACAGGACATGCGGTGACTCAACCTCTCACTGGTCTGAACTGCACCCTAAACGTTACACCATCCCTATCCACTTTTCTGCCCCACCCTCCTCCTAGCTGCAAGTCCCTCGGAATCTGAACCCATCAGGAGCAAGGGAGGTGTGGTGTCTTTCTCCTAGAGGAAGCAGTCCATTGCCTGTTCCTGCCATATGCATGTGAAGAGATTGCCCAGTGCTACCGGACACATCACTAGTTAGTAACCGGAGTCCAGGGATGTCGTTAATCAAGGAGTGAGTGTGGTATTCTTTTTGGGATGGCTGGAAACTGACACCTCAGTCATGTCATCTGCAATGGGCTTGGGCAATTGAGAGGAGACGGGGAGGGTAAAATCAGAACCAGGACTGTGAATTATTTCAGACTTATCCTGGTAAAATATGCGTAACCATAAAGCAGCAGGAGCAGGTATATTTCACCAATGAGCATTGTCCTTACTAACCAGAGGGGCAGATTCAAGCTCTACCCACTTACCCCGGCCGAGGATCTGATTACCTTTCTCATAGATAATTTTTTTTAAATGACCTGATTTTTCAAGTGAGAGCAGTTCTTGCCGTGCGTAACTTTAAGCTGGGCACTGGGTGATAAAAACCTCTTGAAATTTGGGGCCAGATTCTCAGCTAGCATAAGCTGGCGAGACTGGCGTAAACCAGCTGAGAATCTCCCCCTTCCTCCTCAGCCTTCAAGCAGAACTTCTTTGGCTTTGCTTTCTTCCCTCTTGCTTAAAAATATAAATCATACCTTCCTCCCCTGCCAAAAAAATAAAAATAAAAAATTCAAGTGTTTCTCCAAGGGGAAAATTGTGGAAAAACCCAAACGTCAAAAAAGGAAAGACTATTTTGAAACCTAGGTCATGATGTGTTTTAATCAGACGAGACGATTGCACTAATGAGCTCCAATGTGGGGGAGAAAAACAGATCTGGCCCTGTTAATGGACAGAGAGTGCAGAACAATCACTACGGTCAATGGACAGCCCAAAATCAGATTCATTTTTGCAGTCTGGCTTAGGGTTTTTTTGGTCTCAGAGACATACACTTTTGTCCGTTGGGGCAGGCAGCCATATGTGAATTTTGCACAGAGGTTGAGGAACCTTTACGGTTTCCTGGCAGGCAGAGGTGACAGATCTGTGGTTTCTTAAGTGCTAAAATCCACCTCTTTCTCCGAGGGACCTTTCTCTTCAATGCATGCTCTGAAGAACCTACCGTGACAGTCGGTAATGAGGTCACAGCAGCAGTGACCTTCATAAACAAACAGGAGGCTAGAGTGGCATTTTAGTCAATGTTCCTCATGGCAGGTTGCGCCCCCACCCCCCCGCCCTGTGGTAAATGATGTACTGGAAAAAATTAACTTTATGATCTACTAATGTGTCTGGCATTCGTTGGCTCTAAGAATACGTTCAGTTCACCAGGAGGTGTGGCATTAGAGGAGGGAAAAGGCCACCCAAAATCCCAGGCATTTGCATTCCACAGGTTTTAGAAAGGAACCAACTCTCATTCATTCCAAATTTTTTGTGAAAATTACTGACAATGTCTGTGGTTTTCCCTTTTCTTATTAGGGCACTGGCCTAGGACGCGGGAGACCCGGGTTCAGTTCCCTGCTTTGCCACAGACTTCCTGAATAATCTTGGGCGAATCACTGAGCTGCTCTCTGCCTCAGTTTCCCCATCTGTACAATAGGGTAATAACACTGCCCACTTCAGAGCAGGGGTTGTGAGGATAATTGTACTAACGAGTGTGACCTGAAGGAGAACTCTGTGGAAACTCAAAAGCTTGTCTCTTTCTCCCCTACAGAAGTTGATCCAATAAAAGATTGCCTCACCCACCTTATGTCTCTAGGGTTTGTGAAGTGCTTTGAGATCTGCTGCTGAAAAGTGCTATGTAACAGCTAGACATTATTATTGTCCCTTTTGTCACTGAAGGAAGGTGGGGGGAAGAGGAAAAAACAAAACAAAAAACCCCTCAAATTTTCCAGATTTGTCAGCAAAAAATGAGAAATTAAAAAACCATTTTTTTCCCCACAAAAAATTCGGAGTTTGGAAACAGGCCCCTTTGCACTGGGAAAACGTTGCATTTGAAATATTTCCCACAGATATGCTCACTCTTAAGAGCTTCAAGGATGCAATTGCAGCTGAGTGCGGCATGGCCCGGGGAGTTTCATTTCTAGGGTCCCCTCGCTCCCCTGCAGACGGTTCTGCTGGCCAGCTGGAAGGAAGAGAGTGAGCTGCCAAGTTTGCATCCAGAGTTGAACTCCCCAAGGGCTGCTTGGGATCCATCCCGCTACAGAGATAAGCCCCAGCTGCTGTGTTTGGACATGAACTTCCCCACCCTCAAGTTCAGACGCTTGGAGTGGGGATTCTGTTGCTGGCCCATCTCGAATAGAGCAAAGACAGGGCAGTGACCCTGATTCTGATCTCGTATATGCTGGTGTCACTCCGGAATAGGACAGCAGCCAGTGGAGTTACACCAGGCTAAGTGAGATCAGAACTTGTCAGGCGAGGTCAGATTCTCAGCCTCTATCAGGCTGTTTGCGCTGCCCAGGTAATGCAACTAGAAAGCTGCCTTCCAGGCCATCTGGCGTCGTAGCATCTCGCAGAGCCAACTCCTAACTGTACACATACCAGTGTTACATATTTATGACAATGGTGTCGTTGACCAGGTGTTAGTTCCTAGGATACCTCACAAGGCTTATTCTGTACAGACGGCATTCACACCCTGCACATCCCTGAATTCCTGGCTGGCGGAGAGCTGAGTCTGTGCCACCCATTCCTGGAACCCTGGGGCAGGGGGGTGAATCCAACGTGGGAGGGGTTGTGGCCAGAGCCCCTTGCTTTCTGACCATCACTAGTCTGTAGCCTGGTCCCTAGCAAGCTAGCATGACTTAGGGAAGCCCTTAAGGTATTGTGAGTTAGGCTGGGGACTGAATCTGCCCCCAGATGGCTATGGGGTCAGGGGAATGGGAGGTGTCTTAGAAATGTCCCCACCCAATTTCCTTGGTCTGGGCAAGTCTTTCCCCAAAGTCCCCCTTGACAGCCTACTTCTAAATGAAGCAGCCTCCAGCTGGACAGTATTTGGTCCTGCCATGCGGGCAGGGGACTGGACTCGATGACCTCTCGAGGTCCCTTCCAGTCCTAGAATCTATGAATCTAAACTAGCTGCAGGAGCAATTATAGGTGGACAGAGCTGATGTCACATAGAGCTCTGACTAGCCGATTGGGGACCGAGACTTGAATGCAACGTGTATTCACAATTGGTGCAACTGGGTTTTTGAAATCAGAGTGCAAGCGTCAGAGTGGAAGCTTAAGTGAAAGAAACTGGGATTAAAGAAATATTGGAAAGAAACAAAGATGCCCCCATTAACCTGCAGGGAGCAGGTCAGATCAGGATGTAGCTACAATATTACAGAGAGCTGCTCGGTTAGGTACCAGGGCAAATCAGAGGGAAGCAATCGAGTGATAGGCCAAGGTAGATCACCTTTTCATCGTCCCATATGTGTTTCGATCTCCTGGAAGTTTTGTTGCCGGGGGGTCCTGTAGGGATGTCTCGGACCAAGGAAGCTATAGTTAGAAACTGCAGCAGGGACTTGGCAAGAATCAGAAAAGCATGGGGCTAATGCTAATGGGGGGAAATTAGGGCAAAGAGAGTGATTAATCAAGGGGATACAATGGCTACCAGACTTCAACTGTCCACTGACTTCAATGGAGCTCCACCAAATTACACAAGCTGAGGATCCGGCCCGTCTATTAACACAATTTCATTTAAAAGCCTCTTTTGTCCTAACCCAGCGCTAGCCCCCCAGCACTGCCAGGTACCTGGCTCTGCTCCCCGTTTCGAATCTCAGCTTTTAGCTTGGGATGCACGATTTCCATTGCGGTCAATAACCGCTGGTAGAAGCTTAATGACAGTGGCTGCTCTTAGTTGAACTCACTCACTCAATCCTTCCTGTGACTGAGGGGACGTCTACGCTGCTGGCACAGGGTGTGATTGCAGCTTGAGTAGACAGACCCAAGCTCAGGTACCAGAGGAATGAAGCCATGGCACCACATGCTTCAGCCCAAGCTGCCAGGCCTTCACTGCTCCAGTACCCGGGGTAGCTAGATCCAAGCTAACGTGGGTATGTCAGCACCTGGAGATGGCAGTGGAGGCCTACCCTGTGGCTGACGGCCGTCATGTAGACTCAACTGAAAGTTGGAGGAATTAAATGGTGGTGATGAACCTTGTCCTGCTGTTGTCTACCAAAAAAGGCCAACATAGTGTAGAGTTCTTTCGGCAAAGGAATGTTTCAGTTTTAAAACGAGAAGCCAGGCACTGCCGCATTGGTCCAATATAAGTAGTTTGCAATCAAAAAAATAAAATTTGAAAAGCTGTATCCCACCTTTCCAAAAATAAAACCCTGGGGCCAGACCCTCAACTGGTATAGCTTGACGAAAATCAACGCCAACTTATTTGAGATGCAGCTCTGGCTCTGACGTTTTTTCCGTTAGCAATTTACTCCTAAACTACAAGGAAAATCTATTTCCCAAGACCAGGTCTGTGTCACGCCTCCGCTGCACAAATAGTTTTCTTAAGATAAGTCTTTGGATGTGTCAGCTTCTTGAAATGGTGGTGGTTTCCAATCTGAAATTCAGATCCTCTCTCCATTCATTATAGTTTAAAAGTTCACTTGGTGGTTCTGGCCAGCTTAAGACAAATTTAGTTCTTGGAATCATCCCACGGGAACTATGCTACCCATTCAGCATTAGCTTGGCAGTTGTTCATCAGCAGAAATTGAAAGTCTTTAATTATTCCGACTGCCATTGAGTTGTACCCTATCATGTTGCTGTAGCTTCTGCAAGAATATAGTTTGCGATAGGCTTCCTGCTTGATTTAGTCCAACATTGCATATGCTGGAGAATACAATGTGCAAAGACTTCCCCTAGATTGTTTACACTGAATTCTTCCAAGGCCCAATGCAATGTCCATTAAAATCAATGGAGAGCTCCCCACTGATTCTTAGGGCATTGGATCAGGCAGTTACGTGGGCACAGATCCTCAAAGATATTTCAGCACCGGATTCCCCCTGATTTCGTTGAAACGGGCGTCTCTCCGCTGAAATCAATGGGAGTTAGGTGCTGAAAGTTGGAGGAATTAAATGGTGGTGATGAACCTTGTCCTGCTGTTGTCTACCAAAAAAGGCCAACATAGTGGGGATCTGACCCTTGGGGCCTGATTTTCAGACGTGCTGAGCACCCACGACTGCAACTGGAGTCAATGGAAGCTCTGGGTGCTCAGCCCTGCTGAGAATCAGGCCCTATCGTGTCAGGAAGCATTGACAGTCCTTTATCCTGTCCTGACGGTGCCACATTTGAGCAGGACGGGCGACTGGAACGAGTAGGTCTGTGATTGACGCAGGGGTGGGCGTTATTCGAAACCTTTAGCCTAACCGTAGGCATGGGTGAGGCCCAACCAGCTGAGCCTTAATGCCGGCAGGACTGGGATGAGATTGAGTGTGGTGGGGAATCGGCTGGGAGAGCTGGCAGAATTTGTGGTGGCACCCGCCCTTCCCCCACACGCCCTGAGAAGAGAGCGCAGCTGCCCTTTGCAGTATGGGAGTGCTAGAGCCTGGCTGCCCAGGGAGCAGCTGTGGCCACGAGGGCTTCATTGGATATGAGCTGGAGAGATCTGTCCTCTCTCATACAGGGCTGGCCCCAGTCATCCCTGCCCTTGTTGCCTGGAGGTTAGATTGCTGTCGTGTGCACTGCATGGTGCAGCCCACTCACTAAACAGCAGGTTGCTTCAGGATCCCATTACGCTAGTGCTCTGCAATCTGCACTGCCCCCCAGTAAGCTCCTCTGTGGAATTCAAGGCATTGGGGTTAGGCTGGGACCTGGTTACCTGACCGACCGCCTCGCTCCCTGGGCCATAATGCCACTGCAGAGAACTGGAGCTGCAGTTCTCTCCTAGGAGCAGCAGGGGGCAGCACTCCTCAGGTGTGGAAGTCATTTGGCCTGGGCCCATCAGAACCCAGAGTTGTTCAAAGTCCAGGCTGCAAAGTCCAGCTTGTCCCCAGGCTGTTGGGGAAGGGATAAGGGTGAGGGTATGTCTGTGGGTATCTATATCTAGAGAAAGACAAGGTGGGTGAGGTAATACCTTTTGCTGGATCAACTGCTGTCGGTGAGAGAGATCAGCTTTCGAGTCACACACAGCTCTTCTTCGGGTCTGGGGAAGGTACACAGGGCAGGTCTACATTACAGGGCAGGTGCACCACAGTAGCGCTTTTGGTGAAGATGCTCTAAGCAGGCAGGCGAGACCTCTCCTGTTGGGTTAATAACTCTGCGAGAGGCGGTTGCTATGTCAGCGGGAGAAGCTCTCCTGCCGCCGTAGCGCTGTCTACTCCAGGGGTGAAGCTTGGTATAACTACTCAGGGGTGTGGATTTTTCACACCTCTGAGCAATGTAGTTATACCGAAGTATGGAGTGTAGATGAAGTGTCACAGCTAAACACAAGGTGGAACAGGTTCTTTTGCAAAAGCAGTTAACACATATTGTAAGAGACAATTCAAGACAGAGTGGCCTGTTAACACCCCTGCAGTCATAGGGCAAGAAGGTGGAGGGTAGTGCATTACAGATTGTTGTAATAAGCCATAAATCCAGTGTCTTTATTCACTCCGAGATTTTTAGTGTCCAGCAAAGTTACGAATTTAAGCTCCCAGGCTTGTCTTTTGAAGGTGCTTTGAGGATGAGGACTGAGAGCTCAAATTTGGGGTGATCGCTTTGTGACTATTGTTTGCCCACATGTGATAGGGTGGTTTTGTCTTTTATCAGTTTTCTTAGGGCACGTCTTCACTACCCGCTGGATCGGCGGGTAGTGATCGATCTATCGGGGATCGATTTATCGCGTCTAGTGTAGACGCGATAAAATTGATCCCCGATCACTCTGCCGTCGACTCCGGAACTCCACCCCGGCGAGAGGCGGAAGCGGAGTTGGCGGGGGAGCGGCAGCGGTCGACTCGCCGCCGTCCTCACAGCCAGGTAAGTCGACCTAAAATACGCAACTTCAGCTACGCTGTTCGCGTAGCTGAAGTTGCGTATCTTAGGTCGACCCCCCCCCTCCCCCCGTAGTGTAGACCTAGCCTTAGTGAGCTCATCTGAGTGCACAGTGGTTTCACCCACATAGTTATTGGGGCATTTAGTCCACTGGATGTGTGCACCACATGTTGTGACAGGCATATGTAGAAGCCAAGGGTCCTGAAAGGGGCATTGGGAGGGTATTGATCATCCCAGCAGTGGAGATATGGCTGCAGGTTTTGCATCTGTTCTGGCAGGGTCTGGTGCTGCTTTGAGTTGGTGGGGGGCTTAATAAAAATAAGAGATATTATCTCACCCATCTTGTCTCTTTAATATCCTGGGACCAACATGGCTACAACACCAATGCAAACAACAGGATCTATAGCAATATCTACAAGAAGTAATTCTTCTGCTCTAGTCCACGCTGATTAGGCCTCAACTGGAGTACTGTGTTCATTTCTGGGGACCACATTTCAGGAAAGATGTGGACAAATTGGAGAAAGTCCTGAGGAGAGCAACAAAAATGATTCTTCTTAGTGTATGCGCAACGTGCCTCAGGTGGCATGTGACCAGGATTCATCACTGAATTTGGTCCGCTGGTTGGATCATTAGCTTCCCCGGCCCCGGGAGTGTGACATGAATGCTGATCCACGACCCCACAAAAATGATGAAAGGTCTAGAAAACATGACCTATGAGGAAAGATTGAAAAAGTTGGGTTTGTTTAGTCTGGAGAAGAGAAGACTGAGAGGGGACATGATAATAGTTTTCAAGTACCTAAAAGGTTGTTACAAGGAGGAGGGAGAAAAATTGTTCTTCTTAACCTCTGAGGATAGGACGAGAAGCAATGGGCTTAAATTGCAGCAAGGGCGGTTTAGGTTGGACATTAGGAAAAACTTCCTAACTGTCAAGGTGGTTAAGCACGGGAATAAATTGCCTGGGAAGGTTGTGGAATCTCCATCCTTTGTGGTTTTTAAGAGCAGGTTAGTCAACCACCTGTCAATGATGGTCTAGATAATATAGTCCTGCCATGAGTCCAAAGGACTGGACCAGACATCTCGAGGTCCCTTCCACTCCTACGATTCTATGATGGTCTCAAAGGGGATGAGCTGTCCTAGCTATTGTATTTTGCATAGTATATTTGAAGTTCTGAGCAGAACGCAGGGCAGGTGCCTACAGAATTGCATATAAACCTAAACCTTGGCTTGGATTCTTGGCAACCATATAGCCCACTAGCTGGCTCGAATATTTGTTTCCTCTGCTCCCTGCATTGATGCATCATTGGAGCAGATGCCCAGTAGAGGGGGATAGTGCTTTGCAGCGTGGATCACTGGAGGCCCCATCCCCTATCTGGCTTAAAATGAACTTTCCTCTGTCTTGCATCTCAGGAGCAAGACCCCTGGGAAAAAAGCAAAGCCGGGGGAAGCCGCGTTACTTATAGAAATGTCTGGCTTTATCTTTTGCTTCCCAAGGGGCTTTTCAGCCTGTCCCATCTCTTACATGCGGGACGTGAGCAGATGGTTGCTATCTCAGTCCCAATGGAGGGATGCACACTGTTATAAACAGCAGAATCTGGAGCAGCTGCCTCGGGTAGAGCCTTTGCTTCAGTATTAGGCCATGCCGTTCTGCATTCACCTCTGAGCCCTCTTGCCAAGAATCCGTGCCCGAGGGCCAGCTGGTAATAAAGTCAATACCACACCACCTGTCTCCTTCCCCAGCCACCAGCAGAACTGCCCTATAAACTTATAAAATGGTGTGTGGAGTGGGGACCCAATAGCAATTGGGATGTGCTGCAAAAAGAGGGATAGCACCTCGGAGTGGTCAACTCCCAGGCCGTTTGGTGTTTTCTGTTCAGGTGCCAGCTCCTGGAGTCCTGTGATTTACTCCAGACTCTTGGCTTTCATTTGAAAAACGAAAAGGAAATTTCTAGCCTCGTAGTTGCAGAGAAAAGCTGGAAAATGGGACCCTTCCCTACAGGCTAAAACCCCCGGAAGCAACTCAAAAGACCCCCAACTTTACATATTTATTTATTTTCAAATCTCACGATGTGTCAGGGGGCGACTCGCGCTCTGTGAATGTCTGGGACTGGCGATACCGGCTGCTGCTTCCATTTGAACAGGACTTTCCGGATGCTGCCAGGAGCTTAGGCTGCCCCTGGAGGGCTTCCAGCTGTTAGTGCTGACAGGCGGCAGACATCCTCTGGAGCCCTTCCCGGGGGAAGCATCTGAACAGTTGTGGCCAATTTTCCATTTGCAGTAACTCCAGCCTTTCATCCTGTAGCTGGGGCTCTTGTCCCCCTCTCCTGGGATGGGGGGAAACAGTCCTTCAACCCCCCCCACCCCAAATCCTGCTGATCTATGAACTAGGCTGAGAGGACACTACTCCCTCGCTGCCCAAAGAGGTCTCTGGTCCTTGCCCCTCACCTCAGCTACCTCCTGCTGCTGCCATGATGGGGGCCTAAGGCCTTCCTCAGACACCAGTTCCAGACGGCAGGACTGATTCCCCTAAGAGGTAGGAGCCTGTCACTCCCAGGCCCCGATTCCAGTCTTGCCCCCACCAGCTTACAGCCAATCAGGAGTCACTCCACCCTTACAGACGCCCCTGCATTTGGGCAGGGCAGCAGACCAATGAATTGACGTAGGTGTGTGTGAGGGGGCGCTAGGATGGCGCCTCCCCCTGGCCGCTCTGGGGAATAGCTCGCCAGGTCAGTACCCCTTCCCCCAGTTGCATACAGTCTCTCTGCCTGTGCAGCCCCGCTCTCACTCCACCAGCTGCGTGACTCAGCCCGCCGGCCGGCTCGCTATTTTCCCCTTCCAGGGTACCAAAGTCTCCATCAACAACCCCGGGCAGTCTTCCCATTCACTGCCACATCGCGCCACTCCCTCACTGGCTAGCAAGGGAACCCAGGCCTGCCACCGCCCGACTCCAGCTCTGTGACCGTCTAGTCAGCAGCCAAGATCCATTCCCTCTTAGACCTCACTGCCCCTCCCAGAGCCCTGTCCTTCCCATCTAGCCCTCCCCTTTCTCTGGGTTTGCCCCCTAGGGAGTAACTAGGGACTACCTGTCCCTGTAGCCTCCAAACACTCCCCCCTTCTCCCAGGGAGTGACCGCAGACTGTCCTAGCAGCCCCTTTCACCGGCCACTTCCCCGCCTTTACAGTCCCAGCCCGGCTTGTTCCTCCTCAACTGGGCTTCCTCATTCAGGCAGGGGATTGCTTAGCCACCGGATTCCCCTCAGCCATGGCCTGTTGGGTTCATTCGGCCCCTTCTCACTCCGCCTCAACCACAGGCGCCAACTTTCTAATGGGCTTGGAGAGTGGGGGGGTGCTCGACCCCAAGCTCTGCCCCAGGCCCTGCCCCCACTCCACCCCTTCCCCAAGGCCCCACCCCGGCCCCATCCTTTCCTGCCCCTGCCCCACCTCTTCCTGCCCCGTTCCATCTTCTGCCCCCAGCACACCGTGCCCTCCCAGAGCCTCCTGCACACCACGAAACAGCTGACCGCGGTGGTGGGAGGGAGGAGAAGGCACTGATTAGCAGGGCCTGCCAGCAGGCAGCAAACACTGAGGGGCAGGGAGGCAGCTGATATGGGGGGGCAACCACTGCGTGCTCAGCACCATCATTTTTCCCCGGTGGGTGCTCAGGGGCTGAAGCACCCACGGAGTCAGTGCTTATTGCCTCAATCCTTTCAGGGCAAGGGTGGGGTGAACACCCCATCACAGTGTGGCTGAAAACCAGAGCAAAAGTTGGCTGGGATGGGGGGTAAAGACATTGATGCCTGTTAACTGCCAGAGACATCAGAGATCTAGAAAGATGGGTGGGTAAGAGAGAGAGCCTGGAAGAGTGAAGTCACCACAGCTTTCCCAGGGCAGACAGACATTTCGCTGAGCTATAATCTGATGAGAGCCTCCACTCAGAGTGTAGCCAGGCTGAGAGTGCAAAGTGAGGGGAGACAGGCAGATGGCTGATATGAAAATCAGGGGAAGATCTGGATCTGAGAAGCCCCGCTAAAGTCTGCTTTTCAAAATTAATCTTACTCCTTTCTTTGTTAACTGCGGGGAATAAGGTGACCAGATGTCCCGATTTTATAGGGACAGTCCCGATTGTTGGGTCTTTTTCTTATATAGGCTCCTATTAGCCCCCACCCCCTGTCTGGTTACCCTAGCAGGGAATGTTCTAGTGAATCAATATTTGCCTCGGCAATATAAGGCTGAAATGTTCATTTAGTAAGGGAATGGGGACAATAGTATGTGACATCTTCCCCCTTCCTTCCTCCCGCCCCCCTGGTGTCCAATGAAAGCTAACCACTGCTTGAATTTTGGATATTGTGAACTCACAATAAAATGCTCGTGGCAAAGCTGCAAGCCAAGAACCAGTTGCCAAAATTATCTGAGTGTTTGGGGAAAAAAATCACAAGCTGCTCACGGACGATTTGCAAACAGAAGAATAGACAAAACTCTGTTAAAAGGCAAAAAAAAAAAAGAAAAATTATTTGCTGCAAATGGGCTGCTCATTTCTAACTGGAAGTATGCAAACAAATGGGGCTGGGGACGCATTACACATCAATCAAACCATAATAAAGAGGAGAAATCGAATCTACTTTCACAGAAGCCAGGAAGGTAAAACAGGGTGGAGCTCTTCAAATTGCCCTGTTCTATACCTCTTGGGCTCCTGCCCAGTCCCAGTGCTTTTTGCAGCTGCAGGAGGTACCTGGAGGTGGGTCTGATCTCCCTCCAAGTGTGGCCATGCCAGGGAAGAGCAAGTCCAGTCCTGCCTCTGCCTGGCCAGGACTCGCAGCGAGGAGCCCCTGGCTGGGGCGCTCCCAGCAGCATAGGGGAGATCAGACCCACCTCCAGCAACTTCCTGCAGCTGGGGCAGCTTCCAAGAGGTGGGTCTGTTCTCCTCCCCAGGGCAGCTGTGCAGGGGAAGAGTAAGTCCCATCCCTCCCCAGCCCAGAGGGGACTAGCAGCTGGAGTAGGAACCCCCAGCTGGCACGTCCCCAGCCCTGCGCCTCCCCTACAATTAGATTTCGCGGGGGAGGTCTGATTTCATGGTCCATGACATGTTTTTCACAGCCATGAATTTGGCAGGGCTCTAGCAATGTGACTCGATAGGAAGAGAGTGAGATGTCGTCTGCTCAGGAGTTTAACAAGCTGTGAAATTCCTCTCTTTCCCAACCAGCCAAGCAAAGGTCACAGCAGCCAGCACGCCGAAAATACTATCCTGTTGATGCAACAGGCCAGAGCTGACCACAAATAATACAAAGTTGGGGGGAGGGGAACCACGATGGCTCTTCTTTGCTGCCACAGCTCGATCCTCCTGGCACAGCACTGCCTTGGAGGGGAACTTGGCACTAGTCGCTGGCAAACTGGGTTATTTCAGGCCGCACAGCAGAGTAAGCCAGAGGCACAGAGAGGTGTGGGGAGGTGGGTGTGGGCTGACTGAGATGCTGTTATAACAGAGCCTGCTGATTTCTACAATCGCACACCCTGATCTTCACAATAGCTGGAGGTGGTTGTTTTACTGTGAACTATGCTGTTGGCATGGCCAGTGTCTCCCCAAAATACACCGCTACCTTCCCTGCACGGGTTGTTTTAGCCCCTTCTTCAGCTGCTTGTATTTGATCTGCTGGCACTTAAGCAAAAACGCCTCTCTCGTCTTCATACGCTTCCTGATTAGTGAAGGTTAATATCCTGAACATGCATCTCCTGCTGCCAGGGCTGTTTATCTCCTTAGCCCCCTACCCCACCTGGCTCTGGCTTCACCCCTGCATCCTGTCTTACAGCTCCCGCCTGCTGGGACGCGATGGGGGCGGAGGATGACTCACCCGACCTTCCAAGTGACATAGGCATGAGGCGCCCAGCCACAAAACAAAACATTTATTCTGAGGTTGGGTGTGTCATCGGTGACAACACCACCCGAGTGGAATGCACTGAGTGAGGCTGTGTATGTGTCCTGCCTATGGGTCCTATACCCACATGTATGGCCCTCTCGTGCCTTTTCAGGGATGCAGCTGCTGGGATTTGCAGCTGTTTCATTGCCTAATTCGTTTGGCTTTCCCACACAGGATGCTTCTGCTTGCCATTACATTTGCCAGATGCCTGGGGTGAAATCCCAGCTCCATTGATCTCATTGGCAGAACTCCCACTGACTTCAGGAGGGCCCAGGATTTCGTGCCTAGTAGCAAGAGAGCTGAACAACTACAGGCTAATATCACCCAGGGCTCTGTAGGCAGTGCCCTGGTGAGAACCCAGCATCTATCCCTGCTGCTGGGCAGGGTGTTGGGATTGGTACCCAAATGCTGTCCCTGGACATTGCTAGGGGCTTCATCTGTTGTGAGCAGCCGCTGTGTCAGTGTGTGTCTGGAAATATGTGAAGATCTGCTAATGTGGTTACTGGAAAGTAGAAGGAGCTTTTCCTCCAGTGCTGAAACCCAGCACTTCCTGTCTGCTGAATGGGGAAAGGAGATTGTGAACAGCTCCATTGTCTGTCTCGGGGGCTGTTCGTGGCTTTCTGTCAGCAGGTCTCTGGGGAAAGTAGCTCAGAAGTGAAACTGCTGACTGGATTCATGGCAATTTCACCGTTGTGAATAAGCTGCTGTGAAACTGGCTAGGTTCTTGTTAATTTCACGCTGCGACTTCTCGGAAGAGGAAGCTAATCTGGGTCTGTCTACACTACACAGTAAAGCTGGGCTCTGAATGCACCCCTGCCACTAGGGTGACCAGACAGCAAATGTGAAAAATCGGGACGGGGGGTGGGAGGCAATAGGAGCCTATATAAGAAAAAGACCCAAAAATCGGGACTGTCCCTATAAAATCGGGACATCTGGTCACCCTATCTGCCACCCACCCACAGATTGGTCTGAGTCAGGCCGGAGAGCCCTCAAGATTTGGGCCTGCAGGCCAGCGATATGAGCCCAAGCCATAGTCCTGCTAGAATGCGGGGCCAGGGCAGCTGCAGCTCCAGTCCAGGTAGCCAGACTCAGGCCTGGAAAGTCGGCCAGTGCTGTCCCACAACCCCCTAAGCCTGTGTTTCCCAGCGCGTCCATCCCAAAACGTCTTACTTGACTCCCAGGAACGGGAAGCAGCCCACATTAGTATCTGTGAATTTGCATCTGTGGTTGACCAGGGCCTGCATCATGATGGAGTAGTGCCCTTTGCGGTTGATGTACTCATGTGCTCCTTGCAGAGGGCAAACTGTCACAGTTCAGAGTGACTGCACCTGTCATGGTCCAGCAAGGGCAACAACACTAGACTCCAGGCTCCTCAGCTATCACCTCTCTTGGGGAGAGACCTGCATCTCTTTCCTTCCTGACCAGGGTTTTTCTAGGCTGCACAGTTCCCTGCCTACATTGTGAGCTCTCCAGAAAGTCAGACTGCCTAAGCAGGCCTGCTTTGTTTTCTCCTCAGAGGCTATAAACAGCATAATTACCCACAGCTGTGTTACTCCTGAGCTCTTTCTAAGCAAGCACATTTATTCTTAAGGTGAAAACATTACAGAGAAAACATTAAAACAATAGAAGAACCTACTTGCATGCTAATAGACTTACCAGAGATCACCTCCCACTCCAGCAAGGGCTCTGGTAGGAGTCAGTTCTTCCAACCCCACACAGGGATTTTTCTGGGGTCACAAGATAATAACAGCTCAGTACAAGCACCCCCATGGATCTGTGAGTCACTCTTTGACACAGTTTGGCCCTCTGATCTTGGGCCCTTGGGAAGAGGTGAGCAGCAGACAATGGGTTTCTTCTCAGGGCATAGCTTCAAAAGTTCGGGTCCGGAGGTGAGAAGTTGCCTGACCCTCCCCCCAAGTCTTTCCTAGGAAACCCATTCAACTAAAAGTTCATTCTTATCTGGCACGTTGTTTACAGGAGTCCTTCGAAGCTCGTGACACTTCCCAGGGCTTACGTTAGCCATGTCTGCCTCCTAGAGATGTTCCACACCATCCCACAATAATACACAAACATTTGCATTGTTAATACAACAAACTGCTAAAATACTTCAACTGAATTCAGTAAGGTTTGTCCAGGGTATTGCAGGAAATTGCCACGTCGCTCACACCCATTGTGGTGCTGTACCACGTGCTCCTTGTGGAGGGCAAAGGATGGGCACCTGAGTTCCCTCAGTGACCATGGCATGGAAAACCCGTGCTCTCAAAGCCAGCAATTATTTCAGGAGCTTTTGTGTCCATCAGAGTCCCGATGAAATTCTCCACCATAACAATCCCCACAGTTGATGTGCCAACTCCAAACTGGTTAGCAACAGACCTGTAGCAATCTGGGGTAGCCAGCCTCCAGGTGGCTATAGCAACCCGCTTCTGGACCCTCATGTGGGTGTCGTGGTGCTCACAGGTCAGGGCAAGCTGATCACAACCCTCCAGGAATGTCTGCTTCTTCATGCAAAAGCTCTGGCGCATAGGCAGTGCATGACTCTTGCATTTGGGGAAGCTGGACACGAGTGCCAGAAGCTCACTAGATGTTTGTGGGGGGGGCCACCGGTGCTCAGAGTGTGATCCCGCCCCCTGCTCCGAGGCCCTGCCTCGGCTTGGCCTCTTCCCTCTGAGGCCCCGCCCACGCTCCGCCCCCAGGCCCCGTTCCTGCTCGGCCGTTTCACCGAGGCCATGCCCCCATTTCACCTCTTCCCATGCCCGCTCTGCCTCTCCCCGCCGAAGCCCGCCTGCTGCTTGGTCCTTTCTACCTCTCCTGCCTTAAGGGCAAGCGACAGGGGCGTTGGTGGTGGAGAGGAGCTAGCAACGAGCAGGGGGAGGCCTTGGGGGAAGAGGCGGAGCAGGGGCAGGAAGAGATGGAGCAAGGGCGGGGCCACGAGGGAAGAGGCTGAGTGGGGGCCTCGGGGTGGAGGGGTTCTCAAACTGGGGGTCTCGGGGTGGAGCGTGGGTGGGGCCACGGTCTGGGCACTGGTGGTGCTTCCACTTCTCGGGAGCTTCTGGCAGTGGGGTTTTGAAGGTGGCGGGCCGGGAGGCCTCTAAAGGGAGGTGCGCCGCATTCGGCATTTCTTGCCCCAAACCTTCTACCCCTGCCCATGCTCTGGGGCCACTGTTGGTCATCCCAGGGCTGCATGACGATGTGATCCCCCAGCCTAGGCTTGTGGCCTGCCCCAGAGGCACTGGTCTACTTATGGGGAATGTGCAGGTATGGCAGCAAGCAGGAGCAGTGTCAGCGGGGTCATGGCTGGCATGCCAATGTCCCCCTCTGAGAGGTGCCTTCAGCAGATCAGATACCACTGTCCAGAGATGCTCTGCCCGACCCCTGAAATCGGACTGACAATGTGGGCTGAAGAAGTTCTTCCACCAAGCTGGGATCCGTGTTGCTGTCTCCAGCTGCTGGGAGCGTGTGATCCAGAAATGGCTCGGCTGGATGTGTTGGGCTTGGAAACACTGAGTCTGCAGGTGTGAGTCCCACATCCCTAGGCGTACTGTGCAGTGTAGACAGGGCCTAAAATATATGTCCTGGTTTAGAGGAAAGTTTCTTCCTATATGCAGGTTGTTCAAAAATGGTTCATTAGAGGGTTCCTTGTGCCTTACTCAGAAGCAGCTGGCACTGGCCACTCTTGCAGGCAGGATACTGGGCTAAATGGAGCATTGAATGGCTCTGACATGGCAATTTCCTCCAGCAAAGCTTCCCCTTAAAGAAAACCAGAGATCTGTGTATAATGCTGTCTAGTTTCTCAATAGCGGCCACAACATGCTGAGGTTTAAACCCGATAGCGCTGATAACACAGGGATGAGCTTTCATGGAAATTGACAGCTGAAAAATCTTGTACTGCGCTTGTTTCTTTTCAGTAATTGCTTTTTGGCAAGGCCTTTGCTTTCACTGTTCTTTCTCTTCCCCTGTCAGCACACGCTCCGAAGCAGACCGTTCACCCTCTGCCGGTCTGCAGCCACAGATTTCACTCCAGGGCAAACCTTGCTTAAGTGCTAAAGTGAAAGAAATCGCTTGTTATAATGTCTCTGCAACACTTAGCAAGCCGCTGGGGTTAGCTTTCTTATAGCATCAATTAAAAACCACTTAGGGCAGTTTAGCCAATTCCTGTAGTAGGAACTCTAAAGGGCTTGTTCTGAAATTGCAAGGCAGCAAACCTTTCGGAAGGATGTTGATAAATTGGAGAGGGTCCAGAGAAGAGCCAGAAGAATGATTAAAGGATAGAAAACGTGCCTTGTAGTGATGGACTGAAAGAGCTCAATCTGTTTTGTTTAACAACGAGGTTAAGGGGTGTCTTGATCACAGTCTATAAGTATCTACATGGGGAAGAAATATTTAATAATGGGCTTTTCAAGCTAGCAGAGAAAGGTCTAACACGATCTAATGGCTGGAAGGTGAAGCGAGACAAATTCAGACTGGAAATAAGGTGCACATTTTTAACGGTGAGAGTAATTAACCATTGGTACAATTTACCAAGGGTCGTGATGGATTCTTGATCCCTGACAATTTTTAAATTGGGATTGGATGTTTTTCTAAAAGGAATTATTTGGGGCAGTTCTCTTGCCTGTGTGATACAGGAGGTCAGACTAGAACAGGGGTTCTCAAACTGGGGGCCGTGAGCTCTCAAGCGGTTGCAAGGTTATTACGGGGGGGGGGGGGGGGGAGTCGTGGGCTGTTAGCCTCTGCCCCCAAACTGCGTTTTGCCTCCAGCATTTATAATAGTGTTAAATATAAAAAAATTGTTTTTAATTTATAAGGGGGAGGGTCGCATTCCGAGGCTTGCTGTCTGAAAGGGGTCACCAGTACAAAAGTTTGAGAAGCGCTGGACTAGAATAATCACAGTGGTCCCTTCTGGCCTCGGAGTCTAGGAATCATTTACCTTTCAGGCGGAAATTGTCTATGCTTGGTGTCTTCTGCAGAGTGGATTTTTCTGCTAAGGATGAGCAAAATTCCTTCTGAGATTTTTCGGTTTGGAGAGGGTAGATTCTTTTCTCCCTTCCTTCCCCAAACACTTTTTCTTTAATCTCTTCCCCCTCCCCCCGCCCCGCTATTTAGACAGAGTTACAGCAAAAAGAAACAGGCATGTGTCTGTAAGCAGCCGTGGACAGCTCCCTCTTTGAGGACTAGTGTGTTTGCCTGTTTTGTTTTGAAAGTTCACTTTAACGAAACTATGTCTGTCGGTAAATTAGGGTGAGCGTGCGTGGGATGACAGGTGAGCGCTTAAAGTGACACTGACAGCCTGACATCTAGTCCACTTCCAAACATGACGTAGGGGGGCGGTTTTCAGAAACCCCTAAGGGACCCCTTGTGACCAGGGCCGGCTCTGGCTTTTTTGCCTGGGGCGGCAAAAAAGCCTCCCGCTGCCCCCCCCCACGCCCCCTGGCGGGGAGCGCAGCAGGGCAGGGCACCAAGCCCGGCCGCGGCCCCGCTCTCCCTGACCGGCCGGAGCGCCGGGAGGAGGGCAGTGAGCCCGGCCGCGGCCCCGCTCTCCCCAGCCGGCCGGAGTGCCGGGGAAGGGCGGCGAGCCCGCTGCGGCCTCGCTCTCCCCGTCCAGCCGGAGCACCAGGGGAGGGCGGTGAGCCCGCCGCGGCCCCACTCTCCCCGGCCGGCCGGAGTGCCGGGGGAGGGCGGCGAGCCTGCCGCGGCCCCGCTCTCCCCGGCCGGCCAGAGAGCCGGGGGAGGGCGGCGAGCCCGCCGCGGCCCTGCTCTCCCCGGCCGGCCAGAGCGCCGGGGGAGGGCGGCCCCGCTCTCCCCAGCCGGCCGGAGCGCCGGGGGAGGGCGGCCAGCCCGCCGCGGCCCCGCTCTCCCCAGCCGGCCAGAGCGCCGGGGGAGGGCGGCCCCGCTCTCCCCAGCCGGCCGGAGCGCCGGGGGAGGGCGGCCAGCCCGCCGCGGCCCCGCTCTCCCCAGCCGGCCAGAGCGCCGGGGGAGGGCGGCCAGCCCGCCGCGGCCCCGCTCTCCCTGGCCGGCCAGAGAGCCGGGGGAGGGCGGCGAGCCCGCCGCGGCCCCGCTCTCCCCAGGTGAGCACCGCCCCCCTCCAGGTGCCGCCCCAAGCACATGCTTGGAGGGCTGGTGCCTGGAGCCGGCCCTGCTTGTGACTGATGGCTATGCCCGATTCCGTGGGAGTGTCTGAACATCTCTGCCTAGTGGTCCCAGGGAATACAACTGCCTTGAGTTGCCCTAACAATTTTTGTACTGCTACAGCTATTCTTTATCGTTTTACGGGTCCAGTTCAATGGAACACTAGCAGCCCCTTTATCCCAGCTCTGCTGGCACTGAGGGCTGAAAGGTCCAGTCACTGGGGACTCCCCTCCCCCCACATGACACCTCTTCAAAGCAGGGGCTGAGGAGAGGAGAGGGCTGGGAAAAAATCTAGCAGCCTTTTTGCCAGGGAAGGTGTCTGAGCTCCCTTGGTCTGGCTCTCACCCTGGCAAGAGATGTTGGAGGCGTCTGGCTTTTGTCTGCAGTGCTAGCTGCTTCCTCTGCCGGTGGGAAAGGGAATCGTAGCCTGCCCCAGCTACCTACTACTGACAACAAGGGTTTCCTCCCTCCACCCGCTTAAAGTCAACTATTTCCCTGATGCAGCAACAGTGCGTGACCTTTTCTGGTGATGTGATCCAAAAACAGCCAATGGGATCTGTGTAAAAAAAAAAAATCCCTACGGTTAGTGTGTTCAGATATTTATTAATAGTTTATAAAGCACTGTGGGAAGAAGGGTGCTCTGATGCAATGTGATTTAGTAACTTAGAACCCTCTGGGTTCAGATCATTTTGTGGCAGATATCAAACATCTTGCTTCATCCTAGTCATGCCTAAAAAGGCAGTCTGTTTGATGGTATGGCAGAAGTTACATCATACCTGTCTGGAGTAAGTACCTCTCTGGCCTCCATCGCCATAGGGTTGGAGCACCTCACAGTCTGTAAAATTTGTCCCCACAGCACCCCATGAGGTAGGGCAGTGCTATTATCCCCATTGTACCAATAGGGAAACTGAGGCAGAAAGAGACTAAGTGATTTGCTCAAGATCATACAGGCAGCCTGGAGCAGAGCAGGGAACTGAATCTAGGTCTCTTACAGCCCAATGTAGCCCGCTAACCACTGGACCATCCTTCCTAGCTTGTACCACTGCTACACTTACCACATTATAAAGACACATCTCATACACGCTAGGAAGAAATCTATAAAGACTGGGGCCATTCCAGATTCCTCCTCCTCTGGTAGAACAAGTAGGCTGCACCGATATCAAACAGGGCTTAACTGGAAAGAGTTCAAGGATCCTTTGTTTCTAACTTGTGAGGGGGACAGTAAGCAGCATGAACCCGAGCTTTTTAAGAGAGGACATCTTGGGTTTTTAAGAGAGGACATCTCTGCATCAAGACCCAGCAGCACTAGGCTGACATGAGGGCATCTGCCTATCTAATCCTCACCGTCGTATGGTCAAAGCAGGCGTAAGACAAGAACAAAAGTCTGAGCATGAAGCCCTGAATGGATCAGGGCGAGTTTCATGCCAGCAGAGACCTGCAGCTGGGAGATGTCTTGGCCAAGCCAATCCAGCCTGAATAGCAAGAGACTTGGAAACTGGGAAGGCTGGAATGAGGACAGAGAACTTGTTTACTTGAGCCTTGGGAGTGACCCCTCGGCTGCTGTTTGGGAGCGAGCAGGCTTGCGTGCTGCTGCTTTGGCTATTAAATACTCATCCCTGCTCAGGGCCATGCTAACAGGAATAAACAGAGGCTGGCGAAGATCATGAGCTAATCCTGCCTGGGGGCCCAACCATCTCGCTTACCAGGGAAAGAAGCCACCTACCCAGCCATCCCAGCAGCGTGGGTGCAAACACACAGGGCTTGAATACCCCCCCTGTAAGCAATGGGTGGTGAAAGGCACACACCCTTGTGGGAACAGCCCCAACTCTCTGCCCCCAAGCAGTGATTCATCCCCAGGACCACGGGGTGGCAACAGCTCTGTGAGACGAGGGCAGCTTTAGCTCCAGCCAGGGTTCCACCCCCCAGGAGCCAGGCTGTCTCAGGCACCTTTGGAGATGGGCTAAATCAGCTCATTTCCTGGGGGCTCTTCCCGGGCCACCTCACTGGCCAGCCCCGCCCACGCCTTGGGCTCCCACAATGAGCTCTCCAGCAGGGTGGGAGTTGTAGGTGGCTGGCACGGCTGCACCCTCTGCTCCAGCTGGATTGTCGCTCCTGGGAGCCCCCAGCTTTCCACGGACGGAACCCAGGTGGGCGAATCTGGCCTTTCGTTTATAAACCCGTGTCCCGCCTGGGGGGGGAGGGGGGGAGAGGAGCAATATGCGGCCATTAGCAGACCTCAGAGGCTGTTATTACAATGGCCAGCAGAGGCAGCAGCGGTCTGCGCAGTGATGTAAGGAGGCTGAAGGAGAGAACAAAGCGGCGTGACGAGTGTGGGAAGCAGCGTGAAAGCGGCGAGCCGTCAGGAGGGTGTAACGGCAGTGGGATGAGCTGATATTAAGGCCAGAAGATTATGCAAGGCAGCTCCATATTTCAACCACCTCTCTCTGTTGCAGAGCCAGAATCTGTGCATATGGGCTTTTCTATTTTTATCCAAGCTGACTTGTGACTGTCTCTTGCACGCAAACTTGCTGTGGTTTTCTTCAAAGAGCTAGACTCTGTGTAACCATCCTCTGGGACCAACTGTGCTGACTGAAAGCCCTTCAGAAGTGGGGTACTTCTGAACTGATGCATTAGGGGTGGGGGAGTCATTTTGAGACGCACTTCCTAAGAGGAGAGAGCTGGCCTTGTTTTTCTGAATAGGACCATTGGGACACTGCTGGGGACAGCAGGACCTGGACCTGGGATGTGAAAGCAGGAACTTCTAGTATCTGAGCTGAAAGGCTCTGTAAGCCTTGGCTGGGAACAGGCTCATCGACTGCTATGTGACTCCGTCACCCATAGAGGGGGACAAAGCTCCACACAGGGTTATAGTGTCATCAGTCAGACATTTGGTGAAGCCGGAAGCCTGTTCCCTGGGTGTGTAGCCTTGGACAGGACCAGGGACAGTCTCCAAGGTGATGTAGTCCAGAAGGATTGCTGGATCTGTCTGGGTCCAAACTCTTCAGTAAAGAGTATCCTCATATCCAGCCAGGTCCTCCCTGTCCCGTACCAGCAGGGACATTCTGGGCACCGTGGTCGTAGCAGAGAGCTTCACAGAGCTGGCGCTGTATCCAAGGGGTTTCAAAGACAATGCCTATGTATGTGAGAGCTCAGGAGGACGCTGGGTCCCTTCTGGAGTGAAATGGAGAGTGAAGGTGGAGAAAGGGAAGAAGCAGCAGAAAAGATTTTCATGGAGCGGCAGAAGCAGCCGGTGTGAGGTCCTACTGCAGAGAACGGAAAAGGGAGTTAGGACCTGCATGGGGAACAACTATATAATGAGTCTAGCAGAGAAAGGAATACCACTACCCAGTGACTGGAAGTTGAAGCTTGACCAATTCAGACTGGAAATTAGGCGCAAATGTTTAATTGTGAGAGTGATTAACCATTCAAACGATTTACCGAGGGTCGAGGTGGATTCTCTGTCGCTGACGATTTTAAAATGATGATTGGATGTTTTTCTAGGAATTATTTGGGGGCAGGTCTCTGGCCTGTGTGATACAGGAGGGCAGACTAGGTGATCAGAGTGGTCTCTTCAGGCCTTGGAGTCTATGCCACTTGTAGGACGCTAGCCCAGAGGTGCTGACTTCCAGAGTTCCCAGGGGGTGCTCAACCACCCCCCCGCCCCACCTCTTCCTGCCCCTGCCCCGCCCCTGCCCCACCCCATTCCACTGCCTTCCCCCACCTCTTCCTGCCCCCAGTCCTCCCCCTCCGCCCCAGTGCCTCCTGCATGTCGCTGAATAGCTGATCGAGGTGGGCAGGAGGCGCTGGGGGGGGGAGGGGGAGCTGATCCACGGGGATACTGGTGCGTGCTGAGTACCCACTATTTTTTTCCCAAAGTTGGTGCCTATGCTCTAGCCCAGGGGTTCTCAGACTTCATTGCAGCACGACCCCCTTCTGGCAACAAAAATTACTACACGACCCCAAGAGGGGGGACCGAAGCCTGAGCCTGCCCAAGGCCCACTGCCCCGGGTGGGGGGGCCAAAGCCTCAGCCCCACTGCCCTGAGCTGGGGGGCCAAAGCCGAAGCCCAAGGGCTTCAGCCCCAGGCAGGGGGCCTGTAATGCGAGCCCCGCCGCACAGGGCTGAACCCCTCAGGCTTCAGCTTCGACCCCAGGCAGTGGGGCTTGGGCTTCGGTTTCGGCCCCGGGTGGTGCGGCTCGGGCTTTGGCTTTGGGCCCCAGGAGTCTAAGCCAGCCCTGGTGACCGCATTAAAATGGGGTCGCGACCCACAGTTTGAGAACGGCTGCTCTAGCCAAAAATAAGTGCTGAGGAAGGAATTGCAAAAATGCTGCATGACCCGGCCAGCTGGAAGGAGGATGTGAGAGCTGTCATTATGCAAGGGGAAAGTAAGAGGATAACAAGGAAGACCATAGAACACAGGCTATGAAATCATTTAGGCACCTTTTGAAAATGTTGCCCCTTAACTATTAATCCTGCCCTCCAAAGGGCTTGCAAACCCTCCCAGCTTGATGTCATCCAAAAATTTTGTAAGTACACTCTCCACTCCCTTATCCAAATCAGTAATGAAAATATGGAATCGGAGTGGACCCAGACAGTAGTGGACCTTTACTTAGGGTGACCAGATGTCCCATTTTTAAAGGGACAGTCCCGTTTTTGGGACTTTTTCTTATATAGGCGCCTATTACCCCCACCCCCTGTCCCGTTTTTTCACAGTTGCTATCTGGTCACCCTACCTTTACTGGACCCACTAGATACACCCTTCCAGTCTGACAGTGAACCACTGATCACTGCTCTGCGAGGATGGTCTTTCAACCACTAGTGCACCCACCTTATAATAATAGGGTGACCAGACAGCAAATGTGAAAAATCGGGACGGGGGTGGGGGTAATAGGAACCTATATAAGAAAAAGACCCCAAAATCGGGACTGTCCCTATAAAATCGAGACATTTGGTCACCCTATATAGTAAGTAATTTCACTTAGACCGCATTTCTCTAGTTTGCTTAGGAGAATGTCATGTGGGACTGTCATGCGGGGGGGATGTACCCCACGCTGTTCCAGTAACCAGAGAGTTAACACAGGCACTGCTGATTGGCAGCCTCACCGCAGCTGGGAGGATAAAAGGGCTGAGAACCAGCTGGGAAGGGCAGCCACAGGAGGAGTGAGCAGGCTGGAGAAGGGACCTCCTGCCAGGAAGCTGTTGAAGGAGCCACCCAGGGACAACACCCTGGAAAGAGATGACCAGACCGCCAGGCTGAAGAGCCTGCATAGCCCCGGGGGAAGGCAGGAAGGAGCTCAGAGCACAGCCGGAGTCGACGAGCCCTGATTCAGCTTATCTAGCTTGAGCATGGGCGGCGGGTGAAGTTTCCCCTCGGGGAGCCTAGCTCCCTGTTCTGCCTCTTCCACCAGCAGCCCCGTCCCCTGCCCCAGGTCCCGCTCATGGTGTGCATCCCTCCTCTCCTTCCCCCCATCCCTGCTTGGCCCCGCCCCCGCCGCCGCTCGCCACATGTGTTCCTCCTCTCCTTCCCCCCATCCCTGCTTGGCCCCGCCCCCACCGCCACTCACGTTCCTTCTCTCCTTCCCCCCACCCCTGCTTGGCCCCGCCCCCACCGCCACTCGCCACATGCGTTCCTCCTCAATTTTGTTCTTTACAATAGTTTCAACCAATTTGCCCGGTACTGAAGTGAGGCTTACTGGCCTGTAGTTGCCAGGGTCACCTCTGGAGCCCTTTTTAAAAATTGGCGTCACATTAGCTATCCTCCAGTCATTTGGTACAGAAGCTGATTTAAATGATAGGTTACAGACGACAGTTAGTAGTCCTGCAATTTCACATTTGAGTTCCTTCAGAACTCTTGGGTGAATACCATCAGGTCCTGGAGACTTATTACTGTTTAGTTTATCAATTTGTTCCAAAACCTCCTCTAATGACACCTCAATTTGGGACAGTTCCTCAGATCTGTCACCCAAAAAGAATGGCTCAGGTTTGGGAATCTGCCTCACATCCTCAACAGTGAAGACCGATGCAAAGAATTCATTTAGTTTCTCCGCAATGGCCTTATCGTCTTTGAGTGCTCCTTTAGCATCTCGATCGTCCAGTGGCCCCACTGATTGTTTAGCAGACTTTCTGCTTCTGATGTATTTAAAATTTTTTTTGCTATTTCTTTTGGAGTCTTTGGCTAGCTGTTCTTCAAATTCTTTTTTGGTCTTTCTAATTATATTTTTACACTTCATTTGCCAGAGTTTATTTTCTATTTTCCTCATTAGAATTTATCTTCCATTTTTTAAAGGATGCCTTTTTGCCTCTCACTGCTTCTTTTACTTTGTTGTTTAAACACGGTGGCTCTTTTCTGGTTCTCTTACTATGTTTTTTAAATTGGGGTATACATTTAAGTTGAGCCTATATTATGCGTAGATTGCCTACCCTGTCGGTCCTTCATCAGTTGAGACTGAGCTGATCACAACATGTCTTCCAATCTTCTCTTGCTCTGGCCATCCTTCGCCATGCTTGTCCATGTCTCCTTGTTAGGAAATCATCCCACCTCTTTGGAGGCCGACCGCGTGGCCGTTTCTGTTCTCGCAGATACCACTCGGATATAGCTGCGGTCCATCTGTTGTCGCTGAGTCAGGCCACATGTCCCGCCCACCGCATTTTGCTGAGCCTGCTTTCAACAACAATGTCTCGCACTCCAGACTGCTGCCTAATTATTTTGTTGGGGATGTGATCGCGGAGCAAAATGCCCAGAAATGTTCCTTCCATCGCCCTCTGTGTGACAGACAGTTGCTGTTCTTCAATCTTTGTCAGCGACCATGTTTACCTGCCATATAACATCGCTGGAAGCACAGTCGAGTTGAAAAGATTCGCACGAGTTGTTTTCTGATCTTTCCTTGGAGGATGTCCTTGATGTCATTGAATGCGAACCATCCAGCTTTTTTTCTGCATGACAGTTCACCTTTCTGATCGTGGCGTATGTTGACTTCCTGGCCCAAATAAACGTATTTATCAACCTCTTGGATCTGCTCTCCTCCAAGAGTTATTTGGGTTCTTGGTAGAGCATCTGATCTCATGTATTTCGTTTTTGACTGATTCATTTTTAATCCGACTTGACTACTTTTCTTGTTCAGTTCTTTAAGCATTCTCTCAAGCTGGGCTGTATTTTCGACTATCAGCACTATATCATCTGCGAACCTGAGACTGTTTAGCTGCTCGCCGTTGATATTAATCCCACCTTTCAAGTCTGCTCGTCGAAAAACCAATTCAAGACAGGCTGTGAATAATTTTGGTGAAACTGTATTTCCTTGTTTCACACCTTTCTTGATGGGGATTCAGAGGAGAGTATCAAACAGCTATATGTCCATGCTGCAGCCAGAGTTCGCTTCCTTTAGTAATGTGATATATTTCATGCTGATGCCCTGTTCTGAAAGAGCTTCAAGAACGGCGTTAGTCTGTACGCTGTCAAACGCCTTTTCGTAGTCCACGAAGGCAATGCACAAAGGGAACTTATATTCCCTTGAACGCTCTACTAGTTGGTTTGGAGTGAAGAGGTGGTCTATTGTGCTATAATTATGGTGGCTCTATTATGGTGTCTTTAAAAAGTTTCCACGCAGCTTGCAGGGATTTTACTTTTGGTACTGTACCTTTTAATTTCTGTTTCACTAACCTCCTCATTTTTCTTTAGTTCCCCTTTCTGAAATTAAATGCTAGTGTTGGGCTGCTGTGGTGTTTTCCCTGCCATAGGGATGTTAAATTTGGGGGAGGGATAGCTCAGTGGTTTGAGCATTGGCCTGCTAAACCCAGGGTTGTGTGTTCAATCCTTAAGGGGGCCACTTAGGGATCTGGGGCAAAATCAGTACTTAGTCCTGCTAGTGAAGGCAGGGGGCTGGACTCAATGATCTTTGAGGGTCCCTTCCAGTTCTATGAGATAGGTATACCTCCAAATTATATTATGATCATTATTACCAAGCAGTCCAGCTATATTCATCTCTTGGACCTGATCCTCTGCTCCACTTAGGACTAAATCAAGATTTGCCTCTCCTCTGGTGGGTTCCAGGACTAGCTGCTCCAAGAAGCAGTCATTTAAGGTGTCAAGAAACTTTATCTCAGCATCCCTTCCTGAGATGACACGTACCCAGTCAATATGGGGATAGTTGAAATCCCCCATTATTATCATTGAGTTTTTTATTTTAATAGCCTCTCTAATCTCCCTGAGCATTTCAGAGTCATTAACACCATCCTGGTCAGGTGGTCTGTAATATAGCCCTACTGCTATATTCTTATTTTTCAAGCGTGGAATTACTGTCCATAGAGATTCTATAGTACAAATTAGTTCATTTAAGATTTTTACTTCATTTGATTCTACACTTTCTTTCACATATAGTGCCACTCCCCCATCAGCACAACCTGTTCTGTCCTTCCGATATATTTTGTACCCTGGTATTATTGTGTCCCATTGATTATCCTCATTCCACCAGGTTTCTGTGATGCCTATTATATCAATATCCTCATTTAATACTAGGCACTCTAGTTCACCCATCTTATTATTTAGATTTCTAGCATTGGTATATAAGCATTTTAAAAACTTGTCATTTTTTGGCTGTCCCTTATTGCATGACGTAATTGAATGGGACTTTTTTTCATTTGACTGTTTCTCATCAGATCCTCCCTGTATTTTATCGTTTTCCATCCTCTCCTCCTTATTAGGACATAGGGAATCTCCATGTATAGATCTTCCCCTAAGGGATGTCTCTGTCCGAACCACATGCTCCTCCGCACCTATCGGCTTTCCCCCAGCCTTTAGTTTAAAAACTGTTCTACGACCTTTTTAATTTTAAGCACCAGCAATCTGGGTCCGTTTTGGTTTAGGTGGAGACCATCCTTCCTGTATAAGCTCCCCCTCTCCCAAAAGCTTCCCCAGTTCCTAATAAAGCTAAACCCCTCATTTCCCCAGAGATCAGGCATCCTTCCGGTGCTTCGGAGGAGGGAGGATCTTACAGGTGATAGGTCGAGCTATTACCATATGTGGCATACCTTTAATGTTGCAACTTCTAGCCACGCAACGGGGGGGGGGCTGAGTGGGGAGGGGCTGAGGAGAGGAGGGATGTGGTGAGCAGAGGTGGGGGAGGGGGCCGAGTGGGAAGGGGGTGAGGAGAGGAAGGATGTGGTGAGCGGAGGTGGGGGGGCTGAGTGGGAAGGAGGTGAGGAGAGGAGGGATGTGTTGAGTGGAGGTGGGGGAGGGGGCTGAGCGAGGAGGGGTGAGGAGAGGAGAGATGTGGCGAGCAGTGGGGGGGACTGAGCGGGGAGGGGGTGAGGAGAGGAGGGATGTGGTGAGCGCCGGTGGGGGAGACTGAGCAGGGAGGAGGTGAGGAGAGGAGAGATGCGGTGAGCGGCGGCGGGGGGGCTGAGCGGGGAGGGAGTGAGGCGAGGAGGGGTGTGAGCGGAGGTGGGGGGGCCGAGCGGGGACGGGGGAGGAGAGGAGGGATGTGGTGAGCGGAGGTGGGGGTTGGGGCTGAGTGAGGAGGGGGTGAGGAGAGGAGGGATGTGGTAAGTGGAGGGGGGGCTGAGCGGGGAGCGGGTGAGGAGAGGAGGGATGCAGCAGGGGGGGCCGAGCGGGGACGGGGGGAGGAGAGGAGGAATTGGCAAGCTGCGGCGGGGATCTCTGGGGAGGAGGGTGGAGTGCTGGAAAGGAGCGGTCAGGCAGCGGCCGGCATAGAACGCTGGGCTTTTATATGTGCCATGCAGGTTCCCGGGTGGCTGAGGAGGTGGTATCTCCCTGGGGAATCAAGCTGGGGAGTCCAAGGGACCCGGGAAGCTGAGCAGCAGATACCTCCTCCTCAACTGCCCGGGAACCTGCAGGGTGCATAATAAATAAGCAAAAACTTCCGGCGGAAGCCCACTCCCAGCAGGGTTGGGAAGAGGCATGACCACCATGGCCCACGCGTCCAGCGGCAGTCGGCAGTGGCTGCGTCAGCAGAGGCTTAGACTTATACCCACTGCCCAGGAGCTTGAGGGCCCTGAGCTGGAACCTGGTGGAGTGGGCGGGTCTCGGTTCCTCTACTAACCTACTGACGGACTTAAGAGCAGAGGGAGGTTTCAGATTCCTGGGCACCAGAAATAGACTAACAGCCCTATCAGGTTGTGATCACTCAGGTGCTATGCCCCCCACCTGGCCAAAGGGGACACCATTGCATCCACTCACAGGGACTGTGTCCAAAGCCTTACTAAAATCAAGATATATCACATATACTGCTTCCCACCCCAATCCGCCCACCCAGTAACCCTGTCAAAGAAGAAAACGACATAGGTTTGGCATGATTTGTTCTTGACAAAGCCATGCTGGCTATTCCTTATAATCCTATTATCTGCCAGGTGTTTACACATGGATTGTTTAATAATTTGTTCCAGTATCTTGGTTGCAATCTTTGTAGAAATGAAACAGGTTGAGAAACGTTGACTTTTCTTCTAATCTAAGTCCATGAATAAAGAGTGATTCATCACAATGACTACGAAGAACAGAATCACCTGGTCATAAATTCTGTGCTGTCCATAATGCCCGTAGAGCAAAGCAAACAAATCCTCTGGTGTCTGGGGAGAGGAAGCTGTATGGTACCTTTCTACAGCAGATAATTTGGCACTATCTACATCTGAAGGTTGCTAATAGCAAGTCCTGGAAGCAGCTCTCTGACGTAGGGCTTGATCGTAGGCCCCTGAAATCAATGAGAAGCAGGTCAGGTCCATAGGCCATAATTTCCAGAAGAATCGAGCACCTGCAACCAGAGCAGGTTTTTTCCAGAGGTCAGCCAGACTTTCACAAGTACCCAGCATCCCCCTTTGGGAGCAATGGGAGATGCTGGGTGTCGAGCTATTTTGAAAATCCGGCCACCTGCGGGTAAGACTGGCGTTCTCCAACCTTTCCATGATACAGACAACATCTTAATAAAAAATATCGGATAGACACTCCCATTCACGATCACACAGACCCCACCTCTCTCCCATCTGGGATGGTGACAACCGCAGCAATTGTTCGCATGGAAAAATATTATTAGGAACGTATCGGAGGTACTGTTTAACTTCTTTAAATGTGGTTTAGCAGCTGGAAACAAGGAAGAGGAGCCTGCATAGAATCATAGAATATCAGGGTTGGAAGGGACCTCAGGAGGTCATCTAGTCCAACCCCCTGCTCAAAG
This sequence comes from Emys orbicularis, assembly GCF_028017835.1. Classification (NCBI taxonomy): domain Eukaryota; kingdom Metazoa; phylum Chordata; order Testudines; family Emydidae; genus Emys; species Emys orbicularis. The sequence goes on along the minus strand of NC_088686.1, from coordinate 8,892,817 downwards.
CAGGACCAATCCCCAACTAAATCATCCCAGCCAGGGCTTTGTCAAGCCGGGCCTTAAAAACCTTGAAGGATGGAGATTCCACCACCTCCCTAGGTAACCCATTCCAGTGCTTCACCACCCTCCTAGTGAAAAAGTTTTTCCTAAGATCCAACCTAAACCTCCCCCACTGCAACTTGAGACCATTACTCCTTGTTCTGTCATCTGCTACCACTGAGAACAGTCTAGATCCATCCTCTTTGGAACCCCCTTTCAGGTAGTTGAAAGCAGCTATCAAATCCCCCCTCATTCTTCTCTTCTGCAGACTAAACAATCCCAGTTCCCTCAGCCTCTCTTCATAAGTCATGTGCTCCAGCCCCCTAATCATTTTTGTTGCCCTCCGCTGGACTCTTTCCAATTTTTCCACATCCTTCTTGTAGTGTGGGGCCCCAAACTGGACACAGTACTCCAGATGAGGCCTCACCAATGTCGAATAGAGGGGAATGATCACGTCCCTCGATCTGCTGGCAATGCCCCTACTTATTCAGCCCAAAATGCCATTAGCCTTCTTGGCAACAAGGGCACACTGTCGACTCATATCCAGCTTCTTGTTCACTGTGACCCCTAGGTCCTTTTCTGCAGAACTGCTGCCTAGCCATTCGGTCCCTAGTCTGTAACAGTGAATGGGATTCTTCCGTCCTAAGTGCAGGACTCTGCACTTGTCCTTGTTGAACCTCATCAGGTTTCTTTTGACCCAATCCTCTAATTTGTCTAGGTCCCTCTGTATCCTATCCCTACCCTCCAGCGTATCTACCACTCCTCCCAGTTTAGTGTCATCAGCAAACTTGCTGAGAGTGCAGTCCACGCCATCCTCCAGATCATTAATGATCAGCAACTTTCTACATTCCACCACCACCACCATCTGAGTGGATCACTGGTGGTCCATGTCCTGGGAATGATGGCTGTAAAAAACAGGACTTTAATCTCAGCTTTGCACAAATGATCCTGCTTTCACCGAATAGGAGTAATAATAATAATAAAAAGGTTAACATTGACTCCAGCAGATTTTATTGTTTATTAGCTCTGTGACCCAATAGTCCTTGCAGTTACTGCTCTGCATAGGAACAGCTGCAACAATAATGAGCAACTGATTTATATCAGATTTTTCTCGACTGGGACTGATTAATAAAGTTTTGCTAAAGCATCTGGAAGGAGCCATTGTTGCCATAGGAACCTGGCAGGAGGCAACATGTAGGGCGTTGGTTTTCTTTGCAGTCTCTTCTATGGATGATCTGAGTTGTCCAGACTTCTCTCTAAGAGAGGTTTTCCCCAAAGAGCCTGATTTCTTCCCTGTGACACGCTGCTGCACTGTGGGGCTTTCCATAGAAGGAAAAGTCTGCCTAACCAGCCTGCCCTAAAATCCTGGGATGGTGGCAGCCATCTTGAATCTCCTCAGTTGCTAGCCTAGGCCTCAATCCTGCATTACTTGTGCACTTAAAAGTCCCTCTTGACTTCAGAACCTCTCAGTGATTGGTTTGGGGTGCATTGGACCTATACGCCATCAACTATAACTGCAAGCAGCCCGGCTTTATCTTTAAAACTGGGGTGTCACATATTGGCCTGAACCTATTGACTTCAGCGGAATTGTTCCTAATTCATTCTGGTGTAAAGGAGAGGAGAATCAGGACCCGCAGATCTAGAATGCCAGTATGGGCTAGCAGCACCACTGGGCCGGAACCTCAGCTGGTCTAAACCATCACAGCCCCATTGACTTCATCCACTGTTATCAGTGCAGCTGTGCCGCCAGCCGAGGATCCGCTCCCAGGAGTCAGCCGGGCTCTGGTGAGTTCTATATTTAGCAGCACTTTCTTCCACTCCCGTTAGTAGAGAATTCTTTATTTTTTCTTGGCTTCGTCATTTTACGTGCAGAATTATTTATTTTAAAGGAAGCAATTAATGTACATTTGCAAGAGTCTCAAGCCTGTAGCTTGGATTCCTCCTGAACTGATTCCCAGGCAGTCGGTGAGGGCAACGTAACGAGTAGGCAACTGCCGGATTTGGAGCCTGTGATGACATAGTTCAGGCAGCAGCATTGCCATGCCAACTTGTGATGGCTGAACTTCAAGCATTCGCCCAGAATTGAACAAAAACCATTTCCTGCGATAGCGAAGGAGCATGGACAGATATTTTCACATGTTGGCTTTTTCCTGGCTGTCCTGGGGCGGGGTATGGAGTGCTAATGAGAAACGGATGATGATTTATGGATGCCTTGAAAAAGAAAAAAATCACACAGCAGGGCTCATTCCACTGTTCATATTCCCTTCCTGCAATGAGTCTGAACTCTTGGAATGTCTTGGCAGATGAACCAACCTCTGTGTGGTTTTCTGCACATATGCTGTAATCAGCTCTGCTGTAGGCAAGGTCATGGGAATGTTAGAAAGGTGTCACTTCCCACATGCCGTTGGCATAATGAGGAGAGAGTTCAATTAACCTCTCTTTGGTCTGTAATGACCTACATTGCCTGTCACTCTCTGTCTCTGATTTGATTTGGGTGGCCGCTCTGAGAAGTCATTCCGGTAGGTAGGTTGTCTTTTTTGATGTAAGAGAAAGCTCTGGGCCAGATCCTCAGCTGACGTAAATTGGCGTGGCTCCATTGAAGTCCATGAAGTGATGCCAGTTTATACCAGCATAGCTCCATGGACTGCAATGGAGCTATGCAGACTTACACAGCTGAGGATCTGGCCCAGCCAGAGATTAAAATACAAATCACACATGTACTACTCAAAGGAGAAGTCTTACTCCCGCTTTCCTCCAGGAGCAGTGACACATTTATGACATTAACAGTGGGCAGGGAATGGCCAGTATCAGAGGGCATGGCTACACTTGCAAATGTAGAGCGCTTTGAGTTAAACCAGCCTTCGTAGAGCTCAGTAGGGAAAGTGCTGGAGTCTGTCCACACTGACAGCTGCAAGCGCATTGGCGTGTCCACATTTGCGGCACTTGCAGCAGCATTGGGAGTGGTGCATTGTGGGCAGCTATCCCACAGAGCACCTCTTCCTATTCTGGTGCTGTGGCTTGTGGGAAGGTGTGGGGGCATTCTGGGTCCTGTCCCAATGCCCCATGATCCATCGGTTCGCATCCCAGCAATCCCTCTGGTTCCGTCCACAATTGGCACCATCTTTCAACGTTTTTTTGTACTGCGCGCTCTGTCTTCCCTTTCAGTCTGCAGGAATGGTGCCTGAACTGCTGAGGAATATGCTGACAAGTCTCGCCAGCACATCACATTTGGCAGTCGAGTTATTCCTTAAGATCCAAAGTGACAGCAAGGACTCCGATGATGATATTGACTCGAGTGACGCATACGACACAAGATTGCTTGTGGCATTCACGGACATCTCACCACTGTGGAATGGCACTTTTGGGCTCGGAAAACAAGCACTGAGTGGTGGGAACACATTGTCATGCAAGTCTGGGATGACGAGCAGTGGCTGCAGAACTTTCGCATGAGAAAAGCCACTTTCATGGGACTGTGTGAGGAGCTCGCCCCCATCCTGCGGCGCAAGGACACGAGATTGAGAGCTGCCCTGACGGTGGAGAAGTGGGTAGCTATTGCAATCTGGAAGCTGGCAATTCCAGACAGCTACCGATCGATCGCTAACCAGTTTGGAGTGGGGAAGTCGACTGTTGGAATCATGTTGATGCAAGTTTGCAGGGCCATTAATCGCATCCTACTCAGAAGAACCGTGACTCTGGGTAACGTGCATGACATTGTGGCTGGCTTTGCACAAGTGGGTTTCCCTAACTGTGGAGGGGCGATAGATGGGACGCATATTCCAATTCTGGCACCAGCCCACCTAGCCTCCCAGTACATTAATCGGAAGGGCTATTTCTCTATGGTTCTCCAGGCACTTGTGGATCACTGTGGGCGTTTCATTGACATTAACTCAGGCTGGCCCGGAAAGGTGCATGACGCAGGCATCTTTCGGAACACTGGCCCATTGAGGAAGCTGCAAGCCGGGACTTTTTTCCCAGACCAGAAGATCACTGTAGGGGAAGTCGAAATGCCCATTGTGATCCTTGGAGACCCCGCTTACCTGTTAATACCGTGGCTCATGAAACCCTACACAGGGAGCCTTGATAGCAACAAGGAGCAGTTCAACAACAGGCTGAGCTGGTGCGAATGATTGTGGAATGTGCTTTTGGCCGTTTAAAGGGCCGCTGGTGCTCTCTGTATGGGAAGCTGGACCTGGCCGATAACAGCCTCCCCGCGGTTATATCCGCGTGCTGTATCCTCCATAACATTTGTGAAGGGAAGGGTGGACGATTCACTCAGGCATGGAACTCGGAGGATCAACACCTGGAGGCTGAATTTGAACAACCAGAGAGCAGGGCTATTAGAAGGGCCCAGCACAGGGCTGCAAGGATTAGGGATGCCTTGAGGGAGCAATTTGAGGCTGAAAACCAGCAGTAATGTCTGGTGCCCTGCACGGGAGTGAAGTGCAGTGGTTCTAATGTGAGTAGTAATCTGTGTTTGCTACGTATGATACACTGACTTGCAGTGCCTGTTGCTTTCCTGGGCTAAGGTATCTTTTTCTTTATGCAATAATAAAGAATGTTTTCAAAGCAAAAAAATCCATTTATTGAAAAGAAACACAAAGGGCAAGGGGGTGGGGTGGGGAACGGTACAATCACAGATTTGCGTGTGTCCTGTTATCATACTCAGCCTTCCTGTTTGGAGTGCTGTGCAGTGAGTGCTGCACTTCAGGATGGCTGTGCTGCATGGGGGTGATGGGGGTTGAGTGCGGTGGGTAAGGGTCGTAGTTTGCAGGGCTGGGTGGTGAAGCTACAGGTGTTGGAGGCAGCGGGTGGCGATAAGAACCCAGCTGTTGGGGAAAGTGGGTTGGAGGTGACATGGGGGCACAAGGGAAAGAGTTCTGGGACAAGGGCTGCAGGGGGGGGCAGGCGCAGTAGTGTTCCACCTGCATGGCTAAAAGCGCCTGGATTGAGTCCGCTTGGCGCTCCATGATGCTTATCAGCTGCTCCGTGCTTTGGTGCCAGCGATCCGCATTCTGCTGGCGGACCCTCCTTTCACTCTCCCGCCACTCCTGCACTTTTTGATTTTCATTAAGGGAGTGCTGCATGACTTCATGCAGCATGTCCTCTTTGCTTCTACGTGGCCTCTTCCTGATTCTTTGCAGCCTCTTGGCCGGTGATAACACGGACGGCTGAGATCTCAAGGTTGCATCTGTAAAGGCAAATGCAACACTTAACAGAGGCAGCATTGTTCACAACAGACAGAGCAATGATTCCCCCATACTTAAGGGCAAGCACAGTCTACACAATAGCATAATTTGCCTGTCCCAAAGCAAGTGCACATAACCCAAGGAGCCCCAAAATGGTGACTAAGCACAGGGTCAAGGGGGACTGATTCTTTCATGGCTGTACTGTCCTCTGGGTTTCTGTGCCTTGGGGAGAGCCAACAGCTGCAGGGGACCCCTATACTGAACACAGTCCCCACATTTTCCACACAGGAGTTCGTCCTGGAAGATATCTCACTGCTGAGGGTGACCTGGGAAGCAAGGGAGGGTCTTCTACTACAATGCTGCTTCTGCCCTGGCCCATGTGCAGCTTGCCTGTGTGCAGCAATGGTCCCACCGCCCCTCACAGCACAGTGGTGCGGACATGTTAGCCTGACTGGGACAAGGACCACAGTGGCTCTCCCACGAAACCTGCGCAAGCGCATTGCACACGTTCTGGATGAGACCTTTGAAGAGGTCACTGAGGCCGATTACTGCGATGTGAGAGAGCACATCAACGCCCTATTCTGCATCTAAGCATGCATGCAACCCTAACCCTCCTTGCCCCAAGAGCCTGCACTGAATAACTTCCTTCCCAAAATAAAAACCGCTTACCGGGCACCTCCTCTGGTGTTTGTCTTTCCCCAAGCACCGGCTGCTGCAACTGGCTGCCTTCCTCCTGGCTTGAGAACATCTCCTGGCTGCATGCAGCTAGGGATGCCGGGGTGTCTTCCTCCTCCTCAGGACCCTCGCTCCCGCTTTGCTCCCTCTCTTCCTCCTGCCTTGTTGGACTGGGCTCTGAAGTGTCCATGGTGGTACTTGGAGTGGAGGTGGGGTCGCCCCCAAGTATCGCATCCAGCTCTTTGTAGAAATGGCAGGTCGTGGGGGCAGCACTGGAGCGGATGTTTGCCTCGCGGGATTTGCGGTAGGCATTCTGCAGCTCCTTCACTTTAACCCTGCACTGCAGTGCGCCCCTTTCCATCATGTCCCTTGATATCTGCCCAAAGGTATCATAATTCCTACGGCTGAAGCGCAGCTGGGACTGGATAGCTTCCTCCCCCAAACACTGATGAGGTCCAGCACCTCGCCATTGCTCCATACTGGGGCTCGCTTGGCGCGTGGAGGAATGGTCACCTGGAAAGATTCGCTGAGAGCACTCCATGCCTGGCTGATCAAACAGGAAGGGGATTTTCAAAATTCCCAGAGAATTTAAAGGGCGGGTCTGACGGTTGGTCACCTGAGGGCAGGGCAGTAGAGTTCAAAGTGATGACCAGAGTGGCTAGAACAGGCATTGTGGGACACTTCTGGAGGCCGATCAGAGCGCACTAACAGACCAGGGTGTCCACACTGGCACCGCGGCGCTCCAGGGGGGGCGCATCAAACGCCGAGGTGGAGTACCAGGTGGAGTACCAGGAGTGCTCTAGCCGTGGAGTCAGAGTGCTCTATGTGCCTTGCCAGTGTGGACGGGTCGTGAGTTAGAGAGCACGGGGCTGCTTTAATGCGCTCTAACTCGCAAGTGTAGCCATGCCCAGAGACAAGGAACCAGTCTCTACCCTGCTTCTGTACTGGTTTAACAATTGAAAGGAGAAAAAATCTCTCTCTTTAACACTTTGTCAACAATGGTCATTCAACATGCAGTTTACTTATCCTTTTTTCCTCTTTTACGCCTAGAGAATGCACTGATTCTTCTACAGTCTTCCTACTTCTGATGTATTTAAAGAAGGGTGTGTACTATTTGTCTTTGTATCTTTTCGTCCTTAGATCAGCTATCAGCTCTTCACATTCCCTCTCTGTCTTGTTAATTGTCACTCCCCATCTTATCCTCCCATGCTAATTTTTTATGCCATTAACACTGCAGCACATGGCCTGGATGTTTGTAAAAATATTGAATACAGCCGTTTAACCACACTGTTATGTTTCCTCTGCTATTTCCTTTTTGCTGTTGTTCTGGGTCAGGGCATGCTTTCTTTGCCTCCAGTATGCTTTTATTAAGCAACATCCGTCCTGATTTCCATGGAATTTAACTCCGAATAGAATTGATCGGGACATTTTTAATTAAATGGGTTTTTTTCGTTGGAAAATGCCAATTTGGCAAAACTGAATGTGCTCCTGGAAACACATCTATTTCGACATCACTTTTGCTGGGAAGGTTTCTCAGGTCCAGGATGGAATTTCCGGTGAGGGAGAGTGAACCTAAAATAGCCAATAGCCTGGTGGTTGTGGCATGTGGGTGACCCAGGTTTAATTCCTTGCTCCAAATCAGGTAGCGCAAGGACTCAGAGATGGGTCTTCCATATCCCAGATGAATACCCTAACCACTGGGCTATTGGCTGGGGGAAATCTTTCTCTCACACTTTTTTTGTGACAATGTCCTAAAGACCTTGTGTTCATTCTGATGTGGAACAAAAGCTAATGTTGAAATTTAGAAATTTTTCACCAAACACAATGTGTGTTTTCCGGCCAGAGATAGGATCCAATGGCAACACTTGGATGGGTGTTTTGAAAGGCCCTGTGGTCCAGGACTGGGGGATTGGTTTGGGCTATTACCAGGAGCAACTTGGATCTGACTCTGTTTGGATTTTCAGCACCCACAAAGCCAAAAGTGTTTGGAGCTGAGATTTGGTGTGGACCCATCTCAGAGTTCTATCTCGCCTCTTCAGGCTGATTCTAATTAACTTCCTCATATTTTTAGAATCCCTCATCTTGAAGTTGTGTCACCTTCTTGGTATGATCCCTCCTGGCCCGCAAGAGTGTCAAACCAAGTAATACCACCACGATTGTTTTTTAGTATTTCAGGAGTGAGGTACTTTTCTTTTCAGTACTGATAGATAGCTACTCTTTTCCCCTATTTTATGGCATACCATGAACCCTGGAAATGTTAGGAACCATTAGGAAAGGGATAGAAAATAAGACAGAAAATATCATAATGCCGTTATATAAATCCATCTTGAATACTGCGTGCAGATCTGGTCTCCCCATCTCAAAAAAAAAAAAAAAAAAAAAAAAGAAAAGATACAGAGAAGGGCAACAAAAATAATTAGGGGTATGGAGCAGCTTCCATATGAGGAGGGATTAAAAAGACTGGGACTTTTCAGTTTGGAAAAGAGTCGACTAAGGGAGGATATGATGGAGGTTTATAAAATCATGACAGGTGTGGAGAAAGCGAATAAGGAAATGTTATTTACTCCTTCACATAACACAAGAACTAGGGGTCAACCAGTGAAATTAATAGGCAGCAGGTTTAAAACAAACATAAGGCAGTACGTCATCACACAACGCACAGTCAACCTGTGGAACTCTGTTCCAGAGGATGTTGTGAAGGCCAAAACCATAACAGGGTTAAAAAAAGAACTAGATAAGTTCATGGAGGATAGATCCATCAATGGCTATTAGCCAGGATGGACAGGGATGGTGTCCCTAGCCTCTGTTTGCCAGAAGCTGGGAATGGGTGACAGGGGATGGATCACTTGATGATTACCTGTTCTGTTCATTCCCTCTGAAGCACCTGGCATTGGCCACTGTCAGAAGACAGGATACTGGGCTGGATGGACCATTGGCCTGACCCAGTATGGCCATTCTTATGTTCTTATTTAATTCCACTCGGTGAAGAAACTCTACTGCAATTTACCAGACCTATTTCTCATTGACAGGACCCCATCACAGAAGCACAGTCTAGCTCATAGGGGGGTTGCTTAGACATAAGTGGAGAGACTATGACCCTGGGGGCAGCAACTTGCTGGCCCAAGAAAGATTGAAAAGAACATATTAAACCATTTAGGGATTTGATTTCCTTCTTGTGTATGACTTTGTTGTCCCAGTTAGACGACTACAATCTTTGTAGGATCTTTAAAAAAATAAATCATAATATGAGAATTGGCACTATGCCTTCCAGTTAGGGCCTTATTCTGCTCTCATTCACATGGTGAAAATCAGGAGTGACTCCCCTGAGGCCCATTGAGTTACTCCACTGTGAAGACAGAATGGGGCCGTAGGCTCTTTGGAGAGCCAATCTGAGCTGAGCTTTCAAAAGGAAACGATTCAAATGCTATTATTAACATTTGCTTCTAACATGCCCCAGCTGCTGTTCTGCAGAGCCTTCCTGAATTGCTGTACGGGAAGGGTCTTGCCAACAAACGTTCCTGGCTTCTGAGTGTAGATAAACTCTCTCCTGAGCTGGGTTTCTGGGCCCCAGTAGATTTTTGAATAGTATAAGTGCCCCCCGCCCCCGCACCCTTGCTCGAGAACCTGAGCTCCAGTCCCAGTCGCGCTGTCAAAGCACCAGAGATACGCTGCTATTTTTAGCATGCTAGGCAAGCCCTGCTAGCACATGTCTGTGGACCCAGGACGGGAGGGCTTGCTCCAGGATGCAGAGTAGATATATCCTTCGGCCCTTCTGGTAAGATAGGCCCTCCTTTCCCCGGATCAGCCTAGTAGCGCTTCGCTGCACCTGGTCCAGTTTGAATTCATCTTTCTTCAACACGGGTGACCAGGATTGTACACAGTGTTCCAGAGGAGGTCTTGCCAATGCCTTGTACAATGGCATTAAAACTTGCCTGTTTCTCCAGGAACTACCTCACCTCATCCATCCTAGGATCATATTTGCCTTTTTCATGGCTGCATCACATTGATATTGATTATTATTTTTTATTATTTGCATCATTGTAGTGCCCAGGAGCCCCAGTCACGGACAGTTGTGCTAGGCGCTGTACAAACACAGAACAAAAATGTGGTTCCTGCTACAAAGAGCTTGCTGTCTAAGTATGAGACAAGCAACAACAGGTGGATACAGAGTGATCGGGGAGTACAACGAGGAGACAATATTGGTCAGTATGATTGACAGCGGTCTCATTGCACACGGTACCAACAGCTTAACTGTTGTCAACTTTTTTGTAGGCATCACCACAAAGGAGAGTTTTCCGGAGGGATTTAAAGGCAACCACTGAGTCAGTTTTGCGGATGTTTATGGGGAGATCCTTCCAAGCATGAGGAACAGCATCGGAGGAGGCATGAAAGTGCGTGTTTGAAACTGTAACAAGTGGGTGATGGAGGCTGTGCGGAGGTGGGAGCTGAGCCTTTGATACTGAATGAGATAAGATAGGGAGAGTGGGGACAGGACATGAAGGGCCTTGGAAGTGAAGACAAGGAGCTTATGTTTAAAGGGGGAGCCACTGGGATGATGCAGAGTGGGGTAACATGATCAGTGATGGATTAGGAAAATGATCTTTGCAACAGCATTCTGAATGAATGCGAGCCAGGCAAGACTGCATTTGTCAAAGCCAGAGAAATAATATACCTATGTCTCTCCCCTCCTTTCTTGGTTCCTGCTGAAGAGCCCCCAGTTTATAGTCTTGTTATTAGTCTGTAAGTGCATGAACTTTGTACTATTAAAGTTCATCCCATTTCTATTACTCCATGTCTCAAGGTCATCCAGTTCTTCCACTCCGCCTCAATATTGACAATGCCTCTCAACTTTGTCATCAACAAATTTCACTCCTACTTTTTGTGCCAAGGTCATTAATGAAAATATTAAATAAGATCAGTCCCAAACTGATCCTTGAGGAACTCCACTAGTAACCTCCCTCCAAATCAATTTCAGCACAATCTGTTGTCATCTCCCCTTTAGCAAGTTCCACACCCACTTTACAATTCCCCATCTTCCCCAGTTTAACAATTTTCCTGGTGATACTCTATTAAGTGCTCAGCTGAAGTCTAGATTAGACCTACCACATTTCCCTTGTCTAAAAAAGTATAAATTATCTTGTCAAAGGTACCAGGTTAGTCTGGAACCCTCTACCATTGGTAAACTCAGGCTGCATTTCATCCAATTTTCCATTGACCCTATCTCATTAATTATTCTTTCCTTCAAAATTTGTCCTAAATCTATGCAATGAAGGAGCTGAAACTACCATGAAACTAGAGGGACCAAACATGACAAATAATGAATAGCTGAAGGAACTGTTGAATCAAATAGATTGCAAGCCACTGTAGGCTGGAATATGTTCAAGCGCTTTGGAATAATGGAAAGCCATTTGTATAAAGAGATGTGGCAGAATTCAATTTTTTTAAAATTATTTCAGTTGATAAAAATCAGTGTTTATTTTTAGGCTTTTTTATTTTTATCAATTTAAATTTTAACAGCTGTGCGAAATGATGGGGAAGGGTCAGATGATAATTAGTTACTGATGTTGACAGGCAACAAAATTAAAGCTTTATAGCTGTTAAAACAAACTGTCAACACCACATATCAAAGTAAAGTAAAGATCCTTAAATCAACCTCTAAGAATTGCTCAAGCGGGATTTTTCTTGCTTTGCCTATCTGTAAATTTAGATTATTATCAATGGAAATATTTTTCTGGCAGTTTGTGTGTGTACAGTGAAATCAAAGTTTACCGACCTTTACCGACAAAACTCTAATCCTTCCACATTTCTGTCTGTGACCAGTTCTCAAATAGGAAAAGAAAAAACTAGTTTGCCAACCACGTGTAGGCTGAAATCTGTTCAAGCACTTTGGAATAATTCACAAACAGAAAAGGGGACTCAATTTGTTGACTAGATTATTTGCTAGAAAAAAATTCACTGAGCTCTGCTGATGACTTCAAAATACTCTAATAATTCACAGTTGCAGAAGAAAGGCTGTTGTTTTTTTAAAAAGCATTTACATGAAAAGAAACGTTTTAGGTGGCTTGGCACTTAATTTTAAAAAAATTTTAAATCATTTTTATGAAATGTTGTTCAGATATACACTTGGGCCCAGATACACTTAGGTGCCTAAATCCCATTGACAGCAATGGGAATTAGGTGCCTCCTGCATACCTTTGGGCATCTGGGCCTTGATGTTTGCACACCATCACCATCAGCATCACTCTGCTGGTACATTATTATGATGATTTATTATTTGTATTGCAGCTGCACTGAGGAGGCCCGGTCATCGACCAGCACCCCATTGTGCAGATGCTGGACAAACACAGAACACAAAGATGGTTCCTGGAATCCCGCCCCAACAGCTGGTCCATGCTTTTCTCCCAGCTCGTCTCAGAACACCTAGTAGAATGATGGGTGGATTGTGGGTGGAGTCTCCACGCTCCATTGCAATATAGATAACTAAGATTAATATAATAACAATCCAAAAATCAGCAGATTATCTGCAGTTGCAGGCCCAATGATTTCAAAGGGAGTTAGGTGCCGAAATATCTCTGAGGATCTGGGCCAATGTGCCTGAGACATAAAGGTACCTGGTATTACTGCAATCATCTCCGGTTTTATTGCTTACCTCCACAATCCACTGAAGAAGCATTTTTTAAAAAAACGAGGCCATCCATATCTAGGGCATGTTTTTGTGAAGCCCAATGTGTTTAATGTAGCTCTTGCTTACAGGAAACGCATACCGAAAGAAGACGTGCCCTGGGGAAAGTTATTGCCACTGTCAGTCTCCAGGCTTATGCAAGTGCGTGTGGTCAGGGATTATAGTTCATTCTAAGGAAGAAAATATGCAGAGGAAAGTTAAGTATTGTGCCCGAGCTAACGTAAATCCACGTGGGTGGAGGTGTCCTGGAACCTGAGACCTCACTGCGTCCGGGAGCCAGGAATGAACACGGATCTGTTTACGTCCTCAGTAAATTGTCTGTTAACATAACAAAGATCATGATGTTGTCGTCCAACTACAGCTTGACTTACCGTGCAGGTCAAACACTGCAGATCTCTTCAGGAGACCAGGACACCTCCGGACACATGAAAACAAATCTCTCACTACTAGATCTTGCTCTACTGTTACCCAGACATCATTATTCACTTGTTTCATAGAATCATAGAATATCAGGGTTGGAAGGGACCTCAGGAGGTCATCTAGTCCAACCCCCCGCCCAAAGCAGGACCAATACCCAACTAAATCATCCCAGCCAGGGCTTTGTCAAGCCGGGCCTTAAAACCCTCTAAGGAAGGAGATTCCATCACCTCCCTAGGTAACCCATTCCAGTGCTTCACCACCCTCCTAGTGAAAAAGTTTTTCCTAATATCCAACCTAAACCTTCCCCACTGCAACTTGAGACCATTGCTCCTTGTTCTGTCATCTGGCACTGCTGAGAACAGTCTAGATCCATCCTCTTTGGAACCCCCTTTCAGGTAGTTGAAAGCAACTATCAAATTCCCCCTCATTCTTCTCTTCTGCAGACTAAACACTTCATGAAGTGTTTCAGTGTGGACTCTTAGGATTATAATAATTATTGTAGCACGTCGGATGTGGAAGGAAGGTATGGGTTTCTTTGTGTATAACCCCCAAGAACTTCAGCACATATTTATCAATAGCAGAAGAAAACCAGCTTGCATATAATAATGAGAACTGGATGAATGAGAGAAAGAGACAAAATGGGTGAGGTGATATCTTTTATTGGACCAACTTTTGCTGGTGACAGAGACAAGCTTTCAGGCTACACAGAGCTCTTCTTCAGGTCTGGAAAGGTACTCAATACTGAATGCAATGTGTAACACAGAGGTAGGCAACCTATTGCACGCGTGCCAAAGGCAGCACGCAACCTGATTTTCAGTGGCACTCACACTGCCCAGGTCCTGGCCACCGGTCCAGGGGGCTCTGCATTTTAATTTAATTTTAAATGAAGCTTCTTAAACATTTTAAAAACCTTATTTACTTTACATACAACAATAGTTTAGTTATATATTATAGACTTATAGAAAGAGACCTTCTAAAAACGTTAAAATGTATTACTGGCACGCGAAACCTTAAATTAGAGTGACTAAATGAAGACTCGGCACCCCACTTCTGAAAGGTTGCCGATCCCTGGTGTAACAGATTGTTTAGCATAAGTAGTTAATACATATTCTAAGGGGCCATTCAAGTTTGCGGGCAGGGGACTGGACTCGATGACCTCTCGAGGTCCCTTCCAGTCCTAGAATCTATGAATCTATAAGTTGAAGTGGCATGTTATGAATGAATGCAAGACAGTTTAAAGCATTTCTGCCCAGTGTGACCATATTTCCTAAAGTAAAAATGAGATGGCATTCCCCCCACACCCCCCCAGCCTGCAGGGCTCGCCAGAGCTGCCCCCCCAAGCTCTGTGCCCTGTGCTGCCCAGGGCTGGGGCTGACCCCCCCAAGCTCCACGCCGTCCGGGGCTACGGCTGTTGCCGCCCCCCCAATGTTTCTCTGCGTCCCCCTTAGGGAGGCACACCCAACTTTTTTGGTAAACTTGGCATTTGTTCGTTTCCTCTTCAGTTGGGAAGAACAAACAGGACAAATATCCGTTTTTGCCAAAAAACAAAAGTCAGGAGAGCCAGGACAGAGCTTAAAAAGGGGACTGTCCTGGCCAAAACAGGATGTATGGTTCCCTATTTCTGCCTCAAAATGATCCAGAAACACACAAACTAAGGGGGCATCTTTCTACACCCAATTGCATGGCACAGTTTGACTTCTAAGTAGGGCTATCAAGCGTTTAAAAAAATAAATAACGATTAATCGTGCGATTAAAAAAATTTATCACAATTAATCGCGTGATGAATCGCACTGTTAAAGAATAATAGAATACCATTTATTTAAATATTTTTGGATATTTTCTACATCTTCAAGTATATTGATTTCAATTACCACACAAATACAAAGTGTACAGTGCTCACTTTATATTGTTATTTTTATTACAAATATTTGCACAGTAAAAAACAAAAGAACTAGTATTTTTCAATTCACCTAATGCAAATACTGTAGTGCAATCTCTTTATCATGAAAGTTGAATTTACAAATGTAGAATTATGTACAAAAACTAACTGCACTCAAAAATAAAACAATGTAGAAAATATTGTTTTGCTGGAGTGCATTCTGTTCGTTCGGTGTCAGAATAAACAGCAAATGGAAACTCTGTTCAATAGTCTGAACAGAATGGAACAATAATAATAAGACCTCGCTCTTATAGCGTGCTTTGCGTCAGTAGATCTCAAAGTGCTTCACAAGGCAGGTAAGTATCATTATCAAAACAAGGCCAGAATTTAAGGGCAAGTCTACACTTAAAACGGTGCATTGACTCCACTGCACTGATGCAGCAGGGCCACATAGCGCGTAAGTGAAGACAGGAGAGCTTCTGCTATTGGTATAGTTAATCCACCTCCGCAAGCGGTGGTAGCAATGTGGACAGAGAAGCTCTCCCACCGACAAAGCGCTGTCTACACCGGGAGTTAGGTCGGTATAACTACATTGCTCGGGGGGGGGGGGGGGGGGGAGATTTCCCCCCCCCCCCCCCCCGAGCAACATAGTTATACTGATATAAGTCTGTATTGTAGACCCGGCCTGTGGTATTGATGGAATACTAATTGTGATGGGTTGGGTCACAGAAATTCCCTCAAGACTGTCGCTAGATGTGCTGGGATACCACTGAGAACAAACCCCCCTGCCAGAGAAGGCTTCCCTCCACTCCCATCTTGCTGAGTTAGACACTCCAGTCAGCTACAGCACAGACCAAGAGGTTGGGCCATGCCCCCCTGCAGTGCACAGAAACTAAGATTCACTTAGCCCAGGAGCTTCTCAGTTAACAGGGACTTTCCCAGCACCCAGTATTCAGTCTTTCTGGGAGCATAAACCCCAAATAAATCTGTTTTACTCTGTATAAAGCTTATACAGGGTAAACTCATAAATTGTCCACCCCCTATAACACTGATAGAGAGATATGCACAGCTGTTTGCTCCCCCGGTATTAGTCACTAACTCTGGGTTCAATAATAAGCAAAAGTGATTTTATTAAATATAAAAAGTCAGATTTAAGTGGTTCCAAGTAATAACAGACAGAACAAAGTCAGTCACCAAGCAAAATAAAACAAAACACGCAAGTCTAAGCCTAATACAGTAGGAAACTGAATACAGGTAAATCTCACCCTCAGAGATGTTCCAATCAGCTTCTTTCACAGACTAGACTCCTTCCTAGTGTGGGCCCAATCCTTTTCAGACCAACGTTGTGGCTTATGGCCTGGGTCCAGCAATCACTCACACCTCCTTAGTTACAGACCTTTGTTCCAGTTTCTTTCAGGCATCTCTTTGGGGTGGAGAGGCCATCCCTTGAGCCAGCTGAAGACAAAATGGAGGGGCTTCCAGGGCCTTTTGTATTCTCTCTCTTGTGGGCGGAAACCCCTTTGTTCTTCTGTGCAAAATCACAGCAACAAGATGGAGTTTATAGCCACTTGGGCAAGTCACATGTCCATGAATGATTCAGCTTTTTGCAGGCCGACACCATTGTTTACATGTTAGTTTGAACGTTCCCAGGAAAGTTCAGATGTGGACTGGCATCTCCCAGAGTCCTTTGTCAGTTAAGTGTTTCTTGATTGGGCACTAACTCAGAATAGTCCTTTCTCAAGAAGCTGACCAAATGCTTCACTGAGGCTACTTAGAATCAAACATGTTTAGATACAAGTACATAGCTAATACTCATAACTTCAAGTACAAAAATGATACACACATACAGACAGCATAATCATAACCAGCAAATTACAACCTTTCCATAGACTCCTTACTTGACCTCCTTTGTACAAGATTTGGTGCAATTATAGGACCTTGATTGCAACAATGATCTATACCATCACAGTTCATGTCAATAACGTCACACTAATACACTCACGTCAGGCTCCATCCTCCCACTGAAGTCAGAGGGCCTGATTTTCCAGTAATCCCAGTGTTCCTCCATTAGCTTTAACAGAGATTGGGTGAGATCAAGCTGGTTTAATAAGGTGGTTAACGAAGCCTGGAACGTTTTTCCACTGATTCAGTACGAGCAGGATTGGGCTCACCATGTTTTGCAACAGCTGCTGTCACAAGCATTCTGCCATTTGTGCATTTTCACCTCTTAAATCTGACTCTGTTGCAGCTTCCCTGTCATCGCTTACAGCATCACCATTTCATAACTGTCACTCCACTAGCCACTAGCCTGCTTGCTTGCTTGCCACTGTGAATTTGAACAACGAGAAGTCCTTGTGGCACCTTAGAGACTAATCAATTTATTTGAGCATAAGCTTTCGTGGGCTAGAACCCACTTCATCGTTGTTTTTGCTGATACAGACTAACACAGCTACCACGCTGGAAACTGTGAGTTGGGTGTTCCATACGAGCTAGCCATTTCCTAGTGGACTTGATGGGAATTAACCTGGGACTGACACAAGTATCACTGGAATGCTACCACTGCACTTCCCACAGGCAGGCTCCAATTACATTTCATGCAGAGACAGGAGCTTCCCGCCCTGCAGCTCTGTAATTTGCGCCGCCGTGGACTGAGCAGCGACGTCATTTACTAGAACAGCTCCAGTTTAGCATGACAAAACGCCTGTGTTGTTAAGCTGCCTAAAGGCAGGATAAAGTTGGAACACTTGCGGTGCAATTATTTTTATTTTTATTTTTTTTTGAAAGGAGCATGACAAATCGAGCCTCTACCCACGCTTCTCCCCAAGGAAAAGTTCCATCTCTTAAATTCCAGACTTGGCTCAATCCTCAGCTGTACTGAACTCCTGCTCGGCACAGCTGGGGGACGAAGAAAGCCAGGTCTTTAAGCCACCTTTATGCCTCCCTCAATGCTAGGCTGCTTGTAGGGGGTCACACTGACTCCCAGCACAAATTAGAGCAACCCCAGGGCTGCGTACCTGTGAAACCCCATTGATTTACTCCAGTGCACTTAGGATCAATGGTAATGAGGATCAGATCTCCAGCTGGTGTCACTGACAGCTGAGGATCTGGCCCTGATACTGAGGAATGGAAAAACGGAAAATGTTCCCAGAATACTCATATTGTGAGAGCTCCAAATGCAAGAGCTTTTGAAACTGATGACTGGTGCAATACGATAGAATCATGGTGCTTTTCCCATGAGAGCTGGTGGAAAAACTCACCGTGAATCACCGTGAATCATTTCCCTGATGAATGGAGCCCTTTTTCTGTTCCTGAACTGAACGCGGTGTCTTCAAATGTGTTGAATTGGCCAGAGCCTCACTGAATGGAGCTGCACCAATTTACAGCTGCTGAGGATCTGGCCCATAAAGTGAAAGTATTTGATGAATAATTTGGCTAGACAAACCATCCATCCAATAGCCTATTCTGAGCTGCTCATGATCTGTTCGCTTAGACTACTCTTCATTCATTATCTGCGCTAGGTGGCCGGTTGTAAATTGCATGGAATTGTTTCAGTCCCAAGTTTAAAAAAGTCTAACGGGAATAACAAACAGCATTGGAGGAAGAATGTTCACGACCAAATCCCTTTGACTGTTTGTGAATCCATGTATCTGCCTGGAGAGCAATCATTTGCCAACCACTTGTGGGGACAAAGCCCCTTGTGACCAGGGGACCCACACTGAGATTGTTCAATTAGGGCAAACTGCAAAGAATGAGGCAGACGATCCCCAAAACTGGTGGTTATTCCAATACTTGGATTTACCAAGCCAGCAAGAAAACAGCTTCCACAGTGCCTTACTGGTAACCCAGAAGCCATAGGCAGCAAGTTATATGGGCCTGTGGTGCTTGTGCGCCACCAATATTCAGGAATGTGGGCCCGGTTCCACCAATGTTTGGGCTTATATTTTCAGATCTGTCCTGTCCATAGGACAGACCAGGGCAATCGCCCCGGGCCTGGTGCTTTGGGGGGCCCTACGCTTCAGGAGGATGTGGGGTCCAGGGCGGTTTTGGGGGTTAGCGGGGGGCCTGGCGCTAGCAGCAGTGAGTGACCCGGCCCCAGCCCGCCCCTCTCTGCCCTGCCTCTTCCCACTCCTGCTCCACCCCCGCCCCCTCTCCACTTCTTCCCCCAAACCTCCACCCCACCTCTTCCCACCCCTGCTCCACCCCCGCCCCACCTCTTCCCCCAACCCCACCTCTTCCTGCCCCTGCTCCAACCCGCCCCACCTCTGCCCCCTCTCCACCCCCATTCCACCCCTTTCCCCAAGCCCCTGCCCTGCCTTTTTCTGGCTTCCATTCCTCCCCCGAGTGATGCTGGGAGACGGCGGGGCGGGGCAGGGTGGAGCGGAGCAGGGTGGGCTGGGTCTGGGTCGCTCGCTGCTGCCGGCACCAGCCCCCCCGCTAACCCCCCAGGATGCCCTGGACCCCACACCCCCCTGAAGCACGGGGCCTCCCAAAGTGTGGGGTCTGGGGCAGTTGCCCCGGTCCGTCCTATGGATGGGACGGCTTTGCTTGGACCTGTTCTGGGCACCACCAAAAATTATACAAACCTGGCGCCCATGCCAGAAGCCAAAAACACAATTCCCTTAAAGCAACCCAGCCTTGGGCTTCCTCCCAGACAGCCAATTTAAATATGGTGAGGATTACTGAAAATCTTGTTCATCATATGAGAAGTTCTACCAATCCCAAAGGGTTGGACACATCCCCCACCAGGTCAATGAATATTTCAGATCTTACCCAAATACACACAACCAATTCTTATTAACTAAAGTAAAATTTATTTAAAAGGAAAAAAGAGAGAGTATTGATTAAAAGATCATTATACATACAGGCATGAATAGAGTCTTTAGGTCAGTTTCCTAGTAGAGATGGTGAGCTTTAGAATTGCAAAGAGTCCTTTTCAGAATCAGTTCATCAGGTTATAGTCCAATATCCAAATATTCAATACCAAGGCGGTCCAGATGGGACTGGAGATCTCAGTCTTGTGCTCAGGCTTCCCCTGATGAAACATAAGTAGATTTGAGATAAAAAGGTCCCAAGAGCCTTTATACAGTTCCGGGCATCCTCTTGACAGCACACAGTCCTCAGGTGAACAATAGTGCCTTTGAAGTAACCTCCTCTTTCCTAAACATCACTGTAATTAGCTAAGTGGATTAACATGAGGCAATTGTCTATCTCTGCCATTTGCAGGTGATTTACCACAAACTTCAAAGAGAAATTAAGATAGTGATATCACTATGTTTGCAGTTCATTTACATGTGAATATCTTCTTTTGATCTCTGAATTAACAGACTACAGTGATAGACGGGAACTATTTGGTTACATTGTCAACCTCTAACAATATATTTGTAAACACACAAAAACACAAACATTATCTACTAATACGTCTCTAAAGGTTGAATCTGGGTCAATTAGCCTGCTAATTGTTTAACCTTTCTGGCCCTGGGTCACACCCTGTTGCACAAATGTTTGTGAATAAAAAAGGAGATGTTTGGTCAGACCAAACAGCCCTACATTTTTAGCCTGTGTATGAAAACTTGGGAAAGCCAAGGCACCTTGTGCCTTAAGAATCTGCCAGCCTGTTTATCACTCAGGGTGAGAATTTGCTAATTCATATCCTACCTATCTAGTGTGTTAAGCTCAGTTTGCAGTTTTGTTTATTTACTAAGATAAACTGCGTTGATCTGTTTGCTATCACTTATAATCATTTAAAATCTATCTTTTGTAGTTAATAAACTAGTTTTTGTTTTGTCTAAAACCAATGTGTGGAAATTATAACTGGGGGCAAAAAGCTGTTGCATCTCTCTCTCCATACTGAGGGAAAGGGTGAATTTTTTGAGCGTACACTGTACAGTTCCCTGTGCAGGGCACGATGGTACAATTTGGGTTTACACTCCAGAGGGGGGAGGTGTGCCTTAGCAACTGGGAGGTGCCTTAGCTAAGCCTTCCCATGCCGAGCTGATCTCAGCATCTGTGTGTGAAGCTGCTGCGGGGTGTGTCCCTATCTGTGTGTGTGCTGGTGAAAGAGTAAGCTTGGCAACTAATCACAGCATCACAGTGTGAAAGGGAGCCCAGGTTGGCTCAGTGGTACCCCAGTTCCAAGTGGCATCCGAGGGGGAACCCATCACAGAGTGGTAGGACAGGGAAGTACCTCTTGGGTCATTCAGTTCAGCCCCCTCCAAGACAAAAGGAGGAGATATGAAAACGGGTGACTAGCAGCTGATAAAAACTCTCTGCACCTTTAAGCCACAGTCTGATGCACGTAGGTGAGTGTTTAATGAAGGGCAGAGCCAAGCACCACCATGGTGGGTGTTCTAGATGAGATGGGGCATGAGACGGTACGTATTGGGATGCCGGAGGACATTCGTTGGTGTGTGTTCTGGTGGCCCCAGTACCCACCAAGAACACAGAGCAGAATACCCCACAAAAGCCTTGTGCTGGTGCTAGTCAGGAAAAGTGCCAAATTAATTCATTCTTTTTGTCCGTGTTCTCTGGGGTAGTATAAGAAGTTTAACTGTGATTGCCTTTTGTAAGTACTTTTGCCGTAAGTCTAATAATTAGACAATAGAGGGGTGGCCTATAGCAGCAGGTCCTAGAACCCTGATGAGGAAGGCAGGGCTCTCTCGCATCTCATTCTAAGATCAGTGGCTAGAATCTTGCACAAAGATGCCCAGGAGTTACTGCTGGCTTGTGCTGACAGGTGGATCTCATTAGCTCCAGCCAGGAGCAGCTGGCCTATCTAGCTGATGAAGAACGATCTCAAGGCTGGGAGAGAGGAGGTCCTGCTGGGAAAGGCCAGGCTTAGAGAAGTGAGTGTCATTGTTCGAGTAATCAATGAAGGGGATAAATGTGGACTATATCTAGGGTGCATATCTTTTCTCAGAGCAGTGTGGGAACGCCGCTTGCTTCCATGCTCCCTCGTACATGCCTTGTCAGCACAGCAAGAACCACTCTTCTTAGAGTCCCACTTCCTTGTTTATACAGGGCATTACTAACATATGGGGAGAGCAAGAGAGCCTGGAACTACCAGTGAGGAAAGTTCAGCCAAAGAGCACTATGACTGTGCTGGTGACAGCTGCCAACATAAACACTCCGATAAATGCAATGCAAAGCCACTTACCGTTCACTTCTGGGACATTTCAAACCGTATCTCAGAAATCGACTCAGAAATCGTGACTGATGCTGTTTCAAATGCCGAATCCCTATTGTATGGAAAGGATCCACTAAGGAGGGACTTTCAGTACATACAGCAGGAAACTCAAAGTTCCTCATAGCAACTTCTTGCCTATGTCCATTAAATGGGCCAGATCCTCAGCTGGGGTAGCTCCACCGAAGTCACGGTCAGCTAGAGAGCTGATGACGTTTTTAGTTTTGATCCTTACATAAAATAAATAAACACGGACATGACTCAAGTGCCCCTGAGCCTAGTCACTAAACACTGGCTGAGTTCTTAGAGGTTCCATGGCAAAAGTAGGTCTCAAGGAATAGGAAGAAGAAGTAAAAAACCTTAGGGATCAGTTCAAGAGGGGACAAGTTGGTGCATGGGGGTAGCAAGTCCCTATTAATTTTCTCCTTGCAGCATCAGATTGTTGGAAAATATGTTGCATGAGGGGCATGGGGGGGACTTGGTTTAAAGAAAAAGGGTAGAAGGCAAGACATTGGTTTACGGATATACCTGGGGCCTGGGTACGCAGCACATGTACAAAACCAGTGTTCTGAGTCGAGCTGGTCACTGCATCAAAATAACTTTCCTAAAGATGTTTCCCATTTTTTCCAAGTCTTTCAAATATCAAGATATGAAAAATGCCAGGCAGCTCTCGAGTTGGTCCAACAAATGAAGGGGAAAAAAATTAATCCCAAATTCGATAAATGTCAACCAGTCCCAGAGCCAAGCTGGAGGACAGATGGACTAGTGGTTAGGGCAGGAGCCTGGGATTTAGGAGACCTGGCTTGATTTTCCTGCTCTGGCCCAGACTACCTGGGTGACCGTGGCAAGTCACCATGGCATGGCTACACTAAATCCGGGGTCTGAGTCAAGTTTAAGCCCAAGCTCCCACTTCCCACCACACACACAAATCAGTCTGACGCGTGTCAGCAAGCACTCAGGACCCAGGTTCAAGGACCCTGCTGGGGCGAGGGGGTTAGAGCTTGAGTCCCACTGAGATTTAGGTCCATGCCCTGTCCTTTGGCCCTGTGGACGCAGCTCAAGTGGCAGACCCATGTCAGAAGGTCTGTGTAGTGCAGTATGGACGCATTAGCATGACTGTGTAGGGTGACCAGATGTCCCGATTTTATAGGGACAGTCCCCATTTTTGGGTCTTTTTCTTGTATAGGCTCCTATTACCCCCCCACCCCCTGTCCCAATTTTTCACACTTGCTGTCTGATCACCCTACGACTGTGAGACCCGGGTCCAGCAACTGTAAGCCCAGGTTTACAATGCAGTGTGGCTACTCAGCTGCAGGCTTGCAAACATCAAGTCCGCAAGCCCGGGTCCCACAGACCTGAGTTTGTAATGCAGAGTAGAGGTACCCTTGGCCTTTGCCTTTCTGTGCTCAGCTCCCCATTTGTCAAATGGGCATCATAGCGCTGCGCTGCCTCACAGGAGTGTTGTAGGGACGAATAGATTCATTATAATGAGATGCTCAGATATTACAGTGATGGGAGGCCATATAAGTACCTTAGATAGGTAGATACCTATGCACAGGAGAGTTGTCTAGCCAGTATTTCTTTTTAATAGCAGCTTCCTGGCTACCCTTTACAGCAGAATCAAACCTTAAGTGGGATCTGTGAAGGGACTTAGGCGTTGCAACACTGAGCATCACGGCACCGAACTTTTAGGCGCCTAGAAAATCCCAGGAACAACACTGTGATCCACAAAGCTGAGCCAGGCGCCTTGGCTCCCTGTACAACGAATGGGGAGAGAGAGATGCCTAAGCACGTGATTGACAAATGCCAGCATGTGGGGAGCCGCCCAATGGGAGATGTTGACCAGAAAAGGTGTGTGCTAAGCCCCACCCCTCTCTGAGAAATAGGCACCTAAATCCAGGCTGCAGAGAGGTACCTAGCTCTGCTTAGTGATCCGCAAACAGGCACCTGCCATGTGGAGTCAGACAGCTTAGGAGCCTAAGGTGTGTCTTGCAGGAATGACTTAGGTACCTACCTAGCGCCCCACAAAACAGCCAGAGGCGGTACTGGCCTTTTACCTGAGTGGTTAGAGCACTCCTCTGGGATGCGGGAGCCCCAGGTTCAAGTCCCCCCTCTCTGCCAGAGGGGGAGGAAGGGGTCTCCCACCTGCCAGGTGAGTGCTCTGCACAGTGTGATGTGATGGTGTGATGCAATGTGAGGTGGATAAATACTTCAATAGCCATTGGGCCAGCGAGCGAGCGGGCAAGAGAGAACGCTCACCACTGAGCTAAAAGTTATATGGTGGGCACCACCTCTTCCTACTACTGGATTTTGAATGGGACCTGACCCGGTAGGGGCCCACCGAGCATGCCTGCCAGACTGGGGGACTTAGGCGGCTGAAAGCCCGTCTTCCCCGGCTCGTGGATCGCTCTGGGGCTTAGGCCTTCCAGACGCCTGGAGGGAGACAGCAGTAAACATGCCCAGAGGCAGGAACATAGGCACTGAGGGAAATTTCACTCTGAAAAATTTAGGTGCCAAGTGATCTTAAGCACCTACAGGGCTCAGCAGGAATTTTATGGATCACGGTGGAAGCAAAACAGGGACCTGGGTGCCTGAGTACTATTGTGTATCCCCCCCGCCCGCCCCGGCCTTCCTTCTAAAAGACACTAACTGTTACAATCAGCCAGTGGCCTCAACATTGATGGTGTCTCTTCCTAGCTTAACTTGGGCCTGTTAAGCAGCTTTTATAGCCAGGCAACAGGATCAGCTGACTAGCAGCCAGCCAATCAGAGGGCAGTTCCCTCTTTAAAGCTCTTCCGGGTGGGTGGGAATAGTTTGCTCTTTCCAAGTTACTTTCTGGTATGTGGCTGTTTTCTGGAGCCTCCCTCTCCAGGTAAGTTTATAAGCTCTTTGCCCTGGCGAAAGGTTTCCTTGCATACTACTGATTGTACTCTTGTAATTTCTGTTCTTCTTAGGATGAGGCATTTTCCTACCATGCCTTGCTAATCTCTGACTCTGAGTCTGCTCGTCTCACTAGGAATAGTCCATTAGGAAGGCTTGTCCTGGCAAGGACTGCGGTATTGAGTGTTCAGGGGTCAACCCGCTCTGTAGTTTGTCATAGCAGAGTGTTCGTCAAGTGGATAAATGAGTATGAACTTCCGAGTGACCCCAGCAATAGGGAACATGCTGAGGATGTCCCTGGACTGCATCTCAGCGTAACTTGGGGAGGGAAGGTCTTCTCCTTCTTCCCAGTCCTGGGGCTGTCTGGCTACTGGGCTGGTCCCGTAAAACAGAACCGTCCCAGGATGGATCTAGGCTAGCTGATAATAGCCTCGGAGGAGCTATTCTGACCGTGAGGGTGTTAAAGAAACCGTATGTTACTGGAGTGTCTCCTCGAGGAAGGGAGAGTCCTCCACTGCCCAGATGTGCAGGGTTTTTGGCTGCTTGGCACAGGTGGGCTGGAGCAAAGTTCTCTCTGTGCAGCTAATGATCTAGGCTGGAATCTGTGTCTGTTAGAGCTGGGTGCTGTAAAGCATCTGGGTGACAAGTGCTGACAGTGTCGTGGGGAAAGGACTGGGGCAAACATTGTCTCTAGTTTTGGTGTCTCATTTTGTGGGTGCTCACGGGGCAGGATTATGGCAATCCAGGGCCCTAGAGACACCATAACATGAAGGCCCCATGGCCCTGATGCCTCACCCTGTCCCCTTGTTGAAGTGGGTGTGACTGAGGGGGTAGAGACCGGGGCCCTTCTCCCTCCTGGAGAGGCACGGGTTCCAACAGGAGGCCTCTCAGTGCTCATCTTAGCTGTCAGGGCATATCTGCACTGTTTCCCTTCTGCCACACCCAGAGCCCTCTGCTGCACTGGTCTGGGAGTTAACACCCTTTTGTGATGTCTGGAGCAGCTCACTCCTCCAGCCTATTGTTTCAGGCTCTCTGCAGACTCCGGCAGACACCTCTGCATGGGTTACGTTTGGTTAACATTTTCAAGCTTTCCATTGTGACCATGAGTGCTAGAAAGTTACAGCGCTGAGTCTGTTAAAATCACATGACTCCAGGAGCGGAGGCCCTAAGAACAGTAGAGTGGTGCCTATGTCTTAATCCGGCCCTTGAAACACTTAGTATCTGATTTTTTTTTTTAATTTATTTTCCCGAGAGATGCTGTGTTCTAAGAGCTCTCATTGCCTGCTCAGCCCCTCCGGGCACCCAAAATCAGTGGAGCCTTTTACGAATATTGATTTTAAACTGTGTCCCAGTTTACGTCACCACATTAACACGTGCAAACACAGTGGCGAAATGACACCGCACATGTGTAAACGAATGAGGTGCATTTTTCTTTCCTTGTACAAGCCAGTGCCGTGAGTGATCTCTTTGGCGTAGGCAATGCCAGTGGAAACAGCAGTGGCAAATTCAATCGGAGATCCGCCATTGTTAAGCGTCTATCCCGGGGGGCCAGATCCTCAGGTGGCATAAATCAGTGTCGTTCCACTGAAGTCAGCTTAGGTCTGGCTCACAATCTGTACTTTACTTTCCTGCAAAGGAAAACCTTGCCAGTGCCTCTCCAGAGTCCTTGTTTGGGCGAGAACTTTGGTCCTTGACCAAAAAAGGGCCCTGTGCATCCACTGTATCTTAAAATGGGTTTGTTTATTTTAAAAAAGGCTTTCTTTCGTCACCCACTGGCCAGCTCCTCAGTTGGTGGAAAACTGTCCCAAAAGCTACCCAGGCCCAAACAGGGATGAGTAATAATCTGGTTTGTATGTGGCCATCTTTGAAATGTCTGTTGGCAACTTTGATTCTCCCTCGCGGTTGCTCAGCTCATGAAGCTGTTAACAGAATTGTGCTCTCACCTAATAAAAGAGAGCATGGATGATAGGAGATTAGTGTGGCAAAGGGTGCCTCACGATATAGCAGGCTTTGCTACGGATTTTCTTTTACAGCGTTTTTAAAAGCCAGATGCTTAATGTTATCTCGACAATGTTTAGTCTTCTGGATTTGTAAAGTCACTTGTGAGTATGCACAGGAAATGGAAAACCAGTGCGGGGCCCTTACTGAATGGGGGAGGCAACCTAGTGACAGATGATGTGGAAAAAACTGAAGTACTCAATGCTTTTCCTCGGTCTTCACAAACAAGGTCAGCTCCCACACTGCTGCACTGGGCAGCACAGTACGGGTAGGAGGTGAGCAGCCCTCAGTGGTCAAAGAACAGGTTAAGTACTATTTAGAAAATCTGGACATGCACAAGTACATGGGGCTGGATGCAATGCATGCGAGGGTGCTGGAGGGAGTTGGCTGACGTGATTGCAGAGCCATTGGCCATTATCTTTGAAAACTCGTGGCGATCGGGGGAGGTCCTGAATGATTGGAAAAAGGCAAATACAGTGCCCATCTTTAAAAAAGAGAAGAAGGAGAATCCAGGGAACTAAAGACCGGTCAGCCTCACCTCAGTCCCCAGAAAAATCATGAAGCAGGTCTCCAAGGAATCCATTTGAAAGCACTTGGAGGAGAGGAAGGTGATCAGGAACAGTCAACATGGATTCACCAAGGGCAAGCCATGCCTGACCAACTTGATTGCCTTCCATGATGAGATAACTGGCTCGGCTCTGTGGATATGGGGAAAGTGGTGGACGTGATATACCTTGACTTTAGCAAAGCTTTTGATACGGTCTCTCACAGGATTCTTGCCAGCAAGTTAAAGAAGTATGGATTGGATAAATGGACTATAAGGTGGATAGAAAGCTGGCTAGATCGTCGGGCTCAATGAGTAGTGATCAATAGCTCGATGTCTAGTTAGCAGCTGGTATCAAGCAGGGGTCGGTCCTGGGGCCAGTTTTGTTCAACATCTTCATTAATGATCTGGATGATGGGATGGATTGCACCCTCAGCAAGTTCACAGATGACACTAAGCTGGGGGGAGAGGTAGATACGCTGGAGGGTAGGGATAGGATACAGATGGACCTAGACAAATTGGAGGATTGGGCCAAAAGAAATCTGATGAGGTTCAACAAGTACAAGTGCAGAATCCTGCACTTAGGACGGAAGAATCCCATGCACCGCTACAGGCTGGGGACCGACTGGCTAAGCAGCAGTTCTGCAGAAAAGGACCAGGAGATTACAATGGATGAGAAGCTGGATATGAGTCAGCCGTGTGTCCTCATTGCCGAGAAGGCCAATGGCATAGTTGGAGCATTGCCAGCTGATCGAGGGAAGTGATTATTCTCCTCTATTTGGCACTGGTGAGAACATAAGAACATAAGAAAGGCCGTACTGGGTCAGACCAAAGGTCCATCTAGCCCAGTATCTGTCTACCGACAGTGGCCAATGCCAGGTGCCCCAGAGGGAGTGAACCTAACAGGCAATGATCAAGTGATCTCTCTCCTGCCATCCATCTCCATCCTCTGATGAACAGAGGCTAGGGACACCATTCTTACCCATCCTGG
Source organism: Emys orbicularis (assembly GCF_028017835.1). NCBI lineage: Eukaryota > Metazoa > Chordata > Testudines > Emydidae > Emys > Emys orbicularis. Next base: position 8,864,349 of record NC_088686.1, on the reverse strand, counting down.
CTAATAGCCATTTATGGACTTAGCCACCATGAATTTATCCAGTCCCCTTTTAAACATTGTTATAGTCCTAGCCTTCACAACCTCCTCAGGTAAGGAGTTCCACAAGTTGACTGTGCGCTGCGTGAAGAAGAACTTCCTTTTATTTGTTTTAAACCTGCTGCCTATTAATTTCTTTTGGTGACCCCTAGTTCTTGTATTATGGGAATAAGTAAATAACTTTTCCTTATCCACTTTCTCAACATCACTCATGATTTTATATACCTCTATCATGTCCCCCCTTAGTCTTCTCTTTTCCAAACTGAAGAGTCCTAGCCTCTTTAATCTTTCCTCATATGGGACCCTCTCTAAACCCTTAATCATTTTAGTTGCTCTTTTCTGAACCTTTTCTAGTGCTAGAATATCTTTTTTGAGGTGAGGAGACCACATCTGTACACAGTATTCGAGATGTGGGCGAACCATGGATTTATATAAGGGCAATAATATATTCTCAGTCTTATTCTCTATCCCCTTTTTAATGATTCCTAACATCCTGTTTGCTTTTTTGACCGCCTCTGCACACTGCGTGGACATCTTTAGAGAACTATCCACGATGACGCCAAGATCTTTTTCCTGACTCGTTGTAGCTAAATTAGCCCCCATCATGTTGTATGTATAGTTGGGGTTATTTTTTCCAATGTGCATTACTTTACATTTATCCACATTAAATTTCATTTGCCATTTTGTTGCCCAATCACTTAGTTTTGTGAGATCTTTTTGAAGTTCTTCACAATCTGCTTTGGTCTTAACTATCTTGAGTAGTTTAGTATCATCTGCAAACTTTGCCACCTCACTGTTTACCCCTTTCTCCAGATCATTTATGAATAAATTGAATAGGATAGGTCCTAGGACTGACCCTTGGGGAACACCACTAGTTACCCCTCTCCATTCTGAGAATTTACCATTAATTCCTACCTTTGTTCCCTGTCCTTTAACCAGTTCTCAATCCATGAAAGGACCTTCCCTTTTATCCCATGACAGCTTAATTTACGTAAGAGCCTTTGGTGAGGGACCTTGTCAAAGGCTTTCTGGAAATCTAAGTACACTATGTCCACCGGATCCCCCTTGTCCACATGTTTGTTGACCCCTTCAAAGAACTCTAATAGATTAGTAAGACACGATTTCCCTTTACAGAAACCATGTTGACTATTGCTCAAGAGTTTATGTTTTTCTAGGTGTCTGACAATTTTGTTCTTTACTATTGTTTCAACTAATTTGCCCGGTACCGACGTTAGACTTACCGGTCTGTAATTGCCGGGATCACCCCTAGAGCCCTTTTTAAATATTGGCGTTACATTAGCTAACTTCCAGTCATTGGGTACCGAAGCCGATTTAAAGGACAGGTTACAAACCTTAGTTAATAGTTCCGCAACTTCACATTTGAGTTCTTTCAGAACTCTTGGGTGAATGCCATCTGGTCCCGGTGACTTGTTAATGTTGAGTTTATCAATTAATTCCAAAACCTCCTCTAGTGATACTTCAATCTGTGACAGTTCCTCAGATTTGTCACCTACAAAAGCCAGCTCAGGTTTGGGAATCTCCCTAACATCCTCAGCCGTGAAGACTGAAGCAAAGAATCCATTTAGTTTCTCCGCAATGACTTTATCATCTTTAAGCGCTCCTTTTGTATTTTCATCGTCAAGGGGCCCCACTGGTTGTTTAGCAGGCTTCCTGCTTCTGATGTACTTAAAAAACATTTTGTTATTACCTTTGGAGTTTTTGGCTAGCCGTTCTTCAAACTCCTCTTTGGCTTTTCTTATTACACTCTTGCACTTAAGTTGGCAGTGTTTGTGCTCCTTTCTATTTGCCTCACTAGGATTTGACTTCCACTTTTTAAAGGAAGTCTTTTTATCTCTCACTGCTTCTTTTACATGGTTGTTAAGCCACGGTGGCTCTTTTTTAGTTCTTTTACTGTTTTTCTTAATTTGGGGTATACATTGAAGTTGAGCCTCTATTATGGTGTCTTTAAAAAGGGCCCACGCAACTTGCAGGGATTTCACTTTAGTCACTGAACCTTTTAACTTTTGTCTAACTAACCCCCTCATTTTTGTATAGTTCCCCCTTTTGAAATTAAAGGCCACAGTGTTGGGCAGTTGAGGTGTTCTTCCCACCACAGGGATGTTGAATGCTATTGTATTATGGTCACTATTTCCAAGCAGTCCCGCTATAGTTACCTCTTGGACCAGCTCCTGCGCTCCACTCAGGATTAAATCTAGAGTCGCCTCTCCCCTTGTGGGCCACATCTGGAGTATTGCGTCCAGTTTTGGGGACCCCACTACAGAAAGGATGTGGACAAATTGGAGAGAGTCCAGCAGAGGACAACAAAAATGATTAGGGGGCTGGGGCACATGATTTACGAGGGGAGGCTGAGGTAACTGGGCTTATTTAATCTGCAGAACCGAAGAGTGAGGGAGGATTTGATAGCAGCCTTCAACTACCTGAAGGGGGGTTCCAAAGAGGATGGAGCTCGGCTGTTCTCAGTGGTGGCAGATGACAGAACAAGGAGCAATGGTCTCAAGTTGCAGTGGGGGAGGTCTAGGTTGGATATTAGGAAACACTATTTCACTAGGAGGGTGGTGAAGCACTGGAATGGGTTACCTAGGGAGGTGGTGGAATCTCCATCCTAGAGGTTTTAAAGGCCCAGCTTGACAAACCATGGCTGGGATGATTTAGTTGGTGTTGGTCCTGCTTTGAGCAGAGGGTTGGACTAGATGACCTCCTGGGGTCTCTTCCAACCCTGATATTCTATGATTCTATGATTGAGTAGCTGCAAATTGCTGTGAATGTTTCTGTATAGGTTTAACTGCTCCCTACATCCATCATCATCAGTGTTTGAACCCTGGCCCTTGAGCACTAGAAGCATAGATCTCTACCCCTTGAGCAATAGAAGCAAGTCTGTTACTTGGTAACAGCAGCATGTTCGTATCCTTGCGTCTGGACCAACCACAAGAGGGGAACATATGGCACGCACTGGTGTGGGTTACAGTTGCGCACTACCCAGTTGTCATGTTAATATTTTGGGGCCCAATCCTGCAAATACTCCCTGCTGGGTATTACGCTGGCTATTGCAGTAAGTGTCCACAGGATCGGGCTCTTGGCCCGGCTCTCTTGCTGTTTGTTGGTTTTGGGTTTTTTCCATTCCAGAAGAGGTTATTCGTCTTAATTTAAAAATCCATTCAGTGTAGAAAAGAAGTTGTTGTAAGATATTGTTGACAAGTTGCAGCCCCACCTGGCAGTTCTTAAATAGACAAAATTCCCATTGAAGTCAGAGGGGCTGTAACCCAGGCGGATTCTATCATCTGGCACAAATTTTGGCTCAAATTCAATTAAAATAAACAAGCAACCCCCCCCCAACTCTGCCTGGTAGCTTCTGTAGCCTTGTATGGCTGTTTCCACAGGATGGAAACTGGGCATAGTTTTAGTTAGAAACACAGAGGTATAAGATGTGGCTGCTGCGCATTTAATTATTATTAGAACTTTGACTTTATTATTTCTCCCAACTCTTAAACTGATTTTTTTCTTTTGTAACGTGTACGAGTCAGCTTGATCTCTTAGGATTTTAAACCCCACCGCCACCACACAGGGCAGAAAGCAAAAGGCACAATTGCTCCCGTCACAGGGGGGGAGGCTAAAGGAGAGGGAATCTCTAGGAGTCTCATCTTTGCTGCTTCTTCGAGGCAGCAGATTGCCCCCTTGCCCATCGTGCACACGGGACGAGCCAGGAGGCCTGCCTCCAGATGTGGAGAATCCCAGGGATCTGCGTAGATCCTGAGGAATCCTTGGAAACCCGGGGTGCCTATGACTTCGCGTTGTGTGTACCTCACCCCTGGGACCACCTAGTCATACGACTCCAATGAAGCCACCACAGCTATCCCCACCACCCTGCTCACTTAAAGGGACCACGCGATACACCCTCCCACTGTGTTACCTTCCTTGGGGAGTCCCCTCAGGACCAGGGCAGGGAATGAGGTCCATCCCCTGGCCCAGTCGCTATACAAAGTATGACTGCCTCCTCTTCACTTATGGATCCTGGCGAATGGCGGCAGGGTCTGTGGAATGGGTTGGCCCCTCCTCCATCCACGTTGGAGTCATGCGCATGGAGGGTTGCCCTGCCACTGGGCGTGTGCGCGTGTGCTCACACGGACATGCAATCTGGCCTGCTGCTGCTTCATAAGCAGGGCTGTTAACTCTCAGGATTTTACCCTGGGTCTTGCCATTTTTGCTGTATTTCTTAAAGCCCCGGTTCCTGGCAGCAAGAGAGTCTTGTCTTTCATTTAAAACCCCTGTCCGTTTCTAGCTCAGAGGTTCTCAAACCGGGGGCACCACCTCCCTGAGGTGAGCACAGAATGTATTGGGGGGGGGGCGGGAGAAGCAGCCGCCCAGCACTCTCTGACCCCCCCCCAGCTCTGAAGGCAGGGCAGAGAGCTGCGGCTGTTCGCTGGGTGCCCAGCTCTGAAAGCAGCGCCGCCACCACCAGCAGCAGAGAAATCAGAGGGGCAATGCCAGACCATGCCACCCCAGGGCCGCCCAGAGGATTCAGGTGGCCTGGGGTCTTCGGCGGCGTGGATCCTTCCGCTCCGGGTCTTCGGGGTACTTCGGCGGTGGGTCCCAGAGCGAGTGAAGGACCCGCTGCCGAAGACCTGGAGCGGAAGAAGCTCCAGGTCTTCAGCAGCGGGTCCTTCACTCGCTCCGGGTGAGTTCGGCGGCACTGAAGGACCTGCCGCCAAAGACCCCCTGAAAACTCTTGTGGGGGCCCCTGAGGGGCCCGGGGCCTGGGACAAATTGCCCCACTTGCCCCCCCCACCCCCCGGGCTCCCAGCTCTGAAGGCAGAGCAGTATACGGATCGGTATATGTACTTGTGCAGCGGGGGGCAGAAGGTGTAAACTACTACAGACCCGAAGAAGGGGGTGGGGAGGGGCGCAATCGACTACATTGGAGAACCACTGTTCCAGCTCTCCTGGCAGTGGAGAAATGCTTTAAAACGTGCACTCTAAAGGTTCAAAAACCTGCAGGTTAATAAAAAGAACCCCCAAATCCATTATGTATTGTAAAAAGTCCCAGGAGCTTTAAGCTAATCTCATGATTTGGGGGGCCCGAGTCAGGATTTTTGAATGTTTCAGCCAAAGCAGCTGACCATGCTGCATCAGCCTCTAGTGTTAGTTCGGATCCTTCATTCTGTCTATTTTTCTTTCAAATTGCATATTAGTAGTGGTAGAGTTTAAAGCCCCAGCCATGGAGCAGGGCCCATGGTATTCGATGCTGTACGAACACAGAGCAAAAAGACAGTCCCTGCCCCCAAGGGCCTTACAATCGAAGTATAAGAGAACGGATGGGGAGCACAAGGAAACAGTGAGACAATATCGAACAAACATGATTCCCTGTTTCACGGAGAGAGTCCACTGGAGCTGTAGTACATGCTCTGTATTACTCCATCGAGCAGGCTGTTTTAAATGCTGCTATCAGAAAGGCTTCATGGAGGATGCGATTGAAAATGTGATATAGCACGAAAAAGTTAACGCAGTTCAAAACCAGCAGCCCGTGTTTAAATGGTCTTGCCCTTTTGTAACTTGAAGGTTACCAATTGAATGACTTTTCAATGTCCCAGGCTGCGCCCAGTGGACCAAGATTCAATCCAGATCTTCACATCTGCGGTTTGATAAAGCCACGGAAACAGGATTTATAACCGATCCTGGGCTGGTGCAAATGTGACTTCCACAGTCCGGCCCTGAGTTCTAGTCCCTACCCCAAGGAGCTTACAATCTAAGTGTACGACAACCCCAGGCTCAGGGCACCCCTAAACCTCTGACTACCAGAAGCTGGGAGTGGAAGACAGGGGTGGATCTAGGGTTGCCAATTTTCTGATTGCAGAAAACTGGACACCCTTGCCCCACTCCCTGCCCCTCCCCTTCCCCAAGGCCCTGCCCCGCCCCTTCTCTGAGTCCCTGCCCCCACTCACTCCATTTCCCCACCCTTGCTCATTTTCATCGGGCTCGGGCAGAGGGTTGGGGTGCGGGGGGATGAAGGCTGGGGGGCCAGGCTCTGGGGTGGGGCTGGGGATAAGAGGTGTGGGCTGTAGGAGGGGCTCCAGGCTGGGGGATGGGGCCAAGGGGTTCAGCGTGTGGGAGGGGGCTCCGGGCTGGGGTAGGGGGTTGGGATGTGGGAAGGGGTGAGAGCTCCGTCTCGGGGTGCGAGCTCCGGGGTGGGGCTGGGGATGAGGGGTTTGGGGTGTGGGAGGGGGCTCAATCTTGTCTCCCTGTTTCCTTGCGCTCCCCATCTGTCCATATCTGTCTGTTGTCTCTTGTCTTATTCTTAAATAGCCCCTGCCCCCAAGGAACTGACTGCTTCTTTTATTCTGTGTTTGTACAGCGCCAAGCATAATGGGCCTGCTCTGACCTGAAGAAGAGCTCTGTGGAAGCACCAAAGCTTTTCCCTCTCACCCACAGAGGTTGGGCCAATAAAAGATATTACCGCTGCCATCTGGTCTTTTTAAACAAGTAAAACCAGGCTCAAGTGTAGACAAAACCTTTTGTCTGTGTTCTCTTCAGGTGTACTTCTAATAGAAGAACATCTCTAATAGCTCCCAAGTTCAGAACAACGCCTCACAAGCTGCAGTCCTAGACTTTGATGCCTAAATATGTACGTGAACACATGCTGCAGCTTGTTGACGTATATTCTGCTAGAGAGAGGCTGCAATTTGCTGTAATAATTGATGTGCCACGAGGAAAATAGATGTTGCTCCCTGAAATATAAAACCTTGTATTCCAATTGAATGGGCTTACCAGTGTGATTGGCAACCTCCTTGACCTAGAGTTGCTTAGCTTACAGTACAGGGCTTCCAAACGATGCAGGCTGTGCCAACTGACTTGCAATCTCCACAAACCGTGCGACTTCCTCGAACTGAAGCAGTTGGGTGGTTGTGCTTTACAAACACAGGCAGGCTGCGCCAGTTGTGTTTCGCAATTTTCTTGAGCTGGAGTGGTTGACTCATGAAACTGACAAGCGCAATAAATCAGAGCCACTAGCCAGGCTTGCGGAGCTGAAGATGCCGCCGTGTGCCAGCACAGCGGCTGAATTCTGCCAAACCTTCTTCCCTCGGGGAGCTAATGTAGTACTCAGTTTGAAAGCCAGTCATTCAGCCTTCCAAAACAGTAATGAAACACTCACTACTGAAGACACATGAATAAACCAAACAGCGTGGGTCTAAGAGAGCCTCCCTCTTCCGAGCCACAACCTTCCAAAATAACAACAGTTTGAAAACTCTGCAAAAGGATAGGGTTTTTTTTTTAACTCTTGGGAAATCTCTCCTATTTCCAAAATGCCATGTCTGATTAACGTCAAACTTTCCCCAAAACAACTCCCTGGCAGGAGATCACAGAAGACCTTTCAAACAGAGAGGAGGGAATGAGGAGCGAAGGGACTTTGGCATCTTGTTTGGTTGTTTTTCTGTTTTGTTTTGGAGGAAGCTGAAGTAGATCATCGTCAAGCGCCCAATGAATGGGTGTTTACAATCCTAGCTACTGTATGGAGCTGTACTGCAGCTCCTTAGAATAGTAGTTCTTTTATCTGGGGTCCCTCAGTGACATACAAGGGTACAATCCAGACTAATGAGTAGCTGGGTCACCCCTGCCCTGCAACCATGGGCGTCTTACAATGCCTTGCTGTGGTAGCTCCCACCTGGGGTGTTTACAAACAGCCTTCCAGCATACAAGCCACACCCAGAGTGATTGTGAGCATACAAACCACAGCCTGAGTGATTGTGTGGAACTGCAGCTTTCCAGCCATGCCTGGGTTACACTCTCTGGCTCTCACCAGCCTGGGTTATACTGCAGGGTGACCCCAGCACACCCCCAGTCCTGGATTTCTCCCCATCCCCTCCCGAAATGTCTATCCTGTACTGCCCAGCCTCCCGCTGGAGAGTACAAATATTTTAAGTCTGTTATTCCTTTAAGGGAATAATATGCCAGTTTATTATCTGAAACAGTTATTCAGGCATTTCAAATTAAGTACACTGGATTAGATAAAACAGTAAAACAAATGTATTAAGTACAGAGAAAGAGATTTGAAGTGAGTACAAGTCATGAGGCATAAAAGTCAGAAATGGTTACAAGAAAAAAAGATAAGACATTCATTAATACTTACCTAACCAACCAGATCAGAGTCAAGCAAAGCTTCTCACCACATGCTTTCAGCAGTCTTACTGACCAAATCTGTAGAGCAGGGCCCCACCCCCACAGTCCAACGCTTGCTTCCTTTGTCACTTCAGGTGCAGTGAATGCAATGGCCAGGCAGAAGAGAGGGGGTGCCTTGGGGTGTTTGTCCCGCCTTTTTATAGTTTCAGTCCCACTCTAAAAAAATATTTCCAGCTGGGCAATAGGAGACAGAGAGTCTATGTGGAAGGATGTTCCCTGCTGGCTTTTCCTCACCTGTTTGGGTTTTCTTTGTTTCCCTCCCTGCTTGATGACTCTGTTTACTGCTTAAATGCAAATGCATTTAAATGCATGTTGCTTTGTTTAGGACAGACCTGTTTGCCAGCCTCAGTTTGGGCGGGGCTGCGGGGTTTGGAACGTGTGTTTACTACATCATACAGGGGAATCTTATCACTTCATATACAATGTTGCTACACATATTTTTATCAGGACGATACTGACCAGCAAACGGAGTTTTCAAATGATCCCTTACAAGACATGCCTTGTACAAAAATGATTGCCATGGTATGGACCCAGGTATATTCTGTCACACCCTCCATGGCAATTATTCCTCCCCTTTAGTTAAAGTGTGGATCCCAATTCTCCGTTCTGCTCTGGGGAGGCTTGGGGGATGGGTGTGCAGTGTAAACTCAGGGACTGGCCCTTACGGTTTGGTGTGGCCGCTTTGCACGTAGGCTGGTCCGAAAGCTGGTTTATTCAGCCTGGAGAGGATCACCCCAGTGTATGGCTGATCCTCTGGTAGTATCGAGCTGCCTCTCAGGCCCTCCCCTCCCCGCACAGTGGGCGGCCTAATGGGAAGAAAAGGAGCACGGCTGGAAGACCCCTGCACTACACCAGTTCTCGTATGCTTTTGTCCCCCTTTGTGGCTATTGCAACCTGACGCATGTTAGAGCAGTCCTCAGGCTGCTCCAACACGGCTGGCTGGGAATCAGCCCTCCATGGAGCATCAGCAGGTAAGGGAGTGTGGAGGGGAACTTTAAGCCCTTCATATACTCGCATGGGCTGACGTGCTGTCTGTGAAGTTCAGCCACTCCTAGGATCTAGCCTTGTTCTCCACTTGAGTGCCTTGTTTGAGCCAATCTCCTTCTGCACCCTCAAAGAACCCAAATCCTGCAGCCTTGGCTTGGGCAAAACCCTCATTTGGAGTTAGAGGAAGTTTTGCTCAAGCCAGAACTAAGTAAGGAGTTCAAGGTCTGGCTCAGAGAAACCATGGCTACCATCTGGGCCAGATCTGATCTCTGGTGACATCAGCACACCACCGTGGATTTACATTGGGGGGAGGGATAGCTCAGTGGTTTGAGCATTGGCCTGCTAAACCAAGGGTTGTAAGCTCAATCCTTGAGGGGGGCCACCTAGGGATCTGGGGCAAAATCAGTCCTTGGTCCTGCTAGTGAAGGCAGGGGGCAGGACTCAATGACCTTTCAAGGTCCCTTCCAGTTCTAGGAGCTAGGATATCTCCATTAATTTAAATTTATTTTTAAATTTTATTTAAATTTATTTGACTTAACGAGGGGAGTGAGAATCAAGCCCCGTCATCTCTTCTAGCAGCAGTAAGTTTCTCCCCTCTTTACCCTCAATAGTCTGCTGGAGAAGGGAATGGGGTCACCTTCTCCTGAGAATCCAGAGGAATTCAGACACTAAACCCCAGCCCTTCACTCACTCTGAGCTCTCCGCTATGCCTTGAGCCACCCGTGTTCCAGCTACTGGCCGCAGATCCGGAATTGTATTGCTTTGCTTATATAAAAGCTCCTAATTCCAAACACAGCTGTGTGTTCATTTCGACCAGCTCCTCTCTGCTCTGCTTTACTAGCTCACAATTATAAGAGCTTCCTTGGCAAGCGAAGTCCCCCCCACAGCGGGCTTTCAGCCATCGCGGGCTGGTGACCCTGATTACATGATGTCTCCTGACTGCCGCTGCACTGTTTGTCTAGAAGCTTTCTAATGCAACAAAGGTTTATTGTAGGTTTTCCTGAAGTTATTGAACATCCTGATTAATTCATGTCTCTGGTTCTCATTTAGTTCCAGTGATTAAAAAAAAAAAAGATAATTGGACAAAAATTGAAGCCTGGCTGATGAACTAGACATGATGATCAATGTGGGGGAGAGGGGAACGGAATGGTTTTAAAGAGGCAATTTCCAGAGCATTCGTTATTCGAAATAAAGTCCTGAACACACTGGCCAGTTCACCTTTTTTCCCCTTGCCTTCCGAGATGATCCTGTGCCTATCTGACTTGCATTTGAGGCCTAAACATGAGAGGAGGAGATCAAACTAGGGGAACCTTATGGGTTTTTGGTTCTGGATTGAACATTTATTGTGGGTCATGATTCAGTTAAGAGGCTGCCTGAGGTAATGGAGAGGCCCAAATCTCTGCTCTGATCAGCATTCACTCTACCTGTACTCACCAGAGAAACCTCAGGTGGAAAGCAAAACCAGTAGGGGGGGTCAGACCTGCTACATCGAGGGAGGAAGGACGGCCTTAAGGTACTGGACTGCAACTCCGGAGATCTAGGTTCAAATCCCCAGCTCTGTCACAGACTTCCTGTGTGACCTTGGGCAAGTCACTGAGGGAAACTGAGGCACGTGGAGACAATATGTGCCATGGGGATAATAGTATTGCCCTACCTCATGAGGAGGTGTGAGGCTAAATCCATCAGTTCTCGATTAATGGGAAGCCACACAACTGGTGAGATAAACAGCCCTGCTCATCAGGAGAGCCACACATTCCCTTCTGAACGCAAGTCTCAAAAATAAGCCAGAACAAGAGGGGATGACTGTGAACATGGGCCAAGTGGTAACTTAAAATCGCTAGTCAAAGAGCATCTGCAGGTCCCTGGTTGTTAAAACCCAGGGATCAACCCGTAACTTAGAACAGGGTTTCAAAAACCACTGCAAGCTGAACCCACTTCCGGAAGACGAAACCAACACAGCGACCGTCTAGTGAAGGCGACACCAGTTAGGAGTGGGTCAGGACTGGATCCCCTTGCTTGTTGTTATCTCACTCCTTGTTCTGAGCCCGATTGTACCTAGTATGCACTTGCCTGTGTTGGGGTCAGTTCGCCGAACCCTTGGGCTGCTTGTTGGCAGAAATCAAAACACCCATGCCTCTGACGAAGTGGGTATTCACCCACGAAAGCTCATGCTCCAATACGTCTGTTAGTCTATAAGGTGCCACAGGACTCTTTGCTGCAAAACACCCAGGAAACTGGAGGGCTGCTGTTGGTGCGGAGTCAGGAGCAATTGGAGGCCCCAGGGTCTCTCTCCACGCAATCCATCTGGTATTGCTGACTATTCAGTCGCATGCTGCGGAACAAGTTGCCCAGGAATGGTTCTCCGTGCGCTACACGTTTGCATGCACGGTGAAATGCATTAACAGAGTGCTCTGGGCAGCTCGGAAATACGCTGCAGTCTGAGCATTCATCAAAGATTGCTAGGCCGCAGCCTCAGCTGGAGTGAAGCCGCATAGCTCTTTTAACTTCAATGGCACTATGTTGGTTTTACACCTAGGTGATCTTATTGGCTGTCCCTCTTTTCAAGAACAATATGGGTCCCTACTGAAGACCTCCTTGGCCCTCTGGTACATTGGGATAACAGTGTATTTGGGGTGGAGCCGGCCAATATTGTGCAGCTAGTAACTTTATCAAGGGCCTTCCACAAAAATATTCCCCCTTTGCCTGAAATGAGCCCTGTGTCCCCGGGAGGTGTATGCTGAAAGTGGGGTAGGACGAGGGATTAGGGAATCTACTAATTTTGTTCTCTCACTTAAAGGGCCGCTTTCAACCTAAAGTCTCATCAATTACAAAAAAGTAATTTCAGTTCCTGCACTAGGGTGACCAGGTAGCTGGTTTTTCGATGGGAGGGATAGCTCAGTGGTTTGAGCATTGGCCTGAGTTCAATCCTTAAGAGGGCCACTTAGGGGTCTAGGGCAAAATCCCTACTTGGTCCTGCTAGTGAAGACAGGGGGCTGGACCTGATGACCTTTTGGGGTCCTTTCCAGCTCTAGGAGATGGGATATCTCCATATATTATTATTATTAACACCTGGTCGAAAAGGGATCCTGGTGGCTCTGCTGACCGGGCCATTGACTGTCCAGTTGGCAGTGCCACGCAGCGGGGCTGGCAGGCTCCCTGCTAACCTCCGCGTGGCTCCCGGGAAGCAGCCGGCATGTCCCCCCTCCGGCTCCTACGCGTAGGGGCAGCCAGGGGGCTCTGCAGCCAGGAAGTGCGGCCAATGGGAGCTGCGGGGGCGGTGCCTGTGGGCTGGGCATAGGGAAGACTGGGTGGGGTGACCACGGGCATCGTTTTTTGGGGGTATTGCCACTCTCCAAAAAGAGGTGAGGCGTGGGGGGGGGCACATGGGCTTACAAGCCCCCCCCTCATTTCAGCAAGCGCAGAGCTGCCCAACTGAAGGAGGCGGTGTCTAGGCTCAGCTGACTCTACGGCTGAATGCCGTCTCCTGGGTCCTAGTGCCAGTCATGCTCCCCTTCTGCGTGCTGGGAGCCTTCCTGTTTTCTGTGCAACAGTGAGTACCCACGGTGGGGCTGGGAAAGGGGGGTGGGGGAAATGAGGGAAGTGGGAAAGGAAATGGGGGGTGGAATAGGGCGGGAGGGTGGAATAGGGCAGGGGGAGGGGAATGTGGGAGTGAATGGAGGGACATGGGGAAGAAAAGGGGATGGGGGGGAAGCAGGAGCCCAGCATGCGGCATCCCCTTAACAGTAGCTGGGTCTCCCCCATTAAGCAGCCCATAGAACCGTCACCCTGACAAGCCCTGCCCCCCTATACTTGGACCCATCTGAGCCCCCCGCACCCAGACCCCCACCCCACTGATCCTGAGCCAGCTGTACCTGGACCCCCACCCCACCAAGCCCCACTCCCCCAGTACCCAGACCCCCCCGCCGAGCCCCATCTCCCCACACCCAGCCCCTCCCTCCTGAGCCCCAACCAGCTTCACCTGAATCCCCTGCAGAGTCCCATTGCCCCTGAGCCTCTGTGCACCCAGATCTCCCACTGGGCCGCCCACACCCAGATAGCCCCACACAGAAACCTCTCACCCCACACCTGGATCCCCCCCCACTAAGCCCCTCCACACTTGGATCCTGCTGGGCTGAGTCTGCTCACCCACACCTGGTGCAGAGGGGCAAGGCCCCAGGGTGTTTCTGGGGCAGGCCCAGCCCTTGCACTGTGTCAGGGTCAGATGCAGCCTCACTGCCGAGTCCCTGTACCGGGGGAGTTGGGGCTGCAGGGTGATCTCCCACCTCCATGCAGCCAGTGACCCATGCTCCCTCTGCCATGCTGGAGCCTCTGCATTTATTTATTGACAAATGACATTTTTGGAATTTTAAAATATTGGGCACATAATTTTTTGATGCAGAATTTTTAATATTTTGGCACAGAATTCCCTCAGGAGTACTTAAATCCCTGGCAGTAGCACCTATTGGTGTTGATAGAGGCGAGTGGCTGTCTGAATACTCAACAGCAGAGAAAATGAAGATATGGGGGCGGAAATGGAAAAACTAAAATAAACCTTTTCTTGTTCTTATAGTATTTTTTTTAGCCCACACACCAAAGCTTTGTTTCCCCGGATTCGGAACAAGCATTCGCTGATTTGGGCTAAGGACTTTGCTTCATAATTCATCTTCTCCATCCCTTATCTTGGGTCTTTTATTTTCAAAAGCAGGGAAATTGGTGGTGGTTTCATTAATGAGTCCGGCTCAATTTCATGGTATGGAAATGAAAAGAAGCCAAGAAGCAAAGCAATTTCTTGGCACATGGTATTAAACAAACTGGACTGCCGCAAAACCGTAGAGAGGAACATTGTCTTTATTAATCAAGCCTGAATGAAGCTAGTGAAAGATAGTACTTTTGCAGGCGTGTGGTGCGGAGTACCAGGCTGTTAAGTATTTTTATCTTCCTCGATGATATATCTTCACATCTTAAAAAAAAGAGGAGTTGATATTTTTCCTTGCTTAAGGCTTACACTCAGCCACGGAAATCACATGCCTATTGGTCTGGGTAGTGTGCACGGCTGATTATTCCCAGGCCTGGAACTCACTTCCAGGAAAGAATTTTTCTTATGCAAATTGGAGACGGGGCAGGGACTTCAGTCTGTTTTATCAGAGTGTTTTTGCATTTGCATCCAATGCACAGTGGTCTGAAAAGCCTCGGGGGGGGTGGGGGAGGGAGTGGGGGGTCTGTCAACACCCCCACATCTGCCTGTCTCCTGCCCAGCAATTAATTCTGCCCCCAAATCAATTCTGTTCCTGCTCCCCAGCCTCCCATCTCTTCTGCCCCCTTCCTGTCTGACCTCTTGCAGTTAGTGGGGTTCTTTACCTGGGTTCTCCCAGGCCTTGGGTGGGAGAGGCTGCAGCAGGAAACCTTCTGCCCCTTCCCAGGTCAGGTGGGAGGGAGAGGAGCTGTTGCCTTTGCTCACAGGAGGGGATAGGAGAGGAGGGAGGTGAGTCACCTGCATTGCTGAGTTCTTTCTGCTCCCCCTCATCCCCCCGAGAATGGCGTTGGGTTGTAGGGGGAGAGAACGCTGCCTGCTTCCTGTGGCAGCCCTGATTGGCTGCTCTACCCCAGGAGGCAGGGAAGTGGGGAAAGCAGCCAATCAGAAGGGCCCCCCATACTCCAGGTGATACTGAAAACAATGCAGCCATTAGTGACCCAGCTCACTTCTTAGAAATGGTATTTCCCAGGTCGGTGACCCACTGGGAGGGTGCTATTAAAGCAAAGAGTGGATGCAAAGCATGTGTCATCACTGTCCTGGTCCTATTCCTGTTTGAACCTGCTGTCAAAACTCACTTTGACATCAACAGGAGATGATTGGGACCACCAAGTGGCCAGCTTGACAATGGCAAAGGATAAGGATCCATTTGTCTACTGAAGACGATTGAGAAGGTTAAATTGGCTCCTGCCTTTAACAGTGAATCTCTTTCTTGCGGTGACTTCTGAATTGAAGTGTGATTGATTTCAAGTGCCAACTAGTAGCTGGTCTTGGTTACCGCAGCCATAGAGTTACAGGACTCATTGCATTCTGGGATGCGTGCCCACACAGCATGGTGCTAGGAGAAGCAGCGGCGAAACTTACTTCCTGCAGTTAGTCCCCTCTGTGCGTCTGTGGACCAGTCCAGCTCCACAACTGACCAGTCGACGTCAAAAGGCCCAGGAGCCCAGAATAGTGAGCAGGAGGAATTTACTGGTTTTAACATGCTTTTCTGCTGAGCAGGGTTTTAATGATT
Source organism: Emys orbicularis (assembly GCF_028017835.1). NCBI lineage: Eukaryota > Metazoa > Chordata > Testudines > Emydidae > Emys > Emys orbicularis. The sequence continues at coordinate 8,848,870 of NC_088686.1, read as the reverse complement.
AGCCTTTAAATGGAGCATACTAGGGTTTAACTCAATAGGCACTACTGGAGTTTAAATAAGGGCACTACTTCACATACATGCATTTCTCATCCTGGAGGATCCCAAAGCAATATGGCCCAATATGGTTCTTGGGCGTCAAACACCATGTCAGTTAGGCACTTAAATACCTCTGAGAAGCTGGGCCGATATGCTAGGGCATATTACTGGTATAATGCCCTAATACTGCCCTTCTTATAATTCCTAAATACTAGGGTGACTGGATCAATATAAATATCTTACACAAACAGATAGACAACTTCCAGCACCACTGCAGAGGAGCGACCCAGAGAAATCAGGCAAACCGCCTCTCTTTCAAACGGTCACAGGCTTTTAAATGTTTTCTAAAAAACTTAAACTTCCAAAGTAAAAGGGAGGGGCCCACCAGGAGCCCACCTTTGCACAATAATTAACACAAAGTTGAAGCCAGGCACTAAAACCATAACTGGGGTGATCTCCAAATAGCAGCCTTGCATCTAGGGAAAGTGAATGGGCCTTGCAGGGGGGCTGAAAGCTGGCAAAGTAGGAGTATTTCATAAGAATGGCCATACTGGGTCAGACCAATGGTCCATCTAGCCCAGTATCCTGTCTTCTGACAGTGGCCAATGCCAGGTGCTTCAGAGGGGATGAACAGAACACATTAATCTTGAGTGATCCATCCCCTTCATCCACTCCCAGCTTCTGACAATCAGAGGCTAGGGAGACTCAGAGCCTGGGGTTGCATCCCTGACCATCTTGGCTAATAGCCATTGATGGACCGATCCTCCATGAACTTATCCAATTCTTTTGTGAACCCTGTTATAGTTTTGGCCTTCACAACATCCCCTAGCAATGAGTTCCACAAATTGACTGTGCGTTGTGTGAAGAAGCATTTCCTTTTGTTTGTTTTAAACCTGCTCCCTATTAATTTCACCGGGTGACCACTAATTCTTGTGTTATGTGAAGGAGTAAATAACACCTTTTCCTCCACACCAGTCACTATTTTATAGACCTTTAGCCCCTTAGTCATCTCTCTGCCAAGCTGAAAAGTCAGTCTTTTTAATCTCTCGTCATATGGAAGCTGTTTATTCATAGATTCATAGATTCTAGGACTGAAAGGGACCTTGAGAGGTCATCGAGTCCAGTCCCCTGCCCTCATGGCAGGACCAAATACTGTCTAGAGCATCCCTGACAGACATTTATCTAACCTACTCTTAAATATCTCCAGAGATGGAGATTCTACAACCTCTCTAGGCAATTTATTCCAGTGTTTAGCCACCCTGACAGTTAGGAACTTTTTCCTAATGTCCAACCTAAACCTCCCTTGCTCCAGTTTAAGCCCATTGCTTCTTGTTCTATCCTTAGAGGCTAAGGTGAACAAGTTTTCTCCCTCCTCCTTATGACACCCTTTTAGATACCTGAAAACTGCTATCATGTCCCCTCTCAGTCTTCTCTTTTCCAAACTAAACAAACCCAATTCTTTCAGCCTTCCTTCATAGGTCATGTTCTCAAGACCTTTAATCATTCTTGTTGCTCTTCTCTGGACCCTCTCCAATTTCTCCACATCTTTCTTGAAATGCGGTGCCCAGAACTGGACACAATACTCCCGTTGAGGCCTAACCAGTGCAGAGTATAGCGGAAGAATGACTTCTTGTGTCTTGCTCACAACACACCTGTTAATGCATCCCAGAATCATGTTTGCTTTTTTTGCAACAGCATCACACTGTTGACTCATATTTAGCTTGTGGTCCACTATAACCCCTAGATCCCTTTCTGCTGTACTCCTTCCTAGACAGTCTCTTCCCATTCTATATGTGTGAAACTGATTGTTCCTTCCTAAGTTGAGCACTTTGCATTTGTCTTTGTTAAACTTCATCCTGTTTACCTCAGACCATTTCTCCAATTTGTCCAGATCATTTTGAATTATGACCCTATCCTCCAAAGCAGTTGCAATCCCTCCCAGTTTGGTATCATCTGCAAACTTAATAAGCGTACTTTCTATGCCAACATCTAAGTCGTTGATGAAGATATTGAACAGAGCCGGTCCCAAAACAGACCCCTGCGGAACCCCACTTGTTATGCCTTTCCAGCAGGATTGGGAAACAACTCTCTGAGTACGGTTATCCAGCCAGTTATGCACCCACCTTATAGTAGCCCCATCTAAGTTGTATTTGCCTAGTTTATCGATAAGAATATCATAGAATCATAGAATAGAATATCAGAGTTGGAAGGGACCTCAGGAGGTCATCTAGTCCAACCCCCTGCTCAAAGCAGGACCAATTCCCAACTAAATCATCCCAGCCAGGGCTTTGTCAAGCCTGACCTTAAAAACCTCTAAGGAAGGAGATTCCACCACCTCCCTAGGTAACCCATTCCAGTGCTTCACCACCCTCCTAGTGAAAAAGATTTTCCTAATATCCAGCCTAAACCTCCCCAACTGCAACTTGAGACCATTACTCCTTGTTCTGTCATCAAGTACCACTGAGAACAGTCTAGATCCATCCTCTTTGGAACCCCCTTTCAGGTAGTTGAAAGCAGCTATCAAATCCCCCCTCATTCTTCTCTTCTGCAGACTAAACAATCCCAGTTCCCTCAGCCTCTCCTCATAAGTCATGTGCTCCAGACCCCTAATCATTTTTGTTGCCCTCTGCTGGACTCTTTCCAATTTTTCCACATCCTTCTTGTAGTGTGGGGCCCAAAACTGGACACAGTACTCCAGATGAGGCCTCACCAATGTCGAATAGAGGGGAACGATCACGTCCCTCGATCTGCTGGCAATGCCCCTACTTATACAGCCCAAAATGCCATTAGCCTTCTTGGCAACAAGGGCACACTGTTGACTCATATCCAGCTTCTCCTCCACTGTAACCCCTAGGTCCTTTTCTGCAGAACTGCTTCCTAGCCATTTGGTCCCTAGTCTGTAACAGTGCATGGGATTCTTCCGTCCTAAGTGCAGGACTCTGCACTTGTCCTTGTTGAACCTCATCAGGTTTCTTTTGGCCCAATCCTCTAATTTGTCTAGGTCCCTCTGAATCCTATCCCTACCCTCCAGTGTATCTACCACTCCTCCCAATTTAGTGTCAGCTGCAAACTTGCTGAGAGTGCAGTCCACGCCATCCTCCAGATCATTAATGAAGATATTGAACAAAACCGACCCCAGGACCGACCCCTGGGGCACTCCACTTGAAACCAGCTGCCAACTAGACATGGAGCCGTTGATCACTACCCGTTGAGCCTGACGATCTAGCAAGCTTTCTATCCACCTTATAGTCCATTCATCCAGCCCATACTTCTTTAACTTGCTTGCAAGAATACTGTGGGAGACTGTATCAAAAGCTTTGCTAAAGTCAAGGAATAACACATCCATTGCTTTCCCCTCATCCACAGAGCCAGTTATCTCCTCATAGAAGGCAATTAGGTTAGTCAGGCATGACTTGCCCTTGGTGAATCCATGCTGACTGTTCCTGATCACTTTCCTCTCCTCTAAGTGCTTCAGAATTGATTCCTTGAGGACCTGCTCCATGATTTTTCCAGGGACTGAGGTGAGGCTGACTGGCCTGTAGTTCCCCGGATCTTCCTTCTTCCCTTTTTTTAAAGATGGGCACTACATTAGCCTTTTTCCAGTCATCCAGGACCGATCGCCATGAGTTTTCAAAGATGATGGCCAATGGCTCTGCAATCACATCCGCCAACTCCTTTAGCACCCTCGGATGCAGCGCATCCGGCCCCATGGACTTGTGCTCGTCCAGTTTTTCTAAATAGTCCCGAACCACTTCTTTCTCCACAGAGGGCTGGTCACCTTCTCCCCATACTGTGCTGCCCAGTGCAGCAGTCTTGGAGCTGACCTTGTTCGTGAAGACAGAGGCAAAAAAAGCATTGAGTACATTAGCTTTTTCCACATTTTCTGTTACTAGGTTGCCTCCCTCATTCAGTAAGGGGCCCACACTTTCCTTGACTTTCTTCTTGTTGCTAACATACCTGAAGAAACCCTTCTTGTTACTCTTAACATCTCTTGCTAGCTGCAACTCCAAGTGTGATTTGGCCTTCCTGATTTCACTCCTGCATGCCTGAGCAATATTTTTATACTCCTCCCTGGTCATTATGCGATATTCCATACCCTATTCCATACCCTAATCATTTTTGTTGCCCTTCTCTGTATCTTTTTGAATTCTAATATATCTTTTTTGAGATGGGGTGACCAAAACTGCACGCAGTATTCAAGCTGTGGGCTCACCATGGATTTATATAGTGGCATTATGAAATTTTCCTAATGGTTCCTAATATTCTGTTAGTTTTCTTGATTGCTGCTGCACATTGAGCAGATGTGTTCAGAGAACTATCCACAATGACTCCAAAATCTCTTTCTTGAGTGGTAACAGCTAATTTAGACTCCAATCTTTTTGTATGTATAGTTAGGATTATGTTTTCCAATGTGCATCACTTTGCATTTATCAACATTGAATTTCATCTGCCATTTTGTTGCCCAGTCACCCAGTTTGGTGAGATCCCTTTGTAACTCTTCACAGTCTGCTTTGGACTTAACTATCTTGAGTAGTTTTGTATCATCTGCAAATTTTGCCACCTTACTGTTTACCCCTTTTTCCAGATCATTTATGAATATGTTGAATAGGACTGGTCCCAGTACAGACCCCTGGGGGACACCACTATTTACCTCTCTCCACTCTGAGAACTGACCATTTATTCCTACCCTTTGTTTCCTATCCTTTACCTGGTTTCTAGTCCATGAGAGGACCTTCCCTCTTATCCCATAACTGCTTACTTTGCTTAAGAGCCTTTGAATGACCTTGTCAAAAGCTTTCTGAAAGTCCAAGTACACTATATCCACTGGATCACCCTGGTCCACACATTTGTTGATCTGCTCAAAGAATTCTAATAGATTGGTGAGGCATGATTTCCCTTTACAAATGCCATGTTGACTCCTCCCCAACAAATCGTGTGTGTCTGATAATTCTGTTCTTTACTATAGTTTCAACCAATTTGCCTGGTACTGAAGTTAGGTTTACCGTCCTGTAATTGCCAGGATTGCCTCTGGAGCCTTTTTAAAAAATTGGCGTCACGTTAGCTATCCTCCAGTCATATGATACAGAAGTTAGAAGATAGGTTACAGACCACAGTTAGTATTTATGCAATTTCATATTTAAGTTCCTTCAGAACTCTTGGGTGAATACCACCTGGTCCTGGTGACTTATTACTGTTTATCAATGTGTTCCAAAATCTCCTCTGCTGACACCTCAGTCTGGGACAGTCCCTCATATTTGTCACCTAAAAGGAATGGCTCAGTGGGAATTCTCCCTCACATCCTCTGCAATGAAGACTGACGCAAATAATTAATTTAGCTTCTCCGCAATGGCCTATCTTCCTTGAGTGCTCCTTTAGCATCTCGATCATTCAGTGGCCCCACTGATTGTTTGGCAGGTGTCCTGCTTCCGATGTACTTACAAATTTTTGCTGTTAGTTTTTAAGTCTGTGGCTAATTGCTCTTCAAATTCTTTTCTGGCCTGCCTACTTCTACTTTTACACTTGACTTGCCAGAGTTCATGCTCCTTTCTATTGTCCTCATAGGATTTAACTTCCAATTTTTAAAGGATGCCTTTTTGCCTCTAATCGTTTCTTTTACTCCCTTGTTTAGCCCTGGTGGCATGTTTCTGGCCCTCTTACTATGTTTTTAAGACTATTGGGGGGTGAGTCAATTCCTGGCGAATGCCCTGCCAGCTGCCCCATCTCTCTTGTACCAGCTGGGCTCCATCTCTGGGGTCTCCACTGATGACTGTCATTGACTGGGATGTGGGTGGTCATGCCTAGTGGTTGGAGTCAATAGCCAGGAATGGGAGCCCAGGTCAGAGGCGAAGTCAGGAATTGGAGCTGAGGGTCAGAGCCGGGTTAGCTGCAGTGAGACAAGGCGGGGGGGCAACACTGGATTCAAGGCAGGAACGAGGCTGGGAACACACAAACACAGGAGCTACCACAGCTGTGGGCGAATGCTTTGAGCAGCCACTGAACGACTGCTGCTGCTGGGCTTAAAAGCTGGTCTGCCGACTCTTCCCACCAATCGGGGGGCATAGCCTAAGATCAGACCTCTGCCCTGGTCACATACAGATGAGGATCTAATCCACTTCTATCTGCACTGATCCACTGAAACTGGTGGAATTATTCTATTCCCTGTAGGTTCTTAGGCTACCCTCATCCCCCTGTCTCAGAGCACCTTCCAGTCCATTAAGCAATGTGATTAGCGTCTATCATATTTATACAGCCTCCATTACCATAGTCTCTGAGCACCTCACAGTCTTTAATGTATCTATCCCCACAACACCCTTGTGAGGTAGGGCTGTGCTATTATTCCCATAGTACAGAGGGGGAAACTGAGGCATAGAGTCTTAAGGGCCGGTTCCTTCAAGGTATTGAAATCAATGGACGTTAGGAGCCTAAATACCTTTGTGCATTTGGGCTAAGTGAGCTGGCCAAGGTTAGGAGCTGAGGGATTTCAGGAAGGGGTGAGTTTTTTTACATGGACGGGGAGGTACCACCACAATGAAGGATACAGAGAAACTATCCAGCTATGGACAGACAAGTTGCCAATAACATAGTTAGAGGAGGGGAGGAATACGAAGGCCACCCTTCTACCAGCAATATGGGAAAATGGAGGGGCAATGGGGGCTAAAGGAGATTTCTATAGTTCCTAGGAGCGTATGTGACAAGAGCGATGGCTTAAAAGCAGATGAGTTCAGAGTGAAGGGTCATCTTGGCCTGAGAGAGACCTGGTGAATCCAAGACCCTGTGAAATTTTCCACCATCTCGCCACACGTACCATCCACCAGTGAGGTCTGATGGAGGGCCACTCAGTACAGACCTTGGCCCATCCAGTAGGAGACTCAAACGCTCGTGTCCGAGCATTTGCAGGAGGGATGAGCGAAACAAGAGAGGAGGCAGCGGGACCATCTGGGTGAGCGAATACTGTGAGCACAAACATCATTTCTATTGGTGTCTTGGCTGAATAAAGCTGTGACTGAAAATGTCCGGGGAAGGTTGGACTTGAAGGGCCTGATTCTGATCATGCTTCCTCCAGTTTTACAGCTTGATGATTGTGGATCTGAGTGGAGTTACTCCTGATGCACAATGAGAGCAGAATGGGGGGCGGGGGGGGGGAGGCATTTCTCCAACTGTACTAAGTCCTCCTTCCTGGGTAAGAAATCCTGGAGGGAAAGAAGTAGCAGGCAGATTCAAAACAGACTTGGTCAAGAAAGTCCTCTTTAGCGGTCTAACTATTGGTCACCATTTACCTGCACCTTAGAATCATAGAATATCAGGGTTGGAAGGGACCTCAGGAGGTCATCTAGTCCAACCCCCTGTTTGCATTGTCTTGTAAAGAGAGAGGGTGAACTGGCTTCAGTGATGGCAGAATTTCACCCCTTTTTTTTTTTTAATTCTTTGTTTAAAGAGGGTGATCCTGACATGCTACTATACTAAGAATTCCTCTAAAAATAGGAAGATCACCCCCAGTCTATTTCTTTTTGCCCTTGTATTTACAGTCGTCTCTGATCTTCAAATAGGAAATCTTATTAAACCTAACAACGGCAGGTGGTAAATGGTATCCGTTTTAGACCGGCTGAGCCGGATGGAAGTTGGATCAGGAAATGGGGATAATAGAAGCCTGTAAAAAGGCTATTACCATGCTGATGGGGAAATAAAATGTTAAAAAAAAAAACCAAGGAAGGAAAGACACTGATGTAGGTTAGGTGGGGCTTGCCCTCTTACACAGTACAGTCAACTGCCAACAAGAACAGAAGTTAGTCTAACAACAGGAGGCCCGCTAGGTATGCTTAATATGGTTGAAGTTTTGCCTGTATAAAGGGTAGTAACATGATTTTAAGGAACGTGTGAAATGATCCCTACCCTGCTTGAAACTGGAAAAAATACCCTTTGATTTTTCTAATCTGCTCAACTCTACATTGGAAACTAACTGGGCAGAGACCCCAAAGCTAACCCACATATTTGTGTTTAATAAGAAAAGGAGAGAAAGAAAGAAAAAGCAAGCATGCCAAGAATGCAAAATGAGTTTGAGGAAACTGGCTGAAATTCAGTTCAAAATGAAATCCTCAGTTGGTAAACTAAGCAGTTACAATCCTTACAAATTCTGAGCTGGAAACTACAATCCACATTTACCTACTTACCCAGCTGCTTCTACTACCCTCTTAGCTATTTTAATTTCCCTGGGATAAAGGGTCTCGCAGGAGTTATAGCCACAAAGTATTTTAATAAATACAGAACACTGGCATGGGAGGATGATTGGGAAAGTTAGCAAACCAGCACAAAAGGAAAAGCATGGCAGGGAACTTCTACCAAGGAAGGGCAATTTCAACTATATATACAGTAAGCGGATGGCAGAATTGTCAAACGAGGGAGTTAGTTTGATATACCCTCTGTAGACAAAGACATTAGAAAGCTGCCAAAGTAAAGGCTCCTTTCTCCAAGAAAGAAGGAGCAAGGTAGAGCAAAGCTAGCAATGAAATAACTTTCTAAACAATTAGCTACATTTAAAGTAAGCAGAATCCCTGGCCCAGGGAACATCAGTCACAAATTAATTCCTAACAAATGAGTAAGGACATGGGTGAAATTGCAGTCTTTAAAAGTTTACCAGGCTCCAGGCGCAGTGCCTGGTATTTGGAAATTTGAAACATTGCTTTGTTAGTATCTTATTAATGAGTCAAAAGACAAACAAGGAAGCCGTAGACCAGTGGGTTTAAATAGAGTTGCGATGGAAACCTTTGGGAACGCCAGTATCTTGTGGGGTTTCATGGCAGAACATAGAGCGAGGGATGGAGAGCCAAAGTCTGGCCCCAGATACACATGTGAAAGCCCTGGGAGCCAATGGGAGCGGGACGTGCATGCTTGTAGACAAAATTGGCTCAGTATTAGTATAAATTCAGGCAAGGGACATCATGCTGGAATTCTTGTAATAACTATATTCTTCCTGTAACAGGCAAGTTAGTGGCTGTCCTGGAATATGCCCGCGATTGTCAGAAGATTGACATGTTGGAGGTAATGGCTGCAGAAATAAATCTCACATTTTTACTTCCTGTGACCAATCACCAGGATTTTTTTTCTCCTGATCACATGACCACCCCCTCCCGCCCCCATCCCAGAATCGTTTGCACCAGAACCTTAGGCTATGTCTACACTGCAAAGAAAAACCCATGTCTGGCCCATGCCAACTGACTCAAGATCGCAGGGTTTGGGCTGCGGGGCTGTTTCATTGTGGTGTAGGCTCCCCCCCCGGCCAGAGCCCAGGCTCTGGGACCCTCCCACCCCACAGGGTCCTAGAGCCCAGGTGCCAGCCCAAGTCTGGATGTCTACACAGCAATGAAACAACCTTGCAGCCCGAGTTGGCTGGCACAGGCCAGCCACGGGTTTTTCTTTGCTGTGTAGATATACCCGTAAACTCTTAAAATGATCTCTGCCAGGGTCGAGTTGCACCTTGACTGTTGAGCTTCATGGTCTCTCCACCTGCTCGTCTTCCTGCTTAGAGGTGGGATTATTCTTTGTATTGGAATAGCTCTTAGGAACCCCAATAACTTTACCCACTGGCTCTCACCCTTCCTCTGTTTGCAGTTCCCTCCTTGGGATGGATTTGTACTTGGACTCCACCCTCTCACCACATCCTGAGAGCTGCTCCCAGCTCTTCCTCTCCCCCATCTTTTTCTTTTTATATTTTTGCTTGGGTCATGCACACGCATTTTGCTGACTCTTCTCCCCCTCTGGGAACTCTGATCCTCCACTCGCCAGAAGTCTACAGGATGCTGGGGACCCAGGAGCATCCACAGCTGACCCAAATGCCACAGGAGAGGCCAAGTTGCCACTTTTTGCCCCATCCATGGTCCAATGGTCCGTTCCAGTCGTAAAATCTATTTATTGCTGGGAGCTGCTCCCTTCAACCAGCTCAATGAGCTGCTACAATGGTAGCAAAGAAGGGAAGGTCCTTGGTTTTCAAGGAACTACCTACCACTAGAGAGACAAATACAAGTTTGCAGGAAGTGTTGAGGTGGATCTGGGGTCCTGCAGCTTTTCCTACTACCACCACCCTGTTTCCCTCCTCTGCCCCTGAACTAGTGTGGTGCTCCCATGCTGGGAAACTGACCAGATTACGGCTAGATGGACATCGGGTAACTGTAACATACTCCTGAATTTCATGTACGGGTGCAGATAGCAAGGAGTTAGAAAGTACCATTTTAGGAGCTGAGTCTGTGGTTTGCAGGACTGGATCCTTCTTACAAACATAAAACTTACAGCAAGCTTTTGTCTTACTAAAGATATTGGCCCAACCCCTTATCTCAGGTGCTCCCAGGGACCCCCCATTGCAGATGAAGACCTGTACGGCTGAACAGATTTCATAGCAACGTAGGGTTGGAAGGGACCTCGAGAGCGCATCTAGCCCAGCCTCCTGTGCTGAGGCAGGACCAAATATACCGAGACCATCCCTGATAGGGGTTTGTCCACCTGCTCCTTAAAAACCTTCAGCGACGGGGGTTCCACAACTTCCTTGGCAGCCTGCTCCAGAGCTTAACGACCCTGACAGTTAGAAAGATTTCCCTAATATTTAAGCTAAATCTCCCTTGCTGCAGATTAAGCCCATGACTTCTTGTCCTACCTTCAGTGGACATGGAGAACACTGGATCACTGTCCTCTTTATAACACCCCTTCATGTAGCTGCAGACTGTTATCAGGTCTCCCCCCCCACCCAGTCTTCTTTTCTCAAGCCTAAACATGCCCAGTTTTTTTTTAACTTTTCCTCATAGGTCAGGTTTTCTATTAGTTTTGTAGCTTTCTTCTGGAGTCTCTCCAGTTTGTTCATATCTTTCCTAAAGTGTGGTACCCATCCAGGTGAGGGCACACCAGTGCTGAAGAAGCGGGGACAATTACCTCTGATGTCTTATATATGACACTCCTGTTACTAAACCCCAGATTGCTACTAGCTTTTTTGTTTTCCAATTGCATTATGTTGGCTCATATTCAAGTTGTTATCCACTATATCCCCATTTGTCTTATTATCACATACCTGGTCCGACCAGTTTACTCTGGAGTCCAAACACTCTGCATTTCAGATGCAGTCTTTTATGAAAGAAATCCCATCCCACCCTTCTGTATTATGCAACCAGACCAGAAATGCCAGTATGAAAAGTACAAAGATACCGTATAACTGCCATGCAAGTTTAATAAAACACAAGAACTTAATGTAATTCTGTATGTTGCTTTTCATCATATTGGGGGAAGGGGGTGGGACACCTCTAAGATTTTTGCATTCCCTCTCCCCCCACAGCCATGTTTTTAAACAAAGGCCTGAAGGCCCTGTGCTGAAATACAGGTTTGCGTTTCCTGCAGTTGCAGGCACAAATTAGGAATTTGCCTGAGCAAGTCATTATTGAGGCCTGAATTTCCAGAAGAGCAGAGCAGCCCAGCTCCAATCACAGCCAGTGGAAGTGTGACGTTCCAGCCTCTTCTAAAAATCTGCTCCACAAAATGAAGGTTATGCACTGAATCTATACCATAGCTTTATCACTGAAACCTCCACATCAGCTAAGAATATGGTAGCAATAATTCCCCCCATAGCAGCTAAGTGCAGGCTTTTATTCTTAAACCAGGAAGAGATTTTCATCTCCCTTGTGCAATATTATTCTGTGTCTGTCATCTGCCCATCCACATTTCAGAGGCTAGAGAACTTCCTGTAGATAGTGGCTAACTGACAAATTACACAACTGCTGACTTTTATTTCAATCTCCGTTGTTAGCGGCTCTCCTTCTTCACACCCATTCAGACTGTATAAAAATCAACAGCATCGAATGCCTGACCTTCAATAATTCTTTTGATGAGGCCAAATTCACAACCCCTCTAGTATTACTTGTAATCTTACGAATAGCATGCAAAGTTCTAGATTGTAATAAGTCATTTGGGGAGAAAGTGTGTGTCTTGGAATTAGAGGAGTCAAAACAGCATTTCCTTCATTTCCATCCTGAAAAGCAACGTTTCCAATGCTTGTCCAGCAAACAGCTCAACATCGAATCTATTTGTGTAACTTGGGAGACACATCATTTGTGGAAAAATAGATATTTAATCACACCGCTGGGGAAGTGGGCGGTCATGCTTGCTTGCTTCGTTTTAGTATTTTTTGTTCTGGTCAGAAGTTCTGTCTTTCAACCCTGAATAAACAAGAACTTGTGGGGAATTTTTCATAAAAATGTTTGTTTAAAAATGCCAATTCATCAGATCTGAAACGTCTCCAAAAGAGGTTTGGATTCAATGAATCTCCCAACTAAAAAAAATTGGAAAAACGTTTCAAAATGAAAGTTTCTGGTTTGCCAATTGGAAAGAGCTTTGTTTTTTTAAATATAAGCTAATTACAGGTGAAGGAAGGTTAAAAGAAAAATGGTCAAAAGCTAAACAAAACATTCTGAAATTATTGAAATGAAACATTTCAGTTGATCTCAACTGAACATTGGTTTTTTTGGTTCACTGATATCTTTGAGATTTTGACTTTGTCTCCATCAGAGATTGTGTGTGGGGGTGGGAGTGGGGGACTTCAGACTTTCAAATATTTAAGGGATTGGAAAACCATTTCCCACCCAGTTCTAGAATCAACACACCTAGTCACCCTTCCCAAGAATGTTCTGATGTTATACTGGACCTTCTTTTCCTTCTATTTATTCCCCCATTATGTTGTAACCTAGCCTATAGGCTACATGTTTCATCCATATGACCGACTATTTTCTGACTTGTGACTTCTGCATAAACCACATATGATTCAGACAGCTACTTTGGAAAGATGATTTTTATTATAGTAATTTTACGTTACGTCAAATGCAGAAATACAAAAAGCTTCAAATCTTTTCATTTTGGGTATTTTTAGACAGGAATAAAACTCTTAAATATACAAGATCCATTTGCAATAAAATACCATGTACGTTTTGGGTTTTTTTAAGAAAGTGGAGCAACACATGTGCCAGTTATCATGGGTTATCATACCATTTGGGCAAATTCATCTCTAGTGTAAGCAAGTCCATTGACTTCAATGAGGGTTCCATGGAAGGGAAGGGGAAAAGGTTACATAAAATAAGGCCACTCTCAGCCGAAGTTTAATGGGTTTGGATCCTCTTGCACGGACTTCAGTGCGGATTGCACAGGATGTGAAATCAATGCAGAATTTGGTCTGAAACCACTAACAGATGAGCCAATCCTGAGAACATACCATTGACAAGAATATACGTAGCAGAGAGTGTGTACCTGACAAACTGAATTCATTTTTATTTAAATAAAAATCTCAATAGAAAGCAACACCATTGGACCCCTGGACATAACGCTATCATATAAAAATAACCTCTTACTTTAACGAACAAAAAAAGTGCCTCGGTTTCCCAGTGAGCTAAATGTTACTGACCTTCTTTGTAAAGTGCTTTGAAATCTACTGAGGAAAGGCACTAGAATGAGAATTGGGTATTATTAGGTTGTCAGTGGATCATGGTCATCCTGAGACTCCCATCTCATTAAATGGGAGGGGATCTGCTTAGGGCAGAGGTTGAGAACTACGGACTTAGGTAACTAACATTATCCTCTGTATTATGGGGTCAGTTTAGCTCCACCCTCCAAAATGTGCCCTCATGTCTACCCAGTGGAATTCTTTTGGGGCAATTTTCTCTCCACCCCTCTCTGAACCTCTGGGTCCTCCTTGGCATAGCAGACAAAAGGACAGCTGCCGATCTACACTAACATCCTTATATCAGCGTCACGTACAATATACCACAGTCTGTCTGAAAACCTGCTTTACATGTGACACTGAAGGGAAACTGTATCTTTTTCAGAGGAGGGACTTTAAGACATAACTTAGGGCCCTGATTAAGCAAAGCATCGAGAACGGAAGTGCTCTACGGACTCGGGGCCAGTCACTCTAGGAAAAAGGTCTTTCCAGCACACGGCGGGCTTGGACAGGAGACAGCTACCCTGCCTCCATCGAACTCAATGGCAAAGCTCCCCATGAGTTCTGTGGGAGCAGGCCCATAATGTAAAATGAAGGCAGCTTCCTGGTTAGAATCACAGTGAGGACAAAGAACGAGGAGTACTTGCGGCACCTTAGAGACTAACAAATTTATTTGGGCATAAACTTTCGTGGGCTAAAACCCACTTCATCGGATGCATGCAGTGGAAAATATAGTAGGAAGATATATATACACACAGAGGACATGAAAAAATGGGCGTTGCCATACCAACTCTAACGAGAGTAATCAATTAAGATGAGCTATTATCAGCAGGAGAGAAAAAATGTTTGTAGTGATAATCAGGATGGCCCATTTCAAACAGTTGACAAGAAGGCGTGAGTAACAAACTACACCATTTGCTCAAGAAAGTCCCTGAAAAAGCACAGGAACAAATCTGCACAGACACACCCCTAGAACCTGACCAGGGGTATTCTATCTGCTACCCAAGATCCATAAACCTGGAAATCCTGGACACCCCATCATCTCAGGCATTGGCACCCTGACAGCAGGATTGTCTGGCTATGTAGATTCTCTCCTCAGGCCCTATGCTACCAGCACTCCCAGCTATCTTCGAGACACCACTGACTTCCTGAGGAAACTACAATCCATTGGTGATCTTACGATCTAAGGTGCCATAAGTACTCCTCCGTCTTTTTGCTGATACAGACTAACACGGCTACCACTCTGAAACAGTGAGGAGCAGCCAGCCTGCTAGAAGGTCTCTCTATCTTGTGAAATATTTCCCCCTGATATTTAAGCCTTCCCGTCGTCATTCCCACAGCTTTACCTAGGATGAGATGTGATGATTACATAAGTGTCTCGCATGGTATTTCTTCTATGGAAAATGCCTATGAGCAGGGGCTGCAAAGACTTGTCGGGCACAGGGCTGTATCAGGCTTGCATGGGAAGAGGCACTTAACACAAAAGTGTTGGGGCCTCTAGAAAACCCCTAGTGAGGAGGCCTGGGAAGCCTCCTTCCTTCTGCACAAGCAACCATCTCTCCCAGCACTGAAGGGCAGCAGGCCGGGCCCCAGTGGACACACCCCAGCCTCGGAGATGCACAGGCCGCATGCTTAGAAGCATGTTCGGCTCCTTATCCTACCAGCACAAATAGGTGGGGGATGGGCATCTGGTTGCAGTCCAAAGCAAAGCTCTTCCATCCCAGAGGTTGGGGCTTTGCGAACAGGGGCTGCTAACAGGGAGTTTCGCAAGGGAGTTCTCCAGGTGAAGGAGGAGCTAATACAGCATCTGTGGGGTAAGTGACTGTCTGTAGTGTGTGTTTGTTTGAGTTTGGGGGTTACTTGCTGTGTGCTGAGCTTGTGTTTGTTTGGTTGGTTGTTTGAGGGACCGTGTGCTCTGGCTGGCAGTTGGAGGCAGGTTTGAAAGCTCGAAGCCTCTGGTAATTGGCTGAGCCTTACTCAGTGGGCGGGGCATTCACTCAGGCCAGGGCTTTATAAAGCCGCGCACAAGCGACCAGGGGCTGCTAACAGGGAGTTTCGCAAGGGAGTTCTCCAGGTGAAGGAGGAGCTAATACAGCATCTGTGGGGTAAGTGACTGTCTGTAGTGTGTGTTTGTTTGAGTTTGGGGGTTACTTGCTGTGTGCTGAGCTTGTGTTTGTTTGGTTGGTTGTTTGAGGGACCGTGTGCTCTGGCTGGCAGTTGGAGGCAGGTTTGAAAGCTCGAAGCCTCTGGTAATTGGCTGAGCCTTACTCAGTGGGCGGGGCATTCACTCAGGCCAGGGCTTTATAAAGCCGCGCACAAGCGACCAGGGAGCTTTGCGAACAGGGGCTGCTAACAGGGAGTTTCGCAAGGGAGTTCTCCAGGTGAAGGAGGAGCTAATACAGCATCTGTGGGGTAAGTGACTGTCTGTAGTGTGTGTTTGTTTGAGTTTGGGGGTTACTTGCTGTGTGCTGAGCTTGTGTTTGTTTGGTTGGTTGTTTGAGGGACCGTGTGCTCTGGCTGGCAGTTGGAGGCAGGTTTGAAAGCTCGAAGCCTCTGGTAATTGGCTGAGCCTTACTCAGTGGGCGGGGCATTCACTCAGGCCAGGGCTTTATAAAGCCGCGCACAAGCGACCAGGGAGCTTTGCGACCAGGGGCTGCTAACAGGGAGTTTCGCAAGGGAGTTTAGAAGGGGAGTGGGAAGGGAGTGGGAGTCCCTCGCCAGCCGTAACCCCATCCCCGTGGCCCCCCCCTAAAACCTATAAACCAAACCACATTCCAAAACTTCCTTCTGTAAACCACCCTTTCACTAACTAGGATAAAATGCAGGCAGAAGCCCAGCAGCAGAGTGGGGGCTATCCAGTTTATTGCACCGACTGTTGCATGTATGATTACCTGCCCTGTGGGCGGGTGGCGTATGTGTGCAGTCGGTGCAAGGAGCTCCTGGCCCTCAGAGACCATGTACGGACTTTGGAGGCCAGGGTGGCGGAACTGGAGGAGCTGAGAGAGGCAGAGAGGTATGTTGATGAGGCTTTCCGGGACACTGTAGAATTGTCCCACCTCCGCTTAGACAGCACCTGTGCTGTTAAGGAGGAAGAAGGGCCCAGGGAAGTAGAGCAGTCAATGGAAGCAGAGGGAAACTTTCCCATAGTTGGGACCCTCCTTCCAGATGGTTCTGGGGTTGCCTCTCGCACTGAGGTTGCCTCTCCGGGGGAGGGAACTCCAGTTTCTAGGAAAAGGCAGGTGTTAGTAATGGGAGATTCGATTATTAGAAATGTAGATAGCTGGGTCTGTGATGACCGGGAGAACCGTATGGTGACTTGCCTGCCTGGTGCGAAGGTTGCGGATCTCTCGAGGCATCTAGATAGACTTATGGGTAGTGCTGGGGAGGAGCCGGTGGTCGTGGTACATGTAGGTACCAATGACATAGGGAAGGGTAGGAGAGATGTCCTGGAAGCCAAATTTAGGCTGCTAGGGAAGAGACTGAAATCCAGGACCTCTATGGTGGCATTTTCAGAAATGCTCCCAGTTCCACGCGCAGGGCCAGGTAGGCAGGCAGAGCTTCAGAGTCTCAATGCGTGGATGAGACGATGGTGTAGAGAGGAGGGGTTCACGTTCATTAGGAACTGGGGAAACTTCTGGGATGGGAGGAGCCTATACAGGAGAGATGGGCTCCACCTAAACCAAAGTGGAACCAGACTGCTGGCACTAAACATTAAAAAGGTTGTAGAGCAGTTTTTAAACTAGGAGATGGGGGAAAGCCGACTGCTGCAGAGGAGCGTGTGGATCGGACACAGACTTCCCTTAGGGGAGAGTCTGATGATAGAGAATCTCCAGGTTATAGTCAGGAGCAGAGGACTGAAAAGTATAATGTAAGGGCCGGATCAGATGATAAACAGCCACATAAAAAAGAATCTGGCACATCAGAAAAAGACAGGCTAATAAACAGGGACAAGTTTTTAAAGTGCTTGTACACAAATGCCAGAAGTCTAAATAATAAGATGGGTGAACTAGAGTGCCTTGTGATAAAGGAGGATATAGATATAATAGGCATCACAGAAACCTGGTGGACTGAGAGCAATCAATGGGACACAATCATTCCGGGGTACAAAATATATCGGAAGGACAGAACAGGCCGTGCAGGGGGAGGAGTGGCACTATATGTTAAAGAAAGTGTAGATTCAAATGAAGTAAAAATCTTAAGCGAATCCACAGGTTCCATAGAGTCTCTATGGATAGAAATTTCATGCTCTAGTAAAAATATAACATTAGGGATCTATTATCGACCACCTGACCAGGACAGTAATAGTGATGATGAAATGCTAAGGGAAATTAGAGAGGCTATCAAAATTAAGAACCCAATAATAGTGGGGGATTTCAATTATCCCCATATTGACTGGGAACATTTCACTTCAGGACGAAATGCAGAGATAAAATTTCTCGATACTTTAAATGACTGCTTCATGGAGCAGCTGGTACAGGAACCCACAAGGGGAGAGGTGACTCTAGATTTAATCCTGAGTGGAGCGCAGGAGCTGGTCCAAGAGGTAACTATAGCGGGACCGCTTGGAAATAGTGACCATAATACAATAACATTCAACATGCCTGTGGTGGGAAGAACACCTCAACTGCCCAACACTGTGGCCTTTAATTTCAAAAGGGGGAACTATACAAAAATGAGGGGGTTAGTTAGACAAAAGTTAAAAGGTTCAGTGACTAAAGTGAAATCCCTGCAAGTTGCGTGGGCCCTTTTTAAAGACACCATAATAGAGGCTCAACTTCAATGTATACCCCAAATTAAGAAAAACAGTAAAAGAACTAAAAAAGAGCCACCGTGGCTTAACAACCATGTAAAAGAAGCAGTGAGAGATAAAAAGACTTCCTTTAAAAAGTGGAAGTCAAATCCTAGTGAGGCAAATAGAAAGGAGCACAAACACTGCCAACTTAAGTGCAAGAGTGTAATAAGAAAAGCCAAAGAGGAGTTTGAAGAACGGCTAGCCAAAAACTCCAAAGGTAATAACAAAATGTTTTTTAAGTACATCAGAAGCAGGAAGCCTGCTAAACAACCAGTGGGGCCCCTTGACGATGAAAATACAAAAGGAGCGCTTAAAGATGATAAAGTCATTGCGGAGAAACTAAATGGATTCTTTGCTTCAGTCTTCACGGCTGAGGATGTTAGGGAGATTCCCAAACCTGAGCTGGCTTTTGTAGGTGACAAATCTGAGGAACTGTCACAGATTGAAGTACCACTAGAGGAGGTTTTGGAATTAATTGATAAACTCAACATTAACAAGTCACCGGGACCAGATGGCATTCACCCAAGAGTTCTGAAAGAACTCAAATGTGAAGTTGCGGAACTATTAACTAAGGTTTGTAACCTGTCCTTTAAATCGGCTTCGGTACCCAATGACTGGAAGTTAGCTAATGTAACGCCAATATTTAAAAAGGGCTCTAGGGGTGATCCCGGCAATTACAGACCGGTAAGTCTAACGTCGGTACCGGGCAAATTAGTTGAAACAATAGTAAAGAACAAAATTGTCAGACACATAGAAAAACATAAACTCTTGAGCAATAGTCAACATGGTTTCTGTAAAGGGAAATCGTGTCTTACTAATCTATTAGAGTTCTTTGAAGGGGTCAACAAACATGTGGACAAGGGGGATCCGGTGGACATAGTGTACTTAGATTTCCAGAAAGCCTTTGACAAGGTCCCTCACCAAAGGCTCTTACGTAAATTAAGCTGTCATGGGATAAAAGGGAAGGTCCTTTCATGGATTGAGAACTGGTTAAAGGACAGGGAACAAAGGGTAGGAATTAATGGTAAATTCTCAGAATGGAGAGGGGTAACTAGTGGTGTTCCCCAAGGGTCAGTCCTAGGACCTATCCTATTCAATTTATTCATAAATGATCTGGAGAAAGGGGTAAACAGTGAGGTGGCAAAGTTTGCAGATGATACTAAACTACTCAAGATAGTTAAGACCAAAGCAGATTGCGAAGAACTTCAAAAAGATCTCACAAAACTAAGTGATTGGGCAACAAAATGGCAAATGAAATTTAATGTGGATAAATGTAAAGTAATGCACATTGGAAAAAATAACCCCAACTATACATACAACATGATGGGGGCTAATTTAGCTACAACGAGTCAGGAAAAAGATCTTGGCGTCATCGTGGATAGTTCTCTAAAGATGTCCACGCAGTGTGCAGAGGCAGTCAAAAAAGCAAACAGGATGTTAGGAATCATTAAAAAGGGGATAGAGAATAAGACTGAGAATATATTATTGCCCTTATATAAATCCATGGTTCGCCCACATCTCGAATACTGTGTACAGATGTGGTCTCCTCACCTCAAAAAAGATATTCTAGCACTAGAAAAGGTTCAGAAAAGAGCAACTAAAATGATTAAGGGTTTAGAGAGGGTCCCATATGAGGAAAGATTAAAGAGGCTAGGACTCTTCAGTTTGGAAAAGAGAAGACTAAGGGGGGACATGATAGAGGTGTATAAAATCATGAGTGATGTTGAGAAAGTGGATAAGGAAAAGTTATTTACTTATTCCCATAATACAAGAACTAGGGGTCACCAAAAGAAATTAATAGGCAGCAGGTTTAAAACAAATAAAAGGAAGTTCTTCTTCACGCAGCGCACAGTCAACTTGTGGAACTCCTTACCTGAGGAGGTTGTGAAGGCTAGGACTATAACAATGTTTAAAAGGGGACTGGATAAATTCATGGTGGCTAAGTCCATAAATGGCTATTAGCCAGGATGGGTAAGAATGGTGTCCCTAGCCTCTGTTCGTCAGAGGATGGAGATGGATGGCAGGAGAGAGATCACTTGATCATTGCCTGTTAGGTTCACTCCCTCTGGGGCACCTGGCATTGGCCACTGTCGGTAGACAGATACTGGGCTAGATGGACCTTTGGTCTGACCCAGTACGGCCTTTCTTATGTTCTTATGTTCTTATTATGTTAGGTTGTTGAGGAGGTGGGGGGAGGGGCTGCGTGCTCCAACACCGGGGAGCTCAGGTGACATTTGCCCACCATTAAGCATGACCCTACCCATGGAGAGCTGCTCGAAAAATCAGGATTCTGGAGCAGAGCGATGTAACCCTGCTTCTGCCCCTCCTAACAGCTTTGGCCCCAAACGAGGAACCCAGCTGGCTTTTCTTCCCCTAGCTGTACGGCACTTGGAAAATAGAGCGACAAGAAGCGGAACTAGCTTTAGCCTTCCTGCCCTCCCCTCCCACCCCAGGGCAAGACTGTAGTTATACGAAGGCACATGGCAATGCAGATATCTCTGAGACAGAAATACACGGGGGTCTAAAGACTTCCATTTCAGTAGTTAGATAAATGGTTAGTTAAGCCTCCATGAAGCTAATAAGGACTTGGTGGGTTTCGCAACAAACCAATAAGCCAAAGCTATATTATTAGCTCTTCTGTGTCTCCCCACCAAACCGTATCACAAGGCATAGTGTTCGAGAAAACATTTATCTCCGAGACTTACAGTAAATAGCCACTAGCTTCTTAGTGTTTCAAACGCACTAGAGTGCAGCACATGTCTTTAGTTCAACATGAAAGTTCCTGTCTAGTGGCAACGGAAATCCAGTTATTGATTAGCCTCTAGGATGCTGTCCCATAAGTAGAAAATACTCACTTTAGATGGACTTCCCTTATGCTTTTTGACAAATCCTGCAGTGTCTTGTCAGCCAGACTGCAGCTCAATCCATTGTGCAGTAAATGTATTTGTTTATTAACCTAAAAAGCACAGCTTCCCATCGTGTTTATACTTCTAAGTTTGTTCATTACCCTGAGGAGCCATTTCAGCATGATCTTCCAGATGTCTCCACTGAAAGCTGCTGGGATTACTGCCCGCAAAGGTCAATCTGCTTATTGGATTTTGACTCTGCAGCAGGAGTCGTCTGCATGTTGTCTTGGCTCTTTAGGGACATCTGACAGCACAGTACAGAACGGATTACCCTCAGAACTGAAGGTCTAAGGATGACAAAGACCCAAGGGTCAATAATTGGATTAATTGCTAAGAACCTCAGTGCTAGAAGGTCCATCTTATCGTCTTGGTTATTCATAAACTTGTTCATATAGGCACGAATCTGTAAAACAAAGGAAAAATAAAATGCAAGACTGATCATAGGAATATTTTAATGCACAAATATAAAACACCACTTCAAAGGAACGTCTATATTCACAGCAGATGTTTTGTTTTCAGTGTTTTAAGTGAATTTCGTTCTAATGAGATGCCAAGCTGGTGGACGTAAAGACTAGCGCTGGGTGGGAGACTGTTTTTGTGTCCCGTGAATATTTTCAAGAATTCAAAATTTTTTCCATGTCTTGATTTGGGATGAAAAGTCAAAACCTTGAAAATATTTGTGAACTGAGAAACCATTTTTTTTTTTCATTTCAGGCAAATCAAAACGTTGAGTTCAAAAATTTGCCATTTCAATTTTTTTACCCTTTTTCAGTCTAATTAGTTTAAATTTCAAAAGGAAAAGAAAAGTCCTTTTGAACTGGAAAACTAGAATTTTTCGTGTAGAATATGTCAAAACGACACTGACAATTTCAAAACCTTTTTTTTTCCCTCAACACTTTTTTCAAGTCAGGAAATTTGTCGAACTCCACGCTGTTTCATTAGCAGTTTAGGTTTCAACAAATTGATTTTTTTCATTTAAAAAATAAATAAATAAATTCTTGACTAGCTCTAAAGACTAACATTCTTCTTTTATCCACAGGACAGGCAGAGTATGAGCAGGCTCACACAATGCACGCTTCTCTCCATGCTGCCTAACCAATATATAGAGCTGATCAGGAACTCTCCGACACATTTTTCCATTGCAAAATGCAGATTCGTTGAGTGAAACACTTCACAGAAACACATCTATTTCATTGGGGCGGAGGGTGGGGAAGCTTTTTGACAGTGATGAAGCATTCCACTTCAACGTTTGCAGAACAGAATGTTTGGATTTTGTTTTAAAACTCCTTTTCATTTCAAAATTTCTTCTTTTTTTAAATATCAAAATCAGAACAAAATGTTTCCATCAGAAAGTAATTTTTTTCAGAATTTCATTTTGTGGGAAATTAACTTTTTTAGTTTTGTTCTGGAATGGTGGGGGGGTGGGGGGGAAGAGAACTCAAAGAATTTCCTGGGAAATGGAAAATTCTGTTCTTGCCCAGCTCTAGCAATGTTCCTGTTATACAAGAACCATTGGATTTAGGGTTTTTTTTATAGTCCTACACATTTTCTATCCCCCAGGCAGTGAGAGAAGCATAGAATCATAGAATTGGAGGACTGGAAGTGACCGTAAGAGGTCATTTAGTCCAGTCCCCTGCACTCAAGGCAGGACTAAGTATTATCTAGACCAGTGGTCTCCAAAGTGGA
This sequence comes from Emys orbicularis, assembly GCF_028017835.1. Lineage (NCBI taxonomy): Eukaryota > Metazoa > Chordata > Testudines > Emydidae > Emys > Emys orbicularis. The sequence goes on along the minus strand of NC_088686.1, from coordinate 8,825,991 downwards.
GTGGGCGCACCCCAGGGGGTGCGCAAGAGGATCCTTGGGGGTGCGCAGTAGGAGGAGTGCTTTTTTATTATTATTTTTTGCTTTGTCAGGCAGGAGTCCGAGCGGCTTTTTTTTTTTTCTTTGGCAAAAATGGTAGCGCCGGCGTGGCGGGGGTGCGTGCTCAGAAAAGTTTGGAGACCACTGATCTAGACCATCCCTGACAGGAGTTTGTCTATCCGCTCTTAAAAACCTCCAATGATGAGATTCCACAACCTCCCTAGGCAATTTGTTCCAGTGCTTAACCACCCTGACAGGAAGTTTTTCCTAATGTCCAACCTAAACCGCCCTTGCTGCAATTTAAGCCCATTGCTTCTTGTCCTATCCTCAGAGGTTAATGAGGCAATTCTTTTACCTCCTTGTAACAAACCTTTTATGTATTTGAAAACGGTTATCACGTTCCTCCTTAGTCTTCTCTTCTCCAGACTAAACAAACCCAATTTTTTCAATCTTCCCTCAGAGGTCATGTTTTCTAGACCTTTCATCATTTTTGTTGCTCTTCTCTGGACTTTCTCCAGTTTGTCCACATCTTTCCTGAAATGTGGTGCCCAGAACTGCACAAAATAGTCCACCTGAAGCCTTATCAGTGTGGAGTAGAGCAGAAGAATGACTTATCATGTCTTGCTTACAACACTCCTGCTAATACTTCCCAGAATGATATTTGTTAAAAAGAAAAGCAGCGTAACACAGCTGACTCATATTTAACTTGTAATCCACTATGACCCCCAGATCCCTTTCCGCAGTACTCCTTCCTAGGAAGCCATTTCCCATTTTGTATGTGTGCAACTGATTGTTCTTCCTAAATGGAGTACTTTGCATTTGTCCTTATTGAATTTCATCCTTTTTACTTCAGACCATTTCCCCAGTTTGTCCAGATCATTTTGAATTTTAAACCTGTCCTCCAAAGCACTTGCAACCCCTCCAGCTTGGTATCATCCGCAGACTTGATAAGTATCAGAGGGGTAGCCGTGTTAGTCTGAATCTGTAAAAAGCAACAGCGGGTCCTGTGGCATCTGAAGAAGTGAGGTTCTTACCCACGAAAGCTTATGCTCCCAATACTTCTGTTAGTCTTAAAGGTGCCACAGGACCCTCTGTTGCTTTTTACAGACTTGATAAGTGTACTCTCTATGCCATGATCTAAATCACTGATGAAGATATTGAACAGAACCGGACCTAGGGCCGAGCCCGAGCCTTTATTTGGAAAATGCTTGAGCCCGCAGACACTTTGCACATGTGTGGTAGCTGCAGAGATCCAAATGGCAGGGTGGCCCGATCAGCTGCAGCCTGCTCTAATTGCACAACTTCCGTATGGAGAAAAAACTCTAAAGAGAAGCCTGTTTCCCCATTACTATGTATTTACATGAAAAGGACTCACATACACTTCAATGAATCCCTCTTCAGACGAACTCCGCCAAACAGGAAATTCAATTAAGAGGGCATGAACACCTCGCCCTGTTTTTAGAGACCATTAACATTGCACATGCAGAGTCCCTTCTGCAAAAGTCCTTGTTTTAGTAATGAAACTTTGCACCTAGGTATCGCTTTCACCCCAAGGTTTCAAAGCTAGGTAGCTGTTCTCCTGATTGTGCCTTGCCTCCCCAGCTGTACAAAGAGAGGACAAAATTTGCTCTGGGTCACAGAGTGACTCAGCAACACAGCTGGCCACAGAAGTCCAGCTGTCCCGACACACAGGCCTATGCTCGAGAACCCGCGGCTTCTTTTTCTGTAGATCTCTGATACATATGGCATAAAAAAGTTATTTAAAGACATAACTTCAGACCTTCATCTTTGCGTGTCTCCATTTTGTTGGGCTTAATGTCTTTTGGCTTTAGGTCCATCAGCAGGAGAGTTCAGCTCGGGTTAAGGGAAGTTCGGACAGTTCAATCATGTTTCAATTTAGGGGTTTTAAATGCATATTGCTTGGGCAACAGGTTACACTAGGTGCAGGGTTACAAACGACAACATGAACAATGTGATGTTAAATGTGGGATTACGCGCTTTAGGAGAGGCCGCCCGTCTGTTTCACGACAGCAACATCTAATCCAGAGGTGGGCAAACTACGGCCCGCAGGACCGTCCTGCCCGGCCCTTGAGCTCCCGGCCGGGGAGGCTCACCCCCGGCCCCTCCCGTGCTGTCCCCCCTCCCCCGGAGCCTCAGCTCGCCATACCACCAGCGCTCTGGGCAGCGGGGCTGCGAGCTCCTGCCAGGCAGCGCGGCAGGCTCTGGCCGGGCAGCGCAGCTGCTAGACATGCTGCTTTGAGCGGCATGGTAAGGGGGCGGGGAGTGGAGGATGGATAAGGGGCAGAGGGTCCTGGGGGGCAGTCAGGGGACAGGGGGCGGTTGGATGGGGCGGAGGTTCTGTGGGGGGGCGGTCAGGGGACAGGGAACAGGGGGGATTAGATAGGCGTGGGAGTCCCATGGGGCCTGTCAGGGGGCGGGAGTGTGGATAGGGGTTGGGGCGGTCTGGGGACAAGGAGCAGGGGGGGTTGGATGGGTCAAGGGTTCTGAGGGGGCCAGTCAGGGGGCAGGAAGTGGGATAGGGCAGATAGGGGGCAGGGGCCAGGCTGTTTGGGGAGGAACAACCTTCCCTACCCGGCCCTCCATACAGTCTTGGAACCTCGATGTGGCCCTCAGGCCAAAAAGTTTGCCCACCCCTGGTCTAATCCCTCACAGCGGTGCTAAATTTGCCAGCGGGCTACTTATCATGACAACCCAGTAGCGAGAGTTTAGGCCAAAACGGGACATTCCCACATTTTACTCCCCGCAAAAATGTCAAGTTGCTAAAAGAAAAATGAGCAGAGGATGCCAAAGTAAGGCCCGAGGAAGAGGCTCGGCTTGCCCTCAAAGTCCCAGAAGATTTTTCAATACCAGCTTTAGACAACTGCAATTTAAGATTCCTCAGGGAGCCTATTTTCCTCCGCACACACCTAAGGAACCAATCAGCGGGCTTTGGTATTTAAAGAAGCTGTGACAAGTATGACTAGTCCCGTCCAAAACATCCCTTCCACTCCCCCTCCCCCCCGCCCGATGTGGGCATGTGAAACCACAAAAATGAATCCATCACTGGGCTTCGTAGCGAGCCCTGAGCTGAGCATATGAAGAGATACTTCATTTATCCAAAAATGCAATGAAGTCAATAGATGCTTAAGGGATCATTAATTACCGTATCCAGTCTATTGGCAGGTTGCCTATAGTGCCCTTCACCAGAGTGTGTAGGTGCAATCAATGAGCATGGAAGAAAAACAGCTCTAGCCATGTTTCTGACCTACTGTATGAATTTATGTCTGACAGCCAAAATCAGTTACTTCCTTAAATATGCTTGTTTGCTACTTTATGGAAGAACTGACAATCCCTCCTGGGAAGATGATGCAGCAAATTTTACTCATGTGACACCAGTTGCTCTGTCTCAGGTCCTGGTCCCCATGAACCCAGAGCTGTTTAGCAAGACCGGATGTATCTAACTTCTAAAGCTGTGTATTAAAAAGGGAGATGAAGAGTTTGAGACAGACAATTAATGCCTTAGCTATTTACTTCTAACGACCTGGGTTCAAATCCTGTACATGCTGCAGCTGAAAGTGAGTTGAATCATCTCATTCTAGTCACTAAAAGCACCAGATGTTCTGACAACTCATGTCATGACACAGGACTTAGTTAGTTTTTGGGAAAGTTTGCCCTACAACTGCTTATGCAGGGTAGGCATTATAGTTGGTGCTATTGGTATATCACCTTCATGGGCACTAAATTCAACCATCATCCATGTGTGTCTAAATAAAAAAAGATTAGGCATGGCAAGGAATATGAGTTGTATCTACAATTATATTACCTAGATAAATTTAGGACTTTCAGTCCTCATGCTTCAGGGCAGAAAGAGGTAGGGTCAGGAAGAAACGCCCACGTGGTATGCTACTGTACAACTGGGTGCATTTATAAGGGTTTATATGCTTTCCTCTGAAGGATTCACCACTAGCCACCGACCTGTTCTGCTACCTGTGACTACAGCTAGTTGGTCTGTTGTTCTATGGCAATATCTATGTTCTTCTATGGAAAGAGTAGACCAGAAAGAGAATCTCCTAAAGCTAAAAGGAAAGTAACTGATTGTGAATCAGTTCTCAAAGCCGTAGGAACTAGGTACTTGCACCTAGACATGGTGTCCTGAAGTGAAAGTTCCAGTGTCCCCTTTCTCCATACTCATGATGCTTGTTCACCTGATAATATAACAATTTTTAATTTCTCCTTTGTGGCACACAGTGGGATTTCTAGATATTTGATCGAATGAAATGATCCTATGTACAAATGCTAGGCTGGTAGAAAATACACTTCTACCATCAAGGACTTTTAACTAGCTGATCACTTTATGCTGCTCACCAGACTGCAAAAACCTTCCTCTCCAAAACAGACCCATTGCAAATGTATACGTACTTCCAATAATTCCTGTCACAAGCACACCAGCAGTTACATCTCATGTCTGTACATGACTCAGCCAGATGGGGGAAAGTACCATTAGGAGCGGAGCTAAAGACCCCTAAACAAATTTAAGGCCCATCAATTGGTGGTGGAGCAGCTCTGATGATTGCAAGTCCAAGACCACAGGAAACACAACAGGCTGCTAGATGTTATTACATTTCCTTGATCAAGCTCTTGAAATCCAAAAATAATGGTGCAGCATGTCCAGTGGTTAATTTGTCCATTGGGCCTTTCAGCTCTCCAGCTGCTAATGAAAGATAATGTCAATCTAACGGTAGGAATGTAAAATTAGCTTTGGCCGTATTCCCAGTCTGGGCAGGTTTTGCTTTTCATAGGGAAAAAAGAACTGAGAAACAGAAGGAAAAAAAATCACCCAAACCATCTGCTCCCTCAAAAGTGGGAAGAATCAAACTATTGACTGGTAAAGGGTTGAGTGACATGGCAGCTGCTAAGGGGTCCTATTTAATTGGAACGACAAGAGAAAGTCAGACTAATGGTTAGAGTTCTTTACTTGTGTCACGTGGGTTCTATTTTTGAGAGGCAGCACTCTAGCAGTTAGAACTTGGGAGTCAGAAGACTTGCGTTATAGTTCCAAACCTGCCGTTGTCCAAAACACTTAATCTCAGTGTGCCTCGGTTTCCGTACCCGTCGAATATGGAAAATACATACCTTTATCAAGCATTTTCATGCCTTCCGGTCAAAAGTAATGTATATGCTCAAAGTTCTTATGAATTGTAAGTGTGATGAGCATATTCTCCTACCTCATATCTTTGTTTATGGACACAATCTTCAGCTCCAGGGACACCATGCAAGCCAGCTTTTTCACATCGAAATTAACATTTGTGTACAGGTGAGGGTGTGTGCATGCGCAGTGGCTGTTGTCTGTCTGTATTTGCTGAGGCATCCTTTCCCCTCACAGTTGAAAACTTGGTTCAGTGGGCAAAACTATATCCTTGTACAACCGCATGGATGCATGCGTGCTCACTGACACCACAGCAACGCATGTCCAACCAACCCCAGTGATTTGGGGCATCCCTACACTCACCTAACTGCATTTATCTACGCAACCTCGGTTCCACATTGGCAATTTAACTGACCTGTGTTACGTCAATTACAGCCATGGAGCCCTATTGATTTGTGCCCCTCACTATGACACATGCAAATGAACTGATCTACGTCACCTCAACTCCTTCCCTGCAACTGCACCAACCCTTCAACCTTGCTACCGCCCTCGAAACGGCACAGCTCAGTGCCAGTGGCACAGGCATGTAACCTCAGCGACGCAGGCCTATACTTGATCCATGCAATCTCGGTCAAGCATCTGCCACTCTAGTGCCCTGTGAAAGCATCTTGAGCCCTGTCACCATCGTCTCTCAGCTCCCAGAAAGTGGATTTATCCTCACGAGTCCCCGGAAAACTAGAAAAGTGCTATCTCCATTTAACAGATGAGGAAATGGGAGCACAGAGCCAATACTACGATAAAAAGCCCATGGCACCGTCTCAGAGCCCGGATCAGCTGACTTGGGCTAGCGGAGCTGGAGCTCAGGCTCTGAGACCCTTTCCCCTCGTGGGGTTTCAGAGTGTGGGCTCCAGCGTGAGCCCAAATGACTACAGAACAATTGTATAGTCCCGGAGCCCTGAGCCAGGCCAACCATGGGTCTTTTACAGCAGTGTAGACGTAGTCTAAGAGATTTGGTCAGGGAAGCTGTGGCGGAGTCAGGAACAGAGCAATCTTTGTGCTTCAGTCTAGTCTAGTGCCTTAATCCCAGAACTCAGTGGGGCTGTCTGGCATCCTCATCTGTAGGGGTTTCTTTTTAATTTAGGGACTAAAAATAATTTTGTTGTAGAGTCAGAATTTAAGCCCAGAAAGGACAACCCCCCAGCCCCAGATCATCTAATCCAGTTTTTCTCAACCTTTTTGATCTCAGGGACCGGGGCTGGTCCATGGGCCGGTCACTAAGAAACACTGATGTAGCCTGACCTCCTGTGTCTCACAGACCCCTAACACTGGCACACTAAACCCAACAACCCAAACAGCCCACAGGAGACCAGGTTAGTATGTGCCACAGGCAGAGAACGGGAGGGATGGGTGCAGGAGGCCCCCAAGGACAGGGATTAGCAAGGGGGCCGGGGGAGAAGGCCCCAGGTGCTGGAGGCCCCCAAGGGCAGGGATTAGCAAGGGGGCCGGGGGAGAAGGCCCCAGGTGCAGGAGGCCCCCAAGGACAGGGATTAAGAAGGGGCCCGGGGGAGAAGGCCCCCAAGGACAGGGATTAAGAAGGGGGCCGGGGGAGAAGGCCCCAGGGGCAGGAGTCCCCCCAGGGCAGGGGTTAGCCAGGGGCTCCCGGCCCCTGCACTCACCGTGAAAGGCAGGGAGCAGACGATGAAGGTGATGGTCATGATGGCCAGGAGGATGAGGTGATCCACCTCCTCGGACATGGAGAGCCTCCGGCGCCCGGCGGGCTGCTCCAGCGAGGCCAGGCGGCGCGAGGTCTGCCCGCGGCGGTGCATGCCCACCAGGTTGCGGGTGACGCTCAGGTTGCAGAGCAGCACGGCCAGGATGAGCAGCAGCAGCAGCGTGGCGTAGAGCAGCGAGTAGGTGGCGTCCCAGCCGCCGGCGCCCTGGGCGGCGCGCATCTGGATGAAGCACCAGGTGCCCGGGCAGTACTGCACGTAGCTGTCGAAGCCCAGCAGCGGCAGGGCGCAGAAGGCGGCGGCGAAGGCGTAGAGGGCCAGCAGCAGCGCCGAGCGGCGGCGGACGAAGCGCTCGTAGAGGTAGGGCTGGCCCAGGGCCAGGCAGCGCTCCAGCGCCATGGCGAACAGCACCAGCATGGTGGCCAGGCCGAAGAAGCTCATGGCGAAGCCGAAGTAGAGGCACAGCCGCCTGTCCTCGGCCAGCGCCACCAGCGTGCGGTTGCGGCCGTAGGAGGCCAGCACCACGGGGCTGACCAGGCAGGTGCCCAGCAGGTCGGTGAGCACCAGGACGGTCACCAGCACGTGGAAGAGGGAGAGCGGGCGGCCGCGCCGCCCCAGCCGGCGCCGGGCCAGCAGCGCCAGCGCCGTCAGGTTGCCCAGCAGCCCGGCCGAGAACATGACGGCGCTGATGGCCGGGCTCTCCTCGGCCGACAGCGGCTCTTGGTTCTCGCAGTGCGAGGCAGAGCCGGACCCGCTCATGGTGGCGCCCGCCCGCTGTCAGGCGCTGGGACGTGAGGGCAGCGCCAGGCAGAGGCGAGCCGAGCCGAGCCGGCCCCTCGCCGGGCTCTCCCGGCGCGCAGCCAGAGGCGCTCGCAGCTCCTCCCTCGCCAACAGCTGGAGCTCGGACCCGCCTCCCCTGGCGCAGCTGCCCGCCGCTCAGGGTCCCTCCCCCTCCAGCCGGGGCAGCGCGGGGAGAGGCTCCGTCCTCCCTCCCAACAGCTGGAGCCCCGTCCCCCCTGCGCACCTTCCTGCCCCAGCCGGGGAGCCCCGCCACCGCCCCCTGCGCGCTCCTCCCTTCCCAGCACCTCTGGGCAGCGGGTGGAGATCAGTCACTGCCCGCGGGGTCCTCCTGCGCACGGGGAGAGGCTGCGTCCTTCCTCCCAAACAGCCAGAGCTCCCTGCCCCTTCCCCGACAGCACTGGAGTGCGGCCGCGGCTCCCTCCCTAGCTAGCTGGGTCACTGAGCTGCGCGCCGGGAAGGGATCCCCAACCTCCCACCCGCAGCCTCTGGCTCGCCCGACTGGCACCGTCATCGTGCCCAGCAGCCTGGCTCCACGTGGAGCCCCAGCCCGAGGGGAGGCTCACCACCGCGCTGCATCCCCCGCCGGTAGCCAGCCACACTCGGGACGGGGAGTCCCCACAGGCCAGTTGTGACCCTCACGTCCGAGCCCTGGGAATGCACCGGGGTTTCTTCGGGGCGCTTCTCTAAGTGGCCTGGAAAGGGCAGAGGGAGAGAATGAGAGAGGGAGCAAACCCCCAGGGCAATCCGCCCCCAATCCGCCCCCCAGGGCAACAGACTGTGGACTGACAGGCGGACAGAAGCACTGACACACAAATGCACATGCAGCAGACACCAGGCTGACTCGCAGGACTCATGGGGAGTTGCACTGAGAACAGACTTGTCTTGGTGTCTGCCACAGCTTCTGATTGAGACACGCTTTTCTTTCCAAGCCCCATTCACATTCCCTGAAAGGGGTCTGCTCCCATCTACACCCACACATGAACCATTCAATACCAGTCCAGCTCTCCCGGTGGCTGATCACCAGAAGCTACCTGGGTTCCCTTCCCAGCGAGTACAGGGCTACAGGCCACAGTCATCCCAGCTATAGCTCACCTGCTTTCAGGGGTCACTTCATCGAGGTCAGTGCAGTTACACCAGTATAAGTACATCAGAATTGGAGCCCTGGTTTTCATTGGTGATTGACAGTTTCATTGATCTGTACATGTGCTGTTTCACACATCTAAGCATCCTTGCAGCATGGGTTTGATCTCCCTGACCCCAGTCATTCCTTTGACTTCCATGGAGTGGTTTCTGATTTACAGTGGAGGAAGAGATAGCTGTATCAGGTCATGTGATTGTGAGACTATTCACACTGTTGCCCTCTTGTGTGTGGGGGGGGGGGGGGGGAGGGGAAGTAGGACCTGTCATGGGTGTGTTTTTCAGCCTAAGCTCTGGAATGCTGACTAACGAATGGGCAGCCTTTGAATTTCAAGGGGCCCTCGCGTGCTGAAGTTTCCCTAAGTGAATGTTTGGTACATACAGGTCATCGACACCACTTTCCTCAAGCAGCTGGAAGCATGTCTCCGTGCTTACTTAAAACATTATCAACTCATATGGCAACTCCCATTAGGACTTGTTAAAAAAACGGACCACTTCGGAACTCTTCAGGTCCCAGAGGGATATTTGTTTAAAAGTCCCTCAAAGATTTACTGGCTGAGATCCACATATAAACCCCAGGCCATTTATATCCCCAAGTACAAATCTTAACGCTATTCTACATGGGCTCTCAGAAGACAAATACGTATGTGGTTACTTCTTTGTACTGATGGCTCTTCAAAAAACATTCAGCAAACAGCATAGAAAAAGTACCGGGAGCTTGTCTACACTTGAAACCCTGCAGCGGTGCATCTGTAGCGTGGGTGTAGGTAATCCACCTCCTCAATGGGAGAATTCCTAGCGCTGCCTACAGCAGGGGTTAGGTCGGTGTCACTGCGGCGCTCAGGCCTGGGGATTTTTCACACTCCTTGCGACGTAGTTAAACCGACCTCATTTCCTAGTGTAGATTAGACCTGAGTGCTTCTACTGCTTGGCACAGCATATCAATGGGCAGTTCAAAGGGAGAAACAGCCCGATGCTGATCTCACTTGACACTGGAGTAAATCAAGAATCACTCAGATGAAGAGAGGGATACGCTGTGTAAGGGCTGGCCCAGACTGGGGACTTACATCGGCATAGTTTTGTCTCTTGGGAGTGTGGATTTCACACCCCTGAGAGTCTAACCCCAGTGCAGACAATACTAGCTCATCCCTGCATCATGCGGGAGGTCAGACTAGATGATCATAATGGTCCTTTCTGACCTTAAAGTCTATGAGTCTATGAGAAGAATTCTGCCATCAACCTAGCAACCACCTCCTGGGTCAAGAAGGTGAAAAGCCTTCCGTCTGGGGGATCATCCCAAATCAGATGATTATCCTGGGGCCGAGAATGCCATGGCATGTGAAGATATTCAAAGATTAATATACTGGAGCTCAATCTTTAGGCGTCTCAGAGCTCTGCGTGGTGCACCCAATGGAAAGAAGGCGATGGTATGCCACCTTTCCGCCATACCCCCAGTCCTGATCCTGGGAACTGCTCCAGTGCTTTAAGTGTTTGTCAGGGGCGGGGGTGGAGTTAGGGTGACCAGATCAGCAGTCCAAAATATCGGGACGGGGGGAGGGGGGGCAGGGGGAAAAAAAGGGGGGGCAGAGCAAAAAAAAGGGGGGGCGGAGCAAAAAAAAAAAAAAAAAGGCGTTTAAAAGGGGCCGGGGGCATTAGCAGGCCCCGGCCCCACGCGCTGACCTCCCCGCAGAGCCTCCCGCCCCCCGGCCCGCCACGGGCATATGCGGCACGCGGTGGATCCGGGTGGGGGCAGCACGGAGCTGGCAGGAGCCGGGTGGGTGGCAGGGGCCAAATCCCCGCTGCTGCCAGGGAGCCCCGCGCCTCTCCCGCCCGCTCGCGGCTGCGGCTCCTTCCCGGCAGGACGAGCCTCCCGCCGCCCCGGCCACATGCGGCGCGTGTCCCCCGCGCCTACTCTCCCTCCCGCCGGGAAGGAGCAGCTGGACGCGCGCCGCATGTGGCCGGGGCAGGCCGGGAGGCTCGTCCTGCCGGGAAGGAGCCGCAGCCGCGAGCGGGCGGGAGAGGCGTGGGGCTCCCTGGCAGCAGCGGCCCGGGCAGGAGCCCTCTGTCGCGGCGGGGGGCTCAAAGCTGAGCCCCCCGTCTCCCTCGCCAGCCCCCCTTTGCCCTCCGAAGGCCCGGGTGCCGGAGCTGACTCACAAGCTCCAGGCACCGCCGCCACCCCCTGCCTCCCAGGCTTGCGCCGCCATGCTGCAAGCCTGGGAGGGAGGAGGAATGCTACGTGGTTGGGGAAGAGGCAGGGCCAGGGCAGGGATTTGGGGAGGGAGCCAATGGGGGAAAGGGGGTGGAGCCGGGGCGGGGGGGCGGAGCCGGGGCGCAGCGCAACATTTCTTTTTTGTCCAGTGTCCCGACCAAACATCGGTCGGGACGCGGGACAAAGAAGCAAAAATCGGGACAGTCCCGATAAAATCGGGACGTCTGGTCACCCTAGGTGGAGTTGTCAGGGGTAACAGACCTGGCCTAAGTAAATAAATACATAACAATCAAGCCAGGTCACAGAGGGGCAGCTAACTGTCAGGGTGGTGAAGCAGTGGAATAAATTGCCTAGGGAGGTTGTGGAATCTCCATCATTGGGGATTTTTCAGAGCAGGTTGGACAAACACCTGGCAGGGATAATACTTAGTCCTGCCTTGAGTGCAGGGGACTGGACTAGATCTCTCAAGGTCCCTTCCAGTTCTGTGATTCTATGAAGCACCCCTTGAGTCTTTGCAATGACAGTGTGCAGCGTACACAGCAGTTCTAGTCCTCACCTTCTCCAGTGGGGTGTGGGAGCCTGCAGTTTAAATCCAATGAGCTGGCAAAGACCCTGGAACCCAATGCTTTCAGCAGAGACCATTCTGGTCCTTGCGCTATTCCACTGCTAAACTCTTCTGTCTGACTCCCACCCCTCCTTTTTATAAACTCCTCCCCCTTCTCTTCAGTTCCCACTGGTTCCACTCTCAGAAAGTGACCCTGGACGTGTCCTGCCAGGCTGCTTGCCCACAATGGAAATCACCTCCCAGCCCTGGCAAGTCTGCAGGGGCAGAGTACCCCAAAACAAAACCAAGAACTGTGTGTCCTCTCCACTGTTCCTTCACTTATTTACACCACGAACTTCTGCAAAGTAAGCATATGGGTTACACATGTTCCCCAGTAACTGCCTTCATTGGAGACCAATTAGGAGGTTCAATTTTAGATCCCCTATTCCCTAGCATTGTTAGCATGTCTGGTCTAATAATTATGTACGAGGCAGTGTCTGCTATTCCTGTGCATTTCACAGATCCTAGTATACACTCAATAGCTAAATGCCCATTATTGTTGTTTAATGTTGGGTTACGTTTAGAGGCGAGAGCAACAAGGGTGATGTCATGATGGGTGTGTGCTATAGACCACCAGGCCAGGAGGATGAGGTAGATGGGGCTTCCTTCGGACAATTAACTGAAGTTTCCAGATCACAGGCCCTGGTTCTAATGGGGGGCTTCACTCACCCTGACATCTGCTGGGAGAGCAATACAGCAGCGCACAGACAATCCAGGAAGTTTTTGGATAGTGTTGGGGACAACTTCCTGGTACGAGTGCTGGAGGAACCGACTAGGGACCATTCTCCTCTTGACCTGCTGCTTACAAACAGGGAAGAATTGGTAAGGAAAGTAGAAGTGGGTGGCAACCTAGGCAGCAGTGACCATGAGATGATTGAGTTCAGGATCCTGACAAAAGAAAGAAAGGAGAGTAGCAGAATACGGACCCTGGACTTCAGAAAAGCAGACTTTGACTCCCTTAGGGAACTGATGGGCAGGATCTCCTGGGAGGCGAATATGAGGGGAAAAGGAGTCCCGGAGAGCTGGCTGTATTTTAAAGAAGCCTTATTGAGGGCGCAGGAACAAACCATCCCAGTGTGCGGAAAGAATAGCAAATATGGCAGGCGACCACCTTGGCTTAACAGTGAAATCTTCGGTGAGCTTAAACACAAAAAGGAAGGTTTCAGAGTAGCAGCCGTGTTAGTCTGTATCTGCAAAAAGAACAGGAGTACTTGTGGCACCTTAGAGACTAACAAATTTATTTGAGCATAAGCTTTCGTGGGCTACAGCCCACTTCTTCGGATGCATAGAATGCAACATATATTGAGGAGATATATATACACATACAGAGAGTTGGTGGGAGTTGTCTTACCAACTCTGAGAGGCCAATTAAGTAAGAGGAAAAAAAACTTTTGAAGTGATAATCAGGATAGCCCAGTACAGACAGTTTGATAAGAAGTGTGAGAGTACTTACATGGGGAGATAGATTCAATGTTTGTAATGGCTCAGCCATTCCCAGTCTCTATTTAAGCCTAAGTTGATTGTATCTAATTTGCATATCAATTCAAGCTCAGCAGTTTCTTGTTGGAGTCTGTTTTTGAAGCTTTTTTGTTGCAAAATTTGTCACCCGCAGGTCTGTCATTGAATGACCAGACAGGTTGAAGTGTTCTCCTACTAGTTTTTGAATGTTATGATTCCTGATGTCAGATTTGTGTCCATTAATTCTTTTGCTTAGAGACTGTCGGTTTGGCCAATGTACATGGCAGAGGGGCATTGCTGGCACACGATGGCATATATCACATTGGTAGATGTGTAGGTGAACGAGCCCCTGATGGCATGGCTGATGTGATTAGGTCCTATGATGATGTCACTTGAATAGATATGTGGGCAGAATTGGCATCAGGCTTTGTTGCAAGGATAGGTTCCTGAGTCAGTGTTTTTGTTCAGTGATGTGTGGTTGCTGGTGAGTATTTGCTAAAGGTTGGGGGGTTGTCTGTAAGCGAGGACAGGCCTGTCTCCCAAGATCTGTGAGAGTGAGGGATCATCTTTCAGGATAGGTCGTAGATCTTTGATGATGCGCTGGAGAGGTTTAAGTTGGGGGCTGAAGGTGACAGCTAGTGGTGTTCTGTTATTTTCTTTGTTGGGCCTGTCTTGTAGGAGGTGACTTCTGGGTACTCGTCTGGCTCTGTCAATCTGTTTTTTCACTTCAGCAGGTGGGTATCGTAGTTTTAAGAATGCTTGATAGAGATCTTGTAGGTGCTTGTCTCTGTCTGAGGGATTGGAGCAAATGCGGTTGTATCTTAGAGCTTGGCTGTAGACAATGGATCATGTGGTGTGTCCTGGATGGAAGCTGGAGGCATGTAGGTAAGTATAGCGGTCAGTAGGTTTCCGGTATAGGGTGGTATTTATGTGACCATCGCTTATTAGCACAGTAGTGTCCAGGAAATGGACCGCTTGTGTGGATTGATCTAGGCTGAGGTTGATGGTGGGATGGAAATTATTGAAATCATGGTGGAATTCCTCAAGGGCTTCTTTTCCATGGGTCCAGATGATGAAGATGTCATCAATGTAGCGTAGGAAGCGTTGTTCTAAGTCAGCCATGAAAATGTTGGCATACTGTGGGGCCATGCGGGTACCCATAGCAGTGCCGCTGACTTGAAGGTATATATTGTCCCCAAACGTGAAATAGTTGTGGGTGAGGACAAAGTCACAAAGTTCAGTCACCAGGTTACCTGTGACATTATCAGGGATACTGTTCCTGATAGCTTGTAGTCCATCTTTGTGTGGAATATTGGTGTAGAGGGCTTCTACATCCATAGTGGCCAGGATGGTGTTTTCTGGAAGATCACCGATGGATTGTAGTTTCCTCAGGAAGTCAGTGGTGTCTCAAAGATAACTGGGAGTGCTGGGAGTGTAGGGCCTGAGGAGAGAGTCCACATAGCCAGACAATCCTGATGTTAGGGTGCCAATGCCTGAGATGATGGGGCGTCCAGGATTTCCAGGTTACAAGAAGTGGAAATTTGGACAGATGACTAGAGAGGAGTATAAAAATTTTGCTAGAGCATGCAGGGGTGTAATCAGGAAGGCCAAGGCACAATTGGAATTGCAGCTAGCAAGGGATGTGAAGGGTAACAAGAAGGGTTTCTACAGGTATGTTAGCAACAAGAAGGTGGTCAGGGAAAGTGTGGGCCCCTTACTGAATGGGGGAGGCAACATAGTGACAGATGATGTGGAAAAAATGTTTAGTCTTCTGGATTTTTAAAGTCACTTGTGAGTATGCACAGGAAATGGAAAACCAGTGCAGGGCCCTTACTGAATGGGGGAGGCAACCTAGTGACAGATAATGGGGAAAAAGCTGAAGTACTCAATGCTTTTTTTGACTCGATCTTCACAGACAAGGCCAGCTCCCAGACTGCTGCACTGGGCAACACAGTACGGGTAGGAGGTGAGCAGCCCTCAGTGGTGAAAGAACAGGTTAAGGACTATTTAGAAAAGCGGGACATGCACAAGGCCATGGATCCAGATCTATTGCATCCAAGGGTGCTGAGGGAGTTGGCTGATGTGATTGCAGAGCCATTGGCCATTAGCTTTGAAAATTCATGGCGATCGGGGGAGGTCCTGGACGATTGGAAAAAGGCAAATATAGTGCCCATATTTTAAAAAGGGAAGAAAGAGAACCCGGGGAACTACAGACCAGTCAGCCTCACTTCAGTCCCCGGCAAAATCATGGAGCAGATCCTCAAGGAATCCATTTTGAAGCACTTGGAGGAGAGGAAGGTGATCAGGAACAGTCAACATGGATTCACCAAGGGCAAGTCATGCCTGACCAACCTGATTGCCTTCTATGATGAGATAACTGGCTCTGTGGATATGGGGAAAGCAGTGGATGTGATATATCTTGACTTTAGCAAAGCTTTTGATATGGTCTCCCACAGTACTCTTGCCAGCAAGTTAAAGAAGTATGGATTGGATAAATGGACTATAAGGTGGATAGAAATCTGGCTAGATTGTCGGGCTCAACGGGTAGTCATCAATGGCACAATGTCTAGTTGGCAGCCGTTATCAAGCAGAGTGTTACAGGAGTCGGTCCTGGGGCTGATTTTGTTCAACATCTTCATTAATGATCTGGATGATGGGATGGATTGCACCCTTAGCAAGTTCGCAGATGACACTAAGCTGGCAGGGGGGAGAGGTAGATACGCTGGAGGGTAGGGATAGGGTCCAGAGTGACCTAGATAAATTGGAGGATTGGGCCAAAAGAAATCTGATGAGGTTCAACAAGGACAACTGCAAAGTCCTGCACTTAGGACGGAAGAATCCCATGCACTGCTACAGGCTGGGGACCGACTGGCTAAGCGGCAGTTCTGCAGAAAAGGACCTGGGGATTACAGTGGACAAGAAGCTGGATATGAGTCAGCAGTGTGCCCTTGTTGCCAAGAAGCCTAATGGCATATTGGGCTGTATTAGTAGGAGCATTGCCAGCAGATCGAGGGAAGTAATTATTCCCCTCTATTCAGCACTGGTGAGGCCACACTTGGAGTATTGTGTCCAGTTTTGGTCCCCCCACTAGAGAAAGGATGTGGACAAATTGGAGAGAGTCCAGCAGAGGGCAACGAAAATTATTAGGGGGCTGGGGCACATGACTTACGAGGAGAGGCTGAGGGAACTGGGCTTATTTAGTCTGCAGAAGAGAAGAGTGAGGGGGGATTTGATAGCAGCCTTCAACTACCTGAAGGGGGGTTCCAAAGAGGATGGAGCTCGGCTGTTCTCAGTGGTGGCAGACATAGGTGCTGAATCCGTGGGTGCTCTGGGGCTGGAGCACTCACAGAAAAAAATTGGTGGGTGCTCTGCATCCACCAGCAGCTCCCTGCCCCGCCCCCTGCCCCAGGTCACCTCCGCCTCTGTTTCGCAGCGTAACAAGCTGTAGGAGGGAGGGGGGAGGAGCAGGACCGTGGCACGCTCAGGGGAGGAGGCGGGGCTGGGGTGGGGATTTGGGGAAGGGGTTGGAGTTGGGGCGGGGCAGAAGGGGGTGGGGTAGGGGTGGAGTCAGGGCGGGGCTGGGGGGGTCGAGCACCCACTGATGCCAGAAGAAGTTGGCGCCTATGGTGGCAGATGACAGAACAAGGAGTAATGGTCTCAAGTTGCAGTGGGGGAGGTTTAGGTTGGATATTAGGAAACACTATTTCACTAGGAGGGTGGTGAAGCACTGGAATGGGTTACCTAGGAAGGTGGTGGAATCTCCATCCTTAGAGGTTTTTAAGGCCCGGCTTGACAAAGCCCTGGCTGGGATGATTTAGTTGGGGTTGGTCCTGCTTTGAGCAGGGGGTTGGACTAGATACCTCCTGAGGTCTCTTCCAACCCTAATCTTCTATGATTCTACGTACTTAAAACTGCCCAGATAAAAACAAAATCTGTAGGGCTGATCCTTGTTCCTCCAAGCTATCCCCTTCAGCTTCGTGTTCCCCCGTTTCCTGGACTGGGTGAGGGACTTTCACTAGACACTTGTCTTGCAATGTTCTGACCTGCCTTAACAGTCCTGTAAAGCAGTGGTTTTCCACCTTTTTTCATTTGCAGAGCCCTAAAAAATGTAGAATGGATGTGCAGACCCCTTTCGAAATCAGACATAGTCTGCGGCCCACAGGTGGAAAACCACGGCTGTAAAGGACTGAGGCCTATCTTACAGCGCCCTCCTCCTACCGGACCAAGTATGGCTCTTGCTGAGCCAGCTGACTCCCTGGGGTAATTCGATCTGGAGCTCTCTCACAGAATCCAGGGAAGCAGTTTCCCAGCAGGGTTAGTTGTTTTTTTTATTTCAAGCCTTCTTAACAAAACCTCGCAGACTCTTCCCTCAACGTCTGTGCAGGTGGCATAGTCCCTTCCCCAGGTCTGTCCCTTGCACCAGTTAGTTCATCAACCTAAAATGGCCTGGCTTTTAACTCAGAGCCTTAGTAAAACAGTTGCTCTAGTAGCAGGCTACTGGTGCACAGCCACTGGCCGCTCAGCCTTCTGGAGGGTACTGCTGTCCCCCCTCCATTTCCTGCTGCCAGAGGAATAGTGACCCTTATACCTTCACAAGTCCTTTTCGCGGCCAGTCTTAGGCCATGTCTACACTACAATTTGTGTTGACGTACCTTTATTTACTGTCCAAGTGAGACGTCACCTACCTGCACTTGGACAAATGCATCACAACAAAATATTAAAACGCTGTCGTGCGCTTTGACTTTTCCTTAAA
Organism: Emys orbicularis; assembly: GCF_028017835.1. Taxonomy (NCBI): domain Eukaryota; kingdom Metazoa; phylum Chordata; order Testudines; family Emydidae; genus Emys; species Emys orbicularis. Next base: position 8,808,117 of record NC_088686.1, on the reverse strand, counting down.
CATTCACTTTTACAAAAGCTTGATCATTGCCTGTTAGGTTCACTCCCTCTGGGGCACCTGGCATTGGCCACTGTCGGTAGACAGATACTGGGCTAGATGGACCTTTGGTCTGACCCAGTACGGCCTTTCTTATGTTCTTCTGTTCTTCATGGTGGCTAAGTCCATAAATGACTATTAGCCAGGATGGGTAAGAATGGTGTCCCTAGCCTCTGTTCGTCAGAGGATGGAGATGGATGGCAGGAGAGAGATCACTTGAGCTTTACACAGGAAACAAGATATAGGGCGAACTCCGGGACTGGGACAAGTTGAGGTTTAAGAGCATGGTACCCGTGTTCCTAGTGTAATGTTCACGTGCCTCGCCGTGGTGCCTGTTAACCCACTCCTGTGCTGAAGTGGGGGGACCAGCCAACTGCACCCCCATTCTCTACCCTTCCCCCAATTCAGACCCGGTGGAGCTCTGTCCACTGGTCCAGGCTTCCACACGTGGGAAGGAGGGGGACGGTGGAGCCGGAGGGAGACTCGGCTTCATGCCCATCTTTGTGCGATTTGCATAAAGTCATGTAAATCAGCATGAAATTAACCAGGCTTTCTCCCAAGTGGGGATTTGCACCCATCACAGCTGTCCGTGTCGTTGGACCCATGCAAATCTTAGTGTGGACAAACTGCGATTTTTAGGCAGGAGTAGACGGGGCCTCTGCGTGGGTGGCGCGGATGCTCACTGCCCTGTTGCCAATGCTCGAGATTTTTTTCATGAGTCTCGCGGTATTTGGTGCTTTTTCTTAAAGCCCCAGCTCCTGCAGTCATGGGATTAGGTGAGAATCTCAGCTTTTTTTTTTTTTTTTTTTTTCCAAAGTAAGTATCCAGTCCTGAGGGGAGTGGACAAGAGCTTGAAAACGTGACCTGAGTGCACCCTACAGGTTCAGAAACCAAGAGCCCACCACTGATTACTTTAAATTCTCATGATTTTTGAACAAATCTCATGATTTTTTGGGGCCCAACTCATGATTTCTGGATGCTTTGCATTGACCGCACTGCTCTGACACCCCGGGAGCTGCAGGGCTTGAGGGCAGCTCCTGTTGCTGTGGGGGGAATGATTGAGGGGAGACACCACAGTGCTGGGGAGGGGGGATCCTCTTGGAGCTTTCCTCCCCCTGGGCTCCCTCCTGCGGGCTTCCCTGTGAGAGGGGTGCTGCGGCCCATAACTTTATGTAGGACTGCCACGTGCCCAGCCCCTTGGGTGACACCTGTCCCTTCCCACACTTGCCCCCATCCAGGGTGGACTCTCATACTGCAGACTGGCAGTGGGCATTTCCTTCCGGCCTCCAGGTACTGCTGTGGCACCTGGTTTGCCGGCAGCTAGCCGGCCTCTCTGCCTTCCCGGCACTTGCTGCTCTCCCTGCTGGGCCCCAGGGGAGAAGGAGCCACCCAGAGGAGGAGGTAGCAGCAAGCAAAGGCTAGTGGACAGACGGGTGTGTGTGGGGGGGAGGCTAGCACAGACTCCAGGCCACAACACCCAGCTACCCCCAAGCTCGAATCACCCTGTTAAACCAGACCCAGCTGCAGCTGGCAAGCCCCAGCCCCGCCCATTGCTCTCACATATGGGGCTCACTGCTTGTGACCGTTATGCTACTAAAATGGGACGGGGCTTGATATTCTGACTCTGATCCTGCTGGCACTTACTGTGGGTTTACCCCGGGGTAAATCCACTGACCTCAGTGCAGTCACTCCCGCTTTACACCAGCATAGGAACACAATCGGGCCCTTTGTGTGGATGTTACTGATTTAAGACTAGATGGCCCTGTTGCTCAAAGCTCTGGGTGATGCCTCATGAGCAGCCTGGTTTACCGTTCCTTCCCTGGCTGCAGCCCCTGACTGTTGCCGCCTGCTCCCCCACCTCGTGCTGGCTCAGCTCTGCTGGCTGGCACATTGGGGTGGTGAAGCCAAGGTGGTGTGTGATCCCCACTCCTCTCTGATCCCCGCCTTATGTGCTTGCAAGGGAGACCAGCAGCTTGTAGAGCCTGGTGTTTTCTTTGCGCCCGGACTCGTGTCTGGGCAGGCCACGCAGGGGGCTGGGGATACACTAGAGTGACCAGATGTCCCGATTTTATAGGGACAGTCCCTATATTTGGGGCTTTGTCTTATATAGGTGCCTATTACCCTCCACCCCCGTCCCGATTTTTCACACTTGCTGTCTGGTCACCCTAGGATACACCCCTCTCCTGCCTGGTGTGCTTACACAGAGATAAGTCACAAATGAGACTACGCTAGACTGGAACACTGGCTTGTGATCTGACGCTGACTCAGCTAGCGTCACTGGGCTTGAGCGCTGGTCATCACCAAGGAGGTCATCTTAGTCAATAACTTCAGTTCCAAATAGCTCACAGCTCATGCGCATAGTGAGACGTGCTTCTCCGCAGGTGAGCTCCCAGGAGGTTGCCTTGAGCAAGATGGACGAATGTAATGTAAACGTGCCAGAGATTTATTTTCATATAACGGGGTGAATTCGTTTATTTCAGCACTGAGCTTTTTAGATGAAGGTCGGGTTAATTGTGCATAGTATGTAGCGCTTTTAATCATCAATGATATCGATAAAAACAAACAGGTGTTTGTTTGTCTTCAACAACCATGAAATTCTGATTTACCCCTCACCCCAATTATATAATGATCTATTTTAACCAATATCTCTGTCCACTTTAGCAACACTGCAACCCTTATAATTATGGTCCCGATCCAGCAAAGCACTTAAGCAAGTGCATAATTTTAAGCATGGGAAAAGTTCCATTGGTTTATGTGTTTTGCTGGACTGGGTGTGTATATTACTAGCAAGAGACCAAATTCTTCCCTTAGTTGTGTCCAAGCCAAAGCGGCGCTGAGGTCAGAATCTGGCCCAATATGTCTGGACAACTTAATAATAAAGAGTCTTCAATAAAGACAGCACTCTGCAGACCTGTTAAAAATGCATTTTGCAGAGTGGTTATTCTGTGATTTTCAGCGCCCCCCGCCCTTACTGCTCTGCAATATTTATAACTTTGATCACGATCACAGCAGACTGTGTGGTTTCTTGTTTGCTTGGTTTGGTTTTGTTGTTTTCTTGGCATGTAGTGAAGCTTATTTTCCTGGAAGCTAATGTAGCTCTAAATACCCACGCGAGGCTTCAGAATTTTCAGTTGATAGTCACCATTTCTCCAGTAATGGGAAAGTTGTTGGTTTCTGCCTGGGCTTGAAGACAGGAAAATACCAGCTGGCATGATTTGTTCATTTCTTATTTAGTATTTCTTTCCCTCCTGCCAGTTCCTTCTTTACCTCCGGCTGTCTTGTCTCTCTAACAAATACCACATGTTCTTTTAAAAGAAGAGAAGATTCCAAAGCATTGTGCCACTTCCAGTGATAATCTGAGGTGTTGTCTACACAGGAAACTTGCATCAGTTTAACCTAAGATGTGAATTTAAACCATTTTAGTTACACTGGGGAAAACCCTTTTGTGGACCCTTATTTCCATTTCTGAGTGGCTTAATTTTGGTTTTGCTTTTGAAATCAAAACAAGCCAGCCTTAAAACAGAAATAAGAGTGCCCACAAGGGGTTTGCACTGGTTTAACTAAACTGGTTCAAGTCTGTGTGTGAACAAGGCTCAAATTTACATCGCGAAGAAAATCAGGAGAAACACTGGGTTAAATTCAGTGGTGCAAAGTCTTAGGTTAGTGTCCAGGCCAAATTCCACAGTGACACACATGGTAACGTAAAGTATCAGAGGGGTAGCCGTGTTAGTCTGAATCTGTAAAAAGCAACAGAGGGTCCTGTGGCACCTTTGAGACTAACAGAAGTATTGGGAGCATAAGCTTTCGTGGGTAAGAACCTCACTTCTTCAGATGCAAGTGCAAGCACTTCTTCCTTGCATCTGAAGAAGTGAGGTTCTTACCCACGAAAGCTTATGCTCCCAATACTTCTGTTAGTCTCAAAGGTGCCACAGGACCCTCTGATGGTAACGGAAGTTATACGTTGGGTGTAGACTGGTTAGAAAATGGGTGTAAGTGGTAAAGTGATGTAAGTGGCATGCCTGCTCAATGCCAAATAGGTACATGCCTGGGGGCACAAGCGGAAAGAGGGGGAGCATGGCTGGTAAGGAGGCACCTCTGATTGTAGGTTCCATGGGTCCAGCCAAACTGCTCAATGCAGCACCCAACAGAGGTGGGCAGAGGGGGCATTATGCCAGGTTCAGGCAGCTAAGCACTGATTCATCTCCCAGCACAAGTTAAAGTCCATGGATGCTCTAAGTCGCACAGACTGGTTACAGCCCCACTGGGCCTGTTACACCAGCCCTAGCTCATGGGAGTGCAAGGCGCTCTGGCTAGGGTACCGAATGCTCCCAGCACACCCCAATGCAGGAGATGGTGTGAGGCCAAACATCTGGCCCTCTGTGTTTGTCGTGACCCTGCAGATCTTGAATCTGGGTCCACGGGGTTCCCAGCCCATTAGCGCCACCCTGCTCTCAGCCAGTGGCTCGCTACCACTGACAGAGCGGAGACAAGCTATATCAGAGAGGCCTCCCTTGGGCCCTGATTGGAGGAACACCAGGACTTCTGATTGGTCAGGACTTCCTATTTAAACCAAAGAGAGGCACAGGAAGTTGTCCGCATAACTGGGCTTTACCTAACTGCTGCTTGGCCCCCTCATCAAGCCCTACAGACGTGGGCCTCTTTTCTGACCCACTCTGGATTAGTTTGACCGGCTCCTGTCTCATTTCCAGTGACTGAACATGATACTTCTGAACCAGGTCGCCAACCACTAGACCTGGCCACCTACGTCCCAACCCTGACAGTGTTTAAGTTATACCTACCATGGAACTTACCTCCAACATCTTTATCCTGGCTGACAGTGGCCTATTCATCTTTTCTATAAAGTGAACAATCCAGTGTGATTGGTCAATATTTCCTCTCTCATGTCCACTCCAATCCTGCAACTGAAACAACTGGATGCACACTGGCACTTTTAAGAACATAAAAACGGCCATACTGGGTCAGACCAAAGGTCCATCCAGCCCAGTATCCTGTCTGCCGACAGTGGCCAATGCCAGGTGCCCCAGAGGGACTGAACCTAACAGGTAATGATCAAGTGATCTCTCTCCTGCCATCCATCTCCACCCTCTGACAAACAGAGACTAGGGACACCATTCCTTACCCATCCTGGCTAATAGCCATTAATGGACTTAACCTCCATGAATGTATCTAGTTCTCTTTTAAACCCTGTTATAGGCCTAGCCTTCACAACCTCCTCAGGCAAGGAGTTCCACCGGTTGACTGTGCGCTGTGTGAAGAAGAACTTCCTTTTATTTGTTTTAAACCTGCTGCCCATTAATTTCATTTGGTGGCCCCTAGTTCTTATATTATGGGAACAAGTAAATAACGTTTCCTTATTCACTTTCTCCACACCACTCATGATTTTATATATCCGTTACTTCACAACTGCATGCGGAGTACAGAAACAGATGCAGTGATTGCTCTTGATGGGTCTCACTATTTCTGTTCTCAAAGAGGGCCTGATCCAAAGCCCACTGAAATCACAATTACTTCAGCAAGCTTTAGTTCAGACGCTGTATCTACTGATGGCCTCTGTTCGGCCCCTGAATCATCTTGCACTGATACTAAAGTACAGCCAAGGCACGCAGGGTTTAATAGACCCCTGTGGAACACCCAGGCAGGCCTTACACTATGATTAAGGATTTGCTGCCCTCAAGAACTGTGGGGTCTTGGTGGCTGTTCCACGAGCCAGCACCTGCCAGGTTTTCATCCTAAGCTCGGGCGCCTAGTTCATCATTTACCATCTGTGCCATTTAATAATTGCCACGCTGATTTTTGCTCTGGCCTGAAACTCTATGCCCCAGGATTCAAGCTAGACTGGAGTTTTATGGCTGATAACTAAGGCTGCGATTCTGTCACGGAGGTCGCGGATTCCATGACTTTTCCACAACCGCTGCTGGAGTGGCCCCGGGGCCAGCTGGACCGGCTACTGCTGGCCCTGGGGAGCACCCCAACAGTGGCTGGTGCGGCTGGCCCTGGGGACCACCCGAGCAGCAGCCGTCCCGGGTGCGGCCAGAGCAGTGGCCCAGGGGCGGCCTTGGAGGCCATTGGGAGAGTGGTCCCTGGGGGCCTCAGAGCAGCGGGCCACCAGGGCTAGTCAGCCCCCACCGCTGGAGCAAGGGCCCCCCAGAGCAGCGGGGCCCAGGAGCAGAGATTTAGTAATGGGTATTTATAGAAAAAGTCATGGAAAGGTCATGGGCAATAAACAAAAATTCATGACCTCTCCATGACTTTTACTATAAATACCCATGACTAGATCTTAGCCTTACTGATCACCTCTGGTAGTAGGCATTTATAAATAAAGGGCTGACCTAAGTAGGCTAGGCTTTCATTCATACCAATAGCTCAATTGGCAGAGCATCAGGCTTTTAATCTGAGGGTCCAAGGTTCAACTCCCTGGTCAGTTGATTAACTATTCACTAATATCTTAAAAATCTGTCTCTTTGGAGTCCTCTTTAATGTTACATTTTTAGAGCGTCTTGTAGCAGGAAGGACTGCACCCCGTGGTGCCCAACCTTACAAACCCTTCCTACTGATTACAGTGTTTATTGCTGTACAGAGGCCCACAGATTTCAATGAAACTAGAAACACTATACTTGATGGGTTTGCAGGATCCACTCCTATTTCACCAATTGGTGAAATGCTGCCACCTCTAGGATGGAATGCGAGACACCAGAGTGATTTTAGGAATGAGCTACAACATTCAGCAAAAAGAACAGGAGTACTTGTGGCACCTTAGACACTAACAAATGTATTTGAGCATAAGCTTTCGTGGGCTACAGCCCACTTCATCGGATGCATTGAATGGAACATACAGGAAGGAGATATATATACATACAGAACATGAAAAGGTGGAAGTAGACATATCAACTCTAAGAGCCTAATTAATTAAGATGAGCTATTTTCAGCAGGAGAAAAAAAACTTTTGTAGTGATAATCAAGATGGCCCATTTCAGACAGTTGACAAGAGGTGTGAGGATACTTAACACTTCTTGTCAACTGTCTGAAATGGGCCATCTTGTTCTGTATGTATATATATCTCCTTATTATATGTTCCATTCTATGCATCTGAAGAAGTGAGCTGTAGCCCACGAAAGCTTATGCTCAGATAAATTTGTTAGTCTCTAAGGTGTCACAAGTACTCCTTGTTCTTTTTGTGGATACAGACTAACATGGCTGCTACTCTGAAACATTCAGAAAGACAACGCAACAGAGACGAGGAGTCATATGTCCAATTAAAATGCCCCTCGAGCTTCAGTGCAGAAAAAAAACCTCACTGACTTCAGTAGGAGTTTTGTCTGTGGCAGGACAGCAGTTTCTGGCCCACCTAAGTATCCTTGGAGCTTTTACAATAAAGCAAACTCATCGTGAATAACCCCAAACATATATCTGAACAAATGAGGAACAGTTTCAGTATAGGGATAAAACCACAAGCAAGTTAAGCATGTAGTTCCAAAGCCAGTCAGCAATCAAAAGGGGTTTTAGGCCTGCTTGAAAATGAACCATTTTAAGGAAGCCCAAATTGGAAATTGTTCCAAATTCTCAGACGGGGGGGGGGGGGGGGCCTGAAGAGCTGCCTCAGAGCACGTCAATTGGATCAGCCCTGCCAGGCAAGATAGCTGAGGGATGCCTCGTTTGTGAATCCCGACAGGCTTAGCCGTGACTTGGGTATCAGAACTTAGGCAGCTGAGTGCGTGCCCACCGGCAGAGTTTTAGGGGACTTTGTCAACAGGAACATAGGCACATAGGGGGTTAAGTGACAGCTGCGCTGGGGGTTCTGATGATCGAAATTTTGGACTTAGGCAGCTAAACTAGCAGGTAGGTGCCTAAATCCCTTTGTAGACCTAGCCCTCATTCCCTTTGTGTCTGAACCTGGTCTACACTAACCCCCAACTTCGAACTAAGGTACGCAACTTCAGCTACGTGAATAACGTAGCTGAAGTCGACATACCTTAGTTCGAACTTACCGCGGTTCTGACGCGGTCCACACGCGGCAGGCAGGCTCCCCGTCGACTCCACGGTACTCCTCTCGCCGAGCTGGAGTACCGCAGTCGACGGCGAGCGCTTCCGTGAAAAACGTGTCACGGGCCATGAAATAAGCCCTTCCCCGTGAAATCTGATGTCCCCCGTGCTGCTGGGGGCTCTTAGCTGCAATTCCCGGCCGGGCTGGGGAGAGACAGGACTTGTCCTTCCCCTGCACGGCTGCTCTTGGGGAGAGATCAGATCCACCTCCGGGTGCCTTTTGGATTGGGACCCCCCATTACAACACCGTGAAATTTCAGGTGTAAGCATCTGAAAACGTGAAATTGACCAATTAAAAACCCTCTGGCCGTGAAATTGATCAAAATGGACAGTGAATTTGGTAGGGCCCTACTCATAGGTCTTTGAGTACCTCTGGTTTGTGTCTTCTAACACCACGCAAGCACAGGAAGGAAAATGCCAGATTGCTGAGTGACCCATCTACTCCACAAAAATAACAGGAGTACTTGTGGCACAGGTGCCACAAGTACTCCTGTTATTTTTGCGGATACAGACTAACACGGCTGCTACTCTGAAACCCATCTACTCCAGTATCATGATTCTGGCAATGGCTTTTATCAGACACATCAGAGGAAAATAAGAAACCCCGCAGTGTACAATTAACAGATAATTGGTCTATTGGAGAAGCTTGTTCCTAATCCCAGGCAGTTTAGTAGTTGGCAGATCCCCTGAGGCAAAATGGTTTATATCCCTTATCTAATGTAACTGTGGATGTATTTCCTTTAATCATTTCTAAATCCACTAGGGCTCACCGTCTCTATTCTGGGGCACGGGTTTAGCGTTTACTCAGAGGGAAAAGTACCACCTGAACAGGGCTTGTCTACAACAGTGTTTCCTGACCCGCCAGTGGGGTGTGGGTAGGTTCTAGATGGGTCACCATCAGGGCTGGATTATCTCATCACTGGGCCCTAGACAAACATAGACTTTCTTCCAGCCTGGGGTGGAGGGGAGGCCCCGGAAGTCTCCTACTGAAATGCATGCCAAGAGCAATCTTTCGTAGACTATGGGAATGTGACAAGTCTTCCCCAGCCTGTTGTGAAACAGCTACATCAAGTTTCTTCCCTTAAGGTACAAAGTTTCACAATAAATATTATTTGCACAGGTTTCTTCCTTGTAAAAACTCTCACTCCAGCCCAGATATAGCAGAATAAATATCACACGATACGACAGTAAACCTGACTGCACCTGTGTATAGATTAGCCGAGTAAACACAGATTGAAACACACCCTTTACCAGACAGGTACCACAATAATACCTGCGTGGTCTCATGTTCTAAATATTCCTGTAAGGCTGTTTCTGTCTTTGATACATGTATGTAACTCGCATCAGCATTAATGGCAGTTATACATGTGACATGGGAGGAGACCAAACCTCAGTTTAAATGACCTTTTTGTTCCCACAGCTGCTCCCATTTTGAACATTTGGGCCTTTTCTCATAAAATTGCTGCTTATTTTAAGAACATAAGAATGGCCATACTGGGTCAGACCAAAGGTCCATCTAGCCCCATATCCTGTCTTCTGACAGCGGCCAATGCCAGGTGCTTCAGAGGGAATGAACAGAGCAGGGAATCATCAAGTGATTTTGCCAAACAGATAGTATTAAAATAATTGCAGTGAGCCAACTAGCTATTGGACTGACATGACCCTAACTTGTCAAGGTTGTACAATACCTTGGAGAGGGCCCCTCTAAAATGCATCAGGTAAGAACAATAATTCCCAGCCGGGTCACATAAACTTCCATCGTTAAAGCAAAAGATCAGTGATGTTTGTTTACCAATGGAAATCACGAACTAGGTATAAATCTCAATGCTGGCTAAAGAATAATTTATTGAACAAACCGTACAATGCAACATGATGTTGCTTTCTAAGATATATTTTTCAGCCTTTGTCCCCAATGAATAGTTAAAGGACTTGAACTGTTGTAGTATATAAATGTAAATGCATTACTCCACTGCAAGCCTGTCTACTGTCTTAAGACCCAACCTGGCAAAGATTTACCCCCCTGCGTAACTTTATTCACGGACTACTCAGAAGAGTAAAGTTACGTTAAGTTAAGTTGGGATGGGATAGCTCAGTGGTTTGAGCACTGGCCTGCTAAACCCAGGGTTGTGAGTTCAATCCTTGAGGGGACCATTTAGGGATCTAGGGCAAAAATCTGTCTGGGGATTGGTCCTGCTTTGAGCAGGGGGTTGGACTAGATGACCTCCTGAGGTCCCTTCCAACCCTGATATTCTATGATACACTCATGGGGTAGATCTTTGCAGGCTCCCTTGGGGCTGGGTACTGCAGGAGTTCTGCACATAGGACTCCCCTTGTCTCTACCACCAGAACGAGTTCTCTGTGCAAATCTAAGGCAGGAGAAAGGGAAAGGGCTCATCTTCACTGCAGAGTGTTATCTACTAGCCCCAGCGAGAGCGTCACACTGCAAAACAACACTCCAGCAGCACAGAGCCTTTGTATTAGCAGCCCCTAATAGCTTAATCCCCACGGCATTACTAACTTGAATGGGAGCAGCACTGGAGGGTCAGCCACACCCCCCCCCCCCCCCCCGCCTGTGTTCAAGCACTCAGGCTAGAGGTTTTTGTGTGCACTCGAGTTATACCTGGAGCTGACTCGACAGTGCAGACAAGCCCATAGAATCATTACTGCTGGGTCTGACGCTGTATGTACTGTGCGTTGGATACTATCTGGCTACTGGATGACAAGATCAATTTATTGGGGGTGGGGAGGCAGCTACAAGAAACTGCACACTGCTTTTATTTCTTCTTAAAATGAAGAGTTTTATTTTTCCCTATCAGACTTTGGTGATTCCTGATTTTGGCCTTGATCCTCCAAGCGGATCCCTGTGGGTAGACACGTCTGTCTGCCTGCAGCCTGTTGAAATCAATGGGAAACCCCAAAGGCAACGGGCCCCACCTTGCAGGATCGGGGCCGTACTCTGACAGGAGTGGTGAATCGGGCGGGCCCGAAGATCAGAGAGCAGCACTTTATACCACAAACACATTCTTTTTACAAAGTTCTCTGGGTAGCCGAGTGCTGTCACTTCGTAAGATTCACCGTTACTCACATGACCACAAACTTTCAGTTCCAGTCTGTGCCAGGAAAGGCAAAAATGCAGTAACGGAGGAATGTTTCTTCTCTGTGCAGCATGTCCGCAGCAGAACGGCTAAGGCACTTAACCTTCCCTGCAATACATTCTTATATTTTCTTACAGTGTTTCTAGAAGAGCCATGTGTCACAAGCACAACATTGGCATAATTAGTGCGATCGGTTTGATTATGTAAACAATTCCTGGAACAATATTCCTTCGATTCGAGTGATCAAAGAAAGCAGAAAGCTCTTCACTGCTGCAGCTTCAGTGCCTAGTTCATAGCAGCCGAGGCGTCACAGCTTTTTTAGAATTCAGTCTTCTGCAAAACCTATGAAGGAACATGCGAAAAACTGATGTCCTGAAAATGATGAACACCCAGGGGTCCACGATGGAGTTCACAGATAGAAACCTCAGGGCCGTCAGGTCTGCCTTTTCGTCAAAGTCAGCGGCAAACGCTCCGACATAAGCACGGACCTGTTTGAAATAAAAAGATCTAATTATAAAAGCTGAGCGCTGGCAATAAAGTAGAGCACTTCTTGAGTAAACTCCCTACATTCGATTATCGTCCTCGACTGCTTTCCAGCACTGAATCGGCACACGTTTCATTCTGAGATTGCGCTTCGCTTAGATCGACATCAAGCTTAACTAAAACCAACTGGGCAGGCAGATGAATCAGTCAGTAACCAATCTGGGATCAGGCAACAAAATAATAGTTTCTGGGCACGTAATTACACTTCATGGGCCAGATCCTCATCTGGTGATGGGGCTATGCCCAGTGGTGCCAATTGGGGATCTGGTCTTATACGTTTTAATTGTTTAACAACTTACAAACTCAGTAGCTGGTGTGCAAGTGAGCACAGGAGTGTGCCCAGCGGATTATAGTTAAGATACACGGGGCTAGCTTTGAAGGCTAACACAGACGGGTTTTGATAAACTAAATGTTTCATGAGGAAAACGGCCTGATTTTGATCTCCGATGCACATGACTGGTGCCACGGAAATCAGTGGCGTTGCACTGGCAGGAGATAAGAAGGGGGCCCATATTTCTGGCTGTGCGCTGGCTACTAATCAATGCCCCCATTCAATCTCTAGTCCAGGCCCTGGTGTCACGGGGCTTGGATGTCATCAGCAGACATACAGATCTGAGAGGACGGGTTTGCCCTTCCTACGTGAACGCACTTTTGTGCCAAATTAAAGGACGTGTAAAGGCTGCTTCCTAAGATGGAAATAAACTGGTTTCTCCAAACTATCTGTGCCTCAGTTTCCCCGGGCTAGATCCGCAGCTGGGGTGAGCTGGGGAGGGCAAGGTGGCTCTAAGCAACCTTTGCATTCCTCTGATCCTGGCGCCGCCAGGAAACACAGCAGTCCCCAGCATAACTAAAGGCAACGTTAAGGAAAGCTCCAGGTAACAGCCGCTGGAGCAGTCCCCTGAGGAGAGCTCCTACTCTGCCCAAGGATCGTGCTGTGTGCTCTGACACGTGCCCCACATGGGTGAGGGGAGTGGGTGACGTGCAGTCAGCTACACTCGCTTTATACCACCCTGGGATTTCCCTGGATCAGGGATCCCCGGCAGTGCAGTGCAAAGCAGCTGATTGGCTACAGCATGATGGTGGGAAGAGACAGCTGACCAGCTCTGATGCCCAGCAGCAACTCCCCAGCTCCTCAAAGCATTTGATTTGCCCCTGGCTGTCCCTGCCTTGGCTCATTCCAGGTAACCTGGTTCTGATCCCTGCCTTTGGCACTGACCACCCCTGGGGCTCGGCCGGACTCCTGCGCTGACTCCTAGGTACAACCAGTGCTTAACTTGTGCCAGGGCGTGTGAGGGCTGAGCCCTGGCGCCTCTAGTCTTGGCAGATCATAGCCCCAGCCCCTCTGGGCTTGCTGCCAACAGCTGAGTGTGACTGCCACATCCCGGTCCTGTGACACAGAGGCTGAGGATGTGAACTAGACTTTATCTGTCCCTAACATAGGGGATAACAGCACCCATATTTGTGAAGACTTAAATGCTTGAATGAAAGGCATGATACGCCCTGATTCTCCTTTCACTTGACACTTACGTAACTCTCTTAACGTCAATCGAGTTAACTGTGATTTATTTTTCCCCTGGTGGGCGAGGAGGATCAGGCCCCATCTCTGTGAAACAGAACCACTGGGAAAGAGAACGTATAAGGAACTATTTAGTGTTAGCAAACATGGCAGATCATAGGGACGCATGGCAGCTGGGGAAGGAAACAGCCTTCTTTCTGATGCAGCACAAAGAGAAGTCTATGCAGCGGCAAAACCTGAGCTCAGGAATTAGGTCATCTGGAGAATCCTCTGACTAACGGAATTGCTAATGGATCAGGAAATCCCGTCGCTGGTTGCATTAAATGGCAAGGTGAGGTCCCAATCCTGCAAACACTTAGGCAATGGAAATGAGGAGGAAGAGCTAGCAGCGTGTGTCTAGTCAGGTCTCTGCAGACAACTACTGGTCTGTGGGTGAACCATCTGAGAACGTTTTTGAGGGAAGAGAGCAAAACCTCGGAAAGGGGGCCTTAAACTTTGCATGTGGGCCCGACTTAGCATTAATCCTTTCTAGGCTACGTGAGAGTGCTCGTAGAAACACTTTCTGCAAGAGTTCAACGAACTCTTTCCGCATATCCATCCTTAAGGTACATTTATCGTAGACTGTGTTTATAAAAACAACCCAGTGATGTACGTGTTGAAAGAATTCATAACGATGCTTCTTGGGTCAGAGTTAAGGCTGGATTCATTTCTTCTCCCGGATGTATAAAATGTTATGTCATCTTTGGTCTGCTTCTGTGGCATGCAACAGCTTTCTGGGCAGGCAGCTAAAATAGCTTTTTGAATTTTGATCATTGCAAAATACCTCTGTGCAAGACAGTGGCAGAATGGAGACTGCAAAGAGTCCAAATATTGTAGTGCCTCCAATCTAGGGATTGGAATGACTGTTTTTCATTCCTACATAAATGAACATATTGGACCCGATTCTCCTCTCACTGACATGGGTGTAAATCAGGAGTAACTCCACTGAAATCAATGGAACAACACTGGTGGAAAATCGGTGTGAAAGAAAAATGAAGCCTATTATTTTGAGACTTTCCTTTAATGTACCTATTCCATAACCGTAAATGTGCTGGGTTTTATATGCAGTGGTGTTGTAGCCATGTTGGTCCCAGGATATTAGAGAGACAAGGGGAATGAGGGGACATCTTTGACTGGACCAACTTCTGCTGGTGAGAGAGAAACACTTTTGAGCTGACACACAGCTCTTTTTCGGGTCTGTGTAGCTGGAAAGTTTGTCTCTCTCACCGACAGAAGTTGGCCCAACAAAAGATATCACCTCACCCACCTTGTCTCTGTTGTGTTTATAGTAACTAAAGAGTTGCAACGTTGAATGATTTGAAACTTAAATGTTGCTTTAAAAAAAATACACCCCATTTTTACTATGAAGTCATCATCTCCATAAATTACCAGTTTTCGCACAATGTTTTAGTATTACGATAATTACTGTGCAGTAAGAGTGCCCCCTTGTGGACACAGTAATGTATCACCTTTGAGTTCTATTATGGCCTTAGGGCTTGTCTACGCATGGAATTATGCTGGAACAGCTATTCCTAAATTGCTCCATGTGTAGACAAACCCTCAGGCACCTCAGAGTAAATCCTGGATAACTCTATTGACTTTGTTGGAATTACGCAGAGTTTTTTGTGGCATAAATGTGATCAGAATCTGGTAGAACTGGACTGGAGGCTAGCATCATAATCTAGGGACAGATTTTTAAAGGCATTTGGATGCAGAGAGGCACCTAGTGAGATTTTTTTCAAAGGTGCCTAGCTCTCACTGAGAATTAGGTGCCTAATGGTACAGATGGGTGCCTAAATATCTTTAAAGTCTGGTGTCATTTTGTTTTACTTTGCAGAGGCATGTGATTTCCTGCTGAGATGCAGAAGTGTAGTGTAGAAGGGATACACAGAAGGGGATTAGATTCTAAAAAAGCCCTTCTAACCCTGTGGTTCTATGATTCTAAGTACTTAGACTGTAAATTCTTTGGGCAGAGATTTATCTTTTTCTGTGTTTGTGCAGCACCTAGCACATTTGTGGGCCCTGGCCCATGACTAGAGCTCCTAGGAACGACCACAAAACAAATAAATAATAATAATGGAAAGTGGGTGAAAAAAATTAAAACACATGTAAACACATGAGAGCGTCTGCGCTCCCCAAAGTGCTTCTTTGGCTTAGTTTTGGTGTGCGGTGTTGACTTTCCCTTGTAAATTTAATAATCACTATTTACGTGAAACAGACAATGCCCACTTTTTACTTTCACTAGATTCAGGTTCATGCTCTATTTCTTTAGTCACTGTTCATATTGAAGGAGAGGTTATGGTACTTTTGTGCAGCTCAGGGGCTTTCTCTTCTTTGCCCAGAGACTGCTAAAACTTCTCTGACAACTTGGATCCTGGGGTCATAACAATACTTTGGAGAAGAATGTTTTTTCCCCTTTGCAATGCACGGGTATTTTAAAAACAAAACTCCTGAACTCTCTTACAAGATCCTTATCCCACCTGTATTATTCAGCTGGAACATTACCAGTGGGTATCCGTGCAACATCACATTGTATATTTGTCTCCTTTTCTAAAAAAGGATAGGATAGGAAAGTCCATATACAAATACAGCACTTAACCACTGTTTATTGTCTTGGAGAACCACTATAAATGTATCTATTAAAAACCCCACTGAAAGGGTTTCCCATTAACAGGCTAACACAAGACCACAAAAGCAATGATGTTTACAATTAGGGTCTAACAACACCCAGACCCGTTGATAAGGAGATAGGGCATTCTGCATAGGCTTTGGAAGATCCTCAACTGGGCGTTTTCTCCCTTTTGTGGTCTTAGCAAACCTTTAACATTCTTTGTTTTGTGTTGAGTCCATTTCAATTTTATAGGTAAAAACATTTGGGGCATACAATGAATCTGAAAAGAGAACTGAGGAATACGATACCCAGGCTATGAAATATGTGTCCTATTTTCTGTATCCACTGTGTAGTGGAGGTGCAGCGTATTCACTTCTGAATGTGAAATATAAAAGCTGGTATCCTTGGCTGATTAACAGCTTTGTCAATGGGGTATATGTTTTTGGATGCCTATTTACGTTGCCCCAGCTGTTTGTGGATTATAAGATGAAATCAGTTCCGATACTCTGTCTGAACTTGCACAGGAGTACATGGCATATGTGATATAGCCAGGTTCCAGAATGTAGTTTGGGTGCTAAAAGATGCGTCTCTGCACATCCTAAACTTTAGTCTGACGTATGTAGCGAAATCTGATTGACTGACTAAACTGGATCACAGCTCATGCAAAGTGGCATCACATCCCCTCTCCCCAAAAATATAACAACTTTTTGGCTGGTCAAAAAAATTGTTATGCATGATAGGTACCAACCCATTCTCTCAAGCACAATGCTCCTTTTGTTTTTAAAATAATGGTTTCCTTCAAAACCTGTAGCGTGAAACAAAAGGGCTAATGATTACCTGCAAAATTATGCTTTAAAAAAAAAAGAAACCTCTCTGAGCTAAAGAGGGGTGACTGGCGTGGGAGGTGGGTGAAGCACACTAAAGGTATAAAATCTACCAGATTGTATTTCCACCCACATAAAAACTTCTAAAATTGTGTATGTGATTTGTTTCTTTGGCATCTTTTCCTCCAAATTCAGCCCCTAAGTCTCTTCTTGTGGTTAAGATCTCACATTTGATTAGTTTTGATTTTGTAGCTGTAAATCACTGACAAAGAAATTTTGAATATTAAGATGTCCTTAACTGCACTAATGGGCACCACTAAAGTAATTGCATTTTGATTTAATGGCTTTTTTCCCTCCAAACCATACTTTCATATATACAACAGTGTTAAGATACGTGATGGATCTGGATGAGATAGGTTACTGAATTAAACCAGTTTTCAGAGTACTTTCACATTTACACAAGTGAAGCTGTGGATAGAAAATAAGGGCTTGATCATTTAAATCCATATGGTCCTGAGTAGTAACCCTACTCATATGAATAATGCCAGAAGAAAAGCCGTACTGGGTCAGACCAATGGTCCATCTAGCACAGTATCCAGTCTTCAGGGCCGGCGCTTCCTAGGGCGCCAGGATTTGGGGGGGCAGCATTTTGCCGCCCTTGGTGGCAATTCAGCGGCGGGGGGTCCTTCCGCGCTCCGGGTCTTCGGCGGCAATTCTGTGGCGGGTCCTTCACTCGCTCCAGGACCCGCCGCCGAAGTGCCCCGAAGACCGGGAGCACAGAAGGACCCCCCCGCCGCAGAATTGCCGACGACGACTGGGAGCACGGAAGGACCCCCGTCTAGGGCGCCAAAAACCCTAGCGCCGCTCCTGCCAGTCTTCCAACAGTGGCCTGTGCCAGATGCTTCAGAAGGAATGAACAGAACAGGGCAACTTCTCGAGTGATCCATCCCCTGTCGTCTAATCCCAGCTTCTGGCAGTCAGAGGTTTAGGGACAGCCAAATCATGAGTGACCCTAAACCCCATTGCAGTATATGGGAGCACTCACACGAGTAACCTAATGCATAACTAATGAGGAGTCCTTGTGGCACCTTAGAGACTAACAAGTGTATTTGGGCATAAGCTTTCGTGGGCTAGAACCCACTTCATCAGATGTATGGAGTGGAAAATACAGGAGCAAGTATAAATACATGAAAAGATGTGAGTTGCCTTACCAAGTGTGAGGTCAGTCTAATGAGACAAATCAATTAACAGCAGGATACCAAGGGAGGAAAAATAACTTTTGAAGCGGTAAGGATAGTGGCCCATTTCATAACTGTTTGCAGGAGTAGTTCTTAAGTTAGCACAGCCAACTTTCTTCTGTGAAATGCTACATGTTAATATGAAGTTCAGAGTGTTATCCAGTGCTGGAGACACGGATCAATAAAATGGATAATGTTTTAGAGAAAAAAGGACATGAAAACCTCCCTCGCGTAAGAAATCAGGTGCATGTGAGGAGAACGTGGTAAGATTTGAGTGATTTGTGGAAGGTGAATGATGCTTGATTGAAGGTTTCAGATTTTTCACAATGTTAATACATTGGGCACGTGCCTGAACAGACAGACTCGAGTCTCCTTTAAACTCTGGGTACGGGTAGAAAAGTGACTCTGAAATACACAAACATTGGTGTTCCTTGTTGGTTGATGGACAGTAACTTTGTACTAAACTTCTTAGTGTACTCATCAAAATAGGATCTTTCTGGGGCTTAGCACAAAATCTCCCTAATCATAAGTCAGGTTGCCTTGTTTATACTTCATACGCTAAACGCAACACTGTGACTCTGGAATGAAAGCTTTTGCTGTCAGCTTTGTTGACAGCGCCTGAGACAAAGTGCAGCTTGCAAGAGTTGCTGTAACATGCGGTTGTTTCTAATAACTGTCTCTGTAGTGAAAGCAAGCCACTGTCTTACAGTCTGCGTCGTAATAACCATGACACAGTGTAATCTGCAAGGGGTTCACCTCCTTACTTGCCCCTTGTTTTATGAGTAACCGGGGGGGTTTCTTAGTCGATTCAAACAGGCGAGACACGGAGCTTAGAGAGCAAATGGAGCAAGGAGGTGTCATTTTTAAGGTCACTGTGAGAGCATACCCACAGTTTAAGAGGAGAATCTATCCGGGCACCTCGTGGTGCCCATGTCACTCTTTTTCCCCCTTCTTTGTCTGCTCTTAAAAAGTTTTTAGTGCTGGTGGAAAGGTGCTAGATTGCTCCCCCAGAAAAGACTCAGCATGGACTGCAGAGCTGAGCGGGTAGGTCAATGTCCCTGTCCACTCAGTCCTTGGTATCTCTGCTGAGACTGTCAGCGGGGGTGCCAAAGGACAGAGACTCGGTCCACCCACCCATTTCAGGTTGCAGGGAGCTAAACAATTAACCCTCCTCCGTCGCTGCTGCCCTGGTCAGCTTTCAACGGCACCCAGCGCCTTCCGCTGGTTTATCAGCCCATGTGCCTCTGTGCATCCGCCTCGCCCAAGAACAATGCCCCAAAAGTGATCAGTTCCAGAAGGCTGGTAGTGACAACAAGTTACCCGCATCCTTTTAGTTAGAGCTACTGGGCCTTTATCTGCACTCGCTCCATTGCATTTGTTCACTGCAACAAGCATACGTACAGGGGGTTCGCCCCACTCATCCTGACCACCGCTAACACCCGGGCAGTGGTGCTAAATTTCCAGCCCCCTTTTGCCCTCCTGAGGAATATAAAGGGGGCAGAGGAATCAGGATGGGAAATCCCAGCCATTAACATCAGCGGGGAGAGGATTTCACTCCCTAGCTTTGATCCTCTTTGTGTGGGTGTGGTGGGCAACCGCTTACCCACTGGCGTAGTTCCTTTGACTTCACAGCCCAGTGTTGGCAGGATTGGTGTGTCCCAAAACCCTGTTTGCCTGGCTGCACCTGAAAGCCCCTGCTCCAAAGGCCCCCTCGAAATAGGCCCCTTCACAACTGATTTGCCAGGGTAGATGTGATTTTAAACCCATGTGTTCCCCAGTGGCAAACCCTGGGTGCAGAATACACCCCCGCGGGTGGAGAGGCAGGAGTGCATTGGACCCCCTGAATGGTACACAGTGCCCCAGCCCTCCCGTTTGCCCGGTGCCCCTGGAAGCACCAGCCTCGCTGCCCAGTGCTTCTAGACTAGGACCAGGGGTGAGGCTGGACCAGGAAGAAGCCAGCTCCTAGCAAGGAGGGTGTAAAGCTATACTGGGGCCAGGGGGATGTTACTCCGCCGGGACCCAAAGCCCGCTGATTGAAGTCCGTGGGAAGACAGCCCTTGGGATCAGGATGGCCACAGTTACGGTGGGGCGCACGGGCCCCCTACAGGATCGGGGCCTTAACCAATAATTGCCCCCCACCCCATGCCGCCCAGCTCTCTCTCCCCAGCTCCCTGGGCCGGTACTCACGATGAGGGGCACGGAGCAGACGGTGAAGAGGACGGTCATGAGGGCCAGCAGGACGAGATGATCCAGCTCCTCCATGCGCGGGGCGGCGGGGGCCCGGCCGGTCGCTACACCGGCGGTGGGGACGCTGCGGCGGTGGGACCGGCGGGCCATGCGGTAGAGGCTGCGCATGCTGGCCAGGTTGCAGAGGCCGATGGCCAGCCCCAGCGCGCCCAGCAGGCTGGCGTAGAGCACGGAGTAGCCCCGCGCGGGGGCGCTGCCGCCGGCCATGCGGATGAAGCACCAGGTGCCCGGGCAGTACTGCACGGTGGCGCCGAAGCCCAGCAGCGGCAGGGCGCAGAAGAGGGCGCCCAGGGCGGCGGCGGCGGCCGGGGCCAGCAGGGCGGCGGCCCGGCGGCGGCGCCGCAGGTGGCGCTGGTAGAAGTAGGGGTGGCCCAGCGAGAGCCAGCACTCCAGGGCCATGGCCAGCAGCAGCAGCGTGGGCGCCAGCCCGAAGAAGGCCATGAGGAAGGCGAAGAGCTGGCACAGGCGGCCCGGCTCCCCGCCGCCCGGCCACAGCTCGCTCAGGCTCCGGTTGCGCGCGTAGGCCACCAGCACCATGGGGCTGAGCAGGCACTTGCCCAGCAGGTCGGTCACCGCCAGCCCGCTCACCAGCAGGTAGAAGGCGGAGACCCGCGGGGGCCGCCCGCGCCGCAGCCGCTGCTGGCCCAGCAGGAAGAGGGCGAGCAGGTTCCCCAGCAGCCCGGCGCCGAAGAGCAGCGAGCTGGGCAGCGCCGACTCGCCGCCCTCGATGGCGCGGCTGTTCCGGCAGCGGTAGTCCTCGTCGGCGTCCATCGGGAGCGAGAGAAGAGCCCGGCTCCGCGGCGGGACGGGGCAGAGCCCAGCCGGCCGGGGCGCTGGCCCCCGGGGGGAGGGTCCGGGAGCTCAGCCCGCGCGGGACAGGGAGGGGAAAGCCCAGCCCCGCGGGGGGGGACGGAGGTGCCGGGTGGCTGGGGAGCGGGGCCTTCCCGCCGGCTGGGGGCCAGGCACGCTGCCGGTGCGGGACGGTGTCCGGGAAACGCAGCGATGGGGCGGCCAGGTGCAGCCTAGGAGGGGCCCCCGGGCGGCGGCCAGGCGCCTTAGCGGGCCCCCGGCAGAGCAGCGGCGTCCCAGGCGCTGGGGCTCAGACCCGCTGCTGCGCCCGGCTGCGGGCGAACAACGGGGCTCCGTCTCTGGCCGCCGCTCTGCCCCGGTTCCTTTGTCTCCTCGGCTCAGTGGAGCGACGGGAACCACGCGTGGCCAGCTCCAGCGACTGCCGCCTTCGGACTCAGGGCGAGGTCCCGCGGGAAATCCCAGGGAAAACTCCGGGAGGTCCATGGGAGGCTTAACCAGCCCTCCCTCCCATGGCCCGGTGCAGCCTCCCAGCCTTCGCTGCTCCCGTTACCCCTGTTTCTCCAGTTGTCTGGGATGTCTCCCGAGCGGCTCGGAGTAACGGGGCTGGACCGCCAGGCAGAGAATCGTCCATCCAATCAGCCTGCATGCACGGCTTGCTCGGCCGCCTGCCACCTCCGCGGAAGGTTTCGATCTCTTGACACTAGGCATTTTCGCTTGCCTGTGACTTCAGCTTCCTCTTCCCCCAGGTCTCTGCTCTAGCCTGTGCGGTGTGTAAATGTTTCGCTCTCGTTTTGAAGCGCGCACAGCATCGTTCCGACGGGCTGGAGAAAGCCACTCACCCCGGGGGAGGAAAGTTCCCTACCAGCACGTTAAGAGGGGGCGGTGGAAGGCCCAGGGGGCCAACCTGTGGGGTTCTGTAGAACTCCACCTTTCCCAGGTTTGGAATGCAAAGGAAGTTTTGGCCCTTGTGGTCGGAGAGAGAAACTCCGGAATATGAATTGATGCACTGATGTCTCCCAGAGTATGCAGAAAGACAGATCCTGTGCCTACCTGCTGTGCATAGCTTTGCCAAGGAGTAGCTATGTGAAATTCATAGAAGATTAAGGTTGGAAGGGACCTCAGGAGGTCATCTAGTCCAACCCCCTGCTCAAGGCAGGACCAACCCCAACTAAATCATCCCAGCCAGGGCTTTGTCAAGCTGGGTCTTAAAAACCTTTAAGGATGGAGATTCCACCACCTTCCTAGGTAACCCATTCCAGTGCTTCACCACCCTCCTAATAATAAGAACATAAGAATGGTTGTACTGGGTCAGACCAAAGGTCCATCCAGCCCAGTATCCTATCTACTGACAGTGGCCAATGCCAGGTGCCCCAGAGGGACTGAACCTAACAGGAATGATCAAGTGCTCTCTCTCCTGCCATCCATCACCACCCTCTGACAAACAGAGGCTAGGGACACCATTCCTTACCCAGAAAAAAAAATAGTTTTTTCTAATATACAATCTAGACCTCCCACACTGCAACTTGAGACCATTGCTTCTTGTTCTGTCATCTGCCACCACTGAGAACAGCCGAGCTCCATTCTCTTTGGAACCCCCCTTCAGGTAGTTGAAGGCTGCTATCAAATCCCCTCTCACTCTTCTCTTCTGCAGATTAAATAATCCCAGTTCCCTCGGCCTCTCCTCGTAAATCATGTGCCCCAGCCCCCTAATCATTTTTGTTGTCCTCTGCTGGACTCTCTCCAATTTGTCCACATCCTTTCTGTAGTGGGGGGACCAAAACTGGACGCAATATTCCAGATGTGGCCTCACCAGTGCCGAATAGAGGGGAATAATCACTTCCCTCGATCTGCTGGCAATGCTCCTACTAATACAGTCCAATATGCCATTAGCCTTCTTGGCAACAAGGGCACACTGCTGACTCATATCCAGCTTCTCGTCCACTGTAACTCCTAGGTCCTTTTCTGCAGAACTGCTGCTTAGCCAGTCGGTCCCCAGCCTGTAGCAGTGCATGGGATTCTTCCGTCCTAAGTGCAGGACTCCGCACTTGTCCTTGTTGAACCTCATTAGATTTATTTTGGCCCAATCCTCCAATTTGTCTAGGTCACTCTGGACCCTATCCCTACCCTCCAGCCTATCTACCTCTCCCCCCAGCTTAGTGGCATCTGCAAATTTGCTGAGGGTGCAATCCATCCCATCCTCCAGATCATTAATGAAGATATTGAACAAAACCGGCCCCAGGACTGACCTCTGGGGCACTCCGCTTGAAACTGGCTGCCAACTAGACATGGAGCCATTGATCACTACCCATTGAGCCCAACGATCTAGTCAGCTTTCTATCCACCTTATAGTCCATTCATCCAGTCCATACTTTTTTAATTCAGCTGCTCAGTTTTGTTAGGTAAAAAGCAAGTCCTTACTCACCTCTCCAGCACCCGAGTTCGTGCGGAGTTGGTATGGGGCTCACAATCTGTCAGAGACCAGACACCAATTCGTTGATCAACGGGCTCACACTATCCTTAGCTTAAAAGGCTTCGGAGTAAGTGTGGCAAGTTTATTAGGGGTGAGCATCAATATTTATACACAGAAGTAAACAAAGTGATTAACAGATCATAATGGTCATGCATAATCAATCAAGATTCTACAGGATAAAACAGGTTAAAATGTAAACTTAAAAAGACAAAAGGGGAGATGGCTACTTAAGGGGGGGGTGTCATGAGTAGTTCGCAGGTCAGAGCTTTGATTAAAAGTTTCAGACAGAGACATCAAGTCTGGGTTAAGTTTAAGCTCATCAAAAGTTCAGACTCAACATTCCTCCATTTGTAGCTTTGGGATAACTATTTACCAAAAGCTACACCCCATTTTAAGGAGCCAAGGGCCGCTTGGCAATTTCAGCCTGGGCCAACTCGAAGAGAGTAAGGCCTTTGGCTGAAGTAGGAAAAGAATAAACTGACCCACATGAGTCTATGAGGGAGGGGACACACTGAATACAGCAACACAGTATTATAAGGATTACTATGGCCCCAACAATACCCACCAAGAGTTTTTTAACCCACCCAAATCCAGGCAGCCAATTCCATAAGGCTCCCCACCAATCATAAGGTGGCTGGCCAGAGGAGTAGTTCTTAGCCATTTCCCTTAGATGTTTGGTACGTTGAAAAGTGTCAGGGTAGGTGTCATTTACAAAAACACAGCATTCTTCATTTATGAGGGCGCAAGTTCCTCCCTGGGCTGCTAACATTATGTCTAAAGCCATTCGGTTTTGCAAAGCTAACTGGCGCAGCTGGGACATTTCCCCGGCCTGATTCTCAAATAGGGTCGCAGTTTCATTGGTTAAAGATTCTAGTAGTCCCTGTAGACGGATGACACCACCCCTCAAGCTAATGAGACCAGCCCACCGCTGCCACGACAAACCATCACGGATATTAATATCTCTGAAGGTTTCACGGATGTTACGAACGTGGGGAAAATGAGGGGGAGTGAGGGAGATGCGAGAAGGCGGTGTTAGCCACGCTAAATAACATGACCCTGCCCAATCAGGGGAGAGAAAGTAATAAGCTTTGGGCCTGCACACCCAGTATGTTCCATACAGTGCGTTTCGGGTATTCCATTTCTCAAAGTAGGAGGTAACCCACCACCCGTTGGACCACTGTTCCCCTGGTAACGCAGAGGGGTCGTTGTGCGAACTGCAGAGGCACAATTTGGTAGTGGTGTTTTCAAAGTGCAGTGTAGTACTGCTTGAGCAGTTGTAGAAGGCAATCGTATATCCCTTAACAATTAGTTGGACACCCTCGTGATCTGAGCAGGGCTTCTTAAAAGCTGACTCTGAAGGCTTGCCCACCCATGAAAAAGTTGGATCGGGGTGAGGGATCCACATATGGGATAAGTGGGATGCGCAAGGCTTGAAGCCAAGATTTTTACTAAAGGCGGTGCCATTAAAATACATGTTGCATTTACTTGTTCCCACAAAAGTTGACCCCTTTTCTTTAACAAAACACAGTGATCCTGTCTGATTGGTTACCCTGAGATATCTGTTAATTGGCACTCCTGTTTTGTCCCATGTAAGATTGTGTTGGACTGGATCTTTTACTCTAGCCAGTGGCATCCAAGTCATATTAGCAGTGGTCAGAGGAATGGGTGTGAAGGGGAGTCCCTGTTCTGCATTTTCTGGAAATTGAGTACATACCCAGCAATTACTTCTATTTCCTAAAATACGAGTTTTAACCTCATGGGAATATCTAATAAAAGCATTATCTTCATAAGCAGAAAATAAACTAAAAAGGCATAATAAAAAACATACAGTTGTCAGAATAAAAGGTCCTCTCATTTTTTCCGAGTCAATTTAAGTCTGATGTCTGAAAGAGTGGTCCACTACGGCTGGCTTGACGTGGGAGTGGTGGATCCAGGATTTGCGTCCTTCCAGGAACACTGCACTCTGGGTTGTTAAAAGAACCTGGTGGGGTCCAGTAAACCTCGGCTGGAGGGTGTCGCCACGAACGAACTTTTTGGCCCAGACGAAGTCCCCTGGTTGGAACGGGTGGATCTGTTCTTCCAGCGGCACGGTCTGGGAAAACTGCGAGGCTTTCCAAAAGGTACGGAGGCGAGCCTGTAGGGAGAGAAACTGGCACCCGGTCATATGATCCCCTCCCAATAGTGAAACATCAGCACGTGGTAGCGCCCCACCTTTGAAAAGGGGGGTGTCCATAGAGCAGTTCAAAGGGGGATAATCCCAATACACGGGTTGGGCGAGTACGAAGGTGAAACAGGACCAAGGGAAGTACCTGAGGCCACTTTAACCCTGTTTCCTGACAGTATTTAGCCAATGTAAGCTTAAGCTCCCTATTCATACGCTCAACTTTCCCGCTAGACTGGGGGTGGTAGGGTGTATGAAAGGAGTGTGAAATGCCCAGTCCTTGTTCTAAACGGCCAAGGACATGACCAGTAAAGTGGGGTCCGCGATCTGAGTCAAGCACGAGAGGGATGCCAAAACGGGGTACAATGTCTCTAAGGAGAATCTTCGCCACTGTGGCAGCAGTACAATTAGCAGTAGGAAAAGCTTCGACCCATGAAGTCAGAGGGCAAACCAAAACAAGGAGGTGCTTTTTCCCAAAAGCCTTTGGCATATCTGCAAAGTCAATTTGAAGATGTTGAAATGGAGCAGCAGGCGGAGGTCTTCCACCCTTAATTTTGTTAAGAGGCGGAGCAGGTCCATTACGCTGACATGTGCTGCATGCTTTCACTATTGACAGGCAGTAGGGTTGAATGCCTGGAGCATACCAAAAGCGAGCGATGGTGTCCACAAGGGCGTGCGTGCCATAGTGACCCCCCTTATCATGGTGCCAGCGAACTGCCACGGGGTATGTGGAGCGAGGGAGGCAGGCTCGGCCATCCGGCATAAGCCAGGTCCCTTTGACCAGAGTGGCTCCGAGGCTCTCCCACGACTGTAGTTCAGCAGCGGGTACTGGTACGGGGTGCGGTGGAGTAAAGGAGGAGGTTACAATAGCCAACGTGGGCATGGCTAAGGGTAAGACGGCAGCCGTCTTGGCGGAGGCGTCAGCCAGGGCATTCCCACGGGTGACGGGGCTATCATCTTTAGTATGGGCCCGGCAGTGAACTACAGCCAGGACCGAGGGTTCTTGGAGGGCGTCCAAAAGCTTGTGGATGAGGGGGAGGTGCTGAATGGGTATACCGGCAGCTGTCTGGAAACCTCGAAACTTCCAGAGGTGGATGTGACAATGCACAACTCCAAAAGCATACTTGCTATCAGTAAAAATGGTAACGGTCTTACCAGCGGCCAACTGGCAAGCTCGGGCCAGGGCATAGAGTTCGGCGGCTTGGGCTCCCCAGTTGCCTGGCAGTGAGGCGGCCTCTTGAATGTCCCATTCAGAGGTGACTGCATAACCGGTGAAACGCTTGCCATCAACATAGAAGGAGCTTCCGTCCGAGAAGAGGATGCAATCAGGGTTGTCCAGTGGCACGTCAAACAGGTTGTTCCTTATCTGTAAGATGCTATGAACTACTTCCACACAGTCGTGCTGATCCTGGAGGACTGGCAGGTCAGGAAGCAAGGTAGCTGGATTAAGGGCCCCACATCTTTCAAAAATTAGGTTAGTGTCTTCTAAGAGTTCGGCCAAGCTGTTGCTGACGATGGGCCGAAAAGACTTGGGTTGTGCCCCTACGCAGAAGGGCTGACAAGGCATGAGAGGTCCAAACCGTGGTAAAATGACCCAGGGTCAGGCTCTTTGCCTTTGTGATCAGCAGGGCAGCTGCTGCCAGAGTCCGGGTGCAGGATGGGGTTCCCTGAGCGACAGGGTCGATCTGCTGAGAGTAAAAAGCAAGCGGGAAATGGTGGGGCCCGCTCAGCTGGGTAAGGACGCCACTAGCAATTCCGCCCCTCTCGTGGACAAAAAGGTGAAAGGGTTTGCTGTAATTGGGGGGGCGGAGAGACATGGAGGAGGCCACACTGTCCTTGAGTAACTGAAAGGCTTGGATCGTGTCTGGGGACCACTGCAAAGGGTCAGGAGCAAGGTTAGCAGTGAGTCGGTGGAGCGGTTTGCTTAACTCCCCGCAGGACGGCAACCAGGGGCGACAGAAGCCAATTAATCCTAAGAAACCTCGAAGTTGTTTCTTGGTGTTTGGCAGAGGGCAGTTTTGGATAGTCTTTATGCGGACTGGATCCATTTGTCTCCCCTCTGGGGTTAACAGGAAGCCCAGATATCGGACCTTCTGTGAGACCCACTGAATCTTGTTAGGGTCTACCTTGTGGCCTCTGGTGTGTAGGTATAATAAAAGTGCCTTACCATCGATGCGGAGGGCAGCTTCTTCGCGGTTACCTAATAGGATGTCATCTACGTATAGGACTAACGTGGATCCCTGCGGACTGGTGAAGCCTTCCAAGTCGTGGTGGAGGCATTGGCTGAAAATCATGGGGCTGTCTCTGTATCCTTGAGGAAGTCATTGCCAGACATAACTTTGTCCCTCCCAGGTGAAACCAAAGAGATACTGAGAGTCTGGGTGCACAGGAATGCTGAAAAAGGCTGATTTTAAGTCAATAACAGTGAACCACTCAGCATCCCAGGGGATTTGGCTGATGATAGTAGCTGGATCAGGAACTACTGCATGAAGAGGGACCACATACTGATTAACAACCCGTAGATCCTGTACAAAGCGCCAACGAATAGGGTCTCCGTCCTTTTTAGGAGGCTTTTTGACAGGCAGTATAGGGGTGTTACAGGGAGTGCGCTGAGGGCGGACTAGCTTTTGTGCAATGAATCCCTCGATAATGGGGCGGATGCCCTCCCGGGCTTCCAGCGACAGGGGGTATTGAGGGACTGACGGGGGGGGGGGGGGTTAAGGAGGGCTTCACTTGAATCCTTACTGGCTCTGCCAAAAGGAGCAGGCCAACATCAGTGTCAGAAATTCCCCAGAGGGTTAAAGGCAAGTCAGTGAGGTCAGGGGAGAGAGGGGGGGGGGGTTTCCCAATTACCCTGAGTTGGGGCCGAATCTCCTAACACTGTCATCAATAATCCTACCCCTTCAGGAGTGCAGGTTAAAGTAGCCTCAAGCTTACAGAGTAAATCCCGGCCCATCAAAGGGATCGGACAAGCTGGGGGAAAAAGAAAACGGTGAGAAAAACATTTATCAGCATAAATAACATTTAGAGGCAAAGTGAGTCCCAGAGACTGTGGGTTGCCCTCCACCCCAGTTGCAGTTTTAACCTCAGAGGATAGCCAGGGAGAGGGGGCATGATTTAAAAGAGAGAAAGTAGCTCCAGTATCAATGAGGAAAGAGACAGGCAGTCCTTGGACTGAAAGGGTTAGACGAGGCTCTTTGCTGGGAGGGGAGAAAGTGAGGAAGGAGCCGGCTAAAGACATTAAGGAAATAAGACCATCACATTGTTTGCCTTCGCCCCCGGGGTACCGTCATTGAGGAGGCTGAGTTTGCTGCAGCTGCTGCTGTTGCCCGTAGTTGATCTAGGCCTGAGGAACGGGCTGGGCTGGTGGTGCAGGGGCGTATTCGTCCCTGGTGTAAGTATCTGCGGATGCGACCGGACCCTCTGGGCGTCCCCAGGGGAGGGATATGCATCCTGCTGCATTTGCTTGATCTTTTGCCTAGTAATTACTCCTCCCGAGGTGTGCCCTTCCATTTCCCCCTTATCCCTCGGCAGAGATTCCGATCTGGAGCCCTGCAGATTCCCCTCTGCGCTCTGGAGAGAGTCCCCCTGCGGAGGAATAGGGGCAGGCGCAGTGGGGACCAACTGATGAGTCAAAACACGCCGTGGTTTACACCCTTCATCGAAATAACATGGAGGGGATTCACTCTCGGGAGAATACCTGACTGCCATAATTTTTAAAGATTTCCACAGCTCTGCTGCTGTGTCCCAACAAAACCAGTAACATAACTGTCCCGGATGGTCTTTTTCGATCTGGCTCCTTACTCCTCTTAAGGCAGCCTGTTCGAAAGAGCCATACGAAGGCCACCTCATCTCCGGGTCGGCCAATACCGCGGTATACCCAGTCCAATTCCTTACACACAGTGTGTACAACTTCCTCCTAGACATTCCTGTCTGTACTGGGAGTTTCCCTTCGTTCCATAACTTATTTACAATCCCCAGTGGACTCTCAAGAGGCACGCTAGTCCCTTGACCCATGGTGTCTGACAGGAGCCCTCCAACTGGCGTTTATCCTGCTGTCCAACCCCTCAATATTGAATTGGCTGGGAGAAATCTCCCGTGGCGCCTGCCAATTCATATATGAGTGGTCCAACCACTGGACAGAGGCACCGCACCAGAAGGAAATCCCGGACGAGCCCCCAAATTGTTAGGTAAAAAGCAAGTCCTTACTCACCTCTCCAGCACCCGAGTTCGTGCGGAGTTGGTATGGGGCTCACAATCTGTCAGAGACGAGACACCAATTCGTTGATCAACGGGCTCACACTATCCTTAGCTTAAAAGGCTTCGGAGTAAGTGTGGCAAGTTTATTAGGGGTGAGCATCAATATTTATACACAGAAGTAAACAAAGTGATTAACAGATCATAATGGTCATGCATAATCAATCAAGATTCTACAGGATAAAACAGGTTAAAATGTAAACTTAAAAAGACAAAAGGGGAGATGGCTACTTAAGGGGAGGGGGGTGTCATGAGTAGTTCGCAGGTCAGAGCTTTGATTAAAAGTTTCAGACAGAGACATCAAGTCTGGGTTAAGTTTAAGCTCATCAAAAGTTCAGACTCAACAGTTTCACAGCAGCAGTTGAGAACGCTGTAGGTGGCAGAGCAAGGGACAAGCTTCATTTACATTTCCACGCTGGAACTACCCATGCGGGAGGACCCAAAAGCATCAGGAGGCTGGAAGAGCCCCCTCCCCACCTTTGCAGTAAATAGATCAATGGAAGGGCTAGAGAGGACATCCCCTCCTCCAGCAGCCAACAGGGATCAGGTTTGGGCTGGGGAAGAGAGAGAAAGCTCCTTCTTTCAGCTAATGGTGGACAAAGATCCCAAATTTATCATAGCTACAAGGCAGAGGCTGATAAGAGAGTTAGTGCTCTCAAATAGGAGTCAGGGACCGCAGCCAGATTCCAGTGGGTGGGGGTAGAGCTCCTTATCACTTCTCCTTTGCCCTCCACCTCCTCTTGCAGTTGACTACTCTCCCCCAATCTTTTCTTCTGGCATCTGGTTAGTACGTTTCTGGTATATTTTTTTCATGTCCACTCTTTGGGATCCCCAAAATTCAATTGTACTGTTCTTAAAAAAACAAAACAAAATCATAGCCCCCCCCCCGCCATCACCAATCCTCACGCCTCCAAAAGTCACAAACCTTTGTGTAAGAGAAGTCCCATCAACCGTTTCTTAGCACTGATTTTGCTTTTCTAGTTTATTCACGTGTCAGTCCCAGACACACCCAGGTGCAGTTGTTATAGTTTGCAGGTTGTTCACTAACATTTTTTGAATTGAACAAGTATGAAGAAATGATTTCTGCTCTGTCACTTTTTTTTGCACATCTAAATAAATGCACCCCCCCCCCAAAAAAAGGTACCAAGGTGACAGATGCCTTAGAAATATATAAACTAGACTAAAAAGTCGGGTGTCAATTTTAGTAAATTTTAGAAAAAAGAACAGGAGTACTTGTGGCACCTTAGAGACTAGCAAATTTATTTGAGCATAAGCTTTCGTGGGCTACAGCCCACTTCATCGGATGCATAGAATGGAATATATAGTAAGAAGATATATATACATACAGAGAACATGAAAAGGTGGGAGTTGCCATACCAACTCTAAGAGGCTAATTAATTAAGATGAGCTATTATCAGCAGGAGAAAAAAAAACTTTTGTAGTGATAATCAAGATGGCCCATTCCAGACAGTTGACAAGGTGTGAGGATACTTAACATGGGGAAATAGATTCAATGTGTGTAATGACCCAGTGTATGAGTATAATGGGTTTGCCTTACATTTCAAATGTTGCAGGAAAATAACGACTTATTTTCAAGTCGTCTATAAAATATACCAGTAGATTACATATAAGGCATTATATCAGCACTGCGGAGGCCTCAGCTGCAGTACCGTGTTCAGTTTGGAGTACTACACTGTAAGAAAGATGTGAACAAATTGGAGAAAGTCCAGATTAGAGCAGCAGCAACAACAACAACAACAACAAACGTTTGGAAAGCAAGAGAAATGTTGTGCAATCTAGAGAAGAAGATGGGTGGGGAAGGGAGGACCTGAGAACTCTACAAATATGTAAAGGGTTGTTATAAAGAGGATGGTGATCAGTTGCTTTCCATGTTCACTGGAGGTAGGACAAGTAATTGACTTAGTCTGTAGCAAGGGAGATTCAGGTTAGATTTTCGGAAAACTTTTAACTATATGGATAGTTAACCACTGGAACAGGTTACATAGGGAGGTTGTGTAATCCCTGTCCTTGGAGGACAGTGTGAAAATAATGAAAATGAAATCTCCCAAATGAGAACATAGTATCAAACTCTTATAAAGGAAACATACTACATTCTTTAGCGCAGCCAAGCAAGCTGGACTGTGAGACAACATGTCAGCATCTTTTAGATGAAGAACAGAAAATGCTTTTCTTAAGAACACATTTTTCACTTCTTCTCTGCTTATTAATGTCCTGACTAGACAATATATTTTATGCTTGTGAAGACAGGCTATAATAAATATTTTGCATATTTGGGGCCTGATCCTGCATTCCTTGCACACTGAGAGCTCAGCAACTTCCAGCTGTATAAAGAATGTAGATTGGGCCCCTCTGAAAATCACTTAGCCAGTTGTTTGGGTATTGGGTATTAGGTTTAGGTTGAAAAAGAAAGTGGTTTGGAAAACAAAGTGCATTTATGACCCTTCTTTGCAGTTTTGCAGAATGGCGGTGTAACGGGGTTCACGACCCACCCCTCTTCCCGGGGCCCGCTTGCTCTCAGAGAGGCTTCAGGGTTGTGCAACACCCGTATCTTTATTTACTTAAGGTTGTCCAACCACCAGTGTCCATCTATATACACCCTTTACAGGCAGAGTCAGCTTTCAGCTAGAAGGCCTCCAGCTCCCTCCCTCCCTGACTGACTGACTGACTTACTTCTCCCTTGCTGCCTCCTGCCTCTCTCTCAGCCTTTATAGCCCTTGGCTTGTCAGGCCAGCAGGTGTTGCCAATCCTCCGGCTGGCATCAGGCCTTTTCCATCAGCCCCACTCTGCTTCCCTTGATTGGAGCCGACCAGGCAGGGGCTAATTAGGTGCTTTTGCACCAGCGCCCTGCTACAGGAGATAGGGCAGATCCACCGCTTATTTACCCCTGCTGAGGATTTACATGAACAATGGACTCCCTCTGCAGGGCCTGATCAGCTATTCAAGCAGCGTGGACGAGAGAGACAAAAACGTTATGTTGTTTCTCTTTTTCATTGGCTCAAACTCAAACTGTTACGAAGATCTGAATAACCCTGGGGAGACAGAGGGGGAAACTGAGAACCTGTTTGTCCCAGACCCTGGGTGCCTCGCCACTGGTGTTGCTGCATCAGTGCAACCCCCTGCCAGCATAATGCTGTAGGGTAGATGCAGCCTACACTGATGGAAGAGGTTTTCCTGCTAGGTAGGAATGCTGCCTCCCTGAGCCATGGTAGCTAGATCGATAGATTTCAGAGTAGCAGCCGTGTTAGTCTGTATGCGCAAAAAGATCAGGAATACTTGTGGCACATTAGAGACTAACAAATTTATTTGAGCATAAGCTTTCGTGGGCTACAGCCCACTTCATCGGATGCATAGAATGGAACATATAGTGAGGAGATATATATACATACAGAGAATATGAAAAGGTGAGAGTTCCCCTACCAACTCTAAGAGGCTAATTAATTAAGATGAGCAATTATCAGCAGGAGAGAAAAAACTTTTGTAGTGATAATCAAGATGGCCCATATCAGAGAGTTTGACAAGAAGGTGTGAGGATACTTAACATGAGGAAATAGATTCAATGTGTGTAATGGCTTAGCCATTCCCAGTCTGTATTCAAGCCTAAATTGATGGTATCTAGTTTGCATATTAATTCAAGTTCAGCAGTTTCTCGTTGGAGTCTGTTTTTGAAGCTTTTCTGTTGCAAGATTGCCACCTTTAAGTCTGTTACTGAGTGACCAGAGAGGTTGCAGTGTTCTCCTACTGGTTTTTGAATGTTATGATTCCTGATGTCAGATTTGTGTCCATTTATTCTTTTGCGTAGAGACTGTCCGATTTGGCCAATGTACATGGCAGAGGGGCATTGCTGGCACATGATGGCATATATCACATTGGTAGATGTGCAGGTGAACGAGCCCCTGATGGCGTGGCTGATGTGATTAGGTCCTATTATGATGTCACTTGAATAGATATGTGGACAGAGTTGTCATCGGGCTTTGTTGCAAGGATAGGTTCCTGGGTTAGTGTTTTTGTTCTGTGGTGTGTGGTTGTTGGTGAGTATTCGCTTCAAGTTGGGGGGTTGTCTGTAAGCGAGGACAGGTCTGTCTCCCAAGATCTGTGAGAGTGAGGGATCATCTTTCAGGATAGGTTGTAGATCTCTGATGATGCGCTGGAGAGGTTTTAGTTGGGGGCTAAAGGTGATAGCTAGTGGTGTTCTGTTATTTTCTTTGTTGGGCCTGTCCTGTAGTAGGTGACTTCTGGGTACCCTTCTGGCTCTATCAATCTGTTGTTTTACTTCAGCAGGTGGGTATTGTAGTTTTAAGAATGCTTGACAGAGATCTTGTAGGTGCTTGTCTCTGTCTGAGGGATTGGTGCAAATGCGTCCTAGCTGTGTCTTCTCCGGGGAGAGGCTGACAGAGCTGTGGCACTCAGAGGTATGGATTTTTCATACCCATGAACAGCTTAGCTAAATGTTAAGTGTAGACCAGGCCTAAGACTGGAAGATATGCATTAGTCAAACCAAGTTATTGAGCTCAGTACGTGGGTGATTGGATGACATTTTCTGGCCTGCATTGTACAGAGGGTCAAACTGGATAATCTAGTGGTCCCATCTGGGGGGCCTAAAATCTATGAGGGTCAAACTGGATAATCTAGTGGTTCCATCTGGGGGCCTAAAATCTATGACTCTGTGTTCAGAGTGGCCTGATCCTACAGTGGTGAGTGCACTATAAATAGGGCCCTACCAAATTCATGGTCCATTTTGGTCAATTTCACAGCCATAGGATTTTAAAAAACAGAAATGTCATGATTTCAGCTATTTAAATCTGAAATTTCACCGGTGTTGTAATTGTAGGGGTCCTGATCCAAAAAGGAGGTTGGGGGGGGGATCACAAGGTTATTGTAGGGGGGGTTGCAGTACTTGCTACCCTTACGTCTGCGCTGCTGCTAGCGGCGGCGCTGCCTTCAGAACTGGACTCCTGGCCAGGAGCCGCCGCTCTCCAGCTGCCCAGCTCTGAAGGCAGCGCAGAAGTAAGGGTGGCAATACCGTGACCCCTCTCCCCCTCAAATAACCTTGTGACCCCCTTGCAACTCCCTTTTGGGTCAGGACTCCCAATTTGAGAAACGCTGGTCTCCCCTGTGAAATCTGTATAGTATAGGGTAAAAGCACACAAAAGACCAGATTTCACGGTGGGAGACCCAATTTCACGGTCCATGATGCGTTTTTCATGGCTGTGAATTTGGTAGGGCCCTAGCTATAAATAACTGGGTAAATAAATGGTTGAGGGACCACTCTTTGGCCCCCGGCCTGTTGTATAGGTGTATTAGAGTCAACACCAATGGACTCTGATCCTGTGCTAACAAAAGCCAGTGGGAGTTTTGCCATTTACTTCAATGAGCATAGGATCAAGCCCCTGCAGAACATACCAGGCAGAACAAATGTTCTTGGAAGCACTCAGTTCTGTTCTAAAGGCTAGGAGAGGCACAAGAGAACAAAGCTGTTGCTTTTTATTACTCCCCCTTGTTAAATATTTGCGTATTTTGTGCTATGTCTAAAAATAAAAGATGATTAAAAGAATATGAACAATTTAAGGTGACCTAGCATTTAAACCAAAATAAAAATGGATTGATTTAATTAGCCCGTTTACTTTTCATTATGCAGCCCTAAACGAGCAGATGGTCTTTTTAAGGTATCCTGTTATCCATTAATCAACAACCACGGGGCCTCAGAAGTACACGTTCTGGCTGTGTTATGATACTGAGTGTTCCAATTACTTTGGAGACGCATGCAGCTTCACGTTGGACGTTTACGGTAATGGAAAAGAAGTCCAGAAACATATTTCATCTCAATATTTTGGGAGACAGGAGATATTTCTTCTCAGTAGGAGCCTGCTCCTGCATTCCTGCTGTGTCTAATGTTCCCTTTGTCTTCAGTGGGAATTTTGGGCACAGAAGGAGTGGATGGCTGGGGCCCTACGTGCGTCACTGTTACCGATCAATAACACCTGGACTTTTTGTTAAGAATCTTATTTATAATTTTCTGTTACGGTCACCAGTAAAATGTTAGTCCCCGATCCGGCATGCTGCTTTACTCCCGTTGATTTCGATGAGGCGTTGCGCGGTTGTTGGGGGTCTGTCCACATGGAACAGCTCGCAGGATTGGGACCTCGTTGATGAATGGCAAATAGTACGGACAAAATTCAATAGGAATCAATACTTCTGGGGGGGGAACCTCACAATCTGTCAAATCTGTCACATGTGAGTCCTCTTAGGATCCTATATTAGAAAAATACACAGCTACCAAGCATTCCTAAATGTAGTAAAAAATACATTTGTGTAGGCAGTGGGTCTAGGAGGCGCTCGTTACTGTACAATGAAATGCCACTATATGTCAAAATCTTTGGCTGAGAGTCAGAAATGACAGATGGCCACCAGCTTGTCCTCTGAGCTCGCTAGACCCACCCTGTTCTGGCTGCCTTCACTCACATTATTTAGATGTGAACTAAGAAAAACGGTTCCTTAGTTAAAATTAAGAGAAGCAGCTTGGCCTAGTGGTTAGATCAACAGCCTGGGCACCTGGGTTCTATTCCTGCCCCTACTAGTGACTGGCCATGCAACCATGGATGAGTAATTTTGCCTCTGTTCCCCTTCCTGTTCTTCAACTATCTTGTATATTTAGACTAAGATCTTTGGGCAGAGATCATCTCTGCCTATGTGTACGTACAGCGCCCAGCACAAGGGTGGCTGGGGCACTTCAGGAACACAACTAATCACCCTAAGAAAGACAAGCTTCCCATCTACTGTCAATCTAAACTTTGCAGGAAGAGGAGACAGCATTGTTGTCTCATTGTTTTCTTGTACTCTCCTATCTGTAGCCATCTCTTGCCTTATACTTAGGCCTTGGCTACACTTGCGAGTTACAGCGCTGTAAAGGCTCCCCCAGCGCTGTAACTCACTCCCCGTCCACACTGGCAAGGCATTTGCAGCGCTGTATCTCCGTGGTTGCAGCGCGGCATGTACTCCACCTCTCCGAGAGGAATAGCGAGTATTGCGCTGCCGCTGCAGCGCTGCGGCGCCAGTGTGGCCACCCAATGTGCTGTGAATGGCCTCCAGAATTATTCGGCAGTATCCCACAATGCCTGTTCTAGCCACTCTGGTCATCAGTTCAAACTCTACTGCCCTGGCCTCAGGTAACCAACCATGTGACCCACCCTTTACATTCCCCGGGAATTTTAAAAATCCCCTTCCTGTTTGCTCAGCCCGGTGTGGCGTGGAGTGCTATCAGCGAATCTTTCCAGGTGACCATGCCTCCACGCGCCAAGCGAGCCCCAGCATGGAGCAATGGCGAGTTGCTGGACCTCATCAGTGTTTGGAGGGAGGAAGCTGTCCAGTCCCAGCTGCGCTCCAGCCGTAGGAATTACGATACCTTCGGGAAGGTATCAAAGGACATGATGGAAAGGGGCCATGACCGGGACGCCCTGCAGTGCAGGATTAAAGTGAAGGAGCTGCGGAGTGCCTACCGCAAAGCCCGCGACGCAAACGGCCGCTCGGGTGCTCCCCCCGCGACCTGCCGATTCTACAAAGAGCTGGATGCGATACTTGGGGTTAACCCACCTCCACTCTGAGCACCACCATGGACACTTCAGAGCCAGTGTGGGGGGGGGGAGGAGGAAGAGGAGGAGGAGGAAAACGGGAGTGATGGTGGTGGGCCGGATGGAGACACCCCGGAATCCCTGGAGCCATGCAGCCAGGAGCTCTTCTCGAGCCAGGAGGAAGGTAGCCAGTCGCAGTGGCCGGTACTTGGTGGAGGACAAACAGAAGAGCAGGCTCCCGGTAAGCGTTTGTTTTTTTTTCGGGAAGGAATTTTTTCGGTGCGGGCTCTTTGGGAGAGGAGGGTTAGGCATGCATGCCTAGATGCGGAATAGTGCATTGATGTGGTTTATCACATCGTGGTAATCGGCCTCAGTAATCTCCTCGAATGTCTCATCCAGAACGTGTGCAATGCGCTTGTGCAGGTTTATCGGGAGAGCCACCGTGGTCCTTGTCCCAGCCAGGCTAACGTGTCCGCGCCACTGTGCCATGAGGGGCGGGGGGACCATTGCTGTACACAGGCAAGCTGCATATGGGCCAGGGCGGAAGCCGCATTGCAGTAGAAGACCCTCCCTTACTTCCCAGGTCACCCTCAGCAGCGAGATATCATCCAGGACGAACTCCTGTGGAAAATGTTGGGACAGTGTTCAGTGTAGGTGCCCCCTGAAGCTGTTGGCTCTCCCCAAGGCACAGAAACCCAGAGGACAGTGCAGCCCTGAAACAATCAGTCCCCCTTACTCACCATTTTGAGGCTCCCGTGGGTTGTGTGTGCTCTGTTTCGGACGGGAAAATTATGCAATTGTGTAGACCCTGTGTGTTTTCTACTCCTTAAGTGCGGGGGGAATCATTATTCTGTCTGGTATAAACAATGCTGCCTCTGTTAAATGTTGCATTTTGCCTATACAGCTGCATCAACCTTGAGACCTCAGCCGTCCCTCTTATCGCCTGCTCAGAGACTGCAAAGACTCAGGAAGAGACCGCGAAAAAGCAAAGAAAACATGCTGCAAGAAGTGATGCAGCAATCTATTAAAGAGAATGAGAAAGCACAGGAGTGGAGGGAGAGAGAAAGCAGGATCCGCCAGGAAAACGCAGCGCACCG
Source organism: Emys orbicularis (assembly GCF_028017835.1). Classification (NCBI taxonomy): domain Eukaryota; kingdom Metazoa; phylum Chordata; order Testudines; family Emydidae; genus Emys; species Emys orbicularis. The sequence goes on along the minus strand of NC_088686.1, from coordinate 8,769,526 downwards.
GCGGCAAAGCACCGCGCACCGGCAGCAAAGCACTGATAGGCTCATAAGCATCCTGGAGCGCCAAGCAGATGCTATCCAGGAGCTGGTAGCCATGCAGAAAGAGGAGCAGTACCGCAAACGCCACCCCCCCCCCTACAGCCCTTGTCCCAAAACTCTTTCCATTGTGCCCCACTGTCACCTCCAACCCACTTTCCCCAACTTCTGTGTTCTTCACGCCACCAGCTGCCTCCAATACCAGTATCTTCACCACCCAGCCCTGAAAACCACGACCCTTACCCTCTGCACTCAACCCCCATCACCATGCAGTATAGCTGTCCTGAAGTGCAGCACTCACTGAACAGCACACCAGACAGGACATACGCGAATCTGTGATTGTACTGTTCCCCATTCCACCCCCTTGTTTCTTTTCAATAAATATTTTTTTTTCTTTTCAATAAATGGATTCTTTGGCTTTGAAAACATTCTTTATTATTGCATAAAGTAAAAGACTCCTTAGCCCAGGAAATAAACAGGCACTGCAAGTCTGCTTGTCTGCTTAGCAGACACTGAGTCCTAAAGATTGGAACTACTGCACTTCACTCCCGTGCAGGGCACCAGATATCATTGCTGGTTTTTCAGGCTCAAATTGCTCCCTCAAGGCATCCCTAATCCTTGCAGCCCCGCGCTGGGCCCCTGTAATAGCCCTGCTCTCTGGCTGTGCAAATTCAGCCTCCAGGTGTTGAACCTCGGAGGTCCATGCCTGAGTGAAGCTTTCACCCTTCCCTTCACAAATATTATGGAGGGCACAGCATGCGGATATAACCGCGGGGATGCTGTTTTCGGCCAAGTCCAGCTTCCCCTACAGAGATCGCCAGCGGCTCTTTAAACGGCCAAAGGCACACTCCGCAGTCATTCGGCACCGGCTCAGCCTGTAGTTGAACCATTCCTTGCTGCTGTCAAGGCTCCCTGTGTAGGGTTTCATGAGCCACGGCATTAACGGGTAAGCGGGGTCTCCAAGGATCACAATGGGCATTTCAACTTCCCCTACCGTGATCTTCCGCTCTGGGAAAAAAGTCCCAGCCTGCATCTTCCTGAACAGCCAAGTGTTCCGAAAGATGCGTGCGTCATGCACCTTTCCGGGCCAGCCTGTGTTAATGTCAATGAAACGCCCACGGTGATCCACAAGCGCCTGGAGAACCATAGAGAAATACCCCTTCCGATTAACGTACTCGGATCCTAGGTGGGGTGGTGCCAGAATAGGAATGTGCGTCCCATCTATCGCTCCTCCACAGTTAGGGAACCCCATTTGTGCAAAGCCATCCACTATTTCCTGCACGTTACCCAGAGTCACGGTTCTTCTGAGTAGGATGCGATTAATGGCCTTGCAAACTTGCATCAACACGACTCCAACGGTCGACTTTCCCACTCCAAACTGGTTTGCGACCGACCGGTAGCTGTCTGTAGTTGCCAGCTTCCAGATTGCAATAGCCAACCACTTCTCCACTGGCAGGGCAGCTCTCAATCTCGTGTCCTTGCGCCGCAGGGTGGGGGCGAGCTCCTCACACAGTCCCATGAAAGTGGCTTTTCTCATCCGAAAGTTCTGCAGCCACTGCTCGTCATCCCAGACTTCCATGACGCTGTGATCCCACCACTCGGTGCTTGTTTCCCGAGCCCAAAAGCGGCGTTCCATGGTGCTGAGCATGTCCGTGAATGCCACAAGCAATTTTGTGTCGTACGCGTTACGCGGCTCGATAGCATCGTCAGACTCCTCACCCTCACTCTCACTGTCACTTTGGATCTTAAGGAATAGTTCGACAGCCAAACGTGACGTGCTGGTGAGACTCGTCAGCATACGCCTCAGCAGTTCGGACTCCATTTCCCGCAGACAGATCGCGCTGCACAGAAACCGTTGAAAGATGGCACCAAAGGTGGACGGAAACAAAGGGATTTCTGGGATGCAAAGCAATGCATCATGGGGCATTGGGACAGGACCCAGAATTCCCTGCACCCACGCCCCCTTCCCACAACCCACGGCGCCAGAATGGGAAAAGGTGCTCTGTGGGATAGCTGCCCATAATGCACCGCTCCCAACAGCGCTGCAATTGCCGCAAATGTGGCCACGACAGTGCGCTGGGCAGCTGTCAGTGTGGACAGACTGCAGCGCTTTCCCTACTCAGCTGCACGAAGTCAGGTTTAACTCACAGCGCTGTACATCTGCAAGTGTAGCCAAGGCCTTAGACTGTAAGCTGTTTGGGGCAGTGACAGTCTTTTTGTTTGGTGTTCGTACAATACCTAGCCCAATGGGGCATTGGCCCGTGACTCCCCGGGGCTCCTAGGTGTTATAAGGTATTTTTACAGACTGATTCAGAAATCCGAGTTAGGATCAGCAATTCTTTCTGTGCATCTGTGAAGCTGTAGCTCTGTCAGGAAAAAAATATAAAGTTTTGTTACTGAAATTTGGTCAATTTCCCATATTTCTCCTTACTTCAGACATGATCTTATATTTGCCAGTTCTCGAAGGATAAGGAATTATCACTGTTCAGCACAAAGAGGCAGAAAATATAAATGGAATATGGAAAGCTTTAATCATCCTCAAAGAGTCTCAAATACTCTTCCCTAAAATTATTTCAAACAATCAGAGAGTTATCACAGAGATCTGGACCATCACAATGCATAGAGCCCCAGTATCCTGACATTACGTGATTTAATAGCGTTGTCACTAACCTCATGTTGTCTGTGAAGACTTGCCTGGTTCTTAATCAAAATGTTTGCAATGGTGTTACAGTTGCTGTCTGTCTGCACCTTGTCAATTGCAGGATTAGAGCCCCTCATTTGTAACTCATCACACTTCTCCAGAGGTTTAACATTTGCTTTTAAAGAGGTCGGATCAGTCCATTTGATTGAAAGGTGACCGGTACAACTTTGTCTGCAGTTCAAGCCTTACAAATGATTGTATTGGAAGATGAGGGAATAGACCAGACAAAGAACAATGTATTGGTAGCTCACATTTTCTCCTATATTTACACGGTTGGCTTTTTGTGGGCAGGATCATCTTTCCTTCAGCCCCTAGCACCAATGCACCCTCATTGAACCCCGTAATATATTAAGTTGGAACAGCCTCCAACATTGCTGTGGCTAAAAAGGGAGTGTGATGGTGGTGACAGACCCATCTCCTTCATTATTGTCTAGCATAAAGCCTGCAGGGCTCCAATTCCACCCACCCCCCTCCCCGCGGCCTGCACCTGTTAATGAGTTCTTCTTTGAGGGCATTGTGCTAGAATCTAAAGAGAAATGAGGGGTGGGGATCTCTTCTAGGGTCCTCTTTTAAACAATACAGGGCTCCGCAAGAAGTATATCCGATAAAATGCTGCCATTCAGTTCACTTGCCATTTAGATCCTCTACAATAGCTTTAAGAAAGAATAGAAACACCGTAACTCAAAAGGAAAGAAGAAAACCAAACAATATGAGCCTTATACAAACTCAGGGCCAGTTCCTTGGACTGTATTCTGGCTGCTTTGCATTGCTCAAACAGCACAAAGGAGTTGGAAAACTGCCCTGGAATGACAGTGGGGAATTCCCCTAATGTAAGCGTAAGTGATATAAAGCAAATGCTGGGTGATGTAAAGCCAGTGGCGCCAGCTGTATGTGCAGGTGGCACGTCGGGGTGGGCTGGTGCTGGGAAGGGGCTGGCGTTGGTGATTGGGTGGGATCAGAACATCCTGCACTCCAGGCAGTCCTTACTGGCATAATTCTACAGCTGTGGCTTGCGACCTCCGTTTGGAAAAGTTAAAGCCCGGTTAGAAACCTTCAGGTAGAAGGTGGGCTGCTAATGGGAAGAAGTAGCATCTTCCATCCCTGGCATAGGGGCGTGGGACAGGGCAGTGGGTGGTCCAACAGCAAACAGCAGCCAACACATGGTGCCAGGTCACTGGCGAAGGTAAATGACTTTCATGCAACCCGTGCTACCATGAAAACATTCTACATCAGAGCAGGAAAGCAGCTGACTTCAGTGGGAGCAGGGTTGCGCCATTCATGAGTCAACATGCAGACATTATTTCATATGCTTAGGAATAGGAAAGGCATCTGTATGCCACAATTAAGACAAGCCGGGTGAATCCCTTCGCATTTTAGGCAAACCTTGCTCAGGCACCACTTTGCAAGTGACCACTCTCTTGAATCATTCGTAACTTTCGTCTGATGGCATTGCATTTGTTTCCAGAAACATACAAAATAAATAAAACGGCCCTACTGCATGGTTTAAACAAAAAGTATTCGCTGCGGGAGGAGGTGTCTGGAAAAGCCAGTGTTTGGTAGCCAGAAGGTAGGAAAAAGACACTGTTCCTTGCTCCACTTTAACTGTTCCCTTCAGTGTCATTGAAGAGGTCACTGTTTTGCCAATGTTCAGAACCATGGGCTGAAAATCACCCAGGCCTCAGTCACACCATTATGGTGCAGTCAGTGGCTGATGGTGGAGTCAAACTGCCCTTGGGGTCTCTCCGGGATGAATTGTGTTTCCGGCGCAGACCCACTGTAAGGTCTGAGACCTTTTTCTGCAGTAAGCAGCAGCAGCCACAGTAGGGCGGCAGCAGCAGCCATGAGCTAAGAAGTAGAAAGTCACATCCCCACAAAAAGAACAGGAGGACTTGTGGCACCTTAGAGACTAACACATTTATTAGAGCATAAGCTTTCGTGGGCTACAGCCCACTTCTTCGGATGCATATGGAGTGAACCATATATTGAGGAGATATATATACACACACATACAGAGAGCATGAACAGGTGGGAGTTGTCTTACCAACTCTGAGAGGCCAATTAAGTAAGAGGAAAAAAAACTTTTGAAGTGATAATCAAGATAGCCCAGTACAGACAGTTTGATAAGAAGCAAGTGTGAGAATACTTACAAGGGGAGATAGATTCAATGTTTGTAATGGCTCAGCCATTCCCAATCCCTATTTAGCCCTGAGTTGATTGTGTCTAGTTTGCATATCAATTCCAGCTCAGCAGTCTCTCGTTGGAGTCTGTTTTTGAAGTTTTTCTGTTTTAAGATAGCCACCCGCAGGTCTGTCAAAGAATGGCCAGACAGGTTAAAGTGTTCTCCCACTGGTTTTTGAGTATTATGATTCCTGATGTCAGATTTGTGTCCATTAATTCTTTTGCGTAGAGACTGTCCGGTTTGGCCAATGTACATGGCAGAGGGGCATTGCTGGCACATGATGGCATATATCACATTGGTAGATGTGCAGGTGAACGAGCCCCTGATGGTATGGCTGATGTGATTAGGCCCTATGATGGTGTCACTTGAATAGATATGTGGACAGAGTTGGCACCGGGCTTTGTTACAAGGATAGGTTCCTGGGTCAGTGTTTTTGTTCAGTGATGTGTGGTTGCTGGTGAGTATTTGCTTTAGGTTGGGGGGTTGTCTGTAAGCGAGGTCAGGTCTGTCTCCCAAGATCTGTGAGAGTAAAGGATCATCTTTCAGGATAGGTCGTAGATCTCTGATGATGCGCTGGAGAGGTTTTAGTTGGGGGCTGAAGGTGACAGCTAGTGGTGTTCTGTTATTTTCTTTGTTGGCCCTGTCTTGTAGGAGGTGACTTCTGGGTACTTGTCTGGCTCTGTCAATATGTTTTTTCACTTCAGCAGGTGGGTATTGTAGTTTTAAGAATGCTTGATAGAGATCTTGTAGGTGCTTGTCTCTATCTGAGGGATTGGAGCAAATGCGGTTATATCTTAGAGCTTGGCTGTAGACAATGGATCGTGTGGTGTGTCCTGGATGGAAGCTGGAGGCATGTAGGTAAGTGTAGCGGTCAGTAGGTTTCCGGTATAGGGTGGTATTTATGTGACCATCGCTTATTAGCACAGTAGTGTCCAGGAAATGGACCGCTTGTGTGGATTGATCTAGGCTGAGGTTGATGGTGGGGTGGAAATTATTGAAATCATGGTGGAATTCCTCAAGGGCTTCTTTTCCATGGGTCCAGATGATGAAGATGTCATCAATGTAGCGCAAGTAGAGTAGGGGCGTTAGGGGACGAGAGCTAAGGAAGCCTTGTTCTAAGTCAGCCATAAAAATGTTGGCATACTGTGGGGCCATGCGGGTACCCATAGCAGTGCCGCTGACTTGAAGGTATATATTGTCCCCAAATGTGAAATAGTTGTGGGTGAGGACAAAGTCACAGAGTTCAGCCACCAGGTTAGCTGTGACATTATTATACTGTTCCTGATAGCTTGTAGTCCATCTGTGTGTGGAATATTGACAGAGCCAGACGAGTACCCAGAAGTCACCTCCTACAAGACAGGGCCAACAAAGAAAATAACAGAACACCACTAGCTGTCACCTTCAGCCCCCAACTAAAACCTCTCCAGCGCATCATCAGAGATCTACAACCTATCCTGAAAGATGATCCTTTACTCTCACAGATCTTGGGAGACAGACCTGTCCTCGCTTACAGACAACCCCCCAACCTAAAGCAAATACTCACCAGCAACCACACATCACTGAACAAAAACACTGACCCAGGAACCTATCCTTGTAACAAAGCCCGATGCCAACTCTGTCCACATATCTATTCAAGTGACACCATCATAGGGCCTAATCACATCAGCCATACCATCAGGGGCTCGTTCACCTGCACATCTACCAATGTGATATATGCCATCATGTGCCAGCAATGCCCCTCTGCCATGTACATTGGCCAAACCGGACAGTCTCTACGCAAAAGAATTAATGGACACAAATCTGACATCAGGAATCATAATACTCAAAAACCAGTGGGAGAACACTTTAACCTGTCTGGCCATTCTTTGACAGACCTGCGGGTGGCTATCTTAAAACAGAAAAACTTCAAAAACAGACTCCAACGAGAGACTGCTGAGCTGGAATTGATATGCAAACTAGACACAATCAACTCAGGGCTAAATAGGGATTGGGAATGGCTGAGCCATTACAAACATTGAATCTATCTCCCCTTGTAAGTATTCTCACACTTGCTTCTTATCAAACTGTCTGTACTGGGCTATCTTGATTATCACTTCAAAAGTTTTTTTTCTCTTACTTAATTGGCCTCTCAGACTTGGTAAGACAACTCCCACCTGTTCATGCTCTCTGTATGTGTGTATATATATCTCCTCAATATATGTTTCACTCCATATGCATCCGAAGAAGTGGGTTGTAGCCCACGAAAGCTTATGCTCTAATAAATTTGTTAGTCTCTAAGGTGCCACAAGTACTCCTGTTATTTTTGCGGATACAGACTAACACGGCTGCTACTCTGAAACACATCCCCACATGCCATCTAAATTGCATCAAAACAGTGTAATATCAGGCTGTTAAGAAGGAGATCCTGTCCTAATAGTACCCTCCATCACCAGATCAAGAAACAGATCTTAAGATGTTTACAGACAACAAAAATGATTAGGGGTATGGAACGGCTGCCGTATGAGGAGAGATTAATAAGACTGGGACTTTTCAGCTTGGAAAAGAGACAACTAAGAGGGGATATGATGGAGGGTCTATAAAATCATGACTGGTGAGGAGAAAGTAAATAAGGAAGTGTTATTTACTCCTTCTCACAACACAAGAACTAGGGGCCACCCAATGAAATTAATAGGCAGCAGGTTTAAAACAAACAAAAGGAAGTATTTTTTCACACAACGCACAGTCAATCTGTGGAACTCCTTGCCAGAGGATGTTGTGAAGGCCAAGACTATAACAGGGTTCAAAATAGAACTAGATAAATTCATGCAAGATAGGTCCATCAATGGCTATTAGTCAGGATGGGCAGGAATGGTGTCTCTAGCCTCTGTTTGCCAGAAGCTGGGAATGGGTGACAGGGGATGGATCACTTGATGATTACCTGTTCTGTTCATTCCCTCTGGGGCACCTGGCATTGGCCACTGTTGGAAGACAGAATACTGGGCTAGATGGACCTTTGGTCTGACCCAGTATGGCCGTTCTCATGTTCTTAACTTTGTTTGATAGCATTCTGTCTGGCAAGGAATCACTTCTCAATGGTTGTGATTGGTAAATCTATACTTCTTTATTGTTTTGCCTTTATGGTCCAGGGCCGGCTCTACCATTTTTGCTGCCCGAAGCAAAAAAAAAAAAAAAAAAAAAAGCCGCTCGGACTGTGCCGCCCCAAGAATTGACGGAGTGCTGCCCCTTAGCATGTGCCGCCCCAGGCATGTGCTTCCTCCGCTGGTGCCTGGAGCCGGCCCTGTTATGGTCCCTACTTCTCTATTGTTTATCTGGATGGTCTCTGTCTGATTCGTTGTTTGTTTCTGTCTGTTGCATAACTCATTTTGCAAGATTTAAATCAACTAAGGTGGTGGGCTCTGATTGGTTAAAGAATTATTTTGTAATGGGCTAGGGTTGGTGAAAAATACTGTTTTGTAGGACCTTAGAAATGATTGGTTAAGGTCTAGCGAAGTAGGACCCAAGTTTTAACTATATAAACTGGGGTCCCAAAGGAAGTTCTTTGGAATCTAACTCCAGGACACAGCCCCAAGATCAGAGCTGCAAGACCTCAACCCCTGCCAATGACACCATGCAGAAGCTGGAGCTCCAGACGATCTAATCTTGACTGGCCACCAAGAAAGTTCGACTGCCTTATTGGGAGTGGTGAGCATTGCTTAGCGTGTTTTCTGTTTTGGTGACTGTTAATAAATAGAGCTTAAGGATATTATCATGTAAGGCTCTTTTACTAATAAAAGGCCCCATAAATCCACAGCCGAATACACCCAGAGCCCTAGGAACCAAGTAAGGGTTGGTACTTATATTAACCAGGTTATACCCAGCCCTAGGAACTGGGAAAGGGTGGGTGCCTAAATGAACCGGGTTATGCCTTGAGCCCACAGAAGGGTAAAGGCGGGGTGCCCTAGACCGTGTGGGTAACGCCTCTTGGAACTCCGCAGGGCACAAGCACAGAACAACTCTAAGCCAGTTAGAGCGACGGATGCCTGAGCCGTGACAGGGCAATATAGAAAGTGAATGAATATAGGGCTGGATCCTCCCCTGCATTGGAAAATTCCCCCTAGGGAGTTAAATGCCTTCTCCTCGAGTTGGAGCTGTATCATGCCGGTGATGTCAGTGGGACTCAATTAGGTGCTTAAAGTTAAGAATCCAGTTGTCACAGCATGGTCATGGGCCAGACCTAGCAGTCCACGCCAGAGGTCATAGGCACAAGACAGGAGTCGGGATACTGGGAGATCAGAGGCAGGAGACAAACTGGAGATCAGAACCACGAGTCAGATGCCAGGAAATCAAGCTGAGGTAGTAGGAAGCACAAGGCACTCAGGGCAGAACCCAGTTGGTCAAACATCTTCCTGTTCCTGCTGCTGAGTTAAGTAGGGCCAGCGGGCCAATCAGCTGTTTTGGGACTCCGCCAATCAGACCTGAAGGGCGGAGCCTCACACTGGGGCTGGGCTTCATGGGTCCCAGGTCAGCTATTGCCAGCAGGCTGGCCGGTGGAGGGTTGGAGCATGGCTGCTCCCGTAATGCGGTCCAGGGTTGGAGAGCGGAGGTTTGAGAGGTGGGGTTGCGTCTCCTGCTCCCCACCCCAGCGGGGCAGGATTTGGCTCCTTAAGGCTTGTCTCCTGTGGATCTTTCAAGACCCTTTGGCCTCCATGCTGCTTCCCGGCCTCACTGGCTGAGCAGTTTCAGTCATTGGTCCTGTTCTAAGCTGAGTGAGGAGATAATATCATCAGACCAAACACTTTGTCTCCTCTTGTACAATCGTCACCTGTAGAGGTTTTCTGGGAAACAGTTATTTAACCAATCGTTGCGATTCTTTTTTTTTTTTAATTGTGGGCCCCACCCCTGGAATTGACGCCTTACAAAAATATGTTTCCGATCTGGTCTCCTTTCCCCCAGTCCTTCTGCCCCAAACTCGTGATTCAGGAAATCACTGACGGACGTTCTTAACCTTAAGCACCTACCTGAGTCTCATTGATATCACTGGGCCGTAAGCAGATGCTGAAGTGAAGTCAGTGCTGAAGTGCTTTCCTGAAGAGGGGTGGGGCCTAATTAAGGCCAATGTTTTCCAATGTGGGTATCTAAAGTTAGCATCTAAATCCATATGTAGGCACCCAACTAACTGGTCTGGTCTTCAGAAGTGCTGAGCATCTGTAGCTACCAGAGAAGTTATGGTTTGACTGTGTTTCATTAACGTGAAACCAGACAGAGAGTCGGGACTTAAAACACTCTTGGCCTCTTGAGTTCTAATCCTAGTACCTTCAATCATTTAAAAGGCCCACGCATAGGTGTCGACTTCCCCTCTTTCCCATGGGTGCTCGACTCCCACTCTGCCCCCAGCCCCACCCCCACTCCACCCCTTCCAGGAGGCCCCGCCCCTTCCCATTTACAGTTCTAAATTTAAGCCTTTTCTGAGTAATCAGATGACCATAAAAAAAGCCCTTGTAATTATCTCCAGCTGTATAATTCCAAAACAACTTGTCCTGAGCCAGCTACCCTGCAAAGAACATGTTCATGACACGCCACAGTATGTGAGAGCTGGGCAAAACAATATCCCCAAACTAGCCAAGCCTGGAGCCAAATCCTTGGTATAGGGATTGACCAAATGGGTTGGCAAATGACATTAACGTGCATAGTATCTGTATGCCAGTGACATGTTCCAGTGACACACTTTACCACAGACTGTATTACTTACCTTTGGCAGCAAATACAGTTTGGCCCAACACCACTTCCTCATATCCCAAATGCCATGTGCCAAAAGCAGCAGAGTGAAACTGCCCTACTATGTCCCTTGAGGACTATGAATAGGAAAATACTGGGCAAGGGATAGCTGGAAATACTGAAACATTTCCCTAATTGCACAAAAACTGGAAACCTGTGACAAATTTTGGACATCCCGATGCAACGACCGGAGCAAGTAAAGTGAGCCTTCCAGGGCTGCTGTCAGTATAGGAATTGGGGATGAGTTCAGGCCCTAGTATAAACCAACACTAGCCACATGGCACATCCCCTGCACTTTTTGTGAAATCCTGGAACTTCAGATGGTTACCAAAGGAATAACAGGCCAGATCCTCAACTGTTGTACATGACTAGAGCGCCATTGATTTCAATGGAACGATGTCAATTCACACCAGCTGAGGATCTCATCCAATGTATTTAGAAATGTATGCATTGAGAAATGGGAAACGTGCAGAATTGTTTCTAACGCACTGCAAGACCTAAACAAATGGGAAGGGGAAATGTAGTAAAGATGGCAACTGCTGTATAGTCCTCTTTAGGACACTGATCCGGGTGGGAAAACAGTGCTTATTTCATATTCAGATAGGACACTGAAACCATTAACACAGCTGCTTCTGTTTCTGCTTGCATCAGGAAGGAAACATGCATCAAATTCCATAAACCAGGGGCGCCCAAACTTTTTCATAGCATGGACCAGGTCTTCACAGAGAGATTGTCTTGTGGAGGCAGCCATCCATTCCCTCCCATAGGTGATGGGTTTTTGGAATTTGATGTACGTTGAACTCCGCGTGGGGGTTTACAGGAAGCTTCCAGAGAAGCAAGAAGGCAGCGTCTCCCCAGCTTGCTAAGGGTCACTGCCTCCCCATGTAGTAGTAGGATTTTATGTTTGTATTTTGTATAATTTAAAATACAAAATAATGAAATAATACTGTAGCATGTATTAAATGCATTGGTGTATGATTTGATTATATTTTTCCAGCCACCCTTTTTGAACAGCAGAAAGGAATGGCCTCAGGTGCCATTTGGTAAAAATGCATTAGCCGAAATCTGCGTCTGGGCTAATTTCAAGGCAGTAACAGACCTATGGGAGGGAATGGATGGCTGCCTCCACAAGACAATCGCTCGATGAAGACGTGATTGAAGCTATGAAAAAGTTTAGGAGCCCCTGCTTTATCCCTCCCATAGGCGATCAGATCGTATCCTTGTGGCAATACAGCAGTTTGTGACGGGGCAAATGGCTATTCGGAATGTAGTTTTAGTTGTCTCGCAGTGCAGGATAGCACCTGGAAAGGAGGAGGCGCCAGCACCATGTGACCACCCAGCTCAACGTAAGTCCTCTGCAGACCATCGTTTAGGAACCACTGCCATAAACTTTATTCTTCTGGGGAAATAATTCCAAGCAGGATTGTTCCACAGACCTATACCAATTCCCTCCCTGCCTGGCAGTTGTATGAATGCTGCTTGCAGAAATCAGTGGCAATCACATTTACTTGAAACATTTTAAAATCCATTCAAAATATTCTACTGATTTAAACCCTTGCTTTGTGTTCAAGTGGAATCTCAGTAGAGAGCATTAATCCTGCTGACAGTCCATGACATCTTGGTGGATGGACCCAGAAAGTGGGATGTGACTGAATTTTTAACAGGTTGTTCTAATTCTTCCCGTCTTGTGGAATACAGCAGAACTCTGTGTCAATCTGTCTCTGGTGTGTTAGTAACTGACCAGACAAAACTGCTCTCTGGAAAGTTCTAAGTCCCAGGAAAAGTTGATCATGATGTCACCAAACTGCTTGGAAACGAAACTTTAATGTAAGTGGATAAAGGCTGCAAACTGCTAACGGTCTTGTCCGATTAGACAAACTCTGTAACAGCCGAGTAATATGTGTGTAAGCCTTATCACAGGAAATCTTTTGTGTCTGGAATCTTTAAAGCATTTGTCTATTATTTAGAAGTGAATGCAATTCCCATTGGATTCAAGATGTATGATGGCGTGGAAAAGCCTCTTTCCAGGAATGGAAAGCCTCAGGGATATTTCCCAAAGCATTGCTAGTGCATTGCCTTCTTGGGAACTGTTGCACTGTATTAAGTGGGGATGCTGACTAAAAGAATGATAATGTTATTGTTAACCATCTGCTGCAGAGTTCCGGAGATGGGAAGCTCTCCCTCCACTGCTGTGAATGTTCCTGCACAAACCAGCCAGGCACATGCTCGCATGTGTACTTAGTTGTAGGCCGTGACACTGGTCCTCCAAGGGGGAGCAGGCTCAGTGCACCTGTGACTGGCCAGCTGACCCCAGCTGAGCTTTGAAAGAGGGCACTTGGGTTTCGAGAAGGAGCGAGCTGGTGAGGGGGAGGGAGCCTTGGTGAGTCAGGCTGAGCCCCAGGCAGGCAAAGGGCAGAGAGAAGGGAGCTGGGGCTCCCACTGCCTTGGAGAGCTAGGATGTGAGGGGCCAGAGTCCCTGGGGAGGGGAGGCAGAAGGAACCTGAGCACTACACGGGGGAAAGCCCCTGGGAGCTGTACCCCAGGGAGAGCTGAGGAACTGTTTGTGTTGATTGGACTTCAGTTTGGACACTAAAACTGCCTAAAAGAGCCTGTGGGGAGGCCGTGAGCCCTCAGCAAGCTGGGGAGACGCTGCCTTCTTGCTTCTCTGGAAGCTTCCTGAAAATCCCCACATGGAGTTCAGTGGAAGTAGGGTCTGGCCCCATGGCCCTGCAGCCTCTGAAGCCGGAGCGAGTGAGGTCTGTGCCATGTGGTTTCTGGCATGATCATGCTGAGAGTAGAGAAAAGGAAGCAAGGCAGCTGAGCGGCAGGAAAGGCAAGACCAGGCAGGGTGGAGATCTGTAATAAACATCTGAAGACAACAAGCTTCTTCCCGAGATCTAAAATAGCATTGTGCAAGCAGAGACCTCGGTAACCTTCCTCAATTACCACTGCCAATGCACGCACGTCCTCGGTCTGGCCACCCTGTGCTCTGTCTAGCTGATCTGTGCTCAACTGTGCCGAGGGGTGGGTGCATGTTAATTGTTCTAAAGGCTAAACAAATTTGAGCTAAATAACTCAGCAACTAGCCAAAGGAATGAAGGCAAGATATCATTCCAGCCAGGTGCCCTTCTTCTTGGATTGGACCCTTAAAGAAAATGCATTTCCCCCTGCAGTGCCCTGGGCAGTTCCTGTCCGTATTCCTGACCAGGTCTTTGGAGCAACTGCAGAGGAGCTGCCCCCAAAGAAGCCATCAGGTTTTCCAGGGGCCAGTACATGCAGGGGATTTGAGAGGTCAACCTGTGCGGTGTGAATCCTTGGGCAGGGCAGACATGGTCTGTAAAGCTGGTAAGTTTGCACCTCAGAACGGAGGGTCGGTGTGTTCCGTCAAGGGGAGCCCGTTCCCCGAGACAGCCGCACACGGTTAGTTGGCTTACCAAGCCAAGTGCGGCCAGTCGTGCACCCGCCATTGTAAAAACCGAGATCTGCTGCTATTTGGTGTAGGAATATAGGTCCAGATCTGCAGATGCATTCAGGCACCTAACTCCTATCGACCCCCATGAGAGTTAGGCGCCCGCAAAGCTCCTCTTATTGCTGCATGCTGGGCTGAGTGGAGACTAGGTCAGTAGGAATTGGCCCATTCCTGATTCTTATTCCCTGCTTGAAACCATCAGGTCTGATTCTCTGTTCTGCAATAGCATCTATGCATGAAATACCCATAAAGCAGGCCCGTCTGGTCAGCTGGGAGTTCCCCCAGCTCTGGGGCTTCTCTAACTTATGTCGGGGACCAAGCCAGCCCCTGGCAGGCCCCCAAATCAGGCAGCCACAAAAGGGGGGGAAATGACCTTTTGCCTTCTCCCTCCCCACTGAGGTTCTGTGTTGAGCACAGGTTGGCTCGTCCCATGGGTGTTGGTAGCATTGTAGCTGGTTGCTGTGGAAATTGTGAGGATGCTGGTATGATGTAATTGGGGGAGCTGGTGGAATAAGCAGAGTTATTTGAAAGAAGAAAAGTTATTTCCTGGAAGTCCCCACGGACCAATCCCACAAACATGCACTCTGGCTAGGGTGACCAGACAGCAAGTGTGAAAAATCGGGACGGGGGTGGGGGGTAATAGGAGCCTATACAAGAAAAAGACCCAAATATCGGGACTGTCCCTATAAAATCGGGACATCTGGTCACTCTACCTCTGGCAGAGTGCGGTGGATTTCAGCTAGGGACTCAGTGCAGGAGTTAAGGGGCCATCTGTTTAAAGGGTCTGTCTCCGTGTTAATTACACAGGATATAAGGTACATGCAGAGGACGGCTGCTGTAGAAGAAGCAGCATGTCTGCATGCAGTGGTTGTCAGACGTTCCTTTCTGATGCCAGCTGGGTTTTTACATCAGATCCGTCAATGCAAGAGAGGCAGAGAATGTACGAACTGATTTGCTGATTGTGCTTGTGTCTCGAGTGACTGTTCACAGATAAGTCGGGGTAGTGGCAAAGAAAGCTGGGCCAATAGCAAATGGCTCAGATTTCTAGTAACTCTCAGGCTCAGCGTGGGCCAGATTTTCAAAACAGCTCAGCTCTCCCTTACGCACCTAAATAAGTAGCCAAATTTCCAAAAGCCCTCAGCATCTATCACGCACCCAGTGTGCTGGGCACGTTTGAAGATCAGGGCCGACTGCAGCTGCTGAACTTTTATAAAAATCTGGTTCTATGAAGTGATTAAAGAGCTGACTTTGCTGCCTCACTTCTTTTTGCACCTGTACTTTTCTGGGGTGCAAATAACTCCCGGAACCGTTCTGCATATGGAGTGATTTCCAGTGCAATTGCTGTGATTTCCAGTGCAATTGTCCAACTGCAGACCCAAATCTAGTGCCTGGATGTGTCAATGAGAACTACATGAGAACTGCCACACTGGGTCAGACCAAAGATCCATCTAGCCCACTATCCTGTCTTCCGACAGAGGCCAATGCCTGGTGCCCCAAAGGGAATGAACAGAACAGGTAATCATCAAGTGATCCATCCCCTGTCGCCCATTCCCAGCTTCTGGCAAACAGAGGCTAGGGACACCATCCCTGCCCATCCTGGCTAATAGCCATTGATGGACCTATTCTCCATGAATGTATCTCGTTCTTTTTTGAACCCTGTTATAATCTTGGCCTTCACAACATCCTCTGGCAAGGAGTTCCACAGGTTGACTGTGCGTTGTGTGAAAAAAATACTTCCTTTGGTTTGTTTTAAACTTGCTGCTTATTAATTTCATTGGGTGGCCCCTAGTTCTTGTGTTGTGAGAAGGAGTACATAACACTTCCTTATTTACTTTCTCCTCACCAGTCATGCTTTTATAGACCTCCATCATATCCCCCCTTAGTCGTCTCTTTTCCAAGCAGAAAAGTCCCAGTCTTATTAATCTCTCCCCATACGGCAGCCGTTCCATACCCCTGATCATGTTTGTTGCTCTTTTCTGAACCTTTTCCAATGCCAATATGTCTTTTTTGAGATAGGGCGACCCCATCTGCCTGCAAAGAATACTGCTGCAAAAATGGCCTCTTTCCCCTTTCTGTGCTGTGTAGACAGTTGTGCTTCTTTTAGGACATAACAAAACGCAACGTGGACTCCGCTGGATGAAAAACAGCCTGAGAGACAATTCTCGAACAACCCATAAGTCAATAAGGATGTCTAGAGCCACACCCTGGGGAAGCAGTTCACTGAGATTCCCTCCTGAATCATTCTGTTCAGCAGACTTCAGGCAGCGGCTCCTCTTCTTGTCTCGCTTTTGCATTTAAGAATCCAAATCAAAGTTTAAGGCCAGTTTTTCAAGAGACTCCAGCGCCCAGCGGCATCCCCGGAGAACAAATAGACTCTCTGGGGAACGTTTTCAGAAGGGTCTAAGGATAGGTCTACAGTGAGGACTGCCCCTGCAGCAGCTTGGGTCTGCAGAGGTGGGCTTGTGCCATGGCACTAAAAATAGCTGGGTAGAGATGCTGGAGCTCCGGCTCTGAAGCCAGGGTGGGGAGTGGGTTTCAGAGCCCAAGCTCCAGTCCAAGCTGGAATATTTACCCGGCTGTTTACTTGCTGCCTGAGTTTATTTCCCCCAATGGAGATGTAAATGACTTAGGCTCCTAAGTCCCATTTTCCAAAGTGACTTTGGCACTTACGGGCCTACGTCTCCCGGAAAGGCTCTAAGTGCAGTTAAATGGGAGGCTCCTAAGGCAGTTAGGCCCAGATCCTCAAAGGTATTTAGGCTCCTAACTTCCATGATTTCAGTTGGGATAATGGCACTTCCCTGCCTCACAGAGGTGATGTGAAGAGAGCTACATCCCAGACTGTGAGGCGCTCCGATCCACAGTGAGTGGGCCAGATAAGCACTGAACTTAGCTGGATAGAGAGGTGGCACTGCTGTGTGCACGCCCGCGTGGGCCTTTCAGTGGCGCATGAGTTTCCTTGGGTGTCTACACTGCATATTAAGACCAGGAAAAGACTCAGGTTTGAGACCAAGCCAACGTTCTGTCCACGTACAAATCAGTCTGACTCGGGTCAGCAAAAACTCAGGACCCGGGTCCTAGGGCCCTGCAATGGGGGTGGATCAGAGCCTGGATCCCACTGTGACTCGGGTCCAAACCCTGTCGCTTTGCCATGTGGATGCAGTTCAAGCCACAGCTCCGAATCAGAAGGTCTGCGTAGTGCAGTATGGACACGTTAGCACGGCTGGGGGACCCGGGTCCAGGGATTGTAAGCCCAGGCTCACAATGCAGCATGGGCTTGGAAACACTGAGTCCACAAGCCCGGATCCCACAGACAGTGCAGTGTAGACGTGCCCCTGGTGGCCCTGTGCCGCTTTGGGTACACTGGGGATTGCACTGGTGGATGGCGCTAGTGTTGCCAGCCAGACAAAGGAAAGGACAGAACCAAACTGCTTGGGCTCCCGGAAAGTGAGGGCTGAGGAAATTGGAGGAAGGGAGACCAGAAGCAGAGGGTCGTCAGCCCAGCCCAGCATGTTCTTTAGCCGGGCTGATGTAAGGTGGCTCTGTGCATAACCGTACCCAGCAGTCTTGCCCTCATGCTGTCACCAGCCTGCACAGGAAATACCCGGCCCAGATTTAAAAATAGCAGCGATAGAACCAAGCTGCCACACCCAGCCATCACGGGCAGCTTTACTGCATCCTGGCTTCTTACTCCTCCCCTACTAGGACGTTGTCAGGGGCGAGGTTGGGCGCTGCACAGAGGGTGCAGGTTACAGGAGCTGCAGAGACCTACCCGGATCTTGGGTCCAGACCTGGGGAGACAACAGGGCCTGCATGTCCAGTGCTTCCCCCACCCCACAAACTCCCCCCACAAGTGCGTTTGGGGCGTGGGGTAAGGAGTCCGGGGAGCTGCTGGGCCCGCGCTGGTATTGAGCTGACACAGCACGCAGTTCCCCGCAGCCCCGTGCAGCACAGGCACTTAGCAGGAACAATGACTCAGGCATCTCTGTGAGTCACAATTCCTCTCCGGAGTTCCTCCTGGACCTATGCAGAGCGGAGGGGAAACTCTCAGCCTAGCCCAGGGTGGGCAAGGCACGGTGCGGACGCAGGACTGGGAGGTTGGGGCAGAGGCAGCTGAGTGTCTTAATGTCTTAAAAAGGACCGGCTCATGGGGAACAGCTTGAGAACCCGTCGGTGAAAGCATCAAATTCTCAAATATTTTGATCTGCTGTATACATTATCCTTTTGAAAACCCTGCGCCCTAGCTCCTACATGACACTTGAGTGCTAATAGATATGCTTCTAGCAAGTGAAAGTCAGTGAAATGTTATTACAAGAACCCAGAGCTGTTGAACATTCACGGAGATGCTACGCCATCTACTGGGTAACATTTATGCTGCAAAAACAACGAGGAGTCCTTGTGGCACCTTAGAGACTAACAAATTTATTTGGGCATAAGCTTTCGTGGGCTAAAGCCCACTTCATCAGATGCACGGAGTGGAAAATACAGTAGCAGGTATAAATATACAACACATGAAAAGCTGGGAGTTGCCTTACCAAGTGGGGGGTCAGTGCTAACGAGGCCAATTCAATTAGGGTGGATGTGGCCCATTCCCAACAGTTGACAAGAAGGTGTGAGTATCAACAGAGGGAAAATTACTTTTTGTAGCGACCCAGCCACTCCCAGTCTTTATTCAGGCCTAATTTGATGGTGTCAAGTTG
This sequence comes from Emys orbicularis, assembly GCF_028017835.1. Lineage (NCBI taxonomy): Eukaryota > Metazoa > Chordata > Testudines > Emydidae > Emys > Emys orbicularis. The sequence continues at coordinate 8,750,693 of NC_088686.1, read as the reverse complement.
GCAAATTAATTCCTGTTCTGCAGTTTCTCGTTGAAGTCTGTTTTTGAAGTTTTTTTGTTGAAGAATGGCCACTTTTGAGTCTATTATTGAGTGTCCAGGGAGATTGAAGTGCTCTCCTACTGGTTTTTGAATGTTACAATTCTTGATGTCTGATTTGTGTCCATTTATTCTTTTGCGTAGAGACTGTCTGGTTTGGCCAATGTACATGGCAGAGGGGCATTGCTGGCACATGATGGCATATATCACATTGGTAGATGTGCAGGTGAACGAGCCCCTGATGGTGTGGCTGATGTGATTAGGTCCTATGATGATGTCCCTTGAATAGATAAGCGGACAGAGTTGGAAACGGGGTTTGTTGCAGGGATAGGTTCCCGGGTTAGTGTTTTTGTTGTGTGGTGTGTAGTTGCTGGTGAGTATTTGTTTTAGATTGGGGGGCTGTCTGTAAGCGAGGACTGGTACCTCCCATCTTTTCATGTGCTGCAATATATATACCTGCCTACTGTATTTTTCACTCCATGCATCTGATGAAGTGGGTTCTAGCCCACGAAAGCTTATGCCCAAATAAATTTGTTAGTCTCTAAGGTGCCACAAGGACTCCTCGTTGTTTTTGCTAATACAGACTAACACGGCTACCCCTCTGAATTATGCTGCAAACCCTTGTGGATCTCACAGTAGAAAATACTAGGACCAAAAACTTAGCTAGACTGTTACAGCTATGGTTGGAGATTGACTGCGATTTTTTAAAACACTAAGTAGAACAAGGAGCTTTCTGCCCCTTGATCAGCAGCAACACTCTTCTTATTCGTATAACTGGCCATTTGCACATGTAAATACCAAATTTGCGCAGGCAATCACAATTACATACACAAATAGGCATGCATTTGTGCCCATATCTTTGCATGCACAATTGCTTATGTGAAGCTCCGGCTCTAAATACCTGGGGAATCCAGTGACTGATGCTACCAGGAAGACGAAATGAAGAGTTATCTTACAGTTTGGACAATGTATTTCTGGCAGGTCAACTTCCAGGGTCAGGGCCTGTTGTTTAGAGAACCTTGTCTCCAGCTTGCACTATGGCTATCGAGGGGCTGGCCTCCGAGATAGCAGGAGATGATGACCCACACCCTGAATTTCACTTGGAAGGGAACTGGCAGAAAGGGCAGAGTGTGGTGCACAGGGATGTTACGCTCTCTAATTCTGCCCTATGTAAACGGTGAGCAGCCCCATATTGCACCAGTGGGAGGTCCAGAGCAGCTGTCAGGTTAGCCCCTGTTGCTACAGTATGTTGCAAAAGATCTGCAATGAGGAGACACAGGCATGGGTTATCGAGATGGAATCTGCATCTTGCAATCCTCAGGCCAGCCAGAGCTGAAAGAAGGGAGGAGTCCAAAGTCCCTGAGATGGCGAAATTACTTTGACGATAGGAGGGCTGATGCCCTGAGCTAAGGAAGCAGAGATTATCTTTGCCAGTTCTTAACAGAGTCCTCACCAGGCAGCCTTATGTCCCAGTGATGGGGTGGACTAGGCCCAGAGGCCCCCTGCTGGAGGCCTCCAGGTCCTGCCACACCCATCCCAGGAAAGGAGCAGTAGAGAGGGCCTTCAAGTGGGCTAGTGTGGCTGCAAGGGAAGCAGCCAATGAGAGACTCTGCAGGGAGCAGCCAATCAGGGCTCAGCAGGCCATATAAAAGGAGCTGCAGGGCCAGTGTGAGATCTGTCTACTGGCAGGGACTGGGGGAGCAAGAGGTACTCCTGGTTGGCTCCAGGAGCTAAAAGGGTTGGACAGATCAGTTGCTGGCAGGGACTGGGTGAGCAAGAGAATAGCTTCTGGCTGGTTGCCACACTCAACTAAAACGGGCTACGGGGAAGTGGCCCAGGGAAACGTAGAGCAGCAATTAGTAAAGGGATGCAGCACAAGGCTGCTTTACTTAAAGGGTCCCTGGGTTGGGACCCGGACCAGTGGGTGGGATCAAGTCCCCCGCTCCCACCAGCCACTGGGGGAAGTGGCTGCACCCCAAGGAAGGGAATTAGAACTGTGAGCGGAGGAAATTGAGAAAAAACTATAGGCACGCCCACACTCGACCAGGGGGCGCTCACGAGAGGTGAGTGCACCCCATTACAGTCCCATATATTTCCCGTTGCTGAAGAGCAGATGGATTGTCCCACTGAGTAGGTTCTTTTCCTTCGGTTGAATTGAATTAAAGGGATATAGATGTTGTGATATCCTTTTGCCATTAACAGGATTCTAAAAAGGATTTACAAGAATAACAAGAATAGCCAGTTACCGTAATTAACGAGAACAACATTTTGTAAGGGCTATTAAACCTCGTCTTTCAGGGTTCATGCCGATCTCTATCTCTGACTACAGGAGGCCAGGATAGGGGGCAGATTATCCATATCTGCTGCTGCAGAGTTCTTACGAGACACGGGCTGGGAACAGTTTTTCACGCTCCAGGAGAATTGTCAAGCTGTCCTAAAAACTTTCCCATCCCGGATCAGGATGAAAAATTGAAACCTTTAAAATATTCGCAAACTGAAAATATGAAAAAAAAATTCAGATCAGGTCACTGGAAACGTTTTGATAATTTCTAAATTTCTTTTTGATTTCATCCTTTTTATTGTGTATCTATTTTTTATAGTTTTTAACATTCTAAATCCACTTACATTTTAAAATGAAGAGTTGTGTCAATCCCAAAACTGGAACTCTTCATTCAGAGAATGTCAGAATGGGATGTTTAGACAGCGTCAGCGCTCCCCCTCCCCCTCTTCATGGAAACCAACCCTTTCCCACGAACTTGTTTGGTTTTGAAGAATTGGCATTTTCTGACCAAAAAAAAAAAGTTTCATTTAAAAATCTCCCGACCGGCTTAGTTCTCACGCCTTCCTCTAAAGCAGGGTTTTTCCAACCGTGGGTCAAGACCCACTACTGGGTCGCGGCATGCAAGACGCTCAGTTGCCTTGCTCTGGTCAGCACTGCTGACTGGGACGTTAAAAGTCCCGTCGGCGGTGCTGCCCGGCTAAGACAGGCTGCTAGTTCCCACCTTTTCGACACTGTGTTGTACCCAAGAAGTGGCCAGCAGCAGGTCCAGCTTCTAGGCATGGGGGCCATGGGGCTCCGCGCGCTGCTCCCGCCCGAGCTCTGGCTCCGCACTCCCATTGGCTGGCAACTGGCCAATAGGAACGGGGGTGGGTGGTGCCTGCAGGCGAGAGTCATGTGGAGCCACTTGCGCGCCTCCGCCTAGGAGCCGGACCTGCTGCTGGCTGCTTCTGGGGCGCAGCGCAGTCCGCAGTGCCAGGACAGGCAGGAAGCCTGCCTTAGCACCCCCGCTATGCTGCTGACCGGGAGCCGCCGCAGGTAAGCCTGTGCCCCACCCCTGTGTCCCAATCCCCTGACCTAGTCACGAGCCCCCCCCAAACCTGGAACCCCCTCCTGCACCCCAAATCCCTCATCCCCAGCCCAGAGCCCTGACCCCCTCTCACACCCCAACCCCCTGCCCTAGCCCTGGGCACCTCCAAACCCAGAACCCCTTCCTGCACCCCAAACCCCCCACCCCATAGCCTTCACCCCCAGTCCAGAGCCCTGACCCCCTCCTGCACTCCAGCCCCCTGCCCCAGCTCTGAGCCCTTCTCACACCCCAAAACCCTCATCCCCAGCTCCATTGGGTCACGGGCATTAACAATTTTCTTCAACTGGGTCTCCAGAAAAAAAGTTTGAAAACCACTGATCTAAAGTATCTGGTGCCAGCCAGGGCATCATTCCAGAAAAATTTTGGGGTGGGCAAAGTTGTGTCATCATCACCACTCCCGCCTCCCCATCGAGGCCACAGCTACTCATGGGGGGGTAGTGGGCCACTCCCATCCTAGGCAGGGGGCAGGGAGCTGGCAGGCTGGTCCTATCCCGAGGAGTAGGGGGGGGTGGAGGGGGGGGCTGTCTTACCAGTGACCGGCCCAAGGATAGGGGGTGGGACTGTCTCACTCCAGCCTCAGCTCCAGACCAAGCTGCCACTGCTGCTTCCTGGCTGGCTGGTAGGCAGAGGGATGCTGCTGACAATGTGGCGATTAGCAGCCCTGACCCAGCCCACCCCCCCCAGCAGCACACGCAGGCCTGGGGGAGACGTGAGGAGCTATGAAAAGTCGGAGGGGGGACACACCAAGGTTGGGGGAGCAACTGCCCCCACCACCCCACAGCAAATAATGGCCCTGGTGCCGGCCACGTTCAGAGGCAGGACGCTGGGCTAGACGGACCTCAGGTCTGATGGGGTCTGGCAGTTCCCGTGTTCCTATGACAGCCCCAAGGGGATGGAATCTGGCCCTACTTCCCCTTCTGGGGACATCTGGCTCCTCCCCACGCCCTTCCTTAACCCCTGGGAGCAGGTGAGAACAGGTGCTGGGGTCAGGATGTGATTCCACCACCCAGACACACACACTTCATGCCTCGTTCGAGGGTGCTGCCGAATGTCTTGCTTCTCTTTGGATCCTCCTCATCATGCCAGGCTTACCTCACCTGTTACCAAGGGCCTCCATGACGCATCGCACGGCCCTCAGACACAATGTCTCCCAGCCTTCCCTGTGGCGGAGCAGTAGAGATGCTGCCACAGCTAGGGTGGCCAGTGCTGGCTGGACGTATTCCTGGAGGTTTCATCACAAAACAAAATCATAGAAGGTTAGGGTTGGAAGAGACCTCAGGAAGTCATCTAGTCCAACCCCCTGCTCAAAGCAGGACCAACACCAACTAAATCATCCCAGCCAGGGCTTTGTCAAGCCGGGCCTCAAAAACCTCTAAGGAAGGAGATTCCACCACCTCCCTAGGTAACCCATTCCAGTGCTTCACCACCCTCCTAGTGAAAAAGTGTTTCTTAATATCCAACCTAGACCTCCCCCACTGCAACTTGAGACCATTGCTCCTTGTTCTGTCATCTGCCACCACTGAGAACAGCCGAGCTCCATCCTCTTTGGAACCCCCCTTCAGGTAGTTGAAGGCTGCTATCAAATCCCCCCTCACACTTCTCTTCTGCAGACTAAATAAGCCCAGTTCCCTTAGCCTCTCCCTGTAAATCATGTGCCCCAGCCCCCTAATATTTTTTGTTGCCCTTTGCTGGACTCTCTCCAATTTGTCCACATCCCTTCTGTAGTGGGGGGCCCAAAACTGGACACAGTACTCCAGGTGTGGCCTCACCAGTGCTGAATAGAGGGAAATAATCACTTCCCTCAATCTGCTGGCAATGCTCCTACTAATGCAGCCCAATTTTTCATTCCTGGAGACTCCAGGACAATCCTGGAGGGTTGGCAACCCTAGCCACAGCACGGCTCATAGGGTTGCAGAGGCTCCCAGTGCAACATATCCATCCCAGCCAGCCGGCCGGGCCTGCGTTTCTGCACCCCGCGGCTCATGGACTTTCTCTGTTTAATGGGCTTTTCTCACAGGCATTTATAAGGCTCTAGGTATGCCGCCGTATCAGCCCATTTTTAAGTCGTTTTTTTTATCAGCGTCCTTGTGAAACTAAACATTCATTCCACCAGCCGTCTCAGTGCCCTGGGTGGATTAAATTCCCTGCAGCTCTCTTGCCAAAGCCGTGCTGATGTGCCGGCGCGTGCTTTACAACCTGCCGGTACCAGGCTGCTGGACGTTCCCAGAGACCCCCCTCTTCGCAGGCAGAGGCGTCGGCTCCACCAGGGACACGCTCCAGAGACAACGTTTACCCTTTAATCATAACACAGCCCCGGGGTTTCATAATTCAGCTTGACCTTTTCTCCAGTCTCGCCGCGTAAAAACAGTGTGGGGGCCAGGCTGCGGGCTACGCTGCAGGGCTAAAGCGAAGGGGGGGAGGGGAAGTAAAGGCCCCATATTCTCATTGAGCACAATCCAGCACATGGTGGTGAAAGTGCCACCCACGTAGGTAGGTGGAGACTGGCCTGTGTCCATCCAAGCTGGGGCAAGTGGCTGAGTATAACACGTGGTGCCTCTGTGCTCCCCCCACAACGCCCCTGGGGGCGTTCAGCTCCGAGGGGCAGCGCGATCACTGAGCGGCAACAGGCTCTGGCGAGGGCGAGCCGTTACAGGAGCAGTGGCTATAAGAGAGGCGTTCAATCAATGCATCTCCGATCAGGCCTGGCCCAGCTACCTCCTATGCTGGCACCACCTGCTCTGGAGGCTTTCCAGGCCGGCTCTGTGTCCCGGGCGGTAGGTGCCTCACGCTGTCGTGCCTGCAGGCCAGGCGAGGCGGAGGCTGCCGGTGTTCGGCTAGTGCCGAACGTTGTGGAGGAACATTCTGTGCTCAGCAGCAGCCTTCGCGTGGGCTGGTGAGGGAGGGAGGTGGGCGTGATCCGGCCCCCTGTCCGCTTCAGTGGGGAAGGAAGTGGTGGCCATGCTGCCAGGGCTGGACCACCACAGAGTCGGTCCTGTTGAGGGCCGCGCCCTGAAGATGTGCCTGGGAAAGCTGATCCCAACCCTGTGCTTGTGGGATTTTTTTTTTCTAAAGCGTACAAAGGGCCCGATGGGGCCGTTAGGCTCAGCCCTGAGCATGGGACAGCCTGTAGTTCTGCCTTCTGGGGAGGAGCACCAGACACCTCTCTGAGGTACGGTCCCTTCAGAGCTCCCCTTCATAGCAGGGGGAAGAACGTGCTGCAATGGCCCTTACACGCCCTTTACCCTCCAGTGCCGGTGGGGTGAAGGTACAGCTCTGCCTGCTCCCCACTCCCTCATGATGGCTCACGTCATCCAGCAGCAGCCCTAGCACAGGAAGGAATCAGTCCAGGAGCTACAAAGCTGGAATTGCATAGCAGCAAACTCTAGTGGCTGCAGACACGGTAAAGCCAGATGTAACCCACCCACCTCCTGGGTGTGGTGTTCTGTCCCAGCTACTGGCACCGAGACCACTGAGAGAGATTGAGTCTGTTTTACAGCCTCAGTTAAGAGCCACATGGCTTGACGCTCATGCAGTCCAGGCTCATGCCCTGAGGTCCCAGGTTCGATCCCACCTGCCGACGACCGGGCTCTGTCGGTGTTACACAAGTAGGCTGTTTTAATGGGCTTGTTGCCTATAGGCGAGCTGTACGTTAATTCATTACTGATGCCATCCCTAATCAATGTCCCAGCTGCGTCATTTATCAGGCGCCAATGATGGTAAGTGGATTTTACGGTGCCATCGGCAGAGTGATGAGATGGGGAAAGAAGATTGTTAGCAGACTGTATCCTCACCTGGGGCTAGCTGTGGAGTCAACGCCGGAACTTGCTTATCTTATGGCCGCAGTCCAGAGAAATATATTCATTTCTACTGTGTTATACGTAATGGGAAATAGCCTGAAGTCTGTGCTCTGGCCAAATTCTTTTGAAGTCAAAGGAACTGGAGGAGGACAGTACTGGAACCACTGATTAGCTCATTCGGTCTAATGGGCATCTAATCTAATTGGGTTTTATCTATCTATGGTACGTCAATGGTCTCCATCACCATGGTGTCTGAGCGCCTCACGATCTTTAATGGATTCATCCTCAGAGCCCCCGTGGGGAACTGGGGAACAGAGAGGCTAAGTGACTTGCCCAAGTCCGCAGGTGATGGGGTGTTCACCCCCACACTAGCCTGGAAAGGGTTAATGAGGCTGAGAATCAGATAATGCTGCACCTGAGGGGAATTAGGTGGCCTAAGCAACCTGTGACTGACGTTGGAGCCCAGATAAGAAGGAACAGGCGGGGCTGGTACAAAGCCAGGAAAGCGGTAGTGAGAAAGGGGCTGCAGTACAGAAGACCTGCAGTCACGCTCTGGGCTTAGCGAGGGAAAGGAGGGAGCCGGGGGAAGAATAAAAACCCTAGGATCCAGGCCCTGAGGGAAGGGCATACCCAGAGAGGTGTCAGAGAAGGAGCCTGATAGAGGCGATGTAGGAAACAGTCCAGGGAAACAGCAGCGAGGTTTGGGGCAGTGAGACCTTGGCTGCAGGTTGTAACGTCCCTGGATTGGAATCCGGAGTAGGCCCAGGTTCCCCTACCAGCCACTGGGGAAGTGGCACAGGGTGGACAGCAGAGCAGAAGATTGGCTGAGACAAGTGTCCAATGGGGCTGTGATAACCCCCATAGTGATGACCTAGCCGGAGGGCCAAGCCAGGAGGAGCAAGTCAGCGGGAGCGAGCTGAGTCCCAGAGAGGGCGAGAGTGAGCGAAATGGCGGAAGAGGGTGTCGGACCAGAGCTGCCAGGAGGAAGCGCCGCTCTAGTGGTGAGTGATCCCCGTGACACCACACAGGAAGCCTGTGGCAGAATGTGAGACTGACAGTGCTCAGCTTATCCAGTGTTTCGAAGAGAAGGTGGAGAGGTGACTTGATCACTGTGTACAGTGCCCCGGGGGAAATTCTGCCCCACTGCGCAATGCAGAAATTGCTGCAGAATTAATGTTCTGTGCAGAATTTCAGTTTTTCCTCACAAAATTGGCACTGCAGAGCTGCTGGCCACCACTAGGGACTGCTGGACCCAGCAAGCTCCCCAGCTTGCAAATAGAGGATATTGCCAGGGGTTGGAGTAGGGGAAGCTGGAGGGTTCCTGGCACTCCCTGAAGGAAGGAGGCAGCGTGTGTGCCGTGGCCCCACAGTGAGCGGCGCCCCCAGCCCGGCGGGGATGGAGACCCTGTGTAGTGTCAGCCCTGCACAGCCCAATACTGAAATCATTGCAGGAAACTCCATACAAGCCTGGTCTGATCCGCATCAGGCTGTTTCTCCCTCTGGATCCCTGGACTCGGGGGAGGGGAGAGGGGGGTGGTGCAGGTGCTTGGACCGTGGGGCACCCCACAGCTGGGGTCTGTAGGGAGGGGGTGTAGGTGTCTGGCCTGGTGGCTGGTCTCTAGGGGTAAAGATCCGATGGCTGGAAATTGAAGTTAGAGAAATTCAGCCATGAAATAAGAAGCAATTTCTGAGCGGGGCGGGGGGGGGGGGGGGTTAAAATTGGAACAGCTTACCGGGGAGGTGGTGGACGTCTGTCTCTTGGCATCTTTATGATACAATTAGATACCCCTTTGAAAGATAACGCTTTAATTCAGCTTCTGGAAGAAATTCTACAGCCTGTCCATATGGCGGGCGGGTGGGCTCTCTAGCATAGTAGTCCCTTTAGGCCTTGAAATCTGTGAATCTGAGTCCCCCTGTTCATCCCCTACCTTCATGGGCCATTGGGAGAACAGGATTTCCTGCAGTGCCTTCAACATGCTCAGAACACTTGCAGCTCTGCATTAAGGTAATGATTATATTTAAAGCTCATGCTTCAGGGCTCCAGTGCAGGGGTCAGGAAGGAAATTTTGCCTTCCCCCCCCCCCATGCACAACTGGCTAAATGTATTCTTTTTTGAAGCATTGGGGATTGGCCACAGCTGGAGAGGGGACATGGGATGGGGTGGACTGGCGCTCTGAGGTGGTACAGAGAAGCCTCTTGCTAGATGCCTGCCAGGTGTGTCTTGCTCACATGCTCAGCCAACTGATGGCCAGATTTGGGGTCAGGAAGGAATTTTCCTCCAGGTCGAATTGGCTGGGGCCTTGGGTGGTTTTCACCATCCCCTGCAGCATGGGGTGTGGGATCCTGCTGGGATCATCTGGGGAAATCCCATCTAATCCAGTCGGGCAGTGGTGGCACTTCGGTCTCTCCTGTTCTTTGCCCAGCAGTGCACAGTTTTGTTTCCTGAGGACTGAAATTCTTTAGTCTCACTAAGGCTTTTGGGCTTAATATAGAGCAGTGGTTCTCACACTTTTGTACTGGTGACGCCTTTCCCATAGCAAGCCTCTGAGTGCGACCCCCCTTATAATTAAAAACACTTTTTAATATATTGAACACCATTATAAATGCTGGAGGCAAAGCGGGGTTTGGGATGGAGGTTGACAGCTCATGAACCCCCCATGTAATAACCTCGTGACCCCCTGAGGGGTCCTGACCCCCAGTTTGAGAACCCCCAAATAGAGGCATCTGGTTGAAAATGTAATGGCTTGTGATATACACCAGGTCAAACAGATGATTTATGGTCCCTTCTGGCCTTAAACATTATAAAGCTATAATAGGGAATTGAACCCTGGGACTTGGGAGAGCGCCAGAACCACTGGCCTGTTCTCCTTCTCTAGGCTTGCGTGTCTCAGGTAGCCAAAGAGCAGAGTAAGAAACTTGTCTACAAGGATACTGTGCATCTATTGATATGTGGGGTGCTACCTGGCTTTTGTACACGTTCTCTGGAGGGCCAGCACTCACTGACTGTGGAGGAATTCAGTTATTCGTCCTGTATTAATTCTAACCCTAATAACACTTAGCGCTTTGCACTGCTCGGCAAGATCCACCAGGAGGCGCTGCCTGCTTTGTGCGACTCTGGAGATGCAAAGCAGCCATGAATCTCACTAAACTGGCAGCTCCGTATGGCTGGAGCAGCGCAAAGCCACCATACTCAGGGACTAGAGACCTTCATGTTTGCAGCATAAAAAGCCCTCCTGAGACGCCATATGAGGTAGGCAGGTATTATTATGTATTTACTATTTATATTAGCAGAGCACTTGGGAACCCCAGTCAGACACCAGGCCTCACTGTGCTAGTCATTGTAAAGAGAAACTCTCCGAGTTTCATTTCTTAACTTCCAGGACCAGACTTTCTTGGCATCTTGTGGACTGAAAGTTCATTGACAGGAAATACAGAACTGATTTGTGGCCTTCAGAAGCCAGCTATAAAAGAGTTAGGCAGCTGTGTCCTTCTGATATTTGACATAGTAGGAAATAAGGGAAAGCGAAAATCTGTTGATATTTCTCTGCACTCTGATGAGATGGGGAGAGGCAATCTTAAACATTCATATGTTATACTGGCACTAGAAAAGGTTCAGAGAAGGGCAACTAAAATGATTAGGGGTTTGGAACGGGTCCCATATGAGGAGAGATTAAAGAGGCTAGGACTTTCAGCTTGGAAAAGAGGAGACTAAGGGGGGCTATGATAGAGGTATATAAAATCATGAGTGATGTGGAGAAAGTAGATAAGGAAAAGTTATTTACTTATTCCCATAATACAAGAACTAGGGGCCACCAAATGAAATTAATGGGCAGCAGATTTAAAACAAATAAAAGGAAGTTCTTCTTCACACAGTGCACAGTCAACTTGTGGAACTCCTTGCCTGAGGAGGTTGTGAAGGCTAGGACTATGACAGCGTTTAAAAGAGAACTGGATAAAGTCATGGAGGTTAAGTCCATTAATGGCTATTAGCCAGGATGGGTAAGGAATGGTGTCCCTAGCCTCTGTTTGTCAGCGGGTGGAGATGGATGGCAGGAGAGAGATCACTTGATCATTGCCTGTTAGGTTCACTCCTTCTGGGGCACCTGGCATTGGCCACTGTCAGTAGACAGGATACTGGGCTGGATGAACCTTTGGTCTGACCCAGTACAGCTGTTCTTATGTTCTTACGTTTTTAGGTAGGCAAACGGGGCTTTCCCTCTTTGTTTCCACATGGGGGGAGGGATAGCTCAGTGGTTTGAGCATTGGCCTGCTAAACCCAGGGTTGTGAGTTCAATCCTTGAGGGGGCCACTTGGGGATCTGGGGCAAAATCAGTACTTGGTCCTGCTAGTGAAGGCAGGGGGCTGGACTCGATGACCTTTCAAGGTCGCTTCCAGTTCTAGGAGATGGGATATCTCCATTAATTAAATTAAAAAAAAAAAATTAAAAAATTTTTTTCAAAAGCGGCCACTAATTTGGGTTGTGTCGGTTTGGGGACAGCCAGCTTTTAAATATCTTGGCTGAAATCCCGGGCCCATTGAAGTCAATGGCAAAACTCCAGCTAACTTCACAGAACACGATTCCCCCCCGTGTCTGATTTTTCCAGCGTGCCGAGCCCCCTCTCCTCCCCGCCGCTCCTGCTGAATTCGATTGGAGCGCCTCCGAAAATCAGGCCCAAGGCATTTCAAGGTGGGCCTCAATAATGAGCAGCCAGGGGGTTGTTAGTGTGTTACAGATTGTTGGAATGAGCCATAAATCCAGTGTCTCTCTTCAGTCCACGATTTTTAGTGTCTAGCAAAGTTATGAATTTAAGCTCCCAGGCTCGGCTTTTGAAAGCCTTGTGCGGATTTCCTGTGAGGACGAGGACTGACAGGTCAGATACAGAGTGATGGGTTAGTGAAAGGTGTTTGCCTGCAGGTGAGAGGGTGGTTTTGTCTTTTAACATTTTCCTGTGTGTTCATTCGAGCGCAGCATGATTGTCTGGTTTCACTCACGTACGTGCTATTGGGGCATTCGTTGCACTGGCTGAGGTGCTGCACCAAGGTTGTGATAGGCATGTGTAGGACCCATGGATCAAGGTGTGTAGTGAGGGGTGGTGATCATTGTAGCAGTGGAGATATGCCTGCAGGTTTTGCATCTCTTGTTCTGGCAGGATCTGCTACCGCTGCGCTTAGGGTGACCAGATGTCCCGATTTTATAGGGACAGTCTCGATATTTGGGGCTTTTTTTTATATGAGCTCCTATTACCCTCCACCCCCGTCCCGATTTTTCACACTTGCTGTCTGGTCTCCCTCGCTGCGTTCGTGGGTCCTGGTCTATCGTGAGCGTGCTTCTGATGATGCGCTTGAAGAGGTTTCCAAGGGAAAGAGTTTGAGTCTTTTCCACTTTATCCAACAGAGGGCGCAATTGTCATTACAAATTCTCACCATCGCTGCCCGGCTGCATAGAAAAGGCCCTGAAAGTTTTATCAAGTTTTCTACCCTCCTCTTTTGTTCCTCTCCCCCCCCCCTTTTTTTTTTTTAAATCTGCCTAATACATAATGTGGAAAATTCAAGGGAGCAAAGCAGCCAGAAGTGGAGAAGATCTTCTCCTCTGCAATGCACTATTGCCATTGCATGGTAAAACCTCAGTAACCGCTCATTTATTAAACACGAAAGAGCAAATCCCGACACGCACTGGGAAGGCGCTGGGCAGAGCAGAGCTGTGATTCCACTGCTCAGAAAGGGGCCAGAATTCAGTGCGCGCCAGCCGTGCCAGGTCTACTAGTGGGTTTAGCGGCAGACTGGTGAAGAGGTGGGCCTGCATCTATGTGGGTGTACCAACCGTCGCCCTGCAGAGGTGGGGCACACAGCAGTTAGCTAGGCCATGGCTGGAGAGGGAAGAGTCACTGACTCCTCGAACACGATTCTATCCTAGTCAGGTTCTAATTCTGCCCCCCATTTGCACGCCTTCTAGTTGTGCATCAAGAGCCGTGACTAACATCTGTCCTGTCTGGTTTGTTTCTCCCTCTCAGCCTCTCCCCAGGGATGTATTTATTCAGTCTGTGCTCTCGGGGATGATTTGTAAGTATCTGACTATCATTAGTTAGGCTACAATTGCATTCGCTTTCATATGGCTCCACAGTGGAGTGTAATGTTATTTGACGAATCTTCATGCTCATCTAATCCTTATTGCAGCATGATGTTCGAACCAGACCTTTCATTTTAATAGGAGTTGCCTGGGGTCTATCTTGCCCAGTACCTTTCTCTAGCTATGGCCAGCACCAGCTGCTTCAGAAAAAGAAACTCTGCAGAAAGTAGTTATGGGATAACCTGACCCCAGGGAGTTTCTTTCCAACCCCCATTAGGCCATGTCTACACAAGGAAGTTCAATCAGTTTAACATCAGATGTGAATTTCTAGCAATTTAGTTAAATGGGTTCAACCCCCCCACCCCCCATGGATGCCCTTATTTAGGTCTAACACTGGTTTCTTTTAGCTAGTTTAAATCGAATAGGAATTGTTTAAGCTAAATAGGAGTAAATCACTCTTAAATCAAAATAACTGCCCACCATTTGCACCAGTTTGAAAACTCATTTAAATTAAACCAGTGCAATTTTCTTGTGTAAACAAGGGTTTAATTAGAAACTGGCTTAAGTGATCAAGTATGAGGGGTTCGATCCCTTCCAAACTCTTGGGGATTTTCCCCTCTAGACTATTTTGACTAATTGGCGTTGGTTGAAAGATGGAGGAAATTTTGGCATAATTGCTGCCAATATGTTCTGTGATTTCTCATTGAAATTTAGATTTCCATTTTTTCCCCAACCCGCTGTACATTTTAACAAGATCCCGCCTGCCTAAAACATCCTGCCTGTGAAACACCCACACATTTGCATTGTTTATCCCCCCCCAAATCCTAAATTTAAAGCTCCAGCTCAACAAAGCCCATTTGCTGTCTGTTTTCAGGAGATGTGCTGGTTTCTCCTGAATGGTTGTGTCCAAACAACCCACGTAAATGGATGCTAATGTACTGTGCTGCTGAATAACAGAGGGTATATTTTGCTTGCCATTTAGCTCAAGTAAGCAAGCCCGTTGGTACATCCCAGTCTGGGCACTTCACAATTAGAGTCCTGATCTTGTTAAGTGCACGTTGATGGTAATGGCGAGATGGCAAATTTTGGTGGAAAACCAGAGCTCTGGCTGTGTGGGTGAATGTTTAACTCTTCAGAGCACTTGCAATAAATAGGCAAAGGCATAAAGATAGATTAATGCCACTCTCCTGAGTTGCAGAAGAAGGCTGATTGAGTACGGATAAGCTCCAGTGACATATTTAGGATCTGGAAAAGTCAGTGATGGACTCCCCCTTGGGGTGAGATGAGCAGAGCTAGAGGCAAACTCTGGGAAGGGTCTGAACATTGCTATGAGAGGCACTGCTATTTAGTTCTGAGATGGAGAATCCTTAAGGATAGATCAAAGACAACAACCTTCCGGCAGTCAATGTACCTTCCTCTTCGGCATGGACTCAGGCCTTGCTCGGATTGTCTGCAACTTCATGTTACTGTCTCTCTGGGTTATTGATTTAAATGCTCAGGAGTCTGAAGATGACCTAGGGAAGTTTCTCATAGTAGCATTAACAGAGCCCATTCCACAGACTGTAGAGGGCCAGATTATGCTGAGTAGCACCTTACTCAACTAGACTACTCCTGGAGCAAGACACTAGTTAGCAGAAGTAAGGGTATCGGGTCCATCTCCAATATACTAAAGCACAGTTGTGAGAGGAGAAACAGGAATAGAAATGATCACATGGTCCAGATCCTCAGCTGGTGCACATCATTGACTTCAATGGAGCTACACCTGCCCATTGACCCTCCAGCACCAAGGCCTGATGCAAAGCCCTTTGAAATCAGTGGGAGTCTTTCCATTGTTTTCAATGGGCTTTGGATGAAGCCCTTATTGCAGAAAGGGTGCGGAAGAGCTAAAAATGGAAATCTATTCCCTGGTGGAAAAGGCTGGCCCTGTCCAGCCAAAGAGTTCCTGCTCCAGCCTATTTATAGACCCCCCACACCTGTATACAAAGCCTAACTAGGATGGAGCCAGCAAATCTCTCTCTTGTGTTAATATAGTAACGGGATCTGGGCTTCCTGCAGTCCAGAGCATCAAAGAATCTCACATTGGTGTCCGCTTCCTGCAGCATCGGTTGAAGAACTTTCCATCTGAGCAGTCGTTAGGGATTTCCTCATATGCTCCTGCTGCAGCGCCTGTCATGTGCAACATCATCTGCATAAAAATTCAAAGAATGCCGCTGCTTGTTCACTGCCGGGCCAAAAGGGCTGTATCAAATATGAGGCCATACGCCCAATGACACAGAGGGGGGGTCAAGCCGCAGGTTCTCAGAGCACGAATTGTTGCCTGCTTTGGAGAAGAGGGGACCGATGCACAGCCCATCTGCAGTGTCACTGATGGCGCAGACGAGGTACCGTGCTGCATTTCAAACGTATCTAGGGGGACCATACATCCCATTTTGGCCGGGACAGTCCCTTTTCTAAGCCCTGTCCTGGCCGTCCCGACTTTTTTTGGCAAAAGTGGGCATTTGTCCTGTTTGCCAATTTGATCAGTCGGCAAAAGCAAACGGGACAAATGCCCATTTTGGGGGGAGGGAAATGGGATGCAGCGGAACGTGTGTGTGTGGGGAGCGGTGATGCCAGCCCCATGCGGGGGAAGGGGGGAGAGGCAGGGCTCCGGTGGGGGGCAGGCAGGGCTCGGGCGAGAAGCGATGCCAGCCCCAGTCTTTCGGAAATATGGTCACCCCATTTAATATGTATGTCGCTGCTCGCCAGAATCCTGCCTGCCCCCCTGCATGGGGAGGGGGGCTTGGGTGAGTGGCTCGGGCCAGCCCCATGGTGGGGAGGGGGAGGGTCAGCCCTGCATGATGTCCCATTTTCCCTTTGGGAAATATGATCACCCTAAACGTATTCTCTTTTTAAAATTCCCCTCTTTTAGGATGCCCAGGGGTGGGTCTCGCTCTGAGCTCTGTTATGTGTTTGAGCAGGGTTTGGAATTTCTGATTGTCCTGTCAAAAGATACAAAATGCCACTCCCCTCATTCATAGATTGTTGCCTGGCCAGGAGATACCTTTGTGTCTCACAATGAACAATGTAATACTTATCAATACCACTGTCCCCTCCCTTGCCACCGGCTTTCACAGCAAAAGATGGTTGCTCTGCACTTCATCCCCTCTTTGCTGATGCTGAATTACCTAAAACGTTTGATTTTTGCCTTTGAGCAACAAACTGCAGCAGAAGGAACGTCTACACAGTGAAAAGCCAGGAAGCAGGGACGGGCATCGGGCTACGCATGTCTGAATGAAAACGGAGAGTTGTTTGGGTTCCTTCTGTAAAGATCAGCACTTTAAGACGCCTGAAAATATTTCTCTATGGCAGTAAGAAGAAAGCACAGTTTCAGCACATGGGAAAATGATGGCTCTGTATTGGAAATGCAAACTACTTATGCAATATGAGCTAATATAAAACAAGAGCGTCTTGTGTTTCTCCATAATTGAATTGAAGGAAAAATCCTTGACATCAGGAAGCGTTTTGCATGAATTAGAACCAAGTAAGGACTTCTGGTTTTGTCCCAAAGTGAGACTGTCATTAAGAAAATCAATCACTGTCAGATGTAGTTACAGATGCCATCTCCCTTTCCCGTGGGGGAAGGCTGGACAGACACCACGACTGAAGTCAATGGAGCTATGCTGATTTACAACAGCTGAGGAGCTGGGGCTATGTTGCATTATCATCATTTAATGGTCATCTCTTGACAGGCGGTGCCAAAGAAAGATCAAGCTATTGATAAGGAAGGAAGGAAGGGGTACCACAGATAAAATTCCTTTTCCTTTTCAAACTTTGCCTCTTAAATACATTTTTAAGCATTTGCATTAGTTAGCTGAGATGAGATTTTTCAAACCTGCCTACGGGATTTGAAACCACAATCCTGTTCATCTCTAACAAGGACAAGGTACAGACTAACACGGCTACCACTCTGAAATCAAATTCCTTGGTTGACTTTGAAATTCTCAGCCTTCCTACATTTCTGGCTGGGAGAAGCAGGAATAAATCAGCTTCAGTAGCTGGCCTTTCAAAGTAACAAGTCCACATTTCTTCTTCTCCACACATAAAGCCATCTTTCCACAGCCGAGCTCTGATGGAGTTACTGCTGGGATAATTTGGCTCCATCTCTCTGTGTGGAGACCTCTCTTATCTACATCATCAATCAAACTTTTCACTGTGCTAATCTCAGGGACTATTGGGGGAACGACAGCTGGGCCCCACGTTGCTCAGACCCAGAGTGGACACTGGCATGGATAGATCCCCTCTTCCCTTCCCCATCTGATCAGCGGGAAAGTCCAAGAAGGAGATGAGTCAGCAGAAGTCACTTCCTGCTCTAAAGAAGAGATATACAAATTAAATGAGATCTTGTCCCGAAAAGGGAAACATTAATGAGGCTCTGGAGACATAGGGCGAGCTGCTCAGCTGCTGAAAATCAGCATAGCTCCACTGACTTCCAAGCTGCCGCAGGAACCCAGAAAGGGCTTCCCCTGGATCGCTCTGGAGGTAAATGCAGACCCAGATGTTTCTGTGCAACATTTCAGATGGAAATGAGTTAAACTCCAAAAGGACAGGGCACAAAGGTCTAGAAAACATGACCTATGAGGGAAGATTGAAAAAATTGGGTTTGTTTAGTCTGGAGAAGAGAAGACTGAGAGGGGACGTGATAACAGTTTTCAAGTACGTAAAAGGTTGTTACAAGGAGGAGGGAGAAAAATTGTTCTTCTTAACCTCTGAGGATACGACAAGAGGCAACGGACTTAAATTGCAGCAAGGGCGGTTTAGGTTGGACATTAGGAAAAGCTTCCTAACTGTCAGGGTGGTTAAGCACTGGAATAAATTGCCTAGGGAGGTTGTGGAATCTCCATCATTGGAGATTTTTCAGAGCAGGTTAGACAAACACCTGTCAGGGATGGTCTAGAATAATACTCAGTCCTGCCGTAAGTGCAGGGGACTGGACTAGATGACCTCTCGAGATCCCTTCCAGTCCTATGATTCTATGATCCACATTCCCAAGGCTCAAACAGAGCCATTCCTAATGTGTTGAGATACAGAAAAATACAAAGGACCAAATCCTGCTCTTCTTTACATCTTGTGCAATAGCAATAACTACTAACTGGTGGGGGTGAGGAAAGAACATCCCCCATCGGCAGTTTAATCCAGAGTTGTCTACTATGGAGATTCCAGTACCTTTCCCCAGAAGCAGCTGGTACTGGCCATTGTCACAGAGTGGATGCTAGAAAGACCATGGGTCTGGCTCAGTATGGCTGTTCCTGGGTCAGGGCAGAAGTAGGCTCAAAGGCTCATAGGCTCCTACGTCTATTGATTTCAGTGGAAGTTAGGAGCCTAAATACCGTTGAGGATCTGGGCCAAAGTGAACCAATCACCTTCTTGCCCGGAGCGATTTGTGTGAGAGAATGTTGTTGATTTGTGATCAAGCTTTTAATATTCATGGTTCAGCAGCTTGGATCAATTAAGTAAAGAAATCGGAGCATCCAGCCAATGT
The DNA here is from genome assembly GCF_028017835.1 of Emys orbicularis. NCBI lineage: Eukaryota > Metazoa > Chordata > Testudines > Emydidae > Emys > Emys orbicularis. Next base: position 8,731,907 of record NC_088686.1, on the reverse strand, counting down.
GCCCATTTGACTATAATTAGATCCATCTGTTGCAGACACAGAAAACGGCTAATAGCTGCAGATTGCAGCTATCATTTCTCCAAATAGGCTCCCGCACTTCCACTCGCGCGGACCTGTGGGAGTTGCAGCAGCAAGGGGAATCGCTAATTTTTGGAGGAACATCAGCCATTCTTCCTGCAGCTGCCACGATCACATGGAAAACAAGTGGGATGGAGAAAAAATTAATTTTCCCTTCTGAAGACTATGAGCAGTGTTTATTTGCTGCTAGATAATAGCACTTTGGTTGAGAAGCCGGCATTAGCCTTTTGCGCGACTCAGGGATACATGGTGAGAACATACTGAGCATGTTGGGGGGAGGGATAGCTCTGTGGTTTGAGCATTAGCCTGCTTAAACCCAGGGTGGTGAGTTCAATTCTTAAGGGGGCCATTTAGGGATCTGGGGTAATAATCTGTCTGGGGATTGGTCCTGCTTTGAGCAGCGGGTTGGACTAGATGATCTCCTGAGGTCCCTTCCAACCTTGATATTCTATGATCAGCCTCAGCTTGACTAGCAAAGAGCCCCAATCAAAGAATTTCCCAGTAACTTTCTTGGAGTTTTCAATATCAGGAAAACAGGAAATCCCATTGAGAAAATCATCAGCACATATCCCAGCACAACTCCTGTTGACTCCAGGGTGCAGAATCAGACCCTAATGGCAATGGGTGATGAGTAAGGTTTAAAAGAAGCATTTTCCGTTGCTGCACTTCATTTGCCCGGGTAAAAGACCTAAACTACCAGCTAGCTATAGAACACGTATGGTATCTTTCTTTCGGGGATCTCTGTGGTCAAATCACAGCCGCCGTTCAGTTGGCCAACAAACAAAGCTGAGGACATTTTCAACAGTAGCCATTCATTTCGGGCACCTCCGTTTTTGACACCTGGGAGCTGGCTTTTCAGAAACGTTTTGCACCCACAAATCCAGAGATGGAAGGACGGGCCAGTGATTATGGCACTAGTCTTGGACTTCGGAGACCCAGGTTCCTGTGTGGGTCCCTGTTTGGCCACAGACTTCCTGTGTGACCTTGAGCAAGTCACTTAAGTCTCTCCTTGGGCCTCCATTCCGCAAGTGATAGCACTGCCCCATCCCCCGGGGGCTTGTGAGAATAAATCCACTAAAGACTGAGAGGTGCTCCAATGCTACAGATAAGTCCCCAGGATAGATAGAATTGCAGTCAATGGGGGTATTGAGGCTGCAAGTGTTCAGCAACTCTTACAATCAAAGTGCAGGGGTCACAAGCTGGGCAGTGAGGCACCCAGAAAATAGTGACTGTTTGTGAAGGCCTCAGTAAATTATCTCCTTGGGCAGAAACACTGAGCCAAATCCTGATTGGAGAGATCACTGTAGAACCCCCACCCAGTGGGTGTCACTGAGATCAGTGGGTGGCCTATCGCATGATTGAGTTACACTGTTATCCCAGTGTTTAGTGTGTGCTGCCGTATAGAGCAGTGAGAACCTGTCTGTATCCATTTGTTGTCTCTTTTCCAATACTTAGATCGTAAGCTCTTTGGGGCAGGGACTTCTCCTTTTGGTCTGTGTTTGTACAGCGCCTAGCACACTGGGATCTTGGGCCATGACTGGGGCTCCTAGGTGCTATGATATAATAATGACTGCAGAACCCAGTGGGCACTGCCAGCTTTTGGAAATGCTGAGGAAGGACTAGTTGGACAAGAGTGAAGAAAATCGATTTCTCCTGTGACTGTTGAATCACACAAGCTATAAATCCCGTGTCTTTGCTTAGCGTGTATCTTTGTAGTAGGTGATCATCGACGTCTCACTGAAAAGAACAACAGCAAAAAGAAGGCAAAAACATTCACTTAAAAAAAAAAAAAAGAGAGAGAAGCAATCAGCTGCAATCATTACTAAAGATAAATCAGCAGCTGCTGCCCTATTTTGTAGAGGATATTGTGTTCTGGATTTGGAGTGGTAGCCAAATTCTCCACAAGAAAAGTTCAGCGCTATGAAGTAGGCCAAATGGACTAAATGTAGGATCTCTCATACCAATCGTGACCCAAAGTTGTTGTCATTTGATCGCTATTTAGTGGTCTACCCAACATGAAAGAAGTTGTTGGTCTTATTCCATCATTTTATGACTGCCAAATGTCTCAGCTGGTTTGGACTGTACAACACAGAGCAAATTATTGCTCTGTCCCAAAGCATTTATCCAAGAAATGGGTCTGTTGTGCACAAAAAAAATAAAAAATAAAAATAAAAGGAAGTTCTTTATACAGCGCACAGTCAACTTGTGGAACTCCTTGCCTGAGGAGGTTGTGAAGGCTGGGACTATAACAGGGTTTAAAAGAGAACTGGATAAATTCATGGAGGTTAAGTCCATTAATGACTATTAGCCAGGATGGGTAAGGAATGGTGTCCCTAGCCTCTGTTTGTCAGAGGGTGGAGATGGATGGCAGAAGAGAGATCACTTGATCATTACCTGTTAGGTTCACTCCCTCTGGGGCACCTGGCATTGGTCACTGTTGGTAGACAGGATACTGGGCTGGATGGACCTTTGGTCTGAGCCAGTATGGCCATTCTTATGTTCTTATCGCAAAAACACCATCAGTCTAGAAATCTACTCACCCTCCCCCCGCCCCTCGGGCATGAACCTGGCAAACAAATAGCGGACGTCTTCACTAGAAATGTGCTAGATTAAAGCATCCCTGTGACGTTATTGATATAATCTGGGACCATATAGAACATGGTTGCAACCAAAGTCCTGTAGTGGCACCAAATCTTGTATAAAGGGGGTCAAATGAGGTGTCTAAGACAAGGTTATGGTTTGCTGGTTATAATTATGCTGTCTATATGTATGTATCAGTTTTGTAGTTGAAGTTATGAATATTGGCTGTATACTGTCTGTATTTCAAACTTACGCTATGCTTCTGGGAAACTTCCCAGACAAGTTGGTGTTAGCTCTGCCTAGCCTGCTTGATGACCCATTAAGGACCATCAGCTATACAATTGACCTATTGAGAGAAGGCAAACACGCCTTGCAACTCAGCAAAGTATGCAGGAACTGGCCCATGTGACTCCAGACTCCATTTTGCTGTAATTTTCCACAGTAAGGACAAAGAGGTTTTCTTATACCTGGAAAAGACTATAAAAAGGCTGATGCCTCTCCTCCATCTTGTCTTCAATCCTGCTTCTTACCTCTGGAGGGACTTTGCTACAAATGGAAGCTCTACACAAAGGACTGAATGACCCATCCCAGCTGTGGATGTACTCCAGAGATTTGATTTGAACCTGCAGTTTATTCTATCACTGCTACAAGCCTGAACCAAGAACTTTGCCATTACTGTATGTAATTGATTCCATTTAACCAATTCTAGCTCTCATCTCTATCTTTTTCCTTTTATGAATAAACCTTTAGATTTTAGATTCTAAAGGATTGGCAACAGCGTGATTTGTGGGCAAGATCTGATTTGTATATTGACCTGGGTCTGGGGCTTGGTCCTTTGGGATCGAGAGAACCTTTTTGCTTTTACTGGGGCACTGGTTTTCACAACCATTTGTCCCCATATCAAGTGGCACTGGTGGTGATACTGGGAAGCTGGAGTGTCTAAGGGAATTGCTTGTGTGACTTGTGGTTAGCCAGTGGGGTGAGACCAAAGTCTTCACTGTCTGGCTGGTTTGGTTTGCCTTAGAGGTGGAAAAAACCCAGCCTTGGACTGTAACTGCCCTGTTTGAACAATTTGTCCTGAATTGGCACTCTCAGTTGGGTCCCGCCAGAACCGCATCGTTACAATCCCTGCTTGTGATTCCAGCTGCTTTCCACAGCTCCAAGCATGACCTCTGCCTTAACAAGAGTGAGTCTGCCTTAGCCAGTTGTCATCTGGTCTTGGTGGTACATTATTTACTATTTATACTGTGGTACCACCCAGGGGTCCTGACTCAGGAATCAGGGTCCATTGTGCCAGGCCCTGTACACACAACAAAAAACAGACCGTGTCCCATATCGTACAAACGGAGGCCCTGCTTTGGGGGAAAGCACTTAAGAATGTGCTAGACCATTGGTGTTATTTTAGCCAGCGGAACGTAAGCGTGTGCGTAATGCTCTCCCGGACTGGCAGGCTTTTCTGAATCGGGGCCTATGTATCTGATGAGGTGAAAGAGAGAGCAAGAGACACTGGGGAGGCCGCTCAGCTACATCATCCATGTCCATGTGCACACAATCGCCATCTATATGTATCTGGGGGCTGGGCACCATTTTGAAAATCTAGGGTGACATCCTGGCTTCAGTGGCAAAACTCGCATGGAGTTGAGTGGAGCCAGGATTTCACGCCTAGGCTTTAAAGGTGAGGAAACGGGCCCCTGTGGGCTTCACTTGCTGCAAAGGACCCCTGCGGCGGTTCTGTGCTGCTCCAGCATGGAAGTGATAGCATCTATTGCTCCCAAAGCTGCTTAGCAGACTGAGCTTGTGTATGAAGACGTACATGGGTGCAGATCGGACGAACAAAGGGTCCTTGGCCAAGACGCAAGATGGAGCAGCTGTAAGAGATTCACTCGAAAGCCAAAAGATTAGTAATATGAAGAGGGGAAAGGGAGGAAATACCCTCCATCCGTCTCGTCCGTTTCCTCTCTCCCCTCCTGAGCGCCTCTGCCATGTGGTGTGGTCTGCTGCTTAAGCATCTTAATGCTTTTTCCCCTTTAAAAAATGCTCCGGGCCTTGCTCCTTACCAGTGAAGTGAGAGCTGTGCATGAGAGCAAAGCTCTCCTGTTATGTCACTGCAGGGACATCTGCTAAGCCTTCTTGGAATTGACATGCTCCAGAGAAACATTCCCTTTCCTTTCTGGATGACATCAGCACAGATTCGGTGCTGAATGTTGTGCATGTAAAATATTTGCCGTGTTAACAGAAGCAACAGTTGCCTGCACTCTGTCAAAACCCTGATAAGAGCTACTGCAGGTATCATGCCAGGCTGAACGCCTGTATTAGGGAGGGAAAGCCGGTCCCACTAAAGGCAAAACTCCCACCCATCTCAGTGGGGCTAGGAGTTCACCCTCTGTGTTTAATACTGCATCAAGCTCAGCTTTACTGTGCACAGAAGTATTGAACTAATTTTTGCTTTGCCATCCATAAATTCAGTCCAGCTGTTTTAGGAGCATAGTGTTCCCGTCGTGGGTAACACACTGGACTGGGATTCATAAGATTTGGGCTCTGTTCTTCTCTCTGCCCCTGGCCTGCTGGGTGCCCTTGGGCAGGTTGCTTTAACCTTCCTGTGCCTCGGTTTCCCCATCTCTCCTTTGTAGAGTGCTTTGAGATCTCCTGTTTCTTCCTACTCCCAGCGCTTGGGTTATGATTTGAAGCCGGAGGGTTTATATCCCTGCAAACTTTAAAAAAAAATCCCTGCTAATGTGAAGCAGGATGACCGTGTTCACTGTCTCTGTGTCTTGACCTCAAAAGTGAGCACCATGTGGTGGCATTTAAATCCACACCCTTACAAAACCTAGACCAAATGTGGACACAAATAGTACCAGTGAAACTAACCCTACGCCAGAGTCCAGCCACTTACCAGCAAGCCCTTCCTCTTTGAGAAAAGCTTTTCCACCAAGACCAGAAGAATGTGTAAAGCAGTAACCACAGCCCTCCCCTTCAAAGAAATCAACCCCAGGAGGGGCTTCCTCTAACCAGGGAAGCAGACGAGGGGAGGAGACTACATGAAATACACTAGCAACCTCGCGCTGCCGATCCGTTAATTTAGAAGGCACTGAAAAACTCCCAGCACTCACTCGTTACATTTTCAAACAGGCACCTTCCTGCTTTCCCCTGTGCTGGCCCTCCTGTTTGGGAGGAGCTCCCCGTAAACGTCCACAAAGCTACCTCGATATTTCCCTTCAACTCCCTGCTCCAAACACTCCTTTGCTGTGATGCGACAGCAGTTAGACTGCCGGTGTGCTGAGACCGCCGCCGATCAGGCTGACCTATCTCATCTCGCTGGTTCCTTGTGCTCTCCCTTTTGGCTGAATCCATTTGCAGCTCTTGTCTTATACCTAGATTGGAAGCTGTTGGGGGCAGGGCCTGTTTTCTGTTCAGCGTTTGTACAGCGCCTAGCACAACGGGGTCCTGGTCCATGAGTAGAGCTCCCCCTAGTAGTACAAATGAATAGTAACAATGAATGGGCACCAGCGCATACCCTAAGGCAGACAGATGAAGATGATTAGGCTTTGAGGTTAGGTTTAAGAACTCAACGTTGTTTCTGTTCTGATTCAGGGGTGCTGGAACGGGGGAGGGAGGGCGGGGAAGGGGCCATGACCCTCCCACTTTTGAAAGTGGATAGGCCTTTTCGCCATGGGCCTGGCCCCCTGCCCCGCCTCTTCCCCCTGAGGCCCCGCCCAGGCTGGAAGCAGGAGCCTGGTTCAAGTAAGAGTGGCCCAGGGAGCCCAGGCAGCTGTGGGGAGTTGCTCAGGACAGGTGGAAGGTCTTACCTCGACCCGGCTCCAGCTTCTGGCTTGGCCTGGGGATGGGGTCTCGGGGCCAAAGAGCTGCAGCCGGGCCATGGTAAGAGTTGCCTGGGCAGCTGTGGGGAGCCGCAGACCCTCCATCTGCCTTGGGTGGGGGGTTTGGGGGGCAGGGACACGGGCTGGGGCCTGCTTTCAGCCCTGGGCAGGTAAAGGGGCCCAGGCTCCCCGGCCTGGCTCCAGCTTCTGGCTTGCCTGGGGGGCAGGGTCTCGGGGGGAAGAGGGGCAGGGGTGGGGTGCGCCCTCCCCCCACTATTAGGAAGAATCCTTTGCCCCTGTTCTGATCCTTGTAGACTCAAAACGTAACCCAAACCAGCCTGTTCTCAGCCTGGTCCTTACGCCATAACACGCCGAATCTCAAATAGAAGCACAATGACAACATCACTTGGAATCCGTTTTTGTCTTCAAAACGTCCCAGGAGAAATGAGCATTTCCTGTTTATTTTCTTAGCTTCCCCGGTGCAATTTCTAATCAACTCTCCAAGGGCTGTGGAGATTTCCTGTCCATGCTTCAGCCCCACAAACTCTCACACGCTCTCCGGTATGGAATCTAGCTGTAGTTTTCCCTCCAGGGTGCGTGGTTAAATATTGTTGACTATCAGGCCTCATAGGTGCAGATGGCACTTTGCAGACACAGATACGAACAGAGGTCCCTGCCCAGAGTAGCGTACAGTATAAAGACTTGGGTGCACAGTGTGTGTGGTTGGGGGGGGGGGGGGGGGGGGGGGAGGCGCCTTCACACCCGACCTCTCTTTTCATTCCAGGCATAGTCTCCGTCCTTGTGTTCCTCTGAGTGCATGAGCTGCTCCAGCCCAGTGCTGCTAGCTCTCCCAAGGGGGCGAGGCCCATGGCCAGCTCTGTGCTGGGGTGGAGGGGAAGGATAGCTCAGTGGTTTGAGCATTAGCCTGCTAAACCCAAGGTGGTGAGTTCAATCCTTGAGGGGGCCATTTGGGGATCTGGGGCAAAAATCTGTCTGGGGATTGGTCCTGCTTTGAGCAGAGGGTTCGACTAGATGACCCCCTGAGGTCCCTTCCAACCCTGCTATTCTATGAAGTTATGGCAGGCTGTGGTGTTAAGTCTCATAAGGCCTGAGGTTACAGTACTGGAGTGGGACTCAGGAGAGCTGGGTTCAATCCTCTTCCTGTTTTATCTTGGGCAAGTCGCTTAATCTCTCTATGGGAAAGGTGCGAGGAGGTGTGAATTTAGGCACTTGCATGCTGTGGCAATGGGGCCATGCCGGGAGCTATATAGATATGGAGTCACAGTGCAGCCCGAGATAACAGACAGAGTGGGGGGGAAGGCTGCTAAGGAAGTAGCTATCTAAGGCTACGTCTTCACTACGGGGGGGGGGGTCGATTTAAGATATGCAAATTCAGCTATGCGAATAGCGTAGCTGAATTCGACGTATCGCAGCCGACTTACCCCGCTGTGAGGACGGTGGCAAAATCGACCTCCGCGGCTTCCCGTCGGCGGCGCTTACTCCCTCCTCCGCTGGTGGAGTAAGAGCGTCGATTCGGGGATCGATTGTCGCGTCCCAACGAGACGCGATAATTCGATCCCCGAGAGGTCGATTTCTACCCGCCGATTCAGGCGGGTAGTGTAGACCTAGCCTAAGCGTTTGTAAGACACCAGTGGCCACCAAGGTGTTGTGGTTTCACAAGTGGTGTAAAGGAAGGCGCGCTCTGCTCCGCAGGTTGTTATAATGGAGGCTGTGAGTGTCTGTTCAACAACTTCTTCCTCACAGAGAAACTGGGAGGAAGCTAATACTGTACAGAAAAGATGTTGCAGACTGCCTTGAACGCCATTCGATTTGGTTCCAGCTGGTTATCTTCTGGTAAGTGCAGCCTGTGGAATTGTGAGTGGTTGATAATATAACAAACTACGGGATTAGGTACAAACTATCCGGAATAACCCATTGATGAAATAAACCAGCCCCTCCCTCTCAACCTGTATTTAATGATGCTTGTAGAATGGCATGAAAAGGGGGCTGATCATTTGTGGGTTTTACCCACTGCAAATCATCAGGTGGGAAAGTGTCAATTATATGGCTTCTCAAAGCGGCATATTATGAGCTGAATGGGGACAGTTCGAGTGACGGCCAGACACAGCAGTGATGAATCAGTGATGAATCACCTCTTTAGAAGACGGAGGATGTTAGACTTGATAACGGCCCTCCTGAATGCTTTCATGGCTGTTAAAAATCTTCTTTGTACACAAACGTATTCCATAATATTCCCTCGGAAAAAAAGGTGGCCCGGTCTGTTTCTGCCTTTCGGGACCAAACAAAAGGAACACACATTGTTGATAATAAGCATGTGTCTTTGTTAAGACGGAACTATTAAAACAATTAAAGCCCAGCAGACAAAGATTGCGGTGTTAGCTATTGGAAATACAGAACCCGCAACCGAGAGTCCATCCACTGGGCAGTGTCTTTTGCCACAGGTTCTTAAGTCCAACAACCAAAAGTTCCTTTAGTGTGCCTCTGCCTTGTCCCTCTACCGCACCCCACTCACAGCTGTTGTCCTTGGTCAGTGAAGACCCAGAGTTCAGAAGTGCATTCGTGTGAATTCACTTCCCACCCGGGGGGGGGAGAGGAGAAGGCACCTTGCTCACTCCTTCAGCCGCTCGCTCCTCCAGCCACTCCAAATGCACCACTGGCCGCACTGCCAGCCTCTTGCTGCTGTGCCAGCCACTCCGTTTGCTCCGCCGGCTGCTTGGCTCAGTCCTAAGGGATGTCTGTAGGTACTTGCTGAGCATCGATAATACAAATATTTCAGGCCAAAGGGGCACGAGCAGGGAATGTGAAACCTAGAGTCAGATTATTAGCTGGAGAAGATCAAGCAGGTTTACGACATGCCCAGTAATGAATCAGGCCAAGATTTTCAAACGTGGCTAGCGATACCGGCTGCCTCCATTTTTCGGGGCCCAAGTTGAGACACCTTAAAGGGGCCTGTGTCTTGGGGAGTACCAAGCACCCCTCCTTTGGCAAACCAACGGGAGGGGGCAAACCAGCTGCACGCTGGGGGTTTGCAAAACACCAGCATCAAATCTCCACAGACGCATCAACCCACAGTTGTGTGTGTTTCCTTTTTTCCAGCTGGCCAAGAGACCTGTCCGGCCTTCCAGCTTCTGCTTGCCTTGCGGGGAGATGGAGTCCAGTGAACCGCTCTGGCCATCAACCCAGGGTGGCCCAACTGGCCCAGAGGGCTCCCCACACCAGGGCCACGTTGGCACACCAGCCCCCAGTGCATGGCTGGCCAGCGGTGCGAACAGACCAGCCATTGGCATGGGGCTGATTCAGTCCCCACCACCCCACAGCTGGGGGGAGGGAGTCGCTGAAAGTCCCATACAAAGAGGGGCTTATACTAACCCCGACCTGTCCCCACATAATCCGGTGTGCAGCGCACCAGCGGGGCCGGCTCTTGCTTCCCCCCCCCCCAGGCAATCGGGGGACCCCCTGCGTCCCCACATGCCGGACTCCAGCTGGCCCCCTCCGCCCTGGGCTCCTGGCACCGCCGGGCTTAACAAGAACCAGATGCGGCGCCGCTCCGGCTTGCTGGGGCCGGGAGTGATTGGCCGCTGGCCGGGCTCGGGGCGCCCAATGGCGGCGGCGGGGCAGAGCCGAGACCCCGCCCCGGCCCAGGACAGCGCCGGGAGCTCAGGTCGGACGTGGTGGAAGCGGCTCCTGGGCTGCAGATTCCTGCCGCCGCCGCCCGGGAGGGGAGCCAGCCCCGGGCCACCGCCGCCCCCAGCATGGGGCTCCCCGCGCTGCTGCTCGTTCGCTGCCTGCTGCTGGGCTCGGTGGCGGCGCTGCCCCGGCGGGAGCTGCTCCCCTACGGGGCGCCCCGGGGCGATCGGCTGCTGCAGGACGGCGACGACGAGACCTCGGCCGTGGTGACGCTCGGGAAGCCGCTGCTCTTCTACGAGACGCGCTTCAGCCACCTCTATGTGAGTGCTGAGCGCCGGGCCCGGGGCTCGAACCCGCGGGTGCACGGATCGGGGCTCCCGGGCACCCCCGCCCTGCCCAGGTTACAGTCACCCGGGGGCTGGAGGCTAGAACGAGAGCTGAAGGGCTAGTAACAGCCCGCAGCAGGGTTATTGGTCCGTAGGGTGACCAGAGAGCAAATGTGAAAAATTGGGGGGGGGGGGGGGTAATAGGAACCCATATAAGAAAAAGACCCAAAAATCGGGACTGTCCCTATAAAATTGGGACATCTGGTCACCCTATTGGTCCGGGACTGGGCAAACTTTTTAGTCCGAGGGCCACATCTGGGTATGGAAATTGCATGGCAGGCTACTCCCCCCCTCCACAGGTGCCGCCCCTGTAGCTCCCATTGGCCGTGGTTTCCGGCCAATGGGAGCTGCAGAGCCGGCACTTGGGGCGGGGGACAGTGTGTGGAGCCCCCTGGCTGTCCCTAGGTGTAGGAGCCGGAGGGGGGGACATGCCACTGCTTCCCGAGAGCTGCGCGGAGCCACAGCACATGCAGATCAGGGCAAGCCCCCGACCCCGCTCCCTGGCAGGAGCTTGAGGGCCAGATTCAAAGGTCTGATGGGCTGGACGCGGGCCCGCGGGCTGTAGTTTGCCTAGCCCTGTCCTGGGAAGTTGCAAAGAACTTGGTGCATCCGTAGATTGTCCTACATGCTCCCATTTCACCCAGCTATCCCTACCCCTACCCCTCTGTCTAGCTAACGGTGCTGGAAAACATTGTGCCCAGCTGTTTCCTCTGGTGTGGGGGTTGCCTGGAGTGAGCCTGCAGCTGGGGATGGAGCTCACATGGGTAGAGAGGAAAGGGAGGAAGTTGAGGTCTTTGTTCCCCCCTGTAATGTTGGGTAAGTGAGGTCCCTTGTGGTGGGGCCCCTGCTGGACTGAAAGCCCCTGGATGGGGTGGGTGGAAGGACTTGGCTCGGAGGGAGGAACTGGTGATGCAGAGGGGGGCGGGGGTGTTGCAGTGAATGGGATCTTTCTGCACTGCAGCTGTTGCTGCCTGTTGACAGGAGTCCTGTGAGGGTGGACCGAATGGTGGAGGGTGCTTTGAGTAGAATTCTTTGCTGTCTCTTGTAGGTAGGGACCAATGGGATCATCTCCACCCAGGATTTCCCCAGAGAGACCCAGTACGTGGACGACGACTTCCCCACTGACTTCCCGGCCATCGCCCCCTTCTTGTCCGATATTGACACCAGCGGCGGGAGGGGGAAGATCTATTACCGGGAGGATCAGTCCACCGAGGTACTGGGCCAGGCCGCTCGCCTTATCCATGCTGGATTTCCTAGTGCAGCCGCCGCTGCCTTCACTCCCATCCATGCCTTCATCGCCACCTGGGAGAACGTGGGTGCCTATGAGGAAGTTTCTCGAAACTCGGAGCCCTCTAAGAAGGTAAGACCAATGTTAATGTTAGCTGCTGTGATCCCATTGGGATCTGAAGAAACAGTGTCATTCCAGAGAGAGATGTGGCTGGGAGAAGGTTTCTGTTGTCAGATGCTACCGGTGTGGTGCTCTGCTTTCTCCTGTGTTGATATCACTCGGCTGCGTGCGTGTGTTCCCTCTGTGTGCGGTCCCAGCTCTGCAGATAGCTGACACAGCAAACCCGACGAGAACCCCCAATAACCACAGACTCTAGTAAGATGCAAAGTCAAGTCGACTAGGTTTATTGCGACCTCGGACACAATTGCAGTTCCCTGTAGGTTTCTGAGCCTAACTCAGGGCATACTACGAGAAAGTGCCTCTTGGCAAGGACCCGGCTCAGTGGCGGGACTTTCCACTGTCCCCGTGGCCGGACAAAGACACCACCCCAGGGATACATTCTTATACACGGGTACAAACAAGTTACACATCACTCCTGACTTATTGAGGTGCAACCCCTCCACGTAGCAAGGTACAACCTCCCTACGTAGTAAGGTGCCGCCTCTCACCTTGTACATGTTGGTTCGATCAAAACAACTCTATCCATCATTTTACCCTTTTGCCCCTGTCATTGGGATGGGTCGGCCTGTTCCATGTTATCTGTGGAATGTTCCAGTATAGTGTATGTTCTGATATCTGGTGTCCAGTACCTTTTAGGTATGTCTCTTTTTACAGCATCAGCCCTTTCCTTGCCAGCTTCTGTGAGCAGGGCCTGCCTCTGGCTCACAACTTAACTTTGCTTTATGTTAGCAAAGTCTTGACCATTACTTTAGTTCAGGCCTTAGGCCTCATACCGGGCCTCTGATACTAAGGTTTATATCTCAGGGCCTCCTCTTACTACAGTTTCTAACCAGAAATGCATCAGGCAAATATTACCCAGGTCGATGGCCCCTGTTTCTTTTGGGTTTTTTTGAGCATCTGTACCAATTTTCCAGACTAAGGTTATGTCTACACTGCACAGTTATCCCAGGTGATTGGCACCAGGGTCTGAGCACCCTGGTTAGCCTCACTCAGGTGTGAGCATGCCCACTGCAAATGTAAGACTGACAAACCCTGGTTATTGGCGGGCGGGATCGAACTTGGGAAGCTTAGTGCATGAGCCTGTACTGCATGAGCTAAAAGCCACATGGCTCTTAGCTAAGGCTGTAGAGCAGGCTCATTAATCTCTCTCTCTAACTGGTCTCGGTGCCAGTAGATGGGACAGAACACCACACCCAGAAGATGTGTGGGTTACACAAAGTCCTACCTGCATTATTGTGTCCCCAGTGTTTCTACCCTCACCCATGTGTGTCTGGGTGCAGATCCCAGGGTTCTCTGTGCTGAGACACTCTAGGATTCTTTCCCTGTAAGTTATGTCAATTACTGAAAAACTTGTCTGTCCTCTGGGGGAGTTGTGGGAAGAGCTTTGGAGGACTATCAGCACTCAAGTGATTTAACCCTCATCAGCTTTCAACCTGAGTTAAAGTGGAGTTCAGGCTGTAACCCACACCCCCAGCCTGGGCTTAAAGTGCCTCTGAGTTAACTGTGCAGTGCAGACATATACCCTAAGACCTGGACTTTCACTCGTGTGCTCTCTAACCCCTCATGGAGCATGAGCTGAACCAGAGCTCAGACTTAGGGTCACAGCCCAAACTCCACTGTCTAGAGTGTCTACAATTGAACAACTGATGGCAGTACAGCTTGGATCTCGCATGGTGAGGCTAGAATACCAATCACAAAACGCTTAAGGACCGACTGTGAGACCCTTACTCCAAGGAGTCCTCTTGAAGTCAGCTGGGCTACTCTTGTCACTCACTGCTCACAAGGGATTCACAATCTCTCTTGCAAACACCAGTGGTGAAAATCAACGGTCATGAGCTATCATAATTTGACTACTAACAGCATCCACTCAACATATACAAAGACTTGGTCTCTGCTGCAAAGACCTTGATAGGGCCCTTTGTTTTCAGTTTTTATTATATTTAATTTTCCTGGGAATTTATCGGTGTTTATTACTACAACCAAAACGGGTGAAAATCGGTGGAAAAAACGATTAATAATTTTTCTGGGTAAATATCAGGGTTTATTTTGGTGGATGGAAGTACAGAGGGGAAAAGTATTCAGTAGCTTTGATGAATGGAATTCAATGTGGTTTGCTGCAGAACTAAAACAGAACGGAAAACAAAATGTCACCTCTGAGTTTAAGAAAACAATACATCTCTCATCCCCAAATAAATCTTTTCATTCGAATAAACAGTTTACGGTTGTAGACTTAGAACTATTAGCCTATAAATATTTACATTTAATATTGGGCCACACCATTTGCAGCGCATACACTCGCCTTCATCCTTTTCGCCTTTTTTTGTTTTTAAATCTTGAATACTTCCTTGTGTTCTGAAACGTATTCTGAGACAGATTTTCGTTTTCTTCCCATGTTAGTGTGTCAGATCTTTAAACCGTTATCTGCTTACGGCTTGAAATGTGTACATGGTGGGCGTAATATTCATCAGTACATTCAGATGCGCACGCACTTCAGAGCTTGTGTGTGTACCTGTTTGTTTATTGTGTGTATCTTCTAGACTAATACAAAGCCTTACTTCAACAGACAGCTTTGCATATACACACAGACTAACGTATTATCATACTACAATCCATTGCATGACATAGATGTATTTTCCTAATAAAACGATTTATTTTTTTATGTATTTAATGGTACAAAAGTAGGGTGAAAATCAGAAAAAAACGAATAATACTTTTTGTAAAACCCGGGATTTTTTCAGTAAAAATCAGTTTAAACTGAAAACAAAGGGGCTTAAGTATAGACAAAGAGAAAACCAACCAGGTGCTTTGAATGCTTAGAGGTGGTGCAGAAATCTCCCATTGGCCTTTGCTGAAAGGTTCAGCTGCAAATGTAGCTTCAGTGCAGTTGCTCTGGATTTACACTGGTGTAACTGAGATCAGAATCTGGCTCAGAGGGACTGATACTTGTGAAAAGAACAGGAGTACTTGTGGCACCTTAGAGACTAACAAATTTATTTCATGAAGTTGATGGATTCCATACGAGTGGAAATCCATCAACTTCATGAAATAAATTGGTTAGTCTCTAAGGTGCCACAAGTACTCCTGTTCTTTTTGCGGATACAGACTAACACGGCTGCTACTCTGAAACGTGATACTTGTGAGTATCTCAAGTAGGTGTTTGGCCCAGGGTTTGTGATTTTATTTTTTTTAAGCACTCCAAACATTTTGTTAATGATTTGGGATCCTAGTCTCCTTTTCTGGGGTTTGTTTTCCAAGTTACTCATTAACAAATGTCTCTGGGGAATTGCTTTCAGAATTTCCACCGTGGGTTGATATTGTGTATGGAAACGTAGGCACCAATTAGATCTGGTCTCAAGAACTTCCTGCAGTGATAACTGATAACACTCATGAATAGACTGAAACGCTTTCAGATTCACAGCCCTGGGATTCCCAAGTCATTTCATGGCTCTGGCCCATGAAGGCGGAAATTGCTGTCATGATGAACGCTGTTTCACTGGTCTGATTCCTTACTGAGGGGTTAGGGAGCTCCTAGTGTTGTCAGTGCCCCCCTGCTTGACTTTTACAGCGCTATTTGCACATCTCTCATGTGCCCTGAAAGCCTGGTTGTAGTCTTTTTTTTTTTTAATCTGTAATTCGTTTGGGTTGCAGAGAAAACTTCTTGAAAAAATACCTTGATTTTCTGTTCTGAGCTGCCTGCGTGCAGCTTGCTGATGACATGCTAACATCATGTTGCAACATGATAGGAACATAGGAGTTGCCATCCCAGGTCAGCCTAGTGGTCCATCTAATCCAGCATCCCTGTCTCTGACAGTGACTAGTACCAGATGCTTCAGAGATGGGCAATTATTGAATAAATTGCAGTAGGGAGTTTTCTTCCCGGCCCTATCAGTTAGGAGCTGGTTTGTACCCTGAAGCATGAATTTTTCTATGATTATTTATAATATTTATAGATACATATGATATTTATATCATGGCTACATCTACACTGCATATATCCCCCCTCAACTTTAAAAAAAAATTATATTACAGTAAGCATCTCAGAGTTACGAACACCTCAGGAATGGATGTTGTCCGTAACTCTGAAATGTCCTTAACTCCGAACAAGTCGTTATGCACTTAATCCACTGGGAGGGGGGGAGGGAGGGTTGGGGCTGCAGCCAAGGGTGTGTGTGTGTGTGTTAGGGCTGGGGGTGGGGTCAGGGCTTCTGACCCTTGGGAGCACCAGAGCTCTGGAGTTTAGATCTGGGAGGAGCGCTGGGGCTCGGGGCTTCAGCCCTGCAGCTCCATTCCTGGCTTCTGCCCTGGGGGGCGGGGCACTGGGGCTCAGGACTCCCCACAGCTCTGCTCCTGGTTTGAGCAGGGGGAGGGGTGCCTGGGCATTGGCTACAGGGGGAGCACCGGGGGCTGAAACCGGTGCTCCCCTCGTAGCTAAAGCCCCGAGCCCCAGTGCTCCCCCAGGTCTAAAATCCTGAGCCCAGTGCTCCCGAGGGTCAAAAGCTCTGACCCCGTCTGGAGCAAGCTAAAGCCCAGAGGCAATAAAGTATTTGCTTTTTGTCTCTGTCTGTCTGTCTCTGCGGCTGCCTGATTACTTCCAGTTCCAGAGGGCGTCTGGTTGACCAATAAGTCCGGAACTCTGGTGTTCGTATCTTTGAGGTTCTACTGTAATGTAACGCTGAATGTTCTCACTATCCAGTTATCTATACAAGTGCCCTATCCTTTTTTGAATCCTGCTAAACCCGGGGTCTCGCTGGTACCTTGTGGCAATGAGTTCCGCAGGCTAACCAACCACTCGTTGTATATGAAAAATATTTCCTTTAATCAAGTTATAAATTTGCTGCCTTTCAATTTCATTGGCCATCCTCTTGTTTTTGGATGATGAGAAGGCAAATAGAAGAGCCTGGTCCTGAGGTGGAGGTAATGTGGCCCAGCATTGCCGTGTGGTGAGATAATGTCACTATTCTGCACTTACTTATATTGTAGTACTAAGAGGTTGCAACAGTCAAGGGTGTCTTCAGAAAACAAGGTGTCCTTTGACCTTTACTCTCCTCATCCATACAGCATATAGACTAGTGCTGCTTCCCCATGAATGCCTTTCTGCAGCTCCTCCTTCAGCTCAAGCATCAGATGTGGAACAGCCTGTTTTAGGACTGAGAGATCTCCAAAGCACTGGCCCCCTGGCCTCTTTGCTCCAAGACCCCAAGAACCTTACAAATAGACTCTCTTTCTCTCTGCCCATGGGCTCTTATTTGGTCGTTTATCAGCTGTATCTGCTGCCTCTCCATGCTGGTGATGAACAGAGGCACAGTCTGGCTGAATGTCCAGTTGCTTTTCAAGCTGTCGAAGTGCCTCTTTCCCATTGGCAATGCATCTCTGATTCATCCACCGCCTTCCTCTATGGACCCAGTGGGTCTCCTGCAGGTTGACTGATTGACTGGAAGAAAAATCCCACGCTGTGCTAAGTGGGGATCAGGAGTGCAGTCCTCCACTCAACGCATCTTCTTTAAAAGTCCGCTGTTTAGCAGGGCTGCTGTTGCTGGAGCCGCCTGGCCCAGTTGTGGGTTTTGGTGCCATGCCAGTGCATCTCTGTTGCAGGATGTTGGTCTGACATAGGAAGTGTGGGTCACCGGTGGGGTTTGTGCTGAGGGTTTTTATGGCTGCTTTGGGAAAGAGTGCGATAGAAATGGAGTGACAGTATTTCAGGACTTCCTAACCTGGTACCAAATGGGAGTGAAGAAAAATGTGTTCTTTTTGAAGGAGGAAGTTGCTGTATGCCTCAGGGAAAACAATCATACAATCCCTAATTAAAATATCCGCTACTTGTGACATGCCAAGCATAGCTCACTCCAGGAGCAACAATTTTGTTGAACTCAAGTGTTCAAAAATCTGCCTCTCCCACTCAAAAAATTCATGAGTGGCTTAAAAATCATGAGGCTTTTTTTTTTTTAAAAGGGGGTTCTATTTGCCTTCTAGGTTTTGAACCTTTATGGTCACATTTTCAAGCTTTTCTCCGCATGCATGAGAGTTAGAACCTTACTTTTTTTTTTTTTTTAAATGCAAGTTAAGATTCTCACATAATCACATGATTCCAAGAGCAGGGGCTTTAAAATAAACACCAAATGAGACCTGCGATAAAACCGCACGATGTGGCAATGCTGGATCAATATACCGTTGCTAACGATGCTGCTACTTAGTTTGTTTAGGGACAGCATTTCACAGACATTTCTCCCCAGTGTTCTTATACACTGGCACGATCTTGTTCGAGTAACTGAAAACAGGAACGGTGTTTGTGAGCGGTCTGGTCTCTGGCAGCCTGCACAGTGAAGCGAGTTGAAATCTGACTTACCCTTAGCTGGAGCTCTGGGAAGCTGCACTGAGGTGGAATTTGCCCTCTGTGGCTCTTTTAACAAGTGTTAAACGGCCAAACTCCACTGAGATCAGCCTAGTAACAAGCTCTGAGCTGACCTTTCTTGCTCTTTGACCTCTGTCCTTTACACTCCATCCATCCCTCTTATCTGTCCCATTTTTCCCTAAACCTTCTGGCAAACTTTAGGAGCGATCCTGTCTGATTATCCTCAGTTTGTTCAGTGAGGACTTAGTGAGCAGACTCAAGCCCCAGAGTAAACTCTGTTGACTGCAGTGAAGTTGCACCAGGCTTTGCATTGCCCGGCTTTGTAGAGTGTTTTTTCCCCCCCTTTTGAGATCTTTTTCTGTGTAGCTTTGTTTGTGTTGCTGAACTGCTGTCACTGGGGCATAGTCCTAAATGCCTGTGGTTGTGAGTGTGGGGGTGTGTCCTTCACAACAAACTCCCTTTATATAGGACGGATGATGACCGCCTTGTGGAAATGCTAGGAAACTCTGCAAATAGAGCTGGGGCCCTTTTCTGGCTGTTGAAATTACTGTAATGAGAGAAGTCCACGCTGCCGAGCGTCAGTCAAGCCAAAGGCTAACGGGCTTGGGAGGGCATCTTTCCGTGACTTTACCCTCATCGTCACACTTCGAATTGGATCATTAATAGGATTTCTTTTTCCATCATTTCTCTGGAAAGGCTTTTACACATCATTTAAATTCCTTCCTTCCCCCCAATAAAACACTAGTAGGTCATTCTCATTACGTACTTATATTGCAGCAGCCCTTAAAGGACCCGTTTTGAGAGCAGGGCCCCTTTGTGCTAGTGTAACCCATGCCGGCTGGGCGTGGTGCTCTGTCCCTCTCTAGTGGCACCTAGACCACGTGGAGTTAATGAGTTTGCTACAGCCACCAAAGAGCCAGGTGACTTTTAGCTCACGCAGTAGAGGCTCATGCACTAAGTTTCAGAGGTTGCAGGTTCGATCCCACCTGCCGGCAGTGTTACAAGTGGGGCCTCGTCTGGGATATCAACTGGGAAGTCTCTGAAGCTTGGGGTGTTCTTCCTCGGCTAGGGGAAGTACATAACCCAGGCCTGCTTGGTGGGACACAGTCCCCTCTAGTGGTACCCAGACCACCTAGAGATTAATGAGTCTGCTACAGCTTTGGCTAAGAGCCATGTGGCTTTTAGCCCATGCAGTAGCGCAGAGGTGGGCAAACTACGGCCCGCGGGACCCTCCTGCCTGGCCCTTGAGCTCCTGGGAGGCTAGCCCCTGGCCCCTCCCCTGCTGTTCCCCCTCCCCCGCAGCCTCAGCTCGCTCCACCGCCGGGGCAATGCTCTGCTGCAGAGCCGCGGCCTGACCCGGTGCTCTGGGCGGCGCTCCAGGCAGCGCGGTAAGAGTGCAGGGGAGTTGGGGGTGGTGATGAGGGGGCAGGGGTGTGGATAGGGGGTGGGGTGGTCAGAGGGCAGGGAACAGGGGTGGTTGAATGGGGGTAGGGGTCCCCGGGGAGCAGTCAGGAAGGAGAGGAGGGGTTGGATGGGATGGCGAGGGTCCGGGGGCGGTCAGGGGACAGGGAGCAGGGGGTGGTGGATGGGGCAGGAGTCCCCGGGGGGGGGAGGGCGTCAGAGAACGGGGGGGTTGGATGGGGCAGGAGTCCTGGGGGGGCTGTCAGGGGGCGAGAAGCAGGGGGGGTCGGATGGGGTTGGGGGGCCGGGCCACACCTGGCTGTTTGGGGAGGCACAGCCTCCCCTAACCGGCCCTCCATTCAATTTTGGAAACCCGATGTGGCCCTCAGGCCAAAAAGTTTGCCCACCCCTGCAGTAGAGGCTCATGTGTTTAGCTCCAGAGATCCTAGGTTCAATCCCACCCACCGACAGCCGGGATCTGTTGGTGTTATACTAACCCTGGTACATACACATAGCAGGAGACAGTCCCTGCCTGTATGAAAAGACAAGACAAAGACAGTGAGAAAGGAAGTATTATACACTTTCCAGCTGGGGAATTGATGGACACAGAGATTCAGCCTCATTAAATCAGTGAGCCCAAAACTCAGAAAAAATATGTTTTAGTAGAGACTGGGGGATGGATTCTTCTCTCCCACTGGTGCAAAGAAGGAATAACTCCAAAGCAGTCAATGGGGTTACAGCCATGAGAGGGCTGGTGTGAGATACAGGAGAATTGTGTTTGGGGTTTACTCAGAATACAGTACAAAGGTTCATAGAATATCAGAGTAGGAAGGGACCTCAGGAGGTCATCTAGTCCAACCCCCTGCTCAAAGCCAGACCAATCCCCAGACAGATTTTTTGCCCCAGATCCCTAAATGGCCCTCTTAAGGATTGAACTCACAACCCTGGGTTTAATAGGCCAATGCTTAAACCACTGAGCTATCCCTCCCCCCTAGAAGCCAGGTTCAAAGGCAAGTCCAAAGGAGTTCAGCATATCAGGGGTGTGGGTTGGTTGTCCTGCAAGGTAGCTCACTCAGGATGAGTTAGGACTAGTTACTCTGCGAGGGGCTAGCTGTGAACACCCGCTGATCATGAACACGCTGCAGAACATTCAGAGGAAACCTGCACCTGATTAAGGATGACATCCTGGCTTTGCTGAAGTCAATGACAAAGCTCCCGTTGGTTTCACCGGTGCCAGGATTTCACCCCAAATTTTCAGGACCTCTCGAAATGCCCACCTGATAGCAGCGCACTTGGGTAATAGAGGCAGCAGTTTTATACAGGTCCTGATGATATTGTACTAGAGGGTCCACTGAGCTAGCAACCTAACGGAGTCCAGAATGTGGCCAGCGATGTGTTTTCTCTCTCTTCTCCCAATGTTCTTCTGACCAAGGGTGTTGATGTGAAGCCAGGCCTCGGTGCTCAGTTGGGAGAGAGAGTTTGGGAGATTATGTGAAGGCAGAAGGATCGGGAAGGATAAAAGTCCCCTGGTTGTGAAGGAAAAATCCGATGTTGTGGAGGAGTTTCTTGTGTGCTCAGGAAAAGAAGAGCTGGGGTTAAGAGCCAGGAAGATAAAGTAGAGAAAAATGATGGAAGAGCCCCGTTGCAGGGGAATAACTCACTGAGAGGAAGGGAGGGAAGTGGAATTTGTTTAGGGCAGCGTTGAAGCATGCAAGTGAAACAATGCAGTGCTTGTTATGTGGCTGATCGCCCCTCAAGTGGTGAATTCAGCCCTGTGCAGAGGGCCAGCCTGAGACCTGCTCAGCACTTATTTTGAGGAGGAAGAATGGGGATAGGGCACTGGACTTGGACTCTGGGCTCAGTTCCTGGCTGGGTCACAGAATTCCTGTATGACCTCGGGCAAGTCCTTTAAGCCACCCCGTGCGTCAGTTTCCCACGGGACTAATAGCACTGCCCTACCTCAGATGGGGACTGAGGATGGAATCAAATAGTGTTGAAGTCCTCAGATACTCAGGTGACGAGGGTCTTGTAGACGTAGATAGGGAGGTGGATGTGCTGGGTGGCTGCCCAGGGTGAATTTCACCCAAGGACAATGGACTGGAGACCTATTTTAATTTTGGGATGCCCTATGAGCTTCGCTAACTGGAGCCGCTCCTTGGTCAGTCTAAAAATTCCTGCTTATAACTAGTTTTTAGACAATGGTGGTGTAAATTGTCACAGGTCTACTGGCTTCACTGGAGCGACGCCATTTACATGGGCCAGCGATCTGGCCTGGTGTTGGTTACAAGGTACATCTGCTCCAAGGAGACGTGTGGTATATTGATTCACCTTCTAAGGAATTATCAGCTTCCTTTCCAGTGCATTGGGCCTTGTCTGCACACACACATTGTACCAAGCCACTGGTGTTGGGACAGTTATGCCAGTATAAATGTGTTTATTCTGGGATATCATACAGTGACTGGGAAAAGGAATAAGCTACACTGGTATAAGGCACCTTTATACTGATATAATTATGTCCACATGTGGGGTTGTACCAGTAGAACTATATGGGGGAAAAAATTCACATCGATAACGGTACAAAACCTATGTGTAGACAAGGGCTACAGCCATGTCTACATTACAGCCTTCTGCAGGCGTAGCGGTGTCAGTCAGGGGTGCAAAGAGGTGCGATTCCCGACCGACAGAGCTGTGCCAGCACAATGTAGATATAGCCGCAAAACTTGCACTTTTACCAGTATAGGGGTTTTACAATTCTCATACAAACTGTGGCTTTGCTAGTATAGCTGCGTCCACACTGGGAGTATAGTTAGCTGGTAAAGCACTGCTAGTGTAGATGTAACGCCGACAGACCCCGGTCATCCGCAGGCAGGATCGAACCTGGGACCTCTGAAGCTTAGTGCATGAGCCTCTACTGGGTGAGCTAAAAGCCACGTGGCTCTTATCGAAGGCTGTAGAGCAGACTCATTAATCTCTCGCTACGTGGTCTCGGTGCCACTAGATGGGACAGAACACCACGCCCAGGAGGTGGGTGGTTTACATAAACATAGCCTAAGTGATCGTGAACTGACAATCTCCGGGTTTTGGAATGGGTTCTGCTCTCACCTGATCCTGGTGTATATTTGGAGTAGCTCCTCTGACGTCAATAGCGTCGTGTGGACGACACGGGAGTTAATGGTTGCCCTCTACTCAGCGCTGCTGAGGCCACCGCTGGAGTTCCGTGTCCAGTTTTGGACAACACGCTTGAAGAAAGACGCAAACAAATTGGAGCGAGTCCAGCGGAAAGCAGCAGAAAGGAGAGGAGGTTTACAGAACCTGACCTCCGAGGAAAGGTTGAAAGAACTGGGCATGTTTATCTAGAGAACAGAAGGCTGAGGGGGGAAATGATATCAGTCCTCAAATATGTCCAAGGTTGTTATAAAGAGGACAGTGATCGGTTGTTCTCCATTTTCATCCAGCAGGACAAGAAGTGGCTTAATCTGCAGCAAGGAAGATTGAGGTTAGATGTTCGGAAAGGCTTTCTAACGCTAAGGGTCGTTAAGCACAGGAACAGGCTACCTAGGGAGGTTGTGGAATCCCCATCCTTGGAGGATTTTACGATCAGGTTGGACAACCGCCTGTCAGGGATGGTCTAGGTCAGCGTTTCTCAAATGTGGCCACATGCAGCCACCAAGGGGCTTTTCTTGCGGCCACAATCTCCTGGGCTTTGATGGGGGGGGAGAGGGGGAATGGCAAAGTAGAGGCCCCTCCCTGTTTTTCCTGGCTGCACTGCCTTGGTGTTGATTGCTGTTGCTGGGGCTGTCAGCAGGGGTTGGGCCCTGCCCCCCTCCGGAGACACCTGGGACACAACACTGGAGGAGCAGGCAGCCAGTGAGTTCCCCACTGTCCCAGAGGTGGTGGAGCTCAGGCTTTGGGCTTCAGCCCTGGGGAGGCGGCAGGCTCTGGCCGCGGGGGTTCAGGTTCCAGCCCTGGGCTCCAGCCGCAGAACTTTGGGCTCTCTCCCTGAGCCCCGTTCCCCAGCCGTGGGGCTTTGGGATCTGGCTACAGGGCTTCATGCTCCAGCCTCCCCCGGCCGGCCACCCACCCACCCTGTCGTCCCCAACCCTCGCTGCCTTCCCCGACCCTTATCCAGGGTTGAATTTGTCCCCAGGCTTGCCAGGGCTGAGTAAGTCTGCTGTGAAAAGTGATCCTTGTATGTTTGTTAATATCACTTTTCACAGCAGACTTACTAGCTAGCCGTATAGAAATTACAATGATTTGGACGTGTCTATGTGCATATTTATTTGTTTTTCCTAAAGCAAATTAAGTAGCTTAGGAAAAAATGTGAGACTGGCCACCAGCAAGAATGGATAGCCGCACTCTGAGACCACCCAAAAATTTGTCTTGAGAACCCCTGATCTGGGTATATTTAACTCTGCCTCAACACATCGGCCTGGCCCCCCTCTTGAGATCCCTTCCAGCCCTACATCTCCATGATTCTACGGCTAGAGATATAGATATATAGAGACTAGAGATAGAGACTCCAGGTATAAATGAGAGCAGAATCTAGCTTCACGTTAATAATAATGTGTCTTCCTGGAGCCGGAGGATGCTCAAAAAAACTTCACAGGGGCATTTCCTGGCTCACAGTGGCAAATTCAGGTGTCTCTCTTGTTCCTATCTCAGTTGGACAGAAGCACAGCCCTTGTTTATGTAACACGGTTTCCCCCCACCCCAGCGAGGACGCTGACAGTCTTGGGAGGGTCGTTTATGTCTGAACATCAGATCAGCGTGAAAGGCAGGTGGGTAATGGAGAAAGAGCTGGGGAAACCACAGTCCCCACACGGTCTGGTGGGTGAACTCTGTTCCTGACTGCAGCCCTGTTCTCCTGCCCTTGTTCGGTCCTCTGCTGTCCTGACCAGAGATTGCCAGCTGGGTTGTATTGCTCCCTAGGGACTGTGACTGGGGCCAGCAAAATTTGTTTCACACATAACATGTCTGGAGACTGAGGACTAATCTATGGACAGATGGTGAGTCTCATGGTCTGACTGGCTGGTGAGCAATACCGTAGAAGTTTGTTCCTGGATTTCCAAACCGTGGAAACGCCTCATGATGGGATCATTGTGGTGTGAACTGATCATTCTCTCCTTGTTTGAAGTGGACCATTGGCACCAATTGCACAAAAAGCTCATTAAGCCCAATTTAAACCACATCCCTTT
Source organism: Emys orbicularis (assembly GCF_028017835.1). Lineage (NCBI taxonomy): Eukaryota > Metazoa > Chordata > Testudines > Emydidae > Emys > Emys orbicularis. Next base: position 8,707,044 of record NC_088686.1, on the reverse strand, counting down.
GAGCCAGTGAGCCAACTCTCTCCCATACGAAATAACGAATGCAGAATGTGGTACGGTTTTGGTTCTTCGTGAGCCGCTATCGATCTCTGGCTGCTTTCCTGTGCGAGCTGAGGCAAGAATTCCATGTTAGAATTCAGTCAAACACAAACCACATGAAAAGTGGAAGGCGCACACTGCATTTGTTCCTCTCTACAGTGCTGGGGTTGGTAACAGCATTTCTAGCAATACATTCCAGTCCCAATTTTTTCACATGGCGTTTCCTATGATATGCTAGGAGGTCTCTCTTCAGGGTAAAAGCCCCAGATTGCACATTTCTTGTAGTTCCAGCGAATATTCAGGTCCCTCATTCTCTTCTCTTGAATGCCAGGTGTGTGTGTGTGTGTGTGTGTGTGTGTGTGTGTGTGTGTGTGCGTGCAAAACAGGGAGACGATTTCCCCCCTTTCCTATTTTAAACACCCAGAACATATCACACTTATGGATCATTTTGCAACACACGCAAGATTGTGACACTAAATTATTTTCCTAGATTCCAAAGGCGCTGGTTGTAATAATTCTCCCTTCAATGAACAAGATGCGGAGGGTTGTAATAATTCTAATGCTGGACATACAGGGGGAAGGGGATAAGAGATGGTTGCTATTGACAGATTTTCTGGCTAAGCACCTGAGTGGGATTTTCCAAGGGAATGAGATGCCCAATTCCCAGAGAATTTCAGAGGTATAACTCTCCTGCCAAATCCTAGCCGTTGTCCCTACCTCTCACGTTTTCATCACAGGAGATGTTGTTACCCGGGGTTCTTTCAACCCAAAGCTCTTGGTAACTTTTACTCTGTGCGAGGTGGTGTCAGGAAATCAGGGGAGACACGGCCGTCTGACCGATAGCTGGCTGGCACAAACAGGACAACACAAGAGTGCTTTCACTTAAAGCTAAACTTTACTTAGTCTCAAGCACTTACACACATCCGCAACAGATTAGTAAAACACCCCCAACCCTTGATAATTACCAAAGCTGTGTGTGGCTTTCGAGTGACATAGCAGCAGGCTTCCGGTGGCCAAATCTTCCGTCTGCCGGTGGGGACCGCAAGATGTATCCAGAGGGAGAGTCCAAAAAGAGTCCCCAAACGAGTCCAACTATCTCAAGCTTTTTTCCCTTATTTATACATTAGTAATAGAATGACATGTCCCTTAGAGAAAACTTGTTAAGCAAGCAGTTCCAATGGGCAAGCAAGAGGCTCCTTCTGATTATTGATTAACCAGGTGTGGGTTTTTCCAGAGTTTGCAGCCTTGAGACCCCAATAGACATTCCTGGGGCACATCCTGCTCTTTTAAAATGCATGTATCAGCAACTTCAACACAATTCTTATCAGGAAGGACGCGGGGTCAAGCTGCCCTTTCTGTGGCACCCCAAAACTTCCCCCCCTCCTATCTTGGTCAAGCTGAGACTGCTGAATGGCCAATTTACAGCTTGCTGACTAGGCCGCGTTTAACAATAAGCCATAGTGGTTTCAGGCACTTTACTGGTTTGCCAAAGTCTCCCCGTACAATGTCACCCAGTCTGGTCCCAGAGTTCCAAACCCCTTTGATGTGCCCTTATTTTTAATTGCTGTGAACTAATTGCATCAAAACCAAAGTCCCATGTAGGTGAGGTCAGTTTGTGTCCCTCATTCCAGGGCTTTCTCTCACGGTGACTCCTGCATCCAAGCCTCCGTTTAACAAGTCTCCTGTACATTTGTGATGTTGCTTTCTTCTGCAGCTGAACACCTTCCAGGCAGTCTTAGCCTACGATGACTCCGACACCTACGCCCTTTTCCTTTATCCCGATGACGGCCTTCAGTTCTTTGGGACTCGGCCCAAGGAGTCTTACAACGTCCAACTGGAGCTGCCAGCCAGAGTGGGTTTCAGCAGAGGCGAAACTGATTACCTGAAGAGAGAAGGGCCGTATTACACTGTCACCAGCAGCGAGCAGTCTGTGAAAAATCTCTACCAGTAAGTAGCGCAGACGGGAGCGCGTTGAACGGCATGTCTGTATAACGCGGCTCTTTCATCAGATACAACCCCAGGCTGCTGAAATGCCGGTTGCTGGATCTGTCAGAGCTAAAAGCAGAGGCTGCCTCAGGGAAAACATCCCGTTTGGAAACAGTCTTCTGCTTTGGGATCCTGGTACGCAGAAACGCATACCGATCCTGTTGCCCTGATTGATGGTTTCCTACAGTTTACTTACCCCTGTTATTGCAAAGAGGTATTGACTAGCTCAGAGGTCCCCCTAGGGGGGGGTGCGGAAGAACGTTTGGGGGGTGCAGCTGGGTCCCAGGCCAGCCCCCATGTGGGGCCGGGAGGGAGCACCACCCAGCTCTGCTCCTGGCCCCGGCTGCTGGTCCTGGCTGCTGGCCCCACACTTGGGGTCCCGGCGGTCGGCCTTGGCCCTGGCCGAGGCGTTGCTCCCACCCTAGCTGTGGCCCCAGCCTTGACCCCCTTACCCCGTGTGTGTTCCCCTCCTCCCGGAGCCATGGCCCCACTCCCAGCCCCGGTGGGGAGGGCATGGACAGGCTGCGAGGTAAAAAGTTTGGGGACCACTGGACTAGTTGAATCAGTGTTATTTGCTCCTTCTCATAACACAAGAACTAGGGGGTCACCAAATGAAATGAATAGGCAGCAGGTTTAAAACAAACAAAAGGAAGTATTTTTTTCACACAACACACAACCTGTGGAACTCCTTGCCAGAGGATGTTGGGAAGGCCAAGACTATAACAGGGTTCAAAAAAGAACTAGATAAGTTCCTGGAGGATAGGTCCATCAATGGCGATTAGCCAGGATGGGCAGGGATGGTATCCCTAGCCTCCGTTTCCCAGAAGCTGGAACTGGGCGACGGGATGGATCACTTGATGAGCTGGCTGGCTTGGAGGACATAATAGGTGCCACTAAGACATGGGAAGTATGAAAACAAGCTGGCTAGATGGGTTGTGTATTGACATTGGTCAAGCCCATATGTTGGGTGAAGCCCTGGCTCCACTGAAGTCAATGGACTTCAGCGGCTCCAGGATTTCATCTGTTCTTGCCAGTGCTCCTCGGCGCTTTTGGTGAGGTAGAACACAGTCCAGGTTTTGAGGAACAGGCTATTGTTATAGTGACACGCTCGCTGTCTTCAGGTGTGTCAAAGGTGGTTATAAAGAGGAGGGTGATCAGCAGGGTTCCCTCTAATTTTCCCACCCATGTGCAGAATGAATTTTGTTATGTGCACTAATATGACACACCACCTTCATATTGGTGCATATAACAAAATTCATGTGATGAGGGTGGGACTGAGGGGTTCAGCGTGTGGGAGGGGGGCTCTGGGGCAGAGGGTTGGGGTACAGGGGCATGGGCTCTGGGGTGGGGCCAGGAATGAGGGGTTTGGGGTGCAGGAGGGTGCTCCGGGGCTACCGCAGGGAGAGAGGACTTCCCCCCCCCCCCCCCAGCACTCTCTCCCTGCAGCAACACCTGGGCTGCGGGGGGGAGGACGGGGGAAGGAAGAGGTGTCTCTCCACGCCGTGGGAGCTCTGGGGCTGCAGGATAGGCGCCCCTCCCCCGGCCCCAGCAGATCCAGGCCGCCCCTTCCATGCCTGGGTCTGGGCCGCTCCGGAGTCGGGCCGTGCCGCACTGCTGCAGCTGCGGCTGGGCCCGATCTGGCCGCGGCTGGGTCCGGGCAGGGGTGGCGCGGCCGGTTGGGGGCCGGGGAAGGGGTGCCCCTCCCCCGGTCATGGCAGGTCCGGCTGGGTTCCCTGAGCGCCTGCGTGGCGCTAAATAGGCTGCTGCGCGGCCGTGCAGCTTACAGGGAACTTAGGTGATCAGTTGTTCTTCATGTCCACCAAGGGGAGGACAAGAAGTGATCTGTTTATGATGCAGCCAGGGAGATTAAAGTTCGATATTAGGAAAAACTTTCTAACTATAAGGATAGTTAAGTACTGGAATAGGTTGCCAAAGCAGGTTGTGGAAACCCCGTCATTGGAGGTTTTAAAGAACAGGTTAGACAAATACCTGTCAGGGCTTGTTGAGGTGTACTTACTTCTGCATCAGCACACGGGGTGGACTAGATGACCTCTGGAGCTCCCTTTTAGCCCTAGGTGTCTAGGAGTCTATGAATTCGGAGAAATTTAAAGAGCCAGAGACATCAGAATCAGTTGCCGTGGAAGTGATTGTGATGTCACCAACCCGTTAAAGACTTCAGTAGGGCTGAAACTCACCCATGTACAGAGAGGCAGGACACCGGGGAAGCCTTCAAAACTGGGCTTATATGGTCCGTACGTGTCATATAGGCCTTGTATTGGCCTTCTGCACAGAGGGAGGATTTCATCCAAACAATGGGAGCCGTTGAGCTCGTGAAATGGCAGCCGTTCTGTACATTATCTCTGTTCTCGAGTACCAGCTGTTCTCCTGCACACAGCTGACCTCAGCCATAAAGAACAAGGGAAGAAAAAAAATTGCAGAAAATGTGACATAAAAGCACAACTGTTTCTAAAGAAACTTTTTTTCCCCACAAGGCACTAGTGCCTATTTAGGCCTGGCGCAGCTCAAATAGCAGGCTGGGTAGAGCTCATCAAATTGAATTAAAAAACAGCTGTGAAAACATATAGAATGAGATTTTCTAAGAAATAAACTTTGATTTTTCCTCCTGACATAAAATATTGACCCTCTCCTGTGCCAGAAAGATCATTGCCGAAATTTTCAAATGGGACGAGCGATTCCAATTTAAGGGGGGGCAATTTGAGGCCCCTTAAGGGAGGCAGTGTAGTGGGTAGAATACTGCACTCAGGAGACCTGGCTTGGCCACTGGCTTGCTGGGTGACCTTGGGCAAGTCACTGCCCCGCTCTGTGCCTCAGTTTCCCCATCTGTAAAATGGGGATAATGATACTGATCCCCCTTCGTAAAGCACTTGGAGATCTACCGATGAGAAGAGCTAGGTAAGGGCTCGGTATTATTATTAAAGGGGTCTGTTTTTTCAGAGGGTGAGTAATTAGCACTTTCTGAAAATCAGGGCCCCTTAAAGTGTTTCAGGTGTTTGCTTCCCCCTCCCCCCCCCCCCCCGCAATCAGGGCCCCTCAAATCACTAGCCATTTCTGAGCATTTCGACCAGTAGCTCCAGTTGTACAGTCTGTCCTCAGGCAAATCTCCCATTGAGCACAGCGGGAGATTTTGTCTGAGCAGGAGTTGCTGGATGGGACGCTCTGTGATTTGTAAGCAGCAGTAAATAGTAGTTGCATGTAACTGTTTGTAATTTGTATCTAGAACAAGCAACTCAGGGATTCCTGGCGTATGGGCCTTCCACATTGGCAGCACCTCCCCGCTGGACAACGTCATGCCAGCTCAAGTTGGCGAAAAGCCTTCCGTGGGGCATTCCCGGCAACCTCTGGAGAGCACGCTCAGCAGCGCCACCTTGGAGCAGAACGTCCTGGACGCTGACTATCATGAGGAGGACATAGACTATGTTGAGCCCTTCTATGACGAGAACGAAGAAGACGACATTGAGTACCCGACCGAGGTGCCTGATGTTTACACGAGACTTGATTTGTACAGCGAGCCAAGACGCTCCGGGGCCAGGCTGGGTTCGGAGCTGGAATCCACATTGCCGTATCCGGTGTCCAGCCATCTTCCAATGCACGGGACGAAGGAAGGGCCATCCCAGGCGCCTCCTGCATTGGAAGATGAAGTGGAGTCCTCCCAAGAAACAGGAATCCGAAACCCGTCCTCACTAGAGACCAAGGACAGCCTGCTGGAGCTAACGACCCAGGGGCTGCCAGCAAACACTGAGCAGGACAATGTCCAGCCCTACCCAGACAGTGACGCTGTACTGTCCGAGACGGACATCTTTCCAGTCTACCCACAGGGGGAGGTCATGCATCAGGGCTACCCAGAGAACTCCCCTCCCTTTAATCGTGGGAGGCAGGTAGTTGGTGTGGACGAAGACGGCAGCTTTAACCAAGAGGGTAAGTGACGTGAACCCAAAGTGTCCATAATTGATTTCCAACTGTTGGGTTTCTTTGTAGCTAACAACATTTAAAGCACTCTTCACCGGAAATTCGTTTGTTGATTAGGAAATGAGTGAAATTAAGATCCATCGAGCCAGAACCTTCACTAGTGTAAACTGGCATCAACTGCATTGAAGCCAGCTAGACTTCCACTGGAGTCCGGGGAGCGACGCCGATTTGCACCAGCTGAGGATGTGGCCCATAGTGAGCGATTTAACTTGGCGATGTCCCGCAGAATTTAAAATCTTGTATCCACTGAGCAATAAATGACCTTCACCCCAGCAGGGTGAACTGAAAGCAGAGTGACACCAAGTGCTGATACCCTTAACTAGAGCAGGAATTCAGCTACATTAACGGGAAGGGAGATTTAGCTTAAGGTTTGGCGTGGGGAAGTACCGATAATACAGTGGCAGGGGCATTGTTATTTTGGGAGGGGATCACTGTATAACCCTACGCTGGCTTTGGGCGAGAGAGATTTCTCCACCACAGGGAACTAACTGCTGAGATGACACATTTTACACATGCTTGTAATATTCAGAAATCTTATTGTTTAACTTCCTGCAGCAAGGGTGTGAGGAGCCACCCTGGCTCCCAAAAGGCAGGGGAGCCGTGTGAACTCTTAGGGGGATTAGATGATCCGGAACAGAGCGAACTCCAAGCTTACTTCTGCTTTAATTCATACTCCACAAGGACCAGGTGGAGGAGGCGAGATTATCTGAGAGTTCTGGAGACGTTTTAAGGACATTGTAACAGGGTCGAATCCCTTGGTCCTACATCGGGGAAGGTGGGCGGGAACGTGGGAGAAGGTAATAAGTCACAGCGGGAGGTAGCGTCTTTGTGTGAGAGGCTTGCATTGGCTGGCCCATTGCGCTTGTCTGTCCCTATGACAGCTGGCACAAGCCGTGAGGCGCTCTGCCAGACCTCCTCCTGAGTCGTGAGGAGCTGAGTGACGGGGAAGGAGAGTAAGGAGTTGTTATTAATGTGCAGAGAGAGCTGGGCTGGGGGTTCCAGCCTTCCTGAAGTATGAGGCATGATGTTTAACAGCTGCCGGATAAAGTACTGTAGCCCGGCTGTTTGGTGAGAAATACAAGCTGCCCAGGAAAAGCAAGAAAATCCAGACATTGAACCTTTCAGCCATTGCAACGACGGGCGGTTAGGAACTGGCCCTTACCAAGGCAAATGCTTGAGAGCCCCTAGGCAGGCCGTAGTTGTGTGCGCACGTACACTGGGCCAAAGTCACCCCAGGGGTGATTGCACTGAACTCTAGGACTCCGGCTCGTTTATGGCGATTCCCACGAAGGTTGCAGGTTTGTAAGCCACTTCGCTCTAGTGAATGGTGGCATCTGCAATGGGGTCACGGTCTGGCCTGGGCCCAGGCAATGGTGACGGTGTCTCTCAGTAGCTAGGAGGGATTCCGGCTGGAGTTTTCAGTTGGGGCTAAGGAGTTAGGTGCTAAAATCCCTTTGATCTTCAGTCGGGGTTGGGTGCCTAACTTCCTAAGCCCCTTTGAACCTCCCAGCCTACGTGAATTTTACAACTGGCCTTTCTGACAGTACAGGGTGCTAATTAGGAACATCTCCCCATGTGCACCCTTGAGAATGGCCAGTGGAGGTGCTGGGTTTAATCATTCACACAGTCACCCATCCCACCCCAAGTCTGGGGCAGGGGGGAATTCACCCCTGTGGATGGGGGACACTGGCTGGCTGCAGACCCCCTGGTGGAATAGAGTTTGCAGGTTTCCTGTACCGCTGCAATTCTCCTTGAGATGGATTTTTCCACTACTACATGCCTGGCACCTGGGTAGAACTGGGGAACAGTGGAACACACTGGCTGTGTCTCTCGGGCACCTCTCATCTTGTTCACCAGTGGAACACCTATTGTGTTTTCACCAGTGGAAAACGTTTTTGAGACACAGGCCCCGAGCCTGCAGTCCTGCTGCAGGCTAAACTCCCTTTGGAGTCAGTGAGAGCTTTGTCTGCACAGGATGCCCCCACCTTGAAGGGACCGCTGTGTTTTCCCACTCCAAACAACGACAGCGAGAGGGCAGATGTTGTGAGGTTTCCTTTAAGATCTGAAGGTTTTTGTCCGGGTTTGTACAGCTTCGCTAGTAGAGTGACGTGCTAAGGCCTGGTTCCTTACTACGTGCTAACCTGTGCTTTGGATGTAGGGTTCACGTACAATACCGCCAGCAAGGAAACCTGCGAACAGAACCACAGCCAGTGCTCCCAGCATGCCTTCTGCACTGACTATGCCACCGGCTTCTGCTGCCACTGCCAGTCCAAGTTCTATGGGAACGGCAGACACTGCTTGCCAGAAGGTAAATTGTAGCGGGTGTTTGCAGAGCTTCTGGCATTGACTTGTTCTTTGAGACTGATCCAAGGTGTTGTGTCCTCTTCCCAGGGGCCGCTCACCGTCTCAACGGTAAAGTAAGTGGGAATCTCTTGGTGGGACGAACGCCCGTACATTTTAGTGCCGTTGACTTACATGCCTACATCGTTGGAAACGATGGGAGAGCCTACACTGCCATTAGCCACGTACCTCAGCCGGCAGCTCGGGCGCTCATGCCGCTGACTCCCATCGGAGGTCTCTTCGGGTGGCTTTTCGCTCTGGAAAAACCAGGCTACGAGAACGGCTTTAGCGTCACTGGTAAGTCACGTTTGAGTACGCAATGCAAACAGGGCGTGGGCCGGGGCCCACTGACCCCCAGGGGAGCCTCTCCCGTTGACTTGGGGGGGGCTCTCAAGGAGTGAGAGGAGTGGGGTGGAACAGCTAATCGTCAGGAACGCCCAGCGTCGTCTGAGGTGCTGCTTGTTTTCACCTTCTGAATCTCCAAAGTTATGGGCCAGGTTCTATTGATGGAGGAAATGAGTTATTCTGGGGGATCGTGGCAGGCAGCTGCCTGTCGTGCCCCCCCTCCTGGCCAGGGGTGCTTCTGCAGTGCCCTGCTAACAATTTCTCCCCTCTTCAGGGCTCTCCTGTTACATTCCCTTCTCCCAGGCCCTCCTGGCCAGGCTTCTCTTTCCTTTGTCCATACGGCAAACCAGAACTGCAGCCATCACCGTCACAATTCCCCTGCTGGCCTGAGGCTCTGGCTCCAGCTCACGGCCAGGTCCCCTGCCCCTGGTGGTTTCAGCAACTCTCATGACCCCTGTCGCGGCGGCTTCCTGCTGCCCTTCCGGTGGGACCACCTGATCCAACACAGGTGTAATCAGGCCTGGCTAGGCCTCGGGCCTCTGGCCCGTAAGGGCAAGCCACCCCTGTGACAGGGGTATTAACAGGTTGTCTTGTGTAATGGCTACGTACTTCCTTAAATTTCCCCTCCTCTCCTCACACCTGGTGCCTTTCAGCCTTGAGCACCCTAACCCCCGTTCCTCCTTTTTATTCCCCTTCTGGGACACTCACTGTCCTCTGGCTGGTCTTCTCTGGAGCTCTCCTGAAAGGGCCAGAGGGTTCACTACAGGGGCAAGAGGCATTTTCCCCTCTTGGGACTAAGGCCCGTAGCCAGTGGGAGGTAGGCGCCACGATACCTCCGAGGACTGGGGCGTAAGTGTGCGGTCTCCTGGTGCTCCCAGACCCCACAGACTTGGAAGCTAAAACACCATGCAGAATCTCCATCTCCATGTGATCCCATTAAACCAGCATTGGCCCAGCCTTTACACCCAAAACGTTATTGCCAAAAAATCCGGTCAGTACTTCTGAACTCGGGTTTGGAATCCAAGTGACTAGCAGCGTTAACCTATTCCGTGCTGGGTAACGACTCGGATGATTAGTCTCCCCTTTGTAGATGCATGTGACGTGGTGCTCAGCTTGGGAGGCCGTGTGTGATATTAGCACATGCAGATCTTTAAACCCAGCCTCTTGAATCCAAAGGCTTCAGAAAAGGTCGGTATTATCCGCTCTGGGCTAACGATCAGTTTGTGTTATCGGTTTCAAATATAATCTAAGAATTGGGTAAAAAGATCGTTAGTTTATCCATTAAAACAGCTGAAACAGAGCTTGATTTTCTTCCCTGTTCATTGTAGGTGCTAAATTCACCCACAGTTTGGACGTCACCTTCTACCCAGGAGAGGAGAGAGTCCATATCACTCAAACAGCTGATGGCCTGGGGCCAGAAAATTACCTAAGCATTAAGACACATATTCAGGGCCAGTTGCCTTTCATTCCAGAGAACTTTACTGTCCACATTGCACCGTACAAGGAACTTTACCACTACTCTCACTCAGGTATGATTGGAGGTGCCCGGGATCTCATTCATTGTGTGTTTTGTTTTGCAGAGCAAATGTTAGCCTGCTATTAGCCAGACTGGCGTGTTTGCCCACAGCATGTTATGCACACTGAAATTCTGCAGCGTTCTGCAGTAACCAGTGGCCATTTTTAAATTTTCCACCGTTATCTGCAGAGAAACTGCTTCCTTGCAGGACGTTCACTTCCCCTTTTGTTTTGGGGACACCTCCCTTTTCTAGGCAGAAGGACTTGGTGCATTTCCGGGACTCTGTGCCTCATATAACGTCCTCCCTGCCGAAAAGGGCTGGACTGCAGAGATGGAGTCCAAATCCCAGATCAAAATCCTCCCCTGAATTTTGCAGATGGTCTCTGCCTTGCTGAAGGGATCAGCTGAAAGCCAGGAACTGAACAGTCCAGAATATTGGGGTGTTTGGAATCCAGATCTGAGCCCTGACTCGGATTTTGTAGTCTGAGATTGGCGTGGCTGCAGGAGTCACGCTTGAGCGATAGGAAGCCTCCCCCCCATCTCCCCCCCCCGTGCTATGCATGCTTGCTTCCTCGTGAAATCACTAGGTTTCCTGCTAGGGTTGCCAACTTCGTAATATTTAAAAATGGACTCTCCCGCAAGCATCTCTCCTGCCCTGCCTCTTCCTCCCTGAGGCCCTGCCTCTGCCCCGCCCCTTCCCCCAGGCCCCGCCCCCTTTAGCTCCTCTTTCCCCCTCCCCCTGTCGCTCTCTGCTCTTCCTGGCTTCCCCACCCTGGCCTGGTTAGGAGGGACTCTTCCGCAGAGCTGGGGCTGGGAGCTGCAGCCGCCTGACGCAGGTAGGAAGCGGCTTCAGTTGAGTAGGGGCCGGCGTGGGTGATGACCCGGCACCTCCCCCACCCGCAGTCACCGGACTTTGGTTGTCCGGTCAGTAGATCTGACTGGACGCTGTCAGGTCCGCTTTTCGACCGGACTTTCCTGTCAAAAGGGCTAACCAGAGGCCATTGGCCCAAGCCCAGTGCTCACATCTCCAGTGAGCGAAAGTATCATGGTCATCAGTGCACAGAATTAGTCTGTGAAAACATGTTGTATTTACTCCTTTCTTCATTCTCTCCCCCACCCCTTCTCCATTGCCTGGGCTCATCCGCCGGCTGTTGCATTACTCCTTGGAGCAGGGACTCCACGTTTGGAAATTGCCCAGCCCAACAGGGCCTGGATCCGTGATTGGAGCCTCTAGGCACTGCTGCGGTGCAAATAATAATAATTCATCAAGCTACCGCATGCTTGTGTGACCAGGGTCCTTGGCACTGTTTTGCAGCCGTGACTTCCACAGCTTACCGGCAGTATTTCCTCACCTTTGGGAGCATCAACCAGACCTTTGCCTACCAACTGCACCAGAACATCACCTTCCACGACTGCCCGCCCGCCCGCCACCACAGGGACGTTCCTGCCGTCCAGCAGCTGAGCGTGGATCGGATCTTCGCTTTGTACAACGACGAGGAACGGATCCTGCGCTACGCCATCACCAACCAGATTGGCTCCAGAGAAGGTGAGCTCTGCCGAGTCATCCTCGACTCAGTCGGCCTGTTGAAACTAGGGGCCGAATTCCCTGCCGGTGCAACGCCCCTGCTTTCAGCGTGGCCTAAAATAGCAGGCGGCAAGGGGAGGGAAGATCGGTGTCAGTCTAATGTGACTACAGGCCCGGCTGTGAGTGGAGTGGTGAGCTGCACCACCGGGACTAGACCTGAGAGGCCTTGTGTCACTGAGTCACAACCCTCCCCTGCTTCCCCTGGGTCCCTGGGGGTTGTGATTTCCTGGCAGTGTATTGTACCACCTCCTGCACTGGCTGGGCTGGGCAAGGTGGAGTCAAAGCTCTCTGTTTGTCTGCTCTAGGAGGGTGGTGAAGCACTGGAATGGGTTACCTAGGGAGGTGGTGGAATCTCCATCCTTAGAGGTTTTTAAGGCCCAGCTTGACAAAGCCCTGGCTGGGATGATTTAGTTGGGGTTGGTCCTGCTTTGAGCAGGGGGTTGGACTAGATGACCTCCTGAGGTCCCTTCCAACCCTAATCTCCTATGATTCTATGAATGACTGGCTGACTCCAGTGGCCCCAGACCAAAAGTCTCGGTAGCCAATGCGAGAGAGCAAGGGGAATTTTTCTTCCTCTGCACAGGCGCATGGTCCAAGTGGCAGTCTGGCCCTGGGGGTAACTGCTGGTGGAATGATACAGTTCCTGTGAGCACACACAGGCTTGTATGTGCGCCAATAGCACAGCCCTGTAGAAAATGTCTGTGGAGCTCAATTAGGCCGTGTGTACCTGGGCAAAACGCCGCTGGCCTCTGGCTTTGCCCCGTTTCACCCAGGTGGAGTTTTCCCACTGCTGTTAGATGACTATGAAGGGATTGGATTTTTTTTGTCCTGCTAAGCACGTGCATTATGATAGATCCCTGCAGGACCTCATCTGCTCAGGATTCGGCCCACAGCGAAAGCTGTTAGTCTGAGTGCGTGGGGTACCAGCGGAGGTTTCGCTGGCTGGCATATGCTGTGCTTTGAGATACATTCGGTTTGGTTTTGAGGCAGCTCTTTCCCGCTGTAAACTCTGCTGCATGGAGGGGTACAAAGCTGTCCACGCGGCAGACAGAGATGGCCCAGAATAACCATGCAGTGTTCCTTCGTACTGAGTTTTATCCTCAGTGCTGAAAGGCAGAACTCCGGGCTCTGGTGTGTTTGTTGGACGTGCAACCCCCTCCCCAGCCATGAAAAAACGTAGTGAGGGGCCGGGTGGAAAGCAAGTACCCTCCCCCCCACACACACATCTCCCCCTGCCTTCTCTTGGCAGAGGTCTGTCTCCATGCTGAAATATCCAGTGGCCCATCGTTTGAAATACAATGAACCCCATTTCCCAGCAGCCGCTGCTGCTTCCTAAAACTTCAAAACTTTAGTCAAGAAAGTGGTAACATTCCCCCGGCTTTCTGAACTTTCACGAGATTCGGCTTTGGCTCTAAGACAAAAGTAAAGAAGCAAAAACGGGGATTTTTCCACCCAACTCTACTATGGTGGTGTCTAACAGACTGTGTTAGAGAACGAAATGGCTAGGTTGGTCTCTCCTCATTCGAAAATGCACCGGGACATCCATGTGTTACCCATCTAGCCATTTCAATCCCTTCTTGCGCAGCATAAGGACAGCACTTTAGCAGAGTGGGGTGGAAATTTCACGTTGTTGCTTCATTATTTTTGTTCTCCAGCCAAAGCAGATTCTACATGAAACTTTCCTGGGAGTTCTGTGTACAGGGATGTGTGTGTGGGTGTGTAATCTCTGTCTAATCTACTGGCACAGGAGTCGCTCAAGAAAAGCTAGAAGAAGAAAAGCTCTCATGATGTCTGTACAGGATCAGATTTGGAGCCAGATGCTGCGTTCCTTGTGCAGACTTTTATTTCCTGGAGTGGGGTGATAGGAGGTGGTGCTGAGTGTATTTCGTAGCACCACACGCGCAGTGAGCATGGTTCTGGGTGCATCCAGGGCCTGCCGGCATCAGTGGAAAGATTCCATGGGCGCTGGATCAGGCCCCGGCTGTGTCTGCGTCGTTACCTGTTGAGTTGCACATCGCCGTCCGTGGCGAAAGGACAGAGAAGCCGGAAGGCCCGAAGTGTGGCTATAATGTAAATGTGGGGAGGAGAGAGCTGATTAAGGCCACGTGGGTGGGTGCTAGCCACCGTCTGGTTGGTTAGGTTGGGGACGCTCTCGCGCTAGAGCTGGTTATCCCGCCGAAGAGGGGTCTTCCTGAAACCCAATCTCCCTGTTGGTCCCCAGGGAGCTCTTATCTAATTGGAATGCGTGTAGAACAACACAGCTGCCTGCACTTTCTGGGAGCCTCATTGTTTCCAGGAGGATGGAGTAAAAGGGGCCGTGTCCTTTCTGAATCAGTAATTGGGAGCCAGAGCTATTGACCCTCCTCTTCCCTTCCTGACCCCGGGGAATTTAAAGGGCATGTTGTGTGGAATTTAAAGGGCATGTGGACTCTCGTGGCGCGGGGCAATCACCTGGGAGTGGAGAGCTCTTCCCACTACAGGGTGAAGCGATAGGGCGTGTGCAGGGTGTATGTGCTCTGCTTAAGGAGCCGCTCCTTGAACAAAAGCCTCCCCAGCCTCCTACCCTAAGCAAGTAAATTAGTTCCAGCTCTTGGGGTCAGAAAGTCAAGCTATTTAATAGAGGCCATAAAGGATCCAAAGGGGGACACTAGCCAAGTGCAGTAATGGGATAGAGGAAGAGCCTTTTGAGAGCACAGCCGGGACCAAATGTGAGAGGGATTCAGAGTCTGCGTCTCAGGGACGTCTCCATGTCAGGGGCCGGTAGCAAACGAATTACACCAGGATCATGGCCGAGTCCGCGTAGCCTGGGCTGATTGCAGAGATGGGCGTGAAGACCCAGGTCCCAGCACCCTCAGAACTTTGGGGCGATTCAGATCCGCAGGCAGCTCCGAACAATGCAGCCAGCGGGCCAAAGCAAAACTGGGCCCACGCCGCCCCTCGCTGGGGGAAGGTTGGCGCTGGGGCTGGAGTTAGCAGCTGCGATTTGTAGGCAGGGCTGTGCTCCGGCCACAGCCAGCAGAAGCCCCGGCAGCCTCCCTAAAGCCAGGCAACATGTGCCCGGGGGGCTTGGGCTGGAACGGTCCCAGTGCCGGTCCGATGCATTCTCAGTAATAGGATCCTGGGCTGGAGCTGCCGGAGTCACGTCAACACTAGTGGGAGTTCTGGTGCTACAGCCACTCCTGCGTGCTGGGCTGAATCTACGCTGTGCCGGGCAAGCTTGTCTCTGGCCCAGAGCATGCGCCCTGGTGAGTAAGGGGCTGTAAAATGCCTGAGTGCTCCCCCATGTGGGCTTCCTGTATCACCCATCGCAGCCTGGTAGGAGAGCAGCCCTTGCAGGGCCCTGATTCCTGTGCAGGTTGATGGGGAGTGGGGGAAGTCATGGCTCTTTCCCAGCCCCCGTGCATTGGTGAAACCACAATCCAGCCCTACGGACTCTGATTCATGGAGTCCAAGGCCAGATGGGACCATTGTGATCATCCAATCTAACTTCCTGTGTAGCCCAGGCCAGAGACCTCCCCCGGATAATTCCTGCCACAGAGCTTTTGGGAAAACAGCCAACCTTGATTTAAAAATGGTCACCGATTGTTCCCCTGGTTAATTACTCACCCTGAAAAATGTACGCCTCATTTCCCATCTGAATTTAGCTAGTTTCAACTTCCAGCCATTGGAATGATTTTGTGGTTTGCATTCGTTACCCAGAGGGGTATTCTGGGACCTGTCCAAATGTGTAGTAGATCACACCTGCTCCCTCTAGCTGATAACGTTATAAATTGGGCTGGTCTTCCGGCTGGTTTTCAGATGGGCCAATGTAGATCATGCCAGTTTCCATCAGGAAAACCCAGGAAAACGCAGAAGCAGAGGAGACTAAATCGTTTGAATTACGATCTTGGTTGAAAGCTGGCGAGTCTTTACTCATGTCTTACGGTGTAGTCAACAGGAGTTTCGCTTGTGTAAGAACTGACTATAGACTTCAGGGTTTGGTCCTGACTGGTCTATCTATATTTAAAGCTGGTGGAACTTTACCATCTTGGAAATTCCTTTTGTTGATTTTTTTGGTGGTGTTTCTAGGAGACGTAAACCAACAATTCTCGATTTCATCCCAAACTTGCAACAGGTCCGGGGCAACCTTTTCAAAAGCACCTACGTCACCTAGGCCCAGATCCTCAAAGGCATTCAGGCACCTAACTCCCATTGACTTCCCTGAGACTTAGGCTCCCGAGCCACCTAGGTGCTATTGAAAATGGGGATTAGACTCCTAAATCACTCAGGTGCTTTTGAAATTTCTACCCCAGGGCCCAATCCAGCATCCATGCAAACTCCGTGGGAAAGACCCCCTTGGACTCCACTGGGTGCTGGGTCAGGCTCCTCACCTTTTGAATTGATCTTGCCAGTGAATTACGAGGTTTTAGGTAGTTTCTCTAACCTAGAGACAAAGTCCAAAGCCGAATTCAATCTTTCCCTGACATCCCTAAACAGGGCACTTCAAGAGCCAGTTCTGGCTTTGCCCGGGCCCGTGCATGGGGCAGCGCATCGGAGTAGCCTGGGGGCAGATTGTTTCGGAGTCACACTCTGCGTCCTGGTTTCCTCCTGCTCCTTGGGGGGGACACCCTGGCGCTGTTGTGTTGGCTGGAGCCAAAGCTGCGCCACGTGCAGGAGGGGCCTGTATATGGGGAGCCCGTCTAGCGGATTAAGGGAGTGCCTTCCACCTCCTTAGTGCCTATATGGGATGCAGGACAGAGCAGCATCCAACCCTAAATTAGCCAATAGCTGCATCCCCAGCAGCACATACTGTAGTTCTGTCTGTATTTGGGGTAACCGGCTGTGCATGGGTTAGCTTTAGAAAGCGCCAGCAGGCAAGGTGCATTCACTCACTCACTCACTCACCATTGTGTGCCTGGGTCTTTCTGCACCTCTAGGACACAATTCTCCAGAGCTGCACTGACCTGGGATGTTCTTCCCCCGCTCTGCGTCCGGCACATGGGGATGCAGAATGCCTGGTGGGTTCGAGAACTTGGCCCTTCTGCTCTGTGTGCGAGTGATACGGTGGTCAAGGGGCAAGCTGTAGTTGCACTAACGGCATCTTCATTGCTTCGCACATGCGATACAGCTGTGTGCCCTGGGAAGGCAGTGTGGGCTAGTGGGTAAGGCCCTGGACTTGGGAGTCAGGAGAGCTGGGGTCTGTTCCGAGCTCTGCCACTGCCCTGCTGGGTGACCTTGGGCAAGTCACCTCACTTCTGTTTCCCTTCCTTCCCTTTGGGGCAGGGACTCTTGCTATGTGTCTCTGCAGTGCCCAGGGGCTCTGATCTCAGTGGGGGCGTCTGGCTTCTCCTGTAATATAAACACCCGTCCTGTGGCACCTCATCCAGGTTTGCCTTTTGCTTTCCGGCCAATCTAGGTGGCCCCGACTTGAGCACAGCGAACCCCTGTTACGACGGCACCCATGCGTGTGACACGACAGCGCGGTGCCAGCCGGGCACCGGTCTGGATTACACCTGTGAGTGCACGGTCGGCTATCGGGGAGACGGCAGAGACTGCGTGGGTAAGTGGAGAACACCGCTAGCGGCTTCTCGCCGGCCGCAGGCTTAATTCTGCAGGTCAGGCTTGGCGATCTGCAATCCGCCATCTTGCCTTTCTCTGTACATCCTTCCTGAAGGGAGATTTATAATGATACTCGCTTAGTGAGAGTGTACGCAGCACTTTTCATCAGACGAGCTCAAAGCAGGGTAAGTATCATGGTCATGGGGAAACTGGGGGGGACAGCAGGTATGACCCTGATCCACACAGGTATTTAGGTGCCTTTCTGCCTCTTTAGGCGCCTGAGTCCGCCATTTAGGTGCTACTGGCATTTCCAAAGCCGCCGTTCAGCTGCCGCCTAACCCAGGAGGTGCCTAAATCCCCAAGGCTCCTAAGTTTCCGCCAGTTGGCATCTGCAAAGCTGCCGATGCCACCTCCCAGCGAACGAGCTGCTCTGAGCCCAGCTCAAGCCGAAGCTGAAGCCTTGGAGGCCTGAAGGATTCTCAGTTCAGGCAGGGATCCCATCACGCCGGCAGGGCCTGACCCCAGAGGCGTGTTCTGAGTCTGCCTCAGGCCCGACACCTGTCAGACCCCGCAGCAGGGGGGCTGGAAGCAGGCCGCTGATGCAAGGGGGTGCAGTACAGCACCCACACGGAGACCGCCAGTGCCCAGGGAGATGGCGGGCGGGCGGGTGTGAGAAGCAGACAGAAACGGTTTCGGTTGCTAGGGCCTGGGCTGCCTTGATGACTGACCTGGCTCAGGGGCCTGTCTTCAGGAGCAGGTTTGCAGCTGAGGGAGGTGCCCACCTTTGGCCCATCAGCCTAGAACACCAGGCCAGCGGCCTAGGCACCTGATCCCCGCTCCTTGGCATTTCCCGCCCGGCTAGCTTTGGCAGCACCCCCCTCAGCTTGCTGGCTTCTGAGGATCCTTGTCGGAGGAGCCTCACTCGCCCCGTGCGTTGTACAGAGAGCCTGGGTGCCTAGCTTGGGGCTGAGAAAGCCTCCGGCCACCGAGAGCGACGCCTACGTACCTTGGAGGATCTGGGCCGGTGACTTGAGAAAAGCCACATAGTAATAGAATAATACTTACCTAGTAGGTAGCATCCTTCGTCCATACAGCTCCAAGCGCTTTACAAGAGAAAGTCAGCAGCAGCATTGTACAACCGGGGAAACTGAGGCAGAGAGGCACAATGACTTGCCTGTGGTAACTCTTCAGGCCAAGAGAACGTAGGTCTCCTGACTCTATCCCCTGGACCACGCTGCCTCCTTTGTGGGCCTGTGGCAGAGGTGGGAATAGATTCCCTCAAGTCTAGTAGTGCTGGGCTTACGCTGCTGAACTGGAATCCAAAGTTTCCAGGAGCTTGGTTGTGGGTTTTGGCCCAGCTCCAGGCTCTAGCCCTGTCATCCTGCCCTAATTATGTTGAACATTTTTAGAGGGGGGGAAAAGTCTCCCAAGAATTTTGCTGGAAGGGAGGAAATTCTAGACGTGTTTGGGGGGAAGCGGGATGTTCGGAGCCTGATTCTGCCCTCGGTGCCTGTCATACACATCAGTGGGGTTACGCTGGGGTAAGCGAGATCAGGATCGGGCTCCGTGCCTTTGAGTAGAGCTGGTGTTTTCCTCCGCCTGAGCTGCTGTTTGTTAGTACATGAAAGAGCTCATAGATCTGCTCATCTGCAGATATTTCTCTCGCCCTTCACTGGTTCTAGTGGAAGGGGGCAAAATGTTCCCGCTGAAAGAGCCAAACCGGTGCTTAGGAAGGGAACATTTACGCTCCTGATCAGCCGGTTTAAACGGAGACCCCCGCGCCGAGGCCCCCGGGAAGTGCGAAAGCAAATGTTTTACCCAGCCGGCTGTGTAACCGGGTTCTTCTCTTCCTGCTCAGACGTCGACGAGTGTGCGGAGAGCCTCAGCAGATGCGGCCACCGCTCCGTGTGCATCAACTCTCCGGGCAGCTACAGGTGCGAGTGCCCCAGCGGGTACCAGCTGGCAGTCGACAGGCCCGTGTGCGTGCGTAAGTGTCAAGCCCCTTTGCGAGTCTCCCTCCACCCCCGCTGTACGTTCCCTACCTGCTACAGCTCGTGCCAAAGGCTTCTTTCTCAGGTCCCTGCTCCCTCTGGAGTCGGAGGGAGCTTTGCCATCGCCTGGCAACTAATCAAGAGTTGGCCCCAAGCACTGGCTGGGGCACGTTCCAGGAGGGCCTAGTCGTGCCGCCCGTATTCACCCTGCTTGGCGCTGCCCTCCCGGGAGCTGCCCCATTGATTGCCAGGGGACCGCCCGTGCGTAAGGGTGGTGGAGGGAGGACTGGCTCCTCAGCTGCACCAGTGCTGCGCTCGGCACGCCTCAGGTCGTCCCCGCCGCGCTAGTCCGGGCGCTGGCCCGCACACCGAACCCTCTCCCCTGAGCTCGGTGGCACGGGAGCGCTCGGGGGCGGCTTTCACTCCGGTAGCTCACCCGAGTGCTGCTAGTCCTCTGTTGCCGTCCCACAATGTCCCCCAGAAGGACAGACACATTCTCCCGCAACTCAGCTCCCCGCACGCCGCGGAAGGCGCCCCCCAGAAGCCCGACCGACATGCATGGGGGAGCGCCGCGCCAGTGAGGACCCAGTGACGCAGGCCGGGCTTTGCAGGCTGGTTGCTCACACCTGGGCAAGGCTGACTTGGAGCTTGGACCCGGGTGCAAATCACCAGGCTAACCCTGCAGTGAAGACGGGCCCTGGGAGGTGGGACAGGGCAAAGGTGGTCTTCCGCCATCTTTCAGTGCAGGCCATCAGCACAAGTTAAAGCATCCTGAGGGCTGTAGTGGCTTGTAATGTCCCCCCACCCCCCGAGGGCTGTAAAGCCAGTGGGCATCACCAGAGCGCAGCGCACTCTGGCCAGGCCCCCATCCCAGCCCTGCCAGGCCCTTGTGTGCTGTGGGAGTGGAAGCATAGAGATGGCGATGCTGTGCCAGGGCCTTACCCATTTGCCGTGTGACGGTGGGATGGAGGGGGCTGGGTGGCTGCTGGTCATTTATGTGACCATGGAAAACCCACTCCCGCAGGGGAAGACGCTTTCCTTGTAGGGAGCTGTTGTTGGGCCTATTCCTTTGAATGGCAGACGGGCCAGGGCTGGGCCTCTCTCGCTGCTGTGCCCAACGCTCTGATGAGCCCGCCTACAATGGCGTGTAGCCGATCTGCCACTGCCAGCAGCAAATATCTCCAACGACACTAGATGGGGAGGGCTCCGAGTGACTACCGAGAAATCTTTCCTGGGTGACTGGCTGGGGGGGTCTCGCCCACAGGCTCAGGGTCTAACTCAGGGGAGGGCAAACTATGGCCCATAGGCTGGATCCGGCCCATCAGAGCTTTCAATCTGGCCTGCGGGGTTGCCAGCCCCCTGGCGCAGCAGGGCTAAGGCAGGCTCCCTGCCTGTCCTAGTCCCGCACCGTTCCCGGAAACGGCCGGCACCACATCCCTGCAGCCCCTGGGGCAGAGGGCTCCGTGCGCTGCCCTCGCCTGCAGGCACTGCCCCCCGCAGCTCCCATTGGCTGGGAACGGGGAACCGCGGCCAATGGGAGCTTGGGGATGGTATCTGCAGGCAAGGGCCATGCACGGAGGAGCCGCCTGCCCCACCCCACCCCCACGAGCCACTGTCGGACATGCTGGCCGCTTCTGGAAGTGGCGTGGGGCCAGAGCAGGCAGGGGGCCTGCCTTAGCCCTGCTGCGCGCTGTTGCCAGCCCGGAGCCGCTTGAGGTAAGTGGCACCGAGCCGGAGCCCACACCCCCAACCCCTTGTGCACCCTGCCCCCCAAACCCCTGCCCTGAGCCCCCCAACCTCTTGCCCTGAGCCCCCTCCCGCACTCCGCACCCTTCCTGCAGCCCAACCCCCTGCCCTGAGCCCCCTCCCACAGTCCACACCCCTCCTGCACCCCAATCCCTTGCCTTGAGCCCCTTCCTGCACACCGCACCCCCTCCCGCACCCCAACCCTCTGCCCCAGCAGTACATTCATGGCCCTGCATGCAATTTCCCCACCCAGATGAAGCCCTCGGGCCAAAAAGTTTGCCCATCCCTGGGGTCGCCAGATTTGGGATCAGGAAGGAATTTCCCCCAGGTCAGATTGGCAGAGACCCTGGGGATTTTCGCCTCCCACTGCAGCGTGGGGCACGAGTCACTTGCAGGTTTAAACTAGTGTAAATGGTGGATTCTCTGTATCTTGAAGTCTTTAAACCATGATTTGAGGACGTCGGTAACTCAGCCAGGGGCTAGGGGTCTATTCCAGGAGTGGGTGAGGCTCCGTGGCCTGCAACGTGCAGGAGGGCAGACTAGATGATCACGATGGTCCCTTCTGGCCTTAAAGTCTAGGAGTCGGAGAGAGCAGCCCCAGGCCACTCACAATCCTCGTGTCATGTCGTTCCCTGTCCAGCAATCCCCCCGCCGTCCAACCCCTGCGAAGACGACAGCCACACCTGCGCTTCGGCAGACCGCGCCCGCTGCGTTCACCACGGAGGCGGCTCGTTCAGCTGCGTGTGCCTCGCGGGTTATACGGGCAACGGGCATAATTGCTCTGGTATGTACACTCAGACTGGCCTGGCTGGGTTCCCCACCTCCCTCTCTCCCTCTGGAGTGCTTCCCTGGCAGGACCCCGTTCTCTGCTTGGACCGTTGGGAGGAGATGCCAGTTTGGGTTGGTGATGACACGCTGCAAAATCCGGATCTGGACTCAATGTTCAGGGGGTGTTGGCATGGCCCCGTTCCAAAGAGAAAGGCCATTTGCAAAATTCAGCCACATCTCTGGGTTCAGATTTTGAACCCCCCTAGAGGCCGGGGTCCTTTGGAGCTGAGGGGCTGTTCTGGGCCCATCTCTACATTGACTTAACCCCATGTTAGCCTGAAGTCCCCAGGCATGTCCTGGCTCTTCTTGGGCTACAGAACATACTGCCTGGGCAGGAGGAGGCAGGGTTACTGCGAGCCTTATGCCTGCTGGATTTTCCTCGCCCAGGACCCAGGACTGTGCTCATTGATGCCAGCGGGCATTGGGCCAGTGTCTTCAGCAGGAGCAGGACTGGATTCTCCTTTAGCCTCAGGACTGGGATGTGACTTCAGACCCAGAATCCTCGTCTGCCTCTTCGTTGCCCCCTGAGGAGAGATGTGGGGGTGGTGTAGCGGTTGGCTGCTGGCTTGGACCAGGAGTAAATTATGGCAACCCCCACCCCCATGCCGACTCAGCTGTGCTGGCCCATGAGTGGGGGGGACGAGCCAAGGCCCAGCCCACTCCCCGTCCCCCTGCTCCAGGGATGGAGCAAATGGGCGCTTAGTCCGGTCTCTTCCTGTGCCCGAGGGCTGGAGAGCCAGCGTAAGGAGGGATGCATAGGCCAGGGTCTGAACTCTTGCATTCCTCTCCACGAGCCCCTGCAGAACATGGCCCAAGAGTCTGGTACGCCTGGCTCAGCACGGGCTGCCGTGACGTGCATCACCACAGCCAGCCGTCGAGGGGGTCGGTTTCTGCGGCATGGAGGGTTTGCAACCTGTTGAGCGAGTCCACCCCTCGAGGCTCTGGTGATGCTGCAGCCGGGGCCGTGGACAGCCAAACTGCTCCCTGCCGAAGGGGGAAACCAGCCTCTTGGCAGAGGCCCTGAACATCCTTTTGTGGGGAGGCTTCTCCCCTCCCCCTAGGCGCTGTCCTGCTCCACATCTGTATTTACGATGCCGAATACGTTCACTGCCTTGCTGCAGCTGGTGGTGCTGCTGGGGCAGCCGGGCAGCGAGAGCAGCGCCGACGGGTGCGCTGTGGGCTAGCCGTAATGGATGGGCAGAATGCCCTCGTGCGGGAATCCAAACGCTCACACGTGCGTTGCACTTCCCTGATCCCAGGGTACTGTTCTAACACGACTAGCACAAAGGAGGCCCTAGGCCGTAGCTAGATTCCTAGACGCCGTGGAAACTGATGGACTGAACCGCTGGCCTGATTCTGTGCTGGGGACAATCAACAGCAACAGCGTTGGTCAATTTCAATAGGGTCCTAAGAGCGGGTTGCTCTCTGTGGGGTCAAGGGAGTCAGTCCCCCCCCCTTAGGCTACCTGGAGCTTGGGTCTGGGGATAAGCAGGAGTGCACCCTCGCTCACCGCGTCCCCCGAGTGGGGGAGTGGGAAACCGACTGAGCCTGGGCTCTGCCACGGCACCGCTGAGCCTGCCCCTGGCCTGGGGTGGGGGTGGGATAGACCTGCTGTGAACTACTACCTTGTGGGATACTTCTGGTGGGGGGCGGAAGTGTGTGTGTGTGTGTGTGTGTGTGTGTGTGTGTGTGTGTGTGTGCGGGACACGACACAGCTATGTATCACTATAGGCTGGGTGCGGGAATCTAGCCACCACCACTATTATTATTATTTATGTTGCAGTAACAACTAGCAGTCTCCACTGAGATCTGGGCCCCCCTGTGCCAGGAGCTGTACAGCTCCCTAGTGAGCGACCGCCCCTGTTCCAAATGGCTCAGTCGCGCGTTTCCGTACGTGTTAGCACAAGGGTGGGCATCAGGGTGGAGCTTTATTATGTAGCAGAATTTCAGTTCCCACCGACATAACTGCCCTGAAGTGTCTTGTCATGAAACAGGCCATGAGGGTCATTGCATGCTAACTGCCGGGACCGTCTGCGTGAGCCTCTGGGAACACGAGACGGTAAAACAGAGTGCCGCGGGGAAGCGCCTTAGCGTGGAAAACGGGGCTGCTTTTCAGTTGGACTCCCCGGACTTGAAGGGTTTGTTCTTCGGCCGATCTGCTCCCCCCAGGATGGTCTCCCCCGTCATTGGGGTCCCGTGGCTGCCGCATTCGTGCTTAGGGGCTCATGCCACTTTCTTTAGCACTTCAGATTTGTTCCAAACCACTGGCCACTTTCTCCCCTGCCCATCAGATGTTTCCCCTGCGGCCTTTTCCCCAAGCTTCTTTTCCCACCCCCGCCTGGCATCTTTCCTTGCGTTAGCCCATAGCATCTACACACCCCTTCCAGCTGGGCTGGCTGGGCTTCCCTCATGGAGCAGGGCGTGGGCTTGCACTGTAGAGCGGCAGCATTGTATGGGAAGTAGCAACCTTTGCCCCTTCTCTGGAGCAGGGAGGCTTTAACTCTCCCAAATAGCAGCAAATCATGCAGCCAAACAGTTCTTTATCTCCGCCCTTCCCGCTCCAGCCCCCGCCAAGCAAACTGGCCTCACCCAAGTCGTTAGATGGGCTTGGACACACGTTTCTGGCCTGATCTTTGCACAGTGGAGCCGTCGCGTGGGATGGCGTTGGGAGCACGATTTCATCGCCGCCTGTAACGTTTTGCTGCCTTGTGGAAGGGAGTGATGGCGCACGGTGCAGCCCAGACCCGGCCCAGATCTTGAGCGCGGGAGACGCGTGCTGTGGTGCACTCGCCCTTCTGGAGCTCCGCCATGGCCCTGCGACTGAGCAGAGAAGGGCGGGGGCCAGAACCTGGGTGGTTACTCTGCTGCTCAGAGGGTTCCAGGCCCTGCAGGAGGGGAGCGCTCCAGAGCGGTGGGTGAGGGGGCCTGGGAGGAGTGTGATGATTGGAGGCTGTAGGCAGTTCTTAGTGGGACCCACTGGTTTCCCAGCCTGGCAGCCCGCCCGCGGGCAGGTTAGAATCAGAATCATAGGAGATTAGGGTTGGAAGGGACCTCAGGAGGTCATCTAGTCCAACCCCCTGCTCAAAGCAGGACCATCCCCAACTAAATCATCCCAGCCAGGGCTTTGTCAAGCCGGGCCTTAAAAACCTTGAAGGATGGAGATTCCACCACCTCCCTAGGTAACCCATTCCAGTGCTTCACCACCCTCCTAGTGAAATAGTTTTTCCTAATATCCAACCTAAACCTCCCCCACTGCAACTTGAGACCACTGCTGCTTGTTCTGTCTTCTGCTACCACTGAGAACAGCCGAGCTCCATCCTCTTTGGAACCCCCTTTCAGATAGCTGAAGGCTGCTATCAAATCCCTCCTCACTCTTCTCTTCTGCAGACTAAATAAGCCCAGTTCCCTCAGCCTCTCCTCGTAAGTCATGTGCCCCAGGCCCCTGATCATTTTCGTTGCCCTCCGCTGGACTCTCTCCAATGTGTGCACATCCCTTCTGTAGTGTGGGGCCCAAAACACGTTCGCACTCTGGCAGCTGCACCTGGGTAATGAACATGTTCCTCTCCCTTCCGCAGATGTGGATGAATGCGCCGAAGGCAGATGTCACCAAGCCGCCGCGTGCTACAACACGCCCGGCTCCTTTTCGTGCCGCTGTAAACCAGGCTACCAAGGGGATGGCGTCCACTGCACACCTGGTAAGGGATCACGGGCTGAAGGCCTGATGCAGTGTGAACGTCAGGACTGGCCCATGCTTTTGCTGAGCATCATGTAAACACTGCTAGCGTGGGAGGTGTGTGACTGCTCCACAGGGGGAGGCTGTGTGCGCCCGGACTGTGGCGCCGCCCCGAGGCCCGCCCCCATTCAGCCTCCTCCCCCCAAAGCCCCACCCACGCTCCATCACCCCGTCCGCCACTCCCGCCTCTTCGCCCCCTCTCCTGGCCTCCCCGGCTGCTCACCGCTCGCACGTGCCTCTTCACCCCATCCCGTGAGGCCCCCATGTGGGCAGAGCCTCAGGGGAAGAGGACGATTGGGGGCGGGGCCACGGCCAAAGTGCCCACTCTTTTAGTGGCAGCACACTCCGAAGGCCGCGGGCCGGCTGTTTGGAGAGGCTCAGCCTCCCCTGGCCTCTTATACCCACCGCCTGTGACTGTTAGCCTTGTCTTGGCTTCCCTTGTGCCGCCTGTTTTGTGTACAGGAACTGCTCGCTTAACGTTGTAGTTGTTCCCGAAAAATGCGACTTTAAGTGAAACAACGTTCAGCGAATCCAATTTCCCCATAAGAATTAATGTAAACGGGGGGGTTAGTTTCCAGGGAAATTTTTTTCACCAGACAAAAGACTATATCTATCTATCTATATATATACACACACACACACACACACACACACACACACACACACACACACACACACTATAAGTTTTAAACAAACAATTTAAGACTGTACACAGCAATGATGATTGTGAAGCATGGTTGAGGAGGTGAAGGCAGAGGGTGGAAGAGGGAGGGATATTTCCCAGCGAATGCCTTACTGCTAAATGATGAACTAGCGCTCGGCTGAGCCCTCAAGGGTTAACCTATTGTTGTTAATGTAGCCTCACACTCTACAAGGCAGCACAGATGGCGGGAGGGGAGACAGCATGGCAGAGAGAGACAGACACACACCCCATGTGTGTTAGAGACGTGCATTGCCCCTTTAAGTACACTGACCCCACTCTAAGTACATTGCCTTTTTAAGTAGATCAGCAAGTTGAGACAGAAGCTGCTGCCAGGAAGCTCCCTCTGTCCTGAGCCCTGTCGTGCTCCCCTCCTCCCCCCCCCCCCCCCGTTGGAGATGGGGTAAGCGGGGGGCAGGAGCAGGGTGGAGGGGGACACCCTGACATTAGCCCCCCTCTTTCTCTCCTCTCCCGCACAGCAAGCAGGAGGCTCCGGGGAGCAGCTCCAAGGCAGAGGGCAGGAGGAGCACATGGCAGTGGGGGGAGGGACAGCTGAACTGCCGGCAATTGCTAGCCTGCTGGCCGGCTGCCGCACGGGGAGCTGATGGGGGGCTGCCGGTCCACCCTGGTTCCAAGCCCCCACCAGCTAGCTCCAACGGGCTGCTCTTCCTGCAAGCAGTGGACAAAGCAGGCAGCTGCCAAATAATGTTATAAGGGAGCATTGCGCAACTTTAAACGAGCAGGTTCCCTAATTGGTCAGCAATGTAACAACGAAACAGCGTTAACCGGGACGACTTTAAGTGAGGAGCTGCTGTACTCTTGCCCAAGCAGGCTGGACAAAAGTCACTGAACACACGAGCCTAGTTCTCTTTAGCTGAGCACATTGGCAACACGTTTACCATGCTCCCCTTTCTACTGACTGCTCCACTAGGGGATAATTGCCTACTACTGCTACCAGAGGTGCGCCATTAGCTCAAATGGTAGAGGCGCTGCTGAAGGGCCCAGGGTCAAACCCTGCTGATGTTGGGCAGAACAATGATTGAGTACGGTACTTTAACGGGCGGATTATAATTTAGAGCACCATTCACTGGCGTTTGTACATGGCCAAAGCTTATCTGCCTGGTTTGGCCAGTGTTCGCCATGGGGGCGCAATATGAAAACAAATACCCAAAACCAAATTTGCCCCTTCAAAATGTGGGCCAGTAAAGGAAACTGGATTGCAAGGTGGGGAAGGGGAGTGGCGTCTAGTGGTTAGAGCAAGGGAGTAGCAGTTTTGACTCATGGGGTCTATTCCTGACTCTGCCTCGGCCGATCAACCGACCGCTCTGTGACTCAGTTTACCAGCCTATAGAAAGGGGCTTATACTATTTGCCTCCCATGCAAAGGTGCCTGAGGCTGGAGCACCGCAGTGAACAAACTCAGAGAGGCCGGAGTGAAAGACTGTCCACATGGGCGGGGGGGAGACTAGTCCTCGGCCCCGCCCCTTCAGCTTGAGGCCCCACCCTTTCTACCCCTCCCCCACCCGAGTCCCTCACCGCAACCGGAGGAGCCCCGCCCCAGCCGCCCTGAGTCCCGGCCCACCAGCCGGCCCGGAGTGCTGGCCGGCCCCGGCCCCAACTGGCCAGCCCAAGCACCGGCCCCAGCCTCCCCGAATCCCAGGCTGCCGGCCCACCCCAGCCCCTGCCGGCTTCGGGGGGGGGAGGGTGGGCAGTGGAGCAGCCTGGGCTGGGGCCACAGGGGAAGAGCGGGAGGCAGGAGGGGGTCTCGGGGTGGGGCATGGGCGGGGCCACGCCTGCTTGGGGAGACGGCCTCCCCTGGCCTAGGATACCCGCCGCCCGTGGTTGTCCACGCATGTTTGATTTTACCTCGGCGTAACCCCTGTTTTGTTGCTGTGTCTGCTGCTCACTCTCGCGTGCCTGCGGGCAGAAACCGCCCAGCGCCTGACGCCGTGTGAACAGGAGCGCCTCTATCCACAGCCCGCCCATGGGCTCCGAGGGGTTTCTGCCCACCCGGGGCTGCACAGACCCCAGTGCGACGACGAGGGGAACTACAGGCCGCTGCAGTGCCACAGCAGCACTGGCTTTTGCTGGTGTGTGGATGGAGCCGGGCAGGAGATCGCTGGCAGCAGACGCCCACCGGGCACCGCCCCGCCGCGCTGCAGGACATCAGGTGAGTGAGCCCTGCCCTCCTGAGGCTGCCGTGGGAACTGCCGTGGGCTGCCGTCGGCCCTTCGCTGATCGAACACAGGTATCCATGAAACCTGCTTTTCCTCGTGCACAGCCATCGCTAGTGTAAAATGCACCCGAGTTCCTGAGTGCTACATAGCCCCTGCCCTGGGCACCTCCACCTGCCCCTCAGGGCATGGAAATGGGAGATGGAGCTGTAGGTAGATGAGCCCTTGCGTAGGGGCTGATGTTGAGGCTTTGAACCCTGTTCCTTCCCCCCTCCTCCACACACACTTGCTGGCAGTGGGCCAGGGCACGGGATTGGGCTCCAGGTGCCGTGGGGTCTATTTCCAGCTCTGCCACTGAGCTGGCGTAAGTCACTTTGCCACTTCAGATTGGAAGCTCTCTGGGGCAGGGACGGTCTCGCCCTAGGTATTTGTACAGCGCCTAGCACACTGGAGCCTCTACTTGCTGTTGTCATGATATACCAGAGCTGTAGGTGCACCGCACCTCTCAGCATCAGGCCCATAGCAGCAGGTGTATTAAGGTCCTTCTGATGAGCACAAACATAGCTTGTTACTAATCTGCCTGCTGAGTAAGGCAAAGTACATGGGGCAGGTGTTAGGTTCACTCCCTCTGGGGCACCTGACATTGGCCACTGGCGGAAGACAGGATACTGGGCTGGATGGACCTTTGGTCTGACCCAGTATGGCCGTTCTTATGTTCTTAGGGCTTGGCCCATGATGGAACAAGCACCCCCCGCCCTGCTGCAGTCCAAGCAGGCTGGGGGCAATGTGGCACCTGACTCCCGTTGAAATCTCTGGAAGTTAAGCACCTAAATCCCTCGCAGGCGCTGAGTCTCAGCCCCCTGCTGCTTTGGGGGAGGAAAAAGGTCCCTGAGAAGCTTCCCAAATCTCCCCTGAGAGATCCCAGCCCCACAAATCAGCCTTTTCTCGTCCCTGATCCTGAGCTGAAGGCAAAGGCACTTCCTAGGGAGGTTGTGAGATGCCCAGTGCTCACGCCGGGGGTCAGAGCTGCATTGCTACAAAAGGGATTGATTTCTCCATTCTCCCTTCCACTCCCATCCCATCGCCGGGCTCGCTGGCTGGTTCTATTTTGCCCTTCTGGGCACACGATCAGGGGGGGCTCAGCTTAAGAGCAGCATCCCCCATTTCCAACTTGCACTCAGCTCAGTGGTGCCAAGAGCTGTTCGAACAGAAACCACCTCCCCCTCCTTTAGCAGTAAGGTTATAGCCTTTGCTTAGGAACGTCTTTAAAGATTAAGCAAGAGTTCCCACTGGGTTCTGTATGAAACAGTCGGACGTTCTCCAGGGCTTATCATTGGCTCAGACAGTTTCCAGGGCCCGGAGGCAAATAGCCCATTCCTGTAATTGACCCTGCTTCTGTCCTCACCTTTGCTTTACTGTAGTAAATGCCACCCGCTCTTTTAATGGATACTGATTGGCATTGGACTGGTTCGAATGACCTGGGCTGGGAACAGTCCTTAAAGGGACACCATCCCATTGAAAGCTATTCTAAACCAGCCCGAGCACGCGTTAGCTGGCTGCACGTTTTCCATTAAGATCTATAGGCTGTTCTATTTTAATTATTTGGGGCGCTAACGTTTTTTTAGCGTCATTGGTGGGCTTGGCACCGGAAAGCCGGCGAGCCTTGCAAGGTGGAGCTTGTGCTGAGGGCTTGGGTGTGTTGTAAGCAGATTCTGGCCGTGCTCCCATCAGACCCTCTCACCCTTCACTGTAGAGCCCACCCAGAGACCGCAGACCATGTGTGAACGCTGGCGGCAAAGCCTCCTGGAGCACTACGGTGGCAGGCCACGCGAAGACCAGTACGTACCCCAGTGTGATGCTCTGGGCAACTTTAACCCGCTGCAGTGTCATGGCAACAGTGGCTATTGTTGGTGCGTGGACGAAAGTGGCAGAGAGGTTCAAGGAACGAGATCGGAACCTGGCGTTCCCCCTCCGTGTGAGTACACAGTGATTTGCTGGGGAGGAACTGGGTATGAAACAAAAGGCTTGTTAGGGTGAGGGAAACGGTCACGCTGCTGCTAGGCTAATGCTCGTAGATTCACAGCCAAGGGTCTGTACACAGAGGATATAACTAATTAGGGTCCTGATCCTGCAATGGGATCCAGATGTCTGTGCAGCTCCAAGTGCAAGATCAGGCCCTAAATCAATACTCAAGAAGCTGAATTGTAATCCATCTCGCCCCGATTCCAGTGCGGTGGATTTCCAAAGGGTGGGAGCGGAGGAAGAACTCAGTGCAGCTTAAAAGCTGGTCTCTCTCTCGCACCAAGAGAAGTGGGTCCAATAAACGATACAACGTCACCCACCTTGTCTCTCTGCATGTGTGTGCACTTGCCCACACACAGTCTTAGAGCTGGGTGGAAAATTCCCATCCAAACAAAGTTTTGACCAAAAAATGGTGGTGGAGCGAGGGGCAAAAGACATTATACACCCCCCCCCCCCACACACACACACACACACTTTTCCAACTTGAACTTTGGTCAGAACAGCTGATCTTCCCCTTCGAGAGGTCACTGCATCTTTAAAGTCTCTCCACGCGAGGGCAGGCAGGAATGTAATCTTTGTGTTTGACTGACAGGTCTCCCCAGCCTTGCTCCTCCCACTGTCCAGCCCTCTCCGCGTCCTGATGTGACTCCGCCTGCTGCGGGCACCTTCCTGCTGTATGCTCAGGGACAGCAAATAGGCTATTTACCTCTGAACGGCACAAGGCTTCAGAAAGAGATGGCAAAGACCCTGCTCTCACTGCATGTAAAGTATCTTCTTCAGAATGCGTTGCGTCTAGCAGCCCAGGTTTTAAAGGATGCACCGTATGTAGTGACAAGTCTATATAGAATCTTTGCCTTGGGAGATGAGCTGTCTGTATAAGGAACGTATATGTATGTAACACCAGTGCCTGGGTGGGGTGGGGGGGGTGGGAATTAACTAAGTTAAAAACAGACCCAGCTCTCTTGCCATAACTGTAGCAGGCTAATCAATCGCGCCGAGCCCCCACCAGAGGGAGACAGAGCACTACACCAGGCGGCCATGGCTTATACACTCCACCTGGCCAGGGAAACACATCTTGAGCTTGAGGTTTCCCAGTTCAGTTCCCTGTACAGGCCACCACTTGTCTTACCACGCCCCGGCTGCGTTGTCAGAGCCGGGACTGAACTTCTGGCTTTGAATGTATGTGCTGCTACTTCCTGAGTTGGTTTGAGCATTGGCCTGCTAAACCCATGGTTGTGAGTTCAATCCTTGAGGGGGCCATTTAGGGATCTGGGGCAAAAATCTGTCTGGGGTTTGGTCCTGCTTTGAGCAAGGGGTTGGACTAGATGACCTCCTGAGGTCCCTTCCAACCCTGATATTCTATGAGTTGAAAGACCCAGGTCTTGTAGACAAGGCTGTAGTAGACTCATCGACCTTGATGTGGCACAGCCCCCACTGGAGGGGGACAAAGCACCTCACCCAGTGGGCATGGCTTGCGTATCAGGATAATATTTTCAGTTTTGTCGTCTCTCTTCTCTTTCTCCAGACGATAAAATAAAATCAGACTCGGAGGTGGTGTGGTTTTCGGGCTAAGTAGGAGATTGAATCATTTGTATAGTTGAGAGCAGAGGGTAATGTCCATTCGAGCTTTTGCTTCAGCTACTCCGTTGAGAAAGTATTTGAACCTTTGAACCTTTCCACAGCCCCTTCTCCTTTTATATCTTTTCTCCCTCCTCCTCCCCCACTTCCCCCCCATTAGAGACAAGCCACTTATTCACTCATCTCAAAAGGGGCCAAACAGGCCAAGAGAAACTTAAGAATTGGGGCATGACCATCAAATCTATATCGGGAGGGGGGGGAGGGGGGGGAAATATACTTAAATTGTGAAATATTCCTTCCTGAAAGTTTGAAGGTCATTACATGTGTTGGCTACAATCTTGTACAAGTCTCTGCTTGATCCCGGAGGTTTTTCTAAAGCCCAGCTGGAGACAGACATGTGCCTGGGACATCTGTCTTAAATAAGAATTCCCAAAGATTTCAGTACAAACTCCTAGGCCGTGCAACTAACAAAATCTGGACAGTAACACACCAGTGCTTCAGAATAGAAGGAAGTGCTTCTCCATTCGTCCAGCTTGAGTAATTCATACCAAACAAAAGTCAGACGGACAGAGCGGTTCAAATTTTCTGGTGGCTGAAACGCAACTCAAGTTGGTAGAGCTGCAGCCACTTACAGCAGCACTAGGGTGACCAGATGACAAGAACAAAATATCAAGACACATTGGGGGCGCCGCCGAAGCGCAAAAAAAAAAAAAAAAGTGCAAAATATCGGGACAAATGGTGTCCCGACAATACATTGGTCGGGACGCGGGACAAACAACTAAATATCGGGACAGTCCCGGTTTTATTGGGACGTCTGGTCACCCTAAGCAGCACCAAATTGAGCCCAGCTGGTTGAATTAAAATACAACCACCCATTTGGAACTTTGATGTCTTACAAGCTTATTCCCGCATACAGAAAGGTTGATCATTTTAACCAAATTGTACCCAAAGGGACAAACCTCAAACTACAGCTAGATTGCCTGAGTCAACTCTGCCTCCCATCGGCTGCAGTCACGTAAAGATCTTCGCAGTGGAGGGGAATACGTTAAAAAAAATATATATATATATATATATTTTAAATCCCTACAGGGTTCCATAGTGGTTGGACTAGATTATGATTGTCGGGAAAAAATGGTCTATTGGACAGACGTTGCTGGTCGGACAGTTAACCGAGCAAGTTTAGAACCAGGGGCTGAACCTGAAACCATTATTAACTCAGGTAAATCACCATTTCCTTTGGATTGAATATGGCTGGTTTGAATAGAGACATTGAAGCTGCTGTCCACATAGCAGAATCACAGTGGGGCTGAGAAGGAGGAATTTTTGAGCTCTAATCACAGCTTTGATGTGGTCGCTCTCTATAACCTTTGGCAAGCCATTATCTGCCTGGCTTTCCCAATTAGGCATCACAAATTATGATAGATTCGGGGGAGGAGAGCTAGATGGAACAACAGGGATAATAGTAAACCGCCCGACAGGGGTACAGGGAGGATTAATTATGATATTACAAAATTTAAAGTACTACAGTAGAACCTCAGAGTTACGAACACCAGAGTTACAAACTGACCAGTCAACCACACACCTCCTTTGGAAGCAGAAGCATGCAATCAGCCAGCAGCAGAGACGGGGGGAGGGAAGCAAATACAGTACAGTGCTGTGTTAAATGTAAACTACTAAAAAAATCAAGGGAAAGCAGCATTTTTCTTTTGCATAGTAAAGTTTCAAAGCTGTATTAAGTCAATGTTCAGTTGTAAATTTTTGAAAGAACCACCAGAACATTTTGTTCAGAGTTACGAACATTTCAGAGTTACAACCTCCATTCCGGAGGTGTTCATAACCCTGAGGTTCTACTGTACGTAAATACCAAGTCTGATCACAAAATACTCCCTTGCCCATATACTGACAGTGGTTCTCTTTTCACTTCCTTCCAGGCCTGATGAGTCCCGAAGGACTCACAATCGACCACTTCCGCAAAACCATGTTTTGGACAGATAGCGGCCTGGACAAAATTGAGCGTGCAAGATTGGATGGTTCTGAGCGGCGAGTTCTGTTTGATGCAGACCTTGTGAATCCTCGTGCAATAGCTGTGGATGCAATTAGAGGGTAAATGGCCGCACAGCACCCATGCTTTGTAAAAGGCTGTATTCTTACAGACCTTTGCGTCGTTATGTTCGTATGGTGGGTTGGAATGAAATGAGATTCACCCACAGGGCAACTGACTACAATGCTGGACCTAGGAGCTGCATTTTCCGTGTTAAAAGTCAGACCCATAATTCACCACTAGCACCATTCCAATAGTGGAAGCTGTAGTGTAAACAGGTCTCACAACAGGGTTAGACAAACCTGCTAGTAAGTACACTGGCATCCTGGCTACCCCATTGAAAAAGCACTGGTGAATAAGTGAGCTGAATTTTCCTCGTGTGCATGCTGCCCCCTACAGTCATTTATTAATCTATCACTGGCCTGAGACAAAACTCTTTGTGCTCTAAATACTCTGAGTAAATGCTACTGGCTGCAAAGCAAGTACTAGGGGTAATGTCTGGCGTGATAGACATTTCTCTCTCGTGTGCACATGCTCCAGCTAGTTATTTCCTTAAGGGTGTGTAGGAAGGAAGCTCTCAAGATCAGAGCGTGAAACACTTTTACCCTTCTATTTACTAATTTAATATATGGCTAAATTTACCAGTTATATTCAGTGTTCAGATTTAAAATATCATTGAAAGGGTTTGAATCGTGTACAAATTTGGAACACACTTTTTTATGAAGATTGCTTATAACACCCCATGTTCGTACATTTGCTATCTAGAAAGTTAATGGGACTGGCCCTAATTACAGAAGAATATCTTCAATCTAATCATTGCAAATGACTGGTTGTAAAAACACATTCTGGAGCTTGTTCGGCTTTCCTTTTAGGGAATTTCACATCCACTAATGATCTGTTCCATAAAGCAGACGGAGAGGTCTGGGACTTTTCTGATAGTTCTTGCAATTCTGTTTTTGTTTTTTTAAATTGGGTCACACACTGTGAATCCTTACTGGGGTTTGTTAATTGACTCCCCCACAGCAACCTTTACTGGACTGACTGGAATCGTGAAGCACCTAAAATTGAAACCTCAACCGTAGATGGAGCTAACAGAAGGATTCTGGTGAATAAAGACATCGGCTTACCAAATGGCTTGACTTTTGACCCTTTCTCCAAACTGATTTGCTGGGCAGACGCAGGTAACTTAAGCTAATACAGATTGAAACATAGCACATCTATAAAAATTCTCCATACACTTCCCATCATCCCCCTTATAAAAAACAAACAGGGAGTGGACTTTTTCACACATTGCCTGTCTAAACATGACAAATTTTAGATTGAAAGGCAAAAAATACTTTACTGACTTCTGAATATATCCTACTGAATAAGGTGGTCTTGCTGAAGCTGTGTAATGTTATTTTCTGTTAAGTGTGTTAGCTGGCCTCTATCAGCTAAAACATTGTGGACAATTTTCCTCTACCACACGTTAGGTTATGTATGTGACTGAAGTGTGGATGTCTTCAGAGGTTAAGTGGGCGTTGGGCAGACGGGCTTTAGAGGCACCGGCCGAGGGTAGTATACAGACCAAAGGCTTCCAACTTCAAGCAGTAGAATGTAGAAGAGACTGTAACTCGACCTGGATAGGAGATTTTTGTTTTTAAAGGAAAGGTGAAATAATTTAACTTTCTAAAATTGGGATGCCTGTATATAGTTTCTAAAAAAGTGTTCCTTATTTGGATTTCTCCGCAATTCTTTTGCATATGGTTTTGACTGTCATGAATATTAACGTGGAATTGTAACATTTAACACACAACAGCTAGTACTTCATCACAAGAATGTATTGGCTGCTATACACAGATGGACATTTTCTGTACCTATGCAGCATCGAAGGAGAACGCATGTGTAGCTACATTGTGTACTGAGGCTTGGTCTACACTTACCCCCCAAGTCGAAGTAAGGTACGCAAATTCAGCTACGTGAATAACGTAGCTGAATTCGACATACCTTACTTCGAACTTACCGCGGTTCAGACGCGGTCCACACGCGGCAGGCAGGCTCCCCGTCGACTCCGCGGTACTCCTCTCGTCTAGCTGGAGTACCGCAGTCGACGGCGAGCACTTCCTGGTTCGATTTATCACGTCCACACCAGACGCGATAAATCGAACCCGGAACTTCGATCCCCAGCCGCTGAACTAGCGCGGCAGTGTAGACATACCCTGAGATATGTTTAGGCCTGAGTTTAGAATCCACATGGGTCTTTCAGTGAATACTGTATATATGACACAGATTGAAGAACTGAGCCTCTGTACAGAGGCACATAGACAAAAATAAAGTACCGTATATACTCATTCATTAGCCCATTTGTTTGTAAGTCGACCCCCCCAAGATGGATAGGTAAAAATAGCAAAAACTGTATCATCCTTTCATAAGCCGACCCTGTATTTCAGGGGTTGCCAAACTTTGGCTCCCAGCCCCTCAGGGTAAGTTGCTAGCGGGCCAGGACATTTTATTTACCTGGAGCGTTCGCAGGCACGGAGCCCCTCAGCTCCCAGTGGCTGTGGTTTGCAGTTCCCAGCCAATAGGAGCTGCGGGAAGCGGCGTGGGCTGAAGGACATGCTGGCCACCACGTCCCACAGCTCCCATGGGCTGGGAACAGCAAAGTGCGGCCACTGGGAGCTGAGGGGCTCCGGGCCTGCAAACACTCCAGGCAAACAAAATGACCAAGTATTAGATATTCAATTCAATAGAGCTTAAAATCATCAAATTTTGGTGTAGACCCATTGATAAGCCGACCCCTGCTCTTTAATGCTTATGAACGAGTATATATAGAAATTGCTTTCCTTTACATTGCTATAGGGGATTGAGCAGAGGTGCATGCATACCTGCCCAGTCAGACTGGGAATTCCATTTCAGTCTCTATACTCCCAGTATAGAACCAATTCCTCTAGGGTAAAGAAAACACCCTAGAAAACCAACATTCTAGTTATCCTCCATTATGTGGATTTTCACATTCTTTACAAGGAAGGGACCTAGGATACAAGTTGACTGATCAGGACTGTTCTGATGATCATCATTAGGCCACAATAGGCTGTGGCCTACTAGCCGGAGTAAAATTCCATGGAAAATACACTATTTCTTGCCTGATTAAATGTTTTATTTGTGAAAGGTACCAAGAAGCTGGAGTGCACGTTACCAGATGGAACAGGAAGGCATGTCATTCAGAATAACCTCAACTACCCCTTCAGCATTGTTAGTTATGCCAATCACTTTTATCACACTGACTGGAGAAGGTAGGCTAGTAACTATTACACCCTAGATAGTCACCTAACTATTTAAGGGCAAAATGCCAGCATGTCATCTTTAAGCAGCAATCCAGCCTATTGTATTATTGACAGTTATGGGGTGGTTTGGGGGTTTTCTGTTCCATAGCAGTTGTTCAGCCTACACTGAATAATGTTAACTCACAAGAATATCAAGTTCTTGTTTTTCAAGTTTCCTTGGTACTACACACAGCTAAAATTCAGTTGAAAACCCCTAAGTGAATCTAATATACAAGTTAGTCACTTTCACAGAAACCATCTGTGTCAAATACACTGCAAAATCAACCCCATGTTCCTCAAGCCAGTTCTGTTTAGTAGTCCTGTCAATGGAGGCCCAAATGTAATATGCACTTTGCATTAAAAGGTGTATACAAATGGTATATAATTATTTTAAAAGAACCTACCCCCAGCTTTCACATTATCCGTGCAAAAAAAATAAAATTTAAAAAAAAATCAAAATCTATGAATGGTGCTACAACTATATTTTTATAAAACTCTAGTGCCATTACGCTTGTTTAAAAAAAAAAAAAAAAAAGTAAAAAGCTTGACTCCCTTTTCCAAACATGCCCCATAACGAAGGCCCTCTTCCTGTTCCTTCTACCCACTCCAAAAAACCCTTATAGTGACAGTGCTGGCAACAAGGAACCAGTCCTGACCTCATTGCAGGCATTCATGCAATCCCATTACATTATTTTCAATTTAAACCTGTACGTCCTTTCCAAATGTTCAGTGACACAGACATTTGGGAGGCAATACCGCCTCCTTGGAAAGTTCCCTTAGTGATTCTGCCCTGGGCTGATTAAAATAATAACACAACGAATCAGCTTGATGCAGTTACTGGGTGAGGTTCTCTGGCCTGTGTTATGCAGGAGGTCAGAATAAATTATAATGGTTCCTTGTGTCTTAAATTCTGTGAACATAGAACTAATTCTGAAAGAGGATTTATTTCTGTGAGAGACTAAAGCATTTCTCACTTTTGTTAATAGGGATGGTGTTATAGCTGTGAATAAAGACAATGGCTTCCTTACTGATGAGTATCTTCCAGAGCAGAGATCACATCTCTATGGAATAACGGCAGTTTACCCATACTGCCCAGGAGGTAAAGTCCATCTTGTTTAGTGTAGACCAGCTATTTGCCAATATGTAAATTTCACTGTATTAACTTTAATCTATTTCCTCTCGCTCTCTGCAGCAAGAAAATAATTAGCTACTTCAAGTAAAAAAAGTTCAATCTTTACACCTGGAGGAAGAATTCCAGACCCAGAAAATTATCACCACATACAGTTGAGGGGAAGAAAGTCTGCAAAAAAGAGGCCATTGATATTTACTGAAGACAATGAAGTGATCTATTTTAGTGCAAAAGATTATCAAGTATTTTTTAAGTTATACCTCAATCTTTACTACTGTATTTTTTTAAAAAGACATTTTGATATATTGCAAGAAAATATAATGGCTCTGGGAATACTATGCCATTACTCTAATTTTTGCTTATGTAAGCAATTTTTAAAAAAAGTCTTAATGTAACTAATCCATTGTTTTATTTTATGGGAAGGAATTAAAACACAAATCAACAATCTGACCAATAGGTTCTTTTTAGCTAAAAAGTTAAATGTGTATGGAAAGATTTTAATGCAATGTCTTACCTGGGTCAATTAATCTACAGCCCTGATCTTGAGTATTTAGGAAATTATGCCAAACTGTCATGGGAAATGGCAAATGCATTAAAGATTTTCCAACATACAGTTCTAGATATCTTTCCCTCTGCCTCAATGCATGTCTTTTAGTATTTATATTAGAATATGCTAACTTGATGGTCCTTAAGTGCCTCCAGAGACCTACCCATTACTGACCAATACATGTTCGTAAATACCTGTTAAACTGTAATGTCTCACTTTTTCTAGGTTACTTCAGTAATAAATAAAGGGTTTGTTTTGAATTTTCCATATGACCTAGTTTTTAAATGTTTTTGTTGCATAGCAGAGTTCAGAGTAGTAGTAATTGTGCCAAAACCAGGATTTCATAATGCAGGAATATAGCAACACAGAATTCCACAAATCTTTATATAACACGCCCTTTTAAACACAAAATCAAAGATAAGGAATGAGAATGACTACTATACTTAGCAACTTATAGCTAAACAGAACAATTTGTATCTATTTCCCCAACTTTATTTAAAGAAAAATGATGGTAATTCACTAGACCAGTCAGAATTCCATTTCCTCTTTGCTCTCTTTCAAAACAGTGGAATATCCATTTCAAAATGCATGCCAGAGTTGTACTTAGTACAATTAGGAACTAAGTACACAGGAGACTACAGTCTTAACTTGCTCATCTTCCAACTTTCCCCAGTCTGTGGTCTGTCTTTGGATCAGCAATAATTGCCTGAACTGCTACGATGGCTTCAT
The DNA here is from genome assembly GCF_028017835.1 of Emys orbicularis. Taxonomy (NCBI): domain Eukaryota; kingdom Metazoa; phylum Chordata; order Testudines; family Emydidae; genus Emys; species Emys orbicularis. The sequence continues at coordinate 8,667,192 of NC_088686.1, read as the reverse complement.
TAATTTTTGTTTGCAGCTCTCGGAGTTCCTCTATATGCAGCAATCGAAGAATTTGGGCAGCTTCATTAAGGACAGCATCTAGTTCATTGGCAAAAGGAGATATGGATTAATGGTTAATAAGCACTTTCAATTTACAGACATGGAGACAGACCAGAATAATTTCTAAACCAATTCACGGTTGTATGAAAAGCTCAGAGCACGAACTAAGTGAACAAAGGAACTGCAGCAGACCTGAAAATGAATTAGTTTAATGGTAAAAGGGATATCTGTGCCAGTCAGATTAGACTAGACTGTAGACAGTTGGCCATTATTCACTCAAACAGAGAGCACATCAGTTTGTACTATTACATCTGGCTAAAGCATCCTACTTGCAAACCAATAATCAAAACACAGCAGATCACCACTAGTCCCTTTGGCAACCATTAAATCAACACAAGTCCTCTGCCAGGAGAAACAAGGTTTTGACAGTGTCTTGTTAAAAGGATAAATCCCTCCTGCAATAAAATATGTCAGCCTTTATATGGCCGCAACATGTAAACATTATCCTGAGATGATATTCTACTCCAGAGGTGGGCAAACTATGGGCTGCGGGCCAGATCCGGCCCACGGGATTGCCCCCCGTGGCGCTGTGGGCCCCGTGCCGCGCTCAGAAGCGGCCAGCACCAAGTCCCTGCAGTCCCCGGGCAGGGGGCAGAGGGCTCCGTGCGTTGCCCATGCCTCCAGGCACCGCCCCCTGCAGCTCCCACTGACCGGGAACGGGGAACCGTGGCCAATGGGAGCTTCGGGGGAGGTACCTGGAGGCATGGCAAGGGCAGCGCATGCGGAGCCCTCCGCTCCCCCTTCCCCAAGGGCCGCAGCGCTTCCTGGAGCAATGTGGGGTCGGGGACAGGGCAGGCAGGGAGCCTGCCCTGGCCCCGGTGCGCACCGCTGCCACCCCGGAGCCACTTTAGGTAAGCGGCACTGGGCTGGAGCCTGAACCCCTCCTGCACCCCGCTCCCCAACTCTCTGCCCTAAGCCCCCCTCCTTGCACCTTGCACCCCAACTCCCTGCCCTGAGCCCCCTCATACACCCCATGCCCCTCCTGCACTCCAACCCCTGCCCTGAGCCCCCTCATACACCCTGCACCCCTCCTCTGCCCCAATCCCTTGCCTGCACACCGCACCCCCTCCCACACCCTAACCCCCTGCCCTGCATACAATTTCCCCACCCAGATGTGGCCCTCGGCCCAAAAAGTTTGCCCACCCCTGTTCTACTCCATCAATATAGTCTTCTACTTTTATGCTCCAGCAGAAGATGGAAGAGAACTTTTGTAAACAAGTTCCTGTAAGTAAGAAAAACATCCCTTTTGGTTTCTGGAAAAATGATGCCTTTTTCCTGTACACATCATATACTTCTAGAGATTAACTAGAGATTAACTATGTACTTAGTCCAATGCAGCATCACTGTTAAACCGTATATAAAAAATAAAATCTCTTACCTCCGGTGTCAAAACCAAGAATGTGCTTTTCTAAAGCAACAGGCAAACCCTTGAAGAAGAAGAAGAAAAAAAATTAAAATGCTATTAGAAATGCTTGGGGGGGGGGGGGGGGGGAAATCAGACATTGACTAAATAACTTTGGAGTAAAATGGACCATAATTTTGCCCCACTAAAACACAAATGTGATCATTCTGGTTGAACCCGCCTGAGTACCATGTTCCCCACAAGGACAGCATTTGACCCAGTGTAGTGCAATGTGTAATCTAGCTGTACATAAAAGGGAAAGGTTTCAGAGTAGCAGCCGTGTTAGTCTGTATCCGCAAAAAGAACAGGAGTACTTGTGGCACCTTAGAGACTAACAAATTTATTAGAGCATAAGCTTTCGTGGGCTACATCCGATGAAGTGGGCTGTAGCCCACGAAAGCTTATGCTCTAATAAATTTGTTAGTCTCTAAGGTACCACAAGTACTCCTGTTCTTTTTATAAAAGGGAAAGAGTTTCATCCTTAACACCATTCCCTACGTTCATTCGTTATCTCGCCTGTTCGTAGAGCACAGAGTGCACACGTTGGAGCACCTGTTTCCAAAGAGCCTGGTCTGCCATCGTTGCGGCCTGCTCTATACTCAGGCGGACGAGGTTGGAAGCTACAACAGCTCTCCAGCGTGAGGCACAAGGTCTTCTACATCCAGCTTTTACTGGATTACATGCACAAGGCTGGTGTGGACTCTGGCATACAGAGCAGATGGGCAAGCCACCTGAGCCAGTGTTGAGTCATTGGGGAAGATATTGGCAGCTGGCTGGTCTGTTGCCTGACATACTCGTTCGTAATGTGATGAAACCACCAGTTACATGTCCAAAGTATTCAGCTGGGGCATTTGTGTGTCTGTGGTGGCCCAGGTTTCAGAGCCACACAGAAGGACAACAGCCCCTTCTGCTTGACAGATTTGCATCTTAAGAGTTGACGTGGCCAGAGGCTTCCAAAGAGCATGCGTAACACCCAGAAGCTTGCTTATTTGATGACTTTCAGGGCATTGATATGGTTAGTTCGTGAGGATGTGAATATAGCCACGTCAGCCGCATATTCCAAGCTTGCTATGCAGAAGCCCGACAGTACAACCCTCAGTATGCAGCTAATGACGGTTTCCTTAGTCGGTCAATAATGGTGTTGAACAGTTCTGGGGCAGCCAGGCACCCTTGGTGGATGCCTTAGTTGTATTCAAACCAGCTGGACATCCTAGCACCTAAGCGGACACAGCTGTCACTTTGGCACTGCATTTCTACGAGACGATTGAGGAGCTTGCCAGGCACACCAGCAGCCAAAGGGGGCAATGATCAACGAAGTCAAAGGCAGCTTTTAAACCTACAAAGGCTGTATGCACTTCATCCTTCCTCTGCTGAAACTCTTGAGCCTTTTCAATAAATTGGTCTAATGATAAAAATCTGCTCAGTGGTTGATTGGCCAGGTAATAAACCCTAGATGTAAACGGCATAGATTCCTTACGGCAGGCTTAACACACTCAAGCACTACCAGCACGAACAGTTGGTTTGGAAGTTAAAGCAAAAAGCATTGCACAATGTTTGGAACACACCAGAGAATCACCTTTCCCTTTCCAAAATGGGAGACTGGCGCCAGTCAGGGGGAGTTTCTCATGACTCCATACGCCCACGATGAAATCCCTGCCATGCTTGAACAGCTCGGCAGCGACATGACAAATACGAGCGGCACAGCCATTCTTGAGCTTACATGCTGAGCTTCAAACCTCCTCGACAGTGACAGATTCTACATTACACAGAGGGGTGGTCAGTGGACTCTTCGCAGCCTCCGGGAGCTGCAGCTCTGATGTGGCAGTTCAGAAGCTCCTGAAAGCGTTCTTTCGATACACTGACATTCTGCCTCCATGTTCAATGCTACTCCAGCCACCTTAGATGAGCAAGGATTTTTCTGTGGACCAGCTTTTCAGGTGTGCAATTCTTTATAGACCATAATCATTGCTGGCTGATGCAGTTCCCATCAATTGATTTTATTTACCCAAAACATCACAGTCTTGCTTTAAACCTGTGCTACACAAGGCATTGAGGTGTTGGTATTCTTAACCAGGAATTCCCTACCCTGTCCAGTTAATCAGATTTTAATGCAAATTTCTTGCATTTTACCCTCAAAGCTGACCATGCCACAGTCCAAGAATTGGGAACATCCAAAATTCAGTTTTACCCAATAGATAACATCTCTAGCCATTCAAATGCACACTTAGCATGCACAATCTACGCCTTCTCAAATAATCATTGCCAATGAGCAACCGCCACATTTTAGTGTTTTAATTTCAAAATACCAAAAGCAAATCAATCACGTTGTAAACTCATCTTAAGCAGGCAACACTGATCCACTTGAAAATATCCGTTTGTTCAAAAATTTCTTAAATGCTCTTCCAGCTTGGGAGTAGATTTCTGTAGCCAAGTTTCAAAGTCCTATTTCTACAGTGTTGCTAATAGAAATGCCAAGTCAAATCGTACAGTGGCACCAGTGTAAGGTTATGTCTACACTACAGTGGCACAGCTACAGTGCTGCAGCTATGCCACTACAGAGCCATAGTTTAGACACTTCCTATATTGACAAAAAGGGGTTTTCCCCTCGATGTAGATAATCTACATCGCCGAGAAGTGCTAAGTACATCAGTGGAAGAAACCTTCAGTACGCCTACACGCATCTACACCAGGGATTAGGTCTACCTAACTATGGCATTCAGGGTTATGAAAAATGTTCATGCCCTGAGTGACTTAGTTTTAGGTGCAGACCAGGCCTAGTAGTTTCAACTGAGATTTTACTGGCTGGGAGACAGCAGTCCATGGACAACGATAATACAAGACTACTTAAACACAAGAGGGAACAATCCAATTACTAAGGCAGTTCAACTTTTATGTAAGACTGAAAGGTCACAGCTGAACCAAGCAAATTACGTCAAATCTAGCACAACACCCTCAGCAGCTACACAGAGGCTCCTAGAGCATGAGGAAAGTTAAGTCAAGTAAGTGGTCCTTTATATGCAATGTTCTCTCCATCTCCTCTCTCCTCCAACCTGTACAGGGTAACGGTCAGATTCAAACTTGTATATTAAATTTCCTCTCTCTTAGATTTTTAAGTCTTTACTTGTAATCATCTAATCAAATGTGTTATTTTCCCATAATTTATGCGGTTTACCTTTTCTACTACGTTCATCTGACACAATGAAAACAATTGTCTCTAATCAGTATCATTGTACATTCACAGGATGCTATATGTTTGGATTGCAAACACTCCAGAAGAACGTTAAATTTCAAGGGAAACTATTTTTAAAATCTGTGGACTGCTATAGATGTTTTCTATTAACAAGCATTTAAAAAAACCCAAATTTGGGACCTAAGTTGACCCTCATTGCCTTATGGGGCCTTAGAAGCCAGTGGACATAAGTGAACTCAGTCAGTTCCTTGTTGACTAATTCCCACATACAAAGAAACACCACAAAGCCACAACTAGCATCTTCAGCGTTGAATGAGCATGGACACACTTTCAAAGCAGTCATGGCCCAATGTTTCAATGCAAGTGCTGTGTTTAGGAACTAAAAATTATTCATGCAAGATCTACAGCAGGCTTTGAAGCTACTACTCAAAGCTGTTACCCAGATATGAAAGTCCCTAGCTTTCAGGAGACCAGATAATCCATGTGAAATTCTTAGTTTCGGAACAAAGTGAAACAAATATTGCTGCAACGTAAACGTGACAACAACCAGTAGTAAATTGGTGACTTGTTCGTTTTAAAGTGTTTTGGAGGACTGAAGCCACTAATGTTACCGTTCTGATGAAAAATACTATTTGTCAATGCCTCCTTCCCACATGGACATGGTGTCAGCTCTCTGTCCATGGAACAAGGGTCCTTTTGGTGATACACAGTAATCTCTGGATCTCATAGCAGCTGTTCATCCTGGCAAAGCGGCAGGGAAGTCCTCCTCTTCCTGGATCATGTGGTATCTAACAATGTTATTGGGGCAGGCAAGGAGCTGTGGTAGCAACAGATGCTTCTGCAGCAATAGTGGGTGTGCTCTTATTCTCCCGGGGGCTCCAGGCTCTTTGCCCAAAGTGATTTTTAGTTCTCTAATGGTGAGCTGGCAACCTGAAATTAAGCCCTGACTACAGTACATATAGGAAAGGAAACAAGAGGTCATTTAAAATCCCCTCTATCCAATACACTAATTCACTTTATGGACTCATGTCCAGGAAGAATCAAATTTAATAAGCAGCCAATTTCAATTTTGTGTGACCAAAAATAACTGAAGTCACCTACTTGTTTTTGCAATCCAGTGCAAATAAAATGAAAGCCTGCCTGATTTCAGGCTGTGCAAAACATTTGCTCCAAGGCTAGCCATTGCATGCACGTTTTATCCAGCATGGAAGTGTCAAATTTTAAATACTAGTCCCTTAAAATAGAGGGCTATCTTTTCTCTAGAAGCACTGAGGGATAGCATTATACAATTTGTTACATAGGACAGTTATTGCTTTCCAGTGACTCTAGTACACATTTATAACAGATGAAGTAAGCAGTGCTGCATTGAATCATGTGCACTGTGCAGCAAGGTCTAGACCGGGGCAGGCAAACTTTTTGGCCTGAGGGCTACATCGGGTTTCGTAAATTGTATGGAGGGCCGGTTAGGGGAGAGGATCGTGGTCTGGCCCCCTCCCCATCTGTCCGCCCTCCCCCCCCGGGACTCCTGCCCCATCCACACACCCCCACTCCCTGTCCCCTAACCTCCGCCGCCCCATCCAACCCCTCCTCTCATTCCTGACGCGCCCTCCCCCCCCTCCCGGACCCCTACCCCATCCAACCCCCCCTTCTCCCTGTCCCCTGACTGCCCCCTGAACCCCTGCCCTTGACTGCCCCCTGCTGCCCCATCCAACCCCCCCTCCTTCCTGACTTCCCCCCCCCAGGATCCCTGCCCCCATTCAACCCCCTGTTCCCCCCACCCCCTGACCACCACCCCAAACTCCCCTGCCCTCTATCCAACCCCCCCGCTCCCTGCCCCCTTACCGCGCTGCCTAGAGCACCGGGTCAGGCCAGGCTCTGCAGCTGCACTGCCCCAGGAGCTCACAGCCCCACCGCCCAGAGCATTGCGCTGGCGGCGGGGCGAGCTGAGGCTGTGGGGGAGGGGCCGAGGGCGAACCTCCTGGGCAAGGAGCTCGGGGGCCGGGCAGGACAGTTTCGCGGGCTGGATGTGGCCCGCAGGCCGTAGTTTGCCCACCTCTGGTCTAGACAATATGGTGGTAAAAACGCCTGTGTCCGTTTTACACTTGTGCTCCTGAACCAGCCCCCGGGGTGCTAGTTAACTTGTGCTGATGGTTAATGGCCCTCGCAAAGGGCCACTCTGCTGGCCAGGTCCACTGGAGTACATTGGGCTTAGCCTACCCCTTCCTACCTCTGACACACTCCCTATGTCAGAAAAACCCCAGGAATCAGATGCTGTCTTAAGGCAATTTGATATCCCCTTTGTACCATAAAGAGGATTTATGAAGGAATGAGAATGTGGTCTTGTGGCAAGACACCATAATTAATGTAACTACTTCCTCTCCCTTGCATCTACTGTAAAGACTGATCGCAAACCTTTAAATACTGTCATACAAATAAAATTATCTTGTACTGAAAGTTTCTTATGTTTATAGATGGAATTTGTTTGCATATTTCAAATATACCTAAGGTACATTACAGGAATTGGGAAGTATTCATATTCAAAAGTCAGTGATAAAAGTTTCTCTTCAGCTAGCAGTATAATCAGAATCCTAGTCTAGACTCTGATTAAATACTGACCTAGAGCTATAAAGTGTCAGTTAAAAAAATAATAATAATCTAGTCCATATTTAAATAAGGAAATCTACTGATCTTAAAAGATGTAGTTTTTGACAGTCCTAACCAACTGAAGCTTTCAGTTTATCCACGGAGCTGGTAAAAACAAGTGGGGCTGTGCAAATCTCCCCACACAGTCCTGGCAGCATGCCTCCTCCTTCAGTTGGAGAAATCATCTCTAGGATTTCCATTTCTACATCCATTTAATCCTTAGCCATTGCGTTGAGGCTGCCAAGAACGTCGGAATGACAATTTTTATGCAGAGTCTTGTCCACAGGGCACGGGACAAAGACCATACAGGCGAGTCTCATCTTACGCGGGGGTTCCGTTTCGCGGTCAGTGCGTAAAGCGAAAACCGCGTATAGTCAAAATTACATTGAGTTGAATGGCGGGCGGAATCGCCTGCACTACAGGTACAGTATTAAAATTGTTATTTTTCTCTTTTTTGTTTTTGCCGACCGCGTACAGCTGAAATCGCGCATGTTAAATGCGCGTAAGATGCGACAGACCTGTAGTTTCCCTGAAAAGTTATTTAACGGCCATCAGATTGCCCAACTTTGGACACTACCAACCTGAGCTAAGTCTGAAAAGTTTGTTATCCTCTCTATCCCATTAAGTTCCTAATGGTTTAACTTCTTAAAAGACATTTTGATCAACATGGCACAGTACAATGTGAATTACAACCTTTGGTTTTTCTTCCTCCTAGAACGTGTGTTGTGGAAGATTATATAATCCATTTATTCTGCTAACATCATTTCCCAAGTCATGTACATGCATTAACTGAGTACCAAAATGCTCATCCTCTCACAAACAGATTTCCTCCTGTTTGTCTGTCACTTGCTGCACCACTCTAAAATTTAGTCCATAAGCACCCTGGGCTAGTTATTGGCTCATTCGATGCCTTCTATGAAGAGCCAAACACACCTTTGGGAACTATAAAATATTAACAGGTAACCGTGATTGCCGAAAGTAGAGAAGAAAATGGAATTCTACCCTCTCCCAAACAAAGAAGAGGATTATGTTTTCTTATAGCAGTTACGGGGGGGTGGGGAAGGGGGGGAAGGAAGAATCGAACTTCTGTTTTCCTACTCCAACACTATAGTGACGTAAGTAACAGCAGCACAGGGTTAGCTTTCAGTTTTACAAGCTTAACATCCTATAACTGATATTGATATAGTAATCTCAGCTGTTCACATATTCTCTTCTTGTAATAGTTTTAAAATCTAATTCTACCACTAACGTACTGTGACACTACACCCCATATTTGTCATGGTAATATTATTATGATATGATTATGGCATAATAATGATGCATTTCATACCTGAGAACTTCAGACAGCCTGTAAGTAATGGCTGCTATGACTCAAGGGCATGTGACCAGACCACATGACTAGACTCCATTTTGGGTACCAGTATTTTTTCCACAAACTGGTCTGGGAGCCAAGTTTGAAACAAAGGGTTCCCACTATATGGAAAAGCTATATAAGGCAGGGAGTGACATCATCTGTTGTTCTTCACTCCCCCACAACTCAACAGCTGAAAGAAGCACTGAAAGAAAAGGACTTGGAATGGGGGCGGGGAACCCAGCTGCAAAGCAAGTACAGCTTGTGCATTGAGAATCTGCAAGCCTGCTTGTATCATCAGTCAGGGTGAGAAATTGCTAATTCATATCCAATCTTTCTAGTATCTTAGGTTTACTTTGTGGTTTTGTGTATTTACTAGGTAATCTGCTTTGATCTGTTTGATATCACTTAAAATCTATCTTTTTGTAGTTTATAAACTTGTTTTATGTTTTGATTTAAACCAGCGTGCCTTTAAGTGAAGTGTCTAGGGAAGTATCAGGGGGTAGCCGTGTCTGGATCTGTAAAAAGCAACGAAGAGTCCTGTGGCACCTTAAAGACTACCGATGTATTGGAGCATAAGCTTTTGTGGGTGAATACCCACTTCGTCAGACGCATGTGTCTAGGGAAAAATCTCAGCTTAGTTAACACAACTTTGTTGCATATTCCTCTCCACATTGAGGGAGAGGTGAACCAGGTAATAAATTCATATTGGTTGGAGTTTTGATCAGGGGTGGGCGGTACAGCTCTGGGGTCCTAGGTTGGGAAGCTGGGGGGTATCTTGGCTGTAGCCTCTCTACTGTTGGTTCATGCAGTGGCTGGAAAGCCTGCATGTAACTGTAGCTCAGTGTGTCCCTGTCTGTATGAATGCGGGAGTGTAGGACTGGGAGCAGTCTACAGCTTGTCCTAGCAGCACAGTGAGAGAGGGAGCCCAGGCTGGTGGGCCAGAGGGCTCAGTGGAACCCCAGTTCCAGGTGGCACCCCGGGTGGAACCCATCACATGTACATCTAAGGCCTTTGTTTATTGCACCGCTGCTTACTAAGTCAGTGCAGGTTACAACTCAAGACTCATTTGTAGTCACCAATTAACAAATACAAGAAGTGCCATCTATTCATTATCTATCATACAGTAGGTGTTGCTGTGATGTAGATGTCATGAGGGATGAAGGGACCTGCAACTCCTGAGCATACAGTATATAGGTGCTCTTTAGGAACAGTTCTGGACAACGCTTTGCCCTCAAGGTGTACAAGTTGCCTTTACTATCTGAACTCAGTACACCACACCAGCAGCTTGTACTGCAAGTAATGGACTGAATAGCTAGAATGTTTAAGAAATGACTCTCTGATAAACCAGAATTCTCTGTGAACATTCCTTTTGCGATGTTTGTCCAAACGCATTCTGAATGTCTTACAAACCTTGCTCTGTAGCCATATTTTCATAGATATATTATTCATACAATTCTTTCATTATGGAATTATACATCTCAGTCATTTCTCTTTTGGATAGGTAGGGAAAAAAGCCTAGATTCCCTCCCCAACTCCCACAAAAGTCACATGAGAAGCTAGAAACAGCATATTCTACATACAGGGAAGAAAATAAAATACTTCCACTTGTTTATTTAGCCATCACTACTACTTGGGAACAAGAGTCAGTCCAGGACCTCTCTTCCTATTCCACTGAAATGATGATACTGAAACCTGTTGTAGTGTATATTACTGTAATGTTAGAGGATTGTGATTACACTCCATTAAGCAGTAAACTTTTGTTTAAATAACTATCATTTACAAATATAGCTATATTTGTAATATGAAAAAAATCACATGCATTTGATTATTCTGTGTGACTTTTCCTTTGGTCTTTCAGATTCAGGTTTGCTGTATGAAGTGGATAAATCTTCTTCTACCTCTCCTACCTGAACGCTACCAAATAGAAATTCTAGCCAGAAATAACATCCATTTCTATATTTAAATGTACTTGATTGAATACTGTAAAGACTCATTACAGCAGGTGGACTTGCGTTACATTCACTTACCTCCTTCGATTGATTTGCCTTTCCTATGGCGTCCTGAGTCAAGCGCTCTTGAACCAAAATGCGAATTGCCTAGGAAACAAAGTTTGAAGACCAAAGAAAGAATTCCATGTTGATGATGCATGTCTCTCCAGTACTCCAAGGAAGTCAAACAGCGTGAAGCAGCTTTAACCTCAACCAGAGGCTAGCTCATCCTCAGGATGAACTAGCCATGGTCCCTTCCCAAGTCAGCAGTACCTACTTTTGAGGCTATGTTGACAGCTGGAAGGCCCACAAAATTTTGCACTACTGGAAACTGTCCAATGAAGGTGCTTGCTGCTGCTGGGAGCCCTTTGCCATGGTTTGAGCCCTCGTCCACCCGCCCAGAATCGGAAGTAAATCTGGCTATTGAGTTGTTTATAAAACATGAAGTCAAAAGGACTTGTAATATTTAAAAATTGGGGAAAAAAGTACAGCCTTGATCTTGGATATTTTACAATCCTTCTGTCCATCTGGTTAATTTACTGGCTCCTGCACTTGGCAACTTTCACCACTCCAGGACTATTCATACGGATACATGTCTGTATAAAGGCCTCTAAAAATAACTCAAGGGATACGAGAGAGCCAGAATTAAACCATAACAAAGCAAAAACTCTGCTCATTACAGCTGTTTCTCTCACCATTTCCTTGCTGAGTTATTCAAGTCTGACAAGAGCACTCAAATTACTTCATGCATCACTTCACTTTCTATTTCTCCTGTTGCCTGACATATGATTAAAGTTGACATGTGACATTACAACATTGATCTAAGGCAATATAGAATTTTCTTTCAAACCAGGGGAACTGGCATTAAGAGAGATTAATTTGACTAAGAATATGAATTTGTTTAGGATGTCTCATCATGAAATCATTACAGCTGCGATGACTATCAAAATAATGAGACTTAGCAGAAAGAAAATTATTTTAGCACTGTTGGTACCTGTGAGGAAGGTGTTCTCCCCGATCAACTTCTCAAAGTGTTAGTTGGGCAAAGAGAACATCAAGGAATTTTTGCTTTACTAGCTACTAAGGTTTAGTAAATTTTAGCTGGAACTCTTGTTCTCTCTTAGGCTTTTCTAAAGCAGCCATTGTATAATAGCCAAGTATTAATTTAGATTATCACATTGTTCACATATAGAAATTATGTATCACAAAATTGTGCACAAAACAGCAATTCCACTGACACATTCTAGCAATATCAAGCCACGAGAACAAATTTAGGGTGGTTTATATAGCCAGAACTGCCAACATGAAGTTTTAGTCTTAACCCAGTTAAAAGCAAAAGAGCTCTCTCAGGATTTTCTTTGCCGTACTCTCCTCTTGCCTGTTGTGTTTTGTCATCCTCTCCACATTTCTGGTCCTATTCACTGCTTTTCTCTTAAATTTTGAAGTTTCAATACATTTACATAGAAAAACATAATACAAATATAGTAGGGCTGTCGATTAATCGTAGTTAACTCACGATGAATTGCGATTAATATTTTAAATCGAGATTAATTTTTTTTTTTAGTTAATCACAGTTTTAATCGCACTCAAACAATAGAATACCACTTGAAATTTGTTAAGTATTTTGGATGTTTTCTACATTTTCAAATATATTGATTTCAATTACAACACAGAATACAAAGTGTACAGTGCTCACTTTATATTATTCATTACAAATATTTGCACGGTAAAAGTGATAAACAAAAGAAATAGTATTTTTCAATTCACCTCACACAAGTACTGTAGTGCAATCTCTTTATTGTGAAAGTGCAACTTACAAATATAAATTTTTTTGGTTACATAACTACACTCAAAAATAAAACAATGTAAAACTTTAGAGCCTACAAGTCCACTCAGTCCTACTTCTTGTCCAGCCAATCACTAAGACAAACAAGTTTGTTTACATTTACGGGAGAGAATGCTGCCCACTTCTTATTTACAATGTCACCTGAAAGTGAGAACAAGCTTTTGCATGGCACTTTTGTAGCCGGCATTGCAAGATATTTACGTGCCAGATATGCTAAACATTCGTATGCCCGTTCATGCTTTGGCCACCATTCCAGAGGACATGCTTCCATGATGATGACACTCGTTAAAAAAATAATACATTAATTAAATGTGACTCAACTCCTTGGGGAAGAATTGCATGTCTCCTGCTCTGTTTTACCCACATTCTGCCATATATTTCATGTTATGGCAGTCTCAGATAATGACCCAACACATGTTGTTCGTTTTAAGAACACTTTCACTGCAGATCTGACAAAAAGCAAAGAAGGTACCAATGTGAAATTTCTAAAGATAGCTACAGCACTCGACCCAAGGTTTAAGAATCTGAAATGCTGTCCAAAATCTGATCGGGACGGGGTGTGGAGCATGTTTTCAGAAGTCTTAAAAGAGCAACACTCCGATGTGGAAACTACAGAACCTGAACCATCAAAAAAGAAAATCGACCTTCTTTTGGTGGCATCGGACTCAGATGATGAAAATGAACATGTGCTGGTCCGCACTGCTTTGGATCATTATTGATGATGAACTCGTCATCAGCATGGACACATCTTCTGGAATGGTGGTTGAAGCATGAAGGGACATATGACTCTTTAGCGCATCTAGCACATAAATATCTTGCGACGCCAGCTACAACAGTGCCATGTGAAGCCTCCTTCTCACTTTCAAGTGACGTAAACAAGAAGCGGGCAGGCTTATCTCCTGGAAATGTAAACAAACTTGTCTGTCTTAGTGATTGGCTGAACAAGAAGTAGGACTGAGTGGACGTGTAGGCTCTAAAATTTTACATTGTTTTATTTTTGAATGCAATTATTTTTTGTACATAATTCTACATTTGTAAGTTCAACTTTCATGATAAAGAGATTGCACTACAGTACTTGTACTAGGTGAATTGAAAAGTACTGTCTCTTGATTTTTTACAGTGGAAATATTTGTAATCAAAAATTGAGATAAAGGAAGCACTGTACACTTTGTATTCTGTATTGTAATTGAAATCAATATATTTGAAAATGTAGACTACATCCAAAAACATTTAAATATATAGTATTCTATTATTGTTTAACATTGCAATTAATTTTTTAAAATCGCTTGACAGCCCTAAAATATAGTGATTATTGCTGTCTAGCACTGGATATAGTGAAGACGTAAAAACTACATTTTTAACATAGCTATTACAGGTTACCATGTACTTCATAAGAAGGTATTACAAACTTCTAAATCCACACTATCTCCAAAACAAATTTACACTATATTGTAGACCCTGCAGGGCAGGGACCATATCCTTTTATTTGTCTGAAATACCTAGCATATTTTTGGTTGCTGAACAAAACAAAGCTTATTTCCACATTTTGTTATGATCAAGACTGAGGGGTTAGTTTGCTCCAATCCAGTACAATGATGTAAGAATACAGTTTTGATCCGAGATTCATAGAAGCCTACAGAGTTCCATCACTGAACCACAGATCTTCTGTGTCTTCCAATTAGTACTTGGGATAGGAGCGTAAATTAAACAATTAATCAGCCAATTTGCTTTATCTGGCCATTAGAAAGTCTGATTAATTTACAGGATAAAATAAAATCTGCTTAAGTTAAGGCAAAGTGGAAGGACAGTCACGTGGAAGAAGTACAGGACTGGAAGTCAGGAGATACAGGTTCTAATTCTGGCTCTGCCGCAGGTTTTTTGAGAGACTCTGGACACATCACCTAGCCTCTGTCCTTAAGTTTCTCCCACCTCTAGAATTGGAATACTATTATTTACTTCACAGGTGTGTTGTGAGGTTTACATTCATTAACATTTTTAAAGCATTCAGAGATACTGGAATAAAAGGCATGAAATAAGTGCAAAGCAGCAGCTTTAGATGGCTCAAGCATTCCAAGTACTGAACACAAATTCTCAGTTAACGACTTCAGGAATTCTACCACCATTTGTTGAAAATCTTTGAAATATAAATGCCCATATCTTCAATTCGGAAGATCATTTTTCTTTTACACCAACCAGAAATTAAGTACAAAATGTATTAGCAGACAAACTTTTATTTGCACCCAAAAATCAAAAGTTACTGACTTCACACGGGGGAAAAAACCCACCCATAACATGGCGTGTGAAGTCAGTAACTTTTGATTTTTTGGGTGCAAATAAAAGTTACTCTAGTTGCTCAGACCAGATTCCCAAAATATGAAAAACTAAAGATGTGAACCTCACCTTAAGCATTACCAAATAGTCATCATGTCGCTGGATTTGAAGAAGGTTAGCCAAAGCCATCACTCCAGCCTTAAAGTCAGGATTATTCACTGCAAGATAAATAAATACTGTCATTATATTTGGTTCCAGATATAGAGCAAGAAATCTAACCTGCATTTTGGAACCATAGGCTTAATTTTAGGGCTATCAGCTTGACATCGATCCTGGGAAAGATAATGGAGCGGCTGATTTGGGACTCAAATACTTAAAGGAGGGTAATGTAATTAATGCAAATCAACATGTTTTTAGAAAATAGATCCTATTGAACTAACTTAATATCATTTTTCACTCAATTACAAGTTTGGTTGGTAAAGGTGGTGTTGACGTAACATGCTTAGACTTCTGTAAGGCATTTGACTTGGTACCATATGACATTTTGATTAAAAAACTAGAATGATATAAAATTAACATGGTTCATATCAAATGGATTAAAAACTGGCTAACTGATAGGTCTCAACATGTAACTGTAAAATGGAGAATCATCATCAAGCGGGTGTTTCCCCAGTGGGATCTTGCAGGGATCAGTTCTTGGCCCTATGCTATTTAACCTTTGTATGAATGATCTGAAAGCAAACATAAAATCATCACTGATCAAGTTTGCAGACAACACAGAGATTAGGGAAATGGTAAATAATGAAGAGGACAGTGATCTGGATCACTTTGTAAACTGGGTGCAAGGAAAGTATGCATTTTAAAACAGCTAAACGCAAATGTATACATCTAAGAACAAAATGCAGGCCACAATTATAGGATGGGGGACTCTATCCCGTGAAGCAGCGACTCTGAAAAAGATGTGGGGGTTGTGGTAGATAATCAGTTGAACATGAGCTCCCAGTGTGACGCAATGGCAAAGCTAGTCTTTTCCTGGGATGCCTAAACAAGTGAATCAAGTGGGAGCAGAGAGGTTATTTTACCGCCATATTTGGCGCTGGTGCAACCGCTGATGGAATACTCTGTTCAATTCTGGTGTCCACAACTCAAGGATGTTGATAAATTGGAGAGGGTTCAGAGAAGAGTCATGAGCATGATTAAAGGATTAGAAAACAAGCCTTATAGTGATTGAGCTCTTTGAGTCTATCTACAGTAAAAGCTGTTTTATCCGGCATGTTGGGGGAATGGGGCGTGCTGGTAAGTGAAAAATTCCGGTTAACTAAGAGGGTGGGAGTTTGGGTGCAGAGCACGGGAGGGGGTGCAGGCTCTGGGAGGGCGTTTGGGTGCGGGAGGGGTTTCAGGGTGCTGGATCCGGGGGCCCCTCACCTCAGGTGACTCCCTGCAAGCGGCAACCTGTCCTGGCTGCTTCTAGGTAGAGGCGCGGCAGGAGGTCCCCCACAGCTCCCAATGGCCACAGTTCCCAGCCAATGGGAGCTGCGTTGCTAGCACTCAGGGCAGGGCGGAGGCAACGCGCAGAGATGCCTGCCGCACCTCCACCTAGAAGCAGCTGAGACAAGTCGCCGCTTGCGGGGAGCCGCCCGAGGTGAATGCCCCCCGGAACCAGCACCCCGCATTCCCTCCCGTGCCCCAAGCCCCCTCCCACACCTAAACTCCCTCCCAGAGCCTGCGCTCTATACTCCTCTACACCTGAATTTACCTGAATTTCAATGAAGATCAGAAATACCGGTTTATAGAGCTTTCCGGTTGGTGAAGGGCCAGATAAAACAGCTTTTACTGTATTAAGCTTAATAAAGAGAAAGTTAAAGGGTAACTTCATTAAGTATCTACATGGGGAATAAATATTTAATAATGGGCTTTTCAATCTACCAGAGAAAGGTATATCATAATCCAATGGCTGGAAGTTGAAGTTAGACAAATGTAGACTGGAAATAAGGCATACATTAATGGTGAGAGTAATTAACCATTAGAACAATTTACAAAGAGTCAGAGTGGAGTGTCCACATTGATAACTTTTAAATCAAGAGTGGGGTTTCTTTTTTTGTTTTTTTAGAATTATTACACACACAGAATTATTTTGGGGAATTTCTATGGCCTGTGTTATACAGGACATTACATGATCACAGTGGACCCTTTTGGCCTTGGAATCTACTAGGCCAATAACCCTGTAAAAGAAGGAAATTAGATTGGTTTGGCATGATTTGTTCTTGACATCCATGTTGGCTATTACTTAACTTATTATCCATTAGGTGTTTACAAATTGGTTACTTAATAATTTGGTTACTTAATAATTTGCTCCTGTATCTTTCCAGGAATCAAAATTACACTATAATTACCCAGGCCATCTTTTTACAGATAGGTACTATTGTTTGCCCTTCTCCAGTCCTCTGGGACCTAACCCATCCTCCTTGAGATCTCAAAGAGATCACTAATCATTCTGAGATTGCTTCAGCTAGTTCCTTAAGTACCTAGGGTGCATTTCATCAGGCCCTGCTGACTAGACTACATCTAACTAGACTAGACTGACTATTCTTTAGAATATTCTTCCCCCCCGCCCCCTTCTTCTGGCTTGCATTCCTTCCTCCTCATGCCTGAATAAAACTCTAGGTACTTTGCTTTACAGGAAAAAGATTCTCCCACCAAAACAAGCTCTTCATCAATCCAATTCAAAGGGACTGGAATTAATATGGAGCAGCTACTTTGGAGCAAACCACTAGCACTCGTCTCTCCTTAAGTATAAATGCAGAGTCTTGGGAAATAAAGCTTTCAAAACAAACATCAAAAGACATAACATGCCTTGAGATAGGTACTTTCAGTGCAGCATTAGAATACCAGAACCCACACATTTCAAAAACTCTGAAGATGATTTTCTGAATCTATCTGGTATCCAAAATGCTAAAATATGACTTTCAGGTTTTCGCTTAAAATATAGCTAGAGGCTGTAGATTTAAGTGGAACAGATTGAAGTAAGATGCATCAACAACAATATTTTTCTAGAGATCAAAAAGATAAAGTTACTGTATACTTACCATCCAAGTTTATCAGTGGCTCTGCATTTTTTGCTGCATTGTCAGTATTTTTAGCACTGTCAGGCGTGGAGTCCTTATACTTATCAGCTGCCAAAATAAAAACAGTTTTGCTTCATAAATGTAAAATTCAGGTGAGAGTTAATAATTAGTTAAAATTAATGGAGCTCAAAGCATAGAAAAAAAACCATTACTAATGCACATGGTTAGCTGCAATTGGGCCAACTGCATTTTCAGCACATGGTGGAAGACTGGCAGCCAAATCAGTTAGTAGATGTTTCAGTTGTTTCCCACTACTGAAACTCCAGAAGAGGAAGATTCTAATAAACCTTGCTCAGGTAGGAGCCGTTACAACTGCCTATGTACTAGCTCAAAGTCGAAGCACAACTGCAGAGATGTGCTACATCATAGGGAGGACATAAAAGCGTGACAGACCAGGGCCGCCCAGAGTGGGGAGGGGGGGCAAGTGGGGCAATTTGCCCCAGGCCCCGCAGGGGCCCCGCGAGCCCTGGCCCGGCGGCGGTCCAGGTCTTCGGCGGCATTTCGGCGGCGGGGGGGCCCCTTCAGTGCTGCCGAAGACGCGGAGTGACTGAAGGGCCCCCCGCCGCCGAAGACCCGGACCGCCGCCGGGTGAGTACAAGCGCCGCAGCTCCCCCACTTTGCCCCAGGCCCCCTGAATCCTCTGGGTGGCCCTGTGACAGACTCTTAAGTGGCAGTCTTCATCCTAGCTAAGCAAGAAGAGACAATTCAACTGATTCTTGTAGAGTGAAGAACTACTATAAAAAAGGCTGTCAACTAGATTTCTAAGCTAGAGCCCCTTCAATATTAATGGAGGGGACATTCAGTAATCACTCTAGATGGGACCATTAGTCACACATTTCAGTTGACCCTGATCCTTGGACATCAGATGGACAGAGTATGACACTTTACTATACAACTGACACCATGCCTATTAGATAACAGGATAGGAATATTACCATTTGATTTCATATGGGGAAAAAATTAAGTATATATCTTGCTAAGAACATTTGACTTGTTATTTCTGCTGAAGATCAAAGATATGCTGAAGAGACAAAAATGTCTTTTCTGAACCTCTGTGCCTCACATTGATCCCATAGTGAAGTCAACCTTGTGTATGATTTCAATTCTTCCTCTGTCAACAAACTAGGAAACAAATTATGAGTTTACTGTTAAAAATCAATGCAGAGAAGTTGCTCTGGAAAGGAGAAAACTCTTATTCGAATGTTACAAAATAAAAATAAGAATTCATAAAAATGCTGAAAGTAAATTACACATTTTTAATAAACATACTTTCTATGTGCTCTCATTGCCTCAGGTTGAAAAATCCTGTATAATATTAACAAAATCATTCACAACAGTTTCCCTACCACCTTTAAGTAAAGGTATTTAAAAACCAGCCATACCATTATCTCCATACTCAAGCCTAACAGCTAACCCAAGAAGCCAATCGATGGTTTCTTGTCGTTCTTGTATCTTGAAGGGACAGTTAACATCTTTCAGATACTGTGGAGGAGAAAAAATGGGAAAACGCATCCATCATCATGACTGGTTGGAAGGAAACATATCCACGAATTAGTCAACATTGTCAATAATGCTTATCTATCAAAACAGTTCTACAATCCCCTCTTCTATCAAGCTCAGTTTTGTCAGAAGGCTAGTATTAATGAATGATGTCATCCTGAAATACGTTATATTCCCACTGTGGTTTCTCTGAGGCACTTCAGTGCTTCTCATGCCACAATTCATCCATGTCTCTCATCTTAGTACAGCAAAAGCTTTTTTATCCAGCATGTTGGGGGAATGGGGTGGTGCCGATAAGCGAAAAAACGCCGGTTAACTAAGAGGGAGGGAGTTTGGGTGTGGGAGGGGGCACAGGGCTGGGGATTGGGTTTCAGGGTGCCGGATCCGGGGGGCGCTCACCGCGGGCAATGGGAACTGTGGGTGTGACACCTGCAGGCGGAAGCAGCACATAGAGCCATCTGCTACGCCCTGCACTCCCTCCCCAACCCTGCAACCTCTCCCGCACTCCAAACCCCTTGTGGCCTGTTCCTCTGCCTAGGAGCAGCTTCCGGGGAGCCATGTGAAGCCAGGTAGGGAGCCTGCTGGCCCCACACCAACCAGACTATAAATTGGACTTTCTATGAAGATTAGAAATGCCGGTTTATAGAGCTTTCCGGTTGGTACAGGGCTGGATAACACAGCTTTTACTGCAATCATATCTGCTTCTGAACTAGTGAATAATTGATGTTTTCCTTGTAATATTATAAACAAGAGATTTAAAACACTACAAAACATTCTAATTAAATTTATATTTATGCCATCACCCTGTCGCCCCTACATTTCCTCCAACACCATAAGTAGGGAAAGCGGAGGACAGGTCAGAAAAACGAAACAACTACACTTCCAGTGCTTTAGGGATCAATCCTACAAAGTCCTGAGCACTTTAGCCTCATCCCTCAAGACATGGAAGCATCCAAGTAGTCCCACTGAAATAAATGTGCTGAAAGACTAACTGCTTTGCAGCATCAGATCCAGAGAGTGTTTAGCACCTTGCAAGTGTTGAGCCCTCAGACAGAAAGGAATGTGGATGTCACAGACAGAGAGGAGAGTGTCAAAGTGTTCATGCACAGCAAGTCTGCCAAAAATTGATGGCTATCTGCCATGCTTTCTGCAGGCAGTGGACAATCATCCATCAGAAGTAGCAACAGACAGAGTTGGCTACAGTAGACCTTTATAGGCTGCTAAGACTATCTGATCCCAGTCAGTTTCCACCTTGGTGTATAGTTTTATGCAGAGAAAAACTGACTATTTTTAGTCCATTTCCTTCTGCATCAAAGGCAGAAATACCTTAACCAGTAAGGAAAGAGGTAAGGATACCAATTATTGCAAAAACTGATCATGTTTAGATTTAAGTGAAAATTACGTATAACAAATTACAGTGTTCAATTACCCCTGCATTTTGGCTTCTGTAAAATATTTAGAACTCTAGCAAATAAAGAATTCATCATTTTCTCGGAGGGATAGCTCAGTGGTTTGAGCATTGGCCTGCTAAACCCAGGGTTGTGAGTTCAATCCTTGAGGGGGCCATTCAGGGATCTGGGGCAAAAATCTGTCTGGGAATTGGTCCTGCTTTGAGCATGGGGTTGGACTAGATGACTTCCTGAGGTCCCTTCCAACCCTGATATTCTAGGATTCTATATATATTTGTTGTATGCAGTGTTGTTGTAAAAACAACAAGGAGTCTGGTGGCACCTTAAAGACTAACAGATTTATTTGGGCATAAGCTTTCGTGGGTAAAAACCTCACTTCTTCGGATGCATAGAAGTGAGGTTTTTACCCACGAAAGCTTATGCCCAAATAAATCTGTTAGTCTTTAAGGTGCCACCAGACTCCTTGTTGTTTTTGTAGATACAGACTAACACGGCTACCCCCTGATACTTGAGTGTTGTTGTAGCCACCTTCGTCTCAGGATATTAGACAATATGGATGAGGGAATATCTTTGGTTGGACCAACTTCTGTTGGTCTCTTCTTCAGCTTTGTGTAAGCACAAAAACTTGTGTCACACACCAACAAAAGTTGGTCCAATAAAAATATTCCCTCACTCACCTTGTGTCTCAAATATATTTGTTGTAACATATACATTGAGTAAAAAGAGAGATGGTTTATCACCAAAACCAACTACCACACATAGGTTATAACGTGTTCTACTGTTTCAGGTACAAAATTACCTTTTCAAAGGCTTTAGGCCATTCGTCATTGTGTATGTTTCTTAGACTTCCTCGGTCTTCAATCTTGTAGTGTCTGATTTTCTGGTCTTCGAGCCACACAATAAAGTTTCTAAATTCTGTTTCATCTATAGCCAGAAATAAAAACAATAAACTAAATAATAAATCAGAATAAAGTCATGTTTTCTTACAGAAGTCAATGAGGACAGAAGCAGGCCCTTAAATTCTGATCCACTGCATGAAGATAATTTGAATACCTGTGTCCCCAGCCAATTCTTTTTCTTTTTAAATGCTATTTGTCCAGTGATTCCAAAAATACACCTTAATTTATAATTTTTCACCATGTGGACTCTTGGTGAGAATTTACTTGACTGTTTTAATCATGTTAAAAATAGGCTTGAAAACTTCTAGTCAGTCAACAACAAGAACAGATTTTTGTTAGAAAATTTAGTTATAATTACTACTAAGTGAAGTATGAAGAGAAAGGAGAACAGAGCAATGATAGGATCTATTCAATGGTCTATCAAATCTGAGGTTACAAGACAGATTGGCTAGCAGATCACTAAAATAAGGATGCCACATTTTGCAATGTACATCAATACTGTCTTGTAAAGACAACCTTCATATATATTATACATGCACACACCCCTCTACCTCCTCATGAGGCAGTGTAGAAAGAATTTTTTTCCTGATCAGTGATCTAGGATCGACATGAACAGGCAAAATATTAAAAACTGTCCATGTAGATTCTTAGGGTGAGATAATTAAGATACTGTGCTAAATTACATTAAATCAGAAACACATAATGGCAACAGCAGTATCTGTATCGATCTGCTAAAGCATTCTTAGTCAGAATGCAAAAATTCAGTGCTTAGAGTATGGGTGTTATGTCACTTTTCAAAATATCCTGTCAATCTGGGATCTGGGAGGCTTTTAGAGTCCCATGCTAGTGATTTTATAAGTAGCTCTTGCTTACACATTCAAGATATACAACTGTCTAAGTAGAGAAAATACAAGGCTTTTAAAAAGGGCAACAGTCTGATACTCTCTCCACAGCAGGTTATGAAAACAGTAACTGCTTATAGCAGTAGGACCACTGGTCATAAATAGTTTCTCAAACTCTGATAGGAAAGTGAACCACAGCAGAGAGAGATCATAGAATCATAGGACTGGAAGGACCTCTAGAGGTCATCTAGTCCAGTCCCCTGCACTCCTGGCAGGACTAAGTATTATCTAGACCAGGGGTAGGCAAGCTATGGCACACGTGCCGAACGCAGCACGCAAGCTGATTTTCAGTGGCACTCACACTGCTGGGGTCCTGGCCACCGGTCCGGAGGGCTCTGCATTTTAAATTTAATTTTAAATGAAGCTTCTTAAACATTTTAAAAACCTTATTTCTTTTACATACAACAATAGTTTAGTTATATATTATAGACTTATAGAAAGAGACCTTCTAAAAACATTAAAATGTATTACTGGCACGCGAAACCTTAAATTAGAGTGAATACATTAAGACTCGGCACACCACTTCTGAAAGTATCAGAGGGGTAGTCGTGTTAGTCTGGATCTGTAAAAAGCAACAAAGAGTCCTGTGGCACCTTATAGACTAGCATAAGCTTTCGTGGGTGAATACCCACTTCGTATTCATCCATGAAAGCTTATGCTCCAATACATCTGTTAGTCTATTAGGTGCCACAGGACTCTTTGTTGCTTTTCACTTCTGAAAGGTTACCAGCCCCTGATCTAGACATATATATTAAGTATCATTTAAGAACTATTAAGATTTACATAGTATTAAAGTTATCAAAAACACAGAAAAATATTTTAGCAAATTAGGTGAGTGATGTATATTAAATGAAATTCTTCTCATTATGATCCTGTTCCCCTATTCAATTCCACTATATTTCAGCAACAAATATTTTCTGGACCACTTGGAGTTAGAGATTACTGCTTTATAATATTAGAAGTGTGGGGCCTAGATTCACAAAGGAAGTTGGGTGTGGCCAGTTTTGCCACATCTAACTTTTAGGTGCCTAAAGAACCACTGGGATGCACAAAGCCTGAGTTAGGTGCTCAGGCTCCCTATACAACGAATGGAGGGAGATAAGTGCCTCAGAATAGAATTCACAAAAGCCAGCAGGCAAGGCAGCTCCCAGCCTAAGCTGGTCAATGGGAGATACAGGGGAGAGGGTGGTGTCTCTAAGCCTCCCGCTCCCCCATGCCCAGTTCCTCCTCCTGCTTGGGATTGTCAGCTGCAAACCCTCTCTAGGGGTTCAGCGCCTATTCTGTTTTTGCAAGAAGATGGAGCGGGAAGAAGACCAGGAGAGCAAACATGGGAATGACTCTATAGCCTGGTGGTTAGAGCACTCACCCAGAATGTGGAAGCCCCAGAATCTAGTCCTACTGCTCCAATTACTATTTATCTATCCACGGTCGAACAGCTTCAACAGGAGAGATTGGGGGAGACCCACATCAGAATATGCAACAGCCCATGGCTAGGAAACTCAAAGAGATGGCAGATCCCTGTTCAAATCCCTTCTCTCCCAGATGGAGGTGGGGGTTCGAACCTGGGGTTTCGCGTATCCCAGGTAAGTACCCTAATAACTGGACTAAAAGTCATGAGGCAGACGCTCCTCCTCCTCCAACCATTTTACATGAGCTTGTGAGCGGGGCCTGTTCCAGTAAGCAGCCACCGAACATGCCCCACAAATAAGTTAGGCAGAGGAACATCTATCTTCCACTAGGTTTGTACATCACACTAGAGCTTAGACATCTGGATGTCATGAGTGAGGAAGCACTATGCATGCTCAGAGGCAGAAACACAGGTGCCTAGGAAACGTTTATTGCAAAAGCTTAGGCATTGAGTGTGTTCAGGCACCTACAGGGTTCAGAACAGCTGAGAGGGGTTTTGTGAATCCCAGTGGGGTTTTATTCTGGCATTTAGGCACCTAACATGGAAATTAAGCACCTAAGCCCCTTTGTGAATGTAGTCCTAGGTTTCCTGGCTCTCATTCAATGTAAAATGCTTATTTCAAATCTAACAGGTCCTACAGAACAATCACTAAATTAGACTGGAATTGAGGCCAGGGGATGGAGGGAGGGGTGGAAGATGGTTATCGAAGTGACATGAATGTAATATCTCATTGGCCACCTGGTCCAGAAAACAAAAACAACCTGCTCTTCAGTGATATACAACATTATTTTCTATACACAGTTGATCGATGTTTTTAAGCTATGGTATCTCACATTGGCCCCTCAAAGCAGCAGTGCTATTTTGCATAGGTTCAGTCCTTAATATCCTGTAGTAAATTCTACTCCTGGACCTCAGACCAGGGTAATTTTCAATCCTTGCAGTGAGCCATTCTTTCAGCAGGGGTGGAGATCGATGTTCCCAATGCCCCAAAAATGTTTTGGCAGAATAATGTACCCTAAACCTGTTGAAAGCAGAAGAGCGGAAAAAGATGTGCTCCCAACATAAATGAAGGGGAACTGCCTGACAAGATAGATTTGATAAGGTAGCCTCAACAGTGATCAAGGTGCACCACAAAGCACTTTAGACAAGCAACGCTGGCAAATGTCAGTATGCAAGAACATCTCTTTTCCGCTTGCTGAAGGAGCCACCAGGGAAAAAGACAACAAACCACCTGAAGCTTAAAACTGAACAAACAGGCCAAACTACACATCTATCTAATCTATCTATACATACACACATACCTATCACCCAAAAGACTACAGTAAAAGAACATTAAGGTTGCAAAAATCAAGCGCTGAAAAGTTAGGAAATGCCAGAATTAGGGTTGCTTGTGCATATGCATTATGATACAGTTTATAATTACATGATCACATACTGTTTTTTCCATAGGAACACCACCTCATTCAGTGGAGGTTGGACCTGCTCTGGGGGATGAATCGGGGCTATGTGTGAATGAGACCAGCCTGTAGGACAACTGCGCCTCATTGGTTGTAGAAGTTGGAAGGTGTGTCCTGAACAAGGCAGGGATTGCAGGAAGAGAAAGGATGGTCTCATGGTAAAAAGTCAGCCGAATGTTGCCCTGGAGAACTGGATTTTATCCCTACCTCTGGCACAGAGCTCCTACATCATGCTAGGTAGGTTACTTAAAACCAGACTTTTCACAGGTGGCACCTAAATTGCGTGTTCATTTTTTTTAGGTGCCCAACTTGAGACCCTGGGAACTGAACTACAGAAGCGCTGAGCATTCACAATTGCAACCAACATCAATCCAAGCTGTGTTTGAACACGTAAAGCAACATATAATGGGAAGCACTCTGAAAAATCAGTTACTAGGTATCTCAAACTGGTCATCTGTGCCTCAGGTCCATAACTGCAAAATGGGTATATAATAATATCACCTTAGCCCACAGAAGTCTTGTGAAAATAAATTCATTACTGTTTGGGAAGCACTCAAATATTGTTGTGATGAGTACCATGGAAAAGCTCATGAGGAAATAATTCTGTGATCAGGGAAGGGTTTGAATAGTAAGGTAGGTCTAGGGTAGGGTGACCAGATAGCAAGTGTGAAAAATCGGGACAGGGGTGGGGGGTAATACAAAAAAAAAAAAAAAAAGCCCCAAATAATCTTGTCCCTATAAAATCGGGACATCTGGTCACCATAGTCTAGGGCCACATCCTTAACAACGAAGATAAAACAAAATACTGCATAGCTGTTCATTAACTGAGCAGATCCTGCACACTGAGATAGCAGTCTGTGGGGGAAAAAATTGAATATGATCAAGTATTTACACACTATAAAACAATGCACACACCCAGTTGAAGTAAGGTTGCACAGGCAACTTGAATTCTGGCATTTGCTAACTTTTGACAGTGTAACTTTGCAACCGTCATGAATGAATTAAAAAATAAACACACAGATATTTGCCCCAGAAACAGCCTTATCGAACATTGCCCAGAAACATTTCTTTCATCGCCTGATTGCCAGGGAGAACAAAGTGTTGATTGTTAATTAACCTTTCCTAACGCTCCCTTTCCCCAGCCCAGGCGAGCCCACGGTAGGGAATCCACCCACCCCAAACACACGCACGCTTTCCTGCTCCTAGGGGGAGGGGAGGATGCCAGGCCACGCAACCCCGTGTGCATGAAGCCAGCGATAAAGGCCAGAGCAGCGGCCAACCAGCTGGGCCCATGGGGCCAGAGGAGGCGGAGGATGAGGGGTCCGTAGAGCAGCCCTAGAGCACTGCAGGAGCTGGAGGGGATGGACGCCCTAAGGCCAGAGCTAGGGATGACGACGGGGGCTACTAAAGCAGAGGGGGCGGGACGCCACGCCCCGGGGCCAGACTGGAGGGGGGGGAGCAGGGCGCCCAGGGGGCTACTAAAACAGAGTGGGCGGGACGTCCCGGGGCCAGACTGGGGGGGCGGGGCGCCCCGGGGGCTACCAGAGCAGAGGGGGGCGGGGCGCCCCGGGGCCAGACTGGGGGGGCGGGGCGCCCCGGGGGCTACCAGAGCAGAGGGGGGCGGGGCGCCCCGGGGCCAGACGGGCGCCTCGGGGGGCGGCCAGAGCAGGCCTGAGGGGGCACGGCTGAGGGTAGCCGGGGACGGTGAGAAGGGGCCTAGCGCAGCTTGGGGGAGGTGGAGCCCGTCTGGGGAGAGGGGCCTGCGGCCTAGTCCCCTCGCGGCGCCCGGCCCCGCACCTCGGCAGTTGAAGCCGGCCGGGTTGTGGTAATCCAGCGCCGTCAGCTTTCGGCGGAACATGGTCCTTCCGCGGGCCGCAGCGCCTCAGCCTCCGCGCAGCAGCCGCTTGCTCGCAGCGCCGGGCAGCGGGAGAAGGGCGGGGAGAAAGGGGCGGCCTAGGCCGCCCATTGGCCCAAGCCCGAGAGCGGCAGCTGCCGCGACCAATCGGCTGCCCGCAGAGCGAGCGCGAGGGCCGAAGCCAGCGGGGCAGCAGGGCGAGAGGCCTCGCGTTCAACCAACTTTATTGACAGCGCCACAGGCGGACACGGGCAGGCCGCGGAGAGGAGGGGCGGAGGGATAGATGGCGGGGGGCGGGGCAGAGAGAATGGGTGGGGGCTGTGGGCGGGGCTTAGGGAGGGAGAAGGGCAATTAGGTCATAGGGAGAGGCACAGATAGAGGGGGCGTAGGGTGACCAGACAGCAAATGTGAAAAATCGGAACGGGGGTGGGGGGTAATAGGAGCCTATATAAGAAAAAGACCCAAAAAGCGGGACTGTCCCTATAAAATCGGGATATCTCCCTCCCCCTTAGGGTGACCAGAAGGAGGGTTGTGTGAGAGAAACAGATGGGGAGGGGCACAGATAGGGGAGGAAGTTGGGGGAGGTGGCTGCAGGAGGGGCACAGATAGAGGAGGAGGAGAGGAAGTTGGGGGAGGGGCACAGATAGAGGGGGAGGGGAGGTGGCTGGGGAAGAGGTATAGGGTGGGGGCTGGCTGCTGGGGGAAGGATTTAGGGAGGGGAAGGAGGATGTGTGAGAGGCACAGAGCAGGGGGGTGGGGAAGAGGTGGGTGAGGGATACAGGAGGAGCCCCAGGTTGCCCCCAGCACCAACAGCTTGAACACTCCCCAGCCGTCTCTCAGCTGGTCTCAGCTCCTGTTTTGGAACGGGGTGTCAGAGAAAACCTTAGCCATGTGGACACACAAGGTCATGAAATCTTAGCATTCAGTCACGGGAGAGTCTGACCAATCTAGATTTGGACCATTTCAACTGGGAGAGAAGACAGAGGCAAAATATTTCTTTTAAACATATTAGCACAAGGGCTGGTTATCAAATGGGGCCTCCAAAGAGAGGATGGAAATGTCAAGGTGGCAGCCCCTTCTGGCTCATCAGGGCACAGCTGCCCCACTGCAGATCCCAACAGTTGGGTGTTACCCCCCACCAATCTAGTGCCATGGGGCCTTTGCCTTCCGCAGTGTTAGATTCCAAAACAAAAATGAAAACAGTGAACTAAAAATCAGGGTTATCTGAGGATTTGTCAACAGGACCCAGCCTTTCTGCTCTGTGTTTGTCTCCATCTGGGTAGTCCCTTCTTCTCCATCTGCCTGGGCCTAGTCATCCCATCTACCAAATGACTCTACAGATCTTGTGTACACCCTATTACTCTCTTCTTCTATTCAATCTGCCAGCAACTTCTCTACACCCTGTCAGTGAGTATAGAGGCTTCAAGCCACCCCATCCGCTTTTTCTCCTGCCATAACTGGACCAAGTGCATTTGCTTCTAATGTGGTGGAAGGCCAGAAGACTGCTAGGCATGCATATGCAGTCAATGAAATATGAATGAAAAGTTAAAGAGGCAAAATTAAGACTCCTTTTAAAACAAAAAGAGAGGCAAGCCTCTGTTTTTTACATGGTTGTAGAAAAATCCATTTCATGATCTAGAAGGCAATGGCAGAGCTTTCCCATAGATGGCAACTGAGTAACCAAGCCCAATGTCACCTTAAGATGACAATTGTTATAAAGTCAGATTTCACTTCCCGTTTTAGGCTCGTCGGGATCACCTCTGTGCTACTGAAGTTAATGGAACCTGGCACCGTGCAGGGTTTGTGGCAGCTTATTCCACTGCAATATTGAAGCCTTATTTAGCCCACTCTCTTTAAAACAAGACCTTATTCTAAATATTCATTTTAGGAGGACTGCTTCCATCAGAGACTGATGGACTTCCTACTCAAATATAAAGTCTAACTTACAGTAATTTAACATTCAAGGCAGCAACTGTGTAGGAGTCAAATATCACTCATTTAATATTAAGAAAGTTACCTAGTCCAATATTTACACTCACACTTTGGATTTAAGCTAAAACTATTGTAGGATAACTAAAATGTCCAGGGAAATTCACTTCTGTAAGCACACAGTGTATATGGCTGGCATTAAAATAGTCATGTAAAGATAATCACTTTAGATCTTCAGTCCCCAGCCACCTCACATTTAGGAAAGATGTGCATGTCTCCCACTGCCTTTATAGAGCAGAAGCCAAGTAACGGTATGAATTTTGTTCTTATTGTTTCCTTGTGCTCCCCCATCACCTGTTGTCTATCATTTTGTACTTAGATTGTAAACTAGTTGGGGTAGGACCTGTGATGTTTTGGGGTTCATCCCAGACTAGTGAGGGGTTGTGTCACCACTTGCCCTGCAGTCCTAGGTGCTCAGAGCCCAGGCACCAACAGCTGGCATACATGCGTGCAGATCACACCCTGGCTTCCACCGTCCAGTTACTATTTTCAGAGTGACTCCAACACCACCCAGTCCTGAATTTCCCCAAAATTGTTTCCCTGCAGCATCCAGCCCTCGGACACTCACAGAAGTAATGAAATACCCTGCTCCTTTAAAGAGACCGAAAGAGCAACTTGTTATCTTGACTGGAGCTAAAAATCAATTCAATTGAAGCCTTGGCTTGGTTCAGATAAAAAGTAAAACCGGTTTGAAGGGAGTTCAAGTGTAAGGGATAGAGATAGAAAGGGTTACAAACTAACAAAAGTAAAACTACTCTTGCTAATGGCTATGACCTAACTTAAGCTGCTGTCTTTGTTCAAGGTGGTTTCCTCACCAATTTTCCTTTTCCAGCAGTGGCTGACTAGCTCTTAGTCTCTCCACAGAGTTCAAGGTGCTGCTTTTCCTTGTCTCCTTAGGTGAAGGATAATGTAGGGGTTCGCTCCCCCTCTCTTTGAAATGAATTCTTCTGAAATGTATCCCCAGCTAAAGTTCCTTTCCCCTGCTGGGTGCGAACACCATGCTGTCTTCTTCCCACTGGTGATTTTCACAATGAAATTATCTCTTCCTGCAACCTCCAATACAAAGGAATAGCCCACTGAGTTTGGCCACACTTGGTTTCAGGTGTTGGCCTCTTTCCTTTGGAGAAAACCTGTTTATCAACTCCCCCTGACATGCCTGGTTTAAACATAATTTAATCACCTATTTCCGGCATATATCTGTAGAGTCCGTTGTGGGTTTGCCATGCATACATCATGCAAGAATATTAATGATCGGTGAGTTATTAGTTTTCCAATGATACATTACATGCCATGTTTTGGTTACAGATTATGACAACAGTGTGTTAGGTGTCGTGAGTATGTCTGGCCTGACAAAAGTTGCTGACTCAGCATAGTGAACCACCACTGGGCCTGTGTCACAGGACCATCTTTTTGTTACATGATTCTGCAGTGCCCAACATGATGGGGCTGGAGTCTCTAGGCAACACCACAATACAAATAATAAATAGAGTAGTTTAGCAATACTTCAGTGGGCATCTACAATAAATCAATATGAATTTCATGTTAATGTTTATGAGCTCTCACGAGTAAAACCAAAAAAGAACTTACGTGCATGTGTCAGATGTTTGGCTGCATGTGTGTGTGTTCTCCCTGTGTGCCGTCCCAGTTCTGCGCAGACAGCTGGCGCAGCAGACCTCAAGCGAACCGCCCAATGACCACAAGATCCATTAAGGTACGAAGGCACCTGGCCAGGTTTAGTCGGCAAAGCACGGTCCTAGCTCCCTGGATCAATGTCTACAGTTATACTAGCACATGTATGCCTGTGACAATGGACGCAGCTCAGTGAATGGCGGGACTTTCCATTCCCCCCTCGGCTGGCCAAAGACACTCCCTCTGAGATACGTCTTTATACCCTGATACAAACAAGTTACATATTGTCGCTCTGACATGGCTAAATGCCACCCATTATCTTGTACATGTTGGTTTAATCAAAACATTTTTATTCATTATGTTGTTATCCCGACCTTATCTTTAAGATGGTCAGCGTGTTCCTGTTCTCTTTGGGAAATGCGTTGGTATCGAGGTGTTCTGGTGCCACCCTTCTGGAATGTGTTTGAGGGTGTATTCTGTGCCTAGCACTTCTTAGGAATGAGTATTTCTGCAATATTAGCCCCATTCTTGCCAGATTCTGTGAGCAGGGCCTACCTCTTGCTCACAACCTAACTTTGCTTTATATCACCAAAGCTTTGACCACTATTTTAGCTCAGGCCTCATACCAGGCCTCTGATAGAAGGTCTTACGTTTCAGGCCCTCTTCCTACTACAGCATGATGAGCAACAACTAACACTATCCTTGTTAAAAAATAAACAATATATGGAGAAAAAAACATGAATGGATCAACCCAGAAGTCTGCTGACAGCATTACATGTTGTTATGCATGGCCCCAAATTTAGTGAGGGAGGAAATGACCATCAGGGAAGGAAAAGCTGCAGAGACAAATGCACTCAGCCTTGTAAACACCTTGTTGTGCTCTGTATCACCCTTCCTGGGTCACTTCTAGAGTGGCCTCCAAATACTCACTGTTAGCAGCATGGTGGTTGAGCATCAGTACCTCAAGCATGAGAAGGAGGGGAACTACAATGTGTGGTTGCTTAGGACTCAGAGGAGCTGTGAGGTGTGGAAGGCAAAATTCTAACCATCAATTGACAAGGTGGGAAATTAGTTAAAGAACTTCCCAGGCTCAACATAAAGATGAGTTCGGTCACTTCCCCTCCATTCCCAACTATGCCACCCTAGTAGTCTCTCAACTTGAACTCTATAACCTCCTCGCTGGCCACCCTCATTCTCAGCCTTGACCTCTCTGTAATCCAGCCAAATGCTGCTGCAAAACACAGCTTGCCCACGTCCCTGATTCATATCCAGCTTCTCTTTATCTTCCATTATGGACGTCCCCAAACCCTTGCATTCAAGGTCTTTCTCCCTGCCTTCAAGGTCCCGCTTTACTTAGCTCCTTCCTACATTTCTGCTCTCATAGTTTTGCTTGTGCCCATTTTGCTCTGTCAAAACGGCATATCTAACTGTCCCTCTTGTGCCCTTTCTTATTCTCTTTTCCCTGCTTTCTTCCATGAGGTCCTGTGGGTTTAGAGCAGTGGTTCTCAACCAGGGGGTCTTCCAGGAGGTACATCAACTCCTCATGTAGATATTTGCCTAGTTTTACGACAGGCTCCATAAAAAGCACTAACGAAGTCAGTACAAACTAAAATGTCATACAGACAATGACTTGTTTATCCTGCTCTATAGACTATACCCTGAAATGTAAGTGCAGTATTTATATTCCAATTGATTGATTGAAGAATTATATGGTAAAAATGAGAAAGTCAGCAATTTTTCAATACTAGTGTGCTGTGACACTTCTGTATTTTTATGTCTGATTTTGTAAGCAAGTAGTTTTTAAGTGAGGTGAAACTTTGGGTACGCAAGACAAAGACTCCCGAAAAGGGTAGAGTAGTTTAGAAAAGTTGAGAGACACTTTTTTTGAGCCCTTTCCCAAGCTGATCTGCCTGCACATTCTCCTTGCAAACACTTTCTTCTGAGAGGTCTACATGCCCGAATTATCCTCTCAAAGTATTTACAAATTATAAATATTTTAATAAATCCTGGGAGAAAAAGATGCATGCTTAACACCACTATTCATTCGTCTGCTTTTGGTACATCCTATTTGTTGTCCCTTTTCTAGTCACTGGCTGTTTAGACTGTGAAACCTCCAGGGCAAGGACCATGTTAACTTAGTTATATGGACAGTACCAAGTACAGTTTGGGTGGGTTTTTTATAAATAAGAAAATATATGTACATTCATGGAGCTCTGGCTTTCATCACCTATTGAATTTGAGTTCAAATAAGACTAGAACAAGTGTTATCTTTCATATTTCAAAGGCTACAGCATTCTCCACCGAACTTGGTAAGTACTGCATAAGTTAGGCTGTGTATGTAGGAGTCTCAGAGATAGACGGGTAATGAGGCTGTTGTGCCAGGGAACAAGAGAAAGAATTGAGTTTCCCTTACCTGCCCGTTTTAGGTGGATGAAGAATTTGCCTGCAGAAGTCCAAACTGGCCAGCAGAGGGCTTATGAGAAATGTAATAATTCCTGATTCTTTACAGTGCACTTGTAAGAAAAGTGTGATACATTTATAGTAACATTTTTCATAGCATTTTAATTAGATACGATATGCATCTTTTAGGAGCTGAACTGAAACACTGCTTTCTGTCTAAATAAGGAGTTTTATGACCAAAATTAAAGAAGGGAGGATGAGGATGAAAGTTAGATTTCTAACTGGCATTTAAAAAATAAATATTAAAAGGGCTACACACAGTATGATTTTGCACACCTTTTTCTTCTCTTCATACCTTTCCTGTTATTGCTACAATCCACTTCCTACTCTCACTGTCTCTATCTTTTAGGAGAAATATGGCCATTGAGCAGTTCAGTTAAGACACTCACCAATGCAGTCTTCTTCCTATAATAAACTCGCAAGGCCCATGGATATGAAATAAGAATTTTCCTTTTATTGGCTTTAGCCTTGACCATCTTTTCCTTTACATTTATTTTCCTAAATAGTTCAACTCCAGTTCAGCATCCACTGTTCAGGGAGGTCCTATTTTTCCAGCTGGGCAGATTAAGGTGCCTGGAAGCTAAGCTACCAGATAAGGAAAATGCCATGATAACATGGCTTCTAACCAAGTTTTCACTGTGAGCAAAAAATTCCTTTTTATTTGGCCATTGTTGCGCCAGAGTGAATTTAAAGTAACTCCAGCTGAGTTAGTGTCTCTGCACCAAATTGTATTACAAAAATTGTTTAGCTCATATCGCTCCTGACTTATAAGGTAGTCTCCAGGGCATAGAGTTCAGAAATGGCCCATACAGCTTTGGAAATGCCTATATTTGCTGCCTGGTGACTACTGAAGATAACAGATCCTACTGTGTATTTTACCTCATACCATAAATATTACTGCTATGTTTGCATTCCGTGCCACTCTGTTAGCAGAAGCACCAAATAACAGTGATGTCGTTCTCAGAATGGTGCCAGTACAATTTGTAAACAAGAGACTTGGAAACTGAAACCTCCTTCTTAGAGCTCATCCATTCAGGAAACTGAACCATATTGTATATCCAAGCAAAATTAACCAACACAACTTGTATTTCAAATGCTGACTCCACACTGCAGCCTAAAACCTTCCTGGGTCACTTCTAAGAGTTCTTCATAAAATCCTTCACCAAGTAATTTCTAATAAATGCATTCAATAAAACAGTGAAAAGTCATGACCCTTATAGAATTCAGTTGGAATTCTGGAGTCTTCTTGATCCTGTTAGCTTTTCTAGAGGTTTTTGGTACTGGCATAGAATTTAAAAGAGAATTATATCCCTGCTATAGCATTCTATAGGAAGGTGCAAAGCACCAATGAAAGGGTATCCTTCTCTATTGAATTCTGTAGGCTTTTAAAGTGTGACGGGATCCCCGGGGTGCAACCTGCGGCCGTGAGACCGCTGTGCCCCCTTAACTCTCCAGCCTGGGCTGTCTCTCCCAATGCTTTGCTAGTGACAAGCAGCAAACCCCTCCAGGCGCTGTTATCACTCAGCATGTGGAGCCCCACACCCAGCTAGATTGCATGAATGCTCCCAGAGCCACTCACAAATCATGCAGAGAAAGGCACCAGCCAAATCCCCCCAGCTCCCAGCCTTGTACCTCAGGAATATAACATCTTGCACTGCTCAAGATGAGCAGTGCAAATTTATTAATTGGTTCACCACTTCATTGATGGAATGTGGATATACACCGGCCTTTGCAAACCTGAGCAAACACCCTTACCAAACAGTTCAGGCAAACTCACTGGTAAAGATAAGGAGTTAAACACATTTATTGACTACAAAAGATAGATTTTAAGTGATAGGCAAAATGTCAGAGTTACTTCCCAAAAGAAAAATAAAATAGAAGCACTCAGTCTAAACCAGGGGTCGGCAGCCTTTGAGAAGTGGTGTGCCAAGTCTTCATTTATTTACTGTAATTTTGCGTGCCAGTAATACATTTTACATTTACAGGAGCCGGTGGACAGAACCCCAGACTGGCAGCGGACTGAGCGGGGCTGGCGGCTGGGACCCCAGCTGGCAGGGGCCGGCAGCTGGGACCCCAGACCGGCAGCGCAGGCAGCAGACGGAACCCCAGACCAGCAGTGGGCTGAGACACTCAGCCCGCTGCCGGTCTGGGGTTCCATCCACCGGCCCCGCTCAGCCTGCTGCCAGCCCAGGGTTCCGTCCATCCAGGCCAGCAGCGGGCTGAGCGGGGCCGGCGGCCGGGACCCCGGCTGGCAGCAGAGTACCACTGATTGCAATCAGCTCACATGCTGCAGATTGCCGATCCCGGTCTAAATTCTCAACCCTATTAGACTGGGCAATATCTACGTTAAGCAGTTTTTCTTGCCCCACTGTATATTGCAGTTCATAGTACACAGGTTTCACCCTTGAAACCTGGGCCAGTCCCCTCTGTTGGAGTCTTTAGTCTTCTCAGTGTCCTTGTTACTGGCAGCGTAGGTGGGGGAAGGAGAAAGGCCAAGCATGGGGCCCCTGTGTTCTGTTTTATACCCTTAGTCCATGTACTTGGAGAATACAAGTCCAGGGCCAGGCAAGTCTGGTGGGCATTGCTGAGTCCCCAGGCAAGGTTGAGCAATTCCCCTGGTGTAGCCTTATGCAGGTGAGTCATTGAATTGTAGCTCTTTTGCTGGACAATGGCTGTTGATGGTTGTTTGACACCTGCCCAGGCGTTGGTTACTTTCCTTGCTGTTGTCTCTGGGGCGATAATATCTGGCCGATCCCCCAACTTACAGCATGTGTTACTGACAAGCATACAACACAATCTCATAACTTCATGTGCACTAATGATATACATATTTAGATAGAACAGTGACTTTCAGCAGATCATAACCTTTCCCCTGATACCACACATGGCAGGCTTTATATGCACGATCACAATTATATATAAATGAGGAATATGGAGGTTACAGGGCGCTCCCCCAAGGTATAGAATGTCACATAGAGTTCCTTATATAGAACCCTGAATAGTTCTCTGAAACCATCCTCTCAATGTGCAGCAGCAGTCCAAAAAGGTAACAGAAACCATTAGGAAAGGGATAGATAATAAAACAGTGAATATCATAATGCCACTATATAAGTCCATAGCACGCCCACACCTTGAATACTGCGTGCAGGTCTGGTCGCTCCATCTCAAAAAAGATATATTAGAATATATCTTGGAAAAGACAGAGAAGGGCAACAACATTGATTAGGGGTATGGAACAGCTTCCAGACAAGGAGAGTTTAAAAAGACTGGGGCTGCTCATGAATGGTGTGGAGAAAATGATTATCTACCCCTTCACATAACCCAGGGACCAGGGGTAACCCAATGGAATTAATAAGCAGCAGATTTAAAACAAACAAAAGGAAGTACTTGTTCACACAACACAAAGTCAACCTGTGGAACTCGTTGCCAGGGGATGTTGTGAAGGCCAAAATCATAACTGGGTTCAAAAAAGAATTAGATACCTTCATGGAGGATAGGTCCGTCAATGGCTATTAGCCAAGATGGTCAGGGACAAAACCCTATGCTCTGGCTGTCCCTAAACCTCTGACTGCCAGAAGCTGGGACTGGACCACAGGGGATGGATCACTTGATATTTGTTCTGTTCTATTCATTCCCTCTGAAGCATCTGGCATTGGCCACTGTCGGAAGACAGGATATTGGGCTAGATGGACTATTGGCCTGACCCAATATGGTCGTTCTTATGTTCATTTCTGTGGAACTCTGTTGATATCTTCCCAGTGAAATTCTACCGTTCTTTTCCATATGGGGAACAAAGACACTAAATTAACCGGAAACAAATCATTCACTACAAGTTAATTACTCCGCTTTTGTGAGGTGGACACATCCCCTAGGAACAACTGAGCTGAGACCAGCTACATTTCTGTACATACATCTTCTGTATAGTAAAGACTGTTCGTTACTATTGTACTGTCCTATATCTGAGCCTATGACCAAAAGGTGAAAGCTTCTGTATCCTGGGCCATTACTGATCCCCTGAGCAAACATTTCATTTCCAGTTTGTACTTCAATAGAGAGAGCCCCAGGGGAATGCAGCACCCTTCAAGATAAATGTTGATTTAATTCCTCTTGTTATGGAGAGAGGCTAATAGTTATGTTAAATGCCAGCATGCTCAGCACTCTACAGGATGCAAAGACAGTACAAGGAGCTTACACTGACCAGCTGGAAGATCATTGCAACAGGGAGCGGGAGCCTTTCCTTTGGACTGGGAAAGAGTGCACGTATGTTGTTCACCCAGGGGAAGTAAAGCAGCCACTCACCCGGTGAAGATGTTAGGAGAAGAGGGTGGGAAAAGGAAGTACACCATCTTTCCCAGGAAGAAGGCGGCTGCACACACGGGGTGGATGTATGCTTGCATGGAAGGGGAGGCAGTTCACTGGTGAAAAAAGAATGGAATCTGGACTATTTCCACAGGGGCATGATCATATGCTGGGCCAGTTTAAGTGAGTGAAACTAAGCTGGTGTTTCACACACAGCTCCCATGCAGCAGCTGGGAATTTGGAGTCTCGTCCTGGAAAGGTTGAACGTGTGCCCCCCCCGAGAGCAGATATCTGCCTTTTTCTGGAAAACAAAAGCATCTGCCTGAGATGGGGAGGTGAACTTGGGACCCTTTGCTTCCCGGTATCTTTTACTTATGGCAGACTGGTCATTTCCTCCTGTGCGGGGCTTTCTACTCTAGTTCCATTACGGGTCCCAGGGATTTTGGAATGGGGGAGGCAGCTCATATAGCCAAGAATTTATCCTCCATTTCCAAAGCCTTCGACAGTGTCGAGTAGCTGAGTCAAGTCATCAGCTTCTTCCAGAGGCAGGTGCTAGGATCCGGCTGGCAATACCCTCTCACCCCCAGGATTCACCCTGCTGCTTCTCGCATTTGACTTCATTTTTACTTTTAGGCGGGGCTGAGCGAGAAACAAGGCAGGAATGAGGATGACAACTGGCCTTCCCTGCAGTGGGATAGAGTCACCATTCTCTGTAGGAGGTAGGTTCTAAACGTTTACCACCCACTGTGCCCTGCATACCGGCAATTTGCACTACCTCTGGGTAGTCACACCTGTACAGATGTGCTGCACTGGCAAAAAGACAGGTTTACACCAGTGCCGCTTAAGCTGGTAACACCCCAAAGTAAACTGTGTCAGCGTAAACTCTGGGGCAGCATGTCCACATCAGGGGGTTGCAGTAGCGTAATTACATCAGTGGAAATTTCCTTAAAGCAGACAGGGTCTTAGAGAGGGTCCTGGGAAAGCTGAGGTTCTGAAAGGCCTCTTTCCCTTTCACACCATCACAAAAGCGGCTATTGAAACCGGGGGGGGCGGTGGGGGTGTGTGGAGGATGTGGTTTACGGTTAGTTTGGAACGCTCCCTAAACCAACATCATATCCTGAACACATTTGGTTCTGTCATTTGGAGCAGGAGAGTTAACTTGTGAAAAAGAAGAAAAACCCACCAACCCTGACTGCTACTTTAAAAAGCAAACAGACAATATTTGAAACGAATCCAAAATTTTATTTCATACACATACATTGATCACATGGGATGAGCGTGTGCACTACATCACAACTTCAAGTTTCCCTGTTTAAAAAACAAAAAACAAAACAGAAAAAACCCACTGATATTTCCACTGACCCTCTTCCTGAAAACAGATCGATTCTTGGGTAGGAAGATGCATCCACCTATCTGGCTGATATGACATAATGTACATGTAGCAACTCACCACTGCTATGAACAAAGTTTGTGGGGGGGGGGGGGGAGAGAAAATCACATTCCCGTACATAGGATATTTTTATTGAAAAGACCTTCAGTATATCAAACAAATTTATACCATGTTGAATATACAGAATCAATATATTTTCAATATTGAAATATTTTACTTTTTTATGGGGGAAAATTTTCTTGGCAGGTAAAATTTCTACTTTGCTAGTGAAAGTGAGTCTGTGTAAATATAAATACTAGGGTGAGATTTTCTGGTTGCGTCCCCAATTAAAAAGAATTAAAAAAAAATCTGAATTAGTAACTGTAACAAGAGAGATACTGAACAAATGTTTTGGTGTAATTTAAAATGTCATGGAGCATTCTTTTAAAGAATTTAAGTTGTAAAATATGTAAGTCATTAAAAAGTTATGACAAAACTTCATGCCAGGATTTGAGTACTGTTCCGGGATTAGTGAGATTTAGGGTCTTGACTAATTAAGCTATGCTTCATTGTCAGTTATAGTAGATCTTATTAAAAAAGAACAGTTGAATATATTTACATTGTTTTTACCAACACAAGTGAAAACAGCTGTAGAGTTACTCATTGGTCAAATGAAACCTAAGCTAGTCAAACATACAGTATAAAGATTGAAATACAGGATCTTGTATTTGAAAGCTAGCAAGGCAAGTCGGACACCATTTAGCTACTGGTTGTATTGTATAAACATTCCCAGATGCCAAGAATCAGAAAGAGAGAATCCACTGTTAAGTGGTTTTCGCTACAGAAACGCTTCTGCCTGTACACAAGGATGCAAGAGTAGAAAAGAGTTAGTCAAAAAAAATTTCCACTTTGTTGTGGGCTATAAAGATTTTCTGACAGGTACCTTAAGACTCTGTTGTCCTTTTAAATACAAAAATTTGAACTCATCCCTGATTTGGAACTTCATATTAACAGGGTTGCCATGGATCCGGAATTATCCTAAATGTATAGCTGCTGGGTTTTTGAGCCAAAAATGAAAGTGTTCTAAGGGTTCAGAATAGCATGAAAAACTGGAGCCGTTCTCACTCCTGCACCAGTGGCCTATGACAGCTCCTCTCTCAATGCTGTTTAGGTGTGAGGCGTATTGGTGTCTTTGCAATCACAGCAGTCCCGCTTCAGGCCAAAGGCCAGAACCCAATTTAAACAGCAGTAGAATCTCCTCAAGGTATGTTTGGAGTCGCATACTGTACCTGATACTGTAACCTGTCTCTCTGAGCTCTTTATGGGGCCATTTCAGATGGTCTCAGCCTCCACCTGAAATATTAGGTTTTTATGGTGTTCAAATTGATGTTTGTAGCCTCTGGGCTTATCTTCTCGCTCTCCATCTGGTTAGGACAAGTTTCCTAAAGCTGATTAAACAAATTTGTCAATTTCAGGCTATATGTAAGCAAAGCACTGGGTGCTTCCACCAGGACACCATTCTGATGGTTTGGCTTTGCCCTGACTAGCAGGGCTCATCCGATCGATTAGAGAGCCACCTCGCCATCTTTCTTAATGCCTCATGATCCAGCTTGGAGGCTTTAATGGAGGCCCACCTGGAACAGCAACTCAAAGCATGACATTTACAAAGCGAGGAAGTTGCAAGCTTCCACCTTAAGCTGTTCGAGATATGTCGTGTCAATATACCACCCTGTAATTGGGTGCTCTATTTAAAGATGCACCCGATTTTCTTTACTCTCGTTTTGTTTCGTGATGGGATGTTAAAGCGGTAAGAAATACATGGTGAAAGCTCACAAAGGGCTGGATGGTTAGTGACCGGATAACGGGAGTCCAACACATTAACAAAAATTTCAGAGGTTGATAGATCACCCTTAGTCCTTCAGTATGGAGTCCTCTCGCTATTATAACCATATGCACATTTGCGATCTGCATGTTGCCATTGTTTGGGTACAGAGTGCTATGGCCCTTCTGTTAGTAAAAGCATGTTCTGAATGAGTGGGGGAAGAGGGGATTGAAAATAGCGGTCAGATTCGATGGCAGAGGGAGTTTTGTAAACACTGGGGTTTAGAGCCAACAGATTTGGGAAAAGATACCCATTGAGGGCAGTATAGTGGAAGCAGAGAATTGCGCAGGGGTGGACAAGTTTGCACTGCCTTCCATCTGAGGTCCTCTCTGAATCAAGCCACGCTTGGATCAGCCACTTAGCACAGTACAGCAGCAGGC
This sequence comes from Emys orbicularis, assembly GCF_028017835.1. Classification (NCBI taxonomy): domain Eukaryota; kingdom Metazoa; phylum Chordata; order Testudines; family Emydidae; genus Emys; species Emys orbicularis. The sequence continues at coordinate 8,625,836 of NC_088686.1, read as the reverse complement.
CTGCTGTGTGCTGGCTCTGTCACGCTGCTTAAGGGACATGGTTCAGAGAAGACGTGCTGCTGTGAAACATTAATATAGATCGGGTGATATTAAAAATCAAGAAACATGGGTAAGAGAAGAGGCACAGAAGGGTAGGGGAGGACCAGAGACAACTTGGTCAAAATAAACGTATATCATTTTTCTTCTTGGTTTTACCCTATGACCTCCAGGGATCTGAGTGACCCTAAACTCCCCGTATAAACTGTTCTGATTTCAGGAATAGGCTTCTCAGTAGCTGGCAACCCTACATAAGATGAGAGGTATTTCAGGCACATCTAAGGCATTAGAGTAATTTTCTCTTTGCTGTCAGAACATCTTTTGTTTTTTCTCTACAGCATCTTCCACCAGCATGTGGCTCCGAACAATAGAAGTTTCTAAATGGATTGAACACAGGGATCTTTTCATGCACTATTACTTAAAAGTAGTCACAAAAATATGAAGCACCAATCACAACACCCGATTTACTTTTACAATTGAAGCTACCATATACAAGTGTTAGAAGTCATGGTAATAGGTTGCGAGAAACACACAGACAGACAGTGTTCACACTGCAGATGTGAAGTATCACTGACTAAGCCCTTGCTAAATGGTTTAGTTTGTTATCTTTTGAGGAATCCCATCCATCTCTGTGCTACTCTAATGCAAAAACAAAACAAAACAAAAAAAGCACGAGACCGAACATTAAGTAATATAATACTAATCTAGCCTGTTGTGATATTTGACAATTCAACTTAAATAAGTATTATTTGGAAAAACCCAACGATAATCATTCCAATGAGGTTATACACAGCCTCAACCTTTACCTTGCTCAGCACAAGTGTCTTTTTTAAATATGGAACAATCAAACAAGGGTTTGTTTTTTGTTGGGTTTTTTTTGTGAGCAGAAAAGTGACACACATTTAATCTTTACATATTTTTCTATCTCGGTAACTCTGCAGACCTCAGATCTTCTGCCTCACGATGTAGATCTTATTCCCCAAAAAGGTGACCAGTTTCTTTAAACATGCACATCTCCGGATCTTCCAGGCCTTGTTATTTTTTAAATTCTGTGGACTAGAAAGTTGTCCACATTGCTAAAAATGCTACATCAGTGTTCAGAGCGGGCCGAGTGCATGTCAGGCTCATGGAGGGCTTACAGAATCGCACAGAAGAACTTCTTCTCTCTAAAGGGGTTTTCTGAAGCTGGCACCGGGGTCAGTAGAGGGTCTTCCTTGGCATGGGCTTCGCAGTATGCCATCAAGTCTGCCGCTGCTTTTGACACCTGAAAATAAATGCACACTCTGTATAAGCTTTGAACTACGTTGTCTGGAGCTCCTCCACTTCAGAGCACACAAAGGAGGGAGCACTTCAGCAGCATGGAATTAAAGTAGGGTGACCAGATGTCCTGATTTTATAGGGACAGTCCTGATTTTTGGGTCTTTTTCTTATATAGGCTCCTATTATGCCCCACCCCAACCCAATTTTTCACATTTGCCGTCTGGTCCCCCTAAATTAAAGCATCTTATTTAGCTGAATGGAAGATAGAGAAGTTGCCTGAAGTTCCCACTTGCTCTTTCACTGTACTCACTACCAATCGATGGACTTTCTAACTAGGCATTACAACAATCACAGCCCTGTCCTTGTTCACTACTTGGCATTCATATCATCCCTGAGGTAAGAGTGACCGTAGAATGTAACTGGCTAGGAATCTGAAGTTCTCCTGAACTCTAAGACCCATTTTAAAGTGGTACACCAACGGGGGAAATTCCCCTTTAAACTGCACGACTCTTCTACTTTGAAAAGGGATTGTTCTCTAGCGGCTGTAATCACCGCCAAACTTTATTGCCAAAGTGTTGTCCCAACTGCACCGGTCACTTAGGGCATGTCTACACGGCCATTAAACACCTGCGGCTGGCCCATGCCAGCTGACTTGGACTCACGGGGCTCAGGGGCTGTTTAATTGCAGTGTAGATGTTCCGGCTCAGGCTGCAGCCAAGTTCTGGGACCCTTCCACCTCCCAGGACCCTAGAGCCGGGGCTCTAGCCCGAACTGGACGTCTACACTGCAATTAAACAGCCCCAGCCCAAGTCAGCTGGCATGGGCCAGCTGGGGGTGTCGAAGTGCAGTGTAGAGGTACCCTTAGGGCCAAAGTGGAGATCCTTGCTCGGGTTTTATTCAGTCCTTACTCATGCAAGTGGAATTTGCCTAACTAAAGACTGAGGGAAGACCTCCAAGCAGGAAATATAATGTAAACTGAACTTTCACCCTTCCTAGATAGCCCGTGGTGTAACAACTGGAACCTCCATTGTTTTTCTTCCCCGTCTGGAGTATTTGCATTTACACTATGTGTGTGCCCAGTGAATAGAAGGACATGGCTTCTTTCCAAGTGTAAAGAATGCCCTTACCAGGAAGGCAAGGAAGCGGGATTTGTCGCTTCAAATGCTCTCTATTTTCTAAATGCAGACCTCAGCTGGAGTGCCCCGCCCAGCTGAAGGACTCTCCACCTGATCTGATTGCCAGCTGCAGGGCCACTCTCCACCCAACCCTCTACTGCTAGGAGCAGAGAGGGATTTTTGCACATGTAATCAATTCTGAAGCCCAGTTTATTTTTTGTGTTTCAGGAGCCTGATGATGTCAATAAGAGGGCAGGGCAGGCCAGCTGGAAGATTGGACATAGTAAAGAAGATCACCTGATCAAATGGTAACTTGCAGGTCTCCGTTTTATTCTTCAGCTTTATACTGAAAGTACATTTTTGCTGTAGCATCTTTGATGTCCCGTGTGTGCAAATCCCAAACAACAAAAGGCATTTATACATCAACTATACAAAACGTGGTGTTGATTTCTTTTGATGCTAAGATGGTTTTCATTTGCATCTCTTTCAGGCAATCCAGCCTTCTAGTTCTTTCCCCCCCCCCCAAACCAAGCAGCCTCTTTTCAAGGCATTTAACAGCTAACACAAATCTATTAGCAAAGACTTTTAAGAGAAAACCTATGCGGTCTGCAAATCTATTTTTATCTCCCTTTAGTTACAGGCAGGTTTTTGATCCATCAACACCTTTTACCTGATTTGATCTTACAAACACACACACTCAGTGCAGGACACACTCAACTGCAAATAGCTTGCAAGAATACATGCGACAATATTTATTCACGATTAAAGAAAGGGAAGTGGCATGTCATTTTTATACCATGTCGAACCCTTCCAGTGGAGGGTTGCGGTTGCTATGGTAACAAATATCCATGGAGTCACTGACTGTATACAGTTATTCATAGATTCTAGGACTGGAAGGGACCTTGAAAGGTCATCAAGTCCAGCCCCCTGCCTTCACTAGCAGGACCAAGTACTGATTTTGCCCCAGATCCTTAAGTGGCCCCCGCAAGGATTGAACTCACAACCCTGGCTTTAGCAGGCCAATGCTCAAACCACTGAGCTATCCCTCCCTCTTATCTATTAAGAACATGAACCTGGCTCAGTGGAAGCTCTTGAGCAGCGAGGGGAGGTTACCAAATTCTGAAGTTCAGATATTGGTATTTCACACTTTGGAATCAGCTACGTTTCCCTTTAACAAAACTGGAATGCTCCAAGACTCTGCTCCCAAAAGGTTCAGGTTTCTGGAGGCAACTTTCTGAGCCAACTCAAACACAGCACACAGTTTAAGCAGCAGAGATACATTACGTCTTTCAAAGCCTGCACATATTTGGGGGACAAGATTCTTAATATATACCTGAGCTGAGCATGAAAAACATGCAGTTGCATGCATCAGAATGGTGCTTAAGCAGCACAAAAAAATAATAAATAAATAAAAGGCCATAGCTGCATAATTACCCTTTTGTGCAGGCAGCTGTTTATTTGGCATGCACCATTACGTGTCTGTGCCCACACATTCAATACAGGCACCCAGTTTGGAATGTTGGCCTTTAAAAACTGAATCTGTCCATGATCACAATTGTAATTGTTGTTTATGGTAGCATTCATCATGTGCTAGGGGCTTTCTGGACAAATCAAGAAGGGACAGCCCAATCCCTGAGGAGCTCACAGTTTAAGGACAGAACTTAGTAAATTTTGGAGGGATAGAGGCAGAATTGTGCCCACACTACAACTCAGATGGACAATATAGGGGCTCATTATTCCAGTGTAACAACGTACGGACCAGCACCAAAAGACCTATATGCAGCCGACGCAGAGGAATCCCTCCCCAAAGGGATCACTCTTCTTGCCACTGAAAAAGAGACTTGAAAGGACAACTTTGTTTTTTGTTTTGTTGCGTTTCTCTAAGCAAGTCTGGGTACACCACTGAGCCCAATTTCATGCATTAACAATGTTATCCAAAGAACAAAGTGTCTGAAATATATTAAATGAGACGCTCAACTGCAGTCATCTTCAAACAGAACCAATTCATCATGAAAGAGCGTCTTCCTGTTTCCCAAAAGGCCATATAATTAGGACTGGTTTAACGGAGTTTCCCAAACCTTCTAGTTTTCCCGTTGGGTACAGTTCATGGTCACACCAGCAAAGTATCCATCACCGAATAAGAAAGCTAAGGAACTTTGTTAACATCACAGATTTGAAGACAGAAGGACTTGATGATCATAATGGTCTGAGCTCCTATAGAACACAGGCCCCAGATTTTATCCAGTGAGATTCCTGGATCTAGCCTGACATCATTTAGAAAAACCATTCAGTCTAGATTTAAAGACTCAGTGATGGAGGATTTACCACACCCCTGGCTACTCCATTCCAGTGGTTAATTACCCTCACTGTTAAAAATAAAAATTTCCAGTGTGAACTTGCTTACTTCAACTTCCAGCCATTGGATCATGCCTTTTGTCTGCCAGATCTCTTCTCCCCGTGTAGGTAATTGTAGGCCATGATCAATTCGACTTAATGTTTTGTTCAATAAGCTAAATACACGGAGCTCTAGGACTTGAGGGACACTAGATCTCAAGTCTATAGATTGTGTTTTATAGGAAGTCTGACTACATGGCTCCAGTAGTCCTATCTGTCTTAAAATCTACGACTTGGAGTCTTAGCTGCAGAAGACTCATCATGGAACCACAAAGAACATGCTAATTACCCAGTTGCCTTCAATCATGCTTTACCTTTATTCTGTCAATGTTGGCCTCCATTTTCAGCTGTTCCACCAGCTTCCTGGCTTGTGCTATGCTGGCGGTGTTGTTGCTGGCCATCTGAGTGCCGGTTGCGCTTTTCAGATGTGCTGTGGAAACAAAGTGAAGTAAGGCAATACATCAGAGAACTAAAACTGGATTTGCTGCAAGTGCCATGGAATCTAATAAAGGGCGTCTGTGATTAACAGAGATGTGGCTGTGTGTGTTAAGTTTAATGTGGTCCCAATCCATTTTTATATAGGTAAACGGCCTCAAAAGATGTAAATCCTGGCTGTAGTGACATTGCTAGAACCATGACAACGTTCCTCCTCTTTGCAGTGTCTACAGTGGTGAGGAGTCAAAAATTATAAGGGTCCCAGAGCTAGAAGCGCTATTCCAGCATCGGGCACTGTTCCCTCATCACATCAGGTATCTAAAAGGGTGTCATAAGGAGGAGGGAGAAAACTTGTTCATCTTAGCCTCTAAGGATAGAACAAGAAGCAATGGGCTTAAACTGCAGCAAGGGAGGTTTAGGTTGGACATTAGGAAAAAGTTCCTAACTGTCAGGGGGGTTAAACACTGGAATAAATTGCCTAGGGAGGTTGTGGAATCTCCATCTCTGGAGATATTTAAGAGTAGGTTAGATAAATGTCTATCAGGAATGGTCTAGACAGTATTTGGTCCTGCCATGAGGGCAGGAGACTGGACTCTATGACCTCTCAAGGTCCCTTCCAGTCCCAGAATCTATGAAAACCACTATGACACCAAACGAAGTTAAATCTGGATTTGCCAGTTGGCATTAAGTGAGAGAAGCAGGCCCACCGTTTATATCCTTGCTTGGACAGTGACTGGAAAGGGAAGGAGATCTGGGCTTGGAGGCAGTCGGGAACATACTTTAGTTTTACAGCTCTGATGGGGCTGTATCTTCAGTGCTGTAACCATCAATCACTTTGTTGTTCCCCAGGGTAGATTCTTAAACTGCACTGAGCAGTAAGTTGTGCTGTTAGCCCTGCTCTTTTGGCTAGTGCCTGTTGCTCTGATGCAGATCAGCTGTAAAGCCAATGGTGTTTTCACTGTTCGTGTATTGCAGCAAGCTTTCTAGAGAGCAGATCAGTAATTAGGATTTTCACTTCCAGGTGGGTAGGAGAGAGAAGTATCATCACTAATGGAGAAACTTTTCCCATTACCTTCCCAATCAAAACAACAACGCTATAATTATGCGCAGAATGCAAGCAAGCATTTCCTCCAGTCTTGGAACAAAATAGCACCTACTATAAAAGCCCCTCTCAGTTTCAACTTCACATGACAGCAAACGGATGTTTTCAACAAGTTCTCTAGTCGACAGCTTGAAGTGTCTTTCAAGTTGCCCGTAGCAGTAATATCAGTCATTATGGTTCATTATACTGTATTGAAATACCAAGCTTTGCTATAAAATAATTAGGAAATATACATCCGTGCATTTAAGTAGCTGACTATAATATACTGATTTCTAGAGACCGACACGGTGCATTGGTCTAGCATTGCATTGTCCGCACAACAAGTGAGCATTTAGATGCAAAACAGGATATTGTCACTTCCTGTTTCTTTAGGGTTTCCTACAAAAGGATAACTGCAATCGTTCATTATGTTGCCAAGTCTACACTGTCTCTATAAAGCATGCTTTTCTAAGTTGGCTCTGCTTACACTGGGCAGAAAAACAGTGTCTGCATCTTTCCAGCAAGGGCCCCATTTAAGCATGATTAGTATTTTTCAAGCACAAACATGATCAATGTAAGAGATGGGACACAGTTGAAGTGCATTGGGCTATCCCAGGCGGTGCTAGGAGAATAAACTGACTTTTCAGATTTCTGGCAGTTCCGGAAAAAAAAACTCCACACAATCAGTTTGTCTCCAACTGAAACTGAAATTTTTAGAGAATTGAAAGATTTCATTTCAGGTATTTTAATAAAATGAAGGGCTCAATTCACAAAAGCTGAGGAGGTGACGCCACCCTTATAGCCTTTAGCCCGGTGGTGAGAGCACTCACCTGGGATGTGAGAAAGCCAAGTTCGAATCTCTGCTTCTGCCCCCTCTGAGGGGCGTGCCCAAACCACCAGGCTATTGGCTATTCTGGGCTGTCTCTCTCAATCTCGCAGGCTGAAGATGTTCCACTTGGTCTAAACAAACAGTCACTGGAGCAGGGATTGGAACCCAGATGTCCCCCAGCTAGAGACAGAGTGAGAATGCCTGACTTTCTCCCAGCCAATGACTATCCAGGTATTTTATCCTTTCTCCATGGACACACTCACAAAGAGTCTAGAAGGACAGCATTCTCTTTTATGAATTTCTGGGCTAGAGTCAGCTCCGTATTCTCTACGGGCCATATTTTCCTTCGGAGTGATAACGAGTAAGGGGGCAAAGAGGCATTTCTTCAAAACATCACCCCTCAAGGGGTCTCCCGCTGGCTCCGAAAACTGTCGGCAGGTCTAGTTTTGGCCATTTAGCCTGAGCCAGCTTAAAGGGGAGGATCCAAGGGTGCTCACGCTACAGCGCTTGTGTTAAATCCTTCAACTCAGGAACTCATCTTCAGGCCTGCTCAGAGAAAACCAGAGCCCGACATGAAGCCACTGCAGTGCCGTTCCCGTTCAGGCCTGTCCGGCTAGGATATGCTGGGGTTGCAACAAGGAACAAGCAGCAAAGAAAGCTCATACTGGGTTTGGGAACAAGCCTGCCCACGGCTACATAACCCTCCCCCAACTTATGGGGAGGATCCACCGAGTCCAGGACTTGGGCTGGTAGGTAGGATGCATGTTCCTTGAACTGCAAGGAAGAGCTCTCGCCACAAAAACACCTCATGATCCCCAGGCCTTCTCCACACCCAATCTACCCTTTTCACTTAGAATTAAGTAACAAAGTGTTTTACCAAAACGGTCTTTTCCGTGAGTTGCTTCTCTAGTGGAAGGTCTGCGGATCTTCAATAGTCAATACCTTTAAGGAGAAAAAAAGAGAGAGAAACAATTTATTAGACTGATACTTTACATTAGATCCATGTCATGGACTGACTGTAATGGTACAGACGTTACTTGGAAACCAAGACGTGTCAAAATATCATTCAGAGGCTCAGCAAGTTTGAAAACTCAGTTCAGAAAGGCAGAATGTACTGGGGGGGGGTGAGGTTATTCCAAGACGCTTGGCGAGATGACATATTGATTTTTATCCTATTCACTTTTCCATACTGCAGCAGGGGTGAGCCTAGGAGGGCAGAGTTTCAGGATTTCTGACAGAAATTCCTTCCACTTGTCTCATTCCTCACATAAATATGCCCGGTCTAGTCATAAGCATCAGAGGATGATTGATAGGTACACTGACCAATCAAATACAGATTCCAATTCACTAGACTAGGAAGAAAGTTACACTACATTTACCTTATTTACAAGACTTTTGAATTCACTTGGGTCAGGAACGGACTGAGAAACGTTGCAAGAGGGAAAAAATATTTTAAAATGAAGGAGATCTATTACATGTACATTCAATTTCTATTACATTGAATACACGAGGGTGGTCTGGTATAACCTGGTCAGTGGCCCCCTCAGTTGGGAAAGCCTGCATAGCTCAATTATGCAACCACTCCACACTCCTGCTGTTAGAACTGTAATAGCATGCTACGGCACCCCAGCATGTATTCTATTTTAGCTATATTGTATGATATGCACACAGATTATAGAGCCACACACACACGTGTGTGTGTGTCATATTATATAGACATACACACACCACACACACACAGCTGTATAAGGAAATTATAAGAAGACATTTTAAGAAGCAAGCTAGCGTTCTGAGATTTAATAGAAGTTAAGCCCCTTTAGACAACACTTTATACAGAGCTACAACAGCAGTTGGACTCTTCCTCACTGAATTGCAGAGTGCATTCAATTCTATTAGATTTGTAGCTGAAGGATGGTTTGTTGGAGATCTGCTTGGAGAAGTGAGCCCTTTAAGGACCAGTGCACCCCCAGTTTCCCCATTTCACTGCGTCCTGCCACGCCCCGGAGCAAGCGCTGCTTACAGTTTACCTCCTCCGTTGATTTAGGAGCCTGGAATGCTGGAAGGAGTTCGCTGGTTACAGAGTCTGCCTTTCGTACAGCAGTCAGCGTTTACACTAGCTAATCTATGTGTAAACTGACAAACGTTGTTGCTTTGCGGTTGGCAGTGAACCGCTGTGACAGAGAAATACAGACAAGAGATGGGAGGAAACAAGAACGCTTTCCTGTGTAGCTCTTTGCTGGTTCGGAGTCCAGGGCAAGTTCATTTAAACTTTAGACTTGTTCCTCCTTACACACCTGGAGTTCTTTCAGAGAAGAAAATGTTTGGCCAAGGTAGATAAATGGATGATAAAACGAACTAATTGGCTACCGATGCGTTCCGACGTGCCAGTCTATACAGTGCAAGAGACTGTACAGTGCAGGCTTTTTTAAGCCAATGAACATTGGCTGGGACCTATTTTGGGTAAGTTTGCCCAGTTTCATTGTGAAAAGCTTTTCATCAGCGGCTAACATTTGAATGCCGTGTTCCCTAGCGGAACCTGCATTACAGTGGTGGGAGGAGCCATTCCTGTCTATCCACAGGGAAGACCAAGTCATTTCTACTGCAGTTGCATCTAGAAGTCCCAACCAAGCTCAGGTTCCCCTTGTTCTAGATCCTGTCCAAACGTGCAGCAGCAGCAGGGTGGCTAAATTTCCAATGTCTGAAAACCAGACCTCCCACCCCACCTCGTCCCCAAGGCCCCACTCGCACCTCTCCCCATGAGCCCCCCCCGTACATTCCCCCCCCCCCCCAACTCCAGCGTGAGTAGCCCCAAGGGACTTGCGAACCCCAGCTCCAGCAGGCTGCCTGGGAGTAAAGGTCAGAAGAGCGCTGCAGCCCAGCAGTCCCCTTCCCCGCCCCCCTCTGCGCTGCCCACTCAGCAGCGTCCTTCCCCGCCCCCCTCTGCGCTGTCTGCCCCAGCGCAGTCTGAGAGCACAGCAGGAAAAAAGCACTGGGTGGGGCAGCTCGCCTCCCTCCATCCTGGGGAACGTTCCCAGCCCGCTGAGAGCTCCTTACCCCACTCGCCATGGGCCCCTGCACTCTGTCCTCCGCTGCAGTCCTGCAAACCATGCTCCTCAAAGGGGCTGCCTGCGGCCCGAGCTGGTGCATGCATCCTGCCGCAGGAGCTGCCGCTTCAGGACTGGGCAAAAGACTGCCCCTATTCCCCTGCCCGCAGTAACCAGACTTAGTGTCCGGTCAATACAGCTGACCGGACACTGCTAGGTTCTCTTTTCAACCGGACTTTCTGGTCAAAAACTCTAAGCAGAAGGCACTTCCTAGCCCAGTGAATTTACTATCTGAAGACACAAGGGTAGGAGCAAAAAACACCAGAGGTACAGAGAAAGTGACTTGCCCAAGGTCATACAGCAGGTCAGGGCAGAGTTTAAGTCAGGTCTGACTCCCAGTCCAGTGATCTATCCACTACCTCCCAAGCACCCCGAGCGCCTCAGATGAGAAGTGTTCCTGTATACACATACAGAACATTATTACAGCATTTCCTTCACAGCGAAACAGGCCCGAGAGGGTTGCAAAACAGTTTCAGTTACAACCCAGCTGGCTCACAGACTCATAGCTCTGCTAAGAATTCACCGGACGGGGTGAGGTTCTCTACAGACTCTTGGTCTTTCTAAGAGAATCCCTTTGAGCAAAGTCCCTTTTCACCATTTTTGAGTTGGGAATATGAAATATTTACTTTCCACACCATGAAAAACTAGAACCCCCCCCCCCATTTAAAGAGGGGGGGAAAGGAGATTTGGGACTTGGCATGTAAATAGTCCTCATTGAGACACAAGCCCACGGGCAGAGGTCACATCAGGTGGGCCACAAAAGGAAGGCAGGTTTGTTAAATCAGGCAAATAAAACAAGCAACAAAGTGCCCTTGCCTGTGTTGTCTACAGGCTAGGCACAGAACTATGAGAGGAAAATACCTATGTCTACGCCATTCCCTAGGGAGACCTGTATAGTCTCCCCTACTCACAGGGTGATCACTCTGTGATGTCATCAATTCCCTCCCAAGCTGCAGCTTCCCCTCACTAGGGCAGCCTCCTCCCTTTATATCCAGGTCCCCTTTGATTATTTACTGCAGCTGGAGGACCCTCCATCCAGGTCTGATGCTTCTGGCAGGTGTTCCTGATTTAACTCGTCTCCAGGCCAGATCATTAACCCTTTGCTGCCCTCATCCAAGGCAGAGCTTGCGCACCTCATCACAGTCCATAGCTAGGTATGGGGTGGGGGAAGAAAGGAATTAACAGTTGCATGAACATTTGAAGACTGCAGAGCGTGCCTAGACAGCAGAAAGCATTAGCTTGCACTTTGAGATACACACCCTGGAAAGTGCAAACTGCTGAGAATGTGCAATAGCCCCTGACTGGTGCCAGTTTGCTCTATCTTTGAATGTCTTTTCTCATTATTTTTTTCCTTTCCACTTTGGGGGCTGCTCCTGGCAGTAGAGTCCAGGGGGTGCAGAAGTGCATGATAGTAAAGTTAAAGTACCTTTGTAAGTGTTTGCAAGATTGACTTTGCAACAGCAGCCCCCAATCAGAAAAAAATTAAGGGACCATGTTAGTTCAAATTTCCACAGCCGTGCTCATTTAGCTGTGCTGCATTTTCATTCTTCCCTCCCCCCTTCTGAAATATGTAGGTGAGCATGTTACTGTTTATGTTGGTAAAGTGAAGAGCCTGACTTTGCAATGCTCTGACGGTTTCCCTAAGAAAACAGCAATGTTAGAGGGCCAAACCTTGCTGGCCCTACTCCCTGAATAGCCCCATTAGATTCAGAGCGGTTACGCATGCGAAGGTGAGTAGGATCTGCTGTAGAAGAAGGTTTTTAGCTCTGTTATCTGAAGAAGCTCATAGCTCAGTGATCAAGGAGGCATCAGAAGTAAAAAAGAGTGACGGAAAATCAATGCCTTTTGTACACTATTCAAGAGCTGTTCACCATGCGTGAATGCCATTTCTCATTTGATGGCACATAAAAAGGCCTTGCCGTTGAGCTAACGCTCTCGCCTGCGCCTTCATCATCCCACCCTGATCCTTCCATTTAAAATGCAGGCGGACCCCAGCTGCAGGGAGAGGCTGCAAGGAATCCCAGGAGATGATGGCCAACCAGAGAGTGGAGGCTCATGGGGAGAATGGGGGTAGGAAATGTCCAGAACTACAACCCGTATAAGGGATTCATAGATTCATAGATTCTAGGACTGGAAGGGACCTCGAGAGGTCATCAAGTCCAGTCCCCTGCCCGCATGGCAGGACCAAATACTGTTTAGACCATCCCTGATAGACATTTATCTAACCTACTCTTAAATATCTCCAGAGATGGAGATTCCACAACCTCCCTAGGCAATTTATTCCAGTGTTTAACCACCCTGACAGTTAGGAACTTTTTCCTAATGTCCAACCTAGACCTCCCTTGCTGCAGTTTAAGCCCATTGCTTCTTGTTCTATCCTTAGAGGCTAAGGTGAACAAGTTTTCTCCCTCCTCCTTATGACACCCTTTTAGATACCTGAAAACTGCTATCATGTCCCCTCTCAGTCTTCTCTTTTCCAAACTAAACAAACCCAATTCTTTCAGTCTTCCTTCATAGGTCATGTTCTCAAGACCTTTAATCATTCTTGTTGCTCTTCTCTGGACCCTTTCCAATTTCTCCACATCTTTCTTGAAATGCGGTGCCCAAAACTGGACACAATACTCCAGCTGAGGCCTAACCAGAGCAGAGTAGAGCGGAAGAATGACTTCTCGTGTCTTGCTCACAACACACCTGTTAATACATCCCAGAATCATGTTTGCTTTTTTTGCAACAGCATCACACTGTTGACTCATATTTAGCTTGTGGTCCACTATAACCCCTAGATCCCTTTCTGCCGTACTCCTTCCTAGACAGTCTCTTCCCATTCTGTATGTGTGAAACTGATTTTTTCTTCCTAAGTGGAGCACTTTGCATTTGTCTTTGTTAAACTTCATCCTGTTTAACTCAGACCATTTCTCCAATTTGTCCAGATCATTTTGAATTATGACCCTGTCCTCCAAAGCAGTTGCAATCCCTCCCAGTTTGGTATAATCCGCAAACTTAATAAGCGTACTTTCTATGCCAATATCTAAGTCGTTAATGAAGATATTGAAAGAGCCGGTCCCAAAACAGACCCCTGCGGAACCCCACTCGTTATGCCTTTCCAGCAGGATTGGGAACCATTAATAACAACTCTCTGAGTACGGTTATCCAGCCAGTTATGCACCCACCTTATAGTAGCCCCATCTAAATTGTATTTGCCTAGTTTATCGATAAGAATATCATGCGAGACCGTATCAAATGCCTTACTGAAGTCTAGGTATACCACATCCACAGCTTCTCCCTTATCCACAAGACTCGTTATCGTATCGAAGAGATGGTGACATCTCAGGCAGAAACAGGGATTAACGTTGACTTGAAACTAAACAACATGGTTCATTAGGAGGGAGGGATAGCTCAGTGGTTTGCGCATTGGCCTGCTGAACCCAGGGTTGTGAGTTCAATCCTTGAGGGGGCCATTTAGGGATGGGGGCAAAAAATCTGTCTGGGGATTGGCCCTGCTCTGAGCAGGGGGTTGGACTAGATGACCTCCTGCGGTCCCTTCCAACCCTGATGTTGTATAAATGTGACAATTTTGATTTTCCTGTCTGAAAATTCCAGACGTCAAGTTTTTCCCATAGAAAACTTTTATTTCAACGAAACCCCATTTCCCCGTGAGAAACTGTTTAGTTTGACATTTTTCTTCCAGCCCCAATTGTAAATTGCAGGATTGGGGCTTCAGATAGGACACTACCATGAGCATTTTTTCTTTGAGACCATTACTGACATGCCTTTCAAAGTGTATGACTAGAGATGAAATTAAAAATGTAGCAGTTGGTAGAAATGTACTTCTGCGCAAAGGCTATAAATCAGAGACTGGGGCGGAGAGGGAGAATTGCAAAGAAGTTATGTGAAAGAGCTCTTTGTAGCAGGGAGCAAAATTGTGATCTGAATTAAAAGCAAACAGAAAAACCCACTGTCTACATTCCCGGGATCTCCCAAAGCTAGCAGTGACCCTATTCCTCAATAAGGAAAACTTACAAATTTTGCAGTGAGCGATGCTTTCATTCACTTTTTTCTTATCAAGTATGAGCGTGCGAAAGCAGGGTGTTCTATGCAATTCCCAGCTTTCGCTCTCATCAAAGCTTCCTTAATGCTTAGATAGAGATTTACAGTTTGAAACAACACCATCCTTGGTCATGGGGGGAGGGAGAGCTCAGTGGTTTGAGCATTAGCCCGCTAAACCCAGGGTTGTGAGTTCAATCCTTGAGGGGACCATTTAGGGAATCTAGGGCAAAATCTGTCAGGGATGGTACTTGGTCCTGCTGTGAAGGCAGGGGACTGGACTTGATGACCTTTCAAGGTCCCTTCCAGCTCTATGAGATAGGTATATCTCCATATACATGGAAGACTCTGAATGTAGCTGAAACGATGTTGCTCTGACCCTCAGGGAGGCACTCAGAAGGTCCACAGCCTTCATGTGCTATGTAGCAGGGGCTGCTCCTGCTGGGGAGGTGCTGCCCAAAGCATTCTCCAAGGCTTTGTGGTATGTGGACTGCAGGCTAAGTAAGGAAGAGGTGTAAACTATTTCCTTGCAATATTGTCATTTGGCCACTAGATGTCTCTGTATGCTGTACCAGGATTCAGCCAGGGTGCGGTCCCTGGTAAACAGAGGAGACAGAACTAGAGCTCAACCTGTGTGGAAGCCCATGTGTGTGTCTGTAGTTTGCAGTTGCTTTGCTCAATAAATGCATCATGTTGAGGATGGACTATGACTCTGTGTATCTTGCCCAGAAGAATTTGGGATGGTGCAGCAGCTCAGAAAGATACCTCAGCACCAATTACTTCCCCGTGTGAAACTCCATCAAACACAGCACATTTACTGAAGTTGGGCACTGGGTCTGGGATTTTGCCCTCAGTAATTCATCTTCACAGCAAATTTTTGACATTACAAGTTTTTAAGTGCTAATCGTATACGACCCAACATGTTTAAATACCCATCTTTTCAACCACAATTTGAAATGTACAATTTTCATTGTATACTACTTGGATTTAAATTGCTATTTTGACAATACCAACTGTACTTTTGCAAAGCTTTTAATTCTTATCAGTTCAGGTTCACTTTGGAGCTTTTCCGAATGTAAGTTTGTACATTATTTTCAAACCAACCAACCACACAACTATGCACGAGCACAGACCTCCAGGAAACCGTGGACACTCCTTGGTCAATAATAAGTTCAGATACAAGAGCGCTCAATGAAATTAAAAGGCAACAAAGTACAGCTGAAGATAAGAAATACCTTTTTAAACAATGCATAATTACCCTGTGGAATTCATTATTGCTAGATACGGAGAGCAAGAACTTAGTTGATTAAAAAAGGATAGACATTTATACAGATAAGAGCCTGTACAGTCACATTAGACAAAGGAAAAGATGTAAGGGCTCTAAACCCTCAGGTTCCAAAGAATTTCCAAACACTCATGAGTGGTTGGCATGAAACTTCTCCTATCAGGTTATTTCATAATTATCCACTTAAGATTTTTGGCATCTTCCTCTGAAACATCTGGTGCTGGCCACTTTCAGAGACAGGGTGTTGAACTACCTGGACTATTGGTTCGATCCAAAGACGGTCCAAATACAGTGGTCTGTCAGCTGCCATTGGGTTGATTTGCAAGTAGATTTGTGCAGAAACAACAACACAGAGATTATTACTGCAGAATGTGTGTGCATGCATGTGTAGTCAGGTATCCCATTTGTGTTACTGGGATTTGCCAATATCACTTCCTTGCTTGTTGTTAGACAATACACCCCACCCATTATCTCTAATAAGATTCTCATAGCACAAATGGAGTAATTATGCAGGACAGCATTTTCCAGTGGTTAATTGGGACCAATTTAATCAGAGCCAAAGGGAAGACAAGAGAAAATCCAAGACCAATAGTCTACCTGAATCTTAAGAAAACATTAAGAAGCAACTTAACTTTACAGCAGTTCCTGAATCCCAATGTGGAATGAACTTTTTTACATCTAATATAAATAATAAAACCACATTAAAATATAGTAATATCTACTATATAACAAAGAAAGGAATTTTTCTTCTTTGCAGGGAAAAGAAACCTTTTAGTGAAATTCACAATGGAATACAGACAGCCTCTCATAGCTGCAGTTTAATGATGCATACACGTTTCGGATAATGGGGTTCTTGCCTTGGAGACCGCAGGCTAATGAGTGAGGATACTGTTTATTTCCATGATAATGATGTTTATAAAGTATAGTATATAGGTACTATGTCCCTGTGGTATTACACTTTAATTACAGCTGTGTATTTCTCAGGATTGTTTTGTTTCTTTTTGTAATGGGCTGGATTCATCTGACAAGCAAAACACAAAAAACTCAGACACTTCTCCAGGCCCCAAAACTTTCCAGCTGGGTTAGTCTCCCCAGTGCCTCCACTCAGAAGAGCTAACCGATTCATCGGAATTTTCCAGTTTTAAAAAAATGAATAAGAAAGCTTTGTATACTTGAGCAATCTTTTCCTCTTTGATGCTTTTTTGGCTTCAGAACTGCAGACTGGCCACTTGTGTTCAGAGGGAAAATACTTCCATTTGAACAGAAAAACTAAGACTTTCCCCAAAAACTACGGTAGCTGGAGATCTTAGGCCAGGCTTTATTTATTTGAATCCCACGTTTCTGAATTTATTTCATGCCATACTTTAGAGTTCGAAAATACACGGTACTTAAAATGGAGCTGTCTACCCACACCTTTCATGTTGTTCATTATCCTCAGGGTAACACCCTTATTTGGCCATTTACATTTGTTGCCTTCAAATTTAAAAATTACATTAACACTTTGTCATTGCCCTTTAAAGCCCGATCCTGCAAATAAGCCATGCGGAGCCCTACAGGAGTCAGTGGGCCTTAGCCCAGGTGAAGGGGTCCACCCGCATGGATCCCATTGGCGCTGACTTCCTCTCTACCCGGGGGGTGCTCAACCCCCCCACCTTCGCCCCAGGCCCACCCCCACTTCACCCCTTCCTCCAAGTCCCACCCCTGCCTTGCCTCTTCCTGCCCTGCCCCAGACCCTGCCCCACCCCACCCTTTCCCCCCTAGGCCCTTCCCCTGCCCCACCTCTTCTGTCCCCACTCTGCCCCCTCCCTGCCTCTTCCCCTGAGCACACCCCGTCCCTGTTCTAGTCCTCCCTCTCCCTACCAGCAGGGCCGGCTTTAGCAGGTGCAGGGCCCCACGCCGGGACGCGAATTGTCTCGCGCCCTCCCCCGCCCCAGCCCCGCCCCAACTCCGCCCCCTCACTGCCCCATTGGATCCCTCCCCAAATCCCTGCGTCTTCCCCAAGCACTCCGCATTCCTCCTCCTTCCCCGGCTTGCGCTGATCAGCTGTATGGTGGCGCAAGCGCTGGAGGGAGGAGGGAGAAGCAGGACGCGGCTTTTTTTTTTCCCCCCCCTCTGCCGGCAGCCCCGGACGTTGAGGGGCCCTCTTAGGCGCGGGGCCCCATTCCAGGGAATCGGTCAAATCGGCTTAAAGCCGGCCCTGCCTCCCAGCACCTCCTGCATGCCACAGAACAGCTGATCACAGCGGGTGGGAGGCGCTGGGAGGGAGGGAGGGAGAGAGAGGAGTTGACCAGCGGGGCGCCGGTGGGTGGGAGGCACTGGGAGGGAAGGGGAGGCGTTGACCAGCGGGGCGCCGGCTGGCAGGGAAGAGGGGAGCTTGATGCCGGTGGGTGCTAAGCACCCACTAATTTTTTTCCATGGGTGCTCCAGCCCTGGAGCACCCATGGAGTCGGTGCCTATGATGGCTCCTATTGAAGGATCATGACCCAATGCTTCAATTCAGCAAGGCACTTAAGCCCATGATGTCATTGGCAATATTCACGTGTTTAGAGTTACGTACATACTTAAACTTGGACTCTGATTCAGCAAGTTCTTAGAACTTGGATAGCATTTTACCTACGGGACATGATGATTAGGGCAGCCCTCACAGTGAGCATTAAACACGGGGCCCATCACTTACTCTGTTTATCCATCTTTGCTATGTAACCGTTCAGCAGATCAAGCTGTTGTCCCTTTGGAGGTGCCTTGGCTTGATTCTCCCTTCCTCAGAAGATATTTGTACTCAGTCCATCATTTTAGGACTAACGCAGAAAACCTATTTCCCCCCACAATTATTGTGAATTGTTTGTTTCTGCCTTTGTTTCGTATTGCACTGACGCCCCGTATCTTCACCCAGCTGAATGGTGGTTGTAGCCTAATGTGTCTTTTCTGAATGTTAATCAACGCTACATTCTGTCATGTACATGCGGCTTCTTTCCAGTCCTGCAGCAGTCGTTTAACTTCTGCTAAATTTGGAAAATACCTTTTTCTAGAGTGGCCCACGATGGTACCAACTAATGGGAACATACTGCAGGCGCAGAACAGAAAGTCTAATTTCATTTTGATCCCAAACCACTGGAGACTTTTTTAAATCAATGGTAGATTAATTTACGAAGTTGCCTGCAACTCCCTATCCAATACAAGTCTGTAGAGTGTTAAGATTCACTGAGCTACTCTAGCTAATAAGAACCGTGCCTTTCTCTGTATCTTCTCCTCTAGAAGAACTCAGAGATGGCAAGAGAAATGTAAAGGGGTCATGAAGTCAAGGTGCTATGCTCATTTACATCAGTTGAGGATCAGGCCCCTGTGAGTCCACTGAGTTTGTAATCCGGTTTCACCAACTCCCCCACCTCCAAAGGATGGTGCCAGAGATACTCCAGAGTGGGCAAGGCCACCACAGCCCACACTAGGCAGAGACTCAAGGGAATACATGCGGAAGGCAGTCCCCCAAGTGCCGAGATGCCATCTGCTTCTGTGCTCCCTCCAGTCCCCCTGTAGCAATGGGGCCATGGCTAACAGTGCCATTAACCTGCCTCCCACTCAGCTGCCACCCATCACTCCTCTGCAGGCTCAGAGCTGCAGCGAGGTGACTTCATGGTGCATTTTACAGCGCAAACCCTGCTGTTCTGAGAGGTGAACGTGCTACATAGACCAGCTATTCCTTTGACTCCTGCCCTCTTCCCCGGCCCTGTAGAGCAGATGTGCCCCAAAGGAGGTGGGGGAGAGGCAGTTACCAGATGAAATGCTATCACACAGCTCCTTTTCCCTCTCCTAACCCTTCTCCTAGGGTGACCAGACAGCAAGTGTGAAAAATCGGGACGGGGGTGGGGGGTAATCGGAGCCTATATAAGGAAAAGACCCCAAAATCGGGACTGTCCCTATAAAATCGGGACATCTGGTCACCCTACCTTCTCCTCACAGTCTGGGAGAGCAGGCTCCCTTCCGCACAGTGTGAATGGGTGGGACGACATGGATCACATGACTTTAAAATGTCTTGGAACTAGTGGGGTTCGGACCGTGCCATATCCTGGGTACAGCCCAGAAAGGACAGGTGGCTTGGTCTCTCCCACCAAGGGACAGTCACTCCAGATTGCCCTTCCTGCTCAGTACTTGGAGGGTGGTGAAGCACTGGAATGCTTTACCTAGGGAGGTGGTGGAATCTCCTTCCTTAGAGGTTTTTAAGGCCCGGCTTGACAAAGCCCTGGCTGGGATGATTTAGTTGGGGATTGGTCCTGCTTTGAGCAGGGGGTTGGATTAGATGACCTCCTGAGGTCTCTTCCCACCCTCATATTCTATGATTCTATACTCCGGGAGGATCTGTAGCTTCCTTCCAGGCAAGGCCCAAGGCTGTTTCCTTTCTAGCTCATTGTTGGCCATGGGCTTATTTTTGTGGCTGTGGATAGTTACAAAGAGTCTTATGCATTGTATGCAGCGGTGGGTCCTTGACAAACTTTGGCTTTATGAGTCAGCCTTGCCACTCAGTTACCCTCTGGACTGACATCTGTATCTCCACTGCAACAAGTAGATACATTCCAGATTTACACCTACATAAATGAATTCAATACCTGGCCCATACTGTACAGAGAGTCCAATGGTAACTATGTGTGGAAGGTTTTCTCCCAGAATTCCAGGTTCCAGCCCCCATCTTCTAAGGACTGGCTCAGATTACCCAGAAACCACCTTACCCAGTGTGATCAGGTCTAGAGAGGAAGGAGAGCCCAATGGTTAGGGTGCCAGCGGCGTTCAATTTCCTACTCCTGTGTGATCCTGGCAAAGTTAATTGGGACCAGACTGATTTCAATGGCAGCAAGGAGCCTAGATGCTTTTAAAAATCTCACTAGGTCCCTGCCTGCAGCTTTCAGTGCCTAAATACCTTGGCAAACCTGGCCCTGAGTCGTTTCTGCACACAGACGTTTTCTATACACTAGAGGTGTTTATAGCAGCGTAGTTTTATTCGTGCAAGGAGGGATCCACACTCAGGGTCATACGGGGATAACGATTTCGGTAATGGGAAAAAAAATCTCTCTCCTCACTGAAATAGTTACATGTGTATAACTGGGTAGAGACCAGGCCCTGATCTCTCTGTGCCTCAGTTCTCCATCTGTAAAATGGGGATGATGCAACGTATTTAGCCTCCAGACAGTGTTGACTATGAGCTGCCTTAGCCACCTAGACAGCCATCCCACGACAGCCACATTCCGCAGAAATAATGGCACGGTTATCCTCAAGAGGGAGCTGCGTGAGAGAGAGAGCGCTTTCTCAGATACTGCCCCCACACCCCACGGGATCAGGCGTGACCATGAAACTCAGGAACCTCAGAGCAAAAAGCAAATCCCAGTTCCCAAGCCTAGTTCACAATATGGCCACAACCACTGCCCAAAGTGCAGTCCCTGCAGACCGGAGATCAGGGCCGGCTCCAGGGTTTTGGCCGCCCCAAGCAGCCCCCTCCCCCAAAAAAGCCGTGATCACAATGGCAATTCGGCGGGAGGTCCTTCGCGCCGAGGCGGAGTGAGGGACCGTACGCCGAATTGCGGCCGAATAGCTGGACGTGCTGCCCCTCTCCGGAGTGGCCGCCCCAAGCACCTGCTTGACAAGCTGGTGCCTGGAGCCGGCCCTGCCGGAGATGCGACAGGTAAAGCTACCCAGAGTACCCAGCCTAATTTTACGGGGAGCTCGGAAACTGTGGTGATGAGTCTAGTGCAAGAACACATACCGACAGATTTGATAGGGCAGCTATAAATAACTACTTTTTCCCCATCTACATTCTCCCCCACTATTATCTCTCTCAGCCGTGGGAATCCCTCACGCTAAGCTGTGACAGCTGGTTGGGTTTTTTTTGGTAATATTGTTGCTTCTGAAAAGGTTTCCCTCTAAAATAAGCCGCTCGTCGTTTGAAAACAATTTTTATTACCCCCCCCCCCTCCAAAAACCTACACTGACCAAAAAAATAAAGCAAGGGGCCAAATCTCCAGCCAGAGTAATTCGATGCAGTTCTATTGACTTCAACACAGCTGACGATCTGGCCCAAGGTATGAAAGAGATTTGATGATGTCCACGTTGCACACATTTCATTCTTTTCTGAACGGAAAATAAAATGAAACAAATTAAAATTGGGCCTAGGGGTTTCCTTAAGCGGAACAAAGGTTTTGATTCATAAATCATGGTTAAGTGTTCACACACTTCAGGGTGCTTTCTTTTTAATGCATACTGGATTTGTGTGTGATTTATGAAGCGGCCTTTCAATATTGAAAAGCTGTTCACAAATTGGAGGGGAGCCAGCAGAAAGGAGTGGTCATGAGGGAGTTTCCATAGAAACGGGTTCATGATCATGCTAGCATCGGATACCTTCTGAGAGCAGGAAAGCGGGGTCTGATACACTGCAGTTCAGCTGCTCCCAGGAAAGGTCAGTTTGTCATCATATAGGTCTTGAAAAATAAGAACGTTGTTTTGTTGCTGAGCCTCGTTCCTGGACAAGTCTCCCACTTGGGCTGGATTTTTGGGCATGAGGAGCGTGCAAACAATTGCTTAAAGCAGGCCAAAGGGCACCGGATGGGACATTTTGGCCCCCTGCGAACAAGGACTTGCAGCTATTTCAGAGCAAGCCGGGATTTGTGACAGTGCGGTGAGCAGTCCCGGCCTCTCACTGAATGTCGCTGAAAAGGCAAACGCTCAAAGCGAGTCCAGGTGGATTGTTTTTGAAGGGCACCAAAAGCATTTGGGGGGACACCCCATGGTAGGGTTTAATAAAGAATACTGAATAAACCTTCGGCCTTTCGCTTGAAAGTGTAGTTAGTACACAGTACAAAGAGAAATTTGCTTGTCCAGGTTGGGACTGGTATCATCCAAGTTAGAAAATGACGATTTACTGGTTTGGGAGAGAGACAAACTCAGACAGCTGGGTTAACTTCAGCAATGGCGGTGCATCCGATGCAGCCCGCTGGGCCCCAGGAGAAACGCATCCCTAAGGAAGGCAGATGGTGTTTCTGTCTCTGCTCTACCTCAGGGATGGGCTGTGGGATTGGGCAGGTGAAGCAGCTCTTCCGTTACACTGGGGCCACCCTGGGGGGGACAACCCGGCGGGGGGTCAGTGGCAGAGGAACTCTTTCACTGGGACAGCAACGGAAGTTTCTTCCACCCTGGCAATGCCCCTTTTTGCATCAGCAACCCCCACTTAGGTTGCTATCCATAAAGGGAGAGAGAGACACTTCCCCCGGATGCCCATGTCCTCAGATGACGTTCCTATTTGCAAGACCTCCATGTACGCTGGGTACGGCGGCATAACTCCTTCCCGGGGCAGTGTTTGTCTACACACAAAGGTTGCACCACTTTGACTATAGATAAAGCAGTACAATCACCGTAGCTTAGACACAGTTATATTGGTAGAAAGGGGCTTATTCCCATATGGGAAGGGGAATAAACTATCCCAGCATATGCCACTTTCACGCTGGTATAATTGCACCCATACTAGGGATTGTACGGGTAGAACTATTTTGGTAAAAAATAATCACACCCCTAATTGATAGTCATACTGGTACAAAAATTGTGTGGCGACCAGGCCGTGGGGCTATTAACAGATAGAAGCAGCAGGCAGAGTTCTCAAGGGGTATTACAGAAATGATGGGTGGCTGGGAGTGGAAATGACCAAGGACAGTTTGATACTTTGTTCCAGAGACTAGAACTGGTGTTTTTAAGAGAGTCTAAAGGAGTTAAGCTCCTAAATCCCATTGCAAGTCAATGGAAGTTGGGCACCAAGGGTATGTCTACACTGAGATAAAAGACCCATAGCATGGGTGTGGCTGATAGGTGCCAATTCCGTGGGTGCTCTGGGGCTGGAGCACCCACGGAAAAAAAATAATAGTGGGTGCTCCACACCCACCGGCAGCCCCACCGATCAGCTCCTCCCCCCCCAGCACCTCCCAGCCACCAGTGATCAGCTGTTCAGTGGCGTGCAGGAGGTGCTGAGGGTCGAGGGAGGAGCAGGGGCAGGAAGAGGCGGAGGAGGGGGAGGGAAGAGGTGGAGTGGAGGGAGAGGAGGGGGCGGAGTAGGGGTCGAGTAACCCCTGGGAACTCAGGAATTCGATGCCTCTGCTGGCTGGCCCGGGTCAGCTGACTCAGGGTTGCAGGTTTGGGCTACTGGTTTTAGTATCGCAATGCAGACATACCCGGCCCCAGCATTTATTTTTTCAATTTGATCAATTAAAATTTTCACAGTTGCATAAAATGATGGGTTTTAATTTTTTTTACTGATTTTAATTTTAATAGTTGTGGGAAATTATGGGGAGGGAGGGAGGTGTCAGACAAATTATTTAATTACCACAGATATTAAGATTCAAAAAGTGAAAGCGTTCTAACCGTTAGCACACACAACTGTCGACATGGACAAAGTAAATATCATTAAATCAAGCTCTAAGAAGTTCGCAAGCTGCATTTTTCTGATGTTGCTTATCTGTAAATTTTGATTATCATCTATGGAAATATTTTTTTGGTGGTTTGGGTGTGTGGAGGGTGAAACTGACGTTCACCAACATTTACTGATAAAAATCTAATCCTTCCAAGCCTAGTCATATGTAGGTAACCAGTGTTGGAACAAACTACCGCTGAAACAGAGTTATTTTTATTTTAAGGAGTTCACATATTTTCCCTCAAGAT
Organism: Emys orbicularis; assembly: GCF_028017835.1. NCBI lineage: Eukaryota > Metazoa > Chordata > Testudines > Emydidae > Emys > Emys orbicularis. Next base: position 8,601,568 of record NC_088686.1, on the reverse strand, counting down.
CTGGCAAGCAGCAAAGATTTCAGCCAACACATCAGTAAAACATCCTTCCTGTTGCCACACGAGCAAAGGCATAGAAATGGCAATGGTATTAAAATAATCAAGGTAACAATGCATTTTTATTATTTACACTCAAGTAGCACCAATCAGGGCCCCACTTTGCAAGGTGTTAAATAAAAGACAGTCCCAGACCTGAATTATCAATGAGCAGCAATATACAAGTCTATAGAATATTCCTCTATCTTTCTACCTTTGAAAGTACCTTCACCAGCAGAAGAGATCTGATTTTAGGAGGTTCTTAATCTAGCAGGCAAAGGCAGGAAAAGGTCCAATGGTTAGAAGCTGAAGTTAGAATATTTCTAACGGGAAATAAAGATATACGTTTCAAATGGTGAAGCAAAGTAAAAGGTGCACTTGGAGTCTTTAAATCCAGATGGGATGAATATGCTCCAAGCTACAGACATGCTCCAATTCAACCACAAGTTATTGGGCTTGATATTGTTCCTTTAGGTCATGGGGAAGAATAAATAATTCCTTCCCCTATAGCGATTGCTGGGTGAAATTCTGTAACCTGGGTTATTGCAGGAGGTCAGGCTAGATGATCAGCGTCGTCCCTTCTGGCTGAAAATATCTATGAATCTATATGGCTCCGAGAGGCAGAGTGGAAAAATTCTGAGGAAATTAAGGAGGTCTGAGAGCTCTCTCGTATGGCAGAAAAGAATATATGGAACACGGCTCCAGGAGGAGACTCATGCCAGTATGAAATATACCAACAAATCAGGTCAGAGGAATCAACACTACAAAGACCTGAAAAAGAATGAAAGAAAACAAGGCCTACAGACAGAACAAAAACCCAACCATCATTCTAATGTAGTTATATGGGGCCATAGGTGTGCATGGGACTTTGGAGATGAAATAGAAAGACAAGGCCTCTGAGGTGGAGAGTTTACAAATCCATGGTGCAAATGTCACAATTTTATTTTCTTAAAGCCCCAGCTCCTGGAGTCAGATGAATGTGAGAGAAAAAGCTTGTGTGACCTGAATCCTTCTGAAGGCAAAAAGAACCCACCATTTCTTTACTTTTTAAAATCCCACAATTTCTCAGCCAGTCTCATGATCCTGGGGCAGGCCTAACACATGATTTTTTAAATACTTAAGGTGGGCAACAGTCCAATCTCAAGTTAGACCAAAGACAGAAAACAAACTGATGACACACACAGGAAAGTAAAAACCTTAGAATCAGAGGACACAGTTAAGCCTTTGGACACATACAGACCCACAGTGACGGAGACAGCGGATTACAGCTTGAATTTCAGTTATACTCAAACTGCCTTGGGCCTCAGCTTAAATTGTCAAAAAAGTGATTTAGGATCCCATTTTCAAAATGGATTTAGGCCCCTACAAGTCTATGTCTCATTGACGACGAATGGGATTTATGCTCCTCCATGCCTTTGTCTGCACACCGAAATTTCACCAGTTTAATGTAATTTGGTTAGTTTGCACATTCTTATTTCAGTTTAGCTTAAACTGGTTCCCAATTGCCATAAGCTAAATACATATCGATCAGGTTTATATCAATGTAAAGGTGTGTGTGCCTTTCGGCGGAGTGTCGAGTACATACCCATGTAGGGGTATAAATAGCAGTAGAGAGGGTGAGGCGTGGTTTTACTCATCCAAGCCGTGCCGCCCCATCTACAGTGCTACAAGGAGCAGTTGTAGTGTCTCACTTCCTCTCGGCCTTTTCCCTCCTTGGGAAAACACTCCCCCAGTGAGGAAAGGCTCTGGCAGGAGGAGGCAGGTTTCCCCACAGCTTCCCCTGCCAGAGCCTTTCCCTGACACGTGTAGCTACACAACGCAGTTTGGATGCCGTGGGCTTTTCACAGCGGCGTGTAGCGACATGTACCCAACATGTCGCCACCACTGGCGTGTAATGTGGACGTAAGCCAAGAGTGTCCACACTACCTTTTGCACCAGTTTGACTAAATCGATTTTAAACACGCACCTTTAGTTAAACCAGTGCAACTTTACATCTAGACAAGTCGCTAGACTCACACCCACCTACTCAGCTCCTCCAGATTTGGTCCAGGGAACCATGTGCCCAAATGGTCACAAGACGAGCGTAGCAGGAAAAGCCACGAACGAAATGGGAAAGTAAAAGGTAACAAAGCAGGGAGTGGAGAGAAAGAGTGGCTAATGGCACTAGCTTGGGACTTGGGAGATCAGAGTTCAATTCCCAGTCCCTCCCCAAACTCCGTGTGTGTCCTTGGGCAAGCCACTTAGTCTCTCTGTGCCTCAGTTCCCCATCTGTAGGTGTGCTACTTCCAGGGGCTTTTGAGAGTAGAAATACATTAAAAGACTGGAAGGTTACTATGGAAACAGGCCATATAAGTATGGTAGATAGACTTGGACTGGCTATAGCTATCAAATAACTACAAACACCACCACCATTAGGCTAATGGAAGTTTGGGTGGCTAAAAGAATTAACAGCACAGATGATACAATAATGTTCGTAGAATCTTTGTTTGCCTTCTCCAAACGCAAGGTTATAAAAATACAGACACGGGCCCAGTGGAGCTGTCAACTGTGATTGCACTCAGACGGAGCGGGGCTGACACATCTGCCTGCAGTCTGACTCTCAACTACATCTGAACTCACAGATGAGAGGAGAGCTTTCAGAATAGGGCACTGCAGCCACAATGCACAAACAGCACCTACGGGGGTTTGCTCCAAGTTTGGGGTCAGTAGAGACATCTTAACGGGCAGGCCACTGTCACCACTCTGACAACAAACCTTTCCAGCTGTTTAGGAGAGTTCTAGAAACCACTTTATTCTAATTTCTAAATGACCCCTTTACTAAATGTATGCTGAAAAGAAAACCACCCCACAGAGAGAAAATATATATAGTAAATAATACCATCCCTTCCCTTCCCAAATATCTCCCATGGGGAATAAACTGGGTTAGAAGATAACACATGCAGAACAGGTTGGGTGAAACTTTATTTGTTCTCAGCATTTGTAGGAATCTCATTCGGCAAAATACTTGAGCACATGCGCAACTTTTTAAGCATGTGCATCATCCCATTGACATTCACACGGGCAGCAGTGAAGAGCGCCGCTAAATCATTACCCAAAATGTTTAAAAGCCTGAGTCAATTCTTTTTTATTTTTTGGAACGGCCGGATGGAGCTTGAGAGAGGCGGGTGTGAAAGCACATAGATGGGATACCTCAGCCCCAAGTGTTAATTTAATCTACTTGGTATTAAATGAGGGGTGCACGAGGCCCCTTTGAATTTTAGGGAAATACAGATCCACAGGCAGACTTTATGGTTTAGCTCCATTTCTGCTCTGTACGCGCCATATTTCGGATGTGGTACGTCTTGATTACAAACAGCTGCACTGTCTACAGTGGGAAACCAATCATTTGAGTTATACATCGGATAGGATGCTGCACATTTTAACAGGATGCAATAGTTGCGGATGGCTTATTCTCACGGATACATATGCGTAACTCCTAGTGTGGAACATGTACTGGGGCAGACTTGACCTCCCCGCAGTGGTGGTGTTTTAGGACATTGACACATTTGTGAAATTAACTGAACTAAGCCAAGCCTGATTCTAGTCTCCATTTTGTTTGATGGGCTGGACAGAGAATAAAAATAACCAGAATTTCTTAATCTCACTCTCCCTTAGTGCCTTTGCCCTCTGGTCTAAAGCTTTGGGAGCAAAGGAAACCCTCCCCCCAACATCCCCCCCCACCCCAAAACACAAGGTCTTTGTGACAATGTGATTGAGGACACCATTGATTTAGGGGAGGAAAAGAAGCCACCCCAATCCTTTCTTAATGGAAAATGAAAATAACTGAAGGGACTGGTTTAAACCTAATCAAATGTTAAAACTTACCCAGAGGCAAACCAGTAACTGAAGTGCTGAAATACCCACTTCATTCTGCGAGAAACCAATAGTAGAAAGAATTAACCCTCCTGCCCCAGAGGTTCCCAAAGGGGAACGATGGCTCTTGTATTTAAATCAAAAGCTACGGGTACTTCTGAAAGTTAGCTGGTGGCAAAAAAGAAAAGGCAAATGAATACGAGACTCATGAATGTTATCTGCTTGCTGGAAGCTTTCCGTTGTTACTTGGTGCTCTTTAAGCAGTTACTCTGTGTGCTACAGTGGAGTACATCAGTGATTATCTCAAGGGAACAGGTCTTGGGTAAAACAGTATCTAGCTCTCTGGTGACGGAAAACTCCCACTAAGGGATATCTGCAAAGCTTACAGGACTAAGATTAAACCTCTCCTCTGGGTTTTGGGTTTGCTATTAAGTACTTCCATTCCTCTGTCAGACTGCTCCATTCTTGTGTGAAATAAACAAGGATTCTGATTTTAGGACATACAGCTAAGAAACCCAGCTCCCAGGTTTGTTGGTGGGTCATGCAACAAAGAAGGCAGTTGTCAGTGTTGCAACCTTTGCTTTGGGGAGCTTGGAAGACATTTCAGGATCAGGATGGGCTTGGATTTCTTTTCATTATTTTTGAGGCTTATTAAATTGCAGTAAGCTTAGCAACACCCCTTTAAAAAAGGAGAAATGTCTGGTTTTAGGTCTGGTACGTGACTGATATAGACGTACAGAGGACGGTGAGACTCGCAAACTCACGTTCTCAGAATGGGCTCTCCCGCTTCATGCCTGAGTGAGCACCCACGTTTCTTATTAAGATCAGAGATTGGAGGGAACTTTACAGCTTCCCAAAATACTCTAGTACCCTGCAGAACTGAGCTCCTCTGCAGTCACAGAACGGGCTTAACTTGTTCGGCCCTCATTGGGAACCACATGTGCCCAGTGGCAGCAGAACAACGCCCCTCAGTATTCAAGCAGAATTTTCTTTTTCATAACAACCAAAAACATTCCTCAAAAAGTCCCCAGATTTAGTATTTGCTCTTAAGAGGAGAATTTTTTGGAGCATCAAACATACACTTAGATATGAATTACTGCCATCCTCCTGAAGAATTACACAAAAGGTAGGAAATGGACAAGAACTTTAGAATAGACACCAGTGTTCTCATTGGCACTGAAAACACCCCCAGACTGTCCACACTGCAAAGCTGCGTACTCAGCCTCACAATGCAGTGGGGCATGTACAAACAGCTCCAGGGTTGCCCTCCTGGTTGATATCGTCCTCAGAATACTTGATAACACCACAGCCTTATAACTGGAGCATGCTTTTTAAAAAAAAGTTAGCCACTATTTAGAACTTAAAGGGGCCACTAAAACTTTGCCCAGCTGAAGGCCATGCTAACAGCTAGCCAAGATCGTGTGCGTGAGAGATGCTACTTTTTTGTTGGCGTAAGAGTAAGCGTCTCCTTCCTCATTGGCTGCCCAAAGCATGATTTTGGCAAATCATTAAATAGTAAACAATAGGGAAGGTCACGTGGATTAAGTCCAAATAAGTGCATTGAACGTTTTCCTAACCCAGGGATAGCGGACATGTTCATTTCCTGCTCTGTGCCCTTCTACTACTTTAATAAAAGACCACACGCATGATACTGGGTTTAGCTTTCTACATCGACAAAAAACAAGTCATTTTATAGACAAGTCACTTAGGCCCCGGTCCCGCAATGAGTGTCACATGGGCAGCCCGCTGCCCATTGTGGGCTCTGTCGGTGCCTGCACAGATCTCATCGCCGGATTGAGACCTTCCGTCTAAACTGTCAAAAAAGTAGCAATTGATTTTGGGTGCCTCTCTTCTATTCTATAGACATTTTTATACCATGCCCATCCCCATTGTATCTGAGCACCTGACTGAAGTCACCTATGTCTATGTGAAAAGCAACAGAGGGTCCTGTGGCACCTTTAAGACTAACAGAAGTATTGGGAGCATAAGCTTCCGTGGGTAAGAACCTCACTTCTTCAGATGCAAGACTTCTGTTAGTCTTAAAGGTGCCACAGGACCCTCTGTTGCTTTTTACAGATTCAGACTAACACGGCTACCCCTCTGATATATGTCTGTGATAGAAACAATGAAGGAAAGCCAGAGATCCAGCTAGACGGATGACAGGAGAGGAAAATTCCCCCCCCCCCAGGATTTATCACCTTTTTAAGCTTGTGCCTTTAGATTAGGTCAAGACTAAAGCCCGTGGAAACTTTTCCATCAAACATATTTTTGACAAAAGGCAGCTTTTCAACAGTAATGGAAATTTCCTGTGGAGATTTTCATTTTGGTCAAAATGTTCTGGTTTTTCAGTGAAAGAATGAAAAATGTTCAGTTTTGAGTTCTCTCGCTCTTCGTTTCTCAGGGTGGAAACAACTGAAAACAGATTTCCGTTCTTTCGTATTGTTTTCATTTAGGCAAAAAAGCAAAACTTCACGCTAAACCATTTTTTTTTTTGGATTCATTTGAAACATTTGCAGAAAATATACGTGACCAGCCCCGGTCCTGACCCTTTTCCACGTGGCTATTTTTTTATGGCCTTTGTGCTGCTAAGGTAGTTCAGAAGACTCACAACTGAAGTTGCAGCCACCCTGGGTTCTGAGGATATTACAAAGAAAATGCAATGCTGGGGGATCCGGTTTGTACGACGTCTTGATTTAAAAATAAATCAATTTTCTATATCCAACTGTTTTAAGAAGTTAAAGCCCACAATTTCATTAGCCACGACAGGAACACTTGTGCAAATAACCGTCAGAATACTGAAAGTATGGGAATGTAAATGGTGTGTTCAGCACCTCACACAAGGAGTCCCCTGACTCAGGGCCGGCTCCAGGGTTTTTGCTGCCCCAAGCGGTGGGGGGTGGGGGGTGGGAAAGGCCGTGATTGCGATTGGCGGCAGCTCCACCGCGCCGCTTTCTTTTTCGGTGGCACTTCGGTGGCAGGTCCTTCCCTCTGAGAGGGACCGAGGGACCCGCCACCGAATTGCCGCCGAAGATCCGGACGTGCCGCCCCTTCCCCTTGGCCGCCCCAAGCACCTGCTTGTTGCGCTGGTGCCTGGAGCCGGCCCTGCCCTGACTGGGGACTCTAAGCACTTTTCCAGTACAAAGCCACAACAGCATCTGAACGATCTCCAGATCTTCCAGATGCAAAATTACACACGGAAATAAACACAGCGCTCTGGAATTTCTCTGTCATTTTTACAGTCCTTGAGCAGCATGTCTGCTGATGTAGAACTGTACTAAACAGAGTGGATGTAACGTGTCGAGCTTGCAAATCTAGGCGTGTGCCTGTTTCTGATGAAGTAGTCATTTTCCTTGCCCTGCTGGCTCCATTTTCATACCCAAGGGTATCCCGGCCAATATTCGTTTCATTCAATGTTTTCGCTCGTTTTGCTACATAATATGCAATAGATTGTCAGGGAAATAGTCACCCTATTTTATTAGCCCTTGATAGAAAAATAGGTCGGGAAGGTGCTAAGTCCAGGACAAGGTTAAGTGTTGTACAGGGAAGGCTGGGATCCAATGATCAACCCCCCATTTTATTGCTGTCGGAAAAGCCTTCCACGGAGATGGGGTACACTGTACGTATTGTACTCACCTAATGTGATCACACCATGAAATTCAGTAGGACCCTTACTTCGTAACATGTTATAATTGGATGAATAAAAAGAGAGTGTTCTCTCTTGGGCCCACTGGTCACTGGTTGAGCTAGAATGCTGAACTGGGCTTCCCCCAGGGCCGGCTCTAGGCACCAGCTAAACAAGCTGGTGCTTGGGGCGGCACATTTTTAGGGGCGGCATGGCCGGCGCCAGAATGCCGCCCCTAAAAATGTGCCCTGGCCGCCCTAGCTCACCTCCGCTGCTGCCGCTCGCGCGCCACTGCTCACCCTCCCTCCCAGGCTTGAGAGCCTGGGAGGGAGGGGGAGAAGCGGCGCTCGCCGCGGCCACTCAGAGTCTCCCCCTCCCTCCCAGGCTCTCAAACCTGGGAGGGAGGGGGAGATCCCGAGCGGCCGTTTCGCGTGCCGCTGCTCCCCCTCCCAGGCTTGAGAGCCTGGGGGGAGGAGGCAGGGCTGGGGATTTGGGGAAGGGGCGGAGTTGAGGCGGGGGTGGGGGTAATTAAAAAACGGGTGGAGGGGGGGGCGGTCAAAATTGTTTTTGCCTTGGGCGGCAAAAATCCTAGAGCCGGCCCTGGCTTCCCCTCTCCCTCCTTTTGAAACATAAACATTGGTAGTCAACACCCAGAGCCGCTCTGCCAACAAAAGGTTATGACTTAACATTGGAATGTGTTCTTGAATGTTGCCCATCAAAAAAAGTGTTTTTGGGGCATTGCTCCCCCCTCAGTCCCGTATCTCCCCTGACTTATTATCAAACAGCTGCTGTTTTCCTTATTGTCCTGACGACGTTTCCATCTTGCTGTGCCTGGCGGTTGGTTAGGAAATAGTTGGGTGGGGTGTGAGGGGGAAAAGGGCGCTTTCCTTCATGAGAAAAGAAAAAAAAAAACAGCTTTGTTGTCCTCTGCGTATTGGTGGTGAAGTGACCTTGTTTTCCAGTGCCGGAGCGCAAACAAAGCCTTCTTCACTGATCTTTAATATTCACACTCCAGGGGAAATGCTATTTCAGCACATACGCCAGTGACCTGCATTAACAGCACAGTTATCACAGCAAAACTTGCCAGCGCCACGTCTGACTAGAAATGAGAAGACGACTCGACAGGCTCCAGTGGGGAAGTTGTACAAGATCCTACAGTGAGTAGCTAGCCCGAGTGGGTCACCACAGCACTGGTAGTACAAGGGAATTTCAGCCAAGTAGGCTATTTACTTATGATTGTTTATTATGTGTATTACGGTAGCACCCAGGAGCCCCAGTCATGGCTCAAGGCCCCATTGTGCCAGGTGCTGTACAAACCTATGACAGAGCTTCCAGTCTGTGTATAAGATGAGAGACAACAGGTGGACTCAACAAATTTACCTTACCTTTCTCTCCTGAGCTGTTGTGTGAGGTTCCCAAGTGTTGTTAAACAACTGCCACAGGAGAGGTGCTGGAGTAACTCCTCCATACACAGTTCATAATGCACTTCGGAATTCTTCAGAATAAGACACACTACAAAAATGTCAAATAGCAACAAAACCTCAGTGAGCTGGTCCTCTGAGTGACAGAACGCTGCAGCAGGCATGTTCCACACTGGCAATCATTTCACTGAGTTGCTTTCCTGGTTGCTCCCTAGAATTTCTTCTAGAACCCTTTCCCGGGGAATTTGTAGCCTGCATGAAAGGGGCTTGCCTGACAGATCTGGAGACTGAAGTCTATTTATCTACAGTAAAGGCAGATCACGGGCAGTGCTCTGCCTCCTGTCAATCATACTCATCTGTTGTCTTTTATCTTGTACTGTAAGCTCTTTGTGGCAGGGAGCATCTTTTTGTTAGGTGTATGTACAGCACCTAGCACAATGGGGGCTTGATCTATGATCGGATGCTACCATTGTACAGATAAGTCATAATAAACAATAATAATAAACATGGCAGTGCCAACCTCCCCGCACTACCCAGCCAGTGTGCTTCAGCCCTGCCCTCTGATGCTAATGCTATAGGTGAAATAACTATTCAGTTCTCACACTCATTCAGACCCTAGTATCCATGTTGGAACCAACAAGAAGTGTCAACTGTGGCAGGGCTTTTCCAAAGTGCCCATTTTCCCTTCTCTGCCCTGGCAGGAGGCCACCACCACGTTTTTAATTGGTGACCAAAGAGTTACCAAGTGGTAACATTTTTGAATCACTTCCAATCTGGGATGGATCTGAACAGCCAGCCAAGCAGCGAGAGACTTGGTGTGCCAATGACCACTCCCCTGAAGACTCCAGCCTCGATTTTCTTTACTATGGTACATTATAACTAGGGCTGTCAAGCGATTAAGAAAATTAATCGCACTGTAAAAGAATACCATTTATTTAAATATTTTTGGATGTTTTCTACATTTTCAAATATATTGATTTCAATTACAACACAGAATACAAAGTGTACAGTGCTCACTCTATATTTATTTTTGATTACAAGTTTTTGCACTGTAAAAAGCAAAAGAAATAGTATTTTTCAATTCACCTAATACAAGTACTGTAGTGCAATCTCTTTATCATGAAAGTTGAACTTACAAATGTAGAATTATGTACAAAAAATAACTGCATTCAAAAATAAAGCAATGTAAAACTTTAGAGCCTGCAAGTCCACTCAGTCCTACTTCAGCCAATCGCTCAGACAAAAAACTCCGGTTACAATTTGCAGGAGATAATTCTGCCAATGTCTTGTTTACAATGTCACATGAGAACAAGTGTTCACATGGCACTCTAGTAGCCAGTGTCACAAGATATTTATGTGCCAGATGCACTAAAGATTCATATGTCCCTTCATGCTTCAACCACCATTCCAGAGGACATGTGTCCATGCTGATGACGGGTTTTGCTCGATAACTATCCAAAACAGAGCAGACCGACACATGTTCATTTTCATCATCTGAGTCAGATGCCACCAGCAGAAGGTTGATTTTCTTTTTTGATGGTTCGGGTTCTGTAGTTTCCGCATCTGAGGGTTGTTCTTTTAAGACTTCTGAAAGCATGCTCCACACCTCGGCCCTCTCAGATTTTGGACGGCACTTCAGATTCTTAAACCTTGGGCTGAGTGCTGTAGCAATTTTTAGAAATCTCACATTGGAACCTTCTTGGCATTATGTCAAATCTGCTGTGAAAGTGTTCTTAAAACAAACATGTGCTGGGTCATCATCCGAGACTGCTATAAACACAAAATATATGGCAGAATGTGGGTAAAACAGAACAAGAGACATACAATTCTCCCCACAAGGAGTTCAGTCACAAATTTAAATTAACACATTTTTTTAAACGAGCATCATCAGCATGGAAGCATGTCCTCTGGAATGGTGGCTGAAGCATGAAGGGGCATATGAATGTTTAGCATATCTGGCACATAAATACCTTGCAATGCCGGCTACAAAAGTGCCATGCGAACACCTGTTCTCATTTTCAGGTGACATTGTAAATAAGAAGCAGGCAGCATTATCTCCCATAAATGTAAACAAACTTGTCCATCTTAGCAATTGGCTGATCAAGAAGTAGGACTGAGTGGACCTGTAGGCTCTAAAGTTTTATATTGTTTTATTTTTGAGTGCAGTTACGTAACAACAACAACAACAAATCTATATTTGTAAGGTACACTTTCACAATAAGGAGATTGCACTACAGTACTTGTCTGAGGTGAACTGAAAAATACTATTTCTTTTGTTTATCATTTTTTCAGTGCAAATATTTGTAATAACAATAATATAAAGTTAGCACTGTACACTTTGTATTCTGTGTTGTAATAGAAATCAATACATTTGAAAAAGTAGAAAAACATTCAAAAATATGTAATAAATTTCCATTGGTATTCTATTGTTTAAACACTGCAATTATTATTTTTTAATCGCGATTTTTTTGCAGTAAATCACGTGAGTTAACTGCAATTAACCGACAGCCCTAATTATAACCATGGTTCGTGTGTTGGTACAAGCTCATGAGGGTGTGGGCGGGCTTTGCCAGGTTCAACAGGTCTGGAGAGGTCTTGTCAATTTGTACTTCCCAGCTGCTAGCAGAATGATGCTTTTCCTGATAACTATTAATCCTGCCATCTTGATTTCTGTAAACCTCCTGAACAACTTGAAGTAATGAGCATCAGCCACAGTTTGTGACAGGGCATCAAATCACACTCATGCATACCACAAGTTTGAAATAAAAAAAACTGGATTAAAAAAATGCTAGACCCAGATACTAGAATGACATCGAGAGACGTGACTGACCGAGGCAATGGAGCTATTAGTCAAGGACTGATAAAGTGGGTATGAAACGTACCTGGAACATCATTCTTCTAGCAAGAAATTGCAACCATGTATGAATGGTATTACAGAACCCACTCTCTGTACTGAAACCGAGGGCCCAAAGCGCAGCCCAGACCCTGAGAGAAGCGCAACTGTGCAGCCAATGGGACAGAGAGAAATGCAGACTAAAAGGGAGCATAGGGACATAAATAAAGCACTGGTCTGGGACTCTATTCCCAGCTCCGACCAGCTGAGTGACTTTGGGCAAGTCTATTGCCTCTATTTTCCTCATTAGGAAAATATAAAAGCACAAACTCTGGCAAGCAAGTGTGAAAGTAGAATTAGGAAAAAAATCATGCTTCACCAAGCTATTAGAATTCTTTGAGGGGGTCAACAAACATGTTGACAAAGGGGATCCAGTGGATATAGTGTACTTGGACTTTCAGAAAGCCTTAGACAAGGTACTTCACCAAAGGCTCTTAAGCAAGATAAGCAGTCATGGGATAAGAAGGAAGGCCTTTAATGGATCAGTAACTGTTTAAAAGATAGGAAACAAAGGGTAGGAATAACTGGTCAGTTTTCACAATGGAGAGAGGTAAACAGTGGAGTCCCACTGGGACCTGTGCTGTTCAACATATTCATAAATGATCTGGAAAAGGGGGTGAACAGTGAGGTGGCAAAATTTGCAGACAATACAAAATTACTCAAGAGAGTTAAGTCCAAAGCTAGACTTTGAAGAGTTACAAAGGGATCTCACAAAACTGGGTGACTTGGCAACAAAATGGGAGATTTCAAAGTAGCAGCCGTGTTAGTCTGTATCCGCAAAAAGAACAGGAGTACTTGTGGCACCTTAGAAACATAGCTATGCATCTGAAGAAGTGAGCTGTAGCCCACGAAAGCTTATGCTGAAATAAATTTGTTACTCTCTAAGGTGCCACAAGTACTCCTGTTCTTTTTAAAATGGGAGATGATATTCAATGCTGATCAGTGCAAAGTAATGCACATTGGAAAACATAATCCCAACTATAAGTATAAAATGATGGGGTCTAAATTAGCTGTTACTACTCAAGAAAGAGATCTTGGAGTCATTGTGCATAAGTTCTGAAAATGTGTACGGCAGTCAAAAACGCGAACAGGATGTTAGGAACCATTAGGACAGGGATAGATAATAAGACAGCAAATATCATAATGCTACTACAGTAGAACCTCAGAGTTACGGACACCAGAGTTACAAACTGACCGTCAACCACACATCTAATTTGGAACTGGAAGTATGCAACCAGGCAGCAGCAGCGACCAAAAAAAAAAAAAAAAAAAAAAAAAGTAGGGCTGTCAAACGATTAAAAAAAGCAATCGTGATTAATCGCGCTCTTAAACAATAATAGAAAGTTGAACTTACAAATGTAGAATTATGTACAAAAAAATAACTTCATTCAAAAATAAAACAATGTAAAACTTTGAAGCCTACAAGTCCACTCAGTCCTGCTTCAGCCAATCGCTCAGACAAACAAGTTTGGTTACAATTTGCAGGAGATAATGCTGCCTGCTTCTTGTTTACAGTGTCACCTGAAAGGGAGAACAGGCGTTCGCATGGCACTGTTGTAGTCGGCGTTGCAAGATATTTATGTGCCAGATGTGCTAAAGCTTCATATGTCCCTTCATGCTTCAACCACCATTCCAGAGGACATGCCTCCATGCTGATGACGGGTTCTGCTCGATAACAATCCAAAGCAGTGCAGACCGACGCATGTTCATTTTCATCATCTGAGTCAGATGCCACCAGCAGAAGGTTGATTTTCTTTTTTTTGGTGGTTCAGATTCTGTAGTTTCCACATCTGAGTGTTGCTCTTTTAAGACTTCTGAAAACACCTCGTCCCTCTCAGATTTTGGAAGGCACTTCAGATTCTTAAACTGTGGGTTGAGTGCTGTAGCTATTATTAGAAATCGCACATTGGTACCTTCTTGGCATTATGTCAAATCTGCTGTGAAAGTGTTCTTAAAACGAACATGTGCTGAGTCATCATCCAAGACTGCTATAACATGAAATATATGGCAGAATGCGGGTAAAACAGAACAGGAGACATACAATACTCCCCCAAGAAGTTCAGTCACAAATTTAATTAACGCACTATTTTTTTAACGAGCATCATCAGCATGGAAGCATGTCCTCTGGAATGGTGGCTGAAGGATGAAGGGGCATACGAATGTTTAGCATATCTGGCATGTAAATATCTTGCAACCTTGTAAATAAGAAGCAGGCAGCAGTATCTCCCATAAATGTAAACAAACTTGTTTGTCTTAGCGATTGACTGAACAAGAAGTAGGACTGAGTGGACTTGTAGGCGCTAAAGTTTTACATTGTTTTGTTTTTGAGTGCAGTTATGTAACAAACAATCTACATTTGTAAAGTACACTTTCACAATAAAGAGATTGCACTACATTACTTGTATGAGGTGAATTGAAAAATACTATTTCTTTTATCATTTTTACGGTGCAAATATTTGTAATAAGAAATAATAATATAAAGGGAGCACTGTATGCTTTGTATTCTGTGTTGTAATAGAAATCAATATATTTGAAAAAGTAGAAAAACATCCAAAATATTTAATAAATTTCAATTGGTATTCTATTGTTTAAAAGTGCGATTAATCGCAATTAATTTTTTTAATCGCGATACATTTTTTGAGTTAATTGCGTGAGTTAACTGCGACTAATCGACAGCTCTATAAAAAGCAATACAGTACAGTACTGTACAGTTAAACGAAAACTACTAAAATAATAAAGGGAAAGTTTAAAAAAAGATTTGACAAGGTAAAGAAACTGTTTCTGTGCTTGCTTCATTTATATTAAGATGGTTAAAAGCAACATTTTTTCTGCATAGTGAAGTTTCAAAGCTGTATTAAGTCAACGTTCAGTTGTAAACTTTTGAAAAACCAACCAGAATATTTTGTTCAGAGTTACGAACATTTCAGAGTTATCAACAACCTCCATTCCCGAGGTGTTCATAACTCTCAGGTTCTACTGTATATAAATCCATGGTATGCCCACACATTGCATACCGTGTGCAGTTCTGGTCACCCCATCTCAAAAAAGATATACACCTCTACCCCGATGTAACGCTGTCCTCAGGAGCCAAAAAAAATCTTACCGCCTTATAGGTGAAACCGCGTTATATCGAACTTGCTTTGATCTGCCGGAGTGCACAGCCCGGCCCCCCCCCGGAGCGCTGCTTTACCGCGTTGTATCCGAATTCGTGTTATATCAGGTCGCATTATATTGGGGTAGAGGTGTATTAGAATTGGAAAACGTACAGGCAAGGGCAACAAGACTGATTAGGGGTATGGAACAGCTTCCATATGAGGAGAGATTAAAAAGACGGGACTGTTCATCTTAGAAAAGAGACGCCCAAGGGGTGATATGATAGACGTTTATAAAATCATGAATGGTGAGGAGTAAGTGATTAAGAAAAAGTTATCTACCCCTTCACATAACACAAGAACCAATGAAATTAAAAGGCAGCAGGTTTAAAACAAACAAAAGGAAGTACTTTTTCACACAATGCACAGTCAACCTGTGGAACTTGTTGCCAAGAGATGTTGTAAAGGCCAAAACTATAACTGGAGGATCTGTCCATCAGTGGTTATTAGGGATGATCAGGGATGCAATCCGTGCTCTGTCTGAGGGCTTGGCTACACCTGCGAGTTACAGCGCAATAAAGCAGCCCCGGGCGCCCTAGCTCACTACCCGTCCACACTGGCAAGGCACGTAGTGCGCTCTGACTCCACGGCTACAGCGCTGCTGGTACTCCACCTCGGCAAGTGGAATAACGTTTGCTGGGCCTTGGCTACAACGCCCGGGCGTCAGTGTGAACGAGGTGTTGGGTTACTGCGCTCCGATCGGCCTCCGGAAACATCCCATAATCCCCTTAAGTCAAGTGGCCACTCTTGTATTTGGTTTGGAATCACTGCAGGAATGCGGATATGCCCTTTCGAAGCTCCGTTTCTGACAGCCGGCTGCTTATCTGCTCCGAGACAAAGCAACCATTACTGTGGAATGCTGTGTGGGTGGGGGGGGGGGGGGGAGGTCTGCTGCTGTCTGAACTTACAAGACAGCATGCTGACATGCTCTCAGCCCCCCAAAAACCCACTCTCTTCCCCCCCCACACATACACACAACACACTCCCTGTCACACTCCACCCCACTCCCCCATTTGAAAAGAACGTTGCAGTCACTTGCATGCTGGGATAACTGCCCATAATGCACCGCTCCCAATGCCGCTGCAAGTGCGGCAAATGTGGCCACGCCAGTGCGCTTGCAGCTGTCAGTGTGGACACTCGGCAGCGTCTTCCCCGCTGCGCTCTCTGAAGGCTGGTTTAACTCAAAGCACTCTACATTTGCAAGTGTAGCCATGCCCTAAGCCTCTGAGTGCCAGAAGCTGGGACTGGACAATAGGGGATGATCACTCAGTAATTGCCCTGCTCTGTTCATTCCCCCTGGGGCACCTGGCACTTGCCACTGTCGAAGACAGGATACTGGGCGAGATGGACCAGTGGTCTGACCCAGTGTGGCCACTCTCGCCTCAGTTTCCCCATCCGTAAAATGGGGATAATGATACCGACCGTCTTTGTAAATGCTTGAATGAAAAGCGCTATAGGAGAAATTGCTGCTGTTATTACTCCAATGTGCCAAATACAGGGCAGAGAGAGAAATTCCCTCTCACTACTGGGAATCATAAAAGACTTGGCATCAAAAAGCCATCAGGGAAAACTGTGCCTGACCTTAGGAGAAAGGTGAGAGATGGCACCATGCTACACTGCAAACCTTGCAATAGCTCAGGAGTGGACCCTGCTGACAAACGCACACAGAGGTTGACACCCCAAACATCATGTGGCCCTTACCTATAACACAAACTTGCAAGGTCTGTCTCTCTCTCATTCTCAGGCAACACTAGCAGAGCCTGCCATGCCAACAACATTGTGTTGCACCGGAGGCAGCTCTAACCCTTTTGAAAAGCAGCGCCTGAAAGACTCCATGCAAAAGCTTATTGTGCATGAGTTTAACTGTATATGCAAATACAAGGGTCTGTCGGCCTGGTTTGTGCGCACGATCTTGGCGCGTACTATTTAAAAATCTGCCCCCTTGAATCTCCTGGTAGGAGTGGTAAAGGGCATGGACACTGCCTCCTCCACTTGGTCTGGACACCACCCAATTAAGCTAGAAGCACAAGTTGCTGTGTTATCACAGGGTTTCCCAGTGCAGCCTTTCAAGGTTTCAATTTCTCCTTTTGCAACAGTGGTTTTATTAAGGGACGACCGGGCGTTTCATGTTCCAATGACGTTTTGTCTTTGTGGTGGTTAGACACAAGGCCAAAGGCAGCATGATCATCAGACCAAAACACACAGCCTGGAACATCTCGTGATTCTGAGAAATGAATGGCTAAAAAATACACATGACACGAGAAGCAATGTCTAAGAGACCGATTTGGAAAAAGTTAGATGTAAGATCACACTGGAAAATGGTCACCATTAAGCCATTAATATCTAAGACAATGTTTGTCAGAGAGTACGGAGCACAGATCCTAGGGAAAACATGGAGGGCTTGCGGGCAGTGTGTGGAAGATGTTTAACTA
Source organism: Emys orbicularis (assembly GCF_028017835.1). Lineage (NCBI taxonomy): Eukaryota > Metazoa > Chordata > Testudines > Emydidae > Emys > Emys orbicularis. The sequence goes on along the minus strand of NC_088686.1, from coordinate 8,584,163 downwards.
CATGTGTTCATCGTTAGCACCCCATAGCAAGGTCGATGTGGGGGTGGGAGCAGGGGAGGAGAATTGGACACAATTGGTTTCATTTTTCTGAAGAGGGTTTAGCTGTCAGGAGTTTGGGAAATGCTGATTGTACACATTGGAGTGACTCATTTTTAAAGAGGAGCTTTACTACCAGGGGAGGGTGTCAGAACCTGAGTTCCTGAAACTGTTCCTGCCTCTCAGCCTCCTTTCTCACAGCTGCCAGGCAGCAAGGGGGAACACAGCCACTTCTGCATTCCAGCTCAAATGTAGCCCGATCCCGCCTGCCTTCTTCATCCACTGGGATGCTTTTGATAAGTCAATGGATGCCATATAGAATAAGGAAAATTCAATACACAGTAAAAACATGAGCTCGAAACTCAAGATCAGCTGAGTGCAGGAGAGTGAGGGAAGGGTCAGGGGCAAGTTATACCTCCCTGATTCTCATGGTGCATTTGTGCCTGCCAGGCCCTCTGTCTGTAAATTAGAGCAGTTATGGGGCTGCTCTAACTTATGCCAACTGGTGACCAAACATCATTCATGAATTGGCATAGTGCAGGCCTCTTCCACCTGGTACACCAGAGTGTGTGCGGCGAGGGGGGTGGGATGGAGGAGGGGCAACTGAGATAGGAGCCAACTATGCCACTTTATACCAGATGGGAACTCCCAGGCCCAGGGACCTCTCAGCTGGACAGTTAGTCTGAAATTCTGGAACAGGAGGGGGGAATCTGGGCCACCTTTGGAAGCCAATTATCTCACAATGAAAGTCAAACACTGGAATCTTTCAACAGAATTAATAACTGTTGGCATGGTAACAGAACAGGAACGCACAGGGAAAATAGCTTGGGAACCTAGAGTTGAAGAGAACCTCGGATCCCTGCTCAGCTGACAGCTTTGGACATGGAAATCAAACCCAAACTGCAATGCTCCTCACTCTTGTCCCATCACACTGGGATCGGTTAAGTTATATTCACAGCAGCTGAGAAAATGGCGGTAAAAAGCAGCAGGCAAAATCTGGAGGATAAATGGTTATTTTTTAGTTGATAATTTTCTTTCACTAGTAAACGGACAGATCTGCAAGGAGATAAACGCAGGCACGGCACATTCGTGTCCTGTCAATGTGCAATAGCCTTTCAGAAAGAAGTGAACAGTTCCTGGTAACAGGAGCAATAGCACGGATGCTAAAATGTCTAAATCACACCATATCTCCGTGACAAAAGCTACTTCCATAGGACACGGTGCATGAGAAATAAATGCAAAAACCACAAAAGGGAACGTTTCCCAGCATCTAAATAGTACTGGGGGGGACTATTAAACCACACTGCAGATGGAATTTTTCAGTATACAAGTTCTGCATACTTGGACTTCCATGTCCTGGGTATCTGAATGATGGACGTAAGTCCCCTCCCCTGGGACAGGCAGTGTTTGTGCCCAGTAGCTCCAGGGTTTGGCCTATCTATCTTAGCTACGTATATGGCCCCCAGCACCAGAACAGCTTGCAGTCTTTATGTATTTAGCCTCAAAACCCCCCAGAAAGGCTCAGTGACTTGCCCAAGGTCACGCGGGAAGCCTGTGGCAGAGTAAGGACTTGAACCCTGCTTTCCCAAGTCCTAGAGGAGTGCCCTAAGCACTGGATCAGCCCGCTCTGATAACCACATTTTGCTGCATCACAGTAAAGGCAAGTGGTGTTTCCTGCAATCTACCATCACCTGGGGGTCAGTTGCAAATGAAGGTCCAGATTGCGTCTCCTGACTGCACGAGTGTGAGAGTTGCATCTTTTGCAGGGAGGCGAGAAAGAGGGTGCAAGGAGCCTTCCTTTCCCTTCCAAGCGGGTAGAGGGGCAACACACTCTGTCCTGGAGGCTAGTATGCACAGGAGGGAAAGGGACAAAAACAAGGTCATGGCCCCACCCAACACAGCTGACCCATGGGTGGGGGGTTGGGGCCACTGTAGCTTGTGCTTCCTCAGAGCTGCTGCAGGAGCTGTTCCTACTTCATGCACAACAGGAAAATGTATCTGCGTTTACCTGAGAATGTCCTTTCTTTGAGTAAAGATGTCCGCAGCTCCGTTACAATGGGAAAGTCACTCGGCTTGCAGCGGGTGGGGGGGGAGGAGCAGACCTGGCAGATCCCCTGAAATTCCCTCCAGCTGAGATCAATCCACAGTGAGATTCAGGCCAGTGTGCTTTCCTAAATTACAGATTGTCCTCAAAGCGTGAGTAACACAAAGCGCAACCATTACTCCTGCTGCAGAGCATGGGAAATTCCCCTCCAGTGACAACAAACCCAAATCCTGGGATATCCATTTCTAGCTGGATTCTGGATCATGCATGTGTTTTCAGGATGGGCTGGATCGGTGGATCTTATTACTCATAGAATGGACAGTTTCAGGTGAGCCCAGGTAATTTTTCCTATTCTTCCTTGCGCCTATGGCCACAGATCTATTACAATGGATGTTTGTAGCAGTGTGCCTCCGGGCACCACAATCCTTTAAATATGGACATCCAAACCCAGGTATATTATATAGCCTTCATCTTCCCCTGAGCACCAAGGTGTGGAGAAGACTTCTGCCAAAAAACCAGCATTGGCTAAATAAAACATTGGATGAACAATATGCAGAGTTTGGTGAGCTTCTTATCAATGACGATCTAGGAGATCCATATCTCTGACCTGAGATTGTCAATGCTCCTTAGGACCAGACATAGCAGCTAGCCTGCTTAGCAGATGGAAGTCTTTACTTTGGGAATGATTGTATGACAGTTGTGAGGATCACCTGTCTGCATTAAAATCCCGGGTCTCGTTAGAGAAAGCTCCCAACTTCAAAATGTGTCTGATTGTAGATGGTAGCTATCAAGAGGCTAACTTTCGTGGATAAACGCCTAGCACCCAAATAGACCCCTTGAAAAATCAGATTTTGATTACAGCTTTCATCATATACCTAATATCTAGATGCCGTCATAGAAAGAACAAATGTTTTACTGTACAATAAATTCACAAGTACACAGCTGGATCAGCAATCCCATTTTCCCCTCCCCCAGCGTCCCCGTGGTCTACGCAAAAGTCTTGGCTTGCTACATTGGAAGCAAGGAGTTCCTAGAATAGCAAGATGATTACAGCATCTCTTTGTACAACTCTGAACCTCTGACCCTTAATTAATAGGAGCAGCCCAGAGCGCTTATTTCACGTTAATTAGCTGATCCTTTCTTGGGTTTTGTTTACAACGTCTTGCTCTTAAATACTTGCTAGGCTCGAAGGCTAGAAGTTTGGGGAAGGTGTTCATTAAGAAAAATTAAAATGAATACGTTTGATGAAAAGAGCCATTTTGTTAGGAGTTGAACCCTGCGAAAGGAAACGGGTGTTCTTGATTATGTAAAAAGCCAGGGCTAGTTCTGTGACACTGACACGCAAAGTTGCACTGTTTTTAACTAAATCGGTGCGACATCACACCTTCGGGCCAGGCCAACCCGTGCAAGGCTTTGCCGGTATCGTTCTTCCAGCACAGCACTCCTTGTGCGGACGCAGCTCATGCCAGCAAAACTGCACTAGCAGAACGCCGTGCTTTTGCCGGTCTAGCTCATTCCTCACCCACCCCCACAGCAAAATCAGCGATACCAGCAAAGGTACAGTTCTGCTGGCATAACCAAGTCTACACTAGGGGCTTTCGCTGGCCCAGCTACGTCGGTCACAAGCCACGGCCCATCACACCCCTGACCGACAAAGTATGCCAGCAAAAGTCTGTAGCGTAAACCTGGCCGGAGTTAAAACGGCGCAACTCTGTATGGGAACTAAGCCTAAGGCTTGTGTATCATCTTGGGGCACGGGGGCCGGCGTTTCCCCTCTCACAAGGATACAAATCACAAGTGCCTGCAGTCAAATTCTCTCTCAAATTCATTTCTCTTTTTCTTCCATTTTCTGCCCTGGTAAGTGATGCTTCAAGCAAAATGGAACCCCCTGGTGTAAGTATCATGAATTGCGCTAAACCACTGGTTCCCAAACTGGGGGGCGTGAAGACATTCCAAGGGGGGCACGAGGCTGCCCAGCCCTTGAGTTAGCCCCCGGCCCCTCCCCTCCTGTCTATCCTCCCCCGCAGCCACGCAGGCAGCACGGCTTGCACCTGCCCACCTCCCAGGCTTTCCAATAAGCCAGTCCTGCTGCTCTGAGTGGCCTGGTAAGGGGGCAGGGAGGGGGGGGGGGAGAGGGGGTTGGATAAGGGGCAGGAGGTCCCGGGGGGCAGTCAGGGGACAGGGAGCGGTTGGATGGGGTGGAGGTTCTGGGGGTGATGGTCAGGAGATAGGGAGCAGGGGGGGTTGGATAGGCGTGGGAGTCCCGGGGGGGGGGGCCTGTCAGGGTGTGGGGGTGTGGATAGGGGTCAGGGCAGTCAGGAGGGATTGGATAGGGGGTGGGGTCCTGGGGGGGGTCCCGGGAGGGGGCAGTCAGGAGACAGGGAGCGGTTGGATGGGGCTGAGGTTCGGGGGGCACAGTCAGGAGACAAGGAGCAAGGGGGGTTGGATAGGGGGTGGGGTCCCAGGAGGGGGGGTCAGGGGACAAGGAGCAGGGAGGGTTGGATAGGGAGTGGGGTCCTGAGGGAGCGGTTAGGGGCAGGGGGTCCTGGGAGAGGGCGGTCAGGGGACAAGGATCAGGGAGGTTTGGATGATGGTAAAGGAGAGGTAGGGGGCGTGAGGGTTTCCTCGAAAAGTAAAAAGGGGGCGTGATGCCGAAAAGTTTGGGAACCACTGCGCTAAACGTACAACTGTTAAGCAGACAGACACTCTTATGCCACTCAGATACTTCAGATCCTTTCCCTAGTGAGCAAAGGTTATTTTCCATATCTAACCGAGAACTGGCCACTTGATCATTAACCCTGTTTATCAACAAGTTGATCCATGGCACATGCTCTTTGAAAGGGCTGTAAACATTTCCCTCCACAATTGCCCGCTGCTGGACTCATTTCTTCTGCTTCTGTGAGCATCTTTTCTTTTTCCAGATCAATGAAAATGAAAAACGTTCTCTTTCTGCTCACAGGTGAGGCTTTTTGCCTTTCCCTTTTACAGCACGTCAATTACACATCGTATCACATCTTTCTTTTTCCCTAATGGAGTTTTGTCGTCTCTCAAATGATACCATCCACCTCACACCTTCACCGGTGTCTCATTTTAAGTAACGTTCAAACAAAGCCTAATAAACCGGCCCAGCCTGTGGGAATCAATCCAACAAGTTACATCAGCAAAGAAACAACCCCGTTCGCAGTCCCATTAGTTGAAGGCCTCAGAGGAGTTCTCTTAGACTGTTTTAATTAGGTACCCATCATACAAATGAATTAATTAATTAGTGATAAGCACCTGAAGCACATTACTCATAAGAATCTATTTTAAGCTTCAAATACACCAAACAGGTCACACCCCATTACTACATCGAAGCAGAACAAAGCTTCAGTGTCTCAGGCCTGGTTTACACTAGAAAATTAAGACGGCTTAACTACATTGCTCAGGGGTGTGAAAAATCCATGCTGCAGTTTGGCCACCCCTGCTCTGTACTATTCTGGTGTCTACATTTTAAAAAGGATACTGGAAAATTAGAGGAGGCAGAAAAGAGCCAGAAAAACAATATGAGGGGGCTGGAGAAAATCCCCTATAACCTGATGCCAATGCACACATACCTTCATGGGGAGAAAATATCAGTTACTAAAAGGCTCTTTAATCTAGCAGAGAAAGGCAGAAAAAGAACAATGGGCGGGAAGCTGCAGCCAAATTCAAATCAGAAACAAGGCCCATATATTTAATGGCCAATCACCTTCACCACTGGAACAAACTCCCAAGGGAAGTGATGGATTCTCCATCTCTCGGTGTCTTCAGATCACCCCTGGATGCCAAACACAGGTCACTGGGCTCAATCCAGGGGTAACTGGATGAAATGTAACCGCCTGTGATATATAGGAGGGACTGCAACCTCAGTCTTTTTTTTTTTTTTTTTTTTTTTATATATATGGAGATATACCTATCTCATAGAACTGGAAGGGACCCTGAAAGGTCATCGAGTCCAGCCCCCTGCCTTCATTAGCAGGACCAAGTACTGATTTTGCCCCAGATCCCTAGGTGGCCCCCTCAAGGAGGGAACTCACAACCCTGGGTTTAGCAGGCCAATGCTCAAACCACTGAGCTATCCCTCCCTAAGTCCCTTTTGGCCGTAGAATCTATGCATAGGCAGTCATACTATTTTATTTTATTCTACACAGGTTCTTATTCAGCCCTCATCACTGGCGTATCCAAGCACCTGGCAGACGTGCATTAAGCGACGTGACTAACAGCTGTCATGTGCGGTTTGTTCGTTTTCTCATCCATTATCTGATGATCATAATGGTCCCAGAGTTGGCCATAAAAATCACTGAGTTTATGAAACCAAGGGACTTCTGGCCACATTAGTTAAAAGAACATGCTTCCTGGAATTAATCAGTACATTGTTTAATCAATACCTTAAGGTTAAAATGCTTGGTGCACTACCGGAGACAGAGTGTTCCATGTTTTAATCGGAGGACAGGCTCTGTTAGGAGTGTGAGTTATCACAGCACTGATGCATAATGCAGTCTCTGGTTGGTGAAGAGGCAGAACAAAGCACAAAAGAAAGCTATGGTTTCTCCCCCTCCCGCCCCCCCCCCCCAACTGCTAATACAAACAGAAAGTGGCACATTCTTGTAACCACTTTCTGATCAGTGTCTGAAGGCCTTTCCTCAAATGAGTTAGTCACTGTTACAATTTGCAAGACTGAGTCATCTCCGTCCACACTGAACATGACCCCAGCCCTCTAATTCAGAATCAACGCTCCGGGAGCAGCACACATGTGCTAACTCCAATTCGGAGGACGGCACTGCTGTGAAGAATAAATATGGGCAGAGGGAAAGCAGCTTTTCCCTGCTTCTCACGCTGGCCTTGGATACAGAAGGCAGAGCAATACCGAAAAGGGCTGCACCAAAGGCAGAAGGGGCAATTCCCCATCTATTTTAACTCTCTTCCCAACTGCAACTTCTCCTAAGCATCACACAGATGCCTTGTTCCTGCATGGAGAAAGATCATTAGGGGCTACAATGGGATTGACTGGGAACCCCTACTGCAGCCCTCCTGGAAAATGGGAAGGCCACCCATATACATGTTTTTCTGGTGGCCCCTATGGTAGGGTTACCATACGTCCGGATTTTCCCGGACATGTCCAGCTTTTTGGGCCTCAAATCCCCGTCCGGGGGGAAATCCCAAAAAGCCGAACATGTCCGGGAAAATAGGGAGGGGCCGGCGCCGCTGGGGCTGGGCCGGGCCGGGGCCGGCGGTGCTGGGCCGGGGGCTGGCCCGGGCCGGGCCCGGTGGTGCTGGGCCGGGGGCCAGGGCCGGGCCGGGGGTGCTCAGCACCCCAGGGCCCGAGCCGAGCCAGGCTGGAGACGCTGGGGCCAGGTCCGGCCGCCGGAGGGAGCCGCTCGGTTGGGGGGGCCAGACTGGGCCGCGCCTCCTCCCCCCACCCCCCCCAGCTTACCTGCTGCCTGCTTCAGGCTTCCCGCGAATCAAATGTTCGTGGGAAGCAGGGGAGGGGGCGGAGTTGGGGCGGGGCGGGGCTGGGGGCGGGGCCCCGTGGAGTGTCCTCTTTTTGGACACTCAAAATATGGTAACCCTACCCTATGGGTCAGCACCACAGGCGCCGACTTTCTTCTTTCTGGGTGGATGCTCCATCCCCATTCTGCCCTGAGGCTCTGTCCCTTCTCCTAAGGCCCCACCCTCGCTCTGCCTCTTCCCGCCCCCACTCTGCCCCCTCCTTCAAGTGTGCCCTGCCCCTGCTTTGCCCCTCCCCCCCCAAGGCCCCACCCTCACTCCGCCTCTTCCCGACCCCACTCCGCTCCCTCTCCCCTGCGCTTCTTGCTCGCCGAACAGCTGATCGGCAGGACCTGCTATTTTTTTTTCCATGGGTGCTCCAGCCCCAGAGCACCCACAGAGGCAGTGCCTATGGTCAGCATGTGACGTTGCACTCCATAATGTTTTATGGAAATATGTTTATAAGTGTGAATATGATGTAACTGGGATATGCTTTATGCAAAAGGTCTCTTCTAAGGTATCATAACAAAGGTTATAACCTACTGAATATATTCCTCTTATTTGTATGCATGTATCATCCTTGTATCTGAAGCTAGAAATATGAAGTATAACTCTGAGGTCCTATTGTAATTATGCAAAGTGTGGGCCATTAATGGTGGTTTAGAATCTTGATGGCTCCCACTGACTAGGACAATTGGTTGTAAATTATTTGTTTACCTGCAAGCCTTCCTGTGTACGTGTGTGCCAGCCCCTGGGTAATGAAGAATGAGGTCTCATAGAACATGTGACCAGTCACCTGATATTGGAATCCATCTTAAATCTGGTACTTTTCCATTTAGAAGGAGGGGTGGGGACCCAGAGAGACAAAAGATTCCCGCCTTGTGCCAAAGCTATAAAAGGGGGTGGAGCAGGACAAAGAGGGTCCCAATCATGAGAAAGTCCCTGCTTTTCACCTAAGGTGCCTGCTGGAACTAACAAGGTCTGTACCAGGGGAAAGGACTGGGCCCAGACTAGGAAGGAGTCTAGTCTGTGAAAGAAGCTTATTGGAACATCTCTGAGGATGAGATTTAACTGTAATCAGTTTCTTAATGTATTAGGCTTAGACTTTCATGTTTTGTTTTATTTTGCTTGGTAACTTACTTTGTTCTGTCTGTTATTACTTGGAACCACTTAAATCCTACTTTTTATACTTAATAAAATTACTTTTGTTTAAGTGATTAATTTGGGGGGAGCAAACAGCTGTGCATATCTATCAGTGTTGTAAAGGATGGACAATTTATGAGTTTACGTAAGCTTTATACAGAGTAAAACGGATTTATTTGGGGTTTGGATCCCATTGGAAACTGGGTGTCTGGGTGCTGGAGATAGGTGACCTGCTGAGTGGTTTTCACTTAAAGCCTGCAGCTTTGGGGGTGTGGTCTAGACCCTGAGTCTAGGGTGCAGCAGGCTAGAGTGTCTGGCTCAACAAGACAGGGTTCTGGAGTCCCAAGCTGGCAGGGAAAACGGGCTCAGAGATAATCTCAGCACGTCAGGTGACAGTCCCAAAGGGGGGGGGGGGTGTCTCTGTGACCGAACCCATCACACAGCACCAATCAAGGCAGCCACCTGCTAGCAAAAAAATAAAATAAAAATCCTTGGCCGTTGAAACATAATCCAGTTTACTCATCGGTCTGGTGGTAAAGAAACAGCAGTAAGCATGAGGGGGTGTTTGTTAATGCCTCTGAGAATTAAGTGGCTTTGATCTGATGTCATTATCACTGGGAGCTAAAGACACATATCTACTGAACTGTATCATTTCAGGATACAGTGCCTCTGTCCACATCTAAACTACACAACCCACAGTCCAATGTAAACAACAGTAAATCTGCATCTTATGCAAGACGCCGGTAATATTACAATTAGAGCTACGCAGATAACTGATATTTCGGTTCAGTGGTCATACAATAAATAAATACAATTCATTTCATGTTGAGCGGAAATTAAATGTTTTTGAAATTTTCGGCTAACTGGAAAACAAATTTTCGTTTTGAATCGAACTGTTTAGCTTTTAAACTTTTTAAAAACTTTAAAAAATAAAACTGAAGTCAATTTCAAAACAAAGTCATTTAGAATCAAAAATGTCAAAACGTTTTGATTTTTTCTGATTATTTTTAAAGGTCGCCCCCCCTCTCCCCCAACAGAAACAATTGGGTGAATTCGACAGAAGTTTGTGAAATGTTCCCATCGACCCCAGTCGGCATGTTTTGGTGAAAAAGGTTCAGCCAAATGTCTCCCAACTCTAGTCACAGTTCTAGGGAGAAGCAAAGCCCCGAGCTCACATTCCAACCTCATTCTGCCTGCCATGCCGAGAGCGGATGGGCGCTGCTCTTTCCCCCAATTGTTCTAACCAATGATTTTCAAACATGAACCTTCTTACCCTGCATTTGTCTGGAAGGGCAGGGCTTAAATGAGCAAAATGTTCTGTATATTTCATGGGACTGATTTTACAGCCAATTATTAGTGATTCAAGGGTCACGGACACAAAATGAACTCTATTATATGAAATGGGAAAGGACTGCCTAGGAAGGAGTACATAGTGTAGTTGTAGCTGTGTCAGTCCCAGGATATTAGCGAGACAAGTTGGGTGGGGTCATATCTTCTGTGTAGCTCAAAAGCTTGTCCCCCTCACCAACAGAAGTTGGTCCAGTAAAAGACATTACTTCACCCACCTCGTCTCTCTAGGAAGGAGTACTGCAGTAAAGGATCTGGGCGTTACAGTGGATTACAAACTAAATATGAGTCAACAGTGTAACACTGTTGCAAAAAAAGCGAACATCATTCTGTGGTGTATTAGCAAGAGTGTTGTGATTAAGACACGAGAAATAATTCTTCTGCTCTACTCAGCTAGAGTCCTGTGTTCAGTTGTGGGTGTCACACTCCGGGCAAGATATGGACAAACTGGAGAAAGTCCAGGGGAGAGCAACAAAAATGATAACGTCTAGAAAACATGAACTACAAAGACAGACTGAAAATATTGGGTTTGTTTAGTCCGGAGAATAGAAGACTGAGGGGGGACACGAAGACACACTTCAAGTACATAAAAGGTTGTTATAAAGAGGAGTGTGATAAATTATTTTTCTTATCCACGGCGAACAGCACAAGAAGCAATGGGCTTAAACAGCAGCAAGGGATGTTTAGGTTAGATGTCAGGAAAAACTTCCTAACAATAAAGGTGGTTAAGCACTGGAACAAATTGCCTAGGGAGGTTGTGGAATCTACGTCATTGGAGATTTTTAAGAGCAGGTTAGACAAACACCTTTCAGGGATGGTCTAGATCAGTGTTTTTCAACCACTGTTCCGCGGCACACTAGTGTGCCGCGAGATGTTGCCTGGTGTGCCGTGGGAAAAAAATATTGCGCACTGAATAAAGTATTTTATAATTTTTCATATTTCTGTTTACTTACTATTTCATAATAAAGTAATTATAAAATACTTTCTTTGTGTTTATTTGATTCCTATTCAAGAGAATTACTTTATATATAGTCAATATAGGCACAGAGTTAAATTTTTTAACATTTTCTAATGGTGGTGTGCCTCGTGATTTTTTTCATGAAACAAGTGTGCCTTTGCCCAAAAAAAGGTTGAAAAACACTGGTCTAGATAATACTTTGTCCTGCCTCAGTGCAGGGGACTGGACTAAAATGACCTATTGAGGTCCCTTTTAGTCCTGAATGACCTACTGAGGATCCTTCTAGTCCTAAATGTCCATGCTTCTATGATGGATGGATGGGTTTTCTGGAAAAGATGCAAATAAAAATGCTAATCAGGATAGACTGTCAATGATCTAGACCAGGTGGAACTCATATTATCCTGACCTCCTGTTATTATTATGTATTCATATTACAGAAGTGCCTAGAACCCACCAAAAAATCAGGACCTCATTGTAGTAGGTGCTGTACAGACAAGTAGCAAAGACAACAGTCCCTGTCCCAGAAAGTTCTCAATCCAGGTGTCGGACAAGAAGATCCTGCACAGATTTCAAAAGACACTGCCCAGCATCCACACCGTCTAGCTCTTTGCAAGGACAGTTGTCCAGCCACCCCTCAGGGCCAGGAAGGCAAAAGCTATTTAACCCCATGCAGGCATGTGAGAAGTTAACTGAAAGCACAATGGCACCGAGTTAACGGTGGGAGCCAAGTTAACTCGTTTCCGGTTGTACTTACCAGGAACAGTCACTGCTGGAGGGCAGCCAGCAGCAGGAGGTGAAGGTTTGGGGAGCAGAACACAGTGGGGGACTTGGGGAGGAAGGGATGCAAGAGGGAAGGGAGCAGGGGAAAGGAGTGGATCGGGAGCGGAACACACCTGACCCTCGGGAAGGGGTCCATGTCTGCGGCTGCCCCTAGAAGAGAAAGTAAGAAAGAAAGAAAGGAAAGGAGAAAGAAATGCAGCAGGAGAAAGGAGAGAGACTAAGGGTAGGTCTACACTGCAATGTAAGCCCAGGGTTAGTCAGACTCGAGTCAGCTCACCCATGCTAGGGAACCCTGGACTCGAGCGGCCACACTGTATTTTAACCCTAGGTTAAGAACTTTCTGACCCATGCTCGAAGCCGTGCTCTGGCATCCGCACTGCAGTGTGCACACACGAGTCAAAGTAACCATATCTAGAGTCCCTAGCACCTCGCCCCCCGCCAAAACGTGGATGCTCTAGCCCTAGGAACGTGGTGCACTGTGGGAAAACTTTACTGCCCGCCCTGTACGTTACCAGGAAGCAGCTCGCTTTGCAAAAGGCTTCATCAGTTCGGTCTCCATTGCAAGCTCTCTGATCATGTACTTGCTGATCGGTGATCAGAAGAGAATGAGGAGTTAACGCTGACCTGAGCTGCGGCTGTTTGCCAAGAGGGTGCAGGATGGTTACCGTTTTCCATACAATGGATTGCAGATTGTTGGGAGAGAGAAAGTGAGAGAGAGAGACTGACTAAGGAAGTTGTCCCACAGAATTGTGGAATACTCCCAGATGACTCCCGGGACCTGAGTCAAGCCGGGCAGCGTCTACACTGGGAAGCAATAAGGCTCGGACCCTGGGTCCTGGCTTGACTCGAGCTCAGACCCTCTAGCTGTGCAGGGTCCTGGGACCCTGGGGTATATGATCGAGATATATAAAATCACGAGTGGTGTGGAGAAAGTGAATAAGGAAAAGTTATTTACTTGTTCCCATAATATAAGAACTAGGGGCCACCAAATGAAATTAATGGGCAGCAGGTTTAATAAAAGGAAGTTCTTCACCAAGCGTACAGTCAACCTGTGGAACTCCTTGCCTGAGGAGGTTGTGAAGGCTAGGACTATAACAGGGTTTAAAAGAGAACTAGATACATTCATGGAGATTAAGTCCATTAATGGCTATTAGCCAGGATGGGTAAGGAATGGTGTCCCTAGCCTCTGTTTGTCAGAGGGTGGAGATGGATGGAGGAGAGAGATCACTTGATCATTGCCTGTTAGATTCACTCCCTCTGGGGCACCTGGCATTTGTCACTGTCGGTGGACAGGATACTGGGCTGGATGGACCTTTTGGTCTAACCCAGTATGGCCATTCTTATGTTTTTATGACCCTGGGTTAGCGCAGCTGCAGTGTAGACACAAAGGGGGTTAGCCTTGAGCCCGGGCTCATGCTGCAGTGTAGACATACCCTAAGATTATACACTGCTGGGGTCACCGTAGTGTTCTAGGAGCCCCAAGAGGCACTGCTAATGCCAAGTAAAGATCACATTTAGGCTTTCATAAAACGTGGCTGCAAGGGGCACTGACTGTTGGATTTTCCAACATCCTGCCGGTAACATGCTGGAAGAGTTGTAAGGCTAGAACAGGGGGCGTTTGCCTCAGGCTACTCCCCCAGATCTACCTTTTATATTTTCTTTAAAAGTTACCTCCCTCTGTAAACTCCGGGAGCAGCGGTGCAGCAAGCCGATTTTGGGAGGGCTAGGTAAAGAGAAGTAGGTTGCTCACACATGCCTCCCTGCTAATTCTCTGTAGGTGGGGTGACCCATATTATGGCAATTAAATTTCACTTCTGAGCCCCACGGCTGTGTTCTTTTTCAGCGAAAGCCTTTTAGTTTAACGAAGAAACAGGTTAAGGTGGCAGTTGGTGCACCTTGGGTCTTTCCTAATGCAATTAAAAGAACTGGGCGCTCACGTCTGCTGCAATTCTCACAGGCCCGGGCCACCAAATTGGGACAAGCAACTTTCAGCCGCGTGAAGTGTCTAGAAGGGCTCAGGCCTGGTCCATACTTAGCATTAGCCCCGATTCAGACGTCAGCGGCCAGCAATCAGCACCGCTGCAGCAGTGCTGAGGCCAAGCATAGACAAGGAAAACAGCGATGTGCATTGGTTGAGCTAATCCTGATTTCAAAACCGGGACCCGTTCAGACGGTGCACAACAACCGCTTTCTTTGGCTAGGCCAGGGGCGTGCAGTAGTGCAGCTACGCCAGTCGCTGGCCATCAAAGGAGGAAACACGGATCCAGACAAGGCCTAGGCTGCTCTGTCAGCCACCTTCCTATGCTGCACACCAAGCGCTTTGCCCATTCCGGCCTGGCAAGCCGTGCTCATAACCCCCTCTCACCGTGGCTCGTTGGGCAACAGCCCGGTGGTCAGCGGTGGTGGAGGGAGTCCTGTGGCACTCCTGCTCCTCCTGGCGACGGCGCTGTCATGGGAAAGGCACCTCTGCAGCAGTGACCGTTAAGCAGCAGGAGACAATCCAAGTGGGAAAGGGTGAAGATTTTCCCCGTGCCGGGCCCCGAGGAGCAGCTTACCAGGACCTACTTTCCAGTTCGTACACGGAGGCAGATCATGCATGTGTCTTAAATCAACACTTTATCTATCTGCTTCCACTAGGCGAGGCAACCCCTAAACCAGGGCCTGCCGCTCCCCTCCGTCAGCTCTGAGTGCTATCTATAGCTCAGTGGTTTGAGCATTGGCCTGCTAAACCCAGGGTTGTGAGTTCAATCCTTGAGGGGGCCATTTAGGGATCTGGGGCAAAAATCTGTCTGGGGATTGGGTCCTGCTTTGAGCAGGGGGTTGGACTAGATGACCTCCTGAGGTCCCTTCCAACCCTGATGTTCTATGATCTAGAATGCACTGTACAGTATATTGAACAGGTTGGTCCATTCTAATTAAACATCCCAGGGCAGCATTCTTGAAGTCCTTAATAACAGGACAGGATCACAAAGCACCGTAAGGCTGATATGGGGGAATTTCCATCCGCCCCCCATCTCAGCTTGGCCTCTCATGTTGCAGCCACGGTACAGTCTCCTTTCATTTTCACGAATACTTTTCCCGCTCCGTAGCGATGAATCCCTTTTCTGTGCCACGCTTGGAAAGCAGCCCCTGTGTTCTCAGCTCAGTTTTAAAACTTCCCCTGCTGCTGCCTTGGACAAACATGTAGGACTTGATTGATTGGGAGTGGAATGATTTCGGAGGTGGACAAAATATAACCAGCTGGGGCACGCGGTTTGCAGGCTAGTGTGGCCCATTGATAGCGAGACGAACAGCAACTAAAGTAGTTCCTCGCCCACCGTTACGCTCTGTGCTTAATTTGTAACGAAAGAGGTGCCGGGGCTCAAGCAATTTTTTTCCTTTAAAACTGATGCAGCAAGTCCAGAGGGGCCGGGGCTCTGAACTGCCGGGCCCAGAGGGGCCGGGGCTCTGAACTGCCAGGCCCAGAGGGGCCGGGCTCAGCCCTGGCCCAAATGAAGCACCAACTAAGCCATATGTTGCATTCTAGTTAGAATGTGCCATAGAGAAGCAGTCGTGTGGGCTGCCTAGCCTTTGATTTAACTGCCCAGCACTGCCTCCGAGGTGAAACTGAATCTGCCCCCGGCTGAGACACCCAGATTCGCAGCAGGCTCTCATAGGATTCTCCTCTCTCAACAGCCAGCTCAGAAGCAGGTTTTGTTACAATATTCTTGCCAGCTGGCAGCTTGCCTGATGACACCCCATTTCCGGTTACTCATAGCTGTAACTCTGCCACAGGTACCACCTACCCTGGTGGTCAACGGCAAGCCCCTCCGGCATCCTTCATAAACTCCTTTTTTGCCCCATCATATGCCCACTAAGTGACATTGTTCTTACAGGGCTGCATCACAATCACTGGCTCCCCGGGAGGCATGGTCCTTGGGCAGTCTTGCGTTGTGTGGGTATGTTATGCACATCAGGTCCTGCCCAGCCTTGGACGCACCTGCCCTGCACATATCTTAGGTTGCCTTGACCCAGGTTTTTGATGACCATTTCATTTACAGAGAGATGTGCACTTCAATGCCAGTTTTATGCCAGCCACGGAATAGCACCCAAAACTCTACCCTTGTACGCAAAACCTCTTAAGGGAATATCCATTCATTTTTATTTAAAAATTGGATTTTTTTATTGTTATTTAAATTGCAACAACCTTTTCTTTTTAAAAATAAACTTGTTTAAAATGAAATCTGAATTTAATACAAAATATGTTAAGGCCCAACCATATTATAATCTTTTAAAAGATTTAAATAAAAACTAACTATGCTGACTCCATGAGGCTCTATCAAAAACATGGTGTTAGAGGGTGCTTTTCTATATAAAGAAAAAATCAGGGGGAAAAACATTTAAGTTTTGAGGTCAAGCTTTATAAATATGGCAAAAAAAAGTCACATACTGTATTAAGGGCTTGATCCTGTGTGGGACTCAGAGCCCGTACTATGGGTACAGGATTGTTCAATAAACATAAATTTTATCTGCTGTTTTGTGTGTTTAATTAAATTCCTTCTACCATGTTACTGCAGCTTGACACAAATCATGACAAAAAGTGAATTATCTTGTTAATAAGAACATATCATTCGCTATTTTCTAACATTCTAAAAATATACAATAAGAAAATATCAAGCTATATAAATAATAATACAGTTATTAGTGTACCTTCTTATGTAGCAAAAAGATGTACCAAATCTAATGTCAAGGCTCTACTTAGTTGTAAATCAATGTGTTTTAATGGTTATAATCAACCAATGGGAATGCACCTTTCTTAGGGTACCCGGAACGGTGGGTAGCGATCGATCTATCAGGGATCGATTTATTGCGTGTAGTGTAGACGCGATAAATCGATCCCTGATCGCTCTCCCGTCGACTGCTGAACTCCAGCTCGGCGAGAGGCGGAAGCAAAGTCGACGGGGGAGCCGCGGCAATCGACCCCGCACCGTGAGGACGCGAGGTAAGTCGAACTAAGATATGCCGACTTCAGCTACGCTATTCTCATAACTGAAGTTGCATATCTTAGGTCAATCCCCTCCCCCCACCAGTGTAGACCAGGTCTTAGAAAATAACTGAAGTACAAATGGAAAAAAATCGAAGATTTAAATCGAGGCTTTCCACTTGGTGATTTAAATCAATCTACTCTGGGCAGTTCCTCCCCATAGTTCCTGCTGAGTTGATGACAATGAATTTAACTCTAAAAGCATTGTTTAGAGTTAAAAATTGATCAAAGAAACGGAAGACGGCCTTAAGAGGAATAGAAAATGGGTTAATACCATTCACGATGCAGATGACACAGTGCTGTTGGCTGATTCAGAAGAAGGGTCTGATGAAGTTAGTGGAGATTATATATAAATATGGCAAAGAATATGGCCTAGAGCTAAATGTGGATGAGACAAAAACTACTGTGGTGTTGTTAGCAAGGATCCTGGGAAAACATGGAAGGTTCCAGTGAATGATACAGCCATACAGCAAGTGAGAAATAATTTCTAATTAGGAAGCATCATTACAGAAGACGCATGATCAGATACCGAAGTCAGCACCAGAATAACAAGAGAAAAGGAGACATTCTGAAAGAATAAACATCTGATGACAAGGGACATAAATCTAAATTTGGAGTCTTAAAAACTTAACATTTGGTCTGTGTGAAATTATGGCTGTGACACATGGGACATTCAAACAATCAATAACCCCCTCCTCCCCCCACGGTCCTTCAAATTATGGTGTTATAGAATAATTCTGAAAATACTATGGTAGACTGCATAATCCAAAAAAAAGTATTGGAAATGATGGATCTCTAGAAAAAGCTAGTCAGGGATCTTATGAAAAGGGAACATTTTAGGGGGTTCAGTGGGTGATACATGTCTACGGGCACTGGAAGGGACAGTTGATGGCAGAAGAACACGAGGCAGAAAAAAAAAAAAAAAGGATCTTGGATGGATGATCTTTTAGCCTGGGAGGATCGAAAGGATTATTCATCCACAAAGAGATTAGCAGATGACCATACAGAATAGGCTACCAAGGTTGCAAACCTCCAGTCATGGAGATGCCTCATCAGAATATTGCTTAGAAAAAACAAATAGTGTAAAATGACCTGGACTTTGCAAACAGATGGGAAGAGGAAAATATTTGAACCTACCAGCCTCAACAATGTCTTTACAGTTGCCATACAAACCACAAGAGCAAAGAAATACATACGTAAGGACAACATTCCATACTTAAATCTCAATCCATAGTGCCTAATGACCAGCCTAGGATGACATTTCCAAATCCAATTTACCTTTCTCTACAGACAATGATGCAATTACTGTACTGTGTTTGAAGTTAGTTCATTCTAGGATCATGTCTTTCACGCAGCATTAAGGAACTGCAGGCTGCAGTTCAGTGGTCCATTAATACACAGCTCAGGTGCACTGTGGGCGGCCCAGGTGTGCTTTCTGCCAGCTAAGATGGATATGAATGGACCACTAGAGCACAACCTTCAGCATCTCAATGCCACGAGACTTGTCAATTTAATCTATTCTCACTCTCCCCCCCCCATCTTTTTACACAACAATTTCTAACTCGAATTGTATTGAAATGGAACATTGTAAACGGTTTTTCCTTTGGTAGACACAGTTCTTTACCTATACAACTACCAACACCAGAGGTGATTAAAACCGAAAGCCTATTGATGCCGTTTGTTAACTGCATTCCTCTGAGCTGCAACTATGAAAATCACTCAAGTCCATTGTACTTCTGGGTGCAAGGGGTGGGTTTAAAAACCACTGTGTATTGGTGTTTTTAAAAAAATGAATGGAAACATTTCTATTGGACTTTGATTCTGTGGAATCCCTCCCCGATCCAAAAAAAAAAAAAAAAGACAAAAAACTTATCTAAATTTATCATTAGCTATTTTTTCTCTCTGTTCTAGGTTTCTGCTTTAAGAGCAGCTTTCTATCTCTCTCCCATGATCTTGATAAATTAGTCTTTTCATTGCGATCTGAGGCACCCACAGCAACAGTCAGCACATCAACAAAGGAGAAGGATCCAAGAACGAAGGAAGGAAGGCAGGAAGGAGAGGGAGGAAAAAATCTTCCTTATAGGCATTTATCTCCAAGCACTAGCCACGAAGAGAGGGAAATACTGGACATAAATTAAAAATGGGATCCTCTAAGAATAATGTATGAGTGACAATTATATTAATTAGTCTTCTAATAAATATTGCATTTTATTTTTTATGGTACCAGCATTTCACAACCCCCTTGTGTCTCTACAACAGTAAACCAGACAACGGATGAAACGCGACACGATAAAAATCATTCAAATAATTGAAATGAAAGCCTGGCTGAAAACCGGCAAACAGGAAGATCTTTGCTCTTCTCTTAGAACGAGCGCAGCCCCCAGTTCTCCAGCTGGACCTCTGCAAGCAGACCCCTGCACCAGTATGATGTCCAGCTGAAGTCAAACAGATCCAACGGCAGGGCCTAAATCTGTGGTACTTCCCAACTCCAGTAAGAAGGGACGGCACAGACACTGGCTCCTGAATCAGATGTGAGCTATGTCAATTCTTCGACCACCTCTCTCACCTCACACCTGCCTTAGAAGGCAGAAGGAATACAGGAGATTAGAATCTCAGCTGGATACTTGGGCCTCAGCCTATTTAAGGTTTTGTGAATTGTAACAAAAGCCTAACACTCAATCTGCTTCCCCAAAGGCAGCTGGCTCAGAACCCTCCGCACCCATCAGTTCCAGCCGTTTGAGGTTCTGCAGACTTGAGAACGGCGCCATTTCAGAAAAACATCAGCTCCTTTGTTCTGGAAGGTTTTATTTCAAACCACTGAGTTTGAGCCGATGGGAGTTCTGCTGATCCCACTGGGCATGGCCAATGCAGAAGCCACACATTGCCCCAGCAAGCTTTCTGCATTGGCCTGCTAAACCCAGGGTTGTGAGTTCAATCCTTGAGGGGGCCACTTAGGGATCTGGGGCAAAAATCAGTACTTGGTCCTGCTAGTGAAGGCAGGGGGCTGGACTCGATGACCTTTCGGGGACCCTTCCAGTTCTAGGAGATAGGTATATCTCCATATAATCCAGCGCCTTTGTGTGTTCAATACTATGGATTTTGCCACTGCGTTGCCTTTCATAGCCCTCCCCTACCATCCTGGAGCCCACTTCCTATCCCGGCTCACCTGCCTCCGTGGTCTTCTCTTCCATGTCCTTCCTTAAAACACACCCTTCTCCCCAGAGACCCATAAACCTCCGCTCTCCCTTCAAAGACACGGACTCTTTTCATGTCAATTTGTTCACGTCTGACAGCTCTGGAATTAACGAAGCACGTGATAAATTTCACTGGCCACTGGCCATGTTACTTCCTATTGCATCCCATCCTTCAATCTTCACCAATAAAGTATCTACTCGGGGCATCTCACGCAAAGACGTGAGATCATTTGGCAAGTACTCTGGGCAAGCTGCTTTCTGGTTTGTCTTGTCTTTTGGGGTAGTCTACACTGCAATCCGTGGGGTGACTGCAGCATGGGAAGACACTCCTGTGCCAGCTTTCCCGCACCAGCTCAGCTAAAAATAGCAGCGTAGAAGCCAATGCCACGGTGTCTACATTGCTACATTAATTCATGCCACAATCACACCTCAGACTGCAGTGTAGACATACCCCTTAAATACTAAACTCTTTGGAACAGGGACACAGTTTTCTGTAGAGTACCCTGCACAATGGGGCCCCAACCTGGTTGGGGGCATTTAGATGCTAGTGGCATAGAAATAATAGAAAATCATTGGGAACCTGAGCATCAAGAAAGTTACACATGGAAGGGTTTGCAGGATCTGGCTCTGCGATAGCCAGCTTTTTGGGTGATGGACCTAGTCTGCAGACCTGTTAGCACAGTGCCTGACCTGCTGTGGGAATTATACAAATAATATATTTAAAAACACATATGTATTATGTTTGGGGAAATAAACTGACAGCAGACAAGCAAATCGGGAAATTAAGAATAAATTGATGCAAGGGGAGTTGCAGCTTAAATTGGGCTTTCAATGTCTTAGCAGGCAAAGTTCTCAAATTAGCGTTACGTAGGTCATGACTTAAGTACAGCTTCACCCTCTGTTTGTCTCTTCTGTCCATATCAGCCAGCAGGACTATATCCCAGGTATGCAAGACCAGCAAAGGTGTCAGTAATTCAGATCGGCTGTAATGCAGTGAAGTGACCACCCTGCCTAAGTCCTACAGGGCTCTCCTTGGGGGTGTGGAGGGGGAATGTTTCAACACTTTCCCTCTTTTGGGTTCCCAGTTTTTAAGTATTAGAAGGTAGATTGGGCCCCATTCTTAGATATGATAAGGCCTGGCCCCTTTGCCCCCCTCTGGCTGCTAAATTAAGGCCCTAAATGGGGTAGAAACTATCCCAACTCACTGCCCTACCTTTCTAATCTCCTTTTTCACCTTCTGCTGTGATGGGCCCAGTTCAGATTGGATATAAGCAGATGCAACTCCCATGGAAGTCTCTGGGACAAATGCAATGATACCATGTCCCAAGGGTTTCCAGGTTTTTCCTTTGCACTGAGTTGTTGAGGCAACCTTGATGGAACTCCATGGAAACGTATCCTGGACGTAACTCCATGGAAGAGACGCCACACCACTGTAAGAATTTGGGTCAGTGTTTTTGAGGAAATAAGTTGACGCTCAACAGCCAGCTTCTTCCAGCTCTGTTAGCCAGAGGTGGATTTCAGCTTGTGCTGTAGGAGGTTCGCTGTAGGATTTAAGTCTCCTGGCAAACCTAGTTGAGTGGGGAGTGGCAACAGTAGAGTAGCTGAGCAGTGCGGCTTGGTCCAGTGTGAAATTCATGGCCAGATTTACAATGCCTGGATCATAATCATTTAGCTGGACCTCCAGCATAATACAGGCCAAAGAACCTCACCTAGCAACTTCTGTATCAAGCTTATAACTCCTGTTTGAACTACGGTCCAGGATGCAGAGCCTAGTAACTGTGCTAAGTTTTTCCAGGGGCTATCACTGTATAATCACCTGTACCCACAATTGGAATGTTGTTTGTTTTCCAATAGGTTTCACCAGTAAAATTCAACCAAATGCCAGAAATCTTTGATACACTAAATGTGTCCTTAAATTACATACTGGGTCGGGATTATATACAGGGCGATTTGAATAAATTATTCAATCACGATGGGAGGTAGATAATCAATAATTCTCTTATGAATTACTTCTGTGGATTCAGACAGGCCTGAATTATGGACCAAAAAGTGTACAGCCTGTTATTTACCACCAGGCACTACAGTCCACTCAACGCATGTCTACCAAATAGCGACGTTTGTCTATTGAACCACTTGTTAGCCTCAGTTTACTTTACATTAACGCTCCTGCGGATAGCGCTAGATTACTTGACGGGTTAGTAAATTACATTGTCCACACCACCGCAATGAACAGTAATTGTGAAGGTGGTTTTTTCCCCCCTCTTCTATAACCTCGACACCTGCCTGTTCCTTCAAACAGCTAATCAAAAAGGGAATAAACTGGTTTAATTATAGGACTGAGCCAATATAACGGCGAGTTTCAAGATAAGTTGCTCATAAGGTGCAATTCCACATAATGGGCCACAGTGTTACGCCAATGGGGAATTTGCTTCCCACCTCACCCCCCTTTGCTGTCTCTGGTACTTGGAGTCCAGCTCACTTGGAACTAAGGCGTCAGGACTCTGCATTAATCACCCTCCAGTGAGTCCAGATTCCACAGGAAACCCACCCAGCGAGCCAGGAACATGCAGATACGGGCACTGCTCATCGGTACAATAGTCTACGAATATCCCATGCGCACACAGCGTCTGGCACATCTCAGTAGAACTGTCTTTGAAGTTTCCCGGCTCCCAAGGTCTCCCATCTGTCAGACATCCTTCCTCGTAATCTAGCATTCCTGTTTTTGCATTTTGCCACCTATCAAAAGGGCTATGAAGAGTTTGAGAGTCAGAGGGCATCGCACCTTCTTCAGCCAGTGAGCTGCGTTCACAAATGCTAAGCCACAGCTGACATATTTGCGAAATGCCCTGCACCTGCTAAGAAAACATGCCGTGAACATGCCTGGCTGGGGTAATTTAATCACAAACGATGGTAATTGTCTTATTAAAACTCATACCACTGGAACAGAAAATGAAGCCCAGACTTTTCCTCCATCCATTCTCTTTCCTGGCCTGTTTGGCAATTCGGGTTCTGCTATTCCCAGACACACTCCGTTGGGAGGAGTAATTCACAACGGAAGGTTTGAGAGCCGGGTTTGTGTGCTGTGTAACGTGGGTGTGTTTCACGGACGTTTCGCTGGCTGACAATCAAGTTCTATATTTAGCGCCGAGAAAGTTATTAGCGTAGGCGGTTGCATCGCTTCTTTTTTAATCACGCCAGATCAAAGGGCAAATGTGAAGCTCTGTAAAGGAAACGACTTCAGATCGATATGAAACAGTGCTGGGGGGGCCGCCTAGCCGTTCGGAAAACGGATTATGGCAAGAATGGGGCTGTCTGGTTAAAAGTGATAAACATCAGTCTGAAATTTTCAGTTAGCTCTGCCTTGGTAGCATTAGGGTTTATTCCAGGAATATGCGGAGATTGCTCGGAAGGGTAATAGCAACTATATGGAGATTTAATTAACATAGTTACATCTTGCCAAACTATTACAGTACACGGCAACAAGGTCTGCGGGGGAGGGATAGCTCAGTGGTTTGAGCATTGGCCTGCTAAACCCAGGGTTGTGAGTTCAATCCTTAAGGGGGCCATTTAGGGATCTGGGGCAAAAATCTGTCTGGGGATTGGTCCTGCTTTGAGCATGGGGTTGGACTATATGACCTCCTGAGGTCCCTTCCAACCCTGGTATTCTATGAAGAGCATTAGTTAACAGGATGCAGCAATGAGCAAATGTGAAGGTGATAAATATCCAATGCCACCTTGATAACATTGAATACACTCTGATGCCCCATCCTATGCCCCCTCCAAAGTACGGGGCCTGAGTCACTCCTCTGGCAAGGATATGCCACCCATGAGCCTACAGGTTTATTATTTGCAATGCGCTAGCTCCCAGAGGCTGCCTCTGCCCATCATGCCAGGTGCTGTACAAACATAGTAAAGAAACAGTCCCTGCCCCGAAGAGCTTACAGGTGAAGTAAACCAATGGGGTTCCCCAAGCCTAGCCTCCCTGGAAGTAGAAGAAACAATCAAATCCCTTTCTTCAGTGTGAATGGGTTCTCTTCCTGTCTGCTGTAATTGTCTCCTGCTCCAAGTGTCCTTGAAAAGCCGACGTGCAACTCTTGACAAGACCACAGATCCCCAAGCCTGGTGCCTGGAGAAGCCAATGGCTTAAGTTAAGTTTAGTCAGGGGCCAGGATGACTCCCTACCTTAACCCACTTGCCTGGCTTTGAGCTGCATTTGAGTTTGCCACCTGTGGGCTTGTTTTCACTGCAGAGTTAATTCGGATGTTACCCTGACAGAAGTCCTGTCCACACACAAAAACCCCTACGTGTGGTGGTGCTTTTAATTCTCATTGTGTGCCCAAGAGGAGCTACAGGCTAAACCCTGAGATAACACAACTTGTCAGCTGCTAACATGACCACTC
This sequence comes from Emys orbicularis, assembly GCF_028017835.1. Lineage (NCBI taxonomy): Eukaryota > Metazoa > Chordata > Testudines > Emydidae > Emys > Emys orbicularis. The sequence goes on along the minus strand of NC_088686.1, from coordinate 8,559,733 downwards.
TCTAGTGCGGACACAAGTAGCACCACTCGAGTGCTGCTAGTGCTCCAATGCCTGCCCACAATTCCCCCCAGATGCCCTAAAAGGACAGACAAGTTCTCCCACAACTCTGTGGGAAAGAATTCCTATAAGGGCTCAGCGTACTGCAGTGCTAAGAACCGTGGGCTGTGCTCCCGGAAGACTTAGCACCAGGCACACACGAGCGAGGGCGACGCCGGTGTGGACACAGCCACTCAAGTGTCAGAGCGAGGCTCGGAAGGATTCGATTTTTACTGTTGTCAGTCAACGCCAATTTCACTGAGGGCAACTGCACCTGTATTTCCTCCGCGGCCCGGCAAAGGCACCCTCGCTGAGCTCCTCTCTTGGGTAGAAACATGCGTCTCCCTCCCTCCTAACTGGGGTTTTTCCAGGCTGCACAGTTCCCTGCCTAGACTGTGATATTCCCTGTAGGCCAGACTGCCTAAGCAGGCCTGCCTCTACGCTTTGCTTTCTCTTCAGAGGCTATGCATAGCTGTGGTCGCCCATGGTTTTCAGTTATCACACACTTCTTTCTAAGCAAGCACATTTATTCTTAAGGTAAAAACACTACAGAGAAAATATTAAGCACACTAAAAGAACCTACATACATGCTAATGAGTTTACCAGAGATCACCACCCACCCCCACTCTCCAAAAAGGGTTCTGGTCCTTCCAGCCCTTCTCCAAGGATTGGGGCCTCCCATGGACAGAGGGTCCTGCCCACTTGCCGGATCAGACAGCAGGCCCTGAGTCACTTTAAACACAGGCTATTTATCCAGAAGTCCTTTCTTTGTCTTTGCCCCTGGAGAATCCAGTTTGAACCAGTCTATGCGAGTCTCTCCAGAGGGTGGTACCTCTCTGGAGGTGTTACATCCAGAGTGAATTTGCCTAATCACACCCCTTTGTTCTTAGTCCCTGGAGGGACTCTGGATACCCTCCCCCAAATAACATACAATCCCCGGTCCACAATGATATGTAAACTCAAAACAGAAGATCTCCCAAAGAGATTGCAGGAAATTGCTAATCTGTCACACACACACACCAACTGATGAAAAAAATATTTCCACCGATGATGATAAAAATTTACAGAGTGAGAAAGTAAGAAAAATGCTGCTTAAGAATGTATTGGGGTTTGATTTAAGGATATTTACTGTGACATGTGATGTTGACAATTTGTGGTTTTTTGAACCTCAATATCAGCTGTCATTAAATCATTACTGTTGCCCCCAACCCAGAATTTCCTGCAACTGTGAAAGTTTAAATAGATAAAAATAGGGGAAAACAATGCTTAAAAATAAACATAGAAACTATAATAATGTTAAAACTCAATTCTACCAAACCTAGTTATATCCCAGTACGCTGCTCTGACTTGAGTTAAATCTACAGTGAAGACACACACTGCCAGTCGGCGTATATTCACCTATTCTCCTTCCTCCCTAAATGATGCACCTTGCTGAAGGGTCTTGGAGTAAGGAGCCAGGACTCGGGGAGGCTCGAATGGGGATTCTGGGAAGAGTCTTCAACTGAAAGCTAAATTCTGGGAAAGGGACACGAGGGCTCAGAGGCAGTTCTGGGAAACTGAGCTGCTATAAAGGGCCTGGAGTTTTGCAATATTCCTTCAGTGCCAGCATGAAAGTTTCTGTAGTACTGGGCGGACTCACCATTACAACACCGTGTTTTGTTTGTATTTCAGCTTCTCAAGCATTAGTCTTTTCATTGGCATGTTATCTTGGCTTTCAAAGGAAAACCTGAATTTATACCGACATATGAAAATACCATGTCTAGGCAATTCCCCCAGGAACTCCTTAGCGAGGGCGTTTTCAAAAATCATCTGAGCTTAGCTGAAGAGATCAGCTCCCTAATGCTGGCAATCAGAGGCAACTGCGTAAAGCAGGACCACCGTTGACTTTGAAATTGGTATTTGCCCCTGGCTCTCGAGAACTAGATCAGAGTTTCCTCAGACGCAGGATTATGACCCAGGAGCTGGTTCTACGTAAAAATTCAAGAAGCATTTTCTCTCTCTTGTATGCAAAGGCTGCACTGAAAATAGGTTAGCCCTTCAATCTATTGTCTGGCTGCCTCCCTCCAGCTAGCTTTTGCCAGCAGTTTCCTCCCCACCCCCCATCTCTAAGACACACTATTTCTTTTTCCAAACCGTTGTAAGGCCAGGCTTCATTTGCAGTGAAGCCATTGCTAGCCGTGTCCAGATTTCCAATCCAAAGGCAAATATTCACTCCCTTCACTGTGTCTGCAGTCCGCTGGCTCCAGCTGTATCGTCCCACTGCCAAGTCTTCCAGTGGTTTCAAAATGTAAGTGAATTTCTGCTAATCAGGCTTCAATGTTGTTCTTAAATAGGGCTAGGCTAGTGGAAAAATCCATTTGGGCCCAGCCCTTGTAGGCCTTATTCAGGAAAAACTCCCACTGATTGCAATGAGATCGGACACCAGGATCACGCTCTTCATTTGGAAACAGTTGTCAGAGCCGGACGTAACGGGGTTGAGGAAAGAGCAGCTACGCCCAAATGCAGGGACTGAGTCCTTGGCTTCAAGCAGGAATTGGTTCCACTTCAGCCAGGCATCAGACTGGGGGAAAAAATAAGTGCTGGTAGTCCCCCAGGCTCCACCCCCCACTAAAGCCCCACCCACCAATGATGCCAAAAGATTTTGCCTCTCATAATAGACTATACAAATCTTCATACTATGACCATCCCTTTTCTTTCTTGCATGCCTGGGTCAGCAGTGAAACAGACAAGGTTTAGATTTACACTGCAATCATTAGGCTTCAGAGTCACCCGCCCAATGCGATAAATGAAGCAGTCACATCTCTTAAAGTTAGTCTTTCAGCTTCCTGAAGACTCATGCAGACATTACTGCCTGGGTCCATATTCAGTAGATTATTTCTGCAACTATAAGGGCTAGACATTTGTATTTTTAAAACAAAACAAATACACAGATTCTGGAGCACAAGAGCTCTTTTACCAGGGAAAAAGTACAGGATCACCGGGGGGGCCAAATCTGACCCCTGATGTGACCTAAACCTGGGCATTGCAGTCTTGCATTTAGCGCTTTACATCACACAGAGAGTTCATTTCAGGTAAAGACTGCATGGCAACCTCCCGATATTATGAATCTGAAAACATGTTTCTTTTGGCCTCTGCCACATGTACAATCTGTTCTGTGCCGAAAATGGAATACATTTAGTTATTGCACTCCTCTTCCCTTATCTTTGATTAATTCAAGGTAAAGTCAAAGAATCTGGACCAAAAAGGAATTAAATGAATACTGAATATCTTAAATGTGTCAGTCATAACCCAGTGTAACTAGAACAAGGCAAGAAGCATAACCCAAAACACTTAGGGCTGGCAAAATGCATCAGACTGACAGCCCGTGCAAACTAACTCCTAGATCCATAGATCCTAAGGCCAGAAGGGATGCTTAGGGTCAACTTGTCTGCTCTCTATAGAACACAGGCCATAAAATTTCACCATGTGGTTCATGTACTAAGCCCATAACTCCTGTTGAAGCTAGAGCCTGCTTTTGAGAAATACACCCAGTCCTGATTTAAAGATTTCCTACGACACAGAATCCACCACATCCCTAGGTAAGTTGTTCCAATGATTAATTACCCTCACTGTTAAAACTTGCCTCTTGTTTCTAGGCTCAGTTTGTCTAGCTGCACTCTGTATGGTGAGCACATCGAATCACAGGAGGATTGTACAAAAGACAAAGTAGATTTTTACAGGGAAAGCAACCCAGAACGTTTAATGCGCGACACCAAATCACTCCTTGGAATCGGCATGTGTGAATCTTAGTACGATTGCTCCTGAAATACCATTGATGCACCGGACAATGGCCATCCCTTCAAACAAGGCACGCAGCGTCAGCGTTAAGGGAACAGCTGGAGGGTTGGTATGGTGAGCCAGCTTCCAGGCCCATCTAACCCTTGCCTTCTCGGAGATTTCCAGCAAGACTCATGTGCAAGGAGGCCCCTACTCCAAGAAGAACCGGAGCAAAGCTCATTTCACAGCAGTCACATAGCAGTGGTTGCTATTTTATTCAGCCTCTTATATTTTTCACATCATCACCATGGTACCTGAGCGGCTTCCAGGGTTATGAATAAACAAGTGAAATCAGTCTAGTGACTACCGACCTGGGCCAGAATAAGCCAATAACCTGGAGGTGAAAGGTTCCTATCTCATTACAAATCCCCCCACATCCACACCCCCTTCACCCCCAAGCAATCTAGCCCCTGAGATTCAAGAGAACCTGGATGGGTCAGTCCTTACGGTTTTTAATAGCTACCCCTACGTTTAGATAAGAACGTGGCAAATCCCGGCTCTGTTATTCACCCCTGTTTTCTCCCAAATTGTCACAGTAAGTACGATGTGATACTGCCCCTTCCACATGTCGGGCCTCTTGTCCCAAATGCTGCTCCCTTGCTACTCTTTTCTTAGTACAATCCACGGTTGCCTTGCCTGAGCCAGGCACTTAACCCACATAATATCAAGCCGCAACAATGCTGGTTCAAAAACATAACAGCAGCTGCTTTGCAAACGTGAGTCGCTGCTCATTCTTATTCAGCCCTGGCTAGGGAGCCAAGAAACACACATTGGATGGCACAACAGTTGGATTTAGCATCCAGGACACAATTCTCACATTGCAGTGATGAAATTGGAGCGACTGGAGGAGATGCACCAGCTGAACAAGCAACGCCTCTGCAACTTAATGTTACGCTTCACGGAAGAGCCAAACGAAATGGCCAGAAGTTGTGTTCAAGCCCCTTACTAAAGGGTGAGAGAAGCGGCCAAATTCTATCCCCACTATGACCTCAAATCAGGTTCCTGCAACAGCACCAGGCATAGGCACTGCCTTTTAGTATTCCCCCAGGAGGGGGGCTCCACCCTGAGGCCCTGCCCCCGAAGGCCCTGCACTCGCTCCGCCTCTTCCTGCCCCTGCTCTGCCCCTTCCCCCAAAGCTTCGCTCCGCCCCCTCCCTCCCCTGAGACTCCACCCTTGCTCCGCCTCCTTCAGCCCCCCCCAAGGCCCCCGCCCACCGCTGCTCTCCTCCTTCCCTCAAGCCCCTCCCCGAGCCACCAAACAGCTGTGGCTGGTGGCTGCCACCAAACAGCTGTGGCTGGTGGCTGCTGAGAACCCACTATTTTTTTCCCCATTGGTGCTCCTGCCCCAGAGCACCCATGGAATCGGTGCTTACGTCAGGCTTTGATGCCGCTTCCATTTGCTTCAGCGCATCAATAGCTCAATCTAGTGAAACAGACAATGGACTTCTCTGTTGACTACTTATTTCCACAAGGGTGCGAGATAACTGAATGCTTCACCACAGCTTGTTTTTGGAGCACAAACTCATCTTCCTCCACTCGTTTCACTTGAATAAAAAAACATCTCATCTGTGTCTCTCATCCCTGGTCAGTTGCCATTTCCCCCCCCACTATAAACTCTGGTTTTCAGGAGGTTTAGGCATTTTGCCTTGTGCAGGTGTAACACTGACAGACCCCTCTTGTCAGCAGGCAGGATCGAACCTGGGACCTCTGAAGCTTAATGTATCACTCTCTACTGCATGAGCTAAAAGCTACATGACTATTAGCCATGGCTGTAGCAGACTCATCAATCTGTAGCTGGGGTAGGTGCCACTAGAGGGGGACAGAGCACCACACCAAGCAAGCATGGGTTACACAGGGTTTACTCCGGAGTGCATTCTGCGCCAAAAAAGTAAAAATTCTGCACACAATATCTTAAAATTCTGCAAATGTTATTTGTCAAATAAATGTGGCGGCTCCATCATGGCATTGGGGAACACAGGCCACTGGCTGCACAGAGATGGGAGATCACTCTACAGCTCCCCCCTGCACCCCAGGGACATGGACTCAGCAGTGAGGCTGCCCCCAACCCTGACAGCGCAAGGACCGGGCCTGCCCCAGAAACACTCCAGGCTCAGCCCAGCAGGATCCAAGTGTGGAGGGGCTCAGTGTGGGGGGATCCAGATGTGGGTTGAGAGGGTTCTGCGTGGGGCAGCTCAGTTGGGGGATCCGGATGCGGGGGGGATCTGGATGCAACTGGGCTTGTTGGGAGGTTCTGGGTGCAATGGTAATGGGACTCTGCAGTGGGGGTCCAGGTGAAGGTGGTTGGGGCTCAGCCGGGGGGTGGGGAGGGATAGAGCTCGACAGGGGGGTCTGGGTATGGGGGGGTCCAGATGCTAGGAGAATGGGGCTTGGTGGGTCGGGGATCTGGGTGCAGGTGGCTCATCGGGCTGGTCCAGATGCAGAGGGAGTGGGGCTCATCAGGGGGGTTCAGAGTGCAAGAGGGGATGAGGCTCGGCGGGAGGGTCTGGGTATGAGGGGGTCTGGATGCACAGGGGTTAGGCGGATGGGGGAGCAGCTCCCCATACAGTGATCCCTCCCCCTGCAACTGAGGAGCGATGGGTGCAGGAAGTGTGGGGTAGTTTGCAGAGCTTCCTGCAGCCTGGGGAGAAATCTGGGGGGGAGTCTGACCAGGCTCTGGATGCCGTGCAGGGGAAGAGGAAGTCCCGTCTTCCCCAGCCCAGCTGGAAATAGCAGCTGAGGCCAGCACAGGGTAGGAGCCACCAGTTGGGTCTGCCCCAGTCCCGCCACCTGCCCCACAGTGATTTACCTCTCCGCTGCCTGCCCTGGGAACCAAAAACATACTGCTGGTGAGGGTCCCATGGCCACTCTTGTGGCTTCCCTTTGCTTCCCCATCAGAAAGTCATTTTTCTGCAGTGAAGCAAAGAAATCTGCAGGGGACATGAATTCTGCGCATGTGCAGAATTCCCCCAGGAGTAAGGGTTGAAATACAGTGTAGAAATGTAACATTTTTTTTATTATTTAAATCACTGTGGGCTTTACTTTTAAAGCAGTAAGACCCAGCTTTGATAGATGACATTGGGCACTTAGAATTTGAAATTCTTTTTTGACCCTTGGAATCTGTCAACAAATCTATCCCCAGCCAGGGCATTCTTAAGGGCTAGATAAATGTGCACCTGCAGTTTTTTAAAATGCTAGAATATAACATACATAGTAGAGAGAAGGTTAAAAAACCCCAACAAATTGATGACATTTTAAATTTTGAAATTTGGGGTGCGGTTGGGGAGGAGAAAAAAAAAAGCAACATTTTTGGTAAATTTTCCCCCTCAACCAGCAAATATATGGAGATATACCTATCTCATAGAGCTGGAAGGGACCCAGAAAGGTCATCGAGTCCAGCCCCCTCCCTTCACTAGCAGGACCAAGTACTGATTTTATCCCAGATCCCTAAGTGACCCCCTCAAGGACTGAACTCACAACCCTGGGTTTAGCAAGCCAATGCTCAAACCACTGAGCTCTCCCTCCCCCTGAAAAACAAAGTCATAGAATGTCTCCCTTCTCTTCTATGTATAAGCATAGTTCCCACTAGTCCCAATGCATAAAGCCTATGCCTCACTAAATGCCATTTAAACCTTCCAAACATGCTTTGGGGAGATAGTAACCATTTATATTAGTATATAGTATAGTTTGCAATGAGTTACAGTCAAGCCAGAAGGGCGTATCGAGAGGGGCTCCGCAGGGATCTGCCTTGGGTCTGGTGCTATTCAATATCTCCATAAAATGATTTGGATAAGAGCAGAGAGTTCATTTATAAAGTTTGCGGACAATAACAAGCTGGGAGGGGTTGCAAGCACTTTGGAGGACAGGATTACAATTCAAAAATGATCGTGACAAACCAGAGAAATGGTCTGACATAAAGAGGATGAAATTCAACAAGGACAAATGCAAAATACCATATTTAGGACGGAACAATCAGTTGCACAAACACAAAATGGGAAATGACTGCCTAGGAAGGAGTACTGCAGAACAGAATATGGAGGTTATAGTGGATCACAAACTAAATAGGAGTCAACAATGTAACACTGTCACAAGAAAGAGAACATCATTCTAGGATGTATTAGGAGAATTGTTGCAAGAAAGATATGAAGTAATTCTTCTACTCTACTCAGCACTGATATGGGCTCAACTGGAGTATTGTGTCCAGTTCTGGGCATCACATTTCAGGAAAGATGTGGACAAACTGGAGAAAGTCCAGAGGAGAGCAACAAAAATGATTAAATGTCTAGAAAACATGACCTCTGAGGAAATACTGAAAAAATGGGGTTGGTTTAGTCTGAAGAACAGAAGACTGAGGGGGGACATGAAGACAGTCTTCAAGTATGTAAAAGGTTGTTATGAAGAGGAGGGTGATAAATTGTTCTCCTTAACCACTGAGGATAGGACAATAAGCAATGGGCTTAAATTGCAGCAAGGGAGATTTAGATTGGACATTAAGAAAAACTTCTGTCAGGGCTGTTAAGCACGGGAACAAATTGCCCAGGGAGGTGTGGAATCTCATCATTGGAGGTTTTCAAGAAGAGGTTAGACAAACACCTGTCAGGGATGGTCTAGAGATAACACTCAGCCCTGCCTCAGTGCAGAGGACTGGACTAGATGATTTATCATGTTCCTTTCCAGTCCTACATTCCTACAAATTCTATGATATTGTATCTACAGACCTCAACCAGATCAGGACCCCAACGTACTAGACACTGGACACTCATACAGTAAATGACCAGTCGACTCAGAATTGCCACCCACAAGTGTTCAAAAATCATGAGTCAGGCTTCCCCAAAAAAATCACAAGATTAGTTTAAAAATCTGAGTGATTTGGGGGTTATTTTATTTGCCTCTGTTTTTGAGCATTTGGGGTGCAGCAGGGTCACATTTTCAAGCTTTACTCCCCAACCATGGTGGATAAAAACTTACTTAAAAAAACCCGGAAGCTTAGATTCTTTCCTAATCACGTGCCTCCAGGAGTTGGGGCTTTAAGAAAGCCCCCAAGTATCACAAGACGTGCGATAAAATCCCAAGCATCGGCATCACTAGGGACTTAGCCTGCAAAATCATATGCACCACTTTCTGCAGAAGGGTAGAGAATGGGAGTTACATACATAATCGCCTGCAATAGGAAAAGAGGAAAATATGCCCTCGTCATTCCCAAATTTAAAATTCTCTGTTCTTTATCACTGTCCTCCTTATAAGAATGCCCATTTTTTTTAAACACAGACGAAGCTAGATTCCCAAAAACAGTGCTATGCTACGGCCAGAGGATTGTATATTTTGCAAGAAGCTAATGATTACATGGAAATGTATGACAGAGCTGGGAGGACCTTGCTATAATTAGCGCAAACATTACTCTTACCCACTCCACTCTTTTTCTCGAGGAGTCAGTCATCAGAAAAATGCTATGTGTCGCCTAGCTCCATCTGTGTAGGGAGGTTAAGAAGAGGAGCTCTTGTCTCTTACTGATCTCTAGAAGTGTTGTAAACACCAGAGATTCCATAATTAAACGTCTGTGTCTATTTGCAGAGGCGCTTTGTGCTAACAGCTGCTCCTGCAGGGAACACTAACCGCTCCCTGCACATGGGGATGATATCCATGGGTAATAAATTGTGGTTTACAATGAACCTTAGATTTCTCTAACCTGCACTCTGCCCACTAAGGGTATGTCTACACTGCAATTAGACACCTGCGGCCGGCCTATGCCAGCTCACTCGGTCTCAGGTTAAGGGGCTGTTTAACTGCAATGTAGACATTCAGGCTCGGGCTGCAGCCCAAGCTCTGGGACCCTCCCACCTCGCAGGGTCCTAGAGCCCAGGCTCTGGCCTGAGCTGGAACGTTGGCACCAGTGGTACCCCTGGTTGAGAACATGTACCCCTGGGGTACACAATGGTCTTCCAGGGGGTACATCAACGCTTCTAGAGATTTGCCTGGTTTTACAACAGGCTACATAAAAAGCACTAGCAAAATCAGTACAATCTAAAATTTCATACAGACAATGACTTGTTTATACTATACACTGAAATGTAAGTACAATATTTATATTCCAATTAATTTATTTTATAATTATATAGTAAAAATGAGAAAGTCAGCCATTGTTCAGGAATAGTGTGCTGTGACCCTTCTGTATTTTTATGCTTGATTGTTGTAAGCAGGTAGTTTTTCAGGGAGGTGAAACTTGGGGGTACAGAAGACAAATCAGACTCCTGTCTGGAAAGGTTGAGAACCACTGGTCTACATCGCAGCTAAACAGCCCCATAGCCCGAGTCAGCTGCACATAGACATATCCTAAAGAGTTCCTTTAACATACCAAACCTCTGAGCAGCTTCATACAGCACCATTCAGAAAAATACAAGCAGCTGGGCACAAAAATAGTCCCCCCTCCCCCAGTGTGGAACTTCCCCTCCCTCAGTATCACACCCCTTCTGAAGATCTGCGCTAGTGATTGGTTGAAGGTCTGGTATCTAGCACTGCAGCAGCGCTAGAAACAGGAACTTAAACCATTTTAAGGAGAGGCTCCCCGCAAACCCCTGAGCCACTGGATTTCTTCAAGCTCTGATGTTTTAATGTGCAGAAAAGCTATTTCAGGGGCCATTTAGAGATAATTTCTCTCCCCCTCCCCTCTGGTTTCACAGGTGGAAGGACACAAGAAATAGCCCCAATAAGAGTTTTTAGAACTCTAACATTTCGAAAGTGGGTTTTCTGTAATATCCCGGGGTATACACGGACGACCTGGCAGCGTGGTACGAAGGGTTTATCAGCATGCGTTTGGAATAACCTGCATAACCTCACTCATGGCTTTGCCACACCCAGCTAACACCAATATCGCTATTTCATGCCGCTAAAAGTTTTATGCCACACCACCTCATCGTGCATTCCGTATTTTATAGAATACTGCGTTAAAGGACCATTGCAAAGCCAAGCACTGAACATGTAGGAAATGCTACAATGAAGGATGCCTGCGCTGCTTAATTTGGCCCCTTAATTTGACAGTCTTTAATTACATGATCACATATTATTTTATTCATAGGGCCGCTGCCTCATTCAGTGCACCGGATGGACGTGCTCGGAAACGAGCATCTATCCAATGTTTTGTTTTTTCCTCGTTGTACAATGCGTCCCAAGGCCTTGTTCACCGCACGCTACTCAACCCCTGCTCTGAAATCAGAATTATTGGTTTTTCCTCTGGGCTTGTCTGTGGTCCTCATCACGACAGTATCTGAGCGCTTCACAAATACAGAACGGATTTATTTTCACAGCACCCCTATGAGATGAGAAGGCATTTGCCCCATTTTACAGATGGGGAACTGAGGTACAAAGTTACAAGCCACTGAAAACAGGGTCTTATAATTGGAAGCGTTGGACAACCTTAATAGCAGTGCTACCAGCTGTCATTATTACAGTGAGCTGTCATGGGATGTGAAACAGTTACCCCTTAAGCTCAGGTGGTAGAGGTACATGCTGGGGATCTGAAGGTCCAATGTTTGAACCTTTCTGATAACCGATAATCCTTAAGCTTGCACATGGCAAAACTCCTGTTTGCAGCAACATAGTCTATGGGATGAGGCAGTAGGCTGGGAATCAGGAGGCTCGGGTTCAAATCCCAGTGCTACCCTTGGCCTGCTGCATGATCTTGACAATCTATTTCTGTGCCTGTTTCCCACCCCACCCTTTATCTGTTTACACTGTAAGATCTTAGGGATGGGGACTGCCTCTTACTGGGTGTCTGTACACAGCCTAGCATTTTTCAAGCTAAATTCTATGGTGAGTGCATCCATTTCCTCTCAGGGGATACATTCCAAACTGGAGGCTCACGGGTCAGCTTTTAAACAGATTCTCAATGAATCAGAAAACGGGTAATAAAAGATAGTAAGACATGCAACGGCTGTACACTGGCAAACGCTAGAGAGCGTAGTGCATCTGTTCATGGCTTGTGGGAATGTCTCCTCCCTGGCGAAGAGTAACTAACCCCCACGCTGCAGACAATACACAATTAATAGGCAAGTCAAAGGTGTGAGTGACATTGCAATCTAGTGGCCGGACCACAGAGAGGATGAGGGCCTTACTATTACTGGGTTCTCAACCTTTTCCCTTTTTGAGGCCTCCCTCAACATGCTAAAAAAACTCCAGGGCCCAGCATGGGATGAGGGGGGGAAAACTCAGGGCTCCGGGCCAGGGGTGGGACCCTTGGCATAGGTGTAGTTTGACTTCTATTTGGGGGCGGGGACAAATGCCGGCAGTGCTCAGGCCAGCTCCGCACAGCAGGGTCCAGGGATGGAGCGCGAGCGCCACCTCCACCCCCGACTCACCTCAGCAGGCCACCCACCTGTCTGGGGCTGTGTGCTGGTGGCTGCTCCCCGAGGGCTCTGCCGGCGCCGGAGCCGGGTCCCCGCTTGGGCAGCTCTGGCCGACTGCGTGAGCAATCAAAGGGGGCTGGGAGCTGAGGAGCAGCTGCAACCCCAGGCACCAGCAGCAGATGGGGGAAATGCCACAGCTGCCCACTCCGTGGCACCACCACAGCCAGAGGAGCAGCTGCCTGGCTCCAGCTTCCCACCTAGGATCTGGCCAGAGGGTGGGGTCTGAGGGGGGCTGAGGGAGAGGAGGAGGAGGTGGGGGGTGGAGCTGTCCGCAGGACAGCCCCGTTCTGGGTAAGGCACTGCAGTTTAGGGGTGGCAACACCCTTGTGTCCCCTCAACTCTGCCTATGGGCTCAAGGCTTCAGCCCCATTCCCGGCTTCAGCGGGGGGTGGGAGGGGAGCTCGGGGTTTCAGCCCACCATGCCCAGGTTCAGCGGGAGGGGGGGGGAGGGGGAGAGGGGAGCTCGGGGTTTCAGCCCCATGCTGCTCCTGGCTTAAGGGGGGGAGGGGAACTCGGGGCTTCAGCCCCACACCGTTCCCAGCTTCAGCCCCATGGGGGGCACCGGGGTTTGGGGCTTCAGCCCCGCACCGCTCCCAGTTTCAGCTCTGTGGGGAGGCACCAGGGCTCAGGGTTTCAGCAGGGGGGCCCCCCTGAAAGGACTCACGGACTGCACCTCCCAGTTGAGAACTGATGGTCTAGTGGACAGAGCACTGGACTGGGACTCAGAAGACCTGGGTTCTCTTCCTAGCTCCTCCACTGGCCTGCTGGGTGACAATGGGCACGTCGCTCCACCGCTCAGTTTCCCTGTGTGTAAAATGGAGAGGATACGGACCTCCCTTGTAAAGCGCTTTGAGATGTCCTGATGAACAGGGGTTACATAAAAGCTAGGTATTATTACTACTACTAGTAACTGCAGGAATTCTCCCTTAGCTCAACTGGCAGACACCTATATTAATGGGGCTTAAAGACAAGGGCTCTAGTCCTGTTTAGCCACGTGTGCAGTGGGTGAAATTCTAGGCCTATTTAAGACAAGTGGCATTTTTCCATGGCCTTCAATGAGGAACAAGATTTCATCTTGTCTGTTGCTTGCAATATACAAATCCTCTACCGCAGGAAGGAAGATTTTTGTGGGGCATAAGATGAGCAGCTTCAAAGAGAAACAAGAATCCCAAACATTTTAGTGGCCTTATATTTCTCAGTCTCCCCTAGGGCCCAGAAACGATCAGAGACCATTAGGGTGACATCATGGAGCACCTCAGAGGGAACTCAAAGTGGGACGAGACATGCAGAGAAGCAATGCAAACCGTTTCCTGGTTAGCTTTGAGCGTTCAACTGGTTGAGTCAGTTTGTTTTTTCGGTCTTAATGTTAGTTTACTTCCTCACAGTGAATGAGCCTCTTTGATGCTAGAAGCACAGGTCTGAGGACGGGGTTTGATTGTTAACAGCTCCTGCAGAGGTGGGAATGGTGAACGCAGTAGTACACAGACACAGGGTGAGAACCGTGAAAACCTGTCCTCGTTGAAGTCCATGGCGAAACTCCCACTGACTTCAAAGGGGACACAATTTCATCCCCTCTTCCTTGATAAATCACACACACAAGTCACCACTGGCTATTACATCTTCTTGAATTCCTCTTGGACACAGTGGTATTTTTTGACCAAGAACAGAATTCAGGACCCAGAGGAAACCCTTTTAAAGCACAAATTCTGGCCTTGATTCAGGAAAGCAGTCAACTGTATGCTTAAATCCATCTCTATTCAGAAAAGCCCTTTCAGCACATGCTTAACTTTAAGCTTATGTCTCAGTCCCATTGACTTCTATGGGACTTAAGCATGTGCTTTCCTGCATTTCCTGCATAGGGACACTATCTTGAATTGGGGCCCAAACGTTAATCAGAAAAAGACCCCAAAAGAGACATGCTGCGTTAGCCACCTGAAACTTAAGGGACACCGACAAGCTAAGAACTCCTCCTTCTCTCCAGCCGTTTTTAACACCGGAGATGGCTATACCTGAAAGAAATGAGAAAACAACACATTTTCCTTCCCCATCCCCATCCCCCCCTCCCCAGTTTATTCATTCTGCATTTGACAGCACTTTCGGCGTAGACAGGTGATTCTGGAGGGGAAGCACGGAAGTAGGGAATCAGTTGGCTCTGCGCAGATCTTTCACAAAGCAACAGACTAAACAAAAGCACTTTAAAATAGGAAAATGTGATTGTAAGGCACAAGCCCTGGGAGAGGAGGAGTATCTGACACCACTGCTTACTACTTTTTTTTTTTTTTTTTAAATATGACTAAACTTCCAGTTGAGGACTGTAATGGAGTCAACCGCCTCCTGAGACCCGCCCTTATGGCCAGGGGTGGCTCGGTCTCAGCTGCCTTCTGCTCAGGTCCCAGGAAGAATCCACCAAGGCTTTCTGTCCAGTGACACCCCTCCTGGGGGTCCGGGTTTCTGAACAGAACAGTTTGAAACAATCCTGAAAGTCGAGTCTCAAAATAAGCTACACCCAGCCCTATTTTGGCGGAATTCTCCCCAGGCCTCCCTCTGCCTTTTCCAGCCATCTGGCTCCACATGGTAGCAAGCCAGCTGCCTCTCCTGCTCTCCCCCTGGTTTTTCAGGGTTCCTGCAGGAGCCTGGCTACTCCCCGCTTTTCCCATCAGCTGCTCCCAGGCTTCCATCCTGCCTGGTGGGAGAGTTAAACCCCCTGTCCCAAGGACTAGCCCAGGAGTCTGTCCCTTCCTCCCTTCTCTCTCCAGGCCTGGCCTGAGTTAATCACATGATCTCATTCATTATTACCCACCTGGGGAGGTGAGCACATCTAGTCACAGGTGGGGCGGAGGCCCCATTTCCCCTTAAAGGGCCAGCCACCCTGTGACTGTGACCCCTAAAACGACTTTGATTCCCATCTCTTTGCACCCAACCCCTCCTAGATCCCACAGCTGACAGACCAAGGCAGTGATTAAAACTCACATTCCTTAGGTGCTGCTGAATAATCTTGGCATTTTAAAGCGACTGAAGCACACTTTCCGGGACTGGCTTCGCTCCAGCAGCACAGCAGTTTCCAGAGAGTACTGAGAGGGCACCGTTTAATTTCAACGGTATAGCAATAAGCCTCTTTGTCTAAATGCGCTGCACACAGGGAAAACGTGGGAGAGGGAGACTCTCTCCTACTTCTGAGCAAAACCTAAATTACCTACAAATTACCATTTAAAAAAACCTCATCCTCTTTGACTTCAGAGTCGCACTAGGGGGATTGGATGTCCAATTTCCATTCATTTTAACCTTGTGTGGGAGGCCTTTATGGGAACTGGATTCCAGATCCCATTGATGGCTGTGAAAATCTTACCCACAAAGTCCATGTCACATAGGCATCTATCTCCTTCCTTTTACTTATCCATTGGATTTCATGCACTGGGTGTTTTATCACAGCGGGTAATGCACAGCAACGCTCTGCTAGTCCATTCTCTTCTCGTCTTGGAAATCTCCCCCAAAATCTTCCTGGTGCCTGGCCCTGCATGACCTCGCCCTGCACCTTTGGTGAGCAACACTGACTTCTACAGGACTCAGCGTGGACACACAGGTGCATCCACACCCATCACATTGAAGGACTGGGGCTTGAGTGTGCATAACTACCTAGGAAATCAAGTGAGTTTCTGCTGCAGGGGACAGGAGGACCCAGCTATTGGGGTACCATAACACTTCCTTAACTGATGTTCAGACATCTTACTTGAATTTGGTGGTTGGCTTATATCCTCCTATTATCTCTTGTACTAGGTTTACTCTATCAGAACCTAGCTGTGGCCAGCAATTTTTCCGGCAAGAAAAACTGCTTTTAGTAACAATTACAGTAAATTTCCTTCCCTAAGGCTGTGGTGGTAGGACTACAGGACTGTTTGATAAACCTATTTTACCAAGACCCCCCAATCAGCTAGAAGAGCTTATCTAACAAGTGTGAAAAGTTAGTACAGTATCTATCTCATGTCTGCTTCCCAGTCCTGCAACACCCATTCATGTTGCTGTCACACCGAATAAGTGGATCACAATAACCCATTTAAAGCTATACACTTAAATCAATTAAGGTGACTAGTGTAGCTGGATTGCTGTAACTTCAGCCAGGATGGCAAAGGACATCTCTTTCACCATGACCTGCTCCAGGACTCGTTTCACTTTCAACTTCTCTGAGTCATCTAATCACTGGATAGTCAGTTGTTTGCTCCTGGCACCAGGAAGATATTGACATTTATGTACGAGCCTGATGCTAGTTATGACCAAGAGGACACTTCATTATAAGAGTCCCATTTCCAAGCACTGGGGGGGGGGGGGGGGGGGAGGGAAGAACTGCTCAGGCTTATACTCGTCTCAATCTATTATTAATTATAATTATTTATTTGTATTGCTATAGCACCTAAAAGCCCCAATCAGGGATCTGGGTCCCATTGTGCAGAGTGCTGTACCTGTGAATAAAGAGACAGACACTCCTTCAAAGAGCTGAACACCTTCCCAGAGGATTCATGGATTTTAAGGCCAGAAGGGATCGTTATGATCATCGAGTCCGATCTCCTGCATCACACAGGCCACAGAACCTCAGCCAGGAACATCTGCATCAAGCCCATGACTTCAGTTTGAGCTAGAGCATCTCTTTTAGAAAGACATCCAGCCTTGATTTAAAGACTGCAAGAGCTGGACAATCCACCACCTCCCTAGATAAATTGTTCCAGTGGTTAATTACCCACCACACGGTTAAAAATTTGCACCTTATTTGTACTCTGAACTTGTCTCTCTTCAGCTTCCAACTGCTGGATTTTGTTACACCTTTTCCTGCTAGATTAAAGAGACGACATCTATCAGAAATCTCCTCCCCATGTAGGTACTTGTAGACCATGGTCAAGTCACCTCTTGATCCTCTCTCGGACAAACTACATAGACTGAGCGACAGTGATGGTGAGAGATAACAAGTGAAGAAAATTAATGAGTGAGGAGCAAGGGGAGGACAAGATAAGGGTGAAAACTAATTTGATTTGGCTTAATAAGCAGCAGTCACAGTACATCCATTGCCCAGTCACCGTGGAGTGTTCTGCAGGCAGATGATTCATTTATTTGTAAAGCTTGGAACAATTCCATTTGCTCATTTCTTCACTGGGGCGGGGGGAGGGGTGGGGGGGGAGATGGGAGGAATGTATTTTTTCATGGCTAAAGTCAATCTTGAGAGAGACTCTCTTTGAATTCAGATCTCTCCAAATATATATCAGTTTGAAATTTGCCATGGGACGACCCATGAACCTGGACATGTCTGAAGAAGTATGGTTAATAAAACAAAAGTGAGGGGCTGTCCAAGACTCGGACAGCCCTGCACACCGTTGGACACTAACTGCTTTACAGCACAGCAAGCTGGGGAGCTCTGGATGGAGCAGTGAACAAAACCAAAGTGGTTTGGGGTTTTTCAGACTTCATCTATTAGGCTTTGGCCTTGTAACCCAAACCCAGGAGTGGTTTGCCTCTGGCTCCTACACTCTCCAAACCCTCAAAGCTTTGGAGAGAGCTCCACTTTCAAACAACCTTAATCTACTAATTATGGGCTTCGACCAAAGCCCATCAAAGTCCATGGAAACGCTCCCAAGGACTTCAGTGGATCAGACCCCCTATGCAGCTGGAGCCAGACCCTAGCTGCAGTCAATTAAGAGTTGCAATAAGTGTTTGGTGCATACATTTGAAGCTCACCTCACCCATCACAGGTCAGCCTTCAGAAAAGGTAAGCGCCATAAACTGTTAATGCAAAATGATGAGTGAGGTTTTCTGCACACCAGTCAGGAAATTCAAAGTCTTGGTTCCCACAGCAACCATCACCTGGTTCCCTTGGGTATATATAGTATTTGCATTAATAGTCGTATTTTATATAAAGCCAGGCAAGTTAACAGCATATGACGCAACACAAGGCCCAGGTTATGGCTGGCGTGGGAACCTTAACACTGTATTTACTGATGCTTTGCTCACCACAATGTTGCACGAATGTAACTTTCCTCCCACACTGAGTATTACGTTTCTCGGTCTTAACTAAAAGCACATTTCCGCTGGCAGATTCGGGCTGGAGCTGCCGTGGCCGACATGAACCCCAATAGCTGTTGCTTTAGCACAACCACAGAGCACTTGCTTGCGAAGCAGTAGTTCCACCTCGGACTTCTGCCAATGAATTCGATTTGTACGTACAGCTGCTGCTGCAGGACGCCCAATTTAAGGGGCATCCCCTGCCCTGTGCGTTAAACCACTGAGCTATCCCTCCCCGAGTGTGAGTACTGGCCTGCTAAACCCAGGGTTGTGAGTTCAATCCTTGAGGGGGCCACCTAGGGATTTGGGGCAAAAATCTGTCTGGGGATTGGTCCTGCTTTGAGCAGGGGGTTGGACTAGATGACCTCCCGAGGTCCCTTCTGTCAAGGCTGTATCCCCACTTTGAACTTTAGGGTACAGAGGTGGGGGCCTGCATGAAGACTTCTAAGCTTAATTACCAGCTTAGATCTGGTCCGCTGCCACCATTCCCTACCCTGGGAAGCCTTGAGAAACCTTTCACCAATTCCCTGGTGAATACAGATCCAAACCCCTTGGATCTTAAGACAAGGAGAAATTAACCATCCCCCTCCTTTCCCCCACCAACTCCTGGTGAATACAGATCCAAACCCCTTGGATCTTAAGACAAGGAGAAATTAACCATCCCCCTCCTTTCCCCCACCAACTCCTGGTGAATACAGATCCAAACCCCTTGGATCTTAAGACAAGGAGAAATTAACCATCCCCCTCCTTTCCCCCACCAACTCCTGGTGAATACAGATCCAAACCCCTTGGATCTAAAACAAGGAAAGATCAACCAGGTTCTTAAAAAGAAGGCTTTTAATTAAAGAAAAAAGGTAAAAATCATCTCTGTAAAATCAGTATGGAAAATAACTTTACAGGGTAATCAAACTTAAAGAGCTCAGAGGACTCCCCTCTAGTCTTAGGTTCAAAGTACAGCAAACAAAGATAAACACTCTAGTAAAAGGTACATTTACAAGTTGAGAAAACAAAGGAAAACGAATACGCCTTGCCTGGCTGTTTACTTACAAGTTTGAATTATGAGAGACTTGGTTAGAAAGATGGGGAGAACCTGGATTGATGTCTGGTCCCTCTCAGTCCCAAGAGCGAACAACCCCTTAAACAAAGAGCACAAAAACAAAAGCCTTCCCCCCCCCAAGATTTGAAAGTATCTTGTCCCCTTATTGGTCCTTTGGGTCAGGTGTCAGCCAGGTTACCCGAGCTTCTTAACCCTTTACAGGTAAAAGGATTTTGGAGTCTCTGGCCAGGAGGGATTTTATAGTACTGTACACAGGAGAGCTGTTACCCTTTCCTTTATAGTTATGACACCTTCCAACCCTCATGTTCTAGGATTCTATTAAAGCAATTGTGTGTTTAAGCTGTCAGGCCTGGCTCTCAGCGGAGGTGACAGGGCTAGATTTCACACATCCAGATTCTCATGGGCCACCCTCCGTCACAGGCTCCTTTTCCTAACAAAGCGCTGCATGCTCATTAGATCCGGCCTCAGCATTCACCGGCGACATCTCACCATTTCCCTAGGACTCCTCCAGCTGTTGTTATTGGAGATGGTGACAAGAAGAAACGGACATGAATAAGGAACCAAAAAGAAGAAACAGCAGCAGCTAGAAAAGAGGAAAGGGTCTGAACAACATCTTCCAGGCGCCTATTCGCTGCTTGTGTGAGTTTAAACTTTTACCTGACTTCCTGCTTCCAGCTATAAATTAGGCTAAGAGCTGAAAGCTGGCCGGCTGTTTGCAAGTACTGGAATGTTTCCTTAGGTGAGTGGTGCTCCATCTGCAAAAGTCTAGCTGAAGGCAGGGTACAAGATGCGACTGAAACGGAACTGTTCCCCACTGCATTGTAATGCACCCCCTCCTTGCCAGTGCATCATATTTGTAATAGTTTGAAACAGACACATTTACATGAGCGGTGTCAAACTCATTCAGGGGAGAGGGCCAAATCCCATGTTTAACTATGGCCCCTGGGCAGGGGTATCACTTCAGTGGGAGATCTGCTGGGGGTTTAGGATATAGCCCTGATGTCAATGAGAGGCTTGCCCAGAGATCACGGCCTTCCTGGGGCAAGTGAAATTTTAGGCTTCATCACCTGGAATTAATTTTCGAGTTTCAGGCTCTCTTCCGAATCTGGCAGAGAGTCCCGTACCCAGTCACATTCAAACAGGAACTTTCTTCACAATGCTGATGATTAAAAATAGTGGGGGGTTTAAATGAAAGCTTAGATTCCCCAGAATTTGATGCAATGCAAGTCACATACAGATATCTAAGAGGCTGGGGATCCAGCCCAGGGACTAGGTGTACGAGACTTCTAGCCTACACAGATCCACTCTGTGAAGGAGCCATTCTTTGCCGACATTCAGCATTTAGAGCATTAAAGCACGTCTCCCTCCATCGCCACAACGGAAGATCTTGTCCATCTTAGGAGAGCTAGTAGAGGGAGGAGAACTTCAAAATCCTATTTGCTCACAGTTCAGCAAAGCAACAGACTGAAGCAGAAGCGAGTAATGAGAAAACATCCGACGAGGTTTTAGGAAGTGTGTGTGTGGGGGGGGGGAAATGCATCAAAGCAAGCTTCACCGAACTGATGAGCCAATCAGCAAAAAGATGAGACAAGTGGAAGCAAGGAAGTGAAACGGACCCCATAAGGATGTAGCGAAAGAAGCAGAAGTAATAATGAGCATTAGCCACGGCGGGAGAATCGCAGTCGGGCCCGAGGCAGCGTGTCCGCGCATTGTTTTGGCTTTTTAACCAAGCTCAGGGAATAGCCCTGAAAAACGTTCAAAGTGACGGTGGCAGCAAGCAGCAGTATTGGAGGGAAAAGCCCTCTGACATGACGTTGTCTCTCTGGGGTGGGTGGATACAGGCAGGGTAGCCCCCACCCCCTTCCAATCAGGGCCGGCTCCAGGCACCAGCCGACCAAGCACGTGCTTGGGGCGGCACCTCGGAAGGGGCGGCCAATCTTGGGGTGGCGGGGGGCACTCGGGGTTTTTTGTTTTTGTTTCAGCGGCACGGTGGTGGCGGGGGCTGGCGCGGCGCTTGGTGGCGCGGCGCTGGGGGGGCGGGGGTTGGCGCGAGGGGGGGGACGGGGGATTGGGCGGCCCGGCGCGGCGCTTGGGGGGGTGGGGGTTACGGCTGCCTGGCCCGGCGCTCGGGGGCTTTGGCTGCGCGGCGCTGGGGGGGGGCGGGGGTTGGCGCGGCGTGGCGCTCGGGGGTTTCGGTGGCCCGGCGCGGCGCGGCGCTCGGGGGTTTCGGTGGCCCGGCGCGGCGCTCGGGAGGGGCGGGGGTTTCGGTGGCCGGGCGCGGCGCTCGGGAGGGGCGGGGGTTTCGGTGGCCCGGCGCGGCGCTCGGGAGGGGCGGGGGTTTCGGTGGCCCGGCGCGGCGCTCGGGAGGGGCGGGGGTTTCGGTGGCCCGGCGCGGCGCTCGGGAGGGGCGGGGGTTTCGGTGGCCCGGCGCGGCGCTCGGGAGGGGGCGGGGGTTTCGGTGGCCCGGCGCGGCGCTCGGGAGGGGGCGGGGGTTTCGGTGGCCCGGCGCGGCGCTCGGGGGGGGGCGGGGGTGGCGCGGCGTGGCGCTCGGAGGTTTGGGCGGCCCGGCCCAGGGGGCGGGGGTTACAGCGGCGCAGCGTGGCGCTGGGGGGGGCGGAGGTTTTGCCGGCCCGGCCTGGCGCTCGGGGAGGGGGGCGGGGGTTTTGGCGGCACAGCATGGCACTGGGGGGGGGGGGGGTGTTACGGCGGGGCGGTGCTCTTTTTTTTTTTTTGGCCTGGGGCGGCAAAAAAGGTTAGAGCCAGCCCTGCTTCCAATCCTCTGGACATTCGCGGCTGTGTCCCATAGGCATCAAGGCATCGCACTTCCAGATTTCCCAGCTTTGTGGCTTAGAAGCAAAGGGGTGGGGGTAGGGCATCAGCCTCACCCGCTGACCAAAATACCAACGTGTTGCTCTGTAACGGGGAGGGAAGAGCCAGAGCACAGCACACAGGACCTGCCCCTCTGCACAGATGACTTGAGAGCCAGAAGGGTCCTGAGACACCACCTCCCACCTGCCCTCTGAAGAAGAGGAACCCGCTTCCCCCAGCCTGTCTCCTTGCTTCAGCGTTTCAACTCCCTGAGTAACTGACGCTCTCCCGAGAGGCGGGGGATGAAAGGGGGCCTGTCTTCTTGAAAATCTTGGACAACCAGCTCCAGGGCCCTGTGTGCTAGGAGACCTCAGACAACGGTGGTTTTTGCAGCTGTGGAGTCGAGGGCAAAATTTACAACCATTCAGGTCTAGTTTCACGCTCTTCACAAAGGCAAAATTCCCACTACCTTCCTTGGGGACTTTCACCTGGGTGGGGCGTACAGGATCAGGCCCCAAAACTCTTGAGGGTCTCTCCTAGACCCACAACATGTCTCCCAGCGAGAGATTTCAACAGGGATTTAACATCGCACAATCAGCCATCATGCCAGGCCTAATTACTATGGTAACCACATGTACTGGAGGTTGTTTCTCTCTTAAAATGACTCACGGATTTTTAAAAAGAAGAAGTGGTGCCTCTGCCACACTGTTTTTAGACTGACAACAGAAAACACACACACCCCTACCTCTTGCAGGAATACTGTCCCCTCAGTTATCATCCTTACACGCTTCAAACACAGCTGCTGTGCTCTTTGGAGACAGAATCTGGGTCTGCCTTCCTCTTGGTGTGAATAGAGAAAAACAGTCCCTTGTATGATTCAGCCATCTAGGATAAATCTACATAAATCCCAGCACTATAATCCAATTAATGTGACTCTGTCAATTGTTTAGAGATGACATATCTGCTTCTGTTGCAAATAGTTTGCAATTTCATGGCCCTATTTTAAAGGTAGAATCAAGAGAAGCAGGAACATTATGTTTGCTAGTAGATTAGAGAATACAATGGAAGGAATTCTAACCTGACCGGGCAGATTCTCCGCCCCACCCAAACTCAGCTAAGTAGAGGGGGAACCCAGAAGGAACCTGGTTACAGTTTTCTAATCCTGAACACAAATGGCCCAGGCACAAGTTAAAGTTGCAGGGCAGCAGAGTTCCCCTCCCTGCTCCCCAAACAATCCCCTTGTCCCCCCCCCCCAGTATGAGGAGTGAAGGGGGTGCAAAAA
Organism: Emys orbicularis; assembly: GCF_028017835.1. NCBI lineage: Eukaryota > Metazoa > Chordata > Testudines > Emydidae > Emys > Emys orbicularis. Next base: position 8,536,297 of record NC_088686.1, on the reverse strand, counting down.
AAAAAACAAAAACAAAAACAGCTGCGCTGACTCTCCCAGCTTTTGGCAAGCAGAGTTCCCCTGCACAGAGCAAATTCTCCATAGGCCATCTCTGGTTGCTGTAAGGCCACTTTCCACTGCTTATGGCCTCAGCAGCCCTGAGAACCCAGCCCACAGCATGCAAGAGGCATCCTCCAGGCCACTTGGCTCGGCTTATGTCCACACTGGCTCTCACTAGCCTCTTTTCAGCACTGTTCGGTGGAAGCTCACAGCTCTGTTCACCCAGCACCCAGTCCATTTTACTCACTTCTAATTCTATCTTCCCCAAGGCTACAGTCAGCTGTTCTCCAATGCACCTGCAATTACTGTCCTCAGCTAACACGAGCCAAGGCCCATTGTCAGCTGTCATCTATGGAAAGCAGATTTCATGGGCAAATTAGGAAATACAGAGACGAAATCATGAATCTTTCACCTAGACACACACTATGGAAAGCTCTGCTGATCTTACGTTACTGCAGGACCAAGTAGGATTTAGAGCTCGCCAGAACAAACCAACCAACCTTTTTCTTCTCTCACAGCCTAACCTCATCATCTTCCTAAACAAGACCAGAACGTCACCCTGGCCTGAATCCAGCCGGAACGGCTGATGCTTCTTGCTACCCACCCTCTGCATTACATCTTCCACATCTTTGAAATCGGCCTTTTCTTGGCAGCTAACTGGCCGGGTCCGTCTAGGCAAACAATTCGCAAACAAACAAAAATCCCTGCGGATTCTGCTCACTCTTCTTGGTAAACCAGCTCACAGGCCAGAAGCCAAGCAGATAAAAGGTACTGAGCTAGATCCTAAGCTCCGGCCAAGGAGTTCTCGGTGCAGCTGAGGAGGGGGTGTGCAGAAGCATGGGCTGCTCTTCACCAGGCCAGTGGCTGGCTATGGGGTAGGCTATTGTAACCTGTACCAGTGGGAAGGGACCTCAAGGAGCTGTTATGATGGCTGGGGATCACTGGAGTGAAGGGGAGGCCTGACCGCCCCCCATCTTCCGGCCACACATGCTAGTCTGGCAGCTGAGTAGGTGGAGTGGTTGGCCTAAGAGCAGCTACGGTGACTCTACTGTACCCCAGGCTCCCCCTCCAGGGGAGAGATTTGCCAGATTTTGGCCACATTGCGGTAGCATGGGCGTGTAAGTGAGGGCAGAATCAGACTCATCATCCAGAAGATGTTAAGATTGTACTGGCTCCTCGCATCGTCACTCACACACCCAGAGGTAGCGCCGTGCCACCAGGAAACACCCCCCCCGAAGTATTTAACAACAGGGAGGAAACTAGTTTAGAACTTTCCCTGAAATTGAAATCCAATTACGAGCCACTTTCTCAAAGGCCAGCACGAGAAATGGATGGGAAACCTGTCTGAGGGGAAGGCACCGAGATGGATACTTGGGCAGAGGCCGAGCCCGTCTGAGGTTAGTTACTTCGGTTGAATGGGCAGCCAAGGGAACTCCCAAGGTTTCCTTTAATGTATGTCTCTGCAGACTGCCTGAGACAGAGCGGCACTTTAAGTGCAACCCTGTCTAGTCTGACCCGGGTTTTACAATCACTTTCTAATGTGACAGAGGTTTTCATTAAACAGGACTGACCCCTCCCCGGAGCTTCCAGCTGGCATGGGGCGGAGGTTCCCAGAACTTGGAATGTGCACACGGCAGCAGCAGCCCACTAGGGCAATGCTTGCTCATGCCAAGCTCTCCGGTGAGCCGATTTCTGCCGCACGTTCCGCGTCTGGAGAGCTAGTCTCAAGATGTTCCGAACAAATTGCCGGCCCCAGTGAGATTGGGGAGTAAGAGCTGTGCCAGCGGGATTCCGTAGAGGTACCACGCCAGACTCTCACTAGGTCTGGAAACCACCTCGCTGCTACACCTGCTCTCCCACATTTCAAGATTAGTTCCCAAGCTGCAGGCAGCAAAATCCAAGACTTTTTTTTTTTTTTCCCCCTGTACTGTTTATAGTCCCAGACATCATCTGGTTGAATTCGCTCTGTTCATCACTCCTGCTCAAGAGATATACCATACCACCTTTCATATGATTGCCATATACCCCTGGGTGTGCTACAGCACCTACAATACCCCCAAAGGAGTAGGGAAAAGACTTCTCCTCAAACAAAGAGACATGACCACAAATGTTTCTCACTTCCTGTGCATTGCCTGAAGACACATCCCCATCATATATGGGGGGCTGAGTTGGCAGATATGGGAAATTAAATACACCATTGGCTTTTATTCGCCTTTCATTGGTGAACACAAGCAGAAGGTACACACAGCAACTTCCGCAAGTAAAGTGGCCACGCCCATTAACACTCAGTCACCGGGATAACTGGGATGGAAAAGCACAGCGGCACGAAGCATGCCTTGAAGAGAAGCAGTCCAGCAAGAAACTCTCAGTGCCAGCCAAGTCGTTCCTGAATGCTGCTTAGAAACCTTCCTAATGCAGCATTTAAAAGCAATTAGCAGCCCCAGTAAAGAAAATGGATCATTCTGTATCCAGTTCAAACTCTTCTCCAAGGCTCTGCACAGCCTGGCTTCTCCCTAGCTAGCTCTCCAGCCCGGTTTCCCACTATCCCCCCACCCATGCGCTATAATTGCCAACTCCTCCTGCATTCTGAATGCTCTCCTTCCACGCCCTCACAATGTGGATGCACCGTATTCCAAGATGCTCCTTACACCCAGAATGCCCTCCCTAAATCACAGCACCCTGCCTGCTCTTTCTTCCATCCCCTCCTCGCCTAAAGCACAACAGAAAATGCATCTGTGCAAGAGGAAAAAATATATTAAAGAACCAACAGGACATGGGGTCACATGACCTGATCCCCCATTCTGGAAATACTCATTGGTTCCACACTTGTTTCTGATAGGCTCCTGGTACAGTAACTAATACTGTAATGAGCAGAAAAAATATGTTTCGTATGTAGACATGACTCCTTATATAGTTTGCCGTGTTGTCGTAGCCGCGTTTGTCCTAGGAGATTAGAACGACAAAGTGGGTGAGGTAATATCTTTTATTGGACCAACTTCTGTTGGTGAGAGAGAGAAGCTTTCGAGCTGACACAGAGCTCTTCTTAAGGGCAGCTTTAAAAAGGGAGGGGGGGAGGGGAAGTTTATTTTCTGGGGAAAACATAACAGAAGCAAACAAAAAAACTAATGTATTTTGGTCCCTTCTTGATTCCGGGCGGGGTGGTGGGGAGGAATCTCATCCAAACAGTACCATGACTAAGGCATTTACAAAACTGATCAGCAGCCTAGTGGTACTGATTTACGTCGATAGTCATGGTGAACAATGGAGTAGGGCACGGACGGTACCAACCGCAACGCTGTGCTGACTTGAGTAATGCTATAATCAAAAGATTTGTGGTGTATTAGAAAAGACCTATTATAATCCTCTGAATAAGTGCTCCAACAGCCTGCATTCAGAGCCTGGCCTTAAATTAAACTGATCAAGAATCTCCGCGTGGCTATTTTACAGCATTAGAGACAGGCTTTTGCACCGAGTGCTTCTAACACACCCCATCTACTCAGGAGACGCAGGCAATTTAAAAAACACAAGAGCTTCACCCTAGTGCTTTCTATGGGATAATTAATCGAGTCATATTTCAGTTCATCCACTGGCCATATGGCAGAAAAGAGGATTAGAAATTTCAGTCTCAAAATGTATTCAGTGAAATCCAGTTAATACAGTCAAACTATAAGCAACCCCCCCCCCCCCCCCAACAACAAAAAATAAAACCCCATTATTGTACTGGACACATCATGCTGCCAGTATACATGGAAACCTTTTTCCTTATACAGCACAGAAATACAGGTTAATCTTTTAGTCCAAGCTATCTGACAATTCAGAGGTTTGTTTACTGGGCAGAACTACAAGCTCTGCTTCTGTGTTGTCTTAGGGAGAGCAGTGGGAGGATCCTGATTGGGAGTTGGCCAGAAAAATCAGTTTTATGCCAGTCTCCGGCTCCTTAAATAAAATATGGGAGCAATAAACCTAATTTTAAATGACTACAGTGAGCTAGATACAACAGGTACCACAGTATGAAAGTTACTTCTGTCCTATAACTTAAGGATCATTATCTTTTAGTTGATTATTCTCTAACTTTAATATCATCTTGGGGGTGGGGAGAGAGAGATGGGGATTTTTGTTTATATATAAATCCGTTTTCAATCAAGGTAGCAAGAAAGAGGAGAATCCCTTGAATACGAGTCTATCGATTCCATTATTTGAAAAATAAACCCAAGGAATTAAGTTTCCCAAGTTCATTTTTCCACCTGCATCTGTATATCATTTATATCGTTTTGCACATATTTCTAACAGCAATGTAGACAAAATTCTCCTTTGCCATGGTTACTCCTCATTAAACAGTTACCGATCACCAGTATTTCCTGTTAAATCCCAGTAATAAAAAAATGGGTTTTGAAAAATAATAATCTGAACTCCAATCCTTTGTACAGATGCTCCTTTGTGCTTTGTCCAACTGCTTCTGTCTGAGGAGGTGGAGTAAGGGTGTGAAGAATACTTTGGTATTCCATCTTTGGGATAAAATGGAAACTTTAAGGGGTGGAAAGATCCTAATCCAAAGAGATGGGGAATTAGACATTTATGTATCATTGAAATTTTCAAGTTTGATTTTATACTGACTATTTCGGGGAGGAAGGTTAATTTCAGTTAAATGAAAATCCCTCCCCTTCCTTTCCCCAAATAAATAAATAAATAAATGGAACACTAGACCTCATTCATCCATGAAAAAGCTTTTCCTACAACAGCAAATCAGTTGATTAACTGAGGATCAAAATTTCTAAATTAAATCTTTGTTGAGGAGACGGGACCTTTTACAAAAAGAGTCCAATTTTTATTGACACTCTTTAACCCCCGATCTATGTTTCCATGCAAAATTTTCACAATCTGAATTCCCAAAACAATCCCTTTCCTGTGTTCCGATTTGTGAATGGCACTGGGAAGGGGCGTACAAGACACTGGTATTTTTAAATTAAAACGGACCAGCTATCATGCCCACATACGATCTCTCCAGGAATTAGGGGAAAGCATTCTGCACCGTGCTTATTTGGCCACCATTCTGCTAAGAGACCAGCAATCTGCACTTCTACTTCGGGTGCTCCATCTCACCTCCATCTGGTTGAATGCCACGGCCCATTTCGTCTAGAAAGCTAAAATGAACACCCTGGAAGTGCTTGCAAAAGCTGAGCATTTCCAGCTGAAACCAACGCACGGTTGCTGTTTCTAACGAATCCGTTTCTGCCTTTGCTTTAGAGTAAACAACTTCAACTATACATCAAACCTACCAGCGAAGAGTGGGGTGGTTTCCGTGGTTATCTGAGCAGGGTATGCATAGCTAGCGGCCACTTCCCTGTGATCCTGAGTCCCTATTACCAGACCGTTTGTAAAGCAGACACACCAGAAGGATCTCTGGAGCCCGGTTGCACCTATGGCTGTCAAGCAAAGCAATTTCCGCGCACGCTTTTAACAGTGATAATTGCAATTAACATCCTCCAGCGCCAGCCTCGCTCCACGGATCCACAACCGTGTAACGTGCGGGAGCAAACGGGTTTACAAGAGCGGCTGGACCAAGCCCCAGCGCTGGCTCAGGGTGGGCGATGCACACGCCCCGCCTGGCTCCTGCTGGTGGGGAACTGGGTGGAAACAGCGTCACGCCGCTTGCTTGCCCCCGTGTAAACGGGTTTGTTTAACAAAAAGCCCCGGTGGCTGAGACTTGCCCAGCCCGCCCCCCTGGCTAGCCAGCAGCACCCGGGGCTGGAGCGGAACCGGACCCCCCGGAGATTGGGGCTTTTACCTTCTAGCTCCGGTCGCGGCTCGCCCGGGGGGAACAGCTGGAGCTCGCCTTCTCCGGGAGGGGCGGCGGGCTCAGCGGCAGCCCAGGGAGCGGCGTCCCCACCCAGCTTTGTCTGCGATCATCATCCTGGGGACAGGAAGCAGCGCGGCTCCGACTTCCTCCTCCCCGGCTCGGCGGCGCTAGCTCCGCGCTAGCCCGGCGCAGGCTGCGTCCCCCGCCCCGGCCCCGGCCCGCCCTTCCCTGCCTGCCGCCCGCCCCCCGCCCACGGGCCGCTCCCCGTCCGCCCGCCCGCGGGCCCCCGGGCGGCCAGGCAGGAACCGCGGCCGGGTGCCTGCAGCTTCACCTCCCCCCGTGCAGGCGCGCCCCGGGCCCCGCTGTCCCCCATAGTCCCTACACACACCGCCCCGCTGTCCCCCCACAGCCCCTACACACACCGCCTCCCTGTTCTCCCATAGCCCTTACACCCACCGCGTCCCCCTGTCCCCCATAGTCCCTACACACACCGCCCCCCTGTTCTCCCATAGCCCTTACACACACCGCATCCCCCTGTCCCCCACAGCCCCTACACACACCGCCCCCCTGTTCTCCCATAGCCCTTACACACACCGCGTCCCCCTGTCCCCCACAGCCCCTACACCCACCGCGCCCCGCTGTCCCCCCACGCCCCTACACACGCTGTGCCCCGCTGTCCCTCCGTCCCCCCATAGCCCCTACACACACCGCCCCGCTGTCCCCCCATAGCCCCTACACTCACCGCCCTGCTGTCCCCCCACAGCCCGTACACTCACCTCTCTGCTGTCCCCCCAGAGCCCCTACACACACCGCCCCGCTGTCCTCCCATAGCCCCTACACACACTGCGCCCCTCTGCCCTCCCATAGCCCCTCCACACACTGCGCCCCTCTGCCCCACCGCTATCCCTCCAGCCTCACTCCCTACACATACTGCACCCCTCTGCCCCACTGATATCCCCCCGGCTGCCCCTACTTACACAGTGCCCCCCCCGCTGTCTCCCCATATCCCCCAGCCTGACCCCCTCCACACACTGCCCCCCCGCTGCCCTCCATATCCCCCAGCTGCCCCTACACACACTGCACCCCACTCTGCTGCCCCCCATATTCCCCAGCTGCCCCTACACACACTGCCCCCCCACTGACCCCCTACACACACTGCCCCACAGATATACCCTGGGCCGGCCTGACCCCTACAGACAATGTGCCCCTCTGACCCACATATATTCCCCGAGCCTGACCCCCAACACACACTGCCCCACTGATATCCCCCCGGCCTCACCCCCTACATACACTGCCCCCCGTACCCGTGGCCTGACCCCCAACACACTCTGCCCCACTGATATCCCCCTGGGCCAGCCTGACCCCTACACACTGCACCCCTCTGCCCCACTGATATCCCTCCTGGCCTCACCCCCTGTACACTCTTCCCCGCATATCGCCCCAGCTGCCCCTCGACACACTGCCCCACTGATATCCGCCCCAGCCTCCCTCTCTACACACACTGCCCCACTGATATCCCCCCCAGCCTCACCCCCTACACACACTGCCCCTCATATTGCCCCGGCTGACCCACCACCATGCTGCCTGTAGGAGCAAATCAAAGGGTTTTGCTTCTAGGCAAACCTTTCCAAACCAAGCAGTAAATCCTCTGTGGTGAGGTAACTGCAGGCCAGGCAGGTTTGTCCCCATCTCCCTCTCCCCTAGCAGACCAGTTGCTGAGTTGGGAATAGAATCCAGATCTTCTCAGTCCCAGTCCAGTGCCCCGTCCACTTGGCTACACTGCCTTGTGTGCTGACAACTCCATCTATAAGGAGGCCACTTGAATATTTGGTCCCTAGTATCTTCTTTGATGTTATAAGAACAAATATAACTCTATTTCTAATAATTTAATGTAAAATGTCCTGTAACAAGTCTGCAAGCTTTAAAGGGGGCCATTTGGGAAGAAAACGACCATAGGGAAGCATGGAGACAGTTTGTGTGTTGCTGGTTGTTGTTTTTTAAGATGGCTTCTGTTTTTGCACCCAGTATTTGCACCCAAAAATAACCACAGACACAATTTAGCTCATTTAGCTGTCATCACCTGATTAGACTTTTAAATATCTGATTTGTAGGTGTAAGTAGCCTAAATTGTACACCAGGATAATTATTTGCACCTGCAAAATTACAGGCACAGAGAGAGCAAAAGAAGTCTACAGTTGTTCTTTGCAGAAAACTCTATACACTGAAGATGGAATGAAATGCTTTATATACACAAAAGGTTTTGATTTTTGCTGGATTTTGGCAGGTTTGGCTAGTTCAAAATGCTAATCTGAGCTGCTAAATACCGGCTCACCCAGGGGGGCGGGTGGGTGGCCAACCTGAGCCTCTGCAAGGGCCGCATTGCTGTTTTTATTGAGTTAGCTTGAGCCCCGTTAGTGCGAGTCTGACTACCCAGCTGGGCAGCTCCCTGCTGCAGTGTAGACATGCCCCTGGGCGCTGGGAAGCAAGAATCTCCGTGGAATCAGGTGGCATTTTACATGTTGCTGCTTTATTAAAATTCTTAATGAAAGCTATAATATCTTAATGGACTCGCTGTCTGGCTTGGCTCAAGCAGCTTACGAGCTGCTTGTGTTTCTGACTAGCAGAAAAGATTGTAAAGAGAAGGAATTATACGAGGGATTTGAAATCTTCAATTGTGAATCCTCTCTAAACCAGGGGTACTGGTCCCGAAGACTGTGGGAGACCACAGAGCTTTTGGCAAGCACCAGAGCTCTGTGAGTCAGAGACTCCTTCTTTTATATGAACGTAAGAACGGCCAGACTGGGTCAAACCAATTGTCCATCTAGCCCAATATCCTGTCTTCCGACAGTGGCCAATGCCAGGTGCTTCAGACAGAATGAACAGAACATGGCAATTATCAAGTGATCCATCCCCTGTCGTCCAGTCCCAACTTCTGGCAATCAGAGGTTATGGGGCACCCAGAGCATGGGGGTTGCATCCTTGACTGTCTTGGCTAATTGATGAATCTATCCCAGTTATAACTTTGGCCTTCACAACGTCCCCTGGCAAGGAGTTCCACAGGTTGACTGTGCGTTGTGTGAAAAAATACTTCCTTGTGTTTGTTTTAAACCTGCTGCCTGTTCATTTCAGTGGCTGACCCCTGGTTCTTGTGTTAATTGAAGGGGTAAATAATACTTCCTTATTCCCTTTCTCCACTCTATTCACAATTTTATAGACCTCTATCATATCCCTCCTTAGTCATCTCTTTTCTAAGCTGAACGGTTCCAGCCTTTTTAATCTCTCCTCATATGGAAGCTCAAGTGCGTAGTGCTTAGCACAATGGAGTCCTGATCGGGACCCCTAGGTGCTCTGGCAATACCCATCAATAATGATAATATGCATTTTACAAGAGACACTTTATTAACAGGATAAAAAGACAGCAATGTTCAGAAGTGGTCACTGGTTTGGGGGGCCTCATTTGAGACACATTGAGCCTGATTTTCAGAGGCACTCTGAGTCCCATGGGGACTGTGGGGTGTTTACCACCAATAAGGGGACTTTCTAAGCCTGGATGCATAGGTGGACCCATGACCAGTATCACCACGAGTTGACCCTTAAGCTTGAGCCTGGGTCTCTGAGGACACTCAGCAACGTCTCCCACCGGGGTCAGCGCCTACCTCTGTAACCAAGCTAGTGGCTTCAGTTTATACACACTCAAAATAGCCCGGTGTAATGCACAGATTTAGTGCATGTCTCTCACTAGTGCCGACATCAACCTGCTGCTTACTCTCAGCTAGCAGTCGCTCCTTTATCATAAGTAGTAGGGCCCTGGGCCGTTTGGTACGGCAGATCACAAATGTCATCCTTGTTGACAACCGTGATGTATGTACGCACGCCTGCAGCCCCAGCTTGCTACCCAGGATCACCTGCAGAGACCGAGCTCAATGAGATGCCATTCTAGGTAGTGTCTTTTAGTTGAATTTTCATGCATCATTTTGTAATTGTTCGTACAACTAACACCTACCGAAAGCATCCTTATCAGACCGATGCCACAGAATGGTCGGACTACGTCTATCCACCTTATGTACAATCTTAATGAAATAATGGCAACACTTAGCTTTTCTGAGAGAGCTTTTCACTTACGGAACTCAAAGCACTTTACCAGCTGAATGGAAGAAGCCTCAGAAAGGCTCACGGAAGTGGGGGAGCTTTGTCATCCCCCTCTGACAGATGGGGACGTGGAGGTCGAGGGAAGTTAAATAGTGCGCACAAAGGAATAAAAGGGGCAGAGACAGGAATTGAACCCTGGTCTACTCCCACTCCATCTCCTTAACCACGAGACTCTCCTTTCCTTCCGTGATTTCTGGAAATTCTCACATACCAGCAAACAGACATCTCATATTAGCACAGATCTGAATAAAGAACGAGTAGCAGTGTGGTAGGTGACTGATTTTTTAGTTGGTCTAATACAGGGGTGGGCAAACTTTGTGGCCCGAGGGCCACATCTGGGTATGGAAATCATATGACGGGCCAGGAATGCTCACGAAATTGCGGGTTGGGGTGTGTGAGGGGGTGAGGGCTCTGGCTGGGGGTGCGGGCTCTGGGGTGGGCCAGAAATGAGGGGTTCAGGGTGCAGGAGGGGACTCCGGGCTGGGGCAGGAGGTTGGGGGGTGGGGTGCGGCTCCGGCAGGGGGTGCAGGCTCTGGGGTGGGGTTGGGGGTGCAGGAGGGTTCTCCAGACTGGAATGGAGGGGTTCGGGAGAGGGATCAGGGCTGGGACAGGGTGTTGGGGCATGGGAGGGGGTCAGGGGTGTAGGCTCCAGGTGGTGCATACCTCAAGCAGCTCCCAGAAGCAGCTGCACATTCCCCCTCCGGCTCCTACGCAGAGGAGTGGCCGGGCAGCTCTGCACGCTGCCCCGTCCACCGGCGCCGCCCCTGCAGCTCCCATTGGCCGCAGTTCCCAGCCAATGGGAGCTATGGAGGTGGCACTTGGGGTGGGGGCAGCATGCGGAGCCCTCTGGCTGTCCCTACATGTAGGAGTCAGAGGGGGGACATGCTGCTGCTTCCAGGAGCCGCACGGAGCCACAGCATGCGCAGAGCGGGGCAAGCTCTGACCCCGCTCCCTGGCTGGAGCTCGAGGGCCGGATTAAAACATCTGAAGGGCCGGATGCGGCCCCCGGGCCGTAGTTTGCCCACCCCTGGTCTAATAGAAAAGTTCTGGCCTTTTTTAACACTCACAGGACCATATCCTCAACTTGTGGGGTAAATCGTTGTAGTGCCATAGAAGTCAATGGTGCTATGACAATTTACACCATCGTTTTTATTCGCTATCTGCTGCACTGCCTGGGTTACACGCTATTGCTGTGAGTTTGCCTGAGCATGGACCGGAAACAGGCCACTTTTCAATTCAGTTAGAAACATTGTAACTGTGTATTCTAAATGAGACCACATGGGCCCGATAGTGCATCACGGCTTTAGGAGAAAAACCTTTGCTGGAGAGCTATCATTTGCAATACCGTCGATTAACTCTTGCATAAACACATGCTACAATCAGCTTGTCTTGCTAGGGCATTTCATAAGAATTTTTGAGCTTTTTTTTTTTTTTTTCCCCTTCCCCTTTTGCTTCTTGCATTCATCTAGAATTTCTGTCGATTTCCTGGAAAGGATGCAATGGACTGTGATAACATGGGTTTCCCCTCTAGTTACCATGGCAACACTGAATGACTGATTTCCTATGTTGCCAGGCAAATGCAGTGGATGATGCAGCCTTTGTGCAACACAGGGCAGGCAGTAATTAAAAAAAATAAAAAATCCACAAACAAACAAAAAAACCTCTCCAAGAACCTACAAAAACAACAAGGAGTCTGGTGGCACCTTAAAGACTAACAGATTTATTTGGGCATAAGCTTTTGTGGGTAAAAACCTCACTTCTTCAGATATCCTATTTCCTCACACCCAAGAAAGGGAAAAAACACACACTCATTGTAAATCTTTGTCTGTCCCAGATGGGGGGTGGGGATCCTTTTCAAGGGTGATGAGCCTGGATAGGAGAGGTGGGGGGAAATACCTTTTGCCAGGCATATTGGGCAGATGACAGAAGAATTACACGGATGCCTTTTTTTTGGTGACTGTGATTCCACCAGACTGGAAGCCTTGACCATCCACTTTATTTATAGCCACAGTGTCTCTCTTGTGATTTTTCCTTTCATCCGATTCACAAGTTTTCATTTTTATTCAGTGCACACGCACACAGCTCATCTGTGTCACAGGTCCTCTACTGCCAACAACCAATGGATACTCTCCATTAGCCCAGGAGGGAGGTGTGATGTTGTGCAGTCTATATGGTTTTATAAAAACTTGATAATAAGTCAATATAATGTAACTGGGATAGTTTTAGAGAAAATATGGTAATAAGTGAATATAACATAACTGGGATATGCTTCATGCAAAAGGTCTCTTGTAAGGTATCATTACAAAGCTTATAATCTACTGAGTATGATCATCTGATTTGTATAAATGTACCACTCTTGTATCTAAAACTAGAAATATAAAATGTAACTCTGAGGGCCTATTGTAATTATGTAAAGTGTGGGCCATTAATGATGGTTTGGAATCTTGATGACTCCCATTAACCAGGACCATTGTCTGCAGATGGTTGTGTTTACCTGTTAGTCTTCCTGTATATGTGTGTGCTGGCAAGTGGGCAATGAAGTCTTGCAGTGACATGTGATCATGTCACCTGAACTGGAATCCATCTTTAACCTGGTGCTTTTCCAGTGAGGGGGGGTGGAAACCCAGAGGGACAAAGGGTTCCCGCCTTATGCAAAAGATATATAAAGGGGTGGAACAGAACAAAGGGAGGAGAGGAGCCATCATGAAGAATCCCCTAGCTACCACCTGAGCTGGAACAAGAGCTGTACCAGGGGAAAGAATTGTGCCCAGGCCTGGAAGGTGTCCAGTCTGAGAAAAAACTTACTGAAGCATCTCTGAGGGTGAGATTATCTGTATTCAGTTTGATTAGGCATAGATTTGCGCATTTTATTTTATTTTGCTTGTGACTTACTTTGTTCTGTCTGTTAGTAGGATTTAAGTGGTTCCAAGTAGTGTCTGTATTTAATAAAATCACTTTTTATTTAGTAATTTACTCAGAGTATGTATTAATACCTGGGGGAGCAAACAACTGTGCATATCTCTCTATCAGTGTTATAGAGGGCAAACAATTTATGAGTTTACTCTGCATAAGCTTTATGCAGGGTAAAACGGATTTATTTGGATTTAGACCCCATTGGGAGTTGGGCATCTGAGTGCTAAAGACAAGCACACTTCTGTGAGCTGTTTTCAGGTAAACTTGCAGCTTTGGGACAAGTGATTCAGACCCTGGGTCTGTGTTGGAGCCAGAGAGGAGTGTCTGGCTCAGCAAGACAGGGTGCTGGAGTCCTGAGCTGGCAGGGAAAACAGAAGCAGAGGTAGTCTTTGCACATTAGGTGGCAGCTCCCAAGGGGGTTTCTGTGATCCAACCAGTCACAGGAGGGGCTTGTGCTTCTGAAGCAGAAGAGCTGTGCACCATCCCCAATGTTGCTACGAGGCCCGGTACTAACTGAGAATTTCGTAACTGGATTTGTTACATCTAATGGCCCGAGCGTGACTACCATTGCCAGCCATCGGGATGTCATAGGATGGCTATATATAACGGCTGCACATCTGACTTTCATAAACGCTTTCTCAGAACCCTACTCAACAGCATTAGCGCATGCCAATAATCTAACCAAAGCCAATGGAGGAACAGCACGTCCGATGCCAGCATCCCAGCCAGTCATGAGAGCTGCTTTGAAATCAAACTCTGAATTGTCAAATGATCTAAACTTGGGTTTCTTTCCCCCCAGTTTTCCTTTGTGCCTCTCCAACCGACTGTATAACAAATAAACACGCAACAGGAAAGAGGGACATGTGACTAAAGTCCCACAGACAAATGTCCTTTAACACGGCACTTCCCTTCCCCCCTGCGGCGGCACCCCACTCACGGTGGTTGTCCTTGATCAGCGGAGACCCAGAGTTTGGAGGTGCTGCGGCTGCGGCGGCCACAGCTCTGCCACTGGCTCACTGCTGTTGCTCTCCACTGTTGTCTCTGCCACCGCCGGCCGCCACCTCTGCTGCTGCTTGCCACTCACTGCCACTTCGGCAATGCCACGCTCCGAGGTTCCACCCTTCAGCCCAGTTCTTAGTGATGCCATTTCGGCTGCCGCTGCTTCTTCGTTGCCTTTTGCTGCAACGCTGTCCCCACGCCCCTAAACCGGCTCATGTGTGATTTCAGCTCTAGTGATCACGGATCAGAAACAAGGACTCGCAACGGAGTCCAATCGGTTCAGTCTTTAAACACCGGGGAGGGTCAAATGGCACCCAGGGACTTGGCTGCACTTCAACTGCACCAGCGCCACTGTGGTGCTTCAGCGTAGACGCTACCTGTACTGAGAGGAGGGGTTCTCCCATTAGCACAGGTAATCCCCCTCCCTGACAGGCAGCAGCTAGATAAACAGAATTCTTCCAGCAACCTAGGGCTGTCTACACCAGGGGTTAGGCTGGCTTCACTGAGACTGACAAGGGTGGTTGCATTCAGGACTGTTTATTAGTTTCCATAGATCAGCGACGCTCTTGTGCTCTGAGAGTAAAGTGTCTGTGGCTAAGAAATTCCTTTGCTAAGCCCATGTTGCTTGCTTTACCGCCACATTGTTCACTGAAGGGGTTAACTGGCAAACCAGAGCTCCCACAGCCAGGTGGGCTCTGGGAAAATGTATCTGAGCAACTGGAAGCCAGGGAGGGCCCTGGTTCTGGTTCCAGGTGGCTGGACTACAGGGTCCCACTCCCCAAGGAGGGTGTTGGACACAGGGTCCATACCTGGGAGTGTGTCTGAGAGATCCAAAGCTATGACCAGTGTTCAACCACTACCCATTGTGACACCCTGGTACCCCTTTATTCATATTTCCCTATGCTAAATACGAGACACCTGGTAAAATTACTCGTATTCAAGCGAGTTCAATGGCAATCAGTCAGAACTATGCAGTACAAACATTCAAATTAACATCAAGTTGACCGAGCCCCTGTTAAAAAGAAATACTGCGTAGTTGGATTCTTTTTATTTACCTTCTTATCTTTAAGGCTTTAGGGTTCACAGGGGGAGGGGTGACAAACACCCCAACCCCCCCCCCCACACACACACACATTCCCATACACCTCTCTTACACGGGGGGGGGGGGGAAGTGTCACCAAGTAACATGACCCTCCCTTCCCCGTGCTCTCTGCCCTCCATGCTTGGCTGGGCTGCCAGAAGGGACCCGCCTATCCTGGTACCTGGTGCCACATCTTCCTGAGGCAACACGTGGGGGGGAGGTGCAGGGTCACATAGAATCATAGGACTAGAAGAGACCTCGAGAGGTCATCTAGTCCAGTCCTCTGCACGCATGGCAGGGCTAAGTATTATCTAGACCATCCCTGACAGGTGTTTGTCCAACCTGCTCTTAAAAATCCCCAATGACAGGGATTCCACAACCTCCCTAGGCAATTTATTCCAGTGCTTAACCACCCTGACAATTAGGAAGTTTTTCTTAATGTCCAACCTAAACCGCCCTTGGTGCAATTTAAGCCCATTGCTATCTTCAGAGGTTAAGAAGAACAATTTCTCCCTCCTCCTTGTAAAAACTTTTTACGTATTTGAAAACTGTTATGTCCCCGCTCAGTTTTCTCTTCTCCAGACTAAACAAACCCAATTTTTTCCAATCTTCCCTCATAAGTCATGTTTTCTAGACCTTTAATCATTTTTGTTGCTCTTCTCTGGACTTTCTCCAATTTGTCCACATTTCTTCCTGAAATGTGGTGCCCAGAACTGGACACAATACTCCAGTTGAGGCCTAATCAGCGCAGAGTAGAGCGGAAGAATTACTTCTCGTGTCTTGCTTACAATACTCCTGCTAATACATCCCAGAATGATGTTTGTTTTTTTTGCAACAGTGTTACACTGTTGACTCGTATTTAGCTTGTGATCCACTATGACCCCCAGATCCCTTTCTGCAGTACTCCTTCCTAGGCAGTCATTTCCCATTTTGTATGTGTGCAACTGGTTGTTCCTTCCTAAATGGAGTACTTTGCATTTGCCCTTATTGAATTTTATCCTATTTACTTCAGACCATTTCTCCAGTTTGTCCAGATCATTTTGAATTTTAATCCTGTCCTCCAAAGCACTTGCAACTCCTCCCAGCTTGGTATCGTCCGCAAACTTTATAAGTGTACTCTCTATGCCATTATCTAAATCATTGATGAAGATATTGAACAGAACCAGACCCAGAACAGATCCCTGCAGGACCCAATTTGTTATGCCCTTCCAGCATGACTGTGAACCACTGATAACTACTCTGTGGGAATGATTTTCCAACCAGTTCTGCACCCACCTTATAGTATCTCCATCTAGGTTGTATTTCCCTAGTTTGTTTATAAGAAGGTCATGTGAGACAGTATCAAAAGCCTTACTAAAGTCAAGATATACCACATATACCGCTTCCCCCCATCCACGAGGCTTGGTACCCTGTCAAAGAAAGCTATCAGGTTGGTTTGACACGATTTGTTCTTGACAAATCCATGCTGACTGTTACTTATCACCTTATTATCTTCTAGGTGATTGCAAATTGACTTCTTAATTATTTGCTTCATTATCTTTCCAGGTACAGAAGTTAAAATGACTGGTCTGTAATTCCCCGGGTTGTCCTTATTTCCCTTTTTATAGATGGGCACTATATTTGCCCTTTTCCAGTCTTCCATGACTTTCAAAGATAATTGCTAATGGCTCAGAGATTTCCTCAGTCAGCTCCTTGAGTATCTAGGATGTATTATATCAGGCCCTGGTGATTTGAAGACATCTAACTTGTCCAAGTAATTTTTGACTTGTTCTTTCGCTATTTTAGACTCTGATCCTACCTCATTTTCACTGGCATTCATTATGTTAGACATCCAATTGCCACCAACCTTCTTGAGGGCTGCTTCTTGTCACATTAGAAAAAGCCAGTCCAATTTACTGTGATTTTACTAAGAGTCTCTATGGAATTATGACATCACACGTACAAGAGACTGAAGCTTGAACAACTGAGAGTGGGAAGGAGTTTGGGGTAACAAAAACCAAAGAATTTCTGTTTAACTTCTATATACTTCAAAACTCCTGACAGCTAGTTGGGAGAAAAGCTCTCTTTGCTAAAGATTCAAGCACAAGCAAGGGCTGAGACAAGTCTTGCTTCAGTTCTCTAGTCCTCCTAGGAGTTCTCCAGTAAAAAACAGGGAATACAACTGTTAATATTCCTGCTATTCCTAAAGTATAAAACAAACAACATTAATTTTTTTCAGGCTTTCTTCTCAATCATAAAGCAGCAAAAGCAGAAACTCAGCAGAAACAGACTTCTCCTTTTCCATATCACTTGTAGAACATTAATATTTGTATCAGCCAGCTCCAAGACCACTTCTGCAGTTGCTCTGTGGTTTCCTTACTCCAATGCCATTTTTACATTTATCTTCAGAGAACTTTTGTTCTTAACTGAGCATGCCCACATGCTTTCAGTTTATGCTTTACTGGCCTGAAGTGGCAAGCCTCATCTTCTGCTTTATTGGGGCGAGTCCTTTACCATGGTGCCACCGGCAGCTAATATTAGCAAAGCAGCAAGGGAAGAACTATGCAGCAGTCTGGAGAAATCAAGAATACTTTGATATCTTTAACTTACGAGAAAATGTACTGGTAGTGGAAGGAGTCACAGGGGACTTGCTCTACCAAATGATACCAGTTCTAACTGCAGTTTCGGTGTTTCAGTTTCCAACAGGTTTCAGTGTCAGCTGCCTGTTGCAGAACCTGGAAAGGGGTCCGCAAGGTATTTGAAGCAACAGTTATACAAATCTTTTCCTGTTGGGTTAATTGCTCCCCACCCCTGCCAAATCAATTCGGAGCTAGAACTCTTTTCTATGTCTAAGAATAAAAGTAATACATTCTACGTTCACCATGCTCTGTGTTTGTAATAGCAAAGCAAGGTCAAAGAAGAGCTCCTAGCCAGTCCTGGTTGTATAGGGCATAGGTCCCACCCCAAACAAACATACACTGAGATATTAGCCCAAACAACAGAAACCACAGCTCATACCAAGAGTAGGGCCCGGTTCTGATCTTACTCTGATTTTACCAGTAGACCTTCACTGAGTTCAACAGCTTTACTGCTGATTCCCACCAGGTGTGACCCAGGTCCTAGGCAATCATCTCGCAGTGCCCAGAGCGTCTCTTCAATGCAGACCAGGAAAGCGGGGGGAGTGTCACTGCCTGCTCTGCATCTCAGCCTTCAATGCTAGGCTGCTGAGGCTCACAGCCTGGGCACCGACCGCCAGCATACACGTTTGCAGGTCCCATCCTAGCTTCCACTGCCCAGTGACTCTTTGCAGGGTGATCCCAATCCCCTCCCAGTCCCGAATTTTCCCAACACTGTCTGCCAATGTGACAATCTGCTGAGGCGCTCAGAACTGAGTTACTGTGTTATCCCTCTCAGCCTCAGCAAGTGAGAGTTTTGCTACCGCTCAGCTGCGTGACACCAGCCTGTCAGGCTCTGCCAGCCTAAACCTTGCCTTTCAGGTAACAAATCATGAACCCCAACTCCCGAGTTCCCCAGACATCCCCCTGCAGTGTCCAGCCCTCTCCTGGAACACACACAGAAGTTATTGAGTTTGTTTTTCCTTTAAAGAGACCATACACTGCAGGCTCATCAATTTAACTGGCATCGACAAACATCAAATGCGTTTAATAGTAAAAGTATATTTAACAAAAGGACACAGGATTAAGTGATACCTAGTATAAGGAATAAAGATAGAAAGGGTGGCAAGCAAACAAAACTTCTAAGTCTAAAACTTTATTTTTGCACGTTACAATCTTTTCCTAAGCAGGTTTCTCACCTATATTCAGTTCCCGGAGACTTCAGCCCCCTTGGTTGAAGGATAAGTTCATGGAGGATAGGTCCATCAATGGCTGTTAGCCAGGATGGGCAGGGATGCAAAAACCATGCTCTGAAGTGTCCCTAGCTTCTGATTGCCAGAAGCTGGAAATGGGCAACAGGGGATGCATCACTCAATGATTGCCTGGTCTGCTCATTCCCTCTGAAGCACCTGGCATTTGCCACTGTTGGATACTGGGCTAGATGGACCATTGGTCTGATCCAGCCTGGCCATTCTTATGTTCTTATCCAACGTTCTGTGATTTGAAGAACTTCGTCCCTTTGAATCTCCCAAGTGATGGATACCAAAATGGCTTCCTGGTTCTGCTTATATCTCCCAAAGTTTATTCACCTTGTTACAAGAGGAAGGAAGGTTTCCTGCTGTTCTCCCCTTACTGTTGACTTCCCATCACCCTGCTGATTCATGTGTAAATGGGACTTCCATTTTTGTGATCCCATGATACTTAATTTACACTGGAGACTCAGACGGGTAGATAGCTGCTTTCACTCCTGTCTGGGAGCAACCCTGTTTCTCCTGGTGTTTGGTCACAGACTTTAAAGCATAATATCAGTGAGTTTCCATAACTCCTCAGATAGTGTTAACAGAGATATTTCACAATGAGATGAATCACCAGTGCGTCGCAGAAAAGACCTTACTCGATACACTTTTATATTACAGTGATATTGTATACAAGCAGCTGATTCAGTTGCTTATCATTCAGCCCCCCTCTCATTATAGACCAGTAAACATTTGCAATGTATTCTTCTGAGGCATATCCCCAGATGAAGTTTCTCTCTCCAGCTGGGATATAGAAGCCATGCTGTTTTCTCTCCTGCTAGTTAGCTTTGTTTACCTTACATGTAAATGTACCTTCCTTGCCTCTGCCTGCCAGCCAGCCTGGCCAGACAAGCAAATACACATTCCTTTGTCCAGGGCAGACTGGGCTTAGGTCTTGCTTGCCAAACACACTTTATCCATAACTCTTTGGACGCACCCTGTACATACACCAGCCAAGAATATTAATGATCAGTGAGTTATTAGCTTTCCAGTGAGATCTTACATGTCACCTTTTGGGTATGCCCACTTCGTCAGACCCAGACGAAGTGGGCATTCACCCACGAAAGCTTATGCTCCAATACATCTGTTAGTCTTTTAGGTGCCACAGGACTCTTTGTTGCTTTTTACAGATCCAGACTAACACGGCTACCCCTCTGATACTTTTGGGTATATATCATGACAACAGTGTGTTAGGTGTAGTGAGTTTGTCAGACCTGACAAGAGTTGCTAACACAGGGTAGTGAACCACCAATGTGCCTCTGTGTCACAGGGTTCGGAGCTAGCATTTGTTCCATGGAGTGCCTCCCTGTAGCACAGCCTGATCAAGCAGCCGTGCAGAATTCCACTCACTCATTTGCTGCCCCGGGGGGGGGGGGGGGCGGGAGATCATTGAGAGTAAAGTAACAGTTTTCTCATTACAGTGAAGGGTGACTGAATAGATTTTGTGGCTGAGCTGGCAAGTTTTCCACGCTGGTTTGGCCAGGCTGGGCCAAGGGGATATTACAAATGGTCACAGAGCTAAAGTGGCTATGTGGGATGAAGAGGAACTGGGAGGGTGTCTGGCTCATGGTGTCTGTAATGGGGTCGGCATGCATCTCTCACAAGTATCTCCTCCCCCCCCCCCCGCCCCGGTTGGGTGTGTCTGCAGTCTTTAAACCAGTCCCAACCCTGCCATTGGGTTGTACCCCCAGAGCTTCCTTCCTGGAGGCAACGGTTTTGCCCTCTTAGTCTGTTTTGACCCCAGTCTTCAGCTGGGCCTCCTGACAGTTCAGTCCCCTTCTGGGGGTTTACTGAGCATAGAATCATAGAATATCAGGGTTGGAAGGGACCTCAGGAGGTCATCTAGTCCAACCCCCTGCTCAAAGCAGGACCAACCCCAACTAAATCATCCCAGCCCGGGCTTTGTCAAGCCTGACCTTAAAAACCTCTAAGGAAGGAGATTCCACCACCTCCCTAGGTAACCCATTCCAGTGCTTCACCACCCTCCTAGTGAAAAAGTTTTTCCTAATATCCAACCTAAACCTCCCCCATTGCAACTTGAGACCATTACTCCTTATTCTGTCATCTGGTACCACTGAGAACAGTCTAGATCCATCCTCTTTAGAACCCCCTTTCAGGTAGTTGAAAGCAGCTATCAAATCCCCCCTCATTCTTCTCTTCTGCAGACTAAACAATCCCAGTTCCCTCAGCCTCTCCTCATAAGTCATGTGCTCCAGACCCCTAATCATTTTTGTTGCCCTCCGCTGGACTCTTTCCAATTTTTCCACATCCTTCTTGTAGTGTGGGGCCCAAAACTGGACACAGTACTCCAGATGAGGCCTCACCAATGTCAAATAGAGGGGAATGATCACGTCCCTCAATCTGCTGGCAAGGCTTCTACTTATACAGCCCAAAATTTTGTTAGCCTTCTTGGCAACAAGGGCACACTGTTGACTCATATCCAGCTTCTCGTCCACTGTAACCCCTAGGTTCTTTTCTGCAGAACTGCTGCCTAGCCACTCAGTCCCTAGTTTGTAGCAGTGCATGGGATTCTTCCGTCCTAAGTGCAGGACTCTGCACTTGTCCTTGAACCTCATCAGATTTCTTTTGGCCCAATCCTCTAATTTGTCTAGGTCCCTCTTTATCCTATCCCTACCCTCCAGCGTATCTACCACTCCTCCCAGTTTAGTGTCATCTGCAAACTTGCTGAGGGTGCAATCCACGCCATCCTCCAGATCATTAATGAAGATGTCCAATTGTAGGCCCTTCCCCAGTGACCTATGGCGGGGGGGTGGGAGGGGAAACCGGGCCCACCCACTACTCCAGGTCCCAGCCCAGGAACCCTAAGAATAGTAGCCACTCACTGCTGTGTCCCTTTAGTAAAACTGCCTTCAGTTCCCTAGGCCACTTTCCAGTGGCCCCAGCCTTCATCAGCATCTTACCCTTAGCTAAGGGCTCTTCTAAGCTCAGGCCCAGTAGCCAGCCAGGAGCTCTTCCTTGCTCCCCTGGTCCCTACTAGTACTGGGCTGTCCGTTGTGCTGCACTTCCATCAGCCAGCCACACCATCCACACTCCTCCAGCTCTAGCGAGGAACTGCACTCTCTCTCCACTCTGTAGATCCTTTATATAGGTCCCTCCTGGGTCCTGATTGGCTGTTTCCCCTGCAGCCCCTCTAGCCTGCTTGGAGGACTTCTCCACTGCTGCTTACCTGGGATGAGTGTGGCAGGACCCTGAGGCCTCCACCAGGGGGCCTCTGGGCCTAGTCCACCCTGTCACAGTGTCCATGCAAGGAGCGCTTGCGTTAAACAAATATATTTATTGTCATTTGTAACTTTGTCGCCTCATAACAGCACACAAGCGAAAGCCTGCCCCTGGCTGCAGCCAGCTCTCTGCTCTGGGCAGCGTTCACAGAGCCCTGCTGCGTGGCCAGGTGACCCTTAGAATTGCCCACACCCTTACATAGCAGTAGCAGCTGCAACCAGAGGTGTGACTGCAGCATGTGGCGGGATACCCGTGCCAGCTTTGAGCTAGCTCGCTCACTAAATATAGCGGTGAAGATACAGCAGCATGGGCTTCAGCATGGGCTAGTGATGGGAGTTCGAACCCAGGTGGGCGAATACAGTCCACGCTGTTGCGTCTTCACGGCTATTTTTAGCCAGGCTAGCTGGATCGAAGGTAGCATGGTTTGCGTCTACACAAGCTGCAAATCACACCTCTGCATACCCAGAGGGGGTTTTAAAAGACTCTCAGCATGCAGTGCTACTCATGACAGCACAATCAGGGATCATTAAATACTGACTGTGTAGTGTGCAGGACAAGCCTACGATTCTATCCTAGGGCATGCCTGTCCAGCACGCCCCCTTGTGGCCTGCTGTGGCCCTGCAGGCATATTGTGTACAGTGCCCGTTGGGGACTGGTTTATTCACTCATTCTACAGAGGGAAACTCCAGTTCACACCCACTCTAGGTCCCTATAAGAATCTTGGTGAGTTGCCCTCCCCTCCCCCGCATTCAGGAGGTCCCAGCCCTTCTCCTGGAGCTGGGCTGCATTTCACACAGTCCTTTTGCCCCTCTCCTTAAGACAAGGGCCTCCAAACTCTCCTTCCACAGCTGGAGTTGTACTTTAAGCCAGCCGTAGAGGCACGGGCAGCTGGCCCTTTTCCCAATCCGTCCTTCTACCCTCAGGTTGGGTGGGTTCAGTAACCAGACCTGCCCTGTCTTCTCCCAGCTAATGCAGGGCCCTGCAGCTGTCCTCTTAGTCCCATGAGTGTCTCCAGGCATCTGCCCTGATATGATGGAGGGTGAGAGGGGAGCCCTGCCTTACCCTCTCTGCAAGGTCCAAGGTACAGTAACAGGAGTCCATCTAAATGCTACATCTGCCCAGGACCTCTATGCCCATATCTCCTCAGGCCTTGCGTATCAGACCACCTCCACCTCTTAAAGAGCCATGCCATGTGATGGAGAGGACTGACCTTAAGGGCCAGATGACTTGGTCACAGACCTCAAAGCACATTTTCAAAGAGTCGCTCTATCACCATCATATGTCTCTTGGCCCAGCGGGGCAGAGGGAACTATAGGCCGGACCCACAGCATCCACTGAAGTCAATAGAAAGATTCCCGTTGACTTCAGCTGGCAGGGGATTGAGCTCTTGGGCACCGTGGCGGTGAACAATAGACCATTTTCCTAGGGATGCAGAGCCCAAGGGAAGGTCCTTGACCACTGATGCTCCCAGTGCTTCACACGAGGGCCGTGTCAGGGCACGTCTGAGCCAGGATGCTGTGTAGTGCCCCTCTTTGGTTGGGCAGCAGTGTGCGGTGCTGGGGAGCGCAGGACTGGCTGGGCTAGTGCCATTCCTTGCACGGTGGGGATTTTCAGAAGCATCCAGCACTGGCCTACCTACCTCTGCCACCACTGACGTCAATGGGAGGGTTACCACCCGCTTCAATGGGAGCAGAACTGGGCCATTGCTGAGCTCTTTGAAACACCCTAACCTACCTTTCTTTTCCCCAGACCTCAGAGGTGGCTCCCGGTGGTTGGGAAAAGGAGGCAGAGCAGGGCCGAAGGTTTGTGCGCAGGGAACTATCAGATCATAATTTGAAACCATCTAAGTTTTCATCCGACTATAATAAAATCTGGAGGATATTCTTAGTAACAAACAACAATCAAAACCCCTCCGAGTCTGTTTCCCTCTCTCTCTCCTCCTGAGTGATGCAATTAGCTATACTCGGTATTTCCTGTTGCACTGGCAAATAGCAGGGAACGACTGTGAGCCGTTTGCCAACCCCTGAAGCCCAACTGTCACGGCTAGTGCCTCAATTGTCCGTCTTCGGGCACATCTCTTCTCGGGGCCAGTTCTAGGCTTGGGGCACAGAAGGAAAGCTCGTCAGCGGCAATTGTTGTTTTAGGAAATCATAAATGAGGTGCACACCGTTCTATGAAGCGCAGCATGGAAGGCCGGGGGGAGATCGCCCTTAACACCAGTGGGTTACAGAATTCCCAGGGGGTCAATTGTACAGCCAGAGGGGCGTGGGGTGGGGGGGAGGTTTCTAGTCAGCCTCTGTTTTGCAGAGTGGGTTTGTTTGTATTCTTAGAATTGCACAAATGTAGATGAAGCAATAGAAAGCTCCTCTTGCGGAACACGCCAGCCTACACTCAACCCCATTAAAGGGCAGGGTAGGGTTTGCATCCTGGTAACTAGAGCTCCTAAACTGCACATGCCCTCCACTGCACTGTGTGATTGTCTTACGAGAGGGCGCCAGGATCCCAATCAAGAGTCAAGCCCCCTTTGTGCTTGGCGCTGTTCTGACATGGAACAAAGCCAACAGTCCTGTCTCAGCGAGCTCACAGGCTACACATCAGCTTGGCCACAACAGGGGCCTGAAACAGACCAACCGGGCGGGTTGGATGGGAGGCTCGGGGAAAGCTAAAACAAAGTTTAGCAGACTGGTCACAGCTCACCCCCTGTCTTGCCAATGGCCCAGGCTTCGTGACAGAGGCAGGTTTTGAGGGGGGGTTTAAAGGAGGACAGAGTGGCAGCTTTATGGATCTTGACAGGGCTTCCCCCCATATTTGTGGCGGTTTTGTGGGGGAGGGAGATTGTCAGAAAGGTACTAGAGGAGAAGTGGACAGGCAGGTGGTTGAGGCCACCATCACGGGCAGAACAAAGGCTGGCGCCGACGGCTTAGTAAAGTAGTAGATCGTATGGAGAAGGTGGGGTTGAATGGTAAGGGTTTTGTGGGCAAGGAGCCTGTGTTTGCTCTAGCTGATGAGAGGGAGCCAGCGGAAGGACACAAAGAGGTGATGTGGCCAGAACAATGAGCCAGGAGTTGGATCCTGGCAACAGCATTCTCAATGGGCTTGGGGTGGGTGGGAGGAGGGGGCACCGTGGCTGGCGACAAGGCCAGGGACGAAGAGAGTGTAATAGTCAAGGGGCATGATAAGGCTGAAGATGATGATGAAGAACAAAGTAACAACTGGAGATGGGCTCAAAGCATCGCCAGGCCTGGAGCACCCCTGAATTCTAAAGACATTTGGATCTGGAGTGGGTGATGCTGGCCCATCGCTAGTAGCTGTTTCCTACAGTCCATCATCAGTCCGATGGCTGGCGGGATGAGAAAGTGGAAATGCAACCCACACACCTCCTGGGTGTGATGCTCCGTCCCATCTAGTGGCACCGAGACCACGTAGAGAGAGATGAATGAATCTGCTCTACAGCCTTAGCTAAGGGCCATGTGGCTTTTAGCTCATGCAGTAGAGGCTCATGCACTAAGCTCCAGAGGTCCCAGGTTCAATCCTGCCCACCAACAACCGGGGTCTGTCGGCATCACAGAAATAACCCAACTGAAAGGGTAAAGTCTTGGATTCCCAGGTGGCCTCAGCTAAGCTCACCTGTGATCAAACGCTACAATGAGAGTAATTGACCCGTCAGTCCATTACTGTTCGAATCCACTCAGTACGCCCCCTTGAACCAGGCAAGCAAATCTCCTTCCCGAGTCATGTTGTACCCTGGAGTGAATAACGTTTACATCTGCCTCCTTTGATCCGCTCCCGCTATCCAGCACTTGGCAAATGTTACCCTGCTGGCTAGCAGCAGGCCGCAGTCAGTCAACAGGCCTCAGCCTGAATCTCCTCACAGCAAGGGCAGCTGTACGCAAAGTGGCCTGGGGAGGACCAGAACAAGGCAATAGGAGGAAGAAAAGGCACCTGAATACTTCAAACCCAGTCCAGGCCATAAGGGAATCTTATTTCAGAGCCGCCTGGTCCATTGCAAAAGATCCTGGTTGTTTAGGCGGGGGAGGTGCCAGAGCCCCTGGGGATGCTGGTCACATGTGGGTTTCGGTATCTGAGAAGCAGTTGGGTCTGACGTTTGAATCACTGCATCCCAAACAAGAGGATGGGCCAGTGAAGAATCCTGGGCAAAGAGGACCAGATGTCTAGTGTCTGTATTTTGATCCAGTTAAACACGCCGAGCAGGAAGAGGCTCAGTCGGTCTCATTCTCGTTGGTGTCCAGGCATTCTGCATGACGTGTAATGTGCGTTTATACCACAATAACAGACCCTGCCTGGACAGCCGCACACAGCGCGTAGCCCTTCGCTGGGTCCATTCGCTGGGCCTAGAGCGGGTTGGGAATTTTCCGGCCGATATCCAACATGGTTTGATTTTCCAGTGGGAAAAACTGAAACGAAA
Organism: Emys orbicularis; assembly: GCF_028017835.1. NCBI lineage: Eukaryota > Metazoa > Chordata > Testudines > Emydidae > Emys > Emys orbicularis. The sequence continues at coordinate 8,509,764 of NC_088686.1, read as the reverse complement.
TCTCCATTCAACGTGAACTGAAATATTCAACATTACACCACCTTTTCCTGCGGGGGGCTGCATGGGCTTGTGGGACTTGTAGTTCAGCTCCTTGACGGGCTGAGCTCACTGGACTACATCGCCCCCACGCACCATGGGTCTCGTCCCCTCTGACTGAGATGCATGGTGCATCCTGGGAGTCACATGAGTGCTTGAAGACTGATCTCTCAGCTTCGGGGTGCTGCCATATCTATAGAAACATCTCCCATCCCCCCCCCCCATATTCATCACTCCACCCTTTGGTGATCTCCAATCCAGCCATCCCCACATTTCTCTGCAGCTCTTGGTCGCCCCCTCACTGCACAGTATCTCCAGTATCTCCCCCTATCTCCACTCTCTTGCACTTGCTTCCCAATCCCTCTATGGGGGGCAGGGCGATGTTGTCCAAATTGCAATTTTTAGGTCAATTAAAAAAAAAACCCAGGAAAAAATGAAGTGTTTGCAAATCCAACCCCACCCCCCCATCTCTCTTGCCTTTTGCCTCAAGTTCTACCCTCTCCCGCTCACCTTCAAACCCCAGTACATCTTTTCCCCCCACTCCTATGTCCCTTCTCCCACACAGACCTCTTCAACACCTCCTTTGCTTCTACCTCCCACCAATGTCCTGAGTCCTCCTGCCACACCACTCCTTGCTCTCAGAACTCCCTCCTGCACCCTGCATGCCCAACAACCATATGGATGCCCACCCCAGAAAGCAGAGGGGACATCTGAGACTAGGCCTGCGTCTGGACTGCACTGTCTATGTTAGACTGCCACTGCTCCTTCGGGCGGGCACAGATCCTTCCTTTATGGTTGGGACAGCAGACTGCGGACATAACCTCACCAGTACCGGAAGACAGATTTGCGTGAACTTGTCCTAGCTCCCAAATTGAAACAAGACCCCTTTGATGGCCTCATGAGAACCACAGCTACAGGAAGCTGAGGAGATGGGTAGAATCACTTCTTCTGGCATGCCCAAGTGTGTGACTTCAAACCTTCCCCATACCTGCTGTAAACAGATGATCCTACAACCCAGTCCATCCATTGGCTCTTCCTATCCTGCCACCTACTGGTCCCCCCTCTTGCCCAAATTCTCTCTTTGTCCTGCAGTGCTATTCGGAGCTCAGCTGGCCCATGACACACTCTTAACTATTCAAATGCTGCTTCTGCTCCTGGCGTTCATTCGCAAGGCCAAGTGACGTGCCAGGTGTTTCAGGCGGACAATAGGAAGAGAACCCGGAATCCCCTGCGGAAAGTGGATATTTTTGGACGGCCGTTCAAGTGCATTTGACTCTGGCCAGATGCAGGAAGAAGAAAAACAAAAGAAAAGAAATAAAACCAGGAAGCACACTCCGGAGAGGAAGCCAACGCCAAAGAAAAGAGATGGGGCATTGGCAGACTGGTCTCATTTGATTAGCTAAATAACTATGGGACGCCCCCCATGCCACCCCCTTCCACTTCCCACAGGGGTAGTCAATAGGCGGACTGTGAGCCAAATCCGGACTCCCAGATGCTTTTGAACAGACCCCAAAATCTTTTTATTTACTTATTATGTTTTGTATTATTTTCTCTGGAGTCTGGACTTTGAGTCTCCCTTGACCAAGAAATTTGGACCACCACAAAAATAATTGACTCTCTCTTTCCTGAACCCTTATAAAGTGATGTTTCTGCAGTGGGCAGCTGTGTATGGCGGCTAATCCAAAGTCTAGTTGAGTCAATGGAAGGGTTTTCATGGGCCTTGGATCAAGCCCTTGGTAACCAGTTCTGTTCTTTAACACGGCAAGCACTGGGCTGTTTTTTTGCAGAGATTAAGTGTTGTCCATTTGCTCTACCTTCCGGGGGCTCTGGGGCAGTGTAATGGTTTTGGGGAGTCTCTCTGTATAACTTATCTGGTTGATACATTGAAGTTACTATTATGAAACTGCTGTATCATGGAAGGCCTCTCTGGCTCTGTGCAGCCGACGTTGCTATCAAGCCTTTAAGCGTGTATCTCCCAGCCCAGGGACAGCGGTGGGTTGTCAGAACTCAACAACTGTCTATTTGAGGCCCTTGGGACAATGTCTTTGGCAGCAGAGGCTTCCTCCTCTTGTTTGAAGAAGGGCGAGAAATGGAGAGAATGGAAATTCTCTCAGCAGGACAGAGGTGACTAAGCAGGAGGTTATACAAGGACTCATGGGGAATGGGTCAACAAGGAGCCATACAGGAAGTTTGGGCAGGCCAGAGAAAGGGAATGGACTGGCCAAGGTCAGAGTAGGTGAGCTGAGGGAAGAAGGCTCCAAGCCATGCACTGCGAAATGAAGGACCCTGGACAGCTCCACGTGACCCTGACCCCAGCCTAAAGAGTGCCCTGGAATGGTGAGGAAACTGAGGCAGGGAAGTGTGCGTAGGGTTTATTATTATACTTGGATAGGTTTGTGTATTTGTCGTGCTATTAAAGGAAGAGCAATAACGGGTTAGCATCCAGTGCAAAGTCTGTATGCGTTTCGTGCGCCACCTTATCCTGTGCCCCTGAGAGCCTTAAACTGCAACCAGTACGGTGCACGGCTGGAGTTCAGAGAGAGCGTGGGCATAAGATACAGGGGAAGTTTGGTTCCAGCAGTTAGGCAGCAGGTTGCTTGGTCTAAGCTCATAGGAAGGGTGCCAGATAGAAGATCTGCAACCTGGGAGTGCCTGCAGACCTTAAGGCAGCATCAGGGCCTGGGCTCTATGGGCTTGAAACACCCGGGGAGTCAACGGCAGGATCCCCTCACAGCCATCGAGTGAGTGGCCAAGGTGGACGGTGCTCAGCTGGAGCTGTGACAAGCAGGTTCTCCTTTGCTCTGTACACTGGGCAGTTGTTAATAGCAGTGCAAGAAGAAAGATGGCCCAATGGTTAGGGCTCTACCTTTTTTCTTTTACTGGGGTCTTGGTTTTCATAACCATTTGTCCCCATAACGAGTGGCCCTGGTGGCGATACTGGGAAACTGGAGCGTCTAAGGAAATTGCCAATAGAGCCAATATTCATAACTTCAACTACAAAATTGATACACACACATAGACAGCCTAATCATAACCAGCAAACCATCACCTTGTCTTAGACACCTCATTTGACCCTCTTTATACAAGATGTGGTGCCACTACAGGACGTGGTTGCAACCATGTTCTATATGGTCCCAGTTCAAATCAATAACATGACACCCCCAACGCAAAATTGATGCAGGAAGGGATGACACAAACATCACTGACTGCATCCCAAAAGCTCCCCATCGTTGGGTCTGTCTCACTACAGCTAGTATTGGGTTAGAAGCCGTACCAGTGTATAACAGAAATGGTTTATCAAAGTCATGTTCAGTAACATGATTGAATCTCTTTACAAACTCAAGGTAAAACTTGGTTAGAAGAATAGTGGATTGGATCTGCTCTTGCAGCATGGTTCCTGTATGTCTCATGTGACCTTGCCAAGAGCTAAAGAAAACAGCTACTTTATCCATACAAGCTCTGGCAAATGTTTGGAACCCGATTAACATTAAGTTAATGTAGATATTAATGTTGTTCATAGTACAGGAATCTTGGCATTTAGCCACGGAAGCAATATGGTAGTGTGCCTCGGTTTCCCTTTTCATACAGCACATTAGGTCTGGAATGTCTTTTCCCCTGTGAAAAGTTCCAATACTGTTTACAGGCATTAACAGTGCAACATCAGTATAACAAGGCCTTTTAACATAAAGTCTGTTCTCATGTATTTCTTTTACCACATTCAGGGGATCTTCCAAAAGATTAGGCACATTGCACATTTTTACAGTTTTTGGTAATAGCAACACATTAGTTACAAAAATTACCATTAGCAATAACAACAAATCCATTGCAAGTGTCCATTTACAATTATGTTTGCTATGCCACACCTTTGGCTTAATACCATTGGGGATTTGGCATTTTAGGGTTAACCTGTGGCTTCCCTTTGCAAAATTAAGTTCTTCTTTTTCTCCTTGTCCTGCAGGAACAAACCCTGATTTCTCTTGCTTAACAGAATTCACTGGCTGATGGGGTGGGTTCTCTGTGCTAACAGCTATTAGCAAGTCCTTCCTTTTCCAGCCAGGCAAGTAATTTGCATTACCACAGACAGGAGCCAGTTCACCAGTTTTCATATCCTTAACTGCTATTATTTCCAAGGCTGGATTCTGTCTTAAAGAGATACCACATAAATCCAAAGAGTCTGAGGGTGAGAGTTTGCTTGCTCTCCCCTGCATCCTCAAGCATTTAGCCATAAAACTGTTCTGCTCTGACACACCAGTAACCAAATCTGTCCTCAGACCCTGAAGCACAGACTGCTCACTTAAAGAATCAGAATGGAGACATTCCCGTTCCAACATCATTGTCTTCCCAACAAGCTGGCCAAACCCAGCCACTTGGTTATAGGACTGCTTAACTTTCTTAACAGCTTTTACTCCATCTGAGACCTTCTCAAAGCTATCAGCACTGCATTTTTCAAAAGGAAAGTCAGTGGATCCATTCACAACAGAAAATTTCTGGCTGTTAGGAACTGAAACTTCCTTGATTAACTCACTTTCACACCCTTTAGTTGTATCAAGCTGCTTGCACAGATTACCATGAGGATTTCTTTCCTTAACAGCTTCTCTAAGCAACAATTCACCCCTCACAGAAATTCTGCTCTTACCCTTTTCACCTAGGGCTTGCTCTAAATGAACACTTCCCTGAGCCACAACAGACTCTTTCTGGGTCTTACTCACATCCATGATCACCTTTGGCCCATCAGGCAGATTTCTACACAATCCCCTTTCAGGCAAACCCATAGACTCACTAGATAAAAGGTTAGAAGCATTTTCCTTCCATTTGCCACACACAAGTTTAGGAATCTTTTCCTTTTTGCTACAAGTTGTCAAACTGTCATTAGGTAACACAATTAAATCACCTTCATGCTTTCCTTGTGCCCTGGCTAGGATATCACCCTGATCAGACAGAGTTGCTACACCCTTTTCCAACCACACATTAGCAACAGGCAAAATACAAGCACCAGAATTGTCTGGTCTCTGGGATTTTGCCAAGACACTAACTGGACGCAACCTAGTTACAGTGCCATCCTCCCTAGCAGACACAAACTTAGGACCATTCCCTTCCTGGGCTTTAGTTGAATCCAAAACCAACTCTGAGACAACTGCACTATTCTCAACCATTACAGGCTGAAAGGCATCTTCTGTCTGCTCCACAGACAAAGAAGAGCCGGAGACACAGCTTGGGATTTCATTTCCCTTGTCCCAGCACACAGGGCTGTTCACAGACAACTGCTTGGAGACGGAGGTAGCTTCCTCCATAGGCAAGTCAATACCCCTGACAGACACAGGCACATTTCCATTCCTTCACTGTCACAATTCTCCACACAGGAAACAGGTAAGGTATAGGGACACTCATCTTCCACTCTCCTTGCCTTCCCAAACTGCTGACTAGACAAAGCCATCAGCTCACAAGGCTGCCTCGGCTCATCCAAACTTTCCTTACCAGGCACATTGCCACTCCCAACAGATAAACTGCTGCTTTTCTCACTACACTGAGCTACTTTCAGCAAATCACAGTTACCCTTTTCAGGTTCCCTTTTACAAGCTGTACTAGCCCACAGTCCATCACTGATCAAAATTCTACTCTTCCCCTCCTCAGTTAGGGCTTCAACCTGACCATCCACTTTCATCTGCTCCAGAGAAACATTTTCCTGACCAAGGAGTTTTTTCTGTGCTTGATCTAAGTCCAGATTCACTTCTGAGACATTAGATAGACATTCAGAAACTTCATTCACAGCCACACTGCTTTCTTGCACAGACAAACAGCTATTACCCACCAGGTTAGAATCCCCCTCTCCATGGCCATAGCAAACTGGTTAAATACAGAAAACTGCCCAGAGTAATACCACATATCAACATAGTTATAAACTGGATTTTCAAGAGGATACAGTTTCTGCTGTTCTTCCCTTGCTTTTTTGACTTGGAGAAGTCTGGCTGTCTCCTGTTCCATCTTGTGAATCTCCTGTTGCCTCTGTCGAGCTTTCTCCTCAGCAGCCAGAAGCTCCAGACGCCCCTTATGAGCTTTTTCTTCTCTCTCATCAGCTTCTTTTTCTAACTGAGCCAAGGCTTGCTTCTCTTTCCTTCGAATTTCTGCCAGATTTTGTTCATGTTCAAATTGCAGGCTGTCCATCAGGGCTGGCAGTTTCATTGCTTCTGCTCTTGCTTTTTGGCTCATGGTCACTGATCTTTAACCAAAAAACTCTCAAGACCAAAATTCAAATTTGGATAGCGTGGGGTTCTGACCCAAAGCTTAACTGACCCGGTTCTGTGGATCCTAGCACGACTACACCACTGTAACGATGCGGTTCTGGCAGGACCCAACTGAGAGTGCCAATTCAGGACAAATCGCTTAAAACAGGGCAGTTACAGACCTAAGCAGGGCCGGCTCCAGGGTTTTGGCCGCCCCAAGCAGCCAAAACAAAAACAAACAAAAAAAAGCCGCGATCGCGATCTGCGGCGGCAATTCGGCGGGAGGTCCTTCGCTCCCAGGCGGAGTGAGGGACCGTCCTCTGAATTGCCGCCCAATACCTGGATGTGCCGCCCCTCTCCGGAGCGGCCGCCCCAAGCACCTGCTTGACAAGCTGGTGCCTGGAGCCGGCCCTGGCCCTAGGCTGGGGTTTTTCCACCTCTAAGACAAACCAAACCAGCCAGACAAAGAGGACTTTGGTCTCACCCCACTGGCTAACCACAAGTTACACAAGCAATTCCCTTAGACACTCCAGTTTCCCAGTATCACCACCAGTGCCACTCGTTATGGGGACAAATGGTTATGAAAACCAAGACCCCAGTAAAAGAAAAAGGTTCTCCTGATCCCAAAGGACCAAGCCCCAGACCCAGGTCAATATACAAATCAGATCTTACCCACAAATCACGCTGTTGCCAATCCTTTAGAATCTAAAATCTAAAGATTTATTCATAAAAGGAAAAAGATATAGATGAGAGCTAGAATTGGTTAAATGGAATCAATTACATACAGTAATGGCAAAGTTCTTGATTCAGGCTTGTAGCAGTGATGAAATAAACTGCAGGTTTGAATCAAGTCTCTGGAGTACATCCCCAGCTGGGATGGGTCATCAGTCCTTTGTTCAGAGCTTCAGTTTGTAGCAAAGTTCCTCCAGAGGTATGAAGCAGGATTGAAGACAAGATGGAGGCATCCACTTTTTATAGTCTTTTCCAGGTGTAAGAACACCTCTTTGTCCTTACTGTGGAAAATTACAGCAAAATGGAGTCTGGAGTCACATGGGCCAGTCCCTGCATACTTTGCTGAGTTGCAAGGCGTATTTGCCTTCTCTCAATGGGTCAATTGTATAGTTGATGGTCCTTAATGGGCCATCAAGCAGGCTAGGCAGAGCTAACACCAACTTGTCTGGGAAGTTTCCCAGAAGCATAGCATAAGTTTGAAATACAGACAGTATAGAGCCAGTATTCATAACTTGAACTACAAAATTGATACACACATATAGACAGCATAATCATAACCAGCAAACCAGAACCTTGTCTTAGACACCTAATTTGACCCCCTTTATACAAGATGTGGTGCCACTACAGGACTTTGATTGCAACCATGTTCTATATGGTCCCAGTTCAAATCAATAACGTGACACAAGGGAACTGGAGTGTCTGAGGGAATTGCTTGTTCTCAGGGAGGTGCCCACATGTACCCATCATGTGATGCTTCCAATGGTGACACAAAAGCATGAGTACCTACCTCAGGGCAGGCTGTTAGAAACCAGGGCACAAGCCCCACAGTGGTTGTGAGATCTAAACTTCAATTTCACCAACCCACTGTACCAAGGGCAAACTCCTCAGGCCCTTTAACAGCCTTAATACAGAGGCTCAGACACTCCCCTTGGGTATACGGGTCTGTCTTACTACCCAGGTGAGCGTTGCTCTGTGATAGCTGGGCTCTTACACCAAGAATCACAGCAATATTCAGATGAGTCCTGATCCCAAAAGGCAGGTCACTTACCCCAGGTCAATTGCACTTTAGGTCTCACACCAAAGATAACGCTTGAAGCCAATCCTATAGTACCTATATAGGGAAAGGAAATTGGAGCATTATTTACAGGGTTAAAGCAAGCAAATATAGACACATGAATGAGTTACCGTCTTAGAGCAAGTCTACACTTCAAACACTGCATCAGTGCAGCTGCACCTATGTAGCTGTGCCGCTGTAACACTTTAATGAAGATGCTCTAAGCTGACAGGAGAGAGCTCTCCCATTGGCCTAGTTAACCCACCTCCCTGAGAAGTGGTAGCTACGGCAACAGGAGAAGCTTTCCCACTGACACAGCGATGTCTACATGGGGGGGGGGGGGTTAGGTCAGTATAACTACGTTGTTCGGGAGTGTGTATGTTTCACACCCCTGAGTGATGTAGTTCTGCCGATTAAGGTCTGTAGTGTAGACCGGGCCTTAGGTTTCAAAAGGTAATGTAGGCTTCTATAATCAGCAAGCTCTCTTTTTCCTTTAGGGCTACCCCAGGCTAAGCAGCTGGGGATCTCTTGCTTATGCCTAGAAACACCCTGCCCACCCAGAGTCCAAGAGATCCTGAGCGCCATTGGTCTGGAGTTTTGATCTCCCTCCTGACATGGGCACTGAGCTGCACACTCAGCTGATGGCAGTAGTCCACTCACATGACTCCTCTTCATGGGGACGAGAGCAGAAGAACAATAAGAGTCTTTAGTCCTGTTGTTGATGGTTTCTCAATCCGGATGTAGGGAGTTTCCAGTTGTAAACTCCAGTGGTAGCCCGTCTGGTATCAAGGGGTCTCGTCTTTCAGGTGGGGTGGGATGCTTTCTGCAGATGAGCAACTCCTCCCACTAATTAATGTCCCCCTCCTTTGTGGTGGTTCGTACAGTCACAGATGCTCACACGACACCCGCTCCAACATTACATTATATGGAGCACAGATATTACAAGTAAGATTTAACGCAGGCAGCAACACGCAAGTATCCGACAGAGTCCAAACACTGAACACTTCCTTATCATTCTAACACCTAGTGTATCACTATTAACCCACAGATGAGCCAGGCAGATTGCAGCTGTGTATCTGTGAGTGTCCAGCTGAGACCTTGGCATGAGCTAGCCCCGGGCCTGCCAGCAGCACAGTCCCTGTACATACATAATGGTTGGATTTCCTCACTGCTTAGTAATTGCATTCCCCAGCTGCACTGAAACTCCTGGCGAGACAATGGAAACGAGGACAGCTTAACTACATGGCTGCAGAGAGCGAAGCCGAGCGCGGAACGGGCGTGCGGGGGGATGGTCCCCTCCTCCAAGTGTTTTGTTGTTAAAGGAAGGCCGAAGTGGTTCTGGTATCTCAAGGATCACGGCAGTGGGATGCAGCACAGGTCCTGGGCCAAGGAATGATGATGGCTCTGGGATGGGGTTGTATAAACCCACACCAGCACAGAAGGGGGTCAGGAGTTGCTTTGGGCTGGAGTCGCCTCACTCTGCTGCACCTGCAAGTCATGCCAGGACTGGAAGGGGAGTTTAAAAGGAGCAAACACTGCTCAGTAGGGAGAGGGAGAGGGAGCAGGTTTCTGAGCTTCCCTGCTCTGCTCTGAGGAAGAGGGAACACAGATCCTCTGTCCCCAAAAAGGGGGAGGAGACTGTCTCGTAGAGCTTGTCCTGGCATTGAGGTAAACTCTTGCTTTGGTATGTTTCTCCTCTAGTCTCCATCTTGTTCTGTAGAAACAACAAGTAGGACTCCATTTTGGACGCCCTCCTTCATGGAGAGCTTCCCGCCCCTCCCTTTGCCTTTTTCAAATTAGAGCGGGAAAGGCAGGGAGCGGTAAGGATCATGTGACTGCGTAGTCTGCCCAGCGACCGCAGACTAGGTGGCAGCCCCACTGGGGCCAGGAGTATCGCGTAGGGTGTCAGGTTCCAGTGGTGTCACACACTGCATGCACCTGTTTCCATTTCCACCGGCGAGTCTGCACACTACCGCTCAGGACGACGCACAGGGGACGGAAGACAGAAGAAAGAAGACAAGCCACGTAGCTGGTGATTGTCGCATCCTGTTCCAGCGTTCCGGTGGTCCAGCGTTTCCAGTTTTCATTGGTTCTGTCCAGGATTCCAGAACCATCCTCGTTGCGGCGTCGGGTTCTTTCCGTGGGACAGTCGGGGTTCATCCCTTGGATGATCGGGGTTCGAGCCTAGGACATGGAGAGAGATGGTACTGTAGTTTCCTTTTATTGTCTTTTGGTTATCAGGTTTGTGGGCTCCGGACGTCAAGTCCATTTGCATCTGCTGTTAACGACCGAGCCATTTGTTATTGCTTGTGCTTTTGTTATTACTTGTGCTTATGTTATTTAGCTTTGTAACAAGGGTTCTGCTTGTAAGACCACGTTGGTCTAATAAATCTTGTTGTATTTGCACCTTACCCTGTTGGTTTTATTCTTAACTACCCTGGGGACAGATATGGGAGAGGGAAGGGCCTGCAGATTAGCCCATCTTCTGAGCGGCCGCAGAAAGTATACACCTTAAAATCTGTTTCGGGGTAACACTGGAGCCCCAGCAAGCTTTGGGGAGGCTATGACCTGTCCAGGGCCCCTCTGAAGAACGAGAGGCCAAATATCCTGGCTAGACCTGCCTGCGGGCTTCTTTTGTCTTCTTCGCCTTTTTGTTTAATTCTTTTGCTGCCCTTGGATTGCTCATTTGCTTCACTTAGGACTCTGAGAGGGGAGAAATAGTCAGAAGCCCTTGGCGAGAGGGCGGAGAGCCTGTCATTGCTAGATTGATGGTGGTCAGGGCCGGCTCCAGGCACCAGGCACCCAAGCACGTGCTTGGGGCGGCACCTGGTAAGGGGCGGCGGGAGGAGCGCGGCTCGGCATTCCACGGGGGGGGGCGCTCCGGCGCCGCTCGGCGGGGGGGGCAGCGCTCGGCGGGGGCGGGCTCCGGGGGGCGGGCTCCAGCGGTGCGGCGCTCGGCGGGGGGGGCAGCGCGGGGCTCGCGCTGGGGGGTTTCCGGCGGCCTCGGCACGGGGGGGCGGGCTCCGGCGCGCGGCAGTCGGCGGGAGCGGGCTCCGGCGCGCGGTGCTCGATGGGGGGGGGGGCGGCGCGGGCGCGGTGCTGGAATGGGGGTTCCGGCGGCGCTCGGCAGTGGGCGGGGACGGGCTCCAGCGGCGCGGCGCTCGGCGGGGGGGGCAGCGCTCGGCTGGGGGGGGGGCGGGCTGCGGCGCTCGGCGGGGGGGCAGCGCAGGGGGGGTTCCGGCGGTGCTCGGCGCGGGGGCGGCGCGGCGCTCGGCTGGCGGGGCGGCCGCTCGGCTGGGGGGGGGCTCGGGGGCGGCGCTTTTTTTTGCTGCTTGGGGCAGCAAAAAAGCTAGAGCCGGCCCTGATGGTGGTAAGGATAAGGCCTTCTCCTGTAGCCATATGGTAAGGCCTAAGGCCTATGTCTGCAGCCATATTAGGAGAGCAGCAGCCATTAGCTGAGAAGCAGGAAGTCACATCCTCACATTCCATCTAAATGACATTAAAACAACGTAAGATCAGGCCGTGAAGAAGGAGACCCCGTCCTAATGGCACCCACTGTCGCCAGATAAAGAAACAAATCTTAAGATGGTTAAAAGAAACTTAGTTGGATAGTATCCTGTCTGGCAAGGAACCACTTCTCAACCATTGTGGTTGTGAAATCCTCATTTCTGTATTGTTTTGTCATTATGGTCCCCACTTCCCTATTGTTTGTCTGTATGATCTCTGTCCGGTTCTTTCATTGTTTCTGTCTGTTACATAATTAATTTTGTTAGGTGTAAATCAATTAAGGTGGTGGGGTAGGATTGGTTAGAGAATTTTGTTACAATATGTTAGGATTGGTTAGTAAAATGATTGGTTAAGGTACAGCTAAGCAGGACTCAAGTGTCATTATATAGACTGGGATCCCAAAGGAAGTTCTTTGGGAACCAGCTCCAGGACACAGCCCCAAGATCAGAGCCGCCAGACCTCAATGCTCTGCCAATGACACCGTGCAGAAGCTGGAGTCCCCCAGATGACCTTGATCCTGACTGGCCAGCAGGGCCGGCTCCAGGGTTTTGGCCGCTCCAAGCAGCCAAAAAAAAAAAAAAAAAAAAAAAAAGCGATCGTGATCTGCAGCGGCAATTCGGCGGAAGGTCCTTCGCTCCGAGCGGGAGTGAGGGACCATCCGCCAAATTGCCGCCGAATAGCTGGACGTGCCGCCCCCCTCCGGAGCGGCCGCCCCAAGCACCTGCTTGCCAGGCTGGTGCCTGGAGCTGACCCTGCTGGCCAGCAAGAAAAGTTTCTCTTTCTTATTGGGAGTGGTGAGCATTGTATGTGTAATGTGTGCATTCTGTTATGGTGATTGTTAATAAATAGAGGTTAAGTAGGATATTACTGTGTAAGGCTCTTTCACTGGTAAAAGACCCCATAAACCTGCAAAAGATTAAGCCGTGATTCCAGAGGGAATGGGTGTTTACCCGGAGCCCAGAGGAGTAGAGCCCACGGAGGGGTAAAGTTAGATGCCTAAATTAAGAAGGTTACACCTGAGCCCTAGGAACAGGGTAAGGGTGGGTGCCCTAGAGTATGCGAACAACAGAGAATGTTGTGCGGGTAACACAGCGGCCGTGCGCTCCGAAAGGACTAGACATGTGTGAACGCACTTTCCATGCAGCATCTGATGAGGAGAGCTCCCTGACAGGCTCTTGCGGTGCTAAATTCACACTCCCCTCCAACTCCCGGAGGTTAATCTACTCTCTCTCGCCTTCTTAAACCTGTCGTGAACCCCAGGGCAGCTCCAACCTGCTCATGGTCCAATGCAGAGACCTCAGCGCGAACCTTCCCGCATGGCTCCAGCCCCATTTCCCAGTGGCTTGCTGGGGCTGTTTTCGGCAGGTCGCCTTGCCATCGCAAGCTACCAGGTCGTGGGTTAATCAGCCTGCTGCAGCTGGTCTGAAACGCTGGCTAATAGCTCGCTGCCGCAGCGCCCATTACTCCCCCGCCTGCGTAATGGTTCTCGTGCGTCTAATCAGGCCTGTCAGAGACTGTCAACTCGGGCAACGCGTCGTGCACGCCAGCTGCATTGGGTTTGAGCTCCAGCAACGAGTGCGGGCAGTTGCTCTCCCTCTCACAGGGAGCTTTGCACCTCGTGGTTAGGGAATAAAACCAGCACAGTGACAGTTCTATTCACACGTTTAAAGTGGCCAGTTCTGTGGGTTTAAATCACCCTCCCTTCAGTGCCATGGCTGGAACCCTGCCTGAGCGTTTCACGGACGTGCACAAGACTCTTCGGGTCTGTCTACCGAGCAAAAAGAACCCCCAACCATCAGCAGCGAGTCTCAGAGCCCGGGTCAACTGACTTGGGCTCAGGCTGCGGGGCTAAAAGGAGTGCAGACGTTCAGGCTTGAACTGGAGCCTGGACTCTGATCCCCTCCCCCACCATGCCGGGTTTCAGAGCCCGGGCTCTGAGCCCCTCTCCCCACCCCAGGTTTCAGAGCCCGGGCCCCAGCTGCTTATAGCGTGAGCCACATGAGCTCGTGAGTCAGTTGAGCGGGACTTGGAGACTGGCTGCTGTGGGTCAGTTTTTGCTGCCTGTACCTGTTGTTTTCTAATTCTGCTGGGCGTGTCTCCAGCCAGGTGTGCAAAAATGGAGGCATCGGACACGTCGGAAAGCCTGGGCCTCTGCCACATGCCCCAGGTCCCAAAGAGCTAGCCATGCAACCCCCATGATCTAGCTCAGGGGTAGGCAACCTATGGCATGCGTGCAGGAGCGCCGCCAGCTTTTTTGCCGCCCTAGGCGGCGGAAGGTCCCGCCCCCGAAATGCCGCCCCCCACAGAGGCGGCCGAAGATCCGGCCACCACGGTCGCCACCCCCAAAATGTTAGCGCCGTAGGCGACCGCCTAGGTCGCCTAATGGGTTGCGCCGGCCCTGCGTGCATGCCGAAGGCGGCACACGAGCTGATTTTCAGTGGCACTCACACTGCCCGGGTCCTGGCCACCGGTCCGGGGGGGCTCTGCATTTTAATTTAATTTTAAATGAAGCTTCTTAAACATTTTAAAAACCTTATTTACTTTACATACAACAATAGTTTAATTATATATTATAGACTTAGAGAAAGAGACCTTCTAAAACCGTTACAATGTATGACTGGCACACGGAACCTTAAATTAGAGTGAATAAATGAAGACTCGGCACACCGCTTCTGAAAGGTTGCCAACCCCTGACTAGCTTATCTGGCCTGGTGGTTTAACCAGAAGAGCATCCTTCCTCCCCTTCAAACGGGAGAAGGTGCTGGCCATCAGCAGAACACTTCAGTTTAGTGCAAATGGAGAAAATCTCAGGTTGAATGTCTGAATATCCCCCCCCGAAAAGAATTATTATATTTTATTTTGACACAGAAAAAATAAAAAGGATGCCAGTCAAAGACTACCAAGCAGCAGCCCACAATCCCGCACTGACATGCCCATGTATCCCAAACTTGCCTACAGTGGGGTTTCCTGCAACTTCATCTGGGGCATCTGGTACCAGCCATCACTGGAGACAGGACCCTGGACTAGATGGACTAATGGGCCAATCCAATACAGCAATTCCGATGGCCTATAAAGCTAGATGAAACAGACAATCCATCTCTCTGTTAGATGCCTGGGCACACCAAGTGAGGATGGAGACAAGAATATTCAGGAAAAAGAGCAAAATACCCAGGCTTGCCCAACCACAGTCAGAGTGGAGTTCTGGCTGGGGGCTGCATTGCTGGGGCCAGGAAACACATATAGGGGCATTGCTCTTGGAAGCTTAAATAACCAGCATCCTCCCTTTCCTCTGCACATACTCAGATTGACTATTACACAGAATCACAGAAATGTAGGGTTGGAGAGGTTAGTCCAGTCCCCCCACCTGTACTGAGGCCACCCCTGACAAGTCTTTGTGTAACCTGTTCTGAAAACCCTCCAATGATGGGGAATTCACAGCCTCCCTTGGAAGCCTGTCCCAGTATTTAACTATTATTATAGTTAAAAAGATTTTCCTAATATCTAACCCCAAATCTTCCTTGTTGCAGATTAAGCCCATTACTTCTTGTCCTACCTTCAGTGGACATGGAGAACAATTGATCACTGTCCTCTTTATAACAGCCCTTAACATATTTGAAGACTGTTATCTGGTTTCCCCCATGTTCTTTTCTCAAGACAAAACAGACCCAGGTTTTTTTTAGCCTTTCCTCAGAGGTCACATTTTCTAAACCTTTTATCATTATTGCTCTCCTCTGGACTCTAGGCAGTTTGTCCACATCTTCCTTAAAGTGTGCTGCCCAGGACTGGACACCATACTTCAGCTGAGGTCTCACAAGTATCAAGCAGAGCAGGACAATTACCTCCCGTGTCTGACGGACAGCATTCCTGTTAATACACCCCAGAATTAGACTAGTTTTTGGGGGTTTTTTTTGCAACTGCGTCACATTGTTGACTCATGTTCAGTTGGTGATCCACTATATGCCCCAGATCCTTTTCAGCAGTTCTACCACCTGGCCAGTTATTTCCCATTTTGAAACTGTGCATTTGATTTTTCTTTCCTATGTGAAGTACTTTGCACTTGTCTTTATTGACTTTCATTTTGTTGATTTCAGACCAATTCTCCATTTTGTCAAGGTCATTTTGAATTCTTATCCTACCCTCCAAAGTGCTTGTGTAACCACACACCTCCTGGGTGTGGTGTTCTGTCCCATCTAATGGCACCGAGACCACTTAGAGAGAGATATAAAATGAGTCTGCTCTACAGCCTTAGCTAAGAGCCAGTTGACTTTTAGCTCATGCAGTAGAGGCTCATGCACTAAGCTCCAAAGATCCCCGGTTCGGTTCTGCCTGCCGACAACCAGGGTCTGTGGGCGTTACACTTGCAACCCTGCCCGGTTTGGTGTCAACCACAAATTTTATAAGCATGCTCTCCAGCCCATTATCCAAGTCATTAATGAAAATATTGACTAGTACCAGACCCAGGACAGACGCTTGTGGGGCCCCACTAGATATGTTCCCCTGTCTGACAGCAAACCACTGATAACTACTCCTTGAGTACAGTCTTTCTACCTGATAGTAATTTCATCTAGACCACACTTCCCTACTTTGCTTATGAGAATGTCATGTGGAACTGTGTCAAAAGTCTTACTAAAATCAAGATCTATCACATGTACTGCCTCCCCTTAGCCACTAGGCCAGTAACTCCATCTGAGAAGGAAACTGGGTTGGGTTGGCATGATTTCTTCTTGACAAATCCATGCTGGCTATTCCTTATCACCCTATTATCATCCAAGTGCTTACAAATGCATAGTTTAATAATTCATTCCTATGTCATTCCAGGTATCAAAGTTAGGCTAACTGGTCTATAGTTCCCGGGGTCCTCTTTGTTCCCCTTTTTAAAGATAGATACTGTTTGCCCTTCTCCAGTCCTCTGGGACCTCAGCCAGCCTCCATGAGATTTCAAAGATAATCACTAACGACTAGCTCAAGCTAGTTCCTTCAGGATTCTAGGATGAATTTCATCAGGCCCTGCTGACTTGAATACATCTAACATTTCTAGACGTTCTTTAACCTGTTCTTTCCCTGTGGTGGCTGGTGCCCTTCCCCCTGTTGTTAATATTCATTTTGTTCATTTTCTGGTCACGATTTACCTTTTTACAGGGAAGACTGAAGCAAAATAGGTATCGAACACCTCCGCCTTCTTGCTGCCATCCGTTCTTAGCTCTCCTTCCTTGCCACGCAGAGGCCCTACACTTTCCTTTGTCGTTCTCTTGCTCCTAATGTAGTTATAAGATCTTTTCTTCCTGCTTTTTTGCCCCTTGCTAGGTGTAACTCATTCTGGGCCTTAGCCTTTCTGATTTTGTCCCTGCCTGCATGTGCTAATCTTTTTGTACCCCTCCTTAGCAATGCATCTGTGTTTCCCCTTTTTGTAGGACTCCTTTTTGATTTCCAGGTTGTTAAAGAGCTCCTGATGGAGCCATTTTGCCCCCTAACTATTCTTTCTCTCTGTCCTTCACATTGGGATAATTTGCTGTGGTGCCTTTAATATTGTCTTTGAGAAACTGCCAGCTCGCCTGAACTCCTTTTCCCATTAGATTTTCTTCTTTCCATGGACTTTACCTGCCAGCAGTCTGAGTTTGTTGAAATCTGGTGGGGTTTTTTTTAAGTCCATTGTCCTTATTCTGCTTCTCTCACTCCTGCCTTTCCTTAGAATCATGCCATCTACCATTTCATGATCACTTTCATCCGTATTGCCTGCCACCTTCAGATACGCACCCAATTCCCCAGAGTGGTCAGAATCGAGTCTAAAATGGCTGTCCCCCTGGTTACTTCCGCCACTTTCTGAAACAAAAAGTTGTCCCCAACATGTTCCAAGGACTCACTGGCCATTCTGTGTTTCGCTGGTTTGTGTTTTACATGCATCACAAATG
Organism: Emys orbicularis; assembly: GCF_028017835.1. NCBI lineage: Eukaryota > Metazoa > Chordata > Testudines > Emydidae > Emys > Emys orbicularis. The sequence continues at coordinate 8,492,305 of NC_088686.1, read as the reverse complement.
CAGGTTTCATGTGCAGACACCGGGTCTCCTCCCATAGCAGGGAACAGTGAAAAGGGCTCAGCACAGACCGGTGACTTCACATGCTACTCCTGGAAAACAGACAATTTCCCTCCACACATAAGACTGGGAGGATTTCATAACGCAGTACAGAGAACAGCCCACGATAATGCTCCTGGCTGCTGCATTTGAGGCCCTCTAATTCTGCTGTCACAATCTCTTGACCTTGTCGGAGAGGAAAATTAATGCCAATCTCCTCAAGTCATATTTACGTCCGAAGAAAATGTTTTAAACATTAGCAATTGTTCCAAAGGCTTTACCACCTCAAAGCAGATCAGAAAAAAAAAAAATACTATGGAGCAAGATTGTCCTTCATCCCCACTTTGTAGGGAGGGGCATCAGGGAACTCGGATCAAAATCATAGCCCGCTGCCTGGTGTCCTTGGGTGAGGTGCACTGGGCCAATTAGTCTTTGCAAGCAGAAGCCCACATTCTTTGCTGTGCTCTGTCTCCAGGGGGCTGAAGGAGCGCTCAGCTGGTTGATTCTCCGTTTGGTTTTGTGCCAGTGGCAGCCGCCCAGGGCACTATAAATATTAAACCAGAATGAGACTGAAGACAGGATTTGGCCCATTACATGTCACGGCAGGTCTACAGGAGATTAGGAATCGAGGACCCCCACCTCCTCTCCTTCTCCAGGCAGCTCCCTATTGCAAGGAATGGCACAAACGGCATGTGCACAGTGCCGACTGCTAGTTACCATCTCTGGTAGCATTTAGCAGCTGCCCTGAGGCGTTCCGAGCATGCTGGTCACTTCTACCCAGAGGAGGAGAACTACAGCTTCTCTCACTTTCATAAGTCTGTTTGGACCTTCTGGCCAATGAGAATTAGGGCTGAATTTCTACCCACGCTGGAGTAGGAGGAGCACCCAATAACGGCCTGAGCAATGCCATTCCCAGCATCTTTGCAAAGGGCTGGCGTTTCAGCCAAGAGGCATTCCCTTGCTAGTCCAGAAATACCCATCATGCAGCAGCCAGGGGTGGGGGGACAGATTGGGAAGGGTGCTGAGCACACAACTCCAGTCGGGGCCAATCGGCGCCATGGCGCCTCAGCACCTCTGCAAATCAAGTCCTTAGCCTCTAGCGCTAACTTCTATCTGCTCAATCAGCTGCAGCCCCCCTCAAATCCACCCTCCCCCCAGCTCAGCCGGCAGGGTGAGCAGTGCCGCTGATGGAGCCTTATCTTTGCTTTCCCAGTCTTCTGCCCCTCAGACCCTGTTACTAGTTCAGTGATGGCGACAGGCTCTCGTTACAGCCACTACCCTAGTGCCCGGGGGGATGTGCCAGCAGTAAATGCCACAGGATTTGGTGCTTAAGACAGCAGAATGGGGTGATGGTCCCAGATTTGGGGCGAGGAGCACAAACAAACCAGGTCACTTCCTTTGCAAGGGCCTGATTGTTTTTAGACACACCTCTCCCACTCCTGCCTCACTTGACTGTGACATTTACAAATTTCCCACACTAACTCACACTTCATTTTCATTTCAGACTTACCTTGCAGTCTAAGCAGTAGTGAAATGCCAGGCTCTCTCTGTTCGCTGCCTCCTTTCAGCCGAGATCAGGGCCCCACTGGGCGAGGTGTTGGACACAGAGAGAGTCTTAGCACTTAGCAAAATGCAGTCCAATGGCACAAACAGCAGGAGGAGAGAGAGGGGGGAATTGATTTGGCAAAGGTCACACAGCAGAGCTGTGAACAGAACTTGGGTTTTCAGAGTCCCGGTGTCCTACCCTTCTCACCGACGTTCATTATTTCTCACAATGGTTTGTATGACAGATGCTCAGAACTGAGCAGCATTGGGCTGTTGTGATCATCTAGTACCACAAGATGGCACTGGAGTCCTCTTTTTCTCTCTCCCCTTAGGGGAAGGTGGAAGCAGTCCGCTTGCAATGGAAGGGATCCAATATTACAGGAACTCCGAGTACGCACCTGAGTCCAAGACGGCCTTTGTGGCATGATCAGCATCAGCAGGATATGTTCGGTGGTGTCACTTCCCGGCTCGGCTGTGACGGGTTTGTCTGGCGCTCGGCGAGGCTGAATACACTAGGGCCTGCTTCTGTAGTTATAAGTCTTAGTGGCATGGTTAAATGAGTGGATGTGATACAACTAGTGTACGAAAGATCCTCTTGTGCCCCTGCTCCCCCCGTGTTATGGTTATTTATGCTGCAGCATTTTTGCTGTCTAGTTCCTGCCCCACTTCGGTGTCTTTCCCGTGAGCAACAGAGAATGAGGACATGTGGGAAACAGTTGGGTGGTCTTCACAATTAGGCAAAAAAGAGATCTGGGTAATTGCCTTGATTTAATTCTGAAAGGCCAGGTTGAAGAAAGCAGCATCTGGGGTCAGTCAGAACAGGAGAGGGCCAGAGAAAAACAGGACCCGAGTTTGAGCGTGGGTATTTGAATTAGATAAATTCATGGGGGACAGGTCCATCAATGGCTATTAGCCAAGATGGTCAGGGACGCAATCCTGTGTGCTTGGGTGTCCCTAAACCTCTGACTGCCAGAAGCTGGGACTGGACGACAGGGGATGGATCACTCGATAATTGCCCTGTCTTGTTCATTCCCTCAGGGGCACCTGGCATTGGCCACTGTCAGAAGACAGGATACTGGGCTAGATGGACTGACCCAGTGTGGCGGTTCTTATGTCATTGAAACACTGGGACAGTCGAGGCTAAACCTTGGAGGACTGCAGGCTGAAGGCCCGGGCTGGGAAACCTGAGCTTTGACGGTGTGGTTTTCTATTTGAAAAGCCTTGTGCGTGTCCTTTCCCAGCTCGGGGAGGAGGCTGAATAAAACTTTAGGCCTTGAGAGAGAGAGAGAGAGAGAGAGAGAGAGAGAGAGAGAAGCGTAATGAAAGCCAGACCCACTGCTCGAGCTGCACCTGGGTCAGTGTAGAAGAGGGGGGGAATCCTTTGTCCTTGGTCTCTGTAGGGATGTCCCTGGTCCTAACTGTCACGTTGGTCGGGGGCTGCCCACTCCACAGTAGATTTTATCCTGACGGCCCCCATGGGAGCCGGCTGTGCTGTTAGCTGGAGACCAGCGGCACTGAGCACCCCAGCGATTGGCCGGGGTCACTGTGACAATGCGGTTCTGGTGGAACCTAACTGAGAGTGCCAACTCAGGAAAAATTGCTCAAAGAGGGCAATTACAGCCCAAGGCTGGGGTTTTTCCACCTCTAAGGCAAACCAAACCAGCCAGACTAAGAGGACTTCGGTCTCACCCCACTGGCTAACCGCAAGTCTCACAAGCGATTTCCTTAGACACTCCACAAAAAGAACAGGAGTACTTGTGGCACCTTAGAGACTAACAAATTTATTAGAGCATAAGCTTTCGTGGGCTACAACCCACTTCTTCGGATGCATATGCAAGTACTCCTGTTCTTTTTGCGGATACAGACTAACATGGCTGCTACTCTGAAACCGGAAATTAGACGCTCCAGTTTCCCAGTATCACCACCAGTACCACTCGTTATGGGGACAAATGGTTATGAAAACCAATACCCCAGTAAAAGAAAAAAAGTTCTCCTGATCCCAAAGGACCAAGCCCCAGACCCAGGTCAATATACAAATCAGATCTTACCCACAAATCACGCTGTTGCCAATCCTTTAGAATCTAAAATCTAAAGGTTTATTCATAAAAGGAAAAAGATAGAGATGAGAGTTAGAATTGGTTAAATGGAATCAATTACATACAGTAATGGCAAAGTTCTTGGTTCAGGCTTGGTTCAGGCTTGCAGCAGTGATAGAATAAACTGCAGGTTCAAATCAAGTCTCTGGAATACATCCCCCGCTGGGATGGGTCCTCAGTCCTTTGTTCAGAGCTTCAGCTTGTAGCAAAGTCCCTCCAGAGGTATGAAGCAGGATTGAAGACAAAATGGAGATGAGGCATCAGCCTTATATAGTCTTTTCCAGGTGTAAGAACACCTCTTTGTTCTTACTGTGGAAAATTACAGCAAAATGGAGCCTGGAGTCACATGGGCCAGTCCCTGCATACTTTGCTGAGTTTGAAGGCATATTTGCCTTCTCTCAATGGGTCCATTGTATAGCTGATGGTCTTTAATGGGCCATCAAGCAGGCTAGGCAGAGCTAATCCCAGCTTGTCTGGGATGTCCCCCAGAAGCATAGCATAAATTTGCCATACAGACAGTATAGAGCCAATATTCATAACTTCAACTACAAAACTGATACACACATATAGACAGCATAATCATAACCAGTAAACCATAACCTTGTCTTAGACACCCCTTTATACAAGATTTGGGTGCCACTACAGGACCTTGGTTGCAACAATGATCTATAGGGTCCCAGTTTATGTCAATAACGTCACAGTCACACAGGGAGCCTGGGCAGAGCAGGGACCTGAAGCCAGGTCTCTCGAATCCCCAGCCAGCGTCCCATCTTACCTGTCTCAGCCCAACGTTGTCCCCCTGAGCCCTTGACCCTCTAAGCCTGGATCAGCTGGGAAGAAAAAGCTCCAGCTCCCACTTCAGCAGCCTCTGAGCCGAACCTGCCCCAGCTGGTGTTAAGGGGGTGGGGTTTCTGTACAGCCCAGTGCATCCTGGGGCATTGTGACATCACAGAGGCCGATAAAAGGGCTGGTGCAGCCACACCATTGGAAGCAGTAGGAGTCTTTCTGGTTGTGGGGGCACAGCTGGTTCTTAGAGGACCACTGGCTCCTTGAGGAATCCGAATGGGGAGGGAGGCAGCTGGGTGCACCTTAAAGATGGCCTGGGGTGGGGGTTCAAGACTGGGAGTAACACTAATCTTTGTACCACTCCCCGATCTGCCTAGCCCCATTAGTTCTACACAGCCCCACCCCCGGGGAAGGGCTCAGCGACTGACAGACCAGAGTGAGGCCTGGAGCGTTGGAGGGACGCTTCTCCCGCCCTATATCGGTGCCCATCCCCATGGTCTCTGAGCACCTCCTCCGCCACTTCTGCTGCCATTGCTGGGCCAGAGCCGGCCAGTGCTGCTGCTCCCTGGGCGCTGCCAGCTGCACTGCTCCCACTCCCAGGCCCCAGCAGGATTGGGATAAAGAGGCCAAATCAGCGGCTGCTAAAAAAGGGTGGAACTCCACTGACGTCGATGGAGCTGCCCCGTGCAGCCCAGCAAGGAACGCTGGGTGACAGATCAGGCGACGGGAGAACAGGGCGAAGGAAAACCAGGCCAGGGAGAGGGGGCGAAACAGGCAGGAGAAAGGGCTTCTCAGCCCCTAGTGCTAACACAGGCCTGCGTGCTCACTCCTCTGACAGTCGCACGGGGGGGCCGGGTCCCTCTGTTAACCCTTCCAGCGCCAGAGCCAGGAATGCGCCCCTCTCGTGTTGTTTGCTAAGGCTAAATGGTTAAGGTTTGGCAAAGTCATAAGGGACTGAAACCAGACTCTTCTGATGGAACGTGTGAGCTGACAATACTGCCTAGATCTCTCGGCCTGTGGCAGGGGTTTGGTTCGTTGGAAGGTTTGAAAGCCTGGTAATTCTAAGTTTGTGGAAACAACCTTAGCTCTGCCCCCTTATTCCAAAACACTCTCCACGTATCCTCTTTCTAATGGTAAGTCTTAGTCAATTGTTACCAATACCTGGGGCCAGGTTCTCAGCTACAGCAGGACAGCAAGTCAGCCGGGGCTGCAACGGTCACCTATGTACTCCCCGGAACCCCCTGCCACCCATTTGTAGGGCTGATCTCTCGGCATCGAGTTACAGCAGCCTGAGAAGTGCTCTAACTCACTGGTTTTCAACCCGAGGTACGCAGAGATCTTCCGGGGGTACAGCAACTCATCTAGCTATTTGCCTCGTTTTACAACAGGTGACATAAAAAACACTAGCGAAGTCAGAACAAACTAAAATTTCATACGACTTGTTTATACTGCTCTATGTACTCTCCACTGAAATGTAAGTACAGTATTTATACACCAATTGATTCATTTAAGAAGTGTATGGTAGCCATGAGAAAGTCAGCCATTGTTCAGTACTAGTGCGCTGGGCCACTTTGGTATTTTTAGCGCTGATTGTGTAAGCGAGTCGTTTTGAAGTGCGGTGAGACTTGGGGGTCCGCTAGACAAATCAGACTCCTGAAAGGGGGACGGTAGCCTGGAAAAGTTGAGAGCCGCTGCTCCGACTTACAGTGGCTGCTAATGGCCACAAGGGGCCGACATTGCAACCATGGATTGGTGTAGCTGAAGTGTCTGTTGGCCACCTCCCCTTTCTTTGCTACACCGGCCGGGGTGGAATGGGGCGGGCAGTGGTGTCAAAGTCTCTGTCACACTGCGAGCTGATCTTACCAGCCCCAGATAAATAAGCTTTTGGGCCATTGCTTATCACACAGATCAGTTGCATCTCCCTGTGTTACCTTGTCCCTCCCCCACAGTCTGTTTGTAGCCGCCTGTTGGCTCATCTTGTACTTAGATTGTAAGCTCCAGGGGGCAGGGCCCATCTCTTTGTGCTATGTTTGTACAGTGCCTAGCGCAACGGGGCAGCGGCAATGCAAATAATAACTCAGAACATGCTAAAGCCCATTGCTACCCTTCTATCCCCGTGGCCGGGGGGGATCAGCTGTATCACAGCAATCAGTGGTACAGGGAGTGCAGCTCATCTCTACGGGTCTGATTGGGAGTGAAATCAGGAGTCGCAGCGCTTTCAAACGCCTGGAAGTGAGATCAGAATCCGGCCTAATTGATTTACCCTGGGGCAACCCTTTAGAGCAACGAACCTGTAAAGCCCCTTGTTTGTAGGAAGGCAGCGTAAAGGGCTGGCAAAGCCCACGTACCTGGCAAAGCCCACGTACCTGGCACTCATTGTGAAGAGCACCGGAGGGTACCTCCCCCCTAGCTGGCTTCCAGAGTCCAGGCTGCAGCCCGAGCAGGAAAATCTATGCTGCTATTATTAGCCCTGTAAGCCCAAGTCCATTGACCCCGGCTCAGAGTCGGTGCCACAGGTTTTTCTTTGCAGTGTAGACACACCCTGGTTTGGGGCCTGGCGAGCCAAGCACTGCAGAAGGGGCCCGCCCCCAACCCGTCTCAATCAAATGCTTTTATATCTATAACTAAACGAAAGGACCAGCTGCTGGGTCACCCCTCTGCACTCCTCTCCCCCACCGGCACTGACGGGGAACAAGAGATCTCTGACGATGTATTCAGTGGCCTCAGGACTTACCAAGGAAGGTAGGAAAAGGGCCTTGGTCTCTTTGTAAAGGGAGAATAGGAAAATAAACAGACAATGTTTGGTCCAGATTCTGCCCTGAGTTACATACCAGCTGATTTGCAAGCAGGGATGTAGGCTCACACATGTGCACGCACCCATAGATTCCCTTTGCTTCACTCCCCTCTGCAACCTTTTGCCAAATACTGATGTCTAGGCCATAAGCTGTACATAATCAGCAGGGGCCAAGGAGAGAACACAGCTCCAAAGCCGGGTCTAGCCCCCGACACATTCCAAACGGCAACGAGCAGGCAGGGCTGGGGGAAGAGAATAGCAGAAGGAGAAGGAGGGAGAAGCGTGTGTGGTTGGTGGGAGGGGAGGACAGAAAAGGATGGGCAGATGGGCTCTCTCAGGTATGCCCAGGTGAAACACCATGGCAAGGTTTGCCATAGGTTGGAGAACGAAGGGGCGTCAAAGAGGGTGGACATGACAGACTCCCCCTGTCCTAGTGAGGTTCCAGCTTCCAGCATAGACAACTTGCAGGCCCTGGTGCAGCGGTCAGGCCAGGATGGGAAGAGGACATACGGGGGATGAGAAGCTGTGGCTGAATCACCAACTCCAGCTGTTCTGTGCTGGCATAATGGCCCACAGCCAGCCTCTGCAAGACACCTCAATATAGAGCAGCCCGGGAGCTGCTCTAAACTGGGAGGTGTGTCATGGCTGCACAGGCCCTGACATTGGGAGGCACAAAGTTGGCTCCTTTCTTCTCCCTGCTCTTTTCCTGCCCCCAACGCAGGAAGGGCACAAGGCAAAGTGGCTCCCTGCAGCTGGCCCTGCCTCCTTGTGCGTGGGACGACGATTTAATGCTATGGATTGTCTTATCAAAGGCAGGTTCACACTCCTTCCTCCCCAGTTTGGCCTTTGCATCTTCCACCTTTATTAGAACCTTGTGGTCAAGGGCCCAAGGTGAGACCCAGCCAGAGTCCTTCGTGCCCAGCCACACTTTGTGCTGACGTGCGCGAGTGACAAAAAAGACCTCAGGGAAACGCTGCCCCGCAGCAGGTGCAACAAATCACAACAGACTGAGTACCTGGAATTTCAGCCCGGCTCCGAAATCCGAGCTCCCCCTTGCGGAGCAGGGAACTGCGCTAGCAGCACACGGGGCCTGGGCAGGAGACAAGGGGTTAATGCTCACCAGCCTGGAGACCTGCTCTGACAGCACAGCCCCGGCAGGCTCACCAGGAAAACAGGCCCAAGGGACTTTTAATACAGTGATGTGGCGAACCACAGTGATGTCGTTAAAGGGCCAGATGCTGTCCTCCCTCCCACCTGTGGCCCCTGCTGGATCCAGTTACAGGGATCCCATCTGCTGGTTTGTGATGCACGGCGGGAAAGGGCTCCCAGAGGCGTTTTGTTAATGGCCACACATCAGCACAACTCCCACGCCAGGGCTAGGGCTCCTGGCTGAGTCTCGCCTGCTGCTGGCCACCTGCCTGGAGGAGAAGCTGCAAGAGCCAGACGTAACTCTGGGGGCCAGATCCTCAGCGGATACCAATCAGCAGATCTTTCCTGACTTCAGTGGAGCTTTGCTGCTCGACACCCGGGGAGGATCTGGCCCAAGAGGTACAAAACTGCCTTTGGTCTGAGTCACTGGAGAGCTGAATCCCCCTGGAGCGCTGGCTGCCTGGGGCGTGGGCAGCCTTCTTGCCAGATGGGCTGCTCTCCATGTTCAGGGGAAAAACAAAACCTGTAGAATAATAACCCCCCCCTTAGACCAACTGCTGTTTAATCAGTTCAGAGGTACAGTCCTCTCTCCACACCCCCACTGGACTGCATCTTCCCGTCCTCTCCGAACATGGCCCAAGTGGTGTCCTTGTTTTTACTGCTCCTGCTTTTCTACAGTCTTTCCTTTCTTAACCCATCTTTTCCTTCGCTCTCCCAAGCCCACACGGTGGTTGTCCCAGCTGGCATGTCACACAGCTCGTCTTTGCTACAGGACTTCGGCCTATCGATCACTCATAGATCATTCCCATTAGAAACACAACAGAACTACATGTTGAAGAGGGACAGCGGGACACTCACAGATCCGCCTGTTGTTTAACCAGAAACTTAACCTTATTGACACAGCTGTAAGGATGAAAGTCAACACAGCCCACAGAGGCAGGGGTCTGATCAGGGAGCTGGAGTGTTAGATTAGGTCCAGAGGAGAGGGATTAATGGGCAGAGAGCATGTGAAGCTGTCAAAGGGAGCCCGTCTCAATTCCCTTCTCTGCCACAGACTTCTGGTGCGACCTTGGGCAAATCACTTTGTCTGTGATTCAGTTCCCCATCTGTGCAATGGGGATAAGAGCCCTGCCTGGCCGGGGAGTTGTGAGCATAAATACAGTCAAGATTGTGAAGTGCTTTGGGATCTCCTGATGAAAAGAGCTAGTGGTATTATTATTATTGCTTGGTCTACCATCTGGTGCTGAAAATGCATCACCTCCACATATGCACCATACCTGTCCATACACACCGCTTCTCTAGAGCTGGCCCGTCCCGTGCCTCAGCCAGGAAATTCAATGGTACAATTCCTTCGCTTGTTTACATTTCACACAGATGCCCTGTTAAGGCCTGGCCATTCACAGCCCAGAGAGTTATTGATATCACACGGACTCAAGGGCTCTCCCAGCCTGCGGTTCTTGCTGAGCCGTAACTAGCATTTTTCTGATTCTGGTGCATGTCATAAAGAAACCCACCATATTGTTGCATTGATGTCACTGAAGCTGTTTTGTCTCATTTAAAGTTAATACTAACAGCATGAAGAGTCATTCTGAGGCGCCTTAAGAATTCTGCCCTATACGCGCAAGCTACTTACGTTATCATCACTTTATAAGAGTTGTCATTTTTTCTACCTAAAGCACAGAGCAGAAAACCCTGGGGGCGTAGGTTCTGCTAGTGGGCCAGCCCCTGGCCAGACTCATTATTTAAGAGTCCCTCCCCCCCATCGGTCCCAGGAACGCTAGTGATTGCCAGTAGCTGAGGAACTGCCCCATATCACCTTGCTGAGTTATTGAATCGTAGGACTGGAAGGGACCTCAAGAGGTCATCTAGTACAGGCCCCTGCCCTCATGGCAGGACTGAGTATTATCTAGACCATGATGGTTCCGGCGAGAATTAGTAGTCTCACTGATAGGAAGTTCCATCGATAGCCTCACCCATGTAAGGGTCTGTCTACACTGCACTGTAAGCCCAAGCTCAGATTTGGGTTTAGGCCCAACGGCCCCTACCCTCCACGCACAGATCTGTCTGACCCGGGTCAGCAAGCACCCAGAACCCAGGTCCTAGGACTCGGCCGTGGGGTGGGGCTGAGCCCGAGTCCTACTGAGTGTTGGGCCCACGCCCTGTCATTCTGGAGTGTGGACGCACCTCAAGCCGCAGACCCAAATCACCTCTTACTCAGAAGAAATGCACCGTCCCCCTGCAAAATAAGGTTGCAGTGCTGTCATCGAACATAGACCCGTAGGGTTAGGGGGGACGGCAAGGGTCATCTAGCCTAACCCCCTGCCCAGATGCAGGATTGTCCCCGGGACTGAAATGGGTTCATTGCTTGCAGGAAGACGTGTAGCTTCAGAAGCGCCTATTGCATAGCGATGTCAAGAAGCAGGTGTTCCAGGGGGAATGTTGTGCCTCAAGAAGGCAATGGTGCTCTTTACACAGTTCTGAGGACATCGATCAGGTTCAGGGAGTGGAATTCAGAGTCATCTCCTGTGCTAGGATCTCATTTTCGGTCAGAGCATCATGAAAAGGCTATTTTTGGCCTCAGCAGGTGAGATGCCAGGGGAAAAAACAACACTTTCTTTGCCATGTTACGCCACCCAGAATTCAAGCTTGGAGCCAAACCTTCATGTGCCGTGCATGCCCATCCCTGCAGCGTAGGCAGATTCACTGTTCCCAAGGCTTGCTTGCTTGAGCTCATTAAAACATCCAGACTTGGTTGGATATGGTTTCTTGAGGCAAAGAAAACAAGACAAAAAACTATATTTGCTTAAACTCATTAAGCAAGCAAATGCTTTGTTCAGGAGCCCCGTTCACCCAGCCGCAATACGCCGATACCATTGCATGCAGGGCAGCTTTACATGGGGCTTAGAGACCAGTCGACTAACCCAATGGCACATAGCGTGCTTTGCATTTCAGCTTTCCCCCATTTCTCCAGGGGTAGGTCCACTGGCTTCCGTGTGATGGAACGGCTCATGTGATCAAGGCCTATACTGACCAACATGCTTTTTAAAAAGGAGGGTGGCCAAAATTTTAACTATATAGAGGCCTGAGCTTCTGAAAATACTGAGCACCCAAAGTCTGAACATTCAGCTGGGTGGAGGTACCTGCAAAATCACTTGTCTACTTGCGTCTGATGAAGTGGGCATTCACCCACGAAAGCTTATGCTCCAATACTTCCGTTAGTCTTAAAAGGTGCCACAGGACCCTCTGTTGCTTTTTACAGATTCAGACTAACACGGCTACCCCTCGGATACTTGTCACTTTTGCCACTCTTAGCCAGCGTGCACTGCTTCTAAGTCGCAGCGTAACTTCTATGCAGTGTCTGGACTTGGGTACCAGCATCTCACCACTGTCCTACTGGGAGGCAGATACTGTTACGGTGCCAAGATGATCCGAGTGTTAGGCAGAGGGACTGAGAGCTGAACATTCTTAGCAGCTAGGAGTCCGGTGTCACCTTAAAGACTAACAGATTTATTTGGGCATAAGCTGTTGTGGGTAAAAAAAAACACTTCTTGCATCTGAAAGCATCACGAAAGCTTCTGCCCAAATAAATCTGTTAGTCTTTAAGGTGCCTCCTTGTTGTTTTTGTGGATACAGACTAACACGGCTACCCCCTGATTCTTAGCATCTGGTTGTCATTTCCAAGGGGATGTTACCATCAGCATGAAAAGTAGAGGTCCCTGTTGCATACGCTTGCCTCAGTGTCCCCAAGGCCCCTCTATTGACTGTGTGCTGGTGCCTGCCTTTGCAGCAATAGCTACATTAATGACACAGGTAAAATCCATTCAGGCATTAGAAAGATTTGCGCCTTCCAGCCATAGCCCCTATGCACAGAAGAGGGAATACAATGGAACTGCTGATATGGAATGACCCCTAAATCAGTGACAGTCCATGTAGCTCTCCGTGCTCTAGCGCCGTGGTCTTCATTCATACCAAATGCCCATTGAAGTCAGGGTGCAGCCTGGGCCCCAAACAATGGAGGCTCCCAAAACCCACTTGTTGCTCTTGCCAATCTCAGCCAGTGTGTGCAGGTTCGAAGTGGCAGCGCAACTCCCCTCGAAGTCAGGGGAGTTTGGGAGGAGTGAGAACTCCAGGATTTTTGGAGGCCGGGGGGAGGAAGAGGAGAGGCTTGTATAGAGCTTGGTGATATTTTTCACACAAAACATTTTCGGTGAAAAAAAAATGCAGCTTCAGATCAACCAACATTTCCCGCAGTCATGTCAATTTTGGTGACTTGATTCAGTAAAAAAAGCAAACAAACAAACAAACAAACAAACAAAAAAACCCCACCAAAAAAACCCCCCAACCTCCCAAAAAACACCCAAACCAACCACTCTAAACAAGTTTTCAAAAAAGTAAAACCCATTTCACGTCAACGTCTTCTACATGCTACATTTCAATGCTGATTTGAAACGACTGCTCCTTTCCAAATGACCAATTTCATTTAAAATATAATTAAAAGAAAAAAAGTGTTTTGTATGATGCCGAACAATGTTTGTTGATGTTTTGATTCACCAAAAATAGTTTTAAAAAAAAAATTGTTCTTGAGTCAATCCAAAAGTAATTCCCCTCCCCCTAGAATTGCCATTGGGGCCCGGTCCATAGAGCGAGCTCTTAGGCACTACAGTAAAACAAATAATGATTAATAATTACACTCACAGCTCTATTTGGGCATACCCTACATCTTGTCATGTAATTGCACACGCGCACACAGAGTTCATTATTTAGGATCTTTAGTTTATTTTTAAACACCAATGGTTGTTGCACACAAAAAGCCCCTGCTTCAGAGAGGCGCGGGGGCCAGAATTGGATTGTTGCCTCGGAGAACCTGGCTTGTGGACCTTGCAAGTGGGTTAATCATAGAACTGTAGGGTAGAAGGGACCTTGAGAAATCATCAAGTCCAGCCCCCTGGGCGGGGCAGGACCAAAGGGCCAGCCCATGCCCTGGAGATTTCTGGATTACGCCTCCTCCACTCTGACCCTCGTTGTAAAAGGGATTAGCGCCTGCTTCTATAGCGTGACTCTTTGGACAGCTCTCTGTGGGGTCAGGATCCTCGTGGGGGATGGGCCAGGGAGTCCACAGAGAAGATGGCCAGTGGCCTTTGATTAGGGTTGCCAACTTTCTAATTGCTGAAAACACAACACCCTTGCCCTGCCCCGCCTCTGCTCACTCCTCTCCCCCCTCCTCTCCATCGCTCACTCTCCACCCCCCACGTCACTCACTCCCCCCTTGCCCAGGAATCACCTGCTTCCTGCAGACACAGGCTGGGAGGAGCCGAGATGGAGGTGCCCAATCGGCTCAGAAGAGGAGCCTACTCGCAGCCTTTTAACACTCCCCTTCCCCATTCTCTCTCTTTCAATGTACAACTGGACTGAGCTTTTCCTGATTTCACTTAATCTCCCCACTGACGTCTAATTAAATCAGAGCCTGGTAACATCGTACAGAGGAAAACGACGGAGAGATTTTATTGTTCGATTGGCTCAGATCTGGGCAACACGATTTGCATAAACGCAAGGTAGATGTTTAATTACAAAACGTTTAAAACATTAGAACAGACTCAATAAAGGTTTATTGAAACCTAATAATTTATCCAGTCTAAGGGAGCTAGGTAAAACCTTTCAAACCTCCCTGCCTAAAATCAGGCATCTCAACTGGACACCTTAATAAAGCAAAGTAGGTTTTCAGGGGGGCAGAGTACCCACGAAAACCAGGTTGCTTTTTTGTGTGCGCTTTAATATACAGTTAGGAGCCAAGTTTTAAATTATTGGACGTCACTGGATGCTGCATTATCATTTCTTACAAACTTTGCATCTTCTTTACACGTCAGAAGTTAAAAAACAAAAAAACGGCAAGAAATTCCCTACAACAGGATCATATTCATTTTTCTGTACTACATGGACTCTGAATACAAGATATCCATTGTTCAGACCTTTGCTGAGTGTTGTCTCGGAGAAGTAGGACCAGGGCCGATCAGGGAACAGTGGGGCAGAGGGAGGGGTCGGTCCCCAGAGCAAGGGGGCAGAGAGGGGTTGGTCCCCGACTCCGTAGCAAGGAGGAGCCAGGCCAGGTCAATTGGGGCATGGCGGGGCAGAACGGGGAGCGGACAAGATCCCCCCTCCGGGTGGTGGCACCTACCTCTTGGAGCCCCATCTGGAAGCCAGCCACTGGCTTTATCAGGCAACAGCAGCTGCTCTTCCTGCCCCCCAGTGACGGAGGCTGGTTACTGCGACCAACTGGACTTTTAGCATCCAGTCAACTGGGTTGACTGGATGCTGCCAGGTTCCCTTTTCAACCAGACGTTCAGGTCGAAAATCGGACACCTGGCAACCCTACCTTTTCCCAAGGAAAAGTAATGCAGCTCTAAGGCCTCCTGATGTGGAGGGTGCAGGATCCAGACACAGCCAGGGAGGCAATCAGATCCACTGAGGCTGCGTCAAGAGGTGGAGGGGGAGATGTGACGACCGTGGGTAGGGCATGGAGGCCGAGGGGCCCGGATCATACGGGCCTGTCTGCAAGTCTGTGAGGATTAGCAGTTTGGGGACAGAGCTGAGGCTCATTGTAGGGACGGAGGAATGCTGGCCCCCTGAAGAGGGGGAACTGGAAGGGGGGGCTGCCCTCCTCCTGCAGGTTTCACTGGAGGAGGATACGCCCGCTGGGGGAATTCCGTGTAGTCCCTAGGGAACGTTCACACCCTGTTGGACAGGGCGCCGCTCTCCAATCCAGCATGGTGTCCCGGCTGCTGTGGGGCAGCCCTGCACTCACACAGAAGGGGTGCCGGAGGCTGTTCAAGGGGCACAGAGCGTTGTTCTCACTCTGTGGAAGGAAGGAGCACACACGAGAGCTGAGAGCAATCCAGACAGGATGGGTGGGCTGCAGTTAGACCACTAGCCTGGGCCTCAGGAGGACTCAAATCCTGTTCTGCTGCTGACATCTTGCATGGCCTCGGGCAAGTCATTTAGGCCCAGCTTCTCAAAGGTGTCTTGGCCCCTAACTCCCACCCCATTGGCTTCGGTACCAATATATCTGGGCCTTAGTTGGTCCGTGCCTCAGTTTCCCTAGACAATGGGGATAATAGTTCTGCCCTCCTCGTGTGGAGAGGGGGAGTTGTGAGGATGAGAGATGGTGAGGCGCTGAGACATCATGGTAATGTGGCCAAGAACCATAGATAGCAATGACTGGGCCTATGGCTATCCGCCCTTTCTGAAGTGCTGACCTGACACAGCGTACATCTGCCATCTGCGGTGACCTCTACTTAAATGACCTTTGCTCTGGAGACATTTCTCTGTTCCTGAATCAAATGGGGTACATCACATGATGCAACACACCTGCTACCCATAAGCTATTGCCCCCCCCCCCACCAGACATTATCTGATGCGATGGGAGTACTTCAATAAATCATGCACCAGGAGTTCTCAGCACTGGCATAAGATGCTGGATTGGTTGAAATATCATTTATGTTCAATCTGAAGGAACCTACCCCCTCCTTGGACTCAGTCCCACAGGTACCAGAGCAGACAATCAGAGCTACTGAAGAAGGAATCTGTGAGCCAAAGGAAATCTCTACTCTAAGAAGCCCAACGTTACACAGATGGAACCCCAAAGGATGTTGAATTCACAGATGTTAAGATCAGAAGAGACCTTCTCTCATTTGACCTCCCATGTACGACAGACTAGAGAATTTCACCCAGTTACCCTCCATTGAGCCCAAAATCTTGTGTTTGGTGAAAGCATCTCTTCCAGGAAGACATCCAATCTTGAAGACACCGAAGGATGGAGAATACACCACTTCCCTTGGTAGTTTGTTCCAGTGGTTAAACACCCTCACAGTTAAAAATGTTCAGCCTTATTTCCAATTTGAATTTGTCTGGCTTTACCGTTCAGCTATTGGTTCTTGTTTTGCCTTTCTCTGCTAGATTACAGAACCCTTTAGAGCCCAATATCTTCACGGATTCCAAGGCCAGAAGGGACCATTGGGATCATCTAGTCCAGGGGTGGGCAAACTACGGCCCGTGGGCCACAACCGGCCTGCGGGACTGTCCTGCCCGGCCCCCAAGCTCCTGGCCCAGGAGGCTACCCCCAGCCCCTCCCCTGCTGTTCCCCCTCCCCCGCAGCCTCAGCTCACTCGCTCTGGGTGGTGGGGCTGCGAGCTCCTCGGGCAGCGCAGCTTCAGAGCCCAGCCTGACCTGGTGCGCTGTGCTGTGCGGTGGCGTGGCTGGCTCCAGCCGGGCAGCGTAGCTGTAGCGCCACCAGCCACTGGTGCTCCAGGCAATGTGGTAAGGGGGCAGGGAGCAGGGGGGGTTGGATAGAGGGCAGGGGAGTTCAGGATGGTGGTCAGGGGTCGGGGGTGTGGATAGGGGTCGGGGCAGTTGGGGGGGAACAGGGGGCTGAATGGGGGCAGGGGTCCCGGGGGGCAGTCAGGAAGGAGGGGGGGGTTGGATGCGGCGGCAGGGGCAGGGGTTCCCGGGGCAGTCAGGGGACAGGGAGAAGGGGTGGTTGGATGGGGCAGGGGTCCCGGGGGGGGCTGTTAGGAATGAGAGGAGGGATTGGATGGGGCGGCAAGGGTCCGGGGGCGGTCAGGGGACAGGGAGCGGAGGTGTGTGGATGGGGCAGGGGTCCCAGAGGGGCCGTCAGGGAACAGGGGGGGTTGGATGGGGCAAGAGTCCCTGGGGGGGAGGGCAAATAGGAGGTGGGGGCCGGGCCACGACTCCCTCCCCTAACCGGCCCTCCATACAATTTACGAAACCCGATGCGGCCCTCAGGCCAAAAAAAAGTTTGCCCGCCCCTGCTCTAGTCTGACGTCCTGTATGACACCAGCTACAGAACTGCAATCGGGTCTCCTCTCAGTCTGGTTTTTGATACGCTCAAAAAGAGATTGAGCGTTCTCTCTCTCAGGCATTTTTTTGAGACCTCAATTTTTGTGGAGCTTCTCTGCACCCTCTTCCGTTTTTCAACATCCCTTTAAAAATGTGGGCACCAGAACTAGATGCAGAATCACAGTATTGGCCTCGTCCATTCTCGCATGAGGGATAATTTCTCTGCAACTCTCTCATTGAAGAACTCACAAAGCTTCACCAATTAGTTAAATTTTCTTTTATATTGTCAAGACTCATAGTAATGCAAACAACGGTCACTTTATTGTAATCTCTAACTGTACCATGAAAGGCACATAACAAACTTCAATGTAACAAAATAATTCCGCTATGTTTTCACAAGCACACTCCCTCTCTCGGATGGTCCTGACAGGAAGATCCTTTCACAGAAAGGATTATTTAGTTTGTGCATGCATATAGCTCATTATTGCAAACGTATCAATGTACATGTCAGAAGGCAACAGACACCAAATCCGGACATTGACCATCTTGAGATTTCTAACCGATGCAGAATAAATAACATCTTTATATCACACAGCTTTCTAGTACCAAGTGTAGAATACAAGATATTGCCTTTTCAACTGCCTGCACCCCGCCTTACAAAGACTGATTTGCAACAAATTATGAGTATTATGATAAAAGCAAGGACGTGTCTTGTTATGGGTCAATGCTGTCTATTCATGTAAGTTAATTGCTTGTGAATCCAAGTAGAACACAACTTGAGCAAAACCACCACGTCTGTGAAATCAAGTGAATGATTTCGGACTCTTTTTGGTTGGAGTATAAAGCAAAAGGCCCTGATCCTACAATTGGATGCATATCAGGAGACCCTCATGGAGGCCCATGAACAACTTTGGGGCTCTGCATGATTGCAAAACGTCTGTCTTGTACAGACTGGATTGCAGGATCTGGACTGAAAGTAGCCCGCTTTCTCGACTGCATAAAGCACTATTTGCATACTTAACCCTTTAATTACATCCTTCCCCCTATATTTTAACAAAATAAATAACAAGAACAAATAGGGCTCATATCATGTTGGGGTCTCTTCAATTATATGGGTGCTTTACACCTTTCAGTTTGGCCAGGGTCATACCAACGTGCAGCACATACCATTTCAAGGAAAACGGGTTTGCCAACAATGAACACGTGAAGATGGGTAGGAGGGAAACCTTACATATTGCACACCACCACTGGGGAATAAGCTGACAGAGGAGCAGGTATTTTGTACAATCCTTTTGACCACAGAAACTTTGGCTTATCCAATCAGTTGGCAAGAAAAAAAATAAATCTGACCCCGTGAATTCAGAATAATTTCTCTTTTCCATTTTTGAGAGTTGAACTCTGATAACTTCAATGTGAGATAGCTGTGTATATTATATATGTTGTATATACTCTGTGTGTGTGCACACATTATATATTATATATATATATATATAGTGTCTATATCAAACACACCCATGTACATAGATCTGTGGTCATCCCCAGAGATACAATCCTAGAACCTGAAAATTCTGCCTGTTCTGCAGGAACTCAACGTGACTCAGTAGAGAGGGAAGAAACTCCAACGCCAGCAAGGTGGACTTTTAAGGCTTGGAGACTCTGCCCACACCCGAGTTAGATCCAGCTTTGGCTTGTGCTGTTGTGGAAGGGAAAACCGCTTTCAACGGATGCAGATCCTCTCCATTGCTAGCAAGAGAGAGGCTAAGAGAGATGCTCTAGAGGATAGCGGTGCGAATCTAGCTCCACAGGTCATCTGTACATCTCCTATCATCTGCAGGAAGCGGTGGCCAGCAGTTGGAGGGTGGTCCTATTACACAGCACACTGCAGTGAGGTGCTGGGTGCCACCGAATACTGCCCCCTATTGAGCTGCCTGCATGCGTCACTGATCACTCTCCCTGCACTGGCTAGAGAGTACCATGGCAGCATTTGGCTATCTATCTTACACACAATGCAAACACTAATACATAATGGGCAAAATTCACTGGTATGTTCTGAATGCTTTTCCCCACTCTGGCAACATAAAGCCATCACAAACTTGGCAGCAGAGTGATGAAAAGTAGCCAGTGTTTATGGAAAATCTGGCCCGTTTTCTAGCAAAAAATGTATCAGGCAGCAATGCTGTAGCAAATTTTGCAGTGTTCATTATTTGCTCTATAATACTGTCTCCCATATAGCAATAACACTGATTACGTTGCCCTGTACCGAAAAACTAAAGTCCTTAATGTTAGCAAAAACACACCCGCATTTCTTATAAAAATATCACACTCCTTATTTATAAAATAATCTTTTGTTAAGAAAAGTTTCCAGTTAAAAATATGATATAATCAAAATATGGTAAACTATGGCTGTAAAATACTTAATCCCTAATTAAAATATTCATTTTAAAAAAGGCATTGTGCTGTAAATATTAGTTGTAATGCTTTGCCCCATATTTACTGATGGTAAAATATCATAATACCTGTTCATTTTAATTTCATTAGGACACTCCATCTCGAAAGCTGCACCTGCTGCATTTCTGATAGAACATCTTCATCCTTTCATCAGAACTATTTAAATTGGAAAGTATTTAATGATGCATGAAAAGCCTTATTTAAAATAAGAACAAAACTATGTTAACTGAAAACAGTCATGCTAACAATGCAGTTGCATACATATTATTTGCAACAGGAAAGTATTTTTTCACCTTCCAGAAAGTTAGTGTTTAGGAAAAAAACAACAACGATTGTCTATACGTATTATTAAAGGAAGGAAGCATATTCTTTGTATAAAAAAGTATTTTAGAACAAAAATAAAAAGGGTCTATAAAGATCCAAACATATATAAACATATATATAATTTTATATATTTATATATGTATATTATATATATTTAAGGTACTTTGGTCAGCAAACATTATTGCTACATCATTATATATGATGTTATTTTTCATTTTTCTTTAAAAAAAATAAAGAAGAAGTTTAGAAGCTTTCTAAGTTCCCATGTAACATCAATCTGATTTTTGTAAACTTTACAAAATGCTGAACAAAAGCTCTGTTTGGAACTACAGTCCAAAGTAAATTTTTGGAAGAACTGGGATCACACACTATGTCAACTGCAACTTAACGCACCGTTTTCCAAGGTATTATGAACATGCATAGAGTTTCTTGTCTAGTTATTGCTTAAGTCTAATCTTCTTGATACTGGCATTTAGGAGATTTACATTTCTTTGGCTTGACAGAACACAACAAAGAAACTGACATTTTCTTTTTAGCATCTACAGAAGCTAAAGCGATGGCTATACAACAAGAGGCAAAGGCATCTTTAGGGAAAAACAAAACAAAACAAAACACCCAAGCAAAAAACCGAAAAAGACAAACCCGACTAGACTCAAGAGCTTTCCCGAGGCAGGAAGAAGAAATTTAGGATTATCTTTGATTAGGTTAAATAAAGAAACGATGTTGTGCTTCTCCAAACTGAAATAAGACAATCAGTGTTTTGCAAAAACTACTTCCAAATAAGAGAGAGAATGTCTCTCTCCCCCTCTGACTGATTAACCTAGACAAGGCTCTGTCATGTCACACAATCTCTATCCCTACTGCCTGGGTACTACTCAAAGTGCAATGGTAGCTAAGGCCTTGATTTGTAGTAGCAAAGAGCAAGGTGTGTAGGGGGAGGGAAAAAAACATATGGCACCAGACACATTTCAAGGAAACACCAATAGTTTTCAAGTCTTTCTAATAGTGCAGGTAGCCAGTCCTGCCACAGTAAAGCTGTGGAGCTTAAACAACAAACTCTGGAACTTCATCATGGGTCAGATCCAAAGAGAAGTATTTGCTCGTTCTTTTGACTGGGAAACTTTCTTGGATATTGATACATTGCTGAGCCAAGCAGCCATTACAATAGAGACCGTCTTCATCCAGTTCGTGGCCACAGCCAAACGTGTAGCTCTGAGCAGCGTCCGCTAGCTGCAAGAAGTCTTTTTGGTAAAGCCGGATGTCATCCAGGCTTAAGCTGTGCCGGTCGGTGGAAGTCTTTGGTTTTCTGCAGACGGTCTGTACAAAAGAGAAGGTTACAGGAAGAGCATTAGCAAGAAGCAGTCATGAATCTAAAAACTACATCACTGGAGCACCTGATACGGCAGCCAGACAGCACCATTATGCATTTGATGTTCTTTGCTCACCTTAAATATAACTCTCACGTTACATATACATTTGGAGATATGGTGAAATGACCAGGGACTGAGGGGGAGATTTTTAAAGGCAAAAATAGCAGTTAGGTGCCAAGTCAGCAAAATTCA
This sequence comes from Emys orbicularis, assembly GCF_028017835.1. Lineage (NCBI taxonomy): Eukaryota > Metazoa > Chordata > Testudines > Emydidae > Emys > Emys orbicularis. Next base: position 8,470,715 of record NC_088686.1, on the reverse strand, counting down.
GGGGTCAAATTCTGATCCTACTAAAAAGTCACTGGCAAAACCCCCATTGACTTCAGTAGGGTCAAGACTCACCTTAGGTGTTTAGAAACAAGGTTTTGTTTGGACTCATTATAAAGATAGGGGCCAGCTGTCCAATTCAAATCCAGATGTGGGGTTGGATTTCAAATAACCCCTAGATCTGGGATCTTGGTTTGGACCCATCTCTAGACAGTGATAACAGTCTGGTACAGTCATTCAGGAGAGCAAACAAGTCAGATCCAGCATTGAGAGTTAGGCCAGGGTGGCCAACCTGAGCCTGAGAAGGAGCCAGAATTTACCAATGTACATTGCCAAAGAGCCACAGTAATACGTCAGCAGCCCCCCCTCAGCTCCTCCCCCCCCCGCTCCCAGTGCCTCCCACCCACCAGCAGCCCCACTGATCATCGCCTCCCCCTCCCTCCCCGCACCTCCTGATCAGCCGTTTCGTGGTGTGCAGGAGGCTTTGGGAGGGAGGGGGAAGGGGAGGAGCGAGGGCACTGCAGGCTCAGGGGAGGGGGCGGGGCCTGTGGCAGAGCCAGGAGCTGAGCAGTGAGCACCCCCCAGCACATTGGAAAGTTGGTGCCTGTACAAGGAGCTGCATATTAACTTCTGAAGAGCCGCATGTGGCTCCGGAGCCACAGGTTGGCCACCCCTGAGTTAGGGTATGTCTATTCTGGAGTGGAAGGGGTAATTTCCAGCTCAAGCAGACATTCCCGTGTGTTCCTTGGAATTGTCTCTGCAGACAAAGTGAAAGCAAGATATGGGTGATGCTGGGGTGTTAAGTGAAACTGTTGAAGCCCATACTGCTGTATGTCTCTGGACAAAGGAAACTTTCCTGGGCATTGTAACACACCACCAGTCGGGATCAAGATTAGTGATGGGTCACCTCAAACGGGCTGTGGGTTTGGTTTGGATAAAAAACTGGGATATAGGGCTGGTGTATTCCAATCTATGAAAGTCTCTGGGATCCCGAGATTTGATCTGCTGTCCTTGTAAGATTTCCAGCATTCCCTGTTTCTGGTGGGGTGAGAAATGCAGCGGGAAAAGGCCCTCCCTGCTGTCTGCTTCCAAAAGGCCCAGGTTTGCAAAAAGGAAATATAATGTTTTTTCACCCCCAAAAGCTAAAATTTAACCAAACTCAAAGAAATTCCATCCGAGTTTGGAGCAAGGTATTGGACGGTTCTTTTTTCCTCCCCTCCAGATTGGTTTGTCCATGTCTAATCAAGACACGTTGTTTGCTTTAAATCAAGCCGTATGTCTGAAGTCTCAACGCAGGCATACCTGGGGCAACGAGTCGCTGCTTTGACCACGAAGTCTGACCACTGTTTCTGAAGAGCTGGACGTGGATGAGCTCACTTCCTTTACGATTAACCCTGAATTAGGAAACAAGAAGCAGATCTAAATGCTGGAGTGATTTAGAGTCACCTTCTGGGTTGCTAGGATATGTAGTGGCCTGGTTAAGTCACCTTACGGAAGGCCACATTTAAAATTGCACAGATGAAAATACTCGGTATCAACATTTTGTCACATCCAAAGAGATCCACTTTAGTTACTCGGGGCCAGATTCATAAATCAATCTAGAGGGAGTCTGCACTGGTGTCTCTTCAACACGTATGTTACGCCAACGTAGCCTCCCTCGGGTACACAGGACCAAATTCAGAGGTGCAATGTACGTTAGATCCCTTTACATTAATCTTCGACGCCTCTGCTTACACACAGAACGTCACTGTATACATAGGTCCAAGCAATTGTGAGTTACACATTAAAGGGCCCTAATATGATGCAAGAGGTTGAGGTTTTCCCTGCCCCACTTTAACTTGTGTCTTTCTCCAGCTCCTCAGCAGATACAACTCCCATCAGCGGAGCAGAGAGGATTTCAGAAGCACGTGGAGAAACTAAGTATAAAGAGTTCACCATACTCCCTGCCTCCGCATTTGGCTCCTTGAGTTGCTTCTCTAGCCACAGTCGAAAGCTGAGATTATTAAAAGATACAGACTCAGTTTCAATTAACTCCTATGCAAAATGTAAACAAAGCCAATAACTCATTATTCCTGAAGTAAGAAAATAATGGAATGAACCTCTGTAGCTCTGGCACTATATTGAAGCCCCAAGGTGAAGGGTTCTACTGAGGCTGGTAGGAGTTTTGTCATGGACTTCAGCGAGGCCAGGATTCCTCCTCTGGCTTATAGGTGGCCTGTGACTGAGGGAGAAAACCGGGATGACAATGCCAGGAGACTCCATCAGAGCTTCACTGATTTACACCTGCTCAGGATCTGGCCCTGTATGTTTGTACGCTGATGGGCTAACGGTGTTCATGTTATAGTGCTGGAACTTCAAACTTCAGTCCAGAGTTTTCTCACCTTAAGAATGCATCAGGTGTTACTGTCAGCATTAGAGCTACCTAATCTTAAACAGTTATAAACCCTCCCCATAATCTCCTGCACCCGGGTGAAGCTGAAATGTCATTAGTATTTAGGAATAGGAATTTCTCCTTTTCTAGGTGTGCCGCGAAAATCTGAAATACAAATCCCGGCACGCCTGGGTCAGGGCCCCAGGGCGTAGCGACAGTTCACTGACACAGTCTCTCCAGAGGGCAGGGTGGCTTTCATCTGACAAAGGGCAAAGCTGACAGAGGAGAAGTGCTGAAGCGTTCCTGTACTTTGAGTGCAGACAGGAAAGGGAAGCGAGATCAAGGAAAGAAACTATGAAAATGGAGACAAAATGTGTTAAAGTATTTCATTTGGAGTGAAGGCCAACATGGCAAAACCCCCACGCAGGTCAGCTTAACAACCCCGTTTACAAGAAAGGTTTTACTTTCTATCTAGATGAAAGAAGAAAGGGCCCTGTGTAAAGCTCATTAGAACTGGTGCTAGTAATTCAGAAAGTAACTGAATTCGTTTTTAATCTCTCACAAATTAAGAGACTAAAGGGATATTTAAAAACAAATCACAATTTTGTCTGATGAGGTTTCACCTGCGATTGTTACAAGCAACACCTACAGTTGCTATAGCTACAAGAGACTAGAGAAAGAGAGGATTCCTCCCTATTTTTTCCAGTTTGTGCCTTTACTGGCCTTGTGCGTAGAGTCAGTTTCACCATTTCCCCTGGATAGTCAGTCAATCTCCTTTCAATTGTGGGCCTGTCACCCAGCAACAAAGGAGTGAAAACCCCATTTAATAAAAGGAAAATAGGTTGCAGAACGACAGCGAGTGCCAGACGCCCTCCAGGGCAGGTTCAGAGCCTGCATCTTCCAACTTAGTTCTGAAATGGTCTCGATTTCAAGTCGATGATGTCGTTCAAAATGGGAATGGATCACAGGAAAGTAAAATCCTCCAAACAAATAGCCTTTGGCTCAACTGATGACATCACCTAAGAACCCATTTTACATATGTAAATGAGTCCGATTTTCCAGAACTCTGGATATGTGCATCTGCACAACTATTTGCGACTGTGCCACGGTAAACTGCATGCTCATATAGATGGGATCTGCACGCGATGATGGAAACTACACATGCAATCGGGGAACTGTGCATGAAAAAGAACTGAGCAAGCGCACATCTGTTCTGAAGATATGACAGGTTTTGTTCCTCAACTCTTGGACTCAAGAAAAACAATTGGGACTGCCTGTTGAGCCAAATTCTGCCTCGTGTAAGTGGGCTAAACTTCCAGTAGCTCCAAAGGAGAGAGCGAGACGCTTACACCAGGACTGAATTTGGCTGTGTGTCTATTTTCACTCAGTATGAAATTCACCTGTGTGCATAAAGTTTTATTTGGAGGGATTAGTTGGGACTGAAGTGATGTGGTAAATAGACTTTCTGCCAAGAGGTGAATTTCACCCTAGATGTACTGATCAAAAAGATACAGTACATATATTACAAGCTACTGAAGTGAAATGTGCTTTTAAGATCCTCCCACTCCTGGCAATCCCTTATCTTAAAGCATCACCATGGTTTCCAGTACACGTTCATCTGATCTTTAGTTGGACCCATTGCTACTGTGAAACCCTTTGTTGCTGGTCCCTTGAGCGGTTGCAAGTTTCACTTCACTCAAAATTAAAACTGGAATTTGCACCATCGAACCCAAAGCGGCCCCACAAAGGAAAGGAGATGAAGGGAGCTGGAAAGGGAGCTATTGACCACCTCCTCCCCTCGCCCCCCAAAGCAATCTAGTAGACTGTCCCGCTTGGTGCTTTGATCTCACACCCAAAGGTAAATTCATGGGGATCTGATCTCCTAAAAAATTTGACTCCAGCTCTGTTGTGGCATTTGTCAAGATGACCCTTTTTTGTATGGCTTCTCATCTCCAGCTGTCTGTCTACGTGCTCAGAGTGATTTCACCCGTCATGATAGAAAGCAAGGTCAGGCATTTCCCCGTGGCATTTTACCCGAGTGTCCGTTAAACTTCCGTGATGTCAGCATATCCTCAGTGATGTAGATACACATGTCCGGGCTAACCTCGAGGGGCGACTCATTTGTCTGCTCCAGCTCTCGGGGGTCATCCACCAGCATTTCTATTTCTGAAGCAGAAGAGGAAGAAAAGATTGAATGATTTTCTAACATGGAAAGAGTGCCTGAAACAAAGAACAACACAAAACCCACCAGAGGCTCTCTGCACTATACAATGGTCCCTACCGGCCAGCAGCTGCCGCATAAAGACAATTCTTGAGTCCATTACAGCTGCAGAGTCCTAAAAAGCAGCACTGAATGCCAGTCACGAGTGCAGAAATGCTTGAGAAATTGATCATCTATTATGTGTATTACGGTAGCGCCTATAGTTCTAAGCCGCATGGTTGCTAGGTGCGGCCCTAACTAGCTCAGGGTACATCCACACAGCAAGTGGGAGGTGTTGTTCCCAGCCCGGGGAGACAGACCCACACTAGCTCAGCTCAAGCTAGTGCACTCAAAGTAGCAGTGTGACCGCTGCGGCATGGGCGGGCACAAGTCCAAGCTGGCCTAGTGGCCTGGATTCGAGCTCTGGTGGCTGGCCCGGGCTACTGCCTGTGCCACAGTGTCCACACTGCTGTTTTTAGGGCACTACCCACCTCTAAGCGCCAGTGCGGACGGACTCCCAGGGGCCCAATCACCCGCATTTTGATGCTGGAAAGGGATGTCTGTGGGTGTGACATGCAGGGGGGAAATCATTTGCCCCCTGGCTGTCTTTGGTCAGCGCTCCATCCTACCAGCAATATTCAGCGCCATGCCTGCTTCTGATTGGATGCTGCGATGCAACAGCGAGGCTCAGGATTCTCACAGCCCAGCCCCCCCCCCCGGTGTCTCTAGCATCCCCCTGAGCGATTTCAAGCTAGGATACTAGACTGATGAGGCCGAGCTGATTGGAACTGGTACAACACAAAGCGCTTTCCTCCCTGCCAGCAGCACTGATATAGCAGTCTGAGCCAGAAATCTAATCTTTCCTACGTGCAGCCTATTTCAGGGGCTCAGCTGTGCACGGATGGAGCGCAATCACCCTGATGGTTTGGTCACAGATCTATCGCAAGTCAGCAGCCAGCGAGACAGACTGCAGAGAGCGCACATGGCAGGGCCATCCGCTCGGCTCACCGTCATCCTGAGAGTCCTCCTCCAGCCGGTCCTTCCCCCCGCTCTCCACCCCGGAGGTGTGGGAGCTGCCATGGCTGGTCATGGAGCTGCAGGTTTTCAGTTTGCGGTGCACGGCGGTGCCCAGGAAGCTGTCCTCCGGCCCCATCTCCCTGGGCTTGGTGTCCGCCTCAATGCCGGAGGTGTGGGAGCTGCTATGGCTGGTCGTGGAGTGCCGCGAGAGGCGCTTGTGCTTGGCGCTGCCCGCGCTGCTCCCGCTGGCTCGGGAGCGTTTCTCCAGCTGGTCCATGTCCAGGTCCACCGTGTCGCTGATGTAAGACTCCCGGTACTGCTTCTTCTCTGCAAGGCAAGCCAGCAGCATGGTCACTCCCCCACGGGAGCCTGGCGGGCTGCGAGGGGTGCCAATGCACCCGGGATACATACGGACTCTGGGCCAGATTGGGCCTGGGGGCAAGAAGCTGCTTGTTCCCTCTCCTACCCATCCTGTGTCTCCTGCCTCTGGGCAGCTGCTAGGCAACGGTGCAGGGACAGGCCCTTCCCAGCATCCCAGCAGACAGGGCCATGGCCCTCAGAGCAACTGGCTGAGCACACAAGTGGGGACCAGCTGCCCCGCGGGCGTGATGGCAGGAGCACTCCCTCCCCAGGCTGGATTCTGACACCCCTCTCTCCCCCTTCCCCCTCTGAACAGCCCCAACCCCGGCAGGGCCAGAGACCTCCCTGGTTGTTCTAGACTACCTTGGGTCAGGCAGCGCAAGGGTCAGACCCGGCAGCAAAGGGAGCACTGACACTACTCCCTCCCAGCACCTCTGTGGTGATGTGCAGCCCCAGAGGGGGCCAGAAGAGGGAGATGGAGCCAGAACAAGCCCCCACCCCCAGCCTGTGAAATACCAGCTAAAGGGGACCATGCAGGGTGCACCCTCCCCTTTAATCTCTGTATCCTGATGCACAATCCCACCCCCCGCGCATTAAGGCCCAGTCAGGCTCTGTTGATGCAGTGCAGCTATCTAATTAGGGTTGTGTTTATCACAGCACAGGGCCTCCTCCTGACTTCTCCGATGGCCTGCGGCCTTATCAGTAGGCCAGCATCTGCCTCCGGTGTGGTTATCGCACAGCCTGTTCTGCTGACGTTCAGCCCACACAAACAACGGCACGCAGCAGATTTCCCGCAGGGAACACATTCCTGATCTAAGTGAGCTGCAGGCCGCGTCAGGCCGGGCTCTGATTGGGAACACGCTGGACAACGCTGGATCCCCACACAGCCCCTCGGATGGAGATGGAAGGGATTTTTAGTGGCATCGCAGCGCGCCAGGGTAAATTCAAACCATTGGGCTTCAGGATTGTGGAAACTGAAGGCAGGCCGAGTTTCAGGGCAAAGGCCCGGTCCTTGCCTGGCTGCCTTTCGCTGAAAGAGGCAGCGCGGCAGGCCGGGGGCCGAGTGCACTGGGGAACTCAGGCTGGGGCACAAGGAGATCGGTTGCCTCTCTCATGCTGGAGCTGCTAACATGACTGCGTCCTGCTGAATGGCACAGGCTCATGCACCTCTACACACCGCTCTCTGCAGTTTGGTCCCAGTGCTGGCAAACAGCACGGAGTCCAGGGAAAAGGCTCTGGGCACTCAACGGTGCAGGGCTGAATCTTCAGCCCCAGTCTGTCTGCTGTGTAAGCCGGCCAGCGTCACCCCCATGGGGTACAGAGGGGCAGTAGCTCTGATCCCCCACCATAACCCCCGGCTTGGGGACTCACATGACCCCCACGGCACACCCCCACTGGCTATGCCACCTGCACTCTCCCAGCCTCCTCTCAGGCTCCTAGACCGTGCCCATCACCATGGTGTCTGATCTGCGTCGTGGGGCTTGACTCCTTGGTGTCATATGGTTCCGGATTCCCTCTGCACTTCCTAGCACAGTGGGGAGATGGCATTTCTGTCTGGCTTTTGGCCCTCACACGGAGGGGTTTGCCCCTTCGATAGTAACAGCCGGGGCTGAAACTCCCCCTGATTTCAAGAGCACTAGGAGGTGGGGAGCTGCCCGGCCCAGCAGCCCACAGTCCAAGTCCCTCCTCCCAGCACGGGTGGGAACTCGTTCAGAAACCTGTGCATACAAACCGTACGGCACGTGAGCCAGGGCAGGAAACCACAAGAGTAAGGCAAGCCGGGCCGGCTCGTGCCTAGAGCGCGCTGAGCAGCACGGGTGCTGCAGGAGAAGACGCTGGGCCCTGGCACGGCTGGCCGTGCCGCTGCGCCAATTCTGTCATGTCAGGGGGGCCGGTCGCTTTCTCGTCAGTTTTACGCAATCGCCTCCAACACTTGCCGCGAGGGATTGGTTTTTAAACGTTCCTGTCTGTAAAACGCATTGGCTCTTTGGGGGGAGGCCGCAGTCCTGCCAGCCCAGGGCGGAGATAGCCACACTACAGGGGCTGGAGAGATGAGAGGCACCTGAGAAGGCTGGAAACAAGCAGCAACAGGCCACAGCCTGTCTGGGTGCTAACGGCGGGACAGAACGAACGCTCTTGGGAGGAGGGTGCGCAGAGAGGCTCCTTCCAGCCCCCTGCAGCAGCGTCCTCGGCCTGAAACAGCTCAGCTCCAAGGCTCTGACGCCAATCAATCATCCCTAGAGCAGGAGGCTGCAGGGGACCAAACTGCAGCCGCGGACAGCAGGAGAGCTGGTCAGAAAGGGGCCGAGGAAACACTTCTCATTGGAATTTGCCAGTTCAGTGAAATCAGAATGTTTCTCTCACGTGGTCCGATTTCCCCCAAGAACCCACTGAAACCCTGCCAGCTGGAATGCCGCAGCGCTGGGGACCCCAGGGCTTCCAGGGTCTGCGGCTCTGGATCACCTCTGGGCCTGCCCACCAGGCAGACTGCCCCGGGGCTGGGGGGTTCTCTGGGCCTGTCCACCAGGCAGACTGCCCCGGGGCTGAGGGGGTCTCCGGGCCCTGGGCCTGCCCACCAGGCAGACTGTCCCGGGGGTGGCGGGGTCTCCGGGCCTACCCCGGGGGGCTCCATCCCCTTTCATGGAGAATTTTGAAATTCTTGTTTTTCCTCCATGACCTGGAATAGCCTTTCTCCACCCAGCTCTAGACAGCAGCTCAAGCCAGATGAGAGGTTGCAGCTCCACTGTTCAGAGTCAGACTGTTGTAGGCTGTGGGGGAAGAAGGGGGGAGCAGTAAAACACAGTACAGCCAGATTAAAACACAGCCGAGTACCTTCGTTCTCCTCAAGTTTCCTGATCTGCCGCAGGATCGGCTGCAGATTCATATAGAGGCGATGGCTATTGCTGAGTAGCTGCAGGAGGTGCCTGGAGCGCATGGGACAGCCTGTGTAGTAGATGAGTTTCCTGGCCGAGGGCAAACCATCTGGCAAAATCTCAAATTTCTTACCCTGTGCGGAACAAGGAGGAAATATCAGTCTCTGCACTGCAAAGGTTTGTAAAGGGAGGCGTCCAGCCCTGCATACAGAGACCCATGACTCTGTTCCCGCTGGTCCCTTGTGAAAGGCAAAGGGAGCTTCGAGGAAATGGTGGAAGTTTGCTCTATTTAAGAAGACTCCTTGAAGTTACTAGCAGAACAATCAGTTACCCCCAGGCACATTGTCTCATTGCATTTCAAAATCAAACATAGGAAACAAACACGGTTTGCTCTGCATTACACAACGCTGCCAAAATCCATGCCCAGTGTCAGGGCTGGCAGGTTCCCACTGCAAGACCAGGCAGGTGGTTTGGCTTGAGTTAATTATTCAGTTTCACGGGGGGGAAAGTAGTAAGTGCATGAGACACTTCAGCAGGAGAACAAACAGATGCATTTACACAATTTAATACACAAACGATGCGTAATGCTCCTGTGTCAGGCAGGAGGTTAGACAAGAGGATTATAATGGTCTCCCGGGCTTAACATCTATGAATCTTTCTAGCACCATCTCTGCTCCCTTTGGTGTGACGGGGAGCTTTGCCACTGATTCCAGTAAGAGCGGCCCTGGTTTAACAAGTTCCCAACCTGACCATTCCATTTGGTGCTTTAGCTGTAATGATCTAAAGGAAACAACAGATGAGTTACTCTGGATGAATTATTTCCCCCTTTACTACTAAGGCCATAAGAACGGCCATACTGGGTCAGGCCAATGGTCCATCTAGCCCAGGATCCTGTCTTCCAACAGTGGCCAATGCCAGGTGCCCCAGAGGGAATGAACAGAACAGCTAATCATCAAGTGATCAATCCCCTGTCGCCCACTCCCAGCTTCTGGCAGACAGAGGCTAGGGACACTCAGAGCATGGGGTTGTATCCCTGCCCATCTTGGCTAATAGCCATTTACGGACCTGTCCTCCATGAATTTATCTAGTTCTTTTTGGAACCCCGGTACAGTTTTGGCCTTCACAACATCTCCTGGCAAGGAGTTCCACAGGCTGACTGCACATTGTACGGACTTGATGATGCTCACATTTAAATACCCAGCAACCAGGCAACTCGATGGATTGAAGAGATTCTAGCAAATTTTCAGTAAAGCAGAGTTTCTAAAACTGCTTTCATACCTGTACCATTATGGGGAAAAAGAATCAAACCAGGACTGTTCATATTGATTTTCCTCACATCAACATTTTTTTTATTGTTCTTCAATTCAAAACCAGTTCACACTTGAGATTCAGCTTCTTGCTGTTGCTAGGTCTAGAGTGCAGAGTGGGGCTGGGCTAAAAAAATAAAAAATAAGAGGCTAAAGGAAACAGACTTTTCCCAATCAGGTGCAGAGTGTATCTATGATCTAAGAGCTTGATAAAAGGTATGAATGTCTTTGCAGTCTATTGTGTGTCCAAGAAGCCGTATTCCTCAAAAATGTATCTGGGCAAAAATGTCAAAAGTAGCTAGTGATTTGGGGGTCCTCAGAGTTTAGATGCCAAAATCTGTGACACCTTAAAGAGCCTGTTTTTCAGCAACGCTGAGCACCCAGCCTCTGAACATTTTGGCCACTGTTAACACAAAACCCTAAGGCTAAAATATTCAAGACTCCCACCCAGCTCAGCCAGCTCCTTCATGGCTTGGAAACTGTTGTTGCAACCCATCAGTTAACAACCCAGCTTATAGTCTCACATCCTGGTCCTAAGAGCACTGTAACACTTGCCTGTTTCTGTCCCAGGTTCTGATCAGTTGCACTGGTGTACGGAGGGAGTAATTCCACTGGTTTCAGGTTTTTGAAAGGGGTTCTCTTCAGTGGAGTTACATGTATGTAACTGAGATCAGAATCCGGCCATATGACAGTCACAGATTTGTAAGATACACAGTTAAGTCCAAAGCTGACTGCGAGGAGTTACAAAGGGATCTCATAAAACTGGGTGACTGGGCAACAAAATGGCAGATGAAATTCAATGTTGATAAATGGAAAGCAATGCACATTGGAAAACAATCCCAACTATACATATAAAACGATGGGGTCTAAATGAGCTGTTACCACTCCCAAAAGATCTTGGAGTCATTGCAGACAGTTCAGTGAAAACATCTACTTTATCTGCAGCGACAGTCAAAAAAGCGAACAGAATGCTAGGAACCATTAGGAAAGGGATGGATAATAAGACAGAAATGGTCATAATGCCACTATATAAGTCCATAGGAATCCCACATCTTGAATACAGCGTGCAATTCTGGTTGCCCCATCTCAAAAAAGATACATTTGCATTGGAAAAGGTACAGAAAAGGGAAGCAAAAATGATTAGGGGGACAGAACAGCTCCCATATGAGGAGAGATTAAAAAGACTGGGACGGTTCAGCTTGGAAAAGAGATGACGAAAGGTGGATATGGTAGAGGTATAAAATCATATACGGGGTGGAGAAAGTGAATAGGGAAGTGTTATTTACACCTTCACATAACACAAGAACCAGGGGTCACCCAATGAAATTAATAGGCAGGAGGTTTAAAACAAACAAAAGGAAGTACTTTTTCACACAACGCACAGTCAACCTGTGGAACTCTTTGCCAGGGGATGTTGTGAAGGCCAAAAGTGTAAGCGGAGGACCTGGAGGATAGGTCCATCAATGGCTATCAGCCAAGATGGTCAGGGACACAACCCCATGCTCTGTGTCCCTAAACCTCTGACTGCCAGAAGCTGGGAGTGGATGACAGAAGATGGATCACTCGATAAATACCCCTCTTCTGTGCATTCCCTCTGAAGCGTCAGGCATTGGCCACTGTCGGAAGACAGGATACTGGGCCAGATGGACTATTGATCTGACCCACTACGGCCATTCTAATGTTCTTATAGGCAGTTTGCAGGTCAGTGGGAAGCTGATGAACAATGGGAGGAAACCTCACTGTTAAAAAAGAAAGATACCTTTCTTTACATATGTTACGAACCCCTTATTGTTCTGTACTCACCACAAATACAAGTTTTCCCACGTTTGTCCAGGGGAAGTCATAAAGCAACTGTTTTTCTTCATCTAAATTCTGAGAAACAAATTGCACACTGAGAATGGGATTTAGGAAACCTGAGACAGATTCATTACTTTTACTGATTTAGGAACAAGCTGAAACACAGCTGATAACTTCTTTCCCCCGGCACGCTCAAATTTCGAAGCACTGTCCTCTAAGGTCTCTAGCGTAGACATGGTTTAAGTTTCATGAAGCCATCCAAAGGGTAAAATTCTCTGTGATGCACATAGGTTATTCTGCATTCATTCCTTGCCTGCCAATCCCAATGACATCAATGAGAAAACAGCCTCTGGAATGCGTGCAGAATATCCAACACAGATCCAAAGCGCAGCTCAGAGAAGAGGATTCTGCTGAATGACTTTTCTGTAGCTGACATCTCGCAGAGTCAAAGCAATTAATAATATTTGCACCCTTTTTGCAATTTGCTTAGGAAGACGTTCGTCTGTGCAAATCCAAGTGCTGTAATACACTGTAAGTTGTCTAGGATCCCTACTGGTGTGTGCGTGTCTTGCAGGTCCCCCTCCGTGTTACAGAGCTCAGCTAGGGAGCTGTGACTCTTTAGTTCATGCTGTTGGCGCTGGAGATCCCCCGTTTGTTCCTTGGTGCACTGGCTAGCAGTTTAGCACATTTCTAGTGCAGTTAGTGTCTTACTATTAATTTTTACTAGATGATTGACCCAGACAGTGATTGTTGAATTTCAAAAGTATTTGCGAAACTTCTGATTTTAAAAGAAATGATTGAAAAATAAGCAGGAGTCAAAATGGCCAACTTCCACTGGTGAAGCAAAAGCCACTAATTCTAGACCGGGGTAGGCAACCTATGGCACACGTGCCGAAGGCGGCGCGTGAGCTGATTTTCAGTGACACTCTCACTGCCCGGGTCCTGGCCACCGGTCCGGGGGGCTCTGCATTTTAATTTAATTTTAAATGAAGCTTCTTAAACATTTTCTTAAACTTATTTACTTTACATACAACAATAGTTTAGTTATATATTATAGACTTATAGAAAGAGACCTTCTAAAAACATTAAAATGTATGACTGGCACGCGAAACCTTAAATTAGAGTGAATAAATGAAGACTCGGCTCGCCACTTCTGAAAGGTTGCTGATCCCTGCTCTAGACCATGAAACCTGAGGTCATCAGATGAGAAAAAGGTATCACTGTTTTCATTTCAGACAGCTTGATTTCAGTGAGAAATGCTCAAGATATGAGAGCATAAATGAGAGCAAATATTGGCTGATGGATACATTCAGCTACGTACCTGAAAGATCTGTATGCCCCGCGTTGTCAACCCAAGGGTTAATGAGGCTTCGATTTCCCTTTTGTCCTAAAAAAATCCACAGTGCTTTTAGTAAATACTTTTCAATATAAAATAAACATCATACAGTAGATATTTAAATTAAATAAATAATGGAGATATCTTATCTCCTAGAACTGGAAGGGACCTTGAAAGGTCATCGAGTCCAGCCCCCTGCCTTCACTAGCAGGACCAAGTACTGATTTTGCCCCAGATCCCTAAGTGGCCCCCTCAAGGATTGAACTCACAACCCTGGGTTTAGCAGGCCAATGCTCAAACCACTGAGCTATCCCTCCCCCCCAAGAGGGATCCCTGAAGAGAAGAAAGGCGATAGCTCAGGCTGTCATTGTGCGGGAAACAATTGTAGCATTATGCTATTTAATAATTGCATGCGGATGGCTCAGGCTTCTTGAATACAGTCCGTAAAAAGGATTCGGGTCTGAGTGAGAGAGATTTTATAAATAAACAACATGGTCTAGAATTGGTGATACACCCACAGTTTTGACAGTGCTGCGATTCTCAGAGACAGGCATGAATGCACCCCCATCAAGAATTCCATTACACTCCCTGTCAAAACCACCCAAACATTTTCTAGTTTCGAATTCTATAGCAATATACTAAGCCCAACTCCTCTGCATTTCTGAACCAACGCTTTTGCATTCCCATTTGCTACCGCGAAAGATTTTGAAACCTGGAGCCAAAGATCGCACAACTTCCTGAATCGCTTAAGCCTATTGCATCTGTTCCAAATACTGGACGTGTTTGAAAGACCAACAGTAAATAAATCTACTCCTACTGCGTAGGTATCTTCTCTAATCGCTCCCATCTGCTGCGCAGTAACAACACATTCTCAAATGTTCTATACTAGATGTCATGTCATTAAAAATGCACATCAATTGCTGGGTTTATTTGAAGCACTTTATGTAAATAAATCTAAGCAAACTTCTCAACTCAGCCCCCAAAAACAGGACTCTCAGAAAAGTGACAGAAATTAAAGACAGTCCCAAAAAAGGGGGCGTAAAAACCTTTAGGTTTCTGCAGAAGACATTTTAAAAGAGAAGCTCAATTGTCTTTTAAAATAAAGACGACCCATTTTCTGATGTTTAGACAAAAACTTAAGAGGGAAGGAGAGCACGCAGAGGCAGGGCTGGAAAAGTCTCTGATGCATGTTAACCCTGGATATTCAGGACACATTAGGCATTATCCATCCAGGCAAACACCCGTGTTGGAAGGTGTGTGATGTCATTATTGGGCATCATCCGTATGGGTTTCATAAAGACCGTGGCTTGAGAATTGTTACTGTTACAGGCATCCAGGGCTGGACTGTCGTTGTTACAACCATCAAGGGCTGGATCGTGACATTACAATGTGCCCTGTGTAAGGGCTGGTGCATCACTGTAGTGCCCCAGGAGCAGACCGAGATATTGGGATCCTCCATGGCTCCCCTTTGCTGTGGTGGGAGGAGCAAGCTACCCCCCGTAACCCCATTCACTTGGCCAGCTACTCTGGTCAGTGAGTATGGATGGAAGGGGATGGGGGGGGTCGAGTCTCAGATTACTTGCACCCAACAGGGGGTACCAGGTGAGTAGCCAGAAGTCACTATCTTAGCGGAGGAGGAACAGGAATGGCAGGGCGGTGACAATCACCACACCCATGTGCCAGAGTGCGAAAGTAAGAGGCTCCAGATGTGCGTTTGCAGCGGAGCAGTCCTTACCATTCTGAACCGAGGATTTGAGATTCATTAAAGAAATGGGTATTTGGGAAGGGTTCTCTCCCCCCTAGCATTCACACAGCAAAGCCAAAAACAGGCATGTAACGATGCATAATCTGGGCCATTATTTCAAAAGCTCCAGCGATTGACACGTATTGAGTCCTCTTACAGGCAGGAGAATGCTGACAAGAGGAGAACTGCCCCAAAGAACCCATCATTGGAGAAATCCTTTTATCCCAGCAACAGGCCAGCTGCGCAGCCGGTGGAAGTGGGCGTACCTCTACTGAAGGCAGTGGAGCGTCGCCGATTTACAAAAGGGGCTTGAGAACCAGATAAAGTCATGGAGGTTAAGTCCATGAATGGCTATTGGCCAGGACGGGTAAGGAATGGTGTCCCTAGCCTCTGTTTGTCAGAGGGTGGTGATGGATGGCAGGAGAGAGATCACTTGATCATTGCCTGTTAGGTTCACTCCCTCTGGGGCACCTGGCACTGGCCACTGTCAGAAGACAGGATACTGGGCTGGATGGACCTTTGGTCTGACCCAATATGGCCGTTCTTATGACACTGCAAGGAAGTCAATGGGAGCAGGATCAGGCCCCAGGTGAGGATTTGGAACCACAGCGCAATAAAAAGGCTTAAAAACTCAATTGAACAGTTCAGGTCCAGTGACTTCAGTGAAGTGACTCCTGATTTCGGCAGAACACTGGCTTGAAGTTAAGTATGTGCTTAGGTACATGTCAGTGCTTTGTTGAATCGGGGCCTAACTTGGCTTTAGATCCGTGTAACTGCATTTCAATGGAGTTACTCCTGATTTACGGCTGCATAAGCAAGAAGAGAATCATGGCTTGCGTGTTAACACAGCAGTATTAGGAATGGTTCTATCCGAGCTAATGCCGGCCTCTGTTGAAGCGTAACTGGGTGGTGGTTATTAATGCACCGGGGGGAAAAGGAAGAGAGACGTGGAGGAAGAATACACCCTGCTTTACTATTTCACCCATTTAGGCAAAAAGAGGACGAGCAAACGTTGGTCATTTCAAGCACAGACAACGTGGAAAAATAAATCTCGCAGCTGTTTCCAGCCGGATGCCATCTCCATAGTATTCAGCGTTCGAATCCTCTTTAATAATTCATTCTATTGCTGGAATTCATCGTATTTGTATTTGTAGTTCGCTGTTACTCTGCTCTCCAGCAGACAAACGTCTTCTCTTTAATGTGAGGACTATTACAAAACACCGTGTGAAACATCAGGCTGTATCAAACAAATTGCTTCATTCCCAGGAGGAAAGAAATGTAAAATGTGTCATGGGAGGATGAGAAATTACCCCGGAAATCTTGCATGCGGCGCAGCATCCAGCTCACCCATCCCATCGGTATATTATGCCTGCTTTTCATCTCGTCTCCTCTTAACTTTTAAAAATAAAAGTACTATAAAAAGCAGCAATATCCGGCCTCTTGGAGTTAAGTGCATCACTGATCTGCCTCTAAGACTGATCCATGATAACGATCCAGTGACATCTCAAATGCAGCACTTCCCAAAGCTAGAAATTATTCAGCAGCTGTCCTTTTTAATAAAAAGCGCCCCAAATCAAAAGCATATCATCTGCCCTGCAGATCTGCTGCCCTCTCTTACCTTATACAATCTGTAGTAATGAACAGCGACATCATCCAGCCGGACTGCCTCCTTAATATATTTAAGATGCGCTTCAGAGGCTGTGAGTGCAAACTGATCTTTGTGCATGTTTGGAATGTGCTTTAAGATGTAGTCTTTCCCTCGCTTTGTCAGCACCTGTTAGAAGAAAATCAAGAGACACCATTCAGTGCCTGCTCTTGGGATGAAAGCAGCAGCCTGCAACTGGCCTGCTGCTTCTGAGAGGCAGGAAAACAGGAACTATTTTTTTAAAGTGAGGTTTCCATGTGGGGTTATGACCTATTGTACCACCTGTTAGTCTATTGCTCTTAGATATTTGCACAATATCTGAGCACCTCACAATTCCCCTGTGAGACAGGGCAGGGCTAATATCCCTATGGGGAACAGCAGCAGAGAGAGAATAAGTGATTTGCCCAGGCTCACACAGGGAGTCTGTGTCAGAGGAGGGAATGGAACTCTGGTCTCCTAAGCCACAGGCTACTGCCCTAATTACTGGCCATCCTTCCGGCTACCATCTGTCACCATGTTCTGTGGCTGAACCGGCAACACCGGGAAGCCACTGAGCTCCTCCCGCTAGCGCCGCACAGCTAAGGAGCTGTTACTTAGCACCGAGGAAACAAAATCATGGGCAACAGCGAAGTATTAAAGCAGATCCACTGTCCAGAGTTTTAAAGACAGACCAGGGCGTAACAGCCTCCTCCCCGCGGTGCTGCCAAGCAAGTTCCCCGGCTCAGCAGGCTTTATTTCACCTCCAGCTGCCCAGAGCTGGATGGGGGCAAACAGACCCAGCCCCCGCCTTAGGGATAACGCACCAGCGGCACTGCTCCTAGGGGGACAGGGCTCCTGGACTGCCAGGGAAAGGGTGGCTTCAGCCAGGGCCAGCTCCAGGGGTTTGGCTGCCCCGAGCGGCCAAAACAAAAAAAAAAAGCCGCGATCGCGATCTGCGGCGGCAATTCGGCGGGAGGTCCTTCGCTCCGAGCAGGAGTGAGGGACCGTTCGCCGAATTGCCACGGAACAGCTGGACGTGCCGCCCCTCTCTGAAGTGGCCGCCCCAAGCATCTGCTTGGTAAGTGGGTGCCTGGAGCCGGCCCTGGCTGCAGCACCCAGTGCCCCGGAGATATAGGAAGGAAACCGCCACAGAGCACTAGCCTTCCCCCACCGCTGCCTGGGCCTCGCCCTCCACCCGTCTCCAGTCGGAGAGAGGCTGGTGCAGGCCCCTGCATGGCCTGTGCCCCGGAGCGGGTCAGACTAGCCAATCTAACGGGCCCTCCTGGCCTTTAACGCTATAAAGCTATAGGACGACCTGCTCTCCCTCTCTCCTGGGCCAGGTGTCCTTAAATCTCTCTCCTGCCGAGGGTAGAGGGACTACCTCCCGGGGGAGGTTTCTAAAAGCTCTGGGGTGGTGGGGAGAGCAAGGCAGCACACAGGGCCTGGGGCAAAGTGCACCAGTCGATGGAGAGACCCACCCCCACGACTCCAGCAGCTCTGGGTCAGGTCACAGCTTTTCAGAAAAGTTCAGCTCCTACAACTGGGGCCAGATTTTCCCAGGAGCTCAGCACAGGGGGTTGTTGCAAGGATTCATTAGTCAGGGTTTGCACAGCGCTTAGCCAGTGCGAGGGGGCTATTACTCCTCAGTGGATCTGTTCCTACACAGGGCTGAAATTCCTCCCGATCACAAAAGCACGTTTGCAAAGCCCAGACCCTGGCTGTGGAAAGGCTCCGAGCTCCCTTCCGAACCATGCAGAACGCAGCGTTTAACCAAGCGAGCCATGTACCTTGGGTTTCCACTCAATACTTGGCACTTCCACGGCCCTGAACAGTCACAGCCTTGCTGCAGGCAGCTACCGATCACCCCCATTTTGCAGGTGTGGAAGCAGGAACGGAGGGGTGAACAGGCAGTGTTGGGAATACAACACTCCCCACTCCCAGACCCACACTCCAACCACTAGGTTCAACATCGCTGCCCTGGATTCATTCATTCTGGCTGCCAGATGTAGCGGGGGTATCACCGGAAGAACATTGGTGCTTCTGCTGCAGGATGCTGGGCCTCAACAAACAACCTGACAGATGATCCTGGAATCGTCACAAACGGCTCCAACGGCATGAAATGCCAAGCACGGGCTCTCTTCTCCATTCATGTTTACTGTAGCCAAGAGGTTAGGTCCCCGAAACCCAGCAATAAGGGACCGTGGCATTCGAGGCCGGCCATGCACCTGCTTTTCAGCTGCAGACGGTCACCACGCTGCGTCATGGCACTGCTAGCGTGTTGTACTCCACAGTGTGCGTGCTAGGCTGGCATAGCCCCTTACTGCAGCCTCATCTGTCGATACAGTACCAACGCCAACGCCCCGCCCGGCGTTAGCTACGCCGGTGAAAGCACTCTTCTTCCAGCCTGGCTCGGACAGCACCGCTCTGTTGCTTGGGGTGTGTGTGAATTTTTCCACAAGCCTAACTGCTCTGCTAGAACTTCACAGCACAGGCCAAGCCTGAGAGAGACAGAGACACTTTCCACTCCAATGACATGCCTATGGCAATTTGCCCCAACGCCCTTGGACATTTTGGGGAAGCAATCCCATTTTGTTCCCTCACTCTCCCGTTCACCCACCCAGTCCCACTAGTCAATGGAGTTTCACAGAGGTAAGTTCAAGGCAGAATTTGACCTAGCAACATAATAAAACGGTACCGTTTTCTCACAACGTATCATCCCCACAGACTGAAATTCTAGAAGATCACCTTACATTAATGGCCATTATAAGTGGCTATAGACTATATTCATGCTGAGTAGTGGGTTTTCTCCTCTGCAATTTCAGAGGCTGGATTAAGACATACGGATATAGAACAGTTAGAACATAAGAACGGCCACACTGGGTCAGACCAAAGGTCCATCTGGCCCAGTGTCCTGTCTTCCAACAATGGCCAATGCCAGGTGCCCCCAGAGGGAATGAATAGAAGAGATAATCACCAAGAGATCCATCCCGTTACCCATTCCCAGCTTCTGGCGAACAGGCTAGGGACACCATCCCTGCCCATCCTGGCTAATAGCCATTAATGGACCTATCCTCCATGAACCTATCCAGTTCTTCTTTGAACCCTGTTGTAATCTTGGCCTTCACAACATCCTCTGGCAAAAAGAGGCTAAAACACGGGAGTGGGGAGGTGTGTGTTTTTATTTTCTATTCTTATTAAGTTCGACTCTTCCATGATGCTCACAGTGCACACAAGGTTCTCTGGATGCGAAAGTTTGCACAGAGATCTTTTACATCCATCATTCAGTATTTGTATGCAGAGACGCGGCCACTCTCCATAGACTCCACCTCTGAGAAAGCAGTCAGTTATTTCACTGGCAGCAAGATGTGGCCTAACGGGTGCTCCTGGAAAGGACTTCATTTAAGCAATTTCCAGGTGGTAAAATGTGGATAAATATCACAGCGCGAAGGGCTGTTCTTGAGCCCTGCCCTCTGAGACAGGGAAGCAGGCAAGTCTCTCAGAAAGCCTACTTAGGTATTTAGCAGAATCCGAACAGTATCAGCAGAGCACTTCACTTGGATGTCGCTCAGTCTGAAAGCCATGGTCAGCGATAAGCATGTGTGGATCTGAAGAAGAGCTTTGCCCTTCGGCCTCATTTAACCAACTGTGTTGGTTAAGTATGAAAAAACCCCCTACACTCCTAACCGCCAGAAAAAGCCCTAGTGTAGATGCAGCAAAAAAGTCCTTTTGGCGATACAATGTAGTTTGTTTGGGGAAGTGGTATAGTTATACCAGCAAAAGAACTTTTAGAAGCTGCATCTCCACTCGGAGGATTTACCAGTACAGCTGTAGTGGCAAACCTTGCCTTGTGTAGATAAGGCCTTAGTGTTCACAAAGAGAAATATAGTGATCCACTACAGACAGTTATTCATGACCTTTTTTCAAACAGCTTATTGCCCCATTCTTAACGAAGAAAAAGGACAAAGCACCTACAAGCACAGAGTGACCTACACTTTAACAAAGCTCTTGGGAACCCACAAAGTTGCAGCGGGATTATCCTAGTGTTCAAGAAATAGGACTGACTCCCCAAAAGCAGATTTTTACTTCCATTTTCGGCTAGCGATTTCAAAGTCAAATCCCCAAATCCCATTAAAACGCAATGTGAACTGAGTGCCTAACTCCCTTAGGCTCCTTGGTAATGCTTTAAGGCTGGGATCGTCAAGCATTTCAGCAACTGGTTACGAGACCAGTTGGCTAAATTCTGCCCATTCAAGTACACCTCAGCGTACTAAAACAACTTTCTGAAGTGAGTTTTTAGATGCTGTGTGGGACATGCAGCGACTCTGGGCTAAGAAAACGAGGTAATTATTCTTCAGCTAAACCAGTGAGTTCTGTTAAAGAGAATAAGGGCAGCAATCAACAGGGACAACAGTGCCTACGTCTTTATTAACCTTTTCATGTTGAACATCCAATGGCTACTGCAAAACCATTGACACCAACGAGTCACTTTAGGGTCAGGGTGGCCAGCGACTGAAGATGATTTTCCAGGGTGATGCGGTGGCTGAAGAGCAAATGCAAACTTTGGAAGCATAAGCAGGGGCATATTGACTAGAAGCAGGCGTTAACACTGCAAATGGCACCAGCGAGGCCACTACTGCAACACTGCGTCCAGTTGTGGTGTCCACACTTCAGAAAGGACGTTGACGTATTGCAGGGGTGCAGGGAAGAGCTCTGAGAAGGATTCAAGGTAGTTGCTGAAAATTTTTCATTTCTCAATGAACCTCCCCCCTGCCCTCACCAAAAGGCATCGAAATGGGATATTTCCCATGGAAACTTCCATTTTCATGAAAAGCCGTTGTGAAGAGCTCTACTTGCCATCCTGCCCTCTGTTCAGGACAGACGTACAGCAGTGGTACAGTGGGGGCACTGTGACGGGGTGTATAAACCCCACTCCAGAACTGAAGGGGTTAAGGAACAGCTCTGGGCCCAGACAACTCCACCTCTCTACCCCTCCATGGCTGGCCCCAGTTGGAGGCGGAGCTTAAAAGGAAACCAGACAACTCAGAAGGGGCCAGACAGGGCAGGGCAGAGACCCACCCTGAGAGCTCCTGAGGGAGGGTGCTACACAGGGCCGGCTCCAGGCACCAGGCAACCAAGCTGGTGCTTGGGGCGGCACCTGGAGGGGGGCGGCGCGGCGCTCGGGCCGCCGGGGAGAGCGGGACCACAGCCGGGCTCGCCGCCCTCCCCCCGGCGCTCTGGCCGCCCTCCCCCCCCCGCGCCCTCCCCCCGGCTGCCGGGGGGAGAGCGGCGAGCCCGGGCAGGGGCTCGCCGCCCTGCGCTCTGGCCGCCGGGGGGAGAGCCGAGCCCCAGCCGGGGCTCGCTGCCCTCTCGCCGCCCTGCCCCCGGCGCTCTGGCCGCCGGGGGGAGAGCCGAGCCCCCGCCGGGGCTCGCCGCCCTGCCCCCGCCGGGGCTCGCCGCCCTGCCCCCGGCGCTCTGGCCGTCGGGGGGGAGAGCCGAGCCCCCACCGGGGCTCGCCACCCTGCGCTCTGGCCGCCGGGGGGGGGAGAGCCGAGCCCCCACCGGGGCTCGCCGCCCTGCGCTCTGGCCGCCGGGGGGGGGGGGGGAGAGCCGACCTCCTCCCAGGGCTCCGGCCGCCCTCCCCTCCGGCGCCCTGCCCCCGGCCGCCGGGGGGAGAGCGGAGCCCCCGCCGGGGCTCGCCACCCTCGCCCCGGGGCTCCGGCCGCCCCCCCCCCCGGGCTCCCCCCGCGGGGGGGCGCGGCCGGAGGCTTTTTTGCCTGGGGCGGCAAAAAAGCCAGAGCCGGCCCTGGTGCTACAGAAGCCATTCGCTGGGAGGAATGCCTGCCTGCTGAGCCTTGTGGAGCTGCAGCGGCTGTTATTTGCTTTTCCTTTATTACCTTGCCTCAGACTTCAAGGCTTTGGGTGGGAGGTGGATGATAGGAAGCGGCCCAGGGAGAGACCGCCTTGAGCTCTGCCTTTTAGTCACTATATGGCCTTGAGTGAGTGTCACTACTCTCCTGCCTCGGTTTCCCTAAGTGTAAAATGGGATTGTTACTATTGTGGCACATGAGAGATTAGTTAATGGCTGCAGTGTGACAGTTTACATTTGTCAGGTGTTACAGACGGGTTACATACCATTTCTGTTCATTTTCAAGAGAGCAGGGACAGTGAGAAAAGAGCTCATTTGTCTGCAGGTTGTTGACAGTTCTAGAAAGGGTTTAAAGTTTAAACAACTCCCAGCTGGACTGAAGGCTTGTATACACTGTTCCATCCTGATGCACTTTCAAACCAGGTGGGATGTAAGCTCCTGAAAAGGGAGGTTTGAAATGGAAACACTGGCTCAACCCTGCTCTAAGTGTGTAATCAGTCTACACTGGGAGTGCACTCATGTTTTCACTAGGGGGTGTCATCTGGAGTGTATTAACATGCAGCGAAAGCTCACAACTAGCCAGCCAAGCACATCAGAGACGGCAAGTGGTAACGTTAACCCACAGGCAAAGAGAAAGAACCGTCCGTGCACTAATCATCAAAGTAAGGCCCCACTCCTGCAAACATGCACAAGGGTAAGTTACCTATGTGCATAAGGGTTTGCAAGACTGGAGTGCATGATACATGCAGGTTGGATGGCCCGCTCCAGTAATGCAGTTAAGCCCATGCTTAATTTAAGCAGCTGAGTAGTCCCGGTGGACCACTTGCATACTTAAAAGTTAAGGGCTTTTCTGGACCAGGGCTACTAAAGGAGAAAACAGTGAAACTGACTATACTCAAGGTGCTGTGAAAAACCCAGCTGACTAAATGGAGAGCAATGACTTTTTCCCCCCACCAGAGTCTCTCAGCGACCGCACTCTGGTAACTGCAGCAGGTGCCGGTACGACAACATTCGAGGACTGAAACGCGACTCACACGTAGACTGTGTCCCTTTAGCTTCACACCTGTTTTCTGGTGCAGGACAAAGGCTGGCCCCATCTTGGCTTTTGGTTACGTGCACCCTGGCTGGCTTCTGCTGCGGGGAGCGATGCAGAGAAAGGAGAAGATTCGCACTGCCTGCGCCATGGCCGTGCAGGAAGGGGGCTGCCAGAGGAAACGGCTGGGCCGGGAGGTGGGCAGGCTTGAGCGAGATACGTTCCTGTAGGCTTCCTTATGTACAATTTTAAACCCATTAAAACAAATTCAGGGTGTGGATTTCCAGCTGGATGGCGTGATCTCGTCTGTAGATTATGCTGGCCCTGCAGTACCACTGGGGACATTCTGCTCTGGACAGACCGTCCACGGTCACACAGGTTACAGACTGTAAACATTTCCAAGGCAGGGCTGCAGCCTCCTCTGAAGTGTGTCCTGCATGGATCTCACCCAATAACGACACCACCACCTATCAGCTAGCCACAAGACAGTCACAGGCTCCACGTGATCAAACAATACAGCAGGAAATGGACCACTTGCACCTACTGTCAGAGTATGGTCTTAACAGCACCTGCCACTCCCACGTGAAGACAGGAGCTGCGAGGAGCCGCGGGGGCGGCGATGGGCAGAGTGCAAGAGGGGACGACTCGCTCTCTCTGGAAAGCCCAAGAACCACACAAACCCCCCACCCGCTAGAGCTCCCCAATGAGCTGGGGCCGAACGGCCCCTCTCAGCACACTGGGCTGCTCCCTCCGCCTCCGGAGGGACACACGAGCAGCTGTGCCGAGGGCGGGAGAATCAGGGACTCAGATCCGGAGCTCTGCAGCCCAGCAACAGCTGGGTGGTGGAGCAAGACCTGGCCTGCTCAGCTCAGCACGGGCCCAGCTGACCCTGCAGGGCAATGGGGTGTGTACGGGTACAGAGGACCGAGTGTGCACACGCTGAATGTACAGCCTGGCTTCACCATCCCTGCAGCCCATACCACTCACTATTACTAGCCGTACACACAACTCTAGTCCATCCATTGCAGCTCCACGGGAAAACAGGCCCTTGCTTTGGGCCACCTGCGTGCTGTGGAGTTCCCACCAGCCCGTGGCTTAGTCCGCAAGCCTTTCCAGTCTCAGGGCTGCGAGCCCTTCCCTCTCTCCGGAAATCTGAGTGCACTGAATGTAACAGGAACATAGGCCAGGCAGGGATCTTCTTGGTCATCAAGTCCAGCTCCCGGCTACCATAGGCCACCCCGGCACATAATCCCCCCTAGGCGTCTTGGGACAACGAACAGCGAGCATTATGCTGCAGGAGAAACACCGCAACCCTGATGCCCAAGCACAGCATCTGCATTCAGACCCTATCATGAGCCCAGCACGCATTTCCCACTATGCACAAACATACCCACCTTCCAACCCCGCCCTGACGCGGGATCCCGCCACGTGGAATGGATCAGAGCAATGCTACCAGCAGCTACGACCGCTTGGGTTCCCGCTCCCCTACCAAGCTCCCATTTAAGGTATTTCTCGTCCCAATGCACTTCACCCCTTTGGAAACGAGCAGGGGAAGAAGGCAGTCGTGCACGCGGAGGCTCTCTGCCCGGGGAACAACGAGACGGCATAGCCCACAGCACCTACCCATGCAGGGAAGTAAGCCTCCGGCTCAAAGTATTTCCCATAGTGCTTGTTCCTTTTGAAGTTCCCCAGGTCGGCCTGCAGTGCGAAGGCTGCCAGCAGGAAGTAGGCCTCCTCGCGCAGCACACACTGGGAATGCAGCACTTGTTTTCTCAGGTGCCAGTAATAATAGTACCTGGCTGTTCTGTCACTGTGGAGAGAGGAGAAAAGCAGAACCGTGAGCACATGCACGACAGAACGAACCTGCCCCGCGGACCATGGGCCTGTGACGCAGACCAGGCTGCTCAGCGGCACGCTGCCGCCTCCAGCACCTTTCCCCCTGCAAAACAGAGTCATTTCCAAACGCTGGGGCGGTGGGCGTCTGCGAGCGCTGGGAAGCTACACAGGGGCCAAATGCGCCTCCGGGCCCATCTCAGAGCTCCCTGCAAGAGGGCAGGGGCAGAGTTTCCAGCCTCCAATATGCCTCAGAGGCTCTGCCTGTGACTCTGACCCCAGCGAGGCAGCTAGCACGAGGCGCTGGCGTGAAGGACTCTCAAGGGAGGGCATCTGAGGAGAGGGCAGCGGGGAGGTGGGGCCCCGCCAGTGTAGGGAGGGAGCTGAGACTGGGAGCAGAACTCACGGCTGATTCGGGGGTGCAGAGCAAGGCTGCTGAGAAAGGAGGCTGGGGATTGCAGGGAGGAACTGGGGGAGCAGGATGGCCACTGATGGGCACTGATGTGGTGGGGACAGCTTAGGGAAGGAATTGGAGCTTATAGCTAGAGGGCAGCCAGAGGGATCCTGCCTGATTCCCATGTCCCTCCCCAACTTACTCAGAAGTTAGCTGCCCCCCAGACCCGTCTCATCCACTGCTCCAATGGGTCTCTCACAGCACCCGCCTTCCTCCCCTCCCCATGGTATCTCTGGGTTGGCTGAGTCTAGGCAGGTCTTGCCTGAGCACAGGACAGTGGGGATCGGGGGGCACAGGCGCCCTTACATCTGTGCGCGCTGGGCAGGTACGAGAGGAGAGGGAAAGGGGTGTCTGGTGCAGCCAGGTGCTTGTTGTAATGTTAGCTCCGTCTCTGGTTTCTCCCTTTCCTGGCAAGGAGGGAGCTGTGCTGCCAGGGGAAGAGGGGCAGGTCCAAGAAGCAGCAATGAGACACAGGCTCGTGCGGAGGATGCCCTGCCATGCACTGAGACTGGGGTTCCTTCGGGTCTGAACGCTGCTACTGACAGAGCTAGCATCTTTTAATGGCTCTACATTCACCCTTAATTGTTCAGTGACGTTTCACCCGCACTGGGACCTCACTCCTGAGGTGGGGGGCAGTGTCGCTCCCTGTCATGGTGGCTGGCACAGACCCAGTACACAGCGACGGCTGTCAGTCAATGCCTCCCTGTGGGGCTCTCCCCATCCCCAGGGCTGGGAGCTGGGGCCTGGATGGGCAGGATCCAGCAGCTGCCAAGGATCAATCAGATGCGGATGCAGGGGAGGGACCTATCGGGAAGTGGACCAATTGGGGCTCTTTCTGGATCTGCAACGTCTGCTCCACAAAAAACCCGGACATTGCCGCCTATTTGAAAAATCCACCTGGACAGACGGCGGAGGATCAAACAAGAGGCAATGTCCAGGAAAAGTCAGACGTATGGTAACCCTACCCTAGAGAAACTACATGAACACCACACAATCCCATCGTAGCAGAGGAATTCCTAGGTCAGGGTTTTCTGTTGTGCACACATCTGTGTGGGTACTGCCTGTGCAAAGGACAGGGGGTTGCCCATCTATATAAATAAAGTGAAAAGTTCATGTAAACAATACATGACTGATTCAGGTCCTTAGTCATTTTCCTCTGTTTTCTTTAGTGAACAATTTCCCACTCGAATTAAAATGGTTATTCCCAGTAGTCTGCAAACCCTCAACACAATCACAATAGTTCTCTACCTTTATTGTACCTCCGGGACTGAAGCTGCTAGCCAGTCCCTCTTACGGTTGGCAAGTAAAATATCTGAAAACAGCTCAGCTCTGAGCTGTGCTGGAGGAGACTCTACCATATTTCTAAGCAGTGACTAGCTTAACAGGAGGAACATATTGCAGTTTTAGCTACTGCACAGACCTATTTACCTATTCCTGACATCTTCGGGCCAGTCTGATCTCACCCAGACCCAGACCTTGCCAACAGGGTTATTTACACATCTCAGTAGTCCTGGTGATCAAGGACTTACATTGATAGAACCCCCAATTTTCAAGAGGTAGGGGTTGTGCAGAAGTTGCACACACAAACATGCACACCCAACTGCAGGCACACATTGGCTAATAGGATAGATGAGGCCACGCAACAAGCAAATGGATAGCTGCGGCGATACGGGCTTGTGCACGTACTGCTATAGTAAAACGCAGGCCCAATCACGGGTGCACGTCTACATGCATTGGGATGAGCTACGTCACCCTTCTTTTTGAGAAGTTTGGCTCCGTGGCATAGATTGTTAATTGAACAAAAGCTGAATTCTGCCTGCTTTTTGCTATACAATGGAAAAATACAATATGTTGTAAACCAACCTGCCCAAACTAGATCACAAAAGACTCATTGTATTTTGCTAAAGTAAAAAACAAAACAATTTCTCCCCGCTCAGACCAGCCACAGAGGAGCACTTTGCTAATGTTAATCTTTATAAGGATAGAAATATGAAACTGATCGAGTAAAGGATAGTTACAAATAATTTTTTTCTAGCAATCCGCTGTTACTGAGGGTCTACAACAAAATTACAATACATGCAATGAACTCTAACCAAACAGGAATAACCCAAGATATTTTCTATTTTTTCCCATTAACAATACAGCATTTTTTGGTGCAAAAAGGCATTCTTTGGAATATTTTCCCCTTACCTGATCAGTCTGCCATTTTCCACATAATATTGCACTCGAAAGTGGATAATCATTGGGGGACCAAACTGGTCAATACCCTGCAATGGAGAGAAAATATTCAGAGTTCTTTCAACAGAGGACATAAAGAAACCATTGAGAATATAATTTTTTGCAAAGTTTGCTGTGAAATCAGAAAGCTAATGCAATCTTTGATGTTTTGTATCAGGTTTTCTCAGTGCAAAATTTATCATGACCACCACATCCAGGAAACCAGAGAAGGTGGAGCTAGTGGAACAATGTAGATCAAAGTCTGGCTGTTTTTCTAAATTGGACATTTTTCATAAAAATGTTTTGAAGTTTTCAAAATGTTCCATTTTTTGGGAAAACTTCCAAGGGAAAAAATATTTACCCTGTTGGCTGTTCTATATATTTTATCCCTTCATTTTTCATGCATCTTTTTCTGAGTTGCCAATTTCATATGGCCAGGTTAGTCACAGGGGAGGATAGTTCTCAAAATGAGAAAGCTTCAGTTTCCGTTTCAAAACAGAAAAGGTTTTGTGTTCAACAGTTACTGGATTTCAAAAATGGGGCAAGGGCGAATTCTGAGGAAAATTCTGCAAAAAAATTAAGAGAAAAAATTCATGTTGTTCTGAAACTCCCCCCCACCGCAAGATTCCAGTTATGAATTTTTCAAAAATTCTGTGAATTTAAAAAATAGTAGTTTCCAGCAGCTGTAAAGGGGAGGGGGCGGGGGGGAGAGGGAGAGGGAAGAAGAGGAGACAGACATCAGTGTTGTGTTTGGAGTTTGTTATTTTAATGCATTTTTTTCCTGTTATCTACAACCTACAAGAGATGCCGTAGATCTGTCTAGGTTGGAACTTTTCTGCAGAGATTCAACTCACACTCAGCCCCACTGCTTTCCTTTCAGTGACCTCTTGTCTCTCATTACAAGAAACCACCCCCTAACCATTCTTGTCTGACATCTCCTACCTCAGAGCTTGGTATATGGGTTGACTAGTTTTGACAGATCTGCCGGTGATCATGAGGGCTAATGCTCTGGGGTCCTAATGTAGTTCCCAGGTTTCCCCAAATGTTCCGTAATTTAGCCTTCCAGACATCCTGCAATCCAGCAGTATTCAATTGCCATTTAGGTAATCTTTATTTTCTCAAGCTTTTCATTTATAAATCACTTAAATGATTGAGAACTTCAGATTCCCTCTTGTTTTGCAGGTAGAGAGGGACACACATTAAGAAGTCTTTTTGAGCAGCCTGTGCCACTCTCATCAGTAGCAGTTGATTCGTTTTTAATTAATTTTGCATGCTTCAAATTTTCCTCTTCGTCTTATAAATTATGCACCCTTCAAACCTTCCCCTAAGGTGCAACAGCTCCAGATACGTGAAACACTGAATCTGTAGAGAGGAAATAACTGGCCCCTCTCAACCCAACTCACGGTCAATACCTTGCTAGCTTCTTTCTTCCATTCCTTTGGGCAGTATTTGTAGAGTTTCTGTGATAATTCCATATACACGTGTTCATTGTCTGCATTAGAAAGGGGATAAGAAAGAAGAATGCAAATGGTTCCCCAAGATTTCTTTTAAAAACATACTATAAAAATTTCACACCCACAGTTCTGCAAGCTCCCAAACACATTTCAAAAGAAGAAAATGCAGCATTATTTAAACACTCTCTAGCGTAAACAACAAATCCACCTATTTCCTGTGGAAAAATATCAGATCTTCATCCATGGCATTGGCAAGTATTCCATATCCTCACCTTTCTCATGCCCTAGAGGTTCTAGAAGCATCTTTCTAGACTCCTTGCAAGAGCCAGCCCTCACGGGTAGAGGCCAGTGACTATGCAGTGTGGCGGCACGTTCTTGCTTTCTATAGAACTACAGCACTACAAGAAATATTTACTGTGCTTACTCTTATTAAAAGGGACAGTAACATCCTTGGTGCTTTGTTCAGCCCCACTGTTTGAAGTCTCTGAGGGTATGTCCACACTGCAAGTAAAAACCCGCGGCTGGCTTGGGCTAGCGGACTCAAGCTTGTGGCGCTTGGGCTAAGGGGCTGTTTATTTGCAGTGTATACGTTTGGGCTTGAATTGCAGGATAGGCTCTGGGACCCTGGAGGGTCCCAGAGCCCGGGCTGCAGCCTGAGCCTGGAACGTTTATACCACAATTCAACAGCCCCTTAGCCTGAGCCAGCTGGCACGAGCCAACCACAGGTGTCTAACTGCAGTATAGACATACCCAGAGTGGTTAATCGCTCCCTGAGGGGCAGAGCTGAGCTAAGCAGGGAGACGTGTTACAGGAAAGTCACTTGCTAGGCGAACTCAAGAGCCGCAAACAGAGGCAGCTAACAGGACAGTTTTGGAGGGAGGGTGAGAGGCTCTTTTTTCCAGGTTCAGCTGTATATGTGATTTCAAGATGGCCAGCCATGGAACAATGGTGGTGACTTGCAACAGATGTGCCGTGTTTTCTTTCCTGCCTGAAGCCAGAAGGGACTAGCTGTGCCTGAAGTGCATGTTGGTGGCTGTGCTGGAGAAAAAAGGATTCTTGGATTGGAGGAGCAAGTAGAGACACGGAGGAGTTTCTAGACAGCCAAGTTCGGGAAACACCAGTACCCCAGGTTCAAGGCAGAAAGGAGCTGGCCACCAAGGAATTGGAGAGGAAGGACGTCAGAGAAGTGATCTGGTGGTTTGCAACCACCAGAAACAAGAGGTCACAGAAGCATCCGACGTCGCTGGAGATAGACGAGGAAGGGCAGCCTGCGGCCACGAGAGAGAAGAGGACCAGGAGGAATTCCACAGAGCTAGAAGTTTCCAATTGATACCAGGTCCTCAATGTGAAATCTGTGGAAGAAACCTCTCAAGATCCAGCTGGTCCAAGGGAACGGAGGGATGTACAGGGCACATCTGGGGTTGGTAGCTTGCCCAACCTGCAAGAATACTAAGCTTGCCCACAAAGTTCTCCAACTATCCAAGGGAGACAGACAATCCTTGTTGGGGGGTTCAGTACTCAGAAGAATCTAAAGCACATTTGCCAAGGGACAGGCAGACAACAGGGTGGTGTGCTGCTTTCCCAGAGCTAAGACATGAGATGTCACTCTAAGACTGGATAGGCTTTTAAAGCTGACAGGCAAGGATCCACTGGTGATGGTTCATATTTGGCACTAATCACACCATGTTGCAGGATAGATCTCAGATAGTCGATCACTTCAGGGAACTTGGAAGCATGCCCAAGCGATCTTCTCTGAGATTTTGCCTGTCCCACGAGCAAAGGAAGCCAGAAGGCAGAAGATCTGGCAAGCGAACCATTGGCTAGGTAAGCGGTGTAGAGTTTTGGTTAAGTGGAATATTGGTTCCCCTTCTACTGAGATGGAAGTAATCTTAACTCGACGCTCCCCGTGTCTCCATAGAAGGTGGACCAATCTCCTCAGGGATCGGCTGGCTTGAGTAGTCAGGAGGGTGTTAAACTAATAATAAAAGGGGAGGGTAAAAAGAGGGACAATATAAGCACTCAGCACAAAATCAAGACAAGAACAAAATTAATCAAGGAACCAAAGGACATGAAGAGAAGAAATTCCTGAATTGCCTGTACAGCAATGTTAGGAGCCTGAGTCAAGAGGAATTGGAATTGCTCATTTGTGAGCATAACTTTGATCTAGTTGGTATTATTGAAACCTAGTGAGATGATTTGCATGATGTGAATATTAAAATCAGTGATTATAACCTATTTAGGAAGGCATGAGTGGGCAAAGGGGAGGGGGAAGGGCACCCTATGTCAAAGATGGCATTATCTGTTTCTGTGTCACTGATAACTTAGAAGAAAATGATCTTGAATGCTTATGGGTCAGTGTCCTAACAGATAAAGCACAAGATGGGATATTAATTGGTATCTGTTAAAGACCACCAAATCACACCAAGGAACTGGATGACCCTCTCCTTACGTACCTATCTATAAAGTGTAGGAAAAAAGCTGAACGATCAGGGGGACTTCATAATGAGTGACACATGCTGGAAGTCTCATACCACCAGTAATAGAACGTCTGTGGACTTTCTAAATACACCTCCACCCCGATATAACACTGCCCTCGGGAGCCAAAAAAAAATCTTACTGTGTTATAGGTGAAACCGCGTTATATCTAACAGAAGTGTTGTCTCCAACATGGGGGAATTCTATACTAGACCTCACCTGAATCGCATACAGGGGAAGTGTTGCTTTCAGAGCCCCCTTCAACTCCTTCCATTGCCAAATGGATCTCAAACATGGGAGTTGCTACTGGGAGCTGGATTTTTCCTGGGCAAGGCAGCAAGGCCCAGATCCTCAAGGGTATTTTGAAATCACTAGAATTTAGGAGCCTAAATACTCTTGAGAATCTGGGCTGGAGCTCCAAGTGAATGATCAAAGCCTTTAGAACTAATGCAACCCTGTAGACCCAGTCCCGCAATTGGATTTGCATGATCAAAGTCTTCACCGGTTAATAAAAGCTTCTCAAATAAACCCCAACCCCTACATTTCTCTTGCTGAGTAACTTCAGAAGAGAGCAGGGCACTCTGTGTAAGCCTACACTGCATACGGAGTCCGAGTCCCCCTCCTGTCCACGTACAAAATCAGCCTGACTCGGCTCAGCAAGCACTCAGGTCTCCGGTCCTAGGACCCTGCGAGGCGGGTGGCTCAAAGCCCGAGTCCTGCTGAGAGTCAGGTCCAAGCCCTGTCATTGTGCAGTGTGGACGCAGCTCAAGAGGCAGACTGAACCCCCGAGCCCGGGGCCCACAGACCTGGGTTTACGATGCAGTGCAGATGTACCCTCAGACCCTGATTCAGCCAAGCAATTGCGCATGTGTTTAAATCCCATTGACTTCTATGAGAATTAACCACGTACTCAAGTGCTTTGTTGAACTACTTGGGTATGTGCTGAATTGGGGTCTCAATGCAGCACGGCACTCCGCACACACTGCAACTCCTCGGACATTTCGGCCTTGTGTGGTTAGTCCGCCCTCCGGGAGTGCCTAGCAAACACCCCTCCAAGAGATGCTGCCTGGTGAACAGATAAGGATGTAAACAATCTAGTATAAAAGCTGTGGGATACTTTGAAGGAAACCAAAACACATTTTGACTCAAGATGTAAAGAAGAATTATTTGTTTTCTGAAGCGGTGATTTAACACCACTTCAGGAACTATGAAAAGTACGTGGGAGTGCCTCATTAACAGCAGCAGTGCTCACCCGGGGCTAGATCCAACTCTCACTGACTTTACTGCGGACTGACTGGGTTCCCTGGAGACTAGACAATATCAGAGAGCACATGACAGTTTTTTTGAACTCACAAAATATATAGAAAACTGCAAGAAAATAGAACTTAGGCGTGGGCCAGCTCCAAACCAGGGCCTTATCCTGTGACCAATCAGGGCACAGAATGAATGGGGATTTCCGGGTGAAGAGGGACAGTGCTACAATGAACAATACTTTATATTTATCATCCCTTGTTATAATAACGCTCAAGAGGTTTATCAACATTTCACTCATGACGTGGCAGGTTTATTCTTATCCTGGCAACCCGGATACTTCTGTTGCGCATCTGTATGTGACATAGCATTGTTTCAAGTACGCAAGTTCAGACGGAGACTTACTTTGTATGACGCTGAGTCCAAAGAGATGACAATCCCTTAACCTCAGAAGGTCGCACACCTGGACAAGTAACTCACGACATAATATTTTAACCTGCAGCAGAAAAACACAGGATTGAAAACATTAATGAGAATCTGCCAATATGTTCTTCGGGTGTTTTATGATCTTTAATCAAGCCCCATCCTGAAGCCATTGTACATTCACGGCTTCCACTGAAGGTCAATGGGAGCTTTGAGTGTGTACCAAGAAATGTAAAATATTAGGCACATACATTATGTAT
This sequence comes from Emys orbicularis, assembly GCF_028017835.1. Taxonomy (NCBI): domain Eukaryota; kingdom Metazoa; phylum Chordata; order Testudines; family Emydidae; genus Emys; species Emys orbicularis. The sequence continues at coordinate 8,436,823 of NC_088686.1, read as the reverse complement.
TCTATACCATGCATACTCCAAATTCCAGCTGATCCCATTACCCACTGCACGAGACAGACATTTAACTTCCCAAAGGTAGGCCAAGATGGTCACTACTTTTGATATCAGTCTAACAAAATATTTGCCTCTAACAAAATAAAATGTCTGCTACAGGCAAGGCCTTTCACACCTACAGGCCTTGGCTACAGTGCAACAGATCCAGTGTCACTTAGGACCTCAAGGTTGTCACTATACTGTAGGTGGGGGCCACTCAGCACTGCACAGGAAGGACTAAACTCTGGTCTTCTCCAAGAATGAAAATCAACCTTGTGCAGAGGGCTGGTGTTAGGCCTAGGAACCACCAAAGACCCAGGACCTTAGTTCTGCAGAGTCCCTGAGAAGGGACAAAACCTACCACTTGTGCTAAAAGAGGATCTTCTTTAGTGGTATCAGTATTAGGGCTTAGTTATGACACAGTCCAACAATTCCAATTCCAGCCAGTAGAGGGCTGCGGTTCAAAAACCCATTAGCCCATATATTACAACGTCAAGGACTCACAAGAGTTTAAGAATAAAGCGAACTAAAAGTGACCCCCACGTTGCTGCCCCTGTTAATTTGCAGTACAGTTTTTCTTCCCGTTGGAGTTCTCCCAAAGGGCCTGGTTCTCCATTGCCCTGCACTGTGCGCAGTAATTTACACAGGGACAGGGAATCAGGCACACAACTCCTCATTTAGAATCTCATTAACAATTTTGGTTTCTTTCTCCAGAATAAATTCCAGCCCGGCCCTTTGGAAGAACCAAGTTGCCCATATTATTGCCAAAAGGCTCCATTCTGCCTCTATGTTTGTCCTTTCAAAACCAATGGGGGTTGGGCATGCATGTCAGAGGGCTTAACTGGACCCAGGTCTAATGATACATAAAGGAATAGACCACACTTAACATAATGTCACTTGGATTTAGCTAGAGCAGTGCACGAAGAATGAATTCTCCGAGCATCAAGCCCAGTGTGACAGAGAGAGTAAAATCCTGATGTGCCTGCAAATGTGAATAACTGTAAATGGAGGAATACATTTAAAACAACAGAAGACTGACCTCTTTTAGAAACGCATTTGTTAGATACACACACATTTTCTGTGTCCTAAATCAAATATATGTTATATAAATGGAGAGGCTACAAAAAACGAGTGATGAAAGTAACTAACTGAGCTTTTGTGCATGCCCTCCAGTTGCCACTTTTCCACGCTGTTTGATGTAAACGTACATAGAGAAGTAAGGAAAACTGCGTGTCAAGTGGACTTCTTAAAAAAAAAAGCCTGCTTTAAACTAATTTTGAACAATGTGTTGCAAGGAAAGTTGCCCGGGGCAGATAATTCTGCTCATCTGTCAGTCAAGTAGCAGACTGGAGATCACCTGTGTCACAGGTGTCAGAGTGTGATAAAGTGAGACAGACTCCAGCAGTAAAACTGAGGCAATCAGGACAATGCCGGCTGCGGGCACAACATCCTAGGAGACCAATGCTAGACGAATGCACAGGACATACCTGGGTTAAGGCGTTTACCTACATTTATAATGATGTTGAGAGAATCATCGTTGGGAAGGAAAATACAAACGCTGCGGCGGTCTTGCATGACTCTGTTATTATGGAAGTTCAGTTTGTTCATTGTGTTCTGGGCTCTCTCTAGTGGTTCAATGCGGCGCTCCAAGACCCAGCAGAAACCTCAGGTTCAGAGCACTCAGCAGCCAACAGCTTCTCCTCATCACAAACCGGTCACAGGAGGGACATTCTGGCCTCTCTCTCTGGGGGTGCCATAGCTGGGAAGGAGAGAATACGTGAGTGTCATATCAACAGGGAAGGAATCTCAGCAGCCTTCTTTGAACTGAGGAAGGGCTCCAGAGCTTTAGACCCTGGGATGCATTTGAGTGGAATCATTTCCCTCAGTGGCTCTCAGACTCTCCCATCCTGAGACCGTATGTTACAACCGAAAAGGGTTCCCCGCTTCAGGGCTGGATTAACGCATAGACACACGTGGCATGTACCTAGGGCGCCAATTCATGGGGGGCCCAACCCAATCAGTCCTGCGACCCTGTGACCCAGGTCACAATGCCACTCATTCAAATTCGGCCTGGCTGCCCCTCTGTCACGATGGGGCTGTGGGGGGATGCACCAAATCTGAGTGAGTGGCATCACGACCTGGCGCACGGGGTCACAGCACCACTCCAACCTGGCCCAGCGTCACAAGGCCAAACCTGAGCAGGCAGTGGGCTGGCCAGCGCTGCTCCTCCTTGCTGCTTCTACGGGGCCAGCTCCTATGCGGGCAGCTTCCAGCAGCCCGCGTCCCCTCTACTCTGCCCGCAAGGCTCGCTCAGCAACAGCCTCAAGACCAGCTACAAGTACGGGGAGCTGCAGTGAGTGCCCATGTACGGGACCCAGCCAGGAAACCTAGCGGGATGGACCCAAGGGGGTTAACAGGGCAGCATCTGTGCAGCAAAAGCCAGTCTCTGACTGATCTGGAAAGGGGAAGGTTAACTAAGCGACATCCATGCAGCGCAAGCTGGCTGTCCTTGGGTTACTAAATCATTAGTGCAGCTGTGCTGGGCAGGGCAGGGTTAGTATAAATGCATCTAGTTTAGCTGGCCTGTAGAGGGGCCAGAAGTGCATGTTTGCCTGGGTTAATCTGGTCCCACCCTTCTCTCTCGGGCACCCGCCCCTCAGGTTGGGAACCCATCACTTACACCTAGCAACAAAAAGCCAGCTGGATTTACATTAATTTCCTAACACCGTTACGCATCTACAAAGTGATGTGGAATTAACAGCTGCAACTCTCAATGCAGAAGTATTTGTATTTAGTTAGCTTGCTTTGATGAAATGCAATTCATTGTTATTCAGTGTCTTATGCGGTAGCCTCTATACTACCTCTCTAATGCTACCAATGCATCTTCAAGGTACGTTCTGACCATCTGCCTCTCAGACGATTAACATGGGATTTATTGTTTCTCATTTAAAACATCCCAGCCCAGTTCTAAAGGTACAGCAGCAGACAGAATTACCAAGGAATATCAGTTTCATAACAGGTATTGCAGACAGCAGCAAATGATGCTGAAATTTCACTGCCCCACTTCTACAGACCTGTTTCATGAAAAACTACACGGCTACTGAAAAGGCAGTCAAACGACATCATCTATAAGGGGTTCTCTCAGTTCAACATCGTTAGCACAGATAGGAGGTTTCAGACGCTTGAAAAATGATAGCAATCTCACCCAATTTAGTGATTTTGAAAAGGGTAAACTAAAGTACCACGGCATCCAGGTCTCAACTTTCCTTTTTGTGGGGAAACATACATTGTGTCTGTGATCCTCCAAATAAAGTTGAACACTGGCAGTTTTGTGCTGGGTTGGTCTTTGGCCTCGTGGGCTCGGATCTCACACACACACACACGTCTATATATGAGCCATCTCATTGAGTTCAACATGTAAATGTTTTACAAGATCAAGGCACTAATTCCTGCTCCGTATATTTCCCCAATATACAGACACTCCCCCCGCCCCTGCACTGTCTGCATGCAGAGTCTGCACTCCTAGGAGTGGTATGTTAAAGCCTGACAAGTTGGTGAGGTTTCAAACAAGGCAAAACGTACTATTAAATCAGCTTTACCTTGGGCAGACTTTTACCACCCAATCTGTTCCATTCTAAAGCTAGAAGCCCTAAGTGATCTGCAAGACACTCTGTTAAAACAAAAATAACAGGAGTACTTGTGGCACCTTAGAGACTAACAAATTTATTAGAGCATAAGCTTTCGTGGGCTACAACCCACTTCTTCGGATGGGTGGGTTGTAGCCCACGAAAGCTTATGCTCTAATAAATTTGTTAGTCTCTAAGGTGCCACAAGTACTCCTGTTATTTTTGCGGATACAGACTAACACGGCTGCTACTCTGAAATCTGTTAAAACAGTCACTCAAGGAAACTATTTGGACTCGGTCTTTGCTCCCAACTGTATTAAGGCCCCAATTCAGCAAGGAACTTAAGCGCATGGATAACATTAAAGCAGGCTGCCAGTCCCACTGACTTGGGCTATTCATCTGCTTAAATATCTTGCAGAATCAGAGACTTACTTAAAAAACCCATCCATTATGTTACTTGAATACCACTCCGAGTTCCCACCTATACAGGCCCTGTTGCAAAGAGGACAGGACATACCATTTTACCCATATGAACCAAAACAGGTCTGAGGCCAACCTAGTACGCATCAGAGAGCTACACAGAACCATGAAACCTCCTAGGACTGAAAGCTCACAGAGACATTAATTATAGTGGCCAAACATTCCAGCTGACCCTGAAAAGCATTGAATTGGCAGTTTTAGTCTTCTGGCTTGGTTTCAGACAAGCCTCTAAAAGGCTTTACTGGCATATTAAGAAGGGGAAAATGTATCTACAGCAGGAACAAAACAGTTCTTTTTGGAAAGAAACAGCAGTGCATTTGGATCTATTTTGCTGCAGCTAGCAGAAAGAATGGGTGGTACCTTTAGAACTGCTCCGCCACACCCCCCCAATAGCTCTGATGCACTTAATCCATTTATTTCTTCCACAATCACTTACATTCTGACCTCGGATTATTTCAGGATTTAAACAAACCGAAAAAAATCAAAACGCGCTTCTGTTTTTACGAGACTATAAATTGGAAGCTCATAATTCTTTCCTTTCGGGTTTTATAGAGGCGATTTATTCATTCCTCTACAGTTAGCGCAAGTGCTTCCCATTTCAGTGTCCCCCTCCTCCCCATCGAAACGGGTCTATAGGAGGGATTTTAGAAGTTATTAATATCTTATTGAAATTCGACTCCTTAAATGGTCTTAACCTCAGGAAACTTTCCTCTTAAAATATACGTCAAATATCCTCAGTCGATGTACATCAGCACAGCTCCACTGACGTCAACCAGCTGGGGATCTGGCTCTGTATTTTGAATTAAACAGCGCAGTCTCTCTTTTCAGGAATTATCTACTGGTAATTAACGCACCTAGAAAATAGAAGGAATGTTTCTACTGACCCACTTTCAACGTGTTAAATTCGAAGCACCTGAAGTCTCACCACTGGGAGGAAACCACAATTTTCTTAGCAGCTTTAAAAAGGAGAAAGTGGAATAAGCTCTGAGACGTGAATTATCACTACATACAACATTTTGTAATTCAGCAGCTGAAAGGCTCCAGTCAGATGGGAGATATTATTACTGCAGTTGCTTTACTGATATAATTTGCAACGGTCTAAAGTGTAAAATTCACCATCTCTTACGGCTCCGTTTTGATCTTGTAATAAAGCAGATGGGCCAGCCCAAGGCTGCCCAGAATATGACCGTGCTCAGATTCCAAGCACCTCAAATGCTGGAGTACATTCAGATTCCTCTATTTCTATCTGGTGTCAGGGAGAGCACATAGCGATGCTAACCCATCTCCCTCCCAGCAGGGAGGTCTTGCAGCAACAATCCTCTAGGCTGGCTAGCAGACAAAGGCAGCATTATCTTTCCAGGTACCCAGGCGAGACTTTATGAAGGGCAGAATTTACTACTGCTTCTGGCCTTTTCCAGGAAAAGATCCTTGTGTCCTTAGATTCTGACTTCACTTGTTTTCAAATCAGGACACTTATAAACTGCATTGCAGAGTAAGACACCAGCATGTCTCCATTCTCCCACAAAGATGAATCTCCATTGTTGTTCCCCATGGATCCCATATCTAATAGGTTTTATTCCCTCTCGTTCATTTACTTGTTTGTCTGATGTTCTGAATGCTACATTTAGAATGAAGGACACAATTTGGTCCCTCTCTTCTAGTCTAGTGTATCAAAGTTCTTATACTGCGCTCACACTCAATGCCATGACTGTACATCTGACACGTGCCATCCAAGGCAGCACGGTCCAATGGTTAGGGTACTGGACGGGGACTCAGGATACCTGGGTTCAGACTGAGAGCAAAGTTCAACCTGGAAATAAAATGGCTTTAACAGTGAGAGTGAGATTGCTAAGGGGTGGGGTAAATTCTCCATCACTTGGAGTCTTTCAATCAAGATTTGTAAAAGATTCATTCTAGTTCTACTGTAAGGTGCTGGGCTAGTCACTGGATGAAATTCCCTGGCCTGTGTTATGCAAGAAGTCAGATTAAATGCTCATAGTGGTCCCTTCTAGGCTTAAACCCGGTTAATCTTGTACTGGCTCTGCCATGGGCACCCTCAGACAAGTCACCGCACCTCCCTATGCCTCTGTCTCCCCACCTGCCCTCTGTTTTGTCTAATTAGACCACTGCTGGGCAAATTTTTTGGCCTGAGGGCCACATTGGGGTTGCAAAACTGTATGGAGGGCCAGGTAGGGAAGGCTGTGCCTCCCCAAACAGCCTGGCCCCCGCCTCCTATCCACCCCCTGACTGCTCCCCTCAGAACCCCCGCCCCATCCAACCCCCGCCCTGCTCCTTGTCCCCTGACCGCCCCCTTCCGGGACCCCCCGACCCTAACCACTCCCCCAGGACCCCACCCCCTATCCAACCCCCCTGCTCCCTGTCCCTTGACTGCCCCCCCCCCCGGGATCCCCAGCCCCTTATCCAATCCCCTGGCCCCCTTACCATGCCGCTCAGAGCAGCATGTCTGGCAGCTGTGCCGCTCGGCCGGAGCCTGCCACGCTGCCTGGCAGGGGCTCGCAGCCCCGCTGCCCAGAGTGCTGTTGCGTGGCTGCAGAGGAGGGGTGACAGCAGGGGACGGGACGGGGGCTAACCTTCCCGGCCAGGAGCTCAAGGGCCGGGCAGGACAGTCCCGCGGGCCGTAGTTTGCCCACCTCTGAATTAGACTGAGAGCTCTTCAGGGTAGGGACGGTTGTCACTTAGTAGGGGTTAGTGCAGCGCCTAGCACAATAGGGCCCTGATCATACTTGGGATCTCTGGATGCTACCGTAATACGAAAAACAGACCTGGGGAGATTTACCACTGACAGGCCCTAAACTAACCAAACTCTTGTAATGGTCACGGAATAGTTCAAAAGAACCTGGAAACTGGCCTCAACTGCACATTTATCACCATTTCCTCTGCTCAGACACTCCCCTGCGCTTTGTGGGCGTCTGAACCAGGCAATGCAAAATTGTTGTTGGCATCCTTTCATCTGCAAGAGACGGTGGGAACTGCAGCCTATGATGTAGATGGTTTGCAACGTCTCATGTGACTGAAGAGGCCAATCCGAGATTTGCATGATCTTTTTCAGTTACTGAAAATGCATGGATCTTGGCTGGGAGCTGCTGGCTTCCTATGGGCTCTTTTCTCTTCAACTGGAAGAGCCAGCTTCTGTTATGGACTTTGATACCCCGATGGAGACGATGGCGCCACTTGTTACAATAGGATACGCAAAGAAGCTTTAAATAGGATAGCAGAGAAAAGCTGGGTTCTCTCTCCTTTGCAGCAAGCTCTTCACTGAGTATTTCAGTGGCCCTCAAAGAGGAAAGAGAAAAAGTCAGCTCAAGGCAAGATGTCTTATGAAATACACTTCAGAGTACGTGCCCAGCATACGCTAGGCACAGAAATGAAGGGGTCCTCCAGCTGACGGAGGTTTTGGTTGAATAGAATGAGATTCACTTACAGCAGCTGCCCTTAAAAATCTTTCCAGTTTTGCCTTTGATAAGAAGAAAAGGAGCAGTTTTGATGGTATTTATAAAGAATAACTAGGCAACACAGTGGTAATGTTATCCGGTTATCGAAAGCGTTTTCTTTTAAAGGGTGAGCTCTGAACAAGTAGTTTTAAGTCACCGTGGTGATTTATGAAGGCACAGATAACCTACAGAATGAAACATGCAAATGTCTCGCAAAGAGACTAGTTTTTCCTTTTTATAACCTGTTGATTGACGCTTGCCCTGAGGAGGATATCTGCCTCCGACCGAAGGAGAGCACTGGCCTCCGTGCCAGTTTCATTTGCCTAGTCTGAACGTGCCTCACATTAGACCCCAGCCATACCGTTGCAGTAACAAAGTCAGGAAACTCAGAGCGAAGGGCCCCACGCTAAAGTCAGCTCTGAGCTGCTGAACGTCAGCATTACGCAGACATCTTTGGGTAAGGGCAAGTCAGCCCCCGTGCTCTGTGGCCGCAGAGTCCCCCCAGGAGAACTGGTCTGATTCCGCTGGGCAGAAAGGGAGCTAGGGATTGTACAGTGGGGGACACACTCCTGAGCAGTGCCTCATTCTGCATGGGCTTCCTGCACCACACCATGACAGGTGGGTGGACACGCAGGCAAGGCCGCATATTGTGTTCATCTTCCTATGATTGGGAGGGGGCTGGACCTGGCTGGGGAGCCTCTGTATCGCCCACATGGGGAAGGAGTCTTCCTCCCTCTCCCTCTCTTGCATCTGCTCAGGTATTGGCTTGTCCGCACGGGGCAGACACTGGTCTCGGGATTTAGGCGTACACAATTACATGACACTAGGTAACGTGGCCCAAGGGGGACGAGTTGAGTGTTGCCGATGAAATTCCCTGAATTGACCTGACATAATCAGTCGTGACTATGAACAAACAAGGGTCTACACAGAACAGCCACGTTAATTTCAAGTTGCAAAGTAACAGCTGTGTTAGTCTATATCCGCAAAAAGAACAGGAGTACTTGTGGCACCTTAGAGACTCACAAATTTATTTCAGCATAAGCTTTCGTGGGCTACAGCTCACTTCTTCAGATGCATAGAATGGAACACACCTACAGAAGATATTTATACATACAGAGAACATGAAAAGGTGGAAGTACACATACCAACTGTAAGAGGCCAAGCAACTGAGATGAGCTATCAGCAGCAGAAGAAAAAAACCCTTTGAAGTGATAATCGAGATGACCCATAGAAGGTGTGAGGAGAACTTAACATGGGGAAAAAGATTCAATTAGTGTAATGACCCAACCATTCCCAGTCTCTGTTTAAACCTAAATTAACTGTATCTAATTTGCATATTAATTAGAGTTCAGCAGTCTCTTTGGAGTCTGTTTTTGAAGTTTTTTTGTTGCAAAATTGTCACCTTCAAGTCTGTCACTGAGTGGTTAGAGAGGTTGAAGTGTTCTCCCACTGGTTTTTGAATGTTATGATTCCTGATGTCAGATTTGTGTCCATTTATTCTTTTGCGTAGAGACTGTCCGGTTTGGCCAATGTACATGGCAGAGGGGCATTGCTGGCACATGATGGCATATATCACGTTGGTAGATGTGCAGGTGAACGAGCCCCTGATCATGTGGCTGATGTGGTTAGGTCCTATGATGGTGTCACTTGAATAGAATTTCAAGGCTCATTAAAAATTACAGGGGAAAACAAAACAGCACTTGCCATGTACCCACAGCCCTGACACCTCAAACTGGAGAACTCCGATTTCCTCCACACTCATTATTTGGTCACTCAGGATACGCGGGGGGCGGGGCAGCAACCTCACCGAGATTGGTGGGATGGAGCAGAAAGGAAGTCAGGTTCTTCTAGTTTTCACCAAAATCAACAGGGTTCTGCCCAGAGTAGGAAGGGAGAGGGACGGGTGGTCGTAGCGAGGGTGAGGGCCTGGCCGGGTGTACAGCTTGGTCTACTTATGCAACGAAGTATGTGACCCTCTACTATTCACCCTGTCCCCCTGTAATTTCAATCTAAGATTTTTTTTTCCTTCCTAAAAAGCTTCTTTCCAGCATGTAACGTCACTGGTGCAGAATGGCTGCTATGATGCAAAAGCTGGCTCTGGGATTCCTATATACAGAGTCAGGAAAGCACTAGAGATGCTGGAGGACACATGGAGCTAATTCAATGCAAATTATTCAAAGGCAGAAGCCTTCATTAAAAGGGACACCATCAATCTAGGGCGGAAAATCACTTCTGCCTGAATTCCTATTGGTCCATTCTATAAGTAATACTCAAATTATTATTATGAAGTGAGATTAGAATCATAGAATATCAGGGTTGGAAGGGACCTCAGGAGATCATCTAGTCCAACCCCCTGCTCAAAGCAGGACCAATTCCCAACTAAATCATTCCAGCCAGGGCTTTGTCAAGCCGGGCCTTAAAAACCTCCAAGGAAGGAGACTCCACCACCTCCCTAGGTAACGCATTCCAGTGCTTCACCACCCTCCTAGTGAAATAGTGTTTCCTAATATCCAACCTAGACCTCCCCCACTGCAACTTGAGACCATTGCTCCTTGTTCTGTCATCTGCCACCATTGAGAACAGCCGAGTTCCATCCTCTTTGGAACCCCCCTTCAGGTAGTTGAAGGCTGCTATCAAATCCCCCCTCATTCTTCTCTTCTGGAGACTAAACAATCCCAGTTCCCTCAGCCTCTCCTCATAAGTCATGCGCTCCAGACCCCTAATCATTTTTGTTGCCCTCCGCTGGACTCTTTCCAATTTTTCCACATCCTTCTTGTAGCGTGGGGCCCAAAACTGGACACAGTACTCCAGATGAGGCCTCACCAATGTCGAATAAAGGGGAACGATCACGTCCCTCGATCTGCTGGCAATGCCCCTACTTATACAGCCCAAAATGCCGTTAGCCTTCTTGGCAACAAGAGCACACTGTTGACTCATATCCAGCTTCTCGTCCACTGTGACCCCTAGGGTCCTTTTCTGCAGAACTGCTACCTAGCCATTCGGTCCCTAGTCTGTAGCTGTGCATGGGATTCTTCCGTCCTAAGTGCAGGACTCTGCACTTGTCCTTGTTGAACCTCATCAGGTTTCTTTTGGCCCAATCCTCTAATTTGTCTAGGTCCCTCTGTATCCGATCCCTACCCTCTAGTGTATCTACCACGCCTCCTAGTTTAGTGTCATCGGCAAACTTGCTGAGAGTGCAGTCCACACCATCCTCCAGATCATTAATAAAGATATTAAACAAAACCGGCCCCAGGACCGACCCTTGGGGCACTCTGCTTGAAACTGGCTGCCAACTAGACATGGAGCCATTGATCACTACCCGTTGAGCCCGACGATCTAGCCAGCTTTCTATCCACCTTACAGTCCATTCATCCAGCCCATACTTCTTTAACTTGGCAGCAAGAATTCTGTGGGAGACCGTATCAAAAGCTTTGCTAAAGTCAAGGAATAACACATCCACTGCTTTCCCCTCATCCACAGAGCCAGTTATCTCATCATAGAAGGCAATTAGGTTAGTCAAGCACGACTTCCCCTTGGTGAATCCATGCTGACTGTTCCTGATCACTTTCCTCTCCTCTAAGTGTTTCATAATTGATTCCTTGAGGACCTGCTCCATGATTTTTCCAGGGACTGAGGTGAGGCTGACTGGCCTGTAGTTCCCCGGATCCTCCTTCTTCCCTTTTTTAAAGATGGGCACTACATTAGCCTTTTTCCAGTCATCCGGGACCTCCCCCGATCGCCATGAGTTTTCAAAAATAATGGCTAATGGCTCTGCAATCTCATCCGCCAACTCCTTTAGCACCCTCAGATGCAGCGCATTCGGCCCCATGGACTTGTGCACGTCCAGTTTTTCTAAATAGTCCCGAACCACTTCTTTCTCCACAGAGGGCTGGTCACCTTCTCCCCATATTGTGCTGCCCAATGCAGCAGTCTGGGAGCTGACCTTGTTTGTGAAGACAGAGGCAAAAAAATCATTGAGTACATTAGCTTTTTCCACATCCTCGGTCACTAGGTTGCCTCCCTCATTCAGTAAGGGGCCCACACTTTCCTTGACTTTCTTCTTGTTGCTAACATACCTGAAGAAACCCTTCTTGTTACTCTTAACATCTCTTGCTAGCTGCAACTCCAAGTGTGATTTGGCCTTCCTGATTTCACTCCTGCATGCCTGAGCAATATTTTTATACTCCTCCCTGGTCATTTGTCCAATCTTCCACTTCTTGTAAGCTTCTTTTTTGCGTTTAAGATCAGCAAGGATTTCACTGTTTAGCCAAGCTGGTCGCCTGCCATATTTACTATTCTTTCTACACATCGGGATGGTTTGTTCCTGCAACCGCAATAAGAATTCTTTAAAATACAGCCAGCTCTCCTGGACCCCTTTGCCCTTCATGTTATTCTCCCAGGGGATCCTGCCCATCTGTTCCCTGAGGGAGTCAAAGTCTGCTTTTCTGAAGTCCAGGGTCCGTATTCTGCTGCTCTCCTTTCTTCCTTGTGTCAGGATCCTGAACTCGACCATCTCATGGTCACTGCCTCCCAGGTTCCCATCCACTTTTGCTTCCCCTACTAATTCTTCCCTGTTTGTGAGCAGCAGGTCAAGAAAAGCTCTGCCCCTAGTTGGTTCCTCCAGCACTTGCACCAGGAAATTGTCCCCTACACTTTCCAAAAACTTCCTGGATTGTCTGTGCACCGCTGTATTGCTCTCCCAGCAGATATCAGGGTGATTAAAGTCTCCCATGAGAACCAGGGCCTGCGCTCTAGCAACTTCTGCTAGTTGCCAGAAGAAAGCCTCGTCCACCTCATCCCCCTGGTCTGGTGGTCTATAGCAGACTCCGACCACATCACCCTTGTTGCTCACACTTCTCAACTTTATCCAGAGACACTCAGGTTTTTCTGCAGTTTCATACCGGAGCTCTGAGCAGTCATACTCCTCTCTTACATACAACGCAACTCCCTCACCTTTTCTGCCCTGCCTGTCCTTCCTGAACAGTTTATATCCATCCATGATAGTACTCCAGTCATGTGAGTTATCCCACCAAGTCTCTGTTATTCCAATCGCATCATAGTTCCCTGACTGTGCCAGGACTTCCAGTTCTCCCTGCTTGTTTCCCAGGCTTCTTGCATTTGTGTATAGGCACTTAAGATAACTCACTGATCGTCCCTCTTTCTCAGTATGAGACAGGAGTCCTCCCCTCTTGCGCTCTCTCCTGCTTGTGCTTCCTCCCAGGATCCCATTTCCCCACTTACCTCAGGGATTAGAGGAAGAGAGCTTTGTTTTTTCAGCTTGACGACTCTGGACAGCATTTGACAGCATTCTGCAAACAGTCTCTCAATGGCTCTGTAGCAAGTATGCTCAGTTTACAAGCTAAATATGTCCAGGGATTTTAGCGAGTGCTAATGTGAGGGCCACCCTCTGAGCTGACACACCGGGGATCGAACTGGGGCCCTCCAGACCTAAAAGTGTGAATTGCTCCAGCAAGACCTAAAGCAGGGGTTCTCAACCTTGTTCTTTCTGAGACCCCCCTCAACATGCTATAAAAACTCCAGGGCCCGGGGGGGGGGGGAAGAGACTTGGGGCTCCGGGTGGGCCCTCGGACACAGGCGTAGTTTGACTTCTATTTTGGGTGGGGGCAGGGGCCGGCGGGGCTCGGGCCAGCTCCGAACAGCAGGGTCCAGGAAGGCAGCGCCACTTCCACCCGCGACTCACCTCCACAGGTCACCCACCTGTCTGGGCTGTGTGGGGTAGGGGTTCAGCTCAAAAAGTTTGAAAACCACTCAGGGTGCAGGGAGGTGGTAGCTAGGGGCTGTACGCTGGCAGGGGGGTAGCTCAGAATGCAGGGAGGGGGTAGCTCGGGGCTGTGTGCGGGCAGGGGGGTAGCAAGGGGCTGTGTGCGGGCAGGGGGGTAGCTCAGGGTGCAGGGAAGGAGTAGCTAGGGGCTGTGCACGGGCAGGGGGTAGCTCAGGATGCAGGGAGGGGGTAGCGAGAGGCTGTGTGCAGGTAGGGGGAGTAGCGAGGGGCTGTGCGGGGGCAGGGGGGTTGCTCAGGATGCAGGGAGGGGGTAGCTAGGGGCTGTGCGCAGGAGGGGCAGGTAGCTCAGGGGGCAGCGAAGGGGTAGCTAGGGGCTGTGTGTGGGCAGGGGGGTAGCGAGGGGCTGTGTGCGGGCAGGGGGGGTAGCTCAGGGTGCAGGGAGGGGGTAGTTAGGGGCTGTGTGCGGGCGGGGGGGGGTAGTGAGGGGCTGTGTGCAGGGAGTGGGGTAGCCAGGGGTTGGGTGCAGGGAGGGGGAGTAGCTCAGGATGCAGGGAGGGGGTAGCTAGGGGCTGTGCGCAGGCGGGGTGTAGCGAGGGGCTGTGTGCGGGCAGGGGGGTAGCTCAGGATGCAGGGAGGGGGTAGTTAGGGGCTGTGTGCGGGCAGGCGGGGTGTAGCGAGGGGTTGTGTGCCGGCAGGGGGTAGCTCAGGGTGCAGGGAGGGTGGTAGCGAGGGGCCGTGTGCAGGGAGGGGGAGTAGCTCAAGATGCAGGGAGGGGGTAGTTAGGGGCTGTGTGCGGGCGGGGGGGTAGTGAGGGGCTGTGTGCCGGCAGGGGGTAGCTCAGGGTGCAGGGAGGGGGGTAGCGAGGGGCCGTGTGCAGGCGGGGGAGTAGCTCAGGATGCGTGCAGGCAGGGGGGTAGCTAGGGGCTGTGTGCAGGCAGGGGGAGTAGCTCAGGATGCGTGCAGGGGGGGTAGCTCAGGGTGCAGGGGTAGCGAGGGGCCGTTTGCGGGTGTGACTGACTGAACCCGAAGACCCTTTGGCTGATAATGTGGAAGAGACCCCAGCTCGCTCTCCCATGGCTGGGCTGTCTCTGCAAATCTAACAGGAGTCCAAAGCAGTAACCAGTTATTTTTCCCACTACAGGCAGCAGACCTGATTCTGATCATACCCAGCTGCTCCAGTGCTTTGCGGCACAGAATTCTGTGATCAGTGGGAGTGTGGTTCCCTTTCGGGTCTCTCCGGATCTCAGCCAACCTACAGTTCCCAACTTTCTCCCTCTCGTTAGTCCAGACAGCGCAGTCCCTAATTATGGCGGCGCTCTACTCCTGCAGAACCCCTCAGTCTGAGCCCGGCAGCACTTAGCATTGCAAGACATGCTCCGCAAGGTTTCGAATTTCTGCTGGAGCTACCTCACCCTCAATAGCTCCCAATTCCTTCCTTCTTAGCTTAGAAGCTCTGCAGAAGCTGGGCTATATGGGCACATCTGACTGATACAGGTTTTTATAAACAGTGCACTCGCTTGAGCAATGGTTCCCCCCCCACCATGCCTGCGCCACGCAGACTTTACTATGAACATGAAAACCTCAGGGTTGCCAGTTCTCACTATTAATTTGGTGTTTTCTTAAAGCCCCATTTCCTGACGCAGAGTGATTGCGTGAGAATCTCAGCTTCCATTTAAAATCAAAGTGAGTTTCTAGCCCTTATGGTTGAAGGGAAAAGCCTGAAGATCTAATCCAAGCCCACCCTAACTCAGATGCAAACAAAAACCCCTAACATTTATTATTTTTTTAATCTCATGATTTTTAAGACAACCTCATGATTTTGGGGGCACCAATCATGATTTTTCAACATTTGGGTTGGCAATACCGAAAATGCAGTTAATAGCCAACTAGTTCCACACAAAACGAGCCAAAGGCACTGTTCCTCACGGGGATCAACAGAATTACCCAAGCCTGGAGTTTCTAGGCCAAGCCATTTGAATGAAGTGAGCCAATAGAAACCATGGGAACAGTTTCCAAAAGTGAAACTCATCTCAGTTTTCAGCCCCCCAAATCTTCGCAATACCCCGGTCAGGTTTGTCCCAAACTTTCCAAAAATATTCTATCCTGGGCTAAAATCCGGCATGTGAAATTTCAGATGGATCAGTTTGGTTTGGCAAAGTAGAGTGTGTAGGATGAAATTCAGCTTGCAAAATCTCAGCCATAAATTTAAACTAATACTCATCATAATCACAACCGCAAGGGAGAAAAGTGATTTAGGTTTCCAAGGAGGTTTTGTAAGCAGACAGCCGATTTTCACTTATGCTCTTGGCCATGTAGTGTAATTGAGAATCTGGTCCAGAGGGCATTCTGAAGAGCTATTATACAATTTTCTGATCGCGTCCCTTAAAACAAAGGCTTCCTGTTAGAGGAAAGATCTTTGTACATATTAGATTTAAAATAAACAAATTGAAAGCTGAAAGTGTATTTCATAATACTTCTTGCAATGTTTGCAAATTAGTGAAGACTTTCAATCATAAGCTCTTTGGAGAAGGGAACTTTCATTTACTAGGGGTAAAATTTTTCATAGCATCTACGTTCATTAGGAGTCTCATTTCAAAAGTGACTTAGAATCCTTAGTGCCTAAGTCACTCTCTCATTGAAAGTCAGTGGGAGTTGGGTTTCTAAATGGCTAAATCACTGTCAAAAATGAGACTTGGGTAACATTTTCAGATGTGTCTTAGGCTGCTCAGTCACTTGGGCACTGCTGGAAGTTTTACTCAGTTTGCACAGTGGGACTTTAACCTGGTTGGCTTTTATCTCAGATAATATTTCCATTCTTCAGATCACCTGCTCTTCCTAGGTGATCCTACAATAAAATTCACAAGTGCTAAATTGTGGCATCACATTAATTTAAATAAGTAAGAGGCTGGGCGGATAGTTACTCTGCTGACGAATCAAGCAAAGACAAGCTGAACTGTGCGGGATTCGGGTCCTTATTAAAATACAGACTTCAGAGACAACAGCAAAGGGAATACAGAAGAGGGCAGACTTAGCAAATTGCTTTTTCTGTAACCGGTTCCTTGTTTCCAGTTTGCTCAGATACAAAAAAGGTCTCTTTAAAGCAGTAGGAAATAAAACCAACCGCTAAAAGTAAAGGAATACCAATGGACACAGACAGGAATACAAACTTCATCTAAACCTGAGGTCAGGGAACCACACAAAGAAGAGCCAGGCACAACTGTCGCAATCTCCTCAGCCTGCGGGAACAGAAACCAGGATTCCTTACTGATAAACACTTGCTGATACTGAGGGGCGCACCCAATAAGTTTGGTGAATTTAGCCGCTGGCATTGGAAAGGTTAAACTAAAAACTGTTCTCGGAGTCAGGAGAGAATACAGCTCCGATTCCACAGAGCGTCAAGTTAATATCATATTTCCTGCTTAGACTTGCGACTGGTCTTGTCATTTAAATTAGAAATTAAAAGGCCAGAAAAGATACACCAGCTAGAGCCGCAGAGCATTGCTTTGTTCAGACAGTCAGTGCAGCCTGTTGCAGAAGCAAACATCTACCACCATGTGGTTCAGAGACAGCCGTTTAAGGCACTCCCTGCAAAACAAGCCAATGGCCTTAGGATACCGAGCGAAGAAACTAACTCGGGGAAAGGGCTGGCAACGCTAACACAGCCCAGTCTGTGACAGAGCAACAAGCTGTCGACCACCACCCAGCCTCTCTGTTGCCTAAAAACACGTTACCATTCCTGTCCCTTTTGGTCTCCATTTGGCAGCCGGGACTCCCCACAGCTGCAGCATAAAAAATCTCTTTGCAAGGAGCTGAGTTTAGGTCAGTTCCCTTCCCGCCATGCCCTCTCTTTCATAGGCGTCACAGCGAATGATTCAGGAGCATCACACAACATTATTTAAAGCAAATAAGGTATCTCATGCATGCTACGTACAGTGCAAATTGATCAGAGACTATTTATCAGGAGTAGCTGAGCCTGGACTGCTGAAGTCTGTGTGAACACTCACTCACCATGCTCAAGACTACCGGTTAATATTTTCAAAAGGGACTAGCAATTCTGGGTGCCTCACTTTCTAGGGGCCCAAACGGAGATACCTGAAGAGAACCTGATTACCCATGGGCAGGACGTCAGCCGTTTGAAATCCGGCCTGCTTCAGGGGACTCAAGTTGGGCCCCCAGAACGGAGAAACCCAAAATCATTAGTCCCCTCTGAAACTCCTGGCCCACTGTGCTTTTCACATACAGTATCCTGGCAAACATACGTTCCCCCCCCACACTCACACCATCTGTGAGATATTTACTGTACTGGATGGGAGCTGGCTTTCTTTGCAAGCCACAGAAGTGCGGACAGCAAGATTGGTCTGATTTGGGAGTCATCAGGTTTGTGGTACCGTGGCTCTTAATCAGCTACAATATCTGGTACTATTTTTTGCCCTACAGTTATTGGAGTTGATTCTTCTCCTCACTAGGGCCAATGCTATTAACCAATTGAAAAAGGAGATTTGGGTTTTTTGCATTGCATAGCTCTAAACCCCAGAGGGAGAGATTACATTACAGCCTAAGGCCCACAAATCATATTCAGATGAGCAGTCCTGCTGAGCCGAATTGGGGAACCCTTCTTCGCATCAAGATTGTTCCAGGAATAGGACCTTCTGTCAGGAGAGCAAGAAGGCTGCTTAGAGTAAGGAACTACCCATGGTGGTGAGCCTGTGGTATGCTGAGACCACTACCTGTCATGCTGACCAACATTACCCGGAAACAAGGAGACACTCCCCATCTGTCTGCATCCATCTGTTGTCTCTTGTCTTAAACTGTAAGCTTATGGGACAGGGATGGTCTTTCTGTTCTGTGTCTGTGCAACACCTAGCATGGTGGGGTCCCGGACCATGACAGACTCCTGCACAGTATGATAAAATTAATAATAATGATGAGTAACAGCTTCATAAACTGACCCACTCGGAGTAAGGCAAGCAGGATTTAGCCCCGTACCTATAGAAAATATCATCCAAAACATCATTGCTAACTTTACCAGTAACGGGGTAACTTTAAGAACACTGGCTCTGGTCTGTGAAGCTAGACGGACCCAGTAACATTAGCCATTACTGCTTACTGTAGGCATGCAGAAGGATTAGTTGCTTTGCAATATTAAGCACTTCCAGACATAGCACAAGTTGGGTCTCCACTGGCGTCCCGAGTTCCAGGATGGGAGTTGGCTGCTTTAATCCCGCATCAGCCCTGCTCTTAACCGATGAGTAACAACAGCAAAATAGGAAACGCTCTTTGGTGAGAGCCCCAGAGAAGCCCAGCTGCCCTGTCTGTGTGCAATGCCCTCTGGCACTGGTCACATGCTGCTGACACAGAGACCCGGGGGGGGGGTGGGAGGGGGGCTCTAGGCGCTACTGCAGCACCAATAATAAAGAGGAGTAAGAAATGGCGCCAGAGAGAGAAGTGCGTGCAGGAGAGAGGCTGCCAAGCCCTGGCGAAGGATCCTACTTGTACCAGAACAAGAGAGCATTGTATTAGCTATAATAAGATAATAAACTAGGAATAAATGCTGGATGGAAACACAGATATAATGACTGAGTTTTGGGGCGAAGAGTACAGGTTCTCCTTTCCTGGAGCCCTGAGAAATCCAGAGAAGGGGCCGCAGGTGGAGAATGCAAAGTGTAATGGTGGGGTGAGTGGTTCTAAACAGATCTGGTTCTTATTTCATCCCACTTGACGGCTTCGGGGTACGAACTTTCAGCAAGAGAAGGAATGTCAGATGCAAAGCAAGGTGTTTTGCTGATGGTGTCATATTTCCCTTCCCATACACCACTAATCACCCAGCAGACCCTGGGCTTTCCTGGGGCAGTCCAGGGGCCGGTTTGCTCAATACGGACCCCTGCTCTCTTCCAGAGTCCTTCCTTTTCCCTCCCGCCTGCTGTGATCACCGCAAATCGCGTCAGTGGTAAGTCCATGTGTCAAACCGTAACCGGTGCGGGGCAGTGGCTGAACGGGCAGCCACCCAGTCAACCCAAGAAGGCAAAAGAACGTCTCCTGTGTTTACTGACTAGTCTTTGCCATCTCTGGAAATGGAAGCTGCAGTCCATTCCTGACCCCAGGCTTTCCTCCTTGCCAAAAAATCAGCGGCCTGTAGCAATTCTCTGGGGCCAGCTCCCCCATTGCCCTAGGATTTCATAACAATATTAGCAGAATAAGGCTTGGCCTACATTTAAAAATTAGATCAATCTAGTGACATGGCTCAGGGCTATGAAAAAACATCACCCCCTGAGTACTGTGGTTAGGTCCACCTAAGCCCCAGACTAGACATTGCTAGGTCGACAGAAGAATTCTTCCTTCGATCTAGCTCCCACCTTTTGGAGAGGTGGATTAATGCCTGTGACAGAAAAACCCCTTCTGTTGACGTAGAGAGCATCTATGCGACAGCAGCACCGCTACACTGTCACAGCTGTGTGGCTGTAGTAGAAAAAACAAAATGAAAGCATGAAGAGTATCCTTTTATAAAGGAAAGTTCACGCCGTTCCCAGGGCAGGAATACCATTCGACATTCAGAGATGCAACCTGCAGCTATTACCTGTCAACTCACATTCACCCAGCAGTTCCTGTTCCACCAAATGCTACAGTCAAAAATGCCAGAAGGTGCTCTGAAGGGTAGGAGATGCGCACATCAGAATAACCAGATCACTTGATTTTTACTTGTAAGGAAGCAGCTAGAGTGACTTTTGAAAGATCTTTAGAGCATAGCTTGGGTGCATGAACACAATTCCTCTGAACTAAAAATGCTCATTAGTCAGGAAAGATTAATTAAATGGTCCAATAACAAAGAGGCAGCTTACTAGGGACATTGGCCATAAGTCGTCCCTTGCTTATCAGAAGTTAAATTTTAGGGACCAATCCTGTACCCATTTTTCTTCCCTCACTCCATTTGTCTGCAACATCCACTTGCGCCTTCTCACAAACTAGCTTTATGACTTCCTTTGGGCAGGAACTCTCCTGTTATTTGTTTATACAGGGCCTAGTGCAAAGGGGCCTTGATCTCTGAGTGGGACCCATAGGCTGTGCTCTTTTTCAAACAACAACAATATCTCCCCACACACCAAGAACTCCCCGTGAATTTGAAACTTAGGGGGCAAATGGTCAGCCGACCTGTCATCTCTCACTCACTATTGCTATGTTGACTCCCGTTTACAGTCCACCAACCTCCATTGCCTACTTGCTACACTGTCAAACAATCGCCTTCATCTTTTCTCCCATGCTGCCCTACGTCTGGGAGGAGCTCCCCATAAACAGCCCCCAAACTAACTCACTGGCCTCCTTCAAATCCCTCCTCGAAACTCTCTTTTGCCATGGTGCTTACAAAAAACTTGATTAGTCTGAGACCAGTGCCTAGCATCTTGACCCATATTGTCTCACTGTCTCCTTGTATTCCGCCAGCCTGTCTGCATCCCCCTTTTCTTACACTTGGATTGTCAGCTCCTGGGGGCAGGGGCTGTCTTTTGGTTCTGTGCTTGTACAGCGCCTAGCGCGGTGGGGCCTTGGTCCTGGACTGGGGCTCAGAGGTGCTACGGTAATACAAATAACCGTCAAAACGACTAGTCTGATACATCCCCAAAAATCGGTTTCCATGTTGAAAGAGATGCAGGCATTTGGTTTGGGTCCATTAAAGCTCAACTTTTAGGCTGACAAGTGTCTTGGAAAGGCACCGTACAACCAGGCTGTGCACACTTCTAAAATTCATGAATTTTAAATGCCAAGATACACTTGCTTTTTTTTTTTTGACAACCATCTGCAATATGAGGCCATGTCAGATTTAGCAACCAGGCACAAAAATTCCTTTCAACCATGATGCAGCCTTTATCCCGGGGGGGGGGGGGGGGGGGGGGAGAAGAATGCTGGACTCTGGAAAATTCTTTTCAAGCATCTGCTTCTTATTTCTACAATGTAATCTTTGATTCCTTCATGCATGGGTCTTCCACAGAGCTCCCTTTGGCATATATGCCGTGCTGTTTACTACTGGGTGATTCTACTGTGAAATTCCTATTATCTGGTAGTTAAGAATGGAATCTGCACATTTAACTTTGGTTATTCTGTCCCTAAAATATCTGCATCTGTTACCTCTAAGAAGGGTCCTGACACACTCAACTGCCCTGGATGAATTCCAGCCATTATTTGATCAAAGGAGGCATTAAAAACCCAGGGCCTGATTTCCAGAAAAGCCAAACACCCACAGCTTCTGCTGACTTTAACTGGATCGGGGGGGGGGGGGGGGGAAGAGGGGGTGCTGACTTCTTGGGGGGGGGCGGGAGAAAATCAGTCTATAAGGAGCGAATGCTCTCATCCTGTGGTGGATGAATGGGGGGCAGTGTGGGGGCAGTTTAGCTCCAAGACATGTTTTCTCTCATCTCCGAGCTCATGGAAATCCTTCAGCTCCCACTCCAGAGGGTCAGGCCTCCCTCGTCGGACATCACGCGGGAACTGTTGGTGTTCCAAGCAGTGTTATCTGCCACTCAAGGAGTTGTGCTGCATATCTGCACAGGGGGCAAGGTCGCGGTCGCTTGGCTGCTGACGTGGAGGTAGATCACAGCTCTGGGATCTGTGGGATTGAGAGCAGAGCTTTCTGCAGATCCCTGGCCACTGCAGGGTTGGAGGTCCATGCCCCCAGCTCCTCTGTGGTCCCCAATTTCCTGAGTTGAGCCCTCAAAGGAAACTCCATGAGTTTCACCTTGGAGCACCCAACCAGGGCCTCTGCTCTGCTCATGTGTTTCTTGTGGCCGTAGAAGGCTGGTCATTTCTCACACTGTAGCATCGTTTTTCCTCATTATAACACCGATTTCTTCCTTCACCCCAATCACATCCCCTGCCAGAACACACTGAGTTGGCATTATCATGAGAATACAATTTGTGACCGCCTTCTATGATCATTATTAAAACTCACGATGAAGGGAGAACACTGAGAACAACAGTTCAGAGCGATCGGCAGATAAACCCTGGAACTAGTCTGCCCTGCTCCGATGCCAACCGGTTGGCATCGGAGCAGTGCAGACTAGCTCCAGGGTTTATCTGCCGATCACTCAGTGACACATTTATTCCTCTTCGGAGTGTTACAACAGATTTTCCACCTACTGTATTTAAATAGCAAAGGGATTATCATTGATGGACACGAGAAACGGAGTTCTGAATAAGTCCTTGCATATTTTTACAACATTTAAATGCCAACTTCAAATGTTGCCAAATGTTTTTCATGCAGCCGCCTTAGAGTATTAAACGAACTCACTAGTCACCGACTACTGGCTGAGCCCTTAATTCTTAAGAGCCTCTAATATGATAAAAAGGAATGGATGAATTGAGGGTTATACAATAAAGATTTGTGCAAGGAAAGTAAAGCAAGGATCAAGTGTCCAAGTGAGGGAGAGTGGAAAGATGAAATTTACCATGCTTCATTTCACTCTGGAGGAATTTTTTATTTTTCAATTTTAAAAACTGTCTGCTTTATGATACATCATTTCAATGTAGGTATGCAGCAAGCTACTGTTACAAGTTTTAAACCCCTCACTTAACACAACTTCTGCTAACCAAAAGCTGGATTAATTCATGTTTGCGGTTGCCACATAATTAAAATTGTCTCCAATTCTGCATGCATTAAAAAAAGTTTCCATGTACTGAATTCAAGCAGATGAAAGGGACCTTCATTGGAACAAGAACTGTTCATTATAAATATCAGATTACTTCATCTGCCACAAAAAGCCAGAGATTGGATGTTGGAAAACCAAAGAGAGAAACAGAGTATTTGCCATATTGAATTAGATGATTGGACCATCAGTTTCCATACCCCACCTCTGGGGGTGGCCGATAACTGATGCTTTTGAGGAAGGAAAAATGAACACAAGATAGCCAATTATGCACTGCTGTGTATGGGGGAAACAATTCATTCTGATCATAGCAGATGACTGTCAGATCCTGAGCATCTTAATACTGCTATAAACTTTCTTGGCTCTAATAAAGTCAAGAGAGTTACTCCAGATCTACAACACTGAGGCTGAGATCAGAACCTGGCCCAATCGCTCTGCAACTGACCGTATGACTCGAGTACCCTTATCTACAAACGTTAGCAACGGTCACCGTTCTCCAGATCCTTTCTGAAACCCAGCCACAGGATTTGATCCATGACATCCTTCAGCACCATCGTGCTTATGTCTCATTCTGAAGCCAAGGGGAGCGCTGCCAGAGCACGTGCCTCAGCGCAGAGAGGATGGAAAGGTAGCTGATGTGCTTACACAGTGAGCTAAGAAGGACAAGTCAAACTGTGGACTGCTCTGGGAAGGATGAAGGCAGAATACTGTTTTACCCTTCAAAAGGGCAGATCTTAAGAAAGTTAACTGCTCAAAAATGTAAGTTTCCATAGGGTCAATCCGAATGGCCCAGCTCCAATGGTCATCAATCAGATCCAAGAGGGACAATATCAAGCTAGGCTCTGACAAGAAGTACAGCGTCACAATGGCACATACCAACTGGTTCATTAATTTATCAATTAAAAAAAGTCTCATATAGGCGGTAAGAGTCGGTGGCCATTTTGAGCTGCAGATAATTGCACAGGTTAGTTACCAACCTTACCAAAAAGGGTTACGCAAGCAGCCTTGGGAAGTTTGAATTAACATTAGTCACCTGACCAGGATACTTAATGCTCAGTGGCTACTCCCAGCGGCCAATCACATTCCTTTGACAATTGCTTAGCCCTCCCAGCACGAATCTGTCATTGCAGTTTTATTTTACTCCATCATAAAGCAACAAACTGGATTTGAGGGTTATGTCTTCGGGTCAAATCCTCAGGCCCAGCAGAGCTGTATTCAGTGCAGGAGCTAAAGGGAAGCTCTTTGGGGCAGGGACGCTCCTTTGTTCTGTGTCTGTACAGCATCTCTAGCACAACAGGGTCTTGGATCCGTGACTAGGGATCCCAGCCACACTACAAATAATGAACGACAGGAAGGAGGAGCTGAGCAATAAAGATGGCTTTATCCTTCCTTTGCCGCCCCATGATCCTGGGGCAGGCTGGGTTCCGATTCAGCCCCCAACCAGATTACAGCTGCCTCAAGACTGCTCTAAATTTGTACCTGTGACACGTACAAGAATCTGAATTTCTCCTAGGAGAAAATCCCATGACTGTTCATTTTACCACACAGCAGAGTCCCTAGCAAAGACACAGCCAGTAATTTGAGCACAGACTTGGACCCGCAATCGCAATGCAAAAGCAGGAGCTGGCCCTAAAGCCATGTAATTGATCATGCTTCCATTTTCCAGCTGCATAAGATGCATGTAAATTACCCTTATGGGGGCAATCATTTCAGTTGTCTTCATTTCTTCACCTCAGCCCCACTGCAATTAAATGGTGCACCCCGGCCCCTGAAAAAGATGCACACAGAAAACTGATGGTGCCCAGCTTCCACCGCCATCCACCAGCCCCAACAATGCAAAAAAACTGCTCAGATTTGCTACTGAGCTCAGGCCTTCACTCCCTGCCTGGCGTAAAGTATATTCTCTCCTTGGAAATGTCTGCATGACCCCAGGGATTAACAGGAATATCTAGAAAGAACTTCCAGCCACATCAAGGCCAGGAATTCTCGTGCCAAAGTCGGTTTCTGCCCAAGCTAAGTTAGGACTGTTAATTTAAGATCAAAGGGGTGGCACTCTTAGGATTTAAATAGGTGTTTCTGCAAGTGCTGCCGATCTACCCTGGGCAGCTGAATCCTTACATTTCGGGGCAAAGCCTGCAGGGAAGCCCTGTTTCTCATGATAGAAGTTATCCAATGTAAATATTGGAAGAACGTATGCTGCAGCACAAAATAAAAATCACTAGACAAGTCATTCCTAGCGTAACTCCAGTAAAGCCAATGCTGTTACCCCAGGGAGGTGTACCCCAGCGTAGGCGTTCAGCAAACAGCGCTTGGGGAGCTGTTGGAGGGGGAATGGCAGAAGTCACATGGGTCCCGATTCTCCTTTGCCCTGCACTTTGGGCACTCATTCACTCCAGTGCCCAGCCAGGCTTTCCACAAATAAAAACGAGCGCACAAGGGCCCCGATCCAGTTCCCGCTGAT
The DNA here is from genome assembly GCF_028017835.1 of Emys orbicularis. Classification (NCBI taxonomy): domain Eukaryota; kingdom Metazoa; phylum Chordata; order Testudines; family Emydidae; genus Emys; species Emys orbicularis. Next base: position 8,411,399 of record NC_088686.1, on the reverse strand, counting down.
GTCAAGGCCCCCCATTGCCACCAAGAGGAGCTGAATCAGGACCAAGACGCAGGGCAATCGAGAATCAGGAATGAGCTTTGAAAGATTTTAAAAAACCTGAACATCCAGACAAACACTGAAAACTGAGTAAGTCCCCCGGTATCAGCGGAAGTTCTCCTCTCAGCTATGCTGTTTCACTAAAACTGGTGTAAATCCACTGACCTGGCCCCCATAACCACCGGATTTCTCCTCAACTCCTGGTAAGTTTCACTCTCTACTGATCATTGTGGAGCTGCTCTCCTGTCCCTCCTGCAGCACCCCGGGCTTCAGACACCTCTGAAGACGGGTTACCCCTGGCCACCCCTTCTCACTGGAATGTACAGAACCCTGGCTGAGCTGTGCTGCAAGGGACAGACGGTCAGCGATGCTACTTGCAAAGGAGATTTGGCTGAAATCATGTGTCATTTGCTCTGTTCAAACACAGAAACAAAACAAACCGATATCTTGAGAAGGGAGAACATTTCCTGCTCCACAACACAGTATCAGTCATATCTGTGCTGGTCTGGATGCAGAACGCTTGGCAGTTTTCAAGGTCCAGAGCCTCATCTGGTATCAACTGGCAAAGTATAGATCTGCGTAGCGTCACTGTAACTATGCAAAATCTACACCAGCTGAGGAGCTGGCCTTTCATGAGGGATAGCTCAGTGGTTTGAGCATTGGCCTGCTAAACCCAGGGTTGTGAGTTCAATCCTTGAGGAGGCCATTTAGGGAACTGGGGTAAAAATCTGTCTGGGAATTAGTCCTGCTTTGAGCAGGGGGTTGGACTAGATGACCTCCTGAGGTCCCTTCCAACCCTGATATTCTATGTTCATTTGTAAAGATACACCTTCATCTGCAGCCAATTTCCTGAGGAAACGCATTTCTGAAGGCTCAACCATTCAGGTCCAAATCCTGGTTGCTTTGTGCACCTAAAACACCCACTGACAACTGCACCAGTAAGGCATTTCGTCTGCACTAACTTGTTACCCCCAAGGAGAAAAACAAACAAACAAACAAACAAACAAAATTCTGGGCCCCAGAATTGCTAAATCTTCGCTTTGTTTCAACCCACCACCACGTCATGCTAACAAACGGGTTTCCTGATATATCTGCTTCTGAATCTTTGGGGCGAAGTGTGATTTCCTACAACAGACGAGAACCGAAACCATTTCTGATTGTGATCAACCCTGAAAATGTTTGAACACATGACGTTCCACTAGAGGTATATGCCACTGAATAAAGGCAACACTGCAAAAAGCAATGGAAATACACCGGGCCTGCTGTTTAACCACACACAATTGAAATGTTGTTTGTGTTTTTTGTTTTAATCATACCAAGTAACAAGAACAGAAAGGACCTGACATAAGGCAGCATATGACAAACGGTGGTACTGTAAATCGTCTTTGTTTTAGACCTTGCTCTGTGGGGGCTGGATGCCCGAGGGATTTGGTACTAATTGTAAGGGACTGGCATGCTGGAGATCAGTGTCCAGTTCCCGGCTCTGTGACGGACTCCCTGTGTGACACTGAGTAAATCATTTTGTCCGCTCTGTGCCTCGGTTCCCCCATCTGGAGAATGGGAATAAAAATGCTTCCTTTCTCCCACGCTTTGTCTTGCCTATTTAGGCTGCAAAAACCGAACATCCGGAAGTTCCCAGCTTGAGATGCTGAGCCCCTGCAGTGGGATCAGCAGGTGCTGCACAGGTTTGACAACCAGGCACCCAAGGGAGCAGCCACCTATTTCTGAAAGTTTGGCAGCATCCGGCGGTCCCTGGATATCGAGCCTGAACTACTGTGGGCCAGTGTAGGGAAGCTCCCGCTGCCCACGACACACCTGTGGAACCAAGCCCTGTTCTTTTCAGTCAAGCACAGACTCGGCAGGAGCTTTGCTTGAGTAAGGTCTGTTCGTTATGGGGCTAGACAAAGAGCTTCAGGCAGTAGGGCCCTCAACATCGCACCTTCCATGGGCCACGGCCCTCCCTACTCCCCTGTGCTTCCTATCCTTATCCCAGACTGAGCGGGGAGAGCAGCCTCTGTGGAACAGAGTGTGTGTGGGGGGGCTTGTCTCTGCCCTGCCTCACAACACACAGAAATAATCTGTGCCAGGTATAGGGCTGAGGCAGGTACCTTGTTCCAGAGGAGTTGGGGGGGCGGGGGAGCCAGAGACCAGGGTGTGAGTGAGTTGCAACTCACTCTCTGGTCTGTTCCTAGGGCAGAACCTCTAAGGGTATGTCTACACTGCCACTACACACACGCGGCTGGCCCGTGCCAGCTGACGTGGGCTCAGGCATAGGGGCTGTTTAATCGCAGTGTAGACGCTCGGGCTTAGGCGGAAGCCCTGGCTCCAGGACCCTGCAAGGCAGAGAGTCCCAGAGCTCTGGCTGCAGCCCGAGCCTGAACATCTACATTGCAATGAAACAGTCCCTACACCTGAGTCCCGCGAGCCGAGTCAGCTGAAGACAACGGCATGGATGTGTGTGAACAGCTTTAAAGGGAAGGGAGGCAATTAGCACAGACAGACGGGGGGGTGGGGGGAGGGATTTGCCTTGATGACAGCGACGTTTGGTACACTCACAACTCAACCACCGTCTCAGCCTGGCTGCACGAACCCCAGGCAAAACACAGACTAACGCTGGGCCCGTTCCACCAACTCCTACTCACGTCAGCAGTTCTTGCTGTGGCAGCGCTCTCATAGGAACCAGGGGCAACGCCTGAGTGAGGAAGGGCCCGATCCTGCCAGCCTATGTGGTTACATTTTCACTGTGAGCTCGATCATGCATGGCGCTGAATGCCCTCAACTCCCATTGAGTCAGTGGGAGCTCAGAGCTCTCAGCACGTTGCAGGATCATGCCCAGAGCACAGAATGGTTCAGGGACATGGTCCAGGGCGCATGACACACAAGGAACGACTTGGGGGAGGGTCGGGGGCAAAGATGGCTGCCAGCCATTTTTGCATCCCCCATATTCTGGGTCAGCTGGGGGCTGATGCGGTTTCTGGCATAGATGAAAGCCAACAGAGGGCTGCTCTAGGTTGCAGCAGCCCTACCCACGCTGCTGTCCCGCAGCCTGGAGCAACCCAGAATCTTCATAGCAGTCAGTGCTGCAGAAACCCCTCGCCAGCCCCAGACACTGCCCCATCATCCAGAGTAGGGAATAAGGACCTAGGGCCAGAATCCCAGCCCCCTTTCTTTATACAGAAGTAACAAACCAGCACCAAGAATGTAACATGCCAAGAACTACTGAATATATTTAATTCTGGGGCACCCTGGGCTTGATCCTGCAGCCTTTCCCCACTGATCAGACTGCTCATTCAAGAGCTCACATGGGTGAGGGCTGCAGGACGGAGCTCAATTTGTAGCAGTTTAGGGCCCTGCTGAATTCCTCTGGGAAATCACAGAAGTCCTTAAAATCTCACTTGAGAGAAGTTCACTAACGTTGTCCACTGAAGGATGCCTCCTGCCTTTTCTTAACACAGCTACGACACTAAACAAAACCGCACAACCTGTAAACACACCTTTTCTAAACCCTTTTCTAAACTGGTGCTCCTTTTCCGATTGTCCCCTTTCCTTGGGGAGGAGCATGGCATTAAACACTGCGCCCAATACTGCACCCTGGAAAACTCCCACTGACGTCAATGGGAAATTTGCAAGAGCAGATCATAGATTATTCGGGTTGGAAGGGACCTCAGGAAGTCATCTAGTCCAACCCCCTGCTCAAAGCAGGACCAATCCCCAAATCCCTAAATGGCCCCCTGAAGGATTGAACTCACAACCCTGGGTTTAGTAGGCCAATGCTCAAACCACTGAGCTATCCCTCATGAAAGGCCAGCTCCTCAGCTGGTGTAGATTTTGCATAGTTACAGTGGAGGGTATATATGAGATCAGACATATAGAGAGAGATCACTTCATCTTTATGCTCCTGCTCCATCTGAAATCTAGGGGAGCTTTGCCTCTGATCAAATGGGAAGCAAGTTCAGGACCTATGATCAGTTGTCTTCCTACACCATAGTAAGTGTGCCACTCTTTTTTGGCTCCTGTTTCCCTCCAGTGTATCCTTAGGACACAGAAGTTCCTATGTGTTGCTTTGCTTTATAGCCGTAACTAATGAAACAGTTAGTAGTAAGATATGGAGAAACCCTTAACCCCTACAAATGATTAAATAGCCATATCAAGGCAGAGCTCCGTTTATCCTTTTTTAATTTTCTTCCGTAGTAAAACGTCCGGAACAAAATCTTACTATTTGACCCAACGCTGCTGCAACATACAATATCTTTCCCTCTGATTTATAATAAATCCCAGCAAAGCGGAGCTCTCCCTGGCGTAGCATAAAAATGGCATTACATGGACAATGAATATTTTTCCACAGGCAGTGGTACATTCACCCCAGGACTGCAATTAGCGAGGAGACTCTGAAGGCTGTAACTCGTCCTGTTTTTAAATGACCCATGTAATATTAATCAATAGAATGGGTAAGCGGAGCACAATTATAGTGCAATTTAAGGATGGCGTGTTGTATCTGTGAATTGAAACCATTATCCTACAAGGCAGGAGCTTAGGAGGGGAGACATAATTATGTTTAAAATGGAGGCTGCTGGGTATTAGAGAAGAATTAGAAGCGCTAACTGGATCAATTAGTATTGCAGTTAATAGGCAGGGGGTATCATGTATCAGGCCAGCTGGCACAGTTTACACTGTGTTTGTATCCAGAAGTTCCAATCTGCTCTGATGACATTGTTAAGGGGGGGAACAGACATAAGGAATTGCTGGACAAGAAGGCGGCACTCAGCTAAACAAGTCTGTCCCGTTTGTTTATTTTAGCCACATGGCCAATCCTTCAGCATTCTCTCCCTCTCTCTAAGTTATCTAGTCAAAATATCCTGTCCCCTCTTGATTTCCTATTTACAGACGCCTAGACTTTAAGGTCAGAAGGGACCCTCATGATCATCTAGTCTGACCTCCTGCAAGTTGCAGGCCACAGAGCCTCACCCACTCACTCTTGTTATAAACCCCTAACCTCTGGCGGAGTTGCTGAAGTCCTCAAATCATGGTTTAAAGACTCTGAGTTACAGAGAAGCCACCATTTACACTAGTTTAAACCTGCAAGTGACCAGTGTCCCATGCTGCAAGGGAAGGCGAAAAACCCCAAGGGTCTCTGTCAATCTGACCCAGGGGGAAATTTCTTCCCAACCCCAAATCTGGCGATCAGTTAGACCCTGAGCATGTGGGCAAGACCCCCCAGCCAGACACCTGGGAAAGAATTCTCTGTAATAACTCAACCCCCTCCTCATCTAATGTCCAATCACCAGCCACTGGAGATATTTGCTGCTAGCAGCCACAGATCAGTTACATGCCATTGTAGGAAGTCCCATCATACCGTCCCCTCCATAAATTATCAAGCTCAGTCTTGAAGCCAGGTGGGCTCAGCTGGCTTTATTAAAGCCCTTCACAAGATTTCATCGGTCACCTCCAAGTCGTCTTTTTTCTTTTTCAGAGCAGGAGCTCTGGGATTTAGAAAAGTGCCTCGGGCAGCAAGGTGCCCAGTTCCAGACGACATCAAGGGGAGCTGGGCACCTCATTCCAGCTTGTCTCCCCCTGTGTGAAGAGTGGGAACTAATACATCTGAGGCCAGACAGGGAGACTCTTGCTCATAATTAACAGTACCTTTGGGCAGATTTTTAAAGGTATTTAGGCACCTAACTCATTGACTTCCATGGAAGTTAGGCATTTAAATACCTTTAAAAATCTGGCCTTAACGCCACAAGCGAGCCCACTCAAGTCACTGCGGTGATGCCCTTTGTCCCTATCTGGCACAAAATAAGGATGATGAATAAATTCAAGCTTTTAGCCTCTCTCGTAACTATGTACTTCACCTCTTACATAGAGCTTTTCACACCGAGTCTAACAGGAAAGAGAGAACATGTATACAAAAGGATATTTCCCATGGACCCCATTAGACATCCCTTACTCATGGGAGCAGTTCAGTGAAGATACTGGGATGACTTGCTTGAGTAACAGCTACTCAGTGTGAAGGTGCAGAATTGGGTTCTTTAAAAGAACTCTGCAAGTAATATGCGAAAGCATGCATTTGAGTCAGAGACGTCTCCCTCCACGGCTTCTCTTTCTACAATTAAGTAATAACCAGTGTTTTACGAAATCACAGCCATGGGAATGTCTGGGATGTCGTATGTTCAGGCGTTATGATTTGGCTGCAGGAGGAGGCAGAATCAATTTGTTTATCCACAACTGTAATAAGCAACAAATGATAAGTGGAAATATTCAGAACCCAGTTATGATCCCACATTGTACAGATAATTGTCTTTAAATATCTTAAATATCCAATGGAAAGGTGTCCAAAATGGACTGAAGAATTCTAGACAATATCTCCCCAGAGCCTAGCACAACAGAATACAAATCCAAAGAAATGATTCTCTCTGTCTGTGACACATTCCTGTACCTTGTTTATTTTCCATTGGACTCAAACAGTGAGCTGAAGGATTCAAGGATTTTTCCACAACATACTCTCAAGCCCAGAACCTCAAAGATATTTTAACTCTTAACTTCCATTTAAATCAATGCAAGTTAGAGGCCTAAATACGTTGGAGGATCTGGGTATAGATCCTTTTCCTCGTCAGTAATGTACACTGCACGACTGCTCCTTTACACACACACACACACACACACACACACACACACACACACACACTGCTTAATCTGTAATGAAAGAGGTGCTGGGGTTCAAGCAACTTTTCTACCTTCATAACTGATGCAGCAAGCCCAGAGGTGCCAGGGCTATGAACTGCCAAGCCCAGAGGTGCCGGGGCCCAGCCTTGGCACACATTAAGTACTGCACACCCACATAGGCTATATACAGACAAGCACAGTGACGGCAAGAGTAAACCATACAGGTAACGTGCTGACCGCAATTAAAAACATTTTGTCCCTAGTTGCTAACGTAACTGTTGCCATTGGTGTCAGTCAAGAAAAAAAAAAAATGACATTTTACATTTCCTTAGAAAGTCCAGTTGAAAATTTTCCTCTAGTTCCATTTGGTCTGCTAGGGTTTGCAACAGAGCAGCAGATTGATTCATCTACTTGTGTCCAAGCTCCTGGCCCCTACTTAAATATTTACATCATTGTAGTATTTGAGCACCCACAGAGAGATTAATGAGTTGACTGGAACTTCTACTGGGGTTATTATTCTCATCCAGATGTTTCACAAAGGAGATGCTGCCCCATACCAGTAGATCTCTTGGAAACTCTTCCCAACTAAGAATTCTAGTTCTCCATCACTTTTTTAAATGGACCATTCTTTTCTTCACCTTCTGTTTACTGGGATTATAGTTAAGAATCCTGCCTTGAACTCCTTACAATTCAAGAACCAATGTTTCCTTTTTGGTCCAATAAAAATACTTTTAATTTGTTTATATATTTTTTTCCTCCAATGCTCTTTCCTGCTAGAATGTTTACATTGTTGAAAGCCTTCTGTGTATTGTTCCTACTACTCTTCATATCTCTTCTTAACCGCATTGACAACTGTTGCCCTTTTCCTTGTTTAGACTTCCCCAGGAGGAATATCAGCTGCACTTTCTTCAGCTGTTTATTAGCTACATCTCATTTTCCCCCATCCAACATTACAGAACTAGAGCCAGAACAGTTTAGTATGTTGCAACAGAGAAAGATAGTATCTGCCTACAAAATAGTCCAATGCGTATCAACACTGCAAGATAACCAAAAGCTTCTTGGAAGGCACATGATGGGTCTAATCCAAAAACTGCTGAAACAGGGGTTCTCAGACTTCATTGCACCGCGACCTCCGTCTGACAACAAAAAATTCCTACTCGACCCCAGCAGGTGGGACCAAAGCCTGAGCCCGCCTGAGCCCCACCGCCCCAGGTGGGGAAGAGGTCAAAGCCAAAGCCGAAAGGCTTCAGCCCCAGCCAGGGGGCCTGTAACCTGAACCCTGCCACCTGGGCGGAATCCCTTGGGCTTTGGCCCTGAGCCACTGCAAGTCTAAACCAGCCCTGGCAACCCCATTAAAATGGGGTCGCAACCCACTTTGGGATCCCAGAAAGACTTTAATGGGTTTTTGATAGACCCTAATAAAGTGAACTCCATTTATGCTGAAATGAACAGAATCTGATCCTTCAAGATTGAGGCCCAATCTTGTTCTCACTGAAGTCTATGGCAGCTTTGCCCTAACTTCAAATGGGAGAAAGATTAAACCATAAGGAATTACTTTTTAATCCCTGAAATCATCTTCAATGGCATTCCATAAATGAGCAACCAAATGGCAATAACAAAATGGCACTGAGGTGTTTTTCTACAAGTGACTCAATATTGCCTTTCTTAAATAATCCTGTATGAATTTAGCATCCTTACAATGAGCACACACTACAAATTAGGTTACTGGCTGCTTACATTACAGCTGGAAATAACTTCTACTAAACCAGAGCAGCAATGTGCTTTGTTTCAATTGACAATGTTAATAAACTTCATTTCCTCAGCAGAAACAGGGAAACACTGATTGTTTAAAAAAACATTATAAACCCTCTTTCCAGAAAGCGCATAAAGCTAGATTAACCACCAGGCAGATATTTTAACAGCCATAATTTGTATATTCCATATGGGGTCCACAGCATTTAAAAAACAGGGAGGAAGGAGTTGAGATCATCTTAATTTGAAATTCACATATTTTTACATCTGGTCTGAATTAATCTTTTCAGAGCACTGACTTTCATGTAAAGGAATAATTGCTTGCAGATTTTGATTTAAAAGAAAATTTCTTAGAATCACAGAACCATAGGGTTAGAAGGGACCGCAAGGGTCATCTAGTCGAACCCCCTGCCAAGATGCAGGACTCGTTGGGGAATTCTTAGTTTGAATAAACTTAAGAGTTAAAAATGAATATGACCAAGAACTCCCTTACAAAGTGATCCTGGAAACAAAGTACACGTGTCCAAATCTGAACTCGCCATTAAAAGTAGCCGAGTTAAAGGAAATTGCCTCAGTTCCAAGCATTTTGTCCAAAAAGGCCAAATTAATCCACAAACTTATCCTCCATTTAAAAGAGTCAGAGATTTTATATAAATGTTGTTAAATCAACCTAGGAAGAGAAAAGGTCTGGCAGTTCAATCAGCACAGTTTTGTAATTTTTCTGCTGGAAAAAAAGCTTTGGGCTTGGCATGAAAACATTCTTATGAAAGTAAAATACCCCAGCCACATACAAAAAAGCCGCCTCCTGTCCCAACAAGACTAACATATTCAAATGTTTTGGCTGCACTAGCCAAGTTCTTCACACTGACTAAATAGGTGGGGCAAGTAACGCCACTTCTCACTAAAGTTGCCTGACACTTCTAATTATAAGACCCTGTTTTCAGTTGATGACAAAGTTGCCAAACTTTAACCATTTGGATTGAAATTTTTCATTCTGGGTGTCTGCCTTAGACTGATTTTTTTTTGGGGGGGGCGGGGAGAGAGGGGGTAGGGTAAATTAAAGCCAAAATGGTTCTGTCATTTCTGAGACTAGGGAAAAATACATTGTTTTACCCAGGTTACAAAATTCTGCTGACCTTTTTTTCTGAAAAGCTCTAGCACCCCCAGGCTTTGGAGCAAAAAAACAAAACAAAACTTACATTTGGCAGAGGGATGTGCCTTTTGCTGTCCCCATAAAAAACTGCCCAAATTCAGCCAAGTTATAAGCCTCTGGAAAAAAAAAAAAAAATCTCAGTTTGCACATGCTCAGTAGAAACTTAGATTTTAGCAGCTAAAAACCACCAAAGTTTCTGTTCACACCGAGCGCGCTCCAGCCCACAGCTCAGCAATACTTTCCCTGCAACTGCAGCTCTGGGCTAGGCATGTCATTAAAGACTGTATCATAATACACACGCACAAGGAGGCAAATTCAGGTTGCACAGGCAACCTGAATTCTGGTTTTTCCTAACTTCTGAATGCTTGACTTAGCAACCTTAATATTGTTCTTTTAATATAGTTTTTTGTGTACAATATATATATTTTTAGAAGAGCTGCTAAGTCCTACAGCAGAGACGACCCATGCCTGCCGACGGGGCTGGGGGGAGGGGGGGAGAAGCAGAATGAGGGCAGCCCCGGCTTCAGCAATGTTACTGAGGATGCTCAAGGCATGTGGACATGCTCAGTACAAGCCAAGCAGTAAACCTGGGGGGCATGCGACCCAGCATACTGCCCCCCACCATGCATAACCTCTGCCCTACAGCAACTCTAAACTTGCAGCTCAACTTTTCCCCCTTGCAACAATGTTGCTAACACACACTTTCATGTCTACACTACAGCAAGACAGCTACTGGGGTTTCTCTGTCACTGTAGTAAATCCACCCCCCAAGAAGTGGTAGCTAGGTCTATAGAAGAATTCTTCCATCAACCAAGCTGCATCTACAGTGGAGGTTAGGTCGACCTAACTACATCGCACACAGGACAAAATTTTTCACAGCCCTGAGCAATGTATCTAGGTCAATCTAATTTTTAGGCAAAGACCAGGCCTTCCTGTCTGCCTCGGCAGTGCTTCCATGAGAAGTGACAGACGTGCTGATTGCTGTGGTCACCCACTGGTCAGATTTTTATGTACTCTTGCAAGTCAATTAAAACAATAACTCAAACTCTAGGTATTTTGCTGTCTGGAGAAGATACCATGCAGATAAAATAACCAGATAATAGCGCTCTGCTGTAGACGTCTTTCTTGCTGATATATTACTCCAATAAGAGTTTAAATACAGATTTAAAAATATCTCATTTTATGTTCTAAAAATGTATTACTTCATTTTCATTTACTCAGTACAAGAGTAAACATTTAAGGCCCTGATTCCGCAAAGACTCAGGTTCACATACAACTTTACTCATGTGAACAGCCCCAAAGGATACCCCAAAACAGAAGCACTCAAAAATCACTAGTTACACTAGGAAATCTTGGGGTAATATGTCTCAGTTTAGATGGTAAATTGCTCCCTATTGGACTACTCTCATGATGAAAGTTAAGTATGTTTGCAGGATTGGGACCTAAATTTCCACTTTCTCATGAAAGTGCGTCATTAAAAGGCTAAGCAATTTTATCTACCAGACTTCCATAATCCAGAGAGGATTCATCTGTTTTATTTCTTTTATTAGTCACATGTTTTAACAGAACTGTCTTATCAGTTTACTTATAAGGTGTTTTCCTACAAAATCCTAATAATGTGATATGAAATCATCAAACTAATAATTCACTTTAGGACCCCTTTCCTACCCCCCACAAAATGGTTAGCAGAACTATTGATTAAAATGGGAGCAGGATAAGGCTAAATCTGATTTTGGGTAAATCCTACTCATATTAACGAACTGCTATATTGATGTCAATAGGCCTACTTGTGCAGGAGCAAGACCTGCTTCTGTGAGCTAGGCTAGGAAATGCAGAGAGCCGAAATGACAGTTCAGCATGGAAAAGTTTTCCTGTAGAAGTACCGATGCTGTTAAATTTCAACTCCCTGAAATCACTGAAAGGAAATGACTAACATTCTTGGAAAATGAAGCAACTTGCAGTTTCTCCAACACCACTTACTAAGCTCTAAAATTGCACCCTGTGGCAATAAAGAGTAGTTCATGCAATAAACAGCAAAATTAAAATAGATGCATATGAAACCAAAACATTGAAAATGTCTGTATGTTATTACATCATCTCAGCTTTTCAAATTACCAAATTCAAAATAAAAAAAAATACATTTAAACTCAAACTTTTATAGGACAAAAACAAAAAGTGTTTTGAATGTCACACTGCTAGAAATAATGGCATCTACTAACTGGGTTGACTTTTATTTCCAAAGGAAGCTATTTCTGCTGCTACATTTGTGTCATATTAAATCTCTCACCAAGCCACCGGCTTTAGCAAAAATTTCAAGGTTCCTGTTCATCACCAACTTAACAGGTGACACGTCTAACAAACTGCCAGCCTTCATTTGGGCTTTAAAATGTCCTTGTTTTGACACATTTTCACCAGTTTATGCCTTCAATCCTTATTGGGGTCAATGGGTTCTCAACTTGACATACCTATAAGGGTCTGATTTTCTGAAACACCCACCTTCCGCAAAGCAGGTCCCTTAAAGGTCTCACCCAAACACAGAGGCACCCCAAATCACTAGCCACTTTTGGAAACTATGGCTCTTAATTATTTGCATTTTAGCAGCGCCCTCTATGTTCAAGACACTGTCTACACACCTGCCCTGAAGAGTTTTCAGGTTTGCACTCCCCGTGCATGTCATGCAAAGTGCCAAGAGAAGTCAATACCTCTCCTTATTATTAGTTTTCGAGTAACTCCTGGAAGCCCCGGGCATGGGCCAGGACCTCACTGTGTAAACACAAGACAAAAAGCGAATCGCTGCTTCAAAGAAGCTTTTGTTTTAGACTTGGATTATAAATATGAGGGACCCTTGGATTAGGGCAGCCCTGCCTGGCTGCTCCAGGGTAGGCATTACCCTGACACCCAGTGCCCAAAGCTCGCCTCCTACTCCAACAGCTGTATCCCGCCGCGGTCCTCGGACAACCCGAGCCCGGCAGAGCCCCCTCCCGCAACAGGACCCCCGCCGGTGCCCTTCTCCGCAGAGCCAGCCGCCGGGGAGCCGCCGGGGCAGCCCGGGACCCGTCCCGCAGCCCCCACGCCCCATCCAGGCTGGGTGACAAGCGCCGCCGGGCGCGCATCCCCCGAAGGGAAGGGGCCGGGGGCGCGGGTCCCAGCGGGGCTCTCCCCCGCAGGGACCCGGGCAGGGCGCGGAAGGGGGTCCCCGGGCCGCCGCCCGTCCCCAGACGCGGCTCCCTTCCCACACCGGTCCCCTCGCCTCGCCCACCCCGCGCAGGCGATCGTGTCCCCGGCCCAGCCGAGCCGGGTTCGAGCCGCTGCGGTACCTGGGCGAGCGTCCCCCGGGCTGCCGCGCTCTGCCTGCCCGCGCCCGGCTCCCCGCTCCTCCGGCCGCCGCTCCGCTCCGCCCTCCCGCCGGCCCCAGAGCGCGGCCAGCTCCGGAACGCGGCCCCCGGCGCCGCCAGCCGGGAACGTACCAAGCCCTGGGCTGCGGGGGAGGAGAGAGGCGGGGGGCAGGGCCCGGGCGCTCCGGCAGCGCGGCGCAGCGCCCCCCGCCGACACGTCGCAGGCAGCCCCCAGGGCCGCCGCCGCTGCCTCCTCCTCCCGCTGCGCCTCGGACCCCTCCGCAGGGCAGTCCTTGGTACAGCCCTGACCCGCCCCCAGCCTCGGAGGGGATGTCTACACTGAGCCCCGGGAGTGACTCCGGATTGAGCTTCAGGCTGCCTGGGTCAGCGTGCACCCAGGAGCCGCGACCCAGGACGCTGCGGGGGCTCAGAGCCTGAATCCTGCTGTGACTGGGGTTCAAGCCCGGCCCCTGTTATTCTGGAGCAAGCCGCCCAGCCCAGCCCAACAAAGCCAGAACAAGTACAGCTGTGCCCGGGTTTGAAGAGCAAACAGTCATTAGGTTGTAAACCAAACTGAAAAGCAATTCCACTGAGAGCGGCTTACAGCGTGGAGTAGTTTTCAGCACAGAGCCACACTTTGTGTTGCCTGATTATATTATGCAAGTACATGCCCATAGGGGCTGGAACTAGGGGTGCAGCTGCACCCCCTGGCTTGAAGCGGATTCCATTATATACAGGGCTGACAGTTTTGGTTCAATGGCTCTTAGCACACATCTCCCCCCCATGTTCCTGGACCCCTGTATGTGCCTCCCCCCCACATAGACATCACAGGCACCTATCTCATCACTAAAACAGTCATGTCATAAGTCCAATTATGCCACCTTTACTCATATTGTGCATGTACCTTAGGGCATGACTCAGGAAAGCGTTAGTATTGGGCAAAACACTAAACTGGCACCAGTGGGATTTAAGCACGTACTTAAGTGCTTTGCTGAACAGGGATGAATGTAAGCATTTTCTTGTATCAGAGCCTTTTAATACCAATAATCCCATTGCTTTTCAATGGTACTCAGACAAGGTTAGTTAACTGAATTTGTTATATTGCTATCTGCAAGAGAAATGCCTTTGTTGCATTGAAGTTCAAAGGGGAACCTACAAAAAGTGGACATTTAATTGTGTAGGCAAAGATGTCCCTGATGGATGGATTAGTCAAACAAATGAGCCCAGTACCAGGAAACATATGCTCTACTTTATTCTACCATATGAGTGGACTGATCTGGTAAGAACCAATACCATTGCTTTCTTGGAGTTCTATTGAGAACGATCATTAATTTTAGCTCAATTCACCAAATATTTTAGCACCTGTGCTTAAATGAACAAAGTTGTTGCAGGTCAGACATCTGGAAAAGGCATATTCAATATTTTTTATGTTCCTCATAGGATTGGTTCATGATCATCTCTATATTGCTAGCTCTTAAGACACATTTGATGCCAAATAGTAGTTTTGTATCTCATATGGAAAGATAAATTAGTTCTGTTTAATATCTTGGAACATAAACACATTTCTTAGCCTGCCTTTTCCACATCATTTACAACCTTTGAGCTTGCACATTTTATGCATTATGAATACTGCATTTTCTTGGGGTATGAAACCTTGCTACAAAGAAATTGAGATGATTAGATGGAGCAAATGAAGTATCATTCGAAAGCTTGGATAATTTACAGGAGTTTCTTATCTATGATTATAACAGGATGTACAGTACATATAGCAATACAGTTAACATGCACATTTAATTTACATATATGCTGAATGGCTAAGTGAAAGTTTTTGAGCCAGATTCTCCACTGGCATAAACCAGTATTGCCAGTGGAGGCTAATTGTTCTATGCCAGTTTACACCAGTTGACAATCTGTCTCTATGCAGAGAGAGAGAGAGAGAACTTTAGCTGGTATCCTCCCTATCTTTTTTTTAAGACAAACAATAGATCCATTAAAAATTCTGGAATTAATGCTATTAAAACAGGAAATGGAACCATAGATGGAAAATGCAACTGCAATAAATTAATTTATTTTTGGACAAGATGTAATAGAGTCTTAACAATGGCTTTTCTCTGCAAACTTCAGAAAGGGAGCCATTACTGTGGCTGAATATATCATTCACTTAAAATAAATATAAATATTTCGAACTAGGATATATTTATGTTAACAGAATTGAGTCTGCAGGACCTAGCAGCTGCTTTCTTCAATCCTGTGTCATTGCCGGTCAAGTTGCTTCTGCAACAGCATTTCAGTGGTCGCATTGTTGATGGCAAGAATAGCTACACAACTATGCAACGAAGAAAGCTGGCTTCTCTCATGCAGATTTTCCTATGATTTTGTTTAACCAGTTGAAAAATGTAAGCAATGACCCAGAGTAGAAAATGAATTCATCTACCCATGAGTACCAAGCCCATTAAAGAACATTTGAAAAAATTGGCAACCCAAAGTTAATTGAGCCATTTAGTACGGAGATTATTTTTAAACATCTTTAATTCTATGCATTTTCAGTTTGTGATGGGATAGAGCATAATCCATTGTCAATATACTTTATAATTATAGGCCATTGCAAAAAATTTGACATAATTAGTTAAGATTTTTTTTCATGATATAACCAGATTTACCATGTGTATTATACCACAATAATTAAATCCAGAGGGTTGGTTTTTTAACAAGAGGATCTGGGAAAGTTCTTGCTGCATCTCCATCCAAGCTGAGAAATGGCATCAACATTTCAATGCAGTATACGGAGAACACAGGGATAAATTCAGCCCTTGGACTCCCATGAGCTGCTTCCACTGGGGCCAATGCCAGCACATGAGGGCAGAATTAGGGAAGGCCACACCCATGGCTTCCTTTGAGCACACATCTTGCTGAGAGTATGGATAACAGAAGGCGGCATCACATACAGTTAAAACCTTTATGTCCCGGGGGAAAATATAGCTCAGGGGGGGGAGGGATAGCTCAGTGGTTTGAGCATTGGCCTGCTAAACCCAGGGTTGTGAGTTCAATCCTTGAGGGGGGCACTTGGGGATCTGGGGCAAAATCAGTACTTGGTCCTGCTATCTAGGAGATGGGATATCTCCATTAATTATTATTATTATTATTAGACTAACATGGCTACCCCTCTGATACTTCACTGTCAAGGTCCTTCCTGGCCTATCCCCACCCTGCCCATCATCTCTCATTCACTTTCAATCTGTCAGTGCTCGTCCCAATCGGCCTGCAATGCCAGCTTCCATCAGCCCCTTGTTACGCTTTCAAACGAGCAACTTCAGGCATGCTCCCATGCTGTCCCTCACGCTTGGGAGAAGCTCCCTGTAAACATTTGCAGAGCTACCTCATTAGCCACCTTCAAAACTCTCCTTTGCTGTGATGCCTACAATGAAGCTGACAACGATTAGGTTACTGATGTGCTGAGAGCACTGCCAATCACGCCGACCAATGCTGTCTTATTCTTTCCTTGTGCTCCCTCTGTCTGCCTGGATCCGTCTGACTCTTGTCTTAGACTTAGATTGGAAGCTCTGAGGCTGTGACCATCTTTTTGTGTGTGTTTGTGCAGCACCTAGCACATCAGGCTCCTGGACTCTAGGGCTATGGTAATACAATAATAATATTAAAAGTTGTGATCTCTAGCTGAGCCAGGCCTCTCAGACAGACCATCAGTTGCAGCAAATTACGGGGTAGTCCTTTGCTGTTAGTAAAAATGTCCAAGCATGACCAGTTCGAGCTCAAACTCATTTGGCTTGTGATCTTAATCAGATTTGGATCCTGATCTCCTGAGATGGAAGATATGGGAATTAACCAACCCACTGTACCTACCGCCTAGCATTCCATCTGCAATTCTGCTTCTTCCACTGTGTTGAAAAAAACTTCCCAGCTGTGCACAGGAGCTGAAAACAAAGTTCTGTCCTGAAAGAGAAGTTGGTTCAGGTTACAGGGGAAACTGACCCACTGTCACCGAAACTGCTTCAACCTTTAGGCTTTGTTTGAAATTGCTGGAGTTGTTGACTTCAAGCTAAATTGTTAACTTTACCCAGCGATGATCGATGATAGCTGGATGTGTCAGCTGGGGTTGCCAGGCCAGTGGCAGGCAGCCATCAGAGACTCAGGCAGGAATGTCAGAAATGCAGAACCACACACAGTTCCAGGATCCCGGACTGTCCTTCCCTCTGCCTGCTGGCAAAGTGAGCCTGGATTCCCCTTATTGGTGTCCTCCACGTAACCCACAGCAAGAGCACACAAGTATACATTGCTGTTATAAATGTAAACTTCTTGCCGAATGAGAGTTCGGGTTCTGGTTTGACTCCAGTAGCTCAGTATATTCCACTCTCATTCGAGATGTGCTCCCCATACACTGCGGAACCGTAATCATGCTCTGTCCTAGCTGGGGAAGCCAATATCTAACACACACACAGGGATTAGCAAAATGAATCAACAAGATCTGTTCCTGAGGAGAGCGAGGTTAGACTGGAATGAGAGGATAAGAAATAAGATCCAACCTCAGTTCACAAGAAATGTCTGAAAGACTGAGAAAGATTTAAGGATCCATTCTCAACTTCTCTTGGTATTGGAATTTACATCTTGTCTGTAGCTCCTTAATCGAGACGAAAATACAGCTACTACTGACACAGTGTGTTCTGACCATCATTTACAGCTGCCTAGGACTTAGAACCATTTCGAAGCTGTGAGTCAAATTCTTATGTCATGCACACCAGTCCAATCCCAGTGAAGTCAGTGAGGCTGCACTGGTGTAACAAAGGAAATGTTGGCCCTGTATGCCTTCTGATGTGCAGATATTTAAGGTACCGTTGGTTAGGGGCCTGAGCACAAGAATGAGCAGTAGGAACTCTTGATTTGCTCACTCAAATATATACGAGGCCAGATCCTTAGCTGGTGTCACCTGGCAGAGCTCAGCTCCCCTGACTTCACTGAAGCTGTACCTAGGGTGACCAGACAGCAAATGTGAAAAATCGGGACAGGGGTTGGGGGGTAATAGGAGCCTATATAAGAAAAAGACCCAAAAATTGGGACTGTCCCTATAAAATCGGGACATCTGGTCACCCTAGCTATACCAGTTGACACCAGCCAAGGAATGGGTTCAGGACTGCGGTGCAATGTACTAAACATATTTGGATAGTGAACGCTGCTGAAATAAGTTGAGAGTCATAGTGCTACCACTCACTGCTGAACCAGCACGAGGGCAGGGCACACTATTCACGGCAAGTATTTTAGTCAATGGTTTTAGCCTTTTTTCAATTGGCTAATTATTGATAAACCCTTTGGGCCAGATCCTCAGCTGGTGTAAATTGGCATAGCTTATTGAAGTCAGAGCTACACTGATCTACATCAGCTGAGGATCTAGGCCTTGAATTTTTACATCTTGGATCATTATTTGAAATTGTCCACCGAGCCCTTTATGCAAACGTTTCCCGCTCTGGGTCATTTGCAAAGCACCTAGTAGATAATCAGGGATTCCAAGGCCCGAAGGGATCACTATGATCTAGTCTGATCTCCTGTGCACCACAGGCCAGAGCTTTCATCCGAGAATTCCTCCATCCAACCCAATAGTTTCTGGTTGAAGTACAACATTATTTTCCAAAGACATCCAGACTTGATTTTAACACTCCATGTGATGGAGAATTTACCATGTCCCTTGATAATCTGTTCCAAGATTTGATTGCCCGCAGAATTAAAGATGTGCACCTTATTTCCAGTTTGAACTTTGTTGACTTCAACTTCCAGCCATTGGATCTTGTTATGCTTTTGCTAGATTAAAGAGCCCTCCAGTAGCAAAAATCTTCTGCCTATGGAGGTACTTCTAGATCATGATCCTGCTGCTTCTCAATCTTTTGTTCATTAAACTAAATAGATTGAGCTCCTTTAAATTTTCAACGTAAGGAAGGTTTTCCAGATCTCAAATCTTCCTATCGTCTCGTCATATGGCCAAGCTATCTAAGCCTGGACTCCCGTAACTTTTTTATAATTGGTACCACCTTCGCAACTTTCCTAAATGGGTTCCTTCCGAACATGGTCTGTCCTCATAACACCAAGCATTCATCTTAACATTTTCATTTCCACTGCATTCGATATCTGCTCCTGTCTCCCCTCAGTGCCCAGCACTCGGAGCCATACAAAAGGGGAAGTCAAGTCGTCATCTTGTAGATCTACAATAGACTGCCTATCAAACTGAAAAGTAAGATCACGCCGCTCACTTCTTTCCAGGCCTTTCCTGTTCTGATTATAAACTGGCTGTTGAGTTCACTTGACAGGATCAAGCGAACGGGGTGATTTCCTGCATAACTCTGTTTGATCCAGAAGCAGCAAACTAGGAAGAAGGGGGAACACAGTCAGCTGGGGTTAAAAAGAGAAAGTAAAGCAATGGACCCATTAAAAGGTATGGTGGGAGCCCTGCATGGTGCCACCTGAGAGCTCCACATTCAGGCATCTCTTCCCAGATTGGGCAGAACTTGAGGTGATGTCTTGTGTTAGGCCTGAGTGCAGGCGTTCATGTCCTCAGAGTGTCCACCGTGACGATATCCCCAGCTCAGAGGAGGCTGCTCGTCCAGCTCTCCAAGACAACGGTGCTGTCAAGGTAAAGTAAGTGAGACTGTATTGTGAGTGACGAGACCGGTGACAGCCCCACTTGCCTGGCAGTGGGGGAAGAGAGCTCAATGAAAATATTTCATTCCAACAAATAGAGCATATGGCGATTTTATGAGCAGGGTTTTGTGCCGGTCCTGTTTTTTGGCAGATGACAGCGGTTGGTTCCTTTAGTGGAGCACTTGCCTTTTGCCAGACACTGCTGTGTAAGAGTCCATCCATCGTACCAGCCCTTAGAAATGGCCAGGACAGAGGCTTGGCCCATGCAGTTCAGTTAGAATTCACAGATCTTTTAACTTCTATCTCCCTTCCCTGCACCTTCAGTACCAGGCCATCCAGGCCCAACCTGCCCCAGCCAGCACGGCAGAGCGAGAGGGAGGGTGAGGATAAGACACTCCAATACCCAGGGGTTAAAGGAAGGCCAGCAGGTGGAGCATAGCTGTCCCATCAATGCCTGGCTTGGGGGAACAGTTCTCCCCTGCAGCTCCCCCTCCTCCCTAGCGGGTGCGGTAAGAGCACCCTCTGCTGTTTCAACCTCCATTAACCCCGATGCAGGCTTCCACCAAAGAAGGCGGCCTTCCCGTTGACAATAGAGAGTTTATCATAGGACCAAAGATGGCAATGTCTTGTGCAGAGGTAGCTGACCCCGCTTGGGCTGACCCCCGGGTTTGAACCCAGGACCTCCAGAGTTAAAAGCATGAGGCTCTGGCGCTCCAGCGAAAGAGCAAGGCTCAGATCCCCAACGGTATTTAGGCACCTAAGTCTCTTACATGGGAGCAGTAGCAGACGCATAAACCTTTACGTGGAGCAGGCAATGGAGAGTGACAACCAACAACCCATATGTTCCCAGTGTGGATCCCAGAGGCTGGTTGTGCACAAGCATAGATGGCCAGTAGCCATTGCTGGGTTTTGTTTTATTTATACACCTCTACCCCGATATAACGCGACCCGATATACCGCGAATTCGGATATAACGCGGTAAAGCAGCGCTCCGGGGGGGTGGGGCTGCGTGCTCTGGCGGATCAAAGCAAGTTCGATATAACGCGGTTTCACCTATAACGCGGTAAGATTTTTTGGCTCCCGAGGACAGCGTTATATCGGAGTAGAGATGTATATCTTATAATTACACCCCCTTCCCCAAACATTCAATGCCTCGGAGCCATCACATTGTGCTACCCTGTTCCTGTTGTAGTGTGAGAACTGAGGTAATCTCTGGGAGCCGCTAGCCAGGGCACCAGGTTCCAAGGCCAATGATACCTACCTTCTAGGCTCCAGATAATCACCGTTCTGAGCACTGACACAGCGATTCACACGTTCAAAGCGCTGTACAGACGCCGACTCACTACAGAGAGAGAATACACCTGACGGCCTGTCAATCAACTTCTGGACAGACGGTGTGTTCCCCGCTGCACTGCACTGCACTGGGATTCAGTGGAGCCACTGAAAGCACATGGAACATTCACAATGAAATTAGTGTATTCGAAACAGGATTTTGTTTGGTGCACGTAAGCCCAGGCTCAAGGGGACAGAGGATGGTGGCGGAGGAGAGATCAAGGAACAATAATATTTTCATAGATTATTATTATATATTTGTAGCATTAAGAGCCTGGGTCAAGACCCAGTTGTGCCAGGCGCGGTATAACCGCAGAATAAAAGAGACAGTCCCTGCTCTGAAGAGAATTATTGTGGTGAATTGTATTGGACACCAGCTGGGGGAGCAGAAGTGTGGAGGGAAGAGCTCAGAGAACCTCAAAGCACAATGGAAGCACTTGAAAGGGGTATTATCGGGCTAAGAATCGTGGGCCAGATTCTCAGCTGGGATAAGTTAGTATAGATTTCAATGGAGCTACATTGTTTACACCAGACAAGACTCTGGTCCTGTGTTTTTAAATAATACATTTTCTTACCTAAAATTAGGAACATTTATTCAAAGAAAAGAATTTTAAAATCTAGGGCCAGATCCTTAGCTGGCCTCAATCGACACAGCTCCACTGGATGAATGAAATCAATGGATCTACAGAGATTTACGCAAGCTAATGACCTGGGCCCTATATTTATGCTGATTGTTTACTTTTTGGCTCTGACCCAAGCTCAGGAAAGTAACCAAAATAGCGGTCTGCTCTGGGATCTGCTGGGAGCAGGAAGAGAAGCAAAAATCATCAGCTAAATGATCTGCATGAAAGACTGGCTCAGTGTTAGAACGTTCCCCCTTCTTACAGGCAATCAGGAGGAGCTGTTGCTTCTCTCCATGCTGCTGTGGGTCCTGACAGACAATGATGGATGCTGAGAAATGACAGTTCAGCAGGAGAAGCTAGAACACAGTGGAAAAAAAGAATGCTCTGAACATGAGTCCCCAAGGAGTCCTTCAGTCCTGCTTAACAGGCCTAGCACTGCCTGAGAAGGGGGCAACAGGCAGGGACCAATTCAATTAGTGCCAAACCAATGGGGGGAAAAAAGGTAACCCAGAGATTTAAAGGGTTACTTGGCTTGCCCTTGCTTCCCTTCTTAGGTTAACCCCTAGATAATAGAGGGAATACCTGGAGACCAGGACTTTTCATGCAGCTCTTGAAAGCATAACATTTCAGTGCAATCCAAGGACTTTTGTTCCCTTCAAAATTTTCTGATTTTTCTATTTAAAAAAAAAAAAAAAAAAAGCACCGAAAAAAAGATTTGATTTTCAAAAACCGAAGGCTGACCATTTTTCAGTTGTTCAAAAATGGAATTTTCTTTTGGTGTCTGATAAAATTGTGTTGGTATTTGGTTTTCTAAAACTCAACATTTTTACTGAACCCCCCTCCAAAAAAAATTACCCCCCCCCATTTTTTTTGGTTTTTGAAAAGAAAAAGATTCCCCCCCCCCCCCCCCAGTTTTCTGTTTAGTTTTTCTCTCAAAAAAAACGAAAGATTTTTGAAAGGATATTTTGCAGGAAGAGATCTTTTGTAAACTTCCTGACAAAAAAGACACAACCCTCCCCCCACCCCCAACAACTAGCATTTTTCAACCAGCTCTACCAGTCAGTTTTTTAGTCCTTGCCCCCACATTTTATTGCAGGAGACCACTGCAGCAACAACCTCTCCTGGAGTAGCTTTAAGACGTGTTAAGAATATAACACTTTTCTCTGTTGACTTTAAGATCTCCGTGTTCTTGCAGGCTTTGGTGGCAAGTTATTTGATTAAAAAAGAGCAAGCTTGCTTTCCAGGCAAATTCTCCCGGGTTCCCATGGCTCTAATTTGGGCTCAAAATGAATTTTTATCATCCTGCTGAGCCTAAAAGTGTGACAAGCTGAGGATGGACAAGCTGTCTCAGTTCTGCAGTTGAGACCAGCAACATTTCTTCTGGCTGAAGGCCAGAGTCTTGCATGGCTCAGGCAATTCGAGTCTTAGAGCTTCAGAAGGTATTTTAAAAAGTTAGCCTTCTGGAAACCAAATGACTGTGTTTGAAAAAGGCATCAATTATCCTGCAGTCATTTAGGAGGCCAGAAAGTCAAGGTGTTTGCCATGTGATGACACTGCAGGCTCCTATGTGTCCATTCCATTTCTGCCTGCCCTAGTACCTTGGTTAAGGAAGTCTATTGCCCATGACAGCCAGGAGGATTAGAACAGAGTGCAAGAGAAGATGGCTGCCGTGAGGACATTCTGGGGATGTATTTTTGCAATGTCATGCTGACACTTGCCTGTGCTAGCTGTTTCCCTGTGGCTGTTGTCCTCCTATAACATGCTACATTACACAGTGCCGCTGGGAGAAGAGGAGAAGTAAAAGGGAGACGTTTTGAGTCTGATTACAACTTTCAGAACCACCCCTCTTTATGGCTCTTCTAGTCTAGTTCCATTCTTGGAAGCCTTTTGGCCAAAAGTGGGGGGGGGGACCCCATTTGCTGTAGCAGCTCATGGGATCTGAAGACATCTTTTTTTGGGGGTGGTGTTCGCCAGGGCTGGAGCCTCTCACAGCTAATGCAATCGAAATACTAATACCACCATCTCAGGTCTAAAGCTATGGCAGAAGGCCATTTCCAATGCTTTACCTGATGCAGTTCAGTGGAGGGCTTGATTTGGGGTATGGCTAAAGATTCTATTTTATTCTTGTCATCTTCAGACTGATCAGGAGTCTTGTGCTCGGCTTTGCTTATGCAACAGATTTACTGTGTCCTCTGGTACTGAAGTTGTAGTGGCGCTATGTTAACGGGGAATAGAACCAATACAGTCGAGTAACGGGGGAGGTATTTAGCCCCCAGGAATGATTGACCCATTTCACCACTT
Source organism: Emys orbicularis (assembly GCF_028017835.1). Taxonomy (NCBI): domain Eukaryota; kingdom Metazoa; phylum Chordata; order Testudines; family Emydidae; genus Emys; species Emys orbicularis. The sequence continues at coordinate 8,387,568 of NC_088686.1, read as the reverse complement.
ACTTTATAAAATTGATCTAGGGTATCATCTTTTGTCAGATCTTTATACACAAGATGTTGCTGTAAGCACAGAGTTTTAAGACAATCATATAAAGTACGAGAGTCTTAATATATTTATTCTTAGCAGCAACTTTTTAGATCTTTGTGGGGGCTTTGTAAAGACACCTGTTTTCAACAGGGAGTGGCTAAGTGGCAGGGCATAAAACCAGTGGTCATGAACCATTTGGGTGCTGCTTCCGAGAGAATAATGCATTGTTGACTACTGAACATAGTACTGTGAGGCCTGTCTGTCTCAGTCATTAGACACTCCTTGGTATGCATGACTGTAGTGATATCATCATTCACAAAAGAGGGTCCAGGGGAGGCGAGATCTGGATACACCTAACATGTGTAGGCCCCAATCCTGCAATTGGATGTGGGGCAGGCCTTTCAATTGCATGGAGCGTCAGTGACTTCAGTGGGATTTTGCATAAGCACAAGAGTCTGTCTGCATGAGCAGATCTGACTGCAGGATCAGAGCCTTCACTTTGGTTCACATCACTGGATCAATTACATTGTTCCACCTCTGTCATTGGCAATTACACAGTTCAAGAGAAACTCTTCACCAGGGGGTCTCTCTCTCTCTCTCTCCCTCCTGCCCCACATGAAGTATCAAGTTAACATCAAGGAATCAAAGAGTTAAAAAGCAGCGTGTCTGATTGCTACTCTGATCTGGGTACACAATATTCTATTTAAAGGCAAATCTTCACCGTAAATTAACAAACGACTCCTTGTTTGCCCCCAAATGTCACTATGGGATAAATGTCTATCCTCAACCACACCAGTTTCACTGATGTAACTACACTCAGAATTAAATGAAGACGAAGTTTGGTCCATCCCTGGTGTAAATGCATTGACTTTATTGGCGGTACAGGTGGAAGGAATTTGGCACTTGAGGTCAGATTTTGGTCTCAGATTTACATGGTGTAACTATTGAAGTCAGTATGGACTTTCTCCAACTGGAGAGATTCAGTTTTACAGTGGTGTAACCCAGATTAGAATCTTGCCATATGGTTTTAAAATAACCAAAACTCCCGTGCTAAAATGGGACATATCCCAAAATGTTATCAACAGATTCTGCCCGGAAACCTGGTGCTTTTTCACACTGTCTTGTTGTTTTACTTCAGCTCCACTGAGAAATGCCACCGATTTCTGATTTATAAATTCTCCAGCATGTTTTAAATTTGGCTGCCATCTCGCTTCATCTCATCCGAGCACAGTTCAAACCACAAGCGTGACTAACGCACCAATTATGAGATCTTAAAAAATGTTAGCAGCATGGGGAAGCTGAAATTTATGCTGACTGGGCCTTTGGCATCTAGTCCAGGAACTTAATACTGTGTTTTTACTGTTTAAGGGGGTTTCTAAACTGCTGCCTTCGAATACTAATATTCCCATTACTCCAACAGTAATATTTACTGGGGGGAGTGGGGGGGAGTATTTCTTATACTGACACTTCAATTGGCTGCAAAACTTACCTTCCTACCTATAATATAGATTTTTCAAGAATAAATAGATAAAGTGCATGGGCAATCTTACTATGTTTTCTAATCTATCCATCAATATCTATAGGAGGGATACAATTTTCAGAAGTGCCTAAGGCCCAGGGTTAGGCATCTAAATACCTTTGAGGATCTGGGTCTAAATGACTTAGGACTCTAAATGCCATTTTCAAGTGACTTAAAATAATTATTCCTAGATCTTACATAGCATTTTTCATCAGCAGGTCTCAAAGCACTCATGAAAGGTCAGTATCAACCTTATTTGTACAGATGGGGAAACTGAGGCAAAGAGGTGACTTGCCCAAGGTCACCCAGCAGGCCAGACCTCCTGAGTGCCAGCCCAGTGCTCCATCCATTAGGCAATGCCACCTCTCATTTCAATGGAGATATGGGCAGTCACAGACCTCACTGAAGCTGATGACAGATGACAGAACAGGAGTAATGGTCTCAAGTTGCAGTGGGGGAGGTTTAGATTGGATCTTAGGAAAAACTTTTTCACTAGGAGGGTGGTGAAGCACTGGAATGGGTTACCTAGGGAGGTGGTGGAATCTCCTTCCTTCGAGGTTTTTAAGATCAGGCTAGACAAAGCCCTGGCTGGGATGATTTAGTTGGGAATTGGTCCTGCTTTGAGCAGGGGGTTGGACTAGATGACCTCCTGAGGTCCCTTCCAACCCTGATATTCTATGATGGGTGTGCTAACCATCTTTTTACTTAGGCTAAATGAGTGAGCAAATTAAATGCCCTGTGGTTTAGTAATAGCTAGAACAATCAAAGCCACTGCCCAAGGCAAGGACCACTAGGGCAAAGCCTGCCTAGTAGGTGAGCCATGAGACCTCAGAAGTTTCCCTGGAGACTGACTGCACATGCAGGGTTAGAGCACTGATTTGGTGGCAGTTGTCTGTCTGACAGTGTGTGAAAGGAACTAGAAAGTGAGCAGACAATGAGAGAAGCAGGGTGAATGTTACCCTGGGAGGGAGTGAAGAGAGTGCTTCTTTTGGGCAGAGAGCTGGCTGGAAAGGCAGGCTTGGAATTTTCATGGGTTCCTCCAGCGTTCAGGGAAGCAGGACTTTGCGTTCTTTGTAAAGAAAACAGGCTTATACCAAAGAAAAACCTGATTCGTATAGTCAGTTTCTCCTCCTAACAGAAATACACTAAGGCCCTGGATATTGGCTAACTGCCTGGCCCAAGGGTCAACAGCATGTATTAGATTCAGCTGGGCAGGTGGAGTGCTCATGCCTGGCCCCGGTGTCTAGGTGCTAGCTTCGAGGCATTGTTTCAGGACGTTTTTCATAGAAATGCATCAGAAAAAACTAGTTTTTGACCATGATAAGTAAGCCTCGCAAGTGACATGTGGCTGTACCATCATCTTTTACCCACTATCCATGAGTGCAGAAATGACACCCTTTGCCATGGTATAGGTTAGTTAGACACGACAAAGTCATACGCCACTACCAGGGGCTGAGTGGTTTAATAACACTTTAGTGAACAGTCTGCTGGTTCTGCTAGTCTTGATTCCAAAGCTTCTGCTGCCCTAGAAGATGACGCCTCTACTTCCTCTCTGGTTGCTGTCACCAGGGCAATAGGTCAGAGGCCATGCTTCGAGCTGTCACACACCCAGAGGAGTTAAGCCAGTGCCAAGCCTAGAAGATGCATTTACTGAGGCAGAACGTCCCTAAGCTTTGTCAGTTGTTCTGAGGTATTGGGCCATTAAGTTCCACCTGCCTGGAATCTGGTCTACTTTGGGAATCTGATATTGGTTGTTTGTGACCCAGCATTCTCCGCTCCATCATGCCAGCTCCATCGAATGCTCCTCAGTCTGTATCTACTTTTAAGCATGTGCGCATACTGTCCTTGCGGTGACCTGGTCTGTCTTGGCAATGGTGCTGCCTCGTCAATGGAAATTCACATTAACAAGCAGCTCTGTCATGACCCTGCAAGGTTCATGGGAGCAGCCATGCTCCAACCCTACACCTGGCAGCCTGCTGGAAAGAGCTGACCTGGGACTCACAAAGCCCAGCCCCAGTGTGAGGCTCCGCCCCTCGGGTCTGATTGGCAGAGTCCCAGAGCGGCTGATTGGCCCACTGGCCCTACTTAAGCCAGCAGCAGGAACAGGAAGCTGTCTGATCAACTAGACTCTGCCCTGCTCTGGACTGCATGCCTTGTGCTTCCTGCTACCCCGGCTGGATTTCCCAGCATTCTGACCTGGCGTGACTCCAAGCATCTGACTTGTGGTTCCCCACCTCCATTTTGTCTCCTGCCTCTGACCCCTGGTATCCTGATCCGGCCTGACTCTGGGTCCTGACTTGTGGTTCTGACCTCCTGGTATCCCGACCTAGCTGACTCTGGACTCCTGTCTCGTGACTGTGGCATCTGGCTGCCCATGACCCAGCTGTGACAGGTAGTGGGCCACATTTTATTCATGAGCATGATGCTTCGAGTTCATGGGTACATGGGATTCTTTCACACCTTTGCGTTCCTGCCTCAGCGCAGGGGGCTAAACTAGGTAACCTCAAGAGGTTCCTTTCAGCCCTATAGTTCTATGATCTTATTCCATGCGATCAGAGCAGCATTGTACCACACAAAGACAATCCCTGCACTTGATCTATTTATTCACTATCATCATCATCATCTGTATTACAGTGGAATCTAGAGAACTCCATCTTGGTCAGGGCCTCATTGTGCCAGCTGCTGTTCATACACTTAGTGAGAGGCAGGCCCTGCCCTAGAGATCTTACAATCTAAATAGACAAGACAGCCAAAGGCTGCAAGCAAGTATTATCCCCATTTTACAGATGGGGAACTAAGCACAGAGAGGTTAAATGATTTGCCCAAGGTCACACAGGAAGAGAGTGGCAGAACTAGGATATGAACTCAGAGACTTTAAGGTCATAAAGGACCATCGTGATCATCTAGTCCAGGGGTTCTCAAACTTCATTGCACTGCAACCCACTTCTTACAATAAAAATTACTACATGCTACAGGAGGAGGGCCAAAGCCTGAACCCACCCGAGCCCTGCTGCCCCACGTGGGGGGGAGGCAAAGCCCAAACCACACTGCCTCAGGCAGGGGGGACCAATGCCGAAGCCCAACCTGAGCCTCGCTGCCCAGGGCTGAAGTCCTCGGGATTTGGCTTCGGCCCTAGGCCCCAACAAGTCTAAGCCAGCTCTGGCGACCCCATTAAAATGAGGTCGCGACCCACTTTGGGGTCCCAACCCACAGTTTGAGAGCCGCTGATCTAGTCTGACCTCCTGCACATCACAGACTACAGAACCTCACCTACCCACTCCTGTAATAGACCCCTAACTTCTGTTCCGTGCATTAACCAGGAGACCGTCCGTGCTCTGTTTCTTTCTGTTCAATCCCAAAGTGTTTGCTCCTTATAAGTGAATTTGTTCCCTCTTGCATCCATCACCATGGCTGTGCCTGCTTCACACTTCTTCAAACTAGTAGCTAATATAGCTAATATCCACTGACTCAACCCCCTAAAAAAAAACCTAGATTGATTTTGTAGAATTACTACTTGCATAAAAGTCCTCCTAGAATGCTACATCCTGCTTTGTATCCCTTCTCCCCTCTCTTTATCCTGAGGCACTGAGTACAACCCTCTAGAGTGCAGAGTGTTTCTATTTCCATGGCCAGATTCAATCATAAAGTGGAACCAAAAAGATGCACGTTGTATCTCTCTATTTATCTGTCCAATTTGGGATTTCTGGATGAGTCCAGGCCAGTTTTCTAAAGCTCAGCGGGAGTAAGGATTATTCATTTGATCTGGTGTTTGGGAACCTGTTTGTTGCATCCTGCAATGTTATTTATTTCTGCAGAGTAGTTGCTTATTGTAACAGCTTCAGAATAATGAAGAGTAAGCGCTCGTTTGTTTTGTTAACACCTCTAATAATTCTCCGTTACTGTACTCGGCAAACAGAAATCCACTGCAAACCAGCATCGTTCAGATGAGGTTGGTTTCGCTTATCAGTCTAGTCACCCGTAAGTATGTAATGCCTTTTGTGAGCAGCTCAATGCCGTTATGTACACAGCTGACGACTGTAAGGAATAGCAGGAACGTCAACATCCTTTGTTGATTCAGTGTTATAGCAAATTGTGGACACCCAGCATCCTTTAGTATTCATAGCTCTCAGTGAGCTGGGGATTTGTGTCTGCAATTAAATGTGTACACACGCTGCTGTCAGTTACATGGGTGTTAGCCCACTGTGTATAAACACAAGCTGTGTGTGTGTGTGTGTGTATAGGCAACTTTGCAACTTTAGCAGACCCATGAGCAACTACGATATCTGTCTTAAACTGCCCCTGGCCTTCCACTTTAAAATCGTCATTTGGTCACCCCGTGCATGGAAAAATGCTCCCCCACTGTTTGTCCTCTCCGTAGTAAAGCCACTGACGGCCCCGCTTTTCCTGCTTGAGTTTTTATTCGCGAGGTCAGTCATCCCACATTCCAAAGGTAGGTGAAAAAAATGTGTTTGGAGAGCAGGGAATTGCGCCAGAACAATGACTCACTGTGTCGGTATCAACCAGTTCACTAGTGGGTCATTGATACAACAGTATGAAAATTGTCAATCTAAACAAGGCCAGGCAAGCAGCAGATGTCACGTGGCTTTGCCAGGATTCTGGGCAGTCCTTTGAGATCACTAACCTTAACTACAGCACAGCTGGCTCACCGCTCTACTTTTTTATATGATGTTCCAGTGGGACTGTATTTACAGCCAGGCCCTCAGTCACTGGGGTTCCATTGATTTACCCCAGCACATGTACACCAGATTTTAACCTCTTCAATGCTGGTCAAATCCTGATCAAATTCCCATTGTCTCCAATGGGACAGGATCAAGCCTTTACTGCTTGACAATAGGCACAATTTTCTCCATGTCCTGGGAGAAACACAACATCTATCCCCCTATGCCCGACACAGGCTACTTTTCTGGATGTTCCATCAGGCTCAACAACTGACAAATGTGCTCCCGCAGAAGTGGGTGTTAGTGATTAGCAAGGACCTTTTTGTCACACTACCTGGCCCTACACATTGCCTCATTCCTGTCAGTTCAGAAGGGGAGTGCACGATAGAAAAGTCACTCATCAGCAACAGATTTTGCCCAAAAAGTGCTGTACAGCGACCTCAGGCATGTACAGTGAGATCAAAGCCCAGGGGGCACGGGTCATTTGCAGGTTTAAACTGGTATAAATGGTGGATTCTCTATAACTTGAGGCCTTTAAATCACGATCTGAGGACTTCAGTAACTCAGCCAGAGGTTAGGAGTCTATTACAGGAGTGGGTGGGTGAAGATCTGTAGCCTGCGATGTGCAGGAGGTCAGGGATGGTCCCTCCTGCTACGTCCTCACTACGGGGGGGGGGGGGGTGTTGATTTAAGATATGCAAATTCAGCTACGCGAATAGCGTAGCTGAATTCGACGTATCGGAGCCGACTTACCCCGCTGTGAGGACGGCGGCAAATCGACCTCCGCGGCTCCCCCGTCGACGGCGCTTACTCCTACCTCCCCTGGTGGAGTACAAGCTTCGATTCGGGGAATCGAATGTCGCGTCCCGACGAGACGCGATAATTCGATCCCCGAGAGATCGATTTCTACCCGCCGATTCAGGCGGGTAGTGTAGACGTAGCCTATGAGTCACTGAAGTCAATGGAAACACTCCTGTTGTCTTCAATGGGCGTTGCATCAACTCCTGAAGCATTATTAGTTAGGGGGGAGGGATAGCTCAGTGGTTTGAGCAATTGGCCTGCTAAACCCAGGGTTGTGAGTTCAATCCTTGAGGGGGCCATTTAGGGAACTGGGGTAAAAATCTGTCTGGGGATTGGCCCTGCTTTGAGCAGGGGGTTGGACTAGATGACCTTCTGACCCTGATATTCTATGATTAGTTTCTATGTAGCTCAGCTGATGTACAGTACATACATATTGATGCCCTTGTCTATATTAGGCATACTTCATGGTACAGTGAAGCCTGAAGATCACAGATAAAGGAAGCCCCAATATTTAAGACCCTATGCTCATTTGGGAGGAATACTCCAGAAGGAATAATATTTATATAGTTCCTTCCCAAATGAGGTCCCTGCCCAAATGAGGTTACCACCTGATAGAGGGGACGCCGCTAGGTACATTACATACTATCGTAAGAAGAAAGAAGGTAAGACGTTCCAAGGCTCTTAACTCTTAGCCAACAAAGTCTCTACTTTATCACAGGTGGGTAGGACAACCTTTTGTCATCAATCTCTCTGGATAAATGAACAAGGGGACCTTCTGGAGCCAACCAATCCCCAAACACTGCTAAAACCAGGCTGTTTCAGTCAATGTGCAGATTATGAGACTATTTGCAAGAGACTTAGACTTTCTTTGAAACAATCATTACACGATGCTTAGATCTTCTGGGCAGGGACCGTCTCTCTGCTTTGTATTTGTACAGCACCTTGCACAATGGGCCATGAGCCATGATTGGGGCTTTAGGGCACTGCCACAAGACCAATAAGAAGAAGTGAAGGCAGGATAGTGCCTGATTTGAACACTACCACTAAAACAAGTCAGTGAAGCCTGGATCTTCTGAGTTTTCTACATTTAGCTAGTCAGTGATCATGAAAAATCCATCTCACGGCAGATGCCATCAAAAATTGGGACCAAATCATCTGCTGGTGTAGCTCTATTGATGGAGCTACATCCACTTCCATCAGTCGAGGACTTGGCCCTGGATGTTCACTGTACAGTATTGCCTTTACTGTAGCGTTTGTGGTATTTCTTTCCTTAGAAAAGACGACGAAAGAAACAGCATGGAGCATTTCACTAATGTCACCCACTCATCACCTATGGACAAGGATCCTCACTGAGCACTTGATCAGTCTCAACACAAATCCTCTTTCTACCCTCAAGCAAGTGTCCATGAGCTGCAGTAAATGCCATCATCGGAATGTGGAACCACTGTTTATTGTACTGGAGTTATGCACAATGGATTGCGCAGAACTTCCAGACACGCTAAAAATATACAGCAACTTCCAGAAACAATAAAAATACGCAGCAGCTTCCTGCCCGTCTCCCACAACAGACAGGTGGAGAACGCAGACTTTAACCTCACTGACACGGGCTGTAAATCCAGAGTAACACCACTGAACTCAGTGGAGTTACATTAATGTAACCAAGATCTGAATTTCTCCCAGTGTATAGAAGCACGGTTCAAAGAAGCGATCGCGTAAACGGTTCTTGGTGCTACTTTCAAGCTAATGGAAAGCTGGGAAAAGCCAGGTTTCAATTCCTATTCTCCATCTAAAAAGGGCGAACTGCTCTGTTCTCTATCCCCTGGTGGTGCTAATGCTTGCTTCAAAACTGACACTGCTGCATGTACACAAACAGATGCCCAAGTGAAGGCGGGTTTAATGAGGCCCAATTACATTCTTACACACTCCCATCAAGAGAGACATTTCTCTGGATCCTGGTTGTGCAGAACATCAATCTTACGGGGGCAGGCACAGGCAGTGTAACTGAACAGCCAGTAAATCTCCGCTGGTTGGAAGCAGCAAGTGAGAATTTATGTCCCCCGTTTGAGCGCCCATAAACATAAATACATCACAGAATTAGAATGTTACTCAACGAGAAGGAGAGGAAAGGGAAGGATGGCCAAGGCAAATCACAGCAAGGGGCAGTGCATCAGCTGCACCCTCAGGCCCTGTGGAAGGATCTGGAAGACGAGAACCCGCTAGGCCAGACCACCCACGTCCTGGATGTGACACCGGGAGCTGCTGCGACCCTGAGAAACCCCTCTCTGGCATAATCCTTCACCCTTCCTTCCCTGCTCTGGGGAAGGAGGGGGAGTGAGTTGCTGATGGTCTATACTAGAAGTTGAACACAACACTGCCTCCCCCCCCCTTGCTCTGACTAGCAAGTAGGAAGAGAAGGTGTGTGTGTGTGGGGGGGGGGGGGGTACCCATCTTCTCCAGAGAGCAATACTGGGTGTGCAACATCCTCTTACTTCCCCCAAAAGGTTGCTCTAAGGAGGAGGGAGAAAAATTGTTCTCCTTAACCTCTGAGGATAGGACGAGAAGCAATGGGCTTAAATTGCAGCAAGGGAGGTTTAGGTTGGACATTAGGAAAAACTTCCTAACTGTCAGGGTGGTGAAGCACTGGAAAAAATTGCCTAGGGAGGTGATGGAATCTCCATCATTGGGGATTTTTAAGAGCAGGTTGGACAAACACCTGTCAGGGATGGTCTAGATAATATTAAGTCCTGCCATGAGTGCAGGGGACGGGACTAGATGACCTCTCGAGGTCCCTTCCAGTCCTACAATTCTACGTGCTGAGACCCAAGTAGCTTGCACAGAAGTGCACGGGGGATTCTTCCCTTTCCAGGCACGACATTTTCTCTTTTCTTCCAGCTTTCTGAAGCAGGGGTCCGCGATGGGCTTAGAAACCTGCAGTGCCCCTCACGCTGGCTGAAAGGGGGGTAGGATGACTGCACTGAGCAGGCCTGCTTTGGGCACTTATGTGCCTGCTCTTTACGACGTATCCCCCAGCATAAAAGCCTCATGCAAACTGCTCTCAGCACGCCCCAGAGGCCTAATCCAAAACTCTTTGGGGTCAGCAGAAAGCATCCTATTGACTTCAGATGCTAGGTCAGAGCCCAAAGGACACTTGGCGCGAAGCGCAAGGAATCCCACAGCTAGTAGGTAGCCTTGGAGCAGATGAAGCTTGTCAATGCTGTGTCCAGGCTCTGCACGGTTGGCAGCGAGAATGCCTGTGCGGCACTTCACCCTGGCTTTACAGGCAGGGGCTCTGCCAAGGATCGCATTTAGATTTAACGAAGCAGCTGTTGGATGTTAATTAGATGCAGATTGCTTATTAGACTAGATTAGCTGGGATATTAATGGCTATGTACAAGGATCCATCTCTAGACTATTCAATAAATATTAGACCTTCGGAAATAGATTTTAATAATCCAGTTCTATTTAATTAACAGCCAAGAAGTGCAATTAGAGGCAATCCAGCAGACTGAGCCCTCGTGCTGTGAAACACACTGGCCATGTTTGTATACGCAGTCGTCACAAAGTAATATTCAGCTCTGCAAAGCACCGGTGCAGACCCAGAGCGCTGCATGAGGGGCATCATGGCCTGTTCCCAAAGCCCTTTCAGTCTTTCTACTGGCTTCAGTGGGCTTTGGATCAGGCCCATTGGCCCTGCTCACGCACTGAAGGCACTGGGACACCAGGCCTGCCCAGAGGGCTGCCTGCATGGATCCAGTTGTAGGATCGGGCCTTTGAGTGAAAAAAGAATCACTCCGGTGCAGAACTCCCATGCACCTCCTGGGCCCTACATGTGAGGCCTGAATAGGGCATAGGCCATGTAGAAGCCCTTGGCCCTGGCTGAATTTCCACCCTAACTAGACAATTTTAATTAAACGTTAGATGATTCCCCCCCCGCCTCCCCAAAATGTATTGAAGTTAAACACTAAGGATCAAGTCCTGGGCCCGCTGGAGCTAGCGGCAAAACTCCCCTAAAGTCGGGGGAACTCATTTTGACTTGTTCAGTAGCATAAGATGAATTGTATTGCGTGTGCCTGTATCTTTCCATTGTACCTTCCCAGCTATCTTAGGTTTTTCTAAGGCAACTACCCACCGGTGCTGACTTTTGTTTTTCCTAGTGGGTGCTTTTGAAGAGGTGTGTTCGGGGGAGGAGGAACTCTGCCAGTTTTGGGGGGAAGCTATTTTCAGCATATTTATACACTTCTTTTATATTCCAGTTATTGAATGTGTGTCTATAATTGGTATCTTAGTGGGTGGAGGGCACCTGGGGGGAAGAGGTGGAGCAGTGGCAGGAAGAGGCAGAGCAGAGGTGGGGCCTTGGGCCGGAGCAGGGGCGGGTCACAGGGCGGAGGGGGGGCGGGGTCACAGGGCGGGCACTGGTGGCTCCCCACACTTCTAGGGAGCTTCCGGCGCTCCCGCCCAGCCTCCTCAAATGCAAGAGTCACATGCTGCTTATGACTGGCTTGTGGGTGCTGAGCACCCTGTATTTTTTTCGGCGGGTGCATGAGCCCAGGAACACCCATGGAGTCGGTGCCTATGCAGATATTGGTTTCATTGTTCTGTGTAGCAATGTGTAGTTAACTAACTACTAAGAACCTAATTTCTGATGTTTAATATTAGACATACAGAAACTGTTCGAATAAGTCTAAATTATGTGAGTAATTCAAGGCATTTGAAGGATTGCACAACTGTGGTCTATTAGAGATTGGTTTGCTTAATAATATAGCTGGTAATCTGAGTTTCTCTGTTTACTGGCTTCATTTCTAATCTGGGGGGAGATTTAATTTTAATTCAAAACGTTTAGTGGCCAGCAAGTTCAGTGTCTCCTCCATCTGTGTCTTTTGTTGGAAAGCTGTTTGTAACTGAGGGTTGCCACATCTCAGTGTAGCAGGCTGGTCACCCGCTCCTGCCTTAAAAGGCTTAAAACAGCCCGGGGAGAGGGCTGTGGCAGGGAAGGAAAAGCGGGGCTGACTGGGGGAAGCAGCCTCAACTGGGGACCACGCCCCAATCAGGCCGCCGCTGGCTTAATGAGGGCCCACGTGGCCCTTATAAGAGGGCTGGGGCCAGAAGCCAGAGCAGAGTCTCTCTCGCAGTAGAGAGGGAAGGGCCTGGCTCCCTGGAAGCCAAAGAAAGGTACCGAGACTGGAGCAGGGCTGGGGGAAGGCCAAAGGAGCTGGGGAGCTCTGGCCTAGAAACCCCCCAGGCTGCAGGCCTTGCTAACGGCCAGAAAAAGGTACTGTGGGGCAGGGCTAGGGGAAGGCCAGAGGAGCTGGGGAGCTCCAGCCTGGACACCCCCCAGGCTGCAGGCCTTGCTAAAGGCCGAGAAGGTACTGGGGCTCCAGGGGGCAGCCCAAGGGTAGGCAGAGACAGCAGGTCCAAACCCCCCTTGCCTATGATGAGTGGCATTTACACTGCAGTCTGCCCCAGGGAACGGGGGCTAGGTGATGACTGGCAGTGGCCATAGACTGAGGCAAGGTGGGGATAGAGGGTGAAGGTTCCCTGGGGAGGGGAGACCCAGATCTGTGGGATACTGCAGGGGGCAGCACCCCAGCCTGAAAGGGGCACCGGGGTCCAGGAGGGACTCTGGCCCAGTGGCAAGCAGGACACTTGCCTGCACAGGGCGCTCCAGAGCTGGAAACAGAGCTAATTCCCAGGAACCAGCAGGAGGCGCCGCAACGGTGAGTCACCGCCCTGTTACACTCAGATACAAAAAGCCAGGACATCAGGCATGATCCTGAGCCCACAAAACTGGACAACGGGTAACGTGTACAGAGCATCCTTACGGACGTCCCATGACAGCCACTCAAAAGAGGGACAAAGCAGGGAAAACCTGGAGAGTGGCAACTCTATTCTAACTCAAATCCTTCCCTCCCGCCGCAGATTAAACAAATCCACTTGCACTATTTTATGCACAAAATGAGTAAAAGCCACATATCACCTGGAATAACCTCAGCCTCTGATTGGAAAATCTACATTTACACTGACAAACCAAACATTTGTTTGCACTAATCAAGGAGCCTGATTGCCAACTACTTGATTTGCACATGCAAAGATCTGTTTGTGCATGCAAAGTGGGTAACTGCACATGCAAACGGTTGGCCCGGCCAATTATTCTGCACATGCAAATTTAGAGGCTGGTTTGAAGCTGGTTGAAAAGGCGGCTCTAAGGATCCAGCTGTCAATGGGCTTTGCGTCAAGTCATTAAATAATTCGGAGCTGCTTCTAACCTAGAGCCACACACACACAGTACAGGCACATGAGAGCAATACGCTCAGGCCTTCTAGTGCCAGCAGAGCTAGCGCAGGGCTCCAGGATTTTTAATCTGGCAGAAAAAATCATAGAATCATAGAATATCAGGGTTGGAAGGGACCTCAGGAGGTCATCTAGTCCAACCCTCTGCTCAAAGCAGGACCAATCCCCAACTAAATCATCCCAGCCGGGGCTTTGTCAAGTCGGGCCTTAAAAACCTCTAAGGAAGGAGATTCCACCACCTCCCTAGGTAACCCATTCCAGTGCTTCACCACCCTCCTAGTGAAATAGTTTTTCCTAATATCCAACCTAAACCTCCCCCACTGCAACTTGAGACCATTACGCCTTGTTCTGTCATCTGGTACCACTGAGAACAGTCTAGATCCATCCTCTTTGGAACCCCCTTTCAGGTAGTTGAAAGCAGCTATCAAATCCCCCCTCATTCTTTTCTGCAGACTAAACAATCCCAGTTCCCTCAGCCTCTCCTCATAAATCATGTGCTTCAGCCCCCTAACCATTTTTGTTGCCCTCCGTTGGACTCTTTCCAATTTTTCCACATCCTTCTTATAGTATTCTCTCATTCAATTCCTACCTTATTTTGGGGGTTTTTCCTGGGGCTGTACTCCTCTCCCCCCAGTTTTACCATGTACCCTGCATGGGACCAGAATGCTGGTGCAAACACTCAGAGTCATAGAGTCATAGACTTTAAGGTCAGAAGGGACCATTATGATCATCTAGTCTGACCTCCTGCACAACGCAGGCCACAGAATCTCACCCACCCACTCCTGTAACAAACCCCTAACCTATGCCTGAGTTACTGAAGTCCTCAAATCGTGGTTTAAAGACCTCAAGGTGCAGAGAATCCTCCAGCAAGTGACCCGTGCCCCACGCTGCAGAGGAAGGCGAAAAACCTCCAGGGCTTCTGCCACTCTGCCCTGGAGGAAAATTCCTTCCAGACCCCAAATATGGCGATCAGTTAAACCCTCTGTGGGAAGGAAGAAAACAGTGGGTGGGGGCAAATCCTCTTTCCCAGGCCCTGTTTTCATTCTTGGTTTGCTGATTATGTTATGCCAGGAGCAGTGTATCGGCATTTAGACACAGCCCTTTCCTCACACGTGGAGTGGCTCTGTCACAAGGAGGCGCTGCAGAGCAGGAAAGCCTTCCTGTTCCTCCCACTTATAACCTTAGCCTGGCAATTTCTACCCAGGTGCTCTAATCCCCCGCTGGGAAGTGGTGAACGGCTTCCAACTGAGTCTGCAGCCACATCCCTGATCAGGGTGCGGCTGTGAGCACTCTGTCACCGGGCTAGAGAAGCAGGCAGTAGGCTTTTAAACGCACGCCTGCTGTAAGACAGGGCCTCTTGTCTGAACCTACAGCACTCAGGGGAGAGTGAACGACAAATTGAAGCTAATTTAGATTTCACATCCAAATCCAGATCCCGAGCGAGCCACTGTGGGAAGCATTTTGAAAAGATAAGTGGTCTTACATAGAACTGTCACTGCGATGTAAGGGAAGCATGGACAGCTTAGAGTGCTGTTAACTGAGTGCTGCCCAAAGTCTTCGCACAATGAAATCTAGTGCCTGATGCGCTGGGGAGAGTTATGTTATTACTGTTTATTGCAAGGACTAGTTTGTGGATCTGATCTTGTCAAAACTTGCCACAATTGACACATTAAGACAACCTGCCTTTGACTAGCTTCACCTCGTGTGTAATTGTCATTGTGGGTGTCTCTACGCTGCATACTAAGCCCAGGCTTTGACTCAGGTTTGAACTTAAGACCCCTTCTGTTCACACACACATCTGCCTGATTCGGGTCAGCAAGCACTCAGGATCTGGGTCCTGGGACCAGGGCCGGCTCCAGCATTTCTGCCGCCCCAAGCAAAAAAAAAAAAAAAAAAAAGCCGCGATCGCGACCAGCGGCGGCAATTGGAAAAAAACAAAACAAAAAAAAGCCGTGATCGGCGGCGGCAGTTCAGCGGCAGGTCCTTTGCTCCTAGAGGGAGTGAGGGACCTGCCGCCCCCGAATTGCCGCAGGTGCCGCCCCTCTCCCTTGGCCGCCCCAAGCACCTGCTTGTTAAGCTGGTGCCTGGAGCCGGCCCTGCCTGGGACCCTGCTGGGAGGTGGGTGAGAGCATGAGGCTCGGGCCTAAGCCCTATCATTTTGCAGTGTGGACGCAGCTCAAGCTGCACACCGGAGTCAGAAGGTCTGTGTAGTGCAGTGTGGACGCGTTAGCATGGCTGTTAGACCAGCTGCAGTAATTGTAAGCCTAGGTTTACGATGCAGTGCGGGTGCTCAAGAGCAGGTTTGGAACCACCGAGTCGACAAGCACAGTCCCACAGACCTGGGTTTACAATGTAGACGTACACGGTGGGTCAAATCCTGAGCCCCTGCATAAAGCCCAAGTAAATTATATATATTACACCAGCACCCAGAAGGCCCACTTGAGATCAGGGCCTCATGGTGTGAGGCTCTGTGAAAACCCATAATAAGAGAGAGTCACTGTCCCAAAGAGCTTGCAGACTGACACAGAAAGGAGGGGAGGAGAAAGACAGGCCCAGAGAGGAGAAGCAGAAGGGTGGTTAAATGGATAGGATGCTAACCTAGGGCTCAGAAGAGGTGGACCCAATTCCCTAATCTGCAACAGACTCCCTGTGTGGCCATGGGCAAGTCACTTAGCTTCTCTGTGCCTCAGTTCCTCATCTGTACAATGTGGACAACAGCCCTATGGGGGTTGTAGGGAGAAATACATTACAAGACTGGGAGCTGATCCGCCACGTTCCCTCAAAATCTTTGTTCTGAGCAGTCTACGAACTCCACTGAACACCATATTTTTGTGTTCAGGCTTACTCGGGGTTTTTGGGTTTTTTTTGACATTTTCTTACATTATATTGCACTGAAAAGCGTAAAGTATTTGTAATGCATGTCCAGATGATACACACGGGCACACAGTGCAGTGGGTTGAGCACCTGCTAACTTTCAAGAGTTTTAAAGTTAAAAACCACACAAAACCCAGGGTTGCAAGAGCCCCTGCCTTTGTCCCCTTGAGCCTGACACCTGTCCCCCTCGCCCCCCAGGTCCTTGCTTTTGTCCTCCTACACCCCTCCCAGACCCCCTGCCTGTCTCCCTATGAGCCCCTACTCCCCTCCCAGGAGCCTCCTAACATCCCCTCCCAGAAACCCCTGCCTCTGCCCTCACCCCGCTCCTTTACCCCCCGCTGCTGGCTCAAAGCTTCCTTGGGGGAAGGGATTTAAGGTCTTCCCCTTTGTGCCCCACAGCCAGCCCTGCCCCCATTGCAGTCTGGAGCATGCTGACCAGGCACCCCTGCCCCAGCAGCAGGAGGGCCAAGGAGCCAGAGCAGGCCCCAGGTTTCCTCCACCCCCGGCAGGGAGCGGGGCTGCCATGGGTTCCGACCCCAGGCCCAAGCACACTCCCAGCCATGTGAGGTGCACCACACAGCCCCCGGGGGCTCAGCTACCACAGCGATGGCGGCCACATGAGTACCCGAGACTCAGAAGGGCCATGCCCACGGTCACCCAGCCGGGCAGTGGCAGAGCTAGGACTAGAAGCCAGGTCTCCTCACGCCTGGGCTCAGGCCTGCTCCACGAGACCGCACTGCCTGTCCTGGCAAATGGGGTCTGCTCCAGGGTGCAGGGGCCTTCTACCCTGTGCTCGCTCTCTTCCCACACAGCCATTAGAGATCAAAAATCCTGATGCATCAAGACAGAAACGGAGGATGCTCAAATCCAGCAAGAGCCGGGCAGCCAACTGCCCCAGTCAGCCAAACGGAATTAAGAGGTGATGGAGCCCAATTATCCTGAGCAGGCTTGGCTAGGAGAGACACCGTTTGAAAATACGAGGACGAGCTTTCACACATTCAGGCATAAAAGGAATTGAGAAACCATCAGATGCACATCTTTGTCAGGCACATACCCCTTGCTAATAATAAGACCTGTAGCATGTAGGGGCTCAATCAGGGATCACACCCCTTTGTGCTAGGCGCTGTACAAACTTGCAGTGAGAAACCCAGTCTCTGTCCCAAGAACCATACTGCCTTTGGCCCCAAAGCTATAACTGGATCTGCATGTGTGGCTTTAGGAAACAATACTGTACTCCTCCTCTTAATACCTCATCTCTACTGAACTATTCAAAAAGACTTTGCTGGGATAGTCAGCAAACCCCAGCGATTTCAGCTTGTACTATACATGTTCCTTGCGTTCCATTTTCTTTGGCCCACCAAGTTCCTGGCAGGCAGAATGCAGCAGCGTAGCAGCTGGATGTATCCAAGGTGAAATCAGCCTGTCTTCTTTTAAACGCAAGTGTCTCATTGCACAATGTCAGAATAGAACCAGGTGGTAGAAAGGAAAGTAACCAAATATGGCACAAGAAATGCACACTATAAATAAAACATGTAGAGGAGGATTTTGTATCCCCGGCATGGACACCCCCCACCCTATCTACACACACACACACAGATGCACACTCTACTATCTATATCCATCCACACACGTACACGGTGCCAGTGCAGTTCCGCTGTGCAAAAAGCAGGGGAAAACAGGACTTGGAAGTTGTACCCACTGCATGCAATGGAGCCGAGCCCAGTGAGAGCTCCCTGCACACCGGTGCAATGGGGATCTGGCTCATCCTCTGGCCCTTGCTCTGATAGGGGAAGAGGGGAAGCCATCTGGAGGCTCTGCCAGCTCAGAGGCTGCTGCAGCTGCCGCCTGGGAGCAGTGGTTTCTAGCCCTCAGTCCCCAGTAGGGTGACCAGACAGCAAGTGTGAAAAATCGGGACGGGGGTGGGGGTAATAGGATCCTATATAAGAAAAAGACCCCAAAATCGGGACTGTCCCTATAAAATCGGGACATCTGGTCACCCTAGTCCCCAGAGTAATGCCGCCTGGCTGCTTGGGCTGTGCGCGGGGGCCAGAATTTTGGGCGTGGTGATCTGCAGCGGGAACCAAAAGGCCCAAGCCAGCTGGTCGGCTCTCGCCCCGAAAGGGCTTCAGCTGACATGTCGTTTGTGTGACATGGGCACAGCGCGGCAAGGGGAGGGATCCGAAGGCTTGCAGAGAAGTGATGGTAAAGGAGGCCAGGCGCTGACGTCTGATGCAGGGAAATTACAAGTAAGCCCTGTGGAAAAATGTAACAAAGTGACCCCTGCCATGCCGACTTCCCCCTGCATCTGGCAGCATGCCTCCAGAAGCTCTGTCTGCAGCCACCTCATCAGCCTCTCTGAGACGCCTCTGCCCAGCTGCCAGAGGGGAGAGGGCAAAGGCCAGACACGGGGAGGAGGACTGCGAGAGAGAGCGCGCTCCCCTCCTGCTTTCACTGGTCTCCCCCAGCTGGGGTTTGTAAAGGGCTCTGGTCAAGGTTTAATGCTAAGAGCATCACGGCCACGTGGAAAAGCTTCCAGGATCGCCTCCCCAACAGCTAGCTTAAGCTCCAGGCGTGCTGCCGCTGAAGTCAACGGCAACACTCCCGTGAATAGGGCTGGGTCACCCCGCTGGTGAAAAGCAGGAGGGACCAGCTGGGAATTGTTCCCACAAGAAGTGACAGCAGCACGGAAGAATCAGGAAGCCCCAGCGAGGATCCAAATTTAAAGGGAGTTTTATGACTCTTCCCAGGGCCTGCGGGTTGGAACCGCTCTGGGAGCTGGAGTGCTGTTCATCACACTCTTGTCTAATTAAAGCGGAGCAGGAGGGAGTTGGAGGTTGACTCACCTCCCCCGAGGCTAGCTAGTTAGACCGGCGTGTGTGGGTGAGTTGCAGGGTTGGAGGGCGAAGCAGACGCCTGAGTCATGCTCCCACTTAAATCAATGGGAAAATTCACTTCAGAGGGCCCCTGAAGTCAGGCAGGCAAAGCTGGGAGGCAGCAAGGAAGCAGGATCTAGGGAATCACTACTGCTTTCCCATACGCAGCGCTAACAGGAGTGCACAGGACTTTGTGCTAGTTACATGAGCTCCCTGCCCCCAAGGAGCCTGCAAACTAAAGTTGAGTTTACAATGTCATCGGCAGAGAGTTTCAGTCATCTAAAGGGGGCGTTGCTGGAGCAGAGATGTTGGGCAGGGGAGCAAAGCGCAATCAGAGGCAGAGGTATGGGTTAGGGTTACGTGTGAGGGGCCCAAACCACCCCAGTGAAATCACCATCGTCAGCAGGATGTATTGGTCCCACCTAGGCGCTCCATGGTGCTGGGCGCAGTACATATGTGTCCACACTCAGTCCCTGCCCCAGACTGCTAAGAATCTAAGTAGAAATCAATGGAGTTGGGTCACACTCAGAGGGTGCACAAAGAGCGGGATCTCCAGTACATACAGGGGAGCTTGGCTGCCGGTGGGTGCAGAGCACCCACTAATTTTTCCCCGTGGGTGCTCCAGCCCCGGAGCACCCACAGAGTCGGCGCCTATGGCCTCGTTAACAATAAACCTGGCTGGGCGCCTTCATACCTTAACGGAGCTCATGGTCATTGGGCGGTTCGCTCCAGGTCTGCTGTGCCGGCTGTCTGCGCAGAGCTGGGGCAGCACACAGGGAAAACACACACACGCAGCTGAACATCTAACCACACCGGTGACCCATGACCGCTGATTAGATCCAAGCTCTATGAACTGTAAGAACAACCCCGCAGCATCATGCGTGACCCTTTTCTAGCAGAGGGATGTGCTGCTGGGGAAATAAACCGGGCCCCTTAACAAAGGAATAAAAAGGCTGTACCAAGATCTCCCTGACGCAGGAGACTCCCAGAGCCCAGCAGAACTGGATCCCACACACCGCTTCTTCATGGAGCCAAGAGAAAAGGTTCAGCTGCGAAGCTCCGTTCTGCTTTCTTACAGATGACTTATGTACTGCAGGGCGAGCGCTCAGGGCTTGCAGGGTTTGCTCCCACGCTCGGCACACTCGGCCCCATGTAAAATGTACGATGGTACAAAGCGTTTGGGCCTGCAGAGAACATTCAGCCAGGAGCTCAGTTCATGGGCGCAGTTTGGAAAGTTGAAGATCGGTTCTCTGGCTAGGCTATGGGACGCCTCACTGCAGAGTCTGTAGGAGACCCAGGAAGAGAAGGGGAGTGGAACGGCGAGGTTACTCCCCTTTAGGAGGGGCAGAGAGAGAGAAGGAAATACTATTTTGTTTTTAAACTGCTCCTATTTGCATGGGGTACTCTCCACCCCAGCAATGCAATTTGCCTGGACATGAAACCGTCAGCCCTGAGGCATCTGCAATCAGCACAGAACATTGCAGCACGTCTCCTCAGCAACACGGGCTGCTGCGAGCACATCCAACCTGCTCTCTACCCTGGCTTCCCAGCGAATATCACATCAGACTCAAGAAGTCGGGTGTGAGATCCTGGCCCTGCCGCAGTCCGTGGGAGTTTTGCTGCTGATTTCAATGAGAGCAGGGTTTCCTCCTTGGTCCTTCCCACCAAGGCCTGGGGTAAAGATCACCTAAAGCATCAGGATGAAGATCATGGTCAGCAACTCCACTCCTCAGGCACAGTGGAGCTTTCCGCTGCAAGGGCAAAACTTGTCTGTGGGGGAGAGGAGTGTTTTGGGGGGCTTCTCCCAGACTGTAGAACGAACTCCCACAGGGCCTGCCACAAACCTCACCCCCTTCCACTCCAAGTGCCATGTGCATTTTTTTCCACCTGCCTTCACTAATGTAAGCACAGGGCACAGCACACCAAAATACACATTTAAAAATTTATTTTTAAAAAAATCCACATGCCATTTTTCCAGGAAGAAAGGAGGGAGAGAGCGTGGAAGGGAGGGACAGAAAGAAGCTAAGGGTAGTTGCTACTCATGTCACTCAGTGTCCTTCTGGAACTTCACGGGGACTTCACGGGGATGGGTGCAATACACTAACCAGAACAGAATGGCAGCTTGTGATCCACTACAGTCTATCATGGCACGATGGGTTTCCCAAGGTCTTGACCTGCCGCTGGCTCTTCATGGTTGCAGGGGGCAGCCTGCACGTCTGAGCTTGCAGGATCGGGGCCCAAGCTTGTGGAAGCTACAGCATTGCTGTGGTGTCAATATCGCTGCCGCACTGAGTTTGCATCCTAAAAATCTCGATGAGTTGTTATTGTTGGAACGACATCAGCTCCTGTGTTCTAAAGCAAACACCCGACGGCAAAAGGGAAGAGTCTGTGTTATGTGCTGCTGGCCTGAATATTTTCACTTGGGAAAACAAAGCTGTTTATGAGCTATACGAGCACAACAAAGCAAAAGCAGCTACAGCTGCTAACGTCTTTACTGTGCTTTGTTTCTCTCCTCAATTTTTATGATCCAGATATAAAGCTCTGGAAAATAAAGGTTTAGAATACAAGCACTGACATCAGCTTACAGAGTGGCATAAAATAGACGTCTCTGATTCTAATTTTATATCTCTAATATGAGCTAGAGATATCAGTATAGAATTACAGCAGTATCTTTTATCTCTGTGTGCAGATATATTACAGGTGGAGCTGGTACAATGCCTACCGTTAAGGTTGCCTGACACTTCCCATTTTAAGACCCTGTTTTCAGTTGCTTATAAGTTAGACACATTTTAGCTGTTGAGACTGACGTTTTCCATGCCAGGTGTCTGCCTCGGGCTGCACTTTTTTGAAAAGTTTCAGCAAAAATTGTCAGTCATTTTCAAGGGCAAGATTAGGGAAAAATATGTTGTTTTTACCCATCTTGAAAACATTCTTACAACCTTTTTTGGCGAAACTCTAGTGCCTTGAAATAAGGCCTTGAAATTTGGCAGGAAGGTCAGGGATGTGCCTCATGCTGTCCCTGTGAAAAACTGCCCAAATTTGGCCAACTTGTAAGCCTTTGAAAAATTCAGCTTGCCCACACTTAGTAGAGACCTGTTGGAGTTTGGCAGCTAAATTCCTTGAAGATTTTGTCTGTACTGAGCATGCTCCAGCCCAGGGCTGAGCAGAACTTTCTCTGCAATTGCTCCTCCAAATGGTTGCAGGTGGCTGTTGTGCTGGACACAGGAATTGTGAGCGGGTAGATTGTCTCTCCTGTGCTGTCAGTGCTCCCCTGCTGTGGTCCAGGCAGCGTGGAGGAGGAGGAAGCTGGCTGATGGAAAAACAAGGGGCAAGAACTGGAAGGGGGTGGAATAGAGGGGGTGGATTGGTACAAGGGGTCTGTGGGTGGAAGGGATGGGTACCTGGGAGAGGTGAGGTGAGGGAAGTGGTTTGAGCATTGGCCTGCTAAACCCAGGGTTGTGAGTTCAATCCTTGAGGGGGCCATTTAGGGATCTGGGGCAAAAATCTGTCTGGGGATTGGTCCTGCTTTGAGCAGGGGGTTGGACTAGATGACCTCCTGAGGTCCCTTCCAACCCTGATATTCTATGATTCTAAGTTGCAATTGGCTAGGCAAGGAGCCAAGAACAGGGGAAGACTGGACTGGCACAGGGATAGGCTAATGGGGACAGGGCAAAAGGGGTAGGGCTTGGGGGAAATAGGGCCAGAAGAGTCTGTGACCACTAGAGCACACCCTCTGCACAAACCTGGAATGGAGCCCAAGATTCCCGAGTCTCCTCATCCCTCTGTTGTCAGCAAATATCCCTGCACAGCAACCTGAATTCTGCCCTTTTCTAACTTCTGAGTGCTGGACTTTGCAGCCTTAACGTTCTTTTAACGTAGGCTTTTTGTCCATAATACACGTAATCACACAGACAGAAAGGGAGAGAAAGAGACAGACATCGGTACTGAAAGGAGGGGAGGGTAAAAAACCCCCAGATGGGTGAGTATATGAAGTAGCTCCCCCCTTCCTCTCCTAATGGCAGAGAGGGATTTCATTGTGAGAAGGAATGTTTGCATGGATCAGAACATAGTCAGGAGAAAGAAGTCTCTGTTGATTCTACACGTAAGTGACTCTCTGTTCCCAGAGAAACAACAGGTTGCAAGATTCCTTCCCAACTTGACTACATTTCTCAGCACTGGTCTAAAAGTGCCACAAACTCCAGCTATGTGGAAGAGGCGGGGCGCTAAGTGGGTAGCTTCTGCAGGGGGAAAAGAAGCAGAGCTGTAAAGGGGAGACTTGTTTCAAGAGGAAGTTCTGGTTGATGGAAACTCGAGAAAGCGACACCCATCCCCAAGCAAGTCAGTAGAAAGAGACCCACTGACTTTAAGGGCAAAAAATCAGGCCCTTTATTGCCTGGGGAAAGCAGGACTTTTAAAGGCCATATGGACCGCACCTGGGGGCTGGACTTTCAAAAGTGTCTAATGCAGCAGTCCCATTACGAGCAAACAATTAGTGGGGAAGTGCTGCCTTTAAGTGGGATTGGTCTCCCAACTCCCTTAGGCTCTTCTGTAAACCCTCCCCTGCATTTAGTGCAGACACACGAGCGGTGCCGTCCCTATGGCTTGCACAAGCCTTTGCAAGAGAAATGTGTGGAGTTGGTAAGACCTAGAATCATAGAATCATAGAAGATCAGGGTTGGAAGGGACCTCAGGAGGTCATCTAGTCCAGTGTTTTTCAACCTTTTTTTGGGCAAAGGCACACTTGTTTCATGAAAAAAATCACGAGGCACACCACCATTAGAAAATGTTAAAAAATTTAACTCTGTGCCTATATTGACTATATATAAAGTAATTCTCTTGAATAGGAATCAAATAAACACAAAGAAAGTATTTTATAATTACTTTATTATGAAATAGTAAGTAAACAGAAATATGAAAAATTATAAAATACTTTATTCAGTGCGCAACCTGGGCCTGTTTGGCTGAACACAAAGCTGATATTCTGAGCTATTTATAGTCCTTAACATCAGTGGTGGGATTCAAAAATTTTAGTAACCAGTTCCGACATTCAAGCATGGTTTAATATTTTTTTCCCACGGCACACCAGGCAACATCTCGCGGCACACTAGTGTGCCGCGGAACAGTGGTTGAAAAACACTGATCTAGTCCAACCCCCTGCTCAAAGCAGGACCAATACCCAACTAAATCATCCCAGCCAGGGCTTTGTCAAGCCGGGCCTTAAAAACCTCTAAGGAAGGAGATTCCACCACCTCCCTAGGTAAAGCATTCCAGTGCTTCACCACCCTCCTAGTGAAAAAGTTTTTCCTAATATCCAACCTAAACCTCCCCCACTGCAACTTGAGACCATTGCTCCTTGTTCTGTCATCTGGTACCACTGAGAACAGTCTAGATCCATCCTCTTTGGAACCCCCTTTCAGGTAGTTGAAAGCAGCTATCAAATCCCCCCTCATTCTTCTCTTCTGCAGACTAAACAATCCCAGTTCCCTCAGCCTCTCCTCATAAGTCATATGCTCCAGCCCCCTAATCATTTTTGTTGCCCTCCGCTGGACTCTTTCCAATTTTTCCACATCCTTCTTGTAGTGTGGGGCCCAAAACTGGACACAGTACTCCAGATGAGGCCTCACCGAGGCCGAATAGAGGGGAATGACCTCATGAAAGCATTGAGTTTTCAGACAAACAAGCATTGAATTAACACTGACAAGGCCTCCAGGAAATAAACACTGAAAGTTTGTCACTCCTAAGTACGTGCTGAGTTTGTTAAATACCAATCTAAGCAACGAAAGTGAGATTTCCCCACCCCCATGCAGATAAACTGCATAAATTTCACCATCAAAGAGTAATCAGCACTTTAGCAGTAAAAGGAAAAATAAAAGAGTCCATCCAGAGTGGAAAGTTGGGAATGTGCTGAAGACACCCTACAGGACGTTACGTTACTCTCTGTTCACACGGCACCACCCATCTCAGTCCAAAGAACGTTGCCACATAGCTAAAGGTCAAACATCTGAGAACCCTGTTGTCCTTCACTCCGTTCTCACATGAGCCCAGCGCCGAGTGAGGCCAGGAAGCCCTTTCGATTGATTGTGAGGCACGGTCCAAGCTTCTCAATTACATTTTACAAATTAATCACCATTCAACTGGCTTCCTATGTTGTGCAGCACCCAGCCGATCCGCCGCTGGGATGCGACTCCCACCATTTCACCCACTTCCCCACGCCGTCCTCAGACTTCATCATGCTGAGAGCCACCCTCCAGCCAGGAGGGGCTGGACATGGCCCCCTCAGAGCCCACCAACATCATCCCCAGCATTCAGTGAGATGGGGCTCAGTCAAGATCAATGTACGGCACTCTGATTATAGAATCATAGAAGATTAGGGTTGGAAGAGACCTCAGGAGGTCATCTAGTCCAATCCCCTGCTCAAAGCAGGACCAACCCCCAACTAAATCATCCCAGCCAGGGCTTTGTCAAGCCGGGCCTTAAAATCTTCTATTCCCTCCATCCCCCATGGATGGAATATGTTGTCTTCTCCACTGGCACAGGGAGTGAAGGAGCAAGCCTGCCTCTCACAGGGGTTGAAGAGGTTGCTTAGAAACAATCAATCATTTTCTAGGCTATACAGACAACCGCCTACTGTACATACACTTTTGTCTTATTCGTGACATAAATAGCATGGTTTGGTATGCAGGTAAGAAACGGAGTAAAAGTTCCGGGTTGCTTTCTCAACTGGGATAAGTTGGCATTGGTTCTAATGGAGCTAGGCTGATTGTGGGCCAGATTCTCAGCCGGCGTCAAAGACCTGTGTGTAGTTGGCAAAGCTGATCATTCCGCCACAAAATGAGGGAGACCAGGGCCCCACCTTACCCCTGTTATTTGGGGTGAGTTGTTTCTTCTAAACTTTCACTCCCATGAAAGCAGCATAGCACAGGTCGAGTGAATATGGCACATCTGAGCAGGTTTGTCAAGATTACACTGAAGATCTGCTATAGACATCACATCTATCTTCACCCCCATCCCCCCACCACGTACCACACATATACTCTCTGATGAGAAGACAACTATCCCAACAACTGGATGAAGCTAACCCGAGGCGCTGACAACCTCACATGAGGCTGTATTTCGATACCCTTGCTCACTTGGGATTGTCCCACATGTGGTCCCACTAAAGTCAACAGGGACCATTTGCCACTCAGACATGAGTAAGGGTGTGGGAGTGTGGCCCGCAACTGTGATTTGAGACCAACTGAAGTCAAGGGGAGTTTTACCATGGACTTCAGTGGAAGCAAGTTCAGGCCTTGGAGTAATGTCTGATCCCCAAGTAAGTCTTGCCATTGGTAGCTTGGCACTTGCGGGGAAATCCTGGACCCACTGAAGTCAACGCCGAAACGCCCATTGACTTGAGAGTGGCCAGCTTGAAATAAGAATGGTTAATTCTTTTATTAATCAAAAAGAAGTCAAAAGTACTACACTAAGCTCACACTACTTCCTTTCTGGGGAAGCACGTCATCCTTCTCACACAACTAATTGAATGCAGCCCCTTAAGCCTTTCAGATCCTGATTGTTTTCAGAGTCCACCTTTATAGAGGTATATTTCTGAACAGTTCTGCTGCGGTGTATCGGATTTTGCTTTACAAACCAACAACACTGGTGATATATTGGGATTATAATGGGGTTATACAGTGTGAGCCGAGCTAACTAAGCAACAGTTCTTCATTGTACTTCTTCATTCTATACATGAAGCCTGGGTAGTAATTTAGGGAGCCCAGCTCTGCTAGCGCATGCACATTTAATATAGTAGATGCAATTAGCTTTCCTATTGCTTTTGCAGAGCTCAATCCTGCATGACTAATAAATGCATCAGGTATTTGCTATCTGAGAGTACTGATGAGCATATCAGGAAATCATGGGAAGGCATCCGTCTAGATTGGACGATAATCTGATGTTCCCTGAAATGAACTCCATGAGGGATTGAGTTAATTATGTCTTGAAAAGGCTGGAGCAAGTGATTCCAGCCACATTGTCACGTGCCAGACTGGGGTGCAACGTGAGCTGTGCCACACAGAACAGCATCATCCTCAGAATTTTACTGTCTGGGCCTCGTATTCCTGCTACGTGGCTTGGGCAGCTCAGCCTTCTTACGGCGTCACCAGGAAATGTTTGGTCTATTGCCATCGTGCTTAGAAAGGAATTTAAAGCAAAAGGCGTTTAGGATTTCCACAGTGAAAACGATTTCTTACTGAGGGCCAGATGTTGTATAAAACCCCTGATACACAAAAGCAATTCTTGACATCATTCGGTAGACAAATTCTAGGTAAGGAAACTTGGAGAAGAAGAATAAAATCAATAAAAAAAAAAAAAATACCTGCAACCTCGAATCTGGGTCCGTTAGTTGGGCTAGTTTGACTTGTAGGTCATTAGGTCAGCTCCATATGGAAAAGTCCTGCGGAAATCAATACAGAATGATGGCATATTAAAACCAGCCTTTAGAATTCTACAGCAGAGCTGACTTTTCCTATTCAATTCCACAGGCTGGTGTGACAGAGTTTCAGTCTCCTGCGGAGAGATGCAGAGCTACTTCTGCTAACTCACGAGACCAGGTGAGCCCTACTAGGTCCAACCTACATCTATAAATAAGGGAAGGGTGTGGAGTTGGGGGTTGGCCGAGCCTCTCTCTGAGGCTGAGGGAACTAGGAGAAGGGGAAAGGAGGTTCTACAGGAAGTCTAGGAACAAGCAAAGCTCCAGAAAAAGTTGATACTATATTTTATGTTTGAGTGTGGTTCAAGTTAATGAACAAGGCAAACTGCAGGGCAGTGGGAGAGGGAATTTGGACACTAATCACGTGTGTGCGCATGCACTTGTGTGTGTGTGCGCATGCACATTTGCTTTGTTAAGAGTAAGGTGGCATCTCTAACCCGCATTGTTGGTTTAAAAATTCAATAGAATCTCTATTGTAAAGAATCTCATTTTCTGTGAAATTCCATGGCATTTTAGAGTAATTTCTAGAGCGCCTTATGGCTTTCATCCCTTTGTCAGGCTTATCCATAAGGGGCATTTTAGATTCTCTTTCTTTTTGCCTTCTGCGGGTTAGAAAGGCATTCGTTTCAGGTCTGCCTTTCCCCTTGTGTGATTGTAATATTCTCCTCACAGAGCGACATCTGCCCTGCTCTAGTGACAGCTTGCAGTGAGACATCAGGTACAGCAAGAGAGAATGAGATTGATAGCCAGGTCCTGCCCCACTCCATGATGTCATGTCTGGAAAAATAACAATGCCACAAACAAGCTTGATGTCCTCACAGTTAAGGACAATCCAAGCCCTCAACTGAGAGTCCTACCAGAGGCCAGCAAGAGTGGAAATCTCTATATCTCAGCATGCCTATTTCTGCTTTAGTGACTTTAGTGGACAATGGAAAGTGGAACACGATGTGTGTTTAATGGAATGTGATGAAAATCAAACATCTCCATCAAACCAGACAACACTGGAGGGAGGAATAGCTTATAGATACGTCCACTTACTACATGTTAAAGAGTTTAGTAAAGCACAACTTTCATCTCTTGTCAGATCCAAAATGGACGTAGGGGCTGATTGTGGTGGCTAAAGCGAAGCCTGACTGATTAGAAGTGAAAACCTTTAGAACTAGCCTGCTTTTGAGGCTCCCTCCACTCCCCGGGGTCTAGTTCCAACCACAATCCCTCGCTAGCAGCTCTGGACATTCATTTCCAATGAGTTTGCAAAAAAAAAAATCGAGAGAACAAAGAGGCTCAAGTCTGTGAGTGTGGCCAGAGACGCAGGGAGAAATTCCAGGTGTTTCTTGTTTTCCACGTCAGTGACTCCAGCTCTGCAATGGTTTGTGTTTACACAGCACTTCCCTAGAGCCAGACTTCTTCAGAGGCCTTACTTAAAAAAAAAAAAAAAAAGACGAACAAAATCCAGGAGAATACAATTTGTACCTTCTCATGAAGAAATGCCTACACGGTAACTGTGCTGCTGAAAGAGCCCCCAGGCCTAACCCAGGCTGGTGTGATTTATTATTAGTAATATCATAACTAATAATTATAGCTTATAGTGAGATAGCACCTTTCCTCCCACAGAATCTCTAAAAGTTTCACCTACTGCATGTAAGATGTACAAGAATGACTTCAACTGCTAGTGAAATGCAGCCACCTCTGGAGTGGAATACGGCAACGGACAGAACTGCAGTTTAGCACAGGCGGTCTAGAAGAACATGTCTCACTGAAAACACAGGGAGTATTTAGGGCAGCAGAATGCACTTACCGTATCTCTGTTGAGAAGTGATACAGTATTTTTAATAGTCTTGGACCAAATCAACCCATCCCATGGGAAAACATAGAGGAGCAGGCCAAGCCGAAGAAAACTCTATGACCTATCTTAGATACTTTCAGGGCCCCATCAGCACTGTATCTATCCCCACAACACCCTTGTGAGGCAGGCCCGTGCTATTATCTCCCTGGGACAGCAAGGGAGCTGTTGCACAGAGAGGCTAAGGGCCGGATTTTTAAAGATATTTTAGTCAGTGATTTCAATGGGAGTTGGGCACCTAAATACCATTAAAAAGCTGGTCTGAAATGACTTGCCCAAGGTCCCACAGGAAGTCTGTGCCAGCATAAGGCATTGACCCCAGGTCTCTAGGTTACTGGTCTAACCACTGGCGCATCCTGTCTCAGAGAGTTTCTCCTAGAAGGCCATGTGATTAAATGCACTGGACCAGGACCCAAGAGACCCTAGTTCAATTCCCAGCTCTGCTATGCGTTTCCTGTCTGACCTTGGGCAAGTTACTTAAGATCTCTTTGCCTCACCACCTTCCTGGACTCATGGAGGGTCTGGTGAAGCTACATCCATTGATGTTTGCAAGAGGGACAATTTAGGTACCTGGACAGATATCTCCTGAGGGCCCTAATGCTAGGCATTGCTTCAGTTCTTACTCAGAATGACACCAAGTGAATCACCACTGTGTGGAGACTGGGGCTTTCTTTGGAGATCTCCCATCCAAGTAGGGTTGCCAACCCTCCTGGTTTCTCCAGGAGTCTCCCGGAATCAGGCCATATCTCCCGGCGGCTACTGAAGCCAAACCGGGAAATTTTAGGCACTAAAAGCCCGGCAGGGCAGTGGGGCTAAGGCAGGCTCCTTGCCTGTGCTGGCCCCATGCCGCTCCTGGAAATGGCTGGCATATCCCTGCAGCCCCTGGGGGGGCGTGGGACAGGGGGCGGACTGCACGCTGCCCGCCCCCGCAAGTGCCGCCCCCACAGCTCCCATTGGCCCAGTGTAAGCTCCTCCCAGCTAGAGCCTGCACCCCACACCCGCTCCCGCACACCAACCCCCTGCCCCAGCCCAGAGCTCCCTCCAGCACCCAAACTCCCTCCCAGAGATTGCACCATGCACCCCCTCCTGCACTCCAAGCCCCTGTCCCAGGCTCAGCCCGGAGCCCCCTCCCACACTCTGAACCCCTTGGCCCCAGCCCAGAGCCCGCACCCCAACCTCCTGCCCCAGCCCGGTAAAAGTGAGTGAGGGTGGGGGAGAGCAAGCAACGGAGGGAGGGGGGATGGAGTGAGCGGGGCGGGGCCTTGGGGATGGAGTGAGCGGGGCAGGGGACAGGGCAATAGTATTTGGGTTTATGCAATTAGCCATTTGGCAACCCCGCATCCAAGTGCGAGCCAGTTTCAATCTCACTCTACTAAAATCAGAGCCCAAGGTGTGGCGGCGGAATTTACAGAGGCCGTTTAATGCTGCATACTGAAACCCTGTCTTCTGCCTGCGCCCCTTCATTTTTACCACGCTGCATCGTTAGTGGATCTTTACAATACTGATCTGTTTGCATAACTGGGAGGCACTGAAATTGACTCCCTCCACAAAATACGCAGCTTTAATCTGCATCCAAAGAAACGCATCTTCTGTTACACTCAGAAAAATCTTGCAGCAGCGATCATCAAGGTTAGATTAAAGGTCAGCCGGGAGACCCAGCAGCGGAATAAGGAGGACATTGTGTATGTTTTCTGGAACCAGTTTGCCTTATTTCTTAAATTCATCATTAACCACAGCTTCCCTCCTTTCTCCTAGAGGGGTCTCACTGTTCTTGCACTCCCTAGGTGCAACCCTTCTTTAAAGGGCATTGCCACTGCGCTGGGTATTTCTAGAGAACTAAGATCTCGTAACGCAGACAACGACAATCCTCCTTTTGCTGCCAAAGCATCATCACCCATGTTTACAGACTAACCATTGTAAGGGTCCCTGCTTCTGGTGAAAGAGCCCCAAACAACGGATGGAGCAGGCACTGCTCTCAGGCCAACTAACGGAGCCTGGGACCTTAGAATCATAGAATATCAGGGTTGGAAGGGACCTCAGGAGGTCATCTAGTCCAACCCCCTGCTCAAAGCAGGACCAATCAGTGGACGTTAGGACCTAAATAGGTTTGAGGTTCTGGGCCCTAAAGTCTAGTAGAGCTGCTGAGTGGTTGATTCATCGATTCTACGGCCAGACAGGCCCATTGTGATTATCTGGTCTGACCTCCTGTATGACACAGGTCAGAGACCTTCTGCCAAATAACTCCTAGATCAGAGCTCTTAGAAAAACACCCAATCTTGATTTGTCATTGATGGAGACTCCACCATGACCCATGGTAAATTGTGTTAACGGTTAATTACTCTCACCGTTAAAAATGTACACCTTATTTCCAGTCTGAATTTTTCTAGCTTCAGCTTCCAGCCACCGGATCGTGTTTGACCTTTCTCTGCTAGATTGAAGAGCCCATTATCAAATATTTGTTCCCCATGAAGGTAGATACAGACGGTGATCAAGTCACCCCTGAACCTTCTCTTTGTTCAGTTAATGGCTCAAACTCCCTGAGTCGATCACCATAAGGCAGGTTTTCTAATCCTTCATTCATTCTCATGGCTCTTCCCTGAACCCTCTCCCATTTATCAACATCCTTCTTGAATGGATACACGGTTCAAGACTCTAACAAAGACAGGCAGGTCCCTCACAGCAGGCTTTCACTGGGAGAGATCGCGTGAGTTCGGCAGGCAGGATGGGGGCCAGCCTGAAGCGGCTGCTTGTGTAGGGCCTGTATAAATTCTACCCGCACTTGACAGTGGCCGATTCTGCATCACCCTCGCGCGCGGGGGCGGTACCCAGCAGTGCGAAGGAGCGGTTAAACCAGCAGATCTGGCTATGGGGGAAGGGAACATTCCTGGGGCCAGGGGCTTCCTCCGGTGGCAGAGAGCCACCTTACCCAGAGGCATCCCCTGCACGGGAGGCAAGCCCGAGGCATGGCCAGGGAGGAGGGGATATAGCCAGGGGCAAGGCATGGAGACAGCTGGTCTCTGCTAAACCCAAGGAGTAAAGCGTGTGAATTACTGCAGGCAGGGCAGGCTGTAGTGACTGATGGGCAGGGCCGGTGCAACCATTTAGGCAAACTAGGCGGCCGCCTAGGGCGCCTAGTGGTTGGGGGCACCTAAAAGCCCGCTCAGGCGAGGAGGTGGAGTGGAGGTGAGCTGGGGCGGGGGGGGGGGCGGCGCGGGGAGGGCCGCCCGCAGTAACGGGGGGGGGGGGAGGCGCACAAGGGAACCTCTCCCCGCCCCAGATCACCTCCACTCTGCCTCCTCTGCTGAGCACTCAGCCCCCGCTCTAAGTCTCCTCCAATCGGCACCGCAAGCCTGGGAGGGGAGGAGAATTAGAGCGGCGCCAGCGTGCCCAGCGGAGGAGGCAGAGCAGAGGTGAGCTGGGGCGGGTTCCCCAGACGGGGTTAGCTGCCGTGGGGGGAAGAGGGGGGGAAGGAGTCTCCCCGGGCGGGGTTAGCTTCCGTGGGAGTGTGTGTGTGTGTGTGTGTCTCCCCGGGCGCGGTTAGCTGCCGCGGGGGGTGGGGGGGGGTAGCTGCTGCAGGGGGGGGGAGCTTCCCGGGCGGGGGGGGGTGGCGGGCTCCCCAGGTGGGGGGCTGGGTTAGCTGGGTGGGAGGGTGGCGCAAGGTGGAAGTTTTGCCTAGGGCGCGAAACTTCCTTGCACCGGCCCTGCTGATGGGGCTTTCTTGCCTGTCCTTAGGAGGTTCCTAGGAAAGTCTGGTCTGAGGGGGCACTGGCCGCATTGCTCCTGCAGGAGACAGGCTTTCCAGGGGCTGCGTGGAGTGTTTGAGTTAAGCCCCCTTGTCTCTGACAAGACCCCTTGCCCGAGGGAATGGACTCCTGCCACTTCTGCAGGAGAGAGGCACAGGGCCCCCAGGACCTGAACTGCACAGACTTTCCTCAGCCTGCCTGTGGGAGAATGGGACCATGCATGCATCAGCACACACATTTTCAGCCTCCCTAGATCCACGCGAACACAGCTATGGACCAGATAACCTGAATGCATGGTACCCACAACTAAATAAGGCAGGTCAAGTACTGATCCTCCAAAGTACTGAGACCTTGAAATAGTATCTGAAAAAAATCCTCCCATTGATCTAAAGAAGGCTATTCATTTTGGGTGGTACTTTTTCAAGCACCTAGGGGATTTAGGAGCACATCCAATGGGACTTGTGCTCTTCAATTCCTTAAGCACTTTGGAAAATCCCACCCTTCAGAGAGACAAGTGTTGGATCAAATTCTGCCCTGGTGAATGCAGGAGGCGAGATCTTTGATTTAAAAGGAGTTGCACTCATCACAGCAGGGCTGGATCTGGCACAGAGGCTGAGAAAGAGAACAACTGACATCCGCTGGAGGGTTTTATTCAGGGAGGTTGCGAATGTGCTAACTGCAAAGCAAGGGGAGACAGTCCCCAATCTCCCAAACCCAGGTCTCTTTACATGAACGGCCAGGTGACTGCAGGTCATCCAAGGGGAATGTGGGGAACTAAAGCCAGGGTGATGAATTAACACACACCCTGTGATGGTGATGCATCAGCTTCTAATGTGTTCGGAAAGATACTGAAATCAAAGAGCTAAGATGATTTGTGGGGAGGGGGCAGGAGAGGTGTGAAGAGTCAAAGGTAGCCCAGATGTTCCCAGCGAGGAGCCAATCTATGGAATGTGGGAGGCAGCTGGCTTCTTGCTCCAAACATCTGCAGGAGTCTCACATTCCTAAAGTCACTAGGAGAGGTGCCTTACTGCCACCCTTCACGCAGGCTGGGCGGGAAGAGAATTCAGGCTGTGTTTTTGCATTCTCATTAGGGCTGAGATGTGTCATCAGGTCAGTCCCATGCGGACATGTCTCAAGGCTTTTTTCCTCCTCCGAATCCATCCCCTCTGATTTCAGGAAGGTGAGAAATAGAGACACAGGCCTTCTTCCATGTTTACAATCTGCTCGCAGAACAAATCCATTTGCCGAAAGAGGGACGTGAGCCCGTGCTCCAGCTCCCTGTTGGTGAACTGCATTGGAGCACAAGGGCTAGCAAATCCCGCTGCAACAGAGCAGATCAGCCCGGACGATCACAGTGTTCCGCTCTGAATGAATTAACTGTCCATTGTGTGGTCAGACAGGGCCAAACTCACTTCCATGGTGTCGCACTGGTGCGGTAAGAGAAGGGTTTGAACCATGCGGTTGACACAGCAGATTAAAAAGGGCCTTGTCGCTGTGGGATAAACACCAGAGGCCTGATTCTCCATGGCCTGTGCCTCGTGCACTCCCTGCAGAGCGAAGGGAGCTCGGAGGGGCTGGGAAGTGTTACCACATCAGGATGGTATGGGCCATTTGCACATGGGGTGTGTGTAGGGAGAGGGGGGGCTTCATGGCCACGTTCGCTGTGCTGCATATGCTCTGCCCATTCTCCTAGTCCTGGCCAGCAGTTATTTCCTGGGTGGCTGCTTCCAGCCACGCTGTCCTCCGCTTTTCAATCAGCAAAGGCAATGGAAGAAGTGCGCCTCCCGTTCGGGAAGGGAAGCAGTGAGGTCTGTCATCCTGAGCGCTGGGGCACACTCAGAGAGGGGGCACTGCTGAAAACATCGGGCTTAACTGACTTTCCCAGGACCCCAGAATGCGTCGGTGGCAGAACGCTGAGCGTCGCGCATGTACGGACTCATCCCACCCTGTTGACTTCGCTGCAACCGGATAAGAAGCTCTTCCAAACGATCTGAAACGCGAGCTCTGGCTCGCTCCAACGGTTCAGACTTAAGCAGCCAGGAAAGAATTTCCCCCGTAGGGTCGGGACGGACAAACAGCTTCAGGGCAGCTTGAAGTTCAGCTCGGCAACACCGAGGGTGTGTCCTGCTTCTTGGGGAGGAGCTGGCGTGAGCAGCTTCATCCAGACGGAAAACAGGATAAAAGAGAGGCTCAGAGGCTGGGGGCGAGCTTGGCAGAGATCCAGGGCGCTGCACCAAACAGCTGGGGGTGGAAACATGCTGGGGGAGGGGCAGATTTGTTTGAAAGCACAGTGAAAACAAAGCAAAAGAGCTGGCTTCCCTTCGACCAGCCTTCCTGACCCAGCTCGATAGCAGTGGACAAACCATCCCTTTCATCCCCTCACAGCTGCTGCCGCTAGCAGCCCACGACACGGCACTCTGCTCCTGGGGCTGAGGGCGCATTTCACTGAAGTGGGATTGTCTGGGCCAATGTCGACAAGCTGCCGGGCTGAGCGATGGAAGAAGGGCCATTGGGAGCCGGTTCCATGAACATTCTCCACGCCTCCCTGAAATGCCTGCGAGTGCCAGCACACAGCAAGGGGGGGCGCAGCCAGATCACGTGGCTTTTCTGCTCCTCTCACTGCCCAGGCTGTCCCATTCCCTGCAGCGGAGTCACTCCCTATTTACACTAACGCCGTAATCAGCCACTGTCACCTGGGTCCTGCTAGCAGGATGACTGCCATCTTGGCCAGCCCCTTGGGGACCTCCAGAGCTGAAAGCATGGCTCTATGGCCTGAGCTAAAGACCCAGCATCTGCATCAAGGGCTGTAACAGACTCCCATCCTCTGCAGACTGGGCACGGCCCCAGGGAAAGAGGGGGGTAAACCTCAGCTGCCCTATAATGAAGTGCTGTTAGAGCAGGGGACTGGGCCTCAGAAGACCTAGGTTCTATTCGTGACCCCTGCTCCTGGCTTGGCCAACTCTCTTAATGGCTTTGTGCCTCAGTTTCCCCTTCTCTAAAACATGGATAACAATTCTTAGCCAGCTTTGAGAAGCACTTTGCTGTCCTGTGATTAAACACTAGGGATGGTCACAATCCTCCTGCTGGATGCAGTGCTTTCATTTCCTCACGTCACAGACACAACCCTTCATGGAGAGGGTTATTTAATGTGATGTTTTCTCCCAAGCAAGCAGGTATGTCCTTGTGTTTGGACCCAGCAGCCTTTGAAGGGAAGATAAACACCTCCTGAGTCAGGCATCCTTTAATCTTTCATTTCTTGCTCATCTATAATGGAAAAAGTTGTTGATGCCTGTCTGTGCTGACTGCAGATGGTGAAGGGCAAACAGGGACTCATGGAAAAAGCCAGCGAGCAGGTCATCAGAAACCCTTTGCTTTTTTGATACACTAAAAGGAACGCAGAGAGAACCACCTGGCAATTTCTGGGCCATTCGTTTTCAAGAAGAGCCTCTTACTGAAATCCACCGAGAGTTCTGCTTAAAAACCAGTGACAGGTGTGGGTCTTTTCTGACTGGGATCCAAGAACTGAACCTGATGAAGTTAGAAATGTCTCTAGGAGTTTCTCCACCATCCACCGCCAGTCCAGACTTAGGAATGTTGCCTTAGAAGAGGTTATGGTGATGCTAGTGCAGGATTGTCATGTTTTAGGGCCAGGTTTTGTGCCCACTGAAGTTAATGAGAGCTCTCCCATTGATTTCAAAGGATCCAGGATTAGACCGTTAATCCAGGATTATCAAAGGAAGTTAGGTGCCCAACTCCCATTGAATTGCAGTGGGGTTTGGTGCCTAACTTCCCTTGGCTCCTTTGAAAGTCCCAGCCTCAATGTTTCACTGTGTCCATTCCCCTCAGTCCCACACAGGAGACTTTGGCATGTTCACTTGCACGCAGTTTGGGAGCAGCCCCGTGCCCTTTGTCTGTAGCTCATCTGCTAGACTGACCCTTGGGCTGAAATCATTTCAATACCCTGAGGCGGTCTCTTGGCCAGATTAGGCACCAGCTCTGCTTTTCGGGTCCTTTGTTATTTGTCTGACCCCTTGCTCCTGGCAGGCGTGATTCACAGGGGGGGGGGGGGGGGGGGGAGGGGCTTTGTCTATAGTAAACATTTTTTCCATGCACTGCTTGTTCACCACAGTTCAAGGATGTTGGGCCAAACGAAGATCTATTAAACAGAACTCACCTTAAATCATTTGAGCTTAGGCTGCTAGGAGGGACTTTTGATTAATTTCACCACTTGATATGAGAAGGGACCGTAGCGTAAACCAAGTCTAGCAAATGCTAGGAGCTATAACTGATGACAGATACACCAGGGGCTGTATTCAGTGGTTCTAATGACCTTGTTTTGTTCTCTGCTGTTACCACATTTGGCAGGGGATTGGATTTATTTCCATAAACCACCGTTCCCCTGATTTATACCTTGCATGCAGATTGTTAAACATACATTTCTGGATCACTGGCTTTCTTCTTTAGGTCCCCAGTGATTACAGGGAGGTTGCATTACTCCCCCCAACCCCCCCCCCAACCCCCGGGGTAATTAATAATAGTACTTGGTGCTTACACAGAAGTTTTCATCTATAGATCTTGGCTTTACAAAGTAGCATTATCTCCAACTCCCTAGGTCTGCTGCAGTCACTGGGGCGTGCAGTGGGAGACAAAGGTAGCTTTATGCCACCCTGATTCCTTACCCAGTTCAGCCCTTGGCACAAGGTAGAGACATCTGATGGTTGCTCTAACTTGTGCAGCTGGACCTGGCCCCTAAACGTCTGTGACACCGGACAGGGATTGCTGGAGCACAGCCGGACTTTGGACATGCCCCTCAACCCAGGAGCTGCCAGGAAGAGTGAACTGGAGCCAGCACTAACTAGCTCTGTGCCACCCAGGGGTTCCCCCAGACCAGAGGAATACCAGCTTGTTAGACCACGGCCAAAATCTGACCTATTATCTTTGTTTTGCATACAGAATATAAGCAAAGGTCGGGGAGGTTCTGTGATTTGACCAAAGTCGCACAGCAAGTCAGTGACAGAACCTACATGGCCTGATGCTCAGCTCCATGTTCATCCCACTGCTAGACCGTCTGTACTTACTGTAGCCTCAGCGGCAGAATATTCTCCTCTATAGGAAACCTTTTCCAGGAGCCATGTAGAGAGAAAACCACTGGCTTCATGGGCTCCTACCACCTCACCCCCACTTCTGTCACCCACCCTTTGTATCAGCATCCATAGACTTTAGATGCCCCTGCTTGGCAAATGTTCTTAGTTTTTGCTATTGTGTCCAAGCATTTGGTTCCCCAGTTTCCCGCTAGCACAACAAAGTACGTCTCATTCCCTGCCACTGCGGAAACTTCGGGTACTGGTGCGCCTCAGTCCCTCCGGTTCTCTGCCTGCGGCACACAACAATTTAGTCTCCAAAGGACGGATATGCATTAGTCTGGTGAAACTATGTGGTTCTACGACTAAAGGGTGGGTCCCGAATTTCACATAGTGAGTGCATTGTTGGGCCATAGGGATGGCTGGGTTCTTCTTGATACTATGGCTCACAATAATCTCAAGGAGCCTTTAGCAGCTTAGCATATCAATTAGTATTTGAATAGAGTAAGAAGATTATTGGCGCAGTGCAGATGAAGAGCCACTGCTGGGTCGGTGACGATGACTCATGTGCTCTCATCCCCGGACTGAAAGTCCTTATGAATTTTATGCAGAAGAAGTTACTATTATGGATCTAGAGAAGCCGCTTTTCTAAATGAGTTCTCCAAAGGCACTAGGTCCCCATTCTGGGCTGTAGCTTGAGAGCTTTGGGTATTAAAAAAAAAAAGCCATTTTTTGAATTAGAGACGTGTAAAAAGCATAGCCCAGAGTGAATTTTTATGGCCAAGTTATAAACTCTTCAATGTCGGGGATTAAGGTGGAGACATTGATACAACATTAACTACTGTGGCATAACCAGCCCTGCTGTGATACGCATGGAGTGGGGGACAGGGCATACTGCAGTAACCTTTGCCAGCAGCTCTTTTTAACCTGCACGGCCTGTATAATCTTGCTTCTCAGTGATCTGCACCACAGAACAATCCAGGGGGTATTTTTAGAAACACAGGGCTCAGTAGTTGCTGCCCCAGCTATGAGAGCTTTAGACCCATCCCCTGGAAAAAATGAGGTGGGGGGGGCAGGTCTATGATGTCATTACCTTTTACCCCTGAGCAATGGCAGGGTGACCCCCGTAGTGTCCGGCCATCATGCATGAGCAAGCCCCAGTGAGAAGTTCCTGTCCTACCAGCAAAAAGCACTTGTTAAAAACATCAGAGCGGCCATATTGGGTCAGACCAATGTTCCTTCTAGCCCAGTATCCTGTCTTCCAACAGTGGCTGGTGCCAGGTGCTTCAAAGGGAATGAACAGAACAGGGCAATTAGTGAGTGATCCATCCCCTGTCGTCCAGTCCCAGCTTCCAGCAGTGAGAGGTTTAGGGACACCCAGAGTATAGGGTTGCAACCCTGGCCATCTTGGCTAATAGCCATTAATGGTTCTATCTTCCATGAATTTATCTGATCATTCTTTTTTGAACCCACGTTCAGTCTTTGCCTTCACAGCATCCCCCCTCAACAAGTTCCACAGGTTGATGGTGCATTCTGTGAAGAAGTACTGCCTTATGTTTGTTTTAAACCTGCTGCCTATCGATTTCCGTCAGAACGGTGCCCTGAAATGCCAAGCCATAGGTCCGACTGGGCTGGGAACAGTGTGAACTTACCCGGGACTGGTTTTCATAAGCCTTACAGCAGGGGTTCTCAAACTGGGGGCCGGGACCCCTCAGGGGGTCGCGAGGTGATTACATGGGGGATTGCTGTCAGCCTCCACCCCAAATGCCTCCAGCATTTATAATGGTGTTTAAATATATAAAAAAGTGTTTTTAATTTATAAGGGGGGGTCACACTCAGAGGCTTGCTATGTGAAAGGGGTCACCAGGACAAAAGTTTGAGAGCCACTGCCTTACAGAATATGTACATTGTACAGCCCAGACCAAACACCGGGCCCCGCCAAGGTCGCTCTGCTCTGGTGGAGCAGCACAAAGCCGCCTTGAAACCGTTCTCAAAGAACAATGGAGGATTCCCCTAGTGGGGGAGAATTCCGGGCTGGCCCCCTTCCCAGTGCAGAGGGCATGTCAAGTCCAGCTGGGGTGGGGCGAGAGAGCGTGATGGGGCCGGAAGGAGCGGAGTCGGAGCAAGGTGCACTCTGCTGCTCCCTGGCCAGCAGAGTGATCACTAAGGCCTGCTGTACCTGGCATAGGTTGGAGCAGATCCATGAACTTCAGCACTCTCCTGCGCAAACATGGTGGCCTTTTCACACCACCCCGAGTGGTTCCCATTTGTCCAGGCACAAAATGGCGCCCCCTGCAGTTAATTGTGGACACAGCCACTACCCACTGCACATTTCCGTGTCCAGCACTCAGGTACTTCGATGCCTATATTGTAGCGTTTGCACCCACTGCTAATTGTGCGCGTAACAGTAGCACGTGGAGTCAGTGGCTATTGACTCCTGGCATGGGACAAGGGCATGAGCCTTGGGAATGCTGACCCAGGTCCTGTGACTGAAGCCAAGAAATGTCGTTTCCATTATTTTATTTTTTTTGGTCAGATCTCCTGTGTCTCAGACCCTGCTGGCAGTGGCAACATGTGCACAACTGCACCCAGAAACACGGAGACTTGAGGCCTTGTTCCATAAATCTCTACGGCAACTCACTAAAATAACAATGTGGGTAAATGATCTTTTGGCTGGCTTTTGTCCATTGTATAACGAGCCAGTTCACCGCTGGAGAGCAGGAGCATCAAAGAAATGCTCTTCTGCTGGAGGTCTTTATCCAAACACTTCCCTAGCAAAGCCCCGGTATGCAATGCTGCTGAATATGGCTGGGAATTAATCTAAATTTGATTCCCATAAGGGAGTCCATATTTTTCAAATAGAGACAAATCCAGTTACACAGGCAGAGTTTGGTTCTGATTTGAGCTGGGCACAATCACCAACTTAGGATCCTGATTTGGACTCAGATCCAAATGTCCCCAAAGCACTGGAGCAACTGTCTTTTCACTTGCCATTCAGCCGATTATATGCCTACCTATAGTCTCTCTGAGAGGCACATCTCTTGGGAATTCAAGCATCACAAAGAGCCAGCAATCACATTCACATTGAGATAGGAACTTCAGCCTGAGTTCAGCTGTTCAGATTTATGCCCATCTCTAGTTCTCAGCACTCAATGCTCCACCAGCCTCCCTGTTATGTGTTAGAAATTAAACGGCAGGACTCAAAACTGCTGCTCATTACAGAAAACACCTTCATCACATCAGTCCTGATCCTTCTGCCACCCAAGTCAATAGCAAAACTCCACTTCTCTTTGGTGGAGCAGGACCAGACCCGTTGTCAAATTAAAATATTCCTATTTACGAATCTATTGAATAGAAACATGCTACATAAAAATATTAGGGCTTCTCATTTGCATTGGGCCACAAGTCCAGCAAAAGGTGAGAATACTCCTCAGGTAGCAGCTTCTTTCTGCAGAGTTGGCCCCTACCTACCAGCCATTCCAGTTCTGTGCACAAGAACCAGCACAAGGCCCATGCAGCAGCGCACAGAAAAGCCACCTCTGCGCTGGGGCGAACGTTGCTTCTACCGAAT
This sequence comes from Emys orbicularis, assembly GCF_028017835.1. Taxonomy (NCBI): domain Eukaryota; kingdom Metazoa; phylum Chordata; order Testudines; family Emydidae; genus Emys; species Emys orbicularis. The sequence goes on along the minus strand of NC_088686.1, from coordinate 8,345,799 downwards.
TTAAACCAGTCATTTGAGCTCCTAGCGGTCAGCCCATCCCGAAATGTGGATGGCCCTTTAAGAGTTTGAAAGGTCCAATATCTATATATAGAAGGATCAAAGGGGGATATGGACAGAGAGGAAGTTGTCCCAGGAACGAGTGGTGCTTGGGAGGATAATCCCGTTGCTATATCTTTAAGGGCCAGGAGCCTTGGAGAGAGGGTGGGGCAAGGCTCCCCACTCCCCCAATCAACTGGGGACCAGCATAAAGGCTGCCTCCTCTGTTACAGCAGGACAGACCCCAGGAGATACCCACAGGGAAAGGGTGGGCTGCCGAGCAGCCTAAAGGGTAATTGAGGAAAAGAGGCCAGCTAGGGGAGAAGCCGGTAGAGGCCCCACAACTGGCTAATCCAGAACTCAGCTCCTGGGTAAGGAGAAAGAGTGGCACCACCAACCAATACAGCCCAAGTCCACAGAGGAGAGCCGGGGATTCTGGCTTAAGGAGGGGCTGAAAAGGGATAACCCCTAAAAGGAATGGGGAAGGCTGCCCAGACCAGAGACTGTTTTCAGGTGCAGGACAAGAAGGTCTCCTGAAGGAGCCGGGGGGACTAAGACTGAAATGGTGAATAGCCCTAGATGTACTTGACGGAGCGTGGGTTTACGGAAAGCGAGTCTAATTAAACACTGTCAGTCTGGACTTGTTCATCACTTGGGTGAAGGGAAGTGAGACACACGCTTACCTGCAGCACCAGACCTGATGGAAAGGGGATGCACCAGGGTGACCTTCATTCCATCAGCCCCTTTCACCCCTAAATGTGGCTGACCCATTTCTCGGTGGAGGCACACTGGAAAAAACCGCCATGCAGAATGGACTGCAGGAGCAGTTTTAATGACAAGTTATCTGTATTTCTCAGCATGAATTGGGCCATTTACAGTAACTTTGGAGTGGTTTTTATTTCAGTACGTGGGCCAGTGACGTCCAGTCAGCCATATTCTAGAACTAAGACATGACTGAAAAATTCTGTTTGATTATTGACATTGATGAGGGTGGCTACTCGCTGGTGTGTGTGGGGGTTAAATATATATAATTCTGCTTTGTAAAATTCCTTTCTAAGAGCCTGAGTATAGGTTTAACATGCACTGACTGAGTTTGAGAAAGTCATGAATTCTTTTGGGTAATATTTTTAAAAGTGCCAAAGGCTCAGATCCTCCAAATTATGTAGGTGCCTAACTCCCATGGCTTCCAATTGGAGTTAGGCACTTTTGAGGATCTGGGCCTTAGGCCTTACAACGCTGAGTGGAGCAGTACCCAACTACTTTTAAAAATCTGGGCCACAGCCTCCTACGTCCCACTAAGACTTACACTCCGAAGTCACATAGGGCCTGATCCTGCACCACTGAGGTCAATGGAAGATTGGACCCTTTGTTGTTTTTGAAATTCGTCCATATTACTTAGATGATAGGATAACTAAACTAAGCATACCCTGGAACATCAGAATACATAAGATGATCAAATATGCCTTCCTATTTCTTATATGCAGAAGTTTTGAAGACTTGGGGACCTTCTCATATATGGGTACCAGAGACTTTGTACAGTCCTAAAATGATCAAGCAACATGACTTTCCCCCTATTTTTTGCACACTGATCGATATACCATACGTGGCATGAACATAGGCAATCAAAATCTCATGCTAGAAATCAAGGCTTCCCTACATATGCACAGGGAGAATACATACCTGGATACCTTTACACATTCAACAGTGTTGCTGCTGTAGGACTAGCTGCAGTAGGAAAAACAGCAGTCCTTCAAAGCGAGATTTGGAATTTTGCAATGATAGGGCAGGCTGCTCAAGGAAAGCACAGGTGAGCAGTGTATATTCCTTTTGAAGATCTGCAAGTCCCAGGATTCTTGCACAATCTTCTCTGCTACAAAGACAACATCACAGCCCTACAGGCAGACAGAGGTATGAAGCCTTCAGAACAACTCTAATAGCTTGATACTGGAATTTTTGGTGTCTATCTAAAATGGACACCCTGTGGCCATACCCTGGATCAGCATGCTCTCTTCCCCGCTCAGGAGGAGGAATTCTACAGGCAAGTAACTCTGAGAAACCCCAAATCAGAATGTATCTTCCATGATGAGCAGAGTGGTTGTAGCTGTGATGGTACCTGGATATTAGAGAGACAAGGTGGGTGAGGTAATATCTTGTATTGGACCAACTTCTGCTGGTGAGAGAGACAAGCTTTCAAGCCACATCGAGTTTTTGTGTGGCTCGAAAGCTTGTCCCTCTCAGTCCAGTCCAAGATATTACCTCACCCCCCTTGTTTGCCATGATGAGCAGAGTCAGTCAGATGCTATGCCAGTATCTCCTCTGTGCCTCACTTTTCCCGAGTCACCGTTAGATTTAAAGTTGTGTGAAGCGAACTGGATTAGAGCCTTCTCCTCCTGCTATTGGTCCAAACCACCTATGCTGTGTCTCCTAGGGAACTGCCTTTGGGCACTGGTCTGAGGTAAAGGTTTCATCCAAAGTACTCCACAAACTTCCAGGCCACTGCAAGCCATGCACTCTCTCCCCACCCCTAGGATTTTCAGGTAGGTTGCAGGGATGTGCTCTCATTCCATGAAGGCTGGGATTCGTTAAGAGGAATGCATCTCCCACTGATTTGCCTTGGAGTTGGACATCTGACTGTCATAGGCTGCTTTGAAAACCCCAGCCTGGGTCTCCTTCCTGCATTCTGGGCCTGCTCCTCAGAGAGATCTTCTGTTGGCTCGTGTCCTGCTTTCTAGTTCACTGTGCCAAGGTAAAGAAAGCCAGCTGCTTCCATCCTTCCTCACCCTAGGAGCATCACAGAGCTGCTTTATTTGGACCTCCTTCACACACTTATTCTTCGCTGAGGTTGAATAACACAGTGGGTATTTTTGGTCAGTAAAATATCGTCTATTTTCCAAGCTCAACAATGTCTGGATAAGTCTTCCCTGCATCCTTCACTCCGCCTTAGCACACCCAGGCAGCAGCAGCGGGAAGTTAGCCAGTACCATGCAAACTGTTCAAAGGAAACAGAGGGGGAAAGCCCAGGAGGGATGGTGGGGACTGAAAGAAAGAGCAGGGTCCTAACTTATATCAGAGATGTTTCTCTAACACAGTCATGGATAGTCCAGTTGCTTAGGTGTAAAGAGTGAGACATTTTCATCACACTGAAGGCAGACCTTATTCGCTGGAGTAAGGAAATAAAGCCAAGTGACAGCCAGCTCCCACCGGCTTTGCTCCACAAGTTTGTTCAGCCCAAGACAACATGTTGTGTTCGGACGCTCCTCAAGTCTCCCTCAGAGTCTTTGATCGCTCTAGTGGGGCCTCTTGCTACTGGCTCTGAGGGGAATAGCGGAAAACAAACAGCCACGCATTTTATTTTCTATTTAAAGTCACGTTCATGAGAGGCATTGTGAAATGGTCACTGCACTTCAGCTTCAAAGCCCATCCTGACTTTGGTCTCCTCACCCTGATTGCAAGCCGGAGTGCTGTTAGTGCTGATATTTATGTCTGATATGCCCCGGCTGTGACCTCCTTAACCATGCAGCTGCTACATCAGACATGCGGTGAAAACTCCAAAGGAGGAGATTGTCTGAAAACGGCAGGCTGCCCTGTGGGTTACTTATTTTAATTCTTAGGCTCAGATCTTCAGTGGTGTAAATCAGAGACGCTTTTCAAGAGAGCTACACCAATTTCCACCAAAGAGCCAATCCTTACTGCTGACCTCTTTCACTCCCCCTTATATTTAGTTTATAGGAGCCAATTTTTATCACCAATGTTGCTGATTCTGATGACTGCATGATAAGTAAGGCCCTACTTAATTGGCAATATTGTGGCTCCCACAATATTAGGCTTCTGCTGCAATTTTGTCAGCCGTGTGGCTCCTGCTGTCATCCTGGGGCGGTGGGGTTCCCACTGTCAGCCCCACACATGGTGGGTGTTCTGCTGTCAGCCCGGGGCAGCTGGAAGCCGGGGTCCTGCTGTCAACCCCACACATTAATGACTGTAATATAGCTGCATCAAAATGTCTGGTTATCCCCCCCCCCAAAAAAAGAGCAGGCATAACGTAATATTTGAGTGTTTATATTGTTCCATCAAATTTTTCTTAAACAAATAGGTCTTTTCTGGCTTTTCCGAATTACCACAATTAATGTCCATTATTACTTTTCCAAAATTTTCCATGTTGTGTTTGCAATTTAGCCACCATTATTTGACAATCATCCCGCAATTCAAGAAGGGCCTTAATGACAAGGCTATTTTAGTATTAAAAAGGACATCATCAGCTGTATAAATCCAGCTAAATAAACTCGAGAGCTAGTCAGTTTGAATAAAAATGAGTTCATAGTCTGAGCTATCACACCTGTCCTAGTTCCCCTGATGCATCTCTCGGTACGTCTTCACTACCCGCCGTATCGGCGGGTAGCAATCAATTTATCCAGGATCGATATATCGCGTCTCGTTAAGACGCGATATATCGATCCCCGAACGCGCTCACCGTCGACTCCGGAACTCCACCGGAGCGAGCGGCGGTAGCGCAGTTGATGGGGGAGCCGCGACCATCGATCCTGCGCCGTGTGGACCCCAGGTAATTTGATCTAAGATACTTCGATCTCAGCTACGCTATTCGCGTAGCTGAAGTTGCGTATCTTAGATCGATCCCCCACTAGTGTAGACCAGCCCTCTGTGATCTTTTTACAATCAGTTTCCTGGGGGGAGTGACGAAATTCATGGTGTGGCCACAGAACAGTTTGCAGGATTGGGGCCTAATGGATGATACATGTGTAAACTGTGAACCAGAACCAACAGGGTTTGCTGCCACATGCACAAAGAGATCATCTGTGAAGAATAAGAAACCCCTTTATTCAGAAAAACGGAAACACTTTCCCTTGATCTTTTAGTTGCAGTGAGTGGACGTCACTTGTAACACTAGTAGATTATTTTTAAAATCACACTTTTGCCTTAGGGCTAACTCAGTGGTTTGAGCATTAGCCTGCTAAACCCAGGGGTGTGAGTTCAATCCTTGAGGGGGCCATTTAGGGATCTGGGGCAAAAAACTGTCTGGGGATTGGTCCTACTTTGAGCAGGGGGTTGGACTAGATGACCTCCTGAGGTCTCTTCCAACCCTGATATTCTATGATTCTATTTAAGTTAACCATGTCCCTTTAAGGAACTAGAATTTATCCAGCAAATGCCAATGAAATTTGGACTTTTCTCTTGAGGTGAGCAGGAGAATTCTGAATTAAATATTATATATCCTGTTAAAGGAACACTACCAACTTGTATTTGGCCCTAAATGTAGGTTTTAGAAGAATAAGCTCTTGGAGAATTTAAGAACACTAGAAACGTTTGCTACTTGTAAAACAATTCCCGTGAAAAGAGTTTCCTGGCAGTGTTTACAACCCAAACATTGCAGCACTAAGACCCTGAAAGTGAAACTGATTGTAAATGAAAGTGGATATCAGTTTAACCTGACAATTTTTCTTTCAATTGCTACTGAATAGCCTAGGCTCTTATCAGCTGCTGTTCTGTTTCAGTGTATTTGTAGCCAGCTTTAAGATCATTAATTCATATCTCTAACTTGTAAGAGTTAAAGTCAGGACTCTCTATAACTATGAATGTAGCGCAACCTCACCCTCAAATCCAGCATAATACATGTAGAGATCCTACAACAATCTCTTCTCTCTTTTCCTACAGAACTTCATTCAAAATATCTGCCATGTGTGGTGGATACTGGGTTGTGAGCGGAATGAATCATTCTTATGGCCTCACTAGCACATTGTACAATGTAGCAGAAAAATGGACAACTGACGTGGAAATACCAGAGCCGTCATAATGGTCCTACTACACACACACTGTGCCCAGCACCATCGCTCAACCCACACCTAGCTCCAAGCGAGTGGGCAGTCAAAAAGCAAAGGAGACAGGGCCAGTGGAGATGGTATCCTCCCCTGCCCACAACATACACTCAGACGTGGCTTTGGGAAAACACAGGTTAGTGTGGCCAGAGGTGAATGGGAAGATTAATAAAGAATGAAAGGAGGGTAATGTAATTAATGCAAATCACCCTGCGTTTATGGAAAATAGAGCCTGTCAATCTAATTTGATATCTGTTTTCGATGAGATTACAAGTTTGGTTGCCATTAAATGCAGATTTATTGAAATTGTTCATGGGAAAAGGTTGGTTTGATGAATTTCCTGACTTGAAAAAAATCCTTCTAAAACGTTTCAAAATTGTCAAGATATTCCATCTTGACTCCTTTGAAATGAAAAGTTTCAGGTTTCTGTTTTGAAATGACTTTAGTATAAAGTAAGTAAAATTTCTAAATAAAAAAAGTTAAAGTTAAAGAAAAAGAGGTCAAAACTGAAACATTTCAAATATATTCAAAGGAAATGTTTCAGTGACCTGAACCGGTCCCACCCCCACCCCCTGTTTGTTGGTTCATGAAAATTTGTGGAACAAAAAGTTAATCTCAATTTGGAAAACTGGCTTAGGCCTAAACAAGAATTCCTGCTGTTGGCCTCACATACCCTAGATCGGTGATGGTGTGATCTTGTGGCTTGACCCTACCTGCCACTCATTTGATGGACTGAAACCTATACGGACCACCCCATAGAATCCCTGTTGCCCATCGATCTGTAGCATTCAGGGTTTCCCAGGGCCTGGGTATCACTGGCCTATGATGGCCTGGCAACCAGGAGACCCCTCTATTTGCCAAGACTGTTGTATAAACAAACTGATACCTTAGTGTGGGAACACGGTGCTCCGTGAAACACTGTCCACTCCTAGATGGACACCAGCCAGCTGACATTCCCAGGCTGGGCACAGCTGGGATGGAGAATCTAGCCCTGTCACTGTAGATCAAGAGGTTGGCTAGCTGACGAGGAAGTACAGTAGGGCTGGATCTTAGTGAAGCCTTTCTGAATGCTTCCCATCCTTTTCATTCCTTTACCCTCTGGCCCCAGGAGGAGTGCAATTTCCACCTGGCGTGTTTGATGCCAGAAGAGCTATCGCACAAACAGAGCAAGAAGGGGCACGCCTTCTCTTTAAGGAAATGAACGATCAGGGACAGCGAATGTTCAGTGAGTGTTTCAGTTACCGCCCACCCTAGGAGACAAAGTTCAAGTGGGCTCCATAATTCTTCATTTGATTCATTAGAAACAATCCCAGAAAATAAAGCGTATAAATATGTAGGGAAAATGGCCCCACCTAGCTAGCTTCAGTAAATCACCTGATCAACCCTGTCTACTTAGCTATGCCTCATTCACAGTTATTAAGATCTTTCTGCTGTAAAAATATTCTCCACCCATCTGGGTAAGCCCAGACTACGGCTAACCTACTTATTACATGAGCCCGATGACTGAACAGTCATGAATGTTCACACAGCCCACACATATTGGGTGGGAAGGTTGCCACCCACTCAGATTTTGTCTAGAGAACCTAGTTTTGACAGGTGTGTTCCAGTTCCCATTGCTAATCCCGAATGTGTACACCCCTCCAGGGTCATGAACAGAGCTGGGAGAATCATGTGGGAGAATTTAGTCCATTTTCCTAGTCACTAATTTTCTGCAAACAAACTACAATTTTTACAAACCTGATCCACTGAAGACAATGGGCATTTTGCCAGTGATTTCACTCAACGTGAGCAAAGCTGGGGCGTGTTTGAAATATTTCCACCAGTGGTTTGGGTGAACAAATCTCAGGAATGGCTGGCTCGCTCTCTGAGCTGTGTGACTGTCACATGGTACTGTGTCTCTTCCCTGATTGGATAACTTAATCTTTATAAACAGTCCATCCACTTCTGCCCCAAACAAACTGGATTTCATGTTGAAAGCAATCTGGGTTACAACCCCAAAATTTACTTTCCCTAGATATTCTTGTGAATAAAACCCCGGTCGCACAAACATTGGTGAAAATCAAATCAGGAGGTGGGCAAGTGCAAATGAAACCTGGTTCTAATGAGAAATCACTGGAACATCCATGCACAATATTTCTCACTAGTGATCACGTGAGGTTTCTGGTGCCATCTGAAGCCAGACAAGTACCACTGTCCTGATTCCTTAGTGCCCATCCATAAGACGCTGTCTGGCAGGCAGATTCTCCTGCTCTAGAAAGCAAAAGAGCCGTAAGCTGGATAATGCCAACCGGCAAAAATCTTTTGAGTTCCAACGGCAGTTTCTAGTGGGAGAAAAGCTGACAAAGAGCCAGTGACCTTTGGTGCCTTGCCCCGGAACACAAGCAGAGCTGCAGCTGTTGAGCAGAATGCAAGCCTGGGAGTTCATTGCCGTTTTCCCAGTGGACTCTTGTTGAAGAGCAAGTGGAATAAAACAGCAGAGGTGCACTTCAAACTGCTCCAGGCACCGCAGCCCGCACAGCTGCTGAAGACAGAGGGGAAAGCTCCAAACAAGATCTCCCCAATCCAATTTTGCTCTGTGCATGGAGATTGGAGCACGCTTGGGACCTGCAGGCTGCAGGATTCCTGCAGTTCACTAGACCTAGGTCTGAGCTCCTGAACACCAGGAAACCTTCAGTGAGTCAAGAATGCAACAGCCCACAGAGCTGGCCCTGGGTGTTTTTCTACCCCGTTTTCACCCCCCTCCCTCCTGAACCAGCAGAGCAAAAAAGGCAGACGAGCTAGTGATGTGGTGCCCCCCCGCCCCCACCTTGCCCAAAGATGTGCTGATTTGTCACCCCTGATCACCCACCCCTCAGGCCAGCCCCGATAGCCCCTCTCCTCAGCAACCCCAGCCCTGAGAGCACATGGCCTCCTCTCTTCCCATTGGCTCCCCCGAGAACACTGGGTCAAGCCCAAAGACAGGGTCCTTATCTTCCAGGCAGTCTTCATGGCACCGGCCACCAAAGCCCCTCGCTCTGTGACAATGGTCAGGTGCTATGATGCTGCCAACCTCAAGGCTGACACTCATGGGAGCTGGAGAGAGGGCCAAGGCTCTGGAACGCATAGGGAAGGTTTGCATGACCAGAAATTCACAGCCTGCAGATCCAAGGGCAAAACGCACATCTATGACTTAACTCCCTAGCTGCAACTGAGATCAGCGAGAGAATCATAGAACATCAGGGTTGGAAGAGACCTCAGGAGGTCATCTAGTCCAACCCCCTGCTCAAAGCAGGACCAATCCCCAGACAGATTTTTACCCCAGTTCTCTAAATGGCCCCCTCAAGGATTGAACTCACCACCTTGGGTTTAGCAGGCCAACGCTCAAACCACTGAGCTATCCCTCCCCCTGAGGAAGAAAAAGAGGTGCAGACAAGAAGGAAAAGAAATAAAGAAGTAGGAGTGGGGTGGATGGAGGCAAGGAAAAAGGAAATAAAAATGAACTAATACATTTACCTAACTGGGTTGGAAAATTTGGCATCACACTATTTGTATATTTGCTCTTAATTCTATGAAATGCACCCAGCTACCACTGTGACGAGCAACATTATCCATCCATGGTTAGGTAGAGGGATACCACATGGTCTGGAAATCCACCAGCACTGGAGATTTTCATGGCCAAACTCAACAGCCATCTTTCAGGGACAGCTGAGAATGAAATAAATCCTGGTACTGGGCAGACAAATGGATGATTTGATTTACTAAATGGTTATTTCCACCCCCAACTCCTTCCCTCCAGGAATGTTCTCCTAACTCCTGCGAGTGGAAACGAAGGTACATCCAGGAAAGCTGTTTCTTTGCAGCATGTGAGAGAGGGCTGGATTTCAGAATGGCACCTTTGGCGTGAAGTTAGAGATGGGCCAATGTTCGATCCAGACCTAGAGCTGCAAGCTAAAGTTCTGGATGTGGGTTCAAAAGGCTGACCCTGAGTTAGGGCTAGGTTTGGGATTTGCAGCTAACTCCTGCAAAATGCATTTGCACAGACGCCCACTGGTGGTTCGCGACTCCGTGTCAACAACTTTTGTCAGGCCTACTTGCTTGTCATACTCTCTGTTTAAAAGGTGCAATGTAAGGTATCCTATAAACAAAAAATCACGGCCCATGACCTGTCCATGACTTTTACTAAGACCCCTGACTGCTCGGGGGGGTGGGAGAGACCAGTGGCACCAGCTGCCGGGGGCCACCAAGCAGTGGCTGCTCCAGCTGTCCCCAGGGCCACTCACCCACCGCTGCTGCCGCCACCCCCGGCGGTCCCTGGGGCCAACTGCTGGGGCTGCCGGAGCAGCAGCCAGTGTGGCTGGCCCCGGGGCCGTTCTAGCAGCCCACCCACCACTGCTCCAGCTGTCCCCAGGATGGCTGCGGGGCTGCCCAAGCGGCTGGCTGCAGAGCGGCTCCAGCAGCGGCCGGTGTGGCTGTCCCTGGGGCTGCCTGAGCAGCTGGGCCAGCTGCGTGGGTAGCTCTGGGGTCAGCCACACCGGCCGCTGGAGAAGTCACGGAAAGTCACGGAATCCCCATGACTTCCACGACCTCTGTGACAGACACGGAGCCCTAGCTCTAGGAAAAGGAGGGGTGAGAACCCATGGTTATCCTTTGCTCAAGGAGACAAAGAAACCCAGTGCTCTGGGCGATGTGTGTTGGATCCCGGCTCAGGATTGGCCAACGACACTGGAAGAAGGACTGGGGTAAGAAAATGCCTTTGAACAAAAGACTCTGGTTTGTTAAGTCAGGTTTTAGCGTTAGAAGCATCTTTTTTCTTTTGTTTGTTTGAAACCATTTCTAACCCGATTCCTTCTCCTTGCCCCCCTGCTTAAATCTCTGCTCTTCGTTAATAAACTTACTCTTGTGCGCTCCAGACTGCAGGGTGAAATCCTCAGCCAAGCTAGCTGGCCGGTGCTGGGCGCTGTCTCTTTAAAAGAGCAGCAAACCTGAGACGGTTTTGTGAGTGCTACAGGGAGAGGGGCTGGACACTCCAGTTTGGGGCAAACTCAGGGCTGGTAGGGTCACCCAGCGAGGAGCACCCAGGCTGGGGGACGCGAGGGTGAGGCCGTTGTGTGATGAGCAGGCTGCAGGTGGCAGGGCTCTGAGTCACAGCTGCATAGCGTAGAGGCACCAGGGTCACAGGGCAAGCGGTGACACCTCCCCCCCGAGCTGGGCTGGATCCCACAGCGTCACATTGCTCTTGGGAGAATTTTGGCCCCAAATGGCAGAAGGCTCATGAGCTCAGCTGCTCCTGGGAGATTTCTTCCTTCTGTTATAGTGGTGAGCTCAGGAGAGCAACTTCGCACCATCTTGGACCGCATCTGGGGCAGATCCAGGAAAACAACTCGTCCGACCTAGAGCCTCCGCCGCGGGAGTGGGTTCGAATCCAGCTCTTTCCTTGTCTCCCCTTCTTGCCAAGCTGGTGCTATAACCACTGCCTAAAAGTTCCCAACAGGGCCAGAAGCCACCCATGACTCGAGTTCCTCTGAGCTGGGCACCACATCCCACAAAGCCTCCCCGAGACAGTGAGGACCAGGCTCGTATCCTGGGACGCAGACAGAGACATTAGGTCCCAAGGGATGGAAATCGACAAAGCTGCTGGTAATACTGGCAAGCGCCATTCACCACCTGTGGGGCAGGAGGTTTGAACTGACCTTGTCCCCCCATTGAACCAGCAGAGCTGCTGCACCCCAAGAGCAACTCCCTCTGGAGGAAGGCAGGCAGCCTTTGCACTGCAGGCCTTCCCAAGAGTGTGGCCAGAAGAGAGAGGCTTTAAATTGCACGCAGCTCTCCACAGGAGACTCACGAATGTTGGCCGCGGACTCATCACATTTCCCACCCATCACACCTTGGCCAGCACCACCCAGTCTGGAGCTAAACCAATCATCTCCCAGCCTCCAGTGGAGTAGTTGTCATGAGCACCACTGCTATTCCCGTCCCCGGAGGCTGGGGGACACTGGAGCCAAGGGGACTGAGCACTGCACTTGGACTCAGGAGTTCTGGGTTCTAGTCAGGGCCGGCACCAGACGAGAAAGCACGTGCCTGGGGCGGCACATTGTAAGGGGCGGCATTCCGGCCAATTTTGGGGCGGCCAGCCCAGCCCTGAAGGGGCACAAACTAGCAATCCCCGCTGCTCACCGTGCCGCCGGGCTCCCCAGGACGCGCCACTCCCCGCCACCTGCACTGGCCTCCGCCTCCCGCGCCGCTCTGAGCCCAGCCCGGCCGAGCCGCCTTTAAAGGAGCGGCTGAGCCAGCACCTCCTGCAGCCCCCGGGGGCTCCGCCTGCCCGGCCGGGAGAGACACCCCAAGGCCGGAGGGGGGAGCCCCTCACCCGGCTGCGAGCGGGCTGCAGCGCCTGGCAGCCCACAGGCAGAGGGAGCGGGCGGGTGCCGCCCTTCACCCCCCTGCAAGCCGCCTTCCACGCGCTCCCTGCGGCTGCCATTTTTTGTTTGTTTCTTTTTTTGCTTCGGCAGTCTGGCCGCCCTTTTTTGTTTGTTTGTTTGTTTGTTTTTGCCTGGGGCGGCAAAATAGCTAGAGCCGGCCCTGGTTCTAGTCCCAGCCACTGGCCTGCTGGGTGACCTTGCACAAGTCACTTTGCCTCTCCTTGCCTCAGTTTCCCCATCTGTAGAAGGGTGATCCTGAAACTGACTTCCCTTTGTAAGCGCTTTGAGACTGACAGATGAAAAGTGCTACATAAGAGTCCGGCATTATCATAATGTGAGCCCAGGGTTATGCCAGCAGCAGCACAGGTTGAATGACTCCCTCGGTGTTTCAAAGAACAATCCCTGTAACAAGGGCAGCGATGGGTCTGGTCAAAGGCGCCGGTGTTGTGAGCTGTGTTCGATTTAAGCGGCGGTGACCTGGGCTGAGTTCGAAGGAGCAGGTTCTGTGCCTGTGCGGCCCAGTGTTTGAAAAAAGGGCGACACTGTTGGGAGGAATGAAAGGAAAGAATCAGCCTGCAGGTGTGATTGGCACCATGTGAAGAAATAATCCCAGGGAAGGAGGCACCTGGCGGGAGCGGAGCCCTCGTGCCAGGAAGGAAGTTGTAAATGCACAGGCACTTTCCCCCAGTGCTCACAGCCTGAACAAAGGCAGACAAAGCGGGTCAGGTGCCGGGATTGTTTGTGGCTTAATAATCTGATTAGTGCGTCTCTTGTTTGCTTTTGGTTCAGTGACTCTCACCTGCCGGGCTGCTGTTGATTCAAGGAGAAAAATGCACATTCTTTTTACCTTAAAGTTGGCCAATAGCACCCGTGCTGGGAAATTCCCCTCTAGGAGAGGCCAAGTTTCTTCGCCCCTCTAATGGAAAGGGACGAGAATAGGCTCCCGGAGCACAGGCTGAAACAGGAAATGCACTCAGCATGAACCAACCGCCTTACTGAGGGGGGACTCCGGAGCAGGACTTCCAAACCGTGGAATCAAAAGCGCTGTACATTGCCCTTCAGTGAGAGAGAGCCTGAACTGAACTCGAATCAGCCCCTCGCACTAGCACGGGGAGGGGGAGTCCAAAGGAGCCTCTGTAAAATAGGCGCAGTGACTTCTGTTGGGTTTACACTGATCATCTGCACGGCTTGCGTGAGGCCAGCTTTGCCTGGCTACAGTTGAGTTCAGGACTCAATGCAAAGGGAGCCCAATAGCGGGGCAGACACACTGGCATTAGAGGAAGGGTACTGGGGGGATTAGAAAGCTGGATTCCTACCGTATTTCACTCTCACACCGGAGAGCGGCTCATACAGCAGAGCAACCTACCAAGGCTGGACTTAAACAAAGGCAATAAAAGTCACAGTGCTCCGGGATCAGGCCCATTTCACAGCTTAGCTGCAAGGGGAATATTTGCCGAAAGGGATGAGTCTTGCGTCACAGCGTGATGGATAACGGGGGCTTTGCGTGATCCGTGCAGGCAGCACATGTCACAGCAGAGGCCCCTTCCTTTGAGTCCGTAAGTAGATAAATAGAGGGGGAGGGGAGGAAACTTCGCTCCTTCTCTGGACGGAAGGAGGACGTACTTCTCAAACAAAGCAGCACCTACAAACTACGGGGATGGGCAGCCGAGAAATGCACCAAATAATACAATTCATAATGATTAAGGGCCTGATCCAAAGCCCAATATGGTCTCCCCAGGGGCCTTGGGCTCGGGGGCACTGGGAAGCGGCTGGCTTGTTCCCCTGGCTTTTCCGTTCAGGAGACATCTGGGAGGCGGCATACACCCATGCGTTTATCTTGCCCATAGTATGGTCATTGCCACGTGGCCCGTGTTGCAGTAAAGCAGATCTGTGCCTCTGACGTTGCCCTTCCACAAAATCCTGCCTTCCCGCGCCCTTCACTGCAGAGCCTGCCGCTTATTAACTGGTTTCCTGACAAAGCAACAAATCGGTGCTTTGCCCCTGCCTTGAAATCTTAAACCTGCTGGTTTGGTGGATGGTTACATGAGGCCCTTCTGAACCGCTTGGAACGAGGAGATTACAAAGGGCCGGTCACCAAATGAGAGAGGGAGGTTGGAGTGGGGCTGGCAGCTTTGTTAGGTGAGTTTGAAATTGGTGGAGTTGGGCGAGAGAAGCTATTGCAGCAGGAGCAGAGCATGGGGCTACAAAGCGAATCTGTCCCCAGCAATCCCTGCCCGGCAGAGTTAGCACCCAGCACAGCTTGCAGCAAATCTTCCGGCTGCTGGATTTGAAGCGGAACTGCACACTGCTGTAGTAGGAACAAGCCAGGAAAGGCCTTCATCCCACCCAGCTGGGAAATACTAACTGGGTAACGCACCCACTGTGATGCTTGTTATGAAGCCACTTTCCAAAGCGCCGCTCAGGAACGCAGGATCCTTATTTAGGATGCTTGCAATAAGCCGCTCAACAGGAATTTGAAGTGCCGAACAAGTCACTGCAAGCTCATCTGAAGTAAGTGGTGAGCCGCCCCCTCCGCTCCTGCTCACTCAGGGTTCATCTCGTTCCTGGGCGATGAGTGTAGCGGACTGCTTCACTCAAGAGTGACAGCAGGATTGTGACCATCGGGCAAACAGCTCCTCCCAAATCCGCTCCCAGCGCTGGGTACGTGGGGAGCGCAGAATCCCTGAAGCAAGATCCACCGGCAAAGAGCTCAAAAAGGAACAGTTCTGCCTGCCCCTGATCACCAGCTAGCAGGTCCCTGCTGTGACACGGGCGGCTGACATCTCCAGCTGGGAAAGATCAGTCTTCTTGGGCTCAAACCAAGGAGCGGGTGGGAGTCTGCAGACAGGGGACCTGGGGGCGTACATTAGTGCAGAGGGGTAAAAAGACTGATGCTTTACCCAGCGGGAGCCCGGTGCCCCCTCAGCGTAACACCACTGGCTTGATGTGCACCAGGGATGACGTTTTATGAGCCGTCATGGCTCAAACACGCTTCCCCCTCTTTGAGGCCCTTGGCTTTGCCTTGCCGTCACGTGATGCCAGGACACAGTGGAACATGCTGCATCACACTACGGGCAAGGCTGGCCCTGGTGCAGGCCTGCCATCGTGTGACAGGAGGCTGCAGGGCCCCGCCCCTCCCCCCCGCAATGTGCCCCGTGCCCCAGGGTCATGGACAGGCTCAGGTTCTGTGGAACTGGCTAGCTGTGCCGAAGGGAGCCAGCTGCACCCAAGGGGAGGGTGCAGCACGTGCCCCCTCCTATGTGCTTGCTGGATCTCCGGAGAGGCTTGGGCTTGCAGTCCCTCTGGAGCAGTGCATCTCCCCTACTTGCTCTCGTGGCCCAGCATCACAGTGCAGCCCTAGCCGGCACTGTTACCCTTTGGGCACCGATAACTGCTGCCCAAGTCCCTGGGTGCCGAGCGCTCCCCTGGAACGTCTGGCACTCGCTCTTACAGGGGAAGATTTCCCTTTGTTCCCGCAGCGCAGGCACAGCGGTAAAGCCAGCCTCAGTGGTCAGATATTACTGTAAGGGAAGCCCGTCCAGAGCGAGCATAAGCACTGTGGTCAGACACCTCTCCCCAAGAAAAGGTGCTACAGCCTCATTACATGGAGCGCTTTCCCTGCTGTAACCGGCTGGGAAGTGCGGAGATTTTTACCGTCGTCGCCACCCCAGTGACAGGCCCGCGTCAGTGTGCTTCTTGGAAAAGCTCCGGTGGGAAACGGCACACAAAGAATGTTGTCCTCTGCACCTGGGTTTTGGGGTGAGGGACTGGCCAGGCAGACAGTCACAGCCTGATTTACCAGCACCTTGGGCACAGCTGTTGCATGGACTGAACTATTCTTGCAAGCATAGTCCTTCCTTGTCAAACTCAAAGATGCCCTTGCACTCCTGCGGCACAGTGAGTTTAAGCAGTATTTTCCCCCTCTTTCCCCCACCTCAGTATCTTTATGATCTGCTCCTCTATCCCTCCTAGGGCCATTCCTGGGCTGCCTCTCTCTGTCTTTTCCCAACCTGGGGAACTGTCATACTGGGTCAGACCAACAGTCCAGCTAGCCCGTACCCTGTCTCCAAAAGTGACTAGTACCAGAGCTTTGGGAGAGTGTACAGAACAAGCCAATTTTGGAGACATCCACCCCTGTCTTCCCCTCCCAGCTTCTGGCAGTCAGAGGTTTAGGGGCACCCAGAGCATGGGGTTACATCCCTGACCATCTTGGCTAATACCCGTTGATGGATCTCTCCTCCATGAACTTCTCTAATTCTTTTTTGAATCCAGTTATACTTTTGGCCTTCACAACATCCCATGGCAATGAGTTCCACAGGTTAATTGGGTGTTGTGTGAGGAAGTACTTCCTCTTGTTTGTTTTAAACCTGCTGCCTGTTAATTTCATCGGGTGACTCCTAGTTTATGTATTGTGGGAAAGGGTAAATAGAACACTTCTCAATTTGCTTTTTCCTCACCAGTCATGATTTTATAGATCTCGATCATATCCCCCCATAGATCTCTCTTTTCTAAGCTGAACAGTTCTAATCTTTTTAGTCTCTTCCCGTATGGAAGGTGTTCCACACCCTTACATTATGGAACATTAGCTGATGAGCCTTGAGAGCCATAGCATGGCTTATTACCAGTTATTCTCTAATGCAACCAGGGCCGACGAGAGAGGGGGGAAGCCGGTACAAATTACCGGGACCTGGCGGTCCGGAAGGGGGCCCGGGGCCCGGCTTCCCCCCCTCGGCCCTTGCTGGGGGGCCCGAAAATTTTTTTTTTCACCGGGGCCCTGAATGCAACAATGTGAACACCACACACACACACACTCACACACACACTCTCTCTCTCTCAGAAGCCAGGGGGCCTATGATCTAATGGAGAAAGGGAGAATCACCTTTCTATGTCCCTTCCATCTAAGGCTACGTCTACACTACCCGCCTGAATCGGCGGGTAGAAATCGATCTCTCGGGGATCGAATTATCGCGTCTCGTCGGGACGCGACATTCAATCCCCGAATCGACGCTTGTACTCCACCAGCGGAGGTAGGAGTAAGCGCCGTCGATGGGGAAGCCGCGGAGGTCGATTTGCCGCCGTCCTCACAGCGGGGTAAGTCGGCTCCGATACGTCGAATTCAGCTACGCTATTCGCGTAGCTGAATTTGCGTATCTTAAATCGACCCCCTGCCCCCCGGTAGTGAGGACGTAGCCTAAGTTGTCACAATGCATATTTTGGAATCGCTGCTGGCAGGACTTCCTGGCTCCCACAAAATCCAGCGCTCAACGGACGGCACTTAGAACGTCTACCCTGCCTTGAATGCACAGCCCTTTTTCGCGTCCGCGGCAGCCCCGAATCAACCGATACGTATGCGGTCGCTCAGAGGTACCGTGAGTCACCATTGTGACTCTCCGAGCTTAATGCGTGTCTCTTTAATGAAGCCACCAGGAGAACCATGTTCTGAACACAGTGCTACCAACCCTAGCAATGACCGGTGGGGTCTGGGTATCGGGACCTCCACTCATGCTAGCAGGAAGAGGGGCCCTGTCCAAGGAGATCTGAGAAATCAACAAAGGGCTGAGATTTCGTGCAGAAAAGCGCCTAATTTCAACCTAAGTTCATGTCCACAAATGCAGAAGCCTTAATCATTTTCATTGAACATTGTGGCACGGAACCCTGGAACGCTCCTCAACCCAACCCAGCACTGGGTATTTCCCTTTGCAGATATTTGCACTCAACTGCACGGACTCAGCTTGTGTTTTGGCAGCTGGAGTCAAGCGAGGAGGCTTGGCTTGGCTCTGGCCTTTGACTTTTCAGGCTTGCCTAGAGCTATTATCTAGGCAACAGATCGTTTAATTTAAATACATGAAATTGTGTTGGCCAGTAGCCTTTTCATCACGATTCGGCCCCTTAGCCACCATCAACAAACCCCTTCTCGGTTTTGAGCACAAAGACAGAGGAGCCTCCTGCCAGCCCTGGAACGGGGGATTCCATTCCAAGCATCGGGATGCACGTTAAAGCATTGCAAACATTGTCAGAAAAGCTGGGCCAAATTCTCCTGTTGGCTACATCTGTGTAATCCTGGAGTGACCCAGCTGGTGTCAGTGGAGCCACCCTGGATTTACACTGGTAAAACAGACCATAATTTGGCCCAATATTTGTTATTCAGGGAAGCAGTTACCCGTTTTCTGGAGTAATATTACCTATATCACAGTAGTGCACAGTCCCCAGCTGAGATCGGGGCCCATGTGCTAGGCACTGTACATACACACAGTAAGAGACTCCCCTAAAAGAACTTACAGTCTGAATAGACAAGACAGACAAAGGAAGTATTGTTATCACAGCTTTATAGATGGGAAACTGAGGCACGCAGTGATCGACTGAACTGCCTGAGGTCCAAGATGGAGACTGCGGCAGAGCAGCGAAATGACCCAGGATTTCCTGAGTCCCAGCCAGTGTCATAACCCTAAGACCATCCTTCCTCCCACAGTCCGTTAGCCATAACAGGCTTGTTCCTTAACATGCTCCGAAGTCACGTCCCATGGCAAGCGGTCGGTCTGTGCTGCTCTGGGTCAGCCCGGAGCACAGCACTTCTCCAAGATGGATCGGATCTCTCGGACATCGGACGTATCACAAGGGAATCTTACCTACGGTGTGACCTCGTCCCTGAGGTCTGGAATCGCTTTGCTAACTACAGCTCCATGCCTGCGCCAGGAGGGAAAGCAGAGATGCCGAGCGCCGTGTTGCCTGGTCAGGTCTCAGTTTGGAAGATTTAGAAGCATTGTTGGAATATTCCCCTTGGCTCTACGGACTCAGCTCGTGCCAGGGCAAGGATGGCCCTCACAAAGCATCAGTGATACACATGGGCTGGGCATGGGTCAGCAGCTCATACCCTCAGTGAGTGATCTCAGCGCCGTCTCAGCTCCGGGCTCCCTGCCAGCCAGGGCAGGCTGGGGTAGGCGGGAGCTTCTCTCACCAGGCCCTAGTACTTGCTGCCATGAGCACCAGCTGGCTGAGTGGCTGGACCTAAATATCCCATCGTGCCCTCTTGGGGACTTGGTGCTGTGCAAGGGGCAAGGCGTTAGACGTCCCTCCTAGCTACAGAGATAATAATGCCCTGTGGCTCAGACAGGGGAAAACCGTCTCTGTGCACTAAGCGCAAGGGCAGCCCAGATTGTAACCCCCCCACTCTTATTAATAGTTCCAGTGAAACCCGTGGAGTTACACCATTTTACACCAGCTAAGGATCTGGCCCCTCAAGCTGGATTCTGCTCTCAGATGTGTACACAGACGTAAACCCAGAGCAACTTTCCTGAAGTCAGTCAAGTTACACAGGGGTAAAATCAGTGTAAGTGAGAGCAGATTCAAACCCAGAGTTTAGACAGAGCTTTAGATATTGCTTGCCCACCACTGCAATACAGCCACCTCTGAGGTGGAGTACAGCAGCCGTTTTAACTGTGCACCGCAACGGCACTGAAGGGTTGGAGACAGGAAGCAAAGAATACCATATCCACAAAACTACTGAACTGCCCTTCGTGGGACATAACTCAGCTTAACTATGTAAGCGTAAAGGATGGCTATTATTATATGAATGACATGTATAGGCGCTAATCACCCCGCAGACACTGCCACTTCAGTAAAGGTGTCATTCTCCCGTCCAACCCCCACCTTGCTAATCGGAATTATCCGCCAGCCGGATGGGTGCCCAGCCAAGGAGAGTTCAGCTGCAACCTGGACTTCAGAGGATGGAAAAAGCAACAGGGAGTTCCTGCAGTGGAGGAGCTCCGTGGTTTCCCTTCCGAAGCCAGCCATATAATCTAGGGCTACGTGTCATGTACAATTGCTACATCCTCAAGCACGTCCAGGAGTAATGCACAAGCAATGGCTCATTAGGCACGGCCGAGAGGTGGGGCTGCTTCGAACCTGCCACCTTGTATTATTTCCTTGCCCAGCTGGAGCGACACCAGCTAGAGAACCTAACAGAGTGGCACGCAATGAAGACTCCTACTCTCCAGGTCTCTCTTAAACCCTTACATTTTAGGACACCCTCTCCCCCTCCCAAGCTATAAGTCCATCTTTAGGGCCGTTCTAAATAAAATAACTTCCAGCAAACGCTGCTCCCCCGGGACTTTCTTCAAGACAAGGGAAGGGGAGGATGAAAATGTATATGTCTGAACAGACCCATCACAATCCCATGAGGCACCATTCCCACCACGCAGGACACCCATACACTGCTATTAAAGAGACATGCAGCTGGCAAAGTTTTGGGAGCAGATATTTGCCAGGTGGGATGACTGCCAATGGGTCTCTTTGCTCTGCCTTCAGGACAGCTCCTGTTCAGAAAACTCCTGGGTATAAGACAACAGAGCTCTCGGTTTCATCAAACCCCGTAATGCAGCGTCTGTAATGACAACTCTTTATTACCCAGGGCAACTCCCAGGGAAGCCAGTGGGAAATGCAGGTATTCCGCATGAAAAACACCGAGAGCTGATTAAAAGGTGAAAACCCAGTTTTGCCCCAAGTTTCCAAGTTGGATTTTTTTCTCTCTCCAAAACATTAGAAATTGAACCATTGTTTGCCAACATTTTTGATATTTAAAATGTTTTTAATCAAAACATCATTGCAATATTTCATTTACTAAAAACCCGGTTTTCTGCAAACAAAACATTTCAATAGCCACTTGGAAAATGTTTTCAATAATTATTTTTAAAAAGACGACGTTTTCCGTTTTTCGTGAACATTTTCATTTTTACAAAAAGGGCATTTTTTCCAATCAGAAAAAAAAAACACCTTTTCATTCAAAACATCTTGACCAGCTCCCCAAATTCTGAAGCTGGAGGGTACATGTAGCATTTCCTTAATGATGTATAAATCTGTTTTATTGTGCAGTAGGAGACCTTCTTCAATATTATAAGGACAAAATCCAACACCACGCCATTCTCCAACATGCTGGTTTGAAATGAAGCGTAATCTGATCATTATAATCTCCCTTTCGTATTCTATTTCATAAATTAGTTGCAGAAGATAATTGTGTTTGACTCTGTCCCAGCTACTGTAGTTATGGCAAAGATATTTAATGTACATTTTCAGTACAGGAGAGTCTGGCTTGCTTCTGCATCATATACATGGCTAACAATATTTCTCTTCTCTCACTACCAACAAAGGGAAAGAGAGAAAAAAAATGCAGATAGATTTATACTCTGTAGGTCATTTAGCATGTCTGTTTTTACTGGGTTTGCTAATGGACACATGATGGATGAACAGCATGGAGAAAAGATATTCCTCTTTATTAAAGCCTCGTTAAGACTTTTTATGGTTATCATTGGTGACAAATGATGCATTCCTTGCTACAGAATGGAACAATAAAAGCGAACTCTGGTTGATTTGGACTGGAAAACTCATTCTCTCTGCCAGTGGGTTTCTCCAGGGAGAGATACTGCATCACATGGCTGGAGAAAGCCCAACTGGATTGGCCGGCTTTGTACAAACAGATGAGAGGAAAATATGATTGAGAGGGAGGAGTGCATCAATTATAGTCTGTTTGCTTTAATAACCCCTGTTATTGTCCGGCTCCATATTTACACATTTTTTTTTATAATAGAAAGAATAATTAAAGCCTCCATTAAAACTCAGCACTTGGGCTTTACAACAGAAGACCCTTCGGTGATAAAAAGGCAGAATAGGAAACAGACCTGATCTTCACGTTTAGAAAATGGCAAGGCCCCATCTCTATGAAGTTACTAATCAGGCATCCAAGAAGCTGAACAATGCAACTAAAGCTCGCTGTCAAGGGAATCAATGGGTTGAATTTATGGCAGCGTGCTGCATAAGGCTTGGAAATCAGTTTAGCCTTATCTCGTTTTGGGCCTCTGATCTCACCTGGAATCTCATCTTGCAACATTCCTTGGCACAAGGAGAGCTTTTATTGTACATATTTTGTGTTTATTGCTCTCAGGGCTGTTAAATCGGACACCTGCCTTATTCCAAGCTTCCTACGAAGCCCTGTATTTGCTCCAGGATTAACGTAACTATAGTTTGACTGAAGTTGGAGCAGATGCAGCCGCTTTTTCCTTCCTTCTCTGTCCAGAAGGGGAAAAGCAGGACACTCCCTTACACCACAAAATGATGGCGCGTGCCCAGCCCCTACACATCCAAACATTGACTACTGAAGAGGGGTGGGGAAGGGGGAGGTGTGTTTGAAATCCAAAACCCAGCCTAAATCAGCATTTTTTGAAAATGGGTGAGGCATCTCTATTTAAATACACAGCAAAACTCCAGGTCTAAACACTGCCCAGACTTAGGGGTGTTTGAAATTCAGAGCCAAATATTGTGGCTAAACCCATCTCAACCAGCACTGGAGTGTATGTGGACAGGATCCAGGACAGGAAAGGAGAGAGGTCAGGAACCACTTGGCCAGTGGGGTCACCCGGTGTTATTCTAACAGCAGCTGTTTCCCCCAAATACTGCACTTTACTTCCTTCAGTTAAAGACTGTTCCTATTAGCTGCTCTTATGACTGCTCTGAGCAGTTTATTCCATTTATTAACTTCTCTCTAAATAAAGTCAGCCCATTGTAATTCCTCCCTATGCTCTTATGTGGCTTGAGTGCAAGCCCCCGGGTGCATATAGCCTTGTAGCAACTATTCCACGGCGTGAAACTGGTGCTAGCCAGCCCGTTGACTATTCTTCCTTACGAGTGTCTGGGGGACTGACCACTATTAATGCGATAAGGCCCTCCAGACAGTGCATTTCTGGGAACAACCGGAGCAGTGTGAGAAAGGGACAAGGCCAAAGACCAAGTGGTTTTAACCGCCCAAGAAGTGGCACATGTTGGCTGAATGGAATTGATGGAAAGAAAGTCCTGCTCAGCTTGGCTCTTGTAGACACTATATAGACCTGGAGACTAGAGCTGGTCAGGGACTTTTTGTTGGAAAGTCATTCCAATGAAAAATGCCCTTGCCGCCTTTTATTTGGCCAAGAAATGTTGACTTTCCCATCTGGAAAATCAAAATTTTAGCCCCCCAGTTGCCTTTCTGGAAGGCTCTCAGATGAGCAAGATGAGCCTGCTGAGAGATAAAGTGAAATTGACAAGAGATTTCCAGGAGGACAGCTGGGAAGCAAAAAATTCCAGACCGCTTCAGGATGTTTTTGTTTGTTTTTTTGCAAAAAAGTGAAATTTGTTGTGGGAAAGAATTTCCATGTTCTGGCCATCTCTAATGGAGACAGAAGGCTCGTACACTGCAAAAATGCTCATTACAATAAGGAAGCCTTTCCAGGGATCAAGAAGGTATCCAGTTTTTTGATGTGCACACCCCAGGTTTCATAACGTAATCAAAACATTGCCTCCGCCTGGAAAGCCAGGCACCAACAGCCAATCAGATTTGTGAGGGGGAAAAGATGGAATTGTGGGTGTTATGATAAAAGCATGAAATGTGATACAGTCTTAGGGCATGACCCAATAAAGATTTTCAGATATGGGGCCATCACCAACTCATGCCGTGTTGCCTGTGGCAGCCATTTTAACATTTTAACATAATTAGAAACGTTGTTGTTTTACAGGTGGACATACAAGGGGTGCAGTCTTGGTTTTGCTTCAACGTGACCTTAACACTGGTGTAAGGACACATTTTGTACTAATTTTGATTGTCAGCGTGGTCTTGGGAGAATTTAGTCCCAGTTCTCTTTTCTTTCAGATGCTACTTTGGTTGCCTGAAAGCTGCTTGGCGATTGGGTAATATTACCTGTACACAGCAGCGAAATATATTAGATTACTATTGGCTAATATTAATGCTTCAAATATGTCAAAATGACACTAGCATGTCTGACAGCCAGGTCCATCCATTCCTCTATTGACTGGGACCAGGGCCGGCTTTAGGAAGTGCGAGGCCCAATTCGAATACCCGGCGGCGGTCCGGGTCTTCGGCAGCGGGTCCTTCACTCGCTCTGGGTCTTCCGCGGCACTGAAGGACCCGCCGCCGAAATGCCACCGAAGCCCCGGAGCAAGTGAACGACCCGCCGCCGACGTGCCACTGAAGACCCGGACCGCCGCCGGGTGAGTAAAAAAATTAAAAAGGCGCCTAAGTTAGGCACTCTTCTTTAGGGCGTGGGGCCCTCTTAGGCGCGGGGCCCAATTCAGGGGAATCGGCCTAAAGCCGGCCCTGACTGGGACAAGTGTGCGCTTTGTCAGGAAGACACAGGTGCAGAGTTGAGTAATCCATCAGAATAAAAAAGAGAGCATGTTGGATCTGGCTATCAAACTCTACTAGAAAATAACAAATGTTTCCAGAAGCTGAATGCACTTCCAATATCCACAGATGTATGTAGAGGATGGTGATGGTATTGAAAAGACTTTGAACGAGAACAATGGACATTGGCACAAATCCTGCTACGTCAAGTTTGACAGGACCAAACTTTAAAAGGCTAAAATGGATAAAGCTGTGGATCACGCTGATGAACTGCAGAGGAAACACATGTATTTAAGTGACCAGCACAAAGGACCTCCAGAAAAAGAAGCGTGAAATTAATGCACCATTAGAAGACCTCCATGAAGCTTCCACCCTCAGCATCGATAGTCGAGTCTGCAATCTGCAAGTGTGCACTTCAGCACTTGCAAAACCAAGTGCATGGGAGTTAGTGGCCCCAGAGGCAAAGTATCATGCAAGATGTTTGGTGTCTCTCTAAAACAAAGTCATGGAGAACAAAACTGAGCAACTACTGGGTCTGATGTCCATAATATTGGATGGTCCAAAGAGTAAAATTCAGTCAGAACAAGTTTCTATCCATCCAGCTACCACTACTTTGGCACTACACTTGAAGTAACAGAAAGTTTGTACCACAACAAAGCTGGAGAAATTCCTTTACCAGGCTACGTTGGTTTTGAAACTTTGTGCACAGACATGAAGAAATGAGCTAGTAGATACCTTCTTTAAACTTGGATTAAAGCCCCAATCCTGCTTTAAACAAACTCACAAAAATTACTAAGATTATTAATTTAGTTAATTTTCTTTGCTAGGACATGGAAGGAAATGAGCTGGAGACAGCTCTTAATTGTTTACAAAGAACAGTCCTAAAGCAGTGACGGAGCTAATAGAGGAACAGAGGGGGTGATCGCCCTCCAGCAGCCTTTAGGTGCATGCTTGGCTCCACGGGATTCCCCCCCACACTCACCTAGAAGCATCTGGTTTGGGATCAGGGCCTGTGCAGCAAGCTGAGAGAATCTGGTCCATCTCTTCCTAAATCTCTAGTCTCTCCTAGAGCATCCCTAATAACTATGCTATAACTACCTGACTAACCTATCGACCAAATTCCCTGCTGGTATAAACTGGCCCTGCTCTGTTAAAGTCAATGGGACTCTCCATTTACTTCAATAGGCTTTCGACCAGGTTGTATATCCCAAGTGCTCCGTGGCTTCAAAGAAACTGTTTCAGTTCAGAGCAGCCGAGAATTTGGCCTAAAGTGTCCCACGATCTAACCGATAGTATAACAACAATATCATTGTTCTACTATCCCAGGTAAATATAACTTTTCAACATTTGGCCCCCAAGTCCATTCCATTCCATGTGTCATGGGTTCATTTAGCAGGTATCCAGAACCTTCCAAGGGTCAGTAACCCACCGCTGGCACCAATATCCGCTGCGGCCCTGCTTGCATGGCGCATGCACATGAGAGCTGCACTGGGAAGCTTCAACATGGTTCCTTCATCACAATGCTTTCAGCGGGGAGAATATTGGCCAAGCCTCCGTCTTGAAAGGACACACCCACATATTGGGGCACCATTGGCTCAGATTGTGAGCACACAGGCGCATCATTTGGGGTGTAATTTGTGTGCTTTTGAAGACTGGGTGTAGGTTCCTTAGTTTTGGATCGACTGGTCAGAAAACAGAATTTCCATCCCCTGGGGAATTCGGACATTCTGAAATTTGTCGAGACGAAAAGTAGAAATTTTTCACGGAACAGAATTTCTGGAAAAATTTGATTCAGAAACACTGAAATGAACTTATCAAAATGTTTCAATTTGATCATTATAAAATCAAAGTAATGTAGGGCAGGTTGTGTCAAGTAAACCTAGACCGTCCCCGATGGGTGTTTGTCCAACCTGTTCTTAAAAATCACAATGAAGGGATTCCACAACATCCCTTAGAAGCTACTCCAGTATTTAACTGCCCTTCTAGTTAGAAAGATTTTTCCTAATATCCAACCTTAATCTCCCTTGCTGCAGATTACTGCTTCTCCTACCATCTGCGGACATGGAGAACAACAGGTCACTATTCTCTTATAACAGCCCTTAACGTATTTGAAGACTTATCAGGTTCCCCCTCAGTCTTCTTTTCTTAACACTAAACATACCCAGTTTTTAAAAATCTTTTCTCATAGGTCAGGTTTTCTAAACCTTTGATCATTTTTGTTGCTCTCCTCTAGCTTTCTCCAGCTTGTCCAGACCTTTGTTAAAGTGGGGCACACAAAATGGACACACTACTACAGCTGAGGCCTCGCCAGTGCTGAGTAGAGCGGAACAATTCCCTCCAATATCTTACATACGACACTTCTGTTAACATGTCCCAGAATATTAGCCTTTTTCACAACTGCGTCAGATTGTTGGCACATATTCAGTCTGTGATCCACCTTAATCCCCAGACCCTTTTCTGCAGTACTATTGCCTAATCTCAAAACGTTAAGCAATATAACAGCCCATACAAGTCGGAACAAAAATGAGAACGTCAAAACAAAATATTCCCTTTTGAGTTTGAATCAGTCTGAAACTTTTCCATCCACAATTTCATCAAAATCCACATGTTCCTGTGAAACATCAAATTGTGATAAAACAGCCTTTTCCAATAGAAATCTGTCCCATGCAGACTTGTTCGACCAACTCTAGTTTTAGCCAAGTGTTCTGCCGGCAGCCAATTGGGACTG
The DNA here is from genome assembly GCF_028017835.1 of Emys orbicularis. Lineage (NCBI taxonomy): Eukaryota > Metazoa > Chordata > Testudines > Emydidae > Emys > Emys orbicularis. The sequence continues at coordinate 8,318,646 of NC_088686.1, read as the reverse complement.
GAAAGTGCTGTCCAGCGACAAGTGCCGTGAATCTCTATTGTGAGCCAGATCCCACCAGCTACTCTCACACCGAGACATACCCTTCGCCACAAATAGGCCCATTCATATCAGTGCACAGCAAGGCACTATTCAGCCTGGATAAAGGAGGCAGAATCTGGCCCTACGTTTTTATTCACACACTTTTTCAAGTGCCACAAGATGTCACTTAGGGCTTAACCTGCCACGCCTTATGTGACTGAGTGACCCTTATACCAGTGAGACGCCCCATTGACTTCAGTGGAGAACTCTGTGAAGAAAACCTACTCACGTGAGTAAGGGTTGAAAGAACAGGATCTGGTTGAATTAGGAAAACACTTTTTTGTGAACCGTGGCTGAAATCTTGGCCCCACTGAAGCCCATGGAAGCTTCACCGTCGACATCAGTCAGGCCAGGATCTCACCCTTCCTTGCTCCTAGTGAAGCAGGTGGGTCGTTTCGCAACGTGGGAACTTGTTTCGTCAGCACATGGGCCTTTTCTAAGGTTCTAGAGCATCTCACAGCCTAGAACGCCTGGCAGAGTCCCTCTGCCTTCTGTTTACAGATCCACTTCACCGCCTGTTCCCACCTGTGCCCTCTTCCCTGCTGTTCAGAGACATGCAGGAACTTGAAAAGGAACAGCCGAGAAACCCGTTTGTCTTCATAACACAAGGGAGAGAAGAGCAAGAGTTGTGGGTGGAAGCAGCTCTTTCCTCTGTTCCACAAAGCAGGCTTTTCCTCCGAGGCCGACAGTCCACCCAGGCAATTAGCTGTCTTGTTTTCCCAGAACAGCTACCCAGAAATCCATGACCAGTTCCTGCCATCTTGCAAAAGAGCCCAGGGGCCTGATTTGCACTCACAGAGGTTTAAATCAGGAGTAATTGACTATGGGAGTCAATGGAGCTTTACACCAGCCTGAACTGGTGTAAGCAGGAAGAGAATCGGGTCTCATGCTTCTTAGGTGCCTTCAGGCAGAGCCAAGGAATTTGAATTAAAGGGAGCTGTTCTCTCACCAGAGATGAGTTTTAAACCACTTAACTCTGGGAGCAGAGAAAATAGGTGTGGCTGCCAGATTTATTTCTCAAGTGACTTCTCTGCTAAGCTCATCACTGCAGATTCATTCTCCGCTCGTGCCATAATATAAATACATATTTTTTCATCACTCGGTCATGTTGAAAATGTCTTTAAAACAACCTGGGGCCCAGTCCTCACACAGACAATACTCCCATTAACGCCTGTGGGAGTTACACTTGTACAAGGACTGCAGGATCATTGTATGCGGGGCACTCAGAGTCATTCTGAGTTGGTGCCTACAGAGCCAGTACATGTCGATGCAATAGCACAAAAAGAAGCTAGCAGGGCAAGCAGCGTCCAGATCATTTCCATATTTCCCATTCAGCCCTGGATAATTTATCCTGGATATGATCAACAGGCAGCAGTTTCCATTTTCAGCTTTGTAGCCTTCTTTAATCTTCCTGCGTTTCTGTATTATTCCTCCTGACACCGGCAGAAAGCTCTTCCCAATCTGACAGCAAAACTCTCAATGGACTATGGCCAGAAAACTCTCACTCATACAGTCTGTGGGACAAATCCTGCCTTCATTTACACCAGTGCAATCCCACTGGCTTCAAAGCAGTTGCAGCAATGTAACTGAAGGGAGAATACTCCTTCTCATAACACAAGAACTAGGGGTCACCAAATGAAATTAATAGGCAGCAGATTTAAAACAAATAAAAGGAAATATTTCTTCATACAACGCACAGTCAACCTGTGGAACTCCTTGCCAGAGGATGTTGTGAAGGCCAAGACCATAACAGGGCTCAAAAAAGAACTAGATAAATTCATGGAGGAGAGGTCCATCAATGGCTATTAGCCAGGATGGGCAAGAATGGTGTCCCTAGCCTCGGTTTGCCAGAAGGTGGGAATGAGCAACGGGGTATGGATCACTTGATGATTACCTGTTCTGTTCATTCCCTTTGGGGCACCTGGCACTGGCCACTGTCAGAAGACAGGATACTGGGCTAGGAGATGGATCTTTGGTCTGACCCAGTAGGGCCATTCTTCTGTTCTTATCTGGGCCACAAATTGGCTGGAAACATTTAGTAACTTCCAGCCTCCTCTGTGATAAATATTTAAAGATGGCACCACAGACAGCCTCACAAATTAACTTGAAGCAATGAGAAACCATGCCATTGTGAATACATCAACATCTAGAAAGCTTCTCTTAACTTAAGTATAATTTGACCTCTGCCAGATACAATTCCTCTAGGCCAAGCTTTTATTCAAAAACAGATACAACATGCATAGATACACACAACGTACAGTCAACCTGTGGAACTCTTTACCAGAGGATGTTGTGAAGGCCAAGATTATAACAGGGTTCAAAAAGGAATTAGATAAATTCATGGAGGATAGGTCCATCAATGGTTATTAGCCAGGATGGGCAGGGATGGTGTCCCTAGCCTCTGTTTGCCAGAAGCTGGGAATGAGTGACAGGGGATGGATCAGTTGATGATTCCCTGTTCTGTTCATTCCCTCTGGGGCACCTGGCACTGGCCACTGTCAGAAGACAGGATACTGGGCCAGATGGACCTTTGGTCTGACCCAATATGGCCGTTCTTATGAAAAATTGAAAATGTTTTTTTCTCTGTAGCTAACGTGGAATAAACTATTTAGAACTATAATGGCAATTTTCTGTAGGCAACGCTTACAACGCAGTATACATGGGCCAGATCCTCAACTGAGGTAGCACCTGAACACTGAGGAAGCTGCACTGAGCTATGCCATCTGAGGCTCTGTCCTGCAACCTAGCTCTAGACTAGAGCTGTGCAAGTATCTGAGGATCTTTAGAAAAGATCAAAACAAAACATTTCAATTTTGGGGGGAAATATTTCAGTTGACCCAAATCTGCATTTTTTCAGCGAAAAAACGTTTTGTCGAAAAAATGTCACCCGACTCTGCTCCAGACCATGATAGAAATGTAATGAAATGAGAAGGCTGGGAAGTAAAATACAGAGTGGAAGGGCTTGGTAAAGATGCAGACTCCAAGAAGTGCACATTCACACACCACGTTCCTGGGGGTAACTCAGATCCTTCACCATGTAAACAAAATTAAGTGTCACAGTAGGCAGAAAAGAGGAGTACACAAACACGTTTCTAGTACAGAGCACCCTGATCCAACCCAAATCTCCCATACACAGCTGGATGTAATAGAAATGCCTGCAACATGGAAGACGGGACACATACGGGTCGGTTCCAGAACCCCAGAACAATTTTCCAAATATAGGACTGGAAGGGACCTCCTGGGCTATTGAGTCCAGTCCCAGCTGCTCCCGGTGACCCTGGCAGATCACCCCGTTCATAAATTTCTGAAGCTCCATCTTAAAACCAGTTAGGATTTCTTGCTCCTGCTCCTCCTATTGGGAGGCCGTTCCAGAACCTCACTCCTCTGCCGGTTAGAAACCTTCTTTAATGTCTAGACTGAATTTATTCATGGCCAGTTTATCCCAATTTGTTCCTGTGCCAACATTGTCCTTTAGCTCAAATAGCTCTTCTCCCTCCCTGGGGTTCATCCCTCTGCTGTATTTACAGAGGTTTTGTAGGAAGACTGCTGCTTAGACCCACATCTCACATTGGACAGGCCCTTCCCTTGAAGTCACTGGCACAACTCCCACTTACTTCAGTGAAAGCTCACATCGGGTCCCATGCAATGTTCACATGTCACCATGCAGGTGTCTTAGGAAGGCAGTTCAGTGGCATTATACATATTAACATAGAATCACAGACTCATAGGACTGGAAGGGACCTCGAGAGGTCATCTAGTCCAGTCCCCTGCACTCAAGGCAGGACTAAGTATTATCTAGACCATCCCTGACAGGTGTTTGTCCAACCTGCTCTTAAAAATCCCCAATGATGGAGATTCCACAACCTCTCTGGGCAATTTATTCCAGTGCTTAACCACCCTGACAGGAAATTTTTCCTAATGTCCAACCTAAACCACCCTTGCTGCAATTTAAGCCCATTGCTGCTTGCCCTACCCTCAGAGGTTAAGAAGAACAATTCTTCTCCCTCCTCCTTGTAACAAACTTTTACATGTCCCCTCTCAGTCTTCTCTTTTCCAGACTAAACAAACCCAATTTTTTCAATCTTCCCTCAGAGGTCACGTTTTCTAGACCTTTCGTCATTTTTGTTGCTCTTCTCTGGACTTTTCCGATTTGTCCACCTCTTTCCTGAAATGTGGCGCCCAGAAATGGACTCCAGTTGAGGCCTAATCAGGCCTAAACATCCTTTGTACCACTCCACCTTGGCTCATCTATTAGGGCTTTTGCTCCCAGCAACACCGAATTGTCACTGCAGTGCCACAAGCAGTAGCAGAATCAAAAGATTAATTGGATTTGTCAGCTAGACTCAACTTCCTGTTTATCAAGCGTGGCTCCTTGAAATGGAGACATTTTTGCTGCTGCTATTGGATCGGACCAGACGGTGCATTTTTTTGTTTAAAAGAACACAGACCATATAGCCTGACACACGTTGTCTCTAGATCAGTTTTCCCGACATGGTGGCTTTTATGCTAGCGTAGAGTGCCTGGACTCTGTATCTGTATCCCCTTTCATGGCTCATACCACTTCGGCCTGATTCACATGAATAAAATGTACCTCAGCCAAACTGTCAGTCACCCCAGAATATGACAAATCTCTCTTTAAATGATGTGCCTGGAAAATTCTTCCTCAAAAGGTAAAACAAACGTGAGATGTCAGCACAAAAGGTTTGGGTTTCAGGAGATGGTTTTGCAAATGTCACAGCCTTGGTTTCTAGGTTTGGTTGCACTTGCTGTGGGTTGCTTGAAGACCATTTAAAAGGCCTACAGGAAAGGAGTGGCAATGCTAACATTTACACACAGACATATCGCTGGAGAGTGCTTGTCCGGGTGGACTCTGTCGTTCTAAAGAGCAGGCTGCGCGTGCAGCAGGCATTCTGAAGCTGCGTGAAGAGAGGTTGACAGCATGCCCTGAGCAATGCCTATTTTTCATGTCCCGCAAAGGCCATAGCATTAAGCATGCACCTTTGTGGTCTTCCTTCAAATTATTCTACAGCTTAAAAAAAAAAATTGATGTGCTCCAGCAGATTGAGCGAGAAGGTGGAAAGGACCAAAGACCAGCATCCTGCGCTGTCAGGCTCAGCCCGTGTTCATTTCAATTCACCCTGACCTGAGATGTCAGCTCCTTTCCAACAAGACGTTAATACAGAATGCGTGAGAGAGGGTGAAACAGAGGTTGCTCCCTTGAGATGCGACTCTTGTTATGTTTCACGGCTTACAAACAGAGAAATTGGATAAAAACTATAAGAAACTCTTGCTGGAAGATTGCAGCATAACCCTACTTCATTTCAGAACTCAGAACACACAAGAACCCCAAATCAGAGATAGACAAAGCAGGCTGCTTCCTACAACAGAGGCATAGCTCCTCCATGTTACCATAGGCTGGCTGGCTGCAGATTGACTACTGCTAGGCCCAGTTGGCACACTACCATGTAGATCCCACTAGCTGGCAAGCAGGACCGGAAATTTAAAGCAACAGTCTACAATTTAAACTAAGTTTTCAATACACCACAACTCCCTTATTTCCAGGGCAGGTCCGGGAATACCAGTTCTCTAGCTTTCCGTTCACAGCAAGTCCAGACAGCAAGAGAAGAGAAGCGAATGTGCGTTTCATTCGGCCTTTTGTCCTCAGAGCGGGCTTTTGCTGGCATTCATTGTCAGCAATGGATGCATAGATGCCACCAGCACTAAGGAGGAGTTACAAGGCCTGCTTTAGACAAGTAAAGGCAAAGATTTGCAAAACTCCTCTGCGACTCAATGGAACGAATGGAGGTTGTGTAGCTACATCGCCCAGTCAGCTCTGCAGAGAGCAGCAGTGCATACAGCAGGGAGCAGTCCAGCCTGCAGAGAGGGTGTGTCTACACTGGAATTAACAGGGCCGGCTGACTCGGGCTTGGGCTAAGGGGCTGTTTAATTGCAATGTAAACATTCAGCCTCAAGCTGGAACCCGGGCTCTAGGACCCTGCGAGGTGGGAGGGTCCCAGGGATCGGGCCAAAATGTCTACACCTCAATTAAACAGCACCTTAGCCTCCTAAGCCCTGCGAGCCTGAGGTAGCTGGCCCGGGCCAGCCACGGGTGTCCAATCGCAGTGTAGACACACCCAGAGAGAGAGGCTGTGGGAGTGAGACAAGCGGTGCAGATTTTTTATTTTATTTTATTATTATTAATGGAGATATCCCATCTCCTAGAACTGGAAGGGACCTTGAAAGGTCATTGAGTCCAGCCCCCTGCCTTCACTAGCAGGACCAAGTACTGATTTTGCCCCAGATCCCCAAGTGGCCCCCTCAAGGATTGAACTCACAACCCTGGGTTTAGCAGGCCAATGCTCAAACCACTGAGCTATCCCTCCCCCCCATCTCAGATCACAGAGAACAAGGTGAAGCATGGGGGTGAATGCTAAGGAAAGCACAGATGGCTTCACAATAGACCGTGGGCTATGTTTAGCGTCAGTGGAGCAGTGCCCATTCGCACCAGGGCTGAATTTGGCTCTGCGGCTTATATCTGGCTCAGGCAAAGCATGAGCTCCTGGCCTGGTTCCTAGTGGAGATTTGGGCCCATCCCAGAATGTGGCAGGTGTACCCCCGGGAGGCCCCGGGGTGGAGCAGCAGTGGTGTGGCAGGGCAGTCTGGCCCTGGGACCTGATATCACTGAATGTGTCACGTTCCCCAGCACCACAATGTGTCCAAGGCCACCTTTCCAGCTGCTTCCCTGAGAATCACAACAGTGTGAGCCGTCCCCGGAGAAATTCAAAGGGAAACGCAGTGTTTCCAGGAATAACCGGAGCCCTCACTCCGGGACAAATTCTGATCTCCGTACTCACACTGACCAGAGCCCTACTTTGGGAGCAGACCCATTCGCTTCAGTTAAACTACTCCTGGAGTAAGGTACTACTCAGCCTGAGGAGTGTATCAGGATCTGATACTGGGGGGCGGGGCAGGAAAACAATTCAATGTGCTTGATTCTCATCTCAGGCTAATTTGATCTGAATGCGACTCCGTCAACTTAATTGGCCTCTCAGAGTTGGTAAGACATCTCCCACCTGTTCATACTCTCTGTATGTGTGTGTATATATATCTCCTCAATATATGGTTCACTCTATATGCATCCGAAGAAGTGGGTTGTAGCCCACGAAAGCTTATGCTCTAATAAATTTGTTAGTCTCTAAGGTGCCACAAGTACTCCTGTTATTTTTCCGTCAACTTCAGCGACTCCCAATTAACTGAGAAGGGGATCAGCCTCAATGCATTCAGCACTGGGTCCTTTTCACACATACATTTCAAATTGCAGGAAGAACTGCCCTCATTTGCTAATGCTCGATCAATTTACATTCCCCCTGAGCTCTGACCCTACTTTATCGAGCCAGATTTGCTTTGAAAAGCCTCCCAAAGCTGGTGATCCACAGCGTCTGCCCTTTATTCGACATAAACAGAGCAGCCACGGAGCTGAGGCAAGCGGTACAAGTCCAGCTTACACAAAACCCTTCTCATTTTCCATGTGATTTTTCCTTCCTACATGCACTTAATTTTCTTTTTGGTTCTGTAATTCTCAGGCACCCTGGTAATTTTGGGGGGCAGTTCATAGCATTCGTTTTCATGTTATTTTGTCTCCTCTTCCCATAAAGTATTGTCCTAGGAAAGCGTTATTTGACATGCAATATATGCACCCATCGCTGTCGATAAGTCAGCAGAACAGCACTTCACAGCAGCATAACTGATAGCCCTTCAGTGCCTCCATTGTGTTTCCGAGATCTCCGGTAACTTCAGGCTGGAAAGGTTTACAGCTGCCTCTCACAAGCGGTCAGACTTTTTAAAAAAAAGCTTTTAGCCAAACAATGTTGCGCAAGGTGTTGCTGAGGGAGTGCAAGTCATGAGTTTAAGTGACTGCTCTTAAGGCCAACCCATGATGCAATACACGGATCACACGTCTTGAGCTAAAATATCCCAGTGATAATTGGACACTGGCGCTCAAACCCCCAACACAGCACAAAGCCCCGTCCGGGTCCAAATCACTACTTGTGACAGATACCCCAGCGCTCTGTCTCTTGCAGACTTCGGCTACGCTTGCACGGTTTGTCACGCCCATAAGGCAGCATGAATAGACACACTCGCACTAGCTCAGCTAAAAACAGAATCATAGAATATTAAGGTTGGAAGGGACCTCAGGAGGTCATCTAGTCCAACCCCCTGCTCAAAGCAGGACCAATCCCCAGACAGATTTTTACCCCAGTTCCCTAAATGGCCCCCTCAAAGATTGAGCTCACAACCCTGAGTTTAGCAGGCCAATGCTCAAACCACTGAGCTATCCCTCCCCCACAGCATGGACACCGCGGCGCTGGCACTAGCCACTTCCAAACCCACCCCACGCCCTGGGTCCGAGCTCAGCTGGCTAGCCCAAGCCACCGCCCGAACTGCAACATCCACACTGCTTTTCTTAGCATGCTAGCACAAGTCTGTCTACCGGGGCTGGGCCTCATACGACCCAGCTGCGGTGCAAAGGCCCAAAGCCTCATTCAGCCGAAATGCAGAAAAAGACCAATGAGTCTGCAGTTGCTCCCCATTAAAATCCTCAGCTGCATTGCCGGAGTAGGCCCCCGCCCGGACGGGCATTTAAACCCTTTAACACTATCTGCTAACAACAAACTAGAAGAGTACAGTGTCTCCTTATATGTTAAAGCCATTCTCCCACTGCCTGCTGAGCCCTCTTGGAAGGCTTATGGAACGATATAAAACAACACGTTTAAACAGGTTAGCATCACCGGTGCCTTTGAGAACCTAAAGGTTTGTCTGCTGGTTTTTATTTCCCTTCCAAAGACATTCTTCTAAAGGTTTACGATCATTTTCCTACCTGCTGCTGGAGACATTTATGAGTTGGGTTCTTGCGTCTGGTCCATGGGAAACTCCAGGGTAACTTAATTGAGCTGGAAGATAAAACCGTCAAGAGAAAAACCTAAGTGTCTTTGAAAGGGCTAAATAACTCAGGACAGATTCCTCTTGGGCTGAGTCTGGAATCTCATCCTTCAGGAAGTTCAGGCCAGCACTGGGGCAGGGACAAATAGTCCTCAAAGTGCCTTTCTCTCGGAGCCGAGTAAAACATTCATTTCCATCTCTGCTTCTGGTGAAGCCTCAGCTACTGTATTAGTCACTGGGAATTATTGCTCTACTAGAACCAGACCTGCCCCCTTCTTTTTTGACTAGCTTCCAACTTCTCACGGCATGTTCTTACCTGCTCACAAGAAGAGAGTCCTGCCACGAAAACCTTTTAGAGAACCAAGCTAACCAAGGGACAACCTTGTCGGGCTTATTTTGCTGTTTAGCCAAATGATATGTATGGAAAGGAAACAAAAAGTAAAACCAATTTAGGAAGGAGCAACACGGTGTGAACTCTCCCACCGGGGCTGTCCGTTGGTTAATAGCTTAGCTTCTTCCAAGCAGATCAAAAGATACATCTATAGCAAGCTGGAACCTGCTTCCCCGAAGAGGAAAGGAACAGCAGCGCTTATTAAGCAGAGAAGGAATGTGGTTTGCTTAATATGAGCAGTCAACGCAGCAGAGTAAAATGATGACAGATGTGTAATCACATTTCCTTTAAGTCTAATACCAGGAGATATAGTATTTAACATAACTTTTTCTAAGAACAAGCAGCAGAGCAGGCCTGCGAAGAACTCATTTGGCAACTAATTTCCGCCGCATGAAACACTCAAAATTCAGAGTCTCTTCATGTAAGTTGCTGACATGTTCTGAAGAGTGGATTTCTCCTGGTGCTTTAAAGTGTAGGAGGAAGGTGGTTTTGAAAAACAACTGCATACTAAGCTAACTGGCCCAGCTAAGCAGGATCGGGGATTTCAGGTTAATTCATTTTATTGAAAGATAACAATTAAGGCCAGGCTCAGATGGGTTGGTTTTTTTTAAATCAAGGGAGCAGTGGTGCCAGAAGTTAAGATCTTGGTTAAAGCCACCTTTTCCAGGGCTGGCTAGGCAAAGGTAGAACAATTTCACACCATCCACCACAACAGAGTGAGTATGGAAGAAAAGCAAAGGAAACCCAGCTGTCAGTGTGTGTGATATATCCACAGAGTGTCTGATTCTGCTACACCACCCAGCAGAAGGCCTGTTGAAATGAATGCAAGGGGTCCCATGGATTGCAATGGGTGGGCAGCTCGGAAGGCTGTTCCTTTCGCTCCAGCTTGTGTTTGCACCAAGAGTTCTGGGTTCAATGCCCAGCCATGACTAAAATGAGAATGACTATTCCTGTAGTACCTAGGCGTCCCAGCCCGGAACCCTGCTATGCTCGGTGCTGTACAAATACAGAACAAGACGCCTGGCCCTGCCCCAAACTCCCTTTCAGGCGGTCACCGGCTCCGTCAAGTCAGAGCTTCTACAGCCACACAAATGGGTGGTGTTAGAGCAATGATAGGAGAAGGTTTGGGAGCCCTCCCCATAACTGCGCTACCTACGGCAGGTCGTTGTTCTTGGTGGTCAAACTGTTTTGGTTTTGAAACAAGTCTTTGCCAGTCAGCGCTGGACACGTTCCAAAGGGGGTAATTGTGTTCTGCTTGCCTAACCCCCCCTGGAGCTCCAGCTAGAGGAGTTCTTATTCACTCATAAGAACATAAGAACGGCCATACTGGGTCAGACCAAAGGTCCATCTAGCCCAGTATCCTGTCTTCCAACAGTGGCCAATGCCAGGTGCCCCAGAGGGAGTGAACGGAACAGAGAATCATCAAGTGATCCATCCCCTGTCGCCCATTCCCAGTGTCTGGCAAACAGAGGCTAGAGACACCATCCCTGCCCATCCTGGCTAATAGCCATTGATGGACCTATCCTCCATGAACTTATCTAGTTCTTTGTTGAACCCTGTTATAGTCTTGCCCTTCACAACATCCTCTGGCAAAGAGTTCCACAGGTTGACTGTGCATTGTGTGAAAAATACTTCCTTTTGTTGGTTTTAAACCTTCACTTCCGAACCTCCTCCCGCGTTGTGCTCCTGGAACAGAATAGCTGCTGCCTTCCTGCTCCTTATCCCTACAGTCTGGGAAGCACTTGAGGGGTCATCAGAAAGCAGAGCACCCTAAGTTCATAGGGTTATTCTTGCCATTTATAAAGAGGTTAGTACATCCCCATCTCCGGCTGAGCATGACTTACTGGCATGTGAGACAGCCATCAGAGGGAAGGGCTGGGAATTGGCGAGAGCAGGGCTGGGGCTTGAGGTACTTCATTCCTGCAGGTTGTACAAGCCCCACAAAAAATGTCCTGCACTGCTTGTAGGCTTGGGCTGCATTTCATCAGCCCCTGAGTGAGCCAGTGCTCCGTGAGACAGCCCCATTCACCCGTAAAAACTGGAGTCACTGGCAAATCGTCCCATCCTGGGGGAGAGAGTTATTCGATTTGCATTCATTCCCCTCTCCAAAAACCCCTGTAACACTCACCAAAGGGTGATTTTTCAAAGTTAGGGTCTGATCCTGCAGTGAGTTCCATGCATGGGGACCCCTGCACACCTTGTGTCTTTTGCGCCTTACTCAACAAACATAACATGAAGATGCAACAGGGGCAGTGTGTGTGTGGGGGGGGGGCACAAAACTGTATGGACTGAACGTACACAACATGCAAGGGATAGCTCCACACATATACACTGCTGCTCTGGCTGGGTGCTGCGGACTGCTTCTAACACAGAGAACACGGTGAGCGCCACTAGAGGGCTCACAAAGTATTTAAAGGGATACTCCCCGTGTCCTATACACTACAGCGCCCACACAGAGCTCTGTTAACTTAAACAGGCCTCCATCTGGGCCTCACAGGGCTGCCTGCATGGAGCTCCCTGCAAGACCAGGGCCCCCGCCATTTCTACAGGCGATTCTGGCTAATCACTCCTTGCCCCAGAGGCCCAAGTCCGTTTTTCCAGTGGAATTGCCTTTTTCTTCTGGCAGAAATAAGACAGGCAATTTTTACTTTAAAAGACCAAAGACTTTCTCATTCCCGGGAGAAGTGGAAAATTCAGAGACAAAACTGCCAAATATTTTGCCTTTTGCAAATTCAGGAAACATATTATTGCTCTCCACTGCCCCTGCTGCTCAGGGGATCCAGTTTTGAGGTCAGGTTAAACCCTAGGGCTTCGGATCCTGCAAAACATGACACCCACACATAACTTTACTCATCTGAGTCAACGGGATTGCTCATGTGACTAAATTTACTCCCTTGCTGGCGTAGCTGTAGGATCAGTGCCCTGGTTAAAGAACCCTGCTGCAGGATGGCTACTGTCCCTTGCCATAGACTCTCAGGAGTGCTTATGATAGCTGCCAACTGCATTACTCAGGCATGTTTCACAAACGCAGCAGACCAAGTGAAGGAGCTTCCAGGATTTCCCGAGGGGTCTGTTCCATTGTCCTACTGTTCTTACAGTTAGGAAGTTTTTCCTGAGATTTAATCTAAATCTGCTCTGCTGTAGTTTGAACCCATCACCTCTTGTCCTGCCCTCTATGGCAAGAGAGAACAACTTTTCTCCATCTTTATGGCAGCCTTTCAAGTATCTGAAGGCCCCTGTCATGTCCCCCCTTAATCTCCTCATTTCCAAACTAAACAGACACAGTTCCTTCAGCCTTTGCTCACAGGGCTTGCATTCCATTGCTCGCCTCTGGATCCTTTCCAGTTTCTCTACATTACAAGGACCCTCTATTCTCCCAGGTTTTCCTTGAGTTAGTGGGTTGATCAGGGTGCTGGTGGGTTGGGGAGGATCCTGCTTACAATGGATGGGGGTTTGAAAGGAGCTGATGGGGTGGATATTTATCCATTCCATCGTTATTGGTCTACAGTCTATTATCCGGTCTTCAGTGGTTCCACTGAGCAGGGACTAGAGGCAAGGATGATGCTGTGGTACAGATGTAACCATCCCTGTCATGGCTGACAGCAGGGCTTGATCACAGGACCTTCAGCACCAAAAACACGAGGCTATACCACCTGCACCAAAGGACTAAGTACATTAGTATGAACAGGTGTGACATTCAAACCTTTTTGTGGACCAGCCACTAGAGGGGGACAAAGAGAGTGGATAGAGCACTAGACTGGGACTCTGAAGACCAAGGTTCTATTCCCGGTGCTGTCATGGCCCCACTGGGTGACCTTGAGCAAGTTGCTGCGCCTCCCTGTGCCTCAGTTTCCCCACTCTGTAAAATGGGGAGAATGCTATTGACCTCCCTTGTAAAGTGCGTTGAGCTCTATGGCTGCTATACAAGAGCTAGTATTGTTAGCATGGGTCTCAGGAGGATCTCAGTATGGGTGTTACTGCAGTTTTGGGGTCGGTGATGGAAGTGCAGTTCTAGCATGCTTGGGAGCAGAGTGAAATAGCAGCTGTAGTAGGCCATGCTGTCTATCATTACCGTAGCGATAGGATCCTCTCTGACTGCAAAGGAACCAGTTTTACCAATACAGCCAGATTCACTGAGGACTAGCTGTGGAGTCAAGATTTCACCTGCTAACCCGAATTCCCGACTGCAAACAGGGAAGAGCCCATTTGGTTCTACCCAGCTGAGCAAACCATTATTCTTCACTGAAGTGAGCCTAAGAAACGGCGGCGTATGTGCATTTTGGCAGTTGTGAGCATGTTAAACACACACGGCTGTGCTGCTCACTGCTTTCACAACCGTGCCTTACTACTGTCTCCACCACTACAACCGCTGGCTCAGCCCCCAAAGGGGCTTTCATTAGTCAGAGCATCTGGCAGCGACTCCAATTAAACCATTGCTTCTCTCCAGCTGGGCAAGAACATTGGCTACATTCATTCTGGTCCCTCTCCCATATAGCCCGGAGTTACGCCACCGCAGTCACTGACCACAGCTCTGATACGGCTCAAAGGTCAATGCAGCCTGGCTAACTGGAGTGGATTCTCCAATCCCACTGCTCCACCACGTCGGCATCACTCTGTATTCACCGCCCGTTGTACATTGCAACAAGGCACCGCTTTGGGATGAGTGGGGGACACATGTCAATGCACGAAACCTTCGCTATTTGCTACTGGATAATTCCAATTTGTTTGGAAACGGCCACACTCAGCAGATTTGAAGGCTTTTAACTCAATTTGCAGCCAACCACCATTCCTCCCCACCGCAGGTGCCGACTTTCATTTTTCTGGGTGGGTGCTCCACCACCCTTCTGCCTGCTCCACCCCCTCCCCCAATGCCCCACCCTCGCTCTGCCCCCTCCCCGAGCGTGCCCTGCCCTCGTTCTGCCTTTTCCCGGCCCTGCTCCGCCCCCTCCCGCAGTGCTCTGCCCTCACTCCGCCTCTTTCCACCTCTCCCTCCTAGCACCTCTCGCCTGCCGCTGAACAGTTGATTGGCGGGTGGCTGGTGGGTGTTGAGCACCCAATGTTTTTTTCACCGTGGGTGAAACAGCGGAATTTACAGACTGGATCAGACCCAAGGTCCATCTTGTCTAGTATCCTGGCTAGCAGAGGAAGATGTAAGAACCCCACAGTAGCAGAAATGGGGTAATCTACCCCTTTGGTTAGACCTCAGCTTGTTCTCTAACAGAGATTCGCTTAAGCCCTGATGCCCAAGGTTTAATAGCCCTTCCAAAATTCATATAATTAATTGTGACAACTCTGGATATTCTTATCCATGTGAACAGCCAACCACTTTTTGCATCTCAGTAAGTTCTTGCTAAATTCCACTCACCTTTATAGTTCAACCAGTCCTCTCTCTTAGTCACTTGGACACTTAGAAAGATTTTATGCATGATCCCTTTCCCCTGCTGGGCTAGGGGACTCCACAACTGCCTGCTTAGGTGTCATGGTCTTCTCTGCACCACTGGAGCCCGTGCAATGGGACTTACGCAGAGCTGAGGATCTGGCCTCGCATTTTCAGAGCATAAGTATGCACCTGAGTGAGGGAAGCATCTGTCCAATCCCACCGCTAACAAACATGAATGAAACCCACGTTCAATGGATTAAGAATTGGCTTATTGAATGATCTCAAAAAGCAGTTGTCAGCCAGGAATCGTCATCAAATGGGGGTGTTTCTAGGGGGTTCCACTGGGATCAGTACTGGGCCCGGTGCTAGTGAATATTTTTATCCATGATGTGGAAGAAAATATAAAATCACTGTTGACAAAATCCGTGGATGACACAAAGATGGGTGGTATGGTAAATAGTGACGACGACAGCGGAGTCATGCAGAGAGATCTGGGTGGCTTGGTAAGCTGGGCCCATTCAAACGACATTATACAACATTATACCTAGTGGGACAAAGAGCCGCGGTCGCACCTTCCCAAGAGAGGACTGTGTCCTGGCGAGCAGTGACTCTGAAATGGAGTTAAGGGTCATAGAGCACAAACCACTCAACATGAGCTTCCAGTTCGACGCTGTGGCAAAAAGGGCAAATGTGATCCTTGGATGTATAAACAGGGGGATAGCCAGGAGAAGTGATTTGACTTCTGTAAAGGGCATGAATGTGACCAATACTGGAATACTGTGTCCAGTTCTGGTGTCCACATTTTCATAGGATGTTGGAAAATTGGAGAGGGTGCAGAAAAAAAGCCACCAAAATGATTTGAGGGCTAGAGAAAATGCCTGATGGTGAGAAACTGAAAGAGCCCAATCTGGTAAATTTATCAAAAGGAAGATTTAGTGATGGCTTGATTACAGTGTATTAATACCATCACCTTGAGAAAAGATCTGGCACCAAAGGCCTCTTCAATCTAGCAGAAAAAGGCAGAACAAGAACTAATGGCTGGAAGTTAAAGCCAGACAAATTCAGATTAGAAATCATAGAATATCAGGGTTGGAAGGGACCTCAGGAGATCATCTAGTCCAACCCCCTGCTCAAAGCAGGATCAGTCCCCAACTAAATCATCCCAGCCAGGGCTTTGTCAAGCCTGATCTTAAAAACCTGACCTTAAAAAATAAGGCACAACTGTTTTTTTTAAACAGGGAAGGTGATTAACCACCGGAACGGACTCCCAAGGGAAGGGGTGTATCCCCCATCCCTTGGTGTCTTCAAATCAAGACTGGAGGCCTTTCTTGGAAGAGATGCTTTAATCCAACACAAGTTACTGGGCTCAATGGAAGAGTAACCGGCTAAAATGTAACATGCAGGAAGTCAAATGAGATGATCTAATGGTCTCTTCTGACTTTAAAATCCATAACTCTATGAATCAAACCATCGGCTGCCTATCTATAGCGACTCCTCCCTTGGTGCTGGGGTAGCTATTTTTAACAAAATCGCAGCTACGTCTCTGAGCCTGGGGCCATGGATTAGGTATCAGGAAGCCCACCCATTGCCTCCCCTTAATTTATTTTTTAACCAAAACCCAAATATTTTTACTGAAAAAGGTTTTTGAAAAGTGACCTTTTTTTCAGTGTGCAGGTTCAGGAATTTTTATTAATTGACATTATTTATTTAAAATATATTTTTTGCAGAAATTAAAAAAAACACACATAAAATTAAAAATTCCCATGAAAAATAGCTGGGGTTTTTCAAACCCCTCTGCTGCTCAGACCAACATAGGATGGATGTTCTCATGAGCCAAATTTCATTACAGAAAAACGTTTATGGCCAAGTTATATAAGCACCTGGACTGCATTCTGTTGAACCAGCTCACTAGATCATAGTATCTGGGCACCTATGTATTTTATGGTTTCAAACAGATTGGGCCCATTCATCAAAAGCCTTCACTTTCAGAGTGCACATCCATGCAGAAACCACTTGCGCAGTGTTACAATAAGCAACAGTGCTTCTCTCCAGCTGTCTAGGAACAGTCTGCCCTCTAGTACAGCATTTTCAGCACCTCAGAAATGGGCTCCCTCTGTGCTGAATTGGCTATTGTCATGCACGTTTCTAATTAATCCTCTGCTGTTCCCAGGGATTCCACCCCACTGCAGTGCCTTTGGAGGGTATCCTAAACCTGGAAACACACCAGGGCAAACACGGAGCATTCACATCAGAAGGAAACTTTCCAAACTCAGCAGTTCCCATTACAACCTGCTACCCTAATTCTCTCAACTGACACAATCTGGGAGCCAAATCAATGGCTATTGAAAAACATCAACACAGTCAACCTTTTAGGGAGGTTTTGTGTTTTGTTGCTGCGTTCTACAGTCTGGAACATAAGAACATAAGAACGGCCATACTGGGTCAGACCAAAGGTCCATCTAGCCCAGTATCCTGTCTTCCAACAGTGGCCAATGCCAGGTGCCCCAGAGGGAATAAACAGAACAGGTAATCATCAAATGATCCATCCCCTGTCATCCATTCTCAGCTTCTGGCAAACTGAGGCTAGGGACACCATTCCTGCCCATCCTGGCTAATAGCCATTGATAAACCTATCCTCTATGAATTTATCTAGTTCTTTTTTGAATCCTGTTATAGTCTTGGCCTTCACAACATCTTCTGGCAAGGAGTTCCACAGGTTGACTATGCATTGTGTGAAAAAATACTTCCTTTTGTTTATTTTAAACCTGCTGCCTATTAATTTCATTTGGTGACCCCTAGTTCTTGTGTTATGAGAAGGAGTAAATAACACTTCCTTATTTACTTTCTCCTCACCAGTCATGATTTTATAGACCTCTATCATATCCCCCCTTAATCATCTCTTTTGAAAGATGAAAAATCCCAGTTTTATTAATCTCTCCTCAAATGGTAGCCATTCCATACCCCTAATCATTTTTGTTGCCCTGTTCTGAACCTTTTCTAATTCCAATATATCTTCTTTGAGATGGGGCGACCACATCTGCAGTCAGTATTCAAGATGTGGGCGTACCATGGATTTATATAGAGGCAATATAATATTTTCTGTCTTATTATCTATCCCTTTCTTAATGATTCCCAACATTCTATTCGCTTTTTTGACTGCCGCTGCACATTGAGTGGATGTTTGCAGAGAACTATCCACCATGACTCCAAGATCTCTTTCTTGAGAGGTAACAGCCAATTTAGACCCCATCATTTTGTATGTATAATTAGGATTATGTTTTCCAATGTGCATTACTTTGCATTTATCAACATTGAATTTCATCTGCCATTTTGTTGCCCAGTCACCCAGTTTTGAGTGAGTATGAAGCTCTTTTAGTCTGAAATTACTTTCAAGAACTTAAAAAACTTTCCCAAGAACCTCAGGAAGAGCAATTGCATTAGCTAAAAATACTTATTGTGCCATCCCGCAGCTCATCAGGCGCGTTGACACAACAGAGCTAATCCAGTTCACACCAGCCAAGGATCAGGCTCATTAACTGCAACAGAACTGCACCAAGTGAGGATCTGGCCAGTTAGCTGAGGATCAAACTTTGAGCTTACCCCTTTCAGGAGTAATGACCTCAATAAACAAGAACCCGTGTTCATAGTGAGAGAAAAAGAGGCAGATTTATTAAGTTCTGGATGTTTTTTTCCAGATTTGTATAAATACTTTCCCCTTTTCCTACTACTGCTGATATTCTATCCCAGGATCTGAAAGTGCTTGGCAAACATTAATTCACAATCTCAACCCCCCGATGACTCAGGATCACTGCTCTCATTTTGCAGATGGCTGCACTGGGAAACAGAGAGATTGGGCTGTGCCTATAATAGGATTTTTAATCACTGATGCAGCTGCTCTAGTGCAGATGAACTACGCCAGTGTAAACGGAGACTTGCACTGTCTTCACACTGGGGAAAGCAGCACAAGTCCCAGTTTATACTGGTACATTGCACCTGCACAAGGGGTTTTACCTGGTGTCACTACCACAGCTGCACAGTCATAGGTGCCGACTCTGTGGGTGCTCCCGGGCTGGAGCACCCATGGGGAAAAATTAGTGGGTCCTCTGCACCCACCGGCAGCCAAGCTCCCCTCTGCCTCCGCCTCCGCCTCCTCCCCTGAGTGTGCCGTGTCCCCGCTTCTCCCTCTAGCTCCCAGCGATTGCCGCCGCAAAACAGCTGTTTTGTAGCGTAACAAGCTTCGGGAGGCGGGGGGAGGAGCAGGAACGTGGCGTGCTCAGGGGAAGGGGTGGGGCCGGGGCTGGGATTTGGGGAAGGAGTCCAATGGGGCAGGGAGGGGGCGGAGTTGGGGCGGGGACTTTGGGGAAGGGGTAGGAGTGGGGGCAGGGCAGGGGCGGAGTCAGGCCGTGGCCAGGGTCAGAGGGGGGTCGATGTGCACAGCGTGGACTTGCCCACAGTCATGCCAGTCAGTGCTAGAGCTAGGAGAGAATACAGGAGTCCTGGCTCCTGGGCTGTGCAGTAACCACTAAACCACACTATCACCTGCATCCATATTATTTAATCTCCCTAAAAGTGTAAAGCAAACAAAAAGCCCTGGTCATTTCCGAGTACAATTCCAAATTCCTGCAGTGGCTGTTTGTGCTGTTATTAATCTCAATGCAGGCAGAGTTAGCGTCCCCCTTGTTTGCAAAGAAGGGACGGGGGAAAGTGCAGTACTGTGTTTTAATAATATATCAGGGAGATTGTTTTCACAGTGCAAGAACAATAGCCGTCATCCGGCCATCACTGCACTGTCTGCGATCTCTTATTCATCATCGCAGCTCAGACCCCACTTTGCTA
Source organism: Emys orbicularis (assembly GCF_028017835.1). NCBI lineage: Eukaryota > Metazoa > Chordata > Testudines > Emydidae > Emys > Emys orbicularis. The sequence continues at coordinate 8,299,021 of NC_088686.1, read as the reverse complement.
TTGGGACAGCTTTGAAATTCAGTCTCCTTTCATCCAAGATAAAAAAGGAAGCTTTTTTCTGTTCTGTTACTCATATATTTTGATGATTCTTTTGTGTCAGCCTATTACATTTAACCCCTGCTGCTAACAGAAGTCGGATACACTTTCTATCAGATCTTCCTGATTAAGTGATGTTTCGAGAGAGAAGCCAGCTTGGGAAATTGAACTCGGGGGGGGGGGGGGGGGGGGAGAGACAGCTTGTAAGGCTGGAGAGAGCTTGATTAAACATGAGCAGAAATCAAGCCGGTGAGAAATCATCTTTAAAGAATGTTGGAACTCAAATCAAGTCCATCAATCAAAGGAGCCCAATGCCTTCCATTGATTCAAATGATCAACCATGTCACAGATAAAAGAACTGGAGTACTTGTGGCACCTTAGAGACTAACACATTTATTTGAGCATAAGCTTTCGTGGACTACAGCCCACTTCATCGGATGCAAAGAATGGAACATATAGTGAGGAGATATATATATATATGTATACAGAGAACATGAAAAGGTGGGAGTTCCTCTACCAACTCTAAGAGGCTAATTAATTAAGATGAGCTATTGTCAGCAGGAGAAAAAAAAACTTTTGTAGTGATAATCAAGATGGCCCATTTCAGACAGTTTGACAAGAAGGTGTGAGGATACTTAACATGGGGGAATAAAATAACAAAGAAAATAACAGAACGCCACTAGCTGTCACCTTCAGCCCCCAACTAAAACCTCTCCAGCGCATCATCAAAGATCTACAACCTATCCTGAAAGATGATCCCTCACTCTCACAGATCTTGGGAGACAGACCAGTCCTCGCTTACAGACAGCCCCCCAACTTGAAGCAAATACTCACCAGCAACCACACACCACAGAACAAAAACACTAACCCAGGAACCTATCCTTGCAACAAAGCCCGATGCCAACTCTGTCCACATATCTATTCAAGTGACACCATCATAGGACCTAATCACATCAGCCACGCCATCAGGGGCTCGTTCATCTGCACATCTACCAATGTGATATATGCCATCATGTGCCAGCAATGCCCCTCTGCCATGTACATTGGTCAAATCGGACAGTCTCTGCGCAAAAGAATAAATGGACACAAATCTGACATCAGGAATCATAACATTCAAAAACCAGTAGGATAACACTTCAACCTCTCTGTCCACTCAGTAACAGATTTAAAGGTGGCAATTTTGCAACAGAAAAGCTTCAAAAACAGACTCCAACGAGAAACTGCTGAACTTGAATTAATATGCAAACTAGATACCATCAACCTAGGCTTAAATAGAGACTGGGAATGGCTGAGCCATTACACACATTGAATCTATTTCCTCATGTTAAGTATCCTCACACCGTCTTGTTAAACTGTCTGAAATGGGCCATCTTGATTATCACTACAAAATTTTTTTTTCTCCTGCTGACAATAGCTCATCTTAATTAATTAGCCTCTTAGAGTTGGTAGGGGAACTCCCACCTTTTCATGTTCTCTGTATGTGTGTATATATCTCCTCACTATATGTTCCATTCTATGCATCCGATGAAGTGGGCTGTAGCCCACAAAAGCTTATGCTCAAATAAATGTGTTAGTCTCTAAGGCCTTGGCTACACTGGCACTGTACAGCGCTGCAACTTGCTGCGCTCAGGGGTGTGAAAACGCCCCCCTTCCCCCGAGCGCAGCGAGTACAGCGCTGCAAGCTATTCCCCTCGGAGAGGTGGAGTACATACAGCGCTGCGAGAGAGCTCTCGCAGCGCTGGTGGCGTGACTACACTTGCGCTTCACAGCGCTGCCGCGGCAGCGCTGGGAAGTCCCGAGTGTAGCCAAGGCCTAAGGTGCCACAAGTACTCCTGTTCTTTTTGCGGATACAGACTAACACGGCTGCTACTCTGAAACCTGTCATGTCACAGATAGGTGATGGCACATAAAATGACACTGGAGGCAACTGAAAGCCAGTGTCCTCGGCAGTGACACCGCTTGATAGAATTCAGTCCCCCTGCTACTAGTGAAGGTGCTGCTTTGCTCTAGAAAACAGCCCTGGTTTGTTTTCGAGGCAGATGACAACAGCCCAGATTTCACTGCTTCCTAGTGACTGCATTGTACTGAGCATGCTTCTGAACATACCTATGGTACTTCTATGACCCCTCAGCGCTATGGTAACCGGGCGCATCACAATCTTTAGTTATCCCCGCAATTCGCCTGTGAGGTAGGCAGGGCTATTTACCCCATTTTATAGACAGGGAACTGAGGCACCGACGGACGAGGTGACTTGTCCAAGGTTGCACGTGAAGTCTATGGCAGAGCAGGGATCTGAACACAGATTTCCAGCTAGCACCCTAACCATGGGACCATCCATCCTCTCCGTTTTTAAAGCTACTGAGAGTGCCTCAAAGAACTTTTTATTTATCTCCTTTGACCTAATTTGGTCACCATTTTTCAGACCGCACTGTGGTATTCATCAGTAAATCTTCCTTAACCCCCTACAATCGCCATAACACCAAGAGATGCCTGATTAAACCAGCATTATTGATCTTCCTGACACAGCCTTAGAAATTAGCCAGTGGTGCAAGATAGACGTGTCTCCAGCATCCGGGTTAATTGCCGACATTTTGAAGGCAGATGGGTCAGGGTTGAACAGCAGGTTTGAATGGGCGTTTGTGGTGACATCTAGGGGTATGCACATTGATCCAGCTCACACAGCCTGCTGCCTGAACGCCGATGAACCCCAGATTATCTGCACACAGGCTTTGTGAGTACGTAGTGGAGCATGGACCTGTGGGGCATAGCAACTCCCTCTGCTCTACTCATTGAGCTAGTGGAACCTCTCGCTATGTACTGGGAAGGGAGCAGCCATGCGTTTTGGACCGGAGTCTCGTAGGTGACCCCGGTGAGAGCTCATTCTTAATCATGTGTCTGCAGCACAAGAGGGGGGGTCTCAGATGCTCCTCATGTAAGGCCTGCTCCAAAGCCCAGTGAAATCAATGGAAACTCTCCCAGTGACTTCAGTGCGCTTTGGATTGGGCCCATGGGCAAGAAAATAGAAAGCGCTGCTCCACTCCCACCTCCTCAGGCTCAAGCTCGGGCATTAGCCGTTACAGTACAGACCCCGGGCAAGGGGCTGGCTGAAGGCTGCACCTCGTGAGTGGTTGCAATTTCTGAGGGCTCCTCTGGCCTGGGACATAATGGGGAAAATAATAGAATGCACCTGAGGAGAGACCGGAGGAAGGTGCCAGGCCGGGGGAGGCTGTGAAAGCCTTGGAGGAAGGGAACGCAGTCACGATTTAATGGCTATTAGCCAGGATGGGTAAGGAATGGTGTCCCTAGCCTCTGTTTGTCAGAGGGTGGAGATGGATGGCAGGAGAGAAATCACTTGATCATTACCTGTTAGGTTCACTCCCTCTGGGACACCTGGCATTGGCCACTGTCGGCAGACAGGATAATGGGCTGGATGGACCTTTGGTCTGACCCAGTATGGCTGTTCTTATGTTCTTATGATTCCAGTTTGCAGCGCGCTGCCTGTTGGACTAAGTGACAAACATGCATACACTACATCTGTAGTAGTCGTGTACGTAGGACACAGAAGGTAATTACTGTGCTCTCCTCAGCACTGGTGAGGCCTCAGTTGGAGTACGGGGTCCCGTTCTGGGCACTGCACTTTAGGAAAGATGAGAACAAATTGGAGAGAGTCCAGAGGAGATCTACAAAAATGAGAGGCCTAGAAAACGTGACTTATGAGGAAGGGTTGAAAGAACTGGGCATGTTTAGTTTTGAGAAGAGAAGGCTGGGGGAGGGCATGATAACAGTCTTCAAATATGTAAAAGATTGTTATAAAAAGGACGGTGATCTATTGCTCTCCATATCCACTGAAGGTAAAACAAGAAGTAATCTGCTTAATCTGCAGTAAAGTCAATTTAGGTTGGATATTAGGAAAAACTTTCCAGTCAACGGGTAGTTAAGCTCTGGACTAAGTGACCAAGGGAAGCTGTTGAATTTCCATCATTGGAGGTTTATAAGAACAAGTTAGACAAACATCTGTCAGGGATGGTCAAGGTTTACTTAACCCCAGGGCCGGTGCTACCATTAAGGCAAACTAGGCGGTTGCCTAGGGCGCCAAGATTTGGGGGCGCCAAAAAGCGGTGCCCCCAATTTTTTTTTACAGCGTTCCTGGGCTGGGCTGCCGGCGGCACGCTGACACGTGCGGCTCAGACTCCGCTCCACTTCTCCCGCCTCCCAGGCTTGCGGCGCCAATCAGCTGTTTGGTGCCGCAAGCCTGGGAAGGGAGGAGAATTAGAATGGGGGCGGTGTGCTCGGGGAGGAGGCGGAGCAGAGGTGAGCTGGGGTGGGGAGCTGCCGCACGGCTCCCCGGGGGGGGGGGAGCTGCCGCGGGGGGGCGCCTCAGGGCGGGGGGGGGGGGCGCAAGGTGGAAGTTTTGCCTAGGGAGCAAAACTTCCTTGCACTGGCCCTGCTTAACCCTGCCTCAGCGAAGGGGGCTGGACTAGCTGACCTCTTGAGGTCCCTATGATTCCATTATAAGCTGAGCAAGTAGCAATGCCCAAGGTTACAGCTGCCCAAAGCTTTTCATTATAAGAGGCTGTCATCAGTTGCTTAAGTATCAGAGGGGTAGCCGTGTTAGTCTGAATCTGTAAAAAGCAACAAAGGGTCCTGTGGCACCTTTAAGACTAACAGAAGTATTGGGAGCATAAGCTTTCGTGGGTAAGAACCTCACTTCTTCAGATGCAAGTGAAGAAGTGCATCTGAAGAAGTGAGGTTCTTACCCACGAAAGCTTATGCTCCCAATACTTCTGTTAGTCTTAAAGGTGCCACAGGACCCTCTGTTGATCAGTTGCTTAGAATTTTGCCAAACAGTTTGGGCTGAAATTTTTCAGGCCAGGTTTCTGCCTAATATGTATTTTTCTGGAAAGTTTCAGCTAAAACAGTTCAATAGTTTCTCAGAACCAGGGTACATATTTCCCCCATGTTAAAAAAAATTCTTACTACTATTTTGTTGACACACTTCAGTGCCTTCATGCTTTTAAGCAGGGACTTGAAATTTGGCAGAGAGGTTGTCCTGGTTGTCAGGCATATGCCTTTTGCTATCGTTGTGAAAATCCGTCCAAATTATAAACCCCTGAAAAAAAATCTCAGTTTGCACATGCTCAGTAGAGACTTGTTAGAATTTAACAGCTAAAATGGCCAACGATTCCATCTGCACTGAACACGCTCCAGTTCAGGGCTGCATGGGCAGAGCCAGAATTTCCCTGCAATTACTTTTCTCTGCTTCTAGGGCACTGGGCACCAGCACTGAGCAGGGAGACTGTCTCTCCTGTGCTCTCAGTGGCACCCAGGCAGTGTGGAGGGCTCCTGCAGAAAAACATTGTGTGATTATGTAATTAAAAACTGTATTATAATGCATACACATAAGGGGGCAGAATTCAGGTTGAATGGGCAATCTTAATTTTGGCATTTCGTAGCTTTTGAGTGCTTGACTTTGCAACCTTAATAATGTTCTTTTAACACAGCTTTTTGGATGTAATAAACGTTTAATTGGTATAAAACCAGCTCTTTTGCTATCAGACACTTGTCACAGCAAGCTGGAGGGACACCCAGCCAGCTGTATAGGTGCCAAACAGAACCAACTGCTGAGTTTTGAGCTTTTGCAACATATTTTGGGAAGTTCAAGCATATTTCAGGGGGGCCATGTTGATTTACACCAGCTGAGGATCTGGTCTGTAGAGGCAGGGATAGGCGAGATATACAATTCAGTATACGGTATGAAATCCTGTATAAACCAGGGCCCATCTGCACCCTCTCTAGTGGCAGAGAATAATAATTAGAGATAAGGTATGTTTGACACATGATGTTAGAGATAAGCATGGAGACAGGAGCTTTAACAATATGCTGTTTACTCACCACTGCAGCATGGTTACCTCGCTCACACATACAGTAGCTTCCAGATTCCTTTGTTCTTTACCCATAATACCCTGCTCTCTCCAAGGCTTCAAGTCCATTGCCTGTAACATAACTCTCATGCAACTGCCTTTCTCTCCTCCTCTACCAGGTGGTGCCTCCTTCAAACCCTTCCTTCAAATCCTTCTTTCGCTAAAAATTTCCACACACACACACACACACAAAATCAATTTTGATTTGGCCCCAAAACTATTTTTCAAATCTTTCAGAATTTCCAGCGAATCCAAAAAAATCCATTATTCACCCAGCTCTCATTCCTAATCCCCAAACTCTTCCTTTCCACAACTGTGGGCCTTTGCATTGTCTTGCATTTATTTGCCTTGTCTTAGTTGGACGTTAACCTCTTCAAGTTTGGGAACGTGTTTATCAATGCGTATAAAAGTGCTGCAAAAATGAATGACTGTGCCCTTTCTGTTTATTATTAAACAATCTTACTGACAGCAGTTCCACAAATATCGCCCCTCTGCCCACCTCTGACCGATGGCACTCAGCCGCCTTCCTGCCACCTCCCCTCCCATTTCTACACATTGTTCTTCTCTGGCCAAGAGAACAATAAGGCTTTCTTCTTTTCCCCCAGGCTGGAGAAAATCAAACAGCCTAAAACTTTACTCAGCTAGTCATCTCCCAGGCAGGGTTGGCAGTGTGCCGAATTGGTGCCAGGTATTCATTAAGTGGATGAATCAATGAACCAGTTAAGACCAAGAACAGCCCCTCACTTTGTTCCAAAATGCCCGCTGAACTCAGAATAAATTCTTTTTAGGCATCACAAAAGTTTAATTAATTTAATGTTTTTTTAACAAGTTAGTCTGTCTCTTTTTGCTCCATAGTTGCAGCTGGCACTGGAAGATGATCATAGAATGACAGAAATGTAGGGCTGGAAGGGACCTCAAGAAGTCATCTAGTCCAGCCCCCTGCACTGAGGCAGGACAAGTAAACCGAGACCAGCCCTGACAGGTGCTTGTGCGACCTGTTCTTAAAAACCTCCAATGATGGGAGTTCCACAACGTCCCTTGGAAGCCTGTTCCAGAGTTTAACTACCCTTAGAATTAGAAACTTTTCCCTAATATCTAACCCAAATCTTCCTTACTGCAGATTAAGCCCATGACTACTTGTCCTACCTTCAGTGGATACACAGAACAATTGATCACCATCCTCTTTATAACAGACCATGTCAAGGTTCCTTCCCCACTCTGAACTCTAGGGTAAAGATGTGGGGACCTGCATGAAAGCCCCCTAAGCTTATTTCTACCAGCTTAGGTTAAAACCTGGTACGCTGCCACCACCAAGTGATTTAACAAGAAACAGGGAAAGGACCACTTGGAGTTCCTCTTCCCCCAAAACATCCCCCCAAGCCCTTACACCCCCTTTCCTGGGGAGGCTTGAGAATAATATCCTAACCAATTGGTTACAAAGTGATCAAAGACCCAAACCCCTGGATCTTTGGACAATGGAAAAATCAGTCAGGTTCTTAAAAGAAGGATTTTATTAAAAAGAAAAGGTAAAAATTATCTCTGTAAAATCAGGATGGAAAATAACTTTACAGGGTAATTAGATTCAAAGAGCCCAGAGGAACCCCCTCTAGCCTTAGTTTCAAAATTACAGCAAAACAGGGATAAACCCCCCCTCTAGCAAAGGAACATTCACAAGTTGAGAAAAACAAAGTTAAACCTAACACGCCTTGCCTGGCTATTACTTACAAGTTTGAAATATGAGAGACTTGTTCAGAAAGATTTGGAGAGCATGGATTGATGTCCGGTCCCTCTTAGTCCCAAGAGCGAACACACACCAAAAACAAAGAGCACAAACAAAAGCCCCCCTCCCACCCCAAGATTTGAAAGTATCTTGTCCCCTTATTGGTCCTTTGGGTCAGGTGTCAGCCCGGTTACCTGAGCTTCTTAACCCTTTACAGGTAAAAGGATTTTGGTGTCTCTGGCCAGGAGGGATTTTATAGTATTATACACAGGAGGGCTGTTACCCTTCCCTTTATAGCTATGACACAGCCCTTAGCATATTTGAAGACTGTTATCACATCCCACCTCAGGCTTCTTTTCTCAAGACTAAACATGCCCAGATTGTTTTAACTTTTCTTCACAGGTCAGATTTTCTAAACCTTTATTATTTTTGTTGCTCTCCTCTGGACTCTCTATAATTTGTTCTCATTTCTCCAAAAGTGTAGTGCCCAGAATTAGACACAGTCCTCCAGCTGAGGCCTCACCAGTGCTGAGTAGAGCAGGACAATTCCCTCCAGTGTCTTACATACAACACTCCTGTTAATACACCCAAGAATGATATTAGCCTTCTTTGCAACTGTGTCACATTATCGACTTATTTTCAACCAATGATCCACTATAACTCCCCACATCCTTTTCAGCAGTACTACCACAAGGACAGTTATTCCCTGTGTTCTAGTCGTGCATCTGAATGCAGCATTTTGCACTTGTCTTTATCGAATTTCATCTTGTTGAATCCAGACCAAGTCTCCAATTTGTCAAAGACACTTTGAATTCTAATCCTGCCCTCCAAAGTGCTTGCAACCCCTCACAGCTTGGTGTCATCCGCAAATTTTATAAAGATTCTCTCCACCCGATTATCCAAGCCACTAATGAAAATATTGACTAGTACCAGACCCAAGACTGACCTTTGCAGGATCCCACTAGATAAGCCTGCCAGTTTGAGCTGCACATTCTGCTCCTTTCGCTGCTGCGGGTCCCGGGAGAGCCCTGCAGTTCAGGGTTCTCCTGGGACCCACAGCGGCAAAAGGAGCAGAATGTGGAGCTGCCAGGCAGTCCCACGCCAGCAGCTCCTCCGGAGCAGCTGTACCGTCCCCAGCCCCGCCCCCAACCGTGTCCTCTGGTGGGGCTGCTTTACAGACCCCAGACAGGAGACGCAGCTGCATGGAAGGGCTGGGGGCAGGGCTGGGGGCGATACAGCCATATGGGAGGAGCTGCCCCACATTCTTCTCCTCCTGTGTCTTTCGGATACGGTGTACCGGCTATAAATATCTTACTGGTACGGTGTACCGGCTATAAATATCTTACTGGTACGGTGTACCGTACCACCCTACTTGCACCACTGCTTATCACCCTGTTATCCTCTAGGTGCTTACAAACTGATTGTTTAATCATTTATTCTAGTATCTTTCCAGGTATTGAAGTTTGGCTGACTGGTCTATAATCCCCCGGGTCCTGTTAGTACCTATCTTTAAAACAACATTTGCCTTTCTCCAGCACTCCGGGACCTCACCCATCTTCCGTGGGTTCTTGAAGATAACGGCTAATGGTTCTGAGATCAGTTCAGCTAGTTCCTTAAGTACCCTAGGATGAATTTCAACAGGCCCTGCCAACTTGAATACACTGAACTATTTTTTAACCTGTGCTCTCTCTAATCTGGCTTGTAGAGAAAGACAAACCAAACTGGCTGTTCTAATCCAGTTTTCAGCCTGGCCCAGACCAGAGCATACTGGAATTCTTATGAGAAAATGTGGGCTTGCAGGGTTTCCAGTTTGGAGTGGTAGCTACAATAATATGGAATTTGAGGGCAGGCAGGCCTGAGCTCTGCCCCACCCATTCTCCCATCCCAGGACATCCCAGGAAACTGATGAATGTGATTACCTGACCTCACCAAAAGCTCCTTGAGTAGCAGCCCTGCAGAAGGTGAGAAGATCCCAAAGTCTCTGACGATATACTTGGAGAGAAAAATCCTTCACCTCTCCAGCTGTCTGCCTTCTCTCAGCAGAGCACTGATGCCCGTGCTCAAATCCCCTGGACTTCCATTGGGGAGTCAGCATGTGCGTCAGTGCTTTGCTGAGGGAAGGCCCATAAAATTCGTTCTACTCTGGGTGCAGAGCACTAGCAAGACAGACCAGGGAGGGGGTGGAGATAACACGAAAGCAATGGGAGGAAAGGGGAACGTTTCCTCGTTGCCCTATCAATTCTTGCTGTAATGGATCACTCGCCCCAGCCCATCCTTAGTATCCAGATGTGTACTACAGCTGGCTCAGCAGTGGCACTCAGGCAGGTGGGCAGACCGGGTCTGATCGTCTAGCTGCTTGCTCGCCAGAGTGTCGGCTGATCCCTCCCAGCTGAAGCAGAGAGAGAGCAAGAGTTGTTCAGATCACTGGCCCTCATAAGTTTTCCCTACACTAGCTGCTTGATTCAGAGCCTTTACTGTCCTCCCCTGCTCCAGTCGTGCCCTGTAGCAGCTCCAACTCGGTAATTACAGAGGCAGCCTCAGGCCACGGGTCATTCTGCCTTGCAAGCTCAAACTCACAGAGGTCCCTGGCCTGCTCAAATGGAGTCAGTTGCCAGAATTGTCTTGAGCTCAGAGTAAGCAGGATCAGGTCCAAAAGGCAACAACAGTTTCAGGTGGGGAATCAGCGTCCACAACAGAGGTGCTGCCGCTGCTAAACTCGACAGTCACATTTCTGACTTTTGTTTTTTAAATCAAAAACTCTGTGTGGTTTGTCGAATGCCCAAGAAGTAAAACGCTGCGCTGTGTGCTTACATTGGAACCGGTCTTTGGAAGAAAAGCTGCCATTTCCACAAAAAGTGTCTTGACAGTTGTGTTTTCCCCCCAGCTATTACACAATCACTCCAGTAAGTAGGGCCCTGCGCTGCCAGGAATGTATTGATAATAATAGATGCCATTTGGAAATGCGGCCGCTAGATCCAACTGATGGCAAAGACGCCAACGGTTAATTTTAGTCATTTAACATTCTCATTTTGGGCCCTGCTCAGGCTAGCCAGACACACATGCTTTGGCCGGGAACCTCTGCGGGCTTCTACTGCCCACTTGTTCTAGAGGTAGAAATCTCTGTGCAAAATATCCCTGCAGTTCACACTTTGGGCACCAGCAACAGCTCCAGATTGTGCCACTTCTTAATAATATTACGGAGGCATCTGAAGTCTCCATGTACTCTAGATTTGTCCTAAGCACTGTACGTACCCATAAGAAGAGACAGTCCCCACCCTGAGGAGCTTACAGTCTAAATGGGCAAGGGGCAGGAGGTCAAAGAGAGAGGTGAAGTGACTCCGCCAAGGTCATACAGCAGGTCAGTGGCAGAGCCAGGAATAGTACCCAGGTCTCTTGAGACACAGTCTCAATGGTCCTAGCCGCTGGACCACCCTGCCACAGTTTCTGGTGTTCCCCTGGGGAAGTTACTGCAGTCATGACAGTGTTCATTAGAGATGGAGCTAAAACCTAGATCTCTAATTAATTCCGGGTCTGTTTGAAATCTGTATTTGGAACCAGATCTGAGCCCCAGGCCAGACCAACCCCAAACACGGGGGTCTTCACAATCTGAATCTAGCTGTGAATTCTGCAGTTGAAGCCCATCTGTGCCACAAAGTCAATTAAGTGAGCCCAGACAAAGCCATGGGGCCTGCTGAGAAGTGAGGAGGGCTTTTGAAAGGAGAATACCAAACACTCCCAACTGACGGCCTCAAAACAGAACAGCCCAGCTCATCCCTCTCCTCCCCTGCAGCTCCGAGGCACATTCACAACCAGCTGCATTGGGATCGCCCATCCATGGACGAGCCATGGGTAGGAGCGAAGTGATCTCTCAACTGTTCTCTTCTCCTTGGCCGAAGCGTCTCCAGTTGGTGGTGTGTGGCATGAAGAGCCTCCATGGGTTACAAGCAAGGACTGACCAAAGCCACCTCAAACTTCTGACCCAAACTCAACAAACTCAGTTTGAAGGCGGGTCACTTTTATTGGAAGTGGAAGTGTGGAAATGTATTTTTCATGATCTGTATTACAGCAGGGCCAGAGGTTGCAGCCACGATAGAGGGTCCCTGTTGCTCTAGGCGCTGTACATACGCATAGTAGGAGACATTTCCTGCCCCAAGGGGCTCACAATCTCTATGGACGAGACAGACAAAGAGTGGGAATGGTAGTGCTATCACCCCTGCTAGAATATATTTCAGGCCCAATCTCAACCCCAAAGAAGCCTGGATGCTTTTTATCCCCACTGAATAGATCCTACAGACTTTGCACAAAGGGATCCTTGGAGCTCTGGAAGCAACTGTGGATAACAGGAGGGCTCAGGTTGTTGGACATTGGTCCTAAGTAAACACAGCTGGCCAGCTCCGCATAAATTGGCATAGGTTCATTGCTTTCAGTGGCGTTACACCAATTTACAGAAGTGGGGGATCTGGTCCTTACTTTTACCCTGGTGCGTATGCTCTCACACCATTGCCTGGGCTCCTTTTTTACAGACAAAAACGGGCCAAAACTATTTCAGTGGCCAAAGGATGGAATGCCTGGTTCAGAAGGTCACCAACCGCTGTCAGTTACTTCTGCTGCTCTGGCATTTGCTGGAGGATATAAGCAGTGCAGAGTCTGGCACAATGTCCGGCCAAACGTCCTGCTTGCTATGTACCACAGGGGAATGGAGGAAGAAACACTATTATTCCCTCCACTCCTGTCTTGCTGTGCTAGACACACCAGTCAGCTCCAACAGAGACCAAGAGGTTGGGCCAGTTCACAGAAACTAAGATTCACTTAGCCCAGGGGCATCTCAGTTAACAGGGACCTTCCCAGCACACAGTATTCAGTCTTTCTGGGAATCTAAAACCCGAATACATCAGTTTTACTCTGTATAAAGCTTATAGAGGGTAAACTCATAAATTGTCCACCCTCAAGAGCACTGATAGAGAGATATGCACAGCTGTTTGCTCCCCCAGGTATTAATCACTTACTCTGGGTTAATTAATAAAAGAGAGTTTATTAAGTATAAAAAGTAGGATTTAAGTGGTTTCAAGTAATAACAGACGTTATAACAAGGTAGGTTACTAAACAAAATAAAACAAAACACGCAAGGCTAACTTAATACACTAAGGATCTAGTTACAAATACTAACTTCTCACCCTAGATGTTATCTCAGGTACAATCCTTTTCAGACCAACGTTGTAGTTTATGGCCTGGGTCCAGCAATCACTCAAACCCCCCATAGGTACAGTCCTTTGTTCCAGTTTCTTTCAGGCATCTCTTTGGGGTGGAGAGGCCATCTCTTGAGCCAGCTGAAGACAAAATGGAGGGGCTTCCAGGGCCTTTTATATTCTCTCTTTTGTGGGCAGAAACCCCTTTGTTCTTCTGTGCAAAATTACAGCAACAAGATGGAGTTTGTAGCCACCTGGGCAAGTCACATGTCCATGAATGATTCAGCTTTTTGCAGACCAACGCCATTGTTTACATGTTAGTTTGAACGTTCCCAGGAAAGCTCAGATGTGGATTGGCGTCTCCCAAAGTCCATTGTTAGTTAAGTACTTCCAATAACTTGGATAGACCCTTCACAATATATTGGCCAAACCTTCCTTATGTGTTTCCTACAGCAAACGCTTTAAATACAAGCATAGAGCCAACGCTCATAACTTCAGATATAAAAATGATATATGCCTACAACTAGGATGAATATATTCAGTAGATCATAACCTTTGTAAAGATATGTTACGTGGCATATCTAGCATAAAGCATATTCCAGTTATGTCATATTTACACTCATAAGCATATTTCCATAAACATATAGAGTGCAACGTCACAGGCCGGCAAGACAAAAGTCAATTCATGTCCAGCATAGGTAGGGCCCTACCAAATTCATGGCCATGAAAAACATGTCACCTGCCGTGAAATCTGGTCTCCCCCCCGCCGTGAAATCTGGTCTTTTGTGTTTTTTTACCCTATACTATACAGATTTCACGGGGGAGACCAGTGTTTCTCAAATTGGGGGTCCTGACCAAAAAGGAGGTCATGGGGGGTTGTAAGGTTATTTTAGGGGGACTGCAGTATTGCCATCCTTCCTTCTGCACTGCTTTCAGAGCTGGGCACCTGGAGAGTGATGGCTGTTGGCCGGGCGCCCAGCTTTGAAGACAGTGTCCTGCCAGCAGCAGCGCAGAAGGGTGGCAATAACATATCATTCCACCCTTACTTCTGTGCTGCTGCCTTCAGAACTGGGTGGCTGGAGGGTGGAGGCTGCTGGCCAAGGGCCCAGCTCTGAAGACAGCAGGGAAGAAGTAAGGGTGACAATACCATACCAGGCCATCCTTATTTCTGCACTGCTGCTGGCAGCGGCTCTGCCTTCAGAGCTGGGCTCCCGGCCAGCAGCCGTCACTCTCCGGCTGCCCAGCTCTGAAGGCAGCGCCGCTGTCAGCAGTAGCGCAGAAGTAAGGGTAGCAGTACCGCAACCTCTCCTACAATAACCCTGTGACCCCCCTACAACTGCTTTTTGGCTCAGGACCCCTACAATTACAACACCGTGAAATTTCAGACTTAAATATCTGAATTTATGATTTTTAAAATTTGATGACCGTGAAATTGACCAAAATGGACTGTGAATTTGGTAGGCACCTAAGCATAGGATGTAGCGTATGGAAGCCCCAGTATAAAGGGAGCATGGGCTCCACCTATACGCTCCACCAGATTGGAATGGCGTCATAAGCCTAATGCAAAATAAGGCATTGGCCACCAACTGATTAACACTGGTAAGTAATGTTCCCCTCCCTCCCAAATCCCTTAAGAGCCTATAAGGCCTTTGGGAAGCTAACAGACATTGTCCCCCTGCTTCTCTAGCCTCCTCCTACATTGAGCCAATCCTCATTCCAGCTAAGGAAGACTGAATGAGTGTTAATGGTCAGCCCAGGGTCAGGACAAAAGGATGGATGGTGCTGTTTCCCTGAAGGCTAAAGGCTTCTCTGCACTGGAAAAGATTGGCTAGTAAAGCTACACTGGAGATATGCTTAGAGTGGTTCCCCACGTGAAATAAACTACACCAACCAAAGCGTTTTCATGCCAAAATAACTGCCTCTCTGATAGGTTTTTGCCAGTATAGAGGTGTGGCCATAACACACCCCTAAGGGACATGGTGCACCAACAAGCGTTTCTAGTGTAGACCTGGCCCAAAACAACATTTCCAAGGCGTTCCCAGCCCCTGCTGAGAGCATATCCCGAATTCTGACTCCGTTCATGATAACAAGTCGGGCTGCCATTAGCTCACCAAGCCGACTGATTAATAGTGTTCCTCACCGATACTCTTATCTCGTTCCAGCTAACGGATGGGCTGGGAAGTGATCGTTCGGCAGCCCACCCGTGGAGATATTTAATTTCTGTTTAGCATTACCGGATACATTGAAATGTCACCCCTCTGAACCAGACATCTTTGCTTTTCTCGTTTATTACCGTGCACGTGCAAAACTAAACCCAAGCTTTAACGGCTGTGCTTGTCAGATGCTATCAGAGAGGGCCTGCTGCAAACCAGGTGCAAGTCCACTGAGGCTGGTGCAGTAACACGGTTGTAACATTAGGGAGAGATCAGATTAGGACCGGGGGAGAACAATCAAAGGTAGGACATTAGGTTAATGTATGAATACAGTAGACTTTCAGCTTTGGAGTGGTGTAATGGGGCAGCCTTAGGGTAAATAAGAAATCAGGATCCTGGAGTTAAACCGGATGCTGGGCACAAGTAAAAGTGACTTCAGGGCTCTCGGCCAAGTCTTTGCTAGACCCCAGTGCAGTCTTACACGGATGGGCCTCTTGGGATAAACAGCAGGTCTGCTTTGATAGGCACTGAGAGGTGCCTGAGAAAGCTAGATTAGTCCCTTCTTGTTAACAGCACAGAGCTCACTCACATTTTTCAAAAGACATTTTTATTCTAGTCTATTTGAAGTATTGATTTAGAGGTGCTAAGAAATGCACTCAAGCCGCACCACAAGGGAAGGGTGAGGACCAGCTGCCTCATACTCCGCCCGGTTCCGGCAACTCATGGCTGACATTTAGTGGAATGAGATGGCCCAATTGCACCAATTTTGGTGTGGATTTAGCGAGGAGGTAAAGGACGAGCTAGCCTGCGTTGAGATCCTAGCCAGCTTGGATGCTTTTATGGACTTCTCCCTCCATATTGACAACCAGTTACGTGAGCAAAAGGAGGAGAAGAGGGTAACCTCTCCACACCCCATGCTGAAAACCCTAGGGCCTAATCACAGACCAATGCAGGTTGATCTGGCCCACTGATGCTTGACCCTGGAAGAGAAGGAACGGTGACAGTTCAATAACTTATGCTTTTATTGAGAAGCACCATGATGTGCGTCGCCTCTTGCCCATCATAGACCTCAACCAGCAAAGGATCAGGAAATGAATGAGCCCAGGACATATGGGGGGCCAGCCTGGGTACCTCCAGGGCATCATGCTGCGAAACAACCCCATAGCCCTTGAGGGAAACCCGATCCAGGACACCTGGGTCCTCTCCACACTTCCAAGTGCACATATGGTCATGTAAGCCAATTCCCCCAGAGAGGGCCCTAATGGATTCAGGGGCTGAGGATAATTTCATAGATGCTGAAGCTGCCCGAGCCCTACAAATCACCCCTGAGCATACTACTCCCAAAACCTCACCCCTGCAGAATGGAATTGTGAGATATTAGATAAAGAGCTGCTTGTGATTAAACCAGCCTTCAAAGAGTGACACTATCACCTCGGGGGGGGGGGGGGGGTGAAGGCAGAGGGGGCTAGACACCAGGTGCATGTCTTTTCAGACCATAAGAACCTGGAATATCTGCATGAGCTTCAAGCCTTGAAAACACAGCACAGGTGGGCATTATTCTTCTCTCAGTACAACTTCCTCATCACCTATCAACTGGGAATCAGGAAAGGAAAGCTGATGCCTTATCCAAAAGAGGAATACTACCAAGAGGGCGAAGAATCTAACCAAGAACCACGCAGTCTCCTAAAACCTTGCAACTTCCAAGACCTGCCTGATCGAATCCAATCCACCTCACAGTGTGGCCCCGTAGTCCAGGAGGTGATGAAACAGCCTGAGCAAATGAGAACCAGAACCCAAATGCAATGCTCCAGTCAGGACAGAGTCACAAACCTCAGTGGGCACATACACATTCCACTGGGGTGCCCCCGGCTAGAAATGCTTCACCTCTGTTGTGACACTCCATTGGAGGGCCATTTTGGCCACCTTAAGACTTTCTGCATGGTCTCCTGTTTTTTTGGTGGCCCTATATGCAAGCTGAAGTCCAGACTAAGTTGACTCGTGACCTTGGTATGTGCACCAGGATGCTCCATGCCAAGCTACTTGGCAATCTAGTACCCCTGGCACTTTGGACCGAGGCCTGCAGTTTGTCTAATGCTTTTGGTGTGAAACACTCCAGTTACTGAATGTTTGCTCTTTTATCTCCTCTGCACACCACCTCCAGACAGATGAGCAGACAGAGAGAGTGAACCACGTACTAGAACAATACTTAAGGGGCTTTGTCAACTATCTGAACTAGTTCTCCCTCCTGCTTTATGCAGAGTTCTCATACAACACCACCAACCATGCCTCCACTGGACAGAGTCCCTTTTTTACCAATTACAAGGTCCACCAAGCCTTGCCAGCAGCCTCCCCGAAGCCAGCAGCCAGAGACTGGATCCAATAGATTCATCATACCCAGAAGCTTAAGGACCACCTCAAAAATGCCAAAAAAAGACTACAAGTGGTACACGGACCGTCAATGCCAGGAAGGCCCAGCTGTCACAGTGGGCCAAGAGGTCTGGTTTGCAGCAAAACACTTCTGTACAAACAGGCTATCCCGCAAGGTAGACCTCCAGTTCCTTGGATGTTCATCTGGATTTGTCAGCAAATCAACCCCATCACCTTCAAATTGCAGCTCCCTCAGTCCCTTAAGACATACCCTGTTTTCCGTGTATCTCTCTTGAAGCCCTACACAGAAGACCCCTTTCCCGAGCAGTCCCCAACAGCCACGCCCATCAGTCCAGGTTCAAGCGCATGAGGAATATATATTCCACGCTGTCCTCGGTTCTAAACTGCAGAGCGGGAGGCTGCACTACCTCATGGATTGGCAGGGCTGCGGTCCTGAAGAGTATTCCTGGGAACCTGCTGTCCATGTCCATACCCCTGACCTGTTAAGAAGATTTCACCAAGCCCATCTGGACAACCAGGCCTGGCAGCAGCCCAGAGGCAGGGCACCCCTGCAGGGGGTGGTGATGTAAGGCTCCACGGGACTAGAACCCACGTCACCTCTAGGAGGACATGCAGAGCCACATTCTAAGAGCAGTAGGAATTATTAGGTGCTGCAGGAAGTGCCGCCCAAGGGTCCAGTGTGAGAGCACCCTGTTGTCTTCTGGTTGGCCCATGCTCACTACTTAGCTCTGGATGGTACCCCAGGAAGTTGTCTGGGCAGCCTCACAGACTTCTGGCTTGCTGTGACTTCAGACTTCACATCCCTTGATCTCCAGTCTCTGAGCCCAGCCTGACTCGGACGCTGGCTCTCACCTTTTGATTCTAGCGATTACTCTGATCTTTGCTCACTGACTTACCACCTCATGCCTGTCTTTCACTTGGTGACACCAGCCCAGCTGTGACTGCTAGGCCAGGCCACCTATGCCCCACTCCCTTGGCAATTTCTGAAAGTCAGGCCCCTTTATGGGCAGCTAAAAGTGACTAGCCACTGTTGAAAAGCGAAGCTTACATGTCCGTTCAAAGCAGCCTGACTCTCAAATATCGAATAGTCACTAACCGTTCCTGAACAATCTGCAGACCAAGAGATAGTCACAGAAATTGTCTGGCAGATCGTATCAGATAATTGATACGGCTGAGAAAAGCATCATCTCTTTGCAGCCAATTGAAGAACAGATGAGGGAAAAAAGCCAAGAACCATCTAACCCGATTCTAACGAGTTATTTATTACAAATTACCCCTCTAGTTCTCCTTTTGCATTTACAAACCTGTTTGAGAATGCCCACATTTGTTGGAAGTAAGTAGCTCTGAATATTCAGTATTCTGCCGATGTGGCCATCCTTCATGAGTGAATGCAGGAATGGTGAATAATTAAGGCCCTTAATTACTTTAAAAATAAATGGGTTGGCAAGAGGAACAGTATCATTTCAGCTACTGATCAGAGAGAATTGGAATAAGGTCTCCTCGCGTTGGGTTGAGAGGCTCAGAGATGTAAAAACTTTACTTGAACAACATAAAGAAGTTAGCACAGGACATGAATTACTACAATTTGCTCATTGAATTGGGCCACGATTGTTAATATTTCAACCATAGGAAAGCTCAAATATTTTAGCGCTATGGTCTGGTTGGGAAAACCAGCTTATTTCACCATTGCACTTTATGATGAAACACACACCGCGCTGGGTTAAAGACTGTTCAGGGACAAAGAAGTTAAGAGAGGCCATACTCTAGGGAATACAAAATAACGAATAGTTTAGAGAAGGTGAGTTGCAAAGGGGCAACTGATTTTATCTGAAGGCAGCAAACTTGAATCTAATCAAAAGAAATACTTTACATCATGAGAACAGGACTTCAGAGTGTAGTTCTTTAACAGCCCTGCGGAAAGCTGTCATCCTTTTTCAGGGAAAAACTATAACAGAGTCAGCATTTCAGAGCCAGCGGAGAAAAACAGGCAAATCAGTGAAGTCTAGGAAAGTAACAGATGGATTGTAAAAGAAGGCACAATACCAGTCTCCTTTTCCATACGTTGGCAATACTCGTATAACCCGTCACGCCAAACAAGTCTCATTGAACTGAATTGCTAATGCAGGTCCACATAGGAAGACAGGAATTGCTAGACTGCATCAAACCTGTGGCCAATCTAATCTAGTATCCAGTCCCCAAAAGCAGCCAGCACCTGATGCTTCAGAGAAAGGTGCAAGAAACTCTACAATAGCCTGCCCCTTTGAAGGCCTCATCCTAACCCCTAATAGTTAGAGATTGGTTTAAACCTTGAAGCAGGAGTGTCTATTTCCCTTCCAAAATGTTTTGCTCTTTGGTGTTAATTAGAACAACTCTAGGCTTGTTATCCATTTAAAAGTCTAATCCCTCTTTGGATTTTACTAAATTCTTGACTTCAGCAGTGTCCTGTGGCAATTATATACAGTCTAATTATGCATTGATTGAAAAAAGTATTTCCTTCTATTGGTTTGGAATGTGCCACCTTTCTGTCCCAACGAACATCCCCTTGTAGTATTGACTGAGGTTTTTTCCTTACAGGACCATACCCTGGATAAAACCACTTGTGCAGTTAGTTGGTCTAGACCAGCGGTTCTCAAACTTTAGCAACCCAAGGTCCCCCATTTTGATTTTAAAATTTTCTGCGGACCCCCAAGCCTCCCACTCAGCCCCAGGCCCCACCCCCAATCCACCCTTTCCCCCAAGGCCCCACCCTCCCTCTTCCAGCCCCCACTCCACCCCTGCCCCTTCTCTTCCCTGCCTCTTTCCGCCCCCTCCCCCGAGCGCACCCCATCCCCGCTCCTCCCCCTCCCTCCCAGCACCTCCTGTATGCTGCTGAACAGCTGTTCCCTGGCGTAGGGAGGCACTTGGAGGGAGGGGGAGGAGTTGATCAGTGGGGCTGATGGCCCCAGACATGATTCTGCCCCCTCCCCCGAGCGCCCCCTGTCCCCGCGCCTCCTGCACACCATTGAACAGCTGTTCCCCGGCATGCAGGAGGCACTGGGAGGGAGGGAGGGGAGTTGATCAGTGGGGCTGGCTGACCCCTTGGAGTACCCTCACGGATCCCCAGGACCCAGTTTGAGAAACGCTGGTCCAGGCTATAGTGCTCTTGCTTACTTCGTTTTCAATTATAAGCATCAAAATCTGCAGCCCTGGATGGAAAAATAGGATCTAAGTCAGTGGCGCCCAAACTTTTCCTGTTGCGCCCCACCCCTTACAGTAACGGAGTCTGTCCGTGCTCCCGCTCCATTATTGCAAAGTTGGCTCAGCAGAGACGCTTGGGCCGAAGGCAGAGCTGGGGGCAGGACTGGGGCTAGAGGTGGAGCTGGCCTGGGGGCAGAGTTGGGCTGGGGGCGGAGCAGGGGATGGAGTGGAGCTGCGCCTGGGTGGAGGAGCTGGGCTGGGTGGTGCTCCCTCACACCCCCTGTGGGGGCTGGCCCAGGTCCCGCTGTACCCCCCCCCAAACATTCCCCCATTCCCCCCTAGGTTGGGGACCTCTGATCTAAGTCATCTACTAGCACTTTGGGAATGAGACATCTAGGGCTGTGGAAGGTTTTGGGCTTGGTTTCCCCAACACGTTTACCCCAGTTTTATGCTAGCATAACTCCCATCATACTCTTTGTTTCATGGTACTGTGTGCCTAAGAGGCTGGGTTGGAAGGAAGCCCTGTCCCTCCACCCCAGACTCCAGCTTGTTGGTTACTTTGAGAGTGCCCAAAACTAGCATGACAAAAAAAAAGGGGTGGGGGGTGGGAGAACCAAACCCAAGAGGTTTCCAACAGCTTGAAACCCCACAGCAGTTTCCTGCAGGGAGCTTCATCATCTGGGCATGGTGAGTTTTCCTGTCTGTGTCCGTGGGAGCAGAATGGTGTGAGCTGGGTTGGGCCGTGCGTTGACCACACAGCTGTGTCTGGATTCCCTCTGTGCACTGGGCAGCGTTTTCCATTCCAGGCCTCATTCCCGGCCTGCTCCAATGACAGACAAGCTCCTCTGGAGAAAAAGAGAGTGGGTTTGGTTCTGTTGTTGTTTCTGGAAAACTGAGAACATGAAGTGACTGTGCTTGCTTTCCTCCCCCCCTTAATACTTAATCTTCCTGTAAATTTGGCCAAACAGCCAGCCCAATACAATATTCTGGGCCAGATTCTGATCTCCCTGACACTGGAGCAAAATCAGCAGTAACTCCATCCACACTGATGAAGTTATTCCAGATTTGCTCCAGCATAACAAGAGATCCGAATCTGGCCCTCTGGCTCAGTTCTCAGTACACTGGGGGCGTCCTTTCAGTTTGTTACACCACACCCTTGTCATTACAAATTTCCACACATTTCTCTTGCTCTTATTTGCCTCATCTTGCCAACCCACAGCTATAAAGGCTATTCAACTGGAACCAAACTCAGCACAAAATGAAAGACACGGAGAAAGCATCACTCACAAGAGGGGAGATGTAATGGGGTTAGCTGTTACTAGGGACTCTGTGTGGGAGAGCTGGTCTCATGAGGAGGACTGATGTCCATGGTTTATGCAATCCCCTCTGGAAGACTGCAAGGCATTACTCATTAGACTTGGGCAGATTTTCTGTTTTGCAGGAAATTCCATGGTTTAGAATTTCCCTTCCTGAAATGGAAAGGAAAAAAAGTTCCCACACAATTAAGTTTTTTTTTTTTTTAATGGATTCAGGTTAATCAAAGCGTTTTATTCTGATTTCAACATGAAAAAACACTATTTAATTTTTGAAAATGTTAATGGTCATTTCCTAAGAAGGGCCATACTGGGTCAGACCAAAGGACCATATAGCCCAGTATCCTGCCTTCTGACAGTGGCCGGTGCCAGATGCTTTAGAGCAGTGGTTCTCAAATTTTTGTCCTGGTGACCCCTTTCACATAGCAAGCCTCTGAGTGTGACCTCCCTTATAAATTAAAAACACTTTTTTATATATTTAACACCATTATAAAATGATGGATGCAAAGCCGGGTTTGGGGTGCAGGCTGACAGCTCGCAACCCCCCATATAACCTCGTGACCCCTTGAGGGGTCCTGACCCCCAGTTTGAGAACCCCTGCTTTAGAGGTATTGACCAGAACAGGGCAATTATTGAGTAATCTGTTCCGTCATCCAGTCTCAGCTTCTAGCAGTCAAAAATGGAGAAAACAAAAGAACTCCTCTCCATTCCCGAAGATGACCACGTCATCAGAATGCTCGGTTCCATTTTTTTCTCCTAAACAAAATTTCACTAACCCCCCCCCCCCCCCCAGCAATTTACCACAAATTATTATTTTCTGACCGAAAAATATTACATCAGAAAGTCTCCAACCACCTCTATTTTTTACCAGAGCAGCAGAAAGTTCATGAGATGCACTTCCAGCTAAGGACCCAACGCCCCCTCGCATTGCTGTACTGAAGGAGTAATTCCATTAGAGTAGATGGAGTTAAACCAGCATGAGTAGAGCATCAAGTCTCTAGAGACCTCACTTACTCCATGGCATTTTAGCAGATTATCTGAATCGTAATCTGGAGGCAAGTGAGGTTTTTTGGAGTCGGAGTATATTATTAAAATCCTGGGTTGTATTTTAAAATGCTGGGAAGTTTTGGCTTCGTACATCTTATTGTGTAATTATGTACCAGGGTGTCCCTTACCATCTTGCTCTTTACTATTTAATCTAAAACTTGGAATCTGTTGGAGATACATATTGGGCTGCTGCACACCTTCAACTGTGGAACTCCTTGCTGGCAGAAATCTGTCCCATGAATATCTAGAGCTGGTTTAATTTTGCAAGAGTTTTTGAAGTTGTTTCTACTTTCTAGGGTTCAAAATGGCTCCCTCTTCTGCTTTTCACAATACATTATTAAAAATTTCATTGGCCAAAACAAAATGTTAACCAGAAAGTCAGCTTTCCCAGTTCAAGAATGAGTTGGAAAGTTATTTCAGTAAAATTATTGATTCAAATGTGCTGTCTTTTTGTGTGTCTGTACAGTGCCTAGAACAATGGGTCCTGGTCCATGATGGTGGCTCCTACATATAATAATACAAATAAATAATAATAATAAATGGAATGGAAATATAATTTCAATAATGTCTACATTTTTTCCATGAAAAGATTTGTTTTAGGGGGAAAAAAAGACCAATTTTTGGATAAAAAAAATATATTGTGTGAAAGATTTTGGCCAGCTCTAGGAATATCCTTAGCTAAAGAATTTAAATCCCATTCAGTTTCTGTTCAAAGAACTGGTGGCAAGATTTTCAAAGCTGATGAGTACCCAGAGCTCTCACTGACTTCATGCCCGTTGCTCTGAACATCAGACCACGAGGTTCCACTCTGCACTGAAATGCAGTAGATCCTGCAGTAGATAAGAAAAGATAGTGGGGGAACAGGGGTTAATCCATACAACAGAGAATGGAGAGGCTGAAAACTGAAGACTCCATCTGAATTTATTTGATATTTTGAGTCATTTTCAGGGGGAAGTAAGTCTCCCAGGGCATTAGTTCTTGGTTTCAGTTGAGAAAGAATTACCAAAGAGAAATACAATTGTGAAAGACATAGGCAAAGCAAAAGGGTATATTCCTTTTCAAGTAGGTCCCATTTATTTGCCAATCCAGCCCACTCTGGAATGGAAAATGCCAACACCCCATCACAACAAACCTAAACCATAGCAACATAGTCCTCACCTGCGTTACATGAATGATTCCAATTAGAATGGGCTCAGACTGCAAAAACCATGATCCAGGGTTCAAACACTCCAAAACTCAGGGTAGTTCACATTCAGAGTATTCGGTTCAGCCCATTAAAATACAGAGACCACTGGAAAACTGCAGATCAAGTGCTGGGGCTTTGGTTTGGCCCTTCTTTCTAAGCCCTTTGAGCCTCAGCTCTTTCACAGGTTCTAATCTACACTTTCTCCCTCTCTTCCCCAGGCATGCATGCATATGTGATGGACACCATCTTGGCAGACACACTGGGGACTGAACCAGGAACCTCCCAAGCTTGAAGCAGCTCAGACTGCTAAGGTGCTATAGCTGGCAGCTGTAACAGATTCATATCCTCTGTGGATAGGGCACAGAGGGGGACCTGTAACACACACTGACCAGTGGGTGACTCACCCCCCCCCATCATCTATGGGAAACTGGGCTGGATGGGCAAGTCAAAGGGTACATTTGAGAATATTCCCTTTTGCTTTGTCTTTCATAATTATTTTCCCTTGAGCGAGTCACTCTCCTGCAGCTTCTTCTCCTGGTGGGGGCACATGCACAAAACACTCAGACAGCTTCTTCAAGAGCTCTGTCCTCTAAGTAGTTACTGAGCTGTGTCATCCAGTATCTTCAGAGCACCTGTTCCACCTAGAACATTGCCTTCCAGAGTAAGGTCTGAGAAAGGAAGGTCTCTGTACGTAAATGCAGGTTCTTCTGGGTTGAAAGATTCATGCTATCTAACTTAGCATGTGCTTTGTCAATTTGGAGGCCTAAATGATAAAAAGATGGGCTGACCAGTGAAGAGGACTGTGTGCGACCAATCCATATTCTAATTGATTTCAAAAGGAATAGAATGGAGACGCCAAGATATGCAAAAATAATCTTCCTTCCCTCAGAAAAATAAGTCCCCTTGACATGATATTATAGGGCCCTCAATACTGTAGTCTCAACACCCTGATGGAAAGCTGTCAAGTCACAATTTTGACCTCACACATCATTATCTGGCTTAGCCAGGTCAGGCGTGATGTCCTGAATGCATGTTCCTGCAGAAGGAGAAGGGCAGTTTCATTCCTCCCCTTGGCTTGCACGACAGCCATTTTTCTTGCGAGTCAGAAACAGACCTCCAGAGAGATTAGACTGAGGCTTTGATTGTGGTGACGGGAGGCAGCAGAACCCTCCCCACTGACGCACATTAAACAAACAGGAAAATAAACAACTCTTCAGGCAGACTGCATGATCAAAGTCCAGCAGGCTCCAGAGCATTTCAATAAGTGGCACATTTATCTTTAGTTTATCAAGTGCAATGACTTACGAGGGAGCCTTGAAAAAGAGGTCTTGGCTGAGCAAACATTTTGCACATGCTGAACGTTTTGAAAAATGGGCAGAGGGTCACCAAAGGAAAGCTGTCCATTGGCCTAGGAACCCTTGCGTGTACAGAGCCTCTTAGGGTCTTTGCAGATGGATGCAGGGACAGGAGAAGTACTGGCCTTTGACCAAGCTGTTCTCCCAGCAAAGGGGCAAAGTCATTTCCATCTGCCATTACCACCACACCAAGGAAACCCTCGCTAGATGGTGACACTTATAAGCTGCAGTGCAAAATGCCCGGGAAAGACAAAATCTTCTCTGCGACCATTGACTTTCTAGCATTGTGTGGCAGCAGGTCAAGTTGATGGAATGTCTCTTCAGCATTTTAGAAAAGATGATTGCTTTGTATTCACGAGAGCTGTAGGATCTGGCCAGCTCCTTGATTTGGCAGTGCTGGCCACCCTACTGGATTTCAGCCCACCGATTGCAGCAGACAGTTCGATTAAAAAGCCTTCTTTGCAAAAATTCACCACACACTGGGCCAGATCCTCAGCTGATATAAATCAACAGAGACCCAGTGAAGTCAACAGAGCTATACTGGCTTGCACCAAATGAGGTTCTGGCCCACTGTCCCCCCTTTAAAAGACATCTCGTGTCCTTCAATATAGACAAAAAATGGATATGGAATATTTTATGCTTCCAACATTATGCATAACCTATACTCAATTATACCCCAGAGGGAAAGCATGTGTGAGTATAAAGCTTTTAATTTAAAGACATTGCTAAATATCCTGTACTAGAGGATGGTTGAGAAACAGAACGGGACAAGCTATTCCGACCAGTGCTCAGGGCCGGCTCCAGCTTTTTTGTCGCCCCAAGCGGTGAAGGGGGGGAAAAAAACAAAAAAAAACTGATTGAGCTGCCGCCGAAGTGCCGCCGAAGAGGAAGAGAGGGAGTGAAAGACCCGCCACCGAATTGCCGCCGAAGACCTGGACGTGCCGCCCCAATAACGGACGGAGTGCCGCCCCTTTCTATTGGCCACCCCAAGCACCTGCTTCCTTTGTTGGTGCCTGGAGCCAGCCCTGCTAGTGCTTGTTAGGATGTTAGCCCCTGTTGGGGGTGAGTCATTTAAATAGATTTTGGAAATGTCAGTTGTGCCCCAAATGCACATAGGAAGTCCTGGCCCATCCCCCACAGAGCAGAAAGCCTGGACATATGAAGGCCGGGAACAGGAGCTACGATACAACGAAAGAGGGTTAAAAAAAATTCACGAGTTTGTTATTTCCCACCCACACCCCATTTTTTGGCCCAAATGCTGATGAGCTCCAGCTACAACACCCACGTTGGATAATCAGGGTGATGACAGGCACACATCTTACACTGGCTACAAGACATAGAATCGTAGGACTGGAAGGGTCCTCGAGAGGTCATCTAGTCCCGTCCCCTGCACTCGTGGCAGAACTAAGCATTAAACTAGACATTTTTGGTTTTTTGGGTTGTTTGCTATGCATTTTACAAGAGCAGGCCCCTCTATTTGGCAGCTACAAGTGCTGGCCTGGGCTGGGTTGCGAAAAGAATGTAATGCCATAGCTTCCGATTGACTGCTCCATTGCTGTTGTCTCCCCAAGTTGGCTCCATCCGTTAAACTCCCTGGCAGATCCCCCATGAAGCTGATCTTCTGTAAACTGTCAGTATCCTTATTATGCAGCTGCAGGTTGGGGTTGGAGATCTGAAAAAACAAAACCAAGAACTCGACCTCTTCCAATCCTCCTTTCTCTAGTAAGCCCTGAGGCTACTATTTGCTATGCAACAATTCCATAGACGGTTCTACCACCCCTTTTCCCCAGGTGCAGAGCACTATCTTTTGTTATCATGGGAGTGAAACCTTGTTATGGGTTGAGGTACCACCCATTGAGATTGATAGGTATGAACTCACCCGTCAATTAACAGAACTTCACACCGTTTTAGTGACCGCCAACCAGCTAGTGGGAATTTCCCCAATGGAAGTGATCAGCGGGGGAGAAGTATCGAGGCAAAGATTTTACTGATTGCCTCAAACCTATTGGGACAAGAATTCTGGCATTGTGCATTGCTGGCTTTTCAGGGTCTGTTGCCAATAAGCAGTTAGTGGCACTGAGTAAATACCTGGGTGGGCAAGCAATTCCAGTACATCAGGAAGCCTGCAAACAACCTCTGCCTTGGACCTTATCACCCAGGCACCGCTCCCACATGCTGTCTACTGTGTTCTTCAACCGCTACCCTGCCTAACATGCAACAAGCTGCAATGAGGTGCTTCAAGCTAGGCAAGAACAATGGGGGCAGACTCAAACCAGACAGAATCTGGAGAATGTTTCACCAGGAAGATTGCAGATATTTACAAAGATAACTTATGTTTCTGCAGAGAGAGGCTCAGTATCAAGTGACGGCACTGTCTCTCTGAAGCCCTTATTATGTTTCACGTTTGCAGTATTAATGACTTCCCTTTAAAGATAAAGGAAAGGACTGAAATGACCCTACAATGCAGCATCCCAATGGTGCTGAACTGTGATTTTCGTGTATACAGCCAAAGTTCTCTTGCCTGGAGTCGGAGTTTTCTCTATAGTTCCTGCTTTGGCACAGTTGATAACTTGCTCTTTTCACTGTTACCTTGTCCTCCCCCTGTTGTGTCTTGAAATAAACTTAGCCCTGGTCTACACTAGGGGGAGGATCGATCTAAGTTACGCAACTTCAGCTATGTGAATAACGTAGCTGAATTCAACGTACTTAGATTGACTTACCATGGTGTCTTCACCACGGTGAGTCAACTGCTGCCGCTCCCCCGTCGACTCTGCCTGCGCCTCTCGCAGCGCTGGAGTACAGGAGTCGATGGGAGAGTGCTCGGGGGTCGATTTATCGCGTCTAGACTAGACGCGATAAATCGATCCCCGCTGGATCGATTGCTACCTGCCGATCCGGCTGGTAGTGTAGACATACCCTTAGACTGTAACCTCTGTAGGGCAACACCCTTGCCTGACCCTTGAATGGTTCCCCAGGCACTACAGCAATCTAAAGGATAATTCCAGGTTCCATGGAGCCGGGTCATCTCTCCATATAGTACCAGTCTCTGTACTATTTGTCCACCAAAAGCACATCTGCAGAAAGGTAAACATTCCCTGACTGGGAATTGAACCTAGGACACAATGGTGAAAACATCTGACCTCTACACCATAAGGGAATGGAGTCAGGTAGCGTGTATGCCATGAGTACCATGCTAATTTAACATACAAATCAAGCTAAATATAGCATGACATTTTACTGTTTGGGGCAAATTCTGTCCTTATTTCCACCCAGTGCAATCTCTCCCGCCCCAGTGGGCTTACTCAGGTTTACACCGAGGCAGACTTTGGCCCTTTGCATTTAGCCACGTACAATGCCAGGAATCTACACGTTTTGCAGCAGAAGAATCTGTTTATTTTCTGTAACCAATTCAGAAGTCACGAAAACCAGCAGGGAGCCCGAATAAAAGGCTCATCACTGATGAATGAGAGACAAAGTTAGCAGCAAAGAATGAATGGCTGTGCTTGGATTCTGAACAATATACCACGAGTGACACTGGCATTATGCTTGAGTAAGCATACGTGAGCAGCACGTTAAGCCTCAGGTCCCTGGCTGCTTAAGAATAGGCCAAGTCGGCTTTTATTAAGACTCTTGTTTACGTTTTGAGACAAGTGAGAAAAAAAAAAAACCCCACTACCACGGTTATCTGCATCAGGCTAGATTTACACCAGGAACCTGGGCCATTACTCTGACGGTAGCAAGCTCTTTATTCTTTGGGAGTCTGCAGAAGTCTAATCATGGACTGGAGGAAAAGAGTCAGAAGTGGGGCTAGGCAGTATAGCTCCACTGACTTCAACCAAGCCAGCCCAATTTATACCATCTAAACTGCTTGCCCAGTAAGTGCAAATCCTGCTTAGTTTTATACTTTCAAATGTGATGTTGCTGCAAAAAAAAAATTAAAAATGCAATTGTGCGTTGTATTAACAGAGGCAGAGCATGCAAGTCACAGGAGGTGATAGTACCGCTCTACTGGACACAGGTTAGGCCTCAGCTGGAGTACTGTGTCCAATTTTGGTCACTGCTGTATAGAAAGGATGTGAAGAAACTGGAAAGGATCCAGAGGCAAGTGACAAAGATGATCAAAGGGATGGAATACAAGCCCTGTGAGCAAAGGCTGAAGGAACTGGGTATGTTTAGTTTGGAAAAGAGGAGATCGGGGGGGGGGGGGGGGGCATGATAGCAGTCTTCAAATACTTGAAAGGCTGCCATAAAAAAGATGGAGAAAAGTTGTTCTCTCTTGCCACAGAGGGCAGGACAGGAGGCAACGGGTTCCAACTGCAGCACAGCAGATTTAGATTCAATCTCAGGAAAAGATTGTAAGAGCAGTAGGACAATGGAGCAGACGCCTCGGGAGGTTGTGGAAGCTCCTTCACTGGAGGTTTTCAAAAGGAGGCTGGAGCCATCTGTCTGGGATGGTTTAGACACAACAAATCCTGCATCTTGGCAGGGGGTTAGACTAGATGACCCCTGCGGTCCCTCCTCACCCTGCGGCTCTATAACTGAATGGTTTATTCCCAGTCAGTGCTTGTATGGCTCAATTAGTTCTTACTAATATTCTGACCCACCAACAAAAGAGAAAGACAAAGCTTTTTACTTGTAAAGAAGTGAGTCAAAGAACAGCTCAATCTCGTATTGACTTTGGGCCAAATTCCTGATGCAACTTCAGTGAAGTCAAAGGAGTTGAAACAGGCTTGAATTTGGTCCCTGGTGTCTATTATCAAACAGCCATCCTAACAAAGGGCAGGCTGTTTAAACTTTAAATGGTCAAATTGAAGAGGACATGAGTTAATTTAGCCCTGACCCCTATAGCGTTCATAAACCCCCAGCATAGATCTCTGAATGGGACAGAGGGGCCAAGTGAGTCTTAATTATCTCCTGTTGCACTGGGTCACTGAAAGGCTACCTGTAAAACAGTGACAGGGTTTAGAGATCTCACAGCTGAGACTGTCAAAGCCAGCTAGGGGATTTAGCCACACAGATCCTGTTAAAATCAGCAGGAACTGTGTGGCTAAAGCCCCAGTACATCTCAAGCCACATCTTTGTACAGATGCAATGTTCTTTATCTCCCTGGCATTTGGGGGCTGGGGGAGTGAGAAGTGGATATGGCAGCAGGGCCCTGATCATCTGCTGATCCCTGTCTGTTGGTCTCCAGCCAGCAAAGAGCCAGGAGCAGCTCCCTGACCCTGGAGCTGGTTTTATATGTCAAGGAGCTGCCTGCCAGCTGAACACAAGAACGACCAGACTGGGTCAGACCAGAGGTCCATCTAGCCCAGTGTCCTGTCTTCCGACAGTTGCCAATGCCAGGTGCCCCAGAGGGAATGAACAGAACAGGGAATCATCAAGTGATCCATCCCCTGTCGCTCATTCCCAGTTTCTGGCAAACAGAGGAGAGGCTGGGGAGAGCTTCAGCATTGTGCATTCTCTGGCCAGGCCCCCACCCAGCACGCTCTGCCCTGAAGCACCCTGCACTGGGGGCTGAGGAAAGGGTGGCATAGGAGCTGACCAAACCAGCTCTACGCTCACCAGGGACTTCCCCACGCCAGGTGCGATGCGGGTGCTTTTCACTCCCTTTGTGCTTGCAGAGCAGTGCAAAGAGAGCAGCGTGGGTACCAGGATCCAGCCCGACTTTTCCCTTCCCTATTCAGCAGCTAACTTCACATCTCAGGTCAGCAGAGCGAGAGAGAGAGGTCTGAAGTCAGGCACATATGCCGAGCGGCTGAGGCAGACACAGACACGCCCTTCCGATTAGAGATGACTCAGATCAGGCTCTGAACTCCTTGGCTTAACACCACATGTCCCCAAAGTTCTGGGGTGATCTGATCTAGGGGTGTGATGCAGGATCTCACCGGAGAGATATCACCAAGCCACAGCACCTGAATCGAACATAAGAACGGCCATATTGGGTCAGACTAAAGGACCATCTAGCCCAGTATCCTGTCTTCCGACAGTGGCCCAATGCCAGGGGCCCCAGAGGGAATGAACAGAACAGGGAATCATCAAGTGATCCATCCCCTGTTGCCCATTCCCAGCTTCTGGCAAACAGAGGCTAGGGACACCATCCCTACCCATCTTGGCTAATAGCCAGCTGCAGGCCGCTCCAGATGCTCCGATCTGGTGTCCCGGGCTAGATGCTTCATCCTCTAATTGCTTTGGGCAAAATAACTCCCCCACTGAGTTAACACTTTCACTGCTTCAAATTCCTGGAAGCCCCAGACAGGAGCTTTAGGATCACTTTAGAGGGGGAGGTAACTGAGGTTGTATGTAACTCACCTTGTCCGTCTCCATTTGGTCTGAAGCACGCTAGCCTGCCAGGGGATGCGCCCCGGTCTAGGTTTTATGATGTAATTACAGTAAAACGGCCTCCTCCTCCTTAGCAGCATAAGCCAAGCTGTCAGTCTGACATGGGACAGTGTTTTCTGGGCTACCCAGAGCAGACTAGGAGTCGCGCCTTCCAAACACACAGCCATTGCCTGCCCCTTTTAACTTTCTCACCACCACTTATTGGCTGTTGAGTTTATTGCGGTGGTAAATTCTGGAAGCTGACGTGCTTTAGCATTCGGTCTGGTTTTATAGGGTCCCGTTCAGGCCCAAGGCTTTCCAAAGCAGTGAGCTCAGAAAATCGGCTGGTGAAGGCAGCAGCTAACGCTCGTTCACAGCCTTGAACAGAGGAAGCTGCTTTATTAAGAGAGCTGCTTAAACAAACAATTTGGTCAGGCAACAGGTGTGAGATGGGGCCTTTTTTCCCAGGTGTCCCCTCTGATTTTTCATACAAGGCACATTTTTAAAATTCAGTTTTTCACCACTATTAAAACCAAAAAACTATTAAAGCACAGAACAACCTGCTCCCACAATGAATGCTGGCAACTCGTGCAGCTAACAGAAAACTATCTACAGTTAGAACATAAGGAGGGCCATACTGGGTCAGGCCAATGGTCCATCTAGCCCCATGTCCTGTCTTCCGACGGTGCCATGCCAGGCGCTTCAGAGGGAATAAACAGAGCAGGCCTATTGTTGTCCAATCCCAACTTCTAGCACTCAGAGGCTTATAGACACCCAGAGCATGGGGTTGCATCCCTGACCATCTTGGCTAATAGCCATGGATGAACCAGTCCTCCATGAACTTATCTAATTCTTTTTTTGGACCCAGGGTCCAGACACCCCCCAAGGGGAGAATAGAAGGTTTAAACCCCCAAAATGAGCAGTTAAACTGATTGCATATTGTATATTACTGTACTAGAAGAGTATATTGAGTATGGTATTTTATGAAAGCTTGTAATATTCTGAGCTTGATGGTCATGCTGAGATATGTATCAGAGGGGTAGCCGTGTTAGTCTGGATCTGTAAAAAGCAACAAAAAGTCCTGTGGCACCTTAAAGACTAACAGATGTATTGGAGCATAAGCTTTCGTGGGTGAATGCCCACTTTGTCAGACGCAGAGATATGTATACAGACTGTGGCTATGAATCTACGTATATAGGAAACTGCCCAATCTGTGGTACAATTTTAGCTACACCTCCTAGCAGGGAGGGACACCTCACAAAACCATGTGTTTACACAGGAACAGGCTCCAAGTAACCATCCATTGTCCACCCCCAGGAAAAGACAATAATTAGAGTTAATGGAAAGACACTGAGACATCCTGGCTCTCAAGTTAAGAGGGGATTTCCCCTGCTCTGAACAACATAAGAAGAGCAAAAGGAAAAAAAAAAATCTTTTGAAAAGGAGGCTTGAATCAGAGGTTTTCCTCCAGAACCTGAGGGACAGCCTCTAGGCACGAAGCTGTCTGTGAAACACTGAATTCCCCACTAGAGCTACGGGGTATGCTGGGAAACGGTTCAAAGGCAATAGGTAACTTGTAGAAGAAAAGAGATTTGATCTCATATGGAAGTATGAAGCCTGAGGTTGCACCTTGCTGTGTATTTTCTGGGTCACTTGGATGTGTTTGCTTTCCTTTACAATTTCATCTTTGAATCTGGGGTTTTTCCAGTAAATAAACTTTGTTTATTTTTACCCCAAGCAGGTCTCTGGTGCACAAGCTGCATGGAGTGTGGGTGCCAAGAGGAATGATAACTGGTGGGGCAGGGGCTGGTTTCACGCTTTCGGAGATGACGAATCAGAGGGAACGGCTCGAGCATCTGGTACTTTCCAACTCTGGGGAGACGCGAGACTGGAAGGGCAGCTGGTGTTACCGAGCACGGAGTAACTAGGGTTGTGAGAGCCAGGATGAGACTGTATGCTTGGGGGCTAGCTGCTGTTGACAGGGTTCTGAAGCATAACCGCACGGCACCAACACACCCCAAAGTTCAGGGCAGGTGGAGACAGACCTCCTTACTGGTCTGGGTGCTCTCCAAAACATCACAGGTGCTTTATCATTTCGTAACTGCTGGACCACAAGCATCACTTCCTCTAATGGCAACCACCAGAGGTCAAATACAGCTGGAGGCCACAGGCTGAATTTGCACCTGTGGCCTGATCGAAAGCTTGTTAAGGTCAGTGGAAGGGCTCCCATGGGTCTTCAGTTGGGCCCTTACCCAAACGACGTGCCGATGGAAGTACAGTTCGGCTGTATTCTCCTGAACGAGGCTGAAGGCAGGCAAGTGGACAGACATGTGACAGTTTAATTACACACAGGGCCGGCTCTAGGCACCAGCAAACCAAGCACGTGCTTGGGGCAGCACATTTTCAGGGGCAGCATTCCGGCCATCTTTTATTTATTTATTTTTTTTTTTTTTGCTTCGGGCAGCAAAAGCCTAGAGCCGGCCCTGGCAGCAGCAGCGCATCATGCGCGGGGGGCACCCTGGGGCCGCTGAGGTTCGCGCCGCGGGGGAGCAGCGCCTGCACCTTGTGGCTGGGCCGGGCGGGCTCCGAGCAGGGGACACTGTGGTGGGGGGCCGCCCCGCGGGGCGCACGGAGCCGCCTGCAGGTGCCGCAGGGCGGCCGTCCCCCAGCGCCGCAGCCGGGCTGGGCGAAGCGGCCCAAGCCGCCCAGGGGCTGTGGCAGGGTGGCCAGAAGCAGCAGCAGCGGGGCCATAGAGGGCGGGGTGCTGCCGTGCGGGGCCCGGGCTGCGTCCCGCTCTCCGGGGCTCCGCTCCCTCTGGGGCTGCCCTGCCCCGGCTCCTCAGGCCCCTGCCAGGGCGGTCCTCCCGGGTCCCGGCTGGTCCTGGAGCCCTGGCTGGAGGGACCCTGGGCTGAGGCGCGGCCCAGGAGCCCTGCTGCTTATCCTGACCCTGCCAGCGCCAGACTGGCTGGAGGCGAGGGGGGAGCGGGCGGAGTCAGCACTGGTGGGGGGGGGAGCCCAGGGCTGGGGCGGCAGGCGGTGCGGGGGGGGGGGAGAAGAGCCCAGCGCTGGGGCGGCAGGGGGTGCGGGTGGGGGGGGGGGGAAGAGAGAGCCCAGGGCTGGGGTGGGGGGCAGCCAAAAATTTTTTTGCTTGGGGCAGCAAAAAACCTAGAGCCGGCCCTGATTACACAGGAGCTGAAAGAGCACATTTCAATCGGTGCAGCTTCTTCATAGCCAATTACTTCCATAAAATACACGTGCCCTGGGAGAGGTTATCTGTATTCTACCTGCAGGCAATCTCTGGCCCACACCTCCACACCAAACAGGAGTTGGAACAGGCCCTAACTAAGGGAAACATTCAGAGAGAGGCACTTAACTCTCATTGAAGCCAATGGGAGTTAGGAGCCTAGGTGCTCTTGAAAAATTCCACTGGGTGCCTATCTGCATCTTCAGGCACCCAAATACCTTTAAGAATCTGGCCCTAAGGCCTAGATTCTCAAAAGTTATTTAGGCACCTAACTCCCATGGGAAGTGTTTCTCTTCGGGGTTTTGTACAGTGGCCATCATCAAGATAGCTGAGCACCAACTTTAGATATCTTCATGCAGCCTTGAACCATCAGCCTGTGGCAAAGCAACCCAGTGACCAAAGCAGGCTGCTCCACACCATCACATTTAGACTCTATAAAGGGTGCCACTAGCATTAAAGGGCTTGTCTACACTACCATGCGGGGTCGATCTAAGTTACGCAGCTTCAGCTACGTGAATAGCGTAGCTGAAGTTGACGTACTTAGATCTACTTACCGCGGTGTCTTCACTGCGGTAAGTCAACAGCTGACGCTCTCCCATTGACTTGGCTTGCGCTTCTTGTTCTGTTGGAGTACCGGAGTCGACGGGAGAGCCCTCAGCAGTCGATTTATCGGATCTATACTAGATGCGATAAATCGACTCCCGCTGGATCGATCGCTGCCCGCCGATTCAGTGGGTAGGGGTAGACAAGCCCAAAGTTACCCTTTGGTTTGGAAGGGTTTAGGATGACTTGCTTGGAATAAAAAATGCTGCAAGATCCAGTCATTCTGATTCCAATCAGTTTGACCAGCTTTTGTCCCAATGAACTTGAATACGACCTCTGCTTGACCTACTCTCGGCAGCCTACAGACAGGCAAAGTCCGGTCAGAGTAAAAAGTAAAATAAAGTCTACTTTGAGGGATTTACAGCACTAAAATGGTCCACTCCACAAAGACAGTGGATGCATTCTGAAAAGAAAACAAAAAAAACTTTCCACCCTTGAATATTCCCCCCCACCCACACACAAAGCCATCTGTGTTTGCAAAATTTGAAAGCTGCTTATCAGCAGCAAAGGCTTAAACATTAATAAGAAAAACAGAGGTTGCTTTTCCCCACGGTTCCCATCCCCCCTTTGAACTTGTCAGAAAACCACCAGTATGATGGCATTGGGCCCACGGGGTACGGTCTCACACTGAAAACAATCACCTCAACTGTCTTCCGAATGGCACATTATAAGCGTTTATAGATTCTTCATGCACAAAGCCATGCACTGTTTCCTTAACTAACTCCATTTCTCTTCAAGGGGTTCCTGCTCTAGTGATCTACCACATGTTCTTTTCGTCTCAAAGGCTCCTGGAAACATCACATGCATTCCTGTGAGTCCTGTGGTTTTACATGCCTAGACAAGGGATTAAAGGGTCCTCAGCTGTAATGGTGAGGTCGCGTCACAGCAACTGTGATACTTGTGGCATTAAATGGCAAGCGTACTGCTTCAGTTTGTCCTCGGTGCAAAAGGACAATGGTTTGTAGTCTGATTTAGGGGAAACAGCAGTTGATTTGATTAATTCCTTTGGGGTATAAAGAATTTCACTTTCGACATACCAGGAGAGCTTGTATTAGAGCGCTCAAGGCTACTTTTCTGATTTTGCTTAAAAATGAAGGAATTGAATGACATGGCTCATCCCGATCTGTTTTTATAATGTACACTCTGGC
Organism: Emys orbicularis; assembly: GCF_028017835.1. NCBI lineage: Eukaryota > Metazoa > Chordata > Testudines > Emydidae > Emys > Emys orbicularis. The sequence goes on along the minus strand of NC_088686.1, from coordinate 8,262,226 downwards.
CCAAATCCACAGGATTACTTCAATTTACACCAGCTGAGGGTCTGAGATCGAGTTGCATCCCCTGAGAACAATGAAGACAGCCACTGGATTTAGCTGTTCTGAATTGGACTTAGGAATTTAGTGGTTTTCCTTAGCATTACCCACCTCCCTCAGTGGTTAGCAAAGCATTGTATGTTCTCATTGAAACCATATAGTATTCCTGGTGGTAGATGAAGGATTATGACATTGACATAAGAACATAAAAACGTCCACACTGGGTCAGACCAAAGGTCCATCTAGCCCAGTATCCTGTCTTCCGACAGTGGCCAATGCCAGGTGCTTCAGAGGGAATGAACAGAACAGGGAATCATCAAGTGATCCATCCCCTGTTGCCCATTCCCAGCTTCGGGCAAACAGAGGCTAGGGACACCATCCCTGCCCATTCTGGCTAATAGACATTGATGAACCTATCCTCCATGAACTTATCTAGTTCTTTTTTGAACCCTGTTATAGTCTTGGCCTTCACAATATCCTCTGGCAAGGAGTTCCACAGGTTGACTGTGCATTATGTGAAGAGAGGGGCTTACTGTACAATACTAAACCCAAAAGAGGTGTTCCTTTACTGTTCTATTTCTAGTTAGGATGTTACTTAAGGTAGTAGAATGGAAGCTACAATTGCCTTCCTTCTTATAGATCTTCTTAGCACCACCTATTTCACCAACTGTTTTTCAATCGAGTGATTCCATACAAAGCTTTCTGCAAACTTTACTGGATTAAGTAAAACAGATGGCGAGCTTAACTGACGCTTTCCTAATTTAATAGTTGGGCTGGGCAGTTGGTATTAACTGTTTGTACTGTAAAGCACCTAGAAGCCCCACTCAGATATTGGAGCCCAATGTGCTAGGCACTGCACACATACACCCCAACTGAGATGGGCCGTGCCCCCAAAAGCTTGCAATCTAGATAAGTAGTATTTCAACCCTCAAGTACTTCTATTCATTTCCATGGGATTAATTGAGGAGTAAAGTGCTTCAGTCTGGTTCTGATTGGACAAAAAACACCGAGTCTAGTTCTCATGTACACCACGGCCACTTTACACCACTCTGGCTGTGTGAAGGGGCCTCTGTATAAATGGAAATTAGACCCACTATAGGAATTGGCACTGCTGATGGCAGGCTCAGTGGACGCACCATGGACTGAATAAAACACACAGACAGAACCTTCTCTATTGCACACAGAAGTGGTGTCTCCAAGCTGAGGTATATGGCTAGGCAGCATGAGTAATTTTGCACTCCTGTCCATGTTGTAGGTCTTCAGTGTGACTAAAGAGACCTTCAATCTCACAACGCCCGCTGGCACATTCACACAGCGTTCACACACACACGCACACACCCCAACATTGTTTTATGTGCAATGGTTTCCCAGGAGACCTATGGGATCTCTGGCTGTAATGTGTTCCCTGAATTTCATTTTACCCATGAATGCCGTGTGCGGGGGGCAGGTGGAGAAGACTCAACAAAAGCAGGAAGCTATGTGATAGAGAGACAGGCATGAGGACTGGTCCTTTAACATTTCCATCTTCTTATTCTCTAAGTTTAACACGTGCACCAGACGCTCCCCTTTGGCATCCTGGGGGAATCCCCCTTTGATCTATTAGAAACGTTTTAGACTAGAGGCCTGATTTTATGCACACTGAAGTCAATAGCAAAGCTCCTCTTGACTTCAATGGGGACAGGATTGGCCCTTATCTGAATAGACAGGCTGACATCACATGTAATAAAGCAGAAATGTGACATTTACAAGGCGTATATTGCCGAATGGCTCTGAGGGAACATTTCACTCTGCTGCGGTAAAATTAGGAAGAGGGGGTTAACTTTTTCCTCGCAGGACACTGTAAGTATTGCATGCCACCAACTCCAAAGCCCACCAGAAGAGGTAGGTTTTTTTTGGAAACTCTCTGGATTGTTCCCAGACATGTTCCAGGAATGGCCTGACCCCAGTTACAATAATAATGAAGACACTGGGTTTCCTCCAGCGCAACCCCGTCAGACCTGACATTGCATTGGAAATAAGTCCTGGAAATGATAACCTCAAATGCAATAGCCTCACCCCTCTGTCTCCTGCCTATGTCGTCTACTTTGATATTAAAGCACGAATGATCAGAGGGGAAACATTACCAGCGCTCTGCAAAGCTAAGCAAAAGCCTGCTTTTCAGTCCCTTTGTTTTCCCCCTAAATTTATTCCAGTGAAGATCTTATGTCGTATCGGCTGCCTTAGGCAAAAGCCAAGTCACTTGCACGGAGTAGAAAACAGCCCATTTCAGAGGAAGAATGCAGGACAAGGAAAGCTGCAGCATGTAGAACAGATTTCAAAATGGCTTCCTTTAATAACAAAGTAAATCCGAGTGGAGCTACTTTCAGCTATTTGTTAGGATTTAGCGGTGGTGCCACACGGACAGTGTTTAAGTTGCACAGACAGACATTTTTCTATTTAACGAGACGTCTTCCCTGAAAATAATCATTTCATTCCCTACCTCTCTCATGAGCAAGGACCCTATTTCATCTCTACCCAGATCCCAAAGCTCTCATGGGTGTCGACAGGATTTGGGCTGGTGGGGAAGTACAGTAGCATCAGCTGAGGATAGCCCTGCATCTCCTGCTGGGAAGCAGCAGTAGGATTTTCCCTGTCATTGGGATACCAGAACCATCCACAGCGAGCCAGATACTAGAAATGACCTGTACAGTATTTCTAAGGCTCACGCCTTTTGTTGCTGAGGTTATTAGGGTGTGTTGCAGTGGCAATCAGGCTCAGAAACCAAGACGGGGAGGGTCAAGCCAAGTGGTTGGGGTTGTGGCAGCCAGACCTAGTAGTCAGTGCAGCGACAGCCGGGCCCAGAACTGGAGCCAGAGGTCAGAGCAGGCAACAGAAGGGCTGGGAAGAAGGCTGGAGCAAGGTCAGGCCCGGAGGGGGCTGAGGCCTGTGGAATCTGTCACCGTTCACAGACAGGGGAGAGTTTCAAGCCAGGAAGTGATGTTGAGTAGACTGAGCTGCTGTGTCTCCTGTGAAGCTTCTACACCTGCCTGAGTCACCAGACCAGGATTGGCTGGTGCCCAGCACAGGAATGACTTGTCACTGCATGGGGCTTGACCAGGCTCTAGTTCAGGGAAGACTCAGCAGCTCACATAGAGGCCCAAATCGGGACCCCATTGTGCTAGGAGCTGTACACACATCGTAAGAGACAGTCCCCGCCTCAGATTCCTCACCCTCTAAGAACGTGATGATAAGCAGAGTCAAGCAAACAAGGTGGGCGGATAAGAAAACAGCAGCCGTGTTCAGAATGGCTGAGTGACATTCCTAGCACATCTGCCATCCAGCTGTTCTACTGCAGCTCAACATTCCCATTGCCGTTTTTCATCTAACATGGAAGTGATTTTCAGGAGCGTGAATGCTGGTGAAAACGAGACGGACACTCTACGGCCGATAGCCAGAGCTAAATCCAGCGTGGGCCTGCCCCACGGCTCTGCCAACACCCCTCCATCTGGCCCTGGCTGTAGTGCAGCAGTAACTTTTCTAAGCAGAGACCGAGTTGAGTGCTGATGAGCGTGGAGGCTTTGTGGCAATGGACTTTATGGGGATCAGACTCACTTGGGGTCAGATTGTGCGGCCTTTATTCACCCCAATGAGCATTTAGGCCAAGATCCGCCAAGATATTTAGGTGTCTAACTCCCACTGAGCTGAATGAGAGTGACACACCTCAATACCTTGCCTTGCGTACGGGAACAGACCGGGTGCTTTCCAATGGGAGAGCGGCCGTGGCACTCCTCAGCCACGTGGGGATTGCACAATCTAGCCGTCACTTATGACCTAAGTCAGCTTTGAACCTCGTCCCTCCAGGGCTCATTACGCCCTCTGAGCCCGTCCTACTCATGTCTCCAGCCAGAACTCACCCGAGGACCTTGCGTTTGAGAGGCCATTGCATAAGGACTCTGTTGCTACAACAAAAATCTCCATTGCCATGGAAACAGCGTGTCTCAGCCAAACCCCCAAACTCAGCTAGATATACAGCATAACATTGAGTTGCTTTAAACTTGCATTCTTTGGCTCACCCTTCTTGGCCACATCCTGAGACCAAATGGATCGAATTACTGAACACAAAATAAAATCCATCTGCGTGGATTGTAACTATCGTCTCAAAGAACAAAGGAAGAAGTGTTTTCTGTTTCTCCTCTGGAAGAAGTGAGCGAGTGGTTTCAGAGGGGAGGAAGAGAGGCCAGGCTGTGCACCAAGCCAGCTTTGATCACCTGAAATAAACGGCAGCTCCAGATTTCCTGTCACAAGCACTGGCATCATTTTAGACTGTCTTAAAACCAGCAGCTCCAAACTAGATGTAGAGATGGGCTGTAACTGAAGTAACTTCTACCTACCAGCTCCAAAGCACATGTTATAGCTGGGATACTAGCCACTGCTACAGTTCAGCATTTCTCATGTGCTGAGCTCTCCTACTCATTCTCCAACCAGGTTTCTCTGTTCCTCCAGCTGCAGCCTCTCTTCCTCCAGCTGGAATTTCTCCCACTCCGGATCCCAGCCTGAACAGCTACTCTGCCTAGGTGGCATCCAGATGTTCCCCCGGTTTTCCCCAGGCTTATGGTGAGGAATGGCTGTCCCATGAGTTGATCTCCCTCTCACTTCTCTCCAGGTGATCAGGTCTCTGTTCATTTTCCATGAATCAACCTGGCCCACCCTCTGGGCCTGCCTCTTTGTTGCTCTCTTCAGTGCCCTGAAGGTGCATCAGCTGCATCTGGTTAACTCATTTCAAGGTGGTCTCCTTTCTCGAGTGCTATGGAGACTCCACACTCATCCAAGCTCTGCTACTCTTTGCTAAGGTGCTTCTACGTGATGGTTCTCTTTCCAGAGTTCCAGTAGCGGCTGCTTCTTTAAAGTCTCCTGTCTCCTCATCCGTATGCTTGTTTCCCTGCCCTTAGACTAGAAGAAAATAGCCCATTTTCTCATTTACGTTTCAACATCGTGAGAGTTTGGTTCTCACTGAATTAATTGCAACCACCCCAGTTACCTTAATCTCCCTAAACTCTATTCTCCTCCGTGACCATCTCTTGTTCCCTGGGCATCATGCCAGCTGCCGCCCTGGCACCAAACCCCTCTACTCATCTCCCTAGAGGCCAAAGGTTTTGGTTCACTTTGAATAAGAGACTGGGAATTTCCCCAAACACCAGCCCAAGATCACAACGCTCTTCAGAGACACTTTAAGATCCCCAAACAGAGCAAACAGCATGAAAGCAAACCAAGTCTTAGGCATAATGGACCATGATGTCGATATGCTGATTTACCCCAGCCGGGGATCTGGACCAGTCTGTGTAATATGATGGAGAAGGAAAGGCTTGTCGCTTGGATCAGTATTTCCATCGCACATCTGCTCACATGAGGTTAGCTGCACCTGACTTTTAGAAATCCGACCCCTCTGAAATGAAGTGCATCCACCTCTAATTATCCAGGCTACACTGATCTGGCCACGTGGGACCTTGCTAGCCACAGGAGCCCTAGTCCGCATTAGCATTTTGGCAATTAAAGTTTGTCCCAGGCAGGAGCGGCGCCAGGGTTTTTGCCGCCCTAGGCGGCAGCGCTCCTCCTCTGAGCATTCGGTGGCAGGGGTCCTTCCGCTCCGCGTCTTCGGGGCACTTTGGCAGCGGGTCCCGGAGCGAGGGAAGGACCCGCCGCCGAATTTCCGCTGAAGACCCGGAGCGGAAGGACCCCCTGCCACCAAATTTCCACCGAGGATGGCAAAATGCCACCCCCCAAATCCTGCCGCCCTAGGCGACTGCCTAGGGTCACCTAGTGGAAGCGCTGGCCCTGGTCCCAGGTTATGTACATGGCATACAGAGATGTTTAATAAAAACAAACAAAATGCTTTTGCTGGAAGGTTGCAGTGTAACACGACTCACTTTCTTAAAATCCAGAACGTTAGCACACCAGAACCAAAAACAGAGAGAGACAAAGCAGGCTGCTCTCTAAGGCAGAGAGCTACAACTCATCCCTTCTCGTTCTAGGCTGGCTCTTTGCTGACTGACTGCTGAAAGATCCAGATCACACACGTCCCTCCAAAGTGCCCTAGCCTGCATGAAGCACCAGGAACTCCCCTAAAATTATAAGCTACCCCTTTAAATCCTAACATCACACAAGCATGTCTCTCCACCCCTTCTCCCCATGTTAGTCCGTATTTCTGAGGACAGTTCCCCTCTGTGACCAGGTTATCTGGGTGTGTTGGGGTATTTTATTTCCCATCCTTTCACACATTTTATTGCCACAACAGATCTTTCAGAGCAGCACCCACATGCTCAGGGACTGTCAGCAGTAGCTTGCCCCCCGCCCAGACCCAGAAGGGCTCCCCTCTCCTATCTGAAATCCGTAGCGATGCTAATTAAATGCTTGCTGTCTCCTGCCTTAAAGTGTAAATCAGAAGCCAGTTCAACCTCTCCATTGAGCCTCACTTTAAAGAGCCAGGGCCCATATTGCCTATAATTCCCATCTCCACAATAACTTCTCCTCCAGTGGAAATGAATATCATGGAATAATGGACAAATACAGATGCTTGGCAGATTAAATATGCTCTGTTGCTGGAAGAAGTTCCCACTTCAGTCGTTTTTGGGCAGGGAAGGGAATAGGGCACGAAAGCTTATGCCCAAATAAATGTTAGTCTTTAAGGTACCACCGTTTTCCTTGTTGTTTTTGTGGATACAGACTAGCACGGCTACCCCCCGATACTATTTTTGTGAACATTCAAGACAATTTTGGCACAACAGTAGTTTTCCAAGTCATTCCCCCTGCCGATTAGCCAGTGGCTTTTGATGCTAGTTAAGGCATGTGACTGCTCCACACATACCATAAAATCTTCCCCGAGATCAGCTTTCATGCCCCTAACAATATTGATTTGGGGAGATGGGATTAGTTTGCTCTTCTGCAGGTAATCCATTGATAGCTATATATCACCCTGTTGTGACGCAGTGTGAAATTTGTATCTTTGGTACAAAGGCCAGTGAGGACTCGAGAAGTAAAAGAGGAGGCGGTTCTAACCAAGGGATGGGTTCGGTATTCTCAGCCTCCTCGCTCAATCCTTCCTTTAACCTGTAACAGTTCACAAAATTGAGCTTCAGCTAAAATGAAGTGGACTCTCATCAGACTCACCTGGAGAAGATGGATCTGGGTAAGGAGCCCATGTAACGGCTTGTCACATTCTGACCTCTGTGATCAGGGGCAGGTTTTACTGCCAAACTATAACCCTTCTAGCGCCAGTATTTCCTTTCTCTTTAGATCCATCTCCAGTTTAGACTCTTCTCCCCACCTCAAAAAAGTTACGTGCAAAAGGGTTGGTCCACAAGCAGCAGAGGAAAGGATGTGGCTGTCTATGTAAGGTCTACCTCCAGCATTGGCAGCCACTAGCCCAGCTGCTATTTCGGAAAGCAGGAGACACAAAGAGTTGTAGTCAGAAATGAGCCCAGCGCTATGGACCTACCCACATGGAGAAGCTGTGGGCAAATGATCAAAAAGGGCTCAGACTGCAAATAAATCATACCTAGGAATCTGGTACAGTTAACAAGTGACAGGGCACAGAGCATCATGCATCACGCAGCGCATGGGGGGAAGCAGTAGACAGGATATATCAGTTTTAGTAAGACTTTGATGTGGTTCCACGTGATAGTCTCATAAGCGCACTAAGGACACGTGGGCTAAATGAAGTTACCACAACGTAGGTGCACAACTGATTGAAAGACCGTACTCAGAGAGTGGTTATCAGTGGTTTGTTGTCAAACTGGGAGGGCATATCTAGGGGGACCTTAACAAATGAGAGAATTGGTCTGAAATCAACAAGATGAAACGCAATAAAGACAAGTGAAAAGTACTTCACGTAGGAAGGAAAAATGTCAAATGCACAACTACAACATGGTGAATAACTGTCTAGGTAGCTGTAATGCCAAACAGGATCTGGGGGTTATAGCGGATCACAAATTGAGTACGAGTCAACAACGTGATGCAGCTGAGATCAAGGTTAATGTCATTCTGGGGTGTATTAACAGGAGTGTTGTAGGTCAGACATGGGAACTACTTGGTACCGCTGAGGCCTCAGCCGAGTCCTGTGTCCAATTCTGGGCGCTGCTCTTTCGGGACGATGTGGACAAATGGGAGAGAGAGTCCAGAACCCTCCAGCAATAGTGAAAAAGGTGCAGAAAACCTGACCTGTGAGGAAAGATTTAAAAACCTGGACAAAGACTGAGGAGGGACCTGATAAAAGTCTTACAATATGTTAAGGGCTGTTATAAAGAGGACCGATCAGTTGTTCTCCAAGTCCACTGAAGGTAGGACAAGTAGTAATGGAAGTAATCTGCAGCAAGGGAGATTTAGGTTAGATATTAGGAAAACTTTCTAACCTTAAGGGTAGTTAACTCTGGAACAGGCTTTCAAGGGAAGTTGTGGAATCGGAGGGTTTTCAGAACAGGTGGGACAAACACCTGTCAGGGATGGTCTAGGTTTACAGAGTCCTGCCTCAGTGCAGGGAGCTGGAACTGATGACGGGTCCCTTCCAGCCCTGCCCTGCTAGGAGTCTATGGGTTTAATGTTTTTCACCCAGATTTTAAAATCAAATTCCCAGTTGCAAAACTGAAGCTATTTTGTGCCACCTCCAATGTCTGGAATAGCTTCTCTAGTCTCTCTTTCTCCTCCAGATCCCCCATACTTAGTTTACTACTCCACCACATCTCTCTGCTCTCCCGCGCTGGGGACGAGAGATAAAGGGTCTGATTCAGCAAAAGTTCTCAAGCAGGTACCTAACTTTAAGCAGGTGAGTATTGCTGGTGATGTCAATGGGACGTAAAAATGTGCTTAAAGTTAAGCAAAGCATTTAAGCACATGCTGATTCAGGCTCTGTATCACTACTGCCCCTACCCGAGTATGGTTTGGGGGCTTTACTCATATTGCCTGGAAGTGCGGCAGGGCCTGAGCTGGTATTTCTGCTACTGGTGACTTTATTACAACTATGAATTCTTGCACACAGCTAACCTCTGCAAAAACATACTCACTGCTGTTACCCTGGCTTCCCTTCCCCACCTGTGGGGGTGTCACCCACTTCTTGTGTCTTGCCTCTACGGCTGTCAGCGCTTTGAGGCAGCAATCATCATTTAGTCGATCTGTATTGTCCCTAGCACAACCCTAACCTGGGTGAGGCCTCAGAGCCCTGCTGGTACATGAATAATTAGCAACATACTAGACTGAAACAACAAGGAGTCCGGTGGCACCTTAAAGACTAACAGATTTATTTGGGCATAAGCTTTCGTGGGTAAAAGATCTCACTTCTTCAGGTTTTTTATCCACAAAAGCTTATGCCCAAATAAATCTATTAGTCTTTAAGGTGCCACTGGACTCCTTGTTTTTGTGGATGCAGACTAACACAGCTACCCCCTGATACTTGATACTAGACAAACTCCTTTGGGGAGGGAACTGGCCCTTTGATATATAAAGAACGATAGAATCAAGATTTCAGAGACACAGAAGCTTCCAAAGCAGCTCATCTGTGGCTGAATAACCGGTGAATTATGTACAAAAGCCCCCCACATGGCTAAATAGCTCTTGTGGTGTTTACAGCACTCCTGGTCATTCCCCAAAGGCAGAAAGCCTTTGCCATTTGAGACCGAAAGCCTCTGCCATTAACACACAAGAAGCGGTCACAGATGTTTTGCGATTTTAAAAATGATGAAATAGTTGGATTCCCCAGTTAAAACAAACAAGCCTGAAAAGAGATGAGCCAAGGGGTGTGAAGTGTCCAGTGCAATGGCGAAATGCTGTCATTCTGGTCTCAAACCGAGAAGATAAAGCTGTTGCCTTTCTGTACTCCTTGAAAAGACAACCACGAAGATAATTCTCGACGCTCAATACAGCGAGCCTGAGTCTACGGGGGGACATTTACCAGCATCACTAGTTATAAAGGTGTAGCGCCTCCTGTGGGGACACTTATTCTGGAGAAACCCTTGTACTAACAGGGGTGCTGGAACACTTTTTATAGCGAGGGTGTTGGTGTTACTACTTCAAGCCGAGGGGTGTGGCAGCACCCCTAATTCCAGCACCACCGTATACTAAGCCCCTTTGCACTGCCAGAGGGCTGTAAAGTGGGTGTACATTAGGACCAATAGGTTTTGTGACTACAGTGAAGTGAATATTCTTGCCACGCTTTGCTAAGCGGTACACACTGAACAAGCAGCACCGGTACAGCAGGGAGAGCTTTCTCCTTGCAAGGTCCCTGGAGCCCAGCTGACTTGCCTCTGAAGAGAAAGCAGAGGAGACTGATGTCCATTCAAGGCACTGATGGCACAGTCAGGAAGTGACTTTCCTTTGCTACACAGTGCAGGAAGCCTTTGGCTCAGGCAGGGCTGGCAGAGAGACAAGAATGTTTGCTTAAGCATCCTGAGTTACCCCATCGCCATCTGGCATGTTCCAAGGATCAAAAAACAAACGCACAGAGCCGAGCCCTTCCCCTCTCGTGCTGTGACCTGCTTCGACAGCGGCACTTCCGTGCATGCACACCGAAGCCAGGGCTTGTCCCAAGCAAGGCCCTCTCCAGAAGCAACAGAGCCAAACACGAGCGCCACTCCGATAACACAACCAACCTCGTGAGGCAATATTTGAAAACAGGGCATTTCTACAGCACAGAGGATTAACCAGAGTAACACTGTAGCCAGCGTGTGTCACGTTATTGACTTGAACTGGGACCATATAGAACATGGTTGCAACCAAGGTCCTGTAGTGGCACCAAATCTTATGTAAAGGGGGTCATATGAGGTGTCTAAGACCAGGTTATGGGTTGCTGGTTATGATTATGCTGTCTGTATGCATGTGTCATTTTTGTAGTTGAAGTTATGAATATTGGCTCTATACTGTCTGTATTTCAAACTTATGCTATGCTTCTGGGTGACATCCCAGACAAGTTGGTGTTAGCTCTGCCTAGCCTGCTTCATGGCCCATTAAGGACCATCAGCTATACAACTGACCCATTGAGAGAAGGCAGATATGCCTTGAGACTCAGCAAAGTATGCAGGGAGTTGTCCATGTGACTCCAGACTCCATTTTGCTGTAATTTTCCACAGTAAGAACAAAGAGGCGTTCTTACACCTGGAAAAGACTATAAAAGGCTGATGCCTCTCCTCCATCTTGTCTTCAATCCTGCTTCTTACCTCTGGAGGGACTTTGCTACAAACGGAAGCACTACACAAAGGACTGATGACCCATCCCAGCTGTGGATGTACTCCAGAGACTTGATTTGAACCTGCAGTTTATTCTATCACTGCTACAAGCCTGAACCAAGAACTTTGCCATTACTGTAGGTAATTTATTCCATTTAACCAATTCTAGCTCTCATCCATATCTTTTTCCTTTTATGAATAAACCTTTAGATTTTAGATTCTAAAGGATTGGCAACAGCGTGATTTGTGGGTAAGATCTGATTTCTATATTGACCTGGGTCTGGAGCTTGGTCCTTTGGGATCGAGAGAACCTTTTTTCTTTTACTGGGGCATTGGTTTTCACAACCATTTGTCCCCATATCGAGTGGCACTGGTGGTGATATTGGGAAACTGGAGTGTCTAAGGGAATTGCTTGTGTGACTTGTGGTTAGCCAGTGGGTGAGACCAAAGTCCTCCTTGTCTGGCTGGTTTGGATTGCCTTAGAGGTGGAAAACCCCCAGCCTTGGGCTGCAACTGCCTTGTTTTAAGCAATTTGTCCTGAATTGATACTCTCAGTTGGGTCCCGCCAGAACCAGCATCGTTACAGCGTGTTTAAAACGCATCTTGCTTGGGTTCCTCAATCCTTCTGCTAGACGGCCGTCAAAGGGTCAAGGTGGATTTGACTTCCCATTAACAGGATCCACATTAGCACCATAAACCCAGAGCACAGCACAGCGCCAATGATCTATAGCAAGGCCAATCTGCCTATTGGTGTTTTACACATCACAGGTCCCTTGGTGCCTCCCAGGTTGGCTTAGAACTGCCAATAAATCCAGGTTGCTGGGTTACAGAGCTCAAGGCTTGAGAGCAATATTTGTAGCGAGCTCAGAACGTGCAATGCATGGCACATACCTGTGCTATTTTCATGGACATGCATAAAGCAGCCATTGTCAGAGGTTTCATATTTCTAGATTTTAGGGAAGGATTTATAAACATGAACGTAATGCTCCTCTGGAGAGAAAAGGATTAGATTCTCGTTAATTACCTGAGACTCACACACGCACATTGACTGTGATCAAAATTAACAGCAAGTCTCTTTTCTTAGGCAGGAAATAGCTTTGAGTATCTAGCAAATGAATAGGAGGCTCATCTGCCTGGAGAAATCACACCGCACCCCTCTGGAATGTAAAAACGGCGGTTAATTATAGTAAAGAGATCTGTACAGAACTAAAGATAATTAGAAGCACCAGGTGTCAATTGCTGTCCTGCTCAGCAGGTGCTATGGGTTTAACTACCTCTGCCTGCAGCCTGAGCCATTCATGTGGCTGGCGCATGCCTACGGGAACTTGTACCTCACTAGTTTCTCTCTCATTTGAGAAGCATAAGATCAGCAGCCTTACAACCAGTGCTCAATCTACAGCATGACTCTTAGTGCTACAGGATGGCTACAGGCACTGACAAGCCTCACTCCTTCCTCAGAGCCCACCAGCGTTAGCCCATCGGAGCAAGAAACATCACTGCACGCTGTCACAGCACCTTGCCTTTCCGTCACGCAGCTTTGGCGGCGCCTCGGTTTTCCCCTGATAGCTGGGGAGTTTAGCGCTCTGGCTAAACCAAAACCTCCACCCCTCGCTGGAATAAACAAAGGCCCCAAACCACCACCCAGGCTTTTTTGTGGGTCACGGCCCTGCCTTGAGGGTCTGACAATCTTTACCCCGCCCTAGGGCATTACCAGCGACACCCCCAACTGGGGCCTTCCCTCAGAAGAGAGCTCACACCCTCCCTCTCCTGCAGGCCCCGGCCCTGGGGCCCTCAGCAATGAAGCTGGTAGCAGGTCTGGCTGCCAGCTCTTCCCCTGGGTCCGTTTCCTCTTCCAGGAACTCTCAATACCCTCTCAGGATTTGGCTCTCCCCCCAGAGCAACACCTCTGACTGCAATCAGAGCCCCCTTGTGCTAGGGGCTGTACAAACAGAATGACAGTCCCCAGGCCAAAGAGTTCAGACTAAGAAGACAAGACTAGGACAGGAAAGAGGGAGACAACAGAGGGATGGGTTGGCAAACCTCAGGCTATGCCACCATATTTTTTTGGGGGGTGGGGTTCTCCTTCGCATGGGGCCCTGTTAGAAGGGGACTAGCTAGACAGAGGAGGAGAGAGGGGGGCCGTGGAAAAGAGCAAAGAGACATGCAGGGCAGGTGCCGTGTGTCAGAGACTGGGATGGGGCAGTTGTGCCTCGTGGTTGGAGCAAGAGCCAGGAAAAGGAGCCCAGGGTCAGAGGCCAGGTTCCACAGTTGAAGCAAAGAGTCAGAGCTGGGTTACCTGGAGTGAGGCAGGCCTAGGAACAAGCAGGGACTAACACACCATCATGGCCAAATGCTTCCAGCAGCTGCGGCCTGCTGACTCCTCCCACCAATCAGGCAGTCTGCTCCGAGCCAGCTGTGCTCATTAGGTTGCCTGCAGCCCTGCTCCTAAACTGAAGGCACTGTGAGGAAGGGGACAGGAAGGGATTGGCACAAACAGCCAATCAGCACCAGGCAGAGGAGGGCCAAATGAAAACTGTAGAACTAAAAAAAAGTTTCTTCTTAGCTAGCAACTTCCACCAGCCAGTGCTTTGCAAAGGAGGTCAGTGTCATTATCCCCATTTCACAGATGGGGAAACAGAGGCACAGAGGGGAAAGCGACTTGCCTAAAGTCATCCGGGAGACTGGTGGCCAAGACAGGAACAGAACTCCTGAGTCTGATGTCCACTGCTCTAACCACTTGGTCACACTGTCTGTCAAAAAGCAATCTGATGACATCTGTGTCCTGTGCTGGACCCAGCACCTCCTTTAAAGGGCCAGCACCCTCTGCTACACACGTGACTATTAAAAACACCCTTACATTCCGAGAGGAACCATTTGCTCCTCATCCAGAGATCTGTGTGAGCCCGGGATTCCTTGTGAGTGCCAACAGGGGGCGCTGTGTCTACCCCTGCATTGTGTGCAGAACTTTGTTGGTGTTTAATAACTATAGTAACGACAAGTTGGGTGGTCTTAACAATACATCTGTGGAGGATTCTGCTGCATAAGGAGACATGGCAAGGCATTAAAGAGCAATTGTTCAATAAACACGGCATTGCGGGGGTTCCAGAGTTATTGTCTCCCTTCAACTTCCAGATCAAACTTTCTGCTACAAGTCAAGAGAGTTTTCTTCTGCCAGCCAGCCAGCCAGCCCTGCAAACTCACTTGCAGCACCAAAGGCCAAGCCTGTCATTTTCCATTTCATGCATCAGCAGGGAGAGATTCTGAAGTTGGAGCTTAGTTCTCTTGCTGATGTAGAAACTAGGAAGGAATCCTGATTGTTCTCCCTTAGCTGCATTGGTTTCTCCAATAGGTAAGTATTCTGGACCATGGATATGTTCACTGACCTTTGGATAGCGGTTCATCTTGCTATGAGTTGTCATTACTTGATTATGGAGGATAGACTCATAGACTTTTAGGTCAGAAGGGACCATTATGATCATCTAGTCTGACCTCCTGCACAATGCAGGCCACAGAATCTCACCCACCCACTCCTGTATCAAACCTGTGTCTGAGCCAAGCCTGTGTACGCCCTGTAGCTAACCCCTACGAAATGTGGAGCTGCCAAGCATAGATTTACTCTGAAGCAGAAGGAATCACGTATGCGAAAGGTACCTAGTATGCATTGATTCTTTTTTACATGCACGTACCTTGTGAGCATTGTAACCCACTTATGCCTCTGTTCTACCACAGCCCGTGCAGCAAAGTGATTTGCTTACATAGGCCACAATCCTGAGGATGCAGCAAGAACCTAAGTGGCCAAACTAACCCTTCACAAACTCACCAGCCATGATTGCAATAGGACATAGGATTGATCAGAATCTTTTCTTTAAGAAGAGACCGGTACTTGAAAAGTAGATCTTTGTTTTAGCTATTGTGAGGGGCCCAGCTACCCTAAGTTGTGTTCTATTTACAAAAGGCTGCTTGATAGTAGTGCTAGGTGTTAGTGATTGTGCATTTTTGTGCACAGTCAACCTGTGGAACTCCTTGCCAGAGGATGTTGTGAAGGCCAAGACCATAACAAAGTTCAAAAAAGAACTAGGTAAGTTCATGGAGGATAGGTCCATCAATGGCTATTAGCCAGGATGGGCAGGAATGGTGTACCTAGCCTGTTTGCCAGAAGCTGGGAATGAGCAACAGGAGATGGCTCTCTTGATGATTCCCTGTTCTGTTCATTCCCTCTGGGGCACCTGGCACTGGCCACTGTTGGAAGACAGGATACTGGGCTAGATGGACCTTTGGTCTGACCCAGTAGGGCCATTCTTATGTTATTTCTTTCCTCTCAGAACAAAACATGGTGTTTCCACAATATAGAATCATAGATCATAGATTATTAGGGTTGGAAGGGACCTCAGGAGATCATCTAGTCCAACCCCCTGCTCAAAGCAGGATCAATTCCCCAACTAAATCCCCAAATGGCCCCCTCAAGGATTGAACTCACAACCCTGGGTTTAGCAGGCCAACGCTCAAACCACTGAGCTATCCCTCCCCCCCTTATGTTCTTATATAAGAACATAAGAACGGCCCTACTGGGTCAGACCAAAGGTCCGTCTAGCCCAGTATCCTGTTTTCCGACAGTGGCCAATGCCGGGTGCTTCAGAGGGAATGAACAGAACAGGGAATCAACAAGTGATGATAAGTGTCTACCATAAGTACGCAGACGCTAGAAATATGCCCCTGGAATTTACTGTCGCAGGAAGACTTCCATTTCAGGTGCTGTTTAAATGCGGAGAGAGAAGAGCTTAAAACATTTCCCTGATTGACACTCTCATTTGCTCAGTGCAGCAGAAGATGCTTTGCTCTGCCCAATTACACATCCCTGGGGCAGAGCTGTCACCCCCTTGCAGCCCTGGCATAGGAGCATGACAGAAGTAGGGAGGAGGAAGTAGCCAGGTATCACATGTTGGCAGATGGTCCCTTATATCAACCCAGAAAGGCCCCAGATATTGGCTACCGGCTTGGGCCAACAAGGGGTTGGCCAGTATCTTGCAAGTCAGCGGAGCCAAGGCCTAAAAAGGGGAAGAGAACATGCAGGGGATCAGTCGTTAGAGGAACGCTGCTGGTGCAAAATAAACCAGGCAAGGAAGGCAAATGCAGCTACAGCAGGGGTTCTCAAACTGGGGGTCGTGACCCCTCAGGGGGTGGCGAGGTTATTACGGGGGAGGGAGTCGCAAGCTGTCAGCCCCCGTGCATGCTGGGGCTCCGGATGTCAGCCCAAGCACTTCAGAGCTGGATGGCTGGAGAACAGAGGCTGCTGCCCAGGCACCCAGCTCTGAAGGCAGCACCACCCCCAGCAGCAGTGCAGAAATAAGGGTGGCAAGGTATGGGGGGGGTCATCACTTTTTGGGGGGGGGGTTGCCACAGCCTGAAATATTTTCAAAGGGGGTCCCAGCAAAAAAGGGTTGAGAACCCCAGAGCTGCTACAAATCAGGATCCCACTGTTGCCATTCTGCTGATGGAGAGAAATCCCCCATGCATGCAAATCCCCACCAGTCCTTTGTCCTTCTGCAGGGCCCCTCCCAACGGGCCCCCGGCGTGACCGAATGGTAGAAAACTCTGTGCTTCGAGTCACTCTAATTGAAATAAGCATCTGGGCATCCGTTGTTTTCTTTTCTGCCGTGCGTGCTTGGTGACGACAAAGGAGACGGATGCCCCTCTGCTCAGGGAGGGCCGGTTGGGAATGAGATTCCTGCACGCAGCTTCCCCTGCAGTGAGACGTGCCAGGGGAGGGGAGCGGAATGGAATTCCAGTGGCCTCCGTTTCACTCCCACCCCGTGCGCACTTGGACTCCTGAATAAGAGCTACCACACCGCGCTGCCTACCTAGACTCATCGCCGTCACCGAACGCCTTGTCTTGCATCCCTCGGGGTCTACTCAGGGCCGACGAGGGGGGGGGGAAGCTGGTACAAATTACCGGGGCCCGGCGGTCCAGAAGGGGGCCCAGGGCCCGCCTTCCCCCCCTCTCATCGGCCCTGTTTAGCCAGTCCGCCCTTGCTGGGGGGCCTGAAAAATTTTTTTCACTGGGGCCCGAACCTGCTCTCGGCGGCCCTGGGTCTACTGATGGCTTCAGGGGGGGGAATCCAAATCCCAGGAATGTTAGCATGAAAGCCCTATCAGCAAGAAGATTGCTTCTCCCATATGGCTTTGCTGATCCCTTAGGCCCAGCTCTGGGTAAGGGGAGGCACGGGGCCACATCAACCCAGGTGAAGCCCCCAGAATAAAGAGCACCTCAGTCACACATTCTCAGCTGCTCTGACACACGGCCCCACCAATTGCACTTACATGCCCGCTGGGGGGTTGGAGTCAAGGCTCTGCCAGCTGCCCTCCCCTGTTTGTCTATTCCCCACCCCACCTGCACCCAGGGGGGTGGGTGGGAAGTGCCGGGCATGCAGCCCCGACTTTCTCCCCTAAGGCTTGCAGTAGAGAGGCTGCCTTGTAGGAGGGTAGGGGGTGGAAGTGTCTCACTCCTTCTGCCCCACGTGACACTGGAAGGCGAGGTCATGATCTAGCCCATAAAGAGGCAACAGGAAAACAAAAATAGGTGCCTCAGTTACCCAGTGCCACATCACATGCCGTTGAACAAAACGAGAGGAAAGAATCAGCTACCTTTTCAGAGAGTCTTGCTGTGCCAGGGGTGGCAATTTCCTGCAATGTCCTGGCCAAACCTGACTGAATTCAGTTTCAGTATCTTAGAGCTCGTTGTATTAAAAATGCAAATGTGTGTGTGTGTGTTATTATGGGATTATACGGAACTTCTCTGGGCGGCGTAACGAACTTCTCGGGACTATTTGAACAGGGGGAACTTTTAAAGGTAAGTGGGTTTTCCCAGGAAGTCTCTGGGGGGCAGGGGATGTAACTGTCCCCCCTCCAGTTATGCAAGAACTCAGCCTTTGGAAGCTTGGCGCTTTGTCTACAAATTCCCTATCCCCAGGGTCAGAATGCCCACACTGCATCAAAGAGTAACTCATAGATTCTAAGGCTGTTATGAACTTGTAACCACAGGAAAATCCCTATGTGGGGTTGGTAGGACTGACTCCTACCAGAACCCTTGGTGGAGTTGGGGTGATCTCTGGTAAGATCATTAGCATGCCTGTAGGTTCTTTCATTGTATTTAATGTTTCCTCTGTACTGCTTTTACCTAAAGCGTAAATGTGCTTGCTTAGAAAGAGCCAGGCATTAACTCAATTGTGGGCAATTATGCTGTTTACAGCCCTCTGAGGAGAAGGCAAAGGAGCCCTGCTTAGGCAGTCTGACATGCGGGGCAACTCTCAGTGTAGGCAGGGAACTGTGCAGCCTGGGAAAACCCCAAGTCAGGAGGGAGAGAGATACTAGTGTCCCCCAAGAAAGGTGAGAGCTGGGAGCAGGAGCGAGTGCACTTGCTGGGTGGTAGAGGAGGAAAATATTCACCGTTGCCTTGAACTGTAGCACTCACCCTCATCTATCTTATCTGCATCTCCAGACCCTAAAACCAAAAGCTTTTGGAACTCCTGACTTGGTGGCCAGTGTTCCCTCCCCCACTGCAACCTGCTTTGGGGCAGTTGTCATTGCAGCCAGGTAGGGACCACACAGCCAAGGGCTATATACATCTTACCACCAGCAACAACGCTACCAACAGCAGTGCTGGGCACCTGCTTTCTCTGTCTTCCCAGCAGCTCCTCCCTCCCCCTCTGCAGTCCATCACCCAAGTACCAGAGGTGAAACACCTAAGGGACCTCCCACGCAGTCCAGAGCCTTTAGTGCTAAGGAATGGTTGATGGATGGGAGCTCAAAGGCTTATCCCAGCACAGCGTGGAGCGGTGGGGCCAACCCCAGCGCACGAGGCAGCCCCACCACAATGGCAGCTCAAGGCAACAGCGTGGGGCACCAACGCGTACGCTCATTGAGTAAGGCCATTTGTGCAAAGGGCCATTTAATCCTGCCCTCTGGCTGTCGCGTTATTCAGTGAAGTCCTGCTGCTGCTTTGGAGCCCCATAGGGGACGTCTGCACGTCGTTACGGAGGGAGCAGCCCAGCCTGGGGGCGCCAGACTCGGGCTGGTGGGGGGCTTGCACCATTGCTCTAAAAATAGCTGTAGACACGATGCTCTGAAGCTGCAGCTCAGCCCATCTGCTCTAGCCCAAACCCCAGACCTCCATGCCCGTCAGCTCCAGAATGCTGGGTAGCCCTGCCCACAGTACAGGGGTGGCCAGACTGTGGATCGTGAGCCGCATGCAGCTGGTTTACAGTTCTCCCCCTTACCAGACTGGGGCAGGGGGTAGGGGTGATCAGGCAGGAAGGAAGCAGGTCAGGAGCCGCCGAAGGGGTGAGAGGCAGAAGCAGTCATGGAATGGGGCTGCATGTGTCATGTGGTACACGAAGCCCTGCCGTGCTTAGAACCAGCCTCGTTCCATGGGAGGGTGCAGCCTAGGAAAGCCTGTGCTACAGAACAAAGAGCCCAGCGGCCCTTCCTGCCAGAGCCAGCCCTAGTTTGTGGGTCCTTGCGCTCCGCTTTCTGCCATCTCCATGCGGACCTCTTCCCAGCTGCCAAAGTCCTCTGACTCCACTCAGTGACCAGTGCCTGGTATGCCCCCTCCCCAGCTGCAGCAGCCGCCTTGCATGCCCGCTGTTTCATTAGCAATCGGCGGAGCAGCAAGCAGGCAGAGCTTCATTAACCATGCTGAGAGACCAGCGGTGCACGGCGCCACTCAGCTGTGTGTCTCCCAGCTCCCAGCCCCAGGCTTGCTCCTGGACCTCGAGCCTCTCCCCACCATCACACTATCTAGGTCCTGATCCAGCTTTCCAAAGGGTGCAGCTATGGCTTGGCTCAGAACACTACTACTCGGGTGGTCCCGGAGTTTGATTACAGAGGAGCTCGTGCTGTCATGCCTCTGTTAGTAAGAAATATTGTGTTGATACTGTTTAAATGTGTTTAATTAGCTGTTTTAATAGTGTGTATAAGGTAAGGGTTATGTAAATGACTGTCTTTAATGAAATCCAATATGGAGTATATCATCGGTGACCCTCGGACTCCATCTTTGTAAGCAGACTTGTTTACTGTTAGAGACACTGGATTTCCCTGGCTCAAACCAGACTGAACCAGTTTTTCCCGCCAAAACCAACCCCCAACACTCTATTCCCTCAGAACTTTTCCCGCCTCAAAGTCTATATAAGAACTTGCTCAGCGCCTGCGCGGGGCTGTCCATTCCAGCGGCAGCACGTGCACGGTCGGGTCTTCCTAATGCTCCAGAGCTAGAGAGAAGAGTACCATCTATCCCGCAGTGAGGTTGAGGAAGGAGAGGCCTCTCATCACTATCCCCGCCACAGCGAACTGAATCAATCTTACCTGTGGAGGGTCCTGCTTTCCTGGTGTCCATCATCCCAGAGGGTCTCCCCGCCTGCGACGAAATCCAACAGTCGTTGGGACTCCCCAGTAGTCCTCCTCGAAGGCTCTAAATCAGCCGGAGAGTAGAAGGTCCTGGGCTTCGCACCTGTACGCTGTGTCCACTGCGCCTAAATCGTAGGCAAGGTTTCTGTATTGGCGTTTCATTTATTGTTTTTCTAAATGCCACGGGAGGTTTTGTGGGTCTGAGCTTCGCAGGCTGGAAGATTCTGTTGTGGGTGGGTCAGCTTTTGTGGCCTGCATCATGCGGGAGGTCAGACTAGATGACCATATTGGTCCCTTCTGACCTTAAAGTCTATGAGTCTATGAGTCAGTCACTGAATCACTGTAAGGTTAAATTTGTGTTTCTTCCCCCCATTTTTTCCAGTTTTCTGTACCTTTACCCTTAATACACTTACCTTTGTTTGCACCATTTTACCTTGTCTTTTCTTCATTTTTATTACATCACACAGGTAGGGAGGGACACCCTTATTGTAAGCTAAATCCACTGGTGACAGACACGGAAGGGAGCTGAATCTGCTTTTCTGAGAAAAGGGGCTTTCCTTTTCTATCTTTCCCCCTACCATTTCTCGAGTATTTTCTCTCTGAAGCGTTACCTTACTCCCCTTTGGAGGCACGGTGAGGTGTTACCCCAAGAGCCAGCAACGCAGGTGGCTGGAAGAAGATGCAATCAAAAGCCTGCAGGACCCTGTCTCGGAGCCCGGGTCAGCTGACTCGGGCTGGCGGGGCTCTAAATCAGGAGTGTACACATCCGGGCTCAGAGACCCTCCTCCTTTGTGGGGTCTCAGAGCCCAGGCTCCAGCCCAAGCATCTACACGGCCATTTTAGAGCCCCGCAGCCCAAACCCGCTGACCCGGGCCAGCCGCAGCCACGCTGCTGCACATCTTTTATTGCAGCATAGACGTACTCAATGTGACTCATCATTACTCAGTCCAAACCTGGTCCGACCTGTCTGTCTTGACCCCGTCACCCAGTCCTTACAAAGGCTGGGTTAATCAAGTGTTTTGCCAAGTTGGTTCCACCTTACCCATGGAGCAAAGAACATCCTGCGAGTGCTCTGCCTTTCCTGTGGCCAGGAGGAAATGAAGGTGCACTGTCACATTTTCAAGCTTCTCTTAGAAACCAGGAGAGCTAGAAACGTCTTTAGATGACAACTTTGATTGTCGCCTAACCACGTGATTCCAGCAGCTGAGGCCTTCAGAAGAACACCAGAGGTCACGAGACATGCAACGAAGTCAGGTGGAAGTGGCTGGATGGGAGCTGGGGAATGTTCAGTGCACCCTGCAAAGGGCTGTAGCAGATTACTGCCCCGCCGCAGGAGGTTAGCACGAGGGGAATGCTGGGGACAAGGGGTGGGCTGGAGTCACAAGGTCTCTCAGGGCTATATGTGTGTTGATGCACAATCCCTTGTTCAGGTCGGTGCCAAAAGGCACAATCTTACCCCTGCGACCACCTTTTAAAGAACCTATTGGAACAAACACAGCCTGCTCCAGCAGAAGTTACAGCTCATGAGTGCTCGGTGACACTGGCTGGTAACTAGCTGAGAATATAGCAAAGGCTCTGACTCCACCCCCACAGAGCATGGTCAAACTCCAGTCAAAGAAAAGGATGCAGCTTAAATGTTTGACTTTGCTACAGGTTTGCAGGCCAAGGAGACTCTGGGGTTCCAGTCACTCGCTTGGGCTGAGAGAGCTGTGACATGAGCTCTTGTCTGGGCCTTAAAAAGTGCGTGAGGTCAATGTAGTTTTAGTATCAGTTAAAAAAATAATCTGTCTAGAGCCCCTGATTCTCCACCGGTTTGCACTTTCCCTGTGCACTCACTGACATAAGTGCAAAGTGCAACCACTTGAGCAAGTGAATAGAGAATTCCAGTTTGGTAGCATTTTACACTGGTGCAAATAATGACCCACGGTGCAAAGCAGTTGAGAACTTTCCCAGCAACAAACAGCATTGTTGTAAACTGTGCATTGCATCCTTGTTCTAGATAACAGCCTACTACTGCTGCTGCCAGCTACCCCTTTTGCTCAAGTGGTAGAAGTCTGTGCTGAAGCTTCTGTGTTCAAAACCTATTGATCCCCCTAAGTGGGTTCATTTCTGTTAGGTTCATAGCTGTCTAAAAGAAAGTGATTCAGAACAGGTACAGAGAAGGGCTACTAGGATGATCCGAGAAATGGAAAACCTGTCTTATGAAAGGAGACTCAAAGAGCTTGGCTTGTTTAGCCTAACCAAAAGAAGGCTGAGGGGAGATATGATTGCTCTTTATAAAAATATCAGAGGAATAAATACCAGGGAGGGAGAGGAATTATTTAAGCTCAGTACCAATGTGGACACAAGAACAAATGGATATAAACTGGCCATCAGGAAGTTTAGATAAAGGTTTCTAACCATCAGAGGAGTGAAGTTCTGGAACAGCCTTCCAAGGGGAGCAGTGGGGGCAAAAGACATATCTGGCTTCAAGACTAAGCTTGATAAGTTTATGGAGGGGATGGTATGATGGGATAGCCTAATTGTGGCAATTAATTGATCTTTGACTGTTAGCGGTAAATATGCCCAATGGCCTGTGATGGGATGTTAGATGGGGTGGGATCTGAGTTACTACAGAGAATTCTTTCCTGGGTGTCTGGCTAGTGAGTTTTGCCCACATGCTCAGGGTTTAGCTGATCACCATATTTGGGGTCGGGAAGGAATTTTCCTCCAGGGCAGATTGGCAGAGGCCCTGGGGTTTTTTTGCCTTCCTCTGCAGCGTGGGGCACGGGTCACTTGCTGGTGGATTCTCTGCACCTTGAAGTCTTTAAACCACGATTTGAGGACTTCAATAGCTCAGACATAGGTTAGGGGTTTGATACAGGAGTGGGTGGGTGAGACTCTGTGACCTGCGTTGTGCAGGACGTCAGACTAGACGATCATAATGGTACCTTCTGACCTTAAAGTCTATGATTCTATGACTTTGCAATAGATGGAACTATAGAGCAGTGACAGTCCAATCTGACCTACTGAAAAGCCAGTACTGCAGTGAAATGTTGGAGTGGCAATAGCTTTGATCTTTCTTCCTCCAGAAAGTGTAGCCTGAATGACTCTCTAATGCTGAGTGTACCGTAAACATCACAGAGGAGTCATGCTTGCCCATAATTGGTACAGAATATCTATAATCAGAGTCTGAATGAACTACTGTCTTTTTCTAAATCATTGTAAGATCATGACATTGTGGTTTCCACAAAACTACTGCGTTCCAGTGACTTCCCGGAGTGATTCTATTATAGCCCTGTGATTTAAAATAGTTTCCCTACAGGATGTTTTCCTAAGAACTTATCATGCCAATAAACCATAATTAAGTCTCCCTTCCAATTTAGAAGGATTTCTGCAAACCTCCTAATCTTACCTCATCAGTCCCTTCCACAATGAGCAGGTATAACCTAAGAGCACATCTGAAGCAAGAAATCATATAGCGTTTTTTCATTATCCCCCACCCCCAACCATTCAATCTGCTTCTTGTAATGAACAATCCACTGGTCTCCGGGAAAGTGGAAACCTGTCTTCCAGACACCGGCAGAACTGTTATTACAGAATATGAACATTTAAACAAAGAAGAAGGAAAAAACAACCTCCAGCCCTAGAAATTGCAAGTAAAAAATACCCTGGCAGAGGAGGCAGAGGGTTGAGCTAGATTTCATTTGCACATCTTATTGCCCACGCTCTGAGCTTGGTCTAGACCCGTCCTCCCACTCCCAGTGATCAATGTCTTTCATGATTATTGTTCTTTCATGAGGAAATCAACATGCAAACATTTTAATGATAGCAAAGCCTGCAAACCCAAGGAATGAATGGCTACTTACCTAGTGTTGTTTGCATTGGATGCCATGGGCTAACATTCAGGTCATCAGGGTCCACGCATGTTCCAGTAACACCACCTTAATATACTTTTTGACTATGTATTACATAATTGTTGCATTAGCTACACTAGTAGTTTGTTCTAGTTTGACACAAGCTGGGTTGGCTCAGGATATGATTGACATTCAAGATGGGTACTTACAGCTCATATGACAACCCTAGGGTCAGAGGCCAGAGTTGTCAGGATCCTGGGCAAAGGCAGGCAGGACTAGAGGCAGGAGCTTAGGATCCAGGAACTGAAGCCAGGCGTCAGAGCCAGTATCAGAGTCAAGCCTGAGTCAGGAGCTAGGCCAAGGGTCGGAGACAGAGTCAGGAATCGGGCCAAGGGTCAATACCAGGTATCAGGTATTGGAGGTGTATTGGAGGTCCAGGGGGTCAATCAGGAGTCAGAATCCAAGTCAGAGCAAAGAGTTCAGGAACAAAGAAGCAGGACAGGTGTGGACGCTAGCTAAGGATCTACACTGTTGCCTGGACACTTCCTGGTACTCCCCATGGTCTTCTATAGAGTCTAGGCACCAATCAGTGATTGTTAAAACCCCTGTCAGTCAGATCACTCAAGGCAGAACTTCCTGGGGTGTGCGACCATTGCAGACTGTGGGTCACAGGGAGTAGCCAAGTTGCAACTGGTGCCAGTGTGGGGCTGCCTAGGAACTCTGTAGGCCTGAGTTCAAGTCCTGCTAATCCTTACACAAATGGCCATAAAATGCCATGCTCATACAAGGTGGAGGAATGTCATCACCATGTTCTTAATGGCAAAATAGTGGCTTATTCTGACTCTATGCAGAATAACCTCGGAACCACAGACGCCTGGGAACTCCATTGCTTGGATCAAATTCCCTGCCTGTGGAACTCCAATACACGGGATGCTGCTCCGGGGGGTTCTGCCAGGGATGCATGGGGTGGCCAGCACAGGAGAAACAAACAGGGCCAAGAAGAATGTTCACCGAAAGTTGAGGGGATGCGCTGCCCTCCAAATCTAGCCACTGAATCAAAGCCGCCTTTTCCTCTCAAAGCCCAGTACGTGGGAAATGGAGTCAACGGGACACACAGAACCTGAACCAAAGTCCAGAGAAGCTCATGGGAGCTTTCCATCGACTTTAATGGCCTTTGGACCAGGCCAGTCAAGAGATAGAGCAGGCTGCAGCGCTGTGGGCACAGAGAGACGCTGCAGGCAGCTCACCCCGCTGCCCCATCGGCACTGCGCAGAGCAGGCATTGTGGGGGGTCTATGGCCAACAGCATAAATAAATAATCAAAGACCTAGAGGGAAAAGGTGGGAAGAGCTTTCCACAGTTCACACTTGGGGCCTGATCCTAAGAGGTGCTGAGCAGCCGCTCCCACGGATGTCAATGGGAGCTGCGGGTGCCTGGCAAAGGGCTGGGTCTAGAGAGCGGCAGAGCAGGCTACGGCATCGAAATCAGTGCACACACAAACCTTTCTCTGCGTCCCAAGGCACCAGCACCACTGCAGGCTGGAAGAGCAGTCTGAGGATTGGTAGGGCAAGTAACACACCACCTGGGGCACTGAGCAAGGAGGGAGACTGCGGGGAATTTTTGCACAGCTGGAAGAAATGAGAATGAGCAAGACTGGGTCTCCGTGCAAGACAGGGTATTTACAGATCCAAAGCAAGTAGGCTCCCCCATGACCCCTAATTACCCAGGTTTATTTATGGGAATGGCTGAGGAGCACTGTGCATATTAAAAGAATCCATTCAAAGCAACTGGAGGGAAGAGAGCGATAAAGTATTGATGAGATGAGCTGGCGCTGGGACGGAGCTCATTACCTTTGGGGATTATATTAATAACTTTCGGGAGAGCACAGAGACTGGGCCCATCACTTCTCTGGCGAGTGGATGGGTCTAACTGAAACAGAGAGAGCTCTGAGCAGCCGTTGTCTGTTAACCCCACAGGCGCTAACTCTCTACTGAGCAATCTACCACCCTGTAGTTAGCTCCAGTGGGGGATTCCCCCCCAAAATACATTGCAGGAGGAAAGTGACTGATAAGCAGGTGCAGGTCCCAAGGCAGAAATGGGTGTAGGTGCCAATTCCACATTCTGGTGGCAGGGGGCGTTTTAAACCACTAACCCCATTAGGAGAGAAGACCTCCTGGGTTTCACAGATGAAGCCAGACGGAAGCTCCCAATGTGTATTTATATCATGTAACACTCAAATGGCTTGATTTTGATTTCGTGCCCCCATCATATCTTGTGATGTCCGTTACTCACCATGTGCACGGGATGGTCTACACACTGACAGTTGTGTGCTCAGAATGGTGTGCATCAAACCATAGCCTCTAAAAGTCATCTGTGGGTCTGAGCTGAGAATGGAGCAGCCATAGAAATGTATCTGTTTATATGGCTAGCTCGACCGTCTCCCGTGTGTGAAAGCCTTGAGCCTGTAAAAGACCTCTCCTCACCACACGTTCCCCTCCCCCAAGTGAGGGATTATCCTTGCCAATTGGGCCTGTCCCATTGAATTCACGGGTAAATATCCCACTGATTTCAGTGGTGTACATTCAGACCCCGAGAGCACTCACAGCAGGCGTTGGATCCAGCTGGAGATATTCTGGCAGCCGTTCACTGATAAAGTAGCCACTTAAGGGATATGTTTTCTATACAGCAACAGGATTATTTCCCGACGTGTCCAACACAGTTCAGCACATGTGGGTCAAGCCCGAGGCCCTTTAAAAGATCAACATGACAGTGCTTGAGCGCTGCCAGACGCAGCGATGATTCATTATCTCTATGGCACATGCTAGGAGCTGTTCACACCCTCTGCATTCTCCAAGGGCTGGCCTACCCTGAAAACTCATATCAACAGAGCTATGTCTCTCCCGGGGTGTGAAAAAATCCACACACCCCTCCAAGGGACGTGGGTATCCCAAACTAACCTGTGCTGTGGTCAGCACTAGGGTGCTGGACTAGTGCCTATAAGCCTCTGGAACCTAGCCAGTCCAGGATGGTTGCCTTCACCACTGGGTAGGATTTTTGCCTGCTCATTACTTACTGCCTGGTAAGCCACCTGCCCCTCACCTGTCAGGAACGGTCCTATACGGGCTGCCCAAGTTGACTCCTCCCAGTCTGCTGCCTTTGCCATCCGCTCAAGTGTCTGGTCAGAACTTCGCAAAGCCCGGAGCCAACCAGACCCCAGTCCTACCACCAATTGCATTACCAGCTCTGGCTCAGCCCAACCGCTTCTGTATCCACTCCTGTTGTTTGGCGTGGACTTCTGGCCACCTCTGTTGTGCAGGGAGCCGGGCCTCACCACCAGGAGCAATTCTCTATGGAGCCCTTTCCACCACACTCAGTCACCGTGCCATGCGAGCACCTTAACCCCAACAGAGCCGCACTGGGGCATGGAGCTGCTCCATGAGGGTAAAATCGGGGAGGTGTCCTCATTACATGTGGCAGTTCTGCAAAGTTAAATAGATGTTATAATGTATTAAAAACCCACCCATCCCATACAGGAACCCAATCTCCCCTCTATCTGGATTTGTACAGCACCTGGCCCAACGAGGCCCATAGCTATGAGTCAGACCCCTAGGCACAACCGCCTGATGAGCCAGTCCCATTCAGGGGCTCCAGGGTGGATTTATGATGACTGGAACGTCACCAGCAGAGTGCCAGCTCCCAGTGATCAGTGGCTTCAGGGAGCTTGAAAAGTAAGAGAGAGACATTTGAAATGGCTTACAAGAACATAAGAGCAACCCCCTAAAGGGTCAGACCAATGGTCCATCTAGCCCAATATCCTGTCTTCTGACAGTGGCCAGTGACAGAAGCTTCAGAGGGAATGAACAGAATGGGCCAATCATCAAGTGATCCATCCCCTGTCATCCACTCCCAGCTTCTGGCAGTCAGAGGTTTGGGGACACCCACATCATAGGGTTGTGTCCCTGACCATCTTGGCTAATAGCCATTGATGGACCAATCCTCCATGGACTTATCAAATTCTTTTTTGAATCCAATTATACTTTGGGCCTTTACATCCCCTGGCAATGAGTTCCACAGGTTAACTGTGTGTTGTGTGAAGAAGTGCTGCCTTATGGTTGTTTTAAACCTAATGCCTGTTAATTTCCTCAGGTGACCCACGGTTCTTGTATTATGTGAAGGGGTAAATAACACTTCCCTATTCACCTTCTCCACACCATTCATGATTTTGTAGAGCACTATCATATCCCTCCCCCACGAAAAGTCGTCTCTTTTCTAAGCTGAACAGTCCCAGTCTTTTTAATCTCTCCTCGTATGGAAGCTGTTCCATACCCCTAATCATTTGTGTTGCCCTTCTCTGTACTTTTTCAAATTCTAATATATCAGAACTGCACAGAGTATTCAAGGTGTGGGCGTACCATGGCTTTATATAATAGCATTATTATATTTGCTGTCTTATTATCTATCCCTTTCTTAATGGTTCCTGACATTGTTCACTTTTTTGACTGCAGCTGCACATTGAGTGGATGTTTGCAGGGAACTATCCACAATGATGCCAACATCTCTTTCTTGAGTGGTAACAGCTAATTTAGACCCCATCATTGTGTATGCATAGCTGGGATTACGTTTTCCAATGTGCATCACTTTGCATTTATCAACATTAAATTTCATCTGCAATTTTGTTGTCCAGTCACTCAGTTTGGTGAGATCCCTTTGTAACTCTTCGCAGTTAGCTTTAGACTAACTCTCTTGAGTAATTTTGTATCATCTGCAAATTTTGCCACGTTCCTGTTTACCCCTTTTTCCAGATCACTTGTGAATATGTTGAACAGCACAGGTCCCAGTACAGATCCTTGGGTGACTCTGCTATTTACCTCCCTCCATTGTAAAATCTGACCAGTTATTCCTACCCTTTGTTTCCTATCTTTTAACCAGTTACTGGTCCATGAGAGGAGCTTCCCTCTTCTATGCTGTATGTCCCTATTTTGGCCCTTCTTTCCCTTCTGTCGGGAAGCCGCGGCCAGCACATCCCTCGCCCGCGCCACTTCCTGCAGCCCCCATTGGCCTGGGACGGTGAACCACGGCCAGCAGAAGCCAGGATCAGCCGAACCTGCCGACGCGGCAGGTAAACAAACTGGCCCGGCCCGCCAGGGTGCTTAGCCTGGCGAGCCGCGTGCCAGAGGTTGCCGACCCCTGGGCTAGATTGCTCTCAGGGTAAGTCTGGAGCAGTTCCACTGAAGTCTATGGCATTACCCCTGAGTAGAACTGATGCAAACCAGATCAGCATCCCATGAAGTGAAGATAGGATGGAAAGCAGCTGAGCATGCCTGACCTGTAGAGTTCCACCCATGGCTGGTAAATAAAAGCTTTAACAGATTACCACTCTGCTTTGCTTCCTGATGGGAAGCAGGATTTTGTCATGAATCATTTGTACGAGGCTTGCCACATCTTGTTCCTAGATTTGTCCGGCTCAGCTTTCCCTCTCATGCCTTCGGCGTGTATCCAAGTCTGACCATTACAAACCAAGGCTTAAAAGGGGGCACAGACCCCACTGCACATGAGCTGGAGTCTTCAGGCTGGAATCCCGGCAAAGCGAGACGCCTACATCCTGGCACTTGCAAAGGGAGGAATTGAGAAACTTCCTTAAGGGGAGCTTGAGATGGATTTCTGGCCTCCTGCCTGAATTAATTCTGGGTGTATCGTAGCAGGTTGATTTATTTTTAACAGATATTCACGTCACATAGATGGGAATGGAAAGTTAATTTGGAAACCGATTCAGCCACAAGTCAGGTTGTTTCTCTTTGCTTAAAAAAACCTCCAAAACCAATCTGCTACATGTGACACATTATTTCTCATTCTGGCGTGGTGGGGCTGTGCTTACCAGACAAGTCTGCTATATGTGACTCAACCTGCTCTTTGCAAAGCACCAGATCCTCCGGAAGGCACTATCCTGAAGCCATGTTTTGGAGCCTGATCCAAAGTCAATGGAAAGACTCCCATCCCATCGACTGCGGTGAGCTCTGAATGCATACAAGTCTAGCTAAGGTAGATATCTGGCCGCATCACCATGTATCTGGGCACCTCAGTCTTTAATGTATTTATTCTCTATTTTATTACAATTTTACAGATCGGACACTCTGGGTATGTCTACCCTGCAATTAAACTCCCACAGCTGACCCAGATCAGCTGACTCAGGCCTCTGGGGCTATTAAAGTGCAGCGTAGATGTCCAGGGTCAGGCTGGAGCCCAGGCTCTGGGACCCCAGGACGCAGGAGGGTCCCAGCGCTCTGGCCTGAATGATGACACCGGGGCCAGCTGCAGAGTAGACATCTCCTGAGGGACTTCCCAAGGTGACCCAGGACATCTGTAGTGGAGCAAGGATTTGACCTGAGTCTTGGGTTAAACGCCCTAACTGCCAAACCATCCTTCCTCTTAAAGCCCAGCCTCCCGTTACACACATAGATGTTGCATAGAGACTAAGAGACCGAAGAGGCTCTCTGACCCCCCTACTGCACCAATCCCAGTGTCCTCTCTGTCCTCACACTGCCTAGAACTATTTCCTTTGACAGAGGGTGTCTTGGTGTGGGAGCATTTTAGTGTTTGAATACACTAGAACATGGCCTTTCCAGTTAATGGACTAGTCATTAGTTTCTGCTGTGTTTAGCCTTTCACTTGACCTGTGACCTCTCGCTTGACCCATGTGCTTGTAAATTCTGGAAGCACATGCATGTTTTCAACAAGTAACCAAAGCACCACGTCTGCGAAATCACAGAAGGAGGCAGAAGCTTGTGTCCCTAGGATTATTTTACTGCCCACGTACTGGGTTCTTTGAAGGGTCAAGGGAAACCAATCACACAGTGAGCAGGAAGCTCATGTGATCTGTAAATGAGCAAGCATCTGGCCTGGATTACACCTCTCTCCCCATATGTCCCAGTATGGAAGGACAGTCTGACAACACCAGTCAGACCTGTCTGGGGTTTACTGCACATTTCTCCAGCTGATGCTATCCGCTTACCACCCCCACAATGCACTGGAAGAAGGAGGAAGGTGCCAGAACTGCAATGGTGCCAGAACTTCCTTTCCCTTCAATGCCCACCTTCCCTACTGGATGGCTGAGCTTGGACGTGGCCTTGTTACATCACAGTCAGCTGTTCTTGTGTCCGCGTCTTCATCTTGGGGAGCACCAGTAGGTCACAGCTACTGGCTGGAAACCGTTTCTAGGATGCTGTGAATTGACAATGAATTCAGCACAGTTTTCCCAGTCCATTTCCATGCACTCTGATGACTGCATCTTCCCTGAATGTTTATCTACAGTAGTGACCAGGCACAGGGTCCACCAACCATTCATTATCGAGAGCACAGTGAATTCAACCCCCATTGATCTTGGCTTTGGGCATTTGGTGAGGTCTCCTTGACACTAAAACAGCTGTGAGAAATTCTTGCGGAAAAGTCACTATCAGTTCTTCGTTACTTTGAGAATAAAGATGCTATCACAGCCATCAGCCAGGTTGGGATAATTACCTGTTTGCACGACCCATGGAGTAAACATGAAATAGGAACAGCAAGGTTGGCAAAGACAGACAAAGCCAAGGACGTGATTAGGGTGTTCACTCTAACCAGCCCAGCTGCTGGTGCTCCATCACGAAATCTCCCAGGATGACGCCCCCAGGGAAGCTGTGCCTGGCTATATATCACCAACTCCTTGAGAAGGCTTGAAAGCATTCTGCTGGTATTAGTCAGCCTCCAGCCAGATGGGAATGGATTCTGGCTTGTGCCATGAGTGGCACAGAATGGGTTGTCCATTAACCCTCAAGAGCAAAAGTCTCTTGCATCCACCTGCACTAAAAATATTCTCCCAGCCAAATGGCTCCATGGGGGTGAGCAGACTCAGAGCAGCCCAGGCGACAGACGTCAAGCTGAACGAATCCCACCCTTGGCTTGTGTGGCAATCTAATGCAGGGGGCGTCACAATGCCAGCCACACCTTTGCGGGTCCACCCCTGGAATGTGGATGGACTTCTGCAGAGTGACACAGCACAGCGGGCAGTGTTTGCATACCAATCTGGTGACACCTTCCCCCTCCCCCTCCCTCCCTCCACCCTGATGCAATTGCCTGCCAAGCCCAGAGGAGAATCAAGCAAGGCAAGGACAAGGTTACTCTGGCCTGGTCTACACTAGGAAATTAGGTCGGTATAACTACGTCGCTCAGAGGTATGAAAAATCCACACCTTTGAGCGACACACTTAATCTGACCTAACCCCCAGTGTAGACAACACTATGTTGATGGGAGAATTGTCCTGTTGACCTGGCTTCCGCTTCTCAGGGAGGTGCAGTACCTACATCAATGGGAGAACCTCTCATCTCGGCATTGGTAGCGTCTTCACTGAAGCGCTACAGCCAGGCAGACAAGCCCTCACTCTCAACCATTCTAAAGATTAAGTTCATCCCAAAAAGCAGTGGCAGCTTAAAAATTATACTTTGTATTGCAGTAATGCCTTGTGGCCCAAGGGACCAGGGCCCCACTATGCCAGGCACTGTACACACACTCACACAAGTCCCTATCCCAAAGAGTTTACTCTCTATGAAATATATGACAAGAGACGACAACAGGTGGACACAACACAGAGATGGGGGAGGCACCAGGTAGCAGAGATAAGAGTGAAGAGCTTGATACGTAGCAGTCCCAACAGACTAGCCCTTGCTGAGAGTTTTGTAGAGATCAGCCAGACCTGGTCAAAAATTTTCTGTTGACACATTTTTTGCTGATAGAAAAATGGAATAATAAAAAACACGAGACATTTTTGGGTGTTTCGGGGTTTTTTATGACAACCCCAAAAAACTGCTAAGACAATGGTCGGGCGTTGCTGACATGTTTTGCTTTGGGGGGGGGGGGAAATCCCCAACCAGCTCGAAACACAGCATAGGTGAGTTTTAAGGAGAGATGCAGCTTTAGTCAAAAGGAGGCCGTAAGTGTCCCACGTAGGGTGACCAGATAAGCAAGTGTAAAAATCGGGACAGAGGGTGGGGGGTAATAGGTGCCTATGTAAGAAAAAGCCCCCAAAATCGGGACTGTCCCTATAAGATTGGGACATCTGGTCACCCTAGTCCCACCTACTTTTGTAAATCGTCCCTCCATGTCCACCCCCACCATCACGGCTCTTTTGCTGCAAAAGCCCTGGGTTTGAGCAGGCCTCAGACTCCAAGGAAACCACAGCCACCAGAGGGTGCCCTCTCCCCAGTGAGAGCGCCACCTCCTGGATGCTTGGAGGCCCTGCTAGCCTACATGCAAGCCATGCCCATTCGCACTGGGGAACTGGAAAAGCCAGGGGCTGTCCCTCGCTACACCCACTCTCAGGGAGCCTCTCTTGCCATTTGAAATAATATCAAATCCATGACATTGCTTTGCTTTGGTGAAAGGCGTCAGTGGCAGTGAATCCAGACAGCAGTGGGGGTGCAAGCGCTGCTTTCTTTGCAGCCTGCCTGGAAAGGACCCCTCTAGTCTCTCTCTTCACTGATCACTTACATGAACCCTGCACTTGATTCCATCATGCTGGCAGCCCCCACCGCCAACCTCTTGAGATTGGGGAGTTCTGTCCAAGAGGCTTGAGAAATGCCCCCCCAAAGCCTAATTTGTAGGCCAGAAGCCTGAGGTTTGGCAGGTCTGGGGTGGAATCAATGCCAGTGTGGTGTATGCAGCCATAACCAGGCTTGTGAAGATCTCATCAGCTCTTTATTTTTAAAGGGACACACCCACACCAGACGACATCGCCACTTGAATTCAGTGAAGCCGTCAGTTCCCACTGTGCCACATGTACATCAATGAGGCTTGCACAATCACATTTACTGGAGAGGAGGACTTGTTTGGAGCCCATTATCTTTGGGGATTTCATCCCACATCATTGGCACAATTCTCTCTCACACACATGCCTACT
Organism: Emys orbicularis; assembly: GCF_028017835.1. NCBI lineage: Eukaryota > Metazoa > Chordata > Testudines > Emydidae > Emys > Emys orbicularis. The sequence continues at coordinate 8,227,848 of NC_088686.1, read as the reverse complement.
ACTGGCTTCCTTCACTCTCTGCCATGAAGCAACTACTTCACAGTGCCACGTTTGAGACCACCAGACCCCCTTCCCAGAGACTGAGAGCAGGTCTGTGAATTACACAACCCAAGATCGGGAAAATCTGCCCTTTAGAGCATGAAGTGCTTCTTCCAGGCTGCAACTGTGAGAAAGAGACCCCAGAGAAATGGAAGATCCTCGCAGACAGGGGTATGTTTGAGAGGACAAACCCTCAATGACACAGCCAGTCCAAGCCAGAAAGGGAAAACAGATAGTTCTGTAGCATATCAAAGCAAGCACAGCATCCCAGACGACTTGGATCACATAGCATGGGGGATGGGGGGAGGAGTGGGGCTCATTAAGAGGCACAGTGTACTAATGCAGCCAAAAGCAGGGTCATACATCTAGGAACAAAGATTGCAGGGTGCCCTTACAAGATGGACTGTATCCTGGAATGCCGTGACACTGACGAGAATTCAGGGGTCAAGGGAGATAACCAACAGGCCATTAGCTGCCAGTGCAAGCTTTAGCGAAGAGGGCAAACACAATCCTTGGATGTATAAGCAGAGAAATATCCTATAGATTACCTCTCCATAAGACGTTAGTTGGACCATTACTGATACCACGGCCAGTTCTGGGGTCCATACTTTAGAAAGGATGTTGGAAAATTGGAAAGGAAAAGGTTCAGAAAAAAGTGATAAAAATTATTCAGGGTCTGGAAAACATGCCTTATAGTGACAGAAAAACAGCTCACTATTGAATTTATTCAAGAGACAGTTAACATGTCACTTAATCACACAAACACCCACACGGGAGGGAGGACACTTCTGAGAGTAGATGGCTCTTTAATCTCTCAGCAAAAAGGGATAACAAAATCCAGTGATTGGAATCTGAAGTTAGACCAATTCAGACTAGAAATAACGTGTACATTTTTAACAGTGATGGTAAAAAACCATTCAAACAACTTACCTGGGAATGTGGTTGAAGTCTTTAAAATCAAAACTGGATGTCTTCCTAAAAGACTCTCTATAGCTCAGAAGAGAAGTTATGGGACTGAGACAGAGTTTACCATGGAAGTTCTTTGGACGGGGATACGCAGGAGGTCAGACCAGATGCTCATAAGGGTCTCTTCTAGAATTAAAATCCAAGCATGCTGAAGGAGCCACGGACTATCGGTTAGAACAGCTGTGCCTATAGATCTTGGTACCAAGTCCGCACAGGCCCAAGTAAGGGCCCAAATACATCAACAAAAATGTATCAATTGCTACACCTCTTCTTCTAAAACATAGAGACACAAACCTGATTAAAAACTAAGGGTGCAATGCTCAAAAAGAGAAAGGTTTCTAATTTCCATTGACTTCAAAGCCTAAATAGACGTGAGGAGCCTACGACTTGGTCTACACTACAGTGTTAGGTGGATATAACGCAGCTTATGCCAGTGTACACAGTACAGCCTTGCTCCCGCCAATGTCAGTACCCTACCGCACTGACATAACTCCACCTCCACCAGAGATGAAGGGCGTATGTTGGTGTAGTTAGGGCTACGCAGTGTCCGTGTGGGTGGGGGGTTCAAGCTAGAGCCCGACTGCCCCCGGGCTCCCCTTCGGGCTGCTGCCCGGCTCCCCGCTCAGAGCCAGGCTGTCCCCAGGGTCCTGACTCCCCCTTCCCAGCCAGGCTACTGCCCGGGCTCCTCACTCCCTGCTCCCTGCCTGGCTGTTCCCAGGCTCCTGGCTTCCCGTTCCCTGCTGGGAGCACAGCTGCCACTCAGCAGGAAGCCGAGGGGGGCAGCCATGCTCCCGGGGGGGATGGGGAGCTGGGGGAACAGGGATCTTGGAGTCTGGGACAGCCCGGCTGGAAGCGGGAAGCTGGGTGGGCACAGCCAGCTCCAAACGGGGAGCAGGGCAATCACCGGACTCCCAAGGGGGGGGGGCGAGGAGCGACGGGGAAGCTCAGCTTTGGGGGTGGGAGGGCTGTGCACAGAGCTCAGAGCCCAGGCTCTCAGCCCCCCGCACTGCCCCTCTTAACTCAGTGGAAGCGCTCCTGGTGAGGACGTGCACCCTCAAGAGAAGGAGGGCAGTGTGGACATGAACCTCCACAGTAATTACCGTGGTGGCTGTGAGTTGACCTAACATAAATCGACTTACGTTTTTAGTGTAGACACGCCCTTTCTCCTTTTGCGCATTCCATCCTGAAACAAAAACAAACCCTCCACTTCGTACAGGTGGGGCATATAAACCAGGGGAGACCGTCACTCCAACAGTGACCTTCCCATGGAGAGCAGTGTTATGCATCTCTTTGTGGACTAGGATTTTCAAATGGCGCCAAAGGGAGTTAAATGCTTAAATCCCATTGAAATTCAATGAGGGCCAGGCACTTAATACCCTTTGGCTCGTTTAAAAATCTCATCTATAAACACTCACACTGGAATGTCAAAGCGGAACACACAAACTTTGAATTTGGCTCTGATGCCAGATCCAAACATCACAGCTCAGACCCATCTGTACAGGTGACCCGGAAGGACCCCTAGACTGAGTTACAGAGAGCAGGAAGCATTGCTGCTAGAAAAAAAGATAGTTTTTATTTATTGGATGTACCCATGACACTAGATGCTTTCCAAACACTCTAGAAGGAGCAAGGAGCTGCCAAGGTAAGAACAGACAGACAAGGGAGGTGGACCAACAATAGGTTAGGCAAGTCAATTCGATTCACTGTAAGTGTAACCCACACACCTCCCGGGTGTGGTGTTCTGTCCCATCTAGTGACACCGAGACCACGTAGAGAGAGAGATAAAATGAGTCTGCTCTACAGCCTTAGCTAAGAGCCAGTTGGCTTTTAGCTCATGCAGTAGAGTCTCATGCACTAAGCTCCAGAGGTCCCAGGTTCAATCCTGCCCACCAACGACCAGGGTCTGTCGGTGTTACATAAGCAACACAGCAGAAGAAGGTCTCCAAGGGCTTGTCTACATTACCCGCAGGATCGACGGGTAGTGATCGATCCAGCAGGGGTCAATTTATCACGTCTAGTCTAGACACGATAAATCGACCACCGAGTGCTACTCTGGTACTCCACCAGAGCGAGAGGCACAGGTGGAGTCGACGTGGGAGCGGCAGCAGTCGACTCACTGCAGTGAAGATACCGCGGTGAGTAGATCTAAGTACGTCGACTTCAGCTACGTTATTCACGTAGCTGAAGTTGCATAACTTAGATCAATTCCCCCCCCCCCTCCCAGTGTAGACCAGGCCCAGTGTAGACCAGGCCTTAGAAAGATTTAACTAGGAATCAGAATAAGGCCCTTATGGATGAGCTGAAGAGTGAGAGATGCTTTTCCATTGAACCAGAGACAGCTTTGAGCCAAACTGCTTTTCTTTTCTTTGCTGGAGCAAAAAAGAATTCAATTCAGTTCAAGGACACAACAAAAGCAGATTATTTAAAATCTATGAACAAAAAATTCCAAAAAAAACAAAACTGTTTTGGTCCCAAACTGAATCTTCTTGCCAAACTTTAGATCAGAGCAAATTTCCTTTTATTTTATTTTTTAAACCACCCAAGTTCTAAAAGCCCCAGAAAATAGTTGGGAGGAAGAAAGGGGCAGGGGGTGGGGGGGACTGCCAACAAGGGCCACTATAATTTGGTGAGAACACAAAGCTTAGCTGCCTGGCTTCTCAGAAACATAGTCCAGATGTAGCTGTCCACAGCTGGGAGAGCCAAACCACAGCCCTCGTAATGACTGTAACTAGGCCTGGAAAACTTCCCCACAGCCTCTTGGAGCCACACAAAAGCAAGGGTCCACGATGCTCAAAATGCGACAGGGTTCAGTGCTCTAGAAAACATGGGAAAGCAAAGTCCAAACAGAGAACTTACTCAGAACTACTGTGAAAGGACAGAGGCAGATGCGTCTGTGGAGCAGAGAGGTTTGAAACGAATGACCTTTACCTGCACATACAAGGGTCAGATTTCCAAAATGTTGGAGTGTAAATGTGTGTATAAAACATGACACTACATACTTGACATGAACTCATTTGTACGTTCGAGCCAGGTAACCATTAGCTGGTCTACTAGTGCTACTGTTTGAGGGTGTGAACAAGCATGTGGATCCGGGTGATAAAGTCAATATAGGTGTCAGAGCGGTAGTCGTGTTAGTCTGTATCAGCAAAAACGAGGAGTCCTTGTGGCACCTTAGAGACTAACAAATGTATTTGGGCATAAGCTTTTCGTGGGCTAGAACCCACTTCATCAGATGCATGGAGTGGAAAATACAGTAGCAGGTATATATACATAGTAAATGAGAAGATGGGAGTTGCCTTACCAAGTGGAGGATCAGTCTAACGAGACAATTCAATTAACAGTAGAATACCAAGGGAGGAAAAATCACTTTTGTAGTGGTAATGAGGGTGGCCCATTTCAAACAGTTGACAAGAAGGTGAGAGTAACAGTAGGGAGAAATTAGTTTTTGTAACGACCCATCCAATATAGCGTACTTGGACTTTCAGAAAGCATTTGATAAGGTCCCACACCAAAGGCTCTTACGCAAAGTAAGCTGTCATGGGAAAGAAGGAAAGTCCTCTCCTGGATAAAGTAACTAATTAAAAGATAGGAAACAAAGGATAGGATTAATTGGTCAGTTTTTACAATGGAGAGAGGTAAATAGCGGAGTCCCCCAAGAATCTGTACTGGGACCTGTGCTGTTCAACATATTCATAAATGATCTGGTAAAGGGGATGAACAGTGAGGTGGCAAAATTTGCAGAAGATACAAAATTACTCAAGATAGTTAAGTCCAATGCAGACTGCAAAGACCTACAAAGAGATCTCACAAAACTGGGTGACAAAATGGCAGATAAAATTCAGTGTTGATCAATGCAAAGTAATGTACGTTGAAAAACGTAATCCCAACTATCCATACAAAATGATGGGGTCTAAATTAGCTGTTACCACTCAAGAAAGAGCTCTGAGAGTCATTGTGGATATTTCTCTGAAGACATCTGCTTAGTGTGCAGCGGCTGTCAAAAAAGCGAACAGAATGTTAGGAACCATTAGGAAAGGGATGGATAAGAAGACAGAAAATATCATAATACCACTAAATAAATCCATGACCCACCCACACCTTGAATACTAAGTGCAGCTCTGGTCACCCCATCTCAAAAAAGATATATTAGAATTAGAAAAGGGCAGCAAAAACAATAGGGGGTTGGAACAGCTTTCATATGAAGAGAGATTAAAAAGACTGGCACTGTTCATCTTAGAAAAGAGACAACCCTTTTATGTCTACACAACCCACCGGATCGGCGGGCAGCGATCGATCCAGTGGGGATAGATTTATCGCGTCTAGTCTAGATGCGATAAATCGATCCCCGAGCGCACTCCCATTGACTCCTGTACTCCAGCGCCGCGAGAGGCGCAGGCAGAGTTGACAGGAGAGCGGCAGCAGTCGACTCACCGCGGTGAAGACACCACGGTAAGTCAATCTAAGGATATCAACTTCAGCTACATTATTCACATAGCTGAAGTTGCGTAACTTAGAACTTATGTTCATCCACCCCCACCCCAGTGTAGACCAGGGTGGGGTGGATGAACATATTCAGCTTCCTCAGAAGCCACTAGAAAAATATGTCTTTAAAAATGATGGGAAGATCCCTGAACTGAGATTTGAGAGACCAAAGCAAGGTCGTTATCAGTATCCTACTCTTCCAAATCCCTCTGGAGTGGTGAAACAGCGAAAGAAGTGAGAGGTATGCCCATCAGTTCCAGATGGGTGTCTGGAGACCTGGAGGTTCTCAGTGCCGAGAATAGGCTGGTACCAGACAAAGGTGAGTCAGGCATTTCAGACACAGCAAGGACCCAGGGAAATTAAAACTCCTCCAGTACTGAGTTGTCAGAAGCAGCCAGCGTAACTCATGGAGCACCAGAATATGTTTGCTCAGCAGGAGAGGCGGGCTGCTGCCTTCCACGCCAGCGTCAGTTTCACTGTGATCTACACAGCCAGCCGTTTACTGAGGTGCCAGTACATCAATGTGTGACCTAGCCCAGCTCGACGGATTTTGTGTAGGGCAGACGCTCTGCAGGCAGAGACGCAAGTTAGGCAATATTGAGAGATTTCTCCCCCTTCCCCACAACCTAGATTGAAAAGATCAAAACCCTAGGAAGCGACTTCATTTAGCCCCTAAAATAGAATAGGCAAAACTGCGAGGATGGAGGGTCATGCGGTTTAGGCACTGGCATGGAACTCAGCAGATCAGGGCTCAGTCCCTAGCTCTGATACACACGCCACCGGTCTGTGCCTCGGTTTCCCTATCTGCCCTTCCTCTCCCCCATGTGTCTGCCTTGTCGATGTAGACTGTGAGCTCTTCAGGGCAGGATTTTCCCTTCCCGTAGGCATACGCAGCATCCATTGCAATAGGATCCCGATCTCAGCTGTGGCCTCTAAAGGAGACGTTTACAGCTCTATACTGTCCGTGCCCGAACGAGAATGCTGTGCCACACAGACGGCTAAGAACATTGCATCAGAGTTGTTCTTAGGGACATAGCGACCACACACTTCCCCCCTGACCCCCATCACCACCAGCATGGTGACCCCCTCGAAGCATTGGGCCTGGGAGCAGCAGCAACATCAAAGTCACATTCTCTTTTCTGAACCAGCACATGAAAGGGCTGGGGACCATGGGAGCCTCCTAGGGGAGAATTTCGATAAACTGAGACCCCCTATAGGGGATTCTCAGATCCCTCTAAAAGTAGAGCAGACCTGCCAGGCGTTTCATTGAGTCCAGTGGGCTTGCCCAAGGTCCCACAGAAATTCCATTTTAGCTGCTAAATTGCGTGCGCTGCTCTGGGATGAATAATTCTCCGGGCAGCCACAAACTCCATGCCTGAACACAACATAACTGAAGCGTTGCATCTCTGACTGGAGCGGAGTAGCCCAGAGGGGATGGTCTTATCCATTAGAGAGTTTAACGGGGTGCTCCAGGCGCCCGGCAGCACACAAGGAACCGCCGGCATGGTGAGAAAAAGCTATTTTAAAAAACCAGCTGAAGCATCGGGATCATTTGGATCTGGAGCACAGACACTACCCACCATAGAGATTCTGCCACCCCCCCGCCAAGCTGCCATGACGGCTCTCCCTTCTCCGCAGTTAGACGCGAATGCTCACTGAGAGCGCCGCGTTTGTGAAATTAGCATTGCATCTCAATGCCTAGCATGGCACTGGCCTGTCTCGTGGGAAGTTTTCTTTTCTACCGGCAACAAATGGCCTAACCAATTGGTAATAATGAACCTGGCTGTTTGGTGTATTCACTTGTTGCCTGTGGGCTTATCCAGTGCATAGCACGATGGGGCCCCTACATTTCTGTGCTTCTGCAACACAAATAATAAACAGGCTCATCAATGAGCGAATACATCAAAATGTGTGTAACAGCCAAATCCCTCACATCGGCTCAAGATGGAAAAACTCCCCTTCCTTTCAGGAGGTTGGTTAAGCCCGGTCACATGGAAAGAGGTGCTCTTGGCACATAAGCTTGCCCGTCGCATGCATTGTTTGAGGGGCGCACATTGAGAACTCAATCCATTGAAGGCGGTGGAAATTTTGCTGTGGACTTCACAGGCCCTTGATATGTGCAAATAACAGGAATACGCTTGTCTGGATGATCTCAGCTGTCAATACACACTGTTAAGATGCTGCAAAATAAGCAGCTTTTGGGGAAAGCAGTGTTTTCCTTAGACCCCGCCTTTGGGCCGCTGACCCTTCCTCTACCCCACCCCTCCAATAAGAGCTGATATTATCTGCTAATTAAATCCCTGGGTGAGACTGGCAGCCAGACTCACATCCCCCAGTGCACATTACAAATGGAAGTGAAATTCAGGAGCACCAGCAAAACACATTGACAATGCAGACTGCAGAACTGGACGGCTGGAAGCAGGGCCGGCTTTAGGCCGATTCACCCAATTCCCCGGAATCGGGCCCCGCGCACTCACCTCGGCTGCGGTCGTCTTCGGGGGCCCCGCTCCCCTGGCCAGAGCGCCGGCTGGAGTGCGGCAAGCCCCGCAGCCCCGCGACCCCAGCCGGACCTCTGGCCGGAGCGCGACAGCCCCGCAGCCCCGCGACCCCGGCCGGACCTCTGGCCGGAGCGCGACAGCCCCGCTCTCCTGGCCAGACCGCCAGCCAGAGCACAGCAGGCAGTCCCGCGACCCCGGCCGGCCCGCCGGCCGGAGCGTGGCAGGCAGCTCCGCGGCCCCGGCCAGACCTCCTGGCCGGACCGCCGGCCGGAGCGCGGCAGGCAGCCCCGCGACCGCGCGACAGGCAGCCCCGCGACCCCGGCTGGACCGCCGGCCGAAGCGTGGGCAGGCAGCCCCGCGACCCCGGCCGGCAATCCGAAGTGCCGCCCCAGGAATCGGGCCCCGTACTTGCTAAAGCCGGCCCTGGTTGGAAGGAACTGTGAGAGGTCATCTAGTCCAGCCCCCTGTGCTGAGAAAGGATTAAGTGTTTGTCTAACCTGTCCTTAAAAACCTCCCCTCACAATTCCTTAGGTAACCAGTAGCTGCTCCACGTTCGAGAGGGAAGCTGATTGGTGTTCGCAGAGCAGGCTCACCAAGCAATCTTTATTAACCATGATTCCATATAACCCAGACTAGATGCCAGGGGGAGGCCAAACGACACAACGGGCAAAGCTTTGGGTCACAGCAAATACCTTTATTGCCAAAGTTTGCTCCAAGCATGAAGGCAACACGACACAGGCTCAGCCAATCAGATCCCTTTTCTCAGGGAGAACTCTCTCTCTCTCTCTCTCAGTCATAGGGAAATGGATTAAAACACCCATCATAACAAAACAAGGCCGCCAGCTCAGCGTGTCTTAACTCAGCCCAGCCCTTCTCCATTCCTGGTCCTAGAGCCCCTCTCTGCAGCACCTGTGTGAGCCTGACTTATTAACTCCTGCGGGAGAGAGCAGTGGGCTGGGACACAAGAGACCTTGTTTCTGTTCCCCTCTCTTCCACTGGCTTGCTGAATGGACATCATTTTGCTTATGGGCCTCAATTTCCCACTCTGTAAAATGGGCATAGTGATGCTTGCTTCCTTTGTTACGTGTTCTGAGATCTATGTGCAACCCCGGCTTGCTTGGGGTGGCACTCGGTCCCCTTCTAGTGGTGGTTAGGCCAGCTAAAGATAAATGAGCCTGCTACATCCTCGGCTAAGAGAGATGAACCTTTTAGCTCAGGGCAGTAGAGGCTCATGCATTAAGCTCAAGAGGTCCCAAGTTTGATCCCCGCTGCCGCCAAGCAGGGTCTAGTTGGCATTACATATGGATGATGCACACTGTATAAGAGCTGGGTATTCCCACTGGCATCTTATTTTCTCTCCCTTCATCCTGCATTGAAACCCTAGGGCCTGATCCTTCACTCCTTATTCAGGCAACACTCCACACTGACCTAAGGCCCCTACTAGTTATTTTTTCCCTCTACCCTTTTCTTCCAAAGGGGACGATTTAGTCCCAATCCAGCATGAGAGAGTTATTCCATTCATACCGTTATTCGCCTATCAATAACTTACCATACAGCCAAGCTCCAGATATGTTTACTGGATAGATAGTGCCTCTCCCTCTGCACTGTCTGTGTAGTTTATAAGCTCACTACCAACAGAAAGAGCAGCAGTAAGTAATCATGTCTCAGCTAATATTGCTTATGCTTCCAGTGAACCAGAACAACCCTCTCCTACTGCGGATGAGTCATACTCCCTGGAAGATTCACATTTTGGAACCGTAGTGAAAGCACCTGATTAGACCTGCAAGCCCAAATAACCTTAAAAATATAATGCAATAAAATCATCATCATCATAAAAAACCTCAACATTTCAAGCTTAGAGGGTGATTCCAACTAGAGGGATGTTTTTCTCCCCAGAAAAAATGCAATGAAATGATTAAACCAGACAAACAGACCTAAATCCACAGAGGAATGGTGAGGCAAACTGAAATGAATACCGATTGCTCACTAAAATTCATCACCCGCCTCTTCTGCTACAGATACAAGCCTGTTACTCTTCCTATTTATCTTTCAGCAGAACAACAAGTGATGCACAAAGCGCAGGAATTAACACAGGATAATTTCTTGAGGATAAGCCATTGTTATATATATATATATATATGTATGAAAAAATAAGTGTCTTCATTTATTGGAAAAATGCTCACTTGAGTATGTGAAACAAACTCAGGAACTAAATCTACCAGCACTGATTAAATCCTACACAGTCCAGTGATTTGCTGCTCCGAAGACACATCATAGTTGTTCATGGCTGCATTAGGCATGGGATGAGCAACTAATGACAAGTGACCCTTTCCCAGTTGTCACTGGGCAATTCTCTACATGTAGCTTGATACATTCTGACTTCTGAGGCAGTTTAAGAGCAGGTGTTTATTAAAGCTTTAAACCTTGTAGCCTGTCTTGTTTTTCCCTTGAACCCTCCAAAGGCAAACGTTAGCTTTCAGAGTCAGCAGTAAGCAGGGAGGGGGATTTGTGAGGGACTCCTCAAGCCTGCTAATCTTCTGAGCACTGGCTTCATTTCATTGCCATGCATGTTTTGCCCATTGCTACACTCCGGCATATCCAGATGTCATGTCGGAGGGGCATGAAAGACCAGTCTGGGATATGTCTGCCTCCCTAATATGATAGATGGCTGTCCTAGTTTACACCTGGGACTACATCTCAGGGCAAACCTTTGATTCCGAATGTTAAGTGCGTTGTCACTTGGCAACACCTAGGCAGCTGATGTGTTGTGACCCCTGCTTCTTGTGCTAATCAAAATCATCTCCCCGCTACCTTGTTCTCCCCAGGTTGGTTTGCTGAGTCTATCTGTTGTCTCAATTAGATTGCAAGCTCTTTGGGGCAGGGACTGGCTTTGTTATAAGGGTGTGCTTGGGGCTGTACAGTGGGGCCCTGATCCAGTTTGAGTCCTTTAGGGTATGTCTACACAGCAGCTGGGAGCGAGCCTCCCAGCCCAAGCAGACAGATTCATGCTAGCTCCTCTTGAGCTAACATAGTAGTGTGACCATTGCTGCTGGGGAGTGGCTCGGGCTAGCTGTGGCCCAGGGAGTGGGGCAGGCTTGGACTCGGGTGGCTATCTCAAGCCACGGCCCTTACTGCAACATCTACACTGCTATTTTTAGCATGCACAAATCTACCTATCCAGGCCCAGAGACTCGCTCCCAGCTCCGGTGCAGACATCCCCTTAGGGACTACGGCCCAGATCAAAGGTATTTAGGCTCCTACTTCCATAGAAATCAATGGGAGTTAGGTACCTAAATACCTTGGAGGATCTGGGCCCAGCAAATACAAATATTTAAGCTAAGTCTGAGTTTGGTGGACATCCTGCTCACCTATTTTCTTGTAAAGCAGTGGTGCATTCCACTTGGTGCACATTTAGGGGGGTATGTTTTCTCCTCTAGATGCCTGATGAGCATGGGGGAAACGTGCTATTTTTCTTTGCCTGGACACTTTCCTATGACTTCTAGCACTAGCTGAGTGAAGCGGAATCAAAGTTGCAATTAAAAAGGTCTTGCCTAATAACAAGGGATCTTTCACTTGCTGTGGCCATGAACAGATTTGATGGGAAGCCCTGGCTTCCTCACGGGTCTTTAGTTAACAAACTGCTGGCAGCAACAGACTTTTGGAGGATTACTGCTGAGCTCAGTTACTGACCTGCTAGTCTTGCCATGACCACCCCAGAGTCCAAAGTATGTCATTCCCTAGCACGCCAGCATGCTCTGATCTGGCTATCTGCCTATCAACCGACTGCCAGCACTGGAATGTGAGTCAGTCTCAGTGATTCAGAGCAGGACAGAGATGCTGGAGTCACCCACAGCTGTATAAACAATACACATAAAAGTGTAGGGCCAGATCTTCGGCTGGTGTAAAGCAGCGTAGCGCTATCAGTTTACACCAGCTGAGCATCTGGCCTGCAGGGATTGTAAAAAAACTCAACCAATACATTTCCAATGCAGCTCATGCACCGATGAACAGTTTTCCTTACAGAGAGTGTCGGTACAGAGCTAAAATCCTGCAATTTGCACAATCAAGTCACTTGTGCCTCCCCCAAAACTGCGGATGGGCAGTATTTAATTTCAATGTGACATGCTGGCTCCATGCAGGAAGCAAAACAGGTCAGTTTGAACTACTTAGCTTCCATAGTATTGTTAATGGATTGTGTTAAATATACGTGTCAAAGTGTGACATTGTCCTTAGGTCATTTGTTCATTAAACACTATGAAAGCCATTGCATTTAAGCCAAACAGACAGAGCCTTTCGGTAAGACTAGGTACCATTGCTATGGGCTCAGTGATGTCGGAAAACACCTTCTGTGTTTGACGGAAGGATGCTAGTGTTTTAAAACAAAAATAGAGCCAGATTCTCAGTAACGTGTATACACAACTGCACTCACAAAACGTCAGTAGCACATCCCTGAGTGCAGTGAGGGTGCGTACAAGTACACATCAGACATCTAATGGGGCATTTGCATATGCAACAACTTGCACATGCAATAACTAAAAGCCTGGAACATACACATGCAAATTAGACCCGCAGTTGCCCACACATTTTGCACCCACTGTTGTTCACACCCTTCCTGACAATCCAACCCTTAGCTTGCTTTAGAGCAAAAAGCACCTCCGAGGGGAAGTAGAGATGATGGAGCTGGTGGCAAACCTGCCGACTGGCTGCTAACACAGACCACTTCATTACCTGTTCATTCAGCTTCTGCGGACGGGGCAGGTGGAAAGAACTTGCCCCTTCATCCAAAGATGCAGGCTGAGAATAAAAAAGGGGAGGGGGGAATTTGCAAGGCAGAGACACGCAAAGTCCTTTACAAGATGTGCAGTGACTTTCTAGGCAATGGACACACCGTCAATCAGCCTGCAAATTGGAGATCAAGATACAAAAGCCCCTGATGTGACGTCAAAGCGCAGTTTAACCGTGGCCCGGGGATTCCGCTGCTGGCGCATCAGCCAAGTGCCAGCATTCTTCCTGGTCCTTCTCTTCCAGAGACAGCAAGGCCACAACGGCTATTGACAAGTCCCCATGAATAGAGGAGATATGGGCTGTGGGGGATGAGGGACCCATGGCCAGATCCTCAGCTCGTGTGAATCAGTGTAGCTCCATGAACCTCCAAGCTCCACCAACTGAGGATCTTCCACGTCTTTTGGTCTCCCAGCTGAGAGCATTCGAGGGAAGTGGCCATTTGAAGACTGTTGCGCGGTACACTGCACACACCTCTTTCCAGTTTCGCCAATGGACAGCATTCTTCCTGGTCCTTCTCTTCCAGAGACAGCAAGGCCACAACGGCTATTGACAAGTCCCCATGAATAGAGGAGATATGGGCTGTGGGGGATGAGGGACCCATGGCCAGATCCTCAGCTCGTGTGAATCAGTGTAGCTCCATGAACCTCCAAGCTCCACCAACTGAGGATCTTCCACGTCTTTTGGTCTCCCAGCTGAGAGCATTCGAGGGAAGTGGCCATTTGAAGACTGTTGCGCGGTACACTGCACACACCTCTTTCCAGTTTCGCCAATGGACCCCAGCAACTCCAGAGTCAGAGCCGCTGCTGGCTTCCAGAGCCTGGGTGAGGCGGACACAACATGAATAATGCATCTAGCGTTAGATTTAAGACACTGCGGCCAACATGTTCACCGCTGGGTGTTGGAAGTTAAATATCTTTGAGGCTATGGGCCTAGGTGCCGACTCCCATTGACTAAATACCTTCATGGGTCGGAGCCCTAGGCCCATCTTTAGGGAATGAAATAAGCGGCCTGTATTTCAGAGTTGCCAAGCACCCAGCAGCTCCCACTGAGTGCTCAGCGCCTCTGAAACCCAACCCACTTATTTAAGCCCCTTAACACGGGCTTAGGTGTCCAACTTCGGGCCCAGGGGGGAGATTGCCAGTTATGTGCCCATGTGGAAGCCAGCGGCAGTTGGGCACCTAAATCCCATTTGTGCCTTGGACCAACTCCGCCTTTTACCCAGGTCACTGCAGCAGCCTTTGCTCCTCTTCTCTACCCGTCCGCGTAAAGGCTGCTGCTGTGACCCGGCTCTCCTGCGCTGGCAGGGGCTGGCACTGCTGCTCTCACGGATAGGCAGCACTCACAGACCTGGTCTACCCACGTGGCCGTGGCGGGTACGTGTAGCTACACGCCGCAGTGAAAGGCTCCATTACTGCTAAAAATAACAGTGTCGGCATGGGAGGCGCGGCTTGGGCCCATAGAGAGCCATGTGGGGTACAGACCATAGGGGTCAGACGTGCGGGGCACTCTGCTCACCTCAGCCCTGCCTCACCGTCCACATGACTGTGGTACCCGCGCTAGCCGGCTGTGCAGCGTCTGTACTCTGCACGCTGCCCACGTGGAGACCTCCCCGCAGATGCTAAGTAGCAAGCACTCGCCTCGTTTTCTCGGCTCCCCACCCTCCTGGAATTTCACCTCCTCCTCCGACCACAGCCCCAGGCCATCGGCCGATTCTCTGCTCTGCTCTGGCATGGGCTGGCTCTTTCCGAAGCCGTCGCTCAGCGCCCTGCAGCAGGGACCTCCCCAACGCCTTAGCCGAGGGGGCGAGTGTTAGCCACAGTGCTGCACTGGGGGGGGGGGGGGGTTCCCCTTTCCCTGAAGCACCAGGAAGAGGCCAATGTCAGAATGAGGAGCGGGGACAAGTGTGGGGGTCTGACAGGACGAGTCTGCGTTGCTCAGAGGCCTGGCTTTGTCCAGCCCTGCTCTCCCCTCAGGCCTCGCGGGCTGTAATGCAGACATGGAGCAGGAGGGCTACGCTCAGGCAGCAGGGCCCTGTGGGCAAGAGGGAGCTGCTTCCCGGGACTTGGCAGGGGTTAAAGGAGATTGAAACAGGAGGGGGCACTCTCACCGCACCAGCCAGGGAGAGCTGGCGGGCAGGGGGCAAATGCTGCTTGCCCTGCCGGAGCAGGGAAGCCACACACCCTCTCCCCCTTACTGTGACCCCAGACCCAGCAACTACGAAGCAGATGCTTGGAGAATCTAGCATTCTGCAGGGAAAGGGCCGAGCGGTCACCTGAGAGGGGGAGAGCCCGCTGAGGGGAGTCGGGAGCTGTGGCCTCTCTCCGCGAGCTCGCTGTTATCACAGCCAGGGTGTCGATGTGACGGGGAAGCAGAAGGATACAGGCCTGGGCTTTGTCACTGCCAGCAGAGCTCAGAGTGCAGGGGGCAACACGCTGCCCATAGACGCCAGCCCTCTGCCCAGGGTGTGTGGGGGAGGGCAGCTCGGGGGGCTCCCTCGGCTGGATTCACCAGCTGCACCACACCAGGGCTGTGAAAACTGCTCGCTCCTTCTCCATCCAAGCCGTCCCTCGGTGCTCCCCTCCCTCCCCTCCGGCCCTCACCACCAACGCGCCTGCTCTTGGGGGTGCCCTCCTGGCCCGCTTTACACCAGAACCCCCCAAAGGAAGGTACCAAGCCGGTGAGTACTGAGCTGAGCCCCCCTGGGCCTTGTGGGTGCCGACCCCAGAAGGAGCAAGGGGCGGGTAGGGAGATAAAGAAAGGCGTGCTACACAGCCCAGCTTGGCCATCTGGGGCCTTGCAACACACCCTGTGGAATAGGCACAGGGTTTATCCCACCTCCTTTCCCACCCCTCTCCCTTAATCCTGACAAGGAGCCAGGTGCCACACTGCACCTGGAGTCAGGATTACTGGGTACTTCTACTGCGTCCCAGGCGCGTGGCACTTTATGCCCACGCTACGCTCTCCTGCACAAGGATTCTCTTCAGTTATCCATGCCAGGAGAAATCCCAAGCCATCTGACAACGTGCAGTCTAAAGTCTGAGCGGCTCGTTATGACAAGCCACAAGGAGTGAGAGGTTGAGGGAGACTGGAAGGAGAAGGATGCATGGTACACTGTAGGGATGGTACTCCAAACACAGAGGGTAATTTAGGCAAAGCCACAGAGCTGGAGGCAGAAGGGAGTTGCCAGACAGGATCAGACCAGTGGACCATCGAGTCCAGTATGCAACAGCGGCTAGCAGCAGCTGCTTCAGGGAAAGGTGCAACAACCCAGCAGCAGGTGGTCATGGGATAATCTGCCTCCAGCAAAAGTCTCCTCCTGTCAAACCCCAGTAGTTAGAGGCAGAAGTGTTTGTGTCCCTTCCAAAGCTCTCCTTTATTATTCAAAGTGGACTATCGTAACCCTGGCTGTTCTTGTCAGGAGACGGCAGAAGGCTGGAAGGAGGTGACTGAGCAAAGATCCCAAGGAATAGTGTGAAGAGAAGCAAGGGCTTACTCTATCCATGGTGCAAAATAGGATTCATCAAGGATGGCGACTCTTGGTGGTGTCCCGTAACACAGGCAGGGGGCGCTATTGACACTGCCGAGAGGTGGTGGTGGTGCTGAAATCAGAATGGGGACAGAAATTCAACCCCTGTGCTGATGCTGGTGCCCAAATCTTCATTTCTTCTGAGGACTTAATCCCTACCTTACTAGGGTTAAATACACAAGACGGTTGGTGCTAACTCACATGGTGTCATCGAGGCAAGTTAGACCTACCCCAGGGAAGTTATTGGATGTATGGAAGAAAGACAGACGTCTGAAGGAGGCACAAGTGAAATCTTACAACAAGGACAGGACGTTTAGCTCCACCAAGTCCTGCATCTCAGGCATACTGAAAGGAATCAGCAGAGACCGCTGGCTGTGGACGGTACGGAGACCTCCTTCCTGTTTCCATCTATCCAGGGAGCTGTGGCAGAGAACGGAGCAGACTGAAACAATGGGACCTTGCTGCAGCTAATACACTGTGGTAGAAGCCAGCTACTTTCAGACTAGCCGTGAACAAGGATGAGGCTGAAGACAGTTTGACCAATCTGAACAGTCGGATGGCAGTGCTCTTTCTATGCTTAAACATGAGAATAATCAACGCTGACCGTTTCAAATGCATTGTCAGGCACCTAAACAGGAGTGAAGGGTCACTAATGGGTGAAGGGTCATGGCCAGGCATGAGGCAGAAGCCTGTTCAGTTCTGGCACCCATAGATGCTGGGACTGGGGGTGCTGCAGCACTCCCTGGCTTGAAGTGGGTTCCATTATATACAAGGTTTACAGTTTGGTTCAAGGGCTCTGAGCACCCCCACTAGACAAATTGTTCCTGCACCCCTACTGGCACCCCTTGTCAACAGCCCCTCCAGGCCTGCAGTCTCCTGGCTCAACAGGCCTCGCCCCTGGCATCTGAAGGCCTTTTACACCCGTTTCCTGAGGGCAGGTAGGGGAACCCAGGTTCTCTCTCTACGCTGGCTTCCAGCCCAGGGACCCTGTAGCGAACAGCTAAGGGCTGCTTCTTCAGACTCACTGCTGTTCCCTGAGCCACTTCTTACCTTCATCTGCCTTCGGTGCTTTCTCCCTGGAGGCTCCAGCTCCTTGCAACACTTCCTGCTAGTTTGGGGCTGACAGAGTCGCCTCAGGTTCCCAGGCAGCCTCCTTCTCCCTGGTCTGCATACTCTTAGCCAGGTTAGCCAATTAGCCTCAGCTGAGGAGGTAGCAACTCTGTCTCTTAACCCCTTAAAGGCTGTGGCAGGATGGGACGTATACACCCCATCACAGCCTCCTTTTCAGACGTGTGGCGCACCCCGCCATTCCCAATTTAAAGGCTCAAAATAAGTGGATCAGTGTTGGCCTCACTCCTCAACTGATGAAGCGAATATTAAATAAAGACAAGTGCAAAGTGCTTCAGTTAGGAAGGACAAATCAAATGCACAACTACAAAGTGGGGAATAACTGGCTCGGTGGCTGGGCTGCTGAAAAGGAGCTGGGGGTTACAGTGAATCACAAATTGAATGAGTCCACAATGTGATGCAGTTGCACACAAAAAAGGGGGAGGGGGGTAATATGATTCTGGAGTGTATTAGCAGGAGTGTTATATGTAAGACACAGGAGGTAATTATCCCACTCCGCTTGGCTCTAGTGAGGCCTCGGCTGGAGGACTGTGTCCAGTTCTGAGTGCCACACTTTGGGAAAGATGTGGACAAATGGAAAGAGTCCAGAGGAGAGCAACAAAAAAGATAAAAAGTTTAGAAAACCTGACCTATGAGAAAAGGTTAAAAAAAGGGAAATGTTTAGTCTTGAGAAAAGGGTGACTGAGGGGGGGACCTTATAACAATTTTTAAATAGGTTAAGGGCTGTTATAAAGAGGACAGTGATCAATTGTTCTCCATATCCACTGGAAGTAGGGCAAGAAGTAACAGGCTTAATCTACAGCAAGGGAGATTTAGGTTAGATATTAGGAACAACTTTCTAACTCTAAGGGTGGTTAAGCTCTGGAGTAGCTTCCAAGGAAGGTTATGGAATCACCGTCACTGGAGGTTTTTAAAAGCAGGTTAGACAAACACCTGTCAGGGATGGTCTAAGTTTACTTGGTCCAGTCTCAGCGCAGGGAGCTGGACTTGATGAATTCTCAAGGTCCTTGGTAGCCCCACATTTCAGTGATTCTGTTAAAGTTCCTAATGGAAGCTTGTCAGCACTTTAGAAAATCAGACTCCCAATTTTAGAAATCCGAGCCCAATAACCGAGTTTAACTAAATCTTTTCTTTTTTTAAATTTACTAAGGTAGAGCTGGTCAGGGATTTTCCATCAGAATGGTTTTCCGATAAAAATACATTTTCTGCAAAAATGTTGATCTTCCACCAGGAAAAATGAGATTTAATATTTGATTTCAGGTCATCAGGTCGGTTTGACCCAAATCGGAATATTTCCTTTTTTAAAAACTGACCCAAAGTGTTTCATTCACATTGCGTTAGGGCTCTCATTCTTTGCTTTGGGTGGGTCTCCTTGGAGTACTACATTTCCTATAAGCCAATCACTGATTTCCCTCTTGGTGCATCATGGAAGTCACATGACTCTGTTGCATTATGGAAGATGTAGTCTGGCAGGACTCCTGGGGTAGAAGTTTGGGAGCTTGATGCCACCAAACAACTCCCTATGGCAACCAACGTGTCATAATGTGAAAATGCAGTTTAGCATTGAAATGACTCAGAGTGAAGCATTTTGGGGCATGTCATCATCCCAAAATGAAACATTTTGATTTTGAAAACATCTAAATGTTTTGTTTCAGTATTTCCAAATCAAGTATTTTTGGAATTACAGCATTTTGCCCCAATCTGGAATGAAAAGAAAGATTGACATTTTGCAATTTCCTGTGGACCAGAAATTCTGAATTTCCCTCGGCTCTAGTAGTAAGTGAATAAAAGGAATTGACCAGCACAGATCTAGCTATATAGCCCCTTTTTATACAAAGGCATCATCTCCCACAAAAAGACATAGACCATGGGGGATCCATTTGTTTGTCAGTAGTTGTGCTTCAGTATTGAGGGACTACTGTGCTATTCTTTCATGTTTTCATGTTCATTTTTTACTTTAAATCGCTTTGATCTGGATTCCCATACTACTTCTCAAGTTGGAATCTGCATGACTGCGGAATAAGAACTTTGAAAATTGTCAGGAAACTGTGGAAAAGCCTGAAGATAGACCCTCTCTTTCTCTCTCCATATATATTAGAGTTTATGAATATCTGAATGGCTATTTTGTCTTTACCTGCAAAAGGTTGAATTGGGCTGTTTCCGTCAACCACAGAACATATTGAATAAGCCTTGCATCAATATTGAGGACAGGTATCATTATATTATACTTGGACCGTTATCCTTTAAGAATAGGAATGGAGTGGAGGATGTGTAGGCAGAAGCCACGTGCCTTGAGAGAAGGCCACACATGACTGGGAGCATGAAAGAGGAGGAGGGTTTGTGGAGCTTTGGGCTACAGTGTGGAGACAATAAAATTCAGCTTCTGATGTAGTATAAATTAAGCCCATGTGCAAATGTCTGTGTGCCCTAGAATGTACCAGCTCCATCCTACTCCACCTGGGAGAACTAACAAGTTTGACAGATTTTCACAAATGTATTTAGACCTGGGAAAGTATTGATCACTGCATCAGTTCTGTCTGTCCAGCCGCTACCGGCCTATACAACAGCAGCACTCTGAGGCCTGGTCTACACTGGGCGGGGGGGGATCGATTTAAGATACACAACTTCAGCTACGAGAATAGCGTAGCAGAAGTCGACGTATCTTAGATCGACTTAGAATCACTTACTTCGCGTCCTCGCGGCGCGGGGTCGACGGCCGCCGCTCCCCCGTCGGCTTTGCTTCCGCCTCTCACTGAGCTGGAGTTCAGCAGTCGACGGGAGAGCGATCGGGGATTGATTTATCGCGTCTACACTACACTCGATAAATCGATCGCCGATAGATCGATTGCTACCCGCCGATCTGGCGGGTAGTGTAGACATACCCTGAGATACCAACCTCAGTATGATTCACTGTCAGAACGTGGCCGAACCAGTGCTGCTGTGCCCAGCTAACAGCATCGGCTCCCAGCGCCCCAGACGCCGCTCACCTGGGGCACGCTGGCAAAGCAAAAGCGGGATCGGCTCTAAAGACGGTCCACGCGGCATTTCAATCTCTGTTCGATTTCAAACAGAAGTTCATCTCTGCTACTGTCATCTGAACGTTGCCCCTAACCTCAGCCAGACACACCCATCAGGAAGGGCATGCAATGCTCTGTAAAACCTGACTAGCCAAGAAAGGATATTTGGATGCGTTTTACAAACGTATCTCTTTTGGTGGTCCCCCCCACAACACATACGCTGTCCCCCTTTTCAGTCCTGTTTCCTGTGTCTGTCTTTTCCTCTTTACAGTCATCCACCCTATTAACTTACTCCAGGCTAAAAAGGAATTAAGAAAAGCCAGATGAGCTCTCCCTCTCCTCCTCCTCCTCTAGGCCCTCCACATACCCCTTTCTCCAGCCTGTTCTGGTTATCCCTCAGGTTGCCAACCCTCCAGGATTGTCCGGGAGTCTCCAGGAATTAAAAGGAATCTTTAATTAAAGATTGCCATGTGATGAAACCTCCAGGAATTTGTCCAACCAAAGTTGGCAACCCTAGTTATCCCATTCCAACTTTGTGTGCCACCCCTTTACCGGATGCTCGCTGCTTTCCATTAGGTTGGCCATATAAAATTCCACAAGCCCTGCAGGGTTTGGATTATTTTAATCAAAAGCATCACAGGAGGAGAGACGAACATCTCACAGTAGATGCTTTCCAAAAAGTTTCAATTCAAAACAGGGCCCTGCCAGCTGAATGTTATCAGTGTGGCTGGATTTGTAAGTCGGGCATGAGTGGGGGGGGGGGGAACAGAAGAACAGACTTGGTGAGAAGATTAAAAAGAGTAAAGTGGTTCCAAGTTCTCAGGGAGAGCGTATCAAACCACTGAGTGCTGGATTCCTGCCTAGAAGGAACATTTCAACAGGAGCAAGGCAGGACTAAGAAATCCCAGGCATTCAGGGTCTGTACCTAGGGTTGTCAACTTTCTACTTGCACAAAACCGAACACCCTGCCCTGCCTCTCCTCTGAGGCCCCGCCCCTACCCCTTCTCCGAGGCCCCGCCCCCACCCACTCCATTCCCCCCTCCATCTGTCGCTCACTCTCCCCACCCTCACTCACTCGCTCATTTTCTCTGGGCTGGGGCAGGGGGCTGGGATGTGGGAGGGGGTGAGGGCTTTGTCTGGGGGCATGGGCTCCAGGGTGGGGGCCAGAAATGAGGAGTTCAGGATGCGGGAGTGGGTTCTGGGCTGGGGCAGGGGGTTGGGGTGTGAGGGCTCCATCTGGGGGTGCAGACTCTGGGCTGGGGATGAGGGGTTTGTGGTGTAGGAGGGTTCCAGGCCAATGGGAGCTGTGGAGCTGGCGCTTGGGGTGGGGGCAGCATGTGGAGCCCCCTGTACGAGCCAGAGGGGGGACATGCTGCTGCTTCCGGGAGCCATGCATAGCCACAGCAGACAGGGAGCCTGCCTTAGCCCTGCTGCACTACTGACCGGACTTTTAACGGCCCAGTCAGAGGTGCTGACCGGAGCAGCCAGGGTCCCTTTTCGATCGGGCGTTCCCGTAGAACCTGGCAACCCTAGCTGTACCAAAGCCCAGCTAAGACCTCATGGACTTG
This sequence comes from Emys orbicularis, assembly GCF_028017835.1. Classification (NCBI taxonomy): domain Eukaryota; kingdom Metazoa; phylum Chordata; order Testudines; family Emydidae; genus Emys; species Emys orbicularis. Next base: position 8,205,839 of record NC_088686.1, on the reverse strand, counting down.
TCTGGGTTTTGGATCAGTCCCTAGCGGATGAGTCAGGAGCAGCTATTACTCATGCAGGTTGAAATACACCCCGGAGTCAATCAGCTTTGCATGGGGAACTACATCTAGAGCTTGGGTGGAGATGGCGTCTCCTACAATCTGTAGAGAGGCCCTGTGACAGCAGCCCTTGCCCCAGCCCAGCTGTTTTTCTCAACCTCTAAGCCTGGCTTCCTCATGGTCCAGAACCAGTCTGGGGCCTAGCCCCATAGTACACAACGTGGCAGAGGCCCATCATTCCCACCCTCAGCAGAGGGGGCTTTCAGGGCTCACGTGGGTGAATTTCACCCATGCTGCATTCAGCTAACACCCTGCTCTCATTGCAGCCCTAGCTACTTTTCAGCAAAAGGGTTTGCTGGAACTTTTGTAAATTGCCTAAGCAATGTAAATTCTGCCTCTCTTGCGTCTATTAGTTATTATTCTTAAATCAACGTAACCAAGAAAAGTAAATCAATAGGATCTAACCACCAAAGCAAACCCTAACCTAAGCAGAGGCTTTACCCTGAAAAGAGAGAAGTGCCAGAGACACCAAGCAATTCACTAGGGATCCTTCACTATTGCTGGTGATTTTAGGTGGATACTACACTGTTGGGCAGCAGGATAAAAGCCTACGATTGAGAGATAAGTCTGGGGCTGGTGGTGGGGGGGGAGAAGTTTAGTGAAATTAAATATTTTCTCTTCTTATTATTATTCTGTTAGAGAAAACTGAGCTGATTTGTATGAGAACAACATTTAGCAGTGAATCTAATTCATTAAAATCCCCATCTGTTCCCATTCCCAGGCTGCGTTTATCAAAATCAGATCTCCCTCAAACACACTCCACTGCTCATTGTTTTTTAATCACAGGAAGCCAATTTTGGAGAGGGCTGCAAATAAATGCCTGCTGCAGGTCAGCCAGAAAACCCATCCACGACGGCCTGGATGAACAGAAATACAGTTCTGTACTGATCCGATTAACTAAAGATGGGCAGGAGCTTCGCTGGCGCATGGGAAATGATGTTCGCTGTGGTGAGCAAAACTGTTGGAGGAGGCGTATTTCGTGTGGGTGGCCAGCGTAGAGTTAATGATTCTGGGAGCCGAAATCTTTCCAAATAGAATTATGGATCTACAAATTGGCAGTCGCTAGGGAAAAGAAAATGGGTTTGTTGCCATTTAGATTAAATGGTCAGAATCTTGGAGCTTTATCCCTGAGGTACAGAATCTGTGGTCACACTGACAACACTCCAACGCCCTCCACAGCTCACTGACGTGCATTACCTAAGCATGGGTGAATTTGGCTACCAGACGCAGACAAGGAAAAGAGATAGTACATTCAAGGCAGCACTGTTTTGTTTCCCAAGACAAGCGAATGAAGATGGGGAAGGCAAGCTGAGGAACAGGGGAGCTTGCCCTCATCAGAAAGCATTTCTCTCCGAGAGTGTCTTACTGATAAAACTACTCAGGCAGAGAAAAAGTCAGAACTTCTGAAGTCAGCTTCTTTACTACCTGTTTTGTGAAAGGCGATGAACCGGTGACATGAATAGAGAAGTGTTTATAGCAATAGTCCACGTCAGTTACTAACGGTGTCTTTACTTTGCTTAACCAATACAGAAAGACCAGACCTGAGTCTCAAAATCACAGAAATTAGAGATGGAAGAGTCCCATTAGCTCAAATTGTCCATCTTCCTTCAAGGTTGGGATTATTCCCTGCAGTATATGTCACAAAGATACTGAGATCCCCCTGTACCGGTCCATTTACCTGGCATTTATATGTGAAGTTAGCAATTTGTCTTGTATTTTGAACACTAAGGGTCATTGTCAAAGAGGCCCCCACCACAATTTTTTACCCTCGCTACTTAGTACAGCAAGCGCAGGGTGATCATTTTTTCCCACACTAAAATTTTGTTCTAAAACTACATTTTCGCCTGCAAATCCTCCAGAGATCCCATTCGCTCAGTGGTGCATGCAGACAGTTTGTAGGCATACAAAAGAGGTTTTGGCCAAGCAAAATATTAGTTATAAGATATGTGGTATGCAAAATCCCATAGTATGCAACATTGTGGGCAGCCGTAGAAGCTGCTGTTGAAAACGTAGCAGTGAGTGTATGAAACCTTACTAAAATATTACTCTCTGCTTTGGGCAGCTAATACTCGCACTACGAGTGGCTGTGACATGTTCTGAAGCATGTTGCAGCTAAGCTAGGTAGAAGTGACAGCTGAACTACAGAAGCATTAGGCCCAAGGAACCAGTTCCTTAGCCGGTGTAAATCAGTACAGCTCTACTAACTTCAATGCAGCTACATTGATTTACGCCAGCTGAGGTTCTGGCCCCGCCCAAGGACTATACGTCCATAAAACCTTAACACAAATTCCACTCTATAATTCATGCTTTTGCTTTGTTGTTTCCAAACACCCGATTTCCTTTTTCACCAGGAAAAAAGCCTGAATTAGGAGGAACACATGAAAAAAAATAAAAAGGAGGATAAGCTTGATGGCTGAAGTATTTTCATAATGTGTTCTATAAACATATACCCATAAATACACATATATCCATAGAAGTACAGTTTCTGCACTATTTTTCAATGCTCTTCCCAATGAACTGACGTCACTGTCATTGTGGAAAGCTCCGAAGCTATTTGAAGTGCAAATCATAGAATTTAGAGAAGGAAAATACCTGCTGTGTTATCTAACCTGTCCCCTGCCCGGGCAAAGTCATTTCCTATGGAATAACCTTACTTTCTCCAGTCCAATTTTAAATATTTCCTGGGATAGACAATCCACCACTTCCCTTGCGAGATTATTCCACAGTGTTATAGTTCTCATGTTCAGGAAGTTCTTCCTGATAGTCAACACAAATTTTCCTTTTCTTAATTTCATCAGATCTGGTTATGCTCCAAGTATCCACTTGGAGTAACTCCTCCACTTCCTTGGGGTTCATGCCCTTCACATCTTTGTAAATTATTATATCCTCCCTTAGAGCAACCAAGATATCAACATTGAGTTCTTTCAAACCTTTAAGTCAATCCTTCCAGTTCTTTAATTATGAAGGTTATTTTCTCAGAGCTTCCTTCCCATCAGAGTAACCCAGAACGGAACACAGTCTTCAGGTAGTATTAACGCTTGCTATTCATGATCAGTTACTTCTTTTGTTTGCTTCTCTTGCTTGTTTTTCAACATTTCTCCATTATTTTCTAAATGTTACCGCAGCATGTTGTGAGATTTGCGCCAAGGTGTTGTGTTTTGTTGTTGTTGTTTAAGTATACAAGAAGTGGAGCTGATCTCAGCTTGGAGTAGCCAGTTCTAAAACCAGTGTTGGGGCACTGGGTCTTAGCCAATTAGTTAATTGTAACATGCACATAACAAAAGCAAACAATAATGTCCTTGAGCTAAAATTACACCGCACAATCATAAGAATACTACTACTCGGGTACATTGGAGAAACATCACCAGTATATTTTCAAGTATAATCCTGCATCAAATAACCACATCCTGACCTGTGATTCTATCAATACAGAAACAACAAGGAGTCTGGTGGCACCTTAAAGACAAACAGATTTATTTGGGCATAAGCTTTCATGTGTAAAACACCACTTCTGTTTTACCCACAAAAGCTTATGCCCAAATAAATCTGTTAGTCTTTAAGGTGCCACCAGACTCCTTGTTGTTTTTGTGGATACAGACTAACACGGCTACCCCCAATACTATCAGTACAGAATAACATTGCACTAGAATCGTGGGTTATGTGCTTCTGGATCTTAAAGGTACACTGAAAATGTGGGGACTGAGATTTTCAAAAGTGACTAGTGGTTTTGGGTTGGGTGTCCAGCCTAAGAAATGGTAAAAGGACGTACCCAGCATTTCCTGAAAATCAGGCCCCTTTAAGATGTCCCAAATTGGGAACCCCCCCGCCCCCTCCCGAAACTGAGGCACCCAACAATCACAAGTTCCTTTGGCCATAATCTATTTTACCTTTATACACCAAACCATTAAAAAAAAAAAGACATCAATAAAATGGAACTATAATATATGCTGTAAATAAATTGTTCACCGGGAACAAGAGATATTTGCTATCTGCCTGAATACATGTTTCTTCCAAAGATTTTCCTTCTGCTGCTCATACATTGCCGTAGCACGTTCACCTGCACTGGGTCTTCCAGTGAACTCCCAATCAATGCTCCCCACCACTGTTTATTCAAACTCCCCTAACCTGACCCCAGGCTACCACATCATCTGTATTTTTACGTTTCCACACCTGGATCAGCAGGGTATATCACAGACATCGGTGGGCTCACCCCAAAGCTCTTTTGTGGCTACCCGATGCAGAGCTGAAGGTGGTCCAGCATAAAACCACATGGCATTTCTATTCCAAAGCGTTTCCAAGTGGAAAAGAACACAGCTACATGCACTGGGAAAAGAAAAGGGAAATGTTTTACTCTTGTTTGTCCGACAGATCAGCTCTGCAGTGTAGAAAACAACTGGAAAATTTACGATGAGGGCCAAAAGGAAAAGTTTTGCATCTACATGTAGGAATCAAAGGACTGAAGCAGATTCCATACGCAAGAGCCCACACTAGCAGTTTATACAGAATCACAGCTGAATACATCAGTAGTCAGGAAATGGTTCACTGGAGAACCATTTGCTGTCCCCAACAGTAACATCACCCCTACTAGGAAGCCAAACAGATAAGGTAGCTCTCAAACAAGCAACTCACATAACTGCAATCACATGCATTCTGCTCCCCTGTCTAATTTACGTCCCCGACATAATTCCCGTCTTAGTTTCTTGTTTTTTGAGGATTGATGAAAATGCTGTTCAGAGACAGACCACAAGCTCTTGGCTCCTCAGAGAAGTCGGCTGGAAATGATTTATGGCAGCAGTGTTAATAGCAGGGCTTCAGTGCAGCTGCCCCAAAACAAACCCAACGCGATGACGTTCATCGGGTAAAAACTCTCTCCCGCATGTAGCTGTGGCGACCACAGCAATCCCACTGCACGTGAAGGGTAAATAACTCCATGCCTAGCCCAGAAGACAACGTCTACATTTGCAGACACAGCATTTAAATTTGCCTGTGGCTAAAATTACAGGGCTACAGGAGGCCACTTGCAGAAGGGATGGAGTACTCGTGTATCTCCTCCCTTCCTTTGCCTATATCTCAAGTATTTACATGGCATCAGTCTCTATAGTATCCAAGCACCCATTTACTTACAATCCCCCCCCAAACAAGATGCAAAATTATACAGGAGCATAGAGAGGAATTATAATACACGGCAGGATCAAGGGGCTTTGAGGCCTCTGCTGAGTGTGACATGCATAAGAGCCCCCAAAATATCACATTGTTAGATCTTGAAGAAGCAGAAGCCAAGTATTGCCACTAACTACCAACACAATTATAACTGTGGAATAATGATTTACTAAGGGAAATGATTCATTCTGCATTTTTTAAATCTTCCTGATTTAGAAGTCATATTCTACCTTTCAAAATGAAGCTTCCAAAAAAAAACCCCAACCCCACTAAAAGATGTAATCAGTTTATTTTCCCCAAATGCTCAAAAATATTTTAGAAACTGGCATCGTTTTAAGGGTGTACCTTACGATCATGTATGATTCACATGCACGGAATTCTAAGAGGCTGTGAGCAGTGTGAAACAAGGCACCAGATGGGGACACCAAGTAGAGAACTCCAGACCCCTAATGTTCCATGAAGGAGCCCAAGGAGTCAGTGAACCGTGCCCAGAGGATCTTGGCCTGGATGCATGAAGTGGCCAGGGAATGGAAAAAGGCCCCACAGTCACAGAGAACCTCCCCATCCAGCTTCCTCCTCCTGGACTGATGGATGGCCAGAGCTTGGAAGAGCCTGACAAGGAGGTTTCGCGCCTTTGTGGAGCCGCAGATGGGGCATGTAGACAGGAATAGTTGTGGGGGAAAGCATGGCCAGAACCTCACTCAGCCTGGAGGAGCTGAAAGAGGGGCTGCAACGTGGCACTCTGCAGGTAGGCCAGGGTCTCCCTCTCACCACAGCAGAGGAAGGCATCAGAGATTTCCGTGAACGGTGCCTGCCACACACCCATGCCAACAGCCCTGTGCAAGAGCCACCAGCTGATAACCACAGCAGGCCACAGGACCAGAGCTGCATGAAGGCTCACCCTTGCTAGATGGAAAGATGTCCTGCCATTTAGTATCAGGGCGGGACATGAGAGCAAGGAAGTGCACGCCGTGGAGAGCAGATACATAGAGATGTTCCTGGGGTGTGACTCTGAAGCAGGCCAGCTGGATGGGATTCAGCCTGGCTGGGCGATATGCTGGGGGCAGCCAGCAAGGTGGTTGTGAGGTAGGAGCCTGATGTTGAGTTCTGAAGGCCAGTGGCTACGGGAAGGTGGAGAACACCCGTTTCACAGGACCTGCTCAAGGCACAGAAGAGAGGCTGCCCAGCCTCTATCTCCTAGAGCACACAGCAGGGGACACGAAGTGTGTGCACCCCATGGTTGACCCAGTATTACCGGCCATAGTCCAGAGGTCTCTTATCCTGGTGATATCAGCCGGGGCCAGCCTCCAACTCACCAAGGACACCCCCACCACCTGCACAGGAAGACAGGGATTATGCAGTAAGGAGGTCCTCCCCCTTGGCGTGGATCCCCTGCCATGGACAGGGTTGTGTTGGTTCATATGCACAGGCGTGATGGTTCTGGTGACTGAAGACATATTTATTCATAGAGCAGGCAGTCACCATGCAGGTTCCCCCTCAGCCCTGACTTGGAAGGACCATGCATAGAGGCAAAAAGGTCCATCAGTCTTCAGACATTTTCAATCCATGGCTGCTTGGAGACACTACCAACAAAAGGGCTAACCCAAGGGAGCGTGTGTGGCTAAAGGCCTTTGGCTCAGTCTAACTTGACAAATGACCAAGTGGCATGATGCTCAGATATAGGAGAGGCTGGCAAATGAAAGCGATTGTCCACAGCCACATTCTGGTTGGGCCTTCCTGAGGTCACGCCTGGTCACAAACTCACAGCAAGGCTCTCATTGACTCAACAGGAACCTGAGCCAAAGCCCATTGAAGTCAACTGAGACACCTTCTCTCTTAATCTTCCATCTCTCTACTGGACCATTTCAATAGTTGTCATAGGATCAGCTGCTAAACCTGCAAACCCCTTTTCCGCAACCTCCCGGGGCCAGGTGCCTCTTTCTAGCAGGCAGCTGCTGTCCTTCAAATATCAGGGGGTAGCCGAGTTAGTCTGTATCTACAAAAACAACAAGGAGTCCGGTGGCACCTTAAAGACTAAGGCTTGGTCTACACTTACCCCCCCAAGTCGAAGTAAGGTACGCAAATTCAGCTACGTGAATAACGTAGCTGAATTCGACATACCTTACTTCGAACTTACCACGGTTCAGACGCGGTCCACACGCGGCAGGCAGGCTCCCCCGTCGACTCCGCGGTACTCCTCTCGTCTAGCTGGAGTACCGCAGTCGACGGCGAGCACTTCCTGGTTCGATTTATCGCGTCCACACCAGACGCGATAAATTGAACCCGGAACTTCGATCCCCAGCCGCCGAACTAGAGCGGCAGTGTAGACATACCCTAACAGATTTATTTGGGCATAAGCTTTCGTGGGTAAAAACCTCACTTCAGATGCATCTGAAGAAGTGAGGTTTTTACCCACGAAAGCTTATGCCCAAATAAATCTGTTAGTCTTTAAGGTGCCACCGGACTCCTTGTTGTTTTTGTCCTTCAAATAATCACCCTTACTAACAAACAAATTGAGCACCCTGAACCTCTATCTCCAAATTCAAGGTGTAATTAAACCTGCCCCATGGTTAAACGACCACTGACCTACTTATGGTTTCCCGTCAAAGGGATACTACAGTTTCCCCAGGCAGCCCAGCCCAGCCTCATCCTCAACCACACTAGGGACCCTTCTATGTCACCATTCCAGCAAAGCACTTACGCAGCTGACTAATCCCATTCAAGTCAAGCACATGCTTGAAATGAAGTATATGCTTAAATCCTTTGCTGAATCAGGGAATAAATGTGTTTCCCTCCCCCACAATATGCCCAGATGCCTATTAAACAGCAGATGGTGGCCCTCTGGCCATGAAGAACTCATAAAAACAGACACTCCCCGCTTTAAGAATAAAAAGTAAGTATTATGCCAGAAACTGCCGCTGAAAGGGAAGACAAGAACATAAATTTCAAGGAGGGAGAAAGACCTAAGACATACAAGGAACTTTAAAAGACAAAAAAAGGTAGGGAAAAATAATTGTATACCAAAGAGGCAAGAAAAAGGATGCTATAATTTTGTTCTCTACTTATGTCTGCTGTCCTTAACAGACTATTTTTTTAATAGGGGAGGACTACCTATCCTTGACCCCCGAAATACTGCTCTTTTAAAAGAATTTGAAAAACACCAAGATGTAAAATGAAGGAGCTAATAAGGAATAAACCACACCAGAAGGTGTGCATGAGGCTCTCTTTCTTGAGTACATAAACGCCACCTGCTGGGGGATATACATTTGTGGCTTATTGCTATATTTATCACCCCATCTATCGAGGTTATTAAAAGCTGTTTCACATGCTCTTTTCCTGGTACTAATCCTCAAAGGTGAATAATTTATGCATTTGACTTTTTTCTTGTCAACAAAAATACCTGAAGGTCGTGTCTCAACTGGGGAAATAGTCCCAAAGATTCAAATCCGTTTGAAAACTGGCTGGAGCCACAGTGGAAACAAGCAACCAGAAGCTGCTTTTTAGAGGGTTAGGTGGTTCTTAGCACTGGCACCTTGTCTATGTGGCAGCTCGGAACAAGTCCAAATTAGGGAAAGCTACAGTGGAGGCAAGAGGCAAATCTTCATTTTTGGAATATTTACTCAATTTAGGCAGACTGAAGAAAAGTATTGGCCTGTTTCATACTTTCAGCATCGGTTACTCTCCATTTAACTGCAGAACAGCATTGTTCACACCGTTGCTGAATGTCTGTACAAAGAGCTGTGCTTCAATGTGATATATGGTGAAACTGTAATTGCACTTAAGAAAGCTTCCTGTTATCTAAGGCACACACTAACTGCGGCTTCTCGGTGGGGACGTTAAAATCAAAATGAACAGTATTTACCGGTCCACTTTTTAGTGACAGGTCATTTCTTCTTTCTTGTTAAGAGTTGCACGAACCTGCCATTTGTGTTCGACCAATGGAACTAACCAACCCCACCTTCCACCCAGGAAAGGAGCAGGCCAAGCTGGAATACCCTCATACTTTGCACAAAGTTTTAAAACGGGGAAGGTAACTGAAAACCAGTTTGCCAACAGGGGAAAGTCAGGACAGCAGCTTACATCCAGTCCAGCCTGACCTATTTCACCAAATAAGGCAGGACTTATGGCACATGCCCTTGGGACATGCAACAGGTGCCAGTGAAAAGTGTTTGACTCCCAGCCCATATTTCCAACTTTCTCTCTAGAGCTAGTATCTCCGCCACACCCACCCATTGGGGTGCACATGACCCTGCCTGAAAGTATTCTAAAAGAATCCCATCTCTAAGGCAGTTCGCTGCACTAGGGCCTATTACAAACATTTAGTTGTTAGTAGCTGGCCTGTAGCCAATCACTAAGACGATTCCTAAAAATTCCTTTGGTTGTGGAAGTTTCACAGTCTAATAGTTTAGGCCCCAGTAGAAAAGTCAGAGTCAAACCAGGAGGCCAAACTTCAAGCTTTCCAGCTGTTGAGTCCACCCTGTCTTTCTATACTGAGATCTATACTCATTCCTATACACTCATTATGTAAGCCCTTTCCCATGCACCCTGGGAGGTATCTAGCTACTGCTAAATAATCAGGCCATGTTATATGAAGTAGGGCTCCATATCAGTCATAGAGGATTCCGTGACCTTCTGCAACCTCTGACACTTCTGCAGTGGCCAGTGGGGCTGACCTTAGGGCTGTCCAAGCAGCTGGCCCCGGAGCCAGCCAAAGCGGCGCTGCTGGAGCAGCCCTGGAGCCAGCCACACGGGCCGCTGCTCAGGTAGCCCTGGGGAATCACCTGAGCAGCGGTGAAAGGAGCAGCCTCAGCTGGTGCTGCTGGCCGCTAGAGCCCCCCTCAGATCAGCAACCCTCTCCCCCAGTTAAGATTTAGTCAAGGGTAGTTTTAGTATAAGTCATGGATAGGTTACGGGCCGTTAGTTTTTGTTTATTGCCCGTGACCTGTACTAAAAATATCCCTGACCAGATGGTAGCCTTAACAATAAGATATGGCCTTGTGGATTTTAAAAAGCCACAAGATGTTCACTGCCACTTTAGTTTAAAATGTCATTCAACATTTTTCCTTTAAAAAAAGGAAGACACAGTCAGAACTATTTTATTAATTGTATTGTTACAATGTAAGTGTTATTTTGCATTGACAATGGCTGCTTAGCCTTGCTTTGACACTGGAAAATGGAGCTAACCCAAAATGTGTGTTCAAAATTCACTAAGAAAACAGGAATCAATCCCAAATAGAATGAAAAGGGTAGCCTGGCTTTTATAAAATTGATATTCAAACATTATGAACACAAACAGATATAAAGGACAGGTTCTTGTTCACATACCTTTGTTACATTGCAAACTGAGGCTAGTAAGCCACGATAAACAATCTTGGGAATGCAGTAATTCGGTACAGATGAAAGGAAGAAATGTTCACAGAACAAACCATTGCATTGTGAAGGTATGACAGTAAGATTTACAAAGGTGAGCAAAAGCACATGAGGCTGGCCTCTGATCACTAAACACAGCATTTGCACAAACAACAATAAGCACAAATGCAAGCGCTGCGACACTAAATCAGGATTCACACAACTCAGAATAAATTACCCTTATGTCTGAGAGGCAATTTTTGAACTAGTTCAATCATTTGCCTGTAGAGCAGGAATGTGTTCGGAAAGGTGGGAAAAATCAAAGACAAGTTATGCAAGTGTTACCCTGGCAAGAGAAACACTAGAGCGTGGTCACTTTAACAAGAGAACACACTGATTTTCTTCACTTAAAAGCTGTAACTTGGCAAAAAAAAAAAAGATCAAGAATATGTTTTATATATCATACAAATTTAGTTGTTTAAAACTAACATCTGCATCTGTAAGCAGCAGCTACATTTAGACATACAGAAGGCTATGTTAAACTGTATTTCAAATCTAGAATAAGCACTTTTCCATATTGAGAACATGCAGCTCTATCCACCTCCTTTGCCTTCTCTCAAATCCTCTCCAAAATTAAGTGCAAGTTTCACTGCTGAATGAAGTGTACCACTTATCAAATAAAGTGCTGCTTCTTTCTAGTACATCATACATTATTGCTTTATTTTACTGATAACAGACAGTGATCTAGACTCTATAGCATTTAAGGCAATTCCCACAAAAACATCCTAAGTGTATTATATGGGATATATACTTCATTTCACACACTACACTAATTTTGATATTTTAAAATGTAGGAACAGATTCAACTAAAAAGTTGACCAAAACAGATTGATTTACATTGTTGTAGTTACACTTTTACTAAGGTAACAGCACAAGTGCCAACACAGAATGGAAAATATTTTTGCTTAGGATAAATCAAACCAACAGCACCAAAGATAAACAAAAAAGACTAATAGGAAGTACTAGGACACATTTTATAGCTGATCATTTTCTTGTACATCTGAGAATTTCCCTGGAGGATTTGTTTGACAGCAGAATATATCTGGTGAGTTGACTCATGTTTTCCAATCACAGTATGCAGGTTGATTAAAGATCTGACTAACTGACACACAAATGCATATTTTGTGTTATTTATTGCCAAGAAATCTTCTCAAGACATGACAGACACTTAAGCTGTCCCTCCCTTATGACTTTCAATGTATTAAATCAACAGCAATATTTGCAAATGCTGAGCAAGTTTGTTTTGATGCAACTACTCCACATCCCTTGGACATTCATTAATAGCTACTTGTTCTCTGTTGGTCTCTGCTAGAAGTAATTAGTAATATTGTTAAAACATTTCTGGCTTCAAAGTGCCAATCTGCAGTGAAAAATTAAAAATGGCATCAGTATTTCCATTAGTGGAGCCTCTCCAGACCAAATTCACTGTTTGCAAATGACAAAGATGTTTAATCTATCTGCTAGCACCGCAAATTCACTAAGATGAGGACCAGCAAGAACTGAGTCACATTTGTTTGAAAATGCTGCACCTACTATATACAGCAATCTTTCACTTGTAAACACCACTTCAGAAGTTAGCAACAGAAATCTTCATTTTCTTTGGCTCGCTAATACACAATTCCAGTATTAACATATATATATATATTATATATAAAAACAGAAAAACCCTTAGAAGGATAAGGAGATATATATATTAATTTCAGGGCATAGCATTTAAAATGGCACTCTAAGAAACTGGACTTTTTGTAAATTAGTCAATTTTAAAAAAATTTCAGGGTGACATGGTCCTTGAAGTATACACTAGGCACACAACCATGCTCATAATAAGATGCGGTTGAATCATGACAGCTTTAGTTCCATACAGCAGGATGAACTGATGGAACTGGCACTTAGGCAGAAAACGCTATTTGTAAACTAAGCCAGTTTGAGCTGGAGTCATTGAGACAGACAGGGAATTGCCAGATGCCATTTGAAATCAGTTTTCAGAGTAGAAGAATTACACGTTTAATTGAGAAGCTCAGAACTTGGGTATCTCCTTTGGGGCATTTAAGAGCCTTCTACTCCTGTTAAAAAGAGACAATGCAACTGACAAGAGATTTCTGTGTAATGCGAGAGAGGGATTTCGTATTAGCTTCACAATGCACATGAGGGACCTTCATTTTGCAGTTGAATAATTACAGGTACTGGCCTTTGCTTTTCTCAGCTTTGACTACAGTAGGGTGACTATGCAGTCAGAAGACACTGTAGTCAAGATTACTCGTTTCAACAGATTGATATGGAGCATCACTGTCTTAACTGAAAGCCACAAAAGCTTTAAATAGTCACAGAAAATGCTTAGGACTATTTCTAAGAGTTTTTTTTATAGCATATTATCTTTTAGGTTTTATTAAAAGTTCTGTTTCCATGAGATATCACTAAAGAAACAAACAGTTCCTTAAACTAATATGAAGCAGGCAAACCCTTTACTGGATCAGAGCACAGGGAATGGAGTGTGCATACTACCATGGAAAAGAGATCATTGTTGACCATTCCTATGGAAATCATTTCTTTAACTCCTGAGAACCAGCTTTCCATTTGTTTTAATAAGAAGGTTAGACTTATCCGTGCTGTAATGCAGCAGAAATGAAAATAAATACAGTAGCTTCATTATAGTGGCCCTGGAAGGCAAGCAACCACAAGGCCTGTGGTATTTGAAAAGAAAACTTGTGCCTCTAGGCCGGGATACAGTGCTGAATGTCCTCTGCACAATAAAAACAGCAGAAAATGAGATGCTCTGAACACAAAACTCTGGAAATGTCTCAACTTAGGACTTGGCAAGAGTAACTATTTTACTCGAGGTTTTTCACACTAAATGTTTAACAGGAGAGAGTGTGCTATTTCTGTTTGAGCGTGGAAGATCAGGCAGCCTGCTTTCTTCACCTATAACACATGCTCGTATACTTTAGTTATCTAGGATACATTCAAATAAAAAAAATGAAGCATTTTTTTATTTGACTGTAAGAGTAGAAAAATACCTTTCCACTCAAGAGTTCAGAAGGAGAAAAGCCACCAAGAAATTAAATTTCTTCAAATCATATTTTTAAGTCATATTTGTAGTTTTTCCTCCAGCCTGGGATATATAAGATTTACCTACTGCACAGAGGATGAAAATTGGTTAAAAAGAGAGGGGAAAGAGTAATATGGTCCACATTAGAAGGGAAGACTCAAGTTTCATAACAGGGCAATGCTGAATATCAGGCCAATGCATGACTGGCATTAACAAGCCACTCTTCAGTTTTTAAGACGCCAATGTCCCATATTAGTCTCATCGCCTTACTTTTTATTAGAGGATACCCTTAGTTTGCATTATTGGTGTAAATAATTTTTTTTGCAGCACTCAATGTCATACCCAACAGAACAGTGAACATTTTTACCACAAAAATTGGGCTAAGGTCCCATAACTTGAGGAATTTTTTCCAGCATTTCTTCAGAGTGAAACTGGAAAGATTTACAATGAGAAATCTTTTCAGATGCTCTAGCAGACAAACAGGTTAGTGCATTTTCCTTGCTAATATTCTCTAATACTGCAAATACACCAGTTTTGCATTTTGTACAACTCAACCACAGAATGAGTCATTCAGAAAGCCATACAAACTATTTCTTAGCACCAATCCACACACATATGGTATTGGGTTTCGCCATTTGCAATATCAAGTTTCAGCTTTGAATACCTGATGCCACAGAGACTTTTTTAAAGGTAGCTTTCTCTGAAAGTGATGAGCGAACACTACAGCGATACGAGTTCCACCTCTCTTCAAGCAGAAGGTTCTGGTACATTCCACCCTTTTTGTTTCTCAACCCTCAAGTACATGGAACTATGATTTATCTGTGGCAGCAGCAAGGTTCACAGGACGCTGTCTTACAGCATTTGTTGAAGAGTTTCTGTCTGCTAACTCTTTATCCTCTGCTTCATCATCTGAAAGATCCTCCTCATCTGCTTCTTGTTCTTCATCCAGTTTTTTCAAGAGCCGGGCTGATTCTGGTGCTAATTTTTCTTAAAGAGAAAACAAAGTACTTTCATCTCAAGACCTATTTGTTTGCGCAACACCAAACAGGTCTGTCTAGGAATTCCCATACACATGAACATTAACTGCAGTGGTTTAGACATAGCAATTATATTAACCACAAACCAGCAGAAGTCGGGAATTCCAATATTAAATGTAAAATGCCTAAAGAGATTCATTGCCACCAAAGGAATTATGTCACTTGTGTTCCTGGATTACTGAGTAAATATAACCTGGCATAAGACTCCCTCAGGTTTGGGACGGGGAACCTAAAAGCACCAGTTAGAGGTACACGGGGCTGAGCCTTCTCCTCACATGTCTTTATAACACTGATTAACCAATCCCCATTAGTACCACACCTCATTTTAATAGCTCCCAGTGAAGCATCTTAAACTGAACTGTTGGATTATGTTAACAGATGTAAACCCCTCCTCCTTTTAAGATGAGGCATGTCTTCTTTTGTCCTCAATCTGACTACCAGTTCCAAACTGGAATTGAACTGAAGCGTGTTGAAGCCCAAACTTTTAATTAATTTAATTATTAAATAATTGAGAGGGTGAGGGAGGAAATATCCTCCAAATATCTAAATGTTGCAAAAGCTACTTTCACCATCTGAAGTCTATGGTAAACAATATCCTCTCCTAACCCCAGTCATGATCCTATTATGAAGCCTAGACACTAGATAATCACAGTTAAAGTGCAACATCACTGACCAGCAAAAAGTCAACATTTTAGTGAACGTTTCATGGCCAGCAATCATAAGCCTCATATTATATACCTGTTTTATCAAACGAGGATTTACTCACTGGCTTCCTCGAACAAAATGAAACCCTTAGAAACATATAACATGCTTACTTTGATAGTGATGCTGCTGCGGTCTGTGCCTTTTGGATGGACAGAGACAGTCTGCTAAAAATACCATGATCTGAAAAGAAAAAGTTTTCATTCAATAATTCTGAACTTCTACATTGCATTTATCCACCATGCCGTATAAAAAACAGCTTTTGTTTCTCATAACTGAATTTTTTTCACTTACAAGTCCAAGTATCAGTCCTGAAAACAGAGTTGCCAATGCAAAAATAGCATATGATCCCCAAACTGGCATACCAACTTTTTCTGTAAAATAATTGTGGCAATTCTAAAAAGAAAGACAGACATTAGTCATTTCAAGAATGGCAAAATACCAAGTTTTTCTTTATTCAAGTTAAACAAAAATCAGACTTGCAACACATACCCTGATCCACATGGACAACTGAAACAAAGCAGACATACTGCTCATCCTGAAATAAATCAGAAGAGAGTGAAACTGGAGACTGCAATTTGTTTTTTTTTAAAAGGCAAATCAGAAGCACACAGATCTATGAATCTCCCATTCTGATTGCTATTCATCAGACCTACACTGAGCAACGTTGGTTTTGCAACCATCCCAAAATATCAGGCTGCTTTCCAACCACTTCTCCTTTGCCCTTTACCCTGAAATAGTTAGAGCTCTGCGCGGATACAAAATACGTATCCGCATCTGATCCGTGATCCACAAATATGCCCAGCGGATATCCGCATCCGTGGATACGATGCCGATATCCGCAGATTTGCAGGGCTTTAGATATAAAATTTGGATCCACTTCCATCCTCAAGCTGCAAAAATCCACATCTGCGAATGCAGATATCAACCGGATAGCTGCAGATTTGCAGGGTTCTAGAAATAGTCTCCCTCTCAGGAGATGGGCATTATTTGGTACCTGAATATATTTCTTCTGCAAGCTTCTGAAGGACATCTACAGATTCCACACACCACGTAGAACTTGCACCTGCTGGCCTATGCATTTTAACTCTTTATTTGTTAATGCACTAGACTTTGTTCCTCAGGGCAAACATAGCCTATACAGTACCAATTATGTTTGTATTCAAGTAACTAATACGATCCAAAAAGCATCGTAATGTGACATTGAGACTGCAGAGTTACAATAAAAGTCAGGGTATATAAAAGCTATGGTTCCTATAGCAACGCTAGCTTGGCCACAATGCACGCACAGAAATATAAAATATTGCATATAAGTATCAGAGTTATTGGTGTAGGAATTCTAGGTTTTTGCATTTCCTGATCTTTCATTGTTACCATGCTATCTTTGCACTGCTGTAAGTAGTATTCAATTCAGCCCCAGCGCGTGGTTTTCATTTGTGTTGTTTTGTTTTTTAGGAAAAGCAAAGCTAAAAGGTGACATGTTGAAAAGTTAAGCCACTTTCAGTACTTAAGTGTGCATTTATGAAGAGAGACATGCACAGTGACTAAGGCACAAACATTAAAGATATCGATTGTACACTTGCAGTAGTCATTTTTCTGTTGACCTTAATTTAATTAGGTAGCCTATGTGTGTCATACTTGGTTGTGGACCAATTCTTTCACTAAGATTAGTTGCACACCAAGTTTCCAAAGCTCAGGTATCTTGACTTCTGAACAAAGTGATAGCTTTTAAATGGGAGAAGTATTCTTACACCTTCGTAAAACAGATGTCACAATTTTCCTTGACCTTTCAAAAACAAACACACACACACCACCAGAGGCCAAAGATTTCAGGCCTAAAGGGGACTGCCCAGAAACACTGAGCAGGACTGCAACTGAACCTGACATTATTCTAACTGCAGAAAGGCTATAATATGAACACAGTATTTGTATTTTTGTACAGAAGAGCTCAAATATCATTGTTTAGACTGTGTCACGACTGTCGAACTAGTACAGCGTATAAGAATATGGGATCATCCAAGTCAGATTACAGAACCTTGATTCTGGAATGCCATTTTGCTATGCAATTCCCCATCTACTACCCCATCCCTCCCCCAAAATAACAATATACCTCCAGCATTTACAACATAGGAGCATTGCAGTAGTTAAAAGCAAGCAATCTTCTGAGTTGCTCCTCAAAACCACTGGAAGGCTAGATAGCATTTCAAACAGCATAATTCTTGAGAGATTGGGTGACATCACTCTCCCACTGTTCCCTGCCTGCACTCATCACAGGTTGCATCTGATTTGCCTCCACGTGTTCTTTACACTGCCAGCGCTCTAGCACAATGATATACTTTCCAAATTTTTAGCTGCTCCACTCAAGCGTGCAGAACAAGTACATTAGCCTATGAAAAAAATCTACAAAGTGCAACAAAAATACAGTGTCAGATTCTCAACTCTGCAAAGATTATCCTCACCAACATAACGGACCCTGAGACAGCCTCATTCGAACAGGGGACAGAAAGTTACATTTACTCCTCTAAGGCAGTGGTTCCCAAACTTGGTTCGCGGCTTGTTCAGGGTAAGCCCCTGGCGGGCCACGAGACACTGTTTACCTGAGCGTCCGCAGGTACGGCCGCTCACAGCTCCCAGTGGCCGTGGTTCACTGGGAGCTGCGAGCGGCCGTACCTGCGGATGCTCAGGTAAACAAAGCGTCTCGTGGCCCACCAGGGGCCTACCCTGAACAAGTCGCGAACCAAGTTTGGGAACCACTGCTCTAAGGTGAACCAAGCAGTGCTATGGTGCACCAGATAATTTGTTCCACAGAATCCTCAAATGTGCATGTGTCTGGTAGTGAAAATAATATAGATACTGATAAAATCAGACTGATACTTACAGGACAGAGCAAGGACCAAACCAAGAAGAAACTGGTTCAACAGACTTCCATTCTTGGTCACTGATGAAATTTATGAAGTCGTTTTTAGTTCTTTGGCCCTGGTACCTCCTAAACTCTCCATCTTTACAACTGTTCAAAGAGTAAAAAGTTAGGCGAGTACCTTAGGATGCCCGATATAGTACAACTATCATGTAGCTGTGTAGTACAATCTATTCATGTACCATTCATTTCTGTTCAATGGCATTTTTCTTCTGTATTCTGTAGAATCATTCCTTTTATCCTACTTTAAAGTCAAGAGTCTTAGAAAAAAATTGAAAGCAATTAACATCATTTATCTGGCAGAGTATAGGATCTTTGCTAGACTCATATTGTGTTACTACAGAAAGATGACAATCTTGCCAGTGCTTCACCCAATGGCAGCATTAAACCCAGCTAATAGACACAAGTTTAAAAAATGGAAGCACCCATTACAGAGATAGGTCAAGGTATGGCCTAACTGCAAAAGAATCATTGGATGACATTCCATGGCCCATGCTATGCAGGAGGTCAGGCTAGGTGATTATAAATTTATGATTAATGCTACAAAGAGCTTTGAGACTTCCCCCTCTCTGTCCTAAAAAGCCTATCTCAATAAAGCAAACAAATAATCTACAATCATTTTTCCAAGAAATCCAACATTTAATAAGACGATCACCACATTTCCTCTATTACTGTGGATTTTGAGTACTTACTGATAGATAGTGGGAAGTGCTGTTATGACAAATCGCCCACTCAGACCTGCAGAAGGACACAGTTGTTTTTAAAATGTTAAGAGCATTTTGAACTGGGGGGGAGGTGGGGAGAGAGGAAATAAACAGTGTCGGACAATAAATGTGTTTATCATAGGTATCTTGACAAAAATGTATCTCGGTTGCTCCCCTGTAATTCTGATCAAGCACAAACTGACACAAATACACTGGAAAGAGAGCATAGTCTAATGGATATGACACTCAACAAGGAGACAGAAGTCCTGGGTTCTATTCCCAGCTCTGCACTGATCGGCTATGTGACTTTGGGCAAGTTATTTCACCTGTCTGTGCCTGTTTCATCTTTTATCTATTTAGACTGTAAGGTCTTCAGAGCAAAGACTGTCTCTTTCTGTGTGTTGTACAGCAGCTTGTGCAAAGGGAACCCAATTTTGGTTGGGGTTTCCAGGCACAACAATAATGCAAACAGGGTGGAATTTTCAAGGGCACCTAAATGATTTAGGAGCACAAGTACCATTGACTTTCAGTAGTACTTGTGCTTCTAAGCCACTTAGGCATTTTTGAAAATCTCAACCATAAATATAGTTAAGGAGCTCTCACTACAATTAAGGATATTGTATTGTTCTGATTGTCTCTATTCATTTTATTTAAAACAAGCACGCTCAACATTTCACTTTAGTACAACAACAAAAACCAAAACAAAAAACAGAAGCAACACAGCCTCTGGGTACTGCATAAAGTGTAAACATCTGTATAAAATATTGTTTCTTTTTTCAGATATGTAACAGGGATTACCTGGCTGTTCTGTGACATCCACTTTTGCAATGTTAATTTCAAGATCTTCCCCCCATTCAGCAAACTTTTCCCATTCAGGCTGCAGGTTCTGACAGGCAGGACACCAGGGAGCATAACTGAAAAATAAAGTCGGTCTCAAAAAACACAGTGGGAGGAAACACAATGCTATTTTATTCAACCATGCAGTAATAAGCCAGAATATAAACACTGCACTGCAAGTAATGTGCCTAGTGACTTAATACACACTAAGGCTCCAGTGCTAAAGAGATATTAACAAATGGGCAGCCACACCCCATTTTAACAGATTAAGCGAATTAAAGATCTGATTTACCACAGAGTCAGCTCTCACCATTTCATATTTAAGCCATGCCTTCAGGCCTCATAAACTTGCCACCTTTATTACCTCTTAAGCAACAGCTTCCTAAGAGAACAATTGTTAGCAAAACTCAGTATGGCAGACTGTGAATGTTACAGTTATTGAAAGAAGTCTGCACAAAGGAGAAACTAGCCTCGGTTTTAAAAGCTGCCCAATCCTGCCTGAGACACTGGTGCAGAATCATAGATGAAAAAAATAATCCCAATTAACAGACCTTGCACCAAGGGAGATTTAGGCTAGACATTCACTAAAAAAGGCTTCTAAGGGTAGTTAAGCACTGGAATTGCTTATCTAGGGAGGCTGGGGACTCGCCATCATTGGAGGTTTTTAAGAACAGGTTGGGTAAACACTTGTATCAAGTCTAGATAATGTGTGGCCCTGCCTCAATGCGGGGGCTGGAGGGTCCATGAGGCTGTGGTTCACCTTGGAAATCTCAGCACAGCTGGAGGGGCCAGGATCCCAGCGGCAGGCTGCACACCGGGCCGGGGGGGGGGGGGGGCTGGGCCCCCGGAGCCCCACCCCCACCGCAGCAGCAGGGCGGCCTGAGGGAGGAGGGGCGCCCCCAACACACACCAGGGCCTACTGGGAGCATGGGGTGACGCCCTAGTAGTCCCGAGAACACTCGCCCCCCGGGAGGGACTCGCGGATGGGGGGGGGGGGGGGAGGGAGCGCGGGCCGAGGCCCGGACACCACGTCCCCCCTCCCCCCAGCATGTCCCTGCGGGGCTGGTGGGGGAGGGGAGACACCCTGGGGCGCAGCGGGCCGGGGGGAGGGGCGGTCCCGTCCCTCGCGCGCACTCACAATTCAATCATCCACTCGCCCTGCAGCAGCTGCCGCCACGTCCCGTCCGTCAGCACCGTCACTTCACTCCGCTTCCCCAGCGCCCCCGGGCCGGCCAGCAGCGCCAGCAGCCCCGCGGCGGGGACCAGCCAGGCCACGGCGCAGCGCCTCACGGAGGCCGCCATCTTAGTTACGCGGCCGGCGCTTACTCACTTGAGACTTCCGTGTTCTCTCCAGCCCAGCGCGCTTACTGCGCATGTCAAGGAGAGCTGAACCCGGCCTGCGTCGCCGGTGGACGGGCTAGTTCTGGCGCATGCGCATTCCCGGATAGCGCCGACTAGCCCAGACTGCGCATGCCCGAACCGAGCCCCGCACACAGCGCTGGTGGCAGAGCCGACAGCAACCACTCAGAGCGCATGCGCATTCCGGAGTCGCCCCGATCAGCCCATATTGCGCGTGTTCGGGCTCTGAGCGGCGAGGCGCGCATGTCAGAGATTGGAGCGGTGAGGTCATCCATTGCGCATGATAGAAGTGAGACCTAGATGGGCGGGTCCGGGCTGAGAGAAAAGCAGCTTAAGGCGGGCTTAGAACGTTAGGGAGCCAATAGGGCACTGTGTTCCGGGAGGGTGCGTGTGGGAGCAGCAAGCTCAGGAGGCCTAACTCAAAGGGAGCTCTTGAGGGCAGCAAGTGGCACTCGGGCCCTGCGGGTGCCTGCCATGGGGAGAGAGGCCACTGCTCAGCACTGCCCCTTCCATGGACTAGTGACCCCCGCAGCCACTGCCCCACGCTGTACTAGGGCCCTGGGGTGCTAGAACCGGCAGGTCTCAGACTGTGCTAGAACCCTGGCCCCAGACTGTGCTAGAACCGGCGGGTCTCAGACTGTGCTAGAACCCTGCCCCCAGACTGTGCTAGAACCGGCGGGTCTCAGACTGTGCTAGAACCCTGCCCCCAGACTGTGCTAGAACCGGCGGGTCTCAGACTGTGCTAGAACCCTGCCCCCAGACTGTGCTAGAACCGGCGGGTCTCAGACTGTGCTAGAACCCTGGCCCCAAACTGTACTAGAACCGCGCCCCAGACTGTGCTAGAAGAACCCAGGACCCAAACTGTGCTAGAACTGGCGTGTCTCAGCCTGTGCTAGAACCCCAGGCGGTGCTAGAACTGCAGCCCCAGTGGGTGCTGGAACCGGTGGGTCTCAGACTGTCCTAGAACCGCAGCCCCAGGGGATGCTAGAACCGGCGGGCCCCAGGCGGTGCTAGAACCGCGGCCCCCGATGGTGCTAGAACCAGTGGGTCTCAGACTGTGCTGGAACCGCAGCCCCAGGGGATGCTAGAACCGGCAGGTCTCAGATGATGCTAGTACTGGCACATCTCAGACTGTGCTAAAACGGCGGCCCCAGGCGGTGCTAGAACTGGCGGGTCTTAGACTGTGCTAGAACCACTAAGCTAGACTGGTACTAGAACCAGGGTCCCAGGCTATCCTAGAACCGGGGTCCTAGGCTGAAGTAGAACCAGACATAGGCTGGTATTAGAACTGGGAACCTAGGCTGAACTGGTTCTCTTGCCTGTTCCTAGGCTTAGCAGAATTCAATTTCCATTTTTTAAATAATGTTGACTGATAGTATCAATGTTTATGTTTAAGCTTTTTAAAAATTGTTATCCTTCTAAATTTTCACAGTGTGCAGGATTATGGGATTTAAATATTATTTTTAGATGTTTATCAATTTACATTTTCCCAGTTGTGGGAAACTATGGGAGGGTCAGACAATAATTATTTAATGACAGTAGATGAGATTCAAAAAGTTAAAGGCTTATAAACCCTTGAAAACACAAATTGTCAACATCACATCAAAATATACGGAGTAAATATCTTTTAAGTCAAACTCTAATAAGTTCTCAAGCAGCATTTCTCACTTTGTCTATCTGTAAATTTTGATTATTACCAATAGAAATATTTTTTCATCAGTTTGTGTTGGTATGGTGAAATTAACATTTGTTGACATTTGCCAATAAAGAGGTAATCCTTCCAAGCCTACCCATTGCCGACCCACTGAGTCACTCAGACCCCACTGCACGAGCGCCTGCTTATGCCATTTATCCTTACGCCTCTTATGAGTCCAAGTTCATCAGACCTGGAGAAGTAAAAATCCAAAAGACATATTGCACAACTGGGATATGGGAGCAGACTAGATCTTCCCCCACCTCCAACAGCTGCTGGCAAAAAATAAGAGTTTTCTCAGGGCAAGTCTGAGGCTGGAACGAACTCCCACAGGAACCAAGGATCATCACAAACTTCCCCACTTTCCACTCCCAATGCAAGGAGGACATCTTCGCTCTGTCTTCTCTAACATAACACAGAGCAGCGTGGACATTCAAAACAAAAACAAACTGCTACTAAAACAAAAACACTACACACCAAGTTCTCTCCCTGGGGAGAGGATGAGAGTGAATGACCCACACATGATGGATGTGTGTCAGAAGTGGAAGGCTCACAGTAATGAGGACAGTATAAGAACCTGAATAGAATAGAATGAGGGGATGTCATTTCAGCCCTATGGTTTCCTGTGTTCTACACAGATTTGGAAGCCCCTCACACCTATGGTTGAAAATTAATCAGAAATAGAGAAAGAATCATGAAGCTGAAGTTAGAGAAAGGGTTGTTGCCACTACAGGGATGAATCCCGAAGTATTTTGCTACACTCTGTTTATATTGTAAGTTCTTTGGGGGCAGGGAGGGACCATATCTTCCTTACATGTATGTACAGACTCTAGCACAAGGGAGCCCAGGTTCCTGGTAGTAGGTGCTACCGCAATACAAATAACATTTTTCATTTTCTGCGTGAGTCATTTTCTTTATATCCCTCTGTAAGGGTGTGGACCCACCCCTGCGGCACCTCCTGTTGGTCGTCCTTGGGAATTAGCTCATTTTCCAGCCAGAAGCGCCCTCTGCAGGCCGGTGATTCACCTTATCGCTGGCCCCCCATGTCCCCTCCCCAGGACCCCTTTCCCTGGGACGCTGCCCCCTTGGCAGTAACCCCTCAGTCTCAGGGTCTCCCCACCCAGGGGAACCCCCACCCACTATTCCCACTTCACCTCAGTCTTGGATACTGCCAGTCCTCATCTAGCCCCCATTCACTGGGGCAGACTGCAGTTTATAAGCCACTTATCACAGGCAAAGGGGTTTGGACCTGCCCCCTGCAACTCAGTACCTAATAGGCTTTCCTAGGCTGGAGCTCCCCGGCTCCCTTGGCCTTTCCCCAGCCCTGCTCCACTCCAGATACCTGGTTAAGCTCCCTGCACCCAGGCCCTTCTCTCTCTGAACACAGAGAGAGACTGTCTGCTTGAACTCCTGGCTCAAGCCTTTATAGGGCCAGCTGGGCCCTGATTGGGGCATGGCCCCAGCTGAGCCTGCTTCCTTCCAATCAGCCCAGGCATCTTGCCCTTCCACCGCCCTCCTCCAGGGCTGTTTTAAGCCCTTCCAGGCAGGAGCGGGTGACCACCCTGCTACATCCTCATTTTGGGGTCTTTGTCTTTGCTTTATTTCCCACATGAGGGGCCTTGGCAGGTGGAGTGGTCTGGTCTGGGTGCAGAATGAATTACTAGAGCTGTCCAGGAAAAATAATAGATCAGGTTTTGTGGCTATATTGGCACTTACTGTATCATACAGTGTGTGTGTTTTTAAAATAAGTACAAGTTACTAAGAACTTGCTGACTCGGCTTATTTATTACTTCAATGGTCAATGCTTTCAGCACTGCACACATTGTTGCTTTTTATTTTGGTTTTAACTGGAGTTTTGCAAACTAATTATTGATAATCCAAGAACATATCCCTGTTCCACATCAGTAATGATATGTTAAGACTTTTCTTCTGTTCTTCAGAGCAGCAGTGCTCCTCTTCATAATCTGAAATGCAGTCAAGAATAAGTGGATAAGTAGTAAGCATGTCTCTTATCCTAGTAATGAATCTTATACAATCATGTAAATCTTTTACTTTTTATTAATGATTATTGAACAAGTAGAAACTACTGCACATTAGTGTTAATCTCCATTATCACATAGAGTTTACTTCTAAATATACAAGAAAACAGATAAAGTTTTTTGGAACCTGAGGACAAGGGGACCTTGAACAAGTCTTACACACTCCAGAATATTCAAGAGACACTGCCAGGGACAAGAAGTTTGCTTGGCCTTAAAAATTACAGTAATCTTTCCCAGGGGTTTTAGTTCTTGGTTGATTTTGCTGTAAAATCTCCTGTAGACTTAAGAGAATTAAATTGCAGTGGTTGTGAGTGGCCCACATGGTAAACAAACACCTTCTCTGATTGCAGCCTCGTTCTCCATTGCATTGGTCTGCTCTGTTCTTGTGAAACTAAAGTCTGAAGAACTTTGTCTGAAGCAGGATTGATTCTTGGAAATGTTGCTCTACAGCCTGCATGCAGAAATGTTTTGGGGAAATGTTACGGACCAGCCAACCTGTGTGTAACCCATAACAACTTAACAGGAGGCATTACAATTGTAATCAAGACAATCTACTTGTATGTGAATTTCATAGAGATGTACTAGCAATCATCAACTCATTCATTTGTAGTAATAGAAATCACCGGTAGATGCTAAGTGTATTTGTCTGTGTTTACCTATATCCTGTTAGAAGTTTAACACTGTAGCCAGATTAGTTTATAGATGCTAATTCCCTTTCATGTCTTGATTTCCTTAATTATGTATGCAACTGTGTCCAGTTAACCTTAAAATCAAAGATGTAAAATATTGCAAGAAACTAATAATATTATCTACATTGTCTTCAGTTTAACTATGTTATAATGGAGGACGGTCTAATTGCTTTATGTGAATGAGTGTAACTAGTTTACCTGTGTATGCATAGGAAACAGAGCCGTAACAAGGAATTTTTGCGCCCGAGGCAAGGGCCAGCTCCAGGCTCTTCGGCGGCAGGTCCCTGAGTCCCTCTCGGAGGGAAGTGCCTGCCGCCGCCGCTTCATTCATTCTTCGGCGGCAAGTCCCTCAGTCCCTATCGGAGAGAAGGACCCACCGCTGAATTGCCGCCGAAGAATGAATGAAGCGGCAGCAGGTACTTCCCTCCGAGAGGGACTCGGGGGCCCGCCGCTGAATTGCTGTCGAAGAAGCGGCGGCGGTAGAGCTGCCACCGAAGCGCCGCCGATCGCAGCTTTCCCCCCCCTCCGCCCCGCTTGGGCGGTAGAGCTGCGCCCCTCCGCTTTGCGCGCCCAAGGCAAGTGCCTCACTCGCCTCGCCCTTGTTACGGCACCGATAGGAAATAGAAGATTCGCTTCAAAGCAACGGTCCACAGGCGATCTGCATTGCCTATACTTCCTCAGGATAAGGCCCTGATGTGACAGAATCCGAGGAGGCATGTCAGCCTGCTAGAACAGCTATAAAAAAGAAGCCTTGGGCCTAATCCTGCCACCTCTAGTCTGTGTAAACTTTGAACAGGGAAAGTGTAAGCTATAGAATGGAGATCTTCCAATAAATTATTTGGAATAACCTGGGAAAGGCCTGGAAAGACTCTAACAGACTTTACATATAAGATGCCTTTGGATGCTGACCTGTTGGGATGATTCCAAGGAGACTTTTACAAGCCAGCAGTTTATTTCATCACTGCTGTGATCTTGAACTATGAACACTGGAAGTCACATGTATGTATATTGATATTTTAACCATTTGTAACTCTCTTCTTTTTCCTTTTATTATTAAATCTTTAATTTTTAGTTACTAAAGGATCAGTATCAGCACATAGGTGCTGACTTTGAGTTTTCCCCGGAAGTGCTCCACCCTCAAGGCCCTACCCTCGCTCCGCCTCTTCCCGCCCCCGCTACTTCCCCTCCCCAAAGCCCCCACCTGCCCACCATTCTCTGTCCTCCCCAATACCTTCCCTGAGCTGCTGATCCGGGGTGCTGCCAATCAGCTGTGGCTGGTGGGTGCTGAGCACTCACTTTTTTTTTTTCTGTGGGTGCCCAGGCTCAGAGCACCCACAGAGTTGGTGGTGGATGAAATAAGGCAGCCTTTCCCAGAAACCTTCTGCAAAGGATTGCAAAGTACCTCCATGAAAGCTTCCTAGAGATCTCCATGGAGGATTCCCAGGCCATCCCCAGGCACATAAACAGTCTTTTTTGGAGAGCACCTCCTGCGTAGCTGGAGTGGCCACCGATACCCACTACACCTACTTTTTTGTTCAGATTAAACATAAAAAAAATAATAGCATATAACCCCTACAGTTTGACTGGAAATGTGGACTCACCAGAGGTGCCTTCCCCGGCATCAAGCTCCGCTGCCAACTGGTCCTGTGAAGGGATGGGCTCCGGTGTTAAAAACAGTTCTTGGCTGTTGGGAAGAATGTATCCTCCACTTGCCTGCCTCACATCCTCCTCCTCCTCTTCTTCCTCGTCAACAGTATCCTCCTTGTTGTTGCTCGAGGTCACCCGGGGCTCCTGGGAGGTCTCCACAGAGCGTTTTGGGGGTAGTGGTGGGGTCACCACCGTGAATCGCATACAGCTCCTCATAAAAGCGGCACATCTGTGGGACAGAACCAGAATGACTGTTCGCCTCCCTTGTCTTCTGGTACGCTTGTCGAAGCTCCTTTATTTTCACGCGGTACTGCTGTGTGTTCCTGGTGTAGCCCTTCTCCCTCATACCCCACACAATCTTGGCATAGGTGTCAGCATTTCTTCTGCTGGATCGGAGCTCTGCCTGCACAGAGTCTTCTCCCCACACAGCAATAAAATCCAGCACCTCCTGTGTACTCCATGCTGGAGCGCATTTGCTGCCTTGAGTCTCCATGATCAGCTGTGCTGGCAAGCTCTCCACGCTGATCAAACAGGAAATGAACATTCAAAAGTTCCCAGGGCTTTAACAGGGGAGCAGCTATTTCCTCTGTACCTGGCTGATGAGCAGTGGAGTTGTAAGTGCTCTCCCGAGCGGTCATAGTCAAGCACTGTGGGACACCTCCTGGAGGCCAATTCATTCAAATTACACAACGCAGTGTCTACACTATCCCCATGTCGACCTGTGGATGTTGAATTAAGCGCTACGCCTCTCGAGGAGCTGGAGTACAGAAGTCGACTTTACAGACCACTTAGGTTGGCAGAAGGGACTCGGTAGAGTAGACACACATATTAGGTCAATTTAACGCAGTTTCTGTCGACCTAAGTTTGTAGTGTAGACCAGGCCTGAGACTCAGGCTACATCTACACTACAGGGGGGGGTCGATTTAAGATACGCAAATTCAGCTACGCGAATAGCGTAGCTGAATTCGACGTATCGCAGCCGACTTACCCCGCTGTGAGGACGGCGGCAAAATCGACCTCCGCGGCTTCCCGTCGACGGCTCTTACTCCCACCTTCGCTGGTGGAGTAAGAGCGTCGATTCGGGGATCGATTGTCGCGTCCTGACGGGACGCGATAAATCGATCCCCGAGAGGTCGATTTCTACCCGCCGATTCAGGCGGGTAGTGTAGACCAGGCCTCAGTGGTGGTTGTTTGCTTTCACCAAGGGAAGTATGGGCTTTTAGCAGCACATTCTGCCCCTAAATGGCACTCCATCCCACCACCAGTCTACAATAGGAAATTGGATCCTGACTGAAAACATTTATGCAGTAACTGGTCTCCTGGGACCATTACCAGAATGGTTGAAGGGACAGTCCAGACTACACAAAACCTTTTGCCATACCATTACAGAAAGCACAAAACAGTGCTACAAACTATCAAATACACCCCATGGGGTTGGGTTATGGCTGTGGTGGGAATCGTAAGTGTGAATTTCCTGACATCTGTGCATTTAAAATCTCAAACCACAATGTTGGGTAGTTGTTTTCCGTATGCGATAGTTAGCTGTACTGTGTTGCTGGAGAACGGCTTTTCGTGTTCCTTTTCAATCTGGGCACAAGGTGGCAGAGTTGAAGCTTCTTCTGAGCAGAATGAGAAATGAGTGTTGGGGAGAATTTGTATTTACCTGCTAATGGCATTATATCATAGTTATCAACATATTAAAGACGAGGCAGTGTAACTTTTCCTAGATCACTTTAATCTATATTTCCATTAACAACTCCAGTCCTGTTTCTTTTAATATATGGACGGTTGTACTGTTGTAATGGCTGATTGTATCAGTTCTGGAATTGATTACATGTTCTTAAAGGGAGATGACAAAAGCCCAGTATTTTATCTACGTAATAAAGGAACTGTCCTTTTCTTTATGTCATGCGTAGCCTAGAAAAATGATTCCTGGGGTTTTTGATTTGGTTGGACGGGTTGACCAAAAAAAGGAACAAATTTTGAAAAAATAAACCCTAGCACTTATCTTTTTTCCTCCCATATTCAAAAATGTAGAAATTGGAAATCCAACCACCCGTGTAGCTGGTAAAAAAAAAAATTGAATTGTTCCTAAAATTTCAATTTTTTAATTTCTTTTTGTAAAAATTTCACAATGTGAAATTGTCCGCATTTGGAAATTTGAAAATTTTCAAACAGCTCTATTTGCATGTTCATTTTTTTAAAAACACTTGCATGCTCTGGTGACACAGAGCTAAACAAAATAGTGTCCAGTGAGTAAATCTGAATATACAATGCGAGAACAAAACATGCTCATATCACCTGGCTGTTGAGAGCTGACTTTATTGAACAGAGTTTTGCCATGGTGACTCGCCTGGCCATACAGCCAGCTCAGAAGCCCCACTGCTGTACGTACAAGTCAGGCAACCGCTGGATGAGTCACATTGTCAGCAACCTGACCTTGACCAGCTGGTCCAGGGCAGACATTTGGCAGAATCCCCTGCAGATTACGAGATGCTGTGCGGCTGTCATCTGCACCTAATCATATGAAGTAGTGGACATTAAACAATACAATTCTAGGATCCCAAGTAAAACTGACCCCAAAATCCTAAGCAGGGATTTGGAGCAATCAAATTTTTGAATTGCTCGGCTCCGGCTCCGCTCCAGCTCCGGGCAAAAACCTACTGGTCCGGGCTCCAGCTCCAGGCTCCGCTCCAAAGCCCTGATCCTAAGGCTGAAAAATTGCTCAGAGATTACATTCCCTAGTATCTAGTATTATGCAGGCAGATGAAACGTTACATATAAGCATCCAGCGCATCTAATTTGATAGAACTGTTTTCTAGCACAGGCCTTTTGGAGAAGCTGGCTTTCAGAAACCTACTCAGTGACCGTGTGGGTTTGGCCTTTAGTGGAGCTAGTGCAGGAGGTGATGTTTTTCTGCAACCCAGGTGCTCGTTTCCATAATTGGAAGGAGGGAGGACAAGGCAAACATCACCTGCCCTTCCACAGGGAAGAATCTCGCTGTGATGCAGCTGTCCATGGCTAGTGGGAGTGAATTAATCCCTGCTTGCTTAACTGTGAGCACACCAATAGACCCATTGGCTTCATTGGAAGTTAGATCAGGCCCTGTAATTGCACATGCAGTTTTCGCCTTGCAATGCAATTTGAGAGGATTAGGGACTTTTCATTCTGCTTTATGGAGTGTCGCTGTATTGGCATGTACCCTCTATGCAGGTTCTTGTTCAGTCTTGTATCACATTCCTTAATGCATTTTGAGACCGTTGGGGTGTAAAATGCGACACATACTAAAGTCGCACTATTGTGTGCTATTTAACAATTTTGTCATCTTCTTGGGATGTATAAGCATCACAACATCCTTCTCATAACCACTGTCCGTCGGCATTTTCCTTTGCATGCCAGAGAGATTGCGCCGAATGCTAATTCAATAATTCGATTACTGTCTCACTTAGTAACAGTAAATCTTTCTTATCCCAGAGACTGTTTGCTCTTCAGTTATCTCACTTGTTTTCTTAGTGCAAAAGCTAATTCTGTGGTTTACATTTGAAAGAACTACAAAATCACTTTCAACTGTGTAGAGAGGATTAGGAGAAGGCTGTCTTCCCCTCACGTGCTCCGCAGTAGTTACCATGGGAACCACAGTAGAAAGATTTTTGAAAACCAAAAAGTCAAACAGATTGTGTTTCCGACAACGGGTATTGTCTTATTTATTGATTCATTTGGTTTAACTCTTTCATAGCCGGCAGATATTGTTCTGAAAATAGACTTTAAAAGTAGAGGTGTTTTTCAAAATTTGCACCTTAGTCACCTGATCTGTCTCTTTCCCCCATCACAAGGTCCTCCCTGCCAACCCCCAGCCCTGGCTCACTCCTGACATCCACTTCCCCCACCCCATGCTCTCATGAGGCGGAGTATCTCAAGTGGAAATCCCATGACCAGCCAACTTCTTCCACTACAAATTTGTTCTCTCCTCCTTCAAAAAGCGACAAAGAGTCCTGTGGCACCTTATAGACTAACAGACGTATTGGAGCATAAGCTTTTGTGGGTGAATACCCACTTCGTCAGACGCATGTAGTGGAAATTTCCAGAGGCAGGTATAAATATGCAGGCAAGAATCAGTCTAGAGATAACGAGGTTAGTTCAATCAGGGAGGGTGAGGCCCTCTTCTAGCAGTTGAGGTGTGAACACCAAGGGAGGAGAAACTGATTGAACTAACCTCATTATCTCTAGACTGATTCTTGCCTGCATATTTATACCTGCCTCTGGAAATTTCCACCACATGCGTCTGATGAAGTGGGTATTCACCCATGAAAGCTTATGCTCCAATATGTCTGTTAGTCTATCAGGTGCCACAGGACTCTTTGTCGCTTTTTACAGAGACAGACTAACACGGCTACCCCTCTGATACTCTCCTCCTTTAGTTCTGCCATCTTCCTAGCTGAACATCTCTACTGCTCCAATTTAACTGAATCCCAAGCTCACAATCCCAGTCAGCTTGTTACCGCCTTTGAGTCACTCCTCAAACCCTTCCCCACCCCCTGCCAACTCCCACCTACACTAGTCTCTCTACACAGGATCTCACGGATTTCTTCAAAGAGAAATTTGACAAAAGATGACATGGTCTTCCCCTTTGCTTGCCCTCCCTTCCCCTCCTACAACTCTCTTCTCCTTCTCTGCAGTTACAGATTTCTCATCTGCTCTCCTCCTCTAACCCCTCAACTTGCCCCGTACTCCATCCCATCCCATCTCCCTCACACCCTCTTCCTAGTCTTTCCCCGAGCCTTCTCCTTAACCTCTCACTCACCTCTGGCTCTTTCCCCTCACAATCATCGGTTATGCGCAATGTGCCCAGCCATTTAATGGCGTTCTCAGCCAGGTGGAGAGCTGGTAGCCTGCCGTCACAATAAGTCAGTGGGCACTTGACAATGATATGCGACATAGTCTGACGTTGACCACAGCTGCATCGCGGGTCATTAGAAAAAACCCATTTAAAGAGATGGACCGCACAGTTGTCCTGTCCTGTTCAAAACCGGTTCAGAGATGGCCACAGGTGCTTTCAACCCCTCGCAATACAAGCATAATTTAGTCTCTCACATCTTAGAAAACCCCCACCCTTGATCCCACTTGCTTCTCCAGTTACAGATGAAAGGGGAAGGGATATGGGGAGGTAAACTCATTGAATGCACTGCCTAGGATAGCAATCTGGAGTTTCTTTCCTCCAATTCCACCCTAGACTCTCTCCAGTCCAACTTCCATCCCTCAGGCTCCATTGAAATGGCTGTTGCCAAAGTCTCTAATGATCTGTTTTTGGCCAAAATTCAGAACCAGTCCTCCATCCTCAGTCACCTCTGACATTCTTGACCATGTTCTCCTTGATCTCTTGTTCTCTGCTAGCTTCCATGGCCTGTCCCTTCCTGGTTCTTTTCCTACCTCTCTCATTGTTCCTTTAGTATGTCCTTTAGAGGATCCCTGTCATCCCCCTCCATCTTTCCATGGAGTCTCCACAGGGCTCTATCATTGGCCCCCTTCTCTTCTCTTCTCCCTCTACACCTTATATCTGGGTAATCTCATCCACATACACAAATTCGGCTGCCATCTCTATGCTGATGACTCACAGACCTACCTCTCTACTACACACCTGTCTCCTTCTGTCCAAACTAAAATTTCAGCCTCTCTCCTGATATCTCCTCGTGGATGTCTAAGCCATCAGCTCAAACTCAAATGGCTAAAACTGAACTCCTAATCTCTCCCTCCAAACCCTCCCCCACCTCTCTGTCCCCAGTCAATGGGGACAACACATCATCCTTCCTGTCACTTAAGCCCATAACCGGAACTTCACCCTGGACTCCGACCTCTCTCTAGGTCCTCACATCCAGGCTATGTCTAAACTTTGCAGATTCTCTCTGTATAAGATCCAGCCTTTCTTATCCAAGCTCATAAGATGTCTCAGTTACTGCAACATCCTTTTTTCTAGCCTTGACAAATGCAATCTTGCCCCACTTCTATCCATTCAGAAGGCTGCTGCCCTGTTGCTTTGATCATGTCTCCCCTCTCTTTGCATCCCTCCTCTATCGCATCAAACACAAGCTACTTGTCTTCACTTTCAAGTTCCTTCACAGCCCACCCGCATCAACCTATCATTTCTATCCTGGTGACTCGCCTTCAATTAGCCCAGGGTGCCAGCCTCCATCACCCACTTGTTCCATTTTCAAACAAGCCCTTTCGTGCTTCCTCCTGTGCTGCCCCTCATGGGTAGAAGCTCCCTGTGAACATCTGCAAAGCTACCTCACGATCCTGCTTCAAATCCCTCCTCAGACCTCTCCCTTGCTGTGATGCCCGCAAAATGCTTGACAACAGCCAGGCTGCTGGCATGCTGAGACCACTGCCAATCATGCCAACCAACACTGGCTCATTTGCTTTACATACAACAAGGGATAGCGCAGTGGTTTGAGCATTGGCCTGCTAAACCCAGGGTTGTGAGTTCAATCCTTGAGGGGACCATTTAGGGATCTGGGGCAAAAATCTGTCTGGGGATTAGTCCTGCTTTGAGCGGGGGTTGGACCAGATGACCTCCTGAGGTCCCTTCCAACCCTGATATTCTATGATCTGTCTTTTGTCTTATACATAGAGTGGAAGGTCTCTGGAGCAGGGGCTCTTTTTGTTCTGTACAGCATCTAGCCCTGTGTGGTCTGGTCCATGACTGTGGCTCATAGGTGTTACTGCAAAACAAGTACATGATCACGTACTATTTTTTCCACAGAACTGTGGCTTCACAGAGCACACTGGATGGATGGTGCTTACTGAATGCATAGGTATTCGATATTTCTTTTTATTCTCATTGTTCAACATGTGCCTCCATGCATTTTTGACTGCACACCATCCACACCCTGCACTGAACACACAATTATTCATTTCCTACTGAGCTTTTCTATGGTGCGCTTTTCGTGGTTTCTGAGTTCTTCACAAACATTAATGAATTTATCTTCACAACACCCCTCCAAGGTAGGAGTCCTACACAAACAGTTTCATTTGCTATACAACTCAATTCATTCTCAGAGTACCATCCATCCTCGGTAACTGAAGACTATCATAATGCGGACTTCTATTCTCTCCCATCCCTGGCTCCTGCCTCTCTTCTCCCATCCTTGTTCCTATTTTCAGAGCTTTATAACTTGGGCAAATTTGGGCAGATTTTCACAGAGATGGCAAAAGGCACATCCCTGACTCCAGGGTGACCCAATGGCAAATTTTAAGTCCCTGTTGAAAAGTGTGGAGTTGCTGGAGCTATTCAAGGATGTAGCTATAAGATTTTTTTTTTTTAACCTGGATAAAACATTTTTTCCTAACCTCAATCTCAGAAAAAGAAGAACCATTTTTAGCTGAAACTTTCCACAAAAATTCAGCCTTAGTAGACACCTGGCATGGGACATTTCAGCCTGAGTGGCTTAAGTTTGGCAAAATTAAAAGCAACTGAAAACAGGGTCTTATAAAGGTAAAATGTCAAGCAAGCCTAACTCTAGGTGTCCTTACCTGCGCAGCCGATAAGAGTTTGCCACAAAACTGGTCACATGTATCTACTATGAATTAAGGAGAAAAAAAGCAAAGGAAAGAAATGGGGAGAGGGCATGTACAATCAGTAGCACTGCATTGCCCAGACAATGGGAGATTAAGGGCCAGAATCTCCACTGTCCTACCCCTTGTGTAATCATGTACATCAGCGTAACATGGGCATAAATTCTTACCATTCTCGCTGAGTGGGGTTTTACACCCACTTTGCACTGGTGTAAATGGTGTACGAGCCAATGGAGAACCTGGGCCTCCTGTCCTTAACTAACAATAGAACTAGCACCCCAGGGCAAACTCAGCAACTTGGATCTGTTCTGTATTGGTTCATCACCGCACGCTCTGAGCACCTTCCAATAGTGCATTAAACAATGAGACAAAGATCCGTCACTTGTTTGTTCCCTCATCCTCGCTCAGGTGTGTGCAGTGGTGTGTCTTGTTCGGGGAGGGTTTGGGCTGGGGCGGGTTAAATGTAATGTACATGTTGCTCTGTATTTGTGTTAGAAAAGGCCAAAGAAACGTGCCTTGCACTTGGAGGTGAAAGTGGGGAGCTTTGTGATAGTCCTTAGTTCCTGGGTCGAAGGAGAGAGGAAAACGCTAGTCAAATATTTTTGTTTGAAAAAGCAATTGTTTTTAATTTGAGAGTCTGCACCAATGTTCCGTTACTGATTTGGGATCTTTCCCCACCGGAACAAATTACCAAGGATCATGGTGGATGCTCCATCACTAGCAATTTTTAAATCAAGATTGGTTTTTCTAACAGATCTGCTCCAGGAATTATTTTGTGGAAGTTCTATGGTCTGTGTTATACAGGGGGTCACTACAGCGTTTCTAAAACTCCATTGCATCGCAACCCCCTTCTGACAACAAAAAATTACTACACGACCCCTGGAAGGGGGATTAACAGCTGAGCCCCTCCGCTTTTGGGGCGGGAGGGGCAAAGCCGAAGGTTGAGGGCTTCAGCCCTGGGCAGGGGGGCTGAAGCCTGAGCCCTGCCACCCAGGGTTGAAGCCCTCAGGTATGGCTTGGACTTTGGCTTCAGCCCTCGGTCCCAGCAACTCTAACACCAGCCCTGGCAACTCCATTAAAACAGGGTCATGACCCACTTTGGGGTCCCAACCCACAGTTTGAGAACCACCGGATGATCACAATGGTCCTTTCTGGCCTTGGAATGTATGAACAGATTCCTTTTGCACAAAGCTTTGTATTTCATCGTCCAGAAATAATTGAAAATAATAGGCCGGGTTTAAATACAAGAAACCAAATTTTCCTCCCACTTATACTTATTGAAATCAACAGTGTGGCACTGTTTTTGGCCCTGTCTCTCCCTTAAAGAGGTCGCAAGGTTGGGGAGAAGGGTTGGGGTAGGCATCCGCACTGCAGAACAGGTGTAAAAGCTGTGTGTGTACTGTAAGCCCTCTGCTAGTTTCTGCAGCCCGCTGGCTGACTGACATTCAGGATTTGGGCAGATTAATGTGTCTCATTAAATACGTTATCACTTTAATCATAGGAAGTGGCACCGATGTGACATTTGAAGCTGAAACCAGGCAGACAGAACAGTAATTTATTTATTATGCCCATTGTAGCATGTGGTCATATTCCCATTCGCTAGCCCCTGCATGAGGGCATACGGCCTGTTGTATTGTCATGTAGGCTGTGATGATCAAACAATGTCCACCCTGCACAGTTTCTGAAGTTCAATGGGTTCTCCTGTGCTGTAGCTAAGGTAACAATCCTATCTTCTGAGTCAAGAGATCAGACCAGCCTTCCAGTAAGAGAATCTCACTGATATTGTCATAACGGGAGCAACGCTCTACCACACAGCCCCGACATTTTACTGGTGTCATGCAGTACTGCTTGAAAACAGTTTGCTAAGTGCAGAAAGATCAATGGGATCATATCATCCCACTTATCATTCTCTAGGCCAGTGACGGTTCCCCTTTCCTGAGGGAGTTTATTCCGGTTTGGACTGAACCATGTCGGTCTTTGACTCCGAACTCTCTCTAATCACTTCTCTGCCATCCAGATCAAATCCCGTGCTTTGCCATGCCTTGCCACTACAACATTACAGCAGCTTGCAGACAGGAGGAAACCGTTTTGCTTCCGGTTCTTGGTTCAGTGCCTGAAGTTAGCCAGAACTGGCTGGATATTGGCAGAAACTCCACAGCCAGTTAATCGGAGAATTATTTTTAATCAAACTGGAGATTTTTCTTCAAACTAACCACCTAGAGGGGAACATGCAAACTTGAACTATCAAGCAGAACAGCGAAGAAAGCCTGCCATGGGAGCAGCTGGTTGAGAGCAGGGCTATGTCTGCTGATCCTTCTTCAGCAAGCCAGAAAATTGCCTCTTCCGAAGCACTCTTGTTTGAATACAGGGCAACATTTTTGTTCGTTACGCATATGCCTTCCACCTTGTACTCTTCTGCCATCTAAGGTGGAAGATACAAAATGGTCGTAAATATCAACAGAACAATGTCATTCCATAGGGCCTGATCCATGGTCTATCAAAGTTGATGGGAGTCTCTTCCATTGCCTTCAGTGAGCTCTGGATCAGGCCTATAGTGTGGTACGAATGTCACATTAACATGTTATATTAAAATATCCAAGCTAAAAAAAAATTGCTATCTTCATGAATGACCTGCCTGCTGTCTGGAGCTGGTTCTTGGTTTGATTTCCGGAGTCATGATTATGAGTCTGTATTAGAGGAGCCCAAAGCAAAACTTTCGATCCAAACCCTCTGAATGTTGGGGAAGTTTGAATCCAGTTCTGGATCTTCGCTTCCTAATTTGGGCTCATCTCTAATCAATATAGATCTAAATTGCTGCGTGCCTGGCCTCAAAGCCAAGAGGAGCAATATTTACCTTGACAATATACTCTGTGGCAATGACAACAGTATCGACTCCAGGGACATTAGAACAGGAAAAGCAGAGAAAAGGATTCAGTTGAAAGGTGGGATAGTTCACTTTAGAAAATCATCTGGCTTCAACTGAAAATTAAGATCTAGCAAAAGCTGATGTCTTTTAAGATCATAGTCTTCTGAAAATGTAACCATAAACGTTTGCAACATGGGTCCAAATCGGTGGGCCCTCTGCCACTGACCACAGTGCAGAATTTGGTTCTGTAGCTTTTGCAGCAACTGAGCTCAACCACTTTGAAGTATGTATAGTGGGGGAAAAACACCATGGGATGCAAGATAATTACAGTAAGTAGATTGAATCCACTACAATCAGCAAAACTCAGATCCAGCTCATCTTACAAACACCCAACGTGTTTGGGTACAGCTGTGATCCAAGCTTAGATTTCAACCAACACAGTCCTCAAAGTTAGAATGTGTTTATTAGATCCAGGTCTTTGAGCTGGACCCAGAGGTGAAAGTAAGCCGGTACGCCCCGGTACGGCATACCAGGGCGGATCGGCTTCCCCTGGCAGCAATTTAAAGGGCCTGTGGCTCCCAGCAGCGGCTGGAGCCCTGGGCCCTTTAAATTTCTGCCAGAGCCCTGCTGCCGGAGCCCTGGGGAAGCGGTGGCGGGGCTCCGGCGGCTATCTAAATGCTGCAGTCGCCGCTACGGCCCCGGCCTTTAAAATAGCCGCCGGAGCCCCGCCGCCGCCTCCCCAGGGCTCCGGCAGCAAGGCTCCGGGGATGATTTAAAGGCTCCGGGGCTCCAGTAGCCGCTACTGCCCCAGGCCCTTTAAATCGCCACCCGAGCCCCGCTGCTGGAGCCCTGGGGTAGCGGCGGTGGGGCTTTGGCGGTGATTTAAAGGGCCGGGGCTCCCGGCTGCCGCTACTGCAGCGGAGCCCCGGGCCCTTTAAAGCTCCGCCAGAGGCTTGGAGCCCCCTCTGATGGGGATTTAAAGTGCTCGGGGCTCCACTGCGGTAGCAGCAGCTGGAGCCCCGGGCCCTTTAAATCACCCCTGGGGCTCCCAGCCGCCTCTGCACCTGGTAGCTCCGGGGGTGATTTAAAGGGCCCGGGGCCCCCAGCTGCTGCTACCACAGCCCCAGCCCTGGGCCCTTAAATCCTGATTTAAAGTGCCCGGGGATCTAAAGGCCCAGCCTCTTCCGGTAGAGGCCCCGCCCCCTCCTAAGGACTCCAGAGTACCGGTAAGTCCTTTATGTTACTTTCACCCCTGGCTGGACTCGTGTGGAACTACGAGAGAGCCGGGATCATGGTAAACACCATAGAAAAGGTGCTCTTGAGGAAGAGAGATCCATTCTAGGAAACAGTTGATAAACACTGAAACCCAGAAAAGACAAAACAAATGCACAATCAAACCAGGCTCTGTGTATGTTACACATGCCCCTCTGTGCCTGATCCACAGAGAATGGGAGTCTGTTACATCCCTCATCCATAGTTCCCAGTCTTTTAGTTTAAGATGTAGCCACTCATGATTTTAGCTCTGGAGAGGCCCACTTCAACACCCAGCATCAGCCAAGATGGCACCTGTCACATGTTTCTAGATAACAAAGTCTTGTGAGGTTTTCATTCTATCTTCATCACAGCTGAAGGCTAAGGAAAAATGTAATAACTGTCTGGTCTCAAGAGTAGAAATGGTAAGAAAACACATGGCAATTTGTCTGAAAAAGGCTGATAGAGCTGTGTGGAAAATACACGTTGCCGTTAAAACCAAGGAAAAAGTATTTCCACTATTTGCAAATAGTTGACCATATCATTATTGAACAATGGCAGTATTACAATGGCAGGTACAAACCTCAACCAGTGCTAGGCACTGTACAAACATATAGTGACAGTACCTGGCCCAGAGAATTTATAGTTCGAAAGGCAAGATTCTAACAGGTGGATGAGAAAATAAGTGAGATAGGGAAAGGAGGGTGGGATAGCACAGGTTGTGTTAGCCTAGACCAGGATGTGTACAGTTCTTAGCCAATCCATGTTTTCCACCTTTTTTCTGTGGAAATGAAAGAACATTTTAAGCTGAGAAACTGTCTTTCTACACTGCCCTGGACACTTTATACCAGTGGAACTCCACTGCATGGTAATGCTACACTGCCCAATGA
Source organism: Emys orbicularis (assembly GCF_028017835.1). NCBI lineage: Eukaryota > Metazoa > Chordata > Testudines > Emydidae > Emys > Emys orbicularis. Next base: position 8,165,928 of record NC_088686.1, on the reverse strand, counting down.
CATCAGCGTAATTCCAGAGTATCTCTACTTAAACATGAGTTACTGAGTCCAGAATCTTTCCAACTGAGTATCAGATGGGTTCACTTCTATAACAAGACCACCTCCATTAGACCATTTATGCTAAAAAGAAAACACAGCTTCTATTGGCAAAAAGGGTGAAATTTCACCTTAAGGCATAATGGAAAATTCCTATTAACTTTGACAAAAAGCCCAGGTTTAGCATACAGAGTGGAGACTCGACCATCACCTGTCCCATCTTGTAGCTGCGTTCAGAGCACAACATATGACTCTATCGACATTCCAGAAACAACACCCCCGTTCACCATTCCACTACAAAACAAAGGCCTAGTCTAACTCTTCCACCTTGCCTCTAGAACTGGAAATCCCACTAGACCTTTCAGATCCATCCTAGTGATGTAGGCCAGAGATCTCGGCCTCTAGATCCATATTGACACCACAGACCTCTGAGTACCCCATTCACCACATCAAACAACGTACTACAGAAGAGAGAAGGGAGCAGACATGGCAGTACATTTTGTTCAAAAAAAGTCTGTATCCCCAATCCTGTAATGAATTCTGCACTTGCTCAGGGATCCATCTCCATAGAGCTCATTGCAGGATTGGGGCCAAAAGCTATAATCGTCCAGTAATAATAATAATGAATGACTCTTTTAAGTATTGTAGATGGTGGGTAAAGATATGGGAGCAGATTTAAGGTTCTTTGTGGAACCTTACTTCTAGATTTCCCTACTTTCAGACATTTAGTTCTTGTAATTAGTCTATAGCATTCTAATCATGTTTTGAACAAATGGATATTTATGTATAACCTTAGTTCTGTTGTAACTCCGTTTTTGGTTTGGGAATTTTAAATTGTGAATAAAGGACACACAACAAATCAAAACTCCAAAGAGTTGTGATGTTTGTTTCACAATGGCAATCTATAAACGGTTTCATTGAAGGACCTTATTTTGCCTCCTCTACTTACCTCGAACAGACCCTTTCGCCACAAACAGCCCTGTTGATTTCAGTGGGACGACTCACAAAGTACGCTATTACTCCAGGCGAGCGTTGCATCATGTACTAGTAAATTATAATGAAACTACTTTAAATTGAAGTAAATGGATTTGTTCAACTCCTTTTCTCAAGAAGCATATTAAAATTTTAGTTTTTAAGGGAATAATTGAGTCAGATCTTGTAAGAATAGGTTTGCTCTCGGTTATTCAGAGGGTTTTCTCTCTGGCATACATATCTGAAATTTTGCTGTGAAAAGCTTCGCCCACGCTCCACTTAACCATAGGTGCTGTCGCTGCTGTGGGGGCTGATGCAAAATGTTCTTTCACCCACTTTTGCTTTCCTGCCTCTGCCTTTAAAAATGTCACTGAGAAACCTGTTCAAGAAACCACCCTTATTAGGCAGACTCCTGTCGTAAGAGACCACCCCCAAATGTAATGGGCCAGATTCTGCTTTTCTTTATGCCAGTGTGTATCCAGAGAAACTCCCCTAAAGTCAGAGTTACTCCAGTAGAGAAAGGTGCAAGTTAGAGCAAAATCTGACCCACTGAGTATAACTCTGCTCTACCTTTATTAGCAGACCACTTCAATTATTTTGGGGTGGTCTTTAAGTTGTCATGAGGAAGCTTTCATTGTAATCATCATCATTGCTTTCTCTAGCCAATAACACAGGTTATCATAGCAGATGCAAGCAGAAGTAATCTCTTTGCAATATTCTCTAGTGCACTTTAACGAAGTACTGTTTCAAACACCACTGTTAAAGTGCAATAGGGAACCTTTAGTGCTCACCAGCTGGGTCTACACAGACCAATTAATACGCAACACAAGTGTGCTTTAGAACCTCCATTGTCTGCATTACTCCATGTAGACAAGCTCTTGCATATAAGTAACCATTTCTGGTGTTTATTGGTGTTTATTTTATTTTGGGATGTTTTATCAGTGTTTTAGTTAAAGTCAAAAATTAGAAGGCCTAATCATAGGCCACAAAGAGCAGATGGATCTCAAGATGAGATATAAAGAGTCAGATACAGACATAATTGTTCTGACCACTTCAGTAATCACCTAGCACTGAAGCCAATGATCAGTTTTGCAGCTAAGTTTCATTTACACATGTTTTTTTCCATTAGGAATATTTCCTCACATCTAACAACGGCACGATTGAAAATAAGGATTTTCGGGGTAGGAGCCGTCAATGTCTTTCCAGAATGCTTAGCACAATGGCGTTCTGACCCTGAATGGGACATCTGGGTGCTACTAGAATATAGTTCTTCTGCCCAGAGTCAATCCCGTCAAATGGGGTCTGTTCTACAAGTCCTCTCCTACTAGAATATAGCTATTTAGTCTTAAAACACAAATAATAGATGATACAGGCTTCTCCCATTTTAAAAAAAAGTCTTATTTTCTCAGATACAACTCGGATGCCACAGACATAATATGTCATTGACATTAAGCCCGATTCCCATCTTGGGCAAAGCTTTCCTTCCTGGATCATTGCTCTGTTCAGGAGGCCAACGTGTTGGTCCTTCTATAATACACAGCATCTGAGTTACAGTAACATGGTCTCTCCTAGAGTCTCACTACTAGAGGGAGCTCTTGCACAAACCTACCAGATATCGCTATGTACTACTCATTAATCTCCTTGTGGACAGAGATCTTTCTGCAATTTCTCACTCCTGCACTTTTTGCCGTTCATCTTCCTTTCCAGAGTAGTCCCATTGTCTTAAACTACTGGGATGAGTAAGGGCTGCCTGCGCACGAAAGGGCTTGTGGGGCTGGCCCCAGAGATTGCAATCTCTTTGTGGCAGTCCCCCTGCCTTTATTCATTTCGAGGCTGGGTACATTTACGGTACTAAATAATGAAGCAAAATCTGCCCTCGAACATAGCATGGGTACACCTAAGTCATTGGGGATGATGCCTGTGTATTTAAGAGGCGAACTGAGTCTTTAGGGCCAGATTTTGAAGAGCGCTCAGCCCCTAGGTTGCAGCTGGGAGCTAAGCTCTTTAGAAAACCTGGCCACAGTTGTGGGGGTAGAAATCTTGAACGTCTGGCTCTTAATGTCCTTGCACGGTTGCAATTTATTTTCATGACAGCATGGAGCCAAATTTTCTAATATGATATTTTTCTGTGCCAATTTTCCTCAATCTGTAGGAAAAAGTGTTTTCGTTGCTTGTTTGTTTTTTAAACCACTGGAGGTTGTTGCAATTGTCTTTCCGTAACAATCTATCACTCTGGATTCTGAATTGCAGAATCACAGAAATGAAAGACAGAGGAAATCTATGTGTTCCTCTTGTCCATGGGCCTGCCAGTGCAGGACTGTGTCTTACACTATATTAAATGCTATGGATGCTAAGGGAGTCCGATTCTCATTAGCACTTCATAACTACTCACCAGAGTCCAATAAAGGAAATTAATTTCACAGACGGGCAAACAAAAGCTGGGAATTTCCATGCCGCCGATGGGACCCAGCTTCCCTTCTCCCTTTGCAAGGGAGACATTTCTGAGCTCAGAACCTCTTGCCCTTAGCGTCGCAGCTGATGAAGATGAGACTGAAAATTGTTCTGGGAGAAATGCCAAACAAAAACAAATGGGGAAATACATCTACACAGAAAGCAGAGAGTACATTAGGACCTGATCCAAAGCCTGTGGATGTCAAAGTAGTTCCATTGGCTTCAGTGGGTTTTGGAAGCTCTTAATGAGTCAATGTAGTTCTCTCTGGATGGAATTCACACCTAGCCAGCAGGTAAGCATGAGGCCAGTGCACCACACACATCTTCAAATCGAGCTTAAGTGATGTCTAGTCCTTGGGCTTCCTGCACAGGAGTAAGTTTCATTTGGTCCACTGAGCTCATGGGATTTTCTGTCCGATGGAAACAGCAGGAAGTATATGACTGCTGGGGACAATTCTTCCCCACTCCCAGCTTAGCTCTTGCTACCCATTGACTCCAGGAATCAGATTTGTGCACATAGACTCATAGGACTGGAAGGGACCTCAAGATTTCATCTAGTCCAGTCCTCTGCACTCATGGCAGGACAAGGTATTATCTAGACCAGGGGTTGGCAACATTTGGCACGTGGCTCGCCAGGGTAAGCACCCTGGCGGGCCGGGCCAGTTTATTTACCTGCTGACGCGGCAGGTTCGGCCGATCGTGGCCCCCACTGGCCGCGGTTCGCCGTCCCGGGCCAATGGGGGCGGTGGGAAGCTGCAGCCAGCACATCCCTCGCTCATGCCGCTTCTCGCCGCCCCCATTGGCCCGGGACGGCGAACCGCGGCGAGCGGGGGCCGCGATCGGCCGAACCTGCTGCGTCAGCAGGTAAATAAATTGGCCTGGCCCACCAGGGTGCTTTCCCTGGCGAGCCGCGTGCCAAATGTTGCCGACCCCTGATCTAGACCATCCCTGACAGGTGTTTGTCTAACCTGCTCTTAAAAACCTCCAATGATGGAGATTCCACAACCTCCCTAGGCAATTTATTCCAGTGCTTAACCACCCTGACAGTTAGGAAGTTTTTCCTAACATCCAACCTAAACCTCCCTTGCTGTAGTTTAAGCCCATTGCTTCTTGTCCTACCTCAGACGTTCAGAGAACAATTTTTGTCCTTCTTCGTACCTATGATGTAGCCTATTAACAGCCATATACTGGGCCCCGCAGTCATTATGGTACCACGAGTTTACATGACAATGAATTGGAAAGGTAAAATAGTCCGTTATAGCGAGACATTAAGAACCTGACAAGCTAAAAGGTGAAAGTAGCTTATTTTTCAGAGAGCGGCAACATTTTCTCTCATGGTTGTTCAGAACATGGAAGGAGCAGCTGGCTGTTTCTTCCCCATAGAGGTTGAGACAAACAGGTGGCTCAGTCCTGCTGAGACAGAGATGGTGCAGACGTAGTTTGAAGGTCAAACCTTCCTCGGGCAGGGAATTTCCCATCTCCTCGCTCCCACAGCATGGTGTGGGGAGGCGGGGAGAGGAGAAGGTTTGCATTGAAAGGCAGCGCAGAAGAAACAGCATATTTTCAGGATGGTTTGAATGTGGATGAGAAATTGCTTGTTGGACAAGAAGGGTCTTCCCGCTCCAGAGGGCAGCATCGAAGATGAGATGACAAGAGGAGGAGAAGGGGTAATTGGCAGAGAGGTTTGAGAGGTGCAGAGACCACCAGAGGAGGAATTAAGAGAATGATTAAAGGATTAGAAAACGTGCATTATCAAGGATCAAGGAGTCCAATCGACTGATCTTAACAAAGAGAAGGTTAAGGGGTGACTTGATCACAGTCCAAGTACCTATATGGGGAACAAATATTTAATAATGGGCTCTTCAGTCTAGCAGACAAAGGTCTAACGTGACGCTAGGTAAATTCAGACTGAAAATAAGGCGTAAATTGCTAATGGTGAGAGTAATTAACCACTGGAACAATTTGCCAAGGGTCCTGGTGGAATCTCCATCACTGATCATTTTAAAATCAAGATGGGATGTTTTTCTAAAAGCTCTGCTCTAGGAGTTATTTTGGCGAAGTTCTCTGGCCTGCGTGAACAGGAAATCACACCAGATGATCAAAGTGGTCTCGTCTGGCCTTAGACTCTATCCGAGAAGAGATCCACAGTAATATTTACATGGAGCTGCACGGTGTTGTGTAGAATGGTTGCCTGAAATTCTCTTTAGAGTCAGGAGACATGAACTGAAGCATCTGGATTCGTGCGCCCAGCTCCTGCCGTTACGCGTGCACGTTGGGATATGCACATGCAGATGGAGCTAGTTAGGCACCTTGTGTGCACACGCCGTTATTGTCACGGCGTGTATCAATGCAGGTGGGTGTGCATGGGCACCTGGGCCTCCAACTTCAGAGTCTGTGGTTTTCAATGCACTCATCACTATGCCACACGTCCCTGAAAAAGTGGCAGCCACACAAGGGAAGATCACCCTAAGGAAGCTGCTGATGCTGCAGTCATTGGATTTTCACGGTAAATGAAGTCGTTACGCTGATTGTCTCCCGTGCTTTTGGAGATTAGACAATGGAGCCTAAAATGCCGCTTTGGCTGATGGGCCAATTTATGTGATCTCTCTGCAGGGGCTGGACAAGCAGAGCATTTCCCAGATCTCAAGAGACCAGGGGCCTAAGCCTGAGATGAAAGGCCTGGTAGCCATGTGTCCGTGAATACTCACTGGTGCTGCTCCTGCAACAGGGGTGGGGGATTCTGTGGTTAAGGCAGTTAAATCTTCACTGCATCTCCCAACATCACCCCTAACAACTGCCCGATGGCACACATTTTGGCTACTACAGTATTTTCGGGTGCTCCAGCTGGCCTCCCACTCCTCAGCCAGAACCTCGCCAAGCTGTGAGCCACAGTCATTCTTCCCAGCCTACGGGCTGTGCGTCATGCCTGTGGAGGATGTTCAGCGTATGGTGTCAGTGAAATACAAAGCTCTCCAAATCAGGAACATACCAACTTTCAGACTTGTCTGCTGCAGCATCTCATTAACTTGGCATTTTAGTTTTGCCTTCATTTTTTTTTATTCTGGTTCTTATTTTAATCATCACCCATTTGTGCAATTTATGCAGGCAGCAGCAGCAGCAACGTAGGAATATCATTAACCGGTGTATTAGAAGCCCCAGCATGCCAAGCACTGTACCAACAGTAAGAGACAGCCCCTTCCCCAAAGTGTGTACAGTCCAAATAGACAAAGGATGGAGAGGAAACAGGCCAAGTGACATACTCAAGGTCACACAGCAGCAAAACAGGGACAGAAACCAGCTCTCCTGCCTCCTTGTCCCTAGCCCCACTGACTGTACATTGCCTCAACGGAGCCTGCTGTGTCACACGATGAACCGACTGATTTTGTGCACGGGCCTTTTCCTCAAATGTGCCTCTTATTGTTTTGCAAACACCCCTGGCTTAAATCTTGAACTCGAGCCAGGCTGTGTGACCATTGCCCATCGAAGGATTTAACCACACACCATAACGCTTTCCTCCCCGTTTTGTTTTTCAGCAGTCTTTAAACCTCTTTACTTGTGCATAAAAGTCTCTGACTAAAAATAATCCAGTGCAGTTTTAATTCTTGGCGTTGCAATTAAAGAGATATCGCTCCGACTCGCCGTGAGCTGAAATCCCTTTGTGCATGTATCACGGGAGTCAGAGCTCATGTGGGTATATATGAAAGGGGAGAGTTAAAACTGGAATCTGAGGCTAACAAGCAACTTGGCTTTGTGACGTTTGATTGTACGGTGATCAAGCTTGATTTAAATCAGTGATTTAAATCGTGGGTTCTTGCTTGCTGATTGAAAGTATTGATTTTAATTCTGTTTTGCATTCATATTTTTTATTTTCCTTTTAAAAAAGTTCATTCTCTCCAGTTGGTAACCATTAAAACATGTTGATTTGCAACCAAATATAGCTTTTAAGTATGTTTGGGTGCTTCTTTTTGCTAGCCAGGAGGATACATAATTGTTAAATAAATGCGTATAGATATAGTGTTTCTTAATTTGCATATTTTTTATTTAGAACATGGTGAACGACATTTCTGATTTACCCAATAAGTTTTTACTTGGGATTTGTGTCAAGCTGCATTGGATGGAAACTGGAATTAAATTAAAAGTGTACAGAACGAGCATTTTAAAATTTTAAACTGCCTTGAATGTGCTGGATGCACAAGGGAAAAAGTAAGTTTCTCAAATGTTTTGTATTAAAGCCTAACTGATTTATTAAACAGAGGAAGGGATTTACTAAACTACCATTCACTCTGCTTAGTGAATTGAGAGATTGTTCCTGGTTACCATGGGGGAGATTTTCAAAGGTACGTAGGAGCCTAAAGATGCAGGTAGCTGCCTAGTGGAATTTTGAAAAGTGCATAACTCCCATTGAAATCCACCGGAGCTAGGGAGATCCACGAAACGACTTAGGCACCTAAACATCAGACCCAGGCACCTAAGTCCATGTTTTTGATTCCTCTATGATCCATACAACTCCCGCCGAGCCCTGCAGGTGACTAAATTCACTTGGCTCCTGAGTTTTTCAGGGTAAAAGTTCCCTCTGCACCCATATTACTGCCTCTGAGATGTGCACCACTGCCTCCCTCTAAGCATCTGAACACTGATCTCCCCCTGAACCATTAAGCGTGCTCAGACGGCACCACCTACTGGATCAGTCCCATTCAAAATCCAGTGGGAGAGGGAGGAGGAGGAGCCCACCTTATAACTTTTAGCCCAGTGGTTAGAGCACTCACCGGGGATGTGGGAGAGCCCCGTTCAAATCTTTTCGCCCCCTCTGGCAGAGACGGGGCACTTGAACCTCGGTCTCCCCCATCCCGGATGAGCGAGCTAACCACTGGGCTAGAAGTTCTAAGATGGGCACCTTCACCACAATGTTCTCTGCCGGCTGGATTGTGTGGAGCGAGGCAGCTACCTAACTCATTCCCACAAGATGCAACAAAGAGTCCTGTGGCACCTGATAGACTAACAGATGTATTGGAGCATAAGCTTTCGTGGGTGAATATTCAATACATTTGTTAGTCTATCAGGTGCCACAGGACTCTTTGTTGCTTTTTACAGATCCAGACTAACACGGCTACCCCTCTGATACTTAATTCCCACAAGAAACGCCTCAGGCACCTAAGTCGTCTGACTCCCGGTGGCAGGTGCCTGTTTGCGGATCGCTAAGCAGAGCTAGGCGCCTATCTCAGAGATGGGCGGGACTTAGTGCACCCCCATCTGATTGGCATCTCCTACTGGCTAGCTTAGGCAGTCCACACCCAGCGTGCCCGCTTTTGTGGATCACATTCTTAGGGGGGGGGGTGTCTCTCTCTCTCCCCGCCCCCGGCCCTTCATTGTATAGGGAGCCCAGGTGCCTAACAAGGCTTTGTGGATCACAGTGTTCCTGGGAATTTCTAGGCGCTGTGTTGTAGCACGCAAGTCCCTTCATGAATCCCACCCCATGTTCCCAACCTGCTGAGGTGCTATTGAAAATCCCCCTCGGTGCCCATCTGCATCTTTAGGTGCTTGAAAATCTGGTCCCATGTCTTCAACTAGTAGATCTCATCCTCTCCCCTGTTTTTTATTCATAGATGGGAAGAGGAAAACAAGCTTTCCTGCTTTTTCCATCTCCCAGTCAGCTTCTCAACTCAATTAATTAAACCAAATGAAGAAAGTATTCTCTCTGTGCCTGCTCGGACACCAAAAGTCATGAAGGCAAAAGCTTTGCTGCACCCTAGAACCTGGAAGTACTTCCATGTGGAAAAACAATATCAGCCATGACCCGAGGACCCCACAATGACAACTGACAAGAGGGTTTCCAGTAATATCCTGATATGTCCATTTTGGTTCATCAAAGGTCATGTGAGGTCTTTAATAAAAGCCAGGGTCAGACTGGTCTTTAATATCCTTGTGAAATGTATGTGCAGATACCATGTAAGGAGTTGTGTATATGTTCTAAAATCTGTATCAAGGCAGAGTTGAGAAACAGGTTTTCTGTCAGACAGATGATGTTTCTTCACAGGTCTCATGGTCAACATGTAAATAAGCACTGTAAGCCAACACAATGGAAGCTGTAAGCGTGCGCAGACTCACCCGGTGGCACCTCCTGCTGGTTGTCTCAGGAATTAGCTCACCAGTCATCAGAGCGCCCTCTGCAGGCCAGGTGTCCTGCCTGTCATTGGCCCCCGTGTCTTTCCCGGACCCCAGTGCCCTTGTCTTGGGTGCTGCCCCCCTGGCAGTACCCCACTCTCTCTGGGTCTCCCCACCCAGGGGAACCCCCACCCCTTATCCCAATGTTGCCTCAGTCATGGTTACTGCCAGTCACCATCTAGCCCTCGCGCCCTGGGGCAGACTGCAGTCTATCAGCCAATCATCACAGGCAACAAGGGGTTTGGACTGGCTGCCTTTACCCCCCCCCCCCCCTCAGGCTGCCCCTCTGCAACCCCAATACCTATGTGGGCCTAGGACCAGGCCCTGCAGCCTGGGGAGTTGCTGGCCTTGGGCTTCCCAGCCCCCAAGGCCTTTCCCCAGCCCTGCCTTACTCTAGGTCCCTGGGTGAGTTCCCCAGCAGCCAGGCCTGTCTCTCTCTCCAGTCAGAATGAGACTTCTCAGCTTCTGGCTGCCCTGGCCTTCTTATAAGGCCTAGTTGCTCAGTTTGGGGCATGGCCCCAGCTGCAGCCACTTCCGCCAACCAGCCGGGATTTTGCTCCCTTCCACAGCCCCAGCCCTCTGCAGGGCTTTTCCAACCCCTTCCGGGCTGGAGCCGGTGTTCACCCCGCTACAGAAGCCCTATTTAGATATTAATGTCAACATGGGAAGTAGGAGGTGAAATCAATAGGGAGGCAACACACCGGAGAATAAACCATGAAGGTTATCTTGATGCAGGTACAGACAATGAATTTTGGAGGATATAAGGAGAAGGCAAGAAAATCACTCCTTTAACCTGCCCCTAGGAAGTAATCAGGCAGTGTGATTACATTGATGAAAACAGGATCACAGCCAACCATGGTTGAAATGCTGCAGAGGATATTTGGGGTGAGATAAATTTCTTTAGACTGAATGTTTGCCTGTTAAGTTCAGTCTCTAGCAATCATGTGTTATTTGTGACCCTTTTGTTTCCATTATCCTTACACCCTGTCTCTGGAATCTTAAATCTTTGGTAATAAACTTATATTTATGGTAAAAACAACTCTATCAGTGCTGGGGTATTCTACAAGGAGCTCTCTCAAGCTGATGTGTACACTGTTCCCTTGGGGACAGCAGCGCTGGTATTTCTGTGAGTGTTGGTTGTATAAGGGGACTGGACACAACAAGGGGAACGCTCCAGAAAGAGGCAGCAGAAATAGCTGCACATGGGCGAACCATGGAGCTAGAGGAGTGGGCACATGAGGTGAGGGAGCACACATGCTAGATGCTGGACACTACAGGGGAATGCTTCAAAAGGGGCTCAGGGCCTGTTGTTAACCTGCAAGGCAAAGTAAGGGCTGGCATAGTCAAGAGGAGATTGTTTAGGGGGCTAACAGGCTGGTGGTGTGTGATGGGCCACACCTCTTGTGAGCACCTCTTGTCAGCTGTTGTCCTCGTCAGGCAGGTCTTCAGCGGCTCAGTCCTCCATCCAAGTCACACACGGTCAAATGCATGAAGGAACCCCTTCTGAGGTAACATTGCCAAACAAATGGTTGGCCCTCGTCAAGGTCTTCAGTCCCATCTCTAGGCATGTTAAAATTCTAGCCCCTTTCTCAGGCTTCTAGTACTGAGTCTTATCCCCTCCTTGGGGCTTAAGCCACTTCCCCAGTGGCCAGTGTGGGGATCCAGGTCAGCCCACTGCTATGAGATGGGTCCCAACCCAAGGGCCCTATAGACAGCAGCCATGTACTGCTTCCCTTTTGTGGTCACTGCTGCTTTCCCTGGGCTGCTTCCTACTTAGTCCCTTCCTCTTCACCTTTCCCTCAGAGGTGAAGTTCAACACCTCTTCTTCATCACTGAATGCCAATGCCACCAGATCTCCTCTGCTGGTTCTGCCTTGAACTCCAGTGACCAGCAAGGAACACCCTTTGTAATGATGCTGCCTTTGGTGAAATACTACTGAGAGTATCAATTCAGGACAAATTGCTTAGAGCAGGGCAGTCACAGCCCAAACCAGCCAAATAGAGAGGACTTTGGTTTTACCCCACTGGCTAACCAGAAGTCATACAGGGCACGTCTTCACTACCCGCCGGATCGGCAGGTAGCGATCGATCTACCGGGGATCGATTTATTGCGTCTAGTGTAGACGCGATAAAATCGATCCCCGATGGCTCTGCCGTCGACTCCAGAAATCCACCGCGGCGAGATGCGGAAGCAGAGTTGACGGGGGAGCGGCAGCGGTCGACTCACCGCCGTCCTCACAGCCAGGTAAGTCGACCTAAAATACGCAACTTCAGCTACGCTATGCATGTAGCTGAAGTTGCGTATCTTAGGTCGACACCCCCCCTTCCCCCGTAGTGTAGACCTAGCCACAAGCAATTCCCTCAGACACTCCAGTTCCCTTATATCACCACCAGCACTGCTCCTTATGGGGATGAATGGTTATGAAAACCAATACCCCAGTAAAAGAAAAAAGGTTCTCCTGATCCCAAAGGACCAAACCCCAGACACAAGTCAATATACAAATCAGATCTTACCCACAAATCACGCTATTGCCAGTCCTTTAGAATCTAAAATCTAAAGGTTTATTCATAAAAAGAAAAATGTAGATGAGAGCTAAAACTGGTCAAAGTAATCAATTACCTACAGCAATGGCAAAGTTCTTGGTTCAGGCTTGTAGCAGAGATGGAATAAGCTTCAGGCTCAAATCAAGTCTCTGGAGTACATCCACAGCTTGGATGGGTCATTCAGTCCTTTGTTCAGAGCTTCAGTTTGTAGCAAAGTTCCTCCAGAGGTAAGAAGCAGGATTGAAGACAAAATGGAGGGGTTTCCAGGGCCTTTTATATTCTCTGCCATGTGGAAGGACCCCTTTGTTCTTACTGTGGAAAATCACAGCAGCAAGGTGGAGTTTGGAGTCACATGGGCAAGTCACATGTCCATGCATAACTCAGTTCTTTACAGGTAGAGCAGCCATTGCTCACATACTGCCTTGAACATTCCCAGGGAGGCTCCTCAGATGTGGATTGGAGTCTCCCAAGGTTCATTGTCAGTTAAGTGTTTCTTAATAGGGCACTTAATCTGAAAATTCCTTTCTCAAGAAGCTGACCAAATGCTTCACTAATGTTACCTAGAATCAAACACACTGAGGGTATGTCTACACCCAGCCGCTAGTTCGGCGGCTGGGAATCGAAGTTCTGGGTTCGACTTATCGCGTCTTGTCTGGACGCGATAAGTCGAACCAGGAAGTGATCGCCGTCGACTGCGGTACTCCAGCTAGACGAGAGGAGTACCGCGGCGTCGACGGGGGAACCGCGGCGTCGACGGGGGAGCCTGCCTGCCGCGTGTGGCCGGGGTAAGTTCGAACTAAGGTACTTCGAACTTCAGCTACGTTATTCACGTAGCTGAAGTTGCGTACCTTAGTTCGAATTGGGGGGTAAGTGTAGATCAAGCCTCAGACACAAGTACATAACCAATATTCATAACTTCAAATACAAAAATGATACACACATACAGACAGCATAATCATAACCAGCAAATTACTTGACCTCCTTTGTACAAGATTTGGTGCAACTATAGGACCTTGGGTGCAACAATGATTTATACGGGCACAGTTCATGTCAATAACGTCACACCCTTCCTTGCTCCTCTGGTTCCCACCAGGAACTGACCTGCTCAGTCCCCTCCAGTGCCTTTTAACTGAACCTGCTGGGCTCTGATTGGCTGCTTCCCTGCAGCCTTTCTAGACAGGCCTGGCGGAGCCACCTTCACTGCTCCCTTCCTGGGGTAGGGTGTGATAGGACCACAAGGCCTCCAACAGGGGGCCTCAAAGGGCCTGGTACACCCCATTGCATGGTGTCACAGAGCTGACACCCAGTTGAGCACAAGCAAGAAACCCTCACCCTGGAGGCAGGGGTAACAAGGTGACTCACAGTGAGGGAACCCCCAGAACGGTCACACCAGCAAATCAAAATGGAGATACTTCGTGTAGTGATTTTGTGACATATTTATAAAGTTTGAGTTCAACTCAAAAGTTTAAAATGCTCCCCTCCCCCCAGTTCTACGTGTAATTAAAAAGGGAATATTTAACTCATTCAAATCTGAGAAGGGCTCATTGATGCAGCATTTTAGTATTTTTTTAAATGATTAATAGATTATAATAAGTTTAGGCCTTTCCATAAGGTGTCATAATTTCAAATTTAATTTTGAACAGGTTTATTTTTTAAAAGAAAATTACATTTAATGTAAATTGTAAAAAAAAGAGAGAGAGAGAGAGAGAGAGAGAGAGAAATACCTAGATAAGCACAAAAAGAAACTCGGGGTTTTTTTAAATCAATTTTTTTTTATCTCCTCTGCTTGTGATGATTTGCTCAGGTGGAGCGGTTACCCCGTAACAGAAGGCAGCAGGTAGGGATCTAAAACGCAAAGGAATTACCATCTTTATCTTGTACTGCTTCACCCCTGCAAATCCAGGGCCCAGGGCCGGCTCTAGGCACCAGCAAAACAAGCTGGTGCTTGGGGCGGCACATTTTTAGGGGCGGCATGGCCGGCGCCAGAATGCCGCCCCTAAAAATGTGCCCCGGACGCCCTAGCTCACCTCCGCTGCCACTCGCGCGCCGCTACTCGCCCTCGGAGGGAGGGGGAGAAGCCTGGGAGGGAGGGGGAGAAGCGGCGCCTGCACCGTGGCCACTCGGAGTCTCCCCCTCCGTCCCAGGCTCTCAAACCTGGGAGGGAGGGGGAGATCCTGAGCGGCCGCGGCGCACGAAACAGTTGTTTCGCGCGCTGCTGCTCTCCCTCCCAGGCTTGAGAGCCTGGGGGGAGGAGGCAGGGCTGGGGATTTGGGGAAGGGGCGGAGTTGAGGCGGGGCCGGGGGTGGGGGTAATTAAAAAACGGGGGGGGGGGGGCGGCCAAAATTGTTTTTGCTTTGGGCGGCAAAAATCCTAGAGCCGGCCCTGGCAGGGCCCTGCTAGGAGCATTGTGGCAGGGCATTGGTGCTCGGGGTTCATTGGCTCTCTTTTTTAGGCTAGCTGCTTTGGGTACTTAGATTGAATTGTTATGCTGGGGTTTAATGATTTCACATTCTATAATTAAATAAATGGGGTTGTCTTGGTTGCTTAGTTACTCTGGCTAAGTGATTTGTTTCCTGTTGTCAAGTTATTTTAGTATTAGCTTAGTGGGGTTTTCCCCCCTTCTCCTCTTGAAAAATTGACACCTCTCCCAACTGGAGCATGTAGGCTAGGCTCGGCTGAGGAGGGGACACTGCCAGAGGAGGGACAGAGGCAAGGCCATGTGACTATGCAGGTCCAGCTGCTGAGCCCTTGGGGGTCAGTGCAAATCAGCCACGCAGCACTGACGCTCCAGGAGCTATGGGACAGCTCTGCTAGAGTGGAGGGTTCCTTTCTCCCCTGATCCGAGCAGACAAGCTGGGTTTGGCATGGGGCTGGGAACCTCTCTCTCTATTGGTGGGTGGCTTTGCCTTCCTCCCTCATCCAGCCACACAAAATGGGGAGGGAATCTCGGGGGCGATTTACTCCCTTTCAAACAAAGGGTTAGTCCAAATGTGCTTCCTGGAGTTTGGCTTTATTAGTAACGTCAGTAATGAAAACATAAACCCGAGCCGTCTCCAGAAGCTAAGCTGATTGTAGGGTTCCCTGACAGAGACCACTCTGTCCCAGCCCCTACTTCCTTTTGCCCCCAAAGCCACTCCCACTTCCCAGGGCAGTTTTAACGAGCCACAGTGAGTCAGCAGCAGCTATGAAGAGAGTGCCAATGCCTGCTAATGGGGGCAATATCAGCCAAAGAGCCTTGCCTCCCCCTTTCAGCCATCTACTGCCCAGTGTCCAAGGGAGAGTCATTTGCAGAGACACAAGAACAGCAGGCAGTAGCAAAAATTCAGGCACATGGCCCAGCTGGTAGCTCCCATAAACTTCTTAATCTTAGAGATGCCCTTGGAGGCAGTCAGTGTGTTTCATCTCAGCTCTGAATGACTTCACTTAGCGCTCACTGTAGCGCAAACCCTTCCACACGATGGTTAATACAGGCCCAAATCTTGCTCCCATAGGTGTCCGGGGCAAAACCCCAGTTCACTCCAGTGGCGGCAAGATCAGGCCCATAAAGGAGAAGAAGTTGCTTCAATCGTTATGAGTGTGCAGAGGCAATGGTTGAAAGACACAGCTTGGAACTGCCAACAGCCAATCTACAGCCTGGAGTTTACAGTAGAGTTCACACCCAGCCGAGCGGACAGCCAAATACAGTACCCATATACTGCATGCTTAGGACCTATTCTGTAGCGCTCACTCAGGCCAAACTTGAGGAGTGCAGCAGAATCAGGCCCCCAGAACAGAACTGTAGACATTTCAGGGACCAGTAAACTAAATATACACAGGAGTATCTCATTGCCTGAAGTTACCTACCCAGGGAGGAGAGCTCTGATGCTAAAGGACTCTTTAATCTAGTGGATCAAGTAGAACAAGACCCAATGGCTGAAAGCTGAAGTCAGAAAAATTCAAGCTGGAAATAAGATGCACATTGTTAACGGGGAGGGTGATTAATCATTGGAATGGATTGCCAAGGGATGTGGTAAATTCTCCATCACTTGGGGTCTTTAAATCTAAACGGGATGTCTTTTTAAATGATGTGCTCTTCTTGATCAACCTCAACCGATGGGGCTTCTTGCAGGAATCACTCGGTGAAATTCTACAGCCCATGCTATGAAGGAGGTCACACTAGATGATCATTATGGTCCCTTCTGGATTTAAACTAACATCTGAGTAGTTACATGTCCACAGTATTTATTATATTTGTGGATTTTGATAACTCTGAATCTGTTGTATAATGTACACCCAGGAGAGTAAGTCTCTGTACATGATCCCATATACTATGACTTTTGATAGCAATGGAATTGAAAAAGAAATCAGAATATAAGCCCTGTTTGTGGATCACATGTTCTGGTGTTCTTTCACTTAGCTAGTCAGAGAGATTTCTTTTTGTTTAGTGACCCAGAATGCAAAAGAGTTATCTTTCTAATAATCTAACAGGACTAGGGAATAAACCTCTGAAAACACTGCTGTTTAGTTTATTCGCAACAGACATAAGAATAAATGAACGCATGTCGAGCCCCATCAGCCATTGGACTCTGTGAATATTTTCCGTCTCTGCGTCTGGATGTCTGACAGACAGTTTGTTTGCAGGCTTATTGGGAGGAACAGCCTAAGTTTTTTGGCTTGGCCTCAGGAGCAGCCTCTGTTTTTGCAGCCTGCAGTGCCAGCTTCCAATGAATTTTAATAAGGTTTTAACAATGCCTGGATTTATTGTTGTTGTTAGTGGAAGTGTGTGAAAGGATGGGGAGACAGACACTTATTACGGGATATAAAGGGATTAATAATCTGGTTCCCATACATCCGTGCCAGATGAGCTGTAATGAAGAGGTTCATTCTCATTGGCACTGGACAGAATGCAGCCCCGCCCTCCTCTAGAACGGGCTTCGTCCTCAATCCAGCTGGAGGACACAGTGCCAACTTTCGCTGTGGTTTATGTTCTGCTGCCCTCTCCAGGGTTGCCTTCTGTTACCACTGGGTGATAAATGAAACTACCCATCTGTTAGGAAGATTACGGGAGGGAACTATTGCTCTCTCTCTAATGAAGGTACTTGCCCCTCGTTGGCTCATGCCTTGCCCAGCCCAGGAGTGCTGTTTTCTTACTTTGTAGTTCAGGTGCTCAAGGCACTAGTCATCCATTGCTGATAGTTGAGTAGAGACTCAGGCACCGGAGTCTGATTTTCAATAGTACTGAGTGCCCACAATGCCTAGCAGGAGAGTAGCTCCCTAAACTGAGAGCCTCTTTTGCTGGAACTCCACAGCATCTGGAGGGTTTGCAGTTATCCAGCCTTGCTGGGCAGTGCTTCTGACCATGTGTCACTATGTGCAATGCTGAATAGTCACTGTGGGTTTTCACAAGCTGGAGGAAACCAAGCTAGATTTTCCAAAGGATGCACCCAAGTTGGGCATCATGAAAGGGCATTTGCACAGACACTCCTTGCACAAACAACTACATCTCCCACCAGGAGCACTTAGAGTGCAAGATCTATTGCAAGAGCTAAATGACAATTCAAGGCTGCAGAGGGGTGTCTAGCCATCTCCTGACTGGTATTCTAGCTATCATATTGGAGCTACTGAAATCTACTCTGGGCTGGATTGTGCCCAGGTGCAGGGAGAGGAATGGAGAAAGGACAAGGAACTTTCAGCCATTGGGCACTAAGTCCCTGACCCCCTTTGCACAGGCCAGACTTCCTCCTCCTATGGTCAGTGTGGGGAGCACATGCCGGAGTTGATCAAAGGAGGTTAGGGGGAATGCGCTCCATGGCCCTGCTAAGAGGCCCTGAGCCTGCCTATTTATAAAGGCCCTTCTCTAGCTCTTATCAAATTACTGTGGGCCAGATTCTGCCATCTTTGCTCATCTTGAGTAGTCACACTGGAATCACTTGCAGAGTAAGGTACCACTCAAGGTGGGTGAGAGCATCAGAATGCGTATTTAGATCTGTTTATATCAGCGGTTCTCAAACTGTGGGTAGGGACCCCAAAGTGGGCAGGCTTAGACTTGCTGGGACCCGGGGCGAAAGCCAAAGCCCGAGCCCCAATGCCCAGGGCTTCAGCCCCAGGTGGTGGGGCTCATGTCACAGGACACCTGCCTGGGGCAGAAGCCCTTGTCCTTTGGCATGGGCCACCTGCCCGGAGCAGAGGGGCTCAGGCTTTGGCTTCAGCCTCTATCTAAGGTGGCAGGCTCAGGCGTCAGTCCCTCATCCTGTGGTTGTGTAGTAATTTTTGTTGTCAGAAGGAGGTCGCAGTGCAATAAAGTTTGAGAACCCCTGGTGTGTGTGTGTGTGTGTGTGTGTGTGACTGAGCATTAAAATGATACAAAGTAACAAACAAGCATGACAAAGATACGTGACACAAAACAGAACAATGTAATAAGGGCAAAAGAGCGTAGTCCAATGTAAACAACCCTAAACAAACAGTTATACTGGAAACACTTCATCCTTCTCTGATCCACTGCAAGTATTCATTCAGGCACAAAACAACAACTTAGTCTGAGTGTGTGTGTCAGACTCAAATAAAACCTTACAGTCCAGGTATGTGCGACAAGCTGCCAGAGTCTGTCTATGCAGTACCAACCCCAGCAATCTGACAGTTTTCCTCCTTTGTAAGGAGAAAGAAATGTCAGTTTCACCCTGCCACCAGGGCTCACAAGGAAAGCGTTAGCTTCCAAAAATTATTTGCAGAGCAGCATAGATGGTAAGATCATTTGGGCAGGGGCTGATTTTTGGTCTGTGTTTGTTCGAGACGTTCTGCTGATGTAGTTTATTCCATTTGAAGAACTGGTTTAAACTATGCCAGCAAAAGAACTCTCTTGCCGGTAGAAGCTGTATCTCCAGGAGGGCGCTTAGCTGGTAGAGCTATACCTTTCGAGTGCAGACAAGGCATCAGAGGGAACGCCCACACAGCCTGCAGCAAGGAGCCTCCCAGCCCGACAATCTGTACAGACAGCTCTGTATAGCTCAGGTCTCTGGGGCTGTATAGACCGGGATGGGCAAACTTTTTGGCCCGAGGGCCACATCTGGGTGGGGAAATTGTATTCAGGGCCATGAATGTAGGGCTGGGGCAAGGGGTTGGGGTGCGGGACGGGGTGTGGAGTGCAGGAGGGGGCTCCGGCCCGGCACCGCTTACCTCAAGCTGCTCCGGGGTAGCAGTGGTGCTAAGGCAGGCTCCCTGCCTGCCCTGACCCCGTGCCGCTCCTGGAAGTGGCCGGCACATCCCACAGTGGCTCCTGGGTGTGGGGTGCAGCAGGCAACTCTGCCGCGCGCTGCCCTCGCCTGCCGGTACCATCCCATAGCTCCCATTGGCCGCGGTTCCCCGTTCCCAGCCAATGGGAGCTGTGGGGGGCAATGCCTGCAGGCGAGGGCAGCTCACGGAGCCCTCTGCCCCAGGGGCTGCAGGGACATGGTGCCAGTCGCGGCCAGGGCAGGCAGGGAGCCTGCCTTAGCCCTGCTGTGCCCTGAAGCTGGCAATCCCACGGGCTGGATTGAAAGCCCCGATGGGCCAGATCTGGCCCGTGGGCTGTAGTTTGCCCTCCCCTGGTATAGACAGTGCTTTGAAGTTGGGTCTCCAGTTCTGAAAATCCCCCCAGCCCAAGCCACATCCTCTACACCACTATTTTTAGCATGAGCCCCCTGAGCCCAAGTCGATGGACCCAGGCTGAGAGGCTCACTGGCGGCTGAGGGCTGTGTAGAGATAACCTAGTCACAAGGCCTCCCAGGGCTTATTCTTACCCATGCTCAAGGCTGTGCCTAATGTCACAACCTAGCCCTCACAACACATCTGGGAGGTAGGGGGCTAAATATTATCCTTACTTTACTTATGGGTAAACTGAGGCAGTGGGTCTTGCCTGCGAGTATGCAGCAAGTCAGTAGCAGACCTGGGATTAGAACTCCCAACTTGAAGTTGGTCGAAAAAATTTTCCCCAAGAAATTTTCAAAGAAAATGAAACCAAATTTGTTTTTGTGATTTTTTTTTTTTAACATCCAAAACTTGAAAACCAAAATATTTTGGCCAAAAAAACGGGAGCTGCAATGCTTCTTGGGAGTTATAGTTTGCTTCTCCTGTCCCATTTTTCTCTGTAGGCTGGGATCCCCAGCTGGATCAGATTTCCCCTAACACCTGCCAGTCCCCACTCTTGCTGAGGGGAAATTGTGCAGCCTGGAGTCCCTGGCCAGGGTCATGTTACACCAAAAAAACTCATTTTCTCAAAACCCCAATTTTCTGTTTAATGGTGTTGATGGAATTTTTTGACCCATCCTATTTAGCTAATCAGATTTCCTTAAAAAACTCCAAAGGGCTGGCAGAGTGATCAGGAGGAATGAGTAGAAGGCTGGGAATCAGGAAGTTGGGAGTTCTAATCCCAGGTCTGCTACTGACTTGCTGCATACTCGCAGGCAAGACCCACTGGGATTTTCAGAACTGGAGACCCAACTTCAAAGCACTGTCTATACCAGGGGAGGGCAAACTACAGCCCACGGGCCAGATCTGGCCCATCGGGGCTTTCAATCCAGCCCGTGGGATTGCCAGCTTCAGGGCACAGCAGGGCTAAGGCAGGCTCCCTGCCTGCCCTGGCCCCGCGCCCTCCCAGAAGCGGCTGGCACCATGTCCCTGCAGCCCCTGGGGCAGAGGGCTCCGTGAGCTGTCCTCGCCTACAGGCATTGCCCCCCACAGCTCCCATTGGCTGGGAACGGGGAACCGCGCCCAATGGGAGCTTTGGGATGGTACCGGCAGGCGAGGGCAGCGCGTGGCAGAGTCGCCTGCTGCACCCCACACCCAGGAGCCACTGTGGGATGTGCCGGCCACTTCCAGGAGCGGCACGGGGTCAGGGCAGGCAGGGAGCCTGCCTTAGCCCCGCTGAGCACCACTGCTACCCCGGAGCAGCTTGAGGTAAGCGGTGCCGGGCCGGAGCCCCCTCCTGCACCCCACACGCACCCCGCCCTCCTGCACCACAACCCCCTGCCCCAGCCCTACATTCATGGCCCTGAATACAATTTCCCCACCCAGATGTGGCCCTCGGGCCAAAAAGTTTGCCCACCCCGGTTTATACAGCCCCAGAGACCTGAGCTATACAGAGCTGTCTGTACAGATTGTCGGGCTGGGAGGCTCCTTGCTGCAGGCTGTGTGAGCGTTCCCTCTGATGCCTTGTCTGCACTCGAAAGGTATAGCTCTACCAGCTAAGCGCCCTCCTGGAGATACAGCTTCTACCGGCAAGAGAGTTCTTTTGCTGGCATAGGTTAAACCAATTCTTCAAATGGAATAAACTACATCAGCAGAACGTCTCGAACAAACACAGACCAAAAATCAGCCCCTGCCCAAATGATCTTACCATCTATGCTGCTCTGCAAATAATTTTTGGAAGCTAACGCTTTCCTTGTGAGCCCTGGTGGCAGGGTGAAACTGACATTTCTTTCTCCTTACAAAGGAGGAAAACTGTCAGATTGCTGGGGTTGGTACTGCATAGACAGACTCTGGCAGCTTGTCGCACATACCTGGACTGTAAGGTTTTATTTGAGTCTGACACACACACTCAGACTAAGTTGTTGTTTTGTGCCTGAATGAATACTTGCAGTGGATCAGAGAAGGACGAAGTGTTTCCAGTATAACTGTTTGTTTAGGGTTGTTTACATTGGACTACGCTCTTTTGCCCTTATTACATTGTTCTGTTTTGTGTCACGTATCTTTGTCATGCTTGTTTGTTACTTTGTATCATTTTAATGCTCAGTCACACACACACACACACACACACACACACACACCAGGGGTTCTCAAACTTTATTGCACTGCGACCTCCTTCTGACAACAAAAATTACGACACAACCCCAGGATGGGGGACTGAAGCCTGAGCCCGCCCAAGCCCTGCCACCCTAGATAGAGGGGCTGAAGCCAAAGCCTGAGCCCCTCTGCTCCGTGCAGGTGGCCCACGCCAAAGGACAAGGGCTTCTGCCCCAGGCAGGTGTCCTGTGACATGAGCCCCACCACCTGGGGCTGAAGCCCTGGGCATTGGGGCTCGGGCTTTGGCTTTCGCCCCGGGTCCCAGCAAGTCTAAGCCTGCCCACTTTGGGGTCCCTACCCACAGTTTGAGAACCGCTGATATAAACAGATCTAAATACGCATTCTGATGCTCTCATCCACCTTGAGTGGTACCTTACTCTGCAAGTGATTCCAGTGTGACTACTCAAGATGAGCAAAGATGGCAGAATCTGGCCCACAGTAATTTGATTTTTTTTGTCAAAACCCCAATTTTCTGTTTAATGGTGTTGATGGAATTTTTTGACCCATCCTATTTAGCTAATCAGATTTCCTTAAAAAACTCCAAAGGGCTGGCAGAGTGATCAGGAGGAATGATCAGCAAGAGTGGGGACTGGCAGGTGTTAGGGGAAATCTGATCCAGCTGGGGATCCCAGCCTACAGAGAAAAATGGGACAGGAGAAGCAAACTATAACTCCCAAGAAGCATTGCAGCTCCCGTTTTTTTGGCCAAAATATTTTGGTTTTCAAGTTTTGGATGTTAAAAAAAAAAAATCACAAAAACAAATTTGGTTTCATTTTCTTTGAAAATTTCTTGGGGAAAATTTTTTCGACCAACTCCAGATCCTTAAGAACAATACCAGATTTATTTGCATTGCTGACCTTTAAAAAAGAAATGCTGGCGCCTGTATTGAGCCATAACCAAGAACTGTGCAGTGGATGAGGCATTGCAGAACTAACCTTCCAGTGGGAGACATTTCATTTTACATGCTAACAAAGTTCTGTTACCCAGACTCGTTAGCAAAACAAAAGACAGGTGAATGGAAACTGACACAGCACATTTTTTGTATATTACAAAGATCGGTTAATAGGAGAAGTTTGGATGTTTATCCAGCTGATTCAGAAGGATGATGGGACCTCCTGTGCATTATCACTAAAGCGGAAATTATAACCATCTATATTGGATTTCAAAGAAGTAGGAATCTTAATCACACTCGGGGACAGCTTTATATGGTAAATGCCAGCCTCGTCACACCAGAGATCTGGTAGAATGTAACTGGGCTGAGCTTTAAGCATACACGCAGATTCCTAGATTCCAAGACCAGAAGAGACCATTGATATCCTCCCATCTGACCTCCTGAACAGCACAAGTCAGAAAATGTCCCCAGTATTGTTCCTAGCGCAGATCTTTTAGAAAAACATCCATTCTCTGAGGAGATGTCCCCACCATTACATGTTCAGAAGAGAGCTCCCATTGACGTCAGTTGCATCTGGAAGTGCTCAACACATCTGCAAATCAGACTCCAGTTGGGTACTCAGAAAATGGGGAATGCCCAGTGGCCACCTGTGAAGAGTTTGGTTTGTGTGGCATCACTGGGGGGGGAAAAAGTCTGTGATCATGTAACTAAAGACAGTATCATAACACATATGCGCAAGGGGGACAAATTAAGGTTGCATGGACGATGTTCGTTCTGGCATTGCTTAACATTTGGGTGCTTGACTTTGCAACCTTCATAATGTTCTTTTAACAGGGTTTTTTTGGATGTAATCTCCTAAATTTAAAAATTAAAAAAATTGAAAAACCAAAATCCTGCGGACCTATACATATGCCCCAGATGGGATAATCAGCAGGGCTGGGACCTTTAAATCCACAGCCCAGCCCTCGACCACTTGAGCTGGAGTAAGTGGTAGCTGTAGAAGCTGCCACAATAGGGGAAGGGGAGACACACTTTGCCATTATTTGCTAGAAAAAGGAAGGTTGGGACCCATGTGTCCTATTGCAGGTTCTGCAAGGGAGTGTGCTCTAGTGGTTACAGACCTTGCTGCCATGATCCCCCAACCCTCTCCCTGTCCCCGCTGCTGCTGCTGTCTCCCTCTTGCCCCTGATTCCTGCCAATCCCCCCAACTCATCTGGGTTTCAGTGCAGGCCCAGGAGGGTCAAATACCTGCACCAAACTGCACCACTGGGTAAAAGTCACCCCAGGGGGCAAGTGCACTCTAAGCAGCTGGTTTCTGTGGCAATATGAACCCAGCCACACTGCCAGGTGAGTGCAGGTCAGCAGACAGGAGCTCAGAGCTGGAGTGGTGTGGGGAGGTGGAGCTCAGCTGCTTCCCGGCAGTCAGGGAAACCACGCCTACTCTCCCCAAGCCCACTTCCATAGCGCAGGCAGGAGATGGCTGGGCTTGCCGTCTGCCAGATCACCAGCAAGGGTAGGCAGCTGCAGAGCCCAGCCCGCAACTGCTGGGAATGTCCCATCCTCGTTTTAACACCCCCCTCAGAAGTGCGGGAACCCTTCTGCTACCAGCACAGCGCAGGATCCCTGGTGGGATTGCATCTGCGTTCTGGGCTCCAGTCAGCAAATCTGCCTCCACATCCAAAGGACCCACTCAAGGGCTAGGCACCATTTAAGTCAGACTTCAGAAGGGTCTAAGCCATGCAAAAGGCCAGGTGCAGGGGGTGAATTTCACTCAGGCTGATCTTCTTCACTTGGGGTCTGATCCAAAGCCTGTTAAAGTCAACAGGAATCTTTGCACTTTCTTCAACAGGGTTTGGCTCAGACTGTACGACAGGGCCACCTGGGGCTCCCAGAGAGGTGTGCAACTTTTCTACTGAACAGGACCCCAAAATAGCAGACCATTGCACAAAGGCAGACTGAAGAGGAATTTGGGAAAGGGTAATGTTTCAGGTGACATTAGCCAAGGGGCTGCTTTTGGCTCCCTTCCCTGCTAAGAGAAGCACAGAAGAAAATGAAGTAGAATAGGAAGCAGTAGCTAATAAGGGATTCGCATCATCGTCTATTTTAGCAATGCCTTAGTCACGGAGCCTTGTGTTTCTCAGATATTTTTATCTGCACAGCTTGGAGAGAGCATGCTTTGGGGACCCAGTTATATAATAGCCTAACTCGAGGAGAGCAAATCGTTTATCCTTTTGCAGAGTTCTGCTGACCACACTTGTAAGAACAAACTCTCCTTCCTTATTCTAGGCAGCTTCCCTTTGGCACCACATTTTGCCAACAGTAAGCAAATGTTATCGAGAAAAGCTAGCTTCAGGTTTGCCCTCTTTATTAGGGGAAAGGGAACTGAGCCACATACCTAGGAAACCACAGTAACAGAATAAAGAAGAGGAGTACTTGTGGCACCTTAGGGTATGTCTACACCCAGCCGCTAGTTCGGCGGCTGGGAATCGAAGTTCTGGGTTCGACTTATCGCGTCTTGTCTGGACGCGATAAGTCGAACCAGGAAGTGCTCGCCGTCGACTGCGGTACTCCAGCTAGACGAGAGGAGTACCGCGGAGTCGACGGGGGAGCCTGCCTGCCGCGTGTGGACCGAGGTAAGTTCGAACTAAGGTACTTCGAACTTCAGCTACGTTATTCACGTAGCTGAAGTTGCATACCTTAGTTCGAATTGGGGGGTAAGTGTAGACCAAGCCTTAGAGACTAACAAATTTATTTGAGCATAAGTAACAGAATAGATATGTAAAATCACCACTAGTACACGGGCCATCTAATTCTTTCCCTCTCACCTACAAGAATGTCCTGTAGCTAACCATCTCCCCACTGCACCCATTCCCCCAAACGCCACTCACAGTTTAACTATGAGTATCAGGTGGCTCTACAAGTCAATCTCCAGTCACAAGAGAGCTTTTCCAATGTTATTTAGAAGCCCACTACCCCCACAAAATCCAACTACATGTATAGTAATGGTGACTCCGCAAGTGTCACTAGAGGAATTGTGGGTAGGCAGACTATGCAAATGAAGCTGTCTATGGTCATACTCCTCCCTTTTCACCAAAAGAGGGAGTCGAGAGCACTTTCTCCTCTGTAGCTTCTGGCCATAGGGCTTACACAAAAATGGCAAAATGGGTCACATAGCTAGACCTGAGCTAGGCAGTCAGCACAGTGGTGGAAGAGGGGGCTATGTCTACACTACAATGTCTACACTACAAAGTTGACTTAAGGTACATCAACCTACAGCCACTGCTGTAATTAAACTGCTGTTGCATGTCGACACGATGGCCGCAGGGTGTTTTGGGAAGGGTTTGCAATGCCTCCTGGGGGCAAGTTCAGCATCACATGATGCAGGTTTCTCAATCCAATCATTCCATGGGCATCCTACTAGGTTTCCAGCTGCTTTTCAACTGCTCTGGTAGCCTGTGAGCCAGCCCTCTCTGTGAGAAAGCCTGGATCCTGCCCTGCTCTTCGGTCTAGTGCTGTGCATTACAAACACATGGCTATAAGAGGAGCTGAATGGGGGCAGAGGGCTATTCACCATCACCCTGACCCCAGCCCCTCCTTGTAGAAACGGCATGTCTGCGGCTCTGCCCCAGAGTGACTATTTGCCTCCCTTGCCTTCTGCTATGCTTGCTGCGGCCCGCAGCTCTTTGATTTTTACATGACACAGCCACGTGTCCCTCTCGTAGCCCTTCTTCTCCATGCCCCGAGCAAGTTCTGCAGCAGGAGCCTCCCCACACAGACCCTGGAGATCCACCACCTCCTGCGTACACCAGGCCGGAGTGCGTTTGCTGCCTGGAGCCAGCAGGAGCCGTTGCTATGTGAGCTCTTCACGCTGAGCAAATGGGAAGAGCAAGTTCAAAACTTCCCAGAGCTTCAACAGGGGAGGGGCGTTCACCTGTGTACCTGGCTGCAGGGCAGCGGAGTTCAAAACGGTGATCAGAGCGGTCACGATGAGCACTGAGGGATACCTCCTGGTGGCCACTTAGGGCAACCCAGTGTCTTCACTGACACGGCGTTGCTCTAAATATGTCGCCCTAAGCTCTCTGCCTCTCGTCAAGGTGGTTTTGTTATGTCTGCAGGAGGAGCATTGCAGTATGGACATGTCTATCAGTAGGTCGGCATAAGCTGCCTTATGTCAACTTAACTTTGTCATGTAGACAAGGCCCTAGAGAAACAGAGAGAAAGTCCAAGGAAATTATTGAGCCTGTAAAGGGACTGAGGTGGGAAACGGAGAGAGCAAGAGACTCAGGGCAGGTCTACACTACCCACCAGATCGGCGGGTAATGATCGATCTATCAGGGGTTGATTTATCGCGTCTAGACTAGACACGATAAATCGATCCCCGAGCGCTCTCCCATCGACTCCGGTACTCCACTGCCACGAGAGGCACAAGTGGAGTCGATGGGGGAGTGGCGGCAGTCAACCCCATACCGTGAGGACGCGAGATAAGTCGACCTAAGATACGTCGACTTCAGCTAAGCTATTCTCGTAGCTGAAGTTGCGTAACTTAGGTCAATCCCCACCCCCCCAGGGCTAAGAGGATGTAGTTCTGGAGGACACTTAAATCTGGAAGATCCCTGTCCAGGAAGAGTATTGGCCAGGTAAGGTATGGTTCTGTTGTGCCGTCTGGCTTCAAAGCCTTTGGAAACCTACTTGTTTTCCTCTGCTGTGTGGTTCCAGCGCTACTGCAGCCACTTCTGAGATGAGTTGGCGCCGCTGAGTTGAGATGACGGTGACTAAGCATTGGCAAGCTAAGTATTTTTGCCATTTTCCTTATGCCAATAAAGCGGGGGCCTGGCCGCTGGCTTTTGGCTTTCCTGTCTCTCTGCTCACTTATGCAGGGTGCCATTCATGCAGATTAGGGGTCCACAGGACTGATCACCCTTTTGCACAGAAGGCATTTGGCTCTCCAGGCAGCAGAGGCTGGGTAAATCTTACACACCCTCTTCCAGGAGCTGCTCCTTCGCCACCTTCTGTGATTATGGATGAAAAGGGGGATGTGTTTTCCACTGGAAGGGGACCTCTGCCCACAGGCCTCCTGGAGCATGGTACCAATATACGGAAGGTGGTAATAAAGTTCTCATAGCACGGCACACCTATTAACCAACTAGCCCTCGCAAAGTGCATGCAGATGGCGAGAATTCTGCTCCTTCCTCCTCGGGACTTCTCATGGTGAAACCAGTGTGGTTCCACTGTACAAGGGGCGAGGAGAGAGAGGGGACAGAATTGTGGGGGACTTCACAGGAGGGTCCATGTCCTGGTGCGGGGGTGGGGAGGCAGGATGCATGCAGGAGGATGTGAGGGCAGGGGAAGATCAAGACAGAGGAAAGGCAAAGGTTTCACAATGGGGGACTTAGTGTAACCCACTGGTGAGTGTGTGTTACAAGTCCCCTCTGTGCCAGTCTACAAAGGCTACTAGTCTGTTAGAGCCCCCAGTTACAGAGCTTTGACTCTTTAGCTCAAGAAGTTTATGCTTTTAGCTCTGGCGTCCCTGGTTCAATCCCCAGTGCATTGGCCAAGCCCACGGCTGTCTCATTAGTAAGGCGTAAGTTTTAGGAGTCTCCAGCAGGGGGCCTCCTTCGTGGCCAGATCCAGTCTGTCATTTTCCTACACTACTTGTTTGGCCCCCCATTACCACAGTATCTGAGTCTCACCATCTTTAATGTATTTATCCACAGAGGACGTCGGGAAGTGCCAATAGCCCCATTTTACGGATGAGAAAGAGAGAGGCTAAGTGATTTGCCCAAGGTCGCACAGAAAGTCTGTAGCAGACCAGAGCCCCGTACCCAGGTCTTCTGGGTCACAAGCTAGTGCTATAACCATTGGACCATCCTTCCCCATGCAAACATTTTTGGCTAGTGGGAAGCAGACTGCTGACCCCCAGCCGAGGCTTTTTCTCCAGTCACATCTGCCTCCTCGTTACATCACCTTCCAAGAGCGAATCTCTGACATATCTGTGGAGGAACCACACCTATGACATCACTTTCCATAAACCCAGTCAGAGGAAGTGACATTTCCATGGTATGTAGAACTTCTCCCTCCTCACTTGAGCTTGACACTCATCTCTCTGCCCCCCTCTCCCCCCACTGTCCAAGGAGCCGCTTTTAGCAATGAGACCTGTCTCAGTCACCCAGAGACAGCTGCTCTCTCCCCAGTTCAGGGTGTGTATAAGCATGGCTCTGCTTTTCCTTTGAAATGGCAGGAGTTTGTGTTTCTATAATCCCACTTTGGGTCTGTTTTAACAGACGTTTGTGGCTCCAGGGCCATCTGTCTGCCAGGTTGTTTAGAAGAGGTGACATGCTCAGCTTTTGTTCACCGGTTAATTGCCTGTTTACTTGTATTTCAATTTCAAAAAGGTTTTCAGGCTCCTTATTCCACACGAGGTTCATCTAATCTGTACACCAGAGCTGCTCGAAAGTGGGTGTGGGCGGTGTAGAATGAAGGATTTCATGAAAAAGTCAGTAAATTTTTCCCATTTTCCTCCCCCCCACAACATTTGAAATTTTCAATGAACATTTTCATAATTTCTAAATTCAAAACATTCCACCCAGCTGCGTGGCACAATTTGAACACCTCATATGTTACTAAGAAACCGTTCGTTATTTCTGAATTTAACGGTATTAAGTTGCTCTAGCCCAACGCTTAGATAATTAATTAACTCAACTCTCCTCAAAAATAACTGGAGCTTGATATACTTTGTTTAAGACACATTATCGTTCATCCCTTATGTTAACAGTTTTAACACTCCTACTTTGGGGCCTGTCTCATACATGCCCTGATGCTGGAAAGATAATCTCTATCTGTGCGGTTGAGAAATCAAAGGCTAAAAGGGTGACTTGAGGGCACTTATCACAGAGCCAGCAAGGCTGTGATTAATTCTGCATCCTGTACTAAAGTGGAATTCTAATATTGATTATAGGGTTGTTAATGAGTTGCAGGAGACTTGAGCTAATCCTATTAGATTTGGTTAATTGGTTTGTGGCTTCCTGGAGCAACACCGGCAGATATCCAACTCTTGTGCAGAAACTCATAAGCACATATCAATGCATTACAACATTAGGAATGGGCAAACAAGATCGGGTAAGGTAAGACTAGATCCAAAACTGCCCAGAACTCAAAGCAAACTAAACTTTCTTTGGACTTCAGTTAACTTTGATATATACTGTTACTATATACATTTCACTGTATTGTTTAGGAGATACATTTGTTAGCGCTCATCAAGTATAGGACAATTCTTCCTCTCCCGCCCCCCCCCCCAAATAAATACAAAGTGATATTATATTTCTGTGGGGATGACCGCTTTTCGCCATGACCAGCCTGCAGTTGTTCTGTAATCACCAGTGACAGAAACACAGCGCCGGGGTAGATAATTCAGTGGAATCCCAGTGGATGGTGGTGGGGAGCAGCTAGCGTGACTAATCACTTCACGGTGGGTCTTTTAAAATCAATAATTGTCCCTCGGTGAGGAAAGGGAATGAGAAAGGGCCTCCCTGGGCATTGTTACACCAGTGGCGGGCCTAACAGAGTGGAGCATCATTGGCTGTGGCAGTTTTCTCCTGGAAAATTCCTCTTTGACATCTCAGCTACCCTCCACGCTTCTCTTTCCAGCTGCTCCAGCAACCTGTGCCATGCAATGACATGAGCTGGTCAGCCCCAATCCTCAAGGTATTTCAGCCCCTAACTCCTACTGATTTCAATCGGCGTTAGATACCCAGATACCTGGAAGTGTACGTCTGCGCTGCAAGAAAAGACCCTCATGGCCGCGGCTGGACCAGCTCAGCTGACTCAGGCTTACAGGGCTAAAACCGACAGTGTCGAGGTTCGGGCTGCTGGAGCCCAGGCTCTGAAACCCCCGCGAAGGGGCAGGATCTCAGAGCCTGAGCCCGAACAGCTACATGGTATTTTTAACCCTGCAGCTTGAGCCCCGTGAGCCCAAGTCATTTGACTCAGGTTCTCGGACGCAGTGCTGCAGGTTTTCAGGGCAATGCAGCCATACACTTGAGGGTCTGGCCCACTCTGCTTAGCAATAGTGACATTTCTAGGCCTGGGTTTTAGCACTACTTAGGAGGGTCAGGTAGCAAGCTGTACTACTGTTTTGCTAGCCATACACAGTCTGTTGTTACGGAAATGCACTGAACCTGGGAAGAGCTTGCCCAGTGCCCACAAACTCTCAACCAACCTGCTTGGCCTGCAGTGATCCCCTCTCCATTTGGCTCCAACGCCTGGCTCAGAAGCTGCTGGTGGTTCTGGATAAGTCAGACAGACAGAGGCAGGTTCCTCCTTCCCCAGCTCATGCAGTTTGAAACATTAAATTCAAAATCTGTCACTGTGAAATTCCTCCCACACTTGAGGAACAGATGCTTGGTCCCAGTCACCACCGAATAGGATATTGAATAACTCCCCTCTTTTTATAATACCATTGGGTGTTTGCCTTTCCTCAGAGGCTTCTGCACCATATGTCCTGTAAGTGATGTGGCAAATCAAGAAAACACCCTCATTTAAAATATCAGAAAAACAAATCTGGCATAGTTAGATGAAAATGCTAGCCACCTCAGTCTGCAAAGCACAGCACACAATAGCCTATGCATGAGGGCTGACATTTTCAGCGAGGTTTATGGGATTTAGACACACACCTGCCATCAGGGGCGGCTCCAGGCACCAGCTCAGCCAGCGCGTGCCTGGGGCGGCAAGCCGCGGGGGGCGGCCTGCTGGTCGCCGTGAGGGCGGCAGTCAGGCTGACTTCGACGGCATGGCTGCGGGAGGTCCACCGGTCCCGTGGCTTTGGCGGCAATTCGACGGCGGGGACGCCAATGGCGCAGCACCGGCAGACCTCCCGCACGCATGCCGCTGAATCCACGTGACCAGCGGACTGAGCACAGGCGCACTGCCAAAAGCTGCCTGACTGCCGTGCTTGGGGTGGCAAAAAACATAGAGCCGCCCCTGCCTGCCATTAATAGGAATCAAAGATGCGTCTAAATCCCATAGGCTGTTTTGAAAAGTTCAGCCAAAACCCAGGAATTTGCCCATCACCCATAGCTGGCAGGAATTTTTCGACCATAGGTTGGAAACATTTGAAAAATCGAAAGGCTTTGGATGCATATTTTAAAAGCTTTTAAATTTCAGGCCCAAAAGAAGGTGCTTTTACCCTTTTTAAACTGTGCTAAACTGGATATTGCCAAATGGAAGGGGATAAGTAGATGAAGTCTTCAGAAGCTCTAATCCTATTCTCTCTCCCATCCGTGCTGCTGACACCTTTCCAACCACCCACCTCCAATTTATACTCCAGCTAATCACCACCCACGGGCAGAGATGTAGCTGAAGCCTCAGCCAAGCTGTAAAATGTTAGAAAAAGAAAACCATGAAAACACTTCCCATGGGTTTGGATCTGAGAGAGGCACAGAGCTCTCCGAGGCCCTGATCCTGCCTCGAGGGCCCCTCCACCCACACAGCCACTCACTAACGTCACTGGGGCGCCGCATGAGTGCGGAGCTCCTTGCAGGATCAGGACCTAGAACAGTTGAGTTTCACAGTTCTCCGAGGACCCCTGTGTGGTGTTGCACTCCATATGATTTTATGAAAATATGCTAATGAGTATGAATATTGTCGGAGAAAAACAGAGTTCTCACTCTCTTTTTTGGGTGCAGCAAGTCAGATACTTTATTCTCAAGCAATTGCATAGAGGGAGAGAGTGCGCTAGGACACAGGGTTTCCCCCTCCTAGGCAGGTCTCTCAAAAGATAAACAATTACAGCAAGCATTTATACCTTTTGTTACATACAATAATGGGCAACAGCTGCATTTTGTTTATACATAGATCATCCTGATATCTTATTTTTCACATCTATTTAGACTCTAGTCTACATTCTATACTTATCTACACAAGGTCGCAACAACTTCTCACACAGTTCTTTCCCATTCGCCTCACACAATCCTCGCTTCTACAAATCTCGCGTTATTAGGCTAACAGCTCACAGAAGAGACTGTTTGCATTAATCCCCTTCAAATCCCTGTCAGTTCTTGCTCTACTTCCACAATATAATGTAACTGGAATATGCTTCATGCAAAAGGTCTCTTGTAAGGTATCATTACAAAGTTTATAATCTACTGAGTGTGGTCATCCAATTTGTATCATTCTTGTATCTGAAACGGGGAATATGAAATATAACTCTGAGGTCCTATTGTAGTTATGCAAAGTGTGGTTTAGAATCTTGATGGCTCCCATCAACTAGGACAATTGTCTGTGGATGGCTCTGTTTACTTGCAAGCCTTCCTGTGAGTCAGGCTGGGAAGAATGAAGGCTTGGGGTCTCACAGGACATGTGACCATGTCACCTGGTACTGGAATCCATCTTTAACCTGGTGCTTTTCCTTTTAGAAGGAGGGGTGGGGACCCGGAGAGACAAAAGATTCCCGCTTTGTGCCAAAGCCATATAAGGGGGTGGAACAGAACAAAGGGGGCTGCAGTCATGACAAATCCCCTAGCTACCACCTGAGCTGGAACAAGGACTGTGCTGGGGAAAGGATTGCGCCCAGACTAGGAAGGAGTCCAGTCTGTGAAAGAAGCTGATTGGAACATCTCTGAGGGTGAGATTTATCTGTAATCAGTTTCTTAATGTATTAGGCTTAGACTTGCACGTTTTTGTTTTATTTTGCTTGGTAACTTACTTTGTTTTAAGAACAGGAGTACTTGTGGCACCTTAGAGACTAACAAATTTATTTGGGCATAAACTTTCGTGGGCTAAAACCCACTTCATCGGATTCATGCAGTGGAAAATACAGTTGGAAGATATATATACACAGAGAACATGAAAAAATGGGTGTTGCCATACCAACTATAATGAGACTAATCAATTAAGGTGGGCTATTGTCAGCAGGAGAAAAAAACTTTTGTAGTGCTAATCAGGATGGCCCATTTCCAACAGTTGACAAGAAGGTGTGAATAACAGTAGGGGGGAAAATTAGCATGGGGAAATAGTTTTACTTTGTGTAATGACCCATCCATTGTTCTGTCTGTTATTACTTGGAACCACTTAAATCCTACTTTTTATATTTAATAAAATCACTTTTGTTTATTAATTAACCCAGAGTAAGTGATTAATACCTGGGGAAGCAAACAGCTGTGCATATCTCTCTATCAGTGTTATAGAGGGCGGACAATTTATGAGTTTACCCTGTATAAGCTTTATACAGAGTAAAACAGATTTATTTGGGGTTTGGAAACCATTGGGAACTGGGAAGCTGGGTGCTAGAGACAGGAACACTTTCTAAGCCGTTTTCAGTAAAGTCTGCAGCTTTTTGAGGACGTGGTTCAGACCTGGGTCTGTGTTTGCAGCAGGCTAGCGTGTCTGGCTCAAGAAGACAGGGTACTGAAGTCCCAAGCTGGCAGGGAAAACGGGCTCAGAGGTAGTCTCAGCATACCAGGTGGCAGTCCCAAGGGGGTCTCTGTGACCCAACCCATCACACCCTGGTCTTTCGCATGAATTGCTGTATGGAAAAACTAATTAACAGGGCCGCTGGGTGAACCTGCAAGTCATAACAATGATGATGCTAAGCACTGGAGCAATAGTCTTTAATGTAGCAGTTAGCTGCTCTTAGCAAGTCTTGCAGATGAAATATCCAGTGTGAGACCAAATAGACATTTGCCCATTTCTGTTGTGTAGCTCTGTAAATCTGTTAGTTATCAAAGCAACAAGAGGGGACAGACCTATTTTACAAAAGTTACCAGCATGCAAGGACACCAGCACAATAGAAAGGGCTAGACAGCCGGCCAGGAGAGAGCACCTGCGCCCAGAGTTCATTGGGCAAATAACTTCATTGCTTTCCACTGAGCCCGCTAGCTGTTGTGACAGATGCCAGTCTCACCCCCCTGAGCATTTCCACTCGGAGTCAGGGAGTTATGCCAGTCTTCCGCTGAGGTAGGTGAGATCGGAATTAGGCTTGTTATGGGACACAGTTAGCAAGCTTTGAACCTGGGAGCACCAAGAATAATTGCCTGGCAACAATACTAATTTTGTGATGCCTCCTGGACGGTCGCCATAGTAGGGGACAACCGGCCAGGAGATGGGTGGATGCTGTGCTTGAAGTCAGTGATGGATCGATGATGTCCCTAATATTCAGACATGAATAAATGGATTTACTTCCTTACCTGTCTTCCTTATTCAGAGAGAGTCAGCTTATGACACCTTTACTTGGGTTTCTTATTTGGAGTAGTGCCGCTGACGTCAATGGGACTGCTTGCTGAGTCAGTGCCTATTCACACTGAGTGAGGGGCGCAGAACTAGGCCCGCATAAGGAGTTCTACTGCCGTTAGTCGAGTGACTAGGGCTGCAGGATCGGGCCCCTTTTCATGTCACTGATCCTCTTGTAACACTATCATGCATTAACCCAGCTGGGTCTTGCCTAGGTAGTTGGGTCCACATCCTGTCACTCCCACGCTACGGAGCCATATCTCAGGGCAGGGCACAGTCTCCTGCCACACAATAGGCTCTAAGCACAAACCAATTAGAGTCATGACCATTGAACGGGGGTGGCCCTTCTGGATCACATTTGGGGTTGCCGTTGGGACAGACTGTGGAAACGTAACCAGCAAGTGCTGTCCGATCCGAGGCTGCCAGTCCATTTCAGCACTGCTGGCAGCTGCCTGGGAAGCACAAATGAACACCCAATTACATTAGAGAGACAAGATGAGTAAGGTAATATCTGCTGTTGGGTCAACGTCTGTTGGTGAGAGATAAGCTTCTGAGCTTATAGAGAGCTCTTCTTCAGGTTGTAAGCATTTTAGAAGGGAAGCCTAAGCATTAGAAGAGGCTACGCTGTTCTCACATGCCAGGATCAGTTCAGTTTATCTCATCCTAGACTATAATGAGCAGCCTTATACGAGTAACAAGCTGGAAGATGGATCCTTGGGAATGAAAACAAGGGGGAAATATATACATAATCATTCCATCAATAGCACATAAAGACAAACGCCAGCATAGATGGAAACGAACCAGGGTGACACACATCCCTGACCTTTGACCTCTATATAATGAACCAGTCACAGCGAGCCAGGAACAGTTTGGCTGTAGCCCACACACAGACTGCATTCCTTTTTTAAAACCTAACTTAAAAAAAAGCAGGTGGTATTCGGGGAACATTCATCCTTTATTTACTGCTAGCTGCATGGAAGCCTACAGGAAAGATACAGCACTGAACCGACATTTTGAAGGTTTGAACAAGGACCTTTAACCTGTACTGCTTACTTCATTTCCAAATTACAGTAGGCAACTTTCCCAGGTTTACTGGGTTTCTTCAACTTCTACAAATAATTCACACGATGAAAATACTGTGCTCTGTGCATTTCTGTGTAGTTGAATTAATTACTTGAGCTAGCCAGTTCTAAAGGGATCTTGTTCCATTTCAGATTTGTTCGGGAGTTCAGTAGTCTACTTTCAATAGAATTATTGATTTATGATAGTGGACTGACTCCCACACCCTGGAACGTCAATGAAAGCCTTTCCATTGACACTGGTGGGAGTTGGCTCTGGCCCAGAAAGCGTACTTGTTCTCTTGCTGCCTGGACGAGAAATGCAGCAGTGGGTGATGTTGCATTAATTCAGATGAAATAAATGGGCCCAAGCTGTTAACATAACCCAGTCACAGTCCAACATTAAAAAGTGTTCAACCAGCTTTGGTATACCACCTGAGCTGGAACAAAAGCTGTACCAGGGGAAATAATTGTGCCCAGGCCTGGAAGGTGTCCAGTCTGAGAAAAAACTTACTGAAACATCTCTGAGGGTGAGATTATCTGTATTCAGTTTGATTAGACATAGATTTGCGCATTTTATTTTATTTTGCTTAGTGACTTACTTTGTTCTGTCTGTTACAACTTGAAACCACTTAAATCCTACTGTCTGTATTTAATAAAATCACTTTTTACTTATTAATTAACTCAGAGTATGTATTAATACCTGGGGGAGCAAACAACTGTGCATATCTCTCTATCAGTGTTATAGAGGGCGAACAATTTATGAGTTTACCCTGCATAAACTTTATACAGGGTAAAACGGATTTGTTTGAGTTTAGACCCCATTGGGAGTTGGGCATCTGAGTGCTAAAGACAAGCACACTTCTGTGAGCTGTTTTCAGGTAAACCTGCACCTTTGGGGCAAGTAATTCAGACCCTGGGTCTGTGTTGGAGCAGACGGGAGTGTCTGGCTCAGCAAGACAGGGTGCTGGAGGCCTGAGCTGGCAGGGAAAACAGGAGCAGGGGTAGTCTTGGTACATCAGTTGGCAGCTCCCAGGGGGGTTTCTGTGATTCAACCCGTCACACATTAAAAAACCCGTTAACTTTTGATTAAAGCTACAGAAAAACGAGGGAAGACTTAAAGTCTTTGGAATGTAGAGTACTACGTAACACTTTCATTTTAACAACACTTTTTGTTCCTGTTCACTGGAGAGAGTTTTAGAAGGAAAAGCCCCCTTGTTTGACAGTCTCTTAGGTGGTAGCAATGGTCCTTTTGGGGAAAAGAGAAGAAGTTAGCAGAGATGGGCTGGAGCTGCTGTTAGAATCTGATCCTGTTTCATCTTAGGTGGTGTTTGGGCTTCAGCTGGAGGGATATCATCTGGGTCCTCTCTCTGGCCCAGACATTTCTCAAAATCAGGATGACGAGGGCCCAAGGGCCCAGGAAACAGGGGCAGGGGATGGCAGCCATGATGGTGAAGCTCGCTCCAGTAGCCTCCATCTGTTCTTCCATATTCCCCCAAATTCGCAGGCCCAGTTATCCAAACATGGACCAGGTCATGCACAACCGAGATCTTTTGATAATCTGGGATTCTGAAAGAAACCGAAGGGAGTTAGAATATTCAGTGGGATTTGGATGGTGAACGCTCTCAGACTCCTTCAGAAGTACCAGCCTCTCTCTCATTGCAGCCTAGTCAGTGTAATGCAAAGTGCATTGCCTTATGGGACTAACTAGTAGCGACCATCAGTCACAAATCAGACTGAAGCAGACATGTGACGCGATTCAGATTGTGACAATGGCAAAAGCAAATCATACATTTTAGGTGCTTACGGGGCCCCCATTACATAGTATAAGCACCCTGCAACTTTTTCATGCATTTATCTTACCAGCCCCCTGCTGAGGTAGTGAAGTGCTGTTATGCCCATTTTACAGAAGGGTAATTGAGGCACCGAGGATGTCTGGGGCACAGCAGGAAAATGAACCTTGTTTTCCCAAGTGCTAGGCTAGTACCTGGCCACTCCTGCCTCTCTTTATCAGCCCAGACAACCTTTAAAAGGTGACCTACAATGGAAGAAAAATTGGCTTGTGCTCTTTCCTGGACAAACAAGCCCTGAAAGCGTGGATTCTTTTTGAAAGGGGGTGTTTGTGCATGTGTTTTACACATTACAAATTTGGGTCCTCTCTCCTGCATTTCCTGAAAGACTAGAGAACTAATAAGCAAGGGACAATATTGCAGGATGCATACTGACCTTCCACTCTAAAGCATCCTTTTGGGAAAGTCATTTCCTTGTGTTGTCTTAGCTTACGTATGCAGTGTAGCTGTAGTTGTGTCAGTCCAAGGATGTTAGAGAGACAAGGTGAGGGAGGTAATAGCTTTTATTGGATCAACTTCTGTTGGTGAGAAAAAAATCTTTGGAGCCACACAGAGCTCTTCTTCGGCTCTGGGAAAGGTACTCCGAGCATCACAGCAAAATGCCAGGTGGAACAGATTGTTTAGCATAAGTAGTGAGCACATATTGTAAGGGACAATTCAAGGTAGAGTGGCCTGTTAAAACCTCTGCAGGCATAGGACAAAAACAGGGGGTTAGTGGGTTACAGCTAGTTGTGATAAGCCATAAATCCAGTGTCTCTGTTCAGTCCATGATTTTTAGTGTCTAGCAGAGTAATGAACTTAAGCTCCCAGGCTCATCTTTTGCAAGTGTTGTGCAGGTTTCCTGTGAGGATGAGGACTGAGGTCAGACACAGAGTGACTGCTTTGTGAAAAGTGTTCACCCACAGGAAAATGAGAAAAGCCCAAAAACAAAAACTAAAAAACAACCCCCACACCCTGTGTAAGCTCATTTGAGAGTGTAGTGATTGCCTGGTTTCACCCACAGAGCTGTTACTGGGGCTTTTAATGCACTGGATGAGGTACACCACATGTGGTGATCAGGAGCGCCGGAACCAAGCCAGGGGAGCCATGGCTCCCCCCGCTTTTAAAAGTGGGAGGGCTATGCCCACCCATTTTTTCACCTGGGCTTCGTTTGGGTATCAGGGGGCCATGTTGCCCCCCCAAAGTGCACGCCTCCAGCAGGCGCAGAGTGGCACAGGCAAGGAGCTGATCCGCCGCAAAGCACAGCACCTGGCCGCAGTGCCAGCCTCTTCACAGTGAGGAGGCTGAGGGGGGACTTAGCCCCCCCTTGCCATGAGGCCCGGCCCCTCTCAGGGGCCCCACCCCTGCTCCTCCTCTTCCCCCTGATGCCCCACCCCCTGACCAGGCCGGAAGCCAGAGCTGGGCTGTGGTAAGAGCGGCCCAGGGAGCCCAGCCACTGTGGGGAGCCCTAGACCCTCCACCTGCCCTGGGCAGGGGCCAGGGTGCCCAAAAGCAGCCCCTGGTCCGTATTCCCGCCCCCTGGGGAGCACCACACAATTAAGCTCTTGTATGAAACCAGGTAGCTGAAACAATAGGCACCACCACACAAAACACAGGCACATGCAAATCACATGTGGGCAGTGGGGTTTTGCCTGGTATTGTTTTAACAGAGGTGAAGGGGTGTGTGAGAGAGAGGGAGGGAGACACACATGCAGTGAAAAACCCCACAGAAACAGACCCAGAGAAGGGGCAGAAAGCCCAGGGCAGAGCCTGGAGATGTTCTGGGAACACAGCCCACCCAAAAAAGTAAAGAGAGAGCATTTGGCTCTGAGCACTGGGTTGAAGGGGCTTGGAACTGTGAGCAAAGAAATCATCTCCCATTTGATTCTTACCGTGTTCAGGAAACGACTGTGTACATTCTCTGTAAATAAACAAGCCTGTATCAAAGAAACACCTGATTCCATCATCAATTTCTCCTCCTAATGGAGGCAACCCACACGACCCCAAATTTTGGCTAGCTGCTTGGGTCACAAAGGGGTAACACGTAAGACGTCAAGAATTATAACATTCAAAAACCGGTTGGAGAACACTTCAATCTCCCTGGTCACTCGATTACAGACCTAAAAGTCGCAATATTACAACAAAAAAACTTCAAAAACAGACTCCAATGAGAGACTGCTGAATTGGAATTAATTTGCAAATTGGACACCATCAAATTAGGCTTGAATAAAGACTGGGAGTGGATGGGCCATTACACAAAGTAAAACTATTTCCCCATGCTTATTCCCCCCACCCTACAGTTCCTCACATCTCCTTGTCAATTGCTGGAAATGGGCCATTTTCATTACCACTACAAACAGTTCTTTTTCTCTCCTGCTGATAATAGCTCACCTTAACTGATCACTCTCCTTATAGTGTGTATGGTAATACCCATTGTGTCATGTTCTCTGTGTGTGTATATATACACATATATACACACACACAGAGAACACGAAACAATGGGTGTTACCATACACACTATAAGGAGATATATATATCTATATATCTTCCTAATGTATTTTCCACTACATGCATCCCCTGAAGTGGGCTGTAGCCCACGAAAGCTTATGCTCAAATACATTTGTTAGTCTCTAAGGTGCCACAAGTACTCCTGTTCTTTTTGCGGATACAGACTAACACGGCTGCTACTCTGAAAGGGGTAACAGTATCTACTCATCAGTCTGCTTTGTAGTGACACTTCCATTCAATGCCGTATTGCATTCATGGACCGAATCAGCAACAGAAAAGCATCACCTAGCTCATCAGTCTCTTGCTCATAGAACAAAGCGGAAGTCAAATCATTTCCATCCGTTCAATCATTTCAATTCCTCATTCAATTCTCAACTTTTTTTTTTTTTTAATTTCTCAAAATGGTGAAATGAAATACTGGAGCTGGGCTTCTTCTGAGCCATCCCCACATTAAGGGCCCTCAGCAAAGCCTATTGACGTTAGTGGAAAGATTCCCAGGCCCAAAGTGCAATGCTCAGAATGACATTTGGCAATTAGAACCCCAGACTCAGACATGGCCTAGGTCTCATAACCCATCCATGAGGAACTAGTTCATCCTGGCAGCAAACTCATGCTGAGGAGATACCACCTGGGCTAACTGGGGCCAGCTCAGTGCCACTCAGGGCTTGGCTACACTTGTGAGTTAGTGCGCGTTAAAGCAGCCCCGGGCGCTCTAACTCATGACCCGTCTACACTGGCGAGGCACGTAGAGCGCTCTGACTCCGCGGCTAGAACGCTCCTGGTAATCCACCTCAGCGAGAAGCATAACGCTTGGTGCGCCTCGGCTGGAACGCTTGGGCATCAGTGTGAACGAGGTGTTGCATTACTGCGCTCTGATCGGCCTCCGGAAACGTCCCATAATCCCCTTAAGTCAAGTGACCACTCTTGTCATTGTTTTGGACTCGCTGCAGGAATGTGGATATCAAAGCAAACCATTACTGTGTAATGCTGTGTGTGAGAGAGAGGCGGGGGGGGGAGAGGGAGATCTGCTACTGTCTGAACTTACAAGACAGCATGCTGACATGCTCTCAGCCCCCCCAAAATCCACTCTGTCTCCCCCCACATACACACAACACACTCCCTGTCACACTCCACCCCACCCCCATTTGAAAAGCACGTTGCAGCCACTTGCATGCTGGGATAGCTACCACAATGCACTGCTCTCTGTGGCTGCTGCAAGTGCCACAAATGTGGCCACGCCAGTGCGCTTGCAGCTGTCAGTGTGGATAGACTGCAGCGCTTTCCCTACTGCACTCTACGAAGGCTGGTGTGACGGGTTGGATCACAGAAACCCCCTTGGGAGCTGCCACCTGACGTACCAAGACTACCCCTGCTTCTGTTTTCCCTGCCAGCTCAGGACTCCAGCACCCTGTCTTGCTGAGCCAGACACTCCCATCTGCTCCAACACAGACCCAGGGTCTGAATCACTTGTCCCAGAGCTGCAAGTTTACCTGAAAACAGCT
The DNA here is from genome assembly GCF_028017835.1 of Emys orbicularis. Classification (NCBI taxonomy): domain Eukaryota; kingdom Metazoa; phylum Chordata; order Testudines; family Emydidae; genus Emys; species Emys orbicularis. Next base: position 8,123,958 of record NC_088686.1, on the reverse strand, counting down.
CACAGAAGTGTGCTTGTCTTTAGCACTCAGATGCCCAACTCCCAATGGGGTCTAAACCCAGACAAATCCATTTTACCCCGCATAAGGCTTATGCAGGGCAAACTCATAAATTGTTCGCCCTCTATAACACTGATAGAGAGATATGCACAGATGTTTGCTCCCCCAGGTATTAATACATACTCTGAGTAAATTACTAAATAAAAAGTGATTTTATTAAATACAGACAATAGGATTTAAGTGGTTCCAAGTAGTAACAGACAGAACAAAGTAAGTCACCAAGTAAAATAAAATAAAATGCGCAAATCTATGTCTAATCAAACTAAATACAGATAAGTTCCTCACCAGTTCCAGAATGCTCCCTTTTACAGGCTAATCTCCTTTTAGCCTGGGTCCAGCAATCACTCACACCCCCTGTAGTTACTCTCCTTTGTTCCAGTTCCCTTCAAGTATCCTGGGGGGGTGGAGAGGCTCCTTCCTTAGCCAGCTGAAGACAAAATGGAGGGGTCTCCCATGGGTTTAAATAGACTTTCTCTTGTGGGTGGAGACCCCCCTCCTCACTCCTATGCAAAGTCCAGCTCCAAGATGGCGTTCTGGAGTCACCTGGGCAAGTCACATGTCCCTGCATGACTCAGTCTTTACAGGCCGAAGCCATTGTCCACATGGTATCTTGTATGTCTCCAGGAAGACTTCTTATGTGGATTGGAGCATTCCAAGATGCATTGTTCCCCAAGTGCTTCCTGATCAGGTACTTAACCTTGCAAATTCCTTCCTAAAGAAACTGATCAAATGCCTCCCAAAGCTTACTTAGAAACCAAGCAAGTATACAGCCCATATTCTTAGCCTCAAGTAGAAAATGATATATGTGTACAGATAGGATGAATAGATATAGTAGACCATAACCTTCACGGAGATATATTACATGGCACAGGCAGCACAAAACATATTCCAGTTATGTCATACATACATTTATAAGCACGCCCCCCCCTAAAGCCTTATGGGGTACACTGTCACAGCTGGTTTAACTCAAAGCGCTCTACATTTGCAAGTGTAGCCATGCCCTCAGTGTCTCTGAAGTATTGCAAAGGCTCCATAGGGTGGAGCCTTGACCTCAGAGATCTAGGGAAGGAAGGAAGGACTGCACTTATTCTTGGGGACCACAAACAGGAGGAACCCACTGGTGGGTGTAGCAAATGGAGCGGCAGTCCAGGGAGCATCTCAGCTGGAGCCACATAAGACTCAGACTGATGGAATATTTTTGCCCTGCTGGCTTAAACCAGAAATGTTCAGTGCAAAGTAGCAACTCAAGGCTTTGGCCTCCAGATGAGCCCGGTGTGATGCCACGCCCCCATATTCTTCATAGAGATATTGTTCTGATACGAGTATGGCATAACGATGATGTATTTGATACAAGATAGGTCGTGTGACATTGAAAAGATTATGATTTACTGAATATGACTATCCTATTTGTTGGCATGTACCATTTGGGTATCTGAAGTTAGGAATATTGTCTATGCATCTATTACAAGTGTGTTTACACTTGGAACACCTACAAGACACAATGCAATCAGTCTAGATGGCTAGCTGGGAAGGGCCATTAGGAGAATAATAGAATATCATGGTTGTAAGGGGCCTTAGGAAGTCATCTAGTCCAACCCCCTGCTTAAAGGGGGATGAGTCTCCAATGAAATCATCCAACAGATTTTTGCCCCATATCCCCAAATGGCCCCCTGCAAGGATTGAACTCACAACTCTGGGTTTAGGAGGTCAGGGCTCACACCACTGAGCTATCCCTCCCCCCAACCTTAGAAGATACTAATCACTTATGAGGGAAGCCTTCCTGGGGATGCTGCACACAGCCTCTGAGTCATGGCCGCGGTGGCCCTACAGAGTCATGTGACCAAGTCACCTGGTACTGGACTTCATCATAACACTAGTGTTTTTCCACTGACCGAGCGTGGGAATCAAACTGGGAGACAAAGCTTTCCCACCGTGTGCTAAAACTATTTAAGGCAGGAGAGTGACATCACGATTTGTTCTTCACTGACTCCCCGCCCAAAAAAGAAGACTGCTGGAAACACCTGAGAAAGAAAAAGCCTGAGCTGGGAAGAAGGGTTGAACCCAGGCTAGAGGGTTGTCTGGCCTGTGAAAGGAATATCTGGAGTTTTAAGCGGCAAGCAAGTGCTGCTTGCCTTCAAGACTCTCTGCAATCTGCCTAAAACAACATTTAGGGTGAGAATTTGCCAGACATCTCCAATTTCTTAATATACTAAAGCTTAGATTGTGTGTTTGTTTTATTTGCTAGAAAATCTGCTTTGATCTGTTTGCTGTCCTTTATAATCATCACTTAAAATCTACCTTTTGTAGTAAATAAACTTGTTTTGTTTTGTCTAAAACCAGTGTGTGGCAGAAAGCTGTGTCTATTCCTCTCCACATTGAGGGAGGGGGCGAAGTTCATGAGGTTACGCTGTACAGATCTCTGTGCAGTGCAAGATGGTATAATTTTGGGTTTGCCCTCCGGAAGGAGGTGTGCACTTGAGTACTGGGCACTTCCTTAGCTGTGCCTTCCCATGCAGAGCTGATTTCAGTGTCTTTGTGTTTCTGCAGCTGGGTGTGTCCCTCCCTGTGTGCTGGTGTGAAAGTGTGAGACCGGGAGCATGTCTGCAGCTTGTCACACCCTTACAGGGTGAAAGGGAGCCCAGGCTGGTGGGTCAGGTGGGGTCAATGGTACCCCAGTTCCAGGCGGCACCCCGAAGGGTGGGGAACCCATCACACTGATATGTCACTATAAGGCTGTCTAAGGGTCCATTAGCAGATAATACTTCACCGCTACCACCTTGAAACTTAGAGTCTGGGTTTAGGACTACATTTCCTGGGAGGGAGAGGCACAGAACTGGTCTCTTGGGACACAGTTGCAGGTACATCTATCCCCGTCAGGATCACGCACATCTACTATGCTCAGCTCTGTTTATTAGCTGTGAACTTTAAACCTGAGAAACATGGTCACTGGAAACTGGGATGAGATGGTGACTGCTACCACCAGCTTTCCCTTAGACGATGTGTTCTGCCACAACAGCGCTGTGCAGGCTAGAGAGAGGTGGCCTGCCACCCCCGAATCCTGCCTAGGAGGAAATGTGTCTCATGAGGCGGCCCCAGGGAGCAGTATTTCAAAACAAATGTGTCTAAAGCCTTCATGTTATTTTATCCCAGCGGTACAGGACTGTGTAATTATCTCTGGGCATGTAGGCTTCACACAATGAAGCTCACAGCAGGCTCTGCGTCAGCTAAGACTTATGTAAGTATTCTCTCCAGCAATGAGTATGCTGCACCCACACACAGTTTTGCTTTAGATCCAAAAGTAAAAAAAAAATTCAGGCCAAGCCATAGTGGGAGAATTCTGTCCTTCATTAGCAATTCAGAGCGATCCCTGTTCACAGAGCATGTTCTTGGCTTTATAAATCCCGTGGGATCTCCCTGAGACCCCGTCTGACCTCTGGCCGTGTATCTCCCATTGCTTTGTTGATTGACATTGCTTTAGGTAACGTTTCTATGGTCAGCTGCAGCAGGGGAGGCCAAAGCCGTGACCAGAATCTATAGAGGTTGCCATGACAGCAGAAAAATGCAATTGGTATCCGAGAACAGCTCTCAGACGCCTATAAAGCATCCAAGCTACCAATGCAAAACATGCAGAATGGCAGTCATTGGCATTCAGACCTGTTTTATGTCCCTGTTTGCTCTGTTATGGGTTGTACAGAGCAATAAAACGGGCACTTATGGACAGAGACAGAAAGCTAGAACCGCTCTTCACTCCAAGGTTGCTGAACATGGCTGGATTTTTCCTTCTTTGAGAGTACTGGGCAACTGCCTCTCTATACTCCCGAGCCTGGAGCAGGTTTCAGCAGCAATGGAGAGGACAGGATATACATGAGAGATCATAGAAAGGAATCAGGGATAGGAGTTCACCCCTCCCGTCCCCACCAGATGCTCATTGACAGAGAAAGGCTTGAGGTGAGCTACCAAGTATGATTAGCTTTGAGAGACATGGGTGAATTAACTGTCAATTTTTAATCTTAAGTATATGAATACATTTTTGTGTCATTCAGCCACAACTCTCATCTTCTCACGTCTTGATTATCGAGACTTCCTTCTCTCTGGCCTGGACAAATGCAGTCTTGCCCCCCTGGTATCCCTTTGGAAGGCTGCTGCAAAGATCATTCACCTAGTCCATTGCTTTGACCATGTCACACACCCCCTTTGCATCCCTCCTCTGACTCCCCGTTCTCGGCCATGTCAAACATAAGCTACTTGTCTTCACTTTCAAGGACCTTCACGGCCGAACCCCACTCTACCACCCATCTCTCATTCACCATCGATATGTCAGCTCCCGCCCCCACTCAGCCCATTATCCCAGCCTCCATTGCCCACTTGTTACATTTTCAAATCAGCCCCTTCATGCTTTCTCCCGGGCTGCTTCTCACACTTGGGAAGAGCTTCCTGTAAACATCCACCAAACTCACTCCTTGTCCTCATTCAAATCCCTCCTCAAACCTCTCCTTCGCTGTGATGCCTGCATAAACCTTGATAACAGGCTGCTGTGTGCAGAGCCCACGGCCTGTCAAGGCTGACCAATATTGTCTCATTGTTTCCTTGTATCCCTGGCTGTCTGCATCCAGCTGTTGTCTCTTAGCTTACACTGGGATTGTTCTGTGCACACTGGGGTCATGGTGTATGACTAGGGGGCCTAGGCATTACAATCATCGAAATAATATTTTATAATGCAGAGAATGGCTCCCAAGAAAGCCATTAAGCTCCGGAATAATATTTTCAAAAGCACCCAAGTCCCATTTTCACAAGTGATTTTGGCACCTAAATATCCTGTAAAGCCAATGGGATTTAGGAACCTATGGCCCCAGATCCTCAAAGGTATTTAGGCTCCTAATTGCCATTGAAATGGATCTGGCCTCAAGTGCCCAAGTCCCTTTTGAAAATGTTAGCCCTACACCGCTACACGGCAAATAAAAATCACATTATACAGCTGTTGCTTTAGCAGTCAGTAAGGGTTTAAACACACATTGACACAACAGAAATCAATAACTGTGCCCTTTGCACATATATACGAATAGTTCTTCTTATTGCTATTATCGTATTGCAGGTAGTTAGAGACCAGGACCCCATTGTGTTAGGTGCTGTACAAAAATGGAATGAAAAAAAAAAAAAGACAGTCTGTAAGCTCTTTAGGGCTAAGTATGACAAGAGAAAACAGGTGCATATAGACAGATGGTGGGGGTCACAAAGTGATTATGAGACGGGCCTGGTCAGCATGATCTGGGTTTAAAACGTTACACTGAACTGACCCATTAACTCAAACTTTGAATGCTTCATTTGCAGTCACAATTTTGCACACATCATCACAGGCACCTTCAAAAGACAGCCCACAGAGCAACACCGCACTGCGGCCTTGACTCCGTTCCCGTTGAACTAACTGCCTGGGAGAAAGGCCGTCGTTTTGTCAGGTGGATGCATGATGTTACAGTGGAACCCCTCTGTCCCCCATCTTGCCATTGGGCAGACCCCTGGGCCTCACTGACTTCAGCGTGTGACCATCCACCTGAGCCGCTGCAACGGCAGGGTCAATAATGGCATTAACCATTCTGATTGGCTAAAGGAAGGAAGTGAGCTATTCTGTGGCAGCCAATCACCATTCAGTTGATTTATAAAGCTCACTTTTTAAAGGCTTTGTTGTAGTTCTATGAATACGTGGCTTCAGAACAGTGTTTTAAAAGCACAACAGTAAATCGGAGGCACCCATCTTGCAATGCAATGGTACAGGATTGCTTGATACGGGAAAGTTACCCATTATCTCCCCCTCCCCCCCCCAGGAATAGCAAAAGAGCGCCTCGTTAACAGTGCAGCAAACAGAGGAACTAGTGATAAATTGCCATTTATTGCAAAGTGCTACTTATAGACAAATCCAGTTACAAATTAATTGTCTTTTTAGACAAGGAGCCTCTATTGCAAGTGTCAGATGAGTGAAGCAGGGAGTGGAATTGTGCGTATATTATTTTCTCTGGTAAAACAGGCTTTTAAAACCTTACAGGATTTAAGTGATTGGGGGATACAGCAGCATCTGTGTCTGTCACTTTTTTCTCTCTGTAAGGATGGGCCTGGGAAGCAGTGTTTGGCTCCAGATTGGATTTATACTACGGTTTGGGGTTCAGGCTTGAGGCTAACCCAGGATTAGGATTTAGATTCTGGTTAAGGGCTAGACAGCACTGAGGCCTCACAAGAAGTTTCTGCCATCTTGGGCCCCAACCAAACTGGATTCAGAAAATGGGACCCTTCTAGTTTGGGATCTGACCTGGAGTTAAACTGCAGAAGCAGATTTAGGGCTTTGACCCAATCATCCTCCCCACACATCTCAGAATATTCAGGGGTCTGGATTTGTTTTTCCCAGTTTGGCCCGAATGTTGGTAGTTCAGTAGGTTTCTAGCAATGGTAACGTCGATGCACTGCAGAATTGCTGTCTTCAGTTAACGGGAGAGCTGCATCTTTCAGTGGGAGTCTAAGGGCACATCTATATCGTAATCACTTACAGCTCAAGCAGCTGTAATCTAGCGAGCTCCGGGACCAGTGCAGGGATGCTGCGGCAGCCCGCACTTCTGTACAGGCCAGCCCCGGGAGTAATTACCCACGTTTCTAGGCAGACTTGTACAGCCCACACTGAAATGCATGCTGCCACGGCTTCATTGCTCCAGTACCTGTGCTTGCGAAATTAAAGCTAGATCAGGTATGTCCACACGAGGGGCAATCATAGTATAGACACCCTCAGGGCAGAGACTCTGCTCCAACCCACTCCCTCAGCAGGCTGGGGTAGCTGGGTCCTATGCCCCCATCCCCACCGCCCCCGGCACACAGTGAGCACCAGGGATGGGGAGGAGAAGTGGGCACAGCACGGTGGTTGATGGTGCCAAGGGTGCTCTAACATGGGATGTGCAGAGACTCAAACTCTAGCCAGAGGTCAGCTCATCAGCTTTTTGTCCTCAAGATAAGGCTAAGAATAGTTCTTCTCCCAGCAATGGGAAACCAGCTCAAGTATTACAGGCCTTCGATTCACTGATTATATTCTAAACACAAAAGAAAAATTAATATATGGAGATATACCTATCTCATAGAACTGGAAGGGACCCTGAAAGGTCATGGAGTCCAGCCCCCTGCCTTCACTAGCAGGACCAAGTACTGATTTTGCCCCAGATTCCTAAGTGGCCCCCTCAAGGATTGAATTCATAACCCTGGGTTTAAGCAGGCCAATGCTCAAACCACTGAGCTATCCCCCCTCCCAAAGAGGCATTGCTAGCACGACTGGAGTGCGAAGCTGCAGAAGTGTCCCACGTCAGTGGTTAGGGGACTAGCCAAAGCATTCAGGGTTTGTCTACGGCAAAAAGAGACCCGTGGAAGTGAGTCTCAGAGCCCAGGTCTGCAGCCGGTAGCCTGATTTTATTAATCATATTGATTACTTAAGGATCCCCAGTTATCACTTTGAGGGTTGACAGGTTTTTGCCCCAAGATCAGGCCCAGTTTTATTTAAATTATTATGTAGTTGGGAGTCCTGATGTGCACAGCTGCATCACTTACACGACAGGGACATTTTTATATTTACAAATCTAGTTTATTAATACATTTAGCACAGTTACAAACAGAATGTACATCTACACACCCATATATTTACTTACTCCAGTCCTTGTAGAGCAGGGGTCGGCAACCTTTCAGAAGTGCTGTGCCGAGTCTTCATTTATTCACTCTAAGGTTTCGCGTGCCAGTCATACATTTTAACGTTTTTAGAAGGTCTCTTTCTATAAGTCTATAATATAGAACTAAACTATTGTGGTATGTAAAGTAAATAAGGGTTTTTAAATGTTTAAGAAGCTTCATTTGAAATTAAATTAAAATGCAGATCTTATCAGTTTAGAGCAGTGGTTCTTAACCTGGGTTGCACGCACCCCCTGGGGGTGCGAGATGCCCTTTCTGGGGGTGCGACACATGCAAGATTTTTTTAGAAGGTAAATCATCAAAAACACAAATTAAGCACAGGCACGTAAGTACAACTACTTTGTTTCATCAAACCTATGTATTTATTAACATTATACATGTTTTCACGATTACTGTAATAAACAAAGTTTTTAAGTTTTCAAGTTTTTAAGCTAATTGTAGTGTAGTTTTTGATAAGGGCTGCAGAGCGCTGGGACCAGGCCAGGAGCAGAGCCCTAGGCTGGCAGCCGGAACTCCAGACCATCAGCGGGCTGAGCAGGGCCGGTGGACAGAACCCCAGACCGGCGGTGGGCTGAGCGGCTCAGCCCGCTGCTGGTCTGGGGTTCCGTCTGCTGGGTCCTGCCAGCCGGGGTCCTGGCCGCCGGCCCCACTCAGCCTGCTGCCAGCCCAGGGGTTCCATTCACCCCAAGCTGGCAGTGGGCTGAGCGGGGCCGGTGTCTGGGCCCCCGGCTGGCAGCAGCGCGCCAGTAAAGATCGGCTTGCGTGCCGCCGGTTGCCGACCCCTGTTGTAGAACAACCTGAAATGTTAGCCATCATTTTTCTTATCACCATTACCTTTCCATTATTACCAGTGGCCATATTTTGGCACCTCCCAAGGACTACATCTCTTTGTTTCCACTGCCCCTAGGCTGGGATGCCACTTTTATAATATGTTACACTGACGCCGTTATGTTCGATGCATATTCAGTAGGGGATTTTTTCCTTCTTATTATTTGTATTTCCTCACCTCACTAATGTTGAAGTGTCTTTTTTCCATTGGTTAGCATATTAATTATTTTAACTTATTATATACATCAATTCGTCACCATGGCCCTTTTGTGCTTAGAGATCACATTTGTTATTTTTGTCCTAACTGGTTATTTCAGTTTTTTCCAAGTTCTAAGTTGTGGTGTACCTGTTAAATTGAAAAGGGTATGAACTTAGGAAAGCCCTTATGCCAACCTGCTTTAACGCATCCTCTATGTTAAAGGTCACAGTCATACATGGACCTTATGCTTTAGCTCCATTTATCTAGGTGAAAGGTTCTCGACATACGTATGCTAACTTTGCCTTAGCTCACTTTACAGACTGTGGCCTGCAGGTCCCTTGCGTTACAGCCAAAATATACCCTAATACAGGGATCGGCAAACTTTGGCACGCAGCTTGCCAGGGTAAGGATCCTGGTGGGCCAGGCCGGTTTGTTTACCTGCTGCATCCGCAGGTTCGGCCGATCGTGGCTCCCACTGGCCACAGTTCGCCACTCCAGGCCAATGGGGGCTGCGGGAAGTGGCGTGGGCCGAGGGTTGCTGATCCCTGCCCTAATATAAACCTCTTTTAATAAAACAAATAATTAAACCTAAAAGAAAATAAGACGCTTATAAGAAAAGATATCTATAGATATATATATATACACATTTAAGCAGGCTAGCCTTAAATGTATCTCGTGTACCTGTTATATACATTAGTTCATTGCCAGGACACTTCTGTGGTTGAATTATTTACCTGTGGTCAGAATGTCCCCTTAAACTCTATTTTCAGCTCCCCAAATACTTGCGTTTTTTCCATTGGGCCATTTATCTGTTCAAAGATCGTAGGTCTTAAACCTTATCCTAACTTGCTGAAGCTAGTGTCTTCCAGGATAGAGGCCGGTAGGTTTCTTGAATTACTGCTGAATATATGCAAAGCAGTAAATATAATAAAAGTGAACTAGCCCACGAGGCTACAAGCCAGGCTGGCTCTATGGTGCTGAAGAATAGCCATGGAGACGCTTGGGCTCTGAAACCTGGGGAGAGGTTTCAGAGCCTTGATGTTTTTAGCACCGTAGCCTGAGTCTGGATAGACAGGCTCTGAGACTTGCTGACATGGGGTGTTTTGTTTTTGCCATGGAGACATACCCTCAGATACTATGGTAAAGGGGAACCAGAGAAGTACTAAGATAGCTAGTGCTTCACTGAATACACAATGGAAGGGGTTTGTAATTAATGGTGCACTGCAACTGACAATCATAGAATATCAGGGTTGGAAGGGACCTCAAGAGGTTATCTAGCCCAACCCCCTGCTCAAAGCAGGACCAATCCCCAGAGAGATTTTTACCCCAGTTCCCTAAATGGCCCCCTCAAGGATTGAGCTCACAACCCTGGGTTTAGCAGGCCAATGCTCAAACTACTGAGCTATCCCTCCCCCCAATAATAAGCTGCTTGGAAACAAGAGAGCTGGACACAGCTCAGACATCCCCTCTGTAAAGTGGCCAGCCATCAGAACAGTGCTTAGAAAGCTGTTGGAGATTCTCCCTCTGGAAGGAGAGATACCAATCACACACGCTTTTAGGAGGCTGATCACAGCATTTTCCTGCAACTCAACCATCTCAAGGAGTAAAGGAGGTTCAAGTGGAGACCAGTTTTCCAATAGTCTCAGTGGAGGTTTTCCAGACATACCAGAGCTGCTCTGAAAGGAACAGTCAGCATTCATTCGCATTGTTCACAGCACTCATCCCTGGGCATTAAGGCAGAGGGAGATAACGCCACACTTTCAGCATCAGGGAATGAACTAGTAAATTTAGGAGGAAGGTTCTTTTTCTAAACTAGTTGCCACTTGTTGTGCTATCTAAGGATGGTCTGGCTGTATGAGGCCGTGAATTAGAAGTCTAGCCATGTTCATATCAACTCCTGAGAACCTGACAACAGATCTATAATAATTAGCTGAAAAATCTCCCATTTGGACATCTAACTGAGGATAATGTGCCTTCCCACTCATTAGTTTTCTCCACAGAACTCCTTCCAGATGATTAGGTCAGCAACCTCTGCACATGTACGTCATTCACAGCCCAGATCTGTTCTGGAGAAGGCTATCTGTAATCAGTTGGTGGCACAAAAGGTGGTGTGACACCCTGACACCCCAATATTCACCATGGTCATGTAATTAGGATATGCCTTATACAAAGTAGGCCTTGTGAGGTGTCATTCTCAAGGAGCTTACTGAGGAGATATCTGAGCCATTAGCGATTATCTTTGAAAAGTCATGGAAGATGGGAGAGATTCCAGAAGACTGGAAAATGTCAAATATAGTGCCCATCTATAAAAAGGGAAACAAGGACAACCCGGGGAATTACAGACCAGTCAGCTTAACTCCTGTACCCTGAAAGATAATGGAGGAAATAATTAAGCAATCAATTTGCAAACATCTACAAGATAATAAGGTGATAAGGAACAGCCAGCATGGATTTGTCAAGAACAAATCATGTCAAACCAACCTGATAGCTTTCTCTGACAGGGTAACAAGCCTTGTTGATAGGGAGGAAGCAGTAGACGTGGTGTATCTTGACTTTAGTAAAGCTTTTGATACTGTCTCACATGACCTCATAAACAAACTAGGGAAATGCAACCTAGCTGGGGGTCATAGTGGACCACAAGCTAAATATGAGTTAACAGTTTAATGCTGTTGCAAAAAAAAGTGAACATCATTCTGGGATGTATTAGCAGGAGTGTTGTAAGCAAGACACGAGAAGTAATTCTTCCTCTCTATTCTAAAATATATAGAGAGAGATATACACCTATCTCATAGAACTGGAAGGGACCCTGACAGGTCATTGAGTCCAGCCCCCTGCTTTCACTAGCAGCACCAAGTAATGATTTTTGCCCCAGATTCCTAAGTGGCCCTCTCAAAGATTGAGCTCACAACTCTGGGTTTAACAGGCCAATCCTTAAACAACTGAGCTACCCCTTCCCCCTTAATGCTATACTAATTAGGCCTCAACTGGAGTATTGTGTCCAGTTCTGGGTGCCACATTTCAAGAAGGAGGTGGACAAATTGGAGAAAATCCAGAGAAGAGCAACAAAAATGATTAAAAGTCTAAAAAACATGACCTATGAGGGAAGATTGAAAAAATTGTGTTTGTTTACTCTGGAAAAGAGAAGACTGAGAGGGGATATTATTACAGTTTTCAAGTATGTAAAAGGTTGTTACAAGGAGAAGGGAGAAAAATTGTTCTTCTTAACTTCTGAGGATAGGACAAGAAGCAATGGGCTTAAATTGCAGCAAGGGAGGTTTAGGTTGGACATTAGGAAAAACTTCTTAACTGTCAGGGTGGTTAAGCACTGGAATAAATTGCCTAGGGAGGTTATGGAGTCACCATCATTGGAGATTTTTAACAGAAGGTTAGACAAACACCTGTCAGGAATGGTCTAGATAATACTTAGTCCTGCCATGAGGCAAGGGACTGGACTAGATGCAGGTTCCAGGGTGGCTGAAGAGGCAGTATGTGCTTCCCAGGTTCATCAGTAATCGTCCTGGACTCCAGCCTACAATAGTAGGTAGATTGGATATGAATTAGCAAGCTCTCATCCTGGCTGATGATACAAGCAGTTCACCAGGTTTCCATACACCGGCTAGAAATCCTTTTAGCTTTGGACCAGGGCCGGTGCTACCATTTAGGCCAACTAGGCGGTTGCCTAGGCCGCCAAGATTTGGGGGCGCCAAAAAGCGGCGCCCCCAATTTTTAATTTTTTTTTATTATTATTATTTTTTTTACAGCGGCCGCTGCGCTGGGAGGGAGAGGGAGTCTGAGCCGCTAGCAGGCAGCCCAGGGGTTCCCCTGGGTCAGACCTGCCACACGGATCCCCGGGCTGGGGGGTGGGGAGCTGCCACGGAGGGGTGCAATTTAAGCCCATTGCTTCTTGTCCTATCCTCAGAGGTTAAGAAAAACATTTTTTCTCCCTCCTCCTTGTAACAACCTTTTATGTACTTGAAAACTGTTATCATGTCCCCTTTCAGTCTTCTCTTCTCCAGACTAAAAAAAACCAATTTTTTCAATATTCCCTCATAGGTCATGTTTTCTAGACCTTTAATCATTTTTGTCGCTCTTCTCTGGATTTTCTCCAATTTGTCCACATCTTTCCTGAAATGTGGCGCCCAGAACTGGACACAATACTCCAGTGAAGTTCCAATCAACGTGGAGTAGAGTGGAAGAATTACTTCTCATGTCTTGCTTACAACAGTCCTGCTAATACATCCCAGAATGACTTTCGCTTTCTTTGCGACAATGTTACACTGTTGACTCATATTTAGCTTGTGATCCACTATGACCCCCAGATCCCTTTCCGCAGTGCTCCTTCCTAGGCAGTCATTTCCCATTTTGTATGTGTGCAACTGATTGTCCCTTCCTAAGTGGAGTACTTTGCATTTGTCCTTATTGAATTTCATTCTATTTACTTCAGACCATTTCTCCAGTTTGTCCAGAGCATTCTGAATTTTAATCCTATCCTCCAAAGCACTTGCACCCCCCCATTAGATTATTAATCATACAACCATGAAGAATATGGGATGCAGTGTCACAACCTGCCCCCTGCTCCTCCATTCCCCCAGGGCCCTGTCCCCTGGTCTGGCCAGAAGCTGGGCTGTGATAAGAGCTGCCCAGGAAGCCTGGGCCACTGTGAGGAGCCCTGGACCCTGCACCTGCCCTGGGTGGTGTACCCTGGGGGGGCAGGGACATGTTCCAGGGGCTGCTCTTGGGCACCCTGGTTCCCTTCCCCCCCCCAAGGGCAGGTGGAGGGCCATGGGCTCCCCACAGCCGCCCTGGCCCCCTTGGTGGCTTTTACCACAGCCTAGGACAGTGGTCCCCAAACTGTGGAGTGCGCCCCCTACAGGGGCACAGAGGAACTTTGGGGGGGCTGGGTCAGCCCCCATAGAGGGGAGGGGAGGGGATGGGGTGACCCCCAGCCCTGCTCTGCCCCCAGCCCTGCCTCCAGCCCTAGCCATGGTTCTGCTCCTGGCTGCCTCCCAGCCGCACCTCCAGTTCCGCTCCTGGCCATGGCCCCACTCCAGACCCCACCGCAGCCCCGGTTCCCATGCCTAGCTCCGGCCCCAGCTCCCGGGGGTGGGGAGGTGCTGACCAGGTAAGGGAGGGCACAACCAAAGAAATTTAGGGACGCCCAACCTAGGATAACCATATGTCCCATTTGGGCCTCAGCTGTCCCAACTTTTTTGTCAAAACTGGGCATTTGTCCCATTTGCTTTGGCCAGCTGATCACCAGTTGGCCAGAGCAAGTGCTGCAAATGCCCTGTTTTGCCAGAAAGGGGTTTGGAGGGGGGTGAGTGGCAGGATTTGAGCCAGCCCGGTGTGGGGAAGGAGGGGGCTTGGGCCAGAGGAGGAGGAGGAGGAGGAGAAGGGAAAGGGGGCTCGGGCCAGCTCCAGGCGGGGAGGGAGAGGGGGCTCGGCCAAGCTCTGTGCAGGGGGAAATACAGTCGCCCAGACGCTGCCCAGGCTCCGTCCATCTTCTGGCCTGGCCGGGAGAGGGGCCTCAGGGAGAAGAGAGGAGCAGGGGGGAGGAGCGGGGCCTGAGGAGCGGGGGGCGGGGCAGAAGGAGCAGCAGGGCCAGAGTGCCGGCACTCCTGCAGGGCCCTCAAATTGGCCAGGGCTCCTAGGCACGGGCCCCGTCGGCCCATATGGTAATCCTAGTCCATGTCCCAGTATTAAGATTTTAGGTGCTCGGCTTCTTCTCTGCGATCAGAGAGAAGACAGACCTCAAGAAAGAGGAGATTTTCTCCTAGGCAGCACTTCTGGCTGTGGCTCTTGAAATAGATGCCCCGCGGGCTATAACCATGCAGCCTAAAACGGCAGGAAATGTTTTGAGAAGAAGGAGTGAAAACAGACTGGCCTGAGGGCTCAGAAAAACAAAAAAAATTACCCCCCCCCAAAACTAGAGCAAGATGATTTGTGCTCATTCTGAGCCAAACCCAAAATGCTGCAACCTCAGATACGAACCTGTGCTCTTGACCTAATGGGTCTATCCAGGCAGCTGAAATGCAGATTTTATAACTTGGGGCGAATACATTTTAAAGGGCTGGTTTCTCCCTGCGGTAAATGTGTCTGAGATTTCCATTAGCACACTCATTTTATCCTTTGACATGTAGCTAGCATAACTCACCCCCAAACCCAGCGATATGCTCGGCCTGTGCGATGCACGTCAATAGCACTATTAACAACATTCCTGCGCTAATGAATGCGAGCTAAGCATGCAGCTAGCAGCAACACTGCCTGATAGACGTTCCCCTGGGAACTGGCCAGAGGCCTCAGACACACAGGGGGTTGGACTAGATGACCTCCTGAGGTCCCTTCCAACCCTGATATTCTATGTCTTACTTATAAAGGCTCTTTCCAATATACTTCCTGGGGTTGTCAGGAAATCTGCCTGCTTAGGACGGTCCCTGTAAATAGGCCAGTGGATTCCCCGTGTAGCCAGGGCCTATGTCCTATATTAAAACAGTGGAGTAACAAACAGCTGATGAGCTGCTTGCCAGCACATGCTCCTGCAAAACAGACCTGTACTATAGCAAAGAGGACAGATGGCCCAGGGGTTAGGATTCATGCATGGGATGGTAGTGAGCGGAGTTCAATCTCCTCATCTGCCACAGACTTCCTGTGTGCAGGGCCGGCTCCAGGCACCAGCTTACCAAGCAGGTGCTTGAGGCGGCACGTTCAGCGGCAATTCAGCGGACGGTCCCTCACTCCCACTCGGAGTGAAGGACCTGCCGCCGGCGATTGTGGCTTTTGTTGGTTTGGTTTTTTTTGTTTGGCTGCTTGGGGCGGCCAAAACCCTGGAGCCGGCCCTGCCTGTGTGACCTTAACTAACTCAAAGTGAGTTGCCTATCTCTGTAACTAGCCCTGCCCTACCTCACAGGGGTGGTGTGACAATAAATACAGAGATTGTGAGGTGCTCAGACACTATGGTAATTGGAGCCATGTCAGTACATAGCTAGATGCACAGGGATAGTTTCTACAGCACCTTTATGTTGCCAGGCAGGCATAAAAAGGTCCTTTGTGTAACTGAGAGTCAGGCCCACATTCTATTTCGTAGACCAGCCTATCCCTGCTGCCTTGCCAGCCGCTCCCCTTTCTTCTTCTGTGGCATCTCTGACTAGAGATTTGCAACTCTGGTCATCCATTTTGTACAGTCATATGCTAACCTTTGTGGCGGAATAGTCCTTTTGATCCACCTAGCATCAAACAACATCCATCCAAGATCTTTTTCTGCCTCGTGTTCTTCTGCCACCAAACTTTCCCTTCCAGTGCCCCTAGACATGCATCACTCTCTGAACCCTGTAAAGTGTGTTCTTCAAATCTCTTTTCATAAGATCCTAACTAGCATTTGCTGAGTTCCCATCATGTCCAATACTTTTTGGTTACCCAGTCTGTCCATGAGATTTTCATAGGTCTTCTGTAACACCAAAATTTAAATATTTTGCCAATAAATAGTTTATTGTTTGAAGGTCCCTGTTTCACAGTTGTAAATTCAGAGACCAAATGTATGTTTTTAAGAGTCAGAACTTAGTATTCAGACTTATGTCCCTTCTCAATCAGGTGGTTATACTTCCAAAATGTCTCTTTTGCTCTTGCTATTCTGGTGCTGACTTCAGCATCTGATCTTCCATCTTCTGTAATCAGGCTTCCTAGGGAGCAATAATTTTTCACTTGGTGTACAGCTGTCCGATTTACTGGCAGCTTGCATGGTTTTCCCTTGCACACCATAATTTTTGAATTGACCACATTCAACTCTGGATCAGATTCATACATGATCTCCACCACTAACTTCATCAGACCTTCTTCTGAAGTCAGCCAACAGGACTGATTCATCTGCTGTTCACCCATTTTCCATTCATCTTAATGCCTTCTTCTGTTTCTTTGATTCATCTCATGCACTCAGTGTGAATAAAGTCAGTGACATTATGCAACCTTGTTTTGCTTTAGGGCCAGATGACGAGAATCAGGGTCTTTGTTTTGTTTGTCCCTCTTTCATCTGGGAAAGAAGGACCCTTCCGGACTCTCATTGCAAAGAGCACAGGGTTGGGCCATGTCCATGGCGGTGAGCTGAGGTCTAATGGAAGCAGCATTTTCCCCCCTCACCAGAATCTGGTGGGTGCGCACACAGGCAGGAGGCGTGGCGCGTTATGGGAGGCCCGTCAGTGGTGAGTGAATACGAGCAATACTGAGAAGGATTTGTAACCATCTTTTCCTCCAAATCTTTGCAGTGTCCCCAGCATGGAAGGGACACTCCAGTTCTTTATGTTCCTACATGGAGTGTTACCCAGCCACTGACTGGAGCTGTGTGGCAGAAGCTCCTACTGAGAGCCGTGACATATAGGCAAGTTTGAGTCTCCTTTTCCAAGTAACCTTCTCCTGGGAGAGAGGAGGTGGGTAGGAATAACAGCTGTTTCATCTCCAGCTCGAGCCCCAGAGAGTCCAAGCTATTTCCTGGCAGCTGTCTGCCACTGGGAGCTGCTGAACTCTGGCTAATCGAAGGCATCAGAGGTGTGGCAATGAGCAGCCCCCTGGCACGAAAGCAGGAGTAATGTGCCGAATGCAAGTCAGCCTCGCAGCAGACGATCAAGCAGGGGTTCCAAGGCAACAGCACGCCGGAGCTTAGACACCAGTAGCAAAAAAAATACATCCACACTTGAGCTACAGAAGGCCTAGTTTTAAGAAGTGCTGAGCACTCTCAGCTCTAAAGTCAGTGGGAGCTGGTGCATGCTCGGCACCTCTGATAGGGCCATAGTTTGGATGTGCCCTGTGCCTTATGGAAATTAGGCCCCACCATTAGAGTGTCTCTTTTGGCGGCCGCATCTTGATCATTCATGCATTTTGCTCCAGCTTCGTCTGTACAAGATGTACTCTGCCCACACATGCACCCATGCTGACGAATAGCAGCCCAGAACAAGTTTCCAGTTTCCTTTGACAAAGCAAAGGAATCAAGATTTTTATCTAGCTACATGGAGCCAAAGGTGCTGCCCTCCCTGCTTCAGCAACGTCTGCTTCAGCAAGTGCCTCCACTTAGCATTTTGGGTAATGTATAGCAAAGGACTTCATTCGTCCTGGTGCAGAAGACAAAGCGGCTCCCTGATTTAGAAGCCACAAAGTCAAGCAAAAGAATAAATCACAAATTGCCTAAGGGACAAGATTTGGTTTCTCTCCATGTTATTACTAAGCCAGACATGCTGGAGGCTGCCAAGATTAGTCACTGGACAGTTCTGAGAATGTACAAACCATAGCATCTGAGCCCACGTTGGATGGCTCATCGCTCTGATATTTGTTCCCTTCCCTCTCAGTGTGCTCTGACCGATCATCCGGACTGGTACCCTCTGATGCAGATCTGTGTGTCCCGAGTATGACCAGGAAACATTGCCATAGCTTCCAGAGCCAATGGCAGCAGGAACATTTGCGGGGGGTATGCGTGTGTGATCTCCTATTAGAGACGCGCTCTCATGGTTAAGTCCCGATCCCTTAGTGAGCTACACATGCCCCACTGAAGCCAATGGGGCACCCCACAGGCATTGAGAGACCTAGGGAGGCACTCCTCCTCCTCCTTTCTAGCACAGCTCTGGCCATAACCCTCCAGGGTCCAGAGGAGTTTTGCCTCAGTAGAGACCATAGAACTTGGCCTTGCCAGTAGTAACACTTTCCTATTTCCCATAATTTGAAGGTGATTGCTAGTCTACTCCACTACCTCCTCTTCCTTGCTGGGGAAAGAGAAGCCACCTGTGACTTTTCCACACAGGTCCTCCCTGCAATCAGCTTTCCCTGCTCAGAGGAGAAAGAATAGAGGCTCAATGCATCACTGGTAACACACCCATTGCCATTTACACTAATGGTAGAGCTTAACCCGTTTCTTTTTGCTCTGGCCTCCACCTCCTCTTCCTGCATGGATTGTGCCGGTCTCAGGGCCGGCCAAGTGAACCTTTCTGGGAGAACACGTCCAAGGAGCTGGTAGCTTAATTTCTTCTTGAACCACCAGGAAGATGCTTCGGATGGTCAAACCTGGATTCCCTGAAGGCATTTTCTATCTGCCTCACACTGCTCCGCTGCGTCAGCACCTGCTATCAGAATGTCTGAATTGACCAGGCTTGCGAGGGCCAGGCTGGGCTGGCAACTCGCTGAGTTTAGAGGGAGTGTCTCAATCATTACCACCACTCTGCAAGTGACGCTGCCAGAGAAGTTCTTCCCACTTCCTTTGAAAAGACCTTTTATTGAAATACCAGGAAATAGCTACAGTATTTCAAACACAAATTGCTCAGCTCCCACCCACTCATGCTGATAACATAGGTCACTTCCTGTCTTTGGGCCCATCTTCCCTCCGACACTGCGTAGCCAGAAGTCCAGGCTGGCTTCTATTACCCCAGCTATTAATCTGAAAAGGAGATCGGTTCCTCTCAAATACCCTTTCCCAATTTGGCTGTGGTCTTCTATCAAGCAGGATGAAAAACAGGGCTTTGTCAGCCAAAGGGGAGAGCCTTAATTAGAAGCGGGCTGTCAGCACTGGAAAAATGTGTGCAGAAAGGTAAGCTATGTGAGCCTCACTTTCATTGCCTCCTCTGCGGGTGTCACTGCATAGCAACGGGCTTGCCCAGCCTTGCGCGCTGAATTAGGCTAGGTCTACACTACCCGCCTGAATCGGCGGGTAGAAATCGATCTCTCGGGGATCGACTTATCGCGTCTCGTCGGGACGCGACAATCGATCCCCGAATCGACGCTCTTACTCCACCAGCGGAGGTGGGAGTAAGCGCCGTCGTCGGGGAGCCACGGAGGTCGATTTTGCCGCCGTCCTCACAGCGGGGTAAGTCGGCTCTGATACGTCGAATTCAGCTACGCTATTCGCGTAGCTGAATTTGCGTATCTTAAATCGACCCCCCCCCCCCCCCCCGTAGTGAAGACCTGCCCTTAGCCTCATTTGCGTCAGGGTTTGCTGAATATTGAAGCTAGTGATTCCAATTCTGACTCCGACCCTGTGCTCAACAGGACCGATTCCACCCCAGTACTGGCCTTTCACCAGGGCCGGTGCAAGGAAGTTTCGCACCCTAGCCAAAACTTCCACCTTGCGCCCCCCCCCCCAGCCCTACGGCAGCTCCCCGCCCCGCCCCTCCACCCTGAGGCACTCCCCCCGTGACAGCTCCCCCCCCTGCCCTGAGGCACACCCCCCCCCCCCGCGGCAGCTCCCCACCCCCCGGCCCGGGGATCCGTGCGGCAGCTCTGACCCAGGAGAACCCCTGGGCTGCCGGCGGTGGCTCAGACTCCCTCTCTCTCCCAGCGCAGCAGCCGCTGTAAAAAAAAATTTTTTTAAATTGGGGGCGCCGCTTTTTGGCGCCCCCAAATCTTGGCGCCCTAGGCAACCGCCTAGTTGGCCTAAATGGTAGCACCGGCCCTGCCTTTTGCAGAACTCTTCACTTTTCCTTCAAACAGACAGCTGCCAAGAGAAATCAAGGCCTGTTCAATACTATTGGACCAGGTCCACCATTCCTGTTTCTTCAATTAGGAAGCTGTTGACTCAATAAACAAGCCCCATATGCTTATGGGCTGTTAAATCAACCAGGCCTGCTATCTCCATCAGCAAAACACCGAATTGCACATTGATGGATAGCTTGTTCAGGAAGGCCCATTTTGCCATGTTCCCAGGCACCATTAGGAAGTACTCCAAGATAGCAGGCAGTAACTCAGCGCTCCCGCTAATGTGTCCAAAGACACATGTGCGAAGATTCAAGCACACGGAGAAGCGCACACAGGTAACATGCAGTTGTTTCCACTGGTGCACATACAGCATGGATAGATCTTGTTACAACTGAGTGGATGTTGCATGCTGACCTACTGTGATGAGGCAGGCACTCCCTGCCTCAGTTTCTCTTCTCTCAGGGCCCCTTAAGAACCCCACACAGTCCAAAAGGGTTTAAAACAAAATTCCCCTGCTGGGGTTCCACAGTATTAAATACAAGTAAACTTGAAATAAAGTCTCTTCCATCAGACTTGGGGGTTGCACAGCCCTGTCTTCGGGGCCTGTGGTTGTCTGGTTGCTCTGCTCCCTTAGGAAAGCTTCTGTCTCTTGGAGCACCACCCAGCAACTGAGCCCTGATGGCCCATGTTAATGGTGCAGATGGGCTTGTTCCCTTTAAATTAGCTTGTCACAGCTAGCCTGGGCCCAGACTCCCCGTAAAGGGGCCAGCAACCCTGTCACAGCAGGGTACAGCATGTAAGCCTTTGATCACGTCACAGCCAATATGTGATCGGACACAATTAGCAGCTTCTGCTCAAATTAGACTGAGTGTGCAAAAGCAAGACTGAGGTGCACTGGTAGATCGGGGGCAGGGGGGCAAGGGAGACGTTTGTGGCACCTGCCCAAAACACACTTTTCTTTAGCTCGGTAGATAATACAGATGATCTAGCTCCAAACAGCAAATGGCGGGAGAGTCCCACGTTAAGTGTAGGATGCTCCATCCTCTCCCCACCTCAGGAGAGTGGACTATTGTAGCGGACAGCCCTCTTGTGAAGGCTCAGAACCGTGCTTGAAGCTGGGCACTCATGGGCCTGATTCAAAGGCTGCTGACATCAATAGACTCCCATTGACTTCAGCTTTGCCTCTGGCTCTATCTAAATTGTGATACATAAGCAAAAAAATAGGGCCCAATCCTGAGATGCATTGTGCTTGGTGGGTATTCATCAGGTGCCCAGCAGCTCTGACCCATCAGTCCCAGTTCAGGGCTGTGCTAGCCCTTAGAACAGTTACAATCCTAGTATTTGGGAAAATCAGGCAGACTTTGCCCTTCATGCTAAACCTCCTGGATTCTCTTCAGGCTAAGACAGCCAACACTGCATTAAAATCACTCACCAGGCAGGGTCTATGACTAGCAATGTATTATTCTGAAATAATGGGAAATGAGATTTTACTGGAAAAAAGTCTGCATTAAACAACATAATTAATCGAAGCAGATGTTAAACAGCCACATTAAGTACGTAATTATCATGTTAATGACATTAATATCAAAAGAATAAAGGCAAGCAGATTGACTATTCAAGTTGTTCAGGACCTCTAGCCTAGAGACAATTACTGTAACATTGAACATTGTTAAATAATTATAGATTTTAGGTCAGTTATGTTGTATGGCAGCGAACGCGTGTTGTGGTTTGACATGGATGGAAAGCTTTTTATTTTTAGTTAATTTGGTTACTATGGTAGCAACAAATATCTGCACTAGAATAGAAGAAGAGTCAGATAAATGGCAAGTTTGGGATTTTTTGCTTTTTACTCAGTTTATCTATAAGCTTTGAAACAGATTTCCAAAAATAAGTCTTTAGCTATGAACTGCTCTATATAATTTTCACCTTAGAATAAACTAATTGGTCCATTTTTCTTTATTCATTATCTACTCTTGAAACCGCTAGCTAATGCGGTTTGTTATGCAAGGTTACCTGTAGGAATTCATTTTCATATAAATTTTTATTAATTAATTTCTGAAAAGGAACCTATTATTCTCTTTTTAAAGACCAAGAACTCTGATTGCACAGTTCATGCAGATAGCATGGTTTTAGGAGTCTATCTCAATGCACGATGTAAGTTTTGCTAGCAATGAGCAGTATCTATAGGCTAATGGATAAATACTTTGCCAATAAAGTCCCTGAGCCAGATCCAGAGCTGGGCTCAGTGCATCTGGGGTGGGTGGGTGGGAATAAGTGACATCAGGGGTGCTCTCACTAGCACGGGCTGGAACAGCCCCAACAAGCGGTTCTAGAAGCCCAGGCTTGCAGCACCATCAGCTGTCCACCTCCAATATGCTCCCTACGCTGGAGGAGGCGATACAGAGTCAGCTACACCACCCAGGCATTCCGGTGCAGAAAGGGAATCCCCAGCTGAGTCAGTAAGGGTCAGATTAGACTCCCATTGACTTTAATGGGAGTTGGATCCAGCTCTTCCAAGGGGAGGGAGTGGCAGCCAGGATCAATGGTTTCTTGTTGCAATGGATTGGCTTAGATGCTGCCTCAAGCAGGGTCTCCTCTCATTTTGCCTTTGCCAGCAGGTGCATTATATCAGAAATGCTTCATCTTCAGAGTGACCTGAGAAGCTGAAAGCAGAATCATTTCACCCTCCCCAATAGCACAAAGAAATGACCTGACGGAGGTTGTGAGTGGCACTAAATGCATTGCTGATGGGTAGCTTTCACCTGGGTGTGCCAGAACCCTTGTCTGATGCCATTCTACCCAAGCCTTAGGTTATCTTCCAGCAATATAGTCATTTACTACCCATGGGCAGAGAAAGGGTGGGGATTTCAAAAGTCTCCTTGAGTTCTCAATAGGACCTGCACCTCTACGTAGGAGCTTTGGGAAATTCCACCAAACATGAGCCAAAATTGTGAAGAGTGGTTGAGCAGAATAGGTGGGGAATTGGTCTTAATTCTCCATAATGCTACTCAAGTCAACCCAAGAGCTAACCCCACACACCTTTCAAAGGAGGCGCTAGTGCACCAATGAGCAGGCAAACACAACAGCCATTATGGACCCCATTCTCCACCTTTGTGTTGAGCAGTGGTGTACTTCCTGAGCAGCCCCTCTGAGGTCAGAGAGTCCACCTGCAGTCAGGTGCTACTCAACATGAGATAAGCTGGCAGAATCCAGCCCTGTGTTCTCAGATGTAGCTCCCGCATCACCTAGGAGATGGAGGATCTATTGTACTAACCCAACATCCCTGTCAGCACACTGGTGCAATGTGTACTAAGGGCCACTACAGGTTGGCTAGTTGGAAGGAAAACCCAATATCTTCATTGAACTGCATGAGTGCTCAGGTCCAACCCAATTCCCACTGGGGTCAGATTTTGCCATTCAGTTCAGTGGGAGCAGGACCAGACCGAATTTTCTCAGGCTCACATTGGGCATGCTCAGAAGCTAAACAAGTCATCCCTACTTGTATAAAGGTGGCTATTCCAGACTCTTTTAGAAGACAGACCCCTTCTCCTAGACAGACCCAACTTGCAGATCACAAAGAGAGGACTTCAAAAGTTATGTTTCTTCCAAAGGAGCACTCCTCTAATACTTCTGCATGGCCTGCTGTGGTGTTATCAGAACTGGGTCCCAGCCCAAACCCTGGTGACAAACCATAGCGTTCTGTGCTACCTTCAGAAACTACCTGAAATAAAGAGAATGAAAGAAATAACCACCATCTAATGTAATGGAAGAAATCCTTATGTACTTTCCCTATTGACTTATTTCAAGCCTAAGGAATCTCTAGTCCAGGGGTCGGCAACCTTTCAGAAGTGGGGTGCCGAGTCTTCATTTATTCACTCTAATTTAAGGTTTCGCGTGCCAGTAATACATTTTAACGTTTTTAGAAGGTCTCTTTCTATAAGTCTATAATATAGAACTAAACTATTGTTGTATATAAAGTAAATAAGGTTTTTTAAATGTTTAAGCAGCTTCATTTAAAAGTAAATTAAAATGCAGAGCCCCCCGGACCAGTGGGCAGGACCCGGGCAGTGTGAGTGCAACTGAAAATCAGCTTGCGTGCCGCCTTCGGCATGCGTGCCATAGGTTGCCTACCCCTGGTTTAGTCATTAGACATGCTCTTCTCTAGGGCTAGGTGAATTTATGTACCCAACATTTTAGATCAACCTCTGAGCTTTGAGTTTCCTGTGAGTGCTCCTTGCATGTTCACACTGCAACCATCTCTCACAGCCAGTATCACTGGCCTCCTGACCTGCCCTCACAAGCTACGGCTGCCCATACATGAGTATTAATACCAGACTGGTGAATTTTATCCACAAGCAGGGCCATCTGTTCGATAGGAAGGAAGATCCTGTGGTCGAGACTCAAGAAGATTTGCAGTAAACTCCTGGCTTTGCCACAGACTTCCTCAGTGATCTTGGGCAAGTCCTTTACGGTAAAGTTGTCACATGTGCTACATTATTGGCTTTTAATGGGACTTATGACTTGGGCTCCTAAGTATGTTAGAGAATTTTATCTTTGACCTCTGTCTCATTTCCCCTATCTGTAAAATGGGGATATTAAAATCTGTCCCTCTTGTCTATCTAGATTGGGAGCTCTTTGGAGCAGAGACTATCTTACATGTTTTTAAAACATGGCCTAGCACAATGGGGCCCTGAGGTTGACTGAGCCTTTGGGCATTATCCATAGATGCTCCCCATGTGGATTACACAAAAACTGAGCAGGAACATCCCCAGTCATCCGTAAGTACAAGCTTTCGAGTTGAACACACGTGTTACTATCATAGCATCGCACTAGAGAAGTTCCAATCTAATGAAATGTCCAGCAATAGAACGGACTCTTGTTTCCAGCTGTAATCTTCTCATTGCACTTGGTCTAACATTCCACCGACATTAGACACAGCTAATGCATGCACAACACACCCTGCTTTAGTTCAGAGGATGCAACAGCAATCGTCACTGGAATGAAACAAGTGCTGGGCCCTGCCATCTGCTGCTTCTCAGCGGAAAATGCTACAGCTAGAAGGAGCTTGGATTGTCTCATTTGAATATAAGACAGCAGAGATGTAAACAACAACAACAACTGGTGCAGTACAGGCTCGTTTCCTTGCAGATTCACGTTGTGAAGGATGGAAACGCCTCTTGCAGCCGTATTTTACCTCCAGCCCCAGCCAATTAAAAAATTACTTTGTAGCTCTTGGACTCTAGGGCACGTTACAACGACATTACACAATGCATTATAGATTGCAGACAACTTTTATCAGACACACCAGCCATGCTAAAGGAAACGCAATGTCTCTAGAGGCCTCTCATTCTCTTTTGGTCCTTTCTTCTACAGACCGTTTCATCCAAAGGCGTGACACACGGTTCGTCTCAGCAGCATGTCGGCAGAGGGAATGGTGATGACATGGATTATTTGGCTGCAGTTTTGCTTAGGGATTCCAAGATCATATCAGTGAAATGTCCCATCCACTCCCACAGTGAGGTTGTTTCCCTACTTAAAGGGTGAATGGATAATTACCCTCCCATTACTAGAATAATGAATGAAAGAAAAACCCACTTCCCTACCCAAATGACAAACAAATACTGCAATATTTTCTGCAGCTGTGAGCACAGACTTGGGTTAGAACAGAACCAGGAGTTAAGACGCATATTTGTTCTTCCCCCAATGATGCATTTAGGGTTGAAATGCAAAGATGAAATGAAAATTGCACTATGCCCATTTATGTGCTGAATTTCTCTATTTACTGGACTGTAGTACAGAAAGACATTGTCCTTACCTTTAATAAATATTTCTCCTTTCGGGCATGCACAGTTATTTTCCCGGACACATCACGGGTCACTGAAGATATCCCAGAATTCATCACTCTTTGACATCACAAGGTATCAAGGGTTGCTAAGAGACTCCTGCTATCTGTGATGTCACAGAATGCTATATTATTGATCATGTTTTGGCACTTGAATCCCAAGACGATAGGTGCCTTATACATACCTAGGACAGATAGAGAGATTGAAGACATTCCAGCATCAAACAAGCTGGAATTGCCAGCACGATTTCAGAGAGGGGAATAAGGCTTTTGTATGAAAGGTAGGTCTTTGCTGAATGACCTGTCCCGCCTGGTTTAGCGCATGCCTGACCCTAACTGAGGCACTGAGCCAGATTCTCATCAGGTGGCAATGGCTAAAATTCCATTGTTTCCAGTAGAGCTATGCCAATCTACACCAGCTGAGGATCCAGCCCATTATTTAAGTAGTAAATATTATGGGCAGAATGTAACTGTCTGGGAAGATTCTTACACCTAACTCCCAGATTCCAGCGGCTTTCTCCCTGCCCAGTCAGGGATGCACTATTTCCCAGAAATCTTCCATATCAGAACAGCATATTCGTAATGTGTGGTTTTGGCTTGGGAAAGAATTTGCAAATCTGCCTCAGAAATACATGGCTAGTGCTCAACCAAGCATTAGAGCCATATCTGGAGCTAGACTCCGTACTACAAAAGTCGTCTGTTTGTTCAAGTGTCTTGTCTTGACTTCAAAGCGCACAACAAGGTTTCTAGCAATTCTCTGATCTGAAAAATTCCGTTGTGGTTCCTACAGCAACTGTCACTCAGCTGCACGGCACATACGCTGCATGCTTTGCCAGCCTCAAGGTGTTTCGCAGAATGACAAGCTATTTAGAACAAGTTCACCCACAGCTGCAACGCAGCCAGCTCTGGGGTAGGATGTGGCAGCCAATAGGATGTGGCCAGCAATACTACATAGTAGTTTTAGGCTATGTGAAGGAGAATGCTGTAGTCTGTCTCCTTCCATCGCAGCTAAATTTTCTAACATCTCCTCATCCCATGTCCAGCCACCAACCTAAGCCTAGCAAGGCCAAAACAGATCTCTTGATCTTTCCTCCCATGTCTTGCCTGTCTGCCATCCTTTCTTCATCACTCTGGACAACACCACCACTCTGCCTGTCACTCAGGCCTGTAACCTTCCCTTTGATTCTGCCCTAGTCAACAGGCAATGTCCAAATCTCGCTACTTCTTCCTGCATAACATCTCCAAGATGCATCCGAAGAAGTGAGGTTTTTACCCACGAAAGCTTATGCCCAAATAAATCTGTTAGTCTTTAAGGTGCCACTAGACTCCTTGTTATCTCCAAGATAGGCTGGCTTTTCCTCCCAGCAGCACAGCCAAGCCCTCAACTTCTCCTTTCCTCCTCTGGCCTTGAGAATCCCATCATGTCCCTCTTACATCCATTCAAAACGCTGCTGCAAAGCTCTTCCTGGCTCGTTGCTCCAACCACGTCACCCCCTTTTTTGCATCCCCTCATTGGCTCTTTGTCTTCACTTTTAAGGCCCTTATATATCATGACGTATTCGGGAACAGGCCATTGCTGGCTGCCTCCTCGCCACTAGCGACGCCAGCCTTTATTAACCATCAGTCTAATTCTCCCTCAAACACCCTTCTGTTCTCTTCCATGTCTTGGCTCTCATGACACCTTGTTCTGCTAGATGGAAGAGCCATCTATGGCCAGAAATCTGTCCCATGAAGGTACCTGTCGATTGTGACCAAGTCACCTGTTAACTTCCTCTAATAAAACTAAATAGATTGAGCTTCTTAAGTCTCACTATAAGGCATGAGTGATGTTATTGACATAAACTGTGACTGTATAGATCATTGTTGCAACCAGGGTCCTATGGTTGCACCAGTTCTTATACAGAGGAGGCCAAGAGGGGTGTCTATGGGAAGGTTGTAATTTGCTGGTTATGATGATGCTATCTGTATGGGTATTCAAAAAATTCATTTTTGAATTTGAAGTTATGAATACAGTACTGGCTATGTATTTGTTTGATTCTAAGTAGCCTCAGCAAAGCATTTGGTCAGCTTCTTGAGAATGGGCACTTACTGAGAATAATAGTCCTATCAAGAAACACTTAACTGACAATGGACTTTGAGAGATGCCAATCCACATCTGAGCTTTCCTGGGAACATCCAAACTAACATGTAAACAATGGTGTCAGCCTGCAAAAAGCTGAATCATTCATAGACATGTGACTTTCCCAGGTGACTGCAAACTCCCTCTTGTTAAGGGTATTTTTCACAGGAGAACAAAGGGGTTTCCACCCACAAGAGAGACTATATAAGGCCCTGGAAACCCCTCCATTTTGTCTTCAGCTGGCTCAAAGAGATGCCTGAAAGAAACTGGAGCAAAGGACAGTAACTATGGGGGTGTAAGTGATTGCTGTACCCAGACTAGGAAGGAGTCTAGTCTGTCAAAGAAGCTTATTGGAACATCTCTGAGGGTGAGATTTACTTGCATTTAGTTTCATACTGTATTAGGCTTAGACTTGTGCGTTTTGTTTTATTTTGCTTGGTAATTTACTTTGTTCTATTATTACTTGGAACCACTTAAATCCTACTTTTTATATTTAATAAAATCACTTTTTGCTTATTAACCCAGAGCACGTAATTAATACCTGGGGGAGCAAACAGCTGTGCATCTCTCTCTCTATCAGTGTTATAGAGAGCGAACAATTTATGAGTTTTACCCTGTATAAACTTTATACAGAGTAAAATGGATTTATTTGGGGTTTGGATCCCATTGGGAGCTGGGTATCTGGGTGCTAGAGACAGGAGTACTTTCCAAGCCATTTTCAATTAAGTCTGCAGCTTTTGGGGGCCGTGGTTCAGACCTGGGTCTGTGTTGCAGCAGGCTAGCGTGTCTGGCTCAACAAGACAGGCTACTGAAGTCCCAAGCTGGCAGGGAAAACAAGCTCAGAGGTAGTCTCAGCACATCAGGTGGCAGTCCCAAGGGGGGATCTCTGTGACCCAACCCATCACAGCATGTAATCTTGAATCATTCTTGTAGATCTTTTCTCAGCCTTTTCCAACACCCTTTTTGAAGTGCTGACACCAGAACTGGACACAGTATTCCAGTAATGGTTTCACTAATGGTGGATTCAGAGGTAATACCACCTTCTCCTGCTACTAGATATTCCCCTGCTTGTACGTCTGAGGATTGGGTTTACCCTCCCTCAGTTACAGCACTGGGAGATCATGTTCATTTGGTTATCCATCATTACCCCCAAGTCCCTTTCAGGGTCACTGCATTCCAGGATTCCCCATCTGTTCCAGCACCTACGTTCTGTTCCTAGATTCATGACTTTGTTCAAACAAGCATCCCTCCCCCTGGTTAACCAAGTGATCCCGGTCAGCCTCTATACCTCACCTGTCCCCACCATTATTCATCACTCCACTAGTTTGTCGTCTCATCCGCAAGTTTTACCAGCAGTGATTTTATATTTTCTTCCAGGTCATTGATAAAGATATTGACTAGTGTTGGGCTCAGAACAGATCCCTGCAGGACCACACTAGAGACACTCATATAGGTCGAGGATTGCTCAGTTGCGATGACTTTTTGCCCTCTAGCCAGTTTTTAATCTATTTAATATGGGCTACAATGATTTTGTATTTGGTCAGAATATCATGCAGGACAAACCTTACAGAAGTCCGAGTATCTATGTCAACATGATTACCTTTATCGACCAAATTTGTAATCTCATCAGAAAACAATATGTCTGACAAGACCTGTTTTCCATAAAACCAAGTTGACTGGCATTAATTATGCTACCAGCCTTTAATTCTTTACTGATTGCCTCCCATATCAGCCTTTCCATGATTTAACCCAGAATCAATGCCAAGCTAAGTTGCCTATAGTGAAATCCCACCTGCGACATCCCATTTACCCTTTTTGAAGATAGTCTAATATCAGACCATTCTCCAGACCCTTGGAACCTCCCCAGTGTCCCAGGATTTATCACAAATCAACACTCGTGGTTCAGAGAGCTCTCGGCCAATTCTCTTAATACTCTTTGGCGCAAGTTATCCAATACTGCAGATTTTAAAATATTTAACTTTTATAGTTGCTGTTTAACATCCTCCCTAGTTATAGATGGAATAGAAAATATTATCATTAATGAATACATCATCTGATTTCTTTTCAAATACAGAACAGAATTATGTGTTGAATACTCCTGCCTTTTCTACATCATGATGGACAATTTTAGCATCCTTGTCCAGTAGAAGGCCTATATCATTGCTAGGATTTTGTTTGCTCCTGATAGAATGAAATAATTCTTTCTTGTTGTCTTTAAATCTGCTGGCCATAGATTTTTTACTGATCCCTTTAGCTTCGATTGTCAATTGCCCGCATTTCCTAACTGCGGATTTGTACTCATCGCTATCGGCTTCCTCATTTGCTGTTATTTTAATGGAGCTTTCTGTAACAGTGTCACACCAACCTCTCACAAGCACATCTCTCTTCTGGTTAGGTGTCTGCACCTTTTAGACAGTCCCAGCCCTGCTATCGGGCCATACCCCCAGACCTTTCTCCCTGGAGACAATAGTTTTGCCCTCTTGGTCTGTTCCAGCCTTAGCTCTCCAGCTGTGCTTCTTAGCAGTTTAGGTCCCCTTCTAGGGGTTTATCACTGTGACTGTAGGCCAGTTCCCCAGTGGCCTATGGGGGGGGGGGGGACCAAGGCCCTCCCACTACTCTGGCTCCCAGCCCAGGGACTCTAAGAATAGCAGCCACATGCCACCATGGTCCTTTAACTACACTGCTTTCAGTTCCCTGGGCCACATGCCCACAGTCCCAGCCCTCACCAAAGCTTCACCCTTACCTCAGGGCTCATCTAAGTTCAGGCCCAGCAGCCATCCAGGAGGTCTTCCTCACTGCCTGTCCCTGTCAGCACTGTGCTGTCCATGGTGCTGCAGTTCCCTTTGACCGGCCAGCCAGGAGTATTACCCACACTCTTCTAGCTTCAGCAAGGAACTGACTGTCTCTGGTGCTGCAGCTCCTTTTATACGGCCCTCCTGGGCCCTGATTGGCTGTTCCCTCCAGCCTCTCTGATTGGCTGCTTCCCCTGCAGCCACTTTAGGCTGTTTGGAGGACTCCTCTACTGCTCCTTTCTTGGGACGGGTATGGCAGGACACTGAGGCCTCCAGCAAGAGGCCTCTGGGTCTAGTCCACCCTGTCACACTTTCACCTCCTCCCTGAACCAGGAGGGTTTTTGTTTGTTTTCAGCTTTGAGAAACTGGCTTGCTTAAAGCATCAAGCATATAAATATTACTGGTCTGACTATATCCTTGCACATCACAAATCCTTGCACATCACAAATCAATTTAGATCATGATCACATGATCACTTAAAAATGGTGGCTGTTTGAAGCTGCTCAGGTGGTTGATATGTTAGAAGTAATCACAGTGGAGATCATTACTGGAACAACCTATCAAGGGTTGTAGGTGGGTTCTCCATCACTGGCAAGATTTAAATCAAGACTGGATGTTTTTGTAAAAGATATAACCGAATTCAAAAAGGAATTTGTTCTGGGACATCCTGTGGCCTGTGTTATACAGGAGGTCAGGCTAGATTATCACAGTGGTCCCTTCTGGCCTTTGAATCTATGAGATAAAGTGGGCAGAGTGCAGGTGAAACGGTCAAAGGAGCATGATACTCTTAATTTAACTCCTCAGATTCATTAGCAAACTGGGGGCCAGATTTAATTCTCTCTTGATTAAAATTAGGAGTCATTCAAAAACACTTGAGAGTAAGAAAATAATTTCACAAGCGCCATCAATTTTTTTTAATTAGCAAGAGTAGAGTTGTTGATCATTGAGTAAGCCTAGCTCTGAAGCATAATGTAAGTGTTTGGATTTTCTGCAGGATGCTTCCCAGCAGCATTCAGCCTGGAGGGAAGGACTTCCCTGGGTACTGCTACACCACCCAGGCCAATTTATGAGTCTCATAAGAGTCTCATAAGAACGGCTATACTGGGTCAGACCAATGGTCCATCTAGCCCAGTATCCTGACTTCAGGTAGAAGCCAGGTGCCCCAGAGGGAATGAACAGAACAGGGCAATTATCAAGAGATCCATCCCCTGTCGTCCAGTCCCCGTTCCTGGCAGTCTCCTGAAGAGCAATTTTGCTATCTACTTTTAGAGTGCACTAAATGGCACATATTTTCAAAGGCATTTCAAAGGGATCACCCACAATCCCCCCAGCAAACACATACACATTATTCCTCCATCCTCACTCAGCAAATTACACAGCCTTCTGGGGACCGTACTCAGGGCTAATGGAGCCTTGAATGACTCCAGGATTTTAATACACAACAGGCTGACGCTTGATTAAATCCTATAGACGAAGATTCTCCTTGTTAATATTCCAATGTTTTCTTCCACTTCCAACAGCAAGAAATGGGAGCTATGGAGATTATTTAATACTATAACAAATGCTTCATGACAACTGAGGGGTGAGTTTTTAACAAGAGCATGTTGCCTCCTAAGGCAGCATTACAGTTATTAAGTGTTTGCCTTTTTAACCATTATATTTCACTACAGGCACACAACTGACAATTTTAATACAGAAAGCATGTGTGTGTTGTGTTTTTAATTACAGACTGTTAAAAAAATCACTAAATATTTCAGATCCTTCTAGTAATAATCTATTCATTGGGGTTTGGATGGCAGGGGTGGTTTCCTTATGCTAAGGAACCAGACCCCTACGAAAGAAAAGAATCGTCTCCACCACTTAGCACAAAAGGGCAAATACTGACCTCACTTGCATTCATGTGCCCCTGTCCATTTCAATTGGTGTGATCACACGGGCATTGATTATTAATAATAATTATTATTTTATTGTATGGATCTGGCACCCAAACTGTGCTCCTGTACATGCTTCACAGATGGAAAGAGACATCGGGCCAGATTTTTAAAGGGATTTAGGCACCTACAAATGCAGACTGGCACCTAGGCCCTAACTCCTACTGAAGGTGATTGGAGCTAGGCATGTAGGGTTCTGGAAAATCCTACCAGGCGCCTACCTGCTTCTTTAGGCACCTAAGTACCTTTAAAAATCTGGCCCAAAAGCTACCGCCCCAGAGTTTACAGTCTCAGGCACCGGGCCTGCCAAAATTCATACATGGGTCACGTCACGTGTGAGAATAGTCAGTGGTACCCTCCCAGGCATAAAAATTATGCCTCTGCAAAATGAATAGTAATCCCAAGCTCCTATATAGCACTGTTCATCAGCAGATCTCAAAGCACTTTGACAACGGCGCTCACGATCATCATTTCTGTTTTGCGGATGGGGAAACTGAGGCACAGAGTAGGCCTGTGTCTTGCCCCAGGTTTCTCAGCTGGCCAGTGGCAGAGCCAGGAATAGAATTCACGTCTCCTGAGTCCCAGCCTCACGTCCGTAAGTATTTGCAGAAATCAGGCCGACGGTCCCTGCTGAGGAATAGCCGTGGTAGCGGAGCAGACCAGCTTAGCTCCACCCCTTCATGCCTGGGAGAAGGACCAACTCCTCTCCTCTCCTGCCCCAAAATGCTCCCTGCCCACCCACCCCATTGCGTCCCTGAATTCCCCCTGCACTGGGAGCTCTGGGATGCAAAGCAGGAGAGTCCTTTGCCTTGAGGTTATTCCTGCAGGTGCACCGGGCAAGTGTAGCATATCGTGCCTGCCTGACACACAATGCCCCACAAAGCTCCACACCACCTCCAGCCCCTGCATATGTGATGCCTCTGATGCTCAGAGCACCCTGAGGCTGTTTGCCAGAGGACTTCTGCCCATCAGCAAGGAGTGCAGCCATTGCTAAGCTCCCCCTCACGTCCTGCCCACTGTCGTGCCATCGCACACCTTAGCCAGCGTTCTTCCTCTGCTTGCTTTGTGGCTGTGCTGGTGCCGTTCCTAGTTGGGAACCAGAACCCACGAAGTCTTCACTGACAATCTCAGTGCAACGGTGCTGGACAAACGCTGTGTGAGCCAGCCAGCCGCGCTCCCTGTATATTAAATGCATAAATCTAGCATGATTGCCAGTCAGTCAGAAAGCCACGAGGCTCGTCAGTGGGACTGAGGCTGAGAAGGAAGAGAGAACATCTTGGCACCTATTTATGTCAGAGTTCAAATAGGGCCTGATCAGGGCCGGCTCCAGGCACCAGCCCACCAAGCTTGTGCTTGGGGCGGCACCTGGAGGGGAGCGGCGCGGCGCTCCGGCTCTGGCCGCCGGGGGGAAAGCGGAGCCGTGGCCGGGCTCGCCGCCCTCCCCCCGGCGCTCTGGCCGCCGGGGAGAGCGGAGCCCCGGCCGGGCACTCCGCCCTCCTCCCAGGGCTCCGGCCGCCCTCCCCCCCGGCGCCCTCCCCCCGGCCGCGCTGGGGGACGGGACGGCCGGAGGCTTTTTTGCCTGGGGCGGCAAAAAAGCCAGAGCCGGCCCTGGGCCTGATCCAAAGCCCACTGAAGTCCGTGGCGAGACACCTCCTAACTTGGGTGGGCTTCGGAGCAGGCCCCGTTTTCACCTTTCAAATTTGCAAATCTTATAATCTACTTAAAGGGGGAGCAAGCTAAATGACACCTCCGCCGGTCCTCTCACACGGCTTTGCAGCTGTAGGTACACCACCTGCCATGAACTGGGACCAGGAATCCGGTTACCCGAGCCAAGAGCCCGGCACCACAGCCGGTAGGGCTGGGGAAGGGGCAGGGTTGGGAACAAGGCAGGCACAGGAGCGGTGGCAGCAGCAGAGAAGCCAGAGATCAGTTATTGCCATTGGGCTTAAGAGCAGGCTTGCTGACTGCCTTGGCCAAATCAGGCTGGTCGATCAGGAGCCAAACTGGGGCTCAGCGGTGCCCACAGGCTGCCTGGAGACTGGGCAGGTGCAGCTGCAAGTCCTAATTGCTGACACCATCTCCTGGCGTTGCTGCGGCCTGAAACGTAACACACGGATGCGTCTCCAGTTCTGTATTCAGTACCTTGGTACTGAGCCAGCGGGATGGGTCACCTCTGTGCTGGGTCTAGCGCTGCTAGCAGCAAGGCATTAGCTCAATATCCCATTCATCTGGGACCCTGCTCATGGTAACCTCTTTCTAGATCATCCTTAATACTAGAACAGGAGTGTTTAATTTAATCTGCCCAGCTGTACATCCCACCCCAGCTCCCATATTACACCTCCCACCAGCTTTAATCATCTTTTGCACACGGCGAGGGAATATCTCGTTGCATTTTCGAAGCTGTCGTCATGTCGTCAGCTCGATGCCTCAGAATGAGCCTCCCCACTCCCTGAGAGGCAGGTGGGTTATCCACCCCTCACAGACAGGGGCGCGTCAGGCACAGAGAGATTAAGGCCGAAATTGACCAGGAATGTTGAGACATGAAAGATTTTCAGCAGCTGTAGTAGGAATGTAACTGAATAGCGAGGCAGAGATACTGACTCTAGTTCCCATGCTGGGGTATAGAATGATCAAGTCTTACCTGTCATAATGTGGTGTAAAGCAGGCAAGATTGTCCCTTTCCCCCCGCACTCAATAGAATATGCACACACCGAAATGGGTCCAGCTAGCCCTCACATCTGTATACACTGGGAGTAACTCCGCTGAAGTCACTGGCATTAAATCAGTATAAAAACCCAGCATACGTGAGAAGAGAAACAGGCCCATTCAAAAATCCAAACTTACTCACAAATGGGTATCTCAGATAATAATAGAACACAAACCTCAGCCTATGCTTCCTCTCCAAACTTTGCTGTTCCTTGCATTTCCCTGAAAGACCTCCTTGTCTTGTTCCTCTACCTGCAAATGAAAGTGTACGAGAGAGAGCCACTCCGGGCTCTTTTAGCCTGGCTGGAGTTAGCAAGGAGTACCTGCCACTCTGACCACGTCCACCCTACACAGCTTTGTTGACAAAAGTCAGCTTTCGTCAACACAACAGTGGAGGTGTACACACTGCAATGCTCCTCCTGCTGCTGTAACGCTCCTGCTACGCCGACATACTAAACCCACCTGGATGAGCGGCATAGAGCTTTTTGCAATGAAGTAAGAGCGACGTAGCGTCAGTGTAGACACGGCGTTGCTTATGTTGCCCTAAGAGGCCTCTAGGAGGTGTCTCAAAACACCCATCGTGACCACTGTGGTCACCAGTTTGAACTCCGCTGCCCCGCAGCCAGGTACACAAGCATGCTCCCCTCCCCCTAAAACATACTGGGTCAGACCAAAGGTCCATCTAGCCCAGAGTATCCTGTTTTCCAACAGTGACCAATGCCAGGTGCCCCAGAGGGAATGAACAGAACAGGTAATCATCAAGTGATCCATCCCCTGCCGCCCTTTCCCAGCTTCTGGCAAACAGAGGCTAGGGACACCATCCCTGCCCATCCTGGCCAACAGCCATTGATGGACCTATCCTCTATGAATGTATCTAGTTCTTTTTTTTATCCCTGTTATAGTCTTGGCCTTCACAACATCCTCTGGCAAAGAGTTCCACAGGTCGACTGTGCGTTATGTGAAAAAATACTTCCTTTTGTTTGTTTTAAACCTGCTGCCAATTAATTTCATTTGGTGACCCCTAGTTCCTGTGTTACGAGAAGGAGTAAATAACACTTCCTTATTTACTTTCTCCACACCTGTCATGATTTTATAGACCTTTATCATATCCCTCCTTAGTCGCCTCTTTTCCAAGCTGAAAAGTCCCAGTTTTATTAATCTCTCCTCATATGGTAGCCATTCCTTACCCCTAATAATTTTTGTTGCCCTGTTCTGAACCTTTTCCAATTCCAGTATATCTTTTTTGAGATGGGGCGACCACATCTGCACACAGTAAGATGTGGGAGTACCATGGATTTATATCGAGGCAGCATGATATTTTCTGTCTTATTATCTAGCCCTTTCTTAATGATTCCCAGCATTCTGTTCGCTTTTTTGACTGCCGCTGCACATTGAGTGGATGTTTGCAGAGAACTATTCACCATGACTCCAAGATCTCTTTCTTGAGTGGTAACAGCTCATTTAGACCCCATCATTTTATATGTATAGTTTTCCAATGTGCATTACTTTGCATTTATCAACACTGAATTTCATCTGCCATTTTGTTGCCCAGTCACCCAGTTTTGAGAGATCCTTTTGTAGCTCTTTGCAGTCTGCCTGGGATTTATCTTGAGTAGTTTTGGATCAGCTGCAATTTTTAAAATTGCTCTTCCTGTTTGCTTGCGGTGGCGCGCTCACATAGCATCTTCCCAGCTGACCACGGCAGCTCCCCGCAGCAAACACGCTCCTGCCTGGAGTACAACAAAGTTGTTGGATCTGCCGGGTCTGCAGGGAGAGGAGGCTGTTCAGTCACAGCTCTGCTCCAGCTGTAGGAACTTGGATACCTATGAGCAGATTGCTCATCTCATGCAGGAGAAGGGGCACAGAAGGGACACACGGCAGTGCCGTGCTACGAGCAAGGAGCTGAGGCAGGCGTATCAGAAGGTAATGGAGGCCAATTGTCGGTCTGGTGTGTTGCCAAAGACATGCCACTTCTACAAGGAGCTGAATGCCATCCTCAGTGGCGACCCCACCTCCATCGCCCAGAGCCCCGTGGATACTATGTGGGGACTGGAGGCAGCAGCCAGTGGAGTGAACCCCAAGGACAAAGTGGTGGATGCAGAAGTGGAGCTGGAGAAGAATGGGGGACAGGCGACAGGGACATCTGGTGGCGTGGTGATCCAGGACCTTTCTTTAAGTCCGGAGGGGTCTAGCCAGTCCCAGCACTCCAGCCCTGGCACGCTTGACCCCGGTAAGTACTCGTTGTGCTTTGATATTGCAGAGAGCTATGAGGCAGAGCTCTGTTTTTGTTGTTGTTGTTGTTCCAGGGTAGAAGAGGGATAGAAATAACCAGCACTAGCACTGTTTGCATCAGCTTCTTATTCCCCTATGCAATGAGGCAGAGGGGACCCGGCAGAAACGTTTGTTGATGCACACCAGGGTGTCCTGGAAATCCTCCATAGAAACGTTCCTGGAGGTACTCTGCAATTCTCTGCTGAAGGTTCCTTCTTGTTTCTTCCCCCATGCCAATCGGCAATCACCTCTGCAGGCATCATAGCGGCACACAGGCAAGCAGCACACGGACCAGATCTGTAGCCACACGCATGCAGAAGCTGCACCCTTGCATCCTTGGTTACCCTAAGGAGCATGATATCAGCTGCTATACCCCCCACCTGTGGGAAACAATGTCAGTATTCAGAATAGTGATCCTGAGTGCTATTATTGATATCCCTGTGAAACTCACCACCACCACCCTTTCTCTCCTTTCTCATGCAAAACCATGCTCTGAAGTGTCCTTAGCTTCTGTTTGCCAGAAGCTGGGAATTGGCAACAGGGGATGGATCACTTGGTGATTACTTGTTCTGTTCATTCCCTCTGAAGCCCCCCCCCCCCCCGGCCATTTTAGGAAGCAGGATATTGGGCTAGATGGATGATTGGTCTGACTCAGTATGGCCGTTCTTGTGTTCTTATCTTGCCCCTCCCCCCCCTTCCCCCAGGCCAAACTCACCATGGCACTGTGTGCCTGCCAAGGGAGCGTGAGAAAGTGATCTACCTAACTTGTCTGTATCAAGGCTAGGAGTGCACTCATAATAGTGCCTCTGTCTATTGTTTCTTTAGCTTCTGCAGATGTGCCCTTGAGGGTTTCTTCCTGCACACCAACTGAGCGGCTCTGAATGATAAGGAGACAAACCAGGAGAAGTAAGGAAGACATGTTCAGGGAGGTGTTACATTCATCAGATGCAGCTGATAGCAAGCAGAGAGCATGGAGAGAGACCATAAATGAAAGACTGAGAATGGATAGCCAGGAGAGGAAATAGGGACAGGAGCGGATGATACAGGGGCAGGAGCAGATGGTACAGCTTCTGGAGGATCAAACAGACATGCTGAGGTCCCTGATTGTGCTTCAGGTGGAACACATGCATGCTTACCTCCCTCTGTAGCCCATACAGAACTGCCTTCCATGCCCTCCCCAATGATTAAAAATGTACTTATAGAAAGAAAATGAATCTTTATTTATCTACAAATCACGGTGGTTGCTGCTGAAATTTATACACAGTGTCAATCAGTGTATTTGCAGAAACAGTGAATAACCACACAGAAATCATTACAAGGGTCAGACTATGGTGCAAGAAAGCAATGCCTGGATCAAAGCATTACAGAAAGGCACATTACTGGGGCTCATTGTCAAAATGCTTCTTAGAAGCCTCCCTAATTCGAATAGCCCCCGGTTGAGTCCCTCTAACAGCCCCGGTATTTGGCTGCTCAAAAGCAGCCACCAGCCGATCCACCTCAACGTTCCATCCCTGCGGAAACTTTTCCCCTTTAGCTTCACAAATGTTATGCAGAGCACAGCAGGCTGCTATGACCATGGGGATATTTTCCTCATTAAAGTCTAACCTGCAAAAAGGCAGCGCCAGCGACCCTTTCATCTGCCAAAGGCACATTCAATGGTCATTCTGCATCCGCTGAGCCTGTGGTTAAAGTGCTCCTTGATGCTGTTAAGGTTTCCAGTGTAAGGCTTCATGAGCCACAGGAACAAGAGGTAGGCTGGATCTCCCAGGATCACAACTGGCATTTCCACATCCCCAATTGTAATCTTCCGGTCTGAAAAGTAAGTCCCTGCTTGCAGCTTTCTATACACGCCAATATTCCTTAAGATTTGTGTGTCATGCACCACCCTGCACTGATATCAGTGAAACGATCCCGGTGATCCACCAGCACCTGCAATACCATTGAGGAGTAGCCCTTTCTATTGATGTACTCTGTCACAAGGTGATCTGGGGCCAAAATGGGGATATGCGTTCCATCTATCACCCCGCCGCAGTTAGGGAATCCCATTGCCACAAAGCCATCCATTATTTCCTGCACATTGTCCAGAGTCACAGTCCTTCGTAGCAGAAGGTGATTAATGGCCCTGCACACTTACATGACTGCAACCTCCATGGTGGACTTCCCACCTCCAAACTGATTTGCGATTGATCTGTAGCAGTCTGAAGTTGCCAGCTTCCACACAGCAATCGCCACTCGCTTCTCCACTGGGAAGGCAGCTCTCAATTTGGTGTCCCTGCACCAGAGGGCAGGGGGCGAGCTCTGCACACAGTTCCAGGAAGGTGGCTTTGCACATCTGAAAGTTAGCAGCCACTGCTCATCATCCCTTACCTGCATCACAATGTGATCCCACCACTCAGGGCTTGTTTCCTGAGCCCAGTACTGATGGTCCACCATGTGTGGCTGCTCCATGAATGCCAACAGCAATCTGGAATTGTTCCTTTCCATGGCACACAGCAGGGCAGACACCACAGTGTCATCATCAGACTTGCAGCTCATGAAATACTGTAGGATCAGTCATGTTGTGTTCATAACACTCATCACAAGGCTGGAGAGCAGTGCAGGATCCATGCTTTCAGGTAGAGATGGCAGGCGCACAGTTTACAAGTGCCGTTGAAAAGCAGCACGAAAGGTAGTCAGAAGCCTATAGACTAATGGAACGCAGAAAACTGCATCATGGGACAGTGAGCCCGCCCCATGAGGCACTGCAGTCCCTTTCCAGAACTCCCAGTGGCAGATGGTGGTGAGTTGCTGAAGGGTTAAAATCCATGTGCATTTTATATAACAACCTAGTATATGGATTGTGCCAGCTCTTTTCCAGACCCAAAGTCCAGAGTTTGGTCAAGAGAAATAGTGATTAGCTAAGAGAAAGCTGGGGTAAACACGATAACATTGCCTTTGCTAAGATCTGCTTGGTCAGTAGAAATGCCAGATGTTGAAGCAATAACTAAATAATTGTGTCTTATTCAGAGTTGCAGATTGAACAAAGGATCCCTGTTCCTATTGTGTCAGTCTCTTCTGTAGGGAACGTTCTTCCCACAGATCCAACCTTGAGTTTATGAAAATTGGCACATGTCAGTATAAAATATGGCATCCTTCCACCTCCCTTCCAAGGGACCAATGCCCTGCCTTAAGACATAAAGAAGACAATCTGTATTGTCATGTACTTTCACTGTTTCTTTGCTTTAACCCCTGGGAATGTACCTGTTGGACAATCAAAGGACTTGCTCCATTCCTATGGACCCCAAATCAGACTTCAACATCTATATTTTATACTAATAACATTTTATCAAAGTATTAATTAAATGTTAACTTGCTAACTTGAGACCATGGGCGGAGACATTATGTAACCTTTTAACCATTGGCTAATGTGCTATCTTGTCTTGCTGCAAAACCTATCCCAGGGTGTGGAACTGCCTACCCCGTCACTTTCCCCCGCCCATGGAAAATCTATATATTCTATTGTAATCAATTGACTGACAGTGTCTCTGAGCCTAATAAGCAAGGTGACACTGCGCCAGCGCTGTGTGTAATGAACTCCTATGCTTGACCTCTACACGGTGTGGATTTATGTCTTTCAGCTGCACAGTGGGATAGCCACCCATAGGACACTGCTCTCTCTGTCAATACAAGAGCACCTACTGTGGACATGCTCCACCGACAGAAGGAGCGTTGTGTGGTCACGCAACAGCGGTTTAATTACATCGACTTCAGTTGATGTAGCTTTGGAGTGTAGACATGGCCTCTGACTCCACAGTCACTGCCCAACATCAGTGTTGAAGTATCTACCATCAGAATGACTTGGCTGGAGTCGGTTGAGAAAAGGGGGAGGAGTGGGGCAAAGGGGTGACTTTTCCCCCATATTTTCTTTCTCAACTTTGGACACTCACGTTTTTGAAATTCAAAATGTCCAACTTTGAAGGACAGTGACCAGCTTCCAAGTCCCCAGAGGAGCCTGGTGTCCCTGTACGATGTCTTAGCGCCTGCCTGGCGTTATGCAAGGCCGCATGCTTTTCCCTTCAGTCGTGATAAAAAGGCTGGCTCCCGGAGAAGCAATACAGCCTCTTGATTCTAGCTGAGCGCCTTTAAGCCTTGCAAAACCCCACATTCTATTTTGGATGTGATTCTCCCTTTAAGGAATTCCTCCCTGATCTTTAAATACACACACCAGGAGATTCATTTTTTAAAACAAATATCTGGGCATTTAAGCAAGATTTTCATCTCACTCCTTAAGAAGGGAATGGGTGCTACAGAGCTGGCTGCTAAATCACTTCCATCACTAGGTAAGGCAGGGGTTCTCAAACTGGGGGTCGGGACCAATCAGGGGGTCGTGAGGTTATTACATGAGGGGTCCTGAGCTGTCAACCTCCACCCCAAACCCCGCTTGCCTCCAGCATTTAAAATGGTGTTAAATATATTAAAAAGTGTGTTTGATTTATTAGGGGGGGTCGCACTCAGAGGCTTGCGATGTGAAAGGGGTCACCAGTAAAAAAGTTTGAGACCCACTGAGGTAAGGGAAAGATGCGCCATTCTGATTTCAAACACGACTAGCAACACTGCCGCCAGTTGATCTATCAACTTCATAAAATCCTGGGGGCGGCTCACCCAGGCTCCGAGTTTTACCTGCTGGGAGATTTTTAAAGGGCTGCATGTCTTCGCGGACGGGCAGAGATTGATTGTCTTACTGCAGATGGAGATGGCAGATGAATTGGCGACAGACAGCCTTCAGCTTCACACTGCTTTTTGCTCCAGTATCAGATGTGAATATCTTACTGATTTCCTGAGGGCTACCACTCCCCACCCCGCCATGCCCTGCCTCTTTCACACTCAACTTGGAAAGCAGGATCAGTAGATCAGAAATCATTCAAAAGAGTGTACCTGTGGGCAATAGAGGCAACCACTTTCCTCTCCTTCCCTTTGTCCAGGAAATTTTGCCGGAGGAATCTCTCAGTCCATTGTGTGTAATTCTGCTATACACAGCCCTCAGTGCCTAGTTATTATTTTAACTCATGGAAAATGCACTAAGTCCCCTTTGCTCTGTGCTTGCTGGACAACTTAAAGATGTCTGAAGTGGGCAGCTGGGGATTCCCCCGGGTTGAAGAAATGCCCAGTTAGCATAGCCAGCTAGCTATACCATCACCTCCTGTCTCCAACCTCCAGCATAGGGGGCATGCTGCAGGAAGAGGCAGGGATGGCTGGACTGCACAGTTCTCCAGTGACCCCTGCCAGCATAAAGCTTCTAGGAGCCCATACCAGCTGGGGCCAGTTACAACAGCCAGCCCCGAGGCTGATTGGAGTTGTGCCAGGTTCCAGACCAGCTCCCAAGGAACGAAAAGATGGTGAGACCACCTCTGTCTCCAGCTTTGAACACCTGAAGACGTGGCCCACAGTCTCTGCCCCACAAGCTCACAAACATGACCTAACAAGGAGGACAAAGCACAAGAGGGAGGGTAGGGGACTGCTGTATAATTGTAACAGGGCAGAGAGGCTACAGAGAGACAGATTCTCATTTACACCCAGGCCTCTTTCCACCATGGAGATAGAGAAGTGGAGAAAGACAGTTCGGGGACTCTGAGACAAACCCCCCCTTGCATTCATTTTATTCATGAGGAAACAGTTTAACGGAAGCAGTTCGCTGCAACCTGCCACTTCCGGCTCCCTCGAGGATGCTCCAGCTCTGACAAGGCCCTGCCACAACATCATGAAATTGATTATGACCCAAGGCCAGTTCTAGGGACGGGCAAGCCAGGTGGTCACCCTGGGAGGTGGCTTCCAGGGAGCGCCAGACCAGCTTTTTTATGTATTTTTTGCTCCACTCTGATTGGACAGCCATTTTTGCTCCGCTCATGGGTCGATTGTGGTGGTTTTCTTTCCTTTTCTTCGGCAGTGGTTTGTGCATTGGCCTGCTAAACCCAGTGTTGTGAGTTCAATCCTTGAGGGGGCCACTTAGGGATCTGGGGCAAAATCAGTACTTGGTTCTGCTAGTGAAGGCAGGGGGCTGGACTCGATGACCTTTCAGGGTCCCTTCCAGTTCTAGGAGATGGGATATCTCCATTAATTCAGGTGGGAGGTGCCAAAAACTTTTTCTGCTCTGGCCAGCGAAATGGCTTAGACTGCTCCTGTTTTGACCAGTACAGTCCCTTAAATATTTGCAGGGAAAGATCACCGATGAAGAGGAACAGGTTTCCCCAGAGCAGATGGAGATTAAGAATCACGGTTTAGCCAGCACTGTGAAGAACGGGCACTCCAGGGGGCATGTTACCTCCCACCAGCCAAACTGTACGTCCGGTTTGAATGAGAGTCTGATTACCAGAGCTTTAGTGAATGTTGAGGCTGCACCAGATGTTCTTTCAGACTGAACATAGACTCAGAGACTCATAGGCTTTAAGGTCAGAAGGGACCATTATGATCGTCTAGTCTGACCTCCTGCACAACGCAGGCCACAGAATCTCAGCCACCCACTCCTGTAACAAACCCCTAACCTATGTCTGAGCTATTGAAGTCCTCAAATCTTGGTTTAAAGACCTCAAGGTGCAGAGAATCCTCCAGCAAGTGACCGGTGCCCCACGCTGCAGAGGAAGGCAAAAAACCTCCAGGGCCTCTGCCAATTTCCCTGGCGGAAAATCCCTTCCCGACCCCAAATATGGCGATCAGCTAAACCCTGAGCATGTGAGCAAGACTCACCAGCCAGCACTCAGGAAAGAATTCTCTGTAGTAACTCAGATCCCACCCCATTTAACATCCCATCACAGGCCATTCGGCATATTTACCTGCTAATGATCAAAGATCAATTAATTGCCAAAATTAGGCTATCCCATCATACTATCCCCTCCATAAACGTATTAAGCTTAGTCTTGAAGCCAGATATGTCTTTTGCCCCCACTACTCCCCTTGGAAGGCTGTTCCAGAACTTCACGCCTCTGATGGTTAGAAACCTTTATCTAATTTCAAGTCTAAACTTTCTAGTGTC
This sequence comes from Emys orbicularis, assembly GCF_028017835.1. NCBI lineage: Eukaryota > Metazoa > Chordata > Testudines > Emydidae > Emys > Emys orbicularis. The sequence continues at coordinate 8,079,058 of NC_088686.1, read as the reverse complement.
CACTTTATATCCATTTGTTCTTGTGTCCACATTGGTACTAAGCTTAAATAATTCCTCTCCCTCCCTGATATTTATCCCTCTGATATATTTATAAAGAGCAATCATATCTCCCCTCAGCCTTTTTTTGGTTAGGCTAAACAAGCCAAGCTCTTTGAGTCCCCTTTCATAAGACAGGTTTTCCATTCCTCGGATCATCCTAGTAGCCCTTCTCTGTACCTGTTCCAGTTTGAATTCATCCTTCTTAAACATGGGAGACCAGAACTGCACACAATATTCCAGATGAGGTCTCACAAGTGCCTTGTATAACGGTACTAACACCTCCTTATCTTTACTGGAAATACCTCGCCTGATGCATCCCAAGACCGCATTAGCTTTTTTAATGGCCATATCACATTGGCGGCTCATAGTCATCCTGTGATCAACCAATACTCTGAGGTCCTTCTCCTCCTCTGTTACTTCCAACTGATGTGTCCCCAATTTATAACCAAAATTCTTGTTATTAATCCCTAAATGCATGACCTTGCACTTTTCACTATTAAATTTCATCCTATTACTATTACTCCAGTTTACAAGGTCATCCAGATCTTCCTGTATGATATCCCGGTCCTTCTCTGTGTTAGCAATATCTCCCAGCTTTGTGTCATCCGCAAACTTTATTAGCACATTCCCACTTTTTGTGCCAAGGTCAGTAATAAAAAGATTAAATAAGATTGGTCCCAAAAGCGATCCCTGAGGAACTCCACTAGTAACCTCCTTCCAGCCTGACAGTTCACCTTTCAGAATGACCTGTTGTAGTCTCCGCTTTAACCAGTTCCTTATCCACCTTTCAATTTTCATATTGATCCCCATCTTTTCCAATTTAACTAATAATTCCCCATGTGGAACCGTATCAAATGCCTTACTGAAATCGAGGTAAATTAGATCCACTGCATTTCCTTTGTCTGATCACCTCATGTTCTGTTTCCCAATTATACTCTTCCTAGATTTGTCCAGGGAAATTGTGCAGAGAATACATAAAATGGGAAAATGGAAAAAGAAAACATTCCAGAAAAGAGGTTGGATTTTATTAACAATGATCAGATCAAATGAGCTCATTGGTTATAACAAGTACAAGGAGATGCACCAACACTCCCCCTGGGAAAATACTCCTATGGGATATTAAATCACAAAGAATAGCCACTATGTAAAATAACTTACTCTGCTATTCATATGGGGCTCAATCCTGCAAGGTGCAGAGCACTTTTGCAAGGGGCTGAGTGCCCTCAATTCCCACTGAAGGCCCCAATTCAGCAAGGAACTTAAGCACATGCTTAACTGTAAGCACATGAGTAGTGTCACTGGCTTCAAGTCAGTCCCACACAGAGTCGAACCCATGATATATGGAATATTGCTCACAGCATATAGAATCTCTTATGCCAAGAGGGATGGCAGAGTTGAAGCCTTGAGTGTTTAGGGCAGACCCCTGAGATTATCTGGCAGAGTTTTGTAGGATGACTCTTCTTTGGGCTTTGTTTTTCTGTCTGTTGATTTAAGAAGCCTCATAGAAATACGGGGTATTTAATACAATAGGCCATGAGAGCACCTTTGGAAAAGGACCTGATTCCAAATTCATCCAGGGTATAACAACTGCGTTGACTTTAGGGGAGGACCTTGGCCAAATGGATGATTAGTAACTCGTTAGGAGCTATTATTGCTCATGTCAATATCTACAAGTGTTGTGCGTGATTTTTAATCTGCATTCGCAGCAGACAATGCAAATGCATCTGTGGACTGGGAGGGTGCATAGGTGCATGCTATGAATGGTTGAGAGCAGTAAGTTGGGATCCATAGTTACAATACTTGTGGAAACTTAACGATATGCTGCAACCCTGACTAATAGCACTTATTCGTAAGAACAGTCCTATTGACTTTAGGTCAGCCAAGTGGTGCTTTCCACACACCCCAAAACACAGCTTTGTTGCAACAGAAATAATAACAGGCTCTTCCTTCCAGCAGCACAAGCCGGAGCCATTTTAATGCTGCGATAAGGTTGCCCCTGTTACTTGTTCAGGAGCACCTGGCAAACAGGACATGATGAAAGCAAAAGCCTGCAAAACAAGACCATTTCCCGATCCTTTCACTTTTAATTGCTGATCACCGTGACATTTTTCTAACAAATTCCGAGGCTGGGGAAAGCAGTTGTTGCAGATTTTAAGCTACACCGTGTACGTCTCGCAGGGTGAGAACAAGCAGGACAAGAGTAAGGAGCAGGCAATCAAAGCACGAGAATATTGCGCTCTTGATGAGAAAAAAGTAGAGAGAGAAGCCGGTGTGTCAAAAAGAAAACAGCAACGTGTTTCTGACTGAGGGAGTCTTCTTAGAGAATCCACCAGAATTGGTGGCTGCATTCGTTTCAATCCTCTTTGCTTCTTTATACCTACCCTATTTACATGCTACACATAGAATTAAAGCAGAAATAGCAGCACCTACCTGCCACAGTGAAAAATGACTGCGAGAAACCACACAGACAGACAAAACAAGGAAGGATGGTTTCATTTAGGCAAAAGGGCAGCTAGAGGAATGCAAGCTGCAAAATAAATGTGCTCGCGGAGGTAACAATGGGCAGATACCAGGTGTCAGTAAATGAGGGACATTCAGCAGAAATATCTATTTTCTTCCCCACGGTTCTCAATATATATATGCCAAAATGAAGAGATTCTGCAAGGAACCCAGAAAAGCACAGCCTGTGTGAATAAAAGTTTAGGAGATCTCGATCCTATCACAATTCTCCCTACCACCGTAAGCTGTGAGCTTGCTCTGTAAAAGCAACGGAGAAAGGAAGGAAGAAATAGAAAGAGGGGGCAAAGAGAAATATATTTTTCTCTCTCTTGATTTAGTCTTCCTTCCTTGGACGACTCAAGGACGATCTTGTATTCCTTGTGTGCCTTAAAGGCATCCCCACTCCTCCCAACGTATTGAATGCAATTTGATGTGCGCTCAAATTTTAGATACACCCGACTGTGGATGGCTCTGCATGGATGCACAAGGGTAGGGACGACATACGGAGCCGTCCCTTTGTTCCACCTCCAGCAAATTGTGCATCTGCACAACCTCAGTAAGCCAGCCCCACTAAAATCCCACTTTAACCGTATCGATATCTACCAAAGCTGCTCGGCCAGCAGAGCTCACACTCTCACAAATGCACACCACCAAATGCACTCACGGACACGCACTACTGGAGGTATTCCATATATCCTGCTAGTCATATTGTCTATCACTCTCCACCTACTATCCAAGTCTTGGGGGGTCTTCTGACTGTCACCACCTATGTCCTATTAGCCAAGACTAATAGTCACTGTCAATATCCGGCCTGTTCCCTATGAGCACACTGTGCGCGTACTGAGATGGGTCTAGCTGGTGTGGAGGGAGACACACAATGATATCTGATTGATGTCTGCGGGACTAAATTTTACGATCCTTGTGATGCTATTTTGTCTTCTGTCTTAGGGCCTTGACGGCCATGTGAAAAGACATGGTGTGTAGTTGATTAGCCACAGACACTTCTTTAGGGACACTAATACTTGTTCTTCTCCATGATACTGCTTCATCCTGAATCCAGCCTGATTGATGTGGAGAGACTGGTGCTCCACAGAGGGTTGGGGACTGTGCAGGTGCTCCGGGGGGGAAGATATTCACTGGCTATACCATGTGGAAGCTCGGGGTGATGCTAACGAGGCCTGAGGCAGTAGTGAAGAGCGTGGGGAGATGTCGCCCAGTAACAATACATGTTTACATGGGTTGGATGGTCACGGTGGGATTTCTGCCTTCTGCCCTGCTGGAATCCATTTGAGGGTTCTGCCGTGTGTAAAGTAGTTCAGTGCAGGTGGGACCATGGCGCACAACTTGAATTTCTGCACTAACGTGGTACTAGTGGTGGGTTCAGTTCCCACCGATCTCCCTTTAATCCACCCAAGATGCAGACTATGCCAAGGCGCAGGTGATTAATCAAAGGTATCTAGAGAGAGTTGTTATATGGCTGTAATATTTAATTTCTCACCAATACTCTGATTTCTCTGGACGTTGAGGATGGATGTTTCTGGGGGTTGTGGGAAGCATTAACAGGCCCGTGGCCATCGCTATTTTGGAATGCTAGGAGTGTGCTGGGATGATCTGAGTGGTGGACTCTGCAGAGCTGTGGACAGTCTGCGGAGAGGCGGTCCCGATGAGCTGAAGTCCTACCACCATGTCTTGGCTCGAGTCACGTGTGTTGTAAGCCATACAAAAGCACTTCTGGAGCCTTAGGTTTGGGCCATAGGGCATTACTTCTGTTTCATCTGGATGACAGCAGCATTTTGGCTAAGATTTGCCAGGTGTCCCTTATCTGGCCAGGTCCATGTGACCCAGGTTTGTTTTATGCACAGCCGTTCCAATCGTCTTTTGCCTCTTGCCCACCAAATGATGCTTTCCGTCCATACGGCTTCTTCAAGCACTGTGGCCATCAAGCTCAACCTAGACCCAAACATTCCAAAAGACCTTGGCAAAGTGGAGAATTGGTCTGAAATCAACAAGATGAAAGGCAATAAAGACGAGTGCAAAGTACTTCACGTAGGAAGAAAAAAATCAAACGCACAACTACAAAATGGGGAATAAAAACTGGCTAGGTGGTCATACTGCTGAAAAGGAGCTGGGGGTTAATGTGGGTCACAAATGGAATCTGAGTCAACAATGGGAGGCCATTGCAAAGAAGGCAAATATCATTCTCAGGTACATTAACAGGAGTGTTGTAGGTAAGATATGGGAGGTAATTGTCCCACTCTGTTTGGCACTTGTGAGGCCTCAGCTGGAAGATTGTGTCCAGTTCTGGGTGCCACAATTTATGAAAGATGTGAACAAATTGGAGAGAGTCCAGAGGAGAGCAACAACAAAGATAAAAGGTTTTGAAAACCTTACCTATGAGGAAAGGTTACAAAAACTGGGCATGTTTAGTCTTGAGAAAAGAAGACTGAGGAGGGACCTGATAACAGCCTTTAAATACATTAAGGGCTGTTATAAAGAAGACAGTGATCAATTGTTCTCCATGTCCACAGTAGGTAGGACATGAAGTAATAGACTTAATCTGCTGCAAGGGAGATTTAGGTTAGATATTAGGAACAACTTTCTACCTCTATGGATAGTTAAGCTCTGGAATAGGCTTCCAAGAGCAGGCTGTGGAATATCCATCATTGGAGATTTTTAAGAACATGGTGGACAAACTCCTATCAGGGACAATCTAGGTTTATTTGGTTCTGCCTCAGCACAGGGGGCTGGACTTGGTGACTTCTTGACATCTCTTCCAGACCTATATTGCTATGATTCTGTGATTATCCACTGGACTAGTACACTTTGTATCACTATATAGTTCTTGTGTAGGACCTACAGTAAATACCACACTGGGGGGGGGGGGGGAGTCTAAAAAATATACATATTCATTGCAAGAATGTAGAACTCTATATGTATCTTACTTTTTTCATCAAACACATTGGCAGTGCCCCAATCAGTAACTGCTTCAAATTATAAAAGTCAGAGCATGCAAAGGTTGCAAGACACTTTTAAAATTAAATTCCACTTTTGTTCTCTGCATTTTGAAACAATTAGTTTCCTCCCGACTCCAGACCCTATGGGTTTCTTCACCCAGTAAATCAATGCAGTTCAAGGCTATTTATAGGGAATCTTACTACACAAGCATTTCAAGGTGCGTGTTTTGCAATAATATCTAGAGGAAATTAACACAGCTCAGTGATAAGATAGAAGGAAAACTGTTAACATTACTTTGCAAATGCTCACCAAGCGAGCTTTCCTGAGAAACTCTAGTAAAGTGTTCTGTTGTGTCTAACACCAGACTACATGTACCCAATAAGGAGAGATTCACACATACACACGTACAGGGATAGACCTGCTCTGTGTGTGCTTCCAGCTAAGATTCAGGCTGAGACCTTTGTAGTCCCTATGTCCACTTTTAACAGGGGAGCCCAAGAGACCTCTTTCCCAGAGACTGTAAGACTTGTACTAAGCTTGTCTCAGCTTCAGTGTCTGAAAACAAGGGGGAGTAATGGAGAGAGACACTCCTGCCCTGGTGGAGTACGTCACCTTCTCTGGATGGTGCTGTAGCATCCCTACCAGAGGGGATTGTTAGGCCTTGCTCATAAAGAGACTTCTGAAGAGCAGATTGTGTTGCCTTGGCAATGCACCAGATTATCACTTTTCCCCCTGCCCAATCAGGGGCACCGTTTCACATTTTGGTAGGGGTGGGGGCATTTTAACTGTGATTCCAGGGGCTACTTAGGCACCTGAAAACTGTAGGGTTGGTTGTTGTTTTTTGTTTGTTTGTTTGTTTTGCAGATAATAACTTATAAATTAGTCCGTAGGAGCACTGTATCTAATTCCTATATATATAAAAAAGAGAATTAAATAAATATTAGACCCACTCAGCTCTAATACTAACACGTCCTTCCATCTTGTGTCAAGTCACTTAAGGAACACTGGTTAGGTTTAAAATTTTAATGTATATTCTTACTTTGTTACTAACTCTTGAATACAACAATTGAAACAACTGTAGAAAAATCTAGATGACTTTTTATCACGTTCTTGCAGTTCACCAAGCTTGGAATAGATCATTTAACTTTGGAAACAGCCTACTAGGGCAAGGCCCCATGAGTTTATACTGCACTTGCCTGGAGCTCTAGGGGGTTACCTCACTACAAATAATAGACTGGAAACTGACCTTAAACATGAGATTATGTAAAAATAACAGATTTGGGGTTCTTTTTATTTGCCTTCTGCTTTTTGCGCCTTTAGGGTGCACTGGGGTCACATTTTGAAGCTTTCTTCACAGCCACGAGGACTAGAAAGTTCATTTTTCTTTAAGAAGGAAGGCTGAAATCACATATCCACTTGACTCCAGGAGCTGGGGCTTTAAGGAAAACAATAATTATCATGAGACTCATGACAAAATAATGAGAGTTGGCAACACTGCTTTCACTTCTGTGTAAAGGCTAGTTACTTTCCAGAAGGCTCTTAAACACAACACTACAGTGATTGAGTTGCAGTTTTCACAGGAAAATATTTAAAACCAAACACCAAGAAAATTCCACATTTTAAAGTTGAGAAAAAAATGGAGGCTTCTGAGGTACATCAGGGCCACTACAGGCAGGAAAAGAAAATAAACAGGCACAGGAGCTCTGGGCAGCTTTTCCACTTGAAAGAAAGTTGGAGGGTCAAATCTTCTAGCCGTTACTCCAGTAAAACTTCTATTGCCATCAGCGCCTCCACTCATAGATATTAACATGTGCTTAATAACGTTACACTTCATACTTAAATATCTGAGCCATCTTATCCCGGGCTACACATTTTATACACATTGGCTCAGGGACTACATTTTCTGGCATATTCTGAACAGTGCTTGTTACCTGAAATTGGGCCAGCTAGTAAGCTTAGGGAGGACTAATGACCCACCAGAGTTTGGCAGAAAGCAGCACATTTATTATACTGATAGCTAAGCTCAAAAGAAGGGGGGGGGGTGTCACACTCATACTCACATACTCACGCTCCCAGGACAGGCACGGCACTGGAGATGTCAGGATTCTTCAAGGTAAGTGTCCCACAGTGCAGCGATGGACGGTGTGATGAAGGTCAGTCTTCCCGAGGCACAATGGAATGCAACGCGGCGAACCACTGGCCAGGCGGTCCGGGCGAAGGGCCTTCACGGGAGGTACAATCTTGTGAGTGTACGCCTGAGCACATGACCCCTTCGCCTTTTAAGGACCTGCTCCCCATGGCCTGAGACTAGAGATGACGTGGCCGCATCTGGTTGGTCACACTACACCTTGGACAGTGTCCATGCATTGGGTGTGTGATCTCTGCCTAATCAGAGTGTCATGGCCTGCGACTAGAAATGACTTGGCCATGTCTGGTTTGTCAAACTCCACTTTGGGCAGTGTCCATGCATTGGGCATGTGATCGCTGCCTAATCAGAGTGCCAGACACCTTGTTTACCTGGGAGCTCTTCTGATCTTCCAGCTGCTCAAGCAGCCCATTCATCCCACAAGCATTCCAGAGGGAGGGGAAGGGGGAAAGCCACTTCACAGGTATTCAAAGAGGGAGAGGAGACAAAAGGGGGGAGGAAGGTGTAACAGACCTTTTGAGCATACAGGTTATACATAGCATACAGATCACTGCTGCTCCTACAACACTCCGCCCCTTGATCTATGATCATTACAATAGTTGTTGTCGTTGTAGGGCATAGGTGATCTGTTGCAAACAAAACAAACTATCATAATCAGGTGAATATAACTAAAACCATCACAATTATAATAATTGAGTACATCGACAAACAAAATGAGGCCCAAGTTTGATGCTGCAATAGCCATCAAACAATAAAAGTCACTGAGGTCAGGACCTCCTTAAGTATACACAACAAATAAGATTTGTAGGAGTACCACAGTTGTCATGCAGGGTTAAACTGATTTGGAAGACACATAGTAACAGAGAACTTGGTGAAATTGCTGATACTTAAACTAACATTTAGTTGCTAAAATGTTGCAGAATTCCCTATTAGTAACAGTTGTTCTCAAGAGGTGGGGCGGGGGGGCAAATCCAAGACCTGAAAGACGGGGCCCTACAATCACAGGACAAGGTCAAAAATCCCACTAGGGGGTGATAATGCATTTTACAGGTTATGGGGGCCCATGAACTACCCTTCAGGGATGGGGAAGTAGAATTGGGGTTCATAGAGGAAAGTGTGGAATTAAAAATACAAGAACCTAACAAAAAATAAACCTGATGCATTGGGGACCAAAGTCTTTTGGACAGAGGTGGATGTGATTGATAACAGGGATTCCTGTTTTACAGGCTAAACTTCCATATCCTTAATTTAATCACCAGCCCTTTCTTATCTTAATCACCCTGCTGTACGAAACTCGGGGGGGGGGGGAGGCTTCTGGGACATATTGCAGCTACTCCATCTCTTCCTTTGTAACAGATAACCTCCGTCCCCTCCACAAACACATCGGTTCTAGACACACCACCTCCTTCCTCCTTCTCCACTCGTTATGGGACTGAACCCCTCCAGCTGTCCCGTGTACCTTGCATCTGCTGTATTCGCTGCAAAATCCACCCCTGGCTACAGAACTAGGCTATGCCATCCAAGTCTTTGTTTCAAAACAAATGTAGGCCGCAGGCACATGCCTACCTCTAAATGCATGGGTCATCCCATTAAAGTCACTGGGCTCTGTTCCAATGGGACTGCATGTGTGCTTAAAGTGAAGCATGTGCTTAAAGTGTTTGCAAAACTGGGGCTTACATTTCTAGCCCTTGTGCCAATGGCGAAAACCTTCCAAATGCGAAACACGTACAAAATGATGCAGTGATGTCTGCCTGAATCTTCAGAGTGCCTGAAACAATCTCTCCCAGAGGTATGAACTGCCCCTCCAGCTCAATGGGGTGTTAGCCATGCACCTAACCAAGTCAGTTTCAGTGTCAACAGTGTTCATTATTTTAGGACTTATCATTTAGACACCAGCTTTTTCCAGAACCCCACACTGCATCCTATACCTCCCCAGCTGCCAACAGCTCCAGCACTTCCCTACCCAGCTGCCAAAACTTCCAGCTTCCCTATGACAATCTCTACAACAGAGTTGTGCATTTTCAAGAGAAAATTCTGCCTCACCATGAAAATTAAAAATGGAGGGCGCCACACAACAAATGGGTTTTTCATCTCCGAGCAGTGCGCCCAGAGGGCATTTCAATGGTAGCCCCACTCCTGGCACTAGTTAATTCAGAAACAACTCTCCATTTGCAAAGGGACCTGAAGCTGTAGCTGCAGAATCTCCAGCCTCTGCCCTCAGCTGCTGCAGAGCACAGGGGGCTGGCTGCCAACTTTAGGTCGCAGAAGGTGCAGGGGGCTGGGCACGGGGGCTTCGGAGCCAATGGGAGGGAGGAAGGGGCAGGCTGAATTTGGGGGCCCTTATTAATCACATTAGTAGATGTGCAGGTGAATGAGTCCCTGATGGTGTGGCTGATGTGGTTGGGTCCTCTGATGGTGTCGCTGGAGTAGATATGGGGACAGAGTAGGCAACGAGGTTTGTTACAGGGATTGGTTCCTGGGTTAGTGTTTCAGTGGTGTGGTGTGTTGTTGCTGGTGAGTATTTGCTTCAGGTTGGGGGGCTGTCTGTAAGCGAGGAGGTGCTCATTCACCTGCACATCTACTAATGTGATATATGACATCATGTGCCAGCAATGCCCCTCTGCCATGTACATGGGCCAAACCGGACAGTCTCTACGTAAAAGAATAAATGGCCACAAATCAGACCTCAGGAATGGTAACATACAAAAGCCAGGAGGAGAACACTTCAATCTTCCTGGATACCCAATAACAGATTTAAAAGTAGCCATACTTGAACAAAAAAACTTCAAAAACAGACTTCAAAGAGAAACTGCAGAACTAAAATTCAATTGCAAATTTAACACCATTAATTTGGGCTTGAATAGGGACTGGGAGTGGCTGGCTCACTACAAAACAGCTTCCCCCCTCCTGGAATTGACACCTCCTCATCAATTATTGGGAGTGGACCACATCCGCCCTGATCGAATTGGCCCTGTCAACCCTGGTTCTCTTGTGAGGTAACTCCCTCCTCTTCATGTGTCAGTATAACATGACAAGGGCACCTGGGGGCCCCAGCTGAGCCAGTGGCCGAATTGTGCAGGGCGCTGCACAGCGAGAGCCAGTCCCTGCCCCCCAGAATCGTACAGTCCCCTTCCAGCGCCGGGAAACTGAGGCCCGGAGTGATCCGGCGCGGAGACAGCTGGGAACGGAGCCACACACTCCCCTGACGCCCAGCGCCCGGTCTCCCCCTACGCCTGCAAGAGGCCCCAGGGGAGCCGCCGCCGCCGCCGCCGCCTCCCCTAGTCCCGCAGCGCCCCCGCGGTCTGCCTGGGCGGAGCCCGGCGGGCGGGCCGAGCCAATGGCACGGGGGGGCGGAGCCTGGCGGGCGGGCTGAGCCAATGGGGCGGCGGGGGCGTGGCGCGCGGGGCGGTGTGCTGGCGGGCGGCGCGGCGCGGCGGGCAGTGAAGCGCGGGGCGGGCAGGCAGGCGGGCGCTCGCTGGCCAGGGTGCTGCTGCCGCCGCCGCTGCCCGCGCCGCGCAAAGACCCCGCGTCCCTCCCGCCCGCCCGCCCATGGACGAGATGGAAGAGGAGCTGAAATGCCCCGTGTGCGGCTCCTTCTACCGGGAGCCGCTCATCCTGCCCTGCTCGCACAACCTCTGCCAGGCCTGCGCCCGCAACATCCTGGTGCAGACGCCCGAGGCCGAGTCCCCGCAGAGCCGCCGGGCCTCGGGCGTCTCCGACTACGACTACCTGGACCTGGACAAGATGAGCCTGTACAGCGAGGCGGACAGCGGCTACGGCTCCTACGGCGGCTTCGCCAGCGCGCCCACCACCCCGTGCCAGAAATCCCCCAACGGGGTGCGGGTCTTCCCCCCCGCCGCGCCGCCGCCGCCCCACCTGCCCCCGGCCGGCCTGGCCCCCGTGCCCCGCAACGCCTGCCTCACCTGCCCGCAGTGCCACCGCAGCCTCATCCTGGACGAGCGGGGGCTGCGCGGCTTCCCCAAGAACCGGGTGCTGGAGGGGGTGATCGACCGCTACCAGCAGAGCAAGGCGGCCGCGCTGCGCTGCCAGTTGTGCGAGAAGGCGCCCAAGGAGGCCACGGTGATGTGCGAGCAGTGCGACGTCTTCTACTGCGAGCCCTGCCGCCTGCGCTGCCACCCGCCCCGGGGCCCGCTGGCCAAACACCGCCTGGTGCCGCCGGCCCAGGGCCGGGTGAGCCGCCGGCTCAGCCCGCGCAAGATCTCCACCTGCACGGACCACGAGCTGGAGAACCACAGCATGTACTGCGTGCAGTGCAAGATGCCCGTGTGCTACCAGTGCCTGGAGGAGGGCAAGCACTCCAGCCACGAGGTCAAGGCCCTGGGCGCCATGTGGAAGCTGCACAAGGTGAGTGCTGATGCCGGAGTTGGCAAAGGGCCGCTCAGAGAGGGAGTGGTTGGGGGGGCAGACCTGGGGGGGTCTGTCTGTCTGTCCGCTGTTCAGTAGTGCCTGTCCCCGGGGTGCCTAGGCACTGCCGTGCTCGCTGTCCCCTCTCCCTTGCTAGCCCAAGCGCTGGGAACTGGGGTCTTTTCCTTTCTGAAATGGGCAGAGCATGGGGGGGGGGGTTCACCCCAGTGCAATTCTTGCACGTCCTCCATAAGCCTCCAGGCTGATGCTGCCTGCAGTCATTCGCCCTTCCCCAGGCTCCCATGCACTTCAGAGAGGATTTTGGCTAAGGAAGGGGTAGGCATGGCGGGAGCTGGCCTAGGGTGTGCGGATGCATCTGCTCAGAGCACAGGCTAGGCAGGTAACAGGGCATGACGGTTTGCAAAGGGCGAGTGGTGCCGGCCTCCTGGGGCACAGAGTGCCAGGGCTTGATGCAGCGTTGCTGATGAAGGGCTGTGTGTGGGCTGAGCACCTCCTCTGTGTACCCTGAGTCATCTGGAGGTGGCGGGAGGTGAGGAGGAAGGTTGGGAGTGGGTGGGCAGCTCCCCGGCTACATGCTTTACTGAATACTGATCAGCTGCTTTCTTGCACTCTCCCACTTTATAATGCACCTTCTTTGCCAAAGGGCGGGTTAGGAGACTCCTGTAATGAAGCAGAATAACGAGAGGGGGCTGCGATTCCCACTCCTCTCTCCATGCTGAGAAATTCATTTTTAATCCAGGACTGAGATGCAGAGTTGGCAATTTCCCGGGGAAAAACTAGTTGAGGCCAGGGAGCTGGTAAATACCGGTTTAAACCCAGAACCTGGGGTTTTATTAGAATACATGAATGAAAATGACTGAAAAATAGCTAGCAATCTGATACTAGATTTGCGATAATCTAGTGTGCTTAGTTCTAATGAAAGGGAATAAAATAAAACAAAAAAAGAGTCTCTACTTAAAGCTGGGTGCTGTCTACTTCAAAGAGAACTTTCTGAATCTGGGACTTCCCCTTCTGTGTGTAGCAGTGAAAATTACCTGTTTGTTTAGTAAACAAAGACGGAGGATTCCCAGATTGAGAAGTTTCTCTCTGAGGTAAACTGCCAAACGTACCGTCCAGTCCAGACCTCTGTCTCTCGACCTGGCTGGCTAAACTCTGCGAGTACCATGACTCACGTTGAAATATTTCAAGATGCGCAAAGGTGGAAGACCGCTTGACCCGATTCATGGTTATTTTGAGAGAGTTCATGAACGTGGCACAGAGAGTCTTAGATGCCGAAATTGCAAAGAAAAAGTGAGTGGGAAGGCGGACCGTATGAGGAAACATTTTGCAAAATGCAGCGAAAAGAACAAAGAGACGCTGGAACCACCGGCTTTGGCTAAACGTGTGCGAGTATTAGAATCAGCTGCTAAGGACGAAAGTACTGACAATTCTGCACTGCCACTGCCAAGCACATTGAAAGAAAGCCAGATCCAGGTCGGCCAAAGACAACGAGGAGGAAGTGCCACGGTTTTTCCACCACGAAGGCATATGTTGGTAACAAAACCAACCCCAGAACTGAAACGAAAGATTGTAGAGTTTTTTTATGAGCATCCAACGTTTCAAGCAATGATCTGCTGCCTAAGGCCAGGCTACAAAGCACCCAGTCGAAAGCAGGTGGCAGGTGAACTGGTAGACACCGTTACTGATGGCTTGAGGGTGGAAGCACACAATGAATTACATGGAAAGGCAGTTACATTAAAACAAGATGGCTGGAGTAATGTGCCCAGTGACCCAGTGATAGCGGACTGGGTGCAGATAGGGAAAACTGTGGTTTATGTATCAATAGTGGAAGCAATAAGAAGACTGGAAAGTACTGTGCTACATTGGCAAAAGAAGCCAAGGAGTTAGCCAATGAACTGTATGGTTGTGTTGTTAAGAGCTACCTGACAGACAATGAGAGAATGATGCAAAGTATGAGAAGTGATTTGGAACTAGATGACGACACATTGGTTACGTACGGATGTGCATCACACTGGCTCAATCTACTTGGACAAGACCTTACCCCAAGTGCTTTGATGACACGTGTTATAGATTTACAAAAGTATTTTCATCATCACCATCAGCCTGCAGCCTGGTTAAAAGAATGCCATGGATCTGTACAACCCCAAATCCCTGGCGACGCACAATGGAACAGTCAAATAACATGCCTGGAAACGTACGTTAAAAATCGGCCGCATTATCTCAGGATTGTGAGTGATCATGAGGCAGACCTTGAAGAGAAAGTGGTCAGTATAATTAATAATCAAGGGATTTACCAAGAAGCAAAGAACTTGATCGGTCAGTTGAAACCAGTTGCTGTGGCACTTGACACACTCCAAAGGGACACATCAGCAATTGCTGTTTCATGCGAAATGGGGTTGGATCTGCTGATAAATGAAGATCTTGCAGCACACAAAGCAAAAGTACAAAAGAGATTTCATGAGGCCATTACTCCTGTACACATGTTGGCCAACCTCCTTCATCCAAAATATGCAGGAAAGAAATTGTCAGCTGAACAAGAAGAAATTGCCAGACAGTGGTTGCTCAGCAAAAATCCCGACTTTCTGCCATATTTACTAGCATTTAAAGTGGAAGAAACTCCATATCCAAAATCAATGTTTTCATCCACTATCAAAGAAAAAGTTCCCCCTGTAACATGGTGGAAGAATTTGAAGAATGCTGATATTCCATCTGACTTCATAGAACTGGTGGTGCAATGGCATCAGTGTCCAGCAAATTCAGTGGGCATAGAACGAATCTTTTCAAACGTTGGATACATCCATTCAAAACGGAGGGTTGGTCTATCCGCTACATCAAAGTTGGTCTGCTACAGAATGCTGTGTGGCCAAAAGGACTTGGAGGGGTAATCTGCAACTCTGTATGTTTCTGATTGCTGCTTCAAGCCCACAACTCTACATTATTGTCATTTTCACGTTTTTGATTATTGTTTATATAATATTGAAAACTGACATCTGAGTCATGACACCTATAACTTCCTTAAGAAAATACCAAACTGAAATGTACACAGACGTGCTGATGCTCAGGATTATAATCATATATATTAATTATGTCCACTGCAGTTTAGCTTTTTCTTTGCACAACCCTAAATTAATCTACAGCCATATGTAACCACAATTAGAATAGGTAACTAAAACTAAGTGTAATGTCGTGTACATTAACAAAACAGTCTTTAAAATAGAAAATGCCTTAAATGGGGACTAACTAGGTTTTCCTGGAGTGATAAAAAACCATGATTTGGCCTGGTAAATCCACCGCTGGTAAATACCATACCATGCCTGCTCAGATGCATGTTGGTGACCTCCCGTCTAAGGTAACTAGGGCAGAAGTGACTGGGATGTAGGCAGACAGGGCTCAGTGAAATGTGTATTCTGATGAAACATGAAAGCCCAGCCTCATTACTTGGGCTAACATTGAAATAATTGCCCCTCTGTAATAAACAGGAGCTGGAGGACAGGGCACATTGGAAGGAGTAGGTGGAAAATCTGTGATGTAAGAGACATTGACATGTGGGCCTGTCTCTCCCAACCCCTAATGAAATAATTTTCCAGGAACATCTTCATTTATTCATGTCGTGTTTTGCCACAACATATGGAGGCAAACAGCCCTGTGGAGAATACACCAGGACTGCCGCGCTGTAATTCTGTCCTCTGTGTAAATTGGGCATGGGGGGCGTTCTCCACACTGACAGGCTGTCACTTCGCTTGACAGCTGTGCTATTCCGAACGGAAAAGGAATTAAAGGCCTGTGCTACACTAGGCAATATTGTACGTGTGCTTGAAAGAGGGTTGTTCTTCTGGTATTTAAAGAGCTGCAGTGTTGCTACAGCTGGGTTGCAATAGCTGCATTGTAAGTACAATATTATTAGGCTTGGAAGGATTAGATTTTGACTGGTAAATGTCAGTAAACGTTGATTTCACTATACACACACAAACCGACCAAAAATATTTCCATCGATAATCAAAATTTACAGATAGGCAGAGTAAGAAAACTACTGCCTGAGAACTATTAGAGTTTGGTTGAAGGATATTTACATTGTTTATTTAGACATATGATGTTGTTTTTATATTTCAATGGTTAGAAAGCTTTAACTTGTTGAATTTCAATATCTACTGTCATTAAATCATTATTGTTTGACCCCTTCATTGCCTGATGTTCCCTCCCTCCCCATAATTTCCTTCAACTGTGGGCATTTAAATCTATAAAACTAGGGGGAAATGTTTAAAAGTAAACATTGATATTATCCTTCAAAATTATAGAAAAATAAATATTTAATAAAAATGGAATATTATTGATAGCAACTAGTAGTTTTCACACTGATCTTTTGATGTCTGTATCATCCTGCTGCTGCATCTCACAGCCTGACTAACATATTGACCTACTAATGAAACTCACGTGCATGTTGTGGTCCATCAGTGTGTTAACATGACATGAACCCTCAACTACTGTGAGTGCTGTGCTATGTTTTACCATGGGTGAGAGAAACAGCTGTTTCCCACTGAGGAGAATGTCAAAAAATTTATCAAGAGCATCCTATTTTCACATGGAGGACCCTTCGGGGCCAGATCTTCAGCTGGGGTAAATCAATACATCTCCTTTGAAGTCAATGGACCTATGCTGATACACAGTAGTGGAGGACCTTACCCGCCAAATCATGCATGTAAATGTCTCCAAAACAATGGAGCATCATGGGTAAGAGGTATTTTCATTATGGTTTGTTTGTGAGCACTGGAATGGGTTACCTGGGGAGGTGGTGGAATCTCCTTCCTTAGAGGTTTTTAAGATCAGGCTTGACAAAGCCCTGGCTGGGATGATTTAGTTGGGGATTGGTCCTGCTTTCAGCAGGGGGTTGGACTAGATGAACTCCTGAGGTCTCTTCCAACCCTGATATTTTATGAGTCTATTCTAGTTAACCCCTTATCTTTTGGTGCTCTTTAGCTCTGATGCAGCAAAGCGCTTAATTATGTGCTTAAGTTTAAGCACATGAGCAGTCCTGGTGACTTTAGAGTTAAGCACACACATACATGCTTTGGGGCTTTTGTTCTCTTGATTAGGCTTGGCTTTGCTAGCGTATCTTCATTTTTACTGTCTTTTTAAAATAAAACTCTAGTGGAGAATTCTTGCTCTGTAAAGTCTTGTCTTGAGTGCCACACGGGCACGCACAGTTAGATTTTAATGCCGTTTGAAGTTATCATTTCTCATTCACATTACCTCTTCTCCTGGAGAATTGAATCCGAATGTTAAATCGTGCTTTCTCCTGAGTCGTGCTAAGTTTCGGCAGGTATTTGAAGGGCTTGCTGAGATGCCTACAGTGACTGAGAGGGGTTTAGTGTTATTTTCCGCTGGGGATATGTTAGGGCAGGAGGGGATCGTCTGTTAGCTGGCATTTGAATGGGGTATGGTTGTGTAATTGAATTTATGACAGAGAAGCCAGAGCATGAGTCGGTGCCTTTGAGATTTCATACATCAAAATCAATAACCCCAACTATTTCCGCATAGGGCACACCTGTGCTGCAGCTGGGAGGTGTAATTCCCAGCGTGGATAGACGTACATGCGCTAGCTCTGGCCCAGCTAGCGTGCTAAAAATAACCGTGTGGCCGTGGCAGCTCGGGGTAGCCCCCTGAGTATGTACCTAGGATTTCAGCTGGGCTTGTACTCAAGTGGCTCACCCGAGCTGCTGCCCACGCCTCCGCAGCCACACTGCTATTTTCAGTGCACCAGAGTTCACATGTGTATGCTTTCCCGAGCTGGGAATTACACCTCCCAGCTGCAGTATAGTCATAGCCTTAGGTCTGATCCTGCAGGGAGGCTGTGTGCCTCTGGGAAGGTACCAAGTGGTCTCTAGATGTCCCTTCCAGGGACCCTCAGAGGATCAGGCCCTTAAATGCAACCAAGCCTGGCTAAAAGAGCTACTTTCAAAGACTGAGAAATATTGTTCCTATTTGCCTAGTCATTCTGCAGTGATAGAGAGGGATTATTGGCTCAAATACCGCTCTGGAGCTTGCAAGAAGGAATGACAAAGATTGTGAACCACCTGCATAATTATAAAATGGTTACATGCAAAATATACTTTGCGCTACATTTGTATCATTAATTTTAATAAAAGATGAACATGATCATTGGTTAAATCTATGATGAACGAAGAATGCCTTGAAAGCAATGT
This sequence comes from Emys orbicularis, assembly GCF_028017835.1. Lineage (NCBI taxonomy): Eukaryota > Metazoa > Chordata > Testudines > Emydidae > Emys > Emys orbicularis. The sequence continues at coordinate 8,060,833 of NC_088686.1, read as the reverse complement.
TTATATATTGATACGCGACTGCGCATTCAATTGCTGTTAAATACAGTATGCTTTACTTAGGAATGAGACCATTCAACTCCCTCTATACAGCTCTTTAACAAGTGACCCCGTTTTTCACCATCCAGTGAAAGCGGGCTGAGTGTATCGTTCTCTCAGATGGTTATTTCAAAACATTAGCTGCATTGGGGCACATTTAACCATAGATATTTCAGAGAGCAGTGATTTTGAAAGTGCACCCAGATAAAGAGAGAAATCCTTTTCTTAGCTGTCCTGTTTTCTACAGCAGCTGTTGAAAACGCCTTCATGCGAACATAGAAGAAAATGGCTTTATGGTCTGAAACAGCCTCATTTTAAAAATATACAAAAATTGCTCTCTGGACTTTCTCTGCAGACAAATCTGATTACTTGTTCTGTCAAAGGGAAAACCACAACATGGGTCTAAGTCCTATATTCCTTGCACATCCCAAGCTCCTCTTGATCTCAGTGGGAAATCTGAGAGTATAATGTTTGTTATTAATTATTATTATTATTTTATTTATTATTAGTTGTGTTTATTACATCAGTGCCTGAGAGTCAACCAAGCATGGGGGCCCATTGTGCAAAGTAGTGTTCAGACAGAGGAGTAGGTGGTCCCTGCTCTGAAGAGCTTACAGTCTAAATAGACAAGACAGACACACACTATAAAGGCTATACCACAAGAATGGCAACCCAGACTTTTGCTGAGGATTAAATATGGTTACAGGTTTTCTGAGATAGTCACTGAAAAGGCCGTGGCATGGTTAGTTCTGTCTCTCTAAGAGTTTTAGCCTGCTGCCCATCGCTGTAGTATCAACAGCAATAGTAAAATCCCTAGTGGACTCAATGAGGTCACTGGCACTTATTCCTTTTTTGGGATAAAAACTCTGCTTGGGGTTATGTTTTTGTAATTGCGTTTTTAGATGTACTTGTTTTGTGTTGATTTGTTTCAGTGTTGTTTGGGGGCGTTATTCTGGTTGCTTGGGGTTTATTGGGTAGGAATGTCATTGTCGGGAGTGTAATTTGTCTGGCAGAAAGATCTGTTATGTGTTAGCCCTAGTCCCAAATGCCCCGTCACAACCCACATTAGTGCAACACAGAGATTTGTTTTTCATCTTTTGTACAATTAAGGGATTCAGCTACCCTGACATAGCATGCAGGAAACTGCCACAGGAGATCATTGAAATATTTGATGAGTCACTTGCGGCACAAATTCACTGGCATCCGGATCATATTTTATGGCTTTTTCACAAACACAATCATGTGCAACAAATCAGGATACACACACAACTGGCAGAAAGAAAGATACAAGAAGGAAATTGGAAGAAAAAAGGGGGCTTTTGTGGCAGACCCTTGCTGCATGGCTAGCCACAGTTCTGTTCCTGCTGCTGGAATTAGAAATCTCACTGCTGGCTTGCAGCAGTGATCTTTTGGGGTAGGCTGGGCTGAAATTTCACTCGGCACACTTGGACTTAGCACATGCAGAAGTAGGAGGCCCTTTCAGACTCTAGTGTGTTTCTGGGCTATCACAAAGAGCAGAAAGGAACTAAAACTGAGGTACAGCAGAGCTCAAATGAGATGTCAGGTGTCTCGTCACATCCCCTCCTATGGATCCCACGCACGTTTTTTGTTGATTCGTTTGTTTTTAATAGTGCAAGCTAAGCAGCTTAACAAACACAGCCAATGTATGCTATGAGTTGGGTACCTGAATACACCATGCTACTTCCCCAGCCATTCAGGCACATCAACATGGGCTTATCTTCTTCTTCTCCATCATCTCTTTCTTCCTGATGTGACTTGGCATCAGAGGATCATCCCTGTAAGACCATAAGATCGTAGGATGGGAAGGGATCTCCTGGTCATGCAGTCCAGTCCCAGCTATCACAGGCAACCTCGGCATATCATCCCGTTCATACATTTATCAAGCTCCATCTTAAAACCAGTTAGGGTTTCCTGTCCCCGCTCCTCTTATGGGGAGGCCATTCCAGAACCTCACTCCTCTGCCGGTTAGAAACCTGATTTCCAGCCTAATTTACTCATGGTCTATTTATTCCCATTTGTTCTTCTGCCAACATTGTTCTTTAGCTGAAACAGCTCTTCTCCCTCCCTGATGTATTCTGACGACTGCCTCATTCAGGCGTTCGGTGGAACATCGCTCACAAGTGAGATAGACCTGCTGACGGGAGCCCCCCACCACCCGGATGAACCACATGTTTCCACCCTTACTGATGCTGAGCGGCACCGTGCTCTGCGAGCAGTGTGACTGAGTTTAAACCAGTATTGAGAGTTGGCATTTCTAACCCACTCAGAAATTTCTGCAATGGGCTTTTAGAATCGCATTTTCTCTATGTAGCTGTTTGAACAGTTTTCCCTAGAAAACTAAGCAAGAGCTCTGAATTTAGCTGAAGGCTCAATTTTAATGGAACAAGAGGTAACACCCTTCTTCCCCTGAGGGTGAGGGGCAGAGCATCAGGAAGGATGGGCTGTCATTTTTTCCACATCTATCTCTTTAAAGTTGCTTTTGCATTTTTAGCCAATAGATTTTGAACGGGACCAGTGTCACCCATGACTCTGAAAACAGAGCAGATTAGGAGACCGATCCAATTCCCAGTGGACTCCGTGAAAAGACTCCTACTGATTTCAGTGGAAGTTGGATTGGGCCCTAGATTATAGGTTTCAAGTGGGATTTTAAGTGGTGATGGGCCTTGTATTGGTTGATCTGCCCAGGAGAGAATTTCACCTCCCAAAACATGTCCATGGTAGCCCTCTTGTCTGATGGTGGATCTTTGCCATTGCATCATCTGGGGAATCTCAGGTCACGGCAATTTTAATGGCTCACAGCAGGAAAACAAGGGCTCCACAGGTGGCACTCCAATCTTTAATAGGCTGTCAGTAGGGAGAGGCAAATTGACTAATGTGTGCTCTGGATATCTGTTGATCCAGGATGGTGTTGGAACAGATGAGGCAAGTGATGCAAAGAAGAGAGAATCTTTTCTGAGTCATGAAATGAAAGTTGTTGTGATCTTAATTTTGTGCCTGCTGCTCCGCACATCTGCACAAACAGAAAATGAATAATGCCACCTACACACTAGTATCTGCCTTAGGGACAGTAAGAGTCTGAGCAGGCAGCACAGTCAAGGTACTGAATGGAAGACAGCATTATTCATTAACTTACTTGCCTGGCCCAGTTTTATGTCATCTGCTGGAGAAAGTATGAGTCAACAGTGTGCCCTTGTTGCCAAGAAGGCTAATGGCATTTTGGGCTGTATAAGTAGGGGCATTGCCAGCAGATCGAGGAACGTGATCGTTCCCCTTTATTCGACATTGGTGAGGCCTCATCTGGAGTTCTGTGTCCAGTTTTGGGCCCCACACTACAAGAAGGATGTGGAAATATTGGAAAGAGTCCAGCGGAGGGCAACAAAAATGATTAGGGGTCTGGAGCACATGACTTATGAGGAGAGGCTGAGGGAACTGGGATTGTTTAGTCTCCAAAAGAGAAGAATGAGGGGGGATTTGATAGCTGCTTTCAACTACCTGAGGGGGGGTTCCAAAGAGGATGGAGCTCGGCTGTTCTCAGTGGTGGCAGATGACAGAACAAGGAGCAATGGTCTCAAGTTGCAGTGGGGGAGGTCTAGGTTGGATATTAGGAAACACTATTTCACTAGGAGGGTGGTGAAGCACTGGAATGCTTTACCTAGGGAGGTGGTGGAATCTCCTTCCTTGGAGGTTTTTAAGGCCCTGCTTGACAAAGCCCTGGCTGGGATGTTTTAGTTGGGAATTGGTCCTGCTTTGAGCAGGGGGTTGGACTAGATGACCTCCTGAGGTCTCTTCCAACCCTGATATTCTATGATTCTATGATTTTATGAAAGAAGCTTTTGTAGGTAACCACTTTCTTGTGACATATAGTTGCCCGGCTCTAGAGGGATTCCTTTAACACATGATGCTCATGGGAAAGATCTGAGGAGTCGCTTTGCAGACAAAGCTTTATTTGCATTTGCAAAGTAAAGTATTCGCTGTTAAAACAAGAGTGGCTAGAATCTGCACTTCCCCAAGCCTGAGCATTTTACTAGAATCCCAGTGTTCTTTCTCCACAGCCTTTTCATTCTTGCTTCCCAATGGCTAACTTCATTCCCGATCCCTTCATTTTTCTTTCTGATTCCTGGAGGCAGATGCTCAGCTGATGGAAACGAGCGCAGAGCCTTAGAAATCAAAGTGAGGCCAAAGTTTCATTAAGGTCAATAGAGTTACATCAGTTTACATCAGCAGAGGATAGGATCTGGCCCCTGATGGTCTTTAGTCTTGCTTTGCATAAATGTTTATTTATAGTATGGCTTTCTGTCAAGTGTTGTTTTTTTCCAGCTATGCTGCAGTTAACAGAATAATATGTAATCCGGAATAGCTAATTAATCAAAGCTAATTTAATACATCGTTTTACAGCACATTCTGGAGGACTGCATTGGATGCTAGTATAAGTCCTCTGCTGAGTTACACCAGATGAGTATCTAGGACCAGATTTCTAAAGGTCTTCAGGTGCCTAAAGATGCAGAGAGGTGCCTAGTGGCCAATGGGAGTTAGGTGCCTACACGCTCTGGGAAATCCCACTAGATGCCTATCTGCATCTTTAGGCATCTAGATACCTTGTAAAATCTGACCCACGTTCCTTGTTTTTAATGGAAAATTAATTTCAGCCAATTACATAAATGAGGATCCCCTGGGCCTGATTCGCCTCACACTTACATTGGTGTAAATCAGGAATAACTCAGCTGAAGTCAGTGGAGATAGACTGGTTTAAAACCAGTGTCAATGGGAGGTGAATGAGACGTCTTTCTATTGGAAGCTACAGTAGGTAGCAATGTGTCCTTTGATTCTCTGTATTCCAAGGATGAGAAAGCAGACAATTTAACATGCAGTGTAAACATTGCACAGGGTATTAAGTAAAAGATGTTAAGAATGAAAAAAACGTTGTTTATATTTAAGCTTCACAAGGTGCACAGTAAGACCAAACAAAGAGTACGCTCGCAGCAGCGTTCAGCCAGGAATACAGTCCCAAGGAGATTACACTTCTGTTCCTCCGTGCTCTTTCTTCTCACTCCTCAATAAAAACCAATCCCCCACGGTTAGAGGGTCATATTTTAAATAGACCATCTAGTTTATTAATTTATATTCCCCCATTCTGGAAAGCTCCTGCCCTTTCCATCACTCAAGTTGAAATCTCGGCTGTGCATAACAGAGAAATTGTACCGTATTTCCATGACAATAACTACATGTGGTTAATCTTTTAACCAAATAATGGGATTGTTCAAGAAACAAAAGAAAAGAACTAGTCTTTAGAGGTTGTGAACCTTCTTACAGGGCATATGCTTTCTAGGCATCAGAACAAATCATTCTGAAATATTTTCATCTTCTTTCTTAGAATGTGAAGAAACTTTTGACATAACCCGGTAGCATTCCCATTTAAGTTGGGTTTTTTTAAAAAGTCATTTTCAAACTGGGTAACAGCTGCCTTTGAAGCAAGTGCTTTTTCTTAAAAAAAAAATGCCTTTTTTCTCAAAGAGAATCATTTAAAAATGAGCCTCAGCCGCTTGTCATTACACTGTCACAACACTACACATTGTGAGGTTCTTATTATAAACATAAAATGGACAACAGTTTTGTTCCAATTTGATCATGGCTAAGCCTTCCTCTGTACTTAGGATTTTCATGTTTTCTTTGCTCTGTTCGGGTTGGTAGATTGCCTTACAAACAGGCCAGCTCATCCTTACACTCATGCAAGGTGTCCCCACTCATTCCAAGTGGAAGAATTGTTTGAGAATGTGAAGTAGTTAACCAAACCGGACTAATATAATTAATATCTGACAAACACAATGCAGGTAACACTGAGGCTGACATGTCTGAATTCCAGTTATAGTAAGGGATCTAAACAATTCCTATTATGTAGACATCACGAGGGGAAGATTCTAAACTTCCTGGACAATGGAAAATATAGTTAGGCTTGGAAGAATTCAATTTTTATTCGTAAATGTCGGTAAACGTCGATTTCACAAACTGATGGAAAAAATATTTCCACCCATAATAATTGAAATTTACAGATAGGCAAAGTAAGAAAAATGCTGCTTGAGAATTTATTGGAGTTTCATTTAAGGATATTTATGTTGTATATTTTGACATGCTGTTGACAATTTGTGTTTTAATGGTTATAAAGCTGTAACTTTTTGAAATTCAACATCTACTGTCATTAAATAATTTTTGTTTGACCCCCTCCGTTGTCTGACCTCATCCATACTTTTGCACAACTGGGAAACTTTTATAAATAAAAATAAGGAAAAAATGCTTAAAAATAACTATCAATATTATCCATCTGAATTATACAAAAATACAAATCTAATTCTGCCAAGCCTACATAGAGGCACTGGACCTGATTCTCACTGATGCTAGTAAAACTCCATTGGCTTTACCGGAGTTCTTTCTGTTTTAACTCTGTTGTAAATGAGATCAGAACTAAGCCCATTGCTTCAAAGGGGCTCAGTCACCCTACCTAAATCAACATAGGTTGTCTTCTAGATCACCATGGATGGCACCAGTTGAGCAAGCCACATTACGCCCAATCACTTTACAGGGAAAATCTGTTCAGAATAGGTATCAATTTATTTGACTAATCTAGAATGAATTAGATGTTCTGTTTGGGAGAAATACTGGCTGTTTCTGTTCTTGAAGAATGTACTATCTACCTGTGTTTGAACAAGGAATTAATTGTTGAGATGCTGGTTTGACAATGGACCAGAGAAGAAAAAAGACTGCCCCAATGAAAAGAAAAAACAAATTGAACAGCGTTTGTGCAAGACAGCCTTGCTTCTGCAAGATCTATAGAATTCCCAGTTGTTTAGCTCTCAAGCAAAGCACATGGGGGAATTGGTTGCAATTAGAGCTAGGTGAAATTTTTCATGCAAATTATTTTTACCCTGAAAAATTCCAATGCAGGTGGACCAAAACAATTGATAGATCTGGGTCGATTTCAGCTAATTGTTTCGGTCTAATAAAAAAATTTTTAAAAAGAGAGAAGTCAAAACAAAATGTTTTCACTTTTTGTTTTGGAAAGACTTTTCATTTTGGCATGTTACTCAGTTTTATTTTTTAAAAAAAAATATGTTATGAAACCCACAAAGATGAAATGACGCATTTTGTTTTGGTTCAAACAAAAAGTTTCATTTGATCCAAAACGATTTTTCTTTTTGTTACTTTTCCAGTTTACCAGAAAAACTGAAAAAAGAAATCTGTTCTGGGTTGACCCGAACCAATTCTTTCTTTAACTTCAACCACCACACTGAAAAACCTGTAATCCTCATAGCTCAGGTTGCAACAGCTCTTTATTTTGCACATTTGGGGCCAGATCATTCTGTTAGTGTGTAGCTGAGTATGACCCAGGTGCAACCATGGGCAGGAGCCAGCCCTTATATTTTACAATATACAGTATTCTGGGATTGATTGATAATCCTGGCAGGTGGATGGAGAAATGTAGTATTATAATGTCTTAAACAAGGGAGCAAAACTTGTAGCTAGAAAAAGAAAGTGAACTTTTGTTTTGAACATTCTCTTAAGCCAGCAGTTGGCCCTAACAACAAATTAGATTGTCAAGACTTTAGGCTGTAAGATGTCTTGTTGAACTACACAAAAACACAGTAAACACGATAAATACATCTAATTTCAAAGATACATTTTTGCATCTGATTAGCCATCAAATTGACTGTGTTACAAGACTATAGAAATGCTAATAGATCAGTGCTCTGTTTCCTAAATGGGCATTCGGTGGACCAGAGCTCAGGGGAAGAATCTAACAGTTAAAGGTTTTTAAGATCAGTGTTAATTACGTCTTTCCTATGACTAGCCTTTTATTATCTGAAAAAGTGGGGCAGACGTGAACATTAACGTGGTGTGACTATTGCAGGCTCCCCGGGGTGCACGGGGTTAGCCATCGCCCAAAGATGAGGGCTCAGCTCTTCAGCTGATATAAGTGGCGGAGCTCCATTGAAGCAAATAGAGCATCACTGATGTTCTCGGGTGTAGAATCTGGCTCAAGCTTTTGAATGCCTGCTGTGGAGTTCCCGGTCTGAGTCTTAAATGCTGTAGCTGTTCTCATCTGAGGCTGGCACTTGCATTTTAGAAACAGAATAATCGCGTATGGAAGTCTGATTTGAGCAGTCCTCAAAAATCACAGGTGAGATCTGCAGATGGCGTAAATAGCTGGAACTCCCTAGATGTCAGCGGAACCATGCTGTTTGCACAGCTGCCGCTCCGTCCCTATGATGGAAACCTTTGCATTCAGTTCTATGAGTCCCTTTTTGACATGCTGACCTTGGGGCGTTAGCCTGTCATTCCCCCCCCCCCCCCCTTGTCACAGTTCTCCGCGGCATGGTTGTATAGGGTGTGCAAATGAATGAAGGCTTACGGTTGTTTTGACAATTAGAGGCTGAATAATGCATTTGTGGCATCATTTAAACCATAGCTCTCCGGCTGTAGCTACTTCTGTATTCCACCCCACGCTTAGAGCCTGGATTCTTCCGTGATGGAATCCCTCTGTACCCCTGGTATTAAGCTAATATGATCTTTTGTTGTGGTTCAAAGAGAATTAATAGGAATTTAAATAAGACATTAGATGAAGTGAACACTGCGTGTGTTTAGGGGTATCTCTCTTTGAGACTGGATGTAGCTTTTGAAAGCGCTGCGGGGACATTTGTACATCTCCTTTATGATAATATTGTTCATAGTTGGAGCCAAATGAACTAGTCCATAAACCTGAGCAGATGGCCAGTGAATATTCTGCCTGCCATTCTGCTGTCCTAGCAACATATGCTAGGAGATCAGCTCGGCCAAGGCATTCTTCCGACTTCCCCACTTTCCTTCTCTCCCTTACCTCTTGACCTTTGCACACTGCTCACACACATCAGCTGTAGGCTAATGAGAAGATACTGCTTTTCCCCCACCCCCTCTCTCCAAGCAGCCTGTGTTAGGCAGTCATGGCTCAGTCTACCAGTTGCTGTGGGCATCAGTTCCTCTGAGCCAGTAGGCCCTGCACTTTAGGAGCAGTTTTTATGGACCTGCAGAACACAGATTTGAATCGCATGCTGATTGTTGAAAATAAAAGACCGGGTCACCACTGCATGACTCTTGATTTTATACTGCTATCACTCCATTGAAATGAAAAGCTGGTGGTGAATCAGGCCTTGAAATGGCAAATGTTCCGTGCCGGTATATCAGGGTATCCATCTTGAGAGCATTGATCTGGGACCAGATTCACCGGTACACTTTGTGCTGCTGCGTTGTCTCAAAGCAGCCATGAGTTAGATCGAACCAGAGTGGCACAAAGCAGCTAGAGAATACTGGTGAATGTGGCTCTCAACATCTGTACCTGTGTTAATGTGTGAGAAAGATTTATAAGGCTGCAAGAATGGGAACTGTTACCATTTCTTTGACACCCTTCTGAGGATATTTGAAAGATCAAGGCTGGGTTTGGGATTCAGGAACTATAGAGGGGGATTGACAAGATATGGGTTCAATTCCCTACTCTGCCACAGATTCCCTATGTGACCTTTGGCAAGTCACTTAATCTCTGTGCCTCAGCTCCCACCTGTACAATGCGGGTGTAATACTCCCCCTTGTCTGTTTTGCTAGCAAACACTTAAAGGCAGAGGCCGTCTCCTGCTGTGTGTACCTCCAGCACCTACTGCAATGGACCCAGATTTTATCTGGGGCCTCTATGAGTTAGTGTAACATAAATTAGTATAATAAAGATTATGGTAATGGACCTAACATACTTCTACTGTACATTTTCTGAAAAATTAAGGTATGCTGAAAGCTTCCATGGGACTTGGCAAGGACTTTGTTAATCCAATGTGCTATTTGGAATCCTCTCTCAGAACATACCAGGGCTTTAGCCGGAGAATCTAAACCATGCCCATCCAGGAAAGCACATGAGCACATGCTTAACTATAAGGTGAAGTCACTGGCACTTAGGCACATGCTGAAATGCTTTCCTGAATTTAGGGATCAGAAGAGAGAAATTGGACAGGTTTATGGAAGTGGAAACCATCTTGGGCTTGGTGCCATTCTAATAATTACTAATAATAAATAATCAGAATTGCTACATAGCCCAAAATGTCAGGTATTTCACTGTCCCGTCTCTGCACGTAGTCCTCTTTCCTTGGCAAGAATCAGCAGACCAGGGCTGGGAATGTAAAAACAAAATTGAAGTCTTTTCAGTGTGGATGGCTGTTAAGCTCTAATTTTACATTCTGAGAAAGCCGCTGAAATGCCACTCCATTGTCCCAGAGCCGTGTTTTACTGCTTGCCTGTCGTTTATCCGACTCCCTCTTATTCTTTTCTTAATTTACAGGCGTCTCTGTGTAAAGGCGCCAATTTCTTTTTTCCGGCGAGTGGGAAAAGTTCAAGTTTGCTTCATTGTAGGAAATGAACTCAAAATTCTCCAAAGAAGGCCGCGCTCAACCACATGGACTTCAAAATATCCAGGATTCACATTCCTGCCTTCTGTCCTGTGGAAGCTTTTGTTGTCTCCCTCGTGATCTGGGCTATGTGCTGAATTCTCTGGGAATGCAAACACTGATTGGAGCTTGACATAGATTTATATGCCATGCATCAGCCAGAGCTCCAGCACTAACACCCAGGTGACATTTCTCATCGCTGGTTTTGTTAGTTTGTTTTTTTCCCCATAGTGCAATGTTTAGATATTGTAATCAGCTGGGAGATCCTGTAATAAGGGAGGGTTTTATACCCAGCGTTATCTTAAGTTTCAGCCTTTAGCTACATAATAAAGTAGAGGAGAAATAAGCCCCAAATCCTTTTCCCTTCAGTTTGCTAATGGCAGATGATAGTGTAGATTGAGTGTGAACGGCAAAAAGGTTTTTATTGCATTGATTGTGCAGTGGCTGCTGCTTATTATGCCGCGTTTCTGAAGCTACTAACAGATGACTGATTGGTCTATAAATCTGTGACACAGATTGCTGGCTAGAATCTCTGTCAGTTTCTGTGCACCATGTCACATTACACTGCTCTACAGCCAAAATGCTTCTGAAATAAATGTAGTCAAACTTTACTAATTCTGGGTCACTGAGAACGAAAATGATGCTTAAAATTGTTGATTGGCTCTAGTTTTCAAGATATGCTATTGGGTCAGTATATACGACCCTTGACTTGGGAATGGCGGAGGATAAGTGAGTTATAAAGGGAAGGGATCTCAATTTAAACCAGAAATGACTAAAATACATCTTTGACTGGATCTATGAATAAATCTATGACTGGGTTTGGACAGTACTTGCTTTTTAGGCAAAACAATGAATGATGCAATCTGAAGCTGGTATTACGTCATACATGATATGAATTGCATCATGTTATTCCTAGAAGTCATGGATGATGCAATCATAACGAAGCTTACATCACTCTGCTGAACAAATTGCCCTATATCAGCTCTAGAAATCATACAGTGTCGTGCTCTCTTATTTGTCAGTGTTTGATTTTGCAAAGGGACACATTTCTGTTTAGCCAAAGTGAGCGGAGATGCCTCGTACTTGTGTGAACAGTGCAGATAACTTCTGCTATGTTTGTGGTGAAGTGACTTTTGCATCACAAAAGCACAGTATAACCACTATGGTTAAGAAACCCTATCACCTTTATTTTGGCTGCAAAATTGGAGATCAGGACAAGAGGTGGGCCCCACACATATGCTGCAACACTTGTGCAACAAATCTTTGCCAGTGGTTGAACAGGAAAAGGAAATCTATGCCTTTTGCAGTGCCAATGATTTGGAGAGAGCCAACAGATCATACCAGCAATTGTTACTTCTGCATGGTGCCTCCAGTTGGGAAAGGTGTGTCAAAGAAGAAAAAGTGGACTGTGCATTATCCAAACATTCCATCAGCTATACGCCCAGTACCCCACGGAGAAGGACTGCCGGTTCCTGATGCACCAGAATCATTCTCACTTGAGTCAGATGAGGAAGAGGAAGAGGATGAAACTTCTGGTCCTGAACCATCAATGTCACAGGACCCACATTTTCTCCCATCCTCCTCCTCTGAACCACACCTCATAACACAAGGTGATCTGAATGACCTTGTCAGGGATTTGGAACTACCCAAGAGTAAGGCAGAGCTGTTGGGCTCCAGACTACAGCAGTGGAATCCCCTGGCAGGTGATGTTAGGGTTTTCATGTTCCATGACCGTCAAAAGGATCTTGTCCCATTCTTCTTCATGGAAGGTGATCTTGTAGTCTGCAACAACATCGATGGTGTGATGGCAGCCCTCAACATCGTTCACGATCCAGATGAGTGGAGACTGTTCATTGATTCATCGAAGACGAGTCTTAAAGCTGTTTTACTGCATAATGGCAATGTTTTGCCATCAATTCCAGTTGGTCATGCAGTCCGTATGAAGGAAACCTATGACAACATGAAACAACTTTTGAGGTGCATAAACTATGACCAACATCACTGGCAGCTTTGTGGCGATTTGAAGGTTGTTGCTCTCTTGCTTGGTCTGCAGACTGGATACACGAAGTACTGCTGTTTTCTCTGCGAATGGGATAGTCGTGCAAGAGATTCCCACTACATCAAGAAAGATTGGCCACTCCGACAGTCATTGGAGCCTGGGAGGAAAAGTGTTCAGCATCCACCACTTGTTGAATCAAGGAAGATTTTGTTACCACCTTTACACATCAAGCTGGGTCTGATGAAGAACTTTGTCAAGGCCATTGACAAAACACAAGCAGCTTTCAAGTACCTCCGTGGAAAATTTCCAAGGTTAAGTGAAGCTAAGATAAAGGAAGGTGTCTTTGTTGGTCCTCAGATTCGTGAACTTCTTCGAGATGATGCATTTGACCATGCACTGCGTGGCAAGGAAAAGACGGTATGGAAAGCCTTGCAGTTAGTGGCAATAAATTTTCTCGGAAACAACAAGGCAGACAACTACAGGTTGTTGGTGGAAAACCTCCTCAAGGCATACAAAAGCCTTGGTTGCAACATGTCACTAAAGATACGTTTTTTGCACTCTCATCTAGATTTTTTTCTACCGAACTGCGGAGCAGTGAGCAACGAGCACGGCGAGCGATTTCACCAGGACATTGCAACAATGGAGAAACGCTATCAGGGCAAATGGAGCCCATCAATGCTTGCAGACTATTGCTGGACAGTGACAAGATATGCTCCATTTAATGAATACAAGAGACAAGCCAAGAAGCGCCGAGTAGACACTGAATAGGACTAAACTATGTACAGAATAGTTTTTTGCCTTTTGTTTCATAATAAATTTTATTTATATGACCCTTTTGCTGATTTTTAAAGTGTTACATAAACAGGACAGGTGAAATATTATCATGTAAAGCAACCATAAACACATGAAAAGACCTAGGTTTACAATTTATGATTAAAACTCTACTATCTACACAATATACATAGACATAAAATGTAAAAACTTAAATATCTTAGAAACAGTAGCCAATCAGTTGTTTTAATTGTCATATTTGAATTCAGCACATCAAAATACATAATAAATAGCACATTTTATCTCTGAAGCAGACGACTTCTCAAAAATTGTAGACCAGTGTTATCAAATGGTGATGGATTCTGTCTTTGCAAGATGCTAAAAGACACCGCCTCCCTCTCCCTGTGGTAGCTGTGTGGACTGGCTGGTTGATCCAGTTTTTCTCTCCTCTTCTGTAGGCCCAACACAAGTCAGGGGTTGTGAGGAGGGGAGATTATGAAGAGGTTTATTCCCTTCTAGTCCCTTTCTACAGCACTGGCTGCTTCCTTTTCTCTCTTCCTTATGGCCAGCTCATGTCAGACCATCTCAGAGCTGGAGCTAGAGGCAGTGTAGTCCAGTGGACGGAGGCTGAGTTGGGAGGCTTAGGTTTTATTTGTGGCCAGTAGCTCTCTTTGAGTTTAAGGCAAAACAGCTGGCCCCAAGTTTTCAAAAATGGCCTCTGGTTTTGGATGCATTAAAGAAAAGAATAATTTTAGAATAGAAAAAAATATTTCCCCCCCGAAGAGATAAAAGTTTCATTGTATCTTTCCTGAAAATGGACAAGGGAATTATTCTGTTTAGGAATGGACTGAAACTCCCATACGGTGCTTAGCCAAAAGGAGATGCTTTTTCTGCGGTGCTTCTTCATAATGCATTCAGCGACTAGCAAAGTAATATCGAAGCAGTGTGTCCTGTTTTGTGAGGTTCTGAGATTGTTGATAATAGAGGGTTTTTTTCTTGTAACCTACTACACTAAATGATGATAGATATTAAATGTGACTATTCTTTATCGCCTTAGCTACTATTTAGCTTCTGCTTCAGCTGATTACAATCTCCAGTTATTTGGTATCTGCCCAAGTACTACAGTTACTGTAGCTGTTCAGTAAATACATAGTTACAGGATCTGCAATACAGGGGAACAATATTTATTTATAAGGCACGAGGCTCTGAAAAAAGACAAGGTAGTAGATGTATATTTATATGCAGGTGTTACTTGTATAGCGTATGGGCCAGATCCACAGATGGTGTAAATTGGGATAGCTCCATTAATTTTACATCATCATCTGAGGCTCTGAAACTAAAGCAGGTAGAATTTCTGCAAAGACACATCTTCCTTTGGTGTAAATTGGGGTAGCTCCGTTAGCTTCACCGTTTTGTTTTCATGAGTTACAATGAGATCCACTTCCTGTGACTCATGCAGAAATGAAGTCTGCACGCCGCACTTCGAAGACATTCATTTCATGCATCACACCTTAGTCAGGTAATTCTAAGAGAAGTTTCTTTCACCGTGCTGTTTTGGGGTAGGAAGTGTACAACAGATTTATGGGGCTGTTGTTTTAATTGTTAGGTCCGTTTGCAGCTATATGGAGTTCACGTCAGGAGAATGACACCGCACAAGGTAATTTGTGGCGGTCGGCATCAAAGCGTCTTTCCACAGTAGCAAGTGCAGTGCGCATTTGGCATCTTGTAATGTGTCATCAGGAACCTGGGAAAATAGTGTGTGCCCACTGTAACAGTCTACTCCTAGCAGAAGAAAGGAGACTGCTGCTGTATGCCACGTACAGGTTGAATAATTGCTACAACTGTCATCAGACTCATGGTGTTCATGATATTCTTGGTTTTGAAAAAGCATCTGTGACTTTTGCCCCATTAGGACTTTTGCATGCCAGTGGCTGGGCAATTGGGTGGGCCGGTAGGTTGGGAGCTATGAGTGAGCCCATGTGTGAGTGAATGAACAAATGGATCTGAACGAATCCTGAATCTCGGCAGTGGGTTAGACTGGATGACCCTTGCGGTCCTTTCTAACCCTTTGATTCTAAGTGGTGGGTAAATGTGCAGGCAAACAGTTGTGTGCAATACTTCGAGCCACGAGTCTTGATGAGAAGGCATGATTAAAATCTCACGCAGGTTTTACACCATTATAATGCCAGTGACTTCAGTTACTGATCCTAGAGCTATCCAGTACACACCGCTAATGTCGACAGATGCAAAGCCCATGATCTAAATGAACTCCTTAAACATGAATTTATACACAATGGCAAAGGCAATTCTCTGAGCATTCCTGTGTATTATAGATCTCAAAGTAACTCGTTTCATCTGTGTATAGAAATCTGAATTTAAAAAAGACTCTGGGTCGAGATTTTCAAAACTGACTACTGGTTTTGGGTGTCCAAACTGAAACACCTCGAAGTGGCCCGAATTTCAGAGAGGCACATGCCTTCTGTAAATCTAGGGTGACCAGATGTCCCGATTTTATAGGGACAGTCCCGATTTTGGGTCTTTTTCTTATATAGGCTCTTATTACCCCCCACCCCTGTCCTGATTTTTCACATTTGCTGTCTGGTCACCCTAGGTAAATCTAAAGCATCTCCAGGTGGACATCCAAAAATCAGGGTCACTCAAAAGCACTATTCGTATTTGAGAATGTTGTCCTTAATCTATAGCATTGAGACTACAGGCTATAAATAGCTAATCGCTGTCAAACATAAAATCCCAGTGCCTTATACAGCACATATCTGGACATTTTATCAGTCCCACCGAGGTACGTCAGCTTTTCCCTTTAATTGAACGTAGAAATCCTCTGCCTGTACATACACCTCTACCCCGATATAACATGGTCCTCCGGAGCCAAAAAATCTTACCGCGCTATAGGTGAGACTGCGTTATATTGAACTTGCTTTGGCCCCCCTGCTCCTTGTCCCCTGACCGCCCCCTCCAGAGACCCCCGTCCCTAATCACCCCCAGGACCCTACCCCCTACCTAACCCCCCTGCTCCTTGTCCCCTGACTGCCCCGACCCCTATCCACACACCCCGCCCCCTGACAGGCACTCACCAGCACCGGCGGAAAGCGGAGCAACCCGACCCCAGCCCGCTCCACTCCGCCAGCTCCCAGTCACGGCGCTCCGCTTCCCGCCGTCGGTGAGTGCGGGGAGGTTGGGGAAAGGACGCCCCCCGTACTCACCTGCAGTGGGAAGCGGAGCGACGCGGCCCCGGCCCACTCTGCTTTCCTTGCCCCGGCACCAGCCGTGTCGCTGGCGGGGGGGAAGGTCCCGCACTCACTGGCAGCAGGAAGCGGAGCAGCCCGGTCCCAGCCCGCTCCACTCCGTCAGCTCCCAGCTGCGGCGCGCCGCTTCCCGCCGCCGGTGAGTACAGGGGCGTCCTTTCCCCAACCTCCCCGCACTCACCGGCGGCAGGAAGCAGAGCGCCCCGGCTGGGAGCTGACGCACTGATCCGCCAGAGCACTGCTTTACCGCATTGTATGCAAACCTGTGTTATATCGGGGCACGTTATATCGGGGTAGAGGTGTAGTAATTACTCTGTCATATGAAGGGAAGAGGTGCTGAGCATAAAAATAAATAAGGTGGCTTTATATTTAATAGCAGCAGTAAGACACGTATAATCCGAAATGAAGACACATGAGGAGTACGGTGTATATTTACGCAATTACTGCATGCGGAGCTGTTATACCAATGGCATGTTATACTTCACTTTACCATTACCAATGCCTTCACGCTAAAGTTTCTCTTTCAAACTCAGGAAAGTATGGCAACAATTTAAGTTACATTTGTCGAAGTCTAAGGAAATGTATAGGATCAGATCTTCAGCTGGTGCAAATCCGCATACTTCCATTGACGTCAGTGGAGCTGCGATGATTCACATGAGCTGAGAATCTGGCCTGTAGCATGCAGCTTATTCAGACAGTTGATTACCAAGGACTCTGAGCAGAAATAATCAGGTATCTAAAGGCTGTGCAGGGTTTTTAAACCTCTGCTAAATATTTGGAAAATCAATATTGTTTTGTTTTATTGCAGTCACCATTTTAAAAAATGAATACTTGACATTATTTTGGACCCACAATTTAACTTATTGTAACCCCTTTGGCGGGGGTGCTCCTGCAATACCATGCTGAGCCTCTAGAGGACTTACCCCTGGACTACAGTATTAGGGGCGACAGAGGCTCGGGACTCCATTTCCCAGGTGGCCTAGAGTCCAGGGCGGAGATAGAACAGGCTGGAAGCTACTGTAAGAACTAGTCTTAAGCCAGAACTCAGAGACAAAGGGTACGTCTACACTACCCGCCGGATCGGCGGGTAGTGATCGATCTATCGGGGATTGATTTATTGAGTCTAGTGTAGACGCAATAAAATCGATCCCCGATCGCTCTGCCATCGACTCTGGAACTCCACCACGGTGAGAGGCGGAAGCAGAGTCGACGGGGGAGCGGCAGCGGTTGACTCGCCGCCATCCTCACGGCCAGGTAAATCGACCTAAATCAGCTATTCGCGTAGCTGAAGTTGCGTATCTTAGGTCGACCCCTCTCCCTAGTGTAGACCTAACCAAAGGGTTTGTTTTTACTTTCAGTTTCAGCTGTTTGAGTGAAGCAGGGAGAGACACATCAGTGTCAGGGACTGGGGCGTAGGTGTCACATCTGGGCTGAGGTCTGCCCACTAGGGACCGGAGTCACCAGGCAGGAGCTGGAGGAATCGCAAGGCCAGGTCCCATAAACAAGAGTCGGGGTCAGAGTCAGCCTGGGGTTGAAGACCGGAGATCAGAGGCAGTGATTGGGAGGTAGGAGGCAGGGTCAAAGTCAAGCTGGAGTCAGAGGCAAAAGACAAGACAAAGTCTGGCATTGAAGCAGGCTAAGGTTTGTGTGGTTGGCCAGACAACTTCCTGGGCCAGCCCCTGGGGTAAAGTAGAGGCAATCAGAGTGCTGCAGGGTACTGTCACTCTGCGTTTCTTAGGCGGTACTTCCTGTGGCACCTACTCTCCACACTGTTCCCATCTCATTGACTGAAGGGCTTTGCGCAGATGCCGTGTGTTTAAGAGTTTTGCTGAATTCGCAGCCCTGTTTTTATTTCTTGGAGTTAGGATCAGACATGGCAAATATATTTTTTAAACAACCGTTTGGCCTTTGAGCTCAACTGGATGCAAGTGCCTTCTTGGTGATATTCCACAGCAAAACTGCCTGTGATCGCTCAGTGCCTGCAGTGGTGTTTACTCCTGGAATTCCCACATTTGCAGTAGGTACATTTTGCTGCTCTTTATTTAGAGCCTTAACTCCGCCACCCTGATGAGCAAACAATGTGGTTTCAAAGTGAAAGGACAGGCGTGAGTAAGCTCTGTTAATTAGTTATGGTTTTTTCCCTTATGTATTTGATACTGGCAATAAGTTTAATGAAAGCATAATTAAGACACGGTCAAAATCTTTGAGGATCAAAGCTCCTAACTAATTGCATGCTTGGGGATTTCTTTTATGACTTTAGAAGCTTTGGTAGGCATGTTAATGTCAGAAACCCCCTGTCAGCCCTATCTGGTGATTTACAAGGATCTTCATTTTCATAGAATATCAGGGTTGGAAGGGACCTCAGGAGATCATCTAGTCCAACCCCCTGCTCAGAGCAGGACCAATCTCCAGACAGATTTTTGCCCACCCCAGATCCCTAAATGGCCCCCTCAAGGATTGAACTCACAACCCTGGGTTTAGCAGGCCAATGCTCAAACCACTGCACTATCCCTCCCCCTGGATGTGTGAGAGTCCGCAGATGTATGAGAATGGCTGCAACTTTGCCAGCACCTTTTCATCAGCACATTCACATTAGAGATGCATTTCCCAGCTCCCCAGAATTTTAAGGAGGAACCCTTCAGTTTTTCCTCTATGATTTATCTTCTGACTTTGCTCCATGCTCTTTGAGAGCAAACATGTGAATATATTATTATTACTTCCAAAGTCATTGTTATGCTTGGTGGATTTCTGTGTTCGGCTCTGGAATCCTTGCTTTTATTCTTTTTGGTACCTTTTTATTGCCACTAGTAGCCATAACATTGCGAGAGCATCTCGGAGCGCCCAGTCATGGACCCAAGTCCCCCTTTGTGCTAGGCACTGTACACACATGGGGGAAAAAAGACAGTCCCTGTCCCAAGGAGTTTACAAGCTAAGTATAAGACAAGAGACAACAGATGGATGAAGTCGGATGGGAGAATACCAGGAAACAATGAGACAGTGTTGATCAACATGAGAAGCAGTGACCTCAGCACACCAATAGCCTAACCGTTGTCAAGTTTTTGGTAGGCATCGCGGCAAAGGAGAATTTTAAGGAGGGGATTTGAAAGAAGATAACGGGGTAGCTTTGCAGACAGTTACAGGGAGTTCCTCCCAAGTGTGAGGGGCAGCCCAGGAGAAAGCATGAAGGTGCTTGCTTGAACAATTTAACAAGCAGGCAATGGAGGATGGCATCAAAGAGCTGAGGTGGGAGTCCACATTGCAATTGCATAGGAGAGATGATAGGTAGGGTTGGGCTAGGCCATGAAGTGCCTTGAAACCAAAGACAAGTCGTGTGTGTCTGATGCAATGGAAAAGAGGGAGCCAGTGGAAGACACAGAGAGAGGGGAGAGATGGTCAAAGTGACAAGCTGGGAAAGTGAGCTTTACAGCAGTATCATGACTGGATAGAATTGGGGCAACATGGCAGTCGTCAGGAGGTGACATGAGAGCCTGGACAAGAGGTTTAGCTGTGTGGATGGAGAGGAGAGGCCCAGATCTTAAAGATACCTTGTGCCTGGCTTTATGTGTCTGTTTCAGTGGACATTTGTATTGCAAAGGACTCGCTGAAGTCAATGGGACCATTCATGCGTAGAGTTAAGCACATGAATAAGTCTTTGCAGCCTGGGATTCTTTATAGGGATACAAGGCTTCTCTGTTATTTATTATTTCTATTACCGGTCCTGGACCCCACAGTGCTAGGCGCTGTACAAACACAGGACACAAAGACAGTCCCTGCCCCACGGAGCTGACAATCCAAGTGTAAGACAAGAGACAACAGATGGCTCCATACAGCGGAGCACAAGGAAACAAAGAGACAATACTGGTCAGCGTGACAGGCAGTGGTCTGTTCATTCATTGTTACTGTAAGTGCTTAAACCCTGCTTGGAGGTGCAGGGCAGTTACTGCTGAGTCGTAGCAGCAGGTATCAGGACATAAAAGGGATTAGAGTAATTCTTTCAGAGGCAGAGTAACCTATGGGCTGGACAGACAAGGTCCTGTAGGGTAACCTTAGGGAAAGCCAAGAATGGGGAGAAAGCTTTGGCTGAGATTTAAGTTTCTTACTCTTATTTGAATTACCAAAAAGGTCAAGCCGCAATAAGGGGTAAATTTGGATTGTGCATAGATAGATACTCTCCTTTAGCCTTTGATACAATCCAGCAACCAGCACCTCTTTATTCAAGAATGGACCAGCCCAGAATGCTTGGGATGTTGAAAGTCTGTCTGGAAAATGGGTTATATTTTAGCATGGCAGGGCACAATTTTTAATGGCCACCTTTTACCAGACAGACGAAGAGGCCACTGGGAGAATCTGCGTCAGGAATAAGGTCAGATCCCCCAGGTTGTGCTATTAGGGAGACATGTTCACTGTGGCCTTTAGTTATAGCATTCTGTCCTGTGCCCAGTCACATACCTTTAACCTACACTCAATCTTGTCAACAGCTACTCCTCACCCTGAACAGTTACTCTCTCCCCTCCACTAAACTCCCTGCTGCATTTGTCCATGTGCAAGTAACGGGGGGAGTGAAACCACTCTCTGTTAGTTTCAATTCCCCTGCTGCTTGCCCATGAAACATGGCAAGCAGAATATAGAGCATTTTAGCATGCGTCTCCCATCAGTCCCTTCCAGCACTTCACTGGTTTGTTTGCTTTCTGTGCCAGACAGAGTCTATCCCATTCTCTTTCAACTTTGTTTGCTTTGTGGCGTAGTTGCAGATTGGAATTCAGGGTTTTCTGGCACACAGCGCCTCAGTACACTGTGTATTACACTGCAGATTCGCCCGGGGAGTGTTATGTTTGACGTTGAACTTATGAATGTTACAAAACCACCTATCTCAACAAGGTTTGAAAATCCTCAAAGAGCAGATTCCAAGAGACTTCTCGTTTTCCTTAAGTTAAAGCAGTGGTTTAAAAAAAAACATCTACGAAATAAAAAGCTGGGCAGCTGAACTTTTGCTGATGCAAAGATCCCCTGGTCTCCTACTGAATGAGGATCAGGCCAGGCCTCCAACGACTCTGTTTCTCTATTTTCAGGTTTCCTTTAAAAGAGAGATCACAGACATCATTTTGGGATGGTTTTGTGCTCGCTTTGGCTTAAGTGGCCTTTTCTTCATGTATTGTGTGGAAAGCTAAAAGCCTCTAAGACTTTCTTGAGAGTTGAGATACCATAATATATGGAGATATACCTATCTCATAGAGCCGGAAGGGACCCTGAAAGGTCATCAAGTCCAGCCCCCTGCCTTCACTAGCAGGACCAAGTACTGATTTTGCCCCAGATCCCTAAGCAGCTCCCTCAAGGATTGAGCTCACAACCCCAGGTTTAGCAGGCAAATGCTCAAACCACTGAGCTATCCCTCCCCCTACCAGCTGGTACTGCAGTGCAGAGCTCTTTACAAGGAAGTGTAAAATTCAAAGGGAGCTACATTGTGTCATCTTCATGGCAAAACCTATTCTCACCCCCCCACACACACACACACATTTGAACTAGGAGTGACTACTGCGTCCACATGGGAGAAGGTTAAAATAATGTTTCATTGCCTTTTGTTTTATATTACCTTTTAATAGTTGGCAGCATGAGCAACTCAAGGACTGAGGCTACGGGTCTCGTATTACTGTGACCATCAGGATTAGAAACTACCTTGCAATAGCATTGCTTTCCATACCTTAACCTTGGGAACTGAATCCTGTTTTCCAACCCAGGCAACCAAACCAAATCTCCAAAACCACGTTTGGCTGCTCAAATGGGCATTTAGGTCTCTACAGCTCCATCACTGTAAACAACATCAGCATCTCCCCTCTCATTCAGACCCATAACTTGGTTGTCATCTTCGACTCGGCCCACTCGCTCATCTCCAGGTTGTGTCTGAATCTGGCTGATTCTTTCGGCATAACATCTCTAAGATTGGACCTTTTTTCTCCATCCCCACGGCTACATCTCTCATCCAGGATCTCATCTTGTGTCTCAGCTACTGCAGCATCCTACTCTCTGGTCTTGACAAATCCTAGCCCACTGCTTTGACCATGTCACCCCGCTCTTTGCAACCCTCCACCGGCTGCCCCTTCTCTGTCGCATCAAACACAAACTGCTTCTTGTCTCTTCCAAGGCCCTTCCCAACCTACCCACACCCTGCCTGTTATCTCATACTCTACTGCGATGCCAATCTCCTGCCTTTATTCCATAAGTAATGCCAATCTTGATTGTCCGTGTTTAAAAATGTTCAGTAGCTCCCTGGAAATCCCCACCAACCCACCTCATTGTCCTCCTTCAAAACCCTCCTTAAAACTCTCCATTGTGGTGACAGCTACAAAAAACTTGACTGTGGGAGTGCACCCGGTGTGCTGTGGCCACTGCACTTCATGCTGACTGCTGGCATCTCGTTGTTCCTTGTGCTCTCTCTGTCTGTTCGTTGTATCCACCTGTTGTCTCTGGTCTGACTCGAAGATGGTAAGGTGTTCTGGGCAGGGCTTGCCTCTTTCTCATATGTTTGTACATCACCTAGCACAATGGTCCCTGGCCTCCAGGCCTAATAAAAATAAAGCCCCATTATTGTTATTTATTCATAATCTGGCGAGTGTCTAAAAATGTTACAGGTACTTCACCGTTACGGCTTCAGTTGGACTACTCTGTGTTGTAAGTGAAGCACATGCTTAAATGCTTTACTGACTTAGGGCCTAAAGACACGAGGCTGGATCCTCAGGGGCAGCCTTCTTTCTGCCACCTGTTTGCCCACTCTCCCATCCTACCTACTGCAAAGGCAGCTTCTTTGCTCTTCACTTTCCGCCGAGGTTTTTCCTTGTGTTACTATTTCCCAAGTGTCTCGCTCCCATTGAATGTATCTGGGTCAGATTATTACATACTGTATTTTTTCAGGCTGAGTTTCATTTTTATTGTTTCCTGTCCATATTTCTAGTTCCAGACAGTCCCTTTGGGTTATTTCTCTGCCTGTAGTGACATTTGCAGAACCTCACAATTTAGTATCATCCGCAAAGTCTGAGGCATCCCACTAGACCCCCTCCTCCATACAACACAGTGCATTGCTTTGTATATTACCCGTTGTGGCTGGTCCTTCTGCTGGCTTTCCATTTATTTGCAATGCTCAGATCGTAGCCAAGCCAATATGAATGAATGTTTAAAGTCATATGTCATGAGACACTCTATCCAATGCTTTACTAAAGTCTTGCCATGTTGTATCCACTTATGTAGCATACATAGTTATTTATAAAACCATGCTGTTTGCTGTTCCTGCTTCCATCATCTTCTAGATGGTTTCAGATTTATTCACTTACTGTTGGGTCCATTATTTTATTAAGATTTAAGTTGCCCTTACTGGAGGGTAACTGGTAGACTCACATCTTTTTCTTTCTGAAAGGCTATTACTGTATTGCATTTGATTTTTTCCAATCCCTTGGTACTTCCCTGGTTCTCTCTGCCTTTTCATAAGTAATTGCCTGTGGTTCAGTGAGTTCATTAACTACTTCCCTTAAAACCCCTGAATGCATATAATCCAGATCTGCTGACATGGATATATTCAGGTACTATGTTCACTTGCCTGTTTGTTCTTAATAGATGTGTTGACAATATCTTCATTACTTCCTAATTGTCCATATCTCGTCTATTATTTTTCTTATTAAAGAGTGATTTTTAAAAGAGGCGTTCATTTGCGCAGCCATTTGCAATTATTGTTGATGCAGGGGCCTTTCTTATTTCTCAGTGGAACGACCATCTCTTCTTAATCAATTGCTTAGCATTAGCATTAACTGCATTACCATTTCCCTGACTATATTGCTGTGTGGTTTTGCCTCCTCCTCCTCTTTCCCCAGTGCAATTTATGTTCCCATGAAATCTTCATGAAGATTCTCAAGGGGCATAAAGGGCATGGCTTTTTTCAGTGGAGCTGTGGCTCATTGTGCCTTAATTATGGTGGGTGACATTTTCAAAAGTGCCTCAGTCCCATGTTCAAATGGGATTTGGGTTCCTAAGTGCCTAAGTTATTTTGAAAATGATTTCATCTGGTTCTAGGATCTTTTAGTGTGGCCCAACTTTCTTCCACAGACAGGACAATTTACAAAACCAGCAGGACACAATTTGATACTGAAGAAAGTACCAGCAAACTAAGTAACAATAGAACAATATAAAAATAAGCCAGAGGGTGAGAAGTAGTCATCAGCCACTGAAGACACCCAAAATGTCCTACACTGTGGCCAAAGAACTAGCTCCTGTACTGAGTGTAAGGAGTCAGAGTGTCACAAAGATTAAGGCCAGAAGGGACCACTAGATCATCTCCTCTGACCTCCTGTATAGTACAGGCCACCAACCCAGCACCCGCACACTAAGACCAATAACCAGCACTAGACCAAAGTTTTACAGCCCACATGAGCTTGAAACCAAAACCCCATCAGGACTTCAATAACTCCTCTGGTTGCACCACACTGAGTGTGTTTCTTAATGACCTTGAAGTTGCTTTCTTGACATTTAATAGCTTTGCATTGTCACATGCTATGAGCTCATCCCAGAGTATATGGCATTCAGATAGCTCACAGTCACTACTTCCAGCCTTCCCATACCATCTGGTTCTTAATCATGTTGTCCTCTTAGGTGAGAAATATATCCAGGATGGCTTCACCTCTGGTTGAATTCTCTGCTTTAAGTTGTCCTCTGTGTAACTTTAATAACCCAATAGATTCATGGATAGCTAAAGTCTTTGGTAACTCCAATATCCTGTTGTTTCAAGCTCCTCAAATGTAGTCCAGGAGCTAGAACTAGTTCTTCGGGCACAGTGTAGGGAGTTTGGAGGGGTTTTAATGGATGATGACTACATTTTCTTGATTTTTAGTTTTATATTGTTACTTAAAGCAGTTTGTGGCTACTTTCTTTGTTCTCAAATTGTGTCCCCCTGGTTTTGTAAATATTTCTCGCTATATATCCTACACACTTAGACAGTGACCACCATTGTGGTGTCTAAATTCAGTGGTTTTCTAAGGCCATGTCTACACTACCCGCCGGATTGGCGGGTAGTAATCGATCTATCGGGGATCGATTTATTGCGTCTCGTCTAGACGCGATAAATCGATCCCTGAATTGACGCCCAAACTCCACCTCAGCAGGAGGAGTAAGCGGAGTCGACAGGGGAGCTGCGGCAGTCGACTTGCCGCCATGAGGATGGCCATGTAAGTCGAACTAAGATACTTGGACTTCAGCTACGCAAATAGTGTAGCTGAAGTTGCGTATCTTAGATCGATCCCCCCCAGTGTAGACCAGCTCTAAGTCCCTCCCCTTGGCCCTCCAGAATGGAAAGTAACTTTCAGTAAATTAATGGGTTGGTAGCCTGGTCTTTATATGGAGGAGAGCTATACTGCTCGTTCCTCTAATGGCCGTATCATGCACTCTCTTCCCATTTGAGAAACTCACCTGTTTACTCTCTTCTTCTTTGCTCCCCGCTAGGTTGACATGGCCCCACTCCCGTGTCTGGCTCAGCCCTGCTCTCTCATTCGCAATCACTCACAAACTCATAATCACTTTTAAAAGTATATAAAATGAATCAGTGTGTTCCAGTAATAATAACATGTGTAGCCTGTGGGGAATACATGCTATACAAAGTAAAAGCAGCCTTAAGTAATATGGAGCAAGAAAACTTGCCCTCTTTTATTACCAATCGTCCAATCAGAGAACAGGCACAATCCCTCCCATGTGATTTAGCTGACCAATTATATGGTGCAAATAACGAATAGCAAACACAGCAGGCAATCCAGGAACAAACCCTAGGTTGCACTCTTCCTGCCCAAATTATTTGGCAAACAATTGTGAATAACAGACAGAGTCAGAAAAATCAAAAACCATTACTAGAAAACTCACAAACAGAAATGAGCAGAATTAATTAGCTACATAATTAGCAGTTAATAATTAATCTCAACTTTGCTGTTCACTGCCTGTGGCACTTAGGGATATCCAGACTGTCTCATCGTTCAAAGCAAAGCTAAAGAAATATGTGGTCCCTATAGCTTTAACTGTTCACATGTGCTGATAATTTGTTCTGGTTAATTGCACAGAGCCTTGGGACAGAGCTCTGAAAGACAGTCCAGAAACACAGATTGTGGAGAGGCTGACTTTGAAACCTCTGCTTTCCTCTCTTTGCTTGTATACAATAAACTAGAACAAGAAGCACGTTTACAATAGAAAGATACAGTTTTTCAAGTAGGTTCAATCCAAAATCCTTTGGATTGCGCCCTTCTAGAAGTGAAGGATTTCTAGGAAATTAGTCACTCTGACTTGAGGCAAAAGCAGTTAGGGTCCTGTTGTGCTTTTCAAACAAGTTAAGACATTTTCAGCACCATTGACAGCTCCTTGGTGATAGAAATTCTTTCTAGAAACCCCAGCAGGGTGATAAGAATCTACAAGAGACTTGTGGTCAATTGGAAGCAAGTGCTCTTCAGGAGCGTTGAATCCCAGGGGACAAGTCTTCCATTCTGTTCTACAGAGCAAGGACAGAACGAAGCAGGAAGATAAGCAATACAGACCGATGTGTCTTGATTGAGTTTTACCCTTTACCGTTTGACACAGGTGGGTCCTGTTAAACATAGGAACTAGTGATAAAAAAGGTGGTGGTTTGTTGAAAAACAAGACATTCTATTTGGAAACTAGCCCAGCTGCTATAGAGTTCTAGCTTGCCAGCACCAGTCACTTCTCCCAGTGACACTAGTGTTATTATCTGTTTGTATTATGGCAGAATGCAAAGTCCCGCCCCCCCAGCCAAGTTCGGGGCTGTCTCTGACACTGATGTCCCCGCAGAACCATCAAATCCAAGCACTTCACAATCCTTAATGTGCTTGTCCTCACAAGACCCCAGGGAGGTAGGGCAGCGCTACCATCATTGTCCCCATGAGGATCAGAGAGATTACGTGACTTAGCCAAGGTGACCTGTGGCAGAGCATGGAACTGAGCTTGGGTCTCCTGCAGCTAGAGCCCAAACCGCTGGGCCAGCCTTGCACTCCATCGAGCAGCATCCACACCCAGAGGATAAAGAGACAGCCCTTGCCCCAGAGAGCTGATAAACAACACGGGCCAGGCAGACGGGTTGGTGGGAGAAAGCTGGTATCATCACCCTGTTTTACAGATGGGGAACAGAGGCACGGAGACATTTGAGGTGCCCAGGGTGACAGAGGATCTGCCGCATGTGACATGGGCCCTCCCATTTATTATATTTTTAAATCAGTATTTTCACATTGCTTGAAAATTATTGAACAGTCCAGAAAGAAAAAGTATGTAGGGCCCCATACATAGTCCTTGCTCCCCTTGCACACTCACTATGGACCAGCGCCAGGCCAGGAGCTGCAGCTCCGAGGTGAGTCAGTGGTGTGCCAAAGCTGAGTCTGGCTCATTGACTCTGTCATAAATATAAAAGGAAGGGTAACAACCTTCCTGTGTACAGTACTATAAAATCTCTCCTGGCCAGAGGCACCAAATCCTCTTACCTGTAAAGGGTTAAGAAGCTCAGGTAACCAAGCTGGCACCTGACCAAAAGGACCAATAAGGGGACAAGATACTTTCAGATCTGGGGAGG
Source organism: Emys orbicularis (assembly GCF_028017835.1). Taxonomy (NCBI): domain Eukaryota; kingdom Metazoa; phylum Chordata; order Testudines; family Emydidae; genus Emys; species Emys orbicularis. The sequence continues at coordinate 8,032,699 of NC_088686.1, read as the reverse complement.
GGGGGAAAGGCTTTGTCTGTCTGTTCTGGGTGCTTGCCGGAGACAGATCAAGAAAGCAAGCAATCCAACGCCATTAGAATTAGTAAGTACCAGCAAGGGAATGCATTAGCTTACTTTTATTTTGGCTTGTGATTTTCTCTGTGCTGAGAGGGAGGTGTATTCCTGGTTTTCTTTTTGTAACTTTAAAGTTTTGCCCAGAGGGAAATCCTCTGTGTTTTGAATCTGATTGCCCTGTGAGATTATCTTCCATTCTAATTTTACAGAGGTGCTTCTTTTACCTTTTTTCTTTCTAATAAAGTTCTGTTTTTTTAAGAATCTGATTATTTTTTTTAGTGTCCGAACCCCCCCCCCCAAGGTTGGTCTGTGCTCATCTTGTTTATTCTCAGGCCTCCCCAGGAAAGGGGGTGTAGGGCTTGGGGGGATATTAGGGGGGAGTAGGAACTCCAAGTGGTCCTTTCCCTGAGTTTTGTCTAATCACTTGGTGGTGGCAGCATTACCTAATCCAAGGTACAAGGGAGAATTTGTGCCTTGGGGAGTTTTTAACCTAAGCTGGTAGAAATAAGCGTAGGGGGTCTTTCATGTGGGCCCCCACATCTGTACCCTAGAGTTCAGAGTGGGGAGGGAACCCTGACAGACTCCAACAAGTGTTTCACCTTGGCTTATGGGCAACAGGTCACCCTTAGAACGGACCTGAATCAGACTGAATCTCACTTTTTTGTACTCGGTGAGCAATTTTAAACACCTTCCTTCCACACTGAATGCCAGATCTCCAGCTGAGGTACATCAACGGAGCTGCATTGTGGACAAGGCAGCTACACTGGTTTAGAGCTATACCAGCTGAGAAGCTGACCCTTAATTTTTTGTAACAGGTGTCACCATTACAAGGCTAGCCGCATCACCTCTCTCCCTTTCCTGGGTTCTTTGAGTGCACTCTTACAGGGGTCTACCTAGCCCGGAGGGGTAATCTTCAATTCTCCCATTTCTAGACGGCCTGGGCTGCCGTCCTTGTGGATCAATCGTGCTTACCCAGTGGGTCCGACAGAGTTCTGGCACATGTCATTCTTCCCTTTGGGAGCCTGTGACCAATGGTGAATATAGTGACCAACCAGCCTTCTTACGTCAAAGTACTGTTTATTTTAAAACAACAAGCAGTCTGCATGCATGTCTACCTTACCTACAGGCTAACCATCCCTTGATGGTAACCGAGGCAGGCCTGATTTCTTCAGATAACCCAGCAGAGTCCCTGTGTCTCAGCCGGGGTCCTCTGAACAACTCCCCCTACCCCTTCAGAGCCCCTTCTAAACTACTTTCCTCCTTTTGATCTCCCGTGTTCGTGGGCCTTTTCCTGTCCTGGCATTGTCTCTTAACAACCCTCAAGTGTTTTCAGAAAAGTGGCTTATCCTGAACCATTTTCCTTCCTGTTTATTTTCTTGCAGCACCTTATCAAACTAGATCAATATATCCAAACAACCAATATCCCAGTCACCAATATACAGGATTCATAAATCATTAAAGAGCAGCTGCAGCTCCATCACAATGGGTTTGATGCTTTTAGTTTGTAACTATTTGCTGTCTTGTAGCTATATTATTATATTTCCATGACAGCAGCTGTGCAGCTCTTCAAACTCCCATGCATGTTTCATTGGTAACTACCAAAAGCAGCCAAGAATGTCTGTAGGGAATTAACATCACAGTTTTCTACTTGTCATACATTGCCCATTAAATGTGAACTTTAAAGAGCTAGCCAACAGCAACATCAAAAAGCCAAGAACAAAGAACTCACGTCCTGTTAAAGGCTTGTCAGTAAAACATATGGATAAGAACTTTGTTGTGTAGACTACTATTTCATAGAATTTAGGAACATAGGAGTTTCCAGACTAGATCAGACGTGTGGTTTGATGTCCTGTCTCCAACACTGGCCAGCACCAGATTCTTCAGAGGAAGATGCAAGAAGCCTTCTGCAGAAAGCAATTGTGGATTAACCTGCCCATGGGGGAAATTTCTCCTCAAACCCAGCCTGTGCCCTGAAGCATGAGGGCTTCCATTTCCTCCAGAATTCCTGTTATCTTTTCAATCCTCACTATTGTAACTCTGGATACTCTTTGTATCCATATAAATGCCCAGCCCTTTTTTAAAATCCCACTGAACTCTTGACCACAATGATATCTAGTGGCAATGAGTTCCACAGACTAGTTGTGCATTGTGGGAACAGATTTTTCTTGACTGGCCACTGGCTTCACTGAAAGTTGTGCTGCAGGATAAAAGAAAGAAGGTAACAGTACTTTAGTGCTGGAGTAGTGACTGTGGAGTTCTTACAGGGTATTGTTGGACACCACATATTTGGTTTGGATAATTTTGAACATATACAGTTACACAGGATAAAAGTAGAGAGATAAACCTTTCTGTTTCTACACATAAGCCAACCACCTACAGTTGGGGGTGGGAAGGAACTGCCTCAATAGGCAGGTTATTCCATAACTGTCATGACTCCACTTTGAAGAGATTGGTTGCAGAACCATAGATCTCCTCTACAGATAGGCATTTGTTACTAAATGAGATGTGTCTTCCTTTCCACCCCAGGCATAATAAGTAAGGCTGTTATTTGTGGCTATTGCAAAGTTTCTGATTAGTAGTGAATGAACCTACGGCCCTTTCTTCTCACCTAACACAGTACAAGGGGCTGAGTGTCATTTTGGGGGCTGAATCTTCAGTAACAAGGTTGCTTCACTCTAGCACCTTGCAGATTACACAGGGTAAGAGCCCACAGGCCGAGACTTGGGGTCTGGGCGGTTCCAGGCAGGTGCTGCTTCTTCGTTGCCACCAGGGGCCCAGCCACAGCTGCCACTAAGAGGTCCTGAGAGGCTGAGTCCTACAGGAAGTCCCGCCCTAAGGGGCATGAGTGACAGCCCGGTGTGATTCCCTGATTGGCTGACACTCCCCACATAAACCATGAAGCCATTTCTGGGAGGTGTGTGAGCATCCCAGACCTTTGGTGTGCTTCTGCCTTAGAGCCTGCCTTGCTGCTCCTTACTGTGACTTGCCTTGATCCCAGACTCCTGGCTCAGCCTAGGGTCAGCTCCTGACCCTGATCCCAGGTTTACTGTCTTCAGCTTAAGACCACTGCTGATCCCAGTGAAAGATCCTGGCCTGGCCTGGCCCTGGTTCTCACCTCACGCTCTCCATTTGATAACAGGCTCTGATCCTGCAGGAAAATCAGGAAATACCAGAAGTCAGATCACAATGTTCATGTGACCCGCTCTTTGTGTAGGTTGCACAGGGAGACTTTCAAAGGCACAGAAGGGAGGGGTGCCGTATTCTCTTTGAAAGTCCCAACCATTGTCTCTCAATGGGACTTAGACACCGAGCTGTCATCTGAATATCTCCCCGAAGTCGTTAATTCCAGGAACGCTTTGCTATTTGCTCTTCAGGAGCCCTTGATTCAGTTGGGGTCCAGAATGGACAGTGCAAGAGGCAGATGATTGCAAGAAGAGAAAGGATGTTCTCTTGTCTTTAAGGCCCCTGTGACCCAAGAGACCTGAGTTCTGTTCCTAGCTCTGCCACTGACTTCCTGGGTAACAGGGACCACAGGTCTTGATCTCTGCTCCACCCAGCTCGTCATCCCTAGTAAGCACCAACCTGCCACCCAGCGACCAGCTAGTGTCAGAATAGGAGCTGGACTCAGACAGAGGACTCCAGTCCTGGAATCCAGTTGGCAGAATGATGGGGGTCCTGACTGGTACACAGCTCTATATAAGCCCAGCCCAAGAACGGGAAGCTGTCCATGCAACTGGATTTTCCCTGCTTCAGATTGCTTCCCCTGCGATGTCTGCACATACAATCTCCTGGTAGCCTGACCCTGCCTGCCTCCTGACACTCTCAGTTTGCCTTCTGACCTCTTGGTATGGGACCTGGCCTGACACCTGCTCTGACCACTAGGTCAGACTGCCTGTGTCCTGGTTGTGACAGTAACACTGGATAAGACAATTAAAATACAGATGCACCAGGGGCTGAATTAAGATGGCATGGGCATTTCCTGGTGTTTCCTAAATGCTGAGTGCCAGACTCTTTGCCATTAATGGTATTGGAATGTAAGTAATTATTTATCCTATGGCAGCCACTAGAGGCCCCAGCTGAAATCAGGGCCTCATTGTGATGGGCACTGTACAGCCACAGGCCCCTGCCGCAGGCCCCTGCCTTGATGATTTTACAATCTAAACAGATAAGATGGGAACTGAGGCACAGAGCAATTAAGAGATTTGCCCAGGGTCACCCAGGGAGTCGGTGGCAGAATCAGGGCCTCCTGAATGCCAGATCAGTACTTTAACCACTAGACAAGAGGTTCTAGCTGCTCGCCTTGTAGGCCCACTTTTCCTCTCCCACTGGCCAAACATCCGTGGAATTCCACTGACTTCAGTGATGTCACTCCTGATTGATATTGGGGTGAGGCACACCAGAATCAGGCCGAGAGAATGTAAACTGAATCCACTGATGGGATGTGAGCCTTTAAATTACATAAATCAAGGGGGATTGTTCAAGGCCGAGGAGCCTATGAGACAACAAGCAGCTTTTGCAGGCGATTCAATGGCGAAGCGGAGACGTTAGTTAACTGTCATGGCTGTTTATGAGTTGACTGGCGCACAACTCCCAGACCTTTATAGCACATGATGAAAGGGGCACCAGTATGCCATGGTATAGAAAGAAAAAATGCCCCATAAGGCTTTGGACCTGCTACACTGCTGCTTTCTTGGATATTTCTGGGCTTGGGCCAGGACTGGTAAATCTTTGTTTAAACAGTTCATTGGGCTTAAACACAATCCAGATCAGTGTAAACTGGTTGAAACAGTGGAAGGGCAGAGCTACAAAGGGAGTAACTGAGTGGAAGAGAAGTGATTAAGCTGAATGTGGACAGGGACAAAATTTAAAGACAGGAAGCTTGAGATCTTCCTATGCAAAAGTGCACTCACATGACACCCAGTTGCACACCTACCATTCTCTGCATGTGATTTGATGTATAAAGGACTATTTGAGAGGCCAAATGGCCATGTGCATGCACAATCTCCTGATTGCCACATGCAGCTGATGGTTCCCAGGAGTGTCGCTGTACAGTTGCACATGCATTTTTGCATGCAGACCTTAAGCCTCGGATTTTGACAATTTGGCCCAAAGAGCCAGAAAGGAGTTCCGGGTTTGGGAGCAGACAGCGGCTTGCTTGTTCGGAATTGTGATCAGCTAAAATCCTTTCTTTGCCAGAACTGAAGGAATGTTAGAAATCAGTGGGAGTTGGGTGCCTAGCTGCTAGTGGGATTTTCAAAAGCATCTAATCTGCAACCAGGGGTGCCAGAATAGCTTTATAACCCTGGCCCTCAGCAACTTGTTTGTGGTGTGAAATTAACGCACCACGCCTGTCAGGTGATAATGGCTGTGTTCAGATATGGCAGAGAGCCAGTATACCAATAAGATCCTTGTAGCTGTTCCTTTATATGGGAGATGCGGTGAGTGTGGGAATGTAGATTTATTAACCCTCCGGGAAAGGTGTTATCTATAGCAGTGGTATAATGAAAGTTCAGTGCTAATGAAAGTTATCTATTAAATGTAATTTTTAATAAATGAAGTTCAGTTTTATCAAATGCTGGCCGCTCCAATTAATACAATTCAGTGAATTTATTACCTTTTAAAACAATCATAATTAAATTTAAGATGCTGTTATAGATTTAGATGATTGTGCTTTCGGAGCCTCCTCATTCTGACCTGCAGAACATTCCCTAAGAAGCCAATTTATGTGCTGTCCAATACAGATTATAATTAGATCTGGAGCTCCTGTTGAGTTTACAACGATGAATCTTATTACTCTTTATTTGTCCCGTGCTGGAATTGACAATACCTGCATTTTGTATGAACTGATACCTTTACCAGCCTTGACTGGACATTAATTTGGTGCTAATTCTGTGTTTCTACGGACCTCTTTAGCGTTGTTTATTTTATCCATCTGATTGCAAACAGACCAGTATGTCCAGAATCTTGCTTACTCAGGAAGTGCCCTACCGGGACACCACCAGGGGAGTAGCGTCCACGTATGTGGATCTGTTTGCATGATCAGGCTCTCAACTAAACAAAACCACAGAAAATTGGCATACACTTGAATAATAAACACCCCACTTTTCAATCCATAGCTGAACCCAACTTTCTGAAGTTCGCACGTTAGTATAAGCAATAGCTGTATCTTTTTGATACTTTTTCTAAGATCAGCTGTGTCTGTAACGTCTGTCCTTTATCAAGAATTGGGGGGGGATAGATCTGTTGGCGGGGCCAGAGTCTTCCCTCCTTTACACCAGTACCTTTGGTAGGGTCACAGGATAGAGTATGTCCCAGACGGTGGGGAATACTCCAAGGAGCTCTTTGAGAACAGTCAGATGAACCAAACTATACCTCAGTAGGTCCCATCAGAACCTTTACAAGAATTGCAGTAGCTCAGCAAGCCAGGATACCACATATGCAGCCTCCCCTATGTACAGCTCCGTACTAAGCAATGAGTCTATCATGACTCTCAGAGCCTGTGTGGAGCATCTGAAAGGGTAAGGAACGATACTTTGTCTTAAGACGGGGTGGCCAACCGGAGCCTGAGAAGGAGCCAGAATTTACCAATGTACATTGCCAAAGAGCCACAGTAATACATCAGCAGCCCCCCATCAGCTTCCCCCCCCAGTGCCTCCCACCCACCGACACCCCTGCCAATCAGCGCCTCCTCCTCCGTCCCCGCATCTCCTGATCAGCTGTTTCGTGGTGTGCAGGAGGCTCTGGGGGGAGGAGCGAGGGCACGGCGGGCTCCGAAGGGGGTGGGAAGGGGTGGAGAGGGGGTAGGGCCTGTGGCAGAGCCAGGGGCTGAGCAGTGAGCACCCCCCGGCACATTGGAAAGTTGTCGCGTGTAGCTCCAGCTTTGGAGTCGGGGCCTGTACAAGGAGCCGCGTATTAACTTCTGAAGAGCCGCATGTGGCTGTTGGCCACCCCTGTCTAAAGAGAGAATAATTTGGCAAATATGGTCTCAGTCCAAAGAGAAAGGGGTTTGGGATTTTTAAGGTCACGGGAATGAACAAAATAAATGCATGAAATTATTTCCATTTGATTCATTTAGAAATTTAAAAGAGCCAGTTTAGAAATCTAATGTGTGCCCACGCCTCACCAATTACAGAAAAAGTCAGAAATATCTTCCAGAGCCAAGTCCAAGGAGGTGATTCATAAGGATGACAGAGTGATTCTTCTTCTTCTCTGTCACCTGTATTGCAGTGGTGCCTTCAGGACCTGCTCTGGGCCCCATTGTGCTAGGTGCTGTGTGCACACAGAACAAAAATTCTGTCCCTGCTCCAAAATTACCTATAACCTAAGTAAGAGTTTGCCATCCGAGCTAACTCCAAATCCTCCAGTCACAAGGGAGCCTGAGCTACTCCATAACCTAGGAAACTGAAAGTAAAAAATTACCATATTAACTCCCCCTCACAAGCACTTACTTCATTGGAAAGGGGATGTTCTGTCCTTTGAGCGTTAGGGCGCATGGGGCCTCCATCAGCCTTGTCTTGTTGGGGTTTTTTTCACAGTCTCTTTAATGGGATTCTATTCTGCTCGTTTGGATTTCCCCGCCCCTGTTCTAATAGCAGCTGACGTAGAAAAGAAATGGGACCCCGGTGTCAGACCAGAGTTAGCACTTGGTGGAAATATCACTGGGCAGAGTGAATGAGAAGCTGCTTGTTAGACAACATGCTGCTACCAGGGCCAGCTCCTGCAGCTGGTGCAGATTGACATAGCTCAGTGGTGACACCGGACACGGACAGGACACCGGCCGAGGGACTAGTCTGTAACTCTGTCTGTGCTCAGACTGTTTCCTGTCCACGTGACCACATCGCGCCTGCTGACACAGGTCACCTTGTGTGCTGAGACTGGCAGCTGGTTGCGTTTCCGGTCGAGGCACGTACTGGGTAAATGTTCTGACAGCACAGTGGATGGAGGTGCCTGTTGGAGAGACTCGTGTCTGGTAAAGTTCCACAGCGCGGTGCCCATCTGTCCCTAGGCTCCAAGCCCTCAGAGAAAACAGACTTGAGAGAACAAAGGGTCCTGTTTTGTCAGAGAAACTTTTCTCCCCATCCGAGCCCGGAAAATAGGGGCCAGCAGGAAAATGAAAAAGTGGAGAGGGACCAGAATTAAAAACTAACTGGGTGCAAGGCAAGATTATTGATCATCATCTCCAATCCTGCCAACGCAGGGTCATGGCCAGGGAAAAGGGGGCCTGGCCAGGACGACCAATTGCCCCAGCAATCTCTGTCAGCCACTATGGCCCCTGGTGACCAATATTTAGAGCAGCCTTGAGGCTGTTATAATCTACACTGGTATAACGTCCCAGTGCTTGGCCATTGGGAGGATTGGACGGCTGCAGAGGGGGTGTGAAGCCACCTTTCCCTTGCACACTCATAATGCCTTGTAGTGAGCACAGCTCAGCTGGACTGGAGAGTCTAGCCCACTATCCTTTCCTTTTCTCTAGCAACACTTGCATACATGGGCGGAGGAGGAGTCCACTGGCTTTGGGAGGGGAATTTTTTTCAGCTTTTCCAGAGAGGAATTTAGACTGTTTTGTTAGGTACTCTTTCTTCCCGTAAGATCGGTCCTTAATAACGGGCCAAGTCCTCAGCGGGGATAAATCGGCAGCGCTCCATTGACTTCAGGGGCGCCTCGCAGATCTCCACCAGCTGAGAGTCTGTCCCATTACTTGCAGACTGAGTCCCAGAGGGAAACCACCTGCAGTCCGCTGAGCTAAATCACTGTTAGTTGCACGCACCGTTCTCTGCCTTTCCCGCAGCTGCGATCCCATTCATCGCAAAGAACGTAAAAGCGATGACATTCAACAAATGAACCCCCCATTTCCCAGACAATTTGGAAATGCCACCAGACGCGCATTCGCAGCCCTATATCTGCGGGCCCTATGCCCGAGAGCAAACGGCCGCAATCAGCAGTCATTATGCCGACATTCCTTGAGACGTGACTCAGCAAGTCATTACAGCAAATGACACTTTTACAGTTGTTACGTGTATGCCTGCCTTTCGCAGTGATTTATCCGCAGCAGTTTGCACTGCATCCGAGTGAGGCACTGATTCCTCAAGTAGCTTATTTCTTTTATTCCTCTCCTAGCTTCCCGGTACCAGCACGTTATCCTCTGGATGCGCTGACGCTTGCTTATTGTTCGAACGCCAATTGCCGAGATATCTACTTTTGTCAGATCTGCAAGTGTCTTCAAAGCAAAGGTTGAGAAATGGCTGGCAATATACTAGGATGCCCATGGAAGGATGGGATTGAGAAACCTGCGTCATGTGACGCTATTCCTGCCTCATGAGGCATTGAAAACCCTTCCCAAAGCACCCTGCAGCCAGTTGCACAGTGGGATAGCTACCCACAGTGCACTGCTCTCTTTGTCGATGCAAGAGCTGCTAGTGTGGATGCGCTCTGCCGACACAAGGAGCATCGTGTGGACATGCATCAGCGGTTTAATTAAAGCGGCATCGCTTTTGTCGACAAAACTCTGTGGTATAGACAAGGCCTTAGTCACTTTGAATTGTTTTCCCAGTTCCTGGCTGACTTTATGCTTACAGCAGATGGTGATAAAGTTGCAGCAGGCGATTTTCAAAACTCCACCTTTAGAAACAACCTAAGGCTTGATTGGCATTTGTGCTACGATCCCTTTACACCCCCCAGATAGTGCAAACGGGCTTAAAGCGAGTGTCAGTTAGTGCGGGATCCTTGTCAGAGCAGTGGCAGGGGGCGTTAGTGCAAATGAGAATCAGGCCCCAGTAAGGACGGGCTGCTAAAAAACATACCCAGTGCTGCTACTGGAGATTAGAATGTTACCAAGACCGTGCGAAATTAAACATGCCAGGGTTTAAACTTAAATTAAAAGTTGCTAACAGCAACAGTGTAAGAGGCCAGAAGAAGGCTGAGCACTGACTGTCTCTTCCAGGGGTCAAGCTGAGCTCCCAGGGGAAGGGAAATCTCTGAGACGCATGAGAGGGAATGAAAGGATTTCTGAAAGAGCTTCCGGGCTGAAAAGGATTGATCCTCATCTTATTTACAGCCCCGGGCATTTGAATGTATTCTGCCTGCGAAAGGAGATGCACTGTTCTTGTCTCTGTGTGCGCAGGGCCAGTGGGGCGGGCATGTTTGTGTGTAAAAAGAATGACAGTACAGACATACCTTTAACGTCTCCTTTCTAGCCTCCTGTGAGCTTGCCCTGTGCTACTACAGCTCTGCCTGCCTATCCCTGCTGCTTACCCAGGGTTTATACACACAATTACCCATCTCTGGCTCACTTGATTACTGAGCATAGCCTTTGCATTGAGCATGAGCATTTTTGATAGCCCCTGGGTTACACAAATCTAACCTGGCCTGAACAGATAGCAGCCGACCTCGGTCACCCCAACGCTCGATAGACCATCCTGGCCCTTGCTAAGGTGCTTAGAAAGGCATCGCAGTAAACAATACGGTCAGTGGCTTTAACGACGCATTGACGAACTCTTGGGCAGCTCCCATGGGAACGGGGAAATGCTCAGCACAGACAGGACTGGTATATTTCCAGGGATGGGGGCAATAAGGGGACATGGTGGTTTTGGCTGAGATGTGCATTTTGTGTCACAGGCTTTGTCTTCACTACCCGCCGATCCGGCGGGTAGCAATCGGTTTATCGGGGATCGGCTTACCGCGTCTAGTGAAGACGCGGTAAAATCGATCCCTGATCGCTCTGCCGTCGACTCCGGAAATCCACCTCGGCAGGAGGCGGCAGCGGAGTCGGCGGCAGCGCGGCAGCGGTCGACTTTCCCGCGTCCTCACCGCTAGGTAAGCCGACCTAAAATACGCAACTTCAGCTACGGTATTCACGTAGCTGAAGTTGCGTATCTTAGGTCGGACCCCCGCTGTAGTGTAGACCTAGCCACAGTTGCACATGGGAGCTGGCCAGCAGCACCAGGCTGTGTGAACGTGAATGCCCCATGCTGCCTACCACTGAGATGACTTGTGTTCCTGTTGTTGCTGACTAGAGCTTTAGGATTGGCCAGTAGCCGCAGCCTTTGTGAGTGCAGCAGCAGGATTCCTGATGGCTTCTTTCTAGACAGCCGTGACAGCCGCCTTTTTCATAGCGGTCATGCTGAATCTGTTGGCTGGAGATAGTGGCGGGTGTGAGATGGGAGCGGGAGAAGGAGGAAGAAGATTAGCTGCCGGGCCACAGGCAGACCTCCGCTGCCAAAAACAAGCACTCGGCATTTAGCGCCGCCTTGACATTGGCTCAAGCCAGCCAAATACCCCGGAGAATGCTTGTTACGCTGCACACTGCCGGAGGCAGGGCTGCAGGCAGATAACCTCCCTCGCCCAAAGTGGTTACAGGGTTTTATTCTGACAGAGGAACCTGACGGCTCCGTTCTGACATGGACTATCACTGTGCCTGTGACTTGGTAACGGCACGGAGCTCCCGCCTGGCACTCTGGGGCAAACAGAAATGACATCAGCTGGGAGACAGAAGCCCAGGCTTTGCTTTTGGATGCTGGAGGAGGAACACAAGCACTTCGTGCAGTATATATGCTTCCTCTTGTGACGAGCAGAGCATTCTCAATGGAAGCTGACCGAGCAGAATGCCTATTAGAAGCCAGCAGCACTGTTCTGCTTGTACTTAGGACGCACACTTTATGGGTCAGATCCTCAGCTGGTGTCGATCCATGTAGCACCACTGAAATCAACGGAGCTGTGCTGATTTACCCTTGTGGAGGGTCCAGCCCTAGATCTTGGAGCATTCAAGGCACGTCCAAAGGGCTGATGAGAGGTTAAGAGATGGTGGTAGTTCTCAGAAAGGCCTGTATCATCGAGGAGGGAAAGTAAAGCTGCTCAGAATTGTACAGATTTCCCCCCACATACTGTGTGTTGTCACTGTGCGAGGTGCCAGGACCGATCAGAGGTGGTATTAGGACCTCACAGATGTACAGTGCAGAGTGGTCTCTGGTTATCAAACGAACCAGGGTGAATCACAGACATGACAGAATTGTGTCTGCAGTGCTTAGGGGTGTGTGGGGCCTGTTGCGTGGGTTTTGTGTGGGGACAGAGCCAGCAGTTTTTCCTCTCTAGATCTCAATAGGCACTTGAGAAAATTCCAGGGGATAAGATTCCACGGCAGCTTGGCTGGCTGACTGCACAGGCTTGGGCAATATGGACTGTGTCTTAACCTTTGCTTCTCTGTGCTAACCTAAGGACTTCCCGAGGCTCTGTTCCAGTTGACTAATAAACCCTTCTCTGTTTTGAAAGCACTGCCTGGTGTCACTGCAAGGACTTGCTCAGGGGCATGGGTCGCTGAGGAGTGTAAAAGTCTCTGACCCAGGAGTCTGTCTTAGTTGGAATCACTGGGCAAAGTAAATAAATGTGTTAGTCTTTAAGGTGCCACTGGACTCCTCGTTTTTTTGGGCAGAGCTCATGGTGTGAAACAGGAGCGCTGGAGCCCAGAGGCCACGTGGCCTACCCTTAAGGCAGAGTGGGACCCTAGGGGGCTGGCACGCTGAAGAGGTTCCTCCCAAAGGCTGTTTAGAAGCTGGGCATAGCGCAGATCCTGTGGATCCATGACCAGGTGTTCATCCCGACAAGTCTGATGAGAAATATCACAAGAACTCTTTGACTAACAGAGAAGCCATCTTCCATATTGGTCTAAACATCATAGCACAGCACAAGAATTTTATGCAAGATTTTATTACAAAAATAAACTCAAGCGAAAATATTTCATACTGTTATGCTGAGAGGTACTGGAGACTGCATAGCTCACAAACCTCACTGAGACAGAGGGGTGTGAATGTGCCCTTCCATTCACATAACGTAGGGATCAGTTAATTACAAGGCCCCCCTTAAGACAAAAGGGGTATGTGAACCCGCCCAGGAGTTTTGGCCTGTGTGGGTGACCAGCTTTGCTGAGTATTTTGTGTGTGTGTTTTGCCTGTCCACTGAAAATGGGGGAGTGCGCCAGGCAGAAGGAGCAGCTGAATGCAGGGTCTGACCTTGGAAGAAGCCAGAGGAGAGACTTTGGGGTCAGAGGTGCAGGCTGAAAAGAGTATTCTTGGGGTTGTGAGCAAAAGAAGCTGTTTCCTGTTCTTTGATTCCTTCTGTTGTTCAGAGACACGGAACTTTGTAAATAAAACTGCGTCAGAGAAATACCCGACTATCACCAGTTTCTCCTTCTAACTGGAACAAACTATTAGGCCCCAATTTTGGCTAGCTGATCTTGTCAATGGGGGTAATACCAATCCAGTGGTGGTTTTGGCAACTACCCCCATCTCCAGGCTGTTTTCTGAAGTCTCTTTCCTGGAAAGTGCCAGGGAATTACTCTTCTTTCCTCCATGGAATAAGGAGACAAGCTGAAAACTTTACAGGATGTGAGGTGTGGGGGGTTGATGCTGATGTGGATGTTAAGTCTTTTCACCCACCCATCTTTCCTGCTGCACGTGCTCTAAGGTGACAACATCACAGGGTTACGACATCCCAGAAAAAAAATCCATGTTAGGGTTTTGCACTGCTGCCCATCACCATAGTAACGGAACACCTTCCTCATAAAGCATATTGGCAACCGAGAGCCCCAGCCACCCCACAGCGTTTGCACAGGAACTCGATCTGTCCGCCTCCTGTGTATCCAGCGCTTTGTATTAACACAGCTTGCTGCAGGGCAAGAGCTTTCTTCAGACTCTAGAGAATCTTCAAACCCACCTGAGTAAAACCTGATGTTCCCCATTTAGCAGCTGCAAAGATCCTATCCTAAATAGCCAAACATATTTTTAGCAAGCACTCAGTGCAGTACAGAGCTGCCTTTGCACGTTTACAGCATCCAAGACTAGAGGCAAGAAGTGCACCAGAACTACTGTGTGTCTGTTTCTGCCACTCTGGTACTGATGCGCACCAAAACAGTGCAACATCAGGAATTCTGCATGATACCTTCTGTGGACAGTGAAGGTAAATAACTATTAGTCCCATTCCTCTTTGCTAATGGAAGTATCTACTGCCACCCTCAAACCCTGCAGCATGTCATAGAATATCAGGGTGGGAAGGGATCTCAGGAGGTCATCTAGTTCAACCCCCTGCTCAAAGCAGGACCAATCCCCAGACAGATTTTTGTCCCAACTCCCTAAATGGCCCCCTTAAGGATTGAACTCACAACACTGGGTTTAGCAGGCCAATGCTCAAACCACTGAGCTATCCCATCCCATCCCCTGTACGTCTAAACCTATCAAATCTGTGCATAGCCACACATCCAATCATCTGTATCACACACACATCTGTATCTGTGCACACAGTATCAATTCACCCAGCAGCCAGTCTATTTGCCCATCAGTGTCTCCATGTCTGCAGCAGCATGTCTGCGCACTCGGGGTCACTTTGTGCACAGCATCACAGGCATGGCCCATAGCTTTTAGTGTTCTGTGCCGCTACGGTTTCTCCTTGGTAACCTGTATTTCTCTGGGACACTCCTCCCTGGTCTCAGCAGTTATGAAAAAGTGCACCGCAAGGATCGTATCCACACTTCAATGCACTGTCATGACGAAACAGCTGGCACGGAACTGAACAAGACCTTGCGGCATTTAGTGCAGGCCACTTGAGAGACACGGAAGCCAAGTTTCTTTCCCCTTGCCTGCCCTGTGCTGGCAGGCAGCCATGTCTGGGGTGTAAAGCGGCAGGAAGAGTGGCCCTTTCAAGTGTACGCAAGGACCTTAACAAAGCAAAGGCACCAGCTGCAGCAGCTCTGTTTCATGAGTGGCCTGATTTCTGTAGCAATGCTGGCCATGGAGCCGGCAGGTCTTGGCACAGCAGGTTAGTACAGTGCTTCTCAACCAGGGGTACAAGTACCCCTGGGGGTACGCAGAGGTCTTCCAGGGGGCACATCGACTCAGCTAGATATTTGCCTGGTTTTACAACAGGCCACATTAAAAGCCCTAGTGAAGTCAGTACAAACTAAAATTTCATACAGACACTGACTTGTTTATACTTCTCTATAGACTATACCCTGAAATGTAAGTACAATCTTTATATTCCAGTTGATTGATTTTCTCATTTTTACCATATAATTATAAAGTCAGCCATTGTTCAGGAATACGGTGCTGTGACCTTTTGTATTTTTATGTCTGATTTTGTAAGCAAGTAGTTTTTAAGTGAGGTGAAACTTGGGGTCCACAAGACAAATCAGACTCCTGAAAGGGGGACAGTCGTCTGGAAAGGTTGAGAGCTAAGTTCCCTGTAAGCTCACGCGACCACGCAGCCCCCTATTTAGCGCCACGCAGGCGCTCAGGGAACCCGCCCGGGGACCTGCCAGGAGAGGGACACTCCTCCCCCAGCTCCCACCTAGCCCGGCCCCCAACCTGCTGGGCACGGCCCCAAGCACAGCCACAGTGGCCTGGTCCCAGCCGCAGCTGGGGCGGCGCGGCTGGAGCAGCCCGGACCCAGGTGCGGCCGGGGCGCCCCTCCCCCGTCCCCAACCTGCTGGGGCCAGGGACCCAGGTGTGGCCGGGGCGCCCCTCCCCCGTCCCCAACCTGCTGGGGCCAGGGGAGGGGCGCCTATCCTGCAGCCCCAGCCCCAGAGCCCCAGCCCACATATCGGCTGACAAATGCACACCCTCCCGGCTGCTACTGGCTCTTCGCTGCTCTTGGGAGCTTTACCTCAGACGGAGAGTGTCCTAACAGCGAGCTGTGTAAAGCGAAGGTGGGCCTGTGCTAAATACCTGTGACCCGAATATCCCCAGATTTGGGGCGAGGTCTGATGTGTGGGCCCATCTGCCGTGCAAAGAGGGAAGGCCGTAGGACTAGCATGGGGACTGTGGGGCTGTATCAGGCACACAGGCAATAGAGAGCATCATTCCCCCAAGTCTGTTCCTCACTTGAGCACATGGGGCCTGATCCACAGCTCAAAGTCACCGGCAGCCTTTCCACTGACTTCATGTGGCTTTTGGTCAGATCCGTGGAGCCGCGCAGCCCCTCAGCCTGAGGCGTTACAGAGATTCCCAGAGAGCTGCGCAGAGGGCGGGGTGGGCCTGACAGCGAGGGCCGCTTTCCAGGGACACAAAGCGGCCCACTGGGTTTCACAGCAGGGCTTTCTGCATCCACCCACCAGGCTTCCAGAGCGTGAAGGAATTCCAATACTCTTCTTCTTCATCAGCGGCAGTGAAAGCCCCTCTCTTCCGTGACCTTCACGAAGCAAGCCTTTGGAATTAATAGCGTGTCGTCTTTAGAGGGTGTGCTGAATGTAATTAGCCGGCTGCCTTGTGACTGGGTTGCAAATGCTGCGTTGGGGGACCAGGATTAGTGGAGCAGAGCAGAGCAGCTGGGGGATTAATTAAAAGTAGCAACAGGGAAGGCTCCCAGCATCCAATCTTAAATGAAAGGGGAATGTGTAATCAGAGGTTCTGCTGGTGTGGCCTTGAAGCCGTCAGCTGCAAGGGGCAGGGAGGTGCAGTCCAGGAAACTATACTAGCTAGCTGGCGTGAGTTACTCCCCACTTTACAATGGGCCGGATCCTGAGCAGGCACAATTTGATGTGGCACTGCGGCAGTCAGGGGAGCGATGCCGGTTTACACCAGCTCCGGATCTAACCCAGTGTATAGAGGCAGAGCAGGAATGTTTTAAAGTCCCTGGTATGTGTGGGGGCTATCTCCAGCCATCTGAATGGATGAGTGGGGGCACCTCTTGCATTTTTCCAGCCTCATGCATGGAGCTTCTCCTGGTCAGTATCTCAGTGCAGAACGTCGCAGAGACTGGACTGCCTGCTCCTGACACCTGCTCAGAAAGCAAGGCAATCGCCACAAGGTACCGCTTCCCAGGCTAGTGTCAGGGAATATATCTCCTTGGGATCTTGCAGGGCAAGAAGAGAGTATTAGTACTGTGTACTGCAGTAGCATTGCAAGGTCCAGTCTGAGATCTGGGCCCATTGTGCTATGTGCTGTACACACACACACACACAGAGTAAGATACAGTTCCTGTCCCCAAAGAATTCACACTCTAAACAAGACAACAGGCATTTTATTCTTCCCATTTTACAGGTGAGGAGCAGAAAGATTAAGTAACTTGCCCAGGGTTACACAGCAAGTCTGTAGCAGAGTTGAATGCAGATTGCTCAAGTCCCCGTACAGTAACCAAACCACCAGGCCATCCTTCCTGTCTGCCATGAAGTGAAGCTGCGCAGTTATGGCACCCTAAGCAGTCCCATCCATGATCCATTGACAGTTGAATTAAACCAGTCCTTTCCCTATCTGCTTTGCTTATTACTTGCCTCCTCACCAGCCATTCATTCCATAACATTCAGAGGGCTGCATGAGACAGCGCTCAGCATAATATGGGAGTGTAAGGACTTCAGGGGATGCCGAACACTGCTTGCCTGGTGGAGATGTGCAAACGTCTTGTTCTCCGCTCACAGGGGAGTTTGTGGTTGTCCTTTTTTGTTGCTGTTCCGTTACTTGAGGTGCGCAGACACAACCTGCATTTCAGATTTGAATTAATCCAAAAATTGCAGGATAAAAACTCAGTGGAAACTGCCAAGTTTTTTACCTGTCCCAGGTAAGGACCCTGGGAAACCTCTGATTTTTCAAATCGTTTTCACCTGAGAACACAATCGCCTGAAAATGAGTCTCAATTGCACCAAAAGGTTGGCTGAGCTATAAGGGATTGTATGCTGGCTGTCTCAGACAAGAAATGACTCTGTAACCCTCACTAAGAGAATGTGGGTCTCTGTCCCACTCTAACGGCTGGACACAAACTCACAGTTACAGAGCCTTTGGTTTTAGCTCAAGTGGCAGAGGCTCATGTCTTTAGCACTTGAAGGTCCTGGGTGCAAATCCCCTGTCAGCCCAAGCAAGCCAAGTTGCAAAAAGAGTGCACTAAGGTGGAGCTTGCTGGGAAGCTTTTAGTCCTAAACTCAAACCCTCCCTCTCAGAACAGAAAGCCAGTTAACAGCAGGTTAGCTTCATCAACTTCTGCTATTTATTTTTTAATGAAACACCCAATTCTAATTAGCCAGGTGTCTCACACACTAACCTTGCAGCAAGAGCGGAAGGATGTAGATCTCCTGCTCTAAAAAGAAAACAGCACATGACATCAGCCCCAACCTCCATTATAGCTCTTCAGACATTCAAGGGTACTAGCAGAGCTGGTCAAAGATTACGTACTTTTTTGCTCATCTTTTTTTATGAGCTCATTTATGCCACACACTCCACTGGTACAGCACCTGTAACCACGCTGTCTACCTACCTAGGGAGATACTATTGTGGGCCATCACTGTAATACCTGAGTGCCTGTCAACTATTTAGAAATACAGTAACTCCTCACTTAAAGTCATCCCGGTTAACATTGTTTTGTTATTAGGTTGCTGATCTATTCGAGAACATACTCATTTAAAGTCACGCAATATTCCGCTGTAAGGTTGTTTGGCTCGCCCCGCCCAGCATTCCAGCTGGGGAGTGGGCAAGTCTCCGACCCCGCTCCCCAGCTGAAATGCCGGGTGGGCAGAGCAGGGCAAGCCCTCGGCCCTGACCCCGCTCCCCAACTGAAATGCTGTGTGGGCGGAGCGGGGCAAGAAACACCAAAAGCCAAAGGGGAGGTGGCTTTGGCTGGTACACAACCTCACTCTCTACCCCTCCCAGGAGGTACAAAAGAAGTGGGACCAAAGCCCCCGGACTCAAGATGCTCCAAAACTGAATATGACCTTAAATTGTAAGGGGTGGTACCAGGGGTGAGCACTACCGGTATAATTAAGCCTGTTGAGAAGGAGGAACGGGGAAGGAAGCTCTGCTGATGTACAGAGTGGTGATTATGCTTGCTTGTTAACCCCAAGAAACATCGCATTGCCTGCACTTTGGACTCTGGCCTTCTGCTTTCTGTCTGCATGACAAGAACCAAGGGAGGGCAGGGGACCCCTGACAATGAGCTCCAGGATCTAGCTTGCACGTCTGTGGTGGCTCCTAGTGGAAGGGAGCTGCCCTGGGTTGTCATGGTTGCAGAGGAAGGGGTAGCTTCCCAACGCTTTGAATATCAGAATAGAGATCTTGGACTGCTTATTCAATGGAGAGCGAGTACAGAGCACCTGGGTGATGTGTGTAGTGTTGACAAACAGATGTGCTGCTGCATTTTGTACCTGTTGATGCTTTTTCAGGATGTATGGCTCTATTCCTAGGTAACACAGATTGCAGGACTCAGCCCTAGTGACCCAGGATGGTTAGGCAGATCTGAATCCACTCGGATGGGGCACAATCTTCTCTACAATCACAGTCATGAGAGTGGATGATTTTGGCTGCTGTATTTATTTGGGCATCAAGAAGCACTGAGGGGTCTAAAAGGACCCGATGAGTCAATTTAACAATCTGAGGACAGATGCCTGCAGAGCTGAGGGATGTGAAAGAGGAGACAGCATCCCTCCTGCTCTTCATCCAGGTGCTGATATTGAAGGAGCTGAGGGATGGTGCAGGAGGGGTGTTTTGTGTACTCCTAGCACGTCGGCTCGTGTTGTCTCGCCAGTTCTCTCAATAGCTTCTTAGAGATATTGAGTAAAGAGGGGGGAGTGGAAGTTAAAATTCTCCAGGGAACCACCAGGTTCAAAACTATCCATCAATGAGGGTGAGAACATTGCAATATGCATTACAATACAGTTTTTCTATTATTGCCTTCATTACAATAGTGATCGATACATTTAATTTTAAAATGTCAATTGCTAAACTCACAATAAAAAGGACAGTATTACCATCACTAACACAGAGGATGAGCTTGCTTGCAGAATATTAGTCTGTGTTTTGGTGTAATACTCCGATTAACTGTCCAGATTTAAAGGGTTTCTGTGGAATCTACATTGCTAAGAAGAGAACATTACAACAATATGTTGATCCAAATATGTCTCATCGCATGTGTCACGAGATACTTTGGATGTCCTCAGTCAAAGGGGCACACTACCTGATTTCACTGTGCATTCTCTTGACGGTTCAGTTAGCATTGTCAACAGTTTACTTGGCAAATCTTCCAGCTGGCTCATTAAGTGGGCTTTTCACCCAGTCGGACCTTTTTCACGTCTGCAGTCCCCAAGACATTGAGATTTTAATCTTCCAATGTGCTACTGAAAGCCGATAAAGCCTAAAGCGAGGTAATTCTCATCAGGCCTGAAAACCAGACTATCATGCCCGAGGTCCTTCTAGTCCAGGGTCCTATTTCCAACAATAGCCAGTACCAGATGCTTCAGAAGAGGGTGCCCTCCATTTTGGATCTCCCATAATCCCTAGTAGTTAGAGACTGGCAAACCCTGGTGCATGAGGTTTAATACCTCTTCCAAAATGTGTGTTAACATTAAGTGTTGTAACTCTGGATAGTCACATAAATGCCTGATCCCTTTTTGAATCGTGCTACATTCTTGACCTCAACAATTACCTGTGGCAGTGAGTTCCGCAGTCTCAGGGTGCGTTGAGTGAAAACGCATTTCCTTTTATCTGTTTTGAATTTGCCACCTTTCATTTCCAAGGTATGTCCCGTTGTTCTTGTGCTGTGAGACTAAGGGACTCCTGTCTTTTTATCTGTGGGTCCAGATGGTTCCTACCAGTTTGCCTCTCTCTACTGAGCACCATGCCAAGTGCCTTTCCCAAATATTTGCTCATTCCACATTCTCCGACAGGGTGCTGCTGCCATTGCCATAGAGGCCTGGTGCCCTGGAAGTAGTAGACACACCCCCATAAGGACCGGGACACAAGTAACTTCCAGGGCATGTGAAAGTTGCACCCGTTTAACTGAAACTATTCTTTAATCTGAATAAAGCTGACCTGATATAAACCAGTTGGAAACCAATTTAAGAGTCTCCACACAGAGGACAATTGTGCCAATTTGTTTAAGTCGGTTTAAAAACTGATTAGTTAAACCAGCACAATTCAGGTGTGTAAACAAGGCCTCAGGAAAGGCTGCTATTGACCAGAGAAGCAGTTATTTTTCTTTTCTAA
This sequence comes from Emys orbicularis, assembly GCF_028017835.1. NCBI lineage: Eukaryota > Metazoa > Chordata > Testudines > Emydidae > Emys > Emys orbicularis. The sequence continues at coordinate 8,011,700 of NC_088686.1, read as the reverse complement.
TGTTTGACATGTTGCCCAGGTAATTTCTGTTACAGCAAGCAACAAAGGAAAGTCCAAATGAACAAAACGTATTCCAGGCTTTCTGCCACATGGAGGCAGAGGGGCTATGGCTACATGCAGATTCGCACAGTAGTTTGCGATGGCCTGGACCCATGTTATTATACACCGGGCTCTTGCACATACTACGTTCTTGGAGTTCTTCCTTGAAAGGAATTCTCTTCCTGTCCTCTCTGCTCTGCTGGTCACTCACCCGTAGCTAGCTGATGGGGTAGCTCGAACATCAGCTGAGATCACTGCCAGGTCTGTTTGTGTTGTCCAGCTCAGGAACCTACGAAGGAATTTCTGGTGCAGTGAGTACCCCGAATAGCTCCATCTTGCTCCTGTCGCTGCAGTGCCAGCTATATCAGTTCCCAACCCTTCCCCTGGCCCCAGCTGGAAACATTACCCATCAGGCTACCACAACTCCTAGTAGAAATGAGACCTTCAGTCATGTTATCATTCCAAGTCTAATGAGACTGAACGGATTTAAGAATAATAGACCTAATTCTCCTCTCAGTTATTCCAGCCTAAATCTGGAGTAACGCCATCCATGTTCACTGGGTTCCCCCAGTGTGAAACTGGAAAAGAGGGAGGAGAACCAGACCTAATCTGAATTTCTGATGAATAAGGAGAAAACACACATCTTCCTGTCTGGAAACCCACAGCCCCATCGCTCTCCCGGAGTCACAGCATGCCAGTCAACCCTTGTAACACAAGCTTTTGCTGTCTCAGTATTGGAGTGCATTCATTCCAGCCCCGGGATGACAGAAAATCAGGGACCGACAAAAATCCCATTGTAAGCCCTCCCTGAAAAGGAGGGTTACAAAGCTATTACAAAGGGCACAGAACGGGGCTATATTCCCATCTTGGTGCAGTGGGAATGGGGATTTAAACGCATAACTCGCATTAACGCTAATGCGAGCTACGCACACCTCTTCTCAGCACATTGAGAGGAGTGTGTCAGGACAAGGGGAGGCTGGCTTGCAAAAAGGAGCCACCGCCATTGGTTTGAAGACCAAAACGAGCAGAGCGTTCCTGCATTTTAATTGTGCTCATTCACACGCTCACCTTAGCTCTGGATTGCAACCTCTGCAGCTGTTCACTGCCTGTTCTTGGGCGGGAGTGGCCCATAGTCACAAAGCGTAACTGAGATCCCACTGCTTCCAAAGGACCAATGTCCACGGCTGTGAACACTCCTAGCTGACCCGTGCAGACAGTCCGTACAAGTGACCTATGCACCACTTATGCCCCACGTCAGAGCCTCCGAGGGGCTGAGCGCACTGCAAAGCACTTAAGCACATGCTTAACTTTAAGCGCCTGAGCAGTCCCGCTGACGCCAGTGGAACTACGCCGATCGACGCCAACTGAGGAACTGGGCCGTAGAGCAAAATCAGCTGAAAAAACAACCTCATCACATAGGACATTTGACAGTCACTAGATTCGCGAGGCAGAGTTAAGGTGAAGTTTGGTCTAAACGTCTTTTCTGCCAGCCTGAGAGGTAAGCAGTGCTCCCACTTCTCCGGCTTCTGCCTTGTTCATGCCTCCCCACCTCAGTCCTCCGGCCTCCCTCCAACTCACGCCTCCCTACCCACCCCCACCCTCACTTGGTCCTTTTAAATCTTTGTCACTTGTTCTGTTTCCTCTGGGATCCTTCCCCCACACACGCACAGAACTGAGACTCACCAGTTGGCGCATCCCCTTGTGGCTGGGCATGGCATTGCAAGCTGTCTTCCTCTGGCGCTCTCGGCCGGCAGCCACTCCTGCCCTACAGTGCTCTGCTGCTTCTCGCGATGCTTCCCTGTGGCCAGGTCACTGAGAGTCCCACCTTCCGGGATAAGCGGGAGTCCCAGCAAACATTCCAACAACCTCACCTCAGGTCTTTGGCCCAACTCTAGGGTCGATGGTCCTCAAGCCCTTTGTATCAGGGGCCTTTCCCACCACATTCCTCGGGGGCTGGTTGAGGAGCCCAGGCCCTCCTGTACCCTGGGTTCCAGTCCTGGGACCCTGTAGTGAAAAGCTAAGGCCTGTTCCCTCAGACTCCTTGCTTCCTCCCTGGGCCACCTCCTATCTCGGCCCATCTCTAGGCCCTTTTCCTCAGTCCTGCCTGGGCTCACTTCTCAGCAGATCCTTCGCCCCTTCCCGGGCTCAGCCGAGTTCTGCTTAGCTCTTGTACCGAGCGACACCTCACAGGGCTTTCTCCCTGGAGACCCAGCTGCTGTTTGCCTCCCTTACGGCTCTTTGTGTGTCCTGCCTCTTTCCTCCAGAACCCCAACCTCCGGGGCTGCCTCACCGGGGTCTGGCCTTTGTCATAGGCCACACAGGACCAATGTGATCATCTGGCCTGACCTCCTGTATAGCGCAGGCCAGAGACCTTCCCCCAGATAACTCCTAGAGCAGAGCTGTCAGAGAAACGTTCCACCTTGGTTTTGGCCAGGCTCACCGCAGGAGCTTGCTCCTCCCCTATAGCTTCCCATTGTCTCCCTGGCCCTTTACCAGAGCTCCCTTCTCAGGAGAGGACCTCAAGGCTGACCCTCTCCCATGGCCTCCTGCCTCTCTTCTACTGCCTCCAAGTTCTATCTTTGTTAGTCGCCCTGCTCCTCACAGCTGGGCCTACTCCTAAACTGGGCCTGGCCCGCCCTTCAGGTGCAACCAGGAGTGCTAATTGCTGTCTGGCACCAGGAAACTCATTCTCTGCCAGTCTGGGGTACGAACCCCATCACAACACCCTCCCCCAGTTCATACCCAGGGCCGGTTCCAGCTTTTTTGCCGCCCCAAGCGGCGAAGCGGGGGGTGGGAAGGGGGGGGGGAGATAAAGCCGCGGTCGGCGGCACTTCGGCGGCAGCTCTACCGCACCGCTTCATTCTTCGCCGGCAATTCGGCAGTGGGTCCTTTGCTCCGAGAGGGACTGAGGGACCCACCGCCGAAGACCCGGACATGCCGCCTCTTTCCATTGGCCGCCCCAAGCACCTGCTTCCTTCGCTGGTGCCTGGAGCTGGCCCTGTTCATATCCATGCTGTCCCTGTTCTGTGGACGCTGCAGCGCTGCACTAAATACACACACACGAGTGTGGCTTGCTGGGTTATTTTCTCATGTAAAATCTGTGTGTCTGTTTCATGCTCCTGACTGTTTAAATCCTCAGATGCAAAAGCCTGTAGTAAAGTTAGGGTCTCTTCCAAGGGCAGAGGTTCTTAGGAAATGTCCTAGCAGGCTATGCTTTACAGACCCGACAGACCAATTAACCGCTACTGCTGCACATTACAAAACCAGTAAGCCATTGTTTCTCTGTGCCCTGTCATTGTGAATTCAGATTGTTTTCCGTGTTGTTGCACTAACCTTAATGAGTATATTTCGCATTCATGCAAGTCCCCCACATGCATTTCCACAGGTGCTGCCTTGTCATTTAGCACTAATTAACATTGCTTAATGGACCAAACATGATGACTTGGCGCTTTTAGACAGTCTCACTGTAAGTTTCTTTGCGATAGCAGGTGTACTAGTCAGACATTGTCTTTGTGGGTGCAGTGCAAAGGGCATTCACAGCTGGGTATCCCGGGATAGCATGCAGGTCGGTGGTAGCTAATTGTTGTGGGTTGTACAGAGATCTGCTGGAGGTCTTCGTGCTGAACGTGTCTCCAGCCCTGCTGGAGTACCACTGTTGTACTCTCAGCCATCTTCTCTCAGCTGATCCTTCCACCCTGCTGGGTTGGAGGCGCACACTCAGATTGTGTGGCCACAGCCGGGCGTGTATCGTAAGCCACCCCGCTGCAGAGCGCTGGCATCCACCAGGGCCCTGTGGCGTCTGGCAGAGGGCCCGTTTGCAGTGGGTTTGGAGGCCAGTGCTGTAAGTTGTCCGGGCCCTGGGCTCTGCAGGCCCTGGCACTCGCACATTGACAGGGATCACAGAGAAGGCTTTGCCCGGGCTCTCAAAATAACGGTGCCAATTCCTTAGGCTCCAAGACTTCATGAAAACCCCAGCCCAGCAGCCCCTGGGGAAGTGCAGGAGGGAGCTATAGAGGGAACAGAGTCTCAGTGCAGTGTCCGGGCCCGCCACATTTTTGCCGTCACGCGTAGGGTTGTCCCCACGCCTCCTGCTTGTGGGCTGCTGCTTTGCGTCCTGTGCTGCCATGCCCTGCATCCAGTCCCACCCTTCAGGCTGCCTGCGATCCACGCTTCTCTCTACAGCAAGCTGTATTGCCTCTGCGGCCTCTCCCACCCCGCACACACCCTCTGGGGCTAGGGAGCCCTCTACTGACAGGGCACTGAACTGGGTGCCACAGCGCCCGCCACTGACTGGGTCCTTTCCCACCACCACAGCCTGGGGTGGGGAAGGTGCCCAGTAGTGGGTCAGCAGGTTCTTTAGCATCTGCTTCTGACAGTCAGGGAGGGCTAGCTGTGTAAAGCCACTGGGGTACAGTGGGAAGAATAAGTGACCGAAGACAGGCTATTGCCAGGCGATGCAGAGCCCCCTGGCCTCCGCAGTGCAGATCGCTTCATGAAAGTGGCTTGGCTTTCATTATGGAAATGACTCTCGCCCACCTCTGGAAGCTAAGGGAGTGATGGGGGCTGGCAGAGCAGAGTCCTGCAGGGAAGGGGACCACCTGGCACTGAAATAACGTCCACGTGCTGACGGGAGGCGAAAGCCAAGTCCTGTATTGACACCCTGAAGCCACTGCATGTTTCATTTCAGCGCTGATGTAAGGACTGACTATGGAAGTAAGATCACGGTGTTGAAGACAAGGCTTTGTGACTGGGTGAAAGTCACTGCAGTGGCAAAGGATCTGGACCGTTACAGGTGAACAGCAAAGCAAACAGAACAGTCGGTTTATTTCCTAGGCTGCTTCTATGCGGTGCATAAAGGCATTTTGTACCCGATTTCCTCCCGGGTTGTTTTCAACATTAGAAGGAGAAGGAATAATAGTAGCAACAATAAACATGACACCAGTCCAAAGCTCCTACTGGGCTCAGTGCTGACCACGCAGAACTACACAGAGTTTCCTTTTCTCCTGGAGAAACTTGGCAACCCCTTTGAGGACTGGGGCCAGTTTTGTTCAATATCTTCAGTAATGATCTGGAGGATGGCGTGGACTGCACCCTCAGCAAGTTTGCAGATGACACTAAACTGGGAGGAGTGGTAGATACAGGGCCGGCGCAACACATTAGGCGACATAGGCGGTCGCCTAGGGCGCTAACATTTGGGGGACGGAGACCGCGGTGGCCGGATCTTCGGCCGCCCCGGTTGTCGGCAGTATTTTGGGGGCGGGACCTTCCACTGCCTGTGTCAGGGGCGGCATTTCGGGGGCGGGACCTTCCGCCGCCTCTGTTGGGGGTGGCATTTCGGGGACGGGACCTTCCACCGCCTAGGGCAGCAAAAAAACTGGCAGCGCTCCTGGGTAGATACACTGGAGGGTAGGGATAGGATACAGAGGGACCTAGACAAATTAGAGGATTGGGCCAAAAGAAATCTGATGAGGTTCAACAAGGACACGTGCAGAGTCCTGCACTTAGGACAGAAGAATCCCATGCACCGCTACAGGCTGGGGACCGAGTGGCTAGGCAGCAGCTCTGCAAAAAAGGACCTGGGGTCACAGTGGACGAGAAGCTGGATATGAGTGGACAGTGTGCCCTTGTTGCCAAGAAGGTTAACGGCATTTTGGACTGTATAAGTAGGGGCATTGCCAGCAAATCGAGGGATGTGATCATTCCCCTCTATTTGGCATTGGTGAGGCCTCATCTGGAGTACTGTGTCCAGTTTTGGGCCCCACACTACAAGAAGGATGTGGAAAAATTGGAAAGAGTCCAGCGGAGGGCAACAAAAATGATTAGGGAGATGGGGCACATGACTTACGAGGAGAGGCGGAGAGTACTGGGATTGTTTAGTCTGCAGAAGAGAAGAATGAGGGGGGATTTGATAGCTGCTCTCAACTACCTGAAAGGGGGTTCCAAAGAGGATGGATCTAGACTGTTCTCAGTGGTACCACATGACAGAACAAGGAGTAATGGTCTCAAATTGCAGTGGGGAGGTTTATGTTGGATATTAGGGAAAACTTTTTCACTAGGAGGGTGGTGAAGCACTGGAATGGGTTATTTAGGGAGGTGGTGGAATCTCCTTCCTTAGAGGTTTTTAAGGTCAGGCTTGACAAAGCCCTGGCTGGGATGATTTAGTTGGGGATTGGCCCTTCTTTGAGCAGGGGGTTGGACTAGATACCTCCTGAGGTCCCTTCCAACCCTGATAGTCTATGATTCTATGACTGGGAATGTGACATGGACCGCACAGGATGCTGGCACATGAGCTGTGCCTCTCCTGGCTCGCAAGTGAGGGGGCGAAGATGTACTGCGTTGATCCAATAGCCCGTTTCTCCGTCTCAGGTTTCAGCTGGCTCCCAGTCACCCAAACATGCCAAAATCCTCCAAGGAAAAGAGGGCAGTCAGGCCCTGATATTCTTATGAGAAAAAAACAGGACCATGCGTCTAACATACCACTGGCCTTATGAAGGAGCAGTGAAAAGCACAAGCAATGTGATTTTTGCTTTGCAGTTCACCTTGAAGGCCCAGTCCTTCTGAGCAGTGTTGGGAGGGATGCCACGCCAGAGCAGCCAGAAACTGCCAAGAAATACTTGACTTTAATTATAAAGTTAAATCGTCCATCTAAGTCAGGGGTGGCCAACCTGTGGCTCCGGAGCCACATGCGGCTCTTCAGAAGTTAATAGGCGGCTCCTTGTACAGGCACCAACTCCAGGGCTGGAGCTACAGGCGCCAACTTTCCAATGTGCCGGGGGGTGCTCACTGCTCAACCCCTGGCTCTGCCACAGGTCCTGCCCCCACTCCACCTCTTCCCACCCCCTTCCGAGCCTGCAGTGCCCTCACTCCTCCCCCTCCCCGCCAGAGCCTCCTGCACTCCATGAAACAGCTGATCAGGAGGTGCGAGGAGGGAGTGGGAGGCGCTGATCGGCAGGGGGTGCCGGTGGGAGGCTGTGACGTATTATTGTGGCTCTTTGGCAATGTACATTGGTAAATTCTGGCTCCTTCGCAGGCTCAGGTTGGCCACCCCTGCTCTAGGTCTTCACTAGCCAGGTAACGTTGTAACCCCATGGAAGCATTGGGCCTGCTTCTCTGCTGCTGACCTGCCTGGGCAGCCATTTCCACCTGAGCAAAGGTGTGGGGCAGTGGGGGAAGAGATTGGCTCCACCAGAAGGGTTTTTAAGGCAGGATCTGAAGGAGCACACCAAAGGTTCGGAGTAGGTGAGCAGTCCCATGCACTTGGAACGGGTGAAAGAAGGCAATGAAGCTGTACAGTACGTGGGAGAGCAGACAAAGGGGTCTCATTCTGATCTCTTTGATACCAGTGTAAACCCAGGGTAATGGCATTGACCTGGAGGGGTTAAATCCAGATTTGATCCTGTCTAGCCGACATCAGAATCTGGGCCATAGAGAGTGATTTGGAGAGAGAGGAACAGGAGGAGATGGAAGCTGTGTCAAAGGCCTGCAGCTTGGGTGAGGATGAGGAGCATAGATTTTATATGGATGCAGAGGGAGCCAATGCAGGGACACCCCCTCCCCCGCCTACCCCCATGGTCCTTATCTCGTCTTGCCAGGGTCTGCTCCTCAGAATGGGTCGTTATTGCGTAGCTAAGTAAAGGCTTTTCTCCACAGTAATCGAATGATGGAATTCCTCAGACCCAGATACTAAAAACTAGTGGGTCACATTCTCTCATCAGTGCCTTCCATGGAGCGGCACCAGTTTACACCAGCAAAGAATTTGGCCCACCACGGTGCTAGCCCAATTACACTAATCTAGCCAGGGGTCAACTCTGTAGGGCCTGATTCTGATCCCACCCCTCTTTTACACCAGTGTAAGGGAGATCCAAATCAGGCCCTGCTGCTCTCTGGGAAATGGGTCTCAGAGAGCAGCATCCTTTTCTCCCATGTATTTTGTGTCTGGTGATGCAGTTGGGGGAGGGGTGCAGGGCTGACTGAGCGAGGCTGTTTTTATTAGAGACGCCTTTACCAATTAGCTCCACGTCCTAATGACTCTGCCACAATAAATTATATAGGAAATGCAGAAATCCTGGCGGTTGTATTAAAGCTTCCTGTGAAAGCAGCAGTAAGGTCATTTTCTGGGCCATTAAACTGTTGCCACTCGTCTAATCTCTTTGATACAATTTTTTTTTTTTTAATTTTAGCCTAGCACAATGTTGCCAGGCACTGCACGCTATGTCCTCGTGTCCCTTCCTGCGCTGTCAGTCAATAGCTCTTCATCCTGTTTCCTTGCCTGCCTGTGGTGAGCAGAGATTTGGAGTAAGACGCCAAGGTGGAAAAATAGTGTCTTGAAATCAGGACCAATGGAGAGAAGCCTGCAAGAGCGTAGTGCAAAAGCACAGGGGGCTGAAATTGGCGGCACACAGAACATGCGGCATGCAGAGGACAGCTTGAGCGTGTCACTGACTCAGTAGCTGCAGCATTTGCCTTTGCATCTCAATTGCATCTTGAGGGACTGCCACACACAAAAAAGAACACAAACCTAAAAACTGCCAGCAGTGAAATTACTTGCAGTGAACTGCAAAGTAAACAGCAAAGAAACTTGACTCATTCCTGTCCAAAAATTCAAGAGGCAGCTGTTTGAATTGTACCTCTGCCCTCTTATACATGCCATATGTGGAGAGCACAAGCTAATGCATTGTGGTGGAGAGAAAGGCATTCCATCTCCCTGGCTCCAGCGGCCTGCTCATGGTTTAACCGGGGGGGGGGGCGGACGATGTGGAGCCTGGATGCAGAAAATCTCCATTACGGTTCAAAGGCAAGAATTAAGTGTGTTGTAAAACTAAAACAACAAGCAATAATCTCTGGGCTGCCTTTCTGCGCAAGGGGAGAAGCTGCTAGCTAGGAGCAAATGCAAACAGAACTACTGGGACCGATTTGTACAGCTACTTTTTTGTGACAAAATGTGGTTCCCAGGGTTTTCACTGCCTTCCAGCTCAATCTCCACAAATAAAAGACGGCCCCCTGCCCTCCCTCCCACCTCCAGCCCCGGCTCTGCAGATCTCTGAGGAATCATTGAATTAGACAAACAGAGACAGTTGTTGGAGCCTGAGAAAGGAAAAAAAGCTACAGCCAATGGATTTCCTATGCCTTACGGTTCCCTCTGCTCCGCTGCTGTCTATTTGCCTATAATTCCCTGGTATAATTCCTCATTTGCTGCCATTCCGCAGCATTGCCTATGCAGATGATGCACAGGCATCAGCCTTGCTGTGCATCATCTTGTCAGCACCCTGTTTGCATAATGCAGGAGCGATTGATTGCAAGGATGGAGTCACGGGAGTGAGCAGTTTTGCCGCCGGAGCTCCATTTTGCTGAGAGCCAGCCTTTCCAGTAATCAAGCTGCAGACCTCCAGCCATGCTGACAAATGAAACTTTGCTCTAATGAGGGCTAAAAGGGAGGAAGGAGCAGACTTGTCGCACACCTGCTGCGCAGTCAACCCCTTTAAAACAGCTCCACTTGTCAGAAGGTTGGGACTTCTAGAGCGTGTGGGGGGGTGGTATTAGACTTTCACGTTAATAAGGTGGGACAATAGCTGCAGCTTGGAACTGGGATTCTATAGACCTGGGCTCTGTTCCCCGCTCTGCCACTGGCTTGCTGGGAGACCCTGGGCAAGTCCCTCCACCATGTCTCCCCTGGTCTGTTCAGACTGTAAACTCTTGGCGCTGGAGATTGGGACTGTACACGTATGCACGTACAGCATAGGGTTGCCAGGTGTCCGGGTTTCGACCAGAAAGTCCGGTCGAAAAGGGAACCTGGTAGTGTCCGGTCGGCACTGCTGATTGGACATTTAACAGTCTGGTTATCTGCAGTAACTGGCCTCCACCACTGGAGGGTGGGAAAAGCAGCAGCTGCTGCTGGAGCCTGGAGGAGCACTCGGCAACGGCTCTGGCAGAGAGAGGTGTGGTCGGCTCCCCCGTCCTGCCCTGAGCACGGCTCCCCCTCCCCCATCTTGCCCCACCCACCCACCCCTGGAGCGCAGCTCCCCCGCCCCGCCCATGTCACCCACCCTCACCCCCTGAGCGTGGATCTCCCTGCCCCACCCTGCTCCCGTCACCCCCCCACACTCAGAGCCCAGCTCTCTCTCCGATGTCCTGCTCCAGCACCAGTCACCCCTAGAGCCCTGCTCAGCTGACAGGGGGAGGGTGGTGGAGAAAGCAGCAAGCAATGGGGGGAAGAGGAGCAGGGGGCAGGGCCTCAACGGAAAGAGGTGGAGCAGAGGGCGGGGGAGGTTCTGGCGCTCAGTGTCCAATTTTCACAAATGAGAAAGTTGGCCACCGTAGTACAGCACCCTGCATGGTGGGGCCTGACTTGGGGCTTCTAGGCACTTCCATAACATGACAGAGAAATATGTTTTACCACTGAAATCGTTTTTCTGCCAATTACATTTTGCAAAACTTTTGGAGACAAGCCCACAGCAAAAGCCCCAAAACGGGCCCCCCGGAACTATGGGCGGGGGGAAGGAGTGCTGAAATCTGGGGCTCAACTACCTATCCCAGGCCTGAAATCATTTTCAAAGGGGGCTGCTGATTTTGAGTGCCTGTCTTGAGACACATCCGGCCTGATTTTCAAGGGTGAGGAGCACCCCACAGCTACCAGAGTCAGTGTGGTGTCTTCAGAGGGGCACCCAAAGTGCACTTTGGATAATAGTGCCATGGATGGGGTTGTTTGCATTGAGCATGAGTCCTGGTGTAGCTGTTTGAACCCGGGACTGACTTCTAATTCCAACTCAGACACTGATCCCACTCCGGGCCGCTCTGCCTCGTTATCCCAGGGGTTGGATGGAAGTGATTAGAGATGGGTTGATATGACAATAGAATTTCTGCAAATATAAGTTGAGATATTTGAGTCAGGGCCCTGCACCCCCACTTCCTGCGATTCACCGTGACTCTCAGCCAGCCAGTAAAATAGAAGGTTTATTAGATGACAGGAACACAGTCAAACCAGAGCTTGTAGATACAGAAAACAGGACCTCTCAGTCAGGTCCATCTTGCGGGGTGGGGAGCCCAGACCCCAGTTCTGGTCCTCCCTCCGTTTCCCCAGCCAGCTCCAAACTGACACTCCCTCCAGCCCCTCCTCTGGCCTTTGTCTCTGTCCCGGGCAAGGAGGCCACCGGATCTCTTTGTTCTCCAACACCTTCAGTTGGCACCTCGCAGGGGAGGGACCCAGGCCATCAGTTGCTAGGAGACAAGGTGTCTGCAACAATCACACACCCTTATCCCACCACCTAGATACTTAAGAAATGCATAGGGGAAACTGAGGCACCCAAACAGCATTCAGAGAAAACATTAAGAACATTCCCACTTCGTCACAATGTCTAAATGAATTTTCATTGGCTGTGTTTGGCAGTCACTTTCCACAAGTATTCTAGCAAATACCTTCACCTGCAGGGATGTTCATAGAAAGAGCAGGGTTGTAGCCAACGTGATGGTGTATTCCAGAAAGCGAATGTTGCATTTGTAATCATGGGAATTCGCACTGGAGACCTAATTCAAAGAGCTGTGCCCATCAATCCGTGAACGGAAACATAGCATGTCACCTCTGCGTCCAGTCAGAATCCCTCTAGTTTAAATAAAGTGGAACTTGCAGGAAACTGCTCTCAAGCACTGTTTGCAGGAATTGTTCCACCAGTGTGTTTCAAACAAAAAATTGCAGTGTGTTTGTTGACCATTTGCAACCGACAAAAGAGGCCAAATCCTTTGAGTAGGTCGTTTGCTGTGGATTAGTTGCCCAGATATAGAGATAATAACACTTATCAAAATCATGGGGGAGATGGGAGGATCCCTTAGTTAACGTTTGGAAAGCCCTATGAAAATGAAAACTGCCAGGTATTTAGTAGTAGTAGCAGCATTGTGTTTTGCTACTCAGCTCTATCAGGCCCTGCTGGAGTACACCAGGTGGGAGGTTGCTGCATTGTAAGTGACCTTAGTGTTGAAAGGGACAGGGTGTCAACCTGGGACCCAAGAGAGCTGTGTTCAGTTCCTTGCTGCACCACAGATTTTCTGTATGACCTTGGGCAAGTCACTTAATCTCTCTGTGCTTCAGTGTCCCTCTGTCAAATGGGTGTAATACCACTACCCTGCCTCTCAGGGGTGTTGTGAGGATAAATATATAAAGATTCTGAGTGGAGCTGGTTGCAGAATGGAATTTCCAGCTCGTGGGAAATTCCAACCTTTTGAAATTTGTTTTCCCCCTGAATCAGGGTGAAAAGTTCCAATTTCAAAATTTCTCACAGGACCGAAGTTCCAAAAATAATTGATTCAGAAACATTGAAACAACCTTATTGAAAGGTTTTGTTTCGATAATGTCGAAACATTAATATAATATAATATAATATAATATAATTAATAAGTAATTATAATTAATTAATTAATGGCAGGCAAGAAGAGGATAGTCACAGTGCGTGTAGAAGAAATTAGGGGGAAGATGAACTTGGGACTCTTAATGGTGGATGGGCTGGGGAGTGTACATTTAGTAATCAACATGAAATGAGAAAGTCCATTTCAATTTCAAATAATTTTTAAATGTTTTCATCAAAATCGCCACATTCCTGCAAAAACATTTCAATTTTGGGAAAATAGCATTTTCTTATGGAAAACTGTTCAGTCGAAAGTTTTCTGAATAGCTCTAATTGAAGCTGCTCATCTTGGGGGGGGGCTCTCTAAATAATCTAGGAAAATCAAAATACCAATGCAGGTAGGTGTCATTATCTGCCCTGGGGATGTAGAAACCACTGCGAGGTAGTTTAAAAGAGATTCACTTTGACATTTTGAGCCAGGAGTGCCACTAATTTGTTCCATTTTCTGTACCAGGCTGATAAACTAGCACAAGGATTTAGATAATCTAAAAGGTGCCGAGCACAATGGGACGGATAGTGCTCATCTCATAAAACTCAGGCCGCTTACGCAGGTGCCTGAATGTGGATTTAGTCGCCTGGCTTTAGGCACCTGAGTTTGAAACTTTCAGCCTTTGTGTCTATTTATTATACAAATTATTGTTCAACTAAAGGGGGCTTGCCACACCCACCCATTCATCTTTGATGTGCCCCGCGGTGAAACAGGAGTAGATTAAAGCACACTAACAAGCTGTTAGTGCGCATCAGCAGGGTGCACATGGACACTTAGTGCGCGGCAGGCTAGTGCGGGCTAGATTCACACCCTAGTTTGCTGCAAACTAAATATTTTTGTAGACAGGCCCTAAGTGACTGGGCCAAGGTCACAAAGGAAAGTCTCAAGGGGAGTTGAATCCAAGGCTCCCAAGCGCCATGGTAGTATCCTAACCACTGGACCATCCTTCCTCTCACTGTTTACATTTGGGGAAACTGAAGTGCAGGGCTAATTCCAGTGATTTGTCCAAGGTCACACAGCTGAAGGGGGTCTGGGCTTGGACCCTGAACTCCAGGCCAATCACTAGACAATGCTTCCTCCACTTAAGGTCTGAGGCCAGAATACATGTTCCTTGGTGTGAATGAATGCCATCCCCTAACCACCTGCTCCTGTATGCTCTGTTTATTGCTAACCTGCTTTGTATTTCTTTCTGCATGCAGAGCCAGCTCTCCCAGGCACTGAATGGATTGTCAGACAGAGCCAAGGAAGCCAAAGAGTTCCTGGTGCAGCTACGAAACATGGTTCAGCAAATCCAGGTACCATACCAACCCGCTAGAGAAACAAACCCCCAACAGGTTAATACGCCATTTGTGACTTCATGCATCACCTCCATGTCTTGTCTTTGCTTGGTGCCCTCCCTACCGCACACACAGCTGGCCCCACACCAAGGGACCCCTTTGCATCTCTCCCCCAGACTCCTGCACTGCTGGGCTAGTTCCACTCGCTCCCTTCTCTCTGGGATTGTCACTAATGCTTCCTTGTGTATCTGCAAGGAGCAGCTGCTTCTAGACAATTATCACAGCCAGTCTTCCACCTCCTTGCCCACAGAGCAACACTGACTCTCAGCCTGTCCTGGCTTTGACAAAGGAATATGGATCTCCAGCAGCAGATACAAAGTCTGCTTCCAACTTGCAATCAGCAGGGCTGTCCATGAACCAGTTGTAGGAGAAGCAATGTAAAAGGCTCCTCTTCCTATCCCCATCCACAGAATGTGGGAGCTTAAACATGCTGGTCTGATTTTTAAGGGAATTTGTTTGAAGGTGTTTTGCTTCAACTCTTTAGCTATTCTTTGGGAATACTGGAGTCACGCTGTTGTGTGTGTAAAATCAGGCCATTTGGGGCCAGATTCTGACGCCTCACACTGAGCAGTACCTTACTCCACTGAAATCAACAGGATCTTCCATACAGCAAAGTGCGATTCAGTGGAAGAGAAGTATCAGGATCCAGCCCTTCCTGAGCAGGACGCAGGCTACAGTCTGGCCGTTTCTGATCCCCAGCTGGAGGGAGAGCTGCATATGTTTCTTCGGTGGAGGCTTAGTGCCAGCTGCCCTGTCCCTCGAGATTTGGGGACGGCATGAATGTGGATTCCTAACCGAAGCCTTCCACATGAGTGCAATGAGCGTGGCACCGCAGTAAAACATGCTTTCGAGGTTAATGTTTAACAAACCTTCAGACAGAAGTGGCTTAGAATCTGACAGTGTAAAGTGCTGCTCTCTGTGGCATGGACAGCTTGTTTTGCTGTTCATTCAGGTCTCCGGAACGGTGACCCACTTTCTATCTTTCCCAAGGCACCAGCGACTGATCCATCAATCAGTCTCTGCTGCTGCCAAATTCAAAGACCCACTTCCCTGCCCCCTCCCAGCCAAAGTGCAGCCTTCCCCTGTGCGCAGCTCCTTCCTCCCAGCGTGGTGGGTTTAGTTCAGATGCCATTTCCAGCAGGATTTCCTGCCCCCGTTTGTACATGGCTGATGTGAACCTATCTCCGGGGGAGCAGTGTGGATGGAAGCACTTGATAGTTCCAAAGCCTAGATGTCCAGGAACTTACTTCATGTAGGCAATTACGGAATTAGCCGTGTTCCTCCCCATTATGATCTTGATCCTCCAGCCCTTACTCAATGAGGGCCCGATTCAGCCACACTTAATCACACTGAGTAGTGTACCTCACTACGAGCAGCCACATAGGTCATATTCAGTGTGAGTGGCAGAGTCTAGGAGGCCCCAGCTAAGCGAAGCACTTAAACAACATGTCCTCAACTCTAAGCACATGAGCACTCCCAGTGAAGATTACAGGGCTACTTTCTGGGGCAGGGGCCATCTTTTTGTTCTGTGTTTGTACAGCTCCTAGCACAATGGATTCCTGGTTCAGGACTGGGGCTCCTGGCTGCTACGGCAATATACATAATCAATAACAAAAATGATAACCTAGCCCGTTGAATTGAGTGAGGTGTCTCACCTGAGCAAGACTCAGACCCTACAAAAGGTAAACTGGAACCTCTGACCTGATGACCCGAAACTGTCACCATAGCACTGCACTGATACTTGTGATTGATTAAAACCAATGCGTTATTGACAAGATTTCATGTTATAGGCTGGGCCAATTGCTAACAACTTGGCCCCATTTTACGCAGCCTTTTGAGAGAACTCTGCTGGATGTAGGGACCAGATTGTGCCTTCGCCGGGTACAGAGGTACAGCTCAGTGTCGTGTGCAGTAACTGTTTGGTTTGATAACCCCCGAAATCAACCACATGAAATGACCAAATGAACATAATAGCCCCAAAACATCAGAGGATTTCCCCGTCCCAACTAACACCCCCAAACGAATAAAAATTCCCACAGCTCAGTGAACTCTTTAGAATTAAGGCATTATTAAAGGCCCAAATTAGCATAACATTGATAACGTGCAGATCAAAACTGAAATCTTTTGGGGATGAGGCACATTAGCCCTGAGGCAGTAAAGCACGTTTACAGCACTGCATAGATGTGTATGATTAATTACTTAAAGGAACTTACCTTCCACGTAGCCTCCCTCCAGCTCTTAGTGGGCTCAGAGAAGTTCGCAGGTGGCTATTCATGCCTTCGCAATCCCATATTATCTCCTTGCTCCTGTCACCCTTACTCTCGAAGTGTTTCTTATTCATGCCACTAGTCCCATTACCTTCGCGTGAGTAAAATTACATCCCTGAGTAGGGCCTTGCAGGATTGGAATCTGAATAAACACTGCAAGATATAGAGCGATCAGAGGGGTCTGGAGCTATTACCCATCGTTAGTGCAGTTAAGGTTTAGTGTATAGCACAAAGTAACTCTTTCACTGGATGGAGGCAGGAAGAACTCAAAGTTGTTTAATTCTTAAAACGCTGGGACAAATATATTCGTCCTCAGTAAATTCCACCTGGTTTCTGCTATTCCAGTTCCTTCTATATTTGCCCCCATCATCTAATCTAACCTCCCAAACACATCCCAGCCTCCTGACTGTTATCCCTCCCCAAGACAACCCCTCAGCAGCCCCTTCAGGCTCCCCCACTCCCAGTTCCCTCATCCCACACACCCGACCTGACCAGCCAGTCCGCTGCTGGAAAACCTCCCACCCTTACCCAGATGTGGACTCCACTCCAACCCACCTCCCGAGAGCTAGTTCCTATCCCAATTGACTGGCCAATGAGAGGCTGAAGGGACATATCTGGAAGGGCAAGGGGCCAATGGGAGCTTCCAGCACCATGGAGTCAGAGTAGTTAACATGGGGGGGTCCCCTCCAGACGAGTGCTCCTCCCCGCTGGATGGGCTGCAGCAGGCGCAGGTGAAATCCCCGGGGCTGTGAGCTGTGCTTTGTTAATGCAGGAGAACAGCGTGGAGTTCGAAGCCTGCCTGGTGGCACAGTGCGATGCCCTCATTGACGCGCTCAACAGAAGGAAAGCCCAGCTGCTGTCCCGAGTCAACAAGGAGCACGAACACAAACTGAAGGTCAGTTCAAAGCTTTTTGGTTTCTGAGCCTCTTGTTTCCCGGTTGTAATTTTAACCCAGCGCTTGAGTGAAATCAGCAGAGCCGTTCTGACTGAAGTGGTTCAGTCGTTCTGTCTCCGCCTCACATCTTTTCTTAATCAGTGTTCTGTCACAGATCGGTGTGGCAATACCCACTTTTCAGCAGTTAGGCTTATGGTTAAAGTTGGCCCTGCTAGGCCGCAGTTATGACAACAGCCCTCAGCTCTGTTGACTTCAGTGGGAGGTGAGGTAGGGTGACCGTACGTCCCGTTCTGGCCAGGACAGTCCCGTTTCTAAGCGCTGTCCCAGCCGTCCTGACTTGCGGAGCTCGGGGGGGAGAGTCAGCCCCAACCACAGGCAGCAGGGGGTTTGGGGGTCAGCCCCAGCCATGGGTGTCATGGGGTACGGAGCTCGGGGGGGAGAGGGGGGGAGTCAGCCCCAGCCTTGGGAGGCGGAGGGGGGGCGGCGGCTAGGGCTCAGACGAGCCCCAGCCATCCCGTTTTTACTTTAGGAAATATGGTCACCCTAAGGTGAGGGCCCCCAGCACCTTGCAAGATCAGCCCCTAAATTAGCGTGGTGCAGAGGGGCAGGTACAGGAATGCAACAGGAAGAAGACAGTGATTGTGTTTGCTCTGCATGGCACGCACCGTTATGTTAAGGGATCAAGTCAGACATGACAGTCGGGCACTCGGGTACTCCAGGGGTGCCATAGGAAACCCCCAGACAGATAGCACAGGAGAGGAGGTGCAAGTAGTGAAGCTGAAAGTGGGACCTGAAGGAGAAGGGAAGGCAGCGTTACCCTTCAGTTCGTCACTCGGCAGTTCCTTGCTGAACAGTGCCTGCTCTTTTCAGCTGGCTCGTATCTGCCAAGGAGAGTCCGGGGCTTGGGCTAAACAGAGACTGTCAGGTGGGCGTGAGTTGACGGGTTGGTGCTAGCATGGTATCCATTGGCTGGTGTAACCGAACATCAGCAAGCCAGCCACGCAGGCCCAGGGCAATCCCACTAAAGTGGGTCACCCAGAGCCTGAGGTACTGAGAAGACACAACCATGTCACGCTGAGTTTTCCAGGGCTGTTATCTGAGCGCGTTTCCGTTACTCGGCTGAAACCTGCTTGCAGAGAAGTTTTCACATCACGTCTCTCTCTCTCCTTGTACATTTGGCGCATAGCACGGCGTTGGGCCATCCGAGTGGCTTTGACTCATTTTGTAGCCCTTTCCCAGGATGGATCTAGCCAGGTTTCCCCCCCTCCCCCGAGAGCTGAGGGAGCCTGAAGGGCATTGTCGTCAATCTCACGTTCACCCTCACAATGAAGAAACCTGATGCTCTAGCTTAGGGCTACTCAAACGTTTTCATCGCATGAGTCACATCTTAGCAAGGAAGCTGCCGTGTGGACCAGCACCCCACCACCCCATTTCACAAGTGCACAGATCGTCACCCCTCTCATTCATGAAAGCATAACGTCTTTGTCCCTGACACTTTTCTTTCTTGTCGTTGTTTAGTCACCAATTAAATTCCCACCTCCAAAGTCAGGGCCTCTGCTTTGCCCTGCAGCGCTGACAGAAGTCAGAGTTTATAATCAAAGCTGCTCTGCTTTGTAGCTGGGCATTCCTTGTGGGGTAATGTGAGGAGTCTGATCGAAGCCAGCCAGCTGTCTGAGCTGGGCCCGGCTAAGTCAGCGAGAGTGGGACAGGGCAGTTTGGCAATCAGTTCTGCGGGGTGGGGAAACTGTTTTCCTGTCAGTGTTTTAGAGCCCCGAACATAGTGGTGATGCTCCGTCACAGAGAAAAATACCCAGCCACAAATGGGAC
This sequence comes from Emys orbicularis, assembly GCF_028017835.1. Taxonomy (NCBI): domain Eukaryota; kingdom Metazoa; phylum Chordata; order Testudines; family Emydidae; genus Emys; species Emys orbicularis. The sequence goes on along the minus strand of NC_088686.1, from coordinate 7,992,954 downwards.
TCCTTTAAACTCTAAACACAGCTCGAATTTTCAGACTTGGTGCCCTAAAGCCAGGCACTTACATTCACACTTAGGCACCCAACTGAAAGCGTTCTCCCTTTCAGACATGCTGTGTCCCCACAGCCCCCAGCAACTTCCCACCGGCCACTTTTATTTAGGGGCCTTACTGTGGGTAGCCATGTTTGAAAATGTTGGCCACGGCTGGTCTGTGAATGCAGCTGCAGCAAAGGCTTCTGGGAAGAGGGAAGGTTGCCTGATGCGACCTGGTTCAAAGAGCCAGCAAGAAGTGTCCGTGCCATATTCCGGGTCCCCCAGTAGCAGTGACGATTGAACACTGATTTTAATTTCTTACTGCCGTGCGGTGGACTCTCCAAAGCAATTGGTCTTTCAAATCCAGCAGCCATCCCCCCCGGTTGGTAACAGTTTCAATGTAGGTCACATTTTTAGACTAAACGACTTGACTGTTCCCTTTAATTCACATGCTAGGGAATAAGTAATAAAGGCAGCAGAACTGGTACTTTGAAGATTATCTGGGAGTGAATAGTACATTACATAACATGGTCTTGTCTTAATTGTGCGACAGAATCCTATGCAGCGCATGTGTATACACGTGTCATGGGGCTTTTGCATTGTTAAGGTGGTATGCTCACCCTTTCCATAAAGCCTGGGTAAATAAAGCCTGGGTCTGGTAGCATCCTTCCCCTGGAGGCCAGGGATGGGGCATGCATGGGGCACCTCTTCAGTTGTGCCATGGCTGCTACCACTAGCCCAGGAGCTGCGTATTGGGCAGTGGGGCTGTGCAGTTCACAGACCCACCAGCCACGCCTCTGCCACTCCCCTAGCGCATGCACATAAATGCCCCTGCTCCAATGGGCTGCCACGTTGGGCTGAGGAATTGCCATTGGCCTCTGTATTTGGCACTGGTGCGACCGCTGCTGGAATACTGTGTCCAGTTCTGGTGCCCACAATTCAAGAAGGATGTTAATAAACTGGAGAGGGTTCAGCGAAGAGCCACACGAGAAGGATTAAAGGATTAGAAAGAATCCTTTCATAGACTCAAGAATCTCAATCTATGTACCATAACAAAGAGAAGGTTAAGGGGTGACTTGATCACAGTCTGCAAGTACCTATATGGGGAACAAATATTTAATAACGGGCTCTTCAGTCTAGCAGAGAAGGGTCTAACATGACTAAATGGCTGGAAGTTAAAGCTAGACAAATTCAGACTGGAAATAGGGCATACGTTTTTAGCAATGAGTAATTAACCCTGGAACAATTTACCAAGTGTTGTGGTGGATTCTCCATCACTGACCATTTAAAAAATCAAGATTGGTTGTCTTTCTAAAAGATCTGCCCTGGGAGTTATTTGGGGGAGGTCCTATGGCTTGTGTTACACAGGAGGTCAGACTAGATGATCACAATGGTCCCTTCTGGCTCGGGAATCTGGGAAGCTATGAATTGTCCTGAGTGGCCATTTTGCAGCCTCACCTCCTCCGTCAGTCCTTCCGTGCTTCAGCCCTTCTTTTCCATGCCCTCTCTGCAGCTCCCTGGTTGCCGAGCTGCACGGTTCTTCCCCAACGCAAAGGACCCGAGGCCTGCCCTCTGCTCTAGCTGTGCCGGCACAGGCATCGCTGTTGGGCTGACACTGCTGGCAGGGCCAAACAGGAACTCAGCCGCCATGGAAAGGGGATGCAAAATGTAAGCAGCGTTGCGCATGAAACTACAGAGCAGCTGTCATTCCAAAGGGGACGGGACCTCAGCTGCCACTGAACCTGAGGGAGCATTGTGATTGGCATGGACTGTGAAATGTAACAAAGCCAGGAGCATTTGCACTCAGACCGTGGAGCATTGGAATTGCTGTACAGAGGGTGGAGATGTTACTGGAATCTGTCAAGAGGGAAGCGATCCAGTATTCAGAACTGCAGCGTAGGACCGGATTCCTCATTCCCCTGCAGTCATTTATCCTGGCACTAAGTGGGCATCAGACATTGCTCAGTCAGAACAGTCGCGCTTGCATTCTGCACCTGGCACTCAGTTTGCACTGCCGCACAGCAGCAGCTCTTGAAAGGATCTTTCTGCTTGCTTGCAGTGGTGTCGTGGCCCTGTTTATAAGTGAGGAAGAGGAGAGAGAGCAGAGCTTTGCTCTGTAGGCTGGGTTGATGCCGCAGATTTGTCCAAATTTCTGTTCCCATGCAGCATTCCGGAATGTGTGTTAACAGGGCTTCCGAGCTGACCTACTTTATCTGACACATATTTCACTGACAGAACGGCACATCGCCACGTTTGCCCAAAGAGCCAACTCATGTGTGTCCCCTGGGTGGAAATATTTGTAAGAAAATTACCTAAAATGGGATGATTTTTCACTCTTCTTCCCTCCCTCCCCTCCTTTTTCCTTATATTACCAAATGCATGTGGCGATCAGAACTTCCAGAGCAAACCCCTCCTTATTCGTGCTCCATGTTAAAGACTTAGTTTTTAGAAACAAAAAATGCTGTCCTTGTGAGAAGCAGTGGTGGGCATCATTTTAAATCACCAGCCAAGAATCCCCCTTCAGCCTTAGCTGTAATAACACCCCCCACCCCCAGCTGCATTTTTCTAATGCTCACTTTGGGTTTTATTTCTAAATTCGAGATGCTGCAGAATGCGATGTTGTCCGAAATCAAGAGACCAATATGGTCCAATGCCCAGTAGTTTGGGCGAGTGACATACAGGCTTCTCTGCACAGTTCTCCGAGGGTGAAATTCATGTAGGGGCAACCCAAAGCATAACCCTACCTAGATCTCACTTAAGCTCTCAATAATAAGGCTTAAGTGGACAATTCTGGCCTTTGGCATATGGATGACTTTTGTCCTCAATGCATTTTAATCTGTAACTACACTAACCTAGCTGCTGGAGCCCTCACCCCTGAACCCCAATTGTCAGATTCCCTGGAGAGACTGATTATGTGGACAGATGTGCGTTAAGGGCTATGCTGTGGTCACAAAACTTGTACCACTCCTGACCTTAGCCAGTGTATGACCCTAGATCTCCAGAGGTGAAAGGCTAATCCGTTCACCTCCTGTACTCACATAATGCTTCTGGATCCAGGGGAGCTGGCTTCAGAAATTAGAGCTGAGAGTTTCAAAAAAAGTTTAAGGCAATTAGGTACCTAACTCCCATGAGGCACCTAACTCCTTTAGGTTCTTTGAAAATCCAAGCCGAAATATTAGAGTTTGGGGAGTTGGGTGGGGGGGAAAGGAAATTCATGGAAGTAACACTGGGAGTATTTTTTCTGCTTGAAGTTACCACTAAGAGTCTCACATGATTAAAATGAGCCTCTTAACTCTGGGCTACACTACAGACTTAAGTCGACTTATGTGGGATCGACTTAGTCACCACGGTAATTACTGTGGCGATTCGTGTCCTCGCTGCCCTTTCTGTCGGGGGCGCACGTCCTTCCACCCACTTAAGGGGCAGTGGGGGGGGGGGGGCTGAGAGCCTGGACTCTCCGCTCCACGCAGCTCCCCACCAGGAGCCTGGCTGCCCACCAGGCTCTCTGCTCCCTGCCGGGAGCCTAGGCGGCTGCTGGGCTTTCAGCAGTGAGCTCGGAGCTTAGGTGCAGCCGGGCTCCCAGCGGGGAAAAGGGGGCTCGGAGCCCAGGCGGCACGCAGATTCCCTGCGGGGAGCTGAGCGCCTGGGGGGGCAGGGTGGAACCGGGACCCCAGGGGGCAGCAGGGTTCCCAGCGGGGAGCCAAGAGCCCGGGGGCAGCCAGGATCCCAGCAGGGAGCTCGGAGCCCACCTCCCACTCCAGGGTGACAGCCCCAGCTGTGAGCAGCTTTCTTGTCAATTTCACGGCTGCAGCACGGAGCCATGAAAATGACAAGAATGACAGCCCACAGCCAGTGTAATAACCCGCAGTGTCTACACCGACACTGTGTCGCCCCAACTACGCCGACATGAGCCCCACGCTTCTCGTGGAGGTGGAGTTATTATGTCGGTGTAGCAGGGCTGTAGTGTGGATACCGACATAATTAGGTTGACGTAAGCTGCCTTACGTCTAACTCTGTAGTGTAGACCAGGCCTCAGCGTGTTACCCTTTGAGCATAGAATCATAGAATATCAGGGTTGGAAGGGACCTCAGGAGGTCATCTAGTCCAACCCCCTGCTCAAAGCAGGACCAACCCCAACTAAATCATCCCAGCCAGGGCTTTGTCAAGCCGGGCCTTAAAAACCTCTAAGGATGGACTCTGCACTTGTCCTTGTTGAACCTTACCAGATTTCTTTTGGCCCAATCCTCTAATTTGTCTAGGTCCCTCTGTATCCTATCCCTACCTTCCAGCGTATCTACCTCTCCCCCCAGCTTAGTGTCAGCAGCTAACATGAGACCTTCCTGTGCTTTCTTTTACAAAAACTCTCCAGTCCCCACATTGTCTCTCAGTCTTTTATACCTTGCTCGTGCCCATGGGAGGTATCAGAGCACCTTGCGGAGGTGTCTTTGCACTGGGGAGTGGACAAGGGAGACTCTATGAAGAGGGGTTAAAGGCTGGACAGTTCATTTTTCTGCTACCTGAGGGAGGATTGATTGTAAAAGGTTTCAGGTGTCTTGGACACAGTCTATTGGTATTCTGCCTGCACATGTAGAGAAGGCACTAACGCCAAGTGCAGAGACTGTAGAGTAAGGATTGGGATTAATAGTAAGAGGCAGTTGAATTTGTGGGCTCCTGGGTATCACAAAACAAAGCCATCTGACTCATTCTTCGTAGAACAGAGAGCTGGCTCATTGATCCTGAGAGGCAGCATAGACTGCAGAAGAAAGAGATGACATTGCAAAATGCATGAGCTTGGGGAGCTGTTAAAGAAGTCAAATGTAAATGGACTTTCTATCAAAATGTATTTTTACCCTGAGTTGTCCCTTAGTAATGAGGTTTTACGCCTCCAGCCTTCTAATACCACTTTGCTTTCTGCTGGTTTTACTAAATTGTTTTATTAGCTTTAACTTCTCTGGGGCTTTTTAGTTTGTTCTCCATTTGTGTACGTTGCACTGGAATCTGGGCTCGGAACTGCACCTTACAAACCCTTTGATGGAAATGATAGAATCATAGGACTGGAAGGGACCTCGAGAGGTCATCTCAATCTCATCTCAACTCAAATGAGATCATTCAAGTTTCCTACATATGGTACCTCCAGCATCGTGATGACCATTAATGCCACTGCAATTCCAGTTACAAACCCCCTCTGATCTCCACTGAAACATGTCCGACTGGAAATACTTTGTACAAATTACACATAGGCATTGTAAGTTAGGCCTGAATGTCAGAATCTTTCCAGTTGTTCTTGCCACCTGCGTTTCAACCACTTCTCCTGTTAGTTCTGTACCACAAAAGGAGCATTCCCACCCTCCTCCTCCCCCCGACTGATAACCCTTTTCTCTGTCTGCATTTGGGAAAACAACCCCGCTTTAGTTTAGGTTGTAGATTTTAAGACCAGAAGGGACCATTACGATGATCTGTTGTGACTTCCTTCATAACACAGGCTAGAAACGTCACCCAGCACATCTGGCCCAACTTGTGGTGGACCTAGAGCACATCTTGTAGAAAGAGACATCCCAGGCTGGTTCAAAGTCTCCAGGTGATAGAGAATTTACCACACCTCTTGCTTATTTGTTCTAATGGTTAATGAGGGCACTGGGTATTTGATGTTTATATCAGCCAGAAATGAACGGCAGTTTTAAACAAGAGAAAGAGACAAGGCAAATGTCAATAATTTAATGGCCTTAACCTTTCAGTCTGGCTGGCTATTAAAATGCCTTGTAATGCCCTACGGGCCCATTGCTTTCGATTTATAGGGTTCCTTGTGAAAAGTTCCAGTTGGGCTATTGGATTTTGAAAATAATCTCATTGGTTAAGTGAAACTACTGTCGTCACAGTGCACTCTGGAACGGCCTCTCTTGGGAGCATCATCAGGCCATAATAATAAGTCAGTGATGTCTGAGCTCAGCTTCTCCACTCTAGGACACAGGCCCTGTTACTAGCAAGAGCAGACAGAGGGGGGCGGTGTATTGTCTTTGCTCTTGCGTCAAACCCCTTTTTGATTTGACACAAGATTTTGGTGTCGCTCAGCTCCGGCTAGTAGATAGCGCTGACTGTCAGACCCACGTCCCCCTTTTCTGTAGGACCAACTGGCTTCAAATCAATCTTTGCCCTTTGCCATTGATGCTACGTACTTCCAGCTGGAAGGGTGGGATATGGGAACTTCCTTAACTCAGTATGTTGGACAGTGTTCAATGAAAGGAGAAGGGGATCTTAAGAGCAGAGAGCAATTTAGGCACCCTTCTCTCAGGGCACCAAGAACATCACCTTAGTAACACAGAGTCTAAGGCGGCTCGAAAATGTTCTGTCAAAATTGGTTTTTGACAGAAAATTGGATTTTGTACAGCGAGAATTTTTTCACAAGTAGTGTCCACTTTCTGTGGAAACTGTCCATTTTTCATCAAAAAATGAATGCCTGAAAACCAAAATACTTTAATTTGGAGTGCCGCTGCAGTGCACTATGGGAGATATAGCTTAGGTACCTCATGTTCCCATTCTTTTGATACGGTCTCCCACAGTATTCTTGCCAGCAAGTTAAAGAATTATGGATTGGATGAATGGACTATAAGGTGGATAGAAAGCTGGCTAAATCGTCAGGCTCAACGGGTAGTGATCAATGGCTTGATGTCTAGTTGGCAGCCGGTATCAAGCAGAGTGCCTCAAGGGTCGGTCCTGGGGCCGGTTTTGTTCAACATCTTCATTAATGATCTGGATGATGGGATGGATTGCACCCTCAGCAAGTTTGCGGATGACACTAAACTGGGGGGGAGAAGTAGATACGCTGGAAGGTAGGGATAGGATCCAGAGTGACCTCGACAAATTGGAGACAAAAGAAATCTGATGAGGTTCAACAAGGACAAGTGCGGAGTCCTGCACTTAGGACGGAAGAATCCCATGCACTGCTACAGGCTGGGGACCGACTGGCTAAGCGGCAGTTCTGCAGAAAAGGACCTAGGGGTTACAGTGGTCGAGAAGCTGGATATGAGTCAGCAGTGTGCCCTTGTTGCCAACAAGGCTAATGGCATATTGGGCTGCATTAGTAGGAGCATTCCCAGCAGATCGAGGGAAGTGATTATTCCCCTCTATTTGGCACTGGTGAGGCCACATCTGGAGTATTGCATACAGTTTTGGGCCCCCCACTACAGAAAGGATGTGGACAAATTGGAGAGAGTCCAGCAGAGGGCAATGGAAATGATTATAGGGTGATTCCTTCCTGACCCTTGCGATAGTCAGCTCAGGAGATTGAGAGCTTGTCTACATGGTGCTTTAGTCCACACCAGAGGGGTGTAAATTTAAGTCTGCATAAGCATATCACACACTAACTGGCCTATGTGGACACGGCTGAGATGCACTAAAAGTTTCTTAATGCACATTAATGTAGTTCTGTTTCAAACAGTACTATGATAACCCATACTAGGGAACTTTTAGTGCACACCAGCAGGATCTACACAAGCCAGTTAGCTCATAACACACTAGTGCAGACTAAAATTTACACCCCTCTGGTGCAGACTAAATGCACTATGGAGACAAGCCCTGAGCGTGATCACGGGTGACATGCAGGATTTGGAGACTCACGGGGTGCCCTAAACTGGAGTCCTCCTGCATGGTAGCTCTGGCCTAGCTCACCCTTTGGACCTCTGAGGAGCCAAGGTTCAGTAGTGAAATCCAGGAATCTAGTGTTGAGCACTGAAAAGGAAAGAAGACCCTTGTGCAGAGATGAGTGCAGATGTTATTGTCTTTTAGGGGCTGTATTAAAATGTAAATTACAGCTAATGTCATCTTACCGGGAAGAAAAGCTTTTGGAATAAATTGCCTACTTTAAGGTTGCAGTGAGCTGCAGTGGCTGACAAAAATGCTTCATGACAGGCAGTAATTAGCAACAGAGGGTTCTAGCGGATGCCCCCCTTTAGCATGTAAAGAAAAAAAAATCCCTTTGCGTTATCAAAGAGATCACCACCGAATCATATGCAGCTGCTCTGAACTCTTTCCCAACCTCCAGCCCAGCACTGCCAAACTCCCCAACGTGACTTACCCATTCAGTTAAATCCCATTAGCCTCCTCCCAGCATGTTCCATAATTCAGCAAGGCTTGGTTTGCATCCTAGCATTGTGGGACTTGCAGGAGAGCTTTGTAACCTATCTACTTCCATGCAAAATTAATGCGATCCCAGTTTTCATCTGTAAGCTGATGAATACTGTATGTTCTTAATCACCCAGAGGCTGCCCTCCGGAGACTTCTTATTTATGCAGGAGTCAAATGCTTGAGGTTCTTCTGAAATCGGCTTTCAACGCTCTCGTTCCAAAGTAATGCATGCAGCAGAGTTTCTGGACTCTTGTGGCCTTTTCCAAATCCCCCTGAAGTCAATGAGAATCTTTCCATTGACCATAGTGGGGTTTGGATCAGGCCCTTATATAATCTGGCAGATGTTTGCAACTATTTTTGGAAAAGCTTTTATTTAAGTTTTCATGCATTTAGGCAGCGTGGTTCAAGGAGTCTCTGCTCCGTCATTTCAGCTCCGCTGCCCCACTCTGGTGTTTGTCCAGTGTGAACGGAGGGCCAGCTGATCAGCTCACATCAATCAGCATTAGGGTGATCAGATGTCCCGATTTTATAGGGACAGTCCCGATTTTTGGGTCTTTTTCTTATATAGGCTCCTGTTACCCCCCCCCACCCTTGTCCCGATTTTTCACACTTGCTGTCTGGTCACCCTACTCAGCATAGCTGCCTTAAAGTCCCTGGAGCATTGCCCATTTACACCAACTGAGGATCAGTCCCTTAGCCCTGAAATGGTTTGTAGGAAAAGTGGATTTTCAGTGTCATTGTTGTTTCAGACTCTACTTCTAATGAAAAGATTCACAGTCAAGAATAAGGCCTGGGGTCTACACTACAAAATTAGGTCAGTTTAACTATGTTGGTCAGGGGTGTGAAAAATCCACACCCGTGAGTGGCGTTGCTAAGCCCACCAAAGTCCCCATGTAGGCAGTCCTAGGTCGACAGAAGAATTCTTCCATCAACCTAGCTACCATTTCTTGGGGAGGTGGGTTACCTACACTGACGGGAGGGGTTCTCCCATCGGCGTAGGTAATGTCTACACTCAACAGCTACAGTGGCGCAGCTGTACTGGTTTGGAGTGTAGACAAGCCCTAAGTAACAAAGAGACGTTGGCTTCTGCAGACCTGCTGCCGCTCCTTTTACTGCTACTCAGCTTCATGCTGACTAGATAATCATGCTTGTCGCTAGCAGATCGGTAAGGAAAATGGAAAGCTCCTAAACTCAAGGAATAAAGACCAATCTAGTAAGCCACACCATAGCTCAGTGGTTTGAGCATTGGCCTACTAAACCTAGGGTTGTGAGTTCAATCCTTGAGGGGGCCATTTAGGGAACTGGGATAAAAAATCTGTCTGGTGATTGGACTAAATGATCTCTTGAGGTCCCTTCCAGCCATATGATTCTATGAGCAAGAGAGGTGTGCTTCACTTGAAAAAAGCAAGCAACAAAATCCAATACCTGAGTTGCATAGAAGTAAAAAGACTCCTAGCAAAGTATCCAATTCTCCCATTATAATGCCCTCCATTTTCAGCACCTGACCAGTATCTGTGCAGCACCGCGACACTGATTTGTGTGTGTATGCGGATTAGATGGATCTAGCAGTTGGGGGGTTCATTGCAAACCCACACTTTACAGAGAACCAATCTCAGGTTACTATCTTGCTTCTGTTTCAGTGATTGCCTGGGAGTTACGGTTACAGTTATATAGGGGGATAGATAACTGCCCTGATCATTACACTTCTCACTTCATCATTAGGAAAAGCCAAAGGAAAACTCCGTGTCACCAAGGGCCAGGTTTATCGGTGATGAGTCCAGCCATTTATGGATGGTACAAGCATAACGCAATTCAGGCCCCTGCAGCTAGAGCTCGTGTAACGCCAAAAAACTCGGTCATCGGGATTGAACCTGGGGCCTTTGGAGCTTAGTGCATGAGCCTCTACAGCATGAGTGAAAAGCCAACAGGCTGTTAGCTAAGGCTGTAGAGCAGATTCATGATCTCTCTCTCAGTGGTCTTGGTGCCACTAGCTGGGACAGAACACCACACCCAGGAGGTGTGTGAGTTACACCAGCTCAATATCTTCAGCCAATCCAAGGTTCTGGAGGGATCTTATGGTTCCAGAGATGTCCATTGCATGACCAGCTACAAATGTGGGCCCACCTTTCAAGGGCAGGCCTTCCCTGTGCTGGCTGCGTGGCCTTTGAAGGGTTACCGAGGCTCTCCGTGAAGTGGGTTTGGAGCTAGACATTGAAAAGGGTAATTGCCCCGAGCTAAGGAGGTGTCGAGCGGGGGAAGGGGGCTCGTTTCATTGAGATTCAGTTTGCCTTCTCTTTAAATCTGATACACCTGCCTTCTTTGGGACCAATGGAGTCTGCTCTCCTCCCAGCACCCTTCCCCGGGTGGCCCCTCTGGCCCAGCTGTGGGCACTGAGTGAGGGGCTCACCAGAGCGCTAGGCATGGGGGCCGTGGCAATTACTGCATCCCAAGGGGGCCTTTTCCCTTCCCCTGGCTGTTAAACACAGTGAAGTACCAGAGCCCACTGAACTAGGGCATAAGGGACATAACGGGGCTGAGGTGTGAGGACGCACAGCTACTAGCGAGGCCGGGCCCACTCCATGTGGCGCTCTGTCCCCCTCTGGTGGTGACTGGGTCACATAGAGACGTTGATGGGCCACTTACAGCCCAGACCTACTGAGTCTTTCAGCTCAAGTAGTTGCCGCTTATGCTTCTTAGAGCCAAAGGTCCCGGGTTCTGCCCCTGCTCCTGATAACCCACCCAGGGGTGTGGTGTGACATCAGCACATGGGATGGCCCTGGCGCTTACTATGGATGAAATCCGCTCCGATTCAGGGGGGTAGCGCCTGCCGTGGCACTACTGGGGAGGTCTCTGGGCCAGCGCAGAGGTGGTGGTATTTCAGGAAGAAGTCACAGGAGTCAGCCCAACAGAGATCCAGGGCCTAATTCCCTGTTCAGAGGCACGGAGGGACAGCAGCTGCTCTCCCAGCCCAGAGACTGGAGTAGCAATGCAAGAGGGTGGCTAGGTCTGGGGCTGGATTTTGCCTCTTCTCCTCACACACCTAAGGCCTGATGGCGTGGGACGCTGCACTGGCCCTGGAGTTCACCTTACCGCTGCTCTCTGCAGGAACAGAGCGAACCCTGCCTAGCGCCAGCTGCTGCTTGCAGCATATGCACAGGGGGCCCTGACCTCACCCTCGGGGCCTGGTGGGCACCTTAACTGGCCACCCCTGCTGGTACGCAGGGACGCACAGGAAATAAGTGCTGCATGGTCGTGCTGAGGACTCCAACGTGGCCTGGTCCCTGGCCAGCACTCCCACACAGCACAGAGCCGGAGTTGGCCTTGTGCTACGGTAGCCAAAGAAAGCTGCACCCCAGAGGAGTGTGTGGCCTTCGCACAGTTATTCAGGAGACTGCTGGGGCTCTGAACTGCCCCCTCCCAGCCAAAGAGCTCCCAGTCTTACCTGCTGTTGCTCCCATGCCCTTTAACAACACAGGCGAGCACTGAGGTTGGGGTGGGGGGGCGATTCTGTCCATTAGAAGTATAAGAGGAAATCTGCGTTGGGATGGGGATATGTCAGTACAAGCAGACGGGGATTTGTTGCTCTATTGCTTGGTACAGTCATGAGGGCAGGGTTTGTTTTCCCATCCTTGGGGTTCGGGGATTCTGAGTGAAAGATGGCCACTCCCAACATGTTCCTAGACACGGGGACTGTTCTTAGCAGTAGGTCTTAGAGCCACGTTCCAGGCAGCCGGACGGCAGTCGGTGCTGTACCATCGAACACATGCATGCAAGTAGGGAAGTGGCATCTGGGGACAAACCCTCAAGTCCGTCCCTGGGCTGGATCGCATCTCCAGACCTGCCAGTGGGGAGTCCCCTATGTGTGTGGTTCATCCCTCCTGGGCTTAATAGGGAGGGGGCAGTCTCCCCTACAGAAGCACCCCCCCCCCAGAAGGGCACTCCATGGGCTCCCTGTCAGCACTCAGGTTTCTCCAGCCAGTGGATGGCCCAGGGACACCCCTTCCATGGGGATCCCACCTCTGAGGAGAGGGACCAGGGAAAGGAATACAGAGGGGGGAACAATGGGGATTTGGCTCTTCCCTTCTCCCAGCCCCTCCTACCTCTCCCCACACACACACAGATCTCCAGGCCCATGGAGTGCCCTTCCGGGGGGAGGGGCATGCTTCTGTAGGGGAGACTGCCCCCTCCCTATTAAGCCTGGGAGGGATGGACCACACACATAGGGGGCTCCACATGCATGGTTCCAACGTGTCATTGCTCAGGCACTAAGCAGCACAGCTTTTGTATGCGTCGCCCCAGCGATGCCGGAAGTGGAACTGAGGAACCCATGTAAAATCGAGGCTCCCCCATAGATGCATGTGCCCAGAGGGGAGCTCAGTCCCACGGATCCTGGCTTGGGGGACACGGAAGGCTGGAATGCTCTCTCTGGGTGCGCCCCACTTTCCCCCCATAATCACAGGCGCCCACCCGTCGGAGCTCCCGGGAGCTCTGCTTTGGAAGGGCAGGATTGGGCCAGCTGTTCACTGCCAGATTCAAAACTCCTAACCTACTGGCAAAACCCGAGGAATCTCTGCTTCCCCCTCTGCCCTGGGAAAATCCTCCCTTCCCTCCGGGGGGGGGGGTGTCCAGGGCAGCTGTGGGACAGGGGAGCCCCTAGCAGCACATCTGTGCACAGAAGCAAGGGGGATGGGCGCCAGAGTAGAGGTCAGGGTGACTGTGTAGACGCTTCAGGGCGCTGGTCAATCCAGTGGGATCTGCAGGTTTGAAGTGGTGGAGCCCCCAGCCTCTTCCCTGGGGATGCAAGCTCCTGCGGTCCCTCCTGCTCGAGCGGATGAATTACAGGGAGGCCCTGCAGCTACAGACTGGGTCCGCCTTTGTGGTGTGAGTGCTGGACCCAAAGTGCAGGACAATTGTGCTCACAGCTGAACGCTCAGCTACACAGCGTCTATTGACATACGTGGGAGTTTCATTAATCCTGCTTCATAAACGTGTTGGACCTGGTCCAGGCCCAGCTAATCACCCTGCTGATGACAATCGTCAATGTTTTGACTTTGCATAATATTGTAGGTTTAAAATTCCCATGTTCAGTCTAGTGCTTCATCCGCACACATCCAGTGCCTGAGCTCTGCAGTGCAATCCGTATATACATTTGCATTGTCTATTGCACGTACGCTTCGGTGTGTTCTGCTTCGCAGCGAGTAACACAGACAGTGCATGAAGCGTGCAAGGCCTATGTGAACCAGCATTGGGCATCTGATCTGCAGTAGGCCCCCGGGTTAGACTGACTTGCCATTGACCTTAGTCTCTCCTTGAAACCATTTTCTTAATTTAACGCTTAGCTAAAATAAAACGGTCTGAGATTTACATGCATTGCCAGGTATAGCAGATGGTGATTCCACTGATGATATTATTAAAGCATTGACTTTGTAGGGAGAAGCACATGAATTCATTATCCGGCGAGAACTGAACCGAGATTTAAGCTGCAAAAAAGATTAGAAGATAAAGATTGTTTTGCCAATCCCATATTTGTTGCCTCCCTAGCAGTAGGCGCATTTCCCAGGGGAGCGTTTTCACAGCAGGATGGGATGAAGGGGAGGCTGCTGCTTTTATGTGCATTTGGCATGGCGTTTACACAGCCCCTCCGTGGTCCGACCGACAGAGAAACATGCAGTCTCTCCAGGTGCGTTGGTGTTTGTGGTCGACGTGCACTTTAGGAACCAGAGCAGGTTCCATGACTGGGCAGTGACTGCTTATCCTGCAGCGCAGCCGTATGGCCCGAATCAGGTCACCTGAATGGTTGCCATTGAGGAGAGAATCTGAGAAGGCCACGGGGTCGACATGGCCGCGGCTGGCCCAAGTCAGCTGACTCAGGCTCGTGGGGCGTGGGTTGCACAGCCACAAATCTGCGGTATAGACGTTTGGGCTTGGGCCGGAGCTCAAGCTCTGAGACTCTCTGTCCTTGCAGGATCCCAAAGCCCGGGTTCCAGTCCAAGCCCAAATGTCTACACTGCAATTCGACAGCTCAGCTGCCTGAGGCCCGCGAGCCTGAATCAGCTGCCCCAGGCCGGCCTCGAGTTGTGTACTGCAGTGTAGACGTCCCCTTACTTACCCCAGAGTACCATCACTGAAGACTGGGGGATTAGAGGGGGTTTAGAACCGAAGCACCTGAGACAAGAATCTGGCCCAAGGAGTCTTTTGCACCCACTTTGCCCGACATAAATGACTAGACCAGGTTACAAGGCAGCAGGGAATCAGCCCCAATGAACCAAGAAGCTAAGGGCTAATGAGAACCCATGCGGGGTCTCGGGACTTGTCATGTGCTCGACACAATGGCGAGAGCAGCAGAGATGGCTTTGGAGTGAGGTGCCAAGTCCCAGAGGAGCAGTGTTAAAGGTATAGACGGGATTAGATTTGTATTGGCCAGTGAGCAAGTTGCTCTCAGCTTATTCAGGTGATGAAACTCTCGGGGCCCAGTCCTACTTCTGTTTCCCCTGGACAGTGCAGGAGCTTGGTTCCCCTGGCCATTGTAAACTAGCCCTAACGATGCTCTGAAGTGGTTTAAAAAGCTGGGCGGCAGAGCAGAGGCAGGCCTAGGGACTGGGGAAGTGACTAGGGAAACCATCCTGACGCCTTTGCTAGCAGGGAATCTGTTTACGCGCCGTTCCCCTGAAAGGTAAAGCAAACTTTAGCCCCCTGAGTTTAGGGCCAGACATTGTGCTGCAAACAGCTGCTGTGCATGGGGCTGTGGTTAAAACTGGTTAATTGAAAATGTCAAAGTACATCAAGCGACCGAAATGAGTGGAAGCAGTGACCTTCACTCGCTGCAATGCGCTCTGGAAAGAACAGCAGCCGAGCCAGGAACGACACTCCCCAGGAGGCACCAGCTTTTTGACAAGAGCCAAAGCCCAGTTCATAAGCCTGGGTACAGAGGAGCTTCTTGAGAAATTGCTGGCGGAAGGAATAGAAGCGTTGTGAGGGGCTGGTTGGTGTTAGAAGACAGTGTATTTATATCTTATCATTTGTATTACACTTGTGCTCAGAGGTTCTATGCTAGGCATGGATCAAACCTATAGTGAGAGACAGTCCCTGCCCCAAAGAGCTCACAATCTAAATAGATAAAGGAGGGAAACTGAGGCACGGAGAAGGGATATGATTTGGGCATGGTCACACAGTTTGTCAATGGCAGAGCCAGGAGTAGAACCCAGGGCTCCAGTCTACTGGCCTGGCCACTAGGTCGTGCTCCTCCCTCTCAGGATAATCATTTCAGCTCATTTGGGTATCCAATTAGCATTGAATTACATCTTCCTCATAATTATAGGGAAATCTTCAATATGTTTAGGGCAAAACTCTGATGTGCCCTTCTAATTGCCATGCCTTGGTGAAGGCAGCCTCTCTGCATTATATCCTGGCCTTGAAAGATAGATAACCCATCGCTAGGATGATTTAGTTGGGGATTGGATGATTTAGTTGGGGATTGGTTCTGCTTTGAGCAGGGGGTTGGACTAGATGACCTCCTGAGGTCCCTTGCAATTGTAATATTCTATGATTCTACTGCATGCTGCCACAAAATTAAAAGCAAACTAGCATTCACCACTTTGGTATGGTGGAACATACCAAAAAACAATGTGTGAGCTCCCCCTGCTGGTTTTACCTCAACAGTGCACTAGTTAACACTGTTTCCGGAGCTGTGAATGCTCTTGTGTTGATATGGTTAGGGTTGCTGGTGCATGGACAGCCTAGACCTGATTCTCTTCTCCGTACATTGGTGCAACTCCTGACTTCAGTGAACTTAGACCTGGTTTGCATCAGTATAAGTGAAAGCAAATTCAGACCCAGAGAATTAAACCAAAGGGGATTACCCTGGCTTCAGTTTCACCGCAATCAAATCGAATGTAATGTTTTCCTGGAAAGAGGGATAAAACCAGCAAAAGGGTTTTTTGCACACAGTGGAGAGTCAATACAAATCAGGCGCTATATAGAAAATTATTTGTTGGCAATTCTTTAACTAATGCATTGCTGCATAAGTGGGCATATCAGCCTGAGTGACATGGAGCTCTGGACAGTTTTCAGTGTGGTAGGTAATTATGTATAGGTGGTTAAATTATACCTGAGAAATACAAGATCTCACTGATTGGCCTGAAAGAGTAATCGCACAGTCACATTGAGTGCAGAAGATTAGAGCGTGCTTCATTTCACCTTACGGTATCTGAGCAATGAGGATGGTTGGGTGATACATTTCACTTGTCATCAGATGAAGCTACCTTGCCAATAGTGCTGTCTATCCAAATACCTGGCTGGTGAATCACAGGTACATAGATACTGAGGTGTAACTACTGTAGCGATGAATGCAAAACTGTGACCTCGGGATTTCTCCAGTTCCATTTACTGCAGGCTTTTCAAATGGTTTGTTGCTGCATATGCTGATGGAACATCCCATCAAAGCCCTGGCTGGGATGATTTAGTTGGGATTGGTCCTGCTTTGAGCAGGGGGTTGGACTAGATGATCTCCTGAGGTCTCTTCCTAATCTTCTATGATTCTATACTTTATTGTCTGTATGACACATTAAATAAATAGGATCTACTGAATCGGTTAGCTTGATTGAGGCCTAAAGGAGAACTTTACAGAGCTTTGAGCTCTTTTTTTTAAAAAGTCTTAGACCTGCCATTGGCACATTCAGCCAAAAGGATAAAATTACTCTCACTGATCTGTGCTACAGATCTCTTATCCTTAGTGAAAAATCTCTATTGCGTATTCTGTGCATAAAACTTCCATTGACATCAGTTGAAGTTCTGTATGCTGAATAAGTGCAGAATATTCAGCAAAAATCCATCATGGCAGGTAAGAGATTGGCAGTAAAGGTTAGAGGGGAGAATTTTGCCCTGAAGTGCTAGCAAGCAGTAAGCACTGTACAATGTAATATATTACATTATATCAGTCACTAAAGCCATCTTCCAGAATTCACTATCAGGAGACCCAAGTGCCAGAGCTGAGAAAGATTGACTCATTCCAGTGACTCACAGTGAAAAAGCACCATAGGCTGTGGGGAAGGGTCAAAGATGGGCATGTTAATGTTCCAGTTACTAGGACTCAACACAGTGATGATCTGTGATTCCTGCCGGTATAGACATCTGGTATAAATTGCTGCTCTTTTTCTGGGCAGATCAGGGTCAGTGCACCCATTTGTATTCCACCACCAGGGTCATGCAGCACTTCCATTTCTAGGAATCCCCTACAATTGAACTGATGCATCTTCATTGAGAACATGGTCTGGAGAGCCACAGGGAAAGTCACATAAAGAAGTAGTGATTTTACAGGGGCTGTAAAGAGAGATGTAGTGATTGTATCTGTGGAGTGCTAGGCGTTCTTGCAGATGGATTCTTGCTGGTCATTTGTAGGTAGCACTAAGTAATTCACCTTGACCTGTCCTCCAGATCTATGGATTAATTTGCATGTGTTTCCACGGTTCTCATTACCCAGTGACACCAGTGATTGCATCCTGCAAACGTAGGGCCGGCTCTGATGTGCCCTGTGCCGCGGACTCAGCACTCAGCACCCTGCAGGACTGAACAGTTGATTATTCGTTGATCGAAAAATATAAACTGCAACATTATCAGATACTAGCTGTAGTACCACCTAGTTCTTATCTAGCACTTCCCACCTGTCGCTCTCAAAGCAGAGGGAGAGCTGAGCTGAGCTGTGCAGAGGTGGAAAGAGTTGATGGAGAAAGACGTCGCCCCTGGAATAAAGGAAGGCGGCATCTGAGGACCCTATTTTTACTGACAGCACTGGCATTCGGGAAGAAGTTACTTTCACTACAGCCCACCACTAAGGGAAGGAGGCAGTGTAGCCTTGTAAGTAAATAGGGCACTGGACTGGGATTTAGGAGACCTTGGGTCTAGGCCTAGCTCTGTTCCTGGATGCCCTTGGGCAAGCCACTTCACCAATCTGTGCCTCAGTTTACCGATCTGTAAAATGGGGATTGTGATACTGACCTCTTTTGAAAAGCACTTTGAGATCTGCTGATGAAACATGCTAGATAAGGACTAGGTCTTATTACTGCTAATAATAATCGATAATGTTGACGTTTATATGTGTTTAGTTTAAAAATACAGGGCCGGATCCTCAGCTGATAAACTGGCACGTCTTCCTTGGAGACAGAGTCACTCCACTGATCGGCACCAGTTGAGGATGATAGGAATTAGGTAGCCCCCTTTTAGAATAATTTGGAAACCCTCTAGTGGATGTCCCTGTCTTCTGCTGCAGAAGCCACTAGAACCCAACCAGCTGTGTCTATCTGTAGCTGGGCCACGTGTGTTGTGTATAGCGAGTAAACAGTTATTTGGAACTCAGCTGTTTCTGTGTTGCTTCCTCGTATTAATGGTGTGCAGAGAGCAGAGCTACATCTAACCCACTAGTTTGAATAATGAATCCAATGCCAGTTGTGTGCTCTTCATGGATTCAGGGCTCTGGAGTCCAATTATTTAGCTCCTGTCTTTGATGTTCTCTTTAGTCTTTTGCTCCCATCCTTTGATAGATTTCTTCTGTCTCATCCTCTCATGGTCTGATCCTGTTCCCAATGGCAAAGCCCCTGTTAACTTTTGGGGGGCAGGCGCATTCCCTTCAACCCTCATTGCTTCCACTTGCACTTGGAAACTCTCTTCTCCTTGTCTTGTTGCAGGTGGTACGAGACCAGATCTCTCACTGCACAGTCAAGCTGCGCCAGACCACAGGCCTGATGGAGTACTGTCTGGAGGTCATCAAAGAGAATGACCCAAGTGGGTTTTTACAGGTGGGTGTGTGGCTGTTCACTTCCACGTGCCGTTGGAAGGAAGAGCTGGGCTGGCTGGGAGAGCGAGCGAATGCAGATCCAGAGGCCACATTCATCCCTGGTGGAACTGGGGTGACGTCAGTGGAGCTACACCACGGAGGTGTACGGCCCCAGGTTGATTGGTCCATATTCATTGTCATTAGAAGAATGTGCCGATCCCATCAGGAATATTTAGGCACTAGATAATACTTTGTCCTGCCTTGAGTGCAGGGGACTGGACTAGGTGACCTCTCGAGGTCCCTTCCAGTTCTGTGATTCTATGATATATGTGTGTGCGTGAGTGTATATATATAAGGTCTAAAAATACTTTGTAAAGGATTAGTAAAGCTCTACATCACCCCCATCCCCTTACTGCCACCAGCATAGGAGCCATGTCAGGGGCCTGGCCAAGGAGAGGAGACATGGCCAGCAGCAGTGTGCTTCTGCTTTCTAGTGTAACAGGCCCCACTGTTACCAGCTAGGGTAAGGTTGCTCTCCCTTGCACCACGGGCTGATGCAGCCCCAGTGATTTGTGGGGTGCGGAAGAGGGCTCCAAGGTGTCATACTGGATTGGGCCCAGTATAGTCATCTAGGCTAGGGAGATTTTCTTCCCGCCATTTTCAGTCTAGAATAGTAACAATGTTAAGAAGATTCCTTAGTAATTTGGGGCCCTGTCCTGTTCCACTGGAACTCAGCAGCTAAACTCCCATCACCTGTAGCATGAGGAGGATCAGACCCTGTATT
Source organism: Emys orbicularis (assembly GCF_028017835.1). Classification (NCBI taxonomy): domain Eukaryota; kingdom Metazoa; phylum Chordata; order Testudines; family Emydidae; genus Emys; species Emys orbicularis. The sequence goes on along the minus strand of NC_088686.1, from coordinate 7,973,251 downwards.
AGCTGTGTATTTCTAGAGATATTACTTGTCAATGAAGACCGAATAAGGGAGACACATCTCTGTGCTCTAAGAGTGTGTACTGCTGGCTGGTCACGAGAAACGCAGCGGCACTAGCTATGAGACAGGTCCTGATACCCTTAACCCACGTGAGTAGCACCTTTCTCTGCATGATTTCAATGGCACTGTGCAAAATTACTACTCATTGTGAGCAAGGACATCAGAAACTGGCCCTCTGTATGGAGAAAAAATCTTACATGGACGTCAGAGACTGAAACAGGCTGGCGAAGGCTGTGTGTAAGGTCGGAAGCAAAACAGGAATGAATTCGCCCTGTGAGAACACTGGCTTACACAGACATTGGGAGAAAAGTTTGGAGGAAGATTCATATTGTTTCTCTAGAATAAATATTACAATACGCAGCCCTCAATGGGAGACAGACTCAATACATGGCTCACAAGAACAATAATAGTTCATAAGAATCAGCCCCAGCTCCCACTGCAGCCAGTGAAAGCCCTTGCATTGACGTCTCTGGGCATTGGGTCACCCTCATAAGATGGCATTGATTCATTTGGCCTAACTAAGATGCTCGGTAGCTCCAGATACATGATTTGGTTCTGATTGAAGTGATTTACAAATCTGAACCTAAAATGAATGGCCCCGGTAGAGCCCTTGGGTGACACCCTGGCCCCATTGAAGTTAACGGCAAAACTCAAGTCACCGTGAAACTTTAGTGATACCCAAACTCAACGTGGGCCAAGCCTTTGATTTCAAGCCCTGTTGACTTTTACCGTCATAAAGAACCAGCTCTTTCTAGGGCACAAAGCACTTGCCGGAGTGGCGTGTAATAGCTGAGGGTGTGGTCTTTGTTGCCATCAGATTTCCGATGCTCTGATCAGGAGAGTGCACTTGACCGAGGACCAGTGGGGAAAAGGGACGCTGACCCCAAGGATGACCACAGACTTTGATTTGAACCTGGACAGTGCGCCTTTGCTGCAATCCATCCATCAGCTCGACTTTGTGCAGATGAAAGGTAAGAACCTATCTTCAGTACATTTAGCAAATAACACTCACCTGTCATTGGCTTGTGCTCAACACAGTCTCTGGGTTTAATGAAAAATCACCAGATGTACAGGGGCAACACATTGGAGCTAATTTTATCTACTACGGACTTTGTTTTTTAAGATATTTGTTCCGTTACAAATAAAAATTAAGAAGGTGGGTTTAAAACCTCAGAGAAGGTCCTGTGGTTAAGCAACTGTACTGAGCTGGAGTTCCAGATTCAATACTCAGCTCTGCCACAGACTCCCTCCAGGGCCTTAGTTAAGTCACTCCATCGTGCTGGGCCTCAGTTTCCGAGCTGTGAAGTAGGGGTAGTAACCCTTCCTTTCTGCCACCCTTTGTGTGTAGAGGATAAGTTTCTGGAGGCAAGGACTGTCTCTTCCTCAGTGCCATGTACAAACAGTTGACAATGGCGGGGCCGCCCGTGTTTCGCAGGAGGGGCTCAGCAGTGGGATCTGATGTAATACCTTCCCTCCAAAAAGGCCAGTGCACTTCACAAGTAGTAATCACTTTCGCCTCACAACACCCATGGATATCAGGGTTACTAAGCCACGGCCCAAAGAGGCTGAATGACTCGTATGAGGCCACTCAGGAAGTCAGAACTAGCCGTGGTTTTCTTGTTTTCTTTGCCTCCTGGCTCAGTTTTGTCTTAACCACGGGAACATCCAGCTGTCCCTGCATCTCTGGCTCCCCAGGGTGTACTCTTCGAAATGAGAGTCAGGGACAGCACGGCTGCACCTAGCCATGCTTTGGAAATAGTCCCGAACCCATGATGCTGAGGCCGCCTGCTCCCCAATTTGTGCAGATCTCGAAGGAGAAGAGGTTTTTCACACTTGAGCCAAATCCTGCTGGACTGATTGATGCACGCTGTCCCTTTGGCTTTGGTGGGAATTCTCACGTGTTTTGAAGCAGTATAAAGAAATGCCTACATCCCTACACACATGCCCACAGCTCACACACACGCTGCTGAACGGTGGTTTGCATTGCCTAGATAACGGGCTGTCTGTCTCCAGTTTGAATGTCTTGACTGAAAGCACAGCTTTCAAACCAGAATGCAAATTTGCCTGAGCCCGAGAGCGTTATCATCTCAGACATGCCAGAAACATTCTGCATGCTACATTATAGCAAAGAACCTCAACATCCAGATCATTTGGCTTTTTCCTTGGGGTTTTTTTTGTTTGGTTTTGGTTTTTTGGGGGAGGGGGTGTTTTGTTTTGTTGTTTGTTTTTTTAAGCACTTCAGCTTAATTTTAATTTCCTCCTGATTCTATTCTCTCCTCGTGGGCAACTGGTTCTGCTGTGGTCTACCCCTGCGAAGTCTCATTAATTCACAGAGCGCAGAGATCCGGCACAACCGGTGAGCAATTTCTGACTTGTGAAGTCCCTGGCAATTGAAAGAAGATGCTAATTGGCTGTGACACGGCAAACTGTGATTGGGTGGAGCCAAGCTTACACCTATTGTCTGCTTTGGCATACGTTCAACAAAGGGCCAGCTCTCATCTGGTGTCCATTGGTGTAGCTGTATGGACTTCAAGGTCACCAGCTCAGGATCTGGCCCTGTGTATTCATTGTTGTCTCTACTGGATGTTCTGATGTGCAATTAGTTGATACATGACAAACACCTTGACAATTAGGCACAAAAAGCTCGTAACCACGTGCTCCCTCTGCAGTGGTAACGATTTGCAACAATGGGCCCCATCGTTATTAATTCACTGAATGTGTTTAACATAATAGCATTAATCGTGATGGACGCATCTGTCAAAAGCACACCCATGACTCACCATGAGTTAACTGGACCATTGTTTTAAAGCCACGGCAATATTTTTAATAGAGTAGTGAAGACTGAAACTCAGGTCAAACTCAATCAGGGCTGAACTTTCTCTGCAGCTTGCACACAAATCGTGTAGGCCGTGAGAAGTCTCCTTCCTCCCTTGTTTTAATAATTTAGCCTAAGGGTATGTTTTTAATTAGTAAAAGCAAGTCTGCTGCTGGCTTAGCTGTCTTTCCCTTTGCATTAAGATCACACGGAATTCACCGGAATCACGTAACTGGGCAACCACACAACGAATACCATTTCCAGACATGGGCCAGGAACGCCATAGGCCTGAGCAATAGGTGCTGCGCAAACTGCACCAACCTATGGGGAGGCCCTGGGTCTCAGAGGTTCCCCTCAGAGCTACAATCCCGCTGCTGCCCCGTCTTGCGCTGGGCAGGAGTAAATTGCTTCAGTCTTTAAAAGCATGCGGCATGCTCCAGCTCGGCTGGCTGGCATGGGGGAGTGAGGGGTACAGCTCTGCCCCTCCCTGAGTGCTAGCTCAGGGGACAAGCAGCGGGTGCGCACCTGCTGCCCTCTCCCCACTACTTACTCAGTTTGGAGGGGCAGGGCCTTATTCTTCTCCCTTTGCAGCTGTGTTAGAGGTAGCCCCGAATGGCCATATTCTGGAGCTCTGATATTGGATGTGAGATGATTGAGCCCCTCCCCTTCCTTTCGGAGCTAAGTAATAATGGAAGGAAATGGCGGCTCATGCTGGGACCATACCTAGCATGCTCGGCGAGGGAGGGACAGGCCGAGAAAGGGCCCGAAAGGAATGAGGCGAGTGAGTGGGAGTGCGCTTCATCCCTGGAGAGTACAGCAGAGTCTCCTGTATAGACAAGCTATTGGGGGGGTGGAATACATTACCTAGTGCTCAGCCTGCCACGTAGAAAGACCCCACCCCCTGTGGGCACATAGGATATGGACGTAAACGGGCTGGTTTCCAACCTGCTGCTGCTGATGCCACCTTAACGGCTGGCGTATATGCTCCTCCACATAGCCTGCCACCAGCGCAGTTGCACCCTCTGCGGCGGTGGGACCAGGGGCGCATTGCCCACCAGGGAGAGGAAGCGCCATTTCAGTTCTTCAGAACACAAAACTACTGAGGCTAACCCCAGGGAGCAGCTCCTGCCCTAAGGCACAGATGTGGGAGAAGGTCCTGAGCTGAGATACTGGGTAAAGGGGGAACAGATCGGAATTGAAGAATGGAAGGGAACATGCCAGGCATTGGAGCCATAGGGAACAAACTGCTGGGAAAGGACGACGTCTCACTGCTGCTGGAGAAAAGCCTGTTCGCAAAGCGCACCGGAGAAGCCATCCGAGACAAATAGTGATAACCCCGGGGAGGCTGCCACAGACATTAGCCACATGGCTTAATGTCTCCCAGGTATGGTACCTGGCTTGTGATCTGGCCTCTTGGTGCTGCTCCTGTGGTGCTAGGGGGCCATTAACAGGGCAGCTGCAGATTCCTCCAGCGTATTTGAATCCCAGCATCTGGCTTCTCTTTTCCCTTTCTTGTTAGTTCTGTTTCCTCCTCCGGCGTTCATACCTTTTCCTTTGCACACCGTCCCTACTACCTGCCGCCTCCCATTCACCTCCCCTTTGTGCCTTTCCTGTTCCGTTCTTTTAGGACTGAGAAGGCGAGACAATCTGGGGAAGCCGTGAAGCAGACAGACCACACCAGAAAGGCCGCCAAGTTGCTGCTTTGCTGGGATGCACCTTTAAACGGTGCCAGCTGCAGCACAGCTGCCAGCCTGTGGCTTTGGGGATCTTGTGAGATGGGGAAACACAGAGCTGCGCATTTGTTGGTGTGTCAGAAGCTGGAGATCTGGTCTGCCACCAGGCTGTTGGAGAATGAGAGTCATTCTGATATTGAGGGACTTCAGCCACCCGGGCCTGTGGGCCCAGTTTAGACAAAATTTGCCAAGAATCAGTAAAACCCCTGGCACCAAGATTGCCCCAAACGCAAAGCCTCCCTTCACCCTCAGCGGAGCAGGCAATCCCCACTCCCAGTGCTGGAATAGCCGCAGTTTACATGTTCAGGTGTCTGACGTACCCACTGACTTATGCCGAATAAGACACTTAGCAGTTGTCCCTCCTTAAAACCTGCCTGTGCTGTGACGCCTACACATCACTCCCATCTGGCACTAATTCAGCAGGTGACCCGCTGTGACTTCTGCCCAAAAAGTTTTGATGCAGCCGAGCTATACGTGTGGAATCATTAAAAGTAATTCCTTCTCCTCTCCCCCTGGCAGACTGGCTTGTAATACATATCATTGCTCTCCTGTCGTGCAAGCTGGCAAGTGCTATATAGATAGGGAACGGGGCTGACTATGTGAAGTTTGGACTAAGGGAATGTGTGGGGTGTTTCCCCTATGGTAGAGAAAAGGTGGTAGTAAATGTTTCAGTAGAGAGGTTAAGTATCACGGTGGGGTCAGCTGTGTGTGAGGAGAAGAGGGTCCCCTTTCCCTGTGGGGTCTCACCCCACATCTTTTGTAGAGCAGGAACAGACCCTCCTTCCTTTTACTTGTTTATTGCAGATGAGCTAATGCTCCTGCTGGAGCAGAACATACCATGAAATGCCTTTTTGTCTTGGGCAGGAGCACACAAGGAGGTTTGGCTATGGGCTATTTAGCCTTTCTCCTCTCCGTCGCTGGTTCTAACCCAACAAAGACTGGAGATGGAAAGTAGTTACCGGCTGATCCCTGTTTGGCGGCCTCCGTGAAATGAATTTGTTGCTGTGGTTTCAGTACACTTCCTAATGGACATGGGCACCGACAAAACCCACCCCTACAACTGACTCTGGCAATTTGCTTGAGTGAGTCAGCAAAGAAGCCCAGCCATGAATGCCCCCGGGGTACGTCTACACTGGAATAACAGACCCGCCGCTCAGCCGCGGCTGGCCTGGGTCAGCTGACTCAGGCTGCGGGGCTGTAAAACTGCAGTGTAGATGTTTGGATTCAGGCTGGAGGCCAGGCTCTGGGACCTTCCCCCTTGCAGGGTCCTAGAGCTCGTGCTACAGCCCAAACCCGAACATCTACACGGCAATTTTACAGCCAAAGCCCTGTGTGCTTGAGTCGGCTGACCTGGGCCACCTGTGGGTGTTTAGCTGCTGTGTAGACGTATCCATGGAGTCCACACTATGCTCCCCTCTGGAATGGTAACTGTGGGTTGGCTGAGGTACAGTGGCAAGACTTTGTGGTGAGGATCGTTGGCCAACGTTGGTCGACAGCAATGTCCACCCAGAACATTTACTTGCACTAAATTAGCACAATTGAAAACATATTTATCTCTTGTTATATGTGGCTCACCGCACCCATCACAGTGACACCCTCCCCCCCTCCGAATTACTGCTCCTTCATGACCCACCGTGAGGAAGATCAGGTGCACTTCCAGCCACAAGTCATCACAAAGGCCGTGAGCCCAACTCACCACTCCGCTAGTCTATCGATACTGCTGTAACTCTTTTGATTGCAATGAACTTGCATGGCGGAAACCTGGGGTAACAGAGAGGTGAATTAGACCCACTCTTTCCACTGACGCTACAACCAGTGGCAGTGTTCTCATCCGGGAATGATAATGCCTGTCCCTCTGCAGCCAGACTCTCAGAGTACATCGGGGAGGTGCTCCTATGACCTTCCTGGTCTTTGGTTATGGCGTTGTGATGAGTGGATTAGGCATGGGAGCCTTACTCTCATAGGTGGGGGCATGGTGCTATAATTTCACGCTCATCCAAAATTTATTAGAAAGAAAATGTAAGAGAAAATGAAGTAGCCCCAGTAAAATTTCACGTTGACAAGCCGATGAAAACCCAAATTCTGCAAAGCTTCTGATGGTAAGTAAGTTGAGAAAACAGTCCCTTCTTGTTCCTCCATGCCGCAGTCCCATGAGATTTTACTTTTAATCCAGCGTGAAATGCAGGCTGGGTAACAAAGTTATAAACATGGCCTCCATATATCGGAGAAAATGTGCATGCGTTTACGTGCCTCACAGCAATTTGAATGCACTTGCTATGCCTGATGTCCACTGTGGTCGTAGAAGCCAGGGTTACACTAATTTTTGTTTAGCTTCCTCTCCAGTGCCGGCACCCCCGATCCTACAGCTAGAAGAATGTTGCACCCACAACAACAGCGCTACGTTGTCCTGGAAACAGCCCCCTTTGTCGACCGTGCAGGTGGAAGGATATATTCTAGAGCTGGATGATGGGAATGGTGGTCAGTTCAGGGTAGGTATTGAGAGCACCTGTTCCATTGATAAAACATGCCTTAGGTGGAAGACAATGCCAGTGATGAATGAGCCACACCAGGAGCATTGCCGATAAACAGGAAGCAGGCTTCCATTCTGCGGAGATACACCGGGCCGGAGAGCCTGCCACTGCCTTATAGAATCATAGAACTCTTCAGCCTCGTGCACTGTTTTCACTCAGGTTACACAGATGTAAACGATTCCACAAGGCGCAAGACAGTGGGCAATCAGGCCGGTTTTGTCTTGTTTTTAGAAGAGTTCATTTGTTGTTTATTTCTATATAGCAGGGGTAGGCAACCTAGGGCACGCATGTCAAAGGTGGCACACGAGCTGATTTTCAGTGGCACTCACACTGCCCGGGTCCTGGCCACCAGTCCGGGGGGGCTCTGCATTTTAATTTAATTTTAAATGAAGCTTCTTAAACATTTTAAAAACCTTATTTACTTTCCATACATATATATTATAGACTTATAGAAAGAGACCTTCTAAAAACGTTAAAATGTATTACTGGCAGGCGAAACTAGATTGGATTAGAGTGAATAAATGAAGACTCGGCACATCACTTCTGAAAGGTTGCCAACCCCTGCTATACAGTATAAGCTTCCCCCGGATTTGAACTGAATCTTTCACTTTTTGTCAACAGCTTCAGTCCAGTTTTTATTCCAATGAATATTCTTATTGTGATGGACTTGATGCGGGAATCGCTGGCTGATAGTCTGTGGCCTGTGTGACCCAGGAGATCAGACCAGATAGCCAGAATGGTCCTTTCTGGCCTTAAAAGTCTGTGAATCTGGGGATTGACAACACAGCTGCTAACCTGGCATGGGGAAATGGTCTCACAACAATCGACTGTAGACACCAGTTCAGAGATTGTTGAAACTATCAGCCAAAGAGTGCTTGCCATGATGGAAGACACCGTACAGTTGCTCTGTAGCAGTGGCTGGGGATAGATTATTACACAGGGCCTACCAATTCTACATGAGAGCCACTCCTGCAGAGATACAGTGGTGATAGCAGGACCCTGAAGGGAAATGGCTTCCCCTGGTAACTTTCATTGTTAGGCGGTTAAGTTGTTGGAGTCTCTAGCCATAACTGCATCCATCAGGTTCCCTCTTGGAGAAACTCTCTCTCTCTCTCTCTCTCTCTCTCCACTTTTCATTTCAGACATTGTATCTAATTCTCTCCTTCCCTTGGAAGGATCCCTCCTGTGGCTGAACAATTTAAGTTACACGGGGGCTAGGTGACCAATAGCCAGTCATGGGATCAGGGGAGCACAGAGGTGGCTGAACCTAAAGATTGGCCTCCAATTTTTTTTAATAAATTTGTATTCCTGCCTTTTTTATCTGTACGAAAAAATTTCCAAACTCCAGGTGGACTTTTCCCTTGTTTTCAAATCCACTTCCAAATGCACTTGCACTGCAAATACTCACAAAATCCCGCCCCTGGTTATGCTGATCAGTCTGACTCCCTTGCATCTGAAGAAGTGGGTTTTTTACCCACGAAAACTTATGCCCAAATAACTCTGTTAGTCTTTAAGGTGCCACGGGACTCCTTGTTTTTTTTGTGTGGATACAGACTAACACGGCTACCCTCTGATAGTCTGACTCCCTTTATTTCCCATTGTTGTCGAGCGCAGAATTTGGCCCCAGGTGCGTGTGCAGTTTGTTTACTGGGGGCAGATAGGAGAGTGGAAGTTCACTTGAGGCTGAAGGTTGCAGCTCCTACTCATGTAATGGCTGCAGAATCAGGTGATGCTTATGCCTAGGCCTTATAATGAGTGATTGAGACCTGCTCCAAACTCTTCATCCTTTCTTCCTGCTAACTTCAAATAATGGTATTTGGGAGGTCAGCTGAGCTGAGGCTGCAGGTTAGAGCATTTTTTTATTGTTAGATAATATTTGCCTTGATGATCAGCACGCTTTGGAAATGAAAAGAACTCATTTTAAAGCACTTTTTTAATAGCTTAAAGTAGGCTGCCAAACATCTCTTGCAAAGGCTGCTAATTCCCATGGAGGATTGCGGTTTGCTATACTCCTGGCAATCAGAGGCGTTTAAGGCTTGGGGACTTTTAAATTGTTGTAATTATACAATTAAAATGTGATTTTTCTCTGATCTGACATGCTCATAATTATTCTCTAGCATATTCATCACCATTCAGAGCAGCTCACCGTGGAGAGAGCAGCCCACCGTGTTCCCTGAACTCCAGCTGCGCATGACGCAGCCAGGCGAGATCCAGAGCAGAAGCCGGGTAGTTGACAGAGGGGATGTATGGAGTTTAATGAGAGAAAGGTGCAGAGGTCTGAGTTTGCAGGAGACAAGTGCATTGTCTCAGCACAGCCCCCTGGCCTGGCCAAGCAGGGAATAAAGCTTTCTAGCTGGGGCCAGGAAGTAAAAGGAAATCACCTTTTGTTTCAGAATCCCACAGGTGTATTACTTCTGGAGGAATTCTGCGCCACTGCGTGTGTGCAGAATTCATGTCCCCCACAGATTTCTTTGCTTCCCCGCAGAAAAATGCCTTTCTGACAGGGAAGCAAAGGGAAGCTGCAAGAGCAGTAACGCACCACTCCCTAGCAGTGCAGGTACATTGTTTCAGGCACCTGGAGCAGCTGGCATAGAGGTAAATCACCGCGGGGCTGGGGACATCCCAGCCAGTGGCTCCTACCCTGAGCTGGGATCAGCTGCTAGTTCTGGCTGGGCTGGAGGCAGGACAGGATGGGACTTCCTCTTCCCCTGCAAGGAGTGGCTGGGGCTGCGTCAGACCCATCCCAAGAAACCTCCCCCAGCTGCAAGAAGCTCAGCATCCTCCCCTGCTTCCTGCCCCCATTGCTCCTCAGCTGTGGGGAGGGAAGGGTCACTGTATGGGGAGATGCTCCCCCATCCACCCAACCCCCATGCATCTGGACCTCCGATACCCAAACACTCCCGCCAAGCCTCACCCGGTACATCCAGAACCCCCCTAGCCCTCCATACCTGAACCCCAACCCACTGAACCTCAACCCCTGCAACTGGAGCCCCATTGCACCCGGACCCCTATCCCTGCACCCAGACCACCCCCCACTGAGTTCCCTGCACTCAAACCTCCACCCTGATGCACCACCCTCTGCACCACCCTGAGCCCCCACATCCAGACCCCCACACCACTGACCTCCAACTAGCTGCACCCAGACCCCCACCCCACCCCGCCAAGTCCCACTTCCCCCGCACCCAGATCCCCCCACTGAGACCCCCATACCCAGACCCCCTCCGCTGAGCCCCAACAACCTTCACCTGGAAGCCTCTGCAGAGTCCCATTGCCCCTGCACCTAGAACCCCACCCCACACGAGCTTCTGTGCATCCAGATCCCCCCACACCTAGACCCCCCTACTGAGCTGCCTGCACCCAGATTGTCCCACACAGAATCCTCTCACCCCACACCTGGACACCCCCACACCGAGCCCCTTCACACTTGGATCCTGCCTGGTTGAGCCTGCCTGCCCCACACCTGGTGCACATGGTGCAGAGGGGCAGGGCCCCAGGGTATTTCTGGGGCAGGCCCAGGCCCTGCTGTGTCAGGGTCGGGTGCAGCCTCACCGCTGAGTCTGTGTCCTGGGGATGGGCAGACTGCAGGGTGATCTCCCACCTCAATGCAGCCAGTGGCCTGTGCTCCCCACTGCCGTGCTGGAGCCTCTGCATTTATTTATTGACAAATAAAACTTGCAGAATTTTCAAATATTGTGTGCAGAATTGTCAGTGTTTTGGCGCAGAATGCCCTCCGGAGTAAATGTATTCACAATGTGACTGGAGGACAATTAAACTCAGCTAGTCAGTGTTCTCTCTAGAGGACTCTCAAAGGCTAGGTCTACACTGCAGCGGGGGTCCGACCTAAGATACGCAACTTCAGCTACGTGAATACCGTAGCTGAAGTTGCGTATTTTAGGTCGGCTTACCTAGCGGTGAGGACGCGGGAAAGTCGACCGCTGCCGCCGACTCCGCTGCCGCCTCCTGCCGAGGTGGATTTCCGGAGTCGACGGCAGAGCGATCAGGGATCGATTTTACCGCGTCTTCACTAGACACAGTAAGTCGATCCCCGAAAAACCGATTGCTACCCGCCGGATCGGCGGGTAGTGAAGACAAAGACAAAGCCTCAAGACCACCGAGTTTTTCACTTTAGCTGCCTCACTGTCGAAGCCTCCTGTTCCTTGGAGTCAAGCAGGACTGGGCATGGCTGCCTCCGAATCCCTACCACTCCAGAATCAGCCACGCCAAGTTCTCTACCTCCTTTCTCCCAGTGCTGAGAGGGCCGCCTGCATAATGCGCCCGTGATCCCAGGAGCCATGCACCATGCCGGGTCCCAGACTCAGAACATGGCCACATAGCGACCTAATGCTTTAAACTCAGCTCATCTCATCCGATAGGGCTGGAGCTTGCAGGGGGCTGCACTGCTCCAGCGTGGGTGAAGCCACCCGCAATGATACTCGCCAGGCACGGGCGATAGTACATCCCTCAGGTGGCCGTGCCTTGCTCGCCATTGCACAAGGCAAGGAAGGATGAAGACTGGATGATCACTAGCCATGATCCCAGTCGTGCTAAGGGGGTGCTTAGCTACATGTCCCCCACTTAGGCCTTTCTCCTCTCGTCAGGCAGGTGTAACTGGGAGCTGTGCTGTAGCGTTCATTACTGGAGGATCTGGTTTCCCTGAGCGACCTGTCCTGCTCATCCCCCTTTACTTTGTGCTTACGTTGTTATGCTCCACCTCTAGCTATGCAGGATGGAGCCCCTAGTGTTACTGTATATGACTCGGCCCGGCTGAGTCCCCTTTGCGCTGCTCAGTAACAGAACAGGTAACGTAAAACTGCTCTAAAGGGGCAGCACACAAGTCCGCTGTTGTAGCGGAATCCTGAGTAGCTTAAAGCCAGCATACTCGGCTCTGGCCACCCACCTCTCCCTCCACGTAGATAGGTGTCCAGGATAGGAGAGGGCACGGCCACAGCAAGATGTAGTCTGGTGATCTAGGGCTGGCAGAAGGGCTGAAACGTAGGGCTGGAAGGGTCCTCGAGAAGTCATCAAGTCCAGCCCCCTGCACTGTGGAAGGACCAAATAGACCTAGATCATCCCTGACAGGGGTTTGTCCAACTTGTTCTTAAAAGTTTTCAGTGATGGGGACTCCATGACCTCCGTTGGAAGCCTGTTCCAGAGCTTAACAGCCCTGACAGTTAGAAAGCTTTTCTTAATATCTAACCTAGATCTCCCTTGCTGCAGATTAAGTCCATGACTTCTTGTCCTACCTTCAGGGGACGTGGAGAACAATTGATCCCCATCCTCTTTATAACGGTCAGCATATTGGAAGACTGTTCTCAGGTTCCCCCTCAGTCTTCTTTTCTCAGGACTAAACAGGCCCCGTTTTTTTAACCTTTCCTCACGGGGCAGGTTTTCTAAACCTTTATCATTTTTGTTGCTCTCCTCTGGACTCTCTCCTGTTTGTCCACATCCTTCCTCAATGGTGGTGCCCAGAATTGGACACAGTACTGCAGCTGGGGCCTCACCAGTGCCCAGCAGAGTGAGACAGTTCCCGCCCGTGTCTTACATACAACCCTCCTGTTAATACACCTCAGAATGATACTAGCCTTTTTTGCAACTGCATCACATTGTTGATTCATATTCAACTTGTGATCCACTATCACCCCCAGATCCTTTCCAGCAGTACTACCCCCAGCCAGTTGTTCCCCGTTTTGTAGTTGTGCATTTGATTTTTCCTTCCTAAGTGAAGTACTTTGCACTTGACTCTATTGAATTCCATCTTGTTGAATTCAGACCAGTTCTCCATTTTGTCAAGGTCATTTTGAATTTTAAACCTGTCCTTCAAAGTGCTTGCAACCCCTCCCAGCTTGGTGTCATCATGAAAGACTGCTCCAGCTGACAGAGATTAGAGCACTCCCGAGGCTGCTCTAACTTGTGCCGGGGGTTCATTTGACCCAGGATAGTGGGAGGCAGAAAGGTTGTTTAGAGTCAGCTTTGCCTCCCCTGTGGCACAGCTGGTGATTAAATTGTAGGATTTTTCAGATAACAGTGGAGATTATCCAGAAGAAAAGCATCAAGGCCAATCAAATCACTAAGTGGATTCCAAACCCTGGGGTCACGTCTTCAGAAGCCATTTACTATACAAAATTTAAATCTTATCACATAGTTTATTTGACAAATGACTTGGCAATCTGGACTGTCTCAAGCGATTATTACTCCTGCTCAGAGCAATTCTGGATTTTCAACCACAGTTGCAACGATAAAGAATAATGGGTTTGCCTGAGTCCCTAAAGCTTTGCTCCTGACATGCCCGACAAGATCTGTTGTGTTATCCACTTGTGCTCGGAGCTACAACTGCTATTTCTCCTCACGCCAGCATCTCAGCCATTGCCATGTATGCAGAAGTGCAGATCAATGTATAGCCAAGCACTCTGTCTGTGAGGCATGTCAGAGTCTGCCAAAAACTGATCTGACCTGTTTATGTGCTGCAGCGAATAATATTTTGCTTTCCTCTCTGGGGATTTCAAAGCACTTGACACTCACTAATGAGTTAACTCTCATGAACATCTCTGTGATGTGGGAGAGTCACTAGGTGGTGTTATTTTGGAGGTGCCCAGGGGAGGGGAGATGGGAATGGTGAGTTTAGAGATTTTGGCTCCAGTAAAATGAATGAGATTGGCCTTATCCAAACTGAAACCAAAAGCTAGGCACCTCCGGAGTTGTTCTGAGTTGGACCTGGGCCAGAAGGGAAGAGTTTGAATCCAGGGATTTGGCCCTCGGCCCTGGAAGTTCTGGGTGTGGCTTTTCTCTAATTTACCAATCATTAGGTTAGATGGTGATTAAATCCAAACAGCCAGATTCTATGAAATCATTAAAAAAGACCAAGAACAAATTGATGTAAAAGTGAGCTGAAGTGTTTATGTTCGGGGCTGACCCACATGCCGGGGCACTCAAGGTGATTAAACTGTCCAGTGGCAATTCGTTTTATAATAATCAAATAAATGAGTGTCCTGTTGGACAGTGATAGGATGATAAAGTGGGAACCCAGTATGTTAAGTGAGGCAGTAATAAACCCCGTGTTTCTGTAAGAGCTCGTAAGGATGAGAACACAGCTGTGAAGCAGTTTCTGTAAGCCAGTGCCAGGTGTATTTCACTTTTTATCGCGTTTGTTCAGTAAATTGAGTTCACAGCTCAAATTGCACAGCCCACTACTGAGTGCTACAGATAACACGGTACCGGAGGAGAGCTGCAATTGACATAACTACCAGCAATGGTGCCTAATTTAGTTAATCTGCTCAAGATTGAGGGAAAAGATATAGAGCAGAATTCTGTGTTCTTTGTCCATGGAACTTTTCCCATAGGAGTCTCATGGGTCAGTTAGTCTTGCCCCTAAAGGCCTGGAGAAATGTGCAGTATCCTGAATACAAGACGTCTGTATTTAAGCAGAGACTGTTTAAACCAGGGGTCGGCAACCTTTCAGAAGTGGGGTGCCGAGTCTTCATTTATTCACTCTCATTTAAGGTTTCGCATGCCAGTAAAATATTTTAACGTTTTTAGAAGGTCTCTTTCTATAAATCTATAATATATAACTAAACTATTGTTGTATGTAAAGTAAATAAGGTTTTTAAAATGTTTAAGAAGCTTCATTTAAAATTAAATTAAAATGCAGAGCCCCCCGGACCGGTGGCCAGGACCCGGGCAGTGTGAGTGCCACTGAAAATCAGCTCACGTGCCGCCTTTGACACGCGTGCCATAGGTTGCCTACCCCTGGTTTAAACAAATGCACACTACTCCAGTCTGTACTCCCAGCGGAGAGACACAAAGGGTTCCTGGAAGAAAGGAGAGAGTGAAGGATATTTCCCAAGGAAACCAAGAGAAAACCCTTCCCCAGCAACACAAATGAAAGCAACCAGGAGCTTAAATCACGTCCCCTCTAATTAAAAGCAAATACTGTAACTGACGTGTTTGAGGATTTAGTAGTCTGTGGGCCTGATTCATTGCTTGTTGCTCCAGCATTAGGCCATTGTAACTCTGTACAACAGACAGCAAAATAACACATTGGTGAATTGGCCATGGATCTGTGGAATAATACTGTCTTTCAGTAGCTTCTGTTTGCCAGAAGCTGGGAATGGGCGACACGGGATGGATCACTTGATGATTACCTGTTCTGTTCATTCCCTCTAGGGCACCTGGCACTGGCTAGATGGACCTTTGTTCTGACCCAGTATAGCCGTTCTTATGTATGTTCAGTAAAGCGTTGGTCCTGCCATGTGAGCTTACAAGGAAGTAGAGACTAGGTGCAAGTTTCTGATTACAGGACTTCTTTCTTCACTCAGGCAAAACTCCCCTGGACTTCTCTGGGAGTTTTGCTTGAGGAAGGATTTCAGGATTTGGTCCAACATGAACAGCAATGGCCTTATTGTATAGCAACTGGTTTTACCTGGTAGGTTTGTCAGAGCTCCAGTGTCAAGTCATAGGATCATTTTATCTCGACCCAAACTTATGAGTTAGTGCTATCCAGTGCTGGTGAATCTCATCCATCTCCTGCCCTGTGGCAGACAGTGTAGAATGACCAAAAGGAGCATTACTTGCATGTCTGTGTTTGAGCAAGCTGTGGAAACGCTGTACAGCAAACCTTCTTAGGAAGTCTGCACTGCAGAGCCTGTGCTTCAGACCCTAACGCAGCTCTTTGTTTGCTAACTAGGAGGTGTACGTTGGGAAAGAGACGATGTGCACTGTGGACGGTCTGCACTTCAACAGCACGTACAGTGCTCGCGTCAAAGCCTTCAACAAAACAGGAGTCAGCCAGTACAGCAAGACCCTGGTCCTACAGACGTCCGAGGGTAAGACGCTTGAGCAATGTCATTGCGAAATGATACACCAGAGCCAGCACTGCCCACACATAGGGGCCGTAAAATCCACGTCGCTTAGCATTGCGATGCAAGGAGTAACTCCATGGCTCCGAATTTAAAAAGCCAAACATTGCAAAAAAGTGACTGTGACAGGAAGAGTAAAGGTTATAAGTCAGCAGGCCAGAGCAATGTCAGCAATTGTCTTCCAGGCCTTTCCTTCGCTGAATATTTTAGTGAATTACAGCGCTCTCTTGGGAGGAGAGCTGGTGATGTGATGACAGGCACCTCAGAGAAAAGCATTTAGGATTTGAATGATAACAGGTTCGCACCTTGGATGGAGTTGTATTATTCTAAAATGAAGCTCAAATGTCTTTAATTCCCTTTAAAAATAAAAACAATTCCAGAGAACCCAAGGACTGTGCTTGGTTGCATTATGATTGTAATGTATGGTGTTTAGTTACACACTCTGTGGTGTACTGTAAGGATGAGAAAGACTGTGGGACCATCTGGGGTTCTTTCTATATAACAGCAAAGCCGCACCAATTCTATGTACAAAGCTAACTACATCCACCTCCTTCAGCTGCCTCGGTTAGAATATTAAATGCTGCTGTTAAGCATAACCAGAGGGAAACCTTTCTCTTCCTGCCTTTAAATACATCTGTCACACCAGGCAATTTATCCATCTTGGAAGACAGGCTTGATTCTGACATTCAGGTCGGGAGTCAGACGGCTAGTTTAGAAAAATGACTTGGGAGTTAGAAACAGCAGGTAATAATCTCATGATAAAGGCTGTCATCTCAGTGCCAGCACATCAGCAGTCCTTTAAAGTATAGTTATTAGCAGAAAAGTGACCCCTTTTTTTGTAGTTCTCCACACCTACTGGTATTCCCTTTCCATAATTTCCAGACCCACATCGCTCCATTTTTCAAGCCAAATCCAGGTGTCTCTAACCACCAGCACCGCAAGCTTAGCCTGGCTCTAGAAAACCAAGCCGTGCGCCTTCCGCTTCGTGCAGTTATTGTCAGCGCTAGAGATACTGGAACCAGAGCATAACTAGTCGTTCTGTTGATGGTGCATAAGGCAGTTTAAACACAGCTTGTCCATACGCAGAAGCTGCGGCTTTTGAGTGTTGCCAAGAAAAAAGGTGTTGTGATCAGAAACCTCAACACAGACGCGTAGGAGCAGATTCGGATGTAGCCATTTTTACGTCTCTGACTTGTCATGCGTCAGGAGATGACGCCTATTGTTCAGACGGAAGCCATAATGCTTCCCTTTGTTTTGAGTATGTCGGCAATACAGACGGATGAAGTGTAGTGACATGTCTCGGAAGACAGAGCAGAGAGAAGCTGGAGCAAGAGCTGCTCTTCCTCCTTATCTGAGCTGCCGGAGAAGCAAGCCTTTTCATTACAAATCATGGGCCATATTTTGGCCTCTGACACTTACATGCGTCCCCCGCTGGCATCCACGTGAGTTCTGCACGTGTTAGCGTGGACCGATGTGGGGCCCATGAAAAGTGCCGTATTCCCCCAAGAGCTCACAGGATGTACAGAACGACAAACCATCTCCAAAAGAGTCGGAACATTTAGGGCCCTCGACAAAGCTCTTCTGCACCACTCCTGCTGCCAAAGGGAAAGCTGGAGAGCGGCGCTAAGCAGAGATTTTCACGCGTGGAGGGACCCCCAGCTGGCTTAGAGCTGCTGTGGCAATTCAACACCAACCAGTCCCAACCCCCACCAGCACAGGGACAGGCAGGGGTGTGGCCAGAGTACCATAACCTCTTGCACCCCCCAGCTGCGTCACAGACACTGTGGGGTCATCACCAGTCAGTGTAAGTGAGAGCAGCACTGGGGCTGCTTTAATTTACATTAGGGGTCAGATTGGCCCTTGACTGCCCTGAGGATTGTATAAATCCACACCCCTTGGCTCCTACACAAGTGGAGCTCGGCCAACCCCCCAGATCTGGCCCATGGAGCATTTCTTCAGCACTTGTACTAGAAGGTCCTTGATTCCTGTTAACCACAGCAGGATGTGAGTATCTAATTGCCTGTATCCTGAAATGGAGATGTACCCTTCCCTACCTGAATGGCACAACTGGGGCAGTATTCCAGGAGATACCTAATGAGCTGAAGTCGCTGAGCCAGATTGTGATCTCATGGTGCTTTTATAGCCGTACGACTCTATGGACTTCACGAGGGCCACCCCTGATTTATAGCAGACGTAGGGAGATCCAAATCAGGCCGTCCTTTCACAGGGAAATCTTAATTCAGAGAGGCACCTCACTTCCCTCCACCTTGCTAAATCCATATTTATACTGCGTTAAAAAATAGTGCATTTGCACCCAAAGCACTCCCTCTGGTCGGGCAAGGACCATCTCTCGTGGAGTCCAGCTTCAGAACTCAAGTCGTCCAAAGCTCACCAAGAAACCCCAAATCCGCCCGCTGCTGGTTTTCAAAGTCCTCTACCTGTGTGTAAAAGAGAAGCCCAGCATCGAGCAGAAAGGGAGAGAAGGAAAGAGAGAACCCAAACCAGACTGTTCATGGAAGAATAGCTCTATGAAAATTACTGTATGTTGTCTGAGCAAGAACAGTGAATGCTGGGGAGGTCTGGAGAACAGGGAATTTAGGTAGGCAGAACACCTCCTGGAATTTAGCCCAGGTACTGCCACCATAATCCATTTCTGACAGAAGCGTCATGGCTCTTTAATGGCAGTATGTGGTGCGGATGTTGGTTGCACGTCCCACTCACGAGATAGCACCTCCAGCAGCACAGTCCCCTCCAACACGGTTCAGGGACATTGGTTCAGTACTGACTCAGAGGGCAGAGAAACATCTCCTGATACCACCATTAATCTGTGGATCCAGGCTTCAGGTCCCACTCTTCCCTCAGCCCCCTGATCCTGCCCTGCCCATGGTAGAAGTTAGAGCAGCTTTAGGGCTGTTCTAATTTGCACCCAGCTGCCAGCATAGATATAGATTTATTATATATGGTATATACCTGGTTACACCTGGCTCTGCGCCCCATCTAGGGAAGCTATTGCTGGCCAGTGCACAAGGGGGTGGGTTTTGTTTGGAAGTCTCCCCTTTATACAAACTAAAAAGCCAATGCAATGAGAAATGATGAGCCCCTATTGTTACACATCGTACCATCCCAGAGCGCCCCCTCGCAGGGAGAGCTAGTGCTATGGCACTTCCACCTCCATCTCCCCATATCGCACCCCCTATGCCAGAGGCTATGGGAGTGGGGTGTGTCGCTGGCTACGTCTGGTGTGATGGCACGTCCGCTTCAGTTTCCCCACAATGATCGGCAGCCTCCTCTGCCAAGCCACTTGAAAACGTTCGCCCTTCCAGGGGACCAGAGTCCTTCAAAAAAAGCCCCACAAAGCCCTGAAAAAGGGAATATTTGGCACAGGCTCAACACTCAGGTTTCCTCTGGGTGGATATTTGCATTGTGGTATCCAAAGTCCACGCCTGTCCACCTGGCGCAGGCCCCACATAACATAGGAGCCCATCAGAAGGCTTCTGTTGATGGTCCCAGCACAATGGCGTTGTGCTTGGAGCTCTCTTTCCAGCATTTGCCAGGAGACAGGCTTTCAGAAACAGAGCTTTTGTTCACTGGAGTCTTTTTACTGAATGGCTCCTTTTTTCTTATTCCAATGAAAAAGAAAAAGAGCTAAATGTGTCCCAAAGCATTTTCTCCTCTCAGAGGCACTCAGCGCTCTTTGGGCCCAAAACAGAGAAATAAATTGTGCTTGTATTCATCTTAAGGGTATCTGAGTGAGTCATTAAACAGATCCCTGCTGCACTGACAACTGGTTTGGGGTATTATTTCTGGCCTATACCGCAGAATTGGGCTTCTGAGTGCAGATTTGCATGACCTGGGTTTAGCAGAGTGCTTTATCCTTCCAGCTCCGTAAAATACTGTGGAGCGTTTTAGTAGGAGGGGAAATGAGAAGAAAAGAAGAGGAAGGAGCAAAGAGAAGAAGATCATTCGGAACATGGCCGTGCTGTTGTTACCGTTGTTAATCTCTTGTTAGTAACTCGTTACTAACTGCTTAGCTGAAGGCATTTGGAGGTCTGGTTCATTTGTTTAATTACTGATTTCCAGCTCTGGCTTATAGGGCCTGATCCAAAATCCACTGAAGTCAAAGGGAGTCTTTCTGTTGACTTCAGTGCACATTGAAATAGACCCAAGGGAACCATGGGGCTTCGTGTGCCATGCCCCCACCACTACCTGTAGTACAGCCACAGGAGCGGTAAAAAATTTTCTCTCTTAACTAGGGAGACAGTATGAGGAGCAAGTGGGGCAGGAGGCTCAGAGGGGACGATCTGGGGAAACCTCACCGCGGGGGGGAGGAGGTAGCAATGTGCTAGTATCTCTTTGGGCACTTTCACCCTGCATGAAGAATAGGATGGTCCATGCTGCAGGAGTTTGGCAGAGAGTGTTTTGTAAAATAAAAACGTTGAGTTTCAAGGCAGGTTCCTCAGTGATTCGAGTATCTACGAATAGGGCATCTGTAGACAGAGACCTCGATCCAGCTCAGTACTTCAGCCCATGCTGAGCTGTAAGCACATGCATGAGAATGCTCCGCGAAGCCAATGGGACCGTTCCCAGGCAATAGATTCCCAAGGTGGTAGGGACCTCATAAATCTGACAGACAGACAATCCTGATAAACATACTCTCGGCTGTCTTAAAGGGCAATTTTGTTGTCCATTTTAAGAGATGACAATTTGCTCTTTTAAGGGTCATGCTAGATGCCTGCCGTGGGGCCGGATGGACTCCTAGCGATGAGGATGTTAATTGCACAGAGCCATTTTAAGCAGACAGTCCCACAAGATGAGCAAAAACATTCTCCAAGTAGCCTTTTTGTTTCCCAGAGATGAAGAGCCACATACCCCGTATTTAACCCTCCGACCTAAAAATGGCAGCAGTTTGTCTGCTGTTGTTAGCAAGGAACTGAACGCAGTTGCGGCTGCATGATAGCTTGAGATCGTTTCGTCTCCCCAAGTTGGTGGCGGGTTATTGTATGGGTAGCCCTAGAGAGGGGTATCCAAGCAGACGTGTCTCCTGTCTGTTCTCGGAGGACAATTTGTGACCCTCCCTTAGCAGGTTTACAGGGCATTGGTACTGTAAATGTGGACCAGCCCGACTTAATTCTGTCCATGGTTGCTGATGAGATCCTTGGATGAGGTTCAGCCCCCTGATTTATTTTTCGGCCTGTCTTTTCTTAACTTTGTGGTGCCCAGAGTAGGTGATTTCATAGCGGTTTTAGAGCTCCAGTGAAACCGGCTTCCAAGAGAGGTCTTACAGAACGGCCTGGTTCTACTGCACTGCTCTGTAAAACCTTCAGACCTGATTAGGACACAAGCAGACCCTCACACGAACAGCAGTTTTTCATGAGGGCAAAGGACAGGCAGAGCAAGCGGTAACTTGGATTCCCTGAGCAGTGCAGAAGGTGAGGATTAGAACACAACAGGAATGACTGGCAGCCTGCCTTCCCCAGTAGGGAGCAGTATTGCTGGGGATGGAGATCTTAGAGCTGGCTTAAGAGAAGTGTGACAGCGTGACTCTGTGTGAGAGCAGAATTTAATCCAGACACTGAGTGCCAGAGGACTCATTACGGGTGCTGATAGGGAATGTCTCTGACAGCACAGCAGCCTTCTCCAAAGCTTCACATCTGTTACCCTATCGTAGGGTTGGCAGACACAAAAGTTCAAATACCCTTTAAGGCACGTGTACATGCTGCAGACCCTTATGCTTAGATCTCATCTCCTCCTTCCCTCCTGCTATCGCCCAGCGTCCCTCTGCCTTTTCTATCCGCTCGTTATTCTCATTCGACCAAGCGCTTTTGGATTCCAAAGAATTTAGACTAAGCAGGGGCTACATCCAGGGCCCATCGTAAGAACCAATTACCATGTAAGGCTTTGTGCTAGGAGAGGCTGCTGTATGCTGGCTCTGAATGATGGAGCCCATTTGGTGGAGCAGGTTACCGTGAAGTCCCCTGACAGGTAAGCAAACTAGAAGAAGGGTTGGAGCTTAGGTTTCCCATGGGTATCACAAGCCTTCAGAATCACCAGACAAGGGATGCTTACAGCTTCATCAAGAGCTTCTGCTCACAGCTGCCTGCCTATGACGGGTGGAAAGGCTGTCGGGGCAGGCATCAGGATAATGACAGTGCACTTTGGGAGTAGGGTGGTCACAAAGGACCTGGATTGCCATGGTGGGACAATGAAATCTCACCTATACAGCGTGGTAGCCTGCAGTCACTCTGAGACAGATCCGCTGCCCATTGAAGTGAATGGGAGGACTCCCAGCAACTCCAGTGGCCATTGGATCAGGCCCTCAGATCACAGGGATAACTCCTAACAAAACTCCTATTGGGAGGATCAGGTGTGTTTTGATAGATGCAAAGAGTTATCCAGAAACTCTTAACCTGTGGAACTCATTGCCAGGGATTGTTATGAAAACCAAATCTATAGTGGGGTTCAAAAAAGAACTAGATAAGTTCATGGAGGGTAGGTCCAACAATGGCTGTTAGCCAAGATGGGAAGCTGGGAGTGGACAACGGGGGATGGTTCACTCGATGATTGCCTGTTCCATTCATTCCCTCTGAAACACCTGGCATTGGCCCCTGTCGGAAGATGGACCTTTGGGCTAGATGGACCTTTGGGCTAGATGGACCTGGGCTAGATGGACCTTTGGTCTGACCCAGTATGGCCCTTCTGATGTTGTTAAACACACCATCCTGTACCCCCTTTGGGTGAGGTGGGTTTTTGAGGGCACTTTTAGTAACACAGTTTAGATCAGCCTCGCAAAACTGCATTGACAGGTTACCAGCCCAACACAAAACCTCCACAGCCTGCCCTTTCCTCTGATGAGTATAATGGACAAGAGAGTATATGATAGCATGTAAAATACATCTGCTGGGACTTGGGTATGGTAAGATGTGCATCTCCCTCGGTGGGATACGTTACTGTGATGCCTTCCAGAATTTGCTAAAAATAGGATTTAGCCTAAGAAAAGCTGATCAGATTTGTCTTCAGCTCCACAGGGATGTTTTTGAAGACTCAAATATGTTTACTGGTTACAGCGTCAATGATACGGTATTATTGAGTGGTATCTGTGCTCCAGAACTTCCTGTGTCCTCCTGCTCAGCACACGTGCTGCAGCACAGCCTATGCATGTTAAAGTGTCTGCGTTCTGCACCGGGGGCTCGGCTCCGGTAACGGTTTGAAGTCAGCCCGCAGATTTCTGATGTGGGGTTTGCATTGATCTTACGTTTAGACACGGAGTCAGAAGAACAGACCCTCCCTTTTCCAGTGCCTTTGGAAAGATTTCAGCTCCGTAGAATGAGTCCTTTCTCCTCCACACTTAATCTACAACCCAGCTTCTCGGGGAGATCCTACTTTGAGCTAAGATCCTCGTCCCACCCGCTGAGCTTGCATTCTTCTTTACAGTCTCTGAATTCAGCCGGTGAGCTGAGCACGTCTGGCATTTCCTCTTGATCTGTGCTTTTGGGCAGCTCCGAAGTATTTGTTTGTTTTGTTTTGTTTTTTTCCCATGACATTCATATGCCAGGGGGATAAGTTGTTCTGTTTGTCAGTGGCCTGCTCCCGAAGTGAAGGGAATTTGGATGATGTAGCTTTGTGGTGTATATTTCTATGTAACAACAATACCATTGTCGCTGTCATTTAACGGCATTGATTAGCAAGCCCCGGGTCAGTGCACAATTCCTTATACGACAGCTATTATGAGCAAGGGAGGAGCCGTGCTGGAATTACGGGAACAGCACTGGCACACGCCGCTGAGGGAATGCTGGGGAGATACGGGAAGGTTCCAGGAAAGTCAGCTGCTGCCGTAAGATTTGTTCATTGCAACTCTTTCGAAGGCTGTTCGATTAACCCTCGACCCAACAGACCTTTTTAAAAAGAGATGTTAAAAAACACAGAAGCAAGCAGGGCGTTGAGTGGGCCACAACTCTTCTCATCTGAGGACTGTCGAGTCTGATTTTTAAAGGTGCTGAGTATCTGCTTCTCCCACTGACTTAACTTTGAGTGGTGGGTGCTCAACACCTGTCAAAATCAGGCCCTCTGATATGTAAAGCCTCTTTTTCTGCAAAGGGGAGGAAAGAACATGAATAAAATTCTGAGTAGCGTGCAAGGCAGTTGGTTATAAGCACAGCCCCCCAGGTACCCTGCCTGCCTCCATAGTCCTTGCCTTAGTGGTTTGTGACAAGGGTTTAGGCCAGGGGTCTCAAACATGCGGCCCGTGGGCCGCATGCGGCCCGTGGGGTTCTTTCGTGCGGCCCGCCAAGCTCCCCATGCCCCCCCCCCCCCGCCTACCCCGTGCCGCCGCGAGCCCCGTGCCGCTCCCTGAAGTGGCTGAACTACTGTATGTTCCTGCAGCCCCGGGCAGGGGGGTGGGAGGCGAGTAGAGGGCTCCGTGCTCTTGCAGCTCCCATTGGCCGGGAACTGGGAACCGCGGCCAATGGGAGCGTTGGGGGAAGTACCTGGAGGAGTAGCAAGAGCAGCACATGGTGCCGTTTCCCCTTTCCCCCTCCCCCCCAGGGACTCCAGCCGCTTCCCGGAGCAGAGCGGAGTGGGGCCGGGGACAGGGCAGGCAGGGAGCCTGCCCTGGCCGCGGTGCGCGGTGCTGCCACCCCGGATCCGCTCTAGGTAAGCGGCGCCAGGCCGGAACCCGTACCCCGCACCCCTTCTGCACCCCAACCCCCTGCCCAGAGCCCCCTGCCGCATTCCACACCCCTCCTGCACCCCAACTCCACACCCTGCACCCCTCACCCCTCCTGCACCCCAACCCCCTGCCCTGAGCCCCTTGCCACACCCTGCACCCCTCACCCCTCCTCCACCCCAACCCCCTGCCTGGAGCCCCTTGCCACACACTGCACCCCAACCCCCTGCTGCACCCCTCACCCCTCCTGCACCCCAACTCTCTGCCCAGAGCCCCCGCCGTACCCTGCACACCTCCTGCACCTCAACTCCCTGCCCTGAACCCCCGCCACACCCCTCCTGCCCCCCCTGGGGGCAGGGAGGGGGCAGAGTTGGGGTGAGGACTTCAGGGAAGGGGTTGGAATGGGGGCAGGGAAGGGGCGAGATGAGGTGAGGCGGGGCAGGGGCGGGGCCTCATGGAAGGGGTGGAGTGGGGGCGGGGCCAGGGCAGCAAGTGGGGCGTGTCAGTGATGCGGCCCTCGGGCCAATGCACTAGTCCTCATGCGGCCCTCGAGGTCATCTGAGTTTGAGACCCCTGGTTTAGGCTGATTCACGGTGCAAAGTGCAGCCAGAGTCTCCTTTCCCTTGCGGTGAACAGCGACTAGCAAAGGAGCGGCAGGCATAGCCGATCTCTTTGCTGCTTTTTCATAATCATGGAGACCAATTTTTGCACATTTCTTATTTCTAAAGCTCCCAGGGCCTCATTCTCCCGCCGTGCCGGGTTTAAACCAGTGTCACTCCAGTGGCATAACCCCCAACTTACTCTGGCTCAGCAAGGGGAGAGTGGGGTCCCTTTTCTTTTGTTTCCATCTCACAACTCGGAATGAGGAATGCTGCAGCATGACAGTTGCCAGAACATACAGGGGCCCCTACCTCCTGTCAGCAACCCTTTTTTTCTTTGTGCTTTGATGTTGTTCATTGTACTGCTGTGCACTGCTGGCTTGAACTGTTTTGTTATTGGACGTTTTGACTTTGTGTCCAATGTACCGAGATCCAATGTAACGGCTTTGATCAATACCTGTATGTGGAGTGTGTATCTTTGGGATCACAGGCTGAGGTCTGGGAAGCGGGTGGGAGTGGGGGACAGGGGCTGGAATTTTACAAACCCATCTAACCACTTTCTTCTTATTTGTCCTGCTGATGGTTAATTTGTATTACAGTAGAGCCCAGAAACCTTGAAAAAAAAACCTTTGAAAGGGGGCACAGGGCACGATTCATTAAAACTGCCGCAGCCGCCATTGCAGCGTTTTACCCAGCAGGAGTTAAGTGCAGCGGGAGGTTCAATGAGAAATATACAAGATGTACCCTGCCTGGAGGGACCGGGGTGAATGTGCTAGAGGAAAACATTGGCACAGAGAAAACACCTCCATTTTTTGCATGCAAATCGATTGAAACCAGTCACAGACCCATCCGGAGCAGTCCAGCCCTAAAATAGTCGGACAAAATGGGATCGCTTCACTCCCATGCTGGTTCTTCTTTCCCCCAGATGCAAAAATATCCCCTTTTCTCGATAAATCGCTAAGGAGTAATAAGGGAAGAACAGTTTGTATGAAGCTACAATCGCTTCTTTATCAAATTAGATACATTTGGGCCCGATTCTCTGGTGCGGTGCAGCCACTTTGCCCTGCGATGGTGGCAGAACGTGGCTATAGAGTTGGCGTAAATGACCCTAGTCAGATTACCCCAGTGCAAGGAGAATTCTCCGTTCGCACACAGCCAATATGGAGGGTTTTACACCATGTCCTTCCCAGCCATCAGTGAAGCTGGGGAAAAGGGGACATGGGTGGTGAACTCCTACACTATGCAATCCCCTGTGTCAGCCCTTTGGAGCTGTCGACAGCCAGTAGTTAGAGCAGTCTCCTGGCTGCACACAGGAGCTCCAGGATATGTCACGGGAACCATGGAAGGAGGTTGCATAGCACCTGCACACACTCACTCTGGCTCTGCTCAGTGGTCAGCCTCTAATTTTCATGAGTACCAAATGCCATCAGTAAATGCTCAGTGTAATGTCGTATAATGACACTTAGCTCTCACTGCAGCATGATTACTCTTAAAATACGGCAATAGCTAAACTAGAGTTATGTAGCTACCTAAAAGCCACCTACGTTAACATGAAAAGTGATCAAGGACTCGGTCAACCTTAATCCACTTGCTCTTTTTTTGGGGGGTGGATTTCAAACGATTTTTTCAGAATAACTAGATATTCTCCGTCTTACTGGAGAGAGTTCTCTCTAAGTCAGATGCTGTCTACCCATCTTGTTCCGATTTCTTTCCCCAGAGGAAGTCGCGGACAGTATTTTTGAACATGCAGCGTGTAAGGAGATTTACTGAATGGGGAAAACATTTACTTTTTGCTGCTAGAGGCTCTTTTTCAGAGGCCAGTACAATCCCTTGGACTCTAATGAAAATAGAGGCCAGGATCTTCAAAAGTGTCGACTAATTTTGGATACTTTGGGTTTTTAGGTTCCCACCCTGAGACACTTTAAAGGGCCCTGATTGTCAGAGGGTAAGTGTGCAGCTCTTTCTGAAAATCAGACCCCTTCCAGAAGTCTCTTAAGTTGGGTACCTAAAATCACTAGTCACTTTTGAAAATCTTGAACATGGTCTTTGGCTTTTAATGAATCAGGCCTCAAGTGATTGGATCAAATGGATAATTTTGTAAGTGTTTACAAGTATTTTTTGTGAGACTGGTTGTTACATCTTAGCTTTGATGTGTGAAATATAGTATCTCTTTATAGGATGCAATTTTGAGACACAGTCAGCGCCTTACTCTCAATTAGGCAAGTATATTTATTACAATTAAGTGGTTCTTACTTTGTGTTGGTCATTTTTTTATATTTGATTTGTATGTTAAGCCTTTTTTTGACAAAGTAAATAAACAGCTCACTATAATCAAAGTCTGTTTCCTACTTTACATCCTGTTTCTCAAATTCCATCCCAGTGATTTGAATGAGGAATGGTCATTTCGGTTTGGTGTTAAAGGAATTTTAAGTTCTTCCGCTTGTTGGTTTTAAAGAGAAACCTGAAGCTGGGCTGTGGAAATGGACTCCCCATCAAACTCTTATCCTTAAAATAAAATACATTTGGACCCCACCTGACCAAGGTACTTAAGCATGTGTCAGACTTTAAGTACATGATTAGTCCCATTGAAGCTAATTGGACTATTCATGCACTCAAAGTTAGACATTGACCTGGCTGAATCAGGCATTTGGGTCTGATTTTTACAGGTGCTGAAAACTTGCATTTCCTGGTGATTTCTGTTGGAGTAGCAAGTGCTCTGCAGCTTGCAAAATCAGGCCCCTTAATTCTTTTTGGAAAAAGCAAACCCTTTTAAGATGACCCGACTCAGCTAAATTCACCAAATGATTCATGCACCGTGTACTTTAACGCGCCCTTCATTTACAATGCAGGCTCATGGTGAGTCCATGTATACACACATTGCAGGACATGGGGGGGAAAAAGATTCATGCAGTACATGGAAAAGTATGTGAGCAAAAAAAATATTTCTGAATTCTTTATTTTAATAAATGCCAATTTTACTTCCTGTTTCTTTCCTGCATGCCTTTCATTTGGAATGACAACAGTTGACATTAAAAAACTGGTGGCAGGTATGGAACCCTTTATATTGAGTTATAAAACCAGTAAGTGAGCTAGCTTGTGAAAAGACACAGTAAATCAATGAATAAATCTGTTTTATTTTCAAGCAGTGTTTACTTGGGTGAGAATATGTGTCCAGGTGTGAGACTATGTTGTGGATATGTCAGTTTGAACTACATTAAATGCACAAAAGATCACAGGAGAGGAAAAAATCACCTATGAGGCTTGGATAGTGGTTTATGACATTCTGTTACTCTGTGTATTGTCAAAAAGGTGATGTTCTACCTGTCCGGTTTACTGTATCCAAGTCGCAATGTATTTAAATCGGCAATCATGCTGATTCCTAGAGGTTCTCAACATTTTCCAGAGCTCATATGAACTAGATTTTATAAAAATAAGATTGAAGGTTCTCTAGGGAGGTTACTCGCTGTTGTTTAATCTGTCGGTCAATGTAGATTTTTGTGTGTGCTGTTGATTACTAGACCTGCAAGCACTCCCCCCTCACACACACTCACACAGAGTGTCTGCTAAACTTTAATCCCCCTTCCCACACTGAGCCTGAACCTGCAAGGCATTACTCACATGAGTAATCTTTAGTCGTAAGAGTAACTATTATTAATATTTGTATTACACGACTACCTAGAGGCCCAACCAAAGTCAGGTCCCCAGTCTGCTAGGTGCAGTAGAAACATGTAGCGAGAGGCAGTCCCTGCCCCGAAGAGCTTACAGGCTAAATAGATAGGACCAACGACAGATGGGAGGGAATCAATGTGACAGGGAATCAATGTGTCTCACCCAAGGTCACACAGCAAGTCAGTGGCAGAGTCGGGAATAGAAGCAGGCTCTACAGCATCCCAGTCCTGTGCCCTACCCACTAGACCATAACAACCCCCAACCTTTGTGTAAAAGTTTGCAGGATCAGGCTCCATGACTCTGGTGTTGCTGGTCTGCCAGTTACCAGGCCTAGGTATCAATAGCCTCCATCAGTGATTCCATGCCCACAGGGATAATTTTTGAGCAAGGAGACCTTCTCCCATGGGTAAATTCTACTGAGTCAGTCCAGTCTCTCTCTACCTTCCTCTGAGTTTATAGTGAGCCGGTTCCCTGCTGTACTTGGTGATAAGCGCAGCCTAAGTCCACTGCTGAACCTCATGGTTGAGCTTTCTTCCTGCAAGGTGGCGCGTGGTGCTTCTCATCCCATCTGTGTGGCTTTGTTGCTGGAATGGATTGTTTCAGCCGTACTAAACAGCTATCCTTTGTGTATTTCCAGTGGCCTGGTTTTCGTTCGATCCCGGCTCTGCACACTCTGACATCCTCTTTTCCAATGACAACCTGACTGTCACCTGTAACAGCTATGATGACAGGGTTGTGCTGGGGAAAACTGGCTTTTCCAAAGGGCTCCATTATTGGGAGCTGTCGATCGATCGTTACGATAACCACCCAGACCCGGCCTTTGGCGTGGCTCGTGTTGATGTCCTCAAGGATGTCATGCTAGGAAAGGACGACAAAGCCTGGGCAATGTATGTGGACAATAACCGGAGCTGGTTCATGCACAACAATTCACACACCAACAGGTATGCCACAAACCCTGGAATCAGGTCTTCTCTAGACTCTCTTTCTCTCAGAGATCAAGGCCCAAACTCAACCCTGATGTAAGCTACTCCTTCAATGGCAGCTGCACACATGTACACTGGGAATGGATTTGCTCTCTAGAGCCTAAGGTGAAGTCCTTATGCTTAGTATAAACTAAGGGCAGTTCAGACATCCTTGCTGCTGTACCAGCTACAAGAACACTTCACCTACTGTGCTAAGAATGAAATGATCCCGGTCTATCTCTGCTTCCTAGTCCTCTGAACATTCATCCGTCTATCCGTGCAGAACATTTCACCACTCGTGAGTAAGGCACTCATCCCACACTCGTGCTAATAAACCTTTATCGCTTTTATACCATCTGGAGTGCTATACTGAGGTGTAGAAATTCTGTCTCCATTTTTCCGTGCAAGCCAGTTTGTCAGGATAGTACACTTATTTTGTAAGCAATGCGTTCTTCCCACACGCTCTTCCGCCCTTTCACTGGTAGTGTATGGCTAATGACTGAGTGCAGTTGGCCACCACTAGACCAGATGAATAGATGGAAGCACGCTGCTCAGCCAGTCATATGATGTAGGTGGTTGTAGATGGGTGAGACCCACCTGGATGCCAATTAGCATTGAGCTCGGAGGATTATTCTAATTGTGGTTGTGTTTGAGATGAGACTGGCATGTGCAACCATCTTAGAATACACGCTGTGGAGGGGTCTCGTAGCACCTGTGGCTCTGCCGTACTTTTAAAGTGACAGCATGTTACCCTTTTGTGTCTCCTACGTGCTCCCCCCACATAATTCCCTATGACGCTTCCTTACCTGGAGGGAAAGGAACAAGGGAAAATGTCTGCAGGCACCATACAGTGGAGGAACGTGTAATGGTATTAAGTTGTGTCCATTAGGCTGTCCATTGTTACTGTCAATCTTAACACGGAAACAAGAGTTCCCCATACAGGGCAAAGCTATTTTATGGCCCTTGGGACCCACCCATAGGGTTGGGGAGTCTTTGCATTGACTGCAATGGGAGCTGGATCAGGGCCTCAGTTGCTAAGTGAAAAGTGAGACTCAATAGTAATACCGACTAGAATTTTAAAAGGGGTGACAGACTGTGATGTTTGTTATGTGTTGTGGAGCACCAGACTTCGGCGTGTGGCACAGTCTTACAGCACTAGTGTATATGATTCCGGGAGATGCTCTGATTGTGTAATGGTTGCCTTACTTCTTTTGTCATAGGTTCTATAATCCACAAACAGTTTGGGCCAAATTTGGGGATCCATACTCAGTCCTCAGCCTGGCAAACACCCACTGACTTCCCAGGTGGCTCCTTAGGGATGGCTGAGCCGCAGTTTTAAAAGTTCAGAGAAGCCAGTCTTTTCCCAAGTCTCTGCAAACTATGTGATTGTCCTCTGGGGCACAATTCCGCCCTGAGACACACCTCCCTGCAAACGCTTCCATTGAAGATAATGGGAGCCCCGTGTGTGTATCCAAGGGGCAGAATCTGGCCCATCATCACTAGGCTACAATATTGTGCAGTTAGTGTGTACACGTGTATTTGTCCCTTGAAGTGTTTTTAGGCTGCACTGTTTCACTGGAGACTGCCAGGAATCAGGGACAGGGCTGGATTTCCAATTAGGTACAGTAGGCACGTGCCTAGGGGCATTCTAGGGGTGCCGTACCTCTCTAAAACTCTGTGAAACATGAAGGTCAGCTGTAGGTGTGGGGGCGCTGAAGATGCTGTGCCTAGGGGCGTGTAAGGTGTAAATCTGGCTCTGATCAGGGGTGTTGTTTTGTGCGTTTCAGGGAAGCCATTCCGTACAGACGCTGTAGCACGGCATTAAGTGATGCACATCATCTGACTTCCTCTTTCCCCAACAGGACCGAAGGGGGAATAACAAAAGGTGCCACCGTTGGAGTGCTCCTTGACTTAACCAGGAGGACCCTAACCTTTTCCATCAACGAAGATCAGCAAGGTCCTGTGGCTTTTGAGAACATGGAGGGCCTGTTCTTCCCTGCCGTCAGTCTGAACAGGAATGTACAGGTATGTGCTTTGTCAGAGAAAGAGGTTTCACAGCAGCAGCATATAAAAGGTCCGAACCTGATGGTGAGCTCCTGCCTTTGGAGCACTGTCTTTCTGTACATTTAGCACCATTCTTATCCACTAGAGTGTTCTCAACAGTGTAAGAAAAACCTCAGCAGCTGCTAGAAGGGGTGAGAACCTTTGTGGAACAGGGCAGTTTGGAAGAGTAAATATAATGACCCAGATCACTGGTGAGCCACTGACATCAAGATGTGCCTCTGGACAGCACATAGCTTGTTCCTTGCGCTTCTTCTCTCCCATGGATGGCAGGAGAACAGGAGTGCCACTGCCTTTGGCTCAGTAGAACTTGGCCAGGAACATCCTTCTCATCAACATCCTTATCAACCTCCTCCAGGAATCGCACTAGTTATTAAAAGTCTCCCTGTAAAGGCACGGGACTCACCCCTGTGGCACCTCCTGCTGGTCATCTCAGGGAATTCGCTCTTTTCCAGCCTGGGCGCCCTCTGCAGGCTGGTGTCCCGCTTGTAGCTGGCCCCGTGTCCCTCCCGGACCCCGGTGCCCCTTTACCCTGGGGCTGCCCCCAGCAATACCCCCACCAGTCTCTATGGGTCTCCCCTCTCTGGGAACCCCCCCAACCCTCTAATCCCCACCTTGCCTCAGTCTGGGCTACTGCCAGTCATCACCAAGCCCCCGCTCCCTGGGGCACACTGCAGTGTAAAAGCCACTCATCATGGGCAAGGGGGTTCGGACCTGCTGCCTTCCTCTGTCTCCCAGTATCTCTATGGGCCTTGGACCAGACCCTGCAGCCTGGGGAGTTGCCAGCCTGGAGCTCCCCTGCTCCTCTGGCTCTCCCCAGCCCTGCTTCACTCCCAGTCCCCTTTCTGCAGGCAGCCAGGCCCTGCTCTCTCCCAGCCTGGAGAGAGACTCCTCTTGGGCCTCTGGCTCACAGCCTTCTTATAAGGGCCAGCTGGGACCTCATTAAGCCAGCCACAGCTGTGGCTGCTTTCCAATCAGCCCAGCCTTTCCCCTGCCACAGCCCTCTCCCAGGGCTGTTTTCAGCCCTTCAGGGCAGGAGCAGGATAACCACCCCGCTACACTCCCATGTCCCACTGGTGTAATACCAAGGATGTTCTGCAAACTGTTCCACACACAGCAATTTCAGACACAGGCTCTCTTTTGAGCTCTTGACCATTCATGAACTCTATCTCCGCAATGACGACTGGAAGACCGTTTAATGTTTATCTTGCTCTGAACTAATCTGGTATTTTTAGTCTCAATTATTATTTTCTCCTATCCCCCTTATTGTCCTCTTCAAGGCGTTATTGGTTTCATTCACTCAGCAGACACTTTCACTGAGCCTGGTTTTGGTCTGCCCATTTTATCACCCTTTGCTTCTCTAAGCACCGCAGCATTGCCAAAAGCTTGTTAAAATCTTCCTAGAAGATGCCAGGAAGAAATAAGCTTGAATCGGTTAAGTCAGGACGTTTCAGGCAGTTTGGTGAGGTGCCCATGTAGTAGGTTCAGTTATTTATTTTGGGCAATATGGACATCAAAGGTAATCTTCCCTAGGCAGGAGAGAGAGACACAATGCAGCCATGAGCTCTATCCAGCACCCATGAATCCATGGAAAGAGTCCCATTGACTTCAGTGGGATTTGGATCAGGCCCTCGAGCACAAGGGGGAATTGGCTAGAAGTGCAAACATTGTGCCCGAATAAAGGGCATCCCCCATCTCCGTGCCCTCTAAGAACCATAGTCTGGCCCTTTCTTCACAGCTGATCCAGCGTTAACCTGATTTTATGGAAATCTGAGACTCCGGTGATCGATTCGGAGTACCATTATTAAATTGCTAAGCAACGCAGTCCTCAGTAAGATTATGATTTTATAGTGAGCAGTGACAGTGTGTTCAACACTCTGTGGTACTTGTCTGTGTATCTTTGTATGTGTACATGGGTGTGATACACATATACAAGCACCATTGCTCGATGAGTTTAATTCCCATCTCTACATCCATTACTTTGTCCTACGAGAGGAGAATATTTATCAAACCCCATTGCTTCCTGACAGATCAATAGAAGAGATAAAGTTTAAAATACCCAAATAATAGAGAAGCCCAAGGACATGCTGATAAAAATACTGCTAATAAACTCAAGGCATTCATTATCCTTTTCCCCCAAAGCTGTGTGAGTAACTCAAATGGCTTTATTAGGATTCAGAAGACTTTATTTTGGATAAAATCATTTGTAAATTTGACTCTAAAACCCCTACGTTATTCTGTAAGTAAAAGAACGAGTTACGCTTCCTTCCCACTCTGAATATGAGAATTAAACTATGCAGAAAGGAGAATTAATCTGAGAAGGGACAACTCTACACAGTTGTATGCATATCAGTGATGTAGACAACAAAGCAAGCTACAGACTCTGTGACACTGTTCACAAAAACTGGCAATCCTCATAGGTTTTGAGACTGTAGGTCAGCCAGTTACAAGAACAACCTGACGGGATATTTTCCCTAAACAGAATCCAGCAGTGGTTTGGCCGTCTCTCTGGTTGGTTGATGAAGTCTTCTCTTTGTGAATCATTTTCCTGAAAAAGCAAATATCAGTTTCTCTAATATGCGTGTCATAACAGATGAAAGAGAAGTGCTCTTCCATATTCCCTGGTATCTGTAGTGAAATCTGTGCACAGAAAGTTCTCTCCAGTATATTTGCAGAGATTGTCACAGACACAAAGGGGAGTGAGGGAGTTGGGCGCCTGATTCCCTTTTGTACCTTTGAAATCCTCTCCATTGCATACTCCTTGTTCTGCCACAATTGCTGCATCTGTAGCTGCTCAGTTATCAATGAGGGGAAAGTCCCTTCCCATGTCTATATTCCTGCCCAGAGAAAATGCTGCCAGGGGAATCTGCTGCTGCCGCAGACCAGCTGTGACCAGCAATGCCTTGGAACACAACAGAGGCGCTAAGGGCAGGGAGGCAGGCAGAATTCCTGGAGCCCACAGTTGTTCTAGGGACCCAGCATCCCCAGAGAGCCTTTCTCCTGGAGCTCGGTGCACCCAGTCGTGTGATCCCTGCTCCTCTTATTACCGATCACATGTGGGTGATCCTCTTCTGGTGCCACCCGGCCTATCCTGCTCTGTGGCCTTTGCCTTGCGTCCTGCTCTTGGTTCTGCACAGGGATGGACAGATGAGTGTGAATTAAAGGTACCGTGTCAGGACAGGCCTGCCAAAGACGTCAGGAGAGCATCACTGGCGTTCTCGGCGCCACGGGTACAAGGGGGAGGAGGCAGCGAACCCGCTACTGGGCATGAGGCAGCAGCAGGGAATACCACAAGAGGGGACAAGGAGGAGAGGCGTGGAGACGATGAATATTACAAGGGAAGGATGCATGGCTGGGGGGCCAGGGCTCCCAGTAATACATTTGGCTGCCCTCTATCACAGCGGGGCCTTTCCTCGGCACAGATTCTTCTGGGCATTTTGGAAGACTGGTGGTTTTTAAAGATGGGAAACAAAGCTTGAATCATCGTGGGATGAGAACGGTGCAAGTTATACACTATCAGCCAGATCCAGTCAGGGAGCCCCTGTGCCTCCCCAATCACACCAGAGGCGTGTCCTGCCGAGCGCTCTGTGCCCCTCCTCTCGCACTGCTCCTGCTGCTGCTCTGTGTGCTGCTGATGGCAATCCGCCTGCGCCAGGGACTGCGGGTCCACCACAGCCCTGATGCGCCGTGGCCTGCAGCCCGTTTCGCTAGTCAAGCCGAGCAGCCAGGGCACTCTCGTAAGCCAGAGCAGAATGCCAGCTGCCCACTGTGCTTCTTGCACATGGTGTTTAGACCCCTTACTCTCTTAAGCAAAGTCAGGGGTGGAAGAATGCAGATTGCTCTCTGGTAACAGGCCTGTCGTTGCAGGTGACGCTCCACACTGGTTTGCCG
This sequence comes from Emys orbicularis, assembly GCF_028017835.1. Taxonomy (NCBI): domain Eukaryota; kingdom Metazoa; phylum Chordata; order Testudines; family Emydidae; genus Emys; species Emys orbicularis. The sequence continues at coordinate 7,937,419 of NC_088686.1, read as the reverse complement.
GTCCCCGAATTCTATACTTCCAGGGCATCCATGCAGTGATGAGACTACTGAAGCCAGCTGCCTTTTCTCAGGATGAGTCAAGCGAGCTGCTTTACTTTGTCAAGAAGAGACCTCATAGGAGCCGGGGAATCTTTGGTCAGCTGGTAACTGGAGACCAGGGAAAACCAAAAACAAAAGCGAGAAGAGAAGAAACCGGCCTTCTCCAGTCTTCGTACTCCACGACCGCACGGCAAACCCGCTTGGCGTCTCCGGCACCGTACTGTGCGCGTTTGCTTTGCTGTTTAGCTCTTTTGGCTGATAAAGTACCTAGATAGCCTGAGATGTTATTCTGTGTCAGCTTTTCGGTTTGGGTCATTGCTTTGATTTGCTGTTATTTTTAAATGTGGGCTTTTAATTTCCTCATACGAGTGTGGTTGCTGTTGACCAGTTTAGCTGCTGCCATTGCAAGTGAAACCCTTCCAGTAACTTTCGACTGAGTTATACATCAGACAAAAGATGCTGTCTAAAGAAACCAGGGAGAGTCTCGGGGCAGGGGGGGAGCCCTTTGTGGGCAAGCATTTGCTGATGCCAGTCAAATTACCTCCAGTGATGTTTCTTTCCCTGTGGCCTTTCTTGTGGAGTACCCTCAAGCATATTTGTAGACATTGGTCTTGGATTACCAGTTAGTCTATACAGAGCCAGGTGGAATGCATCAAGTATTTGGAGACAGTCATATCCTTTATAGCAGATAGGGCCAAATTCTTCCCTCACGCGTGGGTGTGGCTCACACTGAAGTCAGTGCATCCCTGGGCAGGATTTGGCCCAAAGATTTTACTTTTAAATACCAAGAGGTTTGCCAGGGCTTCATCAGACCACTGTAATTAAGACGGGTAGGTAGCCGGAGAAGATAATTACATTTCTGATGGGATGATCACTTGGTTTCAGCAGAATAATTAGATGTTAATTGAACAGTTCTGGTTCTATAATTTATCATTTTCAAAGGGTTTTCTGTTGAGCTCAGTAGATGGACCGGGTTGTTTACCATCCTCCTGTTCCCAGGCACTGCAAGGCAGTGCGGATTTGCCAGAGGACTTGGGACGAGCACTTGCACCCACTCAGTGGCTTTATAAACTGCGCGCTACATAACGGTGCCAGCTGACACGGTGCTGCCATATCTAACAGGGCCTGCAGTTGGCCCTTTTGATATTAGCATTTATTTTTTTATAGCTACAGCGAAAACCTAGCCTTAAAAAACCACCCGACAGTGTCCTTTTTTTTCGTAGAGAGGATTCATTCTGTTCCGAGGTTAGCATCACTTGGGGAGCAGGAGAGAACAGAGAGAGAAGAGGAAAGAGAGAGTCAGAATCACAGTTCATGGCATTCACATTCTCAGGAATAAACATGCTTGTTGCCATGCCTACCTGTGCCTAACATTCTGCTTCCATTCACAAACTTAACTTTCTGGTAATTCAGACAAATGTCACATGTAAAAACGACAGATTATTACCACTGTGTTTAAATGCCAGAACGTTAACTTTTCCTGTTTCTGTAGTGAAGAGACTGCATGCCGCATGTTATTACACTTTCCTTTGGTTGATGACACTCTCTAGATTAGTTTCAGGGGCTGGAGAAAGACTCCATTTTGTTGCCCACCATTTGCCAAGCAATTGAGTTTGTTGAAAAAACATAGTTAATTGAACTGGGGATAGGGTGGGAGGGGAAGCTAATGGAATAATGTTCCAGCAAAAAGACATATGTAAATAGATAATCATTTCCTTTAGTGCTTACCATTCTATTTAGAATGTTCTTATTTGTTATATTGTTATTCTAGTATTAAGTTTACCTAATTTATTGAATGGGTGCTATCTTGTTCATTTAAACCTATTAGTTTATCTCAGCTACAGAAGAGCTGTGTTGCAGGACAACGCTGATCTGTTATTTGTTTAATTTCTTATGAGACTCAGTTGCCGGGCCACTGTGGACTCGTTTTTCATAGTCATTATATTCCCAGTTCTTGATGATGTTCATGATGCTTATTAGATTTCTAGTGACTTGTAACCCGTAGTTTACGCTGTACTGCAATCATAGCTGCGTACAGCTGCTGTACTAAAGAAAAGTGTTTGCTGTTCTAATAAATGACTTTTATGAGAGAACCGCATGGGTCCCCCGAGTGTCTTTCAGTTTTCCTCGTGCAGTCACTGGGGGTATTTACCGTAGTGACAGAATGTCCTGTGTTTGGAGCAGGAGATACTTAGAAGCCAGCTGGCCACCTCCTGCATTCTCTGTGACCCCGGGAAGGAGGCCTGTGCATCAGTGCCATTGACACAGAGACTAGTGTGTCGGTAAGCAAGTGCGAGGGGCCTGGGAGGATCCTCCCATACACAGAGCACAGGGAGCGAACAAGGCTGGACCTGGTGTGTGGGCTCCACATGGGAGAGGGAAGTGAGCAGGAGCCAGTAGGACTCACTCCTCCACTTCCTTTCCAGAAACTGCCACTGGGAAGCCCACAGGGGCAGCTGTGCAGACATGCCCAGGCAGGTATATTACCCCGTGGCCGACCATCTTTTCAGTGTTGCATTGAAGGATGTCGTGTGGGGTCCCTGCCGAAAGCTAAGAACTAGCTGATCTTCATGGTTATTGCAAGATGTTCGTACGGGAAACAATTTTAGAGTGATGTAACGTAGGCTATTGCGCTCCAAAACTGCTGGAAGTGAAACTTGTCACCTGAGGCGGGGGAGGTCTCAGAACTGACTCAATCAACACTGAGAACACTCAATATCCATGGGGCCAGCGCAAGCCCTGTGTTTACTGTCTGGCCCAGATGCAGGCTGGAGCATTTACAAAGCCAAAATAACCCCAAGAAAAGTCTCTGAACAGAGGACCCCCCTGGGCTACAAGACAATAGTCTGTAACTGTATCAGAGAAGAAGACAGGGCACAAGATATTATCCATTAGGGAGGAGACAACTACTAGCGGGAGGGTCTCCTGAGAGGGGGATCCCAGCTTTCTTTGATAAGCATAGGCTAAAGATTGCCTTTTATGTTCTTCTTTTATCTGTAACCTTATGTTTCCAAACTCCTGTACTTGCTTTTATTTGAATCTACCTCCAACGCTGTTAAATAAACTTCAGTTTGTTTTTACTATAGACACATCTACGTGCCTTGTGCTAAGGGGAGTGTTAAACTGAGGTGACACCGGTGAATTGGGGTTGATAGGGGTTGGGAAACTGCCGTTGCGGGTTTCCAGAAGATAAGGGGCTGGGCATTTGAGTGTAACAAAGTGGGTGTGTAAGTTACTAGCCTGAACTAGGAAAGAGCAGAGCTCATGGAGCCCGGAGCAGAGCGCCTGTGTTGTCAACCGATGGTGGCTGAGGTGTTTTTCCCCTGGTAGACACAGACAGGGCTCCCTCCTGCTGTGAGCAGGTGGTAGTGATACACCACAGACAGCTGGGTTCACCCTGCAACGTGTCACGGTAGCGCTGACAGGATCCCGGCTGTGATACTAGAGGCCGTCAGAACAGTGAGGTAGTGAGGTTGTTATGAACAGCATGCTCATAATCACATACGCAAATAAGGTTATTGCTGCCCAGACAGGCTGAACCCCCCTGCGCCGGGAGTCAAATCCAGCTGTGTTCTCTGGAGCAACCCCAGGGCCTGCAATGCCATTCTCAGGGCTAGACTGGGTGCTCATGCAAGGCCGTAAGAGGGAGACAAAGAACTCTGAACCCCCACCTCTAGTTATAGTTCCCTGATTATCTAATCCAAGGCCACAACATCCTCCCTCCCTTTCCTTTGCCTCCTCCACAGGGGAGCATGGGGGCTTTGCCTGCTCTCGCTCTCCCCCCAGAAGAAAGGAATGGAAAGAAATGGAGCTGCGTGTCCTGTTATAGACCAAGGGGAATGCGTCAGGCAGAGCTTTCCCCTGAGCACAGCCCCAAAAAGGGGTATCCACCAAGGCCAGCGAGTCACTTGGAGATCCTGAATTCCACCTCTCAGTGGGATGCCAGCATGTCTGGTCCTCCCCAAACCTCTGAACAGAGCGGGCGGCCCCAGCGGGGGGATATGAACATAGTGTGCCCACCTCAGAGGTGCCCATGTGTCTGGTTTTCCCCAAACCTAGGGTTACCATACGTCCGGATTTTCCCGGACATGTCCGGCTTTTTGGGCCTCAAATCCCCGTCCGGGGGGAAATCCCAAAAAGCCGAACATGTCCGGGAAAATAGGGAGGGGCCGGCGCCGCTGGGTGCTGGGCCGGGGGCCGGGCCAGGGGTGCTCGGCCGGGGGCTGGCCCGGGGCCCGGAGGTGCGGGGCCAGGGCCGGGGGTGCTGGCCCGGGGGTGCTGGCCCGGGGCCGGGGGCCGGGGGTGCTCGGCCGGGGGCTGGGGCCGGCCCAGGGGCCGGCAGTGCTGGGCCGGGAGCCGGCGGTCCTGGCCTGGGGGTGCTCGGCCGGGGGCTGGCCCGGGGCCGGCACCCCAGGGCCCGAGCCGAGCCAGGCTGGAGACGCTGGGGCCGGGGCCGGCCGCCGGAGGGAGCCGCTCGGTTGGGGGGGCCAGACTGGGCCGCGCCTCCTCCCCCCACCCCCACCCCAGCTTACCTGCTGCCTGCTTCAGGGGGAAGCAGGGGAGGGGGCGGAGTTGGGGCGGGGACTTTGGGGAAGGGGTGGAGTTGGGGCGGGGGGCGTGGGCGGGGCTGGGGGCGGGAGCGGGGCCCTGTGGAGTGTCCTCTTTTTGGACACTCAAAATATGGTAACCCTACCCAAACCTCTGGAAAAAAGGAGTGACTGTCCGCAGTAGGGACACGCAGGGCCCTAGCACCCTGCTTCAGCTTGCAGCTGTATTCCACAGCAACTTCTCGACCTCCACAACGTCCGGGCCCTGGGTCTCCCAGCCAGCCCTCACTCTGGTAAGTTCTGCTTCAGTGGGTAATTCTCCTGCCCCTCCTCATACCTTTCCGGGCCCCGCTACCCCCTCCTCAGACTCTGCTTTCCCCCGCTAGCCCTCCCTCAGTCCCAGCCCCCAGCCCCATACAAACAATGCCTCTCAGTAGCAGCCTCCCCACCCACTCCAGGACCCAAGGGTGCGTAGGCCTGAGTCATAGAATATCAGGGTTGGAAGGGACCTCAGGAGGTCATCTAGTCCAACCCCCTGCTCAAAACAGGACCAATCCCCAGATGGATTTTTACCCCAGTTCCCTAAATGGCCCCCTCAAGGATTGAACTCACAACCCTGGCTTTAGCAGGCCAATGCTCAAACCACTGAGCTATCTTCTCTGCCTTCCTTGGGCCTGGTAAGCCTGCTTTTCTGGGTGGTTCCCTTTCCTATAATGCCACTCCAAAGCCCTGTGCTGGCTGCCAGGCTCCCCCAGGCCCACTCACTACAGCTAGCGCACCTCAAACCTCCATCTTAACCCCTGAAATCGCTGCACCTGGATGTTCAAACCTCAGCCCAGGAAACAAACCGAGCATCGTGCTTTTGCCTGGGGAAGGGGGAAGAATCTTTCAGATGCGATGTAAACTGGGGCCCTGTTTTTATATACATGCTAGTTAAGCCCCTGTTACAAGACTCAGCACCTGAGAGCGCCCCCTCCTGGCAAAACTTGGTATTGCAGCACTTCTGCCTCATTTTCCCCACAACAATCTTCAGCCTACGTCACTGTAGAGGTGTCATGGCCCCCCCAGCCAAGCCACTTTAAAGTATTCAAGCCCTTCCAGGAGCCAGCGAGCTCAAGTCTGAAAACAAGTGTCTTCAGCCCTGCTGGGCTCAGCCTTCCACCCTCCACACACACCCCTGCCAGCAGCAACAGCTCATCTTGCAACCTAACCGCTGGCTCCTGGGCACCAATCACCCCAACTATCCACGCCCGGCCGAGCCGCCTACCAAGAGCCTCTGGCAGCTCAAAGCCCTCAGCCAGTTCTGAGTGCGAGACCAGCTTCTTGCTTCGTATTAGAGCAGCCCGTTTGTCAGGCCTTCCAGCCTCTTTCAGGTTAGCTGAAGCCCAGCTGCTTCTCCCACATCAGCCCCTTCACTCCCTTCCAGCAAGCCCTCATCTGCTGGGCTTGTCTCCTTTTTAAGTTCCACACCCTACACAGGCCTAACTGGCCGAAGGCCTTCTGGCCCGCTGGGGTACGTCTTCCCTGCAGCTGGGACCGAGCCCCCCAGCCTGAGTAGACAGACCTTGGCTAGCTCTACTCCAGCTCTACTCCGCAAAATAGCTGTGTGGACGCTGTTGCACCGCTGGAGGCTGGGGCTAGCCACCTGAGCTCACACCCACACGGGGTCAGGTCGGTCCGAGCTCAGGTGACTAGCCCAAGCCTCCACTGGTGCAGCAATGTCCACACTACTATTTTCAACACACTAGCGCGTGCCCCGCTAGCACGAGTCTGTCTACTAAGGCTGAGGGACTCGCTGCCAGCTGCAGTGTAGACGTACCATAAAGGGGCAAGCTGCCCTGTTACACATCCCTTCTCCTGGGGGCCCCTCCCAAGCCATGCCTTAGATTGAGGGCTCCAAGGTTGGCATGCAGGAACCAGCGCTTCTATGTATCTCTGTCAGGGTTCCCTCCCCTCTCTGAACTCTGGGGTACAGATGTGAGGACCCGAATGAAAGACCCCCTAAGCTTATATTCCACCAGCTTAGGTTAAAACTTCCCCAAGGCACAAATTCCTTTCCTTGTCCTTGGATGGTATTGCTGCCACCACCAAGTGATTAAAACAAACATTCAGGGAGGGGCCACTTGGAGCCCTATCCCCCCCCAAAAAATATCCCCCCAAGCCCCTTCACCCCCTTTCCTGGGGAGGCTTGAGAATAGTATACCAACTGTTAGGTTAACAAAGTGAGCACAGCCCAAATCCCTGATTTTTAGGACACTGAAAATCAAATAGGTTCTTAAAAGAAGAATTTTATTTAAAAAAAAAGATAAAAGAATCACACCTGCAAAACCAGGATGGAAGATAACTTTACAGGGTAAATAAAAAGATTTAAAACCCAGAGGATTCCCCTCTGATTCTGCTTCCCAGTTACAAAACAGAAAGAAAATTACCTCTTAGCCTAGGGGAAATTCACAAGCTAAAACAAAAGATAATCTAATGCATTTCCTAGCTTTACTTAAAATTTTTGTAATCTTAGATGCTTATTTCAGGTAGGGTTTTAGGAGATGGTTTTTCCTGCCCTGGTCCCTCTCCGTCCGAGAGAGAACAACAAAGAGCACAAACAAAAACCTCCCCCCAAAGATTTGAAAGGATCTTCCCTTATTGGTCTTTTTGGTCAGGTGCCAACCAGGTTATTTGAGCTTCTTAACCCCTTACAGGTAAAGGAGGGATTTTATGCTACCCTTAGCTGTATGTTTATGACAATCACAGGGAAAGGTTCCTCTCTGCTGCCCCAGTTTTCAGGGGCAGGTTTTCCCTCCATTTTCTGCTTTGCCCCAGGGGCCCCAAATGTCTCTGGGTAAAACAGAAACACGGTTGTTTTCTCAGGCCTCTGAGCAAGAGTTCATGTCTCTCCTCCCTGCTTTTCTCTGGCAGTTTCTCCCTGTCCCAGGAGAGGGATCTCTGCTGGGCTCCTGCTGGCCGGCCAGCCACCACATGCCTCTCAGCTTTCTATTGCTTTCCTTATTGCGTCACATCTCGGAGCCATTAACTAGTGTCCTTCACTGCTGGCTAATTGCACAAGCCTTCAAGAGAACAGACTGTTCAGACACAGCTGTAGGCTGCACGGAGAGCGCCTCCTACTGTGAGATTGACTGCCTGCTGCACCAGCCTTCAAGACAACAGGTTGTCCAGGTACACTTATGTGTTAGCTTCCCGTGGCTCAGTTCTGTCCAGTTTAGAAGCACCCTGGTCCCTCAGACCCCCCCAAAAGGTGCAGCTTTCCAGGAGGAACACAACCCTCAGGGTCTGAAGGGGGATATGGCCTAGAAGGGCTGAGGATAATTTCTTAGGTCCTATCTGAGCCAGCTCGTATTCAGAACTCGTGAAATCTTCCATCTTCAGGCTGCCGGTCACCTTCAGTATCTGGGGTATACATTTTGGGAGAGCACCTGAACGTGTGTCCCAATAATGCGGTCCACTTGTCAGACATCTGGGTTTCCCTAAGCCTCCCACCTAGTGCTTTTCATGGCAAGTAAAGAGCATTGGGCAGCTGGCTGCGTTTCTCTGTGGCGAACCGTCTGGTAGCTGAGCCAGTGCAGTCATAATGCGGGAGTCATTTACTGCTGCTATAGGCCAGCAGTGACTTTCTAGCACCTCAGGCGCAAGGATGGGGCGGGTGGCGGGAGGGTGAGAGGGCTGTCTCTGAGTCACAATGCCCGCTGGGGCTGCTGCTACCGGGGTGGGGGGGACAACTCGCACACGACCCTTTGCTAAAGCTAGTGTCACCAGCTAGCTCTCATCCATTAGAAACCTGCAAGGTAAAAATAGGCATAAGATGATAAAGGACATGCAGTAGCAATTTTGTGTAATCAAAAAGTAAGTTTAAGTTTAAATCCGTGGGATTTTTGGCTCAATAAAAGCTTCTGGCTAAGTTCCTTGATGTGACATACACAGGCTTAAAGGCCACATTGGAGTCATCTATTATTCAACACCCCTGTGGGCCACCAGCCCAGGGGCAAGGTTTCAGTAAGAAACCCCAGAAGGTCCTTTTGCCTTCTTGCCTCCTTTCCCGGGGACTGGCTGAACGCCTCGGAGATGTTGCCATTTCCACTGCGACTGCCGTGCGCCTTCATTAATAAAACATCAGCTAATATTACATTTGAATTACAAATGAGTGCCGTGAAAAGAGGCATTCTGCAAGCTATGGGATCAAGGAGGAATTTTTTTTATTAAAAAACCCCCCAAGTTTGGTATCTGCAATAGTGAAGTGAAGCAAATGGTCTGGGGGGACGCTGAATGGAGCTATTCCTACTGGAACCTGGCGGGAAGGTGGGGTTATGTTGAAGAAGCCATCAGTAACTGCCTAATTTCAGTAGATGTAATACAGCTGTTTCTGTTAGCATCTCTCACATAGCATAAAAAGATCAGAAGGCAGGCCCAGGTCATTAGAATACAAACAACCAACGCAGATGTTTGCAATGCAAGGCGGGTTATCTATGCTACTGCTTATGGGCCTGTCTAGCTCATAAGAATGTCTGATCCCTAGATTCTGGAGTAGACAAAGACATAACATTGGTTGATTATAATGTTATTTTACTCACATATTAACTGGAGACCATTTAATTACATTATAACAATATATATCAGTGGGCCAAATTCAGCTTATGCAGGTATTAATTCTACAGAAGTGACGAGCTTTCTCTTACAGTATCATGTAATTACTCAGTAATTGTTATTTCCACTTTCTAAATCACAGCCTACATTACATAGTAATTGCTCTTTGGACTCAGTAAGCCTAATTAATTACCAAGCCAAATACAGAAACATGTAATTACTTACAACGTAATTACATTGTGCGGACTGGTTTTTAAGCAGAGCTCTTCAACAAAATTAATAGGGAGTTCTGCTAAACAATTGCTGGTACATTGGTAAGCCAGGCTATTGGTATTTGCTAAGGAATCCATTGTCTGGTAACACAGCATCATCAGCAAAAGTTATTCACATTCAAGGTCCCACAGGACAATGACCCAGGTACGTACTGATTTAATGTCTGCAGGGGAAATTCTGAAGAGACCCAAGGACTTGGATCCTTTCAAACGGGGGCAGATTAAGCACATTGGTTTGTGGATTCAAATCCTGACTACCAGGGTGCTCAGGGCCCCAGAGACCTGAGATCCACAGATCCAACTGTGGGGCGGTGACAGGGTGTACTGGCCCTGCACTGGAGCAGTCATGGTAGGAAGCAGCCCAAGGAGGGACTAGCCAGTGTGCCGGAGGCAGTCGACGTGTTGCAGGTGGATTCCCCACTGACTTAGTGGTGAACCCATTTGCCACTACCAGAGCCCTGGTTTGGGACCTGGTGGAGCAGGAAGGGCCTGGGTCCCCCCTACCCGGCCACCCCTTTTGGGGGGCGGCCTACTGAACTCCCTCCTACTGACTCTGGCCCCGAGGCCACGTTTCCCTGCATCCAAGGGGACTTTCATTAGTGCCAGCCATTGGTCCCCACAGCCCAGAGGTTGAGGACAGCCATTTGGACTTGACCATGGAGCTACCATGCCCTGGCCTCAGCCCAGGGGGACAGGGTGAACTATCCCCACAAAAGGGGCCCATCTTCTGGCAGAGAGTGACCCAGGTGGCACATAAGGTGAGGACTAGTTTGACGATGGGGGTTGGCTCTGCCAGTCCTCTGTTGCCTTCTGTGTTTACATGTACAATGTTATGGGTTAAAAGCAATAGAGAGTCCTGTGGCACCTTTAAGACTAACAGATGTATTGGAGCATAAGCTTTCGTGGGTGAATGCCCACTTCGTCGGATGCAATGTTATGGGTTGTATATCATCTCCAACACACACAAATGCCATGCTAAGTTCAAACATGAGGCAGTAAAAGGCAGGAGGCAGGTGCATGTGTCAAAGCAAGCCCTTAGGCAGCTGGGCGCACCTGTGACCAGGGGCTTGGGATGGGCCACACTGGGAATGCCACACTCAGGGCCGACTCAAGGAATAGGGCAGACAATCCCCAAGGCTGGTGGTTTACGCTCTAGTTAGATTTACCAAGCCAGTAACAAAAGAGCTTCTGCACTACCACACTGGTTAATCAGGAAACAAACACGGTCCCCTTTAGGCATTCTAGTCATTGGCTCCCATCCAGACAACCAAGTCTAATATAGTGAGAGGTTATTGAAAACTCATTTTCACCATATGTGAGGTTCTACTAATCCCAAAGGATCAGACACTTCTCTCCAGGTCAATATGAATCTCAGATCTTACCCAAATATCATGCTGTTAGCCAATCCTTAGTAAACTAACTAAAGATTTATTAAGAAAAGAAAAGAAGAGTTGTAAACGGTTAATAGACCATATACATGCCAATGATTGCAAAGTTCTTATATTGGGTTTGTAGCAGTGAAGGAACAGACTGCTGGCTTGTAAAGTCTCTCTGGAAGGTCCTCAGCCCATAGTTCAAGATGCTTCTGTTAGTTGTAAATCCACAGTTCAGAGAATTAGAGCAGGAAAGAGCAAAAGGGAGATGGCTCAGGGATCTTTTATATCCTTTGCCATGTGCATGGAAATTTACTGTCCCAAGCAAAGCCCACGGACCTGTTGCATGCAGAGTTACTGGACCAAGATGGAGTCCAGGGTCACATGTCTGTATCATATGTCCTTACATGCTTTGCCAGCTCACGGAGGCAGCCATTGCTCATATTCTTTCTGAGGTGTCCACAGGAAAGGCTTACTGGGTGGGATGAATTTCTTCAATGGCCCATTATGAGCTGAGTGTCCTTAATAGGACATCAGTACATAGCTGTCTAGTCCTGCTATAAATCTATCTGGAGGGTGTCACCCAGGAACGAAACTTGTTTAAGATACAAGTACATAGCCAATATTCATAGCTTCAGATTTAAAGATGATACATGGATTTAATCAGGATAATCATACTCCATAGATTGTAAGTTTTCTATTGACACCTTACATGATACACTATGTGCAAGATGTGTTGCAATTATATAAATGGTCATCTTTAATCATACAGCCTCACACCTCCAAAGAACCACAACGTGAAGCAGTGATTCCAAAACCCTTCTCTGAGAGGAGAAGAGATGTTCCTATGGTTATGGTGAATCACTACTGCCATCTTTCCTTATAGATCCTTGCCTCCCCAGTCCAGCACTGGAGTAACCTTATTACTTTAATTGGTTTGCAAAGATTTAGCTGGGGGAAGAATTAGCCCAGTATATTTAGAAGTAGTCCAACAAAATTCCAGGTACTTAGCATCCCAGAAGGTAGAGACTGAGTTCTTGGGCTTCGTGTTATCCCCAGAAGGGATCCAGCTGGACCCATGCAAGGTCCAAGCCATCCAAGATTGGTGACACACCACTCAGTACTTGACTTCCCAGTGTTTGTCAATTTTTATTGATGATTCCGCCCAAATTTTTCAAGACAAATCAAGCACCTCTCTGCTCTCCTCCAGGGAAAACTGCCCAGTTCTAGTGGTCTCCCAAGGCCCAGCATGCATTCAATCAGCTGAAATTTGCCTTCATTATCGCACCCATATTGGCTCATCCAGATATCATGCAAGCCTTCATTGTAGAAGTTGATGCCTCCAGTACAGCAATCAGGGCTCTCCTCTCCCAACAACTTGGTCCCGAACAAGTATTATACCCATGTTCTTATTAATTGAGGAATCTCACCTCTGCAGAGCTAAACTACAATAAAAACCACCTAGTGCATGTCGGCATTACCTGAAAGGAGCTCCCCATCCACTCCAGGTATTCACTGATCATACAAATCCAGAATTCTAGATTCTGTGACAAGTAAATCCAGTCCCTTTTGAACTCCAATTATCCCATTCTTTGAAGATTCACTTGGTGTTTCATGTATTGCTTTCAAAACCCTACACAGAAAATTCTTTCCCTCACAGCCATCTCCTCCACTGGTACAGATATAGGGCCATGAGGAGCACATGGTTCACAAGATCCTGGACTCTAAACGGAAACGTGGCAGGCTCTGGTAATTTATTGACTGTGAGGGTGTTGGAATTATTAATAATATTTGAAATTATTAATATTAAAATGGGAAACTACCAAACACTTATTTAACTATAAATTCGTTTTATTAAATCCAAAGGGCAAATGGTACAAATACAATTGTTCTGAACATGACTAACAAGCCTAAATAATAAGTAGGGCTGTCAATTAATTGCAGTTAATACAAGCGATTAACACAAAACAAATGAACACGTGTTTTTTTAACGAGAATTAATCACACACTTCTGTTTTGACCCTCTTCACTTACTGTACTTCATTGCTTGGCGTACATTGGCCCAGTTCTACTGTGTTCTCGTAATCTGGAGTGATTAAATATCAGAGAAAGTTAATGGAGCAAAGCAGCAAAAGTTCAGGTCCTTTGAATTGGAAGTTTATTTTTAAAAAACTTCTGGATGGTTCTCTGGATAAAAAGATGATTATCTGTAGCTATTGCAAGGCTGAGTTCCAATATCATCGAAGTACTTCACCTCTGCAGTACCACCTATACGCTAACCATGTTTTTGCCTCCAGTTCTTATGCTACTGATAGCCCACTGCCAGCAAGTGAATCCCGCCAGCCAGGAAAAAGTACACTTAGAGTTTCAGGATCGCTACAAGCCCATGGATCAAACAAAGTACAACAGCTTAACCAATGCTATTGCAAAGTGGATAGCTACAGACTGCAGACCACTCAACATTGTAAGCGATAGAGGGCTAAGAGATAGTATTCAAATTACATCTTCCAATCAGTTATACACATTTCCTTCCCGAGGAACCATTGCATCACGAATACATGACCTACTAAAAAATCATAGAATATCAGAGTTGGAAGGGACCTCAGGAGGTCATCTAGTCCAACCCCCTTGCTCAAAGCAGGACCAATCCCCAACTAAATCATCCCAGCCAGGGCTTTGTCAAGCCTGACCTTAAAAACCTCTAAGGAAGGAGATTCCACCACCTCCCTAGGTAACCCATTCCAGTGCTTCACCACCCTCCTAGTGGAAAAGATTTTCCTAATATCCAACCTAAACCTCCCCCACTGCAACTTGAGACCGTTACTCCTTGTTCTGTCATCTGGTACCACTGAGAACAGTCTAGATCCATCCTCTTTGGAACCCCCTTTCAGGTAGTTGAAAGCAGCTATCAAATCCCCCCTCATTCTTCTCTTTTGCCGACTAAATAATCCCTGTTCCCTCAGCCTCTCCTCATAAGTCATGTGCTCCATCTCCCTACTCATTTTTGTTGCCCTCCGCTGGACTCTTTCCAATTTTTCCACATCCTTCTTGTAGTGTGGGGCCCAAAACTGGACACAGTACTCCAGATGAGGCCTCTCCAATGCCGAATAGAGGGGAATGATCACGTCCCTCAGTCTGCTGGCAATGCCCCTACTTATACAGCCCAACAGCCACACTATTGACTCATATCCAGCTTCTTATCCACTCTAGCCCCTAGGTCCTTTTCTGCAGAACTGCTGCCTAGCCACTCGGTCCCTAGTCTGTAGCAGTGCATGGGATTCTTCCGTCCTACGTACAGGACTCTGCACCTGTCCTTGTTGAACCTCATCAGATTTCTTTTGGCCCAATCCTCTAATTTGTCTAGGTCCCTCTGTATCCTAATCCTACCCTCCATATTACAACGAGAAGACTACAAAGTTGGAGCTTCTGAAAAATGCACTAGCTGTTGTTTTGACTTGTGATCACTGGACATCCTCGAGCAGTCACAGCTATCTTGGAGTCACGGCACACCTATTGATGCCGCATGGACACTGCAGTCATTTGCTTTAATGGGAATGCATACTGAACAGAAACATTATGCTGAAACATGTGCAGAGCATTTCTTGGATTTTGCCAAAGAATGGCACATTCAAGAAAAGGTAACAACAGTTAGTACTGACAGTGCACGTAATATGATGGCCGCAGCCAGTCATTTGCTTTTTGAATAAATGACGTGCATCGTGCACAGTCTGCAGCGATCCATTACAGTAGCGCTCAGCGATAGCGGCTTTGAAAACACGCTGGCAAAATGTAGAAAACTTGTGGGCCATTTCAAACACAGTCCAGCTAACAGTACAGAGCTAGAAATACAACTAGCTGCAAACAGAGAGAAACAAGAACCTCTTGTACAAGATATTTCAACCAGATGGAATTCCACATTGGGTATGGTTCAGCGTCTGCTTAGACATAAAGCCACTATCACAGCCACATTAGTTCTTCAAAAGCATAATCTATCAGTGCCTGCAGGTTTGTGACTGAACTCCTTGGGGGACAATGGTATGTCTCCTGCTCTGTGATTATACCCCCATTCTGCCATAGATTTCATTTATGGTGGTCTCAGATGATGACCCAGCTCATGTTGTTCAATTAAAAACACTTTCACTGTAGATTTGACAAAACACAAAGAAGGTACCAATGTGAGATTTCTAAAGATAGCTACAGCGCTCGACCCAAGGTTTAAGAATCTGAAGTGCCGTCCAAAATCTGAGAGGGACGAGGTGTGGAACATGCTTTCAGAAGTCTTGAAAGAGCAACACTCGGATGCAGAAACTACAAAACTTGAACCACCAAAAAAGAAAATCAACCTTCTGCTGGTGGCATCTGATTCAGATGATGGAAACGAAGGTGCATCGGTTCACACTGCTTTAGATCGTTATCAAGCAGAACCCGTCATCAGCATGGAAGCATGTCTTCTGGAATGGTGGTTGAAGCATGAAGGGGCATATGAATATTTAGTATATCTGGCAGGTAAATACCTTGCAACAGCGGCTACAACAGTGCCATGTGAACGCCTGTTCTCACTTTCAGCTGACATTGTAAATAAGAAGCGGGCAGCATTATCTTACATATATGTAAAAAAACTAGCTGAACAAGACATAGTACTGAGTGGACTTGTAGGCTCTAAAGTTTTACATTGTTTTGTTTTTGAGTGCAGTTATGTAAAAAAAAATTCTACATTTGTAAGTGGCACTTGCACAACAAAGAGATTGCACTATGGTACTTGTATGAGGTGAATTGAAAAATACTTTTTCTTTTTTACAGGGCAAATATTTGTATTAAAAAATTATAATATAAAGTGAGCACTGTACACTTTGTATTCTGTGTTGTAACTGAAATCAATGTATTTGAAAATGTAGACAAATATCCAAAAATATTTATAATCAATTTAAATTGGTATTTTATTATTGTTTCGCAGTGCAATTAAAACTGATTAATCACGACTATTTTTTTAATCTTGCAATTAATTGCAATTATTTTTTGTAATCGTTTGATAGCCCTAAAAATAAGCAATTGACTACATCCCAACAATAAAACGTGTATAAGCATTTGATCAAGATACTTACAAATGGGCTAAACCCAGGGGTGCTTATACCCATATTGTTTTGCTCCTATAGGTCAGGAAGGTATTAGCAAAGAACCCATTAAGAGTTTACTTTTCACACTCTTTAACAAACAAGGGTTGTCATTGCCAATTACTGACTTCAGCTAAAACCAGTTGGCGACAGTTCACCCTTATTTCTAGTCTTAACCAGATAAGATTTCAAACCTTTCTCCCCAAGGCCTTTCCTCTCCTCCTCCTTGCTGTCCAGCAGTTTTCCCATTGCACCTGGGTTCACACAGGCTTTTACACTGGTGTGTGGGTTAGGGAAGGGCTATATTGGCTCATTTTAAATCCGATTCTTTGTTTTATTTAAAACCATCTGCAGTCATCCCTGTTGACCAGAGGCCTTTTTAGAGACTTCCCCCTATCTCATTAGCTATTATTTGAACCAGACATATTCCTTCTGGCCTCTTAACTCATTATTTTCAAGACCTTCATTCGACTTGCAAGTCAAGACCTCTCTTTACAACACATATATTTCCTTAAGCTAACTCCAATTCTTTAACTTCCTACTTATCCTACAGAGGGGCGTGGTCCTGGGGAGTGCACCTGGGAGCTGGCGGGAAATGTACATGCCCCCGCACAACCATTCCCTAGGAATCCCCTTGAGAAGCCCAGTCCAGCGTTACCCTGGGGGCACCCCTTGGGGATGGGGTGATGTCAAAGACAACAGGTCTCAAGATCTTATCCTCCGGGCTCTTTGGAGGCACTACGTTCCAACAGTTTGAACAGCCACCAGAACGAGATGCTGAGCTCTGAGAGAGGACTCCAGTCCTGGGATCTGATTGGTGGAACTCTGGGGATCCTGATTGGTTCCCTGCTTGTATTTAAATCAAGCACAGGAGCGGGAAGTTGTCCATGCAGCTGGGTTTCCCTTGCTTAGGACTGCTTCCCTTGTGCTGCCTGTTCCTACTGCCTGACTGACAACGAACACTCCGTTTGCCCTCTGGCCTGTCTTGGACTCTGATCTCCTGGTAGCTGATCTGGCTTGGCTCCCAGCTAGGGTTGCCAACTTTCTAATTGCACAAAACCAAACACATTTGCTCCGCCCCCTTCCCCACCCCTTCCCTGAGGCCCTGCTCCTGCCCCGAGGCCCTACCCCCCCACTCACTCCAGCTCCCCTCCGCCAGAAAATAAATGGACACAAATCTGACATCAAGAATCATAACATTCAAAAACCAGTAGGAGAACACTTCAACCTCTCTGGTCACTCAGTAACAGACTTAAAGGTGGCGATCTTGCAACAGAAAAGCTTCAAAAACAGACTCCAATGAGAAACTGCTGAACTTGAATTAACATGCAAACTAGAGACCATCAATTTAGGCTTGAATAGAGACTGGGAGTGTCTGGGCCATTACACACATTGAATTTGTTTCCCCATGTTAAGTATCCTCACACCGTCTTGTCAAACTGTCTGAAATGGGTCATCTTGATTATCACTACAAAAGATTTTTTTCTCCTGCTGATAATTGCTCATCTTAATTAATTAGCCTCTTAGAGTTGGTATGGCTACTTCCACCTTTTCATGTTCTCTGTATGTGTATATATATCTCCTTACTATATGTTCCAGTCTATGCATCCGATGAAGTGGGCTGTATCCCACAAAAGCTTATGCTCAAATAAATTTCTTAGTCTCTAAGGTGCCACAAGTACTCCTGTTCCCCTCCCTTAGTCGTTCGCTCTCCCGAACCCTCACTAACTTTCACTGGGCTGGGGCAGGTGGTTGGAGTGCAGGAGGGGGTGAGGGCTCCAGCTGGGGGTGTGGGCGCCAGGGTGGGGCCAGAAATGAGGGGTTCAGGGTGCAGGAGGGGGCTCTGGGCTGGGGCAGGGGGTTGGGGTATGGGAGGGGGTGAGGGCTCCAGCTGGTGGTGCAAGTTCTGTGGTGAGGCTGGAGATGAGGGGTTTGGGGTGCAGGAGGGGGCTCAGGACTGGGGCAGGGGGTTGGGATGTGGGACAGGGGGTTCAGGCTCCGGGAGGGAGTTTGGGTGTGGGAGGGGGCTCAGGGCTGGGGCAGAGGATTGGGGTGTCAGAGCAGGTTCAGGGTGTGGGCTTCGGGAAGGGGTTCCAACCTGGGGCAGGTGATTGGACTGCAGGAGGGGGTTAGGGGTGTGGGCTCCGGCTGGGTGACACTTACCTCAGGTGGCTCCCAGTCGGCGGTGCAGCAGGGCTAGGGCAGGCTCCCTGCCTGCCCTGGCTCCACGCAGCTCCCAGAAGCAGCCGGCATTTCTCTGTGGCCCCTAGGTGCAGGGGCAATCAGGGAAGCTCCGTGTGCTGCCCCTGCCCCCAGCCCCGGCTCCGCAGCTCCCATTGGCTGGGAGCCGCGGCCAATGGGAGCTGCGGGGACAGCACCTACGGACGTGGCCAGTGCGCACCATGGAGTGCCAACTGGCCACGCCTCCACCTTGGGGCCAGATGTGCTGGCCGCTTCCAGGAGCGGCACAGAGCCAGGGCAGGCAGGAAGCCTGCCTTAGCCCCACTGCACCGCCGACCGGGAGCTGCCTGAGGTAATTGCCACCCGGCCGGAGCCTGCACCCCCTCCTGCACCCCAACCCCCTGCCCCAACCCTGAGCCCTCTTCCGCACACAAATTCCGTCCTGGAGCCTGCACCCAGAACCTCCTCCTGCACCCCAAACCCCTCATCCCCATCCCAGAACCCACACCCCCAGCCAGAGCCTCACCCACTCCCACACCCCAACCCCCTGCCACAGCCCAGAGCCCCCTCCCACACCCTGAATCCCTCATTTCTGGCCCCACTCCGGACCCTGCACCCCCAGCTGGAGCCCTCACCCCCCCTTCCCCCGCACTCCAACCCCCTGCCCCAGCCCAGTGAAAGTCAGTGAAGGTGGAGGAGGGTGAGCGACTGAGGGAGGGGGGCTAGAGTGATTGGGGGTGGGGCCTCGGGGAAGGGGCGGGGCCTCGGGGAAGGGGCGGGGCAAGGGTGTTCCGTTTTGTGCAATTAGAACGTTGGCAACCCTACTGTAGTGTGCCCTCTGCTTCTCCAAAGTCCCAAAAAACGGAGCCAGCTCCTGAGCTTGTGTAAATCAGTGAGTTCCATTCAAGTCAGTGGAACTCAGACAAGTTACACTGGCTGGGATCTGGCCCTTAGGCTAGGTCCACACGACCCGCCCGATTCGGCGGGTAGAGATCGATCTTCTGGGATCGATTTATCGCGTCTCATCTGGGCGAGCAGGAGTTCCGCAGTCGACGGGGGAGCGCTTCTGGGATCGATCTATCGCGTCCAGATGAGACGCGATAAATCGATCCCAGAAGATCGATCTCTACCCGCCGAATTGGGCGGGTAGTGTGGACCAGCCCTTAGTTCGATCTAGGAAACGTCGACTTCAGCTACGCTATTCTCGTAGCTGAAGTTGCGTTTCCTAGATCGATCCCCCGCCCCAATGTGGACCAGCCCTTAGAGTTCTTGAGTGAAATTCTCCGAGTGCGACGCCGGAAGGAAGGAATGACAGCCTTAGACCCAAATGCTATTTAAAAGGAGCTTTTTGAATGGAAAAGCTGCTGCTAGTGTCTGATCTATTTCCGTGGTTGTAGCACCCTGTCAAACATACAGTTAACGAGCCCATAATGAAGGAGTCATCGTTTGGAAATGAGATTCCTAATTATTTTTGCAGGATGCTGATTGCCAAGTGTGGTGTTTGCATTTTATCTAAATGATACAATACAGTCTCTTAATTGGCTGGTGGATCATGTGGCTGAAGCACAAGGAGATAAATAGCCATCATTAAACACCAGGCAGGCTGGGAAACAGTGGCATTGATAAGAATAGAGCATTAATTTAGCTGTTCAGAAAGTTTGTCTATTAGCACATTTGCCAGTGAAACTTTTGGCTCTTTGCATGGCATGACCCGTGTGTGCGGACAGCAATCACCAACTACTGCCTGCAACACTGGGGAAAAGAGAGGGAAACCGAGAGAGACCATGAGAAGGCCCTTACTTCACAAGTAGTCTTGGTGGAACCAGTGGGACTTTACACAGAGTAAAGGCCTACTCAGCATGAGGCTGTCCTAGGGGACAGAAATATTAGGGAACCCAGGGGAGAAAGAAACAAGAGATACCACCACGAAGGAGAGAGAGAGGGTGGGTGAGAAACTCTAATCCACCCTCAAAACATGAAATGAGGGAAGATGCACACTGAATACAGTATAGTTTGTCTTGTTTGCCGTGGGGCTGATCTTGGCATGGAGCACATAATAGCAATTGCAATGGCCTCTCTTTCCATGTGACAAAGCCTGTAGTGTGATCTTTGTAGCCAGCACCAGCAGAGCTGGGATAGCTTAAAGGGGCTTTTGGGGGTGGTTAGGTTAACAATTTGTGGCGACTATTTTCTATGGGAAGTTGTGTGAAGCATTTTGCCCCCTCTGATTGTCATTCCATAATCACACAGGCCAAAAGAACAACAAACAAACCAAAAACCTTAGTTCTGTGCTAAGGATTTACTCTTGAGACGCTGAAAAATGAAAATGGTGGATTTGTAAATGTGTATTTCATAGATTCATAGACTCTAGGACTGGAAGGGACCTCGAGAGGTCATCGAGTCCAGTCCCCTGCCCTCATGGCAGGACCAAATATATATATGAGTATATATGAGTTTTCTTATCAAGGTCCTGTACAAGCTACAAAAGGACAGACCGGGTCAGACATGAGACAAATTAAACTAATATACAGATAGAAAACTTGATGAAATGTAAATGCACTGTTTTATTACTCATACATTGTAGCTTTATTAATATGTAAACAGTAATGGTTAATCATTATGTTACAATTTTCTCTAGTAGCTTTGGGAAGAGCCTTGGAATCATTCACCTTTAAAGAGCGGAGATAAAAGTCCCATCGGCTGTGCTGGAGCCAGGATTTCATTCCTCTGGCTTTGTTCTATCGGTGTAGCCCCGATCCTGGCCCCCTCTTGGCTGGCGCAGCAGGGATTGAAGCTGGGCCCTCCAAGCATGAATGGCTGCAGCTCGAGTCCAAGAGCCAAACCTCTGTAGCTATAACAACTCCTGGCCTCTGGGGAGCAGCACAGAGAGGGGGACTTAACACACTCAACAGTGGGTTAGGTGAAGACCGACGCGCTTAATTGTAAACACGTGAGGAATCCCACTGGCGGATGTTGGATTACTTGTATGCTTAAAGTCAAGCATGTGAGTAAGCATTTGCAGGACTGGGGCCTAAATCTTGAGCATACTATGTTTGATCCAGAGGTCCCCAAACTGTGGGGCACTAACCCCCTAAGGGGTATGGCCCCACCCTGCCCCCAGCACTGCTCCGGCTCCCAGCCCTGCGCCTGGCCCCGTCCCCAGCCTTGGCGCGGCTCCACACGCGGCTGGGGGCCCAGCTGCTGGCTCCCACCATGGCCCAGCTGCCGGCCCCCACCATGGCCCAGCTGCCAGCCCCCACCATGGCCCAGCTGTGCCTCCGCTCCCAGTGTCAGCCCCTGGCTGCGGCTCTGTTCCCAATCCAGAAAGAGGGTGAGGCTGGGGGCGGAGGCAGAGCCGCAAATGGAGACACACGGCCTCAAGCCTGGCTGCTGGCCCCCTTCATGGCCAGGCTGCAGCTCTGCTCCTGCCCCCAGCCTCAGCCCCTTGCAGGGGTGAAAGTAACTTAAAGGACTTACCGGTACGCTGGAGTCCTGAGCGGAGGCGTGGCCTCAACTGGAAGAGGCGGGACCTTTCAAGATTTAAAGGCCCTGGGGCTCCGGCTGGGAGCCCCAGGGCCTTTAAATCACCCCGGAGCTACCAGCTGCAGAGACGGCTGGGAGCCCCCGGGCTAAGGGGCGAATTAAAGGGCCCGGGGCTCCGGCCGCCGCGGAGCTCCGGGCCCTTTAAATCACCGCGGGAGCCTGGCTGCCGGAGCTCTGGGGGGATTTAAAGGGCCCGGGGATCCCCGCAGCAGCTGGAGCCCTGGGCCCTTTAAATCACCGCCGCGGAAGCCAGTGCAGTCCGGCAAGGCGTACTGGCTCTACGCCATACCGGACCTTACCGGCTTACTTTCACCTCTGGCCCCTGGCTGCAGCTCCATCTCCCCTCCTGGCCCCAGACCCACGCCTCAGCCATAGGCCAGCTCCAGGGGAGGGTGGGGAGGTGTGGACAGGGTTAAAGGGGGGCACAACTGGTTTAATCTATGTTAATAGGGAAATGGAAGCTTGTAATAAGACCGATCCCAAAAGTAGGTCATTAATTGTTTTTTACAAACATACATTATCTGATTCAACAGGTTCTTCATACGCCTTTGTCATATTTAATATTAAAGTCAGTCTTGTTCTATTATATTTTAACCATTCTGAGATGTGGGTTTCTGGTGTCAGCATAAGTAGGGTTATGGGGAAAGGTGCATGGAGGTTTACAGTCACTGCTGTTAACTCATGGGGTATTCACACAATGCCAGTGATGATCTACAGCTGTGAGAAAGATTCATTATAAAACACACCTTGGCTAAATAATTTTAATTAATCAGCTACCTCTGCTAAGTTTCTCACTGGTCTTTGGATCTTTATTCCTTAGCTAAAGTAGAGACTAGAGAATTGTAAAAGTATGAGCTTTATTAGCCAAAATAAGATTTAAAGCAAATAAGAAATTACAGAAAGCAAAATAAATGTGGTTAGCAGATAGCTTTTACAATATTTCAAACAAATTCAGCATGGGATGTTACAATTCCTCAAGTGATAATAAAGCAGTCCAAGGCTCTATCACAGTCTTGTTGTGAAGGCAGACTCTTTTTCTCATTCTGTACAATTCTGGGTGTGTGATTGTGGGACCAACATCAAACTATGGATCCTTATTGTCACAGGCTGGCAGGCCCTTTTAAATGAAGCAGGTTCAGCTCCCCTGTGCACTCCAGGTGCTCCCAATTTGACCAATCAAGAGGACAGGGCTGCACCTGAGCCTATAAAGGGAGAGGTGTAATAGGTGCCTATATAAGAAAAAATCCTGAAGCTCAGAATTGTCCTTAAAAAAAAACAGGACACCTGGTAACTCTATTGGGAGGGCTTCCTGACTTTGAAAGCAAAGATCAACTTTGAGACTATCAGCAGACCAAGAGCCATTTTGGCATCCTTCACTTGAGGAGACGAACCCAGCGCTTCGAGCTCTGTGTTGGATCCTGGCCAGCCAGGAAGAACGACTGTGGTGAGAAAAGCTAGAGCATTTTGTTCAGAGGCTAAGTGAGGTTTTAGTCTGATAAATGTATGTTTACTAGTGTTTGGTGGCAACCATCTCAATCCCAATTCCTTCTGTGTGGTGTCACTTACATATCCGGTCTTTGTTAATAAACGTAATGGTGTTTTATTACCCAACCATCTCCCTGCTGTGTTTCAAACTGAAGAGTAAAATCCTCAGCCAAGCTAGCAGGCTGGTGCTGGGTGCTGTCTCTTTAAAGGAGCAGGCAACTTGGTGGGGTTTTGTGAGTGCTACAGTGAGAGGGGCTGAGCACGACAGAGGAGATGGTTTGGGGGAGACTCGGGATTGGAAGGGCTGTCGGTGTCACCCCGCATGGAGTGCCCAGGCTGGTGGAAGCCAGGGTGAGGCCATTGTGATGTGAGCAGGCTGCTGGTGTCAGGGCCAAAGCTGTGCCCCCCACACGCACCCAGCGTTACAGCAAAGGAAGTGACATACCCCCTTACTGGTCTGAGTGAACCCCCAAAGTGTCACACCATGATGTGGGCACTCATGGTGTGTTTGGGAGGGAGCAGGAGATGTACAATACAATTGGAGGAGTCTGTTTAAAAAAAGGTGTGGGAGGACATGCAAAACACACAAATAGAAATGTTTTTTACTGCTACACATTAAAATGTGTATCATATAGAGCGAATTCGCTATTAGAAGAAGCTCCCCAGCTTTACTAGACAATATTTCTAAAAGGTTTTGATAAAATCAATGTGTTTTATTTATGGCCATGAGAAGCAGCAATTTAATTTAAAAATAACCCCAATTCATCGCATTGCTTTTTAGCATAGTTTTACTCCCTGATTTTGTGAACATGTCTAAGAATGAGTCAAAAAACCAGCAACACAGTCTGAACAGGCAGCCTTAATTTCCTAACTTCTGAGTGGTTGACTTTGCAACCTTAATAATGTTCTTTTAATGTAAGTTTTTTGCATATAATTTCCCCGGATTTAAAAAAAAGCAAAGGGGGGGAGGGAAAAGAAATTGGATCATATTGATACACACATGGATCATAGCAGGGCTGGAACTTTTAGATCCACCACACGGACCTCTGCCACCACAACAGAGTAAACGAGAGCCAGCAAGCAAGTTGACATACCGTTTGGGGTCCTGCACTAGAGAGGAATAAGACACTTTGTCGGTGGGTTTCACGGTTACTTGCTAACGGAGGACTGATAAGACTCAGGAATCTTGGGTTCCATTCCAGGCTCAGGAGGGCAGTGTGCTCTAGTGGGCACAGATCCTTCTGCCTGTTGTCGTCCTCCCCCCCCGCCTTCATTCCCAGCTTGATCCCTTCATCCCATCTCATCCTCTCCAACCTGTTCCTGTCCTGTCTCTACCCCACCATTGGCTCCTCATCCCAGTCCCATTCTCTGCAGCTAGCTGGTCCCAGTCTCCACTCCTCAGGTCTCTCATCGCAGTCCCAGTCTCCTTGCACCAGAAATCCAAGTCTACTTTTCTGGACTCCTTGTCCCAGGCTCCCCACAGCTGCCCGATTTCCCACCTCCCCGCCTTGCTCAGATCAAGTCTCTTTACTCAGCCAGTCCCAGTTGTCCCCCTCCTAGTTCCTTGTCTGGTCTGTCTGTCTCCTTCCCACCTCCACCCCCGCAACCTCCAGTAGTGCCCCTGCCTGCATTACCCAATCCCATTGGCTTCCAGTCTCTCTCCCCAGGCTCATCCTCAGTCAGTCCCCTCCTTCCCTGGGCTCCTTGTCCCAGTCTCTTTGCCCAGCCAGCCCCAGTTTTCCCCTTGCACCCTGGTTACTCATCAGATCTGTCCTCCTTTCCCCCTAGCTCCCCCACATTGGTTCTCAGTCCCAGTCTCCTTGCCCAGCCAGTCCCTATCTCTCCCCCATCCCAAATCTGAGTCTCAGCTGCACAGTTGGATTGCTTTTCAAGAGGATGGCAAAAGGCCCTTCCCTGACATGAAAGCCAATTTCCCCTGCCAAATTTCAAGTTCCTGATCCAAAGCATAGGGGCACTAGAGCTTTTCAGTGAAAAGGTCCCGAGGTTTTTTTGTGTGTTTGTTTGTTTTTTTTAAATGAGCAAAACATATTTTTCATTAGCCTCAAGCTCAGAAATGGCTGCACTGGAACTTTTAGATCCACCACACGGACCTCTGATGAGTAACCAGGGTGGGATGAAGGGATCAAGCTGGGAAGGGGGGGGGGGGGGGGAAGGACGACAACCGGCAGAAGGATCTGTGCCCACTAGAGCACACTGCCCTCCTGAGCCTGGAATGGAACCCAAGATTCCTGAGTCTTATCAGTCCTCCGTTAGCAAGTAACCGTGAAACCCACCGACAAAGTGTCTTATTCCTCTCTAGTGCAGGACCCCATACGGGATGTCAACTTGCTTGCTGGCTCTCGTTTACTCTGTTGTGGTGCACTGTTTTGGCTGATTTGGCTGATTTCCCCCCCCCCCCCCCCGAAAATTTCAGCCCAAAGGGTTAAGGTTTGACGAAGTTAGAAACAACTGAAAAGTGTCTTTTATAATGGGAAGTGTTGGCCAGCCCTAATCATAGGTGGTGCTATCAGCCCCATCTATTGTTGGTGTAGCGATGTTTCTCCCTCTTTACAGAAGTCTAAGCCATGGGCTACCCTGTTGAATGGTTTTAGGCTTCTCCCATCTCTTTGGGTAGCACTTCCCCACAACTGTGAGTGTGCAATGGAAACCTGTGCCCCAGGGTCCATCAGAATCGTACATGGGTATCCACTGATCTCATTGGCAGCTATCATTTCTAGCTTTGGGCCTACTGATCTGTGGATGGAGGCCTGGCATTTGATCCCTGATCTTGGTAGTTTCCCTTGCCCAAGCAGCTATCTTGCTGCAAGCATTCTTGTTAGAAGTGACCTGAGCCACTTCAGAAGCATAAGATTTTATGTTATAGTAGTTTTGGACATATATAAAACCAGGCACCTCTTGTGCTGCTTTCCGGCCTGCTCCACCTGGAGGGCTCTCTTCTCTGCCCTGAGCGCTCCAGTGCCAGGCACGGCCTCCTCCGCCCGCTGGGCGCTCTGCTCTGCCCTCTCCAGTGCCAGGCACGGCCTCCTCCGCCCGCTGGGCGCTCTGCTCTGCCCTCTCCAGTGCCAGGCACGGCCTCCTCTGCCCGCTGGGCGCTCTGCTCCTGTCTCTCAGTGGTTGTGTCCCTGGCTCAGGGCCCTTGCTGTTTTGGCTACACACTCTGATGTCTTGCTCTCCCTGTCAGGTGCTCTGAATGCCCTGTGGAGAGTAGGAATTGATACTTTTCTCTGGGTGAACTTCCTGGGGGCAAAAAGGGGGCTCTCCTTGGGGTGACTGCTATTGGCATGTGCCTACAAGGGAATGCCATGGCGGTTAATTTCATGGGGCCCCTATGGAATCCTGGCTGTGCCCTTGCTGGTGTTAACTGGCCTTTACCCTGAGACAGCCTCAGGGTGGGGTGCTTATGGGGTGTTGTGTACATTCAGCAGCGGGTGGATCAACCCCTGGTTTGTTTGGACCTGGACTGGGCAAGGCAGTGCTCACTGCACCATCAGGTATTCATCAGCTGCTCTCCTGGGTGGGCATGCTGTGAACGGTCATGGCATTGTGTGAGGGGGCAGGTGACAATGAAGGCTAGACATGGCCCCAGAGTCTGGTGCACTGAGGCCTTTCTGGGTATGATGGGAAATAGTTTGGGAGGGAGACTAGGGGGCGTGAGACCAGGCTCTGTGCTCAGTCAGGGGAGGTGGGAGTGGTCCATACAGCTCAGCCCACTGCTACCCTGTCTATGGCTGCAGCAGATTCTTGGTGAACTGGGAAACAGCCCATGAACCTCACTGCTGCTGCCACGGGTTGGGGCTCGCATGGCGAAGAAGTGGCCTGTGGTGTGGGCAGTGTGCACCTGGTCTCAGATGTCACAGACTCTTACTTCATCCACGGTCGGACCCTGCTGCTGCCTCAACTACCTTCCTTCCCCCGCCACCCACACTACCACGCCTGATGCTTTTCAATCACTCTCCCTTAACTTACAGCCAGTATCTCCCAGCCTTCTTCTCCAGCTTCAGCAGTCCACTGTGCCCCCTAGACCTCTAAGGAGCCCCACTAGGAGTCCCCTCTAGGAGCCCCACTCTCTCAGCTTCCCAGATGTCTCTGAGCAGGGGAGCGCTGCCAGGCCCACTCCAGACTCTGGGCCTCTCCAAGAGCTCTCCCCATGGTCTTTCCTAGCCCCTGGTCTCCCTCTCACCCTAGAGCAGCTCCCTCCTGTAGGAAGTTCTAGCCCTGGGCTCCCATCACACTATGCCAGGTCACCTGACCCAGCCCCTGGTCCCAGCCCAAACCCATCGCCTGGAAGGTGGATAACTAGACAGGGGTAGGAAGGTGAGCAGGGTTGGGCATGAGAAGGAGGGACAGGGTCCCTATGGATGCCAGCATGGTACAGGGGGGATCAGGTCTGATCTAGACAAGAAAGAGCAGGATTAAGCAGCGTATTTTGTGCCCCTCCTTCTTCCTGGACTTTGATGTACTCACCTGCCATTTGATGTGTCTCTGGGAAGGACATTCCTCAGGTCAGTACAACCAAGCCTTTGCAACTCAGCTCATAAAGGATGGGTGCACGCAGCTCCAAGCCCTGCTCATAACAGAGGCCTTGCAAGCCAAACCCACTGGCCCAGCCTTGGATCAGGGTCCTATTAACCATTCATGCCACCAGCGCCCCCTGAAGTGGGGAAGAAGGCTTTGGTACCAGGACTGGCCCCTTCATCTTGCTCTAAGTGAGTAGAACACTTTGGGTTCAGTTTCAAGGGGGTTGGATGCCCAAGGAAGCCAGCTCAGCTGTGTGTCTGTCCGAGCTACAGGTACGCCCACTATTAACAAGCCCAGCTTTATGGCTGTACCCATTGTTCTCAAGCTAAACTCTTTGTTTTAAGAAATGTTTGCCTAATCTTTTGGAAGAGAAAGGCACATGGTTTTTATTCCTTTCTAAAGCTTTAGTGGCACGGTCAGTCACCATGAGGTACTGGAGCATATCGATGAATTTACAGATCCACCAGCCTGCAATTCCTACCCGCTATTTCAGTGAGAAACGCCTATAGGCAATATCCTGCTGTGGAGCCGGACGCGGCATTCCCCACTGAAATCAACCGAGTCTTGAGTAAAAACCAGGGACCTCCATGCACAGAAATAAAATAAATCGCTGGCCCCCTGGATCCTGTGAAGCATATCTGAGCAACCCAGTAGGATGCACAGTGCCTGCACTTGTGGGTCTTACTCAGCCAAAACTCCCATAGGTGAAAACTGAATCAATGTGTCTCTAAAAGTAAAAGTGGGGGACAGAAAATTTAGTCTGCAGCCTGATATACACACTGGAGTGAGATTACAGATCTTTCAGCAACACACCAAGAGACAAAATTAGAGCTAAGTCAGTTTACTATGAAGTTCCGAACATATTGGATACCGGCTTGACTGCAAAGCTATGGACTGAGACTCGACATATTCTAGAGCGGGAGTTCTCAATCGGGGGAGCATGCAGGGCCGGCACCAGCCGAGCAAGCTGGTGCTTGGGGTGGCAGCTTGTAGGAGGCGGCATTCTGCCCAATCCTAGGGCGGCACGGCCGCTGTTGTTGTTGTTGTTCCGCTCCGGCCGCCCTGTAGGGGACAGCGGCGCGGAGGACGGGAGTGCCCTGCAGCAAGCCCGGCAGGGCAGCCCGCGTCCTTCCTTCCCAGCCGACTGGAGCGGTGCGGAGCCCTCCCGGCAGGGGGCACGGCGGGAGGGGCCGCATGGCAGCGCCCCACTGAAGCCCTGGTTGCCCCCCTTCTTTCTCTCCCCCGCTCCCTCCTCCCCCCCCCACTAGCCGGGGCACATCTGCAGCGCAAGGAGTCCCCCTGCACCCTGGCTCTGGCCGCGCCACAGGGTTTTTTTTGTTTGTTTTGTTTGTGGGGTTTTTTTGCGCTTTGCTGTTCTGGCCACCGCAGTGTGTTTGTTTGTTGTTTTTTGTTTTTTGTTTTTTTGCTTGGGGCGGCCAGAAAGCCAGAGCCGGCCCTGGGAGCATGACTCCCAGGGGAGTCGTGAATAGGCACCTGTGTTTAGCAACTAACAGCAGCAATTCATATATTTACACTCAGACTCTGTCCCAGTAGAGCAGTTGATTGGGGGGCATCATGTTCCACCTGAGCATTTGGGAATCCGAATGAAAACGTGAAATACAAACCAGAGCTAGTGAACATCCTAATGCGTCTCTAGCCTCCCTTTTCAATGTCCCCCCACACACACACTTTAAAGCCTTCACTTCACTTTAGCCAACACCATACAAGTGTGTTATATATCCAGGTGCAAATCCTGCTCCCAGTGAACGCTATCAGTGCTATGTCATTAACTCCAAGGGGAACAATACCTTAATGTGTAATACTGAAATGGAGGCCAATCCACAGGTTTAACAGTGGCTTAAATTGGAG
Source organism: Emys orbicularis (assembly GCF_028017835.1). Classification (NCBI taxonomy): domain Eukaryota; kingdom Metazoa; phylum Chordata; order Testudines; family Emydidae; genus Emys; species Emys orbicularis. Next base: position 7,907,867 of record NC_088686.1, on the reverse strand, counting down.
GCTCCTATTTGGTACCTCACTGCTGGGTTGTCAGACTGGAATTACTGCAGAGTTAGCAAACACTGAGTTATTCTATAGATGCTTGATTCAGAAGCAGTAATAACTGGCTAAAGAAACACCGCATCTAGCTCTCCTGTCATGATGTGAAGGATCCGTGGTGTGTTTGGGAGGGGGAAGAGGGCAGGAAATATAGGACAAAATTGCAGGAGTTGCTGTTGGTTTAAAAAAGGGGTTTAAGGACTCTCTCTCTCTCTCACACACACACACACACACACACACACAGAGAGAAATGTTTCATGCCACTACTAATTTAAATCTGTATCCTGGACAGATCATTTTGCTATTAGAAATAGCTCCCCAGATCTACCTGATGGTATTTCCAGGAGTCTTTGACCAAAAAACTACCTACTTTATTAATGCGCATGAGAAACAGTGATTTCATTTTTTAAATAATTCATATGCTTCATATAAAGCCCTTTTTTCCCTGCATGTGTTTACTCCCTGAGTATGCATGAACAAAAGGAGGGAAATTAAATCACCAGCTCTAAATTAACTTAAATTGCAATCAGGCAAGAGTTATTCCATGTTTCTTATTCATTAGAAACACAGGCCCATCCCGCTGCAGCATGTTGAAAGTTCAAGTGGCAAATTACCCCACCTGCTGTTCTCAAGGGGTTTTTACATCTCTCGCACATTGGCTTTTCACTGTACCCTTCCAAAACATGATGTTTTATACTAATTAAGCTAGGATTAGCACTTCGGATATGCAACACACTCTACCTGTACTAAGTATTATGTCACACAAGGGAATAGAATGTGCAGTTTTTTCAGCTGGTTCTTCCACTGCACTGACTTTGCTTGACTTCTTTGCTTTTCCATAGGAAGGACACAACTTGTCATTAACACAGGAAACTCAAAGGATTTGAGAAGGCAAGTCACAATTATCTAATGCATGTCATAATTATCGAGCGTGGTGATGTATGACTGACCCCAGCAAGAGAAGGAGACTTTACTTGTGAGCCTCGCCAACCAGAAGCCATGTCCACCTGGAGAGAATTTGGTGGGTTCGGAACCCAGGAGTCGGTGTAGGCACCAGGGGGAGAGACCTGAGACCGAATCACAGAAGTGCTCACCTGCACAGGAAGTGATTCGGTTAGTCCTGACAGCTACAGCCCAGAACACCTCTGTAGGTGAGGGGATTGGTTTTGGCAGGAAACCGTGTCTGTTGCTGTGAGACTACTGGGTAGCCAGGTCTCCTGCTCTGTTTGCATTACCTGTTCCTTGAGGGTCTATGAATGAATTCCACACAAGATAAAGCCATGGGAAAAGTCTCGATAAGAGTGCAAAGCACTCAAAAGGCAGGACATGCTGGCATTAAGAACTGTCAAAGTTGTAGATAGGGACTGTGACTGTTCCGGAGTTAACTGCGCCTCTGCCCACTCCATGGTCTTCTCCAGGGCATCCCTTTAGGTCTCAGGACTCCAGCTAGGGTGACCAGAGAGCATGTGTGAAAAAATCAGGATGGGGGTGGGGGGCGCAATAGGGTCCTATATACGACAAAGTCCCTAATGTCAGGACAATCCTGATGAAGTTGGGATATCCGGTCAGGTTACCCTAAGTCCAGCCATCACTTCTCTATGGGTGGGGACTGTGAGACTTTTCCTTAGCCAAGGAGTCTGGGGTGAATCACTACTGCCTGCTCACAGCAAGAGTGCCCTCTCCGTGCCCACCAGTGGAAACACTCACCAGCCACTGGCTGCTGGCAACACAGGTGCTGCCAGTGCAGGCTAGCAATTTACACACCCCACTTTGTTACACTTGAGGGCCCAGTCCCTTATCTGGTCACCCACAATGCACACCAATCTGCTGCCTCCATGAAAGCAATGCATCCCCAGTTCACTGGTTTCGCCTCAGTTCAATACTCTCCTTAGCACAAGGCACTTGGGGCATGTCTACACTGCAATTAAAATCCTGGCTGACGGGCTCAGGTTAAGGGGCTGTTTAATTGTGGTGTAGACTTTCTGGCTTGGACTGGAGTTTGGGCTCTAGGACCCTGCAAGGTGGGATGGTCCCAGAGCTCTGCAATTAAACAGCCCCTTAGCCCAAGCCCCACAAGCCCTGTTCAGCGGGCACGGGCCAGCTGCAGGTTTTCAATTGCAGTGTATACATACGCCGAGACAGGTTTATAGGAAAAACCAACTAAAGTTTATTTAACAGAGCTTGAGATAGAGTCAAATGAAAGCGAATTTAAGCATGTGGAAACCTTAGGTTACAGGTAAAAGAAAAACATAAACTGTAAGCTCTAGCCTATACTCATCAACGGGTTACTTTCCAGTAGAATAAGGTTTTTCTTATCCACTGGTTCATTCTAGCACTTGTTCAGATCAAGGTTCTGGGATCCACCAGTTACTCCTGAGGGCATTCTGTGCCAAAAAATTCTGTGGTAAAAAAATAAAAATTCTCCACACAATATTTTAAAATTCTGCACATTTTATTTGTCAGATAAATTGTGGGGGCTCCAGGATGGCACTGGGGACATGGGCAGCAGCTATGGGGACATGGGCAGCAACAATAATAGGCTTAGCCTTCCCTGGCGCAGCTGCCGCCTACTCGCCACTGGACACCTGGGCCCTGGTGGCCCAGTCCCTTCCCCTTCCCCAAGGCCCCCACTGTCTGCTGCTGCCTGCCTGCCGCTGCTCACCTCGTCCCTCCTTCTCGGGGGCTGGGGAGTGAGGTGGGAACGCGGCGAGGCAGGGGTGGGTGGGAGGTTGAGGCGGCTCCCTTGGCCGTGCGCTGGGCTGGCCGGTCGCAGTAGGGAGACTGTCTGGCCAGGCTGGCTGGGCCCGGGGGGGGGGGGGGGGGGGGGGGCAGCGGCTTGGCCCAGTGTGGCTGGGACCAGCCCGGTGCTTGGTGGGGCCATGGCCGCCAGGCCGTGGCCAGCAGCTTGGCCCGGCGCTCAGCCTGTCCTGGGGGTGGTTTGGCCCAGCATGGCCAGCAGCTTGGCCTGACATCCTGGCTCGGGGGGGCCAGCAGCTCGGCCCAGCGCTTGGAGGGGGGGTGGCAGGGGCTGGCGGCTCAGTCGCGGGGCAGCTCAGCCCAATGCTTGGCCTGTCCAGGGGGGCCGGTGGCTTGGCCTGTCATGGCTGGCTTGGGGGGGCCAGTGGCTCGGGGGGAGCCGGCAGCTCAGTCCAGCATGGCTGGGATCAGACTGGCGCTTGAAGAGGGGGGTGGCCCGGCATGGCTGGGGTGAGCAGGCCGGGGGGCTCCTCCAGTGGCGGGGGACCCCTCAGGGCTCTTCCTGTTCTGGAGGGGAAGGAGGTTTGGGGCTCCGGCATGCAGGGGGCTGGGCCTTGGGCGGAAGTGGGCTAGTCTCCCCAAAGTGGGGGTTCACCCACCCCCATGATTGGGGAGCACAGGCCACTGGCTGCACAGAGGTGGGAGATCACTGTGCAGCTCCCCCCAGGACATGGACTCAGCGGTGAGGCTGCACCCAACCCTGCACAGCGCAAGGACTGGGCCTGCCCCAGAAACACCCCAGGGCCCTGCCCCTCCATGCCAGGTGCACCAGGTGTGGGCAGGCAGGTTCAGCCCGGCAGGATCCAAGTGTGGAGGGGCTTAGTGGGGGGGGGGGATCCAGGTGTGGGTCGAGAGGGTTCTGTGTGGGGCAATCTGGGTGTGGGTGGCTCAGTGGGGGATCTGGGTGAATAGAGAAGCAGGGACCATAAAAGCAAAACAATAAAGATGTAGAGATTTCACACCCACAGCTGTTGATAAGGGATTCCTTGCCAGACAGGATGCTATCAGACAACGTTTTGTTTAAACATCTTAAGCTCTGTTTCTTGATCTGGTGCTGGTGGGTACTAGTAGGCAGGGCCGGCTCCAGGCACCAGCTTAGCAAGCAGGTGCTTGGGGCGGCCAACGCAGAGGGGTGGCACGTCCGGGCTCTTCCGCGGCAATTCAGCAGCGGGTCCCTCACTCCCTCTCGGAGCGAAGGACCTGCCGCCAAATTGCCGATGAAGAATGAAGCGGCGGCGGTAGAGCCACCGCCAAAGTGCCACAGATCGCGATCGCGGCTTCTTCTTTTTTTTTTTTTTTTTTTTTTTTGCTGCTTGGGGCGGCAAAAACCTTGGAGCCGGCCCTACTAGTAGGACAGAATCTCCTTCTTAATAGCCCCATATTACATTGTTTTGATATAATTTAGATGGAATGTGAGGATGTGACTTCCTGCTTCTTGGCTCATGGCTGCTGCTCTCCTAATATGGCCTCAGACCTTACAGGGGCCCAGGGCAGAAAGCCGAACCACGAGACCCTGCATGTGGAGCTGAAGCCCAAGGGCCAAAGTCCCACGGGGCTCGGGCTTGGGCTTCAGCCCTGCGCTTGGGGGCTTGGGCTTTCTGCCCTGGGCCACAGCGAGTCTGTCAGCCCTGCCGAAGCCCGAGCCCTACTGCATGGGGCTGAAACTGAAGCCCGAGCAACTTAGCCCCCTATAGCATGAGGTTGTGTAGTAATTTTTTTTGCCACAAGGGGGTTGCAGTGCAATGAAGTTTGAGAACTGCTGATCGGCTTTAACAGGGGTGTGTGGGTTGGGAAGTGTTGGCTCATTTTAAGATTTAAAACTATCTGCAATCATCCCTATCAGTCAGAGGCCGCCTCTTTAGAAATTTCTCCCTACCTCATTAGTTATTCTTTGAACCAGACATCCTCCCTACTTCATTCCTTCTGGGCCTATCACTTATTATTTTCAAGGCTTTTCTTCTCCTTCCTAGTCACAGCCTTTCTTTATGGACGCAAGGTCTGAAGGAGCTCTCCCCTGACAGCTAGCAATGAGCTGGGGGGGAAAGGCTTCAGGACCGGACTGTATTTACATGAACACACGTACTCTGCCTTGGTATCCAGCACACACAGCTCTGTTGCCTCTTAAGCTATGTCCACACTACAGACCTTACAGCAGCACAGCTGTACCACTAGAGCAGCGCTGCTGTAAAGACTCCCATGTAGCCGCTCGTCGCCGACGGGCGAGAGCTCTCTCACCAGCATAATTAAACCACCCCCATGAGCGGCAGTAGCTTATCGTCAGGAGAGCGTCTCCCGCCAACATAGCGCTGGCCACACCGGCACTTTTGTTGGTGAAAGGGATGTCGGTCCGGGGGGTGTTGGTTTTTTTTTTTTTTTTTTTTTTTTTTTTTTCCCCCACACCCCTAAGCGACAAAAGTTTTACCAACAAAAGTGCTAGTGTAGCCAAAGCCTTAGAGGCGCCCAAGAGTGGTGGTTAATTTTCCCAGCTACCGGGGGGGGCTCGAGCCGGTTCTGTGTTGTATTGTTAAGAGGGACCCCTGGATATTGAACCCAGCCCCTGTAGCTGCCGACTCTATCTGGCAGAACAGATACATTTACAACGCCTATATATTTCCTTAACCAAACTTAAAATAACTCTAATTCTTTAATTTCATATTTATCTTCCAGGGGCCCTACAGGTCACACAGGAATTTGGATTATTGCTGTACCTTGGTAATTGAGGACTTAATACCTTTAACTTTAAATTATTCTGAGAATTACTTGAATAATATCTTTATTTGAACCAGATTAATTTAGCTCACCTTTACAATTATCTAACACTTTAATTATTAAGGCAAACAAGTTCTTAGGCTTTGTCTACACGACCACTTTTGAAAAAAACACCCCCCCTGACTGACATAAGTTTCACCAGCAAAAGTGCTGGTGTGGACAGCCCTATGTTGGAGGAGAGGCTCTCCTGCTCTCAGGCGGGCTGGAACAATTTGTCTAGTGGGGGTGCTGAGAGCCACTGAACCAAACTGTAAACCCTGGATATGATGGAAACCACTTCAAGTCAGGGGGTGCTGCAGTACCCCTAGTTCCAGCACCTAGGCCTGCTGACATGGCTGATGCCACTCAAAGTGGGTGGGGGCGGTTTAATTCTGCTGGCGGGAGAGCGATCTCCTGCTGGCAGAGCGGCTCCACGGGAGACCTTACAGCGACACAGCTGTAGTGGTACACCTGCATTAGTGCAGTGGTGGATTATCCAATACAGGCATGGGGCCCATGCCCAGGGGCCCCAGCCAATTGGAGGGCCCTGGAAAAATGGGCGCCCCAGCAGAAATCTGCCACAGGGCAGCGGAAGCCCGGAGCCCTGGCAGAAGCCACGGGGTGGAGAGGGGAAGCCCCCGTACCCCGATCCCAGTCCCCGGCAGAATCATGGGGTGGGGGAAGCCCCCTTGCCTGGACCCCAGCAGAAGCTGTGGGGCAGGCAGGGGAAGCCCCAGCATCCGGACCACAGTCCTCGGCAGAAGTGACAGGTGGGTGGGCCAGGGGAATCCCGGGACTGCAGGAGGTCTTGCTCCCTGCCATGGCCTCAGGGCTGGAGGAGCTCTCACTCCCGGCTGCGGCCCCGGGGCCAGGGTGCAGGGACAGAGTTCTCTGGTCTTGGGGCCACACTGGGGGGGGGGGAAGGAGCAAAAGGGGGTGGCAGAATGGGATGGGAATGTGGGCAAAATGGGGGCAAGAACACAGTGGAAAGGAGTGGAATGGGGGCAGGGCAGTGGGTGGAACAGGGGTGGGGCCATGGGTGTAGGGGGCAGAACAGGGTGGGTCTGTGGGCAGGGCCGCAGGTGGAAGGGGTGGGGCGGGGCATGGTTCCAGCACTGGCCCCCCTCCCCCACTTGCTCTGGCCCAGGGACCCAGGAGATCTTAATCCTCCTTTGTTTAGTGGAATCTTTAAAAGCCAATTTAATTCCCTTTTAAGTTCCTGGCTTTGTTCGTTTTTTCCACTTCTGTGGTAAACAAAACACAGAAATATCCAGTGTTCGGAGCAGTTAACCACGTCCTGCATGGTAGGAAGCCCAATCTCTTGGGTAGAAATATAATATGTTCCAAAGCTTCAAGACCATCTAGCTGAGCCTCGGCCATTCTGAACATAGGCACAACAGCAGCTGAGGGCATCCCCACCTTACTCACTGCAATTTAACCAAGCACACAGTGCCCCACTGCTGTTTTCCTTCTGCCTTAAGTGAAATACCTGGGTATGCCCAGGGGCCCTTTAGCAGTCTGCGGCTGGAACAGCACCAGAGGAATTTTGCATCTCTGTGCTTATAACAGAGAAAGTGCCCAAACACTGTTTTTCTTTCCTGTTTATGGCCCCTTGTGGTCAGAACAGATCCAGAGGAATTTTTTTGTTTCCAGACTGACAGCAGGGAGTATCCAGTTTCTGGATTTCCTCCCACTTTACACATGGGGCATCAGCCGTCTTAAGCCGGAACGACACCGAGGAATTCTACTTTCGCTGTCTTTTTATGCGACCAGCCATGTTTAGACCAGAACAACACAGGAATTTTACCCTCTCTGTCGTCTCACATTAGCAAGAGGCGTTCAAAAAGAGGAAGTGTCTGTACTTCCTTTTCGCTGCATTGCAGTTCTGCAAATTATTTTCTAATTATTTCACAAGCTGAGGAGACAAACCAGTTTTTTTTTTGCCTGGAAAATCTTCCTCATCCCTGGTCAAAGTTGTGACCTTTGAAACCATGGCAATCCCTACTGCATGTCTCACCAATCCTGTTCATGATGCCACTTGTAGCCTTTGATTAATTTAGAGTGCAAAATTTACAGGTCACTAATAACCAGTTATTTTACTCAGGCGGCTATATACGTTTATTACAGGAGATGAGATTGATAAATCACAAAAGACATGAGGACTTTTTTAGTACTTAAATACATGCATGTATAACAGCAATCCTAGAAAAGCAAAATAAGTTAAGCAAAACAATCCCCTGCATTGTGCATAAAAGGAACCTTCTGGAGACTATTAGACGTATCAGAGGGGGAGCGGATGGAAAGAAGAGTAAGTGGAGAAGGTCACAAGTGAGATGTAATGATCCAGGCTTCCACCAGCCTGTCACCTGGATATGCCCACTAGAGGTTGGACTTGCACCTTAATTTATACACCTATTCCCGCACATGTCCAGTGACGATCCAGAGGTTGCCTCTTAGTCCTGTGTCTATGTGTGGCTGTCCAATATGTGGGGTTCCAATTGTTGACATAAGCTATTTGTGTCAATACATTTCCCAATATCTTCCTCACATTAATATGGTTAATCTGATGGTTACGTGGACCAAAAATCCCCTAAGAATCTGTTATTTCAAGCTTGGGTTTGTTCTTTTGCGGTTTTCTTGTTTGTCGCAAGATACGTATTGCAAAGAGCCCCTAGAATCCAGGTCAAACACTTAAGCTAACTTACAACAACTGCCAGGCCTATTTTAAAAAGTGTTTTAGAGCATGTTTCTCCCTTTTTTTTGCATATTAGTGTTTCCTTAAGCAGCTTGGCTTATCGTAACATAGATATGACAATACAGAAAGGAATTTCAAGATCAGTCAGGGATCAAAGGCGTCCAGGATGAGTGTCTACCACATGCTCACAGCAAGAAGGAGCCGTCTCTGTGCCAACCAGGGGAAACGTTCCCCACTGCCACCGGCTGCTGGCAACACTGGCACTCCGCTCCGGTGCTCCGTGAGTGCCCTTTCTCTCTGCACTTCACACACCCCAGCCTGCATCTAGTGCAGACAGTAAGCACAGGCCATCTCCATTGCTGTCCATTGTTCTCCTGTTGCTTGGGTCAGCTCTCAGGCTCCCGCTCCTCTAGTGGCAGCAGGTTGCACTCCCAACAGTCTGGGAACACACTAGCCTATATGTTACCTCACTCTAAAATTGTTTCCCATACAAACATTTCACAGTAACCATGACGATCAGCTAGTTCTTAGCTTTCGGCAGAGACACCCCCTCCCTCCCCCCCCCATGACTCCCTTCGGTGGAACATTGAGAAGATGGCCAGACATAGGGGTAATATACCTGCCCTCCCGCTTCAGACTTTCAGACCTCTTCAGATCTAGCCTTGCAGTCACCCTGCAATTCACTGCCCTGATCCCAGCAGGTTTGACTTGAGTCTAGTACCTGCCATTCTGTCCTCTGGTACGGGCTAGGACAGGGTTACCACCAGTGGCCAGCCAGCTTTCACAGAGCACAGTATGACTCTAACCAAAGTCTATGACTATCCCGTGTGGCACATCTCCGTAGAAGAGCCTGTGGCAGATCCATGCTTCCAAGGTCTCATATATGTCATAGGGACTTAAACTAGAAAGTGCTAATTGATCTTAACAATAGGTGTTGCTGCTGCACTACCTATGATAAACCTGGGCCTGCTGAGACAGTCTAGCTGCCTGGTAGGGTGACCAGATGTCCCGATTTTATAGGGACAGTCCCGATTTTTGGGTCTTTTTCTTATATAGGCTCCTATTATCCCCCACCCCATGTCCTGATTTTTCACACTTGCTGTCTGGTCAGCCTACTGCCTGGGGCTTAAAGTACAGAGCTGGATGGGGTAAACTGCTAGCTGTTCAGGGCTCTTACTCAGCAAACTCCCCTGAAGTGCTGACTAACAAACTACAAAATCGAAGATCAATGCAGCAGGTGATTCCCGGCAGCGACCGTCACACCTGAACCTAAGCAGCTCACCTACATTGCTTAAGAACTTTTTTTTTTAAGTGACACATGATTACGAACTCAGATCATCACTAAATTGTGGCAGGCCAACCCTGCTTCCTCTTGTTCAGATTTGGGTCATATGTGCAGCTTTAGAACAACTGCAGGCTACAGTTATCAGAACTAGGTCAAAAGGCAGCAGTCCCACCCAAAATAAACAAATCCCAGCTGATGTATAGCAAGAGAGAACCTGTACAAAAGTGCTTAATAATCAGAATGAGCCTGTTTGTTAGAGGAGGAAGAATAAAGGAGAAAGCCAGTGTCCTGGATTGCAGAGCACATGTCAAATCAGGCTTTTCACTAAGCAATAATTATGCTAGTAAATTAACTATCTGTTTGAACAGAAGGAACCCACTTACCCATCACTATTTATGTAAGAAGAGAGGGTAAAGAACAAGAAACCCCCAACCAAATAACACCTAGCATTACCAAGAGCAAATGATTAGTCTTTAAGGTGCCACCAGACTCCTTGTTGTTTTTGTAGATACAGACTAACACGGCTACCCCCTGATACTTGACACTATGTATTTAAAGTGTATTCATAACAGGTTTTTAGGCCAGTGTGTTCCCAGGCCTCTGGATTTTAATTCTCAGGCAAGCAACACAAACATCAGCTGCCAGGTTTTCAGCAGAGGACCTTGATTTTGGGTTCCTTGGTCTTTGGGTGTCGAAGTTGAGTCACTATGGGTCTCACTTTCAGAGATGCTGGCCATATGCCGCTCCGACTGACGTCATCTGGAGTTCTGGGTGCCCAGCGCCTCTAAAAATCAAGCCCCAGCTTCTCACGTTGGGCACCAAAATCAGTGGCCACTCATTTTTGAAACAGTTGGTTCAAATGAAAACTTCTACTCTGTGGCTAGTCAGATGCTATATCATACTATCCTTGGGCAAACTTTCCTTGAGTTCAATGGATGCTTTGCCTCAGCGGGGAGGGACTGCAAGGATTGGGCGCATAAGGGGAAATTCAATCCTGCCTTACAGCTTCTATGCACTTCTCTCCCCACTACGTTGGGAACACCCATCGATGCACCCCCCTGTGGGTCCTGCTGCAGGCAGGAGGGAAAGTAACCAAGCCGTTCTTATGCCCTGGTGATCAGAGCTGGCGCTAAGCATAAGCTGACTAGCAATTGCTTAGGGGCCCCGAGCAGCTCAAGGGCCCCCTCTATTAATTAGTATGTGTTGGGGGTGGAATATTCCTGCTTAGGGCCCCCAATGGGCTAGCACCAGCACTGCTGGTGATTCTGTGTCACTGCAGTGGCGCATCTTAGGTCAGCTCTCAGTGTTGCCCAATCATGGACCATGGCTGTGCCAGGCCAAGTTGGAAGCTCCCCAATCTGGGAAATGCAAGGGAGGAATGAAGCTCATAGTCTGAGTTCACGTCTCCTCTGTGTAGTTAGTTACGTTTACTTTGTCCAAAACTGCAAGAACAGAAGAAGCTTTTCTCCTGATTTATCCAGCTAAGACTCAAGTGATTCTCAACTTGGCTGGGTAGAAAGCTGCCTCTGTTATACATCACCCCAAAAGCCCTATTTCATCACAGCAAGTTCCTTTTGCTCTCTTAGGGTATGTCTACACTACCTGCCGGATCGGCGGGCAGCGATCGATCCAGCGGGGATCAATTAATCGTGTCTAGTCTAGACGCGATAAATCGACCCTCGAGCCCTCTCCCGTCGACTCCTGTACTCCAGCGCCGCGAGAGGCGCAGGCAGAGTCGACGGGGGAGCGGCAGCAGTCGACTCACCGCGGTGAAGACACCATGGTAAGTCGATCTAAGTACGTCGACTTCAGCTACATTATTCACGTAGCTGAAGTTGCATAACTTAGATCGATTCCCCCCCCCCCCCGTGTAGACCAAGGCTAAGTAATAACATGGGCGTCGTCAGGTATACTCCATGTACAACATTTAATATTCTGAGGATCCATATTTTTAAGAGCGACTGGGAGATTGCACTGGACACACTGCTAGACAGTGCTATCTAACTGCACTGGCTGTGCTAGCATCTGATTTATTATTATAATAATTAATTGTTTATATTTTGGTAGTGCCTAGGAAACCTGATCAAAAGTCAGGGGCCCATTGTGAAAGGCGCTGTACAAACACAGTGTTGACAGTTTATGATAACCACTCAAGTTTAAATACTGTAATAGCAAAGTTAAAAACTTAAAGTTAAACAGGAAAGAAGATTTCTTACGTGAGTGCAATAAAGGATATATGCCAACCTATGTCAGGAGGCCATGACTAGAGATAGGGCTCCTATTAAAATGGTGGTAAAGGGTGAGAGGAGTCTGTGATATACATGATGTTTTTAAAGTTTATAATGCAAGTTTAAATTTAATGTTAGAACGTTTAAATTACATTTAAAATTAATTTTAATATCTGAGCACATTATGGGATCAGAGTCCAGGACTAAAGAAAACAGCTATCACAGAAAGGGGCTGTATTAATTGCATTAATGTCTCTGAATGATGTTTATCCTTTCAAAAGGGAAAACTTACCAGGACTCAAGATATCTGTTCGACCTTCTTACTGCCAGTGAGACAATCGGAAAGCAAACCTAAGCCAATCACTAATGATTTAATTCATTGGATTGAAAAACCGAACGTTACTTTTCACAGATTTTGTCCTACAGGCAACAGTGTAGCAATTCTAATTATTGTTCAGAACAACAATAAATGCAATGTGCAAACCAACAATAAATGCCATGTCTCACACCTTGAAATCACGTGAGTAAACTAGTAAGCAGCCATATCAAAGTATAATTACTGGTTAAGTTCTCTCTCAATCTGCAGTACAGTCTACAGGGGAATGGAGTATCAGGTTTCAGCTTCTTGGTTGGCAATTCTCTTTTCTTAGCTGGGGTTAGATTTAGAAATAATTCAATTGATTTACCTGGCTGTCAAACTGTCCTGCAGTGACTGAGGACTGTGCGTGCACCAGCCTCAGGACAGACTGTTTAGAAGCAGGGCACAAACCCCAAACTGGTTGTGAGTTCTATAGGGCAGGTCTACACTTAAAACGCTGCATCAGAGCAGCTGCACCCCTGTAGCGCTTAAGTGAAGACGTTCCTACACCAACAGGAGAGATTCTCCCATCAGCGGAGTTAATCCACCTCCATGAGAGGCAGTGGCTGTGGTGACAGAAGCTTTCCCATCAACATAGTGCTGTCTACACTGGTGGTTAGGTGAGTATAACTAACAAAGGTGTGGATTTCTCATACCCCTGAGTTATACTGATATACGTCTGTAGTGTAGACCTGGCCTTTGTTTTCACCAACAATTTATTAAGTGTAACCTCCTCAGGCACTATAACAGCCTAACTATGGAGTCGCAGACAGTCCCCTTAGAGCAGAGCACCCATCTCATCACCCAGATAAACCTACCTTTGTGATAGATGGTCCCATATACCGAAAAGCACAATACACCTCTACTCTGATATAACATGGCCCAATATAACATGAATTCAGATATAACGCGGTAAAGCAGCGCTCCGGAGGGGCGGGGCTGTGCACTCCGGCGGATCAAAGCAAGTTCGATATAACGCGGTTTCACCTATAACGCGGTAAGATTTTTTGGCTCCCGAGGACAGCATTATATCGGGGTAGAGGTGTATTTAGGTTACTCCCAGTCCCAAAGGACCAGACACTTACCCCAGGTCAATTGCACCTTAGATCTCATGCCAAAGACAACACTTGTAGCCAATCCTATAATAAACTAGCTAAAGTTTTATTAACTAGAAAAAGGAAATGGAGAGTTATTTACAAGGTGACAGCAGGTAAACATACACACACAAATGAGTTTCAAAGCATAATAAAAGCTTCTAGAATAGGCGAGCTCTATATGTACCTTAGGGCTGACCTAGGCTAAACACTGGGGATCTCTTACTTATGCCTACAAAACCTTGCCTTCAAGAGTCCAAGCAGCATAGAGATAGTGTTTCTTCTTGTTAGGGGTTTTTTATCTTATTCCCTCCTTGTGCTTCTCAGCTGATGGGAGAACTTCATTTGCAAGATTTATCTCCAAGGGGAAGGGAAGAACAATCAGCAGTCATTTGTCCTCTTTTTTGTTCCATAATAGTTCATCTGGTGTTGATGGAACTTCTCTGTTGGGCAGAATTTCACACTCATCAATGGCTTTCTCGTGTTTGGTGATTTACATGGTTACAGAGGATTACAATGCAAACACTTAAATATTACCTTGCAATTTGGGATACAGATATTATGAGATTAATGCATGCAGCGCCTTGCAAGCATTTCATAAAGTCTAAAACACAGTCTTCTAATTCTAAAACAGGTGAGTCAGACTGAACATGGAAAAATTCCAGCTAAGTATTTTTCCATGTTCAGTTGAGACCTAGGGGCCTTGGCATGAGCTGACACCTGGTCTGCCAGCATCACACTGGCTAAGGATATTATTTATATATGTGCTCTGGGTTTGGCAACAAATACTTGGAAAAAGCACTCATGGTGTTTGAGTGTGGCTCTTGTTAAACAAGTTCTAACATGGGGGTAGGTAATCATTCCCCCAGACTCTATAGGCAATTCTGTCCCCTCCTACATGGCTCTGGCCTAGATCTGAGGTGGAATCTGTTTGAGGTTGTGCAGGGATGGCACTGCAGGACAGCCAATGCTTCTGGGCCGCTAGCTGGCAGCCATGGAAGGCCTGCGTGCATTACTACATAGACTCTGTGGAATAATTACCACAGGAAGTACTGCCTCATCACAAGGCCAGACAGACAGCTTCCCTCATGGCCCCTGCTTGAAGCCCAAGAGGTGTTCCAGGCAGTGTCTGTGCAACAAGGCGGACTTCCCTGTCCGCCGTAGTGACGGATCTGCCTCTTGGCTCACTCTTGGAATCCTGACCCCGGCTCTGACATTCGGTGCTGACTCCAACTCTGACCACTAGGCCTGACTGCCCAAGCCCCAGTAGTGACACAATCTGCCAGGTCTGGAGGATGAAGCCTCTGCTTCTTCTGCAGTCGTCAAACCCCACCCGCCCCCTGATGGAACCCCAGAGGGGGACACTCCACAAGGGGAACGCCACACGTTTCCTCCCCACAGACCCATCCCTTTGTCTGCAGGAGGGTGCAAGCCCCACCACACTCATTTCCCTGTCAGATGTAGACTTGGACATCCCTTTGTCTCAGACTTTATAAGCTTCTCTGGCTGTAATTGATCCATGCCCCTATTTCTCTGTCTTCCTGAGTCTCCATGGAAGTTTGAAACATGTCTTCATTCATACCTGGATTGTTTATTGAGGGTATATGGTGTGACTGTTATAGCTAGTTGTTTCAGTGGGGGGGACAAGACAATCATGTATTTCAAAAATTCCAAAAAAGAAAGCAAATTGAGTAGTTCTTCCACTTATGAACTTCATTCTCTCATGGTCGATGGTCTCCTGTTCTTGTGAACAGACCTAAAATTATTAATTTTTTACCTCAGGGAAGGGGCTACTTATACAGATACTACTAAAGCAACGTTAAACCTGGCCTTTCCGGATCTGTTGCAGTGCTCCTACAGAAAGGCACTGGCAGTTTACTCAGCATAGTGCAGGCCTCAGTCAGATTGTCAGCAGATCAATCGGTGTGTGTACAAATTACACCCTCAATGACCAAACTCAGATCTGTAAAATACAACAGATTGATCTCTCATATTTAAAGCTGTCAAGCAGTTTTCAATGGAACATCTTTCCATCAGAAAATGCAGCGTAGTTGAAACTGAAACATTTCGTGGGAACATGTCAATTTCAATGAAATTTTCAATGGGAAAAAGTTGAAACAAATTGTTTTCAACTTTCGTGGTTTGTTAATGTTGAAACGTTTTGTCTTGACTATCATTTTGATTCAGCTTGTTTGGAATTTTCATATTTCTGTATAGTGTATGATGTGTAATATGTTCTGTTAAATTTTTTATATTACGTTTCAATGTTATTGAAATAAAACATTTTGCTCATTCTGAATCTAAATTTTTCAGAATTCCCATTCCACGGGACATTTTGAAATTTCAGCTTTTCATTCCAATTGGGGGGGGGGGGGGGGCTGAATTCAGAATGTCTTGTAGAACAGAAATTTCAGTTTCTGACCAGCTCTGCCCATATTATTGCCTTGTGGCCAGCATCCTGAGATATAGTGGGGAAATGAAACACACAGAAATATCCCATTCCTCATGAGCGTCTTGTTCTCTGACTCCCAAGTCTCTACCAATTCTCGTCACTCAGCGTAGGGTTGCCCTGCCCTCTTATAAGAACTTTTCCCAGCATGACTTTCTGTGGGCTGGTCCTTTACATTTGGCAGAGGCAAGCGGCTGTGACTTTACAATGGCCATTTTGTATCTTTGTTTACAAATCTTCCCCTCTTTCAAATGGTCTGTTCATTTCCTTGTGAAAGGAAACAGTATGCTCTCCCAAATTGATTGTGAATCTAATTATACGTTAGAATTTAAAAACACCCAGAGGCTTCAGTACAAGGGGTGCATGTTTATAAATACAGCAGGATCTTGCAGAAGTTGAGAATAAGATCCAGACTTCAAGCACTTAAAATAGTAGGAGCCATAGATTCATTGCCCTTTGAAATCTCTAAGTACTCAGACATTCTGCATTTTGGCGGGGAGTGGGAGTTTCAAGCAACCTGTGTAACCTCACTTTGGGCCTGTCTCCTTTCCTCAGCCGTTATAGTTCTTAGAGCTCTTTAGTGCATGTACACCTATAATTTTAATTCTGCTGCATCCATCCATAACTTCATCTCAGGTGGACCTAATTCTATGAAATGCTCAGCTCCCTCAGTGGGTACTGCAATTAGAGCTCAGAGTGTTCAAATCTTTTAGCACAGGATTGGGTCCCCCAAACTGCTACTGAGGTCACTTGTTTCACCAGTTTCTAGCTTTTCCTCCACTGATGTAATGGAAGCCTTCATCAGCAATCTGAGCACGCAAGGATTCCAGAAGGACTAGGACTGATTTGTCTCTAAGCAGGCTGCTTGCTTAATTTTCTTAGCATCTTGGCAGTTGTAGCGTGTGAGTGTGAATAGCATGGAGCAAATTAGATCTGTTTGGTCCTTCTTGCTGGAGTAGCTTCACTACTTTACGCAGGAGGAAAAATCTACATACAGAATCACTGATGTAATAAATTATAACCATCCACTCACCAGAATGAGATTCCACCTCCAACCTATTGCTCTTTTAAAACCATTTTAAACATCCATGTACTTAATTTCAACTTCCTCATTCACCATATGTAAATAAAAGCCACTCACTTCCTTTCTGACCAAAGTTAACATTGCAACTGATAGTCAGACCTTAGTGCATAATTACTTACTATGGGTTTAAGATACTGTTGCAAACTAAAGGGCACACTCTCCTTGACATCTAAATACCATTTATAATCAGTGAGCCTCTCTTCTGTCTGGAGTTAGCATCTACTGATGAACAAATAGTGCCTAAGCTTCCATTTATACAATAATCCTTTAATTTGCTCTTTGTTAAATTAGAAGGGTTAGACATGTCCATCTTTTTCCAACTCAGGTGTGTGCAGATTTCACATTGTTTACTAAACACACAGAGAACACACCCTACTGGATTCCTATTTCCCTGTGTAAAAAAGATAGGGTATAAAGCAAACCTGGGCTAAACAACCGCTTAACTGATTGCCCATCCCACCTTTCTTAAAGTCCTTTTAATTTATATTGCATAACTAAAGAAAAGGACCCGAGCTGAGTTTAGTAGTATAGTGTTTTATTAACTACTCTGAACAACACTAACTAATAGTGTAGAACATCAGAAGGCAAAAAAGGTATTGGAGTATGACTTGGCTAACACAAACTAGAAATTTGGTTGGTACAACCATTCATGTTTTCAGAATCGAATCACATAACCACAATAGAAAATAAGTTTCAGAGTAGCAGCCGTGTCAGTCTGTATCAGCAAAAAGAACGAGGAGTACTTGTGGCACCTTAGAGACTAACACATTTATTTAAGCATTTATTTAATTATGCTTAAATAAATGTATTAGTCTCTAAGGTGCCACAAATAGAAAATAACACATTCTCAATTACGATCTTGGGGAGGGGACATTTTTATAGATTTTTGACTCAGAATAGGGCCTCATTTGTGCCAATTGGTTATCAACTCCATCTCCAGTATTGCTAACGCAACAGAGGAAAAACAATCCAAAGCTAGATTACATGCCAATGGGGTCATGCCAGTTTACTTACATGCCAATTCACAAAGGTCTCCTTCCTAGTGGATCTATAGTAGTTAGTCCTTTTTAACCTATTTCCCAATTAATATTAACCCCAGGCTCTGCCTAACACTCCTAACTACCTAAAATAAACTCCTACATTTATGACAGACTGGATAGACTCTATATCTTACCTATCAGCCTTCAATCTCAAAGGAAATCCACACAGCACTTTCAAAAAACAAGCCTGGGAGCTTAAATTCATTACTTTGCTAGACACCAAAAATCATGGACTGAACAGAGACACTGGATGTATGGCTTCTCACAACAATCTGTAACCCACTGACCCCCTCTTTTTGTTTTATGACTGCAGAGCTGTTAATGAGCCACTCTACCTTGAATGGTCCCTTACAATATGTGCTAACTACTAAACAATCTGTTCCAACTTGCATTTTGCTGTGATGCTGGGAGTTCCTTTCCCAGACCTAGAGAAGAGCTCTGTGTGGCTCAAAAGCTTGTATCTCTCACCAACAGAAGTTCAGTTCAACAAAAGATGGTACCTCACCCACCTTGTCTCTGTATAGACTGAGTGCAGGTCAAAAAGCTTGCACACCAAGGCCTTGGCTACACTTGAGAATTCACAGCGCTGCCACGGCAGCTCTGTGAAGCGCGAGTGTAGTCGCGCCGCCAGTGCTGCGAGAGCTCTCTCGCAGCGCTGCAAGTACTCCACCTCTCCGAGGGGAATAGCTTGCAGCGCTGCAAGCGAGCGTGCAGCGCTGCAGGCGCTGATTACACTGGCACTTTACAGCGCTGCACTCGCTGCGCTCGGGGGTGGGGCGTTTTCACACCCCTGAGCGCAGC
Organism: Emys orbicularis; assembly: GCF_028017835.1. Taxonomy (NCBI): domain Eukaryota; kingdom Metazoa; phylum Chordata; order Testudines; family Emydidae; genus Emys; species Emys orbicularis. The sequence continues at coordinate 7,889,289 of NC_088686.1, read as the reverse complement.
AAGTTGCAGCGCTGTACAGCGCCAGTGTAGCCAAGGCCTTAGTCTTCTTTCATGTCTATCTACACCTAGAACTTGACAGGCAGTGTGAAACCATTAACCACTGTAGAACCAGTGTTCTATAAATCCTAGTTAACAATAGTAACTTATTCAGTTTTAAAGCTACTTTATATCAATCTTGATTGGAACTTGTTACAAAACAAAGTCACATATTATAACTCTGTGAGAAGCTTTAAAACACATACACAAGCATAAAGAACAGGAGTACTTGTGGCTCCTTAGAGACTAACAAATTTATTTGAGCATAAGCTTTCGTGGGCTACAGCCCACTTCATCGGACGCTGTAGCCCACGAAAGCTTATGCTCAAATAAATTTGTTAGTCTCTAAGGTGCCACAAGTACTCCTGTTCTTTTTGTGGATACAGACTAACACGGCTGCTACTCTGAAACCATACACAAGCATGTACACTTCCGTACTAATTAGGTACTCAGTTTTAGGAAGTGGTAAATTAACTGATTTGGGTCATCATCCAAGAGAAAGCCTGTGGGTGTTACTTATCACCAGATCTTTAATCAGCCCATCCACTTTCAGCTCAGTGATCATTCACAGCAGGAGATGACACTGCCAAACACAAGTGGAACAAAGGACAGACAGGACTATCAATCTTGTCCCTTCCAGGTATCCTTGGCTTTCAGGAAGCAATGTGCTGATGAACACAGGCCATTTTATCCTGTTTCTGTTGGGCAGTACAACTTGATTCCTCTTCTTGGAGGTGCTGGCATGGACCAATCAGATGGTGACGCATACTTCTTCTGAAGATTCAAAATGTCAAACCACAAGGAGAGTCATCCTTTCTCACCATCCAATCAGGGAAGAACCAACATCAGCTTTTGAGTTCTTGCAACTGGGACTGGAATTTTCTAGTCTCTTTGTGCAACACATCTTGTCACACCAGCTTGTGTCAGACAAGTTAGGCCATAACTGTTGGCACCATCTTTATGCTACATACCTTGAACACAGGCTGGCTTGCTCTGGTCAGCAACTAACCTCCACAAGTCGCTTTCTATGGGGCCCCTTAGTAGTGCATCCCTTGGCCAGTTTTGCAGTTATGCTTGCTCAAGTTGCAATTTCTCCTTCTCTGTGAGCTGCTTAACTGGACAGTTTAAAGTTCATATGATTTGCCAGAAGCTGGGAATGGGCAACAGAGAATGGATCACTTGATGATTACGTGTTCTCTGTACCTCTGGGGCACCTGGCATTGGCCACTGTCAGAAGACAGGATACTGGACTAGATGGACGTTCGATCTGACCCAGTATGGCCATTCTTATGATTTATACAAAGTCCTCTCCATATTCTTTGATGCTCTTTAAACTTATTTTACTAGTCCATTATACAATACAAAGTCACTTCAAGACCTGTGGTTTTCCAGCAGGTCAGAACAGTTGTGTAAATCTTCCTTTTCGGTTCTCCTTGTTTTAACAACAAAGGTAGGACCTTGGTATGTCTGGCTAATGGCTGAACTGAGTCCGTGCATTACCAAACAGTTACATTTCTGATTATTCCACTCTGTGGTCAAGTGTCCCTATAAATACACTATTAGGTTTCAATTCTTTTTATTTACTGCCTTTCAGCACCGGTGTATTTCATTAACTTGACAGCATAAGCATGCTTGATTGCAAACATTAGCCTTCCTTCCTTCTTCACTTTATGACTTAAACTAAAAGAAATCAATATGAATGCAACCTCTTTCTTTCCTAATGAGAGTCTCATAATGTAATTCCTATGTTTGTTGGGCTAAGTTTCCAAATAGCGCTCAGCTTCTGCTTGGCCCCTGATTAAACCTCGGGTCTATAGGCACAAATCGCATGTGTGCATTCTGACCATCAGTTAAACATCTAACCACTCAACAAGTCAATATAAATACCATTCTCCCCTGAGATTTAGACACCTAAATCCCCCCTGAGATTTAGACACCTAAAGTTGGGGCCTGTCAAAGGGTGGGCTCTCCCTTACCAGCTGTGAGAAAGGTCCACAAATAAAACAAGGTTTGCCTACCATTTCCAAACTTTAGCAGAGTCCCAAATAAAAATCCTCCCTTTCCTGGTTATGACACACTCCCCCCTTTTCTTTTCTGCCTATTATTTTAACGTAGTGTAATAAGCCCAGCTGTATCTATTCCACAGTCACTTAATTTGTCCTGGTCATATTCTGGCCTATCCAGCATGGAAAGCAAGGGTGCGGATTCTCGTTCTACCAGGGTGGCACTTCCTAGAACCCAGACTGGTAACATGTAATACCCCATCACAGAGCCCAAAAATGTAGATACCCCAAATCAGAGGCTAATATTTGGAAAATTAGCCTGCTAAATCTGTGTGTGTCTGGGGAACAATGACCATGAAACTTCTTAATGATCGACGCCATGGACACAGTTATTTTTCCAGTCATCTTACCAGGTGGGTGCTTTACATTATGATGAATATGGAGGAACTCTCGCTGGGCCAAAGAGTTTAGTGGCAATTAGCACACGTGACTGCAGTTAGCAGGTGACCATTAACACAGGCTTAGTTTTACTAGTGGTCTTCACATCTCTGAATTGTGTAGCCATTATGTTTTCATTCACATTTTCTATATACCATTTTTGTAGCTGTTCTTAAAGCATTTATTTCATGGAGGATGTAAAATATGTTTTCTTGGTATGGCACTTGAAAGTGATAACTTACTCCACACTCTGCCACAGTTTGGGCTGGCGGCGGGGGGGCGGGGACGGGACGGGAAGCAGTCTACTTTTCTCACTCCTGTTTCTTTGATTTGGTTGGCTTTATCGAGATGGGCTACGATAATACACAGGACTGGAGAGTCAATACAAACGTAGCTGTAGGTTAACAGAAAAGTAGAAGTAGTATTTCATTCTTTATCAAGAAACTTGCCCTCAAGTGAAGATGGAGGTAGACAACAAATATTTGGAAGCAAGATACGCTCTAATTTCCGGGGTGAGGCCTTGTAGTGTTTTCACATCGACTTCAATGGGAGTTAAACACACAGACCAATTATAGGAAAAGCAGGCCAGGCAGAACAAGGGGAGGGCGTGGACGAAATACTCCTAAGAAGGAGTGTTGATGTTTCTTTCCTTAAATTGTAGCTCTGGGCGAGGATTTGATTTTTAAAATTTCAGGGCATGGAGATAAATTCCTTCTAAGGCTCTGGGAGAGCCAGGGTGGGTGAGCGAATATCTTTTATTGGCACAGCCCTTCTGCTGGTGAGAGAGAGAGGAGCTTTCCAGCTACACAGAGCTCTTCTTCAGAACTATACTCCCCTGTTCCTGCCTCTCCTGCTTGGCTACACTGGCAAGAAGCCCAGGCCAGCAATAACCCAGCCTACAGTGCTTGTTTTGAAGAAGCACTCCGCTCCTCTGCGACATAGGGCTGGGTCACTTTCCTGTGCTCCAGGGAGGCCGTGCACTGAACTGTTTGCGAAGAGCTCCTTGAAGGGAGGGCCTCAGCAAGCTGCAAGTTTGTTGTTGTTCCAGGGAGCAAAAGTCCACAGTTTGGAAGTTTGTTCCCACCCCGATTCTGCCTCTCTCTTCCAATCCACCCCACCACAAAAGCCACCGAGCAGGCTCAAAGGCGGGGCTAAGTCCTTGCAAACAGGCCACCGCTCCCCTCCCCCCTTTTCCAGGCCCGGGGTCCTTCAGCCAACAAACACCAGAGCCCAGCGTGTGTCTGTGCAGGCTGGGGCGGGGTTCTCCGCTGTCGCGTCCCGCCCCGCCGCTTCGCCTCCCAGTGACTGCAGCCGGGAGGCGGCTGTTTGCACAGCGCGGTGCCAGCCCCCGGGAGAGGAACCCGCCAGCCCCGGCCGCGAGTGGCTGCTGCCCACGCCGCTCCCAGCGCCTCCGCCAACCGCGGGCTATAAATACCGGCGGGCGGGGCGCCGCCGCTGCTGCTCCCCGAGCCCCGGCAGACGCGTGAGCAGCCGCCCCGAGACCGGGTAGGTGGCCGCCTGCTCCTCGGTGAGCATCCCCCCGGGGGGCGCCCTGGGCTGCGGGGAGAGCTGGGACCCGGCCTCCCAGTGGGGGACGGGGGCCCTTCCCTGTCCCCAGGCGCGCCCCACAGCCCCCACCCTGTTTATGGATAGGGGTGGAGGGGGTCGCCCCCCCAAAGCACCCTGCGTGCACCCCTTGGAGGGGGTGGGGGTCCCCACACACCATCCAGCCCTGCTCTTTTCTATCCCCAGGTGCTCCCCCCATTTATAGGCGGGGCACAGGGAGGGGTCCCCTCCCCGGATCAACCAGCCCTTCCCCTGCAGGGTGGCGAGGGAGCCCATCTCCAGCCCCCGTGGGGTGGGTGAGAGGCACCCTGGGCCCCCTTTCCCAGCCAGCTGAGTGTACCCCAGGGAGGGGAGCAGTCGGGGCTGAGCCTGTGTCCTACCCCCCCCCCCCCCCGCAGCCCCAGGCCTGCAGAGATGTCGCGCCCACTGACCGACCAGGAGAAGAGGAAGCAGATCAGCATCCGTGGCATCGTGGGGGTAGAGAATGTGGCCGAGCTGAAGAAGGGCTTCAACCGGCACCTGCACTTCACCCTGGTCAAGGACCGCAATGTGGCCACCACCCGTGACTACTACTTCGCCCTGGCGCACACCGTGCGCGACCACTTGGTGGGCAGGTGGATCCGCACCCAGCAGTACTACTACGAGAAGGACCCCAAGGTGAGCCGGGGAAGCACAACGTCGGGGTGCACTGGGTCTGTTGGCGAGTAGGTCCCCAAGGTTCAGGGAACCCAGTCCAGGATTACCAGGGGTACACGAGCCCCAGATGTGCACCAGGGAGGGCCACTCAGTAGGTGGGTAGCTAAGGGCCAAGGGGAGCATACTGGTGTGCAAGGTACCCAGGGCACAGTGGGGAGGGGGAAGGCACCGTGAGTTTGGGACCACTTCCTTGGGCAGGTCCCCAAGCGGGGGGACAGCTGTATAAATCCCACAAGTTATGGGAAGGGTGGGTGGGTAGCTTCTGCCTCAACATCAGGAGTGCTGGAACAACTTGTCTAGTGGGGGTGCCGAGAGCCATCGAATGAAACTGCAAAACCTGTATATGACGGAAACCACTTCAAGCCAGGGGTGCCTGTGTTTATGCTCAAGACCCTCCAAGGTTCAGGAGTGGGGAGGCTACTTCATGTCTGGCACAGGGGCAGCCCTGACTAGATGCTGGAGATTAGGAGGAGACATTACTGTCCTATCTTAAACCCCTCATGAGCAAACCTTGCTAAATCACTCCTTGCTCTTGCTTTGCATTCAGCTGGAACTAGATGTTTTTAGGGAGAGAAGTGATCTGCTTCCTGATTCCAGGAGCTGGATTTAAACAAACTAGGCCACTTTAACTTGTTTTGCCAGTTGAACAAAACTTGGCTGCAAACACCAATATCCAACGCTTGGAAAGAAAGTGGTTTGCTGTATTGTACCGCAGCATTTCTTCCTGTGTATTCCCGCCCCCTTTTGTATTGTCCAATGGGTCTGGTCTACCAACAAATATATCTGGAAACCCTTTTAGGGTAAATTAGTTTAAGGGATCAAAAAGGCCAGAGTCAGCCTCTAGCTGACAATTTTGCTCAAAATAAAAGCAAAACTAATTGGCAGTGACAGAACTTCAAAGCTGTACGTGCTTTAGTACTAGAGTTTAAAACTTTCTTTGAGCATTTTTGGAATACTTTACATGAGCCATTGCAAAAGTATAAGGAGCCTCTTTTTATGACTACGTTGTGAAAGTGCCGTGTTAGGCATGGTTCACAATTGTTTATATATAAACTCTCACTTTCGTATATTGCTCTGAACTTCATCTGAAGAAGACAGCCAAGCCAAAGTACATCTTTCTTACTCCCTGGCTATATTTCTTAACTCTGATCCTTATAATGTGGCAATAAGAAACCAAAAAGTGCAGAACATGTGTAACCAAAATTGAAAAGGTAATAGACAACTGTCATATCTCAAGAGACTTGTGTAGTGCTTCCTGTGGTCTTCAGCATTGCACATACAGATGGCATTTTTTTCTAGGAAAACCCAGGCCCTGTCATTCAAAATTTTCTAGAGTAGATGAGGCTTTTAGCAGCATACATGTTCTTCATGGAGACCCAGGGACTTTAGGTACTTGTGGGAACTAGGAGCATTGTTGGATCAAATGTAGCGGAGGAGGATGAGAATTCATGTATCACATGACCAAGTGTGACATGTCCATCCTCTGAGCCCTCGGGCTCCTCTGAGAAGGAAGGGACTGAAGTAAAAAGATCAAGCAGTCTCAAGTGAATTGGCTTAACATTCCTCTAGGGTCATTGCTTGTCCACTTTGGTTTATACTGAACACAGAACTGCGCTTGCTAGTGGATTAAACAGTAATCCTGTTTGTGACATCATTTGAAAGCCCCTCCCAATCGATCCAGTCTAATTACGTATCACAAGGCTGACCCCACCTTTGCTCAGCCAATGATGATTTCTCATATGTCTGCTTTTTTGACACGCGCCTTTGCGCTCTTTCCCACACCGTGGCTTACATGTGGAAGGAACCCCCTGTCAAAATTCACAAAGCTGCCACCTTCTCCTCTTCTAAATCCCTCCTTAAACCCAACCTCTGCTGTGATGCTCACAGATCACCAGCAGGCATTGGCTCGAGTGGCATGAAGCTGTGACTACTGTGACCATTTATGCAAATGTACTTGTCTTTACTGTTACCTTGCCTCCCACCTGCTGCATACTGTTACAGTCCTAGATTGTGAGCTCTCTGGGGCAGGGGGACAAGTCTTTGAGTCATTTTGTGCAGCACCTAGCACCGTAGAGCCATGATCCCGGACTAGAGTCTCTTAGCACGACTGCAATAAAAATAACAAGCCTCGGAGGAAATTAAATTTCAGGGAACAAAGACTTGTATTATTTAGACTATTTGTATCAAGGGAGATTATATCTAGATGTTTTGTTCAGGAAGCATGAGTAGCTCTTAAAAGCACTCTGTGCATTGGAGTCTGGTCACTTGTTTGGCGTTTTTAAAGCCTGGTTTAATTTGAAAGGGCTGCTTCATTTACATTTTACCTGTTTCATAAATGGACATGGGGCCACATGCTGCCCTTGACCTGAACATGCATACCTCCCATTGATACAATGAAACTGTCGGTCACAGGTTAAGGCTCTTGGAGGAATTCTGATACCTTGTTCAAACAAAACTCAACCTCTTCCACCCTGGACCTACCAGGCCCCTCTCCTCTCCCTGTGTGAGCATTAATTGTTTAAAAATAGCAGTGAGGCTGTAGAACACAGGGTTGGAAGTAGTTAGGCCTTTCCTCCATGTTGTTACATGGCATGCTTTATAATATTTTTTTTTTTCCAGCATCCACCCTAGTTCCAGCCTTTCCTTTGGTTACATGTACAGCATATTAGCAAAAGGCCTGAAGCGGTCTGTCTGCAGACTCAGGAAGAGAGTGCTGCGTGGGGTTCTCTCTACAATCCTAAAGGCTGAAAATGCCTTTTTTTAAAGTGAAATCAGTGGGTTAGGATCCCTCACCCTCTGCCCAAAGTGGCTTTAAAAATTCATAAGCCATGCTTATTTTAAATCAAGGCATCAGCTAATAATCAGGATTTTCTATTCAAGGTGTTACCTTAACAAAGACTTAAGAGTACTCCTGATTGATGATGATATACGCTGGTTTTATTACTCTTGGATTTAGAAGATGCCAAAATAATGTTTCCAGATCTTGAACATTTTTGAGGAGACTGTTTCTACATGTTTCAGTAAGATTTGCTTTCATTTTTCTTTGTTTCAGAGAGTTTACTATCTCTCTCTAGAATTTTATATGGGCCGTACCTTACAGAACACCATGATAAACCTTGGATTGCAGAATGCTTGTGATGAGGCAATTTATCAGGTAGGTGTGTTTATATTGTGGTTTAGCTGACTAATATTTAGTCACTAGGGTTTGTTTGTTTGTTTGTTTTTTGCAGGGGGTGGAGAATATTGTAGACCAAGAATTCAATTGATCGACACAGTTTTAAATGGCCAAAGTAAAGGTCTTGGAAGAATGTTAACTGACTGGGTGTTCAGTGGGTTGGCTACATAAGGAAATGTCTTTGCTTTTGGCACCATCGGTTGACAGGATGTTACTGCATTTACAAAATTTCAGCATCAGAATAAACCTCGGGGTAAAATTCAACTTCCCCTTTTAACAGGAACAGAAATGTTACTTGTCACTGCTGTCTGAGGCTTGTGGGCTGGTCGCAGAGTAGGTGGCGTATAATAGTTACTTCTTAGCTAACAAGAGCATGTATGTAAACTATTAAGTGTTCTCTAAATCCAGAGTGATTCACGATTGTTTAGTAAAACGGAGGCATGCTGTACATTGATTTATTACTACCAGAGCTTCAAACCTTAACATTACACTAGTCTGTGTTTTGAGCATAATATTCCAAGGCTTTGGGCCAAGTTCCTCCCTGGTGTAAGGAGGCATAACTCCATCAGCTCCAGTGGACCAAGGTTATCTTTGGTCTGCAGTTAGCAGTGTTACTCATACTTGTGGTTGTGATCCCATATGATGCAGAAAGTGATCTTAAAATCAGCCAATAAACAATCAGCCTGTATTCTACCTGAAAATGTAGTACCCAGGTACAGCAGTGTATGTAAAACATATGCTCTGATACCATGGACATGTAAATCCTAATACTAAAGAGATGGAATCCACTTAATGTCACAACTTGCTGGAGTCTCAAAATTCTGTGGTCCTGATTCTCAGAGGTACAGAGTTCTCTCAGTTCTAACTGAGGTCAGTGGAAGTCTTGGGTACTCAGCATATCTGAAAATCCAGGCCCTAAATCAGACTATTAAACTTTGGAAAAACAGAAACTTGTCCATTAGATGGTTCTATATAGAATCAATAGTGAAGAGTGGCATAAAACTAAAACATTTAGGATGGGCTTAAGATGACTAATGCAAACCCACTCATGGCTTGGCTTTGTTCCACCATTCATCATTGTACGACCGCTACTGTCGTTCCAAAGTTTTGAAAGTGGCTTTATTCCATTCTGCCCTTCACTGTCCTTGTACTCTTGTTAACAGTATGCTCTCTAGTGCGTGGCATTTTTAAGCAGTTACACAGCAGGAGGGATATCCTTCAAACAAATGGCTCTCCTTTTGAAACATATTTATTTCTGAATTTTTCACTTCACTCTTTCACACTACAAAGAGAATAGCAGTAAGGTGCGGGACTTGTTTTCAAAGAGGAATGTGTTTAGATTCTTTGTTCAAATACATCTTATGTTAATGTACCTCTGGAGTTACTGGAATGTACTGTTCTGGTTGATTGGAGAAGATATTGTTTAAATGTGTTTTTGTTACATGGATGATAGGGCCTGTAAGGTTTTATTCTGGGAAATTTTCAGCCTTGGTACTTGATGATTATTGGTATGAACTGAGTAATAATGATTTTATAAAATATTCTTTAGGTTTTTTTCTCAATAACTAAAAATTAATAATTTAACTAGCAGTAGGTGCTAACTTAAATGGATTTTCTATAGTATCTAAAGAAGTCTCTTTGTAAAATATAATGCTGAAATATAACTGTAATCTAGTGCAAATGCTAGGTCCCTGCCCCATAGATTGCTAGGCCTAGTTTCATGTGGCATAAACTCTTTCAGAGTTTTCATACAGAGTACAGCATTTTCAAAAATTTTCTATACGTAGGCACAGCAACTTATCTACCCCAAAATGCCTAGCAAACTTCCATGTTAGAATCCAGTTCCAGTGTCCTAAAACTACTTCTTAGTATGTACCATGAGTTGAGCGGTTACCTTGTTAGATCTAATGCAGGATCAGATTTGGTCTGTATTTGGTTGGGAAACCTTTGCAAAAATTGTAAAGTAGTATAGTCTATGTGACACATACTGCCAGAAATAAAGCAATGCCACAGCCAGGTGTGAGGGGGCACTGTACTTCTGGAGGCACTGTCTTTTGAATGAGATCTAAGGCCGATGTCCTGACAGCTGAAGATCATAAAAATTCTCTGGCACTCTTTGGAAGAATAAGTGTGTTAGCCCTGGTGCCCCGGCTAACAACCAATGAAGTATTGATGCTTTTCATGCTCAGTTACCCTAGTAGTTTCAGGTGGATAAGCTATTCATTTAACATCCTGAACTCTTGTGTAGTGTTCTTGTTATAGGTGGTTACCATCCTCCAAAAGTAGCTGTGTTTCACCGGTGGGCGAAATGTTTCTCTTCTATATTGTGAAGTTTTGATGAGCATGTTGGCGCCTTCAGATGAAAGGTGCTATATAAATCAGTTCCTTAGTTCAAGAACAGAAAGTGCAAGTGGGCTGGGGATGAGGGGCTTACATTGCTATTGTCCACAGTGCCTGGAATGGGTAGGGCAGCAAAGGTGCTTTGGGGGAAATTCACTGTTACAGCTGCAGAGAGGAGTCTGGTTAAGCTTGGACTCCAATAAACAAGTTCCTTCTTGAGCACCTGCCTGCCAGGATAGGAACAAGGGATGATGTTGCAGTGCTGAATGAATTGTGTTCAGAGCTCCTTGTAAATGGGTTCTTTCCAATAGCTCTGTTTGCATCTTCGCTCCTATGTTTCTCCTGCTCCCTCGTGGCAGAGTGGATGTTGTAAATGTTCATTCTGTCACTCAGTTCAAGAGCACCAGAGCTCATCTCTCTTCTGTGTATATTTAGCTAGGGCTGGATATAGAAGAGCTGGAGGACATTGAAGAGGATGCTGGCCTTGGCAACGGAGGTCTTGGAAGACTGGCTGGTAAGTGAGCTTCCGGGACGTTATGATTTGAGAACATACCAAGCAGTTCAGTCCATATTGGCATTCTTCCCATGAACGCTAGGAGCGCTTGTCTGCCTGCATTGTGGTAGTACTTAGGCTCCAACCAGGGCACCGGTGTGACAGGTGCTGGCACACACATAGTACAAGGACAGTCCTTGCCCTGAAGCGCTTGCAATCTTAGCCGTTGACGAGACACCACAAGCAGACACAACCAAGGGGAGACAAGGTAACACCATAGTCATCCCAACTAGCATAATAAGGAGCAGTCTCAGCACATAACTGCCTAATTATAAGTGTAAATTAAATGCTCATGCCGCCTTGTATCATGAACATTGTGGACAATGCTGGTGGTAGGAAAATGAGTTTAATATGTAGGGCACTAATTTGTCCCATCTAGGTGATCTCCCTGCCTTTCCCTCACACCCCTCCCCTAATAAAAATGATTTCCTTTCATTCACTAAGCTGTCAGCCAAATAGTTTAGATATAGTCTGTTTCACTCTTGGACTCCACCTGTCATCTTCAGTCTGGCCTCTCCTTCACAGAAGCTCACTATCTCCTCTCTTCAGCCAGGCACTAATTGTAACTTGCAAAATGTTGACTCCAGAAAGTAGAGACACTGGCCGAATAATAGGATAACAGACATGCAGATATATGACTTTGCTATAGTCGAACCAGTGGCCCTGCAAATGCTGTCTGTAGCACAGGACTGTTTTGGAGGAAGGTGCATGTCGGGGGAGGGAGGGAGGGACGGCCTAGAATACTCTTGGCTCGTATTGGTGCAGTATTGCATATGGGTCTGATGGAAAAGGAAGCAGGACTGACTTCCAGACCCCGGTGATGATCCTCAGTTGCTTGAGTATCAGATCAACCTTGGGCTTCATTGTCTACTCAGAACGCTCTCCAAGGCCAACTGTATCTTGACTCCCATCCACACCTGCTTTCAACTGGTGTGTGTTTAGTCCTCCAAGTACTTGGTTCCGTAGCATGGGAGGTGGTACGTGTGGTGTGGCAGGCATGGAGTTGGAGCCATATACACAATGCGGGAGGCTGTATATGGTGATGCGTGTTATGCAGACAAGGAGTTAGAGCAACGGGAAGACGTGGAATGGAACAGAGATTGACTGATGGTCTCTAAGCCTGGCCTGCATATGCATGCTGTGTAAATGTACCATTCAGCTTAGTGCGCAGTAGGGAGCTCTGTGGTTTTTATATTTGTGATGCTTTGTAAGCTTGTTGCTTTTGGGGGCTGATGAAAACATCATGGGAAACGTCACTAAATACGTCCCTAAATTGTCTGTCCTTAACAGCGTGCTTCCTAGACTCAATGGCGACACTTGGGCTTGCTGCATACGGGTATGGCATCCGATACGAATATGGAATCTTCAACCAGAAGATCCGAGATGGATGGCAGGTACACATAAGCAGAACCCTGCTGCTTCCCTCCCCTCCTTCTAGAAGAAAAGAATGCGTCCTTTAAACACCGCCACTGGGGGTGGGGGTCACTTGAGATGTTTTGTCCAGTTTATCACGTGTTGTCCAAGTCTGAGTACTTTAGATCTCTTGGGCTAGATTAATGTAGGCAGTGAAGTTCTCCAATACAAGATACAGCATTCTATTAACTGGAGAAACATGCCCTGAAAGTCTGAAATGTGATTTTTTTTTTTTTTTTTTTTTTTTTTTTGCGGGGGGGAAGGTGGTGTTCCCCGTCCCCTGTAAAAGCTCTTCTAAATCCTGCCCCCTGCAATTGGCTTATTGATAAGTATGCCTTAAATCCTAAAACATGAGTTACTCTTGCTTGTAACATGGGGAAAGAGAGGGTCATTCCTCCAGCAAAATACCCCCCCCCCCAAAAAAAACCCCACAAACAACCCCATCCCCACCCAACCATCCCAAATAGTTTTATGTTGCCTCTTTGTTCCATTTCCATGTCAAGACAGAGAGAATCCTTTCTACCCACCCCTCTGCAGCCACCACATAATGCCTCAGTGGACCAAAACCGAAGTGTGCCTGCCCTTGTGTCTGTAGTTATTTAACCTGATGCATTGTCAGGCCGCACTCCATGCTGTTACATTAGATGGCTAGTGTACAGGATCTGAAGCCTTTAGAAAAAAATGCTAAATTTGACGTTTCTACTGTTGCAAAAACATGTGCTTAATCTAGAATTATTAAAGTTTCAGCTGCTTAAGAAGGTGAGTTTGCAGGATGTATTTAATGGTAGCCAGGGGACAGGAATTTCAGCATATCACACATGCACACGCACACACACTTTTTTTCAGAATCCATCTAACCAAATTGCTTCTCCAGTGATTTCAAAGTGCCTCCCCTTGCTTCTCCCGACAGTAGTACAATGTTGAAGCCGTGGTGTCAATACAAATATCAGCTGCTCACTGACCACTGAGGCGAACATAAAAAAAAAGTCAGAAGCCCAGGTGGTGTTTATTTTGATATTAAATTTTAATACCTGAATCATTCAGTCACTATTTAAAACCTACATGAAGCTACCTTAGATTCCAGCCTGTCCCATCAAAATGTGATGGAATTCAGGGAGCTTACGGCAGCTTTTAAATCTAGCTTGCTGGGGAGCGTGGGGTTGGTATTACAATAGTTTTTAGGGGCCCTGACTGAAATCAGGGCCTGTTGCATTGATTTAGATGGAATATTTGGGCCAGGGTCAAAGGTATTAACATAACCTAGTCGTTGTCCAAAATTAACCAGTTTGAAACTAGGTTCAGGACCTCAGCCCGCTTAGTACCATGGCAAACATGCCATTAAAAATCCTTATAACCTTTTACTAAAGATAAATCACTTGAAATGTCAAGTATTAAATAAGGCTTTCATTTTAACAACATCCCTTGTTTCCTTTAGCTAGAGAGGTTTTTTTTTTTTTTTTTTAAAGAAATAAACCCGTCCCACTTTTGTTTGACAAAGTCTTACATAGTAATAACTGTCCTTTTTGGTGAAGAAACAAAAGTTTGTTGAGATGGGCTGGAGCTGTCCTTGCTGTTTAAAGCCCAATCCGGTCTCCTGGAAGATGAGACAAAACAAACACAAAAGGGGAAAGGAAAGAACAGCCAAGATAGAAAATGCAGCTTCTGTCTCTGACGTTGACTTTCACTTGCAATCTCCCTGCTGGAAAAACACAGGCCCTGAAGACTTATCAGCCCCTCCAAACATGGGCAAACATGTTTATGGCATTGCTTTTAGTTGCCACTCTGGTCATATGCTTACAGCAATGTTGTAAAATACGCAGTCTTGGCTGGCTAAGCTAGACTCTTATTAAACAGAAGGCAAAAGGAGAGAGAGAGGAAAGAAAATAAGGTGGGGAAGGAAAAGGACACACTGAAGGGAAAAGGGGACAAAGTCTCACATCCCAGGTTGTGGTTGGAATTTAGCCAGCGACAACGCCATCTGGGGCCTTCTCTGTGGCCTGGTCTGATCAGGACGTCTCTCAGAATTAGGACAAAGAAGGTCCAAGGTCCCAGGGGTTGGTGTGGGTGGCAGCCATGATAAGGCTTGCTGCAGTGTTTGTTGGCAGACAGCTGCTGCTTTTACTAATTTTTCCCAATAGTCTTCTCTTTGTGAGAACCCCTAAACGGAGTGGTGGTTGGAATACTCCATCCTCTTTACTTTGTTCACCAATAGGCCTAATTTTGAACACACTAGTTTGGGGATTTTTTTTTTTTTTAACCTTACCAGTTATAATTTTAACACAGTCCTTGAGTGGCATTAGTAAAAACCTTTCTAAATTACATCTGTTTTTTGTCTCCTTTTTGCATCCTTCTTTTAAACAATTTTATATAGGTCATTGTGACAATTTATGAACGTTCACTCACTCTTAGCAGTTGAGCTTAGTCAGGGTAAATTTGTAGGCCCAGTTATAACAGGCCTCATTGTAATAGGCATGGCATGGAGACGCGCCCAGTAAGAGACAGTCACTGCCCTGAAGAGTTTGTCTGCCTTGTATATCTAAAGCTGTAAGGGTGGCAGAAAGGAAGTACCATCCCTGTTTTACAGATGGGGAGCTGGAGTACAGAGAGATTAAATGACTTGCCCAAGGTCACAAGGAGTCCATGGCAGAGCCAGGACATGAAGCCAGGTCTCCTGAGTCCCGTCCAGTACCTTAACCACGTAACCCGCCTTCTCTCTGTTACGCAGGGTTGGCCCAAAAAGCATGAAACGGTTTAGCAAATGACAAATGCAATTCTATTTGGACACCAGTATTGTAGGTTGGTAACGTTGACTGGTTGGTGCTTGCAGAATACTAATCTGTTTACAGCATATTTTGGCATAGCTGCGTTGCACGGAGAAACAATGGGCCCTTTGAGTTCACCCAAATGAATCATCTGTGCAGCAGTGACTGGCCAGGCTGAGGTGTTCCTGCCTCGCTGCTCTGAAATTATACTCCGGGCTGACAAAAGACGCTTCCTTGTTGAACTTTGCAGTATTTGAATAATAAATGGCTCGTTTATTTGGCCCATATTTGAAACCTGTGCGCACACTGCAGTTAAAGTGCAGTTAGATGCCAATGTGTAGCTGTAAACTGTGGGGTTTGGTTAGTAGTGTGCGGTGGAGGAACGGCACCAAGGGAAGATGCCGAATTGTGGCACTGCCATGCTGGAGAAGCCATGTATAGTCCTGGG
The DNA here is from genome assembly GCF_028017835.1 of Emys orbicularis. Lineage (NCBI taxonomy): Eukaryota > Metazoa > Chordata > Testudines > Emydidae > Emys > Emys orbicularis. The sequence continues at coordinate 7,873,859 of NC_088686.1, read as the reverse complement.
GCCAAATTGGGCCATAATATAAAAAGGCATAAATCTCATTGACCTCACTGGAAGCTGCACCCACCCATGCCGGGATTGAATGTGGTGTCTCGTGCTCATTGGGCAGTGGAATTGGAAGAGTGATAAGGGCAGTGCACCTCTTCCTGGGGCAGGGGAAGGGTTACTTTTACATGGCTAAGGAGCAGCATCGACTGACCTCCAACAGAAGGATTGGGACGACCCAGGGCCACAAGGAGGGAAAGGAGAAGATTCTTGGGTCTCTCTGACAGAGAAGCCCCCCTTTCTTTTTACCCCATAAAGGAGAAAGCTGAGGTGGGGAGAAAGGAAGATGCACTTGCAGGGACAAAATATCAGTGAGCGCTGGCCTGAGTGGAAATGAGGTGATGGAGGTTAGAGATGGAAAGACCCAAGCCAATCCCACCCATCCCCCAAGAAAGGAGGTTCTTTCCTGGCTCCTTAGCTCAAAGGTGCCCGTTCTTAGCAGGGGACAACTTCAATCCTTTGGGTTATGGGTCCAGGCTTCTGGCTCTTTGCAAACTGGGAAAGTCCTTTCTTTGTGACAGGCCTAGCTGTCCTCTGCTAGCTGCAGTGCTCCAGTCTTCCTGTTTCTTGTGTGTTAAGCTTTCACCTGGAGCTGTAATCTGAAACTCTCCTTTATTAGCATAAATCTGTGTATCCAGCTCTTCTAATGGCCCTGGAACATTTGTATACAAATATATATTTATTTTAAAGTCTAGTCAACATTTCATGTTTGGCATGGCCTCTTATCCGCCCTGCAGTTTATTATACAGAATTCCATCTGACTCATGGACAGGGAGCAGTGACTAATTGTATGAACAGCCAGCCTTCCTCAGCGTGCAGTTTATAACTTCTTTCCTATTCAAGAGCTGCTAGTTAAACAGCCGGGCAATGATTTTTCTTCCTCGCTCTTTGGTTGCTTTGTCTGAACATGGCCCTGTCCTCTACTCCTATGACCTGTATGTAATTGCTGTCTCCTCTACAGCTCGAATTCAGCAGCATTAAGACGGTGTCTAATCTATATTCTTCCATTTAGCAGCACTTCTTCATTGAGGTGCCAACCTGCTTCATTAGCAGGTCTCCAGGATGAGGTTTAAATTCTGATTAAATCTATTCCTGTCTCATCACACTCACAAGATCCAGTTGAGTTAGTGAGCAAACAGGGAACCAATTATCTTGTAAACAGATCTGGTCTTAGACTATTATAATAATCTTTGTCTAGAAGAAAGCATATTCGAAGGAATGCTTCTCTGTCAATGGTCATCTGCCTCTCATGGAGCTCCAGTGCTCTTATAGGTCTAAAAATACTCTGATATATTTGGAGCTGTACGGTCTTGAATTGTTGTGGAAGACCTGGCTTTCAACATCTTTTTTTAAGCAAGTGAGTTGTTGAAATTGGGGAAATCATTAACTGAAGATCTTGCAAACTGATAACCAGGGTTCAATGTAGAGATTACAAAACAGAGATGCCCAGGCTAACCTATGACTGTCAACATGAGCAGTTACTGGGATGTTAAAAAACTTGAAATAAAGCCTTTTACTGGTTGATGTTGCATGAAATTAAAAATGTAACCATGTAAAGATATCCTAAATGTTTCTTCTTATAGTCTTTTAGTTTTATTTAAAGTGAACATTAAGGGTCAGATTAGAGATGCCTGGTGTGGGTATAAGTGTCTTTGAATTTTCATGTGCAGTTACCATAACTGGACATGCAAGTCAGGCTTTGTGCCAGAGAACGCACAGAATTTTAGATGCCCAGTTTGCACATCAGCTCACAGACTCGGCATTTTTAAAGAAAATCTTCAGGCCTCTGTTCTGACAATCTGTCCCCGAATCTCTGAACAATGTGGTTCTCCAACTCTCCTGTGCGTGGATTCTCCCAAAGAAATCAGGCTCTCCAGCTAATGAACTTGGCAGCTCTTTGTGCATCTACAGATCAGCTGCCACAAAGCCTCATCCAAGAGCCATGTGAACAAATGATTAAACCAATTGTAATGGAATGTTAACCTGTATATACTGGTCAGCCACTAGGTGGCACAGTGTGTAAAATGCCTTATTTAAAGGAACCTCACCCAGACCTGCCTTCCTCAGCGTGCACAGTTTACAACTTCTTTAGTTAAACAGCAGGGCGGTGACTTTTGTTCCTAACTCTTTGGTTGCTTTGCCTTAACATGGCCCTGTCCTCTACTCCTATGTATTTAAAGCATCTTATGATGAACTCATCTGGTGTGTGCAAGCTCTGTAGCCAGGCCATATCTGGCACAGGAACGTGACATGGTGTCAGGAGTAAACTGAGAACAGAAATAGAAGGAAAACAGCAACAAAGGTTGCAGGATCTCATCAACATGCCACTCTTCAATGCCCCAGAGAACTTCAGCTTTAGCAAGCCGTCACGATGGATAGACTAAGCTGTATTTACAAGAGTATGAATTGCACACCAACGCCACAGTGAACCTGGAGATAATACAGGTATCGTCTTTAATTTGTGCTACGGGGAAGCAAGCAGAGCAGATCTTTAAATCCTTTGACTTTGTGACTGACTTCAGTAAAGATGACCGTGAAAGGGTTCTGGCTATGTTTGATGCATACTTTATGGAAGAGCATGTTTTCATCGGAGAATTCAAGAACCAGGAGAAATGTTGAATGTTTCATAAGAGCTCTGCGTACATTGGCTGACAACTGATTTTTGGGAATGCAAAGCATGAAACCATGAGATGGAGGCTGGTTATTGGGTTAACAGAAAGGAAAAACCTCTCAGCAGTGACCGTTGAAAGGAGAGCCACAGCTATACAGAGAGCAAAGCAGGCTGAGCTGCGGAGACAGCAAAACTTCTTAGAGCAACTGAAAATGAGCTTAGAAACTGTAAATGGACACTTCAGTGTTAAGTCATTCTCATAAAACCCCTGAGGCAAGGGGAGAGAACTCCCAGGCTAAGAGGGACAAATTCTACCAGGTCTGGGGAAAAAGTCCTATCCCAAGAGATGATGCGTGTCCAGCCAGAGGCACACCATGTAATACATGCTAAATGTCCGTATTTCCTGCAACTGTTTCGTGCACCAAAGCAGTCAGGGAGTTGACTCTCATTACAGACAATCAGGAGCCATTGTTTCTGGGCTCTATCGCTTGTGCTGACATAGAGGCTGCCTGGAGAGTGAAACTGAATATTCATAGCAAGATTATTGACTTCTGAATTGACTCAGGAACTGACATCACAGTCACCTCAGAAGGGACTTGCAATCAACTTCAACCCCTCCTGGAGCTGAAGTCATCTGGCACTGCTCTGACTTGCCCTGGATCTGAACTGCATGGGCCAGTTCAGCACAGAAAAAACTTACCAAGACAAAAGCTTTGCATTCAGTGTGTGAGTGATCAAAGACAGCCAGGCAACCATGATGGACCTAGTGAGAAAGATGGAAGAACTCAGTGGGGAGTTTGATGATATTGGACTCTTGAGAGGAGATCCAGTACAAAGCAAGTTGAGAGACAATGCTGAACTATACAGTGTACAAACACCCCTACTAGAGAGACCTTGGAAGAGACTAGTTGCAGATTTATGCAGATTCAGGGGACATTATTACCTGGTCATTGTGGAATATTCTTGAATGACATAACATGTTGCAGTGTCATTGAGAAGCTGAAATGCACTTTTGCTCACTTCGGTATTCCAAAACAACTGTGACGGACAACAGACCACAATTTACTGCAGCAGAATGCAAGTCCTTCTGAATAAAATATGATTTTGATCATATTACTAGCAGCCTACATTAGGCACAAGTGAATGGAGAGACCGAGACAGCCAAGAAAATCCTACAGCAGGAAGATGCATTCCTTGCTCTTCTGAGTTGCAGATCACCACCACCACCAGCCACTGGATATAGACCAGCACAACTCCTGAGGGGAAGCCGAAGGCAACTCAGATTCTTTTCCAAAGTTGGAACAGTAGTTCTGTCTCCGAAGTGGACAGACGTGAAGAGAGTAGTCCAGTTGAATAAAAAGGCTAAGGGAGTTTATGAACACTTCTACAACAGCCATCACGCCGAGAACTGCCAGGTCTAGAATCTGGTAACTTTGTTCATGTCAAATTGAATGGAGAAAATGGATGGACAACTCCAGCTGTTGTAAAAAGAGAATTTTGTACCCAGATCATGTGATTGAGAACAACAATGAAGAGTTCAACAGAAACTGTCAACTTCTTCTATGGTTTGTTCTGTTGATTGTTGAGGAACATACTCTACAGATGGCCGATGCAGAACAAAAAACAACACTCAAGGATTCCAAGTGAACCGCAGTCAGTCGTTGTAACTAATGGACAGCCTGATGACCATGTTACACATTCAGGCCATGTGATTAGAAAACAGTACGATTTAGAGACCGTTAACGGACTGATACATTGAACAGACTATCTCGCTGTCTTTGAGGTTTAAAAGTGTAAACGGTAGGAACGTAGAACTTGGAGGAGAGGGAATGGAATGCTAAAGTATAAAACGGTTCAGCCACTAGGAGGCACTGTGTGTAAAATACTGTATTTAAACAAACCTCAGCCATATCTGGCTGAGTATTAAAGGGTCTTCTGATGATCCCATCTGGTGTGTATAAGCAGAGACTGGTCAACAGGTTATCTGGTACTGGAACGTGGCACTGGAGTGTCCTTTACTGTCCATGGCTGCAGCACCCCTTTAATTTAGGGCTTTCTAAGATGGGGACCTCTTGGGAGGGCTTCCTTTGAAGTATGACCCATGGGAGGGCCAAGAGGCAGGGTGTGTGCTGAGGATCTGCTTAGTCATAACTTTTTAGGCGTTTATCAAAGGCATAAATGGGAGATGGAGGTCCTCTTTCCACTGGCTTTCGATGAAAGATGGGTGCCTAAGGTCTGCACCTAGGATATTGGGTCGGTATAACTAGGTTGCTCGGGTGTGAAAAAAGGACACCCCTGAGCGACACAGTTAAACCAACCTAACCCCCAGTGTAGTTACCGCAAAGTCAACAGGAGAATTCTCCTGTCGACCTAGCTACTGCCTCTCAGGGAGGTGGATTATTCCCATTGGCGTAGGGAGCATCTTCGCTGGAGCGCTGCAGCGGCACCGCTGGAGCATCTTAAGTGTAGATGAGCCCTAAGAGAACTCTCTGCCCCATGCGTTAAGTGCTCCCTCTTATGTGTTAAGGAATCATGCATGGGGTGTGTGTCTTTGTTGATCATTTAATTAGGCTATGTCTGCGCTACAGCCTATACCAGAAAAACTTATGTCACTCGGGTGTGAATATTCCACCCCACTGAGCGACATAAATTACACCGGCACATCGGCGAGAGAACCACTGGCAAAGAGCATCTTCGCCACATGCGGTGCAGCTGTAACTATAGACATGGCCTTATAGAATGCTTGCCAAACCCTGTATTATCTAGAAAGTGCTGCAGAAGGGAGAAGTAGACTGGAAAATAAGAATGCAATAGTTGAGGGGGAAGTGAAGCAAACCAGGAGTGTCCACATAAGACGATAAATCCAGAGTCCCCTAGATGCCAGTCAGTGCATGGCCAGAGCCTCCCCCAGATTTGTCCAAAGTTATCCCCCTTATTGCCCTTCATCTTCAACAGGTCCATGGGTATCTATTTGCTTCCTGCATCCTGTGCCACTGAGCTCCTGTGACCTAGCGCTGTCTGACCTTGTTACACGGCTAGAGATAAGGGTATAGAAGAGGGGTAATAGCAAAAGCCACTGGTAATAATACAATTAGATTGTAGCTCTCTTGTCTTACTGACCAAAACTGACACCTAATCAGGCTGAGGATCAGATTAAGTAGAAGACTTCTGCTCCCTTGTCTTTTGCATGATGTGACAGAATGACCAACCAGACCTTTTGCTCCAGCCATGGGGTGAGAGAGAACATTTGCTCTTCTGCAGCGCAGCAGGGAAGGGTCTGATGACACTGTGAAATGTGCAGTTGATATAACCACCATATACTGCATTACCTTAGTGCATTGTAGTGTTTAAGGTAGTTGTCTGCAGCATAGACGTATTGCTGTTGCCCAGAGTTTGCTTCAATTAAGAGATGAGGGGGGGAGGGGTAAAAGTCCCCCCCGTCCCCATATTAAACATTTTTTACCAAAATAAAATGTAAAAATAGCTGCTACTTCCCTTCCTCTTCTCTCATGTCCCAGGTTAGCAGAGGTACAAAGACAGTGTAGAGACTACACTGGCATAATTCAGGGTATGTCTACACTTACATTTTATAGTGCTCTAACTTGCTAGCTATGGGGTGTGAAAAATCACCCCCCTGAGCGCAGCAAGTCTGAGCGCTTTAAAGCGCTCGTGTAGACAGGCTCCCAGCGCTCGGAGTGAATCCCCTCGTGGAGGTGTATTACCAGGAGCACGCGACCACACTTGCACTTCAAAGCGCTGCCACGGGAGCGTTCCCACGGCAGCGCTTCGAGGTTTCCAGTGTAGACATATCCTTAGGGCTGGTCTACAATGGGGGGGGGGGGGGAAATCGATCCAAGATACGCAACTTCAGTTACATGAATAGCGTAGCTGAAGTCGAAGTATCTTGGATCGAATTACCTGGGGTCCAGACGGCGCGGGATCGACGGCCGCGGCTCCCCCGTCGACTGCGCTACCGCCGCTCGCTCTGGTGGAGTTCCGGAGTCGACGGTGAGCGCGTTCGGGGATCGATATATCACGTCTTAACGAGACGCGATATATCGATCCCGGATAAATCGATTGCTACCAGCAGATACGGCGGGTAGTGAAGACGTACCCTTAGTCTTCCAATTCTTTGAGTCCCAACTGCCATGTCCCTTTCACAGTGGCAAACGCCCTATTTCTATAAAAGATGAGTGAGTTCCAATTGTCCGCATATATTGAGTCTACTTACCCTTGATATTAAGTTTTCGGCAGTAGGCCAGTGATATGCAGAGTTGCCTTCCACTGTTAATACTGGAAAATAACACACAAACACACACACCCTTTTTTGTTCCATTCTGAAATGAATCAAATGCTGAGAGAAACACACAGCTCCAAGGAATAATCTGAAGCACGAATGTTTTTAAAAATCCCCACCCTCATCCCACCCCCCGGGTTTTCCTAGGACTGTGCTCAATATTGGTAAAACCATCAGTGAACAAAAAAGCAGCCCTATTCTTTCCAGGATTCAGTAACTTCTTCACAATTCTCTGTACTCTTTAGGCCTCATCCCAGTATCTAAATCGGAAGCAAGAACTGAGGCATTTTTCTCTGGTTGTCTTTGACCCATTACAGCCCTGAGTCCACTTATTAGATTTCTCTAACTTATTCATACGCTTCCCATTCACTTTTACGTTCGTGGGCTGGCTTCCTAGCAAAGAGAAACCTGCGGGGCACAGTCTGAGCCCAGGGCAGTTGGTTCGGGCTTGTGTGACTGGGTCTGCAGAGCTAAAAACAGCAGTAGGTGCCTGGGCTCCAAGACTTCCCCCCACACACACGCTGGGTTTGAGTCCAGGCGCCATCTACGCTGCTGTTTTTAGCCTTGCAGCCTGAGGCCCACGAGCCAGTCAGTTGACCCGGGCTCTGAGACTCTGCACCATGCGTTTTTCTTTGCAGCCCAGACATACCCTAAGAGCCCTCCAACTCAATCCAAACACTTGGATGTACACGCTCTATTCCGTGCCCTAAAAATATCACACCTTCAATCCCAAATGTTTCCTTGTTGCATTCGTGCAAACGGTGGCATTTAGTTCGTTTGCTTCGCCTTGCACAAGGTGCGGGTAAAAATGGTTCTGTTTAACTATCCCCCTTCTAGGTGGAAGAAGCCGACGACTGGCTTAGACACGGCAACCCCTGGGAGAAAGCCCGTCCCGAGTACATGCTGCCTGTCCACTTTTATGGAAGAGTGGAACACACCAAGAGTGGACTGAAGTGGGTCGATACGCAGGTACTGACGTGAGCTGGGTCGTGCACAGGCACTCATGAGCTGTCGAAGAAGGAAATGCATCCTTTTTTTTCCCCCATAAGCTAGAAACTTTGAGTATTTTATCCTGAAAGAAAACTTCCCGCAGTTCCAGTGCAGGAAAACTGATGCCTGTCGTTCCTTTGCTGTTGTTTAAGGGACACTGTGGCTTGCCAGTAGAGTGGTCTGTTTAGGAAGGATATAAACTGGGATAAATCTGAGGTGGCACCGCCATCTTGGTGGCTTATTCCTTCCATAAACTGCAAGGCAGCTCAACGCAACAGATCTGTGATTACGCCTGAATTCTATTGCAGCTCTTCTTGGCCCTCCTTAACCTGGGATCCTCTTTCGAGTTCAATACAAAGTCTGTGGAAACTGCCACAGAGCTTTGAACGTCCCACCTGCATTTAATGGCCAGTTTAAAGTGGGGCAATTATATGGTGGCAGCCTGCCACCAGATGAAGAAGCTGTAGATGTCTGGGGGGAAGTGGAGGTGGGGAAAGATATTTCTTTAGAAACTGCTCTACATGAAGGTTAAAAAAAATCTTATTACTTAATGTAATTAGTAGAAATGGAGGAAGTTAGTAAGATTCAGCAGGTTGTAAAGTAGCGTTCTTTTATTACTTGTGTGTTTTCATAGCGTCCTTCAGCATATTTGTTCAGCTGTTTATGTCCACGGAAATGAACTGACGCTCTGTACTGTGGTCAGAAAAGAAGTCTGCAAGATGCAGCACATTCGTGTTGCTGACAGGAAACGAGCCATAATTATCTAAGAGACCACAGCTGAGCGAAGGCTGGCCTTGTAAAGAAATTAACCAAACATTTTAAAGTGCCTCCTAGCCCTGGCCTTGCAGTCTGGGCTGATACCAGTACTGGGAGTGGGAATGAAAACTTCACCTTCACCCCTGAGCACAAACAACCCTGGCAAAATATCTAGTGAGCTAGTAATGGGCAAACCTCTGACCAGGCCTCCGTGCTGGTAACTGCTCAGCCTACAGATACCATATGGAGTGTCCTGTGCTGACAGTGCAATCTGTCTGTGTGGAGCTGGCAGGGAAATTGGGGGTTCCCCAGACACCCCATCTTCAGATCGAAGTCTGAGCAACTTCTCTTTGCAGGCTGGAGGGGATGAGTGCTGATTAGCATTCTAGCACTTTCCAAAATATAGATGGTTGCAATGGGTGTATAAGGGCAGGGAGCAATGTTCCCAAGCATATTTCTAGAATATATTCTACACCCCCCCCTTTTAAGGTGTAAATGAGTGATTCCTATTGCTGTAGTTGGAGACCTAATTGCAAATTCTCCCTTTTAAGGAGCTGTCCGTATTCAACCTGGTTAGCCATAACTTGCTTTTCTAACTCTATTTCTAACAGGTTTTTGTGCATTTCAAGCACGATATCGTTATGGCAATCTTTTCAGGTTTTTTTAAGTTAGCAAGAGAATCCCAAAAATGTTCTGAGCAACAAATAATTTGTATACTTAGTGGTGACAAACAGACTATTAAGGGCCCAATCCACAGCCCGTTGAAGTCAGTGGAAAGACACTTACTGACGCCATTGGGCTTTGAATTCCATGTCGTTTCAACATACGCTTTCCGTGGGCCTGATCCATTGCTCTTTGAAGTCAATGGGAATCCTTTTATTGACTTCAGCTGGTTTTGGTTTTGGTCAGGCCCCATGTGTAGCCTTGACCGACATATCTAAGGGTGTGCTGTGTTTCTGGGAATAGTAGGAATATCGCAGGAAGTCACGCTTTAATTCCAGCCTCTCCTCTATAAAAGACCTCCAAATCTGGCTCACCACAGGTCATACTGTAACCCCTGTGTAATAGGTGGTCCTTGCCTTGCCCTACGATACCCCTGTGCCTGGATATATGAATAACACCGTCAACACCATGAGGCTGTGGTCTGCTCGGGCACCTAATGACTTCAACCTCCGAGACTGTGAGTACCTCTTCTGTGAAGTATTCGCTTCTGTCTGAATCTCCCCACATCTGAGGCCGATCGCATGCTTTGCAGTGAGGGGGGAAGAGGAGGGGGGCTGCCAGGGAGAGTAGTGAAATGACATGGATGATAGAATGCTGCTGGGACAAGGACTGGAACTTACTATTTAACCATCTATAAATGGAAGTTACTGTGGGGGGAGGTAGTCAAGGAGGAAGGATCCAGTTTGAATAGCCCAGTAACCGGGCCTGCTCCTGACTCACCTGTTTTGACAGTCAAGCTTGTGTTGCTTTATTGTCCAATTCCCCCATCTTTCTGTAATTCCTCTGACTGTTCTTAGCTGTGTGCAACCCATCAAGCCTCTTGTGCAATGTGCGCTTGCACTGACTCAACCCTTCCCTTGTAGTTAACGTTGGAGATTACATTCAAGCCGTCTTGGATAGAAATTTGGCTGAGAACATATCACGTGTCCTCTATCCGAACGATAACGTAAGTCATCCAAAAACTGCTAAAGGTTTCACTGCTTGAGGCTGTTGCTCGTTCCAGTTTGACTAATTAGCTGAAGCAAAACCTCCTCATGCCCAGACAGGGCAACAGATTACTCCTGCTCTCAGTGCCAGACTACTGGAGCAGTGGGCATATCAGAAACGTACCAACAAAAGAACAATACCTCCATGCACTGTGGGCAGCGAACATTGAGCAGTTTCAATCAGCATCACTTCATGGTTTTCTTATGTTAGCCTGATACGATGTTGGGGTTCCAAACACTGCAGAGGAGTATTTTAAAATATTCATTGCAAAGGGGAATGGGGGGTTAAAACCATCTAAGAAATTTAGGAGCACAAGTTCTACTGAAGGCTGTGACTTGTACTCCTAAATCACGTGGGCACTCGAAAACACCACCCGACATTTTAAAGAGAAATGAAGTTATGTATGTTGTAAAAGGCTGTCTTTCATAAACCCTGAATTTTTGTGACTAATTTGATCTGACAAGGCCCTTTAAAGAGAGAAATCAACAAATCCGGTTTAAGGAATACTTCTTAGGCTAGGTCTACACTGCAGCGGGGGTCCGACCTAAGATACGCAACTTCAGCTACGTGAATACCGTAGCTGAAGTTGCGTATTTTAGGTCGGCTTACCTGGCGGTGAGGACGCGGGAAAGTCGACCGCTGCCGCCGACTCCGCTGCCGCCTCTTGCCGAGGTGGATTTCCGGAGTCGACGGCAGAGCGATCAGGGATCGATTTTACCGCGGCTTCACTAGACGCGGTAAGTCGATCCCCGAAAAACCGATTGCTACCCGCCGGATCGGTGGGTAGTGAAGACAAAGCCTTAAATCCAAAAACAGTCAGGCTGATGATGCTCCAGCTGAACTCACCCAAGGTCAAAAAATGGCATGAGGTTAAATTCATTGTTCCTTTGCTATTAGTGTGTATTGGGTCACTTTTGTTTTGAAGCCTAATATTAGGCACCCGATTTTGAAAATGTTGGCCTAAGATCTGTTTGGCTTCCTATGTGTTTCATTGCCAGAACTCCCTTTAACTGCCTCAAAGCAGAGAACTGGCTCAAGTAGGGATGGGATTTGACATGCTGTCCAAGTAAGGCATGCTGGTGCCCTGCTCATGTACGCCTAGGAGTGTGAAGAGTTACTTCCCACCTCAGTTCAGCACAAGGAGTCAGTAGTTACAGGTTAAAACCAATCGCGGGGATTATAACACTGAAAAGAATCCGTACAAATGAACTTTCTTCTCGTCCTTTTCTCCTTTTCCCTTTGGCGATTTCACGCACTGAAGGTAAGGAAAAACAAACTGGACAGCTTCCTTCTTTCTAGTCAGGTTCAGTTTTTCATTCTTCTGCATTGGCACAATGCTGCAATGTTGAAGTTGCAAATGCTGCTGGGGAAATACCAAAACCAAAAAGTAATGTCATCTTTTAAAAAAAAAAAAATTATTTTTTTGAGCAAATTACCTAGGAAGAAGTCCTTTTAAAACCAGTCAATTTGACTGGGTTGCATAGTACAAATGTCAAGTATCAGAGGGGTAGTCATGTTAGTCTGGATCTGTAAAAAGTGACAGAGTCCTGGGGCACCTTATAGACTAACAGAAGTATTGGAGCATGAGCTTTCGTGGGTGAATACTGACTTCATCAAACACATGCTCCAATACACGCATCTGATGAAGTGGGTATTCACCCACGAAAGCTTATGCTCCAATACTTCTGTTAGTCTATAAGGTGCCACAAGACTCTGTCGCATAGTACAAATGGTATTCAGCAAGACAGCACTGTAAGGTTAGAACAACCCAGATCAATTAAGCTCAAACCAACTGAGAATTCAGCCCTGTTTGTATTGCATCTGTCCCTTAAAGGTTCAGATTGTGTAGCATTCCTGTCTGTTCTTGCTTGTAGTTTTTCGAAGGCAAAGAGTTGCGACTGAAGCAGGAGTACTTTGTTGTGGCTGCCACCCTCCAGGATATCATCCGACGTTTCAAAGCATCCAAATTTGGAAGCACGGAAAGCGTTCGAACTATGTTTGATTCTTTTCCAGATCAGGTAAACATCACGGGATAATGGCCGAGTGAAGTCTGTAATGATTGAGTTTCAAAGCATGCTTTCCACTTCCTCATAAATGTTTTGGTGGTGAGGACCAAGTGGTCCTCTCAGGATCTGATATGATATTTCCTAGACTAAGAACTCGCTTTCAAACCACCCAGCTTCAATGGAGGGAACAAATTCGTGGAAAGATAGCACATTTGATGTGTCTCGAAGCAGTTAGCTGAGAGGCAAACTGAAGGATTACAGGTTTGGTTGCTTGAATTTTGTATTATTTTTATAGGTAGCGATACAGCTGAATGACACTCATCCTGCACTGGCCATTCCCGAATTGATGAGGGTTTTTGTGGACATTGAAAAACTGCCATGGACTAAGGTTTGGAAAATCATCTCTGTGCTTTTTCTGTTTCCTGTGACAGAGAATACCAAACGTTGCAAACATAGCCTTGCTAAAGAGCAACTGTCTAGATAATCCCTTAATTTTCTCATGGTGTATGATATATAATATTGACAAGCTTCTTGGATTTACCCCTGTAATCTAGCTAAACTGTGATCAAGACCACAAAGTTGAAGAAAGTGATAGGTAGCAGGCCTTGTCAGTACAGCTTTAGGGACTTACGGAGGCCAATTTTGTAACTGTGTATTTCAAGTTTATCTTTAAGTTGTAAAACGTTTTATAGATTCATAGATTCTAGGACTGGAAGGGACCTCGAGAGGTCATCGAGTCCAGTCCCCTGCCCTCATGGCAGGACTAAATACTGTCTAGACCATCCCTGATAGACATTTATCTAACCTACTCTTAAATATCTCCAGAGATGGAGATTCCACAACCTCCCTAGGCAATTTATTCCAGTGTTTAACCACCCTGACAGTTAGGAACTTTTTCCTAATGTCCAACCTAAACCTCCCTTGCTGCAGTTTAAGCCCATTGCTTCTTGTTCTGTCCTTAGAGACTAAGGTGAACAAGTTTTCTCCCTCCTCCTTATGACACCCTTTTAGATACCTGAAAACTGCTATCATGTCCCCTCTGTCTTCTCTTTTCCAAACTAAACAAACCCAATTCTTTCAGCCTTTCTTCATAGGTCATGTTCTCAAGACCTTTAATCATTCTTGTTGCTCTTCTCTGGACCCTCTCCAATTTCTCCACATCTTTCTTGAAATGCGGTGCCCAGAACTGGACACACTACTCCAGTTGAGGCCTAACCTGCGCAGAGTAGAGCGGAAGAATGACTTCTCGTGTCTTGCTCACAACACACCTGTTAACACATCCCAGAATCATGTTTGCTTTTTTGTTTGTTTGTTTGTTTTGCAACAGCATCACACTGTTGACTCATATTTAGCTTGTGGTCCACTATAACCCCTAGATCCCTTTCTGCCGTACTCCTTCCTAGACAGTCTCTTCCCATTCTGTATGTGTGAAACTGATTTTTCCTTCCTAAGTGGAGCACTTTGCATTTGTCTTTGCTAAACTTCATCCTGTTTACCTCAGACCATTTCTCCAATTTGTCCAGATCATTTTGAATTATGACCCTATCCTCCAAAGCAGTTGCAATCCCTCCTAGTTTGGTATCATCTGCAAACTTAATAAGCGTACTTTCTACGCCAATATCTAAGTCGTTAATGAAGATATTGAACAGAGCCCAAAACAGACCCCTGCGGAACCCCACTCGTTATGCCTTTCCAGCAGGATTGGGAACCATTAATAACAACTCTCTGAGTACGGTTATCCAGCCAGTTATGCACTCACCTTATAGTAGCCCCATCTAAATTGTATTTGCCTAGTTTATCGATAAGAATATCATGCGAGACCATATCAAATGCCTTACTAAAGTCTAGGTATACCACATCCACAGCTTCTCCCTTATCCACAAGACTCGTTATCCTATCGAAGAAAGCTATCAGATTGGTTTGACATGATTTGTTCTTTACAAATCCATGCTGGCTGTTCCCTAACACCTTACCACCTTCCAAGTGTTTGCAGATGATTTCCTTAATTACTTGCTCCATTATCTTCCCTGGCACAGAAGTTAAACTAACTGGTCTGTAGTTTCCTGGGTTGTTTTTATTTCCCTTTTTATAGATGGGCACTATATTTGCCCTTTTCCAGTCTTCTGGAATCTCTCCCGTCTCCCATGATTTTCCAAAGATAATCGCTAGAGGCTCAGATACCTCCTCTATTAGCTCCTTGAGTATTCTAGGATGCATTTCATCAGGCCCTGGTGACTTGCAGGCATCTAACTTTTCTAAGTGATTTTTAACTTGTTCTTTTTTTATTTTATCTGCTAAACCTACCCCCTTCCCATTAGCATTCACTATGTTAGGCATTCCTTCAGACTTCTCGGTGAAGACCGAAACAAAGAAGTCATTAAGCATCTCTGCCATTTCCAAGTTTCCTGTTACTGTTTCTCCCTCTTCACTAAGCAGTGGGCCTACCCTGTCTTTGGTCTTCCTCTTGCTTCTAATGTATTGATAAAGTCGTCTTGTTTCCCTTTATTCCTGTAGCTAGTTTGAGCTCATTTTGTGCCTTTGCCTTTCTAATCTTGCCCCTGCATTCCTGTGTTGTTTGCCTATATTCATCCTTTGTAATCTGTCCTAGTTTCCATTTTTTGTATGACTCCTTTTTATTTTTTAGATCATGCAAGATCTCGTGGTTAAGCCAAGGTGGTCTTTTGCCACATTTTCTATCTTTCCTAACCAGCGGAACAGCTTGCTTTTGGGCCCTTAATAGTATCCTTTTGAAAAACTGCCAACTCTCCTCAGTTGTTTTTCCCCTCAGGCTTGATTTCCATGGGACCTTACCTATCAGCTCTCTGATCTTACCAAAATCCGCCTTCCTGAAATCCATTGTCTCTATTTTGCTGTACTCCCTTCTCCCCTTCCTTAGAATTGTAAACTCTATGATTTCATGATCACTTTCACACAAGCTGCCTTCTACTTTCAAATTCTCAATGAGTTCCTCCCTATTTGTTAAAATCAAGTCTAGAACAGCTTCCCCCCTAGTAGCTTTTTCAACCTTCTGAAATAAAAAGTTGTCTGCAATGCAGTCCAAGAATTTGTTGGATAGTTTGTGCCCTGCTGTGTTATTTTTCCCAACATATATTTGGATAGTTGAAGTCCCCCATCACCACCAAATCTTGGGCTTTGGCTGATTTTGTTAGTTGTTTAAAAAAAGCCTCATCCACCTCTTCCACCTGGTTAGGTGGCCTGTAGTAGACTCCTAGCATGACATCACCCTTGTTTTTTACCCCTTTTAGCCTAACCCAGAGACTCTCAACACTTCCGTCTCCTATGTCCATCTCCACCTCAGTCCAAGTGTGTACATTTTTAATATATAAGGCAACACCTGCTCCCTTTTTCCCTTGTCTATCCTTCCTGAGCAAGCTGTACCCATCCACACCAACATTCCAATCATGTGTATTATCCCACCAAGTTTTCAGTGATGCCAACAATGTCATAGTTGTATTTATTTATTAGCACTTCCAGTTCTTCCTGCTTATTACCCATACTTCTCGCATTTGTATATAGGCATCTAAGATACTGGTTTGATCTTGCCTCCCAGTTTTGCCCTGACCCTCCTTTCTCTCTGCCATTATAGCCCACGCTCCCTCTTGTTTCCGACCCGTCTCCATGTTCTCCACTTACCCATGGGCTTTGCTCACCTGTCCCCATCGAACCTAGTTTAAAGCCCTCCTCACTAGGTTAGCCAGTCTGTGTCCAAATAGGATCTTTCCCCTCCTCGAAAAGTGAACGCCATCTCTGCCTAGCAGTCCTTCCTCGAATAGCATCCCGTGGTCGAGGAAGAGGAAGCCAAAGCCCTCCTGGCGACACCATCTTCGCAGCCAAGCATTCACCTCCATGATGCATCTGTCTCTGCCCGGGCCCCTACCTTTGACAGGAAGAATCGAAGAGAATACCACCTGCGCTCCAAACTCCTTCACCCGTACTCCCAGAGCCCTGTAGTCACTCTTGATCTGCTCAGTGTCACACCTCGCAGTATCATTTGTGCCCACATGGATGAGTAGCATGGGGTAGTAGTCAGAGGGCTGGATAATCCTCAACAATGCCTCCGTAATATTTTGGATACGGGCCCCCGACAGGCAGCATACCTCCCGAGATGAAATGTCAGGGCAACAGATGGGCGCCTCCATCCCCCTCAGCAGAGAGTCTCCAACCACCACTACCCTAAGTTTCCTATTCGCAGTGGTGGCAGCAGACCTCCCAGCCTTAGGGGTATGAGGCTTCTCCTCCTTTACTGTAGGGGGTGATTCCTTCTTTCCTGTATCAAGAAGAGCATAACAGTTACCTATTACCACAGCGGGAGGGTTCGGATCAGGGGTGGAGCACTGCCTGCTGCCAGAAGTAACCAGCTGCCAGTGTCCACCCTGAGCCATCTCCTTCTCCACCAGTGGTTTATCAGCAGTCCTGTGTACTGGGACAGCTACCTCAGCTGTCTCCACATGGAACTGTCCAGGAATTGCTCATGGATTCGGCTGCTCTTCAACCTAGCCACCTCCTCCTGTAGCTCTCCCAACTGCTGCCTGAGAGATTCCACCAGTAGGCACCTTTCACGTTGGATGGTGTCGTCCCCGTCCCCCCCCCGCCCCCCCCAGCCTGGATATCAGTAAGTGGAAATTGCAAGTTACAGTCTCTGCAAAACCACACCAGGATCTGGGTAGAAGCATCCATGCTCAGGCACTCTGTCTGGCTACAGGCGCAGGTGGAGGAGACAGAAGCAGTGCTGGCACAGGTGTTGCGGGTAAGCCTCCCTCTGTCAAACTCCCTCTCAAACTCCCCTGTCTGCAGCCCCCTGTCTGCTGAAAGGGTGGTTTAAGCAAGAAGTTTTGAATGTAGTTTGGTTTATAGGTTTTAAGGGGAATAAAGGGAAACAGACAGAACCGGCAAGGGACCCCCGCTCCTTCCCAACTCCCTTGCGAAACTCCCTGTTAGCAACCCCTGGTCGCTTGTGCGCTGCTTTATAAAGCCCTGGCCTGTGTGAATGCCCCGCCCACTGATTAAGGCTCAGCCAATTACCAGAGGCTTCAAACTTTCAGACCTTCCTTTGAAGCTCACAGCTTCCAACTGCCAGCCACAGCACACGGTCCTTCAAACAAACAGACTGACAAACACAAGCTCAGCACACAGCAAGTAACCCCCAAACACACACTACAGACAGTCACTTACCCCAAGGGTGCCGTA
Source organism: Emys orbicularis (assembly GCF_028017835.1). Classification (NCBI taxonomy): domain Eukaryota; kingdom Metazoa; phylum Chordata; order Testudines; family Emydidae; genus Emys; species Emys orbicularis. The sequence goes on along the minus strand of NC_088686.1, from coordinate 7,856,239 downwards.
TTGCTCCTCCTTCACCTGGAGAACTCCCTTGCGAAACTCCCTGTTAGCAGCCCCTGTTCGCAAAAGCGTAAGGTTTCTGCTATAAAAGAATGGATCTGTTCAGAAATCAATAAAATAAATTACTACTGAAGAGGTAGTAGCCCTACATTTTCAAGAGTCTAACACTTTTGCATGTGTCAACATCAGATCTATAGATATAGATATACCTTTATTTTTATATATATATAAAAAATATGCACAAGTTGGGTTGCATATGCACAAGTGCATACACAAATCCTCACACTGCGCTTGCTCAGTGGGTGTGGCACACATGCCAGTCAGATGTTCACCGATGTGTGTATTCTTTATACGTACTCTTCCGACCACTTCTCTTGTGGCACTTGTAAGCTAACTGACTACCAAACATTTGGAAACTGAATCCTTTCCTGTGCAGTACAAAGCCATCTATGCAAAGATGCTCATTCTATAATATGGTAACAGCCTGTTAAATAGAGACAGCTGACGACTATAGTACTGTATGCTTCTCTAAACAAAGGCTCATTGTAATGATTGTCTGATATTTGTGGCAAGGATTTGTAAACCTGCTAAAACTTCTTAGATAAAATTAGTAGTTAAAAGTGGCTATTAGGACACACTAACTTTCTCAGGCAGGATATGGAACTGCAGCTGTCTTTGGAGACCACTGCTCTACTTTTTTTGATCGCGCACCCCTATCAGTAAAAAAATTTTGAGCACGCACCCCCTGCCGCGCCACAGGGCCAGCTCTACCATTTTTGCCGCCCCAAGCGCGCCAAAAAAAAAAAAAAGCCACCCGGACTGCCAAAGCGGCGCTGCTCCTGCCACGCACCCCGAAGGATCCTCTTGCGCACCCCATTTTGGAGACCACTGGTCTAGAACAACTTCATCAATAATCTGCATCTTTAAAACAGTAACTAAGCTAGGATTTATGGAACCAATAACTAGCAGCCACAGACTGTAATGTTCTGTTTGACCAGTACAATCTGGAACTCTCTCTTATATAGGAGTTTAATAAAATTCCAACTTAAAAAAAGTTCACCATTCCATATCAGAATTCATGGGAGTTTGTTTTAAAAAGCCTGTTTCTTCTTATCTGAAAGAAACAAGCATAGCATTAAGGATCCGCAAAATGAGTCTTCCTGCTGGAAGCGTATAGGTGTATTGCACGGAACTGAATTTCCCTTTGTTCAACAATGTTCTTGCTTGTCAGATAGGCCTGTTTCATCATAGGTCATGAAGAGAGACAATTGGAGTGACCAGCATAGATTGACAAGTTGTTTATTGGTGTGTCATCCAAGAGACCCCAAACGAGAACATAGCCCTGTTGTGCTAGGTGGTGTACATTTACCTAGTAAGAGCTGACCATTTACAGAGAGGAGACACAGGAGGGGGCATCATCCCCATTTTACAGATGGCGAATGCACATATAGGGCTTGTCTACACTTGAAATGCTACTGCTGCAGCTGCACCACTGTAGTGCTTCAGTGTAGCCAATGGGAGGGGTTCTCCTGTCGCTGTATTTAATCCACCTCCCTGAGAGGGGTCTGTCTACATGGGGGGGGGGGGGGGCGGGGGGGGGAGGAGGGTTAGATCCGCTTAACTCTACCACTCAGAGGTGTGGATTTTTCACACCCCTGAGCGATGTAGTTAAACTGATTTAACGTTCTAGTGTAGGCCAGGCTGCAGAGATTAAAGCACATACACCCCTACCTCCACCTAGTGAGAGGACCATATGTATCCCAGGACTGGGCCTGAGTAAAGCTTTGTCAGAGTGGGTAGCATGTGGGTGTTGTACAGGTTTGAGGTGTCCTTGGCTTCACTCTTTTAACCGTTAACCCCCTCTATTCAATGCCAGGCCTGGGATATTACCAAGCAGACCTTCGCCTACACAAACCACACGGTGCTCCCTGAAGCTCTAGAGCGCTGGCCGGTCGACCTTGTGGAGAAGCTGCTGCCGAGACATCTGCAAATAATTTACGAAATAAACCAGAGGCATCTGGACGTAAGTAACTTGAAATGAAACTGACACTTGCTTGGAGTGCCGAACGCATCCCGCTGTGGGAGGGGAAAGGAAGCATCCGGTATCTTTCTGTGCTATGCCAGGGCATGGAGGTTGTAATGGACTGGCTTCTCTCTGACATGGAATCTGGATGTGGGGCTGTGGGGATCTGTGCTTAATTTTTTTCAACAGAGGGTAGGGAAAAGAAGGGGGTCCTTGACATAAGGATTGGGCTAAACCACAGGCAATCCTTTTCTGTGCTTGCTCTTTATCCCAGACTGGCTGTTGTTTGATCTATCTATTTTTAACGAGAAGTCCCTCTGAGGAACATCAAGTTGTTTTCCTCCTGAAATATTAAGCTCACTCTAGACAAGATGCGGCTGACCCAGGAGTGTAAAATAAACAAGGGAGGGCTTAAATCTCATGCACAGTAAGGCCTCTTTGCACTCTGGCAGCACAAAGGGGCCTTTAACGTAAATGTGAATCCAAGCCAGGATGCACATTAACAAAATCGGTCTCTCTATTCCCGCCTCCCCTCTCCACCCCCCGTGGAATGTTTGTTTTTGCATCATGCTGTATCAGTGGCCCTATAAGAAAGTTGAGTGTGGGGGGGAAATCACAAACACTAAATTGGTTCCTAAAGGAAAAACTGGTGAATCAAACCACTTTGCCAATGGGTAAAGGTGCTTTGCCCCGACACATGTAATATTTATTTGTGGGAGCAGGGGAGACCGGATAATGTATTCGATTTACCAGAGAGGGCAGAGACAAGGACTTGCAGATGTCAATGATCCAAACTCTTCACAAGGCTTCAAATGCAGTAAATGATGGGAAGGAGAGAGGAGAGGAACAAAACAGCTAGAATGGCAGTGTAACAGGGCAGACTCACCACCGCGGCGCCTCCTGCTGGTTGGTTTGGGAATTAGCTCTTTCAGCGGAGCATCTTCACTAGTGCTGTCTCGCCCTCTGTTACTTTCTCGGTCTCCACCGTCCTCAGAGTCGGACCCACGTCACTCCCAGGCTGCGGTGTCCGCTTCTGGACACTGCCCTCCGGCTGTGCCCGCTCCAGTGACACACACACACACACACACACACACACACACACACACACACACACACACACACACACACACACCAGCAGCTTCTGGTTCTACCACTTGCCTCAGTGGCTCACGGTAGTCCTCTGTCTAGCCCCTTCCTCCAAGGGCAAACTGCAGTCTGGCTTAGCCACTCATCACTGGGGGGAGAAAGCGGGGGACCCAGGCCTGCCTGCTACTCTTGGCCCTGACCCAGGGACCCTCTAGCAGCAGCAGCCACTTACTGCCCCCCTCCAACTCTCCTCTACTGCCTGCTTCCCTGGGCCACTTCCCCATTGCCCCAGCACTTTCTCTGCTGCTTTGTGTCAGGGCCCCAGTCTGGCAGTTGTCCGCCTGGAGCTCCCCCAGCCTCTGCTGACCCTGCCCAGCCCTGCTCTGTCTTAGGTGCTTCTCTAAGAGCCAGTTCTTGCTTTGCCCTCCAGGGAGAGAAGAGCCGGCTCCAGGCACCAGTGGAGGAAGCACGTGCTGGGGGCGGCACATGCTAAGGGGCGGCATTCCGTCCATTCTTGGGGCGGCACAGTCCGAGCGGCGCTTTTTTTTTTTTTTTTTTTTTTTTTGCTTCGGCAGTCCGAGCAGCTGTCTTTTTGTTTTTTTGCTTGGGGCGGCAAAAATGGTAGAGCCGGCCCTGGGGAGAGACTGTGCTCCTCACTGCCCTGCAGCCTTCTTATAGGGCCCAGCTTGGCCCTGATTGGCTCTCAATAAGCCCTTCCATGATTGGCTGGGGCTCTGCGCAGCCTCTCTGGCTTGCTTTAACCCCTTCCATGCCAGAGTGGGGCAGCTCCCTCACTACAGGCAGCAACAGAACTCAAAGCAGAATTCACTTGTGCCGCCATCCTGACTGCCTGGAACGCGGTGGTGGTGTTATAACTCATGTAGAGGATGATAAAGTGCAGCCATTCCTAAACAAGGCCCGTTAAACGCTTCATCTGGCCCATACAGGTGACTGTTCTTATTTGTAGTCAGGGCTGGCTGATTATTTTGGGATTGATTGAGTGGTAGAGTAACTAAGCGTATTGATGCTCTAATGTATCCGTGATCTAGTTGCTGTGGATTTTTTCCTTAAAAATCATTACAGCACATTTTTGAATTTGTCATCTGGACAGCATTTGAACAGAAGGCAGCTGAACCCCATATCTGTTTCCCAAAATTTAGATCTATCCCCATATCAAAACTGAAGCTGTTCTTTATCAACCCGAATTTTACAAAGGTTTCAGATGGCCCCAGAGACCTTCCTAGGATTGGGTTTTACCATACAGCAGTCCTTGCATTGACCAGAACCCAGATGCTATTGGGCAGAGGGTGTGCTTTCCCTCTGCTGGCTCAGAGAGCAGCTGATCTTAATGCCTGGTTATAGATATTGAATTTGACTGGCCTTTATCCCATCTCCAACCTCACAGAAAGTCACAGCCCTGTTTCCTAATGATCTTGACCGTCTGAGAAGAATGTCCCTGATCGAGGAAGGAGGAGTCAAGAGAATCAACATGGCCCATCTCTGCATCATTGGCTCGCATGCTGTTAATGGCGTAGCAAAGATCCACTCGGATATCGTGAAGACTCAGGTGTAAGTTAGAAAAACAATAAATGTGGCTGATGGATGAAGTGCAAAGTACAGCAGTGCCTGACCCTGTTTAGTAAGATGTGAACCTGAGTGTAACGATTTCAGACTAAACTAAGATTGGAGTACAGCGAAGTTAAATTCTTAGAAAATGGAAAATCGTGTCTTTGTCTGAGTCAGGATCAAATCCGCACAGTGCAGAGCAAGCGTGCAAAGCATTTGCGAATGATGCCGAGAGCAAGCCAGGATTAGCAATTGTTACATTAACAGTCATTCATAAATGTAATAGAAATGGCTGTAAAATTAGCCTTTTTCCCCTTAATTCCCCACCACTGCAACTCCCACTTCTAATGGTGCAGAAAGTGAGATTCTGACGGTAAGTGACTAGCTGAGGGCCATGCAGTGAGTCACAAATTCTACCCCCAGCTCTGACAATGGGTATCTTCCGCCACCTAATCTTGTGCTCTAAACACTAGACAACGCTGCCTGTATGCATTGATACCCACTCCGATAATGGCTTTGCACTGAGCATGGAAGAATAGCCTTTCAGAATAAGACAGTTACCTTGTCATTGTCCTAGATTCAAGGACTTTGCTGACCTGGAACCAGAGAAGTTTCAGAATAAGACCAATGGAATCACCCCCAGGCGCTGGCTCTTGCTTTGCAACCCAGGACTAGCAGAGCTCATAGCAGAGGTAACTACAGCACCTCTGTATGTACATGTCCTGGGAGCATGTGGGAAACAGGGCTGGGGCACAATGCAATGTGTTAAAATGGTAACTAGCTCTTTCTGCAAGTGAGACACTGCTTTGGGAATGCTCTCTGCATCCTCACTGAACGCGGCAGCTGGATGCCTCTGCATCAGTGATGACTGTGTCTTGGGGGAAACCGACCCCTATCCCCCATGGGGCAGCACTAGATCCAAGAGCTGGAAATAAAAGAAAAAGCAGCAGCTCCACTCCAGTTCCACATGCTGATCACCCTGTCCCCCCTCCTCTCATCCGGCCTGAAATCTCTCTCAGCGTGCCTGGCTCCTGGCTGGGAAAACTGCCCAGACTGCCTTACGCCATCAAATGCCTGCTTAAAATACTGGTCCCCCATCTCATGAGATGCTATCAAGAGGGTTCCTGTGTTTCTCTTTGAGAGTATTCCTCCCCCCCCCCCCCCCCCCCCCCGTAACAATAGAGTCTCCGTGAGCCAGAGTGAGTGTTTGCAGGGTGCACCCACCTTGTTCTCGAATGCTGCAGCCAGAGTGAGCAGTGAAAGTGGGTGGTTTTGTTTTTGTTTTTTAAAAATCCTTAAGTTTTTTTTTTTTTTTTACGTTAGGAGCTTTGGAGAATTGAAAACTACATTGGGTTTCTTACTCCTTTTCTCTTTGTAGGTGGTAGAAGGACATGCACAGGACTTGTGCCCCAGTACACTTTCCCCAAAGGGAATAAAACAATAGCTGTGCCTTTCAAAATACTGCTACAGATTGACAAGCCCAGCATTCAAAAATGTCTGAGGCTCTGCCTTTTAACTCCCATTTTTGGAGGGACCTCTTAGGAGCAGGGACCTATTGGAATAAGCCCTAGTTAGGAGAGTCCAAAATCCCAAACCACTCAAGCCCAGATCCTAGGCTCTTGACCACATTGCTAGTGAAGCCAAGTTGGCAAATGTGTTTTGAAACTGTCTGCGGGAGAGGGATTTGAGGAAAGGGGGTGGGGGTTGACCTTGGACCTCTAACTCCTTCAATTTATAATTGGCCAACCTTTTTCAAACCTTGTTTGTCATTTTAGTTTTCAGCCTGTTGAGTTAAAATTTCTTGAACAAAAGTGCTGCCTTTAGAAAATATTGATTCCTCTGGAAGTTAGAATACCATGTGTTCTGTATATGTCTGCATGGACTGAGCTAAATTTGCAGCACCTGTGTAAAAAGGCTAATCAGGAACTGTAGAGATGAATGTATTTAATTATTTACATTCATATAAATAATTGAATGATAGCTCAGTGGTTTGAGCATTGGCCTGCTAAACCAAGGGTTGTGAGTTCAATCCTTGAGGGGGCCACTTGGGGTCTGGGGCAAAAATCAGTACTTGGTCCTGCTAGTGAAGGCAGGGGGCTGGATTCGATGACCTTTCAAGGTCCCTTCCAGTTCTAGGAGATGGGATATCTCCATTAATTATTATTATTATTTTATTATTATTTATTATTACAGAAAATAGGAGAGGACTATGTGAAAGATCTAAGTCAGCTGATAAAGCTGCATAAGTTTGTTAATGACGATATCTTCATTCGGGAGATTTCCAAAGTGAAACAGGTAAGGGATTAGGGAATCTCTGGACGAGCCATGGGCTGGTGTGAACTCGGTGGTGTGCAATAATGCCTCTTTGAACTGCTCCGCAGGAGAATAAAGTCAAGTTTGCCCAGTTCTTGGAGAAGGAATACAAAGTGAAGATTAACCCTTCCTCCATGTTTGATGTGCATGTGAAGAGAATCCATGAATACAAGCGTCAGCTCATGAACTGCCTGCACATTATCACCATGTACAACCGTAAGTCACTCACCCGGTGTCTGCCTTTCTGAAGGAGACAATCTGACCCGGGCATGCACTGATAGGTACTGAAGACGGCAACACCTGTACTGAAAATGTTAGGTAATTTCGCATTTCCTTTTTCTTTTAGGCATAAAGAGAGATCCTATGAAGCCATTTGTGCCTAGGACAGTTATTATTGGAGGCAAAGTAAGTTAATCCCACTGGCCTTTGTTTAAGGGTGGTGGTGGTTTGACACTTTATGGGGGAGTGCTTTCAAAAGCACTTAAGGGATTTAGGAGCATAAAAGTCCCACTGACTTTCAATGGGATTTTCACTCTTGGAAAAATCTGCCTTTTGTGGTAGCATCTGAAAGGATTCAGCCAAGTCAGAGCCCCACTGAACTTGGCAAAGCACAAACAGAATAATGGACGGTCCCTGCCCAAGAGAGTTTACAGTCGAAATGACAAGATAACAGGTGGACACAAGAAACAAGCAGGCTGGGGTGTGGAGGGGAAAAAGACAGGGGGTAACAAAAATAATAGGGTGTTCCACCAAACTAGCTGTGTGAGCAAAATGGCAGTCAAAGAATGTGTGTACAGTTAACAGCCTTAGCTTGTGGCTCTTTTCTAGGCTGCTCCAGGATACTACATGGCTAAAATGATCATCAGACTCATTACAGCTGTGGGTCATGTGGTGAACAATGACCCTGTGGTTGGAAACAAGTTGAAAGTCATCTTTCTGGAGAACTACCGAGTGTCCCTGGCTGAAAAAGGTAACGTGCTGTACAGAGCCGTGGTAGAGGCTGCACATGCAGTATGGTTTGGAGGATGACATAACTGCCATTACAATAAAGCTGCCTATCTAATTGGGTGCAGTTAAGATTTTTCTTCCCTACTTAGAGCTTGTACACACTGATGCTTATATGTAGACCCACGAGCCAAAGCACGGCTGGTAGGGTTAACAGCAGTTTCCCTTTCAGAGTGAGCGAGTGTTGGGGGTCTGTTCTTCCACTTTATTACCTGGATTGTCAAGCTACTACTTTAATGCTTTTTCTTTTTGTGTGTGTTTTTTAAAACAAAACAAGGTCCTCCCATGGAGCTTACAACTGTAGTTTGTCTCTCAGAGCTGTGTCAGCATTGCAGGAGCTCTTGAGAGAGAGAGTTGAATCTTCTAGAGTTGGGTTATCTTGAAAATTCCATCTCTGTGCACATTGTGGTGGTAAAATAAACCAGCAATTCAAACAGCAAGAATAAGTCTCCTAAACACGAACACAGCTGAAAAACTGCAGAGGAGAGTGGTCTCTGATCTAGAGTTCTCCAAGCAGTGTGTAATCTTATCTGGTATAAGTTTTTTATGATGATTTAGGGATGAAGCTAAGGCCAGAATTCTAAGGAACTATAAGGCCCTGCCAGTGGATCTATGCAGACCTCTGCATGGATTCAGTGTTCCAACTACCCAGAACCAGTTGTAGGATCAGGAGCCTAAGTTTGAAAACATGTATTCTGAAGGATGGATTTACAAAGTGTCCGTATTGATTAGGAAGCTGCAACAGGCTGGTATGTCCTGCCAATGTCTTTCTAAAGCTAGGTCCCAGTCTGCAGCAAACTTTTTGATCAGTGTAAATCCCTGGAACTAGGCGCCAACACAACACCAATCAGAGGATGCTAATGGATGCTGCTCTTAAACTGGGCAGTGATGCCAAGGATGGATTCATGTTTAGACTTTAAATGGACTCAAATGGAATTACGAATGAAGCCAGTAATTGTGAACCTCTTAATGCATTTTATTGGCAGTGATTCCAGCAACCGACCTGTCTGAACAGATTTCCACAGCAGGCACTGAAGCGTCTGGTACAGGAAACATGAAATTCATGCTGAATGGAGCTCTGACCATTGGGACGATGGATGGAGCAAACGTTGAAATGGCAGAGGAGGCTGGAGAAGAGAACTTGTTCATCTTTGGGATGAGGATCCAGGATGTTGAAGAGCTGGACAAGAAAGGGTGAGGTTCTTGTACAGCATTACATGAAGGAGAGCTTTGAGGGAAGGGAAAAAACAATGGACAGTCCCCTGGACTGGGCCTTTATACAAATGAAGCTTTGAATTACACTGCTGGCCAACAGCTCCAAAACTTCTCTTTCATCAGCAGCAGGTGATCCAATAAGAGGTATTACCTCACCCACCTTGTCTCTCTCCTCTCCTGATCCAACACGACTACAATAACTCTGAACTTCAGCCTTTGTGCATTCAGACTGCCGCTTGGCTCAGTAGCCCAGCCTTGGAGAGTAGCTTTCCAAGGGTAGCTCCAAAGGAAGGGCATTGCTGTAATCCAGTCTTAGAGGCAGCATAGGCATGGGTTTACCTTGGCAAGGAACAAAGCCATTAGGAAGTGGTGCAACTTCTGAATACCATGTAGGTGGAAAGCGCTTCCGTTAAAAGGGCTGTTTTATCAAAAGGACTACAGCAGTAGGGGGCGCCAGAGCACCAGACTAGTGTATTAACCACGGCAGGTAAAATTAGCTTTAGGATGCATCAGTGTTAGAACTTATAGACATTTAAAATGGCTTGTTAAACATCTTCCCTCTCTGCACCTCAGGTACAATGCTCAGGAATACTATGAGAAACTTCCTGAATTGAAGCAGGCCATTGATCAGATCAAGAGTGGCTTCTTCTCTCCAAAGCAACCTGACCTTTTCAATGAAGTGACCAACATGTTGTTCCACCATGACAGGTAGGAACCACCTCTGAAATACTAACTATGGGGCAGGAGATGGCTTAGTGGTATCAGCATTCAGTTAAAAATACCTGTCTTCCCTGGTACCAAGTGGAGACCCCAGCAGGGTCCATTTAGGCCTTTATCCTTCCAAGGATGTGTACATAAGAATGGCCCTACTGGGTCAGACCAAAGGTCCATCTAGCCCAGTATCCTGTTTACTGACCGTGGCCAATGCCAGGTGCCCCAGAGAGAATGAACAGAACAGGTAATCAAGTGATCCATCCCGTCGCTCATTCCCAGCTTCTGGCAAACAGAGTCTAGGGACACCATTCCTGCCCATCCTGGCTAATAGCCATTGATGGACCTATCCTCCATGAATTTATCTAGTTCTTTTTTCAACCCTGTTATAGTCTTGGTCTTCACAACATCCTCTGGCAAGGAGTTCCACAGGTTGACTCTTGTGTGAAGAAATACTTCCTTTTATTTGTTTTAAACCTGCTGCCTATTAATTTCATTTGGTGACCCCCTAGTTCTTGTGTTGTGAGAAGTAGTGTGTGTGATTTTTTTTTTTTTTAGATATGGCTTGAGGAGCTGAGGTCCCGTCTCCCCCATGCAGTCCATGGCACTTATCTGTTTGCTGCAGTATCTTTAGCCAAAACTCTTTGGACCCCAGATTTGCAATGTACTGGCTGACACTTATCTGTCACGCTCTCCCCCGAGGTGACTGTATTTCAGAATGCTGTATTGATGGAAAAGCAATGTAGGATTCTTTGGGGGTGAAAGGCTCTCTACAATTCTAACGTTATAGAACTTGTTGGAATTGATTTTTAGCATTTTTTTATATTCCTCTTGGGAACATAGAACTGATACATTTGGGCACATGCCTTTTGTCACAAGTGTATACAGATGATGTTCCTCTGCTGTGAGGTTTCTTAATAGCCCTGTTGAATGGTACAGCCTGTATTTCTCCTAGAATGTGAACAGTAACTAGGGTGTCACTTGCTGCTCTTTCCCTATTTCAGGCCAGGAGGAGGGTGTTTGTCTCTGGGAGTGCTTGGACTAAAAGCTGTCTGGCAGAGGATGCTTTACCTATTATGCGGGCAGCTACTTTGAAATTGTAGGCGCTATGGGAATATATAATAAATGTTAGTTCCTATGACATCTTGTCTTCCTTGAATGTCTTTGGCGTACCATTGTCTTGGATAGTCTGTACTATCCCTCTTTCCACTGACAACTGGATACAGGCTAGGATGGGGGTTAGTTCTAGGTGAACAAGTCGAAGACTTTCAAACAGGTCAGGAATACATGTTTTGTGAAGTATTTCCCTGTTTGTGTCTCAATTCTCAGCTCTAAACAGGGCAGACCAATGAGCATTATAGTTTTCTATTTCATATTAGTCCGCTGTCACCCAGGTATTTAAAATGTCTGTAGGAGCAGGGTGAGTGACTTGCACTTTTTTCTTTGCTCCAATAGGTTTAAAGTATTTGCAGATTATGAGGCATATGTCAAATGCCAAGACAAAGTCAGCCAGCTGTATATGGTAAGAATGGGGCAGGGAATGATCCGGGGGGGGGGGGGGGGGGAAGGGGGGCTGGAATGTGATTGGATCTTTACTGCAAAGTGGCCTTTGGGGACTTATTCCCTACTGCAAGTTAGAGCATCTTGAAAGCTGCTTTTAACTTGTGCCAGGGCCTACTGGGTTAGTCTGCTAAATCCCCTGCTGTAACCCACTGTATCTACTGGTTTGGGGGAGGTAGATCTAGCCCAGTGCATCTACCTGTAGTGACTTACCAGTTACTTGAATATAATGGCAGATTAAGTCACAGTTCTGAGAGACCAGAGAGATTCTTTAGAGCTTAACTGATGAGTGACCCAACTTCTGCCTGTCACCCCCTTTTTCCTGCTCCGTTAGTTGGGTGGCTGGGAGAGCAAGAAACTTACCATCTGCTGGAGGCTATAGCCTGCTTTTGGGTGGGGGCTGCTCTGCAAACTGCTCACTTGGATCTCCATTAGCAAAAAATGTATTTGAGCCAATTCAGAAATGGCTCTTCAAAAAGCTGGCCTTGTTCAGTATGCACTAAAGCAGAGCTGCTGATCCTGAGCTGTGTGCAAAGCTTTCATGTGTCCAAATACTTAACTATGAAAGTGACCTTCAGGCATGTCTTCACTGGAACAGGATCATGTGCTGTGCTAACCATACCTCTCCAAGCTGCTGGCCTACAAGTTTCTCTAAAATTGCCCTCACTCAAACTTTAGGCACTTTCCCTCTTGGGTACTATAGTAATGCTGCTGTTTCCTTCAGGGCTGGTGTCCAATCATAGTCCTAGATAGGAGTTTGCCAGTCCTTTCAGGCACTCGGTAGAACAGACACTGTGCTAGGCCTTGCAGGAATTGTATCTGCATTCAAGTGCTGTGATCTGGTCTATCCACAGAATGCTAAAGAGTGGACCAAACTGGTTATTAGAAACATAGCTGCCTCGGGGAAGTTCTCCAGTGACAGGACCATTAAGGAATATGCCCGGGACATCTGGAATGTGGAGCCTTCTGACCTAAAGATTCCTCCACCTAATGAACCAAGGGATGTGGCTGATAAGAATCCCAATTGCACAACTCAAAAGCTGAAGATGTAGTTCTGAGAAGACTCTGCTGTGCAAGCTGTCTCTAGTAAGGATGTGGTGTAAGCATTGTTACATACATTCCCCTAACTGTTTAGTGAATATCTTTGTCTTTCCTAACACCTTGAATGTTAGGAAACCTGAATGTTAGAATACAACTGCTTGCTTTCGGTGCTGGAATAAAAGTGCCAATTGAAATATCCAGTGCACTCACTGTGGTTTACTTAAGCCTAAAGTCAGAACCTGGGATTGCTTGTGTAGACTCCATCCAGGCTATTTTACTGTACCTGTCCTCAAGTTAGATGTTACATAAACTGTCGCAAGGAAAGTTGGGGGGAGGAGGGAGGAAAACAGACCTAACAAGTCTGTAAATACTAAGGGCTGGTCAGCCAGCAGTCAAGTGTTCTATATGCAGTGGCCATGAACAAGTAGTAATAGGCTTCCTCAGGAGCAAGGGTGACTTAGTTTCAGTATTAGGAAAAACTGACCTAAACCTCCCTTGCTGCAAAGTAAGCCCATTACGAAGTGTTCTAACTGCACTGGGCACAGAACACTGTCCCTTTGAACCAGCCTTTAACAGTTGAAGACAGTCAAGTCCTCACTCAGTCATCTTTTCTCAAGACTGAGCATGCACAATTCTAACCTTTGATCACTTTTTGGTCTCCCGCGGGTTCTAATTTCCTAAAGAACTGGACTTAATACTCCTGCTGAGGCCTCATGAGTGCGGAGAGCTGGATAATTACCTCCCCACCTTAATACAACATTCAAAATCCTTTCCAGCCCTCCTCTTCGGATTCTAAAAGATTTCATGTAGTTAGATTTTGGCATGGCCACCATAACTTAGTAACATATCTTCCTGTGAACACTGGTCAAATCACTACCCAATAGTCATACTCCAGATATTAAGCACTTTGTTCCTACTAGGGTGTTAAAGTCAATTCTATGCTAATAGGGCTTCAAGTGCTGACTCCTAATTGTGTAGTTAAGTTACTAGTTTCACAGATGTGATGTTTGTAAATAGCCCTGGAGAGGTTTATTTATCGCTTCAAAAACAGCTCAAAATTAAGAGCTGCACTAAATGTAAGAGCACTTTAAAAAGAAAACAAAAAGCTTAAAGCAAACTATTTACCCTACCTGGGTAGGGCTTGGGGGGGGGGGGGGGGGGGTGCACACGTGGGGGGGAGATGTAAAGCTATGTTGCCAGTAGCTGGGTCTGTCTACACAAATGTATTCTAGTCCATTTGCTAATTAAAATCAAATTAAACTTTCTATTGTAGTTTTGTTGAAAGTCTCTGCCACGATGTGGCTTCAGCTGTAAGTGTGCCCATGGTGATTAATGTACACTGCAGCAGCTGGTATCACTTGATGTTCTTCAGGAAGTCTCTGCAACAAAACAAGTGTAACATTAAACTATCCCAGTCTAATGGCCAAGTGTTTAATATGCATCTTCCCCCTGAAAGAAGGTAAGTTCTAGAATAGACTAGATAAACTTGAGCCAGGTTGTGCAGTTTACACTTCATTGACTCTGTGGTATACGAATATGGGACTTGTTCTGCAGGGCCCATAACGACAGTGATCATTACAGATACTGAGCTGAGTACTCCAGTAATTAATTATTGAATTGACCCTCAAAGGAAGCAGCAGCCTACACTTGCTAGTTTACTGTGGTACAGGCCACGCTGGAGTCAGTGCTTCTGTAATACTAACCTGTGAAGTGCTGAGGGCTCCTGATGAAGTGTTGCAAGAGCTAGGTATTAGAGACTATACCAGGGGTTTCCAAACTGGTACACAGCCCCCAGAGCTCTCAGATGCAGGGTACAGGGGAGAAATCATATAATGGTGGATTTTATTTATTCTATTTTCAGAATAGGTCTTCCAACAGAAGCTTTAAAACTGAATGTTAAATGCCAGTACTTAATTTACTTCATGTCCCTATGTGAACACCTACAGATGCTGCTGCACAGAGCCCTCCCCTCTAATCATGGTACAGCACAGGTGCCCAGCAACTGTCCAATCTGAGCTCAGAACTTAAACAGGGAGTTTATTTTGTGCATGTGTTGCACTCTGTATAACATACTCCTGGGGGAATTCTGCACATTTTGTCAACATAACACACTAATCATTTTTCAATTTTGGTAATTTTTCAAAATACCAGTCAGCAAGCATATCTAACAATGCCCCCAGGAGTAGTTAAAAAAACACCTATGACCACCCTGTTCCTATTTCTCTACCCCCTTCCACACCAGAGCCCAGACAACTGCTCTAATGAGGGGCTGCTCTTCCAGAGAATCCTGCAAGCGGTGGACAAAGCAGGCAGCTGCCAAACATTATAAGGGAGCATTGCACAACTTTAAATGAGCATGTTCCCTAATAGATCAGCAATGTGACAACATTAAGTGAGGAGTTACTGTATTTGCAAGATGGACTCTGCCAGGTCCAGCAACCCCTAGTGGTGGCCCACAGCTCTGCAGCCTATTGGGATTGTGCCTGCACAACTTAATTGCTGTGCAAATTGTACATTGTGCAGTGATGCAGAATTGCCCCCTGAGTAAAGTGAAATATGCACAGATGCTACCAGCAGCTCATGCTAACACCCAGTGCTGAGAAGGATAAGTGTACACAGCCAGCTGGTAGATCTGGAAGGGGGTATATAATAAGAAAAGTCTAGGAACCTCTTGAATACAGTTTAGCTGACCAATAGCACAGCTATGTATGTCACAGGTAAGAACACGATCACTATGCTTACCCAGGGAAGCCAGAGGACTCTTCCCAGCAGAGTGACCAGGATCTACACCGAGGGTGAGGAAAAGCAACAGGCCCATTGACTAGCATAAACCCTTGCCCAAGGGTAAGTTTTTCTATAGATTTGACAAGGGAGAGGCAGCAGCATTATCCCCACTTGTAAAAAAGGAAAACAGACACAAAGGGTGAAAGGACCTTGCTAAGCAGCAGCAGCCCACATCAGAGGCTGGAACAGAACACCAGTCTCCTCCTGAACTGCCCCATGCTTCCCCCTTCTCAACAAGAATTGATGCTGCTAAGGCTGGGAAGAGTTCAAGTTACCATGGCCAGCAGTGCTGCTAGCAGTTGCTACAGGCTCTTGCTTCCCACTAGTCACTCGCTCAGACGTCCTAGTCTCCATCAGTTGAATTAGGACTTGGAGCCTAACTTCCTGTTCAGCCATGGAGCTAATCACAGCCCTGTGAACTGGCCTATCCAGCTGTAGGGGTAATGTCAAAGCCCTTGCCCATTCACTGCTTTCCTCACCTGTTAAAGGTGCCAGTTGTGGTCTAAGGCTGCAAACCCCCTTCTACCTCCACAGCCAGCCAGCAGCTGCTAACTAGCTGGCTACAGACCTGGGCAGCTTTGAGCCCGTGACCTGCAGCTGAGAGGGACACTTGCCCACACCCACCCCACAGAACAAGCTACTTTATAAACAAGCTTATTTGATAGCGGAAGAGTCACCTGCTGGCATTACTTACTTCACAATGTCGGGCAGTTCTGGATCTGAACAGATGTTTTCATGGGCTAAACCCAGCTTCTCTGGAAAGGCAACAAACTTGACCTTGTCTTTGTTCTCATAGGAGTGGAGAGCAATCTCAAAGAGCTGGGGGGGGGGGGGGGGAGAAAGAGAGAGAGAGTGTGTCTTCTAGGTGTCCTTTAGAGTACAGTTAAGTGAATTCTAATAGCTTCTCTAGGGAGGTAGTTTTACATGGCCCTCTTCACTACAGTATGGGCACTTAATGGATTACATTAACTCCTCTGGAACCTGGGGCAGAAGGATGGATCAGGCAAGTCACTTGCCCAAGGTCAGGCTGTCGTCTTGGGAATTGAGGCTGGGTCACCTGCATAAATCCAGCACTTTATCCACTAGACCTGTTTCTCTTCCTCAACCACCACGTAGCCCTCTGCTGATCCAGTTTCATAAGGGGTACACCCACTTCTCCCCCAAAGTAGCTAATATTAAGGGGAAAACAGCACTGAAGGCTTCAACAAGAATTCTTTAGCATGCAGAAGCCTTGTTAGTTTTACTTGGCCTACACGCTTTGGATATTGTCATTGAGCTGGAATATCAGGATGTTTCCTTTGATAGGAGCCCCATAATCCCTTCCCCTTGAACCAATCAATTCATACACTGCCATTTACTGCAGCTGTCGTTACTTAGCTCACAGAACAGTGGGCTTACATCAGGCTCAAGTTCATGATCTTGACTGCTTTAGACTAAGGCTGTCAAACAATTAAAAGTGGCAATTAATCAAGATTAAAAGTAGTTGCTATTAATTGCAGTTAATTGCACTGTTAAATAGAATGCCAATTTTAAATTCAGCATAGAAGTACATCCTCTGGAATGGTGGTTGCAGCACAAAGGGGCACAAATACTTTGCAACACCAGCTACTAGAATGCCATGTGAATGCTGCTTCTCGCTTTCAGGTGACATTGTAAAGAAGCAGCTAGCAGCATCTCCCATAAGTGTAAACAGACTTGTCTTTCTTAGCAATTGGCTGAAGAAGTAGGACTGAGTGGACTTGTAGGCTTTAAAGTTTTGTGTTTTGGGTGCAGTTGTGTAAAAAAAAACAAGCCATGTGTAAGTTGCACTTTCACAATAAAAGTTTCACTATAGCACTTAGTATTTTTCAATTCACCTCATACATTTTTCACAGTGCAAATTTTGTAATTAAAAATATAAAGTGAGCCCTGTACACTTCGTATTCTGTTGTAACTGAAATCCATGTATTTGAAAATGTAGAAAAACATCAAACTATAAATTTAAAGTTAACAGTACAGTTAAAACTGCAATTAATGTAGTTAATTTGTTTGGAGTTAATCACTTGTGTTAACTGCACTTGCTAGCCCTACTAGTCTTACTTTCCATTTTCCAAACCATAGTGCAACATCAGGTTCCTTTCTGCAAGGTACTTCAAGAAAAATGTACCGACCTCCATGAAGAATAGCACCTCCACATTCCATGGGGGTGAATATGAAGGTTAAAGACAAACAAAGCCGATCTAAAGGTTCCTCTATGGCCAGGAAAGGTCTTTCAGAACTCTTAGAGACCAGAGAAAGGCCCAGACAGTTACTCACTTCTGAGGCAGCCTGGATGCCCTTCTTTCCATGTAGTCTGGTTAACAGTGCTTCAGCCCTGCATCATGACTTGAGCTTAGACCTGACACACACGGAGGCAGGATTTCTCTGAACTAGTCTGCCTGCCTAAGGGTCCAGATGGACGCACAGCTGTTCAGGCCACGGCCGTTGTTTCTAGGTTGGAGGCAGCTGGATAATGGGAATGTTCAGTAGTTGAGGGAAGTGGCAAGACTAGCCTCCAGGGTACTCGTCATGAGGGGAACTAAGGGATGTTGAAGGGGAAGAGGTGGCTATAGCGTAGCAGTGTGATAATGGGGGCTGTTAGCGGTATCATACACACAGTGCACTTACCCAAGTTCCCTGTAAGCTGCGTGGCCGCGCAGCAGCCGATTTAGCACTGTGCAGGCACTCAGGGAACCCGCCCAGGGACCTGCTGCAGGAGGGTGCCCCTCCCTCAGCCACGGGGGTTCAGGGAGGGGCACCCCTCCTGCAGCCCCAGAGCTACTACAGCTAGGAGAGGTGCCTCTTCCTCCTCCCCCCTGGCCCAGGTGCTGCTGCAGGGAGAGAGAGCGGGGGGGAGTCTTCTCTCCCCACTTAGTCCCTGAGCACCCCCTCATCTCCAGCCCCACCCCAGAGCCCTCACCCCTGCACCCAACCCTGAGCCCCTCATCCCCAGAAGGAGCCCTCACACCCCTGCACCCCAACCCTCTGCCCCAGCCCTGAGCCCCCTCCCACACTCCAAACCCCTTGGCCCCACCACATGAGTTTTGTTATGTGCACCAATATGAAGGTGATGTGTCATAGTGGTGCACATAATTCATTCTGCACATGGGTGGGAAAAAATCGGCGGGAACACTGCTTACACCCGTGGGAGATACTGCTCTGTCATGCTGAAAGGGCTGCACTCCCCCCCCCCCCCCCCCAATAAAAACCCATCTGTGTTGCATGGAATTTTTATGCACGGCCTTAAACACAGCACGTAGGAAGTCAGAGATTCTTCTCAGTGAGCGGCCTATGAAGGATTCTGTTCTACAGTTGAGAAGTATAGGTGATGCCACTGCTGGTAACAGGGCCTGTTTGTAAAACAGAACAGTCTCCGACTTCCTTTGGCTTCACCTTTCCCCGATAACCTAACAGCATAAAGATGTAAAGTTGGCTTGAACCGTGAGAAAAGTTACCTTTCTACCCAGGTGGATGGGCAAGATAGGGTCATCTTCTGAATGCAAAATTAAAAGGGGACTGGACAGCACTTTAACACTAAGGAAAAAATAGAGTATGTTACAGAAATACACAGCTTCTGGTTATTTAACCTAGTGCTTACCAACAAGGGCCAGTGTTAGGATCGAAGTTTGCTAGTAATATTGGTTTGAGGGGTCTCTCCCAGCCCAAAGTGCTATGCCATTTAGCTGCAGTTTGTACCGTTAAGATTTAAGAGGAGAGAGCATTGAGTTTTTAAAGCAGACCGGAGCAGAACATTGTCTGCACAAAGAGTGTGTAGAAACATCTGAATTTCAGGACACTGCAGGTACCAGAAATACCTTCCCCCCTACACACACTTGACAAATGCTGAAGACTAGAAGTCCTAAATACTATCCTCTTCGTAATCACTTGGAATAATGGACTTGAGACTCAAATCCCTGGTACTGCTGCTTGTAGCAAAAGTCAAAGTGACATAGCCCTGCAGCAGTTTGGTGGAGGAGTGAGTTCCTTCCCCCCTCAAGATTGTGGAGGTCCAGGTAGCTGAGCTCGCTCTATGCTGTGTAGGGTGTTCCAGTCTTGGGATGGCCAGTTAACGCTTTGTAGTGTACTTATGACAGAGACTCCATGGTAGGAAGAAAGCCTTAATATATAGTCGCTAGTCCTAGTGCAAAATATTTCTCAGTAGATCAGCCCTCTGTCTCCACCAAACACTTGACTATGGAAGCAAGGCTGAAAATATGCCTGGGCAAAATTGGTTTATTCTGCTTGACTGGGATGGATGTCATGCTTTTAGCTTCCCTCCCCACCCAAGTGTTTGGGTGAGTATCTCTGAATACACAAGGCTTTAGACACAGTCCCAGATGACATTCTGATAAGCAAGCTGGAGAAATGTGGGCTCACTCAAAACTACCACTAAGTGGCTATATAATTGGTTAAGCCAGAAAGAGTTGGAAGAAAGTCTCAAGTGGGGCTCCACAGGGATCTGTTCTGGGTCTTGTGTTATTTCACATCTCTATTAATGACCTGGAGGTAGGACTAGAGAGCACACTGATCAGATTTGCAAGCGAGACAAAGCTGGGGTGGGGGGGTGCAAGCACTTTGGAGAATAGAGCTAAAATTCAAAGAGATCTTGGTACACTGGAGAACTGGGCTATAGATGATTAAATGAAATTCAACAGAGACAAATGTAAGGGGCTATGCTTGGGGAAGAAAAACGAAATGAACAAATATAGAAGGGGGTAAATGACTTGGCAGTAGCACTGCTGAGAAGGATCTGGGAGTTGTGGTGGATCACAACCTCAACAGGAGTAAAAAACACAATGCTGTTGCAAAAAAATAAAAAATGCAATTTTAGGTTACATTAACAGAGGCATAGCATGCAAGTCACAGGAGTGATAGTACCACTACTCTGTGCTGGTTAGGCCTCAGCTGGAGTATTGTGTCCAATTTTGGTCACTGCTGTATAGAAAGGATGTGAAGAAACTGGAAAGGATCCAAAGATGATCAAAGGGATGGAATGCAGCCCTGTGAGCAAAGGCTGAAGGAACAGGATAGGTTTAGTTTGGAAAGGAGGAAATTAAGGGGGGATATGATAGCTGGCTTCAAGTACTAGAAAGTCTGCCATAAAAAAAAAAAAAAGATTGAGAAAAGTTGTTCTCTCTTGTCACTGAGGGCAGGACAAGAGGCAATGGGTTCCAACTGCAGCACAGCAGATTTAGATTCAATCTCAGGAGAAGCTTCCTGTCAGAACAGTAGGACAATGGAACAGACGCCTGAGAAAGTCATGGAAGCTTTCACGGGAGGTTTTCAAAAAGAGGCTGTTGTTGAGGGACGGGTGGTTTAGACCAGTGGTTTTCAACCTGTGGTCCACGGACCCCTGGAAGTCCGCAGACTACGTCTAAGATTTCCAACTGGGTCCACACCTCCATTTGAAATTTTTTAGGGGTCCATAAATGAAAAAGGTTGAGACAGACCGACCGACCCAGATGAGGGACGATGAGACAACTTGTCTAAACAGTGAAATCTGCATCAGTCATTTTGTAGGTGGCGAAAGCGCATGTTTTAGGGGGCAGAAGTCTCTCAGAAAGCTAGTTACTGAGACTAGCTAATTTCGATGGGAAAAGACAGTGTTGTATGAAAATCTAGCTTCCACGAGGCTGAGCCTCTCAGTGCAGCCAGTCTGAGTGATTCCTCCGCTGTACAGAAGATGGGTTGTATTGGAACCAGGAACAGGACTTTGTTCCTAGCAGCTAGCCAGTCCAGCAAGATGACAAACATTCATGCTTCAAGCATAACAGTAGGTCCAGAAACATTACTCACTTCTCATCACTACGGAAAAACATGTCACCCAACGCCATTGAGTCAAGGATGAAGTACTCAAATCCTGGGAACTGACGGTAGATCTGTTAAAGAAAGAGGGAGAGTTCAGAGCAATACACCACCTTTCATCTCACTTTTCATCCACGGCAAGAAAATCCCATTCCATCTGCTTCCACCAAGAGAACAAAGACGAATGAGGGAATCTCAACACAAACTGCACCAGCAAAGCCATAGTTGTGTGTAAACAAGTCTTGGGAGCAGGTCAGTTGTGCCAAGGAAAAAAACAAAACAAAACCCTGGCTTTTGGCTGCAGCATCAGACTGGGATAATGAGCATACCAGAGCAGGAGTGGGTGGGGTGGGGAGAATATAGGGGAGCCAGTAGCTACATGAGCTGTAGCTTGGTGTCAGACAGCCTGTTTGGGTCAGGAAGCAAAAAGTTTTTCCAAGTGGACAAGTGAATTGTATCAGAAGAAAGAGCCTTTTACCGTCTGTTTCAGCTTAACCCTTGGCTCTCACTGAGCATGGGGCTGAATACTGCACTCAAGGGCAGAGGGCTCCCATCCACACCACACTGCAAAACAGTTCCCATGCCTGCATTTGTATGGAGTGGTGTCAGATGTAGACCACTGATTCTAGTCCTTGGCTTTTCAAACCAGGCCCCTCTCAGCCTCCTTCCCACAGTGCTAGCATCGGAGTGGGAGTCCCTCTTTACATTTTCACACGATGCACACAGTCAACCTGTGGAACTCCTTGCCAGAGGATGTTGTGAAGGCCAAGACTATAACAGGGTTCAAAAAAGAACTAGATAAATGTATGGAGGATAGGTCCATCAATAGCTATTAGCCAGGATGGGCAGGGATGGTGTCCCTAGCCTCTGTTTGCCAGAAGCTGGGAATGGGCGACGGGATGGATCACTTGATGATAACCTGTCTGTTCATTCCCTCTGGGGCACCTGGCACTGGCCACTGTCGGAAGACAGGACACTGGGCTAGATGGACCTTTGGTCTGACCCAGTGTGGCCATTCTTATGTTTTTACATTAGGGTCCCTGTTGTACCTCAACTGTCCCTAGTTTTTCAGGGCATTCAGTTTGTCCCCCTGCACACTCCCACCCAAGGAATGGGTCCATACTTCCCATACATACAGCTTTTTCATTACAGTAAAACTGAACACGAAGAACAAAAAGCTCACCCAAGTCTGAGCACTACCAAGGTCAAGTATTTACCCTGCCATTGCTATGTATCGCTGACCAGCATTTGACAAGTGCTATTTCTTCAGCACTGCCGACAGCTCTGTCAACCAGGGCTTCCCCCTCCTCACCACAACTGAGTCAGTCACTGGTTTTAAAGCCCACTATCTGGGAACAGAACATCTCCATTCCAAGTGACACCTAAAACAAGAGCCCAGTCATGGTGTATCCTGGTGCTGTAGATCTCTTGACCAAATGACAAACATTTACCCCTCCCAAATCGACACACTAATTCATTAATAGTAAATGAGATTCTAGCGGGACCCCGCCGTGCCAGGTGCTGTACACACAGAACAATTAAGGCTAAGCAATCATCCAGGATTAGTCTAAATCCTATGCAGAGCTGAAGTTCTAGGGCAGCATGCAGGGGGTTGACACATTTCAGAGCACTGCCCAAAGTTAGGAACGTGTGATTGCCATGTTACGGACAGGCACAGATTAAGTGATTTGCCTGTAGTTACACAGCGCGGCAGTGGGACCAGAACCCAGGTCACCTTGTGCCCGTTCCACTGAGACACAACAATCCTTCACGCTAAGGAAAGGCAGAATTTCCATCTACAGAATGTGTTAAGCAGCCTGACCATTCTAAGGTCTCCCCCCTTCACATGCGTTATCGCCAGCTTTGATTCACTCCCCCTCCCTTACCTACTCTGCATGGAGAACGTTTACAAGACAACTATTCAGGACCAGAAAGACACAAATGAGTGTTCTCCTCCCTAAGCAACACCAAGGGCCCGGAAATGGGGTTACCGTGTCGTGTACCAAGAGTGAGGCTGAATTGCATTCTGGGGTGAGCTTGCAACCCAGGAAGGGGAGGAGTTCCTTAGAGACTGACCCACCTCTGCACTCTTCTAATCCCAGGCTGCTCTGGTAACTGGAGAGGACACCCAATAACTTAGACAGCTCTGGGAGCCAGTCTCACTTACAGCAGCCTCCCCAGGTTGCCCTACAGGCCCCAGCACTGCCTAGAATCTCTGCAGCGCTCTGGGTTGCAGTCCTACCCCGACATGCTCCACCCGCCACCACCCTCCCGCCCCCAGCATGCACCCTAGGCCAGGCAGCCTTATGGGCTTTCTTCCACAGTCACTGCATCATGTGAACGCCTCCCCAGACCCTTGACACCATTCCAGGCATTTGACCCAGTGTGGAGCCA
The DNA here is from genome assembly GCF_028017835.1 of Emys orbicularis. Classification (NCBI taxonomy): domain Eukaryota; kingdom Metazoa; phylum Chordata; order Testudines; family Emydidae; genus Emys; species Emys orbicularis. The sequence goes on along the minus strand of NC_088686.1, from coordinate 7,832,721 downwards.
GAGCAGGGCGAGGATCTCCCCCTTGATCTTTTGTCCCTTGTTGATTTGCAGGCCAAGAGATGCTGTGTTTGGAGGCTGTGGAATACGGTATCATCTCCCATAGGGCAGCAGCTTTAGTGCCCACACAAGTTCATGGTGTCCCGAGACAGATTTCATCCCAGAGATTTACTGAAGGACCTTCCCAGACAAGACTGCCATTGCGTTTCCCACTGCTGAATGCTGGTTGATAGCCAGGAGCTACACTAGGTGTCAGACATCTAAAGAACACTCCCTTCCCAGTCCCACAAGGGAGATATAGCCAGGCTACTTAGAAAAAAATCTCACTGGCAACATGCACTTGCTTTCCACGTGCAGCCATGCTAGGATGCAGAGAGTCTGTGGCCTTACTCTGGTAATGGGGATATGAGCTGCTGCCTCCCGAATGTTGGTGTAGGATGATTCCAGAACGATCAAGTCCACCTGGATGCCTTGGAAACAGTAAGGAGTGTGAAACGATCAGTTAGGTTACGGACCATTCAACATCCTTCACGCTGCCTCCACGCCTCCCACCACTATTCAGAGACTGTGCCTAATGCCTGATCCAAAGGTTGTTGGTGTCTTTCCAGTGACTGTAATGAGCTCTGGATGAGGCTCAATCAGCTGGATACTTCAAAAATTAAAGAGGCTGGACAACCACTTCAAGTTACTGCAATTTCTAGGTCTGCCCTGCATGGCACTTGGACAGTGCCAAGGAAGCAGAGAGCAGCTGCCAACTCCCCTCCTATGGAGGGGGAGTTCCCAACAGGTGCAGAGCCAGCTCCCTAGGCCACCCACCCACCCTGCATCCCCCAGCACCCAGGAAATGCCTGAAGCACAGTGCACTCCAGCAATCCCCGGCTGACAGCTCTTTGGAGCTGAACCTAGCCGATGTGGTGTAGACAAGCCCTTAGGTTGCTCTAAGTTTGGCTGTGGCCACAGCGAGCTGTGACCGACTCTTGCTCCTCTCAGCTCCACCCAGCTGATGGGCTAACCCTTGGTTATAAACATTTGAGAATTACCTTTTTCTTCAAGCAGTTTTCTTGCAACATTTGTTGCTACTCTAAGAAAGGAGAGGTGAGTCAGTGACTATGGGGGCAGTGCATTTTAAAAGGAGATGTATCGATTAAGACCAGAACTGACCATTGGGTTCATCTCACTTGACCTCCCGTATAACACAGCCCAATGGACTTCCCTGAACCAATTCCTGCTTCAAGTCTAACAGCTGTGGTTGAAATGGGATTTCTTTCCGAAAGAGATCCAATCTCGACTTAAGTATTTCCAGGGATGGAGAATCCATCACAACCCTTGGTAAATTGTTCCAACGGTTAATTACCCTAATTGTTAAGAATTTGCTCCTTATTTCTAGTCTAAGTTTCTCTAGCTTAATCTTCCAGCCATTGGATCTTGTTATACCTTTCTCTGATCAACTGGAGAGCCCTCTATCATCAGATTTCTGTTCCCCGTGTCGATACTTTTAGACTAATCAAGACAGACCTTTAACCTTTTCTTCGTTAAGTTAAATATATTGAGCTCCTTGAGTCTAGCACTATCAAGCAGGTTCTCTCAATCCTTTAATCATTCTTGTGGCTCTTCTCTGAACCCTCTCCAATTTTTCCCAACATCCTTCTTGAATTGTTGACACCAGAGCTGAACACTATATTCCAGCAGTGGTCACACGAGTGCCAGATAACCTCTGCTCCTATTCAAGATTCCCCTGTTTATACATTAGCATTTTTGGCCACTTCATTGTACTGGGAGCTCACGTTCAGCTTGCATCTCCACCATGACCCCCACAAGCCTTCCTGAGTCCCTGCTTTCCAGGATAGAGTCCCCCAGCCTAAACTATGGCCTACATTCTTTGTTCCTGGATGGTAGGACTTCACATTTGGTTGTACTGTAACATGTTTGCTTATGGCTGCCCAGTTTACAAGGTGACCGAGATCGCTCTGTATCAGTGACCTATACTCTTTAGTATTTACCACTCCCCCCAATGTTTGGGTCACCAGCAAGCTTGATCAGTAATTTTGTTTTCTTCCAGGTCATGGATAAAAGTAAATAGAGCCAAGAACCAATCTCTGCAGAACCCTACTTAAAAATAAATAAATAAATAAAATACCCGCTCAAAGATAATTCCCCATTCGCAATTACATTGAGATGTACCAGCTAGCCAGTTTAATCCATTTCGTATGTGCCATGTTGATTTTGTATCTTTCTAGTTTCTTAAACAAGATGTCATATGGTACCAAATCAACTGCTTCACAAAAGTCTGTGTGTCACAGCATCATTACCTTTGTCAACGACAGTTGCAAGAAATAGTTTGCAGAAATCTATTTGCCCTAACCCCATGTTGATTGGCATTAATTATTTTACCTTCTTTTAATTCTTTATTAACAGAATCCCATATGAGCCATCCCATACATTTTGCCCAGGACTGATGTCAAGCTGACAGGCCTAGAGTCACCCAGATCATCCTGTTCACTCCTTAAAATGTTCGCACAACTTGAGCATTCTTCCAGTCCTCTGGGCCAGGACATTACCCCTCCTGTAGGCAGTCTATGGAGTTCAGTGCCTTACAAGTCACTGAAGAAGTGTGACTACAAAGACACCTTTTTCTACTATAAACAAGGCCTAATGGGAGAAATAGGGGATTGGACAGGATTTTCCTTTATTAAAAAAGAAGTTTTAGCAGTAGCTGAGATCAGAGGAGAGAGAGGAGATCTGCATTACATGTTTGCAATTAAAACCCACCCTGGTATTTTAGGTTATACAGCAACTCCCCATTTGTCCAGCAACACAAGGGATGCGTCACTACAATCCCTAGACTCTACACCCTTTGGCCGGTCTCCAGTACCACACTTACCCACTGCCCAAGGAATGTCCCCAGAAGAGTACTGTGCTATTTCCACTCCGGGCTTTTACCCAGTCATAGAGGCACATGACGTCCGTAGTAAATCCCGTCTCACTTGGATAGCCACTCGAGTCCCCATACCCTGGGAGGCAGCAGATTAGGGGTTATAACATGAATAACAACATTTTAATAAATTGTGAGACAGCTTTCTTTGTTGTTTTTTGTTTTGTTAAGTTTACCTCTGTAGTCAAGAGCCAGTATATGGAAGCCTGCACCACTCATCACCTGTTTAAGAAATCAAGCAACGTTACACTTCAAATGACAGACTAGGGCAGCCAATGTATTTATTGTACAAAACTCAGAGCCACTGTAGGGTGCTAGAGGAACTATCTGACAGTGGTGCGTCCCCAATCCATGGAAAGAAAGGATTGGTACCAGCTAGATACTACTCGCCCGACTCCTAGCCATCACTCCGATGTGCGCAATTGGCTTGCTTGTGTAAAAAACAAACCAGATTTGGCCCTACCAATCTTTGTTGGTGAGGTACACTCCCCTGGGACGCAAGATAACAAGCAGTGTTCTGAGATACCATCTGAGCAAGTTCACCCCACACACTGGGCTGTGGGAGTCTCAATACCCACTCGGATCGGTCTGACCTACCTTCAGCAAGGAAACTCGGTGCCCTGAAGCCCTGTAGGAGAGTTAAAAAAAGCTTTAACAAGGATTCATCGATTCTAAGACCAAGTCCAGTTTACCAGAGCACCCGAATTATAGGCAAAAGGAAGAAATGAAGCTTCTTTAATGACAACAGGAAGCTGAAGTGCTCTTCAGTGTTTTTAAAATGGATTCGTCTGTGCACCGTGGCCCTACACTAGAGGATAGTTTTAAATCTGAGCACGACGTAGGAACCAACAGTTTGCAGCTGGCCACTTTCACAGATCAGTTGGCCTCTATTTTCATTGAATCAGCCCCAGGAAATTTTATTCACCTGCAATTAGATCCAAAATGGGTGTCCTGGCCTCTAGAGCACGATACGAGCAACCTTAACTAACAGAGGAGTTTAGAACAAACTTAACATTTCAAGTGCAAGTTATTTTATAGCAGAATTTTTTCATATTGATTAGCGGTCACGTTTGGGGGGGGGGGGGGGGGGTTGAGACAGCCACTACAAGATTTGGGAGTAAAGACAAAGCTTTACCAAGCAACGGGAAGCTAATAAACTGCCTAATACTTTAGCACCCAAGATGCTATAACAATTGATCATCACTAAAGACTTAAAGTGAGAGCCAGCAAGATGGAAGCCCAGCACTCTAGTTCAGGGCATGTGCACCAACTTGGAGCACACGGACGTATGGCCAAAGTCCACAGTTGCTGAAATACCAGAATGTTGTTTAAAACAGGTCTGCCTCAAGGGAGAGGCGATTTCGATCAATAACTTATTTTCAGACTCAACAGCCAAATAAAGAGCATTGTTTAAAGAAATCCAACCCAGTACGCACATTGCAGCCATTCCAAGGGGATCGGAGGACAGCCCCTCAAGGCTGGCTATGATGGGGCTCACACAGATGACTGCAATACACGAGGTGGGGCAAATCCTGACCTGACTCTCGCCATGAAATCAGTAGGTTCTACAGGTCCGGTCAGGGCAGGACTTGGTCGGGAAGGAGGCTCCAGGCATAGGGGGAGGCATGAATGGAGAAGGCACAAGGCAGACACAGGTGAAGGACAAAATGAGCAACTTGGACTGAGCAAAGGGGGGGAGCATGGGATGGGGGAATGAAAGGAGACAGGAAGGAGCTAAGTTGCAGCAGGTCATGAAGGTGAGAAGGAGGAGCCTGACAGCTCTGGAAGGACCAGAGAGTCAAGTGAAGGAATTTTAGGAAAGGCTGAACTTTGTCATAGCATCAGGCCAGGCAAAGGATCACCACGGTAGTATTTTGGAAGGCTTGGCAGGAAGGCCAGAAGGAGAAGTGGGCAGGAATCAAGGCAAGAGAGAATCAAGGCCTGGAATAGAGTTTTGCAGTGGAAACAGGAGAGGCCATGCAGACAGAACTGGCAGGCGTGAGCGTGTGTTGTGGGGAGTAGATGCAGAGGTGAGTCAAAGAGGGAGGATGGAGGAGTTGTGTGCAGTAATGGAGAAAGGACAGGCAGACACTTCAGTTTGACATGCTGAATTGACAGAATTCTCTTTATAGAAGAAAGTTAACTGTTCTTAAACCTTTCTATTGTGGAACCACTGGGCTAGGTATTGTCCTGCCCCAAGAACCTACAACCTAGAAGACATAAGAAGTGGTTGAGATGGAGTGGGTACCAAACAGTATTATAAGCCACATCATAAAACCACCAGAAAGTCAGGAACAAGTCTGCTGTCTCTCCATAAGAAAGGTCACAAGAGTGAAAGAGCAGTGTGTCAGCAGAGAGGGACTTCCAGAGTTTACAGCCAAACTATTCCTGCCTTCAGCTGACAGCAACAGATGTCACTGTCACGAGCAATACAATATACCCAACATAATGTAGAACAACCTACAAATGTAGTATTATTCATGTTAATCACCTGTTACCTCCATTGCCATGGAGATAAATTATAACGGGATTATCGTCTGCAAGAGTTTCTTCATACCAGCTGTGATCCTTCCCTTGAGCTTCTATCCCCCTGCTGCCAGGCAAAACATGCCTAAAAGAACCAAGAGTATGTAATTAACAAGCCTGCTCAAGTGCATCTGGATATTCCATTGCTGATCAAAGGAGACATGCTACTGTTTCATGAATCAGACACTGGGAAGATGAATAACTGTATTTAGTTAATGGTTTTCAAAAACCAGGCAAACACAGCCTCTTTTGTTAGGTAGAGTCCGGCCATTTCTCTGTCCACTACTCTACACGGAATACCCTTTGCAAAAGGAAAAAACAACTGTTAGACCAAATACTATGTTTTTAATTCAGCAGAATATAATGCAGCATCGTTTCTCTGTTTTAAAAATAGCTACATATCATCACAGTCCAGTAGCCAGGAACAGCTACACTGCGACAGATAAAGGGCTTTGGACACATCTGCTGGCAGCCAGTGTACGGGAATAATGGGGAAATACTGACCATCCAATGGAGGGAGCAATGCACACCGCGCTCTGCAGCACACCACTGCTAGCTGACCCAGCTTGACATTCAAGTCAGATTTTCACTACCACACCCATGTGCACATGGACTTTGTACCTGCACTGCTGCACCTTGGTGTACATGGGCAGGTGGCGAAATAGCAGGCTATCTAGCCCCGGGCATGTAGGTATGGGTGCATACACAGAACTGGTCAATGAAGAGTCAAGCCCTTTGCATCCAGATACTGTTGCTGTTTTTATTGTTCACGACTACAAAGTAAGTTCTGGAGACATGCAAGCTCTTGCTTTGCTTCGTCGCTAAAGTGTACAGCTTTATGCAGAATGTAAGAATAAAGTTTTAGCTGGAGAATCTAGAAAGTTTAAGTAGTGACAGATTTTTACATTGCATGCCACATGGTATCCAGAGGTCAACTACTAATAGAATTTGAGATTTGGAATTCTTAGACATCAGACCTCACCTGGGTATATGACAGTTCAAACACTTTCCTTCTGCTAGTCCATGAGAATCTGAATGATCTGGTTGTCTACTCACCAGACGCCGATGGTGACCTCCGGTTCGGTTGTGAGATAGAAGTTTACAGTATGGTTCAGCAGCAATTCAGGTTTCCCAAAGTCCACAAAGGGAAATGCCACTGAGAAAGACAAGTCACAAAATACTAAGTAGCAATTTCTCCCATACAGTGCGGTAATCATCCTATTGATAGCTAGTCAGGATTAGTTCACGTCCACAGTCACAAACTCAGCAGAGTCTCACCGGATTCCTAGGAAGAGGTTTCATGTTATTGCGAGAAAACCCAATTCCCAACCTATCACCGGTGGAATCTTCTGCACTCAGCTAACTCCTCCCACCTTTGGCTTCAATGGGAGCCTAGGCAGACAAGTGCCAAGCAGTTCTGAAATCTTTCCCCCTTCAAGTGTATATTATACACAGCACTTCCACGTGGAGAAGTGATTATACATATTTATATTACCTCTGCCAGCCTCAGGAGTTCATCTAGTATTCTAGTCCAACCCCTGCTCAAAGCAGGACCAACCTCAACTAAATCATCCGCCAGGGCTTTGTCAAGCCGGGCCTTAAAAACCTCTAAGGAAGGAGATTCCACCACCACCTCCCTAGGTAACCCATTCCAGTGCTTCACCACCCTCCTAGTGAAATAGTTTTTCCTAATATCCAACCTAAACCTCCCCCACTGCAACTTGAGACCATTGCTCCTTGTTTTATCATCTGCCACCACTGAGAACAGCCGAGCTCCATCCTCTTTGGACCCCCCTTTCAGGTAGTTGAAAGCTGCTATCAAATCCCCCCTCACTCTTCTCTTCTGCAGACTAAATAAGCCCAGTGCCCTCAGCCTCTCCTCGTAAGTCATGTGTCCCAGCCCCCTGATCATTTTTGTTGCCCTCCGCTGGACTCTCTCCAATTTGTCCACATCCCTTCTGTAGTGGGGGCCCCAAAACGGGACGCAATACTCCAGATGTAGCCTCACCAGTGCCGAATAGAGGGGAATAATCACTTCCCTCGATCTGCTGGCAATTCTCCTACTAATGCAGCCCAATATGCCGTTGGCCTTCTTGGCAACAAGGGCACACTGTTGACTCATATCCAGCTTCTCAGCCACTGTAATCCCCAGGTCCTTTTCTGCAGAACTGCCGCTTAGCCAGTCAGTCCCCAGCCTGTAGCGGTGCATGGGATTCTTCCATCCTAAGTGCAGAGTCCTGCACTTATCCTTGTTGAAGCTCATCAGATTTCTTTTGGCCCAATCCTCCAATTTGTCTTGACCCTATCCCTACCCTCCAGCGTATCTACCTCTCCCCTCAGCAAGTTCACAGATGACATCCATCTCATTCTCCAGATCATTAATGAAGATGTTGAACAAAACCAGCCCCAGGACCGACCCCTGGGGCACTCTGATACTGGCTGCCCACTAGACGTCGAGCCATTGATCACTACCCATTGAGCCCAACGATCTAGCTAGCTTTCTATCCACTTTTAGTCCATCCATCCAATCCATACTACTTTAACTTGCTGGCAAGAATACTGTGGGAGACCATATCAAAAGCTTTGCTAAAGTCAAGATATATCACGTCCACCCCTTTACCCATAGAGCCAGTTATTCTCATCATAGAAGGCAATCAGGTTGGTCAGGCATGACTTGCCCTTGGTGAATCCATGTTGACTGTTCCTGATCACCTTCCTCTCCTCCAAGTGCTTCAGAATGGATTCCTTGAGGACCTGCTCCATGATTTTTCTGGGGACTGGTGAGGTTGACTGGCCTGTAGTTCCCCGGGCTCTCCTTCTTCCCTTTTTTAAAGATGGGCACTATATTTGCCTTTTGCCAATCGTCTGGGACCTCCCCTGATCACCACGAGTTTTCAAAAGATAATGGCCAATGGCTCTGCAATCACATCAGCCAACTCCCTCAGCACCCTTGGATGCATTGCATCCGGCCCTATGGTCTTCTGTATGTCCAGCTTTTCTAAATAGTCCTTAACCTGTTCTTTCACCACTGAGGGCTGCTCACCTCCTCCCCATATTGGGCTGCCCAGTGCAGCAGTCTGGGAGCTGACCTTGTCTGTGAAGACTGAGGCAAAAAAAAAAAAAAAAAAAAGCATTGAGTACTTCAGCTTTTTCCACATCATCACAAGGTTGTCTCTCGCATTCAGTAAAAGTCTCACACTTTCCTTGACCACCTTCTTGTTGCTAACATACCTGTAGAAACCCTTCTTGTTACCCTTCACATCCCTGGCTAGCTGCAACTCCAATTGTGCTTTGGCCTCCCTGATGACACCCCTGCATGCTCAAGCAATATTTTTATACTCCTCCCTAGCCATGTGTCAAAGTTTCCACTTCTTGTAAGCTTCCTTTGTGTGTTTAAGCTCACCAAAGATTTCTCTATTAAGTCAAGCTGGTCACCTGCCATATTTGCTATTCTTTCTGCACATCAGGATGGCTTATTCCTGCGCCCTCAATAAGACTTCTTTAAAATACAGCCAGCTCTCCTGGACTCCTTTCCCCCTCATATTAGCCTCCCAGGGGATCCTGCCCATCAGTTTTTCTGAAGTCCAGGGTCCGTATGCTGCTGCTCTCCTTTCTTCCTTTTGTCAAAATCCTGAACTCGACCATCTCATGGTCACTGCTGCCCAGTGACCCACTTCTACTTCCACCCACTTCTACTTCCCCTACCAATTCTTCCCTGTTTGTGAGCAGCAGATCAAGAGGAGCATGGCTCCTAGCTGGTTCTTCCGGCACTTGCACTAGGAAATTGTCCCCAACACTCTCCAAAAACTTCCTGGATTGTCTGGATTGCATAACATAAATTTCCTGCACTCTCTATGTATAACAGCCTCAGTGTCCCTGGTAAAGGCCGAGCTTGCTCAGTAAGTTTGTGTAGCTTGTTCCAAGATACCTTAAGAAACTTGAATTGACAGCAATCAGGCGTATTTTTAAATCCTTTATTTTGGAAAAAGCCTGTGAGATGCAGAGTAAAAGTAGGCCCTAAAAATATGCCTGCAAAGTCTGAGGCATCAGAAACACAAGCTCTCCCTTGTCCCTCCATTAGCTACTCAAGTGAATTCAAAGGTGCTTCACACTCCTTAAGCCTGGCCCTGTGATTGAGGCAATGACTGACTATGGGAGTACACACTTACTCCGGGGGGGGGGGGGGGGAATTCTGCACCACTGCACATGCTCCCACTTCATGTCGCCTGCAGATTGTTTTTCCTCCACAGAAAATACTTTCTGCCGGAGAGGCACTGCAGTTATGCCTTTTGGCCACCAGGGGCTGCCGTGGCACCAGAACAGCAGATGGCTCACTGTAGCAGCCAATGGAGAGGAGAAGAGGCTGCGTTCCTTACAGTGCCCTGCTGGGGGGGGGGGGGCAGGTGAAGAGACATTGGGGGGGGACAGAATGGGGCACACAGGGCTGCTGGGGGGGGGGGATCACAGACTGGGGTTCAGAAGGATGGGAGTGGGGGTGCCTGGGGAAGGGGAGTGCCTGACTGAATGGGAGAGGCTAGAATATAACCCACTTCATCAGATGCATGGAGTGGAAAATACAGTAGGCAGGTATACATATACAGCACATGAAAAGATGGGAGTTGCCTTACCAAGTTGGGGGGTCAGTGCTAATGAGGCCAATTCAATTAGGGTGGATGTGGCCCATTCTCAGCAGTTGACAAGAAGGGGTGAATATCAACAGAGGGGAAATTACTTTTTGTAGTGCTAATTCAATCAAAGTGGACGTGGATTATATTGTGTTATTTTGACAAATAAAATGTGCAGAATTTTAAAAAAATATATTGTGTGCAGAATTTAATTTTTTTGGTGCAGTATCCCCCAGGAGTAACAAATGTAATGCCACCAGGAAGGTCAGGCCAATTAGGGATCTCCCATTGTCCCTTGCCCTCATCTGAAGTTGCTATTCTCACTCATCAACCCCAATGCATTTCTCATGCCACCAAACCAGCTGCACTGCAGAAGGGTAGTCAATCTACCCTTCTCACCACCACACTGCTTCAGGTTTACATAAAGGTTTTATTTCACATCCCAGAAATCTCTTGAAATTAGCCAGAATCTGCCAAACAGTTACTTTCAGTCTTAGCCCTTTGATACACTTCCATGTGTAGCTTTGATACTAGTAAAGCAACATGTACACTTTTGCTCACCAGCTGCCCCTTTTGCTCTTTGATAATCAATAGAGAAAGAAATGCAATGAATTCCACAATTTCTTATCCACACAAGTAAGTGGGAGGAATACTTACCAATATTGAGAAAGACAAACTTGGCCAACAGCGCAGGAAAGAGACGTATAAGGAATGGTACGGAAACATAAATAACGAAGAGATGCAGGATTAGGGTTCTGAATAACCAGGATGACCTCCTCCTGTAAGACAAATAAGTCCCAGTAATATACATTACTTTAAGAAAACAATATTTAGAGTTAGTTTAGGTTTAGGTGTCTTTACATCGGACTTGTGGGGAGGAGGGGTTGGGTCAAGTCTCTAGCTTATGGACATGATTAAAAAGGGGACCTAGAGTTTTGCAGGGGTGGGTTTTCTTCCGCAGCAGAGGGAAAGTTAAGATTCTTGCAAAAGCTATTTCCCTGTCAGGCAGTACAGACCTAAGACCACCAATTGCTAGGTTTGCTGTTGTACTGCTCAGCAGTGCCGCTGCCTGCAGAGACTCAAATTAACCCTGTCTTTTGTATTCCATGCGAAGTCTGGAAAATGATCCTCAGGTACTTCAAGAGGCGCACGAACAAGCTGGAGCACTTCTTTGGTGTACAGAAGGCAGCATGTGCAAAGGGATTTCCGTATTCCCATCACTGATGCTCAACAGCCTGTTCAATCCTTCTAAAGCCTTCTTTCATGAGGCAAGAGAGGCAATTAGCCAAGTCCAGATTAGTGCGCCAGTGGGTAGCTTCAGGAGTGGCTTGATGTAAATCGGAGATGCCACTGGCAAGTGATCAAAGCGGACACTGACTTTCAGCGTGGGCCACAGTTTGCAAGGGGTGTCCACAGACACACTGTGTTGTCTCCTCTTCCAAAAGGAGAGAGATGACAGCAGCTGCCACGCAACATTCTAAAAGTGGTTCAGTGCGGACGATAGTCTCCAGGGTACAATGAAGCACGGACGTTCCTTTGTGGGGTTGCCAATCAAGTGTTTGGGACATAAGCATTGTCCCAGAATTTTTTCCAGTGGGCCTCAGGATTGAATGAAGGCACTTTAAGAACTTTAGCCGGATCCCAAAAAAGCCAGTGAGATTTCAGGCATGCCTTCGGCAGGGTCTGGAAGTCTTCAAGAATTGGTAAGCTCAGGTTGGCCATGGTTCAGTTGTATGTTTATGGAGGGGATGGTTTGATGGGATAACGTGATTTTAGTCAATAGGTCAATAACGTGCCATCGCTGGTAATTAGTAACAATGGTCAATGATGGGATATTAAAAGTTACTACAGAGAACATTTTCCAGAGTCTGGCTGGAGAATCTTGCCCGCATGCTCGGGGTTCAGCTGATCGCCATATTTGGGGTCGGGAAGGAATTTTCCTCCAGGGTAGATTGGCAGAGGCCCTGGAGGTTTTTCACCTTCCTCCGCAGCATGGGGCAGGGGTCGCTTGCTGGAGGATTCTCTGCGACTTGAAGTCTTTAAATCATGATTTGGGGACTTCAACAGCTGAGTCAAGGGAGAGAATTATTCCAGGAGTGGGTGGGTCAGCTTTTGTGGCCTGCATCATGCGGGAGGTCAGACTAGATGATCATAATGGTCCCTTCTGACCTTAAAGTCTATGAGTCTATGTGTCTCTCCCTGGATTGGGGGGGTGGGGGCGGAAGAGTATGTGCACTAGAGCGTGCATCCATTGAATGGGGTTGATTTTAAGGTTCCCATTAGGATTCTAATCATGACATTAAACTGCATGTCCAGAGATTTGGTACATGAGCTTCCCACCCAGACTGGTAGACAATATTCAGAGGCTGAGTATACCAGGGACAGACTTGCTGTTCAGAGTGTGTGCACATCAGTGTCCCATGCTGTGCCTAAGTTTTCAGACCTGGCTAGTCCTCGCTTTTACCTTTTTACACATCTTTTCTGGCAGGGCTTTAGAAGTCAAGTTTCTAAACCTCGATATGAAGTAACATACAATTATCTCCACTGCACACGCTACTCAGTTTTCAAGTCTTAGTGCTTTCCAGGGGGCAAGATGCAATAAGTATTTGCTGTTTGAGATAGTTGGGCTAACCTACGTTTTTCCGCCCCACCATGCTGTGGGAGGACAAATCTTAATTAAATGCTACTTGATTCATTGAGGCTCATGCGTATCCTTCAAAATTTCAGAGTATTTTGATAGATTACAAATGTGCACACAGAGTTTGGACCTTTAAGGACTACAAAAAATAAAAAGAATCCTACAAAGTGTGGAAACATGGATGACTTGCTAGGGAGGGGTTCAAAGCACATGCATGCAGGGACAAGTCAGGAAGGTTAAGGCCCAATGTTACCCATAGCAAGGGCCATAAAAAGAAATAAGAGGTTCTAGAACTACATTAAGAGCAAGAGAAAGATGAAAAGTGTAGGTCCTCTTAGAGGGAAAGAGCTAATAAATGATGAAATCAAGAAGGCTGAGGTGTTTAATATCTACTTTGCTCAGTCTTCACTAAAAATGCTAATGGAGACCAGATATTCAACACAATATTAACAAGGGGGAAAGGAAGACAAGCCAACAAAGGGAAAAAACATGTTAAAGAATATCTTACATAAGTTAGATGTAGTCAAGTCAGCACAACCTGATAAAATTCATCTAAGGCTTGGTCTACACTTACCCCCCAATTCGAACTAAGGTACGCAACTTCAGCTACGTGAATAACGTAGCTGAAGTTCGAAGTACCTTAGTTCGAACTTACCTCGGTCCGCACGCGGCAGGCAGGCTCCCCCGTCGACGCCGCGGTACTCCTCTCGTCTAGCTGGAGTACCGCAGTCGACGGCGATCACTTCCTGGTTCGACTTATCGCGTCCAGACAAGACGCGATAAGTCGAACCCAGAACTTCGATTCCCAGCCGCCGAACTAGCGGCTGGGTGTAGACATACCCTAAGGCAGGGGTGGGCAAACTTTTTGGCCCGAGGGCCACATCTGGGTATGGAAATTGTATGGGTGTGGGGGGGCATGAATGCTCATGAAACTGGAGGTTGGGGTGCAGGAGGGGGTGAGGGCTCTGGGATGGGGACAGAAATGAGGAGTTCAGGGTGCAGAAAGGGGCTCCAGGCTGGGGCAGGGGTGCGTGTGTGTGAGGGCTCTAGCAGGGGGTGCGGGTTCTGGGGTGGGGACAAGGCAGTGTGCTCCGGGCTAGGACTGAGGGGTTCAGAGGGCAGGAGGGGGATCAGGGCTGGGGCAGGGGGTTGAGGCATGGGAGGGGGTCAGGGGTGCAGGCTCCAGGCAGCGCTTACCTCAAGCAGCTCCCAGAAGCAGAGGCATGTCCCCCCGCTCCATCTCCTACATGGTTCCCAGCCAATGGGAGCTGCGGGGGCGGTGCTTGGGGCAGGGGCAGCGTGCACAGTCCCCTAGCTGCCTCTACATGTAGGAGCTGGAGGGGGCACATGCCGCTGCTTCCAGGAGCCACGGCATGCACCGAGTGGAGCAAGCACCCAACCCCACTCCCCAGCTGGAGCACCGGAGTGGGGCAAGCCCCAGATCCCACTCCCCAGCGGGAGCTCGAGGGCCAGATTAAAACATCTGAAGGGCCAAATGCAGCCCCTGGGCCGTAGTTTGCCCAGCCCTGATCTAAGGGTACTTAAGGAACTAGCTGAAGCAATCTTGGAACTGCTAGCAATGATCTTTGAGAACTCATGAAGGATGGGCAAGGCCCCAGAGGACTGGAGAAAGGCAAAGGTAGTAGCTTTCTTTACAAAGAGGAACAAAGCAGACCCAGGGCATTACGGACCAGTCAGCCTAATTTTGATACCTGGAAAGATACTAGTACAAACTGATTAATAGTTTGTAAGCACCTAGAGGACAATAAGGAGTGAGACTGTATGATCAAAGTATAAACATTTGTATCATTAACGTTGCCACTGTTATACAATTGCAACAAATCTTGTACAAAGTATATCATGTAAGTGTAAGTGTGATTATCCCATTTATAATCTAGTATCATCTTTGTATCTAAAGTTAGGACTATTGACTATGTACCACTACTTCAAAGGTGTATGGCCTGGGGTAACACCCACTGGGTAATTTACATCCGGTCTGGTCAGCACATTGTGAAGGAGCTATTCGAGTTGATGGCCCATTAAACACTCAGCTTCTACAATGGGTCATAGAAAATGCCTATCCCCACCCAGTGAGCCTTCCTGTGGACACATGAGCCAAAATATGGGTAATGGCTGCTCCTATGAGTCAAAGCATGCAAGGGCATATGACTTGCTCACATGACCCTGGACTCCATCTTGTGCCTGTAATTTTCCCCACAAACTAAGACTGCGAGCTTTCCCTCCACATTGGGAGAACGTATAAAGGACTTTAGAAGCATCTGCATTTTGCCTCTTTCCTGCTCTGATCTGTGGACATACACTAAAAGGAGCATTCCAACCTATGGACTGGGGACCTTCCAATCTTTTGGACATCACCAGAGACTTTATGAGCCAGCAGTTTATTCCACCACTGCTTCAAACGTGATACAAGAACTTTTCAATGATTGTATGTATAGGATTTTTGACCATTTGGACTCTTCTCTTACAACAATATATTAGATACTAAAGGATTGGCAGCAGTATGATTATTGGGTAAGATCTGAGTTCTATATTGACTTGGCTATGTGGCTGATCTTTTGAGATCAGAATTTCCTTCTTTGAAAGGATTATTTGCCTGATGGATGGGGGAAGCTGTAAATGGGATAAATCTTGATTTTAGGAAGGCTTTTAACAGTCCCACATGACATTCTCAAAAGCAGACTAGGAAAATGTGGTCTAGATGAAATTACTATATGAAAGAGTAGCAATCAATGGTTTGCTATGAAACTGGGAGGACATATCTACTGAGGTCCTGCAGTGGTCAGTCCTTTCATTATTGACTTGGATAATGGAGTGGAGAGAACACTTGTATCTGTAGAGGACACCATGCTGGGAAGATTGCTAGCACTTTGGAGGACAGGAACAGAATTCAAAGTGACCTTGACAAGTCAGAGTATTGACTTTACCCTTGTTGATTTCAGACTAAGGTAAATGCAGAGTACTACACTCAGGAAGGAAAGATCAAACGCACAACTACAACACAGGGAATAAGTGGCTAGGTGATGGTATGCTGAAGAGGATGGGGGGGGGGGGTTACAGTGGATCACAAATAGACTCAATCTGATGCAGCTGCAAAAAAACCTAAAATTCAGAGGTGTAACAAAAGGAGTGTAGTGAGACGTGGGAGGTCATTTGTTCCACTCTACTTGGCACTGGTGAGGCCTCAGGTGAAATGCTGGGTCCAGTTCTGAGAGAGTCTAGAGGAGAGCAACTAACATGATAAAAGGTTTAGAAAATCCAACCTATTAGGAAAGGTTAAAAAAAAATGGGCATGGTTAGCCTTGAGAAATGAAGACGGGGTGGGGGGGCTGATAGTTTAAGACTATGTTAAGGGCCTTTATGAGAGAATGGTGAGCAGCTGTTCTCCATGTCCCCTGAATGTAGTAATTACAAGTAGTAATGATGAATCTGCAGCAAGGGAGATTTAGGTTGGATATCAGGAAAAGTTTTCTAAGGCCTGGTCTACACTACCCGCCTGAATCGGCGGGTAGAAATCGATCTCTTGGGGATCGACTTATCGCGTCTCGTCAGGACGCGACAATCGATCCCTGAATCGACGCGCTTACTCCACCAGCGGAGGTGGGAGTAAGCGCCGTCGACTGGGAGCCGCGGCAGTCGATTTTGCCGCCGTCCTCACAACAGGGTAAGTTGGATCTGATACGTCGAATTCAGCTACGCTACTCGTGTAGCTGAATTTGCGTATCTTAAATCGACCCCCCCCCCCCCCGTAGTGTAGATGTAGCCTAAGGCCTGGTCTACACTACAAAGTTAGGGCAACATAAGCCATGTTAAGTCAATTTAATAATGTCGTCCCTTCCACCAACCTAAGTAGCCTGTAAGGTCAATTTCTGTATTCCACCTCTACAAGAGGTGTAGCACTTGATTTGATATCCACGGGTCGACATGGGGATAGTGTAGACACTGCGTTGTGTAATTTGAATGAACTGACCTCCAGGAGGTGTCCCACAATGCTCCGCTGTCACCACTCTGGAGAGCAGAGCACTTTCAACT
The DNA here is from genome assembly GCF_028017835.1 of Emys orbicularis. Taxonomy (NCBI): domain Eukaryota; kingdom Metazoa; phylum Chordata; order Testudines; family Emydidae; genus Emys; species Emys orbicularis. Next base: position 7,815,953 of record NC_088686.1, on the reverse strand, counting down.
CGGTACACAGGAAACAGCAGCTACCCTGTTAAAGCCCTGGGAACTTTTGAATGTTCATTTCCTGTTTGATCAGCGTGGAGAGCTCGCCAGCACAGCTGATCATGGAGACTCAAGGCGGCAAATGCGCTCCAGCATGGAGTACACAGGAGGTGGTGGATTTTATTGCTGTGTGGGGAGAAGAGTCTGTGCAGGTAGAGCTCCGATCCAGCAGAAGAAATGCTGACCTCTATGCCAAGATTGCGCGAGGCATGGGGGAGAAGGGCTACAACAGGGACACGCAGCAGTACCGCGTGAAAATAAAGGAGCTTCAGCAAGCGTACCAGAAGACAAGGGAGGCGAATGGTCATTCTGCTTCTGTCACACAGACATGCCGCTTTTATGAGGAGCTGTATGCGATTTTCGGCGGCAACCCCACCACTACCCTCAAAACGCTCCGTGGAGACCTCCCAGGAGCCCCGGGTGACCTCGAGCAACAACGAGGAGGACATTGTTGATGAGGAGGAGGAGGAGGATGTGAGGCAGGCAAGTAGAGGATCCATTCTCCCTGACAGCCAAGAACTGTGTTTAACCCTGGAGACCATCCCTCCCCAGGACCAGTTGGCAGCGGAGCATGATGCTAGGAAAGGCACCTCTGGTGAGTACACATTTTCAATCAAACTGTTGGGGTTACACACTATTATTTTTTTAAGTTTAATCTGGAAAAAAAAATAGGTGTAGTGGGTATTGGTGGCCGTCTCCAGCTACGCAGAAGGTGCTCTCTGAAAAAAGACTGTTTATGGACATGGGGATGGCCTGGGAATCCTGTGGAGATCTCTAGGAAGCTTTCATAGAGGTACTCTGCAATCCTTAGCAGAAGGTTTCAAGGAAGGGCTGCCTTATTTCGTCCACCCCAGTAGGACACTTTCCCACCCCACTCCAGTATTAACACTGCTGGCATCATTGCAGCATAAGGACCAGGTCTTGGATGCTTGCAGCATCTGCTCCCTTGCCACCTCTGTTACCCTCAGGAGAGGGTTATCGCATATGGTTACGTAGGGGAATGGGGGAAGGTTTCAATGCTAGCCCTTAAACTGCAAACAATTCAACAAGTACTCCGCCCATTTGGTGAAATCTGGATCACACAACCACGCTATCCCAAATGTGCCATGGTTGGAAGGGATCACCATGTATTGCAACCCCCCCCCCCCTTTTTTTAAATGCTGGGAGAGCACGGCTTCCTGTTTGTCGTCCCCACACACACACACCCCGGTGCCGCTTTTGTAAAAAAAAAATTTGGGGGGCTTTACACTGGTGCCTGTCCTCAAGTATCTTCCAGGTTGACAGGGGAAAGGGGTTTTCCCCCCTCAAGTTCCAACCTGTGATCCCAAGGACGTCTTCACAAAAGCAGCAGCACAAGATATCATGCCTCGAGGTCTTACTCACCATGGCTGGAGCAGCAAACCAACTCTTGCAATAGCCAGCGGCTGTGATTGTGTTGTGGGTTGCAGGGAAGTGCATTGAGGGGTGTGTTTTTTATAAAAAGCATTAACCTTGCACCAGAAACAAGGTATGCACAGTCAATGCTACCTTTGTGCTTTGCATTCATTGTAGCTGAAACTTTGTGCGTCAGCGCATCCTCCACACCGGGACAGAGACTTTCCCAGATTAGAAGGCGGAAAAAAGAAGACTTGGGAGGATATGGTCAATGAGTTAATGCGCGCCTCCGAGAGCGACAAGCTGGAGCTCAGAGCATGGAGGATTACACTGTCTGAGAACCTGGACATGGACCAGGAGGACAGGAGAGCAAGCAGGGAACAAGAGCGTGCCAAGCAGGAAGAGATGTTGCGGATTATGAAGGAGAATCAGACATGTTGAGGCATCTGACTGAGGTTCAAGAAAGGCAGCTGGAGGCTGCAAAGGGACTCCGGCTTATGCTGAAACTTCTGCCATCACCGCCCAGTTCTACATCCTCCTCCCCCAAACGTCCTATGAGGCAGCGGGGGTGGGGAGTTGGGTATCCCTTGCACCAAGGGAGGGTACAAAGACCAGAAGGCACCCATTCCCGCACCTTTGATTGTTATTGCATCTGTAAGCAAGCTTTCCTAGTTTCTCTCCCCGCACCCCGGTGTTATCAGCCCCTTTACCCCAGGTTATCTTACTTTTCTTTGCTGTCTGTGTGTCTATGTGCACAATAAAACTTAACAGATTGAGGAGAAAAGGCTCTTTATTCATTCAAACACAGTGGTTGGTGGGGGCGGAGTTTACCGGGAAGAAAATGCAATGGAGGGGACAGTTTGGTAAGGAACAACACGGGTAAGTGTCACAGTACTCTGTCTCATTGCTGAAACAGGTTTTCAAAGCCTCACCGAGACACAGCGCCCCCTCGATGTGCTCTTCTTAGTGCCCTGGTTTCTGGCTGCTCAAAATTGGCTGCCAGGCGATCTGCCTCAACTCCCCACTCCAGCGGAAACTTTTCTCCCTTATTGCTTTCACTGAGGCCTAACCTAGTCAGCAAACAGCGCCAGTGACCTTTTAAGTGTCCAACGGCACATTTCACCACCATTCTGCACTTGCCCCGCTTCTAGTTGAACCAGTCCTCACTGCTGTGCAGAGGGCCGGCGTACAGCTTCATGAGCCATGGGAGCAGGGCCGGCTCTGGCTTTTTTGCCGCCCCAGGCAAAAAAGCCTCCGGCCGCCTCCCCCTCCCCCCCCGGAGCGCGGCAGGGGAGGGCGCCAAGCCCGGCCGCGGGCTGCTCTCCCCAACCGGCCGGAGCGCCGGGGCGAGCCTGGCCAGGGCTCCGCTCTCCCCGGCGGCCGGAGCACCGCACCACCCCCCTCCAGGTGCCGCCCCAAGCACAAGCCTGGAGCCGGCCCTGCATGGGAGCAAGAGGCAGGCTGGGACTCCCAGACTCATGATTGACATTTCAACATCCCCAATGGTTATTTTGCAGTGTGGAAAGAGTCCCTGCTTGCAGCTTTCTGAACAGACGTGAGTTCCAAAAGATGTGCACGTCATGCACCTTTCCCGACCATCCCATGTTGATGTCTGTGAAATGGCCCCTGTGATCTACCAGCACTTGCAACACCATTGAAAAGTACCCCTTTCAGTTTATGTACTCTTTAGCCAGGTGGTCTGGTGCCAAGATAGGGATGTGTGTTCTGTCTATCGCCCCACCACAGGTAGGGAACCCCAGTGTGGCAAAACCATCCACTATGTCCTGCACCTTGCCCAGAGTCACTACCCTTCTTTGCAGAAGTCAGTTAATGGCCCTGCAAACTTGGATCACAACAGACCCCATGGTAGATTTACCCACTCTAAATTGATGCCCCACAGACCAGTAGCAGTCTGGCATTGCAAGCTTCCACAGAGCCATCACCACTCGCTTCTCCACTATCAGAGCAGCTCTCAGTTTAGTATTGCTGCACTTCAGGGCTGGGGAAAGCATTTCACACAGTTCCTGGAAAGTGGCCTTACGCATTCGAAAGTTCTGCAGCCACTGCTCGTCATCCGATAGCTGCATAACAATGCAGTCCCACCAGTCAGTGCTCGTTTCCCAGGCCCAGACGTGGCACTCAACCATGTCAGGGTGATGCATGACTGTTGCCAGCAACTGCAAATTGCTCTGCTCTGTGCCTCCCGGCAGGGCTGCTTGCACAACATCATCATTCCATGTGGCAGCTCCTGTATTGGCTGTGTAAATACTACAGGATAAGGCATGAGGTGTTTGTAATGCTCACAACAGTGTACAGCTGAGTGGGGTTCATGCTTATCGTGCTATAGCAGCTGCGCAGGTAATCCAGGCTTACCAAAAAAGGTGTGGGGGGGAGAGAGAGAGAGAAAAAAGGCCTTGGTTTGTCTGCTGTAGATTGGAGGGAAAAAGGGAGGGAAGTGCATCATGGGAGGCTAATACCATGCTTCCATAACCACCCCCTGCAAATGATTTGGTCCCAACCCAAAATTCCACTTGGCTACATGAACTGTGGGATAGCTACCCACAGTGCAGTGGTCTATGCGGCAATGCTAGTGAGGATGCACTCCTCTGACACAATGAGGATATGCAAGACTGACTTGCTTAAATCAGAGGCTCGAAGTCGACTTACATAAAGTCAACTTAACTTTGTAGTGTAGACATGGCCTAACTATAGGGATAGTTAAGGACTGAACAGGCTTCCAAGGGAAGTTTTGGAATCCCCATCATTGGAGGATATTAAGAACAGGATAGACAAACTGTCAGAGATGGTCTATGTCTGTGGCTCTCAACCTTTCCAGACTACTGTACCCCTTTCAAGAGTCTGATTTGTCTTGTGTAACCCCAAGTTTCACCTCACTTAAAGACTACTTGCTTACAAAATCAGACAAAAATACAAAGGTGTCACAGCACAGTATCACTGAAAAATTGCTTACATACTCATCATATAATTATAAATCAATTGGAATATAAATATTGTACTTACATTTCAGTCTATAGAGCAGGATAAACAAGTCATTCTCTGTATGACATTTTAGTTGGTACGGACTTCTTCGCTAGTGCTTTTTATGGAGCCGGTTGTAAAACTAGGCAAATATCTAGATGAGTTGATGTAGATCTTCCAGGGGATACGTGTACCCCCAGGGGTACGTGTACCCCTGGTTGAGAACCACTGCTCTAGGTATACCTGGTCCTGCCTCACAGCAGAGAGCTGGATTAGATGCCCCCTTTAAGTCCCCTCCAGCCCTACAATTCTATGAGACAAAAAGAAGATGGGTACAGACCAACAGGAGAGTACAAGGAAACAGTGAGACAATATTGGCAATAGGTAGCAGTCACAACACACCAGTAGCCTAATGGTCACGTTTTTTGCAGGCCTCGCAGCATAGGAGAGTTTTGAGGAGGGAGCTGAAGGAGGTTAGGGAGGTAGCTTTGTGGATGTTCACAGGGAGCTCCTCCCATGTTTGAGGGGCAGCCAAGGAGAAACCAGGAAGGGACTTATTTGAAAGTTTAACGACTGGGCAGCACAGACTGACATGATGGGCCAATCGGAGGCAAGCACTGACAGCTCAATAGCAAATGACAGATGATAGGCAGGGTGGGGACTGACTATTCCCCCCCCCACCCTGTCAGACGGGGATAAACACAGCCTGTCTTGCATAGGCCCCAATAAAGGAGCACCCCCTGGCAACTCAAAGATGGCACCTATGCAGCGACACAGCGAGCTGGGGGCCCCCATTTGAAAAGCAGCACTCTTCTTTAGAAAGAATTTGAACATGCTGTGAGCAAACATGGATTACTGCTCTAGCCGTTGTTCTGCAAATGCAATCCGCCTGTGCATTCAACACCCAGACGTTGGAGAGAGCCTGGAAGCACCTATTAATTGCTTCAGCGTTATCAGTTAGGTTAGTGCAGCACAAAGCTACCTCTGAAATGTATTAATACCCAAAAGAGGATGAATACATCAAGAACTACAGGAGATTTTCCAGAGTTACAGTCCCAGGTTGGGAGAGAAAGTTCACATGATCACTGGGGAAATATGGAGTCTTGCAAGCTAATGATGCTGGATCATGATGCAACTGTTGAGTCAGGTAAAAGGGCTTCCCACGCACACCCAGTCACACACTAACAGGAATTACCCAAAACCTTCCCAGAAGATGCTGTTCTTATTGGATGTGGCTCTAGCCTTTGAGGGTGCTGTCCAAACATGTTCAGACACCCCATCAACATGACAGGATACTCATCAGAAAGCAAGCTAGCTATTTGCCAACATGAGCCTAGCTATATTGCTGCAGTCCATTGAGATTGCCAGAGTGTGAATATCTCAGAGGCCACAGGAGATTTTTAACTTCAAACCAGAGCTCTGTTAACACACCTCCCGTTGGAGGAAGGACACTAACGTGGAGTGTTATGGAAAGGGAGGAAGAGAGCTAGATGTTTGAGTATAAAGGGCCAGCGTCTTCAGTTCATGTAAGCTAGAGACGCTCAACTGGAGTCATTGGAGTTACACCAGCTGAGGATATGGCTCAGAGTAGAAGACAGTTGAGTTAACAGGGGTACAAATTCACTGTACGTCTAAAAAACAGGGCAGATTTTCCAGAAAGCAAGAGGAGACACTGAGGACGAAAGTCAAGGAAGAAGGGATAGTGCTGGGAAAGTAATATGGCAGGAAAGATATCAGAAGTGGGGTAAATGCTGTGGATGGAGGAAGAGTTTTTACAGAAGAAATTGAGACATTAATAATCACCCTAGAACAAGACAGAAGCTTTTGACCGAATGTTCTGACCAGTCTTGTGGTAGGCTGAATGAGGCCAACAGTTATTGCTACCCTAATGAAGGTGTTAGTTGTTATTAACTGATCGTAATTAACATCGTAATTGCTGATGCCTGGCTAGGGCCTGAACATACAAACGCATCTATGACATTTCGGGTCACAACATTAGAGCCAAGTTCTTTCTATCCCATCCTTCACTTCATGCAGCCTCCCTGTGAAGTCAGAGCTTCACAGAGATGTGACAGTAGAATTCAACCAGGCACCAAGGAATTTATCATCTAGAGCAGGAATGGCTCTCAGATAGGAATGGGGGAAAACTTGCTTAAGAAAGTAGCTGGATGGGAACTGAATTTTAACGTATTATATGGGTGATGCTTTTGTTTTAGACTGAGAATGCTTTTCTTTTTATAGAAACAAGAAACATGTGCCACACAGTTTAATAAAATTGAATTGAATTATTCAGCAGATCTGTACTGGGATACAGGGCTTGTCGTGACCCTCAGTACTTCAAGGGAGCCCATACACTACCACTATTTGTGCTGCATTTGGTGTGTGACTGGGCAAGGTGACTTCAGTCTCTTTTACTGTCAGTTTGCCACTTTTCACAAGCACTAGATACCAAGGAGGCAGGAAGTTACAGGCCACTACATTTGATCCAAGAAAAATCAAAGCAATTCAGTCTATTTTACGGTTTTACGATCCTAGACATTCATAGTTGTAGACTCTCAGATAAATGACTCAGAAGAAGGTACTTTCATACATGTGAATTTACACAGAATGCTGAATTGGATGGCCTAGCTCTCCACATGTTGGTGCCACACAACCAAGACAATTCCTGTCCTGAAAAGTCTGCAACATAAGAGACTCCCAAGGCAATTCGATCTAGAAAGGGTAGAACCACAGGCAGGAAAAGGCCTAACTGGGGACTTCTTTACATTGAAATGGAAAGTGAGAATGTCTGTTTTAATAAGCTCTCTAGAAGACAGAGCAGGAAACTGTCTTGTCATCCCCTTTCCCTGGCCTATGTTGACCCAGTCCTTAGACTAAGCCCCTGGAGTATAAACCACACTGTGGGTTTATTGAGTGCCAAGCACATCTTGGCAACTACTAATCAAAAATAATAAGGTCAGCACAACATACATCAGAAAAACAAGCAGAATATTGGATGCATTGGCAGCTCAGAACAGTTGTGAGAATTGCTCAACGCAGACGCCATGAAGAGTCATCTTAGACGAGACCGATTGCACTACTGTGCCTAGATTTCGGATAAGAGTTTATCAACCTATTCTGATCTCTACAGAGATGAAACAATAATTAAAGATAGGGTGGGAAGTGATTAATGTATGCAGAAAGCTAGAAAAAAAAACAGGATGGAATTTGTAGTAGATGGGAGAAGAGCCAACGCAGCTCCGAATGGCTGAATACTAAGGAGGATTGTGAAAGCAGAAGCTAGTAGCTCTTCCACATCGGTTAGCCCAAGGATTCAGAAGAAAGTGGTAATTTTAATTCCTGCTTTAGGGTTCCCAGTAGAAGTATCTAGTATAGTCTATGTTCTTAATTTAAGTAAACATCAGCAGCAATTGGTTATTATTTGGGGTCGGACAACATGCTCTAACCCTCCTTTCAGATCTGCAGTGTTCCTCTGAGCAATTTGTACCCATTGTAAAGCTTTAGATATATATAGCTTTTGCTTCAATAAGCAAAACTGAACTGGCGGTGGGTGTAATACACTGCAAGCCAAACTTTTAAAGAGTTTTTAAAGATACCTGTTGTGATGCTGCAGTCTATATGATTTTATAAACATTTGATAATGAGTGAATATAATGTAACTGGAATATGCTTCATGCAAAAGGTCTCTTGTAAGGTATCATTACAAAGGTTATTATCTACTGAGTGTGATCATCCTATTTGTATAAATGTACCACTCTTGTATCTGAAACTAGAAATATGAAATATAACTCTGAGGTCCTACTGTAATTATGCAAAGTGTGGGCCATTAATGGTGGTTTGGAATCTTGAGGACTCCCATTAACCAGGACCATTGTCTGCAGATGGCTGTGTTTTACCTGCGAGTCTTCCTGTATACCTGTGTGCTGGCAAGTGGGTAATGAAGTCTTGCAGTGACATGTGATCATGTCACCTGAACTGGAATCCATCTTTAACCTGGTGCTTTTCCATTGAGAAGGAGGGGGTGGGAACCCAGAGAGGGACAAAGGATTCCCGCCTTATGCAAAAGATATATAAAGGGGTGAACAGAACAAAGAGGAGAGAGGGATCCATCATGAAGAATCCCCTAGCTACCACCTGAGCTGGAACAAGAGCTGTACCAGGGGAAAGATTTGTGCCCAGGCCTGGAAGGTGTCCAGGTCTGAGGAGAAAAAAACAAAACAAAAAACACTTACTGAAGCATCTCTGAGGGTGAGATTATCTGTATTTAGTTTGATTAGACATAGATTTGTGCATTTTATTTTATTTTGCTTGGTGACTTGCTTTGTTCTGTCTGTTACTACTTGGAACCACTTAAATCCTACTTTCTGTATTTAATAAAATCACCTTTTCTTTATTAATTCAGAGTATGTAGTAATACCTGGGGGAGCAAACAACTGTGCATCTCTCTCTATCAGTGTTATAGAGGTCAAACAATTTATGAGTTTGCCCTGTATAAGCTTCATACAGGGTAAAAAGGATTTATTTGGGTTTAGACCCTATTGGGAGTTGGGCATCTGAGTGTTAAAGACAGGAACACTTCGGTTAGCTGCTTTCAGGTAAACCTGCAGCTCTGGGGCAAGTAATTCAGACCCTGGGTCTGTGTTGGAGCAGACAGGCGTGCTGGACAGGGTGCTGGAGTCCTGAGCTGGCAGGGAAAACAGGGATAGAAGTAGTCTTGGCACATCCGGTGGCAGCTCCCAAACAGGTTTTTGTGATCCAAATGTCACACCTGTGCATAAAGTAACCCTCAGGTACACCAGCAGGTGCGGCTAGTCAGAGCCAGACTCCGGTAAAATGGCACCCTGGCTGAATTTGTATTTTGGCAGCCCAATCCCCATGGGCATAGCACCTCTTCCATCGCCCCTGGGGGCTCCTCCCCCCTCCTGCACCCCCAATAGGGTGACTAGATAGCAAGTGTGAAAGATCAGGACAAGGGGTAATAGGCACCTATATCAGACAAAGCCCTATCAGGACTGTCCCTATAAAAGCAGGACATCTGGTCACCCCAGCCCCCAACACTCACCTCCTGCACCCACATGGGGAAACTGACTTGGACGCACAGAGCACCTGGCAATGCTGCTGGCTCCCCCCTCCAACGCTGCTCCTCCACACCCGGAGAAGACTGGGGAGCAAGGCCAGGGCTCCCTGCATCCAGGTCACTGTCCCCACCAGGGCTGGGTAAGGGGAGGCCAGGAGAGCAGCCGCTCCTGATGCCTCACAGCCCAGCCAGGGACAGTGACCTAGAGGCACAGAGAGCTTGGGGTTGCTCTTCACTCCCCCCTCCCCCCCCACTCACAGCCCCCTAGTGGGGCAACAAGCAGTGGCTGTGCATCACCGCTCCCCCCCCCCCATTCCTCTACTGGGGGGAAGCAGGGAGACCCCTGGGCACCCCCAAGCAGCCCTCCCCTGCCAGCCGCGAGCAGGTTCGGACACGACACGCCTGGCATCACTTCACTCGGAGCAGGGATAAGGGGGCAGGTGCCGCGCAGGGCTAGGAGAAGAGGAGACCCCCGGGAGGTGGGGACCTGCCCAGGTGCACAGGAGCGCGAGGGAGACACCCCCACAGGGGGCGCACAACAGCGGGGGGGGTGGGGAAGAGGCGCCCCCTCCCCCAGCGGAGCGGGACTTACCGCCTGGGCTGCGGGGAGCCCGCAGGGGGGTCTCCAGCCCGGGCCGCGGGACCCTCCCCCTGGGGCCCGGGCGGCGGCGCGACACCCCGCTCGCTGCGCCGCTTCATCCTGCGCTCTGCGCCGGGCGCTGCCGCCCGCCGCCTTATCTGCGGGGGGCGGGGCCAGGCCGGGTCGGACCCGCCCCCTCCGCCGCTTTGGCCCCTAGCACCTGCTAGGAAGGCGGGGCTATAACCCGCTTAGCCCCGCCCCTCCCTGGGCCCCGCCACCTGGCTGCTCTCTCCATGCAGCTGCCGCCCAGATCTGGGGTGCAGGATTAGCTGCGATGGGGCCTCCCTGTCAGTCCCACCCCCTCACTTTCGTGTCCTCTCTCTGCTGCATCCGCTGGGGCAAGGGGAGGGGTAGCACGGCTCGGGGCTTTATGCCCCTTCTTCCCCTCCCTGCAGCACAGGCTGGGGGAGCAGGGTCAGTCACAAGAAATGGCCCACCGGGGCACCAATTGGGGGTGCAGGCAGGGGTAAAAGTGGGCCAGTACAGACCGGTACAGCGTACTGGTAAGAAGCCGGTACCGGCCTGTACCCAGCCGACGTTAAAGCACTGCCGCGGCAAAGGACCCTCCTTAAAGTGCTGCCGCTAATGTCGCTGCCCCTTTTGCCCCCCCCCCACCCGTAGGGATTCCGATGGGGGGGAGCAAAAGGGGCAACCGCCCCAGGGCCAATGATTTAAAAGGGCCCAGGGCTCCTGGCCGCCGCTGCTGCTACCGTGGCAGTGGCTGGCGCCCTGGGCCCCTTCAAATCGCCACCGGAGCCCCAGGTGGTGTGGGCCAGGCAGCAAGGATGGGCGGCTGAGGGAGGCTGACCCCCAGTCCCGCGCCTTCTGTCCGACACCTCTACAGTCCCAGGCAGGTACAGTATAAACTCATGGGCCCTTGCCCTAGTAGGCTGTTTTCAAAGTTAAATGATCTATTCCAGGCTTGACGAACTGCAAAAAAGTGATAGAAAGTCATCTAGATTTTTCTACAATTGTTTCAATTGTTGTATTCAAGAGTTAGTAACAAAGTAAGAATATACATTAAAATTTTAACCTAACCAGTGTCCCTTAAGTGACTTCACACAAGATGTGAGAACATGTTAGTATTAGAGCTGAGTGGGTCTAATATTTATTTAATCCTCTTTTTTTATATAGGAATTAGATACAGTGCCCTATCACCTAATTTCTAAGTTATTATTTGGAAAAAAAATAGAGTTTTCAGGTGTCCTGGAATCATGGTTAAAGTTGTCCCCTCCCCCACCAAAATCTAAAATGGCACCCCTGTGGCCCAAGTGTCTGCCCAAGCAGCATTTTGTCAAAGTGTGTGAGTCATCCAGTTACAGAGAAACGCAAAAGCAAAATTCATGCACACCAAGCTCCTCCACTAATTATACAACTGGGAAAGGAGCTGGGTCTCTAGCTACATTTGCGACACAACGTTTTACAACAGATTGGGTTATGAAATGGACATTTGGATCACTCATTTTCAGTGTCACAACCAAAACTGCAGCAGAGGGTAGTGTAATCACAACCAGCATATATAAATAGATTGGTGACCAGCACCGTTAAAAATAAAAGTTAAGCTTGATTTTCATCGGAGTCACAAAATGAACAATACGGCACTGCCAGCCTGGATGTGTGCTTGGGCTAAAGAGCGCTCTGGAAATGTAGGGAAACTAAGGAGTATAACTTGGCTAGCCAACACTGTTGAATTATAATAACTTGTTGCAGTGTGTAATTAACTAGGATTCGTTACAGATATAATCTAGCATCTTGAGCTAGATCCCTGTATGCTGCCAAAATACCTGCGGCCCATGGGACATTTTCTGCCCAATCAGCACAGAGCTGCGGCCCATGTAAAATCCTCAGGGCCACACAGGTAGTATTGGATGCAGCCCACACAACACATTGTGGGGCACATATGCGGCCCACAATAGTAAATAGGTTGAGAATTACTGAGCTAGATGAAAGCCAGCTCAGGTATGCCTTCAAGGCTCCTGGCTGCAGTGTCGACATACCCTGAGTCACTTAACAGTGCTATCACTGTAATAAAACCAAACAAGCTAAGAATCCAAAAGATTTTTAATAAGAATGCAAAGGTGAATGGTACTTGAATAGCTGAGGAGAGAATGTCTAGACTTCACAATGGAGAAATTTGAGCTGATCTGACTAGATACCAGGGGAATTGAAGGAGCAGAGTTTTGCACTTTAGGTATCAAGTCAGACCTACCCAAGAAAGTAGAGGCAAATGGACAAATAAATTAAAAACCCCAATACCATGGGCAGCGGGTATCAAAGGCCAGAGGAAACTAAGCCTCTCCTAATCCAGGCCTTGGCCCCACCCACACTCTGCCCTGAGGCCCCACCCTCACTCCCCGTCCCCTGAAGCCGGCAGGGGCTCAGCTTGGGCCGGGGCTTGGCCGGCCAGCAGCCAGGGGCAGCCCAGGGCAGCTCGGGCCAGTGGGCGGCTCAGGCTGGCTGGCAGCCCGGGGTGGCTCGGCCAGAGGCGGCTTGGGCCAGCCAGCAGTGGCTCAGACTGGCCCGGGAGTTGGGCTGGCATTTGGGGCTGGCTGGCGGCCCAGGGGGTCGGGCCGGTGCTCGGGGCCAGGCAAAGGCCCAGGGGTAGGGGCAGCCAGTGCAGCTGGGATGGGCTGGCTGGCAGCCCAGGACAGCTGGAACAGGCGGGCCAGTGCTCGGGGTGTTTTGGCCAAGCCACGGTGGGGCTCGGGGTTCCGGCGGGCAAGGGGGGCGGAAGGGGTGGGGAAGGGGCAGGGCCAGGGGCTAGTCTCCCCAAAGGGGGGGTTCACATGCTGCCCATGCCCAATACTGAGGCCTTACAATGATTCATGGGCCTGTTAACATCCCTAGTCTGCGAAAGGGGATGCACTTGGGGGACAGTTCAGAATGTACTGTGATGGCAGGAGAAAAGCTTTGAGTAGTTTAAAAGCCGCTACAGAAGTGCCTGTACTGAAATATTTTGGGATTCATAAAAGAGCCTAATACCTCAGTCAATACAGCTTCACATGTGTTCGGGGCAGTCCTCCAGCAAGATGATCAGTTAGTGGCACTAGCTAAAATGCAGAAGAACTATGCTCAGATTGCAAAAGAAAAGCTAACGTCTTCGGTTGTGAGCAGTGTTGTAAGTATGTTTATGGGCAGAAGTCAATGGAGATGGGAAAGAAACCATAAACTTTTTCAAGTCATATCACAGAAACCATGGTGCAAAGCACTTCTGGACTTTAGAAAGTAGTCATAAAATAGCAGAGGTCTGATCAAGTGGAAATTCTTATAGTGCACATGCTTTCAAATACAAATAGTTTTGACCGGCTCTAGTTATAATACCAATCAGCATCTATTATTTGAGGATATAATACTATTGTCCAGAAGTATCTGAATACCTTCCATGTAAAATCAATAGTAATGGTATATTAATAGTATGAAGTCAGAAACGGTAATCTGAATATGGAGAATTATAAGATCAGAGCCCATGAATCCTATTCTGGTCAGGTGAAGATACGATATCCAACTGTGAAATCTGCAATAAATACAGGATACTGAATGTAAATAAATAAAATATGGAGATATACCAATCTCATAGAGCTGGAAGGGACCCTGAAAGGTCATCAAGTCCAGCCCCCACTAGCAGGACCAAGTACTGATTTTGCCCTAGCTCTCTAAGTGGCCCCCCCTTAAGGATTGAACTCACACCCCTGGGTTTAGCAGGCTAATGCTCAAACCACTGAGCTATCCCTCCCATCCCTAAAAGCCACTGAAATCACTTGGGATTGTAAAAATCTACTTGACTCTGGTATAACACATGGTTACAGTTTTTGGAATTAGAGCAAATTAAATACACCAATAAAGATAAAAAGTTGACGAAGCGCAAATGGATCTTTGGTAACATAAAGGCTGTGAATAAGATTTCATTAATACTTGTATGCAGAGTTCATAGGATCATAGAACTGTAGGGCTGGAAGAGAGATCATCTAGTCCAGTCTCCTGTGCTGAGGCAGGACCAGGTACACCTAGACCATCTCTCTTGTTTTCGGGTGCAATTCCGACTAGTAAGGGGTTCTGTCACCTCTTGTCCTGTAACCAAGTGCCTTAAAATGCTCTGCTGCTGTTGCTCCCTGTCTGAACACACCCAGCCAGCATTCAAGCATGCACTGAATGTCTGTGTGTTCAGCAACTCACACTCCAGCAGCCTGCTTGTTATACCACAGCCTCACTCTGGTCTCCACCAGCCTTAGTTACTACTGGCCGAGAGACCCCAACACACCCCCAGTCCTGAATTTCCCCAAAACTGCCCTGGCGTGTCCAGCCCTCTCCTGGAACACTCTGAGAAGTAAATGTGGTTCGTTTGCTCCTTTAGAGAGACAAAAGCACATTACAGCTTATGAACATAACTGGGGTAAATACACCCTTCCCTTCAAGCACAGCACTGAGCTGTTTTATTGAAAAAATAAAATAAGTGTATTAAGAAAAGGACATAGGGTAAGAGATACCAAATAGAAGGAATACAGTGAGAAAGGATTACAAACAAACAAAAGTAAACATATGCTTTCTAATGGCTAAAATCTAACTTAATGAGCTACAGTCTTTGGTGAGGAAACTACCTTGAACAATCTTCCAGTCCCAGAGACTTCAACCCCCTTGACTCCAGGACCTGTCTTTCTCCACTTGCAAGAGCTCTGCCCCCTGTGTCTGTCTAGTGACTGATGCCAAGATGGCTTCTTCTCTCACACACTTTCGCAAACTCACAGTTTTGTCCCCAGACTCAGGATGTCCTCATGCTGTTCTTCCCTTCCTCTGGATTTCCCATTCCCCCTGCTGATTCATATGTAAATGGGGCTTCAATTGTTTTGATTTCACAATGCTACTTTCCCTCCTGGGGGAGGAATTTGTTTTTCTCTGGGTTTGGTCACAGCCTAATACCACTGAGTATCCATATTGCCTCATATAGTGTAATACACACATTTCACAATGATATGAACCATCACTTTTATTGATATTGTATGCAAGCAGTTGATTCAATTGCTTATCCTTTGAGATCAGACCCCAGCAAGAGGATATTTCCTCCATTCGCTAGGTTCATGGTTTTGTTTACCTTTTACGTAAATGTCCTTAATTGTCTCTGCCTGACGACCAGGCTGGTCAGACAAACAAATACACATTCCTTTGTCTAGGGCACACTGAGCTTATGCATTGCTTGCCAAACACAATTTAAGAACATAATTCTAGCACATATCTATAACTCTTTGTACACACCCTGCTCACGCAGCACGCAAGAATATTAATGATCACTGAGTTTTCCATTTTCCAATGATATCTTTCATGCCACCTTTTGGGTATATATCAGGACAACCGTGTGTTAGGTGTAATGAATATGTCAGGCCTGATAAGAGTTGCTGACACAGAGTAGTGAGGCACAAATGGGCCTCTGTGTCACACCATCCCTGACAGGTGTTTGTCTAACCTGTTCTTAAAAGCAGAAAATCCACAACTTCCCTTGGAAGCCTATTCTAGAACTTAACTACGCTTATAATTAAACAGTTTTTCCTAATATCTAACCTAAGTCTCCCTTGCTGCAGATTAAACTGATTACTTCTTGTTCTACCTTCAGTGGACATGGAGAACAACTGATCACCATCCCCTTTATATCAGGTCCCGCATCAATCTGCTTTACTCAAGACTAAACATGCCCAAGACTGGGGTTTTTTTAACCTTTCCTCATAGCTCAGGTTTTCTACATTTTTATAAAATTTTTTGCTCTCCTATGACTGCTCTCAAATTTGTTCACATCTTTCTTAAAGTGTGGTGTCCAGAGTTAGATCCAATACTCCAGGTGAGGCATCACCAATGCTGAATAGAGTGAGACAATTATCTCCCATGTCTTACATACAACATTCCTGTTAATACATCCCAGAATGATATTAGCCTTTTTTTTGCAACTGCATCACATTGTTGACTCATGTTCAATTTGTGATCCACTATCACTCCCAGATCCTTTTCAGCAGTACTACTCACCACTGTTATTCCCCATTTTGTAGTTATGCATTTGATTTTTCCTTCCTAAGTATAGTACTTTGCATGTGTAGGGTTACCATACGTCCGGATTTTCCCGGACATGTCCGGCTTTTTGGTCCTCAAATCCCCGTCCGGGGGGAAATTCCAAAAAGCCAGACATGTCCGGGAAAATAGGGAGGGGTCATAGGGCTTGGATCCGGGCTGGAGCCGCTGGGGCCGGAGCCGGAGCTGCTGTGGCCGGCGGTGCTCGGCCGCCAGCCAGGGCCGGGGCGGGCCGGGGCCGGCGCCCCAGGGCCCGAGCCGGGCCAGGCCGGAGCCACCGGGGCCAGAGCCGCTCGGCCGGGGGGCCGGACTGGGCCGCGCCTCCTCGCGCCCCCGCCCCCACCCCAGCTTACCTGCTGCCTGCCTGTTTCAGGCTTCCCGCGAACATTTGATTCGCGGGAAGCAGGGAAGGGGGAGGAGCTGGGGGCGGAGCGTTCAGGGGAGGGGGCGGAGTTGGGACGGGGACTTTGGGAAAGGGGCGGAGTTGGGGTGGGGCCAGGGCGGGAAAGGGGCAGGGAAGGGGGCGGAGTTGGGGGCGGGGGCGGGGCCCCTTGGAGTGTCCTCTTTTTGTTATTTTAAAATATGGTAACCCTATGCATGTGTCTTTACTGAATTTCATCTTGTCGATTTCAGACCAATTCTTCAGTTTGTCAAGGTCATTTTGAATTCTAATCCTATCCTCCAAAATACTTACAGCCCCTCCCAGTTTGGTGTCATCCACAGATTTTATAAGCACACTCTTCACTCCATTATCCAAATCATTAATGAAAATATTGACTAATACTGGACCCAGGACAGACCTCTGTGTAACCCCACTGGATACAGCCTCCCAGTTCGACAGTGAACCATTGATAACTATTCTTTGAGTACGATCTTCCAATCACTTTTGCACCCACTGTCACATTCTGGGGTGTAGACCAGACCAGCGAGAGGTTGTGTCACCACTTGCCCGGCAACCTTGGATGCCTAACAATGCTTTGTTGTTGTAGCTCCCAACTTTGGTCATTCACAATCAGCCTACCAGCATGCAGGTCTCACCTGATTGTCTGTGCATAGCCATAGCCCTGGTCCAGCGGCTGTAACCCCAGCAACTTCTCAGCAACACATCAGCCACATTCTGGCTTCCAGCAGCTTTTGCTACTACTTGCAGGGTGACCCCAGCACTCTCCTTATCCTGAATTTCCCCCCCAAAATGCGTTCTGCACTGTCCCATCCTCTCCTGGACAGTTCAGATAGTAGAGGTCCAGTTTACCTGTAAGGCGCCAATATACAACAGTGTACTACTACTTAGCTAAAGTTATCAAACAATCCACTTTAAACACAACACTGCATTAGTTTTAAAGAATAAAACAAGTTTATTTAACTACAAAGAGATATCTTTTAAGTGAGGACAAGTATAAGGTATTAAAGTCAGAAATGGTTACAAGGGAAATAAAGATCAAATGCTTCCTAGTAGCTAAAACTTAACCAACTAGACTTGGTTCAATGTAAAATCCTTACCACATGTTCCCAGCAACAGGGCTAATCAAATTCTCAGGTCATAACCCCTCCCAGACTCCAAAGGCTGGTTCCTTTGTCTTCGTAAGTGAATTAGAAAGAAAGAAAGAAAGAAAGAAAGAAAGAAAGAAAGAAAGAAAGAAAATCTGGGGTGGTTTTGCCCCTCACTTTTATAGTCCAACCACCCTTTGAAATGAATTTGCCAGAACTTTACCCCTAGATATATTTCCTTCCAACTATGAGGATAGAGACACGGAGTATCGTGGTGAAAGAGGTTCCATGTTGTTTGTTAAATGCAGATCGATCTGTCCCTTTCCCCGTCCGTTGCCATAGAATGGCCACTTGACCAGTGATTGCCAATCAACTTTGATGACACCTGGCTAAAGGCGTTTGTTTGTCCTTTGTCTTTGAGGAACAGGTTTACACCCTCCCCCAGACCCTTTGTCTGGTAAACACATTTCAGTCATAATTTCAGCTTTTGTTCATAACTTTACATATAATGTTGCTACGCATATTTCACCATGATATTACTGACCACCAAGTTATTAGTTTTCCAATGACACCTCACAAGGCATATTTTATACAAAGATTATTACAGTAATGTGTAGAGTATGATTAGTGGGTGCGTTCAGTCACACCCATCTTATGGTAAATTAATCTAGGCTACATTTCCCTATTTTGCTTATGAGAACATCATGTTGGGCTGTGTCAAAAGCCTTACTAAAATCTCGATATATCCCATCTACAGCTTCCCCACTATCCACTAGGTTAGTAACCCTGTCAAAGACAGAAATTAGATTGGGTTGGCATGATCTGTCCATGATCTATCAAAGTTAGGCTGACTGGTCTATAATTCCCCGGGTCTTCTTTGTTCTCCTTTTAAAGGTAGGTATTTGTCCTTGTCCAGGCCTCTGGGACTTCACCCATCATCCACGAGTTCTCAACGATAATTACTAACAGTTCCAAGATTGCTTCAGCTAGTTCCTTGAGTACCCTAGAATGAATTTTTTCAGGCCCTATTGACTTTAATACATTTAATTAACTTAACTAAACATTCTTTAACCTGTTCTCTCCCTATTTTGGTTTGTGTTCATTCTCTCTTGTTGTTAATATTAATTGTCACACTTTAACTTTTTCCTAAAGACTGAAGCAAATAAGTATTCAACACCCCAGCTTTGATGTAATCTGTTATTAGCTCTCCTTCCCTGCTAAGTAGAGGACCTACACTTTCTTTCATCTTTTTCTTGCTCTTAATGTATTTATAGAATCTTTTATTGCCTTTTAAGTCCCTTGCTAACTATAATTTGTTTTGTGCCTTAGCCTTTCTTATTTTCTGCCAACATGCTTGTGCTATTTTTTTGTACTCGTCTGTGATGTTGTATGGTTGAAATATGACCATTTATATAATTAATATTGCCACTGTTAAACAATTGCAACAAAACTTGCACAAAGTATATCATGTAAGGTGTCAATGGAAAAGTTAGGGTTAGCTAAAGATGATTATCCTGTTTAAATCTATGTACCATCACTGTATCTGAAGTGGTGAATGTTGGCTATACATCTGTATCCCAAATGTGTTTGTTCCTGGGGTAACACCCACCAGGTAAAATCTATATTGAAGCCAGACAGCTTTGTGTTGATGGTCCATCAAAGGCAATTAACTCTCACAATAGGCCATAGACAAAGCTTGTCCCACCAGGTGAGCCTTCCTGTGGACGCCCCAGGCAGAATATGGGTAATGGCTGCCCTTGTGCGTCAGCAAGACACGTAAGGGCATGTGACTTGCTCATGTGATCCTCGACTCCATCTTGTGCCTGTAATTTTCCACAAATGGAGACTGTGAGCTTTGTCTGAAACATAACATTTCCAGGCACATGGCAAAGGGTATGAAAGACCCTGGGAACATCTCCATCTTGTCTCTTTTCTGCTCTGATTCTCTGGACTATGGATTTACAACTCTAAGGAGCACTCTAATCTATGGACTGAGGACCTTCCAATCTTTTGGAAATTACCAGAGACTTTACAAACTAGCAGTCTGTAACATCCCTGCTACTGCTACCACTGAGATAAGAACTTTGCAATGATTGTATGTATATGATCTATTAACCATTTTAACTCTCTCCTTCTTTTCTTTATAAATAAGCCTTTAGATTTTAGCTATCAAAGGATTGACAACAGCATGATTACTGGGTAAGATCTGAGTTACAAAGTGACCTGGCCATATGGCTGATCTCTTGAGATCAGAAGACCCCTTGGCTTGATTAAACTAGTTTTCAGTAAACACTTGTCATAAAAGTCCAGAGTCTGGGTGCTGGAATGCCTAAAGAGACTGCAGTTTGGACTTCTTGTGAACCAATGAAGTTTACTTTTGTTACTGGCTTGGTAGAATAACCACCAGTTTGGGGTGAGCCTGCCCTATTTCTCAGCAGTTTGTCCTGAATCTAGGGTTGCCAGGTGTCCGGAAAGTCCAGTTGAAAAGGGAGCCTGGCAGCGTCTGGTCAGCACAGTTGGCTGCAGTAACCTGCCTCCACCACTGGGTGGGGGGGGGGGGGGACCGGGAAGAGCAGCAGCTGCGGCTGGGGCCTCATGGAGGAACTTCTCTCTGCTCAGTTGCTGATGCCTGACAGAGAGCAGTGGCTGGCTTCCGGACGGACTCTAAGAGGTAGGTGCCACCACCCAGGGTGGGGGAGGGATCCTGTTCACCCCCCCATTCTGCCCCAGCATGCCCCGATTTCCCCGGCCCTGGCCCCTCGCTACAGGGACCGACCCCCCACCGGCGCCCCTATTGGGCAGGGTCTGTGTGATGGGTCAGCCCCGCCCCGCACTAGCCCCAGCGACGTCAGACCAGTAGCTCTGACACAGGAAGTCCCACCCCGTTCGTACTGGGCATGCTCCAGATGCTCACTGAGTATAAAAGGAGGGAACTCAGCTCAGTCGGGGCTGGCGGCCGCAGGGGAAGGACCTAACTGGGAAGCTCCTGCAGAGGACCAGCCGACGCTCTTGAAGCTGCCAGGAACAGAGGCTTCTACAGGCCGGCACGAACCCCTACTGCGGGAGGAACCAGAGGAGGCGACAGATCCGGAGACTCGCGGAGAACCCTGGGATCCGTGGGAGACCCCAAGCCAGTGGGGAGCGACCCGGGGGAGGTGACGGACTGGTACCTTGACCCCGGTAAGCCTCAGCGTGTTTCGGTAGGACCCCTTCGCTGAGCCAGTAGTAAGGTCCTATGGCCCTGCAACCAGGGGCGCTTATATGGACTTGGGCCATTAGGCCCTGCTGCCCTGCAACCAGGGGCGCTTATATGGACTTGGGCCATTAGGCCCTGCTGCCCTGCAACCAGGGGCGCTTATATGGACTTGGGCCATTAGGCCCTGCTGCCCTGCAACAAGTGTTTATCCTATGGACTCTGGCCACTAGGCCGTGCTGCCCTGTAAGGAGGGGCGTAAGCCCTCACAGTCTGCATCAGCTCTTCCCAGCCTGACTCTGCAGGCAGCAGGTGAGTCCTGGGAGAGTGGGGAGTGAGCGAAGGGCGGGGGGATGGAGAGCACGCGACAGAGGGACGGGGAGAGGAGTGAGCAGGGCCAGGGCCTCTGCAGAAGAGGGGGGCAGGGCCTTGGGGGAAGAGGCGGGGCAGGGGGTGGGGCAAGGGTGTTTGGTTTTCAGCAATTAGAAAGTTGGCAACCCTACCAGAACCTGGCACGGTGACATCATCCTTAGCAATTTGTCCATGTTACCACTTTTTGATCTTCAGGTCATGGAAGAGCTCCTGATGGAGTCATACTGGCCTCTTACTATTCTTCCTATCTTTCCTTCTCTTTGGGATAGGTTGCTCTTGTGCCTTTAATATCGTCTCTTAGAGAAATTGCCAGCTTTCCTGAACGCCTTTTTCCCCTAAAATTTTCTTCCCCTGGGGCCTCACCTAACAGTTCTCTGAGTTCATTAAAGTCTGCTTTTTTTGAAGTCCATTGTTCTTATTCTGCTGCTTTCACTCCATTCCAAGAACTCATGTATGTTAATTTTTTTTTAAGTCCTGATCCCCCTGGGTCTCAGGTTGATGTGGATCTACTTGAATTAAAAGGGAAAGTTTACCTCTAGTGAACTACTACTCAACATGGGATTTTTAATCAAGCTGTTGCACAACACATTGAGTAACCATGTGATAACATATTGTCAATTGCAGTTTGCTCACCATGGGATTCCAGATGAATTAATAACTTAGAATGTCCCACAACCCATGATTAGCAAGTGATTTCTTCCAGCAATTCTCTTGGGAATATCAGTTCGATCACACCAACATTAAGCACTTACAATGCTCAGTCGAAAGGGTTAGCAGAAAAATCAGTACACGTAGCAAATAAATGATAAAAGAAAGCCCAAGTGGATTCATGGGGTCCGTGCTTAGCAGTATTAGACCAACTCAACGCACCTCACAATGCTCTGTTGGAATCACAAGTGCCGAGACAGAAGGACAAAAAACGTAGCGTCACCATCTAACAAGCTATTGAGCCAAAGCCCCTCAAGTAGCTGAACAAGAGTTGTATCTAAGGAAACTAGAACAGATGAAACACTGTGATAAGGAAACCAAATAGGCACTTCAGATACAAGTGGGAAAGTTCTGGAATAGCCTTCCGAGGGAAACGGTGGGGGCGAAAGACCTCTCTGGCTTTAAGATTAAGCTTGATAAGTTTATGGAGGGGATGGTTTGATGGGATAATGTGATTTTAGTCAATAAGTCAATAACGTGCCATCGCTGGTAATTAGTATCAATGGTCAATGTGGGTCTGGCTGGAGAATCTTGCCCGCATGCTCGGGGTTCTGCTGATCGCCATATTTGGGATCGGGAAGGAATTTTCCTCCAGGGTAGATTGGCAGAGGCCCTGGAGGTTTTTCGCCTTCCTCCGCAGCATGGGGCAGGGGTCGCTTGCTGGAGGATTCTCTGCGACTTAAAGTCTTTAAATCATGATTGGGGACTTCAACAGCTGAGTCATGGGAGAGAATTATTCGAGGAGTGGGTGGGTCAGCTTTTGTGGCCTGCATCATGCGGGAGGTCAGACTAGATGATCATAATGGTCCCTTCTGACCTTAAAGTCTATGAGTCTATGAGTCTATGGATGTTAGTTCCAAACAAAATGCCAAAATAACAGCTATACCACAGGCAGCAAGATTATAGCTCATCAACTACTGTGAGAGTTAACCTTACAGGAGGAACAGAAAACTGCTCAACAAAACCAAAGGCTCCTTGGAGTCTAATCCAAGGTGCACTGAAGACAGTGAAATTATTTCGATTGAGTTTGAGGGAATCTGGGTCAGGCCCTAGGTCTCTGTTTCTTGAGGACATCCAGATAGTGGCAGCGTGCTGCACAGATGATAATTAACATATGTTTATCCAATCATTGACCATTAAAATAGATGCACAAACCGGGAGCCGCAAACACAGGTTCCATGTGGCAGATCCACCTCAGTGGTCAAACAGGCCAGGGCAGAAGGGGAGCACGAAAGGGGTTATGTGGCCAGAAAGCTATAGAGTCTCAGAATAGTAATGATGGGCAGATGTCCAATCAGAGACAGAATGATCCTGCCCCCTGTTGGGAGGGTCAGGTCATCATCAACCGTGATCTGCAACCTTCGTGTCTCCATTTGTGTGTTCTATTAACTAGCAGTGTTAGTTTGTTATTGTTAGTTGCTATTATGTTTTATTTGCATTTGATTTTCAAAAATGAAAAAAAAAAGTGTGTGTGTGTGTGGGGGGAGAAGATAGCAAATATTGAGTCCTGTCATCTGACCAGCATATAATCTTTAGTACTCCTCTTCCATGCCAGGTGACTGGAGCCAAGAAATAAATTTCAGTCGCTCACCAGCATTTCTGTGTGTCACATCTTTATTACAGTATTGGTTGGCAGAACTTTTGTTGGTGTCTTGTGCCATTCAATATAGTCTCTCCCGATACAGCTGGGTCTTTTTGTATAGATGGCTCCCAGACTTTGATTTGCTGTAGTGAAATGGGCTGAATTAAACTACTGAACAATTTTAGCAGTAGTCTTATTGGGGTGTAATATTTCAATAGTTGGTGGTACGGAATGCTTTTCTTGCAATGGTTTTATAACCAGCTGGAAACTCCCTCTTGCATATAACATATAGTTCAGGTTCTTTGTTAACAAAACAAATGAAAATGTTATTTATCATGGAGCTTTTTCTGAAGCATCCTGGATTTGACCATTCCTCAGGTTGACTTGTAGGGTCCATGAGCTGCAGCATGTCCCCTATCAAGTATAAGGTCCTTCAGAAGCTATCATAAGTAGGTGATAGTAATTATGTGCAGAGTCCTGAATTTGGCAACTGCTTTTTGAAGTAGAACATTGGTGTATATACGGAAAAGGGGTAGGATTGAGGCAACACACCCCTGCCTTACTGCTCTTTCTTTGCCTGGAGGGGTCAGCATGTCGTTTATATTTACATGACAGATGGTGGGTTGGCAATGATTTAAATGACTACATGCCACGTTTTTCCATTTTTGTCACAGTTTAAGTTTCAGTCCAGAAAGAATAAAATGCTTTTGCTCAGATCAGAAAGCAGGCAGATCTCTTGCCCCAGCTGGTATTTTATCTGCAATTATTCAGCAGGATCTGGAGATTAACCAAGATTTTTAAAAATGACTAGTGATTTTGGGTGCCTCCAGTTTTTGGATGCGCAACTTGAGACATTTTAAAGAGGCCTGATTTTAAGAGAATGGGTGATCAGCACTTTGGGAAAATCAGGAATCTCTAAGTTTCAGAGTAGCAGCCGTGTTAGTCTGTATCCGCAAAAATAACAGGAGTGATGTCTGTCTGTATCTGTACGAGTTTTTTCATGAAGTTGATGGATTTCCACTCCATACGGCTAAATGCAGTGCCTTGCATAATGACAGGTTTCAGAGTAGCAGCCGTGTTAGTCTGTATCCGCAAAAATAACAGGAGTACTTGTGGCACTTATGCAAGGCACTGCATTTAGCCGTATGGAGTGGAAATCCATCAACTTCATGAAAAAACTCATACAGATACAGACAGACATCAGTGCCACAAGTACTCCTGTTATTTTTGAGGAATCTCTAAGGGATCTCAAGTTGGGTACCAGGAACAGAGGCACCCAAAATCTCTAGTCTATGCCAGAGCTGGTGTTCATAGAATGTCAGGGTTAGAAGGGACCTCAGGAGGTCATCTAGTCCAACCCCCTGCTTAAAGCAGGACCACTCCCCAGACAGATTTTTTTGCCCCAGATCCCTAAATGGCCCCCTCAAGGATTGAACTCACAACTCTGGGTTTAGCAGGCCAATGCACAAACCACTGAGCTATCCCTCCACCCCTTCAGTCTAGAGAAGGAATCAAATGTAGCTGTCTCGTATTACACCGCTAATAGTCAGATATTAACTGAAGTATTCTTTTACTGAGGACACTGCAGACAAGTTCACTGATGCATCTGCTAACACACAAACTTCTGCAGATATTTGGATTGAGAGCATCTCCATTGTTATGGTTTAGGGTCCCAATCCAGCACCTACTAAAGCCAATGGAAAAAACTCCTGTTGATGTCAATGGGAGTTGGATCAGCAATGGGTTAATTAGTCCTTCTGAGTCTGACCATATCTCACAAAAGTGTCCAGACTGGGGAAAGAATCTGAACTGGTGTTGTAAGACTTCGTGGCAATGCACATGCATCCCGCCTGAACTTTGTTCTGGATGTTTTCTTTGCTTTCTTGTGTTATGAGTGCAGAAGCTGAAAATATTTAATGGCATTTATACTGCTTTTGATCTTATGTGACACTTATTTATATAGTGTCTGTCCAGATTTTACCATTCTGAATTGCTAGATGTTTATATTTGATTGCCTGCCTGCCCCCGCCCCCCATGTGACAGCTGCTCTCCATTACCTCTTTTGGTTCTGTGATGGTCGCTTTTCCTTCCATGTGGTGTGACAGCTTTTGATGAGGGGGCCTGATCCTGATCTCACTGAAGCCTTTAATTTGCAATGTGATATTGTGTGTCCACACAGTTATTGAAGAGCTGTGACTATTTGCATATTTACCTACCTTCCTTTCACTGCTCATTTTCAAACTATCACATGCCTATATTTTGCAAACAAAAGTCCCTTGTGACATTCATACTAGTCAGCTTAAAGTTCAAAGATTTGTCTGAAATTACACATTTAAAACAATATGAGGCCATATCGAGTTTTAGCAGTAGTATTGAAATAGTCCCCTTGTAATAGGACCTAGTGGGAGACAGACCCCACCCCAGAGAGTTTACACAATCTAATAGATAGTGGCAGTAAGAGGATTGTAGGGGGGAAACGAGGGCAAGTGACTTGTGTAAGGTCACCCAGCCTGCGATAGAACGCAGGTAACCTGACTCAGCCTACTGCCACATTCACTAGGTCACATGGTCTCTGCAGGGAAACTCACCAAAGTCTGCAGCTGTTTCCATCATCTACATGTGATGCTTACAAGCTCCTTGGGGGCTCGGCTTCCTTTATCTCTCTCTCTCTGCCATAAGCTCAGCTGCTTTCCAGAGCTGACATTGCCCAACAGGGCTTTGGACTGATTTCCTGTTCCCTGTACCTTGGACTGTCCTGCAGCCCTTTGGCCACGTCCCTTTGCCCTCTTGTGTCTCTAGGAAGTGCCCATGGGGCCCTACGGACATCACAAGGCCTGCATGCTCATGCCAAAGAAACAGGCTGATTTTTGTCAGCAGGTCTTTCTACATAGTCAGATTAAGTGTATTAACCATGGGAAGCTGAACTGCCAAGCTGCTTTTAGCTAGAGGGCCCTGTGGAGGTTAGACACCATAAACTGGCAATCTCACTTAACAGAGCAGGTGCTGCCAGCCACAAGCGTTTCTCAGAGGAGAAGGTTCATGACCGAAATCAAAACAAGGGAACACAAACTACAAGTAGTAACATGAAACTTCCCACCCACGGGCCAAGGATCCAATCCCTTGCTGTGTCCAGGGGTGCACAGCCCTGCTTTCCCACAGGTGGTGGCTTCTCTGTCTCCTAAGTAGCCAGTCCACAGTCCTTCTCCAGAGCCTAGCAGCTGTTAACCCCTCATCGTTGTCAGAGCTGGTCTTTGGGTCTCCCTGGAGAATCAGGAAAGAAATAGCAGGTCCCGAGTCCTGGTGAAGCCAGCCTTGAGAATGTAAACTGACACCCCAGCTACTCGATAACCCCGACCAACCAAAAGACTAGAGAATAAAATCTTTTTTTTAAAAATCCAAACCGAAAACCAAGGTTTCCCCAAGCTGAGATTTTACCCCATAAAGTGAGATGTTCCAGAGACTTCACAAAGTCCACTAGCAGCTTCACTCTTGCCATGGATTATATAAGGAACATGCTCAGACATGACAGTGATGGGCAGCCATATAAAACCCTAAATTAAATAAACTGATCGCTAGAGTTGAAAGGAGTGAGCAGCTGAGCTCCCCTCCTGTATGTAAAGTTAGCCAGTGAATTGGGGTGAGCATCCCAGAGAACTGTCTCACCAGCCTTCCCAGGAAATACGGGGGCTGGTAGCATGCTGACTGGGGACGCTATGGTGGATCAAGATAGGTGATGTTTTTGGCAGGGGGAGGGTGGCAGCAAAGGGTGGCTTCCTGGCTGGCTGGCTCTGTTCCCTGGGAATAGGAGGTGCCCCACACTCACTGTACAAATAATAGTTTAAAATGTCAGCCCAGATTTGCAAAGCTGGGAGCCTCAAGTTAGATTCTTAATACAATGATCTGGTTTTCAGATGTGCTGAGTGCGCCCATTGAAGTCAATGGAAACTGAGGTTTTTAGCACCTCTGTTTGCAAGCAGAACAATTATTCATTAACAAGCCTGTAAAGCCAGAACCACAATTCTGCTCCCTTTGCCCCACAAGCAGATCGCCCTGCGGATCAAGATGAGGAAAAACTTGGCGCCACACTGACTAGCACAGCTGGGAAAACCCACCCATCCCTCCAGGAGAAATTTCAAATG
The DNA here is from genome assembly GCF_028017835.1 of Emys orbicularis. Taxonomy (NCBI): domain Eukaryota; kingdom Metazoa; phylum Chordata; order Testudines; family Emydidae; genus Emys; species Emys orbicularis. The sequence continues at coordinate 7,788,314 of NC_088686.1, read as the reverse complement.
AAAAACCTTTGTTGGAAGTTTTCCAGTTGAAACATTTCCGTTTTCTCAAGCCGATTCTAGACAGAAATTGTCATTCTCTTCAGACTTCAACTGTTTCAATGTTTCAGTTTAAACAAAGTTGCATTGAAACTAAAATTGTAGTTTCCAGTTAACATTTGGACTTAAAATGTCGTTTTTGTTTGGCTGGGGAACACTTCTGGTTCTGATTAGACTATTTGGGGAGAGGGGTGCGGGAAACTTTCCTCCAAAAGGTATTCCATCCAGCTCCAGTCATGACATGAAGACAGATAGTTTATGTTCTTTCTAAGCTGCAACCAGTCAAAGGGCAAACTGCCCTTATACAGACATACACCTTAGATGAGACAATTGTTAAATAGTTTTGCTTAATTATAACCTGTTTTCTACACATGTAGCCCAGGCACAAGTTTTCAAGGAGATTTAACTATGTGTAAAGTTTGAAGGGATGGCAACATGGGTGGCGGGTGAACCCTCACTTTGGGGAGGCTAGCCCCCCGGCCCTGCCCCTTACGCCTGAGGCTCCTTCCCCCGCCCGCCAGAGCCCCAAGTGCCCCCCCTGCAGCCGGAGCTCTGAGCCCACCCCCTGCGGCTGGAAGTGCCCCTGACTGGTCCAACCCCTGGGCTGTCCCAAGCTGCCCCAGGCATGCCAGCTAGCCCCGACCCCTGGGCCACCCTGAGTACCGGCCCGAGCTGCCCCTGGCAGCTAGCCCCTGGCCGCCAGTCCGAACCCCAAGCCACCGGCTGGAGCTGAGCCCCCACCAGCTTCAGGGGAGAGGAGGAGCGAGGGAGGGGCCATGGCCTGGGTTAGCCTCCCCTTAGCCTCCCCTGGTCTTCGATACCTGCTGCCTATGGGTGGCAACAAGCTGTCTGAGCTGGAGAAACACAAAGAAACAATAGACCCAACAGGGGCACAACCAAAGTTTTTTCTAAGGGGGGGGGCTCAGAGTCTCCCTCCCCCGCCCCGTACCCAGCCCCCACAGACCCCCCAGCTGCCTCCCATAGGCCCAAGCTCTTTCCCCCCTGCACCCAGCCCCAAGCTCGCCTCTGTCACTCCCTCTTATCCAGTCCTGAGGTGCCTCATGCTACCTCTGCACCCAGCCCTGCCCTCTCCTCCCGGCACCCAGCTCTATACACACTCCCCTCCTGCTGCCCCACACTGCCCCGCACTCACCCCCCCATTCTTCCCACCCCAGCCCCGTGCTCTTCCCCCCTCACTGCCCTGCACTCACCCCCTGTTCTTCCCACCCCACCCCCAGCCCCGAGCTCTTCCCCCCTCACTGCCCCACACTCAGGAGCAGCTCTATGGTTTTTGCCGCCCCAAGCACGGGTCGCCTATGGGCTGTCCACTGGTCACGCAGATTCGGCAGCATGCCTGCGGGAGGTCCGCCAGTGCCATGCGTTCAGCGTCCCCTCTGCCGAATTGCCGCCAAAGCCGCGGGACTGGCGGACCTCCCGCAGGCATGCTGCCGAAGACAGCCTGACTGCCGGCCTCAGAGCAACCGGCAGGCCGCCCCCCGCGGCTTGCCGCCCCAGCACGCGCTTGCTGCGCTGGTGCCTGGAGCCGCCCCTGCCCGCACTCACCCCCCGTTCTTCCCACCCCACCCCCAGCCCTGTGCTCTTCCCCCCTTCACTGCCCCGCACTCACCCCCCATTCTTCCCACCCCCACCCCCATCCCTGTGCTCTTCCCCCCACATTGTCCTGCACTCACCCACTCCACATTCTTCGTCCCCCACGCTCAGCCCCAAGCTCCTCCCCAGAGAGGTGGTCAGCACCATCGCCCTCCCCCCCCCCCCCCCGGGCCAAACCCAAACTGTTCTGGGAGCCCCATGTCCCAACCCCCTTCTGCATCGCTGCTTCCCCAGGAAGCACCAAAAGCCCCACTCCAAACCTCCCACCCTCCAGGGATTGGAGTCTCTGTGCCCCGGGGCGCTGAAAGGCCTGTAAAAGTGGAGGGGTCACCACTCAGATTTGGCTCAGTTGCTCCTCCCCAGGGGCAGACAGGCCACACTTCCAGCTCCAGTCAGAGGATGGGGCCTGGGCCCAAGTCATCATTCTCATCCCCTGGTTAATTGAATGGCCTTGAACTCGAAAATAATTGTGCTAATTTTTTCCCCCACACTTTGCATAATTTTTTTTCCTTTTTCTTCCCTGTCACCTTGGAGATTTGTTAGCCAAAGTCCTGAGGTGGAGGGAGGACAAAAGCAGGGCTGGTCATGGAACGAGGAGGCAGGCTTAATTATGGTGCAATTCCCGCCGTGTAGGCATAGCTGTGCCGTCTGGGAGCGGGCGGTGGGAACACACAGCTCAGTCGAGTTGGCTGGAAAATTAACATCTTCAGTTTGTGTTTCCATGTGTCAGGTTTGCTGTTGGTGAGTCAGAAGGGCACAGTAGAACCTGGCTGGATCCACTGCTGGTGTAAGTCAGTACAGCTCTGCTGAAGGAGAAGCTGTGTCAGGCAAGTGATTACAACAAGCAACAGGCAGTGCCCATAACACCACAAGGGGAAGCAGGAGTCCCACAGGCTAGAGTGCAGGAGAACTCCAGGTCCCCAGGAAGCAAGGAGCTAACTTCTGGCTCCAGGAATGGGTGCGAGGCTGGGGAAAGGCCTAAGGTAAAGCAGGACTTGACATGTAGCTACTGAGGCTTCAAGGGATTCTTGGGTTGTGTCACTTTGGGCTGAGTTGGGTGGATTTATGGGATTGAGGCTCCTTCCTGCTGAGACCGGGCTGGTCTGCGCTGGGTCACCCCACACTCTCAACTGCCCATCGGCTGTGTCCGGGGGGATGCAGGCTTCCGGCCCTGTTGCTGGGAGAGCCTCAGGGAGGATTTGCAGAACCGGGGACAAGCTGTCGAAGGGCCTGAGTGAGCAGGACTGAGTGAGATCGATAGAGCTTCTGACTGACCCAGCGGGAGCTAGTCTCTGCGTACCCCACAGCAAGCCTGTCCCGAGGCTCCTGCATTCAGCACCACCCAGTGCAGAAGGCCGGGGACTCTGCAACTGTTACCCACATATCTAGGGCACCCACCTTTCCCCAGTTCCTAAGGCTCAAGGCATAACTTGGTTGATTTAGGCTCCCCCCCATACACCCTTTCCCAGTTCCTAGGGCTCAGGGCGTAATCTTCTGCGGGTTTATTGGGTCTTTTACAGTGAAAGAGCCTTACACAGTGTAGGGGTGGTGACCCATTGCAGCCCTGACAGGGTTGGAACCAGCCCTGGGAGAGGGCTGGCAGGCTGTGAAAGAAAGACCTGGGCTGATTGGGGAAGCAGCTGCAGCTGGGCCACGCCCCAATCAGGGCCTAGCTGGCCCTATAAAGGCTGGGAGCCAGGGGCAAGGACTCAGTCTCTCTCTGCATTCAGAGAGAGAAGGGCCTGGCTGCAGGAAGCTAGAGACTGGGTACATGAGTGGAGCAGGGCTGGAGAAAGGCAGAGGAGCTGGGGAGCTCCAGCCTGGAAAGCCCCAGGCTGCGGCCTAGCAGAAGGGCAGCCCAGGGATAGGCCAAGGCAGCAGGTCCAAACCCAACCTTGCCAGTGATGAGTAGGCTGATACTGCAGTCTGGCCCAGGGCGTGGGGCTAGACGATGACTGGCAGGGTTATGGCTAGGGGGCAGCACCCCAGGTACAAGGGCACCGGGGTCCAGGGAGGGACACGGGGGCCAGAGGACAGGCGGATCCCTGGCCTGCAGAGGGCGCTCCGGAGCTGGAACGAGCTAATTCCCGGAAGTCACCAGCAGGAGGCGCCGCAGGGGTGAGTCCACTCCTCTACACACAGTAATATCCTTAACCTCTATTTATTAACAGTCACCAAAACAGAATGTACATACTAAGCATACAATGCTCACCACTCCCAATAAGGCAGATGAACTTTTCCTGATGGCCAGTCAGGGTCAGGTCATCCGGGGACTCCAGCTTCTGCACGGTGTCATTGGCAGAGCGTTGAGGTGTGGCATCTCTGATCTTGGGGCTGTGTCCTGGAGCTGGTTCCAAAGAACTTCCTTGGGGACCCCAGTTTATATAGTGAAACCTGAGTCCTGCTTAGCTGTACCTTAACCAATCATTTCACTAAGATATTGCAAAATAATTCTTCACCCAATCATACCCCATCACCTTAGTTGATTTAAATCTTGCAAAATTTGTTATGCAACCGTCAGAAACAATAAAAGAACCAGACATAAACCATCCAGATAAACAATAGAGAAGTGGGGACCATAAAAGCAAAATAATAAAGAAGTAGAGATTTCACACCCACAAGGGTTGCTAAGTGATTCCTTGCCAGACAGAATGCTATCAGACAAAGTTTTCTTTAAACATCTTAAGAGATTCCATGCTTCTCTGGTGATGGTGGGTACTCTTAGTCCAAGATCGCCTTCTTAACAGCCCGATATTATGTTGTTTTGATATAATTTAGATGGCATGTGAGGACGTGACTTCCTGCTTCTTGGTTCATGGCTGCTGCTCTCCTAATATGGCTGCAGGACAAGACCTCAGACCTTACACAATGGCTTCTGATACATTTGCAAACTAAGGCCACGATTCTGGGCTTGCACGCTGGTCTCTACAATGCCCCAGCCACAAACCTGCGGGATCTCGCCCAGTGACAGGGTAGAACAACCCTAATCAGCATTTCCTGCTGATCAGGGTGCGCTGGAGGAGAGAGGGGGCCTGGGCAGGGTGCTTTGGCTATTCTGCACTGCCGGATGGTCCCCTGTAGTCACAGCCTACCTTAGAGCTGCCCTAGTTTATGCCAGAGCCAAGCCAGCTCCTGCTAACCCCCACGCACCTTTGCCCTCCCTCCCCAGGCTAGGCCGAGCTCAAGGCCTGAGGTATTTATTCAGTTAAAAATGAACAGGGATGATACGCTCTGCAGTGTACCCCGGCCTGAGCTTGGGGCCCTGTTGTAGCTGAGACCTGTCGATACATATCGTGAGCGAGACCTAGCCCTGATGAGCTCATGGGCTGAACAAACAGAGTACAAGGGGCCACAGTGACCCAGCCAGTGTCACCTCACCCAACCCGCCAGTGGGAGAGGTGGGAATGGGACCCGGATCTCCCAAGTCCCATCCTCGTGCATTGTCTACTAGGCACCACTGCCTCCTTTGTAGTTTTCCTTGTAGAATTTTCTCTGAGAAGCCGGTAATGTTGTTCTAGCGATTGTCAGGGGAAGCTGACGGAAGAAGCGGGACTGCTGGCCCCAAAGAAGTATTTTGGGATTATGAGAAGCTGGGTAATCAAAGGAAGAGCCTTGGAAGAGTTCACAGTGCTGACGCTGCCAGTTGCAAGATGACATTTCTGAGTTCACGCCAGACGCCGAGAGTCATTCCCAGCTGGCCGTTCAGGCAGACCGCAGCCTCACGCAGATCTCACTGCATTGGTTACTCTCCAGCCGCATAGAGGCTTTTCCTAAGAAGCTGAAGGGCTGAAAATATCTATTTTCTAGATGTGTGGGTTTATGTTCGAGAATGCACGTTATGCCCCTCCCTGTGCCCAATCCACACCAGGGATGGGTCTGTGACGCCTCTCTCTGGCGTACGTCTTCACTGCACAGTGTAACCCTAAGCCTGCGTCCTAGCCAGGCTAGCTGGTCTGACCAGGATGTAGGTTAGAGCCTGGGTTCCACTTTAACTCCATCTCTACCCCACCCACTGTACCGTGCAGATGCAGTTTAGATTCTGAAGCACTACTGAGGCCAATGGTAGACTTGCAGCTGCAGAGCCCTGAGTATAGGACGAGCTGACCTGGGCCCAGTTGTTTCTAAAGAGACTGAAGATTCACTGAAGCGAACTAGGGAAATGCGGCCTAGATGAAATTACTACAAGGTGGGTGCGTAACTAGCTGAAAGACCATATTCAAAGACCAGCTGGGAGGGCGTATCCACTGGGATCCCGCAGGGGTCAGTCCTGGGTCCAGTACTAGACAATATTTTCATTAATCCTTGGATAACAGAGTGGAGAGGATGCTTATAAAATTTGTGGATGACACCAAGCTGGGAGGGGTTGCCATCACTGGAGGACAGGATTAGAATTCAAAACAATGTCGACAAATCGGAGATGTGATCTGAAATCAACAAGATGCAATTCAATAAAGGCTAATCCAAAGTACCATACTTAGGAAATAAAAATCAAATGCACAGTTACCCAATGAGGAATAACTGGCTAGGGGGTAGGGCTGCTGAAAAGGATCTGGAGGTTACAGTAGATCACAAATTGAATATCAGCCAACAATGTGATGCGGTTGCGAAAAAAAGCAAATATTCTTGGGTGTATTAATAGGAATGGTACATATAAGACACAGGAGGTAACTGTCTGCTCTTCTCAGCACTGGTGAGGCCTCAGCTGGAGTACAGAGACCAGTTATGGGCACTGCACTTCAGGAAAGATGTGGACAAACTAGAGAGGGGAAACAACAAAAATGATAAAGGTTTCGGAAACCTGACCTCTGAGGGAAGTTTTAAGAAATGAAGACTAAGGAAGGACCTGATAATAGTTTGGGGCTGTTATAAAGAGCATGGTGATCAATTGTCCTCCATGTCCACTGGTGGTAGGACAAGAAGTCATGGGCTTAATCTGCAGCAAGGGAGATTTAGGTTAGATATTGGGAAAACTTTCTAACTCTCAGGATAGTTAAGCTCTGGAACAGGCTTCTGTGATGTTATCTAATTAAAATATGATCATGCAAATCATTATTGCTACCACTGTTATATAATTACAACAAATCTTATACACAGTGTGATGTATGGCCAGAAAGAGTTAAGCATCCTCCAGGATAATTGACTCAGAGTCACCCATTAGAGAGATGTTAGAACAGTATGTAAATGGTAATTAGGGCCATTCCATGCTACATAGGCTAGAACTTTGATATGCGAACCTCATTACTCAATGCGGGGGGAAAGACAAAAACAGAAAATGTGGAAATGGCAGAGGTGCTTAATGACTTCTTTGTTGCGGTTTTCACTAAGAAGGTTGGTGGTGATTGGACATCTAACAGTGAATGCCAGTGAAAATGTGGTAGGATCAAAGTCTAAAATAGGGAAAGAACAAGTCAAAAATTACTTAGACAAGTTAGATGTCTTCAAATCACCAGGGCCTGATGAAATGCATCCTACAATACTCAAGGAGCTGACTGAGGAGATATATGAGTCATTAGCAATTATCTTTGAAAAGTCATGGAAGACAGGAGACATTCCTGAAGACTAGAAAAGGGCAAATATAGTGCAAGGACAACCCGGGGAATTACAGATCAGTCAGCTTAACTTCTGTACCTGGAAAGATAATGGAGCAAATAATTAAGAAATCAATTTGCAATCACCTAGAAGATAATGAGGTGATAAGTAACAGTCAGCATAGATTTGTCAAGAACAAATCGTGTCAAGCCAACCTGATAGCTTTCTTTGACAGGGTAACAAGCCTTGTGGATGGGGGGAAGAGGTAGATGTGGTATATCTTGACTTTAGTAAGGCTTTTGATACTGTCTTGCATGACCTTCTCATAAACAAACTAGGGAAATACAACCTAGATGGAGCTACTATAAGGTGGATGAATAACTGGTTGACAATCATTCCCAGAGAGTAGTTATCAGTGGTTCACAGTCATGCTGGAAGGGCATAACGAGTGGGGTCCCGCAGGGCTCAGTTCTGGGTCCGGTTCTGTTCAATATCTTCATCAATGATTTAGATAATGGCATAGAGAGTACACTTATAAAGTTTGTGGACGATACCAAGCTAGGAGGGGTTGCAAGTGCTTTGGAGGATAGGATTAAAATTCAAAATGTTCTGGACAAACTGGAGAAATGGTCTGAAGTAAATAGGATAAAATTCAAGAAGGACAAATGCAAAGTACTCCACTTAGGAAGGAACAATCAGTTGCACACATACAAAATGGGAAATGACTGCCTAGGAAGGAGTTCAGCGGAAAGGGATCTGGGGGTCTGTAGCGAGGTCAAGACTCACCGGCGCGGCGCCTCCTGCTGGTCATCTGGGAATTAGCTCTTGTCCAGTTCTGGAGCGCCTCCTTGTGGCTGGTGTCTCACCTGCCTTAGGCCCCTGTGTCCCTCCTGGACCCCAATGCCCCTTTACCTCAGGGTTCTGCCCCACAGTACCCCCACACTCTGGGTCTCTCCTCCCAGGGGAACCCACAACCCTCTATCCCTACCTCACCTCAGTGGCTACTGGCAGTCGTCCTCTAGCCCCCTCTCACTGGGGCAGACGGCAGTGTAATGGCCACTCATCGTTGGCAAGGGGGGTTGGACCAGCTGCCTCTGCCTATCCCCAGGCTGCACCTCTGCAACCCCAGTACCCGCTTAGGCCTTACCCAAGGCCTCAGCCTAGGGAGTTTCCCGGCTGGAGCTCCCCAGCTCCTCTTGCCTTTCCCTAGGGATCGTCAACGTTTGGCACGCAGCCCGCCAGGGTAAGCCCCCTGGCAGGCCGGGCCAGTTTGTTTACCTGCCGCGTCTGCAGGTTCAGCCAATCACAGCTCCCACTAGCCACGGTTCGCTGCTCCAGGCCAATGGGGGCTGCAGGAAGGGTGGCCAGCACGTCCCTTGGCCCTTGCCGCTTCCCACAGCTCCCCATTGGCCTGGAGCAGCGAACCGCGGCCAGTGGGAGCTGCAATCAGCCAAACCTGCGGACGCAGCAGGTAAACAAACCGGCCCAGCCCGCCAGGGGGCTTACCCTAGCGTGCTGTGTGCCAAACATTGCCAATCCCTGGTCTAGATAATACTTAGTCCTGCCTTGAGTGCAGGGGACTGGACTAGATGACCTCTCGAGGTCCCTTCCAGTTCTGTGATTCTATATTGTTAGAAATTAGAGGTGATACTAATTGTATGGGTTTACTTATTAATCTTTTTAAATGTTAGCCATGTAAACAGACAGTTCCTGTCTGTCACTATAGCTTTGATTCAGAGATCAAAAGGACATATTAACATATAGATGAGCTGTAAACATAGTAACATCACTCTGTTCGTCTCTCTTTGAAATGAATAGCAAATCATGTGAGAATGATGGAAAACAGGCAATTGCCTTATGTTAATCTTTGTAGATAAATACCGGTGATGCTTAAGAAATGGACCCACTTCAAAGTCCCCATAAGTGCCTATTGTTCGCCTAAGGACCCCAAGCTGTCACAAGAAGGCCTGAAACGATATAAAGATGTCTTGGGTCCCAATTATTTTTATCTCAGATCTGCTTAAGCTTCATCAGGGGAAGTTTGAGTCACAAGATTGAGATCCCAGTCCTAAGCTGGAACGCCCTGAATAAGATATTGGACGTTGGACTATAACCTATGGACTAAATTCTAAAAGAACTCTTTACAACTACAAAGCTCACCATCTCTGCTATGAACCTGAATCTCAAGAACTGTACTCACGTCTGCACATATACTGATCTTCTAACCAATACTCTCTCTCTTTTCTTTTTTAATAAATTTTAGTTTAGTTAATAAGAATTGGCTGTAGCGTGTATTTGGGTGGGATCTGGAATATTCATTAACCTGGGAGATAATGTGTGTGATCCTTTGGGACTGGTAGAACTTTTTTATATGATGAATAAGATTTTCAGTAATCCTCATCATATTTGACTTGGGTGTCTGGGTGGAGGCCTGAGGCTGGGTTACCTTAAGGGAACTGTGTTGTTGGCTTCTGGGTAACCAGTGAGGTATTACAGAAGCTGTTTTGTGCTGGGTTAGTAAATCTAAGTATTGGAATATCCACCAGCTTTGGGGATTGACTGCCCCATTCTTTGACGTTCACCCTAATTGAGTGACCTCAGTTGGCTCCCCTGAGACCCCGGTCACAGCTTCCAAGGGAGGTTGTGGAATCCCTGTCATTGGAAGTTTTTAAGAACAGGTCGGACAAGCACCTGTCAGGGATGGTCTAGGTTCACTTGGTCCTGCCTCGGTGCAGAGGGATGGACCAGATGACCTCTCAAGGTCCCTTCCAGCCTAAGTTTCTCCAATTCCCCAGAGAGTCTGCTGCTGCCTCTGCTTGCAGGTGGCCTTGAAGGAGAGACATCTTTTGGCCCTGAAGCTGCACAAGCCCTTGACAAGTAAAAACTTCCTGTGAATCTTGCGTTTGCTGCTCCTTAGCTTCTTTCCTCAGGAGTCACTGAGCACAAATGGGAGCTGTGAGAGGTTTAACTAGACAAACCACAGATGCCAAGACGCAGCAAGAGACAGGAGCCCAACTGCAACATGTCTGCTCTGTCGCATTGCACGTTTAAAGCCCTTCCAGAGAGCCAATTGAATGTAAGTGGCACTAGGATCCCCAGAGGCCACAGAGCAACTTTTAACCTTCAGGACAGAAACAAACGCACACCACAATATTAGCAGCTCAGGCTTCCGTTAAATGACTGATGCTTGATGACAATCACTAATATTAGCAGCGGGTTCTTCAAAGGACAGTGTTTATAACCAGAAACCAAAACAAGTTAGCATAAAAGCAAAGAAGAGAGTAACACAACTCCACTTGCCTAGAGTCTGACCCTGTCCTGGGATCCTGCATTCCCACAGGCAATATCATAGAATCAGAACTGGAAGGGACCTCGAGAGGTCATCTAGTCCAGTCCCCTGCACTCAAGGCAGGACTAAGGGCTTTTCTACACTGGCACTTTACAGCGCTGCAACTTTCTCGCTCAGGGGTGTGAAAAACACCCCCCTGAGCGCAGCAAGTTTCAGCGCTGTAAAGTGCCAGTGTGGACAGTGCCCCAGCGCTGGTAGCTACGCCCCTCGCTGCGCCGCGACCACACAAGCCACGTTAAAGTGCTGCCACGGTAGTGCTTTAACGTTGCCAGTGTAGACTAGTCTCAGGTATTATCTAGACCATTCCTGCCAGGTGTTTGTCCAACCCGTTCTTAAAAATCCCCAATGATGGAGATTCCATAACCTCCCTAGGCAATTTATTCCAGTGCTTAACCACCCTGACAATTAGGAAGTTTTTCCTAATGTCCAACCTAAACCCCCCTTGCTGCAATTTAAGCCCATTGCTTCTTGTTCTAACCTCAGAGGTTAAGAAGAACAATTTTTCTCCCTCCTTCTTGTAACAACCTTTTACATTTTGAAAACTGTTCTCATGTCCCGTCTCAGTCTTCTCTTCTCCAGTCTAAACAAACCCAATTTTTTCAATCTTCTCTCATAGGTCATGTTTTCTAGACCTTTAATCATTTTTGTTGCTCTTCTCTGGACTTTCTCCAGTTTGTCCACATCTTTCCTGAAATGTGGCGCCCAGAACTGGACACAATACTCCAGTTGAGGCCTATTCAGTGTGGAGTAGAGTGGAAGAATTTCTACTTATGTCTTGCTTACAATACTCCTGCTAATACACCCCAGAATGATGTTTGCTTTTTTGGCAACAGTGTTACACTGTTGACTCATATTTAGCTTGTGGTCCACTATGACCCCCCAGATCCCTTTCCGCAGTGCTCCTTCCTAGGCAGTCATTTCCCATTTTGTATATGTGCAACTGATTGTCCCTTCCTTAGTGGAGCACTTTGCATTTTTCCTTATTGAATTTCATCCTATTTACTTCAGACCATTTCTCCGGTTTGTCCAGAACATTTTGAATTTTAATCCTATCCTCCAAAACACTTGCAACCCCTCCTAGCTTGGTATCGTCCGCAAACTTTATAAGTGTACTCTCTATGCCATTATCTAAATCATTAATGAAGATATTGAACAGAACCAGACCCAGAACTGAGCCCTGCGGGACCCCACTCGTTATGCCCTTCCAGCATGACTGTGAACCACTGATAACTACTCTCTGGGAATGATTGACAACCAGTTATTCATCCACCTTATAGTAGCTCCATCTAGGTTGTATTTCCCTAGTTTGTTTATGAGAAGGTCATGCAAGACAGTATCAAAAGTCTTACTAAAGTCAAGATATACCACATCTACCGTTTCCCCCCATCCACAAGGCTTGTTACCCTGTCAAAGAAAGCTATCAGGTTGGTTTGACTCGATTTGTTCTTGACAAATCCATGCTGACTGTTACTTAACACCTCATTATCTTCTAGGTGTTTGCAAATTGATTTCTTAATTATTTGCTCCATTATTTTTCCAGGTACAGAAATTAAGCTGACTGGTCTGTAATTCCCCGGGTTGTCCTTATTTCCCTTTTTATAGATGGGCACTATATTTGCCCTTTTCCAGTATTTTGGAATGTCTCCCGTCTTCCATGACTTTTCAAAGATAATTGCTAATGGCTCAGATATCTCCTCAGTCAGCTCCTTGAGTATTGTAGTATGCATTTCATCAGGCCCTGGTGATTTGAAGACATGTAATTTGTCAAGTAATTTTTGACTTGTTCTTTTCCCTATTTTAGACTCTGATCATATCTCATTTTCACTGGCATTCACTGTTAGACGTCCAATCGCCACCAACCTTCTTGGTGAAAACCAAAGCAAAGAAGTCATTAAGCACCTCTGCCATTTCCACATTTTCTGTTATTTTCTTTCCCCCCTCATTGAGTAACGGGCCTTCTCTGTCCTTGGTCTTCCTCTTATTTCTAATGTATTTGTAGAATGTTTTCTTATTTCCTTTTATGTCCCTAGCTACTTTGATCTCATTTTGTGCCTTGGCCTTTCTAATTTTTCCCTACATACTTGTGTTATTTGTTTATATTCATCCTTTGTAATTTGACCGAGTTTCCACTTTTTGTAGGACTCTTTTTTTGAGTTTTAGATCATTGAAGATCTCCTGGTTAAGCCAGGGTGGTCTCTTCCCATACTTCCTATCTTTCCTACACAGTGGGATAGTTTGCTCTTGTGCCCTTAATAATGTCTCTTTGAAAAACTGCCAACTGTCTTCAATTGTTTTTCACCTTAGACTTGCTTCCCATGGGATTTTACTTACCAACTCCCTAAGTTTGCTAACGTCTGCCTTCTTGAAATCCATTGTCTTTATTGTGCTGTTCTCCCTCCTACCATTCCTTAGAAGCATGAACTCTACCATTTCATGATCACTTTCATGATCAATATCTCCTCTGTCGCCCGAGGAGTCAATATATAGACCTCCCCCCACTCCCCTGCACAATGTATAATATGCAGGTGGAAGGGAAGGGGAGGGGAGGGAATGGGAAGCTGAGCTGAGGTTAAACCTCTGTTCACCAGCAGGCAGCCAGAGTTAGTGCCAGCTCCATCAAAGAGAGCTTTGAGTCTGGGCAGGATTTTTTGCAAATCTCATATAATGACCACATTTCATTTTCAATTAGGCTTCATCTCCCAGAGGCTACTGCAGCCAAACCAGGAGATTTTAGGCACTAACAGTCTGGTGGCACCGCAGGGCTCCCTTACCTGCCTTGGCTCCACGCTGCTCCCGTCCCCCTGGCTCCTTGGGGGCGGGGCAGGGGTTCTCCGCGTACTGCCCTGGCCCCAAGCACCAACTCCGTAGTTCCCATTGGCCGGGAACTGCAGCCAATGGGAGCTGCGGGGGCGGTGCCTGCGGGCAACAGCGCACATAGACCCCCTGCCCCCCCCACCCCCCACACACACACATAGGAGCTGCTGTCAGAGGGATGTGCCAGTCGCTTTCGGGAGCCACCCGCCCCCTCACCCCCTCCTGCACCCCAACTCCCTGCCCCAGCCCAGAGCCCGCACCCAAACTCCCTCCCAGAGTCTGCACCCCGCACCCCCTCCCACACCCAAACACCCTCCCAGAGCCTGACCCCTCACCCCCTCCCACACCCAAACTCCCTCCCAGAGCCTGACCCCTCCCCCCTCCCAAACTCCCTCCCAGAGCCTGACTCCTCCCCCCTCCCGCACCCAAACTCCCTCCGAGCCTGACCCCTTCCCCCTCCCGCACCCAAACTCCCTCCCAGAGCCCACACCCCACACCTCCTCCTGCACCCCAACCCCCTGCCCCAGCCTGGTGAAAGTGAGTGAGGGTGGGGGAGAGCGACCAATGGAGGGAGGGGTAATGGAGTGAGTGGGGGTGGGGCCTCGGAAAAGGGGCAGGACAGGGGCATGGCCTCAGGGCAGGGGCGGGGTAAGGGTCTGAGTTTGTGCGATTAGACGGTTGGCAACCCTAACCACATTTCAGATGATGATGTTACTGAAAGTAGCAAACTCTCTCCACAGGCATGTTTTGTCAGCCATGAAACAAGCCCCATCTAAGCTTGGGGGGACCATGTATTTACTAAACCCTGGTATGCCTTTGCAGAGGCCAGATCTTGGCAAGGCTGGCTGTTGAAACCCCTGTAACCAAACTTTGCCCAGTTATGCTCTACCTGGATAGGACCAACACGTGCAATGGGAACTCCCTCTCATGCCTGCAACATGGGAACAAGAAATGCAGCTGTTCCATTTTCTGATGTTGAATATTTACTGGAGGAATTTAACACAAAACTCCAAACGCTAGTTAGGCAACTTGTGTGATTCATAACTGGACTGTTAATTGCAGAGACAATATGCTAGTGCTCTCAGGGCGTTCTTTTAAAATATGCACAGCTACTGCTGAACTTTGTAGTCTCAATATTGCCAATCCCAAGAATTCAAACACAATGAGATTGGCTCAAAAATCGTGAGATTTTAAAAGAATACATTTTTGGTCCTTTGCATTTGCCTTCGATTTTTGGAGCCTTTAAGAGTCACATTTTCAAGCCATCAGCAAGGCTAGAAACTTCCTTTGTTTTTCAAATGAGAGCTGAGATTTTTATGTAATCACGTGAATCCAGGAGCTGGAGCTTCAAGAAAATACGAGATATCAGGAGGCAAGTGATAAAATTGTGAGAACTGGCAACACTGTAGCAGCTTTTAAACCCAACGGGGTCATTGGGAGCATCTAGTCTGACTTCCTGCAGAACCCAGGCCAGAGAATGTCACCCGATGATTTCTGCATCCAGCCCAATAACTTGTGGTAGATCAGATGAAATTATTAACCCTACCTTTTCTTTGTGTCAGTAGTGATGAGGGAAGAGGCTGCTAACAACATGGAACTCAGATTCCCTGGAGAAAGTTGAAACTCATTATAAACAGCAGAGCTGTAGCTTATAGGCCAAATTCAACCCTGCTGTAAGTGAGGTCACATCCAGTGACGTCACCCACTTACACCACATTAAAATTTGGCCCTCATTCTTTAATACTCAAATTCCCCTTTTCTATATCCCTACGATACCCTGTTCTACAGACACTCGGAGCTGCAAAATTAGCCTAACGCTCTTGGTAAAATGGCAGATCGTTGCAAAAATATATATCGGACTGATTTTACTGGGTGCTATACAGCCTCAGGCCAGGGTAAATTGCCTGTCTGCAAGTATCAACTGGTGTAAATTACATGCTAAAGGAGCAAACGGGTGGGGCTATAGCAGGAAAAGCAACTTACAGTTCTGGAGGGTGTAAGATAAAAGGGTTGCTTTTCCTGTTGTAATCCTGCCTGTCTGCTCCCCGGCATGTACATTACACCAGTTTACCAATGTGTCCTCTAAATTACACCCGCCGTGGGTGACACCACACCTGAGTTTGGCCCATAATCCCAGCAACCAATGGCAATAGTCTCTTCTCTGCCTCCATAAAGAGAGAGGAGCTAGATTGTTGAATCCTGGTTGATGGAGCAAGGGAGGAAGGACAGAGCAGTACCATCCTCCCCACCTTCAGCTTCATGGTACTCTGTGGGAGCCCCTCCATTGTGGGTGGGGATGGGGGTGTGGGGGGGTGTTGGAAATCTGGGTGGGAATGGAAGCTCTCTGAAGAAACATGTCCTAACACGGCCCTGCACAGCTTACAGGGGGCAGTTCTCAGCCAGTGGCAGCGTGGCTCCTTTCGGTGTCTTTGCAGAGACAGGGGACCGCTGTGGAGTTGGGGAGATCCACTGCTTTTGGGGGGCAAAACCTCCCACCCATCACGCAGTGAGGAGAAATAGGGGCCAACCCCTGCCACCCAAAGAAGAATGAGGAGGAGACTCCCAGGCCACATCCTCAGTGGGTGTAAAGTGCTATCGCTCCATTGACTTCAATGCATTCGGAGTTATACTGATTTACACCCATTGAAGATGTGGCCCAGACAGTTTCCTACTTCCTATGTGGGGAGAACATGTAAGGGATGCATGTCGGTAGGCGTAAGCGTCAAGTTGCATTACTCATGTTGAACATAAGGTGGCAGCAGTGAGCCAAGGAGCCAGTATTAATCCTGGACAGAATAATGGTTCATTTGAGCTGTACCTGGGTTAGTCTTGTTCTAAATCTTTTGTTGTGGTTGGTTGTCAGAAATGAGGCGAAAGCCCACGGGTGGCGCTTTGTTGCTCTTTGTTTCCATGACCCCTTTCGATTCCTTTTTTTTTTTGTCCCCATTTATTTCTTGCTGGTTTCACTCACTTTATGTAACTCATTTTCTCATTCTTATGTCTTCGCCGCCTTTGTCATCTCCAGTTAGAAGAGAAGAGGTTTTATTTCCTGAGAGCGCAGGGAAATCCTTCCCCAGCCTCCCGGGAGGGAGGGGGGCTGAGATCTGTGTACTCCCACCAGGCACAGAATGCAAGTGATATTCAGAGATTAAGCTGGTAGAGTGGAACAAAGCCATCTATTGTCCAGGGTGCATTTGGAATGAAGTGTCACATGACAGCAAGGTCACTTCTGGGGGGTTTCTATGCACAGGAAATAGATGCAAACAGCATTAGACAGAGAGATTCGTATTTCATTTTTGCCTAAGTTTGTGACCATTTGCTTTCTATTTCTATTTCTATTTCTCTCTCTCTCTCTCTCTCACTCACACACACACACACACACACACACACACACGTTCAAAAGATCTGGCCTGATTTTTCAGTCACTGTATATAATAATAAGTAATTCCCAGACTTGCTGCTCAGATGCAATACCTCGGAAATCAAGCCCAAAATCTGACACAAGGATGTGTGGTTTCTCTAGCTTGCAGAGGGTGTATCTTTCATTACAATGCAAACAATTTTATTTAGTTTTTAATAAAAGTGCAGGGGCTTTGAGGTCGGGCTCGTTTCAAAAATCTAGGGGTATGAAAAAACTGTGTTCCAACTAAGAGCTGCATTGCAAAGCTATTGTCTGTGACAGAGGAAGCCTTGAATCTTCAGAACCATGTTAAAATGTAGTTATTTTCTGGATATTGACTCTAAAATAGCATCATAGGGTTCCGTGTTTAGCGATTCCTAATGACTTATATCAGAGGGGTAGCCGTGTTAGTCTGGATCTGTAAAAAGCAACAAAGAGTGCAGTGGGACCTTTAAGACTAACAGATGTATTGGAGCATAAGCTTTGGTGGGTGAATGCCCACTTCGTCGGATGCATGTGACATGGGCATTCACCCACGAAAGCTTATGCTCCAATACATCTTGTTAGTCTGAAAGGTGCCACAGGACTCTCTGTTGCTAATGACTTATGTTGCACATGCTTTCCATTTCCAGGTGGAAAGATAGGTATTCTAACGGCCAGCCCTGCAAACTGAGCCTGGGATGTGATAATCAAGATGGCTCTTACCAGCTTGTGACTCATCACCTGTAAAAATAAATTTAAAAAAAATCTGTAACTGCAACTTAGTTAGTAATTCGGTTGCCGATGCGTGAGCCGGCCTAGAATCCAGCTCACTCTCCCAGAGCTGAGCTGGCACTGCTGGGCTAATAGGAGAGAAACGCAAGAAGGTGTTATTCTTGTCACCAAAGAAATCAGGCAGGATTCTGGACAGACACTGGGAGCAGCGCTGTTGGCTGTGAAGGTGTCAGTTTACACTGACGTTTTTCTGACCATATAACTGTACTTTAATGCTACTCCATACACCCCCGGTAGGGCCTGAGCAAAGCCCAGATCTGGAAATCAGGAGCCTAAATACCTTTGGGGATCTGAGCCCTTTGTCCTTTGAATTTAAGCCTGGGACTAATAGCGACCTGAGCGATCTGTTCTTTTCCTGCCTACGGGGGCTCTCCATGGGCTGCTCTGTTACTTCCAGGCCGCAGCTGCCCAAGGAAAATGACCTGCTGCTGACAAGAGGTATTAGCAAACAGTCCCCAGTGGCTCCCCCTTAGCTGACAATGAAAGCACTGTAGGCACAACAGCACGTCCAGCCCCGTTCCAGGACGTGGGAATGGGGCCAGCGTTGACCTGCAGCAGGACTGAAGGGAGCTGCGGGTACTCGTCACTCGGAGATGTTGACTGGGAAAGGGGAGCACCCAGAAGGAGAGGTCAAGCTTGGAAATGTGGCTGCGAGCCCCTTGGGGCAAGGCCGTCGCTGTCTGGTCTGGCCAGTGCGTTGTACCTGCTGTGAAGCACCTATAGCGAGGGGGCGTGGCCTTCTGCAGAGACTGACGGGGGGGGGAGGGGAGGAGGGCCACGCACATTCCTACACAGCACTTACAAAAACTAATGGCCCTTCTAAAGCAACATGGTTTCCACTAGCCGGACATGACTCAGGATCCTTTGTGCAGTGGAAAGCTTTCAGCTTGAACTCTGTGCGCCGTGACCGGAGAGTGGTTGACTCTGTCCTTAAACAGGAATCCATTGATTCACCCATCGGCAATTGGAAAGCCAAAGCTGCGGGACGAGCTTAGGCCCTAATCCTGCCGGGTGCTGAGCATCTCGACTCCCACGGGCTGCTGGCACTTCCCAGCGCCAGACCCTCAGCTGGCACCTTGGCTGGCCGGCCCGACTGGAGCTGTCAGGGAGTCGCCAGGCATTGTCCCCTTTGTAGAAGATGCTATAGACACACAGGTGCACATCCTGAAAGGTTTGTAGACCCCTAACTTCCATTGGATTCAGCAGAAGGTAGGAGCCCCCATACCTTTGGGGAACTGGGCCACGGGGTCTTGTCATAAGGCAGCCGTATTTTCTTCTTGTGCACCCTGTTAGCAGGCGTTGGAGCTAATTCCTTCCGGCTCCTTGGAGCAGGGGAAGCTCATTGGACTCCACTCTGAATACAGTGGAGGGAGGAGTAACCCTCGGGCAAAGGGAGTTAGCGGATGTGTGAGCTGGGGGATTGGACAGTGGTATTCTGGGGCGTACTTGGCTGCTGATAAGGCCAGACCCGTGAGGAGTTTTTGTTTGGAGCTGGGGGCTCCAATAGCTACTGGGAGGGAAGGGGGCTCGTCACGCTGAGGCTACGGCTGCACTTGGAAAAAAGGTGCAGCTTGAAAAATGGGGTTGCTAACATGGTTTAAAATCCAGGTGAAGATGGGGCAAATGGTAACATGTGTTGGCTGGTCAAGGTGAACCCCTCGCCTTCCCTGGTAGGTTCATCTGCACCAACCAATATGTGTTTAACCTACAACTTACCCTGTCTGCACTCGGAGCTTAAACCATCTCAGTTACCAGGCGTTTAAAGACACCTTTTTTTATTTGTGTAGCGGCGGCCTCAGAGGGAGCTAGCCGCTGGGACAAACCCCTCTCCTAAAATCTGCCAGAGGGAGCTTTCTCTGCTCTGCCTGGGAAATGCCACAACAGGGATCCAGCAATTTTCACTCCCCCTGCTCCAGCTGCAGGGGGATGTGAACCCACACAACAAGGATCAATGAGGCAGGGCCGGCTCTAGGTTTTTTGCCGCCCCAAGCAAATAAAATTTTGGCTGCCCCCACCCCAGCCCTGGGCTCTCACACCCCCCCCACCAGTGGCCTCCCCCACCTGCACCCCCTGCTGCCCAGCCTTGGGCTCTCTCTTCCCCCCCACACCCGCACCCACTGCCGCCCCAGCCTTGGGCTCCCCCCCACCAGTGCTGACTCCGCCCGCTCCCCCCTCGCCGCCAGCCGGTCCGGCGCTAGCAGGGTCGGGGTAAGCAGCGGGGCTCCCGGGCCGCGCCTCAGCCCAGGGTCCCTCCAGCCGGGGCTCCTGCCTCCAGGACCGGCCGGGACCCGGGAGGGCAGAGCCGGGGGACCGCCCAGCAGGGGGCTGAGGAGCCGGGGCAGGGCAGCCCCAGAGGGAGCGGAGCCCCAGAGAGCAGGACGCGGCCCCGCACGGCAGTGCCCCACCCTCTATGGCCCCACTCCTGCTGCTGCTTCTGGCCACCCTGCCGCAGTCCCTGGGCGGCTCTGGCCGCTTCGCCCAGCCCCGGCTGCAGCGCTGGGGGGCGGCCGCCCTGCGGCACCTGCAGGTGGCTCCATGCGC
Organism: Emys orbicularis; assembly: GCF_028017835.1. Lineage (NCBI taxonomy): Eukaryota > Metazoa > Chordata > Testudines > Emydidae > Emys > Emys orbicularis. Next base: position 7,768,260 of record NC_088686.1, on the reverse strand, counting down.
CCCACAGGGCGGCCCCCAGCCTGAGTGTCCCGCGCTCAGAGCCTGCCCGGCCCAGCCACACGGTGTGGGCGCTGCTCCCCCACGGCGCGAACCACAGCGGCCCCAGGGCGCCTCCCGCACACGACATGCTGCTGCTGCCAGGGCCGGCTCTAGGCTTTTGCCACCCGAAGCAAAAAAAAAGAGATGGCCAGAATGCCGCCCCTGAAAATGTGCCGTCCCAAGCACGTGCTTGGTTTGCTGGTGCCTAGAGCCAGCCCTGCAACAAGGGCATTGCCCTGGGACCAATACAAAGATGAGGCCCTCAAGCTGCCATGGGAGATGTGTAAGGAACCTGTGCCACATACACAGTCAACAGCGTCCGGCAGGGAGCAAGCCTGGGACATTCAGCAGCAAAACCAGCTGAGCTAAAGGAGTAACTTTGTTCGCTGGGAGCCAGTCGCAGGCCCTTACGCTTGCTGGGGGCAGCCACAAGAGGGAGCCATGCACACACCCCTTAAGCCACTGTGTGGCAGGTGCACCCCAAACTGCACTGGAGTCAGTGAGGCGTGCGGAGTGTCTTGCAGTGGGATCAGGCCCTAATTTGCTGCAATTTCCTAGCACCACAAATGAAAAGACCCTTTAAAAACGGAGGCTAATCCTGATGCCAGGCTGGGGACTCAGGAGACCAGTTAGAGGAGACGCTGGCTGCCTGCGTTACGAGGCGGGGGTATGTGCGTGTTGCTGGCTGGGCACATGGTTTGAAAAATAAGTTCATGGATCTAAACCCGAAGGCCCTCCGTGCGTTGGGTCCAGACTGCAGTGGGAATGCCACATTTCTGGGTGGGGTGGGGCTGGGATGTATGGGGGTCTCAGGGCTGGTCCACACTACCCGCCTAATTCGGCGGGTAGAGATCGATCTTCTGGGATCGATTTATCGCGTCTCATCTGGATGCGATAGATCGATCCCAGAAGCGCTCCCCCGTCGACTGCGGAACTCCTGCTCGCCGAGAGGAGGAAGCGCTGTCGACGGGGGAGCCTGCCTGCGCCGCGTGGACCCGAAGTAAGTACTTTTAGTTCGATATAGGAAACGTCGACTTCAGCTACGCTATTCTCGTAGCTGAAGTTGCGTTTCCTATATCGATCCCCCGCCCCAGTGTGGACCAGCCCTCAGACAAGGCATCCACAGGTCCCAGAGCCAAACCTGATGGCCGCTCTTTCTGAATCAGGGAGCTTGGAATTGGGCTGGATGTACTAGCTGACCCCTGCATGGAGGAGTGCAACAGACAGCAGTGGCAACAGCAGTAGCATGCAAGGGACTGTCCCTGTGTGTGTGAGGCTGCAGTGAGGCTTGGAGCTTGGCATGAACTCCTGACCCGTTGAAGTCAATGGGAGCAGTAGCATCCAGCAGTGTTGTAGCCATGTCAGTCCCAGGATATGAGAGAGATGGGTGAGGTGATGTAGTTATTGGACCCAATTAACGATCTGTTCCATCGTGTATTGAGCTGCGGCACTCGGAGGACCTTTCCCAGAGCTTCCCCACCAGCTCTGTGGAGCTCTCTCACCCACAGAAGTTGGGCCAATAACAATACTACCTCGCTGTGATGAGGTACCTGCCCCACACTGAGCTCTAAGGGGTTAATAGAGCCCTGGGGAGGCTGCACAGGAAGCAGCCAATCAGAGAAGGGCTGAAGGGAGCAGCCAATCAGGGCCAAGCAGACCCATATAAAAAGGGAGCTGCAGGGGAGAGGAGGGCAGTTCTCTGCTGGGAGCCCAGGGAGGAAGGATTGTGTCTCTGGAGGGCTGAGAGAACTGCCAGCATCCTGGACAGAACAGTGCTGCTAGCAGGGACTGGGGGAGTGAGGGCCAGCTCCTGGCTGGCTGCTGGGGTTTGCAGGCTGAGGCCCTGAGGTGAGGGCAAAGAGGATGCTGGGCCCATGAGGAAGTAGCCAGATAATTTGCAGCAGCAGCCACTAAGGGAAGTGGCTGAACAGCGGACTGCAGGTCCCCTGGAAGCGGGGAGCCCAGAGTGTGGCACTGAAGGGGACACCGCGGTCCTTGGAGAAACATGGGTCCTGGAGCAGGAGTGATGGCGGTGAGACACCATCTGAAGAGGGTGCAGAGCTAATTCCCAAGACAGCCAGCAGGAGGCACCAAAGTGGTGAGTGAACCCCTTTACGGTCACCCACCTTGTCTCTCCAGTACAGCAGCATCCCAGCCCAGCTGCATAGGAGCCCTCACCCTGCCTCTGGGCAGGAGAAGAAGGAAGCCTTCCACTCCCTCTGCACCCGCTCAGTCCCCTGGCCCAACGCTCTTTCAATGCAGTCCCTAAAGCAGCTGTGGTTAGTGACAGCTACAAAGGCATCCACCCCTGTCGTCCCAGGGGAAGACTGGGAAACCCTGATCTCTCTGCCTGCAAGGGGGGAAGTGACTAAAAAGGGTTGTCTCCTTGTATTAGCCTTTTAAGCCGTATTTAAATAATAGGGGGTGGCGTGGGGGAGAGAGACTGACTGCTGGCTCCTGCAGACAGGAATTACAGTAGGTCAGGGCTGGTGCTACCATTAAGGCAAACTAGGCAGTTGCCTAGGGTGCCAAGATTTGGGGGCGCCAAAAAGCGGTGTCCCCAATTTTTTTTTACAGCGTTCCTGGGCTGAGCTGCCGGCGGCGCGCTGACATGTGCAGCTCAGACTCCCTTAATTATTACGGCAGCTCCCCACCCCAGCTCACCTTTGCTACGCCCCCCTCCCCGAGCACGCCGTCGCTGCTCCACTTCTCCCGCCTCCCAGGCTTGCGGCGCCAATCAGCTGTTTGGCGCCGCAAGCCTGGAAGGGGAGGAGAATTAGAGTGGGGGTGGCGTGCTCAGGGAGGAGGCGGAGCAGAGGTGAGCTGGGGTGGGGAGCTGCCGCACGGCTCCCCGGGGGCGGGGGAGAGAGCTGCCGCGGGGGGGGGGGGGCGTGCCTCAGGGCGGACAGGGGGTGGGGAGCTGCCGCAGGGCTGTGGGGGGGGAGGGGAGGGCGCAAGGTGGAAGTTTCGCCTAGGGCGCGAAACTTCCTTGCACCGGCCCTGCAGTAGGTCCAAACACACAGAGCTGGGCATGCTCCTCTCCCAGCCCTGTTTCCCCAGGCTTAGGTTTGCCCTCCCTGTGTCAGAAGCTCCCCTCCTGTTCCGCTGTATTTCTGCTGCCTGCCTGTGGCGCCCCTAACCTCCCCAGAGCTCCTCGCCCTGCTTCTTTTCCACACCCCCAAAGCAGCTCTCGCTAATGTGCCCCCCAGGGCTCTGCAGTGTTGGGTGTTGCTGCTCAGAGCCTTCCGGGGCACGCAGGTAGGCAAGGCAGTAAACAGTCTAGAGACCCAGACTGCGACTGGGAGGGGAAGTCTGGCCCGGGGGGGTAGAGAGCATGTTTTGGGGGACTGATTCTTGCAGGAGCTGGCTTCCCCTCGAGTGCTGGTTACAGCCGGGTGATGGGTTTCCTTCTCATCCCATGGATGTGCCATGCTGGAGCCCCTCCATGGGACCCCGTGCAGGTCCTACGCTTCCAGCAGCACTTGTGTTTAGCATAGAAGACAGGCCTTGCTGTTCTGGGCCCAGCCCCACCTCTGGGCCAGAGCAGGCCTGCTGGAGCAAACCCTGGAGGAGCAAGGCAAAGAGACCAGGCACTGCTCCAAGGCCCCTTTGCACTATCCTGGCTTAGCGCCCTCTTTGTCTGGGGCTGGCCCCTCTGCAGGAGGGTGCAATGGGGGGAATGGCCGTGACTGCTGTGAGTCCCTGCTCTGGGAAGGGCATTGGCTGTGGAGCGTAGCTCCCCTCCCCCCCGCCATGCACCCACCTCATTGGGTGGGAGTCAGGACTTCCATGAGCAGGACCGGCTCTAGGCACCCAGCAAAGCAAGCACGTGCTTGGGGCAGCACAATTCCAGGGGCGGCATTCCGGCCATTTTTTTGTTTGTTTGTTTGGGAAGTTGCGCTCTCGGAGCTTGGGGCGGCAAAAAACCTAGAGCCGGCTCTGTCCATGAGAGCAGAGGGAAGCGTCCCCAAAGCTCCCCTCCTCCCCCCATGCTTTGCTCCCTCCACTCGTGTTATTGAAAGGGGGCCCCTCGTGTTTGTGTAGAACCTCAGCTCTCACCAATGCTTCAGACTGATCCATGGCGTAACATTGTGCCAAGGCGGCCTGGCACTTGGCTCAGGGGGCTGGGATACCCTGGGCATGGGAGTTATATCCGGGCACAGGCAGACAGACCGTAGCCTGGCTGTTTGATCAGCGGCCAGCAAACCAATTCCAGCTGAACAGGTGTGGGCAGATTCCACATACAGAGCTGCAGTGATCTTTGGGTCAAACCATTGTTCAGGCCCCCAGCTGTGCTGTCTTGGGGACTCCCCAGATCCATAAGGGCCTCACCCGTGTGTGTGTGTGTGTGTGTGTGTGGTGAATGGAGCTGTGCCTTCAGACTGGGAGGCTGTGGTTAGTTTGGCGCATTGACACTTTTTGTACAGCACCATGCACATAGCTGGTGCTGTCTCCCACAGAAATAGCAATAAACCTGCTATCCCTCAAGCTTCATTTATTCTGTACTCCAGCAGATTTCTTTTCCAGTCAGTTTGCCAGTTATCATTGCTTTTTAGCATCTGTGATAAAGTCAGTCCTGAGAGATATAAGGGTGTGGTGGAGGGCAGATATATCGACCCTAGAATGGTGAAGGCCTGTTCCCTAGTACCTCAGGTTAACTAGAGCCACCTGAGGCCAGTTAAGAGCTGCCAGTGATCTTTAAAAATCGCTCTTCTGGTGAGCGTAAGGTGGGGAGAGATGCGAGACAGGCAGTGGCAAACCCAGCCGTGCCGGAGCGATGAACTGCCAAGCCTAGAAGTGCAGAGGCTCCGCCCTGGCAAGCCTTGGCACGAATTAAGCACTGCCCCTCCCTCTAGGGAAAGAAATAAGGTAACTGCTCCTTGGAGAAGGACTGGCAACTAGGAGCCAGCGTAGCAGGGTAACGCCCCGGAGAGGGGGCAGGGAAATGTTTCTGTTTGCGTTGAGAGTTGTTTTTTTTTGCTTAAGAGAACTTCTTGGGCCTACCTGGAGGCCCACCATGCAAATAAGGAACAATAAAACCAGAGTGAAGAGAAAAACCCTCCTGCGTCAGACTGATTTACTCCAGGCTCCCTATCTTGAGAAATACTGAGGCAAAGGAGGTATCTCGCCACGCTTCATGGATGCCATTTTCTGCGGTGGAGATCTGAGCTGTCCCGTAGGCCCCGTTTCTTGAAGGGCGTCCAGGCTTTGGTTAGCAGCCCAGCAAATCCCCGGCCCTGGTTTGTGGCTCTGCGAAGTGCCAAGCCGTGGGGCTAGACCTCCGAGCTGTGTGCTCCGAGAGCACGGCCCCTAGAAACTCGTCGGTGGAGCAGTTCCAAGTCCAGCCAGCAGAGGCCCAGATCAGGATAATAACTGAGCTGCTTTGTTCAGTGATGCTGGTGAGTTTCTGGAATGTTCCTTGGACTAGTGAACCATCCACATCGCCGCAGTCACAGAGCGAAGGGAGGGAGCAGGGAGGAAGCTCTTGGCACTAGAAGAGGTTGGGACAAAACAAAGCACCAGATGGTTTCAACTTCGACATAATACTTGGTGGAAAAGTGTTTGAACTGGGGATGAAAGAGCAACTGTGAAAAAACACCAAGGGTCAGAGCGGAAAACAGCTTCAGAGGAAAAATGGCAAAGGTTTACATAAAGAAATCCCCACCCCACCCACAAAGCTATCTCCGCTCACCAGGGCCGTAGCAACAAAGAACGTGGCCCCCTCCGAACGGTGGCCCCCTCCGAACATATGTCCGGGCGGGGCCCCTTACAATGCAGAAACTGGAATGTGGTATTTATTTTGCCACTTTTAGGGGCCCCCTTCCTTGCGGGGCCCCCTCCAGTCGGAGGGTACAGAGGGCGCTCGCTACGCCTCTGCCGCTCACATCTGTCCGGCGCAGCTCCTCGCAAAGTCACCTACCCTGGCTGTCTTCCGTGGAAGGATATTGTTCACTTCCTATTAAATGGCGAACTCCAAATTAAGTGAAAGCAAGTTCAGATCCCTGCTGGGGCTGGAAATACGCCCGAGTGCAATGGCATTTAGGGCAGCAGGATTCAGGGAATAGAAAATGAAGAGCAAGTCTAGCTGCTTGCAACAATCTAAATATTTTATGAAGGACGTTAGCTCTCACTTGACATCCCTTTGCAGTCAGCGGGGATGCCCAGTGTTAGAACTGGCCCTTCTGATAAGCTTTCCCTGGGGTTTGTTTGCTTGTTTTTATTTTTAAATCATTTCATGGCCATAAGCACGGCTTTGCAAAAAGGCCCCAATGCTGCAAGGAGCTCTGTGCAGATAGGCCCTATCCCCTGGTCGACTTCACTGTCGGACTGGGAGTCAGGACATGCATATTGATTTAGGCCTTGCCTGTATTCAAAGCTGCACCAGTTTAACTAAAGGTGTGAAATATTCTACAGCAACTTGGAATATAGACGGGAAGGCCCAGTACTGCAAACGCTGACATGCATGAGACGCTTTGGGCAGGTAACTCGTCCCGTTGAGATCACCTGCATAGAGTTACATGTTTGCAGCACAGGTCCCTTAACTAGTATGCAGCTGGAAGATGTGTTCCACAAACTAATGCGCACCGTTGAAACGGCTAGCCAGCTCCATAGCCTAAGACACTTCCGCTCTCCAATGCCATCCCAGCACAGCCAGCCTAGGATCTCACTATTCACCACTTCACTGCTGACTCTTGGGCCAGGGGCCAGTGCTGGCTACTTGCCACACTGGGCCCGCTACAGCCAAACAGCCCATCACTTGTCTGGATGTTCTCTTGAATCCTGTTTCCTGCACCACACACCCGGCAGCAGATTTGTTTCTGTGGCACTTGTCAGTTCCAGCTCTCTGCAGCTCACATCTACTAATGCATGTGTCTTCACCTCATGGAGCAGCCCCAGTCACAGCTGGGCAGCCAAGGCACGGCAGCCTTGAGTCTTGCACTCTGCGGAGTCATTTATGCCTGTGTAAATTGTGTACATCCTGTGCACGGGGGGTAAATGACTCCAACGAGGCGCAAGGCAGGGGAGAAGCAGATTCAGAGACGGTAAGTGGCCGAGCCAGGAACAGAACCCCGGTCTCCTGCCTCCCAGTTCAATGCCTTGTTGGTTGTTTTGCCATCACCCACAATGTACTGGACAAGACTCCGAAAGGGACTGGGTGTTTATCTGGACATCAAGATCATCCATATTGTTCGTACCGACAGCAGGTTTTGTGGAGGAGCTATTGCACCTTGTGCTTCAGAGTTTAAGCTGATCTCCAGCTGTTAGAGACCAGGACGAGACCGAATGTAGGGGGAAGATTACCCCACATCTGCAGCTACCCGGTTCTTACACCTTCTTCTGAATCATCTGGTTCTGGTGGCTGTTCGAAACTGGACTTTGGGGCAGATCTAGGGTGACCAGATGTCCCGATTTTATAGGGGCAGTCCTGATTTTTGGGTCTTTTTCTTATATAGGCTCCTATTTACACACACACACACCCCCGTCCCGATTTTTCACACTTGCTGTCTGGTCACCCTAGGCAGATCCAGTCTGGTGATGCCTATGTTCCTGCGCAAGGCACTTCCCAAATATAAAGAAGACATGGGTCCATATCCTCAAAGGGATTTAGGCACTGGACTCCCTGAAATCAATGGGAGTTAGGCTCCTAAGTATCTTTGAGGAGCTGGCCCATGGTCCCTGCCCTGAGGCGCTTAGGCCATGTGTATGGGGAACACTCAGGAAAGTTGAGCTGAACCAACTCAAGGTGTGAAGTAAACGCTCATAATTCAAAGCGCGTTAGACCCCGTGTGGATGATCTCATTCAGGAGCAAAGTGGCCTTGATGAAGATTGAGCGCCAGTGGATTCAGGCCCGGTCACTCCGGGGTGAAAAATCCACACACCCAGTGCCACAGCTATCCCGACTAACCCCCAGTGTAGACGGATCTACCCTGCGGGGTTACCGTGGCACCCTAGCTATGCCGCTATCGTGCCCACCATGCAGCCATGGCCTACAGTCACTTCGCTGATGAATGAGAGCATCCAGCTGGGGAGGTAACGCCCCAGAAGGCCAGGCCGTCCCACCTAACCGCTGATAGGGTGACACAGCTATTTAAATAACTGATGCCGGGCAAATGAAAAGCAGATACTCCTCCCTTAACGGGTCCTTAGGAGCCAGAAAGACTTAGCAAGTAACAGAGGCGTGTGGAGTGTGGATGATGGAGCTGACAAAAGGAAACCGCTCTGAGCTTGCAAAGGCATGTTCTTCGACGGGGAAGTACTTTGAGATTAAACACATGGCTCAAGTACCAGGTAAATGGCTCTGAGGGACAAATCCTGCTGTTCTACCTCCAGCAAAGCTCTGAGCAAAGCCAGTGGGAGCATGAACCCTAACTCATGAACCTTGATGCCCCCGGCACAGCTCTGGTGCCACCGCCCCCGCCCCCCCCAGTCTCTTGGATGGGGCAGAGATGGGTGTGACCCAGGGAACACTTGGTGCCAACCGGCACAGCTCTGGATCCCCTGGGTCAGCTATATGCATAAGAAGTCACCGAAGGGTTGCCTGTGAGGTCTCTTCCGAGAGCCAGTAGCCCACTGGTCATCATAATCACTGAGAAATGTGTGTGCGGATAATACGCAAGGAGTTCTGTCACTATACAGCAAATTATGTTCTTAAGGTGCGGGAGTTCAGGTGAGTCCCCGGGAGGTGACAGACCTCAGAGATGTTCCTTCCAGGCAGGAGGTAACAGGTGCTTCTCTCCCTGTCTGGTCATTTGTGTGTTGTGTATTGTCACCCTATGTGCAGTCTGAGCCAGGTGAGAACTGAGAGACTCAAAATCTATACGAGGGGAAATCAGCAGGAAGAAACAGACAGCAGTGGAGTGTCCTGTTTATGAATGAAGACAAAGGATAGGTCTGGGACATCTTGGAGTGCAAAGAAGCACACTGAGGCCTGGTCTACACTTCAAAGTTAGGTCGATGTAAGCTGCCTTGTGTCAATCTAGTTGTGCGTGTGTCTGCGTTTAAAGTTGTCTCCCACCGCGGTAAGCGCTCCATTACGCTGACATAGCAACACCACCTCCCCAAGCAGCGTTGAGCCCTGGTTGATGTACATAGGTCGACGCAGCGCGAGTGTAAACCTATGTCGACCCTAACAGTCCTCCAGCTGCTGTCCCACAATGCCTGACATTGACTGCTCTGGTCACAATTGTGAACTCTACTGCTCAGGGGACATGGAGACTGGAAGCTCCGCCCCCCCCCCCCCCCCCCCGCACCTTAAAGCCACCGTGAATTTTTGCAATGTCTTTTTCTGATGGTCTGGCTGAGCGAGCACACTCAGCACTGTTGTGTGCAACTCCACAGCTGACCATGCCAGCTATACGCTCCAGATGTGCTCTGGCCTGGAGTGGACAGGAAATACTGGATCTCCTGGGCCTGTGGGGAGAAGACACTGTGCAGGCATAGCTACTGACCAGCCATAGAAACGTCTCTGAGCAGATAGCACAGGGGATGCAGGAGAAGGGCTACGATGGGACCGGCAGCAGAACCGTGTGAAAGCCAAGGAGCTGCGGCAGGCACGCCAGACGGCCAGGGAGGCCAACAATCAATCAGGTCCTGAGCTGCACACCTGCCACTTTTACAAAGAACTGCATGCTCTGCTTGGCAGAGACCTCTCCCCCACCCCACGCACCCCCATGGAGACCTCTGAGGACCCGGAGGAGTATGGGGGACAGGTGAATGAGGGGTCCAGTTGTGCTGTGAGCCAGGACCTGGTTTTGTCTTCATCGCAATCCAGCCAGTCCCTGCAGTTGAGCACGGGCAAGTCCGAAGCAGGGGAGGAACCTCAGGTAAGTGTGTCAATAAATTTCCCATGCCAGTGATGGCACCCCCAACTTAGCAGGACACAGCTATTGACTGTTCATTCATTTACTCGTACTAGAAGAGGTAGTGGTACAGCAAAGCGAGGTAGCACTGTTATCTGCTTCTCATTCCCCTCTAGAGTTAGGCAGGGGGGCATGCGGAGTTGTTTGTTTACATACACAGGAATGTCTGTTGCATCCTCCTGAGACCAGGGCTGGCTCTCGGTTTTTTGCCGCCCCAAGCAAAAAATTTTTTTGGCTGCCCCCCAACCCAGCCCTGGGCTCCCCTCCCCCCCCAGTGTCCTCCCCCACCCGCACCCCCGCCGCCCCAGCCCTGGGCTCTCTCTTCCCCCCCCCACCCACCCACACCCCCTGCTGCCCCAGCCCTGGGCTCCTTCCCCCCCCCCCAAACGTGACTTCCTCGTTCACCACAGCAATCCCCGTTTACACTTGCAGTGGGGATCAAACCGTTTCTCCTATTTTTATTTCACTTTAGTATAAATCTCGCCCCCCCCCCCCCCCGTAACCCCATCTTTACTGCTCCAAATGCACATGGAAGACATAGGGACTAACCCCCTGCCCAGCCTGGCGGCGCCCTGCCCAGCCCACTCGGGCGGGGAAACGCCACGCCGCCCTGGGGAGACTCAGAGCAGCAGCGATGGCAGCAGCAGGACCCCTCCTCCCTCCCTGCATCCCGGGCCCCACTTCCCTCCCTCCCTGGCTCCTCACACACTCCAGGAGCCCCTCTCGCCGCCGCAGCCGGGCTCGGCTCCAGGGGACGATGCTCTGGCTCTCCCTGCCGCCCCGAGAAAAGAAAAGAAAAAAAAAAGTGGAAAGTGCCGCCCCAAGCACATGCTTGGAGCGCTGGTGCCTAGAGCCGGCCCTGCACCGAGAGAGCTCGATGACACGTCCATGGAGGGACTCTGCCATCCTCTCCAGATGGTTTCGAGGGATGGCAGCCTTATTTCTTCAGTGGCAGTAGGACGCTTTCTCACTCCAAGCGGTGATAACTGAGGCAGGCACCATTGCCTTAAACAGGCAGCCTATGGGCACCGGTGACTTTGAGACACCAGCAGCATCTGTGCTCTTTTTGCCTTTGTTACCTCAGGAGTGAGAGACCAGCTAAAACTGCCACCACCTATGTAGGCGGCAGGTATAATAGGCCAGGAGAGGCTAAACCTCCCCTGGTGCAGCCAACAGCGCCAGACACCCCGTTGCTGGTTTTGGCCGTTTGCAGGGAGGAAGTTTTTGCTTATTATTATGCCCCATGCAGGTTCCAGGGCGGCTGAGGAGGCGGTATCTGCTACTCCGCTTCCTGGGTTCATCAGTCATCTCCCTGGTCCAGGGAGGGGGAGTTTTGAATCATAACTGTTGCTTGCCGTTCATACTTGACTGACAAAGGTGCCGCTGTGTGGTTTTTTTTTGTCTGTAGCTCGGGACGTTGTGGCCTTGAGGGGTACAGTGTCATAAGCCAGGGAAGTAAGGGGTAGGCAGGATCCCCCTGGATCACTACTGGCACTTCAACTTCACCAATGGTAATCTGCCAATCAGGAAGGAAGGTCCCTGCTCGTAGCTTTCTGAACAGTCCTGTGTTCGTACACATGTGAGCATCATGCACCTTCCCTGACCAGGCAACACTGATGCCAGGGATCCCTGCTGATGCAATCTAGGCTCTAGAATGCATGTTATGATTTTATATGTAATCCTTTGTTTCCAGCAGGTCTAGCTACTACTGGAATCTCTCTGCTTTGTTAAATAAACTTGTACTGGATTTCACTATAAACATACCTAAGTGCTGCGTGTTGAGCGCAGCGGTGGTCTGAGGTGGAACTGGTAAGCTGAGCTGTTCTGCTTCGTTGGAAGCAGCAGATCGGTGAATACGGTGTGTGCCCCATGGAACAGGGGCTGGACGCTCCAGGGAGACGCTTGGAGGGCTCAAGGGTTGGAGGGTGCCAATTGCTAACCTGTAGAGGAACAGCAGGGTCGGCGAGGCCTAGAGGGGAGCATTGATGTTGCCTGGGCCCCAGGAGGCACAGATCAGGCATTTTCATGCTAAGGGCAGGTGGTAGCGAAGAGCCTCACAGTGCTGGGTACTCCCTGGCTGCGTCTCAGAGGGACAACCTGCAATGGGCCACGTGTGACTTGACCAGCGTTATTGGGTACTGCTTTCCTCTAAGGTGGTTTTTTTTGGGGGGTGGGGTGGGGGGGAGAACATGGAGGATCGCGACCGCCCATCCACCCCCAGCACACTCGTGGAGGGGCTTCCTGAGGCTAGTAGGAAGTGAGAACATGCTTCACTTCCCCCTTCCATATCCCCTCCTGCCCATGAGCCATGATTTTCCATTCACCCTTTCTCCCAGGGGGCTCCAGACAGAGGGGTATTTGGCTAGGATAGGCCAGTTAACACACCCACGCTTAGGCATAGACTTGGAGGCCTTTAACAACAGGAATGCTCGGAACTCTGGTTTCAGATAGGGTTATTATACGTCCGGCTTTTGGGTCTTTAAATAGCCGTCGGGGGGGGGAATTTTTAAAAAGCTAAAAATGTCGGGGATTTCCCCCCGGACGGCTATTTAAAGACCCAAAAGCGGCTGACAGGGCAGCCGCGCCAGATTGAGCCGCTCACTTGGGGCCTCTCCGGCAGCAAAAGCTCCCCCCCCCACTTTCCCCCCTCCCCTGCAGCTTCAGCACGCCGGCAGCGCTGCGTGGGGCATAGGCCCCGCTCCCGGCTCCGTCCCTTCCCCACCCCCATTCCAACCCCTTCCCCAAATCCCAGGCCCCGCCTCCTCCCCCGGGTGCGCCGCTTTTCCCTTCCACTCCCCTCCCTCCCAGATTTTTGCGCGGCAAGCCTGGGAGGGATGGGGGAGAAGCGGAGCGCTCACAGGAGGTGGCAGAGCGGAAGTGAGCTGGGGCATCGGGGCGCGGGGAGGGCTGCCCGCAGCAGGTAACCCGGGGGAGGGGGCCGCAGGGGAACCGCTCCTCGCCCCAGCTCACTTCCGCTTCGCCTCTGCCTGCTGCCTTGAGCGCTCAGCCGCGCCGCTCCGCTTCTCGCCCCCTCCCTCCCAGGCTTGCCGCGCGGACAGCTGATTCGAGGCAAGCCTGGGGGGGAGGCGGAGAAGCGGGGCGGCTGCGCGCTCAGGGGAGCAGGCAGAGCCGCAGCAGGAGGGTTGGATGGGGCGGGGGTTCTGGGGGGGCCTGTCAGGGGGTGGGGGTGTGGAGAGGGATTGGGGCAGTCAGGGGATAGGGAGGGTTAGATGGGTTGGGGGGGGAACAGTCGGGGGGGGCAGCGGTGGGATAGGCATGGGAGTCCCGGGGATCTGGCGGGGGCGGGGGTGTGGATAGGAGTCAGAACAGTCAGGGGACAGGTAGGGAGTAGGGTCCTAGGGGGGCAGTTGGGGTGGGGGGCTCTCAGGAGGGGGCAGTCGGGGACAAAGATAAGGGAGGCTTAGATAGGGGGTGGGGTGGTTAGGGGCAGGGGTCCCGGGAGGGGGTGATCAGGGGACAAGGAGCGGGGGGGTTGGATGGGTTGGGGGTTCTGTGGGGGGCAGTCAGGGGGCGGGAAGTGGGAGGGAGTGGCTGGGGGGGGGCTCCCCCCCCCCAGAGTGTCCTCTTTTTTTGAAAGTTCAAATATGGTAACCCTGGTTTCAGACCCTCTCCCCTGTAAATAAAATGCAGATACAAATCCAAGCAACGAATAGATACTAGCTTAACAGACTCTAGAGAGCTAAACTAGTCACCGCTCTCCCGACTGGCTCGGCAGCAGCATTCAGTGATGCTGGCAGACAAAGAAGGAAATCTGGGCCTGAAATTCTATTCGATTCAGCTTCTGACACTCAGCCTCTGGCACAATGGGCTCCATCCAGTTCATATTCTACCTCACCTTCCACCCTGCTGACTCTTCAAAGCTCTGCTGGCGTCTTGGGGTGTCTAGCCATGCAGGCTGCTCCCTATTTGCATGCCAGTTTCATGCTGCCATTTTCCCAGTGCCAGAGTAGTTGTCCAGCACCTATCTCAACTGTGATACACGCAGGGCAGTGCAACTGGAAGTCATCTGAAATCCAGATGTGGGGGTGGATGATTGTCTGTCAGTGATGGAAGAAGTCAGGGCCAGATTAAAGCACAGACACTGTTGCCCCATATCTATGGCCTCGGCTCCTGGAGTCACATAATTACATCAAAATATCATCATTTGCTGGGGGGGAAAAAAAAGTAAGTTGCTAATCCTCGTGGTCTTAAAGAAAAGCTGGAAAACACGAACCAAGTGTAATCAATGCAATGGTGTCTGTCTGAGTTTGCAGAGAGCCTGAAACAATGGCTCTGAGATGTGTGAACTGTCCTGTACATTTCAGTGGAGTGGTACCCCAAGACACACTTGTCTGGGCCTCCCAGCAGGAGGTTCTATGTGTGGATGGAGGAGAAGAGGGCAGTGGACCCAACCCAACCAGATACATCCCTGTGCTGAAGTATGTACTGGGGGGCCCCACTTCTTTGGGAGGGTAGGCAAAGAAGGCACATTCAGTGCTGCCCCTGAGGGGAACAGGAACCCCTTGCTGCTGCCTCTGTCTCTCTGGATGGGGACTCCCTGAAACCACTTCTCCAGGGGTGGGGAGTGGGGGCAGAACCAGGGGGCAGAGCCACGGGGTGAGGCGAGGTGGCCCTATAGTGTGGTTTGCCTTGGGCCCTGGATTGGTTTAATCTGGCTCTGGGAGAAGCTGAAAGGAGCTATAGCCCAAAGGCCTGGGGTGGTTCTCCATCTGACAGCACCATTTCTGAGATCGGGGAGGTACAGTAAAAATGGGGTGATGGGACGTGAAGACTTAGAAAGATGTAAATATTCACTGGAAGAGCCATTCTGTCGTAAACCGCAAGCGAACTCCTGCAGTCAGCTGACAAGGCCAGCATCCAGGAGAATTCCTTCAGGTGGGGGCGTTTAAAGCCCAGTGACTCAAGAAGAGGCTAGTTACAGGAGTTCTCCTCTGTGCCTGGCTGATGTGGGGCCCAATGAACCAGTGCAAAGGGAGTGTCACACGATACCCAGTCAGAAGGGTAACACTTCACACTTCCTTTGCACAAGACATAGAGCAACCATGATTTAAGCCTGTGGCATTTGTGTGGAGGCTCTTGTGGTAGGCTGATCCTTCTTCAGAATGGATGGCCTCAGAATAGAAGGCCTGCCAAGGAGCTAGGATCCTACCTGTTGAGTCTACCAGAGGATGACTAGAATGGATGTAAACCGGTACAGCATCCCCAGGCCGGTGGCTGACCTCTGGGCATGTGCATGGTACTTATGACCATAGCTGGGAAGCACAGCAAGGCCATGAGCCTGCAAGCTTCTCTACGTGGATGGACCACATGGGGGCAGGTGCAGGGGCCTCCCAAGCCTGGAGAAATGTGTAGGATTGGGGCCCGCACTACTTGTAGTCTCTAAGGCAGCTGCCTATTCACATTGCCTGGGGAAGCTGTTGTAAACTCTTCGCCGCTAGAAACCACTTCTATGTTTTACAAGAGCCTTCCAGATCTTGCACATCTGGGGAGATCATGAATGTTTTCAATGGAAACAAGCCCAAGAAGCAAAGAGAAAATGCAGGATTATAAAATAAATCACTTGACAGCATCCTGTATTCTCTGTTTACCGGAGACTACATTTGGACCAAAATGTGAATTTGGTAAACAAAAAATATTGTAAACCCTGGAGCCAATAGGAATGTTTCCACAATTGAAATTTATTCAATGAAAACAGTTTTTAAACAAATAAACCATCCCCTTACCATGTTTGAAATCCAGCACTCACTGAAAGTAAAACTGACAATGAACGAAAGTGAAACCGGCTTCAATGATCGGTCATGATCCAAGCTGAGTGAACTGCAACAAGCAAATAAAGACCATAAACAGAGCCAATTAAACTGGGCACTGGCCCCTGGAAGGTGGGCTGTGTTGGCAGGCTCTGTGAAGGCACGGGGGTTCACCTGCATGGGACGTTTACCGGACTGTGGCCTTGTATTGTAAAAATCCTTTCACTTGTATTAAGATGTTACTAGTAAGAGAGGTAAAGGCCAAGTTCCGAGCCCAGATACATTTGAGGATCTGGGACAAAGAGATTTGCTTTACTACATAGTTAGGTCAACATAAGCCACCTTGCGTCAACCTAGTTGTACACGTGTCTACACTTCAATCTGTCTCCCACCAATGTAAGTGACTTGTTACAGCAGGGATGGGCAAACTATGGCCCGCGGGCCAGATCCGGCCTGTCAGGGCTTTGGATCCGCCCGCGGGATTGCCAGCCCCGTGGTACAGCGGGGCTAAGGCAGGCTCCCTGCCTGCCCTGGCCCTGCACCGCTCCCGGAAGCAGCTGGCACCGCGGCCCCTGGGGGGAGCGAGAGGGGGCAGAGGGCTCCGCGCGCTGCCCTTGCCTGCAGGCACCGCCCCTCGCAGCTCCCATTGGCTGGGAACAGGGAACCGCGGCCAATGGGAGCTTCGGGGGAGGTACCTGCAGGCGAGGGCAGCACGCGGAGCCGCCTGCCCCAGCGGCCGCAGGGACATGGTGCTGGCCGCTTCCGGGAGCAGCGTGGGGCCAGGGCAGGCTGGGAGCCTGCCTTAGGCCCGCTGTGCACTGCTGCCACCCCAGAGCCGCTCAAGGTAAGCGGCGCCAGGCCAGAGCCCACACCCCGAACCCCTCCTGCACCCAGTGATGAGCTGCTAAAATCTTAACAATCGGTTCCCTATAAAAAGTTCTGATTTAAGGGATGTGCCACAGTATGTATTTTTTTGTACCAATAGGGTTACCATATGTCCGTATTTTCCCGGGAGGCGATTTAAGAACCAAAAAGCCTGACATCTCCAGGAAAATACGGATGTATGTTAACCCTACCTAAAGTTCTCTTTTAAAAAGATGGGCCTGAACTAGAAAGGAGCTCCGTTTCACACGTGTGGGTCCCCGCCACTCCCTGGGGGTGGTGTGCACATGTGTGGGTCCCAGCTGCTCCCTGCCCCCCTCATTGAAGCAGGTGTGAAGGGTCACTGCCCTGGGAACTGCAGGGCACCAGTGGACGTGGGGCTGGCTGCAGGCAGAGGCGTGGGGCAGGGCTAGGTGGAGGCAGGGGGTACGACACTGGAGGCAGGGGCTGGCTGCGGGCAGGGAGGTGCGGCAGGGGCTGGCTGCGGGCAGGGGCTGGCTGCGGGCAGGGGGTGCAGCAGGGGCTGGCTGCGGGCAGGGGGGTGCAGCAGGGGCTGGCTGCGGGCAGGGGGGTGCAGCAGGGGCTGGCTGCGGGCAGGGGGTGCAGCAGGGGCTGGCTGCGGGCAGGGGGGTGCAGCAGGGGCTGGCTGCGGGCAGGGGGTGCAGCAGGGGCTGGCTGCGGGCAGTGCTGGCTGCGGGCAGGGGGGTGCAGCAGGGGCTGGCTGCGGGCAGTGCTGGCTGCGGGCAGGGGGTGCAGCAGGGGCTGGCTGCGGGCAGTGCTGGCTGCGGGCAGGGGGTGCAGCAGGGGCTGGCTGCGGGCAGTGCTGGCTGCGGGCAGGGGGTGCAGCAGGGGCTGGCTGCGGGCAGTGCTGGCTGCGGGCAGGGGGTGCAGCAGGGGCTGCAGCAGGGGCTGGCTGTGGGCAGGGGGTGCAGCAGGGGCTGGCTGCGGGCAGGGGGGTGCAGCAGGGGCTGGCTGCGGGCAGTGCTGGCTGCGGGCAGGGGGTGCAGCAGGGGCTGGCTGCGGGCAGTGCTGGCTGCGGGCAGGGGGTGCAGCAGGGGCTGCAGCAGGGGCTGGCTGTGGGCAGGGGGTGCAGCAGGGGCTGGCTGCGGGCAGGGGGGTGCAGCAGGGGCTGGCTGCGGGCAGTGCTGGCTGCGGGCAGGGGGGTGCGGCAGGGGCTGGCTGCGGGCAGTGCTGGCTGCGGGCAGGGGGTGCAGCAGGGGCTGGCTGCGGGCAGGGGGTGCAGCAGGGGCTGGCTGCGGGCAGGGGGGGTGCAGCAGGGGCTGGCTGCGGGCAGGGGTGCAGCAGGGGCTGGCTGCGGGCAGTGCTGGCTGCGGGCAGAGGGTGCAGCAGGGGCTGGCTGCGGGCAGGGGGGTGCAGCAGGGGCTGGCTGCGGGCAGGGGGGTGGGTACTCACACGGGGACAGCAGCTCAGAGCAGCAGGATGCAGGCCAAGCCCAGCAGAGCAGCCAGGGACCCACCAGGAGCCCCAGGGCCAGAGATCCAAGGAGCAGCAGCAGCAACAGGGCCAGGAGGCAGCCCACATGGGTCCCTCAGTGTAGCGCCCCCCGGCGGCCGGGAGGAGGAATTACACGCTTCCCGGCCAGACCCCCATCAAAGCTTCCCTCACAGGGAAGCCAGTTAACAAGCGGTTCTAAAACTGCTTCAAAATTTAACAGGTTCGTGCGAACCGGCTCCAGCTCACCACTGCCTGCACCTCAACCCCCTGCCGCACCCTGCCGCCCTCCTGCACTGCAATCCCCTGCCCTGAGCCCCCTCCCACACCCTGCACCCCTCCTGCACCCAACCCCTTGCCCTGAGTCCCTTCCTGCACACCACACCCCCTCCCACACTCCCTCCCGCACCCCAACCCTCGGCCCGAGCCCTACACTCATGGCTCTGCCTGCAATTTCCCCACCCAGATGTGGCCCTTGGGCCAAAAAATTTGCCTACCCGTGTTACAGCGATGCAACCTCCTCAAGTGGCATTGAGCCACGGTACTCAGATCGACTCAGTGCATACTTATGTGGACCATAACAGTCCTCCAGCAACTGTCCCACAATGCCTGACACTGACCACTCTGGTCACAATTGTGAACTCCACTACCCAGGGGTCCCAGAGGCTGGAAGCCCCCCCTTAAAATCCGGTGAATTTTTAAAATTCTTTTTCCTGATTGTCCAGCTTGGTGAGTACTTAGCAGCTCTCCATTGTTGTGTACAGCTGCCACGCTGACCATAAGTACATAAGAACGGCCATACAGGGGCAGACCAAAGGTCCATCTAGCCCAGTATTCTGTCTTCCAACAGTGCCATGTCAGCTACACACTGCAGACGTATTCCAGCTGGGAGTAGACAGGAGATATTGGGGGAGAAGCAGCTGTGTGTCACAGCTACGGACCAGCCACAGAAACGTGGACATCTACAAGCAGATTGCACAGGGGTTGCAGGAGAGGGGGTACAACAGGGACCAGCAGCAGTGCCACGTGAAAGCACAGGACCTGTGGCAGGCCTATCAGAAGGCCGGGGAGGTCAACAGTCAATCTGATGTTGAGCCTCAGACCTGCTGCTCTTACAAAGAGCGGCACACAATACTTGGCGGTGACCTCACCACCATCCCACGCACCACCGTGGATACCTCAGAGGAGCCCGAGAGACAGACTCATGCTGTGAACAGCAAGGAGGAGGAGGAGCCGGGGGGCTGAGAGCCATTGAACCAAACTGGAAACCCTGTATAAGATGAAACCACTTCAAGCTGGGGGGTGTCCCAGCACCCACGGGAGGAGGGGGAGGAGGACGGGGTACGTGCCGGTGTAAGCAGCGCAGTTTTGAGCAGAGGGCTTCGCCCCTCGACTTAGCCACCGCCTCGTGCGGAGGTGGAGAACCGGAGAGTCCTGGCGAAGTGCCACTGCGGCCGTGGCGTAGTGTAGACAAGCCCTGCGACTGTCAGCGCCTTGGGGCAGGGCCTCACACAACCAGGCCCCTGGGCCTAGCGCCATACAGACGGATAGTGACCGGCAGTAATAAATAGGGGGCCGGCAAAGCAAGCCAGCCGCAGGCAGGCAGGGCGTGGCCCGGCTCTCAGCCCCCAGGTGGGTTTCGGGGGTACCCCAGGACATGGAGGGGCTTGCTGGCGGAGCCGGGCCGCTGCCGGGGGGGTCAGACGTGGCGGGTGAAGCAGCCCCAGCTTTCCCCGGGCTCCGCGCCTGCGGCCCCGGCAGCTCCTCCCCGACGGGCGGTGCCCGGCCAGTCCCCGCCCCGCTCGGCCTGGCGCCGGCTGCCTCCCCCTTGCAGCGCTCGGGCAACGGCCCCGGCACCGCGCGGGGAGCCGGAGCGAGCCGCCGGGCCGGGCATGGGAGCGGGGGCGGCGGCCGGGTGCGCAGGGCTCTGAAGCGGGTACGGGGCGCCAGGCCGGCCGGGGAGGGAGGAGGAGGCGGCATCGGGGGAGCGGGCTTGGAGGGTGCATGGGGGTGCACGGGGTACATTGAGGAGGAGGGAGCTGGCTGGGTGGGGGTGCACGGGGGAGGGGTGGGCTGTACTGGGGTGTATTGGGGAGGGGTGGGGTGCACGGGGTGCATTGAGGAGGGGGCTGGGTGGAGGTGCATGGGGGAGGAGTGGGGTACACTGGGGTGTATTGAGGAGGAGGGAGCTGGCTGGGTGGAGGTGCATGGGGGAGGAGTGGGGTACACTAGGGTGCATTGAGGGGGAGGGAGCTGGGTGGGTGGGAGTGCATGGGGGAGGGGTGGGGTGCATTGAGGAGGAGGGAGCTGGCTGGGTGGAGGTGCACGGGGGAGGAGTGGGGTGCACTGGGGTGCATTGAGGGGAGGGAGCTGGGTGGGGCACACGGTGGGGTGCACTGGGGTGCATTGAGGGGGAGGGAACTGGGTGGGGTGCACTGGGTTGCATTGAGAAGGAGGGAGCTGCCTGGGTGGGGGTGCATGGGGGAGGGGTGGGGTGCCCTGAGGAGGAGGGAGCTGGCTGGGTGGGGTGCATGGGGAGGGATGGGGTGCTTCGAGGGAGAGGGAGCTGGGTGAGGGTGCACAGGGGAAGGGTGCTTTGAGGGGGAGGGAGCTGGGTGAGGGTGCACGGGGGAGGGGTGGGGTGCATTGAGGGGGAGGGGGCTGGGTGGGGTACAAGGGGTGAATCTAGGGATGGGAGCAGCAGGGGGGTGGATTGGGGAGAACGAGGTGGGGCTTGTGCGGAGGGTGCAGCGGGGGATGCATTGAAAATGGGAGAGGTGTGCACCGAGAGGGGGAGCAGAGGAAGGGAGGGGGAGCTGGTGGGGAGGGGAGCATTGATGAGAGGGAAGCAGAGGAAGGGGGCGGGGGGAGAAGTGAGCAGAGGGAGGGGAAGGGGCAGGGGAGCATTGATGAGAGGGAAGTAGAGGAAGGGGGCGGGGGGGGGAGAAGTGAGCAGAGGGAGGGGAAGGGGCAGGGGAGCATTGATGAGAGGGAAGCAGAGGAAGGGGGCGGGGGGGAGAAGTGAGCAGAGGGAGGGGAAGGGGCAGGGGAGCCGGTGGGGAGGGGTGCATTCAGCTGGCAGCAGCTTGCAGCTCCCTTTTGTAAAGCTGCCTCCTTAGAGATGTTAATGCTGCGTGTGCTGTCCCGGTGCAGGCTCCTGTGAAGGACGCTGGCCCAGAACAGCGGCAGGGGCTTGGGGTGCATTGTACCCTCCTGAAGCGCTAACAAAAGCCTCCCTCTTTACTTTGCAGTGGCACTTGGGGTGCAGGCGGCCGCTGTGCGAGAGCTTCGTTCACAGGAAGGTGAGTGAGGGCAGGGGGGAGACATGGCTCAGGGGTCTGATCCTGGTTCCTGGCCAGTTTTACACCAGTGGAACTTCATTAACTGCAAGCGGGTGGCTCCTGGCTCAGGCTAGTGTAGGTGAGAGCAGAGCTGGGACGTGCCCCTGTTTGGCTGGCCGCAGTGGCTTTGTGGATTGAGGACATTGTCCGGGTTGCTAAGGATGGACAGTGATGCTTTGTTTGTACTGGAAGAGAGCAAAGCCCGTGCACGCAAGATTCACATAGTCCCTTTTCTTTGCCGTTAGATAACCCTTCTTGTCCCTGCGTGGGATTAACTTGGGGTGAGGGGGAGAATAAGCAGCATCTCTGGGCTATTTGGCTGGAATATATCCAGACCTTCCTTCCCAATGCTATTACTAACGCTGTCCATCACTAAGGAACTGGCTGGCTTTTCACCATTAATGCTGGTGTCTCTTTGCATTTTACTGGGCTTGGACAATAGAAACCGGGTAGTCAGTTTCATTGTTGTTTGCCCGTTGCCTGCTCCGGCTGCCGGGCCCTTGCACAGTGCTGCTAGGTTTGAGTTTGGTTGCAATCCAGATGAGCTCTGTTCTTTATTGATAGCCTCAGGGTTTTGAGTCTATTTCCATGAAAAGATGTGTTTTTGTTTTGTTTTTTTAAAGTTTGTTTTTTAAACAATATAAATTTTGGGCCTAAGTTACCTGACTCTACACTTAAAGAAACAGATGGTCACTGCCCTTTAGGTTTTAATAATATTGGTTGTCTAGTGATTGATCTGTTACTGAAAGCAAAGCTACCTCGGTAAGTAAGTTTACAGACAGCATCTGCTGTCTGGTAGTAAAACATGAGCTCTTTAAGATTTTGGACAATCTAGAAAGGTGTTTGGCAGAAGGCAGGGCATGGAGATGCAGCTGCAAACAAGGAGAAAATCCTGACACATCCTAGTCCCTGATTCTGCAGTTTGATCTGCCGGGGCACACCCCTGCCATCGCATAGTTTCAGCTGCAGGATTGGGGCCTCAGAAATGGCATGGAAGCCCGGCGCATCCGCCTAGCAGAATTGTACAGTGAGAGAGGGAAAACATGGGGTTTTACCTGCTGGGTGAATTAATTCTTTTTTTTCTTAATCCTTTGAATCTTCTTGGATTTTCATTTGTCCAACTGAGGGGAAAATGGTAATAAAAAGGTTACGGTGCTAAAAAGCCTGATTCCTGCTATTAAATAGATGCTCAGTGTTATGGCAGTGAGTCAGCATTGATAGGCTAGGGAGAGACAAAAGACTTATCAGAGCAAGTACAGGGTTGAGAACTCCTTGCAAATTACGTAATTGCTTATTTCCAGACAAATGGGATGTTGTGGGATATATCTGCCGCTTGCTTTCTTTGAAAATAATTAGCTCTGTGTATATACCTTGGGTTTTACCACACGAAGGGTTTCTAAAGTTCTTGCGATGTGCAAATTGCAGTAGTTCCTATAATCAAAACAGATGGGCACATTGTTTTTTCTTATTGATGCGAAGGCTTATTATTGAGGCTATTACAATGCACATACTGAAGTGTTGTGAATATTCAAAACGGTGTGCTGCTTTCTGAGCTATTAACATACATTTAGAGCACTTTATACACAATTTATCTTTTGCTAGTCTGTCAGGGAGCGCAACATGGTTAGCAGAATTCCCTTTCCCTGCCAACTTTAAAAGGCTTTAAGAGTTTGATTGGAAATACAGGCTGTGTTGAATAATTAGATGGGGGAACATGCTGATAGATGAGTGTGAGGTTCACAGTGACTAGTATTGGGCTGCAAAAATTATTAGTCTACTCAATGGGAAAGTGCAGATGCCAGCTGTAGAATTGACTTTGGTAGTGACCCTTGAAGAGAGTTCAGTGTGTTGTAAAGTGACTTACTGATACTAAGGTGCCATTTGCAAAATTGTCCTTTGGGGTTTTCCCCCCCCCCCCTTGGCGTCTCTGCCCCCATTGCCTTTTTGCATTGTCTGACATGTCAGGGAACTGTTGCTCTCATGAGATGAAATAAGGTACTGCAAGACTGTGAGTGGCATGGATTTATTTTAGAAATTATTCTGAAATGCATAAAAAGCAAAGAGCCCGGGTTTGCAGAATATATATATTGGAAGTAGGTGGTGAATCATGCCAATGTAGACACTGTTCAGATGGCCGAAAGAGAGTTCATTAACTGGGAGAGATAATGACTTTAGATAAGACAACCAATCACAGACCTTTCAGTGAGCTCAAATATCAGTCATTTCAATGGATGTTTTATTTATTTTGTGAAAAGGCCCTTTTTTTAAACATGACCTTTTTTTTTTTCCTCCTTGCCATATGCCTGTGTAATTCCTATTGTCAAATCAGTGGAAAGAGAAGAATAAGTTACAGTTTAATCTGTCAAACTGTGATCTTGCTTTTCAGTGTGGGAGGAGTGCTGCAGAAATGGCTTCTTGTCTTCTAAAATTAATGTTCTTGTTTTGATAGTGGTTTATGATACAGCACTCTAATAAGAATGTCTAACTCACAATCATTCAAATCTGCAAAGCAGTGAAGACTAATGGCAAAACCATAGGTACCGTATCATTGCTATTTCTTGAAAGGAATTACTTTTGTGATCCTTTGGAGGATAGCTTACTCATGAATATAAAAAAATTAGGGTGCAGGGCAGTAGCTTAGAGAAACGTTTTTGGAGCAACATAACTTAAATGGACAGGATTAAATGTGGCCGTGAAAATGAAAAATTACAGTAAATGATATTCCTTTAAAGGAAAGTGGCCAATGCGCTGATTGGTTTTCCTCCTATAACAACGTTGCTTTGTTGTTGATTACAGACTTACAAATGCAGTATTCATTTGTGCTGTGCTAATTGTATTATTCTTACCTGATCATGTTACTGGTTTATCAGGTAAATCTACCTCTCCATTGGTTTTATACGAAAGCTTGAAGTTTGATATTGGTTCGAGAGTTTACCATTCTAAGTAGCAGTCATCTCTGGAGCCTGTGTTATTAAATTTAGCTTGAAATTAAGTTGTATCAGGTCTCTGCAACATATATTGTGAAGGTTATCTGGTTCTCTTGAGAAGGTAGATTTAATCTAAGAGGTTTGGAAATTAGCAGGAAGGTTGAATTGGTCTCCTCCACAATTAAAATATTTTCCTTTCATCCTCCATACACCTGCTTCTTACTGTGATGCTTCACAAAATGTATGTGTAGGGAAGGATACCTTCATTATAAATATTTATTATAATATCCAACCTTTTTTCCTAAGCTTATTTTCTGTTAAGAATCTCCCATAAAACTTCCCTGATGCTAACTGGAAACTTGCTACACTGTCAATTTCCGTTGGTGGATTTGTCCCTTCTAAAAGTTTCACCATCTTCTAGTTTTAGTGCTTTTCCAATACTTTTAAGGGCTGAAGCCACCTTGAGGCTCTGATGAACGAAGAGCCATCGTTCTGTTAAAGCAGATAAATCTTTGGTTTTCTGCGCGGAACCATCTGTTGAAACTTTTAATGTTGGGAGAGTAAATACAAGGGCTTCAGTGCTGTAAAACAGATACAATGAAGGGTTGAATGTGAGGCTGAGCAAAACTACTTTATCAAAATACCCTCCCCCCTCGATATTTTTATTTATTTATTTATTTATTTATTTATATATATATATATATATATATATATATAAATATAAATATATATATATATATATATATATATATATATATATATATATATATATATATATATATATATATAAATAACTTGGAGACTGCATCTCGCAGCTAGTGAGTGATCCCTGACGTGGGCGACTCTATCAGCTGTGTCTGAGCATTGCTCTTGTATGGGGAGCGACTGAGCAGTGAAGACAAGCCAGACATTCCATCTAGTAGCTCAGCTGCTGGGCCATCTGGAGGGGAGATGAAAGGCCTGAGTTTAACTCTGGCTTTGTATTTTTTTTGTTTTGTTCCCCCCCGCCCCCCCCCCCCCCGTTCTAGGCCCTCTTTCCCCTGCCAATCTGCCTTCTCTCACATCTCCCCTACCGCCCCCAATGGAACATAACCCGCAGCGGTGACACAAAGTCAGTTTCTGCACTTGAAATTGCTGGAGGTCAGAGGCGCACTACAGTACAGTGTTCTGCTACTGCTGGCTTCGGTAACTGGGCTCCTTGATGGTGGCTCGCACGCTCCTTGGCTTTTCTGGGGCCAGTTGATGAGGTGAGCTCATGAGGCAAGAGCTCTTTAAGCACTGCTGAATAAGGCAGAGAGATGAGCAGGCATCTGGACTTGCTTTACAGAGTGTCCTGGAGCCTGGATTATAAACTGGAGGGTGTGTGGGGGAGGCTGCCCCAGCCTCTCTGGTTGGCTTCAACTGAAGAGGATTATTAGATGGCCTACAGAAAGATCTAGCTATCTAGCTAATCAATCTTTTTAAAGCTGTTGAGATGTTATGGGAAAACATGCAATGCTTTCCTGGAGAGTGGGGGAATGGAACACATTCTCTCTGCAGCTGGGGAGGGACTGCTAAGATTTCTGAGTTTTGAACCTGAAGTATTCCTTAATCTTTCCCCTACCGTGGTCTGGAAATAGGCCTTGCAGTGTGTCTGAAAGATCACTAAACTCTCTCCTCACCGTCCAACAGAGGCAACAATTTAGGGTGTGCTCTGCCAACAATGCCAACCTTCATTGCCCATCGGTCTGACTTTCTCCCCGACACCTTTGCACTTTGCCCCGTCCCTCATGCGTAAGTGGAGCTCCCTGTAAAAATCCACAACGTCACCACGCTCTTTCACACCCCTCCTTAAAACTCACCTCCACTGTAACGCGTACACAACACTGGACAATAGGTGGGCAGCTGGTGTGCTGTGACTGCTGATTATTGCAATAATCATATTGGTCTCGCTGTTCCCTTGGCCTCCACAGGACCCCCCATTCCTCCCCCGCCCACATCTGTCCATACCCACCTGTTATCTCATTGTATACTTGCATTATAAGCTTTTTGGTGGAGGGACCATCCTTCTGATAGATGCATGTGCAGCGCCTAGCACAATAGGTTCCTGACTGGGACCCCTACGTTGTACCACAGTACAAATAATAAGAACCCATTATGGAAATTCTTTTGCCACCAGCCCCCTTCATTTTTTTAAATCTGGGGCCTTTCAATGCTGCATCCGACTTCAGCTGACATGGTGCAACACATGGGCAAAGCTGTCTTTAAGGGCTGGTTAACGCAATGAAGTTTTATTGTGTCTGAGCACAGTTTACTCCTGGGGGAATTCTGTGCACAATATTTTTAAATTCTGCATATTTTAGTTGTCAACAACAAATATTCCCCCGGGAGTAGACCATTAAAGACAACCCCTATGACAACCCAATTCCTGTTTCTCTGCCCCCTTCCCCTCAGAGCCCAGCTGCAGGGCCCCTCCCGGCCCAGGCACCCACACCTCCTACCCCCAGAGCCCAGCCGTGGGGCAACCCCCAGCCCAGAAACCAGCACCCCTTCCCCCCCAGAGCCCAGCTGCAGGGTACCCCCCAGCCCAGACAGCCACACCCTTATCCCCCCCAAAACCCAGCTATGGGGCATCCTTCCAGCCTAGCCACCTGCACCCCCTATCTTCCAGAGCCCACGTGCAGGGCCCCCCAGCTCAGACACCTGCACTCCTCCCCCCGAGCCCAGGCATCCAGAGGGAGAAACAGCCTGATGCTGGGTGTTTGTAGGAGTTTCCTGCATGTCACCCCCTTCCTTCAGGGCATGCCGCCAACTGCAGCTGCTAGGAACTCTCCAGCTCCACCTCTCTTCCTCTCCCCCCCCGGCCCCCCCCCCCCCAATACCTTGTATTTGCAAGCTGGGCTCTGCTGGGTCCAGCAGCCCCTGATGGCAGCCAGGAGCTCTACAGCCCATTTCTGCAAGGGAAAAAGGAAATTCTGCGCAGAACATTAATTCTGCACAAATTCTGCATTGCTTAGTATTCCCCCAGATGTCAACAGTGGTGTTAACTGCCAAACTTCTGAACATGATTCATCCCAGGCTGTGCTGATTTCCAAGCAGAGGTCCGCATCATGTCCGCTACCATGAGGGTTCAGACACCGTGTAGGCCAGCCCAGAGATGGGAAGAACCCAAACCATTTAGAGTCTTGTAGTTGAAACCCACAGCTGTGTATTGCACCAAACTTATCTATGCTTGAAATGCTACAGCGGTACAGCAACAGAATTGCAGCTGTGCCGCTGCAGCGCTTCATGTAGACGCTATCTACGCTGGCAGGAGGGTCATAGGTAATCCACCTCCCCGAGAGGTTAGCACTGCCTACAAAAGGGACATAGATCGGCTTCACTGGGTCACTCAGAGATGTGGATTTTTCACCCCCCTGAGCCACGGTCAGTCTAGTTTTCTTGTGTAGAACAGCTCTCTAAGCCAATGCAGATTGGAGTTCGGGTGTCACCTGTTCCCTGTGGGATGTGCTCCTACACTGCATTCTGCAGTTCCAGAGCTGTGTGCAGGTGTAGGTCCCGGCTGAGTGCACTTTAGTAAGTAATTCTGGAGGTGACAGTGGCATAGACCGTGTTCTGACTCTCTTGCCGTTTCTGCCATTGGTGCTCACTTCACCAGCCTCTTGTCTGAATACCAAGAGCCTCTTGTCTGAGCTGTGAAGATGATGCGAAGGGCAGGGCATATAGGAGCCACAGTATCTGTAGCAGAGAACAAAAGGGGCCTGATTCTTCATTGTTCTACTCCTTGTGTAGTCATTCATGCGAGTGCACAGTGGGTGTAAGTGATTACACAAGGACCAAGGCAATTCAGAATCCAGCCCATGTGTTGAGAGCATGGCCTGTCGGCTGGCCTGTCTTCTCCCCTGGGGATTTCTGAAAGCTAATTATCAAAGATCATCGACTTGAGGCAGCTTTATCGCTGATTAGCCCTCTGCCGCTGAATGCTTGTTAGGTCTGATTTTGCGGCTTGCTGTGCTCTTGAAGAGCATTGAGTTTCTTCAAGCTTGTTTTTTTGGGCAGTAATGTCAGTAGCTGTCAGAGTAACTTAGCGGTCCTGAATGCCTGCAGGTGTCGCTAATAAAAGCAAAAGTACCCTTTGACACGACTATTTCATGGTCCCTGTTCTGCAGGAGACCCACGATGAGGAGGGGAGGAGAGATCCACGCTCCTCACGATTAGCACTTTGGTCAGGGGTTCTCCCATTGCAGTGTGGGTGCCGTTGAGAGTCTCAGCCTGAATGTGCAAGACAAAAACGGATACAAAACCTCCTAAACTTGAGAGGCCTTGGGCTGTGATCTCAGGCTGTAAAGTGTCTCTTCTGGCTTAGAATGTCTGCTTGTGCCTGTCCCTCCAGGCTGCCCTCCAGCGAAACAATTCTCCGAAAGCCCAAGACCTGTGCAGAAGGTCCTGGGTTGCATGCTTCTAATGACCATGTCGTCTGTCGGCATATGTTTCCATGCTCCGTTACATGTGTGAGACAAAAATGCAAATAAATGGCCATGTACCTATATGCAGAAAGGGTGGTTGGCCAGCTAATTCCACATAAGGCCTTGCGAGCTCATTGGCAGTCATGAATGATGGCTTGTTCCAGAGTTTTAAGAAGAGGAATAAATGTACAGTGGAAGGTGCGTCTACAGAAGCTGCTTTGTAGCCATGTCTGATCCCATTGCTCAGTGTCATTAGCAAGGCTGGAAACACCAAAAACTGGTTTAATAAAATGACGCGTTTGTTCGGAGTTCTTGGCAGTGGTCTTTTTTCATTTCTGGCAGGAAATTCTGCTTCTATCCCACGTATGGCTGAGATTGGGTCCTTTGATTATTAATTCATTTGCATAACCCCAGGCTGAGCTAACTTAATCCCCGACTTTAAGGAAGGTGGGAGGCATGCAGGTGTGTGGGTAATCCAGTAACATTTCTGGGGGGGTGTTTTGTTTTGTTTTTTAAATGTGCAGGCTGGCGTTCTGTGGCTGGGTTATTTTCCGAGAGGAGTTTTGTTTAGCTCTGCTGCTCTTTCACTTAATGGCTCACCTTGCACATGTCGTGGCTTGCAGCTTTTCAGTGCTCCGCATTAATGAGCTACAAGTCCATAAGAGCCCTGCCATGGTTGTGCTCTTTGCATGGACTTGAGACATTGATAAGAATTTGACCCATATGCGCTGGTTTCCATGACACAGTACCATATTTGCTTTGGGAGCTCCTTTCATGAGTGCTGACCGAGTCCTGGGGCTATGCTTGACCTGGCCAAGGCTTCTTAGCCTATGTGCAATGTACCTTAGGTGGCACGTGATCAGGATTCATCACCAAATTTGGTCTGCTGGTTGGATCATTAGCTTGCCCAGCTCAGGCCAGGTACTGACTGGGAGCGTGACATGAATGCTGATCCAGGCCAAGTAGCTGTACTGAGATTGGCCTCAATATACTCCGCACCCCAGAGCAGGAGGGTTGGTACAGTTTAATGAGCCACTATTTTGAACTGTAGAGAAAAACCTCAAGTGGTCTTGCATGCTACTGTCATGCCAATCTCCTCAGTTGCTGTGGACATAAGTACTTGAGCTACTTGTAGAGAAAAGGGGGCAACCCAGACTTTAGTTAGAGCGTGCGTGTGTGTGTGTGTGTGTGTGTGTGTGTTAGAAGTCAGTCTTTTTTTCTTCCTAGAAAAGGGAGAACACCGCTACACGCAGTCTTTCCGTTGGTGAACGTGGTTGCTGGTGCTATTTGAGTTTTCCTGCTGGTAAACAACCCAAGAGACGGGCAACATGTAGGATGGAAAAGATGAAGCAAGCTAGCATGGTCAGAGTAGAAATGTCTGTTCTTGGATAACTGTATGTTGTGTAGCATTGTCGGAGTGCATGGTGTGGCCCTACCTACAGTCTAATAACAGGCAAGGGTAAAAGGTGGAGGACAGCAAAGATGTAACACGAGACATTTCAGACGAGGGGCTCTAGAAATCTGTCCCTTAGTTTTGCTTCACACCGTTGACCTACAGTCAGCTCTGTTTCTACCGTGTGTGTTGTTTTTCTTCTTGCTATTGCAGACAAAGCATTACCTAAACCACCCAGGGAATAAATGTAGCTCCTGGGAACACTCGCTTCTTACACCACCTCATCTGCTGGCTCCAGTGAAGCTAAACAAGCTGCGTTTTGATGAACTGCTGCGAAGCAGCGAGTACTATCATGTAAACAGGGAAGCTCTTTGCATCAGCCTGACTCATTCAGTCTTTTGTGGGGAGGGGTCTCCTCTGTGCAGTGCAGAAATAATTATGTACTGGGTCTCTGCTGAATAAAGCAGAGCTAATGAGTATTGCTAACCAGGCCTTCGGTGCTACACCGGGGCCACTCAGCCAAATGACACTCCTTGCAATTCATGTTCGTATTGAAGATAACGTTTAGGGTAAGTTACATGGCTCTAGTATCAGAGGGGTAGCCGTGTTAGTCTGGATCTGTAAAAGCAGCAAAGAATCCTGTGGCACCTTATAGACTAACAGACGTATAGGAGCATGAGCTTTCGTGGGTGAATACCCACTTCTTCACTGGAGCAGGATGAAGTCCTTCAGTCTACTAAAATTCGCAGGTCAGGTGACCTAAGATGGAAGTAGATTCCACCTCCCTAATGTAATTGGTCCTAATTGATCTGAAAACTTGAAAAAGGCTTGCATGAGAATTGCCTTCTGCTGTCCATTTAATCACTGGGCTTCAGAGCTTCCTGAGACTCTAATAGTGGCCAAGTAGGATTTTTTTAGGGCTGTCAAGCGATTAAAAAAGTTAATCGCGATTAATCGCACTGTTAAACAAGAATAGAATACCATTTATTTAAATTTTTGGATGTTTTCTACATTTTCAAATATATTGATTTCAATTACAACACAGATTACAAAGTGTACAGTGCTCACTTTATATTTATTTTTGATTACAAGTGTTTGCACTGTAAAAAGACAAAAGAAATAGTATTTTCCAATTCACCTAATACAAGTACTGTAATGCAATTGTATCTTGCAATGCTGGCTACAAAAGTGCCATGCAAATGCCTGTTCTCACTTTCTGGTGACATTGTAATAAGAAGAGGGCAGCATTATCTCCTGTAAATGTAACCAACCTTGTTTGTCTTAGCGATTGGCTGAATGAGAAGTAGGACTGAGTGGACGTGTAGGCTCTGAAGTTTTACATTGTTTTGTTTTTGAGAGCAGTTTTATAGCAAAAAAAATAAATAAATCTACATTTGTAAGTTGCGCTTTCAGGACAAAGAGATTGCACTACAGTACTTGCATGAGGTGAATTGAAAAATACTATTTCTTCTGTTTATCATTTTTCAGTGCAAATATTTGTAATCAAAATATACACTTTGATTTCAATTACAACACAATACAAGATATATATGAAAATGTAGAAAAACATCCAAAATATTTAATAAATTTCAATTGGTAGTCTCTTGTTTTGCAGTGCGATTAAAACTGCGATTAATTGCAATAAAATTTTTTAATCGCGATTAATTTTTTTGAGTTAATCGCGTGAGTTAACTGTGATTAATCAACAGCCCTAATTTTTTTCTTAATTGAAATGGGGAAAAAAGTACCTCTGAGAAAGAACTAAAGCTCATCACCACCTTGATGGATTCAGAATCCCAGAAGAAATCATCCTAGCAGGAAATCCCAGGACCTGACTAGTTTTTCCTAAATCTTTGCTAGAATCGGGGAGCGCTCTCTGTTTTCACCCAGTTCAAAACAATAGGGAGAGTGGGTGGTAATAGCTGATTTTCGATTGTCTAAAGGTCGTTGTGTTTTTCCTTCAGCATCAACCTCTATTGATGCAGATTGAGTGTTGCTGCAGGTAACATGCGTGGGTGAGAGAAAGTTCTTCTCTGTTGCTGGGCTGTGGAATTCAGTAAAGCCAAGATGTATTAGAGCTTCTGAAAAGTCCTCAGTGCAGAGGCCCAGAGCCAGCCAAGTAGCATGTTCTTTCGCCCAGTAGGGGCAGTTGATTTGTTTCTCCTCTCTGGCATTTTAGCCTGGTTTCACGTCAGCGCTTGGATTGCTCCACTTCTCACTCGGCACTGCTGGTGAAACTGTTTACTGTGCAATTGCCTGCATCACTCAGCGTGCAAAAGCACGTCCAGTAAAGCCCTTCATCAGTGTAACCATCCAATGTCTCTTCCTCCCAGCAGGTGAGCGAGGTGGGTGATGGGATGGATGAAGCCGAGCAGGACCAGTATGAAGCCCGTCTCAAGGAGCTCTTTGACAGCTTTGACAGCACGGGCACTGGATCCCTTGGGCAGGAGGAGCTGACCGATCTGTGTCACGTGTTACATCTGGAGGAAGTGGCTCCTGGCGCGCTGCAACAGACGCTTCTGCAAGGCAACCTTCTTGGCAGGGTAAGGCTGACTGACTGTGGAGGGAGTAAGTGGCAGAGGCCATGTGCCCCTGCCAAAGCCAACAAGCACATCCTACCTCATGCAACTGTCTAGCAAAGGGGGATAATGAAAATGTGGGGCGTGCCCTGATTGTTGCATCTCAGTGGGAGCCCATGGGAACTTTCGGTTATTTAATTCAGAATCCCGGTCGTTACTGTAAATTAACGGCTTCTGTGACTTCTTGCAAGGGAAGAGGCAAAAAGAGCACTAGTCAATAAAGCTGCTTTTCCCTGCAAACTGTATTTTGCAGGACTTCTCTCAGTGCTCCCTGTTCTAGGCTAATGGCCTGACCTAGGCCGTTTCTAGGCTAGGGCAACCCACAATGGGGTAACTGGTTACACTGGCACCAAACCCTAACGTAGATACGGTGCACCAGGGCACAGCAGGGCTTGCGCTGGTGTGTTACCCAACTGAGATGCACCGATGCAGCGTATGCACATGAGGGGTTTGTAAAGATGTAACCGTGCTGATGTTGCTAGGTGAAGGTAGGAGGCTGCTTATCTCCTCTGCTGTAAAAGGTAATGACCCTTATACAGTGACTCTCCTCTCAGCTGCTTGTAAGCAGAAGCCAAGAGTGACTCAATTCGAGCGTAATCTTTACCGTAAGAAAATAGCCTTCTTTTCCCTATGGCTTTCACTTGAACTGAAACAAGCGCACAGAGCAGTTGCCGAAAGAGGAATTCGTGACAGTGAGGAAGAAAACTATTGCTAATGAATGCATTTCGTAAGACTTTAAGGAAGTCAGTCACACTGAGTCTTTGGGCAAGAGTCACTTCCTTTCCGATGCAGAGCGGAGTGACTTCTGCTTCAACTATTGCACTCAACTAAGGGGGTTTGTTTACACACAAACTGCCTTTAACTCGGATGTTGCCCTGATTTAATTAAACTGGTGCAGCTTTGTTTGGTACACTCTTACACTCGTTTAAACCTGTTTTCATCCTATGTAAGATGGTGCATCAATTTAGCTTATGCCTGTTAAATAACAGATATAAACCAGATTTAAACTGATGTAAGTGTGTCCACACACCTAAAGTTGCACCGGTATAACTCAGTTGGGGCAACATCAACACGTCTAATTAAATGGCTGCAACATTTAGACCGGCCCTTATGACACTCTGTCCAAATATACTCCTGGCAGCAGGCTTGGAAACGGGCCATCATTGGTTCTACAGGTGTTCATTAACTTTCCATGCAAGTGATCTGGCTTTGTTTCAGTTTTGATACTGTTTGTGTTTAAAGTATTTTCCCTTTATTTCTTCCATGGGGTGGTGGTAAGAAGAAATCCTGTGACTTTGTGCTCCAGCGGCCTTCCAGATAGCGGGGAGGGGGTGTTCAGTCTTTGTCTAATGGCCTCAATTATTATAGAATTCTTAAAACTGAGGCTAGTTTCAGACATGACGTTGATCTTTTACATTTACAGTCCACTGTATCCTCCCACTCTACAGAGAGCATGGGATTTCCTCAGATGTAACCAGAATACACTGCTGTGACTCCTGAGCGGGTGGATTATGTGGAGGAGCAGCTGTGGTCTGTGAATTGTTCGCCACAGCCGAGCTTCCCTCTTGCTAGCTCACAGAATCTGTGTACAGTGATCCTGTGTACCAGATTTAGTACCAGCTTGTCTGGATAATGGTGGTGCAAGTGAATGCACCTGTTTTTAAAGCAGCATTAGGGTGTGATGGTTGCTTTATAGACTTCAAGATCAGCCTGTTGCTCAGTGTGAACCAGGTGTGCATCATGGGACTTTCAAACTTAAAACAAATGTCACGTGTTGCTGGGCTGTATCCTATTGCACAAGACGCCTGCCCCTGAAAATGAAGGGCTTCGGCGCTGAAAGCCTTTGTTTCATAAAACTCCTTAAAATCAGGAAAACAGAGGAAGCTAGGGCCAAGTTTCCTCTGCTTCAGACTAGGGCAAATGCAATAATTTGACCTGCAAATTTCTCACCAAACCTAATCTCCCTCAGACAAAATAACTTTGTAAAAAAGAAACTTCCTCCCCCTTGGTTGAGATTCTCTTGCTGATGGGACTTGCTGGCAGGGAAGCATTAATGGATACAAGAGGAGACTTCTGACCTTTCCAAATAGCAGCATGGCATTTGCTTGAATACTAGTTAGTTACTTTCCACACCAGCTCGAACTTTTTCCGTTCAGACGCGATCATCCGGCTTTGCTGCGGAACATGAGAGCAGACAGGGGTGGGGAATAAGGGGTGCCTCAAAAGCGTGGTTGCTTGAATTTTGCCAGGGAATTTGGCCAGCTATGCTAGCTGTAAAGCTAGAACCAAGTCCCTTGTCAGATGCCCACTTGGAGAGTAACCAGGGACAAGGTAAAAAGGAAACGTTGGAAATGCTCAGCCTAAATAAAAGAAGAGGCTGCTATTAAAGAATGTCATGAGGACTGAATCACTCTTGCATAGTTACCACAACGTGCTTAATCTCTTAAAGCTTTCCTGAGGCGAATACAATGTTTTTTGGGGTTTTTTTGGCTTTGGGAACAGTTATGTTATAGTCTCGTGTCTTAATGAGAGTTCTGATAATCTGTCTTCAGCCTCTCCTCATGCCTCCCCGCTTACCCCACTTGCTAGTGGCATCAATGGTCCATGCCTGAGTATGAACCTGATTTAATGGTTATCAAATCCTTTGGGCTTCCTAGGGAGGTTGTCAAGAGACTGGCAGTAAACACGCTGCTCCCTAATGGAGGTCTATTCCATCAGCACCAATCTAGTTCCTGCAGATGGTTACTCTCCACACTATGAGTGGCTTTTGTTTTGTGTATTTAAAAAGCAACCTTGTTTTAAAGGACACTTGTGCGGTGGGGGAGAAATGAACTGACGTGTCTAAGCAGTTGCAACTCGGCAAGTCATGTGCAAGCTTTTGTATTTGATGTTTGCCTATGAATAATGAATACACGAAGTCGCGGCATGTAGTATGGTATTTGCCCAGTGCCCCGGTGATGAAAGTTATATAGCAATGCATACAACAAACACTGCTTCTGATGTACTTGGTGGTTATCTGGAATCATGTCAGTTTGAATTAAGCTAACATACCACTTTCTGTGCATAAAACTCTAAGGATTAACCAATCCATTCTACCTTCCCGGTATGTCTTGGTTATAGAAATCCGATAGTTTGTCTTGCAGTAGGACTAACCCAACTCTCTCTATCCTTTCTTATCTCCATTGTGTACTAAGGCAGTGCTCAAAATAACCCTTCAAATTCCTCTGTGGGGTGCATTTCATCGTGCCTTTTGAAATACAGTAGCCAGGGTGCTTGTACATTTCGGTCTATTTTCTGGACTTTAACAGTTAACTATGGTTCTTGCATCATAAATGCTCAGTAGGGAATAAAAAAATTAGTGTTAGTGTGACTTTTGCATCAGTTGTGCTTCTAGTTCAGCCACACTGAAAATGTACTAGGTGCCTCCCAAAACAAGGAGACCTGGTCCCTGCCTTAGAGTTGAAATGTGAGGTTAGACCATGTAGCCATTGGAATGTATTTTACCTAGTTCCTTTCAGATGGCAGAAGCTTTATGCTGAACTGTAATAGCTGAATGTTTGCTGCTTGTGAAGGATCAGTTTAGTTTTACAGCTACATAGGTTCATACAGATCTCAATAGCGATTCCTTGCATCTAGTCAGCATTTAATGCTGTCGATAACTTTCCTCTATGGCCTCAATGATAAAACTAGCTCTTTAAGGAAACTTGTCTTTCGATTTGATTTTCAACAAAAGGAGACAACCAAAGTTTCCATCCCAAGAATCTTAAGTTTAAAGAACTACCAAGGAGAGTCTGTTTCTGGTAGTGCTCTATGCTGTTCCTTCATGCTGTATAAAGACAGCCTCCCAGCTCTTTCCTGCTGATCCTGACTTCTCTTTGATGGGAGGACTTTGGTATTGGGAGGACTGGGTTGGTTCCATCGCAGGAGGCTAAAACCTCTGGCTGTCCCAGCCCCTGTTTCTGGGGAGTATTGAGGCTCCGGCAGTCCAAGTATCCAGCACATTAGAGACACGTATTAAACAGCATACAGCTTACGCTGTGCCAATACCTAGTGGAGATGGGTGGGCGGCCTGGCCTGGTCTAAACTGGGGTTCGTAGCCACTGAGGTTGATACACCCATGCGACCCATAGTGCTGATGTGCTGTACTCGTGTAAACTGTACCTGGATTTAATGCAGATTGAATCCTGTAGTGATGCCAGTGGTTAAAACTCTGGTGTAGACAAGGCTGAAGACTCTCTTGTGGCCTTCTTCAGGAGAAGCTGGAAGAGGTCGGGTTTCAGACAGATACGCCTGATGTAAAAAGCAAACGGGCAAACATGCACAGAGAGCACCTGCTCCGTTCGTTTTCCTTTTGCAGCTCCCCTTTAAAGGGCTGCCAGCTGCCTCCCTGAAATCTCTTAGCAAAGTCTGCCACGATAACATTCTGTATCTCTCTTCCATTCTGTAATTTTTTGTGTGTGCATATAAAATGGGCTGTTTAAGAATCCATCTATCCCAGTTTATTCTCCACCTGAGGTCGTTCTCTGTCTGTGACCGTATGGTTGGTTGCTGTGGGAATGAATTCACAAACAGAGGATTATGACTTCAAGTCGAGAATCTTCTATGAAGAACAAGGAAAGGGAAATATAAGAAGCTGGTACCAGATTCTCTCATGGGAGAGGTAACTTGAAGAGTGTTGATTTGGCTTGTGTTGAGGCGAATAGTGAAAATAATGAATAGTTTGACACACACACCAGCGCAGGGTCCCTTCTAGGCCTATATTGCTACGATTCTGTTTTTTCTTTCTAGTGCTGATAAGGGTGCTAGTTTATAGGAAGCTTCCTTCTAAAAATGGGTCTCAGGATTTCTAAACACTGTCAGGAAAATGCTGCAACGTGCAGTTCAGTTAGCCTCTGATCACTGTGGGGAAACTGAGCCATCCTATCTATGTACGTATTGTCTGTTGATTTACTTGTACTTGGATAATTCTTCTCACCTGGGACAAGATGCCTTATTCAGTGGGTGAGTACAATATAATTTAGTCTTTGTCTTCCTCTTCCTTGTGAGGACGTGGTGAGTAGATTGTGTGCATGGGATGAGAAATCCCCAGGATCATTTTGCAAGGCTATCGTAAATAGTGCACCAAACCCAACTTTTTTTCCCCCCCCAGTAGCCTAAATCTGCTAAATAGTG
The DNA here is from genome assembly GCF_028017835.1 of Emys orbicularis. NCBI lineage: Eukaryota > Metazoa > Chordata > Testudines > Emydidae > Emys > Emys orbicularis. Next base: position 7,730,401 of record NC_088686.1, on the reverse strand, counting down.
GCAATAATTGTAAAGCTTTGGGACTGGGACCTTTCCTCCCTACCTGTTTGTAGCAGCATCTAGCACAATGGGCCACTGGGTTGCTAATGCCATACAGAACTAATGCTGTGTCATTCTACTCCATTTTATTTCCTGTTTGTTATGCATTAGGAGCTTTGTAGTAAATGCTGTACCAACAGCACATGGGACCTACAAACTTGAGAGCTCTGCCAATTGCTAGATTCTGAAATGTCATTTGGACTCCCGTTAATTCAGTCATCAAGAGCATTAAACTTTACATCTGCTGTAACTATTTCACCACGGTGCTCTCTTCCTTCTGTTTTGAAGGGGCTTAGGAGTTTTTTTGATCTTGAGTTTCTAAGACTGTTTTTCAGAAGTTGAGGTAAATGGAGCTGCAGTCGAACCTCAGAATTACGAAAACCTCAGGAATGGAGGATGTTCGTAACTCTGAAATGTTTGTAATTCTGAACAAAATGTTTTGGTGGCTCTTTCAAAAGTTTACAACTGAACATTGACTTAATACAGCTTTGAAACTTTACTATGCAGGAGAAAAATGCTGCTTTCCCTTGATTTTTTTTTTTTTTTTGTAGTTTAAGTTTAATGCAGGACTGTACTGTTGTTTTTTTGTTTCTTCTACTGTGTACTTCCAGTTCCAAATGAGCTGTGTGGTTGACTGGTCAGTTCATAACTCTGAGGTTCTCCTGTATGTTCAATAGCTGTGCTAGTGTATTTGTACAGGCTTTGCTGTATCGCAGATTGTCTGATAGAACAGTATCTCCACTTCCATATCTTGACAAGCTTTTTCAAATCTCTGTGTACTGTACCTCCATCGGCCTTTAAAAAAGGCTGGGAAATGAATGTGTCAGTAAAGAAATTGCATGGTGACAATAGCCATTGCTTGAGGATCTTTGGTGTAAAGGGACAACTAGCTTTTAAAACTGTAATTTTGAGTTTGAGGTGCAGTCTGTCTGGGGGTCCCCTGGTCAGTTCTTTGAGTGTGTTCCTTTTTTACTTTTAGCAATTGCATTTTCTCCAGACTTAAATGATATTTTTTGTGAAAGACTCATACAAACATAAGGTCTGTTTCATCATTTTCTTTGGACAGCCAAGATCAAATGTGCAATATAAACAACAAAAGAATACTTCCTCCCCTCTTTCTCTTTCTCTCTCTCTTCCCCCCCCCCCCACCCCCCCACCCCCGTCTTTGGTTTTAATGATTTTTACTGTATGACAGAAGCAGGTTTAAAAAACAAACCAACCCTCACATGTTCACTCTTTCAGTTGACTGTGTCCCTCTAGCAGCTAAATCTTAGCGTTCAGAGATCACATGCCAAATTGTATTCCTCATGAGAGGCCTCCCAGCCCTTTTCCAATGGGACGACTTGTATTTTTGTTGTCATTTCCTTCATAGTCTCCATTTTGGGCAGGGCACCTGTACATTTTCTCAAGTTCCCCGGGGTTCTTGTTTCACGGCTAAACACACTATTGTGGTACCTTGCAGTGATGTATTGTAGGACTAATTATTTGCATTTTTAATCCCATTGCATAGCTGATTGCAATGTTAATTTTTTAAGACTACTATCCGCTTCTTCCCTGAAGACTAATCTCCTTTGGATTCTACTTGAAGCGGTCATGGTGAAATTGCTTCGTGTGATAAAAATGAGCCATCTGTCCCGTGTGCAGCTGTTTGGCTAGAGTTAAACACCAAGGGAAACGCACTGGTTCTACTCTCCCCTCCCTGCCCTCTCCTTCCCCTTCCTTAACTCTGCTTGTAAAACTCATTCAATTGCATAGCAAACTCTGACTTGGCAGGAAATATCTCTTTAAGCCTTTAGCATTGATATATTGTGCAGCAGCTTCCTTCAAAACAATGAGCACTCTGTTAGGTGAGAACAATATACTAATACTCCCCCCGCCCCCCCCCCCCATTCGCTAGCTATACATATCTACTCTTGAGTACTTAAGGGGTTATTCTTTGCCTCTCTGCTAAGAGAGGTATCTGAATAATTCCCACTAGTTATTGGTTGTATCCCTCGCACACTGATGGGAGAACAGACACCCCCCCCTTTTTTTACGTGTTTCTCATCGCACATAAATAGTCGCCAGCAATTTACAAGTAGCTGGAGTTTGTTCCGTATAGTACAGTAGGAATAATCCACTAACTAAATTAAGCAGCAAGCCCATGCGAGTGATGCTTAGAAGTCATGTCTAATAGTATTTTAGCACCTTGCTCAACCACTCCTTAACTAAAGTAGATTATATGTAACTTACACCCCTGAATTTGCCCAGTTGGCTTTAGTCAGCCCTTTGGGTCACTGATTGATTGATAACTTTGGCAGTCAGCTGGCTAAATCGTTTTGGGTGCTAAGGTTCTTAAGCACTGGTACTTCGGGCAAAGTGAGCTGGTGGCTCCGACTGCTAGGACTTGCCGCCTTCATCACACAGCGCTTTACACCATTCTCCGCTTGGAGAGAAAATTACAAGGAATGTGGTGGGGGATGTGAAACACGACCAAGTGACTCCTTCGACCCCGTCCGCGGCCCCAACTACACTGGGACGTTGATTTAATGCTGCCAGCTGTCAGCAGTAGGTCCTCTGAACCGGTGCTGAAAATGGTTTAACTGCTAATATATTCAGCACTGACTTAGGGTACCCCGTTGTTATTACTGGGCCAGTTTCCTAGTGCTGAATCTGAAACCTCACCTCTCCCCCCCCCCCCCCCCAAACACATCCTAGAGAAGATGATGCAGGGGGGAACTGTTAATCTAACTCCTTCATCTTTTATTCATGCTCATTTAGTTTAAATGTCAAGTTTTTTTTGTTTTGTTTTTAATCAGGCAAATTCTCCCATCCCTGTAAACTGCCCTTTGAAGTACACCAGCATTTTGAAATATATGTAGAATGAATGGCAGCAATTAGTATTTAGATGAAGTAGTCTCTAACAAGTTTCTTTACGGAACATGTATCTAACTCTGTTTAATTACTTCTTGTGCATATGTTTAAAAATCTAGTGGTGATTTGCATAGCTTGAACCGTTGAGTCCAGAATTCATTTATGCTAGCAGATGAGCTGATTCTGTTCCTTAGCAGCAGTGTGCATGTACAGCAATCTGCATATTGTTGCTCTTGCGTAGCTGTCTGGATGCTCTGTGATCTGCCCTGGGATAAGGAGAAATCTCTCTTTCTGGCCTTGTCATTCACTGCTAATAAAGGTGCGGGATTTTTTAACCTCAGTGTAACTAACATGTGTCAGCTGTCCTGAGGTTAAAAATACAGTGCGGACAAGGCTCTGTAGTTTTTACTTCAGTGGAGCTAGATGGGGGCGTAGTGTTGACTTCAGCTAGTTTACCTCATGGTTTAAACTAAAGTGCTTCATCTTCACTATTTACCTCAGGATAGGTCACGTGCTTAGGTTAACCCAAAGTAAAAAACCGCACCCCTTTGTCAGGAAAGATGGCTTGTCTGGTTAGGCAGGCGTATTAACACTGTACGACTGCGCAAACTAGGAGAACTTAGCTATAATTCACTCTCTGGACAGTCCCATCAGTGGTAGTTATCAGCCTGGTCCCGCATACTAGAGCTTCCACCACTGGTACACTACTGGTGCAAGTGCATTTATGGCCCCCAAATCTGCTAGTGTAGACAAGGCCTCGGCAGTTAGTGCCACTAGCACAGGATATTTTTCAGGAAGAAAAAAAATAAACCAAATCTTGTACAACGCTGAGAATTCTATTCTGATTCGTCTGGCTGAAAGGGAAATCCCTGAGGGTAGCTGTGGCTTGCAATTGAGCCACGTTAAATAGCTTTACCCCTTGTCCTGTCATTTTCTTTTTCTGGCTCGCTGTGCAAACTGGGGGCAGCTATACAGCCTGGGTGTCTGGAATTGTTGGCATTCAGAAATATGCTTCTACAAATGAGGCTGTGTCCCTGCCACATTACTGTTAATAGCAGTAAAGCAACAGTGCTTCTTACAGGCGATGCAGAAAGGCCAGGACGACAGAAATGCATGGATTCAAATCTCTTGTGGGGATCTAGCCTCCCTCTTCTTGTTTTACCATATTTAGAACCCAAGACTTCTAGTCCTGTAGATGACCTTGAAAGTATAAACTAATGCACTGCTGTTTCAGTCTGTCAGGATGCAGGCTCAAGACACTAGTGCCAAAAGGTGTGAAATTCCCCTATTTGTTTCAATGGGTGTTCTGAAGCTTAATTACAGCTATTTATAAGCATTTCTATGTCACTCGTCACCATATGGCTACTATTTCACTGTGGACCATCAAACCAGACATCTCCAGCTAACGAAATGTTCATTCATTCAAACGTTTCACAAAACAGCTTAGCAAGAAACTTAAAACTAGTCTGGTCAGAGTACTCGACCACACCATGCTCTGCCCTGTCCAGGGGATTGGACAGGTCTCTTCTACCTAATTGTTCTTAAGTCATGATTCTGCATGTAGTTCAGTGTTCAAATTCTTTCCTTCACTGGGTAACTGAGCTGCTTTCTGGCATTCTCAGGAATCGATGTAAAAGGGGAGTCTGTCTTTGCCACCAGCTAACCCCCATGGTGAGGGTGGTGAGTTTTCTATGAATCGTGGGTGACTGGAAGCAGGTCTCCTCTTGGGGTGATGCAGGAGCAGTGATAGTACTTCAGGCTTGGTTAAGCGGTGTGCTCTGAAAAAGCTCAGAACTGTTCCAAAATGCAGCAGTGGTTTGCTTAGCAACACCGACCTCTGGGATCGCATCAGCTCCGTGTTCTGCTCCCTGCTCTAGCTCCTCAGTGAATACAGCATCCAATTATACGTCCCAGCCCTGGTATCGGAGCCCTCCATGGGATTGGATCTAGGTACTCGAGATCACCTCACCTTTCCCACTAGTACCTCTGTGTTTCACTGGAACTGTGTCACTCAGCCAGCCAGGGGAGGCCTCCGAGTGCCGCGGACAGAACATTCACAGGAGCCGGGCCTAGACCAACCAGCTCCCTCCTCCAGGAGGAGAGACCGTAAGTCTTGCCACTGTCAGAGCTCAGTGGAAAATGTTCAGCTAGTACTTAGCGTTAGAGCTCAGTGACTAGCTGGTGCTTTTTGGTTCAGTGGCTGACCCCAAAAATCCAGGAAAAAAATCATCAGTTTTGAACCGAAACTGACCTTTTTTTTCTTGCCAAAATGGAACTTTTGTTTGGGTCAATTTTGAAATGAAATGTTGATTTGAGACAAACCATTTTGATGTTTCCAATCCCCCCCTCCTCCATTTTTTTGGCCAAAATATGAATTTTTTTTCAGCGATGTTACTATTCACCTAAACAATTTTGTCAGCTCTGCTTCGCTTCCCCTCAGTGTGTTGACACTCGGAGAAACACCCTACAAATAACCCAGGCTGTCTGTCTTAGACTGGGAAGGAAGAGAAGACGATTGTAGCATTTTCTTAAACACTAAGGCTATGTCTACACTGGCAATTGAACAACAAAACTTCTGTCTTTCAGAGGTGTTAAACCCCCTCCACGAAAGACACAAGTTTTGCCTTGACAAGTGCCAGTGTGAACAGTGCGTTGTTGGAAGGAGCACTCTCCTGCTGACAACACAAACGCCGCTCGTTGGGTGTGGAAGTTGTTTGCTGGCAGGAGTGCCGACAAACACCGGCTACGCTGCACGACTTCTAACGGCACGGCTGTAGCGACACAGCCATGTCTCTAAAAGCTGTGTAGTGTAGACACTACACTTCAAATACAAAGAGAAATGAAGCTGCTGTACCAGGTACTGAGAAGTGACTGGGTTGAGCAAGGTGCTGAGCTAGAGGTTATGTCTAAAGACTATATGGGGCTAATCTAGCAGGCAGTGTTGGTGCTCTGACACTGCCCTATGCCTTCTGTTGTGAAAGATGCTCTGGGGGTCACTGATCTGCGAGCGGTTTGGTAGGAAGCACCATTATGATCCCTGGTCTACAGAAGAATCCACCTGAAGCATCAAAATGGTTTTCCTGTCACACAGCTGTACTCTAGGCATTGTTTGCCATTCACATAAGTAAGGGATGTCTCTTCATGTTGAGACTCATTTGAGACTTTTGCAATAGGTTTTGGTTTTAAACAAATCTGTGCATTCAAAGAAGTGGCCTGGGTACGTATGGAGCGCCATCTGCTTAAACAGACTCCCTTGCGTGAGTCATGCAGTATCACTTCAGACTTTTACCCCGGATTTCCTTGCCCATGTTAAAGGCTCTGTGCTGGTTGACTTATTTATTTGTCTTTCTCTCTTTCAAGGTCCACTTTGACCAGTTTAAAGAAGCGCTGATCCTTATCTTATCCCGAACCTTATCGAACGAGGATGACTTCCAAGAACCAGGTAACATTTCTCTTAATGTGCTTGAAGAAACCTTTTCTGTGCTTGAGAGAAGAGGACCCCAGCAGCATTTAGAGAGAGACGTGGATACAAGTGCTGGGGCTGACTGAGGCAGAGGCTTTTCTCGTGTTCCTTTGGCAGAACTTTCCTTTTAAGAACCTCCTGGAAGTGGAGGAGGGGAGAATTCTGATCGATGGTAGAAAATGTGTTTGGTTTTATGCACATTTTTTTGGGCATTTATATGCCATTTCTCACCACGGTCTAGATGCCTGGACAGGCATGAGGACTTCTGGAATCCCTGTGTCTCAGAACTCAGCAAGAAATGTTGGGCTGGAAGGGACTGTGAGGTCATCTAGCCCTGCCCACGATGCTAAGGCAGGACCAAGTCTACCTAGACCATCCCTGACAGGTGTTTGTCTAACCTCTTCTTAGAAACCTCCACTGATGGGGATACCACAACCTCCCTTAGTAACCCCTTGTGTTGTATATGCCCCAGTGTTTTAGGAGCCTCACACAAACAAGTACAGACAAACTGATGAATCCGTAGCTGTTCAATTAAGATGGGCCTTCCAAACTCCTGAACTTTGGAGAAATGCTGACATTGGTTTTGGGTGATGGTGTGATAACTAGCCCTCATTGGGTGAAGAGATCTGCACGGCTGTGTACTGCTGTCCTCTCCTTTTAGTGAAGCCGGGTGAGACGGTAAAATTACTCCGTTTAATAAGTTAGGGAGAAAGGATGGTCGTATGGTTTAGGTGCTGGACTGGGACTTGGGAGATGTGGATCAAAGTCTCTTAATGTCTCTGTGGTTCAGTTTCCCAGTTGTGGAATGGGGATGATACTTCCTTTTCCCTCTCAATTCTGTCTCTTCTATTTAGATCGTGAGCTCTTCAGGGCAGGGACTGGGTCTTGTTATCTGGCACAGTGGGGCTCTGATCTTAGTTTCAGCCTCTACAGGCTACTGTAATATTGACACTGATAATTTGAGATTTTTATAACTGAATAGAACAACCTAGCTAATCTCACATTTCAAATAGAGGCACTTCAAGTCTTTGCCCCCTCCCCCCACCACAAAAAGCAAGCCAGTTCCTTGCATCATTTGAGTGATCATTAAGGGTACGTCCAGACTACCCGCCGTATCGGCGGGTAGCGATCGATTTATCGGGGATCGATATATTGCGTCTCAGAGACGCGATATATCGATCCCCGAACGCGCTCCCCGTCGACTCCGGAACTCCACCGGAGCGAGCGTCGGTAGCGGAGTCGACGGGAGAGCGGCGGCCGTTGATCCTGCGCCGTGAGGACGGGAGGTAAGTTGGAATAAGATACAGCGATTTAAGCTACGGTATTCCCATAGCTGAAGTTGCGTATCTTACATCGACCCCCCCCCCCCCCCCAGTGTAGACCAGGCAAAAGATGGGTGGGGGAGGGAGGGAGGAATGGATGGAGAATATAGCCAGCACTAATGCTTGTTGGTGGAGAGCATGAAGATGGTGCACTTACATGGGACGCCAGCATGTAATGACTCTATATCCTGTCTACTCCCTGGTGACCTTCAACAGGCGTTGTGTAACTTCAGTGTGATGAATGCTAGGTTCATTGTCTAGTTCTTCACAGGAGCCTGAAAGGAAGTGACCAGGTGTGCCCAGAAAAGCTGAGATGAATTTTTAAATGAACAACAAAAATTGTCACGCTCTATAGTCTGAGCTGGTTCTGCTGCTGCCTTCTGCGAGAAATTATATCATGAGGATTAGGCCCATGACCTCTGCTTGCTTGATGATTATTCCGTGTGGTCTGATTGCAGCAGGAAAGGTCAAGTGTGCAAACCCAGATTGCAGCTCCATGTGGTGGTTTTGTAGCTGTGCACATCGCTGGGGCAGAGAAACGGATCTCTGCGCCACACAGGAGTTTTGCTAGTTGTAATGTCTGAGTAATTAATCTAGCGAACACAAGAAAGGAATCCCAACAGTGCAGACTTGGCTTAATGCTTTCTGAAGAAAACCTGTTCTATGTAACAAGCTGTAATATGCCGTTTATTTCTTAAGGTCTCAGCCTTAAATGACACTTTTTGAGTGACAGAAATATGACTAGCTTTCAGTTTGTGTCCTCTTAGTTTGAAGGAAGGCTTCTCTTATTGCTACTAGCTCTGAGTATAACAATCAGCTTGCCAGGGCAGCGGTCATTGCTAGCTAAGTTCTGGTGGGAGTTAGGTATCTCCCATACGTTAATGCAGTAGTTTGAATCCCTTGCGTTTTCCTTGTGAAAGATGTAAAAAATGTGTGGGGAGCCCTGTTAGTTTCCTAGCATTGCAGTGGCACAGGGACTTGCAAACCCACACCTCTTTGGGCAATTTCTTTCCCTGAGATTCAGTTGCTACAAGTTCATTGTGGCACAGAAGACGTGGGACCAACAGACAGCTCCTGGGTGACTTGCTTCCTAGGCTGTGGTACAGGTGGGAGTTTCAGTCCTGGAATGGAATATGCACTCTTAATTTTTCCTTAACTCCTAGTGGCTGGCTAAAGCAGCATCACAGGCCTGGTGAAGACTTATTCCTCCTTTCCCGTAAAGCTAGTGCCCCAGTCTAGTGGCGGGTGGGAGGGAGATGAGGTGGAAAATGGTAACTGGCAATAGAAGCTGGGAAAAATCGGGGATCCCACTCGGTGAGCTGGGAAGTTTGGACCCTCTGGGGAAGAACCAGCAGACTGTGAGAGAAGACACCTATCCCTGTGTAAGGGGGTATTAGTTCCCTAGTAAACTTAAACATCTGCCCGTTTCGAGGTTAAGCTTGTTTGCAGAGATTTTGTAAGGGATAATGGAGATATCCCATCCCATCTCCTAGAACTGGAAGGGACCTTGAAAGGTCATCGAGTCCAGCCCCCTGCCTTCACTAGCAGGACCAAGTACTGATTTTTGCCCCAGATCCCCAAGTGGCCCCCTCAAGGATTGAACTCACAACCCTGGGTTTAGCAGGCCAATGCTCAAACCACTGAGCTATCCCTCCCCCCATTGTTAATGCACAACATCAACAATGAGAGAGGCCAGGATAGAGCTTCTAAAGGCTGAAAGACACGGGGAGAAATCCAGAGCAGCCATCTTTGGGAGCTGTGCAGAGCCCTGCTGTGGGAGTGCTGGGGCCCTGCAACTCTCAAGGGAATTCTGTCTGAAACTGAAGCAAACATGAGGGGTCCAGGCTGCTACTGCATCTCCAGTTACTAAGTTTGACAACTCACGCCCCGGATGACCAATTTATTGACATAGAGGCCAAGTTAGTGGGACAGAGTGCTGACAGAACATTTGAGATGGGACTTGAGAGCTGAAGTCTCTCTGTCGCCTTCATTAAAGCAAATAACATGCTAAACAGACTGACGATATTGGGGAAACAAATTGGACTTAAAGCCATCAGAATAATTGGTCTTCCTGAGGGAAAACAACTGGACTGCTTTTCCAGGAGCTGAGAGTTCCAAAAATATGGCATTGAAACATAGCTGAAGGTCCAGTATGCCCTGAAATCTCGCATAGAGCAAAAGAAATGCTGAGCATGCTACCGGAAGAAAAATCCTATTTAATGCAGCAGATGTCCAAGATACAAGTATGACAACAGCAGGAAATGCAAAGAATATATGCCAGTTTTTTAAAAAACCATAGAGCGTTCTGTTCTACCCAGTTCTAAGAGTGACTTGAGAGAGTTCCTTTCTATAAGGAAAGTGTTTGTTTGAACCATCTCTGTTTTTCTCACCCAAGCTCCAGGTCAGTCATTTGGCACAAAGATTTCTGGACAAGCTAAGTAAAAGCCCTCAGAAATGAAGCTCATTGGGGCTGACAATACAGAGATGTAATGCTTCAGACCTCTCACTGCCTTTGGGTCTGTTAACCATTCCTCTCCTGGTTCTCCTTTCTTTGTTTCAGCCTGTCATTTCAAGCTCTTGGATAAGTAGGAAATGGATTATGGACCAGTGCTAGGTTTATATGTTCTTCATCCTCCCCAGAAAGTTGCGTGGCTGAGAGGAACTTACTATTGTCAATGTCCAGCCCTTTCTAGGATTAGTCGGGCAATCTGAGGAATGCTAAACATAATCTGGGGAGCCCTCCTAGCTGTCTATCATAGAGTAAGATCTAAATGGTGATTTATTTATTTATTTTTTCCCCAGAGGCACTGAGCATCTGCAGCTCCCCCTTGACTTCAGCTGGAATTCTGGTGCTGAACAACTGAAAATTGGGCCTTTAGAATCTGTGGTTAGGATCTCCCTTTGTTATGTCACATCTGTATGTAAATCATGTAATCCTTTCTGTGCTTCTGAGCAGGGGACAGCAGGAAATCCAGGAAATAAGAGATGGCTTAACAAGGGGCTAACTTTAAGTCCAGTAAAAATGCTGGATTCTTCTCCTAGATCTTAAATTTCTGATCGCCCTCTCTTATCTAGAGGGATCGATAGTGAAGTGAAATTTTATACAAATGCAGAGAATTGTGTGGTTTTTGTCAAACAAACACCCCCCCCCACACACACACACACCCCAAAAAACAAAACCTTCCAAAGAACTGAGTGGAAAGCTGTTCTTGGCAGATGTATTAGTACAGTGAATGTGGAGAATCCCATGCCTGATGGCAAGGCACCATGCAACAAAAATTGTAACTTTTCCCTTGAAACATTGGTCTAGAAGCTGACAGGTTTTCATCTCATTCTCTGAGCTCTTGAAATTGTTTAAAGGGATGCTGCCAAAGGTGGCAGATCTTGAAACTATACCAACAAGCTCTATGGTTCACATCATTTCATGATGCAAATCAACCAGTCCCCTCTGTGAGCCGGGGGGCGGGGAGGATAGCTGGTCTCTTGTAAGGGGATGAGGTTATTTGTTTAATTCCCTTCCAGCTCATCGGCATGGAGCTGGCATGTAGAGCACCGCAGACCATGCCCATGCATGCCGATGAACCAAGACTAATTTGGTGCTCTGTGTTCAGTAGTGAATCATCATCCAACGAAGATGCTCAGGAACTTATATTTTCAAAATAATGGTTCTAGGAAGGGCCGAATTTTGGGTTATCCCAATGAAAACGGTAACCAAACCGAAGCAGTAGGGGCATGAACTCCAATAGAAGAGGGTAACTGGGGCCTGGCAAGCCCACCCCACTTGTGAGCTCACCTGTGGGAAGGTGAAGGAAATCTTATACAACATTCCAGTCGCTTCTAACAAATCTTGTTGGGGAAAGGTACCTAAAGAAGACAAACGACTTGGTAAGTCCAAACAAAAAGGCCGACTGATGCAACTCAGGGACTGGTGAGACCACGTCTGGTGAACACTGATTTCCAGTCCCACACTTCTTGGACTAAAATTGGAGTGTTGGAGATTAGGCCTGACGGATGAGCAGGATAGTGTGAGGATAGGCTATTCTTCCTATCGCCCCTTTTTGTGGCCCTTAAAAAGGGTAGGGGGTGGGGAACTGACTGAGGGATTCCCAGACGGGCGGGGAGGGCCGGCCAGCCTTCACTTCACTCCAGAGACTCTGTTCTGTGTGAGCCTCAAGGACCATCATATCACTGAAACAGCCAGGCCTCCAGGCACCAGTGGGAATACCTGACCATCGCTGCTGCTCCAGTGAGGACCCACCCTGATACACGCAAGAGCCTGCTGTTTACTGCCCTCTCATGTGTTGCTTTCCATTATCTTCCTCCTGTTCTACTTCTCTTGGCTTTTCACCTGATCCCAAAGCCAGCTGTACCACATGGCAAGAACACAACAAGATGAGAGAGTCCGTCCTGCTCTGCCCAGCATGAGAGAGACCCATAAAGGAGAGGCATCAGCCAGGTCACGTCCCAGACTGGGGAAGTGAGCCAGAGTTCAGAGCAACAGCTGTCGCGGTCAACCTGCCAGTCCATAGCATCCATCTATGACTAACTAGCTGCCTTCTATGCTGAGAACATCAACAAAAGCTGTATTCCCCCAACCCCCCTCATCCCACACCTTTACTATCCTGTCTCTTCTCCCTCTTGTGTTGGTCTTGTCAAAGGCAGGGAAAAGGACTCCTTTATAACTCAGGGTTAATTCTGAAGCTCAGTTCTTCCCCAGCAGGAAGGAGTGCTTGAGAAAATGAGACGGACATCCTCCCCCTGAAAAAGGAATTCTGATTGGGATAGTTATGTATAAACACTCCCTTCCAATTCCAGAATAACTTTTTTTTCCTTGTGTAACTTGATCAATAAACTCCCAAACTTCGGCATGAATTTTCTAGTGCATCTGCCATGGTACTAAGCAGGCCAAGGTCTCTGTACTGGAAACCCTGAACCACACTTACTTGTGTTAACGTGACCCTGTCACTGTACAACCTTTAACTCTCTGGGCCCGTGTAGGCCATCGCAATTGACACAACATAATTAGAGTAATATTTGTCATCTGGATTTTGAATGTCATGAAATCCAAAGGCTTATGTGTCAGCTAGGGAGTCCAATAGGCCTGGAAGGAAAGTATATTTAATGCATTTTGACAAGCTGGCAAAATGTAGAGGTGTTCACTTTTTCTTAAAATTTAGAGCAAAATTCCTCTCTCTAATGCTGTTGGTATCAAATTTTCAGCAAGTAACGTAATTTCAGCACTGTCAGCCCCAAGCTTTCAAAAATCACCAATCACGCCCCCCAGAAATAATGAGATTTAAAAAAAAAAATTCATAGGTTTTCAGGCTGTGATTCTTCCTCATGTATGCTGCACTTGTTCTTTTGTGAAAGCCTCTGTCCATGTGCCTGGTAAGCTAACGCTGCTCTACATGAGGGCGTAATTCAAATTGGGGGGGTGGGATTGGTTCAGAAATGGGCTTCAGGGAACTTCATTCTTGAACTCGAAGCTGGTCTCTGCTCAGGAGGGAATGACTCACTCCAGTTGACGCATAAAGCATAGCCTATCGCAACAGCTGTTGCGTGCAGAGGAGGAATCAAGCTTGTGGTTGCGGGAACACTTGTGTGCTCATAGTGAGCTTTCAGTTTGGCAGGCAGCAAAGGAGCCAGTCAGCCCGTCTCGGTATTTTCCTTGAGAAACCTGCACGACTCTGAAACAATGTTAGAAGTAGGGAGGCCAGAAGAATCCAGCCTGTTGCCGTGACTCATGTTGGCTTCCTGGTTATTGATTTCTGCTTCTGCTAGAAGATAACCCAGGGGGTGAGGAAGAGATGTTTGGGGAGCGCTCCCAGCATTTGGGACAGGATTTTGTGCAGGTTTTTCTCTTGGAGAAAAAGGTGGGGTCAAGGAAGCTAAACCAGTTGATCTTGAGTAACAGAGGGAGCACTTGGTCCGGACACTTGGGTTGAAGCCCGTGGGTGAGTTTGCTGATTCAGAGACATGCTGGCGGTAGTGGAGGAGGTTGAGTTTCCCCAGGAAAGGCAGGTAGTAAGACGGCCTGTGTGCTCGCTGGAATAATGGAATTAGTGATGCTGCGGGGCTGTGTGTGTGTTTCACTGGGGAGGGGCAGACGGCAGGAGTGGCAGCAGGGGGCTTTTGCCTTGAAGAGTGCCCTGCATGCGCAAAGCCGAGGTTGAGACGGCTGTTCTCTAATGGGCTCCTGCCGCGCCAGCGAGCTCCCTTTGATCCAGCAGGAATCTCACGTAACGAAACTCCAAGGGCTTCGTTCTGATGTGCTTGACTGTCTCGTCAGTGGCTTTCGTTCCGATGCAGCCATTCTCCCTTCGGTGGGTTCTGCCTCACAGGGCACGGAGTGTCCTGGGTTCCTGCTGACTTCAGAGAAGTGACAGCGCTGGATCGGAGCTCTCTCGGGTAACGATGCGTTCAAAGGGGACGTGCCAGACTGCAATGTCAGAAGAGAAAGGAACAAGAATGGCCTCTTGCTGCATAAGCACTTCCTGCAGAGGGAGCTGGCTGGGGACTTGGCCCAGTGGATGGGTTTGTGGGCGTGGGTGAGGTTGCAGCTCTCTTGCTTCACAGCCGCAGCCAGTCTGGTGAAATGTGCACTTTGGGGGGTTCTCCTCTCGCACGTGGTGGCGTTCCTGGGAAGGACGTTGGATTGTGAATCGGCTGGAAGCACCTCTCTCAGGGAAGGGACCTACTCTGCTCCATTATTAAGCAGATGTAAAGCCTGGGGGTAGCCATACATCCAAGTAAGCAGCTCCACCTGCTCTGTTGAAAGTAGGGGAGGGCTCCCCATACTTCCCCTTCCTCCGTGGCTGATGCAGGGAGCGCTCCCTGTCCTGTTGGCAGTCTGTGTTTAACCCCTGGGGGTAGCGGCTGATGTTGCAAGGAAAAACTCAGCTGACTTCTGAACCGGAGCATCAGCATCTCAGACTAAGGGCACCAGTTGCCATCCAGAATTCCCACCTGGCTTGGAAGTGGCTGGTTGTCCAACCCTCTGGCCTGAAGAAGTGCTGCATTAACTCCTGCCTAGAAAACAGGAGGAGGATGTTGGCTGTGGAAGAGACAGAGAAAAAGTCGGAGAGTGGAGAGTTAAAGGATCCTAGGAGTCCACTCTGTCAGCCAACGTTCCGCCACGGAGCAAGTGATTGTGGTTGAGAGATTTCAGCCACCTCAAAAGAGTGGTGTGTGTGTGTGTGTGTGTGTGTGTGTGTGTGTGTGAAAATAAATTTATGGCAGAAAAATAGTAGCTGTGCTTCATATACATTTGGACTCTTAAAACTGCCTTTGCCCTGGGTGTTCTGACTTGGGCTCCCATCCTGCAATGAGCCATTTGAGCACTGATCCATAATAACTTCAGTGGTTGTCGGTTAACATGGAGTCACTTATTGTCTCATGTTTAACCAAGTAGAATGCACCTGTTTCTCCATATAGAATTGGAGGGAAAATTGGTTGATGGATAATAAAGCAGATTAAAAAAAAAAAATCTAAAATCAGTCGTGTGTAAAATTAATCAGGCTTTTTTCTGTAGCAGCAAATAAGAAGTAGGGTTTTGTGTTTTAGAAGCCTGGTTAGGAGTGGATTATCAGGATGGAGTTAAAGATTAAAAGAATGCTCTAAACAAATTGAAGACCAGCTTACTGCAGTACTCACATGCAGTTGGCTGCTGCGTTCGCTCATGATACACAAATATTGGAGAGAACAGAACTGATCACCTAATGCTGCCCCCCAAAAGGCATATTGGGAATAACTTACAAGCACTGTGAATGTTCCTAGCCATCGTGGGACTATCATCCCACGGGGGGAGGGATAGCTCAGTGGTTTGAGCATTGGCCTGCTAAACCCAGGGTTGTGAGTTCACTCCTTGAGGGGGCCACTTAGGGATCTGGGGCAAAATCAGTACTTGGTCCTGCTAGTGAAGGCAGGGGGCTGGACTCGATGACCTTTCAAGGTCCCTTCCAGTTCTAGGAGATAGGATATCTCCATTAATTAAAATTAGACTCTCTCTGCTGGACATGTATGGTCTGTTCCAGTTCCCTGGCTTTGCTTGTGCCCCAGTTCTGCAAGCGGATTCACATGGGAAACTTTCTGCAGTCGGGCGCCATCCATGTGGGCCTGAGAGTGCCCATGCAATCAGCTTTCACAACTGGGGCCTTCAGACAGGCGATGATTCATTTATAGGAGGGACCTTGCGCCTCATAGAAAAGGGGTCTTGTGTCTTTAAAACTCCAGCAGCTTCTGCTCTGCCAGACAAACGGCTCCAGCAGGCCTCAGTAGCTTGCTGTTTTGTGGCTGCACATTGCTAAGACTGAAGTGTGAAATAGGGCCTAAGAGGAGTTTAGACGATGCCTGGTATCTCTGGGGATTAGGATTTACTAGATTCTATCTCTCTAATGTGATTTGTACGGTGGTAGCCTGGCTGACTTTGTTTGCAATGACTAGGAGTATTTGGTCTCTTTTTAAAGAATCTTGAGCAGTAAAGAAATTAATTTCCCCTTGAAATGACTGGCTTTCAGGGTAGTGGCATCCTTCATTTTAAACCCCTTTTGTGTGGTAGCTGGATTTTGATGCTTGGGTTAGGAAAGCAAAGTCTGTCCTTAATAATAGGGGAACATTTGCCGCAAGGGTTGGAAGGACTGATTCAATCTCATCTCTTCTCCTTACTCCAAAGGTCTGAGACTAGAGCGTAGTTTTGAAGTACTCTATTTGGTTCCAGGAGGTAGAAAATAAAGATTGACGCTTGAACCATGGAGGCATTTACTCACCGAAACAGATAACCAGGAGATGTGGTGGATTCTCCATCACTTGTAGTTTTTACGTCAACAGTGGATGTCTCACTTTAAACTATGTTATTTCAATTCCAAGCTATTGGGCTAAATGCTAAAGATTCCACACAGTGATGCCTGCCTGCGTTATACTGCAGGGCTGACTAGATGATCATAATGGTCCCTTCTGGACTTAATCTAGGCAGGTGCTACCATAAAGATCAGTCTGCCTGTCAAGTTTTATCCGATAATTAATTGCAAGCTAAGAGTAGAAGGTTAGGCACTAGGTAAGATTTTTTCCAAAGTGAGTTAGGCACCTAAATCTCATTGAAAGTCAGTGCATCCCCCACCAACCCTCATTTGGTCTTCATTCAGCTTCTTCTTGGCAAGATGATAGCCCGAGGTTCTGTGGAAAGCAATGACTTGACCTGTCTCCTGTTCACACCCTGGAATACCAGAGGTCAGGAAGAGCTTTTAATACGATCGGTCTTTCCAAAAACACCTAAGAGTACACATCATGCTAACAAACTTCTTTTAATACCCTGTACCTAAATACCATCTAGCTTTCCTTTACCTAGCCGCTCCTTTATGTCTGCATCGAGCTCAGCCTCATGTGTACCTTCATTAGCATATCACATTGATTTGAAAGTTTCTCTGCCATTTTCTTGGGCCCAAGCAATCTGTCCTGGCTGTAGTAGTGTTCGTAACTTAAGCTGAAACTAAGATACATACGTCAGCTCGGTTAAAAAACAGCACCAAAACATGCTGTGCTCTGGATGTGTTGGTCACTTTCTTCAGCATTTTGCCAGCAAATGTATATGCAAATTTTCCTCAATATGAATTTGAATTACATAAATATTGCTATACTAAAAATAGCTCCTGCTCCAGCTGCTGTAATTTGAATGCTTATAATTCTGAAATGACGAACAGTTGCAACTGGATAGTTGTTTGTAGAACTACTTTTTATGCCCTCCTCTGAGAAATAATGCCTTGGGGGGTGGGGTGAAACTTGAGGACTTTCACAGTGTTCCTTGAGGACTTTCACAGTAGCTGGGGATGCTTCCTGTTTGCAAGATAACTCTGTTCTTGGCTAAATAACTGTACCCTGGAACCACCGTGACTTTTAGGACTTCCTAACCATGAAGCACCTTTATGTTGGGTCTGTTTTCTGTTGGTTTTTGTTGTTGTTGTGCTTTTTTTAATATTGAAGTGTTCTCACACCTTCATGCTAAGATGGGACTGCCCATCTGTCTGTGGATAGCCACAACAAACATGGCCACCTCAGCTTCTGATCCCACCCAGTTCAACCTTGGTCTCCTCCCACTTGGAGGTAGACAGTGCCCATACCACCACTAAAGATCCATACATGGTGCTCAGAACAGCTGGGCAGATGTTGCGGCTCGGGCTGGAGTTTGAGCTCTGCAGCCTCGGGAGGGGGGGTGGCCTTCAGAGGCCAAGCCGCAGTGTCTACACTGCTGTTTTTAGTGCTGTAGCACAAGTCCTGGAGGGCTGAGTCTGTAGCCCTGGGCTCTGAGACCTGCACTGTACGGTGTAGAAATAACGGTGCACCAGTGATTATGCAAATCAGAAGCCTAAGACAGTTGGAGTGCTGGGAATCCTATAAATGAGAAATGTACAGTTATGGGTCAGTACTTTTCCAGCATTCCCTGGGTTTTGATTGGCTGAGACCATTCCACTTCAGGATAATTAAATGCAGGGAAGGAAGGGGGGTATTGCAAAATCACCTCACAACAATAAGGCTTTGTTCTAAGCAGTGTGCTGCACCAGCAGTGCAGTTGAGGTGCACAGATCATGGCGTATCGTCTCTCACTCATTCCTTACTGCTTTGGAATCGGAAATCAGGCTAGAAAGAAGCATTGGTCTGTCCCTGCCCTTAAGTAAAGTTTGCGGAACATCATTTTCCCTTGCAGTCTGGAGATAGAAATGTCCAGTCCCCTTAGACTCATTGGCCAGCTGGGTTTAGGCATAATACATGTTAGAAAGTCAGGCCTTTCCATTCCAAGCACAATCTCACCGTCCTTTTCACAAATAGCACAAGTGTCAAGTTCTGTTTTCAGAGGTGGTTCTTCTGGGGCTAGGTCTACACTACCCGCCTGAATCGGCGAGTAGAAATCGATCTCTTGGGGATCGACTTATCGCGTCTCGTCAGGACGCGACAATCGATCCCCGAATCGACGCGCTTACTCCACCAGCGGAGGTGGGAGTAAGCGCCGTCGACTGGGAGCCGCGGCAGTCGATTTTGCCGCCGTCCTCACAACAGGGTAAGTCGGATCTGATACGTCGAATTCAGCTACGCGAATAGCTGAATTCGCGTATCTTAAATCGACCCCCCCCCTGTAGTGTAGATGTAGCCTGTGTCTTCAAAAGCCTTTTGTTTGCTAACAGGAGTTGTGCAAAGCATTTAGAAAAACCAAAACAGACGCTGGATTCTGCTGGGATTTAAGGAGTCGGGGAGTAGATCTAGCAATAGCGGCATTGTTACCAAGCTGTTTCTCACCTTCCCTGAAACCTTTTTAGGGAGGCCTGTATCTAGAGATGTTTCTGCCTTTGAGAAATAAGACTGCAGCATGGCAAGAGCATTTTCGGTGGGGGCTGTGGAGGGGGGCAGGAGAAAATAAATGGGCTAGTAAGCAGCCCCAAATGTTAGCATTTCCGAGAAAGCTGTGGGGTAGAGATTGCTCGGTGTTAGTCCAGCTTTAATAGCAGTGATAAGGTTTGCTTTTGTTCTCTGGGCTCTTAATCAGTCTATCTGCGCCCTTCATCACACAACTTTCATGTGCGAGCTCCCAGCTGCAGCAAATCTTGTTCAAACGTGCGCACAGATTTTGTTCCCCAGAGCTGCAATATATATGGATGGCGTGTAAGTCTGGAAAAATCAAAGCGTTCCCAGTCCTGTGTATTTTATAATTCATTGCATAGCTAACTTGCAGAATATTTTCCCTCTAACAAGCTTGAAGATGGCATCCATATCTAAAGGAATACTATCCAAGATGACACGGGGGGTGGGGGGGGGTGTTATAAAGCCCCTATAACTTTCTTAGAGCCCTATGTGGGTTGTTTTTTGGGGTTTTTTTCCCAATAATTGAATGGCTTTTCTGGTCTTTATTGCTGTTGCAGTCTTGTATTTATTTTGTACCAGAGCTCTCTTCAAATAAAATTTTAAAAAGCTACTGCCTTCACCGCTGCCTCAGTGCATTACAAATGGCCAAAAAGCCTTGTGGGACTTTTAAATACAAAAGTTAACAAACCGAGCAAAACGAAGCATTCCCTTAATTGAATCCCTGGTTAATTTGATCCTCCATTTAATTTGACCAAATTCCAGACATTGAATGACTTATGCTAAAAATAGCACAACTTCCCTCTTTTCAACGGTGCTGGGAAATTCACTGCCAAGTCTAGAAGGTTCCCATAAGGGAAGCTTGAAATTTTGGTTGTGAGAAGAGCTAAGAGACTCGCCTCCCCAAAATTACAGACAACTAAAAGGGGTTGCAGTTGACATTAGCTCTATAATGCACCGTGCAAGCTATGACATGTACCCTGCTTGTCATGTAGGTAAGATTGGTTGCTTATTTCAATCAAAACATCAGTGCCTTCTGGGGATGGCCCACTCCTCAAGTGCTCATTTCCCCCCACTTGCGGGGTTGCTTTCAGACTTTTAGATTAAAAGTACCGCATCCATTGAAAGGGAGGGTTGCACAGGTCCTGAGGGTGGGACTCTGAAGAGCATGGAGCAGTGCATGTGTAACAGAGTACGTAATTAGGCATGCAGTAATCTTCATTACTGGTGATGGGCAAGAAGGAAATGGCTTGTCATCACTTTCACATCCCAGGCTGAGTTTGGAAGGCTGACGTTGAAACCTATCTACTTGCAAACTGAGCGAATTCGGTCTGGAAGTCAGTGAGGGACAGTAAACAGAGCTCAAGACGATGCCATTTTGTAGTATCACTTTTCAGAGTACAGCCAGTTCTGTCTGATGGTGTATTAAGACCGTTACTGGTAACAAGCTGGTGATGTCTGATATGGTGGAGGAATGGGAACTGCTCGCAAGAGGTGGCACATGATGGCATATATCACATTGGTAGATGTGCAGGTGAACGAGCCCCTGATGGTATGGCTGATGTGATTAGGCCCTATGATGATGTCACTTGAATAGATATGTGGACAGAGTTGGCATCGGGCTTTGTTACAAGGATAGGTTCCTGGGTCAGTGTTTTTGTTCAGTGATGTGTGGTTGCTGGTGAGTATTTGCTTTAGGTTGGGGGGTTGTCTGTAAGCGAGGACAGGTCTGTCTCCCAAGATCTGTGAGAGTAAAGGATCATCTTTCAGGATAGGTTGTAGATCTCTGATGATGCGCTGGAGAGGTTTTAGTTGGGGGCTGAAGGTGACAGCTAGTGGTGTTCTGTTATTTTCTTTGTTGGCCCTGTCTTGTAGGAGGTGACTTCTGGGTACTCGTCTGGCTCTGTCAATCTGTTTTTTCACTTCAGCAGGTGGGTATTGTAGTTTTAAGAATGCTTGATAGAGACAAGCACCTACAAGATCTTTATCTGAGGGATTGGAGCAAATGCGGTTATATCTTAGAGCTTGGCTGTAGACAACGGATAGTGTGGTGTGTCCTGGATGGAAGCTGGAGGCATGTAGGTAAGTGTAGCGGTCAGTAGGTTTCCGGTATAGGGTGGTATTTATGTGACCATCGCTTATTAGCACAGTAGTGTCCAGGAAATGGACCGCTTGTGTGGATTGATCTAGGCTGAGGCTGAGCCTAACATCAGGCTTGTCTGGTTATGTGGACTCTCTCCTCACACCCTACGCTACCAGCACTCCTAGCTATCTTCGAGACACCACTGACTTCCTGAGGAAACTACAATCCATCGGTGATCTTCCAGAAAACACCATCCTGGCCATGTTTCTCTAGGCCAGGAGTTTCTCTAGGCCATGTCCACTGGCTCCCTGGACGCCTTTGAGGAAAAGTGGGCGCTATCTGGGATATTCTGCTCAGTGTCCTCCTCTGGATCCTAGATTTTGGACCTGTGACCCTCACTCCTGTCCCTGTTTGTTTTATTAGTTGTCCACTGTAATCATTTAACACCTGGGTCTGGTGGCTCCTCTCCTTAGGCTAAGGCAGTGGTTCCCAAACTGGGGTTTGTGAACCCTTGGGGGTTCATGAAATGTTACAGGGGGTTCTCGGGAAAAAATTCCCTAATGGCAGAAAGAGCTGTCCCTGGGGACCCCGGGCCAGCAGCCCGGAGCCCCTGGACTTCCAAGAGCTAAGCAGATCAAAGCAAGCATATCTATCACACTGAGAAGATTTAAACTTCAAGAGTCCTTATAAGAAATGGAAAAGGGGGTGGATATTTTTTGCTGTTTTTAAAATTAAATAGGCAGCTAGTATTGTTTTTAAAATTATTATGAAGAACAAGATTAAGCTTTGTTGTAACGTGCGTTGTTTGCCTGGACTCCTCAAGACCTCAATGCTTGTGTAGGAGGAACTCTTTGAGTTGGCTTCTTAAATACCTTCATTCTTTCACATCTGATACTCCTTGATGAAACATAGGAGCCTTGTCTTATAACAGGCTTATTCAAAGTGATACAAGCTACGAAAGTGAGATCTTGCCGTTTTCATAATGTAATAAAAATACTGTAATGATAAATAATAAATAATAATAAATAGTGTGTAATAAACATATCCTAAAACAAATTTTATATTTCCAAGATCACTGCTTTTATAATTTATACTCGGGTAAAGGAGAAAATCCCTGGAAATATTCATTTTTAGGAGGGGGTTCGTGAGACTTAACATTTTAGTGAAAGGGGTTCACAGGTTATTAAAGTTTGGGAAACACTGGGCTAAGGAGAGGGCCCTTTAGGTGTGGACGGGCCCATCCCCAGTGATTCAATAGGTGTGGTCTTGCAGCCTGGTTTTCAGAGTGAGAGCAGTCAATGTAGATTGATAAATGGACTGTAATGTATGGCTTGGAACAAAAGCCATAATCTTCAGTACCAACTGCATAGCTGGCATACGTTGGCACCTCTAGGGCTCTCTACTTTTTGCAATGCTTATTCAGGGTCTTTTTCTAAATGGCTGTTTAGCATTTGCATCTCTGGGGCATTTTTGGTTTGGTTTTAGTTGCCTCTGCTCTCCAGGTGAGAGACCCCCCTACAAAAACAGCGTTCTCAAAACCACTCTCCAAGATGCTGAGGAAATCTGCCTGCAGAATTAGGGCTGCGAAGTGAGGCATTCTTTGGAGACCGTCTAGAGCATGTGCAAATATTCATGGGAATGGGCACCACCTAGAGATGTCCCAGACTCAGTACTATGGACAATATAATTACAAGAGGAGCTGCTCTTTGAATTGCCACAAGTATGAAGGAATAGCTTGTTCTTTATAGTTGTACGATGATGCATCTTGCTGGGACTAAATGCTGACTGCTTCTTCGGGAATGATGCTGCCAATGCTCTATCTTTGTTTTTGTTTTGTTTTTAATTCAATAGATTCTTCACCTGAAGCCCAGCCCAAATACATCAAAGGCGGGAAACGCTATGGCAGGCGGTCTCTGCCGGAGTTTCAGGAATCCGTGGAAGAGTTTGCCGAGGTGACTGTGATTGAGCCTCTCAATGAAGCAGCCCGGAGTTCACACATCGCTTCCAATGACTGCGATGAGGTAAAGTGCCCGGAAAGTGACTATCCACGGGACCTACGTCGCATTGATGGGATGTGTGAGGGGGAAAAGGGAGGTTTTGGACATGACCCTGGCTGTCTTCTGACTCCCTTCCTTTTAAGGGTACACAGTTCAGTTTCTTACTGTTGTATTGGTTTCACTGCTCTCATGCCAGAACTAAACGTTTAAACTCCATCAGGGACAGAGTGTTCAAGCCATGGGGTGCCATCTGAGCTTGTGTATGTGAACATCAGGTATAGATGAACGCTCATTGCCTCAGTATTTAAATCCAGCTACTTGTCTTTTGATTTCTGTTCCTCCCACTCCTCTTACACTGGCACAAATTTAAATCTGTGCAAAAATGTGCTGACGTAGACAATACAAGGCAGAGCAATGTCTAGCATTAGGGAAGAAAGGGGACATCATAAACAGTTAAATGCGCTTCTCGTAGCATGCTTTTTAAGGTTCCCTTTTGGGGAAAAAGACCTCTTCGCGGCATCTTTATGAGCATTTGGTTCTTATTTTAATGCTGAGTTAATATGTTGATTCACTAGTGAGCAGGTGAAAAGTCCAGGGACGCTGGAGAAATCCAACTGGATTAGCATCAATGCCTGCAATGCAAATGTTTGCCAACGATTTTAGCCCCATTGTGTACGTCAGTCCCTACAGCGCTGTGTGCTCCCAGAGCAAGTTAGTGTTCTGCTACCAGGAGTGTTTTGTGATCAGGCTTCTCCTTAAGTGTTGCTTTTTCCACAGTGCCCAAATTGTATTCTCACCCTCTCTCGTGCCAAGGTTGTGGTCAGCTGTAATGAATGCTCCTTACCGTCCACCCGCCTCTCTGCCCTAGTCCATCCTTCCTCTTCATGAAGAACTTTTGAATAGAATTGACCACTTGCAGGCCACACTGCAAGCGCTATAGGCGACTTGAGCTTGCTCGGTGTAATAGGAAGGATGGCTTCCAGTCACACACACTCCAAAGAGCTGTATGGCCCATTCTGCAGATTTGCGGAGGAGCCCAGCTCTTGCACGAGCTCTGGAGCAGTCTGTCAGGATCCCAACATGGGTCAGAGCAGGGCCACACCTGAGGCTGGGAGAAGCAGAGAAGTTGGTAGTCGGGTTCCAGGGTCGATACCAAGGTTCAGTGTCCGAGTCCGGTTTCAGGGTCTGAGTCAGGAAGCAAAGTCCAAATCCAGCTGAGTGCAAAGCCAGGAATTCAGGAGTAAGGAGCAGGAACGGTAGTGGCAGCTAGAGAAGATCCATGCTGTTGCCTAGGTTTATAAAGGGCAGGCAGCCAATCAAGAGCCATTAGGCTGCTGTCTGTCAAACCCTGAAGGCGGAACTTCCTATGG
Source organism: Emys orbicularis (assembly GCF_028017835.1). Taxonomy (NCBI): domain Eukaryota; kingdom Metazoa; phylum Chordata; order Testudines; family Emydidae; genus Emys; species Emys orbicularis. The sequence continues at coordinate 7,705,931 of NC_088686.1, read as the reverse complement.
TCAGCGTCCACAACGGGTCATGGGAAGTGGAGCATGAGCTGGTTACAGCTGCCGTTGGGAGATGTCAGCTGCCTGGTCGCTCTGCAGGCCTGGGTTCTAGACCTGAGGGGTGTTACACTATCAGAAGATGCTAGGATAGGCCTGGGATTTCAGAAAACCATCTAGGCTCCTTGGGCCCAGGAGGTATGCTACCACATGGCTGGTGCTACCAGCTACACCCAGCTCTCCATGTGTACGCACAGACACTGTAATCCACTGTCAAAGAAAAGCTCTGGTCTGGAGCCTCAGCTGAATAATACGTCTGTGACCTACCTGCCCAATTCAAGCATTGTTCCTTTAACCCCAACACCGCAGGATAAGATTGCAAACTTTATGCTGCCCAAGCAGCTGAAATATAAGGTCCATTCAGAAATATAATAGTAATAACTAGGTCTTATATAAGTGCTTTTCATCCATCGATCTCAGTGCTTTACAAAGGAGGTCACAAACAGGTCCCTTTTCTATTTTTCGTGAAGAGAAATGGTTTCTCAAGTCGTCTTATTTGGGCTTCAGTTGAGTAAAGTCTGGGGGGAAACCGCAGTAGCTGGGATCAAAGCTTTGTTGAATCTATAGCTTCCCACAGCATAGTTCTTTCCAAACTTCCCTCTCTTGCTGTACCCTGCACATCGGCCGGGGAGAATGTGGTACAAGGCCAGATTGTGCATAATAGTTGATCAAAGTGGGCAGCAGGGCAGAGCTAATTTGAACTGAATGTAGCATCTCCAGAGTCCTTGTCATAATTATACGTTGTTTGGAAATAGGCTATTGTGTGTGTAGCATAATTTAGGTTTAAAAGGATTAGATTTTTACTGGTAAATGTCAGTGAATGTTGATTTCACTGTACACACAAAAACCGTTGAAAATATTTCCATAGATGATGATCAAAACTAACAGGCGAAGTAAGAAAAATGTGGCTTGGGAATTTATCAAAATCCATTGATTTAGTCTTGAATTAGGCTTGTTACAAATGGACTATAGAATGAATAGTAAACACGGGTCTGATTTATTGAAGGATATCTACTTTGTATATTTTGACATGTGATGTTGACCGTTTGTGTTCAAACAGTTTTTTTTAAAGCTTTAATTTTTTAAATCTCTGCATCTACTGTCATTAAATAATTGTCTGAAACCACTATAATTTCCTGCAGCTGTGAAGATTTAAATAGATAAAAATCTGAAAAAATGCTTAAAAAAACCCATTGATATGATCGGTAAGAATTATATTAAAAAAATATAATAATCTGCCATCCCTAAACCGAATACAGAGCCTGGGGCTGAGGCTTACAGTGCAAAACTGTCACTTCAAACTGGGGCCAAGCATAAAAACCATGTCCGACTGCAGAATTATTGCCTCCTGGATGCCACTCTCTTTACTCTGGGAGAAAATATTGCTCCGTATTAAGTGTTCTTTGTAAATAAGATGCAGCTTCACTTAGTCTCCGGTCTGAACTTATACGTTTGGCCTGCAGATAATAGTGTAACTCCCGAAGTAAACTGGGGAGCTGTCCAGTCCTACCCAAGATCATGTCTGACGGTGCCACCACTGGACCAGCCTTGTAAGGTGTCTCCTACTCAAAACCCAGAAGAATACGTGATTGTATCTGGTTGATGTAGCATGTTAATAACTGTTCTACACATTAGATCATGCTGACTAAATACCAGAATACCTCCCTCTGGCCTCTTTGTGCTCCTGAATAAAGTAAGGGCCAGTAATTAAGCTATGGCTATAACTCTGGCTTCATGTCTAACGAAGTGTGTTGTGAGCAGAAGAGACACGTCTTCTGCCGTCAATTCAGTTCATCCGTGAAAACTCAGTAGCAACTACAGTACTAGCTAATATAGACGATGAATAACTGGGCTAGCTGTCTGATGCTAGAGTATTAATCCATGTATTGTGGTACAAACCGAGATTAAGGAAATCTGGCCTTCTTACTCTGCTCCTTTGCAGTGGCGTTTTACAGAACTGCCATAACTGGAGGGTGGCGAGTCTTTGCTTGCAGAAAACTTTGTTCCTTCATTATATGCATTTGTTAGATAATACAACAGGGATTTTCCTGGCATTCCCATCCTCTTATCTTCTCTGTTTGTGCTTGGTGATTTCCATTGCACTGCCATAATCTGCAACACCTAAATGACACATGCTTTGAGAAGAGACACTTCATAAATATTCTTGAGGTTCTGAAAGCTGCTTTCCTCTCCCAGCCCCTGCATCTCCAGTTGTCAGCCTGGGAATGTTCTGTTCCAGAGATGCATGATTGTATCAAGCTTTATTTATAGTAGATCTAGTCATGTGCTCACCTAAAGATCTCAACTCCTGTTTTGCTTGTGTTCTGTAAGATCAGGGCATAGAATCATAGAATATTAGGGTTGGAAGGGACCTCAGGAGGTCATCTAGTCCAACCCCCTGCTCAAAGCAGGACCAATCCCCAACTATTTTTTTTGCCCCAGATCCCTAAATGACCCCCTCAAGGATTGAACTCACAACCCTGGGTTTAGCAGGCCAATGCTCAAGCCACTGAGCTATCCCTTTTCTCCCCCCCATCTCAAACTCCACCATGGTACTGCTGGATGAAACTTGTGCATCTCATCGTGTGAGCACTGAGACCCTTCCACCACCCCAAGCCACAGAATGTGCAAGGGAGGAGAAATAGTGTAAGCTTGGTAGGGTGTATTAGCATATGGCCACAACAGCACGTCGCTGATGCTGGATCCCTGCCACTGTGCTGTGTGTTTGCCAAATACTGTCAATCCGATAGTGAATGTTCAGTAGCACTCAGTGGAAATTGTCCAGTGAGGGAGAAGAAGCATTTGTTTTTGTTTCCCTTCCCCCGGGTTTGCTTATGATGCCTCCTTGGAGGGCTGTGAGTGCTGAGGGGCGCCAGCCGCACTGCACTAAGTGGTGGATAATATCCATGAGCTTTGGTACTGCACTGCAAGTATTGCTAGCTGTCAGATCGGAGTGGATGCACAGACCTTGCCCTAGAGGGGAAGCGGAATTCTTTCCCCAGTGTGCTCTAGCTGGCCACACACACACACGCTGACGGAACGTTGAAATACGGAATTGCAGGCAGCTGTTAGTAGAGCGAGTGTACACGTAGCAATACTACGGTGCCGTGAAAACCTGATTATCTGTAGGGGAGAACGAAATGTGTCGCTTTAAAATATACTTTAAAAAAACACCCCCACCCAGACCAGAACTTTAAAAGACCAAGCTCCTGGCTAGTGCGCCTGCTTGCCAACGATTCCACATGGCTCTACGATCCTTTGCTTTCCAATCTCGCCTTCCTCGCAGTAATTCGACTGTGCACTTGGAAGAGAGCTGGCTTCTGCGGTGATATGTGCACTAATGTGTTTGCTTACCACCGTGGAGAGACTAATCCATCTCCTCTGGTGCAGGCCACGTGGACTGCACTGACCTCGAAATCAATGTTAATATACCTCCTCGGGATGTGCACCAGCTAGGAAAACTCAGCGTAATTGTATTCCTTTCTGTTAGCTGTAAAGTGGGTGTAAAAGGCTGGTAAATTAACAAGGTCAGTCCATTAACTAAGTAGCCATACTTGTTCTTCTGTCTGCATGAAACATCCTAATGAAGGTGTGTTTGTGCTGCTTTCTTTCAGGAGGGATACTAAGGACTTAATCCCTCGTGAGGTTTGCTCAACACTTGGATAAGTTTCTCGGTGCCTTCCTTCTACCTTTCTGTAATCCCTCAGTAGGGTGTCTGAAAACAAGTGGGGCCAGCTGATATGTACTGAAGCCCTAAAACTTATGTGTATCTTCAGCCTCCCAGACTGCAGCGGGAACTTCTGGGCTCTGCAGGGGAGCAAAAGACACTACAGATTTGGTTAGGAATGACCCCCCTGAAGATGACATTCAGCATTTTTAAAGCCACTTCTCAGAAGCGTGGCTAGTGGGACTAAATCCTTGCAAGCAAGTCCTTGGCCAGTGTTTCTGTTGCATGTCTTTAAGCTTGTAGCTGTCTTCATTATGAGTGACTAGCCCAAGCACAGCGTGATCCACAAGGATCTGACAAAGTGGGGCAGTGGCTTCATTGGGATGTTTCTTTGAACCAGCCCCTGGGCCAATTAAAAGGGTTCATCTTGTATGTCTGAAGCTGATCACTTCCTCCTTTAGTCTGTCCTCTCTTCCTGCTTGTGCTATGGGGAGGGTTAATCAAATTATTTGCAGAATCTCCATCATTACTCTGCTTAACGTGTCAACTACTTGGGAGATAGGGAATGAGCGCCTTGGCCTGCCCTGTGGACGAGGTGCTAATCGCCGCCTCCGCCATGCAAGCCCTTAGACATGGGCTTTAAAAACTTGTTGCAATCTCAGCTATTCACCTGCTGCCCTCTGACTCTGCCTTTGCTGCTCCAAAGCCCGTGTTGCAGGTATTAACCTCCTGCTAATGCAGCTTTTGAAACCCTGAAGTTGTCGATGCTGGGGGTCGGCCAATAGTCCCCACGTTCATAATTGGTGATTTGCCCAACAGCACGTTGGCTAGAACTGACTCCATTCAGCAGTGAGGAACGAAGAGCGGACAGGTACATCTGTACTTATGGCGTTGTGTAGCGTACAGACACTTCACGCCCGGAGAGCGCGGGTATAAAGAGCAGGGTAGACAGAGAGGCCTGGCTTCGGCAGGTAGATTAGAGAAGAGAACCTTATACACAGCTCACCCAAGCCATTCCTCCTGTGTCTACACTGCAATGTAGCATCCTGCTGATGGTGCCCTTCACTGCGGCCTGTAGCTACATGTAGCTGATTTGGCCTCAGTGATTCATGCATTTGTAACTTCCAGGCTGGCCTGCTGCAGTTCCCGGTTGCTAGCCCAATGCCCTGAGGCTGCACTGCTTACCAGGGACACATCACCCTGGTACACTGCTTCCCCTTCCCCAGCAGAGTCTAGCTCAAGGTCGCTGCATTGACACCCAAAGCCCTGCAAAATGCCTGCCCTAGCTACCTGATCGCCTTTCCTTCCATGAGGGCAGCCTCCCAGGACTGTCTGGTGCCACTGGAAAAAGCTGTTGACAAGCAGGGGAAGACTTGTATCTTAAGGAGATGGAGCTGGACCAAGCCTAACGAACCTGCTGCCAAATAAACGACCCCCATGCTCACTGTGCTCCAAACCAATGGCAAAACCCACTTCCTCTTCATCAGAGCTTCCCTGCAATTACCTCCCCAAACATGCCAGCCGCTTCACCCTTTACACTTGTCAGTAACTGTAAGCTTGGCCCTGCCAACAGGGCTTGAAGAGAGATTTTTGTGTTTACTATCGGTGGAAATTATTTAGATACCATGGTGATGGACAACCTGTATAACACTCTAGCTCCGGGGTTCTCAAACTGGGGGTCGGGACCCCTCAGGAGGTCGTGAGGTTATTCCTGGGGGGGTTGCGAGCTGTCAACCTCCACCCGAAACCCCGCTTTGCCTCCAGCATTTATAATGGTGTTAAATATATAAAAAGTGTTTTTAATATATAAGGGGGGGTCGCACTCAGAGGCTTGCTATGTGAAAGGGGTCACCAGTTCAAAACTTTGAGACCCACTGCTCTAGCTAGAGGTCTTTCTGGCAATCCTCTACTACTGAGATGGCCAAAACCCAAACTTTTTGCCTCCTTCCTTACTGTTCTGTGGAGGGATGGTTATGTCCTAGCCATGTGCCTTATTCCTGAATTTGCATGCTTATCAGATAAAGAAGAGCTTAATCAGAGGAAAAGCCCGAGGAGTATGAACGTATACTTTCCTTTGCTTTTGAATGAAAAGGCAGTAATTGAAACTGGAAAATCTTCCATCCCTGACTTGCGTCACTTGCCAAGATGGCCCACAAAGTTGGGCAGAGAAACCGTGTTGGTGACTTTTTTTCAAAATCTAGGATCCTGAAGTCTTCAAAGTACAAATCTGATAATCCAAAGCATGTTTATCTTTTTAAAACAGGAGCTGTGAGTGGCTATTGTTTGGACTCCCTATTGGTGCTTAGTGGTGGTGCTTTATAATTGAAAGCAGCTGTAAATTGTGTTGCAGTTTAGAGGCTTGCTCAGTTTTGGGGATCTTTGTTCTGGCTGTTTGCATCAATGAGTCGACCCTTCAGCAAACACATGCCATCCCCTCGTCAGTCCTCCTCCCTCCCCCCCCAAAAATCTTATGTTAACATTGGTGCTAAGGATCACTTGAACATGTGCAGGATAGAATAGGCGCAGTGTGAGCCCCTGATCATCATTTTAATTAGCAATATATTCGGACCGAGAACAAAGGTCTGTCTCACTGAAGCAGATGGTAGGGTGGGAGAGGTTGCTACGTTATTATGGAGAGAGGCTGCAGCGAGCAAACGGCACGGGCTGCAGATGCTTACATGGGTTCTGAGCTGGAAGCTAGCGATCATTGAAAACCTGAGCCATCTGCTCTTCAGCCCAGCAAAGCATGTGTCTGTCAAAATAATACATTCCTAAAATCTCTGCCTTCTGCACACCGGCTCAGTAATGTGTGTGACCCACATCCAGCTGTAGAACAATCGCGCCCGCTACAACAATGCCTCGCGTGACATTGAGATGCACGGTCCACAGCACTGATGGAAGTCTCCCTTTGTCTTCCTGAAATAGGCTGGCTGCCTTCTGTGGCAGCCATTTTGGGTGTTGCTTGACCTCTGACCTCTGGTACCCCTGCCTCACAATGAAGCTCTTGTCAAGCATTCAGTCTGGTAACGAGTCCGTGTGCGTAGAGGGTCCTGCCAGGTGATGCTGCAGCAGCCAAGTACAATAGAGCCCCTGATGCTGGGCGGCAGAGGAGAGCGCCTGCAGATAAATCGAATTACCGCAGCAGTCAGGCTAACAGAGCCGTTCGGCCTTCAGTGTCTGCAACAATTGATTATCCGCATAGAGCAGGGACGACAGGTGTTCAGCTCACCATTCAGCCTCTCTGAACTGTCTGGATTTATGAAATTACCTGGTGCTTCTCCAACGAGTGCTTGAAAGTTTTTCAGTGGCTTCAGTTCAGCTCTTACTTTAAAAAATAAGAAATAAAATATTACGCTACTTGTATGTAAACCCTTCACAACCGGGCTCGGAGAGATTTCTCCTCCTCACCCCATCCCGCTTCAAAATCCAGTTCACACTAACAAATCACGCCTCCCACCAAAAGGGAATTCAGGGAGGATGCTGGGAAATACGCTTGAAGGCGGCGTCTATCTCTGGAGCCCTAGAGGCTATTCTTTGGCCGTATATTGTCGACTGCAGGAGTATGCTCCGTTTTCCACTTCCACAGACACAAGTTGTGGCCATTTGCTCCCCCAGCTCCTGCCTTCTGTATATTTTTCTTTCCTTAGAGGTCATTGGAGGTAAACTAGGAATCCAGCCAACCTAATTCTTTAATGCCATTGCTGAGCGGAGCTGGGGAGTAGTATTCATTGAGGCTAAGCGGCACAAATTCAGGCCGTTCGGTCCGTGTTTGAATGCGTTCCTAGTCTGTCAGTATATTTGCCAGAACTGTAAATTTCATACTGTGGGTTGTTTGCAAACTTTTCAGTTTTTTGTGCTGGTGCGATTGTCACATGCTGTGTGTGCGTGCGTGTCGGTGTGTGCATTCAGCGGCAGGCAGGAGGTGTTGGAGGGAGGGGGCGGAGCGGGGCCAGGGAGACAGTGGGAGGGGGCAGGAAGAGGCAGGGCAAGGGTGGGGCCTTGGGGGAAGGGGCAGAGTGGGGCCTCGTGGCGGAGCAGGGGTGGAGCACCCACCCGGACTGAAGAAAGTTGGCACCTGTGCGAGCAGCTCTTGCTCGCTTACGTCAGTGACGTCCCATTGAGGCTATAGAAGCTGCCTTGCTGCCGTTTGACTCTTTACGCACGTTGGAGGATATTCTGGCAGTTCATTCGCCCACACCCATTTTTATTTTCCATGGGGGTCCTTGCTAGGGAAGCATGAATTTCCCTCACCCCAGACTGCTCTGCTGCTGGTTTTCGCTCCTGTACCAATCACGCAGAAAGGCAGTGGTGGGCATGCAAATTGTGTGCTGTTAGGAGCTGGTATCATGCGGTTTACCAGATGATGAAACAGAAGCAAGAAGCCGTGCTAAAAAAGTACAGTGACCTAATCCAGTTTCCATGGTAACATTGTAGATTAATGGCTTTTAGCTGTAATCTGAATGAGACGTATTAAACTTTTATATTGTGATTTTAGAGCCTCTTTGTGTCCTTGGTGACTTTGACTCTAAATCCATCAGTCACATGCGTATGCTTTCATGCGCTTCTTTTTAACTGCCAAAAAGTAACCTCTGCTAATACTGCCATTAGAATGAAAGCTGATATTGCCGGGCTTCATGTGTGCTGAGTACATAAGCAATGAAATGCCCCATCAGTTGATTAGGGGCAGCAATATCTAGGGATGGCTGTGCAGTGCTCGGTAAATCCTTTAAATAATGCATGTGAAATATAGAACTGTGGAAGTAACTTGGCCACGGATACTTGGGTGCTGACTGCCATGTGCTAGGGAATCGTATCAGGATGGCTGCCAGGTGGAGGACAAGCAAACCGCCCAGTGCTCAGACTGCCTCGCCAGCACTTGTTCCTTTTCTGAGGGAGATCGCAATGACACGAGTTCCTAGTTTTGTCCCCCACACTCACCCTACCTCTGGAAAGGGCGTTCCGTAGGGAGCTGGCTGCTGCTGTAGGGACGGCAGAGAGTACATCGGTAACTTGCTTTGTCTTTCGACGTCTTCAGTCAATATTCTAGTTTAGGTAAGGAGGAGCTTGTCGTTGTGGTTTCCTGTCCTACAGCGGCCGCTTGGTGATGGTTTCCTTTCCCAATGTGGGGCAGGTTCGGTGAGTAGAGGCTGACCTGTCCCACCCGTGTTAAACTGTTCTTTACCTTGTCCATTGTAAGCCTCTTTGTTGCATGTTCTGTGAGCAGATGTCCTGATCATACGTGTATGAGGGGCTTTACGGTAGCCCAGCTACTCGCTGGCGATTCACAGCCCCAGGGATATTTGGGATATTTGCCTAGGATTACAGTAACGTGCTCTACAAGAGGCTATCCATTTGGAAGCGAAAGCTAGTGTGTTGTACGACCACCTATTTGCCACGTGGACCTGTATAAAGTCCACTGCCTGCAAATACGTTTTTTCTAGATTTCACCTCACGTCAATGCTCTGCTCTCTCCCCGAACGGTCTCTAACCTGTCACAGCTGGAAGCAATGCCTAGAGTAGGATTTAAAGGTGAGCTAGCACTTCTGAAAGGCTGTTGTGAACAAACCCACGCTGCCTTAATTCAACCAATTTAGCGCATCTTCGAGCCTGGGGGAGCCAGGATTTTAACTTGGTTTGGATAGGGGCGGTATAAAAGGGTGCAGAGGAGCTTTCTTGCTGCTTACCTTGACACTGAAAATCTGCTGCTTGTGCTGTGTGTGGACTTGTTGTAGTGGGAAAGGGGGTTCCGTACCTGGTACTTGGCGGTGTGCAAGATGTAGCTATTTCAGGTACCTGCTGTTGATGAGATCATAGTGTGTAGTTTGCTAGTCGTTCTTGTCTTCTCTGGGTTGTCATATAGCCAGAGCAGAAGAGAGATGGCTGGTGATGTTCCACAATTGGAAAGATAGTCCAAAACCTGGAAGTCTAAGCACATTCCCTTCCTTAAATCTTCCCTTTCACATCCACATGCTCCCCTCACAAAGACAGATGGACTGGTTTGCTTAATGGAGCCCCTTTCAAAATAAATCTTTTTTTCCTTCCTCCTAACTGAACTGGTTTAACCAGACTCTGCTCTAGCCTGGTATCTTCAGATCTGATTTTTGCAATAACTACACTTATTGCAAAAGTGATTTTATTTTGAAATGCCCCTGGCAAATCCTCACCGAAATACCTTGGAACAGATACACTACTAGCAGTGGACTTCATCAAAAAGGTTTGGATTGACAGCTCGGCCCCTGGAGGCTGTGGAGATGAAAGTATTTCGGCATTGTTGGAATTCTGTAGCTCATCTGATGATGACCATAGAGTCCTTTTTATAAGACAACTCCCACCTGTTCATGCTCTCTGTATGTGTGTGTATATATATCTCCTCAATATATGGTTCACTCTATATGCATCCGAAGAAGTGGGTTGTAGCCCACGAAAGCTTATGCTCTAATAAATTTGTTAGTCTCTAAGGTGCCACAAGTACTCCTGTTATTTGTGCTGCCTTTGAATACTAATAACTTGTGGAACCTATTTTTTTCTTAGCGCTGGAAGACTCAGGACAGCGAGGAATATGAAGCAGAAGGTAAGAACAAGCAGAAGCACCTGCTTTTATTCTTGTAAAGTTAAGGAGGGGGAATGGAGGAGAATAAGAAAGTTAAACAATGGCAGTTTCTTGGTAAGAATTTCTGATTCAGACCTAATCTAGTCGTAAGCAGAGCTCTCGGCATCTTGCCCTGGGGAATGTTCATGGGGCAGAGCCCAGGAACCGGCTGCAAGTGTCTGAGGCTAAAAACCACATGGACCAGAGGAGGTTCCTGGCTCACTCTCGCTGGGGATGCGAGATCCCTGTGTGCTGGAACCTGTTCCTCTGAAAGGTTGGAAATATTGGTTTTGTGCTTCCGGGAAGCCGGTGCTTGTTCCTAGAGCTGTGCAGAAGTGCTAGGTTCAGGTGGCTGGAGAGGGGCCTTTAGATGCTCTTGCAGTGGAACATGGCTGATGAGTCTCTACTTTTGTAATGGTGACCAGCTAACACAAACGGCAGGTAGACTGCAGGGCTTCGGTTTTCTGTCGTGGCGTATTGAGATGGAAACCTGCTCCAAGGCTGGGATGAGACGAAAAGACGGGCCCGGGAGAGGCGGCTGCCTGCGCCCCACCCTGGAGGCCAGTGGCCCTGGATCACCTTCAATCCTGCTCCCTCTCCCGAAGGGTTCTCAGCTTCCTGCATCCCAGTCCCCCGGGGGGGAGGGGGCGTTTCCTCTCACTTGCTGCCTTCACCCATTCTCATTCTTCTGTCCCAAGCAGACCTCTCTCCAGTTCTCGTTCATCTCCCTCTTCTCCTGCTTTGTCTTTGCTACCCCATTCTCTTGTTTCTCCTCCTCCCCCCGTAGCAGGTCCCCGTGTTTTGTGATGGCTGGCTGCTCGGGGCTCCCGTGCTGTGAGTTCTGGGGGAGGAGCTGTGTACGAACACACATCAAGCCTTTTGCTGCGTAGCGAAGTTCACTGGGCTACAGCAATGCAGACCCACTGCCATAGATGCTGCTAGTACAGGCCCTTCTCCTGGCTTTCCCCCAGCAGTGGGAATGCTGAGATAGCGTTAGATGGAGTTGCACTCCTTGGCCACTAGATGTCAACATGAGCCACAGAATTAAATGATTTCCTTCTACCTTGGCTAGAGTTTAAATTGTTCCCTTAAGGTTTTGGTGTGTGTGTCTTATCACTTGTACTGCAGTGACCTAACCAAAACATAGGGAGTGATGATCCCAGTCCAAAGAGTAGGAGGAGACATGGAAGTTCAATGCCCAGGGTCATGCAGGAGGTCAGTGGCAGACCCAGGGATGAAACTGGTCTCCTGACCCCCAGGGCAGTACCCTGCCCACTAGAGCACACTGTCTTCACGGACTGTGGAGCACCGCTCGAGAGCAGTGATTGCAGGAGGCTGGTCAGCCACAGAAAGATCCTGAAGACTCTGCTTTGATTTGAGAGATGGCTAAACGTTTCCACTTACTTTGGAAATACCAGTTTCTTCCCCCTGTGTGTGTGTGTGTGTGTAAGAGGGGGAGTTGCAACAAAAAGTCTTCTAACCCTTTCAAGTAACCCTCTAAACGTTAAAAAGCAACAGAGGGTCCTGTGGCACCTTTAAGACTAACAGAAGTATTGGGAGCATAAGCTTTCGTGGGTAAGAACCTCACTTCTTCAGATGCAAGAAGTGAAGAAGATGCATCTGAAGAAGTGAGGTTCTTACCCACGAAAGCTTATGCTCCCAATACTTCTGTTAGTCTTAAAGGTGCCACAGGACCCTCTGTTGCTTTTTACAGATTCAGACTAACACGGCTACCCCTCTGATACCCTCTAAACGTTAACATTTTCAGCTGTATAGGGTATTGCACTGAATTTATTTGCTTGGAGGAAGGGGTTCAAGTGGAGGTTGCTGGTGACAGAGAATTGTTTGAACGTATCTTGATCAAAACATTTGCTTAATGGCATATTTAAGCTTCAGATGGTTTTGGGCTGGGGGGTTCTGAACGTCTTGCCACAGGAGCATGGCCAGGGCCATAGGACTCCCTAGCGATAACCAGGTCTGGCCCTAGTGGCCGACACACAACTATCGAGGGAAGAGCTCTGGCAGACATTACACGACTCTGCAAAAGCTCCAGCTTGTGCGGAATGCAGCTGACCACTTCCTCCTCCGTCTAGGCTGCAGTGAGCACATCCAGCCTGCGCTCTTGTCCCTCCACGGGCCCCCAGCCTGCATTCGCTGCCAGCTGAAGGCCTTGGTCCCAGTCTCCAAAGCTCCTCGTGGTTCAGGTCCCAGCTGAGTTACAGACTACAGGTCATTCTGGGAGCATCAAGGGAGTTGCCTTCCCCTTGGATTGTGCAGATCCCAAAGCCCATGGTGGAGCATGAGAGTTAGACATGCTGCAAGATCATCCCTTTGATGGAGTCCCTCCTTTAACCAACTGACACAGCAACCCCACCCCACCCCCCAGTGAAAAACCCTGCCCCAAGCAGAGCCCTTGCAGCCAGGGATGGAGCACAGCAGAAGATCCCATGAAGTTCACGAAGAATCTTGCCAAGCAAGGAGGAGGTGCCCAGATGCTGTGGTGATGGGCACCATTACAAGCCCCTAAGGTAGATAACTTGCTAGTGCTGGCAAACAGCCAGTTGAAGGTGTTGGGTGACATAACTACGCTGGCACCTAGTGTTAGCTTCAGATTTGTTCTATATTATAAAATCCTCCAGAGTTTCTTGCAATGGTGTTTTGTATCTTTTTATCTCTCCTTTTAATAATGTCAAACAAACTGCCCTTGTTTCAGGCCAGTTGAGATTTTGGAATCCGGATGACTTGAATGCATCACAGACTGCGTCGTCCCCTCCCCAGGACTGGATAGAAGAGAAGCTGCAGGAGGTTTGTGAGAATCTAGGGATCACCAGAGATGGCCACTTGAACAGGAAAAAGCTGATCTCCGTTTGTGAGCAGTACGGGCTGCAGACTGTGGATGGCGAGGTAACGATCTCGGGTGTCTCCTTTCAGAGGAAAGCTGGTGGCACAAAGTACTCTAAAGGCTTTTCCATAAGAAATGTCTCCTCACTTTTACCAGGAAAATGACTCGCTTTTCTCTGAGAAATGCCTAGGATACATTTAATTGTCCATTTTAAAGAGACAGGTGGTGACTTGGAAACAGAATCCAAACCCAGTTGATAGCTTCCTAATGAGCATAACGGTTTTGAGTCAACAAATGTTCGATCCTGTCTTTATAAAAAGGTAGTAACAGCCCTAACTAATGATGGTTTCTCCAGTAAAATGGGGTCTAAACAGTGATTACGAACCAGAAAGTAAATGGCAGGTCTGTAGCCAGGGTATCTGTAGTGTAGGCCAGGGTTAATGGAATTTATCCGCTTCTTGGTTGGGGAATACGGAGTTAAATCACTTCTGATCGCTTTGTGTATAGCAGAGAGTGTCAAAATGCTTTTTAATGGCACATCTGATTTTCACCCCGATGTCATCGTAGCCTAAACACAATTCAAAATAAAGGAATCTCTGCACCCCCTTAATGCCTACCAGGTCACTGCCCAGTCTGGAGCACCAAAAAGGTTAGTTTGCCCACTTTTTTATTTTATTTTATTTTATTACCACTACACCACTGTGTGGTATTAAACTTCCTCATCAGGAACTAGAGTGTTTGCCAAGAAGTCAACAGCCCTTGCTTTGAGCGCCATTTGCAAATGCCCTGGGGCAATATTTGTGACTCAACAGGATTTCAAAACTAAATTTGACATGAATATTTTTGTGTTACTGGGACACTCTCATGTCCGTTTAGGATTCACAGGCTTGTAAAAAGTAGCTTTTGTACACCCCCAAATAACAACTTAAATGATTTTTTTTTTCCAGGAAGTTTGTATTTTAATGGGATAATATTCATTCGCAGTGTTTGCAACACAAACATTGCAGCGTCCTGCTACCATTGGGGGGCCAGGAATTGAAAGGGACTAGAAACGGATGAGATTCTTTCATAGTCAAAGCAGAGTATAGTGCAGAAAGTCAATGAACTGTACATTTTAAACACTTTCCATATTAAAAATTAAGCTGTTTTAAAAACCAGGTTGCCTTGTGGTAGTAACTGGTATTTATTTTAACCTGGCACTGTCCCTTAGTTCAGTTGCTACTCTGCAAGCTGGTGTTCTTTCAGCACATCATTTGCTCTGAAACCCTCATGCCAGAAGGCTTTGAGAGCATAGAATCATAGAATATTAGGGTTGGAAGGGACCTCAGGAGGTCATCTAGTCCAACCCCCTGCTCAAAGCAGGACCAACCCCAAGTAATGGAGCAAACATTTTCTAGAAGCTATTTCTTTGAATATACTACCCCTCGAGACAGTGAAATTCTTTAAACTGTGTTTTGAGAGGGGAGAACAGCTTAAAACGTTGCAGGGGAAAAATGCGCTGGTACACAGGCTTCAGTGTAGTTGTATTTGGTATTTCTGTGACTCAGCCACTGTTCACAATACCGTAATTGCCATCTCATTTATTATTATTATTATTATTATTATTAATCTGGTATACTGAGTAATTCTTTTGGTTTGCTCCTTAAATGACATCTGCACAAAAGACTTAAACTGGTAGAATTTTGTTTCTTTTATGCTGAGCTGTAAAAGTGCGTCTCCTGTTGATACATCTGAGAGGTGCATCATGCGTATAAAGGATGTTGACTGTATTTTACCGCTTTCAGGTGCTTGAAGAGGTGTTCCATAATCTTGAACAAGATGGCACAATGAGCATAGAGGACTTTTTCTATGGCTTATTTAAAAATGGAAAATCTCTTACGCCATCAGCTTCTACCCCATACAGACAACTCAAACGGCACCTCTCCATGCAGGTGAGAAGCACTGGGACAGTATTTCTCTGGAAAATGGTTTCATTCGACTAGAATGCTGGACGTTTTTTAATAGCAGCTAGTCCCGGATGGTTGGGAGACTAGATAATGTAATATTAAGAGAAGCTTTCAGGTAGATATTGCTGCCTGATTCTGCTGATAGGCCTTCTTGATCTCTAACCTGATTCTCTGATGCCACATTAGACTAGGGCCCTGATCCAGAGTCCTTTAAAGTCAGCCGGAGCCCTTCAGTGGAGATTGAGTCATGCCCCACGTGCTTTTATTTCTCCATGCAGGCACCTGATTGCTGGTGGTGGACCCCCAGGCATTACCAGAATAATATTGCATTGGTGTAAGAACTGTGGACCAGAGCGGTCACTGTTTCAAGTTCCATGTTCTCTCTGCACAAAAGAGAACACGTTATTTTGGGAATGGCTCTCTCTAGGCATTGGTTATCAGACTCCAGAAAGTCAGCAATAATGTCACAGGCCACGCTGGGGTGGGTTAAAATGACTGCTGCATCTGGGTTTGCTTGTGCCCATCGTGAATACAAAGGCAATCTCTGTGTACGCTGTAAAGAGGAGTAAACTGCTTTGGTGTGGGGGAATCGGGATAAACCACCACCAGGTCGCCTCTTATGGAAGCACCCCCAGGCTCCTGATACCACGGTGTAAAGTGGCAAAGAAATTTGTCGGCCCAGAGTGATCAGGTGGAATCCTGCACCGCCAGGCAAACTGTTCCACTGAAACGTCACGTGGTCTGTGGGGAGGAAGGGCCAGCAACGGTAAATGTGCAGGTGGATTCCTGAGGCAGCCCTTCTGGGGGAAACCACAAAACATTCAAAGCCAAAATTGCCCATAGTTGGGTAATTACAACAGGGTAAAACTCTTATCAGCCTGAGAACCTGTCTTGCTACAGTAGAATTTTTCCTCCTTTATTTTACACTCGAAACTTAACAGCAAGGGCCTGGTTAGACTGGGATTTCACTGGGTTAAATGGAATTACTCCTGAGCCACATCAGTGCAGTTGAGAGAAGACTCAAGTCCTTACGGCAATTCAGTTTATAAGCCTTCCTCCTTCGGCAGCAGTAGGAAGATGTCCAGTGTTGCCCTTAGCTGGCCTTTGCAGACCCCCATCTCTCCTCTCTTCTAGTCCTTTGATGAAAGTGGGAGACGCACCACTGCCCTGTCCGCGATGACTAGCACGATTGGGTTCAGAGTCTTCTCCAGCCTCGACGACGGGCTGGGCTATGCCTCTGTGGAGCGAGTACTTGACACGTGGCATGAAGAGGGACTCGAGAACGGCCATGAAATCCTCACGGTAATTGGGTAGATCCCCAGCCACCTGATTTTGATTTTGGATGCTGCTGCTTCTGGATCTGTACTTTTAATCTAAAATGATGCAGTGCTGGGAACAGCAGGGATGTTGATATCCATGGTAACTTCCTAAGGCTTAGAGAAATGAGAAGTGACAACTCCCACGGAGTGAACGTGTTTTAAGATAACACAAAGGGCAGCATTCCATCCTTCCTGAAGCAAACCACCTATACTTACAGGGGGCGGTGTAATTATTTAGAGGTCTACATACCAGATTGCACCAGCAAACCAAATACTCCAGCATCGGAGTGCTCCAAATTGTTGTGCATACCAAAATGGAGAGCAAAATTTGAGAGCCTGGCTCATGTTGGGTGTTTCATATCCAGAGGATACAAATGTTCATCTCCATTGCAAAACAGATGTCCTCACCCTGCAGCAAACTGCTTCCCAGGCTACCTTTTCAAAAGCTGTGGACAAGCTAAAGGAGAATTTCCTGTACTTGTTCTTGGCACTTGATTCTATGACACTGGGGATACACTGGAAGAATGTTTGCTTGTCTGTCAGTCAACGTTACACTGAGTTTGAGCATTACTGGCTGCTATAAACACTTGCACCAAAACTCTGCTATCAGCCCTAGGCAAGGAAATGCAGTTTGGGCTCAAGCAAGTCCTACTCTAAAAATTCACAGCCGTTTTCTTTTTAGCCAGACTGGCATTTGAGAAATGTAGCTCCTTAATTTCTCTTTCATTTGCTGCTTGATTACTTTATTTTTTAGCTTTTTCCCTGTCTGGTTTTATTAGCATTAACATGTGATTTCTGTCATCTTTACACAGTGTTTTTTATAATTTTAAGTATGGTAAAACAAAGTGTAACTAGAGGCCCATCAAAGGCTTCCACCATTGTAATTACTAGCAATGGGCTTTGTGATCTAATTAAGGTGAGGGTTTTTTGTGATCTAATTAAGGTGAGGGTTTTACTATAAAATACACAAGTTAATTGAAGCTAAGGGGTCATGCACAAATTATCCTACCTCTCTAGTTGTCTTTATTGCAAGACTTTTTTTAATGTTTGAGAAGATCATTTTCAATCATCCATCTTGCCACATTTAAATTAAAAACAAATGCAGTTTAGCTGAGACCTACAGTAAACAAACAAACATGCATCTGCCACTTCTGTCGTGTGTGCACTTGATTGACTGTGTGTCTGATTGGAAATTGTGCCTCTCTCCTTCCCCTTTGCCACAGCATGGATTTAATTTTGGGAGGGAGTTGAGAGGCTACATTCCATATCCCTGCGGAGATGCCATTCAGAACAGATTCACCACCAAGCGCAGGCCACTTCTAGGCCTCCCCAGCTTTCTGTTGTCACCTTCATTTTAAGCTTCTACAGGAGAAGGGAAGTTAGCCCTGTTGTGCTGACTTGTTTCTGTTTTACAGGCCTTGGATTTTAGCCTGGATGGGAAGGTCAACCTGACGGAGCTGACTCTGGCGTTAGAAAATGAGCTTCTGATAACCAAGAATGGAACCCATCAGGCCGCCTTGGCCAGCTTCAAAATGGAGATCAGACATTTACTGTAAGTTGGCAGGGTTTCAGTCTCCATCAGATCTCCCATGTGTCCTAGTTATGTGGCCGGACAGGAGTTTAGATACTGTTTGCTTACTCCACAATTCAGAGAACATCTCCCTAAAATGGTGTGAAAACTTGTACCTCTTGTGAAGCACCGGAGGGTATTTTGTCAGCACCTCCGAATTTCTCATTAGCCCGAGTATTGCGAGTCTGAGAAGCGACATACCTCAGTGGAAGCAAAGCCTCACAGGAAAGCACGCTCAGACTTCCGAAAAACCAAAACCACAAGAAAGCATCTCTCTTGCTTGTTCCTAAAGGGCTGGAAACAGTAACAGCCAAGATACGTCAATAGTTATGGCCCTTGTGCCGCGGAGGGTGAGATTTGATGCCTGCTGCCTTGAATGCTTCTGATGACTAGTTACGGATCTCTAGTGTTACGTGGGTTTGTCATGCAGTGCAAGCACACGGGATGTACAAAACTGACCCTTAGGGCATTCAGAACCATGAGACACCTTGTTACCCTTCTGCCTCAGCGAAAGAGATTTGCTCGTGCTGAACTGGGTGCAGCTCCCTGTCACTCCGGTCTGTTAGCCACCCCCGACAAACTTCTCCGGACTCTGCCAGCCTGTCCTTTGCCAGACAGGTAACACTTGGTGCACTCCAAGTCCTGAGCCCCTGGAAGATTGTTTCCCTGGAGTCGGGGGGCTGGAACAATTTGTCTAGTTGGGGTGCTGTGAGCCATTAAACCAAACTGTAAACCCTGTTTTTAATAGAATTCACTTCAAACCAGGGGGTGCTGCAGCACCCCTAGTTCCAGCACCTATGCCTGGAGTATCCAGCCCTGTTACTGGACACTCAAAGAAACTGACCATGTTCATTATCTCCAAAGAGGCAGGGTACACCCCAGCTTGTTTGATTCAGCTAAGAATTCACACTTTGCTTAATATTACAGCGCTGAGGTCTACTTAGGATAAAACAAAGACAAGTTTATTAACAAACATGGATTTTTTTTTTAAGTGATACAGAGTAAGGGTAGGGGAAACAGGACTGGTTATGAATAAAACAAAAGTATAATACGCTTCTAAGAGTCTAGACATAACTTTAGCAGACTACAATCCTTTGTCTCAAATGGTTTCTTTCTCAGAGTCCTTTGCAGAGCTTGCTGATTTTCAGTCAAATTAGGAGCCAGATTTTTCATGAATCACTCCCTTCTGCCAGGAGTGTTCCTCGTGAAATGCATCAGAAAAATATCTTTTTGCTTCTGCTTCTGTTTCCCCAAACACAAGACAACCCCCTGTGGCTTTAGTCTCTGGTGCCTTCCCAGCTGATTTCACATCCCCCAGTCAACCTGGCTTTTCCTGTTGACTTACGTGCAAATGTATCTCCTCTTGTGTTGTGCTTAATTTACCTCAGAGGCCTAGGCAGACAGATCACACAACATTTCTTTGTCGGGGAAAAACTTGTTTATCATCCCTGCCTGGTTACCTAATTTAAACATTTTTAGCACATAGACACAACTCCTTGCATGACACCCATACATACATCTCTCAATGCTTGTGATGACCAGCATTCTACGAGCTTTTATTTGATACCTTATAAGACATTCTTTATGGATAAATACCACGACAACAATGTGGCAGGTATAGTGAGAATTTGTGAGGCCTGATAGGAGCTGTAGTTACATGATAGTCATCCCTTTGCCAGTGCTTGGGGGGGTCACATCTCCTTTCACTACATTGCCATTCGGGTTTGTACTGGAAGAGATTTTGAATAAAGGAAAGGAAAGACCGGAAAGAACTGTCTCCAGCCAAAGCGCTGAGGTGTAAGCTCTCATCTGTACACTTCAACCGCTCTACTTTACCGCCGCTCCGGGATGAGACTTGCCGGTAGAGAGATGGAACAAATTGAAAATTGAGCTCCCTTAAGGGAGCTGTCCAACGTAGCCGATCCAACAGAGACCGAGTAATAAAACAAATCCAGTTGACAGGTGGGTACAGCGAGTGAGGTGACGGAGGTAATCAAAACGGTGAAAACAAAAGAATGGGACAGAAGGTGGCTTAGCCCAGTGGCACAGCTCCACCAGTGCAGGAAATTAAACTACTCCAAAGCAGTTCCTAAACTCGTCCGTCTTGGCCAGCAAGAGTTGAGGCAACAATGCACTTGTGCCCGCGCTGATGAAGAACTAGAACTGATGGGACAAGCCCATCCGATCTTTCACCAAGAGGAAGGTGGCTATGACCTGGAGGCAGGAGGGATGTATAGTGGGGGAGAAAATGGGGTATTCCTCAGGCCTCGAGATGTGTGAGTGACTTGTTTGGGTGCTGGGGAGCCAGGGAAGGGCGTATAATCCAGGATTCCTTCCTTTCAATAGGGAGCGAGTTGACCAAGTGGTGAGAGAAAAAGAGAAGCTGCGCTCAGATTTGGAAAAAGCTGAAAAAATGAAATCTCTCATGGCCTCGGAAGTTGACGACCACCATGCTACCATAGAGCGCCGGAATGAATACAACCTCAGGTATGGCAGCCCACCTGCATTTCCGCCTTCGCTGCCGTGAAGGGGGCTGGAGTGATCGGAGAACACCGGTCTCTCCATTTTGTTTGGTCGTTGCAGGTGTATACAGTATTGGTTGTACATAAAAATGAGATAATTGCTTTGCTGCGTGTGTGGGGCTCTAAAGAAAAACTTCAGGCTGAAGTAAGTGTGTGTGTGTGTGTGTGTGTGTGTGTGTGTGTGTGTGTGTGTGTGTGTGTGTGTGTGTGTGTGTGTGTGTGTGTGTGTGTGTGCGCGCGCGCTCTGAAGGGCTCAGGGGGCTTACTCAAATTGATCCTGTCTTCCTCTTTCCTACCACCCATTTCTACAGTACCAAAGGTCTCCGAATTCTGTGCAACCCAGTTCCATCTGTACAATTCCCTCTTTTTTGGGGCATCATGGTCCTCACACCTGGTTTTCATGCTCTCATTTTGCCTTCCTGATTAGGTGGCTGGAAGTGTTACATTTTGTTTTCCACAAATATAATTTTAATTGAACTCTAACTTTAAGATTTGGATTGGTGAGACAGATGTCGGAGAAAAACTGAGTTCTCACTCTTTTGATTGGGTGCAGCAAGTCAGAAGCTTTATTCACTCTCACAGTGTGCAGAGGGAGAGAGCCAAGCAGGTCTCTCTCTCTGATACCTAATTACAACAAGCATTTATACCTTTCATTACAAAAATAATGAGGGACAGCTGTATCTTGTTATACATATGTCATCTTGGTATTTTACTTTTTTAATTGTTTTGACTCCTACCGACAGGCAATATTTTCTATACCTTATCTATCCAAGGTCTTTTACACCTTATCTATACAAGGTCACAGGTCACAATAACTCCTCACACAGTACTATCTCACCCGCCTCTCACATTCCTCGCTTCTACAAATCTCGCGTTATCAGGCCTACAGTTAGCCTGACTCTTGCTAACAAACTGTCATGCATTGCAGTTCTTTTCTGATAGTTCCTTTTTCTGCTTCCACAACCCCCCCTTTTGTACTTCTAGTACAACAAACATTCTTAAACCTCTATTTGCATCAAGTCCTGGACCTCTGATTCTATATCAGGTGTTTCAATTTTAGCGGTTCTGATTGGATGTAATGACAATGCATGATTAGCATGAACATGAAAGGTATTACTATTATTACGTATTTTACAACAACAATAACATAATCCTAAGCTAACTAATAACAATACAAGCAATAACATTCCCATAGCAAAACTATAATGGGGTTGTTGTACAGCCTTAGTTACAAAGCACAATACATCATACTTAGTACATAAAGTGGATACTCTATAAGCAGTCTGAAAGGCATACTTTTCAACTTGATATATATTTTGAAGCATGTGAATTCGCCCTTGTATTTTAGAAATTTTCTGAATCTCTGGTAACAGTGAGAACAAATTCTGAAATCTATCAGGTACTAAACTAGTCCAATTAAAGGGTATCTGGAATCTAAGGGCTACTTGAAAAGCTCTATCTGCAGGCCAGTAAATAATATGATTGCCTGCAGTGGTAGTGAGATTAAAATGTATGTCTTGTAATGTGGTGTCATTAACATACACACAGCTATCATTAGCTTGAAAAAGTAAGTGTCCTGTCAGTGTAGTTCCTTGTCCACTACCCTCCCAGCAAACGTAGTCATAAACAGTGACAACTTCTCCTGGCTTCAGTTTACGGTTACACTGAAGCTGTGGGGGTTCTAATGGCCATAATGTCCATAGACTACCTAACCCCATCCAAATGTCAGGTGTAATCCCAGGAGCACTGACTAAAAATCGATTGGGCATACCAGGTGGTCTAATTTCCCAGATGTCTCGGTGAATTACCCAATCCCACATGCATCCTCCCCATGGACCCGGCAGGATACGGTATGTGGGAGCCCACACCCCCTTTACCGGTCCATATGCTTGGAAGGAGCATTGAGAACGTCCGCACTTCCATCCAGAAAGTTTCCAAGTAAGTCTCCATGACCACAGGTCAGACGGTACTCCTGATGTGTCTGTAAGGGCAGTGGGCCAAGCCTTATGTTCTAGATCTTTCCGAATGGACATTAGCTGGTCATTCAGGAAATCCTGAGTCTCTGAACATGCTAGATCCCACTGCAATGCCTTCCCAGCCTCAGTGATATTCAGTACCATCTCTCTTAGCAACTTCTGGGTCATAGAACTAAGGGCGGAAATAACATGTAACTCACCAACTCCAGCTTGTACCTGGGTTAGTTGTGCTCCAGAAACAAGGCCTATGGCCTTCTCTAGTTGGCCCAATTTCTCATCATGTTCCTGGTTCTTAAAAATATTCCAAACTGCTGCTGCACTATTGGCCCCATCCCACAGGGATCCGGTCAAGTCTCTCTTCTTTCTAGAGGAAATAACCCAAGCCCTCTGTTGTGCTAATCTAATGGCAGCCCCCTGTGAGCAATTCGGGTATGTAGAGGTAATCTGGAAACTGGATAAGGGTAATGAAAATTTAACAGTCCCTAGTGTAGTATTAATCACAGTCCACCGATATCCTACTACATCTTTCTTTGGTGTAGTACTATACCACATCTGTTGGTCAAATACCTTTATGTATTTCCGGGAGGCATTAACATTAATGGTATAAGAGGGGGTGTATTGCAATAAGGTACAGGTCACATTATTAGTCACTGGAATACTTTCTATGCAGGTAAAATTTCCAGTGGCAGAACAAACTCTTTGGGTATTTGTCTGATTATCCACTAATTGGGTGACCAAATAACAATAAGGGCCTCTCTCATTTAACACAGTACAAGTTCCAGGAACAACCATCATATCTACTTCATTATAGAACCCATCAATTGCAACTATTAATTCTTGGGGTTCGCTGGTAGTGATATTATGTATTTCTATCTCTACTGATCCATTTGTTTTCCATTCAATTATTCGCTCATATACATTATTCTGAACTTTAAAAAATAATTTCTCTGAACAAAATTCCAGTAAATCACTAAGATGTGAAAGCCTTGGCCACTGAGTTTCATTGGAATATACGGTACGGTTTGTATCTGGGTAAGTTACAGTGGTGGTGGCAGGGGTCAAGGGACTAGTGGGTGTAGTCCTAGTGGTGGCAAGGCGGTTTTGATATTCATCTTCTGAAAGCCAATTAGAAAGGGCAGTGCATCCTGAAGGTACCTGTCCATAAGCACAAAGTCCTGCCCCTGGAAAGAACCCACCCCACCACTGGACTCCACATTCCCAGGAACGGTCCCCACAGTTCCCTCCTTGCCAATAAACGATGCTCCGTCTTTTCCACCAGGGCCAGTTCTTAATGTCTCTGGTAGTTAGGAATCCCTGGACTTTGGTGGTTTCAGCAGAGCGGGTGTTTCTTCTTTTCTTCTTCAAAAGCAGTTGTGATTCACCATAGTGCAGGGGAGAGGTTACTAGCACTTCACCCTGTACTGGTGTGATTCCTGTAACAAAATTCAAAGGTATTGTAGATCTGTCAGTGGACAAGGGAGAGGTTACTAGCACTTCACCTTGTCCTCTTTCCCTGCTGTCCAGGAGGCACAGCAGATCTAGCAGGAGAAATAGGCTGATCAGCAGCTGGAGAATCCTCTCCAGGTGGAGGAGTCTTTTTGCAGTGAGAAGCATGGGTCCAGGTGGGCAGTCCTTGGCACTTCACAGCGGTGTTGGTGGTCAGCAGGACTTGGAAAGGGCCCTTCCAGCGTGGAGCCAGGGCAGTCTTTCGCTGATGGACCTTTATGTAGACCCAGTCTCCTGGTTCCAGCGAGTGGCAGGGTTGCACAGGATCCTTGGGTAGTGCTTCTTTCACCTGTGTATAAAAAGACTTAACACATTTCATTAGAGCCTGACAATACTTAAGCATTGTGTCATCCATTAAATGAATGTCCATCTGAGCTAGGGTCAGTGGGGGCGCATTTGGTAGTCGCATCGGGCGCCCTGTCAGAATCTCATGAGGGCTGAGTCCAGTCTTTCGATTGGGAGTGGCTCTCATACTCATTAGTGCCAGAGGAAGGGCATCTGGCCACTTCAAGTTTGTTTCAGCACAAATCTTGGCCAGTTTATTTTTCAGAATTCCATTCTGGCGTTCCACTGCCCCGGCAGACTGCGGATGGTGGGGGCAGTGAAGGTTGTGTTGGATCTGCAAAGCTGCACATAACTCTTTTACAATCTGTCCAGTAAAATGAGTTCCACGGTCACTGTTGATACTCACAGGAATGCCAAATCGTGGTACAAAATCTTTAAGCAGAAGTTTCACAACAGTCCTGGCATCTGCTTTCCTGCAGGGAAAAGCTTCAACCCAATTTGAAAATACATCCACTAAAACCAATACATATTCATAACCACAACATTTAGACAATTGAATAAAATCAATCTGAATATTTACAAAAGGTCCCCAAGGGGGAGGGTGAGCTGCCTGCCTAACTTTAACAGCTTTACCAATGTTATGCTGCTGACAAATCACACATTGTTGACAGTAGTGATGTGCAATGACTGGGAACCCGAATGCACACCAATCTCGGTTAACTGCAGCAACCATCCCCCCTTTGCTCACGTGTGCCATTCCGTGGTATACACGAGCAAGATAGGGCATTAGCATCTTCGGTGCAACCAGGCGACCAGCTGGGGCACGCCAAAGATGGTCAGGGTGTAGAATACAGCCATTAGCACTCCAAAAACGTTTCTCAGCTACAGGTGCTGCTTCCTGGATCTTGGCCAGATCCTCAAGGGAGGCTACTTGAGGCTGTTCAATCAAAGCACAAGTATATTCAGCCTGAGGTGCAGAAAGGGCCGCTGCTTTGGCTGCAGAGTCTGCCAAAGCATTTCCACGGGTAACTTCATCATGAGGGGTCTGGTGAGCCATACATTTAACAACAGCTATAGCTTTGGGCAATAAAAGGGCATCCAAAAGAGCAGATACATACAGACTGTTCTTAATAGGAGAACCAGTGGATGTAAGGAAACCTCTATACTTCCAGAGCAAACCATAATCATGTACCACTCCAAAAGCATAACGAGAGTCTGTATAAATTGTAACTGCTTGATCTTGAGCTAGAATGCAGGCTCGAGTTAAAGCCACAAGTTCAGCTACTTGAGAAGAAAACACAGAAGAAAGAAAAGCACTTTCAATAACAGCGTGTGCAGAGCACACAGCATAACCAGCACCCAATTTACCCTTAGAATCTCGCAAGCATGAACCATCCACAAAGTAAATAAGATCAGGATTTTGCAAGGGCACATCTAGTAAATCATCTCTCGGACGGGAGAGAACCGATGTTACAGACACACAGTCATGTGGTTCTCCGTCTTCTGGCCCAGGCAACAAGGAAGCAGGATTTAAAACAGGGCAACGAGCCAAAGTAATATGAGACGAAGACAACAAGACAAGCTCATATTTTGTGAGACGAGAAGTGGATAAATGCTGTGTCTTAGATTTTAACAAGAGTGCAGCCACAGCATGAGGAACAGCAACAATCAAAGGAGATCCTAAAACAATAGATTCAGATACTTGAACAGAAAGGGCTGCTGCAGCCACAGCACGCAGGCAAGGGGGAAATCCAGCTGCCACAGCGTCTAGGGCCGTGCTGTAATAAGCAATGGGACGGTGTTTATCTCCGTGCTTTTGCGTTAGTACGGCCAAAGCAAACCCATTACGCTCATGACAGAAAAGAGTGAATGGTTTAGCATAATCAGGAAGTCCCAGGGCTGGTGCACTGGACAGGCTTTGCTTGATAGCAACAAAAGCTTGTTCAGCCTCTGGAGACCAAGGAAGAGGCTCAGGAGTATCTGACTTAGTCAGATCCTGTAAGGGTTTGATCACTGTTGCATAGCCTAAAATCCACTGTCTGCAGTACCCAGTCATGCCAAGAAAAGTACGCATTTGAGAAATAGTACCAGGCCTAGGCATATTTAGAATAGCTGAAATCCGAGAATCTGATAAATGACGAGTACCAGGGGAAATATCATGACCAAGGTAATGAACCCTGGGCTGACACAGCTGTAGTTTTTCTCGGGATGCCTTATGACCCTTAGCAGCTAAAGCAGTCAATAGAACCAAAGTGTCAACTTTACAAGATTCAAAGGAAAGGGATGCCAACAAAAGATCATCCACATACTGTATAAGCACTGATTTACCTGGAAAAACCACATCATCCAGATCCTTCTTCAGGATCTGGGAAAACAAGGATGGGGACTCAGTATACCCTTGGGGTAACCGAGTCCAGGTGTACTGGCGTCCTTTATAGGTAAAGGCAAACAGATACTGACTATCAGGGTGAATGGGGATAGAAAAGAAAGCTGAACAAAGGTCCACAACAGTAAAGTGGGTAGCTGAAGGTGGAATGCAAGAAAGAATTGTAGCTGGATTTGGAACCACAGGAAATGAAGGCAAAACAACAGCATTAATCGCGCGGAGATCTTGAACAAACCGATAGGTGTTCTTTCCTGGCTTCTTTACAGGAAAGATAGGGGTATTACAAGAACTGGTGGTAGCAACAATAATAACAAACTGTCATGCATTGCAGTTCTTTTCTGATAGTTCCTTTTTCTGCTTCCACACAGAAATCCAATTTAATCCTAAAAATGCAGTGGCCTATGCAGAACATCGCATGGGATGTGCATGTCACTCAGCATTGTACAGTACGGCCGGTGGGTGTGTATGCTACTGATCTGTGCATCTTTCTCTCCCAGGAGTCTTTTTTTCTCGTCTAGTTGTTGGTGTAAGACCCAACTGCTTCTGTGTGACTGTTCCTACCCGACTTGCTTTTTAACGGTGTTTGCCCATTCTTCTTACCATCCTCTCTTGTGTTAATAGGAAGCTGGATGAGGAGTACAAAGAACGCACTGCAGCTTTAAAGAATGAACTCCGGAAGGAGCGAGAGCAGATCCTGCAGCAGGCTGGCAAACTGCGATTGGAGCTGGAGCGGGAGATTGAGAAGGTGAAAACAGAAGAGAACTACGTCCGCGACCGGCTCACCCTTTCCCTAAAGGTAACAAAGGGCTGGCTGAAGTTGCAGAACTTTCTCACTTAATTCAGCCCTCGTTACGAGAATCAATGACTGCGTGTGTTTGTGCTGGATGAAATTACCTTTAGCAGCATGATTTGTATAGGTGTAGGCGTTCCTGGGTAGGCTGTTGCCTAGATGTCATAAGGGTCCCAGACTCTGCAGCTGTGATCTGCAGTGTGTACATGTCCTGTCAACCCAGACACCAGATGGGCTATTCTTTCTCCTGAGGGCATTCTGCGCCAGAAAATAAAAATTGTGCACATGATATTTTAAAATTCTGCCAATTTTATTTGTCAAATAAATGTGGAGGCTCCAGCATGGCATTGGGGAGCACAGGCCACTGGCCGCACAGAGGTGGGAGATCACTGCGCAGCTCTCCCCCGGGACACGGACTCAGCAGTGAGGCTGCACCCAACCCTGACACAGTGCAAGGAACAGGCCTGCCCCAGAAACACTCCAGGGCCCTGCCCCTCCGTGCCAGGTGCACCAGGTGTGGGCAGGTTCAGCCCGGCAGGATCCAAGTGTGGAGGGGCTTAGTGTTGGGGGGGATCCAGAAGTGGGTTGAGAGGGTACTGTGTGGGGCAAGCTGGATCCGGGCAGCTCAGTGGGGGGTCTGGGTGCGGGGGGGATCTGGATGCACAGGGGCTTGTTGGGGGAGGGGGGTTCTGGGTGCAATGGTAATGGGACTCTGCAGGGGGGTCCAAGTGAAGGTGGTTGGGGCTCAGCGGGGGGGGCTGGGTGTGGGAGGGATAGAGCTTGGCAGGGGGCTCTGGGGGTGGGGTGGGGATCCAGATGCGGGTGGCTCATCGAGGTGGTCCAGGTGCAGGGGGAGTGGGGCTCATCGGGGTAGGGGGCGCTCTGAGTACGGGAGTGTGAGGCTCAGCGGGAGGGTCTGGGTATGAGGGTTGGGCAGATGGGGAAGCAGCTCCCTGTACAGCAATCCCTCCCCCTATAGCTAAGGAGTGATGGGTGCAGGAAGCGGGGTGGGTGGGGAGAGAAGGGGGTTGCAGAGCTTCCTGCAGCTGGGGAGAAATCTCAGGGTGGGTCTGACCCGGCCCCGGATGCTGTGCAGGGGAAGAGGAAGTCCTGTCCTCCCCTGCCCAGCCGGGACTAGCAGCTGAGCCCGGCACAGGTTAGGAGTCACCAGTCGGGTCTTCCCCGGTCCTGTCCCCTGCCCCACAGTGATTTACCTCTCTACCTGCTGTCCTGGGCACCCGAAACATACTGCTGGGGAGGGTCGCATGACCGCTCTTGTGGGTTCCCTTTGCTTCCCCGTCAGAAAATCATTTTTCTGACGGGGAAGCAAAGAAATCTGTGGGGAACATAAATTCTGTGCATACGCAGTGGTGCAGAATTCTCCCAGGAGTAAATTCTGCTTGATAGCTGTCTGTTTTATCATCTGGCCATCATCTAGCAGAGGAAACATCTTACTGCTAAGGTCTTGACATATCAAAATACAGCTCTGAAACCCCCATAAACCTATCCTCCAATTGGATCCGTATTCTCAAAACAGTCTGACTGCAGGGTTGTGTTTTTTGAGCTGGGGCCATTAGTATTTAGGCCCCAGATTCAGGTTCCTTTCCAAAATGTTTTTAGAAATAGCAAACTCATAAATGATCTAGTTTTAATCTGAATACAATTGGATCAGGCAACTCTTCACTCTCAAACTTCATAGTTAGTTTATTTCTGCCTAGTTGAAAAAACAAACTAAGGTGAGCAGGCTGTACGCAAACAAGCTCTGGGGGTGGGGAAGGAGGGCGTTTAAAGATATTGCTGATGTCAATCCCCTCGTCTGCCTGGAAAGTTGTCATCTCCTCCCTAGGCAGCTGTTGGCCAGATGCATGCAGGGAATACTAGGGAGAAGAGCCCCAAGACAGGACTAGGGGTTGCTCTTCGCTTTGTACGCTGCTTGCAGGCCCAGGCCTTCCTGTGCGCAACTTTGGTGTGACAAGAGGAGTCTTCCATTTTTTACCAGCAGACAGATTCACACTTCGTGTTGGTAACTGACATTTGTACCAGTATCCGTGTTGGAATCCAGGCTTGGGCCTACTTTTGGGCAAGACAAATGTACCTTCTGACCTGACTGACTGTGGACTTTCTTGGGTATCAGTGTTTGGAAAGTTTTTAAAACGAACAAAAATAGGCCAGAACTTTAAGATCCCCTCTCCTTTAGGAAAACAGCCGTTTAGAGTGCGAGCTGTCGGAGACTGGACAGAAGCTGGCAGAGTACGAGAGCCTGACGAGCAAACTGCAAAGGAACTTGGAAAATGTCTTGGCCGAGAAGGTGAGCCTCCCTTCCTTCCGTTGTGCCTTTCTAATAGAGAGCAGATTCCTAAAGGGTGGCTGTCTGATGCTGATTTAACCGCTAGCAGGAGACTTTCACTGTGAACATGATCACAGTGGACCTTAGTTACTCTGACAACTGTGTCTGAGTGTTACTGCAGGTTATATTTTCCTAAATTATCAGTAAATGACTTACTATTTCGTATAGTGCCCTAAAGTGGGCGAAGCATTTTCCAAATCCCAGAGAAAACAGTCTCTTTCCTGCGGAGCTGGTTTTCTATGGTCCTAATCACAGAAAAGGAGTCACATAGACACACATACATGGGATCCTGCCTTAGATAAAGACACGACATTAGGAGCCCTTGCACTCTTAAATCTGAGCTAAAAATTGGGGTGAACAAATTAGCTGGGTGGTCATGTTATAATAACCTGCACCGTAATTTAGGATTGGATCCTCTTTTGGTCATTTCACATTTGTCAATGTTCTTAAAAGATGTAACGGTGTAGAATTTTCTGTGCCTCTAATCCAATAAACGATTCCTACATTTAAACAGGTTACCCTTTCGGGATAGTTACTTTTATAGTTGCATTATATATTATTGGCTAAAAATAAAAATACCCACTGGAACCGAAGTTAGTGAAATGAGCATGCGGGACTGTGAAATAACAGCTGGTCTGTTGCCTAGGAAATTGTTTTGATCTCTTGCTGTCTGTCCCTTCTGACAGTATTTTCTATATAAATAAATAAAACACAGCCTGACTGGAATGCTTGGGAATTGAGGCCTGGCCTTGAATTCTGCACCAGGATTATTCACAGTGGAGGATTAACTAGATTGTTTTCATCCTGTGTTGTAGTTCGGCGACCTTGATCCCAGCAGTGCTGAGTTTTTCCTGCAGGAGGAGAGATTGGTACAAATGAAAAACGAGTATGAACAGCAGTGCAGGGTGAGTGAATCAAAGGGTGGGAGACACCAACTTCAGTACTGGATCTCAGTTCTGTACTTAACGCATCATTCTCCTAGGAATTGAGAGCCATGTCTAATAAGATGCAGGTGAGTTTGCTATTCTATAAACAAAATACACCTCTACCCCGATATAACGCTGTCCTCAGGAGCCAAAAAATCTTACCGCGTTATATCGAACTTGCTTTGGCCTCGAGCATTTCCGTTATTAATAGTCAGGAAACATGCTTGACCCCACCCCCTATCCGACCTCCACCTACTTCCCGCCCCCTGACTAACCGCTCAGAACCCCCGCTCCTTCTCCCCTGACTACTTCCTCCAGAGACCCCCTGCCCCAATCACCCCTCCCAAGACCCCACCCCTATCTAAGCCCCCCGCTCCTTGTCCCCTGACCGCCCCGCCCCCAGAACCTCCAAACCATCCAACCCCCCATGCTCCCTGTCCCTTGACCGCCCCCCGAGACCCTCTGCCCCTAATCCAACCCTTCGGCCCCGACCCAGCACCCTTAACATGCCGCTCAGAGCAGCGTGTCGGAGCCTGACACGCTGATCCGCTGGAGCGCACAGCCCTGCCCCCCAGAGCGCTGCTTTACAGCGTTGTATCCAAATTTGTGTTATATCGGGTCACGTTATATCAGGGTAGAGGTGTAATGCCCCCCCCCCCCCTCTTGTTAGACCAATGCAAGCCTTTGGACCTAAAAGCCCCTCTTTTAGCTGTTGCTTTTTAAGGAAAACGACCATGACAAAGGGGAGTACCTTGATTGATAATTAAGATTGGAATATGAAGCCTTTCATGTTAGCCAGTCCTAATACAGCTCCAGGCAAAAGTTACCTTCTGGCTGTTTGTTGGCCTTTTGGAACAAGTTGGGTCTCACATTGTGAAACTTGCTACCACCTTTGGCTGCCCAAGAGACAGGCCAAAGAACAGTTGCACGTAAAGGGAGCTTTTTTTGCCTGAAATCTTATGCATTTAAACCAGGGTGGATGAAAATTGATTTTTTTTCATTAAAAAAATCACATTTCTTAAAATTTAAATAAGTGATGATTACAGAAAAAGCAATCTGAAATTAAATCTGAACTTGACAACTCATGCTAAGACCTAAACATATTAGAATCTACTGAAATCATTTAAATTAAACTGCACAAAAAACGATACTAAGCAGTACATGTTGGCTGCCAACCTATAAAGAAAGTGAACTCACTGAACTGGTGGATGTCCCTGGCTAACATCTGGAACCAGAGTTTGTTGAAATGCTAAGCTAGCTTTTGACAGCAGCAGCCTCTTCTGCAGGTGCAGAGAGAATATTTTCTTCATTTCAGTTTAGTCAACTAGTTCAGTTCATTGACTAGCTCAGTGGTTCTCAAACTGTGGGCTGGGACCCCAAAGTGGGGCCAGACCCCATTTTAATGGGGCTGCCAGGGCCACCATTAGACTTGCTGGGACCCAGGGCTGTAGCTGAAGCCCAAGCTCCATCCCCACCTGGGGCGGTGGGGCTCGGGCTGTGGCCCTCTCTCCCCGCACCCAGGGTCATGTAATAACTTTTTCGTCGGAAGCGGGTTGCGGTGCAATGAAGTTTGAGAACCCCTGAGTTCATTCCAAGTTAAGAAACCTATTGGGAGTTAAAAAAGCAGGAAAGCTTGTTTTTTGGGTGTGTTTTTTGCTTTGAATATGTGAATAATAACTAGGTGTGAGAGGATGAGATCTATTAGTTCTAAAATCTTGAAAGACATGACCAAAAACAATCCGTTCAATTCGCTAACTACAGCTAAAACTACTCCTTATGTTTAATAAATCAGTTGGTTTTAAATGCAAAACATGTTTTGATCAATTTTTCTTATGTATCCAGCATATTTACTTTTAAAATGCTGTTTTGGTGCATTTTTAGTTGATTTTAAATCTCCATTCAAATAGAGCTGGAATACTAGATGACTGTTTTCCTGCAATCCACACATTGCAGGAAAACAGTCATCTAGTAAATAAGAGATGCATCATTGATCATTTTCTAACATAATAAAAAATATAAAATTTAAGAATCTGAATAAATGTAAGTTAAGCTACACAACTGCTTAAATAAAAGTTTCTAGATCTAGTATATTCTCCTGGTTAGCAAAAGGAAGTGCCAAATGTAGCGAAAAGGCTGTGTTCAGTTGTTTTACTGATTACCAACCAGTCAGACTCAATCTTTCTTTAGGTAAATAACGAAGTACAAATGCAAAACACAATTAAAATTAAATCAAGGTTTTCTGCTTGCTGATTTAAATCATGATTTACAATGCTGTTATTTAAATCAACCCACCCTGACTCAGATTTCTTGTAATTTGTGCCCCCAAAAGATCTACTCTAATTTGTCCACTTTCTAAGGACTGCTGTGGCTGCAAACATTCAAAGCAGAATGGATGAGCTTTCTTGTTTCACAGGGAATGCCCTGGTTTTAGATGACATTTAATCCACAGCAGTACTGTCACTCTGCTACCATTCTGGGATTCCAGCAATTTGGGAGCTAAAGCCAAAACCCCTGTAGAACTAGTTACATCGACTCTGAAGGTGTTGGGGAGGATGTTGGGGGAGTGAAATTTCAGTGTTCATTTGGTGGACATTTTCCAAATGCACAGGAATTAGCGTACATGCATCCTAGCTCAGGTACTCATTTGCCCCAATAAACGCCA
Organism: Emys orbicularis; assembly: GCF_028017835.1. Classification (NCBI taxonomy): domain Eukaryota; kingdom Metazoa; phylum Chordata; order Testudines; family Emydidae; genus Emys; species Emys orbicularis. The sequence continues at coordinate 7,672,553 of NC_088686.1, read as the reverse complement.
ATGCCGTGTGCTCAGTGCGTCGTATGTGGCGCAGAGTCAGGATATCCTGTTGGCCACTGGACAAAAGTAACAGACGGTAAATGAATTAATGTGCAGTGAGGGCATCACAGCCTGTAACTTTCATATCAAGGTCACAGCAGAAGGGTGGTTCCCCTGTGAGTGATTGCAGATATTTCACAATTACGTCTGAAAGGTTCTTATGTTGTATCCTGGGTAACAACCAATGGGAAGCAGGCCAGAATGTAGGGTATGAAAGCTTCATATGTTTCATATACAAAGTGTACGTTCAGTATGAATGTGCTGATAGCTCAGTGAGTAAACACACACCTCGGAGTTACCTGTGCATGTTGGAACTTGGAAAAGGACAGCCATAGGTCTTGCAGATGGGAGGATAATTAGTGCTGTTCTTAGGCTACTCCAAGATTTTTGGCAAGTCGATCTCGTAAAATAAACCACTCTGAATGTCCTGTCATGTTGCAATATATCTGTTCCGGTGACTTGCTCTATTTCATTCTGGTATGTTTTTTACTCAGGAGCTGCAAGACCAGATCGATGAACTCCAGTCTGAGCTGGAAGAGTATCATACTCAAGGCAGAATATTTAGGCCTTCTCTGGAAAGCTCGCTGCATGAGGAGTTTGACATTAAAAATGGGGGAAGCGGTGGTGTGGAGCCTGACCAAGGTAAAGGATATTTCCTCTAGGTTTGTCTTGGAGTAGGCTCTTCTGCTGTATTCTAGTGGAGGGATTACAGGGATCTCTCAGCTCTGGAAGTTTTTGTGACAAAACGGATTAAATGGGAGTTGATATTCCAGAACTAGGCACAACTTGAAACTTACTGACATAAGGAAATCCCAAATATTCAAACACTTGGAGCAGTCCCCCCCGCTGGAATTATCAGCAGTCGTAGTAGGGCAGGATATTACCACAACACCAAGTCAACTGTTAATTTGTTTATGAAATCTTAAAAGCCAAATGGTGTTTATAGACTTGCTCTAAATGGTGTTTATACACTTGCTCTTAAAAGCCTAAATAATAAGCTATTACAACACCCATACAGCAACACACAGCATGAGCATTTGGTCAGACTACTCACAGAAGGACTAGACCCAGGGGTACTCAAACCCGTGTGGGCGGGTCCAACTTGGTCAGGCAGGTACTAGTTACGAACCCTTTAAGAGCTCAACTTTTTATACAGACAAGTGATGTGTTTGCCAGTTGCTACCTTTAGTTAAGAACCAGTCTGGGGCAGTTTGGGGTTGACCCCTTCGCCGCTTTGAGCAGACAAGATTTTATGGCTGGGCCTGCTTCTTTGGGATGACATTGGTGTGTTAGGGGTCGCTCCTGATTCAACACAGAACAACTTTTCTTTATTGTGCAAACTAGAGGGTGCTGTTCCTGGTGATCAGAGGCGTCTCTTTCTTATCAGGCACATTTTAAGCACAGCATTTTTACAACTTATCTTGCCACTTACATTTTTCTCCCTGTATTTTCAAAGCCTTCCCATGGCTGCTAAAACCCATTTATTTTCCTTAATCTACAAAACACACATATTTTCCTTCACTAAACTAAAGCAACATAACTTTTTTGGTACCTATCTAATCCTGCACCATCACGACCACCATCTCAGCAAGGCAACATGAGAACAGGCAGATGATGATGGACCATTTCTTTTAGCCCTGGTCTACACTGGGGGGGGATCAATCTAAGTTACGCAACTTCAGCTACGTGCATAACGTAGCTGAAGTCGACGTACTTAGATCGACTTACCATGGTGTCTTCACCGCGGTGAGTCGACTCTGCCGCTCCCCCGTCGACTCTGCCTGCGCCTCTTGCGGTGCTGGAGTACAGGAGTTGACGGGAGAGCGCTCGGGGATTGATCGCTGCCCACCAATACAGCCAGTAGTGAAGACATACCCTTAATGTGGTGCAGCTGCCCTACGCCAAGCTGCCAGCCGAGCCAGGTCCCAGAGCTGACCTGTCGGGTCCAGGGAGAACTGCCCCATTGCAAGGTGGAACCTCTGGTGACATGAAGCTGGTGTAGAGGTTTCAGCTGTACTGGTGGAGAGGGAATGGCTCCAGTGCTCGTATGCAGCAATGATTCTTGGCTATGGCTTCAGCTGACAGAAGTCAGACGTCTGAGGGCTGTTCAGATTGACACTGGGTGATATGGGGTGTGCCCAATGACTCCAGGATAGGGAGAGTGTAGAGGTGAGCTTATGCAGGATTTACAACACCTCCGTCCTCCCCTTCCCCCCAAAGCTGCACTGTGGGCAGTTCAGTGAGAGCTCAGGAGTGGGGCCCCCATTCTGATATTTAACCTCAGGCAAGTGTTGCCGCTGGAGAGTGGACAGTCACTGTGTTAAGCATTAAGACTAAAATGAAAGCTTGGCGTTGCTTCGCCCCAGGTGCCTCGGGATGGTTTGAGCCTGAGCTGGGCTGTTACAGAATCCTGCTGTAGTAACTGACATCCTTGAGTTTCAATAAAATCCAGGAGAGTAGATGGTGAGGTGCTTTGCTTGAACATCTGGTCACTTGGGGCTTCAAGAAAACACGCTTTTTTTTTTTTTTAGGGCTTGGTTCTGAGGATTGCAATCCGCTAAATATGAGCATAGAAGCAGAAATGGTCATTGAACGAATGAAGGAACAACACCACAAGGAGCTACAGCATCTGAAACAGGAGCTCAAAGACACAGTAAGCTATCTTCATTCACAAATAAAACCTCGGAAATTCCCTCACCTCTTCATGGGTCCTTTGGGAGGGGCGTGGCCTTGGCTGTTCCTTTTCTTGCTGCCATTTGACCTGCAACCCCCAGCGGTGTGTCTGGGTTGGCCTCTAATCTCTCTCCTCCATCCAGCACAAGTACAGCGCTCACCCCCTGTGGTTGGGAGGGCAGGACACCTCCTGAGGCTGCAGCATCACAGCCACCTACCAGCAAGTAGAAAATAGTCACGCCTTCCTGCTGTACACTTGGACTCTTGGTCTGTAGGGAGCAGGAAACTTGAGTGGTGCCCCCAAATTAGTCACCTGAGTAGTTGAAGCAATTGGAACAATTGTTAGTTTGAAAAGCTGTTGGATGGAAAGTTGATAAAAGTGAAGTTTAAGCAGCCCGGCAATGTTAAACTGTGGTAGTGTGGGGGTTTTCAGACTATCTCCTTAGCCCACCTTCCCAGCTGAAAATATACCTAGTTTGCGTCCATACATGACTACAGTACAACTCTGTAAAAGGGAATCTCAGCGCTTGTCTACATTACCTGCTGGATCGACGGGCAGCGATCGATCCAGCGGGGGTTGATTTATTGTGTCTAGTATAGATGCGATAAATCGACTGCCGAGCGCTCTCCCGTCGACTCCGGTACTCCACCAGGGTGAAAGGCGCAGGCGGAATCGACGGGAGAGTGTCAGCCGTCGACTTACCGCAGTGAAGACACCGCGGTAAGTAGATCTAAGTACATCGACTTCAGCTACGCTATTCACGTAGCTGAAGTTGCGTATCTCAGATCGATTCCCTTCCCTCCCAGTGTAGACCAGGACTCAGACACAGTGAGTTTGTAATTTAAGAAAACTGATGACCCCCACAATTGGGCATAGGGGAGAGAGACAATAGTTTGCTGCTTCTGGAAATCAGTTTTTCCTTGAAGAGCAGATCTTTTCTTTTGCATGGCTTAATATATTTACTTTCTTGGTGAATCAACAATGAAAAGCTTAACTGAAGGATTTTGAAAGCGTGGCTGACTAAAGTTAAAACAGGACCACAAACTCTGGTCTAGACGTACCCTTCCTGACTCGTGAAAATCAGTTGAGACCCTGCACATTGTCTACGCTTTCTTTTGTTGGTTTCACAAAAGCATGTAACATGAATTTCATTTGTATATGTGTAAATATTATCCTTGCCACGTTAAGAAATCAAGCTGACTGCTCTAGCATTCCTATTCTGCTTCTGTGGGGAAAGGCAGTTTAAGACACTAATGTGCAAATGAGAATATTGCTCCTCTGTAAGCTAGAAAAAAAACAACTGCATTTTTCTTTTAACACAGATGAGCCATTATGAAAAACTAGTTGAGACCAAGGCCCATTGTGAAAAGGAGCAAGAAAATGTGGCGAAGAAATATAATGAAGAGAGGCAAACCATGGAAAAGCAAATAAGTGCCCTTAAAAACCAAATTGAAGCACTCCAGGGAGAGACCGCGATGCTCAAAGAGGAACGAGAAAGGATTGACTGTAAACATAATGAGGAGAGAAACGACTTACAGATGAGCTTTGATAAGGAAAAGGCTAATCTCCAAGAACTGCTGAAGCTAGGACATGAGGAAGAGCTCCGGGTTAGGCTGGAGCAGGTACAAGAGAGCTTTAACCGAGAGCGGGAGGAGCTGGTTCAGAATGGTATTTGGATGGAAGAAAAGATGAGAGTTCTGGTGCAGACCCTGCAAGAAGAAAAGGGGGAGGTAGAACGTGGTTTCCATGAGCAGCTGAAAAGCCTGACAGAAAAGCATGCTGTTGAGAGGGAAGAGCTACAACACAAATTGCTGGAAAAACACCAACAGGAACTCCAAGAAGAAAGGTGAGACAGCACTGCTTGGGCTATCTGCTAGGCAGGTTCGCTGAACTGAACTAGTTCAGAAGTTATTCCTGATCTTCAATCTGTTTTGACTCTCTTCTTTAAAGTTCTAATAGTATAAACTATACTAGAAGAACTGTTTTTATTGTTAAATGTGAATCTGTTGGTACCCAAAAGCCTTTTCTTCTGTTTTTTAGACTGGATGCTTAATATTACTGGTTTCAGTTCGACTTCAGATAAATATAGATATAAAATCAAACTAGTTAATAGGCCCTAAAGCACAGTTAATTGGTAAATCCCATTCAGTGTCCATGCCCTTTACATTCTTTGTGTCTTTATTGAAAGACTTTTTAAAATTACTGCTTGGGTTCTCAAACCCAAGAGCTAAATCTCTGGCCCTGAACCTGAAAGTTGATCAGTGCAAAGAGACCCCCTTGCTCTCATGTGAAGCATCATTGAGAGGGTTCCACTCACGTGAATCAGCTGGCACCTATTTTTGGTAAGTTTCAGAGTAGCAGCCGTGTTAGTCTGTATCCGCAAAAAGAACAGGAGTACTTGTGGCACCTTAGAGACTAACAAATTTATTAGAGCATAAGCTTTCGTGGGCTACAGCCCACTTCTTCGGATGCATATATGCCCACAAAAGCTTATGCTCTAATAAATTGGTTAGTCTCTAAGGTGCCACAAGTACTCCTGTTCTATTTTTGGTAAGACTGCCTCTGAGAATACTGCATGAGTTATGTTCTTTGCCAGGCAAGTAGATTTTTTTGAATCCCAGCAGGTTGTCTCTCTCAAATGTAACTCTGGGTCTCAAAAGAAAAATCCAACTATTGAATATATTGGTCTGAAACGTGATTAAATGTGTAAATTTCAGTTGTTTCGTTAAATAGTTTGAAAACAGACATATTTTCCGGAATTGGCAGAGGTTTTAGTAATGTGTTATGTTGACCATATTTAGGGAAAAAATGGAAACTGAGTATAACAGAAGAACATCTCAAACAGAAACTCAGTTTTCTGTCAACAGACAAACAATTGTGAACAAGTATGAAGAAGCACTACGAAATCTTGAAGAACGCTACCAACGAGAACTGCAAGAACTCGCCGAACAACAGCGTGAGGAGAAATCTCAGTGGGAATTTGAAAAGGATGAAATCATCCAGGAATGCGCTGAAGCCCAAGAGCAACTGAAGGAAACGCTGGAGAGCAAAAAGGCCATTTCTTTTGTCCTAACACAGGAGAAAGAACTCCTAGAGAAGAATTTCAAGGAACATGTGAACAAGCTAACGTGTGAAAAGGAGCAGCTCCAGAAAGAGCTGCAGGACCTGAGAAATGCTGCTGAAAAACAAGAGGATGAGTTGCATAATAAAATACTGCAGCAACAAAATGATCATGAAAGAGAGCTAAAAGACAGAGAAGAACAAATGTCTGTGGTAGAGGAAAAAAGGAAGCTGGTTAGCCAAAGGCTTGAAGTGCTTGAGACTGCATATGAAGAAGAGAAATACAAACTGAATTCCAAACTTCTTGCTTTAGAGGGTTTAAACAAAGAGACCCACGAGAGAGCAGAAAAAGAGAATGCACAGATGAGTTTGGAAATCGTAAAGCTTCAAGAAAAAATAAAGAATTTGCAGCAGGAAACACTTGACTTTTCCAAACTGCAGAATGATTACAATGCCTTGGCAGATGAATATGCAGTAGTGAAGAGCAAGGTTTCAGCACTGTCTGGCATGCAACAATTGGAAGAGGATGGAGAGGTTCTTATAAACCTACAGAAGGTTCACGAGCAGGCTGTGAAGGAAAATGTGAAAATGGCTTCTGAGATTGTCAGGTTACAGCAGAGGTTACAGAGGCTGGAGCAAGAGCCAAGGAAACTTTCCAGTTTTGACCAATCAAATTCTGAGATGGAAGAATCTCAGGTGCAAGACAGGATAGAGCAAATTGAGGGTAATGTTCTAAAAAATCTGCAAGATGGTTGTAAAGAGACAGATCATGGAGCAAACTTGCTTGTTCTTTCATTGTTGGAGGCTAAAACTAAGGAGCTTGAAGAAATGGTTGAGGCTTACTCCAGTCTAGAGAAGATGTATGAAGACACTAAGGTAGAGAACCATGCCCTGAAAATACAGATTGGTCAGCTTCTGGAAAATATAATGGTATTGGAAGCAGAATATAATGAAGCTAATGACAAGAAGCAAGATCAGGCTTCCAAAGTGTCTGTGCTGGAAATGAAACAGACAGAGCTTGAGAAAATCTTTGAGGCGGTTCCCAAGTTGAAGATGTTCTATGAAGACGTTAAAAGAGAGAACCGATGTTTTCGGGAAGATAGCAAGGTGGCAAAAATAACATCTGATCATGCTACAGACCATAAAGAGCTTTGTTATGAAGTTTCTAGGCTACAGACTGAACTAAAGAAGGCTGAGGAAATAACTGAAGCTTCTCTTCAACTTGAGAAGGTCTGTGGAGCAACTAAAGAGAATGGAGAGCTGAACAATCTAGTACTTCACCTTTGGAAAAAGATTGAAGAGCTAGAAGAAAGATTAAGGTCACAATCTACACTTCTATTACAGGAAGAAATCCAGCTAGAAACCAAGGGCCTGAAATCTGAAATGATAAAGTTGTTTGAACAAAATAAAAAACTTGAAGAGGATGTACCAAGACTTACAAGCCTGCAGCACAGGTTAGAAGAAAGTAATCAAGAAAGTGTCAGACTCCGGCAAGAAAAAACACAGCTCCTGGAAGAAGTTAAGGAACTGGAAGATGCCCGTGACCAATATGCACAGGAAAAGCTAGAGCTGCACAGTGAGAACTTAAGACTGCAGTGCAGACTTGGAAAACTGGAAGAACATACTTTAACGTTTAAAGTCCTGCAAGATCAACATGACCAATGTGCGACCACGATAAAAGACCTGGCAACGGAGAAAAGAGCACTACAAGAGCTGAGCAGGAAGCTGAAAGAGAAAGTTACATCTCTGGTTAAGCAAAAAGACATGCATTCTCAAGAAGAAAAAGAGTTGAATTCAACGATACATGATTTGCAAAGCACATGTAGTGAGCTGCAGCAAAAAGTTGAACTCCTGAGGTAATGTACACTTTAAAAAAATTGGGACATATTTGTGCTCCCCCCAAAATCTAACTTTGCTGCTTGCTGTGCTTAGAAAACTAACCTGCTAGCATTCATTGACTGGCATGTAACTGCTACTGACTGACTTATGCTTGCGTCACATTAACAAGTAGATTAACCTTGAGTAGAAGACAATGCCTTGGATTCTAATGACTAGTAAGAAAACTACTTTAATGTGGATTATGAAAGTTTTGTAGGTTAATTTTAATCTTCTGTGCAGTTATGTAAGTGATGATATTCTAAAAGCAGTGATGGTAAAGCAAGAGTAATTTGTCAACTGTTCAGTGTGATTGTATGTATTTATTCTTGCAGAGTGTATTTTAGTTGATAAGTCTCAATGAAACAAACATTTTAATGTGAAAGAACATTACTGTAACTTCTTTGGAGTGCTTTTAACTTTCATACTAATAATCTCTCCACTTCTCTTGCCTTAGTTCTTGGCCTGTAACTCAGGGTACTAACGGAGCTGCAATTTTCTAAAATGTTAAAGTTAACACTAAACAATCTTAGTAATTTTCGCAAAATAGGAGTACTTAAATCCTTCAGAATCCATTAAGTGTATGATATGGTAAATACCAGCATAACTAAGAACTCATAGCTCATAATAAATTACCTTCATTTTTGTTGAAATTTAGCAGTTAAAGAATTCATTCTCTTGAGATTACACAAAGTGGTTACAAATGGCTGTTAACTTTTTATTAAATTCTTATGGGAAGCCTGGAATGACCCTTTCAAGTGTTGCATCATGTCTAGATCCTGATTTTTAAAAGCACCTACTCTAAAATCGCAAACAAGAGAAAAGACAGGTCAAATTCTGCTACTTCTCATGCTGGTATTGCCATTGTATTGAACTGCTGTTCCTGAAACAGATGGTCTAATACATTACAATATGCAAAGTGCGGCAAAACAATTGCTTTCAAACTGTCTGAACTATTACGTTGTCTTCAAATCACATTACAAACAAAAAGTTCTATAAAATTATACACTGAGATTTTTACTGGATTACAGAGGTGTAATTTAAGTTTGCAATTACATTTCAGTGTAACAGACTTTTTTTTTTATTCCATTTGTACATGAAATTAAAACAGCACCTATGCAATGCTCTGGGAGGTGCTCCTGGTAAGCATTACATAAAAGCCATGTAAATTCATCCATATGATATTTATCAACGGGAAGTTCTGCTGTTTCAGTTGTCAGAAGTAATTTGCCTTTTGTAATGAGAATGTTTTCTACCAGTGGAGCTGGAAGAGGTACAAGAACATCAGTGTGTTTCAACTGTCTTGTCTCTATACTGTAGATGTGAGGCTGAGAAGCTCAGAGAAGAAAATGCTATTCTGAAGAATGAAATAACCCTGTTAAATGAGGAAGGTAGTGTTTCTAACCTGAAACTAAGGGAGCTAAATGGATCTCGAGAAGAAATGTGGTAAGAATACGAAGTGGCATATGTTGCATGTGCTTCCTGGTTTTAACTGCAATGCAAACAAGAAAAACGGCACCCTTGTTGCTGTTATGGGATGTAGAAAGTCAGTCTCAAAGTTCTCTAGCTTGTTGTATGCCTTTAAAATGACAGTGATTCTTTCCAGTGACAGCACTTATTCGCTGTAGAGTTTTGGCAGCATATGAGCTCATACCAGCCTCTGCTTGCTCTGTACGTTGCCAGATGGGGAAAGGGTACTTCTCTCACCAGAGAAGCACATCACCTACTAAATGATCTACTGAGCGTATGTACTAATGCTGCCCTTCCCCTTGCTTAGCAGCAGAAACAGCCACCCTGAGTGCACTTGAGAAGGCAGGTGGAGGAGCTGCCTGCCGATGTGGTCCACAGGCCAAGCACGCTGCAGCTGCTCACATTGCTTAGCAACCATGTCTACCTGCTTGCAGTGGTCCTGTTGCTTCTGATGTGCAAAAATGATGTGCCCAAAGACATTTACCATGAAAAAGGAGGGGGAGGGGAAAGGAGCATTTGAATGCCTTGACTTCCATCTCTCTCCTGAAGGACTGTCAAACATGTGGTCCTTGGATTGCCAGAGCCTTCCAGAAAAGAAGAGGAAGTATTTCTTGGACCACGTGCATCAGTCCCTGAGGAAAGACAGGGATAGCGAGCACTGACTGTGCCTATGTGAAAACAGCAGTTCCCTGTCTTAAGAACATAAGAATGGCCATACCAAAGGTCCATCTAGCCCAGTATCCTGTCTTCCGACAGTGGCCCAATGCCAGGTGCTTCAGAAGGAACGAACAGAACAGGCAGTTGTTGAGTGATCCATCCCCTGCCTTTCTACTACTAACCAGGAATTTTTCAGCCATGACCATTTCGGATGGACAGATGGTGCATTTTGAAACAGTTCTAGCACATAGCACATCTGAAAAAACCAACTGTTAACCATACTTTTGTTCAATGTCCATTATTTAGGCAAAAAATAGAGGCTATAAGAAAGGATAAGGTGGCCGTGCAGAAGGTGGCGGACAACTTGAGAAAACAGGTATGTAGACTGAGGCTTCCTCCTAAATCTCTTATGTAAAGAGACATTCGGTGCGTAAGGTAATTTCTGCCCTGTAGTTTAAATGTCATGAAGGCAAGAGGAGATGCACCTTGCATACATTAAAAAATTCAAAGATATTCTAAAATAACCGTAGGTTCTCCTTCACTGGTCAGTATTGATTAAAGGTTTCCCTGACATATTGCATTAGAGGTAATTGCACACTTTCATTACCTAGGTACTTAGAGTAGTTTTCAGACTTTTTAAGGTGTTTTCTGTGTTATTCAACCTGGAAAGACTTCCTAATGAAAATACATACTTATATCAGTGCAACTTCTTCGCGTAGGGGTGTCCCTGAGTGACATGTTCTACCCCCCTAACTCTGTGTAGATAGACCTCTGTCGATGGGAGGGCTTCTCCCATTCACCTAACTACTGCCTCTCAGGGAGATCGAGCAGCTCGCCCGTCGGCATAGGTAACCTCTTTACTAAATGCTTCTGCAGCGCAGCAAGAGTAGACAAGTCCTTAATTTTAACAAATGTCTTTCTATGTCTCCCTGGTGGGTACTGCTCTGTAGCACCCAATGGGAGATCTTAGGCTAGGTCTACACTGCAGCGGGGGTCCGACCTAAGATACGCAACTTCAGCTACGTGAATACCGTAGCTGAAGTTGCGTATTTTAGGTCGGCTTACCTAGCGGTGAGGACGCGGGAAAGTCGACCGCTGCCGCGCTGCCGCCGACTCCGCTGCCGCCTCCTGCCGAGGTGGATTTCCGGAGTCGACGGCAGAGCGATCAGGGATCGATTTTACCGCGTCTTCACTAGACGCGGTAAGCCGATCCCCGATAAACCGATTTCTACCCGCCGGATCGGCGGGTAGTGAAGACAAAGCCTTAGTTGTATTTCCAGGGCTGGCCCCTCTTCCCAGATCAGTTGGGCATAGGAATGCTGCCAGTGCTGGATATTTCACCCCCAGATATGCATTAGATTTACTTGCATCAATTACAGGCTCTAAAATTTTTAAGTGGAGTTCTGTACAGTCCTCACGGAGTTCTGTACAGTCCTCACGGAGTTCTGTACAGTCCTCACGGAGTTCTGTACAGTCCTCACGGGTGAAGAGTAGTAGGTTTAAAAACAAAAACTCAACAGGGTTTTGTTTTTTTAAAGTTGGTGCCCCTTTTTTAAATTTTGCCTAGAAAATGCTGCTTGCTCACGGTAATTTATCTTGTGGATGAGACTCCTATACCCCTCAAAACGTATGTCCTCATGGCAAAAGAGGGACTGATGAGTAGAGATTTGTCAGGCACAGCAAACTATCATGAAAGTGAACTGCATTAGAACGTGGCGCTGTTTGGCTTGGCTTAAAATTTCTTCCTAGAATGATTGAACAAGACAGATTACAATGAGAGCAAATAAACATGTATGTTACTGGAGTTCTGACTGGTTTAGGTAGAATACTGCTCTTGGGAAAGCACAGCAGCGTAAGTAGGTCATGCCATCATATTACGAATTAGAATCTGGATAGGAACCATTCCCTTTGTATGAAAGAGATACTGTACTGTATATCTAATTCCTAAATCTATTATTCAGTGCAGGAGAGATTTATTTAGTCATTCTGATACTTCCTGTTTTAATCAGGTATCAGATTTGAAAGCCAGGAACCAGCAGCTCGACTTTGAAAATGCAGAACTTAGTCAAAAGAATTCAAAAAACCAAGCAGACGTGCAGGATCTTAATCAACGGCTGGCAAGACTCCTCAGGCAAAAAGAAAAGGAAGTGGGGAAGTGTACACTGGAAGAATTGGAAAGGGAGAGATCCAAGCTGAAAGAGGAACTGGAAAACTGTCAAGTTAAGGTACGGCGTAATACAGACGCTCCCTACGTTACGTAAACCCGACGTACGCAAATCCGAGCTGACAGAAAAAGTTCCGTAAGCTAGAAATAGGAGTGTGGTATGTTGTGGTTTTTGTTTTGTTTTTTTGGCGTAATGGTCGGAGATACGTTTCCGACTTACATAAAATTCCAGTTATGCAAGGCGTTCCGGAACGGAACTCTTGCATAAGTCGGGGAGCTTCTGTACCGTTTCATGGTTAATGGTGTGACACTACTGAATTTCAGGAATGAACGCTATTGCATAGGCACCCCCATGAAACTAGCAACCATGCTCTCTATCTCTTAACAGGGCATAGTCTTTCAAAACTGTTCTTTAAATCCCATCTGCAAACATGGGTGTTGGTAGAAGTGGAGATGGGGAGGGAAACTGAGCCAGAGGGTCTGCTCTTCGGCAGTGGTTAAAAGGGGGATTGGGAAGCAGGTAGAAGAGCGCAATTCCATTTTCAAAACTAATCCTAGGGAATGCTAAGAGATCGTGGCTCTCTTGTTTTCACAAAGATCTAACATAGGTATTTTGCTAGAGCCATTATGGCCTAGAGCAGTGGTGGGCAAACTTTTTGGCCCAAGGGCCACATCTGGGTATGGAAATTGCATGGCAGGCCACGAATGCTCATTGGGGGTTGGGGTGTGGGAGGGGGTGCGGGCTCTGGGGTGGGGCTGAGGATGAGGGGTTGGGGGTGCAGGAGGGTGCTCCAGGCTGGGACCAAGGGTTTGGAGGGTGGGAGGAGGATCAGGGCTGGGGCAGGGGGTTGGGGCATGGAAAGAGATCAGAGATGCAGGCTCCGGGCAGCACTTACCTCAAGCAGCTCCCGGAAGCAGTGGCATGTTCCCCCTCCAGCTCCTACGCAGAGGCGCGGCAGGACAGCTCTGCGCACTGCCACGTCCACATTGGTTCCTGGCCAATGGGAGCTGCAGGGACCGCACTTGGGGTGGGGCAACGTAGGAGCCAGAGGGGGGTCATGCCGCTGCTTTGGGGAGCCGTGTGGAGCCATGGCATGCGTGGAGCAGGGTAAGCCCCCAACCCTGCTCCCCGGTGGGAGCTCAAGGGCCGGATTAAAACGTCTGAAGGGCTGGATGTGGCCCCCAGGCCGTAGTTTGTTCCTCCCTGGCCTAGAGTTTGCCCTGTGCCGTTGCGCAGACTGTCTCCTGGATTGGTCTTTTGTGTGATCTTGAATTTTTCCATGAAGATGGAGTTCCAGTTCAGTTAGCGTTTCATTTTTTTTTTACTTTCCCCAGTCATCAACTCTGGTGTCTTCTTTGGAGACCGAGCTGTCTAAAATCAAGGTTCAAAATCGTTTACTGGAGCAGGAAAACCACCTCCTCAGACAGGAACTGGAGAAGACCAAACAGGTAAAGACAGTCCCTGATCTAGTCCAGACTGTGCAGATGGTGAATTTATACAGCTGGCAGGATGGTTGCTCTTAACATTTATATTCTGCTCTCCTGACTGTGTTTGAGGTAATTAGCTTGTTTGTACAGGAAGGCAATGACAAAAGAGGAATGCAAATATCCTTGCAACAATGTCCCAGTGTGCACACGGCTGTTCATAAATTTGCTCTGAAGGCTGTAAAGACTGTTTTCCCCTTAGTCTTCCACCAGATGTTCCAAAGCAATGGGCTTTGGGAGCCCTGTCTTGACAATGAATGGGTAGAAAGTAATATTAAAAAATATGGCATTTTATCCAGTTGTGATTCTGTAGCAGCTGGTCATATCCACATGGTCTCCCAGTTGAGGATTAGTCAGTTCCAGGATGCCCTCTACAGGAGACTTTTGATTGCTGCACCAATTGATGCCTTATCCCTAGAAGGCTTCAGTAGATGTAAATTTTACTGGAAGTGTTGGTATGATAATTTCATTTAAATAAACAGTCACATTAGAGCCAATGGAATCATGCTTAACATATTGTAATCTCAAATCCCTGGAACTAAAGTTGCCATCAGGGTCAGATTATTAACCCTTTTGATCTGGGCTCCATGAACTCAATTTCATCCTCTTGCATAATTGCAAAACGCATCCTCTTTAAGACCAAGTGGCTCTTTACACTCCCAGGCAGTGCCTCCCCTGTCTACACTGCTGTTTTTAGCGGTGTCGTGTCCCGCAGCGCTCCTGGAGTCTTACTCTGCCGCAGGGAGCATTTTTAGCTTGTGTTTGTGGTTTTGTAAAGGCCATTGTGCTTGGGTTTTTCACTTTTTAGAAATATCAGGAGCATAAGCCTCTGCTCTACCATGGTTTTGCTGGAGAACTTCTGGGAACTCTCCAGAATGTTTAGTCTCCAACCCATTAGTTGAAGGTTGGAGGGTGTTGAATCTTTAACAAAGGCTTCCTTTATCCTAAGCCAGGGGTAGGCAACCTATGGCACGCGTGCCAAAGGCGGCACGCGAGCTGATTTTCAGTGGCACTCACACTGCCCAGGTCCTGGCCACCGGTTCGGGGGGCTCTGCATTTTAATTTAATTTTAAATGAAGCTTCTTAAACATTTTAAAAACCTGATTTACTTTACATACAATAGTTTAGTTATCTATTATAGACTTATAGTAAGAGACCTTCTAAAAAGGTTAAAATGTATGACTGGCACACGAAACCTTAACTTACAGTGACTAAATGAAGACTCGGCACACCGCTACTGAAAGGTTGCCAACCCCGGTCCTAAGCATTAGTCAAAGTTACATGAGCATTAACAAAAGCAAAACAGAGTTTTAAACAACCTGACTAAAAATGCTGTCCCCTCTCAATTGTTATCCTTTCACTCTGTTTGCTGTTGTGATGTCTTGCTTTTAGCATACGGGCGGAGCAGTTTTCAGAAAGACATGAAAAAACAGTTTGTTGAAATTAACTGTCGCTTTCACTTAAACCGAGGCAGGGACTGTATTTTTAAATATATTTGTACTGTGCCAAGCATGAAGAGGCCCTGATCCCTACAGAAATAGCTGTCTAAAATGTTTGTGAATAAAGTCATAAACAGCAGCAGAAATGCTACTCGATATGATGACAAGATCTGAGGGATTTCTGTCTCCCACAGCTGCCCAGATGTCCTGATCGCTCTGACTTCCAGAATGAAATTTCTAGTGTAATAACTAAAAATGAAAAGCTGCTGAAAGAAAAAGAAGCCCTCAGCGAGGAACTAAACAGATGTGTTGATAAGGTAATAAGAACTGCAAACGCTTACCCATATCCCAAACCACTTGCTGTATCCAGCCCTAATTCCTATACAGTACATTACTCTGTGAAATAACTTAGCTATTTTTTTTTCCTCTTACAGTTATGCCAGACAAATGTGTCTGGTACTATTTCAGTATTTATATCTTGGCCTCCATATGCTCTGCATTGTTTGGAATTTGCTGCAGAATCAAATTGTAGCAAATTTGTGCTCCAGAGTCTAAGCTTTCATTTTAAAAAATGTGGGTTTCTAGAGCTTGGGGTTCGTCTACGTGCAAACTTTGCACTGGTTTAATTTAAGGTTTGATTTAAAATCTTTTTCATTAAATCAGTGTAAAAGGCTAGGTGGATGCTCTCATTTTGGGTTAAATCGGGCTTCTTATGATTTAGTTTGAGCTTTTTGATACACAAGCTGGAAAGGAAATAACTAATTCAATTATAATTCACACTTTGTTATTTTGGTGCAAATCTGAGTGAACACTCTTACATTCTGGATTGAGTGTCCTATATCAGTTTAATTTCAACATTTTTTTTTTTCCCCCATACCAGGAACCCAGGGACCTTGATGCAGAGCTCAGGTCCAGTTCAGCCTGGAGTACACCCAACCTTAATTGTACCATGGACTTTAGTAGATGTAATAAAACCACCAGTCAAAAAGGCAGCCGGCATCAAGATTGTATTTTCACTGTAACCTGCGCCTTGCTTTTCTAAACTGGTGGCTTAGAACTCAAGCAGTGTATCTAGCATGCAAATTGTATATATTCCTGTTAGTTCCTTGCTATACTACACTTTCTTTATCTGAAACCCCATGCAGCTCAACTCCCATCAACGTCCACATGAGCTGGAGAGAGAAATCCCCGGCAATATTTTGCTTACAGACTAGTGGTACGTTGTCATTCTATATATTCTTCCTTGCTCTCATTTCAGGTAGCTAAAGTGAACTTCTTAGAGAATGTTATTGCCAGCTTGAAGCAGGAGCAAAAGTCCTGGGAACAACAAAGTCAGACACTGAAAACGCAGCTCACAGTCTCCCAAGAAAAGGTACAGTAATGTCTTTTGTTTTGATCCTTCTGAAGCATAGACATTTTTGTTAGCCCCTTGGACCAGGCAGGAGTTCGTACCAAATAGTCCTCTTGTCCTTTGTACAAAGGTGATATGCAATTCATACCTGGGACATTTTGAGGCGCTCCTTTAGTGAATTTATCATAGGGGCGAGTGAACGTGTAACATGCGATGGGTAAATTTCTCCCTGGGGGGATAGCTGTGGTTTCACTTCTACTGTTAGATTCCCCTTTGCTTACGCCTGCTTCCCAGTTCCCCGGTATACCTGTAAAGAGAGATTCTGCACTAGCTAGTACTAAACACCACAACCCTTTCCTCTCCTGCTGCTGCCTCTCTTTTCCCAGCCGGCCTGCCGGGGGAGGAAAGGAGAAGAGGCGGCTTGCTTGGCTGACAGCAGTTGTGGTACCATAGTTGCCCTGGATTGCCAGGAGTAACCTCAGCAGAAATCCTTCACATTTCCTCCTTGAGCAGGAAAATATTACAGGAGGGGAAGGCAGATGCATGAGTGTTGCATTCAGTGTGTTATGTGGCTGGTAACTTGAAATGGCAGCTCAAGTCATCTGGCATCTTTCTGGAATAGCTGACAGAATTATGATTTTTCTTCTTCACCTCTTCCTTGTGTCAGGCAGAGATCCTATTCATCCCCCCATTCATTAAGGATCCTCGATGATCCTCGCTATACTCCTGTTATAGGCACCTCCACAGATAAATCACTGTTGTACCAAATTTATATTCTGAGTCTAAATTCACTGTAGTCGAACTGTTTGTTTTATTTTGCTTTGACCAGCAGGCAATCACTAAGAATTTCTGTTTCTTCATTGCAGCAAGTCTAAAGCTGTCCTTTCTTGTGCATTTCAGGTTCAGAGTCTAGATGAAGCTCTACAAAATATCAACCTTCAAATGTCACGGCTAAAATCAGACCTACGGGTGACCCAGCAGGAGAAGGAGGCTCTTAAACAGGAAGTAATGTCACTACACAAGCAACTGCAAAATGTCAATGATAAGGTAATTCTTCAATAGCTACCTTTACCATACTAGCATGATCTCAGAATAACTCTTACAGCTTTGTATACCCCAGCTTATTGATTACCCACAAATTTCAATTAAAGGAATTGCAATTGCTGCTTTCTTTTGAAGCCAGTCAGAGTATCCTGCATATCATAATATTTTATTAATGCATAAGCACTTAAGTATTTTTGTTGGTTAAGAACATAAACAGTGGTAGAGTCTTGAGCAAGTAGCAATTACATATTTAATTGTGGACATCTTGGGAATAATGGAAATCTAGCTCCCTTCCCCACTTTGTTTCTTAAGAGAGAGACCCCAATAAAGCTGTAAAAAGATAGGGATCACAGAAGGCTTTTATCTGGGTACCCTCCAGCCTTGGATTTCCATTATAAAGGCCTATAAAGAACAGCACCTTCCAGTCAGGTTTCTTTGAGGAAGTCCAAGTAGAAGAAGGTTTAGCCAACTCTTTCTTTACTTCATCAGTCTGGCGCTTGTATTCAAAGAATACAAGAGGACAAAAGAGCATAGTTAGTTATCATCCTTCCCTTTTTGTGAAGATATTTGTTCATCATAAGTTTTAGCTGGTCCTCCATAACTGTAACCCACACTCAGATCTGTGGTAACTTGCACTTAAAATAGACTTAAAATCTAGTTATATGGGTGTTCGGGCAGGTTAAGATCAATCAGAACCTCCCATTTAAATGATCTTTCTCGTTAAAAGGGATATTTTGACACTGCCTCAGAGTAAACTTTCAAAAAAAAAAAAAAAAATCTGTACAGTTATTTACACCGTTGACTAGGTATAACTACAGTCCTGTACCAGAGTGGGGCTTCAGAGACTTTTTAGACTGCAGTTGTCCTAACAAGTGGAACTAATGATTGGGAAATAGACTCAATTTTCAGTTCCATTGTGTCCTTTCAAAAAAGAGTTCATTATAACAGCCTGTCACTTTACTTTGTTAATAGATAAGGAACACGAATACTTGGGGAGGGGTGTAGGGAGCAATCTTGTAATCACTATCCTGATTTGCTTGCATGGTTTATATTATAACTGTGAAATACTTTGTGTCCACATGGAAAAGAGGTATGAGACTTTTTTTTCTGAATGTTAGAACCAGGACCAAATTATATCCATAAAACTGCATGCTATTACTTGCCTGATGAGGCTTGGAAGTGGGGCAGTTGCTTGATTTTTATAGTTGGGCTAAGAACACTCCTATTAACCATTCTAACATTTAACTGGTGACTTGTCATCTGTGGTTTCAGCTAAGAGGAAAACCCTCTGGGTTTTTTTTGCCCTGTGATTAGCACCTTGGTTATTTGAAAGAAACTGGATGTAGGGAAGCAGGAAAACAGAAATTCATTTGTAAATATCAGAGTTTACGGAGTTCCTGGTAAATGCAAAATCTTTCTGAAGACAGAAAATATCTGCTTCTTTGTTTAAGGCCTAACCCTGCAATTCTGTCTGTCTTAAGAATCGGGTTCTAGAACTGGCTGTGCATTCCTCAGGGCTGCAGAACCAGCCGAAGAAGCTGCACTGGGATGAACTCGAGCAGCTGATTAAACAGGAGCAGCAGCTGCTGAGGCAAGAGAATGAGAGACTCCAGAGAGAGGTCCAGAACACTAAAACCGATCTCACTCATTCCAGGGAGAAGGTAACTGGAGAGAGCGAACACTCTAATAGATAGTGACTGCATGATGGCAGAACCCCTGTGATGATGCCCATTTTGCAACTTGTAATACACAAAAAAAAAAATGATGCTCACTGGTTTTTCATAGAAATATCGCAGTAGGATTGCATAACAGGGTTGCCACCATCTCCTCGAACAACGTTACCTATGCTAGCAGAAGCACTCCTCTGTCAGCATAGCTGTCTCTATGCTGGGGATTTGTTGGCATAGCTAGGTCAGTAGGGGATGTGTGGTTTTTCACACCCCTTACCATCATAGCTGTTTTGGTATAAGTTTTAAGAGTAGACCAGGGGTCGGCAACGTTTGGCACGCGGCTCGCCAGGGTAAGCACCCTGGCGGGCCGGGCCAGTTTATTTACCTGCTGATGCGGCAGGTTCGGCCGATCGCGGCCCCCACTGGCCGCGGTTCGCCGTCCCGGGCCAATGGGGGCGGCGGGAAGCACATCCCTCGCCCGCGCCGCTTCCCGCCGCCCCCATTGGCCCGGGACGGCGAACCGCGGCCAGTGGGGGCCGCGATCGGCCGAACCTTCTGCGTCAGCAGCTAAATAAACTGGCCCGGCCCGCCAGGGTGCTTACCCTGGCGAGCCACGTGCCAAACGTTGCCGACTGCTGGAGTAGACCAAGGCTTATGAACTTTTTTGTTTTAAAAACAGTGCTCCTGTTTTAAAAACAGTGCTCCTGTTTTAGGGAGACTTGATGGTTGAGAACTCATCGTGTTTAATCTAACCTTAATAGAAAACTGCTATAGGCTGGCTTGTAAATTAATTGAAAACCATTAAACTTCCTTTTTAAAGAAGACCTTTACTGCAGTGGCTCTCAACCTTTCCAGACTACTGTACCCCTTTCAGGAGTCTTTGTCTTGCATACCCCCCATTACACCTCACTTAAACTACTTGCTTATAAAATCAGACATAAAAATACAAAAGTGTCACAGCATACTGTTACTGAAAAATTGCTTACTTTCTCATTGTTACCATATAATTATGATATAAAATAAATTAATTGGAATATAAATTGTACTTACATTCCAGTGTATAGTATATAGAGCAGTATGAAGTCATTGTCTGTATGAAATTTTAGTTTGTACTGACTTTGCTAGTGCTTTTTATGTAGCCTGTTATAAAACTAGGCACCTATCTAGATGAGTTGATGTATCCCCTGGAAGACCACTGCATACCCCAGGGGTACATGTATCCCTGGTTGAGAACCACTGCTTTACTGGAATTCACAAATTTTTTTGGTTCCCAGTAGTAGGGAGAAGGGCGGACTCTGTTCACAGTTACTTTACTAAATGTAGAAAATATTGTGGCTAGGAAATAGGTTGGTAACTTACATTTTAATTCAGTTCATTGAAATTTGATTTGCATTAGATCAGGTCAGTTTGGATATGCTAGCCAGTGGAACCTTGAATAGAAAACAGATTCTTAATGCTCTACGATGCCTTTCTGTGTTCCTTGTTCAATCTGTGCTCTCATTAGATCCGGCAGTTGGAATCTGCGATCCTTTCCATGAAGCACCAAAAACATCAAAGCCAGTCTGGTATTGTGAAAGCCATAGAGCAAGAGAAATTAAGCTTGAAGAGGGAGTGTGAACAGCTTCAGAAGGAATTGTCTTCTGCTCACAGGAGGGTTAGTTTCAGACCGTAAAACAAATAACACTTTTTCTGGCTTCAATGCGTCACTCAGTTTTGCTGCAATGGCATTTGATCAGATGAAACTCTATAATTTTACTCAGCTACATAGAAATCTTCTTTGTGAGTTGTGTGCTGCTCTTGTGAAATCTGATGGAACTTGGGCAGGCACTCTTGGGTTTTCTGTGTATAGATAAATAGGTGACATGAATGGTGTAGGTGTGCAACGTTTTACATATTTATGGTGTCTGTGTCCTGAGTGAGGTTCTGCAGCCTGTCCAGCATGATCAGGATGGGTCTCTCTAAGCACTTGCTCATCTGCATGCATGAAGTACTGTCAGGCACAGGTCCTTAATCTTGACTATACGAATTTCATGTCGAAAGCCACATTTCTTGTTCCACTACTGAAGTTTCAGAATACCAGGTTGCACTCTGGGCCTTGTGTAAGTATTTGTTCTGTATAGACGACAGAGAAATCTGAGAAAAACTGACCCTCAAAGCTCGCCTGGTTATTGCTTGCACTCTCTGTTTCCTTCCCCTTGGTGGGCAAAGCTAGCCTGAAAATGGCAATTTTCCTATGAAGCAGGGGGGGAGGGATAGCTCAGTGGTTTAAGCATTGGCCTGCTAAACCCGGGGTTGTGAGTTCAATCCTTGAGGAGGCCATTTAGGGAACTGGGGTAAAAAAACCCACAGTATTCTGGGGATTGGTCCTGTCTTGAGCAGCAGGTTGGACTAGATGACCTCCTGAGGTTCCTTCCAACCCTGATATTCTATGATTCTATGATTATTTTTGGCTTTTGGCGTGTCCCAGGCACCCGCCCATCCTACTCGCAAGAAGGATGCGTGTATAAAATATACAGTGTGTTGAAAGTAAAACAAAGCCAAACCAGAAATGAAGAACATTAGCTATTAAGTTTGGCTCTTATTGGTCTGGGAGGTTTGCAATTTACCAAAGCAAGACTGCAAGGCTGTTAAGTGGTCAACCTGTCCTGTTCCTGACAATGAAAGCTAACCCTGAACCTGCTCAGAGTAAAATGTAGTATTGGAACACACAAACTCTAAACAACATGTATCCTTTGGCCTTTTTTTGAAGAGTCCTTGGATACGCTGCTCTTGTATCCCAGCTTTAGTTCATGAGATTCAGAACCTCTGTTATTTCACACATTCTTCAACCTGCAGTTTAGGGGTTCTGCCTTTCTACATCAGTCTTAGAGATGGTTTCCATTTATGTCAAATGTGTTTAGTATTAGTCTGATATTGAATACTTGAGAGAGTCCTGGGACCAACATGGCTACAACATTGCAAACATTGAGTACTTGCTTACTTATTCTTTGTCTCCTTACTAGCGGTTTTTCTTGAAGTACTGAGATATATGGTTTAATGTAGATGTTATTAAACAAAGTAGATAAAACCATAAGCCAAACTACATTTCTTTTTTCCTATTAACTTTTTACAAAATGTTGTGTGTACATACGTACATGTACACACATACGTACATGTACACACAACAAAAACAACCGACATAACAAACTATACGTACATTTCTCATAATGTGTTAACCATTTGCTACCTAACCGTAACTATGCTTGAAGTATTTCATTATATAGAATATGAATGGTTAAAATATAAATTATTTGTATTAAACCGTTTACAAACAATTTGTTTATAAAAGTCCAGTTAGTTTTAAATCTTATTATGCCTTATTCTTATTTTATGTACAAAAAAACTGAAGGGGGGGGGGAAGGAAATCGTTAGAAGAGTGGAAGGCAGGGGACAGGCATTTAATAGGATTATTCAGATACTTCCAGGAAAGCATCTCATAGCTCTCAGAACGTTTTGTGGGTATTTCTGTTAGATATACAGTTCTTTCCAAGCGAAACAACATTCCTAAGGGAAGATCTTCTCTTTTTACAGATCAGTCAGATGAATTCACTTGAGCATGAATTGGAAACCATCAATTTGGAAAATGAAGGGCTAAGAAAAAAGCAAGTCAAACTGGATGAACAACTAATGGAGGTACCTTTCAATAAATGTTAACGCTATTGAATAGAGGAAAAAATGGGACCAGTATCTCACGGTATCTATAGATCAGTGTTTCCCAAACTTGGGACGCCGCTTGTGTAGGGAAAGCCCCTGGCGGACCGGGCCGGTTTATTTACCTGCCGCGTCCGCAGGTCTGGCCGATCGTGGCTCCCGCTGGCCGCGGTTCGCTGCTCCAGGCCAATGGGAGCTGCTGGAAGTGGCGTGGGCCAAGGGACATACTGGCCGCCGCTTCCAGCAGCTCCCATTGGCCTGGAGCAACGAACCGCGGCCAGCGGGAGCCGTGATCGGCCAGACCTGCAGACGCGGCAGGTAAATAAACCGGCCCGGCCCGCCAGGGGCTTTCCCTACACAAGCAGCGTCCCAAGTTTGGGAAACACTTCTATAGATGATGTATTTAAAGATATTTTCTTGGTCTCAGTAGGATAGGAATACGGTACATTAATGTGCAAACTTAAACTGATACGGCTAGCCAGGTAGAAGTCTCTTGCAAATGCCCAGTCACATCCCCATTAATCAAGGAATTATGCTGCATGACAAATGTGCTCCGACAAAGGGGGATGTTTGTCAGAAGTTGTGAGAAGAAACTACAGCTACTTCAGGGTCATGATCAAATGGAAGACGGGGAGATTTTCTTGTATCCAAAGATAAGGGTAAAGACTCTCAATGTTTCTATCCAAACCTTATTTGGCAACATTAGTATGCAAATTATAGTTTTAGGGAGCTATTGATTATAAGTGTATAAAACTACTCACTTGTAACCTCTTACAGCTTAAGGACCATGCATGTTAATTTTGAAAACTTGCTTTTTAACAACCAAATATCAGACAAATTTACTAGTCCTGCTGGAAAATAGCAACTTTCTGGGAGTCTTATTCTAAATTCCTCCTGCTCCCTTCAAGAGCCAGTAACACAAGATGGGTCATATGAACAAAGAAAAGAAAAAAAATGGCCTGTCCTCCTAACTTATTAGTCTGCCTAATTTAATTATGTGCTTGAAACAAATTTATGAAAATAGAATTTAAAAGGTTTCTCTTATTTATGATGGAAATATTTTGCAGCTGAATGTGAACTTTGAACTCATGACCTTCTATCTGACCTTATCCCCTAAACTTGAAGGAGAGAATGGTGAAGCAAAATCAAGTCTTGTGCCAAAATAAAAAGGAGAGCATCTCCCAGAGGATGCTTGCCTAGCAAGATATATTATAAAAGATTTTAAAAAGTGCCTAGATAATGGGCTAGAAATAGGCCCCAAATAGACTATCAGAAAACACTAATTCGGTTACTTAACTTAAAATATTACTATAACATTTCCATAAGAAGAGAGAATTAATGGCTGACAGAATGTCCAAAATACTGTTTTATATATGCTCAAAACAATTAAATTTTCCATTCCATGTAAGACAATTGAAATCATGGGAACCCAGATATACTGTTAGACTGGACTGTTAATGCTTTTGGCTGTTTCTTTACCATACGTGGAAATGCATTCTCTTATAAAACTTTATCTAGTAACATGCAAGATTTTTCTGTCCTCTTTCCTAATCTTTTTCCAACAGGTGTGTATAAAACTCACTTAGCACTGTGCACATCCTAACTACTCTGACTTTCTCTCTTGTGCTTGTTCTCCTTTTGTCTGTGGCTAACCTGTGCCTAGAACTCAGTGGTTGGAACTAGCAGAGAAGGGTGCAGTGCTCTGTCTGAGATAGTGTGTGAAGGTAGAGCAATCATTTTCAATGTACTACCATAGCACGGAGAAATCTCATTTTTGTTTCTTTATTATGCTACTAATTGTATTGGGTTTGTAACACTCCATATCTGTAAAGGAGTCACTATTCATTGTAAAATAGCTGTGACTATACTTAGTTCAAATGCCGTATTGCTTACACTAAAGGATGTGGATATATCATGAATGTTCCATCCTGTAGGTCCAGAAATGTGGCATACCTTTCAAAGTCTGTTCCCAAGATTATTTGAAAAGTCATAACGGATAAACTTTTGACGTCACAAAATGAAAAGTGGCTCTGAAATTTCATTTTTCTTTTTTCATTTATTAAACGGCCATTTACTTTCTTGAGAGGGTTGACGATGTCTCTTCGTTAACATCGGATATGTTGCATGCCTTTCACTGAACTGCCGGGCACTCTTTTAAATGCAGTCAGACTACATGACATGCTTAAATCTTTTAAGGAGTGCAGCTCTTGGTACTCTTTCCCTAGCAGATTAGAATGGCAAAAGATTATACTTAGTTTTTTTTCTGTCTAGACAAACAATGTTTCATTGCCTTTATTCTCTTGAGGTACTGCTAGCATCTGTGCTCATGTTCTAGAGTCCTCCATTAGTAATTACTGTGTTTCATTGTGTCCTATTAACTGAAATGCTTTTTTGATAAATCCCGTCAGATCTGCAGAGACTATAGATAGAATTCTTTCTTAGCCTGTATTTTGGAGAAAGGAGGAGATTAGCCTTTGAACACTGTATATTTGATTCAGGAGAAAGTTCTGATTCTCCTGTAGAAAATAAACACACAGGGCTTGTCTGCACTGAAAACATCATATAACTTCCTTGTTTCCTGCACCAGGGCAGCCCAAGGTGAAAGCCGTAGCATAGACAGGGCACAGGAGTTCATACCACTATGGTTCCCAATATAGACACGCCCACGGAGTAAAACCACAAATATTAGCTGACGCATCCTTCTTAATCACACCACTTGGGAGGGAAGAAGCAAAATCATGTTTGCAGAACTAAAAAACCACAAACACCTTACTCAAGAGACTAGTGCAGGTGTTTTGAGGTGTCAGATTAATTATACATCCTTTTAACAAGCTATTGTATATCAAATAGATTAACAGGAATAGAGCCAGTACAATCTTATTCAAATGCATGTTGGTCTTTTTAAAATCTTAATATCTTGACTGTGTTGTTTTTTCTTTCAAATATCACAAATGATTCTAGATATAAACTAACTTTGCCTGGAATTTTGTTTTTAAATTCAATTGTTAATGTCTGGAAAAATGTTAACTTAAATAATCACATGTTGAATTGTGTGGGTATTTAAAAACAAAATAAATGACTTCTAATCTGTAAACTTGTCAGTCAACTCCCAGCTGAGACTTCCATGTTTGTAATGTGATCGTGCCAGCAATCACATTGCAGTCTTGCCCTCATCTGAGCAGTGTCATCCCATTGCTTGAAAGCAGCACTTTGTCAGAATGAGAGAGAGAAGTTAGACCCTCTCAGGCCAAGTCCTCACTAGGTGTTTTGTAGTATGACATATTGGTTAAGGAAGTGATTCCTGTGGCCTCCCCACCCACCCCACCCCCAACATATTTATATGCAAAAAGGCCTAGTTCAGGCACTGTTATACTGGCATAAAAGTGCTTTGGATAGTATAGCTTAGTTCACTTGGGGAACTGGTATAAACTATAACTGGAAAAGCACTTTTTTGCGGGTATAAGCTGTGTCTACATAAAGAGGGTTTTCTGGAGGGTTTATCCTCTTCTAGGATAGACAAGACGTCCGGTTTTGATGGTAAAGAAACCTCTTCAGATTGTTAAACACACCCATATCTGAAGAAACCCCTCCAAGACTCCATTTCTATACACAGAAGTCGAATTGTTGTTTGGTTGTTGGCAATCTCTGCCTGTAGCTGGAGGCATCACTTGAGTAACTGAGAATATAAAGGCTTCCGTTTTCCAGCATATAGGGGTAAATATAAAGAATGAGGCTTTAGTCACACAAATCTGAATGGGATATAATGAGTAGCATTATATGACTTAAATCCTACATGCACTGAGATGAAAACATCCTACTCTCCGTTTTCCTTTAGGAAAATGGCTTTTGGCATATTAATGAAATTCCGTTAAACTAGAGATGGATCCCAAACCAAAACCACATATCTGAGCACTGTTGAACGTTGGAAAAGCTTTGGATCAGAATGGAGTGACCTGAGCCCATTTTACCAAGTCAATAATTGCACTGCCTCCTTTCGCCAAGCCCCTGCTTGGTTGCTTTTGCTGTGCCTTAATACTAAACTTACAGCTAATGCTGTTAAGATCAAGTCTAAACAAAATGAATACTGAAGTTAAAAATTACCAATGGCTCATTTAGGTTTGACAGGCTCTTATCAGTAACTAGCCTAAATTTTAAACTGGGCCCAGGAAAACATGGATCAAAGGTCAGATTTCATTAGACTAAAACAACAAACACGCATACATTTTTCCTTTTAGAAAATGCACAAAGGTTTGTTAACCTCATAACTTTTTATTATGGGTAAAAAATAGAGTGTTGCAGAATAGTTAACACAGTGCATGTATTCGCCATCAGAACAAGTTTGTTTGACTCAGTTATACAGAAAAAGAGCTTGCTGAAGACTTGAAGCTGGTTTCCAGTAGGGTCCTGTAGCATATGCTAGTAAATAGCTACTTACTAAATAGCTCTTTTGGTTGGTTTAAAGTGTAAACAACATCGCTCCTAATGGCTGGTTTTATTTTATTACTCAGATGCTACACTCGAGCTCCAATGTGATGCTTAGCCAATCCCAGCATTCTCGGGAGCTGCAGCAGCTCCAGCAGCAAGGCTGTACAATGGTGCCCAAGGAGCAGTTCCTGCAACTCCAACATCAGCTACAGCAGGCAGAGAGGAGGAGTCAACGACTGCAGGAGGAACTTGAAAATAGACCCTCTGAAACAAACATGCCACAGGTACAACTCTCTTTACTGTGCAGCTTCAGAGTTAGAAAATGTATTGATTAACTGTCTTGTTTTTTCCATTCTGATGTGATCCTTTCTCTGTTTATGCCAGTTCAAAAATAATGGTATCTTCCTAATACAAATATCTGTATAACATGCCCTCAGTTTGCATGTCATTTGACTGAGACCATAGCTTAATTGTGCAGTCTTTCTAATTTTCCTGAGTATTAACCATTCCCAGCTAGATATTACTAGCTTTTCTCCTTTTGATCTACATTTTTGATTTGACCGTACTGTTTTTATTTATATTTTTAATATGTGATCAAATATGAAACTATACAGTTTTAAAGGTACAGCACAACTATAAACTGCACAAACATCTGTATCTAAAGCATGCAGAACTAGCAAAGTATATTACTGCCTCATGGAGTCCAGGTGTGTCAAATGTTGCCTGACATCATACAGACACTTAAACCCACTTCTGAAAGTGTCACTGCAGCTTCATTATTCTCAGGTCATAGGAGGAGACATTCTGGAAGGTGGCGTTATGATAAAATGTATATACCGTTGCCATTTCTGAAGGAAAATTCAAAATGTATTTTCAAGACTAAATTGTGGCCACCATTCACATGCGGTGGGATTTTCAATGCAGTTGTCATCCAGTTTCTTTACTATTTGAACAATAAAGTATAACCCAAATGTGCAAGAAGTGTGTTATAGGAGATAATGCAGAAGCACTAGTATGAAAGCTGGCATTTCCAGTGTAAACTACAGTTTGGGGAGTTTCTCTCTGCCACTTTAGATTGCTTCAAAAGCAAAAGAGGTACCCAAAGGACTGGTCTCTGCCTTATATGTAAACCGGAATGTTTGCCTGACTTCCTTTTATGGAGGGAGGTAAAGCTTCAGATAACGTTGATTAAAAAACACTATTGTAAACGCTTCCCCCATATCTCTTAAACACAAAAGCTTAAATTTAAACACAATCTTACACTCAAAGTAGACTAAGCTCGGTAGCATTTTTCTTTAAAGCCTTGAGCTTTCAAAAATTGAAAATTTTTTAAAGTTAGGAAGAGCCTTTGAACATGCTCAGTTTATCTGTGTTTTTATGTAGCAATAGTGTTTTAAGTTTCACGGGGTAAGAAACTTGTCATCGTGCTATCTCTTCGGAATGATTTGAGAAGGTGACGGGACCCTTCATCATTGTTTACAAGAGTATAAAGTGTATCCTGGGAGAAGGAGTTACAACACAGTATACTTTTTCAGCATAAAAACAATGAAAATCAATTCATAACCGTATCTTTTGGGGACTTACTCATATGTAGGCTCTATACAGACTGGGTTGGGGTGAAAGGGATAGCTCTATCGAAAAATTCATACTCCTGCCAAGTGCCATGTACTTGAATGGACTTTTTCAACAAAAATGACAAACCTCTTCGGTGATGCCATTTTTTTTTTTTAAGAGTATTAAATATTTAAGGATGAGACACATCATCCAAAAGCAGGGAAACGAAAGGCAAGCACAGCAGGATGAATTAAATACAAATTATATTGCATGTAAGGTCTTCTGTCAGGCGCTCTGATGATGACAAGAAGGCAATATTACCATATGTTAAGGTCTTTGGTGACAGAGTGTGAAAGGTAGAGTGTAAGGTTTAGTCTGAAATTTTGTTATTTAAAAGCAAACAAAAAAAGGCAGAAAAAAAGCAATCTTATAGCAGCTTCTGCAAGTTAACATACTGTGAACTGTCTTAAGAGTATGTAAGGTTGTTGGTTTGTTTTTTGAAAACAAGAAAAAGTTTTTAAATTATTTGAGAGCTCATCAAGCATAAGCTAGCTACATGCTATAAATAGTGGTTCTGCAGGTGAATAATGTGTAAATCTTTCCTGTTGGGTATCTCTGCAAGGCCTTGTCTATACTGGAAAACTGCATTGAATTAGATTTTTAAAATCAATCTAGTTAAACCTGTGCAAATCTCTATTATAGATGTACTTAAAACCTGTTTATCCCTTTCTTACAGTGATACAGCTTAAGCAAACTAAATTGATATTTAAAAAAAGTTACACCAGCTCTACTGCATCTACAATAAGGGTTCACATAGGTTTAAGTAGATTGATTTTTTTTTTTTTTTTTTTTTTTTTTTTAATCAATTTTGTTACAGCAGAGCACTTTTTCAGTATGGTCAAGGACTATATCTTTGTTAGCTGCTTCTAGTTCAGCACAAGATAGAACATTCCTTTGTAAAAACACCTTGCTTTTTTTCCCTTAGTTGATTCCTAGGGTAAACGTTTAGTTGAAAGCTTATTTACGTTTCAATGTCCCCTTTAGCATCTTGAAAACTTGCGTCATATCCCCTCTCCACCGTCATTTCACCAGTGAGTACAACCCCAGATTTTCCATGCTATCTGTATACATTTAACCCACCTAGTCCTGGTGTTACTCCTGCTGCTGCACTCCTACAGAGCTCTTCTAGCTCCAAGGCCTTTCCCTAATAAGGTGCCTAAAATTAGGTACAGTAAATATGCATACAAGTAGAGTGATGGTGATAAACTTTGTGCTTGAGTTGTACTGTGTTCTCCTTTTCTGTTCCAGTTTTGTTTGCTTTTTTGGTCATAGCCATGTTCTGTCCTTGTTCCATCTGTAATCACTGTCAAGCTGTTGCCCTTCAGGATCACTGTTTTTGTACTCAGGACTTCAAGTTCTCTAAATTGAAACTCTTGAGCTGTCTGTTACTCACACTAACCTGTCTACTCTAGACCTTTCTGAACTCGAGATCCTTCATCTACATTATTTTATTTTTTGGTCTGTCTCGATGTTGAGTGCAAACTTTGATACTTTCCTGTGTTACTTATAGTACAGACAGAATTGGAAATATTAGCCCCAACAGCAATCCCTGTACTTCTTTCACTTCCTCCTCCATATACAATAACCTTACAACTACAAAGTGCCCCCGCCACCTAACCAGTTCTTTTTCCATATGTTTTAGAATCTGCGCTTGTTTAATGCCTCGCTTTCTAACATGACTAATCTGTCCAAAATACTTTTAAAAATTGGTTGTCCCTCACTTTATCCCTGTGTGGACACAGTATAAACACCAAAAAACTTCCTCCAGATTGTTTTTTGAATTTTAAAATTTTAAAATGCAACTTATTGTAGTGAAACCCCTTTCAGAATACAGTTTTAGCCTAGAGCCAATTTGTGTGTCCCAGATATAGACTCTTTACAAACTAGGTTTATAATGGAAATGCTGAGAACTTTCTAATGTAGTTGAATTGGACTACACCCTTCAGGCAGATGCTGCTAGTCTCCCAACAATATTGAGACTATATACATATTGTGGCAGCTATATTTCTCTAACCAGAAGTTTACAGCTTCACTTTTTCTAGCTAGCAACTGCATAAAGTTAATTGACATTCCCCACCCCAAAAAAATGTCCCTGCAAAATTGATGTTGGTGAGCCATCTGAAGAGTCCTTACACCTAGAAAACATTTTCTGAATGTCTTCACAACTGCATTTGTGTAGTGCTTGTACAAATATTTAGAAAAATATAATTTGTGATTCTCTGCATGCTCTGTGATTGTTGCTTTTGTTTGTTTTGCTTTGCTTGCTTGGTGGTGGTTTGCTTTAATAGCAGTGTATGTATTTTTAAAAAAAAAATCTTGATATCAGGGTGAAGTGTCCCACTTGCCTTCTTTCTCTAGGCCTTGCTACCGGAGCAGCGAGCAGTGCATGCAGATTCCTACAGGAGGATTGGGCACCTCTGAAAGCTTGGCTGCTAATGATCTCATTCCTTACAATGATAAACTTACTTACACTCAAACTGGCATAAGCTGAGAAATTTGAGGATCAAATTATTCTGTGCTTTAAAAACAAAAACAACAACAACAAAAAAACCCCTCTACAGTATTATGTTTTTCCTATTTATTTGTGTAGAACCTATTCTGTGAAGAAAATTCACAAGCTGTCATTTTTCAATTTGTTACAAATCCTTTTTATTTATGTTATTTAAATTGTTGACTTGTTCATTGTGGAAAGAAATACACTATTTTTTTCAAATGGTTGTAACTATTTTTATCAAAAGGTACTAATTTTTATATATGAGATTTGAAGAAAATCTGGGTTATTTATACTGCGTTTTGTACAAGATGTATAAACTTTTTAACAGGGAAAGATGACACTTTTTTTGATGTACCTGAGAAATAAAACATTTTAAATATAACGGGTGTGTCTTCTGTCTTACTAATGTATCATACTCACTACAATATTTCAGCTTTTCTAAACTAAAATCTTTTGGCCAAAATATTTATTTCACTGTTCTCTGATATTGTGGATGGGAACTATTGCATAGTATGTAATAACATGGACCCACATTCTGTCCTCAACTTGAGTGGGAGTTGCACATACATTTTTAGCAAGAGCTGCATGTGCACATTTGATGAAGGAATTTGGCCTCAAGCATCCACTTCCTATGTAGTGTTGGATTTAAAAACTTGGACAAAATAGTAGTATCTGTAATGACTGAAGTCCATCTTCAAATCACAGTTCTTAGTATTCCCATGTTTCCCAGCAGTTACTGTTTTTAAGCTAGACTTCAGCATTATTTTAACAGATGTGTATAAACATTTACAGCATTATAGCCTGGCTCTTGTCTACTTGGAATACAAGCTGTGTGTGAAACTTTTTTTTAAGAAAACTCTGTCCTGACTTACTGAGGTTTACATCTTTTGAATGAACCTGACCTGCTTTGAGTCCATTTCCTCACTTCCTGTAACTTCAGGAGAAGGCTTTATGGATTCATAGACTAATCAGATAAAACTTAGTTTCAATTGGTGTTCTCAAATTCATTTGAACACACAACTTGGATTATAAACCAGAACAAAACAAAAAAAATCTGCGGAGACCTGTAAGTTTTATACAGTTATACTTGAGAGACAAGTTGGGTGAGGTAATATCTTTTATTGGGCCAAGTTCTGCTGGTGAAAGAGAGAAGTTTTCAGGCTCCACAGAGCTTATTTTCAAAAGCTTGTCTCTTTCATCAATGGAAGTTGGTCCAGTAAAATATATTACCTCACCACCTTGTCTCTCTCATCCTGAGACCAAGCAGCTACAACACAGCGTACAGTTATGCTTGTCTAATTATTCACTTCATGCACCAACAGCCAAACAAAAGTATTTATGACCTATGTTTCAGAGTATCTCACTAAACTTAAAAAAAGATAGATGAAAATATTTTGGCTAGAACTTGTTATGGTAAGTTCTACTTACTGCTAGATTTTATATTAAATCCCTCTGGAAAAGTCCCCAGTCTTACAACATTATATACTGCTTCCTACATGATATGTAATTCTAAAATACTGTTTTTAACTAAAGTGTATATATAAAACTCCTTCTATTGAGATCCTTTTGGAGCTTCTTCAGGTAAAATTTAATTCTATTTGCAATTCCCTCCATAATGGAATCCATTCTGTAGAATTTTAAATAAATAAGCAACTATTCTCTGGGAAAAAATACACCCTCCTCCAGCCTCCGATTAATGCCCCACCCCATGTAAGAAAGTGGCTTGCTTACAGGCCCTTTCAGGGTTCAGTATTTTATCAAAGTGACTCTTGGCTAACACCCATTCAGATGTCTTTTAAAATATAGGTAGAAACTGGCATTTAAACTAACACTGTTTGTATTTCCTTGCCTATGACTGCTAATTACCAAAATGTCTCCAAATACCTTTCTTTGTGATCTGCCTTCTCTTCCCAACTGCTTCAGGGAAATTGCAATGCAGTGT
Organism: Emys orbicularis; assembly: GCF_028017835.1. Lineage (NCBI taxonomy): Eukaryota > Metazoa > Chordata > Testudines > Emydidae > Emys > Emys orbicularis. The sequence goes on along the minus strand of NC_088686.1, from coordinate 7,639,460 downwards.
CTGGTTTTTGCAGGCATTCTCATTGCAGTACATTATTGTGTTTCAGCTGGCTTGTGAGTTACATTGCTGAAGAAAACTGGCAAAAGGAGGCTGATTACTAACATTTCTGAATAGCCAGAAGCCTGTAATCTACAGCTATAATAAAGGAAGCAAACTTTGGGGAAGTAGCAAGTCCCACCATTTATTTTTAAAGACTGAAGGTTGTGGGGATTATTTGACCTTAAAGAGACACTGTCAAACTTCATGCCCTAAAGTTTGTTTACTAAAAATATTTTACAAAATAAAAATAGGTTCGTATGATTTTTTGTTCCCCTGCAGTAGTGAACCCAAACGCAACAGAACTTTGTCTAGAGTGTGAGAACCGAAAGTGAAAACTGTCAGGTCTGATTTTCATTGCCCAGCCTGAGTGAAAAGCAAAAAGCACATATGAAAGTAAACTAGATTTGTTAAATTTAATAATCTAAGGTATTGCTAATAAGGACTCTAAAAATTATTGTAATGTTGACAGTGTCCCTTTAGAATAAGTGCATAAATATTTGCCTACACAAACTGCGTAACAGATGTGAGCCCATCTTTTAAAGCAGACTCATATTGGCTACCAAATCTGTCTCCCAGCCCAATATCACCTGAGAGGAGACAAATAACAATTGATGTGTCTTTGTGACTTAACTCTCACATAACTGTTCACCTTTTAGGGGGGCCATGCTCAGCTTCTAAAGATGATGGAAGAACGTATGATGGATGTTGAGCAGAAATTGAAGCTTGTGAAGAGGCTTCTCCAAGATAAAGTGAACCAACTGAAAGAACAAGTAAGCCTTACCATTCCTCTCCTGGGATCCCACATACCTTGTGTACACAACTTAAGCGAGCAAAGTATGCCAGATTCTACTTTTGTTCAAAGTAGATTGTAAAAGCCCTTTATGCTTTTGATCTAAAACACAGCACGCTTGACTAAAGATTCTGAGTTCAGCATCCACAATTTGTTAGTAATTGACTGGGAATTATGATTGCTCAGTACCTTGCAAGACCTAAAACTGGGGAAAAAACCTCTCCAATTTGGGAGAAGCATCTTAATTGAAGAGTGGTTGTACATGGGGTAAGAGGGAGAACAAGGTACTTTCCCAAAGATTACACTTTGGGGATGTTCCCTCCCAAGGATTTATAGCACGTGGCAGGGGGAAAACTTACCCAGACACACAGCAGGTTCTTTGCTCCTGTTTTCCTTTATTAGGATACAAGCGTTTTCTGAGTTACCTAAATGTTCATCTCTTCCCTGTTGGAAAAAATAAAAATGCCCATGAATTGCAGTGAGCTTTTTAGCAGTCTCACTAAATAAATTACACTAACATTCAAGTTTATTTCACAGTTCAGGGCTGAAAAGTATACAAATAAGATCTCTTATTTGCGATATAATAGATGAAAACGGGCAAATGCACTGCATGTAGATTGGTATATTGAGCACAGCTGTGTACTTAACTTTCTTCACCATGTCACAAATGTTGTGTTCCTTTCAATGCACGTAGGAGTTCATGGTGAGTGAAAATCCATTCCCAAAATAAGATTTTAAGTCTTGTATATGATTTACTTAACTTATATTAATTCTACATTCAGTCAAACAATTTACATTTTGGGGATGTATTATTAAATCAGATTACTTGAGGGGAAATGGAAAATACTTTCCTTAGTGAATAGTCAACACATTTATTAAAAAATGCAATTTTTGTTGCAATATTAGATTTAAATAGCTGAGACAATTTGTTCCTACCTCATATTTCCCTCATGACAGAATCTATCCACCCAAAGCTGGAGATGACTGGTTTTAATTAAATTTAGTCCCACAGAGGCAGCTTCACTATACAAGTGAATGAACTGCATCTTAAACCCAACAAAGCTTCCAAAGATTCAAAACACAAGTCGCTAGAGGAGTCAAAAAACTAAGATCTCCCCTTCCTCAAGAGATAAGGTGGTCCCTTGGTTCACTTACTTTATTTAATTTTTACTGATCTCTTTTGAGAGGAGCAGGGACTGGTAGACATCTCCAGGAGTGGCAGAGAGGACTTTCTTAAGCAGTGGGTCAGTGGAAGGAAGATAAGACGATTGGTGTCCTGAAAGATCTGAGATATCTGGTAGTAAATTTGCCAGGCAGATTAATATGGCCAAGCATATGGCTAACCATTAAATTCAAGTACATAGAATCTTTGGACAGAAGAGAATCCTGAGCAGACCAAGCTAGTTGTTCAGTTGAATAAGGGATTTGGGAAACAGTGGTGTGGAAGGCCCAGGCAGGAGGAATTATCGTCATTGGTGGGCTCATCCCTGGAGTTTTGGATTCACAGTTGCAGCTGGACTCTCCTGTAAAGTGGGAGGCCAACAGATTTTACTTACCCACTCATCAGGGAAATGCAGTACTGACAGACAGGGTCCAGCTGCCCTTACCATCGCCCCAAATCACCCACAAAAGGGCTGTTCTCAAAGGAATAAAGGCAGAGTACTGGTGCACTTCACCCACTTATATAGGGAAAGCCTGTGTTCCAGAACTTTCCATCACAGCTGTATCTGTGGGACCCAGTGGATGTGTCTAATTGCAGTCGTCTGCCACTCTGGGCTGATGGGTTCTGGTGTATGAGAATTTACCTAGCCTTAAAGAATTGGGGCATGATTCTACAAACACTTGCATGCACTAACTGCATAAGCAAGGGTTTGCAGATCTTGATTTGTGGACCCATAATATCTGTCTCATGTCTGACCTTCTGCACAACCTCTTTCCACCTTCAAGATACGAGTAGTGCCCATAAACATTAGGAAATGTTTCATTTATAACAGGTGAATATATCCAATTTGGTGTATCCTTTTACTGTGGATGATTTCATATAATCATGCACTACATGAATGAATGGATGAGGGTGCTCACAATAAATTGAACCAGCAGCTTGCCTAAACACAGCACTGCTTTCACTTGTATCTCTTCATACATAAAAAGCTGGGAGTAACTTTTATATATATATTTAGCTCTCCAAGAATACTAAAGCAGATGCAATGGTTAAGGATCTCTATGTTGAAAACGCACAATTGCTGAAAGCTCTGGAGATGACAGAACAGCGACAGAAAACTGCTGAGAAGAAAAACTACTTCTTAGAAGAAAAGATTGCCAACCTCAGTAAAATAGTAAAGAACCTGGCATCACCATCTTTGAATTCTACTCCTCAATTAAGGTCATAGCAAAGCCATACATATATTCAAAAGCTCTCTTGCACTTTACTGAAATGTTAAGATTTCAACTTCTCACTGTGCTGCCTTTTTGTATTCTAGATGTTGGTTAACAGAGGTCCCAAAGTAGATAGTTTAAAGTTAAAACCTAAACTGGTAGCTGCCAACAAACTTCTGGTTGTGTTCCTAAACCACCTTCCTGCCCAGTTTTGTCAAAAACTACCCTATTCAGGATTGTAGAAAAGATTTGGATCTGTGATTCTATGTAACTTAACTTATTTTAACTGCTTTATTTTTAAATATATACTCTGGTTTTATTGTAGTGAATTAATTTGGTAACTCATGTCTACATTGAAACCTAGGTCTAAGGGGAACCTTTGCAACTTAGGTCTCAGTTAGGCTTAGAATGTTTTAAAAGTTTATGTATAATACACCTCTACCCCGATATAATGCTGTCCTCGGGAGCCAAAAAATCTTACCGTGTTATAGGTGAAACCGTGTTATATCGAACTTGCTTTGATCCGCCAGAGCGCGCAGCCCCGCCCCCCTGGAGCGCTGCTTTACCGCGTTATATCCGAATTCGTGTTATATTGGGTCGCGTTATATCGGGGTAGAGGTGTACTTTAAAGTCTAAACTCAACATATCATCTGGGTCATCTCTAGATGTCATTGTCAGAATAATTCATATTAGGAAACAGACTTCATCTGTTTCCTATATACTGCAAATAGATTCTGGAGTAAAGCAGTATGCTTCAATTGATGCACTAGGCTTCTAGCCCATTGATCAATGGCTGTTTCTTTCCAGGGTTCAGCTTCCCAAGTGGTGGTTAAAACTTGGTAAATCGAATGCTGCCATTTAACTAACCATAGCAGTATCTAATCCTGAGAAATGTCCCATGTGGTGTGTGAGACAATGACTTACACAGCTGCAATTAAACACTCCTTTACAAATATGTTAAGGGCCTTAAATTAAAACAGAGGAACAATCTCCAAACAGAAAGTGATCTGGCTTCTACTTGAATATTTTTTAACTAGGCAAAGCACTGAAATGTATTTATGGAATAATCCTGTATTGGCAGGAGAATGGAGAAGAGGACCTACATAAACTTTAGTCTGTAATATCTATGGCAATGATCCTGCAATGGGGTCTACTAACACAGACCTCTGATGACCATACACACTTCTATTTGGTGTCAGTGGGAGTCTGTACAGACAGGTCTCTGCTAATGGATCCTGCTACAGGATCTGAGTTTGTGATTGTAAGGAGTTATATTTGAGGTCACCTCAGCAACTTGGAACGATAGCATAAACTAGCTTCCTGCACTACTATAAATATGGAACTTAATGTCTGTGTATGAAGATAACCACTTATTCAAGCTTTAAGAAACCTTGTTTATGAAAAGAATGATAAACCAAACTGTATTATCTAATATGACCAGATAAAAATAGACTTAAGACAATAAGATTTTTAAAATGTTAATGTGAATTTAATACTGGTGAGAGGGGCCAGGATAAGACTGGAAGAAGTGTTGTGATTGGCGCAATCTATATAAAGGCTTGAAGGATCAATTGATCAAGGTGAGAGGGGCCAGTTTTGCAGCAGTAGTGGGATTTGGAGGAAGGGTTAAAAATGTTCAAACTGTATTCAAACCCTTGTCTCTGAGACTGCCAACAATGTGCCAGTTACGGTAGTGTTTGTGACATGCAACTGTCCACTAGGAACTGAAATGAGACTGCCAATTCACTTGCCACAAGCCACTAGCCAGCCTGCAGAGAATGACTTTCAGTTTATACTGATTTAGCCAGGTAAAGCACTGTCAAGACTGTTATACCTAAAAGGTTACCTATTAATTGGAGGGTGAAGGGATTGGATAATAGATACCTTTCCTTATACTGCCAGTCTGCTCGATTCCTTTATGCAGGCAATATTGTGAATGTTACAAGAATCCATAGAGATTTGTTTTCTTCCTATGTACAGGAATGGAGCATAAGGACACGGCAGAGAAAATAATCACCATGAATGCATGTCCGATGATAGAAAATTATGCACTGTTTTCCTGTTGAAAGGGTGCAATGAATATACAGGGTTTTATTTAAAAACAAAAATCAGCTTGGAGTGTTTACATTTTAACTCTTAAAACTTTAAAAAGATTTGTTGAATATACCTTAAAAGGTAGACCAATTACAATGATAGCACAAACATATCTAGCACTACACAAAGCAAGAAAACCTTAGTTAGAAATTATTTCATGACAGTAGTGTGCTGTCCCTTTCCACTCTCAATCTTCTATCTTGGTAGATGACAAGCTCTAACGCTTGCATACACCATTTTTACATTGACTGCAGAAGCAGTCTTTTATTATTGCAAATTACATTGAAGTAAATTGGTGTTCCCTTTTTGAATTCCAAAGAGTATACATATTTTGCTTATGCTAATATTGACCAGTTAGCTTGGTAAGTCACACACATAATAAAGTTTTGATGCATGGGCAATTGGACTAAAATGTGTGTTGACAATAAGGAAATTGAGCACACGTCTCTAAGGTTATGTCTAGTTTAGGAAAATAGGCAGTATTTTTAAAATGGCAGAGTAGACATAATTCAGCTGGCTATGGTCATCCTAGAAAAAGGTGTTAGCTAGCATTTTTTAATGCACTATATTTTCCTAGACTAGACAATGACCTAGGGCGTGTCTACATTTACTGGTAGATTGGCACTCCTGCAATCGATGCAGCGAGTGTCGATGTAGCGGGTCTGGTGAAGACACACTAAATCGATGGGAGAGCACTCGCTCATCACTTTGTGTACTCTACCTCCCCGAGAAGCGTAAGGGAAGTCAATGGGAGACGCTCTCCTGTTGACACAGCACAGTATAGCCACCTTGGTAAGTGGATCTAACTACATAGACTTCAGTTACGTTAATCACATAACTGAAGTTGCGTAAGTTAGATCGATTTACAGCGGTAGTGTAGACCAGCCCCTAACGTTAACATATGTGGCAAATTGTCAGACATCATGGGGATACTGAAGTAGAGATTGTCCTTAAATTGCTATGTAATTAAATAAAATCTCACATGGATGCTTTTTTAAAAGAATAGACTCCAAATTTTGACTTTCTGGCACTTATTTTCACTTGGATTTTAAAAAAAGCACTACTCAGAATCGATGTCAAAAAAGGGTAGGTAACTTTTGTTGCAGGGATAGTGCACAGAGATTGATTTCTCCCCCTTCTCTCTTAATCTATCCTTTCTTTAATGTATTTAGCTTCAAATACTAATCCCACCACTGAGGACAGTTGGGAGGTGGGGGGCCATGAGGGAGTTCAACCTCCCTTGTTCAGGCAAAATTCAAGGTGACTTCATTGGGATATTTGTGTGAATAAAGCGTTCTCAAAAGTGCCCTTTGACGTTGCACCTTCCAGAGCTATTAAATGCTGCTTAGAGCATCTGCCAGAAGGATTGCTTGAGAAGCAGTTTAGGGCACTTCCTCCCCAGATGGTATGCAGTGGTGAAACTGAGGACCCAAACTCTGATGCCCTGTCAGTGAAATGTATGCCTGACCACTGGGCTGGCACAGTTACTTGCATACACTTTTTTACCATGCATTTGAGCCAATGGATATACACCTATGAAAAGTATTAAGTATTTATAGTCTCTGATGCCTGAATATCATGTTAGAAACCTGGGTATACCATACAGGCATTTTAAAAATGCCAAAGTCTGTAATAGCAAACTCATGTATGCTCAACAAAACTTGAAGTACTAGGCCTCAATCAAAACAATGGGTCTTGCCAATTCAAAGATAATATAACAGTGTTTTAAAAAGTATTCCCATTGTTTCCTACACCATGCTGTGTGAATCACTGTGAAGAGACGTGTTTTGGAATTGGTTTTTTTTTTTTTTTTTGGTGGGGAATATATATATAAATTCATTCCAAACAACTTGAGGGATTGTTTTATATCTGCACAGTTAAGGAGCTGTATGTCAATTTGCATTGGTAAAAAGTATATTCAGTATTAGCACTTTTTCCTCAGTCAGCTGAGGCTGAATTTAAATTCAAAGAAAGGAAATTTTGATTTTGTCAGAGCAAAGGGATTTTGTAACCCAACTGACATTCACTATTTATGGATGTTGCATAAAATGATTTAAGGAAACAGTGTACTTTAGCAAAGAACAGCAAAATCCTTTGGTAAATCTAAAGGAAATGATGTTATAACTGCATTCTGTTGTTTTGCTAATGTTCAGCCCTCTCACCCATTAATAGTTTCTGTTCCCACTAAATGTCAAATGCTGTAATTAGTGATAATTAACTTCTGTAGAGATGAAGACTAGTGGGTGTATTTTTTTATCATGTTTGCATTGTATTATATCAGTGTAATATACTGTATTACAACAGTTGACTTTATACCATCATGTAAAACAGAAAAACAAACCGACATTTATACTGAAATTAAAAATATAAATTACTGTACTCACGACTTGCTTTATTTTTTCCTTGTATGAAAATATTTGAGTATTTTGCTATGGAGACCAATAACTCTATTCAGTTGTAATTCATATGCCTGTATTAATCAAAGCTACATTTTTAACTGGGTAAAATAGTAATAAAAATTGACAGGTTTATAGTTAATGATAAAAACATTATGAATTTTCCATTATGAAAAAAAGATAAACCAGTTTAGGGAGGAAAAAGCCAATAATGAACCTACCTCTTAATTTATGTTTACTCTAGCCTGTTCTCATCCTCCAGTGTTTTTCCCCCTTAATCATTGTTACCGGTCTAAATATTTTTATTAAAAAGCTAATCTTTAATACACAATTATTTGATTGTAAAAATTATTAAAATATTCACAATTTGACTTCAGATAGGCTTTTCTATTGGTAATAGATTAATGAGCTTCCTCTAATTTGCACTGCTGGAGGGTTGGTTTCTTCGAGTGTTTGCTCATGTCGATTCCATTCTAGGTGTGTGCGCGCCCACGTGCAGTCGGAGATTTTGGCCTTTGCAGTACCTGTAGGGTGGGCTGTAGTTCCCTCTTGAGTGCCACGCTCATGCACTGCCAACCCTATGCCCTCTCAGTTCCTTCTTACCACCCGTGATGGTTGGTCGTAGTGCCTTGTCTTGGATCGCAAGAGCATTAGCAGTTCTTACAGTCCATTGTTCTGTCTCCTTTGTTGTTATAATAATATAGATTCTAGGACTGGAAGGGACCTCGAGAGGTCATTGAGTCCAGTCCCCTGCCCTCATGGCAGGACCAAATACTGTCTAGACCATCCCGGATAGACATTTATCTAACCTACTCTTAAATATCTCCAGAGATGGAGATTCCACAACCTCCTTAGGCAATTTATTCCAGTGTTTAACCACCCTGACAGTTAGGAACTTTTTCCTAATGTCCAACCTAACCTCCCTTGCTGCAGTTTAAGCCCATTGCTTCTTGTTCTGTCCTTAGAGACTAAGGTGAACAAGTTTTCTCCCTCCTCTTTATGACACCCTTTTAGATACCTGAAAACTGCTATCATGTCCCCTCTCAGTCTTCTCTTTTCCAAACTAAACAAACCCAATTCTTTCAGCCTTCCTTCATAGGTCATGTTCTCAAGACCTTTAATCATTCTTGTTGCTCTTCTCTGGACCCTCTCCAATTTCTCCACATCTTTCTTGAAATGCAGTGCCCAGAACTGGACACAATACTCCAGTTGAGGCCTAACCATAGCAGAGTAGAGCGGAAGAATGACTTCTCGTGTCTTGCTCACAACACACCTGTTAATACATCCCAGAATCACCTTTGCTTTTTTTGCAACAGCATCGCACTGTTGACTCATATTTAGCTTGTGGTCCACTATAACCCCTAGATCCCTTTCTGCCGTACTCCTTCCTAGACAGTCTCTTCCCATTCTGTATGTGTGAAACTGATTTTCCCTTCCTAAGTGGAGCACTTTGCATTTGTCTTTGTTAAACTTCATCCTGTTTACCTCAGACCATTTCGCCAATTTGTCCAGATCATTTTGAATTATGACCCTGTCCTCCAAAGCAGTTGCAATCCCTCCCAGTTTGGTATCATCTGCAAACTTAATAAGCGTACTTTCTATGCCAATATCTAAGTCGTTAATGAAGATATTGAACAGAGCCGGTCCCAAAACAGACCCCTGCGGAACCCCACTTGTTATGCCTTTCCAGCAGGATTGGGAACCATTAATAACAACTCTGAGTACGGTTATCCAGCCAGTTATGCACCCACCTTATAGTAGCCCCATCTAAGTTGTATTTGCCTAGTTTATCGATAAGAATATCATGCGAGACCATATCAAATGCCTTACTAAAGTCTAGGTGTACCACATCCACAGCTTCTCCCTTATCCACAAGACTCATTATCCTATCAAAGGAAGCTATCAGATTGGTTTGACACGATTTGTTCTTTACAAATCCATGCTGGCTATTCCCATCACCTTACCACCTTCCAAGTGTATACCTCCATATAATATGGAGATATACCTATCTCATAGAGCTGGAAAGTCATCGAGTCCAGCCCCCTGCCTTCACTAGCAGGACCAAGTACTGATTTTGCCCCAGATCCCTAAGTGGCCCCCTCAAGGATTGAACTCACAACCTTGGGTTTAGCAGGCCTATGTGCAAACCACTGAGCTATCCCTCCCCCAAGTTGATAGGTACTTAGTTAGACCTTTAAGTGTTAGGTTGGTTGTTTAGGAGTTAGAGTCCTGGCTGGGACTTCGCCTTAAAGCCGGGCATACACCGTTCCCCAGGCTTTAAGCCATGTTCATCATGCAGCCGGCCAATGCCCATTAGTGACCCCCATGAGAGCTGTTTAAAGTGTTTGGGGGAGTCCACAGAAAGGATAAGTGCAGATCTGCAGAAACTTTCGCCCTCAAACTCAAGCATTCCCTAGCCTACATTGAAAGGACCAAGCCATTCCACAAGTTGACGCAATTGTTCGTCGCGGTGGCCGACAGGATGAAAGGTCGTCCAGTGTCCACTCAAAGAATTTCTTCTTGGATCACTGTCTGTTTTTGCTGCTGCTACAATCAGGCGAAGGTGCCACCTCCGGCGATTGTCACCGCCCACTCAACCAGGGCGCAAGTCTCTTCGGCAGCTTTCCTAGCCCAAGTGCCTATCCCAGGACATCTGTAGGGTAGCCACCTGGTCGTCTGTCCACACGTTCACATCCCATTACGCACTTACCCAGCAGGCCCAGGACAATGCTGGCTTCGATAGAGCAGTACTGCAAGCCACTGAACTGTGAACTCAGAGCCCGCCTCCAAGGATACTGCTTGTGAGTCACCTAGAATGGAATCTACATGAGCAACCACTCAAAAAAGAAAAAACCTGTTACCTACTTTTTCATAACTGTTGTTCTTCAAAATGTGTTTTCTCATGTCCATTCCATTACCTGCCCCTCTGTCAGAGTTGCTGGCAAGAAGGAACTGAGAGGGCATAGGGTCGGCAACGTCTAATATACCAGCACATGAGCGAGGCACTCAAGAAGATGCTACAACCAACCCTACAGCTACCACTAAGACAAAAATCTCCCATGGGTGCGCACCCACCTAGAATGGAATGGACATGAGCAATCATCTTGAAGAACAACAGTTACGAAAAGGTAGGTAACCATTTTTCTATGCCAGTTTTGATGCTGGTGTGCTGTGACCATTGCCTAGCATACTGACCAAATATTCTCATTGTTCCTTGTGCTTCCGTCTGTATCCATTTGTTATCCCTTGTCTTACACTTAGATTGTAATCTCTTTAGGGCAGGGATTGTTTTTTGTTGTGTGCATGTCCACCATCTAACACAATGGAGTTCTGATTGCTGCAGTAATACAAATATGCAGCTTACACACCTCAACTAGCTTTGCACCATACCCATCCATTAGCCTAGTGGCTCTTGCTTTTTGCTGTCACGGGCGACTGTTGACGTGTGACATCTCTAGGGGGCTGGAGAATGATAACAGGCCTGTAGGGGGGTAAGCGCTCACCTCCTGAGGGAGTTTGTGGCAACCCAATTATTTAATATAGTTCCTTGAGTAGTAGGTGACCAGCCTACCAATGGAATCAAAGCAGGGAGGCCTTACTCCCAGGCCCAGCTCTCAGACCATGGGCCTGGCCAACACAATGGGACGGGGCTTGTGATCTAACTGCCATAAAATGTGTATCATGTGTGTTCCCTTCCTGCCTCTTTCCTCCCAGGGCCTCGTCTGGGCCCCTTATGTCTCCCAGCCCCTTTCCTTTCCTCTGTCCTCCTCAATTAGGCCTGTTCTTGGCCATTTGTGTCTCCCAGCCTCCTTCCCCGCTGCCTGGTCTGGGCCCATTCCTGCCCCCATCTTGTGTCCTGGTCTCCTTTCCCGCCCATAGCCCCCAGGGTCAGGACAGGCCCACCCCAGCAGGAGCTGCCCACCAGCAGCCTTGGGCAGCCAGAGGTGCCTGTCCCCAAGCAGCCTCCTGGGGCAGGGGACACCCCTGGCTGGGGCTAAGGGGGCTGGGCCCTGCTGCCCCCACGGTGGGGGACTGAAGGCTCCTCCCCCTGAGTGTAGCCCCGCCCCTCCTGACCCAACGGCCACGGAACCCTCTGCCCCCGAACGTTCTAGGCCGCGCAGCGCGGCGGGGCACGAGGAGCCTCTTGTTGGCCGTAGCGGCCCTCCCCGCCGCAGGGGGCGCTGCCACCTCGCTGTCTGGAGGCGGAGGCGGAGGCGGGCGCTGCTGCTGTCCCACGGGGCTGTGCGCGGAGGGGCGGCCCCGCACATGGTTCGGCTGCGGCCCGGCCCCGTTCCTCCGGCACTGAGCGCGCCACGAGCGGGTGAGCTCCTGGGCCTGCGCGCCGCCCTGCGGGGATGATGCAGCCGGGAGCCGCGCAGAGCAGCGCCGGGGGCCGTGCGGAGTGAGGCGGCCGCGGGCCCGAGCCCCCCGGGTGGGGGGATGCTGTCCCGGAAGAAGACGCGCACGGAGCTCTCCAAGCCGGGCGAGGTGCAGGGCAAGTACGTGAAGAAGGAGACCAGCCCGCTGCTCCGCAGTGAGTGTCCGGGGCGGCGCGGCGCGGCGCCGGGAGGAGCCTTGGCCCGCGGGCTTGGGGGGAGGGGGCGAGGAAAAAGCGCCTCCCCGGGGGTAGTGGGGAGCGTGCCCCGGGCCTGGAGTCGTGAGGCAGTGGGGAGCGGCCCCCCAGGGGGTAGTGGGGAGCGTGCCCCGGGCCTGGAGTCGTGGGGCAGTGGGGAGCGGCCCCCCCCGGGGGTAGTGGGGAGCGTGCCCCGGGCCTGGAGTCGTGGGGCAGTGGGGAGCGGCCCCCCCCGGGGGTAGTGGGGAGCGTGCCCCGGGCCTGGAGTCATGGGGCAGCGGGGAACGGCCCCCTAGGGGGCAGCGGGGAGCGTGCCCCGGGCCTGGAGTCCTGACTGGGGGGAAAGAAGACCCCCCCCCAACACCCCCCCCCCCCAGGAGGTGGCAGGGGCCTATAGTGACACCCTGCCCACCTGATGTGATGGTAAAACCTCTGTTCTTTGACTGCAATTGAAGGGGATCCTTATCAACTTGATATGTAGGATCCGAGGGGATAGCTCAGATGCATGTGAACGGTAAGAAGTATGTGCCAGTGTACATAAGTTGTACATATTTGAATTGTTGGTGATTGCTTTTATTTTAAGGATACATTTCAGGGAAGGGACTGTTTTTCTCCTGTGTTTTGTTTATACATTGTTGAGTGTAATGGGCACCAATCCCAATATAGGGTCTTTTGGGCACTACCACAATCTGAATAAATCAAATAAAAATTAAGTCTGTTAAAACTTTTGAGGTACTACACCTGCCCATAAATCCTCTAGCCAGCTGGGATTGCATGGTATTTACCAGAGATGGTTTTTACCAGCTAAAATCATTGTTTTTACTGCCCTGGGAAAAACAGTTTGTCCCAGTTTAAGGTATTTTCAGTTTTAAAAACTGTTTTGTTAATGCACACCCCATTATACTTAGTTTTAGTTACCTATTAAAATTGTGGTTACATAAGGCAGCAGATTCAGAGATTAATTTAGGGTTGTACAAACAAAAAGTAAAACTGCAGAGGATGTAATACTAATACATGTAACTATAATAATGAGCATCAGAATGTCTGTACTTCTTTGGTTTAGTATTTTCTCAGGGAAGTTGTGTGTCATCAATTTTCAATATTTTATAAACAAAAGTCAAACGTTTGATTATGTGAAAATGACAGTAATGCAGATTTGTGGGCTTGAAGCATTAAGCAATCAGAAGCAGGCAGAGTTTCAGACTACCAGTCTAGTTCCATTTGGCCATGCGGAATTCTGTAGAAGCCCAACTTTGATGTAGCGGATAGACCAACTGTTCCTCAGTTTTCAGTGGATATATTAAACATTTGAAAAGACTCGTTCTAGGCTTGCAGAACTTGCTGGACACTGGTGCAATTATTTTTCCCTGTTTAACCCCAGTTTAAGCCAGGTTATACTAACACGTGGTCCTCCTAAACTAGTTTTTCGCAGGAAATTGTCAACCCTACTAGCCAGCTTTTGATGGTTTTAAAATATTCTCCCCTCCATTAAAAAAAAAAAGAAAGAGTTCTTTTCCTTGTTGCTGTATGGAAGACCTATGTGAAAAGGGGAAACTGTCTATACACAAGTGTTGTCAAATGCACTTTGTAAACAAACGTCTCTAATCTCTCAGTTCAGTTGTAGAAGACAGTATCTTCTTCACACAGAAGTGTGATTTTTATTTAAATTCACAATGTTCCTTTAATAACTTGTTCATATGAATTGGAGCAGTTCGCAGCTCTCCTAAAGTCAGTGTTCTTTTTTGCCAGCTAAGGCTATATCTTCATTGCCAAAAGAGCGGGGGGAAGGAGAGGGGTTATGGTAAGATAACTAATGTGTGATACTTATCTCACTGTAAAATCCTAAGAGAGACAAGGCATGTGTAGTTTTTTACCAGGAGGTAGCTAGGCAAGGTCAGCACTGTACTCCCCACCTGTCTGTGATCCCGTGACTCTAATAGGATTTTACAGCAGGCTAGCTAATATAGTTACTTAACCTATGGTAAAAACACATCTTTTTTAAAGACAAAGCCGGAGTGTGACAGCAGTGCATCATGTTGTTTGAACAGTTACCTTTGCAACTGCAAGAGCTGAAAACATACTTTTGGGAACTGAAGTTTGAACTCTTTAGGTTGTGCTCTTTGAGTTTTGGAATGTGTTAGTTTTAAAATTTAAAAACTGTTACACAAATTCAGTATCATACTGTAAATTATGAACGAAATCATTTTAGCCATCTTAGTAAAAAGGGTTTAAAAATTCTATTCGCACTGTAACAATAATCTGATAACCAGTTTTGCATGTACAGCTCAAAAATGGCTGAAGATATAAAGTAATAGCATGGTATTACTGTATTTCCCAGTGAGAAAGGAGACAAACTAGATTTAAAAATAAAAGGTATAATATTTTTAAACTTGTAAAAAGTTTAACGTTGTCTATACATTAGAAATGTTTTCAGTGTTTTGTTGTGAAATAACAAGCCATTGTGTGCTCTAGTGTCATAGCACTTCTTATGGCAAATTATTTATTCATTGCATCTACTGAAGTGTAATTTAAAAGACAAACTTTAGAAACAGTTATTGAATACATTGGCATATTTTTCCTTCTGAGTGAGGCCTACCATCTGGGTTGGTGTTTAACTTGATAGAGGCAAAATGGTTTAGATTCTGAACCAGTATAGCAATTAATGTTCATGTCTTATGGCAGTTTCCTTAAAGCTGAGCTATTAAATGCTATTATACATTAATGTAACATTAAGGTTGAGAAATTAAGCATTCAGAATTACAGCATTGCTAGCTAGGCCACGTTATATAGATACAGTAAAGTATAGGTTCTATTCCTGGGTGTGTACCACAGATTTCCTGTGAGACTGTGGGAAAGTCACTTACGTACTCAGTCACTGTAAGTACAGAAATGCAGACCTCATGATAAGGCATTAGATTGGGAGTTGAAAGATTTGAGTTCTGTTCTGCCACTGATTTGCTGTGTGACTTTGGACAAGTCACATGAACTCTGTATTTTGATGGCAAGCTCTTCTGGGCAAGAACTGCCTCTTACTATATGTGTATATGGTGCTTCAGTCTCAGTTGGGGTCTTTAGAAGCTAGTGAAATACAAATAATTTATGTATGTTGCATTTGTACCTAGAGACGCTGTTGTGCTAGTCACTGTACAAACAGAGTAAAAGCCTCTCTTCTAAAGAGCTTACAAGCTAATTAACTTATCTTTGCCTCAATTTTTCAATCTGTAAAATGGGGATAAGTTGATGGATGTTTTGAGGCTTAATACTAGATGCTTTGAGATTCTTTTGTGGTATTTGAGATAGAGAAATGAAAAGCAAGGTGAGCCGGTGCTCTGAGGTGGTACTGAGATCTCCCTCAGGCGCTGGGCTGACTGGTTCTTACTCACGTGCTCCAGGGGTCTAACGGATCACCATATGTGGAATGTGGAAATAATTTTGTCTCAAGTCAGGTTGGCAATGACTTTGAGGTTTTTTACCTTCCTCTGCAGTGTGGGGTACAGGTCATTTGCCAGGATCTCATTTAATCAATTTCCCTGCTATTGCTAAGGCCTTGAGCATTTGAACCCTCTGGTCCCTCATGTTCTCTCTTGGTGTCACACAGTAGTTTAGTCTCCTATGGGCTCTAATACTTTGGTATAATTCCGTATGTTGGATTTAGTGTGCATGTGGCTGTAATGTGTTGGTGGCCTGTGATATATCCAAGGTTAGACTAGTTTATCTGATGGTCCCTTCTGGATTTGGAACTCTAACTGTATATTTGTTTTAAATGGCTGAGTTAATGTTACTGTGAAAACCTTAGCTTTGAATTTCCTGATTTCTACAATCTAATTTAGCATTATGGTCAACCAATTAGCATACCTATTTTGCACCTAATTTGGACATTTGTTGTAGCAAAGTTTGTATTTAAATTACAATGTTTTACTCTTACAGATCTGATGCCTTCATTTATCCGTCATGGTCCGACCATTCCACGGCGAACTGATATCTGCCTTCCTGACTCGAGCTCTTCTGCCTACTCTGCTGCAGGGGATGGACTAGTTTCTAGAAACCAGAGTTTCCTTAGAACTCCAGTTCAGAGGCCACCTCATGAAATAATGAGGCGAGAAAGCAACAGACTATCTGCGCCTTCCTATCTTGCAAGAAATTCGGCTGATGTCCCTCGGGAATATGGTTCTTCCTCCCAGTCCTTTTTAACAGAAGCTAACTCTGTTACAGAAAATGGAGATGCTGGTGCCCGTTATTACTATGATTTTTATGATGGTCAAAGGAGGCATCAGCTAAGTGATCGTGTACATGAGAACTATAGATATTATGGACATAACAATGATCTCTTCCAAAGGATGTCACAGAGTCAAGGGAGGCATACTGCAGGCAAGTGGTTATTTTAGATAATGCATGGGAAATATTTTTGGTATGGAAATATTTCTTAATGATGCTTCTGGTCATGTTTTTTATTAGTATTGCTCTATATTCTCTAGTTCTCCTATTTTAATTACATTTCTGATACAAAGTTTGCTTGTTTATATTTATGGCAACCAGGAAATAGGGTTGCATATATTCTGTGGAGAAGGAAAGGAAATGTGCATGGTTTAAAAAAAAAAAAAAAAAAAGACTATTTTTTAAAGGTACTTTGTAGGATGGCTTTTTAATATTAAACTTATATCTCCAATCCTGTCAGGAGTTAAATCTTATATTCGTCCAGGCTTAAGCTTAATATTGAATTTTTTTTACAAATACATCTATTAAACAGATTATACCATTCTCCAGAAGCCACATAGCCTTTATTTCTTTAAATAAAGTGATACACTTCTGAATTTTTAAAATAATTTTAAGTACACCTCTACCCCGCTATAACACGGTCCTCGGGAGCCAAAAAATCTCACTGCCTTATAGGTGAGACCGCGTTATATCGGGTCCGGTTCGGTATGGCGTACCAGCAAGAGCCGGTACGCCGTGCCAGACTGGACCGGCTTCCCCAGTGGTGATTTAAAGGGCCTGGTGCTCCGGCCGCTGCGGGGAGCCCTGGGCCCTTTAAATCACCGCTGGAGCTCCAGCAGCGGGGCTCGGGCGGCGCTTTAAAGGGCCCGGGGCTCCCCTCAGCGTCCGGAGCCTCTGGCCCTTTAAATCCGCACCCGAGCCTGGCTGCCGGAGGCCGGGCTCAGGCAGCGATTTAAAGGGCCTGGGGCTCCACACGAATTCAGATATAACGCGGTAAAGCAGCGGGGCTTGGGCAGCACTTTAAAGGGTCCGGGGCTCCCTGCTGCTTTAATACGTTATATCCGAATTTGTGTTATATCGGGTCGCATTATATCGGGGTAGAGGTGTATATAATGTGTACTATCCGCCTATAAGTGACCTATTTTTCCTTATACATTTCAAGAGTTAAAATGAATACTGTATTTTAATTGAGTGCAAAATGGAAGCCAAGTGAGTGGTATTCTAAGCATGGATTATGAAGTACTCCTTCCCCTTAAATTATGACCAGCTCACTCAAAATACTGATGAGGTAAAATTGTCATATAATTAATTTTGGCTCACTTGCACATTTTAATCCCCTTTGTTAAAATGCTATGAGAATTGACATGAATCGTATCTGCACTCTTAAAATACATCCCTGTGGTAACATTGTAGCCATTAGTTGGCTTGCTTTTGCCAACTTGCAGTAGACTTTTCCTGTATCCATTAAATATGTATAGAATAACTGATGGCAATAAATTGTGAGTTGTAGTTTTGTTTATAAACAATCTGAAGTCAAATACCACAATAAAGAGGATAGAGTACTTTGCTTAATCAAAACCTTGATGGCATTCCAGCACAGTAATTCTACATTTCTCTGCTCTGTGTGCTATGGCACTCCTGAATAATTTTTGTGTGGTGTTTTGTTATGAATCTTCTCCTTACAATGGAAAGCTACTGAGAATCTGTGAAACTTGTACAGCATCTGTGGAACCACTCTATTGGTCATAGAAAAGTGACCTTAAAAAGAGAGAACTTGTGTACTTATGTTCTAACATTCGATAAATATAAAACATCTTATACAAAGAGTATTTTAAAGAAAGTATTTTAAACTTTAAACATGTACATAAGTGTTTTTGCTGTGAAATACATTCAGTTCATCTTTACGTGTAAACTAAAAGCAAAAGAGTAAATCTGCTGTCTCTAAGAAAACAACTTTGTTATCAAGAATGTCAAGACTTTAAGGTTACTGACCTCATGTATGGAATTTTTAGCTTGACAGAGAAATGCTTTTGTTACAGAAAACTTCTTATTCAGTGAATAGTTAGGGGGAAAACTGAGTTCCAAAGAGTAATGATAGTAATACTGTTTAAAATCAGTAAATAATGAAGCTTTACTGTGAGGACTTTTATGCACTTTCATTTTGGTTTTATTTGCTAAATGCTAAATAATACATCTGATATGTTTGAAAAGGGGCATCCATACAAGTCATATGTTCCTATTAAATTACAACCATCAGTTTTTAAAAACCCTGTCTATTGTAGGAAACAGTGAACCATGGCTGAAACCGTTTCCCCAAAGCAATATTGAAAATGATTTAAGTGCTAATATAGGCTGGTCAGAACAGTTTTGGAAAACATTATTGATGCTTGGTGGAACAGCAACAGTCTTTGATACACTGGAAATGGAAATCTGGGTTTCTTTTCATGTGATTAAATGGGACACTGTCAGTTGAAATCTAGTTAATTTCCAAACCAAGTTAAAAGTAGTTGTTGGTACTGTCTCTGGGTCACCCTGCCAACTTTTTGTGATTTTACAGTCACATTTTTCTGTTTGTTTAAATGTTCTCTCCCCTGCAGCTATTTGAGACCTACACAAACAACTGCTGACAGAGGACTTTCCTCTCTCTGCCCTTTTCACCTCTCTGGTTGCTGGAAAACAGAAGGGAGCTTCTAAATTTGGTTCTCTATTGTCAGTCATTCCCATATCTTTATTGCTCCTAGCTTGACTGAGCATTAGTAAAAGTGACTTAGATACTTGTCAATTCTAGAGGTCTCCTGTGGCAGTAGTAGAACCAGGGATTAAATCTGCTGCTGCTTAGTGTGAGGGGAGGGGCAAAAAAAGGACATTCTGTTCCTTTGCACAAAAGCACTGTCTTCCCCCCACAGCATGCAATTTTAAACTATTTGATGTGTTTCATTGCCAATGAGAATGTGAACCCAAGTCTTTATCTTCAGTTCCCTCCCAGCTTCCTCTTCCTTTGCGTTTTTCTCAGCCTAGGTTGTAGTTGTTAGGGCTGTTGATTAATCGCAGTTAACTCACATGATTAACTCAAAAAAATTAATCGTGATTACTCGCTGTTTTAATTGCACTGTTGAACAATAGAATACCAATTGAAATTTATTAAATATTTTGGATGTTTTTCTACATTTACATATATATTGTATTCTGTTGTAATTGAAATCAAAGTGTATATTATTTTTGATTATACATTTGCACTGTAAAAATGATAAACGAAATAGTATTTTTCAGTTCACCTCATATAAGTACTGTAGTGCAATCTCTTTATTGTAAAAGTGCAATTTACAAATATAGATTATTGTTTTTTGTTATATAACTGCAAAACTCAAAAACAAAACAATGTAAAACTTCAGAGCCTACAAGTCCACTCAGTCCTACTTTTTGTTCAGCCAATCGCTAAGGCAAACAAGTTTGTTTACATTTACAGGAGATAATGCTGCACTCTTATTTACAATCTCACCTGAAAGTGAGACCAGGCATTTGCATGGCACTTTTGTAGCCGGCATTGCACGTTATTTATGTCCCAGATATGCTAAACATTCGTATGCCCCTTTATGCTTTGGCCACCATTCCAGAGGACGTTTCCATGCTGCTGATGCTTGTTAAAAAAATGAGTTACTTAAATTTGTGACTGAACTCCTTGGGGAGAATTGTATGTCTCCTGCTCTGTTTTACCCGCATTCCACCATATATTTCATGTTATAGTAGTCTTGGATGATGACCCAGTACATGTTGTTCATTTTAAGAACGCTTTCACTGCAGATTTGACAAAACGCAAAGAAGATACCAATGTGAGATTTCTGTGGATAGCTACAGCATTCGACCCAAGGTTTAAGAATCTGAAGTGCCTTCTAAAATCTGAGAGGGACGAGGTGTGGAGCATGCTTTCAGAAGTCTTAAAAGAGCAACACTCCGATGCGGAAACTACAGAACTCGAACCACCAAAAAGGAAAATCAACCTTTTGCTGGTGGCGTCTGGCTCAGATGATGAAAATAAACATGTGTCAATTTCCATGGCTTTGGATTGTTAGGGAGCAGAACCTGTCATCAGCATGGACATATGTCCCCTGGAATGGTGGTTTAAGCATGAAGGGACATATAACTCTTTAGTGCATCTGGCACGTAAATATCTTGCGATGCCAGCTACAACCGTGCCATGCGAACACCTGTTCTCACTTTCAGGTGACATTATAAACAAGAAGTGTGCAGCAGCATCTCCTGCAAATGTAAACAAACTTGTTTGTCTGAGCGATGGCTGAACAAGAAGTAGGACTGAGTGGACCTGCAAACTCTAAAATTTTACATTCTTTTATTTTTGAATGCAGTTTTTTTGTACATAATTCTACATTTGTAAGTTTCTTTCATGATAAAGAGATTGCACTACAGAACTTAGGTGAATTGAAAAATACTGTTTTGTTTTTTACAGTGCTTGTAATCAAAAATAAATATAAAGTGAGCACTGTACACTTTGTATGCCGTGTTATAATTGAAATCAATGTATTTGAAAATGTAGAAAACATCCAAAACTATTTAAATAAATGGTATTCTATTATTGTTTAACAGTGCAATTAATCACAATTAATTTTTTAATCATGCGATTAATCGTGATTAATTTTTTAATCTCTTGACAGCCTTGTAGTTATCTTTTCAAAAACAAAATATTTGACAAGATTTTTTTACTGAAACTTCCTCATCTATCTTCCACCCCAATTCACCCCAGTTCTACCTTCCTTTATTCTTATTTGACTGAGTTATCATCAACTGTCTTTAATCCTTTAACCTATTCCCTTGGCCCTTCCTTTATCATCCTTGGCTCCCTCGGATTCCCCCCTCCCCTTTCTTCAACTGCTTCCTTTCCTCTGGCTCACTCCTCCATCTTTTTAAAAAAAAAAAAATTCTCTATCCAGTACGGTCTGCTGTCCTATCTCTTGTCTTTCCTTTGTCTCCAGAATTTGGGAGCATGCTTTTTACTTGCTGACTTCATGTCCTCACCTCAGTCTCTTTCTTTATCCCCCTCCAATCTAGCTTCCAACCTCTCTACTTAATCAAAATTGTCTTAATCAAAGTCACAATGACCAGGGCTTGAAAAAAAAACTACGTAATGCCTGCTAGTTCAAGGATTAAACCTACTCATCATCAGACTGAAATATACATGTGCCTCAAGCAGAGCTCCTCTGCTGCTGTTGTACTTCGGTTATCTCCATCTGCTTATGCCTGAAGACCCAGTCTCTTGCTGGCTGAACTTTGCTTCTCCAGTTAATGCTGCCCCCACACACAACACACCAGGTCAGTCAGTCAATGTTGGGCCACCCCAAATCTAGAAGAACCTCAGTGTATTCTAGTCCCACCAAGCTCCCCTTCTCTCACCCAAACAGGACTGGCAGCACTGGTCTGTCTTCGCCGACTCAGGAAGATATTGGTGCATCAGTTTATGCACCATTCATGTTTGGAAATCTATCTTTCCAATAGTAATTTAGGGTTCAAAACATGCAGTTTTTAAAATGGAAGGTTAGGTTCTGCAGAAGTTGATGGCACTAGCCTAGGAATGACTCCTATTTGCACTGGGCAAATGGATTTTTTTCAAGCCCTATTGAAATGACTACTTTCTAGCTCAATTTACAAGGGCTTGCTTTTGTCCTTCATGATGTGGTTTAGGTCTTCAGTAGTGGTTAGTCTCTGCTCTTAATCCACTTCCTCTCTTCTTTTGGCTTCCATGATTCTGCTTTCCTGATTCTCCTACCACTCCTTCAGTATCTTAGTGTTGCCAATTCTCATGTGTTTGGGTTTTTTTTGGTGATCTCGCGATATTGGTGTTTTTCTTAAAGCTTCAGCTCCTAGAGTTAAGTGATTACCTGAAGATTCTAACCCTCATGATTCCAGAGAGAGGCTTGAAAACATGACCCAAATGAACCTTAACGGTTCAAACCACAAAGAATTCCAGAATTCCTGTAAAAAAAACTCTAGCTTAAAAATAACAAATATGATTTTTAAACAGTTGGGGTTGGTATCTTCTTTAATGGTGGCTTTTTACCTTAACCTTTCATCCCCCAGAGTTCCTTGTTTCCCTCCTATCTGATGTTCAGGTTCTCTTCTCAGTCCCCGCCTTTTCTTGCTCTCAGTAACTTTGTTTTTGATTGACACCTTAATGGTGGTGGTTCCCAAAATCTACCTCTCTACCCCAGACCCTTCCCTCTCCTATTTTTTTTTTTATCTTTAGCTGCCTCTCTGACATCTGAAACATAGGTACAATTTGAGAGGTTATCTTTCCTCTTCTTCTCTTCTCCATTCCTGTGTTAAAGCCTTTGATTGGTCCCTGGTTAAAGCCCTGTCTGTGCTTCAGATTCAAGCTGGGTTATAACCATATCTCTTGAGTCATTTGTAATTGTAGATAAGCCATAGAACTGACTGACATGTACATGAAAATCAGTGATCTTTTAAGTCACTTGTATGGGGGTACTTTCAGAGGGGTATTTTCAGCCATTCGGGTATGTCGGAAGATGAAAATGATTAACATTACACACTGAATGATAATGAAAGCAAAAGATGCTGCTCATGTCAAATCATGACTCTTCATAATTGTAAACAAGGATTCATGGTTCATATAACGTGGGGAAAAGGAAAAGAAACAAGCAGTGAGGTTAATGGTCAAGTGGAAGGTTTATTTGGGAACCAATAACAGAAAGCTGTTTTAACAAGCCTGGTGGTGTTTGTAGAAAAAGAAATTGGGAAAATGTTTGACTTCTACATTATTTTTATCTTTTTAAACTACTGCGCTGATTCTACAATAATTTTATAGCAACACAGTTTTCACAGCTTGTTCTCGTTGATCTTGTTCCAGACTTTAAATTCATTTTTTGTCTGGTTGTGGTGGGGAATGTTCCACCTGTGCTCTTACGTAAGGTACATGGTGGGAGTAAAGCCAGCAACTTTGGGATGGGTGGGAAGAGGATGGTATTTGAGTATCTAAGGGTTGCAAATCTAGTTAATGGTGATAGTTGGTGTGGTAGTTGAAAAACTTACTGCCTCCGCCCCAAAACTAAACAGTTCTTCTTGTCTCCCTGTCCTGTTTCCCATCCTGAGATTTTTTTGGGATGGGGGGGAGGGGGGAGATTACCTCACATCAGGTTTCTAGACCAGCTTTGGGATGCAGGTACTCGAGATATTAGAACGAAACACAAGCAAGTCTGAGGGTCTTATTCAATAGGCTGTACTTGTCCTTCAACCGTTTTCATGTTGGTCAAGGACAGTGGGATCTAAAACTGCTCCACCTTTCCGGTTCTGCATCAGATGAATGGTAGCACGCTGAGGTTCCCTGCTCAGTCCCTTTTTTACACACACTCACACTCTCTCTCTCTCTCCCCTTCTTTCTAGTCACTCTGAGGTCTTCTGCTCTCTTCCAGCACAATTCCATCAGGCCAATTGATTGGCCAAAGAGATGATCTATGGCAGAACTGAGACCTCCACTCAGAATAGATTCCAGTGACCCGTTTTTTCCAAGCAGGGTATTCCCACAGAAAGATCCCTTTGATTGGACTACAAAATCATTTGTGCAATACATCTGTTTTGTTCTCTCTGTGGTGTATACACAAACAAAGACTTGATTTTGAATTGAAAGGCATCGTTGCATTGCAGGTCCATTTCTATAAGAATTGATATTGTGATGCAAAGGAGCTCCTTTGCATTGTCTCTGGATTCCATGATATATGGTATAAAACAATGCTAAAAACTGATGCTTGGATCCTAGTGTTGACATTGTGCTGCTGAAGGTTTTCAAAAAGAGACTTAATGTAGAGCCTGGCTTAAAACCTGGAAATACATGAAGTATTGTAAAATATGGATAATAAAAATGGTCTATATCCATTTACATTTTCTTTCTTTGTTAGACTAGTGAGATAATACACAGTTGCATCCCTAAGGAGAGCAGACTAGATTCAACAGGATTCCTCTGCTTTGCAACACTGTAAAAACTCAGAAGCTAGTTGCCAGTTAGTTCAGAGGATTGAACTGAAGGCAGCATGTTACGGCACAGAGGAAAAGCCAAGCCAAAAATAACAAGGCAGCATTGAGATTCCTTAAGACCAGTAGTTAAAGTAAAAAGAAAACATCGGAGTCAGAGAGAAACAGAAATGGCAAATGAGAAAAGACAGGTTCCAGACTACAGGGTTTAAGTGATGCAGTCTGGGCAGGGATTGCAGGCCAGTAAATGAGAATACAGTTGTGACCACTCCTGACATTTGGTAACTCTCATTAAGAAAGCCACTTTCATATGAGAGAACCCACCTTTAAGCAGAGAGTAAAAGAGTTATAACTTGGAAAGGACTGAGACAGTGCTAACAGAAACCATTTTGCAGAAGCTGTTCCGTCTCTGAGCAGGAAACGCAAAGCCTGTCTAGCCACTAATACAGTGGCAGAGATCTAACCCAAGAAAGTACCAGGAGAAAAGAGACGTTTTAGCCAGGATAGTAGAGGGCAGGTTTTAAAAGAAAAGTTGCAGTGGAGGAGTTAGACTGCGACCACGCCACCCGCTAATAGGCACGCCAAAGTTCCATCTTGTTTTAAATATCTGTCCCCACACTTCTACTGAAAGAACTCTCAGACTTAAAATTAACTTGTTCCTCAACCAGTCATTGTCAGAATACATACTTTATATTATCTGAATCTAGTTCTGAATGCTCTGAGCCATGGACTTTGTGGTGTGTTTGTATAGTGCCTTAAAATGGGCAGTAATACACATTTCGGGTCCTCAGCTGTTGTAGAAGTAGAATTAATAAGTATTCTTACAAAGCTCCTCAAGGCAGGGTTCTTGTAACCTTACATGACTGTAAAGTACCAGGCATATTTCTGTCAGGTGTAACTTTCAGGTTGTCTTGCAGTCTAGTAAAATATCCTGTTATAACACAATATTTTCCTTGTTAATACTTTAAATGCCCCTCCCGTCTTTGACCAGCAATTGTGAAAAAGATTAAATGGTAATCTAGCCTTTGAAGTGGTGCCCACTCTTACTATTGATACTTACAGGAGTCTAAAAAAACAAAGTAGTTTTTTCCTCTCCTGTTGTTGTTCTAAGCTACAGTAGGAAATATTCCTGTTGTATATTCTCATTTCAAGGATGCATCTGCTGAGTACTTCCTTCATAGAATGTTATAAGCAAAAGCAGTGTGTATGGTTTATTTTGATATTCAGTAACTCCAATTATACAAACAGATGTCTAAATTAAGCTAATTATAGTTGAATGCCACAACGATTCAAAGGGCATGAGACGCTGTACTTCACAAATAGAATCTGAATTCTTCTAACTTTCAACAACCTCAAGAAAATACTGATGGTGTTTTTATGACTTAAGGAAAAGGTATACATGAAACTATACGTGACCTTTTACAGCTTTCTATGTACTTCTAGCCCCTTTGTTACCTGTAAATCTAGCCTTTCGTTTCATAACTATTGATTGCTTCAGTTATAGATTTATAAAAAAAAAAAAAGTTTATCCAGGGATCAAAAAATTACATTGGTTTGGTTCTTGCTATGTTAAGTCCAGAAACAGTGCCAAAATAGTATTGCGTTGTCTGAGGGACTAGTGACTGTTTTTAAGGTCTGTGGCTATAACTTAACGTATAGAAACTAGGAAAACGAGAAGTCTTGCCTTTCCAATGAAGTATAGCAATTACTTTCTCGTCTTGGTGATTCACAAGGTAACAGACTTGAAAATCATCCTGATTACAATGTTCCCTTTCCCCTCTTAGCTCTTGTCTGGTTTTTTGTGGCACCAAATGTACTTAAATATAAGGCCTTGTCTATACATCAGCCGCTACAGTGACACAGCTATAGCACTGCAGTGTAGACCCTTCCTACATCAGCTGAAGGGATTAATCCATCTCTCAAGAGGCGGCATCTACACTGCGGGGGTTAAGTCAGCCTAACTATGGTGCACAGGGACCTAGCAACATAGCTTGGTTGATCTAATTTTTAAGTATAGACTAGACCTTTGCGTGTCCACGTGGGCTGTTATATTGGGATAAATATAGTGGTTTAAATAACTTCCCGCATAAACAAGTCCTTAACTGTTAGTACATAGAATGGGTTTTAGCTCCATCTGAAACCTTGTAATCCCAGATTTGAAACTTTATTAAGCATTAACTTCTGTCCACAGGAGTATATATTGGCTGCTAAATTATGCTGTAATTGAAGTGGGAGTAAAAAACACAACACAACACTTGAGCATGTGCTAGTTTTAAATGTAAACTGAAAGGAAAGTTAACGTTTATTCCTATGTTGAGGTTCTTTCTTCTAGTGATGTCTGAGAGTATTTGAATCCCATGCCAGTGCTGACACCATAAGTAGTTCTTGTTTACACATCCAAGAAGAGTCCCAATCATAACAGTCCAGTTAATTGGAGAAAATATTTGACTTGTTTATCTGAAGTCCAGTATCTTTTCAAGTAGCTTAACTGGAAAATTGTATTTCCTCTTGGAAATAGAAACTGGAACGCCTTTCTCTTCCCTGCCTTCAATGGGACTCCACAGGGAAATAAGGTCCAGGTTGCAGATTCCTTCTCAGGATCAGTACCTGCGAGAGGGAACCACAGCATTGGTACACATGTTAACTTACGGAAATAGCAAAAATATTTTAATACAGGGAGGTACTCTAAGGTCAAATATTTCATAACCTGCCAGGGTTAGAAATATTTTGGTTGACAAATAGAAATGTTTTCAGGTCCAGTGCTCAGTGGGGCTGACAGGGAAGAGAGGACTTCAGTCCCTCGTTTCCTGTGTTTCTTCACTTTGAATAATTTCCAGTTACCGTATTGCTGATGGCTAATATCACAGACTGAAAGTGCAGGCGAGGTGTTACTCCAGTACTTGTGCTGTACTAGATCTAAACTGGTCAGCAAAAGATTGAAAAGAATGTCCTTTATGTGCCAGTGTTTTCCCCTGATAGCAGAAGTGGAAGGATGAGTACAAAGGAGAAGCTGCATGTGTGATATCTGTTTATAACAGATGGTTAGGCAGAGAAAGAGTAATGGTGAAGTTTCGTCTGGCTTCAATACTGCTTTTTGGATGAGCTAGCATAGATCGTTTTCTTTTAGTGGTATTCTTTGGATGATACCGGTAGTTCCATCTTTCTCTCTCATACACTCGCACACGTTTTTATTTCTGAAGAGCCAAAGCTGAGGAAGTATCTATTCCAACATCTGTGGAGACATTAGTACTGTGGTAGAATCAATTGTTTAACTTCTGAGAGAGGAAAAAATCTAAACTCCTCTATATGGTTCAGTGAGAAAATATAGCATTAATAGGACATTTATCAGCTAGTTGGGAATGCTGGAATCAAGTAAAATGTATTTTATTATGGCATTTGAAAGTACAGTAAAAGTTGTTTGATCAGGCATGTTGGAGGAAGGGGGGTGCCGGTAAGTAAAAGAATGCCGGTTAAGTAAGAGGGAGTGGGTGTGGGGCTGGGGGTTGGGGTGCGGGAGAGGGTGTGGAGCGTGGGCTCTGGAAGGGAGTTTGTGTGCGGGAGGGGGTTCAGGGCAGCAGGCTAGGGCGCCCGGAAGGGGGTACGGCGTGCTGGATCTAGGCAGGCGCTCACCTCTGGCAGCTCCCCGCAAGTGGCGACACGTCCCGGGCTCCAGCTGCTCCTAGGTGGAGGCGCAGCAGGCAGCTCTGCACGCTGCCTGCGCCCACAGGTGCCACCCCTGCAGCTCCCATTGGCCGCGGTTCCCAGGCACTGGGGGCGGAGGTGGGGGAGCAGCACACAGAGCTGCCTGCCATGCCTCCACCTAGGAACAGCTGGAGCCTGGGACAGGTCGCCGCTTGCAGGGAGCCGGCCGAGGTGAGTGGCCCCCAGATCCGGCACTCCTCACCCCCTCCCGCACCTAAACGCCCACCCAGAGCCCGCACTCCAACCCCCTGCCGTCCCCGCACCAACCCGTCTATAAACCAGCATTTCAATGAAGATCAGAAATGCCGGTTTATAGAGCTTTCCAGTTGATGAAGTGCTAGATAAAACAGCTTTTACTGTATTGAATTAGGGATTTCTCTGCAGCTAGAGGAGTATCTAACTGGGAATGTAAATGTAACTGCAGTTCAGGAAAATAAATTTATATTTCAAGGATATATGAAGAAGAGTTTAAATTGTGCCAACATTATACTGGGTATCAAGCGTCTAAGGAATGAAACTTAGTGATCTGTGAACATTTTGGTTAGGTCACCATGTGTTTTACATTTTCAGCCATGTTTTTATCTCTGCTGGAGGTTTTCTCATTTCAACTGTACTTTGACTGACATGGAGTCCTCCCTAAAGTTCCACAATACACAATGAGAAGGAAAAGATATAAAAATTGAAATGACATTTTTATTGTGTTTATTAGTACTTGGTGCACTAATTTCTATAATGCATGTAAGTGTTATATTTGTATATTTAAAAAGTAATGATTTTAAAATGTTATTGAATTATCTTTTGTGGTTATGTAAGCATATGGTATAATGATCGTTGTTCCATTGTCTTATTTTAACTTCTGCATCTCTTCCCTCCCTTCTGTTTCTGTGACTGCCTGTGTAGGTAAATTAGGAAGGCTTGTCTGCTGCTGAATAGGTTTTGAAGGTCCCATTTACACTAGAAAAATACTGTAGCTGTATTTAGTAGGTATATAGGGTAGATGTAACTGTAATGTATTACTAACATAAACTGTAGTTTAAATATGCTCAGGCATTTAAAATCCCATGTCTGCCAGTCCTGCTCAGGAATTCAACATGTTAGTAATATGATTGCAGTGTCATCCCTATTAAATACATCACATACTTTTCTAAGGTAAACGGAGCCAGTAAGTCTTAACTGAGTTTCGTGGAGGTAAGTCAGCTGGACATTGAGCTCCAAACATACTTTTAGTAAATATAGATAAAACTGCTGTGACCTTCGTCCAGTGCATTGTGGGTAAAATCAAGAGTACCTGGTAGCAAAAGTTCAGGTTATGTTATGGAAACCAAACACTGCTTCGCTTTTTCTTTTTTCAGGAAGTGAGACCTGACTTACAAAAGGATTATTGCTCTTCTTGTTGTTGTTGGTCAATCCATACATATAATGTTCTAATTAACCAATCATTAGTGATTCATTTGACCAGTTCTAATTTGAAATATGTAGAGAAAAACAATGTGTGAATACAGACGTTGTAAATCTGCTGCAGCCTTATTCTTGAGTTATTATTCATTCAGAACATGACCATCTTTTACTGCTTTCCTGAGGAAAGTAATTACAACTTTTTTTTTTTTTTTTTTTTTTTTGGTAAGGCAGTCAACCAATTTCAAGCATTGTTGTCAACTTGGCTGAATTCTCTTATGTTTTTTTCAGGCATTGGCAGGATTCCTGCTACATCACTAGGAAATTTAACAAATCACAGTTCTGAAGATTTACCTCTTCTTCCTGGCTGGTCAGTGGACTGGACTATTAGAGGAAGGAAATACTACATTGATCATAACACTAATACGACTCATTGGAGCCATCCACTGGAGCGTGAGGGGCTGCCTCCTGGATGGGAAAGAGTTGAGTCAGCAGAATTTGGAGTGTATTATGTAGATCACATCAATAAAAGAGCTCAATACAAGCATCCCTGTGCTCCCAGGTAAGCGATCAATGTTAGTTTTGTTGCAGACTATATTCTGATCCAATTTAGCGTAGGAAAATCGAGCTTTTCTGTTTTAGCACATCACTGATCTGTTATACATTCTTTTTATACATGAAACTTTACTGGTTTCTGTCCAAGTTGCTTTAATTGTAAAGGGAGATAACCTTAAGGCTTCTGTTTCCTGAGCTGTGTTAATTTTCATGTAAATTCAGAGCACAGAATATTGCTACCAACTAGTCAAGAACAATGCATCATTGTACTTTACTATTAATATTCGTTAAGATTGACAGAATACTTCAGGAGGAGAAAAATGTTACAGGTCGAAAGGAAGCTGTTAAATCTTACCTTCCAGCAGGCTGTCCTCACAAATAACCTGTAATAATAATCCTGATGAAGAGGCACTTTAAACATGGGCTAGTTCTGCTCTAAAATGAAAGTCCCTGTTTCATCTACACAGAATATAAATGTTGATAACTTTTTGTTAGTATACTCAACACGCTTGTCCCTGCTGTACTATTTTTCTTATTTCTCAATATGGAACAATAGATAACATTGTGGAATAGCTTGAACCAAATGTAACTAGAACACATTTGTTCTAAATCCAGTGAATTTTGGGTTGATCAGCTAAATGATACTTGCCTATTTTATCTGTTAAAATCGGTTTTTAATTTTTGGTCAGACCATGTTAGTAAAAAGGCAGTGGGGTAACAGGTGAAATGGTCCGATATGAGTTTGTACAATGTGATAAATGCAGCAGTGTTTACATTTGTGTTTAGAATAAAATAAAGACCATGGCACAATTATTAAAAATGACTGCAGAAAGTCTCCTTACTCCCAGTAAAGAGTATTTAAAATTAAATACTGGAGCATTTAAAATTAAATGCAACCTACCTGTATGCTGTGATGCCATCAGTCTGCATACATGACTCCTATTGTTGTAAGTGGCTGGATTGATCAGTAGTTTTTATTAAGATTTTAAAATTTTGGTCAAAATTAACGTTTCAATTATGCTAGTATATTTAATTTGCTGCTTTTGGAGGTTATTGAATTGATACATTTTAGATTTATATCTCTGTTCTTTGTACAGCGTTCCTCGTTATGATCAACCTCCACCAGTGACTTATCAACCACAGCAAGCTGAGAGAAGCCAGCCCCTTCTAGTGCCTGCAAATCCATACCACACTGCAGAGATTCCTGACTGGCTACAGGTCTATGCCAGGGCTCCTGTAAAGTGAGTAGCTTTTTTCATTCCTCTCAAAATGACTTACTTCTGTCTTTTTAAAAAAAAAAATGTATTTTTCTTTATAGCTGTATTTCAACAACTGGAAAAGAAAAATACCTTTTTTGCATTATGTAAATTAATTTGTTTCATTGCATAGGCACTATTATTGGCAGTAGAATTAAATGTAGAAAGTTATAGCAGATATTTTCAGTTATTCAGAACACAAGTGCAGCCATATGCAAAAGTTGTGGGGACCAGGTACAAGGATGCTTGAGACCAGTAACTGTATCGTTGGGACATCAACAGTATATTAAAGAAGATGGGGTTAGAATATGTCCCCTTCGTTCTTCTCCCAACCCCCCCCCAGTGTCTGATAGAGGTTTAACATCAGGCTTTCTGCAGCGAAATCAGAATTGGTGTCAGGATAACATATTTGGTCGGATGTGGAGAGACTTATTTCACAGTAAGCGGTTACTGATCTTTGGGTGTCACACTAGTGGTATTAAATCTAGTCTTGGGAGGTTTGTTTTGCCTTAGGTAGAGGATAAGTGCTGTGACAGTAATAGGCATAGGAAGGAGGCACGGTTGTGGATAAAACATGCGCCCAAGCAACAAACCCAGTTTAGTCTTGCGGCGTAGTGTATTTTAAATATAAACATACAGCGCTGGAGTAACATTGCAGGTCTGATGCAATCCACACTGGTATGGCTGCTGCTCTACCTTGTGCTGAGTGTGTGTAGTTTATGCAGCTCTTGTGAACCTCAGAAATCTCCGACTGCTGATCCTCAGGCGCCTGAGGGGAGGATTCTCTTTCCTCCACCCTCTGACAGACCAAATTTATCCATTAGGTCGGGCTGGACCCATAGGAATGACCTTCTACCAGCAGAGCAAGATGGGGAATTCAAGAAATATTGTGCCTATCTTTTGGGAGAGGGTCAGTTGCAGCTTGAAGAATCCAGTTCATTCCTTTCCCCACCAAATAGAACAGTTTTCTCTGTTCTGAGTTTGGGTTTTTAACTTTTATTTATTTGTAAATTAGCAGGAATTTCCTATACAGTTTTTCTCTAGGAAAAGAGTCTGTTTGTTTTTCCCTTTCCACTATAAGGAGCTGTCAAATGGAATTAAACCCCTGAAACTAAATACGAAGGGTCGGTCGAGACACCCATGGCTGGCCTGTGCTGGCTGACTCAGGCTCACAGGGCTCTGGTAGCAGGGCTGTTTAATTGCAGCATAGACTTCTGGGCTTGGGCTGCAGCGTGGACTCTAGGAACCTGTGAGGCGGGAGGGTCTTAGAGCCCAGGCTCCAGCCCATGCCCGGAAGTCCACTGTAATTAAACAGCCCCGCAGCTCAAGCCTTGTAAGTGTGGGCCAGCCATGAGTGATTAATTGTAGTGCAGACATTGCCAAAGGTTTGTTCATAACCAACATGTGCAACTCACTCCATGGGAGTGTGACTGTTGCCTCCTGGGTTTCCAGGGTCTCCAGAGGGCAAGGAAGCAATAGTCCTGTAGTTGTTTAATCACACAGGTATGTGAAATGGCATATAAGAACACTGGGCTGATGAGTTTCACAATTTTTAAAGGAAGATCCATCTGTGGAGAAAAATTTTGCCAAGTGCTCCTTACTGTTCACGTCAACATGTCGAATAATATGCTAGAGAGCCCAGAGTGTGTGACTTAGTCTTAATGTGTTTGAGTCCAAGAACACTGCAGTTCCTTATGCTGGCTTTAGGAAATATAATCACATTCAATCTTTTCTAGCCTATTAACTACTTTTTAATTTCATAAAGTGCTGGAAACGAACCTATACAAATTTCACAACAAAATTAAGAATTTTGCATTTAGACTGTTGACAACTACGTCCCTGCTCAAAAATCTTCATTACTAAATAAAATAGAAAAAATGTATAACTATATTTTTAGAAGAAATTATGCTATTTTAGGAGCTAAGAGTCTGTCCCATAAGAATACATTTTTTGACTCGATTCAGAGAAACAAATTAAATGTACTGACCCGACTCACCAGGGAGCAATAATACCACCACCAAGAAAAGCAATTGAGAACCTAGGGATTGTGGCTTTAATATTTTGCAATATGAAATCAATTTTTGGACAAATTAATAGAATTGTAGCAATGACTGCAGTTGCAGATTCATCGATTTTTGGATGATCTTCGGCGGCTTCCATGTGCAGGTTCTTTTTAAAGAAGCTTCTGGTAATATAATTTAATGGGTTTTATAGCTACATGTGGCTACTGGGCGTGCCAGGAGCCTGTAAAGATTTAAATTGGCATAAATTCCAATGATATTTTTATGCACCAAGGGTGTGTTCAGTTCCAGTAACCTGTTGGAAAGGATTGTTTCCTATGAGCACTCTTAGTTGCTGTCATTAACTGTGTTCTGTTAATTAGATGTTTGGAGTATCTAGTCAATGTCTACTTTCAAACTGTTTCAGTGTTAGGTGGGTTCTTGTCAGTGCACTTGTGGAAACCTGGGAATAGACAATCTCAGATTCGTGGGAATGTCTGTAAATCCTATATGATGAGACAAAATTAGAGCATGTTAAATTAGTTCAAAGAATTAAAATGTGGTTCACATAGTTGAGAAGAAATAATGAATTCATATATAAACACAATATCCAGTCAATTTTTGGTTTTTCCATCTTAGAGTAGATCTGATAGCAATATTAATAAGCACTTTATATGTTCAGAGCACTTCACAATCATTGAATCCTCATAAATACCTCTCTGAGGAAGACAATTGTGTATTATCCCCCAGGTTACAGATAGAGAAACTGAGAGAGAGAAAGCATAGACACCGCTGTATGTTTGTTCCGTCAAGCCCTAAACCAATAGAGGTATTTTTTGACAGTGGGGTAGAGAGATTCTAATATTATGTAGAATCTCTAGAATATGATTTACTAGATTTTAATTGACAAACTACTTGACAACTTTTCTTTAACAGGACCTTAAGTTTTAATGCCAGCTGCAATTCACAGTCCATCTGAGACTTGGAGCAATTGCTTTCTCTTTCTCAGTTTCACAGTTTAACAGTAGCTTAATCATCTGGAATGTTAAATCCAGTGTGAATGCAATAACAATGAGAGATTGGAGTCAAAACTTTTAATTCCATATGCCACCCACAATATCATGTAACAAATTAAATATTGATAAAGCAGATATCAGATTTTTTAAGTTAGCTCCCCTTGTTTAAAATTAAGTATTGCCAAGAAATTCAGGAAGTTTGCCTTGCTAAATGCCTGAGAGTCCTGAACTAGAATCTCCTCCTGCCACATACTAAAGGCCAGAAATACGTTTCAATGTATTTGCTATATGTGGTAGGTAGGGATCTTTTTCAGCATGTGGAATCTCACAAGGATCATCCTTGAAATGAAAAAGAATAGCCTAAATGGGTAGGAAGTGTCTTCCAAGCATCTGATCCAAATGACATTGGAATAACATTTTTCATCCACCTAAAGAGAAAAATCTTTTACGATATATGATTGTCTTCAGTTTATTAAAGGCTATTAAAATGTGCAAGAGAAACAAATTACACACTGATGGAGGTGGTTATGGGGAATCAAAAAGCCAGAGTTAAGAGGACAGAGCAAGATATCCTTTGCATATAGTCACCTTTTGAACTGGCCAACCATTTAGATTTTTTTAGGACAGTTGCATGCTTTTATTACATCAGCCAGTCTACGTGCAGTGGAGCTGATGGTGGTAAATTACTGTTGTTCAGATTGCTTCTGTAGATGTTTGAAGTGTTGTCAGATGCACTAAGAGCCTCTTACCCATTGCTTAAAAAGCCAGAAATAGAAGGCATTGTTTGGATGCTCAGTGTAATCAACTTATCTGGAAAACTGGGTGTACTTCAAGTAAACTCTCATTCCCATTCTTATTGGTGGCTCAATGACTCTTTAATCTGACCCCTGACCTTCTACCCAGCACTTCTGTTGGGAGCTGACATTTGAAGCCACAGCACCAAAAAACAATGAGCAGCCCTAACTTGCTGATTCATTTCTGGCAGGCTGCCAGAAGATGCACAATTATAGAAACCCACGATCCTCCTTTAAAAAATAAAATAAAAGCTGTGAAGTGACAGAACACCTCTGGACACAGCTTTACTGTGTGTGTGTGTTACATGCAGCTTTGTTCCCCACTGTTGCCAAGTAAATACAAAACAGTGTTTCCCCCATTAAGAGCCAAATTTAGCTGCCTGCTGCTAATCCTAAATGTTGTTCATTGATGAGTGTCTGACAACATTGGGCGAGGGATCATGGAGACCCTGCTCCACCTTCGCACCGTTCAACAGAGACAGAAAAGGGGAGCATTGCCTTATCTATAATTAGCACTGACTCGGGAGTAACCAGGTGCCTGTTAATAATAATAATAATAATAATTAATAATAAATAAAAATGCTGACTTGTTTGGCTTCAGCACATAAAGCTCTGGAAGTGGATAACTTGCCTTGTTGTTGTTTAATTACCATCGTGCTTAGGAGCCCTATCATACACTAGGGACCCCATAACGCTTTCCAAAAAATAAATTCCCCTAATCAGTGGTTAATAACTAAAGCTGGTTTTCTCATAGTGCATTGCTTTGGAAAATAATGGGTTTGGCAATGTAAATATGTCAAGTCATGGAATAAGATTAAATATAATGAAAAGTCCGGATCTGAGTTTAAACCCTTTATATTTCAAACTGGGTTTCTTTGGATGCCAGCTGCACCCCTGAGTCCTCCCACTTTGCAGTGCGCATGGAGCCCTTCTGGCCATCTGCCCTTTTTAATAATTATTAAAATATTAATGTTTTTATTTATAATTGTAGGCGGCAGTTTACTGCGATCTCCTTTCTTCTTCCGGGTCTCCTGCCTTGCAGCATCTTAAAGTAGACGCTGTATTACTTCCACTGCCTATATGCATCCATTTCCTCATCTAGTTTATTCAGACCTAGATGATTATCTCATTTTATTCATTTTTGTTTTACTGATCGCTATAGCAAGTCGGTGCACATTTACACTTGAGAGAATACAAAATTAAATGAGTTTTATGTGATTGCTGGGCAAGGAAGATTAGACATTCTAATGTCACTAGTAATTGTGCTAATAGGCTGTGTAAAATACAAAACAGTATAATATAAAGTACTACACTGCAATTAGAAAACAAGACTCAAACCGGATCTCTCTCAATTCTGGGAGTGGAAGTACAGAAAAATACATAGTTTAAAAAAAAAAAATTGTGCAACCTGTCCCAGTTACAAGGCTAGCTTCACCCTTCACCTCTCTCCAGTCTCTCAAGTGACAGGCTCTGCCCTTCACTGCTCTCAGGATGGAAACCTTGTCTCTGGGCTACAACACCCATGTTTACCAACCTTGTTTTCTCAGCACCTGCAAGAGACTCCCTTTTGGGAATAAAATACACTAGGTAAATACAGTGCCTCAGAACAGCTCCTTCAAAACAAAGTACTGTTTGTTTATGCATAGGAGAGAAATGGGTTAAACCAATAAAACACCTATACACACATTACTTACCTTAAGCTTAGCATTTCCCTCCAAGCTTAGGCAAGCCCAAATCAGCCCAGGCAGCCTTGCTTCTGGAGACCCGGGTTCCATCTGCTTCTCTACACTGCCTCTGTGTGTCTTTTTTTTTTTTTTTTTAAATCCAGGCGCAGGCCCTTTTGTTCTGTGTCCACAGACTGGCGCCCCCTCCTCTTGCCAAACTTGTCTGACACTAAGGGTTTGTCTACACTAGTACTTCGTCGGCAAATCTTTTGTCGTTCAGGGGTGTTAAAAAAAAAAACCTCAAACCTCGAATGGCAAAAATTTTACCGACGAAAAGCGCCGGTGTGAACAGCACTGTGTCAGCAGGAGCGCTCTCCTGTCAACAAAGCCGCTGCCGCTCGTGGGGGATGGAAGTGGTTTGTCCTGCCAACAAACAGCAGCTACACTGTGTGCCTTTTAGTGGCACAGCTGTAGCGGCACAGCCATGTTGCTAAAAGCCTCGTAGTGGAGCCATAGCCTTAGAGTGGAGATAGACTGTGAGGTTGTGCAGTCTATATGGTTTTATAAAAATATGGTAATGAGTGAATATAATGTAACTGGAATATGCTTCATGCAAAAGGTCTCTTGTAAGGTATCATTACAAAGCTTATAATCTACTGAGTGATCATCCTATTTGTATAAATGTACCACTCTTGTATCTGGGACTAGAAATATGAAACATAACTCTGAGGGCCTATTGTAATTATGCAAAGTGTGGGCCATTAATGGTGGTTTGGAATCTTAATGGCTCCCATCAACCAGGACAATTGACTGGGGCTCTGTTTGCAAGCAAACCTTCCTGTGAGTCAGGCTGGGAGGAATGAAGGCTTGGGGTCTTACAGTGACATGTGATCATGTCACATGAACTGGAATCCATCTTTAACCTGGTGCTTTTCCAGTGAGGGGGGGTGGAAACCCAGAGAGAGACAAAGGATTCCTGCCTTATGCAAAAGATATATAAAGGGGTGGAGGAGAACAAAGAAGGAGAGCCATTATGAAGAATCCCCTAGCTACCACCTGAGCTGGAGCAAGAGCTGTACTGGGGGAAAGAATTGTGCCCAGGCCTGGAAGGTGTCCAGTCTGAGGAAAAAACTTACTGAAGCATCTCTGAGGGTGAAATTATCTGTATTCAGTTTGCTTAGACATAGATTTGCGCATGTTATTTTATTTTGCTTGGTGACTTACTTTGTTCTGTCTGTTACTACTTGGAACCACGTAAATCCTACTTTCTATATTAAGTAAAAAGTGATTTTATTAATTAGTTAACTCAGAGTATGTATTAATACCTGGAGGAGCAAACAGCTGTGCATATCTCTCTATCAGTGTTATAGAGGGCGAACAATTTATGAGTTTACCCTGCATAAGCTTTATACAGGGTAAAACGGATTTATTTGGGTTTAGACCCCATTGGGAGTTGGGCATCTGAGTGTTAAAGACAGGAACACTTCGGTTAGCTGCTTTCAGGTAAACCTGCAGCTTTGGGGCAAGTAATTCAGACCCTGGGTCTGTGTTGGAGCAGACGGGAGTGTCTGGCTCAGCAAGACAGGGGGCTGGAGTCCTGAGCTGGCAGGGAAAACAGGAGCAGGGGTAGTCTTGGCACATCAGGTGGCAGCTCCCAGGGGGTTTCTGTGATCCAACCCATCACATAGACCATCAAACAGAATAGTCCAGTCCAGTCATTGTCTTGTAAGTATTGGTAGATGGCTGGTTATCTGAAGCCATTGTACTCCTTTGTTAGGTCATGTGAGTAACTCCTGCAAGAATTAACCTCCTTGGCACCTGTATGGCAGACTATGCCATAACAATCAAACAGATGTATATGTAATCTTCATAAAAATAATACAGATATCCCACGTTCTTCGCACAACCATTTCGCTGAGTTCTGTTGACTCCATGCTTTGGAGGAGGGACTTGAAATTTTGCTGGGGGTGGTTGGCCTTATTGTTAGTGATGTGCCTTTTCCTGCTCCAGTGAAAACATGTCTAAATCTGGCCACATTATAAGCCTTTGAACAACTGAAATTTGCACATGCTCAATAGACACTTCCTGGAATTTGGCAGCTAAATTCTCCATGGATTCCATCTGCACTGAGGATGCTGCAGGGTCTGAGCAGGATTCCCCGCATTTACTGCTTCAGGCTGCAGCAGGCCACCACACTGCAAAGAAAAAACAGCCCAAGGTGCTGAGTCTCCGAGCCTCGGTCAGTTGACTTGCGCTTGTGGGGCTCGGGCTGCAGGGCTACAGATAGTAGTGTACGTGTTCGGGTTCGGGCTGGAGCTCAGGCTCTGTGACCCTCCCTGGGTCTCAGCCCAAACCTGAACATCTACACTTCTATTTTTAGTCCCACAGCCCAAGTCCTGTGAGCCCAAGTCAATTGACTCCGGTTCTGAGACTCTGCGCCACGGGTTTTTCTTGGCTGTGTAGAAGTGCCCTGTGGCACCAAACACCAAAACAGAGATCTGGGAGAATCTCTCTCATGAGTTCTCAATGCTTCCTCTGTTAGCACCCAGCCAGCGTGGCAGAGGAAGCTACCCGAATTGAAGGCAGATGGGACAAGAGCAAGACCTTTGCAGGGGGTGGAGGAACGATATTAGGACGAAGAATGTGGAAGGGGGGCTGGGACGAAGAGCCTTGGGGCCAAAAGTGGGTGGGAAAAGGGACTGTCTGGGTCAGGAGGCTGGGACTGAAAGCTCTGCAGGTAGAGGAGACTAAAATGAGGTGCTGGGATGGAGTGTGGTTAAGGGGAATCTGGGGCTGGCTGGGCAGGAGAGTGGGGCCTGGATGGGGGACTGGGATAAGGAACCCCTGGAGGGGTTCTGAGACTGGGAGCCAAGGTTGTGGGCGTGGAGGAGACTGGGCCTTTGAGAGTTTGTCTCTACTGCAATTAGACATCCGCAGCTGGCCCATGCTGGCTGATGTGGGCTTGGGCTAACGGACTGTTTAATTGTGGTGTAGCCATTCAGGATAATGCTGCACCTGAGCTCTGGGACCTTCCGCCCTCGCAGGATCCTGGAACCTGGGCTCCAGCCCGAGCCCAGATGTCTGCACCACAGTTAAACAGACTCTTAACCCAAGCGCTGAGAGCCTGAGTCAGCTGCTGGTTTTTAATTGCAATGGGACATACCCTGACGGGGGGACTTGGATGAGGAGTCCGGGACAAGAAGCTATGAGTAAGTAAGGAGGCGGGAGGGAGGATAAGGACAGGGATAGGTTGGAGAGGACAAGGGCAGAAGAGGTCAGTCTTGGGGTGGAACAGGCAGAAGGATCGGTGACCACTAGAACGCACTGCCCTCCAGGGCCTGGAATGGAAACCACGATTCCTGAGTCTCATCAGTCCTCTGCTGTCAGCAAATATCCGAACCCCCCACTGGCAGAGTTGGCATGTGGGTGTCAATATGATGCCAATCATTTTTTTTTTGTTTTGTTTTTAAACCTATAAATTACGTACAAAAAAATACATTGAAAACATTAACATTGCAATTCAAGCACTGTAAAGTCAGGAAGTGCTAGATTAAGGTTGCCTGTGCAACCTAATTCAGCCCGGTTGTGTGTATGAATTATGGTAGTCTTTAATTACGTGATCAC
Source organism: Emys orbicularis (assembly GCF_028017835.1). NCBI lineage: Eukaryota > Metazoa > Chordata > Testudines > Emydidae > Emys > Emys orbicularis. The sequence continues at coordinate 7,598,976 of NC_088686.1, read as the reverse complement.
ATACTTTTTTCCACAGGACCCTGCCTTATTCAGTGCAGCGGATGGACCAATGCGCTGCAGATGAATTAGGGTTGTGTAATGAAAGAGGTGGTTGTCTGTAGGACCCCAGCCTTATCTGTTTCAGAAGTTGGAAGGTGTGGAGTGAAAAAGGCAGGGGATTGCGGGAAGAGAAATACGGTCTCGTGGTTAAGGCAGTTGGATACTGTCCTGGAGAAGAATTTTGTCCCTGCGTTTGCCACAGAATTCCTCTATGATGCTGGTCAAGTCACCAAACTTTTCATAGGTGGTCACTAATTGTGTGTTCCTCATTCTCTGCATGCCCAGCTCGAGAACCCAGGGTCTTGATTTGCAGGTGTGCCGAGCACTCAGAGCAGCAGCTGAAGTCAATGAGAGCTGTGCTTTGAACATACAAAGTTTTGTATAGTGCGATGTGCTCAGGAAAATGGGGTCTTAGGCATTTCAAATCAGGCACCCAAAATTAGTAGACATTTGACCTTGATCTCTCTCTCTGCCTCAGTTCCTCATCTGTAAGGTGAGGATCCCCCTCATTGCACAAGGGTGTTGTGAAAATAAATTCACTTCTGTGAAGCCGTCACATACTAGAGTTGTGAGCCATAGAAGCACTGAGGAGGAAATGAGTCATTCTGTATTGAGAGCAGGGTTTGAATAGCGTGTGGTCAATAGAGCCTAGGGCCACACATTGAACAAGGAAGTAAAATTGGACTCTGGACTAGTTATCCAGTTCCTTCCAGGACTAAACAATGCTAGTTCTGAGCCTGGAAAATTACTTGCAGGAGAACTGGCATAGTCTTGATTCATCACAAGACTAGTTTGGCAGTATTTACATGAAATGAAACATTCAGGAGACTTCCATTAAATTCAGCTGGGTTAGTGAAAGGTGGGAGGAGTGAATACATATGCTGGATTATAGGGGGGTTGAATGTACCTAATGTTGGCAGCTTGGAATATGCTAAAAAGCCTAAGAGAGTCTGTGATGATCACAGGAAAGTTAGATGTTTATGTATTCCCAAAAAGCGATGAAAATCGTGACGTTTAAACAGTAATACAGAATTGCTACATGCAAAGGATAAACTTAGGAGCACTGTCTGTAACTGAGCCTTGACATCTTTATCTAGCAATATGCTGCTTTGTAATGGAAGTGATTACCTATAAAACCATAAGTGATAGAGAATGAGCTTTCTAAATGTATGATGTCAAGTATCAGAGGGGTAGCCGTGTTAGTCTGAATCTGTAAAAAGCAACAGAGGGTCCTGTGGCACCTTTAAGACTAACAGAAGTATTGGAGCATAAGCTTTCGTGGGTGAATGCCCACTTCATCAGACTCCACAGGACCCTCTGTTGCTTTTTCTAAATGTAATCAGCTAAAAACCTACTAAATAATAAACTTCAGGTATTCATTCTTAGTAGCCAGTGACATTCAAAAACCACTCCACTATATGCTTCTCCTTCCAGCCTCTCGATGGATGTTGCCTCTCCACCTTGCTTGAGGGTTTTATCTTAATATGCCTCGCCCTCAGTCTTGCTGGGTGACAAATCTGACACATTTAACAAAGGCTGTTGAGCTCTAGTCTTTTGGGGTTTTATTTCATCTGTCTGTAGTTTTACAAACTTTCACATTATGCATCTTGCTTTTATTCTTTATCTTGTTCCCACATCAAGGGAAACATATTGCCAAGACAAAGACCCCTTCTTTGCTTCCTTTCTTGACTCCGCCCCATTTTATGAGTCCCCTACTTCAGGGACACTCCGCTATGAATGGTAGTTGTTGGTTTTTTTAGGACTGTGAAGCAATTAAAAAAAATTAATTGTGATTAATCGTGCTGTTAAACAATAAGAGTACCATTTATTTAATTATTTTTGGATGTTTTCTACATTTTCAAATATATTGATTTCAATTACAACACAGAATACGAAGTGTATGTTGCTCACTTTATATTTATTTTTATTACAAATATTTGCACTGTAAAAAACAAAAGAAATAGTATTTTTCAATTCACCTGATACAAGTACAGTAGTTGAACTTACAGATGTAGAATTACGTACAAAGCATAACTGCATTCAAAAACAAAACAATGTAAAACTTTAGACCCTACAAATCCACTCAGTCCTATTTCTTGTTCGGCCAATCACTCAGACAAACAAGTTTGTTTACATTTGCGGGAGATAATGCTGCCCACTTCTTGTTCACAATGGCACCTGAAAGTGAGAACAGGCGTTCGCATGGCACTGTTGTAGCCGGTGTCACAAGATATTTACATGCCAGATGCGCTAAAGATTCATATGTGTCTTCATGCTTCAGCCACCATTCCAGGGGACATGTGTCCATGCTGATGATGGGTTCTACTCGATAACAATCCAAAGCAGTACGACCGATGCATGTTCATTTTCATTATCTGAGTCAGATGCCACCAGCAGAAGGTTGATTTTCTTTTTTGCTGGTTCGGGTTCTGTAGTTTCCACATCAGAGTGTTGCTCTTTTAAGACTTCTGAAAGCATGCTCCACACCTCGTCCCTCTCAGATTTTGAAAGGCACTTCAGATTCTTAAACCTTGGGTCCAGTGCTGTAGCTATCTTTAGAAATCTCACATTGATACCTCATTTGACAAAACACAAAGCTGCTATGACAGTGTTCTTAAAACGAACATGTGCTGAATCATCATCTGAGACCTAATATATGGCAGAATGTGGGTAAAACAGAGCCGGAGACATACAGTTCTCCCCCAAGGAGTTATTCACAAATTTAATTAGTGCATTCTTTTTTTTTTAACAAGCATCATCAGCATGGAAGCATGTCCTCTGGAATGGTGGCCGAGGCATGAAGGGGCATACGAATGTTTAGTATATCTGGCATGTAAAACCTTGCAATTCTGGCTACAAAAGTGTCATGTGAATGCCTGTTCTCACTTTCTGATGACATTGTAATTGAGAAGAGAGCAGCATTATCTCCCGTAAATGTAAACACACTTGTTTGTCTTAGTGATTGGCTGAACAAAAAGTAGGACTGAGTGGACTTGTAAGCTCTTAAGTTTCACATTGTTTTGTTTTTGAGTGAAGTTACGTAACAAAAAAAAATCTACATTTGTAAGTTGCACTAACACGATAAAGAGATTGCACTGAAGTACTTGTATGAGGTGAACTGAAAAATACTATTTCTTTTATCATTTTTACAGTGCAAGTATTTGTAATAAAAATTAAAGTAAGCACTGTACACTTTGTAGTCTGTATGTTAATTTAAATTAATATATTTGAAAATGTAGAAAAACATCCAAAATATTTAATAAATTTCAATTGGTATTCTGTTTAACATGCAATTAAAACTGCGATTAATCGCGATTCATTTTTTCGAGTTAAATCGCGAGTTAACTGGTAATCAACAGCCTTAGTTTTTTCTTTTCTTCGCTTTCTTTTGTTTTGCGTGCTTCCCTGTTTTTGTATGGACGACATTTTAGCTTTCCCAGCAGTTATTCCTAACCTGTTTGTCACTGGGCAATCTCCCACCCCCCACTGTACAATCATCTATACATACTTTCATGATAAGGATATAAATGAAGGGAGGAAGATTTGACATCTCAGAAGATCGTAGCACAAGGAGTAGTAACAGAAGGAAGGAAAACTAAATAGTCAGGGAAATATTCAACAATAATTGCAGCTAAGTAGTGGACTTGGACTATACTGGTTGATACAATACAGGTTAGCTCAGACAGTGAAGGCATGTAGTATGCAGTCCTGCAAAACCCAGAAGGTCTCATTAGTTGACCCATGGTGCCATATTTTGCCTTGTTCGTTTATGCAATTGTAACCATTCTAATAAACGGACAATAAAACAGTTCAGTGATCGATAGTGCTGACTTGCTTTAAGGATACATTTGGGCAACCTTCATTTTGCTTCATTTGCTTGATTATGTGGAAATGTGAAACTGAGCTATAGGTCGAATGTTCCAATAGGAGAGGACTCTAAAGACGTTCCATTACAAAATGGAGGGGTCGCTTTTTGAACTCTATTGGCTGTACTGTAAGTGTAGCAGGTAGAATAGAGCTATGGATTAGCCAAGAGCCGTACAGTATCCTCCTTCACCCGCTGTAATCGTTAGGGTAAGGACGCTTTAGGAGCAGACCGATACTGTGGGTGAAGAAGGGGCTTTGCAAAGCCTGTGGAATTCAGCTCTCAAGGAGGCAGGCATTTGGGAGTACTGGGTTAATCAGCTAACAGACTTATTCTTTCAAAAGCAACAGAGGGTCCTGTGGCACCTTTAAGACTAACAGAAGTATTGGGAGCATAAGCTTTCGTGGGTAAGAACCTCACTTCTTCAGATGCTGCATCTGAAGAAGTGAGGTTCTTACCCACGAAAGCTTATGCTCCCAATACTTCTGTTAGTCTTAAAGGTGCCACAGGACCCTCTGTTGCTTTTTACAGATTCAGACTAACACGGCTACCCCTCTGATACTTATTCTTTCAAGTTACTCTGTTGACCTCCCAAGCTGTCCACAGTGGGAGGGGAGGCGGGGGTGTTTCCTCCCTCTTCCCCCCAATATATACACAAAATTCAAACCACTCTTACTTAGGGGGATTTCTTGTGGGGTTTTATTACATTTTTTTTTAATGTCTCCAGAATGTATTCACTACATTTGGTTAATAGCAGTTGCTTGCTAGTGTCTTAAATAATTTTATATTTGTTCTTACAAAATGATTTGGTATTTTTACATTAATATATATCGACAGTATGATTGAGTGATTCCTCTGTGTAGCTTTATGGGATACCTCTTCCCTTAAGAAACAAATTACTGTAGAGATTAACCAGACTCATTTTAATTGTGGAAGTGTGCGGCTATCAGAAATAGGTTCATCAGTATCAACTACTAAAAATGTCATCCGTGGCTTCACAATTACAAAATGATATGCATAATGTCTTACGTATGTGTTTTCTTATAATAACATGTAAATATGCATCTCTTACATTTATATCTCAAAACAGATATGATCACATTCTGAAGTGGGAACTCTTCCAACTAGCTGATCTAGATACATACCAGGGAATGTTGAAGCTACTCTTCATGAAAGAACTAGAACGAATTGTTAAACTGTATGAAGCATACAGGCAAGCCCTTCTCACAGAGCTGGAGAACCGCAAGCTAAGGCAGAAGTGGTATGCACAACAACACGGCAAGAATTTTTAAGCTAACAGTTTTTTTAAAATGGAATTTCATGAGGACACTAAGAGCTTTAAAAGATTTTTATTTTTTTTTAAACCATGAACAAGTGCTTTGGTTTAAAAGGCAGCTTATTTTTGTTGATGTTGCACCTTTGTCATTAATTATCCTCTTGAATGTTTTTCTACATATATAAGGTATTGTTTATAGAATGAAAAACATGTTTGTTATTCTTTTTCTGTACAAAAAAGTTAGTTGTTTATTCTGAGAACCAGTGTGGAGGAAAAAACACTTAATTCTGGTATCTCCTTTTAGCAGACAGCTGTATTAAGAAGCTGTCTCTATATTTTTACATGGTGATAAATGCAATTATAAGGAATGTCCTGGATGCAAAACAATGTTTTTAAAATCCAAATTAATAAGTTTATTTCCCTTCAGATGCCCTGTGTGTCTCTGGGGAGAGTCTGTTCTTTGTGCAACATCTACGCTAAGATGTTTACTGCTTTAATGTACAGAAACACTGACACTGTTACTTTACAGTAACACTCAGTAATATTACTAAATAGTGCAGAAGCATAGATTTTTTTTCCCCCCAATCGGAACAAAATGCTTCATTGATGAAGTATGAGGTGCCTTATATTTTTTACTATGCTATATGCATCGTATCACTTTAGATTTGCCAGCAATCTGCACAGAACTTTGTCATGGGGCAAGATAACCTGCAGCCTCTTCAAGACTAAGGGCCGGTCTGCAGTTCAAAGACACCTCTACCTCGATATAACGCTGTCCTCAGGAGCCAAAAAATCTTACCGCGTTCTAGGTGAAACCGCGTTATATCGAACTTGCTTTGATCCACCGGAGTACGCAGCCCCGCCCCCCCCGGAGCGCTGCTTTACCGCAGTATATCCGAATTCGTGTTATATCGGGTCGCGTTATATCGGGGTAGAGGTGTATAGGTCAACCTAGCTGCATTGCTCAGGTGTGAAAAATTCATACCCCCGAGAGACACCTAAGCTGACCTAAGCCCCGGTGTAGACAGCACTAGATCAACAGAAGCATTCCTCCCTCGATCTAGCTACTGCATCTCTGGGGGGTGGATTACCTACACCGATGGGAGAATCCCCTCCATTGCTGTCGTAAGTGTGTGTGCTACAGCTGTGTTGCTGGAGCATTTCCAGAATGGACATACCCTGCGACCTGCAAGCTGCTCCACATGCGTGTTGAGCTAACTGCAGTTGGAAAGCAATAGAATTATCTAACTGACTTAGCAGCCATAAATCTCCATGATAAAATCAGGGATGCATTTTTTGCAAAAATGTTGTCTTATAACGAGGTTTTCTTTACACATGAAGTTTTTAACCTGCACAGCTACCCCTTCCAGTATCATACTTTGGTTCATTAGATGTTTATGGCTCCTTTTTTTAATGCAATAAATATTGTTGCAAATAAGAGAACACATTTCCTGTAAATCCCATCAATTCAATAAATTTCAATGTTTTGCTTTAAATAAGAAAAGCGTGAATATCATTGATTTACTGAGATTAAAATTTGAACAAAATGTAGTAAAAATATTTTTTGCCTTTTTAAAAGATCAGAGAAAATTGCTTCCAATGAGATCCTCCTAACCATGAAAATCCTTTGATCAGAGCACAAAGACATCTAGAATAACTGGATTCTGGGAAGATTTTATCTTTAACTCAGGAACTAAACTCAGTCTGTGGATTGGGAAAATTTACATTTTAATTATCCGTGAGGCAGGTCTACAGAAATAGATAGTACGCCATCCTTGATACATGGCAGATCTCCCACTGCTAACAGGAGCCTTGTACAAAGCTCCTGGGCACAATAAAGTTGTTGTTGCATTCAGCATTAGTCAGTGGGAAGCAATACTCTCTGCGGTTTGAGTGTGCAGTACCCAACTTGTGCAAGCCACGTGCAGTAATTGGGCTCTTCTGGTGCGTATTTGCACTTGAATTTTAAAATCTGCTGTTTAAAGCTTTTAAGCCTAATAGCAGCCTCCTGCTGAGATGAAATGGATGTGGTTTGTATCTCTGAGCATGGTTGCAAACGCAGGGAAAGAACGCTCCAATGGCTTTGCATCCGTTCACATGGGGAAGGTTTTCTTCACAGCCATAGGAGCAGGAAACTTTATTGAAAGGTAAAGCTTACATTCGGCCCAGTCTGAATCTGTCGTGCGGGCCAGATAAATGCCTCCCTCGGCTGTGCCAGGCCTGCGGGCTGGATGCTTGACACCATTGCTGTAGCTGATTAAGGCTGCAGGCTTGTCACGGATACTGTGATTTCCCAGTCCCTCTGTGAGTTCCTGCAGGAAGGCTGTAGGTGGGCGCCTCGCCGGCCCACTGAGGAGGGAAGCCTGGGGGGATTGTTGAGAGGGAGCCTGCTCGTCACTCACCTGGCAGCAGCAACTCCTATCCCATGGATCTCTCTCAACCCCCAGACCAAATGGTTTCGAGCCCCCCCCTCTTCCTGGTCCCAGCTCCCTCCACCCTGACCCCACTGCTGAACCACCTCCCCCCCTTCCCCCCCCCGCAGTCTGGCTGGTCTGGGAGGAAGCGTCAGGAGAAACCGGGACCATTTCCTTCTGCCCTCGCCCTGGAGAGACCTGGACCAGCTGGGACCTCTCCCCCTCCTGGTGGCAGCAGAACCAGGAGGTCGAGTGGCTCTGCTGTGGAAATATTTGAAGAGCTGATGTTTCCCCCACCCCCACAATATCTCATGGGACCTGGCTATGTTTCCGCGGGGGTGACGGAGGCGAGAGCAGAACCCAGAGAGGGGCTGGAGCAGTTGCCTGGGCGCATGAGATTGAACTAGCCATTGGGAAGCAGGTAGGAAACACCTGGCGGAGACACCCAGGGGAGGGACAGGACTCTGAGCACATGTGCCAGACAGTGGGGTGGGGGACAGGTCAATCAGTAGTGAGATGGGATAAATATGATTAGGTATCTAAGTAAGGAGGGCTGAAATCCAAGGCCTACAGGCTGAGGCCTGTAAGAACTTAGATTAATTTTAGATCCCAAAATGCTCTAGAAGCACTTTTTTTTTCGTAACGTGTCCCTTAACCACAGGATACAGGTTGTGTCCATGCTAATGAGAATAAAAGGAACTATACACAATTTATGAAAAACAGGGTACACCAATATTCTTGGGGGACACAATACAAATAAGGAAAAAGAGGGTTGATACTTTCAGGCACATGTGCAGGGTATGAGGTATAGTCAGAATCACATTATAAAAAGAGGCTGCCCAGATTGGGAAAAGTGAGCTCCCTACAGGAAAACTCCAGCAGGAACCATCCCTCTACTGATGATCAAATCATGAGACCCATCAGACCCTAAGACTATCTAGGAGGATGTAACTACGGATATATGTAGGATTTATCTCTGCTTGGCTATTCATAACTTTATTGATAACTTCAATAAAATTGATAAAAGATATTAGACCTTGTTCTTGTGATGTCGGTTACTTTCCTTGGTCTTCATGTGTTCCTAGAAGCTTTAGATCGGAAACAAGTGGCAGAGGTCAAACTGGTGAGCTGGAGAGTATAGCCACCAGTGCCAAACCCACAGTGGTGTAATACAACAGCACTAAATGCTACACCACCCTGAGCCCCCGAGTCTGCACCAGTGATCAGTGGGATGTGATTTAAGTGAAGCGCTCTGTGTAGACCAGGGGTGGGGAACCTACTTAATTAAGCCCGCTGCTTAATTGAATCCGGCCCGTGGCAAGTCTCCACGACAGGCCTAGGCTCCAGGGTGGGGCCAGAAATGAGAGGTTCGGGGTGCAGGAAAGGAAGCTGGGGTTGTCAGGCCGTTAAAAGTCCGGTCGGATCCGTGCAGCTCCCCAAAGTGGCGGGCATGTCCCTATGGCCCCAGGGCGCAGGGGCAATCAGGGAATCTCCATGTGCTTCCCCCGTCTCCAGCGCCAGTTCCGCAGCTGCCATTGGCCAGGAACCACAGCCAATGGGAGCTGTGAGGACTGCACACCGGGCAGAGCTGCCTGGCCACACCACCGCCTAGGGGCTGGATGTGCTGGCCGCTTCCAGGAGCAGCGCAAAGCCAGGCCAGGAAGGGAGCCTCCCTTAGCCCCAGCCTGAGGTAAGTGCCGCCCAACCAGAGCCTGTACCCCAAACCCCCTGCCCTAGGTTGGAACCCCCTCCTGCACCCTAACTCCCAGGCACCACACCCCAAGCCCCTCATCCCTAGCCAGAGCCCTCACCCCCTCCTGCACCCTGAACCCCTCATTTCTGGCCCCACCCTGGAGCCTAGGGCCTGGCCCTGAGCCTCCGCACCCACCCTGCAGGGCTGGTGTGGCCTGTGACTGATTTTTTCTGTGGGTCAATGGCCCCTGATAGAAAAAATGTTCCCTGTCCCTGGTGTAGACCCTCTTGGCATGAACTAAAAGGTACCTAGTTTGCCAGCTGTCTGCATGTGACAGAGCACAACACTTTAGAGCACTCTATAGAGCAGTGGTTTGCCCCCGGGGGGCTGTGAGCAGGTTTCAGGGGATGCACCAAAATAAACCAGAGAGGGACCAGCCTTAGATTTGCAGAAAGCCGAAGCCTGAGCCCCACCACCCGGGCCTGAAGCCGAAGCCTGAGAACTTAGCTTCGCGGGGTCCCCTGTGGCATGGGGCCCTGGGCAATTGCAATCTGTGCTACCCCCTAACGCCAGTGGCTTTTAATCTACTGGATAGGCAGAAAACCAGTTGTGGTGGCAGAGGTGGGCCATGGAATTTTTATAGCCTGTTCGGGGGGTCTCAGAAAGAAAAGGGTTGAGGACCCCAGCTATAGAGCACTGACCATGGCTTGGGCGGTGAATCCTGCACCCCAAACCCCACAGGAAACCTCCATTGCTTTGCCTTCTCTGAGACCTTGACCATGCAGTCTGTGCATGTGCCACAGGTGGTGGAAAGGGATCTATATATAAATGTTTGTGCTTGCCTGCTTTGCTGAGACGGTGTTCCCACACGCTCACCATTCAAGAGCTGCCACTCGCAGAGGGCGCTGCTGCGGGTGGTGCCCCTTCGGTGGGGCAAGGAGGAGAAGGTTGCTGGCCTATTGGACCCCACTCCGTGAACTTGGACCCTGGGTGGGTCACACAAAAAAGACAACCTGTAGTTGGTGGGTTGCCTTAGTGAAAAGTCGGGGACCCACTGTAATTGGGTGCATTGAATTTGACTGCTTAAAAAGGTATTTTTCATAGTTTTGTGACTTACGCGGCAAATTAATGTTACATAATTTGGGCAACATTTAAACAAGCATTACCTAATTTGTTTGACAGGTGGGCTGCTTTCCTTAGCTACAATGTAAGCACGCTGCTCTATTATAAATGCGGAGGATTTAATCTACAGCTACGGCGGTTGACAAGGAGTAAAATATCAGTAATAAGCACAAGGGAGTGATCTGCACAATATCCAAATAAGATCTTCCCTGGAAGTGGAGGTTTATTATTTTGTTCAACAGTAGATTACAGTCGTGAGGCAAGCTGTGATAAACATGTGGAGACAGCATCCCACAAACGTAGAGGCCTTGAAATCTGAAGAGGGCAGAGAACGCAAAGTGCAAAAAACTGTCAGATGTTTGAGGGGAAAACAGGAACAACTTCATAGATGGACAGAGCTTTTTAAGCAAAGCTGCCTTTAAAAATTCTTAACAATGTAACCCTAAAGGAGTGTTTAGAATGTAACCTGAAAAATGTTGGAACTGCACCAAGTTCAAGCCGTCTACAGGAATATCATTTGCCAAGAGTATTTGAAAACAATGTAAACAACATTAAAAGAAAAGCTGAAGATTTATGATGGGATAGGTATTGTCACCAAGACCACGCAGATAGGAGAGAGAGATTCTCAACAAGTTGGCTCTTTTAAGCTAACCACAATGTGAAGGTGGATTGATGGCTTCTATTGGACTGTGTGGTTTTGGACTTGGTGATCTTTAAGCCCATTAGCCAAGCAGTACAGGAAATGGATAAATACGAGGTTTCCTTTGACCAGATCGCTGCTGTTGTGTCACAAGGTATACAAAGACCATGTGGGGAGCGGAGCATGAAGCTGTTTCGGAGTGCTGCACTCGTGATGTGTTGCTCACCTGTTAAACTTGGTTGGTTGATGTGTGGCGTAAAAACCTTGAAAAAGTAAATGACTTAGTTGCGGTTGTGGAATGAGCCATGCACGTAAAGCTCGCTTCTGTATGCTCTTGGAGGATAAAGGAAAGAGTCCACGGGGGGAGGGATAGCTCAGTGGTTTGAGCATTGGCCTACTAAACCCAGGGTTGTGAGTTCAATCCTTGAGGGGGCCATTTAGGGATCTGGGGCAAAAATCTGTCTGGGGATTGGTCCTGCTTTGAGCAGGGGGTTGGACTAGATGACCTCCTGAGGTCCCTTCCAACCCTGATATTCTATGATTCTATTCCACCCATTCCCATTGTAATGCCCTGGAACAGCAGGTTTAACGCTGCTTTGTTTCATTTAGCCCACGCAGGGGGGACTACATTCCATTTTTCAAAGAAGATAAGGGATTGCTCTAGCAGTTTGTGCATTGTAGATGTAACCAATTTGTCCAAGTCACCAGAAGTCCTTGAACACCTGAACATCTTGCAGATGTGTGTACCTGGTGTCATGCACAGCTTGACAAAATGTGAAGGATCTGTGCTATGTTCACATATTGTGACCAGTGACACGCCCGACCTCATCACGTGGGCAAAGAGCTGTGCTAATAAATGTGAGTATGCAATGGGCACAGAAGCACTCCTTAACCCAGGCTGGAAAATGTGAAACATCCATGCAGTGCCACCCTACTGCCGGTGTCTGTCAGCCAGCAGTGGCACTGTTCAATGCCATTCGCGTATTTGACGCAACTCAAGCAAAACTATCTCATGACAGCTGAGAGCGAAGCATTTGAGGCCATTCCACTTTCTGAAGATAAGTGTAGCACAGCGTGAATACCATGCTTACATTGAAACAGTCTTTGAAAAGCGACGTGACCGTGTTTACCAGGTTTGGAGAAACCTGGAAACGAGATTCCCAATGCTTGCTGTAATTTTACTGTACAGTGCTTGACAGGGCCAGGAAAAAGTGGTGGTAAAGAAATTTGATAATTTTCTACATACAAAAATGTACCTCAAGACCAATGCTCGATCAAAGCCTTTCTATGGACGATGGCTTGTGCCACCATAAACTTTAAAAAAAAAAAAAAAAAAAACTACCACATCAGATGCCTGTCACTTTTTCTGGCTCTATATTTAAAAATGTGTCACTTCAGTTCACATAGTTAAGACAATTTTTTTGTAAAAAATGCCTTTTTTCCTGTGTTTATAGATAAAAGTCCTTCCTCAGTAGTCTAAGTATACTATATTTAAAGAGGGTTTAGATAGTTGAATTTTCATACCTGCAACTTTACACACCATTTCCCTCTAAAGCGAGGACTTTTACTAAATGTACCATGGCTGCTCTGTGGTTTTTTTATCTTAAAAAAAAGTCAATGCAAATCCGCCACCCTCTAAATGATCAGTATAATCAAATTCCACTCTGCATTTCTAAAAACAGCAGCTAACATTTTTGAGGGATTGCGTCTAAAGAAAAGCACAATGTTCATCAAATAAATGATAGAAAAATAAACCTAGATCAACATTAAGCTCTAAGGAAACACCAGTTAGTGAATTAATTGCTCACGATATGATCAACTTCATAGGAACCAAAAGGAAACTTTAATACTCTGACAATAAAATAGAACTGTGAACACACTTTCTATGCACTAAATGAAAATATATACAGAAAACAGTGAAACTTTCTCAAATACATGTACGAAGTCATCTTTTTGTGCATTAAATTTATCAAAGGAAAAAGCATACTTTCCTCACAATATCATTAAACATACCATAGCAGAAGTGGCCTTACAATTTCTGACAAAGCAAGTTAGTACATATTTTTTTTTAAAAGTGTTGATGTAATTGTGTAGTTCATGGCAGATATGAGGAAAAACGTTGATTAATCAAACCTTTGGTTACGTGATATTTACTTGAACAAGCATATCTGAGAAGAATATAAGAGGTGGTTCTTTTGAATAATGCTAGGATTTACATGTGGAAAACGTATCTTATTACCACATCATGTTATTAGTGATCTCATAATATTGCATACTAAATTTAAAGTGGAAAGCAAGATTTCATAACCAGGCAAGAATTGCTTGATATTAAAAATTAAGAGTATTGTATATATTTGCAGCAAAATCAAATATGTACAAAATGAAAAGCATGCCTACATCGTCCCATCAAACAGCGTGTTGTCAAAATTAAAACACACACGTCAAACCATCTTTACAAGTGAATTATGTTGTGTTCTCCCCTGTTCCATTTCAGGAGCTTCAGCAACTTGTACATGAATACAACTAGGCGAGTGTTTAACTGTTGAGGTGTATGTGCTTCATTCATGCACCTACGTGAAAACATCTGTCTTACATTTTCTTCTTTTCTGAATCTTCAGTAGATTCTGATTTCTGGGCAGGGAACGCATGGTGATACAAATGTCTGTGGGTAGCTGCTGCACTGTAAAGTTTGTACAAAGCCTACAAAGCAGAAAAGAGGTAAACATTCTTAGATCAGTGAGTTCATAGAGCAAGTTATCTATTTTGCATTCATATTATAGTAGCTGGTTCAAAATAGTCACAATGTACACCTTGACTTCTTATAATACTTTCCTTTCCATATGTGCTAAGTGTGACTTATGAAATCTGTCTAGAAAAATAAATGTAACTAACTCCTTCTTTCCATGCTCCAGTCACTAGAATGAAATAGGTTCAGGGGTCTGTTACTACCGCTAAGCTAATGGACCTGGTCCAGTAAAACTTCTTATGATGATGTGCTGGTTGGATCATCTGTGGTAATGGAACCAAGGACTTCTAGGTCTAAAAGCATAAGCCTCTACTGCAGACGTGGGCAAACTACGGCCCGCAGGCCACATCCGGCCTGTGGGACCATCCTGCCCGGCCCCTGAGCTTCTGGCCAGGGAGCCTAGTCCCTGGCCCCTCCCCCGCTATTCTCCCTGCTCCTGGTAAGGGGGTGGGGAGCAGGGGGCCTTGGGGGGCAGTCAGGGAGGAGGGGGCGGTTGGAGGGGGTGGAGGTTCTGGGGGGAAGGTCAGGGGATGGGGAACAGGGAGGGCTGGGAGTGGGAGTCTGGGGGGCCTGTCAGGGGGCAGGGATGTGGATAGGGGTCGGGAGGGCAGTCAGGGGACAGGGAGCGGTGGGGTTGGATAAGAGGGTGGGATCCCGGGGGGTAGTTAGGGGGAAGGGGTCCCAGGAGGGGGTGGTCAGGGGACGAGGAGCAGAGGGCGGTTGGATGGGTTGAGGGTTCTGAAGGGGGCAGGAAGTGGGAGGGGGTGGATGGGGGGGTGGCCAGGCTGTTTGGGGTGGATGGGGGGGGGGTGGCCAGGCTGTTTGGGGCGGCACAGTCTTCCCTACCCATCCCTCCATACAGTTGCGCACCCCCAATGTGGCCCTTGGGCCAAGAAGTTTGCCCACCCCTGCTCTACTGGTTGAGCTAAAGAACCCATTCAACTTGCATGAAGGGAGTAGCCAATCAATACACTCCTTTACATGGTCCCTTACTTTAGAGGGAGAGATGGACAGCACCTGGCCCATGTGTTACATAGACCTTACTTTGATTCTGCATAATGTTCAAGAATGAAAATCTTTCCCATTAATCAGTGCTACAGCTTCATAGATACTGGTTCCATCGAATGGCCTGTTGCAACAACTCAAGAGACTGATCACTTGCCAGCTGTTCTTCTAACTGGATGGCAGAGTTTAATTGAATCAAGAGATACTGTGGGGTGCCTCAAGTCATATGCTTCCTTGTCTAATAAGGGTGGTCTCTTATCTAGGTTTCACGTTTAAGATGCAAATGTTAACATTCAATCTATCCATGCATTTTTTTTGTGAAGATCATCTAGGTGGTTGTAAAACATGCCATGCAATAGACTTTAATCATCAAATGTACATGCAGTTTTTCTAGAAATCGCTTCTTTAAACAAATGCAGGTTTTAGCCTTCGGCATCCTTTATCATACCCGTGGAGGGGTTTTGCTGTTGTCTTCAGAGGAGACAGCACAAACTGTTACAAACAAAACTACCTAATTTAGCAAATAAATCTTTCACTGGCTTCTGCAGAACACTGATCATGAATTAGAAGATACTATCTTCAAAAATAGTTGTGATGAAAAGATGGTACCTGCCCAAAGGTCTACATTAATTTAATGCACCTTCATAAGTTCAGTGTGAATCTGTGTTGGTTTTCTTTGTATCAAAGTTTTTTGGGGGGGGGGGGGGGGGAAATATCCGATCTAGAACTGGAAGAGACTTTGAAAGGTCATCGAGTCCAGCCCCGCGCCTTCACTAGCAGGACCAAGTACTGATTTTGTCCCAGATCCCTAAGTGGCCCCTGGGATTGAACTCACAACCCTGGGTTTAGCAGGCCAATGCTCAAACCACTGAACTATCCCTCCCCGTGCATAAGACCAGCACAATGCCCATGCACCTCTGTATGGGGGGGGGGAGGGATTACACCCATGCTGCTGAAAATATATACTACCCACCAAAGTAAGGTCTTAATTTTAAATCAACGCTTTAAGTTGTTTGAAAATAGTTCTCTTCTTCTGTCCCCCATTGTTTAAACATTTAAGAGGACTGCTTAATGCTTGTGGGGGCTTGGCGTTCCCTCCCAATAATCCTTTTTCAAGACTAAATTTTACACAGCAGAGACGAGTCCTTGAACTCTGGAGAGCCCCTTGCATGAGGGCAGGGGACTGGACTCGATGACCTCTCGAGGTCCCTTCCAGTCCTAGAATCTATAATCTATGAATCTATTAACAAGAGCATGTTCGGTCTTCGGGAATGAATGCCACTGATTTCTGAGCAGAACATGCATGTAGGAAAATAATTTCAATGTAGATGCTCAGAATTCAGATGCTTAAAGGTATCGGAGATGAGATTTTCTGGTAGCCATGTGGAAACTGACTCTGATTTATAAAACCTCCTACTGTACATTTTTAAATGTTATTCTGCCAGGGGCTTGATGGCACGACGAGCTAATAACTTGGGGTCCTGTTGTGACTCAGTTCTCAGCAGCACACCCTAGCCAACTCAATGGAAGTTCTGCTTAAAAATCAGCAGCAAAGTGTAACTGTCTGGTTCTTAGAGTTCCGCTATTAGAGGCGTATCTGGGCATTTGCAGCCGAACGTGTAACAGACGTGTTCCAAAAATCAAAGGACACGTGATTTCTAGGAGTGGATTTCTGGATACGCCTGAGCAATAAAAAGATACTATATACCCTTGTTCATCCCTTTATGTCTCTGACTCAAATGTGCTGTGTCTACACCTAATACCAGTTCCCTTTAGAACAGCCTGGTAAACGGATCAACAGCTTACCCATTTTACAGACCGGCAAACTGGCTTGTCTATAGAAACAGTTGGCGAGCAGCAAGCTGAGGGGTAAATCTGTCTCATGCTAGCCTGTGGCATGCTAACTATCCCCGTAGACCATGCCGCTGTGCACTAAAACCTCCCTAGTGCGGGCTGATGTACTCCCATTTCAAAATGCAGCCGGTTTTGCCCCAAAGAGGTAAGGGGGTGGGGGAATGTAACTCTCTTTTGAAATGTCTCTTTTAGCTTATTTTAACAGAGGTTGGTGTCTCAGAATCTGGTGTAATGGGTACATTTTGAAAATGTAAGATGCGATCCTGCGGGCGTTACTCGGGTGAAACTCCGCTTAGCTTCAGTGGGAGTTTTGCAAGATTTGGCTGTTAGAAAATAAATATTTCTTGCATAAGCACGTCAGCATAAGCAAAAACGTATACCAAAATTAACCCAGATTCCCTCCTCTATTATCCTGGATTTCTTCTCCTATAGCGCTAACTTCTTCCTCATGCTTTTGGCCCTGAGACTGGGATTGGATCTATATGTACAGACTCATGTGTCTACGCAAGAGGCCCCATTGGTATGTCTCTGTGACTCTGATTGCCGGCTCTGGGCCATCTTTGTATGATTGGAGAGACACTGGTCATGCAGAATTGCTTTTCTGGAGATCTAACGCTTGTATGCTGTGTTCCAAAGAGACTTAGCTGGGGATCTCTCTAGCAGGGCCCAACCCTGGATGAGAATTTCAAAGGTGCCTAAGGGAGTTAGACACCCAACTCTGCTTGGGATTTGGATGCAAATCCCAACTGCGCTGAGGAACTCTTTAACAGTTCTAGGTGCTATACAAACCTCCTTAAAGACAAAATAAAGGCTCCCGGCAGAATGCATGGTTGTGAATGTGAAGGCGCCAGCCTCGCTCTGTGCGTTACCGATGTGCGTTTTGCAGTTAGAGCAAGCGGCATGCGGGTAAAGGCATGTCTCTATAACGATAAAGTCACTTACCTCATTCGTGCTTCCCTGTGGGAAAGGCAGTTGGAAAAGGGGGAAAAATAGCATCTCTGTATCTAATGCACTTCCTGGGTAATGTTACAGCATTCAGCTTTAGTTACACAGCCTTACATTGGCTTAAACAGTTTTCTTAAGGGTAAGCCCCGTTCCCCCTCGCCCTTATCCATTAACCCCAGCCTTCCACACCGTCCCCACTTTGGATCATGTTCCCTTAGCTGCATGCTCTAAGGGCACAATACCTATTCCACATGCGGTTAGGCTCCGTCCATACAACAAATACAACCATGTCAGGCAAGTTCGTTACGCTGTGGTTGTTCCCTAAGTTGATTAAAGACATGGTTCCAATTTGGACCATAATCATGGATTGACTTGGACAAGTTTCGGATCCGCTCTGACTCCAAGCTCAGGCACGATGTGCAGGGGGCTTGCTGGCCACACCTTCCTTTGGGACCTGATTCTGATCCTCTATGCAGTTTACACTGGTTTCACGCTGCTGATACAATGGTGTAACTCAGGAGTTACTACGGCATAAGAGAAGAGTGTAGGGAAGAAGGTGATTTATGGTGAATTTGTAGGGGGGGGGGGAAGGTGGCTCCACCCCTCAATCCCCCATAATGGTCACCACTGCAGGGTTTTAATCAAGTGCCCACTTTCCCTGGCAGAGCGGCTCAGTGTCGGAACAGCACCTCACCTTGACAGGGGAGATTCAAAGAGACAAACAGCTCTGACGGGGCCATTCTACCATCAACTACTGGCTAGCACTTTTCACTGGCAAAACAGCTCTGTATGTGAGCAAGCAGTTGGCATTAACACACGCCACATCAGGCTTTTAAAACAGGGCCGATCGTGTCCAATTTGGCCTAAAATTGAATGACCAGCTCCTCAGCTGGCGGCAATCGGAGTAGCTTCATTAGCCAGTCATTAATGGTGCTATGCTGAATTACACCGGGGCGGATCAGCCTCTTAATGCTTTGCAAAAACAAATGTTTCCAAAGCCTAGAACCAGGCTCAATGTTTCCATGGTGGTGGTTTGTTTTTTTAAATCCAATGAAAACTGTTAGGTCCAGAACCAATACACTTTCTTCTCCGAGTTCTGCAACCCAAACGTGGCAGCGCTGTATGAGACTGGAAGGTTTGGGGGGTAGGGAAAGTCTGTGTTGGAACAATGCAGATAACCCCAGAAGGGACAGAAACAAGAGCCCAGCCGGCAAAGGATCCCACGCAAACAAAAGCCTGCTGTCTAACCCCCTGTCTCTCTGCTTTTGCCCGTCCATGCTGCCTCTTGCCCCTCTGCCCACAAAAGTAACATGATACAATAACTTGTTGTTTTTGTAGATACAGACTAACACGGCTACCCCCGATACATGATACAATAATGCCCTCTTGCTGTCCCCCAATGGCCTGGCCCCTCTGGGTGCACAGACCTCGTGGCCTGGTTAACCATCCCCCACCATTTATCATTTCCTTTTTGCTCAATTCAAGGTGGTTACAATTAATAGTGCTGCCCTGCTCATCCTAGTTAAGGCTCTAGTAGCACGTCCCTTGGAAACCCCTGTTAGCGGCTTGAGGCAAGGGAGCTGCACCAGGCTGATTCTTGGCATATTGGCACTTGGGTAAGTTTGCTGTAAAAACTTTAAAAAAAAAAGGGCAGACTTGCTGTGGGTTTTTTAGTTCCAGAGCCAGCAGCAGCCCCCCTGCAAGAACCTTCAATGAATCATAGAATAGCAGGGTTGGAAGGGACCTCAGGAGGTCATCTAGTCCAACCCCCTGCTCAAAGCAGGACCAATCCCCAGACAGATTTTTGCCCCAGATCCCTAAATGGCCCCCTCAAGGATTGAACTCACAACCCTGGGTTTAGTAGGCCAATGCTCAAACCACTGAGCTATCCCTCCCCCATGAGTCATGGATGGGCAGCTTTGCCTCTGAAGTAGAGAAGCCAGCACACGGGGCTGGGCCCAGAGAATGACACACAAGCTACCCAACACGCTTGCTGTGGGCTTGTTTAATACAGGGTGGAAGACAAGGTGGAGGGACAGATTTTTTTTTTTAAAGCTTTGAACAGGCTAATGTTTTGTGCCTCACCTCTGCGTTAACATATCCCGGGTCAGGGCTGCAGTAACTGCAAACCTGAGCAGCCACCGTCATGGAGACGCAGCAGTTACAAGGACGCTGTTGTCTCGTTAAAAAAATACTTGGTTTCTTTACCTAGCGCTGTGACTAGTGACCCCTGCAGTGACCATTGCTGCAAATTACAGAAAAAGAAGTGTTTTCTGTTTGTTCAGGCAGGCTGTGCATTTGTGTGTCGTCAGTGTCTCTGTTCCCATGATGTACAGTCAGTTCTTGGGCCTGCTGTGTGTGTGGGGGGGTCTTTCACAGAGCAACAGGGAAGAGAGCGTTTTTTTTAAAATAGGAAAACAGTTGTAAAATCCCACACGGGCAGGTGTTGCTATTTTTAACTCCTTCCCCCCCCGCCCCGCCCCCGCCCCCGAACTGACTAGATTTCAAGTGGATGGTGTCCCTTGAATCACGTCAGTATAGCCTGTTGCTGTTAAAGTCAATGGTGAAACTCCCGCTGACGTCAGTGGGTGTCTGGCCAAACACGGTGTTTAATGCACCATTTATTTGACCCACCACGCAAGTTAAAGCCACTTCTGAGGACCCTGATCTCATGAGTGCATGATGTAGGTGGAAACCTGCACCCGCCTGGAACCCTCTATCCACTGACTTCTGCTTCCATTTGTGACTTTGCATCCATTTGCAATGGTGAATTGATGTCACGGTATGTTCAAGATCTCTACCCGAGGGCCTGCGTTGAGTATTTTATCAAAGCATTACTTTTGAAGCTTAAAAGTGTCATTTTCCACCCAAAACTGCATCTTTCAAGCTATTACACAACTTTAGGTCACTGGAAAGAATGGAAATTAAGTAAATTAAGTCATATTAATAACCCTGAATCTGTTGATTTCCATATAAAGATCACCTATGAATCTGAAGCCTGATGAGAAATGCCTTCTGTTTTTTGTTCGACTCCAAGCACAATGGAATAACATGTACTTAAGCCCCGATCCTGCAACTGGATGTGTGCAGGTCGTCCGATTGCAGGCCTGGGGCCTTACTGATGTATTTAAAAGTTATTTCAAAAGGCGCTGAGAATCCCAAAGCAAATCAAGACCAAAGAATGTCTATTTTTATCACAAGCTCATGCTCTTACCTGGTCCCACAAAGTCACAAATGGAAGCAGTTGGTGGGCTACGAATGTGAAATAAACAAGTGAGCTAATTCCAGCCCGGGCAACTGGAAGAGCAAAAGGCCGCCATGTTTTTTAAAAGTTAGCATTGTTGGCTTAGGCCCTGATTGAGCCAATATTTATACAGATGCTTAACTCACATCAATAGTTCCGTTGAAGCCAACGGGATAACGGATTGTTGAAAACCTGTGTGATCACTATCTAACACGCTGACTTGTACTCCCCTGTCTCTCTGAAGCCAGGACCTTTAAGTCTGCATTTCAAAATGAGGTCCCCAACCTCAATTTACGGCCCAGGATTTACATTGTGCAGGACACACAAAATCTGAATGGGAGGCATTAGTTTTGCACGTAATGGCTAGTGGTGTCATACATTAAACAAGCTCCGGTGTCCCTGTTTCCTCCATCTTACTTCACGCACATGACCTGTAATCAAAGGTGGGGGCGGTTCTGTTCAGGTCCCCCATACTGGGCACCAGAATACTCACCCTTACAATCATCTCAATAAACTAGACTGAAAATAAGTCCCCTATCCTTGCCTTTCCCAGCACCTAATGCAGGTGCATTCAGTGTGTGGCAGGTCTAAAGAAACTGTCTGGCATGGCTTAAAATGTGGTGTTTAAGTTGCTCTGAAAGGCTACAGGATAGGCCATTGTCTAGAGGATGAGTGTATAGCTGACTTAAGCCCCGATCCTGCAACTGGATGTGTGCAGGTCGTCCGATTGCAGGCCTGGGGCCTTACTGATGTATTTAAAAGTTATTTCAAAAGGCGCTGAGAATCCCAAAGCAAACCAAGGCCAAAGAATGTCTATTTTTATCACAAGCTCATGGCGCTTACCTGGTCCCACAAAGCTGCAGCCACTTGGTCTATTACTGCTCCCAGTTCTCTGTATTCCCCAGAGTATCTGATATATGCCCAGGTGCACAGAGTGATAAGGGTCAACCCCATGATCATGTTGCATAGACTGGCTATGATGTCCAAGCCAATGAAGCCGGTCACTCCGGCTATCACGTACGTGATGAAGATGACCACAAAGAGGGTTGCAGGGGTACGTGCCGCGTGGAATATGTTCTTGCTGTCATTGTGCTTAATGTACTGTATGTAGAGCTCATCTATTTCGTTCTCCAGTTGCTGTAGGTAGCGGCGACTGAACTCCTCCCCACCCATCTTCTTAACGCCTCGAAACAGCTTCACTGCTTCCTCCTTGAGCTCCAGGTGTTTGTTCTGAAGATCACTGGGTGCGAGAAACGGCCGGTCTCCCCCACAAACCTATTCAGAGACAACAGTTCAGTTATAGATCACAGTGACTGTAGCCCCATAGGCTGGTGCTACCACCGTACAGATGATACATGATAACATAAGAACGGCCGTACTGGCTCAGACCAAAGGTCCATCCATCCCAGTATCCTGTCTTCCGACAGTGGCCAATGCCAGGTGCCCCAGAAGGAATGAACAGAACACGTAAAAATCAAGTGATCCATCCCCCTGTCATCCATTCCCAGCTTCTGGCAAACAGAGGCTAGGGACACCATCCCTGCCCATCCTGGCTAATAGCCACTGATGGACCTATCCTCCATGAACGTATCTAGTTCTTTTTTGAACCCTGTTATAGTCTTGCCCTTCACAACATCCTCTGGCAAGAAGTTCCACAGGTTGATTGTGCGTTGTGTGAAGAAATATTTCCTTTTGTTTGTTTTAAACCTGCTGCCTATTAATTTCATTGGGTGACCCCCTAGTTCTGGTGTTATGAGAGGGAGTAAATAACACTTCCTTATTTACTTTCTCCTCACCAGTCATGATTTTATAGACCTCTATCATATCTCCCCTTAGTTGTCTCTTTTCCAAGCTGATAAGTCCCAATTTTATTAATCTCTCCTCATATGGCAGCCGTTCCATGCCCTTTTCTGAACATTTTCCAATTCCAATATAGCTTTTTTGAGATGGGGCAACTACATTTGTATGCAGTATTCAAGATGTGGGCATACCATAGCTTTATATAGAGGCAATATGATATTTTCTGTCTTATTATCTATCCCTTTCTTAATGAGTCCCAACATTCTGTTCACTTTTTTGACTGCTGCTGCACATTGAGTGGATATTTTCAGAGAACTATCCACAATGGCTCCACTCTCTTTCTTGAGTGGTCACAGCTAATTTAGACCCCCATCATTTTATATGTATAGTTGGGATTATGTTTTCCAATGTGCATTACTTTGCATTTAGCAACACTGAATTTCATCTGCCATTTTGTTGCCCAGTCACCCAGTTTTGTGAGATCCCTTTGTAGTTCTTCGCAGTCTGCCTGGGACTTCACTTGAGTAGTTTTGTATCATCTGCAAATTTTGCCACCTCACTGTTTACCCCTTTTTCCAGATCATTTATGAATATGTTGAATAGGACTGGTCCCAGAACAGACCCCTGGGGGACACCACTATTTACCTCTCTCCATGCTGAAAACTGACCATTTACTCCTACCCTTTGTTGATAAATAAACAGAGCTAGGGCGGGCTTCAATGGAAATATTCTTTGGCAGTGATCACTACACCCCTTAGTAAGAGTTTGCAGGATTCGGCACCAAAATCAAGTCTGGAACTCAGGATGCTGTTTCCCCAGCCAGAATTGCTGTGTGATGTCATTCACACCTACAGCAATTCAGGGAAGCCAGTTTCTTGCATTGCTCTTGGTGTTAGCCGTGTGATCGGCTGTTGCACGGGACTCTGAACCCAGTGAACCGGCATCTTGGCATTAAAAGCTTGGCAGGTAAAAGCTTTTCAGCTAACCTTTCAAGAAGCTTTTAAAAGATGCAAATTAAGTCAGACTGCTGACTGAGCCGGCAGAGAAGCTGGATAGCCGCGAATAGAAGATTTGGCAAGCATTGGGTCAGCAACTGTTAAGTAAGTGGCAAAGTCCTGTGTGCTATGCAGCAAACTGGACCTAAACTGAGCTGCAAGGACCCTAGCTTCTGTGACACTCCAGTGAGCCACTAGAAATTCTGCAGGAGTTTCTCTCGGATTCAGAACGTGGACGCCTTTAGTGATTTAAACAAGGAATTGAACAGCACACCCAGTGCAGCAGCCCACGTGGTGGGGGGGGGGGCTCATTAACATCCACATTTTCAATGTGCTGCAATTTTTTTGTAGTGAAAAATGTGTAACTGTATCCTAGAAGTTGGTGGGGGCGTTGGAGGCTTTGGCAGCTGCCTGGGAGCAGGTTGGGTTCTTGGCACCTGGGGAGGTGTGGGGGCTGGGTGAGGATTAAGAGATGAACAAGGACCGGATTAAGGCACAGGCTAAAGTCACATGATGATATTGGATTCTAAACTGTCATCGTTTAAGAAATATACGCTCCGAGCCCTCATAATTATACAGAAAATCTTGAAACGAGCCCTGAGTGTAACCGATACAGTGAAGACTGCCGGAGTCTGAAAACAGCCTGAAACAATGGCTCTGAGAGGTATGAACTGCTCCACTCATCTCGGTGGGTTAACTCTGAAATCCACTGTTCTGAGGTGGCCCCCGCCAACATCGTCCCAGCAGAGGGCTGGGTGGGTGGGGGAGTGGGAAGGGTTCTTGCTGTTGCCATCCCTTCTTCGTGGTTTTGGTGGGGTGAGGCTCCGACACACACAGCCCTCTGTTGTCACTGTGTGCCTGGCCTGCCATAATCCAGCACTAGGCTTAACAGGTTAACCAGATTTTTCCATTAACATATTACTTTGTCTCCTTCAGAAAGCCCATCTCGTTGAGATGAATGGTGAGGCAGCTTACCCCTTTCAGAACACTTGGTTCAGGCTCTCTGCAGACTCAAGAAAACACTCCAACAGTTGATGCTTGACTCAGATCCCCTTCCATTGCCAGCCATTCTAGAGCACCTATTTTTGCTCTTAAACCCCTTGCATTGGTAGACAGATATTTATTTAGAGTTTTATTTTTGGCCACATACATATGTGTATTTAACACCCTACTCTGTTACATTCCTGTGATCTCAACCTGCCCCTCCTCCATGTCACAGAGCATCTTATCTCTACCCCAGAGCAAGGGACTTAGAAAGAGGAATCTCCTCATTATTCACTGGTTTAAGGGGGTTATTTTTAATTCACTTAAAGCTGCTCACGATTATTTTGGTGTTGTGTGGGGTAAGGAGCGGGGTAAGGAATCTCAAATCCATCCTTGCTTTTACTGGGACAGATGCTGTCTCACACCTTTCTGAAACAGCTCCTTTTCGCACCCAGGAGTAGAAGAAGCGAGCCCTGAATGTCTGATTGGGACCCTTCCTTGAGCATTTTAGCTGGCTGAGATACTTAAAACTAAAATCCCTGCCAAGTTTATTGAGAAGTTTGGCTCAATAAATCGTGGCCAGGCACAGAGGCTGCTTCGTAAACTGCCTTGTAAAGGGAGACCATGTGCAGCCTTATTACTTTGGAGGAAAAATCTGATGTCCATGACAATATGAGCTGTTCCCTTACCTCTTCCATTCTCTTATTGTAGGTGTCCTTGGCAGTGGCAACTGCTGCTAAATTGTTAGCCTCAGCTGTGGCCTGCAAGCAGGGCGCAAAACACAATGCAAGTTTCAGATCAACCCGATGGTGCGGCAGACGGGAGAGAAGCAGGCTGTGTTAGTAACATATCCATATCCATCCACCCGCATGGGTGGGGGCATGCGCACTCCCCACATGTACACCGTGGGATATGAAGTGCTCACGTACAAAAATGAAAAATAATAAACAGCTCGACCTGACCCTCCCCCTAGTAACAACTCGACCCCAGCCCTCCATTCATTCCTGCGCTTACTGCTACAGTCACCTCTGGCTTTTCCTGCAAAAGCCTGAGTGAATAGATGCACCTTACACCAAACCCTTATGGACAACAGACCAGCTCTGAGAGCAAATTGCAGAGCCAACAGCCTTCTGCCAATAGAGCCCTGCTTCTAGACACCAGCCTATTAAAATCTGCTAGCAAAAGCAGCTCAGCTGATCTTAATTGCCACTGGTGCACTGGGACAAAGGGCTGGCGTCTCAAGAAGGCAGATCCCAGCTCCTGGTGGGATTTATAGATGCCCCTTGACTTGTAGTTAGTAGTAAATAGGAAGCCAATTCCTGCAGGAATCCAAAGCCAGAGACAGTAAAAACCCCTCATGCTGCAGCTATGGGAAATGTTAAGAAAACATTGGAAATGACCGGGCATATGTACACAGCTATTGCCTTGTGAAAAACACCTCAGAGTGCCTAACTCACTTCTGAAAATGGGAATCAGGGTCCTAAGTCACTTTGGTGCTTTTGAAAATTTTACCCCAAGTAACTGCAAAAGATTTCCAACAAGGTCTTGCTTTGATTAGCATATTTGAGCATCACAGAACAGACTCAAAGCCCTCCATTAGCCTAACATCTCAAATGACTGCCTAACGGAAAATCAATGTGAATCGCTGTCGACAAGCTCACGCCAGCCAACAGCATATAGCATAAATACCTGCAACATTGATTTGGGATGTGGCAATTCTTCTCCTTGATAAATCTTGATATATGCCTAGGAAACAATACAAACATAGCGTCACATTTAACAGCATGTTTATTCAAAACACACACACCCCCTTACACATGCACCATTAAGGAGATTTTGAAAAGGGACGTAGATGTCCAGCTCCCTGCAGGGAATGGGCCCTTTTGTGCTGAGCAGCATTGATAGGGTGACCATATTTCCTAAAGTAAAAACGGGACGGCCCAGGGTTTGCCCGCAGGGCTCACCGGAGCCACTCCACCGCCCCCAGCAAGCTCCGTGCCGCCCAGGGCTGGAGCTGGGACTGGCCCCTGAGCTCCACGCTGCCTGGGGCTGGGGCTGACCCCCCGAGCCCTGCTGCACGGCACCTCGCGTCACTGCCCCCCCAAAAAACATTCCTCCATGCCCCCTAGGGGGCCCACCCGGCTTTTTTTGTAAACTGGGCATTTGTTCGCTTGCCAACTAATCAGTTGGGAAGAGCAAACGGGACAAATGCCCGTTTTTGTCAAAAAAGTCGGGACGGCCAGGACAGAGCATAAAAAGGGGACTGTCCTGGCCAAAACGGGACATATGGTCACCCTAAGCATTGACTTAGACTTCACCACAGACTTCCTGTGCTACCCTGGGCAAGTCACTTAGTCTCTGTGTGCCGCAGCGCCCCCATCTGTTCAATGGGGATAACAGCACCAGAGAGTGGTGAGGCTACTCAGACACCATGGTTATGGGGGCCAGACAAATACCTTCACTAGAAAGACGTGCACTTTCCCCAGTCTGCGTATCCCAAACCTTCCTCTATTGCTCACTTAAATCTGGAAAAAACGCAAACACTTCCCAGCTGAATAACCGTGACCTCGCGTGGTTTAGGAGCCAATACCTTAAAGTATTCCACAAGGCCTCGACAGGTGATGTTATTTCCATTGATCTCCTTAACATCTAGGCTCTCAGGGCTAAGGAGCCAAGGAATCAACACCTTCAAGTTCTTGATGAACTCGTCATCTATTTCTGTAAGCAAACCCCGCGTCAGATCCAGATCAGCTCAACTCAGACTTGTGCTGCAATACGCACATGCGAAACATTAGCAGCTAACGCCAGCCATCCTGTGACTGAGATGCAGTGTGAGTGAATAATGGCTGTACTCAGAAGCGATAATATCGCATTAGTGCTACTTGTCTGAAGCATAATACACACTGTTATGATACATTTTAAAAGCAGTCTCCTAAATGGCACCCACAAAGTTTGCACCCACAGCTATCTGCATGCACAAAGCTGCTTTTGCATGATCAAGCAGGTAACCGATGCCTCCAGAACTGGTAACTGTGGCCTTGTTGCATGGAGTCAGGTCCTGCAGGTCTTGAACAAGTGGGTCCGGGTGAGTCATCACACACCAATCCTCTGCCTGGCAGCTCACAGACAGCAGCTGGGACCGCGGTCCATGAAGCCCAACTGGAGCATAAGCCCCGCCTCAATGCTCTGATTGGGAGAGTTCCGAGGCGCCTGATTGGGCCACAGCCCCTATTTAAGCCAGAGGAGGAAACAGGAAGTTGTTTGTAGTTCAACTGGGCTTCACACAGCTATGGACTGTTAGTCTGGTGCTTACCTGTTCCTGACTCATCCTGACTTGGGTAGCTGCCCCCTGGTTGCTGCCCTCCAATCTGTCTCTCCATTCTGATCTGCTAGCATTCAACCCAGCCTGATTCCTGATAACTGGCTCCTGGCCCGAATCCTCAGCTTGTGCCTGATGCTAACCCCTAAGCCAGGCCACCCAGGCCACAGTCCTGAAACCTGGCAAGTTACATGCTCTGCTCAACCAGAGCCTGTGTGCAACAGCAACGTGAGTATGGAAATACTGTGCTCTTTTCTCTCTCCTTTGGCACTCCTGTTTTGAAAAACATCGCATTAGGACCTGAAAACTTTTGGCCTACAGGTTTGAAAGAATAAGAATTGTTCTTCCCTGCTTTTTACTGCACTCCACTGATGAGATTTCTTACACTGAGGTCGCAGTCCTTTCTGGGTACTGCACACTGAAATATGCAATATTTGAAAACTACTGGGACCATCAGACTCTTAGAACCTGCAGATTGAGAGCTCTTGTGTGTGCATTAGAGTATCACATTAGGGTCCTGGCATCAACTACTGCTGCCGGTTGGCTCCAGTTTGTCCTCCTGGCTATGGCTGTAAATTTCTTTGCTGTATTGTGAAGCAGTGAGGTTTTCATGTAAGACATCTCTAGTAAGGCTTCTCTTTGCTTAAATGGTTCAGTGGCGAATAATTTGCCCTTTGGATAATCTTTTATTATGACTCCTGCAGGCACTTCACTGCCGATTTTTATCGCTGACCTTTCTAAAGTATTGTCTTTGCCAGTCAAAATACAGAAACAGAGAATGCCTAGAACGTGTAGCTCCACCACAACACTGACTAGCTAAACAGATGCTACTGCAGCTCAGAAACACTGCTATGGGAGGGCTGTGCTAGACCAACAAATCCGAAAGGCTGGTGGCTTAGGAGGAGACATCTAATATGTGCACCCATCAGGCCTGGAACACACAATACATTTCCTTGATTTCTTAGCTACGGGGACATATATTTGGAGGTGGTGGCGGTATTTTTACTGCACAGTGTCTAGATCACTCAGTGTAAAGCGATCTTCCTTCCTTCTCCTCCAGGGATAGGTTCTATCACAGCACTTTCCAAACTGGAGAGACTATCTAGATTCATTGCCTCCTGCTAGTACCAAGGGCATCGTCCCCAGAGGTGCTCGCGTCGTCGCTGCAAGTTAATGGGCTCCGTCGCCATCTTGACCGATTCAGACGAGATCACCCAGAACGGCAGGACCAAGTCATTTTAACTTACAACATCTACAACATATTTTCTATGAAACTGGACAGTGCAAGCGAAAGGGACTGTCTGGGCATTCATAGGGTAACAACAGTGATATATTTTCATCTGATTAGTTCTGAGGAAGCAGTGGGCTGCTTTGAGGGAAAAGAGAAGTGGAATGATGAGGCTCCATATACCAGTTCTTTCGAAAACAGTCATCGAGTTCTAGCTGGTTCCTAAAGTTCTGCTTGGAACTAAGGAGTGAAATCTATAGAGGATAATTCCCATTCGAGACTGACTATCTTATATATCCCTTTTCTTTTAACTGGTTCCAATTTCACACACACGTTGTGTTAGACGAGAACGATGTATGGTCCCCTTAGCAGGCACTAGAGCATACAACGGCCAAAAAAGCAAGTTCTTTTGTCTAATTGTTTAGTTTGATGCTAAAGAAACATTTTCTTTCCTTCTAAAAGATTTCAGGAAGCAGGTAACTATGGGTTAAATGACGGCCTCGCAGAGAGAATGCTTTGCAACCACAAATAAAGTTAACTTAAAAATCCACAGCCCACAAATCCATTGGAACAGAAATGCAGCCCGCTCCAGGCTCCTAAACTACTAAGATTCCCCTCCAGGGAAACCATTAATCAGCTGACTCAAGAAGACTAAATATTGCTTTGGAAAGCTTTTTACACCAAAGTCTCTCCATTTTAAGGACCATTTTTCAAACTGGGCTTCCATTTTTCCACAAGCACAGTCTTGCTCCACAGTGAGCTGCTCCCCCAACTTTGTGCCTGTACTGAATTACCAGCAAAAATATCAATTAATTATAGGTGCAAAATGATGCCTCTAAAAATGCAAACCTCAGCTGCTGGTGTCACTTTGTTCTCAGCCATCTGCCTACAACTTTATCTTTTTATTATGTGTTAGCAGGTCCTAACACATCCCTTTGAAGACTAAAATCACTGAAATGTACAGGCATGAAATGTTGGTTGGATTCAGAAGGGGCTATCTATGTTCAGCACTGCTTTCCACAGGTGTTTTACCAGAAATATTTGAAAGGGCTTCAGGAGAGAATAGGATACCTGACAATGTGTATAAATAAAGCAATCATTCAATTGCAAAGGTAAATGATCAGATTCAATATCAAACTATAGCTTTTAGCTTTCCATCAAACCTTTCAGTTTTCCATCAAAATTTGGGTTGGTGGCTACTTTCAAGCCAGGATGAGGTAACAGAAAGCAGGAGATGTTTGTGAAACAGGAATGGATGTGTTTTCTGACATTCTGCAATTCTTCATGTTGATTTCCTGAGACCTACGAGAGATCGGCTTGATGTTAGCATATTTACATTTTATGTGGACGTCAGATATGTAACATTAAAGTGTGGAGTACATACTGCAAGAGGACTGATTGTTTAAGGAAAGTGTATTCAGGGGGAGGTTTATGCATGCTTTATGAGGCCAAAGACAGAGCTTTTCCAGCAACCAAGTAACATTTATGTCTCACTCTGCTCATATGCCCTGGAGCGTGTTATTACTCTGAAAAATGTGTATGCAAGAGTCTGACTAGAATACAAAACCATCTCAGGAGTTTATAGCCGGGGTTTTCTTGATCCCCCTTTAATTAGGCCTTTTCATTCATTTCCACTGTCAAATCATCCATACATTTCCTGACTACTTCTAACAGTGCCCTCGCCCATACATTTTATTATACAACTATTAATACAAAATTCTTCCTGATCATGTACTTATCCTTTATTTCCCATCTGAAATGTATGTTGCCCAGATGTCCCAATTTTATAGGGACAGTCCTGATATTTAGGGCTTTTTCTTACATAAGCTCCTATTACCCCCCACCCCCGTCCCGATATTTCACACTTGCTATCTGGCCACCCTACCAAGAAATCTCTATGGTGGAACAGGCTAACTCTGTATACTTCTCCATGTATTTTCATTATTGCTCCTAAGAGCGATGGAGGGATTTTGTTTTCATTCTGCTCTTCCCACCTGTGGCACCCCCATCGTTGGAGAGGTAGTGAGCTCACCCATCAATTTTCCACATGAACCACCCCCTCCTATTGCAGTACTTGTCTTTCAGCTTTAATTGTACCCATGCAGCCTTTGCTAAGTCATCTCCAAGGCTGTCATCCAGCAAGGTGTGCATGAGGGAGCAGAGCCGGTTGTGTTTCAATGCAAGTGTGAGCAAAGGCTATGGTGGGTTATTCTTGGTCCTCCATAAGATATGGTAGTAAAAGGCAAGCCCAATCCTTTACTTTCAAGAGCACTGCCCAAAAAGGGTGTGGGCAGAAAACAGATGTATCTGAGGAGAGATGCTCTGGATTGCGAGTCTCAACGTGCACATGGGGTGTCTCCACATACTATCTTCCTGCTTCCAAGCAGGAGTAACTTGGTAGCCACTCAGCTGAGCTCTCATTAGTCCAATTGCTCTGTACTCTGTCTCCTGCTCATCATGTCCTCCTTGAGCTTACATGCACAACTCTGTGCACCTGCACGTGCAGAATCAGGGTCTCCAGCCCAGCCTACGTTTTTCATAGATTCATAGATTCTAGGACTGGAAGGGACCTCGAGAGATCATCGAGTCCAGTCCCCTGCCCGCATGGCAGGACCAAATACTGTCTAGACCATCCCTGATAGACATTTATCTAACCAACTCTTAAATATCTCCAGAGATAGAGATTCCACAACCTCCCTAGGCAATTTATTCCAGTGTTTAACCACCCTGACAGTTAGGAACTTTTTCCTAATGTCCAACCTAAACCTCCCTTGCTGCAGTTTAAGCCCATTGCTTCTTGTTCTATCCTTAGAGACTAAGGTGAACAAGTTTTCTCCCTCCTCCTTATGACACCCTTTTAGATACCTGAAAACTGCTATCATGTCCCCTCTCAGTCTTCTTTTTCCAAACTAAACAAACCCAATTCTTTCAGCCTTCCTTCATAGGTCATGTTCTCAAGACCTTTAATCATTCTTGTCAAGTATCAGAGGGGTAGTCGTGTTAGTCTGAATCTGTAAAAAGCAACAGAGGGTCCTGTGGCACCTTTAAGGGTACGTCTACACTTACCGGAGGGTCCGGCGGCAGGCAATCGATGTTCTGGGATCGATTTATCGCGTCTGGTTTAGACGCGATAAATCGATCCCGGATCGATCCCGGAAGTGCTCGCCGTCGACGCTGGTACTCCAGCTCGGCGAGAGGAGTACGCGGCATCGACGGGGGAGCCTGCCTGCCGCGTCTGGACCCGCGGTAAGTTCGGACTAAGGTACTTCGAATTCAGCTACGTTATTAACGTAGCTGAATTTGCGTACCTTAGTCCGAAGTGGGGGCTTAGTGGGGACCAGGCCTAAGACTAACAGAAGTATTGGGAGCATAAGCTTTTGTGGGTAAGAACCTCACTTCTTCAGATGCAAGTCACTTGCATCTGAAGAAGTGAGGTTCTTACCCACGAAAGCTTATGCTCCCAATACTTCTGTTAGTCTTAAAGGTGCCACAGGACCCTCTGTTGCTTTAATCATTCTTGTTGCTCTTCTCTGGACCCTCTCCAATTTCTCCACATCTTTCTTGAAATGCGGTGCCCAGAATTGGACACAGTACTCCAGCTGAGGCCTAACTAGCGCAGAGTAGAGCGGAAGAATTACTTCTCGTGTCTTGCTCACAACACACCTGTTAATACATCCCAGAATCATGTTTGCTTTTTTTGCAACAGCATCACACTGTTGACTCATATTTAGCTTGTGGTCCACTATAACCCCTAGATCCCTTTCTGCTGTACTCCTTCCTAGACAGTCTCTTCCCATTCTGTATGTGTGAAACTGATTTTTCATTCCTAAGTGGAGTACTTTGCATTTGTCTTTGTTAAACTTCATCCTGTTTACCTCAGACCAGTTCTCCAATTTGTCCAGATCATTTTGAATTATGACCCTGTCCTCCAAAGCAATAGCAATCCCTCCCAGTTTGGTATCATCTGCAAATCATCATATTCGTACAGTGGCGTGTGGAGAGCAGCAGCATCCCTGGGTTAGGAGATGAAGGGCTTTCTAAGTCATTCTTGAATCCCTTTCCATCAAACGTATCTCATCTGGCCAGGTCAGCTCAGAACTAATTCATGCCAAGTTCATGCCAAACAGCATCCAGAAATGTAGAACAAACCTTAAGACGTTTTTCCAAAAATTCTGAACCGCCATCAGCTCCATAGGAAAATTCATACGGGAAACTCCAGTCACGAACGAGGAATATGAGAGACTAAAAAACACAAGTAGGAAACAAATAGAGGGCTCATTAGTAATGTGCTCTCCAGTGTGGGCTTGATCCACTGATGTCCAGGCACTCTTTGACTACACTGGACTCTGGATCAGGCCCTATGTTGTTTGGCTTTTGCCTCATCTTCCACAAGAAAAACGACAACTGGCGCTGGGTGGATAATACAAACATAATTTTACAGGTTATCTTCACAGATAAATAAAAACGTAGCCTTGTTCACACCCACTTTATGCTCACTTCCCACAAATATTCAAGCCTTCAAGTTTCACTGGCAAAAAAGACTGTCGAGAAATGAATTTCAAAGTCACATGCAAAATATTCATGGCCGAAGTGCTCACATGCTCATCCAGTCAAGGAACAGAAGAAAATACCATGTGACTTGAATCACCAATCACAACTGAGCAACACTGAATGTTGAATATTCATCATCTTGCCATAGAAATATCAAATACCATATATAAAATACATGCACAATTTTAAAAGTTACTGCTCCATCAAATTGGAAAACAATAGATACATTTAAGGAAACAGTGAGATGAACAACAGGAGGCTACATTTATTTTCTAATTATTCACTGTGAATTATTCACTCAGCTCCAGTGGCAACTTCTTCGGGTCCTGAATTTGTGATTATTTTGGGTGAAACACTGCCCTGTGCAATGGGTGCTCTTGGGACTGAAGGGGAACCAGTGTGGTGCACAGACCATTGTGCCGGGACTCCCACTCTGTGATTAGCTGTTCCACAGATGAAAACCCCCTGCCCAAAATTTGCATACAATACTATATATCTAATGGCCATTTGAGGCTCTAGATTGAAAAGCACCGCCAATTATTTGGGCCCTTCCTGTTCTATCTAGAATGTGAGCATTTGGATAGAACAATAGGTAGGCGCATATTCTGCAAAATTTAAAGGAAGTTTGCTAACCAGCACAAAGGGAACAAGCTCCCTAACTTCAGCCACAGTTAGTTTTATCCTATGGGAAATTAACAGCTTTGAATTTTTTTTTTTCAGCCTCGACTGGGCATCTTTCCAAGCTGCCTCTTAATGAGAAACATATGTAGCATGAGAGGATAAATATGAAATCACGGAGTTTTGTAATCTTTATTGAGGCAGCCAAAGATTCTGTTCAAGAAATAAATAAATGCCAATGTGGTCAAGTTACAATTGTTTCAAAAAATAATTTTCAAGGCATGTCCTGCATTCAAGATCTGATTTACACAGCACGTACCTAAGCGACAGAGTATGTGACTGGGGTTTGGAGAGGCAGGCAGTTGCATGCAGAAGCCAAAAACGGCCCTGCAGAAATGCCAGGGTTGCTCTCGCACAGATGAACAAACAGGTCAATAGCTGGAAATATGTTTATTGGAAATGCAGAGAAAAAATGGCTGTTGCTTAAAATAAAAATTACACCGAGAGCGAGTGAGCAAGAGCGAGACCTCTTTCCCTCCTTATTCTCTCTCCATAAAGCATTGTCTTTAGAGAGAAAGTGAGACATAAAATTGACAACTGCTACGAACATTACAATCTGTGAAAAATGTATGTATCTGTCTATTTCAGACTACACCCTTCTCCAAGGTTAGGGCGACACAGCAAGGGAAGGTATGACTGTAGCACGGGTAGGCGTAGCCCCACTAGCTTTAATCTAGCTAGCATAGGTAACAATAGTGTAGCCACAGCAGCAGACGCTAGCAACCAGAGAACATACTGAGGGTCCCCGTGGGCTTGTACCCCGGTTGCTACCCTGTGCCGCCACATCCTCATTACTATTGTTAACGGTGCTAAATTGATGCTAGCACGGGTCTGCCTACCCATGCTACAGTCACCTTCGCTTGTAGTTCAGATAATCCTCTGGCACACCTCTGTAACAAGACCCGTTTTCACAAATAGGTTACACACGCTCTGTACTCTGACTCCGATTCAGAAGTCATTGTGTGTTTTCAGCACGGTGGCCGAGGCGCCCCAGCTTCCCCTTGCTTTGTTGCACCTCAGGCCAGCCCAAGCTGTACACCAAGAGTGACACCTTTCCCAGAGGCAGCAAGTCAGTCAGGCAGCTCCGTGTAGGCAGGGCCTCAAGGCTTTTCTCAGCTACCACTTCATTCTTGCCCATATTTCCTTACGTACGCTGGTTCCCACAGCTTCACGCACAGAGTCCTAAATTTTAAGGCCAGAAGGGACCCCTGTAATCCAGTCTGACCATCTGTGTACCCCAGGCCACAGAACCTCCCCCAGTGCCTTCAGAAAGCCTGACAATCTCAAAGTGATGGGAAATCTTCCACATCCCTAGGTTAAGTTATTCCAATGGTTAGTTTACCCTCAGTATTAAAAATAAATAAATAAACTTTGCACCTTATTTTTAGTCAGAATTTGTCTAGCATCAGCTTCCAGCCATGAGATCTAATTATGTTTTTTAATGCTAGACTGAAGAGCCATTTACTATCAGAAATCTCTTCCCATGTAGGTACTTGTAAACCATGATCAACTCCCCTCTTAATTGTCTCTTGGATGAACTAAATAGATGCAGGTTGTGAAGTCTCTCACTGTAAGGCAGGTTTTCCAGACTCTCAGTCATTTTTGTTGCTCTTTTCTGAACCCTTTCCAGTATTTCAACATCCTTTTTGAAGTGTGGACACTGGAACTTACCGGACACTGTCTCCAGGAATGGCCCCACTAATGCCGTATTCAGAGGTAACACCAGCTCCTTACTCCTGCTTCATGTTCCCCTGCTTACACATCCCAGGACTGCGTTCATCTTCTTACATAAAGCATCACATGGGGAGTTTGTGTTCAGTTCATTATCTACCATTACCCGGCTCGTTCACCTGCACATCTACCAATGTGATATATGCCGTCATGTGCCAGCAATGCCCCTCTGCCATGTACATTGGCCAAACCGGACAGTCTCTACGCAAAAGAATTAATGGACACAAATCTGACATCAGGAATCATAATACTCAAAAACCAGTGGGAGAACACTTTAACCTGTCTGGTCATTCAATGACAGACCTGCGGGTGGCTATCTTACAACAGAAAAACTTCAAAAACAGACTCCAACGAGAGACTGCTGAGCTGGAATTGATATGCAAACTAGATACAATCAACTCAGGATTGAATAAGGACTGGGAATGGCTGAGCCATTACAAACATTGAATCTATCTCCCCTTGTAAGTATTCTCACACTTCTTATCAAACTGTCTGTACTGAGCTATCTTGATTATCACTTCAAAAGTTTTTTTCTCTTACTTAATTGGCCTCTCAGAGTTGGTAAGACAACTCCCACCTGTTCATGCTCTCTGTATGTGTGTATATATATCTCCTCAATATATGTTCCACTCTATATGCATCCGAAGAAGTGGGCTGTAGCCCACGAAAGCTTATGCTCTAATAAATTTGTTAGTCTCTAAGGTGCCACAAGTACTCCTATCCTTTTCAGTGTCACTACATTCCAGGATGCTGTGTCCCATCTGGGTTATCTACCTTATTTGTTCCTAGATGCCTGCCCTGGAATTTGGCTGCATTAAAATGCAGGTTGTTCGAATGAGCCTATCTTACCAAGCGATCCAGGTCGAGCAGTATAGCTGCCCAACCCCCATCCTTATTTATCTCTCGCCACCAATTTGTGTGTTGTCTGCAAGTTTTACCAGTAGTCAATTTCCGTTTTCTTCCAGATCATTGATGAAGATATTGAACAGCACTGGGCCAAGAATCCCTCCCTGCTGATCCCACTAGAAACACCCCCACAGGATGATATTCCCTATTTACAATTACTTTTTGTGATCTGTCAGCGAACCAGTTTTAATCCAGTGAATAGGCACTACGCTCATTTTGTATAACACTAATTTTTTTCAATGAGAACGGCTCCTGGGACTAAGTCAATGTCTTACAGAAGCCTGAGCCTATGATGTCCACACAGTGGTACCCTTTGCTGGGCTCCTAAATCCCGCCCTCAGTCCCCACGTCAGTGCTGCACCCAACCTCTAATGCTACAAAAATCTGTTCCCACCTCCTGCACCGCTTTCCAGCCACACAAGCGGGTCAACTGACGTGCTCACCCAGAGCTGGAACCAAAGGAGTATGGTAATATGACTGACTTTGCTCAAAGACAAAGACAGACTGGGTAGGCTGCAGATTTAAGGAACTGCTAAGCAACCGCCTCATGATTAGCATCTGTAGCAGCTGCCTGATGGATCAGCTTCTCTATCCCCACCGCATCTGCTTTTTATTTATTCATTCATGTTTGCTTCCAGTCGGAGCGGGCCTGTGAAAGCAGGTAATCCTCTCACTGCGCCATTCACTCCTCTGGCATCTCTTGCCAGCTAAAGAGGCTAGAGACACATCCTCCGACGTTCTCCATTTAAAATGCCTGCTTTATTTCGAGTGGGAAATGGAAGTACAAATAAAACTGTTTCTTACCGGTGAACGGAATCACCTTTAAATTGATCTTTTCCATAGACCTACCCTCTCAGTCATCAGGAAGAATGTTTATTAAATTTAAGGCCCCTTATTCTGCAGGGCAGCAGAAATTCCACTGGAACCAAGGGACAGCACGGAAGTGGGTTATAGTCTATACCTAGTCAGTGTTCTGATCCTGCCCGTGTGCTATGCTGTGCTGCCAGTGACGTTCCATCTGATGATCCATCAATACATCAGCCTGATCTCAGTGCCTTGAATCACACCGTCAGCCGAGGGACGGTACTCTGTGCTGCCCTGGGGAAGCACTGCCTGTGACTGCTGTTCCTGCTTTCTCACTCCCTGGGCTGGAGTGCTGCAGGAGAAGTGTGCTCTGCCACTGGGAAATTCATCCCCAGGCCTATGCACCACTTACATCCTTAAAATAGGGCTCCATTGGGACTTTAGTGGTGCACGGGGTGAATTCCATCCATGGGGCCTTTTGTCATTACAGCAAAGCCTCACGGGCCAATAGGCTCTGCCTGAGTCCCAGCCTGCCTTGTCCAGAATAGTGCCCAGGGGTCCGCAGGTTGGGGAGACTTTCATGGGGAAAACAGAGAGATCTTGGACTTTGCTAGAGAGCAGAGGAACAAGACGCCTTTCCTTGGTGCCTCTGCTCAGCAAGGTCTCACAGTGCCTTGGAGGGATAGCTCAGTGGTTTGAGTGTTGGCCTGCTAAACCCAGGGTTGTGAGTTCAATCCTTGAGGGGGCCATTTGGGGATTTAGTTGGGGACTGGTCCTGCTTTGAGCAGGGGGTTGGACTAGATGATCTCCTGAGGTCCCTTCCAACCCTAATAATCTATGATTTATTCGGGTTCCCTTGCTCCCCAAATCGCAAACAGCAGTGACACCTGCTGGCGAGGCCAAAAGGTTCCTATCGAAGCTAATCTCTGCTAGAGAATAACCTGAGCCGTGAAGGTCACGTTACCCACCTGGAAAGGTTTCAGGAAGGTTTCCTCCATGGCCAGCCTGCCGTATTCCGTAAAGAGCTGAAACGAGGAGCAAAACAAGGAGGGAACTCTTAGTTTCAAAGTCTATCGTGCAGTACAGCTGGTTTTGCGCCATGCAAGGGCTAGCGTCACTATTTGGTTTCTAGGTTTGGGTCTAAGAGTGCCGTTTCCAGGGCTGTAGCTAAGGTCTGCTTGGTTGTGCATGTTCAGCTCGCAGTTTGGAGGTATATTAAGCTGCTGTTAATATCAGCTGTGCTCAGTCTTGACGTAAACAATCTCAGTACAGAATTCTTGGTTGCCAAATAAGTGTGTGTGTGTGTGTGTGGGGGGGGTGTTAATGTATAAATGGATTGAGTCTTCTGCTGGTTTGTGCGCTGGCATCCCCCAGTGCTTCCCATGCCACACCAAATTGTCACATGCCT
The DNA here is from genome assembly GCF_028017835.1 of Emys orbicularis. NCBI lineage: Eukaryota > Metazoa > Chordata > Testudines > Emydidae > Emys > Emys orbicularis. Next base: position 7,559,729 of record NC_088686.1, on the reverse strand, counting down.
GGAGCCTTTGACCATTTGAACACTGATGGAAATAGGATTAAGAAACAGGCATTCCCCCTGAGAGGACTGAATGCTGCAGCCTGGGCTCCAAACATCCATTGACTAAAGACTGTGGGGTTAGCCCCTAACATCTCACCCAGGTTTCGGTTTGGATTTTTTTTTGGCATATGCTAGATTTGGAGGTTCTCCAACCTTTGGCCTATTTCTGAACAGAGGCAAAATCTACTACATCACAAGTCCCTAAAAATGGATCCACATGCTAAAAAACCCAACCCCCAATGTTATTTCAAAATGAGTGGGTGTTTTGGGAGGGGGTGTCTTTTTTTTAAATATCAGCAGATATTTACCCTGTAAACTGGGCTGGCCAAAACCATGCAGAAACCATCATCCTGTGAGAAACCGGAGTCGTTCCAGGCTGATTTTGGCTTTTCTTTCTCTGCCCCCTCACCTAGTTTTCCAATAAGAAAATCCAAGCACACCAAACTACCCAAAGACTTCATCAGAGGATGGATGGGGCAGCCGTTACCAAAACATTCCATTCATTACATGCCCCTAGACAACCAGGGCCATATGCCCAAAGTTTAATCAGCCCAGCAGCATTTGTGCCACCATTCGGGATCCCCGTTTCTGAAGTTATAACACCAGTATCCATCCTCCTCTCTGGGCTCTTTCAATGACCAGAAGGAGAATCTGCCACCCAGTGCTACGTAAACTGTACGACTGTTGTCAACTTTCCACTCATTATGGGCAAGACTGTGGAGGTGGTGAGCTTCCACTCCCGGGTGTAGCCCCATCATCTGCGCTAGGGCTACTCAGAGGAGTAAGGGCGCTACAATCTACTCCTATGAGTCTTTCCTGGATTAATCTTTGTCTCCCTCTGAGCACATTGATCTGACCGGTGCTAACTGCTCTCAGGTACAGTGGTGAAGGGTGGCAGTATAAAACCCTAAGGCAGATAGCTAACTGTGAAACAATGGATATCTGAACCACAGATGCCCTTAATTCCCTCAGACCAAGGGATTTATAACTAACACAGCTGGTTGCGAGACGTTGCCAATAAGCAGCTGCAGGATGAGCAGAACAATCCAGTACAGAGCACGCTTTTAGCAAGGTCTGGGGGCGGGGCGCTCAAGTGCCCCAGATAGCTTTGTGCCCCCTTTATTGAAAGCCAGCTAGAAGTATCTCAGTCCCCATGTCAGAAGAAGACTGAGCTGAGGAAATTGGCCTCCGCTTCCTTGGAATTGATTTTTACAGAGAAATTCAAAGCCACAGGCCCTCCTGAGTTCAGCAGCAAAAGGCTGGAGGGACAGGTACCCACAGAGCTAGAGGGCGGGAAATGCGCCGCTTTGCCAATGCAGAAGCACATCATGACCACAGGGGTGGATTCAAACAGCCCCTCTGGTCTTTTGTTGCCTTGTTTTATCTTCTGGCTTTTCTCTCCATCCCTGAGTCTGTGCCCCGGTTTGCCCTCCACACACGCCATCCGACAAGCTACAAAAGAGGCTGGGTCAGAAATCTAGGTCTCCTTGCTGACCCCGCCATCTGCCGGCTCAGCCAGGGCCTGCTCCTGTTCCCACTGAGACAATGGGAGTTCTGCCATTGACTTCTATGCTAGATGGACCAGGTCCAAAGTAGATGGGCTTAAATAGCTTAGAGGAAACAGGTCCCCCCCACCCGTGACTGTTCCTAACTGCCCATTCACTGCAGAACAATAACCTCTATACCAGATGAGAGCCCTTTGTTTATTTATTTAAATGCACGTTTCCAGTGCAGAAGGCAAGCAGGCCAAAATGAGGAGTTTTAGGACAAGCACCACCCATGAAAGCATGATAGATTAACGCCCCTCTTCTGCCCCCCCCCTTGCCCCGCCAAGAGCTCCAGGAGGTTACCTGTAAGTGCTGGAGATCATCTTCTTGAACGTTCTGGGATAAGTTGTACACCTGTATTTAAAAGGAAATGTTTAGAGGACTTAAAATGTCCTGCCCTTCCTGTACAGCCTTCACAATGGCCTTTCAATTAGCTACATTCTGACTCAAAACCAATATTACATTATTTATTTGTATTACAGGAGTGCCCCGAGCCGAGGCCCGTCAGAGTGGGGCCCCGTTGTGCAAGGCACTGTACAGACATAGTACAAGACTGTCCCTGTCCCAGCGAGCGACCCGTCCAGCAGGCGCTCCTAGAGCCCACACACACACACACACACACGCACACACGCTGCTCTGGACAATGCACCAGCAGGCTGCCACAGGCTGGGGCCCAGGAGGTGTGGGCCAGGCACTTCAGCGGGTCTTTTTTCCTATTACTTGGGGCAGGAGCAGCTGAAGCTCCCTAAAAGTGGGGGGGCCACCAGCGCCTGAACCATGGCCCTGCCCCCGTGTGCCACCCCTTCCCCCAAGGTCCTGCCCCCGAGCCCCCACTCCTTCTCCCCAAGCCCCCCGCCCTCACGCCGCCCCATCCCCCAAGGCCCTGCCCCCGCATCTTCCCCCCCAAAACGCCACCCCCCACTTGCTCCTCTCCTCCCCACCATTGCTCGCCCTTACGGCTGGTAAAAAGTGATGGGGCCATGGCCCCCTGCCCTGCGCCCCCCCCCCTTCTGGCACCCCTGATCTGGGGTGTTGAGCTTGGCACCATTTTGGTTAGCACTGTCCTCCCGCCTCTGCCTGGTCTCCTGCAGGACCCCCGGGGCAGTGCCCATCTGCACAGGCAGGCTGGCTGGGGGCTAGAACAGTGAGCCTCTGGCAGCTTATGCAGAGATGTGTCACGATATGATAAACACCATCAGCTCATGGGAGCCGACCTATGGCTGCTTCCCCAAACCATCCCTCCTCAGCCCCTCCACGTTAATGGGGGAGATTATGTGGCCACCCGCTGTTGTTCCTGGCCCTGTGGTGCACAGAGATGAGGGCCCCAGGCACCTGACAGACTTCAGCGAGGTCCATCTGGGACTGGAGCACGTCTCAAGCAGGGGAAACGCATTCCTTCCCGGTGCCAGTGGCAGCCCTGCCTTCAGGGTCAAAATGGCGAGGAGCCTACTGGGAGGCGTGGTAGATACACTAGAGGGTAGGGATCGGATACAGAGGGACCTAGACAAATTAGAGGATTGGGCCAAAAGAAACCTGATGAGGTTCAACAAGGACAAGTGCAGAGTCCTGCACTTAGGACGGAAGAATCCCATGCACAGCTACAGACTAGGGACCGAATGGCTAGGTAGCAGTTCTGCAGAAAAGGACCTAGGGGTCACAGTGGATGAGAAGCTGGATATGAGTCAACAGTGTGCTCTTGTTGCCAAGAAGGCTAACGGCATTTTGGGCTGTATAAGTAGGGGCATTGCCAGCAGATCGAGGAACGTGATCGTTCCCCTTTATTCGACATTGGTGAGGCCTCATCTGGAGTACTGTGTCCAGTTTTGGGCCCCACACTACAAGAAGGATGTGGAAAAATTGGAAAGAGTCCAGCGGAGGGCAACAAAAATGATTAGGGGGCTGGAGCACATGACTTATGAGGAGAGGCTGAGGGAACTGGGATTGTTTAGTCTCCAGAAGAGAAGAATGAGGGGGGATTTGATAGCTGCTTTCAACTACCTGAGGGGGGGTTCCAGAGAGGATGGAGCTCGGCTGTTCTCAGTGGTGGCAGATGACAGAACAAGGAGCAGTGGTCTCAAGTTGCAGTGGGGGAGGTCTAGGTTGGATATTAGGAAACACTATTTCACTAGGAGGGTGGTGAAGCACTGGAATGCGTTACCTAGGGAGGTGGTGGAGTCTCCTTCCTTGGAGGTTTTTAAGGCCCGGCTTGAAAAAGCCCTGGCTGGGATGATTTAGTTGGGAATTGGTCCTGCTTTGAGCAGGGGGTTGGACTAGATGACCTCCTGAGGTCCCTTCCAACCCTGATATTCTATGATTCTATGATTCTAATTCTGGCCCATAGTTTGCAAGGTGCACTGGGAGCTCCCAGGATGAGCAGAGCTATACACAGGGATGTGCGCAGGAATTTAAAATTGACCCCCTTTTGGAGGGGCACATTCTGTGCCCCTGCCGAGGCCCAGTGCCGGAGGAGCTCGCTCTCCCACCATCATTCCTATCGCTGTAGTCCCGGGGCGGGAGGAGCTGTCAGCTCCCACCACGGCCTTGGGGCCGGAGAAGTTCTGTGCCCCCAACGATTATTGGGGGGCCCAGGCCCCTGCTTGCCTCGCCTTGTGCACTCCCCTGGCTATCCAATACAAGAGACGGTTGTTCTTAATTATCTAGAGGAGGGTTCCTATAGCTGCAGTACAGAACAGTTCCAGCAAAGAGACACGATCTAGATTTTCCTCACATCCTCCTCCAATCATGTGCCCACAACTGCCCCATCAATGGGGCTGTCAGTGGGTCTCAGCTCCCCTAGAAGTCAGTGACTAGCAGTAGAGTTAAGCCAATAGCGGCAGTTTTTTAAAATCCCCACCCACCATCCTTCTGCGAATGATGCATAGATTCATCGCTGTATTACCTGGATTGAGCTGATCATAGTGCTAAGGGCAAACACGGTGGCTGAATCCCGCAGAGTCGACTGGCTGTCAAACGTCCCCTGCGTGTCCATCAGTAGCACTGCAACCTGCAGGGCAGAGAGGTCGGAATTAGTGCTCTGAGCCCAATGGAGCTTTTCAATCAAATCGCTCTCCAGTGCCAAACCGTGGTGGAGGAAACCAAGACATGACTACACCATCTTGCTGGCTGTCTCACTACACACGCCTCGGGCTTGGAAGAAATGAAGCACACTGGAACGGAGAGGGAAACACAATCCCCAGTGACTTCTGATCTCCCGATGGCTCCAGGTTATGAAGAGAACACAGCTAACTAAGCTTCATTAATTCCAGCCCAAAGAGGGATGGGCCTTCATTTTGAGAGGAACTTTTTAAAGCCATTTCCTGTAGCCATGGATGTGTTGTCTTAATAATCCCATTCATTTCATATCTCAGGAGCCAAATATGGCAGCATGACCACACACAATATAGGGTCCAATCCAATGCCCACAGACGCCACTGACTTCTCTGGGTGTTGGATTGGGCCTCTAGTGAGTGAAGATGTGCCATTCTCCAGCCAGTCCTACAGGAGAGCAGCAGTATTCTGCAAGGGACCTGGACCCAAGAATCATAAAAACGTAAGAACAGCCATACTGGGTCAGACCGACAGTGGCCAATACCAGGTGCCCCAGAGGGAATGAACAGAACAGGTAATCATCAAGTGATCCATCCCCTGTCGCCCATTCCCAGCTTCTGACAAACAGAGACTAGTGACACTATCCCTGCCCATCCTGGCTAATAGCCACTGATGGACCTATCCTCCATGAACTTATCTAGTTCTTTTTTGAACCCTGTTATAGTCTTGCCCTTCACAACATCCTCTGGCAAGAAGTTCCACAGGTTGATTGTGCGTTGTGTGAAGAAATATTTCCTTTTGTTTGTTTTAAACCTACTGCCTATTAATTTCAGTTGGTGACCCCTAGTTCTGGTGTTATGAGAAGGAGTAAACAACACTTCCTTATACCTATACCCCCTGATACTTAACACTTCCTTATTTACTTTCTCCACACCAGTCATGATTTTATAGACGTCTATCATATTCCCCCTTTGTTTTCTCTTTTCCAAGCTGAAAAGTCCCCGTTTTATTAATCTCTCCTCATACGGAAGCTGTTCCATACCCCTAATCATTTTTGTTGCCCTTTTCTGAACCTTTTCCAATGCCAATATATCTTTTTTGAGATGGGGCCACCACATCTGCATGCAGTATTCAAGGTGTGGGTTTATATAGAGGCAAGGGGATATTTTCGGTCTTATTATCTATCCCTTTCTTAAGGATTCCCAACATTCTATTCGCTTTTTTGACCAGCCATGGGACTCCTGAAAGCAGTAGAGATATAGCGTGTAACAGAGATTGTTCTTGCTCTTTGGATAGAGACTTAGATATTGTAGCAATGGGTGCATTAGAAATTGCTGAGATCTAAGGGATATGGCATCAAAGACCATCTAAAGGGATCAGGGCTGGCTCCAGGCACCAGCTTAACAAGCAGGTGCTTGGGGCGGCCAAGGGAGAGGGGCGGCATGTGCGGCAATTCGGGGGCGGCAGGTCCCTCACTCCCTCTAGGAGCAAAGGACCTGCCGCCGAACTGCCGCCACCGATCGCGGCTTTTTTTGTTGTTGTTGTTGCTTGGGGCGGCAGAAATGCTGGAGTCGGCCCTGAAAGGGATGCTTATCTAGGGAAAAACAGAGCAGCCATGTTAGAGCTCGGGGTAGGGGAACCCAAAGGCAGCCCCCGAACAAAGGGATGTGCTGGCACCGGGCACCCCGCGTACCTTTTTACCGTCCGGTTTGTCCACAAGAAAGAGTTCACTCCATATCTGAATGCCAGTCGTCTCCCGCTCAGACCCTCCTCGCCACGAGAAGCCCGTCAGTGGTTCGTTGTAATCGCCGAGCCAGTCAATGGTTTCCTGGGAGTGGGGAGAGAATGCATCACCACAGCCCGTGCCCCTGGGTTCTTCTCTCACCTGTGCTGCCTCCATCCCACGGTTATTCACACCAGTGGTTTCCTAGCAGGAAGCAAAGACCTCACAGCCTCCCCATTCAGTTCTTTTGATCAGCTGGACATGAAGAGGCATCTGAAGGATGGGCCCAAATCCAGGAGCCCCTCCCCAGTCACTGTGACAAAGCGGTGGCCATCAAGGATTGCATGCTTGCTGCTGATCCATGCCATGCCCAGTCGGAACCCAGACTGGGAAGAACTCAGATCCACCTGTTCTGAAACCACAGGCCCCTGACACCTGAGCTAACAAAGACTCTCCAACAGCAGGACGGTACTGACGGCATGCCCCTGAGCAGTACTGATTCTGTCCAGTAGAGGACAGTGGTACACTTACACCATAGCGAGTATACAACAGGACTTATGAAAACTAAGGGTCAGATTGTCCACGACGCCCCATTCGAGGTCAGGCACAAGGGAGCTGCAGGGAGTCAGCTATGGATCCCTGCTCAAGCACCAGCCAACCCCGAAGGAATTTAGAACAGCTGAGGTGCTGCTCTAACTTACACCATTCCTCCTTGGGCTCATGGTGATGGCTGTGCTCTTCCCCTACTTGCAGTCCCCTACCTCAGACCCATCTTCCAGGAGGTCCTCCTTGCTCTACTCCCCCATCCAACAGGCTGTGTCCCCCTGCTCATATCCCTAAAGACTCGCACTACCAGGGCAAGAGTACGGAGAAAGTGGAAGTTGGCACAGGGCCGGGCAGCCTGAGGTCCCTTGGCAGCCGCCAGCGGAGGGCAATGCCGCACAGCGTTCTCTGCTCAACACAGCGCAGCTTGAGGCCCTGCCGGCTGCATCAAAGGAACCTGCACCGCCCATCAGGGAGCATGCACTGGGATTGCACCAGCCCTCTAGTTAGGGAGGGGTACCAGCCTTCCAGAAAAATGCCTCATCGGCTGGGAGCCCAGACTACCATGGAGCTCAGATCTGGATATAGACCTGAATCCAAACTGCCCCACTGTCACGGGGAATTCAAATCCCAGCGGGGGCCCATTATAGAAGGCAGCCCAAGTGCCCCCAAAGTGAATCCAGGCTTCTGGCTCAGACCCTGCTCCAGTTTGCATGGGAGGGAGGTGTCATACCAGAGCAATGAGAAACCCTGCACAGCGAGCCACACCACGACTCCAGGACGGCACAAGGAGGCGTTAGTTACATCAAGGCTGTACTTGTACCTTGTTGTACATGTATCTCAGCATGAAGTCCATCAGGAACGATTTTCCTTTCCTGAAAGCTCCAGCGACAGACACAGCAACTACCTCTTTATCTCTCACAGCCTCCGAGAGCAGAATGCGGTTCAGCGCGGCCTCGTCCAGCTCAAAGGAATGGTCATCTTTCACAATGAGCACCTGGACTGGCCCCGCCTTCTTCACAGCTTCCTCCTCTTCAGAGCTCCACTCGTAATTCTTTTCTGAAAAGCCACCTTGTAAAAATAAACAAATAAATAAATAAAAACCCAAGAGCTGGTACCAACATGTTCAGAAATTAAACGGTGTTTCATTGGCCCTACCAAATTCACGGTCCATTTTGGTCAATTTCGCGGTCATAGAATTTAAAAAATCATAAATTTCATGATTTCAGCTATTTAAAGGTGAAATGTCACAGTGTTGTAATTGTAGGGGTCCTGACCCAAAACGGAGTTGGGGGAGGGGCGCATTGTTGTAAGGGAGGTTGCGGAACTGCTCCCCTTACTTCTGTACTGCTGCTGGCGGTGACACTGCCTTCAGAGCTGGGCAGCTGGAGAGCGGCAGTGGCTGGCTGGGAGCTCAGGTCTGAAGGCAGAGCCACCGACAGCAGCAACATAGAAGTAAGGGTGGCATGGTGTGGTATTGCCAACCTTACTTATCCACTGCTGCTGGCAGGGTACTGCCTTCAGAGCTGGGTGCCTGGCCAACAGCCGCCGCTCTCCAGTTGCCCAGGTCTGAAGGCAGTGCAGAAATAAGGGTGGCAATACTGCAACCCCCCTAAAATAACCTTGTGACCCCCCTGCAAGTCCCTTTTGGCCAGGACCCCCAATTTGAGAAACGCTGGTCTCCCCCATGAAATCTGTATAGTATTGGGTAATAGCACACAAAAGACCAGATTTCACGGGGGGAGACCAGATTTTACGGTCCGTGACACGTTTTTCATGGCCGTGAATTTGGTAGGGCCTTAGCTATAAAAGATGCCAGGATGGGGCCAATACACTTTTGCCAGGCTGGCCAAATACCGAATACCATCCTGAAATCTCCTCCGGTACCGTTAGGAACACAGCTGCTCAGACGTGACGTAAATTCTGATCAAAGCCACCCAGTGCTGCTCTTCCGTAATGAAATTCAGCCCTGGGCAGAATGCCCTTGGCAAAGCACATGCATCACTTCAGTCCCTGTGGTGGGGGTGTATTACACCTTTAAGGGACAGTCTGGGTGCAATCAGGAGGAAGCCTAGAAATAGGAACTGTGCCAGCCGGGGTCGGTTTGGAGGTCTTCTTAAAGGGAACCTGTTTTTTGTTAGTGTGGTTTTTGGTCTCCCCTTCTCAGATCCTGGACACTCCCACTTCGGTCTCTGAAACAGCAGGACTTACGTGGTGCACAGGCCTTGTGTATAGAGGTGAATTTCATCTGTACTGCCGAGCTCTGAGCACCAGCCAGCCTTGCAGCATTGCACCATCCTTCTGGGGTTAACAACCCACTGGAGAGATGGAGAATTGATGAGGCCAGTCGTGCTGCAGCCGAGGCTCTCAACAGCAGCCAGGGCACTCACCGTTTCTGGGCAGGCTCGATAAATGGCAGCACGCCAACTACACCGTCCCCATGATTCTCCAAGACAATGGCATTAAGATAATATAAGCTTTTAACGTTCAGCTCGGGATGCTCTGCACACACCCAGCAGTTATGGGGAAGACAGCACTATCAGGACAGCCATCCGCAGAGAACACGGCCATGGAGAGATGGAAGCTTATCGGCCACTCCCCTTTCACCATCCACAGGCTGCTCTTCACAGAAAGAAATCTGGGGTGATTGCCACAGCCCTCCGCTCACCTCTGGCCATGTAAATTCTCCTGGATAGCAGGGAAGGACCCTGTGAGCCAAATGTCCTTCCAGACCTCTCTGAGAAGTTCGTGGTTAAGGTTGTATGGGCTGTTCTAATGCCCTTGCGTCAAGAATTTTAAACATGGTGGCCTAAAGTTAGGCTCCTAGTCCCCACTTAGGTGCCTATAAAAGTGGCCTGATTTTCAAAAGTGCTCAGCTCCCATTGATTTCAAAGGAAAGGAGCTACATTCTACACATGCTTAAAGATGGTCTGGAAAAGGCAGAAAAAAAATCTTCTTGTGCTTCTTTATAAAGAAGGCCTAAAAGGCTGTCTTGTTTCCACCCCCACCCCCCACTTCTTTTGTGCCTTAGATATAAATAAAAAATAAATAAATGACTGCCTTGAAAGGAGTACTGCAGACAGGGATCTGGGGGTTGTAGTGGATCACAAACTAAAAATGAGTCAACAATGGAACACTGTTGCAAAAAAAGCGAACATCATTCTGGGATGTATTAGCAGGAGTGTTGTTAGCAAGACACAAGAAGTAATTCTTCCGCTCTACTCTGCGCTGATATGGGCTCAGCTGGAGTATTGTGTCCAGTTCTGGGCACAACGCTTTGGAAAAGATGTGGACAAACTGGAGAAAGTCCAGAGAAGAGCAACAAAAATGATTAAAGATCTAGAAAACATGACCTCTGAGGGAAGATTGAAAAAATTGGGTTTGTTTAGTCTAGAGAAGAGAAGACTGAGGAGGGACATGATAACAGTCATCAAGTACGTAAACGGTTGTTATAAAGACGAAGGTGATAAATTGTTCTCCTTAACCACTCAGGACAAGACAAGGAGTAATGGGCTTAAATTGCAGCAAGGGAGATTCAGATAAAACATTAGGAAAAGCTTTCTAACTGTCAAGGTGGTTAAGCACTGGAATAAATTGCCTAGGGAGGTTGTGGAATCCCGTCATTGGAGGTTTTTAAGAGCAGGTTAGACAAACACCTGTCAGGGATGGTCTAAACCATGATTTGGGGACTTCAGTAACTCAGCCAGAGGTTAGGGGTCTATTTTAGGAGTGGGTGAGGTTCTGTGGCCTGCAACGTGCAGGAAGTCAGACTAGATGATCATGATGGTCCCTTCTGGCCTAAAAATCAATGAGTCCAAGGTACCCTCTTTGTTTTGTGTTTGTGGATTTGTTTCTTTTGTTTGGCGGAGGAGTGCTCCTTGGGCCTGCCGCAGGCCTACCTTGATAACATTGATAAATAAACCCAGAGGGGGAAACAAAGGGTATGTCTACACTACCCGCCAGATCGGTGGGTAGTGATCGATCAATCGGGGATCGATTTATCGCATCTAGTGTAGACGCGATAAAATTGATCCCCGATCACTCTGCCGTCAACTACGGAACTCCACCGCAGCGAGAGGCGGAAGCGGAGTCGACGGGGGAGCGGCAGCAGTCGACTCGCCGCTGTCCTCACAGCCAGGTAAATCGACCTAAGATACGCCAACTTCAGCTACGTGAAGTTGCGTATCTTAGGTTGACACCCCCAGCCCCCCTCAATGTAGACCTAGCCAAACACTCTCCGGAGTGGGGCTAATTTACTCCAGGCCCTGTCACACCAGAGGGGGAAATGCTAAGCCCAGCGACGGAGGAGGTGCCTTGCCACAGAAGCTGCAGCTCAGACAACTGACTGACCTTGTCAGTAACTGGCCCAGAGTTACGAATTGTGGGACCCCAAGCTGATGAGGAATGAGCTGCCTCCCCTTCCAGTCCTGGGGGTACTGGGTGACAAGTTTCCCCCTGTCCAATCCTACCGCTGGAATAGGGATTGGGCCCAAAGTATCTCCTCCTCCCTTGAGTCCAACTGCTAGAAAGAGGGTGATGAATAGCTTCCTTCCTTTGTGGAAATTCCCACTGAAAACTGCGGCTTGTTGCTATGGGTTTCATACGGCAGCTAGGTCCTGGAACAAAGAAACAGTGTATAACTGGGCTATGGTTCTTGGTTTCCAGTAGAAACCAGCAGAGTCCAGATAAAGCATTCTAAACAGGGATTTCCTCTAGGGTCCCCTGATCCAGGGGCTGTGAACGGGGAAGATCAGGCGGTCACTTGCCGCCTTCTCCTTCTCCCTTCTCTCTAGCACCAGGTGTCAGAGTGATCCTCCAGCCCATGTGGATACTTCAGCAGTGCCAGCCCAAACAGCATGGAAACACCTAGGGAAGTGTGCAGAGCTTTCCTTTGCATATCTTCTGAATAGCAGGAACAATGTACAGTTTCTACTAAGGTGTGAAGAGCTGCCTGGGTTGATTTTCCATTGTTCTGTAGATATGAGTACAGAAAGGACATTATATCAGGTGCTTCTCTGTGCAAATTTCAGCTGTAACACACTGTTCCTATCACCTAAAAGATAAAACTGTAAGTACTTCCTTGTTTATTGAGAACTCTAGAGAACTCCCTTCACCTGTTCGCTGAAGGATACTGGTTATTTACTGGATCGGTGAGTCAAATGTTATTTTGTAGGCTGGTTTTGTGTGGCTAGAAATCACACAATTTTTAACTGGCATAGACCAGTTTCCAAGAACTCATAGATCAACCAACACAAAATTCATTTCTGGCAGTAACAGAAACAGAAACAGAAAGGAAAGAGAGCTGAGTTTCCCGAAAGGCACTTTTGTTTTTGCTGCTGTTCAAGCTAAACTCTTCTCTCTGTGCTATGGGTCAGCCTCTCGCTGGCCACACTTGCAACTGCGTCACTTGTCAAGCTGTTCATTAGTCAACTGCCAGGACTTACTTCCCCTTTCTTGTTAATAGTCTAATTACCGTTGATGTGACTAAAACAAGCTCCTCCAAAGCAAGGTGGTAGTCAGGCCTGATTTCTCAGAGGGTCACTTAATATGGGAAGATGAAGGAGATGAGACTTAAGCAGAGTCATATTTATGATGTCATCTGAGAGATGCAGCCTGCAAGCAAGATATCTGGTTCACCTAATCAGCCCATAGAATTATTGTAAATCTAAGGAAAAAAATAAGATCCATTTTCAGTTGTGATAGGAACGTCTACAAACTAAAATAAACTAAAATGCAACATGCTCCATATTCCTCCGAAATGCTGATACACAGCTGCAAATGCGGTGTCTGCAGCCGAGAAAACTAGATAAATTGTGTATCGCTGTGGCAAAAGTTTGGCATATGCTAGGGTTACCATATTTCCACAAGCAAAAAAGAGGACACTGGGGGGGGGAGGAGCCCCGCTCTAGCCCCGCCCCTGCCCCACCCCCATCCACTCCCTCCCACTTCCCACCCCCTGATTGCCCCCCTCAGAACCCCCAACCCCCCCGCTCTTTGTCCCCTGACTGCCCCCTCCTGGGACCCCTGCCACTAACTGCCCCCTAGGACCCCACCGCTTATCTAAGCCGCCCTGCTTCTTGTCCCCTGACTGCCCCCTCCTGAGAACGCCCTACGACCCTACCTGTCCCCTGACTGCCCCGACCCTTATCCACACCCCCACCCCATATTCACACCCCCGCCCCCAGACAGACCCCCGGGGACTCCCATGCCCTATCCAACTGCTCCCCGCCCCCGACAGGACCCCCAGAACTCCTGACCCATCCAACCCCCTCTGCTACCTGCCTGCCTCGACCCCTCTCCACACCCCTGCCCCCTGACAGCCCCCCCCAGAACCCCAGACCCAGCTAACCCCCCCTGCTCCCTGTCCCTGACTGTCCCAACCCCTCTCCACACCCCTGCCCCCCTGACAGCCCCCCCAGAACCCCCGACCTATCTAACCCCCCCCCCCGCTCCCTGTCCCTGACTGTCCCAACCCCTCTCCACACCCCTGCCCCCCTGGACAGCCCCCCCAGAACCCCAGACCCATCTAACCCCCCCTGTCCCAACCCCTCTCCACACCCCTGCCCCCCTGACAGCCCCCCCAGAACCCCAGACCCATCTAACCCCCCCTGTCCCTGACTGTCCCAACCCCTCTCCACACCCCTGCCCCCCTGACAGCCCCCCCCCAGAACCCCAGACCCAGCTAACCCCCCCTGCTCCCTGTCCCTGACTGTCCCAACCCCTCTCCACACCCCTGCCCCCCTGACAGCCCCCCCAGACCCATCTAACCCCCCCGCTCCCTGTCCCTGACTGTCCCAACCCCTCTCCACACCCCTGCCCCCCGGACAGCCCCCCCCCAAACTCCCGACCCATCCAACCCCCCCTCCCTGTCCCCTGACCAGGGCCGGCTTTAAAGAGCCCAGGAATCGGGCTGCGCTCCAGCCGGGGTTGCGGGGCTTGGGGCCGGGCCGGAGGTGCTCGGCCGGCGCTGCTGGTGCCCGAGCCGGGTCCGGGCTGGGGGTGCTGGGGCCCGGGCCGGGTCCGGGCTGGGGGTGCTGGGGCCCGAGCTGGGCCGGAGCCGCTGGGGCAGCCGGGCGCCGCTCGGCCCGGGCCGGAGGGAGCCGCTCGGCCAGGGCCGCGCCTCCCCGGAGCTCTCCTCCTCGCGCCCCCCCCGCCCCAGCTTACCTGCTGCTGCCTCACGCTTGCCCCTGCTTCTTTTCAGACTTCCCGCGAAGATCTGATTCGCGGGAAGCAGGGGAGGGGGAGGAGCAGGTGGGCGGAGCGTTCAGGGGAGGGGAGGAGGGGGAAGACAGCTGCGGGGCCGGACAGCGTGGTAAGGCTGCAGGGGATGGGGGGAGCCGGGAAGGGGCTTTGGGTGCCCTGCGGCGCTTGGCCGCCGCTTTTCTATCTATAAATAGCCAACCGGGGGGAAATCCCGGACATTTTTAGATTTTTAAAAATCCCCCCCGGACGGCTATTTATAGACCGAAAAGCCGGACATGTCCGGGGAAATCCGGACATATGGTAGCCCTAGCATATGCATGCAGCTATGAGAGATCATATTATAGAAATGGGTCTTTGGAAAGCAGTCAAACATAATCAATTCAGCATTGTTTGTTTCTTTGGAAAGAGCCTCGCCCTGCAGCCCGTACTGACAGGAACAGTCTCAGTAGAGATCGGTCCTGTGAGTAAAGGTTCCAAGGTCAGGCTCTTAGAAAACCAATTTGTGCATGTCTGCTCTGCAAGCGCTACTCACATGCGTGCTTGCCTGCATGACTATGCCCTTCCTCACAGAAGTAAGAGTTTGCAGGACTGGGCCTTTTGCCTTTGGAACCTAATTAGCAAAATTTGAGGTCGGCCCATGGATTGAACCATGCAAATAAGCAAAAGTGGGGGGGAAACCTTTAGTGAACCACTTCATCAGTCTGTCTTTATCCCTCTGAACTCAAACATGAAACTACTGCATCATGCTGCTCATCGGGCCGGGTCTTTCACAGGACTAGTTTGAATCCTGCCCAGTTCAGTAGCGATGACGGTTCGGAGTCCTCTTTGAAACTGTCTTTATCCAGACTGTCTACATTGCGAAACCACCACCGTGTTACTAAGAATGGCCTCACCAGACAGGCCTAAAACTGAATGGTCACGGGGAGCAAAATTAAACTCTTCCCCCTAGGTGTGATCCCTCCAAGAGCCTTCTGGAGAGGACTTCAGGCTCTAGGACAGGGAGTCTGGCCTTTACAAACGACATTAACCAAGGGAGCTTACTCAAACTTGGCATATCCCCATTTTAACCGCACATGTTTTACTCAGCCCTGCTGCTGCTGCCGGTGTTCTACTCACTCTGCTCATGCTGAACTAACACAAAACAAGCCAACCAGTCAGCTCCTGTAATGTGAGTCCTCAAGGGCTTGGAAGAGGCAGCTTCATTCTGAGTGTATGGCAGAGCTGAGTGGTAGCAGAAATCTCATGTCCTGTTCCTTGAAGGATGCTTGCCCAGAATCCTGCATTTTAGCAGCCTGGTTGGAAGTTTAAGCAAAATGGTGAAAATGAAGCATAATGTGGGGGGAGGAGGGAGAGAAAGGGATTTTCTAGCATAATGGAGTGTATTGATCCTGCTCCAAGTGTTGAGTAGATGAAGGACCACAGCAGCATCCCTTAAGTTCAGGGGTTGTCAGGGGTGTGTGATCTGGACAGCTCAGGTGCTCAGTTCCCTCAGGGAGGGGGATGCGGTGAGGTGGTCGTGAAAGTCGGAAAGGACTGGCTGGTAAACCTCTCTTTTTGACAGTCTCAAGCTTTGGTTGCACAAAGCCTTCCTGCTTGGTTTTCATTCCACATCCTGGTTGAAGGAGGCCTTCAGAGTTTTGTTTAAACCCCTGAGGGTGGGTCTGACAGGATGGCTTGCCCCCTGGGCTGGAGAGCATGGGATGAGGCCAACCCTGATTAAAGATGAGCCCCACCTTAGTGGGATCAGGAAATTCCCTATAAAGGGCAGCCGGTGGCTGTAGAAAGTGGGGGATTGCCCACAAAAATGGAGGCCTACAGACCGATTGCTCTTACGTCCTGTCTGGGTAAAATCATGGCAAGAATGGTGAGTGAATGACTGGTTGCCTGTTTGAAAACAATGGCATTCTAGGTGCAGAGTGATTTCAGGAGAGGAAGATGCACCATAGGCTGTATTGTTAAATTGGAAACTGAAATACAAAGAAGTATGAGACACAAAGATTTTGTGATAGCTGTCTTTCTAGATATTGAAAAAGCATATGACATGCCATGGAGGGAAAGCTTATTGTACAAAGTAGATACAATATGGATAAGGGGAAGAATGTATGGATGGATTAGAGAATTTTGGAGTACAAGGACCATACAAGATGGGAAAGTTATGCCAAATATATATAGTATTAAAAATGGCACACTTCAGGGAAGTGTTATCAGCCCAACCTTCTTTAACACTATGATAAATGATCTTCCAAAACAAATAAGTGCTGGGTAAGTGCCACTCTGTTGGCAGGTGATTGTGGTCTGTGGATTAGGAAGAGGAATACTGAGGTGGCAGAAAAGAGAATTGAGAAAGCATTACGAGTGACTTCAGACTGGGGAAATGCTGGGGGTTTCAAGTTCTCCATTACTAAAATTAGAAGAATTGACCTTTACAAAAGGGAACATAGGCACTGACTCCTTGGGTGCTGGAGCACCCACAGGGAAAAAATGGTGGGTGCTGAGCACCCACTGGCAGCCACGCTATCAGCGCGTCCCCTACCCCCGCCAGTGCCTCCCACCCACCAGGGCCAGCTGACCCCCCCAAATATAAGGAGAGAACACACACACCCTCAGCAGGGCTGATGCTAACACCCTTCATAGCCCAGAACGGGGCTATCATAGAGACTCAGGCAAGAGGAACTGATTGGCCGCCCCGCCAGATAGAGCAAACCCTGTGCAACACTCCACCTGACCAAAGGGGGCGCTGTCGTAACAGCA
Source organism: Emys orbicularis (assembly GCF_028017835.1). Classification (NCBI taxonomy): domain Eukaryota; kingdom Metazoa; phylum Chordata; order Testudines; family Emydidae; genus Emys; species Emys orbicularis. The sequence goes on along the minus strand of NC_088686.1, from coordinate 7,542,875 downwards.
CGCCAGCTCACAGCAACCTATAGCACACAATTCTAGAACTCTGCATGCCGTTCGACTTAAAATGTGCATGCAGCTGTTGAAAGATCAGGAAAAGCTAAACAAAGTCAAAACTTCGAGTCATGGGAAAATTAATTAGTAATGGATGGGAAGCCACTTGTCTGAGTGTGGATTTGGATTTATTTTACAAACTTACATGTAAAAAGGAGACAACAGCTATAAAAAATGAAGTGTACCAGCATATAGATGAAAAGTGAAGTCATCTTTGTCAAATATATACAGACGGGTCCAAAAAAGAAAAAATAGGAAGAGTAGGGACAGCATATTGTCTACCAAAATTAGGAATTAGCACATCTAAAAGAATATCTGGTTCTGTAGCTGTCACGACAGCAGAACTAGTAGCAATAATTAAACTGGATCTAGGCTGGATCACCAGCCATGGTGGCCATTTTTTCAGGCTCACTATCAGAACTTATGGCAATAAAAAAGGGTGTCTCTGTATGTAAAAGTGATTGAATCAATGAAATTACATTTCGAATAACAGAGTTAGTACAGATGGGGATACAAGTAGCATTAGCCTGGATCCCAGCACATATCAGGATTGTGGGGACGAGAGAAGAAAGGAAACAGAACGCCTGGTCTGTGGTAGCCAGAAAGCCAAAAAGCCCCCCAGGGACTTTTCCCTGAGGTTTTTATTCTTTCTACTTCCCTGCTTACAACACTTCTAACTGGTTAAATTCTTGCGCATAGAAGAAGCATACAGTGTACAACAACATAAGATAACAAACCCATATCTTGTGCACGTGAAAGCCAGCTGCGAGGGTGATGATCAAGTCAGCCAGTAAGTTTCCTAATCACAGACGCTGGGGTGAAGGCCACTCCTGCCTCGTAGCCACAGACACAGTGTGCCGCACCTGTGAGCTGACGATTCGGGAGCTATGCGTCCCTACAAGGATAACAGGGAACAAACTGGCAGACAAAGCGACTAAAAGCTCTATGAGAAATGGAAGGATTGACACAGAAATACCCTTGAGTGAACAAGAACCCAAAAGCCTAGTACAGAAAAATTTAAAGGAAGAATGGCAAAAAATTTGGATCAGAGAAAAAAAGGGGAAGAAGATTTACAACAGGATTGCTTGTCGTACCAGAGTTCCAAAAGGTGTGGTTACATAGTCACTTGGCATTCAGCGTGCTGGTGCACGAATCCCGTCCCTGAGCCTCGCTCAACCATTCGTGGCCACCACATTTGCCTGTTTCACCATACACTGCTTAGATGCCAAAAACGGATGTGCGCTGGTTTAACATCTGTGAACCTACACAATCTAGCCTCTGTCGATATTAACTGCCTGTGTCGCTCAGACACTGGGAACGCACATTCTGTGACACAACAGAACCCTGATAGTATTTGAAACCACAGTAGCAAGTTGTAGAATACATTCTACTCAAGCAATACCCATGACTAGGTACACATTGCCCTTCTCATTTTAGAGATGTGTATGGTGCCAATGGTGATGTCTTTAAAGTCTTGTCGCCAGAAAGTGCTACTTTGGTGCAGAAAAGCAGATCTCCCTCCTAGGAGGCAGTGAGAGGGCTCTGCCACTTGTTAACGGGCACGAGCTAGGCTACTTTTCAGCAATCTCTCAAAACCAATTTCAGAAATCAGCATTGGCCTTGGCTCTGAAAGGGTTGTGGCCACTCCCGTATCTTGTTTCAAAATAAGAGACAATGCCAGTGGTTTCCACTACAAGGCAGAAAGAGAGGACTTTATTAGCACCCACTGCTATCAAAGGAACCCCACTGAAACAGAGAGCTAATACAGGAGGGGCACCTAAGCTAAGCATGGTAGTGGGTAGTGTCTTGTTGAGGTGCAAATGCTGGGGATATTAATTGGAATCCATGTCTCAGCTTCAGTGGTGGATTAATGTGGGCCCATGCCCAGGGGCCTCAGCCAATTTTGGGGGCCCCAGGAGCGCCGGAACTGTGGCCCCACACCCTGCTCCTACTTTTTCCCCTGGGGCCCTGCCTCCTGGCCAGGTTGGAAACTGAAGCCGGGCCAGTGCTGCCCAGGAAGCTCAGGTCACTGTGGGAAGCCCTGGACCCTTTACCTAAATAAATTTAGGTGTGCCCCTACAATTGAAATCCACATCCAACAATCACAGCTCTACAAAGGTTGTCTCCTGCCCAGTAATTTCCTGGCAGGCCCTAGGTCTTCTCCCTCTCTCAGCAAACCTCCATAGTCCTCTGTTTTTAATTGATTTGTTTACCTTTTTGTTGTTACAATACCCTCCCACCTGCTGAAGATAAACCAGATCTCTTGGTAAATGTGCCAGGAAATTCCATGAGATGGCACGAAAGGCCAGTATGCCATTTTAAGTAAATATGTACTTGTAAAAAACAACAAAGAGTCCTGTTGCACCTTATAGACTAACAGATGTATTGGAGCATAAGCTTTCGTGGGTGAATACTCAGACGCATGTTGCTTTCTACAGATCCAGACTAACACGGCTACCCCTCTGATATGTATTTGTAATGGTTGTTTTGTTTGAAAATATATTTTACCGGTTTGACGGATCTTAATGTACTCTCTGGAGTCATTACTCTGTTGGGGAAATTTGTGATTAGCTACTTTATTACTGTTACACCAAAGCCTCTATGAAATGCATACATTTCTCAAGCATGCTATACTAGGCTAAGAATTGCCATGTCTTTTTTAAAAGGAGTATGTGCAGCAAGGATTTCCAAAAGGAAATAGCACGGCGCTAACTCCTCCCTCACAGGGGAGACGCCCACAAAGCGAGCAAGAAGCTCTGCTGGAATTCCCAAAGCCGTTTTCGAGGCTCGGCCAGCCCCACGGAGCGGGGGGCGCGGGGCAGCACCCTGCACCACAAGAGACCAGATCCTCAGACAACTGCCACAGCTAGAGCTGGAGCTGGAATAATTTTCACCAGCTGCCCCAATCTCTCCAGATCCAAGTGGCTCTTGAAGGTGAATCAATGGACCTTCAGCGCCTCTGTCCTGCTGCTTCCCAGCAGTCTGCCACGCTACCACTGGCTGACTCACCCCACAGCTGTGGAAGGGCCCAGGACTATTAATGCTGCCACTGATACCTGTGGGCTCAGCAGAGGATGACACAGTAGAATGTAGCTGCTTCCATGTGCCACTCCCACCCCCTGCCCCAAATCATGCAGAGAGCAAGGGAGGAGCTTCTATGGGTCAGGGGATGATGCCATGAATTCCAGCTCCCCACCCCCGCCACTGGGCCAATCCAATGGACCTAGGACCCTTCCAATAGAAGCAGAGGTTCTGATCTAGCCCTTGGTTATTTTTAATGTCATCAAATTCTGGTTGAATTCTTGGCCAAATGTTCCTGCCCCAACACGCACCGCTGGAGCTGCACAGTAATAACAACAACAAAGCGCAAGAACCAACATTGTCAAGCGTGCCTGCTAACTCTGAGTGCCCGACATTAGAGGTGTTGCCAACTCTTGCAGTTTTACTGTGTCTCTCGTTGTGGTGGGGTATACAAACCCCACTCTGGGCCTGAAGGAGTTAAAAGGCAATACTGGGCCCAAGTAGCCCTGCCTCTCCGGGCTTGCCCAGCATGCTCCAGCTGGAGGAGCTGGTTCAAAGGAGCTTAGAAGCCCAGGCTACAGGCGAGACAGACCTTCCCTGGAAAGCCCGGCAGAAGGTGGAGCCTGAGAGTGAACCACAGAGCAGGTAAGGCCCCCAGGCAGAGCCTTCTCCACACACACATCCCACTTCCCCTTTTGGGTGGAGAAGGTCCTGCGACGGGGCCCTGCTCACTTGGACTTTTTTGTTACAGCATTGACTGCCTGGGTTATAGGGGCCACACCCCAAACTGAAGGAGCACATAGGTAAGAAATAGCCCAGGGCTGTGTACTTAGACTCTCTGAAGGGAGGGCCCTGCTGGTGTTGCTTCCCACAGGTCCTTGGATGGGACCCAGTGGAGATAGAGGATCTGGGGGTTCCCCTACCATGTCCCCTTTAATGGCAAAGGCCCTGATGTGGGTGGAAACCAAAACAGTCCTGGCCTAAGGCTGGGAACCAGGCATCTCTTCCGCTCTGACAGAGAGACAAGGGGCTGGAGGTCAGGTGCGCTAGCTGCTAGACTGCCTGGCCCACCAAACACCCACTTGCAATATTTGGTGTTTTTCTTAAAGCTGTTGCTGCTGGAATCGAGAGATTGCCTGTGAATCTCAGCTTTCTTTGTGCATGGGGGGGGAGGGGGAGTAGGTTTCTATCCATCATTGTTGCAGGGAAATGCTTGAACATGTGACCTGAATGCTCCCCTAAAGGGTCAGAAGCCAGAAGGTGAAGAAAAAGAACTCAATATTTAATACTTTGGCTTAAAAGATCATAAAACTTTTTAAAGGTGATTTTTGAAAGCTTGGGTCAGCATTTGAGACACCTTGAAGGGGACTAATTTTCAGTGGGTGGATGCTCAACACTTTCTGAAAATCAAACCCTGTTAAGTATCAGAGGGGGAGCCGTGTTAGTCTGGATCTGTAAAAAGCGACAAAGAGTCCTGTGGCACCTTATAGACTAACAGACGTATTGGAGCACGCGTCTGACGAAGTGGGTATTCACCCACGAAAGCTTATGCTCCAATATGTCTGTTAGTCTATAAGGTGCCACAGGACTCTTTGTCGCTTTTTACAGACCCTGTTAAGGGCTCTCAAAATCACAAGTCCATGTCCATTTTGAAAATCTTGGCCATGAAGCCTGAACCTGCTTGTCCCTTTCATAGTTATAAACACTGAATTATTTCAATATGGGCCTTTCTTATTCCAGTGGACCACAATATAAAGCAGGCGGAACTGAATCCTTTATATATGTTCCGATCTGTGTTGTTGTTTTTTTAAATTATTTATTTAATGAGTGCATTATAAGCCTCTACCGGCAGAGATTTCTAATGACTTTATCCTAGTGGCAGGCAGCATTGCTGAACATATGCAAATGAAAACTACAAAAGATTTCAAAAGAAGGATGTGTAACCTCTGTAACACTCAAATCAAGCTTGCTTAGTTTTACAGAACCAATTAGGGCTCAGACTAGCAGTCCTTATTTAGGCACAACCAGGGACTGTATTCTGTTACTTAAAGAAAAAATCTGTAAGCTATTTATATATACAGCACTTTCTTAAGGGTGAAATTCACCCTATAGCAGACAGCAATTTTGAGGTCTATCCACCACTTAACACTATATGCTCAAGCAACCCATAAGCTTTGTCTTGGCCCTCTGCCCAGGGTAAATTTCACCCTTAGTGAAAGCATTATGTTGAGATGTGTGGTCAGGGGTACATGTATGTTACAGGAAGCCAGCTTTGATAGCAAATGAGAGGCAATTCTTTTGGGTTCCGCAGAATTGTTTTCCTAAAATTGTTCTTTAATCTCTTAAATGAACAGATTTTTACCAAGAGACAAGAAGGGAAGGTTTATACCAAGCAGTTAGCTGGGGAATTATCAGTCATGACAAAGAGGAGCTAACTAGAACAAAGTTTATGCTATTTAAAAATCATGTTCTTTTTTTTAGTACATCTAAGCACATATTAAACACAGCCAGAAGCTTTCAGCAGAGCCCCAGTCTTCTGCCTTGGCACTGGAGGAGCCATTACAAAGAGTGATATGACTACACAATATTGCAGCCACTCACACAGTCAAAGAACATCACAGGGGCGGGGGACAGGTCACAGTTTTTATTGCTTAAATGTACATTTTTATTTCAGGGACCTTCTTCTAATAAAAAGCACCAGCATTTAACACTCTACGTTATGCCGGCAATATCCGCATGCAAGGCTGAGTGTGCGCGAAATCATAGTCTAGGAATATACCAACCTCTGTGGGTCTCTTAGGCTGTGATTTTGATCTGTCGCTGTAATGCAGCAAAAGATGACTGATCTAGGGTGACCAGATGTCCCAATTTTATAGGGACAGTCCCGATACTTGGGGCTTTTTCTTATATAGGCTTATTACCCCCCACCTTCTGTCCCGATTTTTCACACTTGCTGTCTGGTCACCATAGACTGATCCCATTTCTACAACAAAGATCCCTTTAGATTCATAAATGATCCTGGGTACTTTCCAACTTCTGAGACCCCAGCTAAGGCCTTGATTCTGCAAAATGCTTGAGCATGAGCCTAAGTCACATTTACTTCAATGGAGCTTATGAACGTGCTCACAGTTCAGCACGTATTTAATGGATTTTCTGGACTGAGGCTTTTCTTAAGAATCTGATATATTATTTAACTGTATTTAATTCTGTCCATTCCGTTGAATGTTCTTTTCACTCCATTGCCATCAGCGAAAAGAACATATGGAAATAACGTATCTTTTTGTGCAATCAAAACCCCCCACCCCCAGCCGGAGCCCTCACCCCCCCCAGCACCCCAACCCTCTGCCCCAGCCCTGAGCCCCTCCCACACTCCGAACCCCTCGGCCCCACCCTTGCCACACATCACCTCCATATTGGTGCACATAACAAAATTCATTCCGCACATGGATGTAAAATATTAGCGGGAACATTGGTAGAGTGAGGGTCCCGATACCTACCCTGAAACTAGAGTTAAACCAATGATTGATTTGATGGACTTTACCCGTTTTTGTCCCCAAGCTGTCTGCAAACCAGATGACTAAATCCTCCATTTGTATACATTATTCAAATGGAAACCAGTTTCTTCAGCAAATAATGCCCGAGCTTGTAGTTCACTGGAATGGGAAATATTATAATTTGTGTCTAACCAATACAGCACTTCTCACCCAGCTGTGCCTCACAGGAACTTGCCAAAGATCAGTCGCCACTAGCACTGAGTAGCTTTCAGGTAGGTGAGAAGTTCTGTTCTCCAGCAGCATTAAACAATAGCAAGGGAACTCCTCAGTGAAAATCCTCAAGACATCGCTCTGGAGGTGAACAAACAGGGCTCAGTCATGAGCCCAGCTACACAAGGAAGGAACGGGGTGTTAGGAGGCGTCTCCTTTACTCTCCTGTGCAGGGTCCTGAATGGCCAACCCTTGCTTGAGGGGGAAAGCAGCAGCTGCCAGCTATTCCTCCTCCAGCACAGGGGGGCTTGACTCCGCCCCACCAATGCACTCAGCCATCAGCTGAACCAGCACTGGGGGAGAGAGAGGGGAAGGAAGCTGCTCTCAGCAAAGGGTATTCTGCCCCCCTTGGACCCAGTCAGCAGCAGTCACTAAATGATTTCCCTCCCTGATCACAGTTCAGTCCCAGCCCCATTCCCGTGGCAGGGCAGCTAAACTGGAAAGTGCCAATCCAACCCTAATGATCAATCTCCAGATTTTCTGATACCACAGAGACAGCTGCATTCCCCAGCAGGGTGAAAACTCTCCCTTGCTAAGTGCCCTAGAGCTGTAAAAATCTGCACAGGAAGAATCTCTCAAATGCCATGAGAAAGCACAGGGCACACGCCCCCTGCCTTCTTCACAGCCTGTAGGACAAGATGGAAGATGGGGATTCTTGTCCTACAGGATGTGAAAAAGGCAGGGGGAGATGAGGTGACGTTCCCAGGCAGCAGAGGGATTGAGGGAAAGTGCTGGGTCTTATCATAACCCAGAAGCAGCTGGAAAGGGTTCCCTGAGCATGATCCGGTGACCCCCTGCCTAAAAAGAGAGGAGGGGGAGACTACCATGGAGAAGGCTGGACCAAGGGTGAGTCTCGGGAGGGTTAAATGAAGCTCACATATTCTCTCTAGACTGGCCTGATAACTGGTGTCCCATGCTGAGAACAAGCCCTGTTGGTTAAGGCAGACTGGGAAGAGGAAAGCCCAGAGAACCAGCCCTTCTGTAAAACTGGCCAGAGAGGAGAAGCGATTCCTCAGCATGTGCCCCTCTGTAAAGAGGGATGACAGTGCATTAAAATGGTGTGTGGCATTAGTGCCTATTGAAAGGTGCAGGACTGCCAGCCTGGCTAGGGTGCTCCTATCCATCCCCAGAACAGCTGGACCATCAGGGCCAGCCTCCCGACCCTGACCCCTCACAGGGCCTTGTCTCTGGGCTATAGGGACCACGCCAAGAGATCAGGGAGCTCAGTATTCACGTCTAATTATTTGCCTCTCGGCTGAGAGTGCCATGCCATCCAAGGGGCTAGCTAGGGCCAGGTGGGTGGCTCTGTGACCCGGCCACCCGGAACTGTACTGAGATCACCGGAGTCTTTTCACAGAGGCCACTGAACACCTGTCAATTGGGAACAGCTTCCGGCCACTGGCCACCAGATCGAAATAGGTGACCTAGATCCGAAAGGTGCCCCTCACCAACCTTCACGCTCCACATACGGACACTCCCCTCTGCACACAGATCTCCATACCCCGCAGAAGGGAGAGTCAGCCCCCTCCACAGCACTATCCTACAACCCCCTGGGCACCCTCCGGGAAGGGATGGAGGCTGGGAGGGAGTAAAAGAAACAGCGTCTGACCCCAGGGAGATTCCCCCAAAACTGTAGGCCCTGGAACCTATTCTGCAGCAGGGTGGGACTTCCCCAGATCACAGGGATTCCTCCACCCCAGACCCCTGGCACAGGACGGGAGGAGCTGGACCCTAGAGAGGGAAAACCCCATAGCAGCCTCCTTGCACCTAGCACTTTGCACCAGCCCCGCACCTGAGGGATACATCAATCTGCAGTTTCCTTTGTAGGCAGCTGAGTTAGGGAGATCCCCATTGCAGAGGCTGGTGAAGCGTGGCAGGAAGACGAAAGGCCTGATTTCGGGAGGGGCTGGGCACCAGCAGCGCCCATTGACTTCAGCTGGAGGAGCGGGTGCCTGCTCAGCATTTCTGCAAATCAGGCGGGAGGGTCAGAAATGCACCCCTGTGCGAAGGCCAGTGCACCAGGGACACCTGCCAACCAGAGCTGGTGGGGGGATGTGAGCAGGGCCAGCAAGACGAATGCAGCCCCCAGTGACCTGCCCCAGAGCACAGAAGGCCAGAGCTAGGGTGACAGCTGCAGCCTCCTCGCTGCCCAGGGCTCGGGCTGCCCCTCTCAAACCACCTACCCCCAGCCCCCTTCTCCGCCAGGCAGGAGCCCGGGGGGAAAGAAGGGCCAGGTGGGGGGCTCTGTGACCCGGCCACCCACCCGCCGGTAGCAGCTCTTGGAGCAGGCGGGGGCGACAGCAGAGCGGGAGGGGGCAGGAGTGTAAGGGGACCCCCCCTCCAGCAAAGCCCCCTTGTGCCTACACTGCGCACGCAGCCCCCTCGCCGCAGCCCGGCCTGAGCGCCGGGGAACAAAGCCGAGCCCTGCCCGCCCGCCGCGCCTCCCCCGCAGCCGGCCCCGGCTCCCCGCGGCCAGCGCGCGGTTCCCCGGCCAGGGCGACCCCCGGGGGCAGATGGAGCCTGCGCCCGGCCGCCCCGGCCGCGCCAGCCCCGGGTGCTGTCCAAATGCTGGCGGGGCGGGGCGGGCCCGGCCGGGGATCGGGGCAGCGCCGGCCCCGGCCGCTCGGGCTGAGCCGCCCCCCTGCACACACACCCCCGGCCGCCGCCTACCCCAGCTGTTCCTCTCCGCGCGGCTCCTGGCCATGGCTCCGGCTGCTGCCCTCGGGAGGCTCCGGGCGGGCGGGCTGCGGCGCCGCGTCTGAGCGAGCGGCAGGAGGCGGCGCGGGGCGGGAGCGCGGGGACTGAGCGCCGGCTCCGCGCAGCGCGCACACCCCGGGCACACCCCCTGCACCCTCTCTGCACACCCCGAGCACATCCACTGCACACCCACTGCAACACCCCATACACACCCACTGCACACACACTGTAACAACCCCTGCACCCCCAGGCATACCCCGTACTGCCCTCACTGCATACTCACTACACCCCCCCCCCCAGGCACACCTCTTGCAACACCCCCTGCGCCCTCACTGCACACCCCGAGCACATCCACTGCACACACACTGCAACACCCCATACACACCCACTGCACACCCCGAGCACATCCACTGCACACACACTGCAACACCCCATACACACCCACTGCACACCCCGAGCACATCCACTGCACACACACTGCAACACCCCATACACACCCACTGCACCCCCAGGCACACCCCGTACAGCTCTCACTGCATATCCACTGCACCCCCCAGGCATACCCCCTGCGCACACACTGCAACACCCCCTACACGCACACTGCACACCCCAGGCACAGCCACTGCACCCCCCAGGCACACCCCCACTGCACCCCCCCAGGCACACCCTCTACACAACCACTGCACACCCAGTGTGCACACACTGCAACACCCCCTACACACACACTGCGCACCACAACACACAAACGTTCACTGTAAACCCTGGGTACACCTTGTACAGTGCTCACTGCACACCCTGGGCACATACACTGCACATACCACACACATCCACTGCACAGCCACTGCACACACCGGGACACACCCCACTAGCATGCACACACGACACACACCCTGCACACCCTGGGACACACCCACTGCACACATCAACACCCATTGCACCCACACCCTGCACACCCTGCACACATCCTGCACACCCCAGGACACACCCAGCGCCGCTCACACTCTGCACAGCCCAGGACACACACATTGCACACACCAACATTCACTGCGTACCCCTCCAGTGCACACGCCCACTGCACAATCTAGCACACACACATTCACATCACACCCCGCAATATACCTAGCACTGCACATACCTCAACTCACCACAACACACTGCGCGCGCACACACTGTGCACACACTGCACAGCCCAGACACGCTTGGCAATGCACACACCCACTCACACACCTCCTATGCGTACACCAACATACCCAAATTGCACACCCTGGAATACACGCGCTGCACATACACCGGTACACCCCCTGCACATACCCACTGCACACCCCATGCAGAACAAACACCCACTGCATCCATACACTGCACACCCCAACACACATTCACTGCACACCCCAGGACACACCCAGTGCTGCACACACTGCAAAACACTGCACACGAACACCGCACACCCTGAAACACATCCAGTTCCACACACGACAACACACTGCATACCCCTCCAGTCACACATCCACTGCACCCATACACCATAACACACACTGTGCACCCCAGAACACAACTAGTGCTGCACACACTGCAACACGCTGCGCGCACACACAGAGCACACATCGTACACACCTCTAGTGCATACACCACTGCACATCCCTCCAGTGCACAAACCCACTGCACCTAGGGCCACACCCTTACTGCATGCCCAGAGTCACACATAACACATACACACTGCACACCCCATGACACACCCATCATTGCATGCACACTGCACCCACACACAGCACACACCAACACACACACATGCTCTGCACACACCCCGAGATACATCCAGCACTGCGTGTACACACACCCACACCCTGCATGCACTCAGACACACCCAGCACAGCACACACCATGAACACTGCATACACCTGGAGACACACAATTCACACACACATCACAGACACCTGGAGACACACAACACACTGCACACACCCCAACACACATTGCACATATCCCAACACACACACAATACATTGGACACACCCCAGCACACACACACACTGTGCACATGCACGCGCGCACACTGCCCATACCCAGAGCCACACTCCCCAACACACACATACACACACACACAAAGTACATACCCAGCACCACACCCATACCACAAACACCCAAACCACACTACACACACCCCAACACATACCCAGCACTACACACACCCCAGCCACACACCCAGGGCCACACTCCCCAGCACACCCACATTAACACACTGCATACATCAAGTGCCACACAACACACTAGGCACACCGAACACACACTGCACACACCCAGCACCACACACACAATGCACACCCAGCACCACATACCCCAATGCATCCAGAGCCATGCACACATACTGCACATACCCAGAGCCACACACCCCAACACACACCCAAAGCAACGTACCCCAAGACATACTCACACTCACTCTGCACACACAGAGCCACACAACACACATAGGGCACACTCACCAACACACACCAAGAGCCACATACACAAAACCAGACACACCAACACACACCACACACTCACCAACACACACAAAGTCACAGACGCAGACCCATACACCCCTACCTGCACATATACACCCATGGTACACACACACACCAACACACACACACTGCACATGCTCAACGACACACACCCAGAACCACAGAACACAGAACCACACACCGCAACACACACACTGTGCACACTCACAGAGCCATACACCCCAAAATATACACACAATGCACACTCACCAACAAACACAGAGCCATGTAACACAAAGCCAAACACCCCTACACACATACACATCACACACACTCAGTGACACTCACCCAGAGCCACACAACACACTCACCCAGAACCACAAAACACACACACTAAGAATCACACAACACAAATCCCCACACCCCAATACACACACACGGCACACTCAGTGGACAAACACAGTCACACAACACAGAGCCACATGTCCCAACACACACATCCCACACACACTCAGTGACACACAGCATGCACAAACACACACACACCCTCACTGGTACACCAATACACACACACAGCTCTCAAGGGCACACTCACCGACACATACATGGAGCCACAAGCCCCAACATATACAACACAGAGCCACACTCACCACCACACAACACAGAGCCAGACATCCAGCACACTCATGCACACCCCACACAGAGACACACATCCCAACACACACACAACCACTCACCCCAACACACACAGCAGAGATACACACTTCAACACAAACTCACACACATACAGTACATAGAGACACACATCACACACACACAAGAGATACACACTCAGAACCACTCACCCCAACATACACACACAAACACACACAGAGTGCACTCATCGGCTTGTGCACATACACACACAGACATATACCACAACATAGAGTGCAATAACTGTACACCACAACACACACACAAATGGTGTGCACAGCTACACACCTCGCCACAGTGCACAGAGCCCGGCACACTCAGCACATACCCCAATACACACACAGTACTCAGAGCCCAGCTCAAAGATATACAGCCCAATACACACACAGCACAGCTCCACACCCTCTAACACACGTAGTCCCAGCACATAAAGCCAGAGACCACCATGCGGAGACACCCCCCCCCAAACAGATAGAAACACACACAACACAAATCCAGACCCACGTGTGCAGAGAGAAGTGCCAACACACTGTCATATACATTGATATCAGACCACTTTTCAGTCCCTGCAATCAAAACATTTAAATGGGGCAGCTAATTCCACATCCTCCAGCTTCCCCAGTCCTGCCATCAGTGATCTATCCGAGTGCCCTCAGGGAAATACCCACTAGGGAAATGCAACCTAGATGGAGCTACTATAAGGTGGGTGCAAAATTGGTTGGAAAACCGTTCCCAGAGAGTAGTTATCAGTGGTTCACAGTCATGCTGGAAGGGCATAACGAGTGGGGTCTCGCAGGGATCAGTTCTGGGTCTGGTTCTGTTGAATATCTTCATCCATGATTTAGATAATGGCATAGAGAGTACACGTATAAAGTTTGCAGACGATACCAAGCTGGGAGGGGTTGCAAGTGCTTTGGAGGATAAGATTAAAATTCAAAATGATCTGAACAAACTGGAGAAATGGTCTGAAGTAAATAGAATGAAATTCAATAAGGACAAATGCAAAGTACTCCACTTAGGAAGGAACAATCAGTTGCACACATACAAAATGGGAAATGACTGTGCCTAGGAAGGAGTACTGCGGAAAGGGATCTGGGGGTCATAGTGGACCACAAGCTAAATATGAGTCAACAGTGTAACACTGTTGCAAAAAAAGAGAACATCATTCTGGGATGTATTAGAAGGAGTGTTGTAAGCAAGACAAAAGTAGAAATTCTTCCACTCTACTCGGCTCTGATTAGGCCTCAACTGGAGTATTGTGTCCAGTTCTGGGCGCCACATTTCAGGAAGGATGTGGACGAATTGGAGAGAGTCCAGAGAAGAGCAGCAAAAATGATTAAAGGTCTAGAAAACATGATCTATGTGGGAAGATTGAAAAAATTGGCTTTGTTTAGTCTGGAAAAGAGAAGACTGAAAGGGGACATGATAACTTTTCAAGTATGTAAAAGATTGTTACAAGGAGGAGGAAGAAAAATTGTTTTTCTTAACCTCTGAGGATAGGACAAGAAGCAATGGGCTTAAATTGCAGCAAGGGAGGTTTAGGTTGGACATTAGGAAAAACTTCCTAATTGTCAGAGTGGTTAAGCACTGGAATAAATTGCCTAGGGAGGTTGTGGAATCTCCATCATTGGAGATTTTTAAGAGCAGGTTAGACAAACACATGTCAGGGATGGTCTAGATAATTAGTCCTGCCAGGAGTGCAGGGGACTGGACTAGATGACCTCTCGAGGTCCCTTCCAGTTCTATGATTCTATGATCCCCAACATACACAGAGAGAAGCTACATCAACACAACAACCACAAAGCTCCAGTTGATCAGGGCCCCAGCTACCTCAGAAACCACTGCCCCCTTGAGAACTACATGGTGAGGGACCACTTTTGCCAGCTCACAGGCACCTAGGGGAAAGGGTGCTTCTGGGTGCGGAGCTCACTCACCCCTGGAATTTGATCCCACCAAAAAGACATCTGAACCTCAGGGAGACATGTAAGATGCATCTCTCCTGCCAGGTTTTCCAGTAACAGCAGGCGCGTGATTCCCCTAATAGTTAGGACCCGATTCACCACCCTGTTTCACCAGTTTTATGCTGGGCTGACTCTCATGAAGATAGTGCAGTCACCCTGATGTAAAACGTATGTAACAAAGTGGTGAATTGGGCCCTTAATCTTCTGGGCACTATCTGCTTTCCAAGGATTATTCCAGGAAATTGAGTGGCTGTGATGAAAGGTCGTGGTTCATGTTGGGTCTAAAGTGCTCTTACATATATTGTGCTTATGAGTGTATACGTATAGACTTGTACGTATACTTGTCACAATGGCATTACATTCTGGAATGTACACAGAGGAATATTCTCTACCATGCACAGAACACACGTGGAAATGTACACTGAGACCCAAAATACTAGAAACCAACTCACAGCCAATCGACAAGTTCATTTGCATTGCACGGGTGACATACGTGTGCACTAAGGATGGCAGGGCTACAGCACTAGTGACTTGCTTCATCAGTGTAAGTTTGCCATCTGTCCAGAAAAAAGGGGTAATGTCCTTTCTTGGTTTTGTTCTGTGCCCTGCAATGCCATCTTGCCAGATACAACCTCCCTACCCACCCTACCTTTTTAAAAACAAAATAATCCTGAAGCTACAGCCTCCTTCGGCTTCCGCCCCTTGGAAGTAGTAGTGCCCATCGCACTGGGGAGGAGCTCCCTGCGAACATCCCCCAAGCCACTTCATTGTTCTTCAAAATCCTCCTTATAACTGTCCTTTGCCCTGATGCCTACAAAAAAAACTCGACAATGGTTAGGCTGCTGGCTTGCTGAGACCACTGCTGATCATGCTGACCAATGTGGTCTCACTGCTTCCTTATATGGCCCCACGTGTCTGTTCCAATCTCTTGTCTTATACTTGGATTGTCAGCTCTTTGGGGCAGGGACTTTTTGGTCTGTGTTTGTACAGCGCCTAGCACAATGGTGGCCTGCTCCATGACTAGGGCTCCTGGGTGCTGTGGCAGTGCAAACCATTGATAATAATAACACCACTCTGGAGCACAAAAGGGCAAACTGGCAATGTAGCTGGACGCCAGGGAAACGAGAGGATGAGAATAGGTGGAATCTGGAGGCAGGAGACGGGAATTCAGCCGGAGGCTGATATCTTGCAAAATGTTTTGTGCCAGAGAGGGTGACTGAATTCTGTGATACAACCTGTCACTAAAGGGAAACTTACGACAGTTGTGCCATCTGTCACGCTGTATGTGGGGTGAACTAGTGCATCCAACTTCAGTTTGAGGAAGAGAAAAAAATCAAAAGTAAATTGATGTTCTGTTCAGGCAGCCTGTGTGTGCCAAACCAGTGTTTTGTTGTGCTCCCATTAACATGCGGGTACTTCATTAGCAATATCTTATCCAGTGTTCTCCCTTCGGTATTTATGGCATTCCAGTGAAACGTACATTCTTTCAGCTCTCCGAAGCATTGGCTCACGTGTCAGGCAGCCAAATCCTTCTGCAACCTAGAAGATCACGCGCGGCTATCTCAAAGGAGCAGGACAGGGTGATCAGGGGCGGCTCCAGGCACCAGCGCACCAAGCACGTGCCTGGGGCAGCAAGCCGCGGAGGGCGGCCTGCTGGTCGCCTTGAGGGCGGCAGTCAGGCAGCCTTCGGCGGCATGCCTGTGGGAGGTCTGCCGGTCCCGCAGAGTTGGTGGTAATTCGGCGGCGGGTACGCCGAAGGCGCGGGACCAGCAGACCTCCCGCAGGCATGCGGGACTGACGTGCTTGGGGCAGCAAAATACATCGATCCGCCCCTGAGGGTGATAGTGTGTAACATGCTTTGAGACTCTTTCAAAGTTTCCCTTTAGATTTTTACAGTTAGTGCCTGAATTTGCATCTACCTCTTGCTTCTCTGAAGTGGCCGAGAAGCAAACGGCATTCTGGGATGTGTTTTGTGCTGGAGACTGTTGGAGGACTGCAGACATTGAAACAGAAAATGAAAGGAAATAACATTTGAAAATTGGAGAGAAAAAGGAGGAAGGGAAAGGAGATCAGTTAACTGGAAAGTCTGATTAGATCGAATTGTGTGCAGGCCTTGCTTTCCACTCTGACCACTGGTTCAGGGATGGAAGGGGCTTGGGGTGGGAGGAATATCAGGGAACAGGTTTATCTCAGAGTGCTTAGGAAGTGACTTCTTTTCCAGATGGAGACTCAGGACCCTTACATCTTCATCTGCTGTGGTCTGTTTCTTCATTCACTTGGTTTGCAGCTCTCTCTCCTGCCAAGTTATTTAACGTGCCTGGCCTCTGAGTTGCCAGGTCGTGGGGAGGCAGGGAAGCGAGAGAGAGGCAGGGGGTGAGGCAATGGGGCGAGGGTGAAGATCCGGCCAATCACACGATGGAGGGGTTATCGAGAAACAACAACACTGAGCTGAGGAACGAATGCAGTGTTGAAAGACGCCACCAAATGTGGGTGCCAAAAGAATATGATGGGCCACAAGAGACAGCAGGATCCATGGGGTTGAGAGACAACTGAGATTTACATTAAATAAATAGTGTATTGTTCACTGACTTTGCTGGGGCAGTTTCATAATTTTGCCTTGATTTGATCGACTCACTTGCTAATCAGTGATCTACAAAAACACCGTTTTGTTTATTCTTATTTGCATTATGGTAGCAGCTAGCACCCCCAGTCACGGACCAGGACCCCACTGTGCAAGGCACTGTACAGGCACAGAACAAAAAGACTGTACTCAACCAGGTGGCTTTACATCTTCATGCATCTTTGCACGTATTAACCAAGTGCACTCTGCAGTACTTCCACAAGACGTCTGAAAGACCCAAGTGTGGAAAATGTTCTGTTTGGTCTGAAAATACACTAATTCCAGCAACAGCACAGTACTCAGTATGTTCTGCTGCTGATGAAAATGTTGCTAGCATTAAAGTTTTCTTGACATTAACACTGAGAGAAAACTATGCAAGCCCCAGTTCTTACAGTAGTCAGATGTTTATCCCCATTTTAACTACAAAGAATGATTGAATTAATTCCTTCCTTCCTCTCAATGGATATCATCACTTCTGCTTTGTCGACTTTTACTCTTTCATCACTTCTGCTTTGCTGTGTGAGAAATTACAAAAGTGACTTTTTTGTATCTGGAGATAGATCTTGATGACTCTAGTTCAAAGAGCTTTTTGTGACACCTTTCCCCGTGTAGTTCTGCTCTTATGTGATTGATATGGTAGTATAGGTGATGGATTCCTTGTCAGGAATGCTTTCATTTCTGCATTCTTACTCCCAGTGTTAAAGGGTCAGGTTTATGGGAAACATTGAAAAACACTCCAGGCAGACACCGTTTTTGTATGTTTGTTGCATTTCTTGATCCCTGAGGCCTTCATAAGATTTCTCAGCCCCTGTTTTTTCTTACTAAAAATGTTTGCACGAAAAGCAGATCTTTGTTGCTTAGGTACTTATCTACTCGTGCTGATTGTTCCTCACATGAAGTCACACTCTGGTTGTGACATCGTAACCCTCTCCACAGCAACTATGTATGACATCACAGACAGATTAGGATTTAAAGTAACTTCACAGGAGGTGAAGTGGTATGGGCCACCAAACCCTGCAGTAATAAAGCCACTGGGGAGTGACCGTCTCACAGGCTGATTTTCCCCCACCACACAAGAGATCACAGGTGCTTCTCCTGGCCTAATCCTTCCTACCAGAACAGAGACCCGAGGTCGAAAAGGGAAAGTCTGTTGTACCTTGAGCTGAGACCTGAAGGGTAGTCCATTCTTATGGCTTGATCCTTATGGTTTTAATTCCTTTTCTCTGTCCCATGACACTGCTCCCATCTGGTTTTGAGCCACACACACACACACACACACACACACACACACACACACACACACACACACACACACACACACACACACACACACACACACACACACACGTGTCAAAACATATTCCCTTCCTACAGTTTGATTATATTGTAAGTCAGATCAACAATGCACCAAAGCCTTTTGTTTCCCAGGCTTGTTTGTTTCTAGGATTTTTCCTGCAGATCGCTCTCTGCTCATGGGAGAGGCTCCAACCCTGCTTTGTATCCTGGCAGAAACTAACTGAATGCACCGGCTGGCATGACTCCGCAATAATTCCACTGCATGTTCCAGCAGGGCTCAAGCACCTGATAACAGGAAGCAAAGACAGATCCCTGTGCAGGGTCCTAGCGTCTGCCAGTCTATTTCAGACTCCTAATGCTAGTTTTAACCAAACACGCAAATTTCCCTGAGCAGTTTCCCTGAATTCAGTTATTCTCCCTGAAATTGCCTGTTACGTAGAGGTCCTACCTGTGGGAGATATTGTAATCTAGATGGTTTACTTGCATTTGAATGCAAATGCTGCACTCAGCTGCAAAGTGTCCTGAGACAGGTTTGCAGAACTGATATGACACAAACATAAATTATGTTCACTGGTGTCTCAATTTTCCTTTAGAAAAAGGCAAAGCTTTACACCAGACCTTTCACTGGCAAGTTCACTTGCCCGAGAATGGGACACAAAGGGCCTGATTGTGATCTCACTCACATTGTTTTACACTGGTATAACTCCCCTGCCTTCAACCCTACAGAATACCTCTCGGGTTGCCAATCCTCCAGGACTGTCCTGGAATCTCCAGGAAGATTGCCATGTGATGAAACCTCCAGGAATGCGTCCAACCAACATTGGCAACCCTAAATACCTCTCTGCATCTGAGTAAGCTGTTAAATCAGGAGTACCTAGGCCTGTACAGCCTGTTGCCCACAGCTGCTGTATGTGATATCTCCGATATGGACATGCAGACCATCTGCTTGCCTCAGTAATCAGTGCCCCCTGCTGACCTTCCCCACTGGCTTCTGACAGTGCCTCCAACTCCGTTTCCCCTTGCTAGCTAGCGGGGTAGTTTAGCTCTTTCACCACACCAAAAACTCCACCTATCACTGGAGTAAACAAAAGTCCCAAACTATCACCAAGGCTTTTCTCTGGGTCACAGCCCGCCCCTGGGGGTCTGTCAATCTTCACCCCTTTCCAGGGCATAGCTCCGGGGGTCATCAGTCAGAAAAGAGCTCACACCTTCCCTCTTCTCCAAGCTCCAACTTTGGGGCCGTAGACAATGAAGCAGGTGCCAGGCCTGGCTGCCAGTGCTCTCTGCTTTTCCTACCCGGAGGCTGCTTCCTCTCCTCTGCCACTGTCCCTTAACTCTGCTCTCTCTGGCTTTCTGGTGAAAGCAAAACCCCCTCTTTGAGGTTCCTTTCCCAGGCATCAGGATGCTTTTTAGGTCTCTTCTCAGCACCTTCTGTGTTGGGCAGTATGTGGCCCCAACAACCATGTCTGCTCTACATTGCTGCAGCTGCCACAGCTCTAAGGGTTCCAGCAGCCAAGGATCATCAGGATGTAGACATGACCTGGCCTCACCCCCTTTTCCCTGGGTATGCCCCTTGGGTGGCATAAGAACCTCTATGGTGGCTCTACACTCGAAGATTCCCCTAGACAATGGGGTTCCTCAATTGTCTAGTTAAGCCAGCTTTAATGCTGTCAGTGGCACAAAGCAGGCTTAACAGGTAGAGAATCTGGCCCACAGTGTGTCGAATGGGACCGAAAGGCTGGGTGCTTAGTGCAGAGAGCCTGACGATATCCGCTTCGTCATCATCACATTTCCCTTTCAGCATTCAGGTCCACAGCTCATATCAACTGCCAGGAGCCCTCCGGGGACCAGCACGAAAACCGGGGGGGGGGGGGGGAAGGAAAAACCCACCTAAAAACAAACCAAAAAATCTTTGGAAAAAGCCACACTGTGGAGCATGGGGAAGATGCTGTGGCCCTTCTTGATAGCTAACTCTGCCCTCGTCGATATTGAAATTGGATGCAGAGTCCACAACACGGACAACGTTGTAGGAATCAATATCTGAAAGCGGCAGGCGTTGCTGTCGATTCATGAATCCTTAAGCTCTGCATTTGCCAGGCTTCCAATATATTTTATTATCCAAATATGCTACAGGAATAAAGTGAGCCTTCCTAATGCTTTGAACAAGTTCAATGGGAGAGTCGGTCAAAACATTCCAAACCAAAGAGTTCCTAGCATTCTGATTAAGGCTAGAGGTAGACTATTTTCTTTGCTTCTGATTGTAAAATAAAAGTGCATTCAAATCCTACACTGCTTTTTAAAACACCCTTCGATTGTACTGCTCAGATAGAAATTTGCATAAATGTTCTTGTAACTACAGCTACTAAATAAATCTGGGTATCTGTTACAAAAATAACCTTCAGTGTTCTTTCACAGAAGACTGCCATGCAAAGAGCTCATGTTATCTAATCCTAAATTATACCCTATGTAAAACTACTTAATATTCCTTTGAATGTTGGGAGGCATCCGGATGAAAGGTGCAACATAAAATATAATTTCCTTATTATTACCTGGTCAAAGAAGCGGTATCATTCAATGTGTGGAACATAGTAATGGGAATCAGGGAATTCATGGGTCCTAATATTCCTAGCTCTTATATTCCACACTCAAATACTTTGGGCAAGTCCCTTAAGTTTTTTACATCAGTTTCCCTAGCTGTAAAATGGGGATAATTATACAGACCTCCCTGACTCAGAATGTTATTATTGATTTAGTGCACTACTGCAGGGGTAGGCAACCCTTGGCATGCATGCCAAAGGCGGCACACAAGCTGTTTTTCAGTGGCACTCACACTGCCCGGGTCCTGGCCACTGGTCCGGGGGGCTCTGCATTTTAATTTAATTTTAAATGAAGCTTCTTAAACATTTTAAAAACCTTATTTACTTTACATACAACAATAGTTTAGTTACATATTATAGACTTATAGAAAGAAACCTTCTAAAAACGTTAAAATGTATGACTGGCACACGAAACCTTAAATTAGAGTGAATAAATGAAGACTCGGCACACTGCTTCTGAAAGGTTGCCGACCCCTGCACTAGTGCCTATGGACCCATTGTTGTGCTAGGCATTGTACAGCCGGGTATCACAAAGGCAGTCCCTGCACAAGCTAGCTCACAAGCTTGGATTCTGGCAATATGTAATGTTGGAATGAACGTACAGATGTGGTGGGAAGAAGAATGATGTGGGGAGGACAAGGTAACAGTCAAGATAGTTCTCATAGATTCCAAGGCCAGAAGGGACCATTGTGATCAGCTAGTCTGGCCTCCTGTATAACACAGGCCAGAGAACTGCCCCAAAACAATTCTTAGACCAGATCTTTTAGAAAAACATCTAATCTTGATTTTAAAATTGTCAGTGATGGAGACTCCACCGGGACCCTTAGTAAATTGTTCCAATGGTTAATTACTCACTGCTAAAAATGTACGCCCTATTGCCAGTCTAAATTTGTCTAGCTTTGATTTCCAGCCATTGGATCATGTTATACCTTTCTCTGCTAGATTGAAGAACCCATTATTAAATATCTGTTCCATGTAGACACTTATAGGCTGTGATCAAGCCACTCCTTAATCTTCTCTTTGTTAAGATTGAGCTCTTTGAGTCTATCAGTACAAGGGATGTTTTCTAATCCTTTAATCATTCTCATGCCTCCTCTCTGAACCCTCTTCAATTTATCTTGAATTGCGGGAACCTTCATTTGCCTAAGTTTGTAGTCACAGTGGTGCCAGT
Source organism: Emys orbicularis (assembly GCF_028017835.1). Lineage (NCBI taxonomy): Eukaryota > Metazoa > Chordata > Testudines > Emydidae > Emys > Emys orbicularis. The sequence continues at coordinate 7,520,530 of NC_088686.1, read as the reverse complement.
AGTCACAGGTAGCCACCGGGCTAGCCAAGAGGTTAATCCAAAGTCAACAGGACTCTTCCTGATGATCTCAGTGGGTTTGAAATCAGGCCTCACAGTAGTGATTTGTATTCATCACAGGGTTAAAAGAGGCGGTGATAGGGCTTTGTGAATTTTGACAGGGAGTTTTCGAGAGGATTAATTTGAAAGTGTAAATGTAAAGCTCTATATGAGGCTATGCATTAATGTATTGTCTATTACTGGAAATTGAAATGTTCCGTTTCTCACGACGTCATTTGACTATCTTCTGTGAGCACTGAATTCAGAAAACTGAGAGTGGTGTTTGTGACTCTCACCAAGGAGTGTAAGCAGAAGGGTGGTAAAAGGGGTACCATAACTAGGAGTGTAGGCAGCTGCTTTACTGGGACATATTTAATTGTTTAAAATTATTTCAGGAAATGTAGCTCCTGAAAGGGTAAATTGTTTTTTCTTTCTCTTATTTGGTGGATGTGCAGGAAGAGGCATGTATTTATGTTGGAGAGAATACACAGGATGTAGAAGGGTTTATAGAGCAAAGAGGAAATTAAAAGTGAATCTCTTCTAGTTAGTGCACATAATCTGTGTTGCATTGGAAGCAAAACACTTTTCATTTAAAGTGAGCCTCTACATAGAAAACAGTTAGGGTTGGGTAAGACCATAACGCCTTAGACTGCAGCTATGACACCTATGAGTTTAACCCAAAGCAGTCAGTCCCATGATCCTCACTCTCCTTAGGATGGCCGGTGCAAGCAGTAATACTGTTCCAGGGGCTTAAGGGTGGGGTTTTCAAAAGCACCCAAGGAGATAGGAACATAAATCCTGTTTTCAATCTGAAAATCAGGCCCTAAATGTTTTGTTTAGCTAGTATGATATGATGGATATGTACGAGGGATATGACTATACATAAAGCACACACTGTTCTTAATTCAGTCAATGCACTAGACACATGCAGGGTTGATACACCAGGATTCGTTTTATCTTATTCCACCTAATTTTTTAAAAAGATATTTCTTGCACCAAATGGAAGGAAAATTACATGCTATTTTTGTCTGGATGCTTTTACTGTGTTGTGCACATTATTGCCAAGCCTAATCTCTCTCTCGCCCACGCCCTGGGTTTTTATATTGTGCTCTTGAAAGACTCTAAGCCATAGAGCCACACACAGGTTTTGATCAGAAGTTCAGTTGCCACGTTGAAACTGATTTTTCTTCAACTAGTGATATACAGATCTAGAAGGCACACCGTCAACCATTGACTTTCCCCTGAAAGCAGCCTGAAAACAGCTTTTCACTGGCTCAAGGGTTGATAAATCCTGACAAACTGTGGACCCATTTCTAATGTGACCATCATTGTATCTGGATGTCCCACATTGAGAGATACCTCATCATCCCCTCTGATGGGGAGAACTCCCCTCTGCTCTCTTAAAATGTTCAGACCCCAGTGTTCTGCTTCCAAGGGAGCTTTGCCAGAGTAATTTATGACATGATTAATTGGGAAACACCTGTGTAAATATGTCCAGGGTCATGCTCTGAGCATGGAAAGATTTAAACTCAACTTGATCTCTAGTGCTAGCAAGTTCGATCGCTGAAGGACCTCTGCAATGAATGCATTGGCCTGTACATCTATAAGTTGAAACCTGTGCTCTGAAAGCTAAAGCATTGCCCATGAGCATAGATGATGTACTAGGTTGCTAAGAGATAGGTCATCTCCGAGACAGCTGTGCCAGTGCCTATTTAGGGCCTTACAGATAAAAGACCAGGACCTTGAACTGGGTCCAGAACTGAGCTGGCAGCCAATGTAGAATGTGAAGTACTGGAACGATATGGTCTTGTTGGTTTGTATCAGTTAAGAAGTAGGCTACTGCATGCTGTACCAGCTATAGCTTCCAGGTGGCCCTCAGGGTCAATCCAAGGTACAGCAATCCAAGGTTAAAGTAATCTAGCCTGGAGGTAACAAGACCATGGATCATCAGGGTTAGACCTGTATCTGGAAAGATGGACCCAGATGACTATCTAGAAGAAGAGGAAGCAAGGTATTTCTAGCCACAAGTTGCTATCTGGGCACCCGAGTGATGAGTTCAATATAGTATTTTGTAAAGATATGCTGTAGCTCTAAAGGAATTATTTCGGGGAAGTTCTCCTGTCTGGGATATACAAGAGGTCACACTAGGTGATCGCAGTGGCCCTTCCGGCCTTAAAGGCTATGAATAGTACCCTGTGATTGTGCACTTCTTTGACCCACAGAAAGCAGAAACTCTCAATAATGGGTGAGGTCACCTGGCAGTCACAACCAATTCCACCTCCATCTATCCTAAATTGGGCTCAAGCCAGGTACTTTTTATTCAGATCTCCAGCTAATTCACAGACTCTGTCAGCAGGAAGACATATTGTCCACCTTTATTGAGAAGGAGATATATAGTTGGGTGTCAACCATGTATTGATAGCGCTGCCATCCCTAACATCCCAGAGTCTCCCCTACCAATCTCACAAAAATATTGCATAAAGGAAGTGACAAGAAGGAGCTCTGTGTAGAGGTGGATTCTTGGGATGTCCAAGAGTTTGCTCATCTCAATGTCCTGGGATCTATGGAACAGGAATGAGCAACGCCAGCTTAAAGTAATTTCATAACCTTCTACCAGGTCCTTTAGGTGAGTCAGAAGCATCTTGTGATTAATTTGTGCCAAAGTTGCCAACAAATCTGACGATATTAGCACGGACATTTGATCTTCAATCACTGCTGTTAGTTCCATAGCCGTGCAAGAAGCAAAGTCTGTCAACTGACTGCAGGAGGTCTAAAATGTTGTCTCTGGTTCTGGAGTTGGTATGCTACCTCCTTCACCATTGTCTTTTCCAAGAACCAGAGATGGGACACGAGGTGCAATTAGCAAGATCATTAACACTGAGAGGTGTGTTCTTGAGCACAGACTGTTGCATTTAAAGATTGCCTTCTCTGAGGCCTTGTCTTCACAAGGAAAAACTGTGTATTTTTAACACATGCTAATGAGCATGTTTTAAAATTCTAGTGTAGACAAGGCAAGTAGTAGTTTTAACATGAGTTCGCTGGTTGAGGTAAATCACGTTCCCCACAATGGCTAATGTAATTAGTGCTGTAGCTCAGGTGATGGTGGCTTGTGTGACAAAGCTGAAGACATGATGGGGAGTTGCACATGATAGAATTTGTTTTTGTTTTTAAAAAAAAACACTAAGAAATGACATGCAAAAAACTACATTAAAAGAACACTACAAAGGTTGCGAAGTAAAGTACTCAAAAACTTAGCAAATGCCAGATACAGAGTTGCCTGTGCAAGTGTAATTTATCCCCCTCTGTGTATACATTATGATAGTCTTTAATTACAAGATCACATGCTATTTTTCCCACAGTGCCTCTGCCTCATTCAATGTGCAGGATGGCTGCACAGGGAGGCAGAATTAAGGTTGCACAGCCAACCATAAACCTGGCATTTTCTAACTTTCAAGTGAGTGACTTTACAACCTAAGTCATGTTATTTTAACATAGGGGTGGTTTTTTTGTCTGTATATTGTATTAGTTTGTTGGCTATAGATGCAGGGAATTGAGCTTGGATTGGGGTGATGACACTGACCATGACTTATACAATGGGAATCCCCAAGCAGTCATTTGTGACAGCCTTGGCTGCTTTGAACTGCATCTGGGTAGAAAATGGCAGGAGAGCACATGGATCTGGGCTTCTGTTTCTGAAATTGTATTTTTTTTCAATTAGTTGTCATTAAAATTAGTAATATGCAGAGATGGGCACAAACTGAAACACCAGACCCCTGAACTCTCTGGACTTTAGAGAAAGTTTGGATCTAGATCTGAACTTTGCAGCCCGGGTCCATTTCTAATTATGAGTACAGCCAAATGCATAGGCCAGTGAATTACAATCACAATTTGTATTAGGACTGTCATCTAAAGCCAAGAGAATGGGTTCAGTTCTGTCCACTTGTACAAAACAGATAACTGGGTATTTCCCCAGTGTAAGGGAAATTGCCAGGTGGAATAAAGCCAGCCCTACACCACCCCCTTCCAGTCCCCAGCATAGGGCGTTTGAGGGTGGGGGATGGGACTGGAAGATGCCCCCTTGAAGCTTGAGGCTGCTCTTAACTATGCTAGAGTCTGAATTGACCTACAGCTATCCCGGGAGTGGAAGCCACAACCCTCTTCCTTGCACCCCACCCTCCATCCCCCACAGCACTGCTGAATCCAGGGGAGACTTACTTCATCTGTTTACAATAACCACCAAAAATTACTGACACACATAGGTTTATAAAAGCCTATGTATGAGCTCCCCTCACAGAAAAGAGCTACACAAAATAATTCAAGGGCTGGCAAAAAATGCTTTACAGTGAGACTTGAGGAGGTCAATCAGTTTACCAAAAAGACTGAGGTGTTCAGATTACAGTGAATCAATAACTTCAGGGAAAGAAAATACAAGGTACTTAAAGGGCTCTTTAATCTAGCACAAAAAGGCAAAACAAGAACCAATTGCTGGAATTTAAACCCAGACAAATTCAGCTTTAAAAAGGCACCATTGTTTAACCAGGAGGGAAGTGGTGGATTCTCCATCCCTTGATGTCTCAAGTCAAGGCCGGAGGCTTTTCTGAAAGATAAGAAAGACAAGGTGGGTGAAGTGATATATTTCATTGGACGAACTGCTACTGGTGAAAGACACACACTTTTGAGCTACACAAAACTCTTCTTCAGGTCTGGGGAAAGTACCCACTGTATCAAAGCTAAATACAAAGGCGGAACAGCTTGGTTAGCATAAAGGATTAACATGTTGTAAGAGACGATTCAAGGTGAAGTGGGCAGTTAACACAAAGGTGAGTTACTGGGTTATAGTTGTAATAAGCCATAAATCCAGTGCCTTTATTAAGACCATGGTTTTTAGCATCTAGCAATGTTGTGAATTTAAATTCCTTTGAAGAAGTTCTGCAGGTTTCCTTTGAGGAACTCAGATATGGCGCGATCAATTTGTGAAAAGTGGTCACCCACAGGTGATGGAGTGTGTTTTTGGCTTTTATCATTTTCCTGTGTCCGTTCTTTGAGACCACGGTGGCGATCTGGTTTCACCCGCATAGCTGTGACGGGGGCATTTAGTGCGCCGGGTGAGGTACACCACATGTGGCAGGCATGTGTAGGAGCCATGGATCCTGACAGGCGTGTTGTGGGTGTTTTGATCACCGGGGCGATGGCTGCAGGTGTTGCAGCTGTTGCTCTAAGAGGGTCTGGTGCTGACTGGGTGGGTGGGGCCGGGTGCCTGGGGCTACATTGGGCTGATTTCCATGTCTGGAAGGTCCCTGGGCTCAGCAGGGGCAGGTAGGGTGACCAGATGTCCCGATTTTATAGGGACAGTCCCGATTTTGGGGTCTTTTTCTTATATTGACTCCTATTACCCCCCATGCCCTGTCCCAGTGTTTCACATTTGCTGTCTGGTCACGGGGGGGGCTCAGCGACCGGGCCTGGATTTACAGCTCAGGCTAGAGGATCACAATGGTCCAGGGCTGGGGGGAGGGGGGACAATTGTTCGGGGCTCTGACAGCGGGGCCGGCTGGGGCCGGGTTTGAGCCCCGGCAGGGCCCGGAGGCAGGGCCCCGTCTCCCCGCAGCGCGGCGCTGTGGCGCTGCCGCCCGGCCCCTCGGCGCGTCCCGGCCCTGCGCGGCGCCGCCAGCAGCGGACACGGAGCGCGGCGGCGGGCAGCTCCGGGACCGCGGGGGGTCGGGCGGCGCAGCGGGGTTGAGCCGGGCTCGAGAAGGCCCGGGCCGGCGGCTCGTGTGACTGGGCGGCCCGGGCTGGGCCCGCCGCTCTCCGACTCGCAGCGCGGGACAAAGGGCCGCGCCGGAGCCCGGGCAGAGGTAAGCGGCGCGGCGGCTCGATCCGGCCTGCCCGGGGGCCGTGGGGCGGCGGCCCGGCCGCTGTCAGTGACCGGCCGGCCGGGCGAGGGAGGCCCCTACCCCGGCTCCGGCCGCCGCGGGACTCCGGGCGGGCGCCGCTTCCCTCCCCCGGCTGCTGGGCCTGCCCGCCGGAGCCGCCCGGCCGCTGGGTCTGTGCGGGAAGCAGCGGGGAGGCCCGGGCCGGGGGGCGCTCCCGGGCGAGGGGGCCGGAAGGCAGCGACCAGCCCCGTACGGTGGGGAGGGTCCCGGGGGGGCAGCGACCGGCCGGGGGGGGCAGCGACCGGACCGGGGGAGGGTCGGGGGGGGGGGGCAGTGACCGGCCCTGTGCGGTGGGGAGGGTCCCGTGGGGCAGCGACCGGACCGGGGGAGGGTCGGGGGGGGGGCCGTGACCGGACCGGGGGATGTCGGGGGGGCGGCAGTGACCGGCCCAGTGCGGTGGGGAGGGTCCCGTGGGGCAGCGACCGGACCGGGGGAGGGTCGGGGGGGGGGCAGTGACCGGCCCTGTGCGGTGGGGAGGGTCCCGGGGGACAGCAATGCGGGGTAGCGATTAGTCCCATGTGGTGGGGAGCTAGTGATGGGGGGCAGCGACCAGTGCTGTGAGGTGGGCAGGGGGCTCTTGGGGTGAAAGTGGGGGGCAGAACCCACCTTCATGTGATGGAGGGGGCTCTGGGATAACGATGGGGGGCATTGCCTGGGCCCATGCAGTGTGGAGGGGCCTCTGGAGGTTAATGATGGGGGACAGGGGCCACTCCTGTGTGGGGTGAGGAGGGGGATCCTGGCATAAGCGATGTGCCTCAGGGGTGGGATGGTCCCTCTGGGCTGAAGAAATGGGGTGGGGGAAGCTGTCACTGGCTCTCAGGACCAGCCCCTTGTTAAATCCAGTCCCCCAATCACAGGTGAGTGGCGAGGGCAGACTCCCCTCCCTCTTGTGGAGTCACCCTTCTCCAGCTACCTGTACAGCATCTCTGCCAGAGGTGACTGACCCTGGGGCCCACAGCAATTCCCCTGAAGAACAAAGATCCTGCCTTTGGAATAGCCCTACAAGTGCTGGGTACCAAACAAGGCCTTCCTGGGGGAGAAGGGGCCCTGATCTCCTTCCCTCCCACTCAGGGGCTCCATCCCCACCCTGCAGATGACACACTGAGCTCTGTGTTGTTCTGTTAATACTCTGTTTGTCCAGGACCAAAGTATAAATGCTTGCAGCAAGGGCGCTTACGTAAGTGTGCCTCCAGGTGCTGTTGTATGTCTCCTTGGTTATGTTTATGAGAGAGCATTTTTTGTTTAAATGGAAGACGCGAATAGATGCTCTATCACCTCAGCTCCCTCTCTGCTAGAACACCTATCTCTGGGCCTACGGCAGGCAAGTTAGCATTATTTTTGAGGGGGTCCTTAAAATATCAACAGCACATAGCTGCCCTGTGCTGTGGAGAGCATCCAGGCAGGGAACTGCCTCTCCTTTCCCTCTGCCTTTGGACCAGAGGTGGGAAGAGTTTGAGAAGCTAGCCCCAGCACAGTGTGAGGGGGACACCCAGCTGCCCCGCTCAGCTGCTATCATAGCAGTCCCGCCTCCACCACTGTTGTCTTTGTTGTCAACCACGCTGTAACAGAAGCTGAGACCCTTCCCTCTAATGCAGCATAGAAGCACTTGAGGGTGGAGGCTTCTCTTTTTTGAGATCTGAGTCCCCACCCCCAATCTCCTGGGAGCCAGCAACACAAAGCCTAACTGAAACCAAAGCCTAATAAGTCGTTTTGTTTTGTGTCTTAGGCAAAAAGGTGGGAGCAGAAGCCATGTGTGCAAAGAACAGATCCCCTCGTTAGACATCTAGAGCATCTGTCCTCCTGGGAGTGGACTCCCAAGGGTGGTGAAGGGAGACGCAACTGCATAGAGTTCCTGTTTGCCCCCCTCTCTGGGGCTGTATTGACTGAGGATGGACCCTGTGGCTCGGCCGAGTGGGGATATCATGAGGCGGAATCCACAGCAGGATTATGAGCTCATCCAGAGGGTGGGGAGTGGCACATACGGAGATGTCTATAAGGTGAGAATGATATACCTACACCCTCGACTCTTTGTCTGCACCCCCACTCCCTGTTTTGTGACCCTGTAAATATTAATGCTAATCAGCTTTCATTTTTAGAAATCACTTATTAGCCCTTTTCATTTTGTGGCCGAACTTCAGAGCACAAAGGGACCACTAGTGCTGGAAGTGGGAGATGGTGACTTCCTAAAAGTCCTGGCCCGTTCAGATCCCTAGCAGGCTGAGATTCCCCTGCAACCCTCGTGCATGTGCCTGCACATTCTCCCTTTTTAAATAAAAAGGTTCTTTGACACTTGGGATGGATGGGACAAAATATCATCTCTCTGGTCCTGATGCTGCAAAGGGTCTGAATTAATGGATACATCAACTGCTACCTTCAGTGTTTATTGATCCTTTTAACGGGAAGGGAGGGGAGGGTTATTTGTTCACTGAATTACTTTTGAGAATGTGTCATTTATAGTACCTGATTAAAAGGGTGCAAGTTTATCCCTGAGTTAATAATAGCTTTCAGAGGCAGAAGCAGATTAAGCCAGCTCTTCAGAAACTCATACAGAGTTTCAGGTCACTATAGAGTTAGTTAGCATTGTATATTCTGCAGATACTCTTGGAGGCCCTGATCACACTGACATGGGAAATGTTGTAAACACAACTATGTCAAATAAAAGCTATGCATATTACACTTCCATTCCTAGACCATTACCTGGTGAGGTACTGACCACCTTCTGCGAAGCCAGTGGGCGTTGAGAATGCTCAACAACATGCAGGGTTGGGTGTCTTGCAAATAGTGCTTAAGATTTTTAGCTTTGTTGGCAAACTGGGGCTCTTAACTCCTGAGAAAAGAGGCTAAAGTGTTTTACTTTGGAATGCTGTATAATACATTTAACTCAAAAGTGGAACTGGTACAATACAACATACAGTGAAACCTATCTTAAGCCATTATATGAGGGGCCAACAAAAATTGACCCCTACTAGAGATGGGTCTTTAACTGAGATCAAGTAAAACTGTACAGATTAATTTTGGTGGCACTCCTGAAGTGGTTGCTGAAAGTAGGAGGTTGGCTATGGGAAGGTGTTTCTAGTGCATTCTTCACTGTACTACACAGTCACTACCTCAAGAATATTTAACAATCATAAATACTAAAAACAGGTATTTTCCAGAGGGCTTTACAAGAGACCACTAAGTACCTTTGCTAGTGAATTTTGCTCTGAGCATCTGAAAAGGCCAGTTCAGCTTAACAGATCTAAAATGAAACCCACCTTAAACAAATGTTGGTCTTTTAAATTTTTCAGGAACTTGAACAAAGTTTATCAGCTTCCCATGCAAAGATCCCAAACAGGGATAAAATCAAAACCTCTCCATACTGTAACCTGACAAAATTAAACCCCCAATATGTGAAAGGGACACCATCAACTTAATACATAGTTTAAAATCCACGAGTTAAAAATAGCTTCAGATACTACATTTATTCCTGGGCCACTGGTTTTTACTCTCTTTCCTTTATGAAAGACCCCCTATAAACAGGGAATTGTAGGGAGCTCTGCATTATAAACCTAGAAAAGAAGAAAATACAATGATTTGTGGTTGGGCACAAATTTGGCCACTCAGCTTCTAGCACAGTCTTTGTTTGGCAGGTGATGGAGGGTTTAAGCAAATATTTTTGTTCACCATTAAATTGTAGCAGTACGTGCAAGGTATTATTTTACACCCTCCACCCTACTCACGTTGCTGTTCAGAACTGTTACTTGGAAGCTTAAAATTGAGATCTGTTTTGTTAGTGATTTTTTTCCCCCCTCTCTCTTCACCACATGGTGCACAATGGTTTATTGTAGGGTTGCTCATGAGTGCTGAGTTGTTGGCACTGTTTTGATTTTTTTTGATTCCAGAATGCATTTCTGGGTGGAGGAGAAATGCCTATAAATAAGTGATTTTCATATCTGTTTACAGTGTGTGTACACAGATCCAAATTTGGTCCTGCCCTTTTCAGTAAAATATCAATGCATCAATTGCCTAATTTATATTAGGACTGTATCTGCTTGTTCATTAATGCTTGCATAAAAAATAGCACTGTTTATTGAATGTTAATGACATTTTAAACTTCCCTTAATACAGTTCTTTATAAAGGATATCCTACATGCTAACTTTGAAAAGAGGTTGTAATAATGAGGCTGGGATATTCAGTGGCATTGAAAAGTGCGGTGGTGTCTTATCCTTGGTGCCCCCGTCCCCCATTGTTGTTGTCAAATCATTTGCATGCTGCGATCCTGTTAAAGAGCCCATAATGCTGTTCAAAAAAGTAGGGATGGATGTTAGTTCTGTCTTCCTGGCAAAATTCCAATTTACTCGCTTTGCAGTACTTCCATAGTATCTTCCATATGAGGATCTTAAAGCATTGTATAAACATGAATCAAGCCTCCCAGTACTCTGTGGAGTACATCGGGAATGCAAAGGCTGCATTTCATCTCTGGTGAACACAGAAGCTCTTGGATATCACACAGCACTGCTGCCCAACATTTTAGGACAAGAGACTGGAAAAAAAAATCCAGTGGAAACTGCAGATAGAATTCAGGTACAGAAAGTAATAACCCCAGTATCCTGGCCAAATTCCACCACAGGTAAACACCTATATCACTATAGTGCTTTGGAAATCTCTACTAATTAATACAGAATAAAAATGATAGTAAAGAAGGCATAAAGGAGGTTATACATTTTATTCTTTAATTGAAATTGGATAAAACATTAATATGGATTTTAATGGTGGCCATGGGAATGGGAAGTGATGTCTTGGGGGTGTGCCTATAGCTATGACATTCTGACATGACGATATCTCTGGAGATGTTCTGCTGGTGTTTGAGGTGCACAGTGGAATAACGGAGTGTCTGTGTGTCCCTTGTGTTGAATGCAGTGTTTTAGGGATTTAAGTTTAAATACATATTCTGTTACAAACTTGAGAACTTTAACTTTTTCAAACTTTTTTTTTTTAAATCGAAAGCTTTGCAAGGAGCCTGTTCCTGTAATGTAGCAATAACACGACATGATGCTGTATAAAAGATCTGAATTCAAATTCCTCCCCATGCTGGCATGAATTCTGTGACACTTGTATCTCTTGAGGGGAGAGGGTTTCTTATGCTGCACTGATTGCGTTTACTAATTGCATTGACATAGGCAAAATACATGTCTCTGCATGCGGATTAGGAGAAACCTGGGTTTGTACCTGGGCGGTATCTGATTGTTCTGCTGGAGGGTGAATGAGACAGGTCTGCTTTAAATCTTAAAAGCCCCTGCTTTAAGTTCTGCTTCTCAGCTCAATGTTTGTGAAGGGACACTGATAATTACAAAAAAATCACACTGGGTTGTCAATTAACACGGTGCTTTAAAAACCTCACCAAGGCAGAGTTCCTGGCCCACAGACCTTGCAATTTAAATGAGACCCAGAACAACAGATCAGGAGAGTCAGGGGGTGTGGGAATTACTGAGAGCGGGGAGGGATTGCTTGAAGACGAGGGTTTAAGGTGCCACTGCCTGGCATTGGTTTAACTTGTAATCTCTTGTGACTACTGAGGCCACTCTTAGGATTAATTTATACACATGCACCTTTCTCTAGTAGTTGTCCTCCCACTTTCTCCCCTTTCCTTCAGATTTGTGTTTGTTCAACTGTTGAGTTTTGTCTGAATCCCAGCTTGTGAGCTCTCTGGGACAGGGACCGTCTTGTTTGTTTGCACACCATGTAGGACAATGGGGTTGTGATTTCTGATTGGGGGTGGGATTTGAAAGAGGAAAGGGGATGTTTGGAATAGGGGATATGGAGCTTGATAGAAGGCATAGAGTCCTGATTGAAGAAAGGAGACAAGGGAGCAGTCTCAGTAAGCAATAATCATGCATCATGATGTGAGATGGGGTACTTCAATCATGAAGCCTGCAGCAAGTTTGTATTTGTACATTCTAACAACTCAAATATGCAGCTGTTAGTCCCAGCAGTTGGAGATTCCTGCCTGAACTGTGTTTACCAACAATCCGAAGTACAGAATAAATCGCATCTGAGGTATGGGGCACTCCTTTTCCTCTCCTGCCTTGTCTTTTCCTGTGACTCTTGGACTTATTGGCTATTTGGGATACATCTTGACTTTAAAAACACGTTAGTTTCTCTTGTGTACTGCATTCATTAAATCTCGTATGTTTTTTATTTTTCTTTTTTTAAAGGTTGAAATGGAGTTTTTACGAATACCCCATACAATTGTCATTTAATTACATACTGCAGTGCTTAAGCATCCTTGTGCAGAGATGGGTAATATTGATTTCTAAAGCATCCTTCTGCATACAGAATAGGTTTGCAAAATGTGTAGTGTCTTCAGGATATTTTGCAACAAATGATAATGTTGTTTGCTTTACCTTAGTCTCATAAATCACAATCATTTCGTTTTTTTTAAAGGCTGTGGCTCTAATCTCTTCTTGGTTTATGGAACTTTTTTCTTCATTCTTTGCTTTTTGGCTACTGTTGCAGATAAAACACAGGGCTCCAATATTTTACTTTGTGTGAAATGATTTTGTGGTCTCAGTTACTTTCCCACTAGGCAGGCTTTCAAATCACAATATCTCCATTGCAGTGGTGCCCTTCACAGGAAAAAGGCTAAGGACTGAATAGGCATGGAAACTGCATCAGTTCTTAGATATGGTAGCTGCAAGTCAGGGATGAGGTATGCAGCAGTGGTGGAGAAACATTAATTGTTCTTTGGACCTAGAGGACTTCAGCACATGGCCATCTCTATGGCATCTTCCACAGTAGAAGGAACTTCCAAACAATGGTGGGTGGTCTTCAGCCTGTCAGCCCTGATCAATCATTCAGAGCAGAGGAGGGCAGAGGAAAAAAAACTACAACCAAATCTGGGATGCAGAAAGGCTTAACTAAGTCCCTCAGACTAGTTTTCATTATTTCCTCCAACATTCCCATCCACATTCCTTAGTGGTATCTGGCTCAAGGCTGGCCTATGGAAAATCTACACATCCGCTTGAGAAAAAGCAGAAGAGCATAGATTAGGGTTGGAAGAGACCTCAGGAGGTCATCTAGTCCAACCCCCTGCTCAAAACAGGACCAACCCCAACTAAATCATCTCAGCCAGGGCTTTGTCAATCCGGGCCTTAAAAACTTCTAAGGATGGAGATTCCACCATCTCCCTAGGTAACCCATTCCAGTGCTTCACCACCCTCCTAGTGAAATAGTTTTTTCCTAATATCCAACATAGACCTCCCCCATTGCAACTTGAGACCATTGCTCCTTGTTCTGTCATCTGCCACCACTGAGAACAGCCTAGCTCCATCCTCTTGGAGCCCCCCTTCAGGTAGTTGAAGGCTGTTATCAAATCCCCCCTCACTCTTCTCTTCTTCAGACTAAATAATCCCAGTTCCCTCAGCCTCTCCTCATAAGTCATGTGCCCCAGCCCCCTAATCATTTTCGTTGCCCTCCGCTGGACTCTCTCCACATCCTTTCTGTAGTGGGGGGCCCAAAACTGGACTCAGTACTCCAGATGCAGCCTCACCAGTGCTGAATAGAGGGGAATAATCACTTCCCTCAAACTGCTGGCAATGCTCCTACTAATGCAGCCCAATATGCCGTTAGGGCACACTGTTGACTCATATCCAGCTTCTTGTCCACTGTAACCCCCCAGGTCCTTTTCTGCAGAACTGCCTCTTAGCCAATCGGTCCCCAGCCTGTAGCAGTGTATGGGATTCTTCCATCCTAAGTGCAGAACTCTGCAGTTGTCCTTGTTGAACCTCATCAGATTTCTTTTAGCCCAATCCTCCAATTTGTCTAGGTCACTCTGGACCTTATCCCTACCCTCCTGCGTATCTATCTCTCCCCCCAGCTTAGTGTCATCTGCAAACTTGCTGAGGGTGCAATCCATCCCATCATCCAGATCATTAATGAAGATGTTGAACAAAACCGGCCCCAGGACCAACCCCTGGGGCACTCTGCTTGATACTGGCTAAGAACTAGACATCGAGACATTGATCACTACCCATTGAGCCCGATGATCTAGCCAGCTTTCTATCCACCTTACAATCCAGTCATCCAATCCATACTTTTTTAACTTGCTAGCAAGAATCCTGTGGGAGACGGTATCAAAAGCTTTGCTAAAGTCAAGATATATCACGTCCACTCCTTTCCCCGTATCCACAGAGCCAGTTATCTCATCATAGCAGGCAGTCAGGTTGGTCAGGCATGACTTGCTCTTGGGGAATCCATGTTGACTGTTCCTGATCACCTTCCTCTCCTCCAAGTGCTTCAAAATGGTTTCCTTGAGGATCTGCTCCATGATTTTTCCAGGGACTGAGGTGAGGCTGACCGGTCTGCAATTCCCCGGATTCTCCTTCTTCCCTTTTTTAAAGATGGGCACTACATTTGCCTTTTTCCAATTGTCCGGGACCTCCCCCAATCGCCACGAATTTTCAAAGGTAATGGCCAATGGCTCTACAATCACATCAGCCAACTCTCTCAGCATCCTCGGTTTCATTAGATCCAGCCCCATGGCCTTGTGCATGTCCAGCTTTTCTAAATAGTCCTTAACCTGTTCTTTCACCACTGAGGACTGCTCACCTCCTCCCCATACTGTGCTGCCCAGTGCAGCAGTCTGGGAGCTGACCGTGTCTGTGAAGACCGAGGCAAAAAAAACATTGAGTACTTCAGCTTTTTCCACATCATCTGTCACTAGGTTGCTTCCCCCATTCAGTAAGGGTCCCACACTTTCCCTGACTACTTTCTTGTTGCTAACATACTTGTAGAAACTCTTCTTGTTACCCTTCACATCCCTTGCTAGCTGCAACTCCAATTGTGTTTTGACCTTCCTGATTACACCCTCGATCAATATTTTTTTACTTCTCCCTAGTCATCTGTCCAAATTTCCACTTCTTGTAAGCTTCTTTTTGGTGTTTAAGCTCACTGAAGATTTCTCTGTTCAGCCAAGCTGGTCACCTGCCATATTTGCTACTCTTTCTGCACACTGGGATGGTTTGTTCCTGTGCCCTCAATAAGGCTTCTTTAAGCCTTACTGAGGGCACGGGGGGGGGGGGAGGGATAGCTCACTGGTTTGAGCATTGGCCTGCTAAACCCAGGGTTGTGAGTTCAGGCCTTGAGGGGGCCACCTAGGGGTCTGGGGCAAAAACAGTACTTGGTCCTGCTAGTGAAGGCAGGGGGCTGGACTTGATGACCTTTCAAGGTCCCTTCCAGTTCTAGGAGATAGGATATCTCCATTAATTTATTTATTTTAATTTATTTATAAATACAGCCAGCTCACCTGGACTCCTTTCCCTCTCATATTAGCCTCCCGGGGATCCTGCTCATCAGATCCCTGAAGGAGTCAAAGTCTGCTTTTCTGAAGTCCAGCATCTGTATTCTGCTGCTCTCCTTTCTTCCTTTTGTCAGGATCCTGAACTCGACGATCTCATGGTCACTGCTGCCCAGGTTGCCACCCACTTCTATTTACCCTACCAATTCTTCCCTGTTTGTGAGCAGCAGATCAAGAGGAGCCTGGCCCCTAGTTGTTTCCTCTAGCACTTGTACCAGGAAGTTGTCCCCAATACTTTACAAAAACTTCCTGGA
The DNA here is from genome assembly GCF_028017835.1 of Emys orbicularis. Taxonomy (NCBI): domain Eukaryota; kingdom Metazoa; phylum Chordata; order Testudines; family Emydidae; genus Emys; species Emys orbicularis. Next base: position 7,504,975 of record NC_088686.1, on the reverse strand, counting down.
TTGTCTGTGCGCTGCTGTATTGCTCTCCCAGCAGATGTCAGGGTGATTGAAGTCCCCCACAAGAACCAGGGCCAGATGAGAACCAGATACAGTTTATTGGGACAGAAGTTGTAGTCATCTGCATATAGCAAATCATCAAGTCCTAATAGCCTGACACCACTTCTTGTGGGGCAAAATCCTCCACTTCCTGGATCCGCTTCCAGAGCCTGCCAAGCGGGAAGTAAGGGGACTTATCAAAGTGTAGAAACAAAGCTTGGTTTTCAAGTGATTATGACCTTGCAAGAATATCTCTACTTGAAGATGTTGAAACACATGGGTCCCAAGTAGCTCAGAATAACTCAAATGTTGCTGTTGCTGAGAGCTGTAAAGCTACCACTTGGAGCACAGTTGATCTGTTTATGCAACATTACTACTTTATCTTGGCTTCCAAAGCTGATCCCAATTCACAAGAGTAGACCAGCCTTTTTCATTTTTAATATTGTAACTCTCCTTTGAGTTCGTTACTGTTAATTTATCTCCCAAGGTCTGGGGATATTTGCTGATGATTCTTGAAGAAAAAGGTGTTACTTATAAGGTAACAACTGTCCTTAGAGTAGGTCATCAGCGTAGATCTATATTTGATTAAAGCACTAGAACAATATAAAATAACATAGCACACATTAAATGGATTAAAAACTGGCTAACTGATAGGTCTCAATGTAATTGTAAAAGGGAAGTCGTCTTCAAACAGGTGTGTTGCCAGTGTGGTCCTGCAGGACTTATTTCTTGGCCCTATGCTATTTAACATTTTTATCAATGACCTGGAAGAAAACATAAAATCATCACTGATCGAGTTTACGTGTGACACAAAAATTGGGAAAGTGGTAAATAATGGAGAGGACAGGTCACTGATTCAGAGTGATCTGGTAAACTTAGCAAACTGATGCAAGCAAACAATATTGGGTTTTAATACAGCTAAATGTAAATGTATACATCTAGGAACAAAGACTGGAGGCCATAGTTACAGGCTGAGGGGCTCTATTCTGGGAAACGGTGACTGAAAAAGATTTAAGGATCAGGGTGGACAGGCAACTGAACATGAGCTCCCAGTGTGATGCTGTGGTAAAACGAGCTAAAGAGCTAATGTGATCCTGGGGAGTCTTTAGTAGAAGTAGAAAGGTTATGTTACCTCTGTATTTGGCACTGGTGCGATCGCTGCTGGAATCCTGTGTCCAGTTCTGGTGCCCACAATTCAAGAAGGATGTTGATAAACTGGAGAGGGGTCAGAGAAGAGCCACGCGAATGATTAAAGGATTAGAAAACATGCTTCACAGTGATAGGCTCAAGGAGCTCAATCTATTTAGTTTAACGAAGAGAAGATTAAAGCTGATTTGATTAGTCTAAGAGTATCTACATGAGGAACAAATATTTAATAATGGGCTCTTCAGTCTAGCAGAGAAAGGTATAACATGAACCAATGGCTGGAAGTTGAAGCTAGACAAATTTAGACTGGAAATAAGGCATACATTTTTGCCAGTGAGGGTAATTAGCCATTAGAACAATTTATTAAGGTGTGTGGTGGATTCTCTATCACTTACAAATTTTAAGTCAAGATTGGCTGTTTTTCTAAAAGATCAGCTCTAGGAATTATTTTGGGCAGTTCTCTGACCTGTGTTATCCAGGAGGGCAGGCTAGATGATCAGAATGGTCCCTTCTGGCCTTGGAATCTATGAATTGTCAGCCCTGCTTCTTCAGAGTCTCTCTCTGAGATTGTGATAAGGAAGCTGAGCTGACGGGGACTTGGGGTCATAGGTCCTTATCGTTGGGCCTGGGAGTCTGGTACCTCAAGGGAGTACGTGTGTAGCCTCAAGGTCAAGAGTTTTCTCAAAAGTTCCGTCTTTGGAGCCAAAGTGTGCGTGCATACCAACCGTGGATCTATACTGACAGCACAAAGAACTGCAGTTATAGGGTAAATAACCTTTATTTAAAACAACTCGGTACTGAATTATATAAATGGTTCATGTGAGCCAGAGTAAAACATCTGTTGTAAGTACTGGTGTGTGTTCGGTTTAGGAAGGCACACAGTACTTGTAAGAGAATTTAAATGAGTGGAATCAGTGTGTCTTGTGTAAAACACACAGGACCAGTTCTTTGGTTTTAATTGGTAAAGGGGCACTCAGATCAAAGTTAATCCAACTTTTTTACATTGTGAGTAAATGAACTTTCACAAAACAAGATGAATAGAAACTTTTCCATAATGTATTTATTCTGGGGGTGGGAATGGGTGGTTTTGGGGAGGGGAGGGCATAGGAAGAAGTTTTGTGTTTGCAATGAAAGCCTTGCAAGGGAACCAGAAAGCGAAACCAACTAGGCTATTTTCATTGTCCCAACCCCTGGTAAATGCAAAACAGTAAACCAAAAGCATCAATAGTGAAAAGTAAATGGATTCGGAAATTTCTTTAATAGAATCTAAGGAAGCTTAATACAAGTAGGAAATTTTTGGGTTTGGTTTTTTTATTTGTTTAAAACATGATTTTTAAATGGCAGTGTTTTGTCTTGTGGGTGGAAAGGGTACTTTTTCTCCCTCCCTTCGCCCCCAGATTTTCACACTAGCAAATGTACTTCTGCACTTGAACTGGCTGCTGGTACATTGAAGTATTATTTATTTGCACTATAGTAGTGCCTGGAGGCCCCAGTTGGGGGATTGGACCTCCTTGGGTATGTCTACATAGCTCACAGCAGTGAGCCTCGCAGCCTGGCTGACAGACTTGGGCCTCTGAGGCTCCTGCTAGCACGCTAAAAATAGTTGCATAGACAGCACTTTGAAGTTGCTGCACGGGCTGGAGCTCGGGCTCTGAAACCCACCCCCTCTCCTTTGGCTTCAGAGCCCAAGCCGAAATGTCTGTGCTGCTGTTTTTAGTGTGGTAGCGCGAACCCCAGTCTGTCAACCTGGGCTGGGAGGCTTCCTGCTATGAGCTGTGTAGATATAGCTGTTGTGTTAAGTGCTATACAAACCTGTGCGAAGATGACAGACCCTGCCCCACACAGTTTACAGTTTAGATTCAAGTCCTTCTGTTTGGTGCTTATAGCCTTTTACGCTGAATATGAATCTTTTTTAAGTGATAGAAGTTTAGATCCTCACTAGTTGTAAGTATTTTAGGCCTTTCTTCCCCTCCCCCCGCCCCCCAGCAGACAAAAAGCAGGTGGAGTGAGCGTGTCAGTTGTGAAACATAACTTCTGTTTTGTACTTGCCGATCTTAATGTTTAGAGCAGAGCTGGGGGGGAGGGGGGCATGCAGGGTCACGTGCAGCCACAGATTTCTACCAGGGTTTATATGTCCTGCCCTGAGCCCCGCTGCATACCACCAGAACTTTTAAATTGCGCCCCCCCCCCCCCCCCTCAACAGGTACGCTTCGTCTCTGGTTTAGAGGAAAGAATATTTTGGTATGAAGTCTTTGGGCAGGGGCTATCCTTATCTGTTTGTACAACACCTTGCAGTATGGTGCCCCAGTCTGATTGGTGTCTAAATACTAGGATAATATAGAGTGAAAAAGGACGTAGAAGTATATTTATTTTCCCCCATGACTCTACTTTCAGTTAGGCTTATTATTCTTGAAAAGAAGTAATAACTACAGTTGTGAGAGACCAACCTCTTTAGTGTGTAGAATCTGTGACGTCTCTGTTTAGGGAATGTTTTCTGAAAGGCTCTGTGCTCTTCACTAGAAAAGAGCCTGGTACTGCTCTCGGTCTTAGAAATCCAGCTGGAAAATTACAGAGTGAACAATTGCTTCTGGGTATTTCTGTCTGTGAAAATGAAAGTACCCTGAAGACTAGAAATTGCTGTCAGGTGTCTCTCTTAGTGGCTGGGATTAGTTTCAAGTGTGCCTCACCTATGCCCATGTGATCTGAGCCGGCTCATGAATGCAGTGTTGTAAGGATTCAGAATGGGAAGTGCAGTTTCTTCTGTCTGGCAGAGCTCTATTCTGATAGGTGCACCCATCCAGCAGGATTCGCGTTAATCTTTTGCAGGATCCATAGTATCATTTTCATAGCCATCCACGTCTGTTTCCACTTCTCTTGTTAATCCATTCCTAGATCTTCCCCATGTGGCAGACAAAAATGGCTGTTCAGCATCTGTTCTAGACATGCTCAGTTTACACATCCATCCCCATTCTCTGCTGGTAAAGAGGCTCCGTGGGAATGGAACCCATGTCATTTTGTTGCTCAGGGATAGGGAGGTGGGATACAAGGACTCCTTGCACAGACAATTGGTACATGCACCTCCTTTGCAGTATGCTGCGCTCTTCTGAGGATTCCTGAATGGCAATAGGATTGGGGGTAGGGTGGGACCAGAATACAGGGTCTGCCTTCAGAGGCTACTGCAGGTACTGATCTTGAATAGCTTGTGCAGAGGAGCTGTGAAGCCACTCTGTGGTCTGTAGTTTCCTCCCCCATGTGTCTAATTTAGAACTGGCCTCTGGATTTGTCCCTAGGTGAGAAGAGAGGTTGTATATTTTCTTTGAAGAGTCTTGCTTGGGTGAGCAGCTGGGGAGGTCAGAAAGCGGCTCCAAGCCTGGCTGCAGGGTGTAAGTTACATTTTAACCTTTGGTTGCAAATCCTTTAACAAAGTAGAGGAAAAGCTCTTTGGAGAACCTGATTTCTCTAAAGAACGTACTTTCGTCATGTGGTACAAAGCCGTGTAAAAGAAAGCAGCCCCCATTTTTCCCAAGCACAGCACTTCTGCAAGCTCACTCAGGGAGAATAAATTCTCCCCACTTACAAACTGAATTTTGTGAAGAGGTTGTAGTTACAAGTTGCATTCTCACAACGACTACCCACCGACCTGTGGTTTGACTTTTGGGTTAGGTTCACCCTCGAAGGAGGCAGCGTTGCTGGTGTTCTGGCACCTCCTCGGCGGATATTAATAGTAGCATGTCCTGTGCTCCTGCTTCACAGTTTAACTGTTAGTTCTCCAGCTCCCTACCCCTCCTCTCCTCACAGAAGAGAAGTTTCTAAAACTGACAAATCGATTTATCTGGGTATCAAGAATATCCTGAGTTGTTATGCTTACAAAAAAATTGGAAGAGATATTAAAGGTCATGCTCCAGGGCTTAAGGCAATCCATAACTATTAGAGATCAGGGTGAGGCCTAATGTGAGGGGCAGATTATCACATCCGCTCCTGCGGAGTTATTACACCTTCCTTAGAAGGGTCTAGTACTGGCCACTGTTGGGGAGAGGATATTGGACTTGGTGGACCTTGAATCTGTTCCAGTCTGGCGATTCCTACGACCCTGGTGCACTTCTCTTGCCTTTGAGATCTATGATTCTTTTGGAAACTCATTCCCCACCTTCATTTCTCAAAGGCCTGCTATAGAGTCCCAGGCAAGCAAGGAACCACTCGTCTTCATGACAGATTCTCTCTTTTTACTTCACTCGCAGGCCAGAGGAAGGTACTATGTTTCTCCTCTGAATTTGCTCTTGAGGATTTTGCCTAACCTGAAAGTAACTTCAGTAAGAAACCAACGGCCTGGTTTCCCAGAACTGTGCATTTAACTTGCCTGTGTGGTAACAAAGATTATGCATACAAGTGGCCAGTTAGATGCTTAGCTAGTTACTTGTCCATGGTATGTGAGTGCGCAGATTAGTCCTGGAGCTTTGCCATTGCCACTCAGTTCTGAAAATCAAGATGTCGGTATGAAAGCCAGTGGCACACCTCAGAGAGCACTCATGTCCTATGGATGAAGGTATGCTCCAGGAGGCAAGTCCTCCGTCAAAGAGAAGGCAGGCACTCAGTGTGTGGTCCCACAGAAGGCCAAGGGGATGGTGCCAGCTTGCAACAATTGCTTACCACAACTTCCCAGGAAGCACAGCAGCTTTACTTCAGAGATATGAGCTATGGGTAAGGAATGGTATCCTTAGCTTCTGTTTGTCAGAGGGTGGAGATGGATGGCAGGAGAGAGATCACTTGATCATTACCTGTTAGGTTCATTCCCTCTGGGACACCTGGCATTGGCCACTGTCAGCAGACAGGATACTGGGTTGGATGGACCTTTGGTCTGACCCAGTATGGCCGTTCTTACGTTCTTTTGACTCTAAATTTTCAAGATCCCAATCCCTACCCCACGGCCTCCATGCTCAGTCCCATTAAGACTCTCCCAGTACGGACCCGTCCTCTTCATAAGAAAATATCCAGAGCCACAGATTTGTCTCTGCATTCTGTTTTTTTTTTTTTTCCCCTCAATGTCTTGTAATGTTTTTACAATTTTTGTTTTAACCTGATTACAGCTAGAGTACTGAATGTACCCTGGTTTGGCACAAGTACGTGTACTTCCTGCATATGCGGAAGGAAGTTGTTTTCCTGGATTTAGAGTGACCCAGATGTCTTTTCAACATGTCAAGTTGACATTGCGGAGATGTGCGACGACAGGCTGTATTGTGGGAATAGATAGAGGAAGACGGGCTGGGGTGGAAAGATAGATTTGTGAGTAATTGGCATGGAGTGGTAGGTGAGGCTATGGGAGGGCTGTGATTACCTAGAGAAGAGTAAGGGGCTGAGGGTAGATCCCTGATGAACCCCTACAGAAGTTGAGAGGAGAGGACAGCTACCTATAAAAAGAGAGGCCCTGGAGGGGTGAACAGAGGTAAGAGGAGAACCAGCGAGGGTAGAGTAATGGAAGCCAAGGGACAAGAGGATGTTAAGAAGGTGGGTGCTGTCAAGAGTGTCAAAAGCAGCAGAGTAGAGGCTGATGAGGCTGGAATAAAGGGCTTACTCTTTGATCAAGAAGAGATTTTAAAAGCTCTGAGAACAGTTTCATTGGAGTGGTGAGGCTCCAGGATGGAGCTGGTAAGAGGTGCTCAAGGCAGTGGTTGTAGATGACATATTCTGTGAGTTTGGCGGTGAAGAATAAAAGATGGGGAGAGAAATGATGTTGAGGGGCTGCTTTATGAGGCTAGGAGAGATGAGGGCATGCCTGTATTGTCAGGACAATGAGCCCAAAGAGTGTGAGGGGTTTGAAATGGTGAGAGTGGGGGCAAGCGGGATGAGGAGGTGTGGGAGGTTAGAAGTGGAGAGCAGATGAGAAACCTCCATGTTGGTGACAGAGGAAGGAGGAGATCAAAGATGTATCTTGGAGAGACTCAAGGGATAGTCTGCAACAAAGGAGGAAGCAGGGTGGATACTTGGAGTGTGGAAAAAAAAGTCATGAGTATTAACAGATTAAAGGTTGTGAAAGCGGCAAAGGGGGTGAGTAGTAGAGGTCAGAAAGAAGGAACTTGGAAACTGAGATATCATGGAAGGAGCAATATTTAGCGAAGAACAGATCAAGCAAGCAGCCATTCTGGTGAGTGGGGCAGTTGATCCAAAGTTGGAGATCAAACAAGGATGTGATGGTGAGTTGGTTGGAGGCAAGGGTTTTTCAGATGGGATCTCCACATGGAAGTTGTTGCCACAGCAGTGGATGGGAGATTGACACCTGGATCTCCTCTCAGTGTTAGAGTGGAAGATGGTGGAACAGGAAAACTAGGAACATAAAGACTATAGCAGCTGTAGCTATGATGTTCAGCAAGTGAATTACTTCCCCCATTTTCCTCCTGACTTTGTCAACTCCCACAGCTCAGTAATTTAGATTGTAAATTCATCTGTGCTGGGATTGTCTCATTTTATTTGTAAGGCACTACGTACACCTGTCATGCTATATACATAACTGGTTCTGAAACAATCTTTTCCCTATTTATTTCTGATGGTTGAGTGGCCAGGGAACCCCACCTATAATATATTTTTCCATGTGCGGGGCTTGAGAGGAGTGGCCAGGGAATGTCCTACCTGGAATTATCATGTCCGTGATTTCCAGTATCCTCGGACAGCTTTTTAATGCCAATCCGAGCAATGCTTTTCAAGCCACAGTGAAAATCTTGTAATTTGGGTGGGCAATATGGAACTCGACAAAATAAAACCACAACCAACCTATGTGGAACAGTGCCTTGTGCTTTGAGAATCATATTGGGGGCATAGGTACAGTTTCAGTGATAAATGGGAAAGTATGTCCTTTCCATGGGTTTCTATCCTAATCCTGGCTCTGGTCTACATTACAAAAGTCATCACACAGTTTATCACAGGGGTGGGCAAACTTTTTGGCCTGCGGACTGCATCAGGTTTCCAAAATTGTATGGAGGGCAGGTTAGCAGAGGCTGTGCCTCCCTAAACAGCTAAGCGTGGCCCACCCCGCCCCCTCTCTGACCCCTCCTGCTTCTCACCCCCTGATGCCCCCCCCCGGGACTCCTGCCCCATCCAACCCCCAGAATCCCTGCCCCGACTGCCCCCCGCCGCCCCATCCAACTCCCCCTCTCCTTCCTGAGTGCCCCGCCCCCTGGGACCCCTGCCCCATTCAACCCTCCTGTTCCCCGCCCTCTGACTGCCCCGACCCCATCCACACCCCCGCTCCCTGACCACCACCCCGAACTCCCCTGCCCTCTATCCAACCCCCCTGCCCCCTTACCGCGCTGCCTGGAGCACTGGTGGCTGGCAGCGCTACAGCCGCACCGCCTGGCTAGAGCCAGGCCACGCCACCGCGCAGCACAGAGCACTGGGTCAGGCCGGGCTCTGCAGCGGCGCTGCCCCAGGAGCTCGCAGCCCCACCACCCAGAGCATTGTGCCGGCGGCGGAGTGAGCTGAGGCTGCGGGGGAGGGGGAACAGCGGGGAGGGGCCGGGGGCTAGCCTCCCGGGGCAGGAGCTCAGGGGCCGGGCAGGAGGGCCGGATGTGGCCCGCGGGCCGTAGTTTGCCCACCTCTGCTTTACCATGATTCTCAAGTATTAGAAAAGCTGCGTAAATGAGTTTCTGTACCTGGTAGCTTCTTGTCCCACTGCTAGGTCACCAGGGCAACTCTGAAATCACTGTTACTTAAGGGTATGTCTACACTGCCCACATTACAGCTGCGGCCGCGCTGTGACGTGGGCAGAGTAGACATGCTTTATCTCCTCTGCGCTCCCAGTGGTAAAGCTACCACCGCTCATTCGGGGTGGGGTTTTTTTTATCGCTGGGAAAACTCGGGGTGGTGTTTTTTTTCCCCACACCCCTGAACGACTAATGTTTTAGCGCTGAAAGTGGCAGTGTAGACACCGCCTTAAAAAGGAAACTGGTGGTTCTTTTATGTCCTTGGTGTATTCCCATTTGTGTTGTGGAGACAAGGGGCCCTTCTAGAAGGACAGTACTTGTTAGTACTGCATGAGCCACTGGCAGGCACTGGATGTTTGGAGCAGAGGGTAGAAAAGGCCTATGTAACTCCAGTTTCTTCCTTTCGGTGGCTAGCTGCAGATGTAGGGCCTTTCACTCTCTCTGCACAGAGTGACTTCTTGTATGTGTGTGTCTGATTTTTTAAGTTTTTTTTTAATTCAAGAGTTCCCCTTATTTTATCCGTCTTTATAGTTCAGCTAAATTGTGCCATAGCACACTAAATGTTTCCGGGGTCCAGGGATCCGTTAGCTATGGCAGATCGGCTTTGCAAGGATCTGGTGAAGGTCAGGTTTAAATAGTATGCGTCATGCTCCTTCGTGTTCCCTTAGGTTGAATCACATACTCATTGTTTGTTTTGCCTGCGGGAACCACATTCCCTGGATTTAATCGTGTCTTGGGCCTGTAGCAAGCGGAGTGGAGGCTCAATGTCTTAGAATCATAGAATATTAGTGTTGGAAGGGACCTCAGGAGGTCATCTAGTCCAACCCCCTGCTCAAAGCAAGACCAATCCCCAACTATATATATATTTTTTTGCCCCAGATCCCTAAATGGCCCCCTCAAGGATTGAACTCACAACCCTGGGTTTTGCAGGCCAGTGCTCAAACCACTGAGCTATCCCTCCCCAGTGAAGGCCTTCTGAGCCAAGTCCCTGGATCTGGCATCAGCTTAGCATCATAAGAATTGCCATGTTAATTCAGACCAATGGTCCATCTAGCCCAGTATCCTGTCTTCTGACAGCAGCCAGCGCCAGATACTTCAGAGGGAATTAACAAAAGAGGGCAATTAGCGAGTGATGGATCCCCTATCATCCAGTCCCAGCTTTTGGCAGTCGGAGGTTTAGGGACACCCAGAGCATGGGTTTGCCCACCCTACCATCTTGGCTAATAGTCATTGATGGACCTATCCTCCATTACCTTATCTCATTCTCTTTTGAACCCTGTTATAGTGTTGCCTTCACAACATCCTCTGGCAAAGAGTTCCACATGTTATCTGTGCATTGTGTGAACAAGTACTTTCTTATGTTTGTTTTAAACCAGCTGCCTATTACTGTAAGTGGTGACCCCTGGTTCTTGTGTTATGTGTGAAGGGGTAAATAACACTTCCTTATTTACTTTTTCCACACTATTCATGATTTTATTGACTTCTTATAGTATTCCTCTTTGTTGTCTTTTTTTCTAAGCTGAACAGTCCCAGTCTTTTTAATCTCTCCTCCTATGGAAGTTGTTCCATACCCTTCATCATTTTTGTTGCCCTTCTCTTAATATTTCCCAATTCTAATACATCTTTTTTGAGATGGGATGACCAAAAGGTGTGGGCATACCATGGATTTATAGAGTGATATCATGACATTTTCTGTCTTATTTATCCTTTTCCTAATTGTTCCTAACTTTAAGTTTCTTTTTTGACTGCCATTGCATAATGAGCAGTTGTTTTCAGAGAACTATCCATGATGACTCCAAGCTCTTTTTTGAATGGTAACAGCTAATTTAGACCCCATCATTTTGTGTATATATAGTTGGGATTATTTTTTCTAGTGTGCATTACTTTGCATTTATCAACATTGAATTTCATCTGCCATTTTGTTGTTCTGCCTCTGTGAAGGGATTGAGTAGGCTGCCTTGGGCTTCAAAGCTGGGCAAGTTGGGAACAACCCCAGCATTTAAAGAAATTGCTACCAGATTATCATGCTTATAGTTCTGAAGTCTCTGGCTGCTACCAAGCAGAAGCATTGAAGACCCAAGATCCAAGACATCAGCATAGATGTTTTAAAGGTTGACTTCAGCTTCTAAGTGAACTTAAAAAGACTTTTCATCAGAAACTGCAGAACATTGGTAAGGGATGCAAAAGGACACAAGGAAATGGCCGGCAGAGTCAAGGACAATAAAGAGTAGGGTTTTTTTAAGTATATTGGAACAAAAGGGAGTCAAAACAGTGATATTAGTCCAGTTCTTGATGGAAATGGTAGAACTGTCAATAATGCAAGAATGTTTAATAAATATTTCTGTGCAGTATTTGTGAAAAAGATAAATTATATAAACAAAGGATAATGAAATACTTTCAATTTCAACAGTAACTGATGAGGGGGTTAAACAGCAGCTATTAAAGTTAGACATTAAAAATCAGTAGGTCTGGATAACTTGCATTCAAGAATTTTAAAAGATCTGTGGAGGAGCTTTCTGGACTGTTAATGTTGATTCTCAGTAAATCTTGGAACACTGCGGAAGTTCCAGGGGACTGGAAGAAGGCAAATGTTGTTACAATATTTTAAAAAGGCTAAAATGGACAACCTGGATAATTATAGCCCTGTCAGTGTGACTTAAATCCTGAGCAAAATAATGGAACAGCTGATATGGGACTTGAGTCTAAAGCAGGGATCTCAAACTCAAATCACCACGAGGGCCACATGAGGACTAGTACATTGGCCCGAGGACCGCAACACTGAAACCTTTTCATACGATACAAAAGTATAGTCAAAAATGAAAAGAATGAAGAGTAATCTAGTATGCCATTAAAAGTCAATGTATTAACTTTTTAAAAACTGTAATGCGAAGAGGGGTTTTACTAAACTATAGACACCTGTAACTATTCCTTATGTGGTCAGTAACACTGATGATGATCTACACTAACAGTCTATCAACACAGCTGTAACGGCAGGAACTTTTTAAAGTAACTATTCATACAAAATACGTTGCCACTTTAACAAACATTCTTCCCAACTACTCTCAGCAAAGAATCATACATGCTGAACTTCATACCTCAGACTGCTCATCTAGTCCATGAGGCCCCGCCTCTTCCCACCCCTTCCCCAAAGTCCCGGCCCCGCCTCTTCTCCACCTCCTCCCCTGAGCATGCCACGTCCCCGCTCCTCCCCCCTCCCTCCTGGAAAGTCTTAAGTGCAGCCAAACAGCTGTTTGGCAGCAGGAAGCGCTGGGAGGTAGGCAGAGGAGCGGGGATGTGACACGCTTGGGGGAATGGTGTCGAGGGGGAGAGGAGCTTGGCTGCCGGTGGAGTCAGCACCTATGGCAGACTGCAGGAAATAACTCTGTGGGCCGCGTGTTTGAGACCCCAGGTATAAAGAATTAAGAGGGTAGTATAATGCCAATCAAGATAGGGTTTATGGAAATGTACACCTCTACCCCGATATAACGCTGTCCTCGGGAGCCAAAAAATCTTACCGCGTTATAGGTGAAACCGTGTTATATCGAACTTGCTTTGATCCGCCGGAGTGCACAGCCCCACCCCCCCGGAGCGCTGCTTTACCGCGTTATATCCGAATTTGTGTTATATCGGATCGCATTATATCGCGGTAGAGGTGTATTTGTATTATCATAGCACGTAGAGCCAAGCCCCAGTCATGGATCAAGACTCCCTTGTGCAAGGTGCTGTACAAACACAGAACAAGAAGACAGCCCTTGCCTTCAAAGAGCTGACAATCTAAGTATAAGACAAGAGACAACAAATGAATACAGACAGACCCATGGGGGAGGACAAGGAAATACTACAGTATGACTGGCAGTGGTCTCCGCACATCAGCAGCTGAACCATTGCCAAGTTTTTTGTAGGCCTTGCAGCTAAGGAGAGTTTGATAATGAGGTTGGTCTGTGGATGTTTACGGGAGCTTCTCCCAAGCATGAGGGGCAGCAGGGGAGAAAGCATGAAAGTGTTTGTTTGAAAATTTAACAAGTGGGTGGTGAAGGCTGGGATCATGGGCCGATCAGAGGCGGGAATCAACTTTTTGATACTGAATGAGATATGATAAGTAGGGTTGGGACAGATTGTGAAGTGCCTTGAAAGTAAAGACAAGTCGTTTATTTTTGATCTTGTCTAACTGGATATCTTTTTGTGGAGATTACAGTTTTGTTTGATAATGGTAATAGTGTTGATGTAATATACTTAGACTTCTGTAAGGTGTTTGACTTGGTACCTCACAACATTTTACTTAAGAAGATAGAACAATACAAAGTCAATATGGAACATATTAAATAGTTCAAAAACTGGCTAAAAGCTGATAGGTCTCAAGATGCAATTGTAAACACCCACATCTAGTGGGTTTCTGCAGAGTTTGGTTCTTGGCCCTGTGCTTTTTAATATTTTTTATCAATGATCTGGAAGAATGTAAAATTATTACTGAAAGTTTGCAGATGGCACAAAGATTGGGGGAGGGGTAAATAACGAAGAGGACAGGTCACTGATAGAGAGCAATCTGGATTGCTTGGCAGGGCCTCCCAGAGGATTCAGGGGGCCTGGGGCAAAGCAATTTCGGGGGCCCCTTACATTAAAAAAAAAAAGTTGCAATATTGTAGAATACTATATTCTCGTGGGGGCCTGGGGCAAATTGCCCCACTGCGCCCCCTCTCCCCCCCCCCCCCGGATGGCCCTGTTGCTTGGTAAGCAGGGCATGAGCAAATAATCTACAGTTCAGTATGTCAGGCTGTACGTCTAGGAACAAAGATGCAGGCCTTACTTACAGGCTAGGGGACTCTCTCCTGGGAAGCAGAGACTCTGAAAACGGCCGGGGTGGGGCATGGTAGATGATTGGCTGAACATGAGCTCGCAGTGCAACGCTGCAGTCAGAAGGGCTAATGCAATCCTTGGATGTATACGTGGAATATTGTGTCCAGGTCGGGCGTCCGCAATTCAAGAATGAGGGTGAAAAATTAGGATTCGAAGAAGTGCCACAAGCATGACTGTAAAACTTGCCTTATAATGAGAGAGTCAAGGAGCTCAATCAATGTAATTTAACAGAAATCTGATGAGCCCGCTATTATTAATCTAGCACACAAAGGTATAACAAAGTCCAGTGACTGGAAGTTGAAGCTAGACAAATTCAGACCAGAAATAAAGTGCAAATTTTGAACAGTGAGGATAATTAACCATTTGGAACAACTTACTCCAAGGGTTGTGGTGGAGTCTCTGTCACTGAAAATTTCTAAATCCATATTGGATGTTTTTCTAAAAGATCTGCTCTGGTTCAACCACAGCTATAGGATTTGAAGCAGGGATTAATTCAGGGAAGTTCTGTGGTCTGTGTTATGCTGGAGGTCAGACTAGATTATCACAATGATCCTTTTGGCTTTAAAAGCTGTGAATCAGTGCCAGGCACTTTCAGAATGCCAAAGAAGGTTGGCAGACTGCATCCTATCTAATTGACATTTGCATAACATCCCTGTAGCAATGGCAGCTATTGCTTACATGGAAAAGTAGTATCAGGAAAGGATGTAGTGTGTTGTATGTTTCAGCTTCTAAGAAATGCAATTGAACAGCTGGAAGCAAAGAGGGAAAAGCCAACACTATGTGATCAGCTATTTCTCAGGGGACACCAGTAAGCGCGTCATGGGTCACAGTGTGAACAAATCTGTCCTTGGTCTCTTATGGGAATCTCCATATTTCCTAATGGTATTGTCAGGCCTACAGTGTCAAGAAGACCCTTATCCTGTATTCTGACCAAGTCACTCTACCTTCTGGCTTGGACACAGGACGCAGACTACTTCTGCGCTGATTCACGCTGTCAAAGTACAAAGGGATTCTCCTGCACTCTAGAAAGCCAGTTAATGTGAAAGGTTATTCTCAGAAGTGGAGAAAGTTTCCTCTGTGGGGAGTGGATAACAATCTATGTTCCGCCTCCGTATCTTCTCTTTTGGGCTATTCGCTCAGCCTCTTCTTGTCTTCAGTCGAGCTGCACTTGTCTACCATCTCAGCATGTCACTTGCAGTGGATGGTTGTGCGACCTTTAGTTGCCTGACAACCACCGTATTTTGAAAGGGCTGGTGGTTGCCATCTGTAGGTTCGAGGATCTGTCCTGACATGGAACCTTGACTTAGTGTTGACAAAGATGAGGGATTCACCTTTAAAGTCCTTGGGCTAGTGCTCCTTATTCCCCCCCAGTGTTAAAATCAGCATTGCTAATCTGAGGGAGGAGTGCGTTGTATGCTTCAAGGGTTCAGCCTCCCTTCTCCTCATTCCAGGGGGATGAACTTGCTCTGTATCCTCATCCTAAATTCTTGCTAAAAGCGGTGTCCGAATTTCATCCATCTCAGGTTATTTATCTCCCAAATTCCTCCTGTAACGTCACTCCATATCCAGGGTGCCCAGGGAAATGTGTGTTTCTATTTTGGATGGGGATAAAACAACTAGGGATAGAATTCTTGTAACCTTTGGATGATCAGTGGAAAGGAGATGCCGATTCCATTCAGCACCTGCCTAAGTGAATTAGGCTGTACGTCAAAACTAATATACCTTAGCGAGGGTGACAGCACCTGGGTGACTTAGTGCTCACTTTACTAGAGCTAAGATCGCATTAATGAAATCCCTGTGAAATGTTTCCATCATAGAAATCTGCAAGGCTAATACCTGGGGTTCTAATAATGTCTTTGTGCAGCACTACTCTCTTAACTTGGCATCTAGATCTTATACTTTGAGAGAGCAGTTCTGTGATCCGTAATTAATTCAGCCTACCTTCCCTGAGGGCTGAACTGCTCGCTAGACTCTCACAAGCAGGACAACGCAGAGGCTGCTGCGGAGTGAAGATTAAGGTTGCTTATAAGAAACAGTGGCTATTTTAAGAGTGTTGCCTCTGCATAGTCTCACTGCTCAGCTACCTTCCCCTCTTCATATGAGTTCTACTTGCATAATGCTCTGGGGGTTAGTGGTAGGAAATGAGAGAGTGGGGACTGCACAGTCCTTTATAACCTCACCTCTGAGCAATTGGTGCTGCAAGAGGCTGCTGGTGCAATCCAGACAGGCTCCAAAAGGTTCCCACTTCAGCAGCCCTGAGGAGTACATCCCACAAGCATGAATGTGTAGAGGCAGCAGTTGCAGGTAACTAATGGTATTTTTCTGAGCTTGATTAGGGTAAGTGTTAGCACATTGGTGGCACCCCAAGACCCCAGCCAGGATTAGGGCCTATTGTGCTTGGAGCTGTACAACCATAGAAATAGACAATCTCTGCCCCAGAGGGCTTGCAATTAATTGCATTGTGCTGTACTATAATACAAGGCTTCACTACGTATAAGGCCATTGTTTATAAGGCCATTGTTTATAAGGCCCTTGCATTATGATTAAATATGTCTTAACTTTTTCTTATTTTAGGCCAGAAAGCTTCATACAGGAGAGTTGGCTGCTGTAAAAATTATCAAGTTAGAGCCAGGTAAGTTTTTTGCATTTTTTCCAAGTACTGTTGGGAGGCATGTGATCTGTCATTAAACATTGCCAGTTCCCCTGTATATTTGTTTTCACACAGCAGTAATAGGGCATTTGCATTTTATTACCATTCGCTGAAAAAATGGTGGTTGCAGTAGTTTCAGTGGTTAGGTTTCAGGAAACGCTACAGAATTATTTAAAGTGTGGTACACAATTACCTTTGGTTATTTCCTTTTTGTTGTTTCTCCTTCGTTCTTATCTATTTTATCTACCAGCTATTAATTTATAGCAGTAAGGTTTGTTTTATTAGTTTAAAGGCAAGCTTGAGGACAAGGGGCATTTCCCCCCCCCATAAACTGTTACAGAATAGCCTGTACATTAATGTTTTAATTCCTGTTTACAGAGCTAGTGTTCAAACCTCTCCTGCAGGCACCCCCCCCCCAAAAAATATTCTATGAGAGAGGCAGAGAGGAACAGGCAGTGTAGCTGCCTTCCATCCCTCCTGTCCCTCACCTCCACCAAGCTTCCTGCTAGCGATGCTTTCCTGGGCAGCCATGACTTCCTGTCCCAGTTCCTTTGATTGCAGCCTCCTCAGTTCCCATGGTCTGCATGAGTCATTGTGTGAGAGCAGAGAGGTAAGGGGCAGTGCAAATTCAGATTGGGGGAATTGGCTAATACCCATCTAGCTGTGTTAGGAAAGCCAGTCTCTCACACCCCGGCATGTTAACGTGCTGCCATTTTTCTATCCTGGGCTGATGAGAGCGCTGTAGATTTTATCCTACCACCACCCTATCCCAGCGCAAAAGATAAGTCACTGCCCAGGATAGCTGTCGATCTGAAATCTGACCGTGGAGTCCTGCATGGAAATTGAGATGGGACAATTAACCTATTCCTGGAGTGTGAGAGAATTCCAACTCCTCTCCCAAAATATAATCTGTACCACCTCTGAGTGTGCAGGGTTAATATCCCACTTCTTGCTCCCCTCTTCACTTTCAAATCCCTCCTCATAATTATCTTCCACGTATCCTTTCTGTGTTTGTCACCCCACAACTTGCTCAGCCTGGTCTCTTGCCCCATGATTTGTGTGGGATGCAGAACCTTCTTTGTTGAAGGCTGCAGCTCTGCAGTGTGCTCTTCCCATACATCAGTTTGTTTTTGTGGCCTTCTTCAGGGAAGGAGTACAGACTTGGGGTTGGGGGGGGGGGAAGAGCACATATGTGAGGGGTTTAGTGTGTGTGTGTGAGAGAGAGCACGTGCTCGCACTCATGAGTGAGATGTGGATTTTATGTTTGCTGTTTCCTGGATTTCATTTTTAACTGTAAGGCACCCACCAGTTATGAGCAATGGATACCTAGAAATTAAAATGTATTTGTTGTCTGTAGAACCCAGCTTAAAAATTAGTAAGGCCTTCTTGGAGGTCAGGCTAGATGGTCATGATGACATTTCTTCACACAATGCACAGTCAACCTGTGGAACTCCTTGCCAGAGGATGTTGTGAAGGCCAAGACTATAACAGGGTTTAAAAAAGAACTAGATAAATTCATGGAGGATAGGTCCATCAATGGTTATTAGCCAGGATGGGCAGGGATGGTGTCCCTAGCCTCTGTTTGCCAGAAGCTGGGAATGGGGCAACAGGGGATGGGTCACTTGATGATTACCTGTTCTGTTCATTCCCTCTGAAGCACCTGGCATTGGCAACTGTTGGAAGACAAGATACTGGGCTAGATGGACCTTTGGTCTGACCCAGTATGGCTGTTCTTATGTCCCTTCTGACCTTAAAATCTGAGTCTTCTGCAAATCCAGCCCAGCGCATGTCTGACTAGGTTTGGATGATTAGAACTTCCTATTCCAATGGCGGTGGCTCTGACAGCCCCTGCATCATGTTACATAAACACCTTAATTCTGGTAGTCACACTCTTGGAGCCTATTTATCCCAAACTAGAGCTAATTACCTGCTTAGATATTGGAGAAGTAGAGAACTGGGACCCAGGAGACCTGGAGCCTTTCCCAGTTTTGTTTCTGTCTTGCTGTGTCACTTGGGACAAGTCACTTCACCTTTCTGTGCCTCTTGTCCTCAACTCTTTCTGATTTCTCTGTTCAGACTGTAAGCTCTTTGGCATAGGGACGGTCTCGTATTTGGTGTCTATACAGAGCCCAGCACAATGGAGGCTTGATCTCAGTTGGGGCCTCTAGTTATGTGCTGCTGCTACTAGCAATTGTTCATTGGCAAAATAGGAAGTTCTTGTTTACACATATAAAATACAGCTAGGGCTCTTTCTAATTATGTGATGTTAAAGGAGAGGAAAACAGAGTCAACATTAGTTTATACATAGATTCTAGTCAGCTTTATCCACCCACGTTTTCTTTTAGATCATACATCGAGAGGCACTAAATCTTTCTTCCCATACCCTCAGCTGATGTACCCTAAATTGTAATCTCAACTGGGGGCGTCAGCACTTACTGCAGAGAGTAGATGAGCCCCAACAGGTCCTGCCAGCCTGTAGTGGGAGAGTTAAAGACCAAAGTGCTTGGCCCAAAGACAGGGCAGGGCAATGTTTTTTTACGGAGAAGAGTGGGGTGGATTCAGCCTATGATGAATGCAGTAAAACTGGCCCCCTTAAGCCCTTAGGTTTCTGCTCCTGATCCACATGAAATAGACCAGATGCTTGTATGTTTTTATGTGCTGCTTGGAAAGCTGTGAGCAGAGGCAGGGACTTAATCCTCTGCTGTTAGAGGGAGGTGTGGGGAGGGAAAAAACCTTCAGAAGCTAGAGATTGTCCCTGCTGTGCTCTTCACTTTGAGTAGCAGAGTGAAACATACAACCATGTGACCCATTTCACTGCTGCTACAGTAGAACACTACTGTAATTAGCAGTGGTGATTATAGCTTTGTAAATTTCGCTGTACTGCTAGCCTGACTTGTCTCAGGCAAGTGACCACTTTTCAAGTGTTTTAGATAACTACAAACCATTGCTAGCATGAGTGCCTTCTTCGGAGATGCTTGCACAGACTGCTGGTGAAGACCTTGTGGGGGTATTATTTTTAAGGCTGGATTACAGTATTTCTTTATTCTCTGGAGTGTTTGCTCACATGGCCTCAATGATGCAGTCTAGTTAGAATGCAGCAGCTCACATCCTTGCAGGTAGACGTGGCTGTCTCAACATATCACTCTCATCTTGTAAAAAAAATCTCTGCATTGGCTCTGGGGGAGATTTTGTATTTATATAAAGTTTTTTGACTTATTTTGAAAGTTTTGAATGGATGTTGTCCAATATATTGGGGTGTTTCAGATTAAACAGTAGTCAGGCTGTAGTACTGTCAGCCCTGGCATCAGGTCAATGCGAGAAACTCTACCAATTAATCTTGGAGCTCTTGCAGAGAATACAACTCCTTTTAACCCAAACCCAGAGTGTAGCAAATATGCTATCTTCAGTACAGCATTGAAGACATTTGATATCTAAGCAGGCAGAATGGAACATTTGGTGGTTGAGGTAGGGGGCTAAGTCTTTGCATTTAGACCAGAGGACACAGCTAGAGATGAGATTGATAATATGCTGTTAAAGATTCTGAATGTTGCTGTCACTAGAGAAATGAAGGAGCTTGGCTAACTTTGAGTTCTGTACAGTCCTTTTCAGCTGAGAGGGATGGTCACCATAATAGGGAACCTCAGAGGTGAGGAAGCAACTGAGGAAAACAAAGAATGATGGGGCAAGTGATTCATATATTCATAGAATCCAAGGCCATAAGGGACCACTGTGATCATCTAATCTGACCTCATGTATCACACAGGACAGAGAACTTCCCAAGCAGATCTTTTAGAAAAACATCCAATTTTGATTGAAAAATTGTTAGCAATGGAGAATCCACCACGACCCTGGGTAAATTGTTCCAATAGTTAATTACTCTCACAGTTAAATGTATGCCTTATTTCCAGTCTGAATTTGTCTAGCTTTAACTTCCAGCCATGTGCACTGAATCAGAGGTGAAAAGAGGCTGCCCAAAATCAGGTGGTAGCTGAGAAATTCTCACTGTTGTATGGGACCCATGGAGAAGACAACCCAGAGAAAGAAACTGCTTAATTTTAGGATGGGAATGGTTTGTGTTTTGTTCCCATAACCAATCTAATGGTAATAATTGGATTAGTAGGCAAAAGAAACATGGAAATAAAACCAAGGTTGCAAAATTGTTAAATCTCTTCTTCCACCTGCTTGTCCCCTTCCTCTAAACAAAGGAAACTACCCCCACCCCCACCCCGTTTAGAAGGCTTCAGTCCTGAATTTGTTTGAACTTCTGTGCAGTGTGCTAGCTCAGCTACCCCTGTTACTTAGACAGTACTAATAAAATCGGACTAGACAGTGTTTTTCACTTCTTTTGGCACAGACTTTGGAGAGCATTTAGCCAAAAATATTCTGGCACACTAGTGACATTTCCCAACATTCACTGAGTTCAAATGCTTCACATAACTTGAGAGCCAGCTCGATTTCAGAAACTAATTCTAACTGTACTCAGTATTTTCAAGAGACCTGCGCAGAAGCCAAAATTATGTGAGACACAAAATCCACTTCCTTGTATGGATTTAGCAGATGAACTGATGGAATAGTAGATGCAGAAGGACAATTATTTATCAGTATGATTCTTCTCTGCAGAGCCTTCTCTTTAGGAAAATACAGTAAAAATTACTTTTGAATTTAATGGGAATCTACATCGCAAATACTGCTGTACCATTAAATAAAAACACTGGGAATATTTGACATATGTTAGTAATGCTCTAAATAAACCCCTTTACAAATTTACTGAAGTATCTAGTTGCTAGTTTTCATTTGGTTTAGGGAGAATTGGTCTGATGTCTTTATTTTTCTTGTAGAAATATTCTGTTTGGGGCAAAAGAAGCTAGTTATTGTATTTTAAGTTGGACTATTGATGTATCTTGTACTATGTTGATTGAAGTTGGAAGTTCAGAGATTTTAATGCCATAGCAAATAACTGTCCACATGTGTGGTGTTTGGTTTTCATAAATTCAGAACAGGGTGTTTTGTTCACAATATTAGTTTCTGCACTTTGTGATCCACATTCTGAAGTCACTTACTTTCATTTTAATATTTGATCACATCTGTTGACTATTACAGCCAGATCCTCAACCACTGTTCTGGCCTCTTTGGGCCATTCTGCAGTACGTAGGAGCTGGAAAGCTGCCTTAATAAGGAATATGTTGGGGATTGAAAGAGGGTGGGGAGATATTGTTGGGATGACCATTGTATACTCTGGCAATCCCTAGCTGTGTAGTAGCCCCTAGGGGGCCCGTTACCAGCTGGTGTAAGTAGGGGCAACCCTCAGCCAACTTTAACTTAACATGTGGCTGAACTGGCCCTAGCAGCCCTCAAGATTGGAGGCGTATGAAAATGGCTTTAAATTACCTTTGATTCTCCACGACCACCTTGTGCTGAGCGTAACCTCGCTGGACTTAAGAATCTGGTCCTTAGTGTGTGACCATGTTCTTTTTTTTTTTTTTTTTAAAAGGCTTCATGAGCTATGAAGTGGTATGGTGTTGGCCCTGTAGCCTTTCACTTCTGACACCTGGATTCAAATGCTGACTCTTAGTCTGGTCCCATTCTAACCCTGGTCGATATCATTTCACTAAATGAGACCACTATGCAATTTGACATGATAGATCATTCTTCGCTTATGACATACCCAGAACTGGAATGGGATGTTTCAGGGCAGTTTTAGGGGCACACTGGAGTTGTTTGAGAGAGACCGCATCTTAGAGTAAGGTGTAGTGTAAGCAAGTTGATTGATATGGTTGGAGGTGGTTCATTGTCAGGGTGGGCCAGGACTCTGAACTGGCACTGAGCATTCTCTCTCTCTCGAGGGCTTGGCTGGCTCATTCTTTCTTGCATAGGCAGGGGTCTAACTGATGGCGATAGACGGGGTCGGGCAGGAATTCTCCCCCAGGTCAGACAGGCAGTGGTCTTGTGGGTTTTGTCACCTTCCCTGCAGCATGTGGGTGTGGGTTACTTGCCAGGATTATCTGGGTATAACCATTTCCCTGCCATGTGGAGGCCTCAAGCACTGATGCCCCTCAGTCCTGCCTATTCTCTGCCTCTGGCACATAGTGGCCTAATCTCCTGTGGGCTGTAATACTTTGGTCTTATTTATGTAGTTGGGTTAGTTTAGGGCGCTGGGTGGGGTTAGTGGGGTGTGATATACAGGAGGTCAGACAAGGTGATCTAGTGCTCCCTTCTGGCCTTAATCTCTGTGACAGTAACCTTCAGCTTCATCAGCACCAAATTCAAACAGCTTTTGAACAAACCAGCCTGTCTTCAGGATATACAGAAGGCAAAACAGAAGCAACACAGTGTTTTTAATTGCTATTTATGATGCAGAAGGCATGCGGTAATGCACTGTTTTATTTAAATTAATGCAATAAAAATACCAAGTGCTCTGAAACGTATTTCTTGAAATCTGGTGTCATTTTATTAGTTTGATTATTACATATTATGCATCTTTCTACTGTGTTCTCACAATTAACTGTTCTTATGTCAGATAGCTAACGTGTCTAGGTTATGTTTTCCATTCTCAGCTTAACCTTTTACTGACTGTGAAGGGGCACTCACCTCTTGAGTGCCTCATTGTGGCTGGGAGTGGTATTGCAGTCCTGCTCTCACCCCAATGCCTCCTGTAAGCTGCTGGCTGACCATGGTGGGTCCTGAGTGGCATGGCCCTCCAGCCGAGTCACAAAGTCTGAATGACACCCTTCCAGGGTCTTAAAGAGTCAGTTAACAGTCTATTTGCTCTCACTAGGGTCTTCAGCCCTGGCTCTGGGCCACTTAAATTCAGCCCTTTGTTCAGGCTCCCAAATAAGCTCCATCCCCTTCTTGGGGTTTATGCCACTTTGTGTGTGGCTAGGAGGGGAGTCCGGACCCACCACTAATATCAGCTCCAGCCCAAGGATCCTATAAACAGCAGCCATGTGTAGTGCTTGATTCAATTCATTGCTGCTTCTTCCCTGAGCCTCTTCCTACCTGGGCCCTGTAGGTTCACCGTTATTTCAGTGCTAAGTTTCTTAGGTTCTCTCCCTGCAATCTCAGCTATGAAAAACGCAGCCAGAAAACAAACTTTGGCTGTCCCTCAGGTCCCTTTGCCCAAAGAGGAGTGTCCTTCCTCATCTCTGTCATTCCAGGTGGGAACTGACCTTCTAAGGCCAGGCAGCTCCTTTTATCTGGACTGGCAGGGCCTGATTGGCTGTTGCTAGCCTCTCTAGCCCTTGGAGGATTGGGTCTATGGTTTCCAAAATGGTTGCTCTGGATTCTCTTCTTTAGGTAAGATTGGAGAACCCACCTTTGCTGCTCTTTTCCTCTCAGCTCGCCACTTCTTGGTGCGGGGGGGGAGGGGGGATTGTAGAACTGCGAGGCCCAGCAGGGAGTTGCAGAGGCCGAACACACCCCATCACAGACTTGTACAGAATTAATGAAATCAAGAAGGCAGCCAGTGTGGGAAGTGATTGAGGACAAGATGAAACTGGGAGGAAAGTTGGGCATGAGACAGTTCAGAAAACAGAATGGAAAGCATGAGACTTGGGAAGAAGGCAGACTAGGGGGACGTGTCCGCTGTTCCATGGATGTGCCAGGTTCAGGGGCCTGAATGCATATGGAGGAGGGAGGGAAGTAATGGGATCCAGTGGTTTGAGGTGAGACTAATTGTGTTATACTCCCAGAGCCTCCCATCCACTGATGCTTCCCTGGGCAGAGTCCCTGAAGCCACTCAAACTGACTGCCTCATGCAGTTCTTTCTAGTAATCCCACTGAGCGGGGCTGGCAGGCTGCTCCCTAGCTCACTAACAGCCCGGGGGAAGGGTTGACAGGCATCAGCACATCTCAGAGGGATCATGTGTCTGACCGCTCTGAAGGAACTCTAAGATGGAGGCCAGTAGGCCAAAGACAACCTCCTCCCCCATCAACAACAACCACAGCTTGACTTTATCCCTTGGGAAGAGTCTCATTCTACTCCACCCATCCTCTAGCCAGGACCAGCGTCCAGCTGCCTTACACAGGAGTGAGAGGCACAAGGTGATCCCGCAAATCTCCTAGACATTAGAGGGCCCATGAAGGGAACCTTGGGCACAGCACTGGGGTTCTGGAAAGCTAGACCTGTCCAAGGGGGTGATATATGCAGCATTGTTATGGCTGTGTCGGCCCCCGGATATTAGAGAGACTATTAGAGAGACAAGATGGATGAGGTGATATCTTTTATTGGACCAACTTCTGATGGTGGGAGAGACAAGCTTTCGAGCTACACAGAGCAAAAGTTAAAGCTGCTGTAATGATCGGTTCTGAATAGATTTTATGTCAGCTTAGATGACAAGCAACGTGGTTACAATCAGAAGCCAGATACCTGCACATATCTCTGGAAGGGGAGATCAAAGCACTAAATTCCACTTTAAAAGAAAAATCTGCACATTGTGAAACCTACATCCGTCATCGGCACAGATCGGACCCCTGATTGGATTCACACATTGGGTTTGGAATGATTTTTTTTTTTCTAATATTGAATGGGATGGGGAGATCTCTGTAAATTTCTCTAGGGGTTTAGTGAGATCTGGATATTGTACCTTGGGGTATGTCTACACTACGAAATTAGGTCGAATTAATAGAAGCCGGTTTTATAGAAATCGGTTGTATACAGCCGATTGTGTGTGTCCCCACATAAAATGCTCTAAGTGCTCTAGTCGGCAGACCGCGTCCACAGTACCGAGGCTAGCGTCGACTTCCGGAGCATTGCACTATGGGTAGCTATCCCACAGTTCCCGCAGTCTCCGCCGCCCATTGGAATTCTGGGTTGAGATCCCAATGCCCGAAGGATGCAAAACAGTGTCGCGGGGGGTTCTGGGTACATGTCGTCAGGCCCCTCCCCCTCCGTCAGAGCAACGGCAGACAATAGATTCGCGCCTTTTTACCTGGGTTACCTGTGCAGACAACATACCACGGCAAGCATGGAGCCCGCTCAGCTCAGCTCACCGTCACCATATGTCATCTGGGTGCCGGCAGACGTGGGACTGCATTGCTACACAGCAGCAGCAGCTAACTGCCTTTTGGCGGTAGACGGTGCAGCATGACTGGTAGCCTTCATCGGCGATCTGGGTGCTGGCAGCCGTGGGGCTGGCAGCCGTAGGGCTGCATTGCACCAGCTCCTTGCCTTTTGCCTTTTGGCAGTAGATGGTGTATTACGACTGGTAACAGTCGTCATCGTACAGCAGTGGCTGGAACTCCGTATGTCCCCCAGTCCCCCATCCCCCCCAGTCATATTCTGCTGCCTTCACAATGACGATGATGGCTATCAGTCGTAGTTACCTATTACAAGTTGGATCATCGCACATTAGCAGAGTCTTCCCTGAGCAGCAGATCGTGCAATAGGCCTGAAGGCCATCGTCATCATACAGGAACTGCCAAGCGCCCAGTATTTGCTGCCAAGCACCCAGAAGATGCCGAGGGCTATCAGTCATGCTGCACCGTCGTCTTAAGATGTAAAAAATAGATTTGTTCTGTATTCATTTGCTTCCCCCTCCCTCCGTCAAATCAACGGCCTGCTAAACCCAGGCTTTTGAGTTAAATCTTTGGGGGGGGCCATTCTGTGTGACAGTTGTGTGTGTTTCTCCCTGATGCACAGCCACCTTTGTTGATTTTAATTCCCTGTACCTGTACGCCATGTTGTCACTCGCCCCTCCCTCCCTCCCTCCCTCCCTCCTTCCCCTGGTCCGTCAGATACTAGTTTTGCGCCTTTTTTCAGACCAGACGCCATAGCTAGCACTGGGATCATGGAGCCCGCTCAGATCACCACGGCAATTATGAGCACTATGAACACCATGCGCATTGTCCTGGAGTATATGCAGAGCCAGAACATGCCAAAGCTAAACCAGGACCAGCCGAGGAGGCGATTGCAGCGCGGCGACGAGAGTGATGAGGAAATTGACATGGACATAGACCTCTCACAAGGCACAGGCCCCAGCAATGTGGAAATCATGGTGTTACTGGGGCAGGTTCATGCCGTGGAACGCCGATTCTGGGCCCGGGAAACAAGCACAGACTGGTGGGACCGCATCGTGCTGCAGGTGTGGGACGATTCCCAGTGGCTGCGAAACTTTCGCATGCGTAAGGGCACTTTCATGGAACTTTGTGACTTGCTTTCCCCTACCCTGAAGCGCCAGAATACCAGGATGAGAGCAGCCCTCACAGTTGAGAAGCGAGTGGCAATAGCCCTGTGGAAGCTTGCAACGCCAGACAGCTACCGGTCAGTCGGGAATCAATTTGGAGTGGGCAAATCTACTGTGGGGGCTGCTGTGATCCAAGTTGCCAGGGCAATGAAAGACCTGGTGATATCAAGGGTAGTGACTCTGGGAAACGTGCAGGCCATAGAGGATGGCTTTGCTGCAATGGGATTCCCAAACTGTGGTGGGGCCATAGACGGAACCCATATCCCTATCTTGTCACCGGAGCACCAAGCCACCGAGTACATAAACCGCAAGGGGTACTTTTCAATGCTGCTGCAAGCCCTGGTGGATCACAAGGGACGTTTCACCAACATCAACGTGGGATGGCCGGGAAAGGTACATGATGCTCGCGTCTTCAGGCACTCTGCTCTGTTTCGAAAGCTGGAGGAAGGGACTTTCTTCCCGGACCAGAAAATAACCGTTGGGGATGTTGAAATGCCTATCGTGATCCTTGGGGACCCAGCCTACCCCTTAATGCCAGGGCTCATGAAGCCGTACACAGGCTGCCTGGACAGGAGTCAGGACCTGTTCAACTACAGGCTGAGCAAGTGCCGAATGGTGGTGGAATGTGCATTTGGACGTTTAAAAGCGCGCTGGCGCAGCTTACTGACTCGCTCAGACCTTAGCGAAAAGAATATCCCCATTGTTATTGCTGCTTGCTGTGCGCTCCACAATATCTGTGAGAGTAAGGGGGAGACATTTATGGCGGGGTGGGAGGTTGAGGCAAATCGCCTGGCCGCTGATTACACGCAGCCAGACACAAGGGCGGTTAGAGGAGCACAGCAGGGCGCGGTGCGCATCAGAGAAGCTTTGAAAACGAGTTTTGTGACTGGCCAGGCTACGGTGTGAAACTTCTGTTTGTTTCTCCTTGATGAACCCTCCGCCCTCCCCCCCCCCCACCCGGTTCACTCTACTTCCCTGTAAGCCAACCACCCCACCCTCTCCTCCCCCCTTCGAGCACCGCTTGCAGAGGCAATAAAGTCATTGTTACTTCACATTCATGCATTCTTTATTAATTCATCACACAACTAGGGGGATAATTGCAAAGGTAGCCCGGGATGGCTGGGGGAGGAGGGAAGGAAAAGGACACACTGCAGTTTAAAACTTTAACTCTTATTGAAGGCCAGCCTTCTGATGCTAGGGCAATCATCTGGGGTGGAGTGACTGGGTGGCCGAAGGCCCCCCCACCGTGTTCTTGGGCGTCTGGGTGAGGAGGCTATGGAACTTGGGGAGGAGGGCTGTTGGTTACACAGGGGCTGTAGCGGCGGTCTCTGCTCCTGCTGCCTTTCCTGCAGCTCAACCATACGCTGGAGCATATCAGTTTGATGCTCCAGCAGCCGGAGCATCGACTCTTGCCTTCTGTCTGCAAGCTGACGCCACCTATCATCTTCAGCCCGCAACTTCCTCTGTTCATCCTGCGATTCAGCATGCCACCTCTCCTCTCGTTCATATTGTGCTTTTCTGTAATCAGTCATTGACTGCCTCCACGCATTCTGCTGTGCTCTGTCAGCGTGGGAGGACATCTGTAGCTCTGTGAACATGTCATCACGCGTCCTACGTTTTCTCTTTCTAATCTTCACTAGCCTCTGTGAAGGAGAAACATTTGCAGCTGGTGGAGGAGAAGGGAGAGGTGGTTAAAAAAGACACATTTTAGAGAACAATGGGTACACTCTTTCACGTTAAATTTTGCTGTTCACATTACACAGCACATGTGCTTTCGTTACAAGGTCGCATTTTTCCTCTTATATTGAGGGCCTGCCTGTTTGGTGTGAGAGATCACTCACGCAGTGCCAGGCCACAGATTTCAGCTTGCAGGCAGCCATGGTAAGCCACAGTCTTTTGGCTTTTTTAACCTTCTTAACATGTGGGAATGGTTTCAAACAGTAGTGCTCTCATTTCCCATACCAAGCACCCGTTGGGTTGGCCATTTAAAATGGGTTTGCAATGTAAAAGGAGGGGCTGCGGTTTCAGGGTTAACATGCAGCACAAACCCAACTAACTCCCCTCCCCCACACACCCAATTCTCTGGGATGATCGCTTCACCCCTCCCCCCCCACCGCGTGGCTAACAGCGGGGAATATTTCTGTTCAGCAGAGCAGGAACGGGCACCTCTGAATGTCCCCTTAATAAAATTGCCCCATTTCAACCAGGTGACCGTGAATGATATCACTCTCCTGAGGATAAGAGAGAGCGATAAGGAATGGATGTTGTCTGCATGCCAGCAAACACCGGGACCATACGCTGCCATGCTTTGTTATGCAATGATTCCAGACTACGTGCTACTGGCCTGGCGTGGTAAAGTGTCCTACCATGGCGGACGGGATAAGGCAGCCCTCCCCAGAAACCTTTTGCAAAGGCTTTGGGAGTACATCCAGGAGAGTTTTCTGGAGATGTCCCTGGAGGATTTCCGCTCCATCCCCATACACGTTAACAGACTTTTCCAGTAGCTGTACTGGCCGCGATTGCCAGGGCAAATTAATCATTAATCATTAAACACTCTTGCTTTTAAACCATGTGTAATATTTACCAAGGTACACTCACCAGAGGTCCCCTGTGTGCCCTCAGGGTCTGGGAGCACGCCTTGGGTGAGTTCGGGGGTTACTGGTTCCAGGTCCAGGGTGATAAACATATCCTGGCTGTTGGGGAAACCGGTTTCTCCGCTTCCTTGCGGCTGTGAGCTATTTACATTTTCTCCATCCTCATCTTCCTCGTACCCCGAACCCGCTTCCCTGTGTGATTCTCCAGTGAGGGAGTCATAGCACACGGTTGGGGGTAGTGGTGGCTGCACCGCCTAGAATGGCATGCAGCTCCGCGTAGAAGCGGCATGTTTGCGGCTCTGCCCCGGACCTTCCGTTTGTTTCTCTGGCTTTGTGGTAGGCTTGCCTTAGCTCCTTAATTTTCACGCGGCACTGCTGTGCGTCCCTGTTATGGCCTCTGTCCTTCATGGCCTTGGAGACCTTTTCTAATATTTTGCCATTTCGTTTACTGCTTCGGAGTTCAGCCAGCAGTGATTCGTCTCCCCATATGGCTAGCAGATCCCGTACCTCCCGTTCTGTCCATGCTGGAGGTCTTTTGCGATCCTGTGACTCCATCATGGTTACCTGTGCTGATGAGCTCTGCGTGGTCACCTGTGCTCTCCACGCTGAGCAAACAGGAAATGAAATTCAAACGTTCGCGGGGCTTTTCCTGGCCAGTGCATCTGAGTTGAGAGTGCTGTCCAGAGCGGTCACAATGAAGCACTGTGGGATAGCTCCCGGAGGCCAATAACGTCGAATTCCGTCCACACTACCCCAATTCCGACCCCCTAAGGCCGATTTTATCGCTAATCCCCTCGTCGGAGGTGGAGTAAAGAAACCAGTTTAAAGGGCCCTTTAAGTCGAAAGAAAGGGCTTCGTCGTGTGAACGTGTCCAGGCTTAATTCGATTTAACGCGGCTAAAGTCGACCTAAACTCGTAGTGTAGACCAGGGTTGGGCAGCTTTGCTGTGGAGTTTGCACACTGAGAGGAATTGTTATAACAACTTATCCCAAGACACTTTTCTTGCTTTTTCTGGGAGCTCTAATTGTTCAAATACAAACACTTGAAAAAATGGCACAGTTCAAGTCGTTAGTCGTTTCCTGAGCTGGAATTTAGCCAGGGGACCCCATCGCTGATAAAACACAAGAGAGATCTTTAATGGCTGCAAATGGTGCAAACTGCTCACTTGCATTTCACTGCCTTGAGTTTGATGCTGGCACAATGGTTCTGCAAATGCCACTTCTTCCAGCACCTTTGGAGCCCCGTCTACAATGACGTCCTGTGGCAAAATAGATAACGTTATTTGCCTCATGGGTGTTATGCAGCAAGTTTGTGTGTTGCTGCTTCTGATCTGAAGGCATGCTTTGTAGCATTCGTTACTCCTCTGCCAGCAAGTCTAATATGGCTTCCTAACTCGCGTAGCTTGCAGTGCTAGCAGAGATCAGGAGTGCTAGCAGACTAGCTGGCAGGGTGCATTTTGGTCTCCCAGTGTTCCTGCCCAACTCTGGAGTGATGCCTTTGGCAACCCAGGCAAACCCCTTTCCTCTCAATTACATGCAGGCCCAAGAGCCGCTGTGGCTCTTCTCAGCTCTGTCCATGCCACACTCTCTCTCTCTCCCCACACACTGAGATCGTGCAGATCCCATTTTATTAAAACAATAACTATCTATTTGTCCCGGGGGAATCTCTGAAAAATAAACAAAGTGACCCAGAGTCAGTCCAGGAGGGGCTGCAAGGGTGCGGGTGTATCCCTGGCTTCCCGGGGTGCATGTGTGGCTCCTTACACAGGATGGTGCCCTTCATAGCAGGGCAGTGGAACAAATGAAAATGTGATCAAGAGCGAATATACCCTGTCAACCATAGACATTATGCCCCTACTCCAAAGAGGTGTGTGCTCTGTGTATGTGGATCCAGGATGGACCAACACCAGATCTAGGATGGCTGGTGAGAACTAATACTGGCTAGTTAAGCTAATTCTAAAACTTTAATTGCGACTGGAACCGTTCTCTAGTGCAGATGGGCCTTAGTGATTCTTGTTCTTTTTGCGGATACAGACTAACACGGCTGCTACTCTGAAACCATCCAAACACTGTGTGACTTAAATTACCAGGCCCTAACTTGCCTAGCTTGTGAGTTTTGGATGGGATCGCAGCACAAGGTGGTATGGCCACAGATTTAAATAGTCTATTCTGTAGCACAGTTGGCAAGGAGAAGAGCAGATTGTTGAGCCAAATGGAGCAGGTTCAACCACCAATTTTGATCTGTGGAAAGTACTTTATATTGTGACTGCTCTTCTGTATGCTGTATGTTTAACTGTACAGATACAATTACATAATGTTAGCAAGCTGCAGTGAGTCACCATGCTGCTTGCATGATTTACAACAACTCCCCAAACCGGCTTTTTGCTCCGCATGCTGCATAACCTATAATTGCAAACATACGAGTAGACGAAAGTACATTTTTCCGATAACATGTTGTTTAGCACGAAGTGGTCTCTGATGACTAAACCAGAAGTAAATTGTTTTGCAAGGATATATTGTCATCAGCTACTTTGCTTAAAATTAAGTTCTTATTTTCACTTGCTGTCTTCCTCCAAATGAAATGTTGAGAGCAAGTATTATTGTCACGCCGTATTGTTAATTTCCTTCACTTCATTCCAGTACGAGCTTAAGGAATAGTTCATCTTGGCCTCCCCATCTTTTCCTCTTCATAGTCTGTCCAAGATACTGCCACCTAGAGCCTCTTGCTTTTCCGCTTTCCTCCCTTATGCACTAATTCCCTTTATTCTTTTGAAATTCCACCTCCTCCTCCCTTTAAAGTTCTACATAACTCCTCGCCTGTCTACATATCTGACCTCTCTTTAGCCTCCATGTACTCCATCAGGTTTCTTTCCCGACTGCTCTATTCTTCACACTTCCTTTCTCATTGTCCACTACACTCAGGACAATCTCTCTCAACATCCAGCAAGCACCTCCTACCTCTGCCTTTGGATCCCTTCTAAAACCCTCTTTGCTAGGCAAGGTCTCTGTAAGGGCAACTCAGGCTGCTACCTATGATTGTGAGGTGTTTAGGGTTGGGACCTTGTTTGATCATCTCTTTGAAATAAAAGTGCCATGTATATTCAAGTCTCTGTTCATGAATAGACCCTACTTAGTGATGACCTCTGATGTGAAGACATTTCTGTTAACAAGGGATTTGGCATCATTTGATGTGATGCAAACAGCTGGAGAACTGATATTGTTATCTATAGAGACACTGTGGGTGAGGTAATGTCTTTTATTGGACCAACTTCTGTCGGTGACAGAGAAACTTTCGAGCTCCACAATCTGAGGAAAAGTTCTGTGGATGTGAAAGCTTGTCTCTTTCACCAACAGAAGTTGGCCCAGTAAAAGATATTATCTCAGCACTTTGTCTCTCATATATCCTGGAACCAACAGGGCTACAACAACACTGCAAACATTGTTATCTAGCGAAAGATAATGCCTTCCTGGTGCTGATTTCTTCCTTCAAACTTACTCTTTTGGATTTGATGTTGACCTTCTTTTAAAATGACATTAATTTTGAAATGCTCCAGTCTGTTATACATAAGTGTTTTAACAGTTTCTTGTAGGAAATTTGTCAGAGACACTGGAGTGAATTAATCCACCTGACTCAAACCCAAAATTCCTCTGTTCACAGTAATAGTTTTAGGCAGGTGCATGAATTCATGCCAAAATTCAGTATGATCATAGGGGAACGCCCCTGTACAGTACAAAAAGTGTGCAGAACCTGATCATCTGGTTTATAGAAACTGCTTTATTATATTTATTTAGCTTGCAATGTATAAACAAAAAAGAATGGCTATCTCAGGTGCTCTGCTTCAGGCACCTCGAAGAGTCTCCTCTAAGGTGATGTTTTGAGCTCCACCTTTCTAGGAGCCCATTGTGCTGCTAATGTTTTTTCCATGCCTGCTTGTCCACCCCAGCGAGGCCCTTCTCCGTATACTCAACATTCAGAAGTTCTTGTGGTTTTACTTGAAGCACACTAAGGCTCTTAGACAGCCTTCTCCGCCTCTTGTTTCACCTCACACCTCTTCCTTGGGGGAGGGATAGCTCAGTGGTTTGAGCATTGGCCTGCTAAACCCAGGGTTGTGACTTGAGGGGGGCCACTTAGGGATCTGGGGCAAAATCAGTACTTGGTCCTGCTAGTGAAGGTAGGGGGCTGGACTCGATGACCTTTCAGGGTCCCTTCCAGTTCTATGAGATGGGTATATCTCCATATATTATTTATTATTTTATTTTTAATGCTGTTAACAGTAGGACTATGTCTAAATAGCTGTCTGGCTACATTTCGGATTACTATGACCTGACTGGCCATATCAATGTTCATTTGATCAATAGCCATGTGGGCCTCACTCAATACGTTTGCTAAGTATTCTTGCTTAGGTTCAGCATATAGGATAGGTGAGAGGGGAGTCCAAACACTCTGGTCTCAGAGAGCTCTTCTTTTGGGATAGCTCTTATTTGAACTGGCCAGTTGTATTTGAAGGTTTCTCATTTGTTTGCATTCTTCAGAGGATACCTGTCTCTTGTCTCAGTCATTAGGAAATACCCCTGGTGGTGTCTTAAAACCCCCTCAAAGAACCTTCCTCTTCAGGGTTGGTATTTTTGCTGTTGCTCTTGGCTGTAGCCTTAACTCTGCATGTAGTGGCACCATGGAAGAGCAAAGAAAAAAATACCCTGATGTCTTTTTTTTTTTTTTAAATTGGCTTTATCTAAACTCTGGGTACAGATACCTTCATCATCATCATTGTTGTTACATGATGTCGCTACAGGGCAGAGTTAAGGTTGTTTGGGTACCTTAACTATGCAGTTCTTGTTTTTCCACTCCATGCATCTGATGAAGTGAGTTTTAGCCCACGAAAGCTTATGCCCAAATAAATTTGTTAGTCTCTAAGGTGCCACAAGGACTCCTCGTAGTTCTTGTAAGTGTAACTCTTCATTTTCTGGGTTTGTACTGCAAGGCTATGGGATAACTGCAACATACCTGTAATGCTTTTTACCCTTGTTATGGATATGTGCTCTCAACCCTGACTCCATCTTAATGGAGTTTTGTCTTGGAATTTAAATTCCATCTGTTGCCAAAGAAGCATCTGGCTGCAGAACATGCATTTAAAATGTACATTCCAAAATTAGGCCCCCAGTCACACTCTTCCTTAAGCACCATCACCAGCCCCCTTTGTGCCCTCTTTTCCTGGTTTCCATTGCAAGAAAGTGACCATAGTAATGTTGGTGCCCCATCATTTAGGGTCTGATCCAACCTCTATTGAAGTAAATGGAAAGATTCTCATTGACTTAATTGGAGCTGGACCAGGTCCTTCCTGCAGATATCGTGATATGCTATTGTTGAACAAAATCTGTGAGCAGAGCAACCTAGAGATGGACTATAGGGCTTGTTTTGTTTGGGAGAGGGGAGGGGAGAGGAGACAAATTGATATTATTAATTTCTAGTGTCAACATTGCAGTAAGGCACAAAAAGTTTACATAATATACCCAGGGAACACTATTAATACTCATTTAGAAACAATATTTTCTTAAATGTAATTACGTGCCTGTAATCTGTCTACTGTTTCACTCGGCTTTTCCATTTTGAACCTGTTTGCAGAGGGTTATAATTTCTTTGGAGTGAAAGTTAGCATAAATGATCTAAACCTGTGAAGATTTATTACTGTAAATTCTCACGTAGGGAAGAATTGACGTTTTGAATGTCTCGTCTTCATGCCTCTTATCTAAAAAGAACATCTTAAGTGAATTCATGACGTAGATCAGTATTTCTGGCTTATTTTAAAGGGGTGTTGTGAAATCATATGCTATAAATTAGCTGCTTCTTCACCCCCTCCCCCCCAGCTTGCTAATAACACCTTGGATTTTTGAGATTCTCGCTTCTAATTTAGTTTTTAAGTTTCTGAGCTTGGACGCTGAAAATCAAACCAACCTGTCTAACGTTTGTTTACACTCAGTTTCAGGTTCTTGGGCCCAGACCTTCAAAGAGATTTAAGTGTTTAACTCCCATTGATTGAGGATCTGAGCCTTAGCGCTGTAATGTTTGGGTTCTAAATTCTACAGGGGAATGTTTGTTTTAAAATTATTGTTCATCGGAATGACCTAGTATTAAGCAAACAGTTCTATTGTTTCCTAGTTGTTTGTTTTTTAAAAAAAAAAACTTTTTATAAAATTAAAATTATGGGACAAATTTCTTTTAGCATCCCTTTATATTTAAATGGTGGAAATATCAAGGGCAGCGAACAGTCTCAATAAGTGTTTTTTAATTACAATGCGTTCAAGACAGACATTGCTTAGGATGCTTAATTTTACTTGCATAACCACTATGATCCATCATTTTAAAATGCATCTGTAGCAAGGAGATCAGAGTTTGGGACTCTGACTCTGGCCTCCTCTCTTGGTCATCAGTGACGGAGAGTGCTGTGCTGGCGAAATGCTGTCCCGCAGAATTAATTGGAAATGGAATATTTTTAAAAATAGTTTTTGTGGTGTCTGCTCTCAGGGGGGGACCATTTCCTTCTGCCTTCAGGGCTCTTGAATCACTGGTACTATAGACCCACCCTCCCCCATCCCTGCAAATGAAGAGTTAGAACAACCCCCTACAGAACCAGTTAGTTCCCTTCTGAAAGTAGCCAAAGGAGCTGCTGAAAAGCATTGTATGATGTTCCCATCCCTCTGAGTACTGTCTTGCCAGCAAGCACTGGGAGTACTCTGGCTAGTGAGTGAACTGATCGTATTGCAGGCTACCTCTAGACTGCCAGGACAGCTCTTCTCCACTAGGGTGACCAGATGTCCCGATTTTATAGGGACAGTCCCGATTTTTGGGTCTTTTTCTTATATAGGCTCCTATTACCCCCTATCCCCTGTCCCGATTTTTCACATTTGCTGTCTGGTCACTGGTCTTCAAGAAACCTTTTGGTGTCATGCAAACCATGTAAAAAAGATTGGAAAGTGAAAAGAAGGACATATATGGATCACTGATATTGAATATGATGCTGTGTTGGAAACTCTCAAAAAGGGTCAGCAGCTGTCAAAATACAGTGGCTTGGGGTTTCATAATTATGTGCGTGTTTTCAGAGCTTTTCAAGCTCTTGGTCACTATGTGCTCACTTTCCTGATTTATATATAGGTCTGTGTTTTATGTATGTTGTTGGCGTGACCGTGCCATCTCTTGTTTTTCAGGAGATGATTTTTCATTGATACAGCAAGAAATCTATATGGTTAAAGAATGTAAACACTGCAACATTGTAGCCTACTTTGGAAGCTATCTCAAGTAAGTCCTGTTTAACTGTGTGCATTTCTACAACTCTTCCTTTCCAGGGAGTACCACCTTTATCCTCACGCCCCAGTCCCCCTCTCATTTGGTCCCTTGATTCCTAGTTGCCTTTTAAAATAATGACTAGTATTGCACCATCTCTGCTAGCCAGAAGCCTTCTCCCTGGAGACTGTTGCAATGCAACCAGCCTCAGAGCCTGATGTTTTGGGAGTTTTGGTTTCCTACCAAGTTGGTGGGGAGATTTGAAATTCTAGTAACTTTTAAAATAAAAAAGGCTAGTTACTTACCCAAAGAATTATGCTTCTTGGTATTTTATTTAAAGGTACTGCTGTTACAAAAGTATAGTTGGGTAGCTGTGATTTGTAAATATTCTAAATCTGAATTGTTGGTAACAATCAGATTTCATGGCTGTGGTGTGACAGCTGTGAAATATTGAAGAGAGAGAAAAGGTGAGGCCAGCTGGCTGTGTTTTCAGGTATACACATTAAATACTGTACAAAAAGTTGGAGAATATTTTCCATTTCTCTGCAGTTTATCAGTGGGCTCTGTGGGAATATATATCATCACTTTCCACATTTGGGCTCTTATCCTAGCTACACAGTTCTAGGAGATCTTGTCTCCAAATTGCTTGGGGAGTTACATTTTCAAAGTGAAAGGTGCCACTCAGATTGACTTTAACTGGACTTATGGCTAAATCCTTAAGCCAATATTTCTTTGAAAAACTGAGGTGTGGAATCTACGAGGAACACACTTTTGAGCATTGAAACTAGCATAGAATAGCATATCCAGATAATTTTATCTCGGTTAATAGGATGTATGCCTCAGTTGTATTTTTACATGAACTTTATTTTGGAGAAAAGGTCATGGTTATGGCAGTTATATTACAGTTCTGATCAACAGAGTAATTTGTCAGTGAATCTGACACGTAAGGAGTTTCACACTAAATGAGAATTGATATTTACTTGACTGCTCTGTATGTATTAAAACACATGCAAAATGTATATCTGGGTTTTGTGATACATCAGCACTTTAGAATTCCTCAGGGTATAAGAAAATGGAAAACATAACAAATAACTAGCAGTTAAATAATAAAATCATGATAATTATTGACTGCATCTACTGTACATAGATCAGTCAACTGCTAACAGTTATGTTTAACTTTTTAAAAATAGCCGTGAAAAGCTGTGGATCTGCATGGAATACTGTGGAGGTGGATCACTTCAAGACATTTACCATGGTATTTTGAAACTTACTTTGGTATTTATTTGCATCTTTTCAAAGTTAAAAGCAAAGAAAATATGACAGAACAATAGAGAGTCATTTTAATGGCAATCCATTGGCATTTTACTTTTCATTTGCTACGAATGAACAATTATTTCATTTTGGCTAAGGTCTCTACATAACTGGTCAAGAACTTTTCATAAACATGGTGACTATTATATTGTGTTCATAACCTGTTGTTTTATACTGAACATTACAAAATAAATAAGTACCTCTACTGTAGATAGATCCTAAATAGGAATAAATGGAGCCCTTTTTGGCAACTAGGTATTTGGAGGAATATTTCCAGTGTGATGAATAGGAGATGAGTACATATTCCTATTAAAAATAATGGAAATAGGTACCTAAATCTCTCCATATTGTATTGAACAAACAACCCTTAAACTGCTAGTTAATGTAAAGCCTATTTTCCCATCTTCACATGATCACAGCTTTCTGAGAAATTCTTCTTTAGGGGACTCAAATTTTTCGTGCATGGTTTGAACGTAGAGATGAGGAGCTTGTGGGTTTATTTGTTTTCTAATTTAAAATATATTTTAGCTATTTTTAGTTATTGGAGAAGTGAACAAAATACACTTTTTCAGCACTAAGGCTTTGAGATATTTTTGCTCTTTAACTCTAAAAAAAACAATGAAGAAAATCCTTCGATCTTGCATGTAAACAGTGCTTATTGAGAAGTCAGTCCTGGGAGAGAGAAGTTAGTTACAGGTGACTGGAAAATGATCATGTTTAGTTGGTATTTGCTGAGAAATTAACATTTCCTAATGAAATCGCGCCCTTTTTGTGACCTCACAATGCCTATTTCTGAGTCACATTTTGCAGAAGTTCATCTCACTTAAATGTGACTTTCAAAGCCCTCTTTAAATGTTAACATGGATTGGTAGTTTATTCCCTTTCCTTGAAAAAATGAACAAAATAACCCCCCCAAAAGTTATGTTAATAACTCCAGGGGGGGAGGGATAGCTCAGTGGTTTGAGCATTGGCCTGCTAAACCCAGGGTTGTGAGTTCAATCCTTGAGGGGGCCACTTGGGGATCTGGGGCAAAATCAGTACTTGGTCCTGCTAGTGAAGGCAGGGGGCTGGACTTGATGACCTTTCAAGGTCCCTTCCAGTTCTAGGAGATGGGATATCTCCATTAATTATAATTATTATAATTAACTGAAGTAATTAAGTAACAAATACTGCATTTATCGAAACATTCAAGTCATGGAATGTAAAAATCAAAGTTCTTAAAGTAACACTGTCCTCATATTGCAGATACACTATTTGGTTATAAGTTAGGCCTGTAAAAGTAGGCTAAACATATAGTGAACAATCTGGGCAAGCTAATTTTGCTAGGAAAACCCTGAATGTGATCTTAAAAGGACAAAAAGGGGTGTCATTTTGTTCTCCTTTATGATGAATAAAGACTAAAAAGGTATTTTCTAAACAATTCTGCTTGCTTTTTACTTCATATGTGTTAGCTTTGGTCTTCACTGGTTTTGCTGGAAGACTTGTTGGAGGTCTTGGAAAGCAGATTGTGGGCTTTCTCAGACCTTTAACTAAAGGGATGGAATTCTGAATTTTAAGCAAAGATATCCTTTCATCTATGTATGTCTCAGTCATTTAGTGTAATATAAATAGCTGTTGATGAAAGCAAGTTTTTAAACAATCTTCAGATGCCACAGTCATCCAGGGTAAAAAGATCTAAATTTCTAATTTTAAAAGGCAAACAGAAATTATCTCTGCTGCTTTTTACCTCCATGAAGAGTGCAAACAATATTATTACCCTGTTGTCATCAACTTAAAAATCACATTTGTCTGAAAAATGTTTTAATTCTCTGTTCTCTGGCAAATGTTTACCTTTTTGCAAATATTACACAGGACTACTATACCTGAGAGATATGGGAGATGTTCCTTCTCTTTTTCAGCTTCTTTACTTTGTGCATTTGATGATGGTTTGGGTACACCCAGTTTCACTGTTTCCCAGTATTATCAGTTTCCCTCCATTGTTCTTATTGGAGAAGTTTGGTAGTAGCCCTCTTTTGTTTTAATAGCGAAAAACGTGGCTGGAAAACTACAGAAAGACACTGTCAGAGTAGCACCTAAAATGGCTTTCAACTTGGGTTTTTTTTTTTAAATAAACTATATTTTAAGTTGAAAGTGTCCCTTGAGCTTTTGCAGGTTGGATACTGCCCTATTCTGTTGACTGTTTTACAATGGTGTATGTATAGTGTGCATAGACTTTTTTCTATCTTTCTGTTTTCAGTAACAGGACCACTGTCAGAGCTACAAATTGCATATGTATGCAGAGAAACTTTACAGGTACTGTACGTCTGTAGATACAGAACAAAGCCTCTTTTTGATACACACGAGGAAGATGTGGAAGATAAACTATTTCAGAAGGAGGTGCTGTGCTGTCACTTAAATTTGTAAACCTGGGAATATAGCGTCAATGAGACCAGTTTGCTAGGGTTAACAAATTCGTTTTTCATATTTCCAGTATTACTATAAATTAGTAGGATATTACAATAATGTGGTGCAACAAATACTTTATTAAATAATTTTAATGCAGCATTTCATATAAGTTCCCTGATCCTACAAAGGGATTTATACAGCTATAAGAATCTGCCTGTATAGCAGGATCAGAATTTTAAGCCTCAGTCCTGGTCATGTTTAACTTTAACCCCAGGAGTAGTCCCATTGATTTCAATGCAATTATTTTCATCATGTGTAAGTCTTTGGAGATTTGAGGCTTTAGATTGACCTGGCTATTCTCATACACTGTCCAACTGACGTGGTGGTTCAATGCAGCCATTGTTTAGGATAAATTTCTGAATCTCATTGCAGAAGACAGCTAATTCCTAGTAAGAGAGGGTGAGTAGTTGAGCAATAAAAGGAAATATTTTACGATGTATTATCAATCTATGGCAGTGAATTCAAATGTTTTTTAGAGGGAAAAATTCTATGGCTGGACTGCTAAAATTCTGGTTCATTTTATTATAATTATAGAAATGTCAGCCAACACAACATAGATTGGCTGGTGAGTCTTGCCCACATGCTCAAGGTTTAGCTGATCGCCATATTTGGGGTCGGGAAGGAATTTTCCTCCAGGGCAGATTGGCAGAGACCTTGGGGGGTTTTCGCCTTCCTCTGTAGCGTGGGGCATGGGTCACTTGCTGGAGGGTTCGCTGCACCTTGAAGTCTTTAAACCACAAGTTGAGGACTTCAGTGGCTCAGACATAGGTCAGGGGTTTGTTACAGGAGTGGGTGGGTGAGAATCTGTGGCCTGCGTTGTGCAGGAGGTCAGACTAGAAGATCATAATGGTCCCTTCTGACCTTAAAGTCTATGAGTCTATAGATAGTGAAACGTCGTGCTTCATTGCGTAAGCTGATCATGACATTTTTGTGTCAGGAAGGAACTCTACCATTTATGCTCTATACATCCATATATAATTGTGTAAGGGAACCATAGAAGACACTTTCACCTTCCTATGAAACATTGGTGAACTGGTCACTGCCAGAGGCAGATTGTAGACTAAATGGGCCAACGAACTGATCTGATATGGCAATTCTGTTCCTAACCTCTTAGCTAATATTTTGCTAGCAGTAAGAATTGGTGTTGCAGAACGTGTTTTGACTTTCAGTGATAGATTCCAGCATTAAGCACCTCTGAAAACAAGTCCACTTTTATTTATGAGCTAAATGTGGATTTAGGCACCCAGGCTTGCAAACTTTGGCTGAAAGCTTTCTAGGCTTGAGAAGTAAATAAACTTTATTGGCTTCAGTCATAAATCTTATGCCTCTTGAGGTGCATTTTGAAGCTAAAAATATAACAAAAATGCTACATATATAACTTGTTGAAAAAAGTCTGCACATGTGTTGGTGTTGGAATCAGGAGTGGTGAGGAGCAGAAGTCATGGACGCATTTTCTCAAAATCTCAATGTTCATTTTTTCAGTTTTTAATTAAAACTACAAATTGAGTTTGAACTGTTAAAAATCCAGTTTGAAATGTTATGTTTTGTAGTATGTTAACATGGCAAACTTGAGTTATAGATTTATTTTTGACTTGTAGGGTCTTGCTTATTTGCACATGAAGGGCAAAATGCACAGAGATATTAAGGTAAGATCACTTAAAACTTCAGGGACTAATTTAATACTTTGGAACATTTTTCTGCATTACAAATATTATTTTATCATATTAATTTTTGCATGTTTTGTTTTAGGGTGCAAATATTCTGCTAACAGACCATGGAGACATAAAATTAGGTAAGTTCAGTTGAATTTACTAGTAAATAGAAACTGAATGAGGGTTTTTTAATTGAACCAATCAAAAGGTGGCAAGTTAAGGTACCAATTCAGATGCTTTGTTTCAGTGAGGCACCTTTTGCACTTACATCGTAGCTACACAACAGTTCACTCTGGCGAGAACTATCAGCAGAGTATGAGATATGAATACTCCTTTCTCCTATCTTGTATTTAATTAAACAGGATATGTAAAGCAAGCATATAGAAATGTATGTGGCCACATGGCTAACTGCACTTCTCCATTGTGGATGTGCAGAAGCAATGTATTAGGAGGACACGAGATATATATTTTTTTAATTGAAAGCCTAGAAACCTCATAGTTGAGTTTCCATTAACAACTTTAACTCTGATCACACATGGATACCCATTTTCTATCAACTGGCCAGGCATCCTTTGCCTACAATGTGGACTACAATTCTTTAGGTACTATAGTGTAAATACAGTAAAACAAAACTGGCTCTGGGTACATAGGATGATTATCTGCAATACCATGCGTTCAATGTAGCTCTGCTATCATCAGAGAGTCCTTCTTGTCCTAACAATACGAACAAAACATCTCCCCTGTTATTTCCTCATTGACACAGCACTCTCATAACTACAATGCCATTCTATCTTCCCCCCAGTATATATTAATTAGAATACATAACATTATGTCCTGATACGATTCAGTTATGGTGTGATAAGACCGGTGGAGGTAAGCGGCGAAACAGGGTCCATTTTAAGGCAGTTTGAAGAAACCTAACTTTCAATTTCCAGACATTCAAAAAAAAAAAAAAAATTCCGGCTAGAATTTTCTGCTCTTCTTTACCTGAGAGATTAACATTGTAAACAATTATCTTAATTTTATTACCTAGGAATGTGTGTGTTTTGTTGATTTATAATAACTTCCTAGAGTGTTGTTGGTTTTTCATTGAACATTCAATCTCTAGGAAATGTAATGATGATGTAATTTTGTTTTACAGCTGACTTTGGTGTAGCAGCAAAAATAACAGCCACCATTGCGAAGAGAAAATCTTTTATTGGTACCCCTTACTGGTAATAAATTGCTTTGATTCATAGAATGACTACATGCAAAGTGAAGTCA
This sequence comes from Emys orbicularis, assembly GCF_028017835.1. NCBI lineage: Eukaryota > Metazoa > Chordata > Testudines > Emydidae > Emys > Emys orbicularis. The sequence goes on along the minus strand of NC_088686.1, from coordinate 7,461,874 downwards.
GTATTTACAAATTATACTAAAGCTTCTAAAATACAGATATGTTTTAACTACAGACATAGTATAGTTATTTAAACTTTCTGATTTTAGTAATGTGCTTGGGCAAGATATGACATTGTCATTTTGTTGCTTTGTAATATCACTGTAACATCAACCATGTGATGCTAATAGCATGGCTGACACCTTTGCCAATCTAATACAGTGCTGAATGTTATTCGTATACATGGTAGGAGTTTGGTCCGGTGCTGTAATTCCTCTCCCTCTCACCAATATAAAAACATAATATTTATATCTTAAAGGTGAACAAAAAAACTTTTTAAGAGCAAAGACAAAGCATTTGAAAGTGCTGTTTAAGATCACAATTAGTGACACGTGTATATATAGGCATGTGTTACAATACTTGGATATAAGCATTAATTTAAGTAAAATTCTGCTTACAAAATCTAAATGTGGGCATCTGGGTTTCCCCCATGCAGGGGACATTATAGTGAAAAGAAGCACATTTCAGCTATTTTTGTTTCAAAGCAGTCTTTGCTATTTAAGGCTTTGAAATGCCAGACATTTTCAACTTCGTAATTTTTGGGTTGTATAAAAATGCAAATTTAACTGCATTGAATTGAGGCACGCCTTAATACAGAGATCCCTCATTAGCGTAATAGCCATAATGAGGACTGAATATAGACAAAACACTTAAATTATAGATTTTTTTAAATTGCAATTTCTAATACAATATGCAAAAATTGCATAATGTATTCATGTTAGAGAAAACAGACGGAGGGAAGAAAGATTGTGTTTGGGTTAGAGGATTAGACTGGGTATCACAAGACCTGGGTTCTATTCCTGGCTCTGCTACAGAATTCATGACTTTGGCCAAGACACTTACCCCTTGTGTCTTTGTTCTTTTAATGGAAGGAATTCATGCCAGTGCAGAGGATCACATCAGGCCCCATTTACACTCTTTGTGGAGGCCCTTTGCCTTGGAATGAATTCCACAGTAATCATGTAAAGAGATTTGAGATCCTCAGGTCGAAGGAGATGCTATGGAAGTGATGGTGTATAATGTGTAATCAAATGATGATTTTACATTTAAAGGATGGCCCCAGAAGTTGCAGCAGTGGAAAAGAATGGCGGTTACAACCAACTCTGTGATATCTGGGCAGTTGGCATAACAGCAATCGAACTTGGAGAACTTCAGCCACCTATGTTTGACCTTCATCCAATGAGGTCTGCTGATCACGAAACTCGCTCATTTCAAGCATTTTCTTAAATCATAGCCCATAAGGGACCATTACAATCGTCTAGTCTGTCCTGCATAACCCAGGCCTTATAACCTCTCCCAGGGATTCCTACATCAAGCCTTGCGCATTGGCTTGCTAAACCCAGGGTTGTGAGTTCAATCCTTGAGGGGGCCGCTTGGGGATCTGGGGCAAAATCAGTACTTGGTCCTGCTAGTGAAGGCAGGGGGCTGGACTCGATGACCTTTCAAGGTCCCTTCCAGTTCTAGGAGATGGGATATCTCCATTAATAATAATAATAATAATAATAATTGCTGTTTTAGTGCACCACACCTTTTGTAAAAGTCATCCAGTCTTGATTTAAAGATGTAGAGTCAGATTCTTAAGGACACAACATTTTGTAAGTGTTTTAGTTCCCGCAGTCTATGGTAGCCCTCTAGTTAGCAGGGTTGTGCATGAAAATAAACAGATTTTATGTCAAAAACACTGTCCATAATTAAAAAAATCAACGGCTTTATTTTGTCTCTTACAAGATCTTTTATGTTACATACGACAAAACTCATTTGGATTTTCATCAGCTCATATTGTCTCTTGTAGATTAATAGAACTGCTCTGTACAATATTTTATTCAATCTCAAGATATTAGAATAAAATGAATTATTTTCATATTGTATAATATTATTATATTTGCTTTATCTTAGGGCTTTGTTTTTAATGTCTAAAAGTAACTTTCAGCCTCCAAAGCTCAAGGAAAAAGCAAAATGGTAAGTCAAGTAAAATTTTTCTCCCTTTGTTCAATGCATATTTTAAAGATCACGTGAATGATTATTTATGTCAACAGTTCATAAGCATATACCCTCAACCTGCAAACACATATGCACATTTGGTACTTTTATACATGTGTTGTCCCTTCAAATTCAGTTCTTACTGCTAAGCAAAATACTTAATTACAGCAAACGACTCTGATCCTGGAATGAGGACCATGCGAATGGACTCCCTGTTCAAGCAGCGCCCCATTAAATCTGAACTGTGATGCTCTCAGTGCGGGATCAGGGCTAAATTTAGTATAGGTCATGAATTTTTAAATTGCTATGACTTCTGCAGTGACCAAAAAATCATCTTTGTTTGCTCAAACTCGGAAGTTTTTCTTGGAACATAATTCATCCCTGGTAAATCATGCTTTAAAACAATCTATCTCTAAAAATGGGACATTAATTTCATATTGCTCTGTGGAAGAAGAAAACCATTGATAAAAGTGTGCTGCATTAGTTTTCATTCCAGTGATCTGAAAGATGATTTCCCTGAGGATGAAGTGTGTTAGGCTGAGACATCTGCAGTATGTACCAGCAAGCAAGATAGATTTTTTTTTTTTTTTGGTAATTGATTTGATGTTATGGGAACCTAGAAACAAATGCAACAGAAAGGACCAAGGTCCAGCAGTGCACACCCTTCTGCAATGGCAGGAAACTGATTGTGTGGGACAGGCCCACATAATGCTAATTGCTCCTCCTCTGCTGGTCCAGAGGAAAAGGAAAACTCCCTCTGGGCTGCTACCTGGAGAGCAAAAAATCTCCTTCCAGAACACATATTTGGCAATTAGTTTGACACTGTGCATGTGATGAAGACTCGCTGTAGTGAAGCAGTTAATCCCATTTATGTACTTAGAATGCTGCTGGTGACCAAGTAACTGTCCTTTTTTCCTTAAGCCTTTGAGAGGGGGATTCTGCCAGTATTGCTGCGGGCAGATACTTAAAATTGTTTATCACTTGGAAAAACATCCTTCTGTGAATTGCATTCTGCACTAAACTTTGCACTCTGCACCTCTTTCTTTCCCTCCCCCCCCCCCCCCCCCACGAGATTTGTGCACATGCTAAGAGTACCTATCCATATACTCTAGGCATTCTTGCCATAAAAAACACATCACAAATAAAACTCGATGTGCAGTAGTACAGTTCAGTACAACCCACCTCCAAGAAGCAGATCATCAGCCCCCCCCCGCCCTCCACTGGTCCAATTCCTTCTTGTTACCAAATGCCTGAGGGATAAGTTTTGCAACGTGCCCTGAAAGTCATCAAATTCAGGCGATATATCCCTTGAAAGATATATTAAAATAAACATGTGCAAGAAAGACAAGTAAAAATTGTAGGATGAGACTTTCAAAGGGATTTAGCCTCACATCTTGCATTAATTTAAAAGAAAGAGGTGTAGTTAAATCATCTGAACTGCTTTGAAAATCTCAGCCATGCATTTGAAAGGGGAGGTTGATGCTTTCTCCTGATCTTTCACCATTGTGCATTTTATTTTCCTCCTGGTGACATGAGATAATGTGGAGTGTCAGACTGGCCTGGATTTTGTGGGTTTGCTGTATACCTAATTCACTATATTATTTTTATTTCTGTTATATAGTGCCATAAGACTTCAAATGGAATCTGATCTTTTGACTGCTTTTTCCAAAGGGACAGTAGTAGTAATCTCCCGCTAGTTAACTCAGCAGCAGAATGGTATAAATCTGAAATGCCTTGGGATATTTGAGCAGGATTCTAATTCAGCAGATGTTTTGCCATTTATATAGCAGTTACATTGAAAGTGACCATTATTTTTTCCTTTTCAGAAAAACTTAACTTGATTTTAAGTATTCAATTTTTTCTTTGTCTTTTTATGTAAAGGTCATCAACATTCCATAATTTTGTCAAAATAGCACTTACAAAAAATCCAAAGAAGAGACCAACCGCAGAAAGACTCCTTACTGTAAGTGTCTAAAAAGAAAAGTCAGAACTTGTAATGTCACCACTAAATCTATTGTTTCACAGAGAAAGAAGTCATTAGTGCACCAAAAGGGGGCTATGTTTCATACTCTTATCGTACAAGTGTGCTTAATGGTGCAAACGCAGCAAAAGTGAAATTGGAATCTCATGGAATATACAAAAGTTTTATTTGGTGCAAGATTTTATAAAGATACCTGTCTACACTGCAAGATAAGTCCAGTTTTAATTGTCCAAAGGCTGGCATTTTGTAACAGTATGCCCCAGTTTGGTAGAATTAATTGTATAGATTGGTTATTAATCACCCCATAGGGCAAAATTAGGCCTTGATTCAGAAAACACTTACTCGAATGCTTAATTCTACTCACCTAAAGAGTCCCATTGAACTCCATGGAACTATTTACATGCATAAAGTTAAGCAAATGCATCAATGTTTGCACACCTAGGGTCTTAATTTCTAATTGCAACTGACCCATAATGCGATCAGGCTAAAACTGATGCATGCTTTAGAGGCCAAAACAGATGCATGCTTTAGAGGCCTACTTGCTCAGGAGACGTTAAAAAGATTTTCTGAAGAGTGTCGGTTATAAAGTTTTGCAAAACAAGAAGGCTAATCTTTTGAAGCCCAGACATACAGGGTTAAATATCTGCCTCCTATTAAACCTACTGTAACATATTATTTTTTTGTGATTTTTAGCATAGTTTTGTAGGACAACCCGGTCTCTCGAGATCTCTAGCAGTTGAGCTGTTGGACAAAGTAAATAATCCTGACAACCATACACATTACGGTGAAACTGATGACGATGATTTTGAGGTGAGAACATATTTGCATTTTTCCTGTTTTGAAAAGCTGATGTGTAAAAAATCTTCTCCTGTTTTCACTCTGTAAATGTAGATTCTCACTTCAGAGAGGGGTTGAAAAATTATTCTACTCTGCTGCACAGCAGTGCTGTAGAAACCAGGAGGCCTTGCCACAGAGTTGAGGTTAAGCTTGCTGTCAAGTACAAGGGGCTTGTGTGCAGGCAATAAAAGTATCATGGGTACCCCCATTATAATAGCTCTTCTTTCCCTTTAATTATGGTATGAGATCTAAGGTGAAGGCACTATAACTGAATTGTAATGTTTCTGTTTCTAACAGCCTCACTCTGTTATTCGCCACACCATTCGCTCTACAAACAGGAATGCTAGAGCGGAAAGAACAGCATCAGAGATAAATTGTAAGTCCCTAATGTGCTTTTTCCCATTTTGTGGTGCTGGTTTATTTTTCCTGATGGAGGGTGTCTATGTCACTCTTTTATAGCAAACCTTAGAGAGCCACTTTTACCATTGTCACCCACGAAAGCTTATGCTCCAATACGTCTGTTAGTCTATAAGGTGCCACAGGACTCTGTGTCGCTTTTTACAGATCCAGACTAACACGGCTACCCCTCTGATACTTGACTTTTACCATTGGCACACTTAAAGAAAAAAACACAAACAAAAAAAATCTCCTCAGTAATAATAATAAATAATATATGGAGATATACCTATCTCATAGAACTGGAAGGGACCCCAAAAGGTCATCGAGTTCAGCCCCCTGCCTTCACTAGCAGGACCAAGTACTGATTTTGCCCCAGATCCCTAAGTGGCCCCCTCAAGGATTGAACTCACAACCCTGGGTTTAGCAGGCCAATGCTAAACCACTGAGCTATCCCTCCCCCACAGTATTTTTCCGAAACCAAAATTGAAACTTGCATACTTTTCTGTTACTTCATTTCATGTCATTGCAGGATGCAAACACTTCTATAAAACCAGGGTATTGTTTCTTCTGTACTCAGCCTCTCTCTGCCATGGCGTGGTGCCAAACTTTGAATGCCTACTGGCATCATAAAAAAATAATAATTTAATAGAAGCATTAAACAGGAAGATCAAGTTGATTATTATAGTGGGAAGAGCATGTTCTTACACATAGATGTCTTGGCCCTCACTGGTGAGGGAAAATACAGAAAAGTAGATGGCAATTTGATTCCACTCTGATTTCATGCTGGTTTTCACATTGACGGTCAGCTAAACCTCATCCTAACCACTCGAGGGTGCTCCACTTGTTATGGTCGCATCTGCTGTACTGACTATATGGTGTATGTTAAACTCAAAAGGAGTGCAAGTCCTTACGCTCCATGCAGCATTCAGACGCTACTGGGTCACTTTCAAATGGGTGGGGGGAAAATACTGAAATTTGGTGCCTGTTGAAGCAGGAACTTGCTTGCTCTGTGTTTGAAAAAGTGCCCTTGCAAACTAAATAATTAGTAGATATTATTAGATATGTGAGCATAAAGTGCCCATGGAAACTAAATTATTATTAGATATGTGACCATAAATATTATGGTCACATGTACTGTACTGACTATGGTGTATGTTAAGCTCAGGCAGTGTTGACACACTATTCGGTCACTTTCAGCTGGAGCGGGGGGGGGGGAAAAGTGCTGAAATTTTGGAGCCCTTTGAAGTAGGAACTGACTTTCTCTGTGTTTGGAGAAGTGCCCACCCAAACTAAATAATTAGCATTTAGACTACTTTAAATGGGGATTCTTACTGCTATTTTCTCAGTTTCATTTTCTGCGGGTTGTTTCATAACAAATACATTGCAAGTGCAAATATTTAGACATTGAAGACTTCTATAAAAACAAATGTTTGTGATTCAAAGAGTTTAGAATTTTATAGGCAAGTTAAAATGAAGCGTTGTGTAACACTGCAGTATGCACTTTGGGTTTTTATATGCGACAGCATGCTGCTTGCTTTAAGAGACTGGCCAGAAGAGGGTGTCAGTAGAATGTTACATGTTTTAAAGTTGAAAATGTGATGTTTTGCAGTTGACAAGCTGCAATTTGAGCCTCCCTTACGGAAAGAAACAGAAGCTCGGGATGAAATGGTAGGACTTGGTTTTCCATCGTTTATTATAATCACAATGTCCTCATTGTTTTATGCTTTAACTCTGTTAAGTAATATGTATTCAGAGTATAAAAAGAGTCACAAGAAGACAACTATCAGTTTTCAGACAGTCGCCACATTCTGAAGAAAATGAATTGCTCTCTATGGTTCATGAGGAGGGTCTTCCTCATGTGCAACTTGAAATGCACCAATTAATGTAGGAATGTGAAAAGAGATTCTGAATTTGATTCCCTTAGATCTCTCTACCAGCCAATATTATTTTTTCTGCTCTTTGTTACTCAGAGCCCAGCCATGTTGCTCCATTGTGTGCCTCTTGCTGCTGTTTTAACTCTCAGCAGTTATCTGTTTACTCCAGCCAACACACGTTTGTCTGGAGTAGAGTACGGCTGTGGAGGCAATGGGCCTCGTTTTTCATAAGTGCTGAGTCCCAAAAACTCCCACTGACTTCAGTTGGAGAGACAGGTGCTCAGCATTATGAAAATCGGGATCCGGATGTTTAAAGCCATATTCCGGTTGGCCAGATGGGCCTTTTTCATGGCAAAAATTTGCACCATTTCCCAGCTTGGTCTCTTTGGGGCTTAATCACTGAACAAAAAAACCTCTACACTCATGATGTTAACCACGTCCGTGAAGGGGAAGTTAGTGGGGAAGCAACTGACCCAAGCCGATTACATAAAGCAGCAACAGCTCGCAATAATTTTTTAATGACCAGCAGCAGGAGGCGGGTTGATTTGTTTCCCGAGGAAAATTTTAATTTTTTAACAAGTCTAAAGTCACTTTAACGAGTGCTGCACTAACAGCATTCACCAGGAGCTCCTTCACCAGTCACCGGTGAAAAGGCATTGATGGGACTGGGAGTTCAGCAAGAGTGCAGTGCAATGCCTGCTGGCCAGGGTGGGGGGTAACCGCCCTCAGAGAGCTGTAGTTCCGTGAGCCACAATGGGATTTCATTCTGGGAACATGGTCCCCAAGAGTAGCAGTGATCTGTTACACCAGTACCCACGGAGAAAAGCTTTCTCCTTATCCAGTTTGTACCAGTCATTTGTCATCTGTTGAACCTGGGCTCTTCGCCATTTCCAGGTGTTGTTTTCAAGCCCAAATTAAAGGAAGATTGGAATTCCCCCCCCCCCCCCCCCCCCAATAATCAGACTGTAAAAAACATTTGGACTTTGGAACTGAAGTTCCACTGTTTATGGGTGATTATTTTCTGCAGTTCTCTACCTCCCAAGTCCCCCATGATGTTATGGAAATATGTTTAGAGAATATTTTCTTTCAATTAAATAAAAATTGTTGAACTGAAATTTCTGCATCTTCAGATTGTGGCAGCAGGCACAGACTTTGCTTCACACTGGAATCCTTTTGTTGATGGCGGAAGCAGCAGCAAGTACGTACATAATTTAATAGCATTTTCAGAGTTTTGATTGTGTGAAAAGAAAAACAGAATTGTGCTTAAAAAAACCTCAAAACCATGAACTGATTAATTCTAATTTTTATGTCCTTTGATAAAGTAAGACAGGCCAAAATAGAGGTAAAAATGATTTGGACTTCACGTTATATACAGTATTGCAGTGCAGTTCTTGTGATCCAGTTGGTCAGCTCATCCGGGCAAGGATAATCACTTCTGTGCAGTTTTGATCCCTGTGGAAGATGAACAGCGATTTTTTGGGAGCTCGGTTATGGGAACGTGTCGTATATGTAGAGTATGTATTAAAACAAAATACGGTCACTAAAATCGGGTTTTGTTTTACTTGCCTGTCAAAGGGTTCCGTTCAGGATTCTGCATTGGCCTTGCAGCACTCCCTGCACTGGTGAGTGGTTGTGATGTCACCATGTGCAAGGCGCATGCAGAATGCTGTCAAGCAGTCTTTGCAAGTAAGTAAAGGAGGAACTGACTTTCAAAAATTTGGCTTTTTAAAATTGCAAATATTTTTACTTAAGTGTTTGTGGTATGTGTCCATTATAGGTGCAGTGTATTCTACAGTACAGTCAGTTAACAATTTAGCTTTTACCTCCCCAACATTTTAAATCCCAACTTACTGTATCCCTGAAATTTAGTGAGCACAACTCTGTTGAAGCTAGGGCTGAATTTGACCACGTAGCTGCACAGGGCTTCCTTTTACTGCACACTGCTAAACTGCTTTAAAGCTGATCTTTGAAGTTACAACAAAAAGTAAGCAGGCTTGGTATTACCAGCTGAATGATCCAGCTAAACAGGAAAGAGAGTATTTTAGAAATGGTCTCTTCTGCAAGTTTAAATTACTGCTAGGCTGAAAAATCCCTTGCTCCCTTCTTTATTTGGAGGCAGTCAGTGCACAATATGCTTTTGTTTTTAACTTTTGCAGATAACCTTTAGCATATAGCTCATTTTCAACATTGCAGTTCCGCAATCCAATCGGTCATGTCGTGCAAAGTATAATAAATCCATTGTTTTAAATGTGTGACAGTTTATCCTTCCATTTATTTTCTGTTTTCTTCTCATCTTCGCTCCTTCAATAGTGAAAATTCAAGGCGGTTTTGTAGGCCTGGCCTGTCCTCTTCTCCCCAGAAACAGGAACAACTCCTTTTCCTCCCCCTTTTCTTGTTTTGCTTACGTGACACTGGCTAGCTAGAGCTGGAAAGCCTTACATGTTACTGACGAAGCTGTTCTGTGGGCAGCTGGAATCTCCAAGATTGGGGGGGTGGGACCACACTCCAGAAAGCTCGGAGTTCTGTGTCCTCTTCAAAACTACCCGTGGATATGAATTTGATTCCTTAATGCTGTGGCTTTTTGTATAATGTAGGCTGTATATATAAAACTGCATCAAAAGCAACTATGAACAGCTGTAACAAGGGTATACATGTTTATGAAGTGATGCTTCTGACTGGAAGGGGGGCAGTCGTAAAGTCCCAGGACAGTGAGTTTCTCTGGCATTCTCTTGGAATTCAGTTCCTTCTCAGAAGGGTAAACAGGAAATGCTTAGCCCTTCTGAGCCAGGGAATTCTGGATAGTGCCATAATGGTAAAGAAAAGGCTGGCTTGAGAGAGGGGGTGGACTGCTTTTCTGTGGTTTGGCCCATGCCAGAGATAACACTGATTTATACGCTGACTCGGGTTAGTTTTATGTAAACAAGACAAATGCCATTTGTGCTTAGGGAAGATTGAACTGGTTTGATACTTTCTCAATCTATAATTTAACTTTTTAAAAATGAATATTTTGTGCACTGTTTTCTGCATTACGCATGAGTAACTTTTTAGTGCACACATCTGGTAATGACTTGGGGGTAATTGATTCCTCTCCCCCCCCCCCCCCCCCAGTAGTGTCTGGGGCAGTAGTCATAGTTTCATTAGCAGCTGTTCTGGGACCACTCAGAAGAAGCAGCTCAAAGGGAAATTGATTAGTATACAGAGTGCTATGTTTTTATTAATATGCTTTTGTTCTTCAATAGTTATGTAAATGGATCCTGTAATCTTCTTTTCCTGTTGACATGGCATTTCATGGAACCTTCCAGAACGTACTCATTAGTGGGGACGTGAGAGAGCTAGGCACATAGAAAGATGGATACTGTGGTATTGGAGTCTGTCCACCATTGTTCGGAATTTTTGATGCCACCATATTTTATCAAAAACAAACAAACAAACCTATAGCGTTTCCCTGTGCTAACTGTATCTTTCCAATGGATTCTGATTACCAGCCTGTTCCCCTAGCCTTGCAGAAAACTGCATCTGATTATTAAAAAAATAAAATTGCGACAGGCAAGTTGTGACTCTCACCTCCATCTCTAGAAAAAAGGCCTGTCCTTCCCTGAGCTCACTGGCATAATTGAGATTAGCTAATCATAACAGGCCATCACCAAAATAGTTCTCTCTCTGAGTGCATGAGCAGCATTAGTGTTGATGGATTTTGAGCAACTGAATGTTTACAATGTAGTGTTATTTAGAACCATATCTGTGAAATAAACTGAAGTTACTACTCTGTAAAATTAGCTAGAAAGTTGGTGATTTTCAGAAATCTAAAAGTTTGGTTAAAAATCTGACTTTTCTGCACTTTTCTGTTGACCCTGCAGTAGGTTTGACAGAGAAAACTATTTAACAGTGTAACAAGAAAACAGTCTGTGAAAATCTTCACTATATTCCTCCATTTTTCACTAACTTTCTCCATTTCCCGTTGTTTGTTAGTGCACATAATTAGACATTGCAACAGTGCCTTAATATCCTTAGTAGATGGAGGTGTGAGACTAGTTTCTGATACCCAAGCATAAGAGAACATAAATAACTATTCCTTAGTTTAGGGAGGAAAGAAAGTCCAAAATGAAAAAAAAAAGAGTTTAACACAATGAATAAGAGCAAGGTACTTTTGTGTTTGTGATGGGCTGGTAGATACTATAATGTCAAAGTGAAGTACATCAGTAATCAAATTTTGACTGCATTGATCTTCATACAATTTAAGAGTGGGCCTCTTATTTTTATGAACATTTTACCTAGGGGACCGTTCACAAAATTTGGCGATGGCAGTGAAGATGTTGAAGAGTGAGTGAACCTCCTTCATTTTCAGTTGTATTCTCTGTAGCTCTTTCTTTAAGCGGTTAAGGTTCTGGCAAAATCCCTTTTCTGAAAATGTTGTATTTATCCCACATGATGGTGAGGGGCTAGTGGCACTCCTAAATGTAATGCACCCTTCACTGTGTATACAAGCATCAAGAGAACATGTGAAAGCCCTGTATAGATAGAAGTACCATCCTTTCTTCTCTCCCTTGCCCTCAATAAAATATTATGGGGTGTGCAAGAAAGCTTCTGATTTTTTTTTTAAAGGGGATTTTGTGTGTTGAGAATGAGAGGATAATATTACTATGATGAGCTGGGCCTACTACAGGCAGCTGATGTACAAGGGTCCCTAAGAGCTCTGCCAATGCCCCTCCCCCCGCCTTACCGCACCCCTGCTATTCCAGTACTTAATCATTCTTGAGCAAAAACTGCAAGCCATGTCAGATAGCTATGGGTTTTTTGTGGTTTGAACCAAACATTCAGTAGGTGTTAGGATGATTATTAGAAGACAACTGTCAGTTTCTTTTGTCACTTTAAGGAACTTGGCAGAACTCTGCTCTGTGTCCTAACCTACTGGCTGATCCAGCAATGTAACATTTTCATTGTCAGGAGGGATTTTCTTGAGTAACCAAGAGAGTTAGAATTAAGGGAGTGGGGGTAATCACCCCAAAGGAACCCTAAGCTACTTTAACATCTGTTTAATCCTGCTAATTTCAAGTCGTCTTCACTGCACACTTGTCTATGTTCTTTCATAATGTAATGTTAATCTAAGTAAAAAAAGATACTACTAACAAATATTAACCTGCTTTTCTGATCCTCTTTGTATTGTCCGTCTGCTTTAACCCGTTTTTGTGTCAAGCTATGAAAAGACAATCTATTCTATGCACATAGCTCATCTTATTTCCACAGACTTCATATTTTCAGCCAAACCTATCTGTGTGTTTTGTGCTTGTATAAATAACCGAGATGCTACTGCACCTTTTTATTTTAGGTCAACCCTAAAGCGAGCAGGGCCACCACCACTACCTCCTAAGGTAAGTTTCTGCCATGTTTTAAAGAAGGGTTTACTGATAAATGACACTCTATGAAATACTTCAGCCTGATGCTTTCTAGTTGCTCATAAGTTTAGAAGCTAATTTACTAACAGTTGGAGGGAAACATAGCTCTTGGACTTCACAGGATGGGCCATATTTTGCACTGACCTACACCCTGTACAGTCCTGTTGAACTTTGTGATTATACTGGGTGTCACTGGGCCCTATATATGTTTGTAAAAGTGGCTTTTAGGTAGTTTCCCTTTTGAAGGGACGTGGTATATGTGTGGTATGTCCTGTTGACCATTATTCTTTCTGCCACTGTCATTATTTTTCAAAATCTATCAAGAAAAGAATAATTCTGATAATAGATTATCCTGCTGTCAACGTTCTTTGTTAGAATGGTGATACATTTGCTACATAAAAGCTAGCATGTAATAATTTTATGCCTCCGAAAAATCATCATATGTCTTTAAACCATGATTTGAGGACTTCAGTAACTCAGCCAGAAGTTAGGAATCTATTACAGGAGTGGGTGTGTGAGGGTCTGTGGCCTGCAGTGTGCAGGAGGTCAGACATGATGATCACAATGGTCCCTTCTGGCTTTAAAGTCTGAATCTATGAACCTTATTTTATAAAGCCCCACCTATTTTATTTATTACAGCCAAAGATAAACAATTACCCTGAGGAAAGCCTTGCGGATGATGAGAAGTCTCAGACAATAAAACACTTTCCAGATTCACAGTGTAGAGCGCCGCCAGCTCATAGGAGACAGAGCATTCCAACATGTGGGCCTCAAGCTGAGCCGTCCCCCATTGGTATGACTAGCAGTCTCAGCAGCCCTGGACTGCTTACAGCTAGATACAGTGACTTGGGTAAATAACCTAATTTATATTGTTTGCAGTATTGTTGTAACCGTGTCAGTCCCAGGACATGAAAGAGACAAGGTGGGTGAGGTAATATCTTTTACTGGACCAACTTCTGTTGATGGAAGATACAAGCTTTTGAGCTGCAGAGAGTTACTCTTCAGGTGCCTGTAGCTTGAAAGCTTGTACCTTCTGCCAAGAGAAGTTGGTCCAATAAAAGATATTACCTCATCCACCTCATCTCTCTAAATTACATTTTCAGAAAGTGACTTGTTTCCCATAAAAAGAAATATGTTTTGGAGCCAACTTGACTTTAAGCAAAACATTATTGTAATAGAAGTAGTTCCTGAAGTGTGACTTTCCTTCTCACATGTGCTGGGCTTTCTCTGTGCCCTGGAGGTTCATATTCTAAAGGCCTAGGTCAGAGAACTTCCTGCTGGCACAGAGATGCTGAATGGAATCTCTTTTGCAACCAATCAGTACCATTCCTGTGTTGGCCCACTGTGCTCCCATCCGCCGGTCTGAGCGGGTTGCAATGACAACAAACACGGGCTTCTCTCGATAGTGAAGAGCCCTAGCCACTGGGCAGCTGGACTGGCCCCTTTTCCGCAACTCCCTCTGAAAAGGTTCAGCTGGCTGAGATTAATGTACGATTACTTCAGAACTGTGCCTCCCTCTTCTTTAGGATTAATTATATATGTTGCAGAGAAGAGAACAAGGCATGTAGGCAGCAAAATTATTTGTACTTAATTTGGTTATCAGATATGCATTAAAATGCCTGTGGGATTTGTTTTAGGAAATGGGGATAGTATGCTGAAACTCATTGAGGAGAATGCAGAAGGTTCTGACCAGGTCCCCCAGCTGCCACGTAAAAAAGACAAAAGAGACTTTCCAGTAAGTATTTGGTACTGTAGCTGTTAAATATTGGTCAGTGACATGACTTCATTTGTATAGATTACACGCACATGAATGTCTGGTGTAGAATTTTAAACTAGTGTGAATCATTTTACAATTTCTCTTTCCCCACAGAAGCCAGCAATCAATGGTCTACCGCCGACGCCAAAGGTGCTGGTAAGAAATCTCATTTAAAATAGGAATAACTGGGAGCACAATTTTATTTATCCATCTGCTTACTTTGCCTTTAATACTCTTAGTAATTAGTTTATTACCAAAGGAATTCAGTGTTGCTGTCAGCGTAACAGCCACTAAAAAGCTTTCATGTTATTCCGGATTTGTATCTATGGTGTTCTGTAGAAATTCGGCCAAACAGAGAAGTTTCATAGGATGTGTTGTAGTGTTCTTGGGGAAGACGAAGGTTTTCTTGCGTCAAATGATATTAAAATAGGTTTGTGTGATTGAAGAAAGGAAGGCTAATTTGTTCATGTGTCTGACATGTAATTAAATAGGTGACTAAAAAATAAACTCTTTACATTGCAAACTTGTTTCTGGTTTAAATTTGGGTTTCTTTTAGATGGGAGCATGTTTCTCAAAAGTTTTTGATGGTTGCCCTTTGAAGATTAACTGTGCAACATCATGGATACATCCTGATACTAAAGGTAGGCTCGCTTTCCCCTTTGTATTTTAAATCCTGCTACAAAACCAGTATCGTACTTTCAGATTAAGCCAATTTCTCTCCTTTTTTAGATCAGTATATTATCTTTGGAACTGAAGATGGTATTTATACGTTGAATCTGAATGAACTTCACGAAGCAACAATGGAACAGGTAATTATCAGTGTCTTGTACAGGCAGAATATAATGGACAGATACCACGAAACACCAAAACTGTAATTTTTAGCGGGGGGGTTGATAGGGACGCTCTGCTTTGTTGTGTAAGCAGGGCCACATCGAGTCAAATCCCATTGGTCCTAACGTTAGAAATCCCTGACTTTCAGGGCAATCTTTTTGACAGTGCTGATGAGATGCTCAGATCAAAGGATAGCATGGAGCCCTCCACCTGTATTAAGCCCTCTTCTCTCAGAACTGGTTCTGCATCCCCCTGCTCTGGCCTGCCTCCTCTCCTTTGCTACCCAGCCTGCCTCTTCCTTCTCCATCTTGATTCCACTAGATGGCACACCTCTCCTCCGCTGTGCATGACCCATATGCAGTTGCAGCCCCGCTGCTGGTTAGTCCAGCTGGCACAACTGCAGCTGGTAAATATTTATGGGCTGGCCAGCTGCTCCTCCTCTAGTCCGCTTGCTCCTTTAGCTCCCCTTGTTGCTTCTCCCCTGCTTGCCTGCTTCTCTCCTTCCAAACCCCATCTCCTTTTGTGCTTTGGCTTTGGCCCACTGCTTACCGTCACTAAGCACCCCATTGCTCACGCAAACGTCCCTAGTTCACTCGTCACCTCTAACTTAAAAACAACCAGGAAGGAAGATGTTAATAGTCCTTTTTATTTCTTTGATTTGCTGTACCCTCAGCCTGGGCCTCATGGAGCTATACGTTTAGGCCCCATATTAGGCCTATCTGGAGTTATCTAGTGGGGAATAGCCTCCAGGCCTTAAGAGGGAGACAATTTTTGCCAGACTTACTGTAAGGTATTTTTATGCTTTGCTACTGTTACTGTCTGAAGAGGGAGGAAAAGGTAAGAACCCTCTGTCTGGAGTAGAGTTGGTCTAGATGGTGCTAGTGCTGTTGTCATATGGAGCTATAGGTTTGTACAGCACTTTCCAAACCTAGCAAGGACCCAATCTCTGCCCCAGAGACACAAAACACAACACAGGCTGATAGTAGAGGAAAAGGAGAATGTGGGGCTTTGATGAGGAGAGCACGGGACGGATTCTAGCACTGAGTGGGTCAGAAGGAGGTAAGGTAGAGAGGGTATTCAGCAGTCCGGAAAAGAGAGGCTGTTCCGTGGGCGCAGCATGATCGAAGGCACAAAGCGAAGTGTGGGTGAAAGACACAGTGGCAGTCTGGCCAGATGATTTGGGGGCGCTGGGCAAGCAGAAGGATATGAGAGGAAGATTAGGTAGGATCTGATGGTAAGAATGAGGAACTCGAAGTTGATACAGTCACAACAGAGGGAAGGCTTTCTCGGGTTAGTGGATACAAGAACATGCTTGAAAGCATAGGGGAAGGTAAGACCGAGTAGGTATTGGAGAAGGAACTGAGAATGAAAAGAAACATGGAAGGGTGGAGGTGAGCTACAAGGATAGAGGCAGGTAGTGGAAGTGGGATCTCTGAATCAGCCACATTAAAGGTGGAGAATTAAAGATGGAAGCGCCTCATTGGGTGCTGGTGGTGTAACGGTGGGGGAAGCTGTTTTAGAAAGAAAGGGGAAGAAGGGGTACAGCTGGGATACAGAAGAATGAACCTGACAGAGAGAATGTCAGCGTCATCATAAGACTTCATCAAGAGGCAATTAGCAGGGCATGAACAGGGCCTGAGGAAGTGGATCAGGGGACCCAGCAGTATTAACCCATGTATATTTCTTTTTTAATTCAGTTTCTCTCTGTTACATGGAAATATCTTCTGCTTCTTCCTTTAGTTATTTCCCCGAAAGTGTACCTGGCTGTATGTTATCAATAATACTTTAATGTCGTTGTCAGGTATGTATATGTTAAGAAAAAAGCCACTGTACATCATGGGAAAATACACAAAGCATTCACTTGTTATAGGATATTTTCCTGTGTGCTCCATGTAGATCAGTAACATTATATTGAATAAGAGAATAATGTGCTGTTTCCTGTATTTCTGTTTTCCTTTTCCATATAGGAAGTTTTACTTTGAAAATGCTTTACACAAGACATTTTCATAGTTTGTAAGGCTGGAAGCTTATAAAATCAAACTTGTAAACACTAGGTTAAATGCATCTGAGGCCTCCCACTGTTTTTTCCCTGAAAGGTTAGGAGTTTGATGATTAGACCACACAATACAAGTCTTGTTCTGAGTAATGCCAAGGGCCCAGTTTGAGCGAGAGAAGGATATTGAATTTTTCCTGCTTTTGGCCTCTGAGATTGCAGTTCCAAGTTCAGGACAGTGTTCCGCTATTAAAATAACTATCAAGCCAACATTCAGTTCTATTGGGGAGGGGTGGAAAGGGCTTCTAAGAATTGAGCTGCAGTGTCTAATCATTCCCCTAGTGCATTGCAGTTTGGTGCCATCTTTAATGGCTCTGAACTTCCCAGTCATCCTCATCATACATCCCACTGACTCAGAAAATAGGTATGATTGAGGACAAGAAGAGTTCTTAATTAAGGAGGAATGACGTACGTGCGCGTGCGGATGTAAATAATAATGAATTTGTCATTCTTATCTATTATATTTGTCCTAACTGTAGATGATTTGAAACAAGGGGTTTTCCCTCTTGTCCTGACAAGAGAATTCTGCATCCAGAACAGATGCCCAAGGCCGATCTTAATTTTGAGTGCAGACGGATTGCAGGATCAGGCTTTTAGACATAGGATTCTGTGTGTAATCCAAGTCATATCATGATAGTCCAGGATGGGTTTCCAGAAGGCTGGTGGCACATAGGTTCCAAAGGCCAGAGAGGACCACTCTGATCATCTAGTCTGACTTCCTTTGTGACACAGTTCATAGCACTTCCCCAAAAGAATTCCTAGAGCAGATCTTTTTGGAAAACATCCCATCTTGATTTTAAAATGGCCAGTGACACAGAATCCACCATGACCCTTAGTAAATTGTTCCAGTGGTTAATTACCCTCACTGTTAAAAATGTATGCCTTATTTCCAGTCTAAATTTGTCTAGCTTCAACTTCCAGCCATTGGTCCATGTTACACCCTTCTCTGCTAGATTGAAGAGACCATTATCAAATATTTGTTCCCCGTGTGAATTAATGCTTCTACTGCCAGGCACGGGAGGGTGGTTATATAGGCCATAAAAGTTTTTTCAAGATTGTTTAGCTGTATGCATTGTGTTTGAGTGATTGCAGGTATCTGTACATAGATCAATATCAATCTGATATGTCAATATTAATAATTTATATTTAAATATATTTATATAAATTTAATGAAAGTGTACTGGCCTGATACAGTCACATCAGTGCCTTGATGTTGTATCAAAAAACAACCTAGAATTTTGTGTGTGCATTTGTTTTACACATTTTCTTAAATGTTCTTATTAAACCTTAACTGTAATAGTGGAATTATGTCCCCACTTGATGCACTGTCATTTTAATCATGATTTGTTTCTCTTTACATTTTGGCTTGGCTTCTATTTTTGACATGTTTGTGGATCGCCTTTTTAGAAGGTAATTATCACTATGTATTTTTACCATAAATTACCTCTATCTAATGTGCGTATGTACGATACAAATCAGTTTTCTGTCTTACAGGAAAAACGTTCCAGCTCTACTCCCATAACCTAATAGCTTTGTTTGAACAAGCCAAAAAAACAGGATTTGCTGCTCATATGCAGACTCATAGGTTCCCTGACAAAATATTACCAAGGTACAAAAATATCTTTATTTTCTAGACAATTCTGAAAACTGAACATAAGTTCTAAACTACTTTATCCTTAATGCTTCTGATGTATGTCTGTATGAATCAGTAACATAAAAGGCTTTCAATATCGGTCACTGATGTGTGTTGTTAAACTTACTCTGTTATTCCAGGAAGTTTGCCTTAACAACAAAGATTCCTGATACAAAAGGATGCCACAAATGCTGCATAGGTGAGTGAACATTCAGTCTACTGATTTTTTTTCTTGGTTTTTATTACTGGAACAGTGGTTCGCACTCAGATTTATTTTTAATCATCATAAACATAATACAAATGTGGGTCCTGGATAGCTCAGGAGATTGGTAATGAATTACTGAGCTTTACTTTCTTCTTATGTGACCTCCCCATGACTGGAGGTTTGCAACCCTGGTAGTCCATTCGGTACGATCCTCTGCTAATCTCTTTGTGGATAAATAGTCCTTTGATCCACCCAGGATACAACAACATCCATCCAAGATCTTCTTTTTCTGCCTACTGTTCTTCTACCATCAGCTTTCTCGTCCAGTGCCCGTAAACATGCATCACCTGCTGAACCTTTTAAAATGTACCTTGCAAATCTAGCTTTACCTTACCACACGTGAACTACTGTCCCCAGTGCAGTCAAGAGAAGTTTTGCTGTTGACTTCAATGGGGCCAGTATTTTACCCCAAATCACCAGTCAGTGTGGCCCAGGTCAGTGGTACCACGGTCACTACTACCTGTGGGATGGGCAGAGGCCTATATTAAAAAATGTGGTAGTTGGTCTTAGTCAAGTCCAAGTGGACAAGTGTCCCTGTCAGTAACCACTGTCACTGACTGACACTTCTTGTTAAGCCTCACTAAAGAGGCCAAAGACTGGTCATGAAAGATGAAATATCCTCTGACCCTAGGAGGGTGGCGCATTCAAGGTAAGGTTGTGGCATAGGGCATCATGGGTTGAAGATGAAAAACTAGCAAACATGATGGTAAAGGACCAGTTATTATTTGTAGGTGTATGCGGTGGGGGGAGGTGTAGTTCAGCTGATTAAAAATCACTTTGAGCTGTATTTGACATGCGAGCTTACAACTCTTGTGGGTGCTGCGTAAACACACATATTTTTTTTAATTTTGGAGTAAATTTTTCCAAAGGGACTTGTGCACTTAAGAGCTTATGTCATTGAAAATCAGTGGAACTTAAGAATTGTAAAAATGTTGTTGCCTTAAAATATCGCTTCCCTCACGCAGACACGTGGAGTTCAAACTATGGGTCTGATCTTCCTCCGATTGATACTGCCTGCTAGGGATTGGTTTCACCTACTGATCAGCACCCTCTGCCCTTTCTGGGGAAGCAGTGTTTTAAAATGTATTTAGGGGAGAACTTGGCTTTACAACATGGCTCAAGCCAAGGTGACAAGCCAGACTCACCTGTATATGTGCAGCTGGACTGGGGCTCTGTTGCAAGCCGGTGTTTGCAGGCAGCCTGATGTCACAGTAACTGGCTGACTCAAGGTGACATGTTGTGGCCATTGAACCCAAATATGACTGAGAGTTTGAGTGCCACTCTCAACGCTTTCTGAGAATGTGTGTTGTGCACATTCCCTGCTCTCTCCCTGATTCTCCAAGGGCTCCTGTGGGAAGATTTTTACCCTGAGAGCAAAGTTTCTGGTTTAAGAGCCATTATTTGAAAGTGCTTTAAAATCCACATGCGTACTCTGATTGTACTTGATAAGTAATTGTCCAGGGAAATAGCCTTCATTAGCAGGAAGAAAAGAGTCGTCTAGTAAACAAATATTAATATAGCGGAACCCCATTTATCTGACCCTCCAGTATCCTGCTCTCCACATTAACCTAATGACCAGGACTCCAGGGCCAGAAGCGGGCAATCTCTCCTGTGGACGCTAGATGGCGATGCCGCATTGCATGTTCCCGTTCTCTGGAATATCTGGATTTTTGATTATCCGATCTGGCCCCGGTCCCGATTAGATCAGATAAACAGGGTTCTGCTGTAATACCTAGTGTAACGCCGAGAGACCCCAGTGGTCGGCGGGCAGGATCGAACCGGGGACCTCTGGAGCTTAGTGCATGAGCCTCTACCGCATGAGCTAAAAGCCAACTGGCTGTTAGCTAAGTGTCTGTCTGTCTCTCTCTCTCTCTCTCTCTCTTCCCCCCCCCCCCTCGGTGCCACTAGATGGGACAAAACACCACACCCAGGAGGTGTGTGGGTTACACTGGCTCAGGGGCTCTCAAACTGTGGGCCAGGACCCTTCCGGGGGCGCGAGGTTATTACATGGGGGGTGGCGAGCTGTCAACCTCCACCTCAGACCCCGCTTTGCCTCCAGCATTTATAATGGTGTTAAATATATAAAAAAGTGTTTTTAATTTATAAGGGGGGGTCGGACTCAGAGACTTGCTATGTGAAAGGGGTCACCAGTAAAAAAAAGTTTGAGAGCCACTGCACTAGCTCTTGTATAGCATTTTGGTCTCTAATGTATTTATCCTCACAGCATCCTGTGAGGTGGGGAAGGGCTGGTATTCCCATTGTACAGATGGGGATCTGAGGCACAGACTAGCTAAGGTCATCAGTCCCCGGTTCCTGAACAATGGGACTGTGTGATCAAAGAAAAGAAAGGAGCTGTGGCCGTTGCTGATGGCAGCATGATGAAGGGGGTTGCTAAGCATCAGGAAAAGCATCCGTAACAGAGAACGCTGTAGTGAGGATGACATTGACTAGCAGCGCCAGGATTACAGCACTGACTAATGTGGTGAAGGTTCTCATTGTGTACGTACAGTGCATAACACAATGGGCCCTGGTCTTAGGTGGGGCCTCTAAGGTGCTGCAGTAACGCAAACAAAGAATAACGCTGGGGCATTGAGAAATTTTACAAGAGGAAGAGGTGATTTGGTTGAGATTCTTGGCTCTTTTATAATTTGCTGTTCCCATCTTCCTTCTATTTCAACGGGCCCCTGACTCTCTCTTGCTCCTCTAGAAACAAATCTTTGTCTAGCACAGGTGTGCTGTTTGCTTCAGTAACATTCCATGAGTTAGTCCACAGGTTATGTTATGTTCATATGTAGCAAAATAGATAATTTTGTCTCTAGTTCATTTGGAAGTTAACACAATAATAAATGGAACAAACGTTTTAATACAGCACCAAATAATAAACCTAAGGTCAAAAAGGTTAGTTTTTTAAATTTTGAATCCTCTGTAAAAATAGCTGTAATTTTCAGTTTTACTTGAAATGTGATTGCCTGTTAAATCCAACCCTATTTGATGTGTGGATTGTTCTGTTGGGTTTTTTTTTGTTTAATAGTAAGAAATCCATACACAGGACATAAATACCTTTGTGGAGCATTGCAGTCTGGAATTGTTTTACTTCAGTGGTATGAACCAATGCAGAAATTCATGTTAATAAAGGTAAGCTTTACCCAGTTACAAGATATGTCCTTTTCCTGTTGCACAATGTTAATCATTCAACTATTATTAGAAATAAACAAAGCTCTCTGAAAGTGTGTGAACCATTCCAGGTTTTTATGATGGAAAGTGCATCCCTTTCTAGTCCTGTTTGTGGATGCTAAGCACTTGAAAATCTGGCCCTGCAAGCTTTTACTAGCTCTAGGGCTGATCCAGTGCCCGAGGGAATCAATGAAACTCTTTGCATTGATTCACAAGATGTTGGATCAAACCCAGTGCTAGCAGTAGCAGACCTCCAAAAACTAAGAGCATGAATTATGTGAAATGTTCCATTCTTTTGGGCATATACTCTCCTTGATTGTGAGTAGTAGTTTGAATTACATAGGCAATTGAGAGGAGAATAACTCTCACTAAAAGGACTGAGACTTAGAATCACAGAACTGGAAGGGACCTCGAGAGGTCATCTAGTCCAGTCCCCTGCACTCAAGGCAGGATTAAGTATTATCTAGACCATCCCTGACAGGTGTTTGTCTAACCTGCTCTTAAAAATCTCCAGTGATGGAGATTCCACAACCTCCCTAGGCAATTTATTCCAGTGCTTAATCACTCTGACAGGAAGTTTTTCCTAATGTCCAATCTAAACCACCCTTGCTGTAATTTAAGCCCATTGCTTCTTGTCCTATCCTCAGAGGTTAAGAACAACAAATTTTCTCCCTCCTCCTTGTAACAACCTCTTATGTACTTTTCAGCTTGGAAAAGAGACAACTAAGGGGGGATTATGATAGAGGTCTATAAAATCGTGACTGGTGTGGAGAAAGGGAATAAGGAAGTGTTATTTGCTTCTTCTTGTAACACAAGAATTGGGGGTCACCAAATGAAATTAATAGGCAGCAGTTTTAAAACAAAAGGAAGTATTTCTTCACACAGTGCACAGTCAACCTGTGAAACTCTTAGCCAGAGGATATTGTGAAGACCAAGACTATAACAATGTTCAAAAAAGAACCAGATAAATTCATGGAGGATAGGTCCATCAGTGGCAATTAGCCAGGATGGACAGGGATGGTGTCCCTAGCCTCTGTTTGCCAGAAGCTAGGAACGGGCAACAGGGGATGGATCACTTGATGATTACCTGTTCTGTTCATTCCCCCTGAAGCACCTGGCATTGGCCACTATCGGTAGACAGGATACTGGGCTAGATGGACCTTTGGTCTGACCCAGTATGGCCGTTCTTATGTTCTGATATTCATTAGTATCTCTCATTATCTGTGCATGTCCGTTTTTAGGCTGCCTACCTACATGCTAGGTAAAAGTAACCTCTAAACTTGATTTATCTTAATTTTTTTCAGCACTTTGATTTTCCTTTGCCAACCCCTCTGAATGTGTTTGAAATGCTAGTGATACCAGAGCAGGAATACCCCATGGTTTGTGTGGCTATCAGTAAGGGCATAGAACCAAATCAAGTAGTTCAGTTTGAGACAATCAACTTGAACTCTGCATCTTCATGGTTTACAGAAATTGGAGCAGGTAAGGTTTTGGAGGTCTAGTGTGTGAACCTTGCATTCTAAAGTAATGTAGAAACACTTTCTCTACCGGCTTGATTCCAGTTAATTTTTGAGGCACGCATACATATCTAGATATAGGCCTTGCAGTGCCATGCCAGCCTGGATTGCATCTTCCTCTCTGTGCTCTGGCCTTCTGAGAATAACTGTTTTGTAGTAAGATATAAAATCACTTCCTGAGAAAAGTTGGGGGAACTCTTCTGGTGTTTAAAATTACTTCATTCCCTCTACTTAATCATCACATAGGAGGCTGGTCCGTCAGACCTTTCCAAGTCCGTTTTCTGCCCAGCTCCAATTTAATTTACGTTTTAAAAGGCTTCATTTTAAAAGCACCATGTATTAAAGTGGATGTTTGAAAACCAGAACATGACCCACTCAGCCAAGAGCTCAGTGTGTAGTTATTTGGTCCATGTCCCTCCAGGGGGCAGTCTCTGTGCTGTTCCCCCTTTTCCTCTCTGGACACCCTCAGCGAAGTGCATGCCTCTCTTTTGTGGCCTCACATAGACCATTTTTGTAATCCGTTGCCCATTTATGCCATGGAAAAAGTTCTCCTTTCTCTTCAAAAGCTATTTGCTACCTTGATTACTTTTGTCTCCGCTAAGCTGATTCAGACTCATCTTTCCACATTTAAAGGCTTCTTTTTAACAGCACTAGTGGGCGAGCTCATTTATGAATTAAAGCTATATAAACTGTTAAATACTAACTTATCAGTCACGCTGAGCTTCCTAGATTGTCATCTCCAAACATGAATTCTCCAAGGGGGAAGTGTCCTGTGCTGATCCCCACCACTCACTATTGTACCTTGTTGCGAACACCCTCTAAAGCAGATTTGATATGTTCTTGGCAGGCTGTCACAAGCAGACAGTAGTCCCTTCAGAGTTATGGTTTCTGTTTTAAAAGCCCAATTTTTTGAGAGGCAAGACTCGATCCTGAGCTCCTCTCCCATAACACAAAGGGGTCAGAAAGCAGCTGACTCACCTCAGCTGGAGAATTGGTTTCTTTAACCTTGCCACCACTAAAAGAAATAAAAATGACTCTACAAGAATAGAAATCCCTAACTGTAAAGGTTGTATGCAGAGCGGCAAACGCACAAAGTAGAATATAGGGTTTGGGGAGCTAAGATCGGGTTTTAAAGGTGTAATGTAAACTGGTTTTGTTTTCCTTTAACAAGGCAATCAGCAGTTAGATGCCATTCATGTAACACAGCTGGAAAGAGACACCGTTCTAGTCTGCTTGGACAGTAAGTATTGTCTATATGGTTGGAGCTGTGTGATAGAAACCTTTGCTTTGGCACAATTGCTACTTTGTTAGATGTCAGCTCTTTGGTTCTCTTTTATACTGTAGCATTGCAATATCAGGGCTTTAGTTAAGATTTAGATACATGCAGCCTTCAGGTTTGCAGCCCTCTTAAAAAAATACATATATCCTTTATTTTGTCTTTTGTTTTCATCGTTTAAACTTAATGCAGTGTTATGATTGAGAATAGAATACTCAAAAATCAGGAATTTTCAGAGCTTCGTTTCTTACCACAAATTTAACTTGTACAACACACATGGCAATACAAGAATCTGTGTGCACAGAAGTGTGGCTGAAAAGTTAATGGTTTCAGTAGCAACCCAGTCGTGACTTTTGTGTATTTAAATATACAAACCTTCATGTTAGGGTGGTTGGTTTTTTTTTCTTTGAATAGTCATATATTTTGTATTTCTTTAGGAAGACTTTTAGTAAAGTCTCAAACATACAGATACATATACGGTCTTATCTACTTGTGCATTAATAGAAACATGCTCTTTGATTCATTCTGTACAAACTATACAAGCCAAACATGGGAATAAAATACTCTTAAGCCTGAAGGTTGTAGTTAGCATTTTATATGTAAAGCTGTCTATAATCCTTTTCAGCAACGGGTTTTGAGCTTGATTTTGTACTTTTTTTCCCTTGAGAATTTGTGAAAATTGTGAATTTACAAGGGAAGCTGAAATCGAGCAAGAAGCTGGCCTCTGAGCTAAGTTTTGATTTCTGCATTGAATCTGTAGGTAAGTAAAAATCTCCTGACTGGTTCTCAAGAACTGAGCCTTGAGGTGAGAAGATTTTATCTTCAAATTGCATGGCTCTTTCTAGCCAAGGTTAGTTTATTGCCTGACAATGCAAAAGCTTATTACTTGGTGTAGTGCTTATTGCGGTGAATTGTCTCCTTGTCTTCATTGACTACTTAGGGGGATAGGCTAGATGCCAGCTTGTGTTTGCAAGACTGAGCCTGATTTTTGGAAATTCCGTTCTAGTGTAATTCCTGCTGTTTTTAAATAAGATGTATCCTGTCTTGATTAAAAACAAAGAAATTGCTCTCATCTGTTCCTCTTCATTTCTAGAGCACCAAGAAACATTTTTATCTAAGGGGTTTTATTGTAGTAATAAATTAGGTTGGAGCAATTTTTAACAAAGCTGAGATTTTACTTAAAGAAACCCTGCAGATAGCAATTTAGCTCTTACCTTCTTAATAATACATAGCTCTTACACGGTGTGTAGCAGTCTTGTTTTTTGAAAGGTGTGCCATCATCTCTACACAACAGCGCACTGTTATGCTGAGTGTTCCTGCCATGATCAATGGTCCCAAAAGTGGGTATTTAGTATATACTGTACGTTAATTGTTGCAGAACTGGAATTCTTTAAACTTGTTCTGGAACCAGAGTCAGTGGTGAAAAGCCTTTAATAAAAATCCCAGTTTCAAGATCAGCTCACTCTTACCCAGCAGTTCCTTGCAGTTTGGAGCACTGGGTTCCTTAGGCATCTTCCCTTTGGCAACAGATTTTTGGGGTAGCTTTTTTAAAAGAATGAATGTCACATGGTCATCTGTCCAGGCAGTGCAGGGTCTTGTGTGACAGAATCTCAAACTGGTCAGGCTGTGAAGGGACACTGCAGTATTTTTTTTTTATTTGACACGTGGTCTTTTCCTACATCATGAAATGTTATAATTATCCAGTTGAATTCTCAGTCAGAAAACTTTCCCTCCATTCCCAGCAATCGACATACACTGTCATTTATACTATAATGCAACTACACTGCGTAAACAGCTTTCCTTTGACACTCTGAAGGGATGAATAGATGGAAAGATGTATTGAGGACTCTTGCACTAATTGTCTAGCTCACTTTGCAGATGGCTGTTCGGTGAATGGCATCTGGAATTTATTACACTCTAGATGGCTTTGGGGAGCCTCGGTTTTATAATGTAGGGATTGGAATAGGAAATAAGTAGCTCTTCCTGGTTTATGACAGGAGAAGGGGAGCAGCAAGTGCACATGAATCTAAGGGCATGTCTGTATTGCAGTCGGAGGTGATTGCTGCTTGGGTAGACATACTCATGCCAACTTTAATCCAGCTAGCAGGACTCAAAATAGCAGTGAAAACACAGCCGCATGGGCTAGGAGTGTGAATACATACCCAGGGTTCCAAGTGGGCTTGTGCAGCTGATGCTGAAACACATGCAGCCAGGTGCTCGCTGCTGTTGCTAGCTGCACTAGCCAAATTCTAGCTAGCACAGGCATGCCTCCACGCGCTACAGTCACCCCACCAATTGCGGTGCAGACATACCTTTTATGTAGAAAAAGGTACGGTTTGTTGATATGTTTGAAAAGCCCAATCACTAGTTTATAAGTTTGTTGACTTAATTGAATGCCAGATGCATCAGCTACTGAGCAGCATGCCCCGTTAGTCTCTGAGAGATCACATGGGAAACAAGCAGGCAGGACCGGCTTTAGGCCGATTCCCCGGAATCGGGCCCTGCACCTAAGAGGGCCCCGCGCCTTAGGCACCTTTTTAATTTTATAATTTTTTTTACTCACCCGGTCCGCTCCGGGTCTTCGGCGGCATTTCGGCAGCGGGGGGTCCTTTGGTGCCGCGGAAGACCCGGAGTGGACCCCCCGCCGCTGAAGTGCCGCCGAAGCCCCGGACCACCGCCGGGTATTCGAATTGGGCCCCGCAGTTCATAAAGCCGGCCGTGCAAGCAGGACCTAGAAAAATAGCATGGCTGTACAATGTGTAATATTCACTTGATGCTTCCTAGAGCCTGAAATTGTGCACTAACATCTCAAACACACTTCCTGTACTGGACCCACCAATGCTGTCTTTGATCAGAGACAACAGAACTCTTTTCAACCCATTGGTCTAATTTTGTTTTTCTTCTTGTAGTGTGCCTTCAAGACAGTGTGCTGGCTTTCTGGAAACATGGCATGCAGGGCAAAAGCTTTAAGTCAGATGAAGTAAGTACTCACCTGGTCTTTCCATAATTAATTTAATTTAATTTCAACTCATCTTCCCCTCGCACCTGCTTCCAGGTTGCTGATTCTGATTGGGGCCCTAAATTGCTACCATAATACAGTAACTCCTCACTTGACATTGTAGTGATGTTCCTGAAAAACGCGACTTTAAGCGAAACGATATTAAGCGAATCCAATTTCCCCATAAGAATTAATGTAAATGGGGGGGGGGGGAGGGGAATTAGGTTCTAGGGAATTTTTTTTCACCAGAGAAAAGACTATATACTGTGATAGACCCAGACCAGTTGGGAACAGCAGAGTAGCAGAAGGGAGATATACTGGCCACTGGATAAGTAGTTTTCTGTTCCCTGAGTGACCAGAGCAGGGGCTGCTCCAGGCTAATAGACCACCTGACTCCAATTAACCTGCTAAGAGTCAGGTGAGGCAATTAAGCACCTGACTCTAATTAAGGCCCCTCTGATGCTATAAAAGGGCTCACTCCAGTCAAGCCAGGGGGAGCCAGAGGAGAGGAAGTGTGAGAGAGGAACTGGGAGCAAGAGGTGTGCGAGAAGCTGAGAGTGAGTAGGCGTACTGCTGGAGGACTGAGAAGTACAGGTGTTATCAGACTTCAGGAGGAAGGTCCGGTGGTGAGGACAAAGAAGGTGTTGGGAGGAGGCCATGGGGAAGTAGCCCAGGGAGTTGTAGGTGTCGTGCAACTGTACCAGGAGGCACTCTAAACAGCCGCAGTCCACAGGACCCTGGGCTGGAACCTGGAGTAGAGGGCGGGCCCGGGTTCCCCCCATACCTCCCAACTCCTGATCAAACACAGGAGGAATTGACCTGGACAGTAGCTTCTACCAGAGGGGAAGGTCTCTGGACTGTTTCCTGACCCACAGGGTGAATCTGTGAAGCGAGCAAATCCACCAATAAGCGCAGGACCCACCAAGGTAGAGGAGGAACTTTGTCACAATACATATACACAGTATAAGTTTTAAACAAACAATTTAATACTGTACACAGCAATGATGATTGTGAAGCTTGGTTGAGGTGGTGGAGTCAGAGGGTGGAAGAGGGTGGGATATTTCCCAGTGAATGCCTTACTGCTAAATGATGAACTAGCACTCGGCTGAGCCCTCAAGGGTTAACAAATTGTTGTTAATGTAGCCTCACACTCTACAAGGCATTACAGATGGAGGGAGGGGAGACAGCATGGCAGAGAGAGAGACACACACACACCATGTGTGTTAGAGATGTGCATTGCCCCTTTAAGTACACTGACCCCACTCTAAGTACATTGCCTTTTTAAGTAGATCAGCAAGTTGAGACAGCAGCTGCTGCCAGCAAGCTCCCTCCGTCCTGAGCCCTGTCGTGTCGTCCCCCCCGCTCTGTGGAGATGGGGGTAAAGGAGATGGGGGGCAGGAGCAGGGTGGAGGGAGACACCCTGACATTAGCACCTCTCTTCTCCCCCCCCCTTTGCACAGCAAGCAGGAGGCTCCCAGAAGCAGCTCCAAGGCAGAGGACAGGAGCAGCACAGGGGTGTTGGGGTGTGCGGGGGAGGGACAGCTGAACTGCTGCCAATTGATAGCCTGCTGGGCGGCTGCCGCACAGGGAACTTAGGGGAGCGGGGAGCTTGTAGGGGGGCTGCCAGCCCACCCTGGTTCCAAGCCCCCACCAACTAGCTCCAACGGGCTGCTCTTCCTGCAAGCAGTGGACAAAGCAGGCGGCTGCCAAACAGCGTTATAAGGGAGCATGTTCTCTAATAGATCAGCAACGTAACAACATAAACCGGGACGACTTTAAGTGAGGAGTTACTGTAATAGTGTGTGGCTAGTCAGTGTCACTGTTTTGGATGGTCAGATGCGTGTTCTGACATTGCTCTGCTACGCTGCTCTGGGGGAAATGGTATGCAGGCTTTTTCCCAGGCCGCACAAGAGGGCATCTACTAGTAGCACAGCACCAAGCTGAAACTAAAGAGGCATCAGGCCGGTGTGTCCAGAGAATGGAGAGGGATGGGCCCAAGCATGTTGATGTTCATGGATTCCAAGGCCAGAAGGGACCATTGTGATCAGCTAGTCTGACCTCCTGTGTAACGTAGGCCAGAGACCTCCCCCAGAACAATTCCTAGAGCAGATCTTTTTGCAAAAACATCCAGTCTTGATTTTAAAATGGTCAGCAATGGAGAATCCACCACGACCCTTGGTAAATTGTTCCAGTGGTTAATTACTGTTACCGTTAAGTGTGCACCTTTATTTCCAGCCTCAATTTGTCTAGCTTCAACTTCCAGCCATTGGACTGTGTTATATCTTTCTCTGCTAGACTGAAGAGCCCGTTATCAAATATTTGTTCCCCATGTAGGTACTTACAGACTGTGATCAAGTCACTACTGAACGTTCCCTTTAAGCTAAATAGTTTATATGAGGCGTGTGGCTCTTGGCCCACCCTAAATATCATCAAAGGTTCAGAAAAACCTTTATACATTTGTGCCTTTAAACCTTTATACAAATTCAGGACAGACGATTTGAAGGGCTGGCTCAGAAAATTTAATTCTAATGAAAATTCATCTTGTGAAAATCAAGTTGATAGTGTCCCTTTAACTCTGCACAGTGGTGAATGAAATTCAATCTCTCTGCAGAGATTTAAGCAAAGTACCCTCAAGTCCACCATCTAATCCTGCAGTGTGCTAATCATCACTATTACAAGCTATTTAAGATTAATCTTGTGAGGTCTAATCACTAAGCTGTACTTAGTGCCTGTATAAGGTTCTATATTTTGCACTAAATCTTATTTAAAACTGTAATTTGAAGAAACTGGCTGGCTATTTTCTCTTCTAAATCATATTAATGTATTTTACTTTACCAATACAAAGGAGCTTTCCACTAATCCTTTTCGTTTGCAGGTTACCCAAGAGATTTCGGATGAAACCAGGGTTTTCCGCTTGTTGGGATCAGACAGGTAGTTATATTTAAGAAACTTAAATCTTGTATTAATTTAAATAAGTTAGCTGAAAACTAGTTAAAATTCAACTACAGTCCAGAACGGTTCTCTCAGACCCTTGTGTGTGTGGGGGGGGGAGGGGATGGATGGCAATGCAGCTTGTTGCTCAACACTGCCACCTTTGGTTGATTTTAAGAAGTGATTGTGATTAGAACTAAAGTGAGTTTGGCGCCATATTCCAGTCTAAGTGCACGGCGTACTTTGACATTGCTTTTAGTAATATGAACACAGTGTACCTAGAATATATAAATCCCCACGCAATAGACCTGTGGGGAGAGAACGAACCACGTGTAACAGATGGTAGTCATGTTGCTCCATGCCCTTCAGGAAAGTCCTGGTTCTGGCGATCATGATTTGGATTTCGAGGGAAGAATTATATTCATGAATTACCTAGAAAACCAGCTTGTAAATGTTCTTTCCTTCTGTGGGACTTGAGGTCTGGAATAAGATAGCAACAAACCTAAGCGACTTGTTTTGTTTAACACACGAAGCTTCGTTTTAATCTCGGTCCCTAAAACATCCAGCTGAGTCTCTTCAGCAAAAGCAAGCAGGGAACAGGTGCAGTCTGATTGGAGCCACCCGCTCAAGGGAGATGCTCTTTGAATCCAGATTTGTCACATTAGCTGAGGCTGCTTCAGCCTTCTAGGCTTTGTGCCGTGTAGCCATGTGGTTCTTACGAGTCAAGAGCTTGTGCTCTAGGGCCGCCGACATAGCTTATGCCGCTCACGGAGGTGGGTTTTATTATGCCGACGGGAGAGCTTGTCTTCACCACATGTGTTGCAGAGGCACAGCTGTACATCTAGACGTGGCCTTAATTTCCCCGACCTGAAGAAGAGGTCAGTGTAACTCGAAAGCGTCTCTCTCTCCCCAACAGAAGTTGGTCCAATAACAGATGTTATCTCACCCACCTTGTGTCTCTAATATCCTGGGACCGACATGGCTACAACAATGCTGTTTACATAAGTTAAACAGGCATTAAAGGAATATCAACAAACCTCTGTCACCTTATGAGCCTGTGAACAATGGGAGTTGCTCCTTTTTGATGTTCGTATTTAAACCGTGGGACCTCTGTTTTCCAGCTAACCCCATTCTGTTTTGTGCTTGTGTTTACTTGCAGGGTTGTAGTGTTAGAAAGTAGGCCGACAGAAAACCCGACTGCACACAGCAATCTCTACATCTTGGCTGGACATGAAAATAGTTACTAAGCAACAGTAACCCAATGCAAATAACAAGAGAATGAATCCATCACATAAGAAAAAAAGAACCATTAAGGAAACTCAAATACAAGCTGGACTGTAACTTACTTTTTCTCTTCTTGATATCTTAATTATCTGGTTTGTAGGGTAGAAATCAATATTGTACTTTTCGCAGCTGGAAACGGCTAGTTCTGTCTCTTGCCACTGTGTGGCTAGTTATATCAAGTTTGCTTAATAAAAGCTATGAGATAAATAGTCCTTTATTTGTTAATCCTAGGGAAACACAGCCTTTAAAAAAAATGCAATAAAGGTGCCATAAAAAGTTAGGTATTTACTTCCTCTGGGTTGTCCTTGTATCCTGTAGATATAAATATAGTGCCGGCCAGTCCCCCTTTATACTGAGTCTTATTCTTAATAAAGATGATTGGCGTAGGAAGTGAAAGGATCAGCAATGCTTTTCATTTTTAAATCTGCCATTCTGTATGGCTTTGTAAAATAGACTATTTAATCTTTATTTATTAATCTGCTGCTAGAGTGGTGTAATGTATCTAACTTTTAGCAAAAGAAGGTTGCAGAGCAGCTTAGCATTTTTTACAATTGTATAAAGATTTGATGATTCTTGTAGAGATGTAGTGCATTGTTGAAGGGGGTTATAGTACAATGTTGATTGTTCCTGTATAAATGCAATTTTGTACAACAAAGTATTTTGTATTCATTTTGCCTACAGAGTTGCCATAAAAGGGAGTTTCATATTTACTGAAATAATAGGTGTAGAGTATATACAAAATGTAATATTGACACCTGAAACGTTATTAGCGGGTGGGTGTGTACAGTATATGTGTGAGTGTGTGTGTGTGTGTGTCATTGACAGGCAGTGTATATGTAATATATACATGCTTTATTTTCATAAATTAGGGATAACCTGTGTGAAATTAAACGGAAGGGTAAGTGGATTGTGCCTGGTCATCCTTAAGGAATGAAAATAACGTATCCAACTGCCCACAGCATGTATTTTATTTATACTATTCCAGAGGGGAGCTTGTAGGGCAACTATGCTTATGAGCTTTTTGTATGTATAGTTGCTCACATTGTTGTTTGTCAGACTGTCATTTAGTGATGGTTGTTTCCCAGCTGTATAGTATAAATATCTATGATAAGAAGCAGTATTCTATAATAAAGCTTTGGGTCACGTCTCCTTTTACCCCTTCCCCCCTTTTTAGTTTGTCATCCATACTTTATCACCTTATTCCTCCATTAAAGAGTCACATTGCTTCCTATTGTCTATGCTCATTAATTAACATTCTGATGGTACCCTGGACAATTAAACACTACCAGATAGACTGCTGTTCAGATCCTATATATGGGGTTTTACTACCCCAGAATAACACTCTAGCCGCGATGTAAGCAGAGGCTGACGCAGTTATTTAAAGTTAGGGTTTATTTTAACACTTAATTCTACTGTATACTGGGGTGTCCCATTCAATCTCAATACCTGCTAAATTAATAGGGGGAAAATACGTTAGAACCTTCACAATTCATTTCAATAACAGAACAGTGTAAATGTAACAATACCAAAAGGCTTTGTCGCTAAACTGTGGTGACAGATTCTAAGGCAAACATGAGTGATTTGATGTCCTCTGATCCACTGAGAGAATGAAGAGCCTCATTGTCCTTTTGGAAATCAAACGGCTTGATTCATAATGAATATTGCTGAAATTAACAATGGGTAGTTGGTGCATGTGAGGAATCAGGAGGGTCGTGTCTTGTTTGGTGCATCTAGAGTTCATATTGTTCTGATCTCTTGGCGGGAAGATTGAACTGCATAAATTTAAACACTTTGTCCACTTAAGTTGTCATTCAAACCTAGTTTTGTAGTATTGATTTGACAGTTAAATCAAGTCAGTGTTTTTAGTTCAGAAATTGTATTGAAGTTTATAAAGACCTTACAAATATTCCCAAACAGTACACTGAAGATAGGATAATGTTGAAATAATGTGACTAATTATAAATTGTATCAGAAATTTTACAAGAGTAGCACACAAGTTTTGTAATTTTGAAGAATTGGAAAAGAGTTTGTGTCATAAAAGTCCATTATTTTGTTTTCTAAAGCAGTGTTTTGGATACTAGGGCCCAGCTGATTTCTTCCTAAACTGTGTCGGAAATTGCAGGGACTGGCGCCAGTCCAGGGACTGGTCGTTGAGAAACACTATTCTAAAGTAGTCTTCTCTAGGAGTGGGAGGGTCTCCAGTCATCCAATAACTGAATGTACAAAAAGTCCGTGGCTATTGAGATTTTTAACAGAATCCCAAACGGCAAAGCAAACTAGATAAAAATGTTTTGTTTCTGCAAATATTTTTTCAGCTGTGTACGTATTTGAGCGAGAGAGGATTCATTTAAGATATTTTCGAGCTGACTTTTCAAATGAAAAGTTTTAACAATGGTGGTATCAGAATGTCCTTGTATTATCAGTTGGCTTGTTGCTGTAAAATAAGTCACAAACTTGCAATGGTAGTTAGCTATATTTCTAGTATAGAAATGACTTTTGCCATATGTAAAGGTGATTTATTACTAAGGCTTGGTCTACACCTAGAAATGAGATCTACCAAGCTACATCACTCAGAACTGTGCAAAATTTCATATCCTGAGTGCTGTAGTTGGGTGAACCTAACCCCTACTGTCAGCATGGCTAGGTTGTCAGAAGAATTCTTTTGTAGTGACACAGCTGCAGTGGTTTTAGTGTAGTCTTACTCTAACTGTATTAGAAGTAGGACACATCTGTTAGTATGGCACGCTTTAAAACAACAGAAGAAAAGGTACAGCTATAAAAATGCCATACCGCAAACATCACTTTGACATAAATGGTCTCTTCCCACATGACTTGTAGCTCTTATCGACATTTGAAGTCTGTCTAATATTGTTTATACCTTGTATGTTCTGTAACATTTCAACCAGGATAAAATACCCCAGGGTGCAATTATTAGCACTAAATACAAGGTTAGCTCACACCCTCAGGACCTTTGAAAGGTGGCAAAGTATTAATTATTCTGTGAACAAGTTTTGTATTCAACTTTAAGACTAAAACAGGCTCCTCGAGTTCTTTGAAATGCAAACAGCAGATTAGGAAAGCAAAAGGGGTTAATTAATGTGATCAAATGTATTGTAAACGGAGAAACAGCCGTAGTGGTAGGGACATCCGAGTTAGCTGAGGAGGAAAGGTGCAACCCATCAATGAAGCCCAAAAGTGATTCCAAGCAGAGAGGTGAGCCCTCGGAGGATGGCAGCTTGCTGGTGAGAGGAAACTTTCTGATGTGGATGCTGGTTTTTAAACGCTTGCATTTCCGCTAGGTTGGAGCTGAGACTGGACTTGTAGACTGTTTAGCTAGACTTTCCTGCGTGTGTGTTTGTTAGAGAACAGTGGGTGAGGTAATCTCTTTATTGGACCAGCTTCTGCTGGGGAGAGACCGACACGCTTTCCAGTGTATGCAGAGCTGCTCTTGAGCTCTGAAGAAGAGCAAGCTTGTCTCTCTCACCATATTATCTCACCCACCTTGTGTCTCTAATGTCCTGCGACCAACAGGGCTACAACACCACTCCATTTGTATTCTCTTTGCTTTCAGCCTCCCTGCCGCATGCACTTTATTTGCTCTCTAGAAGCCCTGTTCTAGGTTGGTTTGGAACAGTGGGAGGTAAATTGATACCTGACTTTAGGGAAGGCACGAGTAGGGCTCACTTTCTTGGCTGAAGATGCAGGAGTGGAGGCCTCTCAGCAAAGGATTCTTCCAGGGAGATGTAGGCTGATGCAGGTGCAAGGAGAGCAGGAACACCCTGTGCCGTTCCTCTTCACGTACCTGGAGCCACTTGTCAGGCTAATATACTGCTCCCACCACCCCACACCTCAGCATGCAGGAGCTGCTGCGTTGAAGGGCCTGTGGGCTGCTTTTTGAACAGGAGTCTCTAATGGTACCTCTCCCCAGGCTTTCAGAGCCAGCCTGGGGCCTCTAGAAATAGCTGTGTGGGCAGCACTTTGAAGTTGAAGCCCTCCTCCCCCTCCCTATGCTTTAGAGTCCCAGCTGCACCTTCAAAGCCCTGTCTACACTGCTATTTCAGAGCATTAACCCCTCTGTCAACTGGGAGGGGGGGGCCTTGCTCCAAAACGCTGTGTAGACATCCCCTAAAGGTCTAGTGCAGAGGTGGGCAAACTACGGCCTGCGGGCCACATCTGGCCCGTGGGACCCTCCTGCCCGACCCCTGGGCTCCTGGCCCGGGAGGCTAGCCCCCTGCCTTGCTGTTCCCCCTCCGGTGCAGCCTCAGCTCGCTGCGCCACCAGCGCAATCCTCTGGGCGGTGGGGCTGCGAGCTCCTGGGGCAGTACAGCTGCAGACCTGCGGCCTGACCCGGTGCTGTGTGGTGGTGTGGCTGCCTGACCTGTTGCTCTGTGCTGCGGCGTGGCTAACTCCAGACGGGCGGCGCGGCTGCCTGTCCTGGTGCTCTGGGCGACGTGGCTCTAGCACTGCCAGCCACCGGTGCTCCAGGCAGCGTGGTAAGGGGGCAGGGGGGGTTGGATAGAGGGCAGGGGAGTTCTGGGGGGCTGTCAAGGGGCAGGGGTGTGGATGGGGGTCGGGGTGGTCAGAGGATGGGGAATGGGGTGTTGAATGGGGGCAGGGGTCCTGGGGGGACAGGAAGGAGAGGAGGGGTTGGATTAGGTGGCGGCGGTGGTTGGATGGGGCAGAGGTCCCAGGGGGCCGGAGAGGGGGCAGCGGCTGGGCCACGCCTGGCTGTTTGGGGAGACACAGCCTCCCCTAACCGGCCCTCCATACAATTTCAGGAACCTGATGCGACCCTCAGACCAAAAAGTTTGCCCGTCCCTGGGCTAGTGTGTGGGGTGAGCTATTTCCATGGGCTGGAGCTGATCCAGTGGGGGCACTGTCACAGCTGCGGATGGTGCTGGGGCCTGGATCTTGGCTTCGGAAGGGCTGGGGCAGGGCTGGGGGCTGTTGGCATTAGCGCCCCAGGGCAAGCGTGTGCAGGGCAGGGATCCGGCAGGCCAGGGGCCCCTGTTCTCTCTGCAACACCAGAACAAGTGGCGTTTTCATGACAATAAAAGGTGGCGAGCTTTAAAGCGATAAAGGAAATACGGTATTCCCTACCCCATCCCTGACACCATTCGCCTGCGGAACTCCCTGCGACAAGATGTCACGGAAGCCGAGAGTTTAGCAGTCTTCAAAAAAAAAAAAGGCGGGGGTGTGTGTGTCTGGTCCTGGACCCCGCCCTGAGCCCCGCCCCCCCTTGCCACGTGCGGGCAGCTGGGAGCGAAACCCTCCTGCCCCGGGGCACGACCCAGCCTCTGCCCAGCGCCCCCGGGGCCCGGTTCTCCCCGCGGGGCTGGAGCTGCGGGGCAGGGGCAGGACCGGGAGGGGCCACCGACGTGCTGCCGCCCCGCTTGGCCCCGCCGGGGCTGGAGACGCCGCGGGGAGGATCCGTCCCGGCGCCCCGGGCCAGGAGCATCCAGTGTCGGCTCCTCCCAGCGCGGCCGCGCCTCCCCCGGCAGAGGCAGGTCCCCTGGCAACCCGCGCCGCCGGCAGGCGGGGAATTAAATTTTAATTCCCGAGGGCGCCCGGCGAGCCAGGGCAGGGCGAGCTGCGAGCTCTGCTCCGAGCCGAGACCCGGGCGATTGGCCGCTTCCCTGCCCCGGCGTGTGGCTCCGGCTTTGGGTCCCGGGGGATGCGGGGCCGCCGGCGCTAGTGCCGCTCTCCAGCCCCGGCGCACTCGGATCAGGTGCCTTGAAAGGTCCCAGCCTCGCCCGAGCTCGGAGCCGGCCCCGGAGAACCTGCTCCCCGGGCCATGGAGAAGTACGAAAAAATTGGCAAGATCGGAGAAGGCTCCTACGGGGTGGTGTTCAAATGCCGGAACCGAGACACCGGCCAGATCGTGGCTATTAAGAAGTTCCTAGAATCGGAAGATGATCCGGTTATAAAGAAAATCGCTCTGCGAGAGATCCGGATGTTAAAGGTAACTGGCTGTTCGCCCTGTAGGACTTGACACTGCCCCGTTGTGACTGCGTGTAGCTTGGGTTGGGTTTAAACTCTCAAAGGTTTTGCTTATTCTGATTCAAATAACATCTTGGGGCGGTAATTTCCCCAAACCTCGCTAACCAAATATCAAATATCAACTGTCTCTGTATTTAGCCTGGTATTTCCCAAAGCAGCCTAGGGAATCCCATTGGCTTTCAGTGGGATTTGAGGAGCTAACTCCCCTCTGCTCTTTGAAAATGACACCCTTCATGATTTTCAAAATCTAGCAGCTATTTCCACTTCTGCGCACAGAAGGACTGGGACACGAACCGATTCTCCCTGTGGCTTTCCAGTGATGGTATAAATCTTCCCTGCTTACAAACTACTTGTGTCCTGAGCAGCAACAGTTCTTTATCATCCTAGCTGTTGTGTAGAGTGGTGACAGCATCTGTAATCACAGATATTGTGAGCTGTCTGGTATCTCTATCATCAACCATGTTTTGGGGTGTGTGTGTTATAACTGTTCTGTATAAATATCCCAACAGAGCTGATTTTAATTCTGGGGAGAAAAGTGCAACAACAATCTTTTCCTTTATCAGTAGTTTTTATTAGAGGGAGGAAATGTATATAATTCTTGTGGCTTTAGATGATGGTTGCATTGCTCTTGAATATAAAATGGCTTAATGTTCCAAACATTCATTTTTCCTAAGCAGTCTTTAAAGTGGGTAAATCAACTGGGGTAGCCAACAAAGCCCCTGCTGACAGAGCTGAGCTAGTTACATGGAGGTTGTGTGGTTGATTTCCGAGAGTACCTTTGGTAGTAAGATTTGCTAAACAGCCATTTGGTTGATGCAGCGATAGTGGTACCATGCTGCTGGGTCATCGTTACTAGCGACTGTGTGTAGTAGGGAAATGCACAGCCTTGCTGATGTTAAGGGAAGTCTGAGAGTTAAGACTTGGAGCACTTGGAGGAACTTGAAATTCACGTGTGATGGGGAGAATGTGTAGTCTCAATCCAATGCGAATACATGTGTCTCACTTAAAATGTAAATTGAACTTGTTCTAACACCCAGTGTGGCCCAAAGAGGAATAGATTAGTGATGTCCGTGCACTGGCATTGTACGAACATCACCGTTTTCTCAAATCTAGCTACGAGGCCAGATGCTGCTGTGCTTACTCGTGGGGAGTAGGACCTTATTCTGCGAGTGGCCTCGTTGGTAGGGAAGCCAGACTTTTGGCCCTGAGCGTGTGTGTATATAAGATACCTCCCTACAAGCCCACCAGAGTTGCATAGATTGGCCAGCAGCAGCCCAAGGAACAGCCTTCTTTTCCCCATTTAGGTTGTCTCTTCCTAGAGTAGCAATGATCGTGGTAGGTGGCAAAGCTGGGTTGTGGAGCATGTGCAGACCACCACCACTTCAGGTGTGGAAGTACCGCTGTCTTGGGCCTTGATCCTGCAGACCTGCCCGTGTGAGTAACGTTCAGCTCGTGTTTGAAATTGCTTGTTTGCGTAAGGGCTTGCGGTGTGGGGCCCTTAGTTTGGAGACACCTAGTGACTCCTGGTCACTAATTAACTAGGGGGTGAGAAGAGGCCTTGTAGCTTCTGCTCCTCAGGTCTCTTGGGGAGAAACTCGCTGCTCTGTCGATCCTGCTCCAGGCTGCCCGTGCGCACGTGTTAAATTCATGTACGTAAATTAATAAGGTTTATTTATCTCTGTATGTTTCACAATAAAATACAATAAATACTTTAAAACAGTGTAAGGAACCATCAGAAACGGTGCTTGTTAGTGCGCTTAAATATGACCCATATTAACAAAAAAAACCCCTAGGGAAACTCCCAGACAACCAAACCCGTTCCTATTCACAAGGGCGCCAGGTTTATATAATTTTTGGTGCTCCCAGAATGGGTCCAAGCAGAGCCGTCCCATCCATAGGACGGACTGGGGTAACCACCCCAGGGCCTGTGCTTTGGGTGGGCCCCACGCTTCAGGGGGACATGGGGTCCAGGGTGGCCTGGGGGCTTAGTGGGGGGCTTGGCGCCAGCAGCACCGAACGACCCAACCCGCCCCTGCTCTGCCCCCTCCCAACCCTTCCCCCAAGCCTCCGCCCCCACCCTGCTTCTTTCCCGCTTCTGCCCCCTCCCCTGAACAACACTGGGAGCCGGCGGAGTGGGGCGGGCTGGGGCCAGGTCACTCGCTGCTGCTGGCGCCAGGCTCCCTGCCAATCCCCCCCCCCCCAGGCTGCCCTGGACCCCGTGTTCCCCTGGGCCCCCCAAAGCGCGGTAAGCCCAAACATTGGTGAAGCCAGGCCCACGTTCTTAAATATTGGTGGAGCACAGGCACCACGGGCCCATATAACTCACCGCCTATGCCTGTTCAGACATCTAAGGCTGAAAATAGACATTATGGAACATTGTCATTTATATAAGCCGTAAGTCAAGAATTTAGGATGCTTTAGCCCAAAAAGCCTGACAGAAAACATGGAAATATTCAGTGAAGGGTCTTTTTAAAAATGAACTTTATTTAAAGCTCAATGTTTAGAGATTTCTTTCCCAGTATTAGCATTTCCCCCCGTCTCTGGTTTCTACCTGGCATTTTTCCCAGACTCCACTTTCTGCTTGGCATTTATGGAGCAGTAGCAGACCATTATCCGCTATCAATGTTCTTTTCCATTATCTTAATTTGCTTGTTGGGGACCAAGTAACGTTTCTGTTGCTGTAAGTATGAGATTTCAGTGTGTCACAATAGTTCTGAAAATGTCCCCAAAGCTGCTCTTGTTATAAACCATGGTCCCGTTTGGTATTTTATTACACGTGTTTATATAAATCTGTGGGGTCCTGATGCGAGAGAGGCTGTGAGAAGACTGCTGAGGCTTACTCCTGTTTCCATCCCAGTCGGTGGTAGAAGACCCATTTGTTTCAGCTGAAGCAGGAGCGAATCCCTGGTTATAGTCATGGTAGTGACTCCAGAACCATTTTAGGAAAAAAACACCGTTGGTGCAGGGTCAGGCTTGATGGGGAATATAGGTTTGTTGCCCTGCCAGGAACAAACTGGGAAACTGCAGATGCATCTGTTTAGATGCATAATTCTTCCTAACAAACTGCATTAAGCTTTATGTGAATATTAAAGATTTGCAAACGAACATAATAGTTACTGAAGCTCCTTGTCAGAAGCATGGATGATAAATGCGTCTTCCCCACACCCATAATAATCAAGAACCCAACAAGCTGCAGGGTCATCACCAAAAGCCGTGTGTTTGGAGTGATGTTGATTTAACAAGTGGAGACCTGCTCCGCTATCTTTTAAACATTTTCTTTGTAAATAGGAACAGATT
Organism: Emys orbicularis; assembly: GCF_028017835.1. NCBI lineage: Eukaryota > Metazoa > Chordata > Testudines > Emydidae > Emys > Emys orbicularis. The sequence continues at coordinate 7,420,358 of NC_088686.1, read as the reverse complement.
GTTTGTTTGTTTATTAATTCAGATATTTCTTGGCTTAGGCAACACACTGTTTGTCCAAGATCAAATGAGATTATGTTTCATCAGTGAAAAATGTAAGCCCCCTGATAAATAGTTGTTCTGCAGAGTAAATATTTTGTGGACAAAAGCTTGTGTAACTAACAAGCTATGGTAGCTGGCTCAGAAAGATAGCCAGAGTATGCAGAGAGTTTAAAGGAGTACCATTGTGTGTGATGGCTTTGAAATATACAAAAGGTACTACTGTGGAAACAGGGTCAGTCTTTGTATAAACCGTATCCCCGACAATAGAAACCCGATACTTACTGTTTCTAGAAGGATGAATTTCAAATGTTGCCAGCTGATATAGTGCTGTGCATAGGGCCTCAGTTCACAAAAAGCTCAAAGGTATATAATACAAAACCATAAAGGTGGGCATGGCTTTTTAAAAAAAAATCCAGCTCTGTAGGGTGTATGGCTTCTGGAGGAGCAGGCTTCAGATGGAGAACGGGCCTTTGACAAAGAGCTACTAGCAGATTGCAAACAAACACATTAATTATTATTATTCTGCGTTACAGAGGCCCTGGTGGAGATCAGGACCTGTTTGCGCTAAGCACCGTAAAAATACATAGTCTGAGACAGTCTCTGCCCTAAAGAGTTTACAGCCTAAGTAGACAAAACAGATGAGGGATTAGAGGGGTCGGGATTTGCCAAAGGTCAAACAGCAGGGCATTGTCATCTTATCATGTACGACCAGCTCCACCACTTCTGATTCCACAGAGATTTGTGTGCGGTTCTAATGGCTCCAGAACCTTTCCTGAGTCTTCACCCAGCGACGGGGCTGCCTGGGAAATGGTGTTTGCTTGCTTTGGAAAGTGCCTGTAGCAGGCGTGTGGGGCTTAATCTGCTGGAAAACCTTGATCCCGGGGAACCCAGCCCCAACGCTCGTTCCCAATAGTACTGTGCTCAGGCGAAGCCAAGTAGAGCTTTAAATAATGCCCGAAGGAAGAGCTGTGTGAAAGCAGGGTGGGAAAACATGGCAATGAATTGACCAAGCAATATGGGCTCATGCGGTACTCGGTGTCCACTTGGTTAGACTTAGTTGGGGATGGGGAATTCCACTGGAAAGACACTTGAGTCAAGAAGACCCTGCCCTGGCCAGAACAGTGGGATGTACAGCAAGGTCAGCTCTGCTGATTTCATTTGCCTTGGGTGGACATAGGAAGAAAGGGTCACTGAAGACTTTGGACCTTATCCTATGAGGTGCTGAGAGGCGAGAGCTCGACTCTGACTGACTAATGGAAGTGGAGGCTGCCTGCTGGATTGGACCCTTTGGGAGAAAAAGCCTTCAGCTGACTCACTTTGCTTTTGGGCAAGTGGTGCAATTCGTGGAGAGAGGCTGGCACCAGGCCCCGTGTTCCTCTACCAAGTTGCAGACAGCTTGGCAGAAGCTGGCTAACTTAAGGGAAGCCCAAGTAGAAGTGAATTATGGTAGTTGAGCCTTGGTGTGGTAGACAGGAATGACCATAGCACGGTTCCCACTGAAGAAAAGTGCCGATTTTCCAGAGATCGGGAGATGGGATTAGCCACTGGTGTACTGCTGCAATGTGGCCTTCCATGCTGAAGGACGAATTCAGGGATGACCCTAAATCTTCTCCGTTTGGCTAGTGGCAGTCGAGCCACTGGGTGAATTTGTGAAAATGCTCATGGGCTGGGCTGTCTTGGTTCAGGGACCCTTCTTCAGGCTGGGCATAAGCCACTTGTATCTCATTCAAACCCACAGCCGGCTGAAAGGATGCATCAGTCTTGAGGTGCGTTAGAACCCTGCTGTGTTCTGTGAAAGATTCTTGGCCAATGATGGGCAAGTGCCGCCTTCCGTTGCGATCTCTGCTATAAGAATTCTGGGCTGGTGCATTGAAAACTCTGGAGAGATGTTTGCTTGGTATCTCCAAAGCAGCCCAGGGATGGACATTTTAAGGCTCCAGTGAAAAGATGCCAACTGCTTGAAGAGTTCAGCTGGGAACTGGAAACCACGTTGGAATGGGGGCGGGGGAGGCTGCTCAGACTCACTGAGGCAGCAGTGAGGTAAAGAGAGAAAAGCTGGGGCCTCCAACCTTGAGCTCACCCTCTCCCCACTGCATCGGAAGAATTGTCTGAGAGATTAAAGGGGTGAAGAACTTCCCCAAAGAGAAGATCTCTTGGGTGAACTAAGCCTTAGCAAGAGGCTGCTTGTCTGTCTTGGAGCAGCAGGTGCAGCTAACATAAGAACAGCCATACAGGGTCAGACCAAAGGTCCATCTAGCCCAGTATCCTGTCTTCCAACAGTGACCAATGTCAGGTGCCCCAGAGGGAATGAACAGAACAGGTAATCATCAAGTGATCCATCCCCTGTCGCCCATTCCCAGCTTGTGTCAAACAGGGGCTAGGGACACCATTCCTGCCCATCCTGCCTAATAGCCATTGATGGACCTATCCTCCATGAGCTTATCTAGTTCTTTTTTCAACCCTGTTATAGTCTTGGCCTTCACAAAATCCTCTGGCAAGGAGTTCCACAGGTTGACTGTGCATTGTGTGAAGAAATACTTCCTTTTGTTTGTTTTAAACCTACTGCCTATTAATTTCATTGGGTGATCCCTAGTTCGTGATCTATTTGTGTGGAATTGCTGAAGAATTGTCCTGAACAAAGTTTTTGCATTTTATTTTACGGCTCATCTCTTGTTTTAGTTTCCCCCCTGTGAGCCGCTGACACAGCCCATAGCCTTTTCTGTTAGAGTTAAGAACAAGTGTATTCTGTTTCTCCACTCCTGGGTGGTGTTTGTTTGGTACGCTAAGGAGCAACGAGGTATGTACATGGGGGAGAGGTCTAACGTGGCACCCTTTTGAATGCACTGTTATCAGATCAGAGAAAGCAGCAGAAAAACCAACCCTCTGAGAACTTGAATACACAAACTAGAGGTGAATTCGGTGCTAGCGTGTCTCCTGTTCACTCTTCCCTTGGAAAGTGAAACACCAAATTCCCTGCTAAGGGCTGACCAGGGCATGCAGGAACTGGCTTTGACGCATCCCCTTCAATGAGTGAACTCAGTTGCCAGAGGACAGTTCCACCAGGGGCCACACACCAGCCCCCCAATGCCACTTGGCTCCCAAGAACTGCTGACAGCTCTAAATCATTAGTAAGAACCAATTTCCTCAGGCGAGTCACACTGGTCAGGTCACGAGCTGGTCTGAATTCCCCGAGAGAGATGCCAGAGTTTCAGGAAGGATTAGCTCTGCACCCCGTCTCCTTCTCAATGGGAACAGTGGAGCCTAGGCCGAAGGGTAAGCATGAACTCTCCCCGTCCCCTCCCCCACGCCTGTAAATGCAGGCCAGGACCCTGGGCGCCAGGAGACAACCCCTGACATCTTCTGTCAGCAGTGAACCGAGCCCTTCCCCACGGCCCGGAGACAGTCCTAGGGCTGCAAAACTGGAGGGGAAGCAACCCAAACAGGCCCAACTTGAGTGGTGGTGTGACCCCATGCGCCAGGTCGCGACGCCGCTCACTCAGATTTGGCCCGGCCCCATCTCCACAAGGGTGTTCCCGCTGCCCCGTCACAGCATCGTGACCTGACGCACAGGGTGGTGGCGCCGCTCGGATTTGGCCTGGCTGCCTCTCCAGCCGTTAGGCCACCCAGCTCCAGAGCAGGGCTGGGGGGAGGGGGCCTCTCTCGTTGCTCCCTTGCCAAGTTCAGGTTCTCAAAGTGGGGGCAGTGGCCCTTCGGCACCCCCATCTCCGGCACCTGCATAGGCAGTCTGGCCTGCAGTTGGAGGGTTGAGCCTTGTTGCAGCCTGTTAGGAGCTCAGACAAAGGGCCTGGCACCTCGTTTCCTGCTCGGACATCGATACAGCAGCGAGAGCCGACCCACTTCTAATCTGTTGATCTGGCCAAGTGGCAAGGGAAAACCACGGCCGGAAGCAGCTGCCAGGTTTGTCCCCGCTGGCAGGAAGGGTGGATTTCCCCCATTGCCAATGATCTGGGGTGACTGAACCCCAATTTGCTCTGCGGAGGAGGTGATGCAGCAGGTGCTGGGGTGGAGGCCAAAAGACCCATCTATAGTTGGCGATTCTCATCGTCATGTCTCATTAGTGCTACGTTGTGACTGCAAATAATCTTGACGCCTGGACCTCTGCAGGGTTCTACTGGGATGAGTTGGGTTTGTGTGTGAAATGACTGTACCACTGAACAAAGCGGAAGTGATTGGCTGCAACTGATATCACGCTACTGTCTGTGCCCGCTGCTGACTGTTTCCTTCCAGTTGTGTAGTAATTGGCCCTTATTAGGAACGATAGTCCTCATCTTCACACCCCCCATGATGGGCCTGTGTATCCCACCTGGGGTAAGTGACCCACCCCAGAAACGCTGAACTTTATAGTCAACGCTGTCTTGGGAGTTTTCTCTAGTGCCCGTCACCTACCGATCTGAGCCCTTCCCAAGTGTGATCCAGGGGGTGCTGCAGCCACTCACGTGGAGGGCTAAGGCTTCTGGGGGCCGGCACATCATATGGTCCATAGCATTGCAGTGAGCTGAGCCGCCCGGAGTTGTTTCCCAGTGAATTGGGCAGGCAAGTTCTCTCGCTTCCTGGGTGCACAAGGGCAAACGTGGGATGGCATTGGAGAGCTAGCGGCGCTCGAACGGCACCAGCCGCGTCCACACTGCAGACAGCTTGGATTAGCACGCGATAAACTTTGCTCCTTTGAGCTTGAGATTCTGCCGCTTCTTGGACCAGGCAATTTGAGTGAAGAGCATCACAACTCTTGAGTTGAACGCTTCCGTGTGTGGATGGGAAACACTGGGGTTAACTGTGCAGTGAAGATGAGCCCTAATTTGCATATTGCTTCAAGGTGCTTATCCTGTTGTTTTGTGTGTCCCCGTGTTTGGGCTTTATTTGGTTAAGGGGGTTTGATCTATGTTGGTAATGGACAGCATCCTCCAGGCAGGGCACCTCTTGTGTGGCTAACGTCCCCTACTTTAGAACTTGTGCCCTGTAACGCCGGCTACAAACCACGACAGTGTTCAGTAATGTCCTGATATAGGGTCCAACCTGCAGCATAAGGTGAAGAATAGAGTTCCATCTTATGAACCACACAGCAGTGCAGTTGCATTAACATTACTCCTTTCCATAGAGAACAATTACTGAAGCTGCCGGGTACCTCAGCTCTGGCATTGCAAAGGGAATGAGGAAAAAAAATAATTCAGTGCAACAGAAGGAAAAATAAGATCTTTTCCCTATCAGGTTAGTAGAGGATTGTGTAGCTATAACCGAAAGCTGTCATCCATGCCACCAACTGACTATCGATAGTATACGTAGCTGCAACAGGTGACCATGAGCAGTACTGAGTGGGTTGGGATTAGGAGGGGGAAGTCTTCTCTGCTGCTGCCTGACAACACCCAGTGGTGACACTAAAAAACTGAACGCAGCTTTCTTTTGCTAGATCCCATCTACTGCAACTCACAAAGGCACTGCGAGAGGTAATGGCAGATTTATGGGGCCTTTGAGTGCACAATTATGGCTGGGGACTGACTGATGCATTAAAGATCTGAACGTTCTTTGCCCAGAGCCGTATTGTTCAACTAGAAATTAATGATCTTAGCTGCAGCCTGCTAAAATTCTGCACATAAGCTGTAATTTACTAGCCAAGTTTGACCACACAGCCCTCTCCTCGGTCTCCCCGGTGGAGTCTTAGAGCTTAGGAGAGTAATCAAATATCTGCAGCGCCGGCTTTCAGAGCATTGTTCTTGTGGTGCTTTCAATGGGGAAAGTAAATCTGGATACATGATATTAAAAATATCCCAACTTTTATTTCAAACTCCAGTTCAAACACACACGGTGACTGTTCCGCATTAAGGACAATGTACAGATAAGCACCTTTGAAACTTTAAATGGGTTTGAGTTTCAGTCTCGCTTTCTAAACAGTGGTGACCACGGCCTGTTTGTTCTCTCCTGTGTGTGTTGCGTTGCCACAATGGTCACTTATTTAAAAAAAAACATCTCCAGGAGAGTCTCGTCTTGAGTCTGTGTTTTACTGCGACCCGGGATGTGTGGGCACAGGCCAGTCTGACGCATGCAAGCTGCTCGGGTTTTTAAAGCCTGCTGCATTTCAATGATCTGACCCTACGATTGGGAGAAATACTGGCCAGATAGTCTTATGGGAAGACTTCTAATCGCTGGGCAAGACCTGGACTTATTCCAGCAATTGCGCGAGTTGTTATCTGTCTGTGTAACCCTAGCATCCGGAGGCTGGGTTATTGAATTTAAACCTCCCAGCTCTTTTGAGGGTGTTTCCTGTTGGTAGTAATGTACCCCTGAAATATTAGCCTGGGCTAATGTTCACATGATTGGGAAGCAAAATTCCTGAAAGGTGAATATGTATTTTTCAACGTTTGGCCATTCTGTGCTGCCTCCAGTCACCCTGCCTGCCCCTTTCATTCCCATCCCCCACTGGTCAGCAAGAATCTTGCTGTTGGAAGGCCTGTGATATGGTTTTCTTTCAGAACCAAGCGGGGCCGAGGGTCTGCAGTTCTTGCCATCTGGGCTACATTCAGGGCTCTCTGGCGCCCTCTGGTGGCTGGGCAGCAGCCCCAGAAACCTCCTCCCGCTCACAGAGCTGGGCCTTTCAGCTCCAGCAATAAAGGTTCGTGCTCTTAGATCCGAGGGTTATGAGTTCAGTGCCCACTGCTGACAACCCACGCAGCGGCATCATGGCCCGTCTGGAAGTTATTTTAGAGACAAGAATAGGGATGCTGGTGGAGTGGGGAAGGTGTGAGGTGGGGGGAGGGAGAATGGATGGATTTACCTTGGGATATACATGTGTGTTCCCCCTATGGTTTGAGAGCCGCACTGTGATACTTCTCCCCTCCCTCCCTTTCTCTTTCCTGTACATTTTGGTGGTGGTACTTCAGCTGGAGGGACTAATAATCTGAGGGTGGCCAGAGCCCGTGTTACAGGTGCCCCGGTCACAGCAGAGGGACCAGTGAGAGCGACTTGCAACTTCACAGGGTAATCATTAGGCAAATTGGCTCTCCACAGCCATTCAGAGTGCAGCAGTTTTGCATAACCAGAATCAGCTGTGGGTCCGTTAATAAGTGCCCCGCAACCCCGCGCTCGGCTCGGCAGAACCAATTGCATTTCGGCCTCAGGTGCTGCCATCTGCATCGTGCAGGGCGGGGACCCAGTTTGTGGCTCTTGTGGTAGCTGTCTGTAGGGCATTGTAAGCGAAGCTCTTTCAAGGCCCGAAAGATGAATGGTACCCACCGCTGCTCTCTGCTGCGCTATGTCTTGCTTGTGAAGCACACAGACCATAATGATTCGAATAGGCTGGCGCTCACCTCTGCTCTTCTCCTGAAGAACTCACAGCCTGCCGGGCGGGAGGTGTTTTCAGTTCGCTTGATTTCAGCCAGCCAGATTTCCATCTTCTGCCCCAGGGACAGAAATATAACTAAATATGGGGTGCGGTGGGTGTATGCCTCTGTTTTGATAAAGGACGTGTATTCATTCGCGTGGGGATGGTTATAACTGGAAGCTCACATGCAAGCTCCTGAGTTTCATCGGTCACCTCTGTAATTCATTTCGGTGGCCCCTGGCTCGTGTATTATGATGTAGGTCAGAGGTTCTCAAACTGTGGGTTGGGACCCCAAAGTGGGTCGCCAGGGCTGATGCTAGACTTACTGGGGCCCAGGGCCAAAGCCCAAGCCCCACCGCCCGGGGCTGAAGCCGAAGCCCGAGGGCTTCAGCCCTGGGCGGCGGGGCTCAGGTCCCAGGCCCTCTGCCTGGGCTTTGACTTTGGCCCCCTTCCCCACCAGGGGTGGTTCGGCTCAGGCTTTGGCTTTGACCCCCCGACCCGGGGCAGCAGTGCTCGGGCGGGCTCAGGCTTCGGTCCCCCGTCCTGGGCTTGTGTTGTAATTTTGGTTGTCAGAAGAGGGTTGCGGTGCAATGAAATTTGAGAACCCCTGGTGTAGGTGAATAGGAGCTTTGCTACATCGCTCATTAGCTCCGATACTTCTACTTGTCTCCCTCTGCCCCCGCCTATAACCTAAACAGCCCCGATCTTCCCAACCTCTCCTCACACACACGTCTTTTCATGCCTTTCCTCACTTTTCCTTCCCTTTGGCTGGGGCCCTTTTCTACATCCTTTGTGAGAGGATTCAGAGTAGCAGCCGTGTTAGTCTGTATCCGCAAAAAGAACAGGAGTACTTGTGGCACCTTAGAGACTAACCAATTTATTAGAGCATAAGCTTTCGTGGGCTACAACCCACTTCTTCGGATGTAGCCCCCGAAAGCTTATGTTCTAATAAATTCGTTAGTCTCTAAGGTGCCACAAGTACTCCTGTTATTTTTGTGAGAGGAGATGAGCAAACTCACCATAGTATTCAAGGGGAGGGCAAGTCATTGACATATCTAATGGTGTTATAACTTCAGTATCGTTCTGTATCCTTTCTTAACATAATCTAGCATCTCTTCTAGCTGCTGTTGTACTCTGAGCAGATGTTTTTACTGAGCTGTCTGCAGTGCGGCTTTTAACCGGCATGGTTATATCGAATCCATCACACCGGAAAGAACTAGTCACACTTGTATTTACCTTGCACTTCTCTACTTAATCCGCAATTGATTTGTCTGGTCAGCCTAGACCCTCCTTACAGTCTTCTCCAATGTTGGCTAATTTAAATAATTTTTCTCTGCTATTTTGCTGCTCATTCCCTTTTCCGAATCGTTCGTTCACATCTTAAAAGATGGCCTAGTACAGAACCTTGGAGATGCCTTGTTGTCAGTTTCCTGTGTTGAAAATTCATTGTTTATTCTAGAACTCAATCCAGCACAAATTTTAGGATGTCTGTCTTTGTAAGCATGGTTGTAATTCCCTTGAAGTCAATGGGACTACTCATCTGATTAAAATTGCCCATGTGCCTAACTGCTCTGCTGGACCGGGGGCCAGCTCTGTTTTCTATTCCTTTACCAGTTACTTGTCCATGCACCTTGTTTTAAAAAAAAAAAACCAAAATAAAAAACAAACGTTAACAATACCAGGAAGTGGAATAACAATTTCATATTGCAACAGACAACCTAAAGGATCCAGATGTGCCAGATCTTCATACGCACATTAAGAATCTTGGTCTGAAGTTCTTTGGTAAGGAAGCCCCTGATACCAAGCAAAACAAAAACAAAAAATCACTTCCGAATGAACCCCTCAAAAGCTGAGACCGTGAATTAGCAAAGCAAGGAGCGGGAGGTTTCACTGTGTCATTGGGGGAGATTCTCAATGTCTTAGTCCCAAAAAGGCTTCTAACATTTATATAAAAGCTTTTTTCAGCAGCTATAAGGTCTTATTGTGTGTATTTCCGAGCCATTGTCTAAGGAGACTCTCTTCTTCCACTGGTACAGTCAGAGGCTAGATACTATGGGTATGTCTACACTACAGGATTAATCCGAATTTATATAATTCGAATTTAGGAAACCGATTTTATAAATTCGAATGTATTCGGCCACACTAGGCACCATTAATTCGGTGGTGTGCGTCCAAGCTACCGTAGTAGCATCGATTTCCAGAGCGTTGCATTGTGGGTAGCCAATAACATCTAATTGCCAATAACATCGAATTGCGGCCACACTAACCTTAATTCGGATTAACAATACCGATTTTGACGCTACTCCTCTCGTCGAGGAGGAGTACAGAAATCGAATTAAAGGGCTCTTTAATTCGAATTAAATGGCTTCGTTGTGTGGACGGGTCAAGCGTTAATTCGAATTAAAGCAGCTAAATCCGAATTAAAGTCGTAGTGTAGACCAGGCCTAAGTGATGGATGATACAGAAATACCTGTGATGGATAGAAATTATTTTTTGCCTGCCAGCATCTTCTCTAGTCGGTGGCTGTTTAAGCCAAGTTTATCTGTGGCCCCAGCTGTCTCCGAAAATAACTAACCACTAGCCTCTTCCGGCCCTGGTTGTGGCAGGTTGGTCCCCCTATTGTGCAAGCTGGCTGATTCAAGGTGTTTTGTGTAAGAAGTGTTCTTCCCCCATCTCCCCCCCGCCCCACTTTTCAGCTCCAAGCTGCAGGACGGGGCAGTGAGCCGTCCGGGGCTGTGTTACTAAGTAGACCGCTCCATTGTGTGTTCACAGCAACTGAAGCACCCCAACCTGGTCAACCTGCTGGAAGTCTTCAGGAGGAAACGGAAGCTCCACTTGGTCTTTGAATACTGTGACCACACGGTTCTCCATGAGCTGGACAAGTACCCGCGGGGGTGAGTAGCCGGCTCCTGGGCTGCGGAGGGGTTTGGGGGAGAGCGAGGGAGAGTTCGTGGGAGTCGCTTACGGCCCCAGAGCGCTCTCAGGAGGGTCTCATTAATAACTGTCGGGGCGACGTGAAGGCTGCCCGGCACAGTGCACTTGACCCTCTCGGTTACTGTGGTTTAGCGATGCTGTCCCAAAGAATTGCCCAAAGAGCCTGGGAGTGCTGCTACCCAGAGCTGCTCACCAAGGAGATCATGTCGCTCAGCCTGAGCATGCAGAGTAATAGCTCGCCTGCTTGACAGGAGCAAACTGGAGCGGAGAGAAGAGCTTGAGAGACCTCTGAAATCCTAACGCTGCAAACAGCCCCCAGGCCCAGAGAGCAGCAGGCAGCCCGAGAGCCCGCAGCAGTAGTCGCATTCCACGTCCACCTCCATGATTGCTTGTGAGGAGCAATGAAATTAACCTGTGGGTGGCTCGAGAAGTGCAGTGGCTGCTGGTGTCCTACCAGACAGGTGTCCATCAGCCACCCTGCAAAGCCCACCTTTCCGGCCGCCTGTCGGTATTATTTTGTGTGTGTCCCCCTATGGGGAGATGAGTTTGGCCTACACCCACACTGTTTAGATGAGAAGAAATAATAGCCCAGTCTGGCCTGGATTGCCAGCCAGTCTGATGCTGAGTGAGCATCGGCCTGAAATTCTCTCTCCCATCCCTCACCAAGGTGGACGCTCCGGGTCTGGGTTTGAGCTCAGGGGGAGGGAAGCCTGCACGGCTGCCTGTTTGTGGTTGACTAGAGAGTCTAGGGGGCTTTGCTGTCCGGGGCTATATTCACTCTAGCTCCTGTGATAAACCCAGCATCCATTTCCTGTTTAGAGATTAAAATAATCTCTGGCCCAAGTGATTGCGCTCAACTTTGCTTTCGCTGGGTCCCATAAAATCTCCCTCTAGCCTGTCCCTGCTGGGCTCTTGTTGATTGCTTAGACTGGATTGTGAGAACTTGCAGCGGTTTTGCTATTGTCTCTTCTCCCGACTCCCCAGTTCTACTGAGCAGGGCACGTTGACTCGGCTCAATCTGTAGCCTGTGAGGCCAGTTACCCAACCCATGCGCGGTCATTAATAATGTGACGGGCATGGTCGGTCAGGCAGAACTCATGGCTTTCTGCGGTCTGGCTCGCTCTCCGGACAAACAGAATCAGGCACGGCTTTGGCAGAGAGTTACCCTGGCATGTACCATGCATGCGCCACTGTGGTTTATGTTCATGCCCCTGAGAGCTCTCAGCACTTCCCTTCAAGCAGCCATCTGTGCAAAACAGGAGCGGTGTGTACAGAGGAAAGAAACATTCTCCGTTCTGGTGTCTGTCTGGTTTGTGACGTGATATAAACGATGCTCTGCTGAAATGTACGACCGTGAGTTACTCCTGGTGATTTGGTGCTGAGGAAATGCTCAGTGTAAGTTTACAAATCATTTTGCAGGCCTTACGTTAGCTGAATGGTCGGTGGGAAGCTAATTGATTGAGGGGTTGGTGGAACAAGAGCCGTTGCTCTCATGGGTGAGTAGCTTCAGCAGAAAAATTGGGCGTGCTGATGGGAGATAAACTTTGTAAGCAAGGCAGCAGCTTCCCTAGCACGCTGGCTAGAGTCTGGGAACGTGGAGTCAGGAAATGGGATGCGTAGCCCCCATCAGGGCAGACCCCTGACGTTCACTGTCTCTTCATTCCAAACAACTCCAGTTTGAACTAATAAGTTTACTGTAGGCTGAATAGAACTGATGCTCTAATTAGAATAATCTTGGTCTCCGTTACTCTGAACGGACAGTTGTCCTGAGAACGGGAGCTGGGTTTGTACAGAACGTAGGTATGTGTTCGGACCGCACTGAGCACAATGGAGCCTGGATCCTGACTGGAGCTAAGCGAAGCTGTTCTCTGTGCGTTCAGGGCCTTTCACAGTGGAGCCCTGCTTTCTGATTGGGACTCACGCCGCAATACAAATAAACACTAATACATATATCCTCATTAGTAAAGGATTCAAGGATAGGAATATAATTAATGCCAGTCAACATGGTTTTATTGAAAATCGGCCTTGTCGAACCTGATTTCCTTCTTTGAGGAGCTTACAGGTTTGATAGATAAAAGTAAATACATACATGTAATAGACTTGCCTTAGGACCACGCACCGTTCTGATTAAAAAATTAGCACTATCCAATATCAATAAAGCACAGGTTAAATGGATTAACGTGTGCCTTGATATTGGATAGTGCTAATATTTTAAATAAATTTAGGGGGCATGGATCAGCCTTCGCGTCACACTGCCCGTCAGTACCCGGGTCGGGCCGGGAAAGCTAATGATCCAACCAGCGGACCCAATTCAGTGATGAATGCTGGTCACGTGCTGCCTGAGACACGCTGCGCATCTGCTAAGAAGAATGGATTAAGATGTATCTCAAAAAGTAGTTGTCAATAGTGAATTACCATCAAACGGGGTGTCCCTAGTGGGGTTCCACAAGGTTTGGTTCTAGGCCTGACAATGTTCAACATTTTCATCAATGATCTGTGAGTAAATACAAAATCACTGCTGATGAAATTTGCAGGTGACACAAAGGCTGGCGGAATACGCAATGAGAGAGCAGTTGCACAGAGTGGTCTGGATGCTTGGTAAGCTGGGACAGATGCCGGGTCGTACATATAGGAACAAAGAATGCGGGCCCTGCCTACAGCATGGGGGACTGTCGTGGGAAGCAGTGACTCTGGAAAGGATTTCTGGGTCGTAGCAGATGGGCAGCTCCTGGTGAGCTCCCCGCGTGGTGATGTGGCAAGAAGGGCTAATGTGATCCCGGGGTGTACAAACGGGAGTAGGGGCAGGGGAGGCGACGTTACCTCTGCATGTGGCATCGGTGAGACCGACACTAGGACACAGTGTCCTCGGTTTTGAAAGGATATTGAAAAATTGGAGAGGGCGCCGAGAAGAGCCACAGACACTATTTGAAAGCAGGAGAAAATGCCTCGCAGTGACAGACTGAGAGTCCAGTCTGTCTAGTTTACCAAACGGAGATTGAGAGGTGACTTGATTAGAGTGTAGCCGTACCTTCACAGGGAGAAAATACCGCAAACTAAAGGGGTCTTTATTCTGGCGGAGCATGGCAGAACAGGAACTAGTGGCTGGACATTAAATCCAGGCACAACTTTTTAACCATGAGGGCGATTAACCCCTGGAACAAGCTACCAAGGGAGGTGGTGGATTCTCCATCCCTTGGTGTCTTGAAGTCAAGACTTGATGCCTTTCTGGATGACCTGCATTAGCCAAACACAAGTGAATGGGCTCAATACACGGGGTAACAGGGTGACATTTAAGGGCTGTGTGGTATCCAGGAGGTGAGACTAGATGATTTAATGGTCCCTTCTGCCCTTAAACTCTCTAAGGCCATGAATCATCCAGAACAATGTAACGCTTTTCAAAATAGCCAGCACTGAAAATAATGAGATGATTTGTCACTGCTGAGTTCCTTAGTGTTTGTTCACTTGAAAATACTTTTTATGGACGTTTCCAGGAATCTGAGCTAAAGCTTCAGTTGACCTAGAGCAGGAGTATAAAGGGAACAGTTATTTGTAATAGCGAAGGGTTTATGCAGAAGGAAACAAGAATTAAAAAACAACATCTCACATTGGAATGTCCCATTGCAGTTGCAGGCAGGGCTGGTGGCACTGCCTCTCATTAAAGCTGCCTGGCATGACCTGTTCAGACCCTGTTTTTTGTTAATTCGAACTCTGCCGAATGTTAACCTGATGTCAGCTCGTACTGCAGTCGGAGGGCAGCACTCTAGGTCATGTCATTCGGAGACCGTTTCCGGAGCACAGCTCTAGCCCTGATACGGCAGCATTGGCAGGAGAGCCGGAAAGGTGACATGCAAAGGCTCTCCCTCTTTTTTTGGCTTCTTTAAGATGGATGAAAAAGGCTTGAAAGGCATAAAACGTTTGTGTTGGGCCTTTGAAACCTCAGGACTGTCAGCTCTGCCCTCCCTGGTGTGGCTGGGGGACCTCGTGAATGTCTGAGGATGCGTATGTCTGTCGCAGCCCATAACCGTGGGGAGGCGGGTGCTGAATCTTTAGAGATGTCCCCTCTCTAAAATGTTGGTTAGCCATCGACGTTAAACAGATGGGAGGGAACAGAGCAAATCCTTCCTCTCTCATTTGCTCAACTTTCACTCTCTTGGCGTTGGTGACCTAGCGATCTGACGGGATCACAGGTCAGTGGTGGCCTCAGTGTTGTGATTTGTCTCGCTGGCTCCGGCACCGGCAGGGGAGAGCCGGTGTAGACCGGCCGTTGGCATTGTTCGTAGGATGTCAGAAGAGTTAATGGTGCAGGACATGTGAATGATGAGACTAGCCACAGGACAGGAGGCGCCAGTAGCCAGCCCGCATCAGTGTTTGGTTGCCAGGGGGCAGACGCAATGTCGGCTAGATGTGAATGGCACCAAAAACCTTGGATCGGGCTCAGCTGGTGTAAATCTTTGTGTCTTGTCATTGTAAACTGAAATCGCAAGGCCCCTCAGCGCTCGCCCGAATCTGTTCGGCGTTTGGAATAGCGCTGGAAAGTACATAGTGCCCTTCAGGACAGACCTTGAAGCTACTACAGACTTAACACCTGTATTTGAAGGGTCTCTGTAGAACTCCATATAGAGTTTCTGGCTGCAGCATAAAAATGTGGGGAGAGTAGACAGGCAACAGATAGAAAAAGCCTCTGTTGTCAGTAACGTGGGTGGACTTTTCTCCGGGTTCCTGTAATTATAGAGTGGGTAGGCTGAGGATTAAATCTGTATTTCTTGTAACTTGTCTCTACTAAGTGAAGTCTCTGTAAATGGTCCCAAAGTGTTGCATTGGGGGATCTGTTCTTCCTGATTGCTTTGGCTGTAGATGGCATTACATTTTGCTGGCATTTAAGTTTAACTCCTTTCTCCTAATTTCATTTAAAAATAAATGTACTCCTTGTGCTTTTTTAAAACAGGGTCCCAGAGCATCTCGTGAAGAGCATAACTTGGCAGACCCTCCAAGCTGTAAACTTTTGCCATAAACACAATGTAAGTCCCATAAACACTAGCGCCGTATATCAGAGTGTTGCTTTGAAGTGGGTACAGATTCTGTTACAATCTCCCAGGTCTGGTATACTCTGTGCTGGGGAGTCAACAAGATTTTTGTCATCTTTTTATAGAAAACACCCACCTTTAGTGTTGCTACAAGCTCCTGAATATCATTATTTAGATTCCTGAGGTTCGTTGTCAGAGTGATTTTATGCTAACAACTTCAGGTGAGCTTCCCGCCTAAACAATCGCCTGTAGCAGTGTGTCCTTCTGGGAGAACTGTCACCAATCGCAGCCATGTGCAGAGAACAGACCTGATATCTAGTCATTCAAGGCCTGATTCAGCACCTACTGGATTCAATGAAAGTCTTTTTATTGACTCTAGTGGGTGTTGGATCAGGCCCCTAGTGAAAAGTTTCAAAAGCGACATGTGCTAAGATCTGTGCTAAGGGACCAGCTAACCTCTGCTTTCAGGAGGTGGATCGTAGTGTTAGGCTAAATAAAAATTGCACAGGAAACCTAAGCACGCTTTAACCAGGCTGCGTATGAGGAGGTAGAGTGGGAGAGTTGCTTATCAGAGGTGCTTCTTACTGAGAGCTTAGCTGGTATCTTCTTCATTTTTATTTATCTGCCCAGGGCTGACTTAAGAGGTGGGAGGGAGACCTCTTTGGAACAAACATTTTGTTTCCACCAGTAGAGCCGCGTCAGACCGAGCCACAGGAACCTGGCAGCCTGCCTCGCTGGCTTGCAGAATTTGTTGTTTTGTCTCTTTCTCTCTCTTCCTTTCATCCCTCCACCATTACATTGATGGATTGTATTTGGTGCTAGTCGGCCCAGTAAACCTTGCACATGTAAAGAGCTCTGTGACTGTCCATCACGCCGCTCCATTATTTCACACTGGGCCACTTGAGTCGAATGGGGGTTGTCGGAGCGATGCAGGACTATGCAGCTGAAATTGTGGACGTGCATAGTATCTTCTCCCAAGTGTGAAGTGAAAGACCAGGGTATTGTAGGACCCAGCAGGATGCTGCTTTAACAGTTAAAGAGTCTTTCCGTCTTCTGTTAACGATCGATGGCAGGTGAGGGCGCTCAGCAACGGGAAAATGGCAGAATTAACCTGTTCCAGATTTCGATACTTGCTCCTGATTCACTTGTTTGTGTTTCCAGTGCATACATCGGGATGTGAAGCCAGAAAACATCCTAATAACTAAGCATGTGGTCATTAAACTTTGTGACTTTGGATTTGCTCGCATACTAAGTAAGTGCAGGTAACTTCTTCCATGTAATATGTGTGTTTAAAACACAAAGTGTTTGACCTGCTATTTACATGCTATTAAGGACTCTGTCTGAGGGCAGTCCTGCCTGGAATGCCCTCCTGTGGCAGGCTGTGGCACAACAAGTGCACTTGCCTCAGTTTCCCTGCCTCAGTTTCCCCTCTATACAACCCATGCAAAGCAATATTCTCATGCAGCAAATTCAAGCCGATTTATTTATATAAAGTTCCACAGTCCACAGATCCCTCATAGTAAAAGCAATTCCTCTCAAACCTCCCCCAGAAAACAAGGCTACACTCACCCAGGCCTCTCTGCCCTGGCTCCCGGTATCCACCCTCCAGCATCGGCCCTCTTGTTTTCGGCTCAGCTTCTCCTAGTCAGGCTGGTTCTTCCCTTTCTTCCCACAGGCCTTTGCACGAGCTGTCCTGTAACACGGCAGGGGATCCCCAGCTCTGGCCAGGCCCCACCATCAACTTTTGGCTCTTCCCAATGGCTCTCGGGAGCAGCAGTGAAGAGCCGGTACAGTTTCTCCCTGGGTCTCCTGTCCTCCTCAGGCAGCGCTCACCTGCCCCTCCTAACTTCCTTCCGGGACCTCTTGCCTAGGGCCAGGCGTCCTCTTTGGAGCCCAGTTGGGGTCAGCTGATGAGTCACAAGGGCACTAGCCTTTTCCTCTTGACGAGCCAGTGCCGTCTTGTGACAGGCGCACTTTGTCTTTGGGATACCCACACACACATGAAAACCCTCTCGCGGTGTTGGTTGTTTCCACAGAGAACCTCCACTTAAGGCAGAGTCTTGTTATCGCAGGAAGGGCCTGGTTTGCAAAAGGGTCTCGCCTTGGGAACGGTGGCTTCGCTTGTCCCATAATAATAATAATAATAATTTAAAAAATCTTGTGACCCTTTGGTTTGCCCGTTTCTCCAGCAGGGCCGCCCAGAGGGGGGGGCAAGTGGGGCAATTTGCCCCGGGCCCCACAGGGGCCCCACAAACCCTGGCCGAGAATCCCTTCCCTGGCTACTCACCCGGCGGCGGTCCGGGTCTTCGGCACTTCGGCGGCGGGTCCTTCAGTGCTGCCGAAGACGCGGAGCAAGTGAAGGACCCGCCGACGACGACTCGGCGGGCTGCCCGGTGAGTACAAGCGCCGCAGAGGGTGACGCCTTTTTTATGTCCGCTCCCCCGCTTTGCCCCAGGCCCCCTGAATCCTCTGGGCAGCCCTGTTCTCCAGACAAGCGACCTGGGGTTTGAGAGCTGAGAACTGGCAGCGCCCTCTCGGAGGAGTGGTGCGTAGCCTGATTTCAGAACAATATTGTTTTGATTGCACCAGCTCATGAGCGTGGCAAAGTTGGGTTCTGAATAAGTGCAGTAACCCATGTTGGATGACTTTCAGGACCATTACTGTAGCAATGTCTGAGAGACATGATAAGCAACGTGCTTGTTACCCTTCCTTCAATAATTCTGATCCCAGATTTCTATTTATTTCTATCCTTCCTGACCACAATCTAGCTGGCCCTAGTGATTATTACACAGACTATGTGGCTACCAGATGGTACCGTTCTCCTGAGTTACTTGTAGGAGATACTCAATATGGCCCTCCTGTGGATGTCTGGGCAATAGGCTGCGTCTTTGCAGAGTTGTTGTCAGGTGTCCCCTTGTGGCCTGGAAAATCAGATGTGGACCAGCTGTACCTAATCAGGAGAACCTTGGGTAAGTTGTCCTCGTGCAATGAGGTTTCAGCCATGTTCCTCTCTAATCATCCTGTTTAACCAATAATGGAAACAGTGCAAGTTCTGGACAAACCTGATTATTATGCAGATCAGAATCCAACTGACACTTGTATATTAGGAAAGCCTCCGATTATCAGTTCAGAGCCCAGATCAAACTCCTCCTCCAGTTGTGCTGCTTTATTTCACATGAATGCAATGGTTACTGGTTTGTTTGGAGTCACAGCAGGCAAAGTTCTATCCGAGTACAGCACAATAATCACTGTGCAAACACACTTAGAAGTCCCGAGCTTGGCAGTAAATTGCACTTTAGAGTCCCAACTGAACAGCAGCAATGCATATGCAAATAAAGAGAATGTAAATAAATAAAGATATCCTATCTCCTAGAACTGGAAGGGACCTTGATAGGTCATCAAGTCCAGCCCCCTGCCTTCACTAGCAGGACCAAGTACTGATTTTGCCCCAGATCCCTAAGTGGCCCCCTCAAGGGCTGAACTCACAACCGTGGGTTTAGCAGGCTAATGCTCAAACCACTGAGCTATCCCGCCCCCTGTTAAATTTAACTTTTCAGCTGTCCAGCTCTGCCTTGGTCTCAATGGGCCTGATCCCCACAACTCCCACTGGAGTGAATGGGAGCACGGGTGACCCTCAGAAGAAGATTGTTACTAGGGTCCCTTGTATTCCTGTTGACTTTGGTGGCAGTTAGGTTTACCCAGCATTTCTTGGGAATGGCCCTGTCCCCATGCGTGTGTTTGCAAGAACATACACTCGAGGTACCAGGTGCTGCCCAGGGGCTCCTGTAGTTTTTCTCCAGGATTTAAGTTGGTCACCCAATTGCTAAGTCATTCTAGGACACGTCCATGGACTGGGGAGACGGAGGTGGTGGTGGTTTTTAATGAGTTAAGTGAATAGTGGAATAACGGGAAGAAAGCCAATTCTGATTCAGTTGCATTTGTGAGTCTTTCATATTTACCCTCCAGTCATTCTCAAGAGATCAAACTTTCCCAGAGCAAATACTCACCGAAAGTGAATTTTAAGCTCAGCTGTATGCTGACAGCACATATGAGTCTGTTAGGCCCCCAAACCAGCAGCTGGCCCCACATGGGCACAGGGGTTCGCCTGCTGCAGGATCTGCCCCTTAGAGTGCGACGTTCAGTTAGCTCCGTGGTCCGGTTCTGGGGACAGGAACAGTAGCGTGTGATTTATGCAAATGACGAGGGCTGCAGCCTGCAGGGAACGCTTCACTAGCCATCGGCAGAACCGTATTTCCGGGCGAAACTTGGGTCTGACTTGGAACGAGTAGAGCTGAGAATTTCGCCATCTGTTCCCGAACAGGAATAAAAAGGTGAAATGAGGCAGATTATTTGTTGTGAATTATTTGCTTAAGGCCTTATCTCCCTCTCTCCTCTCTAGTCTCTTGGACTTCCAAGGAGCCCTCCCACTGCCATTCCCCCAGGTTTAGAACAGGCCTCATGCCACTGTGTCTTGTCTTCCCAGGGGCGCTGGACGAGACTCCCTTTGTTCTAGTCCAGGTAGATTTGTACGCGTGCCCATCACCACGGTATCTGAGCACCGTGGCCCTGATTGAGAGTCCCTGGGGAGGATTTCCTTTGATGGGTGTTGCTGCAGTTTGATATGAGCCATAGTTAGTTTGGGGTCTGTTCCCTGGACCCCCCTGTTCTCCCCTTGAGCTGCGTCTGCAGTAGCTGTAACCTTTGCCATCCTTCCAATTCTTTGTTTTTATCCAGGGAAAGCTTTTTTTTATAGAAGCCTTTTAAAATTTATTTAAAAAAAAAGTATTCCTTTTGTGCCACAAACTTTCTGGAAAATGTGAATCCCTCCCCTGTTTTCATCATCCTGTCTGGACTGCATGAAGATTTGAAACAGCCACAGTATTTCCCAGCAGCCGTGGCAAGCTCCGGGCCTCTGTATAAGGACAAATTGGACTTGGCTGGTTATAGTTAGGAAGAAGTCTCAGTAAAATGTATTTTGTAAAAGGGTGAGAATATCCAGAGGAGGACACTGCAAACAGTGAATGGTTCAGATTCTCCTAGCTGTCGATTGCTTAGCGACAAAGGAATCATTAGTCTGGTTTGGATTTAAAATTGGGGATCTTAATAGATCAGTATTCATGTGTGTCATTGGGGACACCTAAAAGTATTAGGTGGGAATTAACCAGCTCTTACTCCTTTTGTTTCACATTGGTGTGTAATATATAAACCTGCTTTTTCATATGTGATTCTTGGATAGATCAAGATTCATATTTTCTTACTGAGTAACTTAGAAAATCATGTAAAAGTCCATTAGTCCTTTTTATAGCTCAAATATATGTTATCCAATATAGGTAAAACCAATTGTAGTCATGGTTTGATTGCTACAGTCTCTGGAACGCTCCCCCTTAAGCTTTAGGAAAGTTACAATTTATTGTAAGAATGGGCCTTCGGCTCAGAAAGATTTCCTTTTGATCCAGGCTGTGGAGAGAAGACAGGTTAAGGAATGATTTGCAGTGGAGAGCTACTTGATCAAAGCTATGTTCTTACGGTGGTTTCATTACTACGTTAACCCTGGGTTAGTGGTTTGATTTGAACATCTAGCTCAATCCCAGCTGCTGTTTCATAAGCACAAGGGCTGCAGACAGGGCTTATGAAACCCTCCCGGGGAGAGCGTGGCGTTAACATATGCCTGTTACTGCATTTCAGCCCATTCTTGCCCAATGATTGTCTGCTCAGGGCTATCCAAAAGGAAGGTTACAAATAGAAAATCAAATTTTAATAAGAGAGTGACCGTCTTCCCTAGCCTGTCCCCCTTCCAGTGTTCATAAAGGAAGGGCCCATTGTCATGAACAGCATGAGCAAAGCCCCTGTCTTTGAAAGTGTTGAAACACAGCATTAATCTGAGCACTGGGCTGGCATAACCTTTCTAGCCCCCATTGTGAACAAAGCATGTCCTACGCCAAGGATGCAGTAAAGCCCAAAACAAACAGTAGCTCTTGCCAGTGATTCATTACAGCAGTGGACTGTTCCATCTTCTGAGATTTGAGCGGGGGAGTTACTTGTTGATTTGTTTTCTTAATAAATGTATATGCAGCATCTCCAGTGTTCCCTTGTGTTAGAGTGCCCCGTACACCATAATCACATCGGGATAGCACGGCTTGAGTCCTGCAGCCTGATCTCACATGTTCATGCAGCACCCTCTAGCTCTCACACTTGGACACGCATCTGTTTATATTCAACCAACCAAAGAATTGCCCTTTAGAATACTACCAGGCCAGTGATAACAGTATTGATGCTGACATGGAGCAGTTTTATTTTGGTAAAAAGTGGGCATGCCTTTGCTCTTACACGGTATGCTCCTTGCTGCTGTAGTGAGGTGTCTTTTAGGCTGTGGTGGGACTCACAATTTGCCAGCATGATGTAAATTGCCAAACAGTGAAGGAAAAAAACTAACTAGGCGTTAATATTGAGAAATAAATATCCAAGGCAACCATTGCATGATTGTCGCTATGCACAAAGCATGGAAATTCAGACCCTGGTGGTAGCAGTGGAGATTGAAGTTGGATCTCCTGCTCCAAAAGCACAGGCTCCTATCACTTCTTCTACAAGAGACTCTCCATTAGCTATTAGCAGTATAGGGCCAAGGACACACAGTTGAGCAGTTCTGATTCCATCTAGTAGAGTAGCATGAACTAGCCAATTTATTGCAACACAGTGATAGTTTTAAAATTGATCAGGACTTTTAATCAGTGAAGTCAAGATGATTAGTTTTTGTAAGTGAATATTGTATTAGTTCTCTTGATGCCAGGATATCTATTTAAAAATCTTCTCTAGTGTAGTTTCAGCCTTGCTACAGGATAAGCTTGTAAGACGTGGGCTAGTAAAACATCTAATTCACCTGACTTGACTTTTTATTTTTGATTAAAGGGGATCTTATTCCCAGGCATCAGCAAGTTTTCAGCACTAATCAGTTCTTCAATGGGGTGAGAATTCCAGATCCAGAGAACAAGGTAAGAGTGCCCTACAAACTTACTTGAGTCCAATGCTAATCAGCAATTTGTATGCTATGCAAATGAGATGGTTGTGTTCTGGATAGAGAAGTGTTCTTGCTTTGACTCTCCTGGGTCAGAGTTAGGCGGCTGTTCACACAGCTGCGTGTAGGGCTACAATGAAGCGATAACTGATTGAGATTCAGGGCATTTCCGAGGGATTAATGACCGATGGCCTGCGGCACAGCTAAAAGCCATTCATCCTGGCCAGTCGGTATTCCGCATGAAAAGCGCTACACCGAGGCGGTCATTGCTGGTGGACACAGCAAACACCAAACGCAGACACATCGTAGGCCCCGATCCTGCAAAAACTGAGGCATATGTTTCACTTTAAGCATGTGAGTAGTGCCATTCAACTCCTGAGCATGAGTCTTTGTAGGAGAGGTCTGCGTGGGCTTCATTTTTAAGCCCGACCGGACCCAAGCCCACCCTACGTGGACCCCAGAGGGCCAAGTCATTTTCTGACCCAGCTCTGGCTCTTCCCCCAAACTTGTCAGTGTTGCTGCCACCTCCTGCCCATGGGGTTGGCGGCACCCCCAGCTGCTTGCCCCACTCCTGCCAGCTGCTGCCCTCTGCTGCACTGTGTGCGCATTGCCAAGCAAGAGGTGCCTCGACTCCTTGGCACGCTCACCCTGCCGGGCGCACTGCATGGTGAGGTGGCGGCGGCCGGCGGGAGCAGGGTACGCAGCCGTTGCTGTGCCGACCCCACAGGTAGTAGGAGGGAAGCCGACCTGGCCCAAGCCCGAGAGGGTCAGGTTGTTTTCTGACACAACCTGAACCCAACCTGGTGCTGGCAGTCGGCAGGGCCGGCTCCAGGGTTTTGGCCGCCCCAAGCAGCCAAAAAAAAAAAAAAAAGCCACAATCGTGATCTACGGTGGCAATTTGCCGGGAGGTCCTTCGCTCCGAGCGGGAGCGAGGGACCGTCCGCCGAATTGCCGCCGAATAGCTGGACGTGCCGCCCCTCTCCCGAGCAGCCGCCCCAAGCACCTGCTTGCCAGGCTGGTGCCTGGAGCCGGCCCTGGCAATCGGGTCCCATCAGGGTTGGGTTGGGTTGCAGAACTCTACTTTGTAGGGTCAGGCCAACAGAAACCAGAGATGGAAAAGCCCCTGTTACCAGCTCTGCTTGTCCTTCTCTCTGCTTGTTTGGGATCATTCCCTGCGGTATGTCCTTGAAAGTCTGTCTAGTCCAGTGTTAAGTGACCCAAAGAGGGCTCTTGCCATATCCACCGGGAGACTGCTTTGCAGGTGACTTTACCTCAGTCATGTCTTGTTTGGTTGATTTTTTTTTTTTAATCTGATATTCAGTTTAAACTTTCCTTTGATCATTTTTATCCTCTCACCCCTAATCTGACTCACTCAGACCTCTAAACAATTCCTCTTCTTGGTGTTTACTTGCATCTGATACTTGCAGATGGTTATCTTATTCCACCTTAGTTACTGTTATATGATCAATACGTGTGTAATTACTTGAATATTTCCTCATGGCTTAATCCTCACAGACCTTTGTGATTTTGTTGTTCCTTGTCTTTAATCCTCTATAAAATTCCTTTCAGTTTATCCAACACTGGATATACTGGATTCAGATCATCATGAGCCATGATTGCAGAAAAATGTGGGTGTCGGGAGCAAACAGAACAGAACAATAAGCAAATCATTATTCAATCACTGTGTGTTTATTCAGTAACTGTGTACTCAAGTATCTTTAAAATGCTGTTGATTGTGAAATAGGCTGAGTTGGAAGTGAAAAGAGATGATGAATGCATCATGTGTAGGGCCCTACCAAATTCATGGCCATGAAAAATGCATTACAGACCATGAAATCTGGTCTCCCTTCAGAGCTGGGCGGCCGGAGAGTGGCGGCTGCTGACTGAGGGTACGTCTATACTTACCCGCTGGTCCGGCGGCAAGCAATCGATCTTCTGGGATCGATTTATCGCGTCTTGTCTAGACGCAATAAATCGATCCCGAAGTGCTCGACGCCGGTAATCCTGCTCCGCGAGAGGAGTAGGCGGAGTCGACGGGGGAGCCTGCCTGCCGCGTGTGGACCCGCGGTAAGTACCTTTAAGTTCGAACTAAGATACTTCGACTTCAGCTACGTTATTCACGTAGCTGAAGTTGCGTATTTTAGTTCGAACTGGGAGCTTAGTGTGGACCAGCCCTAAGGGCCCAGCTCTGCAGGCAGCAGCGCAAAAGTAAGGGTGGCAATACCACACCATGCCATCCTTATTTCTGCCTTCAGAGCTGGGCTCCTGGGGCCAGCAGCTGCCACTCTCCAGCTGTTCAGCTCTGAAGGCAGCGCCATCACCAGCAGCAGCGCAGAAGTAAGGGTAGCAGTACCGCAACCCCCCCTACAATAACCTTGTGACCCCCCCCCCAACTCCTTTTTGGGTCAGGACCCCTACAGTTACAACACTGTGAAATTTCAGATCTAAATAGCTGAAACCATGACATTTATGATTTTTAAAATCCTATGACTGTGAAATTGACCGAAATGGACCATGAATTTGGTAGGGCCCTAATCATGTGGTGTGGCAAGCATGTTCATGATAACACCCTGATAATTGAAACAGTTACTAATATAAATATACTTTTTTTTTTCCCCCAGGAGCCACTAGAATTGAAATTCCCTAACATTTCATATCCTGCGCTAGGACTAATGAAGGTAAGCGAAGTACCGTCTGTGGCAAAGTACTGAGTTCACACTTAAACTCTATGTAGGTTACCCAAGAGAAGGATAATTCACTGTTAGCCACCTGGGTGTGTAACATGGCTTGGGGAATTCTGTGTTGACTCTTAACCCTGGAAAACCCGGACTCCAAGGATCCATTTAAAAAACCCCAGAGTCCACAGATGTTCATTAAAACCAGCTGCTTTTAACATCTGTAATGTTTTAATGCCACTGTACACAAAGACCACCTGCGTGATCCTTAGCTGTATGACGTTTTCTTAGGGCTGCCTTCATATGGACCCTGCTGAGAGACTCACATGTGAACAGTTACTGCAACATCCATACTTTGACAGCATGAGAGAAGCAGGAGATTTGGGAAGGGAGCATGAAAAAGCCACTCGGAAACCAACCCGGACAACTCGAAAGCACATGCCAGGGGTAAGACTTACTTCAGAGTGTTCAATGTCCCATAGCCTCGGGTAGGGCTTGGTTCCCTTTTGTAGCTTCCAGCAGGTGGAGTTGGCGTTCTGACACCTGCAGTTTTCGGGGAGATGAGGATCCCCAGATCAGACCAGCAGTGGGCTGCAGAAATGGGGGGCTCTGACTTGTAACCCAAGAAGACAATTAACTGAGCTAACAAGCCAGCCCAGTGCAATCTGAACTTTAGGCCAAATCTTCATTGAGACACTGGGACTGAACAGGAGACAAGTGTAATTAGCCAAAGCCAGTTAGAAATGAAGATGCCTGACAGAACGCTGTCATGATCGTTATTAGATTCAGACTAGCTCATGCTCTCTTGCGTCTGTAGGCTACGCTCTTTGCACAACTCAGGGGCTCCTTGTATTCCTCCCCCATAAGCTCCCTGTGTGCCACCCTCCCACCCCCCTCTATTTCAGGGACTCCCTGAAAATATTCCCGCCCCTGGAACAGAGGCTCTGTGCCCTCCCTACCATCATACTCATTTCTTTTCTTTCTGCCTGGGAGATAAGTCATTCACGGTGTCAGCATTTTAAACTGTACTGGGAGGACGGGCAGAGCTGAGATGGGGATGGTGGTAATGCTGGTAGGTGTAAGAGCTGCCATCAGCTGGCTTGTCGCTCTATAGACAATTGCAGAGAGGATTGAAACTGCTGGCTCTACTAACCAGGTGCCGGGGCTCTGTGTCTGCCCCCCCCCCCTTCCCTTTCCTCCTTCCAGTTTCTGATTTTTACCAAAATCACTAGTGTTCTGCCCCTCGGTGCCTAGACCATTCGCTGACATTTTGGAATACGTCAGACGTGTCATTCAAAAGGTCTTGCAATACATACACACAAAGAGAGAAATGCCGTCAAGCCAAGGGTCAGTATCTTTACTTCGCTTGGCCAATAAAACTGCGCCCCCTGAATAAGCTCTGACGTACCAAATGCAGCCGCCTCTCTGCTTGGCAACACAGGTTGCCATGAACACATCACCCAGGGGTTCTGGTCTCTACACTGGCTACCAGCCCAAAGTCCCTAAAACTGATGCTCTCAGTGCTCCGAGGGATTTGCACTAGCCATCTGTGAGTTCATCTTTCCTTCTGACCTTCCACAACAGCTGCATTCCACTGGAACACTGAAACAGCCACACTGGGTCACACCAATGGTCCATCTAGCCCAGTATTTTGTCTTCCGACAGTGGCCAAATAAACTTCCGTATTTACTTTCCCCACACTAGTCATGATTTTATAGAGCTCTATCATATCCCCCCTTAGTTGTCTCTTTTCCAAGCTGAAAAGTCCCAGTCTTTTGAATCTCTCCTCATAAGGAAGCTGTTCCATACCTTTAAACATTTTTGTTGCCCTTCTCTATAACTCTGCCATTCGTACTGTATCTTTTTTGAGATGGGGCGACCAGATCTGCATGCAATATTCAAGGTGTGGATGTACTATGGATTTATACAATGGCATTAAGATATTTTCTGTTTTGTTACCTATTCCTTTCCTAATGGTTCCTAACATTCTGTTCGCTTTTTTGACTGCCGCTGCACATTGAGCAGATGTTTTCACAATTCACAATGACTCCAAGATCTTTTTCTTGAGTGGTAACGGCTAACTTAGATCCCATCATTTTGTATGTATAGTTGGGATTATGTTTTCCAATGTGCATTACTTTGCATTTATCAACAATTTGTTGCCCAGTCACCCAGTTTGGTGAGATCCCTTTGTAACTCTTCAGTCTTCTTTGGACTTAACTACCTTGAGTAATTTTGTATCGTCTGGAAATTTTTATTCCTCACTGTTTACCCCTTTTTCCAGATCATTTGTGAATATGTTGAACAGCACTGGTCCCAGTACAGATCCCTGGGGGACACCACTATTTACCTCTCTCCCTTCTGAAAACTGACCATTTATTCCAACCCTTTATTTCCTGTCTTTTAACCAGTTACTGATCCATGAGAGGACCTTCCCTCTTATCCCATGACTTGCTTACTTTGCTTAAGTCTAGAGCATTTGGTGAGGGACCTTCTTAAAGTCCAAGTACACTATATCCACTGGATCACCCTTGTCAACAGGTTTGTTGACCCCCATCAAAGAATTCTAATAGATTGGTGAGGCATGATTTCCCTTTACAAAAGCCGTGTTGACTCTTTCCCCCAACAAATCATGTTCATCTCTGTGTCTGATTGTTCTGTTTTTTACTATAGTTTCAACCAATTTGTCTGTTACTGAAGTCAGGCTTACTGGCCTGTAACTGACAGGATCACCTCTGGAGCATTTTTTTAAAAATTGGTGTCATATTAGCTATCCTCCAGTCCTCTGGTACAGAATCTGGTTTAAGTGATAGGTTACATACCACATTTAGTAGTTCTTCAACTTCATATCTGAGTTCCTTCAGAACTCTTGGGTGAATACCATCTAGTCCTGGTGACTTATTACTAGGGTTGTTGATTAATTGCAGTTAACTCATACGATTCACTCAAAAAAATTAATCGTGATTAAAACAATGAATCAGGAGTCTTCACCGTTTCAATCGCACTGTTAAACAATAGAATACCAACAATGGAAATTTATTAAATATTTTAGCTGTTTTTTTACACTTTCATATAAATTGTATTCTGTGTTGTAATTGAAATCAAAGTGTACATTGTTTTTTTATTACAAATATTTGCACTGTAAAAATGACAAAGAAATATTATTTTTCAATTCACCTCATACATGTACTGTAGTGCAATCTCTTTGTTGTGAAAGTGCAACTTACAAATGTAGATTTATTTATTTTTGTTATATAACTGCACTCAAAAACAAAACAATGTAAAACTTCAGAGCCTACAAGTCCACTCTTGTTCAGACCAATTGCTCAGACAAACAAGTTTGTTTACATTTACGGGAGATAATGCTGCCCTCTTCTTATTCACAATGTCACCAGAAAGTGAGAACAGGTATTTGCATGGCACTTTTGTAGCCGACATTGCAAGGTATTTATGTGCCAGATATGCTAAACATTGTATGCCCCTTCATGCTTCGGCCACCATTCCAGAGGACATGCTTCCATGCTGATGATGCTTGTTTAAAAAAATAATGCGTTAATTAAATTTGTGACTGAACTCCTTGGGGGAGAATAGTATGTCTCCTACTCTGTTTTAACCACATTCTGCCACATATTTCATGTTATAGTGGTCTCTGATGACCCAGCACATGTTGTTCATTTTAAGAACACTTTCACTGTAGATTTGACAAAACGCAAAGAAGGTACCAATGTGAGATTTCTAAAGATATTTACAGTACTCGACCCAAGGTTTAAGAATCTGAAGTGCCTTCCAAAATCTGAGAGGGACGAGGTGTGGAGCATGCTTTCAGAAGTCTTAAAAGAGCAACACTCCGATGTGGAAACTACAGAACCCGAACCACCAAAAAAGAAAATCAACCTTTTGCTGGTGGCATCTGACTCAGATAATGAAAATGAACATGCATCGGTCCGCACTGCTCGGATTGTCATCAGCATGGACGCATGTCCCCTAGAATGGTGGTTGTAGCATGAAGGAACATATGAATCTTTAGCGCATCTGGCACGAAAATATCTTGCGACACCGGCTACAACAGTGCCATCAGAACACCTGTTCTCACTTTCTGGTGACATTGTAAATAAGAAGAGGGCAGCATTATCTCCTGCAAATGTAAAAAAACGTGTTTGTCTGAACGATTGGCTGAACAAGAAGTAGGACTGAGTGGACTTGAAGGCTCTAAAATTTTACATTGTTTTATTTTTGAATGCAGTTTTTTTGTACATAATTCTACATTTGTAAGTTCGACTTTCATGATAGAGATTGCACTACAGTACTTGTATTAGGTGAATTGAAACATACTATTTCTTTTGTTTTTTTTACAGTGCAAATACAGTACTTGTAATCAAAAATAAAGTGAGCACTGTACACTTTGTATTCTGTGTTGTAATTGAAATCAATATATTTGAAAATGTAGAAAACATCCAAAAATATTTACATAAATGGTATTCTATTATTGTTTAACAGTGCAATTAATCACGATTAATTTTTTTAATAACTTGACAGCCCTATTTATTACTGTTTAATGTACCAGTTTGTTCCAAAACCTCTTCTACTGACATTTCAATCTGGGACAGTTCCTCAGATTTGTCACCTAAAAAATGGCTCAGATGTGGGAATTTCCCTCACATCTGCTGAAGTTAAGACTGATGGAAACAATTCATGGATCAAATCAACTCCCCTGCCCTTTGCCATGTGACTGACTGATGATAACACTAGTCTTTTACTCTGCTCGGTGTCCCCTTCGGGTTCCCTACTCTTGACCCTTTGACCCTCGCACCCGTCCTTGTTTTTTCTGTTGCCACCCATAATTATTTGAGTCCCAGGCTCAGTGGATCCTCCCCTTAGGCTGGGGGAGGGCCCTTTTGCCATGGGTGGGCTTGCACCCACCCATCTCCCCAGAACCCAATATGAAACTAAATTATTTGCCCAAGAAAAATGGGTTGAGTAAAATTTGGAAGAGCAGTTCTAAGGCATGTTGTATGATCACAAGAACAAATGCATATCTGCTCTGGGTCTCTAAGTGTGCAAAGTTCATAACTGTTTTATGTAGTGCAAATATTTTCAACTGGCTTACAGTATCGTTTAGGAAATGAAATGCATAAAATTACTGCAAATTCCTATGAAAGTATAAACTGTGATTTCTGCTTTAGTTACAGTACCTGCCTCAGTTAACCAGCAGTAACATTTTACCAGCTTTGGATAACAAGAAGTACTATGGCAACACAAGAAAATTAAACTACCATTTCCCCAACATCTAACAAGATGGCAAGTCACTACTAAGAGAGAGCTATTTATTGTTCCAAGTGCAAGCCTTCAACAATTTCTAAAAGGAACACTTAAGGTGAAGAACTAAATTAATGTAAATTTTACAATAGACACATAAGTGATCTCTGAAGTTAGTTTGTGGTGGGTCACCAATGGAAGGAAACCTCTGCATAGAGAGCTCAGAGCTGCATGCTAATCAGTATTCTATGTATAAAGGAGAACAGAAGTGTTTTGTTTTTGTTTGTTTTTGTTTAGTGATTATATTGTGGTTCAGCGTTACCAAGACCCACTGCTTACAGCATGGGACTTTAATAAACCACATTGAGTGCCTGTATTCAAGACTTGGCAGTTAAGTCACAAGCATGCCAAATTAGTTTGTTTTAGAAAGTCCCATTGTGTCAAAGCATTAAAAATAATGAAAAAATATACTATATATTACACAGCACTAGATAGTTGAAACACTTATGCATACGCATAATTTTATTCACATGAGCAGGCCCAACAGTAGGACTTCCTATCTGAGTAAAGTTACTTGTGTGAGTTTGTAAGAATGGGGCTGGAGACTGTTCAGCTAATTGCAGCATTCACTCAATTGGCTAAACATGGTAAAATATATTTGTAATGTGCAAATACGGTGTTAGGAACATTAGAAAAGCCTACGGTAAACGTAATGGAATGCCCAATAGACTACTGCATTGTCACTGATGGTGGGGACAATAAAATAGATACATACTCTTTTAGTAAAACCTTGCTGTTGCTTTAGAACAGGGATCTCAAACTCAAATCACCACGAGGGCCACATGAGGACTAGTACGTTGGCCCGAGGGCCGCATCATTGACACACACACCCCCACTGCCCCCGGCCCTGCCCCGACTCCACCCCTTCCATGAGGCCCTGCCCCTGCCTCACCTCTTCCCACTCCTTCCCCGCCCCTATTCCAACCCGTTCTCCAAATCCCCGCCCCTTCTCCACCTCCTCCCCTGAGCGCACGGCTCCCCGCTCCTCCCCCCTCCCTCCTGGAAAGCGCTAAGTGCCACCAAACAGCTGTTTGGCGGTGGGAAGCGCCTAGAGGTAGGCAGAGGAGTGGGGACACAGTGCGCTGGGGGGGGGATGGGGGGCAGCAGGGGAGGGGAGCTTGGCGGTCACAGGAAATAACTTGAGGGGGGGGCCACGGGGAGCTTGGCGGGCCGCAGCAAATAACTCTGCAGGCCGCGTGTTTGAGACTCCTGCTTTAGAATATGTTTTTAGGTTTCCCCTGCCTTTCTCTTTCTGGCATTACCAAGAGATTTCACTTGTTATTTGGTCAATACCAGAAACCGGTCACCTGTGGGTTATACTAGAAAGGAATGGGCAGGAAGGCCTCCTAAATATCTGTACTAGGATAAATCTCATTTCTTTGTGTAATCTCAGGATGTAATACTTTATTGGTTTTGAATAAAATTAATGTAGCTCACCTTTCTATTTGTGTGTTAATGTTTGATTATGGTGTATGTCATTAATATCGGTAGTACAACCTCAGAAGTATTTAACAGCTGTTTGAAGTCCAGAGAAAGTATTATTCTTTTGAATACTATCGGAGGTATAATGCAGTTCAAAAACTTGACATTGTTTTAGTGGGGCAGATAGCCAAACACATTGTCTTGTGAGGACAGATTAACGTATTTGTTTTATATTTTAATGTTCATATAAGTGAACTAATACATTTTATATCATTTAATCTCAAGCATTGTCCCCTATGTATTTGCTTGGTTATGTCCTTTTTGAGGGGAAAAAATAAATTTCAGTGTTTATATGTAGGAATAAGTCATCCAGTCTTGCATTTCTGTGATGAAACAGAGCAATTATGCTGTACAGTTAAGTAGCATGTAGGCTGAGTGTCACATCATGGACCTGATCTTGTGAGCTGTGGATTGTACTGGAGTTCCATATTCCAAGCATGACCACCGTCTAAACAGTAGGAATATAGGTATTGCCACAGGATCAGCCCTGAGGTCCATCTAGTCCAGAATCTTGTGTCAGATGCTTCAGAGGAAGATGTGAGATAATCTGCCCCCCACCTCCATCCTGCTCTCTAACAGTCAGAGATTGGCCTAAACCCAATAGTACAATTCTGCCTGTTTGGGGTATCTGGACCCCAAGGGAACTCACAGAGCTTGATTCTGCTCTCATTTGTACTGATGAAGTATGAGTAATTCCATGAAAGTCAATAGTGACATCTGTGTATGTAAGATCAGAAACTAGGTCCACTGCTGAAACCAACTAGCTGATGCTAGATGGGTCCTAAGGCTCCCTCACCAGCGCTCTTGTAAGTAGGTGGAATTGCTGGTACACTTCACCTCACAGTAGATTACTGAGACACTTCCACTTGCGTCTTCTTGTAAGTGTTTTAGGCTGTTGCTTTCCATAACACAGTCTCTCTAATTTCCCCTAATCACTATACATCACTTAATTAAACCCCAAGGCCAGTTCCAGTAGAAAAGCCCACTCACTGGTAAGGAAAATGCTAAAGTGCAGAGACTAAAACTATCTCCTGCCAGCGGTGGATTCGTGATAGCCTGTTTAAAAAAATTACACTGATTATATTTTTTCCTCAAAGCTTCCCCTTCCCACTCAGCGCTCCTCTGTGGCCATATTTCTTCCTGAAGAGCCTTCTCGCTGAGTAGCAGAGTTCACTAATAATTCCAGCATTGGGTGTCTCTATTATTATTTATGCAGAGTATAACCATACCACTAATTTAACCATTCATTCCTTTATTAAATCCAAAGGCCAAGTGGTATTTATACAATTGCTCTAAACATGCCTAAATCGTAAGCAATTTACTATATCCAGACAGTAACACAATACTTATCATTTGATCAGGGTACTTACAAATGGGCTAAACCCCATCTTGGTCAGCTCCAGCGTGGTCAGCCAATGAACCTTTTCAGAGTTTACTTTTTATGCTCTTTAACAACCAAGTGATGTCATGGCCAAGTACTGACTTTAGCTAAAAACCAATTTGAGACCATTCATCCTTAATTCCAGCCTTAACACAGATCAGACTGTATTTCTCCCCAAGGCCTTTCCTCCCTCTCTCTGCCCCTCCTCCTTGCTGACCAACAGTATTTCTTTTGCATCTGGGTTCACACAGGCCCTAATTTTTGAGATGACAGTGATATGTGGGGTGGGAAGGGCTATGCTGGCTCATTTTAAGACCGATTCTCTGTCTTATTTAAAACCATCCCCAGTCATCCCTGTTGGTCAGAGGCCTTTTTAGAAATCTTTCCTTATGTTTTAGTTATTCTTTGAACCAGACATCCTCCCTACTTAATTCCTTCTAGCCTTATAATTCATTATTTCCAAGGCCTTCCTTCGACTTACTAGTCAGGGCTGTTCTTTAAGCTAACTTTAATTCTTTCATTTCATATTTATCCTACAATAAATACCAGCTCAGCTTTACTGTCCCCAAATTGCTGAGCATATACCCTCCAAGATACAGGTCAGTGAGTCTTTCAGAATGGACAGGTTGTTCAAATGGGACAAATAAGGGATGTTCTCCATTCTGCTCTGCATTACCTCTGGGGGAGAAATGATTTAAAGGAGAGAGAGAGAGCAACAGGTACAATCCATAATAGATTCCCAGAGTGGAAGAGAGAAAAAGAAACATTCAGGGCTGCCATGAAGGAGACTGAATAGAGGTTTTCACTCTCCCCTTCTGGGAACTCTCAACACACAACTGTGGAGTTAGCAAGAACCTTGTTTCCTTGCAAGCCCTTCTTTGCCCTACCACAGAAGCCTGGAAGGGGTTCATAAAAGCACTATAACCCTTTTGAAGATAGACCACCTCTCTCAACTTGGCAGAAGTATAAAATATTCGTTACTAATTACGTTATTTCATTAAGTGCACCCAAACCTGTTTGGGGGTAGGTTAGGGTGACCAGATGTCCCGATTTTATAGGGACAGTCCTGATTTTGAGGTCCCTTATATAGGTTCCTATTACCTCCCACCCCCTGTCCCGATTTTTCACACTTGCTCTCTGGTCACCCTAGGGGTAGGTACAAGGCCTAATTCAGCCCAACGTAGTTTAAAGCAATAGTCTGTGCAAGGGCATCCACCAGAAAACCTGCTTCTTCACAGGAAAAAAGTGCTCGGCCTACCAGCTGCAGTCCCTTGGAAAAGTTATAGAGCCTGTCTTTGAAAAAACTACCCCTAATTTCTTTCCATTTGGATTTGACTTAAATTGGTTTTCAAGAGTGTTTACTAAAACTTCATCATACACATTTGGTAACATTCCCAAACAGACCGTGCACAGCTCTCATTTAGGCAGCAGGTGAAACTTGACAAATATTCAGTACAGCTGTATACTGTCTAGTTCTTCAGCCATACTCAATCTCTTTTCCATACTCATCTGGTAGACAGAGGCACATTTAAAAACAGCCATTGTAATTCTATACATGGGTGCAAGGAAGAGTATTTGGTTTTTACTTATTTCCCCTGCTAGTAGACAGAATTCTTTATCTTCTTACAACCACTCCAAAACATACAAGTGTTTACAGAATTGCATTCGCTGCAGTTAAGTGAAGCACAAATTAAGTTCAACGACATTTCACTGAGATTGATTTTTTTTTTTAAAATACCTTCAAAGCCATGGATGAGAGATCTTCTTCCATGAGGAAATAT
Organism: Emys orbicularis; assembly: GCF_028017835.1. Classification (NCBI taxonomy): domain Eukaryota; kingdom Metazoa; phylum Chordata; order Testudines; family Emydidae; genus Emys; species Emys orbicularis. The sequence continues at coordinate 7,385,381 of NC_088686.1, read as the reverse complement.
AAGTAGTGACAACTGTATAACCCATACAGTTTAAGGATAATGAATATTATGAAATAAGATACCTCAGAATTACGTAAAGATGCCTTTATTCTAAATCTAATTCCAGCTCCAGTGATGGCATTGATTTCTTAAGGATCTGAACAGTAGTTTCTTTCTCACTTATCCCAGGAAGGTCACTCAGAAATAAATATTCAAGGTTCCTATAAATATATAAAAAGTCAGTCAGTGGCTACTTTACAAGACAGTGTGATTAATTTCAAAAGCACAGATGCTTTCACCCTTAAATTAATTATACATATGAAGAGACTCTGGGGGCTGTAGGTGTTTCAAAGAATTTTTAATAGGAAGCCAATATTTTCAAAATTGGTTGCCTAAAGTTTTCAGAGGAGCTTAGTAGCTACAAGCTTCCATTGATTCATTTCTTAAAGTGTGCAAGGTGCTTTGCTAACAAAACTGAAGACAAGATCCCTGCCCCACATACCATCCTGCTCTTTTTATATTACTTTTTATTACTATCAGAAGTCCTCCTAGTAACTTACTAAGGCCGTGAAAGCCAAACTGGTTCCTCTTCACCATTAGCAAGGAGTTTGTCAATGTTTATACTCCTGTATAATAATCAGAGTATAGTGCTGCTTGAAGTGCTCTGTTGAAATAGGGGCTTCACTGCCTCCCATGCAGGGATTAAAAAACAAACAAGGCCTCAATCCCAAAGCCTTTAGGAGCTACATCAGACACAGCTAAAGCAAAGTGGTTAAAGTAAACAAAGATAATTGGAGGTGTGGTGAATTGTAAATGCCAGGGTTGGTTTTGTTTGGTTTTGTTTTACGTTGAGGAGAAAGGGATGGGGTGCTCACTGGCAGAAAGCAAGGTGAAAGTGGGTTGTTAGTTCCTAAGCAAGACTCCCAGGTATGTCTACACTGCAATAAAAGACCCATGGCTGGCCCGGGTCAGCTGACTCAGGCTCACGGAGCTCCAGGGCTATAGAATTATAGTGTAGACATTGGCGCCGGAGCCCTGGCTTTGGGACCCTCCCCACTCACAGGGTCTCACAGTCCAAGCTACAGCCCAAGCATCTAAGGCCTGGTCCACACTAACCCCCCACTTCGAACTAAGATACGCAACTTCAGCTACGTTAATAACGTAGCTGAAGTCGAAGTAGCTTAGTTCGAACTTACCGCGGGTCCAGACGCGGCAGGCAAGCTCCCCCGTCGACTCCGCGTACTCCTCTCGCGGAGCAGGAGTACCGGCATCGACGGCGAGCACTTCCGGGATCGATTTATCGCGTCTAGACAAGACGCGATAAATCGATCCCAGAAGATCAATTGCTTACCTCCGGACCCGGCGGTAAGTATAGACGTACCCTAAGCTGCAATTGTGCAGTGTAGCACAGACATATCCTAACATAGTAGTCCAAAGGTGGCAGGTAAATGTACTAATCCACTGCACTTGCAGAGACAATGCCTCAGCACAGGGACAGCATGATCTGCTGTAATCTGTTGAGCAACCAACATTTCTGAATCTCACCTACAAATGGGGACATGAAAAAAGGTTAACTACGAGGACATGCTTCAGCTGTGGATTCACATACTCTTAGGCTTCCTACTTTCAGCACTATAGCCTACAGTTAGTTCTCCTTACTGAATTGTTGTTAGGTTAATGGGTTTGTTAGATTTTTGTGTGTTAATTCAGACTGCTAAAACTGATTTATCAGACCAGCCCACACCGTTTTTGCTTTCATTGTACATCAAAGACTACTGAACTCTAATGTAAACAAAAAAAATGAATTTCAGTGATCCAACACTATTCTAAACATACAAATATGGCAAGAGCTAGAAAAGTCATGTTCTACAAGACGTTCCCTCAATGGCTCACGTTAGTTTGTGGAGTGCTATGATGCCTTTATCTGTGACATTCCCACAGGAAATTATCATCAGTCGCAGGAGACTTTTCTGTAAACTCTCAGTCTCACTGATCCTCTGCAGACATTCATCCTGGACATAAATACAGTTGCTCAGCTTAATTTCCTCAACGTGTTTGAGACCATCTGGAAAAGAGAAAAATCATAATACAAGGAGCAAACTGTATGAGGTGCCGCCAACGGGTTTGCAGTTCTTATTCTCATGCTTCCATAAACTGGTGGCAACAGATGCCTGCATATGGAAGAGCCATAATGCATCATGAATTATTGTACTGTACTCTGCAGCAATCCCATTGTAGGCTTCACAATCACAAAAGCATGACTAAGGTTCTAAGGGCTTTTATACGGAAGTAGGCAAATGACAGAAAATCAGCATGACTGATAAGCGCTGAACTAACAATGCAATTATGCAAGAAATTTAAGATGATTTGCAAAGAAAAAAAAAGAGTGTGTCCCCCATTTTTGTTCTTTGTTGTGTAAGGCATGACTGAAAGGCAACAGCTTTTTAAAAATTCTGTTTCTTTTCAATTAGAAATTCAGATCTTGCTTATCTGGCTTTTCCTGGAAACGACTATGGCTTCACAAATACCAAAAATTGACACATGATTTAGAGTAAGTCTTTTTTATTCAGAACATTTAAAACCCTGGTTTGCATTAATGCATATTGAACTATAAACTTATTTAACTAATAAATCTTTGTTCCAATTGTTTAATGCTCTTCCCTCTTCAAGTAGTGGCTGACAAAGCTCCCAATCCATCTGTATCCTAAAAAGAGACCTCCAGCAAAAACAGAGGTACAAATCTGATATTTCTCAATTAAAACACAAACATTTTTCTTTTAAAAATCAAGCCTTCTCTATGAGTCACAAAGAAACAAAAAAAGACACAACTGCTCAGTCTTTGATGCAAATGGATGAATTTTAAGGACAACATATAATTTGCAAAGCTGCGTCTTGGTTACCCAAATAATCAAATCCTCGGTACATGATGCAGGACTCTGTGGCATCGATTGCTTGTATCTTGTATTTTCCTAAAGGCCCGGTTGGGAGACCATTGTAGTCATGCTGCCATTTATCATAGCCTTGAAAACGAACCAGCGCCCCACACCGCAGAAGCCATTCAGAAGCTGCTCTATCAGGGCCAACAGCCTGTATACGTTCATAGTCTACCCTATCAACATAGAACAAACATTTAGATCTTCCTATACCAACATACAGCTTTATCACATTTGCAGCCCTATTACTACACAATAAATATTTTTAAGTGTATGATGAAAGGAAAAGAGAAAGATAGGATTGAGTCCCACGGCAGTGCTTTACACCAACTTATTAAGTCTGCACTATTTAAAACAAAAATCTGGTAACCTGTGTTAATTTATATTTTAAATTAAAATTAAATTTTGGTAAGGTAATGAAGAAAGATATTGCTAGCTGATTTGTCACTTGTATTTCTCTCTAATCCTCTCCTTCTGTCTGTGCTCAGCATTCTACCTCTGCCAACCCCATGCACTCATTAAGCTCACGTTGCCCTACCTTATTAATTCAAAACGACTTGGTAGGCATGAAAATGCTACACAAGTATTGCAAAAGCATGAAACAGACAGAGAAGTCTGTATGCAGGAGATATCCAGCATCTGCCCAGGATGAGGCTTTACAACAGTATTTGGGATTTTGCCTCCTGAGTCAGTTTTGATTCCATCATAGATTGCTACATACATGCCATTCCTGACATCTCTTTTGTCAAGGTTTAATAGTACTACAAAGGGACACACCCCAGGAATTAGTTAAAATCCTGGGATCTATTCTATGAGGATGCTTCTTAAGACTTGGTGGAGAATGCTGAAGAAGACTGAATGCAGACTATGAATGTCTGACATTTGTTATTGGTAGAGAAATAATTAAATTTTAACTTTTTTAAAAACAAAAAAACCTGTTAGTGCAACTAAATTACATTAGGAAGGATAATTCTTTAGAGCGCCTTCTGAATACATAAAGGAAATTTAGAATGCAAGAGCCAGAATTTAAATGCTAATGGAATCAAGGCCAAAGGAAGATGGGGATTTAGGAAGCTAGAATTTAAATTCTAACTAGTCTCAACCAAGGTAAATAAAATTACCCCACAGCATACTGATTAAAGCACACACCTTCCTTTGTAAATCAGTGATTTTATTACTGGAACATGTAAGAAACAACCACTGTCTGACAACAGAATACTATTTGAAAAGAAAAAACATTTTTAATAGAAAAAGCTCTCTCCTGTTCTTCTGTGACTTGTAACTGGCTACTGTTGCTTATGCATTAACTGAATAACGACGCTACATAGTGATGTGCATCAGAGCTTTTAACTAGCACATGAACTATTACATACATCTGTTTTCCTTACTTGTTAAAAACTGCATTCAGCCATCCCCAGAAGTGCCTGCGTGCACCTGGGGTTGATAGTTTCTTTAAGCTGAGCACTGGTTGTATGAAATTTCCCAACAGCATCATAGAACTGAAAGAGAGGTTTACTGAAATGTCAGTTTGGAGCCTCTGTCCTCTTGCCACTAGTCACGTACAAAGAAAACATATATTACAGCTATTTTGTTTTGTTTAAATAACACTATGTCACTTAATTGAAGGATATTTTTAACTTTTTAGCGATTACAGATATGAATGTATGTCATCAGAAGCATCCCATTGACTGGCAGCCTGAAAAATGCTGAAGTGCTAAGAAAGCAATGCCATAGTTAAATCTGCAACTTGGAATCAAAGATCAGTTTTGTTTTCAAATTTTAAACAGATGGCATCAGCACTCAAATGTAAATAAATGCTAAGTCGTTTGTATTCACAGTGACACCGCCTGCTGTTGATCTGATTTTAGTCAGGCCACACCACTAAGAAGGGCTGGTGCAGGCTGGAGAAGTCTCCTAAATGGGAGCTCTAGCCAAATCATATCCTCTCAGGATCCCGCGACAGACCGCGGGAGAACAGGGGTGGCCAACCTGTGGCTCCGGAGCCATATGTAGCTCTTCAGGTTAACATGCGGCTCCTTGTATAGGCACCGACTCCAGGGCTGGAGCTACAGGCACCAACTTTCCAATGTGCACTGCTCAACCCCTGGCTCTGCCACAGGCCCTACCCCTCTCCACCCCTTCCCCTGAGCCTGCCATGCCTTCGCTCCTCCCCCCAGAGCTTCCTGCACACCACGAAACAGCTGATCGGGAGGGAGGGACAGGCACTGACTGGCAGGGCTGCCGGTGGGCGGGAGGCGCTGGGAGCTGGTGGAGGGGAGCAGATGGGGGGCTGCTGACGTATTACTGTGGCTCTTAGGCAATGTATATTGGTAAATTTTGGCTCCTTCTCTGGCTCAGGTTGGCTACCCATGGGGCTAGAGACTTTAAGGTCAGAAGGGACCACCCTGATCATCAGGGGCGGCTCTATGTATTTTGCCGCCCCAAGCACGGCAGTCAGGCGGCCTTCAGCGGCACGCTTGCAGGAGGTCCGCTGGTAACGCGGATTCGGCGGCATGCCTGCGGGAGGTCCGCCGGTCCCACGCCTTCGGCGTACACACCGCCGAATTGCTGCCGAAACCGCGGGCCCAGCAGACCTCCCGCAGGCATGCCGCCGAAGGCAGCCTGGCTGCCGCCCTCACGGCGACCGGCAGGCCGCCCCCAGCGGCTTGCCGCCCCAGGCACGCGCTCGGTGCGCTGGTGCCTGGAGCCGCCTCGGCTGATCATCTAGTCTGGCCTCCTGCACATCGCAGGCCACAGCCCCTCGGCCACCCGCTCCTGTAACAGACCCGGCGCCGCTGCGGAGTCACTGACGTCTTTGACTCTTGGGGCCCGCTAAGCCGCCTGGGGGAGGGATGGCCCGGCCCACGGGCCCGGCCAGGCTACGGGCTGCCCTGAGCTCACCCGGGCAGCGCACAGGCTTCCCGCCCCGCTGAGGCGGCGCAGGCCCGGCCCGGCCCCGGGGGCTGGAGGCGAAGCCATGCGACCCCCCTCCATGGCTACCGGGGAGCAGCCCGGCGCGGCGCCCCTGGGCCCGCTCTGACACCCGGGGAGCGGCGGCAGCGGCCGGCGTGACTCCTCCTCTCGCGGCTGTGGGAGGAGCGAGGCGGGCTCGGGCTCCGAGAGCCGCCGCCGGGACGAGCCCAGGATGCCGCCGCTGCTGCGGGCGGGCCGCGCCTGGGGCCGGGTGGGCCTGCCCGGGCTGTGCCGGGCCCTGGGGCACCAGCGCCGCCGCAGTAGGTGAGGCCGCCGGCGTAGGGCCCTTCCCGCGGGAGCGCCGGGAACGGAGCCCGGCTCAGCCCCCCCCCCCGTGCCCGGCCCGGCCCGGCCCGGCCCGGCGCGGCGCTAACCTGGCGGGAGAGAATTAGAACCGGGCCGCGTGTGGACGCGCTGACTTCGGAGTAGACGGAGCCGAAGTGGATTCGGTCACTGTTGGCCCGAACCAGGCGAGCCTGCTGGGGGGCGGTGCCCGCGGAGCCGAGCTGGCTCCAGTTCGCCCGCTGGCCGGGTGGGGGCTGGCGGGACGGGGACGGTGGAAGTCAGGGCTGGGGCCTGCCTGCCTCTGCTGCTCCCCTTCGCCCCTGGTGCAGAGGTCGGCTGGGGCCGCGGTGTGCTTGTGATCTTGCTCCCTCAGCGGCTCCTAACGCTTCTCTTATGCCAGTGAAATTGCTTGAGACTTAAGTTTTCTTCTACTTGAAAGATCTGCGGCTGGTGTGTTTTAGCCACTGTATTTCCTGTGCAATGCTAATAGGGTGACCAGATGTCCCAATTTTATAGGGACAGTCCCGATTTGGGGGTCTTTTTCTTATATTGGATCCTATTACCCCCACCCCCTGTCCTGATTTTTCACACTTGCTGTCTGGTCACCTTGAATGCTAATAACACGCTGTGCCCCTCAGTTCCTTTTTGGAGGACTGGTAGAGCACAGCTCACCTAGGGCCCAATCTTGCAAAAAAACTAAGCATATGCTTAACTGTACCCAGTGTGAGTAGTCCCGCTGATTTAATGGGGTTATTACTGGCAGGGCATAAATAGGCACATGCATGAATTTTTGCAGAATTGGGACCTCAGAGCACTTGTTGGCCTAACACTAGTGAAATAAACCAAAACACTTTGATTCCCCTGAAAGAATTAATGGGTCAGGAATGTTGAGCGTACAACAATATGGGAATCTCAAAAACTGAAACTATTGTCTTTTAAAAAATAAGTGTCACTGCAAGTTGGTGTCACAGTTTGACGCAGTCCCCTTCTCTGGACAGACTCGAGTTTGTGAGTTGACCCACTGGCTGGATCCTATGTGCAGTTGCAGACATCATTTCTGCACCTCTTCCTTGGGACAAGAGGCTCTGCAGCCTAGCTGCTTTAGACCTCTGAATCAGTATCACAGCCCCCTGAACCCCCAGTTGCTTACACACATCTCATGAGTTCCACCTTGCTCTGGGTGCACTGAGCTTCTTGATTAACTGGAACAATGTGGCAGGCAACCAATGAATGCAAGCTTAGCAAAGTAATGTATTAATTATAGGCACTGTACTCGAAACAGCATAGACTTAGGCCTGGTCCACACTACCCCCCCACTTCGGACTAAGGTACGCAAATTCAGCTACGTTAATAACGTAGCTGAATTCGAAGTACCTTAGTCCGAACTTACCGCGGGTCCAGACGCTGCAGGCAGGCTCCCCCGTCGATGCCGCGTACTCCTCTCGCTGAGCTGGAGTACCGGCGTCGACGGCGAGCACTTCCGGGATCGATCCCAGAACATCGATTGCCTGCCGTCGGACCCGGAGGTAAGTGTAGACGTACCCTTACAGATCTTTGAAGAAACCACCACCAGTCCTGAGATTATTCCTTCCCCCCCCTTTAGTCTGATCCTTCCCCTTCTGTGAGCCTGAGGCCTGGTCAGCATCCTTAGGCTAAGGAGACTCCTCCTTGCTTTTCGTCTCTCTCTGGACAGGTTTCTTGGCATATGGCAGTGGACACAGACAGCCTCCTTGCTCAGAGTCACCCCTTCTTAACTTCACTCGCTGGCTCCTTTGGTCATGTAGCTAGCAAAAGAAACTGCAGATCTCCCAGCCATTTGCTATAAGTTGAGTAACTCCAGTCCCTGCTCCCAGCCAGGCTACTGCGTAGAAAGTTCATCATTGTTGCAGGGGATCAGGAATACCTGGAGTTGATGGCTCTAGATTACTCTGTTATAGCTAGAGCACTGCAAATCCACGGATATCTGCTTTATATCCACATCTGCAGCTATCCGTGGACCATTTTTGTGGATCACAGATGGATGTGGATACAAATTTTGTATCCACGCAGGGCTCTAGTCATAGCTTCTCAGACATGGTCATTCCATTAGGTATCAAGTCTGTATTACAAAATGGATGCTTTGTTATGTTCACAGCAAGCACCCAGAAATGAGATAGAAAACATTAATACTCTTGCTAGAAGGTTGCAATGTAACACTACTTTATTTCTTAGAATTCAGAACAAGTAACACACAAGAACCGCAAAACACACAGAGAGAAAACCGACTGCTCTCTAAGGGCTTGTCTTCACTACCCGCCCGGATCGGCGGGTAGAAATCGATCTCTCGGGGATCGATTTAGCGCGTCTCATCGGGACGCAATAATCGATCCCCGAATCGACGCGCGTACTCCACCAGCCCAGGTAGGAGTAAGCGCAGTCGACGGGGGAGCCGCGGCGGTCGATTTGCCGCCGTCCTCACAGCGGGGTAAGTCGGATCAGATACGTCGAATTCAGCTACGCTATTCCCGTAGCTGAATTTGCGTATCTGAAATCGATCCCCCCCCCCCGTAGTGTAGACGTGGCCTAAGTCACTGAGATACAGCTCACCCCGCCTGGCTCTTTCCAGGTTGTCTGTCTGCTGTGCTCATGCTCTGCCACAGAGCCATCCAGGCTCGGGGCTGCAAGCTGGATTCAGAAACCCTCCCCACTCTTAAATTGATAGCTTGCAATTCCAACGCAGTCCTCAGTACACCACATTCTAATCCACAATGTGGATTGCAATATAACATGAAGGTTACAATAAAAAGTGGCGACTCTGCATCAAAATGATGTTCTCAAAATAAATGGGGTCACAATTTGATACAGGTATATCTCACTCTATCATATTCACATAACAGGATTTTACTGTAGAGTAATACCTACTGTTGGTCCATGGACATGCAATATAGAAACATGAAACATGTTTACGTCCCAGTGTCCATATCTTGAAGTTAGATCTGAATTTAGACTCATCCTTGTTTCATGTGAGGCACTGTTCACATTGTATGTATTTCAGTAACGGGCCACCAGCCCAGAAGCAGCAGGAGAAAGCCTTCCATTTAATCCCATAATGCATTTACGTTAGCTGCTGAAAGGACTGTGTCCATAGTCTTCTCCCCAAAATTTGTAAGATAAAGGTACTCATGCTCCACTATGCAAATATCCGGACACCTTCTCAGTTTTTAAGTTACTTTTCAAATAGTCTTCCTCAGAACTCCCAGGTGCCTACATGTGAACACAGGAAGTGTTTCTGCCTAGGTAGGAAATGGATCCTGTGGTGATGAGCAGCAGTGAGCTCCATAGCATCTCAGGAGACAGTATTTTCAAATAAAATAAAAATACATTGAACGAAATTATTTTCATCTTGGCTAACCTCAGATACCATTTGTTTTCCTGTTTCTAATGTGGTAGATTCCAACAGGGCATTATTTATCTGTTGAATGGCTTTGTCAGTGTCAGCAGGTATGTTTGTAGTTGTGGGAATGGTGTTTATTATTCAACTGATGCTCCAAAGTAAGTACAGAAGCACAAAACCTGTTTGTATGGGTCCTACAAAAATAGTCGCTTGGGTTGGGATTTTTTACAATTTTTTGACAACTGAGTGGATTTTGAAAAAGAAAAGTAGGTTTTTTTTAGAATGAGGTCTATTCCCACCAGAGTACTGTATCCCCTTTACAGTACATCAATTTTTTGCTTAAATCACATTATCCTGTGTGCTCCGCTTAAGTGCTGATTCATAGATTTCAAGCCAAAAGAGACCATCTTGGTCCTCTAGTCTGACCACTTGAATAACACCGGTCACCCAGTAATTCCTGCATCAAGACCATACCTCTTGGTTTTGCTACAGCATATCTTCTTGAAAGAAAGCCCATCTTGATTTAAAGAGTGCAGCGTCAGTAAGGGTTTACGCTGTAAACTAGAATGGCTCTAAGAACATAAGAACTTCCATACTGGGTCAGTCCAAAGGTCCATCTAGCCCAGTATCCTGCTTCCTACAGTGGCCAATGCCAGGCGGCCCAGAGGGAATGAACAGAACAGGTTATCATCAAGTGATCCATCCCCTGTCGCCCTTTCCCAGCTTCTGGCAAACAGAGGCTAGGGACACCATCCCTGCCCATCCTGGCTAATTGCCACTGATGGACCTATCCTCCATGAATTTATCTGGTTCTTTTTTGAACATTGTTATAGTCTTGGTCTTCACAATATCCTCTGGCTAAGAGTTTCACAGGTTGACTGTGTGTTGTGTGAAAAAATACTTCCTTTTGTTTGTGTTAAACCTGCTGCCTATTCATTTCAGTTGGTGACCTAGTTCTTGTGTTATGAGTAAACAACACTTGCTTATTTACTTTCTTCACACCAGTCATGATTTTACAGACCTCTATCATATCCCCCCCTTAGTCGTCTTTTTTCCAAGTTGAAAAGTCCCAATCTTTCTAATCTCTCCTGATATGGAAGACGTTCCATACCCCTAATCATTTTTGTTGCCCTTTTCTGAACCTTTTCCAATTCCAATATATCTTTTTTTGAGATGGGGTGACCACATGTGCCTGCAGTATTCAAGATATGGGCGTACCATGGATTTATATAGAGGCAGTATGATATTTTCTGTCTTTTTATCTATCCCTTTTTTAATGATTCCCAACATTCTGTTCGCTTTTTTGACTGCCGCTGCACATTGAGTGGATGTTTGCAGAGAAGTATCCACAATGACTCCAAGATCTCTTTCTTGAGTGGTAACAGCTAATTTAGACCCCATCATTTTATACATATAGTTGGGATTATGTTTTCCAATGTGCATCACTTTGCATTTATCAACATTGAAAACCCTAAAAAATATTTGATCAGGACATTTCTTTCCTCTCAAGAATTTACTACTTGTAGTGCATATACTTTGTATGTAATTTAAGAAACGGTTATACTGTATTCTGCTGTCTGAGAGAATTAAGAAAGAGTCCAGGAGAGTTGTGAGTCGGAGTAGAGTAACCTTGTTAACTGAGTTCATAATAAACATTCTTAACATGGGGAAACAGTCCTAAAAGTATTATTATTTATTATGTGTGTTATCATAGTGCCTTGGGGTCCTACTGCATGCTTAGGGCTCCTTTGAGCGAGGCGCTTTACAAACATCGAACAAAAAGACAGTCCCTGTCCTGGAGATCTTACAATCTTAGTATAAGATGAGACCACAGGTGGGTACACACAGACGGGGGGTACAAACAATGAGACAATATTAACTTCAGATGATCTCAGCATTGGAGTAAGATCTGTGGTTGTGGCTTCATCTGTGAGTCTGCTCTAAAGTTCCTGCCTGGCTAAATGGCAGCTATTTTATGGACTTGCACAGAGAATCTGGATGTTGTAAATGCTCATGAAGAATGACTTGAGGCTGTCAAGTTGGAGCCTTGGACTTGCTGATTCCAAGTCATCGAAGGGAAAATTGCATCTATCAAAATAGGGAGGAGCAAACAGTTTGACAATCTACTGTATTCTTAGCATTATTAGTTATTGTGCTAGCACTCAAAATGTGCTAGGCACTTTTCCAGCTCCAGGCCCTGTCCTGGAGAACATAAAATCTAAAACAGGAAGACAGATGAAGCTTGGACAAAATGAGACTCAAGTATTGTGATCAGGGTGAATATAGACATATGCCTTGTTCGTTACAGATTTTAATCCTTTTTTCTTTTTTTCTTCACTGAACTATATATTTTCTCTGCGTATTCTGTCTCCCTTCAACTCCCTGGTCTTCCTTGCACAGAATTTCCAGCTTCACTTCCAGGTGGTTTTTTTTTAAAACACACCCCTCTTTCCTCCCAACCTTCCGCACCTTTCCTCAGCATAAACGAGCAGGTCACTCAAAGGTAAATCAGTGGATGACTTAGTCAGCTGGCTTCTTGTATGGATTTCAGAAGAAGTGGGTTTTCAAGAAGACGTTTGTAAAGGGGTCCAACATTCATTTGCTAAAATGCAGCTTCTTTCCGTGTAAATGTGAAGCATGTTGCTAGCGAGCTCTTACAAGATGCCCTTTTTTTTTCCTAAATAGCACTTTTGATGTGGTTGTTGTCGGCGGTGGAATTGTGGGGCTTGCGTCTGCCAGAGAGCTCATTCTGCGACACCCATCGCTCACGTTCGGTGTGCTGGAAAAGGAGAAGGAGTTAGGTATGATATCCATGTTATCCATGATATCCACTGTATCAGAGAGTGACAAAGAAGTTTGCATTTTCTTCCCTTGCTTATTTCTGGTTTCCTGGTGTCAGTCTGTAAGATATTTTAATTAAAAACACATACACACTAAAATAGCAATTTCAAGGGTATTGAATTGAGAAAAAAATTAACAAAAAAATTGGAGGCTCTTTTAATGAGGGGGAAACAGATGGGCAGATAGATACTATCTGAAATGAATGAAGGGTTCCCCTTTGGAATAATTTCACAGTGCGGTCCTGTCAAGGGACTATGCAAACATAGGGAGGAAGAGCATAATAGCTCCCTTGGATGAGTCTTTGGCCTTCTCTTGACTAGTGATTTGCCCCCAACTGGTCAGAAGAACATAAGAATGACCATGCTGGGTCAGACAAATGGTCCATCTATCCCAGTATCCTGTCTTCCGACAGCGGCCAGTGCCAGATGATTCAGAGGGAAGGAACAGAACAGGGCAATTCTGAGTGATCCATCCCCGTCATCCAGTCTCCCCTTCCAGCAGTTAGAGGTTTAGGGACACTCGAGCATAGGGTTGCATCCCTGACCATCTTCGCTTATAGCGTGACAGACCCAGACCAGTAGGGTACAGGAGTCTGGTAGAGGGCAAATATACTGGTCACTGGATGAGTAGATTTCTGTTCCCTGAGTGACCAGAGCAGGGGCTGCACTAGAGTAATCAGGACCCTGCTAGAACCAGTTAAGGCAGGCAGGCTAATTAGGACACCTGGAGCCAATTAAGAAGAAGCTGCTAGAATCATTTAAGGCAGGCTAATCAGAGCACCTGGGTTTTAAAAGGAGCTCACTTCAGTTTGTGGTGCGAGTGTGAGGAGCTGGGAGCAAGAGGCGCAAGGAGCTGAGAGTGAGAGGGTATGCTGCTGGAGGACTGAGGAGCACAAGTGTTATCAGACACCAGGAGGAAGGTCCTGTGGTGAGAATAAGGAAGGTGTTTGGAGGAGGCCATAGGGAAGTAGCCCAGGGAGTTGTAGTTGTCATGCAGCTGTTACAGGAGGCACTATAGACAGCTGCAGTCCACAGGGCCCTGGGCTGGAACCCGGAGTAGAGGGCGGGCCTGGGTTCCCCCCAAACCTCCCAATTGAAATGGACTGTGGGTTCTTCCAGAGGGGAAGGTCTCTGGGCTGTTCCCCAACCCACATGGTGAATCTCTGAGGCAAGAAAATCCACCAATAAGCGCAGGACCCACCAAGATAGAGGAGGAACTTTGTCACAATAGCCATTGATGGACCTGTTCTCCATGAACTTAACTAATTCTTTTTTGAACCCACTTATGCTTTTGGCCTTCACAGCATACCCTGGCAACAAGTTCCATGGGTTGTCTGTGTGTTGTGTCAAGAAGTTCGTCCTTTTGTTTGCTTTAAACCTGCTGCCTAGTTCTTGTGTTATGTGAAGGGGTAAATGACATCCGTGCCGCTGAATTGATGCAAAAGGTAAAGTTGCTGTTTGTATCTGTGGAGCTTACCCGTGTGATGTACCACTACATCTATCACAGGGACTGGAAAATCATCAGTCTAGGAAGGCCTATGGCTAGGTCTGCAGGTTTGTCACAGTGGGAAAAATATAATGGATACCGGGATTTTCCCAGTTGTCCCTGACTTGTGTTTGTGTCTGTGATTTTAATAAACTCACCCTGCCGTGGCAGCTTCTGTGGCCCCTGTCCCACAGGGTTGGGCCCAGGAATTTTGACCTGGCGCATTGGGTCGCAACACCGCTCAGGTTTGGCCCAGCTGCCCCGCCATCACGATGAGGGGCCAGCCGGGCCAAATTTGAGTATGTGGCATTGCGACCTGGTATCCTGTGTTGTTGTACCACTCAGGCCCCTCCGTCCCATAGGTGAATGCAGGACAGGCTCACTCTCAGCCACCTTCCCCCTTCCAGGACCCCTCTCTTCGTCATGGCATTTTTAATCAAAAATCATGGGAAATGATTTTTGATTAAAAATAATGCCGTGACGAATGTGGAGCCCTGCTTATGGCACCTCCTCAAACAGCTGGGACTGATACTGTCTAGTAATTTCCCCCAGTTCCCTGGCTCTTAACATAGGTGTTCCATGCAGTAGTCTCGCTTTGAAGATCAGAGCTAATATAATTATTCCAGTGACTACCTGCAGGGTTTGGTTAGTGATGCCAATGGGACTGGTGCCTGTTTACACCACAGCTGGTAAATAGGGACACTTGGAATCTTGCGACACACCAAGGCCTGTTTTCTATCCAGACTTTGAAACAAGAAAGACTAAGCACCCTTGTTTTGCAGTTTGTTCTTCAGCTAAGTAAGAAGAACTTGCAAATACAGCTGCATTGCCAATGATCAATCTCCTGCCACTAAGTGCTTATGCAGAATCCCCAAACACGTAGCATAGGGTCCGAGGAATCCCAAGAGGGTAAATCAAACTGCTGACTTAGAATAGTGTGACCTAATGTGTGTGGATAATGCTGAAACAGCTGAATGCCTTAAATAGACACCTCAGCTGGGTTATTGTTGCTATATAAGCCATTTATATATTAAAGTATTTAATGCCCTTGTCTTACCATGAGTCTTAAGAGAGGAGGCTATCAGTTGTGTGGGTAAGTGAATGGGCGTAAGATTCGGGCACCAACATTTTAAGGGGGAGATTGTGTAACCTTTTTCGAATAAGAAATTAAATTTGGTCAATAAAAGTACTCTTGGGACCTGCCTCTCTCTCCTCCATTTCACTTCCCAAGAGAGAAGTAGTAACAGTCAGGCCTGGCTCACAAATGCTCGAAAGCCTTTCGCAGAGACAAGCAGGGCTGCCAGTATGTGAGATATTCAGGATCGTACTGGCAGTGGAGTACAGTGAGGCTTTATAGCAGGGGTCTCAAACATGCGGCCCGTGGGGCTCTTGCGTGTGGCCTGCCAAGCTCCCCACGCCCCCCACCCACCCCTCTGCCTACCCGCAGGATTGGCCCCTGTGGCGTTGCGAGCCCCGCGCCGCTCTCTGAAGCAGCTGGCAGCACACCCCTTCGGGTCGGGGGAGGAGGGGAAAGGGCTCCTGCATTGCCTCCTTCCAGGCACTGCCCCCTGCAGTTCCCATTGGCTGGGAACAGGGAACCGCGGCCAATGGGAGCTTCGTGGGAGGTACCTAGAGGAGCGGCAAGAGCATTGCACGCACAGAACCCTGAAGCCCCCCCCCCTTCCCCCAGGGGCTGCAGGGACACGGTTCCAGCTGCTTCCTGGAACGGAACGGAGCGGCGTGGGGCCAGGGCAGGCAGGCAGGAGCTCGCACCCTGAACCCCTCCCGCACCTCAACCCCCTGCCCTGAGCCCCCTGCCCTGAGCCCCTTGCCACATCCCACACCCCTCCTGCACCCCAACCCCCTGCCCTGAGCCCCCTGCCACATCCCGCACCCCGCTGCACCCCAACCCCCTGCCCTGAGCCCCCTGCCACATCCCACACCCCAACTCCCTGCCCTGAGTCCCCTGCCACATCCCACACCCCTCCTGCACCCCAACCCTTTGCCCTGAGCCCCCTGCCACATCCTGCACCCCTCCTGCACTCCCTGCGCTGAGCCACCTGCCGCACCCCTCACCCTCTTGCACCCCACTCACAAACTCCCTGCCCTGAGCCCCCTGCTGCACCCTGCACACCACCTGCACCTCAACTTCCTGCCCTGAGCCCCCGCCGCACCCTGCACCCCCTGGGGGCAGCGTTGGGGTGGGGACTTCGGGGAAGGGGTTGGAATGGGGTGGGAAGAGGTGGGGCATGGGCGGGGCCTAATGGATGGGGTGGAGTGGGGGCGGGGCCAGAGGCAGCGATGGGGGGTGTCAGTGATGCGGCCCTTGGTTCAATGCACTAGTTCTCATGTGGCCCTTATGGTCATTTGAGTTTGAGACCCCTGCTTTACGGGGTCATTTCATTTTAAGAATTAGTGTTAACATTTAGAAAGTCTGGACTGATGTGTACACAATTGTGGCTTGTAAGGGGGTGGCACCCACCTCTCGCGAGCGCCCCTGGTCGAGTGCGTGGGTGCCTGCAGTTTCCTCAGTTTCTTGGCTCCCAGTGACCCCCATCCGCCGCTGCGCTTGTCAGGAGGGTCTTTGGTGACTCAGCCCTTCAGCCGAGTCACCCACAATCTATGTGCCAACAAACAAAACAAACCCCTTCTGCAGTCCACTGTCCAACCGGGCGTATCTCAAAGCCCTCAGTAATGTCCTGTAGCCCTCCCTGGGCTCAGTCCTTTCACAGTCCAACAGGGCTTATCACAGTACCCCTCCTTTGGCAACGTCTCTGTAGCCCTCCCCAGGCTTCAGTCTTCAGTCTGACCAACAGGGCCTATCTCAGTGCCCTAGTTGGCCAGCTTACGTGTGAAGGTTCCTGCTCTGGGATGGCACATCACCCCCGGGGCTTCCTTGCTGGAGGCTCTTCACCTGCTCTTTAGGCCTCTGAGCCCGGCTGGCTGAGTCTCCGTTCAGCCCCCTTCTGGGGGGTAACAGTTCCATGTACAGTCCCTTCCCTGGGCCTGTCTACACTCCCTTCTCTCAGGACACAACCACTTCCTCACTAGCTGTTGGGGGAGGGGGGCACCCAAGCCCACCCACTACTCTAGGTCCCAGTCCAGGGACCCTCTAAGTAGCAGCTATGTGCCATGTCTCTAACTGCAAGTCCCTTGGCCATTTCCCCGTAGCCCATCTTAATTGAGTCTTGATAGCCAGCCAGAAGCTGTTCCCTTGCTTCCCCGGTTCCCTGCCAGCAACTACCTGCCTTAGCCCTTGCAGCCCCTGCAGCCAGCCAGGAGCACCTCTTGCTCCCCTGGACCCTGCAAGCACAGTCATCTATCCAGCCCTTTCAACTCCTTTTATATGAGCCCGCTGGGCACTGATTGACTGCTCCCTGCAGCCCCTCTCATTGACTGTGTCCCACACAGCCACTCTAAGCAGCTTGGAGGAGAATGAAAGGAGGAATCTCCTGGAGTGGAATGTTACTGCATCTTATTACTGTAGAATCTAACTAGGGCACAGCCTTAAATTGACCATTTTTCTGATGACTGAAGGTAGTGTATGAATCTAAGATATGTGGAGCATGTATTTTAATAGCATAACTTCTCTCTTTATTTAGCCTGCCACCAGAGTGGACATAACAGTGGTGTCATTCATAGTGGAATTTACTACACACCTGGATCTCTGAAAGCTAAATTGTGCGTGCAGGGTGCGGCCCTCTGCTATGAATACTGTGACCGAAAGGGAATTCCATACAAACAGTGTGGCAAGGTACAGTAGCTGCCGCGGCTTCTCTCTCTCTGATTTTGGAAACTGTGACTGTATGATGTATACAGTGTAACACTACCACACACGCTATTGTGGTAATTTCACCAAGGGATATATTCCGGTGTGAACATAAGTGTACATGGACACGGTTAAATCCTGCAGGGTGAGTGTGCCCTTGCCATCTTTTCGCAGGAACTCAAATTAATTCCTCCCTTGGGCCCATACACTGCAAGGCAATGGTCTACTGAGGTGAGGTGATAACATCTGCAGTTTAGACTCCATATTAGGACACCCCACTGTGCGTCTTTCTTCCTTTCCCTCCATATACGTCTCAAACTCTCTTGCTGCTGGGTTACGTTAAACGTTATTTTTAAAAGCGTCCCAACAGGATTTAAAACCATATCCCCCTGCCTCCTTCACACTCTAAGCTTTGGCGTTATGGCACTAGTTGCAAATATCTTCCAGGGAAGGTCAGTTAAATTGTTTCTAAAGACCTCTTTTTTTCACACTTCCTTTAAGTGTGGCAGTGCTCTCCGAGGCTATGTCTACACAACAGACCTTACAGCGGGCACAGCTGCGCCGCTGTAAGGTCTCCCGTGTCGTCACTCTATGCCGACGGGAGAGAGCTCTCCCACCCACGTAATATAACTCCCCCCCCCCCCCCCCCGCCCAATGAGCGGCAGTAGCTATATCGTCGGGAGAGCGTCTCCCACTGACATAGCACTGTCCACACCAGCACTTATCTCAGTGAAACTTTTGTCAGTCGGGGATGGGGGTTTTTTCACACCCTTGATGGACAAAAGTTTGACTGACAAAAGTGCTAGTGCTGACAAAGCCGGAGTATTGGTATATGTTGTGTTCATTAATGCACTCAACAGTCGCTTTTCCTTTGCATTTTCATGCACTGCAAAGGCATTTATTACCATGTTGATGTCTCTCATGAACTCTGTCATCCTTTCTGAAGCTCATAGTGGCTGTTGAACAAGAAGAAATTCCAAGACTCAAAGCACTGTATGAGAGAGGGCTGCTGAACAACGTCAGAGATCTGAAACTGATAAGTGCAAAAGAAATACAAGCAAAGGAGCCCTTTTGCAGGGTAAGTTGCTTATTATTCTTAAATGGAATGAAAAGCGTTAGTTTATCTAAGTGATCTGTTACATTCTTTTTAACATAAACCCTCGATGACGCTGCCCCCGTGGCAGTCTCAATGGGTGATGTGTTCAAAGGAATGCCTGAAATCCCAGTGGTATAAAAACTGCCAGCAAAAAGGAATTCATTTATAGTACAGAAATATTTAGCACAAAACCAACCCTGCGTATATATACCTCTTTAAAGAAATGATACTAGCCGTATTTTTAGGAAATGTTCTCCTAGCCCAATTTTAGGAGAGGCTGCAAAACCTTCCTCCTTGAAACCTCCACCATTGACCCCTTCTTGCACCCAAAAAACCCCTACAAAACCCTGCCCCCAAAAAACCCTTCCCTAAGTAGAGTTTTTGCCCCCAAAAGGGAAAAGTGCCAGAAATTCCATGAAGGCTTCTTGGGACTTTGCTATAGCTATTGATTTTATATGAAGGCTCTCAGATACTGTGATGATGGGTGGCAGTATAAACCCCTAAAATGGATGGATTTGACTGGAGTGGAGAAGGGGACCTGACTTCTCCCACCACCTTCTACACCAGTCCCTGTGATCCCTATTCTTATCCTGACTCTCATAATATTTCCTTCTTCCTTGGGTAAAAAAATCAAAACCTTTCCCCAGATGCCTTCAGTCCAGAGATGAAATGTCACCTAAAGAAAGAAACAAAGTTGAAGGGGTTAGATCCCTGTTGAGAAAGTTATTTCCGGGGTTCTAGTTTGAATGATCTGTTTCCACACATCCTATCACTGATGTAAACACATCTCCTTATTTGACCTGCCAACATGGTGCCTCCCAGCTGCTCCAAACTGGTGGTCCATATTGTTCCTGTGGGGAAACGTGGACTTTCTGATCTACCTTTGGTGACTCCAAACACATCTGCCAAGCAAGGAGGAGAGAGGGCAATAAAAAACCAAAAACACTAGCGAGGGATGGAAAAAAGTTAGGGTGCTTCCCTAGTAGGCTTCTTTCTTTCCCAACTATATTTTGAGGGATGATATGGACCTGCTGCAGTTCTAATTGCAAGTGATAGACCTGTTCTGTCACACCAGACAATATCTTTACATTACAGAAAGCAAGTAGTATTTCACCTTGTGATGCTTCTCGGGGATACCCAGGATTGTGGGGCACCTCACTACCCCCTGTCCTTAGCGGGAGGATGCCTTGTCTGTGCCTGCTGTGGAACAGCTCAAGGCTCCACCGGCCATGGGGAATACAAGCACTCCCCTCTAGGCATCCACAGGCCCTGCTTTCCAGGTTAGCGATGGGCACACTATAACCTCCGAGCATGCCCCGGGAGTCTCCAGCCCCTGCTCCACTGGACAGTCCTAATAGTCACTGCTCCCAAGGAGGCAATACACCCCAGCTTACCAGTTTTACCTCAGATGATCCTTGAGGGGGCCATTTAGGGATCTGGGGCAAAATCTGTCTGGGGATTGGTCCTGCTTTGAGCAGGGGGTTGGACTAGATGACCTCCTGAGGTCCCTTCCCACCCTGATATTCTATGATCATAGCACCAATGAATACAGAGCATTTAGATATGGCTGTAGTGAAAACAAGAAAAGGTTTATTTTAACAAAGGGTAGAGGTTCAAATGATAGCAAGTATAATTATTGGAAACAAAGGATTACATGTAAAATAAAATCATCATCTGCATTCTAGAGTCTGCACTTATTGAACAAGGTGCTCTCATGTCTAAGTATTGTTCACCCAAAGATCCTTACAGCGTTTTACAGCCAGGTTGCCTGTGACCCTCCATTCAGAAGGCAAACACACTGTCAGCTTGCTTCCTAGGTGAAGAATCCTGGGTGTTTCTTTGCAACCCCAGATATATCAACACAGTGCTTTGATCTTTATTCATAAACCGGACACCTTCCTGTAGATTTTGCAGTCTCTTTTTTTCCCCACAATCTTAATGACCTTGTGGCTCAGTATGCAAATAAGCCTCCCTTGTGAAGCAGACAATACACATATGGCCAAACAAGGTGTCAGTTACCCCCTACATGAAAGGAATCTGTCCAAAGCATGTTGCCTGCCTCAGCTCCTGGGGGAATTCTGCGCCAGAAAGTTAAAAATTCTGCACACGATATTTTAAAATTCTGCATATTTTATTTGTCAAAATAACAATATAATCACGCTGGTTTCAATTATTTTGGTCATTTATTTCAAAATACCGGTCAGTAAATATGTCTGTAACAATACAGACAACACAAGAGATTCGGGAAATGTTTTTGACCAATAGATTCCTTACTACATATATTAATACAGAACTTAGAGTAATAATTCTTTTAACCTACAGTACAGAACTGTGTTTCCTGCACCCCTCAGAAGCAGTGCAAAGGCTTCGGGGTTTAGGGGTAACAGAGGAGCTGAGGGAGAGGGAAGTAATTGCTGGGAAGGAGCCTGGGAGTGAACTTGGAGGGTTGTTGGGTGTGGGTTGGAGAAGTATGGAACAGGTTTTTTGGGGGGAAGGGATTGTTAGGGAGTTGGGGAGCCTCATCCATGCAGACCCTGGCTGTTCACTAGCCTCTTCCATTCAGTCAGGCACATCTGCCCCTGTCCCCGGGTGTCCCTGCTCCCCCACTCCCCATTCAGCCAGGCATCTCTGTATATGTCCCCGTACACCCCCACTCTCCCTGTCCCCATGTGGCCCTGCATCCTCACTCAGCCAGGCATAGCTGCCCCTGTCCGCGTGTATTCCTGCACCCCCCACATCCCCATGTGGCCCTGCACCCCCTCGTTCAATATTTTCACCCCACTAGCTCCTGTGCCCTGGCCCCAGTCTATTCCCCTTGCTAGCCCTTCTGAACTCCAGTCTGTGTGACCTCCCCCCAGCAACCCCGTGTGTCCCGTTCTGTCTGTCCCCCTCATATGCTGTGCCTCCTCACCTGGCCCCTTAGGCAGGGCGCTATGAGGAAGTCAGCCTCTCCTCCCTCTCTGTGGCTGGTTGCTCAGGCCTGTGAGCCAGCTGCCCTTTAGTGCCACAGCAGCCCCTGGTGGACGAAAGGTGTAATTGAAGCGTGACCCCTCTTGCAGCTTTCTTTCGCCTCCACATCAGAATCCGTTATTGTGCGGGGTGGGGAAATCTGTAGGGGACATTAATTCTGCGCTTGCGCAGTGGTGCAGAATTCCCCCAGGAGTAAAATACTTTAAGAATTTAATTTCCAGTATAGATACCTAACTCCTTAAATATTATCCATACTATACATTTCAAAATGATTATAATGGCCAGTGAGCTACTGGCTCTCAGTAGAGACCTTACATGCCACCCTTTGGAGAACTAATATGCATATATCTGACTATGGGGATCCCGGTACCACCCCATGCATCCCCCGTGCCCTCTGCCAGTTGACACCAAGCAATCCCTGGGTGTCACACCTACAGCCTAAAACCGTGAATCTCAAATAGTGACTTGAGCCAAAATAGAATCTTCTGTAATATTGATGTACCCAGGGGTGGATAGATTCTAATCGCCAATGGGGATTAGAAAGCTTTCCCCGTGGAGTGGGAATGGTTACCAATCAGTAGTTAGGCTTTCCTCTCCCCAGTTCAGAGCTCCCGTGTGTGAATTTTTGCTGAGAGGATCTTTTCTCTCTATAATAGTCCTGTTTAAAGCCCTACTTAATTTGCGATGTTGCAGATCCCGCAATATTTAGCTTGCATTGCAATTTTGACAGCGGGAGTGCCAGCTGCCCCGGGACTGACAACGGGGGCTCCCACTGTCAGCCCCAGACTCCCGCTGTCAGCTTTTCCAAATTACCACAAATAATAAGGGTCCATTATTACTTTTCCGTGATTTTCCATGTCTTGTCCAGAACTCAGCTGCAATTCTTTGACAGACCTCCCGCAATTCAAGTAGGGCCTTAATCATGTGCAATATCAGTGAAGCTATGTAGCAAGTGCAAATCTCTATTCAGCTGGAAGCACACAGTTCTGATTCAAACCAGTTTGAATGTAGTCAGTTTTTGTGCTAGGATTGTTACGTAACACTTTGCTCTCGCATGTATTTCTTTACTGTAGGAGGTGATCAGAAATGTGGTCAGCCTGTTAGTTTCAAGACTTTTTATTACTGTTTCTTTTGTTGAAAGGAAAATTGGGAGGGAAACATCCCTGTATGGTTTCATCTGAAAGTTTTCTGCTGTTGAAGTGGTTTGTGTGGGTGATTGCTTAGAAATTACTGTAGTCATCTAGATTTATGTGGTAAAAAGACAGACAAAAACCTGTCCGAAAAGGACTCTTAGCATTACCTTAATTTAGCTTTTGTGGCTATTGTGTAAAATATATAGAAATATATGTGTGCATTAATAATCTGGCTAAGCATTTAGCTCTGCAAATGACTAAAATCAAATGGGTCTGATTCAGTGCACGCTGGTATCCTGAGTTGATTCCCAACATCCTGAACAGAAGAGAACTGGCACAATATATTAGTTATAAAGAGCGCATTGCTCTGTGTATTAAATATATGAACAAAATTCATCAAAAGGAAACTTTAAACTGCATTATGGGTTCGAATCTTATTCTGTTTATCTATCTAAGGTTTCTGAGCACCTCACAATCTTTAATATATTTGTCCCAACAGCTCTGTGAGGTAGGGAAGTGCTATTATCCCCATTTTACAGATGGTGAGCTAAGGCATGGCTGTGTTCCTTACCAGTGCGCTGAAAGAAATCAGTCATACAGGAAACTGAGTCCCTTTGATGCAAAGATACCCGTGTGTCAGGGAGTGACATAAGAATTTCACCCACCTTGCCTGGGCTAATGATAGAGCAGGTGCTAGTTATTCTCTGGCATAGGAAAGTCCAGTTTTGGGAACAGTCTAGTATGGAATAGCTCAGTGGTTTGAGCATTGGCCTGCTAAACCTAGGGTTGTGAGTTCAATCCTTGAGGGGGCTATTTAGGGATTTGGGGAAAAAATCTGTCTGGGGATTGGTCCTGCTTTGAGCAGGGGGTTGGACTAGATGACCTCCTGAGGTCCCTTCCAACCCTGATATTCTATGATTCTGACATCCAGTTCAGGGGGTAACTCACAGCAGAGGTGATGTAATTGGCTTTTAGTGACAGGAAGCACTAGAAACAACTACACTTTAGGGAAAATGCCCAGTGTGGCCATATGCACATTATATTGCACTGTCTGTGGTACAGGATTATACCACCCTGGAAGCAAAGGTTATATAACTTGATTTATAACTGAGAGCCATTCAGAGGCACACATCTTAGTTACCCAGCAAACTATTTTTTTCCCTGTAATTCATCCAATACCATTTTAGGGTGTGATGGCCCTTGATTCCCCATACACTGGCATTGTGAATTATAGACAAGTGGCCCAGTCCTATGCGGAAGATTTCCAGGAAGCGGGTGGTGCAGTCTTGACAGATTTTGAAGTAACAGACATGGAGATGGCTAAAGAGAGTCCTTCAGAAAGTGAAGACGGTAAGCACTCCCTCTTCTCTCTTTCTTGTAACATTGCAATCTATTTTCATAACAAATTTTGCCCTAAGGCTTTTATTGTAACTAAAAGTACTTGAAAGTGCTGTAGCTACTTTTCTCTCACATATTTTTGAAACTCTCTTTTTAGTAATAATATATTTGGCCCAAAGACAAAATTATGTCAGCTGGGATATTTCATCAAATTGAACAAGCCCACTTTTTTTCCAGGGCAGATCACCTTTAAGAAGAAAAGTTATAATTTTCAACAAAAACAACGAGGAGTCCTTGTGGCACCTTAGAGCAGGGATTCTCAAACTCCAGGTCGGGACCCCTCAGGGGGGTCACAAGGTTATTACATGGGGGGGCCACGAGCTGTCAGCCTCCACCCCAAACCCCGCTTTGCCTCCAGCATTTATAAAGGTGTTAAATATATAAAAAAGTGGTTTTAATGTATAAGGGGGGTCGCACTCAGAGGTTTGCTGTGTGAAAGGGGTCACCAGTACAAAAGTCTGAGAACCCCCGTCTTAGAGACTAACAAATAAATTTGTTAGTTTCTAAGGTGCCCCAAAGACTCCTCGTTGTTTTTGCTGATACAGACTAACACGGTTGCCTCTCTGAAACTTATAATTTTCAAGTGGACATAGCAAAAATGCCCAGTAAAATAGGACTCTCTCAGATGAAACAAGTTATTCTCTCAGGATAGTTTCTGACAGCTGAATATTGGGTGCACATGCTTATAACAGTGCTCTTTGCTTCTGTCTTGGCGAGCAAACTGGGTCTACTTCAGATACAGATCTCAGAACGTGGAAAGGAATAATACAATACATGAAGGAAACAGAAAATGGTTAGGTTTATATTTATGAATCCCATCAGAACAATGCTTGCTCCATAATCTGAGGTTCCCCGGTTGGACTCCAATCCTGAAAAGTTGGCTGTACTATCGGTTTTCTTTTTCTAGCATGGATTCTATTAACCTCTTTATATCTAATTCTCTTGCAGGGATGAAATATCCAGTTGTTGTTAGAAACTCTAAGGTAAGAATTAAACCTAATATTGAATTGATTAATAGGAAAAAAATCTGCTGCTTTTCTTCTTGGGAGTTACTGGCATGCCGTGGAAAAACTAATCATATAATTCAAAAAACACTAAAACATTGATAACATTGGACGGGCTGTGCTAGATAATACAATACCTGTTTATGAAGGCAAACTGACATGGTACACAGATGGCTAGATGTTAAGATTTTACTGTAGATTGGTAATGATATTAAAATATGTTGCATACTCTTTGTTTCATTCAGTTGACTGGTCTATATTTGATCATTTAGGCCTTTCGTCTTGTTTGTTTGTGCTTTCCAACCACTATCTTCCCCACTTGTCTTTAGCTGTTGAAACTGCTTCTGAATTATTTTACCAGGACGCTCATTGGGTTTCCCTCTGTGTCCGATTCCTTAGTTCTCTGGATGTTTGTTTCATCTGGTTTGTTCTTTGATATTTTTAAATGTCTTATAACTTAGTTTAATGCATCGTGCTTAGTTTCCAGTAGGTGCCCTATCAATGCGTTTCTCAATAGTAATAATCATGAGATTTTAATTCTAGCCGATACCAATTTTAGACTTAACGTTTGTTGTATGTAAATGCCTTGGGGCTAAAATTTGGAGTGCTAATCTTAATGATCTCATTATAGATTTTTGCCTGAGGTATTATTTTAGTGCAGTTTTATTATGAGGTTTGGTTGTTCAGAAATTTCTTTTTCAGGTTTGTCGTTCAGCTCCTGCCTCCACTATAATCAATTTAAAATTACAAGGAAATATTTTTTATAACTTGAAAGCTATAAAGTACAATATAAAATGATGTGTGGATTGTAATTATTATTGCAGCTCCGTTCATGCTGCTTCTGATTGTGCCCCTTCCATTTTCATGAGTTAAAAAACAAACAAAAAACCTTTCAAGTTATAGGAACCCTTCCACCCCACCCCTCCAAAAAAAGTTTCCTCTGCAATAACTTTAAAGTGATAGTTAGAATTTTTAATGTAAATAAGAATAAGAAACCCAGCACTTGAAAACAGAGTAATGCCAAATTACTTTTCCTCTTCAGTGTTGAATATGCAATTACATAGAGCTCTTGGGTACACAAACTATGAATTGACACTGCCTTTAGAACTGTAGCTTCTCACAGTTCGTGGAGTGAAGTTGATTTTTGAGAGTAAAGAGATCCTTTAAAAAAAACCAAACCCTTATTTAATCAAACACACGGTGGTTGGTTAGATACAGCACCGCTATAATAGACTCCAGCAACAAAAACCTGGCAGGGAGCTGCATGCTGGAATGACACCAGTATTCCTGATGTTTGAGTGAAATAGGGAAATTCCAAGGGAAAAAGTTCAGTTACCTGGAGGATCTAAATCTCTGATTTAGGCATGATGGGTCTTTGTGTATTATACACACACACATTTATTTTACAGGGCAAACTGCTATGTTCCATGTGTTTCACTTGAGGAAGGCAATCCAACAACTGATACATTAGTTAATTTTTTCCTATAAGGATTCTTCCAACTTTTTGTAAACTACTTGCTGTATGACTATTTTAGGAAGCCAGATGTAGAGGCACTGCCCTCTCTTTCAGGGTGGGGAAGGAAGGAAGGAAGAATATTTTCAAGAATTAAATAAAAATAAACTACAAAAATGTTACCCACTTCCAGCATGCAAAATACCTGATCTTTCAAAGGCGTGATTGTTGTTCTTTCTGATCTTGGCTTGTTTTTTATTGGTTTATAGGTTAATTTTTCTTCATCTTCATCTGTTGAATTTGTAGTTGTGGGGTTTGTTTTTTGGCAGGGAGAGGAAATCCGCTGTCAACATATCGTGACCTGTGCAGGACTCTACTCAGACCGCCTCTCCGAAATCAGTGGATGCAGCCGTGAGCCTCGCATTGTGCCCTTCCGTGGAGACTACTTGGTGTTAAAGCCAGAAAAATGCTATATGGTTAAAGGAAACATTTATCCAGTACGTAATATTCTGTGCATTTCACAATGTGAACCGAGAGCTGCTGACACAGCTTCACGGTTTTGGGTAGTCTTTTTAAAAAAAATTAAGTATTGAATTGTTTAAATTAGAATTATGGCAGTTGACTTTCAGTAGAGATGCCCAGGTACATAATATACTCACTTGACTTTTACCAGGATAGCTGAAGACAAAATAACAAATGATAGTTATTGTTACCCACCAGAGTGATTACTTGCCCAGTGTGAGGATAGTAATTATTTGGCCCGTGTGAGGATAATCTTGAAAGGCTGTAATAAACATTTTTTTCTCTTCTATTATTATCTTTTGACTAACTTCTAAGTCCACAGTAAATCATAAATGTTTTCTCTGTGTCTCCTGGAAAGTGACTGACTTTCACATTCCTGAGAATGTTATTGGATCAAACAATTACATTGTTGTCTCTAAATCTGTTTTGAATGGGGTTACAGTTCTCGTTTTCTGCTGCAGGTTCCTGATCCTCGGTTTCCCTTTCTGGGAGTTCATTTCACACCGAGGATGGACGGCAGTGTTTGGCTTGGTCCTAATGCAGTGCTAGCCTTTAAGCGAGAGGGTTATAAACTCTATGACTTCAGTGCCGGAGACTTTATAGATGCAGTTGTATACAGGTAATATCTTCATTTCAATGGGTGTTTGTTTGTTTGTTGCTGAATGAAGGGATCCACCACTTCTCTGTCAGAAGCTCCCCACTTTTGTCACACCTCCACCATGAGTGCCCTGCATCTCATTTGTCTCCTTTGGAGGAGGAATAAATGAGACTGTCTCTGATTGTGTAGAGGAGGTCAGTGTTGAGTGACACGAGGCACTTGTTTTCCATTCCACACACCCAAACAGTACCTGATTATGTTTTCACTGAAGTATATGGCAAGAAAAAGAGCCTATTACAGCTTTCAATTCCTATTATCTCCAGAGGAAGGGACCCATTATCTCTGAGGTTGCTCAGCAGAAGGACCGAACATGACTAATTTTCCTTTCTTGAAGGATACAGTTTGCAACATGCCTGTATAGGTGACCAGAGAGATTTTAGCTGCGGGGAATGGTTAATAATTCTCTCTTGCACCCACAACCAGGCAGAGGAGAGACGCCTTCCCCTCCTCAGAAGCTCATTGCTCTTTTCCTAATGGTTGTGGATGATGCCTCTGGAGTGGTTTCTGTCTCCTCCTTTAAATGTGTGTAGGGTTTTCAATCCTTTGTCCTGCTCTCCCAAAGAAGAATCCCGAAGTTATCCCTGGATGCTAGTCCCTCCTAACATCCGCAGAAAGAGCTTCATTTCTAAAACTTACATGAGCTTGTAGCAGGTTTCACTCAGGGGCCAGCTTCCCTTGTGATCAGGCCTCAGCCAAACAGTTTCTCCAAGCCTGGAGACAGTTTCCGGGCAGTCCAGGGGCCTGGCAGCCAAGCCACAGTTCGTCACCCTCACAGAGTCCTCCAAGAACTCTCAGGGGGCTGGGGGAAGAGGGAAGGATAGGGGGACCCGGGCCCTCCTCCACTGTGTCCTGGCTCAGGACCCAAAGGGGGAGAGGCGAGGAGTGGCTCAGTCCTATCTGGCAGCCACTCCAGATCAGCCTCCCCTGAACTATTTCCTACCTTCCCTGTTTCCCTTCAGGTTGGGATGTGGCCCCAGCCGCCTTCTTACAGTCTCAGTAGTTCAGGGCATCAGCTGGGGGAGGGGATGCTTCCTAGCTCACCCTCAGAGTTCAGTTGTCCCCTCACTTAGTCAGGGGAAGGGGGTTCCTGGCTGAGCCTTACTCACAGTCACGGTCCTTCCCTTGTAGACCTCTTTGCCTCAGCAGCTGCAGCCTGCCTGCCTTCTTGCAGCCAGTCTCTCCTCCACCTTCCCCCCTGCTGGACTTCCAGAGCTCTCTTTTAAGCAGATCCTCCATCGGGAGCATGCCTGGCAGCTGCTGAGGGGCGGGGCCTTCTTGGCCCAATACTGTTCCACCACTCCTGGGACCTTGGAGTGGGGTCTGTAAAGCCCATCACAGAGCTCTACAAACCAGACTGACTCGTGTAGGGAAGGAGTCCTACACTGGAGGAAAGGGTGACGTCCTTAGAAGCAGAAGGAGCCATGTGGTAATTCTCCTAGCCAATCCGAGAAGGTCATTGGATGGGGATGGGAAGCTGATTGCACAATCCACATTTGATACTGAGTGTAGATTGTAATGTTTTGATATGGTACGTTATCAGAGGTGCATGTCTGCACTTTGTATGCAGGAGGCCATTCTGTTACCTACAAATGTTGTTGTGTCTCACTCTAGTGGTTTATGGAAACTGGTGTTCAGAAACATCTCTTACGGAATGAGTGAAATCTACAGAGCATGTTTCCTTAGTGCACAGGTGAAGCAACTTCAAAAGTTCATCCCTGAAGTTACCATCAGTGATATACTCAGGTAAAAACACTGTTTAGTATCTAGCTGTTCGTTAAACCTTATTGTACAGATTAATAAATCTGACATTAGTTCCCTCCCGTCCCAACTGAGATTTCGCTTGGAAAACTGCTAATATATCCTGGGGAGGGAGCAAATTCGACACTGATACTTAATGAGGGGGAGAAATCTGGGAGGTAGTAAAGTTGGAAGAGAACTACGGTTGACAGGGGCTATAGACAAGTGTTTGCAATGTGATAGAGACGTGGAAAAGGCCAATGCCATTTGGCCTGCATACTCAAAAGCTTCATATCACAGGAGGAGATAATAGTCCCTCTGTATGACCAGTCTGATCCCATCTACAAAATCCTGTTCAGTTCATTGTCCTTCATTGTGAGAAAGATGGACAAGTTTGGAGGACTTTAGAGAGTAGCAACAGAAATGATTAGGAAGCTGGAGAGACTGATATAGGAGGAAAATTAAAGTAGCTAAAATATGCCCAATTTGGCTGACGGGGACTTATGCTTCTCAATATTTGGAGAGTGTAAAAATCAAGAAGGAAAGGAAAGAAATCTAGCACAATAAAAGTGAGCTCTCCAAACTGGTGGAATAGATAGCTGCCATAGCACTCTGTCCAAAAGTTATATGTGTGACAGAGTTTTCTTTTTTCCGGACCATGTTTTTTCTTATAAGGAGAAAAGCTAAACAATATACTCTGATATAACCAGAAACAAAACAGAAAATCCTCTGCCTGGGTAATCACCCCAGCCATGCTCCACTGGCTGTGGGACCCGGCCTTCCCCAAGCGTCCTCCCCTTCTGCCTAGCAAGCAGTTCTGAAGTTTCCTGCTTTCCTTCAAGAACCTGATGGAGCCTCAAGTCCTCAGTCTTGCTCTCCCAGAGCACCTGCGTGAGGTATGAACAGAGTGTGCTTGGAAATCTGGCAGGGCCTCTGTACTCTGTCATAAGGTCTGACTAGGAGTAATGAGGTGAAAGTGAGTGGGGAGAATTGAGGTTAAATATCAGGTTAACCTTCCTCACCGGGCCGTCTGTTAGGATGGCCAAGAGATAATTTCTCTAGGGGAAGTGGCACATGCCCCATTACTTGGGACACTGGGAAGCAAGCCGTACACAGCAACGGGCCAGAGATGGACTAGAAAACCTGATAGGTCTTTTCAGTTGGTAGAGTCTACGATCCCAAGTAGTGGGAGTGCTGCGGACACTGCACAGCAAAGACCCTGTTGGGGATCGCTGCTCTGGTTTTTAACAACCTGTTCTGTTGGGAGCAACATGGATGGGGGTCTGGGAACAACAGCCTGCCCTCCGTATGGGGGAGAATGGTGCGGTAATGTGGGGCTTTTGTGGGAAGATGAAAATGGGGGATGGTTGGAAAATTTCAGGGGGTCAGAGGATCCTAGAGGAAGAACCCTGAGGTGCAAGATGGAAGAGGAACTCTCCTCTTTGTGGCTTATGCTTGTTTCCACCTAGTAAAGCAGCTATAGTGGTTCTTGTTTCTGACACAAAACCAGTAACAATCTTCTGATTTTCTGGTAGCCAGGAGAAGAATGTTAGGGTACGCTACACTGCAACGTAAGGCTAGGATTCAAACTCCGTCTCAAGCCTAGCCCCCTCCCGTCTACACACAAATCATGCTAACCCAGGGCTCGGACCCAGGACCCCACAGAGGTGCAGGGTCCAAGCCTGAGTCAAGCATTCAAGCCCTAATGCTTTCCAGTGTAGACGCAGCCCCGCTGGACTTGAGCTCTCGAAGTCTGCCAAAAGTATTCTACAGTCCCATGGGCCAACTTTCTTTGTCCTTTGGACAGTCGAATTTTCCCACACTGCACCACGAACAAAGGGCGAGAGCAGCCACGTTTTGGGAGGGCGCTAGGAAGTCTGGGACATAGATGGTTGGGCTCGGGCCAGCATAATGCAATGTAGATGCCAGAGCCCTAAGTTTCAGTAATTCCTGGGGGTTACAAATGAGTGTAGCCTCAAGCCCTAGGTTAACAAACCCACGGTCTTTTAACTTGAGTTCTCCTACGCCTGGGTTTACACTGCAGTGTAGACATACCCCAGTGCAGTGTTTCTCAAATGCGGCCACCAGGGGCTTTTTTTGCGGCCACATCCTCCTGGGCTGATATGGGGGGGGGGGAGGAGGGGGAAGGAAGCAGTGGCCCCTCTCCCAGGTCCACCAGTGGGGATTCGGCCCTGCCCCCCTATGGAGAGACAAACGCTGGAGTTGCAGGCAGCTGGTGAATGCCCCACTTTCCCGAGGGCGGGTGGGCAGTCTTTAGCCACAGGGCTTCGGGTTCCATCCACGCGATAGCAGGCTCTGGTTCCAGGCTCACCACCCACACCGTCATCTTCACTCTGAGGTCACCAAAAAATTTGTTGTGAGAACTCCTGCTGTGGCTGGCCGGTGTCAGCTGACTTGGGCTCCGGTTACAGGGCTGTTTAATTGCAATGCAGATGCTCTGGCTGGAGTCAGGGTTCTGGGACCCTGCAAGGGGGGCGGGTCCCACAGGCCAGGCTCCAGCCCAAACCCAAACAGCTATACTGCAGTTAAACAGGCCCTGTAGCCCCAAGCCCTACAAGCCCAAGTCAACTGACACGGGTTAGTTGCGGGTGTTTAACTGCAGTGTAGACATATCCTTAGAGAACTCCAAAAGAGAGAACCAAACCATTAGTGTTTGTATTGAAATGGTAGGCAGGCAGAGCAATTCCTATATGTAGGTTGTTGTAGCCATAGGATCCAGGATATTAGAGAGAGAAGGTTCATGCTGTACTATCTTGTATTGGACCAACTTCTGTTGGTGAGAGGGACAAGCTGTGTAAGCTCGAAAGCTTGTCTTTCTCACCAACAGAAGTTAGTCCAATACAAGAGCAATTCCTAGACTGATTTGCAATCGGAAAGATGTAGTAACTACTTTTTGCCACAAGAAGGTTTTTGAGTTTGAGGACCTTTCAAGAACTCCTTCTACTGTACTCCAGTGTATTTTGGAAATTGGATCATCAAAACCAGGTCATCAACTATTATTTTTAATTTCAAACTTTGGGAAATTAAAGGAATTTGTTAAAGTCAGCTGGCTTGAAGAGCTCAAGGACTTAAATACAGAGGAGGCTTGGAACTTCTTCAGATCAGCTATACCAAAACTATCTGAAATTTGCATCCCAAGAGGAAGAAACTTGTAGGAAAAAGCTCCAGACCCAGCTGGATGAATAACCACCTCAGAAAGGTTATTAGGAGTAAGCAGAGAGCCTATAGCGAATGGAAAAAGGGGTTAATTAGAAAATGTAGGAATAATGTGAGAATTGCTAAAAGTCAATCTGAATTCGCTCTTGCCAAGGAAATTAAAATAAATAAGAGGGTTTTTATTTATATAAATAAAGAGAGAATAAGAAAGGATGAGGTTGGGCCACTATTCAGCGTGAATGGGAATGAGATTAAAGATAATCTAGGTGCAGGTGTACAGCCCAAAAATTAAATGAATACTTTGCCTTGGTTTTCAATTACCATGATGATATAGAACATGTGCATGAAGGTAAGTGTGGCTGACGGGAATGAGTGTCTACAAGTGGAAATGACCACATCTCAGATGGAAGAAAAACTTAGATCTTAATGCACTGGGGGGACTGGGTAAGTTCTACCTCAGCATACTGAAATAACTGGCACATGAGATTGCTAGTTTGCTAGCAAGGATTTTTAATAAATCTATCTATCCAGGGGGAGTGCTGTATGACTAGAGAATAGCTAATGTCATACCTATATTTTTTAAAGGGGGAAAAATGATCCAGGCTTTTAAACCTGTTACTCTGACCTCAATAGTAGGCAGGATTTTAGGACAAATTGTGAAGAAAAGAATAATTAAATTCACAGAGGTAAATGGTAAAGGAGGTGCAATGCAACATGGATTTACCAAAGGTAGATTGTGCCAGACTAACCAGATTTCCTTCTTTGAGAAAATAATTGATTTTTTTAGATAAGGGAAATG
Organism: Emys orbicularis; assembly: GCF_028017835.1. NCBI lineage: Eukaryota > Metazoa > Chordata > Testudines > Emydidae > Emys > Emys orbicularis. The sequence goes on along the minus strand of NC_088686.1, from coordinate 7,351,796 downwards.
CAGTAGATCTAATATACATGGACTTCAGTAAAGCATTTGACACAGTGCTACATGGTAAATTATTAGTTAAATGAGGGAAGATGTGGATCAGAACAAGCGTTGTAAGGGGAATTGACTAAAGGAGAGAAGGCAACGGGTTGTGATGAAAGGCAAAAGATCAGACTGGAGGGAGGTTACAATTGAAGTTTCTTAGGGATCAGTTTTGGGACAAGTCTTATTCAATATTTGTATTAATGACCTTGACACACAACGTAAGAGTGCGCTAATGAGATTTGCTGATAATACTAAATTGGGAGGCACCATCAATACCGAGGAGGATCGGAACATTTCACAGGAAGATCTGGGTGACCTTGAAGACTGGAGTGACAGAAATGGGATAAAATTCAAGAGTACAAAGTGGAAGGTCATGTACTTGGGGTCTAATAATAAGGATTTCTGCTACAAGCTGGGGGCTCGTTGGTCGGAAGCAACAGAGTAGGAGAGAGACCTGGGTGTGTCGGTCGATCACACAATGACAATGAACCCCCAGTACTGATGTGGCTGTGAAAAAGGGAAATGTAAGCCTAGTGTGTATTAGGTGAAGCATTTCCAGTAGAGACAGAAGAGACTGGGTGCCTGGGCAACAAAATGGCAGATGAAATTCAGTGTTGTTAAATGCAAAGTAATGCACATTGGAAAACATAATCCCAACTATCCATATAAATTGATGGGGTGTAAATTAGCTGTTACCACTCAAGAAAGAGATCTTGGAGTCATTGTGGATACTTCTCTGGAAGCATCCACTCAATGTGCAGCGGCAGTCAAAAAAGCGAACAGAATGTTGGGGACCATTAGGAAAGGGATAGATAATAAGACAGAAAATATCATATTGCCTCTGTACGCACACATCTTGAATACTATGTGCAGATCTGGTCGCCCCATCTCAAAAAAGGTATATTGGCATTGGAAAAGGTACAGAAAAGGGCAACAAAAATGATTAGGGGTATGGAACAGCTTCCATATAAGGAGAGATTAATAAGACTGGAACTTTTCAGCTTGGATAAGACACAACTAAGGGGAGATATGATAGAGGTCTATAAAATCATTCCTGGTATGGAGAAAGTAAATAAGGAAGTGTTATTTACTCCTTCTCATAACACAAGGGGTCACCAAATAAAATTAATAGGCAGCAGGTTTAAAACAAACAAAAGGAAAAATTTCTTCACACAACACAGTCAACCTGTGGAACTTCTTGCCAGAGGTGGTTGTGAAGGCCAAGACACTAACAGGGTTCAAAAAAGAACTAGATACATTCATGGAGGATAGGTCCATCAATGGCTATTAGCCAGGATTGCAGAATTGTTGTTCACGTCCATTCCAATACCCACCCTCCTACCCCTCTGTCGGAGTAGCCGGCAAGAAGGCACTGAGGGGGTGGCGGGTCGGCAGGGTCATATATTGAGCGCCACGAAGGCACCACTCCAGGGGGCTTCCCAGCCAACCTGACGGGAACTGCTAAGGGGAAAAGTTTCGTGCACGTGGCGCGATTGGAATGGACATGAACAACACATCTCGAAGAACAACAGTTACAAGAAAGTGAGTAACCGCTTTTTGCGGGTGCTGGGGGGTGCTGGTGGCCTGTGCTCTACAGGAGGTCAGAGGAGATAATCTGGGGTCCCTTCTGGCCTTAAACTCTGTGATTCTATATTAAACCACTCGCTGCCAAAGTGCTGTTTGCATTACTGCTTTTGAGACCTTTTAAATGTTATACACTGCTCAGATGTCTGCATCACTGGGATAAATTGTGTGAACCACAAATATGCAGATATCCCCAGTGCTTTGAAATGTCTTAAAGAATTGACATTCCTAATCATCTTGCAATCCTTGTCATCATCATTTCTAAAATTAGCATCAATACAAGATTAATGCTTGTAGAAGTCTAGAAAGGCCATATGCAAACCACTCGAATTTAAATTTCAATCTGTTCCTGTATGTGACATCCCACCCTGCTGGATTCGGCCTGTTGGTATGCCACGTTAAGGGCTGCTACAGAAAAGCTTGGTCCACTCCCAGTCTAAGCGCTGTCTAAAGCAAATTATTCTGGAATAGCTTTGCTGATTATAACAGTGGATTAAGCTAATTTGGAATAAGACACTCTTCTTCAGGAGTATGAGCGTCCACACATGGAGTTAATCAGGAATAGCTAGTCTTCTTTAAATTCAGGCTAGGTCTACACTACGGGGGGAGGGGGAGGGGGGGGAGGTCGACCTAAGATATGCAACTTCAGCTAGGTGAATAGCGTAGCTGAAGTTGCGTATTTTAGGTCGATTTACCTGGCTGTGAGGATGGCGGCGAGTCGACCGCTGCCGCTCCCCCGCCGACTCCACTTCCGCCTCTCGCTGCGGTGGGGTTCCGTAGTCGACGGCAGAGTGATCGGGGATCGATTTATCGCGTCTAGACGCGATAAAATCGATCCCTGATAGATCGCTACCCTCCGATCCGGGGTAGTGAAGACGTGCCCTCACACCCTACCTTATTCCAGATTAACTGTCATGTGTAGACAAGCCCTGAGGCTTGAGTGAAGAATCCTTATATGGCTAATATTACTGGCATGCAGAGAATCATCGGGGTAAACTCAAGATGGAAGCCTTGCATGTAGCCTTCTCCCTGCTCAAAGAGTTTTTAAACGAACATGGCTGGCTTACAGTCATTCTGTCACATAAGCATCCAGTGCACAAACTGCAGGGCAAGCCTAAGGGTGGTGGAATGATTAGGATGCTAGCCTGGGACTTGGGAGACCCGGTTCAATTCCCTGCTTGGCCTGTGTGACCTAGAGCAAGTCGCTTTGGGCTTGTCAACATGGGGAAACTTACTGGCATAACCATCCTTGTACAATTATACTGCTGTATTCATATCAGAATGACACCCAGTGTAGACACTTATTATGGACTAAGGGTGCCCTTTTCCCATTTAGTGACCTAAACCAAACAGGGAAAAGGCACTTTTGTTCTGGAATAACAGTGCACTCACAGAGAGTTATAGCAATATAATTATACCAGTAAACTTCTTTGTGTTGACAAGCCCTTAGTTTTTCCATGCCTCAGTTCCCCCTCTGTAAAATAAAGAAGCTCCTATTATCCCCATCTCACAGAGTGCTGTGAGGGTGAACACATGAAAAGATTGTAAGACATTGGATACAGTGGTAAAGGAGGCCATACAAATACCGATGATAGATGTGATCAATCCAGTAAACAGGTATGCTGCTGCATTCGGCACTGCTTGCAAACTGCCCTACAGGAAGCTCCACTAAGAGAGAAATACAATAACTGAGCCTCATAGTCATATTTCACTGCTGGGATGTCAGCATGGAATAGCTGTCTATGACTACAGCCTACACAAATTGCACAGCTGCAGAATATTTTTTCCATGTCACATCTGACTTACGGCTTTCCATAGGAAGGGCACGGTGCCCCAAATGGTCCAAATATTCTTTAGTAATAAAATCTCTATACAACAGTATGTATGTAGGGTAAGTATAATCGTGGCTGTGAGCTAATATCTGTCTCCCTTATTGACAAGAGAAAATCGGAGAAAATATGGATATTTGTGGCAGAAGTATTTTGGTGGTGTTTATGCTAAATGACTTGCCCAGACCTCAGGGGGTGAGTAAGTGTCAGAGCTTGGATTAGATCTAGTGTAGTTGTATTTTTAGACCACATCTCTCTCAGGTTTAGACTGAAATAGACTAGCGCTGGTCTGCTTCCTTGTTTCTGTGACCTGCTAGTACAATTTCTAGCGTTCCCCATCTCACCTCAAGGGGATTCAGAAGTAACACCATGTTAGAAACCTACATGTTTTGTAACTGATCGTTGTTAATTCCTAGGTCCTGGTTCACTTTTAAATGCCCTAATGGGAATTGACAGTATTTTGTTTAGCATTTCTCACAACTTGGTGTGGTTTATTAGATAATATTGGCCCCTCATTACCAAGTCTTCCTTTGTTTTTGCAGGGGTCCATCTGGAGTAAGAGCGCAGGCCTTGGACCAGGATGGAAATTTGGTAGATGACTTTGTATTTGATGGAGGCACTGGCGATATTGGAAGCCGAGTTCTTCATGTCAGAAATGCCCCATCTCCTGCCGCTACCTCCTCCCTTGCCATTGCAAAAATGATTGCCGATGAAGTGGAGCGAAGATTTGGCTTGTGAAATGAACCGGCACCACACTGGTTGTATCCACTCTTGGTTAGCTGTGTGACTGCACTGAATGAAGTCTGCGGTTTGTCAGAGTGAAGATAAATTGGAAGTCGTCTTGTTCGGCAAATGAACACTGTCCTTTAGGCTGTAGAATACAAAACTGACAATTCCGTTGTTTGCTTCCATAAGCCTTTACTTCTCTACTTACTAAACCTAGGAGATGTGAGATCAGATAAGTTCTGGGGGAATGGAGGGCACCCCCAAAATACTGTATTAATGGAGGGACAGGAATCAGTGAGTGCCCAGCTGGAAGAGAGAAAAGAGCCACCTTCAACTGCAGAGGCAGTGACATCTCCTTCCCCAACAAAGAGCTGCCTCTCTGCGCGTGGTGCTAGCACTAACTGCTGCTCTATGGTCACTAGGGGGCTGTAGGAGGAACCGAAAGAGTCATTGCCAAATGGGCTGCCCTCACTCTGATTTCCCATGTTCTCTGGTTTAAACAGGACCTCTCAGCATCTCCACTGCAGCAAGGTGGCCCCTTGAGGCATCATGGCCAGGGAGAGGCTGTGATGGTCCCTCCCTCTTTCAAGAGATTGGGGAATTCACCTCCCCACTAATGAACAAAATGAGAAAAACTGGTGAACGCCCTTTAAGGAATGTGGAATATGGAAGTACTGTAAACAATCCTTTGCCATTGCATCATTGGGGAACCGCTGCAAATGTTGTTTGACATTCAGAGCTTTCTCCCTTAAAAGATGATTTCATAGAATACCAGGGTTGGAAGGGACCTCAGGAGGTCATCTAGTCCAACCCCCTGCTCAAAGCAGGACCCATCCCCAAACAGATTTTTTGCTCCAGATCCCTGAATGACCCCCTGTCAAGGCTGTATCCCTACTTTGAACTTTAGGGTACAAATGTAGGGGCCTGCATGAAGACTTCTAAGCTTATCTACCAGCTTAGCTCTGGTCCGCTGCCACCATCTTAAGAATTCCCTCCCTGGGAAGCCTTGAGAAACCTTTCACCAATTCCCTGGTGAATACAGATCCAAACTCCTTGGATCTTAAACAAGGAGAAATTGACCCTTCCCCCCTCCTTCCTTTCACCAACTCCTGGTGAATACAGATCCAAATCCCCTTTGGATCTTAAAACAAGGAGAAATCAATCAGGTTCTTAAAAAGAAGGCTTTTAATTAAAGAAAAAGGTAAAAATCATCTCTGCAAAATCAGTATGGAAAATAACTTTACAGGGTAATCAAACTTAAAGAGCTCAGAGGACCCCCCTCTTCTGTCTTAGGTTCAAAGTACAGCAAACAAAAATAAACACTCTGGTAAAAGGTACATTTACAAGTTGAGAAAACAAAGTAAATCTAAGACGCCTTGCCTGGCTTTTACTTACAATTTTGAAATAAGAGAGACTTGTTTAGAAAGATGGGGAGAACCTGGATTGATGTCTGGTCCCTCTCAGTCCCAAGAGCGAACAACCCCTTAAACAAAGGACACACACAAAAGCCTTTCCCCCCCCAAGATTTGAAAGTATCTTGTCCCCTTATTGGTCCTTGGGGTCAGGTGTCAGCCAGGTTACCCGAGCTTCTTAACCCTTTACAGGTAAAAGGATTTGGAGTCTCTGGCTAGGAGGGATTCCATAGCACTGTACACAGGAGAGCTGTCACCCTTCCCTTTATAGTTATGACACGCCCCCCAAATCACAGATAGTGTTGGACGTCCGGTTCCACACTGGCTGTGATTTCTTCCTGGAGCTCTAGGAGAAAACAGAGTTAATAAAACACATGTACCTTTAGACATACTACTGATTATATAAAAACTAACTATGTTTTATTTCAAGAACAATTGTTAACCAGTTAACTCTGGGAAACTTTCCCGGGAGAGTGCATCAGCCACTTTGTTAGAAGCTCCCGAAATGTGTTGTATTTCAAAATCAAAATCTTGGAGAGCTAAACTCCACCGAAGAAGTTTTTTGTTATTTCCCTTGGCGGTATGAAGCCACTGTAGCGCAGCATGGTCTGTTTGTAGTTGGAACCGCCGTCCCCAAACATATGGGCGTAGCTTTTTCAGCGCGTACACAATGGCGTAGCATTCCTTTTTGCTGATTGACCAGTGGCTTTCCCTCTCAGACAGTTTCTTGCTGAGAAACACGACAGGATGGAATTCTTGATCCGGTCCTTCCTGCATTAAAACTGCTCCCACGCCTCGCTCGGACGGATCTGTGGTTACTAGGAACGGTTTGTCAAAGTCTGGGGCCCTTAGCACAGGGTCAGACATGAGTGTTGCCTTAAGCTGGTTAAAGGCCTTTTGACACTTATCAGTCCACTGAACTGCATTTGGCTGTTTCTTTCTGGTTAGGTCTGTCAGCGGGGCGGCGATTTGGCTGTAGTCTGGTACAAATCGCCTATAATATCCGGCCAAGCCTAAGAAGGATTGGACCTGTTTCTTTGACTTTGGAACCGGCCACTTTTGGATAGCATCCACTTTGGCCTGTAGGGGATTTATAGTTCCTTGACCCACCTGGTGCCCCAGGTATGTCACTCTGTTTTGGCCTATTTGACACTTTTTAGCCTTAACAGTTAGTCCTGCCTGCCGGATGCGCTCGAAGACTTTTTTCAGGTGCTCCAGGTGTTCTGTCCATGAATCAGAAAAAATGGCCACATCATCGAGATAGGCAACGGCAGATTCCCCCAATCCCGCTAAGAGACCATCTACAAGTCTTTGGAAGGTGGCGGGTGCATTTCGCAACCCGAAAGGGAGTACATTGAATTCATACACCCCTGCCTGGGTGACGAAGGCGGACCTTTCCTTAGCGGGTTCATCTAGTGGTACTTGCCAGTACCCCTTGGTTAAGTCTAAAGTAGAGATGAATTGGGCATGTCCCAATTTCTCCAATAGCTCATCTGTGCGTGGCATTGGATAGTTGTCAGGACGAGTTACAGCATTTAGCTTACGGTAGTCCACGCAAAAGCGTATTTCCCCATCTGGTTTGGGAACTAGAACCACTGGAGATGCCCATGCACTGGTAGAGGGGCGGATTATACCCATCTGTAGCATGTCCTGGTTCTCCCTTTGTATAGCCGCTTGGGCATGAGGTGACTCCCGGTAGGGTGGGGTTCTAATTGGGTGAGCATTACCTGTGTCAATGGAGTGGTATGCCCGTTCGGTCCGTCCTGGAGTGGCTGAGAAAATCGGTGCAAAGCTTGTGCACAGCTCCTTTATCTGCTGTCGCTGCAGACGTCCCAGGGTCGTGGAGAGGTTCACCTCTTCCACGCCACCATTCCTTTTTCCTTCATAGTAGACACCTGCAGGCCACTCCGTGTCATCAGTTTCCTGGGCTGTAAACTGGCAAACGTTTAATTCTCTAGAATAAAAGGGCTTAAGAGAATTAACATGGTATACCTTAGGCTTTATGTTGGAGGTGGGGGAGGCTATGAGATAGTTAACAGCTCCTAGGCGCTCCTGGACCGTGAATGGTCCTTCCCACGACGCTTCCATTTTATGGGCCTGGAGCGCCTTTAAGACCATGACTTGGTCTCCTACTTTGAAGGACCGTTCTCTGGAATGTTTATCATACCAGGCCTTTTGCTCTTCCTGAGCATCCTTTAGGTTTTCTTTAGCAAGGGCTAAAGAGTGTCGGAGGGTGTTTTGTAGGTTGCTTACAAAGTCTAGAATGTTAGTTCCTGGAGAAGGCGTAAACCCCTCCCATTGCTGCTTCACCAACTGTAATGGCCCCTTAACCTCGCGGCCATACACAAGTTCAAATGGTGAAAACCCTAAACTGGGATGTGGTACAGCCCTGTAGGCAAAAAGCAACTGCTGCAACACTAGGTCCCAATCATTGGAGTGTTCATTTACGAATTTACGTATCATGGCCCCCAAAGTTCCATTAAACCTCTCCACCAGACCATTGGTTTGATGGTGATGAGGGGTGGCAACCAAGTGATTCACCCCATGAGCTTCCCACAGGTTTTTCATGTTCCCTGCCAGGAAATTAGTTCCCGAATCTGTAAGGATGTCGGAGGGCCAACCTACCCTGGCAAAAATGTCTGCTAATGCCTGGCACACACTTTTAGCCTTGATGTTGCTTAAGGGTACAGCTTCCGGCCATCGGGTAGCAAAATCCATGAAAGTCAGTACGTACTGCTTTCCTCTGGGTGTCTTCTTTGGGAAAGGACCCAGAATATCCACAGCTACTCGCTGAAATGGGACCTCAATTATGGGTAGTGGCTGGAGAGGGGCTTTAACCTGGTCTTGGGGCTTTCCCACTCGTTGGCACACCTCACAAGACCGGACATAATTAGCAACGTCCTTGCCCATTCCCTCCCAGTGGAAGGACTTCCCCAACCGGTCTTTGGTTCTGTTCACCCCAGAATGGCCACTGGGATGATCATGGGCTAAGCTCAAGAGTTTTACCCGATACTTAGTGGGAACTACCAGCTGTCTTTGAGGATGCCAGTCTTCCTGGTGCCCACCAGAAAGAGTCTCCTTGTATAAAAGTCCTTTTTCTACAACAAACCGGGATCGGTTAGAAGAGCTGAGAGGCGGTGGGGTGCTCCGTGCCGCCGCCCAAGCTTTTTGAAGGCTGTCATCTGCTTCCTGCTCGGCCTGGAACTGTTCCCTTGATGCTGGAGACATCAGTTCCTCCTTGGACTGTGGACTGGGGCTTGGTCCCTTTGGAAGCGATGCAGGTGCTGGGGCTTTTTCCATTGACTGTGAACCGCTGTCCGCTGGTGCACTATGTGGTATTTCAGGCTCTGGCTGAGCCTCTTGGGTAGGGTTATCTGCTGCTTCCGCCAGTTTAGGCTCGCTGGTGCCCTCTGGCATTGGAGTTGTAGACGGGGTTGCAAGCGCTGGACTCAGTGCTGGCAATGGTTCTGGTGCTGGTTGCGTTGCCAGTTCCGGTTCTGGGACTGGCTTTGGCTGGGTCTCTGGGATTGGATCCACTACGGCTGTTGCAGTCGTTGGCAGGGGATCCGGTTCCACCACCTGTTTTTGGGTCTCCGGTAACACAGACGGGGCCCTGGTGGACGGCTCAGGAACAGGGATGGGGGTGAAAGCTTGCTTAGCCTGGCTGCGGGTGACTATTCCCACCCTCTTGGCTAGCTTCACATGGTTGGCCAAGTCTTCCCCCAGCAGCATGGGAATGGGATAATTGTCATAGACTGCAAAAGTCCACATTCCTGACCAGCCCTTGTACTGGACATGCAACTGGGCTGTAGGCAAGGTTACAGACTGTGACACGAAGGGTTGAATTGTCACTGTAGCCTCAGGGTTGATGAGTTTGGGGTCCACTAGGGATTGGTGGATAGTTGACACTTGTGCCCCAGTGTCCCTCCAAGCGATAACCTTCTTTCCGCCCACTCTCAAGGTTTCCCTTCGCTCCGAGGGTATGAGAGAGGCATCTGGGTCTGGGGTTCTTTGGTGTGATTGGGGTGTAATGAACTGTAATCGGTTGGGGTTCTTGGGGCAGTGAGCCTTTATATGCCCCAGTTCATTACATTTAAAACATCGCCCTGCTAAGGTATCACCGGGGCGATGTTGGTTGCTGGAGACTGGTGTGGTGGGGTGAGAAGGCGTCTGGGGTTTCCCTTGGGATGTGGGTGGGGCCTTGGGTTGTCCCCGGTGATAAGGTTTTGTTTCGGCTTGCCCCTTCTGATATTCGCTCCAACTGCTACTAGCTTTTTTCTTTTCTGTCACCTCCACCCATTTGGCTCCAATCTCCCCCGCCTCGGTTACAGTTTTGGGCTTCCCATCTAGGATGTACCTTTCTATTTCCTCAGGAACACCCTCTAAAAACTGCTCCATTTTTACTAGGGAAAGCAGATCTTCCAGAGATTTAACATTTGCTCCTGATACCCAGGCATCACAATTTTTGTCAATGTGGTAGGCATGCCGGGTAAATGACACATCTGGTTTCCACCTTAGGGCTCTGAACCGCCGACGGGCATGCTCAGGTGTTAGCCCCATTCTGATTCTGGCCTTGTTTTTAAAAAGTTCATAACTGTTCATGTGTTCCTTAGGCATTTCAGCCGCCACCTCTGCTAAGGGTCCACTGAGCTGCGGCCTCAGCTCTACCATGTACTGGGTTGGAGGGATGTCGTATCCAAGGCAGGCCCTTTCAAAATTTTCTAAGAAGGCCTCAGTATCATCGCCTGCCTTGTAGGTGGGGAATTTCCTGGGATGGGAAGTGGTACCTGGAGAGGAGTTGTTAGGATGGTCTGATGCACCCTGCCTAGTCCTTGCTGCTTCCAGTTCCATCTCTTTTTCTTTCAGCTCCATCTCTCTTTTATGGGCCTCCTGTTTGGCTTTCTCTTCTCTTTCATGGGCCTCCTGTTCAAGTTTTTTAATTTGAAGCAGTCTTTGATGTTTTCTTTCATTTTCTTCTGCTTCTAGTTTGGCCAGTTCTATTTTGTTAGCTGCTTCTTTGGTAGTCATTTTCCTGTTTTCTTGTGCTGGGTCACACCCTCTGCAGTTGACTGAAACTGGGATGTATTTAGCTCAGGCTCCTGCTGAGTGCTGCTGAGTTAACAGAGACTTTCTAACTAGCTACTTCCGAGGATGTAAAAAGAAAAAAAAACAATTCAGATTGTAAATTACCTTTACCAGATCAAAGTTTGCTCACTTATTGAACCGTTCTCTTAACAAAGGACCTTGTTAAAAAAACTTAACACCTCTGCCTTCAGGCAAGGAGAGATAAGATATGCATCTACCTTCAGCTCTGCTCTCCAAGCAGCTAGAAGGAAAAAAAAATCTCTTACTGGCTTTTGGGTTTAAAACGATCCCACCGCTGTGCCACCATGTCAAGGCTGTATCCCTACTTTGAACTTTAGGGTACAAATGTAGGGGCCTGCATGAAGACTTCTAAGCTTATCTACCAGCTTAGCTCTGGTCCGCTGCCACCATCTTAAGAATTCCCTCCCTGGGAAGCCTTGAGAAACCTTTCACCAATTCCCTGGTGAATACAGATCCAAACTCCTTGGATCTTAAACAAGGAGAAATTGACCCTTCCCCCCTCCTTCCTTTCACCAACTCCTGGTGAATACAGATCCAAATCCCCTTTGGATCTTAAAACAAGGAGAAATCAATCAGGTTCTTAAAAAGAAGGCTTTTAATTAAAGAAAAAGGTAAAAATCATCTCTGCAAAATCAGTATGGAAAATAACTTTACAGGGTAATCAAACTTAAAGAGCTCAGAGGACCCCCCTCTTCTGTCTTAGGTTCAAAGTACAGCAAACAAAAATAAACACTCTGGTAAAAGGTACATTTACAAGTTGAGAAAACAAAGTAAATCTAAGACGCCTTGCCTGGCTTTTACTTACAATTTTGAAATAAGAGAGACTTGTTTAGAAAGATGGGGAGAACCTGGATTGATGTCTGGTCCCTCTCAGTCCCAAGAGCGAACAACCCCTTAAACAAAGGACACACACAAAAGCCTTTCCCCCCCCCAAGATTTGAAAGTATCTTGTCCCCTTATTGGTCCTTGGGGTCAGGTGTCAGCCAGGTTACCCGAGCTTCTTAACCCTTTACAGGTAAAAGGATTTGGAGTCTCTGGCTAGGAGGGATTCCATAGCACTGTACACAGGAGAGCTGTCACCCTTCCCTTTATAGTTATGACACCCCCCTCAAGGATTGGGCTCAGAACCTTGGGTTTAGCAGGCTAATGCTCAAACCAGTGAGCTATCCCTCCCCCGTATGCAGAGTACCTGAGATAGGCCCAAGCCCAACAATTGGTTTTATATTTCCTTTGGATGTCTTACTTGGTTTACATATGCACACAGTCATTCATGGTCCAGATGTGCTAGACAAGCACTGTCTGCCTTCAGAGATAGATACATAAAAGCCATTTTTATAAAAACAAAACATGGGGGTCAGTGAAGAGCAAATAATTTATTCTTAAAGACAGATAATGCAAAATGAGCTTGCTTTTGTGCAGCATAATGAGCAATCGGATGAAAATCTACTTCGTAAAAACAACGTGAAAGGGAGGAAGTTACAGAAACCTGTCTTTAGTTGAGTCATTTTATACACTACTTTCACTTTGAGTCCAAATAGCAGTGAGTCATGAAAGTTTCCCACTTTCAATCATCTGTTGGTAGGAGGGGACCTTCGAGAGTACTGATTGGTATCACTGAAAGACACACTTGTGAACTTTGTATTTCCTTTGACACTTGCTGCTTCAAACACTATGAAATGTTTTCAGAAGTGTGCCTGGAAGTGAAACTGTTCCCTGGAATGCGGAGAATGTTCATTAAAATCTGGGGACTTAAAACAACCTCTTTCCTAACTGAACTATGAATGTCTTAGTATGTACAGCATAATTACTACAAAAAAGATAATTGTATGGCCCCAGGGACGTAATGCTGCGAAGTACACTTTAAAAGCATGTGTGCATGAGATGTTGGGAAATGGAGATAATTAAGGGTGGTTAGCTACCAGACAATTTGGCCCTTCCCTTTTTTTTTTTTTTTTTTTTTTTTTTAAAGATTACCTTCTAGATTTGTTATATACGTACATTGCATTGTGTTAGCACAGGAGTTCAGGTACATAAACAGATTCTACATCTCTGGTATATTTGAGAACTCTCAGTAAACTTAATATGTCAATTTATAAACCCAAATAATTAGCCTCTTGAAGAGAAATCTTTATGCACATTATTTTTAACCAAAATAAAGCTAGAATGGGATTCCAGATGCTTCAAATACCAACGCAGTATAGTTGAGCAAGAGTCAGAGCTGCACAGCTAAAATAGGTCCTCTCACCAAGTGTTGCCGATCAACAGTAAATACAAGAAGATTGCGAAGTAACTTCCTCCTACATGAGGTGTGGCTCTAACATGTATTAACAGAATAAAGAATGTTAAAAAGTAAACCAGTCATGCACTTTGATTCTTAAATCAGGGAGTTTAAATGTACAGCCTGATCGTTTTATAAGGAATTCTCTTTTAATTAAATTTCAGTGAGATAACTGTTTGGGCTAAAGTTTATTAGATGCTTTTTTAGTTCTGAATCTTTTATCAAATTATGTAAAATAGTCTTTATTTCGGCTGAGAGTTGTAAACAACTTTTTTTTTTTTAAAGGAAACATTTAAAAATTCTGTAAATTGCTACAATAGTGGTGTTAGCACGTAAGTGAAGCTTTGTCCAAGAAGTGTGAAAAGAATAAAATGTCCAGTTCGCTTGTATTGTTCCAATATGTTCCTTTGTAATATTTTTAACCACAAAATACATTAGCACTCCCCATTCACCCCACTGAATCTAAGGCGTACATATTGTTCTTGATTTGCAGGAAAGTTCCCGTTGGTGGTCTATAGAGTTAAACACCAATCTCAGGCAGTCTGTGGCTCTGTGTATAGAAATACCTAGATTTGCTTAAAGAGAGAGTTCTTTCTTTCCCACATAGGAATGTGTATGATCAGTAGGATTACCCAGAACCACCTATGAGAATGAGCTGAACGTCTCTTCTGAGGAGGTTCTGATTAAATGCACTCACTTTCCTCTCAGGATCACTCAGAAGCTTGAAGCCCAGGAACATACTGCACAGCAAGGACAACAAATGGGAAACTGCTTGTCCTTCTGCAGTGCCTCTGTTAATTAAATTCCAAGCATTTAAATAGGCCAGCATACTAACTCTGGTTTTAAAGGGATTTTGTATCAGCTAGACTATACACAAACCAAATATAAATCACTTTTAATAGGGTTTGGAAAATGTCATGATTTACCTGGAATTGGCAAGTGTCCTGGAAACATGAGGTCCTGGCTATCTCCTGCTATGCATTTGTGGGCAGGGTTCAGAGATTCATAGATGCCAAGGCCAGAATGGACCATTGTGATCAGCTAGTCTGACCTCCTGTATAACACAGGCCAGAGAACTTCCCCCAGAATAATTCCTAGAGCAGATCTTCTAGAACAACATCCAATCTTGCTTTTAAAATTTTCAGTGATGGAGAATCCACCAGGACCCTTGGGTAAGTTGTTCTAATGGTTAATTACTCTTGCCATTAAAAATTGTGCTTTATTTCTAGTCTGAATTTGTCTCGCTTCAACTTCCAGCCATTGGATCATGTTATGCCTTTCTCTGCTAGATTGATGAGCCCATTATTAAATATTTGTTCCCTGTGTAGATACTTATAGACCAGGGATAGGCAACCTATGGCACGCGAGCTGATTTTCAGTGGCACTCACACTGCCAGGTCCTGGCCACCGGTCCGAGGGGCTCTGCATTTTAATTTAATTTTAAATGAAGCTTCTTAAACATTTTAAAAACCTTATTTACTTTATATACAACAATAGTTTAGTTATATATTATAGACTTATAGAAAGAGACCTTCTAAAAATGTTAAAATGTATTACTGGCACGCGAAACCTTAAATGAGAGTGAATAAATGAAGACTCGGCACACCACTTCTGAAAGGTTGCCGACCCCTGTTATAGACTATAATCAAATCTCCCTTTAACTGTCTCTTTGTTAAGCTAAATAGATAGACTCAAGGAGCAAAATCTTTATAAGGCATGTTTTCTAACCCAATTTATTAACATCCTTCTTGAATTGTGGGCATCAGAACTGGACACACTATTCCAGCAGTGGCTGCACCAGTACCAAATACAAAGGTAAAATAATCTCTCTGCTTCTAGTGGAGATTCCTGTTTATGCGCGCAAGAACTGCATTAGCCCTTTTGGCCACAGAGTCACATTGGGGGTCTCCTATTCAGCTGATTAGCTACTATGACCCACTTTTTCAGTCGCTGCTTCCCAGGATAAAGTCTCCCAGCCAATAAATATGGCCTATGTTCTTTGCTCCTAGATGCATACATTTACATTGAGCTGTATTAAAACGCATCTTGCTTGCTTGCACCCATTTTACCAAGCAATCAAGCTTGCTCTGAATCAGTGACCTGTCCTTTCATTATTTACCACTCTCCCAATTTTTGTGTTATCTGCAAACTTTATCAGTGATGATTTAATGTTTTCTACCAGGTCATTGATAAAAATGTTAAATAACATAGGGCCAAGAACTGATGTCCACTGCAAATACACCTGCTTGATGATGATTCCCCACTTACAATTACATTTCAAGACCTATCTTTTAGCCAGTTTTTAATCCATTTAATGTGTACCATGTTAATTTTATATTGTTGTCATTTTTTAATCAGAATGTCATGCAGCACCAAGTCAGACGCCATACAGAGATCAGTATATTAAATCAACACTACTACCTTTATCAACCAAATTTGTAATTGCATCGAAAAGAGATATCAAGTTAGTTTGACAGAGTCTATTTTGAATAAACCCCTGTTGATTGGCATGTATTACATTACTCTCCTTAAATTCTTTATTAATCAAGTCCTGTATCAGCTGCTCCATTATCTTGCCTGGGATCGATGTCAGGCTGACAGGCCTATAATTACCCCCATCATCCTGTTTACCCTTTTAAAAATTGGTACATTAGCTTTCTTCCAGTCTCCTGGAATTTCCCCGGTGCTCCAAGACTTATTGAAAATCAACAATAGCAGTCCAGCAAGTGCCTGTCAGCTCTTCTAAAACTCTTGGATGTTATCTGGCCCTGCTGATTTTAAAATGTTTAACTTTAGTAGCTTCTGTTTAACATCCTCTAGAGATACTAGTGGAATGTAATGAGTGTTATCACCACATGATGAGACTATATCGTCTGCTGCTGTGCCCATCACCCAGGATAAAGTATCCAGACTGCTGTGGTCAGCTGCTCCCAGTGTAGACTACTGACACTTTGCCATAGTTTTGGCAGCAATGAAAGGGAGGTACCAATTGCCAGGGGTGCTCTCCTAAAGTTATGTGGGTCCAAAGGAGCAGAAGAAACTGTATATGTGCGGGCTTGTCTATACATGGAAATTGACCAAAATAGTTATTCCACAATAGCTCCCCATGTGGACACAGTTATTTTGCGATGAGTGGGGGTTTTTTCTGATTCAGGGTGTGGTTACAATGGGGGAGGGAGGGGAGTTTAATCCAAAAGTTTTTGATGCATGTCAGGTAGCTCACTCCAACACCATGCACACAGAACATCTGATGCATTTTCAATTTGCAGTGTGTGAACATACTGCAGCGGTGCTGCAAACAGAGGTTGTGGTGTTCTTGGGGTGGGTGTGCATCTTGGGGATGTTTTTGCTGTGAATTGTGGGAAACCAGGCAGGGTTTTTTTTTTTCTTTTTTTCTTTTCAGTCCCTGTTTCCACCATCTCTGTCCCATACTTTTCCCTTCAGGGTGAGCTTGTGCCGTTTTTGAATTGCTGTTGGCCAGCATGGACCCAGCTGCTCTGCAGCCCTATGGTGATGAGTGTGAATAAACGCAAACTGCTTGGGCTATATTACAGTAGTCAAAGCTGGATGAATTTGACACTGGTCTTCCCCCGGCACACCACTGACCAGACGATGTGGACTGTGCAGAAGCAGGAAAATATCCTATGCCAGCAGCTGCAGCTCCTGCTTTAGCACGGGAACACTGTGATGCGGTGGCAGCCAGAGGAAGAGGAGGGTGCTGAGCTGTTGGAACAAGAGGACCAGTTCCAGGATCACCTACACAGCATTCAGCACCGATTCTGGACCCAGGAAACCAAGTGGTGGGAGAGGATTGTTGTGCAGACATGGGCCGACCAGCAGTGGCAAGAGAACTTCAGGACAGGGAGGGTTACCTTTTTTGAGGTCTGTGCAGAACTGACGCTGGAGCTGTAGTGACAGTGTATCAACGTGCAGTGCCCCCTACCGATGTTCTTAGTGTCCATGAGTTGGGGGCTGGTAAGAAGGCAATAAGCAGATTTCGTTCAGGCAGAAGATACTTATCTACTTGTCTGACTATATGTAGAGTGAGTACTGTACACTTCACAGCGACCACCTATTTACAGTCTGAGCAACATGCTAATCAAGTGGTTGCAAAGTCTCTCCTGGGGTTAACCTGTTTGCAGGTGAAGACAATGGATCGTTGGAACTATAGCTGGGGGTGCAGAGAGACACCCAGTTAGCCTTTGCCGAGGGAATGAGTCGCCAGCTGGCCTGTTTTATGAATGAAGGATCATAGCCAATCTGGCTCTGGGTGAGCTGACCTTTGAGACATGGGAATGTTTTGTTAGTTAAATCTCGGCTTTAGAAAGCATGTTGTGATTTTATTCTATGTGTAACCATTTGTTTCCATTAATTCTACTTGTTTCTTCTCAAATCTGTTCTTTATTTAATAAACGTCTTGGTTTTACTATAAACATATTGAAGTGCTGGGTGTTATGCAGAGCTGTGATCTAAGGTGTACTGCAGTGGTTCCCAAACTTGTTCCGCCGCTTATTCAGGGAAAGCTCCTGGCGGGCCGGGCTGGTTTGTTTACCTGCCGCGTCCGCAGGTTCGGTTGATCGCGGCTCCCACTGGCCGCAGTTCGCTGCTGCTGGCCAATGGGAGCTGCTGGAAGCGGTGGCCAGTACGTCCCTCGGCCCACGCCACATCCAGCAGCTCCCATTGACCTGGAGCAGCGAACTGCGGCCACTGGGAGCCGCGATCGGCCGAACCTGCGGACGCGGCAGGTAAACAAACCAGCCCAGCCTGCCAGGGGCTTTCCCTGAACAAGCGGCGGAACAAGTTTGGGAACCACTGGTGTATTGGTAAGCTGGGGTGTGCTGTCCTTTGGGAGCAGAGGATCTGTGAATTCTGTGAGTGTCCAGTAGATTTGGAGCTGGGTGCTCCAGGGGGATGCTTGGAGGACTCGGGGGTTGAGTATGCCTATCACTAACCTGTACAGCGAGCAGGGCCTGCGGAGTAGGCAGGCAGTGCTTATGTTGCCAGGGGCTGATGGAGCAGGAAACTGACCCATAACAGGCATACACCAAGTTTCCTCACACTAAGGGTTGGTGGTATTGGTGCCTCTCAACTGCAGGTACTCCTGGGAAGATTCACAGGGGGGTGCTCAGAGTTACAGGGAAGGCACATGTGTGATTTCCCTCTGGCTCTTCTTGTCCACATGGGTTCTGGAGTTGAGTGCTGCTACTCAAAACTGTCAGGGGTGTTGTGGGTCTCAAAAGAGCAGGGCTCCCAGTGCCAGAGGTCTCCGTGCTCATTTTGAAAAGGGAACGCTCTCAAGGAGCACTGCTGCAGGAGTACGGCGGGGAGGTCCCAGTACCCGGTATTGTCCAGGGGCTGAAGGATGTGGCTGGGTCACAGATTATGGTGCTGCAGAGCCTGTTGGCTGAGCAAGAGCATGTTGTGAAGGAGAGCATTCACGTGCAGCATAGCGTCCAGGGCAGCCTCTGAATCGCCCCGTCTTTT
This sequence comes from Emys orbicularis, assembly GCF_028017835.1. Taxonomy (NCBI): domain Eukaryota; kingdom Metazoa; phylum Chordata; order Testudines; family Emydidae; genus Emys; species Emys orbicularis. The sequence continues at coordinate 7,333,344 of NC_088686.1, read as the reverse complement.
TTTTCCATGCTCTCTGTGGCTATGTTCTTGGCCACAGCCACAACTTCCTGAGACAGCTGCATTTCTTCCTCCCTCTGGATGCTCATGTACAACCTCCGCTTCTCAGCTGGCCTGTGTGGGACTCTACCATGAGTTCTGCAAACATCTTGTCCCGGGTCTTCCTTTTTCACCCCCTCGGGTTGTCCAGTCAGTCAGCAGTAGATAGAGGCCCTAGCCTTGACAGTCTGGTGGTTGCAGCTGCTGTGGGAGTAGGGGGGAAAAAACCCTGTTGCTTATTGTTCATATCCCATGATAGCTTCTTTTACTACGTCTATGATTTTACCTCCCTGGGACTCTTCTCGTTCTTAGGGGACCCTCAGAGATGGTGCATATGTATTCTCTCTGCTCTAGATGCACAGAGATGGTGGAGTGCTGTGCTGGAAGCTCTGGCTTTTGTAGGTGACAAATCTGAGGAACTGTCACAGATTGAAGTATCACTAGAGGAGGTTTTGGAATTAATTGATAAACTCAACATTAACAAGTCACCGGGACCAGATGGCATTCACCCAAGAGTTCTGAAAGAACTCAAATGTGAAGTTGCGGAACTATTAACTAAGGTTTGTAACCTGTCCTTTAAATCGGCTTCGGTACCCAATGACTGGAAGTTAGCTAATGTAACGCCAATATTTAAAAAGGGCTCTAGGGGTGATCCCGGCAATTACAGACCGGTAAGTCTAACGTCGGTACCGGGCAAATTAGTTGAAACAATAGTAAAGAACAAAATTGTCAGACACATAGAAAAACATAAACTCTTGAGCAATAGTCAACATGGTTTCTGTAAAGGGAAATCGTGTCTTACTAATCTATTAGAGTTCTTTGAAGGGGTCAACAAACATGTGGACAAGGGGGATCCGGTGGACATAGTGTACTTAGATTTCCAGAAAGCCTTTGACAAGGTCCCTCACCAAAGGCTCTTACGTAAATTAAGCTGTCATGGGATAAAAGGGAAGGTCCTTTCATGGATTGAGAACTGGTTAAAGGACAGGGAACAAAGGGTAGGAATTAATGGTAAATTCTCAGAATGGAGAGGGGTAACTAGTGGTGTTCCCCAAGGGTCAGTCCTAGGACCTATCCTATTCAATTTATTCATAAATGATCTGGAGAAAGGGGTAAACAGTGAGGTGGCAAAGTTTGCAGATGATACTAAACTACTCAAGATAGTTAAGACCAAAGCAGATTGTGAAGAACTTCAAAAAGATCTCACAAAACTAAGTGATTGGGCAACAAAATGGCAAATGAAATTTAATGTGGATAAATGTAAAGTAATGCACATTGGAAAAAATAACCCCAACTATACATACAACATGATGGGGGCTAATTTAGCTACAACGAGTCAGGAAAAAGATCTTGGCGTCATCGTGGATAGTTCTCTAAAGATGTCCACGCAGTGTGCAGAGGCGGTCAAAAAAGCAAACAGGATGTTAGGAATCATTAAAAAGGGGATAGAGAATAAGACTGAGAATATATTATTGCCCTTATATAAATCCATGGTTCGCCCACATCTCGAATACTGTGTACAGATGTGATCTCCTCACCTCAAAAAAGATATTCTAGCACTAGAAAAGGTTCAGAAAAGAGCAACTAAAATGATTAAGGGTTTAGAGAGGGTCCCATATGAGGAAAGATTAAAGAGGCTAGGACTCTTCAGTTTGGAAAAGAGAAGACTAAGGGGGGACATGATAGAGGTATATAAAATCATGAGTGATGTTGAGAAAGTGGATAAGGAAAAGTTATTTACTTATTCCCATAATACAAGAACTAGGGGTCACCAAAAGAAATTAATAGGCAGCAGGTTTAAAACAAATAAAAGGAAGTTCTTCTTCACGCAGCGCACAGTCAACTTGTGGAACTCCTTACCTGAGGAGGTTGTGAAGGCTAGGACTATAACAATGTTTAAAAGGGGACTGGATAAATTCATGGTGGCTAAGTCCATAAATGGCTATTAGCCAGGATGGGTAAGAATGGTGTCCCTAGCCTCTGTTCGTCAGAGGATGGAGATGGATGGCAGGAGAGAGATCACTTGATCATTGCCTGTTAGGTTCACTCCCTCTGGGGCACCTGGCATTGGCCACTGTCGGTAGACAGATACTGGGCTAGATGGACCTTTGGTCTGACCCAGTACGGCCTTTCTTATGTTCTTATGTTCTTATGAGAGCACAAGAGACATAACAGGCAGGCAGGAGAAAAGGTGAGAGGGGATAATAGAAAGTAGCAGGAGCTGCAGTGAGAGAGAGGAGGAGGAGCCTCTTATGTGCCTCTCTAGCACCCACAGGAGCCTGGACTGATTAACACTAGCTTCTCAGGGAGCTTCCTGTTTCCTGCTGCTTCCTTGAACCCACTTGAGGAGAACAGGCAGTGAACTGAAGTAGTAGGAGCCATTTAGGCCCTTAAGACGGGGATATCTTCCCTCACTCAGGCCCTGCTACCAGCCTGCTTATTTGTCCCCTTCAATTGAGTGTTGAGAGCCACTATAGCTGGCACAGAACAGCAGTCATGAGTGAAAGAAGAAAATGCCCCTCTGGGGCAGCATTCGGAAAAAGAAAGAAAGCAAAGGAAGCTTTTCTATCTAAGCAGGAAGGAGCTCTCCTGACATACATAGACACAAATGTTCACGGTGAGCCTTCCGGCCCCAGTGAGGATGTGAGTGGTGAGGAGATGCCTGATCTTCCCGTTAGTCAGAGTGCAGGTGAACTGGCAGCTACTGCAGCATCCATATCTCCATCTCAAATGGATGTAACCATGCACATTCCTGAAGAAAAGTGTAGATCAGAGAAGAGTGTGGTAAAGGCACAAGAAACAGCTGCTGCTGAGTTTAGTTCCTTAAGTCTAGATGATCCACGACTGCGGACCCACTTGAGCAGTAGCCTGAGGGACTTCCCTGTACTGCATGGGCCACAGCTAGTGAAAAACTTCATGTTCCCCAAAGACAATGAAAATAGAAGTTTCCATCCAACATATTACTGGCGTGAAATCCCCAATGGTGACAAAGTGGCGAGGCCATGGCTTATGTACTCAAAACCCCAGAATGCTGCATACTGTTTTTGTTGCAAACTCTTCCAATCCAATGTTCCAGCCACATTGGGTTCTACAGGAACAAAGGACTGGAAAAATCTGGCTAGAAATCTGACATGCCATGAGAAGGCAGAAAATCACCAGCGAGCATTCCATAGGTGGAAAGAGCTTGAGATGAGACTAAGGTTAAAGGCCACCATAGATGATCAGCATCACGAGAAGATTGCATCAGAGTCTCTTTACTGGCAAAATGTTCTGAAAAGGCTCACTGCCATTGTGAGAATGCTTGCTACCCAAAACCTAGCACTGCGTGGCACTTCAGATCAGCTGTATGTGCCAAACAATGGAAACTTCCTTAAAATTGTGGAGCTGATGGCTGAGTTTGATGCTGTACTCCAGGAGCATCGAAGAAGAGTCACCACCCCCAAGAAATGTACACACACCACTACCTTGGAAAAACAATTCAAAATGAGATCATACAGTTACTGGCAACAAATGTCAAACAGAAGATTGTGGCAGATCTGAAGTCAGCAAGATATTACTCTGTTATTCTGGACTGCACACCTGACATCAGCCATATGGAACAAATGACTTTAATGGTGCGTTTTGTAACAACAGAACCTAGTGAAAATGTCCCTGCAATGGTGACTGTCAGAGAGCATTTTCTAGAATTTATTGACATTGATGATACTACAGGAGCTGGTATGACAAATGTGCTTCTTAAAAAGCTGGAAGATACGGGAATTGCGATAGCTGACATGAGAGGTCAGGGCTACGATAATGGTGCCAACATGAGAGGAAAGAACAGAGGAGTGCAGACACAGATCCGAGAGTTAAACTCTCGAGCTTTTTTTGTCCCATGCAGTTCTCGTTCATTGAACTTGGTGGTCAGTGAGGCAGCATCAGCTTCTAGTGAGGCTGCTGAATTTTTTAATGTAATTCAAAGCATCTATGTATTTTTCTCTGCATCAACTCATCGATGGCAAATTTTGAAGCAACATCTGGGAACATCCTCTCTGACACTGAAACCACTGAGTGCCACACAATGGGAAAGTCGAGTGGAGGCGATAAAGCCTATCAAACACCAAACTGGGAAGATAGATAATGCCGTATTTGCCATTATGGAGGATAATGCTATGACAGGAACTGTTTGTGGGAGAACAGTGGCAGAGGGAAATGGAATCTCCAGAAACATACATAACTTCAAATTTCTGTGTGGCTTAGTGTTGTGGCATGACATACTGTTTGAAATAAATGTTGTAAGCATGAGACACCAAGGTGTTGACCTTGATATATCTGGAACAATGGAACAACTGGACAAAGCAAAGTCATACCGGTCAGTTGAGGGATTCAAAATGTTGTGAAGAGTGCACAGAAGTTGGCAGAGGAACTTCACACTGAAGCTATTTTCCCACCCATTCAAGAATACAAGAGTCACAGAAGAAGATAACATTTGGATTACGATTCAGGGGATAATCCCATAAGAGACCCCAAACAACAATTCAAAGTTGAATTCTTTAACCAGGTGCTAGATTGTGCAATACAGTCAGTTGAAGAACGTTTCATGCAGCTCAAGGAACACAGCAGTATATTTGGGATGTTGTATGATATTCCAAAACTCCTCACTATACCTGAAGAAGACCTACACCAGCAATGCAGGGCACTAGAGACAGTGTTGACACATGATGACATGCGCGATATTGATGCAAGTGATTTAGGTGATGAACTGAAAGCCCTTTCAAGATGCATTTCAGCAGGATCAACTCCAAAGGCTGTTCTGGAATATACGTGCACAAATAAGATGACCACCCTCTTTCCAAATGCTTTTGTTGCTCTGCGCATACTTCTAACACTTCCTGTAACAGTTGCCAGTGGAGAACGCAGCTTCTCCAAGCTGAAGTTAATAAAAACATATCTACGCTCCACAATGACACAGGAGAGGCTGGTCGGCCTTGCAACCATCTCAATAAAGCATGAGCTGGCACAGACTGTGGACCTTCAGGAAGCAGTTCAAATCTTTGCAACCAAGAAGGCACGGAAAGCACCACTTTGATTATTCAAACAGATAAAAATGCCAGTGTTTACTATGCAGACAAGAAAAGTTACATTTGCTGTTCAGGCGTTTGAAAGTTAAGTGTTACTTAAAATTTTTGAACAAGGCATTTTAAGTTGTTAGTTCTCCTTTATTGGGGTAGGTAGCAGAGCAGTACCATGAGAGGAGTAGAACAGGAAGAAGGCAGAATTGAGACCTTTCAAAGTTTTGGCCCAAGCGAGGGGGCATGGGGGCCTCAGGTGCCAAAATGTTGTGAGATGGCCCTGGGAATAGGGGCAGGGAGGCGGCGGAGTTGGGGCGGGGACTTTGGGGAAGGAGTTGGAATGGGGGCAGGGCAGGGGTGGGAAGAGGTGGGGCAGGGGTGGGGCCTCATGTAAGGGGTGGAGTGGGGGCGGGGCAGGGAGGCGGAGGAGGGGTCGAGCACCCAGGGGAAAGCGGGGAAGTCGGCACCTATGTTTGCACAAATATTATTAGAATCAGCTGCGGGGACAGGGTAGAAATTGTGGCTGGGCCATGCTGGCGGTTGCCATTTTGAGATGGCAAAAGTGGGGAGAAGGGGTTTGCCGGTCAGGATAGATGAGGTAAGGGGAAAGGATAGTAGGCATGTGGGCAAGTGCTCTCCATGCCGTGGTCCTTTGAGTGGTCGCTAGCCGTGGCTTTAGCATGTCACGGAGGCTGATTGTGCAGGCAGAGCAGCTGCCATTTTAAATTAAATAATTGTAAGGCTAGGTACTTGCATGCCCATGTTCCATCAAGGGTAGGGTGACCAGACAGCAAATGTGAAAAATCGGGACAGGGGGTGGGGGATAATAGGAGCCTATATAAGAAAAAGACCCAAAAATATGGATTGTCCCTATAAAATCGGGACATCTGATCACCCTAATCCAGGGGATCTGACTCATCAGTCTTGGCTTGGGTTTCTAGCTGGGACTCAGGCTCAGCCGATGCAGGGCAGGAATCAGGGTGCGTTGCAGTAGGGCATGACTGGGACTGACTTTCCAGCTAAGGGTTACTGGGTTCAGACATGCGCTGATCGTCAGAGCCCTGAGTGCATGGGACCCCAGTAACGAGCAAGCGTTGCGGGAATACGGAATCGGTCAACCCTACGCTCGGCTGATGCAGCAACTCATGGTGTTGGATGCCATCAGGTGGTCGAGGGACATCTACATAGAACACATCACTGGACATCAGCAATACCAGGAGAGATGAGCTGAAGTGCGGATGAGAAGCATAGTCAGGAAACAGACAAATTTATTAGAGCATAAGCTTTCGTGGGCTACAACCCACTGGGTTGTAGCCCACGAAAGCTTATGCTCTAATAAATTTGTTAGTCTCTAAGGTGCCACAAGTACTCCTGTTATAGTCAGGAAAGTAACTGAAATACTTCCCCGATGGATTGTATTTTCTAATGGACAACTTACTCTAAATCAGTGGTTCCCAAACTGGGGTTCTCAAAATGTTACAGGGGGTTCTCAGGAAAAAATTCCCTAATGGAGGACAGAGCTGTCCTTAGGGACCCCGGGCAGCACGGGGCCAGCAGCCCGGAGACCCTGGACTTCCAAGAGCTAAGCAGATCAAAGCAAGCATATCTATCACACTGAGACAAAAAGGAGTCCAGTGGCACTTTAAAGACTAACAGATTTATTCGGGCATAAGCTTTCATGGGTAAAAAAACTCACTTCTTCTGCCCAAATAAATCTGTTAGTCTTTAAGGTGCCACCGGACTCCTTGTTGTTTTTGTGGATACAGACTAAGGCTACCTCCTGATACTTATCTCACTGAGGAGATTTAAACTTCAAGACTCCTTATAAGAAATGGAAAGGGAGGTAGATATTTTTTGCTGTTTTAAAATGAAATAGGCAGCTAGTATTGTTTTTAAAATGATTATGAAGAACAAGTTTAAGCTTTGTTGTAACGTGCGTTGTTTGCCTGGACTGCTCAAGACCTGAATGCTTGTGTAGGAGGAACTCTTTGAGTTGGCTTCTTAAATACCTTCATGCTGTTTCACATCTGATACTCCTTGATGAAACATAGGAGCCTTGTCTTATAACAGGCTTATTCAAAGTGATACAGGCTACGAAAGTGAGATCTTGGAAGAGTGTTGCCGTTTTCATAACGTAATAAAAATACTGTCATGATAAATAACAATTAATAAATAGTGTATAATAAGCATGTCATAAAAAACAAATTTTATATTTCCAAGATCACTGCTTTTATAATTTATACTCAGGTAAAGGAGAAAATCCCTGGCAATATTCATGTTTAGGAGGGGGTTCGCGAGACTTGCCATTTTAGTGAAAGGGGTTCATAGGTTGTTAACGTTTGGGAACCACTGCCCTAAATTCTCACTTACTGAGGGACCAGCTACACTCATTGCTATATTTGCTTTCTACCACCAACTCTCCGTTGAACTTTTCATGAGTGATGTACCCGAGTGTCCGGATTCTAATATCTAAACTGTATCGTTAAATGTGGGTTATTGCTGCTGCTGTACTAATGTATCTGATGACTTTTAAAGCCAACTTTGTATGTGTGGACAATCTAAGCAGTCTACCCACATGTCCACACACTCTTGTCTTAACCCCGGTATTACATGGTCGTTTACCATTCGCTTTAATAAAACGTTTATCTCGGGGAAGAAGAGCCTGGACTGGATTTTACGGACGGGGGGGGCTGCTTGTGAGAGGTTTTGTGACTGGACAGACCGGGCCGGGCTCTCTCTGCACACACAGGCAGCTGCTCCGGCGCTGCCCGGCGCGGTCCCTAGGGGGCGCGGTTGTCCCTCTGATGGGGGCGGGGCGCCGTGCGCCTGCGCAGTGCCGCGCCGGAGGGAGGTGCGGCGTGAGACGGCCGCGGCCCACACCGAGCTCGCGCAAGTGGCCGGGCCGAGGCCGGCAGCGCCCCCCCCCCCCGCCTCCCGCACCCGGCCGGGAGCCCAGCCCCGGCCCCTCCGGATGTGATCGCTGGCCGGGCGGGGGGAGAGCGCCGCCCCCTGCCTGCGCAGCGCCCAGCGCGGCCTGCGGAGCCCGGCGCGCATGAGGAGCGGCCAGCGCCGGCCGGGCCGAGCCGAGGGCAAGCGGGGGCCGCCTCCTGGCCCAGGCCGGCCTGTCCCTGCCGCGCGGCGCCGCCCCATGCCCCGGGCGCTGTAGCCGGGGCCGCGCGCTGCGTTCCGGGGGCGGCAGGCCGGGCGGGCCCGGCGCGGAGCGGCGAGCCGGGCCCCACAGCCCCCGATGCGGGGGAGCGGCCGCCGGGGCCATGCAGCCGCCGCCGCAGCCCTACGAGTTCTTCAGCGAGGAGAACGGCCCCAAATGGCGGGGGCTCTTCGTGCCCGCGCTGCGCAAGGTCAGTCCGGCCGCCGGCTCCGGCGGGGGGTGTGTGTGTGTGTGACGGGCCCGGGGGGGGCTCGGCTCGGGCCTCCGCTACCCCCCCGCGCACTTACACCCCCCGCCCACGTCTCCTGTGCATCCTCATCCCTCATCTCCATCCCCTGTGCACCCCCCTCACCTCATCCCCTGTGCGTCCTCCTCACCTCATCCTCGCTACATCCCTCACCTCATCCCCTGTGCACCTCCAACCTCCGCTACCCCCCGCGCACTTACACCCCCCGCCCACGTCTCCTGTGCATCCTCCTCACCTCATCCTCGCTACACCCCTCATCTCATCCCTCATCTCCATCCCCTGTGCACCCCCCTCATCTCCTGTGCGTCCTCCTCACCTCATCCTCGCTACATCCCTCACCTCATCCCCTGTGCACCTCCAACCTCCGCTACCCCCCGCGCACTTACACCCCCCCGCCCACGTCTCCTGTGCGTCCTCCTCACCTCATCCTCGCTACACCCCTCATCTCATCCCTCATCTCCATCCCCTGTGCACCCCCCTCATCTCCTGTGCGTCCTCCTCACCTCATCCTCGCTACATCCCTCACCTCATCCCCTGTGCACCTCCAACCTCCGCTACCCCCCGCGCACTTACACCCCCCGCCCACGTCTCCTGTGCGTCCTCCTCACCTCATCCTCGCTACACCCCTCATCTCATCCCTCATCTCCATCCCCTGTGCACCCCCCTCACCCCCGCTACCCCCCTCACCTCATCCCCTGTGCGTCCTCCTCACCTCATCCTCGCTACATCCCTCACCTCATCCCCTGTGCACCTCCAACCTCCGCTACCCCCCGCGCACTTACACCCCCCCGCCCACGTCTCCTGTGCGTCCTCCTCACCTCATCCTCGCTACATCCCTCATCTCATCCCTCATCTCCATCCCCTGTGCACCCCCCTCATCTCCTGTGCGTCCTCCTCACCTCATCCTCGCTACATCCCTCACCTCATCCCCTGTGCACCTCCAACCTCCGCTACCCCCCGCGCACTTACACCCCCCGCCCACGTCTCCTGTGCATCCTCCTCACCTCATCCTCGCTACACCCCTCATCTCATCCCTCATCTCCATCCCCTGTGCACCCCCCTCACCCCCGCTACCCCCCTCACCTCATCCCCTGTGCGTCCTCCTCACCTCATCCTCGCTACATCCCTCACCTCATCCCCTGTGCACCTCCAACCTCCGCTACCCCCCGCGCACTTACACCCCCCCGCCCACGTCTCCTGTGCGTCCTCCTCACCTCATCCTCGCTACACCCCTCATCTCATCCCTCATCTCCATCCCCTGTGCACCCCCCTCATCTCCTGTGCGTCCTCCTCACCTCATCCTCGCTACATCCCTCACCTCATCCCCTGTGCACCTCCAACCTCCGCTACCCCCCGCGCACTTACACCCCCCCGCCCACGTCTCCTGTGCATCCTCCTCACCTCATCCTCGCTACACCCCTCATCTCATCCCTCATCTCCATCCCCTGTGCACCCCCCTCATCTCCTGTGCGTCCTCCTCACCTCATCCTCGCTACATCCCTCACCTCATCCCCTGTGCACCTCCAACCTCCGCTACCCCCCGCGCACTTACACCCCCCGCCCACGTCTCCTGTGCATCCTCATCCCTCATCTCCATCCCCTGTGCACCCCCCTCACCTCATCCCCTGTGCGTCCTCCTCACCTCATCCTCGCTACATCCCTCACCTCATCCCCTGTGCACCTCCAACCTCCGCTACCCCCCGCGCACTTACACCCCCCCGCCCACGTCTCCTGTGCGTCCTCCTCACCTCATCCTCGCTACACCCCTCATCTCATCCCTCATCTCCATCCCCTGTGCACCCCCCTCATCTCCTGTGCGTCCTCCTCACCTCATTCTCGCTACATCCCTCACCTCATCCCCTGTGCACCTCCAACCTCCGCTACCCCCCGCGCACTTACACCCCCCCGCCCACGTCTCCTGTGCATCCTCCTCACCTCATCCTCGCTACACCCCTCATCTCATCCCTCATCTCCATCCCCTGTGCACCCCCCTCATCTCCTGTGCATCCTCCTCACCTCATCCTCGCTACACCCCTCATCTCATCCCTCATCTCCATCCCCTGTGCACCCCCCTCATCTCCTGTGCGTCCTCCTCACCTCATCCTCGCTACATCCCTCACCTCATCCCCTGTGCACCTCCAACCTCCGCTACCCCCCGCGCACTTACACCCCCCCGCCCACGTCTCCTGTGCGTCCTCCTCACCTCATCCTCGCTACACCCCTCATCTCATCCCTCATCTCCATCCCCTGTGCACCCCCCTCATCTCCTGTGCGTCCTCCTCACCTCATCCTCGCTACATCCCTCACCTCATCCCCTGTGCACCTCCAACCTCCGCTACCCCCCGCGCACTTACACCCCCCCGCCCACGTCTCCTGTGCATCCTCCTCACCTCATCCTCGCTACACCCCTCATCTCATCCCTCATCTCCATCCCCTGTGCACCCCCCTCATCTCCTGTGCGTCCTCCTCACCTCATCCTCGCTACATCCCTCACCTCATCCCCTGTGCACCTCCAACCTCCGCTACCCCCCGCGCACTTACACCCCCCCGCCCACGTCTCCTGTGCGTCCTCCTCACCTCATCCTCGCTACACCCCTCATCTCATCCCTCATCTCCATCCCCTGTGCACCCCCCTCATCTCCTGTGCGTCCTCCTCACCTCATCCTCGCTACATCCCTCACCTCATCCCCTGTGCACCTCCAACCTCCGCTACCCCCCGCGCACTTACACCACCCGCCCACGTCTCCTGTGCGTCCTCCTCACCTCATCCTCGCTACACCCCTCATCTCATCCCTCATCTCCATCCCCTGTGCACCCCCCTCATCTCCTGTGCGTCCTCCTCACCTCATCCTCGCTACATCCCTCACCTCATCCCCTGTGCACCTCCAACCTCCGCTACCCCCCGCGCACTTACACCCCCCGCCCACGTCTCCTGTGCGTCCTCCTCACCTCATCCTCGCTACATCCCTCACCTCATCCCCTGTGCACCTCCAACCTCCGCTACTCCCCGCGCACTTACACCCCCCGCCCACGTCTCCTGTGCATCCTCCTCATCTCATCCCTCTTCTCCATCCCCTGTGCACCCCCCTCACCTCATCCCCGCTACCCCCCCTCACCTCATCCCCTGTGCACTTCCAACCTCCGCTACCCCCCGCGCCCTTACACCCCCCCGCCCACGTCTCCTGTACCCCCCTCACCTCATCTCCTGTGCATCCTCCTCACCTCATCCTCGCTACACCCCTCACCTCATCCCTCATCTCCATCCCCTGTGCACCCCCCTCATCCCCGCTACCCCCCTCATCTCATCCCCTGTGCACCTCCAACCTCCGCTACCCCCCCCGCGCACTTACACCCCCCCGCCCATGTCTCCTGTGCATCCTCCTCATCTCATCCCTCATCTCCATCCCCTGTGCACCCCCCTCACCTCATCCCCGCTACCCCCCTCATCTCATCCCCTGTGCACCTCCAACCTCCACTACCCCCCGCGCACTTACACCCCCCGCCCACGTCTCCTGTACCCCCCATACCTCATCTCCTGTGCATCCTCCTCACCTCATCCCTCATCTCCATCCCCTGTGCACCCCCCTCATCCTCGCTACCCCCCCTCACCTCATCCCCTGTGCACTTCCAATCTCCGCTACTCCCCCGCGCACGTCTCCTGTACCCCCCTCACCTCATCTCCTGTGCATCCTCCTCACCTCATCCCCGCTACACCTCTCACCTCATCCCTCATCTCCGTCCCCTGTGCACTTCCAACCTCCGCTACCCCCCGCGCACTTACACCCCCCCACCCACGTCCCCCTCACCTCATCCTCTGTGCATCCTCCTCACCTCATCCCTCACCTCATCCCCGCTACCCCCCTCACCTCATCCCCTGTGCACCTCCAACCTCCGCTAGCCCCCGCGCGCACTTACATCCCCCCCGCCCAGGTCTCCTGTACCCCCCTCACCTCATCCTCTGTGCATCCTCCTCACCTCATCCCTCATCTCCATCCCCTGTGCACCTCCCTCATCCCCGCTACCCCCCTCATCTCCATCCCCTGTGCACCCCCCTCACCCCGGCTACCCCCCTCACCTCATCTCCTGTGCACCCCCCTCACCCCGGCTACACCCCTCACCTCATCCCCTGTGCACCTCCAACCTCCGCTACCCCCCCGCGCACTTACACCCCCCCGCCCACGTCTCCTGTGCATCCTCCTCATCTCATCCCTCTTCTCCATCCCCTGTGCACCCCCCTCACCTCATCCCCGCTACCCCCCTCACCTCATCCCCTGTGCACTTCCAACCTCCGCTACTCCCCGCGCACTTACACCCCCCCGCCCAGGTCTCCTGTACCCCCCTCACCTCACCCTCGCTACACCCCTCACCTCATCCCCTGTGCACCCCCTCACCTCATCCCTCATCTCCATCCCCTGTGCACTCCCCTCATCCCCGCTACCCCCCTCACCTCATCTCCTGTGCACCCCCCTCACCCCGGCTACACCCCTCACCTCATCCCCTGTGCATCCTCCTCACCTCATCCCTCATCTCCATCCCCTGTGTACCCCCCTCACCCCGGCTACCCCCCTCACCTCATCTCCTGTGCACCCCCCTCACCCCGGCTACACCCCTCACCTCATCCCCTGTGCATCCTCCTCACCTCATCCCTCATCTCCATCCTCTGTGCACCCCCCTCACTCCGGCCACCCCCCTCACCTCATCCCCGCTACCTCCCTCATCTCATCCCCTGTGCACTTCCAACCTCCGCTACCCCCTGTGTGCACTACCCCCCCACCTACGTCTCCTGTACCCCCTCACCTCACCCTCGCTACACCCCTCACCTCATCCCCTGTGCACCCCCTCACCTCATCCCTCATTTCCATCCCCTCTACCCCCCTCACCTCATCCCCTGTGCATCCCCCTCACCTCATCCCCTGTGCACCCTCATCCACGCTAAACCCTTCACCTCCTCCCCTGTGTACCCTATCCCCACTGCAGCCATCAAAACCTCCTCTGTGCACCTCCGTCTCCTCTAACGCATCCCTTCTGAACCCCCCACCATGTCTATATCACTTATTGCAGCCACACCCCTTTGCACCTCCTCCCACTACGTTCCCTCCCCCTAATCCCTGGTGCAGCCCCCCTATGTCCCTGTCCCCTCATCTCCCTCCCTAGTGTACCCCCCACCTACCGGCCCTCCACTTATTATACATCCAACCATCCCCTGTACACCCCACCACCACATCCACACCCACCCATTCCCTATGTGCACACCAGCCAGCCAACTGCTATACATCCCCCATCTACCCTGCTATGCATGTCTACCCATCTCCTATATATCCTCCACCACATATGCATCTACCTATCCACTATATACTCCCACTCCCTATACTCCCCCCCCCCGCCTACCCAGCCCTGTGCATGCAATCCAGCCATCCTTGAGACACCCGGTCCACCTACTGAGCCTACATTCTATCCACCCCCTATGCCCACAGCCTTCTCCTTCTAATGCCCCTGTCCCCACCATACATTCCCCAGCTCCATGATGCAGACTGATAGGTTCAATAATGTGCTCAACAGACTGTCATAGTAGGGGCTTCCATTACAAAACTGTCTCCTTCCTGCCCCACAGACCTCAGCGATCCAATACGTTTCCTAAAGCCGCTGTCCCCATTTTACATCTAGTGCCTCTTTGTGTAAAAGACGCTGTTGGGTACTGCTGTGTGCATGCTAGACATTGACTGACCTAGGCAGGAGCATTCTGCCCCTGTGCTCCTCCCCACAGCACACTCTTGATTTTGGCTGCTGTGCTCATCCATGGGAGACTCCTAACTGTGCTACTGAGTTGTCTCCAAAACACCTTGTGTGAGCAGGCAGCCCACACATACACTATAATACCCTCCCAAAACAGGCTGTTATGAACAGCTGTCTATGAGATTCTGATTGTTCTACTGAGCTGCCCCTCACCTACCTATCTCCTTCCTCCCAAAGCCAGACTACTTTACAGAACTGTGTGAAAGCCTGTTAAAGGGTACATCCTGTACCCCAATACCCTTCCCAAATCAGGCTTTTTCACTGACTGTCTTACTAGTGTCTCTAACATGCCCTGATTCAGATGGTCCTCCCCTACAAAAAAAAGCTGTTGTGTATATATATATTTGAGAAGGAAACAGCTGCTCCTGGCTATATAGATTGTGTATGTTTGTGAGAAACAACTGCCCCAAGTGCGTAAATGGGAGAGAAGCTGTGTATGGGAAACTGCTTTAATTGTAAGTTTCTTGGGGAGGGGTCTGTCATTGGGATAGAAGTTTGTGTAGTGGCTAGCACAATGGGGTCCTGGTCTAGGATTGGCATCCCTAGGCACTACCATACAAATAATGAATCCCAATAATTAGAGAGATGCTAGTATGAGTTTCTTTTTTCCAAAAGCAGTTTTAAGAGTGACAGCAGATCGGTAGACTATGTAAATGTGGGATACACACCCTTCGCCTCTTGTGTATATCTGGGGTGGTGTTTCCCGTTATCAAAGGCCACTGAACTCAGCTAAATGCTCCTGTGACTGACCTAAAAAGAGCGCCTTGTCTGCAGTAAGAATCCTGGATGCTTTGCTCTTCGCCCCTGAATTTCCTCTTTGGGTCAGTCAGAAGTTTGGAGCGTGCCACACTGTCCAGCTTCCACCCCCAGATGCTTGCCAGGGGTTTAAAGCATGCAGCATCTCTCCATGCATGTTGTTCTTTCTGTATCTCTCCAGTTTCAGGGTTACACTTAAAGATGATAAACCTCTATCCCTGCCCCCTGGATGAAAATGACTTATGGTGTAGCTTTACCAGTTTGATCCAAACGGATAGGATGTATTTTAATTTCAAATTTCATTAAGTTGAAATTTTCTTCTTGGGATCCTAAAACAAAAAATATTGATACATTCTCTAGTCGGTTAATGCTATTGTTGCCAATTTACTGCTATAGACTTGGTTTTGTTATGAGGAAACAGAACTGGTATTTGAATTTCTCTAAAAGAGAGAGAATATGGGTGATTTTTTTGTAAAAAATTCTTAGCTGCTTATGGAGATCTCCCCCCGCCCCCCTCCGGGGAAAGTTCCTTGTCCGGAGTACCCACCCTTAATATGAAGCAATCCTATTGTAATGTGCATTTGTTTAATAAGCATGAAATGTCAATGAGTCAAAGTAAAATTGTATCAGTGTTCCAATTATTGTAATCCCAGACAGGATATTAAGGGGCAATGTCAGGTTTAAAACCACAGCAATGAAGGTGTTTAAAACAGAAAATTTTAAAACTGTAATGTGTCACTGTGCTGTTTACACATTGAACTTATTTCACTTTGGACTATGAAAACAGACAGCTTAGTAGTTCTGCCGGGCTTGGGTTCCAAATACTTAAAGGGAAGTGTTTTTTTTTTTTTTTTTTTTTAAAGCTTCCACTGAAACTAAATGCAAATGCATTAAAACATTTGTTGGTCCCAAAAGAAGCTGTCAAGGGGGGATAAAAATTGATAATTTAGAAAAAATCAAAACCTGGATTTATTTATGTAAAGACATTTTTCTTAAAAATATTTCTGTTTAAAATTTGAAATTCTGACTATGTTAAGGCCTAAATCTATTAATAAATAATTTAAATTAAAAAAAAAAAAGGTATGTATTTGCTGTTGGAGTTTTAAAGACAGTCACACCACTGAACTGGTGGAAGTCCCTGGCTAATCACATGGAACCAGAGTTTACTGAAGTGCTAAGCCAACTTTTGACAGCACTAGCCTCTTCGGCAAGTGTAGAGAGAATATTTTCTTCATTTCAGTTTATTGATCAAGTTCATATCAATTACTAGTTCATTCAAAGTTGAAAAAGCAGGAAAGCTTGTTTTTCTCTTCCCATCTATGAATAAAAATAAGCTGAGAAAGAGATCTTAGATCTTTTAGAACTAGTAGGATATTGTGACCAGAAACAGCCAGTAAAATTCACTAGCAAAAGATATTTTCTTTGCTTAATATATCAGTTAGTTTTAAATGCAAAATATGTTTTGATAAAAAATTTTCTTATGTATCAGCACATTTAAAGTAGTTTTATTTAAACAATTTAAAATATTTTGTGCATTTTATTTGAATTCCAATTTCCATCCACATGCAGCTTGACACAAATCATAAATAAAAAATTATCTAGGAAATAAATGTTCACCATTTTCTAACATAAACAAATGTTAAAAATCAAGATTTGAATAAATGTGTGTTAAATTATATAATTGTTTAAATGTATAGAGAGGTAGTGTAGCAAACAGTACAAAATTATATCTACCAATGAGTATCTACCTTTCTTTAGAAAAATAATTGACGTACAAATGGAAAACAAGATTAAAATAAAAGATTTAAATAAAGGTTTCCAGCATGCTGATTTCAGTTATAACAATCTTAAGTATTACTTTGAATAAGTAAAACATTTAAAAGAGAAGTGTGTTCTTTTTTTAAGTTGGCAAGGCTCTTTATGTTTAGTAAAAGATACTTTAAAAAAAAACACCCTGCTAAATCTAGAGCTAAATTTGACCACAATGTCACTTTAAATAGTTTTTGAAGCTCCCACACCAGCAGTTCTATTAGGCAAGACAAAGGAGTGGCTTTTATAGGACTTGATTAATAAAGAATAAAAGGAGGGCAATATAAATAATGCCAATCAATGGGACTTTATGGGAAATGGATGATGTCAAAGTAACTTGTAATCTTTTTTTATAAGTTTGATTGGTAAAGGTAATAGAGTTAATGTAATATACTTAGACTTCTGTAAGGCATTTGGCTTTTTACTGCATGGCAATTTTATATTTTTTAATTTTTAATCAAAATAACATGGCACACATTAAATGGATTTAAAGTTGGCTGAATCTCAAAATATAATTGTAAATGGGGAATCATCATGGAATAGGTGTGTTTCTAGTGGGGTTCTTTCTGCAGGGATTGCTTCTTGACTCTATACTATTTAACATTTAATTTTATTAATGACCTGGGCATAAAATCATCACTGATAAAGTTTGCACATGACAGAAAAATTGGGAGAGTGGTAAATAACGAAGAGGACAAGGCACTGATACAGAGTGAGCTGGATCACTCGATAAACTGGGTGCAAGTATACATTATGTGTTTTAATATAGCTAAATGTAAATGTATATATCTCGAAACAAAGAATGTAGGACATACTTATAGGCTGGGGGACTCTATCCTGGGAAGTAGTGACTGAAAAAGATTTGGGGATTGTGGTGGACAATCAGCTGTTTGTGAGCTCCCAGTGTGATACTCTGGCAAAAGGGCTAATTACTAAGTATCAGAGGGGTAGCTGTGTTAGTCTGCATCCACAATTGGGCTACTGTAGTTCTTGCGCGCGCATAAACGGGACTCTCCAGTAGAAGTAGAGAGGTTATGTTACCTCTGTATTTGGCACTGGTGCGATCGCTGCTGGAATCCTGTGTCCAGTTCTGGTGCCCACAATTCAAGAAGGATGTTGATAAATTGGAGAGGATTCAGCAAAGGGCCATGAGAATGATGAAAGGATTAAAAAACATGTCTTATAGTGATTGAGTTCCTTGAGTCTGTTTAGCCTAACAAAGTGAAGATTAAAGGGTGATTGAGAACAGTCTGTAAGTACTTACATGGGGAACAATATTTAATAATGGGCTTTTCAATCTAGCAGAAAAAGGATCCAATGGCTGGAAGTTGAAGCTACACAAATTCAGACTGAAAATAAGGTTTAAATTTGTAACAGTGAGAGTAATTAACCGTTGGAACAACGTACCAAGGGGTGTGGTAGATTCTCCATCCCCGACAAATTTTAAATTGAGAATGGATGTTTTTCTAAAAGATCTGCTCGAGGAGTTATTCTGGGGAAGTGCTATATAAGAGGTCAGACCTGATGATCATAATGGTCCCTTCAGGCCTTGGAATCTATGAATGATCCTATGTATTTCAAAGTCTCCTCTCTATGACCTTTGTAAGGAAGGTGTCTAGTTAAGAAACACACTCAAAAACTAAGGTCCAAGTCCTCTAAGTGAATTTGCTGGTGTTCATCACTATGACTGAGCAGAGCCCCCATTCCTACTGATAGTCAACCCTTTATAGAATGAAATGTTGCAGTACTGAGATTATTTTCCAAGTTATCAGTGCTTTGATATAACATCAATTAACATTTTAGGCTGTGATTTTCAAAGGAGACTGTTGGAGTTAGGTACCTAAATCTCATTGACTTTCAGTGACAGTTGGGTGCATAACTCAGGCCCCTCTGCAAATCCCATTATTAATGCATTTATAATAAATGCATTGTAGTATAAAGCTGTTTGGAGCTGTAGTTGAAAACTCCCATTGATACTGAATTTCTTTTTAAAATATTATCAGGAATCTATTTCTTTTCTGATATTCACAGCAAGCTTCCTAACTAGAGCCTTAACTGCAACCAAAATGGAACCAGATTGCTGGCACTTAAAATAAAAAGATCGTAAAGCAGTTTTTAAACTAAGGGCTGGGGGAAAAGCTGACAGGTGCAGAGGAGCATGTGGTTTGGACAGAGACATCCCTTAGGGGAGGATCTATTAATGGAGATTCTCTATGTCCTAGTAAAGAGAAGAGGATGGAAGATGATAAAATATGGGTAGGATCTGATGAGAAACAGTCAAATGAAAAAGTGTCCCATTCAATTACATCATGTAATGGCAGACAGCTAAAAAGTGACAAGTATTTAAAGTGCTTATATACAAATGCTGGAAGTCTAAATAATAAGATGGGTGAACTAGAGTGCCTTGTATTAAATGAGGATATGGATACAATAGGCATCACAGAAACTTGGTGGAATGAAGATAATCAATGGGACCCAGTAATATCAGGGTATAAAATATATCGGAAGGACAGAACAGGTTCTGCTAGTGGGGGAGTGGCACTATATGTGAAAGAAAGTGTAGAATCAAATGAAGTAAAAATCTTAAATGAACCAAACTGTACCATAGCATCTCTGTGGATAGTAATTCCTATGCTACGCAACTCCAGCTATGTGAATAACGTAGCTGGAGTTGATGTACCTTAGGTCGCATTACTGCGGGGTCTACACCGCAGGGGGTCGACGGGAGAAAATCTCCTGTCGACTTACCTTACTCTTCTCATTGGGGGTAGAGTACAGGGATCGACTGAAGAATGATCTGCAGTCGATTTGGCGGGTCTTTACTAGACCCACTAAATTGAACAGTGGATCGATCTCAGAGTGTCGATCCCTGCCGTAGTGTAGACCTGCCCTTTGTGATGCGTAGAACATGGAAAGTGATCAGAATACTTTAACTTGAAATTACCCATGAAATGTATTGCAAATAAATTTACAAGGAAGTTCTTAGCAAAGCTTCAGGTGTTGCACCATAACACTGTTTTTTCTGCACCCATAGTGAAAGTGTGAAGTCTCTGGACAGAGGTGTGGTAGGAAACACTAGGCTCTTGTAAATTAATGTGAAGATTGTCCCCTTTAAACTGTTATGTAAGTTTTCTACATTTCCTCTTTCCCACACTGGTATTAAGATATCTTTGCAAGTAGTTTTCTGCTTTGTTATTTATAACCTTCCTGAAATTGACTTTTTGGGGCATAAAAATCATTTCTATGCTGATTAATATTTACTATTTACTATTAATATCTACTAATATTTAATAAGGGATTAGTCTCTTAAAGTGTTTTTTCATCTGCCAGCTTTCATTGTGTTATTTAAGCTGTTGTGCTTTGTGTTAGTAATAGTTTATTTAACTCAAACTGTTGCTCAGATGGGCAAATAACGTCGTAATGAAAGCATAATTTTTTACTTGATTATTTTATCTTCAATCATTAAAATGAAACTAAGACTATACTTGGATTTGGGATATTTGCAAATGGTAGGAAGAAGTTAATTTGAATACTTGGCAGTGTGAGCACAAGAAATATTTCCTATTTGTTTTGTTAAAATACGCATATATGAATGTTAATTTCTGTAGAGAAGTGCCCCGTCAAATTTGTAGAGTTATAGTTATTGACGGTAAAACAAAAATGCCCCTTCACTTGATTCTTATATGACTTTTCTGCCATTTTCTGTCCTCTCTTCTCTTCTGTTTTGTCTTTCCTCCCCTCTTGATCCTTTTGCTCCTGTCACACTGTGTAATCCACATCACTAACCACAAACTTTTTTCACCTCCCCACATCTGATTCTTCTCCTCCTGAACCACTGAATGTCTCTGGAAAAAAGTCCCATAACCACACCAGCTTCCCTCACTACAGTGAATTCTCTTCCCTTCTTAGTTCTGCCATTTTCCTGTTGCCACAATACTGCTTCTTCACCCTCATTGAATCACTTTTCCACAACCTCCATTGCTCACTTGCAACCCTTGATTTTTTCAAAATAATCCTAACCCCCACTCCCTCCTACATCCTTATTCTTCACCTTGTAGGATCTTGCTGATTTCATAATGAAGATTGACAGGACCTGCAGTAATCTCCCTTCGTTCTTCAAAAACAAAAAGGAGTCCGGTGGCACCTTAAAGACTAACAGATTTATTTGGACATATGCTTTTGTGGGTAAAAAAACAATTTCTTCTTCCATCTTGAAGTGGGGTTTTTACCCACGAAAGCTTATGCCCAAATAAATCTGTTAGTCTTTAAGGTGCCATCGGACTCCTTGTTGTTTTTGTGGATACAGACTAACATGGCTACCCCCGATACTTGACACCCTCCTTTCTTGTCATTCTCGAGGTTTCTTACCATGTCACCTGCCATAGTGTCCCAAATTCCCTCCTGGCTTCTCTTTCTCCCACTCTCACCCTCTCCTTCATTCTCCTTAATCTCACATCTCTCTGTCTCCCTCTCTTCCTCATAGTACAAGTATGCTCTAGTCTCCCCCATTCTGGAAACGGTGTCCTTTGACCCCCCCACTGTGTGCCTGTTGTAACTACCACCCTAACTTCCTTTGTCTCCGGATACATCAAGTGAGCCTTTTACAGTCATTGTCTTGAGTTCTGCCCTTCTGGTCTGGCTTCCACCCTGGCTTCACCCTCCACTCCATTAATACCACATTCATCAAAATCACTAATGACCTCATCCTTGGCATAACTCAGAGCCTCTACTTCAGTGGGTCTCAAACTTTTTTACTGGCGACCCCTTTCACATCGCAAGCCTCTGAGTGCAACCCCCCCCTAATAAATTAAACATACTTTTAAATATATTTAACACCATTATAAATGCTGGAGGCAAGCAGGGTTTGGGGTGCAGGTTGACAACTCACGACCCCCCATGTAATGACCTCGTGACCCCCTGAGGGGTCCTGACACCCAGTTTGAGAACCCCTGTTCTACTTCATCCTTAGTCTCCTCACTCTCCCAGTAGTGTTTGACACTGTTTCCTTTCCAGCCACGCCACTCACTTCTTTGTTACCCTTCACTGCCTTCCCTTTCTTCGCTTCATCACGTTCAAATTTTTTGTGGTTGTATTTAAGGCAGTATGTAACTCTGCTTTCCCCTGCTTATCCACTATTGTTTCTTATTACATCCCCCCCGCCTCTGTGCCCTTTGCTCTATCAGTCGTCATAACCTCCAACCTGCTTTGTGTGCTTGTCTCATAACTCTCTGCCACCTTCCATACCTTATGCATGGAATGCCCTTTCTAAACTGGTTTGCAAAGCACTACTCTCATTTAAATCCCTTTTGAAGACCCACTTCTTCTTCAGCATCCATAAAAAAACTACCTGACTACTTATTTATTTAATCTATTTTCTGAGTGAATTGTTCATTTATGTGTCAGGGAAGGGGTCAGATATTGGGAGGGAGGAGCTTGAATATACTGGATTTGGAGTTAAGGATTGCTGTTTGGGAAGCAGAGTGGGTTGAATGGTGACGGGAGGAACTTGCTATGTTTTTCTAAAAAGCAGTTAAGACATGTCTATCATCATGCTTACTCTGCTTGTATGTTTCTCTCCCTCCTATTTATTTTTAGATTGGAACCGGGTCTGTGCCTAGAACAATTAGGCACTACCATAGTTTACAAGACTTTATATAAATTCTTTTAACATTTCTGGAGGTTTACTTTTCTAGCCACTCTTAAGGTGCATGGCTTTTGTTGAGTGTCTTCTGGATCCTCTGTTTAATGGAATACAATCAGCTAAAAAAAATCACAGTTATGTTTGATTATTATATTTACAGATAACACCTAAGATTGCTATAACTGAAATAATTTGGTGGGTTGTTTTTTCTGTATCTTCAGTTTGCATCTGACAGAACGTTATGTTCATCATCATTTAATTGCAATAGGGCCCAA
Organism: Emys orbicularis; assembly: GCF_028017835.1. NCBI lineage: Eukaryota > Metazoa > Chordata > Testudines > Emydidae > Emys > Emys orbicularis. The sequence goes on along the minus strand of NC_088686.1, from coordinate 7,310,567 downwards.
ATCCTCAGTCAGGATCCAGGGTTACAAATGTATAGGGAAGCACATTGCCTGTCATATAGATCTTATGATCAGAGGCTCTGATCCCTCAAGCTGATAAGTTCAGGTGGGCCTCTGCGCTTATATGAAGCCAGTTGACTACAGTAGGATTTTGTGGGCACATAAAACGCTGTCCATGTGGATCCAGTTTGCAGGCTTGAGGCTTAATTTAAGATGTGGCATAAACAAGTGAGTATGAAAAACAATTGGAGGGCAGACAAGGGCAACGGTAATAAGATTATGTACATAGCCTATGTAACTGCACAGCTGTATGGTTCCAGAACTTTTATGTGCTTTTTTCCCTCCTCCTTTTTAAAAGAAACTATTTTTTGTTTTGTAAATGTGAATAGTGGGTATAAGTGCGCTTGGGACTGTGGCAGGGGAGAAGCCAGGAGAGATGTTGGTGAATGATGGATTACAAAACACGGGGCGGAAGGTGAGAGTGGGTAAAGGAAAAATGGCATGTGCATTAGGGAAAGAGGCATGGCACTGTTTGGGGAAATGAGTCCATGATATTAACAATGAAAGTCTTGGAGAACAGTCTGGGAGGAGGTGAATCCCAATGAGGAAGGAGTGGTCATCCTTGGTGCCCTAGTTCCTCCAGAGCTGCAATACCAGTAGTCTGGGGAGTCAGTTTCCTTAAACCCTACAGAGTCAGCTACCATTCATGCTACAGCTACACAGGATTTTATAACTAATTAGAACCATAATCAACCTAAGTGGTAACAAGTTATACAGCTTGGCTTGTATCCATATAGCAGATTTTCTGCCCTCACAGTGTTTGCATTCACACCTAGCACTCTGCCTAATTGTGTTTGTAGGAATGATTTCTGGGACTCTGTTCCATGGTGACTCAGAGTCTCTGCACCACGTTCTATGGATATTTAAAAAAAATCTCCACAGTGCAAAAATGTGGGATTATCTGCCTGAATGTGGTGTAGTTGTAGAGATTTGAAAAAGAGCTCTTGTGTGGCTCAAAAGCTTCTCTCTCACCAGCAGAAGTTGGTCCAATACAAGATATTATCTCACCCACCGTGTGTCTTGGATGTCTGCCTGCACAATTATGAGCTGAAGGAGGAGTAGACTTACTTATGGGGTACAGTTAGTATGGTTAAGGGTTCCTGTTCATGCAGCATAATACTTCTATGCATAGCTACTTGCAGGAATCAAACTGTGTCAGACTAGGCAGGTAAGAGGGTTGGCATACTGTTAAGATTCTCCTGTTAACTAACTGACCATATGTTTTGTGGATATTAACTGTGTTTTTAGCTAACCTTGTCTCAAGCCATTTAAAGACATTTAAAAATAAATTAAAAAAATGGTTGTATAGGCAGATCTGTTAATACATTTTTTTGCTGAAAAGCCCCTTACACATGTTAACAGGGGAGCAGCAACATAGTTAAATTTTGTGAAGGGACATTTTCTTTAAAAGGTGCTGGGTTAGAAACTGAATTTAAAAATTAGCATTGTCATGTTAAAAAAAAAATCAAGTTGACAATGTCTTTAACTCATTTATATACTTAACTCTCCAAATCTCCTTTTTGGTTGGCTATTAGGAGTGACCATTTTCCAGCTAAACTGGGCAACTGGTGCGTTGAGACTTGTTCGACCCTTGTTCAGTGAAAGACGATCACTAATATGGCAGCACCTGACTACTTTATTCCCCGCACCTCCCCAAGTGTAAGTTTAAATCACCTGGAGAGAGATACATTATGGGTTGGGAGGTAGAGTTTCCTGTACATTAAAGGGCACCATTATCTTTTTTTTTTTTTTTTCCTTATGAAGAGATGGGAAAACACACTCTAAAAAAAGAGAGAGAGCGCAAATGAATCTGCTTTAGAGCTCTGTTTCCTGGGTTTTAACATTTTGGTATCAGGCAGCTCAAGAGCTTCTTTTATTGGCAGGGATTTATTTATTTTTGACTTGTAAACAGTGCATGGAAATACTGACTAGTGTGGGCAAGAACTTACGCTGCTTGATCTAGTAAATATGTAACTTGAATATTTTAATCACTCTGCTTGCTCCCAAATTTATGAAGTCTGTTCTTGAAGTTAATCAACAAGCATTAAAGTAGCACTGCAAAATTTTAGTCATCCACTTATTTAGGGTGAGTAACTTCTTTGTGAAATAAGTAAAATACCATTCGTTTCTAAATTGTAATCAGTCACTATCGGGAAAAGGTGCGTGAGTAGAATTTCTGTGCCTGATCTGGTAAACTTTTATGACAATCTTGTAAGGCTGTAAAATTTAACAGAGGTGTTTTATTTAAATATTCTTCCATAAATCTGGCAGGGGTGTGAACTTTTTGCCATTGTACTAACCTGTTTGTGGTAGGCATTCTTTTCCCTTTGAAACAGGAAAATTACCGTATATCTCCAGTAGCTCAGGTGAACAGGGGGACGCAGTTTTCTGAAAAAGCAAATGATTGTTTGAATGCAAACAGAGAAGTGGGATATTTCAATCTAGCCCCCCAAGAAAATAAATTCATATTTTTGGCATTATTTCTTTATAAAACACGTGTGTTTGATATTGGATCTTTAGATAGCATTTTTTAGTTTGTTATAAACAATAAACTCTTAGAATCATAGAATATTAGGGTTGGAAGGGACCTCAGGAGGCCATCTAGTCCAACCCCCTGCTCAAAGCAGGACCAATCCCCAGACAGATTTTTACCCCAGTTCCCTAAATGGCCCCCTCAAGGATTGAACTCACAATCCTGGGTTTAGCAGGCCAATGCTCAAACCACTGAGCTATCCCTCCCCCTGTTGTTTTGTTTGTTTTTCTTTTTCTTTCTCACTACAGTGCTACTTTTTTTTTGTCCGTGATATGTTAGTTTTAGAAAGGGAGCCTTGTATCAAGTGGTTATGGACCATATCTTGCTAGACCTTGTTGTGATGTGAAATATATCTAGGCAGTGCAAACAAAATACAGGCTCATTTTATTAATCCAGGCTAAAAAAAAAATTATTTTCAATTCTTCTTTTACTCTTAGTAGTTGTTTCTTAAATTTTGTTGTTGTTTTTAGAGGCAATTGTTGCTTCTTGCTTCTATATTTAGGATTTAATTGGACACAATCCCAAAAGAGAAACCCAATTTGTCCCTAAACTTGATACCATCAGTTTCATCCTTGGAATAGGTGCACCATGATTTTCTCTGAGGTGACTTCTTTCCCAAGCATTTAGCAGCAGAAATGTTAGTGTCATTAAGAAGGAATTTTGAAGCTTTGCTTCATCTAGGCAGCTGCCCATTTCCTTGATTTACTTCTCCAGAGTAATCTTTGCGTGGTGGTGTGACCTATCAGGAAAAGTTAGGGATAAAATGTCTAAATCCATCTCTAAGCTCTATAGCAATCCTTTCCTAGCTAGTGCTTCCATGGGTGCAGTGAAAATCTTAACCAGAACCCTGGCAATCCATGGGACAGCCTGTAGGTAACTAGAGACGACTCCCTTGGAAAGGAAATACCTATGTGAAGCGGGTGCTGGACTCACTTAAATTTGCAAGTGATGCACTTTTGAGGAGGCATTAGAAGGGGAACGAAAGCTGTTCAAGAACACCCTATGAAAAAGAAAAGCATGGCCTTACAGCCCAAGAAAGAACTTCAGGCCAGGCTCACGGTATATCTGTTTTTTCATCCCTTCTCTTGGAAACAGTAAACTTCTGAGAAGGGAGTCATCCTGCACCAAGGATAGGCAGTAGAATAGCCATGCATACTAATCTCAACCTCCCCTCTGTGTGACTCAAGGGACCCTGCCTAGAAGGAAGGGACAAGACCCCCCTGCTTCTCTGATAACATCTGCTCAGAATTCTTATTCCAGGATGTAGCCAAGTGACTCACTACCTGATGCGCCACCTGTGATGATGTGGGTTTTTTTCTCTAGTCTAGCTGCCCTGGTCTGCTGGTGGATCCCTTTTGCCTTGTGACTCCCTCTCCTCCTTACTTTATCCCTGTTCTTGGCATCCTTTTGGGGGGCAGAGATAAGGTTGCACGGTGTGGGGAAGTGTCACTTCAAGTCATTTCCCAGTTATCCAACAGTGTTATCCATTATCAGATTTGTGTACCCAGTCCTTCTCCTTAATGACGAGACCTTTTTGTCTCATTACTATTTATATAGGTTTTGATATCACACTCATCACTGTAGTATCTGAGCCATAGGTGCCAACTCTGTGGATGCTCTGGGGCTGGAGTGCCCATGGGGAAAAGATGGTGTGTGCAGAGCACCCACCGGCATCCCCCCATCAACTCCTCCCCACCGCCTCCAGCGCCTATGACTATGCTAGGCAAAAGGTTGGGGTTAGCTACTCTCAATTTGTGCCTAATCTAGACAAGTGCAGTGACACTCGGTCATTTATTCTCTTGCTCATCCATGCACACTTCACACCAATCTCTTCTCCTCTCACAAATACACACTTCACATTTGTTTTTCTCACTAGCTGCTTCACCCCCACAGCTCTGACATATCTTGAGTCACCCAACCCATTCTCAAATCCACTCACCCCTGGCCTTTTCTCCAAGTAATTAATTCTGTTCCCTGTCAAATTCATCAGTTCTCTTTTCTCACCATCCCAGCTCCTCAGTTCTCTTTCTCCAGTCTATTAATTCTATCTCTGCCCCTCCCCCCCTCCCCAAACTAATCAGTACTGCTATTTTTAATGGAGGCCATTGCAGCTCTTCCTTCACTCATTCTGATGCTGAACCTGTGGTAGGATAAGGGGATCTTACCTCTACAGTGGCTTTCTCACTGTCCAGGCAGCTGTATCATCAGTCTGCTTTTGATTCACATTTTTAAAGTCTTCTTTGCAGCTATATTTAGTTTTATCATTAAATGAAAGCTTGATAATGGCTTGAGTTGATGCCATTATATGTACTACATAGGAAAGCTTCCTACTCACCCCATGTGCATGGGAATTTGCAAGACTATAAAATATGTAGTATTTTTAATCTGTTTTTGCTACCATATGCTCCTCCATACGTCCTTCAATACAGCTTCTGATTGAATACAATAATTCTGTTGTGCAGGTTCAGCAACAGGTTCATCCCAGTTTTTCAGCAAAAGAAGATTCCCTCTATTATATTGAAGAGTTGATACTTCAGCTGCTAAACAAACTATGCATTGCACAGCCACGGACTGTCCAAGATGTTGAGGTGAGAATGGCAAAGCTGTCTTAACTAATACTGGAAAACAGGTGCTTGCTTACAAAATGACTGTACTCAACTATTGTAAGTAATCTAATGTTAATTTATAACAAGGTAGAATATACATAGGGCATTTTTCTAAAAGATTAGTCAGTGTTCTGCTTTCAGAAATGGAGTTTAATATGAGCTGCAATTAGTTTCTGTTCAGAAGTCTCATAACTATCTTGTAATATTTAAAATATTAAATATTTAAAAATCTATTGTGTTTTTAACAAACACAGAAAAGCATAGCTAGCTGCAAATGTTTTGTATTGCTTTAGTTAAAATAGACCTTGAACTTTAGAATTAAAGCTTGGAGGGATTTAATCTTTCTTTTTAGTTTAATCCACAAAAGCAAAATGTAAACATTTTAATGTAATGAATTTAAACTGCCAATTTAGGTCCTGATCTTGCAACTGATAGTGAGTGGGCAGGTTGCTGTTAGTGTATGGAAATATGTTGAACTCCGTGAGGCTCTGTATTCTTGCAGCTGTCTGTCTATGGACTGTCAGTTACAGAATTGGGGCCTTAATGGGCTGCACTTTTTAATAGACACATCCAGAGTTATGTCGTAGTTTTAAATAGCTGCTATCTTTCACATTAGAAAAATTGACTTTCTTAAATAATAATAATAATAATAATAATAAAAAAAGAGCGGGGGGGGGGTGTTAAAAACCAGCCTGACTTGCTTTGTAGAATATTAGACAAATTATAGCTATGTGTGTAAGGCACTTTCAGTCCACTACAAGGTGATGGTCTCATCTAATATTCTACAGATTTGTTATGGAAATGAATCATTTGTGAGTACTTATAAAAATGTAAAACATGTTTATTTACAAAATTGATTGCCTGGAGGGTTTGAGGTTCTTATTGTGTGTAGTGGTTTTTAAATACATTACTTGACATTGAGTCAATTAATCAATTGACAATATTGGTTTATGATTGTTTTATATTGTTGTTGTACAAAGATTTGTATAAAGCTAAATAAACTTATTTTGTATATGTCTCTTAATAGCCCTTGTTATTTCTAGTTACCACCAATGGAGTCTGGATTTAAACTTTATATGTAGAGGTGAAAAGCTCTGTGTTCTATCTCCAGTCCCCAAGCTATCCAGTCCTCTAGAATATAGAGCAATGCTTTGCCAGGTCAGAGACTGTCACCTGCTCGCCAACCCTGTAATTTCTGTCTTCTAATACAACAAAAGGAATGCTAAAATAAGTTTGTGTGTGTGTATTAATTTCCTATTAGGTGAAATTATACTCCACTTGTATGAGCTAAAAATTTTAGGTATGTATTTTATTAAACAATTACACCAGTATTGATTTAAGTAAGAAACTTTATGCCTATAAGATTCCCAAGTCCTCACACATTGTTTCTTAGAGAAAAGAGAGATGCTAATCTTTTATAAAACTGCCAATACTTTATCTGAGCAAAGAGATATCTCAGCACATAAGATTTTAGCTATACACAGGATTTAGTTTTAGTTGTATCTTTTAAAAAATACTGTTTTTTTAGGTTGTGAAATAATAATATTGATAAAAGCACTTAGTAATGTAACCTACCTAGACTTGATTGTTTCATTAAAAATGAGGAAGTATGTTTAAAGAGTAACTGCAAGTTCCCAAGACCAGTGGTACACCTTGAAGGTCAACAGACTTAAACTCTGCCAGATGAATGTAGGAATGAGTCAAGGTCTATTTGTGGAGATCACTCTGCCACCAGACCCCTGAAGCGTAAATCTGGAGATTGTTTGCTGTACACCTCAGCTGTTCTCAGTTGTCATGGTAGAACACAAGGAGAGCAGTGATCTAAGAGCCTCTTCATGCAAATATCTACACATGCAAGTAGCTTCCACTGGAGTAAATGGACTATTTGCATGTAAAGTTAAGCATGTGCATAAGTGTAAACAGGAACAAGCGCAAGAACCCCAAACCATAAAGGGCTTAAAGATTAGAAACAACACTTTGAATTGTTTCCAACTATAAACAGGAAGCCAGTGCAGTCTTAAGCCCAAGTGTCACATGCACTCTGTGAGATGAACTGAGAAGTTCGTGGACAGCTATGTTCCACATTACCTCATTTTCTGGGGGACTTTCAGGTGCAGTCCCAAGTGAAGTTGATTGTGGTAATCCAGTGTAAAGGTCACAAAGCTGTGGATAACTGCGGCAAGGCTTGCATCCAAGAGGAAAGGTTGCAATCTGTTGACCTGGTATAGGATAACAAAAAGGACTGTTAGCCAGTATTGCCATATGGTCATTTAAAAGAACTTTGAATCTAGCAAGACCTACAGATTATACACCTTCCTGTCAAAACGTGGGCAAAAGCCATTTATTGAGGGGACACATCAACTCAGTCATCTCCTGGATGATTCCTGCAGCTAATGAGTAAAATCTCTGTCTTGTCTGAATTGAGCTTCAGCCATCTAGCCCTCATCTAGATGTCAGTCTTGACTAGACACTGGGAAAACTGTGCCATTCAGCTCTGGTGACCGTTATAAAGTAGAGTTGTATGGTGGCACCACAGCCCAAACCATGTGTCACATCTGATGTTGAGGGAGATGAGAATAGAACCTAGCAGCACCCCACATGAAGGCCCCTGCAGAAGAAGAGCAATTGCCCATGACTACCTTCTGGGCTCATGGAGAAAGGAACAGAGCTTTTCATCTGGGTTCACCTACTTCTATCACAGACTCTCAGTGACTGTGGGCAAGTTACATCTCCTCTCTGTGGTTTAAGGTAGTGGTGCCCAACTTTATTACACAGGAGGGCCACATAAACCTAAGCCAGAGGTCCCCAAACTGAGGGGAGCAGGGGAACATTTTGGGGGGGCATGGCGGAACCTGGGCCAGCCCCCATAGGGGCAGGGAGGGAGCACTTCTCACCTCTGCTCCTGCCCTGGCTTGCAGCTCCGCACCCAACCCCGGCCCTGCCCCCAGCCTCGGTCCCTGGCTGTGGCTCTGTTCCCAGCCCCACTCCCAGCTCCAGCCCCCTTACCCCACCTGCCCCCTCCCCACCCCCCTGCTCCCGGCCCTGGCTTGGGTGGGGGGGCATGGACAGGGATAAGGGGGTGCATGACCCTGAAAAGTTTGGGGATCGCTGACCTAAGCACAACCTCGTGTGGGCCAAACAGCTTCTACATACTTCCTTGTATAAACTAAAATGATGTAAACATGGTGACAAAAGGCGAATGAATCAGCCATTAGTATATTGTGTTGAAGCAGGCCGCGGGCCTTATGAAATGCTGTGGTGGGCCGTAGATTGGGCACCTCTTCTTTAGGGTATGTCTACACAACAACTAGACACCTGTGGCTGGCCTGTGCTAGCTGACTTGGGCTCATGGGGCCCATGCTGCGGGGCTGTTTCATTGCCGTATAGACTTCTGGGCTTGGACTGGAGGACCCCACAGGGTGGGAAGGTCCCAGAGCCCAGGCTGCAGCCCAGGCCTGAACATCGACGCCACAATGAAACAGCCCTGCAGCCTAAGCCCCGCGAGCCCGAATCGACTGGCATGGGCCAGCCAGGGGTTTTACTTTGCTTTGTAGACAGACCCTTAATTCCCCATCTGTAAAATGGGAACAATATCTTTTTATCTTTTCCATTTAGACCGAGAGCTCTTTAGTATCCTCTCTTACTGTGTTTGTACAGTGCTCAGTATGATTTCGGCCCCTGTCAGTTGGAACTTCTAAGTGCTGTCATAATGCAAATAACAAAGGGCAGGAAGGACTGTTTTGAGGTGAGATTTGAAAGGATGCTTGTTCTGTGGGGAGTAGAAGACTGTTTCAGCCTTAGAGGTGGGGCTGCATGAAAGGAGAAAAACCAAAGATTAAGAGACAGAGAGAGAAATGGAGCAGTTAGAAGCAAGGAAGTGATGGGGTACAAACATGAATAGGGAAATTAGGTGACTGATTGTTTTGTAAGCTTCTGTATGCTGACTGGTACTGCATTTCTTATGTTTGGGCAGGAGCGAGTTCAAAAGACATTTCCTCATCCAATTGACAAGTGGGCTATTGCTGATGCACAGTCTGCTATAGAGAAACGAAAACGAAGAAACCCTCTCCTACTACCTGTGGACAAGATACATCCCCTATTAAAGGTATTTTAGATAAGTCTAAGAGTTAATTTTTACTTTATGCTATGTTTTGCTTGTTTAGCATAGTACCTTTAAATATTTCTTTTTAATTTGTGTGTAAACTATCATAGAAAAGCCAAATCCAGATCAGTTTCTGATGTTGATTGGAAGAGTAAAACTAGCCATTTTAGTATACTGTATTTACGTAAATGTAGCACTAAACCAAACTTTTGAATCTCTCTTGTTGTAGACTTCATTTATTAAAGTGCAGTTCTACTCTGAAAAGTTAAGTACATAAAAAAATGGTGTCACCTTACCTCACATATCTGCTCCCTTTATGTATTCAGAGTTCTACCGGTCACCTTTAGTATCTGCATTTACTGCTTTTATTGGCACTGTCGAGCCAAAATAGCTAAGAGTGATAGAGCTGGATACTATTCCTTGTACATTAACAACAGAAATGTTCACTGAATTCCAATCAATTACATTTGTGCAGACCTGTTGGAGTCAAAAGGTGTCACTGAGGCTAGGTCTACACTACAGCGGGGGTCCGACCTAAGATACGCAACTTCAGCTACGTGAATACCGTAGCTGAAGTTGCGTATTTTAGGTCGGCTTACCTAGCGGTGAGGACGCGGGAAAGTCGACCGCTGCCGCGCTGCCGCCGACTCCGCTGCCGCCTCCTGCCGAGGTGGATTTCCGGAGTCGACGGCAGAGCGATCAGGGATCGATTTTACCGCGTCTTCACTAGACGCGGTAAGCCGATCCCCGATAAACCGATTGCTACCCGCCGGATCGGCGGGTAGTGAAGACAAAGCCTGAGGCATAATTGGACACCAGTAGGTTTTCCAAGGCAAAACAGAAGTCCTAATTTGAACTACAAAACATTTATTGGGGGGGGGAGAGGGTTTGAGAAGGAAAGTAGCCAAATTGACACTCAGATCCCAGGTTGAGTGTATAGAGCTGGCGGGTGAATTTTACTTTCAAGCTAAGCAAATTTGATATGGAAATCATTGAGTCACAAACATTTAACCCCCCAATGCTATTTGTAGTGTCATTTTTCTTAGGAGAACAGCATTTCCAACTTTCAGATCAGTGCAGCTGTAGCAATAGCTGAATTAAGTTCACTTCATTGCATGTGTAAATGGAAGAGGGTTAGATATCCCTTCCTCAGCCTTCCTCCCCATAGCCTTAGGAAAAGGAAAGTAAGTAGATATTCCTTTACTCATTCATACTTGTTCCATGTCACCAAGGGTCAATAAGTAACAAGGAAGTTCTAAATAAAGAGACCACAGAAACAGCGAGGAAATAAAAGGCTATTGCTTTTCGAACATTGTAGTTTATTGATGGCTTACATTGAATAATTTACAAGTATACTTTAGAAGGGAGCTATTAAAGATTAGCAAGTTTTGGGAAGCATTTCTGATCTGTACATATAATACGATATTATTTATACAGTGAAATGTAGCTGTAGTTAAGATATTTAGTAATTAGCCTTCTGAATAAGGGCCATATTTTTCTAGGTAAAGAAATAACGGTACTGCAACATTGACATGCATAGTCTTCAGTTTAGTAAGTTAGCTTCTTAAGGTCAGGGCAAACAATTTATTTTTTATTTTTTGTAATTTGTGTCAAAGTGCTCATTTGCTTTGAAGGGAACTAGGTTTGTTACACTTTCAGGGACACCTTACTGCTCAATTTCTAGAGTAGGTGTGGCTCTTAAAGTTACATCTCCTTTTCCCTTATTTAGAAATTTGTTAGAAATCTCTGCTTGGAAATATTATTTAAATACAAAATTATGTACCAGCATGTGAAGATGCGCTCTTTAAAAAACATGTGGTGACCTTCTTTTATATCACTGCAAATTACTTTAAAGGGTTTAAAAAAAAAATTAAAACTGTTGTGCTATAATATGTACAGTTCTAAGAAAGAATTAACTGTCTAAAGTTCTTATGGTTTGTCTAACACAGCATTTCTCAAATACCGCCACTGTGGCCACATATGGCCACCAGGGGCTTTTCTTGCGGCCACAGCCCCCGGGCAGTGATTGGGGTGGGGGTAAAGCAGTGGTCCCTCCCCCAGGGCCACCAGCAGGGGTTGGACCCTCCCCTCCCCCCGAGACACACATGCTGGAGGAACAGCAGCTACTGAGTTCCCCACCTTCCTGGGGACAGTAGGGTCGGGCTCTAGCCCTGGCATGGCAGGCAGCAGGCTCTGGCCTTGGAGCTCCAACCCCCGGCTGTGGGGCTCCCCTCCCTCCATCACCCCGGCCTCCGCCGGCCCATCATGCAGTTCCCCCCTATCGACCTCCCCATCCAAGGCTTAATTCGTCCCCGGGCTTGCCAGGACTGAGTAAGTCTACTGCTGTGAAAAGTGATATTTGTATGTTTGCTAATACACCTCTACCCCAATATAATGCAACCCGATATAACATGAATTCGGATATAATGCGGTAAAGCAGTGCTCCGGAGGGGGTGGGGTGGGGGCTACGCACTCCGGCGGACCATAGCAAGTTCCATATAACGTGGTTTCACCTATAACGCGGTAAGATTTTTTTGGCTCCCGAGGACAGCGTTATATTGGGGTAGAGGTGTATCACTTTTCACAGCACAGATTTACTAGCTAGCAAATCTTTTTTAAAAAGCAAACGAAACAACAACAAAAAAGACAAGAACTTTCAGAGCACCTTATTTGTGTTTCTATTCTGGTCCAGTAAAGAGTAGAGAGAACTGTACATTATTTTTATTATTGAGTCTTCAAAAGATTCAATAAATTACAATGATTTAGACATGTATATGTGCATATTTATTTATTTTTCCTAAAGTTAATTAAGAATTTTAGGAAAAATTGTCAGCGCGGCTACCAACAAGAATTGGTAGCCACAGTTTGAGGCCACCAAAAAAATTGTTGTGAGAACCCCTGGTCTAACATATCCTTACATCAAACATAATGGCAGGAAAAATTCTTGTTTGGCTTTCGCTTCTTAACTAGTAGTGCCACTGGTTAAATTTGAAGAAACCATGAAAGCCTGGAAGTTCAATTTCTTGGGCATACTGTTGATTTTTCAAGTGAGATTTTTTTAAAGCATAGGTTTATCCTGAATTAGTTTTACAATATCCACTGATTTTTCATCTTTAAGTCAAGGTTTATCCTTGTTGTCAGTAGCTACCGGTGTGGTGCTCTGCTCTTTTCGATGATAACAGTTGGCTGCGTGCGTGTTCCCTCTGTGCTGCCCCAGTTCTGCGCAGATAGCTGACACAGCAGACCCCGAGAGAACCCCCAAAGACCACAGACTTTAGTAAGGTACGAAGGAACCTGAGTCAGGTTTATTGTCAAACGAAGCACAGTAATAGTTTCCCGTAGACTCTACAAGACATACTACGAATTTGTGCCCCCTGGCAATGGACCGGCTCAGTCAGTGGTGGGACTTTCCGCTGCCCCCTAGGCCAGACAAAGATGTGCACTCCGGGACCTACTTTTATACAGTTACAGGACAGATTACTCATCCCTACTGACGTGTTGAAGTACAGCCCCTTGACTCATTGAGGGCTGTCTCCCTCTTTGACCATATCGGTTCAAACAAATCTATCCATTATGTTGTCCTTTTGACCCTGTCTTTAAGATGCACCTGCCTGTTCCTTGTTATCGCTGTGGAGTGTTCTGATGCTATCTTGGCACAAGTTCCTCTTATTAGCACTTACGTGTGGATGCACCTGCTTCTAGCAGCCCTCTTCTTGCCAACTTCTGTGAGTGGGGCCTGCCTCTGGCTCACAGCCCAACTTTTGCTTAGCAATGCCTGGAAGTACTTTGGTTCAGGCATCAGACTGGGCCTCTGACAGAAGAGTTTGTTTCAAGGCCTCATCTTACTACAATCCTGAATTAGTTTTACAATATCCACTGATTTTTCATCTTTAAGTCAATCTTTAAAAATGCAAAAGTTTCTCCCTATTAAGGTATTATGTGGGTCTGTTTCTCTCCATGATTCATATTTCCTTGGGATTGGGGGGGTTGCCCCGTTGCCCTTGGCGGCTTGGAGCTCCAGGGGCCGCCAGAGGCGCCACGGGTACCCTGTAGCTCCCTGCCCCTGCGAGCAGTGGGGGACCCTACAGCTTCCGCCCACCACAGGCTGAAGTCACGGAGGTTGCTGGAAGTCATGGATTCTGTGACTTCCGCGACCAAATCATAGCCTTACTCGTTACACCTGTAAAATCAGCTAGTGGGCAAATGTATAGGACCGTAGTAGCTGGTTTTAAATGATGCATCCCAAAATATATGATGGCATGATACAAGATTAATTATATTACTAAAATGCACAAGCCTATCTGTATTTAGTCATGATGGTCCTATCACAAATATGTATCAGGCAAAAGGTGTGGGGTGAAGTAAACCCTCAGCAGAATATGAAAAATATCATCCTGTTGTTTGAAATGTTTTCAAAAGTGGAACAATGTCTTCCCTGTTTTTCTCTTCTACTCCACTTTCTTTTCTCCCAAAGCTTAATTAACCCCTCATATTAATTTGAGTGTAAGTATGTGATTTCTTCAGTTGCACACATGTTTTGTCTGAACACGTCACTTAATTCCTATTTAAGGTTATATAAAATGGCCACACTGGGTCAGACCAATGGTCCGTCTAGCCCAGTAGCCTGTCTTTCGACAGTGGCCAAATGTTCCAGGATAATGGATGTGCTATCGCGAGGGGGCAAGAGCCTGCAAGAGATTAAAAGCATACCATTTTTAATTCTGTGAAAGGTGCGCACACATTTTGCATTAAAAATGTAAAAGGAAGAATCCTTTTTTTCCCCTCCATTTTCCATATGTAGGCTCTCATCCCTCAAGGACGTAGGCGTACTTAATTTTAAGCACATGAGTGGTCCCACTCAAGTCATTTAATTTTAACGGGATTTGAAAAGCCACGTTTCTGTAGCAGGCAAAGTGTGACAGTGGCGTGTTTCTAAGATCTTCCTTGGTGAATATTGTTGGCCACAGACTCCCGTTTTCTGTTCTGTGTTCTGGCTATTGCAGCTGTGTGTTAGCTGGTAACTCAAAGCAAAGATCCTTTTGGTAAAAATGCTAATATCTAACTTTTCAAATATATAGTGCTCAATGTCAGAATAACTTTCAGGCATGAGTATGATTTTACTGTGTTTTGTTTTTAATTTGCAGGAGGTTCTAGGCTATAAAGTAGATTATCATGTCTCTCTTTATATTGTGGCTGTTTTGGAATATATCTCAGCTGACATTTTGAAACTGGCTGGAAATTATGTTTTCAATATACGACACTTTGAAATCTCCCAGCAAGACATTAAAGTGTCTATGTGTGCTGATAAGGTAAGAAATAATTGATTTGCTATACTGATGTTTAAATGGCTTAACACTTCATTTAAAAACATTGTCCTTTAGTTCCCAACTGCATCATCCTGTTATGATTATCATTATTATAACTCCTCTTCGTAATGGTAGATTCTCCACTCTATGTGGTTTAGGAAAAAATAGTCTTTCTAGTTTCATCTTTATTAAATTGTTCAGAAACCTTTTTTGTTGAATTTCAGTTATCTTCATCATCAGGCAAAAGCTTTTGCAAGATGCCTTCTGTTCTTCTGAACCCATCTTTCGCAAATCCTAACTTGTTTTCCTGCTGCACTAAATTATAAAAAAACACAGCATTGGCAATTGATCCTGCCAAAGTTTCAACATTGCTACCTCGTGATTTTTATTACAGAAAGTGTTGTGTTAAATACAGTTCACTAGTTTTTGAACAAATTGAGACCATTGAGTTTGAATGAAGGATAGAAATCAGACTTGTATAAAAACTTGACTTTCACTCTTTGCTAGGTTTTGATGGATATGTTTGATCAGGATGTTATTGGTTTGGTTTCGCTGTGTGAAGATGAGCCCTCTTCTTCAGGTGAACTCAATTACTATGAGCTAGTGAGAACTGAAATTGCAGAAGAAAGACAATATCTACGGGAGTTGAATCTGATAATAAAAGTGTTTCGGGAAGCTTTCCTGTCTAACAGAAAGTTGTTCACACCTTACGTAAGTCCCTTTTTAATAGATTACTGTTTTAATGCTTAAATACTTGCATATCCATTTTCAACCGCAACTTCGCAAATTTACATTGGCTGTAGCAGAGTAGGTGAAATTTGGCTTGAAGTATCCTAGTGTATAACGGAAGTGGTGACTGGTGCCTGAAATAAGAGGGAGGGACTGCAGGTAGCAGTCTTAGATGAATATTCTCAGACCAAGGTTTAAAAAGCAAGGTTCCCTGTTAGATGCAAACAATAGTTATAGTGCCAGATGGTTATGTGGGTAGAAAATCTGATCCTTATGCAATTATGCACCTGCACTTTACCAGGCAAGCAGCATAGCAGCAGGTGGAGGAGCTGGGGTTCCTAGGAAAGAGAGTACTAGGAAGAGGGGCTGCAGATGTCTCTCAAAAAGAGGAAGATGTGAAACCTTGGTAATTTACCTTAATTGACAGGGAAAGGGGGGAATTGATAAGGGGGTGGAGAGAGATTTGGGGGCTAAGGTGTGGGCAGGGAGAGATGGGATGAGTTCCTGAGCGTTGGATGGAGTGGGGCAAGGCTGGAGGTAACTGGAGAAGCAACTGATGTCATTCAGAGGTTGGAGTCAAGAGAAGGGTGCTTTCCAGATGGTGGGTTGGGGAAGTCTGCCCAGATGGGTGTGTGTCTGAGATACGGGACAGTAAAAGCAGGACTTGAAAAAGGAAGCTGCCACTTCCCTCTCCAAGCCCAGCTGGTATTCTGAAACAGTGACTGCATAGCTTTGATCATAAAGTTTTGTCATTGAGACCTGAGCTGGGGGCTGTTTTTAAATTTTCACTTCAGTTTACGTTCAGAGACAGAAAAGAGCAAGGAGGGTGATGGAGGGGAAATAATGACAGCTTTAAACTGCCCCTCCCCTCCTGATTGTGGCCTGTTAGTGTACAGGCTAAAAAAGTTGGACCCCATTGTCCTACCCAATGAATAACCCGTAGCCTCTCTCACAAGAAACACTGCTCTCGAACGCTGGATTGGATACTGCACCATGCTCTTGGACATTTAAAAGTAAAAATCGTGCAATGTTGGATCAAAGTGAATATGCCCAAGCATGATCGCTCAGCCTGAATTGATGCCTAGAACTTGACTTCCTTTCCCCTCTCTTTCTATTGTCTTGTACCTATTTAGGGTATGTCTACACTGCACGTTCCTTATGGCGGCATGTAGAGCAGAGGCACTGCATAGACATGTAGACAGTGAGACACTGCGTAGGCGAGTAATGACAAACCTGAATCCTGTGGGTATACCCTACATGGCTCTCTCTACGCCCAAGCGGTGCCGCCTCCGTCTGCACTGCTACTTTTAGCAATGCAGTGTCATGCTGCCTCCACGCTGCTGGAGCTTTTCCCTGCTGCAGGGAAAGGCTCTGGCATGATGGAGGTAGCACAAAAAAGCTCCAGCAGTGGGGAGAAGCTCCAGCAGCGTGGATGCAGCCTGTTTTCACTGCAACGTGTAAGCAACGTGTGCCCCACACACTGCTGCCAGTGTAGACAAGGCTTAGATAGCTCACACTTTATTTGAAACACTTGGATGTCTGCAAAAGAGTAAAGGAAATGGTAACAAATATTACTAAAGCATAACTTTTGTTTTCTCAGGATATCGATACGATCTTTAGCAACATTTCAGATATTCATGAATTGACTGTGAAGCTTTTGGGGTTGATTGAGGATACTGTTGAAATGACAGATGAAAGTAGTCCTCATCCTTTGGCTGGCAGCTGCTTTGAAGATCTGGCAGAGGTGAGTTTCTAAAATCACTTCATAGGAATATTTTGTGTCTTCATATTAAGCTAGTGTCCATGAGGTTCTGAACAGAGAATGATGATAGGGCAGTCATACAGAGCAATCTAGATTGCTTGGTAAGATGGGCCCATTCAAACCTGCCTTTTAATACAGACAGATACAAGGTCATGCATCTAGAAACAAAGAATGCAGGCCATGCGTGCATAATGGTAGGCTGTGTCTTGGAAAGCAGTGACTCTGAAAATGATTTAAGGGTCATAGTGGACAAGCAGCTCACCATGAGCTCCAAGTGTGATGATGTGACAAAAAGGGTTAATGCAATCCTTGGATGTATAAACAAGAGAGTAGGAGTAAGGAGGTGATTTTTAGCTCTGTATACGGCATTGGGGAGACAGATGCTAGAATACTGCACCCAGTTCTGGTGTCAAAATTTTAAACAGGAGGTTGGAAATTTGGAGAGAGTGCAGAACGGAGCCACAAAAATTATTTGAAAGTTCCTTACAGTGAGAGACCTAGGGCTTGTCTACACAGGGACATTCAGGAAAATTAATCTGAATTACAGTGTGATTTTTAAAGTGGATTAGCAAAACTGCATTAAACCTGTGTGGACACTCTTAGGGCTTGTCTTCACTACCAGGCAGATCGATACTGCTGCAATCGATGCAGCGGGTGTCAATTTAGCAGGTCTAGTGAAAACCCACTAAATTGACAAGAGAGTGCTTTCCGTCGACTCTGGTACTCCAGCTCCCTGAGAAGAAGAGTAAGGTAAATTGACCGGATTGCGTCTCCCATTGACGCAGCGCAGTGAAGACACCAGGGTAAGTTGACCTAAGCTACGTTGACTCCAGCTATGTTATTCACGTAGCTGGAGTAGCATAACTTAAGTAGACTTACTCCGGTAGTGAAGAAAAGCCCTTATTCAGAATTCAAGTGACAATAATTTGGTTTAGCTTAATTCATTTTCAAAATTAAACTAAGGGCTGATCTACACTAGAAATTTCTTCCTTGAGTGATGGTCCCTATTGTATGTCATTGAGGGTGATGCGCATGCACTCGGAGCTGGGACTTTTCAAAGTAGTAGTGTACTCTGGTCCGTGCATGCGCCCTTGCATTGCCTCCTGGTTTCACCTGAGGCGATAAAGGGCAGGGCAGACTGACTGCATCTTTAGTTCCTTCTCACCGCCTCATGGTCCGGGTCAGAGTTTCTGCTGTCTTCTCATCTTTGGTGACATATTTTCCAAACTTTTCTCCATAAAAACTTGTTTTTTATTCTTTATTTAGTCGGGATTTTGTTGTTTTTTTGTAGTAGTTTTCTTATTTCTGAAAGTTTCATAGGATTAAAGACTGGGGAAGCCACTCTGTTTGGCAGGAAACCACCAGTCTGCTTCTGTCCTCCCCCCCCCCCCCAGCACCCATATCTGGGTACTGGAGTTAGTTAGGATTTTGCTTGGTTTTCAGTAGTAATTTTCTTATTTCTGAAAGTTCTGTAAGTCACAGGACTCAGGACACCGCCTCGGCGGTTCCCAACCAAACAATACCGCCTCCTCCCTCAGATTTCCTCCAGCACCCATGTCTGGGTACTGGAGTATGATGAAGAGGCTGGGATTCAAAGTCTGGGCTTCCTGCCTTCATTTGTTCTCCCTCACCTAGGAGCACCAGCGTTGTCTTTACTGCTTGGGTGAAGCTCAGACTGCATCCAGGTGCAGCATCTGTCTCTCCTTCCTGTAGTAGGAAGCGATACTAAAACATAAGCCCTTTTATTAAAGGCCTGGTATAAGGCAGGACCTACTCATAAAATTTGGCAAGATCAGGGCTAATATTGCAAAAATACACATTCCTAAGAAGTGCTAGTCACAAAGTGCTCATGCAAACACATCCTGATATCAAATGGTACCAAGACATCCCAATAACAAGGATGGTACAAAAACATTCCCTAAGAATAACAGGAACACACTGACCCCTCCTAAAAGAAGGTCAGGATAACAGTACGTAATAAAAATGTTTTAATCAAACCAACATATTCAAAATGGTGGGTAATAACTAGCGACGTCAGGGGGTAGTAACTATGTCAAAGGGGCAATACTAACTTGTTTGTATTGGGATATAAAGATGTATCTCAAAGGGAGTATCTTTGGCCAGCCTAGGGAGCAGTGAAAAGTCCCGCCACTGACTAAGCTGCATCCATTGTCACGGGCATACATGTCTTAGTATCCTCGTAGAGTCTGCCAGGTGCTATTACCGTGCTTCATCGACAATAAACCTGGCCCGGCGCCTTCGCTAAAAACCAAGTCTGTGAATTTATTGGGCAATTTAACAGGTTTGCTATTTGCGCAGAGCTGGGACAGCACACTACACAGCCAGCATCTGACCACATTTCCCTGCCCGTACATAGGAAGTCAGAGCCCTTTGACTTGAGTGCCTTATGGAAGTCACCATGGGGCCACAA
Source organism: Emys orbicularis (assembly GCF_028017835.1). Lineage (NCBI taxonomy): Eukaryota > Metazoa > Chordata > Testudines > Emydidae > Emys > Emys orbicularis. Next base: position 7,291,041 of record NC_088686.1, on the reverse strand, counting down.
TTGGATCCTGGCTGGGGAACCCCCCTGTAGCCTGAATAACCCAAGAGTGCACCTCCTGCTGCAAAGACCCAGCCCAGCTTCGTTGGTACCAGTGCTACAGACCCCACGTCGGGGCCTAGCCATGAGTCACAGAAGCATGCACTTAGCATGGCAGTTAAGTCTTCCTCCAGGTCTAAGAGGGATGCCGTGCTGTCCACTAGTTCCGGCCAAGCAGGGGCACCATGCTCTTAAGACCCACAACAGTGACAAAAAGCCACATTGCTCACTGGACCTGCTGATCCTCGTTATGGACCTGCACGGCCCGGCATCGGCCCACTGGCATCTAGGGAATCGCTGGTCCTGAAACTAGTAACCTTACCGCCCTGTCCCATCCATAGATTGGGTGCCATTGATTCCGAGGAGACTCTCAGCTACTCCTGGGCCTCATGAAACTCTTTGCCCTGGAAAAAATGCAGTCTCCACGTGTCCTGGTACCCTCACCTACCAAGAGGGCACTATCCCCCATATCGGATCTGCCACCTTCTGGCCATGTTCATACAACATTGCTGGCTTCATCAGCGCTGCCACTGATGCAGGACTTCGGTTCCTCCTCAGAATCTGAGAGCCCAGACATCATGTATTGCCCAACACTTCTGTTCTGAGGACATGACTATCAGGATACGGAGGGATTTAAGTCATCCTCCCCAGATGAGACTGTGTTGTCGATCCCCTCCCCCAACTACCACCGTCAATTTCAAGAGCTGCTATGTAGGATAGCTCATGCCCTTGAGATACTATTGGAAGAGGTGCAGGACAAGCAGTGCCACCTACTAGACATTTTGCACGCATCAGTACTGGCCAGGGTCAACAAAGACATTCTCCAACCGGCATGCACTGTGTGGCATACCCCAGCCACGTGTGCCCCCACTCCAAAAGAGGCAAAAAAGAGGTACTATGTTACACACACACACACACACACACACACACACACACACACACACACACACACACACACACGTCAGAGTTTCTATTGAGTGGACTAAACAATAGCACCCATGCTCCACCCCAATTGACAAGGAGGGCAAGAGATTGGATCTTATGGGCTGGAAGGTGGTGTTCTCAGCTGGCCTCTAGTTCCAGATCTCTCTCCTATCTCAGGATGGCTGGACAACAACCAAAGACAACAACCAGGAGGACTTAATTGTCAACTTGGAAAAGGTTCTTGATCTTGGTGGCCTAACAAGGCTTTGCTCCTATGCAAGTACCACAGATCCTTGACTACTTGCTGCATCTGAAACACTGATCTTTTGTTCAGCTCCACTGAGGTCCATCCCATTCTGATCTCAGTTTGCCATCTGCCTGTACATTTGTGCTCCATCTTCTCTCACCCAGTAGTATTGAAGCTCCTCAAGGATGTGATGTATATTTACCCACTGGTCAAAGAGATGGCTCCTGCCTCAGAACTGTGTCATCCTGTCGAGACTTGGACTCAAAAGAAGGCTCTTTCTGAAGACAGTCTTCCTAGCTGCAAGCACTTTGGCCAGGAGAGTGAGCGAGCTCCAAGCACTTAGGGCTGATCTTCCGTACATGAAATTTCATAGGAAATCAGGTCTTGCAACGTGTGAGGCACATGAGCACCTACTGTGGGATCCACACTGACATTAGCTCAGAGAACCAAAGTTACTGTGGGGGTAATCATTGTTTTCATAGGTGTTAGAGAAGCCTTTTCAAAACATGACTTGTTGGTGATGGGATCGCTACTGGACTGTAAGTAAGAATTTGCCTCTTGGCTACCATCATTTCATTAAAATTTGTGTTAATGACAAATACAGTGATGCTGAGCAATGCTCACAATAGGTTTGTGCATGTATTAAAATATACATTAATGAATTATGGGATATACTGAGTTATATTATTTTTGAGTGAGCTGAAACTTTCTTGAAAAATCACATTAAACATCAGATCTCAATAAACAAATTGTACAGCTGAGCACAAAAGATGTCCTGCATCCTTTTACTGTATATACATAATTATTTCCTCCTTTCTTTAGGAACAAGCCTTTGATCCATATGAAACTTTGTCCCAGGATATTCTTTCCCCACGGTTTCACGAGCATTTTAGTAACTTGATGGCTAAACCAGCTGTTGTGCTACATTTTCAGGTAAGTATGAAATCTCACTCAAGAAATACCACATTTCTTTTTTGAGATTCATCCTATATTTCCTGTTCCCAATCACTCTTTGGGGTTGGGGGAAATCCTAGTGAGATCCTGGATCATGATTTCTTCTCAGATTAAGGTATTTGGGCTGCGCCTCTCTTTTTGCAAATACTGGAGGCAGCTCAGACACGTCCATGGGTCTTGGTCACTTCCCTTCAGCCCTTGTACTAGATTCTTTGCCTCCAGCAAAGCGGTGACATGGCATTCCTGCCTTTTCCATTGCCATCCCCGTTTTTAATACCAAATCAATGAACAATGTTCTCTCTCTCTCTCTCTCCTTCCCCACCTACACCTTGTCCTTCATCCAGTGGTTGACTTTTTTCAGGGATCCATTCCTTAACAGGACCACCCACTGAGCTCCTTCCCTTGTTTATTTTCCCCTTCCCCCCCAGCATGGCAGATCCTGCTAAACAGTGCCTACAAATGGCTAAGAGTTCTTCATCTGGAAGGAGACTCAAAGGAGCCACAGAAGGAGAGCTCTGCCACAGTTGCTCCTATCCCACAGACCCTGCTTGGGCAAGGACTCAGTTTGGACAGCTTGTTAGGGTCTTTATGTCCCATCGTGCCAGCTGAGACTCCTCCCGAGACATCTCTTCAAGGGTGAGTCAGTCCTCTTCACCTTTTGGGACTCAATAAACAAGACCATCATTCTGCACCTGATGATTCCTTGGTCAGTGCAGTAAACCCCTTCTCCCCCCCCCCCCCCCCAAAAAAAACCAACAACCCCCAAACAAACAAAAACAACAACCCATGGCCGGTCCACCTCTGTAGGGAAAAGCTCTGGAGCCTTATCCCAGATGCTCAGGTGAATACTGAGTCACTTGGGAAGGAAGCTGGCATCCTCTCTTGACTCTTCTTTCCCTCCCTCCCCCCCCCCTCCATACTAAGAGTTGGGATGTTCCTTAGCATTTTGTCTCCGTCAAATTGGAGTGAAGGCAGAAGAGGTATGGCCAAGCCTTGAAGTCCCATGAACAACCATGAGCTGCCTCTGGCAATTGCAGAAAGAGAGGTCCAGTCTAGATGTCTTAGACTGACAGATCATTTCCAGAAAGGAAAACATTGGATAAATAAATTTCCATTCCACAGTTACTTAATTTTAAGGTGTGTCTTTGATATCGCTCTGCTTTTTTTCTGATCCATGCTTAAAAAAGTTATGTTCCTTTCCCAGGATCCCTTGGAAATTCTTTCTCCTCCTCTTGCCTTCTGAGTTACTGCGTTAGTTAACTGATCAAAAAGCAAAACAGTTTTAAAATCATTTTTGTTGATTAAATAATATGTGAATCCCAAAGTTACTACGAATAGTATTATCCCATGTATTTAACAAGATCTCCTGATTTCTGTGGCATGTCAGAGGGGTAGATTAAGGCAGAATTTAAATATCTGGGCCTATGGATCTAGCAAGGCTCTGGAGGGAAAGACATGGTGCACTTTGAGATCTGGAGAGCAGGAGGTAGCATTGACAGAAGAGAGATGTGAGTGCCACAAACCCTTTTGCAGGGTGGTAGGAGGTGGGGTACTTGAATTTCTTGTGGGGTACCCTTTGGTCACATTGTCTCTGGGTCCCAAGTAGTCTGTAAGCTTTCGCTGCATTCCAGCACCAAATTCTGCAGGAAATTGAAATTCCTTCTGTTACTTATAGTAAAATATCCATTAAAGAAGTGGGTTTGAGCATATCTGACTGATCATAAAAAATAACAGGAGTACTTGTGGCACCTTAGAGACTAACAAATTTATTAGAGCATAAGCTTTCGTGGGCTACAACCCACTTCTTCGGATGCATATAGAGTGAAACATATATTGAGGAGATATATATACACACATAGAGAGAGCATGAACAGGTGGGAGTTGTCTTACCAAGTCTGAGAGGCCAATTAAGTAAGAGAAAAAAAAACACAACAACACACTTTTGAAGTGATAATCAAGATAGCCCAGTACAGACAGTTTGATAAGAAGCAAGTGTGAGAATACTTACAAGGGGAGATAGATTCAATGTTTGTAATGGCTCAGCCATTCCCAATCCCTATTTAGCCCTTTGTTGATTGTGTCTAGTTTGCATATCAATTCCAGCTCAGCAGTCTCTCGTTGGAGTCTGTTTTTGAAGTTTTTCTGTTTTAAGATAGCCACCCGCAGGTCTGTCAAAGAATGGCCAGACAGGTTAAAGTGTTCTCCCACTGGTTTTTGAGTATTATGATTCCTGATGTCAGATTTGTGTCCATTAATTCTTTTGCGTAGAGACTGTCCGGTTTGGCCAATGTACATGGCAGAGGGGCATTGCTGGCACATGATGGCATATATCACATTGGTAGATGTGCAGGTGAACGAGCCCCTGATGGTATAGCTGATGTGATTAGGCCCTATGATGGTGTCACTTGAATAGATATGTGGACAGAGTTGGCATCGGGCTTTGTTACAAGGATAGGTTCCTGGGTCAGTGTTTTTGTTCAGTGATGTGTGGTTGCTGGTGAGTATTTGCTTTAGGTTGGGGGGTTGTCTGTAAGCAAGGACAGGTCTGTCTCCCAAGATCTGTGAGAGTAAAGGGTCATCTTTCAGGATAGGTTGTAGATCTCTGATGATGCGCTGGAGAGGTTTTAGTTGGGGGCTGAAGGTGACAGCTAGTGGTGTTCTGTTATTTTCTTTGTTGGCCCTGTCTTGTAGGAGGTGACTTCTGGGTACTCGTCTGGCTCTGTCAATCTGTTTTTTCACTTCAGCAGGTGGGTATTGTAGTTTTAAGAATGCTTGATAGAGATCTTGTAGGTGCTTGTCTCTATCTGAGGGATTGGAGCAAATGCGGTTATATCTTAGAGCTTGGCTGTAGACAATGGATCGTGTGGTGTGTCCTGGATGGAAGCTGGAGGCATGTAGGTAAGTGTAGCGGTCAGTAGGTTTCCGGTACAGGGTGGTATTTATGTGACCATCGCTTATTAGCACAGTAGTGTCCAGGAAATGGACCGCTTGTGTGGATTGATCTAGGCTGAGGTTGATGGTGGGATGGAAATTATTGAAATCATGGTGGAACAGAAAAACTTCAAAAACAGACTCCAAGGAGAGACTGCTGAGCTGGAATTGATATGCAAACTAGACACAATCAACAAAGGGCTAAATAGGGATTGGGAATGGCTGAGCCATTACAAACATTGAATCTATCTCCCCTTGTAAGTATTCTCACACTTGCTTCTTATCAAACTGTCTGTACTGGGCTATCTTGATTATCACTTCAAAAGTGTGTTGTTGTTTTTTTTTTTCTCTTACTTAATTGGCCTCTCAGACTTGGTAAGACAACTCCCACCTGTTCATGCTCTCTCTATGTGTGTATATATATCTCCTCAATATATGTTTCACTCTATATGCATCCGAAGAAGTGGGTTGTAGCCCACGAAAGCTTATGCTCTAATAAATTTGTTAGTCTCTAAGGTGCCACAAGTACTCCTGTTATTTTTGAGGATACAGACTAACACGGCTGCTACTCTGAAACCTGACTGATCATAATGTTTTTCAAGCTTTATGCCTTAATACCCTAACTTCCCAGACATGACTGTGTGCTTTAGGTTTATGTCTGCTTAGTCATGAATACGGTTTCACTATAGAATTCTGCATGTTCTTAATTTTTGGCTTTTTGAGCTAGTGCTAATTAATAAGAAAAGGAAATGCATAACTAGTTTTTTGTGTAGCTCTTAAAACCAGGTGACATAGGCTTTCCTGAGGAATATTTTGTTAATGCAATGGAAATCTTGATTGAGGAAAAATTTAAGTTTTGTGGCTGGTACTGAAGACATTGCTGAAGTATGAAGTCTGTTAAGGATAAAGGTCCACATGGCTTTGTGTGATCTGAGAGCTGTTTGTAAATTGTTTTGTAGTTAACATGTTCCAGCACATTGTATGTTGATTTGCTGTTTCTGGTTAAAATAGAGGTAATCACAGTGAAACTGATAAGTTGCCTATTTTATGAGGTTGCCACTGCAGATTCTCACCAAGGCAGTTGAGGATGCTGTATCTTGCAAGCCATGGTGAATTTTTAATAGCAAACTAGGAGCATGTGTGCACTACCCTCTGATCTGTCCTGCTTTTAAAAATTGTGCTTCCGGTATTTACAATGCACTCTGCCTCCTTGCCTACCATCTCACCACACCTTACTCATTCAAACCCTTCTTAAGATTCACTATATCTATATTTCTCACAAACAAATTAATAAAACTCTGGAAAAACCTCTCAACTTCTTCCCTCCTTTTTTTGGCTTATATGTGGTAATAATGCCGCTTTTTTTTTCTTTTCAGTCTATTGCTGAAGGTTTTAAAGAAGCTGTACGGTATGTTCTTCCACGACTTATGCTGATCCCAGTTTATCATTGTTTGCACTATTTTGAATTATTACAGGTAAGACAGTAGTGCAGTTTCATATAAAGCATGAGTAATTTTAGTTTAACTAGGGAGTTAATTTTTATTTACTGTGCATGAAGATAGGATATGAATATATCAGAGGGGTAGCCGTGTTAGTCTGGATCTGTAAAAAGCGACAAAGAGTTTTGTGGCACCTTATAGACTAACAGACGTATTGGAGCATAAGCTTTCGTGGGTGAATACCCACTTCGTCAGACGCATGGTCTGACGAAGTGGGTATTCACCCATGAAAGCTTATGCTCCAATACGTCTGTTAGTCTATAAGGTGCCACAGGACTCTTTGTCGATGTGAATATAGTTAAGCATAAATTTTACAGTAGTGATTGCATGGTTAGAAAGTAAATTGATTGTTACAATATATTATCAATATTAAATCATGCAAAATTCAAACTACTCCAGTTCTCAAAGCTTCCATAAATCTTTGATTATTGCTTGTGTGCTGTGGCATGCTAGGTCTATTTTTTATTAAATTGAACTGGCATTCAAGTGAGATTTTCATTAATTTTACAGTGTGAATTGCTTTTAATTCTTTGTTTACTTTTATTTCATACATTTTCCTAATTCAGTAAAAGATGGTTCAACTCAATGTCCGGGCCTCTCAGCTCAAGGCAAGCAAATCCATCTTATTATTTTTGGAAAACTTGTGTTTCACACTCCGCAAAATCAGAATAATCTATTTTGACTATTCAGTAGTTGCTTTGGGGTTCCAAGTGGCCAAGGCCGAGAAATAAATAAAGTAGAAGCTTTGAAAGCCCAGCACATTTTCCCCATAATGAGGATGGGAGAAGAGTACATCCACAACACTCCTTTTAAAAAAAAAGAAAAATTTTGGAGAGGCTTTCATATTTTGTACCTTAAAAAGTGAGGACATTCGCAAGGATTTGTGGAATCCTGATTTAGTTGGTAGTTAAATTATATTCCTGTAGCATTTTGTTTTCAATAGCTTTGTTACCAAGAACAAGACTGCATAGTTTGGAAACTGATGTGGATTTATAAATAATTCTATGTGTTGGGAAATAGAGACATTAACTATACAAAAAGTAATCTGCGGGTATGACCAAAGATTACCTGTGTATCTAGTGCTTCTTATGTGCCCTGGCAAGGTAGTCCACACCGCAGCATATGTTTTTGCAGGTAACCCTGTTCATAGCACCTGATAAATAGCATAATAACAGTTGTGCATACCTCCATTTGTCTGTATTTGTTTGCTTCTGATTTGAGTTAATGGAGACCGGGACCCAGGCAGGATAGAGGGTCCATCAGAAAGCAGAAATACAACTCTTGTTGGGAGTATGAGATAAGCATTATAAATGAATAAACAAAGAACAGAAATGTGACTAGGGACAATGCGATATCTTGGCTATAGGGAGTGATCTTGGGACACTTGTAGCCTCAGAGATTTTTCATGATTGCAGACCATGTGCCAAAAATGTTTGCCCATCTCTGGGATAGTAGAGATGGTGCTAAGAAATAGATTTGTAACACATTCGTGAACAAGTGAATGATTGATTAAACTATAAATATTTCATTTAAAGGAATGAAGTGACATTGGGTTATTTCTTATATTTTATTATTGCATGAGTGCTAAGAATTTTTTAATTAAGCTCACAATTAAAAAGATTACATTACCTAAAATGTATTGCAGGGGTAGGCAACCTATGGCACACGTGCCAAAGGCGGCACGCGAGCTGATTTTCAGTGGCACTCACACTGCCCGGGTCCTAGCCACCGGTCCGGGGGGCTCTGCATTTTAATTTAATTTTAAATGAAGCTTCTTAAACATTTTAAAAACCTTATTTACTTTATATACAACAATAGTTTAGTTATATATTATAGACTTATAGAAAGAAACCTTCTAAAAACGTTAAAATGTATGACTGGCACACGAAACCTTAAATGAGAGTGACTAAATGAAGACTCGGCACACCGCTTCTGAAAGGTTGCCGACCCCTGATGTATTGTGTGCATATTGCAGTGGTACGGGGCTTGCCTCAGCGTGTGGTCAGTTTGTATTGTCATGCAACTAATACAACCTTTCAGTTCTATATTGCTAGCTGGTCTTTGTGTACAGTTCCAAGGATGTACTTAATATGTGTGGAAAGAAATAGCAAACTTTGCAACCTAAAACTTGTATCACATTGTAGCACTCAAACAAGTTAAAATCGACTTACCAGTGAAAAAACTGAATGGAAACTCAGGTTAACAATATTGGGTTTTTCAAGTATTTAATTCTGTTAATGCGTAAGATTAACATATTTTTAAATTCTAGTTTAATTTTCACTCTTTATGCTGTTTACTTTTTGCAGTTCAGTCAAGGTTAGATAACGAAAACATAATTGGTTTTACTTGGAGTCTCATGTCTTAGCACAGGGCTATAATGTTTGGGTTGCCAACAGCCTGTAGTAATGTTTAAATCTAAGTGGTTTCCTTTTATTTTTAATCTGTGAAAATATTTCTACTGTTACTAAGTTTTGAAACAACATTTTTAACCACCTAAATTTTTGTTTCAAACATCTGGGCTTTGTTGTGGTTAGAAGATGTAAATTGCCTTAATTATACTACACTTTGAATGCCTTCATGAAGTTTATAATTTTATTGAGTGAAACTTAAAAGATAAACAAAATACATATCATTCTTGATTCTTGGAGTAGCCTGACTTGTTTTAGTTGTTAGTTCAGAAGACATAAGTCTTCATACCACTAGCATCAATCGGCTATACTTTTGCGCGGTTTTTTTGCCAGCCCTTGGTATGGGGTCAGTACTAATAGACATGTAAATACAGTGTTTGTTTCAAAGAAGAATAACCATAAGGAGAACTTAATCATTGACAGTTGTTCTCTTTCCCTCACAGCAAAATGCATTTTCTAATGTGACAATTCTCTGACATTTTTTGAAGTTCTTTTCTTTAAAATGTGAATACCTTAACCAGTTTAGTGGCCTGTGTGATGCAGGAGGTAAAACTGATTATCTTAATGTTCCCTTGCTGCCTAAAAAAAAAAATCTATGAATAAAATATGAAATCTTAGGCTCCAGTCCTGCAAAGACTTAAGCATGTGCATAAAATTATGCATTGAGTAGTCTCATTGAAGTCAATGGAAGTACTCACAGTGCATAAGGTTAAGTACAAACATAAATCTTTGCAAGATTAGGGCCTTACAGTGTTTAGACAGTTTTCAGCTACAGGATCTAGTGTTTAATTTAGTGTGGTGTTTTCACTTTGGTGTTCTGTGCATTTGAGGATTACATGCTTTATTTACAAACTTGCTAGATCTTATTTGTTTCATGATTCTAGAAGACTTGTTGCAATTTATATTCCAAAATGCAAAACAGAGAAGGTACTTAAATCTTTTCTAGATAAGCTTGGTCTTGTCTTTCTAATCTCATAAGAGACTTTTTGTCTGTAGAGACTTTCAGCACACCAATAACTCCTGTTAATGCTAGTGGGAACTACATACACACACCCTCTGCATGAATGGAAGAACGGACTGTTGGGTATCATTAACTTTGTCTTTTACCTTTAAGTGTAGAAGCTTGTAAATAACTGCAGAAATATTTTGCTGGGCTTTTTTAAGTTTACATAAAATGCTCTTGTTTAAGTTATAACTTAAAAATAGATAAAGCCGCAAGATGATACATGGGCGATACTTTGGCAGATTTATTCTTGATTATAGGAAAAATCCAAAGCTTTTTTACTAAGTGTGATGCATTTTGATTTACATGCAAAGATGAACAGAGTACCAGGCTTTGGGGCGGTGTTCTAGCTCAGCTACAGTGATTGCCACTAAAAAAATCAGCAATTGCCCAGTTATTTGTCCTTGTAAGTATAGGGAGGGAAACACTGAAATCTTGAATACCATTGTATAGTAAATGTTGGGAATGTTCAAAAAAGAACTAGATAAATTCATGGAGGATAGATCCATCCATGGCTATTAGCCAGGATGGGCAGGAATGGTGTCCCTAGCCTCTGTTTGCCAGAAGCTGGGAATGGGCGACAGGGGATGAATCACTTGATGATTACCTGTTCTGTTCATTCTCTGTGAAGCACCTGGCATTGGCCACTGACGGAAGATAGGATACTGGGCTAGATGGACCTTTGGTCTGATCCAGTATGGTCGTTCTTTTGGGAAATGTTGCATCTTTAATGGTGACAAATGAATAACTTCAGGTTAAAATTTGAACTTCATATTACATTGTGAAAACTTCTGCTCAGTGATTAAAAAAAATATCCCCAATGTTGATGTGTATTCAGAAAGGTATAGAGAACAATACTTACAATATATTAATGCCATTACATAAGTTGTTGGTATTCCTTCTCCTTGAATGCTGTAGTAACTTCATCTCAGAAAGAATGTAGCAGAAATGGAAACAGTTTAGACAAGTACAGCAAAACTCTTAGAGGCATGAAAGAGAGGTTTCATGTTTCTGACGGCATGAAGAGAGGTTAAAAAGATTAGGACTACTTAACCTCGAGAGGAGAAGATAAATAAAAAAAAAATTGAATAATGGTATATAAAACAACAAATGCTCCAGAGAAGGTCAATCAGACACTTCTCTTTATCCTTTCATCTGCGTGCAGACCTGGTCGCCCCATCTCAAAAAAGATATATTGGAATTGGAAAAGGTTCAGAAAAGGGCATCAAAAATATTAGGGGTATGGAATGGCTGCCATATGAGGAGAGATTAATAAGACTGGGACTTTTCAGCTTGGAAAAAAGACGACTAAGGGGGGATATGATAGAGGTCTGTAAAATCATGACTGGTGTGAAGAAAGTAAATAAGCAAGTGTTGTTTACTCATAACACAAGAACTAGGTCACCAACTGAAATGAATAGGCAGCAGGTTTAAAACAAACAAGAGGAAGTATTTCTTCACACAACGCACAGTCAACCTGTGGAACTCTTTGCCAAGACTATAACAGGGTTCAAAAAAGAATTGAATAAGTTCATGGAGGATAGGTCCATCAATGGCTATTAGCCATGATGGACAGGGATGCAAAGCCATGCTTTGAAGTGTCTGCATCCTCTGTTTGTCAGAAGCTGGGAATGGGTGACGGGATGGATCACTTGATGATTACCTGTTCTGTTCATTCCCTCTGAAGCACCTGACATTGGCCACTGTTGAAAACTGGGCTAGATGGACCATTGGTCTGACCCAATGTCGCCGTCCTTATGTTCATACAATATGAGAGCTAGGAGACAACGACAAAATAAATAGGTGATAAATTAAAAAGTGCTAAAAGGAAATCCCTTCTTACATAATTGTATAATTACCCTGTGAAATTCACTGTCGTAAGGTATTTGTGAGTCAGAGTTTACTAGGATTCAGAAAAGGAATGGGCACCTCTATGAACAAGCATATCCACAGTTCCATGAAGATAAAATATAAGGGATGTTAAGTCTTTTGCTTCATGATATAAGGCAACCATTTAATTGACTGAGGTGAGGAGATAACTTCCCCTGTGGCATATTAGTACATAATTTCCTGTAATAGGACTTCTACATCTTATTCTAAAGTATCTGGTTGTACTAGATAAGCCATTGCTGTGGTTCTGTTTTAGTGTGATCCTGTGTGCAGTGTACTCTGCATTGGGATATAAATCTACCCATGTTCCCTGGCAGATCTAAGGACTGCAGGACAGCCTGTCTGTGGTTGATGTTTCAGCCTGTGGACTAGAATAGCAATGTTTGTATTTCCATGTGCTACATTTTCATGCAGAGGTTTTGGGCTACTGCATTCTTTAAGCTGCAGAACCCTGCACTGTTGTGCACAAGCCCACCTGTACAGCCACTCCACTCAGGACCTCCCTCAAAAGATATTACAGCCGGTCCCCCTGCACCCGCGCTCTGGCCGCGCCGCAGGTTTTTTTTTTGCTTTGCCGTTCTGGCCGCCCCGTGGTTTTTTTTTTTGGTTTTTTTTTTTGCTTGGGGCGGCCAGAACGGCAAAGCCGGCCCTGCTGAGGACAGACTATGAATTATCTTTTTGTTGATATTTATCTTCAAATCCACTCTCTTCAGAGATCTCTTGCATAGAATGGCCTGTTACATAGTTGCCAAACAACCCAAAAGATATTAAATTCTGTCTTTTTTTATCCCTTTCATTATTGTTTAATCATTAGCAGCAGATATAGAGAATGAACAGCAGCATTTTATAGACTTTCAGCACCTTATCGTTTGTAGTCACCAGTGAGAAATACATATGAACAAAAATATAGCTCCTCACCACATTATACAACATTTTTCTTACGTTGAGCATGGTGTGTTTTCGTGCTCCATAGTTTGAGGGTATAATCACAAAATGCCACTGCTAATCCAGTCTCTGACCTGTCCTGAGCAGAATACTTATTAGTGCAAAATTGCATAATGATCTTGTGATGGACAGCCTTTGGAGATAAATGTAGTCTTGTCCTTGACCACCACAGGTTGATTGGCTCCTTAAGTAAATCTGTGCCCAGCACATTAGTTCATCTAAAACATAAGACAACAGAAAAGTGTGTCTTTTGGCATTCTATTACATCAGTAAGGAAGAGTGTCTTAACATTTGTCAAGAGCTCCAACAACTGTTCTCTGCAAACATTGCCTCCAAAGTGTGTTCAGGTGCCAAGACGTGAGCCCAAAAGCAGAAATACAAGTAATTGAACTCATTCTACAATTGCAAGGGGACTTTTGCACAGTTTTAGAGGATGTTCCAAGAGATTAGGTCCACACAAGATCATCCATTTTAGAATACCAGAGGGAAGGAAGGAACGAAAATACCACAATTCAGTTCTTCACAACCAATAGTTGTGTTTATCAGTGGTCAGAAGAACTCTAATGCCCTTCATTCCTGTTGTCGGTCATTTCCTTCAAAAAAGAATAAAAAAGTTGACAAAACTGTTGTGATTGTCAGTTTACCAGTATTAATATTCTGTCACATCTCTGGCAAAAACATGTTCCTTTTTTCTTATCCTGTGAATAGCAAATAAATTGCACTCCTATGTTGATTTAGTCGAAAAGCTTGGCTGTAAAGGGCAAGAACTTGAGAGAGTAAAGTTTGCCAGAACAAGTTGCCTGAAATGGATTCCGAAAACTCAATATGTTGGAAACCAGAAATGGGAGAGATTTCCCTATATCTTTACACAAAATGAAAATAGATGCCATGTAATGTCCACTAGCTACAGTTTTAGACTATTTTCTGGAGCTGTTTCACTAAGCTATATACAACCTTTTTGTCAGTGTATGCCAGCAATGATCTCTCATTTTGGAAAGAGTTTGGAAGAAATCCTCCCAGGGAATCTGAGGAGCAGAATCAGTATATTGTCACAATCCTTAGCTATTTGCGTGTTTTAGGACTTCATAAACCTCATGTCATTTTTTTCAGACCCAGTCTTATGGTCTCCCTCCTTTTCCCTTTGCTGTTTTAGAGTTTCTCCTTATGAAGTGGAAAAGAGAGGTTACTCACCATGGCAAGTGCCTTATTTTCTATACGCCTCTTCTCAGCATGCATAATCCTCACAAATTCTCAGATATAAAAGTTCTTTGATTTCCATGATATACAGACTGGGGAATGTTTGGCCATCTGGAAAATATAGGTGGTAGTACTTTGAATCACATAAAGGGAGAGGGCCCATCTGGTCAATCCTGTTATCTCAATTACTTTTAGAGCCAGCTAATATCCTTGCTGAGAGAGCATACTGGGAAAGAAAAAGAAGGCTACTGCCATACTGAGTGATTGTGGGTAAGATTCCTCTTAAAATATATAGGGCAAACGTGAGTTAGCCCATAGTGGGTGGCAAATTGGCTTGATTTTGCCCAGTAGACCAGTCTGCCTGAATTTTCTTGTCTACTAAGTTTTTCATGCAATCTTAACTTACAAGAGGAATTTACAGTTAAAATCGTATAGACTCTTCAGTTACTCATCATAATATTCTTATGCTGTTAATATTTTATGAACCATTATCTTAAAGAATGTGAAGTTTTCTGTAACCCCTTTTTTCTTACAAGTGAGTGTTGAGATAAATATCGACTATGAAAGCTAATTAGATTTTTGTAAATCAGTGAGTTCCTGCATAGTGGAGAAGGAAAAATCTTGTTTTCCCTAGTAAGTGAAGCAAACATTATCACTGGAAAAGCAACAAAGAGTCCTGTGGCACCTTATAGACTAACAGACGTATTGGAGCATGAGCTTTCGTGGGTGAATACCCACTTCTTCGGATGCATATGACTCTTTGCTGCTTTTACAGATCCAGACTAACACGGCTACCCCTTTGATAATTATCACTGGAGTTGATCATTTGTTGCTAGTATTAAATCTGGAATTTCAAACTTTCTCTTTGCTAGTAGAGAGAATGGTATATGAAGTTGCCCTTTGCTCTTACCCATCTGCTGGACTTGGTTGAAGTTATTACAACAATCTATAACCCACTAAAGGCATGTCTATGCATACAGTGCTTCAGTGGCGCAGCTGTAGTTTGTGTGGTGAAGACGCTCTATGCTGACAGGAGAGAGCTCTCCAGTTGCGTTGGCATAAAAAGCCCAACTCTGCGAGCGGCAGAAGCTGTCTCGCCAACATAGTGCTGTGCACACTACAGCTTATGTTGGTGTCACTTACGTTGCTCAGGAGGTGGAATACCCCCTGAGTGACATAAGTTTTGCCGACCTAGGCTGTAGTGTAGACATAGCCTAATAACCCTTCCTCAGCTGCTTTCTTCCCCCCCTTTCTTTCCTCCCTATGACTGCAGAGGTGTTAATGGGCCACTTTACCCGGAATGATTCCTTAGAATATGTGCTAACTACTTGTGCTAAACAATCTATTCCACCTTGCATTTAGCTGTGGCTCCAAGTACCTTTCCCAGACCTGAAGAAGAGCTCTGTGCTGCTCAAAAGCTTGTCTCTGTCACCAACAGAAGTTGGTCCAATACAAGATATTATCTCACCCACCCGGTCTCTCTAATATCCTGGAACCAGCATGGCTACAACTACACTGCATAGTTAGTTGAAACACTATTAAACTACTAAAAAAGTGTGTCGTTGCTGTAGCACTGACATACAGCTTCAGGACTGTTCCAAGCCTCTAGACTAGTGAACACTGCTAACTTCAAAGGCCAATGATCATTATGAAACAGAACAATTTAAGTGAAAGGATTTAAAGAAAAATATCCTGTAGGGTTTTTTGACAACTCACGGTAAGGCTATCCAGTATCTTCCTTTATCTCAGAATCTCTCCCTTTCACACACAAGCTCACTCTCTCACTCAAAAGCTATTTATTTTTCAGGATATCTGATAGATGTGTTTTCATTTCAGTAACTACTTTGACAGGCATTGGTGGTCTTGTGGGTGAGATTTGCAAAATCACTCAGCATTGGTTATTGACTTCAGTGGGATCAAAGTCAGGTGAACACTGAGTGTTTTTGAAAACAACCCTACATATGAATATATTTGTTTTTGTCTGTATATATCTCTAAAGAAAACCTATTCAGTTGAACAGAAATGGATTTGTTTTGTCATTATAGCAATTGCAGGAATGCAGTGAAGATGAAGAAGACAGGGAGTGCTTGAAACAAGCCATTACTGCTCTTTTAAATCTCCAATGCAGCATGGAGCGCATTTACAATAAACATTCACCTAGACGGCGGCCTGGGTAAGAATACAATCAAGGAAGCCTCTTGTAGCCCAAAGTAAGTTAGAAGGAAGATATCTAGAGGTGGCAGTGTTTCCCTATTTCCCCCTTCGTTGACTTATGTAAAAAAGCAACATGTTT
The DNA here is from genome assembly GCF_028017835.1 of Emys orbicularis. Classification (NCBI taxonomy): domain Eukaryota; kingdom Metazoa; phylum Chordata; order Testudines; family Emydidae; genus Emys; species Emys orbicularis. The sequence continues at coordinate 7,274,714 of NC_088686.1, read as the reverse complement.
TTGTTCGACACTTGCACATGCCAAACATCAAAGCTAGCAGACTTCAATCTGTTGCCTTTCCAAGAGTGTTCACTTACAACCCTCCATACCCCATTCTTGAATAGTTTAAAGCCTTGTCTACGCTGCCACTTTACAGCGCTGCAACTTTCTCGCTCAGGGGTGTGAAAAAACACCCCCCTGAGCACTGCAAGTTTCAGTGCTGTAAAGTGGCAGTGTAGACTGTGCACCAGCACCGGGAGCCGCGCTCCTAGCGCTGGTAACTACTCCCCTTGTGGGGCGGGGTTTGTTTTTACAGCACCAGGAGAGAGCTCTCCCAGAGCTGGTGCCACGACTACACAGCCACATTAATGTTGCTAGAGAAGACATACACTTAGTCTTTCCCTGGCAATTCACTGTCCTTTATACATTTGTGGTTAAGCATGATTAGGTCATATTTAGGTTGGGGGTGGGGGAATAGCATACAGTGTTAAATTTAGTGGTGTGTTTTTCAGTCTCTGCAGCAATAATACGGAAGAAGCTAACCAGATAAAATTGTTTGTTTCTAGGGAGACAATTTGTCATTTTTACAACCGCCAAGTAAGAAGCAAGCACCTGGCCATCAAAAAAATGAATGAGATCCAGAAAAATATTGATGGTTGGGAAGGCAAAGATATTGGCCAGTGCTGCAATGAATTCATAATGGAAGGTGTGCTGACAAGGATAGGAGCCAAACATGAACGCCACATATTTCTCTTTGATGGTTTACTGATCAGCTGTAAAACTAATCATGGACAATCGCGGCTTCCAGGTTACAGCAATACAGAGTACAGACTTAAGGAAAAAATTATCGTGAGGAAAATGCAGATCATTGACAAAGATGACACTTGTGAATACAAACATGCTTTTGAGCTAGCGTCTAAAGATGAAAACAGCACCGTGTTTGCTGCCAAGTCTGCTGAAGAGAAGAACAATTGGATGGCAGCTCTGATTTCCCTTCAGTATCGCAGTACACTGGATCGAATGCTTGACTCAGTGTTACTGCAAGAAGAAAATGAACAGCCACTGAGGCTGCCCAGCCCAAATGTGTATCGTTTTGTAGTGGAAGACTCTGAGGAAAACATTGTTTTTGAGGACAATCTGCAAAGTAGGAATGGAATCCCGATCATTAAAGGAGGAACTGTAGTGAAACTAATTGAAAGGCTAACATACCATATGTATGCAGGTATGCTTTATTTATTTTTCTCTGTAATTTGGCACATTTTGTAATATATTACTAATTCTTTAGGTAATGTTTGGATAGCCAATAAGTTTAATCTTTTTGTCTCTTGCTTGCTTTCCCACCGAATAGCTGTTTAAAGTCAAGATGTGGGTCATAGTTTAGGGCCAGGAGGGATCACTAGATCATATAGTGTGACTTCCTGTATATGACAGGCCACCAGCACACTAAACCCAACAACCAAAATGAGACCCGAGTATTACAGCTCACGGGAGAGTGGACTATTATGTGCCAGAGGCAGAGAACAGGAGGGACTGAGGTGCATCAGTGCTCGAGGCCCCCACGGTGGCAGGGAAATGATAGTGAGATATACCCCAATAATCCTGGCAAGTGAGCCACACCCATGTGCTGCAGAGGAATGTGACAAACCCCCAGAAACACTTCCAAACTGACCTGCCTATCCTTCCCGACTGTGAGCAAGAACCAGCCAGCCAAGCACCTGAGAGAGAGAATGGTTGATGCCATCTCAGAGCCCTGGCCCACCCCATGTCCCAACTCCAGCTGTGGCCATCCCTGACGCTTCAGAGGAAGGAGATGTTAAAAAACCCTCCTGGAATGCATGCAGAAAAAGAGCACCGGTTAGCTTATTAGGTAACTTTAGTAACACTTCAGTTAAGGGATGAATGAAAGAAATTAAGAGGAAATGCAATGGAAGTTAAAAACGTAATGCTGGTGGGATTTTTGTAACATTTTTCAGATATTTATACTTAGTTTTCTGTTTTATAAAACTGTCAGCTTTGATTGTAGGTTCCAATTAGGTGTTCACATTCTAGCAACTTTTAAAATATTGAATACTCAGATTTTTCCAGCAATGATCGGTACAGAATTCAAATAGTAAGCCTTCAAAACTCACCCCTATTTTTACAGCTAGAATTAACTGTGAATCGGATCTTGTTGAGTGACACACCTTAGAAGTGGACAAGTAAAGCAGTATTTAATGTTGATGACATGTTAAAATTCCAATGTCCTTAATCTGCCTGAACCTTGTCATAAGGCAGTGCTGCTTGGTACGTCTTCCAGCAGCAGGATGCAGCACAATGCAACCTCAGTTTTCCTCCTCCAGAGTCTCCAGTAACTCCATGTCAGCTTTCTTGCCTCAATAATACCCCTCCTTTGGGCCAGTGTTTTTTTTATTTTATTTTTTTTACAAGAACATAGTCCAAATAGTCTGTGACAGAAATCCCGAAATATAGTCCATCTATCACTCCAGTGCATGTGTCTTAAAATCCCTAGACATCCAGTCCCTGATGCCCCACATATCCCACTCTGGTATCTTCTGTCACACCTGGGTTCTTCATCAGTCCTCTCCTTCTTCCAGGACGGCCACGCCAGCCCTTTCAGCTGGTGCAATTTCCACCCCCATTTCTCCCAAAGCCTCTCTGCTGGAAGTTCATCCATCACTTCTCCTGTACTACTAACCTCTCATATCCCAGACAGGCATGCAGGCAGGTTGGCCTTCCACTGTTCCACTGGCTCCAATTCTCTTGGTGGAGACATCAGTGGATAAACACCTTTGCTTCTGGCCTGCCTTCAGCCTTCCCCAGCCTTTTGCTCCAGCCCTCTGGCTTAGAAGTCAGCAGGCAGCTCCCTTTGCTGCTCTCTGGCCTTCAGCCCCCTCTAGCCTTGGCTCTCTGGCTTGGGGAGGTCAGCCAGCAAATCCTTCTGTTGCTCTCCTGCCTTCAGCCTTCCCCCAGGAACCATCTACAGTTTCCTTCATGGACCTCCTATAAGTCTTCTGGTCTCTGGCAGCTGTCACCTGCCCTCTTCCTGACTGACCCGTCCCCTGTCTCAGTCTCTCCCCCTTTATATGGCCCAGGTGCCTTCTTTTAACCCCAATTTCAGGAGGCAACCAATGAGTCAGGTGCGCTGGCCTCTTCCTTCCAAAGGGCAGTTACCACCCTGTGACAAACACATTTTCTTTAGTTGTAGTATCATTTGTGTGAGTGCAAAGTGACCCCCACTTTTAAAATATGGTGGTGTTTCTATGACTCACAAAAATATTCATCTTTCTGAATTGACTGGTATGCATTAATAGTAGTTCTTACAGTGTAGCTGTGGGAGTTGTGGCACAGTCATTTATCACCATAGCTAGTAAACATAGTCCTTGAGCTAGTAGCTGTTTAGTAAATCAAACCTTACAATTACTGTCTTGTTGACATACTAAGGTGATTGTTGTTTGAGGTGGCCTCTGCATATTCCAACTTGTATAATGCATCCTGCAGTGCCAGTGAGCTTCAGGAATCTTCAAGAATAGCAGTGCCCATGGAACTACTCAAACAACCTTTCACAGCAGTGTGTGTGTGGAGCCACAGGTCCTTTCAGTGGCTAGCTTTGGGGGAGGACCTTCACTAGATGCCTAGAATGCTTTATCTTGGGTGTGTTGGCCAGATTATATGTTAGCTTGTTACAGATATTGTAGTATTACATTAGTTTTAGGTAGGCTTTGTTCCAGTGTGCAGTTCAGATTCTCAGACTGGCTCTGGATTCAATTCCAGAGTCATGGTTACCAAAGAACTTCAAAATTACACTGGTCTCATGGGGTACAACAGGAGGTGATTGATAGGTCCAGGTTAAATTAACATCTTCACTGAGCTGTAAGAAATGATAGAGCACATTAAAATTTGTATACTTCACTAAATTGGGAGGAATTGGGATTACCCTTCAAGACAAAAGTAATTACAAAGAAACTTGGATTAGAAACAAGGGCAACCGTACCCAGTGAATAGTACCCACATGCTCAGTGGGGCGTGGGGGAACCTCGAAAGCAGTAATTTTCAAAGTGTTAGGTAATAGTGAAGAGTGAATTAGATACAAGTTGGGTGAGGTGTAATATATTTTATTGGACCAGCTTCTATTGGTGAAAGAGACAAGCTTTTGAGTTTACACTGAGCTTTTCAGGTCTGAGAAAGGAACTCAATGTCGCATCTAAATACAAGGTGAAACATTGAAGGTGTTGTGCAGGTTTCCTTTGAGAATGAGAACTGAGAGGTCAGATATGGAGTGATCATTTTGTGAAAAGTGTTCGCCCACAAGGAGAGCAACAAAAATGATTAGAGGTCTAGAAAACGTGACCTATGAAGGAAGATTGAGAAAATTGGGTTTGTATAGGGTATGTCTACACTACGAAATTAGGTCGAATTTATAGAAGCTGGTTTTATAGAAATCAGTTGTATACAGCCGATTGTGTGTGTCCCCACATAAAATGCTCTAAGTGCTCTAGTCGGCGGACCGCGTCCACAGTACCGAGGCTAGCGTCGACTTCCGGAGCATTGCACTATGGGTAGCTATCCCACAGTTCCCGCAGTCTCCGCCGCCCATTGGAATTCTGGGTTGAGATCCCAATGCCTGAAGGATGCAAAACAATGTCGCGGGGGGTTCTGGGTACATGTCGTCAGGCCCCTCCCCCTCCGTCAGAGCAACGGCAGACAATAGATTCGCGCCTTTTTACCTGGGTTACCTGTGCAGACAACATACCACGGCAAGCATGGAGCCCGCTCAGCTCAGCTCACCGTCACCATATGTCATGTGGGTGCCGGCAGACCTGGTACTGCATTGCTACACAGCAGCAGCAGCTAACTGCCTTTTGGCGGTAGACGGTGCAGCATGACTGGTAGCCTTCATCGGCGATCTGGGTGCTGGCAGCCGTAGGGCTGCATTGCACCAGCCCCTTGCCTTTTGCCTTTTGGCAGTAGATGGTGTATTACGACTGGTAACCATCGTCGTTGTACAGCAGTGGCTGGAACTCCGTTTGTCCCCCAGTCCCCCATCCCCCCAGTCATATTCTGCTGCCTTCACAATGACGATGATGGCTATCAGTCGTAGTATGCCATTTTCTGCCAAGCGCCCAGTATTTTCTGCTAAGCACCCAGAAGAGGGCGATCTGGGTGCTGGCAGACGTGGGACTGGCAGACGTGGGGCTGCATTGCACACAGCAGCAGCCCCTTGCCTTTTGGTAGAAGATGGTATATTACGACTGGTATCCATCATCATCATATTGCAGTGGCTGTCGATCAGGGGCACCAGGGCAGACATGCTCAGTCCTAGCGAACAGTCTTGACGATGATGATGGCTATCAATCGTAGTATGCTATTTTCTGCCAAGCGCCCAGTATTTTCTGCCAAGCACCCAGAAGATGCCGAGGGCTATCAGTTATGCTGCACCGTCGTCTGCCAGCTTAAGATTTAAAAAATAGATTTGTTCTGTATTCATTTGCTTCCCCCTCCCTCCGTGAAATCAACGGCCTGCTAAACCCAGGGTTTTGAGTTCAATCTTTGGGGGGGGCCATTCTGTGTGACAGTTGTGTGTGTTTCTCCCTGATGCACAGCCACCTTTGTTGATTTTAATTCCCTGTACCTGTACGCCATGTCGTCACTCGCCCCTCCCTCTCCCGGTCCATCAGATACTAGTTTCGTGCCTTTTTTCAGACCAGACACCATAGCTAGCACTGGGATCATGGAGCCCGCTCAGATCACCGCAGCAATTATGAGCACTATGAACACCACGCGCATTGTCCTGGAGTATATGCAGAGCCAGGACATGCCAAAGCAAAACCAGGACCAGCCGAGGAGGCGATTGCAGCGCGGCGACGAGAGTGATGAGGAAATTGACATGGACATAGACCTCTCACAAGGCACAGGCCCCAGCAATGTGGAAATCATGGTGTTACTGGGGCAGGTTCATGCCGTGGAACGCCGATTCTGGGCCCGGGAAACAAGCACAGACTGGTGGGACCGCATCGTGCTGCAGGTGTGGGACGATTCCCAGTGGCTGCGAAACTTTCGCATGCGTAAGGGCACTTTCATGGAACTTTGTGACTTGCTTTCCCCTGCCCTGAAGCGCCAGAATACCAGGATGAGAGCAGCCCTCACAGTTGAGAAGCGAGTGGCGATAGCCCTGTGGAAGCTTGCAACGCCAGACAGCTACCGGTCAGTCGGGAATCAATTTGGAGTGGGCAAATCTACTGTGGGGGCTGCTGTGATCCAAGTTGCCAGGGCAATGAAAGACCTGGTGATATCAAGGGTAGTGACTCTGGGAAACGTGCAAGCCATAGTGGATGGCTTTGCTGCAATGGGATTCCCAAACTGTGGTGGGGCGATAGACGGAACCCATATCCCTATCTTGTCACCGGAGCACCAAGCCACCGAGTACATAAACCGCAAGGGGTACTTTTCAATGCTGCTGCAAGCCCTGGTGGATCACAAGGGACGTTTCACCAACATCAACGTGGGATGGCCGGGAAAGGTACATGATGCTCGCGTCTTCAGGCACTCTGGTCTGTTTCAAAAGCTGGAGGAAGGGACTTTCTTCCCGGACCAGAAAATAACCGTTGGGGATGTTGAAATGCCTATCGTGATCCTTGGGGACCCAGCCTACCCCTTAATGCCAGGGCTCATGAAGCCGTACACAGGCAGCCTGGACAGGAGTCAGGACCTGTTCAACTACAGGCTGAGCAAGTGCCGAATGGTGGTGGAATGTGCATTTGGACGTTTAAAAGCGCTCTGGCGCAGCTTACTGACTCGCTCAGACCTTAGCGAAAAGAATATCCCCATTGTTGTTGCTGCTTGCTGTGCGCTCCACAATATCTGTGAGAGTAAGGGGGATACATTTATGGCGGGGTGGGAGGTTGAGGCAAATCGCCTGGCCGCTGATTACGCGCAGCCAGACACCAGGGCGGTTAGAAGAGCACAGCAGGGCGCGGTGCGCATCAGAGAAGCTTTGAAAACGAGTTTTGTGACTGGCCAGGCCACGGTGTGAAACTTCTGTTTGTTTCTCCTTGATGAACCCTCCGCCCCCCCCCACCCGGTTCACTCTACTTCCCTGTAAACCAACCACCCCACCCTCCCCTCCCCCCTTCGAGCACCGCTTGCAGAGGCAATAAAGTCATTGTTACTTCACATTCATGCATTCTTTATTAATTCATCACACAACTAGGGGGATAACTGCCAAGGTAGCCCGGGATGGGTGGGGGAGGAGGGAAGGAAAAGGACACACTGCAGTTTAAAACTTTAACTCTTATTGAAGGCCAGCCTTCTGATGCTCGGGCAATCATCTGGGGTGGAGTGACTGGGTGGCCGGAGGCCCCCCCACCGTGTTCTTGGGCGTCTGGGTGAGGAGGCTATGGAACTTGGGGAGGAGGGCTGTTGGTTACACAGGGGCTGTAGCAGCGGTCTCTGCTCCTGCTGCCTTTCCTGCAGCTCAACCATACGCTGGAGCATATCAGTTTGATGCTCCAGCAGCCGGAGCATCGACTCTTGCCTTCTGTCTGCAAGCTGACGCCACCTATCCTCTTCAGCCCGCCACTTGCTCTGTTCATCCCGCGATTCAGCCCGCCACCCCTCCTCTCGTTCATACTGTGCTTTTCTGTAGTCTGACATTGACTGCCTCCACGCATTCTGCTGTGCTCTGTCAGCGTGGGAGGACATCTGGAGCTCCGTGAACATATCATCCCGCGTCCGCCGTTTTCTCCTTCTAATCTTCACTAGCCTCTGTGAAGGAGAAACTTTGCAGCTGGTGGAGGAGAAGGGAGAGGTGGTTAAAAAAGACACATTTTAGAGAACAATGGGTACACTCTTTCACGTTAAATTTTGCTGTTCACATTACACAGCACATGTGCTTTCGTTACAAGGTCGCATTTTTCCTCTTATATTGAGGGCCTGCCTGTTTGGTGTGAGAGATCACTCACGCAGTGCCAGGCAACAGATTTCGGCTTGCAGGCAGCCATGGTAAGCCACAGTCTTTTGGCTTTTTTAACTTTCTTAACATGTGGGAATGGTTTCAAACAGTAGCGCTCTCATTTCCCATATCAAGCACCCATTGGGTTGGCCATTTAAAATGGGTTTGCAATGTAAAAGGAGGGGCTGCGGTTTCAGGGTTAACATGCAGCACAAACCCAACTAACCCCCCTCACTCCCCCACACCCAATTCTCTGGGATGATCACTTCACCCCTCCCCCCCACCACGTGGCTAACAGCGGGGAATATTTCTGTTCATCAGAGCAGGAACGGGCACCTCTGAATGTCCCTTTAATAAAATCGCCCCATTTCAACCAGGTGACCGTGAATGATATCACTCTCCTGAGGATAAGAGAGAGCGATAAGGAATGGATGTTGTCTGCATGCCAGCAAACACCGGGACCATACGCTGCCATGCTTTGTTATGCAATGATTCCAGACTACGTGCTACTGGCCTGGCGTGGTAAAGTGTCCTACCATGGCGGACGGGATAAGGCAGCCCTCCCCAGAAACCTTTTGCAAAGGCTTTGGGAGTACATGAAGGAGAGCTTTCTGGAGATGTCCCTGGAGGATTTCCGCTCCATCCCCATACACGTTAACAGACTTTTCCAGTAGCTGTACTGGCCGCGATTGCCAGGGCAAATTAATGATTAATCATTAAACACGCTTGCTTTTAAACCATGTGTAATATTTACAAAGGTACACTCACCAGAGGTCCCCTGTGTGCCCTCAGGGTCTGGGAGCACGCCTTGGGTGAGTTCGGGGGTTACTGGTTCCAGGTCTAGGGTGATAAACATATCCTGGCTGTTGGGGAAACCGGTTTCTCCGCTTCCTTGCTGCTGTGAGCTATCTACATTATCTCCATCCTCATCTTCCTCGTACCCCGAACCTGCTTCCCTGTGTGTTTCTCCAGTGAGGGAGTCATAGCACACGGTTGGGGTAGTGGTGGCTGCACCCCCTAGAATGGCATGCAGCTCCGCGTAGAAGCGGCATGTTTGCGGCTCTGCCCCTGACCTTCCGTTTGTTTCTCTGGCTTTGTGGTAGGCTTGCCTTAGCTCCTTAATTTTCACGCGGCACTGCTGTGCGTCCCTGTTATGGGCTCTGTCCTTCATGGCCTTGGAGACCTTTTGTAATATTTTGCCATTTCGTTTACTGCTACGGAGTTCAGCTAGCACTGATTCATCTCCCCATATGGCGAGCAGATCCCGTACCTCCCGTTCAGTCCATGATGGAGCTCTTTTGCGATCCTGGGACTCCATCACGGTTACCTGTGCTGATGAGCTCTGCGTGGTCACCTGTGCTCTCCACGCTGAGCAAACAGGAAATGAAATTCAAACCTTCGCGGGACTTTTCCTGTCTACCTGGTCAGTGCATCTGAGTTGAGAGTGCTGTCCAGAGCGGTCACAATGAAGCACTGTGGGATAGCTCCCGGAGGCCAATAACGTCGAATTCCGTCCACGCTACCCCAATTCCGACCCGCTAAGGCTGATTTTATCGCTAATCCCCTCGTCGGAGGTGGAGAAAAGAAACCGGTTTAAAGGGCCCTTTAAGTCGAAAGAAAGGGCTTCGTCGTGTGAACATGTCCAGGCTTAATTCCATTTAACACTGCTAAAGTCGACCTAAACTCGTAGTGTAGACCAGGCCTTAGTCTGGAAAAGAGAAGACTGAGAGGGGATGTGATAAGTTTTCAAGAACATAAAAGGTTGTTACAAGGAGGAGGGAGAAAAATTATTGTTCTTAACCTCTGAGGTTAGGACAAGAAGCAATGGGCTTAAATTGCAGCAAGGGAAGTTTAGGTTGGACAATAGGAAAAACTTCCTGTCAGGGTGGTTAAGCACTGGAATAAATTGCCTAGGGAGGTTGTGGAATCTCCATCATTGGAGATTTTTAAGAGCAGGTTAGACAAACCCGTGTCAGGGATAGTCTAGATAAGGCTTAGTCCTGCCATGACCTCTCGAGGTCCCTTCCAGTCCTGTGATTCTATATGGTGATATTATATATTTTGTCCGATATCATTTTTCTGTGAGAGTTCATTCAAGAGTGTAGTAATTGTCCTGGGACCAACATGGCTACAGCAACTCTGCAAACAGAGTAAATTAGAAACATTCACAATGCAGTGTGGCAACAAAAGAGGCTTATGCAGTACTGGGCTGCATACTCAGAGACATCGGGTCAAAGTGTTGGAAGACAGTAGGCTCTCTCTAGCTCTGGGTAACTGCAACTAGAACATGGCTTTCAGTCCTAAGCACCACATTACTGATGTTTGGAAGATGCTGACAAATACAAAGTCATTTAGAGAAGAGGGGGGGAAATTCAGGGAGCTGATTTATGAGAAACTGAAAGAGCTAAGTTTCAGAGTAGCAGCCGTGTTAGTCTGTATCCGCAAAAAGAACAGGAGTACTTGTGGCACCTTAGAGATTAACAAATTTATTTGAGCATAAGCTTTCGTGGGCTACAGCCCACTTCATCGGCTGCATGTAGTGGAAAATACAGTAGAAAGATATATCTATCTATCTATATATCTCCTTATAGTGTGTATGGTAACACCCATTGTTTCATGTTCCCTCTGTGTGTGTGTGTATATATACACATATATACACACAGAGAGAACATGAAACAATGGGTGTTACCATACACACTATGGCCTTGGCTACACTCGCGGATTCACAGCGCTGCCGCGGCAGCTGTGAAGCGCGAGTGTAGTCGCGCCACCAGCGCTGCGAGAGCTCTCTCGCAGCGCTGCAAGTACTCCACCTCTCCGGGGGGAATAGCTTGCAGCGCTGCAGGCGCTGATTACACTGGCGCTTTACAGCGCTGCACTCGCTGCGCTCAGGGGGGGTGTTTTTTCACACCCCTGAGCGCAGCAAGTGCAGCGCTGTGAATTGCCAGTGTAGCCAAGGCCTAAAAAGGAGCACTCAGTTAAGGTGAGCTTTTATCAGCAGGAGAGAAAAAGAAATGTTTGTAGTGATAATGAAAATGGCCCATTTCCAGCAATTGACAAGGAGATATGAGGAACTGGGCGGGGGGAAATAAACATGGGGAAATAGTTTTACTTTGTGTAATGGCCCATCCACTCCCAGTCTTTATTCAAGCCTAATTTAATGGTGTCCAATTTGCAAATTAATTCCAATTCAGCAATCTCTCGTTAGTCTGTTTTTGAAGTTTTGCTTATAATTTTGCCCAACTCTAACCATTTGGTTGAAATTTTAGGCAGGAATGTTCTGTGCTGAGTACCCCTAGCTGACTTTTTTTTTTTTTTTTTAATTTCAGCAAAAAAAGTTCAACCATTTCTCAGATCAAAGTTAAGGAATAATATGTTTTGCCCTTGTTAAAGTTCTTACAACCATTTTGTTGAGAAGTTCTAGTGCCTCCATGCTGTGGAACAGGGACTTGAAATTTGACACTTAAACTAAACTAAACTAAACTAAACTGGTATTTCCTAAATTTGAGTGCCTGACTTTGCAATCTATTATCTTAATATAGTTTTTAGGTGTAATGGTTTTTTAAAAACTAGTAATGAAATTTGTTGTAATTGAATCTCACTAAAAAGGTTTTTTTGAAGGTAATTCTTTACTAGCATTAAACTTTTAATTGGCATTAATAACTGTCTCTTATGGCCATATTTTTTATCATCAGTGAAAGTTGAAATCATTGTATAAAATTCATTTTGTTCATTTTCTTGTTCTCCTGACAGATCCTAATTTTGTTCGCACTTTCCTTACTACCTACCGCTCCTTTTGTAAGCCACAGGAATTGCTGAGCTTGTTGATTGAAAGGTAAACAACAAACATTTATTCTGAAGACACTGGGGTGTTCCAGTTTAGATTACTTGCTCCTCCTCTTCTGATGTTTGCAGTGCAATATGGCAGCATGTTTTGGTCTGATTTAACCATCCCATATGTAGGAAAACTTTATACAAGTCATGAATTGTATTAAAACAATATTATTTTTTTAAAAGGAAGAGAGAGGAAGAAGAGGGAATGAAATTTTAACAAAGGCTTATTTTTTCCAAAATGTTAAATGTCATTGAAGTTAAATAGACGTTAACAGAAACAATATACAAATGACTGTAGGCTGTGTGAATACTAGAAAAATACAAATAATTGAAAGCTATATTTATACTAGAAAAGTACACTGTTTAAAGTCAATGTAGCTAAATTGGCGCAAACCCCTAATGTGGACACCCTTAAAACAGTAACCAAGCGCAAGCCTGGGGGTGTCTCTACACTGCAGCTGGGGCCACGGCTCTGCTAGCTGCCTGAGTATGTACCCAGGTGGGTTTGTACTCAGTTGGCTAGCCCAAGCTTTAACCGGAGCTCTGCTACTTTCAGTAGCAACTTTCTGAAGCTAAAAGTTACAAGCCCTGTTTTTTCTTGTGTATTAAAATTGTAAATTACATTTTAGTGTTTTGTAGATGTCTTTGTTGTCTAAGCTTTAGACTAGGGGTCTCAAACACGTGGCTGGCCCGTGGAGTTATTTCCTACGGCCCGCCATAGGCACTGATTCCACCGGCAGCCAAGCTCCCCTTCCCCCCTCCCCCGGAGCACGCCGCATCCCTGCTCCTCCGCCTACCTCCCAGCGCTTCCCACCGCCAAACAACTGTTTGACAGTGCTTAGGACTTTCCAGGAGAGAGGGGGTGGAGCGGGGACACGGTACGCTCAGGGGAGGAGGCAGAGAAGAGGTGGGGGCGGGGATTTGGGGAAGGGGTTGGAATGGGGGCGGGGAAGGGGTGGGAAGAGGTGGGGCAGAGGCGGAGCCTCATGGGCTAGATGAGCAGTTTGAGGCATGAAGTTCAGCATGTATGATTCTTTGCTGTGAGTAGTTGTAACGATGCGGTTCTGGCGGGACCTAACTGAGAGTGCCAATTCAGGACAAATTGCTTAAACAGGGCAGTTACAGCCCAAGGCTGGGGTTTTTCCACCTCTAAGGCAAACCAAACCAGCCAGACTAAGAGACTTTGGTCTCACCCCACTGGCTAACCACAAGTCTCACAAGCAATTCCCTTAGACACTCCAGTTTCCCAGTATCACCACCAGTGCCACTTGTTATGGGGACAAATGGTTATGAAAACCAATACTCCAATAAAAGAAAAAAGGTTCTCCTGATCCCAAAGGTTCAAGCCCCAGACCCAGGTCAATATACAAATCAGATCTTACCCACAAATCATGCTGTTGCCAATCCTTTAGAATCTAAAATCTAAAGGTTTATTTATAAAAGAAAAAAGGTAGAGATGAGTGCTAGAATTGGTTAAATGGAACCAATTAGGCTTGTAGCAGTGATGAAATTAACTGCAGGTTCAAATCAAGTCTCTGGAGTTCATCCCCAGCTGGGATGGGTCCTCAGTCCTTTTCTTCAAAGCTTCAGTTTGTAGCAAAGTCCCTCCAGAGGTAAGAAGCAGGATTGAAGACAAGATGGAGGAGAGGCATCAGCCTTTTATAGTCTTTTCCAGGTGTAAGGACACCTCTTTGTCCTTACTGTGGAAAATTACAGCAAAATGGAATCTGGAGTCACATGGGCCAGTCCCTGCATACTTTGCTGAGTTGTAAGGCGTGTTTGCCTTCTCTCAATGGGTCAGTTGTATAGCTGATGGTCCTTAATGGGCCATCAAGCAGGCTAGGCAGAGCTAACACCAACTTGTCTGGGAAGTTTCCCAGAAGCATAGCATAAGTTTGAAATACAGACAGTATAGAGCCAGTATTCATAACTTGAACTACAAAATTGTTACACACATATAGACAGCATAATCATAACCAGCAAACCATAACCTTGTCTTAGACACCTCATTTGACCCCCTTTATACAAGATTTGGTGCCACTACAGGACTTTGGTTGCAACCATGTTCTGTATGGTCCCAGTTCAAATCAATAACGTGACAGTAGTTGGGAAGAATGTTTGTTAAAAGGGGCAACATATTTAGTATGAATAGTTTACTTTAAAAAGTTCCTGCCATTACAGCTGTGTTGATAGACTGTTAGTGTAGATCGTCATCGGTGTTACTGACCACATGAGGAATAGTTACAGGTGTTTATATTTTAGTAAAACCCCTCTTCGCATTACAGTTTTAAAAAAGTTAATACATTGACTTTTAATAGCACACTAGATTACTCTTCATTTTTTTCATTTTTGACTATACTTTTGTATTGTTGTATGAAAAGGTTTCAGTGATGCGGCCCTCGGGCCAATGTACTAGTCCTCATGTGGCCCTCGTGGTGATTTGAGTTTGAGATCCCTGCTTTAGACCCTGAACCTGTAGATACTTAAAGCACATTATTAAAATTAGGCATGTGCAGGGCTGGATTAAGACCATACAGGGTCCTAGGCACACTATGACGTGTGGCCACCATGGCGTCACCTCAACAACTCACCCATCTTGGAGTGCCAGAGGCAGGAGGCATTGTTCTTCTGCCAAAGAGAGGCGCTGGTCCTGTCCTGCCATCCCCTTCTTTCCCTTATAAGCAACAGCAGAATTCCCTTTCTTTCATGGAGAGGCTGGGATGGTAATGGGGGCAGCCCAGTACTTAATCCAGTGGTCTGGGCCTGCTGCATTTTTTTCCATCTGCCATACATAGTCCTCTGTTAGAGTGGTGAGAGTAGATCTTGGCATTAACATCTGTGTAGATATGTCACACCTTTCAAAGCTATTGTTTCAGATTGTTTGCAGACATCACTGCATAGATTACACTTGGGTCACCTTTTCAAGCTTCTCTTTGCTTGCAGCCATGTAGACTAAAAACTTGCATGATTTTTAAAAAACGAAAGCAGATATATACTGCCCTCTGTTGTGTGACTCTGAGAAATGGGGCCCTAGGCACAGGTCTGTGCCTCAATCTGGTCCTGAGCATGTGCCTGAGTGCTTGCACAACTGATTGAAATCCTTAGATTTGCCCAAACCACAGGTTCAAATCCTGGCAGAGTTGACTGAGCCCTTCAACTTTACAACGAGAGTAAAATAAGTTCAAAATGCAGATTACTGTGGGGGGGTTTCTGGGGACTTTAAAAAAAAAAAAAAAGTTACTATATATTCTGCCTGGATATTAAGGAACCTGTGTTAGTTTTCGTAGGAGGGAATATCTGACCCAACCTCCTTGGCACAACAGTTCTTCCACCCTCATTGTGTGCTGTGCTTCGGTTGCTTACCTCTGTCCCAGTGGTGAAGCTATGTCTGTGAAGCTTTATTGGGATCCTTTGAAATGAAAGATGATACATCAGTTTCACTGATATTAATATAACGGCACTGTCTTTTTGGTCTGTGTTTGTACAATACATAGCACAATAGGTCCTGGTCCATGACTGAGGGCTCCTAGGTGCTGAGGGAATACAAATACACCTCTACCCCGATATAACGCGACCCGATATAACACGAATTCGGCTATAACACGGTAAAGCAGCGCTCCGGGGGGGGGGCTGCGCACTCTGGCAGATCAAAGCAAGTTCGATATAACGCGGTTTCACCTATAACGCAGTAAGATTTTTTTGGCTCCCGAGGACAGCGTTATATCGGGGTAGAGGTGTAATTAATAATAGTACTGGCAGCACAGTGGTTATGCTTGAAACAGCACTGCCATTATAAACACTTATTTTCAGCCACAATTTTAAACTGAAACTTCATGCCTGTTTGTGCTGAGATGACATTTTTGAAAAAGTTTGATCCATTTGGCTATTTTTGAAGTATGTTGCCTATCTTCTGGGGCACGAGAATTAAAAATAAAGATGGTAAAAAACAAGGCATGTGCTTGTATCCTCCTCCTCCCTTTGTCTTTTTGCCTTTCTAATATAAGCTTTTTTGGATCCTGGGCTAATGTGTTTGTAGTACGATAATGGTCCCATCCTGACCAAGGCTTCTGGGCATTACCCTGCTATCAAACAACGATGATAAAAATTTAGTTATGAACTGTATAGCCCCATAAACATACACAGTGCTTTTAAAGCTATATAGAGGATATGATCCCTACCAAAAGGAGCTTGCAGTCTAACACAAGGTATAGAACTTCTCAGGTAACACAGTGCAGAGAAATCAACAGGGTGACTATACACCTCTACCCCAATATAACGCTGTCCTCAGGAGCCAAAAAATCTTACTGCGTTATAGGTGAAACCGCGTTATATCAAACTTGCTTTGATCCACCAGAGTGTGCAGCCCCGCCCCCCCGGAGCGCTGCTTTACCGCGTTATATCCGAATTCGCGTAATATCGGGGTACAAGTGTAATTTAGGAGGGATTCATGGATGAAATGGGTTTATTTGGTTGGCAAGAAATGACCAGTTAAAATGAATGATACAGCTTTCCAAGACCAAAAGGGAATAGTGGAGAGAGGGAGGCTAAGAGATTAATTGAGATGTAGACGTGGGTTGTATTTTGTAGGACCTTGAAAATAAAGATCTTTAATTTGATGGCTAGTGTCAGGACACAAATGAAGGCTAATGAAATTATAAGCTTTGAAAAGAGCATTACTGCATTCCTTAACTTTTCATCAATGCACCAAAGGTGTAGATTTTCAGATAGTCTTGAAGTAAATCAAACCTGGAATTAGAGCAGCATATACCCACTCATGCGTTGCTCAGGAGTTTTCACTGTACTTAAACCATTTTAATTATGTTTTTACTTAATTGGTTTTATATAAAAAGGTTTCATCAATAATCAGCTTTGTGCTTTTGTTCATAGGTTTGAAATCCCAGAGCCTGAGCCTACTGAAGCAGATAGGTTGGCAATAGAGAAAGGAGAGCAGCCAATCAGCGCAGACCTGAAAAGATTTCGCAAGGAATATGTCCAGCCAGTACAACTCAGGTTTGGGTGCCTTTATATTTCCTGCATCAGATCCAAATTTTAGTTCAGTTTGTGTATCCTGTTTTTGAAGACTGGTATCGAGTGTTAAGTTGTTAGTGTGGCCAGGCTATGGACAATGATAATCCAAAGACACGTTATGATTAGTCATTTAGGATTCTGTTGGTTGTTACAATCATATGTCTGTTCCATGCTGCTCACAACTGAAAACTGAACACACTACAAAAAAGCCTGTTGCTCATTGTGTTAAAATGGTGCAGGTGAGGTATGTACAATTAAAATTACTCCTCTTATATTGAGTGACTGTTTGTATAGGTTATAGCCACAAAGGTAGCCTAAGCTAGTAACCCTCTTTCCTTTTACTCTTCAGTTCCATTGCTTTTTTCACTCCCTGTTCCAGCCCAGTTGATGTATTTGTACACAGGTAGCTTCTCATAGCTGTGCAGTTTTCTCTGCAGCACTATTGATCACCATAACTGGCCTAAGAATTGGTTTCCCTCTGAAGTCTGATCTGTAGGAATGTTTACGATAGTACTTCAGAGAGAAATTGCTGTTTTTCCATTAGTACTTCCAGTCACTCAACTGACTGTGGAGTCAGCCAGGCTATTTAACAATAATAAATTGAATTGGGAGCTACTTTAAGGCTCTTAATTCAGCTTTTTAAGGTTAACACTTTAAAGAACTAAAGCCGCATTTAAGATTATCCTGTTGGTGAATGCCTTGTTTTCATCTTGCCCTCTGGTGGTAAGCAGCTTACCAATGTACACCCTGATTAGGCATAGTGCTTTTAGAGTGTGGATCCCTAACTTTGTTTGCTATTAAAATAACCTTTTTACATTTGTTTTTCAAGAGTTCATCCAATGTATTTTTCTACTTTGATAAATCATTTGTAATAGAAAATGAAATAGAGTGGGAAATTTATAAACAGTTTCTTGCTACTAACGTCTATAAAATAATTTTTGTGACGTATTGCCTTCTTTTATGGCTTGATGAACTGTTTGGAGACTATGTCTCTCGTCCTTCTTTATGAGCCCAGATTTCTATCTGTTCAGTAGATCTGGCTGAAATCCAGTTTTTATTGAAAGGTTTTCTGGTGCTCTATCTTTCAGCAGTACTTAGTTGCCTGACTGGCTACTTTTGGCCGCTTCTTATACAAGCTACATTGGGGATATGAAATACTCTTAAACTAGTGGTTTTAACAGAAAGTGATCCAAGGGCTCTAAACTGCATTTAGGCTTTGTGGGGAGGGGCAGTTTAAAACTTTAACTTTAAACTTCCATTTACTGCACACTCTCTTGTGGCTTATTGTTAAAATTTTGTTCTTGGGAGAAATTAGAATTGTCTGTGGCTTCTAATAGCTTGAAACTGAATTATCTACTGGGATTCAAAAGAGAAACAAGGTGGATGAGGTAATATATTTTATGGAACAACTTCTTTTGGTGAAAGAGAGAAGCTTTCAAGTTTACACAGAGTTCTTCTTCACATCTGGGACCAGTATGGCTACAACAACATTGCCTAAGCTATAGTAAATCTGTCCTTTATCAAAGAGGTTAACAAACTGATTGCTCTACTCAGCAGTTAATGTCTTTTTTTTTCCCCATCTGTAGTTAGCAGAATAATTTAAAACAAAAATTATGTTGAACTCTCCTAAGTCATCAGTGTCTTTGTCACCTTCAGGTTCAACTATTTCTCTGTTCTGCTTGGGACTTTACTTGAAGTGGTAGCTTCAGCTAGCACGGAATGCATGGCTCTCCTATTTATTGGACTGGGCCAGCATGAGCAGATTACATCCATGCTATGTGTGTGAGGTGTGATCTGCTTTGGGTGCAGTTCAGGGTTTTAGTTCTAATGCATCCATCCCTTTATGGTGCTGAATCTGGCTGTTTTAGGGAGTGTGTATTTTCTATATGCAAACTGATAACGGCTGGAATCAGCTGAGATGTTTTTGTTGACAAAGTCTACATGAAACTCTTAAATGGAGGTAAGTTGATTTTGCTGGAGGGTACCTATCTATGGAACCTGCTTTTTCTGGTCCCTTAGCAGCGCTTGAGTTTATTGACTTTCAGAGCATGGTGCAAAGTACACCTCTACCCCGATATAACGCTGCCCTCGAGAGCACAAAAATCTTACCGCGTTATAGGTGAAACCGCATTATATTGAACTTGCTTTGATCCACCAGAGTGTGCAGCCCCGCCCCCCCGGAGTGCTGCTTTACCGCGTTATATCCGAATTTGTGTTATATCGGGTTGCGTTATATCGGGGTAGAGGTATATAGCTTTAATCTGGGCCTCTACAAGTTATGGTTTTATAGGGTGGTATGCAGAGAGATTTGTTTGTGTGAGTTGATATGGACAGTTTTAATTTGTCATGCATCTAGATAACAAGGCAGTAGGCTCAAATGAATCTAATAAAGTTTGAGGCATCAGCTCACGGGGGTTTTTTGCCTGGAGGAGAGGAGAGAAAAGCAAAGTTTCTCATCTTAAGAGTTCAAAGGACAAGTGTAATCGTACTTTGGTTCTAAAGGTCAATTTGACGCTTAATGTTTAAGAAAGTAGAGAGAAGGCAGGTGAAAACTTGTATTTCCTGATCTTAAGAGAAAAAAGTGGATCTTGTACTGTTCCTTTCCTTTCATGTGAATAAAAGGGTATACAAAAGTCTAAGATGATGATGATGATTATTATTACAACACTGACTTTTGATATATCAGCTTTTAAAATGAAAAATGTAAATAGAAAAGAGAAACAATTAGAAAACCTCTGCCTTTTTATAAATGGTAAATGTTAACTGACTTTTTCACTTGAGAAATGTGCTAATGATAGAAGAATGTTGGATTTTACTTTATTCTTTTGTTATGCAGGACTACTAACTGTAGTCTGTAACCTATCATTTAAATCAGTTTCTGTACCAAATGACTGGAGGATAGCTAATGTGATGCCAATTTTTAAAAAGGGCTCCAGAAGTGACTCCAGCAATTACAGGCCGGTAAGCCTGACTTCAGTACCGGGCAAACTGGTTAGAACAAAATTGTCAGACACATAGATGAACATAATTTGTTGGGGAATAGTCAACATGGTTTTTGTAAAGGGAAATCATGCCTCCCCAATCTACTAGAATTCTTTGAGGGGGTTAGCAAGCACGTGGACAAGGGGGATCCAGTGGATATAATGTATTTAGATTTTCAGAAAGCCTTTGATAAGGTCCCTCACCATAGGCTATTAAGCAAAGTAAGCAGTCATGGGATAAGAGGGAAGGTCCTTTCATGGATTGGTAACTGGTTAAAAGATAGGGAACAAAGGGTAGGACTCAATGGTCAGTTTTCAGAATGGAGAGAGGTAAATAGTGGTGTCCCCCAGGGGTCTGTACTGGGCCCAGTCCTGTTCAACATATTCACCAATGATCTGGAAAAAGGGGTAAAGAGTGAGGTGGCAAAATTTGCAGATGATACAAAACTACTGAAGATAGTTAAGTCCCAGGCAGACTGTGAAGAGCTACAAAAGGATCTCTCAAAACTGGGTGACTGGGCAACAAAATGGCAGATGAAATTCAGTGTTGATAAATGCAAAGTAAATGCATTTTGGAAAACATTAATCCCAACTATACATATAAATGATGGGGTCTAAATGAGCTGTTACCACTGAAGAAAGAGATCTTGGAGTCATTGTGGATAGTTCTCTGAAAACATCCACTCAATCTGCAGTGGCAGTCAAAAAAGGGAACAGAATGTTGGGCATCATTAAGAAAGGGATAGATAAGAAGACAGAAAATATCATATTGCCTCTCTATAAATCCATGGTATGCCCACATCTTGAATACTGCCTGCAGATGTGGTCGCCCCATCTCAAAAAAGATATATTGGAATTGGAAAAGGGCAACAAAAATTATTAGGGGTATGGAGCATATGCCGTATGCGGAGAGATTAATAAGACTGGGACTTTTCAGCTTGGAAAAAAGACACCAAAGGGAGGATATGATAGAAGTCTATAAAATCATGACTGGTGAGGAGAAAGTAAATAAGGAAGTGTTATTTACTCCTTCTCATAACACAAGAACTAGGGGGTCACCAAATGAAATTAATAGGCAGCAGGTTTAAAACAAACAAAGGGAAGTATTTTTTCATACAACATACAGTCAACCTGTGGAACTCCTTGCCAGAGGATGTTGTGAAGGCCAAGACTATAACAGGGTTCAAAAAAGAACTAGATAAATTCATGGAGGATAGGTCCATCAATAGCTATTAGCAAGGATGGTGTCACTAGCCTCTGTTTGCCAGAAGCTGGGAATGGGCATCAGGGGATGGATCACTTGATGATTAGCTGTTCTGTTCATTCCCTCTGGGGCACCTGGCACTGGTCACTGTCAGAAGACAGGATACTGGGATAGATGGACCTTTGGTCTGACGCAGTATGGCCGTTCTTATGTCCTTCTATGTTCTTATGGTTTACTCTTTTGGGTACAATCTTCCATTAATCCCTCCTCTTTAAAAAAAAAAAAAAAAAAAAAAAAAAAAAACACTGACTGTTAAGGCTGCAAAGTTATGTTCTCAAAATTCCAGGATTACCAAAGTTAAGTTTCCACACTCAGTTGTGACTCCAACCTATTGTGCATATGCATTGTGATGGTCCTTAATTACATGATTGCATACTGTAACTTCTGCAGAACCCATGCTTCATCAATGTGCAGGTTGACTGGACTTGAGGGTTCATAAAAATTAAAAGGATTTTTTTTTTTCCTTCCTCTCCTCCCCCCCCTTATTTTTCAGGATATTAAATGTTTTTCGACACTGGGTAGAACATCATTTTTACGATTTTGAAAGAGATCTGGAGTTGCTCGATAAACTGGAGACATTTATTTCAAGTGTAAGAGGTACGGTAGCTGTTACAATCCATTTGTTCTTTTTACTTTCTAATTCATTCTGGGGGTCTATTCCTGCTAGCTCTTACAAACATGAGTCACTTTACTCACATGAGCAGTTCTTTTTACTCATGTAAGTACTCCAGTTGAAGTCAAATCTCACGTGCATAGACATTGCAAGATTAAGTCCGAAACCTAAATAATACCAGACATTACTATGTTGTTTTATCAAAGCTTATTTAGCAGTAAATATTTAAGATTGTCATTGTCTGAAACCAGTATGGTCTCTCTAGAATTCAAAACACTTTAGGCTTGGAAGGATTAGGTTTTTTATCGGCAAATATCAATTTCCTCGGACACACAAACCAACAAAAAAATATTTCCATTGATGATAATCAAAATTTACAGATCGGCAAGAAAAATGTTGCTTGAGATTATATTAGAGTTTGATTTAAGTATATTTACTTTATATATTTTGACATGATAGCGACAATTTGTGATTTAATGGTTATGAAACAAACTCTTTGAATCTGTGTCTACTGTGATCAGTTGTCTGACTCCCCCATAATTTCCTGAAACTGTAAACATTTGAATTGATAAAAATCGGAAAAAATAACTAACACCCATAATTTTGCACAGTGGTGATAATTTAAATAAAAAAATGTTAAAAAATAAACCAGTATAATCTAAATATTTTTAATTGAATTCTGCCTCTTTCCAACTTTAAGTTCCTAGGGAAAATTTTTCCTCAGTGAGAAGAAAAAATGTTTTCCCTACTGGAACACTGATCCTTTTCCATTTTACTATCCTTGTCCTGAAGACCCTGCACAACAACCATTACTCTTCCAGAAGAGGAGAGCTGAACAATAAAAACCTTTTAGCTTCAATTAGTGTTACTTCCTTAGGTCTTGTAGTTAAGGCTGCAAGTCTGTCACTAAGGTCACGGATGCCGTGACTTTCTGGGAACTCCATGACTTCTGCAGCAGCCGATGCGACTGGGCCAGGGGCCACCTGAGCAGCTCAGGCAGCCTCTGGGCCAGCCGCACCGGCCACTGCTGGGGCAGTCCACTGTGCCCCCCCGCAGCAGCAGGAGTTTGGGTGTGGGAGGGGGCTCAGGGCTGGGGAAGAGGGTTGGGGCCTGGCAGGGGGTGAGGGCTCCAGCCGGTGCTAACCTTGGGGGGGCTCCCCGGAAGCAGCGACATGTCCCTCCCTCGACTCTTAGGCGGAAGTGTGGCCAGGCGGCTCTGTGCACTGCCTCCGCTCACAAGCGTTGTCCCCACAGCTACCATTGGCCGTGGTTCCCGGCCAGGGGCAGCTGCAGAGCCACAGCTTGAGGCGGAGGCAGCACATGGAGCCCCCAGGCTGTGCCTCTGCCTAGAAGCTGAGGGACATGTCGCTGCACAGAGCCAGGTAGGGAGCCTGCTAGTCCCGTCAAACACCCCCCCCCCCAGCAGCAGTGGGGGTCCCAGGCTGCGTGCCACCACCTGCCCCCTCCCCAGAGCACCCGTGGCACCCCTGGGCCGCCCTCCCACCCCCCAGAACACCCAAGATTTAGGGGTATATGGTACAAGTCATGGACAGGTCACGAGCCGTGAATTTTTCTTTACTGCCTATGACCTGTCCATGACTTTTACTAAAAATACCCGTGACTAAAATATAACCTTACTTATAGTTGAACAGTGTGATAACATTCCCTAAAGCAGTGGCCCTCAACCTTTCCAGACTACTGTACCCCTTTCAGGAGTCTGATTTGTCTTGTGTACCCCCAAGTTTCACTTCATTTAAAAAGAACAGGAGTATTTGTGGCACCTTAGAGACTAACAAATTTATTTGAGCATAAGCTTTCGTGGGCTACAGCCCACTTCATCGGATGCATAGGCTGGAACATATAATAAGAGTATATATATACATACAGAGAAGATGCCATATCAGCTCTAAGAGGCTAATTAATTAAGATGACCTATTATCAGCAGGAAAAAAACATTTGTAGTGATAAGATGGTCAATTACAGACAGTTGACATGAGGTGTAAGGATAGTTATCATAAGGAAATAGATTCAAGTAGTGTAATGACTCAGCCATTCCCAGTCTCTATTCAAGCCAGAGTTAATGGTATCTAATTTGCAAATCAATTCAAGCTCAGCAGTTTCTCGTTGGAGTCTGTTTTTGAAGTCTTTCTGTTGCAAAATTGCCACCCTCAGGTCTGTTACTGAGTGGCCAGAGAGGTTGAAGTGTTCTCCTACTCGTTTTTGAGTGTTATGATTCCTAATGTCAGATTTGTGTCCATTTATTCTTTTGCATAGAGACTGTCCGGTTTGGCCAATGTACATGGCAGAGGGGCATTGCTGGCACATGATGGCATATATCACATTGGTAGATGTGCATGTGAACGAGCCCCTGATGGCGTGGCTGATGTGATTAGGTCCAGTGATGGTGTCACTTGAATGGATATCTATCCACATATCTTGAATCTATTTCCTTATGATAACTATCATGCCCTGCCCTGAGAGTCTGTCTACACTTAAAACGCTGCAGTGACACCTCTGTAACAGTTCAGTGAAGATGCTACCTACAACGACAGGAGGGATTCTCCCATTGGTATAGGCAATCTACCTCTCCAAGAGGCGGTAGCTAGGTTGATGGGAGAATTCTCCCATCAACCTAGTGCTGACTACATTAGGAAATTAGGCCGGTTTAACTGCGTTGCTCAGGAATCTGGATTTTTCACACTCTGGTTATACCGACCTAATTTCCTAGTGTAGACCAGACCTGAGTACCTCTCCCAGACCTGAAGAAGAGCTCTGTGTAGCTCAAATGCTTGTCTCTGTCACCAGCAGAAGTTGACCTGATAAAAGATTTTACCTCACCCACCATGTCTTTCTAATGAACTAATACAATATATTGTAAAGTCATCACATAACTAAAAACTGTAAACTTGAATAAATAGGGCCAGACTATCAAAGTTAACTACAAAACAGGTGCACCCAAAAATGTGCACTCTTTGTGCCTGTATTTGCATATGGAAATGGGTAACTGCATACCTAACTTCTTTGCGCATGCAATTTCCTGATTTGCATACACAAATGTAACCTTTGGTGGGTGCACAAATTGTTTGTTAAAGAAAATAATTTGGCCCATGAACTTGAATTTTTCTATCCCATTCTATAAAACGTATACAAATTTGTTAATCTTTTCCTTAAGTACTGAATGCTAACCTTATTTCATATCATTCCACTAGTTAACAAGCAGAAGTGTACATCTAACAAAAGTATCATTTGAAAAAGCTGTTAAATCATTAGTATGAACGTTTTTAATGTTGTTTTTTTACAGGCAAATCCATGAAGAAGTGGGTAGAATCCATTGCTAAGATTATCAAGAGAAAAAAACAAGCTCAAGCAAATGGAATTAGTCATAACATTACCTTTGAGAGCCAACCTCCCCCAATTGAATGGCATATTTGCCACCTTGGACAGTTTGAGATGGACCTGATGACACTACATCCAATAGAAATTGCTCGTCAGCTAACACTTCTAGAATCTGATCTCTACAGGTAGTTATTCAAAAAATGTGTGTGTTCCTTAGGTAGATTTTTGTTGGCTCCATAAGTCACACTATTTGCACTAGTCAGAAGCATGAATTTCCTTTTCTGACCGGAGAAAACTAGCAGGATTAATATGGAAATCTAAAAGTATGTTGCTTTTATTTGTAAAAATAAAAAAGGGCTGGTTGCTATATGTAATCCCACGTTACAGGTTTGTAATGGGAAATTATAGTGTTCTCTGCAATCACTTTTAATACCTACCCTATATTTGGCTTTCATTTGTAATAGAAATATTGAGTTAATCAAATTGCATTCAGCTTTAGCAAGAAAAAAATCTTTAATTTGTAGAATCAGCCTGAAGTATATTCTTCTCTTTTATGATTTGCCAAGTAAGGTTTGCTCACCTTCTGTCCTATACCAAAGTGTTTATCCATCAATATATTAGACTTGTGTCAACATAACCAAACTTGTATAGTAAATAATTAGGACACTAAAATGCTGCAGTGAGTAGACAACACTCAAACATAACTGGGACATAATATGTGAATTCTCAAAATAAAAGTTTGGGGGGATCTTATAAAAAATGCTTGTAGCATCCTAAAAAGAACTTTATTCTCTAGGGGCCCTCATAAAAACTAAGGTATTTAAACTGGGATTTTTGAAAGGTTTGCATGCTACAATGGCAGAAGGATTTCTAATTAAATATTTCTTTTTGCACATGAGGCTTTTACAGGGTTTGTCGATCCCCACCATTCCAGCAACACATTACTCGTGTTTACCCATTAGACAACGAGAAGTTTTCTTTGTTCAGGATGCTTATTTCTTCCTTCAGAAGACAAAACTGAGTCCTTAGTAATTTTCTAATCTGAAAATACACCACTGATGTTCTTTTAACAGAGACTGGCATTTTCCAGAGTCCATTAGTGCCCATGTTGAAATACCAGTCCAATGATTATTTTGAATGACTGTTCCATGATGGATTATATTGAATAATCTGTACCAAATGTCATGTCACAAGTACGGGGAAGAAATAAGTCTTGTACCGCAAACATGGAACATATGAATATTAAGTATTAAACATTCCCTTGCCTCATACTTAACATTTTCTTTCAATAGGGCAGTGCAGCCATCTGAACTTGTTGGGAGTGTGTGGACTAAAGAAGATAAGGAAATTAACTCCCCAAATCTATTGAAAATGATTCGGCACACTACAAATCTTACTCTTTGGTTTGAAAAGTAAGTACAGGGGATGTTAATGTACTGACATGGAATCAAGTTGAAGTTCAGGGATCGCTCAGTTTTTCTTACAGTTTAAAGGAGATTCCTTTATTTTGAATTATAAAATAGTTGTTGTGTATTTCAGTAATCACTATCTTAGTTAAAAGCATTGATTTTGTGCTTGGCACAGTCCAGGACATAACCAAAAATCTGCAAGGCAACCTACTCCTTTTAAGTTTTAAACTGCTTATTTCAGTGAAAACACTGAGAAGCTTAGGGTAATGGTCTTCATTTTGAACTCCTGTTCTCTATGGTGACTAAACACTAGATTTCAGTGCCTAGCAAAGCAAATTTCCTAACTCCAACATTTCCTAATACCATGTTTCTTGACTAGGTGCATTGTGGAAACAGAGAATTTTGAGGAGCGAGTGGCTGTGTTAAGTAGGATAATCGAAATTCTGCAGGTTTTTCAAGAGTTGAATAATTTCAATGGTGTGTTGGAGATAGTCAGTGCGATGAATTCTGTGTCAGTGTACAGACTAGATCATACATTTGAGGTAAGTCTTCTGAGTGACTTGTGCATCCTTCTTAAGAGACTATCAAGAAAAACAAATCATATACCATTTTTTGAATAAACACTGTTATTTTACAGTTACTTTCTTTATAAGTGTAATGTGAAACACTCGTGAGGAATATTATCAAAAGTAGCATATTAAGGGTCCTGGGTGCCACAGGGGATTTGTAATGGCATCTGGAGTCTTTCATCTGTAGCTTGACAGCTCAAATCCAGCATGGCAATGATTGAATGTCATGACCAAGGCTAAGGCCTTGGCTACACTTGCAAGTTACAGCGCTGGGGGAGGCTTTACAGCGCTGTAACTCACTCCCCGTCCACACTGGCAGGGCACTTACAGCGCTGTATCTCCCTGGGTACAACGCTGCAGGTACTCCACCTCCCCGAGAGGAATAACAGCTGCAGCGGAGTGGCTACGACTCACGGGTGTGAGTGTAAACGCTTGCAGCACCGTACTAATCACCTTGTCAAGTGGCCAATCCCAGGGCCGGCTCTAACGTTTTTTGCCGCCCAAGCAAAAAAAAAGCGCCGCCCTCCATAGCGCCGCCATAACACACCCTCAGCACCGCGCCGCCGAACTCCCCCGCCGAACCCCCCCAGGCCCCCCACGGAGCGCCGCGCGGCCGAGCCCCCCATCCCCCCGCGGAGCGCCATGCAGCCGAACACCCCGACCCCCCCGTGGAGCGCCGCCGAACCCCCCCCCCCCCACTGAGTGCCGTGCTGCCGAAACACCCCCCCACCCCCCGCGGAGCGCTGCGCCGCGCTGCCAAACCCCCCCGCCGCCGCCACACACACCTCCCGCCGAGTGCCGCGCCGCCAAACACCCCCCCCCCGCCGAGCCGCGCTGCCGAACCCGCCCGCCGAGCGCTGCGCTGCCGAACCCCCCCGCCGCCACACACACCTCCCGCCGAGCGTCGCGCTGCCGAACACACACACGCCCCCGCGGAGCACCCCGCCGCGCTGCCATACACCCCCCGCGGAGCGCCGCTGCCGAACCACCACCCCCCAGCCGCCAAAACAAAAACAACCCACCCCCCCCCAGCGCCGCCCAACCTAATCCCCCCCCCCCAAAAAAAAACCCCTGAGCGCCCCCCCCCCGCCACCCGCAAGATTGGCCGCCCCTTACCAGGTGCTGCCCCAAGCACGTGCTTGGTTTACTGGTGCCTGGAGCCGGCCCTGGCCAATCCTCTCCATTGTTGTGACTGGCTGCAGGAATGCGGAAGTGCCGGTTTCAAAGCTCGTACCACAGAGAAAAGCAAACAGTTTGCAGCTTGCTTTGAGGGAGTAAATGAATGAGCAGGGGGCCAGGAGTTCGGAACTTGCAAAATAGAGAGCTGACATGCTCCAAAAAGCACTCTCTCTCCCCCCACACTCCCTGTCATAATCCACCCCACCCCCCCACCCCTGTTTTGAAAAGCACGTTTTAGCCACATGAATGCTGGGATAGCTGCCCATAATGCACCGCTCCCAACACAGCTGCAAATGTGGCAAGTGTGGCCACACCACTGCGCTGGCAGCTGTCAGTGTGGACAGACTGCGGCACTTTTCCCTACTCAGCTGTACGAAGACAGGTTTACCTCACAGCGCTGTACAGCTGCAAGTGTAGCCAAGGCCTGGGATTTTGGCACAGAGATACTTTTAGTAAAAGTCATGGACAGGTCATGGGCAAAACAGAAAAATTCACGGATGCCGTGATCTGTCCCTGACAAAATGGGGATCTGCGGATCCCCATACTACTTCAAGCAGGGCAGCTGCAGGGTCTAGGAGCTGCCTGTAGCAGCTGATGGCTGCAGGGTGCCACCTGCAGCTCCAGGCATCTCTCGCTGCCTGCGGGGGCTGGGAGCTCGGGGTTCCCTGCAACCCAAGGGGACCAGGAGCTGCCACAGCAGCAGGGAGCTCAGGGGGTCCCTGCCACCCCCGGCAGCCCGGAGCTCGGGTTCCCCCGCTGCCTTCCACTGGGAGCTCAGGGTTCCCCGCGGTGCTGTCCCCTGCTGCCCGGGGCAGCATGGAGCTTGGTGGGTTCCCCCACCACCGCCCCTGGGGGCAGGGAGCTGGGGGGAGGGTTCCGCCGCTGCCTCCCGCTGGGAGATCGGGGTTCCCCCGCACCGCCACCCCCAATGGCAGGGAGCTGGGGGTTTGCTGCCGCCACCCACTAGGAGCTGGGGGGTTCCCACGCTGTCCCGGGTGGCAGGGAGCTCTGGGGTTTCCCCTGCCGCCTCCTGCTGGGAGCTCAGGAACCATGGCCAACGGGAGCTGTGGGGAGCAGCACCTGTAGACAGAGGCAGCGTGTGCTTGCAGATCTGCCTGGCCACGCCTCCGCCAGAAGCAGCAGGGACGGGGAGCCGCCGGAGATGAGCACACCCCTTTACTCCCCCTGTCCCCCCCCCCCCCCAATCCGGCACCACAAGCCCCTGCCTCAAGCCCCCTCCCGGACCCAAATTCCCTCCCTCCCAGAGCCTGTGTCCCACAGCCCTTACCACACCCCTGCCCCACACTCCACCCCCATCCCCCGCACTCCAAAGCCCTCCCTCTGAGTTAACCGGCACCCCCCGTTTCCCCGGCATACCGGTTAAAAACTTTTACTGTACCTTGAACTCTATCTGGGAGCTGCAGAATTCCAGCTTGGGGGTAGGAAAGAGAAACTGTGAGAGATGCAGGTGACCCCTTTCTTCTTTCGCTGACCAGAGAAGATCCATGCATAGGTTTGTTGGACATTTACAGAGAGTTTAATGCTCAGGAAAGAACTTAAGCACGTGCTTAAGAACATTGCTATCAAAGAATTTTTTTTTTTAAGCTTTGCTTTCCCAAATGGGGATGCTTTCCTGTATCTTGGTCAGAGTGAGTGTAAAAGAATCTGAGGCCAGTTTTAGCAGATTCTGGAGAAAGAAGTTTAAACATTGGGGAACATTGGTGAGTTTAGAAAGAAAAAGTGTAAATTGGTTACTTTTTCACTGAAAATGAGTGTGCAGTAAACTAATAAATTCCACTGAAGTAGACTATTGAAGTTCAGAAGACAGTTTTGCACAGAAGGATGGAGTTTGTGTTGTATGTAGAAAAATATTTTTACTAGTATCAGTTCTAGATGCTGATAACTAAGTTTGATTTGTTTAGATTTGAAATAAATCATACACCTCTACCCCGATATAACGCTGTCCTTGGGAGCCAAAAAATCTTACCGCGTTACAGGTGAAACTGCGTTATATCGAACTTGCTTTGATCCACCGGAGTGCGCAGCCCCGACCCCCGGAGCGCTGCTTTCCCACGTTATATCTGAATTCGTGTTCTATCGGGTCGCGTTATATCGGGATAGAGGTGTACTTAAAACAGTTGGGATTATTTTTGTAAATTGATTAAAGTGAAAATAATTGTCTGTATTTACAGTAGTTTGACATTTCCATGTGGTGCATCTTAGGGCTAGGTCTATACTACAGAGCTTATGCTGGTTAAGTCCCCTGGTACAGAAGCAGCATATGCTGACAGAATTTTTTTTTTGCTGGTAGACATTAGCTATGTTGGCAGAAGCCCCCTTTTGTCAGCATAGCTGCGTCTACACTGGGGGTTTCATCGGCAAGTTTTAAGCCATAGAGTCAGGGACAGTTGATGTAGTAGTACATTGGAAACCATTTAAAATCACACTTAAATTCAAATATTGTGAGAAACAAGGTTTTGTTAATTTATAGTTAGATAATATAAATATGAAGGTACCTTATTTTCACTAACCAAACCATGCAAAAGACACATTGTTGCTTTGTTTTCTCTTCAATAAATTAGGCATTACAGGAGAGAAAAAAGAAAGTTTTGGATGAAGCAGTAGAACTAAGTCAAGATCACTTTAAGAAGTACCTAGCTAAACTCAAGTCAATCAACCCACCCTGCGTGCCTTTCTTTGGTAAGTTATACTACAGGGTTGGAGATAAGGTTCTTATGTTGGCTTTCTTTTAACGTTAAAATGAGCAGCAATTTAAGATGCTGAAAATGCATTGAGTTTTTTTTAAGGTATTACATTCTATACTCTGAAGAATTGCCCTTGTGCTATGCATAACTTCTGATTGATTCGATTTTTAACATTCGTGTTTGTGAATAGTTAAATTCAGTAACCTCTGTTACACGGTGTTTGTGTAGATGATTTTGTTCTCTTGGTACACTATAAAATGCTTGCACTTTCAAGAACAGTTTTGTAGAGGCTGTGATAACTGCTCTTTTTGCTAGTTATTTGCCTCAGAAGCCTTAATATTCCTTTGCAATATATTTTCTATAAATTTGGTTTTCTTCCAGTTTTAGAAAGTCCATGGATATTGCTGTTGTATGCAGACTCAAGTTCCAATGAAAATAAAATAGGGTTTCTCTTAAACTTTAATTTTATCTCACATTCTTGACACTGTTCCTTTCTGGATGACCTAAGCATGCTGAGGAGTCTTGTTGGAATGTGACCTCCCGACCATGACCTCAGTATAAGCAGATAAAACTTGTTCCCTCTATAATATATTTAGTTTTCAGAGAGAATGCATAGCTCATTTGCTCTTTCTGATTAATTCAGTATTGGTGCATTGAAATAAATGGTTTGCTCTCTTTTTATGCTGAGGATTTCTTTGCTGGCATTTATCAGAAAAAATGAAAACAGGAGTTGGGGTGAAATGTGAAAATCAAAATTCTTTTTTTATATATATATTAGGAATCTACCTAACAAATATTCTGAAGACAGAAGAAGGGAATCCAGACTTTCTTAAAAGACAAGGGAAAGAGTTAATCAACTTCAGTAAGAGGAGAAAAGTGGCTGAAATTACAGGCGAAATTCAGCAGTATCAAAACCAACCTTACTGTTTACGGATAGAACCAGAAATACGGGTAATCAAAGAACAAATACAATAGGCGTATACTTTATGTATGTGTGCGCATGTATGTGTATTCATATGATAAAAAAACTGTGGCAGATACTCTACTGATATTCTTGCTGGGATGCTAGTAGATGTGGGGATGACTGCCTTAATAGTGCAATAACCATCATTGGTAAAGAAAAGAGTGTGCGTCAAAGCATACATTAATTCTAAATCCTTAATATAGTTCATCACATATATCTCATCTGCTCACTATTATACAACAGATACTTCTTGGTTTTGCCGTTGCTATACAGTACTTCACTAGCTGGAGCGGAGTGAATAGGATTAGAGCAAGAGGAAGAAAAGAGTTCTAAAACAACATGAACATATGATGAGAAACTTAACAGTTTCTGTGAAGAAAAAGTGTGCTGCTCTGATATATTAGAATCCTTTGTATGTATCCAATTAATCCAAAACTCCTTTGACAAGGTTTCTGACAAGAGGCTACTAAGGAAGTTAAATAGTCATAGGGCAAGCAGTTACGGATTTGAAAGTAAACGAAAGAAAACAATGAGTAGGAATAAATGGTCATCTTTCAACGTGGCAGAAGGTAAACAGTGGTTTTCTCTAGGTTCTTCACTATGGCCAGTGTTTAATATATTAATGAACTGTAAAGGGGGGTGAACAGTTAAGTGGCACAATTTGCAGATGACACAGAATTAGATTAGGCTCACACTTGAGAATATTGAAGAACTCCAGAAAGACTTAAAGCAAGGTGAATGGGCCATGTGATGCCAGATTAAATTATTGTTGGCAAATGGAAGGGAATGCTCATTGGAAGGAATAATTTAAACTACTTATACTCAGTGATGGGTTGTTAAGTAACTGTAACCACTCAGTTAATTAATTGTAACCTCCTGGGCTGTTTTGTGGACAATTCAATAAATGTCTGCTCAGTTTACAGCACCAGTCAAAGAAGCAACACAGTTAGGCTGCATAAAAAATGAGAACAGTACTGAAAATACCAAAATGCCATTCTTTAAATCAACGATATGCTCTCACCTGAAATAATGTGTACAGTTCTGGTCACTCTGAAACTGTAGCTGAGTAACAGCGTTCTTTGTATTGTGCTGTTCATTATTGAGAACAATTCTGGAAAAGGGTTAAGTGATATAATTTTAAAATTACGAAGAGGAGCATTGGAATATTTTGAAAACAAATCAAGAAAAGACAGAAATACAATAATCGTAAGTTATAGGTTATAAGTATTGATGTCGGTAAAAAAAGAATGTTTGAAAATGAAGGAACTGGAAGATCTGGATGACTGCATTGAGATACTTGGTAAATCATCTACATAACTACAAAGCATTTTACAGAATATTGTTACATTTAAAATAGCTCTGTTCATGTGATTTAAAATAATTCCTTTAGTCAGTAAATTTTACATTATCATTAGACTAGGCAGGATTCAATTTTTATAATTTTGACAGATAATATTGATGTTTATTTTAAGCATTTTTTAGACTTTTATCTATTTAAATTTTCACAGTTGCAGGAAAATATGGGTGGAGTGTCAGAATAGGTGAGGTCAGACAAAATGTATGTAATAGCTGCTGAGATTCAAAAAGTTAAAGGTTTATAACCCTTAAAACAAATTGTCAATATTACATGTCAAAATGTACAAAATAAATATCCTCAAATCAAACTCTTAAGTTTTCAAGCAGCATTTTTCTTACTCTGCCTGTCCATAAATTTTGATTATCATCAATGGAAATTTTTTTTTGTTGGTTTGTGTGTGTACACTGAAATTGACATTTACTGGTAAAAATCTAATCCTTTCAAGCCTAATTATCGTTAACTTGTAATGTATGTTTTTTACTGTCATTTGCATCAGGACTCGTTGCTGTATTTTTCCAGGAATGAATTAACAGTAGTATAAAAGCTGCATGTAGCCAGTGAAATGTTCAGATTTCATTGAACAGTTTTGTATTTTCTATATATGCATATGTTGTTAAGAGCATATAAAATTATTTATTGAAACTTGTTTACCTCATTTTAGCGGTTCTTTGAAAATCTCAATCCTATGGGAAATGCACCAGAAAAAGAGTTTACAGACTACTTGTTCAACAAATCATTAGAAATTGAACCTCGAAACTGCAAGCAGCCACCTAGATTTGTAAGTCTTTTTCTTGTAATTTGTTTTAAGTATTTTAAATCCACTGATACTTTAATAAATATGAATAGTACTATTAATAATGTGTATTTACTTCCTTTGAAATTATAGATGTTTCTTGAGTTTTTGTCACAAGACTTTTTATTCCAAAACTATTGGTTTTTTAGTTCGAGAGATTATTTTAGTTCCTAAAAATACACCTCTTTTGGCTTTATAGGCAAATTGTGTTTTACAATAAAATCTTGGAAAGAATAGCTTTAAAAGTTTGATTTTATGCAGTGTAGTTCTTCTCTTTAGAACTTGTAAAATAATGTAAAATGGCTTGATAGCATTGTGAAATGATTTTAATTACAGAATGTGGAAAAACCTGCATAAAATAAAATGGAGAGACCTTTGTAAAAGCATTTTGAAATAAATGTTAATTGGTATTTTTCTCTGACATTCAGAGGAATATTTTCAAAAATAAACTTCACTTTCAGAGCTAAATGGAAATTCTCTTCACTTCCGTGATGAACTGAAATATACAACAAAATTTAAAATGAGGTACCATCTTCTTGTGAAGCCAGATAGTGTTGATTAGTTTGTCATTTTAATTAACATTTTATTTTTAAAATAACAGCTGCTGAAGCATAAAGTGATTTTCACGATATTTTGCCTCATAGAAAACTTACTATTATGTCATTATCTTTGCTATAACTCTTGGCAAATCAGGAGTGCCTTTTTCTTATTCTTGGGGTAAGAGAACCATAAAGCAGTTAACAGTTTTTGTGTCTTAAGGGTGATTAAGGTTATATTCCTCCTCTACCAAGAGAATCAGATGAAGTGCTGCTAAAGTAATGCCTCCTTAAAATCATGGTCCCTGTAGATATTCCACATGTATGTGCACCATGTGCTTGAGATTGGAGAGTTTTGCTCAGTTGTTCTCCTTGTGCTCCAGATGAGGATGTAAGGGGCAGTGCAGACTGCCACCACTCCAGTTCCTTCTTACCGTCACATGGCCTGAGTCTGAATCCTCATTGTCCACAGATTTTCTTCATGCTTCTTTCTTCTTCAAAGCTGTAAATATATTATAAATAGCTTTTAGTATTTAGTGTAGTTAGTTTTAATCTTG
Organism: Emys orbicularis; assembly: GCF_028017835.1. Taxonomy (NCBI): domain Eukaryota; kingdom Metazoa; phylum Chordata; order Testudines; family Emydidae; genus Emys; species Emys orbicularis. Next base: position 7,239,662 of record NC_088686.1, on the reverse strand, counting down.
ATGTATTTGATAACATACTTTCTCCCCACCTCAGGGAGTCTCTTCCCATGGACAAAGATTATGCCCAGAGTCTTGAGTTTAAGAACTGCATCTCCCCCCCTCCCCTCCACCTCGCTCCTTCTCTGTGAGCAATGAGCACCAACACTGCCTCTATTATATGGGAGAGGCACATGTCTTAGCTAAATGCAGTATTTGCAGCTCATTTTCCTTCAAAACCATGAGACGAGAGCTCTGTCTGAGAAAGCCTTTTCTGTAAGATGTTATGAGACCTCCGTCTGATCCAGGACGGGGGGACCCACCTGTACATTGGCCTCAACCAATGAGCAGTGTCCCAACAAGCACAAACCCAGAAGAGGAAGCCAGAACTGCTGAGCCCAAGGAGTCGCCATACAGGGCTTCTCATGAGAGTCAGGGGCACTCTAAGCATAAGGACAGATTTTCTTCCAGGTCTTTTTCTGAGAGAAGTGATCCTTCCCTGACTCTGTCCAAGTCCAGTGTGTCCTCACACACAGTTCTTAAAGATTTAAGCTCACTTAAACTTTCTGATCATGAGGGCAAGGCACAAAAGAGAGAGGATCTGCTGGTACTGACATCAATGCCAATTCATAAGCATAAGGATTGGCACCTGCCAATCCCATTTAAGAGCTCCTAAGTAGACACTTTGGTGTTCCCGACCTGCTGTCCATGACGACTGTGGTTGCGCTGGATTCATCGGTCCCAATTACTGGAATGCCCCAGACTCTTGAGACGAACCTAAACTTACACTTCATGGGAGGATATCTTCACTTTTTCTTATTCATAGTCTGTTCTTTTTTGAACATGAAAAATGTGAACATTGGAGGAAACTACCTTGAGGAGATGGGAACGTTCCCCTCCTCAGTCCATAGGCAGGAGCTTTCACCCACTGGTTCCGATAGCTCTGCTATTTGAACAAGAACTGGCACTCTCTTTGGAGGAGTTTGGAGGCTCTGGACATTTCTTGTTTCTGTGACTGTCAACCTATATTCTCATCAGCATCCAACTCTTCACGTATCTACTACCTCGGAAGAACAGCAACAACAAGTATCCCAACCCAGGGCCCCTTCACCTTACAGCCTGGTATTTGGATGAGCATCAGATCTAGAATGTTCATGCTTGGAGATTGTTGTTTAGTCTCAACCAAAGCAGGAAAGAGTACAGCAGAACATGTTATTTGGCTAAATGGAAGTTTCTCTTCCTGGGCACAATGTAATTGGTCCTCCAGAATCTGCAGATAGTCCAAAACATCAGGGTTATCCTGTCACTGAAAACTTTAGGGCTTTTCATTCGTTCCCCTGCAGTTCATCTAGCAGCAATCAGTGCCTTCCATCCTCCAGTAGGACACTTCATTTTCCTTCACCTTCACCCAAAATTTGTCCCAAAAGTAATTTGAGTTTCACATAAATCAACCTATCCACTTACTTGTATTGTTCCCCAAAGTGTTTGCCTCCAGTGAGGAGAGAAGACTTCACACTCTGGACATCAGATGAGCGCTGGTGTTCTACCTGCAAAGGGTGAAATCGATTAGAAAATCATCAAGCTTATCTGTTGCTGTAGCAGAACAGTCATGAGGGCAGACGTTATCTGCTCAGAGACTGAGTGAATCTCCAGCTGCATCATTCTATTCCTCCTCCAGATGAGGTGACTGCCCATTCCACTAGAGCACAGGCAACCACAGCAGCATCTCTTTGAGAGGTGTATCTATATGGAACATCTGTAGAGTGGCTATACATTCATGAAACATTATGCGTTAGTTCAAGCCTCCTCTGTAGATGTAGCTGGTGGAACTGCAGTATTACAACCATCTATACCTACTGCATCCCCGACCCCTCCTGTTTAACTACTGCTTATCAATCACTCACATGTGGAATACACATAGGGACCAGCACTCAAAGACAAAAGTATACTGACCTGTAACTGGTGATGTGGGATCCCTGTCTCTATTCCATGACCCTACCCTTCTTTCCATCTTCTTCAAATTCTTCTGATTGGTGGTAAGAGAGGAATTGAAGAAGAATCTGTCCATCCCGCCTCCTATACCTTCAGTTGGAGCACAAGGAGAACAGCTGTGTGGGTGCGGACCAACGGAAACTACTTGCTATCAATCTCTGATCTCAGGCACACTAGAAACGCACATCTTGAAGAACCTTCAGTTACAAGTCAGTAACCTCCATTTCTTGTAGAATTGAGTTTTGTTTAACTGAAATTCCTGTTAGCCGAGTGTTCTGGAGGCACTCTGATACCACCCTGGTGGATGTGATATAAGAACATAGGTACCTTTCAGATAATCAATGTTTATCTGTGCTGTATTAGAATTAAGTGCAATTCAGATTAATTCATGCTTCTTTTGACTGCAATGTCATATCAGCCGCACCTGTCACTCTTATGGGTAAGAATTGTATACGGACTAAATCAGATACCAGAGACTAAATCAGATACCAGAGTATATAAAAATAAAGAAAAAACTATTCTTATTCAAAGATTCCTATCTCATGGGATTCCGACTCTTGGATCTATGCATGTGGGCCTGGTGAATTTCTACAGTAGAAGCAATAGGATTGTCATGTCACCCTTATTGTGAGGTGATTTGACTGCCCCTGTACTCTGGCTCCTTCTGACTACAGTCTGCAAAAGAGCTCCCCTGGGACACCACTTGCTGACTCCCATGGTTTGTCCTGATCGACACACACCTGAAACTCCAGACTAACAATTTTTTAGAATTATTGAAAGAAAGATTTCTTGAGCGGAGCAAATTTTCACAATTTTATTAAAACCCCATAAAGAGTAGTTTGTAATAAACACTGACAGACCCGTTATAAACTTAGACCCGTTATAAAAATCACCTACCATTAAACAAAATTATGATTTTTGTTCAGAGTTGTGTACTCAATTCCTTTTTTGTTTGTTTTTTCCGATGTCAGATAGTGGGTTGGCATTTTTACTGTTAGTTTACTGTACTAAATACTAGTAATATTAATCATGATTACTTCCTTTAGCCTAGGAAAACAACATACCCTCTAAAATCTCCTGGAATAAGGCCCAATACTGGCAGACATGGTTCCACCTCTGGAACCTTGCGAGGTCACCCAACGCCACTGGAAAGGGAACCATGTAAAATAAGTTTCAGTAGAATTACTGAAGCAGAGCATGAGTCAGCAGCATCGGCCCCAACTTCTCCGAATACGCCATCTACTCCACCAGTGTCTGCCTCTTCAGAACTTAGTGTATTTTTAGATATTGATCTCAACAGTTCTTATGGTATGTATATAATATATTTTATATTTACTTGTTTTTTTCATTTCCTGTTCCACCTCACCTCTGCATAGGCTCTTGTTGTTCCTTAAAAAAATGTTTTGTTATGGCAGGTGATGCCAGGTGGTGCTATTAAATGTAGTCTTCTTTCTATGTTCTTTTTCTAGTTGCATGCAAGCCTTTAGTCCTGGAAGAAATGCACATGATGGTGTTAGTTCTTGGTTTTTACAAGGTCCTGTATAGAGGGAGCTGTACAAGTAACAGGAGAGTTTGCTCTTTGCCTTGGGCTTGATAGGGTCAGTTCTTGAGGCATAGTTGCTTCTTGGAAGCCAAGCAAGGATGTTGGGTGTGTGTGTGTGTGTGTGTGTAACACAAGTTGTATCCAGACTCTGTGTTACTGATTACTTCTCCTTGGATATATCCAGGTATCTAGTACTGTTTGGCAGAGGGGTGACACTGGTGTCACAAGGGATGCTGGTGTTGAAAGAAGGGGCACCAACAAGAATGTTCTGCTATTTAATATGGCATATCATCTTTATTACAATGCCAAAGCAAGTCTCATTTGTAGAAGAAACTCTAATGTACTGGATTTTGATAGTGATGGGATATAAAGCCACCTTGGAAATAAATTGGAAGGCTTTCTTGAGAGAAAGGATGGGGACAATTGAGAAAATAGAGCAACCCTGAGTTCCACTAAAAAGTTGAAACCCATGAGCACCTTTTCAGCAGAGTCTGTTACTGCTGGGAGTGGCACAGGATGATGGGTCCTTAAAGCTTCAGAGAGGCCTGAAATGGTATACGGTGGTTGCCAGCTGCTGAGGTTATGCTTGGGAAACTTGTTCCAAACACAGGCCTGTAATGTTTGCCCTTTCTCCCACAAATGACACGTGAGTGTTCATGGAAGTTACAAGCTCAGCCAGCAGACCTTGTACCTACTTCATCAGCACTATTGAGCTAACTGTGTTTCTACTGCACTCCTTGCCCATAGAAGCTATGCACGAAGTACGTAATGGAAGTCAACATCTAATGTTGTTCACAAAAGAACTTGAACTCTGTGCCCTTTCCTCCCCCCTCTTAAAACAGCTGTCCCACGCACAGCCACGGAAGTGGTTGTGTCTCGGAGAATGCTACTGGCCCATTCAGTTCAGTCCTATGACTACCTGATGAGGGTGAAGTGCAGTCAGGTGAAATTAACTCCTACACAGAAGGTCAGCACATGGCGTATGCACCCCTTAAGCCTTATTTTGAGGGTTAAAGTAGGGCTTTTAAGTAATGCATAGGTTGTGTGTTTCTCATCTGTGCTGGAATGAAGTCCACCCTCGGAATTTCCTCTCCCCTCTCAATCTGGTCGCTCTGTGTTGCGTCAATGGGCAGTTGACCATTCACACTTGTTCACCTGTTGATAGATTTGGGTGCCAGGATCCAAAGGATACAACAACCACCCTGTGATACCCTCTCAGTACATATTGCATGGGCTGGAATGGAAGGATAAGAGTTATGTTCACATATCACCATAAAACTAAACACCAGAAAGGGGATTACATGACAGACTTGTGTTTCATGTGGCAAATAGGGCTGTCCAGCCTGTAGGTAAAAGGTGACTAGGATGGTTGATGTTGGTGTCAAAATTCAGATGTAATTTCCTACGTGTCTAGTATTCAGTATATTCTTAACTATAACATTTTATTAATATTGTTTAAAAAGCCATATATTCTTCAACAATACCTTTCAAAGTTTTTGGCCTCAAAATATTTACATAGTAGAATGTACCTTGTTTCAACAATAGATTTGATAGTACATCAGAGATATTTTAAAGATGCACGCCAGTACATACTGGTCTTTGGGATGTTTTATAAACAGGTGAAGGGAGGGGGAACACTGTTTTGGTGGCAAAATTTATTTTTTGATCCATTTTTCATTCTATTAGGTAACAATAGCATCTTTGCTCCTGTCCATTTGCCGCAGTCAAGTGAGTACCCTGACTCCTGCAGTTTGTCAATAAATTCTTTCCGTTTTCTAAATCTACTTTTGTACCATAAGAGCCTAAGAATAATGAAACTCCCATAATAAAGGTATAAAATGTTAGATCAGTTCATTTAAAAAAAAAGGGGGGGGGGGGGCGGGGGTTTTCACGTTAGGTAGAGCATACAGTAAAATGATGCATAAAATCTAAGGACTGCTTGGGTTTGAGCCTAACAAATAACATGGCTGTTTTTCCCCACTGTTGCTTAATTGATAAAGACTGGCTAACTGCACAGATAAAGTAACTAGATATTATGGTGGTTGGCATTAAAATCGCATGCAAGTATTTGCTCTACTATTAGGGAGAGAAAAGGTGCTTTCCGTACCGTATGTGGTGAGCTGACACTGGATTCATATGCTTTGTACATCTGATATACAACTGAGAACAGTGCTGCCACCTGTGCCTATCCTCTTGAATAAAAGCAGGCGTTTTTATTTGCAATGTGATTTTATGAAAATCCAGAATTGTAGAATACAGTACGAAACTGGGAAAACAAATCCACTTAATATACTGATCTGCATCATGCACATAAATGGAAAAGAAACGAGCTTTAGCAAGAGCCAGTGTTTTCTTATTTAAATACCTAACTTTTAATATTTTTCTGAACAACTCTTAAATATCCCTTCTTTTTTTTTCTCCAAAGGGAAAAGGTTGTAAACTTTTAAAGGGGATGAAAGAAGTTGTAACAGTTGGAGTCTTATGTACTATTTTTGTCTGCTCTACCATTTTTTCTGCTGTGGGATTGCAACAGAACTGCTATTACATTCCATAAGTAGCCCTGTAAACTCCAAATGTGAACGTGTAATCACTTTTTGGACAGAAGGAGGAGGTTTTCCATGCCAGTTTTTGATTTAAACATGTGCCAAAACCACATACACCACTGCATGCTTCCAGTTAAAGACAATGAATTCTTCCTCATGAAAAAGCTTCCAAATGAAACAGTTTCATTGTCTATCTTTTCTTATCAGGCCTTCATTTTCTCATTTTCTAAATACAGAGAGCATAGGAAGACTGTCAAATTGAGGCATTCAATATTGCTTATTACCTGCCGTATGAGTATATATTGTACTTCATACCGAAGTCTGCGTTGTGAAATGCAGTGTATAATTACAAAAATGGCTGGTAATGTAACTTCCTTCAGCTGGGCTGAACAATTAGGGATGCCACTGAATACCAAGAATCTGTTTTATGCAGCGTTGTTGTAGCCGTGTCTGTCCCAGGATATTAGAGACTCAAGGTGGGTGAGGTAATATCTTTTTGGACCAGCTTCTCTCACCAACAGAAGTTAGTTCAATAAAAGATATTACTTCACCCACCTTGTGTCTGTAAGAATCTGTTAGTTTTTTTTGTAGTTTTGTCTACAAAATTTCAGAATGTTTGACTTTACTGTATTGTGCACCACCTGAAACTCACCTTATCTCTTTTTAGAATCTTTCTTCAGTTCGTGTGGTAGTATACATAAACTAAGTGAAGAGCCTCTGGTTCCTCCTCCACTTCCTCCACGCAAAAAGTTTGATCAGGATGCTTCTAACTCTAAGGTGATTGTGTGTGTGTGTGTTAGTTAAATCATCTTGTTAGTAAACGTGTTGGTGGATTTGATAAGCTTTATGAAACAATTGGTCTTTGACGTGCACATTGTTCTAATGTAGTGCAATCTTGTTAATTCTGATTTGTTAATCTTCAAACCTAATACATCTCACAGAACAGCCTTACCCTGTTTGCCCCACTTCTTAGCAAAAACTTAATAGCAGAGAGCTGAAATGAGGTTTCATATTAATAAGACTTCATTACTGTTACAAAATACACGGCAATACTAGTCCTAGTACAATATGAAGTAGCATAATTAAACTGCAAATAAACTATATGAACACAGTACACTGTGATGCATTGCTCTTTATTTTGTGGGTGTGTATACATATTAGAATGATTTTAATCTTAGGGAAAAACTCTTACCACTGGGTTTGTAAAAATCAGTTCTCTCAACCTGATGTTTTGCCCGTTAAAGGCTACACTTTGTCACTTCTTCAACTAGCGAAACCTTCACTCTACACCTTCATTCAGTGCATGTCAGGAAATTATTACTTTATAAGAAATGAAAGGTTCTTTGGGTGATTTCTTTTTCTGTATTTCAGGGAAGTTTAAAATTGGATGATGATCCTCCTGCTATTCCACCAAGGCAACCTCCTCCTCCAAAGATACAACCTAGAGTTCCTGCTTACAATAATCCATTTGATCAACTGCTGCATAGTCCACCACCACCCCCTCCAAGAGACCCTCTTCCTGACACCCCTCCACCAGTACCACTTCGGCCTCCAGAACACTTCATAAACTGTCCATTTAACCTCCAGCCACCGCCAGTGGGACGCTTTCACAGAGATCCAGATCGGTTCAGGGAAGCCAGCACATGCCCAAGCTCACCAAACACTCCTCCAAGCACACCCTCTCCAAGGGTCCTGCGTCGCTGCTGTGGGCTCAGCTCGAGTCACAACAACCTTGCCCATCCTCTAGCTCCCCCAGTCCCACCAAGGCAAAATTCTAGCCCTCAGTTACCAAAACTGCCACCAAAGACTTACAAAAGGGAGCTTTCCCATCCTCCTTTGGACAGACAGTCTTTGCTAGAGAATGCAGAAACTCCTCAATGACCGTAGCCATATTAGTCATTGACACTGGAATAGTATTTGTAAAGTTCCTTTTTATTTATTCAAAAAAAGGCAGTGTATTTTAGTACTTTCACAAATAATGCTCTTACAAAAGTGCTGCTGATCCAAAAAAAAAAAATTAAAAATTAGAAAAAAACTCTGCTATTTGTCTACTCCCACAGCATTACCCTCAGGTGATCAGTAGCATTGCCTTGTCTCAGATCCTCAGTGCCGACAGCTATGCCAGTATAAAGATTATATATTTTGCACTGTAAACTACACTACATGAATTTAAACTATCAGTTCATTGCACTGAGCCGGAAAAAAAAGGTGCGTTTGTGGAATTTTTCAAATTTGAGCACTAGTGGCCTTTATTTAAAAAAAAACAAAAATAAAAAAAAAACAGTGGAATTGCTACACAAGCATGAGGATGGATAGTGTTACTGATTTTAAACCTCTGGCTACTTGCCTTCGAATTTTATGTAAATCTGGGAAGTTTGTGAATGACAGCTACTGTTCTCAAGTTTTTAATGCCATGTCTTAATGTCCAGTCATTTGCTGCTGAAGAGGAAAAAGAAAAATGAGTTGAAAATCTAAATGAAGATATCAGAATGCACTATTAGTTTTAGGGGGGAGGGGTAGCTCAGTGGTTTGAGCATTGGCCTGCTCAACCCAGGGTTGTGAGTTCAATCCTTGAGGGGGCCATTTAGGGATTTGGGGCAAAAATCTGCTTGGGGATTGGTCCTGCTTTGAGCAGGGGGTTGGACTAGATGACCTCCTGAGGTCCCTTCCAACCCTGACATTCTATGATTATTTTGACAAAGTATAACCTAGGACTACCTAACCCAGTTATTGGAAAGAATCCCTAGTATTTAGCATGCATCTTGTTCAGATGTGCCTTTTTGTTTTGGCAAGCAAAGGTGTCTTAAGCTAAAGAGTTGCCTACTGTTTCGGAGAACAAAGCTATATGCCATGTATGTACAGTTGTTTATATTGTATATTTACAGATAATGCTAATAACCTGTATAAATTTAAGTGACTTAAGGCCTGTAATACAGTCTGCTACTCTTGCAATCTTATACATTCAGAAGCATTTCCTATGGCTTAGGAACAAAGTCTTGCCTTCCAAACCTAATAATGTTCTTTAGCTCTAACTTCATTTAATTACAAATTCCCTTTTGGAGATTGGTAGCATTTAAACCAGCAAACACTTAAAGCTTTATTAAACTTTTTAAACTGAAAAGTGAATGGAACTTTTCTTTGCCAGTTGAACTACTTGTTGTTTGAACTGGTGTGAGAGTGAGTCTGTTTTACTGGTAGTACTGTAGCAGAATTTGTAAAGTGGCAAAAAGCCACATTTTATTTACTGGTCTGTGGCCTTTTACTGTGCTTTGTATCAGAGTTCTTAACAAGATTAATAAATCACCCCAGTCTTAATTTTTAAGAGATTGACCAGTGTGTGTTCCTTGTAAGGATGGGAGAGGGGAATACAATATCTGCAAGGATGTGCAAGATTCCTATATTCTTTCATGCCACTTCTGCTAAGCCTGACAAGTGGTTTGCGTTCCTATCTGCAGTTAACTGGCCCATTTCAATGCTGTGAGAGGGCCCCAGGTAGAAAAGTCCTACCCATCCAGCAACCCACCAGGAGTTTTTAACCCCTTCCAGCAGAGGAGTCGCAACATTTTGAGGGGAGAATGTTACATCAAAGGTTTCTTTAAAAAATTAAGTTCAAGAAGAATCAAACAAACTGAAGACACAACATCTCTTTAAAAAGCCCCAAAACACTCTCCCTTTCCCTCCTCTTAGTCCAACTCTTCCTCTGAGGAAGGATGTGAGTTATATACGGATAAATATTCGGGTCAGAAGAGATCATTATGATTTACTCTGACCTGCATAACACAGGCCGTAGATTTCATGCAATAATCAAACCATAACTTCCCACTGAATTAGAGCGTATTTATCAACTTCTGGGGCTGAATACTCTGACAAAGAGAAATTAGAAAAGATTTTCCCTCTAGATTGTTTCATCACCATATCTAGATATGCCATCAATACTGTTGAAAAGCTGGGCTTCAAATCTCCTGGCAAAATCCCTACCCTCTCAGGTCAATTCCAGTTCAAGTTTGCCAGTCCATTTTTCTTTCAAGGGTGTTACTAGAAGTAAGACTACCTAGACAATTGGAAGAGGCAAGCAGTCCTCTCAAATTCTACAAGCTATGAGAACCCAAACATTCCTTGCTTTGTGTACCTAAGAGGTGTCCAAGTAGTGTCACTAGACAAGAATGTTATCCCAGCAGAGGAGGAGATCTTCCTTTAAGCACCCAGTGGCTTAAAAAGTGGAGACCACTGTAAGAATGGATTTTGAAGCTTCAGCAACTTCCTTTTTCACAATTTCTTTTACTTGGTGTGTTGCTCTCATGTCATTGCACCTTACAAGCAGAGAGTAGTTCATTTCAACAGTCATGAGGCTACAGTCTTTATAATAGATTCATCCCTGGCTCTCATGAGATTTGCTGCTCAGATTGACATTCCGCTCAGCTGTCAGATGGCACAGCTAGCTCATCCCTAAATGGCAGATATGTGTCCAGAACAGATCCTGTGTTCCTCCAGATTCAAAGGAAAATGGCTTCTTGGTGGGATAGATGTAAAAGCATTGGCTAATAAAGCAGCTGCATATAAGAGAGATCTCCATTGGTTCTTATTGAGAACATGAACCAAACGAAACAAGGAACCAAAAAATTCAGGTTCCAAACCAATGGTCTTCAGTTGGTGATTTAAGGAATCCAAATTCCTAGTTCATACAGCATTGACCAGTCTCAGTCTTACCTACTAAATAATTATAATGGTCAATGGCCTACAACGTGGAGCTCTCATGGATCACCTCACATCCCAACAATCTTTGTCCCAAAAAGGAGAAAAAGAAAAGATAATCCTATTAGAGTTCAGAGCAGCAAGATTAGCCCTTTCACTTTCACCACCATGTTAAGGATCCTATCAGTGAGATGGTGTTGTACGACAGTGTTTTATATAACGTAAGGGTGGGGTGGGAGGGATGAGGAGTACCAAATTACACTCAGAAGCTTTATCTCTTGGACAGGCACAAAGCTGATTGTAGAATAAATATAAAATCAGATCCTTAAAGTTAGCTTAAGTTAGGTTAAAGAAATACATGTTGTAAAGAAAGGCCCTAACTAGCGAGTAAAATAAAGGCTTTGAAAGTAATGACTTGCAGAGCTAGAAGAATGAAGTAGGGAGGATGTCTGGTTCAAAGAATAACTAATGAAATCGGGACATTTCTGAAAAGAAGGCCTCTGAGAGGGATGACTGCAGTTGGTTTTAAATAAGACAGAATCTGTCTTCAAAAGAGTCAGCATGGCCCTTCCCACCTCATATACCAGTGTTATCTCAAAAATTAGGGCCGGTGTGAACCTAGGTGGAAAGGAAAAACTGTTGGTCAGCAAGAAGGAGGGGAAAAGAGATGGGGGGAAAGACATTTGTAAATCTTATCTGGATGAAGACTGGAAATAAGAGTGAACTGTCTCCAATTGGTTTTAGCTGAAGTCGGTAATCGGCAATGGCATCACTTGTTTGTTAAAAGATGTAAAAAAGTAAACTCTTAAAAGGTTCATTGTTAACACCTGCCTGACCATGCTGGAGCCGACCAATATGTGTCTAAACACCCCTGGGTTTATTCCATTCGTAAGTATCTTGATCAAAAGCTTATAAAGGTTTTGTTACTGTCTGGATATAGTAAATTCCTTATTATTTAGGCTCTTTAGGTATATTTAGAGCAATTGTACAAATACCGCTAGGCCTTTGGATTTAATAAAGGCATTTATGGTTAAATTATTGTTGTGATAATATCCTGCATAAATATTAATAAATCTAGCATTGTTACTAATTTTGAATAAATACTGTAAAAGGGAGGAAAAAACAGACCTAAAAGCAGATAGGCTGAGCAGCCAGATTGATAAATCAATACTAATAGTTCAAAGGGTAGTCAGAACTCCATGAGTGGACTGTCTGTCACCTTGCTGCCTAATGCCACATCTCTTTCCCTCCTTACATTTTGTGTGATGGCTTGCTACTTCCCATTCATCATCCTCTGTCGGGGAGAGAGACAAGCTTTCAAGCTACACAGAGCTCTTCTTCAGGTCAGGGGAAGGTACTCAGGGCTTGTCTACACTGGCACGTTACAGCGCTGCAACTTTCTCGCTTAGGGGAGTGAAAAAACACCCCCCTGAGCGCAGCAAGTTTCAGCGCTGTAACGTGCCAGTGTAGACAGTGCACCAGCACTCGGAGCTACGCCTCTCGTGGAGGTGGTTTTTTAGAGTGCTGGGAGAGCTCTCTCCCAGCGCTCTGCCGCAACTACACAAGCCAGTGTAGACTAGCCCTCAGTGTCGCAGCTAAATACAAGGTGGAACAGGTTGTTCAGCATAAGGGCTGGTCTACACTAACCCCCCCACTTCGGACTAAGGTACGCAAATTCAGCTACGTTAATAACGTAGCTGAATTCGAAGTACCTTAGTCCGAAGTTACCGCGGTCCAGACGCGGCAGGAAGGCTCCCCCGTCGATGCTGCGTACTCCGCTCGCCGAGCTGGAGTACCAGCGTCGACGGCGAGCACTTCCGGGATCGATCCGGGGCACTTCCGGGATCGATCCGGGATCGATTTATCGCGTCTTAACCAGACGCGATAAATCGAACTCAGAAAACCGATTGCTTACATCCGGACCCGGATGTAAGTGAAGACGTACCCTAAGTAGTTAACACATTGTAAAAGACCATTCAAGGTGAAGTAGCCAGTTAACACCTCTGCAGCCATAGGACAAAAAAATGGGGTTAGTGGGTGTGACGTACTAAGGGTACAATCTGGACTGTTGAACATCTGTGTCCCCTTCATTCTCCAACCTGGAGTGCCTTTTACACTGCTTCGCTGTGAGAGCAACCAGTTCCTGGCCTGCGCTCTCTCAGCCTCCACCAGGTAAATTACTCCCAGCTATACAGTACGAGTGCTATAGCCAGCCACTCTTTAATTACACTGCAGATACGTCTTGTACTGCCCAGCCATCTCCTGGGCAACATAAGCTCATATAAAGTGCATCCTTTCATTAATAGAAAATTATATGCACAAAACCTGTTATCTCAAGTGGAGTTTCCCAAACACTTCAATCCAAGCACACTGGTTTACATAAAACAATAAAAAAAGTTTATTAACTACAGAAAGATAGATTTAAGTGATTATAAGTAATGAGGCATAAAAATCAGCATTGGTTACAAAGAAATAAAAGGTAAAACGCTACTCACACCTAACTTAATAAGCTAAGTGAATTCAAAGCAAAAGTCTCTCTCGTGTTCTGGCAGTCTTACTGGCTGAATTCCTATCTGCCAGGATCCCTCCCCAGACCAGTGATGCTTCCTTGTCCTTCAAGTGTTGTCGATGCCATGAGTAGAGATGAAGGGAGAGGTGATTTGGGGTGTCTGTTCCCCATTCTTTATACTTTTTCTTCTTTGAGAATTATCTCCAGCAGGGGTTCAGGAGACGACAGTCTGTGGGAATGGGAAACTCCAGCTGTTTCTTTGCCAAAATGTAAATTTCTCACTCTCACCCTTTTTCCAGCCAAAGAATGGCCACTTACACAGGTGATAGTCCGTTTGATTTTGTTGACACCTGGCTGAGGTGTCAGTTTGCATTTTGTCATTGAGGAACTGGTTTGTGGCTGCTTCCCCAGATTTGGAATATGTCTTACTCTCATAGAGTAGAATCTTATAGCTTTACATACAGTGTTGCCACACATATTTTATAAGAAGAATAACGATCAGCAGATTGAGTTTTGAGATACCTTACAAGGTATAGTTATAATCTTGAAAAAGGAGTGAACATAGGGTACAGACTGTCACAGTGGGTTACAGATTGTTGTAATGGGCCATAAATCCAGTGTCCTTATTAAGACCATGATTTTTAATGTCTACCAAAGTTATGAGTATACCGTCCCAGGCTTGTCTTTTTAGGGTGTTGTGCAAGTTTCCTTTGAGGATGAGGACTGAGAGGTCAGATGTGGAGTGATCATTTTGTGAAAACTGTTCACCCAGAGGTGAAGGTATGTTTTGTCTATCATTTTTCTGTCAGCGTTCATTCAGGAGCGTAGTGATTGGTTTTCCCCACATAGTAGTTGTTTGGGCATTTAGGGTACGTTTACACGGGAATAAAAGACTCATGGCTGCAGCTGGCCCAGGTCAGCTGACTTGGGCTCGTGGGGCTCTGGCTGTGGAGCTAAAAATTGCTGTGTAGACATTTGGGCTCAGGCTGGAGTCTGGGCTCTGGGACTCTTCGCCCCTTGCAGGGTCCCAGAGCCCAGATTCCAGACCAAGCATGAATGTCTACACAGTAACTTTACAACCCTTTGAGCCTGAGTCAGCTGACCCAGGCCAGTTGCGGGTGTTTAATTGCTGTGTAGACATACCCTTAGTGCACTGGATGAGGTACACCACATGTGATAGGCATGTGTAGGACCCATGGATCCTGAAATTTTTGGGGGGGTTGATCATCATACCAGTGGAGATATGTCTGCAGGTTTTGCATCTGTTGTTATGGCAGGGTCTGGTGCCGCTTTGAGTTGTTGGTCCTGGGGTGTGGGCAGCTTGGCAAGTTTGGGGTCAGAGGGTTGAAGGCCAGAAGAGAGAGTTTGGAAAAGATTTATTTCAGGATTCGTCTCGCTTCAGATTCCAACCACTGGATCTAGTTATGCCTTTTTTTCCTGCTGGATTAAAGAGCCATCTACTATCAGAAACCTTCCCCGTTTGGTACTTGTAGACCATGATCTTAACCTTCTCTTGGATAAACGAAATAGATTGTATTTCTTTAGCTTTGCACTGTAAGTCATGTTTTCCAGAACTCGTATCATTCTAATAGCTCTTTTCTGAATTCTTGGAAAAAACTTTTCTGGTGAGTTTACAGGTTGGTGAATTTTACCTAAATGAGGCTGTCACTCATAGTGTTAAATTGTCCATGGTCTGTCTGCAGAGAAGACCGCCCTTTTGGCAGGATTAGCAAACCCAGCAATCTGGAAAATAAAATTATCAGGTAATGCAATTTTGCATTTTCTTTGCTGCCTTTGTTTTTAATCATTATAAAGCACCACAAATCGTAAATTAATGTTGATAGTGGTTGCTGCTTATCTACTCTTCATAATTACAGCAACAATCTGAGGTTCTCATAGGCTATATAACTTCTTAAAGATTCAGAAAAAAAGCAAAAGTGCAAGCAGTTTATGGATTTATCAATGCACCTGAATCCTAAAGTCTGCTATTTTATGAATAGATTAAAGAGATCTTGGGTGAATGAAGGGAGAAAAGAATTATGATATTCTACAAGAATGGCTATTCAGGATTTGAAAGAAACTGCAAATTGAATTATGTCCCATTTTGCACTGGCGAAATGTCTTCACCAGAGCATGGATTGAGATAGTCAAATTCACTTTACTAATCCAGATTTAAAGAGTTCTGAGCAGTTTTCAAGGCATTTATTCTGGTTTACTTACAATATTCATTTTTTAAACAATCCCTCCAGATTTTGGAATTCTTTATTGATCATATGTTCTGTAAACTGAAATGCTCAGGGAGATTAGAAAGGCTACAAAAACAGAAATAATGGGGGAATTTCAACTATCCCATATTGACTGGTAACATGTCACTTCAGGAGGGTGGCAGAGAAAAAAATTCTAGACACCATTAATGACTGCTTCTTTGATCACCTAGTCCTGGAACCCGCAAGGGGAGAGGCAACTCTTGATTCAGTCCTATGTGGCGCACAGGGTCTGGTCTAAGAGGTGAATATGGCTGAACTGCTTAGTAATTGCAACTATAATGTAATTAAATTTAACATGCTGCGGGGGAAGGGAGGAATACCAAAGAAACCCACCACAGTAGCATTTAACTTCAAAAAGGGGAACCACAAAAATGAGGAAGCTAGTTAAACAGAAATTAAAAGGAACATCACAAGAGTGAAATGACTGCAAGCTACATGGAACCTTTTTTTAAAATATCATTATAGAGGCTCAAATTATATGTATGCGCCAAATAAAAACAGCAAGAGGGCCCCAAAAATGCCACCATGGCTAAACAACGGAATAAAAGAGGCAGAGACCAAAAGACATCTTTTTAAAAATTGGAAGTCATATCCTACTGAGGAAAATAGAACGGAGCATAAATTCTGGCAAGTCAAGTGTAAAAGTATAATTAGACAGGCCAAAATAAAATTGAAGCTCAACTAGCAAAAGTCTCAAAAACTAACAGCAATTTTTTTTTAAGTACATCAGCGGCAGGAAGCCTGCCAATCAATCAGAGGGGCCACTGGATGATGGAGGTGCTAAAGGAGCACTCATGGAAGACAAGGCCATTTTAGAGAAGCTGAATGAATTCTTTGCATCTGTCTTCACTGCAGAGGATGTGAGAGAGATTCCCACATCAGCCATTCTTTTTAAGGTGACAAATCTGAGGAACTGTCCAAGATTGAGATGTTCATCGAGGAGGTTTTGGAACAGATTGATAAATTAGACAGTAATAAATCACCAGGACCAGATGGTATTCACCTAAGAGTTCTGAAAGAACTCAAACATGAAATTGCAGAACTGCTAATTGTGGTATGTAATCTATCGCTTAAAGCATCCTCTGTACCAGGCAAATTGGTAGAAACTATGGTAAAGAACAGAATTATCAGACACCTAGATGAACACAGTTTGTTGAGAAAGAGTCAACACAGCTTTTGTAAAGGGAAATCATGCCTCCGCAGTCTGTCAGAATTCTTTGAGGGGGTCAACAAACATGTGGACAAGGGTAAACTAGTTGGTATAGAGTACTTGGACTTTAAGAAAGCCTTTGACAAGGTCCCACACCAAAGGCTCTTGTGCAAAGTAAGCAGCAATGGGATAAGAGGGAAGGTCCTCTCATGGATCAGTAACTTGTTAAAAGACAGGAAACAAAGGGTAAGTGGTAATTTTTCACAGTGGAGAGTTATATAGCTGGGGACCCTAAGGATCTGTATTGTTCAATATATTCATAAAAGATTTGCAGAAATGGGTAAACAGTGAGGTGGCAAACTTTGCAGATGATACAAAATTACTCAAGATAGTTAAATCCAAAGCAGACTGCGAGGAGTTACAAAGGGATCTCACAAAACTGGGGGACTGGGCAACAAAATGGCAGATGAAATTCAATGTTGATAAATACAAAGTAATGGATATTGGAAAACATAATCCCAACTATACATACAAAATGATGGGGTTTAAATGAGCTGTTACCACTCAAGAAAGAGATCTTGGAGACATCATGGATTGTTCTCTGAAAACATCCACTCAATGTGCATCGGCAGTCAAAAAATCTAACAAAATGTTAGGACCGTTAGCAAAGGAATAGATAACAAGACAGAAGATATCACAATGTCACTATATAAATAACCTTGAATATTGCATGCAGTTCTTGTTGCCCCATCTCAAAAAAAGATACATAGAAATGGAAAAGGTACAGAGAAGGGCAACAAAAATTATTAAGGCTATGGCACAACCTCCATATGAGGAGAGATTAAAAAGCTCTTTTCAGCTTGGAAAAGAGATGATTGGGGGGTGGGAGGATATGATAGAGGTCTTTAAAATCATGAATGGTATGGAGAAAGTGAATAAAGAATTTATATTTACCCCTTCACATAACACAAGAACCAGGGGTCACCCAATGAGATAAATAGGCAGCAGGTTTAAAGCAAACAAAAAGACATGCTACTTCACACAATGCACAGTCAACTGTGGAACTCATTGCCAGGGGATGTTGTGAAGGCCAAAAGTATAACTGGTTTCAAAGAAGAATTAGGTAAGTTCATGGAGGATAGGTCCACCCATGGCTATTAGCCACGATGATCAGGGACGCAACCCCATGCTCTGGGTGTCCCTAAACCTCTCACTGCCAGAAAAGTGAGAGAGGATGACAAAGGATGGATCACTCAATAATTGCCCTGTTCTTTTCATTCCCTCTGAAGCATCTGGCACCAGCCGCTGTCGTCGGAAGACAGGATACTGGGCTAGATGGCCACTGGTCTGACCCAGTGTTGCCATTTTTATGTTCATATGTAAACTTGAGATTATGGACTTTCATGGAAATACGTTTTTAGAATACTTTACAACATTTCAAGTTTTGATGGTCTACTGCAGGGATCGGCAACCTTTGGCACACGGCCCGCCAGGGTAAGCAGTCTGGTGGACCGGGCCGGTTTGTTTACATGCCGCGTCTGCAGGTTCGTCAGATCGCGGCTCCCACTGGCCACGGTTCGCCGCTCCAGGCCAATGGGGGCTACAGGAAGCGGCGCAGGCCGAGGGATGTGCTGGCCGCGGCTTCCCGCAGCCCCCATTGGCCTGGAGCAGCGAACCACGGCCAGTGGGAGCCGCGATCAGCCAAACCTGCGGACGCGCCATGTAAACAAACCGGCCCGGCCCACCAGGGTGCTTACCCTGGCGAGCCGCGTGCCAAAGGTTGCCGATCCCTGGTCTACTGTATACATCTCTGTTTAGCCCCTGATTCAGTGAAGCACTTGAGTATTAGCTTAAATCCCATTGATTTAAAATTAAGCATGTGCTCAAGTGCTTTGCTGACTAGGAACCGACTCAAGCCTATGTTTAAATGCTTTGTTCTGTCAAGGCCTTAGTAAACTGTCCATTTTCAATATTCAAAGAATACGAATCTGCACAATAAGCAGAGTTCACAAAACATCAATGCATGCATAGTAGCTAACTTTCAAATTATAGACCGGGGACTTCTTGTGTTTTGGGGTGGGGGTTGAGAAAATACATTTGAAATGCCAACTACAGATTTTGTACTGGCAACCTGTAAAAATATGGGAGAGAATTCTTAGAGTGGAGGGAGAGGATTTTTCATTTATTTTTTTAGGCTCGTTTGTGAAAAAGAAACTGCTCTTGGACCGAACTTTATCATGCCGAGCTTCCCCCCGGAGAAAATTAAATAAATAAAACCTTTGGTGGAAATCCTGATACAATAAAGAGTGACATCATTAGCCCCTGGTAAGTCACCATTGCTCAACTGAGGATTTCCCTAATAGGATTTCACTGCCATAATAGGATGTTCTAGAACAGGGCGTCTCAAACTTTTTCTTTCTGAAGCAGGGCCGGCTCCAGGTTTTTTGCCGCCCCAAGAAAAAAAAAATAAAGCCGGAGTTCCGCCGCCGAAGCAAAACAAAAAAACATGGAGTGCCGCCCCTTGAAAAGAGCCGCCCCCAAAGGGCCAGAGTGCCGCCCCTTGAGAAGTGCCGCCCCAAGCACATGCTTGGAACGCTGGTGCCTAGAGCCGGCCCTGTTCTGAATGAAGCCTCCCCAACATGCTGTAAAAACTCCATGGCCCACAACAACTGGTTTTCTGTATAGAAAAGCCAGGGCCGGCATTAGGGGGTAGGAAGCAGGGCGATTGCCTGGGGCCCCATGCCACAGCGGGCCCCACAAAGCTAAGTAGCTCAGGCTTCAACTTCAGCCCCAGGTGGCAGAGCTCAGAGCCCAAGGCTTCAGCTCTGCACAGACGGGCTTTGGCTGTCTGCTCTGGGCTCCAGTGAGTCTAACACTGGCCCTGCTTGGTGGACCCCCTGAAACCTGCTCACGGCCTCCCCAGGGGGCCCCGGACCCCTGATTAAGAACTGGTGTCCTAGAGCACAAGGGAATGATGCTGGCTGAGTGAGCAGCTCCTTGGGAGTTGCTTATCTACTAGCGACTGACTCAAGTAGCCTGGAGATTGCTGTGGTCCAGTTGGGAAGCCCCCATGGGACTACCCCGGCATTGCAAATTACTTACGTTTATGTTTGCAGGATTGGGCCCAGTGTTCGCATGTAGTGTGTAAATTGCAGCCTGATTCAAGAGAAAATCTCTCACTTTTGCAGGACTCTTTACACAGTTAAACGCTTCTCAAAGCCTAATGTGAGCGGGAACGTTTAGAAAACAAAGAAACATTCCAAAATAGGGTAACACCAATGACGTCTACAGCTTGAAATTGTGGTGGTTAGGGTACGGAAGCGGCTGTTACCCAAAGCAGCTCCGTTTAGCCATGGATGTGGTTGAAGGCAGCTTAGGCTCCAGCCAGAAGGGATCAAGGGAAAGCCAAGATAGCAATACATTAGCATTTCAAATTGCTCATAATTAGAGGGGAGAGTAGAAGCAGCAAAGATGCCGAAGGAAGAATGTGAATCGGCTGGCTTTGAAGCCCACATCTAGGTTTCTGTGGGAGAACTTAAGGTCAAAGGCAGTTCCTCCTCCAAAAAAGTTTAGAAAAACAGATGGAATGTGATGAAAGCATTTTACTAGCAAGGATCTATCCCTGTCTTCTTCGGTGCTCCCATTTTGGATCAACAGATTTGGGCTTTTCCTGTTATTCCTGAAACCTGAATGATTTCCTGAGGCTGTGACTTGGCTATGACTGACCTGGAATGGTTTCTGGCATCTGGACTTTTCCCCTTCAATCTTTACTACAGTTCTTTAAAAGGTTCCAAATCACTTCTATTTTTCAAGAAGATACAACCACAGTTTGAGTTTCAAAATCTTTTGTAAATGTGGTAGCTCTTGTGTACTGCAAAAGAGAGGCGTTAGCACTAGACAGAGAGGTGAAAGTAAATAAGGATGGCTTTTTACAAATGTCCAAGGAAAAATACCAGCAAAAGAAGTCTATTAAGGGAGAATTGACAAGGCTCAATTGATATTGAGCTGCTTTTAAAAAAACCTCTTTAGAAGTTTGAACACTGCTGGATCAGGGCTGCTTATGCATGTTAGTAACTTTACACATATGAGTAGTCTTACTGAATTCAATGGGACTGTGTATGTGCATAAATACTCATAGGATAGAGGCCTTAGGTCAGAAAAGGACCTGGGAATTGCAGTGGACGAGAAGCTGGATATGAGTCAGCAGTGTGCCCTCGTTGCCAAGAAGGCCAAAGGCATATTGGGCTGCATTAGTAGGAGCATTGCCAGAGATCAAGGGAAGTGATTATTCCCCTCTATTCAGCACTGGTGAGGTCACACCTGGAGTATTGTGTCCAGTTTTGGTCCCCTCATTACAGAAGGGATGTGGACAAATTGGAGAGAGTCCAGCAGAGGGCAACAAACATGATTAGGGGGCTGGGGCACATGACTTACGAGGAGAGGCTGAGGTAACTGGGGTTACTTAGTCTGCAGAAGAGAAGAGTGAGGGGGGATTTGATAGCAGCCTTCAACTACCTGAAGGGGGGTTCCAAAGAGGATGGAGCTAGGCTGTTCTCAATGGTGGCAGATAACAGAACAAGGAGCAATGGTCTCAAGTTGCAGTGGGGGAAGTCTAGGTTGGATATTAGGAAACACTATTTCACTAGGAGGGTGGTGAAGCACTGGAATGGATTACCTAGGGAAGTGATGGAATCTCCATCCTTAGAGGTTTTTAAGGCCTGGCTTGACAAAGCCCTGGCTGGGATGATTTAGTTCAGGGGTCTCAACCATGTGGCCCGCAGAGCTATTTGCTGTGGCCCGCCAAGCTCCCCGCCCCCCGGAGTTATTTCCTGAGGCCCCAAGCTCCCCTCACCTGCTGCCCCTCCCTGCCCCCCAGCACACTGCGTCCCCACTTCTCTGCCTACCTCCAGGCGCTTCCCGCCGCCAAACAGCTGTTTGGTGGCACTTAGTGCTTTCCAGGAGGGACGGGGGAGGAATGGGGAGCCACGCGCTCAGGGGAGGAAGCGGAGAAGAGGCAGGGCAGGGGCAGAGATTTGGGGAAGGGGTTGGAATGGGGGCAGGGAGGGGGCAGAGTTGGGGTGGTGACTTTGGGGAAGGGGTTGGAATGGGAGCAGGGAAGGGGTGGGAAGAGGCGGGGCAGGGCGGAGCTTCATGGAAGGGGTGGAGTGGGGGCGGGGGCAGAAGTGAGGGCTTTTGTATCTTTATATGAAAAGGTGTCGATGCAGCCTTTGGGCCAATGTACTAGTCCTCATGTGGCCCTTGTGGTGATTTGAGTTTGAGATCCCTGATTTAGTTGGTGTTGGTCCTGCTTTGAGCAGGGGGTTGGACTAGATGACCTCCTGAGGTCTCTTCCAACCCTAATCTATGTGTCAAAAGGATTACAGTGGCACACAATTCTACAAAGAAAAAGCATTTTAAAAGCACCAAAGAAAACTTATAAAACACTTTCAGTATAATGTGTCGGTATGCTGACCAGTACCGTATTTACTGTTAGTGTTCCTTATGTGTCACACAAATTAAAGCAACACAAGATTTTACCAATAAATAAATAATATTTTAAAGAACACAGTTTGTCCAATGTTGTCTGTTTTCTACGGTTTGCCGTGTCCACCTGTAAATCCTTCTCAGGTTTGCGGGCAGCCTCGTAACTGTTCTTATATCCATGACTCTGGCATATCCTGCGAGAAATGTCCACCCCATGTAGTTGCTCTGTGAGCAAAGGATCTTCAGGTTCGTCATCCAATGCACTATCCTCTTGTGCCTCATCAGCCCGTTGGTGCTTTACAGACAATACTGTCTCCAGAAGTTCGACATTAGAAAGCTCCCTTCTGTCTCCAAATGACCGTCAGTCAACAATGGCCTCCAATTCCTCTGCTGTTACATTTCAGGCACACCAAAATTGGCCAGCACATCAGTGTCCACCAGGCCGATATTTTCTGTTGTTGACACAAACCCTCCCTTTCTGCAGCAGCCTGTGGGAGAACAACAGCCCATGACTCCTTGGCAAGTTGAGGTGCATCAGAATTGGTTTTTTTGGCAACATCCACTGCTCATCGATGTGGGTCAGGATCCAGAGAGGTGATGGTGTGCGCATGAAGAAAAGCACAGTATTGACCTTTGACGTTTCTAATGACACTCGTGTTCATTGGCTGCATGACTGGGGTTGTGTTCGGAGGTAAGAATTTTAACACGATGTGTGATAGCGGAATGAGCTGGGTAACTGTCAGTCACCAGGCACGCGTGTTGGTCTTGTAGCCACAGCTCCCTGTTCCAATACTTAAGCCAGTCTTCAAACAGTGAACTTGTCATCCGTGCATTGGCTGAGTTTCTGCTGATTGCGGGCAGCTTTAAGTGGTCTTTAGGGAAACTTGCTCTTTCCAATCACCATAAAAGGCTATTTCTCTGCCCCATCCATGTTTGTACAACACAGCAATGTGATGCAGTCCCTAGCTTTTTTCCCCGATGCAAACCTTTCTTTCAGCATGCCAAGGCTTCAGTCAGGAAAGCCCCAGTAAAAGAGGACCAGTCTTGTTAGCACTGAAGATGTCGCGCTGCTGGAACTGCTCGAGAATATTGGGTAGGGTGTCTGCCCGCCATTCAGTAGCTGCCAGAAGATCAGTGTCTTGTTTCTCACCATGCTCCCCTTACGCTGTGTCGGGCTTTCCAGTGACTGACCCAGCCATCCGAAGGGTTGAACTCCTCCCCCTGCTCTGCCACCGTCTGACTAGCTTTCTGTTTCAGCATCAGCCCAGAGAGTCAAGCACTTTGGCCAAGCTTATGCTGAAACCAGAGTCATGGGATTTCACCAATATCTGCCTCCTTTCCACTGCATTGACACTTGTCACCTTGGTTTGTGCTGCTCCCTGTAGGCCTGGGTTAGCTGACATGAGCAGGCCCATGTTAAGACAAGACAGCCTGAATAAGTAATTGCTGAACAAGCCCAAACAACTAATTGCTGAAAGAGCTAAATAATGTGAATGTTTCTAGTAAACAAAGTAGGCAAAAACATCCTGAACTGATAAGCTTGCACAGTCTGCACAGCTCTTGGCCTTTATTACATGCAAGAAGTACAAATGTTAGGAGCTAAAAAAGATGTATATAAACTGTGTGGTGTGTGACACGAATTGGAAGTGTGGTATCACCCTGTACCTAAACCCCTGTGTCTGGGCCTGGCCACCATGGGCAAAGTGCGGTTACATGCCTAATAAATAACCTGGTGACAAGCTGGAGTCGAACTGAGTTCTCTGGATGCCAGAGAACTGGATGAAGTGTTCTCCCAGAACTGGGCGAGACGTTCTGGATAAGTCGAGTGGAAAGGTCTCGGAGGGAACCCCAGCATTCCCAAGCTCCCATAAAATGTTCTGGCTGTTGCTCTGAACATAGGCGTATTTTGACTTCTATATTTGGGGGGTGCGGCTCCAGCCAGACCAACGGGGCTGCACCTGTGGGGGAAAACTCCATGCCTGCCCACTGGGGTGCCATTTCTCCTCTCCCTCCCCGGTATTTATCCCTCTCATGTATTTATAGAGAGCAATCATATCTCCCCTCAGCCGCCTTTTGGTTGGACTAAACCAGTCAAGCTTTTTGAGTCTCCTCCCATAAGGTAGGTTTTCCATTCCTCCAATCAGCCTAATAGTCCTTCTCTGCACCTGTTCCAGTTTGAATTAATCTTTCTTAAACATGGGAGACCAGAATTTCACACAGTATTCTAGATGAAGTCTCACCAGTGCCTTGTATAATGATACTAACACTTCCCTGTCTCTACTGGAAATACTTCACCTGGTGCATCATAGGACAGCATTAGCCTTTTTCACAGCCGCATCACATAGATGACTCATAGTCATCCTGTGATCAACCAATACACCCAGCTCTTTCTCCTCTGTCACTTCCAACCGATAAACCCCCAGCTTATAGCAAAAATTCTTCTTGTTAGGAATGCATGACCTTGCACTTTGCACTATGAAATATCATCCCATTTCTATTACTCCAGTTTACAAGGTCGTCCAGATCTTCTTGTATGATATCCTGGTCCTCCTCCGTATTGGCAATATCTCCCAACTTTGTGTCACCTGCAAATTTTATTAGCACACTTCCACTTTTTGTGCCAAGGTCAGTAATAAAAATGTTAAATACGAGTGGGATTGGTTTCTGGCAATGTTTTGTCAATAACTAGGAGTTGCTGTTATCAGGACTGCTATTAAGTGGAATTTACCATATTTCTAAAAAAATAGAAATGTATTGCATAGCAAAAACAGTGCAAAAAAGTGAAATTAAAAAATACAGTCCAAACTTCTAAAATAAATTAATAGAACCGAACTTTAAAATCAGAATGGCAGAAAACATTCCTGTCCATTTCTGCCAAACATACACTGACCTGTGAGAGCCATGGTTGGTGTATGTGAAGTTGTAGTTTTCCATACTGTCCCACGGCATGGAGCGGTGGGGTAGGGATGCAGCCCATGATGTCATGTGGAAGGTTGGGGGGTGTAGGGAGCTGCTGGAATGGAGTTCTCCATTACCTGCAAAGGGAGGAGAGCCCATGACTATTGGACCTGTAGGCCAACAAGAGTCTGTACCATTTGTATTTGCTGCCTGGGAAGCCCCATTATGTCCTGGTGCATCTCCCTCTCTTTTTCCTGCTGGGACTCTTGTGCTTTCCTCCTCTCTGCAATTTCCTTCTCCAGGCTGTCTGCTATATTCATCCTCCAGCTCAGCGGTCCCCAACTTTTTCGTCTGGCGGGTGCCAGACGATGAGCCATGGAGGACCGCGGCGTCGGATGAGCATCCGCCGAAATGCCGCAGACAAGCGGCAACGTCAATAGGCATCACTGCCGAAATGCCGCCGACAAGCAGCGTCATCCAGAGACGATGCCACCGAATCGGTGGCATTTCGGCGGCGACGCCTCTGGATGACGCTGCTTGTTGGCGGCATTTCGGCAGATGCTTATCCGCCGGCCAGTACGCGGGCGCACTTAGACGCCCCGGTGGGGGCCATGGCGCCCGCAGGCACCGCGTTGGGGACCCCTGCTCCAGGTCCTCTGTTCACGGTCCAATGCAGCACTGGCTTGTGGGATCTCAGAGAACATCTCCTCCCTGGTCCGCTTCTTTCTCCTCCTGATCAGGCTCAGGCATTCCACGGGTTGGAGGGAGCGTCCCTCCAGACCACAACAGCAGCAGCTCCAGGTAAAACAGACAGATGTTTCATTGCATTTACAGTCACAAAGAAAAGCAAAAGATAATTTTCAGAACTCCCTTCCCTTATTCCCATAAGAGTTTTAAATAAGACATGCTTCCTGACACTTCAGCTTCGGAGTGCTTCTGCACAGTACACTCTCCAGCTGCAGCCGTGGTGAGTATTGTCCACCATGGATGAGTGAGGTTTGGTTGCATAAAACAATAACATTTCAGCCCGTTTCCATGGGTCTCAGCACAGGGCAATGACACCGAATACTGGCACTATTTTCCACTGGCGGTGGTGATTTTAGCTGATATCTCACTGAGAGTCACAAAGGCACAGACAACACAGCTTCTGCTGGCATTCCAAAGCTGACTGGGCCCATATGCACTAGCCTATTTAGTGCAACGGTGCCTGCCAAAGTCATTGCAGAGTGGTGTGGGAAAGTGTCATACCACAGAGAAAGAAATAAGGCAGTCATCCCTAGAAACCTTCGGGAGAGGATTGCAGAGTACCTCCATGAAAATTTCATCAAGATCTCTCTGTAGGATGCAAGGGACATCCCTATGGATATAAACAAACCGCTCTGCATGCCCTTCACAGCCAACCCCCACAGTGAAATGAAAAGCAGATAACGCTACCTTTGTATATTGTGTACCACTCTGTGACAGAATGTACCTGTGTCCACACCTTACACACTATTTTAATCATCTTTGTACTAGGGCTGTCGATTAATCGCAGTTAACTCACGCGATTAACTCAAAAAAATTAATCGCGATTAAAAAAAATCGCGATTAATCGCAGTTTTAATCGCACTGTTAAACAATAGAATACCAATTGAGATGTATTAAATATTTGCTTGTTTTTCTACATTTTCATATATATTGTATTCTGTGTTGTAATTGAAATCAAAGTGTATATTATTTTTGATTACAAATATTTGCACTGTAAAAAGGATAAACAAAAGAAATAGTATTTTTCAATTCACCTCATACAAGTACTGTAGTGCAATCTCTTTGTCGTGAAAGTGCAACTTACAAATGTAGATTTTTGTGTTACATAACTGCATTCAAAAATAAAACAATGTAAAATTTTAGACCCTGCAAGTCCACTCAGTCCTACTTCTTATTCAGACAATTGCTAAGACAAACAAGTTTGTTTACATTTACAGGAGATAATGTTGCCCACTTCTTATTCACAATGTCACCCGAAAGTGAGAACAGGCGTTCACATGGCAATTTTGTGTCCGACATTGCAAGGTATTTACGTGCCAGATATGCTAAATATTCGTATGCCACTTCATGCTTCGGCCACCATTCCAGAGGACATGCTTCCATGCTGGTGATGCTTGTTTAAAAAAAAATGAGTTAATTTAATTTGTGACTGAACTCCTTGGGGGAGAATTGTATGTCTCCTGCTCTGTTTTACCCACATTCTGCCATATATTTCATGTTACAGCAGTCTTGGATGATGACCCAACACATGTTGTTCATTTTAAGAACACTTTCACTGCAGATTTAACAAAACGCAAAGAAGGTACCAGTGTAGGGTGACCAGATCACTGACAGGAAATATCGGGACGCGGGGGGGAAGCAAAAAAAAAAAAAAAGCCGTTTTGCAGGTGCCGGGGGAATTAGCAGACCCTGGCCGTGCCGCGGCCTTGCCCCCCCCCAGGGCCCCGGGCACATGCAGCACATCCCACCGCCCCGCGGGGAAGGAGCCGCTGGAGCTAGAGGCGCGGGGCTCCGGACCCCGGCAGCGGCGGGGGAGAGCGGCTCAGGGCCGCGCGAGTGGCCATGTAAAGTTTATCGGCTGGGGGGACCCCCGGCCGGCTCCTCGCCCTGCCCTGTAGGGGGGTAGCATCCCCGCCCCGCGCCAGCATGTCTTGCCGGCCGCCGCAGGCTAGGTAAGGAGCCGAGTCCCCCCTCCCCCCTCATCCTGCTCCTCAGCTGAGCGGCATTCCTCCTCCCTCCAGGCTTGCAGCTGGAATGCGGGCACAAGCCTGGAGGGAGGGGGTGGTGGCCGGCTTCCAGTTCCTGGAGCTGGTGAGTAGGGGCACCGGGCGGGCAAGGGGGACTGGCAAGGGGGCTGCTCCCCCAGGAGGGTGACAGGGGGCTCAGCTGAGGAGCCAGGACGAGGGGGGAGGGGTGGATGCTACTCCCCTACAGGGGCGAGGAGCCGGCCGGGGCCCACCCCGAGCCGATAAACTTTACATGGCCACTCGTGCGGCCCCGAGCCGCTCTCCCCTGCCGGGGTCCGGAGCCCTCCTGGGGGAGCAGCCCCCTTGCCAGCCCCCCTGCCCGCCCGGTGCCCCTACTCACCAGCTCCAGGAACTGGAAGCCGGCCACCACCCGCTCCCTCCAGTCTTGCCGCCATTACAGCAACAAGCCTGGGAGGGGAGGAATGCCACGTGCTTGGGTAAGAGGCGGGGCCAGGGTGGGGATTTGGAGAGGGAGCCAATGGGGGAAGGAGGGGGTGGAGTCGGGGGGGGGGGGCGAGAGCCCTCCAGGGAGGGCAAAATTGCTTGTTTGTCCAGTGTCCCGACCGCACATCGGTCGGGACGTGGGACAAACAAGCAAATATCGGGATAGTCCCGATAAAATCGGGACGTCTGGTCACCCTATACCAGTGTGAGATTTCTAAAGATAGCTACAGCATTCGACCCAAGGTTTAAGAATCTGAAGTGCGTTCCAAAATCTGAGAGGGACGAGGTGTGGAGCATGCTTTCAGAAGTCTTAAAAGAGCAACACTCCAATGCGGAAACTACAGAACCCGAACCACCAAAAAAGAAGATCAACCTTCTGCTGCGGGCATCTGACTCAGATAATTAAAATGAACATGTGTCGGTCCATACTGCTTTGAATTGTTATTGAGCAGAACCCGTCATCAGCATGGACCCATGTCTCCTGGAATGATGGTTGAAGCATGAAGGGACATATGAATCTTTAGCACATCTGGCATGAAAATATCTTACGATGCCGGCTACAACAGTGCCATGCGAACACCTGTTCTCACTTTCAGGTGACATTGTAAACAAGAAGCAGGCAGCATTATCTCCTGCAAATGTAAAAAAACTTGATTGGCTGAACAAGAAGTAGGACTGAGTGGACTTGAAGGCTCTAAAATTTTACATTGTTTTATTTTTGAATGCAGTTTTTTTGTACATAATTCTACATTTGTAAGTTCAACTTTCATGATAAAGAGATTGCACTACAGTACTTGTATTAGGTGAATTGAAAAATCCTATTTCTTTTGTTTTTTTATAGTGCAAAATACTTGTAATCAAAAATAAAGTGAGCACCGTACACTTTGCATTCTGTGTTGTAATTGAAATCAATATATTTGAAAATGTAGAAAACATCTAAAAATACTTACATCAATGGTATTCTATTATTGTTTAACAGTGCGATTACTCGTGTGATCGCGATTTTTTTAAATCGCGTGATTAATCGCGATTAATTTTTTTAATCGCTTGACAGCCCTACTTTGTACAAAGTATGTCTTGTAAAGTTTCATCTGAAAACTCATAATTTGCTGGTCAATAGTGTCCTGATAAAATATGTGTGGCAACAGATTCCATGTTCCAAACTGAGTCTGGCAAACAGGTCTGTCTTACACAAAGGAATGTGTGCTCAGTTTACTTTGCATTTAAGTAGTGAACAGAGTGATCAGCCAGGAAGGGGAAACAAAGGAAGCTCAAACAGGTGAGAAAAATGCAGCAGGGAACATCCTTCTACATAGACTGTCTGTCTCCTGGTAGCCAGCTGGAAATGTTTTTCAAAAGAGGACTGAAACTATAAAAAGGAGGGGCAAACACCTCCAGAGACCCCACCTTTTTTTTTAATCGCTTGACAGCCTTAAATATTTCTAGGTGGTTTGATGACAAATTCTATTTTCCTTTGGAGACAGTGACATCTGCTGGTGAGAAAGTAAATATGTATCATCTTGGTTTGAAGTAATTATTCTTGAACAAAAAAACTTCAGAAACAGACTTCAAAGAGAAACAACAGAACTAAAATTCATTTGCAAATTTAACACCATTAATTTGGGCTTGAATAGGCTGTGTGCTGACTGGGCCGCAAGCAGCCCATGGGCCGCAGATTGAGAACCACTGGAATAAAGTCTGAATGTTGCACGGTCTTGCTTTTCTCTCTTTTTATGCTCACATGCAGAACAATTGCTAGCAGATTGGAGGGGAGGAGAAAATTGGAAAGATGGAGGGGAAGGAGGTTCAGCCTAGCAAAGCCTCACAGTCTGACAGACACACTGTGAAGGGTACAAGGAAAAATACTAAGTGGGTTGCGAGATGCCCAAATCCATGATAGGTGTGTGCTTGTGCTGGTGTGTGTTCCCAAGTCTTCTAGGGGACCATGGTTTCAAAACTGGGTGCAATAGCCTCCTCCCCCCCCCCCAACCAGCTGTGCAGGGTGGGGTAAAGGGGCCAGGGCATGCTCTTCGCTGGGGGGACAGGAGCATGGTTTGGCAGGGACAGAGATGCCAATGGGGTGAGGGAGGTGGGGAGCTGGATGTTGGGCATCATCTGGCAGGGGAGATGGGGAGGCCGGTTGATGTTGGGGGAGGAGGTGGAACTGGTGGAGACACTGTCGCGGGCAGGGGGGTGACAGGATGGGCAGGGAGGGTAGGTGCTGGGAGGGGGGCAGGCAGGTGGGCACCATCTGGGGGTACAGCCAGGGGGAGGGGGCATCGCGGGTGGGCACAGCCAGGGGGCGGGATGGGAGCACGACCTAGGGATACAGTCAGGGGCAGGGGGCACCATCCCCGGGGTAGAGGAGAAGGGGAGGGGGGGGGCCGTCTGGGGGTGGGCAGGGGCCCGAGGGGGCGGGGCGGCGGCGCCGCGCCGGGGCGGGGAGCGGCCTGTGCTGTGAGGAGCCGGGCCGGGGCCATGGCGGGGCCGGGCTTCGTGCGGAGGCTGGAGAAGCGGGACGGCTCGGCGCTGCGGCTGCAGCAGCGCGGCGCGGGCGGGGTGGGCTGCGTGGTGTGGGACGCCGCCCTGGTCCTGGCCAAGTTCCTGGAGCGCGGGGCCCTGGGCCGGGCCCAGCGCCGCCGCGCCGTGCTGGAGCTGGGCGCGGGCACCGGCGCCGTGGGCATCATGGCGGCCACGCTGGGGTAGGGCGGCGGCTGGGGGCTCGCCGGGCCGGGCCGGGCGGGAGATGAGGCGCCCCGGGCCATGGGCCCAGCTGCCAGGGTGGATCCGAGCTCAAGCGAACCCCAAGTCCTGGGGGGGATCTGGGGCGTTAGCTCGCCCCTTAGGGCCCCCCGCTGCTGATCCCCTAGGTCGGGGCTGCCCTCAGGGTATGTCCAGGCCACACACGCAGCTGGGGGCTGTGAGTCGGGTTTGAGCCCGAGCCCCCCGTCTGTGCGGGAATCACGAGGCGCAGCCAGCGCGCAGGGCCCGGGTCCTAGGATCCTGCTGTGACTCGGGTCTGTGCCCTGTCCGTCTGGAGTGTGGACACAGCTCAAGCTGCAGACCCGAGTCAGAAGGTCTGTGTCGTGTGGTAGAGCCAGGTCCGGTATTGTAAACCCAGGTTTACCGCGCTGTGTGGAGTGGAGGCTCAAGCACAGGCCTGGAAAAACCTAGTCACAAGCCCGGCTCCCACACACTTGGGCTTAGTGTTCAGTGTAGACATACCCAGAAGGTAGATCTATGCTGTAAAAAAAACCCAACCCATGGCAGCAAGTCTCAGAGCCTGGGTCAACTGGCTTGGTCCTAAAAATTACAGTGTAGACGTTCCTGCTTGGGCTCTGAAATTTGGCAAGGGGCATGGGGCTCAGAACTTGTGTGCCAGCCCGAGCCCGAATAATTTTTAGCCCTGCACCTGAGCCCCGTGAGCCCATGTTAGCTGATTTGGGCTGGTCGTGGCCATGCTCCAGGGTTTTTTGTTTTTTTTCCAGCATAGATTATGCTGAGTGACCAAAGTTATGCAAATTTACATTGGAACTCACCTGGGAGTTTAAAGTACAGGTGGGGCCTTCATTGCAAATATCACTGTGTTTTTATACAAGGATCCCACTTTGTAGGAGTTGTAGTAGAATCCTGTTTCTTGGTCTAACCCTCTTAAATTTTATGGCAAGTTGCATTTTGTGAGCCACGTCGTCTTTCCATCAGAATAGGAGTGTGAATTGCTGAAGTAACTCAGCACGTATTAAGTCATGACTTCAGTCTGCAGTAGCTTTCCAAAAGGAATGAAAGAGGTTACAGATATGTCTATTTTCAAACATTAATAAGGAGTCTTAAATTTGTGTTTCTGGGGCTTCCTTTTTATGAATTAAAAATATTTCTTTTGTAGGGCAGATGTTACGGTCACTGATCTTGAGGAACTTCAGGATTTGCTGAATATTAATATTGAAAAGAACAAGCATCTTGTCACAGGCTCAGTTCAAGCCAAGGTACTGAAATGGTTTGTATAATCTTTTAATCTTGATATTTAATTTATACACAATTGCTGTAGAACTTTAATAATAAATATTTGTTTTATCAGAGCACCTACGAGCCCTGATCACAGACCAGAACACCCTTGGGCTAGGTACTGTGCAAACACAACAAAAGGAGAGCCTTACCCAAAAGAGCTTACAGTCTAAGTTCAAAATATGTTTGGAAAATGTGATATGATAGATTACTTGTAAAAATGGAAATTCCCCTAAAATATACAGTGGAATAAGTAGTGGAGGATTTAGCCCAAAGTCATATAGATTTTGCACTAAATGTTACACTTTTAAAACATACCATTTTTTTTCAATAATTAAAATTTGCATTTTATATTTACCTGTTCACTTTTTCTAGGGGTGAAGATGTAAAAGAATTTCTGCCTGCACCAGATTATATACTTATGGCTGACTGCATTTACTATGAGGAGGTAACTATTTGAAAACTGTAGAAATAATGCATTTGATTGGAAAGAACCTGGGAATTTTGGATTTGGTGTGAGAGACTGGAATTCGTATTAAAATCTTTAAATAAATATTGCCACTAGTTTTCAATCTGTGTGGCTCAGAGGAACATTATTTGATGGCTGAGTATTGAATGATGAATTTTAAAAGCTGTAATTTTAAGAATGAGCAAATAACACATTTAGGGTCATGTGGCACGGGGCCTGAATCAGGTCTTTTGAGAGCAGTAATTCAGAATTGTGCCCAATCTTTTTTTTCCATGGAGTTGTAGGGAAATAAAACACTGGTAGCTGATATTGGAGAGTTTCACTGTCTATCGGTGGAAATCGTATACGATGATGCTTAAAGGCTCAGCATTATCTCCTACACGGATTCCCCATGGGTCTGTTGGGAGGAGAAACCATGCTTCAGAAAGTGGCCCTTCTGGTCCATCCCCCTCTGCAGAACTCTCTCCCTGTGGTACACCTGAGCTGAGGCTAGCACAAGATCTGGGCTGGGGAAGCAATCTGAAGGAACTATGCTTCTGACTCTTTTAGTTTTCTCACCAGCCTCCAGATCCTCCGCCCTACAACTCTGAGCCCTTTTTTCCTAGAGGACAATCTCTAGCCCTAAATCACATCTTAACATTAAGTCTGGTTAGATATTTTTTTAATTTTTGAAAACAGGTGTCTAAGTCCAATGTATTGCTGTGAAGAAAAAGTAATCTTGCATATTTCAAGGAAACAGCTACTTTAGCAGTGTAGGATATCCTTGGCTTAGATGATATAGATGTATAGGCTGATCTATGTATGTAAAATGTGTAAAAGGCCATTTTTTCTAAGCAATCACATATTGTAACTTGTTTTTCCATTTATCCTTTCTGCTACCTACATGTCACTTGTCCTAGGTACTGTACTAAATATAACTAGCTGTCTGAAAAGTAAAATAAGAAAGTGTCCAGTTCAGTGAAACTTGTCTCTAGTTATGGAATGTAGTAGTAGTAGTAAAGTGAACTTTGAAGTCTAAATGGCAAATACTTGATCTCTTTTGGGCAGTCATTAGAGCCATTACTGAAGACCCTGAAAGACCTTTCAGGTCCTGATACCTGTATCATATGTTGTTACGAACAAAGGACTATGGGTAAGAACCCGGAAATAGAGAGAAAATACTTTGAGGTAAGTGTCCTTTGCCGTCGCACATGCTTTGTGTATATGAGGACTGTGTAATGGTTCAGTTGAACTCTACAGATCCTTCTGTGTCTCTGTACAAGTACAATGCATAGTACAAGTCAAGTATGTTTGTTGTGGGAAAATTCCACGTGACTTTGGGCAAGAACACTTTTTCAGATGCAGGGAAGGAGTTAATCACCAGTTGCTTAAATTGTGTTCTGATTTATTGGTAGATGCTAGCTATGCATTTATTTAAATAATCTCCTTTTTTAGGAAAAGAAATTCTCTCTTTTTTTTTTAAACACCTTAGTTCTGCATTGATGCTTTTGATAATTCACATTCATTGTGAGCATAGTAAACCAGACTCACAAAGGGAGTCAAATAGTTGTCTGTGCTGCTTGAAAGATGTTATAAATTAAAGAAAGAACACCACATGTATAGGTCAGTATCTGCAAAAAGAATAATGTAGTCACTTTTATAGACATGAGTACATTAGCATTTTGATTTTCCTTCCCCCCCCCCCAACAGCTGGCTTGATGTTCCCAAACAGGATCTCAGAGATTCAAAATTAGTCCTTTCAGTTTTTTTAAAGAAATCTCATCAAAATGTTCTTTTGAAAGCATAGGCTTTTGGTATATTCAGAATATAGGTACAATTTTCAGAAGTGTCAGTGTGACTTAGGAGCGTAAGCCCCATTTTCACAAATGATTTAGGAGCATAAGTCTCATTGAAATTCAGTGGGATTTAGGAGCCGAAGTGCCTAAATGAGCTTGGAAAATCGGGTTTAAGCTGTTAAGTCACTCAGGGTATGTCTACACAGCAATTAAACACCCACGGCTGGCCCGTGTGACCTGACTTGGGCTTGCAGGGCTTGGGCTGTAAAATGGTGGTGTAAACGTTTGGGCTTGGGCTGGAGTCTGAGCTCTGGGACCCTGCAGTGTGGGAGGGTCCCAGAGCTTGGGCTCTAGCCCAAGCCTGAAAGTCTACACTGTAATTTTACAGACTTGCCACTTGAGCCCCGTGAGCCCGAGTCAGCTGACACGGGCCAGCGGTGGGTGTTTAATTGCTGTGTAGACATACCCACCTTAAGCACTTTCAAAATTTCCCCCTATATGTCAATATTGGAGCATGAGTACATGACATAGAGGAATTATATCTTGGTCTGGGAATCTCATCGTCACAGCATAGTACTTCATAGCTGGTAGAAAAACCAAATCATGGGTAACAGCTGGATTCCCCGGAGGTACTGCGGGCCAAATAGTCAGAAGTTGTGGAGGTGCTAGTGAGTCCAAAGTTTGGCCCTGCATCTGCAAAGCGCAGCTGTTGCATATGGGCACTGGGGCCTACAGAAAGCGTAGTATGGGCTGGGGAAGAGGGCAAGGATTTCAGAATAATGTCTGTGTATGCCAGCATTACCAATACTCTGAGCATTGCATTGGCTTTGGGGTATGTTTCATGGTAGTGGCCCTAACAATATCTTGAATGGTTTGGAACCAGGTTACCTGAGGAATACTGCCATGTTGCCAGAGTTGAGATCAGTGCTGGTGCTGGCGCCAGTGCTCCCACAATATAAACAAGAGTGGGTCAGATGTTCTCACGAGGTTCCTTCTTTGGCTTGCCAGAATCCAGATTAACTTCCCAGGCATGCTGCAAAGCCCATCTTGTTTCACTGGCATTTAGGGAGGTTGGGGGAAGGATGGGTGGTGATATGTGGTTCGGCCTAGTACTTTAGTTTTTGTGGAAGAGCCTTTTAATTGGAATTTAAGAACTGGAGATTTGAGGAATTGAAACACTATTTTGACTGATTTTAAGTTTTCTTGTTGGTTCTTAAATTTTGGGAAGTGCACATGACTCTGGATTTGTACCAGTTAAATTAAAATTAAAATAACTGCTGCGTGGTGTAAAAAAAAAAAAAAAAAAAGTTTGTTAATTAGCTAAATCAACAAACTTCTGTGGAAGAGAAGGATCCTTTGTGCTATCTCACTTCCTGAAGCATAGCTGCTTTATGCAGAATATTTTAGGACCGTCAGTGAAATGAATGCACTTAAAGGTATGTTAAAATGTCAACATTGCTAGAAGTATTTTGCTTACTACCTTTTATGTTTTAATAACAGCTGCTCCAGATGGACTTTGAGTTGGAAAAGGTTCCACTGGAGAAACATGATGAGGAGTATCGGAGTGAGGACATTCACATCTTGAACATCCGAAGGAAAAAAATGGCAGGGTATTTTTTATTGGCATATTGGAGATTGTCAAGAATTCTCAGAACTGTGGTTTACCTAGCATGATTTGAGCTGGTGGGTGAGTGTGAGGAGACAGAAGTAATATTCAGCCCCCATTCCCAATGCTACAGTATGCAGCAGTTACAGATACATACAAGTATAGGTTTCAGAGTAGCAGCCATGTTAGTCTGTATCCGCAAAAAGAACAGGAGTACTTGTGGCACCTTAGAGACTAACAAATTTATTTGAGCATAAGCTTTCGTTATACATTCCATGAGCAAGACTTTAGAGTGGTTAGGAAACAAGGTTAACGTCCAATCCACATTGCAAACTGGAACTACATTTGTAACCGGGTTGGGGACAAGCTAACTGGAACCAGGTTCCCTGATGTTGTATTTTATAATATAGGGTGGGTCTGAATGGCAAAGTTTAATAGCTTCGGAGGGAATAGTATTTCTGTCAACTTCTTGGTTGATACGCTACCTAAATAATTGGAAATGGCTGGCTTAATTGTGCCAGACAAGGGAACTTCAACTTTCCAAAACATCAAGCTTAAAGGTGAACTAAAAAGTTTTAAAAATAGATATCAAATAAGGCCCCAAGTCTGCAAATACACTTGAACAACACAGGCTTTAAAAGGAAGCTTAAGTTGAAATATTTGTAGAGAAAAAGAATTTCAGATTGTCATTTAAAAAAAAAAAAAAAATTTTTTTTTTAGTAGCAATTGGATGTATAACAGTGAATGCCGGTGAAAATGAGGTAGGATCAGAGGCTAAAATAGGGAAAGGACAAGTTAAAAATTACTTAGACAAGTTAGATGTATTCAAGTCACCAGGGCCTAGAATACTGAAGGAACTGTCTGAGGAGATACCTGAACCATTAGCGTTTTATCTCTGAAAAGTCATGGAAGATGGGAGAGATTCCAGAGGACTGGAAAAGGGCAGTTATAGTACCACTCTATAAAAGGGAAATAAAGACAACCCCGGGGAATTACAGGCCAGTCAGCTTAACTTCAGTACCTGGAAAGATAATGGAGCAAATAATTAAGCAATCAATTTGCAAACACCTAAAAGATAATAAGGTGATAAGTAACAGCATGGATTTGTCAAGAACAATTCATGTCAAACCAACCTAGTAGGTTTCTTTGACAGGGTAACAAGCCTTGTGGATGGGGGGAAATGGTAGATGTGGTATATCTTGACTTCAGTAAGACTTTTGATACTGTCTCGCATGACTTCTCATAAACAAACTAGGGAAATACAACCTGGATGGAGCTACTATAAGGTAGTAGGCATAACTGGTTGGAAAACCGTTCCCAGAGAGTAGTTTATCAGTGATTCACAGTCAAGTTGGAAGGGCATAACGAGTGGGGTCCTGTGGGGATCTCTCCTGGATCCGGTTCTGTTCAATATCTTCATCTTATAAAATTTGCAGATGATGCAAAGCTGGGAGGGGTTGCAAGTGCTTTGGATTAAAATTCAAAATCATCTGGATAAACTGGAGAAATGGTCTGAAGTAAATAGGATGAAATTCAATAAGGACAAATGCAAAGTACCCCACTTTGGAAGGAACAGTCAGCTGCACACGTACAAAATGGGAAATGACTGCCTAGGAAAGGGATCTGGGAGGTCATAGTGGACCACAAGCTAAATAGGAGCCAATAGTGTAACACTTGCCTCCCCCCCCCCTCCAAAAAAAAAAAAGCGAACATCATTCTGAGATGTATTAGCAGGAGTGTTGTAAGCAAGACACGAGAAGTAATTCTTCCGCTCTACTCTGCACTGATTGGACCTCAACTGGAGTGTTGTGTCCAGTTCTGGGCATCACATTTCAGGAAAGATGTGGAGAAAGTCCAGAGAAGAGCAACAAAAACGATTAAAGGTCTAGAAAACATGAGGGAAGATTGAAAAAACTGGGTTTGTTTAGTCTGGAGAAGAGAAGACTGAGAGGGGACATAACAGTTTTCAAGTACACCTCTACCCCGATATAACGCTGTCCTCGGGAGCCAAAAAATCTTACCGCGTTATAGGTGAAACCGCGTTATATCAAACTTGCTTTGATCCGCCGGAGTGTGCAGCCCCGCCCCCCTGGAGCACTGCTTTACCGCGTTATATCGGGTCACGTTATATCGCGGTAGAGGTGTACATAAAAGGTTGTTACAACGAGGAGAGAGAAAAATTGTTCTCCTTAACGTCTGAAGATTTTTAAGAGCAGGTTAGACAAACACCTGTCAGGGATGGTCTTCTAGATAATACTTAGTCCTGCCATAAGTGCAGGGGACTGGACTAGATGGCCTCTAGAGGTCCCTTCCAGTCCTACGATTCTATGATTTACGGTAAAGTTGTCTGTTTATTGTTTGGAAGAAAACAATAGCTGGGAAGCCCTGAGTTTGCTCATGTAATAAAATGCTTTAGTTAACGTCTTGCACATTTTACTTACCTTGAAAAGCATAGTACAGATGCTTTTATAGTGAATTATAAGGCAGTCTAGGTTCATTATAGCTCCTGAAAATGTCTGTCCTCTGAAATGGTATCTTGTAATCTCCTACAGCAAAACCTAGCAAATTCCAACTCGATAAAAGTATCCTACAGAAACAGTGCCCGAGACTACTACTCTTTCTTCAGTGCTGGAAACAGAAAAGTGTCACAAGGCTGTATGAAATTAGGCCTTTTGTACACTTATACCAATAGGCCCAGCATTTAAAGTGGAGATTGGAAAAGGGCAAACTGCTTAAACTCTTCAAAAAAAAAAGGTGCATCTCCAAAAAGCACTACAGAAAAATGAATAGTTGATGTGGGGGTATTGTTTTTCTAAATGGGACAATTGAGTTACTGTTGGATATCTTAGGTGTAACAACATTGTACTGGAAACTTTAAGGATACGTGGTTTCTAACTTGGAATTACCTATTAGAGCTAGTCATTACCATGAGTTTCATTATGTTCCCTTTAGGAATAATGCTTAAGACCATCTGCATTTGTCTGACATTTGCTAAGCATAGGAGTCAGTGGAAGGAACGCAATACAGTTTTATGTTAAACTTGCTGCTTGTTGTAGTGACAAACATTCTAATGCACAGCCTAGCACTGACGCTGGTCTATGGATCAGGTCCTTGGAGACGTTGTTCATGGTAGCTAGATCATGTTCTTTCTATATGATGTAATATGGAGAATATATTTTACAGAGTATAGTGACACAACATATCCAGAGCTAGTGTTTAAATACAAGTGGGCCATTTAAAAACCTGTGTTTGAGTTTTAAATCTTTTTTTTTTTTTTTTTTTACAGAATTTCCCATCGTGAGATCTTTGACCATATTATCTGATCCTCTGGAGAGAAGAGAGAGTGTCAATTAACTCAAAGAGGCTGTCTCCAAAGCTGTTCATGGCAAAATTTACAGAATGTCTTCTAGACAGCGGATTCGGGATGAGACATAAGGAGACAGTGGGTCATTCGCTATAGAACCACAGGCAGTATCTGTCTTAGAGAACAAACGAGATCTGTTAATATTGACAAAGCAGCCTCACCAAGAGAGAGCTAAAAATGGGACTGAAATGTAACCTAGACTGATGTCCTGTTCCATTCATCTGCATGGGCCATCTGTATAGATGGGAGGGCCACACTGGTGAATTGGAGACACATTCAGTGTGCTGAGTTCAAACAAATCAGATCCAAGCGTTCCATAACAAAGCCTGTCTGAACAGGGGGGCGTGCAGGAAGCTGAAGGTCACCCACTTTTCCCGAAGAGGAAACTCCTTATCCTGACTGAATTTCACCTTAAATTAGGAGTAGATGTCTATGTATACTTCATAAAGAGTTTGTACTTGAGATGGTTCTTGGTTAGCTTTTGTTCTGCACTTAGTTTTGTAGCCTTATCTATAGTTATGGGTTACTTTAACTAATTACCCACCTCAAGGTGGAGGTTTACACCTACTTTAATCTAGGAGAGATCAGCCCCCAAGAATGACTATAGTAGAGAGGTTATCAATAGAAGAGAGCCTGCCCCAAAGTGAACAACAGAGATGCAACATTGATTTTTCTAGACTAATTACTTTTATTAGCTAACTGAACAATACACAGTGCAGTCTGGTAAAGGAGAGACCAACCAATCCAGAATGATGGTATTTGCATTACTCACATAGAATATCAGGGTTGGAAGGGACCTCAGGAGGTCATCTAGTCCAATCCCCTGCTCAAAGCAGGACCAATGCCCAACTAAATCCCCCCCCCCTCAAGGATTGAGCTCACAACCCTGGGTTTAGCAGGCCAATGCTCAAACCACTGAGCTATACCTCCCCCCTTGCAGAAAAGCCTGAAGTGTTAGTTCTCATCCTTGCTATCATCATCATCACCACCACCACCACTACTAGTGGTCATCCTTTTGTTGTCTCCCCCCACCGAGGCACATGGGCCAGGAGACAGCTTTTCTGATGTGGTAGGCTGATGCCCACTTGGGTTCATACGTATTTATGAAGGTTTTAACCCCTTTTCCTTATTTGCACTTCCACACCTCACTGTGTTTGGGGTTCCCTGTTTGCATAGGCTAACTTTTTAGTTCCTCTCCTACTAATTAGCATTTACATCACTCAGCAGTTATTTTCAAAACATCAGCATATCACAAACTTAGACACCAGCTCAGCGGGTTTATTATTAACTTACTTATGCTAACTTATCCTAACGCCTAATTTGGCTAAGCTAAATATTTTACAGGCCTGAGTCATGTAGGCCTTGTGTTACAATATTAATTAATACTTCTATTTCACTTCTATATACTAAAGATACCTGATACCTTTTATCCTTAGCTACAGTTTGTATATTATTATTTATATGGTGGTGGTGTCTCGGGGTGCCCCAGTGATGCACCAGCACCCCATTGTGCTAGGCACGATGCAAACCCCACATAACAAGATGGACCCTGACATATGCTAGATTGTTCTACTTAACTCCGTATGTGTATTTATTTCCAATGTTAGTAATTGAAATGTCAAAATATGACTTTCTGGTGAGTTTAAAATAGTCCTTGTAACATGCTAATCAGGTCAGCTTTGATTGCTAAGGTCCATCTTAATGCTAAATGAATATTTAATGAGATTTAATTTTGGTAGAAAACCTTTTCTTGCTTCTGTGCCATAGTTTAATCAGACATGGCGAGATTGTGCCATCTTAAATCCATGAGTGGTTGCTTTGAGATCAACGGGACTACTTGAGTAAGGTACGGAGTGTGTCCCATCATTTTATATTGGTTACATATTACAAAATGTGGCAATATTTCAAACTTCAAAAACTTATATGTTTGGTGCCAGTGAACATTACTTAAACCCTAGTCATGGATTACTTTGTAGGGATTAAGGTTTAACAATACAGGGCAAGGCATTTATTGAGTCGGTTGGTTAAATTCTGGCTCTGTGGCTTCTGTTTAATGCCCCTTCATAGCATTCCTTGTAAACCTTGCACTTCGCTGCATAGTCTTTGGCTCTGAAGCATGGCCAACGTGGATTGCACTCTTATTTTAGTATGCAGTTGTGAGTTTGCCCTTGAAATGTAATTGTTCTGTCAACCTATAATGCAAGGAATTTGGTAACTTTTCAGTTTTACCTACATGGGGAAATCTACCAGCATAATTATACCGCTATAGTTATACTGATAACTTTCTGTGTGAACGCTCTTTTTCTAGAATAAGCATTCACATGGGGAGTTGTACAGTATAACTAGATAACTATGCTGGGAATTTTTCTTGTGTAGACAAACCCGTAAGCTCCCTTTGAGCTGAGTGGGAGCAGAATCAAGTCACTGAAAACCCTCCCTACTCTGGCTAGGCTAACGTGGAAGGGTTTGCTGGGGGAAGGAGAGTTGCTTCTTCCCTGTCCTTGCCTCCCATTGAAGTATTCAGTCATCACAGCCGCACTGTACTTTGTCAGGGCAATGAGTTTCCATTGCTAAGGTAGGCCTTGGAGCAGTATTTCTAACCACCGTGGGTATCTACGTAAAGTAACCGAACTACTTGACTTTGAGATTTAAACTTTCAATATTTTTCTTATCACAAGAGTTCAGCTTTTAAAAAATGTTATGAGGAGGAATGACGGTGGCTACTATAAATTATAATCCACCTGTCCAATTGGCTTCTGCACTCTTTAGTTGTGTGTTTCTAATATGTGAATTGTGCTCCTTTAAGGAGAGTGGGAAAGCCCTTTCATACCCCCCATGCTATTTAAATGGTAACATACAACTGCTTCCACCCAGTAAGAGGGGGAGATGTTAAAACTCAGCTACTTTGCATGGCTTCTTGGCACGACTTCAGTTTTATGTAGAGGAAGCTTTTTAACCCAGCTGGAGTCAAGGACCAGTCCTTAGACGTGATGCTGTTTTATTCCCAACTCCTGCCTTCTGGAGAGATGAGTTGGGGCGATGCTTTCAGAAAGACACTTCTCAAGAGGGGGCAGCAAAATATACCCCCTAAAAGGCAGCTTGTTGTTGCCTTGTTGCGGCAACTGTGGCGTGGGGGACTGGTAACTCTGCTTTTGTTGGCTGGCTCTTGCTGTGGGTTCCCCAGAAAGGCAAACTCACTTCTGCTGCATTCTCTTTCTTGAAACTCACTTTCAGCAGGTTTAATTAACACAATGGTGAAAACGAGTCTCGTTGCTGGCAAGGGCACCTTTTATATACTACGTCTCCTACCAGTTCAGCTGTAGGCAGGGCTGCAGTGGCTGGACCCATTTTTACTAGTGCAGTGTCAGTTCAATCTGCTGGAAACAAGTGTGATCTATCCGGTAAGATGAGAGGAAGGTGCCTATCGGATGATTCCCACAGTGCTTATCAATATGGATTCTTCCCCACACCAAGAGGATAAAAAGGTAGATGATCATAAGCAAGAGTCTAAGTTGGCCCCTGCTCCACGTGGGTAAAAGGACATTAAACCTTTATGGGAAGAGGAAGAGTTTATAGTTGTTGCTGAGGTGGAGTTTGCTTACTACTGACCCCTCCATTCCATTGCATGTTTTATTGGGTGTGAAGTAGTCAAGTGTGGTCTCTAGTTTTTGAGCCTGATGTCAGGACATTCATCTATGCTGCCTATCAAAGAACACAGACAATGTGAACACTCACCTCCATCCTTTACTCACCAAGAGGCTGAGTGTCTGCTCCACAGCAGATAGGAGCCAGTACAGTATCTCCTCTAATCTAAAATACCACAGCTCAAACTCAGTCGAAGTGTCCATCCACTCAGCATCTTGCCAAGCAACTGGGCTGGCCTAAAATTGTGCCTCTAGCTACTCTTGGTGGGCAAATCTTTAATATACTTAGATCTAAAGCAGTGGCTGGATGCATAATTTTACAATGTAAAAGCAATAGCTTTATAGAATATCAGGGTTGGAAGTTGACCTCAGGAGGTCATCTAGTCCAACCCCCTGCTCAAAGCAGGACCAATCCCCAGACAGATTTTTACCCCAGATCCCTAAATGGCCCCATCAGGATTGAGCTCACAACCCTGGGTTTAGCAGGCCAATGCTCAAACCACTGAGCTATCCCTCCCCCCCTTAGTGTAGCTACAGACATCGTTTGCAACAAGATAATATGCATCGGATTGTAAATGTTTAATTATATTTAGCCATGGAGAGAGACACTGAATTGTTCACCCTCAGAATGGTACTGTGCGTTTCAACAAAGTGTAAACCCAAAATACAATCCTTTTACATGCACTGCACCTCTTCTTTGAGACTGGGCCACTGATTGGATAGTGATTTTCTGTAAGACAACGCTTCTCCTGAAGGTGGCATTGCTTTTCTTTGATTTTATAATCCGTTCATATCGCTTTAACAACTCTACTCTCGAAACAGGTTCAAACTTTAAATCAGGTGAGATGAAACATTAAAAATTTACAATCAATTCTTAACAATCCACATCATCAACAGCAGACTGTATTTGTGTAGATTTAAACACAAACACATTTTAATGTTTAAGCTTACTTTTAATTAGTTCCTTTTTCGTTTGCCTACCAGGACCCTTCTGGCTTTATTTCCCTTACTACACCTGATGACCTCATGAGCACACAGCAGTGCAGCTCTTCTATAACTTTTGGTGCTATAAGTAGCTGAACAAATGCACAAATGTGAGGCTCTGAATTTAGGTCATGGTAAATCTTTAAAAAACAGAACAGACACAATAACTTGTACGGCAGCTTTAAAATATATTTGTAATTGAAATATACAAGTGTTCTGTTAATGACTTGGGATCATCAGCTGTTGAAAGATGTCTTTACTTTCTAAGGTGAAGTCACATCTAAAGATTAGCAATGTTTAAAAAACTCTGTGTTTCAGCCAGCCAATGGTCATTAATACATACAAGATTCTGCCATCCAGAATAATCCCATTTCCCACTCCAAGCCCACTCACGCTCCTTAGATTGCTGTCCCTGCCGTTTTTTTCCAGCTCCCTTTTTAAACGATTAGCATTTAATGAAGCCTCCTGCCCATTAAGTGCGTGTGCCTGTGTCCAGTCCAACAACAGCCAGATTAGTGAAGAAATTAAAATCCAGCCAATCCAATTACAGCATCTATTTTTAAAGGATATGATCTCGTTCTTGTAACTTCTCGTTCCA
This sequence comes from Emys orbicularis, assembly GCF_028017835.1. Lineage (NCBI taxonomy): Eukaryota > Metazoa > Chordata > Testudines > Emydidae > Emys > Emys orbicularis. Next base: position 7,194,948 of record NC_088686.1, on the reverse strand, counting down.
ATGCGAATCCGTGATGGCAATGTTTAATTGTGCGTACAAGACCCTTGCTTGTAGTTGCTTTCATAAACTTCCAGTTGGCGGGTGCCCTCACTGAGAACTGTTAGCCTTTCATTTCAATAGCCTTACTTTATGCAGTAGGTGATACTGTTGGTTTTATGCCACCTTGGTAATAGGTATTGGAGAAAATGCGAACCTTAAGAGACAACGTGACTTGTGAAAGCAATAAGAATATGTCTGCTTAGCAAGATTACTTTTGGGACCTCAGTTTAATGAAGAATTACTCTGAGCGCAGTGGAAGAATTAAAATGATGTACCTGTTTTGTTTTTGAGTAGTTTGTTTTTTGAAGCCTCAGTCCAGTTCTGGATCACACAGTGAATTCAGTCTGATGACATTTTTTATTGACCGGCACTGATTCATTAAAGCACTTGTGTGTGTGCTTAAGTCAACAAAGCACTTAAGCCATGCTTAAAGCTTAAGAGCTCTGCTGACCTGGGGTTGGTTGTGGGGCCAATCATATGAGGTGCTAGGTACCCTCAGTTTCCAGTATTCAGCACCTCACAGGATTGGGCCTAGTAGGAGTTAGTACCATGAAACATTTTTGTATGTTGTCTGTCAGGTTGGAAATAGTGCCTAGCACTGTGACAGACCAAGATGCCCTGATGACAGAGCAGGCAGACATCCCCACTGTTCCTCGACCAGCAGTCTCAAACTTACAACTTACAGTCAATATATAACCCCGCTGGAACTCCACCCACCCTGCCTCCACTCTGCTCTAGTCCCTTCTTTTCTGGAGCTGCCAGGAGTGGATTTTGGGTCTGATTTTTTAAAAAGATTTTCTTTTCTTTTTGTTTAAGGTTGATCGTCACAGGGTAACTTTTATTTATATTCTGGTGGGTTGGGTAGAAGGGGGTGTCAATGCTTCAAGTGTCATTATGAAAGCCCCACTGTGAAACCTTGATGTAAAATGTAAAAATAGAATATATCCGATACAGACATTATATCGAATACCTTCTGTAGATCTCCAGCAGTGTTTAAAGCCGGGTAGGTTTATATTTTTCACATTTTACTGCCGTAGTGGAGTTGCCATTTGCCAGGCCCCTGCTTAGGGCCTGAGGAATTTCCAAAGAGCCCTCCCTCTGCTCCCTCTCCTCAGGGACCCTTGGGAGTCCCTTCTCAGGGATCCTCAGCCCTCCCCTGAAACTGGGCCAGTAACCCCAAGTCATTCAAAATACTCCCCAGTATCCCAAAGACAAGGTCCATCATACTAAGCCCATAGTTCATATCTGTCTCCAATGCTGTCATCCCCGTAGACCTTATTCTGCTCAGCAGGTTAGCCGAGTTCTGGCTTAGGCTTCCTACCTCTTCTGCGTGCTCCCTTTTTTGAGAGGAAAGGTGACGTATAGATTACCCTCCTTGTGAAAGCCAATCCTGATTGGCTGGGTGGCTAGGTTGGCTTAGAAACTGGACGAACCAGGAAGAAAGGAGGTTGTCCCAGGGAATTAGTGGGATGGGACGATCCCAGGAGACTCACTTTAAGGGTCAGGGATCAGGAACCCTGCCCTACCCTATACCACAAGGCTCCTGATCCTGGGCCCTTAAAGTGACAGTATCCTGGGATCATCCCATCCCACTGCTAACTTCCTGGGACTACCATCACCTCTTCCCCTTTCTGCTGCTTTCTAAGCCTGTGTTTACACCGACATCCCTGGAATGGGGTCTTCTGGTCCTCCTTAGGCTTAATGGTTCCTTACCATGCTGGGGCCTGCCGTCATTAGTTGCTCACAGCAGGATGCCATGCAGAGAAGTCTGTCTCATTGTTACCTTAGTGCTTCCCACAGCTGATAGTTGCATCTGTTTGTTCTCTCTCATCTTCGATGGTAAGTCTTTGGGGAACAGGGGGGACATTCTTTTAATTACATGTTCGTACAGTCTCTAGCACAATGGGGTCCTGACCCCTGATTTGGACCCCGGGGACCCACTAAAATACAAATGAAAAACAAGTTTCTTTAATCAAGTATTGGCTAATTTGGCGATTGTAAACTCTTGTGGGTGTGGACCTTGTCTTTGTATCTGTCTACGGGTCTGGTGTGTTGAAACAAAGGGGAGCTGTAATGAATAGGGCCCTTGTAAATCACGATTTCACAGAGGGCGGGGAAATCATGGAAATGCCCACAAACCATGATCTTCTAAATGTTTTAAAAGGGAAAAAGGCCCCAGCAAAATCTTTAATAGCAAAGTTTACCTTAGCTAGTCAAGTCCAAGGAGGGTATGAATTTTACAAGTAATGTTAGTATTGACTAAATTTACTTGTAAAATTCACCACCCCCCTTTGAAATTGACTAAACTTAATTGTAAAATTCATTCTGTGCAAACTCTGTGATGTTCAGTACTTTGCCATTTACTGTCATGAATTTTATAAAAAATAGTCTTTACACAGGGCACTAATAATGAACACAGATTTCACATTCGTCTGTTCCCTATACGTAAATCAATTATAGCATTTGTAGATGTCCTCTTGAGGTCCCTTCCACGCCTACATTTCTATGATTTCCTGGAAAATGATTTATAAAACAGGATGCATATAAGTGAAAAACACTGTGTCTATGTATTTATGAGTGTGCACACCAATGCAATGAAACGTCATTATGACTTTTTCAGCTTTGTTGCAATTTATTTTTAAAATGTAGAAACATTTTGTAGTGCAGGTGGGTGAAGGACCTGGAGGCCAGTGTGTGTGTCCTTCAAAAATGGCTGTTGCATAGATATTTTTAAAATAGTGTTAGCTTTTAATGCTGAGAGGCTTCTTTGGTTGAATTTGAACACTGTCTGATTCATATTTATTTTGAAAGTTTGTCACTTTGCTCTTTACTGACAAATGCATTGATAAATGAATCATTTCTCCAAAGAAACTAAAACTCACTTCCCACCTTTAAGGCTCTGATCCTGCACCACTGATGTCAAAGGGAATGTAGTCACTGATTTCAGTGGAAGCAGCATCAGATTCTAACTGCCTGGATATCCATCTGTGGGCAACAAGTGGCCCTGTCCCAAGTGCTTTGGCTTTATTAGAAAGTACTACTACATTTAATATATGGTTCCAGCTTAGGCTGGTTTTTGCATGATTGTTGATCATTTAATGACTGTACACTATGAGCTCAACAAAGAAATAAATAATAACCTGCCGTGCAAGACAAACAGGTGTCTTGGTACCTGTTTGTACACCAGCTCTTTTGGGCTAGACAAATAGCTTGCGGATGGGTTACTAGAAGTTTCAGGCCTGGTCTATACAGCAGAGTTAGGTTGACGTAAGGCAGCATAACTGTAAGCGTCTACACTAAAATGTATCTCCCGCTGATTGTAAGTCGCCCACGACATCGACTTAACTCCACCTCCGCGTGCGGCATAGCGCTTAGGTCGATGTAGTTAGTGCGACGCAGTGTTCCTGTAGACACTGAATTACTAACATCGCCTGTTGGCTGTCAGTCCCATGTGGGACTCGCAGCTGGAGTCCCACTGCCCTAAGCTGACAGCCAGAGCTGGAGACAAATATGAAATAATAGCAACCATGAAACTGACAAGAATGTCAATTTCACCGTTTGTAGGCTCCCTGCCCTGGAGCTGGGAACCTAACAGCCCCTGCAGATGGGGCTCTTAGGGCTGCTGCTGCGTGTGGAGAGCCTCAGTCCTCAGAATCCTGCCTCCAGCTGGGCACTTGCAGGCTGGCTGCTGTGTTGCAGGTAACCTGCCAGCCCCACGCTCCGGCTGTGAGCCCCATGACAGGCTGACCGCTTGGGCTGCCAGCCCCACGCTCCGGCTGTGAGCCCCATGACAGGCTGACCGCTTGGGCTGCCAGCCCCACGCTCCGGCTGTGAGCCCCATGACAGGCTGACCGCTTGGGCTGCCAGCCCCACGCTCCGGCTGTGAGCCCCATGACAGGCTGACCGCTTGGGCTGCCAGCCCCACGCTCCGGCTGTGAGCCCCATGACAGGCTGACCGCTTGGGCTGCCAGCCCCACGCTCCAGCTGTGAGCCCCATGACAGGCTGACCGCTTGGGCTGCCAGCCCCATGCTCTGGCTGTGAGCCCCATGACAGGCTGACCGCTTGGGCTGCCAGCCCCACGCTCTGGCTGTGAGCCCCATGACAGGCTGACCGCTTGGGCTGCCAGCCCCAGGATGGGGAGGGCTCCAACTGTCAGTGCTCCACTTCTGTTGGTGGAAGCGCTTCTGGTGAGGACATGCACCATTGACAGAAGGAGCATAGTGTGGACGTAAAACGCTGCTTTAATTACTGCTGGGGCTGTAGGTTGACTTAAGTCAACTTAATTTTGTAGTGTTGACAAGCCCTGATGGGAGAAATGTGGCCCAACTCGCTGCAGTACGTTGGTTTAAATTCTTCCAGAACTCTCTCGTTCTTCACTTGTTTGGTATAAGTTGAAGATAAAAATGAAAGAAAAACTAGTTCAGTGAGCTGCAGGTGTTAAGACTGTGAGCAATCAGTATTTGAGAGACCTATTGCTAATGTTTCAGGAATGGCAAATACGTTACATTTGGAGTCGGATCAAAGTATACTCTGGCAGGTGGCTCATTCACATACATTCCCTTCAAGCAACACCAGCATTGTCTCCTAGTGACGCTAACTTGAATGGCTTTGTCATGTCATATTTCTGGTCCTTTGCCATATCGTTTAATCTCTGCTGTTACGGTTAATGTACCCTTTCACTTTCAGTTAGTTAAAGCAAAGAAAAGAGAATGTAGACTTTCCCTTTAGCCCACAATGGAGCTTTTAATTTCCCCACACATGACAGCTCAGGAATCCAGACTAAAACTCATGCAGTCCAAACTGTTCTGTAGAATTTACCAGATGCTTTTCTGTCACTATGGCTGTGGCTTAAGTGAATCGTGAATGCCAGAAACGTGACAGCTTAGGTTGGAATATGTCTTTTGGGGAAGAATTTCAGGAGCTTAGACTACAAAATATGAGGAAAGCCACATTTCATCATGCGGTGTGATTTTCTTTTTTTTTTTTTTTTCTTTCCAATGCTGGAACACAGGGAGAGTACAAAAATAGGTGACAATTGCTTTACTTAGTGCCAGGATAGATGGGGAGAGATTTCTTTCCCACACGGTAAGGGCTGCAGTTTGGACTCAGCTCATATGACTGCCTGTGATAAATTAACTTGCAAATCCCATGACTTAACAGTTCAGAACCATGTGTGAATGTATTAAATGTATTAATGTATTAAAAATACTAACATAGCAGGATTGTGCTTTATAGACATTAGTAAAGAGGCATCTCCAGGGGATAATTGTATATTTGGGAGTTTTGTCTTCTGTCACTTAATTTTGTTCTGTGGCATGACCTCTTGGATGGATACAGTTTTATGTTAGGAGTGAGGACTTTTTACCTTGGGCATCAAGGAGTTGTAGAAATATAGACCATTTGTCATGAAGGGCTTGATTGTGCTCCATTGAAGGCAGTAGTAAAGCTCTCGTTGATTTACTTAGAAGATCAGGCCCTTTGTGAACAGAAAAATGGGTTAGTATACATGTGCCTGTTTAATTTATATCCAGTGGACATCCTTAAAAGCTGGCAATATATTGCTTTCCTTGTGGCGTTACCTAAACCTCGTTCATGGCATTCATCAACCTAACCAAGGCCTTTGACTCTATCAATCATGATGCCCTATGGAAGGTGCTGTGTAGGTTTGGCTGTCCCCAGAAATTCATTTCCATCATCAGACTACTCCATGATGGGATGACTGCCACCATTCTGTGGAACAGCTCAGAGACCAAACCATTTATCATCCACACTGGTGTCAAGCAGGGCTGGGTCATTGCTCCAACACTCTTCTCCATTTACTTTGCCGTGATCCTGAGTCTCATCCACGACTGTCTTCCTGATGGAATCAGGATTGAGTATTGCATGGATGGCCAACTCCTCAAACTCTGATGTCTCCAAACAAAATCTAAGATCATGAGAATTGGCATCACTGATGTCTTCGGTTGTAATGATTACGTCATCCTCACACACACAGAGGCTGACCTGCAAAGCACCTTAAATCTTTTTGCAGATGCCTATCGCAGCTTGGGTCTCTCTCTCAACATCGGGAAAACCAAGGTACTCTACCAGCCCTCACCTGCACAAATTATTCTTTGTACTCCACAAATCACCATCAGTGGAGAACCCCTGGAAAATGTGGACCATTTTCCGTACCTTGGCAGCCACCTCTCCTAAACAGCCAGCATTGTCACAGAAATTGAATACAGGATCCTCTGTGCCAGCACATCCTTTGGAAGACCACTCAAACGAGTCTTCAATGATAGGGATCTGAAGGCAGTTGTCATCCCCACCCTTCTCTATGGATGTGAGACCTGGGTAACCTACAGATGACATCTCAAGCGGCTGGAGTGGTTCCAGCAGCGCTGGCTCAGGAGGATTCTCAGAATCAGCTGGGAAGACCGACGCACTAACATCAGCTTTCTCTCTGCAGTCAACATCAGCAGTGTAGAAGCACAGGTCATGAAACACCAACTCCGCTGGGCTGGCCACTGTGTTATGCCTGACACTTGCCTCCCGAAGCAAGTGCTCTTCTCTCAGTTAAGTCAGGGAAGAAGGGCTCGCAGAGGGCAGCGGAAGCGTTTCAAAGACTTACTGAAAGTACATCTTAAAAAGGGAGGCATCAGCCCAACGAACTGGGAGGACTCAGCACAGAACAGAACACGGTGGCACCACACCCTACGCCAAGCCACAGCTCACTTTGAGGAGAGCAGACATGCTCATGAGACAGAGACGCGACAAAGGAGGAAAGAAAGAGCACAACGCTCCAGCCACCAACTATGTCTCCTCCAAGATCACACCTGTCACTTCTGTGGGAAAATCTGCAGGGCATGAATTGGGCTCCTCAGCTACTTAAAAACCCACCAGTGAACCCCCTTGGCAGAAATCATCCTCGCATCGAGGGATAGCCGAAGAACACCTGTACCTCGAATGAGGAATTTTTACACATCTCACAGTAACTGCTTCATGGAACCCACTGTTTTAAAAGCATCTACATATGCTAAGATTTTAATCTGTATTTGTATTCTAAATGTTGTAGGGTTCCAGCAATGTCTGATGTGTTGAAACAAAAGGGCGGTATAATGACCACAGGTTGCACGTTTGTCTGTGTCCTCTATTTAAATGAAGGATAACATTTTTGTATATTTCCTGGAAAAGGATTTATAAAATGGGATGAAAAGCAGTGTATAGGTCTGGGGGTTTATGGGTTTGGCGGCCAACGTAAAAAAATAGACCTTTGGGCTTTGTTACAAGTCTTTTAAAATGCAGAAAAAACTTGTAATGCTGAAGTGCAGGTCGGTGAAGAACTTGGAATCCAGGGTGTTTGTCCTTCAAAGAGACTGCTGCATGGATATTAAAACCATACTGCTAGTATTTAATGCTCATAGATTTATTTGGTTGAATTTGAATGTTCAGTCTGATTCATATTTATTGTCGTCTTTACTGACAGTTTAGCTCCATATGCAGATGAATCATTTCACCAAAGAAACTAAAAACCACTTCCCACCTTTAAGGCCCTGATCCTGCACCACTGACGTCAATGGCAGTGTAGTCACTGACGTCAGTGGAAGCAGGATCAGGCTCTGTCTGTGGGGAAACAAGAAGCCCTGTTCTAAGTGCTTTGGGTTTATTAGAAGTACAGTTGTGATTACTCTGGGGCGAATACGTGGGCCAGTCTTTTCCTCGCTGTTGATGGGCTCATGACTGTAGGCTACGAACTCCCCAAAGACATAAATAATACCCTGTGCTTGAACTCTTGAGAGAGATCTCAGTACTACATATAATCCCTACTTACATAATTTAGCAAGTGTACTGTCTTATTCTTTTCTCTAAGGATCCTTAACCGGTGAAGAGTGGAGTATTGAGTTTCACGAGCCCTGCGATGAGCATGTATGTATTCAGGCCAAAGAGGTGGTTGGCTTGCCAACAGGTATAAGTGCAGCAAAATGAAGGTGTTTCTTACCCTATTGATATGCCAGCATTGGGAACAACCATAGGAGTTTATCTACATTTTTCTTTCTTACCTTTTCCTTTGCCCAAATTCCCTTCCCTTGATCAAAAACCTCCTGGTTGTGTCTCACTGCTTCTGTATCAGCAGTGTATGGAAACTGTGTCCTTTGTCAATTGCTTGCTTCTTCGAGAAGGCCTGATTGGTGATTGAGTGGCAGAGCCAAAACTTAAACCCAGGAGTTCCTGGTTCCCGGGCCCTGACCACACGTCTAACTGAGCCATGTGACTGGTAGGCAGGCTGCGTGGTAGATAATTGGCCACGGCATTCCCAGGCAATCCGAGTTTGAAGGAAGGCAGGCTGCATGATTGTACAAGTGATTTGAATTTCCCCGAGCTCTAGAGTGAACCTGGAGCTGATGCAGGCACAGACTGAGGTAAGCGGGGTGCTGGCCTTGCGTAGACTCCCCAAGAGCATAGTTGTCCATCTGAAGATTTGAAAGAAAGCTCTGGCAGTGGATAGGGTGGAGCTGATGTCCTGTCACAGACTGAATTAAATTGCTGCTGACCAATACTAGGTCTGACCAGGCTGCAATATGTTACAGTTCATAACCCTGGGGCCGCAAAACATGCGAGCCAGGCCATGACAGAGTGCACCTAATGCCCTCCGTAGGGCCCCTGCTCATGCCCTCCGTTAGCTGGCTTCATAATGCGTGTGCACCTAGCCGTGTCACTACAGGCATTGGGGTTCGTTCTCCGGCTGTTCTCTTCTAAAAGCCCACCGCACCACGTTATGATCTAGGGCACTCCAGTCAAGTTCGACTTGGACAGCCCCCACTGGGATGCATTGCGTCATTTAAGTCTTCATGTCTGTCACCAGGGTAAGACGCTAGATAGACTGATGTCACTGATTCATCAATAGGTGATGAGACGACACGAGGCTAGGCTGTGCTACCTGAGATGAAATAACACAGTAGGCAGGGCCGGCTCCAGGGTTTTGGCCGCCCCAAGCAGCCAAACAAACAAACAAAAAAAGCCGCGATCGCAATCTGCGGCGGCAATTCGGCGGGAGGTCCTTCGCTCTGAGCGGGAGTGAGGGACCGTTCGCCGAATTGCCGCCGAACAGCTGGACGTGCCGCCCCTCTCCGGAGTGGCCGCCCCAAGCACCTGCTTGGTAAGCTGGTGCCTGGAGCCGGCCCTGACAGTAGGTGCCACCTCCATCTCTCGCCCTGCCTTGGGACCATCACCTCTCTCTGTCTCACCGCCTGGGCATTCCTGGCCTCTCTCCTCTCGCCCACCTCTTCTCTGTGGGGGACGAGGGCTGCCTCTGTTTGTGAACTTAGGTGCTCTACCCACGCCATGTTCGGAGAATGCTTTAGTCGCGGGGCTGTATATTAGCACTACTTAGACAGCAAGCTCTTTGGGGCGGGGACCGTCTCTGTCATGTTTGTAAGTGCCCAGACCAAGGGGGACACTGGGGCCTCTAGGCTCTACCACAATGCAAATAGTAAATAATAGAAAGTGCCAGGCAAGGAAAGGGAGCTTTCCCAGGAGGTAAGCAGGGAAGCGGCCCCTCGCCACGGCAGGGCCTGCTGAGCTTGTGGTTCTAATTGTTGTATTAAATCTCTGACTCATCTGGCTTGGAGCAGGCTGACAAAGTGCATAGTACACAATTTAATGTGCTGTGGTGGTGCTTGGATACAAATGCAAATAATCACATGTTTCAGATAGTTGGAGCACCAACCATGCCCATTAACTTCACTGGCTGGAATATGAATTCTGAGTCTCTGCTGCTCATACTTAGCCTAATTAATTAAACACTGGAGTGACTTTCATGCTAGCACCATAATATCTGCAGCCATTTCCCCAGGGCATAGATTTCCCCCTCCAATAAAAGAAAGTCATCAGTTACTGTCTCAATCCTGATCTCTTTTGTCTTTTCCTACCTGCCTCTTAACTTTGCTCAACTTCACTGTTTAAAGATCAGAATGAAGTATAAAACTGGGAGGTGCTACCCTGACCTGATTTATGGCCACTGCTGATTGGTCAAGCTAGTTCAGGCTGTCTTGGCTAGATCAGTACAGCAAGGGCTTTGGAACTGTGTTCATCTGACAATTTTACTGACAACTTGCCAGTAGCCTGAGGGCCATAATGAATGAGATGGAGCCGATTACAGCCAGGCTTATCTTTTAATAAAGGGGCGTACCCCAGAGAGGCTACAGATTGCAGTGTGTTTGCTGTCTTGATTGGGACATGGTATTTGTTTTCATACTAAATCACGTAAATCCTTGTGCTGTGGTGATGGGCACTTTCTAAATGTGTGTAATAATAATGGTCATGCCATGCCTCTGTGTGGGAAGTGGATGGTCTCGGGCATCATTGCCAAGTTCATTCAACCTGTGGGCTTCGCTTTGGTCATCCTGAGAAATGGCTCTTTTAGTTTCACACCATGAACTGAGCCTGCTAGTTGTTTTTATGGTCCTCTGGTATTTGCTTTCAGCAGAGACAGCCTTCCCTGAACACCCGCAAATGAAGATCTAGTGCTGTGAATTCTGATTATGACCTCAGTGACAGGGCTGGGATAAATAACCGTGGCAGGGCACTAGTGTAGCGTCTCATCAGCTGGGTGGTTTAGCACCATGTGGTGAAGATACTGGTTACTATTGATATAACTTGTGTCGTGGTACCACCCACACGCTCCAGCCCAGCCAGAGCCCCATTATGCGAGGTGCTGTATTAAGACATAGCAAGAATCATAGAAGATTAGGGTTGGAAGAGACCTCAGGAGGTCATCTAATCCAGCCCCTGCTCAAAGCAGGACCAACCCCAACTAAATCATCCCAGCCAGGGCTTTGTCAAGCCTGACCTTAAAAACCTCTAAGGATGGAGATTCCACCACCTCCCTAGGTAACCCATTCCAGTGCTTCACCACCCTCCTAGTGAAATAGTTTCCCCTAATATCCAACCTAGACCTCCCCCACTGCAACTTGAGACCATTGCTCCTTGTTCTGTCATCTGCCACCACTGAGAACAGCCTAGCTCCATCCTCTTTGGAACCCCCCTTCAGGTAGTTGAAGGCTGCTATCAAATCTCCCCCCTCACTCTTCCCTTCTGCAGCCTAAACAAGCCCAGTTCCCGCAGCCTCTCCACGTGAGTCATGTGCTCCAGCCCCCTAATAATTTTTGTTGCCCTCCACTGGACTCTCTCCAATTTGTCCACATCCTTTCTGTAGTGGGGGGCCCAAAACTGGATGCAATACTCCCGATGTGGCCTCACCAGTGCCAAATAGAGGGGAATAATCACTTCCCTCGATCTGCTGGCAGTGCTCCTACTAATACAGCCCAATATGCCGTTAGCCTTCTTGGCAACGAGGGCACACTGTTGACTCATATCCAGCTTCTCATCCACTGTAATCCCCAGGTCCTTTTCTGCAGAACTGCTGCTTAGCCAGTTGGTCCCCAGCCTGTAGCAGTGCATGGGATTCTTCCGCCCTAAGTGCAGGACTCTGCACTTGTCCTTGTTGAACCTCATCAGATTTCTTTTAGCCCAATCCTCCAATTTGTCTAGGTCACTCTGGACCCTATCCCTACCCTCCAGCTTATCTACCTCTCCCCCCAGCTTAGTGTCATCCGCAAACTTGCTGAGGGTGAAATCCATCCCATCATCCAGATCATTAATTAAGATGTTGAACAAAATCGACCCCTGGGGCACTCTGCTTGATACCAGCTGCCAACTAGACATTGAGCCATTGATCACAACCCGTTGAGCCTGACGATCTAGCCAGCTTTCTATCCACCGTATAGTGCATTCATCCAATCCATACTACTTTAACTTGCTGGCAAGAATACTGTGGGAGACGGTATCAAAAGCTTTGCTAAAGTCAAGGTATATCACATCCACCGCTTTTCCCATATCCACAGAGCCAGTTATCTCATCATAGAAGGCAATCAGGTTGGTCAGGCATGACTTGTCCTTGGTGAATCCATGTTGACTGTTCTTGATCACCTTCCTCTCCTCCAAGTGCTTCAGAATGGATTCCTTGAGGACCTGCTCCATGATTTTTCTGGGGACTGAGGTGAGGCTGACTGGCCTGTAGTTCCCCGGGCTCTCCTTCTTCCCTTTTTTAAAGATGGGCACTATATTTGCCTTTTCCCAGTCATCCGGGACCTTCCCTGATCGCCACAAGTTTTCAAAGATAATGGCCAATGGCTCTGCAATCACATCAGCCAACTACCTCAGCACCCTCGGATGCATTGCATCCGGCCCCACGGACTTGTGCATGTCCAGCTTTTCTAAATAGTCCTTAACCTGTTCTTTCACCACTGAGGGCTGCTTGCCTCCTCCACATACCGTGCTGCCCAGTGCAGCAGTCTGGGAGCTAACCTTGTCTGTGAAGACCGAGGCAAAAAATGCATTGAGTACTTCAGCTTTTCCCACATCATTTGTCATTAGGTTGACGCCCCCCCATTCAGTAAGGGTCCCACACTTTCCCTGATCATCTTCTTGTTGCTATAGAAACCCTTATAGAATATCAGGGTTGGAAGGGACCTCAGGAGATCATCTAGTCCAGCCCCCTGCTCAAAGCAGGACCAATCCCCAATTAAATCATCCAACAGACTTTTGCCCCATATCACTAAATGGCCCCCTCAAGGATTGGACTCACAATCCTGGGTTTAGCAGGCTAATGCTCAAACCCCTGAGCTGTCCCTCCCCCCTATAAATTAATGGAGATATCCTATCTCCTAGAACTGGAAGGGACCTTGAAAGGTCATCAAGTCCAGCCCCCTGCCTTCACTAGCAGGACCAAGTACTGATTTTGCCCTAGATCCCCAAGTGGCCCCCTCAAGGATTGAGCTCACAACCCTGGGTTTAGCAGGCCAATGCTCAAACCACTGAGCTATCCCTCCCCCTTCTTGTTACCCTTCACATCCCTTGCTAGCTGCAACTCCAATTGTGCTTTGGCCTCCCTGATGACACCCCTGCATGCTCGAGCAATATTTTTATACTCCTCCCTAGTCATCTGTCCAAGTTTCCACTTCTTGTAAGCTTCTTTTTTGTGTTTAGGCTCACCGAAGATTTCTCTGTTACGCCAAGCTGGTCGCCTGCCATATTTGCTATTCTTTCTGCACATCGGGATGGTTGGTTCCTGCACCCTCAATAAGGCTTCTTTAAAATACGCCAGCTCACCTGGAGTCCTTTCCCCCTCATATTAGTCTCCTAGGGGATCCTGCCCATCAGTTCCCTGAGGGAGTCTAAGTCTGCTTTTCTGAAGTGCAGGGTCCATATTCTGCTGCTCTCCTTTCTTCCTTTTGTCAGACAGTCACTGCCCCAAGGAGCTTCCAATCTAACCAGACAAAGGTGGGAGGAAGGAAGTATTATCCCTATTTTACAAATGGAGAACTGAGGCACAGAGTAGATTGAGTGGCTATCCCAACGTCACCCAGAGAGTCCATGACAGAGCTGGGAACTGACCCCACATTTCCCGAGTTCCCAGATCACTGCCATAACGACTTGATCTTTATGGTGTGTTTTAAGTCGGGGGGGGGGGGGGAAATTTGACAAATCGGTGCAAACGAAATCCAGGCCACTTGGCTGAAGATCCCGTCATTTGCTTGGTTTGTTTTTCAACAGGGAGGGGAGCCCTAACGATTGAAGCAGAAGAATGGCGTGGAACTTGAAAAATGATGACGCGAGAGACACTGAAATCGCAAGCTGCTTGTGAGCAGTCTGAAGCTCTGTTCCAGCCAGGCGTCTCTAATGAGGACGGCATCCTACACTGCTTATGTGCCTAGCTTGAAAGGGAGAACGTTGAATGCCAAAGCTGAGCTGATCTGTCTGTGTCTATGTATGGAATTCCTGACGGGAAACTATCCAACCACCACTGAAAGATTGATGGTGAGCAGTTTGCTACTGGGGATAGCTAGCTAAGTAGTTACCAATGCAAAACCGTTAATGCATTTTACCCTCTGCAACAAAAGTGCATTGACAAACTGTAGTAATGAATGAGGATGTGGTAAGGTATTCAGCATGGCTCATGAAATGATTTTAATTTTATGCTGTCAGTCTGAAAGCGTATCCCGGCTCCCCAGCCAAACCCATCTAGGAATGACTGTCAGGAAAGACAGAGAATCTGATGGCAGCCCCATCGCCTTTTCTTTCCAAGCATGAGATGAAATAGACACTTGGGTGAAAAAAGTTTTTTTTTTTTTCAATCAAGAAACATTGAAAGCAAAAGTGGAAATTTTCAAGAAAATTCACCCATTTAGGACAAGCTTGTGAAGTTCCTGAAGGCAGGTTTCCGTTGGAAACACTGGTGAACTTCCATCCTGGACTAAATGGGCAATCTCTGATGGAGGTGAAATGTAGCTATTGTCCAGGCCAGAATGTTGCCAGTTTCTATTTATTTGTGCAGCTGTTGGTTTTTTAGGAAAATGGCAAAGCTGGGAAGCATGCCAGCAAACCCAGTCACTTTTTAGATACTGCTCCACACCCCAAGGCCCTTCGCTGTCTCTTCTCTCCAAAGCCAAGAGGCACCTGTGACTGCAAGGTGACTTTTGCCCTCAATGCTGCCCCAGTGGTCTCTGTCAGTGAGTCTAGACCCATCCCATCCCAGTGCAGAAGTTTGGCTCAGCCCAATCTTTGCAGTGTGACTGCGGGGTAGTGATGCAGCCGGTCAGCTGTGTGGTGGTGGAGTGCCCAATTGATTAGAGGGTGGACTGCGACATCTTACTATCCTCGATGATGCAGTGGTCAGATGGTATCTAGATTATTGACTTGTGATGCATATGGGAGAAGTCACCTAGACAATGAAAGTAACATACAGATCTGGGAGCTTGTCTTAATACGCAGTTTTGAAAACCGCTTTCATGTGCATCTTAGGATGTCTAATATCCATAGCCCTAGTCCTCATTGCTAACCGAAATTAATACCCCACCAGGCTAAGCAGGAAATGAGTGTTGCACCTTCCCCAGCCTTCACCATCTGCTTTCTCTCGCACGAAGGGCAAGTATCAGCAGTTCGCTTGTGCTTCCTCAGGCAGAAACAGATTTATACAACGTTGCAGAAAGAAGATGCATTCTTTGAGTGCCTAATAACTCCTGCCGTTGTCACGGAGAGCTCCTCCCTGGCTCGCTGGGCACAGAGAGATGTGACTGCTTCTTTACTTTATTGCTTTTCCTCAGTGATCAGGAAGCACCGGGCAGTGGGGAAGGGCAAGAGATCGGCATTGCCGCACTGTTTAACTCGCTGCCAATATTGTGTATGAAATCCTCCCCCAGGCACACTATAGGTGTGAGGAGGGACGGACTGGCTGCGGGCTGAGAGAGAACAAGTTACCCTCAGACACTTTTTGTGTCCTAGCTGCTGCCTGAGAGCCATGCTTCTCTTTCCGATTCCCTGTCCCAGCAGTCGGAAAGGAGATGAATTGATGACTAGGCCACCTGGCTCTGGTAGCTGCCTGCTAGCAGGAGTTCTGCTAAGTGATCTCACGGGACAGGGCTGGGGTATACACTAAGCTGTTTACAAAGCACCTTTGCCCTGGGAGCTGAAAGGTGAGTCATGAATGAGAGTGACTGAAGGCATTTGCACTGCAATTGCTTTATCACAGTGAATGGGGCCCGGTGCTGTGGCAGGATTGGGCCGTCCAGTGTTAATCTCCGCGCTGGAATCCCCGGAACAACTTCCTTAGACCCCGACAAGACACAGGGAAAAGTCTCTTAGAGCATTGTCGGGGACTCAGAACCCAGACGGCAAGGTTCGTTGTCTGACCGCAGACAGACAGGCAACACCAGCAAGGTCCAGTGACAAGCTCTTTATTGAGGAGTGCACACAACAATAGAGAGCGGCCCGTCTCCAGAGAGAACCAGCCACGGTTTTAACAACTAGTAGGGTTATATAGACAGTTCCGTCGCGTCATAGTTAAAACAACCCAACCCCCCTTTATTAGTTAGAAAGCTTCTAATATTCATGCATATTTATCTTTTTTGACACTACAAACAATTCGTGATGCCTCAGCAACTTCTTATCAGCTTTGTTGTCATGCACCAGAAACTAGGAGAAAGGGGGGAGTTAAGAACAGATGAAGAACAGAAACAGGGAGTGGAGACTGCAAGTCTCCATATGTCCAAACAAACTGTTCCTAGCACATCTGGTACAAGAATGCGGCCCCCCCTCTTATCTCGTTCTCTGCAGCTCAAGCAAGCATGTCCTCAGGTTTTACAGAGAGACAGGAATGGCCCAGCAACTACTGTTAGCCTAACTTTGGCTAAACTGGCCAAACAACCTGTTCTATACTTCATTTTCTTGCACCTAACAGCATCGAGTCCCTTCCCGCCCAATGCAGGAATGTTCCCTACAGGACATTTACTTGACCCCCAACTCCCTTTCCTTTTATATATCCGGCTTCAGTTTTCCCTTTCTGAACTCTGTCCTCACACCTCCTTGTAGTGCCCCCAACAACTCCTCTCTCTCCTTGGGCTTGATGCTCTCCAGGGGTTTGTGGGTTGTCACCTCCTCGCTTCCCCCAGGCCCAGTCATCATCTACTCAGCCCCTGCTACTTTAACCCCCCAGCACCTGACTGCTCTTGCTGCCCTTCGCTGAATCCCCTCGCCCTTCCCAAGCCTGCCAGCCTGTTTCTAGCTGCGTGGCCCCCTGCTTCTTGGCTCTGGCCCAGGAGTGCACCACACGGCACAGCTCAGGCGGGGGGTGATGCAGCTTTATGCGCCCTTGATCCTGGGCCGGGCCCCTGGCAAGATGCAGAGCCGCCTGCAGGCTGTTCTGATTGACCCTGGACAGCAGCTGATTGGTAGGTGGAAAGGAACCCCAGTCTGGCCAGAGCAGCTCCAGGATAGGGGTAGTATGGGAGCCAGCACACCGGCTCTGGGCCCCCGGAGCAGCACATGCAATAGGGTGATTCCCCAGCTCCAATTAAACCAGCTGTAGGGTCCCAGCCAAGGACCAGGGTCCTGGTGCCCCAGGCTGCGTGCACTATTCCAGGCGCAGGACCCCTCGCAGCCGTGTAGAGAAGGACTACGACCCTGCAACACAACGGCTTTTTTTCATGGCAGCCACATTGCCTGGCAAACTCCAGTCTATTTCCCTGCCTACCCTTGCCCCCAGCTGTCCTGCAGCATTGCTCCATCCCAGGGCTGTGTCCCCGAGCCCTGTTTGTCTAGGACCGCTGCTCCCTTGCTGCATTAGGATGCACTTTTCTGAGTTCATTCCCATTTAGTGTTTTCTGCCCTGGCGCTGGATGTATTGGACGCTTAAATTGTTGATGCCAGCTGCTTCCAGCCCAGAGAATGGATGCCTGTCTCCTCCCTGGGCTGCAGAGTAGAGCAGCTCCTGGCAGGATCTTCTCTTTCTCGAAAGACATTTCCAAGTAACTGTTCCCATGAAAAATCCTTGTGTCTTATCAGTTTAAACTTCCCTTATAATTTCCTTATACAAGGAACACTAAAGAAATACAAAAGCCAGCAAAGAAAGGCCTGGATCAGCCACAAAGGACTCGCGGGGGGAGGGGGGGGGAACACTTGCTTTGGAGGTTAAATGGATCCAAAAAGCTTCTAATGCTGATTTACAGCTAGCAGGGAGTATCAAGGCTTAGAAAGTGAGTGTGTCTTCCCTGTGGTTAGTGCGTACTGATGGAATTACAAGCTGCCATTTTAAGAGAGTAGGTGGTGGTGGGGGTCCTGTTCCTGCTTGCAGGCTAGAGGCGATCATGTGATCTGCGTCTTTCTTCAGCAGTCTCCAAAGAGCCGGCCTCGAGCAAGGTGGGGTGGATTGTGCCTCTGCCTTAGGCAGCAGCCTGCTTTATCGCTCTCTCTCTTTTGATTCCTGTGTGCTATCGTTCTGGATTCGGAGAATAAGTTGTTACATTGCAGCCTCCCAGCAAGACTGTTAGATTAAAAAACCCCTCAAACGTCTCTGTTTGTGTGCTGTGAACCTAGCCGTGGAGACACAAGCCGACCCAGAGGCTGAGCTGCATTGCCCTTTGAAGATTGGAAAAGTGATTCACACTGCAAAGGCAAATGTCCTGAAGATTTGTGTCCTCCAGGCCTCTAGTCCCTTGGATCTTCTGCTTTGAACCCCTGTTCTTGGCACGTTCTGCAGTCTCCACTGGCAAAGGTTACATTGCACCTGAGACAGAACTGTAGCTGTGGGAAGGGGCGTGGGTGAGCAGCCTGCAGAGCTCAGACGGGCTGCCGAACAGCAGTGCTGTTTATGGTGCAGGCTCTGAAAACAGACACGTGTGCGGTGCTGGGAGAAATCCCCAGCAGCTCGGAAAGCAGCTGGAGGCCCGGCCCCCTGCATGTGGCTGAGTTCTAACCGGCTGCGTGCGCTAAGCAGCACCTTCCCCCCCCCCGAGAGGGCTGTACCCAAAGGAGGCTCTGCCCTGTTTGTTGGGGGCAGACCATGGAGGTGAGCAGGCTGGAGGATTGCACAGCTCGCGTGACTCGCCGGCCTCCAGAAAAGCAGCCCCCTGCGGTACGAGAAGTTCTGTTGGAACCTGCCATATTTAAGTTGTAATGTATTTTAAAAGGCAATCTGGGTCCAAGGGTGACATCCAGCCTGAGCCATAACAGAGCAAGGAATAAATGCCAGGGCCCACATTTCTGCTGTGAACACATGGGGCTGAGGAGTTCTGAGAGCGGGGTGGGAATCGGGGCCCTAGTCCTGCAGGGAGTCCCCAGGGACAGTGATGGGGCTCGGCGTGGGTGCACCACCTGGAGCAGGATTGAGGTTTTTGCTTGTACTGTAGCGTTCTTTATTGGTATTACACTAGCGCCTCGTGATGGACCAGGGTCCCATGTGCCAGGTGCTGTACAAACAAACACAGAACAAAGACTACTCCAGAGATTACAAGAATATAACTCTAATTGCAAGGGGGAAGCTAAAGGTCCAGGGCATTTTTTTAATCCCCTCCCGAGGAGGGAGTTCATCATGGCCTTGTGGAAAAAATCCATTCTTGGCGTCCAGCTCCACATCTTTTGGTAATACTTTAGTCGTTCATTGCCTTTGACTCCTCTCTGCTGTCTTCCCCCAGCTCCCCTGCTGTGAGGAACAGCTCCCAGCAAGCCCAGGAGCACGAAGAACTAGCCCACTCTTCGGAGCGTTGCCATTTCTTACTCATGATTTGAGTTCAAGTTTCTCTTCCAACATAAATTAATCCACTGACAATAACGATTGACATTAGCAGTGATTCAAGCCTGCAGTTCAGCCTCTGCCTCCTCCTAGGAACGGATGTCCCTAGAGAGCTGAATCTCCAGCGACAGCCAAGGGCCACAAGCAGGATAGTTCACGACAGCAGATTGGCCAAAAGCTTAATTATCAAATTAATTCAAATGTATTTGTATTATTGTGCTCAGGGTCATGGCCCCATTGTACTAAGTATTGTAAGAGACAGGCCCGGCCCTAAAGAGTGTACAATCCACGCAGGTAGAATCCATCTCTTTTTTACAGATGGGAAACTGAGGCACGGAGAGATGTAGCGACTCGCTCATGGTCACACAGGGTGTCTGGCAGAACCAGGCCCTGCACTGAGATCTCCTGAGTCCCAATCTTGTGCCTTAACCATTGGATTATTTTCTCTCCCATCTTTCCATGCAGCTGAGGTCCCTGGTGGATCCTCCATGTTTTTCACTGAAGAAAGATGTATTTTAATACTGGCTAAAACCCTCCCTGAGAGCACTGGGCAGATCATGGGCAAGGATTTAGCCTGGGCTAAGGTAAGTGTGACCCTGGGTGGTGTGTGTCTGTACATGGGCTTTGGGCAATGCCTTTCTACTTATGTAGACGAAGGGCTGAGCGTGTATTTACACTTGGAATGCGCACGGCACTTGGCTTCAGCGTTTGCAGCCGAGCCAAACGCTGCTTTGGGCTCTGCTGACTTGAGATCCGTTTGATGGAATCGCTTGCTCTGGTTTGGCAGGAAACAGGAAGCGCAGGGTGTGTGTGTGAGATTCACTAAGGCCTTGTCATCCCTGCTAAAAAAATTGTACTTGTCACTTTGGAGTGAGTTATCCTGAGGTAAACACACAGTGAAGAACAAGCAGGCTTTGACTGAGAGGTAAACTCCCCGTGGTCAACCCCAGCAGGGGGTGTAGGCAGGGCCAGATTATGACATTTTGAGGCCCTAAACTATGTCAAGTGTAAGAGGCCCCATATCAAAAAAAAAAAAAAAAAAAAAGGAATTTATTATTTTCACAGAAAGGTCATTGAATATATAAACACGAAAGCTTTATATTTGCATATATACAAAAGCGAAGTAATAAAAATAGAATAATAATCTAACTAAAACACATCTTGCAATATGCCTGTTTGCATTATAAAATAGTTTCAAATTAACAGATTTTCATCTGATTGCTTAATTAGTAGATATGAAAACTTTATATCTACAGCAACACAAAAGCAGTTACAGTTACACAGACCAGCTTACTTAATGGAAGCAGTACAACCTGCA
Organism: Emys orbicularis; assembly: GCF_028017835.1. Taxonomy (NCBI): domain Eukaryota; kingdom Metazoa; phylum Chordata; order Testudines; family Emydidae; genus Emys; species Emys orbicularis. The sequence continues at coordinate 7,174,482 of NC_088686.1, read as the reverse complement.
GTATGTCTGTTTGCACATCACATTAATGTTAATACTGAAATTTAAAACATTTTATTTCGTGATTTTTGGAGAACATTGATGATGTCCTCAACTGATAAGCTATGGAGTTTGTCACTTTCGATGCACAGAATGCTTAGGGCTGATAGCTTTTCTTGCAGCATTGTTTTCTGCCGTTCATTCTTGATATATTTCAGTTGCAAAAATGACCTTTTTTCTGAGCAGTTTACCATTAGACTAAAAAAAAAATCTGCAAAAGCGCTTTTAAAAAACAGAAAAAAAATTAATTTTATATTCTAAATATTGAGATTGATATATCTATACAACAACAACAATGTTTGTTTATGTGTGTATATATATATATATATATATATATATATATATAAAATATGCTGAAAACCTGTGTTATTTTACCAGGATATTTCTGTGAAAGTTAGTGCTATTTTGTCTATGTTCTCACAGGAAAACAAGAGAGGAGATCTCTCTCTCTCTCTATATATATATATTTACACCATGAATAAGGAAAATTATCCTTCTTTTCATACGAATAAATGAAAAACTGTTTGATTAATTTTGTTAGGGAAATACAAAGTTTATCCAGACTATATATAAAATATATTTACAAATGTTTATTCCAATTTAATTGTTGCTATGAAACAATGAATTATTGGGATTTTTCTTTTGCCATACTATAAAAATACACAAAAAGAACAGGAGTACTTGTGGCACTTTAGAGACGAACACATTTATTTGAGCATAAGCTTTCGTGGGCTACAGCCCACTTCATCAGATGCATAGAATGGAACATATAGTAAGAAGATATATATACACACACACACATACAGAGAACATGAAAAAGTGGAAGTAGCCATACCAACTGTAAGAGGCTAATTAAGATGAGCTATTATCAGCAGGAGAAAAAAAACTTTTGTAGTGATAATCAAGATGGCCCATTTTAGACAGTTCACAAGAAGGTGTGAGGATACTTAACATGGGGAAATAGATTTAATATGTGTAGATTCAATATGTGTTACTATATGTTCCATTCTATGCATCTGATGAAGTGGGCTGTAGCCCACGAAAGCTTATGCCCAAATAAATGTGTTAGTCTCTAAAGTGCCACAAGTACTCCTGTTCTTTTTGCGGATACAGACTAACACGGCTGCTACTCTGAAACCTATACAAATACAATGTATTATGCATATGATTTGTGATTTATAAGTATATATAAGAATTTGTACATAGCATACTACCTATAATAAAATATTATCTTGTGCGCTCCAAACCTGCTGAGCAGAAAATCTCAGTCTTTTTACTAGGCAGACATCTCTCTTTGCGGTTGCTTCTCTATCCTCTGTGTCCCCCAGGACCACTAATTAATCTCGAGTAAACACCTCAGACACACAGAGTGACAACAAACTGAGGGAGGGAAGCCAACACAGATTTATCCTCCTCAAGATCCACTCGACCCAAGTCCATAAGACGATCACCTGCAAACTCAGTCATTTGAAGCATGGATAGCGCATGAAGCAGAAGGCAGAGTGCGCACTAAAATACACAATTGTACGTATGTACAGATCAAAAGAAGAAAGAACATACGAACACTTAAGCAAATGAAGAAAAACAGGAGTGAAGGCACTAAAAGACTGAGCGTGTGGACCATAAACAAAAGATGGTGGCCTTCCAGTTATTACCAGCCAAGGGGGATGCTATACATGACGTCATTCCTAGGACGAGTCCCATACGAGTATGAGCTTGGCAGGATTGCTTCACGACACTGCCATCTCCAACCTCACATTTTTCCTGATTTTATCGGCAGTGAGATTGATTATTTATTTATTTATTTAAATGTTATGAAGGCACGGTCAGAATTTTACCAGTAGCAGCTGGCCAACAAAACTCTGCCTTAGGAGACTGATAGCAGATTTAGTCATAAAAATACTAATTTTGCAAGTGCAATTATCGTTTTTTCTCAGCCCTGGCCTCCCGCCTGTCAATAATGAACAACTAGTGAAAGGTAAGAGTGGGGTAAGTGTATTTGTGTAGCCAGATGTGTATATTTTTGACATATTTGAATGAAAATATGTATATTTAGAGAGAATCTTCTTTTTCACATATCGCCTTTGTTTATCAACCGATTTTGATAAAATTTGAAATGGAGTCAGTTTCTTCTTTTTTAGAGGCCCCTCATATTGCGAGACCCTAAGCTGTAGCTTAGTTAGTTTATGCGTTAATCTGGCACTGGGTGTAGGGCTGTTGACTTGTGGTAAAACACAAACTTGTCAGCGCTGTGTTTTTACCTCAGGATGGCTCATCACAAGTGGTAGTTAGCGTGAGGTAAACAACACACATTTTTTAGCAGCAAGCTAAAGCCCCAAACCCTGCTTTTGCCATGTAAATCCTGTGCAAAGACCACCCACTCAGGCTTTGAGATTTTTATTTTTGCTGCTGCCGACTACGCAGGGAAGGGTTAAATGGGCCCTGCTCCTGGTCCCTTTGGCTTCACAGAAGCAGGATCAGGCCCATGCAAAAACACAATTATGCCACTGGATCCCAGAAGAGTCTGTTTTATGTTACTAATAAACTTGATTCAGTTTTGCCTTCTCTGAGCGCACAGCTTCATCAAAACTTGCATCTGCGAGCAGGGAAGCCCAGGGGTTGTAAATGTAATAGAGTGTTGCAGTTTGATTTATAAAAGCTTGTTTTGCATACATACTAGCTGAGATCGAATTAAAAACTGATGATGGAGAAGGGGTCCCAGAGGAGCCAAAGTAAAATGGGTGTGCGGCTCCTTCGTGAGTCGGGGTGGAGAAGGCATTTTTCCTTAGTGCTCAGTGCAGCAGAAAACAAGAGTGCTCATTGAATGGAGAGGAGCGAGTCCCTAAATCTGAGGCCAGAACCGAGGGACATGTGGACTTTTCCCTGCTGCAGGCAGCCTGGATTATTGTGATTGCAAATAACCACAGTGCTTGGCCATCTCTGGTTTTAATGATTTTCTTGGTACCCAGAGAACAAGGTGACAGGAGTCTCACCAGACTAGCTCACCACATAATCAGATTTTGCTATTGATCCCTAAACTCATAGGATAATGCTGACGCCGTTGGCCCGCGTGTGATCAAAGTGGAGATATACCTATCTCATAGACCTGGAAGGGACCCTGAAAGGTCATCGAGTCCAGCTCCCTGCCTTCACTAGCAGGACCAGCTACTGATTTTGCCCCAGATCCCTAGGGGGCCCCCTCAAGGACTGAGCTCACAACCCTGGGTTTAGCAGGCCAATGCTCAAACCACTGAGCTATCCCTCCATCCCACGTGACTAAAAAGCTGCCCCAGGGAGGCATGTTTATAGGTTTGTTGTTTCTTTTCCCATGAAAGCTCAGCTCAGAGGCAGCGTCTTTCTCCCAGGGCGAGGCTTGCTTTTGCCCATCTGTACAGTGGGATTGACTGAAGTGCAAGGAGACCACTAGACACTGCAAGAAAAGACCCGTGGCTGGCCTGGGTCAGCTGACTCGGGCTGCGAGGCTACGACTCGCAGTGTAGACATTCCGGCTCTGGACCCCCGTGAGTGGCTTCCCTAAGGTCACTTAGTGAGTCAACACACCTGTAACCCCTCCTGCTCCTTGGGCCCCAGATCCTAAACTCCGCAGTCTCGTGATCAGCAAATACAGACGAGATAATAGCTCTGTCTGAGCCGTTGGGTGGAGCAGCATGTGAGATCATTCAGCTGTGCCAGTTAATGAACACCCCGAGAAAAGCTGGCAAGCAGAGGCGGCCGTTTGATTGTTGGCTTGCTGTGCCTGTTTCCCGGGGGCTGAGGCCCTCTGCACTAGTTGTTTCACTGTGCCTGGCTCCTTTGATAGGCCTCCTTCAGAAATGCCAATGAGGAGGCCTACCAAGAAGCCCAGGGAAGAGGGTGGGGGGTGCAGGTCTGTCCTTGTGCTTGGAACTCACAGCTGCATGCTCCGGTTTCTGGGGGTGGCTGGCCCCCAGATGCAATCGAGGGGGAGAGCGGGACCATTTCAGAATGGCAGCAGGAGTTTGAAGAGATTGTTTCAGGCCTTTCTAGCCAAGGCACTTCCTGGTAAACTTTCCCCATTGTTAAATGACTATTTCTCTGGGGCTGGCTACAGGAATCGCTTTAACCCTTGGGGGCTGGGTAAGTCCCAGGCCCGTGTCACTTTACGAACCATCGGAGGGCATTGTGCCAGAGGAGGAGAGGTGGATTTGTGGCTGCTTAGGAGGGTTTTGGAGGACCCAATCCTGACTCTATTCACTGCCTCTCCTTGCTGGGAAGCCCCTCTCTTTTCCCTGGGCCTTCCCTTCTGATGTGACCTGTTTTCTCCTTGCTGCTGTTTTCTGAACTGCCCCTAGTCTGGGCGCCAGCAGAGTGGGGAGAGAAGTCCTGTTGGGAGGTCATGGTAGGGGTGTGTGAGGAACTGGCATGGAGCTGAAGAGATTGGGGAGGGCTAGCAACAGAGAGCGGCTAGTGGCCAGCATGAGGCTACTGGTGGGGGATGCGTTGCCTCGAATCTAAAGCAACCATCCCTATTCAGCAAAGTGCTTAAGCACATGATTTGATGTGCTTGAGTGCTTTGCTGAATCAGAGCTTGGGAAATCAGCAGCCGAAGGGTTAAAGAGCAGGTGTCACTTGGGGTCTTCGTGTCCTCCCCGTCCACTTGAGAAATGTTTAAACTAAGCTCTGGTTAAACTGTATCCTTGCTCTTCGAAATAACTCCACTGGCTCTCCTTGAATAAAGCCAGCCCCCCTCCTGCCCTGGCACATCTCTGAGGAATAGTGTTTAGTGCTGTGGTTTAATTTTCTAAAAGATCAGCCGAATTGTTTGCCCGTCCCATTGTTTCAGATGCCTTCGGAACCTGCACGGGGATCGGCGGCGCTGAATCGCCACCATGCTTTGATCCCCTCTGCCTGGAAAGGCAAACCGGATGGTAGAAAGAGCTGCGAGTCGGGAGGAGGATCAAAGACCCAGCTTGCAAGCAAAGTCCAAAGAAGCTGCGCACGAAGAAGAGTCTCAGATGGGCCTTTTCAGACACCTCGTTCCTGATCGGCATGTTTTAATTGCAGTGCCCAATTAACAGAGAGTTTTGAAGGTAGAAAACTGCAGTATCATTCTTTGCTAGTGATTCAACGGGTTTCCTGTCATTTGCTACTGCGAGAGGTTGCTATGGGGACCCAATGGGCCTCTTGAGCCCATAGCCAGGGATGAATCTCACCCTTATAACCACACCCACCCACCCAGGAACTAGGGGAGGTTCTAACTTCAAACCAAAGGCCCGAACCAGTTTGCACTCAACATACTTCCGATTGCAATTTACAATCCAGGGGCAATTAATCTGTCGATCCAGACGTTAGTAGACAAAGTGCTACAAGGCAAAAATGAAACAAAGAACATAAAAAACCATTGATACACAAATCAGGACCCACTTGTGTGAGGGGAATTGGATTTCTTAACGTAAAGCCTCCTCAGCTTTGGCACTGAATAATTTAAAGCGAGTTCTTATCGAATGAACACTACAAGTGACTACGTGAAAATTCCCTGTGTTTCTTCAGCTTTTAAAACTACAGTGTTACCAAAGCAACAGGAAGGTTCCCTAGTTTTCTGACTTTCCTTGTGTTTTTGCTTTGTTTTGACCTCCTCCTCCTTCAGAATTAGCCAGTTTCCTTTGGCAGCTGCAAATAAGAATTCTAATTGTATTGATCTTTTTCTCATTCTCCCTTGGACCAGTCTCTGAGTCTCTACCCACTATGACTACATGGCGCCCAATATTACTATAATCTTAAGGGGTCTGATCATTGCCCTAGTTCAAGAAACTGGGGGGAGGGATAGCTCAGTGGTTTGAGCCTTGGCCTGCTAAACCCAGGGTTATGAGTTCAATCCTTGAGGGGGCCATTTAGGGATCTGGGGCAAAAATCTGTCTGGGGATTAGTCCTGCTTTGAGCAGGGGGTTGGACTAGATGACCTCCTGAGGTCCCTTCCAACCCTGATATTCTATGAAGAAAGCACTTAAGCATCTGCTTAAATCCATCCTTTTCCAGGACAGTGCCTAAGCATATGTAAAGTCCCTGTGATGAAACGGAGAAACTGCCAGCCAGCACAGCAGGGATTAAAAAAAGCCTCTGGGCCCAGCTAGTCCTGGCCCACTGTACCTGCAGCCAATGCCGGGCCTGGAGTGGGGATAAAAGAAGGGAGCCTGAGTTTAGGGCTGGCTGGTGAAGAAGCAGGAGCTAATTGTCTGCCTGAAGGGATGGAGCACCGGCCTGCCAGCCAGGGCAGCCACCTGGAAATAAGCACTGGTTTCCCAGCCAAGAGAGACTGCAGAACAACCCCCAGCACAGGAAGTAACTGACTGAGCAAACTCCAGAGACATTGTGGGGCTCGACCTCACCAGCTTGCGGCTGCGTCACCCAAAGGAGCCTGGGACTGCAGCAAGGCACTGTCTGGATCCCAGAGGGATTCCTGCAGGAAGCAAGCCGCCCAGTAGACTGAATTGAGGGGCCATGCCCCAAACTGAAGAGACTGGTAGGAAGTAGCCCTGGGCAGTAGATTCTGACTCCCTACCAGGATGGACACCAATCCCCCTGTTCAGGGGCTGACATACACAGCACATTTTGCAGCTGTTTGCTGCACCAAAGCAGTCAGGGCGTTGACTCATATTATTAACAATCAAGACCCATTGTTTCTGGGTCCCGTCACTGTGACCACACAGAGCGTGGAGAGTGAAACTGAATATCTGTGGCAAGACTGCTGACTTGAAAAGTGGTTCAGGAGCTGATGTCACCGTCATTTCAGAAGGGCTTTACCATCCTTCAACCCCTACCAGAGCTCAAGTCACTCGACACAGCTCCGACTTCCCCTGGAGGGATCTCAACTGCATGGGCCAGTTCACCACAGAAACAACTTACACAGACAAAAGCTTTGCATTCGGAGTGCATGTGATCAAAGGATCAAAGACCAACAACCTTTTCAGCCACCGTGTGGGAGTCAGGATGGATCTAGTGAGAAAGGGGGAAGAACTCCATGGACGATTTGATGAAATTGGACTTTTGGGAGGAGATTCAGTACAAATCAACCTAAGAGACAATGCTCAGCCATACAGTGTACAAACACCCCTACCAGAGAGACCTAGGAAGAGACTAGCTGCAGATTTATGTGAATTCAGAGGACATCATTACCTGGTCATTGTGAACTGTTTTTCCAGGTATATAGAAATAATGTACTTGAATGGCATAACTTGTTGCAGTATTATCAAGAAACTGAAGCACACTTTTGCTCACTTCGATATTCCAGAACCACTAGTGATGGACAACAGATCACAATTTACTGCAGCAGAATGCAAGTCCTTCTGAACAAAATATGATTTTGATCATATTACTAACAGCCTACATTACCCACAAGTGAATGGAGAGGCTGAGAGAGCTGTACAGACAGCCAAGAAAATCCTACTGCAAGAAGATGCATTCCTTGCTCTTCTGAGTTACAGATCGACACCCCCAGCAGCTACTGGATATAGTCCAGCACAACTCCTGAGGAGAAGACAACTCAGAACTACTGTGCCAACTTTTGAAAAGGCTAAAAGAGCCTATGAACACTTTGACAACAGACATCCCTCAGAACTGCCAGATCTAGAATTGGGTAACCGTGTTTGTGTCGAATTGGATGGAGAAAAAGGATGGACAACTCCAGCTTCAGAGGGAAAATAAATCTGCGCTCTGATTGTATGCGATTGAGACCGACAGTGAAGAGTTCAACAGAATCCATCAACATCTACAGTTTATCCCTCAGAAAGACCAATCATCAGAGCAAATTCTACAGATGGCAGATGCAGAACAAGACGAGGATGACTCAAGGATTGTAGACCACCTACAGTCAGTTGTTGCAACTAATGGACAGCTAGTTGTTATGAATTAGGGTCGTGTAATTAGAAAACCAGTATGATTCAGAAACACTTACCAGACTGACGCATACTGATCTTCAAAGACAGCATGATATTGTAAATGGTAGGAATGTAGAACTTAAAGGGGGAGATCTAATGGAACGCTAAACTGCACTATACCGATCAGCCACTAGGTGGCACTGTGTAAAAGACCTTATTTAAGATAACCTCAGCCAGACAGGGCAGAGCACTAAAGGATCTTGTGATGAACACGTCTGGTGTGCACAGGGCCGACTCTGGCTTTTTGGCCGCCCCAAGCAAAAAAAAATGGGGCAGCCAGAACGGCAAAGCAAAAAAAACAAACAAACCTGCGGCGCGGCCAGAGCGCGGGTGCAGGGGGACCGGCTAGCAGGGGGGGAGGGAGAGGGAGTGGGCGGGAGAGAGAGAGAGAAGGGAGGTGGCCAGGGCTACAGCTGGGCGCTGCCACGCAGCCCCTCCGCGCCACGCCGCCTGCCGGGAGAGCTCCGCTCCGGTCGGCGGGGAGGGAAGGACGAGGACTGCCCTGCCGGGCTTGCTGCAGGGCGCTCCCGTCCTCCGTGCCGCCGCCCCCTACAGGGCGGCCGGAGCGGAACAACAACAACAAAAAAAGCGGCCATGCCGCCCTAGGATTGGGCGGAATGCCGCCTTGTTCAATCTGCCGCCCCAAGCACCAGCTTGCTCGGCTGGTGCCTGGAGCCGGCCCTGGGTGTGCACCACGCTGAGAGAGAAGGTCTGTAGCCAGTCCATATCTAGGACAGGCACAAGACATTTAGTGAATCTCAGCTTTTATGTGACTGTGCTAGTCTACACCCATAAATGAAATCAGCCTAGCTAGCTATGTGTCTCAGGGCAATGAAAAATGTCATGCCCTGCGTTACGTAGTTAGGCCGAGCTAACCCCTACTGTAGATGCAGCTAGGTCAATGGAAGAATCCTTCTATGACCTAGCTACTGCTTCTCATTAACTACATTGATTGAAAAACCCATCCCATCGCTGTAGGAAGCGTCTAGACTATAGTTGCACAGTCGCAGTGCCGTAGCTATGGGGCTGTAGCATAGACATGGCCTCAGACCTTTACATATTCTAAATGCCACCTGCGACTGTTTGCACCTGTGTCATTGTAGGTATGAAAACAGAGGCTCAATTAAAGCCAGGCTGAAAATCAGGCTCACGAAGCAGGCGCCTTTGACCAGCTCGTATACAGGAATTGTTTGCATTAGACAATAGGTAACGGCAGCTTTGCTGTAACCACCTCGCAGTGAAGTCTGTTAATATAATAAGCTCAGTGATCAGTTTGTTTGTTTGTCTGCTCTTGGCTGTCTCCCGGCCGTCTGTCAGATTACATGTCTGCTATAATCCTTCGCCTTGTTCGCCCCTCAGCTGTGGTGGCAAGGGCCAGATGTGGCTGAGAATAGCAAGCCTTGTCCGAGATATTATTTGGGTGGCACCGTTCCATGAATGAAGCTGAGCTTTCCTGTGGAGGCGATGCTTACAGCATGAGCTAATTGAGCCCTTCCTGCTGCCACACCCGGGGGCTGAAGCGAACGCCTTTGTAAAGGGGAAAGTGGCAGCTGCTGCTTTGAATGCTGGCAATGGAGCAAAAAGTTGGTCTCAGTCCCTGCTCCACAGAGTGACTGGAGAGCCTCCAGACTCCCGAGCTGGGTTGCTGCTGCGTGGAGGGAAATGGCCCTGCCCTGCCCTCCAGTGTGATCAAGCCCTCGCCTTGTAGGGCGTGAAACTGAAGTGACAGATGTTCCCAGCAGTGCTCAGCTCCCAGGGTCAGATTGTGAACCTGGCCCTCACCCTCGACAGGGACTTGTCTCTGACAGCACAGGCTTGTCTTCCTCATGCCTGTTGTGACAAAACACCCTCCCCCCTGCCCCCCTGGCACGCCAAATTTAGGTCCCCTCCTCCCCAAAGCATGCATATGCCCTCCTGGAGAAACAGGGATTATAAACGAAACGAAACCCAACCAATCTGCATCTGTCCCCCGCAGAATGCAGTTCCTCCTGGAGCGTCTAGCATACCAGCCAGGTGTCTGACCAAAGGCTCATGGGGAAAAAAGGTAGCACCAAAGGATGCTTTTCATATGTGTTTGTGTAGCTATGTCATCCTGTGTCCGCTCACAAAGGATGTGAATCTGTTGCAAAGCCTGGCTCTTTAGCTCAAGCTGGAGATGACTATGCCTCCACCTTTACAGGTCCCTGGTTCTTCTAGCCCTGATGGCCGCTAATCCATGTGCACATGTTGTGTTTTGCTGCAGGAAAGATCTGTCCAACAAGGTGCTTCTCAGCTATCTTGAGACAGCAGGCCCACAGCGAAGGTGCTGGAACGTGAGATGGTATCCGAGCAGAAAAAATATCAGTCCCGTTTACCTTTGAACCACTCTGCTTTGTTTTTGCTCGGGTGGCTAATTCTTCCCTGTGCCTGGCTCCACTATTCATCCCTGCTGGGCAATTCAGTCCATTTCCTGCACAGCGCTGCTATGGCTCGGTGATTAAGGTAAGTTGCACTTGTGAGCAATTTAGTTCCACCCTCAATTTTCCACAGAATATTGTTTTAGGATTTATTGTGGCATTTTCTGGCTTAAGCGCTGTATTGATTGGTTTGTGTCACAATAACTGCCTACGTGGTGACTAGTGGATTCTCGAGCACATCCATTCTACAGTTATGATGGCTCAGCACAGTGTGTCTGGGAGATGTTCCTGCATAGGGAGCATCTAGAGGCAGACTGCTTCTCAGTAGTTTGGCGAGAAAGGCCCATCAGCTGTTACTATCCCCCCTGGATGTTTATAAGAGAGGAAGCAGGTTTGCTCTTAAGCAGGAGCTTAAATAGCTGTACCCCAAGGCTGGCGACAGTGCTGAAACAACAGGAATGCAAAGTTAAGGTGACACTTCCCATGTAACCTTAACTCTGCCCAAAGGAACTAGGAATAGCACAATATCTTCCCCTCCCTAACAAAACAGAGGCCATTTTCTCTGTACCCACTGTTCCAGGAGTGCTCTGTAAAAGAGACAGGCCTGTATCTCGGTAAAGAGCTAGGTAATGCATCAACTGCCAGTAGGTGGCGCTCAAGAATATGTAGCCCTGTTCTCGGTATTGTTTCTGCTCCCTGATTAGATGAGAGGAAATCTCCAAACAGGGGAGTAACGGCTTGTGCACAGATACCCTTGTACAGGGTTGAATGCGGGAATTCGTACGAGGAACAGCCATTCCCCACCCACCTGTGTATGCACCAACAGTGTTTGTAGACCCTGTTGCCTGGTGTCTGACCCTCTCTAGTGGTCTGCAGTGTTGCTGGAGCTGTGTTGTCCCCAGGAACTGAAAGAGACAAGGTGGGTGAGGTCATAGCTTCTATTGAACCAACTTCTGCCGGTCAGAGAGACCAGCTTTTGAGCTTACACATAGTGCGGCCGGGGTTCAAATGGGTCAGATGACCAAGCTAGCGCAGCTGGGCGAGATGAGTTCTTCTCCAGGCTTTGCGATGCACAGACCACTCCCTAAGACACACTCTCTCCTGACTGTGTCACCTCCTCAAATTGCTTCCTTCCCTGCACCATCAGGGAGGGCTGTGCGCAGCGCATCCCGTCACTTAAGGGTCACCCACCAGGGAATGATCAGAGTCCGCCATAATCGCCTGCCAGCTTTGTCTTTGAAAAAATGCCGTGTAAGCCAATGGGAGTTTTGCCCCCATCAGGACGAATGGACAGAGCCTTCAGGGGGCGGCCCTGACCTTTTGTCTTATAAAATAGCCAATTACCCAAGGTGGAAGGGTGAAGGGAGCGAGATCTCTCCAGGAGGATTGTGGGAGAGCAGCTTGTGTGTGTGATGGAATGAGAGTGAAATAGCCGACAACAGGTACAATGGAAGAGTCTGTCAGGGACAGCGCCTTGCCAAAGCTTTGAGTTACTTCCTCCCTCTGGATTTATTTTTGGCTGTTCCTCCTTGGTTCCTGCTCCAGAACATACCACACGCCAGGACAGCTCTTTATGGGACTTGGCCTTAGAAGCAGGACAATGATAGGCAGTTCCCAGCTAGGACTGCTGCCCTCATGCCAGGTGTTAGGCAAGTTAGGTTTGTTAGACGTGGTGGGAAGGTCTGCTCCCACGACACACGGGCACTCAGAACTGGGGCAAGAACGGGTGTAGGCCCAGACCATGTGCACGCACCCAAGTCACCATCCACAATACCATGGCCTGTCCCCCCATCTCCTCTACCCTCTGCCCCCAGCGTCAGCAGGGCCCAGAAGAGAGTCAGCTCCCAAACTGCTCTTTCCCGCACCCCACTTGCAAAGTTGTACTGTGTCTCCACCTCCCAGTCCGGGGGGGGGGGGGCACAGGTGTCACTATAGGCAATTTAGGGTCCCGGTCAGGAGGCAGTCAGGGATATAGGTCGGGGGGAGACCCAGTGGGATGTGGGGATGGAGCTGGTTGGAGCCCAGAATGTGTTATTGTGCACAGGGCACTACAAAACCCAAGGCTGGCTCTGGTGCCATGACCCACCACCCAGCAGTGACCCATCCAGCCAACTAAGGAGCAGCACAGATGGTCATTTCCATCCACTTCTCCTCACCTATGAGGATGGGGGCTGTGACCAAGGACCCTAAGCCTGGAGAGCCCAACATAGGGAAATAAAGGGGAGAGATGCCAAGCGATCCCATAAAATAAAATGTCTTTAGAGGGAGAGCATCTCCCAGTTCCCAGTATCTGATCAGATGCCAAAATCTAGTGCAACTTGCAGAAGTAAGAGGGTGAATTTGGTAGTCTCAGCCTTCCATGCCAGAGAATTCATGGAACAGCTGCACACCAGACAGTCCTGATGGGGATGGTTAGTTACCCCATCCTCCAGGAGCTGCAGATGTGCCGTAGCGTCCAGCTGGGAGGTGGTAGAAAAGAAAACAGAGAAACCACAAGCCCTGAATAGCAGGGAAGGGAAACAATGGAGTTCCGTGACTTGGTGAAGGGGAATGATGCTTGGAGGCCTCAGGTCTTATTGAAACATGAGACCAGTGACCGACTCAAGCCTGAATCCTTAGCACCTCCCAGGAGGTGTTCACGCAATGACCTGACTCGGGCCCACGGCACGTCCGAACCTGGGACTGTCTGTGCTAAAAGTACAAGCCTCTGCCACTCAAGCTGAAGGTACTTCTTCCAGCCATGCTGGACTCTCACCCTCTTCTGCAGGTGTCAGGGGGTGGTAGGAAGAGCAGGTTGTTAGGACAATTAACCTGCTAGGCTGCACCTGGGGGAGAGCCAGGGCTTGAAAAGCTAATGGCTGACGAAGTCCAGCTGGGAAGGGGGAGGCTGAGCTTGTATAAAGCCAGCAAGCTGAGCCCAGAAGGGGGCTGCAGGGGAAGTGGTCTGCAGTCACTCCCTGGGAGGAAGGAGTTTGGGCCAGTAAACCCAGAGGAGGGGGCCAGAAGATGGAAAAAGGAAGTAGGAAGGAGCCCAGGGAAATAGCGACAGGGTCTGTCTGGGAGCAAGCACACTGGAGTTGCTGGACATAGGCTGGAACCCGCAGTAGTAGGTGGGCCAGGATTCCCCTACCAGCTGCTGGGGAAGTGGTGCAGGACTTGGCCTTGGACTGGCTGACTGTCTGGAGTGGCACGTGGACAGCTGACCCAGTGGGGCAGCCTGGCTGTAGGAAGCACTGCTCTGCAAGTCCTGGAGAGCAGCATGAACAATCTGTCGGAAGGGACGTCAGACCTGAGTGGAGCTAATCCCCAGACCCAGCCACGAGGAGGTTCCTCAGCAGTGACCCCCGTAGCAGTGGGCCGGCGGCTAGGGGGAAATGAGGACCCACGCTCGCCTCGCGTGTGTTACGCTGAGCACGCAGGAGCAGACCATTGCTTTGCGTTTCCAGAAAGCAAAACTCGAGTGTGACTCCACTCCTGAGCAGTGCTGGGCTGGGCACACAGACGAGCTCCAGGGCTCTCTGAACAGCACCTGTGTCGTACAGTCCGATCCACACGGCTGTGGGATTGGGGGCCATGTGCAGTTTGATTTTTATAGACCATGTGGGGCTTAAACACTCTTGTGTGATTTCAAACCAGATCTGAGAAAACAACCCGGGCTGCCAAGATTCCTCACGAGTCAGAGAAACCTGGGCTATTAAACACTAATGCAAATACGACAGCCTGTGATTGCTTCCGCTTGGTGGGGCTGATGTATGTTGTTTCTCTATCACAGACGTGTTTTACAAATGTGTCTGGGAAAGGAGAGCGAGAGCAGGCAGACAAGCTGTAAGCAAACACACTCTGTCTTACTGTACATCCCTCTCGGGTGGGCTGCTCCTGTGGTCTCCTGGAAGGGATCTGCCTTGCCACACAGAAACTGGATTTGATTCCCAGTCTGTCCTCCCACAGCGACTCTTTGGGCTGTGCTGGGACTCCTGTTCTGGCCACACCATGGAGCCTCAAGGGGTGGAGAGGCTGTACAAATCCAACATCTGCCTTGCTTTGTCACACTCCTTAAAAGAGCAAGTCTTGTTCAGCCTTTGAGAAGTTAGCCCAGCCAGGGCCGGCCCACAACATTTTGGAACCTGAGGCGGGGAGCTCAAATGACGCCCCCATGCCCCCTCGCTTGGGCCAAAACTTTGAAAGGTCTCAATTCTGTCTTCTTCCTGTTCTACTCCTCTCATGGTACTGCTCTACTACCTACCCCAACAAAGGAGAACTAACATTTTAAAATGCCTTGTTCAAAAATTTTAAGTAACACGTAACTTTCAAACGCCTGAACAGCAAATGTAACTTTTCTTGTCTGCATAGTAAACACTGTCATTTTTATCTGTTTGAATAATCAAAGTGGTGCTTTCCGTGCCTTCTTGGTTGCAAAGATTTGAACTACTTCCTGAAGGTCCACAGTCTGGGCCAGCTAATGCTCTATTGAGATGGTTGCAAGGCCGACCAGCCTCTCCTGTGTCATTGTGGAGCGTAGATGTGTTTTTATTAACTTCAGCTTGGAGAAGCTGCGTTCTCCACTGGCAACTGTTACAGGAAGTGTTAGAAGTATGCGCAGAACAACAAAAGCATTTGGAAAGAGGGTGGTCATCTTATTTGTGCGCATATATTCCAGAACAGCCTTTGGAGTTGATCCAGCTGAAATGTATCTTGAAAGGGCTTTCAGCACCTAAATCACTCGCATCAATATCGCGCATGTCATCGTGTGTCAACACCGTCTCTAGTGCCCTGCATTGCTGGTGTAGGTCTTCTTCAGGTATAGTGAGGAGTTTTGGAATATCATACAACATCCCAAATATACTGCTGTGTTCCTTGAGCTGCATGAAACGTTCTTCAACTGACTGTATTGCACAATCTAGCACCTGGTTAAAGAATTCAACTTTGAATTGTTGTGGGGTCTCTTATGGGATTATCCCGTGTCTTGTAATCAAAATGTCTTCTTCTTCGGTGACTCTTGTATTCTTGAATGGGTGGGAAAATAGCTTCAGTGTGAAGTTCCTCTGCCAACTTCTGTGCACTCTTCACAACGTTTTGAATCCCTCATCTGACCGGTATGACTTTGCTTTGTCCAGTTGTTCCATTGCTCCAGATATATCAAGGTCAACACCTTGGTGTCTCTTGCTTACAACATTTATTTCAAACAGTATGTCATGCCACAACACTAAGCCACACAGAAATTTGAAGTTATGTATGTTTCTGGTGATTCCATTTCCCTCTGCCACTGTTCTCCATGAACAGTTCCTGTCATAGCATTATCCTCCATAATGGCAACTATGGCATCATCTACCTTCCCAATTTGGTGTTTGATAGGCTTTATCGCCTCCACTCGATTTTCCCATCATGTGGCACTCAGTGGTTTCAGTGTCAGAGAGGATGTTCCCAGATGTTGCTTCAAAATTTGCCATCGATGAGTTGATGCAGAGAAAAATACATAAATGCTTTGAATTACATTAAAAAATTCAGCAGCCTCACTAGAAGCTGATGCTGCATCACTGACCACCAAGTTCAATGGATGAGAACTGCATGGGACAAAAAAAGCTCGAGGGTTTAACTCTCGGATCCGTGTCTGCACTCCTCTGTTCTTTCCTCTCGTGTTAGCACCATTATCGTAGCCCTGACCTCTCACGTCAGCTATCGCAATTCCTGTATCTTCCAGCTTTTTAAGAAGCACATTTGTCATACCAGCTCCTGTAGTATCATCAATGTCAATAAATTCTAGAAAATGCTCTCTGACAGTCACCATTGCAGGGACATTTTCACTAGGTTCTGTTGTTGTTACAAAACGCACCATTAAAGTCATTTGTTCCATATGGCTGATGTCAGGTGTGCAGTCCAGAATAACAGAGTAATATCTTGCTGACTTCAGATCTGCCACAATCTTCTGTTTGACATTTGTTGCCAGTAACTGTATGATCTCATTTTGAATTGTTTTTCCAAGGTAGTGGTGTGTGTACATTTCTTAGATGCTCCTGGAGTACAGCATCAAACTCAGCCATCAGCTCCACAATTTTAAGGAAGTTTCCATTGTTTGGCACATACAGCTGATCTGAAGTGCCACGCAGTGCTAGGTTTTGGGTAGCAAGCATTCTCACAATGGCAGTGAGCCTTTTCAGAACATTTTGCCAGTAAAGAGACTCTGATGCAATCTTCTCGTGATGCTGATCATCTATGGTGGCCTTTAACCTTAGTCTCATCTCAAGTTCTTTCCACCTATGGAATGCTCGCTGGTGATTTGCTGCCTTCTCATGGCATGCCAGATTTCTAGCCAGATTTTTCCAGTCCTTTGTTCCTGTAGAACCCAATGTGTCTGGAACATTGGATTGGAAGAGTTTGCAACAAAAACAGTATGCAGCATTCTGGGTTTTTGAGTACATAAGTCATGGCCTCTCCACTTTGTCACTATTAGGGATTTCACATCAGTAATGTGTTGGATGGAAACTTCTATTTTCATTGTCTTTGGGGAACATGAAGTTTTTCACTTGCTGTGGCCCATGCAGTACAAGGAAGTCCCTCAAGCTACTGCTCAAGTGGGTCCACAGTCCTGGATCATCTAGACTTAAGGAACTAAATTCAGCAGCAGCTGTTTCTTTCACCTCCACCACACTCTTCTCTGATCTACACTTTTCTTCAGGAATGTGCATGGTTACATCCATTTGAGATGGAGATATGGATGCTGCAGTAGCTGCCAGTTCACCTGCACTCTGACTAACTGGAAGATCAGGCATCTCCTCACCACTCACATCCTCACTGGGGCCGGAAGGCTCACCGTGAACATTTGTGTCTATGTATCTCAGGAGAGCTCCTTCCTGTTTAGATAGAAAAGCTTCCTTTGCTTTCTTTCTTTTTCCGAATGCTGCCCCAGAGGGGCGTTTTCTTCTTTCACTCATGACTGCTGTTCTGTGCCAGCTATAGTGGCTCTCAACACTCAATTGAAGGGGACTGTAGCGGGGTGCTTACCCCGCTCCTGCCCTGAAGGGCCTAAAACAGCCCTGGGGGAAGGTTGTGGCTGGGAGCTGCTAAGCTGGGCTGATTGGGGAAGCAGCTGCAGCTGGGCCACGCCCCAATCAGGCCTCAGCTGGCTCTATATAAGAGGCTGCGAGCCAGGAGCTCAACAAAAATAACAGGAGTACTTGTGGCACCTTAGAGACTAACAAATTTATTAGAGCATAAGCTTTCGTGGGCTACAACCCACTTCTTCGGATGCTCAACTCAACAGTCTCTCTCTGCACTTAGAGAGAAGGGCCTGGCTGCAGCGAGCTAGAGACAGAGTACCTGAGTGGAGCAGGGCTGGGGACAGGCTGAGGAGCTGGGGAGCTCCAGCCTGGAAAGCCCCAGGCTGCGGCCTAGTAGGAGGCCAAGGGGTACTGGGGGTTGCAGAGGGCAGCCCAGGGCTAGGCCAAGGCAGCAGGTCCAAACCCAACCTTGCCGATGATGAGTGGCCTATACTGCAGTCTGCCCCAGGGAGCGGGGGCTAGTTGGTGACTGGCAGTGGCCTTATCCTGAGGCGAGGTAGGGATAGTGGGTGGGGGTTCCCCGGGGAGGGGAAACCCAGTGGAAAGGGGTTCTGCCAGAGGACAGCTCCCCCCCCCCCCCCCCCGATACAAGGGCACCGGGGTCCGGGAGGGACACGGGGGCCAGAGGACAGGTGGATCACCGGCCTGCAGGGGGCGCTCCAGGACACTGGAAGAGTTAATTCCCCGAAGTGACCAGCAGGAGGCGCCGCAGGGGTGAGTCTGTCCCTCTACAGCAGTGGTTCCCAAACTTTAACAACCTGTGAATCCCTTTCACTAAAATGTCAAGTCTCGCGAACCCCCTCCTAAAAATGAATATTTCCAGGGATTTTCTCTTTTACCTGAGTATAAATTATAAAAGCAGTGATCTGGGAAATATAAAATTTGTTTTTATGACATGCTTATTACACACTATTATTAATTATTATTTATAATTACATTATTTTTATTACATTATGAAAATGGCAACACTCTTCCAAGATCTCACTTCCGTAGCTTGTATCACTTTGAATAAGCCTGTTATAAGACCAGGCTCCTATGTTTCATCAAGGAGTATCAGATTTGAAACAGCATGAAGGTATTTAAGAAGCCAACTCAAAGAGTTCCTCCTACATAAGCATTCAGGTCTTGAGCAGTCCAGGCAAACAACGCATGTTACAACAAAGCTTAAACTTGTTCTTCATAATCATTTTAAAAACAATACTACCTGCCTATTTAATTTTAAAAACAGCAAAAAATATCCACCTCCCTTTCCATTTCTTATAAGGAGTCTTGAAGTTCAAATCTCCTCAGTATGATAGATATGCTTGCTTTGATCTGCTTAGCTCTTGGAAGTCCAGGGGCTCCAGGCTGCTGGCCCCGTGCTGTCCGGGGTCCCTAGGGACAGCTCTGTCCGCCATTAGGGAATGTTTTCCCGAGAACCCCCTGTAACATTTCGTGAACCCCCAGGGGTTCACGAACCCCAGTTTGGGAACCACTGCTCTACAGGGACAAATAAGCAGGCTGGTAGCAGGGCCTGAGTGAGGGAAAATATCAGTGTCTTAAGGGCCCATCTGGCTCCTACTACTTCAGTTGACTTAGGGTTACCATACATCCTCTTTTTCCCGGACATGTCCGGCTTTTCGGCACTCAAACCCCCGTCCGGGAGGAATTGCCAAAAAGCCGAACATGTCCGGGAAAATGGCGGCTCTGCTCCTCCCCTGACTCTTCGGCTCTGTTTAAGAGCCGGACTGCCCGAGCGCTACCGGCTTCGGGCAGCCCCCATGCCTCCGGACCCTGCGCCGCCGGAGCCCGGGAGGGGAAGTGCCCGGCTGGGGGCGCAGGGTCCGGAGGCAAGGGGGCTGCCCGAAGCCCAAGCGCTACCGGCTTCACGGTTTGCCGGGCAGCCTCCAGACCCTGCGCCCCCGGCTGGGCGCTTCCCCTCCCGGGCTCCAGCTGCGCTGGGGAAGCGCCGGCCGGGGGCGCAGAGTCTGGGGGCTGCCCGGCAAACCATGAAGCCGGTAGCGCTGGGGCAGCCCTTTCCTCGTGGCTGGGAGTGGGAGGGAGGAGGGGGCAGAGTTAGGGCGGGGAAGGGGCGGAGTTGGGGTGGGGCTGGGGGTGGGGAAATGGGCGGGGCCAGGGCCCGTGGAGGGTCCTCTTTTTTTATTTCCTGGATATGGTAACCCTAGTTGACTGCCTGTTCTCCTCAAGTGGGTTCAGGGAAGCAGCAGGAAACAGGAAGCTCCCTGAGAAGCTGGTGTTAATCAGTCCAGGCTCCTGGCGGTGCTAGGGAGGTACATAAGAGGCTCCTCCTCCTCTCTCTCCGTGCAGCTCCTGCTACTTTCTGTTATCCCCTCTCACCTTTTCTCCTGCCTGCCTGTTATGACTCTTGTGCCCTCCTTCTTCCAGCACAGCACTCCACCATCTCTGTGCAGCTAGAGCAGAGAGAATACATATGCACCAGCAGCAGACACCAATTTTCTACACTCTGGGTCCTAGTGGCGCCCCCCCCCCCCCCCCCCCCCCCCCCGTCTGGCACCTGAGGCGGCCGCCTCAGTTCGCCTCATGGTAAGGTCAGCCCTGAGCCCAGCCCAGGTGACAGATATAGAACGAACTGTGTCATTGGCTAGAACTACATTTCCCCCTAATCACATTGTTCCTGTAACTCCTTGCATGTTCCCCAGGCCCCGGAATGTGCACTACAGCTCGTGTGATCAGCTGGAGGCCTCTGGCTGAAGGGTGTCTAGAAATGGAGGGTGATTGGCTTCTCCTCAGGAGGCGGCATTTAAAGAGCTTTAGCTCCGCAGTCCCTTGGAAATGCCAGGGGGTCTCCACCTTCTTTCCTGGGGCATCCAACTCGCCTCTGCAAAGAAAAAGAGGTGAATGGATAAGGGTAACTCGGTATAGTGCATGTCTGCCTCTTACCCTGCCTTCATCTCAGGGGGGTGGGGAAGCTTGTACTGCCACTGCCATCCTTGTGTGGCAGAGCACTGCTGTCTCCAGGGCTATTCAGGCAAGGCCGGTCTCTTCCGGACAGGGCCTGTCTCTCTTGACGTGTGGGGACGTCTGCCCTGGAGCTGGAAGGTGCTAGCTCTGAGCAAGCTGGTATGCTAAAAATACAAGCGTCGCTGCGGTGGTGCGAGCAGCGGGATGGACCCACTGTCTCACTACCATCCTGCCCGAGATCATAGGGACATACTTGGGCGGCTAGTCCTGCTCGCGCTGTCTTGGCAACACTTCTGTTTTTAGTGTGCCCGCTCGAGCAGAGCTAGCCTGGGTATGTCAACCCGAGCTGGGAATTGCACCTCCAGGCCACTGTGTGCACAGTACACTGAGGTCCTGATCCCAGCTGTGGCCTGTAAATGCCGCCAGGGTAACCATAATCTAACAACCAGCTTTCCACCCCCACTAAATTCACATAATGGAAAAACCTTTAGAATTAGAGCCCCATGCAGAGAGAGGCGAATCTCCAGTTTGGAGATTCATTGTGAGGATAAATGCACACTACAGTATTAGTTCTTGATTGTAAACACCTCACTCTCTATCTGCCCCAATGGGCCTCCTCCCACCCAGACACTAGACATTCAGTTAATCTAACCTTTCCTAAGAATAACGCAAGGCTGTTCGATTGCCTGCCAGGCCACTGAGTCCTTCTCTCGAGGACAGGGCCGCAGTCTGATTTGTTTCAGCTTTCAACAAATTGTTAATAGCCAAGAAATCCTCCAGGAGCCGTTGGACTCTAGTAAAGCTTTCCATCAAGCTGTGCAGTGGTAAAGGAGGAAGAGGGGACAAGAGGGGGTTCTGTATAACTCGGCACCTGGTAGGGTAGAATCAGACGCAATCATTGGCTGTCCTGGGTTTCTGGCATTCTGTCCAATCTGGATAGTGTACTCCAGGGAGAGAATGAATCAAGCAGAATAGTTTTGCATTTTTAAAGCCTTTGCTAACTATATTCCGCCTGCCGAATTCTGGGAACCTGCTGGGAGAAGGGATGGTCTTGTGACTAAGGCACTACAATTCAGTTCCTGACGCTGCTGCAGACTACCTGTGAGACCCTGAGAATCTCCCGTAATTTCTATGTGCCTCAATTCCCTGTCAGGAAAGTGGGACTAATGATGCTTCCTTTGTGTGCCTTGTCTCTTTAGACTGTAAGCTCTTGGGGACTGGTTCTTGACTGTGTATGCACGGCATCCAGCACAATGCGGTGGGATGCTACTCTTGTCTGGAGCCTCTCATCACTTTCACAATACTAATAATCAGTGGTAAAAAGAAAATGCAATTTGGGGGTGGCAAAATGTATGGGGAGGGGGGTTGTGTGTTGGAGCATTTGCACAGAAATTTCTTCTTTCGGGTCTGGCTTTAACCGGAAAGGATGTTTGATTAAAGCAAACAAACCCTGGCCTTACTCATTACTTTTTAAACCTCTGCTGTTTGGTAGAAGAGAAGGGGCCGGGGGGAGGGATCTCTGTAGTCCCTGTTAACTTCCCCTGATCATAAAAAGCTTAGATTTCTTTCCTTGTGAATGTCTTTGGTCCAGGCTTCAGTTACCTACTGCCCATGCAGGGCTGCTGTCCTAAAGCAATCCCACGGCTCTCAATACTCGTCCTACTGAAAGGAAGCTAAAGCAAACTAAATGAATAAATCCTCATAGTGTCCCGTCAAGCCCAGGTTGCTTTTCTCCTGCCTTGTGTTATCTCTGAATACGAGCTGTCTGGCGGGATTGCAGAAGACCACGTGGCATTCGGAAATGGGCACTTGCATGCCAGATGCCCAAACGTCTCCAGGAAGCCAATCGAGATGTTGGTGGTTTTGCTCATCTGCATCCCAAGGGGATTTCCTGGTGCTGTCGAGAGCTAGAAGGGGTGGGAGAGTGTGTATATAAAACTCTGCTTGAAGTCACAAGTGGCTGGCAGGAGCCTGCTGATCAGAGAGGTCACAGAGTGTCTTATTCTCCTGCTCAGCAGATGAACTTCAGGGGGGGATTGATCCTGACATCAGAACCTGCGTGCGAATGAACTGAGCTGGTGGGTCTAGAGCGAATGAGTCCATCACACTCATCAACTGGCTCCTCATGGAGTCCTTTTCATTCCTGCCACTCGCGAGCCCTCCCCTCCCTGCACCGGGGCGTGCTCAGAGTGACACCACGCCCACTTAAACAGCAGGCAGATCTGCCCTATCAAACCATTCTGGCAAGACTGGCAAAGACCGAGCACCTTCACGACAGAGACTTGGGTCCTGATCCCGCAGTCCAGCCGAGCTGCGCTCAGTGTGCGACTTGAGAGGGGAGGCGGCTAAGATGCGTTTATGCCACGGTTGTGCTCCTCTGATGACTGGGGCTGCCAGACTGCTCTAGAGTCCGCTGAGGGTCAGTCTCAGTTATACCCGCTAGAAATTGCTGCAGCCCGGAAGCACTCCAGGCCCATCTTTCCCCCTGGCATGCTGCCTCTGTGGGGCTGGCAGAGCGCTGATTCCAAGCAGGGGAAATCCGCAGCTGTTTCATTAGGGCAACTTCATGGCCCTTTTGCATTGCTGGGGCAGCCGGAAGAGGCTGTATTGGGCCCAGAATCTGACTTCTAATGGGCAGCATGTATACGTTATATGTACATGTCCTGGGTCAGTCACATGGCAGACAGTCACTGGGAACTCAGGAAGGGAGGAGAAGGAACAGTACTGCCATTAGGCACATGAAAACCATGGGGAGTGTAGTGGATAGGAACTGGGAAGTATCGCTTTAAATAGTTTGCGAGTCCTCCAGTGACCCATAAGTCTCTGGCGGAGAAGTGGTGTGTATGTGTCTCTTGGCCTGGCAGGTTGTATTTAGTTAGTAAATGATTTGGCCACTGTGCACATGTGGTTCCTTCCTGTGATGTATGTTATGTAAAGAGCAGAAGACACCACGTGGCTTGACTCAGTGAAGAGCAGCTAAGGGGAGAGTGGGTGATTCAACCTTCACTCCGGGGCTTCTCTTTGCCAGGTGCTGAGCACCCTCAGGTCCCAGTGACATCAATGCAGATCAGACCTTAGGCCTTTCCCTCTCGCCCAAGACTGGCAGCCAGGATGCCAATTATCAGGGGGATTCTCAGGTCTTACTGAAATTTACAAGCAGAAGGTTGATGCTTGAGCATGGCAGCTGTCCCACCAGGGAGCGCACACTTTGAAATGAGTTCTCAGTGCCCTTCACTTTATTGCATGTTGCAGTGTCGCTGGCCATAGTTTCTGTGCATTTCAGTTCCTGGAAATTTGCACTTATGGCCCAATGGTTTCCTTCACAGTCATCATGCCTCTTTTTAGCTGGAAATTCAGGTGATTGGACAGTTGACAGGATGTGGGAAAAGGGGACGGATAAGCAAAGTGGCCTACTTAGAATACCAGCCCTTAATGAGGAAATGTCCATGTCTCAAGAAGTTGGAGAAGGATCTCAGATTTGTTCTAGGGGGAAGAGTTGGAATCTGAGCCCTGAGCTATTGGAAGATTCAGAACTCTGGGGCATGCTTCACTGTGAGGTTGAAGTAGGAGGGTTCTAATGAACCACCAGGGACATACATGCTTTCTTTAATATTCCCCAGGGCAGGCACGCAGTGACGCAGCACTGAAATAAACGTGCTGTTGCAAAGGAGCCCAGTAGCGGCAGCCTTTCATACTAATCCAGGATTAGCACTCGCAAAGCATTAGAGGGGAGTTCTATTATCACTCAGCATTCGAAGGAAATCCTGAAGAACGTTGCGTTCAAAACCACCGTTCTTTAGGACCTAGGATGACTGTTGAGTTTCACGCTTAGCATATGCCTCTTCTGTGACACTGACATTCTTCTGGTGAAAACTAATCTGATTGGTTAGTTGTGTGTCTTGAGAAAGCTTGGCTCTTTTGACATGGTAGGGTCCTTGGGTTATGTTTTGGATAAAATGAAGCTGGAATTAACCTATGCGGTTTGTGATGGGAAAATCTCCAGTTCCCAGCAAACTAGATTCTGTTAGTTTGTCTTCTGCTCTTTACATTTAAAAAAAAATAGTGGTTAAATATTAATTAAAATGACTTTACAGAAATGCCTCTGTGTCGACATCATGACATCAGGCTTGCTAGGAAGCTACAGAACTGCGGTTATACCAACTTGATTACGTGGGTGCCGAGGAAGGCTGAAGAGCCTCAGACTAACATTTTTAATTATCATCATCTTCATCAACAGATCCATATTAAGTGGCAGGACAAGATCAATAATGAGAATATTCATAGACAAACCCAGCAGCCACCTCTGTGAGCCCTGGTTCTTTCTTAGTATGGCAAGTTATTAGAATAGAAGACCAACAAATTCAAAGTGTGTGTACCAAGGAGTGCTGCTTCACGGATGGCGATCACGGACGCCAAAAGCTTCGGTGGTGAGTTAAGATCACCAGTGATGGACACAAACTGAATATTCAGCCAGACCACCTTAAGGATCTAGCTAAATATCGATCCAGGTGATGTTCCATCTGCAAGGAGACTACGTCCCTTTGGGATTTGCCATGATGAGGATGGTGATGATTTCTATAAAGAATGAACCTTGCTTCCATACCAACCATGCTACTACATGGGTCTACCCCTTGCAGTGACTGGTCCAAAGGATTAGTGCACTACACTTTCTTGCAATGGGCTATCTCCATTGTCTCACAGTCCCTCTCCTAACAAGGTTGCATTTTAAATTCAAGGAGTCTCCTATTTGCTATAGCTCCATAAGGGAATGTAGTGCAATGCAGAACAGATAAAGGACAAATTGCTAGCCCCAAAGTACTTCATGCAAATACAGCAAAGCGGAGAGAAGACCAAAACCTCAGTCTCAGAGTAGCTTGGCACAAGGAAACTTCATGGAGTAAAATACCTCTTTAAGGAAGGTTTTGAAGGAAGAAAGACTTGATGCATTGGAAACAGGAGGCTGCTCCCATGGCATGAGGTGATGGGGACGGCGGGGAACCTGCGAGTGGGAGAGAATGACAAGTAGAGTGGATGGGGAAGAGAAGGTAGAGGAGTGAGAAGCGGTGTGGGGTCTATGGACAGCAGCGATGCAGTCCTACGCCCAAGGTCCCCTGTCATAGGAGCCCATCACCCACGCAGTGTCAAGTGTGAGCCCACTGTGTCCCCTCATGGTCGAAGTATCTTTGTCTTAGAGTCTGATTTCTTGAGCACGGCACGTTTCCACAGCACCACTAATGCCATGTGTTCCCTTGAAGGGCCAGATTTTTTTTTTTTTTTAAAAGCTCAGCCTCCCTGTCATGCTTGCCAATAACTGGGGGGCACAATTTTGGGAGGAGTTGTTCAAGGAAGCAAGTGAGGAGACAGACTTCTCACTACCCGACACCCCCTCCCCCCCGATCAGGTAGAGACACCTCCGGCATGTCCTCGTTTGCACCCACAAATAATTATTGCACCTACTGTTTTGCAGATGCACAAAACGAGGCTGGTTTAAGACCTCTTTAAAACAAAACAGGCCCTGTGGTAAGTGTGTGGCTGATCCAGTCTATGTCCCATTTGTGATGATAGACTCGAGACACTCACGGGCACACCTCTTCTGTAAGGTCCACCAAGATGAGGCACCAGACCCTTATTCTGGTCACCTTGGCCCAGATCCTCAAAGGTATTTAGGTGCCTAACTCCCATGGATTTCAATGGGAATAAGGCTCCTAAATACAGAGCTCTGGTGCTTTACGTATCGCCAGTCATTTGCTTGTCTATTTAGACTGCAAGCTCCTTGGAGCCGAGACTGTCTCCTCTATCTTCTCTGCAGCACTGTGAACCCTCAGCAAGTAATAAATTGGCTTCTATAACGAAAGCTTTATCATCACAGTCATCTGACTGAGGTTTCTCTGGCTAATCTGTCAGGGAAGAGGTCAGAGGCCACAGACCTCCCAGGTTGGAAGGATTTGCTCATGCTGCCTGTGTGATCGGTACATACAAACATGACCCAGCAAAGCTATAAATTCCCCCATGTGTGTCATGCCTCCAGGCAGCTCACCCAGGGTCACATCCTGTAACAGCAGGGCTATTCTTACCTTGAGTGTCCCAGTGCTCCATGGAATCTTCACAAGCCCATGCAGCTGACCTTTCACAGACTATGTGACATCCATCTGGGGCACTTCAGGGACTAGCTAGAGTCACTGAGGGCAAGAGAAGTGCAGGCTTTGACCTGATAGTTTTGAGTGATAATGCTGAGGCTGCTGTTAATGATTGAATCATGCCCCGCGGAATGGCTCCTCTCGTGTACTTTGCATTGCCGGAAGTCTCTTGCAGCTGTTTCCCCAGGGTGCTACCTAAATGGAAGGAAAAGGCCCTGAACCAGCTTGACCACGCAGAGACGCTCGAACCGGGCTTGGGAAAACGTACCAAGCATCTTGCCAAGTCCGGTGTGCAAATGGGATGAGGTCCATGGCAGGTTTAAGTCGCCCAATTGGTATTCACCAAACTGATACCCTCACCTCGGGCTGACCTTCACGAAAGGATGGGGGACTCTTTTTCAGATGGCTGAACTGAACTTGAGCTTTTTCTATCTCGAGCTATATGGAGCACAACCGAGCTTTTCCTCAACATCAGGCACATCTTTACCAAGCCTGTCATTTCCCCTGGAACTGACTGGTTAACTGTGGAGTGTTCAAGAGGCTGATTCCCACCAGAATTCTGTGGGAACCGGTGGACATCAATTCGGGCTGCTGAATTATATTGCTATAATATCATGCTCCTGCTAGCCTCCTCAGGGCTTTCTCCCTTTAGACAGCAATGCGAGACTCGTCCTTTTCAGCAATGCTTCTCCTAAGGATGGTGCTGGGAAATGGCTCCATTCTAGTTCTTATGCAAAAATCCTTCAGGGCCTGATCCAAACACCACTGGAGCCAATGAGCATCTTTCTGTGGACTTTAATAGACTTTGGATCTAAGCCATGAGGATTGTATTGAAACTTAACATGGTTCTATACAAATTATTTTCTAAACCCATGGAATTTAGTAGCCATTGAGGGGAGCTTTGTATAGCAGGGATCTCATTCTTAAGTTTATTCTGCAGGGTGGTCCTATAGAGAAAAGATCATTTTCTACTAAATTCTAAGGACTTTTCCATGAGGAAGGAAATAAATCAACTAGATTTGATCCCTCTAAAGTAAGTAGCCTGTGGCGAAAGGGAGGGGAGCTTTGTTCCTTCTCTTTGAAGCAATTGATGTACCTATGAATTGATGCCGTGACATCCCGTTGGTGCAGAAAGGGGATCTTGTTCCATAGTGCTGTCCTTTTCCTACAACCTCCTTTAGCTGGATGACTTCACTTCGGCACGGGTGGCGCTCTCTCTCTCCTGAGGATTTGAATTGATTTGCAACATCTTAGCAAATGTACCTCTCAGGTCTTCTCCCTCCTCCGGGGCCACCTGCTGCCATTGCTTGAGAATCTGCAGACATGCCAGCTGCAGAAGATGTACAAGCAACCGAGCAGCTCTTTGGAGCAGTACAGGCAGGGGCGGCTCTATGTTTTCTGCCGCCCCAAGCACGGCAGTCAGGCGGCCTTCAGCAGTGTGTCTGCGGGCGGTCCGCGGTCACGCAGATTCGGCGGCATTTCTGCGGGTGATTTGCCGTGGGACCGGCGGACCTCCCGCAGCCACGCCGCCGAAGGCCACCTGACTGCCGCCCTCACAGTGACCGGCAGGCCACCCCCCGCGGCTTGCCGCCCCAGGCACGCGCTTGCTACACTGGTGCCTGGAGCTGCCCCTGAGTACAGGAAAGGTCAGAGCAAGCAGACCGTGTTCTCTGCTACCCAACCTCTGCCTATCTACTGGGCACTAACGGGAGCTGCTATGTATTTCTACATATCTGTCCCAATTCTGCAAACACTTGGGAGTGTGCATATCTATAAACACGTGAGCAACCCCACTGAAGTCTCAGGGAACTAGTCATAAACCACTGGATGGATTCTCTGGCTTGTGCTATGCAGGTCATCAGACTAGATGATCATAATGGTCCTTTTGGCCAGGGAACCTATTAACCACTATGTGCAAAGTTATGCATGTGCCTAAATGTCTGGAGGATCTGGGCCACGGAAAGTAGTGAGTGCATCTGAAGCCCATGACGCTTGCCCTCTGGGGTGCCGGAACAGGGAGGGCCAGGGCTCGTCCACTTTTCGCCGGCCGTAAGGGCAAGCAAGGGGGGAGGGGACAGACAGGAATGAGTGGGGGCATGGTTCGAGTGCTGGTGACCCCCTCACTTTTAGGGTGTTTCTGCTGCTCCTACTTGCCCTAACTGATGAAAGAAAGGCTTTTGTCTTTGCCCATGTGGAAAACACATGCTGGGCGAGTCCGTGACCCACATCCAGCCAGAAGATGTTATGTGGTCGAGTATTCTGGAGCTGCTCTCTGGCACACCGTGCACTCAGCTGGGCAAGGATATTTCAGCACCAGTCCAGTGCTTGCAGCCACGCCCCACGAACCCCTTCCTGCAGGGTGGAGGGGCTGCCCGACGGGTCTGTGAGCGACACCTGCCGAATCTTCCTAGAAACTCATTTTTTATCAGTGGGCCTGAGCCAGACCCTCGCCCTCCTATTGCCCCACGCCTGGGACGTTAGCAGCTTGCAGGCACTGGGACTTTCCAAAGGCTGCTGTAAGGAGCAGGCGCTGGCCCTGATTTGAAGGCTTGTGTTTGTGGATTCAAAAATTGCAGTTTGCTTGACTTGAGCAGAACCCAACCACCCTGAGTTTGGGTTAACGTGGATTGAATATAATGTGCTATTTACTAGCCCAATGTGTACACATGATCCATATGCAGTCTGCACTCAATTTGCCATCCTGTGTTCAGACTCCAGCCCAGGGGAATCCCTGGAAAGCCTGGTGCTTCTGTTTTCCTGTGGGCAGAGACACAGACACCTTACCCAGAGGAGACCTGCAAGGGCCTCTGTAGCAATTGCTCTCTTATGAGAGGAAATCCAGCCAAACCGCTTTCCCCTTGGCACAGCTCGGTCAGGCTCAGACTCACCCCAGCTGTCTCGGAATAATGTGCACTGGCTACAGATCTCTCCGTGTGGGGGAGAGGGGGTCACGTGGCTGCAGAGCAAAGGGTAATTTTTCACACACTGCTGATGCACATCTCTGAGGACCTCGGGACTGGGCTGCAGCTGCTTCTGCCACTCGTGAGCATGAGATCAGACCCAGGTGCAGCATCGGGGCCCGGAAACAAGAGCATGACGCGATCTTACTGCCCTGCTCCATGCGAGCAGTTTAACTCTGAGGCTGGTGTGAAGCCAACAGCTCTAGGAAGCTTTCTCCCGATCCCTCAGAGGTCTATGATGTTTCAGGCGTTCACATTAAACGAGGATTCCTCTCTCTCCTCCCCGCTCTCTGACTACCCATTGTCCGCCTCACTCCGAATGTCTGCAGCACCATTTGCCAAGCTGGCCCTGAGGAAATGAAGAGTCAGATCTCACCCCAGGCGCTAAGTCATGCGCTAGGTATTTCCTTTTGGCCGTGCCCTGACGGCTCAGTGTAAGAATGCTGTGTGGAATGCTTTAATGTGGGGCTCTGTTACCACTTCCCCCGGGCCTTCGGAAATCAAATGTTCCATCTTTAAATAGTTATCCTGGATGAGCATAGAGGGAAAAGAACAAGTGGATTCCCACGTTTGCTATCATAGGAGATTGAGGAGACCTGCTTGGTCTCCGCGGCCAGAGCTGATTTGTTTCTTTTTTCACATGGTTTGTCCACTCTAGTTTTATTGGCCCAAGCGATGGGGCTCCTCCCATTTCAGTGGAGAATTCAAAAAGTGAAACATTTGGAGAACTAAGGTGGGCTTTTCCAGATCACCCAGTTGGCCTAACGCTGCTTTCCCCTGAAGCCAGGCCTGCGCCGAGCACTTGGGAACACTCCATCCTAATTTAATTTGCATGGATATGGATCCCAAGGGAAAAGAAGAGTCCACGAAAGAGATGGCAAATTCATCACCAGCTGATTTGTAGGGACAGTTCATCTACCAATCAGAACGCAGGTATCTCTGTTGAACAGTGAGGAGGGATAGCTCAGTGGTTTGAGCATTGGCCTGCTAAACCCAGGGTTGTGAGTTCAATACTTGAGAGGGCCGTTTTGGGATCTGGGGCAAAATCAGTACTTGGTCCTGCTAGTGAAGGCAGGGGGCTGGACTCGATGACCTTTCAGGGTCCCTTCCAGCTCTGAGATAGGTATATCTCCATATATTATTATTATTATTATAATAGACATGTGACCATACCGCTTTGCACATGCATCCTGCAAAACCTTTGGGAAATGCTTAACAAATCAGAGCGTCCCCCTGCAGTTTTGTATTCCCCCTCTTGACTATTTCTCCACAAGCCCCATGCACTGTAATTTCTACCATTAACTAGATAGCAGGGGAGCGTTCAGAGCTGGGGGCTTGGTTCAGCCCCATCTTTGCCATTTTGAAGCTGTGCAGAGTATTTGTGGATGCAGGTAAACGAATGAGGTGTTCTGCTACTGCACCCATTTGCTATGAGCATGCATAAGAAGGGGTCTGAGTGTGCAAAATTGAGGGGTGCAAGTTTCAAAGCTGTGCTGGGGCCCCTGAGAAGCTTTGGCCTCTACGTTCTGTGACGTAGCTCTTCACTCTTCACCCTGTGCAATCTTCCCCGGTAGCCATGCCCGTCAGTGGTTGTGATGTAGACTTCAATACATTTCATAGAGTCCAAGGCCAAGGCTTCCGTCCCCTCTCCCAAGCGACATCGGGACGGAGTGGAGCGGGACGGGGCGGTCTGGGGCCGGATCGCTCGCTGCTGCCGGCACCAGGCCCCCGCTAGCCCCCCAAGCCACCCTGGATCCTGCATCCCCTTGAAGCACGGGGCCCCCCAAAGCTTGGACGGGACAACTCTGCTTGGACCTGTTCTGGGCACCACCAAAAATTATACAAACCTGGTGCCCGTGGGGGGGGGGGGAGATAGAGCATAGTGATTCTCCCCCTCCAGCAGCTCAAAGGCCTGATCTACAGACGTGCGTGAGCTGCCAGCATTCTGTACGCCTGCTTCAGCTTTCCCACAAGGAAATCAATCCAGTAGCAGCAGCTTGAGAAAGTCAATCCAAGTTCCATCAATCGCTGGGGAGAGCTTGACAACGTTGGTTATAATACAGGAGCCTCATTAGGTGCAGGCATCCATCTCCGCTCATTACAGCAGGGAAACAAAGGGTGCCCGGAGTCACATGTGTAGACCAATAGAGACAGACACTTGTTTGTTTGGGGTTTTAGCCATTTCCCATTCAGTGCCGGACTTCATAAAAGTTCATTAACGTCTGTATGAATCCATGGACGTCCCCTAGACTGCAATCTCGATTGGTCCCACCCTATGTCTGCCATTGATGCTCAGTATAATTGAACTGAGTTGTCTGGCCAACCATTATCTCTCTCTCTCTCTCTCTATATATATATATATACACCCACACACACCCCTTTATCTATCTAATATGGAGGCACTAGTCATGTTGAGAACCTCTGTCTTATGACAAATTCCCTTTCTCATGATGATTGGAATCATTGTGGGTTGCGTTAGGGGATATTCATTGTTGGGTACCACTGAAGCGAAAAGGCCTTTTTTTTTTTTTGACCCCAAGGGAAGTGGAGGAAGGAGAGAGAGAACAGAAGGGAAGAACGCCTCTGGATGCTCAGATTGCAGGCTGAGTTTATAGGGCTCCCAGTTTGGGGGGGGGGGGGAGGAATCCCAATCCCTGGGTGCAGCCAAACTAAGTTTAGCCCAGGAGCCAATGGGGGGCAAAGGTTGTGATCTCCAATCCTGGGGTCAGCAGCAGGTGCTGGGTCAGCACAATTTGGACAAGCCTGCTCTAAATCATGGCAGTGGGTAAGATTCCCCCAAAAGATGCAGGCTCCAACACACTCCCTTTGCTAGGCCAGGTGGAGATCGCTGGAGTGCAGCCAGGCTCTGCTCCTTCTTCCTTTGCCTCAAACATGCCCCCTACTCCAGGAGTGTGATGGGAGAGCTTAGAGTCACTACAACTCTGTACCTCCCAGGGACCCCCCCTGCCCCATAGGAATCTCCAGGTAGCCAGTCGACAGCGGCGGCTCCAGGCACCAGTGCTCCAAGCGTGTGGGCGGCAGTCAGGCAGCCTTCGGCGGCTTGCCTGCGGGAGGTTCGCCGGTCCCGTGGATTTGGTAGCAATTTGGCATTGGGTACGCCGAAGCCGCGGGACCGGCGGACCTCCTGCAGGCATGCCGCCAAATCCAAGGGACCGGGGACTTCCCGCAGGCAAGCCGCCGAAGGCAGCCTGCCTGCCGTGCTTGGGGCGGCAAAAAAGCTAGAGCCGCCCCTGCCAGTCAAGCCAGCTTTCCATCCTCTTTCCACCACAGGAATGCCGGGGCCGAGGATCCGGCCCACACTGTCTTGCTCCAAGAAATTTCTAATGTAACAATTAAAAACTGCACCGTAAGAACAGACGTAAGCTCCCCCGCCACTGCATGTACAGCTACTTCCACATTAGCACTGCCTTGCCCTCCAGTCGCTGCGTATTGCAGAGAACTGAGCGCTGCAAGACTCTGGCATGTCCTAGTGAGAGAAATCCTAGTGCAGAGGTTGGAGCAAGGCTGTTTTATTTTAGTCTTGTTTAGGTTTTCTGGGGATTTGTGGCATTGCTTTGGAGAGGTGGGTTTGGCCGGGGTCGGGTCACGAAGTAGCTCCTCTCTCTCTCTCTCTCACTCTCTCACACACACACACACACACACACACACACACTCTCTCTCTCTCTCTCTCTCTCTCTCTCCATCCATCCATCCATCCATCCATCCATCCAATGTGTGTTGTTTCCAGCATAGCCTAGAGCAGGGGTAGGCAACCTATGGCACGCGTGCCAACGGCAGCACGCGAGCTGATTTTCAGTGGCACTCACACTGCCCGGGTCCTGGCCACCGGTCCGGGGGGCTCTGCATTTTAATTTAATTTTAAATGAAGCTTCTTAAACATTTTAAAAACCTTATTTACTTTCCATACAACAATAGTTTAGTTCTATATTATAGACTTATAGAAAGAGGCCTTGTAAAAACATTACAATGTTTTACTGGCACGCAAAACCTTAAATGAGAGTGACTAAATGAAGACTCGGCACCCCGCTTCTGAAAGGTTGCCGACCCCTGGCCTAGAGGGTGAGAGCTCCCTGGTCCTGCCTTTGCGGTCCTTTCAAACACCCAGCAGAGAGTTGCATGAGTCACAGGTGTCAGCACTGCCTTTACAGCACTGGGGACCGACACGGGGGAATGGCTGGAGTCACTGGCCAGGTAAACAGTAAAATCCATTTCTTTTCTGGGTGCTGTGGCTCTGGAGAGCGAGTCCCAGAAGCTAGGCTGCTGGAAGGGTGTAGCTCAAGGCCCAGTGTCTGATGTGGCAGGACCGGCTGGTTGAGAGGTGCTGGAGAGAAAGAAAAGAGAGGAGAGACGACACCTGCTCAGTGGGGCTGCCATCCTCCATCACACACAGACCCAGCGTGGGATCACGTTTGCGCTGCAAGAAAACCTCCGCGGCTGGCCCCTGGCAGTGACTCAGGCTGGGGCTGCAGCAGGGCTATAAAACTGCTGTGTAGATGTTCAAACTTGGGCTCGGGGGGGGGGGGGGGGGGCCTGCGAGAGGGGAGGGTCCCAGAGCTCTGGCTCCAATCCGAGCCTGAATGTCTACACTGCCCTCTGAGCCCCTATCAGCTGACCTGGGTGTTGTGTTCTAGTGCACCGTAGACAAACCCTCACTGTCAGGGCATGGACGCTCATGGCCAGGCCTTCCCCCGCTCCCACAAGGCTCAGCCTCCCATACTCCCCACACAGGGTAGGGGGTGTAAGGGCTGGGCAAGTGAGTATAAACGCTCCTGTTAAAATGATGTTACTGGTGAGACACAAATAAATCAAAGGGAGCCGATTCCAAAGGAAGGATCCCTTTGTGCTCTCACCTCAGCCGGGTGTGCCAGGGTATAATAGCACTTAGGGAGCTGTGTTTTTCACAGCTCTGTAACCCCTGGGTACAGCAGGGTAGGGCAGGGTGAACTTGGAATCACTGGGGGGGCTTTTAGGTCCATTCTTATGCATCAGTTTTTAACGGCTAAGTCTGAGCTTTCTTAGGACATGACTGTGCCAGGTCTTTGGTCCTATCATTGCCAGGGTACAAAAGGATGGAAACTGGCTTGACTGGCCACCTGGAGATTTCTGTAGGGGGGACTGCACCAGTCTCGTGATAAAATCACCTCCCCCCGGCTCCTACAGTCTTGCACTGAGCACAGCATGGCCTGTGTAGTGGAATGCATTGGATTAGGACAGTATTTCCTGTATTGAGAGGACAGTATTCACTGTGACAAAGCCATGCATTCCTAACATGCCAGGGAGGTGCTTAGGGACTCAAGAATGACTCAGCTGAAATCACTGAAGTCATGCCAATATCACAGTGGTGTGGTGTGAGATCAGAATCAGGCCCTTGGATTGTAAACGCTTTGGATAGGAACGGTATCTCCCTTGCCAGTTTGCATTTGTACAGAGTCCAGCAAGTTGCTGGCTGTAATGAGATGAAGCTCTTAAAGAACAAGGAGTGAGGGAAAGAGAGCTGATTGGCTGGTTAGGCTGTCTATCATCCAGAGAGACAGAGGACGGACTTCCCTTTCCTGCAAAGGGTTCTGGTTCGGGAAGCCCTCTATAAATGTCCTTCGCTTCCAGCTAGGATTCAGAGTTACAGGAGGAAGGGTCACCTGGATGGACTGGGATCTGTGGGAGGTACTTTATGGAAGGTGTTTGTTGTTGGATCTTTTTACTCTTTTTTTTTTTTTTAAAGTTAATTTAAAATTTTGGATTTTTAATTTTTTTTTTCTGTGAATGGGCTTGTTGCTTCAGTCTGGCCCCCCGTGAATAGCAAATCAGTCAGCGGCTTTCTGGTATGCAACATGGCCAACCCCAAGAATTGAAACTCAAGAGTTAGACCCCCCCCAAAAATCACAAGATTGATCATCTTTGTTGCCTGTCTCTGAACCTTTTCCAGTTCCACTATATCCTTTTTGAGATGGGGGCAACCAGAACTGCAGGAAGTATTCAAAGTGTGGGCGCACCAGGGATTTATGATACTTTCTCTTATTTTTTATCCCTTTCCTAATAATTCCTAACTTTCTGCTAGCCTTTTTGACCACTGCTGTTCATGGAGCTGAAGTTTTCAGAGACTGTTCCATGGTGACTTCAAGATTTTTTTGAGTGGTAACAGCTAATTTAGACCCTATTGTTTTATGTGTAGTTGGGATTATTTTTTCCGGTGTGCATTACTTAAAATTGATGTTGAATTTCATCTGCCATGTTGCCCCGTCTCACAACTTTGTGAGTTACTGCATGGAACTCTTTGCTGTCTGCTTTAGACTGGCCACCCTAACATCCAGGAGCCTGGCAAACACTAATGAATTTATCCTCCCAGACCCCCTGGGGCTTAGCTAGGGCAGGATTATTATTCGTATTGTACAGATGGGAACTGAGGCCCAGAGAAACTAATTGACTTGACCCCGGACACACAGGAAAGCTGGGGCAGAACTGGGAATTGAACCCAGAGCAGACCTCCTGAGTGCCGATGTTCAACCCACAGCCACCCTTCCTCTCCATTGTGGTGGCAATGTCTGGGAGATGGAGACTTGTCCTCTTGGGACTGGCCTAGGATCACCTGCGTATCTCATAGGCTACCAGACGGTTCTGAGGGGGGATAACGTAACTGACCCAGCCCCAAAGAGGGGAAGAGCTTGGTAAGTCATTACAGGCTGCCTGAGCTGGAAGGTTGGAGGCTGCTCGTGGTGTTGGCTACAGCATGAATGTGTCTGAGGAGCTGGAGTCTGCAGGCAGGGAGCCCTGCACAACCCTTATCTCAACATCGCTCAGGCAGATGGTGCTTGGAAGTCATGTCCCAGGTGGCTAAAATCACCCTTGCCCTGTTGGATTGTCCCAGCTGGGTCTCCCTTTATTAAAGGGGTCACCTAGAGACCTGACAGAATAAATGACCTTGTATTTTCTTTTGGAGGAAGAGGAATATTCCCCACTTTCCACCCCCTTTGAATTGCCCTTACTGCCTTCCTAGGCCATGTGGTAGCCCTTCCTCATCCTGGGAAGGCAGCCCATCCCTGCCAGTGAGGACACATGGTGCTTCATCACCCTCCGAGGAGCTGGGCACGTGGGGCCTGATTCTCCTCTTGTTTTTACGCTGCTGTAACTCCTGTGGTTTCACTGAAATTGCTCCTGCTTTATGATGGTGGAAGAGAGAGGAGAATGAGGCCCAGACGATGTCTCTGCAGCATCCTGGATCCTGCCAGCCTGGGCTATATGGGAGCTAAGCTCCAATCCCCTGCGTTTCAGCACAGTCTGCTGCCACTAGAGGCCACAGGGCTTGTCTATAACTCTGTGAATGCGACAGGCTGACTGTGAGATTAGGGCATGTATCCATATCCCACCCCTCCCTTCTGGTCTCCTTACTCCAAGGGAAGGAAGGAGTGCCAGGTGGGTGAAGGGGTGCGTGTGTGTGTCTGGGTTGGGCTGGCAGGACTGCAAGAGGAAAGCTGCAAAATAAGCTTTAGGAGAGGAGCTGTGATCAGGGAGCTCCTGGTGCCCACTCACAAAGGGCCCAGAGGTGCACAAGGGCTACACAAGGATCCCCGCCTCTTTGGCAAACTAGCATGTAAGGTCTCTGGTGAAAGCCTGTGTCACACTGGTCATAATCATTGTGAAATGTCTGTATGAATAATATGTAAGGGGCTGTGTGTACCTATACTGAACATTATGTTTTAAAGTCTGAGCTGGGGCCAGTCCCCAGAAGAGAATAAACAAGTTCCTTTCAGGCAGACGATGTTCACTTGTTGGTCTATCTATAGGTAAACTGAGTACTGTATACTTCACAGCGAACGCCTGAGCAAAATGCTAATCAAGCGATTGCAAAGTCTTCAGACAGGATAGCACAAGCTGTGGGGGTTCTCCTGTTTGCATGTGTCATAACTATAAAGGGAAGGGTGACAGCCATACTGTGTACAGTACTAAAGTCCCTCCTGGTCAGAGACTCTAAAATCCTTTTACCTGTAAAGGGTTAAGAAGCTCGGGTAACCTGGCTGACACCTGACCCAGAGGACCAATAAGGGGACAAGATACTTTCAAATCTTGGGGGGGGGAAGGCTTTTGTGTGTGTCCTTTGTTTAAGGGGTTGTTCGCTCTTGGGACTGAGAGGGACCAGACATCAATCCAGGTTCTCCACATCTTTCTAAACAAGTCTCTCTTATTTCAAAATTGTAAGTAAAAGCCAGGCAAGGCGTCTTAGATTTACTTTGTTTTCTCAACTTGTAAATGTACCTTTTACCAGAGTGCTTATCTTGTTTGCTATACTTTGAACCTAAGACAGAGGGGATTCCTCTGAGCTCTTTAAGTTTGATTACCCTGTAAAGTTATTTTCCATACTGATTTTGCAGAGATGATTTTTACCTTTTGATTTAATTAAAAGCCTTCTTTTTAAGAACCTGATTGATTTCTCCTTGTTTTAAGATCCAAAGGGGGTTTGGATCTGTATTCACCAGGAGTTGGTGAAAGGAAGGAGGGGGGAAGGGTCAATTTCTCCTTGTTTAAGATCCAAGCAGTTTGGATCTGTATTCACCAGGGAATTGGTGAAAGGTTTCTCAAGGCTTCCCAGGGAGGGAATTCTTAAGATGGTGGCAGCGGACCAGAGCTAAGCTGGTAGATAAGCTTAGCAGTTTTCATGCAGGCCCCTACATTTGTACCCTAAAGTACAAAGTGGGGATACAGCCTTGACATGGTGGCACAGCGGTGGGATCGTTTTAAACCCAAAAGCCAGTAAGAGATTTTTTTTCCCTTCTAGCTGCTTGGAGAGCAGAGCTGAAGGTAGATGCATATCTTATCTCTCCTTGCCTGAAGGCAGAGGTGTTAAGTTTTTTTAACAAGGTCCTTTGTTAAGAGAAGGGTTCAATTAATGAGCAAACAACTGGTAAAGATAATTTACAAGCTGAATTGTGTTTTTTTTCTTTTTTACATCCTCGGAAGTAGCTAGTTAGAAAGTCTCTGTTAACTCAGCAGCACTCAGCAGGAGCCTGAGCTAAATACATCCCAGTTTCAGTCAACTGCAGAGGGGTGTGACCCAGCACAAGAAAACCAGGAAAATGACTACCAGTGAAGCAGCTAGCAAACTAGAACTGGCCAGACTAGAAGCAGAAGAAAATGAGAAAAAACATCAGAGACTACTTCAAATTAAAAAACTTGAACAGGAGGCCCATGAAAGAGAAGAGAAAGCCAAACAGGAGGCCCATGAAAG
Organism: Emys orbicularis; assembly: GCF_028017835.1. NCBI lineage: Eukaryota > Metazoa > Chordata > Testudines > Emydidae > Emys > Emys orbicularis. The sequence goes on along the minus strand of NC_088686.1, from coordinate 7,135,825 downwards.
AGAAGAAAAAGCCAAACAGGAGGCCCATAAAAGAGAGATGGAGCTGAAAGAAAAAGAGATGGAACTGGAAGCAGCAAGGACTAGGCAGGGTGCATCAGACCATCCTAACAACTCCTCTCCAGGTACCACTTCCCATCCCAGGAAATTCCCCACCTACAAGGCAGGCGATGATACTGAGGCCTTCTTAGAAAATTTTGAAAGGGCCTGCCTTGGATACGACATCCCTACAACCCAGTACATGGTAGAGCTGAGGCCGCAGCTCAGTGGACCCTTAGCAGAGGTGGCGGCTGAAATGCCTAAGGAACACATGAACAGTTATGAACTTTTTAAAAACAAGGCCAGAATCAGAATGGGGCTAACACCTGAGCATGCCCGTCGGCGGTTCAGAGCCCTAAGGTGGAAACCTGATGTGTCATTTACCCAACATGCCTACCACATTGGGAAAAATTGGGATGCCTGGATATCAGGAGCAAATGTTAAATCTACGGAAGAGTTGCCCTTCCTATTGCAAATGGAGCAGTTTTTAGAGGGTGTTCCTGAGGAAATAGAAAGGTACATCCTAGATGGGAAGCCCAAAACTGTAACCGAGGTGGGGGAGATTGGAGCCAAATGGGTGGAGGTGACAGAAAAGAAAAAAGCTAGTAGCAGTTGGAGCGAATATCAGAAGGGGCAAGCCGAAACAAAACCTTATCACCGGGGACAACCCAAGACCCCACCCACATCCCAAGGGAAACCCCAGACGCCTTCTCACCCCACCCCACCAGTCTCCAGCAACCAACATCGCCCCGGTGATACCTTAGCAGGGCGATGTTTTAAATGTAATGAACTGGGGCATATAAAGGCTCACTGCCCCAAGAACCCCAACCGATTACAGTTCATTACACCCCAATCACACCAAAGAACCCCAGACCCAGATGCCTCTCTCATACCCTCGGAGCGAAGGGAAACCTTGAGAGTGGGCGGAAAGAAGGTTATCGCTTGGAGGGACACTGGGGCACAAGTGTCAACTATCCACCAATCCCTAGTGGACCACAAACTCATCAACCCGGAGGCTACAGTGACAATTCAACCCTTCGTGTCACAGTCTGTAACCTTGCCTACAGCCAAGTTGCATGTCCAGTACAAGGGCTGGTCAGGAATGTGGACTTTTGCAGTCTATGACAATTATCCCATTCCCATGCTACTGGGGGAAGACTTGGCTAACCATGTGAAGCTAGCCAAGAGGGTGGGAATAGTCACCCGCAGCCAGGCTAAGCAAGCTTTCACCCCCATCCCTGTTCCTGAGCCGTCCACCAGGACCCCGTCTGTGTTACCGGAGACCCAAACACAGGTGGTGGAACCGGATCCCCTGCCAACGACTGCAACAGCCGTAGTGGATCCAATCCCAGAGACCCAGCCAAAGCCAGTCCCAGAACCGGAACTGGCAACGCAACCAGCACCAGAACCATTGCCAGCACTGAGTCCAGCGCTTGCAACCCCGTCTACAACTCCAATGCCAGAGGACACCAGCGAGCCTAAACTGGCGGAAGCAGCAGATAACCCTACCCAAGAGGCTCAGCCAGAGCCTGAAATACCACATAGTGCACCAGCGGACAGCGGTTCACAGTCAATGGAAAAAGCCCCAGCACCTACATCGCTTCCAGAGGGACCAAGCCCCAGTCCACAGTCCAAGGAGGAACTGATGTCTCCAGCATCAAGGGAACAGTTCCAGGCCGAGCAGGAAGCAGATGACAGCCTTCAGAAAGCTTGGGCGGCGGCACGGAGCACCCCACCGCCTCTCACCTCTTCTAACCGATCCCGGTTTGTTGTAGAAAAAGGACTTTTATACAAGGAGACTCTTTCTGGTGGGCACCAAGAAGACTGGCATCCTCAAAGACAGCTGGTAGTTCCCACTAAGTATCGGGTAAAACTCTTGAGCTTAGCCCATGATCATCCCAGTGGCCATTCTGGGGTGAACAGAACCAAAGACCGGTTGGGGAAGTCCTTCCACTGGGAGGGAATGGGCAAGGACGTTGCTAATTATGTCCGGTCTTGTGAGGTGTGCCAACGAGTGGGAAAGCCCCAAGACCAGGTTAAAGCCCCTCTCCAGCCACTACCCATAATTGAGGTCCCATTTCAGCGAGTAGCTGTGGATATTCTGGGTCCTTTCCCAAAGAAGACACCCAGAGGAAAGCAGTACGTACTGACTTTCATGGATTTTGCTACCCGATGGCCGGAAGCTGTACCCTTAAGCAACACCAAGGCTAAAAGTGTGTGCCAGGCATTAGCAGACATTTTTGCCAGGGTAGGGTGGCCCTCCGATATACTTACAGATTCGGGAACTAATTTCCTGGCAGGGAACATGAAAAACCTGTGGAAAGCTCATGGGGTGAATCACTTGGTTGCCACCCCTCATCACCATCAAACCAATGGTCTGGTGGAGAGGTTTAATGGAACTTTGGGGGCCATGATACGTAAATTCGTAAATGAACACTCCAATGATTGGGACCTAGTGTTGCAGCAGTTGCTTTTTGCCTACAGGGCTGTACCACATCCCAGTTTAGGGTTTTCACCATTTGAACTTGTGTATGGCCGCGAGGTTAAGGGGCCATTACAGTTGGTGAAGCAGCAATGGGAGGGGTTTACGCCTTCTCCAGGAACTAACATTCTAGACTTTGTAAGCAACCTACAAAACACCCTCCGACACTCTTTAGCCCTTGCTAAAGAAAACCTAAAGGATCCTCAGGAAGAGCAAAAGGCCTGGTATGATAAACATTCCAGAGAACGGTCCTTCAAAGTAGGAGACCAAGTCATGGTCTTAAAGGCGCTCCAGGCCCATAAAATGAAAGCGTCGTGGGAAGGACCATTCACGGTCCAGGAGCGCCTAGGAGCTGTTAACTATCTCATAGCCTCCCCCACCTCCAACATAAAGCCTAAGGTATACCATGTTAATTCTCTTAAGCCCTTTTATTCTAGAGAATTAAACGTTTGCCAGTTTACAGCCCAGGAAACTGATGACGCGGAGTGGCCTGCAGGTGTGTACTATGAAGGAAAAAGGAATGGTGGCGTGGAAGAGGTGAACCTCTCCACGACCCTGGGACGTCTGCAGCGACAGCAGATAAAGGAGCTGTGCACAAGCTTTGCACCGATTTTCTCAGCCACTCCAGGACGGACCGAACGGGCATACCACTCCATTGACACAGGTAATGCTCACCCAATTAGAACCCCACCCTACCGGGAGTCACCTCATGCCCAAGCGGCTATACAAAGGGAGATCCAGGACATGCTACAGATGGGTATAATCCGCCCCTCTACCAGTGCATGGGCATCTCCAGTGGTTCTAGTTCCCAAACCAGATGGGGAAATACGCTTTTGCGTGGACTACCGTAAGCTAAATGCTGTAACTCGTCCTGACAACTATCCAATGCCACGCACAGATGAGCTATTGGAGAAATTGGGACATGCCCAATTCATCTCTACTTTAGACTTAACCAAAGGGTACTGGCAAGTACCACTAGATGAACCCGCTAAGGAAAGGTCAGCCTTCGTCACCCAGGCAGGGGTGTATGAATTCAATGTACTCCCTTTCGGGTTGCGAAATGCACCCGCCACCTTCCAAAGACTTGTAGATGGTCTCCTAGCAGGATTGGGAGAATCTGCAGTTGCCTACCTCGATGATGTGGCCATTTTTTCTGATTCATGGACAGAACACCTGGAGCACCTGAAAAAAGTCTTCGAGCGCATCCGGCAGGCAGGACTAACTGTTAAGGCTAAAAAGTGTCAAATAGGCCAAAACAGAGTGACGTACCTGGGGCACCAGGTGGGTCAAGGAACTATAAATCCCCTACAGGCCAAAGTGGATGCTATCCAAAAGTGGCCGGTTCCAAAGTCAAAGAAACAGGTCCAATCCTTCTTAGGCTTGGCCGGATATTATAGGCGATTTGTACCACACTACAGCCAAATCGCCGCCCCGCTGACAGACCTAACCAGAAAGAAACAGCCAAATGCAGTTCAGTGGACTGATAAGTGTCAAAAGGCCTTTAACCAGCTTAAGGCAACACTCATGTCTGACCCTGTGCTAAGGGCCCCAGACTTTGACGAACCGTTCCTAGTAACCACAGATGCGTCCTAGCGAGGCGTGGGAGCAGTTTTAATGCAGGAAGGACCGGATCAAAAATTCCATCCTGTCGTGTTTCTCAGCAAGAAACTGTCTGAGAGGGAAAGCCACTGGTCAATCAGCGAAAAGGAATGCTACGCCATTGTGTACGCGCTGGAAAAGCTACGCCCATATGTTTGGGGACGGCGGTTCCAACTACAAACAGACCATGCTGCGCTACAGTGGCTTCATACCGCCAAGGGAAATAACAAAAAACTTCTTCGGTGGAGTTTAGCTCTCCAAGATTTTGATTTTGAAATACAACACATTTCGGGAGCTTCTAACAAAGTGGCTGATGCACTCTCCCGGGAAAGTTTCCCAGAGTTAACTGGTTAACAATTGTTCTTGAAATAAAACATATTGTTAGTTTTTATATAATCAGTAGTATGTCTAAAGGTACATGTGTCTTGTTAACTCTGTTTTCTCCTAGAACTCCAGGAAGAAATCACAGCCAGTGTGAAACCGAACGTCCAACACTATCTGTGATTTGGGGGGCGTGTCATAACTATAAAGGGAAGGGTGACAGCCATACTGTGTACAGTACTAAAGTCCCTCCTGGTCAGAGACTCTAAAATCCTTTTACCTGTAAAGGGTTAAGAAGCTCGGGTAACCTGGCTGACACCTGACCCAGAGGACCAATAAGGGGACAAGATACTTTCAAATCTTGGGGGGGAAGGCTTTTGTGTGTGTCCTTTGTTTAAGGGGTTGTTCGCTCTTGGGACTGAGAGGGACCAGACATCAATCCAGGTTCTCCCCATCTTTCTAAACAAGTCTCTCTTATTTCAAAATTGTAAGTAAAAGCCAGGCAAGGCGTCTTAGATTTACTTTGTTTTCTCAACTTGTAAATGTACCTTTTACCAGAGTGCTTATCTTGTTTGCTATACTTTGAACCTAAGACAGAGGGGATTCCTCTGAGCTCTTTAAGTTTGATTACCCTGTAAAGTTATTTTCCATACTGATTTTGCAGAGATGATTTTTACCTTTTGATTTAATTAAAAGCCTTCTTTTTAAGAACCTGATTGATTTCTCCTTGTTTTAAGATCCAAAGGGGGTTTGGATCTGTATTCACCAGGAGTTGGTGAAAGGAAGGAGGGGGGAAGGGTCAATTTCTCCTTGTTTAAGATCCAAGCAGTTTGGATCTGTATTCACCAGGGAATTGGTGAAAGGTTTCTCAAGGCTTCCCAGGGAGGGAATTCTTAAGATGGTGGCAGCGGACCAGAGCTAAGCTGGTAGATAAGCTTAGCAGTTTTCATGCAGGCCCCTACATTTGTACCCTAAAGTACAAAGTGGGGATACAGCCTTGACAGCATGTGAAGACAAAGGATTTGTGAACTATCTCTGTAGAGACAGAGACCAACTCTGCCTCTTGCCACCGAGGGGACAAGGACAGCGTGGCTGTCTCATGAACAGAGGACCACAGCCAACCCTGGCTGTAATACGCTGGAAGGATTTGGGTTGAGCTTTTGTTCTATATGACATTACAATGTTTTGGGAGTTAAGCTTAGGCTCTAATAGGCATGTGTGATGGGAAGTCCACCCCACACTGGCCTGAAAGGGGTTAATGGATGCCTAGGGAGGCTGCGCAGAAAGCAGCCAATAGGAGAAGGGCTGCAAGGAGCAGCCAATCAGGGCTGGGCAGGCCCATATAAGATGAGCTGCAGGGCACAGCAGGTTCAGTTGCTCTCTGGAGCTCAAGAAGGAAGGAGTAGCTGCCTTGCAGGCAGAAGAAAGCCAGCACCCTGGATAGAGCAGTGCTGCCAGCAGGGACCAGGAGAGCTAGGGAAGAGCTCCTGGCTGGTGGTTGGGAGTTGCAGGCTGAGGCAAGGGTGAAGAAGGTGCTGGGGCTGCAGGGAAGTGGCCCAGGGAAACAGAGTGAGAGGTTGGAGCGGGGACAGCGTGTGGCTACCATATACAGGGTCCCTGGGCTGGGACCTGGAGTAGTGGGTAGGCCTGGGTCTCCCACCCCCATGCACCACTGAGGAAATGGCTGGACTGTTTGACTGTGGTACAGTCCCTCGGAATGAGGGAGCACAGAGTGTGGCACAGCTGGAGGACTGTGTCCCGAAGAGGATGCCATGGTCCTTAGAACAACATGGGTCCAGGAGCAGAAGTGACGGCGGGTGAGACACCGCCGAGAGTCGGCGTACTGACCTGTGGAGCTGATCTGCAAGATGACGAGCAGGAGGTGCCAGCGTGGTGAGTCCCACCCTATCACAGCATGTTATTTTATTTTGTTTCTGATATTTCTGCTTGCTGTCGCTTGAATCTCTGTTAAATACACTTACATTTGTTAATAGAGCAATCCGGGATAAGCACAGTGCGTTCAGTGGAGCTGTGATCTACTGTGTAATCGGCAAGCTGGAGTGTGCTGCCTTTGGGAGCAGGCTCTGGGAAGTCTGAGTGTGCAGTGGATGCAGGTGCCTCAGGGAGATGCTTGGAGGACTCTGGGAGGAGGGGGTCACTAACCGGTCCAGAGAGCAGGGCCCGAGGAGTAGCAAGGCAGTGCTTGTGTTGCCAGAGGCTGGTGGAGTTGGGGAACTGACTCACAGCAGGCACAGACCATGCAAAGGGCGGGTGGTAGCCCCCCGGAGCTCAGATAGAGGCAAATACTAGGGCTGGGAGGAGAAGAGGAGGAAGGGCTGTGTCTGTGTCATTAAACAATCCCACGTATCTGAGCCCATGGCTAGCACAGCGCAGCCAGGACAGGACTCTGGGGTGCAGCACTATCGCTGGGCCTCCCGCTGTTTGCTGAGTGAGGTGAGAGAGCTCACCCCCAGATCTGTGAAAGGCCCAGCGTGGGGAGCACAGGCGCTGACTTTTGGTTTTGCCAGTGGGAGCTCCTCATCCCCCGTGTGAGCAATGGGCGGGGCCTCGGGGGGGAAGAGGCTGAGCGGGGGCAGGGCCTCGGGACACAGCATGGGCAGAGAGGGGGGCGGGGCCACAGTCCAGGTGCTGGGGCCCACAAAAAATTAATCTGGCCCTGTGGGTGCTAAGCACCCCCTATTTTTGGGGGGGGGTGCTTGAGCCCCGGAGCACCGATGGAGTTGGTGCCTGTGGCGGGGAGACAGTCCTTCCCCGTTCGACTCTGACTGTCCCAACAGGTGGAGACCCCTCAGTGTCCTGGAAATCACATGATTCTCATCCGGGTGTAAATCCAGAGTAACGCCACTGAAGTTGGTGGCCCTGATCCACGGCTCAGGCTGAACTGCGCAGGATACAGGCCCCTCTGAATACCTGCCTGTAGGCCCCACTAGCCTGAGGCTGGAAAAGGGGCAGCGTGACCCCCCCCCCCCAGCGTAAGTTACAACACTCTAGTCTGTTCCAACTAGCACTAACCAGCCCCCTCCCCCACCAGGCCCCCTGCGCCAGGGGATGTGAGGTGGGGCGGCAGGGAGGCAGTTACCCCAGTTCTACACCCCCTGGGGCTTTCCTTATGGCAGGGGGATTCTCAGCTACCTGAGCTGTATTATGGCAAAGGATCCAGCCCACAAAACAACCTGGAGGTCAGTAACTCTTACTCCAGATTCTCACTGAAGTATTGAGATCAGAACGTGGCTCAGACACAGCGATTGTCCCACGGGGAACTGATGCTTTTTCCTCCCTCCCTGTAGGCTCTCTGGTTTAGTAGAAAACCCCCACCCCCGATATTTACTCCATAGGCCCTAGGAACAACCCCCCCCCCCACACACACACACAGAAAATGGTGTCTGGTTCTAACTTTTTCCTCCAGTTTCTTTACTTTCTTGTCTTTTTTCAGCACTGGGGAGCAGTGGGTCTATGTCAAGCCATCTGTTCCTCCCCTGTCTGAGCCCTGTACTCTGGGCTATACTATCTATCAGAGGACTGTTCTACACCAGAAGTGAGAGATACTATATATCAGTAGCTCGTGAGACAATGGTGACATTCCCACGTCTGGGGCTGATTCTCCATTAGGCTGTACCTTGTTGTCATTTATACTCCTTCCACGAAGGTGTAAATCAGTCATCGCTATTTGATTTGGATCCGTGCCTTTCCCAGTATATTGGGAATCGGCAGTGGGACATTTCTCTGATGGCCCTTTGTTCCATAGTAGCTGTTCTCTACGCATATGTCGCTTCTTTACAATGCTGAAACATGGAGTCCATTCTCTTGCGCCAAGCTTGAGGCTACTGGGTGATGCAGGGGGAATCCTCAGACCTAGAGTAGAAGCCCAGCTGCTCCATGGTTCCTTCTGCTGCACAGAGGCTGCGATAGCCATTGCATCTGGGGGACTGCAGCAGGCCCGTCCCTAGCTGTTCTGGGGCCCTTCGCAGCCCCACCTCAGGGTGTGTGTGTGGGGCCCTAGGCCTCTGCGGGGGGGCGGGCCCCAGGACTCCGTGGGGGGGTGGGGCTGGCTTGGGGGGCAGGGGGGAACCACCCCCCAGCACTCACCAGCGGCATGGCTGGGGCCAGGTCGCTCCACTTCCCGCCGTCGGTGAGTGCAGCCCCGGCCCTGCTGCAGCACTCAGGGGAGTGGGGGCAGGTCTGGGACGGAGCAGGGGCGGCGAGAGGCGGGGTGGAGCAGGGGTGGGGAAGGGGCAGGGCGGGGGAAGAGCCGGAGCAGGGGCTGGAGCAGCACACAGCAGTGCCGGGCACCAGAAAATGTGGTGCCCCAAGTTTCCTGGTGCCCTACCTAGCTGCGTACTTTGCATATGGGTAAGGGCGGCCCTGGACTGCAGAGTTGTGTGGTGCCAATTGCTCTGGTCACCCCCTTCTCCAGCCCCTGTCCTACCTCCAACAGCTCCACGGGGAGGCTCACAGAGTGGAGCTGCCTGGCACATTCGGGTGTTGCTGATCGCCTGCCTAGGATCCCCAAAACTTCCAGCTGATGCACACAAGTTCCAAGAACCCCTACAGGGGCATGAGTTAGGCCTCTGCATCAAATATCTTGGCGTGATCATTAGTGCTCGAGTCACTCAGAAGTTAGCCGGGCTGTTTATTTTCAAAGGTCACGAGATGTCCCTCAAGTCATGAGCTGCCCTTTGGATACTTCTCAGCTTTGCTGTTCTTGTTATGAAGCTGGGATTATTAATGACTTCAGGATAAATAGACGCAAGAACTAATTAATGGTGGAAATCCGGCTGTGTCTTGCAGGTCACCCAAGCAGCTCCAACCTACTCAGCACTTCCTGGATTTCACGTGAGGCTTTTCAAAAACAAAGCAGGGAATCCATTCGACAGCAAGTCTGTAGCAACTGGAGGATTTTGATGTGAAGGCAGAGGATGGTTATCTAAACCTTCCACCTGCAATCAGGCAGTGGAGAGACTTTTAGTTACAATCCTATGTATTATCCCTGCCAGCTGGAACTCTGGCAGAATCTGTCTCCTCTAAAGTACTTTATCCTGTAATGTCTCGGCTTCAGTGCAGGGTTCCAGGCAGTTTTTCCCCTTATTGACTGTGTGTCTGTCCAGGCCCAGATTCCACAGCACGATATGGTGGGAGCATCCACACCCTTGTGTGCACGTCTGTTACACTGACAAACCCCCATAGTTGTGTGCCCAAATCCTATTCTTGCCTCACAGTGGCCTTGGAAGCTGAATCTGACTATCTATTGCATATAAATGTCTTGGGTGTGTGACTTGAAAAATCAGCCCTAAAATAGCCACTTCCAGTGGCCCAATTAGCTGCTTACGTACGTTAAGCTAGAGAGTGGAAGGAGCGGCTTCCTGTCTAGAGCTGTGTTCTAATTTTTGTGGATTGCTGCTGGCTCTCTGACAATTAACCCATTTTGGCTGTTTCAGTCCTCCACCACCTGGCCTGCCGGCTGCATTCCCCATTCTCACAGCCAAGGAGGTGTAGAAAAGACCCTTTGGAATCCATCAATGCCTCTCATTCCTTGGCCAGGGTTCAGCAACACGGCCCCTCCTGAGCAATGAGACAGGAAATGAACACTAGCCTGTCTTCCCTTGAGCAGCCCACTTGGCTTGCTATGCAGAAGACAGACCGCTTCTCTTAAGTATGTGAGCTGGATCCTGTTCACCCCCATTGGAATCAATAGAAAATACCCACTAATTTCAGTAGGATCAGGCCCTATGTTCTTTGTGTTATAGTAATACTTAAAGTTCAAGCCAAGAGCACAGACACAGAGTCCCTGCCCCAATGTGCTTACAATCTAGCGTGTGGGAGAAAGGAAGCATCGTTATCTCCACATTACAGATGGACAACTGAGGCACACAAAGATTAAATGACTTGCCCAAGGTCACAGAAGAAAAGTGTGGCGGGGAATTGAACTTAAGTCCTAGTGCGGTGCCTTAGCCATGAGCCCATCTTTCCTCTCTGCTGGTATGACCTATGCCCTGGCATCATACCCATGTACCCATGTTATTCCTTGACTTTAGCAAAGCTTTCGATATGGTCTCCCACAGTATTCTTGCCAGCAAGTTAAAGAAGTATGGGCTGGATGAATGGACTATAAGGTGGATAGAAAGCTGGCTAGAGCATCGGGCTCAACAGGTAGTGATCAATGGCTCCATGTCTAGTTGGCAGCCGGTATCAAGCGGAGTGCCCCAAGGGTCGGTCCTGGGGCCGGTTTTGTTCAATATCTTTATTAATGATCTGGATGATGGAATTAATTGCACCCTCAGAAAGTTCGCAGATGACACTAAACTGGGGGGGAGCGGTAGATACGATGGAGGGTAGGGATAGGATACAGAGTGACCTAGACAAATTAGAGGATTGGGTCAAAAGAAATCTGATGAGGTTCAACAAGGACAAGTGCAGAGTTCTTCCCTTAGGAAGGAAGAATCCCATGCACCACTACTGGCTGGGGACTGACTGGCTAAATAGCAGTTCTTAAGATAAGGACCTGGGGATTACAGTGGATGAGAAGCTGGATATGAGTCAGCAGTGTGCCCTTGTTGCCAAGAAGGCTAACGGCATTTTGGGCTGTATAAGTAGGAGCATTGCCAGCAGATCGAGAGGGGCGTGATCATTCCCCTCTATTTGGCATTGGAGAGGACTCATCTGGAGTACTGTGTCCAATTTTGGGCCCCACACTACAAGAAGGATGTGGAAAAATTGGAAAGAGTCCAGCGGAGGGCAACAAAAATGATTAGGGGGCTGGAGCACGACTTATGAGGAGAGGCTGAGGGAACTGGGATTGTTTAGTCTGCAGAAGAGAAGAATGAGGGGGGATTTGATAGCTGCTTTCAACTACCTGAAAGGGGGTTCCAAAGAGGATGGATCTAGACTGTTGTCAGTGGTAGCAGATGACAGAACAAGGAGTAGTGTCTCAAGTTGCAGTGGGGGAGGTTTAGGTTGGATATTAGGAAAAACTTTTTCACTCGGAGGGTGGTGAAGCACTGGAATGGGTTACCTAGGGAGGTGGTGGAATCTCCTTCCTTAGAGGTTTTTAAGGTCAGGCTTGACAAAGCCCTGGCTGGGATGATTTAGTTGGGGGAGTAGGTCCTGCTTTGAGCAGGGGGTTGGACTAGATGACCTCCTGAGGTCCCTTCCAACCCTGATAGTCTATGATTTTGCCCTCTGCACTGGTCTCAGGTTTGGAAATGAACCTGCATTCGTTTTGTGCCCTTCAGTTATCTAGCCTAAACGCTCCAGCACTGGTGAGTTATTTTTATTGCATGTTACAGCCCAAATACCTACGTCCTTTGGGATGCTGAATCCTGTCGTCTGGAATTTGAGGCGAGTAGATGAATGCCCATGGAATGACACCAGCCTTGCACAGACCTCTGGTGTGGCCTTCACTGAAATTGCACTAGAACTCTTCTGAATCTTCACCGCTAGAAAGGAAATGTTTCTGGTAGCTCAAGGGCTACCAGAGAGCTCGGGGGTGATGGTCACCGCTTTATTTTTGGCTCTTTTGTGTCTCGACTGAGGAGAGAGAAAACAGCCCGTTGCTCTGGACCTCAGAGGAGCATTATTCCAAGAAATGGCCCTGATTCCCTTGGAGAAAGCTGCCTCAGAATGAAAGTGATTCTCATTTAAGAGGCTGCAAGCAGAGAATTGGGACAGCAGGGGAGGGGTAGATAAGCCCTGAAACAAAACCGTACTGCCATGTGATTGCCCATACTGTCCAAAGAAAGAAAGGGAAAATATAGGCCGGATTGTTTCCAAGTCAAATGCTTCTATTTCCTCTCTGCTCCTCTCTATTGTCTCTCAGAAGATTAATGGCAGCGTACAGCCTCTATTTCTTGACATGCTGGCAAAGGTTCCCCCCCTTCCACTGAGGTATCTGCAAGCCCGTCTGCTCTTTACATTAATCAGCTAAGAGAACGTTACTGTCTCCCATGAATATTTCTGAGGTCCTAGTGCCTTAGATCAATGCCTCTAGCTCTCTCTAATATTCCTCCAGTGCAATGAACTTGAAGCATTACTGACAATTGGCAACAGAGCGAGTGCCGCCTCCTTAACGTACAGGTCTTTGCTCTTGCATCTCACACAGTTTAACTCAAGGCTGCTTGAAACAGCACTCGGAAAATGCAGCATCAAAGGGGACAGAAGACCTCCCTCCCCAGTTCCAATAGTGTCAAGACTTGGCACTCAGATTTATGCAATATAGAGACTCACACAGAAGACAGAGGGACCCCAGCAAAGCCTAATTCCCCTTGGCATGGTGTCTGGAGGAATATATCCTGTTTTTTCTCTGTCTCACTGACTATGCCTGGATTGACTGTTTCTTGGCCCAAAGTGCTCAATGCAGAGCTGTTTCCAAATACCCCATGTGCCCAGTAGCAAAACAGGATGAGATGAGGACTGATCAGACCAGGAGGTGGACATGTGCTTTGTCATGGGGTCTGCTTATTGGAGCAACGTGACAGGAAATTATCTAGCCGGTGTCTTCATTTCCCGAGATGGGCACAGTCCCTGTCAAGAGGCAGAGGTTCACACCTAAATGAAGGTCTCACTGCACTTTGTTTCACTTTCCTTTAAACACTTGAATGACTTGGTGGTGAATAATTCGTGTGCTGTTACATCACGATGGGGTCGTTTTCATTTTACCTGCCCTATTTTTGCTCTTTGCTGAGGTTAACGATGTGTGTAAATGTCCAATCTGCTTATTCACTCCACTTCCTTCTAGTCCCATGACTTCACTCCACTCACTGACGCCCTGCTCAATGAGACTCTTCAAGCCGTGCTGGCAGCTGCAGCTCAATCCTGCCCGGACGTGCGACTCTCAGATGAGATCATTCACACCTGCCACTGTGCTGTCTTGCGGGAGCCCTTCAGTTACTCTTGGCAGGACCTTAAGGCCTCTGTAACATGGGATAAAGCAGACACGTCGTCAAGAGCTGTCCCAACGGTTGGCTTTTTTCAAGCCGCTCTGGCTCTGCTCACTGCTGGTACAGTAAATAGGGTGGAGATGGACATAAGGTCAAAGAGCTGTCTTGGTTTCTTACCGTCTCTCTGGAATGAGCTGCTCCATCAATGGTGCAGGGCTCAGGAGTGGCTGGTGTCTACTTCAGCTGGGGTGGCAAATAGGGGAGGGCAGTACAGCTCAGTACTACGATCCCCTTACTCGTGGGAGTAGTCCCACTGCTACGATGTCTGGTGCCAGGATGCACAGGGTGAACTCTTTCAAGTCAGGGACTGTTGGTTCCCTATGACATGCCAAGCTCATTTCTGGGTACAAGAAGATTAATAATTGAAGTCGATAGGACTGCTCTTGGGATCAAGATAAATAGCCATTGCATGAAATCTACAAAGCTCGGGCGTGGGTTGGAAAGCGGAATGATCTCGGTGCGATGATGTCTTTAGGCTCCAAGTCAGCATTACCCCAACGACAAATCGTTGAAGGAAAACACCCCTTATGTGTCTTAGAGGCAGGCTGCAACCTGGTGAGCCCTGGCCAGTTGCTAGGGGAGGATGTTTTCTGTTTTGAGGCAATAGATAGCCGATGAGCCTTTTTGCACGGAAGGTGGAGATTGTAAATGTTCCCATTAAACCCAGCTTCACCCCAACTAGACTGCTCCCCACACCCATCCACTCTGCTCTTCCTTGCACTCCGTATTGCAGTGAGCAGCAAAAGAAGGGAAAATCCATCTTTCTTTTGGCTCCTGCTGGATAATGGAATTCTTCTAACCCAGTGCCAATGGGCTGGCTGGGGAGGGTATGTTTGGAGAAGGCTGCAGCTGTCTTCTCCCCTCCATCCCCCTTGAGCATGCTGTGGTCATCCCTGCAGTCTGTTCCTTCGGAGTCTGTCTCCAGCCCAAGTAGACCCCTTCCTCCATGGCAGAGCAATGTAACGGCTGCAGCACCGGCAGCCAAGCCACGTAATGGTATCCTATGAAACTGCCACAGACTCGCAAGATTAGCCCCCTGTCATTGTGCCAATGTAAACTGCACAGTTGGCTTGAGTCTGGAGTAACGAGGCGGCTTTTACACTAGATCTACATGATTGATGTGCTGGAATTTGACAAACTCCAGAAACGAAAGGAGGATTTTAGCAGTGACGGGGGCAGGGAGGGGGGAAATCACTGGGATTGTTCCCAAGGGAGCCTCACAAAGAAACCAGTCTAGCAAGGCACCTGTTGCTCGTGGCTCAAACCTGTGCTTGCAGTGTTCAGTGCAGCGCCCTGCCCTGTCTGAAAGGGTTCTTTCCTGGACACGTCTCATGACAGGATGCCAGGAGAAGCCTGGTGGTTTAGGAGTGAGAGATACTGAGTTAGCTGGCCAAGGATTAATGGTTTTCTTTTCAGGCTGAATTGGTGTGGTGTGCATGGCCTCATAGGGAGATAAAACTGGTGGGTTTGAACCTACGTCACTCATGGCAACAAGTCATGTTAAACTGATACTCCTCTAAGGAAGGATGCAGAAGAGGCAGTAGCCCAGGGGAGGAAAGGAAGCACTTTTTCATGCTCGTACGCTGACTCATGGAACAGAATGAGCTTTGCTCCTATACACTTTGCTGCTTATATTTTATAAAATACAACAATCAAGGCTACATTTTTAATGCTAGTCTCTGGAATTGGGCCCACAAGTTTTGTTCCTGTGTGCAAACTACATTTGCAAAATCTGTATTGAGCAGGCAGATGGGTAATGGCTTTGCACGAGCAATAGTCTGCTTGGGCATGCAATTACCTGTTGTGTGTGAGCAGTGATCGTACTGCATAGTCTGAATTTTCAGAAGGGCTGAGGCCCAGTCTGCCTCCTGCAAATGCTGGTTAATTCTATGTCTGCAAAATGAAGTATTCCTGGAAATGTGAGTGGGGAACAGTGACGCATAGGCCACTTGGCAAAGTGTCCCCCATTCTTTGCAAGCAGCTCTTGTCTCAGACCTGACAGACCCTCTACATCAAATACATTGGTTCCAGGCAGGGCCGGCGCTACCATTTAGGCAAACTAGGCGGTTGCCTAGGGTGCCAAGATTTGGGGGCGCCAAAAAGCAGTGCCCCCAATTTTAAAAAAAAAATTTTTTTACAGCGTTCCTACGCCCCCTCCCTGAGCGCAGGGTCTCCGCTCCACTTCTCCCGCCTCCCAGGCTGGCAGCACCAATCAGCTGTTTGGCGCCGCAAGCCTGGGAGCGGAGGAGAATTAGAGCGGGGGTGGCGTGCTCGGGGAGGAGGCGGAGCAGAGGTGAGCTGGGGTGGGAAGCTGCTGCACGGCTCCCTGGGGGGGAGCTGCCGCGGGGGGGGAGGGGGCGTGCCTCAGGGCAGGGAGCTGCCGGGGGGGGGGTGCCTCAAGGCTGTGGGGGGGGGGTGCAAGGTGGAAGTTTCACCTAGGGCGCGAAACTTCCTTGCACCGGTCCTGGTTCCAGGTATTTGTAACATCAGAGGAGCAGCTTGTGTTTATATTGTTGTACTTTGCATTGCATCAATTGTACTGTATTGATTTAATTAGGCAGTGGTATACAATAATACTTTGCACATAAGCAATGCCTTTCCAGCCAACAATCTGAGCTATTTATAAGGCTGTAGTACCTGAACATCGCACAATCTTTAATGTCTTCATCCAGACAATGCCCCCCCCGCCACCCCCGGCGACAGGGCAGTACTATTATCTGTATTTTATAGGTGGGGGAGTTGAGATGCAGAGACTAAGGGTACGTCTACCCTGCAATTAGATACCCACAGCTGGCCCATGCCAGCTGGCTCGGGCTAAGGGGCTGTTGGTTTGGTTGCAGCCCAAGCTCTGGGACCCTCCCACCTGGCAGGGTCCTAGGGCCTGGGCTCCTGCCCAAGCCTGAACGTCTGCACCACAATTAAACAGCCCCTTAGCCCGAGCCTCGTGGCACTAAGTCAGCTGGCAGGGGCCAGTCACGGGTTTTTAACTGCAATGGAGACAAACCCTAAGTGACTTGCCCAGGATGACATAGGAAGTCTGTGGCAGAGCAGGGAATTGAAGGTAGAATGGCTGAGTTAGTGCCTGACCCATCCTCCCTCTCTTCTCTTCCTCAAAGTTATGTCTGAAGGGGAAATTGAGGCACAGGAAGACTAAGTGATGCATCCAAAGTCAGAGCCAGGACCAATATCTGGGCCTCCTGGCTCCCAGTTCCATATCCAACTATGAAAGCAGCCTAGCTGTGTGGTGATAGTGGAGTTACCTGTTGGAGGTCAGCCAGTGAAAATGAATGTGCTCTGCTAATTGAGTATATGCTTGTCAATTTATACAATCCGAAAGCAGACCAAGAATTTGCCAATGATCCAGCTGTACGGACAGCCTGATCCCCAGCTCTGCTGGATTTCTTATCAGCGCAGCTGAATGGGTTGGAGAGGGCACAAAAGTGTCTTAGAGAAGAGCAAAGATGTCTCAAATCTCATGGCCAGCCAGGGCGTAATCTGGCTCCTGGGGTAACTCAGAGCAGCCATAAAGGGCCATTCTGCAGCTGGGGATTGCTGGAGTGCAGTGGCACTCCAGCCATGTCACTTTCCCCTTGCTACATCCTACAGATACTGACGGATAGTGACCTTCCCCAGAGCAGGCAGCCTTCCCGCTCTTCAGTGCAAGTGAAGAAGGCAATGACATGTGCGAAGTCTAGTTTAGTGACCTATTGCCTTCTGGCATAACGTGATATTCAAAATGCATTTCCACTGGTGCCCTACGTACAACACCAAATACTGCCAGTCCTTCAAAAGCATCAAGGCGTCATTGGATTGTACGGCAGTGCTGCCCAGTGGCCAGAGCGGATGACCTGGAGTCCCGAATCCTGACTTGGACAATTGTAAACTGACTTACCATCTGTGAAAGAGGCGTAATAATACTTGTCTACCACCTGGGGGTGTTGTGAGGCGCTGTTAATTCATGTTTGTAAAGAGCTTTGAGATCCTTGGATGGAAGGCTCTAGAGAAGTGTCAAGTATTATTTATTAGCAGTTGGCTAGTGCTGGAAGGAGCCGCAGGACCCGGGCTAGAAAGGGCTAGCAAAGAAGCTGATGCATTTCCTTCTGTAATTTACACACCCACTTTTCTCAGGATATTTTCATGTAAAAGGCAGCGCTGGGTGCTCACCTCAGCGAACAAATATTACAGGCTCACTGCCCTACTGCACTGGCACTCTGAGCAGAAGAATTTTCTTCATCCCCACTACACGATAAAACCAACTATTCTCTTTTGCTCTCCTTGAAGGTCGAGGCTGCCAAGTGCCTTGAAAGGCTTTTGTTTTAGAAGCAAAGAAACGCTGCCCTGGTGTGTAACGGCACTGCCTCACATGGCCACACCGGCTTTTAATGTCCGGCTTGGAGAGGATGGGACGGAGCCACTGACAAGTCATGGAAAACTTAGCGAAACCTTTCTATTTACAGACAACTCAGCGGCTATATCAACATGCTCTGTGTCTCTCCTCTGTTTGGTACCAAGGACGTTTGCCTGTAAACAGGATCTTTAGTGCTTAGGAGTTGTTCTGCCTGTTCCCCACCTGCAGTCAGAATTAGAGATCAGGGAAAATAAGAGCCAGGTCAAACATTTCTTGGCTCACATTGTGATCAATGACTACTTATTGCGCCTGGAATAAGGCCTATTTGACAGGAAGCAAGAAAACCATCAGTCTTCTCCTCCCTCTGCTGGTGGCAAAACTTTCAAGGGCTGGGAATCTGTACATTTCCCTTTGCTACTCAGTGCCCACCTATGCTGGGTCAGTCTGACAGGAGGTGCAGGTGACGCAGAATGGGAGGAAGAGAGGAAATCAGCATTGGGACGCACAGAACGAGAGGAGAAGAGGGACCCAGGGAAATAGAAACTCAGACCTGGGCGGAGCACAACAAAGAATGGGAGCACAGTATGAGAGGAGCAACCTGACAGGCAAGAGAAATGAAGGACACAGGAGGAGGACACAGAATGGGAAGGATGATGTAGGAGAAGGCAGGTGTGGGGCCACATAGAATGGGCCCCCAGGGCTGGACACAGGTGCACTCTAGGAAGAGAATGTACTCTGTGGCCCAGCAGTGGTGCTGATAGACTCCCGAGGTGGCTCTTGACTGACGGGGGGAGGGATAGCTCAGTGGTTTGAGCATTGGCCTGCTAAACCCAGGGTTGTGAGTTCAATCCTTGAGGGGGCCACTTAGGGATCTGGGGCAAAATCAGTACTTGGTTCTGCTAGTGAAGTCAGGGGGCTGGACTTGACGACCTTTCAGGGTCCCTTCCAGTTCTATGAGATGGGTATATCTCCATATTTTTTATATATATATTAATAGGTGTTGTATGGGACAGGGGGCGAGAGTATCCAATGGCTCCAGTATGAACTGAGAGAACCCCCGTGGATAGCAGTAGCCTTCTCCGGTGGAATCCAGTGGGGCATGAATGCACATCACGGGGCCAGTACCATGTGAGACGATGAGCTAGTGTGAGACTGCAGGGCTATTTTTAGGCTGCTGACTATATTCTGTATCATGCTGTGGAAGCTCTGACTGGCACTACACCCACGGGGGTACGGGGGTATAATAAAGGTGTGACACCTGGCAGTGGGCGTCGGACTCGACTTAGTTCCTGGCTCCAGACACCTGACACGTGCCAGGGTTACAGAAGGTTCTATAGTCCCCATCACATGGCAGGGGTCAGCATCCACTAGCTCCTGCCATTACTGTTACAGAGTCCAGGGTCCAAGTTCTTCAACTCTGGGCCCCAAGTTTTGAAGCGGTCTCAGCACGGGTTCTGGCTGATCTTGACATGGTCAGAGAATAATCAACATTCACCTCTTCCTAAAAGTCTCCCCTAAATAATGGAGTGGAAGGGGAGTGAAGTCACATTTGTGTAAAAGACTCTGGGTTAGAATAAGGGAAGGGACTTTAGTCCTACTTTGAACTGATTTCACTTTGATAATCAGCCATGTATCAGTGTCTCCTGTAGTACAGCATTTAGAAATGCTGATGATTGGATGCAGTGTGGTTGTAGCCGTGCTGGTCCCAGGATATTAGAGAGACAAGGTGGGTGAGGTAATATCTTTTATTGGACCAACTTCTGTTGATGAAAGAGATGAGGTTTTGAGCTTACACAGAGCTGTTCCTCAGGTCGGGGAAATGTTCTCAGACTGTCACAGCTAAGTACTGTAGAAGTTGGAACAGATTGTTTAGTATAAGAAGTTAACACACATTTTAAGGGACCATCCAAGGTGAAATGGCCAGTTAACACCTCTCCAGACATAGGTGGGAAACGAGAGGGGGAGAAAGTGTGTGTGGGGGGGGGGGCAGGGTAAGGGGTTCTAGATTGCTGTAATAAACCAAAAATCGAGTGACTCTGGTCAGTCTGTGATATATATTTTTAGTGTCTAGCAAAGGTACGAATTTAAGCTCCCAAGCTTGTCTTTTGAAGGTGTTGTGCAGGTTTCCTTTGAGGATGATGACTGATAAGTCAGATGTAGAGTGATCGCTTTGTGGAAAGCATCTACCCAACAGAACCCTATAGCCACCTATATACAAGAAACCTATGGTCACCCCACCTACCTTCATCGATCCAGTAACCACCCCAAACACACCATGAAATCTGTTCCCTCCAGCCAGGCACTCGGATACCCCAGAATGTGCTGTGAGGAGGAATTCTGGGATATCCACCTTAACACACTTAAAACCACCTTCACCAAACAAGGACACTCCACCAGAGAAGTAGATTGCATCATGGAACAGGCCACCCAAATACACTGAGAGAACCTGCGTCAATATGGAAATAAAACCCCTCTGACTACACACCTCTACTTGTCACCTACCACCTAAGTTCCCTCTAAGCTGCATGGCTGTGCAATAGGCTAGCAAGGGCTGCGCAAGTGTGCAGCGGAGAGAGGCGCCTTTTCCCCGGGCTGCAGCGGGGAGAGAGGGCTGGGGGGAGTCCTCTCTCCCCGCCGCAGCCCCAGAGCAGCCTGCACCCCAAACCCCTCATCCCCGGCCCCACACCAGAGCCCTCACCCCCCTGCACCCTAACCGTCTGCCCTAGCCCTGAGCCCCTTCCCAAACCCCTCATCCCAAGCCCCACCCCAGAGCCTGCACTCCCAGCCAGAGCCCTCACCCCACAACCCTTTGCCCCAGCCCAGAGTCCCCTCCCACACTCCGAACCCCTCGCCCCACCCCTGCCACACATCACCTCCATATTGGTGCACATAACAAAATTAATTCCACACATGGATGTAAAAAATTAGAGGGAACATTGTCTATCACCCCACAAGTGGAATCCATACGGTGTATCATTAAACAATTACAGTGCATATTCAATGGGGAGCATGTCCTAAATGAAATCTTTCCTGAACCCCCACTTCTGGCCTTCAAACAATCCCCCAACCTCTCTAAACGCATCATCTGAAGCAAGCTTCCCACAGACCAGGCCACACCAACTCAAAGCAGCACCAGACCCTGCCAGAACAACAGATGCAAAACCTGTAGACATATCTCCATGGCTATGATGATCAGAACCACCCGTGACACACCTTTCAAGATCCATGGGTCCTACACATGCCTATCACAACAGGTGGGTGAAACCAGACAAGCACTACACTCAAATGAACTTGCACAGAAAAATGATAAAAGACAAAAACACCAAATGCCCGGTGGCCAAACACTTTTCATAACTGACCTCTCAGTCCTCATCCTTACAGGAAACCTGAACAAGGCTTTCAAAAGATGAGCCTGGGGACTTAAATTCATAACTTTGATAGATACTAAAAATCATGGTCTTCATAGAGACACTGGATTTATGGCTTATTACAATAAGCTATAACCCACTAACCCCTTCCCCCCAGCTTTTATTTTCGCCTTCACTCCTATGCCTGGAGAAGTGGTAACTGGCCACGTCGCCTAGAATGGCATAGGTAGTGTCTACACAGAAACACTACAGTGCAGCAGCTGTGCCCCCGTAGGGTTTCAAGTGTAGACTCTTGAAACCTCTAGACTTAGCCCATGTCTACACTAGCAAGCTCACAGCGGCACAGCTGTCCTGATGCAGCTGTGTCGCTGTAAGATCGCTTGTGTAGCTGCTCTATGCCGCAGGGAGAGAGCTCTCCTGTCAACATAATTAACCACCTAAACGAGCGGCAGTAGCTATGTCGGCGGGAGAGCGTCTCCCACCGACATAGCCCTGTCCACACCGACACTTCTGTTAGTGTAACTTATGTCGCTCAGAGGGGTGTTTTTGTCACATCCCTCAGCAACATACGTTACACCGACAAAAGTGCTAGTGTAGACACAGCCTTACATGTCACTCGTCATTCATGGATCTCAGAGCGGGGGTAGGGATCATCATTACTATTTTATAGATGGAAAACAGAGCTTACAATAATAACAGGAGTACTTGTGGCACCTTAGAGACTAACAAATTTATTAGAGCATAAGCTTTCGTGGGCTACAACCCACTTCTTCGGAGAAGTGGGTTGTAGCCCACGAAAGCTTATGCTCTAATAAATTTGTTAGTCTCTAAGGTGCCACAAGTACTCCTGTTATTTTTGCGGATACAGACTAACACGGCTGCTACTCTGAAACAGAGCTTACAATGTGTCCATGATTTGTCCAAGACTTCACACTGACTCATCGTCAGAGGCAGGACAAGGACTTGGGCTCTCCTTTACATTCCCCATCTCTTTTTCTACCATGTTCTTTTGCCAGCAGCCTAAAGCGATTGTAACTGTCGCACTAGACAATTAGCCTGCAAGCTATGAAACAGCCATGGGGCTGCTAGACCTGCGCTCTCTGTCTCGCGGGGGAGCAGCAGAAAGTGGATGTGGCCAATGGGGAATGCTGAGAATGCAGATTGGGCATGCGTCACCCATACAGAGCCCAACCCCCAGTTCTGTCTCTGGGGCAGAGATGGGTCGGATGCCATGTCATACTGCGCATACATCCAGCAAAGGAATGGGTGGTGGCTGGGCCCTGATTTGCTCGCCCGGTGTGTATTTCGGGGCCATAAAAAGAGGCGTAAGGGCTCTAAGAGAGAGAAACATTTAAGAGAGAAATAAGTGTTTCTGCCTCTCCTCCCCCAACAAACTAAAGTGCAGCGTGTGAATCATACAGATTGGCTGTTTCCTGTCTTCAAGCACCTATTCCCTGTGTTAGCCACAACCGAAACAAGAATGATGGGCTGAGTGCCGTCAGCAGCGTCTGCCAGGAGCGTCAAGTGCATTTCCTGCATTTAAAGAACAAATGAAAGCCAGCAAGTGCATGACTGAGATCACAGTCCCCCAGCCAAGCTCTGCTTTTACTTCCAGACACGCAATCCTAGGTAGCAGTGCCAGCGCTGGGGCTTTACCAAGCCTGCAGTCCTGCTGCATTCCTCCCAGCCAACCTAAGGCAACTAGAAATTTGAAGGCTACTCCCACCTTTCCATCTAGTAAAAAGTTTCTAGGCCTTTCCCTTGGGGAGACAGCCTGGAAATTGTCGACCAATGAAAACGGAATGCAAGGCATTAAAGAACCAGGTCGCTGGGCTCTATTTCAGGCTGGGGCTCATAGATCAGAGAGGTGGGGCTTAGAGATCTCTCTCTCCAGTTTGGTGTGTCTTCCTAAGGCTCTTCTCACTCACCCTCACCAAAATCCTCAGGCCGGCCCTCTGTTGAGACCGTGGTGGGAAGGGATATGTTCTATTTGGGCTGGATGAGGCAGACACATGGTTTTCACACACCCTACCCCAAAGAGGTTAGGGCTGGGTCTATTGTCTAGCCATGGGCTGAACAGCAGAGAATAGTACAGCGCTCTGCTATTGGCATCAACACGGGAGATTGCCCCATCTCTGTATGCCCCTGCAGCACGCTGATTCTCCAATGGAGTGGACAAATCAGGGAGGATAAAATAAGCAATAATCTAATTCTCTTTGGAGGCATGTAACATTTTTAGTTGCTGTTTCCTCAGTCAGCAGTTGGAGCTGAAGTAGTGCGAGACAGGCTGGTCTCAGGCCACTTCCGGGGAAGCAGGAAAATCTCTCACAAGAGCCTGTTCAACTGAGGATAGTGCCGGCCCAGTTTTGCCGACTTCCCAGATTTGCTGGCCTGAGAGCCATCTCCACAGAGATGCTGAACAGCCAGCTCTAACTGGGAATTACAGGTGCTTGACATCTCTCAGCATTGGGTCCGAAGGACTCTGCTCTGCTCCCACTGAAGTCAGTAGTGCGTTCGGATGGTCAGCACGGTTCTGTTTCCATAGACAGAGCAAACAGCCTGTGCAAGAAATGACTTTTATTGTCGATGAAGGAGAACGACAAAAAGAAAGGGGGGGGGTGTGCGCATGTGTGCACACATTTCCTGTGTAACGTGCTGCAGCAACTGTGCGAACAAAATGACTGGTCTCTGCAGACAAATTTCTAGGTCCTCAAAGATCTATAGGCACTGAGTTAGGTGCCTTAAAATCCCTTTGCGGATCTGGCACAAGCGTACCTAGACATTTAAATGGGCCCTGCACAGAAAACAGAGGGGTAACATTTTCCAGCTACACTCTCCATGAACACCGCACAGGATCTGGCTCCGAGGGCTATCTGTCCTCTTGCTCAAGATTGTTTAAAGCTGGATCAGGCAGAATAATGAACTACCTTCTCGACTGTTAGCCGCCCCCGGGCAGGCACTGTGTCTATCTGGGTTGTACGGTTCACAGCACAACAAGACCATGGCCCAGGGTGGCTGGGGCATAATGACAATAATCTTTGATTTAAACAGCAGTTTAAAGTTTTGCTGCACAAACTATCCACTACCAAGAAAAAGTCTCTTCTTCAGCCGGAAGAGAGGACATTCCATGGGCCCCAATCCCCCGGATTAAAGGTGATCTGTCCGTTCAGTAAAAGCTGCCACGTTAGCAGCGTGACTTCTACCGTGGCAAACATTCGCGATCATTTTAAAGCTCAGTGATCAGTGTTAAAAAGTCAAGTTGAAAACAAAACCTACCATAAAGCCGCCTATTAGCATTTAAATGATGCGATCTTAAGCAAAGCGCTCCGGGAAAGCCACTGCTGCCAGCTGTTGATAACTGCTCTCAGTGAAGGCAAGCCCACCATTAACTGCAGTGGCAAGACCCAGTCCGCGGCGGTTATTATTACTGTAAACGCTGCTCAGCGGGTTACAATAACCGCAGGGTTTAATTAAAACAATGCGGCAGCGGGCTGAATGGCTGCATTGTGCTCAACAAGCGGGGTGGGGGGGAAATCCATTGTTTCCTCCTGGGGAACTGCCATCTTTTTAGTATTCAGCATTCAGGACATCGCTTCGTAGGTTTAAGGTAAACATTGGCACGAGCTCAAAGTGCCCAGGGCTCTCTGAGTGCACCCACGAGACGCTCCCTGGCCGGGCCGAGAAAAGCGCTTGCTAATACTTCTAGCGCGCAGTACAAATTGAAGAGCACAGAGGCTAGCAGGCGGTAGAGCACTATTTATCTTACGGTGGCCCCTAGAGACCCCCCCCCAGCCAAAATTAGGGCTATATAATATAAATGCCATTGGGCTGAACATACACGCAGGAGGAGGCTGTCCCTGCCCTGTGGCGCTTACAGTCTAAACACAACAGAAGCATTATTATCCCCATTTTACAGATGTGGCGCTGAGGCCCAGAGGGATGAGGTGACATACCCAAGGGCACAGAAGAAGTCGGTGGCAAAAACAAGAACTGATTCCAGACCCCCCCTCAGTCCATTGCCTTAACTAAAAGTCCATCCTGCCTCTCTAGCCAAGCCCAAAGCGTCCATCTCTAAGGGCAACCGGAAAACCTCCAACTTTTCAGTCAGGATGAAAAGCTGACCAGCACAGCTATTTGAGGGGTCCCCGTATGGTTACTCACGGGCCAGAGGAGTAGTCCTTATAATGAGGACATTGTAGCATCAAAGCACTTAAAAGCAATAATTATTTAACCCTTCCCCCACCCCTCAGAAGGCAGGTAGGGATTATTCTCCCCGTTTTTCCGACAGAGAAAACAAAGGCAGAGTTCACTGATTTGCTCAAGCCACTATCCGAGCTGGGATTAGAACTCAGGCCTTCTCTGTCAAGGCACATAGGGGTGGGGCGGTTACATTAAAATGCAGCCTATTGACTGCAGGGATTGATGTCACTGGCGGGTGTGTGACGCTGGAGAGACGCCGAGGGAGCAAGTGCAGATGCTGCTTTGTAATGGTAAGACATGAACGTGGCCCCCTAGCCCATGCCCCTGTGTGCATGGTAGGCCCAATATGTTCATGTCGCAGGCCGTCACAAAGAGCACATCCTGGTGGTGTCGCCTCCAGAGCATATCCTGGAGCAAGCGGTCTTAGTGTTCCCCTTTGCCTTCCCTTTCCAGTTTGCTAGTCAGGGCAATTAACTGACAATGAGCTCTCTGGAATGAGGTGAGTAAGGCCATTGGAGCACTAGGCCAGCAGAACGAGGGCTAAGAGGGCTCCCTTTGCAGAGCTCTTGGCAAAATCCCTCTGTTTCACAGTCTGAGATCAAACAGGGTGTGCAGGGCATTCTGCTCTGAGCATCCAACCCAGCATCGTCGGGCTCCTGCCTCTTTCCATTTGACCCAGGGCAGGTGTATCCAGTGTGCCAGGCAACTTCACAATGGCCAGAAGGGGCTCTGACCCAGAGAAGGAAACTTGGAATCGCCATTGTAAATGTAACGTCCACCCTAGGATATTGACACAAGCACAGGAAGCATGCGCGCTCTCTCTCTCTCTCTCTCTCTCTCTCTCTCTCTCACACACACACACACACACACACACACACACACACACACACACACACACACACACACACACACACTTAAAACCCAGCCCAATATATACATTTGCTAAGAAAATATACTGTGTCAGAGTGACCATTTTGCTTGCAATTGCAGTTTAGTTGTGTTTAACTACATCACTGAATTACAATTTACAGATCTGGGGCCGGATGCCAATACCCTTATTCACAATGAACCTCACTCCATCCAGAGTCCCCTTAGAGTCGCTCAAGTTCCCTTCCTCGGAGCACAGGGGCCTGCCTGTGCAGCACTGGGATTTAGGGCTCTTCTATTCTGTCAGTCATTCTCCATGCTGTCCAACCAAGGCTTTCCAGGCCGAGTTCAGATCAAATTCCCATCTGCCCGTATGCTATTTCCACGCCTGTTCCATATACAGCATGTATCACAAATCATTGTCAGTGCAGGGGGTCAAGTCCTGGTGCTTCTGAAGTCTATGACTGTAATAACTACCGTGTGTTCGACTTCGCTTGTGCACCATGCTCTCACTATGGTTCACACCTTCAGGGATAGGTTGTGCAACCAAATCCTTATGCACAAATATGAGCTTTTACTCACCCAAGTAGTCCTATTGATGTCAGCATAGGGATATGCTCATGCAAGCCCTCACCATCTAGCAACGTCGCTTGCTCTACTTAGAATGGTATTTTGCCCCTTTCTGGGGCACATCAGTTCCGTTCCATCCCAGCGCTTGTGTATCTTCTGAATGTGAGTAGCGAAGGGCTGGGAGATTAGAGCCAGGCTCGTGCAAAGCCAGCTCGGGAGCTTGACGTTTAACGTGGCAGTTGCCCAGCACTTCCCAAATTGGCTGTTTATTGATGCAGCCGACGTCTGCGTTAAGTGTCATGGGAACGTTCGGCGATAGCGATGTAATTTGCTTTTCAGTGGCGAGGTTAATAGAGCCCTCATCGCTGGGACCACTTGACCTAAAGCGTCTGCCAAAATTAACTATGAAAATAGAACAAGAAATGATTGTGCGACGCAGAGTAATTTAATGTGTATGCTGTTAATAAGGCGCCAGGAGAGAGATTTTTAGCTATAGACAAATAGCATGTCAGTGCGAGTTATCTGGGCTGGGGGCCCTTGTTCCTGAGTGTTTGAGGGAAGAATAATGGATCCATAAAAAATGGAAAATAATTAAGAAACCTCTGGTCCTTGGAGTATATAGTCCAACACCATCTCCAGCCCAGGGCTGCTGCCAGCTGCTGATGCTATCAAGAGCCCTCTCCATTTGGGGGCCGTGTTTGGGTCAGTTGTCTGTGTCCAAAGGCCATCACAGACTAGGCCAATGGGCTCCATGCAGGGGCGGAGGGTCACCTGACTGGAGCTCCTTGTAGGATTGACCTTAGACCTTGGTAAGGCATTTGACTTGGTGTTGCACAACACTCTGTAGCACTATACAACATCAACAGAGCCACTATGAAATGGATTAAGAACTGGCCAGCTGACAGAGCTCACAAAGTAGTTGTAAAATGGGAATCCCCATCGAATGGAGCTTCCGCTGGCCTGAGGCTAGTCAACATTTCTATCAAAAAGTCAATAGAAAAGCACTGCTGCTAAAATGTGCAGATGACACAATGATTGGCGGAGTGGTGACTAGTGATGAGGACAGGGTCGTTATTCACAGTGATCTGGATCACACGGTGAGCTGGGCTCATTCAAACAAGGTAAGTTGAATACAGCCAAATGCAAAATCATACATCTAGGAACACAGAATTCGGGCCGTGGCTTCAGAATGGGGGGCTGGATTTAGGGGTCATAGCAGACAAGCAACTCAACACGAGCTCCCAGTGTGTTGCTATGGTAAAGAGTGCTAATGCGACCCTTGGATGCATAAACAGGCAGTAGTGAGTTGAAAGGTAACTGAACTTGTGTGTGTGGCATTGAGGAGCCTGATGCTGGAATACTCAGTCCAGTGCTAAAGTCCACATTTTAAACAGGATGTTGAAAAATTGGCGAAAAGATCTAAAACCTGATTTGAGGCTCGGGAAAATTCCTTACAGGGAGAGACTGAAAGAGCTCAAGCTACTTAGCTTATCAAAAAGTAAACCAAGCCAATTTTTTACTAGGTACCCTTTTTTCACAGTCGATACAGACAACAGCATTCTGGTTCTTGGGCAATTGTTGCACGACAATGCTTGTAATCCAAAGCACTTCAGACCTCACAACTGACTGAGTGGCATTTAAAATTTGCCTTAAATCACTAGAGAGAATGTGAATGCTTTATTTACTGTCCCGGTCAGGACTTCATTCCCGCTGTTTTGACTGATAGTACACACGCATGTTTGAACACCTTGCCGCTATGAATTTTGTTTTGCAGGGCGGTTGTATGGGCAGGAGAGTCTGCATCCGAAACACACTATTATTATTGCTGGTGGTGGTTGTGTTAGAGTAGCTCTGAATGATGCCAGTCAGGATCTGGGCCCTATATTGGAGGATGTTGTACAAGACTATAGTAAAAGACTGTCCCTGTCCCAGATTGCTTATAGTCTAAGACGCTGACCCTGCAATGTGATGTGTGTAGGCAATAGGGCTCTGCACAGGTCCAGGGGTCTGCCCACAAGCATTGCATTGCAGGACTGGGGGCTACATAGGTGAGACAAATGCAGGAAAAGGGAAAAGAATGTAACATGCAAGCCAGGGGCCAGGTCTCCTATTGACATAATAAGAACTAGTTAATTCAAGAACTAGGGGCCACCAAATGAAATTAATGGGCAGCAGGTTTAAAACAAATAAAAGGAAGTTCTTTTTCACACAGCGCACTGTCAACCTGTGGAACTCCTTGCCTGAGGAGGTTGTGAAGGCTAGGACTATAACAGGGTTTAAAAGAGAACTAGATACATTCATGGAGGTTAAGTCCATTAGCCAGGATGGGTAAGGAATGGTGTTCCTAGCCTCTGTTTGTCAGAGGGTGGAGATGGATGGCAGGAGAGAGATCACTTGATCATTGCCTGTTAGGTCCACTCCCTCTGGGGCACCTGGCATTGGCCACTGTCGGAAGACAGCATACTGGGCTGGATGGATCTTTGGTCTGACCCAGTATGGCCATTCTTATGTTCTTATGACATCAGTGGAACCAGGATCGTTCCCCAGTATGGATTGTTAGTTCCATGGCAGCTATTATTACTATCATTTTTACAGGATTATGGCCTTGATTCAAGGTATTAAGCATTTACTAATTTATTATTAACTTAACTTTAATAGGCCTACGCATGTACTTGACTGCAGAGCTGTTCATTTTAGCCCCTGTTTATGTTAGTGCAAAAGGGGCCCGGAACATTCTGTATTTGAATTCAATATTTATTTATTTATTTGCCCCTGGACCACCTCTGCTGTGCAGCGATGCCACTTGCCAACATGCGATGTGGCACTGAAAACGTACAACAATACACCTGACAGGGGATCAATAATATTATGGGCTGGACTAAACACTGTTGTGGGTCAAATGCGCCTGCTACCTTCCATTCAGCGTAAACGTCAAGAAGCCATTGTCATCAGGCGGATGAAAAAATGGCAACAGCATCCAAAAACACAGGCACATGGAAGCCCTGAGTAGAAGGTGAATCGTGTAACCGCCGGGGTTTAAAATGGTGGTGCTGGGGCGTTGATTGGTGGAACTGTTTGGGGCGGGGGTGAGCCTGAGGGAGGGAGACGGGACAAGCCGGAGGAAGGCAGGCTGAGGAACAGCCTAGACAAGCATGGGGCATGGCCCTGCAAGGAGCTAGAGAGAGGCCTTCTGGGTCATGTGCTGGCTAAAGAGTCTTGGGGCTGTGCACAAACAAGCCATCCCCTGATTTCGGGTCCCCCTGCATTCAGAGACGCAGGACTTTGTACAGTCCTTATGAATAAACAAGATTGTGTCAAAGAAAATACAGGGCCAGACTCCGTCGTCAATTTCTATCCCCAGGGGCACCTGCAAAGCCCCAAACTCCGACCAGCCATTCGGGTTGAAAAGGGGTAACGGTAGCAAGACAGAGTGCCCCATCCCATGCCAAATATTTGTATTTAAATACATTGCCATCTGTGCTCTGTCTAGAGACCAGAGAGGCTCTCATTTAGCAAAGCACCATAGCACATGCCCAGCTTTAAGCCTGGGAGTATTCCCGCTGAATTCAAACGAAAACTACTGCATGCAAATACAGCACACGCCCAACTCCTTTTGCACTAATCTACACAGGTGCTAAAATAAACAGTTGGGCAGTATAATCGCCTCCCCAGCAGAGAAGGCAAAGCCCCTGCAGAGCCTCTAGCACACCTCAAAGGAAAGAGAACACTAATTAATTAATGATGATTAATAATAATAAATACTTTGCTAGGTCCCCATGTTTCTGCAAAACCCACTGGAACTAGTTTGCACTGTTGGCTGCATTAGCAACTTCTCTTTCGAGTAATAGTTTCAATTTGATTTCTGCTGGAAATTTAATTCCGTTGTCCCTGTTTCTGTATTTATTTAAATCAGATCATCCAACAGATGTGAACAACAATTCTCCACTTCCGAATCACTCTGTTCTCTGCAAAATTTTAGACTAACCAATGGATGAATGAACGGTTAAAGTATTATTTAGATGTATGGAACATTAACTCCTATGTATTCTGGGTTAAATCCTGCATTTAATACAATTATTACTGTGCGTGTGAAATGTTTATCTAGCCACAGCTGACTATGAATTATCGATAGAACAGTTTGATTATGCAAATGTTATTTATTAGCTTGGCAGCTAAGGCCCCAGTTCAATAATGCACTTAAGCCAGAGGTGGGAAAACTACAGCCCGCGGGCCACATCCGGCCCGTGGGACCCTCCTGCCCGGCCCCTGAGCTCCTGCCCCGGGAGGCTAGCCCCCGGCCCCTCCCCGCTGTTCCCCCTCCTCCGCAGCCTCAGCTCACTCCGCCGCCGGCACAATGCTCTGGGTGGTGGGGCTGCGAGCTCCTGGGGCAGCGCCGCTGCAGAGCCCGGCCTGACCCAGTGCGCTGTGCTGCGCGGTGGCGTGGCCTGGCTCCAGCCGGGCGGCGCGGCTGTAGCGCTGCCAGTCACCAGTGCTCCAGGCAGCGCGGTAAGGGGGCAGGGAGCAGGGGGATTGGATAAAGGGCAGGGGAGTCCGGGGTAGTGGTCAGGGGGCGGGGGTCTTGATAGGGGTCAGGGCGGTCAGAGGGCGGGGAACAGGGGGGCTGAATGGGGGTAGAGGTCCCAGGGGGGCAGTCAGGAAGGAGGGGGGGTTGGATGGGGTGGCGGGGCAGTCAGGGGCAGGGGTTCTGGGGGCGGTCAGGGGACAGGGAACAGGGTGTGTGTGTGGATGGGGCAGAGGTCCCGGGGGGGGCCGTCAGGAGGCGAGAAGTAGGGGGGGTCGGATGGGTGCGGGGGCCGGGCCATGCCTGGCTGTTTGTGGAGGCACAGCCTCCCCTAACCGGCCCTCCATACAATTTCGGAAACCTGATGCGGCCCTCAGGCCAAAAGGTTTGCCCGCCCCTGACTTAAGCCTATTCAATTTAACTTTAAGCATGTACTTAAGTGGTTTGCTGAATTGGAGCCCAAACTACATAGATCGGTCTCAAAATGGAAGTGAAAGGAAGGGTCTATTATCTGATAGTACAATAAGAAGGACCAATAATGAGGACCTCATAAAGGTCTATATTAAGTCCATTAATTCATTGGGATTCTTAACAGAAGAAAATTATATCATAAGCTGTGGGTGGAAATTTGCCCCTGTGCAGAGAGGCACAAAGGGTACATCTACACTGCAATTATACACCTGCCCCTGCCCCGGGCATGTGGGGCTCTGCGTTCAGGCTTCGGCTGCAGCCCCAGCTCTGGATCCCGCCCTCCTCGCACGGTCCTAAATCCCGGGCTCCAGCCCGAGTCAGCTGGCATGGGCCAGCCATGGGTTTCTAATTGCAGTGTAGACATACTCATAGTCACCCCGAAGGCCCTCAGAACAGAGTGGAAGTGGGAGTTAAATGTGGCCTTGTGTTGGCAAGAGCTGGCCCAGATTTTTTGCAACCCATTTTAAAAAAAATCAAAAATGGCCTTTGCTTTCAAAACTGAAATTTTTCATAGAATATTTGTCTACATTGGCATATATTTTCATATTTCACAATTTTATAGATATTTAATTTTTGTATTAGAAACATGAAAAATAAACATTTCCCCCCCTTTTTTTTTTTAACATTGAAAACATTATTGAGCGGGGCTGAATTTTTTTCTGATTGGGCAGAGGCAAAACAACCATGTGACTTAAACCTGTTCCAACAGAAAGAGTGAATATTAATACAGCTTGTGTTTGTACAGCGCCTAGCGCAACGGTCCATGATCGGGATCCTAGGTGCTGCCGCAATACAAATACATTAATAAATAATAATTACAGTGAATAGGGGTGTTGTTAGTAGTAAGGGCTCCGCCCATTGATTTCTCTCACGTGTGCTGCATTGTGTGGGACATCCCAAAGCTGGACCTGATTTTTACAGTAGTCCCACAGTCCTATATTGCCATTGAAAAGTTCTGGAGGGGCCGGGTGGAGTCAGGAGTGGGCAGCCCCTTCCATTCACAGCCTGCCACTGGCCAAGTGCTCAGCTGGGGGGTTGGGGAGGAGGGCATGGCCTGGCGTTGGGCAGGGGTGGGCCCTATCAGTCGACAGTTTCTCCTCCCCCATATGGACCTTCCCCCTGCCCCCAGCATCAAGCAGGATGAAGTCTACATGAATTTTGGAAAGTCACATTGAATTATCCAATCACGATAGGTAGACATAAATGAGATGATGACTGATGACTGCACATAGATATAGATGGAATTTTCTCTGCAGAGGCATTGTGAAATGAACAAATTTGTCATAATGCCAGTTGGCAATGAGGACACACCCACCTGCATACCAGTGTCTCTAAAAACCAGAATCCAATGCAATTTTCTGCAGGGAGATTTGTGTTAAATATTATGTTAATTACACAACCTTAGACACTTTGTAAAATTAACTGGATCTTCCTGCGCTCATTCATTACAATGCCAGGAATGTGTCTGGGCGAGTCACTTTATTAATTTTAAACAGCGGTGACCCATGATTTAGCCAAGATGACGTGATATCCAGAGGTAAGCAATGTGACCACAGTCAGACACACATGTCTGTAGTCAAGTTTGAACCATTTATGTTTTACTTTTCCATGTGCAATGCTGTGACATTACCCAGGGCACAATCTGGACTGATGGACAGCTGCGTCCCCTCAATTATCCAATCTGGGAGGCCTTTGACATTCCTTCGATGTTAGCGCACCCACTCCTGGCTAGCTCACACAGCCTTCAGCATGTAAATTACCCCCTGCTATACTGGACAATACAAGCTCACATAAAGTCCGTCATTTCATTAATAGAAAATGATATGCACAAACCCTGTTTTCTCAAATGGAGTTTCCCAAGCTCTTCAATCCTAACACCCACTGGTTTTGTTAAAACAATAAAACAAGTTTATTAACTACAGAAAGATAGATTTTAAGTGATTACAAGTAATGAGGCATAAAAGTCAGAATTGGCTACAAGGAAATAAAAGGCAAAGTGTAAACTAATACCCAACTTAACACGCTAAAGTGAATTCAAAGGAATGGATCTCTTTCACCACATGTTCTAGCAGTCTTACTGGATGAATCTTTCAGCAGGATCATTCCCCAGTTCAATGATGTTTTCTTTGTCTTTCAAGCATTGTCGGTGCCATGAGTAGAGATGAAGGGAGAGATCATTTGTGTCCTCTGTTCTCACTTCTGATAGTCATTTTCCTCTTTGAAAATCATCTCCAGCTGAGTTCAGGAGACAGAGAGTCTGTTTGCATGGGAATTTCAAGCTGTTTCATTGCCAAGATGTAAATTTCTTGCTGTCACCCTTTTTCCTGCCATTTGATAGTTTATTTGATTTTGTTGACACCTGGCTGAGGCGTCAGTTTGCCTTTTGTCTCTGAGGAACTGTCTTGGGCTGCTTCCCCAGATTTGGAATATGCCTTAGTAACATCTACACTTGACTCTTTACATACAATGTTGCCACACATATTTTACCAGGACAATAATGATCAGTGAATTATGAGTTTACAAATGATACCTCGCAAGGCGTACTTTGTACAGAATTTATCATAGGCTTGTAAATGTGGTGAACATAAGGGTACAGACTGTCACAAATGCATTCAAACCTTAATTACCCAAAGGCTGGTTAACCAAAATTCCAGGTTATTGGCTAGCTGAATAAATCTCCCAGGTTTGTTGTCAATGCATAAGTCTTCAGATACATCAGTGTATAAGGCCTGGTCTACACTGGGCGGGTGGGGGATCGATCTAAGATACGCAACTTCAGCTACGAGAATAGCGTAGCTGAAGTCGACATATCTTAGATCGACTTAGAATCACTTACTTCGCGTCTCGTGGCGCGGGATCGACGGCCGCCGCTCCCCCGTCGACTTTGCTTCCGCCTCTTGCTGAGCTGGAGTTCAGCAGTCGACGGGAGAGCGATCGGGGATCGATTTATCGCGTCTACACTACACGCGATAAATCGATCCCCGATAGATCGATCGCTACCCGCCGATCCGGCGGGTAGTGTAGATGTACCCTAAGAGTATAGCCTGTTAAGCTAGTTATTCTGTCAATGAAGTTAGACTCCTAAAGTCCGTCTTTAGGCACCGAAATTACATGGCTTTCAAAAGTGCTGAGCGCTCACCAGGGCCAGCTCCAGGCACCAGCGGAGGAAGCACGTGCCTGGGGCAGCACATGCTAAGGGGCGGCATTCCGTCCATTCTTGGGGTGGCACAGTCCGAGCGGCTTTTTTTTTTTGCTTGGGGCAGCAAAAATGGTAGAGCCGGCCCTGGCACTCACCAGCAGAACTGAGTGACTATTTTCAGATGACTAGTTAATTTGCTGAAAAAAGCAGTTTTGAGTTGACCAAAATCATTCATGAATTTGGATCAAATTTGGCCAGTAGTTTCAGATGAAAAAATGAGAAATTCAAAATGAAATGTTTTGATCTTTCACTTTGCAATGATGTTTTGTTTAAAAATTTAGCCCGCTTTAAATAGGGGGGGAAAAAGGGTCAAAAACACCCAAACATCTAAAAACGAAAAGCTGAAAACAGATTGTTTCAGGTCAAACGAAATGTTTTGTTCCATCTGAAACAAAAAGATTTTGATTATTTTTTGTTTTGGGGACTAAGAATTTAGAATTTCCATTTTGGGGGACCAATTGTTAGGCACCAAACCAAAAAAATGAATCATTCTCTCTGCTCAACTCACTAACTCCTACTAAAGCCAATGAGCGCTGCGGGATGCACAGCACTTTGGAAAATCAGGTGATCTAAGTGCCTGGCTCTCGACTTCAGAGCCAAAATGTATGCATCCATTTTTGAAAATCCTGGCCTAGCTGACAAAGGTGTCTAATATCCCCTGAGACCTTTCTGGATGATTTGAAGTCTCTGTATTGCTTTGAATTTTACAGTGAACATCTATAATGACACTATGAAGATGAGAGACACGGTGGGTGAGGTAATATCTTTTATTGGACCAACTTCTGTCACTGACTGGGACACGCTGCTACACAGAGCTCTTCTCAGGTCAAGCCTATGGAAAGTCTATGGCATG
Organism: Emys orbicularis; assembly: GCF_028017835.1. NCBI lineage: Eukaryota > Metazoa > Chordata > Testudines > Emydidae > Emys > Emys orbicularis. The sequence continues at coordinate 7,100,035 of NC_088686.1, read as the reverse complement.
AAAATGGAGGGTGAATTTGGGGCGTCTCTCACAGAGATCGCCAAAAACAAGAAATGCCTGTAAACCTCTGAAGGGTCACTTGCCCTTGGGTGACATCACAGGCCATTTATTGTCAGAGATGCGTTAGCTGAAAGTCCTCATGTTTAAACATAGGAGCGGTGGAAGTTCCCTAAAAGTGTGGGGGGCCACTGGTGCCTGAACCAGGACCTTCCCCCGCCCCTTCCCCCAAGGACCCACACCTGCACTGCTTCTTCCCCTCAAAACCCACCTGCCCACTTGCTCCTCTCCATCCCCTCCCTCCCCCTCACCATTACGGCTGGTAAAAAGTGATGGGGCCATGCCTTCTTCCCCCACCACCACCCTGTTCCAGTGCCCCTGCTGTACATAACACGGCAAAATTCCCCTCTCTGAACTCACAGTGGAGCTTGACTGTGAAATCCTGCTACATCCACATGCAATGAATGCCAAAGGGGTTCAACCAAAGCTCCACGCAGAGAGCAGATTCCCAGCAACCACGTCCACTTGTACCCTTACTCACATTGGAGAACAGCTAAGCACCTGAGCAGTCTCATTTACTTCAGCGTGAGTCACTGTTCACTGGGGTATGGGTTCAGGATCGAACCTGGAGGATTTACAGGTGTGCTTTCAGCTTCCAGTCGTATTCCATTTTCACATTCACAGGCTTAGGCTAGAATGTAGGGGGGAGGGGAATAATTGGATTTAGAATTTGCAACACGGGGATTTGAGATTAGAGAGTTTGAAAGGAATTACTGATAGAAGCCTGACGTCGACCTTGGACTCTTTTGTTGCCGAGGATTGTTCTTGTGCATTAAAGAGATTTTTATGTCGTTTCCAGTGTTTGGTTTAATCTGTTGCTGTAACTTAATGTTCTGCTTTATTGTTTTTGTTGAACTATAGACCCACATGGTGCATTGTAAAAATGTGTAGGGTAAAATGTATCCAACCACTCTCTTGGCTGGAACCTGGAACAAGGCTCTTGGCACCAATAGATTTTCCTTCCTGGGTAAATAAAGCATATCATCACAAATGTCATTCGAAACTTAGGGTCCTTTATGCAGCATTGAAGATTGGCGCCAAACAAAATAAACTGATAACTTTGTTGTCCAGACACTACACACTTTCGCGGGGTCTGGAAGATAAGTCTTTATTTTTTGGTGGTGGACAAGTCTTTTAAGGCCTGGGGGAAAGTTTTCATGTTGATCGACAGATTTGCTTCGGCTCCCGTTGTCAAAAGCAGTCAATGTCCTGGATGTTTCCCTCTTTGGGTGCCCAGTTTGAGCCATCTAGGGTCTGGTTTCAGAGGCGATGAGTCCTTGCAACACCCACTGACTTTCTGGAGTTCTGGGGTGCCCTTGCAAATCAGACCCTGAATGTCTCACATTGGATGCCCCAAAACGGAAACACCCCAGATTAGAGGCTGTTTCTGAAAGTTGGACCTTTGGCTTTTCACACACTGCACCCCTCTCCTCCTCCTCACACAGAATATTATTTTAACAAACATCTTGAGACTTTGAAATCCAATTCACAGCCTCTAAAGAACTGAGTCCTTCCACAAAACTAGCATCATCTGACACGTATTAATTAGTGAAGGCCTCAGTTAAAATGAATGCTCATTTGGTCTGCCTGGCATTTACTCATGCAAGTAGTCCCATGTACTCCATTGGGAATACTCCTGTGAGTAAATGCTCATAAAAATGAATTAGGACCCGTAATGTAGCATAAAGAAACTGTACTGTGCTATTTCAGAGCTAAGTATTATTACAATTAGATAAAGTTTGCAGAAATGTGCTGCAGTTAAATTGAAGGCAGAAATGTTTGCAACATGGTATGACCTTTAGAAAAGCTTTTACAAGAGACTCTCTTGCCCTGGGAATAAGGACCCAAGCAAGCCAAGTTGCACAATCTAATGGTCTTTCAGATGTAACTTCCCTGTCGCTGTCTTGCTATCTACGCAAAAGTTCTATTTATTTCTGCAGCCGAGAATTGCAGTAAAAAGTACAGCTATTCACACAATCGGCACTTGTCACCTGCAAGAGCTTAAGTGTTATTCTCATAGTGACACAATTGGGAGCTATTCAATGGAGCCAAGATTTTCAAAAATAAAAGCCTATGTCCATTTTTAGGCATTTAAATAAGTGGCCTGATTTTCAAACATGCTGAGCTCCCAGTAGCGTCCACTGAAGTCAGTTGGTGCCAAACTTATGTAGGATATTAGGTGGGAGATTTCAAAGGCACAAAGGGGCATTTGGATTCTAAACTCTCATTCAGAGACCATTATGCCCATGAAAATCTTCCACTAAATATAGATTTAGGAGCTTAACTTTAAGCACCCAGTTGGCACTTACTGAATATTCAATACAATTGTTCATACATTTTATTTACAGACATTTCTCTATTTCCGCCACTGGAGTATCCAAGCTCCTCACAAACATGCCTGCTAGGTAGGGAAATATTTGTTCCATTTTACCAAGGGAGTTGATGGATTTGCCCAAGATCACATGGAAAGTTGGTGGCAGAGACAGGTACAGGACTCAGGTCTCAATCACAAGACCATCCTTCCACTAAATCAGAGGTTCTCAAACTGTGGTCCGCGGACCACCAGTGGTGCGTGAACTCCAGTCAGGTGGCTGGCAGATAGTTCCCTCTAAGGTGCGCGCCTGGTCGGCTGCACACGAGAGTATGAAGGGCCATCCACCTAATTAGTGGAGCCACGCAGGCATGGCTCCACTAATTAGGTGCCTGGACCCGACGCACATGTAAGGTGAGGTGGTGGCCTTGGGGGGAATAAGGGGTAGATGGGAGGGGGCAGTGGGGTGAGAAGAGAGGGTGGGGGGAATATGGGACGTGCAGGGCTGTGGCGGCCAGAGAAAGAGATGACTTTCCCCAGCTCCAGGGCTGCGGCTGCTGGGAAGAGACAGCCCTCCTTCCCAGCCTCAGCTGTGTGGCTGCTGTGGCGAGCGAGAGACCCCACTTCTTCCCAGCCCCAGCCCAGGGGCTGCTGTGGTGGGGGAGAGAGGGAGAGATCCCCCTCCTTCCCAACCCCAGCTCGGGGGCTGCCGTGGCAGGGGAGAGAGGGCACATCCATTGCATTAGAAAAGTAAGACTACTGATATTAAAATATGAGTTGTGTGCTTTTATTTGTAGAACAAAAAAAGTTTTTTTATTATTAAGTTTTTTTTATATAGCGCTTTTATCCAAAATGCTTTACAATAGTTAGCTATCGGCACAAATAACATTTGGAAAGATCAGTAAGTGGTCTGCCGAGACCCTCAGCAATTTTCAAGTGGTCCGTGGAAAAAAAAGTTTGAGAACCACTGCTCTAAATGGAAACAAAACCCTTTCCTCCATCATCTTCTGTAAAGTGTGACCCAAAGCTTGCAGGAATGTAAGAGAAAAAAAGTCTGTTGGCATAACATAGCAGCCCAGGAGTCTACAGGTTTCATTTCTCATTCATGGAAGTGACCCATGCAACCAGCCCCAGGACGGTTTAGACAAACACACAGAATATGGGTCAGAAGAGAGGGATAGGATGACGAATGTTGTAGAATAAAAGGGCCCAAAGAGTCAAAGGTGTTAACATAACCCTGAAACTGTCCCACATTACACAAGGTTCAGGGTTTGGCACACAGAAACCTCAACCTGCTTAGCACCATGGCAAATACACCATTAAAAACCCTGTTTACCTTGAATTAAAGATCTCGAAAAGAAGGAAAAGTATTTGAAATGTAAAGTACGAAGGAAGGCTTTTCTTTTAACATCCCTTGTTCCCTTTCTCTTTAGCTGGAGAGACTTTTAGAAGGAAAAAATCCCCTTGTTTAACAATCTCTTACACAGCATCAAAGATGGTCAGAATGGTCCTTTTGGGGAAAAGAGAAGTTAGCTGAGATGGTTTGCTGTGTTGCAAAAGGTGCAGTTTTGGCCGGCTAAGCCAGACTCTCATGAGATAGAGGGAAAGGAACGGAATGGGAAAGAGATGACCTAAGGGCGGGGAGGAAAAGAACTCACATCCCAGGTGGTCGCTGGGATTTAGCCAAAGCTGTTGGAAGTGGCTCCCTCTCTCTGGCCGGTCTGGTCAGGACATCGCTCAGGATTAGAATACAGACAGTCCAGAGTCCCATGACACAGTGGGGATGGCAGCCAGAATGGTGAAGCTTGCTTTAGGAGTCAATTTTTCTCCTAAAGTCTCTTTCCTTAAGGACCCCAAAAAGCAACGAGGGGTGGAATAGCCCATCTCTTCATTATTTTGTCCACGAATTAGGCCTAATTTCCAACACACCCATTTTGGTTCATTGATTTCCAATCTCACGCTGTTCTTGTTTACCAGGCATGATCTTAACACAGTGCTTGAATTATATCATTAGGTCTTTTTTTTTTCTGGGCTAATTTAGTCTGTCTTTTTCTTACATCTTTTTTTTATTAAACAAGGTCATTGTGACAATTATAAAGTTCACTCACTTTTTACACTTGAGCTCACAATTGGGGTAAATCTGTAGGCTCAATTCTTGCAGCTGGAATGACATTAGGATCCTGCACTGAAATGGCTTTTTCATTGGGTTTTGTGCTTACATATATCCACCTCAATACCACCTTAAATATACACACAGGATGTTTCTAATCTGTATTTATTAATTCTATCTGATGACAGCACTAAGCACTCCAGGCAATGCATTTCTAGTGGAGATGCGTGGGGTTGGAGGGTGGGGGGAAGGGGTTAAGTTAAAAATCCTTGAAAATGAAAGGTTTTATCTTGTGTTTGGAATAGGAAAAAGTGGTCCATTTTCACGAGAACACTGTGACAGTCTGCAGAGGGTTTACACGGATCATTTCACTCAAAATGGCCCTGTCTTCAAGGAAAACAAGGGCAATTCTGTAATTTCAGAAGGGAGCCGTTCAATAGAAATTGATTTGTATTGAAAACCTATGAAACTGTGAAATGTGATGGGGAAATGGCCATTCTTGCTGAGACTGCCTGAAAAACAAAAGTTCTGGTTTATTTTTTAATGGAACAAAAAATCAAATGACAAAAATGTTCACATTCTCTCTCTCTCTCTCGCCTGACTTTCTCACAACTCCAGTTTCTAGTAAAGAACTGAATATACTTCTCTAGTGGTTCCAGACACTTCACCTTTGTCCCTATTATACAATACAACCACACAGCCAGCTGTAATCTCCCAGAAATGCACTGCTTCCCTCCCAGACATTTTTGATTACTTACTCACATTTTCTCAAGATCATTTCAGGGCATAGAGTGCTTCTTCTGGATTAAGTTTTAATGAGGATTGCTTTCCCCATTGGCCATTCTGGGAATGCTAATGCTCCTCTGAGCTCAAAATTAGTGAAATCTTATATGTTTAGGTTTATTCCAATGAGTGGGAAAATTGTTCTTGATTAGGTTTCATTATCCCCTGATAACTTGGGGTCCAGGAATGCTCACTCCGGCTTTAGTTTGGTTCAGTAATACTTTGGCTCCGCTTCTAGGTTTCTCAGGTAGCTGTACCGAGGGCTTGTCTATGCAAACATTTCGTCAGAGCAGAGGGGTGTGAATCTACCCCACATCGGCCTCCCGTGCACTAAGAGTCTGTGTGGAACCTGCTGACACGTACTAACAGTTCCGTGGTGATCTGTCCGCTTTGAATCAGGAGTAGATCAAAGTGCACTTGACTAGGAACTGTTAGTATGCAGCAGCAGGGTCTACACAGACAGTTAGTGCGCCGCAGGCTAACACACAGTCGATTCATACCCCAGCTTGCCATGAGCTAAATGTTTGTGTAGACGAGCCCTGAGTGAAGTGAGGCTGCAGCTATCCCAGGTACTTATACAGCCCCAAAGGAAGTAGCTGAGCACCTCACAATCTGTAGTGTATTTATCCTCACAACCCCCTTGTGAGTAGGGCAGTGCTACTATCTCCATGTTCCAGATGGGGAATTGAGGCACAGAGAAGCTAAGGCCCAGATCCTTAAAGGTATTTAGATTTTTAACTTCCTTGGACGTTAGCAGCCCACCTACCTTTGAGCAGCTGGGGCTGGGAAGTGACTTGCCCAGGAACCCTGCAGTGGAGCAGGAATTGAACCCTTCCTCTCTTGTTCTGCACGCCTATACAAAGCCAGCCTGGGGCCACACCGGCCCCATCCGCACTACACGCTCCTGAGAACTGCATGAGGGTAGACGTGGGTTTGGCTAGCCCAGCGCTAGTCCAGGCTCAAATCAAGTGCTGGGGGAGCACATTCCCTCTTCTCTGCCTGGCCTGGGAGCACTTCCACACACACATACACCCCCCTCATCCTCGGCTGATGCCGGGAGCACTTCCCTCAAAGCACTGGCGCTAACATGGTCTCCCTGGCCAGCTCAGAGTGGGACAGATGGTGTTATGAACACACGCTGTAGGGCTCGGTCCCTCAGAGGTGAGACCGGCCAGCAAGAGGCCACCCCCATTTTCCTCTTGGTTTTGAGAGGGGTGTCACTCAGCGAGGCAGTGGGGGACTGGGTGCATTGAGGGGCAAGGGGGTCCCAGAAGAGGGTCCCGCACCTGCATGGAGAGTGTGGCCTAGTGAGGAATGCACCAAGGGAGGGGAGAGGAATGCAGACAGTGGGTCTGTGTCCCCACAGTGGACAGCACTTGAGAGGGGGGACATTACTTTACAGAGGAGGGCAGCTCTCCAAGTGACCCTCCCCCACCACGGTCCCCCTGTCTTCCGAGGGGGGCAGGGAAGCAGGCTAGGAACATCTTCCTCCACCACCGTTGCCTATAGCAGAGCCTGGCGTTGGACACCAGTCCTTTAGCATAAGTGGTGACGCCTGTAACCTGGGCAGGGCTCCCTTACCATGAGTGGGGCTGAAGCTCCCAGCTGCTGGGTGGCTTCATTATCCCATTCAGCAACGGCCGGCCGCCCCGTCGAACAAGCAGTGCTCCCATAATGAGGACCAGAAACTAATTTTAAACAAGTGCAATCCAAGTTCTGTACATCAAAGTCTCCATCAGCATTCCCACATGTTATCAGATGGCTGTATGGTGCTTTCTGGGCTACTGTAGAAAGCTACCCTGAGACCATCTAGCAGAGATTGTGGATGCCATTTCAGCATTAGGTCCCATAACGTAGTGCTCTGCTGGACTGGCTTTTATTATTATTTGTATCACAGTTATGTCTAGAATCCCCAGCGGAGATCAGGGTCCCACTGTCCTTATACATAATAAGCGACAGTTCCCGCCCTAAGGAGCTTCCACTCTAAATAGACAAGAGGGACAGAGGGAGGGGAAACAGAGCATGGAAGCAACTTCCCCAAGGTCATCAGCAGAACTGGAACGAGAACCCAGCTATCCCAAGTCCCCGTCTAGTGCCCTGCCCGCTAGGCCAGGCTGTCTCTCTGATATGAATGGGTGTCTTTCAAAATAAGCGTATAGAAAACATTACCTCCGTTCCTTGCCTACAAAGAACAGCGTTTAGTGCGAGCTGTTTTCACACAGTGCAGGCAGGCTCAGATTAGATCTAGTCAGAGAAATGTCGAGAAGAAAAGGCTAGAAAAGCTTTCTGAACTCCAACCACAGACTTACAGGCTATGCTCAACTTCTATCGTTTAAATCGGCAAAACACCGCGGCCATCACAAACTGGTGGCACATTTTCGTTCGCTGCGATGGGGAGGTTCCAGGCCCTTGCACTCGTGGGAGGAGCGCAAAAGGAGGAACAACATCCTTGCTTTGCGTCTGCTGCGCTGGGAAACTTCTGCAAAATGTCTCCTTGTTTGTGTGCTACTACTCAGGATTTGACTGGGGGATTAGCCAGGCTGAAGGATCAGTTTAATATGAAGTATAGGTAGGTTCAAGGGGGTTGGCTTGGAAAAACGGAACCATTTGCTGGTTCTGCTGCATTTACTCCAACTTTTCTGCCCCGATCCCTCCTCCCAAGCAATGCAGAGCCTTCGGCCTCCTCCCGGGCCTTCCCCCACAACTGCTTCTCAATGCCTGCAACCCTCTACTGAAAACAACCCCACACAATAACTAAAGCAATCTCTGGGGCTTCCCTTTAAAGAGGCCCCCAAGTCTCTCATGAGCCACATGGGGTGGAAGGGGAAGAGTCTCCTTGCTCTGACAAACTGCTGTACCTGCATGTCATGAGTACGAGAGCTTGCTCAGGTCAGAGGCATCATAATCCACTCCATTCCCAACCCCAACCCTCAGCAAGTAAATGTATCTTTTTATGGACTGAAAGTCCCAGCTCCCAGGAGGCAGAAGAGTGTGAGCCACAGGACTCTTGGGAAAATCTCCGTTTAAAAGTGTAGTTTCAATGCTATCTAAGGGATTTAGGCACATAAAAATCATGGGATTTGGGCCTTTAAATCCTCCAGGGGGCTTTGGAAATTTCAGCCCCACGACAATTCACACCGCTGGGCCCCTCCATGGTCGGAGATTGCTGGCTGCACCACAGCTCCCGCTAACTCCACCAGGACAATGGAGCTGGCCTGTCGGAGATCAGCTGAGGTTCTTTTTCCCACTCCACCGTAGGTTTTAGAAGAGTTCTGTAAACATTTTTGATGCCTAGCACCAATTCATGAGAACATGGCTCTCTCCAAGCAGGTCACCACAGAGAAGGGGAATGAAAATGCTGCTGTTGTCTATCGCAGTGTTTCTCAACCTTTTTGATGCCAGGGACCGGCTTGCTGCCTTCCTAAACTGTGTCAGGGAGATCTCAGGGACTGGCGCCGGTCCACGGACCAGTCGTTGAGAAACACTGGTCTATAGCAGCCCCTGTTGGCCCTGTAAGATGATCCCTTGGCTCAGAGCATAGTGCAAAGGTGAGACAATGCTGTTCAGCCAACGTATACAGCAGGCATCGCTAATGGCCGGGTAGCACTCCCACCGGTTTTCTACTTACACGCTTCGTCAGGACATCGTTTAATACATTCAAAGGGAGGGGGGAAAACGCAGCTTGGTGTTGTGTTGTGGAGGCCGTTTTCACAAGAGGCAGGTGCATTGCAGACAGCAGCTCTGGGAGCTAAGCTTTGGGACACTGTGTGCTAGCTCCGCTGACCTGAAAGACTTCTGAGCAGAAGCTGCTAGAGGTGATAAATTGGTTGGGGGAGGAGGGGTTGTGATAGGCCCAAGCATCTCTTTCGACTCACATTAGCACAGCAGCCTCCTCCCTGTTTGTGACCTAAAAGCCACATTTGAATTCAGGCCAGCGCAGTAACTCACTGGCTGACTCACTGAGGCCCTAGCCAGGTGTGAATTAGAACAACTCCAGGTTTTGAAATGTTTTTATGACAGCAGCCGCCGTAGCTGATGGCTGGCTCTGTGCAAGCCACTCTGAGCTTATTCCGCCGCTGTATCTGAGTTGCAGACATTTTAACCCAAACCGGTACCCATTTCTAGCTGTGTTCACACTCTCCTACCTTGGGCAGGTGAGTTCCTTACAAACTGAAACCAGCCCTGTAGCAGTCCTAAAAGGAACGATTGCACCTTCATTTATACCGCAGCATGATGCATGCAACCCACATGACAGTTAGCACATGTTATTGCGGAGGTCCCTCAAAGGGCAAACCTCCCCTTCCAGTGGAGAACAATCAAACAGTCCAGCCCACACTTAACCCATGCACTGTCTCCTGCCTTGGGATCCCGTTCCATTCCAAGCACAACAGAACCAGACTCTCCTGCCTGCACATAATCAAATCTACCCACTCCCTAAGCGTCTCCCATGCACGTGTCTGGTACACTCTCACCTATGCCCAGAGTGGTGATCCCCAGCCATAGACTAGGGTCCTTCATCCAAAGAGAATGCACCTGGAGTCCATCAGGAGGCGATGGGACCACGCCCTTGCTGACAGCCCAACCAGGGGCTGACATAGTGAAAGCAACCCAAGGGTTTTCCTTTATAGTTTCAAAGCAGTGTGCAGCCATACAGTCCTGAAATCGACACAGCTGCAGAGCGGTCTGCTAGCTTCCAAAGGTTTTATCTCTGTATAACCCACTCCAGGCAAAGCTGAGCGCAGCCCGTGGCTTTGTGAAACAATTACACAAAAGTTTAATACCACAGGCTAGTGGTATCCAATGGCTGTGAAGACGGGCGGGGTACTGGACTGAGTGGCCTCAGAAAATCATCGCCTTGGTCTGACCAGTGCCCCCACACCAAGCCAGCTCCAGGCCAAATCAAACCCTTAATGACCCAGCCACCAACTAGGGAGGTATGCTCTTAACAAGCTCTAGTTTCATCTTATAAGGCAGGTGACATGATAATTTTCATAATTTATTTTCAGTGAAAGCTGCTTGAGAACAGTCCCCCTCCTGCCCCCCGTAAGGGGCAGCCCTCTGTCTTAGAGGCAGCTTTAAAAACAGCTCTCAGATTTTTTTCAACCTTCATATAAAGATCTAACTCTGCTATGCAGCAGATGTTGTATTTAAATTAAAAGCACACTAATATGCAGCAGCTGTCTTGGCCTTTTATCTTCACGGTGGCTCAGATTCAAAGGTAGGATTCAGTGGTGTGTATGTAAGTCACCAAGCAGGCCTATTCCTTTAGCAATGATTCTAGTAATGAAGGACTGGCCATTTATTATATCTGACCCTCAGAAGTGCAATTTTTATTTTTCCCTGAGAGAGAAATGGATCAACTGGCAGCCTGTTGGCCCATAACTCAGAAGAGAATTTATACACCCCATAAAAAAGCCATTGTTTCATGTCCTCTCGAGCAAATGCTAAGGAAACTTTTGTATAGAGCAGCTTTTGTTCTGTATTAGACACAGGAGGAGATAAAACAGCCTGTGGGAAAATGTATCCGTTAGTTACAGAGCATATTGTAACATATGACAGGAGTATTTCCTCGGAGCAGCAGAACTAGGCTGACAAAGAACTTCTGAACAGTGACAGCAGGTCTGACAGCCCTGAGCCATTATGGGGGCCAATGGGGAGACAGATTTCGGTAACATTGTCTCCCTCTTTCCCTGCCCCAGTGTGAGCCACACACACTGAACTAGTCTTTCAGCAGGGAAACCTCAATCGTGCTAACCGAGGTGGCTGACAGCTAGTGCTGGTGGGGTGAAAATGCTTCGTCATGGAAGATCGTGGGCAAACCTGGGAAAAGCTCATTTTGAAACCGCTCAAGGAATGGGAGTTGGGAGATTACCTGTTACTTTACATAGTGCTTCCTACACACACACGCACACATACATACACATGACAAGGGAACGGGTTTGAAACGGGCCTACAGCCCCATTTTCCAAAGTGACTTAGGCCCACGTTGTCAAAGGTATTTAGCTGCCTAACTCGAATTGATTGCAATGGGAGTTAGGCACCTAACTGTCTCTGAGGACCGGGGCCATAAGTGTAGAAGTCACTTTGGAAAATGGGACGAAGGCTCCCAACTCACTTAGGTGCTTTTCAAAATGTTTACCTCGGTGCTTACGGTAGCTGAGATGCACACAACAGCATCAGCAAGTTCACGGCCAGAAGGGAAGCACCAGCTCACCTCCTGCACAGACCACCCAGCCGCCTGCACACTAAACCCAGCAACCCAGACTCTAACTCGCAGTGCAGCTGTTGCTGGGGAGGAGCAGGGCCCTGGGAAGTGCTGCAGACGGAGACGTGTATTTTAAGGAGGGGCTAAACAGAGAAGCAATCAAATGAAAAATTCATGCTTACCCAGCACTTTCCATCAGAGGAGCACCATGCACTTTGAGGAAGGTGCTGAAGTATTATACCCATTTTACAGAGAAACTGAGGGCGAGATGTGCCCAAAGTCACACAGCTGGTAAATAGTCAAGGGGATACTACTGGATCTATTAACGTCCAGTCCCCTCTAACCACTTGATTAATCTTGGGTGGGAGGCAGCTCCAGCTGCAGGGGCTGGTATGAAGAGTTACATAGATGGAGGTTGGAAGAAGCCTCTGAGGAAATAAGGGCATAGTTCAAAAAGCCAGAGCAGGGCTGTACAGGGATTTCAACGTAAGTGGAGGTTTGGAACTGCAGCACAGAGGGAGGGAGCCAGGGAGCGGCTTCGCATGTCTGCGTGCAATGTAACAGGTGAACATTGACGGAAGGGTGGTTTTTTGCAGGGAATGGGGCGGTGAAGAGGTTTTCTCCAGGCTGATTGCGAGGGTAAAGCAGGAGGCTGGAAATCTGGATTCCTGACTCTGCCATCGCCATGCTGTGTGACCTCAGGGAAGTCACTTCACCATTCAGTGTCTCGGCTCCCTCCAAGGTAACTGTACCGCTATTAACAGTTCACAGGCAGAGACATATATGATACCCCTTGAAACGATTGTTCCTGAGACCCGAGTACTGGCTATACTCCATGATAGGCTCAAATTAGGTCTGGGATGACTTTTTCTAATGAGGTGGTGGGACTTGGCCTGGAAGCAGGAAGGTTTGAGGTCTGAGTGCCACAGGAACTGCTCACCACTCTCTTACCTGGCACGTTGCCTCTCTGTGTGTCACTGCTAATTCCTCGCGCCATCTGACCGGCTTGGATCACTTGATGATTCCCTATTCTGTTCATTTCCTCTGGGGCACCTGGCATTGGCCACTGTCAGCAGACAAGATACTGGGCTAGATGGACCTTTGGTCTGACCCAGAAGGGCCGTTCTTATGTGTCTGTACTTTGATTATTGAACGCTGCAGCAGCAACAGATCCGCCCACATGATTAGGAACCCAGAGAAAGGCCTAATCAGCACTTAGGAATTACACTCAGTAATTTCTCTCCAGTCCATGAACTGCTTTGGACACCAGCTTTAAGCCCTGTAAGCAGGCACTGAAATAAGAGTCTTATATTTAGCTCTCCGGGGACACGAGACTCTTGCAGTGCAAAAAGGGAGGGGGAGGAGCTTGCTGCAACGAAGCAGCGCGTCATTGCAACCTGTGTTTGCGGCAGGGTCACACCCCTAACAAGTCACAACAAGAGGAGAGAGCCGCACCGACTGGAACGGGCGGCCGCTGACGCAAGAGACAATCTCGCTTGTCAGAGCGGCTCCCTGAGTGCATCTTGCTGCACAGGTGGCTCAGCGAGTGAGGCGTGGAGGCTGGGACAGCGACCGTTGGTGGAAAGCCTTTGCTGCACACCGCTAAGAGGCAATGGAATGCAGCACGGCACGAGCGCCATGTGATGTTGGGTCGCTATAATGCTGGACTATCCGGGCGAAGATGGGGCAGATTGTACAGTCCAATTCTAGCGTGCGCATCATCCCCTTGATCATCTTCCTGATGAGTCATGTTCTGTTTGTTCAGGGAGCCACACCTGGACTACAAGCCTAGCAGAGACCGTGGTCACCTGACTTCCCATGGCACCCAGTGCCACAGCCTCACCCCTCCTCTGCCTCCCCAGTATCAGTCCGTGTCCTGGGGCCTGGCCTTTAGCTAAAGACGGATGCTACAGCTATTGATCCATGTCACAGCCCCTGAGTCACACCCCACAGTGGATTCAGAGCCAGCCCACAGAGTAAGACTTCTCCTTTTAAGTGATGGGGCACAGGCAGCCCCGCCTGGAGCTGCTCACGGCCCAGCAGGGCCAGCACACCTGCCTCCTTTCCCCCTTCACAGTCCCCAGAAATAATCCAAGCAGGTTTCTGAGCACAAAGGCCCCTGTGGGGTTATTATTAAATGAGAGAGCCCTGTGCACGTGCACCAAGTCCCACAACAACCATAGTCCAGACAGTACATCAAGTAGAGCCCCGGTGTCCCTCACCACACCCCAGCTCTATGGTACAGCCCCGGTGTCCCTCCTCACGTCCCAGCTCTCCAGTACGGCCCCGGTGTCCCTCACCACGCCCCAGCTCTCTGGTACGGCCCTGGTGTCCCTCACCACACCCCAGCTCTATGGTACAGCCCTGGTGTCCCTCGCCAGGCCCCAGCTCTCCGGTACGGCCCCGGTGTCCCTTGCCAGGCCCCAGCTCTCTGGTACAGCCCCGGTGTCCCTCGCCACGCCCCAGCTCTATGGTACAGCCCTGGTGTCCCTCGCCAGGCCCCAGCTCTCCGGCGCGGCCCCGGTGTCCCTCCTCACGCTCCAGCTCTCTGGTGCGGCCCCGGTGTCCCTCCCCGTGCCCCAGCTCTGCGGGGCAGGAAGGCCAACGGCATATTGTACTATATTAGTAGAAGCCTTGCCAGCAGATCGAGGGAAGTGATTATTCCCCTCTATTCGGCGCTGGTGAGGCCACACCTGGAGTATTGTGTCCAGTTTTGGGCCCCCACTATAGAAAGGATGTGGACAAATTGGAGAGAGTCCAGCGGAGGACAACGAAAATGATTAGGGGCCTGGGGCACATGACTTATGAGGGGAGGCTGAGGGAACTGGGCTTATTTAGTCTGCCCAAGAGAAGAGTGAGGAGGGATTTGATAGCAGCCTTCAACTACCTGAAAGGGGGTTCCAAAGAGGATGGATCTAGACTGTTGTCAGTGGTAGCAGATGACAGAACAAGGAGTAATGGTCTCAAGTTGCAGTGGGGGAGGTCTAGGTTGGATATTAGGAAAAACTATTTCACTTGGAGGGTGGTGAAGCACTGGAATGGGTTACCTAGGGAGGTGGTGGAATCTCCATCTTAGAGGTTTTTAAGGCCCGGCTTGACAAAGCCCTGGCTGGGATGATTTAGTTGGGGTTGGTCCTGCTTTGAGCAGGGGGTTGGACTAGATGACCTCCTGAGGTCCCTTCCAACCCCGATATTCTATGATTCTATGATACTAGGCTTACAATGGTGCCTGTGGTGCCATGGCACCAGGCCCACGCTCAGCAAGGGGGTCCATAATCCCTCTCCTTACTACTGGCGTTGGGTCGGATGTCTGATGCGGCAGCAGGGGATGTCTGTCCCTCAACTGATGGCAGAGTGTCAGCGCCTCGCACCGGCTGAGGGGAGGCAACAGCTCTGCCATGCCAGGCCCGGGTCACGCAGGGCAGCAAGTGGGGGGGGTGGCATGGTATGTCCAGCCTGCCTGCCCCCAGCGTCTCACACCACTTGTCGGAGCTGGGGGGATGGCAGGTTCTGGAAAATGGACGTCCCTGTTCCACCCCATCCCCTGAGGCCCTGGCCCCCTGCTCACTCCTCTTCTCCCCGCCCTGAGCCCAGCCCAGTTACGTGCTGGGGTGGGGGGGAGGCTCTTTCCTCCTGCTGCATCTGCCCCCCAGCACATTCACCCCTGTCCCCAGCAGCCGGTCCCAGGCAGGGGGCAGCCTGTCACAGCCACTACCCACAGCCAGGCTCGCTCGGGCAGCCCAGCCGCTGCACTGGGCTCTCACACCGACCCAGAGCAGAGCAGCCAGTGCGGTGGCCGCCTATGAGAGAGGGAGCCTGGCTGCGGGAGGCGGCGATGGCAATGGGAGAAGGACACTGCCCCTCTCCCCAGCCCCGGCAGGCCAATCACGGGGGCACCTGCCCCCACATATCCCCCCTATGCGTCGCGGCCGTCCGGTCGGTGTTTGTGACCAGACACCGTCAGGTGCCGTTTTCGACCAGACTTTCCGATCGAAAACCAGATATCTGGCATCCTTAGGCAGGAGGTAGCACCTGCCGGACACGCACCCCGACCAGTGGGTGCCCGTTGCACCAGGGAACCCCCCTCAGCCTGGCCTCCACGGAGCAGCTGGAGCCCCAGCAACCCATCCTCAACCCATCCTCCCACCAGCGCCCCCAAGGGAGACTGGATCTCCCCCAGCGCCCTCTGCCCATCCCCCCACCAGCGCCCCTGGGGGAGACTTGAGCCCCGTCTCCGCCGGACCCGGCGCGGAGCTACACCCAGCCAAGATGCAGCCAGGTGTGGCCTGGCTCGGTTCAGTTCAGTTCAGAGGAGAACAGGGTGGATTGACAGCAGGGCGTGGCTCTGGAGTGGGGGGGCCTGAGAGCAGGCTGGCTGGGGATTCGGGAGGAGGGGTCTGGTTCGGGCATAGAGGTTGGGGAGGAGCCCTGTTCAGGTAAGCAGTGGGGAGTTCGGCTTGAGAGGGGTCAGTTCAAAGAGGAGTCTGTTCCGGTTCAGGCTGGAAGGGGATCTGGTCCAGTTCAGGGGGTTCAGTCTGGGGAGGGATGTGGGTCTGGTTCAGTCGGGGGGGTTCGGTCTGGGGCCGGATGCGGGTCTCATTCAGTCGGGGGGTTCAGTCTGGGGACGGATGTGGGTCTGGTTCAATCGGGGGGGTTCGGTCTGGGGAGGGACGCGGGTCTGGGGCCAGATGTGGGTCGGGTTCAGTCAGGGGGTTCAGTCTGGGGAGGGATGCGGGTCTGGTTCAGTCGGGGGGTTCGGTCCAGGGCCGGATGTGGGCAGGGCCGGCTCTGGCTTTTTTACCGCCCTCGGCAAAAAATCCACCCGCCGCGCCCCCCGCCCCCCCCAGCGTGGCAGGGGAGGGTGCCGAGCCCGGCCGCGGGCCCGCAATCCCCAACCGGCTGGAGCGCCGGGCGGCGAGCCCGCCACGGCTCCGCTCTCCCCGGCGGCCAGAGCACCGGGGGGAGGGCGGAGAGCCCGCTGCGGTTCCGCTCTCCCCGGCGGCCGGAGCGCCGCGGGGAGGGCGGCGAGCCCAGTCGCGGCCCAGCTCTGGGGCCAGAGCGCCCCGCCGCGCCGCCCCCCTCCAGGCGCCGCCCCAAGCACATGCTTGGTGGGCTGGTGCCTGGAGCCGGCCCTGGATGCGGGTCTGGTTTAGTCGGGGGGTTCGGTCCGGGGAGGGACGCAGGTCTGGTTCAGTCGGGGGGGGGGGGGTTGGGGCCGGGGAGGGACGCGGGTCTGGTTCAGTCGTGGGTCTGGTTCAGTCGGGGGGGGTTCAGTCTGGGGAGGGACGCGGGTCTGGTTCAGTCGGGGAGGGTTGGGGCCGGGGAGGGACGCGGGTCTGGTTCAGTCGGGGGGGGTTCGGTCTGGGGCCGGATGTGGGTCTGGTTCAGTGGGGGGGGTTCGGTCTGGGGCCGGATGCGGGTCTGGTTCAGTCGGGGGGTTGGGTCTGGGGCTGGATGCGGGTCTGGTTCAGTCGGGGGGGGTTGGGGCCGGGGAGGGACGCGGGTCTGGTTCAGTCGGGGGTTGGGTCTGGGGAGGGACGCAGGTCTGGTTCAGTCAGGGGGTTCGGTCTGGCGCCGGATGCGGGTCTGGTTCAGTCGGGGGGTTGGGTCTGGGGCCGGATGCAGGTCTGGTTCAGTCGGGGGGGTTCGGTCTGGGGAGGGATACGGGTCTGGTCCAGTTCGGGGAGGGGGTTGGGTCTGGGGAGGGATGGGGGTCTGATCTGATTTGGAGGGTTGGCCCCGTCTTTTAGGGCAAAGCTGGTTCTGATCCTAGTCTCTGTGCCTCACTGCCTGGAGGGAAAGACTAGCAAGACTAGTGTGAATAATGGCGCTGTAAATAAAATGTATTAAAGTTTTTCATATTTTTGATTTTGAAAGAGTTTTTTAAATCTGCCCCATTTTCGAAAAAAAATGAATTCAATCCCTGGTAGTTGCTCTGCGATATGGGACAGGCGAGCTAGTGTGACGGTTCCCTTTCGGTGGCGCAGCACATGGCATCCCTCGCCACACCTCAGTCCCAGCCTTCAGCCCTTCCTAGATCGCTGGCTTCAACTCTCAGGTGCTGAGCACCAGCAGGCGTCTCCCTCTACTGCTTTCAGCCTTCAGCCCTCTTCAGTCGTGGCTTTCTGCCTCTGAACGGGCAGCTGGCTATGGCTAGCCCTTCCACTGACTCCCTCTCCCCCTTAACTCTCCTCACCCTCTGGCTGTGAGTCAGCCATCTAGCCCCTCCACTGGCTTCTAGCCCTTTTCAGACTCCTGGCCACGGGTACTGGCTCTTGAGAGTCAACTGGCCAGATCTTCCATTGGCTTCCCAATAATTCGTCCCTCTTCCTGCTCTCTGAAGCTTTCCTCAGAGATCGCCTCCTGTCTCCTGACTTCCAGGTCTCTCTCTTGCCGGGTCTACGCCACCCTCAGATTCTCCTTGATCCTTTATAGCCCCCGGTGCCACCCTGGCCTCTTAATTGGCCAACCTGAGCTTCTGGCAAAGAGACACCAGGCCTGCTTCATTTACGGGGCCAGACCCCCTTTGACACTGTGGTTCCTGGCATATATTAGCCATTTATCAACTGAAAACATCTCACCCCCTTTTCATTGGTATTCCGGGGTCTCATGTTCTCTCGTTGAGCTGAAGCCTTGTGTGGAAAAAACAAAAACAAAACCTTGTGCATGCAACAAATCTGAATTCAGCCCAGTGTCTCACACACAATGCAACATGCAAGCGGTTTGCTCAGCCACATGCATTTTCCTGGGATACGGAGGAAAGATTTTTAATTAGTGAAGAGGCACCTCATTGCAGCTCGCTGGCACGCATGCTTTGTCTTGCTTTGTAAACTGTATGCGGTTTGGGGAAGTGACTAGCGTTTACTGTGTATTTATACAGCACAAAAGGGCTCGGTCCTGGCTGAGGTCTCTAGACTCTACCACAATATAACTGATGGATAATACCACAACGATGAGCATCATAAAACGCCTACGTTAAAATAACCTATCATGAGACAGCCGGTCATGCAGTGACTTAGCTATTTCTTGTTCAAAAAGGCATGCGTCTCACACAGGTGTAACTCAAATATTTTTAATAGAGAGCACCACATATAGGAGTGCTTTTGAAGTGCTATCAGTTTCCACATCCTTTCTGTCCCAGAGCTACAGCAATACATTAAATGCTGGAAATTCAAAGGGCTGAGAACTTTCAAATGATTCTCAGCATTAATAGCCCTTTGGGCGTTAGAAGCAATGTCCAAATGTTCACATCAACATGTCTTTCTGTGACTGGGTAAGCGCGCAAGCTCTTCCTGCTGAAACATTTGCATGCGAGAAGCTAAAATTTAGTGTCCGCACATGCTCAGACAGACACCTTTGCAATTCTCTTTCTGTGAACCCCTGCCAGTGAAACTCGCTTCAGACAAACCTGTGCAAGAAGGAGCACAAGAGACATGAGCACTTTTATTTCAAGTAGTGAGTGAATATTGGGGGGAAAAAATGTTGCCCAGCCCATCAAATGAATATTTAATGATCTACGAACTAAATTTAACTTTACGTTTGGTTTGAAAACTTTAGGGCCTTAAAAAAAGTTTGCAATGAAAATAAAGTCTCCCGTTGGGTTTAATGACTCATTGTCTAAACCAACAGCAAGATTCAGATTTTCCCAAAGTAGTACAGAATGTCTGTGGCCAAAGCTAGAGAAAGTGAAGATTGACATTCAGCTATTCGGTTATATCTATAATACATTTTTCAAGCTGATTGTATCGCCTGTCATGGCTTAGATATACCCCTTATTTCAGCCAGGAAAATGGACTCTTCCCCAAAGATGGATTTCAGTGTTTGTTTATTTTTAGTGAACAAAGAGAGACAGATCTGTTCTCCTCTGCCTACAGGAGAGAGCTCACCTAAGATGTCCCACTATTCAAGGTCATAAAGCTTGTGGTAATAAGATGATACTATTAAAAGAAGCAACTGGCGCACTGGTTCAGCAAGAAGTTGGATTGTGGAATCTTAATTCATTTGTGAGAGAAGCATTCCATGCCAGCTGGACTAAGAACTACAATCACATTAATTAGCAATGGGATTCCAGCTTTTAATTCCCAGGCATGAAGATGCTCTTTCTATTGGTGGCCTTTGGGAAAGAGGAGGGGGAGTTTAGATCAGTTATGTAGACCTGAGCCACTGCAGCTAAGGAGGGCAAGGGGGTGGGCAGTACAGAAGGTAGGTAATATTTGATATGTCTAATTAATAGTATTATGGGTGAAACTACACCAGATATGCATCCTGGGATGATAATAAAAGTGTAAATTTGGGGGCCAATAAAATGTTTGTTATAACTATGAAAATAGGAGAGAAAGCTAGAAATGTCATTTAAAGGGAAGCGGAAGTGCTATTTGCATTGATCTACGCTATCTCAGCACACAGTTATGCAAATATTGCCCTTAAGGATATTCTGCTTGACAACTACTATATTTTTTCACATAAAATCCTCATCAAACCCCTTGGTTAAAATGTACCCAAATCTGGTCTACCCATTACAGTCTTCTAGTGCTGCAATTTTTGTTAGGTAAAATTCATCTTTAAAACTCACATCTGGGCTCTGATTCAACTGCCCTTCACCCATCAACAGCACTAGACCACCAGAAGCTATCGCTGGTCAGATGAGAATTCGGCCACTGGTAATCTAGATTCCAATAATCGACGCCACTTTACAGCGCTATAGCATAAACCGAATCTACATGTACTTCAATCATCAGGTTAGTTTCTGCAGAAGATAACCACTACCTCAAACTTCAATACATAGGCTGTAGCAAAATAAGTGTTTCTCTGTATTTTTCCATGCATGGGCTGCATTTGAATTCACCCGCTCACACACTGTTAGCTTCTATGGTGGGGATGAATGAGTCAAACAGAGAGTATCTTCTCCCAGTTGGAGTCTAGATACAATAATAATGTTGATTCCCCGCCAGGCAAATGTCCCAGAGCTACTCTTTTCCCAACGACGCACTCAGCAAAATCTGAAGAACCACAAAAAATAAATCCAGATCAGAAATACATGCTCAGAGAAACCCAACCACATTACACTTTTTTAAACCAATGCAATGTTAGTGGTATAAAGGGCCAAACCCAGGGTCTCCGTGAGACTTTATTTGGATTCCAAGAGTGCCCAGAATCTCCCAGTTGGGATTCCATTGCACTGTCTGCTGTACGTACGAATGGACACACACACACACACACACACACACACACACACACACAAAACAATCTACAGGCTAGACTAGGCAGACAAAGGGTGCGAGGGGGACACAGCCACAGACATGCCCTAGTCCCCAGAACACTTATGCATATTGAGTTTTCCACGAGTGAGTAGGCCTAGTGAAATCAAGAGCAGGGACAAGAACCTGTGTACGGCTAAGCACAAGCATAAATATTTGCAGGATGTGGGCAGTAGGCAGTACAAGAGATAATCTAGTATTACAATATTACTTATTATTAAGAGGTAACACAGTTACTTTTTTTTAAAGTTTACAGTTATATTTATCAAGCCATTTATATTTCTGCACTAACGATAATTTTATTACAACAACCGGCATTTCTACGTACAGTAAGTATGAGGTCCTCAAAATATACACTACCCACGTTAATTAGTTGGCTTCATGCTAATTGCAAGGGGAAATGAAAATGTTTTTAATTGGATGGTAAATCAGCCATGCAGAACTGTCATGATAATTTACCGGGCCGTGCACAAAATCTTCTCTCCCACCCTTCCCACGGCAAGAGAAAACAAATGATATTTTGCTCACTCATCCAAACAAGGTTCTCAGATGGGGCAAAGGGGAGTGTAGAATTTACCAGGCTGTTTTCAGTCCTGCGCTTGTATATCGCTGAACTTTAAATTTGACTCAATGGGACAAAATTCCCTTAAAGCTGAATGGTCCGTACTAGAGCACTAGAAGTCCCACTGGACTCTCCAGACACTGCTGTTGAGAACTGGAAATCCAAGCAATCCTTGTGTTTGAGAGACACAAGGGCAATCATTTGGAGAGATTATTATTGGCTTGTTATTATTTATTCGCAGCATTCGGGGCCCCATTGGGCTAGACAGGATTGGGCTAGATTGCAAAAAGAGGGTCCCCGCCCCAACAAGCTACAATATGAGAGAAAACAGGTGGATGCAGACAGATAAAGGGGGGAGGGTGGACACACAGGGTAAGAATGAGACCAGAATTAGTGTAATAAACACCAGTCAGAGCACACAGGCTGCCCTAGTTGTTAATATACTGTAAACTGTTTCCTGAAAATGCTGTTCCAAAAAGAGAGAGAATCTGGAAAATATCTAATGGGGGGGGGGGGGAATCTTGACTCTACCTTCATGGCTGTGCAGGGCCCCAGCTGCACTGGAATACGTGTGCTCATGCTGCACAGAGTGAGCATGTGTGGGGAGCCCATGCAAAGGGGGCCTAGAGCAGTGGGGGGAGGAGGGATGGAGATAGCAGTCCTGTCACTGCATGGTTTCGCCAGCCATTGCCCACTTTGCCCAGGGCACAGGAACAGAGGAGGCTACTGCATGCTTAGGGATGGAGAACAGTAGGTCGCTACTCTATGGCCCGGCTTCCGCGTCCATGCCCCTGAAGAACCCCCCGGAGCCAGGCCAGGCAGCCTGCACACCAAAACTTATGCTAAATGCACAATTTAGGGAAAGCTTCTGGCCTCTAACATTCTTGGCTCCTCTGTTCATACACTTTCTCTGTTAGTCTGGGGATGAATAAGACCTCTTAGAGATCCAGAGAGCCAAGATCTGTCCCCTCACACAACCAGCTATTGCACATGAAACCACAGAGCACTTGGAAAGCCACACCATTGGGCTTCACACCACAGAAAGAAGGTACAAGTCACTGCATCAGTCCGGCTTTTCTGCTCTCGTGATAAATTGCCCGGGGAGTGTAAGCAGCGTGGGATGCCAT
This sequence comes from Emys orbicularis, assembly GCF_028017835.1. Lineage (NCBI taxonomy): Eukaryota > Metazoa > Chordata > Testudines > Emydidae > Emys > Emys orbicularis. The sequence goes on along the minus strand of NC_088686.1, from coordinate 7,077,623 downwards.
TGCAAACATCTGACAAAGGCAGTGTTAGCAGTCCAGCCAAAATAGAGGTCAAATTCCTTTTGACTTTCTTTCTTTTTAAATGCCCCAAATGCTGTATGCCCCAAACTTTACTGAATGCACTCAGCTGTAAAATATTCACTTCAGTCTGAAATTTGGCACATGCAATCAGAACTGAAAGCAATTTTTTCCAGATATGGAAGAAAGTCTCTTTGCACTTCTGAAACTGGCAAGCCTCAGCCAAACCAGACCTGCAAGGCTACTGGCCTCAGATCCATTTGTCATCAAACAGTAGTTTGATTTTTCTTTTGTAGGTTTTGTACATTTTTGTAGGTTGTGTTAGCCCTCTGCCACACAGGCAGATTGGGGTCAGCACATACAAACCCTGAGCCAACTCCCGTTGCTCACAGCTGCCGTTCACAGAAGACAGTGACGAGGCACTACTCTGGCCTGATTCCAAAACTTTATGAATAGTTGGTCACAAGGCATTTAGGCCCTGGTCCAAACTCCACTGAAGTCAATGGAAAGACTCCCATTGACCTCAACGGGCTTTGAATCAGGCTCATATAAGTTACATATAAGCAGATACTTAAGTTTAGAGCCAGTATTAATACCAAGTGACTTGCCTGGGAAAGGAGAAAGTGTGTCATTTCATAGGTGGGACTTCAGAGTAACACAACACTTCTCTATCAGTGTATCTGTGACTTAAAGCAGGAATCAACGTATTTTTCAGCTCATAATGAATAACTCTCTCAGAGTTCTTCAAAGCAGCAGGGCTCGCAAACCAAACTGCAAATAGTGACTGCTATGTCTTGACCAGTACCTGTATTTTTAGTATCACAATATAAACAACTTGTGAGGTTTCATCCTCTGGGAACAGAGAAATACTTAAAACCATGAGATTAAAGCAGCTTCACTGTTCAAGCATGAAGTAGTAATAAATGAAGCTTTCCGATATTCTGATGGAACTCTATTTAGAAAATACCCTGGAGAAATGTCAGTTGATTTTCTGTCAGGATATCCTAAAAACAGAATTTCTGTCCAACTCCAAATCAGAATGAAAAGTTTACTTTTTTTTGCAGAACAGAAATTCTGAAAACTTTTATTCAGAAACATCAAATCGTTTTGATAAGTCAAAGCAACATATATAAAATAAAATAATACAATTGTTATAATAAAAAAGTAAAAATAAAATGTTTTCCATTATCAAAATAAGAGTCAAAACAATTCAACATTTCCCCATCAAAAATGTCCATCAGCTCTACTTAGAAGGATATGGGCTTTGCTCCAGCTCCCACCAACATCAATTGGAGTCTTTCAATTGACTTCAATCAGGTCCACATAGTGAGACCATGCCACTGAAGAGGCAATGGAAAGCCTCCTGTTGACTTCAATGGGCTTTATATCAGGCCCTGAGAGGAGATGGGTAGATGCAACTGTGTCCTTAAATAGTGGGACGTCAGACGCAGTAAGCTGTTATATAAAGTCTTCCAAAGCAATCTAGAAGGTGCTGTACTTTATACAGCATAGCAACTTCTGAAGGCTTCACAAGGCAACCCCCAAAGTAGGATTGTTTCAGAAGTTCCTTCAGAAGCACAACCACATGTTGTTTCAAATCTGACCCATCTCATTAATTTCAAACTAGGGTATTATTTTAGCCACCACTTTACAAAGATATTCAGGGTTATTCTCGCCAACACTACATGCCCAAATCAAACAGGTTCCATTAAAATACATTCCACCGAAGATACGTTTTTGTAAGCCAAAAGGATGTTGACCAAAACAGTGGCCACCACATTAGAAAGAGTTGGGGAGAGGGAAGCATTTAACTGAGTTTGCTGGGATTCTCTGTTTGGTTTTAGAGAAATTCAGCTTCAAGGAAGCATTTTGTAACTAGCTCAGACTGCTATTGAGGCCACATGAATTCCTAATAGGGTCTAATCTATAGATAGTTTCACACCTTTAAAGGAACTAGGTGATGTGGCAGCATCAGATCTACCCTCAATGCAGCTGAGTTATTTGCAAATAGCAGTGTCCTTGTCCATAACAGAGGGCTGCAATCCAAGGAATCTGCTCAAGAGAAAGAACTATCACAGTAGGAACTCATTTTGCTGCAGGTCAGGGCTGAAATGCATTTGCAGAGCTCTGTGGGGAAGCCCACACCTGCCCAGACTATGCACAGCTGAAGTCTGTTCCATTACTCACTTACTTCTTTGCTTCCCCTGTGCTCCCTTAAAAAATACCCCGGACAGAAAAAGTTATTTGGAAATTAAAGGAAAGTGAACATCCTGGGGAAATACCCACACAAAACCCACAGCACTAGGAAGTTTATGGCTATTTTAGACACTACGTTTTATAAATGAAGGCACTGCATAAGCCCGATTGCTAGCAACTGTTTACAGTCTCCCTGTAAGGAGTTAAGTGCTTTCATCTGCCAGCAAAGCAGAAGCCCAGGGTACACAGCACCTCAGAGGAAGCACCCAACAAGTTGCAGGGCTGGAGCCTGAGCTTGTCCTTTGATCTGTGTATTTGTCTATTTGTTATGGGCGCAGCCTAACTCACTTCAGGCTGATAGATCTCAAAACGCAGTTGTCTCTGGGGAATCATCAGTGAATGGGGGTGCTTCTACCGAGGTTCCATTCAATACTTATCGGTAATCTGGAAGTAAATATACAATCACTGCTGATGACACAAAAATTTGCAGAGTGGGAAATAATGAATGAGGACAGGGCAGTTGTTCAGCGCGAGCCAGATAGCTTGGGCCCATGAAAACAGAATGTGTATTAATGCAGCCAAATGCAAGATATACATCTAGGAAGAAAGAATGCAAGCCACACTTAGGCTATGTCTACACTATGGGGGAGGGGGGGTCGACCTAAGATACGCAACTTCAGCTACGTGAATAGTGTAGCTGAAGTTGCGTATTTTAGGTCGACTTACCTGGCTGTGAGGACGGCGGCGAGTCGACCGCTGCCGCTCCCCCGTCGACTCCGCTTCCGCCTCTCGCTGCGGTGGAGTTCCAGAGTCGATGGCAGAGCGATCGGGGATCGATTTTATCGCGTCTACACTAGACACGATAAATTGATCCCCGATAGATCGATCGCTACCCGCCGATCCGGCGGGTAGTGAAGACATGCCCTTACAGAATGGGAGACCGTGTCCTGGAAAGCAGGACTCTGAAAAGGATTTAAGAAACTTAGGCCTGGTCCCCACTAAGCCCCCACTTCGGACTAAGGTACGCAAATTCAGCTACGTTAATAACGTAGCTGAATTCGAAGTACCTTAGTCCGAACTTACCGCGGGTCCAGACGCGGCAGGCAGGCTCCCCCGTCGATGCCACGTACTCCTCTCGCCGAGCTGGAGTACCGGCGTCGACAGCGAGCACTTCCGGGATCGATCCGGGATCGATTTATCGCGTCTAAACCAGACGCGATAAATCGATCCCAGAACATCGATTGCCTGCCGCCGGACCCTCCGGTAAGTGTAGACGTACCCATAGAAGACAAGCAACTCGACATGAGCTCCCAGTGTGATGCTGTGGCCAAAAGGGCTAATGCGATCCTTGAATGTACAAACGGGGAAGTAGTGAGGGGATTTGACCACTGTATGCTACATTGGTGAGACATTGTGTTCCCTTCTGGTATCCACATTTTGAGCAGGTTGTTGAGAAATTGGAGGAAAGAGCCACAAAAGTGGTTTAAGCACTAGAGTAAATGCCTTACAGCGAAAGATGTAAAATCCTCAGTCAAAAAGAAAAGTGAGAGATGACTTGATTACAGTGTGTAAGGACCCTCCCGGGGAGAAAACAGCAGGCACTAAATGGCTCTTCAATCTAGCAGAGAAAGGCAGAACAAGAACCCATGGCTGGAACCTGGAGCCAGACCAATTCAAATTAGATACTTTTTTTTTTTTAAACCAGTGAGCGATTAACCATTGGAACCAACTACAGAGGGAAGCGATGGATTCTCAATCCCCTGATGTCTTTAAAATCAAGACTGGATGCCCTTCTGTAAGATATGCTTTAGTCAAACAAGATACTGGGTTCAATCCAGGAAATGTAATGCCCTGTGATATACAGGAAGTCAAGACTTGGTGATCTAAATGGTCCCTTCTGGCCTTAAAATCCATGAATCTATGAATTAAAAAGTAGCGAGTTTGACTTCAAAATCACAAGATTTAGCAGTAATACATTTGTGCTCCCTTTTATTTGTCTTCTGGGTTTTGAATCTATAGGGGTCACCTTATCAAGCTTTTCTCCACAGCAACTTCTATTTTTGTTTCTAAATGATTCTCACGTGACAACATCACGCTGGGGGCTGGAACTTTGAGGGAAAACTCCAAATACCACAAGACTCACAATAAAATTGCAAGAGTTTGACAACACAGAAGGACTAAAACACCAGTTTACACCAAACCGGGCGCTCACGCAGGCTAACATCATGTAGCCCCTGGCGGTATGACACAACATATACAAGGAATGCTGTGTTTATTTTCAAGGCAATGGGCCATTAATGCAGACACAACCAAAAGCCCGTTGGTTTCATTTAACAAGGACAGCTGAGCGCACAAGACTCAGGGGAAGTGGCATCGCCCACCTGCCAAGACAAGATCTTTGCTGCGCCAAAGAGGAGCTTGCTGTTACGTGTTACCACTTCCTTTTGTTGTTTAGGAAAATTAATGGTGATAATAAATGGTGGGTATTATAGCACTTGACCCTCCAACATGTCTGTGGGACTGATAAGCAAGGTGTGTGCATGGGGCCCTCCCTAGGCTTAGCTGCATGGCTCCTCCACCTTGTTCCCCTTGACTGGAGTCTCCAGGCACTTGGCAGTCCAGAACCCTGTGTGACTGCCCAACACAGACCCAACACAACCCTTGTGCCAGTTGCTGGGCCAAGGATTTGTCCCTTAGTCCACTAAGTTGAAAAAAACATCATTTCTACAAGAGATATCTGGCCACAAAGCAAAACAGAAAAGGCCCTGGAGGACGGGTCAATGTGCAGTGCTGGCCTACTCCAGCCACAGGAAACGGCATTGCTGAGTGGATACAGCACTCTTCTCAAACACCGGCATGACTAACACAAGCTTGCAACGTAATTGGATCATATGGTAACTCTTGATTTTAAGCTTGCGATGTCTCTTCATCCTGTCATGTGACAATGACAAAGACTCACAAAGTTGCTTTCTTCTAACACTGAACAAGGAACCTTATTAGACTAAGGAAAGCTGCATTCAGGGCCGGTGCTACCATTTAGGTCAACTAGGCGGTTGCCTAGGGCGCCAAGATTTGGGGGCGCCAAAAAGCGGCGCCCCAATTTTTTTTATTTTTTTTTTACAGCGGCCGCTGCGCTGCGAGGGAGAGGGAGTCCGAGCCGCCGGCAGGCAGCCCAGGGGTTCCCCTGGGTCAGAGCTGCCGCACGGATCCCCGGGCCGGGGGGTGGGGAGCTGCCGCGGGGGGGGTGCCTCAGGGTGGGGGGGGGAGCTGCCGCACGGCTCCCCGGGCCGGGGGGGGAGCTGCCGCGGGGGGGGGGGAGGGGCGCCTCAGGGCAGGGGGGTAGCTGCCGCGGGGGGGGAGGCACCTCAGGGTGGAGGGGGGCGGGGAGCTGCCGCAGGGCTGGGGGGGGGCGCAAGGTGGAAGTTTCGCCTAGGGCGCGAAACTTCCTTGCACCGGCCCTGGCTGCATTATCTCTCAAGCTACTGTTTCACTGTAGCGCTTCGGCCCAGGCCCTTCCCAGCCCCATCTCGCCCAGCTTCCTGCTACAGATTTAAAGGAACTTGCTCTTATAGCCGACTCTTTGCTTTATGGCACTGAGTTAAATTTTGATTTAATGGTAGGTTTTGAAGAATGGCCAAGTTAGTTACACACTTCACAGTTGTACGCTGCACCCTGTATAACGGAACTGTTTTAGAAAACCCTGTAAATTAGTGAGCCACTTAATAGTGCCCAGGATTGCTCTTGGAGTTTGTTCATGGTTAAGATAGTCCCCTGCATAGCAGTTTGGATAGACTGGCAATTGTTGACAAAACTGCACCACGCTAGTACTAGCAAAGTAATACAAGGAGAGAGGTACATCTCTCCCCATATCCACAGCCTAACTCTCTAATCCAATTTCGGAGACTTTTTTTAAATTATATTTTCCCCCTCTTTACTTGTATGCTTAAAACCTGTCACTAGCCCATATTAATACAGCATGTTGCCACAGGGGGGAAAAAGTGTGACAATGAAAGTCATATTAAGATGAGTACCCTAATCTAAGTAGGTCACCAACTCCAAGGGAATTTGCAAAAAGATTATGCAAGCCTCCAACCTCCCTTCTCACCCACCCACTCCACACTATTTTCACTTATGCACTTCTTCCTACTTTCACATATTTAGATACAGCTAAACTATGCAAAAATAGTTTTCAAAGTTTAATAGGGGAAACTAATGTTTGGATTAGCTCCTTGGCTGAATATATTTTTCGATCAAAGATCATCAGTTAGATAACTGCATACACTGTTTGAGTAGGTTTTCATCTTCAGAGTCAGTGTGACCTGGTTAACAATAGAATTTTCACACACACACACACACACACACACACACACACACACACACACACACACCCTAAGAGTTACTGAAATTTGAGTCACTTTTTTTAACTTTATACTTTGTATTATGAAACTAAAAGATAAAACAGCAGAAAAAAATGTACTCATGCTAATGGGAAATCCTTACTAGACCTCTGGAAGCAAGGGCAAACAGTAGCATACTATTAATGAGCTAGATGCTGATTAGGGAAAAGATCTGTATGCAGGATCTAGCTTGATGTAGCAGGAAATCTCTGGAATTTATCTAGAGAGACTGAACGGGAACACCACATTCTAAAAGCTTGTGTTCTTTTCAATGTGATGCACTCATCATCAAGACTAAATGCTTCCTTGAGTCTGAGCCCAATTCTGATCTCAGTTAACGCCAACGTAACTCCATTAGCTTTATTAAATCACTCCTAATTTATACCCGAGTGAAACCCACATCAGCCTCTCCCTGTATTTCTTGCTCTTACTCCTGCTTTGAAAGAAGGATTTTTGAAGTTGAACAGAGAGCCAGTTTTGGAAATTTCTATTTTTCCAAATTTTCTTCATTAAAAAGAGTGTGGAAGCAATCCCAAATGCAACTAGCAGGTGGTGACAATGAGGTAGCTGGTGACCCCCAATCATGTAAGATCTCTATAGATTCATAGATTATAAAGCCAGAAGGGATCACGGTGATCATCTCATCTGGCCTCATGTGCAACACAGACCACTGACTTCCCTGAACTAACACCTGTTTGAACTAGAGCAGATATTTGGGGGTGGGGGGAAATTTAGTTTTAAAATTCCCAGTGATGGAGCAACCACCACAACCCCTGTTAAATTGTTCCAATAGTTATTCACCCTCATTGTTAAAAAAATCTGTCCCTTATTTCCAGTTTGAATTTGGCTGGAAGCTGAAGCTAGACATTGGATCTTGTTATATCTTTGTTTACTAGACTGAAGAGCCCCATTATCAAATTTTTGTTCCTGATGCAGGTACTTATAGACTGTGATCAAGCCACCCCTTAACCTCCTCTCTTGTTACACTAAATGGATTGAGCTCCTTGAGTCTATCATTATAAAGCAGGGGTCGGCAACCTTCGGCACGCAGCCCATCAGCGTAATCCACTGGCGAGGTGCGAGGCATTTTGTTCTTTACATTGACTGTCCGCAGGCACGGCCCCCTGCAGCTTCCAGTGGCCGTGGTTCGCTGTTCCCAGCCAATGGGAGATGCGGGAAGCCGCAGCCAGAACGTCCCTGCAGCTCAATATTGGCCAGGAACCGCAAACCACGGCCACTGGGAGCTGCAGGGGCCGTGCCTGTGGACGGTCAATGTAAACAAAATGCCTCATGGCCTGCCAGCAGATTACCCTGATGGGCTGCATGCCGAAGGTTGCCAACCCCTGTTATAAAGCATGTTTTCTAATCTTTTAACCATTCTATACAGCACTTCAACATCCATGTTTGAGAACTGATTTAAATTTGATAACTGACTTTACAGAAGTCACCACAGCCGCATGAACGATACCAGATTAAGTACAATATATTTCTCAAATAAATATTTCTTGCAACAGTAATTCTTCAAGATAAGTTCTACACACATAAGAGCTGCCATACGGGCTCAGAGCATGGTCGATCTTGGCCAGTATCAGGTCTCCCACAGTGGCCCATACCAGAACTTCACGAGGAGTGTACAGAACCAGGCAATTATGGAGTGAGCCGCCCCAGTCTTACACTCACAGTTTCTGGTAGCCAGAGATTTAGGGTCACCCAGAGCATGGGGTTCCATCCCCAACCATGTTGGCTAATAGCCATTGATGGACCTCTCCTCCATGAACTTATCCAGTTCTTTTTTGAACTCGGTTATTCTTTTGGCCTTTCCATGGCAATGAATTCTGCAGGTTAATTGTGCATTGTGTGAAAAAGTGCTTCCTCTTATTTTCATTAAACCTTTACCTATTAATTTCATCAGGTGACCCCTGGTTTTTATATTGTGCAAAAGGGTAAATAACATCTCTCTATTCACTTTCTCCACACCATTCATGATTTCATAGACCTCTATCATATTGCCCCTTAGTCATCTATTTTCTCAGCTGAACAGCCCTAATCTTTTTAGTCTTTCCTTGTACGGAAGCTGTTTCATACCCTTGATCATCTTTGATCAGGGCCGGCTCTAAGTTTTTTGCTGCCCCAAGCAGCAAAAAAAAGCGCCGCCCCCCCCTCCGCCGAGCGCCGCCGGAACCGCCCCCCCCCGAGTGTCGCGCCCCGCGCCACCCCCCCGCCGAGCGCCGCGCCGCCGGAACCCCCCTCTGAGCGCCACGCCCCGCGCCGCCCCCCCCGCCGAGCCCCGCGCCGCCGGAGCCCGCCCCCCCCGCCGAGCACCGCCGGAACCCCCCCCCGAGCGCCGCGCCCCGCGCCGCCCCCCTGCCGAGCGCCGCGCCACCGGAGCGCCCTCCCCCGGCGGAATGCCACGCCGCGCTGTGCTGCCCCCCGCCACCCCAAGATTGGCCACCCCTTACCAGGCGCCGCCCCAAGCATGTGCTTGGTTGCCTGGTGCCTGGAGCCGGCCCTGTCTTTGATGCCGTTCTCTGAACCTTTTCCAGTTCCACTATATCCTTTTTGAGATGGGGTGGCCAGAACTGGGCACAGTATTCAAGGATTTATGTAGTGGCAATATATTTTCTGTCCTATTTTTATCCTTTTCCTAATAGTCTAAAATACTGTTAGCCTTTTTGACCATTGATGTGCATGGAGCAGAAGTTTTCATAGAGTTATCCACAGAGACTCCACGGTCTCTTTTTTGGTGGTAACAGCTAATTTGGAATCCATTTTGTATGTATAGTTGGGATTATTTTTGTGTGTGCGCATTACTTTGCATTTATCAACACCGAATTTCATCTGCCATTTTGTTGCCCAGTCACCCAGTTTTGAGAGATCCTTTTGTAGTCTGCTTTGGACTTAACTATCTTGAATAATTTTGTATCATCTGCAAACTTTGCCCCTTTGGCACATCCCAGAAGTTGGGAATGCATAGAGGCAGGTAATCTTGAAGAAAAATGTGCACTTCCATGATTTCTAGGTGGTTTCAGACTGGAGCCTGCCCATATCTTTGTTGTGTCTAGGAAAAGAGGCCTGTGGCAGAGCTAAGAAGTGGCTAACAATTTTACTATCAATGGAAAGGCTGCTGCAAACAATCACTTAAATTATTAAAATCAAAGCATGTCTCAGTGAGAGGAAGATAAGTGATCTTTCGGTTGAGATATGGAATCAATATTTTGTTTTAAACTTGGCAAACTTACTTATGACCGGAAAATATAATGGGCGTGAATGAGGAAAACATGTCTTAATGACTTTCATTAGCTGGTTAAACAGCTGAAAAAACCCTTTACATCCTTTCAGATGTCCAATCAATTTAATAGTTTATTATTAGACAGTCTATTTACCCAGAATATTCCAGTAATTCAATCTACCCATTTCCAAAGTACAAAGGAGTCTAGGTTATTGTTATTTGGAATGACACCTGACATATATGTTGTATGTCTGGCATAAGAAATGACACATTGGGGTGGGAGAGCTGGTCTACTGAAATTTCTGTCCTATGGGAAGTTCCAATGTTTTGACATATGTTTTCATCTGAATTAGGCCAAAAATCAAAATAGCAACAATTGTCATGGAGAAGGAGGTTTTGAATCAAGATGTTATGTAAATGTCAGAATGTTTCATTTTGGCTCTGACAGACATTGAACTGAGTCCACCTACGCTGCTGCAGTGCCTCATGGGAGTTGTAGTTCGGGTGCCTTTTGTCCCCATTCTCTTCTAGAGGCTGGGCTTTGCAGCTGGACTACAACTTCAATTATTACTTCTAGGAGAATTCCGCACCAAAAAATTAAAAATTCTGCCGCTGCCTGTTGCAGATGGACCCGGAGCTCCCAGCTGCTGTGGGCGGTGGGGGAACCCCAGGGCCATCAGCCGCCACGTGCGGTGGTGACCTCGGGGCCATCAGCTGTCATGTGCAGTGAGGGCACCATAGCTCCGAGCAGCTGTGGCTGTGGCAAGGGTCCTGGAACAGTCAGCCATTAAGGGGCAGGTGCTGGACATGTCACACACACCCCCCCGCTGGGCTAGGGCTTCAGTCATCCCCCTGTCAGCCCCCTCAACCCCCATTATTTTTAGTAGAAGTCAGACAGGTCATGGGCTCCCATGAATTTTTGTTTATTGCCCACAACCTGCAATAGTAGGTACTTAGCATGGAGAAGGGAGACCTAGGGTAGTGTGTGTGTGGGGACGCGTGTGTGTCTGTTTGACTGGCTTGGGTCATGTACATGGTTCACCAGCCAACACCCCTTCATCTCCGGAGGTGGTATACATGCCCCAGTGCCAGGTGTGGGCGGGAGTGCTGAGGAGGTGCAGTGATAGTGGGAGTGGAGGGGGGGTGGGTTCAGGCTAGCAGGGAATATAAGAGGGAGTGAGGCAGTATTCGAGTCGTGCGAGCAAAGATGTTACGTGTGTATGTAACTAATACATTTGAAATGCGCAAAACTGAGAAAAGGAAGCAATTTGGTGGAAATAAATTCTGCATGAAAAAAAAAAAAATTCTGCAGGGAACATTAAATTTGGTGCAAATTCTGCCATGCACAGTGGCACTGAGTTCCAGCAGGAGTACATGATGGGTGGCATTAAGACGACTCCGATAATGCACAGTGGCAGTTCCTCCTGACCCAAAATGATGTATTTTGTCTCAATTTTCTCAGCAGAAACTCTGTTTGGAGATGTGAGGGTTTTGTTTTTGTTCTAGACAAAGTAACAAAAAATGGAACAATCTGATGAAAATATGTTTTTATTTTGTCCTCAAAATTTTCTTTGGCGGGAGGGAAACACCACCTCATTTTCCTACCTGTTCTAATTGGAGCCAATGATCATTTTCTTAAATTTAGGTTTTCTACAAATCACAGTTACATCCTGGCTCCTGCTGTTAATTACAGACAACTTTATGGCCCCAGCTTACACAGCATAAACACAAGTTTATTCACAGACTCAAGTTCATCATCTGCTCCTGTGTGTGACAGAGAGAATCTCTGACTCCGAGCCTATCACAACTGCCTACAATTAGAATATGAAGGATCAGTTTACCTATAGTTTGTGTCCTCACATTGTAAAGGCAGAATGTGAGGGATTAACAGTCAATGCTACATGGAATCTAAATATTGTTTTCAGTTCCTAAGTAAGTCACAATCAAAGTTTTTCCAGGAAGAGGCTGATGCCTGTTGCTGGTTAAAATATGTCTAAAGATGGGATTTTCAAAAGCACCTAAGTGACAAGGAAGCACAAGTCTTGTATTGCCAAGTCACTTTGGCCCCAGAGAGTTAGGCACCTAAATACCTTTGAGGATATGGGCCTTAGTCACCAAGATGGAATTTTCAGGGGTGCCTTACGCTGATTTGCTGGAGTGTTTGTCCAGACGTAGAGCCCAATGGCTAGATGGCACATGGTAGGAAGGTGTGGTCCAGAAGCTAAATGTGACCACTATGCCTCTGTCCTGCCGCACTGGCAAAAGAGGAGGTGTTTTGAAAAGTACAGCATGGCAGTAGGCTGTAGTATCTCAAAATGACATTTATATTTCACACACCTCTCTCCCTTATACGAACATTTAACTTCACACCCTGAGAAGTCCCCAATGAAGTCAATGAGCCACTTACTCAGTGCTGGAAGTTAAGCATGTGCTTAAGTCTTTGGAGAATTTGGGCCTCAGCTACTATAAGGAGTTAAGCAGGCCTGCTTCCCTCCCTTCCCCTCATTAAATGCTCTTTAATCAGTGAACAAGTATCAGGGGGTAGCCGTGTTAGTCTGTATCCACAAAAACAACAAGGAGTCCAGTGGCACCTTAAAGACTAACAGATTTATTTGGGCATAAGCTTTTGTGGCTAAAAAACCCACTTCTTCAGATGCATGGAGTGAGGGTTTTTTACCCATGAAAGCTTATGCCCAAATAAATCTGTTAGTCTTTAAGGTGCCAACGGACTCCTTGTTGAATCAGTGAACAATTATCCAGTAATATACATGACTATTACTGCCAGGCATATCATTTAAAAGGTGACTGTCATTGCAGATGAAGAGCCTTTGCTTTGCAGAACAACTTTAAAGCATTTTCATTTTCTTTTTAAAAATCAAAAACCTAAGCCAAAAATATATTTGATCCATCACTTGACTAGTTTACTATACGTTTAAAACAAAATTTGGAAACCTGCTTGCCTAGAATGAAGCTCCTAAATGTATATATGGACGCCTACATTTAAGTTGCCCAATTTCTCAAAGGTTCTGAACACCCACAGCTTCCATTAGTTTGAAACAAGTGGAAACTGCTGAGCAGTGACAGCTTTGCAAATCAGGACACTTTTTTCAGTTCTTAAATATGTATTTAGGACCCTAATTTTAGGTAGCCAGGTTTGCACACTTTTGTTTTAGTGCATACTCAGGCTGTTTTGCTAGTAAAACACTACCTACCAGCCCTCTAGCTGAGAGCGCCTCCAGCAAAAACAGCAAGCAACTTTAAAAAAGAAACGGAGTTTAATATAAAGAGGTACGGTTTATAAAGGTGATGAGTTTAAAGCAGTTGACATGACACTGATCTTTTCTTGGTCAAGAGAGTTATACTTCAGTGAGTTTTACCAAAATTGAGCAATCTTGTAGAGATGGGCTGAACCATTTCAGAATATTTGGGCAGAACAGAAAGGCTTTTGGTACGAAGCTTTTGCAGTGCTACCACGAGGTTTCGTTTTCCCCCCAATAACATTGTCTCAAGATTCCACAGCAGCCTGAACCATCGCAGTAACATTACTGTAAGATGTAGCAGTTTCTGAATGTTCCTGTAGAATTGCGTAGCATTAGGGCTATCCTATTGCCTTTCAAAGGTGGTCATTCTAGGACTATTATATAAAGTGCACTAAAAGGCATTTTGGGGGTATATACTGGTGCCAAATTTTTGATCTAACTTCTCTACTTTGAATAAGCTTATTAGTTACGCCTTAACTGTGCACATGGACGGCTAAACAGCTGTTTCAAACTGAGTATAAGATGGGTTTGAGAGACTCTTGCATAATTGGTTAGGTATTCTTACTGGATGTATTCTGCTTGTGCAGGAGGACTGATTTTTTCCCCAATCCCATGTATCGAAGCAGGACTAAGGCGGCCCTGTATTTATTTTAGATTAGCTGTTAGACAAAAACAATTAAGTGAATTTTAGTGGCTCATGAAAGCTGCTGAATTGATCTCCCTGGAGATTTGTGGTCTATTCATTCACAGAACAGATGGCTGCCCTGAACACTTCCCTCACAGCAGTCCTGGAGTGTGCTTAACCCCCGCACTGGAGGCACTACACAGTTCTCCCTGGCTATTCACAGCTGGACTGGCTGCTAACACTCCCAAGAGCAGTGCCAAATATGACTGAAGGCCGGTCCAGACCAAGAGATTTTAATGAGTGCTTCCTTCCCATGAGTGTTTTCAAATGCTGCTTAATGATTTAAAAAAAGCCACCGCATAGGAAAGCTGCTAAGAGCTACATGTGCAGAACTTACATCAATATTTACTTTCTTGTTAATACGTACCCTGTGGTGTGTCATGCTTTTGATTGATTGAACAGTAAAGGGATGATGATTGCAGATGTTAACTGTATCCTTTTGTAGTGCTCTGATTTTGAAAGCCAAGTTACACTGTATTCAGACTGAACTGTACACAGGGGGTTATTTATTTTGTTATCTCCCTGTAGGGTGGGGCTTATTCCAGGGGGTGCCTGCACTTTCATGCAGAAAATTTGTACTGGAAATTCTGGAAGAATATTCCACCAGTACAGGACATGTTGGAAGCAATATCATTAAAAAAAGCTCTTGTCCTCAATCTAGAACGCACTAGGTGCTCATTTCAATTTATCAGAACTCTTCAAACAGTGCCATAGTATCAGGAGTAGAGTATTTGCCCTTAGTTGTAGCTTTTACAATCACTTTAAAAAGTCATTGTGCAAAACAGAAAGCCAGAACTTTTATTTTTTAAACTTTGAATCATTGATATCAGCCAAAGATGCAGCACACTTCAAGCAATTTATTTTTATTTTATAGATGGACATGGTGGATACAGCTAGACTTCTCACCGCTAGGTTAGTTTTAAAAGAAGCATTAGATACAGGGAAGGACTGCAGGTGACCCTGTAAAAACATGCCTTTGTGAACATCACATTCCCACCAAAGGCTGTATTTACCACCACAGGTTTTTGGAGGGAATACTTCCACAGTTTTGGTAACAGTGGTACAGTACCATTAACGTTAGATTTTATGTCCTGGACCATACCTAATACAGAAGTATCAGACAGCCACAGAATTTCACAGGGCAGTTAAGTTGTTTAAGTTACTTTAAAGACGAGAATAGCACTTTGTGCAGGAACTTCATACACCAAGCTCGGTAGATGAACATGTGGCTAGCACAAGTGCGTAAGTTTGGGAAGCAGACCTTAACAAGAAGGCCCTGCTCTGGCAGTGGAAAGGGACCTTTGTCTAAATGAGAACCAGGCTCCTACATGCTGATATTTAAATGGTGGCCCTCAGGTAAAACCCTACATCTGAACAAACTGCAAAAGTTGTTTTTTATACCAGTCTTAGTTCACACCACATTGTACAGACTATTCTGAATCTGTAACTTTGCTGAGTTTATAGTTTAAACACACAACAGGCTTAATCCAGTCTGTAAGCACATATGTCATTGACTTCAATGGCAGATACACGTCTATCTGCAGGCAAAACTGCGCTTTACAGGCAAGTCAAAGTTGCTAACTTGGGTATTCAGAATTCTAACACCAATATCAATTTCTGTAACGGACTATAAAAAGTTAGCCTTAAAATGGTTTGCAGTTTTCACTTATTACATGTAAGAATAAAAGACCAGTTGTTTTGTGGCCTTGACGTTCTCATTTTATTACTGATAAGGACTAATTGGTTCAGGGTATGAAATGAATGTGAACATTAAAAAAAAAAAAAAAAAAAAAGTGTGATTCAGCACTTGAAAAGTGACTGAAAATGGCTTTTTCCTGCCCCTGCCAGTGATTTTCAAATCAAACTCTCTCAGTTTAAGAGTAAACATGGTTGCTTTAACTGCCAGTCCTGCAAACTTATCTGAGAGAGATTCCAGGTTATCACCAAAAACAAAAATTATGCAGCCCAAGCTCTGACCTCAGTCATGACTTGGCAAACCCACGGCGCAGGAAGACTTGACTTGTGTTCCAAATTCCACCCTCCGTTGCACCATGAGGCTGAGCAATATCTAGCTCCCCCTCATGGAGTAGCATTAACTCTCTGCAGGCCCACCCGAATCAGAATCGTATCACTAACGGGAGCAGATCTGATTGAGAACCCCCAGGTAATGGAGCTGTTGAGAAAAAGCGGTGCCATCTTTGCAGTTACGTTTCAGACTTTAATTTCATTTCGAACCATGACGTTTCGTATCTGGCATCCCTCAGAATAGGAGTTGCTGATTGCACAGTCCTGTTGAAAACTGACATGATCCCCAGTTTTATCACTGAGCAATTGGGGTCTTTAGCTCAGAGCTAGGGGCTGCTAGTATACTGTAATGATGCGGTTCTGGTGGGACCCAACTGAGAGTGCCAATTCAGGACCAATTGCTTAAAACAGGGCAGTTACAGCCCAAGGCTGGGGTTTTTCCACCTCTAAGGCAAACCAAACCAGCCAGACAGTGAAGACTTTGGTCTCACCCCACTGGCTAACCACAAGTCACACAAGCAATTTTCTTAGACACTCCAGTTTCCCAGTATCACCACCAGTGCCACTCGTTATGGGGACAAATGGTTATGAAAACCAATACCCCAATAAAAGAAAAAAGGTTCTCCTGATCCCATAGGACCAAGCTCCAGACCCAGGTCAATATACAAATCAGATCTTACCCACAAATCACGCTGTTGCCAATCCTTTAGAATCTACAATCTAAAGGTTTATTCATAAAAGGAAAAAGACAGAGATGAGAGCTAGAATTGGTTAAATGGAATCAACTACATACAGTAATGGCAAAGTTCTTGGTTCAGGCTTGCAGCAGTAATAGCATAAACTGCAGGTCTAGCTCAAGTCTCTGGAGTACATCCCCAGCTGGGATGGGTCATTCAGTCTTTTGTTCAGAGCTTCAGTTTGCAGCAAAGTTCCTCCAGAGGTAAGAAGCAGGATTGAAGACAAGATGGAGGAGAGGCATCAGCCTTTTTATAGTCTTTTCCAGGTGTAAAAACACCTCTTTGTCCTTACTGTGGAAAATTACAGCAAAATGGAGTCTGGAGTCACATGGGCCAGTCCCTGCATACTTTGCTGAGTTGCAAGGTGTATTTGCCTTCTCTCAATGGGTCAATTGTATAGCTGATGGTCCTTAATGGGCCATCAAGCAGGCTAGGCAGAGCTAACACCAACTTGTCTGGGAAGTTTCCCAGAAGCATAGCATAAGTTTGAAATACAGACAGTACAGAGCCAATATTCATAACTACAAAATTGATACACGCATATAGACAGCATAATCATAACCAGCAAACCATAACCTTGTCTTAGACACCTCATTTGACCCCCTTTATACAAGATTTGGTGCCACTACAGGACTTTGGTTGCAACCATTTTCTATATGGTCCCAGTTCAAATCAATAACGTGACAATGCACCTAAGAACACCAGAGATGGTGACAACTCTCAGACAACAATTTACTGGCCGGAAAAAGAAAGAAGGGCAAGGGGTCTTTATAAAGCCCTGTTGAATCAGGCAACCTCATCTGAGGCCGTCTCAGATTTTCTTCCTCTCACATGCAAAAATAAACTATATTGGCTCTTATGCTGCAATCATTACCTGCCACTAGCCTGCTGTGTGATGCTGGGCAAGTCCACCTCTGGCCTCAGCTTTCTCATCTGTAGCGTGGAAAGAATGATGCTTGCTTTGTAAGGCACCTGGAGATTTATGGACGAGAAGAGCTAAGTATTTATTTTAAGAACACCAGTGGGGTCCAATCTACCCAGGGAACTGCTGAGATCGCCGCTTGGACAATTCTGCCCGTTGGTAACACCTTAGCTAAAATACACAAACTTTCCCTGTGCAAAAACAAGTTTAGCAAGAATGATTCTGCCCCCCCCCCACACACACACCCCATCCCTTTCCTTTATCTATCCAGTTAGAGCAGGAAAGAATATGCTAATATTCTTTATTGGACAGCTAAAGGGTGGCCTTATCCTTTAAAAACATACCTAATTATTTCAACTTTCAAGAGGCTATTGAAAGAGTGAAAAGCTCACTCCCTGACCTTGACTTTAACCTTTGTACTCCTCACATTACACTCCCTGTTGAGAGAAGCAGCTTCTGGAGTTCTCTCTACACAGAGTTTCTGTAATGCTGTTAGAATCCACACCAAGCAATTTATATCTGAAATTTACTTCTCCTTACTATTTCTAGCCTGGATAAGCCTCACTCCTCCTCCCACCCTACCCTTCTGTGTCCAGAGTTAGATGCAATTTACAGTGTTTCTGCATTTTAGACACTTATAATCCATTTTTCCAGTAAAAGCAATAAGCAGAAAATGTAACTCATCTCGGAAAAACTAAGTGTTCCAAACTGCTGTGATTTAACCAGTTTATTGAACTATGCTAAGATGTACCAGGATGTGCATTATGTTATGCCTAGTGCACTCTTCAGATTTTAAGGCATTCTGCATTTGAGCTGATGTCTTAGCACATCCCCAACACATGCACCTGTGCTCAAGTAAAGCGTGTCTTATTTTGGCTTATTGGTTAAGTGTATTTCTATAATACAAACACTTCCATAATAGCTGAGAGATTTCACAGCAACCTTCTTACAATGCCATTACGTGGCAAAATTCATCACTATAAACTATTCCGTTCTAAACCCCTATTCTTTCACTTTGGTTTGTGATTTCTCTACCAGGACATCTGTAGCCTCAATTGCACAAAATCCATCATAGCAAGAGTTCTAATTCAGTTCTAAGGGGAGAGGTTTACAGGAAAAGACTGTTTTCCCAATACTAATTTAAAACTCATTTAAGTAGGGCCGGCTCTAGGTTTTTTGCGCCCCAAGCCCCCTGCCGCCCCAGCGCTGGGCTCTCCCCCCCCACCTCACCCTCACCCCCCACCCCACCCGCAACCCCTGCCGCTCCAACCCTGGGCTCTCCCCACCACTCCACCCGCACCCCCTGCCGCCCCAACCCTGGGCTCTCCCCCCCCACCCCACCCGCACCCCCTGCCGCCCCAGCCCTGGGCTTCCCCCCACCAGCGCTGACTCCGCCCACTCCCCCCTCACCTCCAGCCGGTTCGGCGCTGGCAGGGTCGGGGTAAGCAGTGGGGCTCCTGGGCCGCGCCTCAGCCCAGGGTCCCTCCAGCCGGGGCTCCCGCCTCCAGGACCGGCCAGGACCGGGGAGGACAGAGCCGGGGGACCGCCCAGCAAGGGACTGAGGAGCCGGGGCAGGGTAGCCCCAGAGGGAGCGGAGCCCCGGAGAGCGGGACGCGGGCCCCGCACAGCAGCACCCCACCCTCTATAGCCCCACTCCTGCTGCTGCTCCTGGCCGCCCTGCCGCAGTCCCTGGGCGGCTCTGGCCGCTTCGCCCAGCCCCGGTGCTGGGGGGCGGCCGCCCTGAGGCACCTGCAGGCGGCTCCGTGTGCGCCGAGGGGCGGCCCCCAGCCCGAGCGTCCCACACTCGGAGCCTGCCCGGCCATAAGGTGCGGGCGCTGCTTCCCGACGCGAACCGCAGCGGCCCCAGGGCACCCCCGGTGCAGGACGTGCTGCTGCTGGCAGGGCCGGCTCTAGGCTTTTGCCGCCCAAGCGCCAAAAAAAAAAAAAAATGCCGCCCCTGAAAATGTGCCGCCACAAGCACCTGCTTGGTTTGCTGGTGCCTGGAGCCGGCCCTGAATTTAAGATATAGGAAAACATCCAAATAGTTACCATTGCTTCCTCAGCTCACCATATACACACACACAGCATGGTTGTTTATGGGAAAGCTCATGTCAGTAGATTATCTTAAGTCTCCTATTAATTGATTAGAAAATTTTCTTTTTTTAAAAGCTTCAATAGCCCTCTGCAAGGTTGCAGAAGGAAAACTATATAGTTGTAAACAGAGTGCTTGGCTATGTCTACCCTATAGCCTATGTGAGCAAAACTTTTTTCGCTCAGGAGTGTGAATATTCCACCCCCGAGCGATATAAGTTACACTGACATAGGCTGTAGTGTGCACAGCGCTATGTCTGTGGGAGAGCTTCTCCTGCCGACCTAGCTTATGCTGCTTGTGGAGATGGGGTTTTTTATGCCAACAGGAGAGCTCTCTCCTGTCGGCATAGAGCGTTTTCACCAGATGTGCTGCAGCAACATAGCTGTACCGGTACAGCTGCGCCCACTGCAGCGCCGTACGTAGAGACGTGCCCTACGTCACATTAATGGAGACGTAGAATCTTCTTAAGCGCCTGAGAAATCTGAGCTGCAGACTTCCCTATTTCTCTGCCAAAGGGAGTGACTCTGAAGTACCCTAAATAGATAGAGGAAAGAACTATTCCAGTCTAAATCCCTCTTTTTTCCCCCCTTTGTTTTTAGTTTGTGTGATTTCTCTGCCAAAACATCTGTAGCTTCAATTGCTCAGGATCTTAGGGAGGAAACAAAGTATGATGTTAATTATTTTTTTTTCATTAGTAGCCATGTACTCCCCACCCCTCTGGAATCTTACAAGTTCATATTCAGCAAAACTTTTGCTTGATGAGTCAGGCCTGCAACTATGTATTCTTTTCTTGCCTCTGTGGCATTAGGTTTCCAACTTAGCATTTTAGAGGTCTCTTTTGTATCCTCAAAAGAATTGCCCACTTAGAAGGGAGCAAGAGAACAGAGCATGGTAACGATGGAAGTGAAGCTCTTGAGTCAGGAAGTTAAAATGAGCTCTCCCCTTCGGAAGGCAGTAATTGTATCACAATAAGAACATCTGCACCAGGTACTGAAGTATTTCTCCTGCTCTGAAATGCAAAAGAAACAAGTCTTCATAAGAAAGAACATATTTAATTGATGACAGACCAAGTTCGAACTCAGCTGCTCTTCACACCAATATCAAGACTGGAATTTAACTTATTCCAGACACCTTCCATTACTGTATCTCTACATGCATGCTTTGGACACGTCACCAAAACTGAAGAGACAAGAAGACTTCACTGGTGAAACGGGGCGTGGAAAAAGCAGAAAAACTTCACATCAACAAACTTAGTAGTCAAGAGACCACCAACAGTTTTCCAGGAAAAATTGAAGTAAAGATAACTTTTGCCTGAGAAACTGAGAAATTAAACAAAATCAAGATAAGTGTACATAAAGCGGAAGAGTTAGGGACAAAAAAGCAAAGGGATAATGTTACATTTGAGCAAGATCTCCACCCCCCCCCCCATTTCCCCCTTCTGAGTCTCTCCCCTTTAAATCTGCAACACAAAGTAATTCTCCCTGAAGAATGATCATAAGGCAGGATTGATAGATGTGTCTTTTGCCAGAAGTCCAAACCTCACTTACTCACTCCCTCTATTTTCCGTTAATACAAGGGAAAAGCTATTGTTAGAACACCAAACCTGGAACCAATGAGGGATGTACCATCCCTTTCTACACTGCCATTCATTGCATTTTATACTTTATACTAATAAAGTTTACAATCTTATTTGCTTCAACTATTGCAGCACAATGAGCAGATATGGCTTAGCTGTCAGGAGCCATCTTTTTCCTGCAGGAGTTAAAGCTAGCTCAGATTCCCTTATGTCATTCGGTTCTGTTTTTCCCTATGTTTGTTATCTTGGGAAAGACGACAAGCACGTCTGCAGCTCTGTTGCCAATTTTTAAGTAATAGTACGAGTTTAATTGCTCGTGGGAAGTTCTGGGCTAGAAGCATTGAAGACTAAGGCCTTGTCTACACTATAGAGTTTTGTCAACACAAGTTACGCCACCGATCAAATACCAGTTTAATTACATGGTTTGTGCATGTTCACACAACGTTCCTTCTGTCGGCAGAGCAGGTCCACAGTTGGTGCTCTAACATTGGCAGAGAGAGCAGCGCACTGTGGATAGCTATCTGTCCTGCCTCTCAATTTTAGAATTTTCTTTTAAAGTCTCTCTCCACACTTTGCATTCTTGTTTTTCGGCCTCTGAGGATTGGAGCACCTCTCAAAACATGTCCTCCTTGATCACCTCCTTATATGGTGGATGCGCTCCGCCAGCGTGTAGGGGGTTCCCCTGAAGGCCACATCTGCAGAAACACAAGAAACAAAGAGAAGCATGATGGTTAGTGCATACACAGCATCGAATCATTATAATAAAATGCACCCTCTTTAAAAAATACAAATCAGTTTCTCACTGTCCCTTGGCAAGAACACAGCTCGAAGCACACACTAAACATGGTGAGTTCAGCCCAGGGGTGGGGAAGAAAGGGGAGGGAACACTCAAGATGGGGCAAAGGATCTTCATGGTTTTTTTAAGGGGATCACTGCAGGTGATCTGGGACAATATTTTAAATTCTACCACCATTTTCCACAGGCAGGGGTCATTAAAGCCAATATCTCACTCCTAAGGGTAAGCAAGGAGGCAAAGGTGCATCTCCTGTATGCATGTGGATTCAGACCGGGTCCCTATGTGGCTCGTCTGTGCGCCAGATTGGTCGCTGCACAAGTGATTGCCGATTGGTGCAGGAAAAAGTTTCCTACAACGGGGGAAAGGAACAAAGCAGCTCTGCCAAGGAACCTTCGGTAGAGGATTGGCGGGTACCTGCAGGAAAGTTTCCTAGAGATCTCTCTGGAGCAGTCCCGTGAAATCTGTGGTGCATTAACACAGTTCCACTGCACTGCTTAGCTGCAGAGGGGAACGTGAAGCACACGCAAACACAGCTAGTCTTGTACATTTCTATCCCTTCACCCACTTCTAGAATATACAAAGCAAAGGACAGCTCTACCTCAGAATTAAGTATCACCAACTCAAAAAGATCACTTACCACAGCTCTCCTCTCCTGCATCATGCACACCAGAGATGGAACGTGGGACTGGCTAGACTCATCCAGAGTGGAAAAGAGGTCCTGGCTCGCCACGCCACCAGACAACCCTGCTGTGTGCTCCACTTAGTCCTCCAACTCGACCTCCTCATCCACGACTTTGTCCTCGGGGTTGAGTCCGCTCTCCGCCATCAGCAGCCCCGCCGAAGTATCCACGGGGCTCCTGGCAGTGGGAGCAGGGTCGCTGCTGAAGATGGCGTCCAGCTCCTTATAGAAGCAGCAGCTCTTCGGCACAGCACCAGAGCGACGGTTTGACTCCCTTGCCTTCTGGTACACCTGCCTCAGCTCCTTTATCTTCACACGCCACTGCTGCATGTCCCGTTCATAGCCCTTCTCCAACGTGCCACGAGAAATCTGACCGTAGGTATCAGCGTCCCTACTGCTGGAGCGGAGCTGGGTCTGCGCAGCCTCCTCTCCCCACACTGCCAGCAGATCCAACAACTCAGGGAGAGCATTTACTGCATGGAGCCGCCCTGGTCAGCTGGGAAGATGCGATATGAGCCGGCCATGCCGAGCAAAGAGGAAGTGGAATTTTAAAAATTCCCTAGCCTGTAAATGGGAGGGGGGTTGGGGGGACTGATATCTATGTACCTGGATGCAGGGCAGTGGAGTTCAACTTACTGACCACAGCGGTCAGGATGGGCATTGTGGGACACCTCCTGGAGGCCACTTACAGCAACATAACCAAATGCAGTGTCTATACTGACACTTTGTCAATATCACTTTGCCGCAAAAATCTCTGCGCCTCTCAACAAGGTAGCTTTATTTTGTCGGCAAAGCAGGAGAGTTTTGTTGGCGGGGAGGAGCACTGTGGTGTGTACACCTCCACGGTTTTGTCAATGAAAGCTGACTTTTGATGACAAAACTCTAGTGTAGACAAGGCCTAAGTCAGATAAATAAGGTGTGGCAGTGGTTCCAGCTTCCCCTCACAGTGCTCCAACTGTACGTGAGGAAGGATAGTAATGTCTGTGTTCACTCAGTCCCCAATTCCTCAGACTACCAGACAGACACATAGTGCTAACTGTGGTCATGGGGTCTGTAATGTGGATGCTTGTGCACTAGGAACTGGACTGAGCTCGTGTCACACACACCGCACTAACCAGCTGTCTGATCATGTCTGGTCATTGTTGGCCTGGCTGGATTTAAAGTGGTGCCTTCACATGAAAAGTTCTGAACCAATCATCAGAGCCACTTAGGCCTAATTTAGTTTTGTTAAATTACTCCACATTCCACCATAGTGCTCCATCATCCTGACTCATCTAAAATTTGTGTTGTCCACAGATTTCAGTACTTCATTTCACTCCATCTTTCAGGTCATTATGTAATTTAATGCCACAGTTCCTAGTAGTGATCCAAAGGCAATTTGAGCATACTAAACCCTGGACAATCAGAATTTGCAAGTGTGCAGAATTGTTGTGCATCAGCACTGCATATGACTTCACACAGGAAAAAAACTGAGAACTAGCATATGCTCAGTTTTCCACATAAGGACCATTGATAGGAGATATTAGCTGGTTTAATGTTTTGTCCTTCTAGAACATGCTTTAAAAAAAATCAGCTTATTGAATGCCCCCTCCTGCACTAGTTAGCTGGAGCATCCAATGCACCATCTTATTTACTTCATTTTTTTCAAAACTTAAGTCACATTTAAGAAGACTGCTGTACGCTGCACAGACACCTCAATTTAGATACCATGACTCCTTCATGAAGTTACTGATGTAAGGAAGGATAGCTTGGGGGAATTTCTCTAAGACAGTACAATTACATAGGTTATGTCCTGAAGCATGAGGCTTGGTACACATGACGGGTTTTTCTTTAGCTAGTGTAACTCTATATTGTAATTATGTCTAATTCTTTAACAAATCCTGCTCTCTAGTGAGTTCCTCTGGTTAACTGTGTTGTGTAAACAATTCCCTTTATCAGCCTGGAAAGTTTACTTTTTAATTTCATTGGGTGTTCCTTTCTCTCCAATTTACCCTCTCCTAATACAAGAGCAAGCAAGAACACTCCCACGATTCTACATTCCTTTCGGAGAGCTCCTCAAACTGAGCAGCCTTAAACTTTTCAATATTTCCTCACAGAAAAGTCTTGCCATGGCTCTGGCCGCTTTTGCTGTCCTTCTCCGGATTTTTTCAATTTCTTGCTTATATCCTTACATATGCTTATAGAGAGAGAATTTTTTTGTGTTTCTTCAAAATACTGTTGATAAAAGAAGAATTCCTCTCACCAACAGTGTCTCCCTCCAGCTCCTGCCAGGCTGGAAGAACAAGGGACAGGGAAGGATGAGGAGCAGCTTGCCACAGGCACCTCGGTGGAGGTAGTTTCTCCCTGCTCACACAGGCTCTTGCACATGCACGCTGGGGATTGTGCCAGGGCCAAAGAAGCTTGCAGCCTGTGAATGATCATGGGAGGGTCCCAAGGGCAGGGGCCCAGCTTCACTGCCGGGGCTGTCCACCCAGAGTATATCCCAGCCAGGGGATGTTTGCAGGCTGGGGACAAACAAGGCACCCAAGCTGGGATGGTCTCCCAGATCCCAGGCATCCACAGAAAGAGGAGGATGTGCATAGGATGTGAACCTCCAAAAGGGGGTGCAGCAAAACAGAGTTTGGGAACCGTAGCCCTATAGTTATTTTAGTGCCTAAAAGTGACCATTAGGGGGGGGAGGAGGGGGAGAATCATCTTAGGTTGTTTAACCACACCTTCTTCTGAAGCAACTTGTGCTGGTCATTGAGACATGACCTTTGTTTGACAGACCATTGTTTGACCCAGTACTCCCACTCCACCCCTTCTGAAAGATGGAGGAACCCAGTGACAAGCTGTCAGTTCACCAACTGAATCTTTAATGAAGTGGGTTAGTACCTCTGGTCTTCTGAGGGCTTTACCACCAGCTTTTTGTTTTTTTAAAAAGGCTGTTGCCCCTCTAACGTTTGTATTATGGGAGCACCTAGGCCCTCCAGTCATGGAGCAAGGCCTCATTGTGCTAGGTGCTGTACAAAACACAGAACAAAGACAGCCTCTGCCCCAAAGGGCTTACACTCTAACTAGAAGATAAAAGACAATGGGGGGGGGGGAGACAAGGAAACAAGGAGAAATATTTTGTCATCAAGGTGGCAGCGTTGGTGAATAACCCAGCCTGAG
The DNA here is from genome assembly GCF_028017835.1 of Emys orbicularis. Taxonomy (NCBI): domain Eukaryota; kingdom Metazoa; phylum Chordata; order Testudines; family Emydidae; genus Emys; species Emys orbicularis. The sequence continues at coordinate 7,051,861 of NC_088686.1, read as the reverse complement.
GGTACATCAGCACTTCAAGCTCGGGGTGCAATTCTCAGCTCAAGGAGGTGCTAACTCTAACTGAGGCAGCATGCTATAAACAGATTGCAGCTATGGCAGCGCAAGGGGCAGGCCGCTTTCAATACATACCCATCGGAGATGCTAGGCACGTCCTCAAGGTGGCTAACTCGTCCTACATTGTGCTAGCTCAGGCAGAGTTACTGCAGGTATGTCTCCTCAAGCTGGGATTTATACACACAGCTCAAAATGGAGACATGCCCCCAAGGCCCAGAGGTTGCAAGACCATTAAATACTAACCCTTGGACCAAGAGCAAAATGACACCTGTACAGTGGCCCCAAGACCATTTTGCATACAGTCCATTCCCACCAGCTCAGGAGAATAAGACCCCAAAACCTGAGATTTAAAACCTTCACTCAAGGCCACTAACCAAGCTCAAGGACTGTTTGAATGTTCTCTCGGATTCAAAACATCGTAACAATTGAAAGATCATTCTATATATTAAGCAAAGAAGTGGTCACTAAGGCATTAGAAAAACAGAATTCAGGTGTGTGGCTGGTGGGTCTGATCACCATATTTGGGGTCATAAAGGGTTTTCCCCGCCAATTCAGATTGGCAGAGATCCTGGCGGGAGGCAGGGGGTTGCTTTCCTCTGCGGCATGGGGCACAGATCACTTGCAGGTTTAAACTAAGTAAACGGTGGATTCTCTGTAACTTGAAGTCTTAAAATCATGGTTAGAGGACTTCAGTAACTCAACCAGAGGTACAATAGAATCTCAGAGTTACGAACACCAGAGTTACGAACTGACCAGTCAACCACACACCTCATTTGGAACCAGAAGTACACAATCAGGCCTCAGCAGAGAGGAAAAAAGAGCAAATACAGTACAGTCCTGTGTTAAACAAACTACTAAAAATAAAAATAAAGGGAAAGCAGCATTTTTCTTCTGCATACTAAAGTTTCAAAGCTGTATTAAGTCAATGTTCAGTTGTAAATTTTTAGAAGAACAACCAGAACGTTGTGTTCTATTACGAACAACCTCCATTCCCAAAGTGTTCGTAACTCTGAGGTTCTACTGTAATGGATCTATTACAGGGGTAAGTGGGTGAGGTTCTGTGGCCTTTATCGTGCAGGAAATCAGACTAGCTGATCAAGATGGTCCTATCTGTCCTTAGTCTATGAATCACAAGTATGGCCAAAACTGCAGATGGTTATATAACGCAAGTGCGTTACTAGTTTATAGAACACTTTACTACTTAGCCCTTTAAGTGCTTAGATGCAGACAATACCCAATTCCATTTTTCGTTTGAGAAGGTTGACCGGACTTCACCAACCAGGAGTGGCAAACTTGCCCCTTTCCTGGCAGTGGGGGATTGAACCATCCAGCTCTGAAAAATTTAAGCTTTAATTAAAAAAAAAAAAAATCCCTAACCCTTGTTGATACCAAAGTCTTCCAAATGCTAAGAGATGCAGCACTGTTTTTCTAAGGCCAGGTCTACACTACAACATTGTGTGGGCATAGCTATATCAGTTGGGGTGTCAAACAAAAAAAACAAAAAAAACACACACACACGCACCCAGCAAACATAGCAATGCCAGTAAAACCTCCAGTATCGATGCAGGAATCTAAGCAGAAGAGCACTACACCAGCAAAGCATTTGTAGCGTAGACAAGGCTTGAGTCTGTAGACAGTTCTAACACTGCTCAAAACTTCATTCTGCTGCTTGAGAAAGCTAAGACGACTGGCTCAGCTTCACTGCTGCTACTCAGGACCCTATAACCACTAAAATTGATTACAATGTATCAGGTTCCTTCTGCTGCAGCCGCTAAGCAAAGCTATGAACAGCAGCCAAGGCAGGTTCTAAAAGCTATTCACGGGAGAAAATTATACAAAAAACCTAAGTCTGAAGGAGGGCAGAACAACGGGCATTCTGCTGGCCCTCCCCATGAATCAGCTAGGAAAAGAGACCCCCTCCAAACAATCAGGAGGCTTGAGGATAAGCAGTAGGTGACTAGAAAACTGTCTCCGCTAGCAGAAGGTTGGTAAACTGAGCCTCAGAGCAAGGTCCAAGCATAGAACCTTGGCAGGGATCCAAGCATCCCTCACCTTCATCCAGCAGCTTTTATATCTGCTGTTGACAAGTTTGGTTAGTCCTCAGGCTAGCAGGTGAATTTTTGCAAGCCCTGGGTATCGCAAAGAAAACAAAGAATTCACCATACAGTTGACAAAGGCTGTCCCCAACTCTTTTTAATGAGGGAATTTTATTTGTATTATAAATACAGTGCTGAAAATAAGGCAGATAACTGTTTGTCTCTCCTAGCTAGATGAAGGGAAAAAAGTTGTTCCCAGTGTTTGACAAACTCTTGAGATGAGGGGGAAAAGGCAATACAAGTCTATTCCCTATATCTGAACCTTCCATGTCATCAGACTTTGTTTTGATGGGGGAGCTCAACCAGAATCAAGCCATTTAGTCTAATCTTGTGAGTTCGCAAGCAAACGCTTCCTCTTAGAGGGTATAATAGCATACGCTACTGGGCTCACATTGGATTCAATTACTGCTAAGACAACGGATTGAAAACCATCCCTATATGATGGGGAAAAAAGCCTTCACAAGAGCTGAGGCAGTTCCAAACTAATCCAACCCCTGTGGGGAAAGGGCATTATGACAGATGTTTAACTAACACTGTATGAACATATTTCAGTACACCTATAGGTGGCAACTGAAAAGTTGAAACAGCCATAGAGTTAATGGCTGCGTTCTAGAATAATATTTCCAGTTTCCAAGAGAAATGTTAAAGGAAGTTCCTCAGGGTAAAGTAGCAAAAATACTAATAGTATTAGGGCTGAGTAACCCCACATTCCTTATACTGTGAAGTGTAAGACCTACTTCTGAGGAACCCAGACCGACAAGCAAATGTTATTTTCAAGTTTAGAAGCTGTCAACACTATAAACAGTGTCAATTACACCTTGCAGTGTTACCCAACAACACTGCAAACCAATATAATTTACAACATTTATATAATACGAGTTCCACCCTATTATTTGCCTCTTGATTGCATTCATGTAAACATGGTGTCTGGAATGTTTTTGCCTGTATTCTGAACACTGATAGAGGGAAAATCAGCTTTGGCACTGTGACTAATAGCTGGTATTCATAGAGACTAATCTCAGCGCAAGTACCTTTCCCCCCGCCCTACCAAGGACATGCATGAACCTTCATTTAAACACCTCTATAAGTATCAAAACTTCATACTATACATGAGTAGGATGTCATTACAGCTCAAAAACCCACCAGATTTTTAGATATCAAAAGACATAGGTCTTAATGGACAACAGCATAGAAATAATACTGTTCCCTTCCTGTGGAAGAATTCCAGCTAAACATCTGGAAGCCATTATCCACAACACTATGGCCTTTCTAGAAATGAGAAAGTAACACTATATCTCACACACACTCGCTTCCTAGTCTTTTTACTAGAGGGGGCAACGCAAGAGATATCCACCCTGCCCTCAAGTTACCTTCATACCTTATGAACTCTGAAGTGTTGCAATATTCAACTAGCTAACCTGAATGTGAAATGCACCACTATGGAATAGGATTAATCATAGAAGCATAATTGCCTGTATCACAAGTAATATGGCACAACAGCCACATTTTCCAGATCTGCTTTTTTCCTGGTTGTTGACAATACTGTACATGGGGCACTCCACTGCTCCCACTCTCCTTTGGAATTAAAGGAGATTTGGGGGGTGGAGTTAGGTGTGTCTATACAAAATTTTCACTCCTTTTGCTGTCATTTCCATTACCAATTTAACTGTAGAACTCATCTCTAGGACTAGAAATAATGTGGAGTGATTCAGCATTTGCTTTTTTTGTAAACTGAAATATTTCTATAGAAATATTTCCATTATTAACGATGCAGCTATCTCCTATTTTGAAGAAATGACATCCCCTGAGTTTTGCCCAAGTACTGTCTCTACAACCAATTTTGGTTCAGTTAGTGCAGCTCTAGGAGTTATATTAGTCCTGCCTTGAGTGCAGGGGACTGGACAAGAAGACCTCTCAAGGTCCCTTCCAGGTCTACAATTCTATGATTACAGAAGATAGAAGTACTTAAAATGTGACCTGTAAAGGGGGGAAATTTTGAGTGTGTTCTTTTTTTGCTTCATGATTACACAACAGGCCTGAGATTAATTAAAAAGTTGATTTTTAAAAAGTTAGGAAATCATGTTGTGTATGTTTGATCAGTGTTTTTCAACCTTTTTGATACCAGGAACCAGTTTGCTGCCTTCCTAAATTGTGGCAGGGAGATCTCAGGGACCAGTGCCGGTCCACGGACCGGTCGTTGAGAACACTGCCTTAGGCAATTCCATAAAGATCTGGAGCACCTACTGGGTGACAGCGGAAGTGAAACCTTATTGAAAAGGAAAGCGATTTTTATTCAGACTATTTTAAAAGCTTTGTTATTTGTATGTTTAACTTGAGACAGAGAAACAGAAGGAAGCTTTTAAGATTCAAATTACTTCCCTTAAATAAAGATCTAAATTAACAAAAATGTGCCTACGTATGAGACCACTTTTGATGTCTCTGAACACATGCCAAAAGACTTCCGGCTTTTTTGTTCAACAAAGCCACAAAAAAGGCAGCCGGGAACCCCATGTAGAAGCACGGCATTGTAGATTTGATTACATGCTCTGAGGAGGAGATAGATAGTTCCATAAATGGACAAGGAAGAATGGTACCAATAGTTCCGATGCTACCAGTGAAGTGAAACAATTTTTTCTATTAGAATAGCTACAGTTTCTAATAGAATATCTATTTTCTATTAGAATATCTACAGCATTTGAAGGCAATAACCCAAGAGCATAGGTAAAGGCATTCAGTTCTTATTTCCCCTCCCCCCCAAAGTTATAGTACTATAAACATATTTAAGCTCATTATCCTTTATATCTTTTACAAAAGTAGGTGCCATCACAGCTGTCTCAAACTTTTATGGAACTAACTACTTCCTCCCCAGACCACATGCATTAAATCCACCATGCTGCACTCTTGCACTGACATTGCATTTATTGACCAGCATCACCTCACGTGGACAGACACCAAGTATCAAAAGTAGGATTACTTGAAAATACCGGATAAACCCATTTGGGTCACCTATTTTATCTCTTCAAAAAGGCCACTGCCAAAAATTATCCCGCTTTTTATGATACTTCAAATGGTCCTCCTGACATTTGATGTTCGTTTAAATAATTTGCTTCACTCCGAAGTATTGAACAACTACACAGTATGAAATCCTAGGTTTTTTTTAAAAAGAGTTAAAGGTCAACGCGAGACTTAAGTGCTAAAATATCAGAATAGTAGTTCTTCACCCACCCGTCACTGGATTTAGAATAAAATCCTAATACTCTATACAAATAGCGCTTGGGAGTTTACACTTGCCTAGGGATAGTGGAAGTTTTCCCACAAAGAACCAATATCTTCTGGGTAATTTTAAGATTCTTTTTTTTATTTTAGCCATTAAGGTTGCAAACATTACAAACCCAAACCAAGATTATACCAATGCAATGTTGTTCCTAACAGTTCTGGTGCCTCTGCTGCTGCTGAGGCCTTCCACAAACTACAAAGTGAAAGTAGCCAAAACTGACATTGGTCAACATTTTTTCACAATTCTGCTGGAAACAGTGAAACTGCCAGTCAGGTCAATTTGTCAGATATTCAATTAATATATTTTCATTTGACCAGCCCTGACAACATTACCTTTTATATAATATGTATATAGAAAGTTGATTGATCGGCAGTGGGCCATTTAAATGCAGTAGAACAGTACATTTTTTAAATTGATGGAAATGTGGCTTTAATTTGAGGGGCACTGCCTGCCCCTAGGAACAGGTGTTTTTGTTTGTACGCTTAGTCTTCATTCAGGCTAGTAGGTGGAAGGCAAGTTCTTCCAAGCCTTATCCATAAATACCAATTTTCTCCTGTGACTGGAAAAGAGATTGCTGAAGCCTTTTCTGATTCATGAAAAATAGTAATTCAAGAATGGTATTCTAATTAAGAAATTAAGCTAAAGCTGAACACACACAGTTACAGAGGTCTAATCCACAAACTGTCACCCTTTCAAAGTTAACTTTTACTAACAGCTACGACATCATGTTATCAGATTTACAAGTTTATTTTTCTGAGGTTGTGTCTACACACACTTGCTCTGGTTTAACTAAATCAGTTTTAAAAGCCACATCCCTAGCTAAGGTGGCTCAAGTTTGTGTGTAGACAAGACAAGCTAGATCAGCGTTTCTCGAATGCGGCCACCGTGGCCGCATGTGGCCACCAAGGGCTTTTCTTGTGGCCACATCCTCCTGGGCTGTAATCAGGGGCACAGGGGGGAAGAGAAGCAGTGGCCCCTCTCCCAGGGCCACTAGTGGAGGTTTGGCCCTGCCCCCCCTCCGGGGAGACAAACGCTGGAGGTGCTGGCAGCTGATGAATGCCCCACTTTCCCAAGGGCGGGTGGGCAGTCTTTGGCCACCGGGCTTCGGGCTTCATCCATGCGATAGCAGGCTCTGGTTCCAGGCACTGATCCCAGGCTCACCACCCACACCATCATCCCTGGGCCCACAGCCTCCCTGCCCTCCTCCCCATCCAGGGCTTAATTTGTCCCAGGACTTGCCGGGGCTGAGTATGTGTGCTGTGAAACGGGATATTAACAAACATACAAATATCACGTTTCACAGCAGCAGACTTACTAGCTAGCAAGTTTAAAAAAACACGCAACCAAAAAAAGCAAAACAATAAAAAGACAAGAACATGCAAAACACCTTATTTGTGTTTCTGTTCTGTTTATGTCCAGTAAAGAAGAGAGACCACAGTACATTATTTTTATTACTGAGTCTGAAAAAATCCCTACATAAATAAATTACAATGATTTGGACATGTATATATGCATATTTATTTTTCCTAAAGTTAATTAAGTATTTTAGGAAAAAGTCAGCGTGGCCACCAGCAAGAGTTGGTGGCCGCACTCTGCGGCCACCAAAAAATTTGTTGTGAGAACCCCTAAGCTAGATATTGAAGGGTAATTCTTTTTTTAAATATTGCAACCACTGTAGGACCACAACACCAACACCACCTGGATACACCTGAGCACTTGAAAATTGACTTTTAGGATTGGCTTAAGGCAGTGGGACAATATGAATGTCTCCCAAGTCACCTGTCTACTCCTGATCTTTCGGCATAAGTGACGAAAGGCTACCAAACAGTGTTGCCTTTTTCCTTGATGTCTCATATCCACTTCAAGGCCAGTATCTCTTCTATCCCTTCTCAATGTCAACTCAACCATCTTCAAGCATGTCAAGACTGTCACTCCACATCCAGACTCCACAGTCTGGTTAGCTTTTCTGTTACATCACATCTCTACCCTCCACTCTGAAAAATTACTTTAGCAGCTTCAATTTATATACTGTTCTAGCCTCATCCCTACTCCCCTTCCAAACTCCTTAATTGCCTTACTGCTTAACTAGCTGCTTCATTCTCAACCTCGGAGCTCCACACAACTTCACTCCTTTACATCTCTAGCTGTAACTCCTTGCATGCCTCTGTAGTCATTAACAGCTCTCGATTTCTTATAACAATGTTTCCATTTTACCCCTTAATCGAAAAAGCACCTTCCCTTTCCTCTATTCCTTCAAGGCCATTTTCTTCATGAAACTTTCCAGGACTGACGACCTCATCATCAGCACCTCTATGCTTTCTGGCAGGTAAATTGTTCTGTGCATTATATTTGTCCAAGTGACAATGTAAGTTCCTTAGGGCAGAGATCTTGTATTGAAGTATTTTACAAAGCATAATATTAAACATTAAGTTTACTGAAATCAAAGAGGCTGTAATCGGAAGTGGGAGTATTTTTAAAAGAAGCTTGTCTCCTCTTTCCAATTTTTCAATTTTAATTATGTGACTTAAAGATTCCTCAAAAGAGAAACTAATAGCATTACAATCTTTCAAGACCAGGTTAAACAGAACCTAGACCTCTATGTAAGCAGAAGGCACTACTCCAGTGTATTTTATAGACCCTTTCTGTTTTTACCATATTCAAATATAAGTAACATACCAGGAGAGCTGCACTGTATAATTGCTTTATTTTCTGCTTATTAATTCTTTACCAACACTACAACCATATTGAGAACACAAAATTCCTGTTTACTGTAGTCAGGGAGATGAAAATCTACAGACTCATTCACTTACCAGACAAGAACAATGCCACAAAAAAAAAAAAAGGTACTCCAGTTTACTTCGTGAATGCGTATGAACGCAGAAGTTGATGCACTTAAAATTCAGATTGTAAGAATTCTGATAAAAAAAGATTGCCACTTTAACCTGCAGGCTGCAATTACTTGCATTGTTCCCCCTCCCCCCGCTTCCTTCATAAAGACATTTTGAAAATGAAGCCTTTATATTTCGTTCAGTAGCAAAGGTCATTTATTTTTGAATTATCTGCCACACAAGTTTCAGTAACTTTAGAGTCTTTCCCCCCAGAATAAAACATTTAAAAATTCAAGAGTATAATTAAATTTATCATTTTACCTACACAACAGAATATCTAAAGTAACAAAATTACCAAAGAAATACAAAATTGTGAATTCAATTTAATGTAAAAACCTAGTGAAATTTAAACCTGCCCCAAACAGTGTTTGAAGAGAAAGAATACAGTAAACACTTTAGACTGAAAGTGAAAATCCAACTTTTCATTTTGATTGAGATATGTTTAAGAAAGTTTGAAAACTATTAATAGAGCTTCAAGTCTTCCAGTTTAGGCATTTACCTTGTGCTTGGCTTTTTTTTATTTTTGTTCCAGAAGAAAACAATTGTACCCTGGTGTTTGGTTTATACGCCTTTACACTACCACACTATTTGACCAATTACATTAACTGAAATGAAGAATTTCTTGAATTTATAAAAACTAGAAAATGGAGCAACAATTCAAGGACATAAAAGGACTTCTAAAATGAAGACGTCTAGTTTCCCCTTCAGAATTATGATTTAAAGTAATTGAACTTGCCTTGCTTTTCTAATGAACTTTTTCCTTTTACAAAAGTGTTTCTGAATCATTGCTATATTTTCTAGTATCGTCCAGAATCCTTTCACTGCCATTGCAACCCACATTAAGAGTGTCCCTCTTTTGGAACCATATTCTAAACTAAGCATTTTTCTTCAAGGGGTCCTAAGTATTAAATTTTTAGGAAATAAAAATATTGAAGTTTATCTCCCCATAGATCTTTGGTAAGAGCTCCATAATACACTGTACTTAACATACAGAGTCAACACTGCAGAAATGTAGTGTAATGCCCCAATCTAATGTAAAACTTACACCCTCAAAAAAAAAATTTTTTTCTTCTTCTAGTTTTGTAAAGTTACATTCCTAGAATTCCCCAGTTGAGTTTAACTCCTTGAGGAAATCTAAAATTAATCCTTAAGGCTGAATAAAACCCAGTTGCTTTACATTTTTTGCACCCAGTATTAATACTTGATTGAAACGATACACTGATTTGAACTCTCAATCTGTGTGGGTTTGGTTTGTTTGTTTTTGCCATAACTTGCCAGTCAGAGACATCTGAAAACTGTTATGGCAAGTGAGCTGCTTGCCCTTAAAAAAAACAAAAACCTATATATGGAAGTTTACATTCATAGTCTTATGCTCACTCTCTACACCCCCACCCTCATTACTAATTACTCAATGGATTTAAATTCAGACATTCAACACAGTTCCTTTCATAAAGAATTATAGTAACCTTACTGAAACAGAGGGACAAAAATATTTAGAACTACTTTCATGAGTTAGATTGTGGTCTTGCAAAAACTAAATTGTGATATAAATGACCTCTTCAAACGCCAGTTACTCAAATGTTAAAATGATTACTTTCTGTTAAAGTTTAGAACTGAGCTTGCTTATTCAAATTATTATGATATGGAAACAAATGGGGGGGGGGGGGGTTGCAGCTGATAAAGATGCATGCTTTTCAGAAAACATGAGATTTTCAAACTTTGGAAGAGGAAATGTCTCCAAAAATCTCAAGATTAACAAATACATCTTTCCTATATTGTAAGAGAGGCAAGACAGGACTTGATTTTTGCCTAATGGTAAGTTATTTAAAGTAAAATGAACAGTAATGCTTACACATTACTGCTACACTTTCTGGAAAGAAGATATCCCTCACCATGAGGAGACTGATACATAACTAGTTAAGACTGCAGCTAAACATCATTAACTTTGCAATGCAAGACATAGGAACTGTGAGTAGAGTATAACTTGAAACTATTACATCATTCACATTTTATTCGTTATATGGTTGCTATGTAATATGGGGAACTTATTTGCATCCTTACTCATGCATGATGTATGGTTCAGAACTTCACAGCTGACATTTCAATGTAGTTCTTACATTACCTCAGATATGTACTTTGAACATATTACAATGGTATTCTCACTATCTACCACTGTAGGCAAGGTTTTATTTACCATGTTAGTCTTAGATATGAAAAGACAGATTTAAAGTTACTATTTAGTTACAGATTAAGGACTTTTTAAAAAGAATTCCTCAATATAAAAAGACAGACTGCAGTTTGATTTTAAGCAATAATTTTCAGTTTACTGATGAAACAGACCTAGCAACATATTCTGCATGAATGCAAAAAGAAGCAATCTACAGCAAGTGATAAAGAAAAAAAATTCAAAAAAGTAGAACCAGAAAGCATACATTGAAAATGGTTACCCCTTCCCCCCAGCAAAAAAAAAGGAATCAAACCATAATAAGGGCTAATCAAGAGAGGAAAAAAATTACTTAGCAAATCTACAGTGTGTCTTTCCCGTTTGCTGGAAGTCTGCCATAGCATCTAGTGCTTGTGTTCGTGTCACATTTGGAGGTTACAGCTTCCTAACGCCAAGCAAGAAGAGTTAAAACAGGAATCCAGTCAGCGTGTAGAAGGAAAGAGTGGTAATTGGAGAAGAAGTGATCATAATCCTATGGATGCTTGGTTTTACTTTTTCGGTAGAGAATCATTCTTCTAGGAAACCAGGCGGACTATTTTTTTTGTAATTATCTGCAGACTAAGTAGTTATTGTTATCATTAGGATTTATAATTGGACGTTAACCATGTCAGCCCTTCATAGAGTCCATCCCCTGTGGTAGCACAGGAGGGCTGCACGTACCAATTCCTATCCCTGATTCGGGTGAGGCCCAGTTTCTCCTGGATTTCATGGGGTTTCATAGCATCGGGCAGGTCCTGCTTGTTGGCGAAGATCAGGATGATGGCGTCCCGCATCTCCCGGTCGTTGATGATGCGGTGCAGCTCCTGGCGGGCCTCGTCGATGCGGTCGCGGTCGGCGCAATCCACCACGAAGATTAACCCCTGCGTGCCCGTGTAGTAGTGCCGCCACAGGGGGCGGATCTTGTCCTGGCCCCCGACATCCCACACGTTGAACTTGACGTTTTTGTAAGTCACCGTCTCCACGTTGAAGCCCACGGTGGGGATGGTGGTGACGGACTGGCCCAGCTTCAGTTTGTACAGGATGGTGGTTTTACCGGCCGCGTCCAGCCCCAGCATCAGGATCCGCATCTCCTTGTTGCCGAAGATCTTGGACAGCACCTTGCCCATCTCGGCGGCATCCACGGGGCCCCCTCGGGGCAGAGCCGAACCCGGAGGCCGCTGACCCACGTGCGGCGGGAGGCCGCGCTGTCCTCGCCCAGGGCAGCCGGGCGGAAGCGCCGGGCCGGGAGGCGGTGCGAGGCGGCAGGCCGGGGGAACACGAGACTCACCGCCCGGGAGACGGGTTACCGGGGGAGGCCTGCGGGCCTATCCCGCCCCAGCGGCCGGGGCGGGGTCCCAGCAGGGCCGGGGCGAGCCGATCCCCCGCCAAGCCCAGCAGAGAGGCCGCCAGCCCGCCTCAGGGAGACCCGGGAAGCGTCAGCTCCGGACCATCCGCCCGCCCGGGTGCAGGCCCGGCCTCCTGCCCTTCGCCGCCGGGCCCAGGGCGGCCCCGCGCCCGGCTCCTTCCTTCGCTCCGAGCGGCCCAGGCAGCGGCTCCTCAGCTCATGGAGGGCGGCGGCTGCGGCTCCTGCCTGCAAAGGGGACGGAGAGAGACGGTGACTGGCCCGGGACCTGCGGTGGCTCGCGCCGCTCCCCTCCTCGCGCGCCCAACCCAGCCACCGCCGCCGCCGGAAAAGGTGCCGCGCGAACCCACCTTCACTTCCCCTCGGCCGGGAGCGCGCCTGCGCACAGCCCACCGGCCCGGAGGAGAGGCCTCTGCGCGACGAACCCCGCCCCTTAGGAAGTACGAACGAACCGCGCATGTGCACCAGCGGACCCGTCCGCCCGGGGAGGGAGGGCCTCATGCAGGAGTCTCCCCCATGGTCCACTGCGCATGTGCAAAGCCAAACCCGTCTCTAAGGAAATCTACCTTCCCTACCGCCATCCCGCTATCACGCATGCGCATGGCAACCCCACGAACCGCTTCGGTTTTTGAACAAATGCGCTTTTCGCCTGCCTCAGAGCTGCGCATGCGCAGTGATATCGCGCATGCACACATTCATGAAGAGTCCCACCTGTCACTGATGTTGCGCAGGCGCCGTCATAGTACAACCGGACCATAAGGGAGCAGCCTCTGAAGAATCCCGCCTAATTTGCCCGGGACAAGATTTGCGCATGCGCTAGCGTGTAAGCCATGGAGCCTTACTTCCGCCTTCCAACGGGTGCACATGCCCAATAACATCCCCCATCCAGCACGTAAGGGGGATGCTCTATGTGAAAATCGCCGGGCAGGAACTGCGCATGCGGGTGGCCAAGGGGCGTGTCTTGTATAAGGAGAGGCGCCGGGCGATCACACGTCAGCACAGGCACGCGGGTGTAACGCCAAGGCTCCCTCTTAAAGGGCCAGGCAGTGCCAGCAGTGGGCGTGTCTGCGGGGCAGGGGGCTGTTCCCGAGGGTGCAGGCCGGGGGCGCCTGAGCGGCGTCTGGCCCCTTCCCGTAGTCTGGGCGCGCAGCTCCTTCCTAGGGTGGGTCCCTGGTTCCCAGAGCCTGGCACCGCTGTGCAGAGTGCGGTTTAGTGTTGCTTCGCAGGATGCAGGCCCTGGTTACCGGACACAGGTAGCCCCATAGGAAGCTGTACCAGCCCCCACCCCCAACGCACACACACGCTCATTCCGCTACCCACCTGCGGGTGAGGATGTACAGGGAGAAGAACTGGAGAGGCATGGCATTGGCAGAAGGGGGTTGCAAATCACACTTATTACTGTTTATTACTAATAAGTCACCAGGACCAGATGGGATTCACCCAAGAGTCCTGAACAGGGCCGGCTCCAGGCACCAGCCCACCAAGCATGTGCTTGGGGCGGTGCCTGGAGGGGGGCGGCGCGGCGGGGCGCTCTGGCCCGAGAGCGGGGCCGCGACTGGGCTCGCCACCCTCCCCGCCGCGCTCCGGCCGGTCGGGGAGATCGGAGCGCCGCGGTGGGCTCGCCGCCCTCCCCCCGGCGCTCTGGCCGCCGGGAAGAGCGGAGAGCCCCGGCCGGGCTCGCCGCCCTCCTCCCAGCGCTCTGGCCGCCGGGGGCTCTCCGCCCTCCCCCCGGCGCTCTGGCCGCCGGGGAGAGCGGAGAACCCCGGCCAGGCTCTCCGCCCTCCCCCCGGCGCTCCGGCCGGTCGGGGATTGCGGGCCCGCGGCCGGGCTTGGCGCCCTCCCCTGAAGTGGCTTAAATGTGAAATTGCAGGACTATTAACTGTCGTCTGTAACCTATCATTTAAATCAGCTTCTGTACCAAAGGACTGGAGGATAGCTAATGTGACACCAATTTTTAAAAAGGGCTCCAGAGGTGACCCCGGCAATTACAGGCCAGTAAGCCTGACTTCAGTACTGGGCAACAAAAATGATCAGGGGTATGTAACGGCTGCCTTATGAGGAGAGATTAATAAGACTGGGACTTTTCAGCTTGGAAAAGAGATGACTAAGGGGGGATATAATAGAGGTCTATAAAATCATGACGGGTGTGGAGAAAGTTAAAAGGAGGATAGGCCCATCAATGGCTATTAGCCAGGATGGGCAGGAATGGTGTCCCTAGCCTCTGTTTGACAGAAGCTGGGAATGGTTGACAGGGGATGGATCACTTTATGATGACCTGTTCTGTTCATTCCCTCTGGGGCACCTGCGTTTGGCCACTGTCAGAAGACAGGATACTGGGCTAGATGGACCTTTGGTCTGTGGCCATTCTTATATTCACTCCATGGGGGACCCTGCAGCCATGGCCGGCTCCAGGCACCAGCACAGCAAGCAGGTGCTTGGGGCGGCCAACGGAAAGGGGCAGCATGTCCGGCAATTCGGCGGCGAGTCCCTCAGTCCCTCTCGGAGGGAAGGACCTGCCGCCGAATTGCCACCGAAGAATGAAGCAGCGGCAATGGAAGTGCTGATCGTGACTTCTTTTTTTTCCCCGCCGCTTGGGGCGGCAAAAACGCTGGAGCCAGCCCTGCCTGCAGCTGCCGTGCCTGGAACAGCTGAGGAAGCGGTCCAAAGCAGGGGGCCCTCGGGGGCCCTCACACAAGAGTGCACTGATGCAGCAGTACATTTCCAGTGCAGCCTCTGCCAGCCTGGTCTTCTGTGATGCCCTGATTGGAAATATAAATCTGCCCACTTTGGCAAATCCCTTGGGGAGGGAACCAGAAGTAAATCAAGCCCTGGACTGTGTTAATAGCTGCATGTGAGAGGGAGTGTGAGAGGAAATGTGAGTAAGGTGACTCCAGAATACAAACGTGGAAAAATACCAGCGGTCCCTTATTGGACAGCCTTCAGGCTGAGGCCAGATCACATGACAAAATCCCACCATTGGCTGCCTTCATCATTGCACAGCTAAAAAAGAGATAAATTGCATGCTTCACTTAAGATTACATTTGTATGACATTCTGTTGTATCCTTATAATATTCTTTCAAAAATACCAGAACTTTTAATATTTATTGCAACCACTTTATAGCTACTATATGGAGCATGCAAAGAAGCCCCCTTGGAAAGGCAAAAGAAAATTGCTTGCTCTTTTCAGTGCAAAATAAAAAAGGTTTTTTTAGACTGCATCATTATTATTGGTAAGAAAATAAGTTTAGAATGAAGCTTTTTTCTTTGACAAAGTAGGAGAACATGGAGAATGCTAAGGTGTGCTTCTCAGCCCTGGATTTCTGCTAGGAGTGCGTGGGTCTGAAACTGCACCCATGGCAAAGTTGATACTGACTTCAGAGTGTGGGAGAGTCGGATCAGAGCCCAAATGAGATTTCTGGTATATAGTAGTCAGTACAAAGGATAGTAAAGTCCATACCCTAACATCTGAAAACATCTCCTAGTTGTGAAATACTGACAAAGTGGGGGAGTGTATGTGTTTCAGCAGAGGAAGGTCTCCTTTAGTTCAAATGGTGAATGGCTCTTTTTTTCAAAGTTTCTCATCCTGTCAGTGTGTGGGAATCTGTGATTTTGTATCTGTTTTCAATAGCAAATGGATTTGTTACACTGTTTCAAAATGTACAAGGCAATCTCAATTTGCTCGGGCCTGTCGTATTTTCTGCAAAGCTACCAAATAACGAAGCAGAACTTTCTGTTGGGGAGCTGGAACAACTTTTATAGTGGGGGTGCTGAGAGCCACTGAACCCAACTGTAAACCCTGGATATAATGGAAACCACTTCAAGCCGGAGGGTGCAGCAGCACCCCAGCACCCCTAGTTCCAGCACCTGTGACTTTCTGGGTGTGTTATGATTTAGTGACACTGTGTCTCTATTTTATAATGCGTCACAGTGTCGTAACAAACAGTGCACACCGAAAGCAGATACTTAGATTGCATGGGGCACCCAAGACTGACTTTACATAGGATGAAGTGGCCTGGAAAGCTTAAACCTAATCCTGATTGTAAAATTAGGATGAACTGTTGCTTCTGAGTAGATTCTTGTCGGCAGTGGAAAGTGCATGGCAGTGACTGGTACCAGTCATAGATTAACTCTTTTGGACGCCCTACTCTGAGACTAATAATGTTTCTCCCCCCCCCCCCATTTAATCTAAGAATAGAAGTAAAAATCTTGTCCCCACCAGTGCACCATTTGTGACTCACCGGTTGAGAAACTGAGCAAGTGTGAGCGAATGCAATACACAGTAGAGAGCATCAGTGGGAGCTCAGGAAAACGAATGCAGGAGAAAGACAATGGTGGAGGGCTATTTACATTTTGTGAGTTATTGTAAACAATCTAATTCTGCTTGCTTGTTTCATCAGTCTAATTACAGCTTGTGGAGGTGGGGGCATTGGGCCAGTTCCAGGCTGCCCCTGTCTGGCCAATGCACAGAAATCACAAGCAGAGTTTAAAGCTGGAGCTGGGAGTGGGTGAACTCAGAAGGGCACAGTGGCTTGTGCCCATTTGAAATGTACAGTGCAAATAACACTCAGAGCATCAGCTCAGTTCCATGCTCCAGTTTCACCTGGTCAGAGCACAGAACTCACCAGCAGAGTCTGAAGTTGTAAATGCAAGAGCATCAAACCAGCCGGGCACCATGGCTTGTACCTGTGATCCCAGCTGCTGGGGAGGCTGAGGCTGGTGGATCGCTTGAGCTCAGGAGTTCTCGGCTGCAGTGGGCTATGCCGATCGGGTGTCCGCACTAAGTTTGGCATCAATATGGTGATCCTGGGGAAGCTTGGGGTCACCAGGTTGCCTAAGGAGGGGTGAACCGGCCCAGGTCAGAAATGGAGCAGGTCAAAACTCCCGTGCCGATCAGTAGTGGGATCATGCCTGTGAATAGCCCCTGCAGCGTAGCCTGGGCAAGACAGTGAGACACGGTCTCTTTTTATACAGACACCGCAGAGCCTGGATGGGGGGGATGGGAGCACCCACACGGTGGAGATTCTGAACTGGGGGGAGGGATGCACCCCTGCCACACGGATCTTGAAAAGGGGAACAGAGACACCCACACACCACAGATCCTGGATGGGGGTAGGGGAAACCACACATTGGAGCTAGTTCATGTGGTGGGAGACAGAAACCCACCAGAGATCCTGGATGGGAGCACCCACATGATGGGGGTCTTGAACTGGGAGGAGGGAAGCACCATGTACAGGGATCCCGAAAGGGAGAACAGCCCCCCCCCCCAACACCAGGTGACTTGCAGCAAGAGCTGTGATCCTGATTTACAAACTGGAAGTGATGGGGAATTTACCACGTCCCTTGCGGAGCTTGTTCCACTAGGTAATTAGCCTGATTTCCAGTTGGGATTTTGTGACATTGACTGTAAGCCAATGGGGTCTTGTTCAACCTTTGTCTGGTGAATTAAACAACCCTTTAAAATCACATATTCCCCCTTTGGGAATTTTTAAAACAGTGTATTTAAAAACAGTGATTAAATCTCCTCTTAACCGCCATTCAATGAAATCAATTGAGCTTCTTCAATCTATCACTATAGACAGAACAGAACAATGCCCATTTTCCTTGTTTTTAATGGCAAAAACACTGATCTTTCCAAGGGGAGCTTCTGCTTAAACTGTCAGTTTGGGGAAGGATTTGGCTTCCTGGGTTATAATCTGCAATCTGAAGGGTCAAATTTAGATGAGACCGTTAGTGCTGCCCCCGTCTGGCCAAAGGGTGGAACTGACAAGCAGAGTTGAAAGCTGGAGCCTGGGACGCTCCGGAACAAACTGGGCAGAAAGGCTCTTGTGGGTCACCCTGGCTCGGCAGTAGGCGGCTGAGGGTCGCTGATTGTCAGAGTTCAGGGCTGCGCCCTGCCATGCTGAGCAGGTGTCGGTGCTAAGTTCGGCATCACTATGGTGATTCCCGGGAAGTGCGGGGTCCCCAGGTTCCCCAAGGAGGGGTGAAGTAGGTCACCCCTGGAGCAAGTTAAAACTCCCGCGCCGATTGATAGTGGGGTTGCTGCCCCTGTGAACAGCGGCTGTAGCCCCGCCGGGGCAGGACAGTGAGAGCCAGTTATACCCCCCCCCCCCAGCCTGTATCGGGGGGTGGCAGCACCCACTCCACCGGGACCCTGAGTTGGGGCGGAGGGAGGCCCCCGTGCACCAGGGATGCTGGAAGGGCGAACAGGGCCACCCACCCACCAGAGATCTTCCATGGGGGGAGAGTGGCACCCACCCACCCAGGATCTTGTACGGGGGGACAAGGGCATCCACACTCCGGGATCCTCCGCAGAGGGACGGACACCTGCACATCCAGGATTCTGTATGGGGGGGGCAGAGGTACCCACACACCTGGGCTCCTGGGCGCGGGATGGGGGGGGCACCGGAACATCCGGGATCTTATCTGGGAGGACAGCGGATCCCACACACCGACATGAGCCGGGGGCGGGGGAAGCAGGAGCATTACCCGGCTCCAGGCTGCCCCCGTCTGGCCAAGGCACAGAACTCACAAGCAGCGTTTAAAGCTGGAGCTGCCAGAGAGTAAAACCAGCCGGGCGCCGTGGCTTGTGCCTGTGATCCCAGCTCCTGGGGAGGCTAAGGCCGGCGGATCGCTTGAGCTCAGGAGTTCTGGGCTGCAGGGGGCTATGCCGAGCGGGTGTCCGCACTAAGTTCGGCATCCATATGGTGATCCCTGGGAAGCTTCGGGTCACCAGGTTGCCTAAGGAGGGGTGAACCGGCCCAGGTCGGGAACGGAGCAGGTCAAAACTCCCGTGCCGATCAGTAGTGGGATCGCGCCTGTGAATAGCCCCTGCAGTGTAGCCTGGGCAAGACAGTGAGACACGGTCTCTTTTGATGCAGACACCCACCGCAGAGCCTGGATGGGGGGATGGGAGAACCCACACGGTGGGGATCCTCAATTGGGGGGAGGGAGGCACTCAGGGATCATGAAAGAGGCCCTGGGGACACCCACACAGCAGATGTCATGCAGCAGAACACTTCAACCTCCCTGGTCACTGAGGTTTTTCATAGATTCATAGATTCTAGGACTGGAAGGGACCTTGAGAGGTCATCGTGTCCAGTCCCCTGCCCGCATGGCAGGACCAAATACTGTCTAGACCATCCCTGATAGACATTTATCTAACCTACTCTTAAATATCTCCAGAGATGGAGATTCCACAACCTCCCTAGGCAATTTATTCCAGTGTTTAACCACCCTGACAGTTAGGAACTTTTTCCTAATGTCCAACCTAGACCTCCCTTGCTGCAGTTTAAGCCCATTGCTTCTTGTTCTATCCTTAGAGGCTAAGGTGAACAAGTTTTCTCCCTCCTCCTTATGACACCCTTTTAGATACCTGAAAACTGCTATCATGTCCCCTCTCTTTTCCAAACTAAACAAACCCAATTCTTTCAGCCTTCCTTCATAGGTCATGTTCTCAAGACCTTTAATCATTCTTGTTGCTCTTCTCTGGACCCTTTCCAATTTCTCCACATCTTTCTTGAAATGCAGTGCCCAGAAATGGACACAATACTCCAGCTGAGGCCTAACCAGAGCAGAGTAGAGCGGAAGAATGACTTCTCGTGTCTTGCTCACAACACACCTGTTAATACATCCCAGAATCATGTTTGCTTTTTTTGCAACAGCATCACACTGTTGACTCATATTTAGCTTGTGGTCCACTATAACCCCTAGATCCCTTTCTGCCGTACTCCTTCCTAGACAGTCTCTTCCCATTCTGTATGTGTGAAACTGATTTTTTCTTCCTAAGTGGAGCACTTTGCATTTGTCTTTGTTAAACTTCATCCTGTTTAACTCAGACCATTTCTCCAATTTGTCCAGATCATTTTGAATTATGACCCTGTCCTCCAAAGCAGTTGCAATCCCTCCCAGTTTGGTATCATCCGCAAACTTAATAAGCGTACTTTCTATGCCAATATCTAAGTCGTTAATGAAGATATTGAACAGAGCCGGTCCCAAAACAGACCCCTGCGGAACCCCACTCGTTATGCCTTTCCAGCAGGATTGGGAACCATTAATAACAACTCTCTGAGTACGGTTATCCAGCCAGTTATGCACCCACCTTATAGTAGCCCCATCTAAATTGTATTTGCCTAGTTTATCGATAAGAATATCATGCGAGACCGTATCAAATGCCTTACTAAAGTCTAGGTATACCACATCCACAGCTTCTCCCTTATCCACAAGACTCGTTATCCTATCGAAGAAAGCTATCAGATTGGTTTGACATGATTTGTTCTTTACAAATCCATGCTGGCTGTTCCCTATCACCTTACCACCTTCCAAGTGTTTGCAGATGATTTCCTTAATTACTTGCTCCATTATCTTCCCTGGCACAGAAGTTAAACTAACTGGTCTGTAGTTTCCTGGGTTGTTTTTATTTCCCTTTTTATAGATGGGCACTATATTTGCCCTTTCCCAGTCTTCTGGAATCTCTCCCGTCTCCCATGATTTTCCAAAGATAATAGCTAGAGGCTCAGATACCTCCTCTATTAGCTCCTTGAGTATTCTAGGATGCATTTCATCAGGCCCTGGTGACTTGCAGGCATCTAACTTTTCTAAGTGATTTTTAACTTGTTCTTTTTTTATTTTATCTGCTAAACCTACCCCCTTCCCATTAGCATTCACTATATTAGGCATTCCTTCAGACTTTTCGGTGAAGACCGAAACAAAGAAGTCATTAAGCATCTCTGCCATTTCCAAGTTCCCTGTTACTGTTTCTCCCTCTTCACTAAGCAGTGGGCCTACCCTGTCTTTGGTCTTCCTCTTGCTTCTAATGTATTGATAAAAAGTCTTCTTGTTCCCCTTTATTCCCGTAGCTAGTTTGAGCTCATTTTGTGCCTTTGCCTTTCTAATCTTGCCCCTGCATTCCTGTGTTGTTTGCCTATATTCATCCTTTGTAATCTGTCCTAGTTTCCATTTTTTATATGACTCCTTTTTATTTTTTAGATCATGCAAGATCTCGTGGTTAAGCCAAGGTGGTCTTTTGCCACATTTTCTATCTTTCCTAACCAGCGGAATAGCTTGCTTTTGGGCCCTTAATAGTGTCCCTTTGAAAAACTGCCAACTCTCCTCAGTTGTTTTCCCCCTCAGTCTTGATTCCCATGGGACCTTACCTATCAGCTCTCTGAGCTTACCAAAATCCACCTTCCTGAAATCCATTGTCTCTATTTTGCTGTTCTCCCTTCTACCCTTCCTTAGAATTGCAAACTCTATGATTTCATGATCACTTTCACCCAAGCTGCCTTCTACTTTCAAATTCTCAACAAGTTCCTCCCTATTTGTTAAAATCAAGTCTAGAACAGCTTCCCCCCTAGTAGCTTTTTCAACCTTCTGAAATAAAAAGCTGTCTGCAATGCAGTCCAAGAATTTGTTGGATAGTCTGTGCCCCGCTGTGTTATTTTCCCAACATATATCCGGATAGTTGAAGTCCCCCATCACCACCAAATCTTGGGCTTTGGATGATTTTGTTAGTTGTTTAAAAAAAGCCTCATCCACCTCTTCCACCTGGTTAGGTGGCCTGTAGTAGACTCCTAGCATGACATCACCCTTGTTTTTTACTCCTTTTAGCCTAACCCAGAGACTCTCAACACTTCCATCTCCTATGTCCATCTCTACCTCAGTCCAAGTGTGTACATTTTTAATATGTAAGGCAACACCTCCTCCCTTTTCCCCCTGTCTATCCTTCCTGAGCAAGCTGTACCCATCCACACCAACATTCCAATCATGTGTATTATCCCACCAAGTTTCAGTGATGCCAACAATGTCATAGTTGTATTTATTTATTAGCACTTCCAGTTCTTCCTGCTTATTACCCATACTTCTCGCATTTGTATATAGGCATCTAAGATACTGGTTTGATCTTTCCTCCCAGTTTTGTCCTGACCCTCCTTTCTCTCTGCCAATATAGCCCACACTCCCTCTCGTTTCCGACCCATCTCCCAGGTCTCCATGTTCCCCACTTACCTGCGGGCTTTGCTCACCTGTCCCCGTCGAACCTAGTTTAAAGCCCTCCTCACTAGGTTAGCCAGTCTGTGTCCAAATAGGGTCTTTCCCCTCCTCGAAAGGTGAACGCCATCTCTGCCTAGCAGTCCTTCTTCAAATAGCATCCCGTGGTCTAGGAAGCCAAAGCCCTCCTGGCGACACCATCTTCGGAGCCAGGCATTCACCTCCAGGATGCATCTGTCTCTGCCTGGGCAGACCTAAAAGTCGCAATTATTCAACAAAAAAAAATTCAAAAACAGATTCCAGTGAGAAACCGCAGAACTGGAATTAATTTGCAAAATGGACACCATTAAATTAGGCTTGAATAAAGACTGGGAGTGGATGAATCATTACACAAACTAAAGACTATTTCCCCATGCTAATTTCCCCCCTACTGTTACTCACACCTTCTTGTCAACTGTTGGATATGGGCCATCCTGATTATCACTATAAAAGTGTTTTTTCTCCTGCTGATAATATCCCACCTTAATCAATTAGTCTCATTAGAGTTGGTATGGTAACCCCCATTTTTTCATGTTCTCTGTAAA
Source organism: Emys orbicularis (assembly GCF_028017835.1). Taxonomy (NCBI): domain Eukaryota; kingdom Metazoa; phylum Chordata; order Testudines; family Emydidae; genus Emys; species Emys orbicularis. The sequence continues at coordinate 7,029,411 of NC_088686.1, read as the reverse complement.
ATATATATATTATAATATATATATATATATATATATATATATATATATCTTCCTACTGTATTTTCCACTGCATGCATCTGATGAAGTGGGGTTTAGCCCACGAAAGCATAAATTTGTTAGTCTCTAAGGTGTCACAAGTACCCGCGTTCTTTTTGCTGATCTTCACTTAGAGACTGCAAGTGATGTGGAGAGACATACCTACAGGAGTCTAAACTGGGTACCAGAGGCAGAGAACAAGGTGCCCCCAAGGCAATGGCAGGGAACGCATTAGGTGAAATATGCCCGGATGATCACAGCAGGGGATCCTGCTCCTCCTACCTTTAAAAAATACCTGGTATGTGGGTGCCCACTATTCCTCCTGCCCTTAAGAATACCTGGTGGGTGGGTGCAGCCCAGCCCAGTCCATTAAGGATCTCTGGTGGGTGGGTGTCTCTCTCCCCCTAGTCAGGATCTCCGGTGCGTGGCTGTATAAAAAGAGACTTTGTCTTGCCCAGGCTGGGCTACCATGATCTTCACAGGCACCATCCCACTCGTGATCAGCACGGGAGTTTTAACCAGCTCCCTTTCCAACCTGGCTCTGTTCACCCCTCCTTAGGCAACCTGTGACCCGAAGATTCGCAGGAATCACCGTCGTGATACCAAATGTAGCCGCAGACACCGGATCCACACAGCGCGCAGCCCCCAGCCCCTGAGCTCACGCAGTTCACCAGCTGGGCCGCGCGTGGGGTTGGGATTCACTTTCACACACACGCCACAGGGCCCCACTCGCCTCGCTGCCCGCTCGCTCCAGCTTTAGACTCTGTCAATTCTACCCTTTGGCCAGACGGGGGCAGCACTAACGGTCTCCTCTAAATGCTGTTGGCATTGGACCCTTCAGATCGCCGAGTATAACCCCGCGGACAGATCTCTGAGTGCAGCCAAATCCCCCCCAAACTAAACATTTAAGCAGCAACTCCCCTTGGAAAGATCAGGATTTTTGCCATTAAAACCATAGAAAATTTACACTGTCCTGTTCTATCTACAGCCAGAGATTGAAGAAGCTCAATTGATTTAGAATCATAGAATCTCATTGAATGAAGAGAGGCTAGAGGCGAATTCATCACAGTTTTTTTAAATACTTCCCCAGGCAAAATATCGGATTTTAAAGGGTTGTTTAATTCACCAGACAAAGGTTGAACAAGACCCCATTGGCTTGAGATCAATGTCACAAAATCCCACCTGGAAATGACCATATTTTAACCGTGAGACTAATTATGTAGTGGAACAAGCTCCGCAGAGGACATGGTAAATTCCCCATCACTTGCAATTTGTAAATCAAGACCGCAGCTCTTGCTGCAAGACACCTGGTGTGTGGGTGTCCTTATTCCCCCTTTCGGGATCCCTGGTACATGGTGCCTCCCTCCCCCCAATTGAGGATCCCCACCGTGTGGGTTACTCCCATCCCCCCATCCAGGCTCTGCGGTGGGTGTCTGCATCAAAAGAGACCGTGTCTCACTGTCTTGCCCAGGCTACACTGCAGTGGCTATTCACAGGCGCGATCCCACTACTGATCGGCACGGGAGTTTTGACCTGCTCCGTTCCCGACCTGGGCCGGTTCACCCCTCCTTAGGCAACCTGGTGACCCGAAGCTTCCCAGGGATCACCATATCGATGCCGAACTTAGTGTGGACACCCGCTCGGCACAGCCCCCTGCAGCCCAGAACTCCTGAGCTCAAGCGATCCGCCGGCCTCAGCCTCCCCAGGAGCTGGGATCACAGGCACAAGCCACCGCGCCCGGCTGGTTTTACTCTCGGGCAGCTCCAGCTTTAAACGCTGCTTGTGAGTTCTGTGCCTTGGCCAGACGGGGGCAGCCTGGAGCCGGGTAATGCTCCTGCTTCCCCCGCCCCCGGCTCATGTCGGTGTGTGGGCTCCGCTGTCCTCCCAGATAAGATCCCGGATGTTCCGGTGCCCCCCCCATCCCGCGCCCAGGAGCCCAGGTGTGTGGGTACCTCTGCCCCCCCCATACAGAATCCTGGATGTGCAGGTGTCCGTCCCTCTGCAGAGGATCCCGGAGTGTGGATGCCCTTGTCCCCCCGTACAAGATCCTGGGTGGGTGGGTGCCACTCTCCCCCCATGGAAGATCTCTGGTGGGTGGGTGGCCCTGTTCGCCCTTCCAGCATCCCTGGTGCACGGGGGCCTCCCTCCGCCCCAACTCAGGGTCCCGGTGGTGTGGGAGCTCCCACCCCCCGATACAGGCTGGGGGGGGGGGTATAACTGGCTCTCACTGTCCTGCCCCGGCGGGGCTACAGCCGCTGTTCACAGGGGCAGCAACCCCACTATCAATCGGCGCGGGAGTTTTAACTTGCTCCAGGGGTGACCTACTTCACCCCTCCTTGGGGAACCTGGGGACCCCGCACTTCCCGGGAATCACCATAGTGATGCCGAACTTAGCACCGACACCTGCTCAGCATGGCAGGGCGCAGCCCTGAACTCTGACAATCAGCGACCCTCAGCCGCCTACTGCCGAGCCAGGGTGACCCGCAAGGGCCTTTCTGCCCAGTTTGTTCCGGAGCGTCCCAGGCTCCAGCTTTCAACTCTGCTTGTCAGTTCCACCCTTTGGCCACACGGGGGCAGCACTAACGGGCTCATCTAAATGCTGTTTGCATTGGGCCCTTGTTCAGATCGCAGATTATAACCCCGCGGACAGATCTCTGAGTGCAGCCAAATCCCCCCCAAACTAAACATTTAAGCAGCAACTCCCCTTGGAAAGATCAGGATTTTTGCCTTTAAAAACAAGGGAAATGGGCATTGTTCTGTTCTGTCTACAGCGAGAGATTGAAGAAGCTCAATTGATTTCACTGACTGGAGGTTAAGAGGCGATTTAATCACTGTTTTTAAATACACTGTTTTAAAAATTCTCAGAGGGGGGAATATGTGATTTTAAAGGGTTCTTTAATTCACCAGGCAAAGGTTGAACAAGACCCATTGGCTTGAGGTCAATGTCACAAAATCCCAACTGGAAATGACCATTTTTTAACAACGAGGCTAATTATCTAGTGGAACAAGCTCTGCAGGGGACGTGGTTAATTCTCCATCACTTGCAGTTTGTAAATCAAGACCGCAGCTCTTGATGCAAGATGCCTGATGCGTGGGAGTCCCTGTTCCCCCTTCAGAACCTGTGGTACATGGCGCCTCCCTCCTCCCAGTTCAGGATCCCCACCGTGTGGGTGCTCCCATCCCCCGATACAGGCTCTCTGGGGGGTGTCTGTGTAAAAAAAGAGACCGTGTCTCACTGTCTTGCCCAGGGTACGCTGCAGGGGCTATTCACAGGGGCGATCCCACTACTGATCGGCACGGGAGTTTTGACCTGCTCCGTTCCCTACCTGGGCCGGTTCATCCCTCCTTAGGCAACCTGGTGCCCCGAAGCTTCCCAGGGAATCACCATATCGATGCCGAACTTAGTGCGGACACCCGATCAGCACAGCCCCCTGCAGCCCAGAACTCCTGAGCTCAAGCGATCCGCCGGCCTCAGCCTCCCCAACAGCTGGGAATCACAGGCACAAGCCACCGCGCCCGGCTGGTTTTATGTTCTCCTACTTCCAACTTCAGACTCTTCCAACTTCAGACCCCAGTACAGGATCCCAGATACGTGGGTGTCTGTGTTTCCCCTTTTCAAGATCCCTGTTGCATGGGTGCGTCCCTCCCCAACAATTCAGGATCCTCATCGAGTGAGCGGGGCCGGGGCAGGGGCAGGGGCAGGAGTGGGGCCGGGCAAGGGTGTTTGGTTTGTGTGATTACTGTTATTTCTACATTGTCTTTCGGGTAGATCCTGGATTGCACTTAAATTGAAAAAGTGAGTTTAAAAACGTTGCAGACCGCTGATGTAGATATGAATGTTCTCCACTGTGTAGGAATCTTGGCATATAGCCATGAAAGCAACAGGGTGGTTTGCCCATTCAGTCTATAATGTCTTCTCTGCTCTGCAGCGTTTTAAGACTGGTCACAGGCACTAGCTGTGAAATATCAGTCTCACGAGGTCTTTTCAGATAAAGTGTGTTGTCATGTAATGACACAGTATAACCATAACGCTTTCTAGCACATAGTGAGTTCCCAACATGTTTAAAGGTTTTCCCAAAAGCTCATGCACATTGTACATGTTTACAATTTTTGGTATCAGCAACAAACCAGTCACAAAAGTTAACAGCAATAATATTATCATCAAATTTATCACGTAGAATCATAGAATCACAAAATATCAGGGTTGGAAGGGACCTCAGGAGATCATCTAGTCTAACCCCCTGCTCAAAGCAGGAGCAATCCCCAACTAAATCATCCCAGCCAGGACTTTGTCAAGCCTGACCTTAAAAACCTTTAAAATACATTTACAAGCATTTTTGTCATGCCACACCTTTGGCTCAATATCGTTGAGGTTTTGGCGTTTAACGGTTAAACCTGTGGCTTCCATTAGCAGAATAAAGTTTTTCCCTTCCTCCCTGTCCTGGAGGGTCAAAATCTGAGCTCTTTTGTGTAACAGAATCCATTGGCTGGCTAGGTGCTTTACTGCACAGAAACTTGCCAGTGTAGACAAGGCCCTAGTTAGAACGTTCACATGAAAGTCCATCAGGTGTGGATGGTTATCTTCCACGATCCATTGTGAGTTAAGTGTTCCTGGATGGGCCATTTAACTTCAATGGTCCCTTCAAGATGTGCAGGCTAAATACCTTGTGTGTGTTACCACAGGAGCAGACATTTGAAATACAGGTACAGAGTTAATATTCATAACTTCAGATACAAAAGTGATACATGCATACAAGTAGCATAATCATATTCCGCACGTCATACAATTTGTGGTGATCAGGGGAGGTCCTGGACTATTGGAAAAAGGCAAATATAGTGCCCATATTTAAAAAAGGGAAGAAAGACAATCGGGGAACTACAGACCAGTCAGCCTCACTTCAGTCCCTGGCAAAATCATGGAGCAGATCCTCAAGGAATCCATTTTGAAGCACTTGGCGGTGAGGAAGATGATCAGGAACAGTCAACATGGATTCACCAAGGACAAGTCATGCCTGACCAACCTGATTTCCTTCTATGATGAGACTGGCTCTGTGGATATGGGGAAAGCGGTGGATGTGATATATCTTGGCTTTAGCAAAGCTTTTGATACGGTCTCCCACAGTATTCTTGCCAGCACATTTAAAAAGTATGGATTGGATGAATGGACTATAAGGTGGATAGAAAGCTGGCAAGATTGTCGGGCTCAACGGGTAGTGATCAATGGCTTGATGTCTAGTTGGCAGCCGGTATCAAGCAGAGTGCCCCAAGGGTCGGTCCTGGGGCCGGTTTTGTTCAACATCTTTATCAATGATCTGGATGATGGGATTAATTGCACCCTCAGCAAGTTCGCAGATAACACTAAGGGGAGAGGCAGATATGCTGGAGGGTAGGGATAGAGTCCAGAGTGACCTAGACAAATTGGAGGATTGGGCCAAAAGAAATCTGATGAGGTTCAACAAGAACAAGTCAGAGTCCTGCACTTAGGACAGAAGAATCCCATGCACCCAGGGCCAGCACAACCCATTAGGTGACCTAGGCAGTCACCTAGGCGATTTGGGGGGTGGCGACCGGGCAGTATTTCCGTGGCGGGACCTTCTGCTGCCTCTGTGAGGGGGGGGGGCGGCATTTCGGAGCAGGAAAAGCTGGTGGCGCTCCTGCATGCACCGCTACAGGCTGGGGACCGACTGGCTAAGCGGCAGTTCTGCAGAAAAGGACCTGGGGATTACAGTGGACTAGAAGCTGGATATGAGTCAGCAGTGTGCCCTCGTTGCCAAGAAGGCCAATGACATATTGGGCTGTATTAGTAGGAGCATTGCCAGCAGATCGAGGGAAGTGATTATTCCCCTTTATACAGCACTGGTGAGGCCACATCTGGAGTATTGCGTCCAGTTTTGGTCCCCCCACTACAGAAGGGATGTGGACAAATTGGAGAGAGTCCAGCGGAGGGCAACAAAAATGATTAGGGAGCTGGGGCACATGACTTACGAGGTGAGGCTGAGGGAACTGGGTTTATTTAGTCTGCAGAACAGAAGAGTGAGGGGGGATTTGATAGCAGCCTTCAACTATCTGACGGGGGGTTCCAAAGAGGATGGATCTAGACTGTTCTCAGTGGTGGTCGATGACAGAACAAGGAGTAATGGTCTCAAGTTGCAGTGGGGGAGGTCTAGGCTGGATATTAGGAAAGACTATTTCACTAGGAGGGTGGTGAAGCACTGGAATGGGTTACGTAGGGAGGTGGTGGAATCTCCATCCTTAGAGGTTTTTAAGGCCCAGCTTGACAAAGCCCTGGCTGGGATGATTTGGTTGGTGTTGGTCCTGCTTTGAGCAGGGGGTTGGACTAGATGACCTCCTGAGGTCTCTTCCAAGCCTTATATTCTATGATTCTATGATAACCTTTCCATAGACATCTTACATGCCACACTTCGGACAATATTTGTTGCGATTATATAACAGTGGTAGCAACAATGATCTACATAGTTATATTTTATCAGATAACATCACAGGCACCCCCACACCCAGGATCCTATAAGGGGGGACAGAGGCACCCGCACACCCAGGATCCTATATGGGGGGACAGAGGCACCCGCACACCCAGGATCCTATAAGGGGGGACAGAGGCACCCGCACACCCAGGATCCTATATATGGGGGGACAGAGGCACCCGCACACCCAGGATCCTATAAGGGGGGACAGAGGCACCCGCACACCCAGGATCCTATAAGGGGGGACAGAGGCACCCGCACACCCAGGGTGCTCTACAGAGGCACAGGCACCTACACATCAAGGACTCTGTACGGACGGACATGGACACCCACACACCTGGGCTCCTGAACGGGGGAAGGGGGCACCGAAGCATCCAGGATTTTATCTGGGAGGATAGCGGAGCCCACACATCTGAGATCCTCTGTGGGGGCAGAAACATTAGCCCAGTTCCAGGCTGCCCCTGTCGGGCCACATTATTCACCAGCAGAATTTAAAGCTGGAGCTGGTAGCGGGGGAAAACCAGCCGGGCGCGGTGGCTTGTGCCTGTGATCCCCGCTGCTGGGGAGGCTAAGGCCGGCGGATCGCTTGAGCTCAGGAGTTCTAGGCTGCAGGGGGCTGTGCCGAGCGGGTGTCCGCACTAAGTTCAGCATCGATATGGTGATCCCTGGGAAGCTTCGGGTCACCAGGTTGCCTAAGGAGGGGTGAACCGGCCCAGGTCGGGAACGGAGCAGGTCAAAACTCCCGTGCCGATCAGTAGTGGGATCGCGCCTGTGAATAGCCCCTGCAGTGTACCCTGGGCAAGAAAGTAAGACACGGTCTCTTTTTATACAGACACCCCCAGAAATCCTGTATCGGGGAGATGGGAGTAACCCACACGGTGGGGATCCTGAATTGCGGGGAGGGAGGCACCATGTACCAGGGATCCCGAAAGGGGAACAAGGACACCCCCACACACCAGGTGTCTTGCAGCGTGAGCTGCGGTCTTGATTTACAAACTGCAAGTGATGGAGAATTAACCACGTCCCCTGCAGAGCTTGTTCCACTAGATAATTAGCCTCGTTGTTAAAAAATGGTCAATTCCAGTTGGGATTTTGTGACATCGACTGCAAGCCAATGGGTCTTGTTCAACCTTTGCCTGGTGAATTAAAGAACCCTTTAAAATCACATATTCCCCCCTCTGAGAATTTTTTAAAAAGTGTATTTAAAACAGTGATTAAATCGCCTCTTATCCTCCAGTCAATGAAATCAATTGAGCTTCTTCAATCTCTCGCTGTAGACAGAACAGAACAATGCCCATTTTCCTTGTTTTTAAAGGCAAAAATCCTGATCTTTCCAAGGACAGTTGCTGCTTAAATGTTTAGTTTGGGGGGATTTGGCTGCACTCAGAGATCTGTCCGCGGGGTTATAATCTGCGATCTGAAGGGCCCAATGCAAACAGCATTTAGAGGAGACCGTTAGTGCTGCCCCCGTGTGGCCAAAGGCTGGAACTGACAAGCAGAGTTGAAAGCTGGAGCCTGGGACGCCCCGGAACAAACTGGGCAGAAAGGCCCTTGCGGGTCACCCTGGCTCGGCAGTAGGCGGCTGAGGGTCGCTGATTGTCAGAGTTCAGGGCTGCGCCCTGCCATGCTGAGCAGGTGTCTGTGTCTGTCAATATGGTGATTCCCGGGAAGTGCGGGGTCCCCAGGTTCCCCAAGGAGGGGTGAAGTAGGTCACCCCTGGAGCAAGTTAAAACTCCCGCGCTGATTGATAGTGGGGTTGCTGCCCCTGTGAACAGCGGCTGTAGCCCCGCCGGGGCAGGACAGTGAGAGCCAGTTATACCCCCCCCCCAGCCTGTATCGGGGGTGGGAGCTCCCACACCACCGGGACCCTGAGTTGGGGCGGAGGGAGGCCCCCGTGCACCAGGGATGCTGGAAGGGCGAACAGGGCCACCCACCCACCAGAGATCTTCCATGGGGGGAGAGTGGCACCCACCCACCCAGGATCTTGTACGGGGGGACAAGGGCATCCACACTCCGGGGTCCTCTGCAGAGGGACGGACACCTGCACATCCAGGATTCTGTATGGGGGGGGCAGAGGTACCCACACACCTGGGCTCCTGGGCGCGGGATGGGGGGGGGCACCGGAACATCCGGGATCTTATCTGGGAGGACAGCGGAGCCCACACACCGACATGAGCCGGGGGCGGGGGAAGCAGGAGCATTACCCGGCTCCAGGCTGCCCCCGTCTGGCCAAGGCACAGAACTCACAAGCAGCGTTTAAAGCTGGAGCTGCCAGAGAGTAAAACCAGCCGGGCGCGGTGGCTTGTGCCTGTGATCCCAGCTCCTGGGGAGGCTGAGGCTGGCGGATCGCTTGAGCTCAGGAGTTCTGAGCTGCAGGGGGCTGTGCCGATCGGGTGTCCCCCCTGTAACACGGGACATAGAATTACACCATGGCACATGTTCATCCCAAAGACCTTAGCTAGACCAAAGCGTTTCAGCCCGCAGGAGGCTAAACTGGGTACCAGAAGCAGAGAACAAGGGGCCCCCAAGGCAATGACAGGGAATTGATGAGGTGAAATATGCCCAGATGATCCCAGCAGGCGATCCACCCCAGAGGTGGGAGTCCCTGTTCCTCCTGCCCTTCAGAATTCCTGGTGGTAAGTGGGTACCCCCAGTTCCCCAGATAAGAATCCTCCATGGGGTTTCCCTCGCTTCACCTCCAAATAAGAACAGTGTGTGGAGGGGGTGGGAGAAAGGTTGTTTGGCAGATATGTAAAGGGGGGACTGTGTCTCCCTGTCTGGCCCAGGCTCCTTGGAGGAAGTGATCTCAGTGTGTATGGCTGTCTCTGTTCCTCTCACCCATAAGAATCCCTGGTGTGTGGGTGCAGCCCAGCCCATTAAATATCGCTGATGAGTGGGTGTCTCTCTCTCCGTAGTCAGGATCGCCGGTGTGTGGCTGTATAAAAAGAGACTTTCACTCACCCAGGCTATGCTGCCGTCATGGAACAGACCAGGTCCTTCTGTGGGGTGTTTGGATTCCTTCAAGGATGTGATCTCGGGGTGTCCCTGTCCCTTCAACCCTTAACAGTCCCTGGTGTGTGGGTGCCTCTGTCTTACCCATGCGGGATACGGTGGATGTGGGTGTTCTCCACACTACTGAGGATGTCTGGTGCCCCATCCCTCCTGGTTACTAGTGGAGTGTGTGGGTGTCCCCCAGCCCATTAAGGATCCCTGTTGGGTGGATGCCCCTGTTCTTCTCATTAAGAATGTCCAATGGAGCATATGGGTGTGTCCCCACGCCATGAACTAGCTCCAGTGAACTAGCTCCAGTGTGTGGTTTCCCCTGCCCCCATCCAGGATCTGTGGTGTCTCTGTTCCCCTTTTGAAGTTCCGTGTGGCAGGGGTGCGTCCCTCCCCCCAATTCAGGATCCCCACCGTGTGGGTGCTCCCATCTCCCTGATACAGGATCTCTGGGGGTGTCTGTATAAAAAGAGACCGGGTCTCACTGTCTTGCCCAGGCTACACTGCAGGGGCTATTCACAGGCGCGATCCCACTACTGATCGGCACGGGAGTTTTGACCTGCTCCGTTCCCGACCTGGGCCGGTTCACCCCTCCTTGGGGAACCTGGGGACCCCGCACTTCCCGGGAATCACCATAGTGATGCCGAACTTAGCACCGACACCTGCTCAGCATGGCAGGGCGCAGCCCTGAACTCCGACAATCAGCGACCCTCAGCCGCCTACTGCCGAGCCAGGGTGACCCGCAAGGGCCTTTCTGCCCAGTTTGTTCCGGAGCGTCCCAGGCTCCAGCTTTCAACTCTGCTTGTCAGTTCCACCCTTTGGCCACACGGGGGCAGCACTAACGGGCTCATCTAAATGCTGTTTGTATTTGACCCTTGTTCAGATCGCGGATTATAACCCCGCGGACAGATCTCTGAGTGCAGCCAAATCCTTCCTCAAACTAAGCATTTAAGCAGCAACTCCCCTTGGAAATCCAGAGCTTTAGTAGCAGCTTTGCTAGAAAAGCGCTGACGTCACCATTAAGGTAAATTAATAGCTAGAGTGCTGTCTTCAGGTTCTTATATTGGGCCCATCACTGTGGTAGCTGACAGGCGCAAGGAGAAACCAGGGGAAATGTTTTCATAGAGTTTAAGTGTGATAATAGTGTCATAAGAACATAAGAACGCCCAGACTGGGTCAGACCAAAGGTCCATCAAGCCCAGTATCCTGTCCTCTGATAGTAGCCAATGGCAGGTGCCCCAAAGACAGGGCCGGTGCAAGGATATTTTGAACCCTAAGCGAAACTTCCACCTTGCGCCCCCCCCCCCCCACACACACCAGTTCATTGAGGGGCAAATCCCAATGAGCCTTTATAGACCCCAGGGGCCAGCTGTGCCAGGGGCTGCTTCCCAGACCAGGTTTCCCCCCTCCCCACCCCCTGAACTCCCCTGGAGGGTGCACAACCCCCCCCCCCCATGAGCCCTCCTCACCCCACCCCGGTGGCCCCCACCCCGAATCCACTCACTGGCTTTGCCGGGCTTGGGCCGCTGCAGCAGCTTAGCAGGGAGGAGCCGCCTTCCGGAGGCACCGGAGAGCCAGAAGGTCCCGCTTGTGGCGGCGGCGAGTCCCAGCCATGGAGGAGTCAGCGCGGCGCAGGGGGGCAGCAGCCCTGCAAAGGCAGCGGTGGCGTCGCTAGCGGGGAGAAGCCACGCCCCCCACCCCTCCTGTCCAGGCTGTGGCCTGGCTCCTCCCCTCCTGGGGGCCCCTGCAGCAGATGCATGCGGGCAGAGGCCCCCGTGCGCCCCCCGGCTCCCCCATCACCGTTCTCGGGGTCTGCGGCTCCCGGGAGTGTGAGCTGCCACTGCCCCTCCTGGAGCAGGCTCAGGGCCCCACGCCCCATCCCCATGCCCAGGAGCCGCAGAGCCCTAGCGTGGTGAGGGGGGAGCCGGGGGGCGCATGGGGGCCTCTGCCCGCATGCATCTGCTGCAGCCTGCAGGAGCCCCCGGGGGGGTGCCAGGCCGCAGCCTGGGCAGGAGGGGCGGAGGGTGCGGCTGCTCCCCGCTAGCAGAGCCGCAGCCTTTGCAGAGCTCCTGCCCCCCTGCGCCGCGCCGGCTCCTCCATGGCTGGGGCTCACCGTCCCCGCAAGCTGACACTCTGGCTCTCCAGTGCCTCCGGAAGGCGGCTCCTCCCTGCCAAGCCAGGGCACCACTGTTTGGCGCCCCCAGGGCAGTCCTTAAGATTTATGGGGCCCTATGCTTGTATTATTAAACTGGTGCCCCTATGCCCGACGGCAGCCTGAGCTTGCAGCCCGGCGGGGGCGGAGGGACAAGGCAGAAAGAAAAACAAGACGCCCGGCCTGCATATTTAACTCAGTCTGAAACAGACATTATTTTAAATTAATCAGGCACAGAGGTTTAGTGCGTTCATAACAATGTTCATTGCTTTCCATCTAGGTCTCTGGTGCCAGTCGGCTCCTTGCAGCACCCAGAGGTCATGGGGAGGGAGTAGTGGTCTGACAGCCCCGGATATCTCTGTCTGTGCTGGTCTCTGGGGCACAGACCTGCCCATACTGCTGGGCATTCCTCAATGTCTCCTGTCTGCTATTGGGAAGCAGCAGGGTGAGGCAAGCCAGGGGAGGAGGGCAGGGCACCCTGGTGTCCCCGCCTCCTTCCACCTGATAAATACCAGGGCCTAGTCCAGGTCCCAGCACAGCCAGGGAGTGACTGGAGACAGGGGGATGATGAGGACTTTGGTGATCATGTTAGCAGGGCTACTGATCCTGTACCTTGCCCCTGGGGGGCTGTGCTGTGGTGAGTCAAATGGCCCTGTGCCATGTACCCCTCCCCTCTGTAGTGTGACTTCTGGGGTGGCAGGGGGAAGGGAGAGAACCCAGAGAGTGATGGGCCCTCTGCAGGATGTCAATAATCCTTCCTTTGCAGAACTCCTCATATGCATGGGGAAACTGACTGATACAGCTGGGGTGTGAACCCTGGAGTCTGGATTCCTCCTTCCAGAGCACACTGCCCCCTGCGTGTTCCATGGGGTAAAGTGCCCCTCTCCCCATGCCCCAGCTCAGTAGCATGGGAGAGACCCAGCAATGCCAGCCTCACTTTAGGGGCAGGCGGGGGGATGGAATTCAGAGTCAGACCAGCTTAGCTCATAGTGATTTAAAGAGACACCCCCCCTCTCCCCAGGAAACAGGGTTGAGTCTAGAGGTACATCTACACTGCCTGCTTTTGGGGGCATGTAGAGTACGTACATGAGTAGTCCCCACTAGCACAGGTATAAATAGCAGTGGAGCTGATGAGGCATGGCTCAGGAGGGAGGCCACTTGTCTGGTATTAAGCCCGACAGTCCTCTTTTTCAGAGGTTTTTCCTCATCTGTACGGGGACAAAACCCAACGTAGCTCTGTCCAGTATCCGAGAGGAAACACCACTCTACCCCTCTAGTTCTTAAAAAGGGTGCCACCGCCATAGAGCAGGACCTTGCATGCACTGTCATGCTCACAGGGGCGGGCCCCTGCCATTCCCCGAAGTACCGGAATGTCCGATATCCCAGGAACGGGTGAGTGGCCAGCTTGTGGCTTAGGTGAGGACAGTAAAGACACACCCGAAGGGCGTGGGTACGTACCCACATACCCACCCTACCTGGCAGAGGCGTAGCGAGCGCCCTCCGTACCCTCCGACCGGAGGGGGCCCCGCAAGGAAGGGGGCCCCTAAAAGTGGCAAAATAAATACCGCATTCCAGTTTCTGCATTGTAAGGGGCCCCGCCCAGACATATGTTCGGAGGGGGCCACCGTTCGGAGGGGGCCACGTTCTTTGTTGCTACGGCCCTGCTACCTGGCTCTTTACTTGCCCTCGCCGTGCGTCCCCATTTACGCTGGTATGTTTAAGTGCAGTGTCCCACTGCACCAACGCTGCTAGAGCCTTTCCCCACCACAAGAATAGACTCCTGCAGCAGGGAAAGGCTCCGCCAGCTCCCCCTTAACACAGCCTTCCCCCCAGCAGGGAAAGGCTCCACCAGTGGGGAGCTGCTGGAGCCTTCCCCTCACACATGTAGCTACACACCACAGCATGGGCACAGCCTGCTTTTCACTGTGGCACCAGCTACACCTGCCCTCCTGCTGCTGACACCGTCGTGCAGTGTGGATGGTGCCCAAACCGAGTGACTCCCTGGAAGCTGGGCCATCCAGTTCTCCTGGTGACTCAGGAGGAGTTTCCCTTCCTGACGCGTCATCTGAACCATAATAACCTCATTGTCCCTACCATCCAGGCCATGGCGGCCTCTCGCCTCCCTTTTCTCCTGCCCCTTGCACCCGGCCTGGGCAATTTCACACATGCCATGGGGGTGGGGGGAGGGGGCAGGGATCAAGGATGCAGCTGTCTCTGGGCTAATACATAGGTGACCTGCAGCATGGGACTGTGCCAGCATTGGGCACTGGAGATGCTGGCTGTGTGCCAGCGTCACACCCTATCGACCTGGGGGGCTGCAGAGACCGTGCCCTCCCTTCACCAGGTGGAAACAGCCTGTGCAGAGCATCTCTGCGTAGCTGGAATGCCAGTGAGGGATGCGGGGTGGGAGGGGTCAGGCAAAGGGGTTGTGTCTCAGAGCCCAGGCTCCAGCCCAAGCCTGAATGTCTACACTGCTATTTTTAACTCCACAGTGCAAGTCCAGATCAGTTGACCCAGGCTCTGAGACTTGCTGTCACAGGGTTTTTGGTTTGCTTGGTTTTTTCTTGTGTAGATGTACGCTGTGTCTTTCTGTGTCTTGGTCCCATCTGTACAACGTGCTTAATAGCACTGCCCTGCCTCATTGGGGGGCTGTTAAGGATGGTGATGGGGCCATCTAAAGTACCTAAGGTAGACAAAAGCACATGTAGCAAGACTGGCGGGGGGGGGGAATTGTTTTCCTGTTCCATGAGAATTTTCTACATTTCAAAAACATTTTCCTGTCCCGCATGAGGCCAAAAAGTCAAAAATCTCAAAAAAATTCATGAACTGAAAAGCCAGAAAAACAAAACAAACCAAAGCAAAACCAACAATTTGGGTCAATCAAAATGTGTCCTTTTGATAACTTTGAAATGTTTCAACTTCTTCCTTTTCTCCCTTTTTTCTGTGTAAATTTACTAAAATTTCTGAATGAAAAGTCGCTTCGATTGAAAAACCAAAGCTTTCCAATATGGATATTTTTTTCACCAAACATTTTTCAAGGGGAGTGTTTCTTCCAACCCAGCACTGCTTCCTGAACAGTTCTGACACTGAATTGGCCTTTTTCAGTTAAAAATTTGTTGGTTGAAAAATTGCAGGTCAGCTCTATATGGAGCCCTGTGTCTCCTTCTAGTGGCTGGATGACCTAGAGATTTATGGAGCTCCTCTAGTGCTCAAGCTAATGCTCCTTGGCTTTTAGCTCAAGCAATAGAGAGTCATAGATCCAGAGGCCCTGTCTTCAATCCCAGCTAACCTCCTGGCCACAGGGCCATCACCCAGATCCTCTCTGTCTTTGCTTCTCCCTTTGCAATCCTGTACCTCCACCCAATTCCTGGTAGGATCTGTGGATCTCCCTTTGACTCCAGTGGTACAGGAGTCCCTGCAGTGGGAGACCAAGGTATAAGTGGCTGGTCTTCACCCTCTCTCCTACCCACACAGATAAGCTCCCTCTCTCTACCCCCACAGCTGCTCCACACACCTATCTTCAACCCCACATTGATGTCACCTACACTGCTGTGGATGGCGTGAAACAATCCTTTAATGACTCCATCTGTGTCACCGTGCCCCAGGACTCCTTCTTCTTCAATGTGATGGAGATCGCCCAGAAGAGAGATCCCAGAAGATTCAGGTACCCTGGTCGGCCTGACAACCCAGCATCCATCACTGGTGCCAGTGGCACCGGCAGAGAGCAGGCTAGATGGTACTACTAGGGCAACAGAGATGGAAAAATTGGAGGGGGTCCCTAGGATCACGGGGGGGAATTGCCCCTGCTACCCCACCCTGCAGTTTGCTGGGGGCGAGTTAAAGTATCAGGGGATCAATTCTGGTTCCTCCGCATCACTCAGTTGGACACTGTCTCCTTGTGGGGGGGAGATCAGAACTCACGCAGAGTCCAACTTGGCTACGTCTCAATCCCCCCCCCCCAACCTGTATGGCATGGGGGTTCAGTCTCACGGTGTCCTGGGTTGCATGTCCCTGTGGAGTGGGGGTTGGGGAGGCTATGAGGCAGTGGTAACCAGGCCTCCTGTGGGACTCACTCTATTTTTCTGTAGCTTCACGTACACACTGAGTGTGTGGGGCGCATACATCACCTCCGTGCAGGGGCTGGAGGCCCATCCCAAAGACAGCACCTACTGGCAGCTCCTGAGCAACGGCATCCCACTGACACTAGGTGGGACGGCAGGGGAGAGTGGGGTGGGGGAAGTGTGAGGGGGAGGGTTGTGTGGGGGAGGGGAACAGGGGGGTGAGAGGCACAAGAGAAAGGGGATGAGAATCAGGAGAAGACAGACCGACCCAGGGAGGGGCTGGTGTGCTGGTGGGTGGCTGGCGCTGAGGGGCCACTGACCCCATTTGCATCCCTTACCTTCCCTTTCCTCTCCTCATGTTCCAGGTGCTGGGTGCTACGCCGTCTCCCATGGGGAGAGGCTGGAGGTCAGGTTCTCCAAGTACAAGCTCCAGGGCACTGGCCAGCCTGAGCACAAGGAGTGCTCATGAAGGCGAAACTTGTCCTGGCCTTTCTACTGTGAGGGATGCCAGGGTTCAGCAGCCCCACCCATTTCCCCAGAGCAGGTATCTCCCTCTTGGGGGGCGGACCCTTGGGGATGACTGTGTTGTATTCACATCCGTGACTGTTTCCCAAACTCTGCCTGTCTCTGTCCCTCATTCCTTAAATAAACCCTCTGCAACAGCCGTCTGCACCGTGAGAGTTATTCCAGGCAAAGGCCTGGTCTACACTATGACTTTAATTCGGATTTAGCAGCGTTAAATCGAATTAACCCTGCACCCGTCCACACAACGGAGCCATTTATTTCGAAATAAAGGGCTCTTAAAATCGATTTCTGTACTCCACCCCGACAAGCGGAGTAGCGCCAAAATCAATTTTGTCATTTCGAATTAGGGTTAGTGTGGCCGCAATTCGATGGTATTGGCCTCTGGGAGCTGTCCCAGAGTGCACCATTGTGACCGCTCTGGACAGCAATCTGAACTCGCATGCACTAGCCAGGTAGACAGGAAAAGCCCCAGGAAAATTTGAATTTCATTTCCTGTTTGCCCAGCGTGGAGCGCACCGGTGACCACAGATAGCTCAGCTCATCAACACAGGTAACCATGCAGGCCGATAATCGAAAAAGAGCACCAGCATGGACCGTACGGGAGGTACTGGATCTGATCACTATATGGGGAGAGGATTCAGTGCTAGCAGAACTTCGTTCGAAAAGACGAAATGCCAAAACTTTTGAAAAAATCTCCAAGGGCATGATGGAGAGAGGCCACAATAGGGACTCAGATCAGTGCCGCGTGAAAGTCAAGGAACTCAGACAAGCCTATCAAAAAACAAAGGAGGCAAACGGTCGCTCCGGGTCAGAGCCGCGGACATGCCGCTTCTACGCCGAGCTGCATGCAATTCTAGGGGGGGCCGCCACCACTACCCCACCTGTGACCGTGGATTCCGGGTCGGGGATAGTCTCATCAGCTACACCTGAGGATTCTGTGGATGGGGAAGAGGAGGAGGAGGACGAGCTTGCAGAGAGCACCCAGCACTCCGTTCTCCCCAACAGCCAGGATCTTTTTCTCAGCCTGACTGAAGTACCCCCCCAACCCTCCCAAGCCAGTATCCAAGACCATGACCCCATGGAAGGGACCTCAGGTGAGTTTACCTTTTAAAATATAAAACTAGTTTTAAAAGCAAGCGTTTTTTAATGATTACTTTGCCCTGAGGACTTGGGATGCATTCGCGGCCAGTACAGCTACTGGAAAAGTCTGTTAACGTGTCTGGGGATGGAGCGGAAATCCTCCAGGGACATCTCCATGAAGCTCTCCTGGAGGTACTCCAAAAGCCTTGCCACAAGGTTTCTGGGCAGTGCAGCCTTATTCTGTCCTCCATGGTAGGACACTTGACCACACCATGCTTGCAGCAAGTAATCTGGTACCATTGCCTGACAAAGCCTGGCAGCGTATGGTCCTGGTGTTTGCTGGCATTCAAGCAACATCCGTTCTTTATCTTGCTGTGTAATCCTCAGGAGAGTGATATCGCTCATGGTAACCTGGTTGAAATACAGGAATTTAATTAAGAGGACAGAGGTGGCCGTTCCTACTGGGCTGTTTGCCTGTGGCTGAAAAGAAATCCTTCCCTGCAGTTAGCCAAGCGCAGGGGGAGGAATTGGCCCTGAGGTTTTCGCGTTTGGCTAGCAGGGATCTTCCCTGTTACCAGCCACGCGGTGGGGGGAGGGGTACAGCGATCATCCCAGAGAATTCATGGCGGGAGGGGGGGGGGTTAGTTTGGTTTCTGCAGGGATCTTCCCTGATACCTGCCATGCGGTGGGGGGAGGGATAAAGCGATCATCCCAGAGAATTGGATGGGGGGGGGGGTTAGTTTGTTTTCTGCTGCTGAAGGTTAACAGGAAAACCGCAGCAGTCAACAGGCTTTGCTTGGTATGTGGGAAAGGAGGGCGCAGAAGCCGAAAGACAATGGCTTACCATGGCTGCCTGCAAGCTGAATTCTGTTGCCCGGACCTGCGTCTGTGATCTCTAACACCAAAGCCACAGGCACTCAATATTAAGATGGAAAATGCGACCTTGTACTGAAATCACATGTGCTATGTAATGTGAATAGTGTTTTTCACCATGAAAGAGTATAAGCATTGTTCTGTAAAATGTATCATTTTAAAAACTTCTCTCCTTTTTTTCAACCCTCCCTCCAGCAGCTGCAAATTTTTCAAGCCTCCCTCCTCCATCCCGAAGGCTATCTCAGATAAGGCGGCGTAGAAAGAGGACGCGAGACGACATGTTCACGGAAATAATGGAATGCACCCGCAATGAAAGCTCATTTGAATGAGTGGAAGGACACTGTATCTAAATTTAGGAAAGATGCCAGTGAACGTGAGGTCATGAGGGATGCTCGAGATGAGAGGTGGCAGGCTGCAACGCTGGGGCTGCTGCGTGAGCAAACGGACATGCTCCGGCGTCTGGTGGAGCTTCAGGAACGGCAGCAGGATGACAGAGTGCCGCTGCAGCCGCTGTATAACCTCCCTCCCCCCTCACCATGTTCCATATCCTCCTCACCCAGACGTGTAAGAACACGGGGGGGGAGGCTCCGTGCACCCTCCCACTCCACCCCAGTGGACAGCCCAACCAAAAGGCTGTCATTATATTGAATTTGTTCAGTGGCCTTTTACTTCCCTCCTATCCTCCTCCCAAACCTCACCCAGATTACCTTGTTGGTTCTCTCCCTATGTTTATAATCACTTAATAAAGAATACATGATTTTTAAATGATAGTGACTATTTCCTTTGAAAGAAAGCTGGGGGAACGGGGAGGGTGAGTTCCTTACAGAGCATGAATGAGTCAATAAAGGGGGCGGGTTTTCATGAAGGAGAAACAAACAGAAATTTCACACTGTAGCCTGGCCAGTCATGAAACTGGTTTTCAAAGCTTCTCTGATGCACAGCGCTTCCTGGTGTGCTCTTCTAATCGCCCTGGTGTCTGGCTGCGCGTAATCAGCAGCCAGGCGATTTGCCTCAGCCTCCCACCCTGCCATAAAGGTCTCCCCCTTACTTTCACAGAGATTGTGGAGCACACAGCAAGCAGAAATAACAATGGGGAGATTTCTTTGGCTGAGGTCAGAGCGAGTCAGTAGCGATCGCCAGCGACCTTTTAAATGGCCAAATGCACATTCTACCACCATTCTGCACTTGCTCAGCCTGTAGTTAAACAGCTCCTGACTCCTGTCCAGGCTGCCTGTGTATGGCTTCATGAGCCATGGCATTAAGGGGTAGGCTGGGTCCCCAAGAATAACTATTGGCATTTCAACATCCCCAACGGTTATTTTCTGGTCCGGGAAGTAAGTCCCTTGCTGCAGCCCTTTAAACAGAGTAGTGTTCCTGAAGACGCGAGCATCATGAACCCTTCCCGGCCAGCCCACGTTGATGTTGGTGAAACGTCCCTTGTGATCCACAAGTGCTTGCAGCACCATTGAAAAGTACCCCTTGCGGTTTATGTACTGGGTACCCTGGTGCTCCAGTGCCAAGATAGGGATGTGGGTTCCATCTATCGCCCCACCACAGTTAGGGAATCCCATTGCAGCAAAGCCATCCACTATGACCTGCACATCTCCCAGAGTCACTAGCTTTCGTAGCAGCACCTCAGTGATTGCTTTGGCTACTTGCATCACAGCAGCCCCCACAGTAGATTTGCCCACTCCAAATTGATTCCCGACTGACCGGTAGCTGTCTGGCGTTGCAAGCTTCCACAGGGCTATTGCCACTCGCTTCTCAACTGTGAGGGCTGCTCTCAGCTTGGTATTCTGGCGCTTCAGGGCAGGGGAAAGCAAGTCACAAAGTTCCAAGAAAGTGCCCTTACGCATGCGAAAGTTTCGCAGCCACTGGGAATCGTCCCACACCTGCAACTCTATGCGGTCCCACCAGTCTGTGCTTGTTTCCCGGGCCCAGAATCGGCGTTCCACGGCTATAACCTGCCCCATTAACAGCATGATCTCCAAAGCACCGGGTCCCGCGGTTCTATAGAATTCCATGTCCATATCCTCATCACTCTCGCTGCCGCGCTGCCGTAGCCTGCTCCTCGCCGCCTGGTTTTCCAGGTTCTTGTTCAGCATAAACTGCACGATAAGGCGCGAGGTATTTACAATGTTCATGACTGCTGTCTTGAGCTGAGCGGGCTCCATGCTTCCCGTGGTATGGCGTCTGCACTGTTCACCCAGGAAAAAGGCGCGAAACGGTTGTCTGCCGTTGCTTCCTGGAGAGGGGGGAGGATATACCCAGAACCACCCGCGACAATGTTTTTGGCCCCATCAGGCATTGGGATCTCAACCCAGAATTCCAATGGGCGGAGGAGACTGCGGGAACTATGGGATAGCTATGGGATAGCTACCCACAGTGCAACGCTCCAGAAATCGACGCTAGCCCCGGTACATGGATGCACACCGCCGAATTACTGTGCTTAGTGTGGTTGCATACATTCGACTTTATACAATCTGTTTTACAAATTCGAATTATATAAATTCGGATTAATCCCGTAGTGTAGACATACCCAAAGAGAAACTGGGAATGTGGGTAACGGGGCCTCTGGAGGGCATCCTCCATCTGGAAACACAGCACAGCAGAGTCACATACCCTATCCCTTACCTGTTACCTGTGCAGAGAATTGTGACAGTGAAGGGAATGTGCCTGTGTCTGTCAGGGTTAATGACTTGCCCATGGAGGGAGCTACCCCAGTCTCCAAGCAGTTGTCTGTGAACAGCCCTGTGTGCTGGGACAAGGGAAATGAGATCCCAAGCTGTGTGTCTGTTAAAGGGGAAGGTTTCTCCAGCTCTTCTTTGTCTGTGGAGCAGACAGAAGGTGCCTTTCAGTCTGTGATGGTGAAGGATAGTGCAGTTGTCTCAAAGTTGGTTCTGGATTCAACTAAAGCCCAGGAAGGGAATGGTCCTAAGTTTGTGTCTGCTGGGGAGAATGGCACCGTAACTAGGTTGCATCCAGTTAGTGTCTTAGCAAAATCCCAGAGACCAAATAATTCGGGTACTGTTGCTTTGCCTGTTGCTAGTGTGTTGCTGGGAAAGGGTGCACCAACTCTGTCTGATCAGGGTGATATCCTAGCCAGGCCACAAGGATAGCATAAAGGTGATTTGATTGTGTTACCTACTGACAGTTTAGAAACTTGTATCAAGAAGGAAAAGATTCCTGAACTTGTGTGTGTCAAAGGGAAGGAGAATGCTTCTGACCTTTGGACTATGAAATCTAGCAGTTTGCCTAAAAGGGGATTGTGTAGGGAGCCTGATGAGCCAGAAATGATTCTGCAGGTAAGTAAAACTCAGGAGTTGGGAGTGGCGCAGCAGAGCAAGCCTTCTGTGGAGCGACGTAAAGATGAACTGGCGCTTTGGGCTTGTCCACACTGCGACGTTGTCAACAAACCTTTTGTCTTTCACGGGTACTTAAAAAAGCCCCCCTGTGAAAGACAAAAGTTTTGCCGATGAGCGCGCACTCCTGCCGACAAAGCTGACAAAGCTAACGCCGCTCGCGGGGCTGGAAGTATTTTGTCGGCTACAGACAGAGAGTGTTCACACATGCTACTTTTAGTGACAAGGCTGTGTCGACACAGCCTTGTCGCTAAAAGCTACGTAGTGTAGACAAGCCCTACAAGTCATATCCAAAGTGTCTAGAGATGAGAGCGTACCTGCCCTCCCCTGCACTCTCGAGAGATTAACTACACAGCTGTCCTGCTCTGCACACTCAGCTACCCAGTCTTCCCTCTGAACCTGAGACAGATTGTTTACTCACAGAATCAGCATGGAGACATTCCTCTCTCAACAACCTTGTCTTCCCAACAAACTGGTCAAGCACAGCCACTTGGTTATAGGGGTAGTCTCTCAGTGGACTTAACATCTGATTCCATGTGGAAGCAGAGGTTGGTAAGGAAAGGACAAGAACCTTGCATCTAACATGCTAGTAAAAATGGATGGTATCTCTTTAAGACAGAGTCCACTCTTGGAATCTGTAACAGTTAAGGATCTGAAAACTGGTAAACCGGTTCCTGTCTGTTTGGATACAAATTACCTGGCTGACAGGGAGAAGAAAGACTTGCTAATAGTTGTTAGCAAAGAGAGCACACCCAATCAGCCATTGAATTCTGTTAAGCAAGAGAAATCAGGGTTTGATCCTACAGGACAAGGAGGAAAGAGAGAACTTAATTTTGCAAAGGGAAACCACAGGTTAACCCCAAAACCCCAAAATCCCAATGGTATTGGGCCAAAGGTGTGGCATGATAAAAATGATTGTAGATGGACACTTGCAATGGATTTGTTGTTATTGCTAATGGTGATTTTTTTAACTAATCTGTTATTACCAAGAACTGTAAAAATGTACAATGTGCCTAATCTTTTGGAAAATCCCTGGAATATGTTAAAAGTGATACATAAGAGCATACTTTATGTTAAAGGGCCTTGTAATGCTGATATTTCACAGTTAGTGCCTGTAAACAGTCTTGGAACTTTTCACAGAAGAAAAGACATTCCAGACCTGATGTGCTGTATGAAGAGGGAAACTGAGGCACACTACTATATTGCTTTCACGGCTAAATGCCAAGATTCCTGTACTGTGGACAACATTAATGTCTACCTTGTCTTGATATTAATTGGGTTCCAAACATTTGACAGAGCTTGTATGGATAAAATAGCTATGTTCTTCAGCTCTTGGCAAGATCACATTGTGACATTGCAGTCTATATGGTTTTATAAAAATATGATAAGTGAATATAATTGTGATGATGCGGTTCTGGCGGAACCCAACGGAGAGTGCCAACTCAGGACAAATTGCTCAAACAGGGCAGTTACAGCCCAAGGCTGGGGGGTTTTCCACCTCTAAGGCAAACCAAACCAGCCAGACTAAGAGGACTTCGGTCTCACCCCACTGGCTAACCGCAAGTCTCACAAGCAATCTCCTTAGACACTCCAGTTTCCCAGTATTACCACCAGTGCCACTCGTTATGGGGACAAATGGTTATGAAAACCAAGACCCCAGTAAAAGAAAAAGGTTCTCCTGATCCCAAAGGACCAAGCCCCAGACCCAGGTCAATATACAAATCAGATCTTACCCACAAATCACGCTGTTGCCAATCCTTTAGAATCTAAAATCTAAAGGTTTATTCATAAAAGGAAAAAGATAGAGGTGAGAGTTAGAATTGGTTAAATGGAATCAATTACATACAGTAATGGCAAAGTTCTTGGTTCAGGCTTGCAGCAGCGATAGAATAAACTGCAGGTTCAAATCAAGTCTCTGGAGTACATCCCCCGCTGGGATGGGTCATCAGTCCTTTGTTCAAAGCTTCAGCTTGTAGCAAAGTTCCTCCAGAGGTATGAAGCAGGATTGAAGACAAAATGGAGATGAGGCATCAGCCTTATATAGTCTTTTCCAGGTGTAAGAACACCTCTTTGTTCTTACTGTGGAAAATTACAGCAAAATGGAGCCTAGAGTCACATGGGCCAGTCCCTGCATACTTTGCTGAGTCTGAAGGCATATTTGCCTTCTCTCAATGGGTCCATTGTATAGCTGATGGTCCTTAATGGGCCATCAAGCAGGCTAGGCAGAGCTAATCCCAGCTTGTCTGGGATGTCACCCAGAAGCATAGCATAAGTTTGCCATACAGACAGTATAGAGCCAATATTCATAACTTCAACTACAAAACTGATACACACATATAGACAGCATAATCATAACCAGTAAACCATAACCTTGTCTTAGACACCCCATTTGACCCCCTTTATACAAGATTTGGGTGCCACTACAGGACCTTGGTTGCAACAATGATCTATATGGTCCCAGTTTATGTCAATAACGTCACACCCCCAATGCAAAATTGATGCAGAAAGGGATGACACAAACATCACTGACTGCATCCCAAGAGCTCCCCATCCTTGGGTCTGTCTCACTACAGCTAGTATTGGGTTAGAAGCCATACCAGTGTACAACAGAAATGGTTTATCAAAGTCATGTTCAACAACATGATTGAACCTCTTTATAAACTCAAGGTAAAACTTAGTTAGAACAATAGTGGATTGGATCTGATCTGGCAGCATGGTTCCTGTATGTGTCATGTGATCTTGCCAAGAGCTAAAGCAAACAGCTACTTTATCCATACAAGCTCGGGCAAATGTTTGGAACCCAATTAACATCAAATAAATGCAGATATTAATGTTCTTCATAGTACAGGAATCTTGGCATTTAGCCATGAAAGCAATATGATAGTGTGCCTCAGTCTTCCTTTTCACGCAGCACATTAGGTCTGGAATGTCTTTTTCCTTGTGAAAAGTTCCAATATTGTTTACAGGCATTAACTGTGAAACATCAGTATAACAAGGCCTTTTAACATAACGTGTGTTCTTATGTAGTCCTTTTAACATGTTCAAGGGATTCTCCAAAAGATTAGGCACATTGTACATTTTTACAGTTTGTGGCAATAGCAACACATTCATTACAAAATTTACCATTAGCAATAACAACAAGTTCATTGCAAGTGTCCATCTACAATCGTGTTTGTCATGCCACGCCTTTGGCTCAATACCATTGGAGTTTGGGCATTTTAGGGTTAACCTGTGGCTTCCCTTTGCAAAATTCAGTTTTCTCTTTCCTCCTTGTCCTGCAGGATCAAACCCGGATTTCTCTTGCTTAACAGAATTCACTGGCTGATGGGGTGGGCTCTCTGTGCTAACAGCTATTAGCAAGTCCTTCCTCTCCCAGCCAGGCAAGTAATTTGCACTACCCCAGACCAGAGCCAGTCCCCCAGTTTCCATATTCGTAACTGCTATCATTTCCAAGGCTGGACTCTGTCTTAAAGAGATACCACACAAATCTAAATAGTCTGAGGGTGAGAGTTTGCTTGCTCTCTCCTGCATCCTCAAGCATTTAGCCATAAAACTGCTCTGCTCTGACACATCAGTAACCAAATCTGTCCTCAGACCTTGAAGCACAAACTGCTCATTTAAAGAATCAGAATGGAGACATTCCTGTTCCAACACCATTGTCTCCCCAACAAGTTGGCCCCACACAGCCACTTGGTTATAGGGCTGCCTCAATTCCTTAACAACTTTTACTTCCTCTGAGACCTTCTCAAAGCTACCCACACTGGATCTTTTACAAGGAAAGTCAGTGGATCCATTCACAACAGACAACTTCTGGCTGCTGGGAACTGAAACTTCCTTGATTAAATCACTCTCACACCCTTCAGTTGCAGGGAACTGCTTGCACAGATTACCATGAGGATTCCTTTCCCCAGGAGCTTTTCTAAGCAGCAATTCACCCCTCACAGAAATTCTGCCCATACCCTCTTCACCTAGGGCTTGCTCTAAAGGAATACTTTCCTGAGCAACAACAGACTCTGTCTGGGTCTTACTTACATTTAGGATCACCTTTGGCCCATCAGGCAGATTTCTACACAATCCCCTTTCAGGCAAACCCATAGACTCACTAGATGAAAGGTTAGAAGCATTCTCCTTTCCTTTGCCACACACAAGCTTAGGAATTTTGTCCCTTTTGCTACAAGTTGCTAAACTGTCCGTAGGTACCACAACCAAATTACCTTTCTGCTCTCCTCGTGCCCTGGCTAGGGTATGACCCTGATTAGACAGAGCTGTTACACCCTTCTCCAACCACACATGAGCAACAGGCAAAATACAAGCACCAGAATTGTCTGGTCTCTGGGATTTTGCTAAGACACTAACTGGATGCAACCTAGTTACAGTGCCATTCTCCCCAGCAGACACAAACTTAGGACCATTTCCTTCCTGGGCTTTAGTTGAATCTAGAACCAAATCTGAGACAACTGCACTATTCTCAACCATCACAGGCTGAAAGGCACCCTCTGTCTGCTCCACAGACAAAAAAAGAGTTGGAGACACATTTTCCTTTACTAGACATACAGTTTGGGATTTCATTTCCCTTGTCCCAGCACACAGGGCTGTTCACAGACAACTGCTTGGAGACTGGGGTAGCTTCCTCCATAGGCAAGTCAATACCCCTGACAGACACAGGCACATTTCCTTCACTGTCACTATTCTTCACACAGGAAACAGGTAAGGTATAGGGACACTCATCTTCCACTCTCCTTGCCTTCCCAAACTGCTGACTAGATATAGCCATCAGCTCACAAGACTGCCTAGGCTCATCCAAAATCTCCTTGTTCTCCTCTCCCTTCGCTTGATCTAATTCCAGATTTACTTCTGAGACATTAGATAGACATTCAGAAACTTCATTCACAGCCAAACAGCTACTTTCCAAAGACAAACTTTTGGAGAAACCCTCCATAGGCACAACCTTAGGATCAATCCTCTCCTGTGCCTGGTTTGTGTTAACTTGACTGACATAGCTTTAATATCATTTCCAATCATAATATCCTTAGGGATTGTGTCTTTTACTCCCACAACCATGGTGCCCTCAAATCCCTTCCATTTCAGGTGGATTTTAGCCAAAGGCACCGTGACAAAATACTCAGATAAGGCTACAACAGTCACATCTTCACCTGGCCAATAATCTTCCTTCCTGACAAGACTTGCTTTAACCAAAGTGTTATCTGCTGCGGTGTCCCTCCATGCCATACACCTTACTCCATTCACTTCTGCACTGCTAATAAACTCTGCATTATTTCCCCCATATTTAGCTTTAACGTGAGTTTTAAGGTCAAATTTTTCACAGACCACAGAAACAGCATTTGCACATAGGGCAATAGAGCTGGGCTCTGTGTAGGTTGCCTGTGAGTTTATAACAACAGGGTTAGCATTTGCCGTGGCATTTGGGGTTGCTGGTTTTGGGCTGCCCTTCAGTGTCGGGCAGTCTGGTCTCACGTGGCCCAGCATACCACAGTGATAGCATGTAACCTGTTCCGTCCTGAGATGTGAGTTCCTACCCTCCGGGCTCCCTTGAACTCCTTTAGAAGAGTCAGGTTTACTTTTAAATCCTTCCCTCCTCTTGAACTGGGGAGAATGGTGATTAGTTTTCCCTGGGGTTTTACACCCTTCTCGAGCCCTGTTTTGGGTGTGGGCATCCGCAATCTCTGCTGCCCGTAGGACTGACTCAGGGTCCCTATCACACACAGCTGCTCTCACATTGTCAGGCACAATGTCTAAGAACTGTTCCAAAGTTATTAAATCCAGCAGTTTTTCAAAACTCCCATGCGCCTTGGCTCCCACAACCCACTTTTTAACAAAACCCATCAGCTTATGAGCACATTCTACAAAAGTACAATCCTTAGACATTTTAAACTCTCTAAACTTAACTCTGTAAGATTCAGGAGTAACCTTGAACCGCCTTAACACAGAATCCTTAAACCGCCCATAATCCAAGGCTTCTTGTTCCCCCAATTCATTAAATACCTCCCTGGCTTTTCCAGTCAGTCTGGTCAGCAGGACAGGCATTCGCTGACCCTCGGGGATCTGGTACAGATTGCAGAGGCGTTCAAAGGTAGACAAAAACTCCTCTATATCCTCAGTATCATTGTAAATGGGACACATCCTTTCCCAGTTTTTCTCATGGCGGGGTGGAAGTGGAGTACCAGGTGGGGATGACTTTCTCCGCTCTTCCATTACTTGGAGCTGAAGTCTGGCCGTCTCCTGTTCCATCTTGTGAGTCTCCTGTTCCATCCTGCGAGTCTCCTGTTCAGCGGCGAGCAGCTCTAGACACCCCTTACGAGCTCTCTCTTCTCTCTCAGCAGCCTCCTTCTCTCTCTCTCTTTCTAATTCTGCTTTTTTTGCTTCTCCAGCAATCGAAGATCTGCTAGCTTCTGTTCATGCTCAAATTGCAGTTTACTTGTCACCTTTTGCATCCTGATTTTTTCTGCATCTTCTGTAGCCTCAGGTAAGGGCTGTGCTCTTGCCCCCTGATCACTGGCTATTAACAGATTTCTCAGTTCTTCCTTTGTAGCTTTCTTTCTAAAGCTTATCCTCTTTTCTGAACACAAATTTTCCAGGGCTTTTTTGCCAAGTCCCTCATATGCTCTTTGCTCAGCCATTGCAGCAGCTCTTTAACCAACAAAACTCTCAATCCCAAAATTCAAATGTGGATAGCGTGGGGTTCTGACCCAAAGCTTAATTGACCTGGTTCTGTGGATCCAAGCACGACTACGCCACTGTGACGATGCGGTTCTGGCGGAACCCAACTGAGAGTGCCAACTCAGGACAAATTGCTCAAACAGGGCAGTTACAGCCCAAGGCTGGGGTTTTTTCCACCTCTAAGGCAAACCGAACCAGCCAGACTAAGAGGACTTCGGTCTCACCCCACTGGCTAACCGCAAGTCTCACAAGCAATCTCCTTAGACACTCCAGTTTCCCAGTATTACCACCAGTGTCACTCGTTATGGGGACAAATGGTTATGAAAACCAAGACCCCAGTAAAAGAAAAAGGTTCTCCTGATCCCAAAGGACCAAGCCCCAGACCCAGGTCAATATACAAATCAGATCTTACCCACAAATCACGCTGTTGCCAATCCTTTAGAATCTAAAATCTAAAGGTTTATTCATAAAAGGAAAAAGATAGAGATGAGAGTTAGAATTGGTTAAATGGAATCAATTACATACAGTAATGGCAAAGTTCTTGGTTCAGGCTTGCAGCAGCGATAGAATAAACTGCAGGTTCAAATCAAGTCTCTGGAGTACATCCCCCGCTGGGATGGGTCATCAGTCCTTTGTTCAAAGCTTCAGCTTGTAGCAAAGTCCCTCCAGAGGTAAGAAGCAGGATTGAAGACAAAATGGAGATGAGGCATCAGCCTTATATAGTCTTTTCCAGGTGTAAGAACACCTCTTTGTTCTTACTGTGGAAAATTACAGCAAAATGGAGCCTGGAGTCACATGGGCCAGTCCCTGCATACTTTGCTGAGTCTGAAGGCATATTTGCCTTCTCTCAATGGGTCCATTGTATAGCTGATGGTCCTTAATGGGCCATCAAGCAGGCTAGGCAGAGCTAATCCCAGTTTGTCTGGGATGTCACCCAGCAGCATAGCATAAGTTTGCCATACAGACAGTATAGAGCCAATATTCATAACTTCAACTACAAAACTGATACACACATATAGACAGCATAATCATAACCAGTAAACCATAACCTTGTCTTAGACACCCCATTTGACCCCCTTTATACAAGATTTGGGTGCCACTACAGGACCTTGGTTGCAACAATGATCTATATGGTCCCAGTTTATGTCAATAACGTCACAATAATGTAACTGGAATATGCTTCATGCAAAAGGTCTCTTGTAAGGTATCATTACAAAGCTTATAATCTACTGAGTGTGATTATCCTATTTGTATAAATGTACCACTCTTGTATCTGAAACTAGAAATATGAAATATAACTCTGAGGGCCTATTGTAATTATGCAAAGTGTGGGCCATTAATGGTGGTTTGGAATCTTGATGACTCCTATTAACCAGGACCATTGTCTGCAGATGGCTGTGTTTTACCTGTGAGTCTTCCTGTATATGTGTGTGCTGGCAAGTGAGTAATGAAGTCTTGCAGTGACATGTGATCATGTCACCTGAACTGGAATCCATCTTTAACCTGGTGCTTTTCCAGTGGGGGGGGGGAGGGTGGAAATCCAGAGGGACAAAGGGTTCCCGCCTTATGCAAAAGATATATAAAGGAGTGGAACAGAACAGAGGAGAGAGAAGAGTCATCATGAAGAATCCCCTAGCTACCACGTAAGCTGGAACAAGAGCTGTACCGGGGGAAAGAATTGTGCCCAGGCCTGGAAGGTGTCCAGTCTGAGGAAAAAACTTACTGAAGCATCTCTGAGGGTGAGATTATCTGTATTTAGTTTGATTAGACATTGATTTGTGCATTTTATTTTATTTTGCTTGGTGACTTACTTTGTTCTGTCTGTTACTACTTGGAACCACTTAGATCCTACTTCCTGTATTTAATAAAATCACTTTTTACTTATTAATTAACTCAGAGTATGTATTAATACCTGGGGGAGCAAACAATTGTGCATATCTCTCTATCAGTGTTATAGAGGGCGAACAATTTATGAGTTTACTCTGCATAAGCTTTATACAGGATAAAACGGATTTATTTGGGTTTAGACCCCATTGGGAGTTGGGCATCTGAGTGCTAAAGACAAGCACACTTCTGTGAGCTGTTTTCAGGTAAACCTGCAGCTTTGGGGCAAGTAATTCAGACCCTAGGTCTTTGTTGGAGCAGACAGGAGTGTCTGGCTCAGCAAGACAGGGTGCTGGAGTCCTGAGCTGGCAGGGAAAACAGGAGCAGAGATAGTTTTGGTACATTAGGTGGTAGCTCCCAAGGGGGTTTCTGTGATTCAACCCATCACACACATGAGACATACAGGAACCATGCTGCAAGAGCAGATCCAATATACTACTGTTCTAACCAAGTTTTACCGTGAGTTTGTAAAGAGATTTAATCATTCTATTGAACGTGACTGTCAAGGCTGCTTCCCCACTCTGAACTTTAGGGTACAGATATGGGGGCCTGCATGAAAACTTCTAAGCTTAACTACCAGCTTAGATCTGGTCCGCTGCCACCACTCCCAATGTGCTAATTCCCTTCCCTGGGTAGCCTTGAGAGACTCTTCACCAATTCCCTGGTGAATACAGATCCAAACCCCTTGGATCTTAAAACAAGGAGAAATTAACCATCCCCCCTCCTCCCTTCCACCAACTCCTGGTGGATCAAGATCCAACCCCCTTGGATCTAAATACAAGGAAAATCAATCAGGTTCTTAAAAAGAAGGCTTTTAATTAAAGAAAAAGGTAAAAATCATCTCTGTAAAATCAGGATGGAAAATAACTTTACAGGGTAATCAAACTTAAAGAGCCCAGAGGACCCCCCTCTAGCCTTAGGTTCAAAGTTACAGCAAACAGAGATAAACACTCTAGCAAAAGGTACATTTACAAGTTGAGAAAACAAAGATAAACTAACATGCCTTGCCTGGCTGTTTACTTACAAGTTTGAAATATGAGAGACTTGTTCAGAAAGATGTGGAGAGCCTGGATTGATGTCTGGTCCCTCTTAGTCCCAAGAGCGAACAACCCCCCAAAACAAAGAGCACAAACAAAAGCCTTCCCCCCACCAAGATTTGAAAGTATCTTGTCCCCTTATTGGTCCTTTGGGTCAGGTGTCAGCCAGGTTACCTGAGCTTCTTAACCCTTTACAGGGAAAAGGATTTTGGAGTCTCTGGCCAGGAGGGATTTTATAGTACTGTACACAGAAGAGTTGTTACCCTTCCCTTTATAGTTATGACAGTGACTTTGATAAACCATTTCTGTTATACACTGATACGACTTCTAACCCAATACTAGCTGTAGTAAGACAGAACCAAGGATAGGGAGCTCTTGGAATGCAGTCAGCGATGTTTGTGTCATCCCTTCCTCAGGGCCGGTGCAAGGATATTTTGCGACCTAGGTGAACCGGCCCAGGTCGGGAACAGAGCAGGTCAAAACTCCCGTGCCGATCAGTAGTGGGCTCGTGCCTATGAATAGCCCCTGCAGTGTAGCCTGGGCAAGAAAGTGAGACAAGGCCTCTTTTTATACAGACACCCCCCAGATATCCTGTATGGGGGGATGGGAGCACCCACAGGATGGGGATTCTCAAGGGGAAGGTGTGACGCTCTGTACCTCAGGGCAACACCCAGCAGCTCCATGTTCATCCTTATAAAACGATTGTGTGGTGTCCAATGCAAAGTTTGTCATGTCGGGTGTCCTCCGAAGGCTCATGCTGTACTGAGCATTGATGTTATAGTAATCGTCATTCATCTGACGAAGTGGGTATTCACCCATGAACGCTTATGCTCCAATACGTCTGTTAGTCTATAAGGTGAAACAGGACTCTTTGTCTCTTTTTACAGAACCAGACTAACACGGCTACCCCTCTGATAGTAATCCTCGTTACAGTAATGTTATAGGTGATCATTTCAAGTTTGTAAGGACATTGAAAGTGTTAAGATCAGCTTAGAATGCTTTTTGCTTTTATTTCACTTGACCAGATCTGACTTGTTCTGCTTTGACAGCGGGCATAACTGGACACTGCAAGACGGAGGTTCCTAGGGTTGTGTCTGGGACCAGAGATATTGGCTAGTGTCATTCGCTTGTACAATCCAAGGAGCAGCTCATATGGCAGAGGCTGTGCGTGAACGGCCCGGGAGTGGAGGTTCTCACAGCAGAGCAGGGTAAGGCTGGCTCCCAGAGTCAAGGACTGGAGTGACCTAGCAGATCACTGGTCCAGATAACACCAGGGAAACGTCAGAGTGGTGCAACAAGCAGGGTGTATGTGCAGCTTGTTTCTCCAAGTGAAGTTCACACTTTAAGCACTGATATTTGTGATTTCAAGTGAGTCTTAAGTGTAGTGGCTAAGAACAGCCAGGAGGAGATCACAGTTTTGTTATTTTCTGTTTGTTTTGTGGGGAAAAAGAACTAGGTGGCCTTCTTTATGACAGCCAAAGTAACACCGAAGGCCCAAATTCAGGCCCTCTGACAGAGGATGACTATATAAATGGCCTTTCCATAGAACAGTACAGGCCAGGGCCTGAACAAAACTAAGCTGTACAATTCCCTGCCAAATACAGTCATGGGCAATGACCAGAGGAGGGAGGGGAAGGAAGCAATGCAAAAGGCCTTAGGAACATGGTAACCCCTTGGTGATGAAAAACATGATAACCGCTTGTTGACGAAACATAACGGCTTATATGAAGAAATTGCTTCTAGTAAAGGCCAACTTCTCCTATAGTTCCAGCTAGCTGCCAACCAGCTAATCCTATATCATCTTTGAGCGTCCCGTAATAAACTCCCATGACCCCGGAAAAAAACAATATGTACCCTGACGAGAACAACACTCCAACTGGTGCCAAGTACCACCCATGTCGGAAACCACCAAGAACCCCCCCCCCCCCCCCACCCAATAGGCACCCAATTCTCGTAAATAATGACGGAGCTACCGGGAAAAAGGGACAGACCCCAACTCTTATTTTCGCATAAATGACGTATTATTTGTACTATGCTTGCGGTTTGACGGAATAAAGGCAGCCTGCGTGCTGTGCTGGGTGTGGTAGTTTTCGGACTGCTACCCCAATGCGTTGGTATGTTTTGCAATAAACTGGCCTCAGGCTTGAGTCTGTGAACTAAAATCAATGCGTGGGTGACTTTTTCATTGACAGTTTATTTCGGGTGAGGGGAATAAGAATAAATGCCCTGTGCTAGGAGGTAGCAGGCAACTAATAGCTCGTGTTAGTTCTTCTGTCCTCAACACAGAACCCCCCCAAGCAATTGAAACCTATCATATTGGTTTTGTGAGGTTAGCCTCTGCAGAACCAGATATGGAGCATGTTAAGGCCGTCCAAATTGATGGCAGGGAATACTTGGGGCAGAGGGATACAGCGGCCCAGATCTCTCTGGTTAAGCAGAGTGTGGTCCCAAAGACCAGTATGTTGCCTGGCCAAATGGCAGAGTTTGTGGGGGTGGATGAAAGTAGATTCCTCATACCACTAGCTAAAATCCCTGTGGTTTGGGAAGTGTTTTGACTGTGGGGGAAATAGAACACCTCCTAGTCGATCTGCTCTTGGTAATGATTTTTTCCCCTGTAGTTTACGTTAAAGTATTTGCCTGCAGCAGGAGGGAGTGTTATGCTGGGACCCCCAAGGGAAAGGGTCAGGTCTCAGGAACTGCTGAGAGAATGGGAGGAAAGTCTCCTTGATTCTTCTGCACTGGGGGAAGCCACGTGCTTCCAGGGGGGAGGGTGGTTGAGACCAACTCCTGCACCGCAGCTGGAGGCAACACCACACCAGGAAGGGATGTGGGTGTGATGCCGGCCAGGGAGAGAACTGTCCAGGCTGTTAGGGCTGTGCTGTGTGCAGGCAGGGGGTAGCTCAGGGTGCAGACAGAGGGTGGTCGGGGCTGTGTGCAGGCAGGGGGTAGCTCAGGGTGCAGACAGAGGGTAGCTCGGGGCTGTGTGAAGTGAGGGGAGTAGCTCAGGGTGCAGACAGAGGGTAGCTCGGGGCTGTGTGAAGTGAGGGGAGTAGCTCAGGGTGCAGACAGAGGGTAGCTCGGGGCTGTGTGAAGTGAGGGGAGTAGCTCAGGGTGCAGACAGAGGGTAGCTTGGGGCTGTGTGAAGTGAGGGGAGTAGCTCAGGGTGCAGACAGAGGGTGGTCGGGGCTGTGTGCAGGCAGGGGGTAGCTCAGGGAGCAGACAGAGGGTGGTCGGGGCTGTGTGAAGTGAGGGGAGTAGCTCAGGGTGCAGACAGAGGGTAGCTCGGGGCTGTGTGAAGTGAGGGGAGTAGCTCAGGGTGCAGACAGAGGGTAGCTCGGGGCTGTGTGAAGTGAGGGGAGTAGCTCAGGGTGCAGACAGAGGGTAGCTTGGGGCTGTGTGAAGTGAGGGGAGTAGCTCAGGGTGCAGACAGAGGGTGGTCGGGGCTGTGTGCAGGCAGGGGGTAGCTCAGGGAGCAGACAGAGGGTGGTCGGGGCTGTGTGAAGTGAGGGGAGTAGCTCACGGTGCAGACAGAGGGTAGCTCGGGGCTGTGTGAAGTGAGGGGAGTAGCTCAGGGTGCAGACAGAGGGTGGTCGGGGCTGTGTGAAGTGAGGGGAGTAGCTCAGGGTGCAGACAGAGGGTAGCTCGGGGCTGTGTGAAGTGAGGGGAGTAGCAGCTCAGGGTGCAGACAGAGGGTGGTCGGGGCTGTGTGAAGTGAGGGGAGTAGCTCAGGGTGCAGACAGAGGGTAGCTCGGGGCTGTGTGAAGTGAGGGGAGTAGCTCACGGTGCAGACAGAGGGTAGCTCGGGGCTGTGTGAAGTGAGGGGAGTAGCTCAGGGTGCAGACAGAGGGTAGCTCGGGGCTGTGTGAAGTGAGGGGAGTAGCTCAGGGTGCAGACAGAGGGTGGTGGGGCTGTGTGAAGTGAGGGGAGTAGCTCAGGGTGCAGACAGAGGGTAGCTCGGGGCTGTGTGAAGTGAGGGGAGTAGCTCAGGGTGCAGACAGAGGGTGGTCGGGGCTGTGTGAAGTGAGGGGAGTAGCTCAGGGTGCAGACAGAGGGTAGTTCGGGGCTGTGTGAAGTGAGGGGAGTAGCAGCTCAGGGTGCAGACAGAGGGTGGTCGGGGCTGTGTGAAGTGAGGGGAGTAGCTCAGGGTGCAGACAAAGGGTAGCTCGGGGCTGTGTGAAGTGAGGGGAGTAGCTCACGGTGCAGACAGAGGGTAGCTCGGGGCTGTGTGAAGTGAGGGGAGTAGCTCAGGGTGCAGGGAGGGGGTAGCTAGGAGCTGTGTGGAGTCAGGGCTAGGGGCTGTGTAGGGGTGTCGGGCTCCCAGTGTGGCTCCCAGCTTCAATGGGGGGGGGACTCTGGGGTTCCCGGCTTCAGCCATCTGCTGCTCCTGGCTTGGGGGGAGGGGGGGTACCGGTATTAGCCCGGCGCTGCTCCCGACTTCAGCGCGGGGGCTGGGGGAACCGGGTTTCGCCGCGGGGCTCTGCAGCCCACCTGAAAGGGCTCGCGAGCCCCCAGGGGGCCACGGACCCCAGGATGAGAACTTCTGGTTTAATCTAAATGCTGTTTGCATTGGACCCTTCAGATTGCAGATTATAACCCCGCGGACAGATCTCTGAGTGCAGCCAAATCCCCCCCAAACTAAACATTTAAGCAGCAACTCCCCTTGGAAAGATCAGGATGTTTGCCTTTAAAAACAAGGAAAATGGGCATTGTTCTGTTCTGTCTACAGCGAGAGATTGAAGAAGCTCAATTGATTTCATTGACTGGAGGTTAAGAGGCGATTTAATCACTGTTTTAAATACACTGTTTTAAAAATTCCCAAAGGGGGAATATGTGATTTTAAAGGGTTCGTTAATTCACCAGGCAAAGGTTGAACAAGACCCATTGGCTTGCAGTCGATGTCACAAAATCCCAACTGGAAATGACCATTTTTTAACAGTGAGGCTAATTATCTAGTGGAACAAGCTCTGCAGGGGACATGGTAAATTCCCCATCGCTTCCAGTTTGTAAATCAAGACCGCAGCTCAGGCTGCAAGATACCTGCTGCGTGGGAGTCCCTGTTCCCCCTTCAGAACCTCTGGTACATGGCACCTCCCTCCTCCCAATTCAGGATCCCCACCGTGTGGGTGCTCCCATCCCCCCATACAGGATCTGTGGGGGGTGTCTGTATAAAAAGAGACCGGGTCTCACTGTCTTGCCCAGGCTACACTGCAGGGGCTATTCACAGGGGCGATCCCACTACTGATCGGCACGGGAGTTTTGACCTGCTCCGTTTCCGACCTGGGCCGGTTCACCCCTCCTTAGGCAACCTGGTGACCCCAAGCTCCCCAGCGATCACCATATTGATGCCGAATTTAGCACCGACACCTGCTCAGCATGGCGGGGCGCAGCCCTGAACTCTGACAATCAGCGACCCTCAGCCGCCTACTGCCGAGCCAGGGTGACCCGCAAGAGCCTTTCTGCCCAGTTTGTTCCGGTTCATTCCAGCTCCAGCTTTCAACTCTGCTTGTGAGTTCCACCCTTTGGCCACACGGGGGCAGCACTAACGGTCTCATCTAAATGCTGTTTGTATTTGACCCTTGTTCAGATCGCGGATTATAACCCCGCGGACAGATCTCTGAGTGCAGCCAAATCCCCCCAAACTAAACATTTAAGCAGCAACTCCCCTTGGAAAGATCAAGATTTTTTACTTTAAAAACAAGGAAAATGTGCATTGTTCTGTTCTGTCTACAGCGAGAGATTGAAGAAGCTCAATTGATTTAATTGAATGGAGGTTAAGAGGCGATTTAATGACTGTTTTAAAAATTCCCAGAGGGGGCAATATGTGATTTTAAAGGGTTCTTTAATTCACCAGGTTGAACAAGTCCCCATTGGCTTGAGGTCAATGTCACAAAATCCCACCTGGAAATGACCATTTTTTAACAGTGAGGCTAATTATCTAGTGGAACAATCTCCGCAAGGGATTTGGTAAATTCCCCATCACTGCCGTGTGTAAATCAAGACCGCAGCTCACGCTGCAAGACACCTGGTGTGTGGGTGTCCCTGTTCCCCCTTCAGAACCTCTGGTACAATGTGCTTCCCTCTGTGATGTTCCCCTGGTGTGATCCGGACCGGTGATCTGCTAGGTCACTCCAATCCTTGACTCTGGAATCCAGCCTGACCCTGCTCTGCTGTGAGAACCCCCACTCCCGGGCTGTTCACGCACAGCCTCAGGTATGTAAACTGCTCCTTGGATTGTGCAAGCGAATGACACTAGCCAATATCTCCGGTCCCAGACACAACCCTAGGAACCTCCGTCTTGCAGTGTCCAGTTATGCCTGCTGGATGCTGCAAGCTTATTATATGAGTTTGTCAATTTAACAAAGAAATTGATATGTGCCAGGCTTGTTATCCCAAGAGGAGTCTTTGACATGTTTCAAACCAAACAAACTGCTTCAGATAGAATAAACAAACAGATTTATTAACTATAAAGATAGATTTTAAGTGACTATAAGTCAAAGCATAACAAGTCAGATTTGGTCAAATGAAATAAAAGTAAAACACATTCTAAGCTGATCTTAACACTTTCAGTGCCCTTACAATCTTCTCACCACAGGCTCACTGGTTGCCCTTCAGCCAGGCTCTCCCCTTTGATCAGCGCTTCAGTCGCTTGGTGTGGTGTCTGTCGATGGAGGTGGAAGAGAGAGAGAGCGAGCATGGCAAACGTCACTCCTTTTTATCATGTTCTTTCTTCCCTCTTGGCTGTACCCCCCGCCCTTCAGAGTAGTGATTACATGCTCTCTCACTTCCACCATCAGACCCTTCCAACCAGGGCCGCCGAGAGCGGGTTTGGGCCCCGGTGAAAACATTTTTTCGGGCCCCCCAGCAAGGGCAGACCGGCTAAACAGGGCCGACGAGAGGGGGGAGAAGCCGGGGAAGCCGGGCCCCCTTCCAGACTGCCGGGGTACTTTTCAATGATGCTGCAAGCACTTGTGGATCACAAGGGACGTTTCACCAACATCAACGTGGGCTGGCCGGGAAGGGTTCATGACGCTCATGTCTTCAGGAACACTATTCTGTCCTTCAGAGTCAGGTGAGCATTACCTCATCGCAGTCCCAAACTGACTAAAGGAAGGGGGGTGACTCACTCAAGAGTCCAACAGATCCTTTTTTTGCTGCCTAGGCCAACATCCTTTGCTCCTGTGAGACTGGACTGGATTTGTCCCATACATGCCCTGATGAGGTGTGAACTGCCTCTCTGCTCTTGGAGAGTTTTTGCCTGGGCTTACGTTAAGCCATGAAGACACATTTTCAGCCTCATAACTATATACATGAAATTATAAGCTATAACATTACTATAACATTACTGTAACAACAATTACTATAACATCAATGCTCAGTGCATCATGAGCCTTCCGAAGACACCCGACATGACAAACTTTGCATTGGATACCACACAATCATTTTATAAGGATGAACATGGGGGTGTAGAGTGTTCCCCCGAGGTACAGAGCGTCACACCTCCCACCTTAGTTTACTGCAAGAGGGTTAGTCACTGAGTAGCTCGAAGGCAGTTTGTGTTATAGTTCTCTTGGCATCCAGCCATTAAGGCCATGAGGCAGCATGCCTCAGTTTCCCCATTCACACACTGCAAACCAGGTTTGTTATGGCTTCTCTGTTGTGATCAGCTTTAAACCTGTTTACAGGCATTAATTGAAAAGTAGCATTATCATAAGGTTTAACATCCATGTCAAAAGTCTTATCGCTAAAACTTAACATTAATACCAACATTTTTATCACAGATGAGTGTTTACAAGCATCTTCATGATAGCACACTCTCTGTTCAGATAGTGTAGTTAGAAGTTAGTTTGTTCATTACCCATGGTGTCCTTTGACTCTCTCCCATATAATCAGTCACTGGCTTTTCTTTCCCTCCAGTGTTCCTTTCTGTGTGGGCGCTTAATTTAATCATGTTTCTGGCATTTTGATATCTCAGGGTCTGGCATGATAAAGGTCCAGGGGGATCCTGCACATTGGCTGGCCCTTTGGGGAGCGGTCTCCCAACCTCGGGGACTGTACATATGTAGAAAATCCAGCTCCCCTTCTGGGGTTAACCTGTGTTCCCCCTCCCAGCACTGAGTCCTTCCCTGCCCCCTAAAGGGCTGTGATCTGCACTGTCTGGGCTAGGTGTGTTTACCCTTTGATCAGATGCACCTTTTCCCAGCAGCTTTCCCATATCTGCTCCCTGTCTCTCACCAGCCTGGGGGAAAACACCCCCGCCCCCGTCAGTTGAGCCATTTGTGTTCTCACAAACTACCACCTGGCAACTTCCTGGTCTCAACTCCTCTGCTGTCACAGGCGTTGGAGCTGCATCTTGGCGTAAAGAGACACAGTTACTTTCCAAAAACTGATCAGAAACAGCATCCTGAAAAACTGGGACCTGGATCGGGGTACCCCCCATCACCCCTTTCTCTGTCCCTGGGAAATCATCTGTGTGACTGCTCCCCTCCAGGAGGTCAGTCACACCGCTCCCTCTCAAAACCTGAGTCACAGGCTGAGTGCCTGGGTGCACAGATGCTGGGCATCCTCTCATAAGTGACCAGTGCGAAGACATTCCTGTACCCCCACTGTTCCTTCCCCAGTTTCCTCCTCTGGGCCCCCTCCTAAGGCACATTTCTCTGTGCTCCCTAGGAAGGGCTCTATCCCTTGCTCGGCTGCAAAACTCTGCCAGCTAACAACTGGGACAGTTTCCTTAATCCCTGACGACCCCTCTCCTGCCCCCGATCCTCAGGGCGTGTTGCCTTCTGCGGGAAAGGAACTAGTCTCAGCCCCTCCCCTACTTGGAAGCACCCTGCTTCCCTGTGTTACAGAGTCACAGGAATCCTCACCCACCTCAGTGATTTCTGAGATCCCCTGTCCCTTCTCTGGGCTCTCCCCTGGGACACATTGCTCTCTGCTCCCTAGAGCCGGGCCCGGGTCTGTCTCTGGTCCAGCTGCGACCTGCTGGCAGCTAACAGCCTGGGCAGTTCTCTCCCTGGCCGGCATCACACCCCCATCCCTTCCTGGTGTGGTGTTGCCTCCAGCTGCGGTGCAGGAGTTGGTCTCAACCACCCTCCCCCCTGGAAGCACGTGGCTTCCCCCAGTGCAGAAGAATCAAGGAGACTTTCCTCCCATTCTCTCAGCAGTTCCTGAGACCTGACCCTTTCCCTCGGGGGTCCCAGCATAACACTCCCTCCTGCTGCAGGCAAATACTTTAACGTAAACTACAGGGGAAAAAATCATTACCAAGAGCAGATCGACTAGGAGGTGTTCTATTTCCCCCACAGTCAAAACACTTTCCAAACCTTCCCAAACCACAGGGATTTTAGCTAGTGGTATGAGGAATCTACTTTCATCCACCCCCACAAACTCTGCCATTTGGCCAGGCAACATACTGGTCTTTGGGACCACACTCTGCTTAACCAGAGAGATCTGGGCCGCTGTATCCCTCTGCCCCAAGTATTCCCTGCCATCAATTTGGACGGCCTTAACATGCTCCATATCTGGTTCTGCAGAGGCTAACCTCACAAAACCAATATGATAGGTTTCAATTGCTTGGGGGGGTTCTGTGTTGAGGACAGAAGAACTAACACGAGCTATTAGTTGCCTGCTACCTCCTAGCACAGGGCATTTATTCTTATTCCCCTCACCCGAAATAAACTGTCAATGAAAAAGTCACCCACGCATTGATTTTAGTTCACAGACTCAAGCCTGAGGCCAGTTTATTGCAAAACATACCAACGCGTTGGGGTAGCAGTCCGAAAACTACCACACCCAGCACAGCACGCAGGCTGCCTTTATTCCGTCAAACCGCAAGCATAGTACAAATAATACGTCATTTATGCGAAAATAAGAGTTGGGGTCTGTCCCTTTTTCCCGGTAGCTCCGTCATTATTTACGAGAATTGGGTGCCTATTGGGTGGTGGGGGGGGGTTTCTTGGTGGTTTCCGACATGGGTGGTACTTGGCACCAGTTGGAGTGTTGTTCTCGTCAGGGTACATATTGTTTTTTTCCGGGGTCATGGGAGTTTATTACGGGACACTCAAAGATGATATAGGATTAGCTGGTTGGCAGCTAGCTGGAACTATAGGAGAAGATGGCCTTTACTAGAAGCAATTTCTTCATATAAGCCGTTATTATGTTTCGTTAACAAGCGGTTATCATGTTTTTCATCACCATGTTCCTAAGGCCTTTTGCATTGCTTCCTTCCCCTCCCTCCTCTGGTCATTGCCCATGACTGTATTTGGCAGGGAATTGTACAGCTTAGTTTTGTTCAGGCCCTGGGCTGTACTGTTCTATGGAAAGGCCGTTTATATAGTCAGCCTCTGTCAGAGGGCCTGAATTTGGGCCTTCGGTGTTACTCTGGCTGTCATAAAGAAGGCCACCTAGTTCTTTTCCCCCACAAAACAAACAGAAAATAACAAAACTGTGACCTCCTCCTGGCTGTTCTTAGCCACTACACTTAAGACTCACTTGAAATCACAAATATCAGTGCTTAAAGTGTGAACTTCACTTGGAGTAACAAGCTGCACATACACCCTGCTTGTTGCACCACTCTGACGTTTCCCTGGTGTTATCTGGACCGGTGATCTGCTAGGTCACTCCAGTCCTTGACTCTGGGAGCCAGCCTTACCCTGCTCTGCTGTGAGAACCTCCACTCCCGGGCCGTTCACGCACAGCCTCTGCCATATGAGCTGCTCCTTGGATTGTACAAGCGAATGACACTAGCCAATATCTCTGGTCCCAGACACAACCCTAGGAACCTCCGTCTTGCAGTGTCCAGTTATGCCCGCTGTCAAAGCAGAACAAGTCAGATCTGGTCAAATGAAATAAAAGCAAAAAGCATTCTAAGCTGATCTTAACACTTTCAAAGTCCTTACAAACCTGAAATGATCACCTATAACATTACTGTAACGAGGATTACTATCAGAGGGGTAGCCGTGTTAGTCTGGTTCTGTAAAAAGCGACAAAGAGTCCTGTGGCACCTTATAGACTAACAGACGTATTGGAGCATAAGCGTTCATGGGTGAATACCCACTTCGTCAGATGAATGACGATTACTATAACATCAATGCTCAGTACAGCATGAGCCTTCGGAGGACACCCGACATGACAAACTTTGCATTGGACACCACACAATCGTTTTATAAGGATGAACATGGAGCTGCTGGGTGTTGCCCTGAGGTACAGAGCGTCACACCTTCCCCTTGAGAATCCCCATCCTGTGGGTGCTCCCATCCCCCCATACAGGATCTGTGGGGGGTGTCTGTATCAAAAGAGACCGTGTCTCACTTTCTTGCCCAGGCTACACTGCAGGGGTTATTCACAGGCACGATCCCACTACTGATCGGCACGGGAGTTTTGACCTGCTCCGTTTCCGACCTGGGCCGGTTCACCCCTCCTTAGGCAACCTGGTGACCCGAAGCTTCCCAGGGATCACCATATTGATGCCGAACTTAGTGCGGACACCCGATCGGCACAGCCCCCTGCAGCCCAGAACTCCTGAGCTCAAGCGATCCGCCAGCCTCAGCCTCCCCAGCAGCGGGGATCACAGGCACAAGCCACCGCGCCCGGCTGGTTTTTCCCGCTACCAGCTCCAGCTTTAAATTCTACTGGTGAATAATGTGGCCCGACAGGGGCAGCCTGGAACTGGGCTAATGTTTCTGCCCCCACAGAGGATCTCAGATGTGTGGGCTCCGCTATCCTCCCAGATAAAATCCTGGATGCTTCGGTGCCCCCTTCCCCTGTTCAGGAGCCCAGGTGTGTGGGTGTCCATGTCCGTCCGTACAGAGTCCTTGATGTGTAGGTGCCTGTGCCTCTGTAGAGCACCCTGGGTGTGCGGGTGCCTCTGTCCCCCCTTATAGGATCCTGGGTGTGCGGGTGCCTCTGTCCCCCCTTATATAGGATCCTGGGTGTGGGGGTGCCTCTGTCCCCCCATATAGGATCCTGGGTGTGCGGGTGCCTCTGTCCCCCCTATATAGGATCCTGGGTGTGGGGGTGCCTGTGATGTTATCTGATAAAATATGACTATGTAGATCATTGTTGCTACCTGTAGAGGTCTCAGCCGAGGTTTGGCCCTCAGCGGGGCTGTGGGGTATCCCACCGCCTCGCTCTGGTCCGCCGTCAGTCCTGGTCCAGCGGTAGTGTGGGACAGCAAACACAC
This sequence comes from Emys orbicularis, assembly GCF_028017835.1. Classification (NCBI taxonomy): domain Eukaryota; kingdom Metazoa; phylum Chordata; order Testudines; family Emydidae; genus Emys; species Emys orbicularis. The sequence goes on along the minus strand of NC_088686.1, from coordinate 6,986,063 downwards.
GGTTAGGGGCTCAGGCCCTCAAGCAGGGGCTGAGCCAATAGTTCGGGAACCCAGGCCCTTAAGCAGGGCGAAGTCAATGCGTTTGTAGCAGCCCAGGCCCTAGGTCAGGGCGGGGCAGCAATCAAATAGTCAGGAACCCAGGCCTTTAAGCAGGGGCTGAGTCAATGGCTGAGAGGTCCCAGCCTCTCTAGGCCAGGGAAAAAGGGGAGTCTGCCACCCAAGGAGTGGGTGGCGGGGGGGACGCAGGCCCTCCCACTCCACTGCGTCCCAGCCCGGGGCCCTAGCAGCGGCGGAAACTCGCTGCTGACAGTGGGGATCCTGGCCGCAACACACTGACATAGGCTCTGGCAGTGCTACAGCCAGACTGGGGTCGGCTGCCCCAGGGCTACTTCCATACTCCCCCTCGTAGGGTACCTGGGCCGTACTAGTGTCCTCGGTGCTCTCCACCAGCATCGGTTCCTCCGGGTAGGTAGCGAAGGGCAGGCTCGGCTCCTCCTCGAGGTAGCTGGAAAGGGTCAGGTTCGGCTCCTCCTCGGGGTAGCTGGAAAGGGGCAGGCTCGGCTCCTTCTCGGGGTAGCTGGAAAGGGGCAGGCTCGGCCAGTCCTCCTTGGGGTAATGGGCGAGGGGTAGGCTCGGCTGGCCTGGTGAGTCAGCAGGCCGGTCGCGGCCTGCTGCTGTCTCCCAAGCGGGAGCTCGGCCACAGACATCTGCTCTCTCCGCCGGCTTGTTCTCTACTGAGCTCTGGAAACTTTTTGAACTGAGTGCCCCCTTTGAGTTATAGTTTTGGTTCCGTCCCTCCAGAGCGCAGATAGGCTGGGTGCCCTCCTGAGTGAATCAGGGGAAGGAGATGGCGATGGCGCTCCTTCCCCGGACCCTAGCTAGCTCCAGCCCTGCTAGCCCTTGCTTCTGCCCCCCAAATAGAGGTAAAGCTATCCCTAGGCCCCAGGGTTCCCCCCGAGCTCTCTCCCCCACCCCCGCAGGGCCATAGCATGTTGAGAGGGGCCTCAGCAAGAATAAGTTGAGACTCCCTGACCTAGGGCACCATTTCCCCTAAGGCTGGCCCTGATCCTTAATCCTTAATCAAAGGGGAACAGGGGCAGCCACACACCGGAGATCCTTAATGGGGTGGGGGCACCCATAGATTGAGGAGAGGGGTGTCCATACACCGGGAATTTTTAAAGGAGGGGAAGCGACACCCACACACTGTGGCTTCCTAATGGACTCATGGGGGATATACTCGGGTCCTGGGCCCGTCTGCAGAACCAGCCAGCGCGTCCCATGTGCGCCTGCCTCAGAGGCTGGCTCTGCAAAGGGCTTTTTGTAGCTTCCATAGCTAAACATGGTCTTGCCAGCAGCAGGAGCTGTGCCACACCCTTCCACTGGATGGAGCCTGCTCCCTCAGCCGCTCTCCTTCCTCACGCGGGGTAGTGCGTAGAGCTCCGGGAAATTCGGGGGATTTTTTATGCGTTTTCCGTTTATTTTGGGGGGATTTTTTGTGATTTCATGTTACCCTTTTAAAATGTTGTTTTCGATCTTTTCAGGACATTTCTATTAATAAAATACCCCCCATGACCGTATCTGAATAAAAGCAGTACATAAATCCCTATTCAGACAAACTGGGATTTTTACACTGGTTTTATATATGGTCATTTGAGGTGGCAACCCCAAAACACCCAACAGCTCCTTAGAGTTCCCCCCTTGAAAGTGACCCTGTACTGCAGACACCAAATAACTCCCATTTTTCCATCCCCATTCAGTGACACAAACCCGTCCCCATGGGACACCGTGGGTCTTCCCACCCTACTGCTTCCTTCTCCAGGCCCCCTTATATCCCCAGGCCCCTCCCTGGAACCCCTATCCCTCCTCTCCTATTGAACCTTACCCCACCAAACCCCATTTGCCCCAGAAACTGCTCCCCTCCCCCAGTGGTCGTGTCCCCGGGAATGTAAGGCCCAGGGTTGCTCGGGTGCTGCCCCCAGAGGAGAGGCTGGGTGCTGGCAGGGGGTGGGCGGCTATGGGGGGTGTCAAGTGCTCCCCTGGGGGGATGGGAGTTTCAGAGCGAGCCCGCCCTGCACTCACCCCACAACAGTGGCTCCTGTCCCACAAGGCTGGTTGGGCTGGTTCCCCGCTCCAGGCATTGCGACCTGGCGCATGGGGTTGCCATGCCGCTCTGGCTTGGCCCACCTGCCTTCCCATCATGACGACGCGGGGCACTGGCAACCAGGAGAAATGTGAGTGACTGGTGCAAGGAGCCCATACGCCAGGTTGCAAGGCCACTCGCTCCGGGGATGTCCTCCCCGTCGGGGGGCCAGGCTAAGCCTGAGCACTGCGACTCGTGCGCCAGGGGCCAGGTCACCGCGCCCGGTGCGGGAAGCCGAGGCCAGCCAGCCGCAGGTGACAGGAGCTGCAGGAGAATGCTGTGGGGTGAGTGTTTCGTTCTGTGTCGTTTTGCATGTTCGTCTTCATTTCATGCTGTTTAATGCAAACTCCACGGGGCTCTATTAACACGCCCAGGGCAGTTGGGGCTGGCGAGACTGACATTTGCCCGCTTTCGCCCTTGGGCTAATGCCAGACAAGCTGCTGGGAGGGATCATCCCGGGTGCTGGCAGTAGTCGCTGCAATACCGCGCGGATGTCCTGCTGCTGGCTTTGTCCTTCCACTTAGCTCTGTTCCAGTCCAGACAATGAACATGGGGTAAGGCCCCCCCGGCCTGGGGGCCCCGCTCAGTTCATCGAGTTCCATTACAGCACTCAGCTCCCTGCACCGCATGGGGTTGGGCTGCCCCAGAGCCGGATTAAGGCATAAGCACAATAGGCCCATGTGGGTCAGTAGTGCAGCTTCCAAAGGGAAAAAATAACAGGAGTACTTGTGGCACCTTAGAGACTAACAAATTTATTAGAGCATAAGCTTTCGTGGGCTACAGCCCACTTGAGTCCCAAGCCCTCAAGTGTGCTAAGAAACTCCTGAACAAATGTATGTAATCTATGCAGCGATCAGAGAGCCTGGGAGAATAGCTCTCAGTGGGGCGAGCTGCACTCTTCATTTCAATGGGGCAATAACTACAAGACCCAGTGCTGCTAACACCACTCCCCCAGCGGAATCTGTGTGTGCGCCGCAGCAGACAGGAGATGCTCAACCTGACTCCCCCCAACAGGTCCTGCTGCTGGGCTAAGTACCGGCACCTCCCCTGCGAGCAGATGGGTAGGATGAAGTCCTGCTGCTGCTTTTTGGCGGGGAGAAGGGGGCTCCATGCGGCTGCCTTTGCCCGTACGCCAGGGCAGGGGACCCTGTGCCGCGCTGTGCCTGAGACTCGGTCGGGATTGTCTGACCCCGAGGACCTGCTCTCTGAGTAGTGTGCCAGGCTCAGGGGGGGTCCTGTGCCAGGTCAGTGTGCGGCCTGGCCGTGGGCTGCCCCAGCTCCTCGCTCACAGTGCACAGGCAGGATACGCTGGTTGCCCCTGACATCACAGGAGCCTCAGCGCCTGTTTCCTCTAGTGCCGCGCTGGGCGAGCGCTACACAGCCGGGCGCGGTGGCTTGTGCCTGTGATCCCCGCTGCTGGGGAGGCTGAGGCCGGCGGATCGCTTGAGCTCAGGAGTTCTGGGCTGCAGGGGGCTGTGCCGAGCGGGTGTCCACACTAAGTTCGGCATCGATATGGTGATCCCTGGGAAGCTTCGGGTCACCAGGTTGCCTAAGGAGGGGTGAACCGGCCCAGGTCGGGAACGGAGCAGGTCAAAACTCCCGTGCCGATCAGTAGTCGGATCGCGCCTGTGAATAGCCCCTGCAGTGTACCCTGGGCAAGACAGTGAGAAAGACAGTCTCTTTTTATGCAGACACCCACCGCAGAGCCTGGATGGGGAGATGGGAGCACCCACAGGGTGGGGATCCTCAATTGGGGGGAGGGAGGCACCATGTACCAGGGATCCCGAAAGGGGGAACAGGGACACCCACACACCAGGTGTCTTGCAGCAAGAGCTGAGGTCTTGATTTACAAACTGGAAGCGATGGGGAATTTACCACGTCTCTTGCGGAGCTTGTTCCACTAGATAATTAGCCTCGCTGTTAAAAAATGGTCATTTCCAGATGGGGGGATGGGAGCACCCACACCCCAGGAACTTTAATGCAGGAAACTCCGAACCAGGGACACTTTGTGTAGCGGGCCGGGGCACCGCCCCCTCCCCCGGATCCTGGAGGGGGACAGGGAGACCCCCACACCGGGGACTGGGGTAGGGGCGGGGGCGGCGCTGTCACCGGCCGGCGGGGAAGGGGCTCAGCGCCTCCTGCCGGCTGAAAATGCAGTTTGGCGCCGTTGCGATGGCCCCCGCCGGGCCCGGGGCGAAGGGGAGCGGGGCTCCCAGCGCCAGGACAGAGCCCGCCTCAAACGCGCCGCACAAGTTTGTCTACCGGGGCTTGCCATAGGGACGAGCACTGCGCATGTGCGTCCGTTGGTGTCGGCGAGTGTGAGGAGTTAGCGAGTGGGGGTCGCAGGGTGTGAGGGGCGCCTCGCCTCGCCCCGCCCCGCCATGAAGTCCCGCTTCAACACCATCGACATCCGGGCCGTGCTGGCCGAGCTCAGGGACAGGTAACGTCCGCGCCCGGCCAGGCCGGGGCCCGCGGGTGTCCAGTGACCCGCCCGCATCCCCGGCCGAGAGACCGGGACACCTGGAACCCCCTCCCCCTCCAGGGGAACTGCCCGCCCAGGGAGCCTCCTCCCCCAGTGCCCCCCATGGCTCTGCCGCCCTCCTGGGACCACCCCACCGCCCTGTGTGAGAGACTGGGGAGCCCCCACCCCACTGCCCCCACCACCCCGACCGGTACTGCCCCCCACCGCACATGGGAACCCCCCATGGGAACCCCCACCCCACTGCCCCCCACCCCCGCCACATGTATTGCCACCTCACCCCACTGCCCTGTGTGAGAGACTGGGGAGCCCCCACCCCACTGCCCCCACCACACATGAGAGCCCCCTATGGGAACCCCCACTGCCCTGTGTGAGAGACTGGGGAGCCCCCCACCCCATCTCTCTGGGCAAGAGACCAGGGAAATGCCCCCATGGGAACACCCATGCCCACCACCCCATGTGAGAAACTGGGAACTGCCCCCATGGGAGCCCTCTTGTCCAATTCCCCCCAGGAACCTCTCACCTCACCGCCTGGTGTGAGAGACCTGGGAACCCCCACCTGCAGCCCTCCCACAGGAACCCTATCGCCTCATGTTAGAGACCTGGGAACCCCCCTACCCCATTGGTCCTTATGGGAACTCTGATGCTCCATAGCATCCCGTTGCCCCGTGTGAGAGGCCAGGAGAACCCTGACCATCCTACCCCGCTGTCCCCAGGGGAGCCCTGACATCTCCAACCCCATTGCCTTGCATGGGAGCCCTGATTCCTCTGCACACAGACCCCCATTGCCCTGTGTAAGACTAGGGGCATCTTGACTCCTGTGCGCACACAATCCATTTCACCCCACTGGAGCCCAGACAAACTGCACCTCCACCCCCATGAAGTCCTGAGACCCCATCCCACTACCCGTTGGAACTCATATAGTCCCTCCACCACCATCCTATCCCTGCTGGGCTAAGTACTGGCACCTCCCCTGTGGTGCCAGGGGGACACTGATGCCCCTCAAGATGTGATTTACATGGGATTTTATCATCCGTGTTATGATGGCTTGAATAACTGTGAATGAAACAGCAATGGGATCAAATCTCAGTTGTGCTTTCTGTGGTGATGCTGAAAATGCTTTAGTCCCATCCAGGCTAGTTCCTCAAGCATTCTCAGCACCTGTTCAGCCAGATGTATTGCTGAGAGTCATCAGCCAGGGGGCTAGTTTGCTAATGTAAGTGGGGCTTCAATGATAAATTGGTGATGCAGAGAGATGCATATGCATTAGTGTCTCATAACATGAATTGTCGCTGAAATTCTGGAGTTGTATTAGAGTCTTGTTCAAGTGACTATTCTGTTTTCTTTTTGCATTTTTTTCATTAATAGTGCTCCCCGTATCTTCTGATTGTATCATAATTTTCCCTGGAGCGTGTCCATTTTACTGCTTCTGCCCTATCACCTCTTCAAATGCTATTTGTATAATATATTGTAACCTAGGAAACTTATTTGTGTACATATAGATTCAGTTGTCACTGAATCTTTGTGATAGGCTTGTATGAATTCTATACTGGATTAACAAAATGTGTTTATTTTTTGTTTAACAGCTTATTGGGAATGAGAGTAAACAATGTCTATGATGTGGATAATAAGACATATCTTATTCGCCTTCAAAAGTAAGAACTTCTTAACATTTGTGAAGTCTGTTTTATTCCTCCTTAAATTTGAGCCTATTTGTCTTGTATTAACAGCTGCTTATCAAACCTTTATAATCAGTTTGCTAAAAATTAGTTTTGTGTTGTTCCCTGGAAGAAGATAAATATTTTTATTATGGGAGTTCATAGGAAATATCACAGGAAGATAATTGTTTTTTCCTCTTTTACAAACAAAATACAGAAAATAAGTGGAAGAGCAGGTGTGTTTTGTGCCTAAAAGTTTTTTCTTGTAAATACCAAGAACTGTGCATATGCTGTGGTAATAAGCAGCTATGACCACAGGAGTTGCTGTTCTGAAGCAATTAGTCTGTGTAGTCAGATGCTTTTTACATAGAGCCAGAAAAGTCCTTTTTGGTCACCTTGTTTCTGTGTTGGACTGTTAGCTTTCTCTTTTCCCATTTGTAATACACCTGACCAACTGGACCAGGGATCTCAAACTCAAATCACCGTGAGGGCCACATGAGGACTAGTACGTTGGCCCGAGTGCCACACCACTGACACCTTTTCATATAAAGATACAAAAGCCCCCCCCTTCTGCCCCGCCCCTGCCCCCCACTCCACCCCTTCCATGAGGCCCTGCCCCATCTCTTCCCACCCCTTCCCCGCCCCCATTCCAACCCCTTCCCCAAAGTCCCCACCCCAACTCTGCCCCCTCCCTGCCCCTATTCCACCCCGTTCCCCAAATCCCCACCCCGCCTCTTCTCCGCCTCCTCCCCTGAGCACTCAGCTCTCCGCTCCTCCCCCCTCCCTCCTGGAAAGCGCTAAGTGCTGCCAAACAGCTGTTTGGCGGCAGGAAATGCCTGGAGGTAGGCAGAGGAGGGGATGCAGCGTGCTGGGGGGGAGCTTGGCGGCCACAGGAAATAACTCCAGGGCGGTGGGGAGCTTGGCGGGCCTCAGCAAATAACTCCGCGGGCCGCATGTTTGAGACCCCTGAACTGGACAGTGCTCCGTGTGGGAGACTTTTCAAACAACTTCCTGCAAAAGGTATGGTAATCCCAGATATTTTTGGAGTAATCAAGTAACCTCAGTATATCTAGCCCCGGGGTAGGCAACCTATGGCACGCGTGCCACCTTTGGCACGCGATCTGATTTTCAGTGGCACTCACACTGCCACCGGTCCGAGGGGCTCTGCATTTTAATTTAATTTTAAATGAAGCTTCTTAAACATTTTAAAAACCTTATTTACTTTACATACAACAATAGTTTAGTTAAATATTATAGACTTATAGAAAGAGACCTTCTAAAAACGTTAAAATGTATTACTGGCACGCACAACCTTAAATTAGAGTGAATAAATGAAGACTCGGCACACCACTTCTGAAAGGTTTCTGACCCCTGATCTAGCCCTTAGTTTAGTTTATCTAGTTTTTAACTTTGTCTTTTTGCTACCAAACTGGCCTCAATATATCTCAGCTGTTCTAATATTTTTGACGATAACTTCGTCTGAAAGATTTCTTTGACTTGAAGTTGAAGGGCTATCTGTGGTACTTTGGTGTACAGCTCTAATGTAATGAAATGTCATTGGTATAATGACAAATTGGTGGCTTTTAAAGTGTCAAACTAGTCTTTATTTTGTCAACAGGCCAGACTGTAAAGCTACACTTTTAATTGAATCTGGTATGCGGATTCACACAACAGAGTTTGAGTGGCCAAAGAATATGATGCCATCTGGGTTTGCAATGAAGGTAAATTAATCTTTCTCTTTCTGAAATTTCCTTCAGAAGAGAGAGTAACGCTGCAGCTTCACCTCTGAGATGTAAATGAACTATTAAAGTATTGCCAACTAGCTGATGATGTGGGGACTGGCTGAAAGGAAGGGCAACTGCAGAATGGTGGGGGACACAGAACTGGTGTTTGGTACCTGACAACAGTCAAAATGTAGTTTTTAAGACTTTGATACTCAAGCTCATAAATGTTCACTGGACTAGCCATGCCTGTTGGAATTTTACTTTGGCTAAGTGAATACATTATTATTATTATATAGACCAGATTCTGAAGTCTCTGTATAGGCAAAACCCAGAGTGAATGGGAGCCTTGCATGAGTAAGGACTTCAGGATTAGATGATCTGAGGTGTCGGGTCTTGAAGTGAAGTATTAGGCTTCAGTTCGGCAAATGGATCTGTTGTGGATGCAATCTGATTGCAGAATCAGCTTACAGATCTGGTTAGCTCCCCACTCCTGCAAAGAGACCAAACAGACAGGGGTCCAAGAGTGCCCACGAGGAGCTTCATTGAAATGCGTCTCTGCAAATCCCCCACTGAAGTCAGTGGGAGTCTTGTGGTGGATGCAGGAGTAACCCTGAGCGGAGGTCATTGCAGGATCGGGGCCTTAGGTTGCACTAGCTCTTTCCCTCCTTGGCATGGCCGAGATGTGCAAGTTTCAAATAGTACAGCTGTTTTTATTACTGTAAATGCTGAATGCTTAACAAAAATGTTTAATTTTTTGCAATTTGGAGCTACTATTTTTCTTTAACGAGCAAGAATAGATCAGAGCTTGATGGTTATCAAAGTTTGAGCAGCTCATGTATGTAATATTCAATTCTGTAAGTTTATACCAGATCTTGTATTTGTCTATAATAAGTGGAATAAAGATAAGATAAACAAGAAATGTTCAGATTGTCACGGGGGGGCACACAGTCGTTTAACTAAATATTTCAGTTTAAAATACTATGAGTAGGACCTTTCTGTTTACACCTTATATACATATGCATATTTTAATATTTCTTTCTTCCCCATCGTCAGTGTCGTAAGCATTTAAGGAGTAGAAGACTTGTCAGTGTAAAACAGCTGGGGATAGACAGAATTGTAGACTTTCAGTTTGGAAGCGATGAAGCAGCCTATCATCTCATTGTTGAGCTTTACGACAGAGTAAGTCATAAAATTGTTTAGTCTATAAATTAGTATATTTAATATGGACTCTAATAATGGTCAGTTTTGATGCTCTTGCAGGGAAACATTGTTCTGACAGACTATGAATACTTAATTTTAAACATCCTGAGGTTTCGCACAGATGAGGCAGATGATGTCAAATTTGCAGTTCGGGAACGGTACCCAGTTGATAACGCTAAAGCACCTGCACCATTACCTACCTTGGAAAGGTAACTTTATTCTGTCCAACATGCATCTTATAAATAAAGTAAAGACCACTTTTACATATAAACATTTTGAGTCTGTTTTAAGCTTTGAACGTTGTGTAGGTGATGTAGCTCTCACGGAATTGAAATTGTTTGCTTTCTTCTTTAATTCAGAAAACATGGAAAATCAATTCAACATCGTGCATTTATTCTTTTGAATAGCAGCTATTCTGCTTATTATGTTTCTTAGGTTGACTGAAACAATATCAAATGCACCTAACGGGGAACTGCTAAAGAGGGTCCTTAACCCACATCTTCGTAAGTAATGACATTATTACAAAATGAAATGTGCAAACTGTTCGCATTCATATTAGATGTAATCTGAAAATTAAAATAAAAAACACACAACTGTGTCTCAGAAGGTTCAAGACAGTCTCCTATATATAAAATGCAAAATTATTTGTTAAAAGACTAGAATTTTAATAAAAAGGTATAGGAACTTGGCTGCAATTCTTTAATGTGTTTTATATGGGTGTAGGGATTTGTCCATGAAGCACTTATAGTATCGGGACCTTTGTTGAATTTTCTCAGTGGTGGCCAGAATCTCATATTCAGTTTTGGAAATTAATCATTCTTAATACAGATTTCAACCTGAATGTTTAAACTGCTTTCTATAGTTGGTTCTCTCTACTTTTATAGCTTATGGAGCCACACTCATTGAGCACTGCCTTATAGAAGCTGGATTGTCTGGTAATGCCAAAGTAGATCAACAGATGGGAAGCAAAGGTATGTAGGAGTATAATATTTGTGCACTTCAAAGTTTGCTTGACTATATTTGGAGGGGCAGAGAAGACACCTAGGCACCCTTCACTGAGGAAGTAAAAGAACAGTGGCTTTGTTTCATGAAAAAGGGGCTCAGCCAGGATTGGCTGAAAATGCTGAAGAGAACTTTGGGTGAGATAAACGTCTTTAGATGGAAGGTTAACTTGTTAGTTAAGTTTGGTCTCTAAAAGCGTGTCATGATTTATTTATATGTAACCATTGGTTTCCAATATTCATACTCACTACTTCTTGAATCTCTATTCACCCCTTATTCTTGTTTTCATTATAAATATATCTAAGTGCTGTGGTGTTAAGCAAAGTGGTGGTCCTCAGTTGAAACTTAAAAGCTGGTACGTAGTGTTCCTTTGGGAAGAGTAGGCCTGGTAATTCTGTGAGCGTTCAGTGGATAAGGGGCTGGATGCTGCAGGGAAAAGTCCGAGGATTTGGAGACTGGTGTCTGCTTATTGCTACCTGTCCGAAGAAAGCGAGGCCTGGAAGACAGGGCTTGTGTTGCCAGAGGCTGGTGGTTTCAGGGAGCTCACCCACAGCATGCACAGACAAAACTGCTTCATGCTAAGAGCAGATAGTGGTGAGGCACTTCACAACCCAGGGTACCCTTGGGGAGCATCACAATGGGTATGCAGTGTAAGTTTTTACAGGCTGGAGACTATTTTAACTCTATTCTCTTAAAGCCCTAGCATTGCTTACACACCAGTATTTTTCCATCCCTTTTAGCCTCAATTCTAAATAGTTACAGTAGCACTTCATCATATGGCACAAAGTTAATTGTGATATTGGAAGGAATAATAAGGGATTTACTATACAAGAGTCATGTGCCAAAGTGTTAATCATGAAAAAAAGATATATTGATTAGAAAGCAAGATGGTGGATTTAGAATGAATTAGAACAGTTGCTTTTGATATGTTTGGAATATACAATTATGGGTTGAGGTGGTAAGGTCAGAATGATTAGTTCTGTATCATACTTTGCTATGAGTGTTTTTCGGAGGGGGAGAACTATGTTAATATGGTGATCTCTAATTAATTAAAATAATGTAATACCTGATATCTGTTGTTATGTGAGGTGCTGTAATAAAGAAGAGAGCTTTATGGCTAATGTTTCAAAAATAGGGACTTTCATTGTACACCCTTGTCAAGAGAGGTAATTTCAGGCATCCAGGCCTTTCTTTTTATGTGCGATTATGTGTTTGTGCCAGCACTCTTATATTTTATACATGTAGCTGCAATACAATTTTTTTTAAAGAAATATCTCAAAGTTTAAAAAGGACACAAAATGAGGCTTTCTTCAAAATGGACACTTGTTTCTAATGCAAGGAGTTGATGGTTAAAGATGCTTATTAAAATGCAGACTTTTTTAAAATTTACAAGTTTTTGAGTATTTCAGAGAGTAGGATTATTGAAAATCTCATAATCCAGACTTCCCACAAGAACTGTACCTTGGAGAAAATTCCTCCTTACCCCTGACTAGAAATGCAGTTAGTGGCATAGGTTAGTTTTTGGTCTGTCAAGCTTTACCCTTTATTGGTTAAGTAGTGCACTATGTGTTTATGTAAAATATCCCAAAATTCATGTCTCTTCAAAATCCATTTTTTTTCCTTTAGAAAATATTGAAAGGGTACTTGCTGCTTTACACAAGGCAGAAGAATATATGAAGATAACTAACAACTTTAGTGGGAAGGTAAATCTTAACTGATAGCTGCACGGTTCAAAGTTAAACTGTCTAATAAGAAACGAACATGCATTATTGTTTTTCTGTCATGTTAGACATTTGCTATTGGTTTAGCATTCCTATCATATCTTTTCATGTTGTTGTCTTTCTATTTTTGCTGCTATGGTGCACTCCAGATACTAATAAGGAATATATATATGACCCTTGTCTTGGACATGCAGCCTGTAAATGAGCTAATGGAGTAAAAGGGACCTATCTGACTTGTGTGTCACTGTTGTATTTAAACACTGATAGTAATTTTAACATATGGAGTGTTCAGGGATATCAGAATAATCTTAGTCTGTACTTCAATGAGGAACCAACATTTAATTTTGCAGTTATGTGGCTTAAAGGTATTCATGTGCCTTCTACGTTGATTTTAATGCAACTCAGGGTATGTCTACACTACGAAATTAGGTCGAATTAATAGAAGCTGGTTTTATAGAAATCGGTTGTATACAGCCGATTGTGTGTGTCCCCACATAAAATGCTCTAAGTGCTCTAGTCGGCGGACCGCGTCCACAGTACCGAGGCTAGCGTCGACTTCCGGAGCATTGCACTATGGGTAGCTATCCCACAGTTCCCGCAGTCTCCGCCGCCCATTGGAATTCTGGGTTGAGATCCCAATGCCCGAATGATGCAAAACTGTTGCGGGGGGTTCTGGGTACATGTCGTCAGGCCCCTCCCCCTCCGTCAGAGCAACGGCAGACAATAGATTCGCGCCTTTTTACCTGGGTTACCTGTGCAGACAACATACCACGGCAAGCATGGAGCCCGCTCAGCTCACCGTCACCATATGTCATCTGGGTGCCGGCAGACGTGGGAGTGCATTGCTACACAGCAGCAGCAGCTAACTGCCTTTTGGCGGTAGACGGTGCAGCATGACTGGTAGCCTTCATCGGCGATCTGGGTGCTGGCAGCCGTGGGGCTGGCAGCCGTAGGGCTGCATTGCACCAGCCCTTGCCTTTTGCCTTTTGGCAGTAGATGGTTTATTACGACTGGTATCCGTCGTCATCGTACTGCAGTGGCTGTCAATCATGGGCACCTGGGCAGACATGCTCAGTCCTATCGAACTGTCTTGACAATGATGGCTATCAGTCGTAGTATGCTATTTTCTGCCAAGCGCCCAGTATTTTCTGCTAAGCACCCAGAAGAGGCCGAGGGCGATCTGGGTGCTGGCAGACGTGGGGCTGGCAGACGTGGGGCTGCATTGCTACACAGCAGCAGCCCCTTGCCTTTTGGCAGTAGATAGTATATTACGACTGGTATCCATCGTCGTCATACTGCAGTGGCTATCAGTCTTAGTACACTAACTGCCAAGCGCCCAGTATTTGCTGCCAAGCACCCAGAAGATGCCGAGGGCTATCAGTCATGCTGCACCGTCGTCTTAAAATGTAAAAAATAGATTTGTTCTGTATTCATTTGCTTCCCCCTCCCTCCGTCAAATCGACGGCCTGCTAAACCCAGGCTTTTGAGTTCAATCTTTGGGGGGGGCCATTCTGTGTGACAGTTGTTTGTGTTTCTCCCTGATGCACAGCCACCTTTGTTGATTTTAATTCCCTGTACCTGTACGCCATGTCGTCACTCGCCCCTCCCTCCCTCCTTCCCCTGGTCCGTCAGATACTAGTTTCGCGCCTTTTTTTCAGACCAGATGCCATAGCTAGCACTGGGATCATGGAGCCCGCTCAGATCACTGCGGCAATTATGAGCACTATGAACACCACGCGCATTGTCCTGGAGTATATGCAGAGCCAGAACATGCCAAAGCAAAACCAGGACCAGCCGAGGAGGCGATTGCAGCGCGGCGACGAGAGTGATGAGGAAATTGACATGGACATAGACCTCTCACAAGGCACAGGCCCCAGCAATGTGGAAATCATGGTGTTACTGGGGCAGGTTCATGCCGTGGAACGCCGATTCTGGGCCCGGGAAACAAGCACAGACTGGTGGGACCTCATCGTGCTGCAGGTGTGGGATGATTCCCAGTGGCTGCGAAACTTTCGCATGCGTAAGGGCACTTTCATGGAACTTTGACTTGCTTTCCCCTGCCCTGAAGCGCCAGAATACCAGGATGAGAGCAGCCCTCACAGTTGAGAAGCGAGTGGCGATAGCCCTGTGGAAGCTTGCAACGCCAGACAGCTACCGGTCAGTCGGGAATCAATTTGGAGTGGGCAAATCTACTGTGGGGGCTGCTGTGATCCAAGTTGCCAGGGCAATGAAAGAGCTGGTGATATCAAGGGTAGTGACTCTGGGAAACGTGCAAGCCATAGTGGATGGCTTTGCTGCAATGGGATTCCCAAACTGTGGTGGGGCCATAGACGGAACCCATATCCCTATCTTGTCACCGGAGCACCAAGCCACCGAGTACATAAACCGCAAGGGGTACTTTTCAATGCTGCTGCAAGCCCTGGTGGATCACAAGGGACGTTTCACCAACATCAGCGTGGGATGGCCGGGAAAGGTACATGATGCTCGCGTCTTCAGGCACTCTGCTCTGTTTCGAAAGCTGGAGGAAGGGACTTTCTTCCCGGACCAGAAAATAACCGTTGGGGATGTTGACATGCCTATCGTGATCCTTGGGGACCCAGCCTACCCCTTAATGCCATGGCTCATGAAGCCGTACACAGGCAGCCTGGACAGGAGTCAGGACCTGTTCAACTACAGGCTGAGCAAGTGCCGAATGGTGGTGGAATGTGCATTTGTACGTTTAAAAGCGCGCTGGCGCAGCTTACTGACTCGCTCAGACCTCAGCGAAAAGAATATCCCCATTGTTATTGCTGCTTGCTGTGTGCTCCACAATATCTGTGAGAGTAAGGGGGAGACATTTATGGCGGGGTGGGAGGTTGAGGCAAATCGCCTGGCCGCTGATTACGCGCAGCCAGACACCAGGGCGGTTAGAGGAGCACAGCAGGGCGCGGTGCGCATCAGAGAAGCTTTGAAAACGAGTTTTGTGACTGGCCAGGCTACGGTGTGAAACTTCTGTTTGTTTCTCCTTGATGAACCCTCCGCCCCCCCCCCCCCCCCGGTTCACTCTACTTCCCTGTACACCAAACACCCCACCCTCCCCTCCCCCCTTCGAGCACCGCTTGCAGAGGCAATAAAGTCATTGTTACTTCACATTCATGCATTCTTTATTAATTCATCACACAACTAGGGGGATAATTGCCAAGGTAGCCCGGGATGGGTGGGGGAGGAGGGAAGGAAAAGGACACACTGCAGTTTAAAACTTTAACTCTTATTGAAGGCCAGCCTTCTGATGCTCGGGCAATCATCTGGGGTGGAGTGACTGGGTGGCCGGAGGCCCCCCCACCGTGTTCTTGGGCGTCTGGGTGAGGAGGCTATGGAACTTGGGGAGGAGGGCTGTTGGTTACACAGGGGCTGTAGCGGCGGTATCTGCTCCTGCTGCCTTTCCTGCAGCTCAACCATACGCTGGAGCATATCAGTTTGATGCTCCAGCAGCCGGAGCATCGACTCTTGCCTTCTGTCTGCAAGCTGACGCCACCTATCCTCTTCAGCCCGCCACTTGCTCTGTTCATCCCGCGATTCAGCCCGCCACCCCTCCTCTCGTTCATACTGTGCTTTTCTGTAGTCTGACATTGACTGCCTCCACGCATTCTGCTGTGCTCTGTCAGCGTGGGAGGACATCTGGAGTTCCGTGAACATATCGTCCCGCGTCCTCCGTTTTCTCTTTCTAATCTTCACTAGCCTCTGTGAAGGAGAAACATTTGCAGCTGGTGGAGGAGAAGGGAGAGGTGGTTAAAAAAGACCTAAGAACATAAGAAAGGCCGTACTAGGTCAGACCAAAGGTCCATCTAGCCCAGTATCTGTCTACCGACAGTGGCCAATGCCAGGTGCCCCAGAGGGAGTGAACCTAACAGGCAATGATCAAGTGATCTCTCTCCTGCCATCCATCTCCATCCTCTGACGAACAGAGGCTAGGGACACCATTCTTACCCATCCTGGCTAATAGCCATTTATGGACTTAGCCACCATGAATTTATCCAGTCCCCTTTTAAACATTGTTATAGTCCTAGCCTTCACAACCTCCTCAGGTAAGGAGTTCCACAAGTTGACTGTGCGCTGCGTGAAGAAGAACTTCCTTTTATTTGTTTTAAACCTGCTGCCTATTAATTTCATTTGGTGACCCCTAGTTCTTGTATTATGGGAATAAGTAAATAACTTTTCCTTATCCACTTTCTCAACATCACTCATGATTTTATATACCTCTATCATGTCCCCCCTTAGTCTTCTCTTTTCCAAACTGAAGAGTCCTAGCCTCTTTAATCTTTCCTCATATGGGACCCTCTCTAAACCCTTAATCATTTTAGTTGCTCTTTTCTGAACCTTTTCTAGTGCTAGAATATCTTTTTTGAGGTGAGGAGACCACATCTGTACACAGTATTCGAGATGTGGGCGAACCATGGATTTATATAAGGGCAATAATATATTCTCAGTCTTATTCTCTATCCCCTTTTTAATGATTCCTAACATCCTGTTTGCTTTTTTGACCGCCTCTGCACACTGCGTGGACATCTTTAGAGAACTATCCACGATGACGCCAAGATCTTTTTCCTGACTCGTTGTAGCTAAATTAGCCCCCATCATGTTGTATGTATAGTTGGGGTTATTTTTTCCAATGTGCATTACTTTACATTTATCCACATTAAATTTCATTTGCCATTTTGTTGCCCAATCACTTAGTTTTGTGAGATCTTTTTGAAGTTCTTCACAATCTGCTTTGGTCTTAACTATCTTGAGTAGTTTAGTATCATCTGCAAACTTTGCCACCTCACTGTTTACCCCTTTCTCCAGATCATTTATGAATAAATTGAATAGGATAGGTCCTAGGACTGACCCTTGGGGAACACCACTAGTTACCCCTCTCCATTCTGAGAATTTACCATTAATTCCTACCCTTTGTTCCCTGTCCTTTAACCAGTTCTCAATCCATGAAAGGACCTTCCCTTTTATCCCATGACAGCTTAATTTACGTAAGAGCCTTTGGTGAGGGACCTTGTCAAAGGCTTTCTGGAAATCTAAGTACACTATGTCCACCGGATCCCCCTTGTCCACATGTTTGTTGACCCCTTCAAAGAACTCTAATAGATTAGTAAGACACGATTTCCCTTTACAGAAACCATGTTGACTATTGCTCAAGAGTTTATGTTTTTCTATGTGTCTGACAATTTTGTTCTTTACTATTGTTTCAACTAATTTGCCCGGTATCGACGTTAGACTTACCGGTCTGTAATTGCCGGGATCACCCCTAGAGCCCTTTTTAAATATTGGCGTTACATTAGCTAACTTCCAGTCATTGGGTACCGAAGCCGATTTAAAGGACAGGTTACAAACCTTAGTTAATAGTTCCGCAACTTCACATTTGAGTTCTTTCAGAACTCTTGGGTGAATGCCATCTGGTCCCGGTGACTTGTTAATGTTGAGTTTATCAATTAATTCCAAAACCTCCTCTAGTGATACTTCAATCTGTGACAGTTCCTCAGATTTGTCACCTACAAAAGCCAGCTCAGGTTTGGGAATCTCCCTAACATCCTCAGCCGTGAAGACTGAAGCAAAGAATCCATTTAGTTTCTCCGCAATGACTTTATCATCTTTAAGCGCTCCTTTTGTATTTTCATCGTCAAGGGGCCCCACTGGTTGTTTAGCAGGCTTCCTGCTTCTGATGTACTTAAAAAACATTTTGTTATTACCTTTGGAGTTTTTGGCTAGCCGTTCTTCAAACTCCTCTTTGGCTTTTCTTATTACACTCTTGCACTTAAGTTGGCAGTGTTTGTGCTCCTTTCTATTTGCCTCACTAGGATTTGACTTCCGTAGAAGCGGCATGTTTGCGGCTCTGCCCCGGACCTTCCGTTTGCTTCTCTGGCTTTGTGGTAGGCTTGCCTTAGCTCCTTAATTTTCACGCGGCACTGCTGTGCGTCCCTGTTATGGCCTCTGTCCTTCATGGCCTTGGAGACCTTTTCTAATATTTTGCCATTTCGTTTACTGCTACGGAGTTCAGCTAGCACTGATTCATCTCCCCATATGGCGAGCAGATCCCGTACCTCCCGTTCGGTCCATGATGGAGCTCTTTTGCGATCCTGGGACTCCATCACGGTTACCTGTGCTGATGAGCTCTGCGTGGTCACCTGTGTTCTCCACGCTGAGCAAACAGGAAATGAAATTCAAACGTTCGCGGGGCTTTTCCTGTCTACCTGGTCAGTGCATCTGAGTTGAGAGTGCTGTCCAGAGCGGTCACAATGAAGCACTGTGGGATAGCTCCCGGAGGCCAATAACGTCGAATTCCGTCCACACTACCCCAATTCCGACCCGCCAAGGCCGATTTTATCGCTAATCCCCTCGTTGGAGGTGGAGTAAAGAAACCGGTTTAAAGGGCCCTTTAAGTCGAAAGAAAGGGCTTCGTCGTGTGAACGTGTCCAGGCTTCATTCGATTTAACGCTGCTAAAGTCGACCTAAACTCGTAGTGTAGACCAGGCCTCAGAAATAAGGCCTGAGTAGAAAGACTGCCAATTACAAGTAGGTAATAGAGTTAATTCTTTAACCCTGGGAATGTAGTCCTAATTTTCAAACGTATTTATTTATTGCAATAATAACCATTGAATATCCTCTGTGGTCCTGTGTCAGTGTTTCTGATCATTTTCATTTCCAGTGGAAAAATTGTGCTACAGCCCATCCACTCCTCTCTCTTCTATGTTCTGAGTCTGCTGCCTTATAACAAGTTCTTCTCTAACTTCAAGGAGGAAAGGATTGCTCAGTTTATGGTGCAATTCATTCTGATTCTGACTTGCCCATTATTGCATCCCAAACAAACAAGGGTTGTTTAAAATGTAAGGTACAAAGTTTGTGTGATGCATTGTAGACTTGGGTTCGTTATAGAAGTTCAGCTTTCATTTGGAATATTTTGGAATAAAAATGAGTGGCCAAAATTTTACCTGCAAAGTCAGTTAGCACCATAAAGTCTCTACAAAAAAAGTTCTTACCAACGGATTTAGTGTCAGATGTTTGCAAGGTGTTAAATTGTTCCTCCCTGGGCAAGAAAGGAAAAATAACATTTAAGATTCCTGGAAAGAAATGAGTATGAATGTGGTGTCTTATGGTTTTTTTTTTTTTTTTTTAAGGGTTATATCATCCAGAAACGTGAGAAAAAGCCAAGCCTGGAGCCAGATAAACCCGCAGAAGAAATCCTCACGTAAATATTTGAAGTATTAACTCCCTTTCTTACTAGAAAACTAATTTATATTAAGCACTCAAGTAATACTATCAAATGTATATTTTACAGATATGAGGAATTTCATCCTTTCTTGTTTTCTCAACATTTAAAGTGTCCGTACATGGAATTCGAATCATTTGATAAGGTACAGTGGTTTTGCTTATACTGTATTAAGTAGTTTAAATGACTGATACTAAAAACATGAAAGAAAATATGATGCTGAAACTATTACCTTTTAATGCTTTATGACTAGTTAGTTTGGTGTGTAAAATCAGAAAATATCATACAAAGATATAGGCTAAATAAAATACTTCTTGTTGACTACAGTTGACCCATTTATGTTCCCAATTTGTCTGTCATGTCCAGTAACTGTGGTGTTGTAACTGTATTGGTCCCAGGACATTCGAGAGACTAGGTGGATGAGGAAATATCTTTATTGGACCAAGTTTGAGTCTCTCACCAATAGAAGTTGGTCCAATAAAAGATATTTCCTCACCCATCTTGTCTCTCAAATGTCCAGTAGCTGAAATATAGCATGTGGCATTGGCGAAAGACATGTTTGTGTTCAGAAACTAGCTACTCTCTGTCTTCACTTGTTTAAACATATTTTGCTGGTGGTTATATAGGTGTTTATAGACAGTTGGTTTATAGCTGAGGATAATAGCAAAAATATAAACATGGTGAATGTTTGACATGGATTTTCACTAAAAATGAAATCTTTGCCCTTTCTGGTGCTTGGTTAACTAAGGTTAACATAACCTATAGATGATTATTTTATACTAAATCTGATTGCTAGATTCCCCACTTTGCACTCTCCTGCCATGCCTCCCCATCATGTTTGTACCACCTACCTCACAGCGCTGGTGATTTCCATAGCATAAATAAACTCAGAAACTTTATTATAAGCAGTTTCTGCCTATTGAAACCAACCACAAAGAACTGTATTGAACTTCATATGCTTGGTTTGGAGATTCTGTTCTTATTAACCAGTTGATTATTATGATGACTCATTGCAGAGACGGCTGTACGTACAGTAGTTTCACAGTAGATACATGCTTACATTAAGGAATGTGTTCCTTCCTTCACTACATCATTTGCTAATATAGAATTTGGCTCCAGTTCAGTCCCATGGTTAAAACTATGCCTGTGCTTAAGTACCTTGCTGAACTGGCCCTGGACTAGGTAGAGCTGGGGAAGTTGTTGAAACCTATTTTAGGATCAAACTCCTGTATGCAATCTCTGCAGTCTCCTCTTAGGAACAGGACCTCCCCCTGTCTGCTTACTCTTTCCTGATCTAGGTTACTGCATCTTTTGAGATTCTTTAAACTGACTTTTTCTCTTGAAGGCAGTGGATGAATTTTACTCCAAGCTAGAAGGTCAGAAGATTGATTTGAAAGCTTTGCAACAGGTACAGTCTCATTCACAAGCAGAACAGCTGATCTAACTCCTTTATAGTTTCATTTGCCTGATTTAGGGGCCCTTACTCTTTATAGTTTGGCAGGTGGGTGCTGTCTTGTTCAATTAAAGATAATGGGTTGGCTTGTAGGGGCAGGTCTGAAGCTGTGTGCACCAGGGCAGTTCTTGTTGGGAAATTACGATCACTATGACTGCTACTATCATTAGTGTTACAATGCTTCCGTGGATTCCTCTTAAACTGTGCGCACACAGCGTTGAATAGCTAATCAACAAGGGAGTGCCTGTCCAAATATCCCTGAAGTGGCTTTCGCTACAGTGGCTCAACAGAATGACAGTGCTCAACAGAATCCCGTTTCCGCTTCTTTCTTCTCCGTACTGTAATAGGACGCAGTTGGGTGTTGAATATCTAACACTGTAAAATTTGTAATATGTGGAGTTAATCGGTGCTACACCTGGCTCATGAGACAGCTCATGGTGTCCGACACCATTAGATGGTCCAGAGACATGTACACGGAGCACACCATGGGACACCGTCAGTACTAGGACAAGTAACCAAGACCGCTGGTCAGGGAAATAACCCACTTCCTCCCCTGACGAACCAAGGGACGCACCCCACCCATGTACCTATTCGCTACACCAATACTGACTTGGACTCTAAATACATTCTATGGGTGGCATACCCAAGATCACTTATTCATTGACGCTTTAAAAACTCCCACACTCCAATCTGGGTCTATGCTGGTTTTGTACTATGTATGTATCTTGTGAACCTTGTAACTGATACTTGTAATCTCTCATAACTCAAGCCTGACCCCAGATGTACAGTACCTTCCTTCTTAATTTGTGTACATTTGATTTTAAACATTACCTTTAATAATATTTTTCCTTTCTTCTCTTTGGCTGTTGAAAGGAAAAACAAGCACTGAAGAAGCTGGAAAACGTTCGTAAAGATCATGAGCATAGACTAGAATCTCTTCATCAAGCTCAGGTAGAACTATGTGTTTTCATAAGACAAGTTTTAAAGACAAAATATTTTTAATATTCCATGCAGTATCACCTCCACCATAAGTTGTGTTCCTTAGTGTTCACTTGAGATAACAAATTGGAGTATTTTTTCACTAACAAGTTCCCCCTAGCTTCTCTCCCGTTTTGGTGAAGTGTGAACTGTAGTAGTGATACACTGCTTCTTGTCAATGCTTTGCACGCCCTTGCAAGAGGTCGCCTTTTGAACAATGTGGTGTTTAATTTTAGTGCAGCTGTATTAATTGTATGGATTTGTTTCTTTAATCATCATTTTTATAAAATTGAATTGGTTTTTAGTCTGAATTGTAAGAAAGCTTTTTCTTTCCTGAAGGAAATTGATAAGGTAAAAGGAGAACTCGTAGAAATGAACCTGGACATAGTTGACCGAGCTATCCAGGTGGTTCGCAGTGCGTTAGCCAACCAGATAGACTGGACTGAAATTGGAGCAATTGTAAAAGAAGCTCAGGCTCAGGGAGACCCTGTTGCGAGTGCAATCAAAGAATTAAAGCTTCAGACAAATCATATCACAATGCTACTAAAGTAAGTATGTTGTAGATGAACAAGACATTAAGAGGGACTAATCCCACAACTAGCAAGTTAACTAGGAAAAGTTAACTAGGTCCGGCTGTAGAATCTTGCCTGTATGCTCGGGGTTCTGCTGATCGCCATATTTGGGGTCGGGAAGGAATTTTCCTCCAGGGTAGATTGGCAGAGGCCCTGGAGGTTTTTCGCCTTCCTCCGCAGCATAGGGCAGGGGTCGCAGGCTGGAAGATTCTGTTGTGGGTGGGTCAGCTTTTGTGGCCTGCATCATGCGGGAGGTCAGACTAGATGACCATATTGGTCCCTTCTGACCTTAAAGTCTATGAGTCTATGAGTCTAAAAGAGCATCTTCATTTGAGTTTACATTATTTTGTCAGTTAATAGATGTCAAATGTACTCATGGTGCTGGGTTATAGCAGCATTAAAGCGTGAGTGTGAGGGCTTTGTGAACAGACAGAGAGGCACTGATTCAATATGCACCTTTCTTGGTTTTCCTTTAGTTCAGTAACTGAAAGAAACTCTTCAAGCATATAAAGCAAGAGCTAACTGATCATATTTAGAAAGTGGTGGGAAATGTCTAAGAGGAAAGGGCAGTAGTGAGCAAAAGCACTTTTACCTGCACATCCTAGGCAATTCCGGGAAACATGCCTCTCATTTGGTTTGATGCAACAGGCAACACCAAGCATATTATGCAAAACAAATGCATTTAAAAAATCAGTAACTTAGAGAATCTTGACATTCCTTGATGCCAAAAAAGGGGAATCTAGCTGGAAGTTTAGCATGCTACAGGCTGGCTGGACAAGATGGCCCAGTAAACAAGTTAGAGTTCAAAATTCAAACTGGTATGAGCTGTGATTTAGATGATTCTGCTCCCTGCAGGAAAATCATCACAAGAAGCTTGATATTGGATCAGTGCCTTGCCCTTGAGGACACTTAAAAATAAAAAAACTAAATGAGGTACAAAACAAAAGTGTCCTGCAGGTATCAGACGCAAACTAGAAATATATTTAACTGTGTAAATGTACTGGAAATCCCATGATCCTAAAACCAAATATAAGAGATCTTCGTTTGAGCTGATATATAGAGAACCCCTATCAGGAAGCCTAGTAGAGAGTAAAAAACTGATAGTGGAAAATATCTTAAGTCAGTATGGAAAAGAAGGATATGAGAACTGTACTGATAAGCAAAAAGTGAATATATGGGTTTCCAGATATATATTCCAGCTTCTGAGCAGAATGTGGGGCTGAAATAATCTTGCTTCTGCTCACTGTCACAATTTGCTTCCTGTGTTATTTTGAGGAAATTCTATGGTCTATGTTATGCAGGAGGTCAGACTAGATCAGTGGTCCCCAAACTGTGGGGTGTGTGAAGGAACGTCCGTGGGGAGAGGGGCGCAGTGGGGCTTGGGCCACCCCCTGTGGGGCGGTGAGGAGGGAGCACCACCCAGACCACTCAGCTCCGGCCACACTCCTGCTCCCGTGGTTCAGACCCCTTTCCACCTCCGGTCCCTACTCTTGGCTCCCAGCCACAGCTCCACTCCTCAGCCCTGGCCCCTAGCTTGGCCACGATTCCGCTCCTGGCCCTGGCCCACGGGGGGCTTGCACACATTCCATTACTGGTTAGGGGTGGTGCAAGAGGAAAAGTTTGGGTACCACTGGACTAGATGATCACAATGGTCCCTTCTGGCCTTGGAATCTGTCAGTCTCTCTGTTATTTCAGTTTATTTCACAATATGAATTAAGGTCACAGCTAATCATACACATCATCTAAAGATAGTTGAATCTACAGATGATAATGGAAACAATAGTATACTTTGCTGTGTGATGCAGAGAAAACATTATAATGCTGTATGCGCGTCTACCTCCTTAAGGCTACACATGCCAAACATCACAATAGAAGGCAGAGTTCACTCTGTTGATGAGTAGCAAAGGCAACTCAAAGTAATACATGCTCAGAATAGCTTCATAATAATGGATCAGATATTTCACAAAATCTCAGACCATTACCTATCTTGCATTTGCTTTGATTAAACATAATGAGCCACAATCTACTCTTCATTTTGCACAAAGATGAAGGGTAAAATGTCCTATCTTTGTTCTCCTCCTCCTCCTCCTCCTTCTGTCTGAAAGTGCATAATCAAAACTGTTATAATTACACATTTATCTTTATTCATACCCATAGAGCCTTCTTCAGATTGAAAAAAAGAATGTGTATCTTTTGTAATATTATTTACAAAATTAATGGAAGGAGGAATGCATCTTGCTAACTTTTACAATAAAAAGTCTGGAGTACTTTTAAAGACGATCAATATACTTTTATATTTTGGTAGAAACCCGTATGTATTATCAGAGGAGGAGGAGGAGGAAGATGACGAAGCTGATCATTGGAAAGAAATTGAAGAACCAAAGGGGAAGAAGAAAAAGCATAAGAATGAACAGCTGAAGAAACCTCAGAAAAACAAGCCATTGTTGGTTGATGTTGATCTCAGTTTGTCTGCATATGCCAATGCTAAAAAGTAAGATTTAAAATGTGTGTGTTTTTTAGTAGTCTGCTCCTTATCAGCTTAATTTCAGTAGACTCTGCTACTATCAAAAAAATTAGTCTTTTTCCTACAGAAATATTTAGCGTGTGTGGCCTTACCTTAGTTATAGACTGTCCATTCCTCTGCCCCAGAATGCTGTCTTGCCATTTCTGTGTTAACCAGTCTCTGACAACCATTTTAATTTAATGTTAATTACATCAAGCATAGAAACAAACACAGGACATAATGGCTATTTTCTCTGCAAAGCAAATATAAAGGCAGGGCTCTACATTTCGAGTGAGGATAATAAATTAGTAACTTAATTTCAACTGATACAATTTTCAGATGAACAGTGACAAGCAATAAGCAAAAAAGCTAAGCCAAACAAAACATTTTCATTATCAGAATGGAGTATTTACTGCTGGCATGAAGTACTGTGGGAAGAAAGAACTATAACAATGAATTAATATGCTGGGATCTGAGATGTAAATGGATTTGTGTTTCACAGATATTATGATCATAAGAGACATGCTGCCAAAAAAACACAGAAGACAGTAGAAGCTGCAGAGAAGGTATTTATGGTTTGTTTTGAATTTAGTTAAAAGCAAAGATGTTGTTTTATTGCTACAGCCTAAAACCGAACTTTCAAATGTACCTTTTTGTGTTAAAAATAATACAGTTATGCTGATTTAATGTTTCAGCCTCCTCCCATCAAGCTCGCCAAAACAATTTAACCTACATGTAGGGCTGACAAGTCACAACCTTGAATCATTTACTTTGAACTACTTAAAAGCGTTTATAATGGAAATGCTGACAGACCAGTAGCTGAGGCAGCATTAACAGGAACCATTATGATCAGGTAGCTGATGTTGTTTTCAGAGCACACATTTTAGAGAAACTACATGACAGGATAATGGAGACATGCCTTTTCAAAATTATGAAGATTTTAAGACTGCATTTAATGACGTGCCTCTAATTTTGATTGAATATGTGCCAAATGAGTGGCTGTACTGTCTCAAACTACGTTTTGGGAGTATTTTTCTTCATATTGTCTTATTGTTTGGTTATTGCTTGTATGATTACTGCATTTGTAGAATTGGGAATGTCCATATTTCCTAAACAGGCATTCAAATCAGCAGAAAAGAAGACAAAGCAAACATTGAAAGAAGTTCAAACAGTTACCACCATTCAGAAAGCAAGAAAAGTTTATTGGCAAGTAAACTTTAGATAGTTACCCTCACAGTGTGATTCTGTGCAAGCTTAAAAGGACGTTGTTGACATGAAATCTAATTGTTGTTGTTTTTTTCTAAAAAGAATTAAAAGTAGTGTTTTGGTACTACACCCACCCCTACGTCCCTTGTCAGTTGTTGTGGTTTTAGTTATAAGCCCCAGTCCTGCCGGTAGATCCACACAGGTGGGCCCCTTCAAGACTGCTCTGCATGGGTATGCGGATTTGCCTGTGTGGATCCTCTTGTGGGATTGAGGCCGTGTTTTCCTAAAATTTTAAACATTTTCTCTTCTCTGCTATATAAAAGATCCACACAAACAACTGGGGAGACTGACTGTAGACAAAGTTATATCAAGTGCTCACAGAGTAAACATGGAAAATAAAAGAAATACTTTCTCCCTTTTTATAAACAGCTGTTTTAAAAGTAGCAATTACAGTTAAAAAAAAAAAAAGACTGTAATTTGCTTGATGTGTCCTTTTAAAGAATATGATTGACAGCACAATTACATTTGTACAATACCTTGAATTTATGCCATATACATATGTATGAAACTGTAGCTGGTCAACAAAATGAAATATCTTTGAGAATACCTGTCTTTCCACCTATAATACATTAAAGTACTGAGACCCTGGCAAAAACATACCTTCTGTAATAGGCAAACAGTTCCAGTTATTTTATACAGCGTGGTTTGATGTAATTTGACAGGTTTGAGAAGTTCCTGTGGTTTATTAGCTCTGAAAATTACCTCATTATAGCTGGAAGAGATCAACAGCAGAATGAAATGATTGTGAAGCGATATTTGAAATCAGGTTAGTAAGATTAAATCAAGCATGTCAGCATAGTTTTTGTTTGCTTTGCTGATTGTTATAAATGCTTGTATTGTACATCCAAAACTGTGGAACACTGTTAGATCTTTATTAGCTTGTGTATAAAATTCAGCTTGCTTGTATGCATTCTCATTTTTCTACATTGTCTGGAATTTCAGACTGTGAAGTTCTTTGGAGCTTTATAATTATGTCCATGTGTGAGGTGTGATATGGAATGCAGCTTCTTCACCCAATAGTTTTGAAATTGCCTGAACTGAGTTAAAAAGCAAACTAACAGACTTTACCTTTTGCAGTTGTACATCGTTCCACATGGAGGAGCATAAGTCATGGACATAAGTTATAGCTAGTATTTTCCTACAGCAGTGCTTCTCAACTAAGGGTCCCGGACCCTTTGGGGGGCTGCGAGTGGATTTTGGGGGGCTGCCAAGCAGGGTTGGCATTAGACTTGTTGGGGCCCAGGGCAGAAAGCTGAAGCCCCACTTCATGGGCTTGAAGCCTGGGGCCCTGAGACCAGCTGCCTGGGGCCCTGAGACCAGCCACTGCGTGCTGAAGCCTGAGCAACTTTGTTTCATAGGGCCCCCTGTGACGTGGGGCCCCAGGCAGTTGCCCTACTTGATACCCCCTAACACTGGGTCCTGCCATTTATATGCAGAAAAACAGTTGTTGTGGCACACATGGGCTGTGGAGTTTTTATAGGATGTTGCGAGGGGGCCCTCAGAAAGAAAAAAGTTGAGAACCCCTGGTCTACAGCACAATACAGAATTCAGAAGTACTGCAGTATATTAGCATACCAGAGGTCTTAGTTCACCATGATATTGATGTCAGAATAAATAATGACTAGTATGGGGTATAATTGACAAGTAGACATAATTACTTTCCCTGAATATGTGAATGTTTTGGCAGTGATCCAAGTAAATCAGTTTCTAATTAAAGCTTGGAACCCTCTCTTAATGATCGGTGCAGCAACTAAGTGTGCTCAATGACATGTCCCAATCTTCTCTCTCCTGTTCTAGGAGATATATATGTGCACGCTGACCTACATGGTGCAACTAGCTGTGTAATCAAGAATCCTACAGGTAATTCATCTGTGGTTGACGCTGATTTATAATCTATTAAAAACAAACAATTTGAAATAAAACTGACTTTAGTAAAAATGTACTGCTACATCTTTGTCCACTCTCCATTTCACTTCAGATTTTGGGTTGACAGGTTTTAGTCTGAATTCATTCCTTATTAATGTGCAACCCAGTGATAAAGCCATAATAGCACAGTACTTTTTTGTGCAGGAAAATTGCTTTCAGGAACTGCCTCTGTAGATCCCCACTCTGAGATCCTTTTTTACAATGTCTGGTTACTTTTTAAACGTGTGCTCAGATAACCCAAATGTTGTGGTGTTGCTATTACAGGTGAGCCGATCCCTCCCCGTACCCTGACTGAGGCAGGCACCATGGCATTATGTTACAGCGCTGCCTGGGATGCTCGTATCATCACTAGTGCTTGGTGGGTCTATCATCACCAGGTAATGAGATCTTGCTTGTTAGTTTTGAGAAGTTAATCTCTGAAAGAATGAGTGCGGAACTGTAGATGTAAATGTCACCACAGATTAAATTAAAGACTAAAAGAAACACAATTGTGTATAATATGTGATGGTCCTTACAAGTTCTCCCTGGCTCTACCACAGTGGCCTTGGATTGTGAATCTTTGGTATAATGGGCCCATGACCCAAGAAATGCTGTGGGTTCGGCATCTTTTAAAAAGAGGTTAAAGGTCTGCGATGCGCTGCACTCCTCTCTTGTGAGCGCCTCCGGTGGGCTGGGTGCAAACCTGCACACTCTCAGCTCACGGTGCCCGTCGGCTGTTGCCCTCATCAGGTGGGTCTTCAGTGGCTCAGCCCTCTGGCTAAGTCACACATAGGGCATGGCCACCTACAGAGTTTATCGTGGTGCAGCTGCACTGGTGTAGCTGCTCTAAGCCAACAGGAGAGCGTTCTCCTGTCGTCTTAACTACTTCAGCTTCCACGAGTGGCAGTAGCTATGTCGTGGGAGAAGCTCTTCTGCTGATATAGTGCTGTCCACGCCAGCGCTTATGTTGGCGTAACTTGTCTCTCTCAGGCGGGTGATTTATTCACCCCCCTGGGAGATATAAGTTATGCCAACATAAGCTGTAGTGTAGACATAGCCATAGTCTAAATGCATGAGAGAATCTCTTCCGGGTGACAAAGTTCCAACACGGACTATCACTGTGCCCATGTTGGTATCTGTGGCCCCGCCTTTGGGCTCAGTTCTCAGCCCCTTCTGGGCTAGCTTTCAGTCTGTCCCTGCCCAGGCATTCTCCCTGGAGACTTTGTCATCAGCAGTTCTCTAGCATCCCGGCTCTCCAGCCAATTTACTCCTTAACTTCAGTCCCCTTCTGGGGGTAACAAAGTTGAAAGAACGGTTGGCCCTCTTCAGGGTCTTCAGCCCCATCCCTGATCCTGTTTAAACTCCCAGCCCCTTTCTTGGGCTTTTAATGCAGAGTCTTATCCCCTCCTTGAGGCTTAAGCCATTTCTCCTATGGCCGGTGGGGGAACCCGGGCCCACCCACTATTCCAGGTCCCAACCCAGGGACCCTAAAGACAGCAGCCACATACTGTTTCCTCTACTTGGTTGCTGCTGCTATTCCTGGATGGCTTCCCACTCGGTCTCATCACCTTCACTCATTACCTTAGGTTATAGCCCTTGGGTTCTACTTTCTTGTTCCTTGTTTGCGCAGGGTCTCGCCCAGGCCTCCTTGCCCGGAGAGTCTGTCTTATCCCTTTCAGTCCCAGTCAGGAACTGACTTGCTCAGGTAGCCCTGCTGCTCTTTTTAACTGAGCTTGCTAGGGTCTGATTGGCTGCTCCCCTGCAGCCTTTCAGCGCAGGCCTGGAGGACCTACCTTTGTGCCTTTTCTGGAGCGGGGTGTGGTAGGACTGCAAGGCCTCCAGCAGGTTTCCTCAAAGGGTGTGGTACACCCCAGCACAAGGTCATATTGTTTGGGAATGATTTTTAAAAAGTGTAATCAGTTTTTAATTTTCTGTTAGAACTTTAACTCACATATTAAAGAAGGGTTGGTTTGTTTTTGTTGTAAAACACCTAGAACATTAGAATGGGCAGGCAACATGAAAAGCTGATCTGTTTTCTAGAGTCAGTCACTTGACATAATTTCACCAAGCTTGCTGTGGTTTACCCTTTCCAGTATGTTCTTTCTTCATGGCACTGTATTGTAACTGAGGCTAGCTTATGTAGATATTTGTTGTATCTCTACTTAAGTATCTGTGTGTGGTTTTGGTTGCTGTCTTGGGCCCTAACAGTGAAAGACTGGTTCCCAAAAAGTTGTTGGAATCTCTCATTGCTTCCCTACCGGGAAAACAATTTCTTTCTGCTTTGCTTTGAACCTTTAATCTCAAGACAGATTAAGGACTTTCCCTCTGGCAAAGAAGGCTGGTCTCAAAGGAACCTCCTGCAAGCAGAGCACCAGTATTGCTCTGGGAGCAGTGGAATGGGAGTCTTCTATTGCAGAGCCCACTTAAGTCAGCTCTGGGGAGAAACTGAGGGCTTGTCTTCACTACTGGGGAGAACAACACTGCTACGGGTGTCGATTTAGCAGGTCTAGTGAAGACCTGCTAAATTGATGGCAGAGCGCTCTCTGGTTGATCCCTGTACTCCAGCTCCTCAAGAAGATTAAGGTAAATCGAGCGGAGAGTGTCTCCCGTCAACACAGTGCAGTGAAGACACCGGGGTAAGTCAACCTAAGCTAAGCTACATCAACTCCAGCTATGTTAGTCACGTAGCTGGAGTAGCGTATCTTAGGTCGACTTACCCCGGTAGTGAAAACAAGCCCTCCGATTCATAGATTTTTAAGGCCATAGGCGACTATTATGCTCAGATCTGATCCCCCTGCATAACACAGTCTATAAAATGTTATCCAGCGATTTCGACATTGAGCCCAGTAACTTATGGTTGAACTAGAGCAGACAGACTAGAAAGACATCCAGTGATGATTTAAAGGCTTCAGGTGATGGGAGGTTGTGCCTCAGCAATCCTCCCTATAATACTCTTCACTTTGTGAAGTTACAAAGCTGTCCTTAGAAATCAGAAACGCAGATATCTTAAATGCTCATTTTTATTACTGTTATTACATAGTGAGGCACAGTTTTCTACGGTACTTTATTAAGTATATGATATGTGGTACTTTTCTTAGGTGTCTAAAACAGCACCAACTGGAGAATATCTGACTACAGGAAGCTTCATGATAAGAGGTGAGAACTTGAAGAGTAAACCACAATTGTCTGGAAAATCTGTATCTTCTACAGTGACAAGGATCACTGCAAGAAGTTGGCAAAAAATGTTTATATATTTAAACCACCTTATGTTTTCCTTTTTTCCCCCCCAGGGAAAAAAAACTTTCTTCCACCTTCATATCTTATGATGGGGTTTAGCTTCTTATTTAAGGTACTGTCCCATTCATTGGTTACATTTGTCTTCTTTTTTCTTACATAAACATAAAACTGTAATCGTTCACAACAATCCTCAATTCCCATAAGCACCTTCCCTTCCAGTAGGTCACTATCATTCTGTTTGCTCTGAATGGAAGAGAAACCTTTAATCTCATTCATGAGGGTGGGCATGCAGCTCAGAAACAGCCAACTGAAGAAACCAGCTGGGTACAATGGGCTAAGCTTACCAAAGAAGCTGCCACTCTTTCAATATTTTTCCCCTTGGAGGGGGATTCCTGTTGTTTTAATTATTTATTTAGAACAAACCAACCCTGTGAGCACCGTGCCTCCAGATATTTTTTTTAATAACGTGTTTAAAGTGTCAGCAGGAGTTCTTGAAGCTCCCTTTTTGTGTGCAGTCGGATGGGTGTGTGACTAGCTACAGTGGGCTCCCACTAGCCTTCATCTTTTAGGGACATGCTTTCAAAATTAGGTTTTGATAATTGACACTTTTTCCCCCCTTTGCCTCTCCCCTGGTAAAGGAGCTCAAAAACTTAGGAGTCTTTACCTAAAAATAAGGAAAAGAAATTGAAGTAGGCAAGTCAGTTACTGTATGTAAAGGGTAGTAAAGGTCTGGTATTAATCACCAGGAAAGGCAGTTTCAGGAATGTGTAGATGAGTTCAAGGGACAGGAAGAAGTTGTTTCTGGAGAGGAATGAGATTGAAGGGCATGCTGAAAAAACAGGAAGATGATGTCAAGACAAACAAGGGACACTAAGATTTGCCAAATGGTTTCCACACAAGAGCTTGCATTAATATAGTCGTTTTCAATTTCTTGGCCAGATCCAGTCCTCACAGAAATCAGTGAGATTCTTTCCATTGACTTTAACAGTAGGTGAATGGAGCCCATGATGAATATTGGTGTTGGGCTCCTAAGAATCAGTAGGGTGATCATTCACTACAGTTTCTCATTGGGTTTGGTATAAGCCAGTTTCCTTGGAAATCCTTTTGCTCAATAAAAAGGAGCTGTTTCTGTCATTTAGGTGGAAGAATCTTGTGTTTGGAGACACAGAGACGAACGAAAGGTCAAAATGCAGGATGAGGATATGGAGTCTGTGACCAGTAGTACCAATGAACTGGTGTCAGAAGAAGTGGAGCTACTAGGTATTATGCAGGGTTTAATATATTTTACTGTGGGCACACTGGGAACTCTTAAAAATACATTGGGATGTGCATTCAGCTCCCTGAATTAATAATGTGTTAGTCAAGTGTCTTTACATTGAAATGTCTTTTCCCCTAACTCATTTAGAAGAAGCACCAGAAGGAGATGATAGCAGCACTGATGATGAGAAGGCACTGCCTCAAGAAATGCCTGATGGTATTGAAGTCAGGGCTGACAGTAACCTCGAGGAGGATGTTGCTCACGCAGACAAGGATGGAATAAACAAGCCACCAGCACAAGAGGAAACCTCTGAAGATGATGATATAGAATCTGAAGAAGAGGCTGAAGGTCAGGAGCTGATGAGTGAAGTGAAGGAGGAGGAGATAAATTATCCAGACACTGCAATCGACCTGTCACATCTTCAGCCACAAAGGTAACCAAAAGAGCCTCCACATTTGTCAGCAATATGAGCCATTCTAAGAATGTCAGTGCTTTAAAACTATGTGATAAGAGGGATTGCAGTGAGTACATGAGACTAATCCTAGTGTTCAAAGGTGCAGGCTGCCTGAATAACAAGTAAAACAAATGTATACATGTTTGGTAGTGCTGCCCCACCCTTCCTAGACGGTCTTCTCTACACAGGTACACAGTTCTTCATTTTGGGTTATCCTGTTCCCCCTTCTCCTGACTGTAGCAATCACTGCACTAATGCATTCTCTGGCTGGGGCATATGTGGTATTCTGGCCATTGCCAATGCTATTATAGAAACATAGAAATGTAGGGCTGGATGGAACCTTGAAGTCATCAAGTCCAGCCCCCTTCCCTGAGGCGGGACCCAAGTAAACCTAGACCATCTCTGACAGGTGTGTGTCCAACTGGTTCTTAAAAATCTCAACAATGGGAATTCCGTGACCTCCCTTGGAAGCCTGTTCCAGAGCTTAACTACCCTTAGAGTTAGAAAGTTTTTCCTACTATTTAACCTAAATCTCCCTTGTTGCAGATTAAGCCCATTACTACTTCTCCTATCTTCAGTGAACATGGAGAACAACTGATCACAGTCCTCTTTATAACAGCCCTTAACATACTTGAAGACTTACCAGGTCCCTCCTCAATCTTATTTTCTCAAGACTAAACATGCCCAGGTTTTTTTAACCTTTCCTCATAGGTCAAGTTTTCTAAACCTTGTATTGTTTTTGTTGCTCTCCTCTAGAGTCTCTCCAATTTGTCCACATCTTCCCTAAACCGTGGGGCTCAGCATTGGACACAGTACTCCAGCTGAGGCCTCACTAGTGCCGAGTGGAGTGGGACAGTTACTTCCTGTGTCTTACATACAACACTCCTGTTAATACACCCCCAGAATGAAATTAGCCATTTTCGCAACTGCATCACATTGTGGACTCTCATTCAATTTGTGATCTACAATAGCCCCCAGATCCGTTTCAGCAGCACTACCGCCTAACTAGTTATTCCCCATTTTGTAGTTGTGTATTTGATTTTTCCTTCCTAAGTGCAGAGTACTTCACTTATCTTTATTGAATTTCATCTTGTTGAATTCAGCCCAATTCTTCAATTTGCTGAGGTCATTTTGAATTCTAATCCTGTCCTCTAAAGTGCTTGCAACCCCTCCCAGCTTAGCATCATCTGCAAATGTAATAAGCATACTCTCACTCGTTATTCAAGTCATTAATGAAGATAGTGAATAGTACCAGACCCAAGACTGACCTCTGCGGGACCCCACTAGATACACCCGCCCAGTTTGACAGTAAACCATTGATCACTGCTCTCTGAGTACGGTCTTTCAACCAGTTGTGCACCCACCTTATAGTAACTTCATCTAGACCACATTTCCCTAGTTTGCTTATGAGAATGCCATGTGGTACTCTATAAAAAATCAAGATATATTGGCTGCTAGGGGCGCTTCAAGCACAGGGCATTTTACAATTTTTCCTCCTCGGGGAGACCAACCTTCTTCCATTCAAGTGGTCTACCAGGACCTAGGAAATGGGAAGCCTAAGATCACTTCTGTTCTTATTCAAGATGGTAGTGACTGAAAATTATTGCCACCTGAAATGAGATGGTGATCTCCAATTCGTGCCAGTGACTAATCTTCCTACCACTTACCCCCTGTCCTCACTACTTAGCAGCTTCACGGGCAAGAAATGAATGGGCATAAGAATGAACTGCTCTCACCCTAGACATTGAGGCACTTAGGAGTGAGTCGGGGAAAACTGCAACCCGTCCTCCCAAGAAATCGGACTTCAGTTTCCAATTCATTCAGTTGGGGTTTATTTAATAGGTATTACAGCTGTAAAAACAATGCTTTGTGTGTGGGGGATTTGAGTATGTGCAATAAAGGCCTGGTCCACACTACCCCCCCACTTCGGACTAAGGTACGCAAATTCAGCTACGTTAATAACGTAGCTGAATTCGAAGTACCTTAGTCCGAACTTACCGCGGGTCCAGACGCTGCAGGCAGGCTCCCCCGTCGATGCCGCGTACTCCTCTCGCTGAGCTGGAGTACCGGCGTCGACGGCGAGCACTTCCGGGATCGATTCGGGATCGATTTATCGCGTCTAGACAAGACGCGATAAATCGATCCCAGAAGATCGATCGCTTACATCCGGACCAGGAAGTAAGTATAGACGTACCCAAAGACCTAACTGGGGAAGATCTCTGAGAGCCTGCTTCACAGTTTCTCTGGCACTTATTTCATTTATCAAAGCTGGGGCTTTCAGTGAAGCTTTCAGAGGCACTCAGTTTCCTTAGGCTCCTTTGAAAATCCAAACTCAAGAGATTTGGATTTAATGCTAGGTTAAATGTGTCTGGTCACTAAACCAAGAGACTTCATTACCCATTATAGAGGGTACATTGGGGTGGTGTGCAAAAGCACACTTGTTTATAATCCCCCGGCTGCAACATAGTGCCGACGCCACTTACCTGTTCAGAAAAGGAAATGATCTTTCCTGGACGTGATGCCCAATAGATAAGTCTGAATTAGTTTGTCCCAGTTGTGGCAGCAGTTCCTCTGTCAGGACTGTGTTATCAGACTGTTATTTCTCTAACGACATGCTGCACCTTTCAGTCTTCACAGATCCCACCAGAAAATGGTTACAAAAGAGGAAGCATCTAACCTGGTAAGCTCCCTGATAAGATCTTCAAACAAGTAGCACAGCGTGTGATTTTTATGAGAGGAAATAATGAAATATAACTTTATTTCACATTTTTAGAGTGACAGTAAGTCACATGGGCGAAGACACTTGTCAGCCAAGGAGAGAAGGTAAGAATGTCTTCATTTTAGGGAAGGAAAGATCTAAATATCTCCATGTATGAAAGTCCTCATTTCTTAAGGAGGAGTTAACCTTTTCTGAGGAAGTCACTTGCAGTGTGTTTCTTGCCACTTGAAATTAACGATATGGATATAACAGACACTGTGAACACAAAGGAGCTGGTTTTTATTAGCTGGAAGAATTGGATTTTTTTGATGGGATACTGGGTAATTTCAAAGGTCTGGTTCAGAATATAAAAGATAGCTTATGCACTGTGGAAATGTATTTGTAAGGGCTTGTGATCTAGTTGAGGTTTCTATGCCACAGAATACTATTTCCCCCAAAGATGCTGTGGTAATGGTCCCATGCTTCTGTGTGCGAACAAGGCAGGAACTGAATCCAAACTCAGTTCTAAGCCCAGCAGCCTCTCTTGCCAGCCCTTGAGGTGGAACATAGGAGTTGGAGCCAAAGGGGCACCAATTTCCTTTCTGGATGTGGTTGCTTAAAGAGCTTCCCAGTTTCCAGCTAGGTGGCTGCCTGACCCACGTTGGCATCAGCTAATCTGACCATGTCTTCTTCTAGGCATCCTCCCTTTCACTCTGGTTACACTGGTCAAAGCCAAGGCTTGAACCAGGAACCTTTAGGTCAGGGGTGGCCAGCCTGTGGCTCTTCAGAAGTTAATATGCGACTCCTTGTATAGGCACCGGCTCTGGGGCTGGAGCTACAGGTGCCAGCTTTCCAGTGTGCCAGGAGGTGCTCACTGCTTAGTGGATTCTGTTCTCTGGGGAAAGATGGGCCTCCCCTCAGAAAGAAGAGTTCTGTGGTTTTTTTGGACAAAACATTACTTATTTTGATAAAAATGAAAGACGCTGGCTGAAGCAGCAGGGCTGCCTGCAGTTCCATGGTCCGGGGGGAGGGGAAACCAAGAGCTTTGAGCTTGGCGAGTTCCTACCTTGGTCTCCTCTGGGAACACAGACCCAG
The DNA here is from genome assembly GCF_028017835.1 of Emys orbicularis. Classification (NCBI taxonomy): domain Eukaryota; kingdom Metazoa; phylum Chordata; order Testudines; family Emydidae; genus Emys; species Emys orbicularis. The sequence continues at coordinate 6,949,483 of NC_088686.1, read as the reverse complement.
AAGTAGCCTTGTATCCCAGTGTATATCTTCCGGGACCAGTAGTGGCAAGTCAGCAGTTTCTCATGTGGTGCTGAATCACTTTATCATTGGCTTCTATGTTTAAATTTTGAATTTTTTATTATAGATGTGACTTATTTTCCCGTGTTCTTGTTCTTAATTGGTCTATTGACTGAACTTGTAGAGATGTATCCTTTGGGAAGACAGGTGCTATGTTAATGTAAGATCATTGTCGTTTCATACCACAGAACCCTGTAGGAGGGCATATCCCAATGATTATTTTTCTTTTAGGGAAATGAAGAAAAAGAAGCAGCAACATGATATAGAGGATTTAGAACCACCTGAAGGAAAGGAAAGAGAGACCAGCACGCAGCCCCCATCTTCTCCTGTTTCAAACAAGAGCATGTCAGCCCCTCAGCCCATGAAACGAGGACAGAAGGTAGAATGGATGAAGCTGCAGAATTGATTAGATTTACCCAATGAAAAGGGCCCTCTTAAAGACACACATCATATGTTTAATTTTTTTTTTTGCATTTGCCTAATATTCCAATTTGCATATTCGAAAATCTCCAGGCATCTGACAAATTTAGACTCACTTGAATAGTTGTCTGTGTTTAATAACAATTGTTGATTGACTAACATTCAGCACTTTTTATTTCTCTGAATAGAAATGACATCTGTTGGGTTAACACAGTGCTTAAACTAAAAAGAATAGAGAGAGACCATATGCCAGTGAAGAATTGAGCTCTATGTCGATATTTGCAGAAATTCCTTTTTGTTATTTGCTAAACTATTAACCCTCATTTTTCTTCTCTGCAGAGTAAAATGAAAAAAATGAAAGAGAAGTACAAGGACCAGGATGAAGAAGATAGAGAGCTCATAATGAAGCTATTGGGTGTAAGCCAAAATAACTATGGCTTTTCCTTTGAATTGTTTGTTCTGTGCTTGAGTGTAGGTTTAAATCATTTTCATATGTGAAATCTAGTCTGCAGGGTCAAGCAAAGAAGAAAAAGTGAAGAAAGGTAAAAAAGGAAAAATAAAAGAAGAATCAGTAAAGAAACAAGCCCAGAAACCAAAGAGTGGCCATCAGGTTGATGCAGGTCGTAAAGAAGAAACCCCCCCGGTAGAAGTATTAACACATGAGTTCCAGGACATGGCTCTGGAAGATCAGCAGGAGGAGAAGGTAAACACTGTAGACCCGTTTCATTCCCCACACTTTGCAGCATCTTGCTGCTCAGGCTGTTAAATCATTACTTTATTGTACTATAAATATTAAACTGAGTCCGTGTAGTGCTTGCAGAACTGTTTACTCTACTGCGTTTGTGTAGTTGCCACTTTTCTTAGATCAGTGTTTTTTGAGAACAGTGTATATAATGTCAGGACTAATTTTTAATAGCTGTAAGAGGCACCAACCCAAGAAACCAGGAGAGTGCTCCCTGGCCTTCGCTGGAGCACAGACCTGCCAAAACTAGAAGTCTGAGGGGGACGGGGTGTGGCCCAGCTGTGTTGAGGATCTCTTAATGTCATATTGTATCAATTATGCAGTTAAAAAACAATAAAGGGTTTTGTAGATTGGCAGCTTGAATTTCAGTATTTCCACCCAAATCTGTCTCCTTCCACCTTTGCATGTGCCAAGGAAGTTTGGGGATAGAAAGAAAAACCCTATATAAAAATGCAGCAGTACCAAACATACTTAACTTAGCTCTCCCTTAAAATGGTGTTCCATACGCATTGAGGAGACTGTACCCACCCATGACTTTCTATTTGCTGGGAATGTGACCTTTCTGGGAGAAGTATTCTGATGTTCTACAAGTCTTAATGTTTCCTTTTATTTACATCTGTGGTGCAGGAGGAACAGGATCAAGATCAACAGGAAAATGAGGTAAGTTTTATCACCTTCAACACTTCTAATAAAGTGCTAGAATAAAAGTGCTTAGAAAAAGTTTTTAAAAGTCTCTCTGCTCAACACTGCCAATGGCCTGGACCCCAAGGTCCTATCTGCTAACCCAGTTTGAGGAGTGTCAGTGAGGCTTACAATTCCTAACTTGGAGGAGATTGGGCATGTCACAAAGGTGAAGCACTTGGCCTTCCAGAAGGGCGCTAGTCACTATACGTAATGACAGCTGAGGTTTATTGATCGTGGTTTTGGTACAGACCCCATGAGTTCAGACGTATCATCACTGCATTATAACTTGGCTTTTTCAGTCACAGTTAGGATGTGAATTGTCAATCCAGGTATTAATGTTTCTTTATTATAAGGATCAAATCAGTTAACGTTTTTCTAGTGGAGAGCTTAAATGTGACCTTCCTAGTCTCTCAGTTGTATGGCTGTATTAGTGCATAGTGTTAAGGTAATAAATACACAAGTTCCAACAAAACTTGGTTAAAATAACAAGGATTTGACAAACCCATCAAGTAGTTTTCCCTTTGTCTTCACCTGATTAACTCCATCAAGACCTCAGAATAGTGGATGATCCCATATCCCCTATAGGCTGACACAATAAGTAATCAGAGGATGGAGATGGATGGCAGGAGAGAGATCACTTATGTAAAATCTAACTGTGATGAAAATAGTTCTTTAGACTAAAAGTTCCAGTTTACTTTACAAAATTGTTTACTGGACTCTTTAAAAAGCACTTTATATTCAATGTACCAAGCATATATTTTCTCAAAAGCTTTCAGTAGATGTATTCCACACTTAGATAAATCCATTTCTTCAAATTCTCTAAGAGGAAAAGTATGTACTTTCTTTATGTAATAACAAGTCTTAATTGACTATGCTAAAATATAAACCAAATTTGGAAACTCCCCTTTACCTCATTTAAAACTAAAAGCCATATAATCTTGGACCTTCAGATTTTACTTATCAGATTTTTTTTAAACTAGGGTTTCTCCAATAGCCCATCATCTCTTGATATACTGAGTACATTTCAGTAATACTGTGACAACAGATTATGGTATGATATACGCATGGGGATTATGACTTCTCTGCACTTGGGCTGTGAGGGAGAAGGACCAAATTCCAACCTCTTCGGTAGTAAAAGATGGGTTTATTTTTATTGCTTTAATTGTTGCTTTTTGTTTAAATGTTGTTTTCTAGTTTCACAAGGATTGTCTTTGCTATTTTAGGAAGGAGAGAGACTGCTAAATTCTTTGACAGGCCAGCCTCACTTGGAGGATATCCTCCTCTTTGCTATACCAATATGTGCACCTTACACTACCATGACAAACTATAAGTAAGTTGCAGCGATTTATCTGAAGAAGTAATGAACTTTAATTTGACAGATTAGCAGCACATTGAGTTAGTTACTTAACACCTGTGTAAATGGTGTGATTTTTCTTTTTCTTTTGAAAGATATAAAGTGAAGCTCACTCCAGGCACCCAGAAGAAAGGAAAAGGTACTGTATACAGCATAGTAGTCCTTCTCAACCCAGCAGCTTTTGAAGCTGGCACATGCCATTTAACATCTTCTTTCATGTACTTTTTACAGCTGCCAAGACTGCTTTGCATAATTTCATGCATTACAAAGAAGCTACAGCAAGAGAAAAAGATTTATTTCGCAGTGTGAAGGTAAAGAGCCATCTCCTTGGCTTGTTCAAACTGTACTACAGCAAGAATGAAAGCAGCCTTTAGTGCTATTGCTTTCAGTTTTGTCCTTGCATTACTAACTACTTACGCTAAATTATCTCTTCAATCTTGTATTTAGCTGTGACATTGAGTACCTTTCCCAGACATGAGGAAGAGCTCTGGGAAAGTTTGTCTCTCTCTCCAACAGAAGTTGGTCCAGTAAAAGATATCTCACCCACACCTTGTTTCTCCTTATTGGCATAGATTAATAGACTTTTAAGGCCAGAAGGGACCATTAAATCATCTAGTCCCAACCCCCTCATCACATGCCAGCAAGATTTACTCAGTTACCCCTGTCTTGAGCCCAATAACTTGTATTTGACTAAGTATACCTTCCAGAAAATCATCCAGTCTTGATTTGAAGACAGCAAGAGCTGGAGAATCCACCACTTCCTTTCCAGTGGTTAATCACTGTTAGAGTTTTGTGCTGTGTTTCGAATTTGTCTGATTCCAGCCATTAGTTCTTTTTCTGCCTTTCTCTGCTAGATTCAAGAATGCTTTAGAACTGGGTATTTTCTGTACATGAAGGTACAGACACACTGTCATCAAGTCACCTCTCAGTCTTATTTTTGATAAACTACAGACTGAGTTTAGAGTCTCACTGTAAGGCACTTGCTCCAGACCACAAATCATTGTTGTGGCTCTTCCATGTATTGTCTCCAATTTTTCAACATCCAAACTGTACACAGTATTCTAGTGTCTCACCAAGGCCCTGTACAGAGGTAAAATCACCTTCCTGCTCATGCTTGCTATCCTTGTTTATATAGCTAGGGATCGCATTGCCCTTTTGGCAGTCACACTGGGGCTCATGTTCAGTTTGTCTGTGATCCCTAAATCCTCTTCTGAGTGACTGCGTTCCAAGCGAAGTCTCCTATTCTGTCTGCATGGCCTGCATTATTTGTTCCTAGATGTATGACCTTGCATTTTGCTATATTAAAATACATGTACCAAGTGATCCAGATCACACTAACTGCCCTGTCCTCATTTACCATTCTGCAAATTTTATCAGTTATCTTATTTACTTCTAGATCCCTGATAAAAATGTTGAATAATCTGGCCTACCGCAAGTTGTGGTGGAATCTTATTAGGAATGCACCCCTGTGATGATTCCTTGTTAACAACTATTTATAGCGAATACTACTGAACAAACTAGTTATGTTCAGCTAGATAGCTGGAGTGTTGAGCATATATATGATCTGATGATCCATTGTTTCCCATGGAATGAGTGGGAGGTGCAGTAAGTGTTAGTAGTTCTTTATTCATTAAAAACAAGGGGAAGGGGAAGGTCTGAGCACACTGCATTTTCATCCATCATTTGCTGAACTGTCACACGGCCACTTTCTTTGGAGAAACAGGCAGAGAGATGCTGTAATGGAGTGACAGTGACACACTGTTATCACTGGTTCATATGGCATTACTACTTTGCAGCTGGTATTCAGAGAGGACTTGGGAGGCTGGGAAGGAGTGATTGTTGAACACTTCCTACTTGATTTTGACCCTTGATTTTGTTTTGTAGGATACTGATTTATCAAGAAATATTCCTGGTAAAGTGAAAGTGTCTGCACCTAAGCTCCTGAACATGAAAAAGAAGTGAGCGTTGGTCATAAATCATGCATACATGTTTGAACTGCCACTACTACTTCAGAAGAGGACAGTGACAAACCTGCCACCTGGACCTCTTCAAATTTTGCTAATAAAGTAAAATAGCTATAATCACTTGGACTAAATTTAAGAGGCAGAGATGAACTGTTTCCTGCATCTGACCCTGGCCTAGATCTATTTGTATGGACTTTAAATTACATGTAGCATGTGACTCCTCTAAAGTGCACAAGTAAAGTACTACTGGCCTTAGTTGTCAAAGGCAAGACTGATTTTGGACTGATCCTCTTTAATACTGAGAGGACTGGCACAGACCCAGTCCATTCTCTCATTACTTCCTGCTCTAGCTTATGCTGTAGCAAAGTCCTGCTGCTTGTTCTTTCCAGCTCTCCTTTGGCAAAGGCTGGGATTTAAACATACGACCCTGTTTGGAGCCCTCTTTCTAGTCAGGACATTGACTGTATTAATCTGCTCCCACTTAACAGTATCATGTTTGGGAATGAAGCTAGATAATGTTTACCAAAAGCCTGTACAGTCAAATCTATCTGTCATTGCTAAGAAAAGTCCTGCAAGGACATAAATCCAAGTCTTGCTTCTGACTAGTCAGCTGCAGTCACTTACTGGCTGTGGGAGCACAACAACATTATGAATGAATGGGAGATAGTATAATACTTCGCTCATAGTGTGGGGATTTTATATTTGGACTTATATGTACTCTCCCTGTGAGCAGACAAAAAACAAAGGCCAGAGTAAAACAGATGAATGGTGAGCTGTAGCTTAAAAAGCACAGATCTCATAAAATGCCCCAATACTGTTCACCCTAATGGAGCGTATATAAGACAGCTAATTGAATTACAGTTTAGTATTATGAAAAGAAATGAGACAGTAAATGGAGTGCTGAAGTCACTTTGTTCCAATATTTAAATCACAAGCCATTTATTAGTTTCTCAACCCCTCCACTGGATCAGTGGTGGCCTATGCCTCCTGATTCCTGGGAGACAAAGCAGAGCCAGAAGGACTCTAGTGCTGGTTGCTGCTCACATACGATGTACTTTCAGTAGTTTTTAAACTAGTGAAGCTGAACAGAGCCTGGCAGCTGTTAGTCATCAGCTTCACAATATGCACAAAGCTCTGAATATGGAAGCTGCTGAAGACATTAATAATCAAGCCATTCCTGGCAAACTGGCAGTTTGTGCTTTTGGCTACTCCTAGACATGCCTGGTCTAGTTTTGACACTTAACTACTGATTGACTAAAGCATTTTCACACTCACTACAGGATTAAGACAGAATACAATGTCTACTTATCACTCACACTTACAGCTCTTAAATAACCCCATAACAACATGACACTTTGTCACCATCCCTCTACATTTGTGTCTAAACAACTCAAACTTTTTAAAAGTTCTAAACCTTAAGCTGGTGAGCTATTCCTAGCACTAAATTAAAATAGCAGTTTCTCTGACCGTAAACTCATGTGGTCAAACATGTTAGGAACCTGTCTTATTCCTATCTGTGAGATGCTAATACAGACTAAAACTACTCTATCATGTTGACTAATGCTAAAGAGTCATTGTTCTTTCCTATTAATGGTGTCCTAAAGAACATTAGTGCCTGAAAATACTTCTAGCATTTGCCAAACTAAGACCCAGAAATTCAGCAACTACCCACAAATCCTTGAATGGTAACTCCTTAAACAGTGTTTCTCCCTGCATTGACACACTCTGAAGTAATTTAGGATAGGAAAACTACTCTATCATCACGTAATGAAGTGAGTGGCATTAAGTTGAACAAACCATTACTGGTTTAACTTAGCTTAGGCACTGATACATTTCAACTTGCATTAAATACATTTATTGCAAACATCTTTACACAAAAATAGGTTCTCTCTAAGCCATTCACATGCAACTTACAACCAACAAGCTACTACCAACAACAATGCAGATATTTATACAAGTCTCACATCTGCCACACGTGGTTGGTAAAATTATTACATCTTTTAGAATTGCTCATCCATGCAGAGGTCGTTCACAGAAGTAACTGATAGCAGAAGTCTTAAGAGCCAGATGTATTGTTACTTCCAAACCGCTGATTGACACTGTGAAGCAAGTGCTTTGGGAGGCAGGTCCATGAGTTGGCTAATATCTCTTTGAAGCAAATGACTGCTTCTAGGCACAGCCTTAGAAAAATAATGAATATCTCAGTTACTATTAAAAACATAAGTGAAATAGCACCAAAGGTAAGAATTCTGTTTCTTAAAGCTGTTTAGTTGACTTGTTCCCCCCAAAGTATTAGCTGTTTTCATTGTCAAAGGATTATGAAGTCTTTACAAAAGAATGGAAGCAGCAAGACTCCTTCCATCACTGAATGCTATTTCAGCTTTCCTAGGGGAATGTTATTACCTCAGTCTCCCAAGTATGCCTAGGCACCATGATCCAGTACTAAAGTACAAGGTATTAGTAAATGAGAAAGGAAGAATAGGGGTGTAAGATTCAAAAGTGTATTTTTTTTTTTTACCTTACGAGAGATTTTGGTTGTAGAGAAAACACAAGTATCTCATTACTATGCGCCTGGAAAGAGAGATGTTAATTAATATTTGAAGCCTTATTGTTAAATGCATTGATAAGTTTATTCCTTAAAAAGCAGCAAAAGTTTCTCTCTTAAACAGCGAAATTTTCCTGTGGCGTTGAAAATCTTAGTCACTGATGGCAGAAAAAGGCATTTCAGAGTTGCAGTTGAAGTGACAGATGCTAAGGGCGGGTGGGGGAGGTCTCACTTTTTAAAAAACTTGTTTTTCCACATAGCTGCACTAGAAGGTACATACTACATAGGTGAAATTCTTAAAAACAGACTTACTGCTTTGTGATGGGCAAGCAAGTTGTTGGCACAGCCACCAAAAACAATCACCTCTCCTTCTTCACTTGCACAAGCTGTATGCCACAGCCTAGAAAATGAACAAGCCACACATGTATTAAGTACAAAGAGAAAGAGTCCAAGTACCGCATCAATACCATTACAGAGAAGTGCTGTGAGATAAGATGTAATATTTATATGCAAGGTCGATGCAGACAGGTTAGCTTCAGCATGTAATAATTTCTAGCAACAGTAAAGAATGACTTCAGTGGATAAGAGTTATCATTCCCTGTACACAAACCATATTACAGATATCCACTTTGTAAGCTGTTTGGGTGGGAAAGCAAAGGAGGGCCGAGTGGTTCTGATGTTCTGAGTGGTTCTATAGTCTGATAATGGGCACTTGTGAAGTTCATCTTTTGAAGGTAAACTAAAATTTACGGTAATCCTAGTTTTGGTAGCTGAAGGATTTGTGAAGAAATATTGTTTGATGGTAGAGCATTCTATTTTTTTCAGTCAAGCCAATCATATCAGAGGCTTCCAGTTTTTGAGAGCTGAACGAACCAGTTACAACAAGATTATCCAAACAATGAGACAAGGTGAACCCTCACCATCCACACTGTCACATTCCACCTGTTGTCTAACACGTTATTACCGATACATCAAATTTCAGTGTTTTTATTAAGCATCTGAAAAATACTATTTAAATTTCAACATACTATTTAAGGCAGGTTTCTGAACCCTGCAGGAAGATCAATTGTAAGAAAGGTGCTTGGGGTAGGACAAAGTTTAGCTCTAGTAGATTACTACAATCTTACTACAGAATTTTGCACAATAAGGAACGAGTACTTTCCCATATTGCCTTTTCTAAAAGATTAGCCTTCAGTTAACTAGCTATAGTATGCTCAGGGCTGACCACCACATAAGAATTATGATACTGAATCAGACCAGTGGTCCATTCAGTCTGGTATCTTGCAGCTGTGGTCAGTACTAGACACTTCAGTAAAAGGTACAAGTAGTGCCATACTAAGCAGGTTATCCTATACCTGTCCATCAGTTGGGACTGGCTTATGCCCAGAGGCACTGACGTTCATCATCATTCTAAAACATTTTATCGAATGTGACTGTGCTTAGTCTAATCCATGAGTGCAATCCTTGGATCTCTGTCTCAGTTGCAACTTGTACCAACAAGTTCCATAGACCACTTATGCAAAAGAGTCTTTCCTTTTCTAAGTTTGTTACCTTTCACTTCTATTCAATGTCCCTTTGTTTTTAGTACAATAAAGTGTAAGAGTACCCCTATGCCTTCCCTATATTGTTATCTTATATCTTTCTCTAAACAGTCCCAATTGTGTGAATCTTTTCATTCCTTTAATTATTTTTTGACAAACATCTCTGAACTCCCTCTATTACGGCTTGAGATTGGGTGACCAGAACTTAACAGTATTCCAAGCAAAGATGATTTATGGTGACATTACAATGTTTTCCATCCCATTTTTATGCACCCTAACTAACACTGTTATGACTTCAGCCATGTAAAAGACAATGGTCTCTATTTAGACAAAGTCCATCAAGCAAAGTACTCTGAGGCAGAGCCAGCTGTCAGCCAGGGCAATCAAAGCTTTGTGATTCCCCTTATGTCCAGAGCAGCAGTTTTAAACAAACATTCTGTTAGTAGACTGAGTATGGATTTCCAAGTCTGACATGTTAAGGTCTACTCTGCCTGTAGAGTACTAGAGCTTTGTGTACTAACACCACTAAAATGGACATTCTAGTTCGTTCTCTGCCATTTTATAGGCTAATAGTTACGCAGAACAGTAATATAGTTTTGAGTTCCAAACAATGTAATCACAGAGAGATCTGCAGGAGTCTGTATCAGCACACAGACATATAGCTACCTTAATCCTGCACCTTCATAAAACAGGATGTATTATCATGGTTGGGTAAGAGCAACCAATCTGATTTATCACTACTTTAACGTTAAAAAAAGATGCAGTATTAGTGAAAAAGTGATCCAAGACCTGTGTGCCATATCAATGCTACAGACTGCCCCCTAAGATTTCCTAGACACTATTACTGGTTTTTATACATTTCCAAGAATGTATGTACACCTTACCTTGGTTTTTCAGAATAATTATGCTCAAACTGTTTCCACTCATTCTTACTGATACAATAAATCCAAGCATCACCTATAAATACAAAGATATATTAACCCTTGTCACTGTTGCCAGAACAAGCATGTTCTGGTATAACATAAGAATACAGTGTTTAACCATGTGTGTCCCAAATTCTTCAGGACTGAAATTTGCAATTTGTGGCTAGCTGTGTGAAAACTTGCTCTCACTGGTGGTTTTCTGTGGCTAGGACAGAGAAAAGAGGCAGGTGGGGAACCTATGCTTTTATCCCTTGTCCATACCAGTAGCAAACTTTCATTCGGGAATGAAATCTAAATCTACACGAACTTCAAAAATTGTAAACTGTTACTTCTCATTCAGAGCTGGGAGTGTAGTGGTTTTGTAGAAAAAGAAAAATACAGCCAGAAAGTTGAACATAAATTACTAATCATCTCCTCCTCCTCTCTGGGTCCCACTCCACATGACTGCATGTACAGGAGGCCATTACACACAAACACTGAAATCCTTATTTATGTTTTTTTATATACGTGCTGTTAAGTCCTTCAATCACCAAGTTAAATTATACATTGTGTACACGTGTGTAGGTATATAGTCCTCTCTACGGAAGGAAGAGATAAATGTCTTGTCATTTTAAATTCCTTCTAAAACACAACAGACCACACTGAAATGATGGAATGCTTTTCCTTGCAGAAAACAGCTTACCTATGAAAACTAGATGTCATTTCATATGATGTAATATTATTAATGAAGTTTTCATAAGCCTCTCTAAATGTGCATTTGATCTTGATAAAGTTTACAAAACAAAGCTGATTACATGTTGAATTAGACAAGAGTAGTGTTGCTTTTTTAATAATCATAAGAAATCAGTCACATGATGGCCAGTCTGTTGATGATGCAATTCTTGTTTTCCCCTGGGGCTAGATAGTGTAACTCATACAGTTTGGGGGACTGGTATAGCCATCTTACCACTCTGGGAGTAGTCTGCCATCACATTCCATTCGTCTGAATGGATTTTACACCACACAAGGTAGTTGACTATAATCAAATAGCACTTTTCAAAGATAAGCCTAATATTTTCAGTACTGACAAGGCTGAACAAGTCTACAGCAGGTCACCTAACCACAGATTTTCACATTGCTGAAAAGATTAAGAAATGAGCTCTCAGCTTCTGATTGGACTTGGAATGCTCTATTTTTAAAAAATGCCATTGCTGCTATGAGACGTGAACGAGCACTGCAAAATGTTACTCACGGGAATAGTCAATGGCTAGGACACTAGAGAGGGACTCAGGAGACCTAGGTTCAATTCCCAGGTCTGCCACTGGTTTGCTAGATGACCTTAAGTGAATTTGCTAGATGCAATTCACTTAACCTGTGCCTCAGTTTCCCCATCTGTAAAATGGAGACCGTGATACTGACCTTTATAAAGCACTTTGAGTTCTATGGTTGGAAAGCACTAGGTATTACTGAGACAATGTTAGTAAATAGTTTACGGTTAAACAGACACTTGAGCATGCAATTGTATAGAATTTGAAGAGTGTAAAGGTTCCTTAGAATTACTTACTCAGTGGCTGCTTATCGGTGGTAAACCCTCCAAAGAGAAATAGGTGATCTGATGAAACAGGAGTTAAGGAATGCCAAGATCGGCCTACTGGGCAAATGCCTTGTGTAATTCTGCATTTAAACAAAAAAGCACCCCAAGTTACAGACCAGCTAAAACACAGTGCAGACTTTTTTGGGTCCAATGATTTTTCAGATATTAAATCCATACAGTTAAGTACTGGATGCTAACTTTGACCAACTATTAGCAACAATTCAGTTTCTTGTTGAGGAAGGCACAGTTCATTTCTCAACGATTAGAAGTCAGACTTCCTGGAAAGAGTTATTGCAGACAGACTAATCCAATGAAGACAGAATAGTCTCAAATAATGGCCGTCTGAAAGGCAGAAGGCCTTTTACTCATCTCCAGACACTTTAAAATTAGTGATGGCCAGTGAAACAAGGTACTAGGACATAAACGTTTAGTCATACCTCTCTAAAAGCAATGCATTTGATGGTAAATACTTTGAAGTTCTGTCAGAATGATTTGCAGGTGAAAAAGCACATCTACAAATACAATTATGTACTGCCTTAAAAAAAAAGGAAGACTAAAGAGCTTTGATACCTACATTTCATTCCACTCCCATGTGTCCAAATTAAGATGATAAAGATCATTCATTCTAGAATCCTAAAATAAAATAGATAAAAGTTGAATGAACTATTCACTTTAGAGATTCAGCAGCAACATTGTAAAACTGTTCTTACACTTACTCGGTATCTGCCTCCAAACACATAGCCTCTGTTCCCAACTGTAGCGCAGGCATGGGCTGCTCGGGGTGAGGGGGATTTACCCTGAGAGAAGAAAATATTAAAATTCGAAGGAAGACTTGTTTGATAGTGTTATTCAGATAACGGTATTGAGCAGAGGCTGGAAACTAAGAAAGGAAATCTGGTCAGAGATCTTTAACAGCTCCATAATTACACAGATGTTATATTCAAGATAAAACTAAATACCATTTCCCTCCAGAAACTCATGATCAGCTAAGGGGGCAGAAACTGTGGATTAACAGTCTGATTTAAGGTGACCGGCAGCAGGTGGGGACAGGGGAGAAAATGGAGTTGCATTCATCTATGTAAGGGAGGCCCAAGAGACCCAAGTTTTACTTGTTTGGGGGGGGGGGGGGGAGAGGGGAATAAGGGAGAAAGACAGGCAGATCTGCCAATAAAATAACTACTGAAATTATATGACTACAATATAGAAGTGGTACTTCAATAAAAGTCAATTGCTCAAAGCCACTGCTACTGAGGCAAGTCACTGCTGGAAGCCCATGGAGGCACCTATGTAGAGCAGCCTTTTGATCTGTAGACTTCCTCTTTCTTAATGAGTATCAGAACAAAACTAAAAAAAAAAAAAAACAGGCCTAGCAAGTGAGGATACTTTGCATAGTATTGCTACTCTTTATCTTCATGTCCCTTCTAGTGTCAATCCTAGAAAAAGCTGCCATTTCTGCTGAAGAGTTATGTTTTACTCAGTGTCAAAATTCTTTTAAAAATTACCGTGGTTATGGGCTGGCTCCAAGAAAAGGTTTCAGTATCCAGAACATGTACGTGATCATTCCATCCTCTAGGCTGACCTGAGTTCTTTAGAAAATTGATGAAAAAACGATTACATTTCCATTTTAACTAACATATTATGCACTAGCAACAGAATGTTTTCTGCTGAAAATTACTCTTAGGTGGAGAAAGAAGGTTACTTACCCAAAAAGAGGTTTCATCAAATTCAAAAGTTCCTATTGGTATCCCTTCAGGCGAATAACCATAACCTCCAAAAAATATTAGCCTGCTCAACAGAAATTACATCAAGATTATCAAAAGCAAGTACCATTGTACGGCAATCTCTACTATTACAACGTAATGCTCAGTAAAGGCTTTTCACACACAGCATATGGGAAAACTCACTATGCTCCCTTGACTTTGTTACCAAATTACAAGTAAGGTTTTTCTTATTTTCAAACATGTTTAGGGTTGAGCACTTTTTAAATGTTTATTTAGAATCAAACCCAGCACAAGATTCAATGTATAAAATGTATTCCCTTCCCAGTTTTGTTCAGCTTAGATACAATACACCAACAAGAATGACAATCTTATTAAAAAAAAAGTCACAAAGAGAACTGCAAAACTTTTGTTCATGCTTGCTTACTTATTTTTATAAACCCAAACTCCAAGTTTGTCCTTTGATGAGGGGGGAACACCTTGACATTCTACTCTAACCCACTGCAACACTTTGTCCTTGGATCTGGAGTTTAACATGTAGAACTACAAGACAATAAAAATAAGAGTTTTTTTTAAACCCACACAGTTAGCATACATCTAGAGACTAAAAAATGTTTCAATATATTGATTAGCATGCGCCAGCAGAAAAGTATATAGTTCTTTTCCAAGCTCAGAATACTATGATGAAATATTCTGAGGTCACATGTAAGGATCCAACAACCCCCCAAAGTAGGCCCTTAATGCTGTTCTACACCTGTGAAAGGAGTATTAGCGCTGAACTTAGTTTACTACTCCCATCCCAGGGTGGAAAGCAGTAGTACTCCCCCAAACTCCAGCCATTTGAATGTAAAATAGTTCACTCAGCAGATTTTTTATATAATCATCTCTCCTTTCTTGCACACTTTGCTGTGCAGAGGGACAGCTGATGTTGAATTTAACTTATCATTATGCGAATGATGAAGTCTATCAGTGACATGAATATGAAGCTCGTCAGATGTCTGAGCTATTTTATTTCAGCCTGTCTGCATCATCATTTCATCAGTTTACACTGAGTTTATGTTTTAAGGGTATCTTTTTTTAAGTGAAAGCTTAGATTCTCCAAGCATGAGACGGATGGAAGGAAGAAAGAAAGAAACATTTCACCAAACTACCACAAACCAGCTTAATTCATCACCATTTCTATCCATTCGCAAGTTTAAGATTTCAGTGGATTTTTGAAGCTCCCAGCCTTCAAAATTAAGTAGACTCAAAGAATCTATGTAATATGACTACAGGGTGAATTTGACCAGTACATTAGGATTAACACCACTTATTTTGCAGTAACTACAACTACTGGAGAGGAGGATGTTTTACAGCATTGCAATCTACTCCTTCAGTCATGCCAAACTATCTAGGGCTGGACCCGATCCATTCCCAAAACCCGTATCAGCCAATACAGTTACAGGGAAATTGAACTGGAGGAAGTCACTGTGTCAGCCATCTGGATGAAAAGCTCAGAGTGGTAAAACTACTATTGTAAGTTGTTGCTTCTTTGGCAAGTGTAAAAAAGTAACATTTGTTTGGATTACTTCAAGTTTGAGGAAGTGATTGCAGGAAAGAAAACTAGTTTCTCTGTTCCAAGCAATGAACATACAGACAGAAGATGAAGGTATGTTGTAGGAGAGGATGTGAAGAACCTAATGACTTGCTACCTGTTCAGCATTCCCCAGTCATTAACATGACAATATCAAGGCTTGGTTAACACAGTCCAGCAGACATACTATATCTGTTCAGAAGGAAGAGCATTTGTAGTTTATGAAATGTGATATTTTAATGTGCTTAGAAGTCAGTCTGATCTTTAGTACAGAATGGGGCTACAAATAGTGTCTATTGGAACCTCTTTAACAGAAAGGGTATAATTAATCTTCAGACACTTACCTTGTTTGTATTGCCACGTGCATGATGCCCTCCAAATAAATACAATACTTTGTCTACACACACAGCACAACTGCCTGACATGGAAGGTGGAACATCTCCTTCTGTTTTTTTTTTATTCCTGGAAAGATACACAAAAGCATTTAAAAACTGATAAAAAGGAAAAGATTATTATGTCTGAAGTCGAAGGATTCAATCTGACTGGCTGAGTTATTAACTACAACAGGTATTTGTGGGATATTCAGGACTCCAGTTTTGAGTCATTTGGATCTTTGTAGTAACAGCACTTCGAACACACTGAAAAACCCTCCTTTTACAAAGACATATTTTTGGGGGATTCTCTATGTCCAATTCAGAGGACTAAGGATCCTCCTCCCCTCCTCCGCCTTTTTGAAATGGAGATACTCAGACACAGAGAATCCTCCTTTAAAAAACACATCTTGGTAAAAAAAAAAAAAGGAGGTTTTTTTAATGTTTTCAAAGCGCTGTAATCACAAGGATGCATTTCCAAACTCAAGGCTCCACATGACCACAAGGACAGCAACTGCCAAGTAAGACTGGACGGGACTCCCTTCTGAACCAGTTAATACTGCTCCTTAAAGAGTTTAGGGCACTTTGCAGGATAAGTCCCTAGTTGTCTAGAGAGGTGAAGCAACACATAACCCCCACTACCAACAGCAGGTATGCAGCTTCTGAACAACTTTCAGGGTTTTTTTTTGTTGGACAAGGAAGCAAAAATAGTATATGTAGCTAAACAGATGTTTTTAATTTAAAAAAAGATAGTATTTCCTTCATCGTGTTGTGAAGGTACTCTATCTGAACACAGGTTTATTTCATTAGGTTATTTGCTGTAGTATGTTACAAATATATACAATCTACAGAAACTATATTTGATATCAGGGGTTCTCAAATATTCCACAGTGTTTGTCACACCTTAATGGAGAAACTGTCTTGGGAGACACCTCCTCTCCCATTTAGGGGCAAGTGACGTCCCTGTGGCAACTACAGCAATCACTTACATGGAAAAATAAGATTAAGAAAACTTAATATTTAACTTTTATAATGCAGTTTGCAGGGTGAATAAAAATCAGTGATTTAAAAAAACAAAAAACCCCACGAAGTCAGTTTCAATTTTAATTAAATATGGATTTCTAAAAAATAAATGCACTTAAAATTAAAAAATTTGAAATTGACAACCTATGTTAAGGTTTAAATAATTATTCAAATCATTTCAACTATACAAAAAAATAATACCTAATAGTACATATAGTATTTGCTGCCAAATTTTAAAGGTCAAACCACTGAATTGGGATGATTTAGTTGGGAATTGGTCCTGCTTTGAGCAGGGGGTTGGACTAGATGACCTCCTGAGGTCCCTTCCAACCCTGATATTCTATGATTCTATGAACTGGTGGAAGCCACTGGCTAAGCTCCTTGAACTAGAGTCTGTTGAAGTGCTAACCCAACCTTTGACAGTAGTAGCCTCTCCTGCAGATGCAGAGAAAATATTTTCTTCATTTCAATTTATTCAACTAGTTCAGCTCAGTTACTAATTTAATTCCAAGTTAAGAAACCAATTGGGAGTTGAAACACCAAGAAAGCTTGTTTTCCACTTCCTGTTTAAGAATAAAAACCAGGGATCAGGGGATGAGATCTATTCGTTCTAAACTCATGAAGAACATGGTGACCAGAAACCTCAGTTCAATTCACTAACTATAGTTAATACTGCCTTTGTTTAATAAACCAGTTAGTTTTGAATGCAAAACATATTTTGATGTTTTTTTCTTATGTTTCCAGCACATTTAGGATAGTTTTATTTTTAAAAAATTAAAATGCTGTTTTTGTGCATTTTTAATTTATGTTTCCATCCAAGTAGAGCTTGACACAGATCACAAGTAAAAAATAATCATACTCTAGTAAATAAGAAATGCATCATTTTCTAAAATTAAAAAAAAGGTAAAAATTAAGAATCTGAGTAAGTGTATGTGGAACTGTATAACTGCTTAAATAAATGTGTATAGATATAGTGTATGCTCCTGGTTAACAAAAAGTACCACCAAATTTAGTGTACAGGCTATATTAACTAGCAAATCAAATCAACCTTTCTTTAGAAAAATAACTAAAAGGTACAAATGCAAAACACGATTAAAATGGATTTAAATCAAAGTTCCCTGCTTGCTGATTAAAGTCAGTGATTTAAATTGCTTATATTTAAATCAAAGGATCCTGGTGTGGCAGTTTGTCATCTGGAAAGGAGGAAAGGCAGTGCCATGTTGACCAGACAGTTTTCTGCAGGTCACCAGCAATTCCTCCATGGATCATCAGTATGATTTATAGATCAGTTTGAGAACCTCTTTATTTTTCCTTTCTTAAGCCAGAGTCTTTATTTTAAAGTCACTCATGTACTGTACCATCTTCCAGTTTCCATGCTGTAGATCCATATTTCATCTCTAGGCAGATAGAAGTCATAAAATCCCCTAACTTGAGCATTCTGCAGGGAGAGCAGAGAAGAGAAAAGGCACTATTACAAAAGGCTCGACATTTTATATCATGTACAGTCAAATGTTTTCAGGCCTGCCCTCCTTCCCCCTCAGAAACAAGTCAACCTATTTTTAAGTGTTTATGAAACAGAAAATACATCAGGAATCAGAGGAGGGATAAGTAGTGTGACCAGTGCAGGCTGCACTTCAGTGACTCTCACTTGTGTAACAGCCCTCAGGGAGCAGTTACACACTGTGACAAATTTAAGCAGTCTCAGGGCTACTTTAGCTTGTGTTGGGAACTGCACCAGCTCACAGCAGACTCCAGAATCAGAAGAGTATTAACATGGGTTAAAGCCACCTTTGCAGCCTCCTCCCTCTGGCACACTAAAGCTCTAGCATGAGGATCTGCGCCCAGACTTATTTATTTATTTATTTATTTTAAAGGATGTTGCCAGATGTTAGTGGAATACACTAGGCACCTTGTTTCCAGATATCTGCAAAAAATTTAGTTTGCTGTCAAATGAAAATAAATTTGGTGACCTTACCCTTGTGACTTGGACAAACAAGAACTAGATCATAATATGGTTTTACTTTTTTGTTTAAACTACACATATGCCAGCATGATTAGCAGACTACTCAGGAACTCTGAACTCTAATGTATCGCCGAGTAGGGGTGTGCTGGAAAAGCTGTGTGGATAACATTGTTAAGTGCCGATCTGCGCCATGTCTTGGTCAACCAACTAACAGTATTTCCTTATCTTCCAGAGGATTAAATATCTTGCAAGAAAGAGAGAACAGAAACCCCATCTCCTACAAATAGCCATTGATTAGTCTTCAGAGCATTTATTTAACATCATTTTACAAGGGTCACACCATTTCTAACTACTTATATGTCATCTTAAAGTTATAGTTCAGTACTTGGCATGTCAAACTTTTTTTTGAGTGGTTATATTATGTAGTTAGAGTCTTGTTGAAATACTGAGTGAGGCCAGTCAACCTTGAAAGCATCCCCAATGACAGATGCCTGGGTCAGTGCAGAGAGAAGCTGTTTTGTCAGATAAGGAGGTCTTAGCTGTAGTAATATTTTAAAAGAATAACAGTTTGAGAATGGTACCTTATAGCCTCCCCAAACAAACATGCAGTGCCCATCAGTGACTGCTACATGCCCACTGCGCTCTGCGGGGCTGCTGTTCTCCAGCTGCTCAAAGTTGTCCTCAGCGGGAGCTGGGAGCTCTTCATCTGCCTGCAGCTCTTCATTATCATCAGCCATTTTGATACAGGGCTATTCCTAAAACAGACATGTGGGACTTTTAATAACCGCTGGGTGAAACAATGAGTACAGAAACGCCACAGAGCCGCTTCCTTCACACAGGTGAAATATGCAAAATGGAAACAAGAGCGAGAGCGAGAGCCCCACGGGTGTGCCGGAGTTTCCTTGTGCACTACACTGCGTTGGGTTGCCGCTGGGAGCAGAAGTCTCCGCTGGGCGTTTCTCGTGTGTCACTGCATTTCTGGAGGACCACAGGTCACAAACCCACCGCGGGGTTTCAAGGCCTTGCTTCAGGACTCTTGGCACAAGTGGCTGCTACCGCAGCGCGTCCACACCAGCAACGGGGGAGCAAAACCTGCTGGAGACAAGGCCAGGCGCGACGTGCCCCGCAGGGGGGCGGGGGGGGGGGGCGCTGCTCACTGACAGCCAGGGGCCGGGCCCCGCCCACCCCGTCCCCGGGTCCCCCGCCAGGGAGCGGCGCGAGCAGCGCCCGCGCTCGGTACCGGAGGGACAGCCGCCGCCTGGCGGGGGCCCCCGACCCTGGCACTCGCCGCCCGGCCCCTCGCGCGCAGGGGACAGGCCCCCCAGGGCTGCCCCGGGCACTGAACCCGCCGGGCCCCTCCCCCAACGCCGCCGCAGGGCGGGGGCAGGCGGCTCGCGCCACCCCCTGACTCACCTCAGCGGGCCACCCAGCCTGTTGTGGGTCACCACTGTCAACATCCGCCGCGGCCGACTTCCGCTCCCGGCAGCCTCCGCGCCCAGCGCCGGCTCCGCCCCCAGAGACCGTCGCGCGCGCCCCCGCGAAAACCCGAGGGGGGAGGGGCAGGCGTTGCCGCCAGGCCGCAGGGTAGCAGCTTGGCTGGTTCTGAGGATGTGTTGCTATTACCCCTGCGCTAGGCGCTGTACAAAGTAGGGCTGCCCGCTGTCCTGGCATCTGGACGTCTTCCCAGCGCAGTAAAAGTCCCGGGTTTTGTCAGGCACTCCCCTATTGGGAGGCTGAGGGCAGCAGTGCCTGCGCACCGGATGCTCTAGCTCCGGAGTATTTGGGAAATGGGAGCAGCAAGTGGAACAGGCAGAGCAGGTACTGGCAGTGGGGTCACCGCCAGGTGAGGGTACTATGGATCAGCTGGTGCCATATCCTGTTTGCCAAGGTCAGTGGCCAGGGCAGCCCTGGCAGCAGGTGCCATCCCCCAGGGATGGGATAGGGAGACAGTGCCGGGGGAGGAGGCCAGGTGTATATGGTAGAAGGTAGGGGGCAGGTGGATGTCCTGTTTTTTTGCACCTCAGAGGGCAGATGCCCCATATTTTTTGTATGCAGAGGTGGCAACCCTCATGCGAGCACAGAACAGAAATAGGGTCTCTGCCCCAAGATTACAATATTAAATTATTCACTACCTACCCCCTGTTCTCCACGCTGACTTGGACTTCATGGTGGTTGGGGGTCACATACTGACCTTTAGGACACTTAATTTAGACCTTGACCCAGCAGTTGATTCTATTCAAACAGACACTTGTGTCTACATGTAGCCCATTGGCTTCAGTGTGGTCCTATACAAGAATAGGTCTATCCCTGCAGAGTCATTTGCAGGACTGGGGCCTTACATTGTCTTTTCTGGTCTTTTCAAAGATACCAACACACATGGCAGTGCTCAAGTCAAAGGGGAAAAATGGCCCTTAGAATCAAGACAATTATTTTTGAGTTACTATATACTGAATAAACTACGTGGGCAGCAATAGAAGCAATTGTGATTTTTCTAGAGTGACTTCAAAGAAAGGTTAGAGTGAAGCCATGTGGCAGATCAAGGGATAAAAATGGAGTTGGAAATCCAGAAGCAAAGCTCTTGAAGCAGTAACATCCCTGGAGACTACACAGGAAGTTACCATCTGGTCTCAGGTCTCTAGACCCGTGACCAATAGGAGTAAACAGAAAATTGCCCAAAAGCCACATCAACCAAAGGGCACATCCTCCCTTGCGCATACATATGGTGGTTCCTTTGAGGAGCTGGACACCCGGGGAAGGAAAAAGATGAATTTTAAAATAGTATGTGCAGAATTTTTAATTTTTTGGTGCAGAATTCCCCCAGGAGTACTATATAATGTGATAGGCTGGTGAGTACACCGAAGCTATCCAACCCTGTAAATTTCTGAGGGGTAGTCTGGCATGCAGCACCACGTAGGTGCATGCTGCCATTTGTCCTAGAAGTTAGAGGCAGTTCTGAACTGTGGTGACAGGGTACATCTTTAGATCTAGAGCAATAAGCTGCCTTGTTTGGAACCTCTTCTTGGTAGGGAAACCCTAGCCTTTGTAGAGCCAAGGACTGCTCCAGTGAATTCTGTTCTTTGAACAAAAGAGAGGATGGATTTCTCCATTCTGATTAGTAGCCCCAGTGTGTCAAAAGTGGACCAAAAAGTGGCTATGCTGGGGAGTATCTGAGACCTGGACTGGCCTCTTACTAGCTAGCTGTCCAGGTAAGGAAAAGGACTTTCGCAGGAATGCTGCTTCTACAGCCATGCATTTTGTGAAAACGCGAGGGGTTGCTGACAGTCCAAAAGGCAGCGCTGTGAATTGGTAGTGGAATCCATTGCCCATGAACCTGAGAAATTTTTGGTGGCTCTGGTGAATTACCATGTGAAAATAAGCATCTTTTAAGTCAATAGTAGCATATCAGTCCCCAGGATCTAAGGAAGAGACAATAGATGCTAGAGTGACCATCCGGGATTTCCTTTTCTTTAGGTACTTGTTTAATTGCCTTAGATCTAAAATAGGCCCGACACTGCCCATGTTTGCCTTGGGATTAGGAAGCAGCAGGAATAAAATACCTCCCCTTTGAATGACATGGGAACTTCTTGTATGGGAACTTCCTGTATGGCTCCAATGTGGAGCAGAGACTGGACCTCCTGAAGTAGCACGCTCTCGTAAGAGTGATCCCTGAAGAGGGATAGGGAAGGTGGGGTAGAAATAAATTGAAAGGTGTATCCCAGTTCCACCATACTTAAGACCCATTGATGTGTGGTGATGCGGGTCCAAGCACTTAGGAAGTGGAATAGGCAGTTGGCAAAAATAGGGGTAGAGAAAGATGACATTATGGGAATTGGTATACTGTTCTTGCCCAACAGGTCAAAAGGATTTCTTAGATGATCCAGGTTGCCTAGAAGAGCTGGCAGCTGCAGAGGAGGGCGGTGGAGGAGGACACCTCTTGCAACCCCTGCCTTTCTTTTTGGACATGTCCTGGGAATGCAGCAAGCAGGACTTTAAACTGCTGGGAATGCTGTGGTTGGAATGGCTTTCTTTTTGCCGCCAGCATACAGATCTCCAGAGACTTAAGGGTCGCCCTTGAATCCTTAAGGCTATGAAGCCTCTCATCAGTTTTACTGGAAAACAGCAAGAGGCCTTCACATGGGAGGTCTTAAATTGTTTGTTGTAACTCTGGTGGGAGGCCTGATGCCAGAAGCCAAGATGAATGTCGCATCATGATGGCAGAAAGCCATAGCTTGAGCCGCAGAGTCTGACGCATCCAAGCTTGCCTGCAGTGCAGTTCTGACAACTAATTTACCTTTCTCCACCAAAGCAGAGAACTCCTGCTTTGCCTCATCAGGAAGCTTATCTTTGAACTTCAGGCTATTATCCCATAGGTTGAAATTGTATCAAACCAGCAAAGCTTGCTGGTTCGCAATCCTGAGCTGTAAATCCAAAAGTTTCCTGTGGAACAAATCTCGTTTTTGTGAAGGGACATAATATCTCTACTCTATCATTTTGGCATTGGGAAGCAGAGAAGAAGGAGTCTGTCAAAATCTTGACAGGCTCCAGGATACCCTCATTAATAGGGAGAGCTGCCCTAAAGTGTCCTATAGAGGCTAAAATGTCCACAAGCCTTTGTGACTTTTCTTGTACCTCTTCTGGTTGTATACCTAGAACTGTAGCCATCCTCCTCAACAAGTCTTGATGAGCTCTTGATGTAGATTCAGTCACTGCTGCCTCTGCGTCTGAGGTGACGAAGAAGAGGTGGCTAAATGTTGAGGAGGTCCCTCTAATTCCTCTATAGGAGAGTCCTGAGCATGCGGCTCCGCTGCCCGGTACCAATCCTGATACTGTGGGAAGAAAAATAGTGACCTTCCTGCAGATGCTCCTGGCATCTGGCTGACATAGAAGTGTGTAAAGGGAGCAGAGAGGTTCTGGAACGTCAAAGGAAACCCCAAGGGATCCAGAAGGGCCATTGGTACAGAGGTGGGAGCGAGCTGTGTTTAGGGACACTAGCTCTTAGAATGCTGAGGCTGTGAACAGAACCATGGTGGGCAGGCACCCCACTGGGGCTATTGGGCATGCTCAGGTTGGGACACAAAGGACCCGACTTCCAAGTCCGATGAGGAATCCATTTCCTCCGACCATGAGGGAGCTGAACCCATCGATACTGGGGAGAGAGGTTCTGGGTCTGGAGAAGGGGATAACTGAAATCATTGCTGATTTGCCTCTAGGTGCAATCCTACATAGAGGTGCCACAAGAGTAGAAGTGGCCAGGACTGAGTGGTGCTCTGGGGCTGAAATTGGGACACAGGAGCATGTGGTTCCAGTATTGGTACTGTGTAAGACTCTTGAATCGTGGGAGAAGCTGGTACCAACAACCTAAGCAACTCTCTAGCTGCCTCAAAAGCCTCAGCTGTCAGCAGTACCAGAAAGGGCTCCTGAAACTGCAGTACCAAGAGGTGCGCTGATCCTTCAGGGATTGGTCTGAATGGACCCTTCCTGGGTTCTGGAGTCAACAATCCCTCCTGGCTCACAGATTGCTCCTGGGGGTGTGCCTTTTTTTGAGTGCCCTACTGAGTCCTTACAAACACTTGGTGCCTTCTTCTTGGAGAGTCCGGTACCGAGGCTTTAAGAGACTTAACACAGCCTCTTCTTAGGATTCTATTAGAACATGAGGGGCACACCTAACAGACTTGGACTTCTCAGTACTCGTTCTGACAGCGAATGAAGTGCAGACTCCATGAGCATGTACTTGAATCTGGCAAGTTTGTGACCTTTTTCGAACAGGGTTTGAACCCTCTACAAGTGTGGTGTTTGTCACATGTGCCTTCCCAGACACTTAAGGCAGATGGAGTTTGGGTTGCTCACTGGCACAGACCTGTTACATCAACGGACAGGCCTTGAAGCCATGTAAATGGGGCATCAGTCCGGTACCGACCCTGGAACCCAACCAAGCCAATGGTAGCCATACACTAAAAAGATAGCTTCAGGAATAAATTTAGAATACTAACTATTTACAGATATTCTGTACAAGACTAAAAACAAACACTAGAGGTACTATTTACACTAAAGGAGGGAAGATATGAAGAAACAAAGACTGTATCTGCAACAATAACTGTCACTGGCAGTAGGAAGGAACTGAGGGGAGTCGGGAGCAGTGCAGCCCTTTATACCTGCATGCAGTGATGCAAGGCACCAGAGGGCGCTCATGCTTCCCCCACCAGTACTGCTAAAAGAAAAAACTTTGAGGTGCACACACACCTACAGTAGAATGGACATGTGCAATTACTTGAAGAAGAATTAGCAAAGTTTTAGACAGAAGTTAGAAGTAGTGGGTGGAAGAAAATTGTGAAATACAGGAACTCCTCACTTAAAGTCGTCCCGGTTAACATTGTTTCGATGTTAAGTTGCTGATCAATTAGGGAACATGCTCGTTTAAAGTTGTGAAATGTTCCCTTCAAAATAGCAGCCGCCTGTTTTGTCCGCTGCTTGCAGGAAGAGCAGCCCATTGCAGCTAGCTGGTGGGGGCTTGGAACCAGGGTGGACCAGCAGCCCCCCTATCAGCTCCCCACTCCCCTAAATTCCCTGTGCAGCAGCTGTCCCTCCCCACACTGCCATGTGCTTCTCCTGCCCTCTACCTTGGAGCTGCTCCCAGAGACTCCTGCTTGCTGTACAGGGGGGAAAAGGGGGGCTAATGTCAGGGTGTCTCCCCCTCCCCCCTGCACCCCTTACCCCATCTTCCATAGAGCAGGGGGGACACACGATGGAGGGAGGGAGCTTCTAGAAAGTAGCTGCCCTCTCAGGTCTCAGCAAGCTGATTTAATTAACAAGGCAGTGTACTTAAGCCTGGGGTCAGCTACTTAAGGGGAAATGCGCATTTTTTCTCTCACACGCAGGATGTGTGTCTCTGTCTGCCCTCCCTCCTTTCCTGCTGCCTTGTAGAGTGTTGTGAGAGTTAACCCTTGAGGGCTCAGTCAATTGCTAGTTCATTTAGCAGTAAGGCATTCCCTGGGAAATATCCCACCCTCTGACTCCTCCACCTCAACCAAGCTTCACAATCATCATCACTATGTACCAGTACTAAATTGTTTGTTTTGTCTGGTGAAAAAAATTTCCCTGGAACCTAACCCCCTCATTTACATTAATTCTTATGGGGAAATTGGATTTGCTTAACATCGTTTCGCTTAAAGTCGCATTTTTCAGGAACAGAACTACAACATTAAGTGAGGAGTTCCTGTACTGGTACAACTAATTCAAAATATGGGACACACTGATGTCAATGGGAGTGTAAGGATCCTTTTGTCCTAAAATATTATGCTTTTAGAAATTAAATATTACAGATAGTACTTTAAAGTGTGGCACAGTCACATATTTTAATGGAAACATGTTCCTTATGATAGAATTGTAAAATATTTTGCAGTCTCTGATCATAACTGACTTACAATATAGTCTGTCAAAAACACACATTTTTATTCTAATTTATAACAGTAAACAAAAAAGTAACTGCAGATATTCTGAAACATTAATGAAAACATAACATGGTGCTAAAGGCACTTTTGATAATATCTGTAACTGAATCTGAACACAGTCTCCATACAAAAAATTGCTGGTATTTTACCTCTTTTTTTATACTAACTTCTTTACATAAGAACATTTACCCAAGTGTA
This sequence comes from Emys orbicularis, assembly GCF_028017835.1. Lineage (NCBI taxonomy): Eukaryota > Metazoa > Chordata > Testudines > Emydidae > Emys > Emys orbicularis. The sequence continues at coordinate 6,923,386 of NC_088686.1, read as the reverse complement.
ATAATAACAAAATTGCTTGTATTAAGATAATTAACACAAATTTTCCACTGCTGCATACAGTCTGAAATTAATCATTTTGACTTCTCATAGAGCTAAATGTTCCCCAGGAACATTCCTATAAAGTGCACTTGCTGTTCTGTTGAATGTCCCACGTACATCTAACATTCCACTGATTTTAAATGTTGACAGCAGCATATGTGCAGTGGCAAAACTATAGCAAACGGATTAAGGATTACATATTGCCACAAAACATTTTGATTCTATTTCCTCTGTAAGTTAATGGACAAAATTCTCCTCTCACATCTGTACAGTAGGAATAGTACTTCAGTATTCCTCTATGCATGTAGATCTCTCAATGATGTCATTGTGAATTCTGTACATATGGGGAAGCAGAACACCAGACTTGAGTACTATCATGTGGATCTGAGGGGGAATTGTCCCTAGTATCATTAAAATAGATACTCATGGAAAAAGCTGTCTTTTAAGGATTTATAATGAATTCCAAAATGATATTATCTATCCTTAACCGTAACTCCTATCTGAGAAAAATATAATTACATATGTGAAAAAACAATTTTAAAAGGACTTTCAACACTTCTGAACTCCGTCATAAAAGCTGGAGGATGGAGGTGGAGCCTGGAGGTGATATCTTCAAATTTGATCAGATCAGTTCAAATGATGGTCTAAAGAGCTCTTACAGGCCCTGATCCTTCAAAGACTAATATATGTGCATAACTTTAAGCATTTGAGTAATCCCACTGAACTCAATGGGACTATTCATGTGCTTGAAGTCAAGCATGCATATAAAGTCTTTGCAAGATGAGGGTCATAACAAATTCTAAGTAATTAATATACGCATTGTGGTAGGATGTATTTGAAACTGCCCCTTGTTCTGCAGAATAAGAGCTGCAAATCCAGCTATATTTTAAGAAGTGGAAGGAGTGGATGCTTTACCTAAGAAAATTTTACAGTCTTTGGGGCCAGTTTAATCATTTGAACCATTTCCTTGTGTGGGGGAATCCCTTTTAACATAAAGGCCACATACCTGGACAATTTACATTCCCACTTCTTCACAATTTTTTTGCTAATATCAAATGTCTCCTTAGTTGAAGAAAATAGGAAAATATGGCTCAACTGTGATACTCAGTCATAATATATTTTCTTCTAAGATATACATTCACTACAGAATCTCCTTTCCTAATTACATAGGATTTTGTAATCAGATGGTAAAAACTAATCAGAATAGGTCTACATTCAAATATACTGTTTACATAAAAATTTAATGACTGGGTCCCAACTAACTAAATACCTGAAACAGATAGGAAAATAGTAATTCTATATAAGCTTTTTACAATAAATAAACAAAATATTTTGAACCAAAATTAAATATAAACTTTACACATTCAAAATAAAAAATATATATAAAATCTATTTTGAAAAAATGTCATTGATTAGAGAATTACAGTAAAACAATGTTATGAACTGCATTTGAATTTTCACATACAAAATTATTTAGCTTAATATCTTTATTTTTTTTTACTTTTAAAGTTCCACAGTTAGCCAGTGTGTTGATTTTTCTGCTTTTGTGTAGGATGGTTACCTCCCAGTATCAATAATCAAACTTTCATATGCTACTGTTAAATAAAATAAATCAAACAAAAGGATTTGCAATTATAATCATATTAACAAGAGTTAAATGAACAGGGATACTGTGTCAAACTCATTTTGTCTTCATCAGCAAGTGCTGATGTGACAAAACTGGAAATAAGATTTTAGATCAGAAAGAGAAATTTTTATGCATCTGAAAAAGTTCTGTGTCTTCTGTTACTTTCCAAAAGAGTACTTTTTATGAAGTCGCTTACCAAGACCATAAGAGCAGAAGTTAATTTCTGCAACCTCAAGTGGTGTTATTACAACATAGAATATTTAGTTTTCACTCTTTTCAATACCTCAGGAAACAAAAAGGCTTTTTTTGTAGAAACTCAGCCTACCAAATACCTTATGTGTACTGCTAGTAAACAATCGCTAACAAAAATCTTTGCTGTACACTATAAATACATATAGTGGTCAATATCTTTTTTGTCCTTGTTCAGGTGACATTTATTTGCTCTTGTCTTTCAATTTCAGCTTTTTTCTCTTGCCGATGGTTAGCTGCAGCCCAAAAGGTTATTTTTTTCAACACTTGTGGCAAAATTTTGGATGGTAACCAGGATATTTGATTCTTTAAAAGGCTGGCATTTTTACCAATGCAGTCAAGGCACAATCTAAAAAGAATGTCAGAATTAACTAAGGTCTTATAACCAAAAGATAAAACACATGAAACAGCAAACAAACTTTTACAAAAAATGTTAAATTAAAAATATATATAATTTATGTATAGTCCATTCCATAATAATACCAATGCTTTAAAACTGTTTTGAAACATATTTACACAGCATCATTAACTAGATTAATAATTTTGTTTCTTACCTACTGATCCAGGTAAGAATAGTTCAAAGTGCCTTATGTTAAAAAAAACTATTCAGTTATAAAAAGTAGTACCGTAATTATCTGTGCTAGACTCTTTGTGGCACTATATAATCTAAACTCACCTGAGAAGTGAGTAAGGTTGAGTTTGAAAAATCAATAAATCACTGCAGTGACCCTAATGAAGAAGAACAGCAACAATCAGGAGGATGATCAAGATTAACTGTTAATTTAAAAGTTATCCCAGGAATACCTTTATATTTGTTTCAACAGGATGATATAAAATGTATTACCATAAATATAATTAAAGTCTATGAATATTTAGATTAACAATTATCAAGATTAAAAATAGCTAAATGAATACTTCTGAGCCCCCACCTACATGCCTACAGAGGCAGGACTTTGGGGACATGTCTTCTTCAACCTCCCCTCTCAGCAACATTGAAGAGCCACATCTTTACAGCATCAAGTGCCCCTGAGAACTGCCTTGTGGGGCTGGGAGGTGAATTTTTGAATTGGAAAGATGTGGGAAAGTGGTAAGAAGGGGTTTAGGTAATGGGCAGACCCTAGTGGCATCTTCACAGCCCTGGACAACAGTGATGGCAGAATATATGTTGTACTGTGGATCAATGGAGTATGTGCCATTTGGCACCTTCAGGGACCCACCTCTGGTCTCTGCACAACAGAAGAGCTTTGATGGCCTTCCAGCCCGATGTGAGGTAGGACTTCTATGGGGAGAGAAACTGCGTGGAACTCAGATCTACAGATGCCCCTATATAGCAGCATAGGGAGTGGGTGATCTGTAGCTATGCAGATGCTTTAGTGTCAGTGGCTGAAGCAGGCTCAGCAGAGTTGTTCCATGCATTTGGAGGGTTGGGGTAAGGAGTGTGCCTCTCTGGCTTTTCCCCTGCACATCTACAAAGCACCCAGTCCCACTAATTGGGCCAGGTGCTATGCTCTGGTTATAGGCATTAAGGCACAAAAATTAACACACTATATAGTAATACCAAACAATCCATGAATGATGATGAATTGTAGTTCTTGTAGGAACCAAAACTTTATAGTTTAAATCAAAATTGCTCCACTGAAGAGGGGAGTCACAAGAATGATTAAACGATTAGAAAACATGCTTTATAATGACAGACTTAAGGAGCTCAATCTATTTAGCTTATCAAAGAGAAAGTTAAGGGGTGACTTGATTATAGTCCAAGTAAATATTTGTTTCCCATGTAGGTACTTACAAAAGGGCTCTTTAATCTAGCAGAAAAAGGTATAACAGGAGGCAATGGCTCAAAGTCTAAGTTAGAGAAATTCAGACTGGAAATAAGGCATATACTTTTAATGGTACGAGTAATTAACCATTGGAATAATTTACCAAGGGTTGTGGTGGATTCTCCATCCCTTACAATTTTTAAAATCAAGATTTTTCTAAAAGATCTGCTCTACGAATTATTTTGCTCTATGAATTATTTTGGGGAAGTTATGGCCTGTGCTATACAGGGGGTCAGACTAGATGGTCACAATGATCCCTTTTGGCCACAGAATCTAGGAATCTAAGTCAAAGACATTATACTGATTTATACCAGCTGAACAGTTGGCCTTGAATGTCCTGATCTTCATGCATTTAAATTCTCAGCAATAATGCTGAATTAATGTTTTTTTAATTAAATTATACTAAGACTTCATTATTAAATTTACTGACTGTGTCCAAGAAATGCAAGTCATCTTTGCTCCCACCAAAGATCATCACTTCTCCTTCTGTGCCAAGACAGGCTGTGTGCCACAACCTACAAACAAAATTATAAATAAAATGAATAGCTTAATAATAAATAAATAATAATAATATAATGGTTTATTTGCATATTATCAGATAAACAAATCTAAATTAGCTAATTTTAAATGTTTTAATATAGGATTCAGGGAAGCAGAACCTTTACCTGAATGACTATAACCTCATCCACATCACATGATTTCCCCCTCATTTCTCATATCTCAAAAGATTCATTTGAAAAGAAAATTGAATAATGACATGATAACTTTGGTTAAATGGAGCAGTCAGTTTTATAAATGCTATGAATCCATTACTTACGAACAGACAAATTGAATTCTTGCTGGTCTTACACTACTTACCAAGAGAAATTTTATTAAACTCTTATTGTATAAAAAATATTTCAGGAGGCTTCAACACTCAGGAACCATGCCTGAAAGATCAAATTATTCACTTCGATACTTGTATGAGAGGATTAAAAAGTAATGGAAAGCAATATGAGTAGCCATTTTACCTTAAGAGAACTTACAGACCGACATATTAATGTGGCTGTCTGGCTGATCTGTAGTATAGTTTTTTATTTTATATATATATATATAAATTTATATATATATATATATTTATATACACACACACACATACATATATATACTGGCTTACCTATCATTATTTTACACAGAACACTACAATGGAAAACTCATAAGTATCTTGGTAAATGTTTACATATAATAAGTATTTTATTTTTATATCAGTTTTCCACTTTTATTTTTTAATTAACAAGTACTAGCAAATTGGGATTGTGAGCTTTTTTGTGTTGACTCTTATTCCTGAACTTTAGGATTGAGTCTTAGAACACAGGTTCTTCTCTGTCAGTTCCCATCCATCCTTTTTCTGCCTCATTCTTATAAACTTATTATTTTATCAACGATTCATATAAGTAAGTTTTCACTGTACTGCATTTAATTATTGTTATTATTTATTAGAATTAACTGACCGAATTCTGCACTGTCTTGTGCCAAGTGTAATCCCACTCAGGTAAACAGGATAGCATTGGGTGTAAGTCAATGTAGAATTTGGCCCCTTCTGTTATGTTTTAACTACTAAAAAGTATGCATAAATGGAATTTTCATGCAAAACTAAATTCACTCACATTTTCTTACGTCATTCATTTCAGCAATTATTCACTGTTCTCCTTACACTAAACTATCCCACCTTTTCTCTTCCTCATACCTGTAGATAGATCTGTCTCTGTCCTATCTGCATTAGGAAAACTCTGGCCTGGACTTGATCATCGAAGAACACTGGAAAGCCTTTCCTGCCTTGACTTTCTTGACATTCTAGCTTGAAACCTGATGCTTTTTTCTATAGACTGATAGAGTTTATGTCCTCTCACAGCTGCTCTAACTTATCACCTAAACATTCTAATAAAGCATGTTATTTACATAGTACATAAGCTGAATTAATGTAGCCTTTTTACACAGACTCTCTACCTAGAATTATAGCGATGACATAGTTTATCCTTTAGTTAAACACTGGGAGTTTATAACAAACAAAAAATTCATGCTGGAAAGAAACTTGGCATGCAAAGTCTTAGCCTAGGTGCAATTAAAAAACAAAAACAAAACACTTTTCCAGCAAGACACACAAGGTTAATTCAATACTGTAAGTCTATAATCAGAGTGACAGTTTATTATGCATAACTGGAAACAGAAAAACACTCTCTTACATAAATGATTTTGGGGGATTGTCATAAATAAAAAAGTTTTGTAGAAAACTCAAGAAAATACATTAATGCACTTATGCATGTGATATAAACTATATATTTATATAGGGATATATACATGTATACATTTTTTTGCCAACACATTTTAAGCACACGGTTGCCAACCTCCAGGATTGGCCTGGAGTCACCTGGAAACGGCATCCATCTCCTGATGACTATTGAAAGCAATGCAGGAGATTTTAACAGGATATTTTAAGAAAATGACATTATGTCATGTTGGGAAAAAAAATCTCCTGGAATAGCTTCAGTCAGAGTTGGCAACCCTAATTTTAAGACCCTGTTCTCAAATTCATCCCACTGCAGAAGGCCTGCATAAAGCCACCTGTGTTCTGAAGGCCGTGAAATAACCCTATGCATATATGAGGAGATAGGGCACAGATACAGAAATAAAAATGTGCTCTGAACCAACTCCAAAAAGGGCAGCATGTAAGGGGGTTTCCAGAGTGGGCCAGATTAGAGGCCAGTAGATCTGTGTTTATATGGCCTGATGCAAAGCCCATTGAAGTCAACAGAAAAACTTCCTTTGATTTCAACAAGTTCTGCATCAGTCCCATATAGATCTACTGGCCAAGAACCTGTGCACAGGGGCCACAGATACTATTCTAACCTACAGTCTGGAACGGTAACTGTGCTGTAGCCCTTTGGCCTGCCCATCTGTTCTCACACTGGACACTCATCCACAGCTTGATTACTCTATGGGAGGCAGTGTGGCCCAGCAGTTACTTTATGTGAGGTAATGTAGAGAGGGGACTGTACTGGTAGTCAGAGGACAACTGTTTTAATTCTGACTCTGCTACTGACTTGTTATGTTACCCAGGACAAGTCACTCCATCTCTCTGTGCCTCAGTTTCCTCATCAGTAAAACATGGATAATGATACTCACCTTCTTGCCTATAGATCTCACTTTGAGATCTATAGATGGAAAGTGATGTCGAAAGCTAAGTATGATTATTAATACTTGTGCTTTAAGGTGTTTTCCTAAATTTCAAACAGATCTGGTATAACAATCCTATTATAATTAAACTAAATATAGCAGATATAGTGCGGTGGTAAATAATTCAGGAAGAAACCTGGAAACACCCCGGTGAACATATAAAATCCTTTTAAAAACTGGTTATGTACCACCTGCAGTAATTAAATTTACCTAGGTATTTACAGTATTTTGGATTCTAAATATAGGGAATGCTGCTAATGTTGGTAAAAAGTGTACCCTGATGCAGTAAGTACCCATTTTCAATGGCACTATCTGTATAACGTCCATGTTCAGAACATGAGACTTACTTCCTTCAGTCAGACATAGAAAGAATCACACATTTCCTTTGCTCTTAGTGCCATAAAATTAAATTATGTTTTTGTTCTACACAAGCTCTGAAAAAAGTATACTTGTGCAAATCTAAAATATGTAGACACTGGATGTTTGAACTGGGCCCTTTTTGGTCAGTAATTAAGTCTACTAAAAAAATTATAGTCTTTCAAAATACTGCAATTTAAACCCAATCACTGTTGTTATGTATTAAATTAATTTATACAAAACAGTAAGTGTCATTAAGCTATTTCTGTTCAGGAAAAAAAACAGAAAGAACTATTATTTAAACGTCCTTTGAATCCTAAAAGAGTGCAACATCATTTCCCTGGTTCTGTCTCTTCTAAAAATAATGAACTTTCATGGTTCCTGTAGTTGTATATTATTAAATACTTCTAATGTTAATTAGTAAAGGTGTTGCACATTTTACTTTTACATATTTCTTATATCTACTTATTTGGAAGTAAAACATCAAGTGAATTTAGTCTGCACCCCTTTCAGTGCCAGCAAGCATTTTAAATAATAAATCTTGAAAATAAAAAAGACTATGCCTAATAATGAAAAAGAATAAAACTACTTATATAAAGCAAACTGTTCAATTATATTGAGCTCATTTTGTAAAATATTTTAATACATTATTTTAAAGGCAAGTGTTCTGATTTAATGCCTTAATTAATCATATTTCAAAATATTCAAAAATTTCAGCAAATGCTGTCTTATTTTTTTATACCTAGGCCTACTCTTAGGTAAGTGGGTAAGTTGTTTCCATCCATTTGTTGTGACACTATGAATCCAACCATCACCTGCAAATAAGGAAAATATGTATCTTAGAATTCTTTCTTGGTGAATAAGATACTACCTTTTGTTTTGTACAAAGAGCTCTACAGTCTAAAATGTCTAACATAAAAAGAATGGCTACCATGTTAATGAATTAACTACTATAATTTCAGAGTCTTCATGACTTAACTTGTGAGTTCTTTTCTGTCACAAAAGAAAAAGTTAACTACACTGAAATCTGGAGTTAAAAACACAATATGAAATATACAAGTCAAATCAGAGACTATTTTGAAATGACAGGACTATATTCATCAGAATGAAGACTGCTGTGTCCCAGGGACTCTACAAATCTTAAAGTATTCCCACAATATTCCCTCACTTTCTTTATCTCATTTTCTTTCTTTCTTTTTTTCTCTTCCTCCTTCTTTCAAGTCTCCTTTTTGCTTGATCTCCAAGGTGCCAGACAATGAAGAAGGAATTAAGGACTTTATTTTGCATAGTAGATATTTTCATGCAGCAACAGCAAGAGTAACACTGACTACAACCATGATTTCCATAATTAAATATATAAATGATCTTATACCTTAATACAAATAAAATTCCTTAATTTGCAAGGACAGTAGTAATTTTTTGATTATTTGATTAATGCAAAATAGATGTTAAGTGACAGACTTTTTAAAAATGGTTGCTAAAAAGTGATTACATGGACAATCACTCATATCTGTAAAAGACAGAAGACGCAATCTTACAGTCCAAATCATTATCCAGGCAAAACTCTTAAAATGAATGGGAGCGTTGTCTGAATAAAAGAGTGCAGTGTCAGATCCAGAATTTGTCTGTGCAAATCATAGAATCGTAAGACTGGAAGGGACCTCAAGAGGTCATCTAGTCCAATCCCCTTTAATCATGGCAGGACTAAGTACTATCTAGAGCAGGGGTGGGCAAACTTTTTGAGCCGAGGGCCACATCTGGGTGGGGAAACCGTATGTAGGTCTGGGGCAGGGGGTTGGGGGGGAGTATGGGGTGTGGGAGGAGGTGTGGTGTGCAGGAAGGGGCTCAGGGCAAGGGATTGGGGCAGAGAAGGGGTGCGGAGTGTATGAGGGGGCTCAGGGAAGGGGGTTGGGGTACAGAAGGGGTAAGGAGTGCAGGAGGGGGCTCAGGGCAGGGGAACAGAAGGGGTGTGGACTGCGGGAGGGGGCTCAGGGCAGGGGGTTGGGGTGTAGGAGGGATGCGGAGTGCAGGAGGGGGCTCACAGCAGGGGTGCAGGAGGGGTGCGGACTGCGGGAGGGGGCTCAGGGCAGGGGGTTGGAGTATAGGAGGGGGCTCAGGGCAGGGGGTTGGGGTACAGGGTGTACGAGGGGGCTCAGGGCAGGGAGTTGGGGTGCAGGAGGGATGCGAGGTACAGGCAGGGGGCATAGGGCAGGGAGTTGGGGGGCAGGGTGCAGGAGGGGTTCGGGCTCTGGCCTGGTGCCGCTTATCTAAAGCGGCTCCGGGGTGGCAGTGGCACGCACCGGGGCCAGGGCAGGCTCCCTGCATGCCTGCCCTGGCCCCGGCCCCGCGCCGCTCCAGGAAGCGCTGCGGACCCTGTGGGAGGGAGGGTGGAGGGCTCTGCGTGCGTGCTCTTGCCACGCCTCCAGGTACCTCTCCCGAAGCTCCCATTAGCCACGGTTCCCCGTTCCCGGCCAATGGGAGCTGTGGGTGGCGGTGCCTGGAGGCAAAGGCAATGCACAGAGCCCTCTGTCCCCACACCCGGGGGCCGCAGGGACGTGGTGCCGGCTGCTTCTGAGAGTGGCAATCCCACGGGCCGGATCCAAAGCCCTGAGGGGCCAGATCCGGCAGTTTGCCCACCCCGATCTAGAATCTAGATTCTAGACCATCCCTGACAGGTGTTTGTCCAACCTGCTCTTAAAAATCTCTGATGATGGAGAATCCACAACTTCCCTAGGCAATTTATTCCTGTGCTTAACTAGCCTGACAGTTAGGAAGTTTTTCCTAATATCCAACCTAAACCACCCTTGCTGCAATTTAAGCCCATTGCTTCTTGTCCTATCCTCAGAGGTTAACAAGAACAATGTTTCTCCCTCCTTGTAACAACCGTTTATGTACGTGAAAACTGTTATGTCCCCTTTTAGTCTTCTCTTCTCCAGACTAAACAAACCCATTTTTTTCCAATCTTCCCTCATATGTCATGTTTTCTAGACCTTTAATCATTTTTGTTGCTCTTCTCTGGACTTTCTCCAATTTGTCCACATCTTTCCTGAAATGTAGCGCCCAGAACTGGACACAATACTCCAGTTCAGGCCTAATCAGTGCCAAGTAGAGCAGAAGAATTACTTCTTGCGTCTTGCTTACAACACTCCTGCTAATACATCCCAGAATGATGTTCGCTTTTATTTGCAACAGTGTTACACTGTTGACTCATATTTCACTTGTGAACCACTATGACCCCCAGATCTCTTTCCACAGTACCCCTTCCTAGGCACAGTCATTTTCCATTTTGCATGTGTGCAACTGATTGTTCCTCCTTATGTGGAGTACTTTGCATTTGTCCTTCTTGAATCTCATCCTATTTACTTCAGACCATTTCTCCACTTTGTCCAGATCATTTTGAATTTTAATCCTACCCTCCAAAGCACTTGCAACGCTTCCCAGCTTGGTATCATCTACAAACTTCATGTGTACTCTCTATATGTTATTATCTAAATCATTGATGAAGATACTGAATAGAACTGGACCCAGTACTGATCCCTGCGGGACATTTGATATGCCCTTCCATTTGCATAAGTAAATCAAGTAATCAGCCATTTAACTATGTATTTTGTATATGTGTACATTATATGTGCACACACATTAAATACATTCAGATGATAGGTCAAGGCACCTTTGAAAATCTGGCCCTGAATATTTGTGAAACCTGAAACTCCACCATTACCACCAACTGTGCATTTTATCAGTTATACAGGCTACCTTTATTAGAAAAAGAGCTTTGTTGCAGGTTCTCTCACTTTTTACTTGAAGGTTTTGTAGATCAGATTGGAGCAGAATGTGATTAATGTTATGTTTATTCACATATTGTGTTGGAATTATATTTTGTTACTAGTTTTGCACTGGTGCAATTTTATTGTCTTGATGGAGTTATTCCTGATTTAGACTGGCATGAGTGAGACTCTAGCTCTTATTTTATCAGATGGTAAGCTGTTTGGTGAAGAGACGATTTGTTCAACACATATACTCATTGTACTGTGCTATGTCCATCAACAGTGCTATATAAAACAACAATAATAAAAAGTGTCTGAATAAATATTCACATAGAGTGAGAGTCATATAACAAGATCTGGACCAAACATCTTCATGATGAAGTTGAATGTATATAACATCATGGTTAGCACTAAAATGTACGATGGACTCTGTATCTTTTGAATTACTTACTTAGAGGAACATTATCTGAACTCAGTCCACCAAATAGGAAAAGTTTATCATCTGCTATAGGAGTCAAAGTGTGCCATGATCGATCTTTTGGTTTCTCTCCACTAATATGAATTCTTGGTAAAACAAAAAATAAGAAGAGAACAAGTTAAGAAGAATGCTTAAACTGAACTGGATTCGCAGCTCATCATTTTCTAGAATAAGAAGGGGCTCTGTCCTGATTAAACAGGCTACAGTGTAATCAGAGCAAACCTCAGCTGCACTCAATAACACAGGTGTTCAAAACTGAAACAAGAAATTTCTTATAACTGCTCTTTGAAAATAGCCCTTATGATAATGATCTTACACTTATATAGCATGTTTTCATCCCCCAAGATATTTTACAAATCTTAAACTTATGTACGAAACACAGGGACAGCTTTTTTAAACCACTGAAGTGATTATTTAACACGCAAGAACAACTTTAGGATGGGAAGTGAAGAATAATGTGTCCAATTGAAACTGAATAGAGTATTTAAGTAGATAGATTGCAGTTGCTCAAGCTAAAATGTAACCAGGATATGAGAAAAGAAATAGATCTTTAATGACTACAAATGGCTGGGAGATTGGCTTTACTTCTTATCCTCAAGATACCACACTTCCACAGACACAGTGCTCTCTAACAGAATGGCAGGACACAGGTGCATACAGACTTTGGGTGAAGAGTGCCACCTTCTGAGCCACTTTACACATCATCTGAGCCCTTTTAACTATTTCCTGCAACAGCTAGGTGCTTCTGGGGACTCTCCCAAGAACTTGATGCTTAGCTTGTGAGACCTGAGAGAATCACAGAACAAGTTCTGTGATACTTATTGAAAAAAAACCCAGTTACTTACTTTATATTAATCGTGTTCTTCAACATGTTGTCCATGTAGATCTGATTCTAGATGTGCATATGCCTCATGCATGTGAGATAGGAATCGCTGAATAGCAGTGTCCGTTGTGCTGTGCATATCCTCATACTTCCCCACCCTAGGGCATAAATGGCAGAGTGGCCGCAACTATCCCTCAGTTTCCTCACTAAAAAAAAGTGGGGACGGAGGGCAGGTCGTGTGATCCCCCAGATGACAACATTTCAGAGAAGAAACGGTTATTTACTGGAACTGTGGTTCTTCAATTTGTGATGCAGACATGTATTCCACTTAGATGTGTGCACACCCAGCACACCAGAGCCGGAGAAATTTGCCTAGCAGTATCCATAGAGAGGTGGCACTCATGCCTGGTGGCCATAGCCCCTCACCTAGTTACATGAGGTGCTGCTTCCCCAACCCTCCCTCAGTTCATTCGCACTGAACACCCAGGAACGAGACTCTGATGCAGAGGGGACGGAGGGTGGGGTCGTGGAATACACGTGTGCTGAGGGGACGGAGGGTGGGTTGTGGAATACTCGTCTGCATCACATCTCGAAGAACCAGTTAAAGTAAATAACCATTTCTTCTTCTTCGAGTAGATGCAGATGTGTATTCTATTTAGGTGACTCACAAGCAGTAACTCCCCCAGGACACAGGGCTTGGCGCCTGCTTAAACAAGGCCTGCAGGACCACTCCATCAAAGGGTGCATCCACCCTGGAATATGCAGTTATGGCATAATGGTTTGTGAATGTATGTATCAATGACTACGTAGCAGCCCTGCAAATGTCCAATATGGAAATGTCACTGAGGAATGCTATGGACGTTGCTTGCACCCTCGTACAAAGAGCTCGCACTCACTGAGGGAGCTTAGCCAGAGCTATTTCATATGCAGTCTTGATGCAGGATGTTATCCATTTGGAGACTGTCTGTGAAAAGACTGTTTGACCCTTCATGCGATCTGCATATGACACAAACAAACGAGGCAAAGCATAAAACAGTTTAGTCCTGTCCAGTCATCGCCTGACTTCTAAGGTACAGAGATACCGTTCCTCTGGAGATGAATGCGGCTTAGGAAAGAACACAGGTACCACCTGGTTCAAATGAAACTGAGAAACCACTTTAGACAAAAATTTTGGATGCCGTTGTAAGGTCACTTTGTCTCTGGAGAATTGTGTATAAGGAGGCTCTGCCATCAGAGCCTGCAACTCACACGCTCTCCTTGCGGAATGCAGTTTTCTGACACAAAAGCGGAAAGGGACAAATGCCAGGGGCTTGAATGGAGGTTCCATTCAGACCATTAGGACTGAGTTAAAGCCCCACATGGGAACAAGCTCTCAGTCTGGGGGATGTAGATGAAGGAGCCCTTTTAAGAATCTTGCTACCATGGCACTGGAGAAGATTGATCTTCCTGGAATGGGGAGATGAAGTGCCGATAATGCTGCCAAATACACTTCCAGTGAACTAAACACAAGCACCAACACCTGAAGGTGCAGCAGATACTCCAAAATGTCCTGGATAGAGACCAGTGTTGGTTGGATTCCATGGGCTAATGACCACACCAAAAATCACTTTCATTGAGTTGAATAGGGACATCCTGGTGGAGGGTTTTCTATTGTTAAGGAGGACTTGTTGGACAGTCACTGAACACAGTTCTTCCTCCTCATTCAGCCATGCAGCAGCCATACTGTGAGATACAAGGAGTGAGTGCAAGGATCCAAGGATGACCTGAGGGATGATTGGGACCAGCGGATAGGCATAGAGGAGAGCCCACTGCCAGCTGAGGTGGAAAGCCTTGGATAGAGAGCCTGGACTGACGCCCCCTCGACAGCAGAACAGACGACATTTCCTGTTGTCCCTTGTAACAAACAGGTCGATCGTTGGGATGCCCCAAGCTGTGAAGGTGACCCAGAGGACACTTGTCTTCAGGGACCATTTGTGACTCAGGGAAAAATACCCGCTGAGATGGGCCATGAGATGATTATGAACCTTGGATAAGTGAATAGCTATCAGAATAATGGTTTCCTCAATGCAGAACTGCCAAAGCCTGATTGTTTCTAGGCAGAGCAATCTGGAGTGTGCTTCCCTTTGTTCGTTCACATAATACATCACGGTGGTATTGTTGGTAAGTATGTGAACCACTGAGTCTCTGATATGGTCCTGAAAAGTGTGACATTCATTGTAGATGGCCTGAAGCTCCAGCATATTGATATGGAGTAAGGCCTCCTGCTCCTACCACAGTCCCTACACTTTCAGTGACCCCAAGTGTGCCCCCCATCCCATCAGGGAGGCATCAGTAACAATTGACCTGGTTGGGGAGGACCAGACAAAGGAAACATGTTGCCAAATGTTCTCTGGATGCATTCACTGCTGCAAGGAGTTCAGAGGAGACAGATGAACCAGTCTGTCTAGAGGGTGAAGAGTAGGATGGTAAATCATCTTGAGCCACATTTGAAGGGGGGAGAAGGCACAACCTTGCAAACTGCACCACCTGCATGCAAGTAGACATGTGGCCCAAGAGCCTCAGACACATCTGAACTGCCATGGAAAGCTGAGACTGCAGACTGAGGCAATAGTCTGAAAACGGTCAGTCAGCAGAAATGCTTTCAATGTTGTGGAATCTAACAGGGTCCGACTGAACTCGATTTTTTGACTGGGAGCCAAGGTTGACTTCCCAGTGTTTAGGCTGAGACCCAGGTGCTTGAGCAAAAGCAGCGTGGTGCCAACGTGAGTAAGAACTTTCTCTCTAGATCTGCACCTCAGCTGCAGGCAGTACCGAAGCCAGTGTGCTCCACAGGGCTGTAGTCAGTTCAAGGAGCACATCACTGATAGGGAGGGTGACTCTCCCAGGGGCAGATGGCTGCAGGATATCCACTAATTTGTGCAAGAGAACACCACTGGGATACTGAGGGAAGCAAGCTACACACTGCAGGAGGTCTTGGTACATCTTAAATTTATCTGGTACCGAAGGGAAGGATGAGCCAGGCAGCACAGAACTGTCTGGAGACAAAGACGAGGCCCTTAACTGAGCGAAAGCAAGATACTGTTCCAGTGCGGACAGAAGGACCGCCGGTGCCTGTGGTCACCACTGCAGACCTGGTTGGCAATCTGACCTTCGAGCGAGATGAAGAGTGGGAGCATCCGACAGATTCTATGGAGGCCTGACATGGATTAGGCATTGGTGACCAGTAGGCACCGGGTCAGGGGCCTCCATCCTGACCAGGAGATGAGCGCCAATCTTGGTAATGGTCCACCAGTGGTCCCTGATGCTGGTCAAGCATTTGAGAGTGGGAGGATAACAACCCCAACTCAGATGCTGAGGAATCTCGGGATCCAGGAGATAAAGACAGAGCGAGACCAGAGGGAGGGAGTAACTGGTCTGACTCTTTCTTTGCCCAGAACGAGGCAGGAAGCGGTGCTGCCAAGGGAAGCTGTACCGTTGGTACCAAGTATGCTAATGCCGGAAGCAGTGTCAGTCCCAAAGTCAACAGCAGTACCAGAAAGCAGTACCAGAGTGTCTGGCTATACCGATGTTAAGGGCACAGAAAGCTGCCACCGAAGCATTTGCGGTGCCGACGAGATTCCCAGTACAGAGGTCCCTTGTACTGATCCTGATACTGGCCCTGCTTCCTGTGGAAGGGGAACATTGGGGTGCAATGCCAACAGACCCAAGGCTTCAGCAGCTCATTCAATCAACAGGACAGACAGAGAAGATCTGTAGCTGCCTGGTACACGGCCGACATGGAAACCAGTCAGTGCCAGCATCTCTCTTGTCAGCACCGGACTCAATGCACACCTGGAGGATGGAACCAGAGTCAATTGTATGGGGTTTCTAACCTCTGCACTTGGTGCGGGGGAAGGATTAGACAAACCCGTGCCATCGCATGCGCTGGCACCAACTCCCTGCCAATCCAAGCTTTTTCTGGAGGAGGTGGAAGAGTCACACTGAGATTTGGCCAACCTTGCTCGGAGACTTTTTGGGACATTAGGGAGGTTGCTTGGACCTCTCCCTCCCCCTTTCCCTCTCTTCTCAGAAACTGGAACCGCTCTCTCTCTCCTCATCCTCTCCTCTCCCTGTGGAGAAACCAAGAAGGGACAGAGTTGGACCCTTGGGCAGTGTTCCCTCTAATTTTTTAAGTGCATGTGCAGAATGAATTTTGTTATGTGCACCAATATAGAGGTGATGTGTGGCAGGGGTTTGGCCAAGGGGTTCGGAGAGTGGGAGGGGGCTCAGGGCTGGGGCAGAGGGTTGGAGAGCGGGCTCTGGGCTGGGGGTGTGGGCTCTGGGGTGGGGCTGGGGATGAGGGGTTTGGAGTGTGAAAGGGGGCTGAGGCTTGGGGCAGAGGGTTGGGATGCAGGGGGTGAGGGCTCCAGCTGGGGGTGAAGGCTCTGGGGTGGGGGCGGGGATGAGGAGTTCAGAGTGCGGGAGGGGGCTCTGGGCTGGGTCAGGGGGTTGGGGTGTGGGCTCTGGGTTGGGGCCGGGGATGAGGAGTTTGGGGTGCAAGCTGCCCCAGGGCCGGGGCCAGAGGACTCCCCGCAGCCTTCTCCCCGCTGGCAGCATGGAGCTCCGGGGGAAGGGCCCCTGGCCTCTCCCCACCAGCAGCACGGAGCTCTGGGAGACGGGCCCCTCCCCTCTCTCCCTCCCCGCTGGCAGCACAGTGCTCTGGGGGAGGGGCCCGCAGCAGCCCTGCAAGCCCCAACTTGCTCCTCTCCCCATGCCCCGCCCATGCCCTACCTCTCTCCTCTCCAGGCCCCTGTGGCTGCGTGGCCCTTTATAGCCTGCTGCGCGCCCCTTACAGCCTGCTTCACAGCTGCGCAGCTTAGAGGGATCTTAGCCCCTGGGCCCCACCCTCATTGTGTCCTTGAGCCCCATCCCCCAAAGAGGAAGAAGGGGAGGATTGGCCCTAGGAAAGCTGCCCTCCTATGAAGTTTAGGGCTTGGTCAGTCCCAGGCCTGGATGTCCTTCCCAGGATGATCCTCCTTCTCTTCTACCTCTTCTGTTGCATTCCCTCTCTCCACCTCCACTGCTGCCTTCATTTGCGCCTCTGGCTTCTCCTTCCCCACAGACTGCGCAGTGAGGGTCTAACAGACGGCAAGCCGTGGCAACTGTCAGTGAGGTCTGGGGCGCTGGATTCACTGCCCAAGCTGCATGTTGAGCTACACCTATCCTGTGTAGACCCTGCTGGTGCACTCTACATACTTAGCATCATAGTTCAGGGCAACTGCACCTGTATTCCCCTTCTATGGTCCCCTGAAGGCACCCACTCTAGGCTCCTGGCTCCTCAGCCATCACTTCTCTTTGACAGACACCTGCACCTCTCTCCCTCCCGACCAGGGTTTTTCCAGGCTGCACAGTTCCCCGGGTACATTGTGATAGCTCCAGCAAGCCAGATTGACCAACCAGGCCAGTCTGTGCTTTATTTTCTAGATTTAAGCCTGAATCTAGGATAATTGCTAGCAGTTATAAGTTACCAAACAGCTCTTTATAAGCCAGCACATTATTCTTAAAGTGAAAGCATTACAGAGAAACCATATTAAAGCAATAAAAGAACCTACAAACATGCTAAAAAGCTTACCAGAGATCACCCCCAACTCCAACAAGAGCTCTTGTAGGAGTCTGTCCTTCAAACTCCACAAAGGGGTTTCCCTGTGGTTACAAGTTCATAACAGCCTTAGCTCAGAACAAGCATCCCCATGAATAGCTTTGGGCCTTTGGTCTTCAGATTCCGGAAACAGATAATTAGTAGACAGTGGTCCTCCCCTCCGGGAGTAGCTTCAAAAGGCTGAGATTCTGCATAACCAGAGGAAGAAAATTTGCATTCACCTCCCCCTAGAAATGTTACATACAATCCCAGCTCACAATAATGTATATAAGCTATTCATTTAATACAGTGGACCCCCCAAAGCTACTTAAACTTAATTCAATAAGGTCTCTAATGGATATGGCAGGAATTGCCTTATCTGTCACACCTACAGTGTATTAACATAGTCCATCAGGGTCCACATGGGGTAGTCAGAACGCAATATGCAGCCTGTGGTCTGGACAGTGAATCCACCAGCACCCCAACACATTCAAAATCGCCACAGCTTGCCTCCCATCAGAACCTCACTGTTTACTCTGTGCATATGCCATAGAGATGGTGGAGAAAAATGCTCCCTGTGGCCGAGGCGCTATTTGCTGTGTTTGTCGGAATTGAGTGGTTGAAAGTGACAAACAGATATTTGTGTGTATGTGTATAATGTGTGTGTGCTTGCAAAATAGTAGATTTAAGCCTGAATTAGTAATTTTGTAATTACATATAAAAATCAGGAGGATTATGAAAAATTAGGAAGGGTTGGCATCTCGGATATTGGCATGATACTATTCAGGGTTGATGACAGATTGTCTACTTACAAAGTCTGCTAAATCATTGTTGGCTCCTGTGAGATGGAGATTTATTGGGGTTATCCCATGTTTTTGACACCATGTCCACAACTTGATTCTGTGCTGGCAAAGGGGTGGTGAGTGGGCACCTACTTGCTTATTTACATAAAACATTTCAGATGTGTTGTCCGTGAGATCCTGCATAGCAGAATTCTTTAAAACAGGTAGGAATGCTGTGCAAATTAATCTGATCGCTTGTAATTCTAGAATATTTATGTGTAGGATCATGTTCTTTTGAACCCAAATTCCTTGTATTTGGAGACGGTCCAGGGGTATGCCCCAACCTGTTCCTGATGGATCTGTATCAGTGTCTTTTAAGGAGGCAGTGTAGAGAAGGGGACTCCATTCTGAGCATTCTTGGGTCGGACCAACAATTCAATGACAGAATGTGAGTGGGAATCACAATGTGCACGCTCATTTGATGATCCAAAGAGTGAAACACGAACCTTAGCCAATCTTGTATTGCATGTAGATTAAGTTTGGCTACTGGTGTCACATACATGCATACTGACATGTGATTTAGGAGTCTGAGGCAGGTTCTTATTGTGGTTGGTGGATTCATTTTGATGCTGGTGGTCATCTAGTGAGGGTGAAATCTGTACTCAGAAAGGTATGTGTAACAAGGCAGGTCCTCCTGGAGTGTCCCCTCTGGCTAGAGGTGCCACAGCCTCAGTGCTCCAACATACAGGGCTTCATAAACTCCATCTTCAGGTTTTTGTTCAATAATGCCTTTACTATGGGCTAATTTATTAACATAAATGCTTCAAAATAACCCCCCAACGTATAGTCCATCATCATAATACAAAAGCCAATCTCTTCTTCAGTCTCCCTTTTTTAATCAGATTGGCGGGTACCAAAATTTCTTGCAGGTGTACCCTAGCCAAACTCGAAGCCCAAATGAAAAGTGCAAAATAAACAGAGAGTCTGCCTGCCTTGCGTTTAGCAAAAATGCAAAAGTAACCAAGGTCTGCCCACACTGGGCTTATGTTCTTAGTCCTTCCTGGGTTCTCCTACAGATCAAAATTATTCTCTTGGACTTCCTTCTCCCTGAAGGAGACAAGCTCAAAGATGTCAGCCGGCAAACTTCCCTCCACTGCTGTCCTGATTCTGAGCTTTCTCGACTCTTAAGCTCTTAGGTTATCCTGGGTTCTTCCCAGCTCCCTGTTACTTGTCTGGAACACCAGCCCATATGATTGTTTACCTGGATATTCCTTCTCCGTTGGTTCAAAAGAGGTCAGTGGGCAAACTTCCTCTGCTGCTGTCCTGGCTCTGTGCTTTTACCAACTCTCTTCCTGCAACAACTCTCCACTATTGCTCTCTGGAAGAATTCCAGCAGCTTGCTCTCTCTTGGGACCTTCCACCAAATCCAAACTGCCCCTTCTTGTCTCCCCCTTCCCGATTGCTGCCTGACCCTTTATATATGACTGGTGTCTTCTCTTCAGTCCCATTAGAAGGCAATTTACCAGGCACAGGTGGATGGGCCTGCTGCCTCTTAAAGGGGCCAGTCCCCCTATGACAGTATGCTTTTGTAAATATGGATTTGATTAAGGCTTCTGTAAACTCTACTGTCCATAATGGG
This sequence comes from Emys orbicularis, assembly GCF_028017835.1. Classification (NCBI taxonomy): domain Eukaryota; kingdom Metazoa; phylum Chordata; order Testudines; family Emydidae; genus Emys; species Emys orbicularis. The sequence goes on along the minus strand of NC_088686.1, from coordinate 6,902,972 downwards.
TTGAGGGAGGATTTTTTGTAATTCATCACGAGGCCCAGCTATCTGAAGAAGTGAAAGACATAGTTCAGGGCTGTGACAACTTCCTGATGAGACTTGCCTTTGATCAGCCAATTGTCTAGATATGGATAGACGTGAATGGCATGTCTCCTCAGATGGGCCACCACAACAGCTAGGCATTTTGTGAAGACTCTCGATGTTGTGGACAGGCTGAATAGTACAATCTTATATTGGTAATGACTGGGCTCTACTGTATATCAAAGATAATTCCTGTGGGCTGGATGGATTGCAGTATGGAAGTACATGTCTTGAAGATCAAGAGCCACAAACCAGTCTTCAGCCTGAAGAGAAGGGGGGAGGGATAGCTCAGTGGTTTGAGCATTGGCCTGCTAAACCCAGGGTTGTGAGTTCAATCCTTGAGGGGGCCACTTAGGGATCTGGGGCAAAATCTGTACTTGGTCCTGCTAGTGAAGGCAGGGGGCTGGACTCGATGATCTTTCAAGGTCCCTTCCAGTTCTAGGAGATGGGATATCTCCATTTAAAAAAAAAAAAAAAAAAAGGGATGATGGAGAATGTTACCATTCTGAATCTTAGACGGTGTATATATTTGTTCACTCTTCTCAGATATAGGATAGGACAAAGACCCCCTTTTTTCTTTGGAAGTTAAGTATTGCATGCCAGCTAATAGGGGCACTGCCTAGCTGTGACTTAGAAGTGACCGATCCCATTTTAGATGTTAATACCCTTTTTTCAAGGTCTGAAATTTCTCTCACTGAGATCTCAAGAAGATACAACTTTAACCAAGTGTCCTTGGATTTCCTTGTTCTGGTAAAAAAAAGAATGGCAAACTGAACAGTGGTCTGGCACCCAGTTCTTGTTAAGACAAAAAGGTAGTGGTTATGGCTGACTGTAAGAGGAATGAGTCCATCACAAGAAGCCCAAAGGCTTAGAATCTGCCACTGTAGGTTACAATAGTGGTGCAAAGCACCAGAGAAAAATTAAATGTTTAAAAAAAAATTAAAGAAAAAAGATGATTTGACTGGGAAATTAACCCTAACTGACTAACTAGATGACAAATATCAAAGGAGAAGAAATTTCCACTAAGTGGTAGCAGCAGACACTGGTTGTTTTGTCTCGCTGCAATGGACAACAAGGAACTGAGGGGGTGATCATGGCCGCTCTACATTGGATGGTGGTGAGGGGAGCAAGACCATGCAGGTGCAGGAGTGGCCCAAAGGACACTGTTGTTCAAAGATTCTGATCTTGTGCAAAAGACACGTGCACTTAGAGTGGGATCCACATGGACACACACTCGAAGACACTATATTCCCCTGCCTTGCATGAAATGACAGTTAGGCAACGTAGGGAAGAACAGACACAATGGCCATCAAACGTCAGTTCCTATTTGTCTAAAACAGCTACATGAAAATCAATATATAAACAGTGACTCCTCTTCTCTAGTGGGTTCTATCATAAATGCTCCCTACCAAGCGTAATAATAGGAAGCAAAAAAATAATTTGACAAACTTTATCAAAAAGTAAATATTTATGAAAGATTCTTCCCTTGTAAATTCTCCTCTTTGGGGGTGTTCTTAAATGTTTGTCTCGATATGATATACATTAAAACCTTTCCCCAATCTAGACTATAAAGAAGAGTCTTATCTACATAACATAAGACCTATAGAGACTGTAATGTTAAAAAGACATATGAAAGTAAAATTTCAGTATAATCTGTGGTAATTTGCCCATATCTGAAAATGAGGCAACTAAATCACTAAAAGCAGTGCTAAAAATTTGCCTGATAGCATCAGTGGTCCTTGGAGCACAACAGAGAACAGTTTAGTAACCACTACAAATTAAATTAAATTGAAATAATAATGTAACAGCTGTTGAAATAGTTCAAAAACTCCCATTCTCTTCCCAGAAAAGCTACTATAATAGCATTAAAACCTACTGTTAAATAGTTCCAATCTGTTATGTATAACTAAGTGGCACATGGCCAAACTTACCTTCCAGACCAAATCCAAGTGTCTAAATTCAGACAGTGCAAATCACTCATTCTAGTTTGCTAAAACAAAACAACAAACAAAAAACTGCTCAAAAACAGGTGTTTTAAATTAGGCATATGATAAAGTAGAGTATTTCAGAGATCTTCCTAGATAGAATGTTACTTAAACACATAGTATGAAAAGAAATTTGTACCCATGTAGCTCAGCACAACAGTCTGAAAATTCCCCAGATCAGAAGAGAGGGTTACTCACCCTGTGCAGTAACTGAGGTTCTTTGAGATGTGTGTCCCTGTCGGTGCTCCACTTTATGTGAGTCTGCTTCTCTGCGCCTGTGATCGGAGATTTTCAGTAGCAGTGCCCATTTGGACCGCACACGCACTTCCCCATCTCGCGCTGCTTTTGGAGATTATATAGCACTCTGCAGCCAAACCACCTTCAGTTTCTTCTCTACCGCATAGTCCATGTCTGAACTCCGAAGTAATGGGGAGGAGGGTGAATAGTGGAACACCCATAGGGGGACACATCTTGAAGAACTCAGTTACTGCACAGGGTGAATACCCCTTTCTTCTTCAAGTAGTGTCCCATATGGGTGCTCCACTTTAGGTGACTGGAGAGCTGTGCCCCTCATTGGAAGGATGGGGTTTTGGAGTTGGATTCGTGAGCAATGATAAGACAGTCAGTCATAAGAGAGCATCCGATGTCGAGTCCTGCACAATTGCATAGTGCTCTGTGAATGTATGGGCTGATGCCCAAGTGGCTGCTTTACACATTTCTGTAATTGGTACATTGTTCAGGAAGGCTATAGAGGTGGAAATTGATCTCGTGGAGTGTGTTCGAGTTCCTGGGCAGGGGGAGGGTTTGCAAATCATATTGACTATAGCAGAGGTGAATGCAACTGGAAATCCATTTTGAAAGCCTTTGTTTAGATATAGCTGAACCTTTTGATCTTTCAGAAGGGAATAATTTTGGCATATAAGTCTAACATGTGGAGCATGGACTCCTTTTTATTCCCATGTGGCTTGGGGAAGAATGATGGGAGGTAAATAGCCTGATTCAAGTGGAATGAGGAAGGTATTTTAGGTAGGAACTTTGCATGTGATCATAATATATCTTTATCTTTGAAGAAAATTGTATATAGCGGGTACATCATGAGAGCCACTATTTCCCCCACTCTTCAAGTGGATGTGACAGCTATGAGAAAGGTTATCTTCATAGATAGATGTATGAGTGAGCAGGTTGCCATGGGCTCAAACAGTAAGGCATCGTAGCACCAGATTAAGGTCCCAAGGTGGAGTGGGATCTTGTCAAGGGTAGAGATTCCAAACACTTGTGAGGAACCGTTTTGTTACAGGCTGGGTAAATACTGAATGTCCGCTAATCTTGCGGTGGAAAGCCATAACAGCAGTGAGATGAACTCTAATTGAACTTGAGGATAGTCCTGATTTTTTTAGTCCTAGGATATAGTTAGGGCCCTACCAAATTTACGGCCCTGAAAAATGTGTCATGGACTGTGAAATCTGGTCGCCCCCCAGGAAATCTGGTCTTTTGTGTGCTTTTACCCTATACTATATAGATTTCACGAGGAGACCAGTGTTTCTCAAATTGGGGGTCCTGACCCAAAAGGGAATTACAAGGGGGTTGCAAGGTTATTTTAGGGAGATTGCAGTATTGCCACCCTTACTTCTGCGCTGTCTTCAGAGCTGGGTAGCCAGAGAGCGGTGGCTGTTCACGGGCCCCAAGCTCTGAAGGCAGCGCCCCACCAGCAGCATTGCAGAAGGGTGGCAATTCCATACCGTGCCACCCTTACTTCTGCACTGCTGCTGCTGGTGGCTCTGCCTTTAGAGCTGGAATCCCAGCCAGCAGCTGCCGCTCTTCAGCTGCCCACTGAAGGCAGTGCCGCCGCCAGCAGCAGCGCAGAAGTAAGGGTAGCAGTACCACAACTCCCCCTTACAATATCCTTGCAACCCCCCCCCAACTCCTTTTTGGGTCAGGATCCCTACAATTACAACACTGTGATATTTCAGATTTAAATACCTGAAATCATGACATTTATTATTTTAAAAACCCTATGACCATGAAATTGACCAAAATAGACCGTGAATTTGGTAGGGCCCTAGATATAGTCCAGTATCAGTGGCAAGGGTGAAGTGATAGCCAACGTGTGTCTGCTGGCGCACCAAATGTGGAATCTCTTCCATTTGTGCAGGTAAGTAGACCGCATAGTCAATCTTCTCTGCTATTTAATAGTATCTCCTTTATGTCTTCAGAACAGGTCATCTCAGTATTCTGGAACCATGCAGGAGCCATGCCTTCAGGTGGAGGATCCCTAGGTTTGGGTGGCGAGTCTGGCCTGCATCCTGAGACAGGGGATGTGAAACAGGGTGAAGAATGACTGGTGGGCATACTGTCATCCGTACAAGATAAGGGACCCATGTTTGTCTGAACCATGTTGGGGTTATTAAGATGACTCTGGCTTGTTCCTCTTTTATTTTGCATATTACTTTGGGTATTAAGGGGATCGGTGGAAAGGCGTACAGCAGATGTGTGTCCCATTTGATGAGGAAGGCAACCCCCAGAGAACAGTAGCTCAGTCCTGCTCTTGAACAGAAATGTGGGCATTTGATGTTCTCGGGTGTGGCAAAAAGGTCTGTACTTGGGAATCCCCAACATCTGAATAGCTTGTATAGGATCATAGTATCTATCTCCCACTCGTGTTCCTGTGAGAATTTTTTGCTTAGTGTGTATACTGTGGTGTTGTAATCGCCCGGTAGGTAAGTCACTGAGATGTTGATGTTGTGGTGAATGCATCAATTTCATAATTTCAGGGCTTCAACACACAAAGATTATGACTTTGCTCCCCCTTGACGGTTTATGTAAAATATGGAAGCAATGTTGTCGGTCATTATCCTTATGTCCTTGTTTCTGACCAGTGATAAAAATTGTGAACATGCATTCCGGACTTCTTGGAGTTGCAGTAGGGTGATGTATAAAGTTGACTCTGAAGTTGACGTGTACTCTGTAATTTTGCAAACGTGCTCCTCAACCCAACAGAGACGTGTCTGTTGTCAGTATTAGTGACAGAGGTGGTTCTGTGACAAACATACTTTGTGGGGCTTTGTCCACCAGTCTAGTAAGCTTTTGACTGTGACTGTCATTGAAAGACACTTGTTCAAATTGTGTCTGTGCGTACTGTATACTGTCCTGAGCCACTCGTGAAGGCAGCGCATATGTAGTCTGGCATGTCTTACAACAAAGGTGGTCACTGCCATATGTCCTAGTTGTAAGCATGTTCTGGCTGATACCTGTGGGCTGGTTTGCACTGTAGAGATCAAATTGATTGGGGGGGGTAAATCTGTGAGTTAGTGTGACGGGGGGGACTAGGCCCTGAGGCCTCCTGTTGGAGGCCTCACGGTCCTGCCACATCTCCCCCCACCCTGAAAAGGGCAGTGGAGAGAGTCCTCCAAACTGCCTAGAATGGCTGTGTGGGACGCAGCCAAACAGAAGGGGCTGCAGGGAGCAGCCAATCAGGGCCCAGCAGGCTAGTATAAAAAGAGCTGCAGGGTCAGAGTGAGTTCAGTTCCTGGAGTTGGAGGAGTGTGGGTGGTATGCCTGGCTGGCTGAGGGAACTACAGGACCTTGAACAGAGCAGTGCTAGCAGAGATGGGGGAGGGGAGCAAGACGGCGTTCTGGGCTGGCTGCTGGGACTCAACCAGGACAAGGCCCTGAGATAATGGTGAAGAATGTGCTGGGGCCAGGGAAAGTGGCCCAGGGAATTGTAGCAGTGATGCAGTTTATTTAAAGGAATGCAGTGGATGGCTGCTATCTATAAGGTCCCTAGGCTGGGATTTGGAGTAGTGGGTGGGCCCGCATGTTCCCCCTGCCACCACCATTAGCCATTGGGGAAGTGGCCTGGACTTTTGATGCACCCCAGAAGGGGGAACTGAATTCTTTTAGTGGCCCAGCAGGAGAGCTGGGTCCAGAAGGGCCCCAAGAGGGCGAAAACGTTGTCTCCAGGGAGGGAGCCTTGGGGCACAGTTCTATGCCAGAGCAGGGACAATTTGAGAAGGGGCTGAGAGACCGTTTGAACCAGAGTACTATGATAAGCCCTGCTGGACTGATTGAAGAGCAAGCCCAAGGATAGGGCTGCAGGTAAAGAGATGTTACAGAGGGCACTGAGAGAGGCCCCTGTTGGACTTGTACACCGGAAGGGGTTTGCTTTTTATTTCAAATACAGACTATGTGTGACTTGGCTGGAGGGCTCAGTTGCTGAAGACTCACTGCAAGGCATATAGAAAGGGTGGGCACACGCACTCTGCCAAGGGGGGTGCTTGCGAGAGGTGAGTGCCACCCTGTTACAGTTGGCAATGAGGTTTTGGCCTCTACATTGAGGTAGGCCCCAATAAATTCTAGGTGCTGTACAGGTATCAGTATTGATTTTTGAATGTTTGGTTGGAGGCCTACTTGTGAGGAAAGGGCCATTGTCCTTTGTGTTGCTGCTATGGCATCTTCTCGAGAGGGGGCTTTGAATAAACAAATCATTCAAGTATGGGAATATCATAATTCCCTGTTTGCAGAAGTGCATGGAGAACACTCTGGGTGCCACAGAAAGGCCAAACAGAAGTACCTTGTACTGGTAGTGATCCTGCTCCAGAACGAATCTGAGGAATCTCCTGTTTGATGGATGTATGGTGATGTGGAAATATGCATATTGGAGGTTGAGGGTTAAGAACCAATCCCCCGTTCCAGTGCTAGGATTATTGTTGCTAATGTGACCATTCTGAATTAGTGTACTTTGATGAGTTTCTCAAATCTAGAATGGGTCTCCACTGACCGTTCTTTCTCGAGATTAAGAAATAGTTGGAATAAAAGCCCACCCCTCTGTGTTGTATCGAAACAGGTTCAACAGCACCCAAGGGCAGGAGGTGGTTTATTTCCTTCCATAAAAGGTTCTAATGAGAAAGGTCCCTGAAGTAGGATGGGGAGAGGGCGGGAAGGAGGGAGGGAAATAAATTGAACTGAGTATCTGGTGCTGATAATTTCTAACATCCACTTATCTGAGGTGATGCCATATTGGGTAGAATGGGGTCAGGCAGTCTCCAAACTGATGGTGGTTGCAGCAGATGGGACTGGGGAAAGCAGTGGAGGTGAGATGGAGGTGGCCTACATTTCGTAACCCTCTGTCTTTGCAAATCATATGGTCTCTGCAGAGGAATGTATGGAGCAGGTCTCTATCACTGTGCAGAATTATATGTATTTGGGCTTCTCTTTTGCGCAGGCATGTAGATACGTAAAGACTGAATCCTTTAAGGAATGAAGGGATTCATCCATCTTGTCCACAGTTTCGATTCTTTGAAGGGAAGATCTTCAACCATAGATTGTATCTCTTCAGGAAATCCTGAGAGGTGAAGCCATGACGCCCTTCGCATGACTACAACTGGAGACATCTATTGGGCAGCTGGGTCGGCTGTGTCTAAGGAAGCTTGTAAGGCCATCCTAGCCAGAAGGTGACCTTCGAGATAATTGCCTAGAATTGTTGGGTTTCCCACCCCCCAAAGATGACTAAATTTATTGAGTCATATTTGAATAGTTGGTGTAACTGAATTTGGCCATCAGTGCTTCATAATTGGCAATTTAAAATTGCAGAGTCGCTGATAAGTAGGCCTTGCACCCAAAATGGTCTAACCATTTCCAATCTTTATCATATGGGGTACTTCTAGTATGCATGTTGCCTGCTCCACTCATTCACTGCCTTGACCACCAACTAATTTGGAGAGGGATGTGAAAATAGAAACTCCATGTCCTTAGAGGGGACATAATACTTTTTGTCTGTTCTTTTGCAGGTGGGTGGTACTGTGGCAGGTGTCTGCTAGACAGCCTGAACTGGGTCCATCAGAGCCTCATTTATGGGGAGTGCAATTTTTGATGAAGTTGATGTTTGGAGTATATCCAGTAACTTATGTTGAGAGTCTATAACTTCTTCCAAAGATATGTGTAGTGAGTCTGCAATTCTCTCAAATAGTTCTTGGAACTGATTAAAATCATTGGCTGTCGGTGGAGAAGGCATGATAGTATTTTCTTATCCTCTCCGGACAAGGCTGGTTGGTGGGGTGGCTTCCTGATCCAGCCTCTCCTCCTGGTCCTCAAAAGTCTTGTCCTGAGGTTGGGGGGGGGGGAAGTGGGGTCTACTTAACGAGGCTGATGGGGAGCGTCTTGAGCTCTCTATGGGTGCTAGGAGGCCTGGAAAATTGTTGCCTGTATGTAAGCCCATGGATCCCAGTAAGGCCATTGTTGTCGGAATGGCATGCGTGACATCCATGTATGTCTGTACCATCTATGTGCATAACCCTCAGGCTGATATCTGGTCTTTACCAATGGGTCTGGTCTAGTAGTTGTCTGAGGTGGGGAGAGGAGTATTGATGAGAAAGAAGTAAATATCCTTTTCCTCATCATCGTCCTCCTCACTAGATAAGGGAGAAGATCTGGATGGTGGTGTTGAATGTGACCGTGCCGAGCACACTGGGGATGTGATGTGTACCAGAGCAATATCGGTACTGAGGAGATTCCAGTATTTCAGATACCAGTAAGTTGTAGCCTTTTATTTTATTTCAAGTGAATTTTGTAATGTGGTATTACAACACCCTGGGTTCGGCTCTGGTGGCTACAGTTTCAAGCTCAGAGTGAAAGTCACCTCTGCTACTTGTTTTAGACTTAGAGTCTCTAGGAACACAAAGACCAAGGATAGTGACACTCATACATTTACAAGTACAAGGTTTAGTCTGTGTTTCAAGTTTTATTAAAGTTATGATTACCCAAGCATACAGAAATCCTATAAAGACCTATGCCCAAGTTACAAATATACATCCTTAACGATATTCTTAAGCCCTGATGGCTGCCTTGCCAATTGATCATCAGTAGAGGGATGGTTCCTGCTGGAGTTTTCCCATAAGGAACTCAACTTTCCCAATCTGGGCACCCTCTTTTTATAATGTGATTCTGACTATACCTCATTAGCATTTATGGATATAGGGCACCCTGTGATTAGGGCATGTGTTAGAAAAATGTGACTACCAGGTATCTTGTAAGCAAAAAATTACTCTTACTGTTAATTTTTTGCAATACCACCCATACACACATCTTTTCCTGTAATCTTGTAGCCTAGTATGGCTAAGCTAAAATCCTACAGGCCTCAGCCTGTACGCCTTGTGTTTCAGCCCTACTTACTTAGATACATAATATATACTTATCCCTTCTGGCTACCAATCAGTCTTATATTTCTATAATCCTACAATTTAAATCTATTGAGAATACAATGATTATATATGACATAGCATGTTAATCATAACATAACACAATACATGAATGATAAAATGAACGAATTGGCTATAAAGTCCTTCTGAAAACAGAATTCTTGTGGTACCACAGGGAGACATTAGCAGTAGTACCACTCTAGTTGAAGTGGTTGTCAGTGCCAATGGGGCTCTGTGCTCCGCTGAGGGATTGGTAAATTGTTGCGGTGCCAATCTGCTTGGTGCTGCATGTCTGAGTGGCTCAGTCAATACCAGCATGGAAGAGCTAGGCTTATCGCTGCCACTCCTTTCTGAGTCCACCCTCTTAGGGTCCTTGGCGTTAACGGTACCAGCGATACTTGAGGATCCCACCGACTCAAAGGTGTTCAACCTTGCTCTGGCCAGTACCCATGTCATCAAGCACGCTGGGGATCTTTTCTTTTTAGCATGTTCCCTGGTAGAAGAGGTTGTTGTCCTCTTCTTGGTGGCCTTTTGTGAGGATTGCAGCAGTTTCCTCTGTGAGGGAAGCAGGGAATGTTTCTCTGAACCGGTCATTGGGGTCAACGGGGACCAGTGCTCAGAGGGAGTCTCTGGGCCCGGGTTGGAAGCTGGACGCAGCGAGCTCTCCATCATGGTAAATTTTAACTTGAACACTTTGACTTTTCTGCTGCATACCTTGAGGTTGAGGCAATGTATATACTTTTGTGGTGTGCGTGCCTCTCCTAGACAGCAGATGCATCAAGAGCACCCATCGCTGATGGGGACAGCCTCCCGGCAAGAGAGACACTGTCTGAATTTGGAGTATCCGGGCATGTCCCTCTTTCCTGGTATCTTTCCCTAACGGGAAGGAGCATTGCGGAGAAAACTACTCTACACACTACTCTACACACTACTCTACAGATAACAGATTCTTAGCAGAATTTTTTTTTTTAAAAACAAGAAATAAGTAAATGAGGGAAGAGCATAATTCTAACTAACTCTATCACTACAACAATAACAACACTAAAGAACAATACTAAATAGGCTCTGCTGGAACTCTGTCTCAGGCCAAAGGCAGTAGAGAAAGAAGGAACTGAAGGCACTTTGGCCACACAGTGCTATATAGCCACCAAAAGCGGCACGAAATGCGGCATGTGCAGCCCAAACGGGCACAGCTACCAAAAATCTCTGATCACAGGCACAGGGATGTAGACTCACCTAAAGTGGAGCACCCATATGGGATACTACTTGAAGAAGAAGCATTTCTTATCTTTTGTAAAAAGAGTCTATTTGAAAATAAACTGCTGACACTTGCCTCCTTCCTAGAAAGTTTTATGACAATAGCAATATGGGGCCAGTTTCCTACTTCTTTGAGCAGTGTTTTAAGTTTATTATTTAAAAAAAATATTTAAGTATTATCCATAATAGCTGTAGTAAGTGTTACAATGTGGGTAGCATTCTGCGTATAATTTAATTTTACTTTTTTTTTTTTCTCATTTTGGCCAGATCTATTGATTTACTATCTATTTAGGCCCAGATTTAAGGTGCCAAAATACCTTTAAAAATATGGCACTTGCTGACTCCTGCTTTCTGGAATGTCCTGGAATGCATTATATTGGGGGAAGAGAGAGAGAAGAAAGGGGAGAGAGCAATTGGTAATATCCTATATTTCTTCTTTGTTTAGATGAGACAGCACATAAAAACCACTAAATTAAAATGTACCACTTGCTATTATTTCATTCACTGAAATAGAAAAAATAAGTGGTTCGATCATATAAGCCCTTCAAGGTGTGTTTAGCACAGAATACAAACATTCTGCCACTTATCTGAAGCTTACCTACCGTAAATCATACTTTAGCAGGACTTCTTTGAAAGCAAAGCTAATGGAGCTTACACACAGCTTGCCAATTTTATTGGGTTTATGACCATTTTATGGATACCTTATCTATCTATCCTTATAAGACGACAAATACATATTTTTGTCATTACCTTTGAAATGCCTTGTGTCCTGGATTCATCTGAAGATGTGATCAATGCCATTTGCACAATGTCAATGGACTGAGTTAGTCTCCCAATATGTGACACTTACATTACTGCTGAAAGTAACATTATTGCTTGAATTTGAGACTTTTTAAAATATTTAGTTTGACTAATTGCCATGTGGTGTTTTAGCTCTAGCTTTGTTATACTGTTTCAATACATATGTACAAAAGGCTCTTTGGTTGGATTCTTCCTTGAATTTACTAATAAATATGCAAAACACAGAAAAAATACTTTATGAGCTAAAGACAAAAGATTCCATTGAAACAGAAATGAACATAATTTAGGGCTAAATTATGGCAGTTAGCCACAACTCTAAGCAGGAAGTAGTGCAGACCTAACAGTCACAATGACCTAAAAGTATACTACATGCTTCTCTGGGTGTGCCCCCACTCTATGGCCAGCCATCTTTGTAGACTTGTGTGGAGTGTTATATGACCAGGGCCTACCACTTGCCTGCTCTTTGTTGGGCAATTTGTGCTTAAACCCTTAGGGTTGCACAAAAGAAGCAGATTGTCCATAGCCTATTTGCAGGTGCACAAGAAGGTAAAGAGACATATTGGGACTTCTCTCCCTGAACATATGAGTTAGGAGCAAAGACATTTTGGGCTCTATTGGTACTGCATAAATAAACTGCTTTCAGTAAGTAATTAGCAAAAAATAATATTGTTGCCAATAAAATATTCATTAAATAACTACTAACCAGCACTCGTCCTCCAAAGATGTAACCCTTATTTCCTAGCACAGCACACGTATGAGCTGCTCGAGGCTGAGGTGGAACTCCACCCTGAAAGTACCAATACAAGATTTTTTAGAACATTAATCTATACCATGTCAGTAAATGTCTAACTGCAAGTCAATAAAACATGAAATGCAATGGTAACGTTGAAATGTACCCCATATCTTCCAGTATCTTCTAATATGAAGGCAAAATTGCAAATGTGCAAAACAATTTGAGGGAACACCCAAAACTCCCAAGGCATTAGATGACGCATGGTATAGTACAGTTCAGACTTAACTAAATTCCCATGCATTTTGGTGTTCAATTTATTCTCTCAGCACCTGATTTACCAATGCTTCATTCCAGTTTTACACCAGTGAACTCCACTGATTTCTAGAGTTTCGTCAATGTAAAACTACAGTAATACTGGTGGAAAAGTCCTCTAGGGCCTGTTTTTCAGAGGTGCAAAGTACCAAATGTGGTCACCTCTGGGAGTGGGGGGAAGCAGTAGCACTTAAAATGCAAGAATTTTGCAGAGGGTTTAACAAAACTTTGACTACTCAAACCTATGGAGTTGGTTTGTGGTCAGGATTTATGGTGACTCCTGGGGATAAATTTTAGACAGTAGCTTCCCCTTCTTATGCTTAAAGATCCTGTATGTTGTGAAGGTTATTTGTTTGAAAAGAAATATCCCCATGATGTAATATTGAGAAATAATAATAATGAATACCTAGCTCTTACATAATGCGCTTCATTCATAAATTTTCACTGCTTTACAAAAATCAGACTCTTAAACTTTGTATGTAGTATCCAATCACCTGATGCCAGCGGGAGTTCTCCCCATGTAAAGAAAAAATAGAGATTGCAAGAACGGGGCCTTAGTTTTTAATGGAACTTTTCACTTGATGTTTGGTTTAAGAATTTTATAGAATCATAAGAAGTCACATAAAAGAAACATGAAAGTGTCAAACAATCTTATTATGTTATAATTCTTCCACTGAGATCTTAATGGAGTCTGTGTAATCTTACCAGAATTTTATGAGGCTCTACATTATGCTATAATATTAATATATAAAAATGTTCGCATTACAGTTTTATTGAGAGCTGACTGAGAATATATGCCATCATTGGAACAATATTAATATAAAAGAATTTCCTATATGCAAGACATCAGTTACTGCTCCTGTTCACACTGTTAAAATAAATGTTAGTCTTTCTCAGCATTAAACCCTTGATGCAACAGAGTTATGAAACACAGCAACTGCATCTGCACAGTATTCATTCAAGTGTATATATCCCTTCAATATTAAACAATTTTTTTTCACAAATATCAGAAGGCTGAAGAAGTACTCTAATGACTAGAGACCCAATTTTGCAATTGGATCTGCATGGATGGAACCTGTGCCTGCTGGATCCCCCACTGAAGTCAATGGAACGCAACATGAGTTCAGGAGTCCATTAACATGGATCTGATTGCAAGATCATAGGAATGGCCATAATGGATCATGCTTGTGGTCCATCTTGTCCAGCATCCTGTTTCCAACATCAGATGACTCAGAGGAAAATGCAGGTAGGTAGATATGTGGTGATCCTAATCCTTGATAGTTAGATTGGCTTAAACCCTCATTTCAGGGTTCATCTCCCTTCCAATACTCTTTTTGTCAGTATTAACTACTCTAACTCTGGATATTCTTGTTATCCAGTCCCTCTTTGAATTTTACTATGTTCCTGGCATCAACAACATCCAGTAGCAATTACTTCCAGGGTGGAAAAACGGCTTTGAATTTGCCACTTTTTAGTTTCATTTAATGTTCCCTTTCTCTTGTGTTATGAGATAGAGAGAACATAAAAATGCACTCATGTTATAAGCCTGAGAAATGTCAAACATGTTCAAAATAGTTCTCCCTGACATCAGTCTCTAGAGTACAGTTATTATTCAATATGGGGTGGAGTTACAAAAATGTACAGAATGATTAAAGATTTAAAAAATACTCACTCTAATTGTTGGTTGAAACCAAGTTTGTGTGTTTGTATCAAAAGCATGAACATCGTTATGCCATCCCCAAAATATCTGCCCTTCCTAAAAAGAAGAGTAAAATATCTAAAATTATATTTTTTCATTTACTTCATCTCATAATCCTTTTGTTTTATCAAAAGGGTTTAGGCATAAAAGTGACAAATTATTTTCTGTATTTAATCAGAGTAAGTACAGGCATGCACTAATTTTTATTTTAAAAATACACATTGGGTAAAATTTTCAAAAGTGACAAACATTTAGGTGCCTAAGTCTCATTGAATGTCAATGGGATTTAGGCCCCCTAGTGCCAAAGGCACTTTTAAAAATGGCCATACTGGGTCAGACCAAAGGTCCATCTAGCCCAGTATCCTGTCTTCTGACAGTCACCAATGCCAGGTGCTTCAGAGGGAATGAACATTACAGGTCATCATGGAGTGATCCATCCCCAGTCGCCCATTCCCAGCTTCTGGCAAACAGAGGCTAGGGACACCATCCCTGCCCATCCTGGCTAATAACCATTGATGGACCTATCCTCCATGAATGTATCTAGTTCTTTTTTGAACCCTGTTATAGTTTTGGCCTTCACAACATCTGGCAAAGAGTTCCACAGGTTGACTGTGCATTGTGTGAAGAAATACTTCCTTTTGTTTGTTTTAAACCTGCTGCCTATTAGTTTCATTTGGTGACCCCTAGGGAGTAAAGAACACTTCCTTATTTACTTTCTCCACATCAGTCATGAGTTTATAGACCTCTATCATATCCCCACTTAGTCGTCTCTTTTTCAAGCTGAAAAGTCCCAGTCTTATTATTCTCTCTCTATATGGAAGCTGTTCCGTACCCCTAATCATTTTTGTTGCCCTTTTCTGAACCTTTTCCAATTCCAATCTATATTTTTTGAGATGGGGCAACCAGATCTGCATGAAGTATTCAAGATGTGGGTGTACCATGAATTTATATAGAGGCAATAAGACAGAAAATATATCTATCCCTTTCTTAATGATTCCCAACATTTTGGTCGCTTTTTTTGACTGCCGCTGCACATTAAGTGGATGTTTTCAGAGAA
Organism: Emys orbicularis; assembly: GCF_028017835.1. Taxonomy (NCBI): domain Eukaryota; kingdom Metazoa; phylum Chordata; order Testudines; family Emydidae; genus Emys; species Emys orbicularis. The sequence goes on along the minus strand of NC_088686.1, from coordinate 6,887,860 downwards.
GTATCCACAATGACTCCAAGATCTCTTTCTTGAGTGGTAACAGCTAATTTAGACCCCATCATTTTATAAGTATAGTTGGGATTATGTTTTCCAATGTGCATTACTTTGCATCTATCAACATTGAATTTCATCTGCCATTTTGTTGCCCAGTCACCCAGTTTTGTGAGATCCTTTTGGAGCTCTTCGCAGTCTGCTTGAGACTTAACTATTTTGAGTAGTTCTGTGTCATCTGCAAATTTTGCCACCTCACTGTTTACCCCTTTTTCCAGATCACTTATGAATATGTTTAATAGTACTGGTCCCAGTACAGACCATTGGGGGACACCACTATTTACCTCTCTCCATTCTGAAAACTCACCCATTTATTCCTACCCTTTGTTTCCTATCTTTTAACCAGTTACTGATCCATGAGAAGACCTGCCTTCTTATCCCATGGCATCTTACTTTGCTTAAGAGCCTTTGGTGAGGGTCACATGTTCTCTCAAAATCTAAGTACACTATATCCACTGAATCACCATTGTCGACCCCCTCAGAGAATTCTAGTAGACTGGTGAGGCATGATTTCCCTTTACAAAAATTACATTGCCTCTTCCCCAACAAATCATGTTCATCTATGTGTCTGATAATTCTGTTCTTTTGAGAATGGGGTGTAGGCTCCTAAATCATTTAGGCACTTTAGAAAATATTCCCTTCAAACATTTAGTAGGATATGCTTTGTATAAACAAAGGTTTATTCATTAGTAAGACATTTTTATTATAGATTAATACTAACATTTGATGAAAGGGGTCTGTTCTCTCCTTGATGTATCTAACTCTCATTAATGGCAACAACAGTTGAACATGCATAATGATTAAACAGACTATGTCATTTTCTAATTATGAATATTGTAACCAGAGCCATCCCTTAGGTATGGTGAATCGGGGCGACTGCCATGGATTCTGTGTTTTGGGGGGCCCTGTGCTTCAATAAAATCATGAAGAGCTGGGCAGGGAGGTGGGGCAGGAGGCGGGCGAGCAGGGTGAGGAGGCGAGCGGCAGGCGAGCGGCAGGCGGACGGCGAGGAGGAGAGCAGCGGGCGAGCGGGGGGGGGCGAGGAGGAGAGCGGCGGCCACCGGCAGCCCCCCTACCAAAACCTCCCCCCAGCGCCTCCTGCCCGCCGATCAGCGCCTCCCCCTCCCTCTCAGCACCTACTGTGGATCAGATGTTTCATGGTGTCAGGAGGTGCTCGGGGGGAGGGGAGAGGAGCGAGGGCGCAGCGTACTCAGGGGAGGAGGCGGAACTGGGTGAGGAAGAGGTGAGGTGAGGCAGGGGTGGGAAGAGGCGGGGTGGGGGCGGAGCAGGGGTGGGAAGAAACAGGGCAGGGGCGGAGCCTTGGGGGAAGGGGTGGAGTGGGGGCGGGGTCTGGGGGAGCACCCCTCGGCAGATTAGAAACTTGGCACCTATAACCTGGGCCCCGCACTCCTGTAGGGATGGCCCTGATTGTAACAATTCACTATGGGAAACTTAGGGTATGTCTACACTACGAGAGTAGTTCGATTTTACTTAAATCGAATATGTGGAATCGATATTACAAAGTTGAACGTGTGTGTCCACACTAAGGACAGTAATTCGACTTTGTGAGTCCACACTAACGGGGCAAGCGTTGACATTGGAAGCGGTGCACTGTGGGCAGCTATCCCACAGTTCCCGCAGTCCCCGCTGCCCATTGGAATTCTGGGTCGAGCCCCCAATGCCTTCTGGGGAAAAAAATGTGTCGAGGGTGGTTTTGGGTAACTGTCGTCATCCAACCGTCACCACCGCCCTCCCTCCCTGAAAGCGCCGGCGGGAAATCAGTTCGCGCACTTTTCTGGTCAGTGACAGCCCGAATGCCACAGCACTGCGAGCATGGAGCCCGCTGCGACCATCGCTGCAGTTATGGCCGTTGTCAACACCTCGCAGCTTATCATCCACCTTTCCCAGAGGCAGATGCTGAGAAATCGGGCGAGGAGGCTACGGCAGCGCGGTGAGGACCTGAAGTCTGAGAGTGGCACAGACCTGTCACAAAGCACGGGACCCCGCGCCGAGGACATCATGGTGGCAATGGGTCATGTTGATGTTGTGGAACGGCGATTCTGGGCCCGGGAAACAAGCACGGACTGGTGGGACCGCATAGTGCTGCAGGTCTGGGATGAATCACAGTGGCTGCGAAACTTTCGCATGCGTAAGGGAACTTTCCTTGAACTTTGTGAGTTGCTGTCCCCTGCCCTGAAGCGCAAGGACACCCGGATGCGAGCAGCCCTGACTGTCCAGAAGCGAGTGGCCATAGCCCTCTGGAAGCTTGCAACGCCGGACAGCTACCGGTCAGTCGCGAACCACTTTGGCATGGGCAAATCTACCGTGGGGGTTGTTGTGATGCAAGTAGCCAACGCAATCATTGAGCTACTGCTCTCAAAGGTAGTGACCTGGGAAACGTGGAGGTCATCATAGATGGCTTCGCCGCGATGGGATTCCCAAACTGCGGTAGGGCTATAGATGGAACTCACATCCCTATCCTGGGACCGGACAACCAGACCAGCCAGTACATTAACCGAAAGGGCTACTTTTCAATGGTGCTGCAAGCACTGGTGGACCATAGGGGACGTTTTACAAACATCAACGTGGGATGGCCAGGCAAGGCTCATGACGCTCGTGTTTTCAGGAACTCAGGTCTGTTTAGACGGCTGCAGGAAGGTATTTACTTCCCGGACCACAAAATAACTCTTGGGGATGTGGAGATGCCTATAGTCATCCTCGGGGACCCAGCCTACCCGCTAATGCCCTGGCTCATGAAGCCCTATACAGGCGCCCTGGACACTGAAAAAGAACTCTTCAACTACCGGCTGAGCAAGTGCAGAATGGTGGTGGAGTGTGCTTTTGGACGTCTCAAGGGGAGATGGAGAACCTTACTGACTCGCTCTGATCTCAGCGAAACCAATATCCCCATTGTTATTGCAGCTTGCTGTGTGCTCCACAATCTCTGTGAGAGCAAGGGGGAGACCTTTATGGCGGGGTGGGAGGTTGAGGCAAATAGCCTGGCTGCTGATTACGCCCAGTCAGACAGCCGGGCGATTAGAAGAGCCCAGCGGGACGCGCTGTGCATCCGGGAGGCTTTGAAAGCTAGGTTCCTGAGTGAGCAGGGTAACCTGTGACTATTAAGTTTGTTTACAGAGAAGCTGAACCTGCCCCCGTTTCTTTACCCAGTAAATGTTCACTATCCTCTCCAGTTACATACCCCGTTCACCCCGTTCCCCCCCTTCCAACACACGTTTAAAAATAAAATCACTTGAAATTTGTTAATGAACACCGTTTTCTTTATTACTGTTTTTGCGGGAAAGTGTTGAACCTGGGACGCAGACTGTGGTGGGGAGCGGGTGTAGTGTAGTGATGCAAAGGACGCTTCTAAACTCCAGGAATGACAGGCTCCGCACTGGTGGACTGGTTGTTTCAACGGAGCCTGCCACCCCTCCTGTTCGGGACTCTGTGTGTGGGGGCTATGTGACTTTGTGGCAGGGGGAGGACGGTTACAGATCCCCTGCTGCGTGGCTGTGTGATCCAGGATAAGGACCGCTGCATAAGATCTCTAACCGCCCTCCCCCGCCACAAAGTCACATAGCCTCCTTCCCCCCCCCCCCCCCCCCCCCCCCCCCCCCCCAGAACATGAAAACCACCTCCCAGACTGACCAGGGTAACTAGTGAATGCAATGTGTGTGTGCCCTGCCGCTGAACCTGCCCCCGCGTCTGTACCCTGGTAAAGGTGACTGTCCTGTCCAATTACCAACCCCCTTCCCCCCCTTCAAACAGACTCGCCTCTAAAAGAACATGATGGAAACAGTAATTAACAGAAACTATTTTTTATTAGCAACTACACATGAAACTGGGGGATGAAACTGGGACGGGGGCTTGGGTGAGGCGGGAAGGAAAGGACTTATCAAATTTTGGGGAATGAGAGCCTTCTGGTACTTGAGCAGTCTGCAGGGGTGGAGTGAGAGTTTTCACGGACTCTGCCGCCCCTCCTTCTTGGGACTTTGGGTGAGGGGGGTAGGGGACTTTGTGGCGGGGGAGGGCGGTTAGAGATAGACTGTGGGGTTCCATTCGGAGCGGATAAAACACACGACCAATGTGGTTGCAAGCTGACTCAAGCTGACTCCATTTATTACAAGCTTTCTTTTATAGTCTTTCTCAACATTACATAACACAATTAGGCTATAATTACACATCTACCGATTGGACAAGAAGGAGAATCATGTGTTTATCACATGTATAGCCCCACACCGATTGGTTCAATTGTTCCTTACATAAGGCCTCATCTTATATAACCACCAGGGGGCCTTACATAAGGCCTCATCTTATATAACCACCAGGGGGCCTTACATAAGGCCTCATCTTATATAACCACCAGGGGGCCTTACATAAGGCCATGATTTATTGCCAGGCAAGTGTCCCATCGTGACCCCTACCCTCTCATGGAACTTTACATCCCCACATCTCCCCCCTTTTTCTTAAATAAGGAAGTACAGCATTATCAGGTGTCTAGGCTGTGACAAACAATAAGTGCAGGTCCGGTGTCACTACTGGATAAGCCTCGGGCGCAAATTCCCCATCTATATGGGCTTCCCTAATAAGTCCGTGCCAATGCCTTACGGGGTCCGGGGGGCCCGAGCCGCCCGGGATATTGTTCGAAGCATGTCGCAGGGTGGAAACATCGGATGAAACTGTATATGGTCATCTGTTAGCTTCTGGCACTTTACAATGTTATTCAAGTCAGCACCCATTAAATTTGTCACAAGATACACTTCATTAAAATTTTCTATTGAAGTTGCTGGTATAACAAAAACCCCGCGTCTTTGTCCCCATTTCAGCAAACGGGACAACGCATCAGAGGGAAGCTTCTCTCCCTTTTTTTTTTTTCAGCGATGCGTAATAAAATCATGCACCGTCTCCTCCTCTGCAGACAAAGCAGAGCCCATTTTATGGAATGCAGCCGCTCACCTGTGAGCTCACGAACGTCTCTCTCGGACGACCAGGAGCCGGTATCCTCCGGTACCTCCTGCCGCGGCTGTCATCGAATGCAGCCGCTCACCTGTGAGCTCACGAACGTCTCTCTCGGACGACCAGGAGCCGGTATCCTCTGGTACCTCCTGCCGCGGCTGCCACCTCCGCCTTTTCTCACCGAACGCTTCAGTCGGCTGTGTTTGCATACGTGATAGGAGAATTTGGACAGTCTTTATCTGCATCCCCAATTTCTTCAGTTTCCATGGCTGCATCCTCACTTTTCAGATGTTTTTATATATGTCATTCTTTTTGTTCTGGTGTAAGGTTCTTCTGTATGTTTACGTTTTTGTTTCTTTATATGTGTTTGTTTTTCTTCTTCATTATGATTACCATTTCCATTTCTTTCCACCCGAGCTGTATTATTCCTCTCATGCTTTTTCTTCTTCTTCTTCTTCCTCTCTGCATTATTGCTTTTGGAAGTTTCCTCATTTTCATCTTCTGCATTATTGCTTTTGGAAGTTTCCTCATTTTCCATCTTCAGTACCTTCCTTTTCTTTCTTAGGCTTTAATCGGCTGCCTCGATGTCCAAGCCGAATCACGTCGGGGTCACCATTTGTAGGGTCCCATGCGGGGCGGATAAAACACACGACCAATGTGGTTGCAAGCTGACTCAAGCTGACTCCGTTTATTACAAGCTTTCTTTTATAGTCTTTCTCAACATTACATAACACAATTAGGCTATAATTACACATCTACTGATTGGACAAGAAGGAGAATCATGTGTTTATCACATGTATAGCCCCACACCGATTGGTTCAATTGTTCCTTACATAAGGCCTCATCTTATATAACCACCAGGGGGCCTTACATAAGGCCTCATCTTATATAACCACCAGGGGGCCTTACATAAGGCCTCATCTTATATAACCATCAGGGGGCCTTACAAAAGGCCTCATCTTATATAACCACCAGGGGGCCTTACATAAGGCCATGATTTATTGCCAGGCAAGTGTCCCATCGTGACCCCTACCCTCTCATGGAACTTTACATCCCCACAATAGACTGCAGCGGGGCTCTGTCCTCCTGCCTCCGGTCCTGCAGAACATCCACAAGGCGCCGGAGCGTGTCTGTTTGCTCCCTCATTAGTCCAAGCAGCGTTTGAGTCGCCTGCTGGTCTTCCTGCCGCCACCTCTCCTCCCGTTCCATGTGTGATCGGTGCATTTGGGACAAGTTCTCCCTCCACTGGGTCTGCTGGGCTGCCTGGGCTCGGGAGCAGCCCATAAGTTCCGAAAACATGTCCTCCCGTGTCCTCTTCTTCCTACGCCTAATCTGCGCTAGCCTCTGGGACTGTGATGCCAGGGTATTTCGGGAGACAGTCGCAGCTGTGGGATGGGAAAAAGGGAGTGAATTCCTCAGAAAGATAAATTTTTGGTTGAACAAAGAACATAGTCTTTCTCTGTGAACAAGACCATGCACAGCACCTATCACATGCGCACTCAGGACAAGGTCGAATTTTCGGCCTTCGCATTCAGTGCCTGGGGTCTTGCAGTGCAGATCAGACAAGCGGGACAGGACAGCGGAATTTGGGTAACAGGCTGACATGGTGAGCCGTAGACTTGTGGCTGCTTAAAACTTTAATAATAGCACCGGCCTCCTTTCACGTTCAAAGCAATGCCAGTCCCTGCTGCCAGCAATCCGGCAAGCATGAACTCTGCCCCTGTCCCACCCCCTCGCGGCTGTCCCAGGGAAAGATCCCTGTATGCTGCTCCTCTCCCGCCTCCACCGCGTGGCTCTAAACCGCCGGTTACAGTTCTGTAAAGGAACAGGCAAGCAGTCCCAATACTAACATTCCCCTACCTAATTCAAAGCAGGTCACCATGAGCGACATCACTCTGATGAGGATTTCAGAGACGGAGAAAGAACGGATGCTTCGGGAAAGCCTGCAAAGTCCAGGGCCGTATGCCGCCATGCTCTGCAAGGCTATGATCCCCGAGTACTTGCTTGTCTCCTGGCGCGGAAACGTTTCCTACCACGGAGGACCCAATAAGGCCGCTCTTCCCAGGAACCTGATGCAAAGGCTTTCCAATTACCTCCAGGAGAGCTTCGTGGAGATGTCCCAGGAGGATTTCTGCTCTATCCCCGGACATATAGACCGGATTTTACTGTAGCTGCACTGGCAGGGACTAAACAGTAGAGCGCCTAGGGCAAAACAATCATGCTAAACCGGACATTGTTAGATTTTTTTTCAATAGTTGCACTGCCAAGGACTGAAACGTGAAGCGCCTAGGGCAAAGTAATCATGAAAAACCCATTGTTAATATTGTTAATATTCCTGTTCTGTTAAAAATAAATGTTTACATGTTTAAAACACTTACTGACTGATCCTTCCCCTGATTCTGTGTCCGGGTTAACGCCTGGGGACGGTTGGTAGGGGATCTCTGTAAGGGTGATGAAGAGATCCTGGCTGTCGGGGAAATCAGTGTTGTAAGCGCTGTCGACTGCCTCGTCCTCCTCATCTCCTTCCTCATCTTCCCCGTCCGCTAACATGTCCGAGGAACCGGCCGTCGACAATATCCCATCCTCAGAGTCCACGGTCAGTGGTGGGGTAGTGGTGGCAGCCGCACCTAGGATGGAATGCAGTGCCTCGTAGAAACGGGATGTCTGGGGCTGGGATCCGGAGCGTCCGTTTGCCTCTTTGGTCTTCTGGTAGCCTTGTCTCAGCTCCTTGATTTTCATGCGGCACTGCGTTGCATCCCGGCTGTATCCTCTCTCTGCCATGGCTTTAGAGATCTTCTCATAGATCTTTGCATTCCGTCTTTTCGATCGCAGCTCGGAAAGCACGGACTCATCGCCCCACACAGCGATCAGATCCAAGACTTCCCGATCAGTCCATGCTGGGGCCCTCTTTCTATTCTGAGATTGCATGGCCATCTCTGCTGGAGAGCTCTGCATCGTTGCCAGTGCTGCTGAGCTCGCCACGATGTCCAAACAGGAAATGAGATTCAAACTGGCCAGACAGGAAAAGGAATTCAAATTTTCCCGGGGCTTTTCCTGTGTGGCTGGTCAGAGCATCCGAGCTCGGACTGCTGTCCAGAGCGTCAACAGAGTGGTGCACTGTGGGATAGCTCCCGGAGCTATTACCGTCGATTTCCATCCACACCTAGCCTAATTCGACATGGCCATGTCGAATTTAGCGCTACTCCCCTCGTTGGGGAGGAGTACAGAAGTTGAATTTAAGAGACCTCTATGTCGAACTAAATAGCTTCGTGGTGTGGACGGGTGCAGAGTTAATTCGATGTAACGGTGCTAAATTCGACATAAACTCCTAGTGTAGACCAGGCCTAAGTGGTACTTTGTTCCAGGCATCTTATGGTAAAGGTATTTACTTTGGATAATAAATTAAGGGAAGGTATTTGTGGACAGATAAAGCTGTGAGGCTATAAATTCCCTGCCATTACTTCAAAGAGCTCAATACTAGCATTTTCTGTAAATGGAAGCATCTAATTGGAATAGAGCTATTTCACTTTTTCTACTTTAACAGCACTTTGCTTTTACTTTATCTAGGGGAGTCCAGGCGTGGGTACTCTCAATAAATTATAAATTGAAATCACAATTAATTTTTCAAGATTCAATTCTGTATTACTGTTGATGCAATCTAATAGAAACAAACTAATGAAGGAACAGTCTAATATCAAATGGCTGCAGTACAATGTGATTATTTTACGTCTGCTGAGATTATTGTAATGTGTAGATGTGGAAGTATGGTAAATCTAGTTTGAATTTATGAGCACACAACAACAAAAATTAGAACAGTTTTCAAAAAGTGAAATACCACTTTTTCAATTATCCATAAATTTAAAACAGCTTGTATCATTAACCTTATACATTAAAAAAAAATCTCCAATGACCTAAAACATATATATAAAGCCAAAAGGACCTTTTGTGGAAGTTTCTTGAGGTGAGCAAAATTGAGCATAAAATGGAAAGCATTTTACAGTCTACTTTCCATTTTATGCTCCATTTTGCTCACCTATGGAGTCATTATTATAGCTCCATAATAACAGATATTGGAAACTTTGCTCCACTAATAGGAGAGGATTCCTCTGAAGAGAGAAAAATATTCGAACAAAAGTAAATCAACATTAATATGCCAAAACATTTTCATTATGAAGTATCTCTAAATAATCATCTCAGGGTGAAATTCTAGCCCCATCAAAGTCAATGGGAAATTTGACATCCACTTCCATGAGGCAAGAATTTCACACCCTAGTTTAAAAAAAAAAAAAATGGAGTATAGCCCAGAGTTTTCCTAAATCCAATCCTGGTGCAAGCAGGTACAGTTCCATTAACTTAAATCACTGTTCATCACTCCCCTGAAGAGGACCTCCACTGTACCCCATTCACCCTCACAATATTGCCCACTCTACCTGCTACACAGAGGAAAGAGATCAGCTTCTATTGTGTATACCCTATATAGGTGTTGTTAAACCCAATATATACACCATACTCTCCTGAGATCTCTCTTTCAATGGAGTTAACTCTACTTACTCCAGGACTGAATCTGGCCCCTTGTTTTAGTAGCTGTGGTTCATTTAATAATAGTCATGTGTTTAATAAAACTTTTCAACAATCAGAAGGCACTATTTATTTTAAACAGTAAAAAAATCTTACCCAAAATGCATCATGAACATCAAAACAATCACTCAGTTCATTGTGTTTCCTACATCCATAACCACCAAAATATATTAATCTAGAAGAACAAAAAAAAAAAAAAATCTATTGAACTTGAATTTCATGTTTTAAATTAATGTTCAATTTGATATTTTGATAAGCTATTATATTTAATTTTATCAGAAATTTCAATTATCTCTACTATTGATGTTTAAATGTGTAAACAAAGAAAAATATTACATACTGTATATAATTACTACACAACTTTGTGTTGCTACACACATAAACATGCCTGATACAAACCCACAAAACCAAGGAAATGAAGTTAAGCTACATGCTCTACTCTTCCACGCACAAGTTTATCACACCTCAGCATTGCCAGAACTACTACACACCACAGAACAAGGCTTAACTCTGCCCCCATTTCACCCTTCTGCACACACACCTTTACCAGATTATATTTTTTTCACCACTAGTGGTTGTGAACATTTGGTGTTGTAGTGGGTTGTTTTGGGAGGTGGCAGTTTGATGAGGATTTTGTACAGAAGAGAGGTTACAAGGGATGATGGAAGGCTGGCACCCCTAAGTAAGCAGAGTTACAGCAGCTCTCTAGTTATTTCCCAGTATTGTGCAAGCTTCTAAGGAATACTCCTCTTCAGATTCACCTCTTCTGAGGACTGATGGCAAATTTTCAAAATGGACCGTAGTTTGCCCCCAAATACGTACATTTAACAAAAGTGTTGAGTTAGTCACATACTTCCACCTGAAATGGGTGGATCTTCATTCTGTACATAAATTAAACTTTACTTTGAATAAATTAATTCATGCTCTTGAACACCCTGGTATCAACAGCTAAAAAGTGATGCATGGCTGCATACATCTTTATACATCTTGCAGCTAATTCAGAGTTTGAAAACCAAAATGCAGTACTAAGTACTAAATGTGTTGGGTTTGGGGGTTTTTTTTTTGTTTTTTTGTCACACCCTGGAGGACCTAGAGTCTAGAAATCAATAAATGAATGAATTGTTTATTTTGTTCATTACATATCATGTAACTCTTATTTGTTTACAATAGCTTTTACAGCAAATAGCCCTTATATACAATTGATTTATTTCTCTGTGACCAATTCTACCACCATAGCTACCTTTAATGGTTAATATAAAATCTAAAGAAATTCTACACATTTGTTTTTTAGTTTAATATGTTCAAATAATTTAAAGAACTTTTACAACCAAGTTGGCTAAATATGCTAAGAAGCATTTACAATACAAATACCTAACTTGTATTCTCAACTTTGCTCTTTGTAGCAGGGAGTTATTCATTGAAATACCCTTTCTTATTGTCAATATTTTTGCAAACAAATATAATTTTAAATTATACCAAATATAACAATGTTTTATAGCATAATCTTTGTAATTTCATGAGCAATTAAAAATTCAGTAAATGAACTTTAACACCAGTTTAATAAGTCATCAGCTAAATAAAAAGTAATATTTAGCACCTGAATAGTGTCTTGCACCCAAGGATCTCAAAGCACTTTAAAAATAATTAAATCTCACAACATCTCCATAAATTAGGGTTGGTAAGTATGATTATTCCTATTTTACAGGTGGTAAAACTGAGAGACAGAGATGTTAAGAGATTTGTCCAAGGTCAGAGAGTAAGTCACAGTCTGAATTGGACTTCCAGTTTTGTGTTCTACCTATAATATAACACTTCTTCCCTTTGATTAGTAGGGATTAAAAATACTCTTGATGTATTACCTGTCCTTATACACCCAACAGGAAAGCTTGTCACGTGGTGTAGGAGGTTGACCTTTAAAGTCTGTAATTTTTTTCCATTTATAGGTTCCATTTCTTGTTCGCAAATTAACATAATACAGCTTAAAAGAAAAATTATAATATTTTAAGTATAAAATAAATGATTTTGAAGAATCAAGCACAAATCAGCAATAGATGTGATTACAAAGAGCAAAAGAACAATCATTTTCTTATATAAAAAAAGAAATCTGAGTGCAATTGACAAATTATAATGCTTATGATAGTAAGAGATTGGTTCACTGACTAATTACAAGTAAAATGCAGGAAGAAGCAGCAAAATCTCCCCCTCTCAGTTTTGATAATGCCCTTTGGGTGAAATCCTGGCCCTGCTGAAGTCAGTAAGAATTTTGCCATTGACTTCAATGGCACCACTATTTCACCTGTTAGTCTCAGTCTAATGCTCTGTCCACAAGCAGTATTGATTATAAATTCAGTGTACACAGAACCTAACTAGGTGCAGAAGTGCTGCAGATTAGTTGAACTATCAAACTCATTTCACTTGTTTTCTAATCTACACTGAAATTCTGGTTTCCATTACATTAATCCATTGAATAACCTATTTTCCCCATTTCATTCCTTATTAGTATTTAATTACCTGCAATCAACAGGGAAATTAGCAGTCATATGTTAATATTAACTAGTTATTATCTGACAATCCTAGAAAAGCAAATGCCACTTGCCCACTAAAGAGCAAAGAAAAAGCAACAAATGTGAGGTAAGTCTAATTATGCTTGCAAATAAATTTTTCTCATAGAAATACAATTAATTTTGGAAATACTAGCAAACTTGAGAAATCAAAATAAAAAACAAAACATACTGGGCATTATCTTGCAGTCTTAACCCAGCCAAAACTCACAGTGCAGTCAATAGGAGATGTACAGATGCAGAGGGATTAAAGAATCAGATCTACAATTTAAAGTATTTTAAAGTGCACCTTTTCTAAAATAAAACCAAAATCTCACCCTTAGATTTTTCCCTCTAGTTAAATGCAAGGTTAAATGCTTTGTTAAATGAAGTTCTGCATTAGTAGTCATTCGATTAAAATACACTCCAGAATTAAAAGATTACAATACCCGATTACTGTATCCTTTATCATCAAATCCGCCAAATATATACAGCTTCCCATTAATGCAAGCTCCACAACTTCCTGACATAGAAGTAGGTAGCTCTCCTTCCATTAGGTGCATTGTCCTGCCATTTAGTAAATATATTAAAATCTCATAATTTTGCTCCCAAACAAACCAAAATACATCAAAAGCAAAGCAGTACTAGTAGGAGATATAACAGGATGGGGAACACACAGTTGCTCTGGGAGGAGGGCATATTAGCAGTCTGGTCAGCACTAACAGGTGTGCTCAAAGAGGACAGAATCTTTTTTGAGACTTTTTGCTGTTAGCTCTAGCAAGTCTCTACTGAGCATGTGCAAACTGCAATTTTTCAAATGCTTATAAATTGGCCAAACTTGGATGGATGTTATGGCAAAAGCCATCCCCTGCCAAATTTCAAGTCCCTGCACCAAAGCATGGAGCATTTCAAAGATAAGGGCTCAATAACTTTTTAACTTGGGCAAAACAGCATATTTTTCCCTAGCCTCATTCTTAAACAGCTCAACCCATTTTGGCTGAAATTTAAAATATTATATTATATCACAGACACCCAGCATGGAAAATTTCATCCCACATGGCTAAAGTTTGGCAAAATTACATGCAACTAAAAATAGGGTCTGATAATGGGAAGTATCAGGCAATCTTAATAATTGGTATCGCTACTAGACCCACCTCCCCAAAATGCGTAAATACAATTTGATGTACAACTTAAATATTATATTGCTAGTGATGTGTAAGATTTTAATCTGATTTAAATGTTTAAAATATATTATCTATGCAAACATATTTCTGATATGATTAAGTAATAACAACAAAAAGAAAGTAATCCTAAATGGATCAAGCACTCTAATCTTGTTGTATTTAATATTCATTTTAACATAAAAGTTCATTTAGCCAGTATAAATACATAAGTGGCTCTTTACATTTAACAAGTCTTAAACTATGTTTAAAAAGTTAACATTGGAAACATCCCATTGAAAAAAATTACTGTGCTTACATAGGTATTTTCTTATCTGAAGACATTATTCCAAAATATACATCAGATATTAAATTTTTACACTAAATGAATGCAGGCTATTTAAGCAAGAGACATGAAACAGACCACATTTATGTATCTGAAATAATAGTCTTTTTACCATAGGTAATAATACTCAGGTGTAAATAGCACATTTTGCAAATTCATTAAATATAAATAAAATGGCTTACCATAACCCACTATCAATTTCATAGAGCCAAAGCTCATCATTAGGCAAATACACTTCATTCTCTTCAATTGACTAAAAGAAAACAAATATGCAAAATATTTCATCAGTTATGTATCATACATCATTACAATTCAAAAATCATCAAATTACATGCTAGTTAGGAACATTTCACAATTTTTTAGTGAGACAATTCACAAAGACTGCATACAATTTTTATGCTCAATGTGTGCTCCATGATAATTTTAACTGGAACAGCTCAATAGCGCTAGTATTTTATATTTAACATTGTAAGTTCAAAACAGGTTTTTATTTTTATTTTTGAAGCATTATAAAAAATAAAGCATATATGCAGAATGGTGTCGCTATGCAAAAGTTTTATTAATTGCTTAATACCAGTTCTACTCACTCACTTTCACATGGGTAGACTGGAAAAAAAACAAGTTTGGCTTTGCAGGAAATGAGAGAGAGAGGGAGGGGAGTAGTTCCATATTCAACTAGCAATATCAGTTTAATGCACAGTGGACATCTTGCAGAAAATGTAAAAAGCAGTAGCAACTCAGGAAAATGATTAAGTGCAGTCAAGAAATATAGTAATTATGACTAAAAGCCAGTACATTTTGCATTGTAGTTGCAACATGAAGCAAAGCACAGCACAACCAGTACAAGAAACCACCCTTAGGCAAGCTTCTTTTTTAAGAGACTACCCCAAAATATCTCCAAAATAGAGTAAAAAGCGACAAAGAGTCCTATGACACCTTATAGACTAACAGACGTATTGGAGCATAAGCGTTCGTGGGTGAATACCCACTTCATCAGATGCATGTAGTGGAAGTTTCCAGAGGCAGGTATAAATATACAGGCAAGAATCAGTCTAGAGAACAGAATAGAGAACAGCTATCTGCTTTTATTAGAATACTACTGATAAGTGTAATTAAATAACTGATCTTCCCTTGAGTGGTTACTTTAACCAGTTTTAATTGTATTGTAATCTTTGCTACCCAAATACACCTATATAATGTTGAAGAAGACCTGCAAAGGAATAAATAATTAGGTTTGTCCCCTTTTGCTTCTTTGTGATATGGCCTTAAATACTTTTTTTTAAAGGGTTTTTATGTTTTTATTTTCCCCCAATAGCAATTCAGGTCTTGTCTCACCTGTGTTTCCTGAAAGTCTCTATGGATGGCTAGACAACTGGTAAGATGATAGCAGTAAAATCATGAAGTGAAACCTTATTAATTGAGAGGGGCTGGGATTTATTTTAAGACTTTATTTTTTAAAACACCACTTTCACTCAAATACTTGAATAAAGAGTTGAAAGAAAACTTTTTTTTTAAAATGGGATTTCAAAACCTTGGGCCCTTCAGTTGAGGACTCAGATCTCCCAATCAACATGTCTGTGTCCTCCAATAATGACATATTGCAAATGAGAGGCCAGATTTTAAATTTTGGATAAACAAACAAACCACCAAATAAAAAAAATAAAAAAAACCACTTAAAAAACGAAGGGCTTCTTTTTATATCATAAAATAAAGAAAGGCACAAGATCACTTTTTGTTTGCTTTGCAAGCCATCTTTAATTGGGAGGATTTTCCAGGCATAATTGAGAAGGTCTGATGACAGATATGAGTGAAAGAGGTTGTGTGTGGTGGTAGGGGGAGAGTGGAAGAGTATAGGAAAAGAAGAAGGCAGAGATATAAGATCTTAAGCTATGGAATGCCATAAAGAAGAGGTGAAGCTTAAATTTAATGCCGGAGATTGAAAACCTGGGAAGGTTTTCAAATAGGGGAGAATGGTTGGGAAAGGAAAATTATTTTGGCAACAATGGTTTGAATGAATGGAGGGAAGAGATAGGAAGTCAGAGAGAAGGAGGTTGCAATATTAAGGTTGGTGATAATTATAATATGAATCAGTGTCTTTACAGTGTAGGCTTGACTTGATATGAGTAACTGGACATGGGTGAGGCCTCATTTCTTGGAAGACAGGATTAGGGAGATTAGCAGGCTGGAAACAGAACATATGCACTAGCTAAGATAAGGGGGAATCATCTAGGGAATCACTTGCAATGGACAAGATAAAATGGATAAGATAAGCATGGAACATAAGATGAGGTAGAGTAAGTCATACATGGACAGTACATGGGCAGAGCATGCCGCATAGGGACTGGTTCCTACAAAGTGAACAAGACAATTCCAAAATGTCTGTTACAAAGTATAGTAAATGCAATGTAATGTGTAAATGTATATAAAGGAAGAGGTTTGGGTGTAACTTTTGATATGTGGTATGCACTGTACCCACCCCCTATGCTTAAGTCTGATCAACTCAGAGTAGCTTTGCTGTATGCCAAATAAAGGAACCTGAGTGATGAGATTGGAATCAGACTGAATTCTTGGGGAACAAAGTGTTGGGGAAACACCAAAAGGTAGTAGGAATTGAGAGCAAGGGAAAAAATATAGGAACATAGCAGAGGAAGAAGCAGAAGGATCTAGAAAAAAGTCTGGATGAAAGGAGAGAAGAGAGAGAAGAATCAAAGTTAACTCCAAGGTAGTAAGCCTGTGCAATAGTTGCTTACATTAACATCTGTACTATAACTGATGCCTTATAATTATTTCCTTCCAAATTTGGGTACTGTATTCTGAAAGTATAACTACCACCTTTGGTTATCTACGGAACCAGACTTTTGAAAGCACCTGTTAGGTTCTGTTCTCAGATGTACAGTTTGCAGCTTTCACAATGTATAAGACCACATGATGTGTAAGACCATGTGCAAATGGATTTGGGGGCTCCTGTGGTGGGAAGCCAAGCATTTATTTATATGAACAAGCCCTGAATTAATATAATTGGTGTTAAGAATAAAAATGCTGATTTCACTGAATGCTGGTCAACTGCAAAGTGTCATGCTAGTATTAATAAAGCACGTTATATCTTTAAAGAACTGTTAAAATAGTGACCTAATCCTCACAACACCCTTGTGAAGTAATAAGGGCAAACTGAGACGCAGACAGAGGTCAAAGCTCACATTTTCAGGAGTGTTCACTAATTTTATGTGCCCAATTTGAGACAGACTGGGAATCTGGGCCATTGTGCATGACTTTTGTTGGTGCTGAGAACCTCACAGCTCTTCATGGGAAAAGCCTTGAAAATCAGACACTAGTTGTCTCAAGGTGGTCTCCCAAAGTCAGTGAACAGAGAATTAGGGTACACAAAATTAGTAAACACCTCTGAAAATGTGTTTGCCCAAGGATATCCAGCCAGCCACTGGCAGAGGTAGTATTAAAACTGAGGATTTCCCAGCTGTCTATTCTGTGCTTAGCCCTATGATAAAGAATTCTTAGACATAAAACTAGTGGAATTTGGATATTTACTTAGGCTTGATTATTTAGTAGAATATAAATGAAAATACAAAATACTGCTTGTGCTATCTGAAACATGTTACCACCTTGTACAGGCAGGAGACTAACAGAAAGGGAGACAGTGGTTCTCCATATTTTGCCATCAATCTTCATTAAAACTTTCAGTGGAATGAACTGCATGCTTGTGTTTGTGTGGGGCATAGATGCCAGTGTTTGAAGATGTGACGCATGACTGGAAAGGGTTAAGCATCCTGCAAAATAAATAACTCAAATTCAACTCTTAAGGACATATGGGGAGATAATGTTTGTGTTTTTGTGTATTTACATATATATTGGTAGTGATCAACAATGTAATCAAACAGTCCCTGTCTATGCTGTATTCTGTTAATTCAGAGATCAAAAGGACATCTTCACATTTAAATGAATTGTAAACATAGGATATCGCTGTATTCATCTCCTAGAAATGTATAGCAAATCATCTGTGAATGGTGGAAAAACAGGCAATTGCCTGATATTAATCTGTGTGGGTAATTACCGGCGACGCTTAGGAAATGGGTCCACTTCAAAGTTCCCATGAATGCCTATTGTTTGCCAAAGGACTTCAAGCTGTCAAAGAAGGCCTGAAACTGTATAAAAAATGGTTGGGGTCCTGATCCTGTTTATCTCAGATCTGTTTGAGGCTTCATGCAGGGGAAGCCTAAGCCATAAGGACTGAGATCCCAGTCCTGACTGGACGGCCCTGAATATAAACATTGGACTATAACCTATGAACTATTTCTGAAAGAACTCTGCATTTACAAAGCTCTCCATCTCTGCTATGAATTTGAATTTCAAGATTGTACTCAAGTCTGTATGTATACTGATCTTTTAACCATACTCTCTAGCTTTTCTTTTTTAATAAATTTTAGTTTAGTTAATAAGAATTGGCTGTAAGCGTGTATTTGGGTAAGAACTGAAATATTCATTAACCTGGGAAGTAATGTGTCCGATCCTTTGGGACTGGTAGAACTTTTTTATGTGATGAATAAGATTTTCAGCAATCTTCATCATATTTGACTTGGGTATCTAGGGGAGGCCTGAGGCTGGGTTATTTTCAGGGAACTGTGTTGTTAGCTTCTGGATAACCAGTAAGATATTATAGAATCTGTTTTGTGCTGGCATAGTAAATCTAAGTGTTGGAATATCCACCAGTTTTGGGGATTGTCTGCCCCATTCTTTGCAGTTCACCCTAATTGAGTGACCTCAGTTGGCTCCCTTGGGACTCCGGTCACAGAAGGCTATTAAGGACATTTCAGACAAAATTCAGACATGGTTAAATTAGAGAGATTCCAGTGACTTCAGTGGTATTGCACTTGTTTACACCAGAACTGAATATGGCCCACTGATGGAAAACTTTGGACACATCTTATCACCTTACTACTGACTTGCATTACAATTAATGGATTTTTTTTGAGGGGGCGAGGAAGAAAGATCTTTACATAAATAACAGTTTTACTTAAAATATCAGGGGTTGTGAATCTGAAGCAGGAACATGAGCTACATATGAGGAACTCTGGACGGATGGCAAATTATGGCACATAATTCACAGATTCATAGATTCCATGGCCAGAAGGGACCACTGTGATCATCGAATCTGACCTTCTGTATTACACAGGCCATAGAACTTCCCCAAAATAATTCCTAGAGCATATATTTTAGAAAAATATCCAATCTTGGTTTAAAAATTGGCAGGGATGGAGAATCCACCATAAGCCTTAGTAAATTGTTTCAATTGTTAATTACTTTTACTGGTAAAAAATTACTAGGGCTGTCATGTGATAAAAAAAAATCACGATTAATCGCATGATTAAAAATGCGGTCAATAATAGAATACCATTTATTTAAATATTTGTGGATGTTTTCTACATTTTCAAATATATTAATTTCAATTAAAAACACAGACTACAAAGTGGATAGTGCTCACTTTATATTTTTTATTACAAATCTTTGCACTGGAAAAAACAAAAGAAATAGTATTTTTCAATTCAGCTAATACAAATAATGTAGTGCAATCTCTTCATTGTGAAAGTTGAACTTACAAATGTAGAATTATGTAAAAAAAGTAACTGCATTCAAAAAAAAAAAACAATGTAAAACTTTAGAGCCTACAAGTCCACTCAGTCCTACTTCTTGTTCAGCCAATCACTCAGACAAACAAGTTTGTTTACATTTGCAGGAGATAATGCTGCCTGCTTCTTGCTTACAATGTCACCTGAAAGTGAGAACAGGCGTTGCATGGCATTGTTGTAGCCGACGTCGCAAGATATTTACGTGCCAGATGTGCTAAAGACTCTTATGTCCCTTCATGTGTCAACCACCATTCCAGAGGACATGCGTCCATGCTGATGACAAATTCTGCTTGATAACAATCCCAAGCAGTGTGGACCGACACATATTCATTTTCATCATCTGAGTCAGATGCCACAAACAGAAGGTTGATTTTATTTGTTGGTGGTTCAGGTTCTGTAGTTTCTGCATCAGAATGTTGCTCTTTTAAGACTTCTGAAAGTATACTCCACACCTCCTCCCTCAGATTTTGGAAGGCACTTCAGATTCTTAAACCTTGGGTTGAGTGTTGTAGCTATCTTTAGAAATCTGATATTGGAACCTTCTTTGTGTTTTGTCAAATCTGCAGCGAAAGTGTTCTTAAATCAAACAACATATGCTGGGTCGTCATTCTAGACTACCATAATACAAAATACACTTCTACCCCGACATGATGCTGTCCTCGGGAGCCAAAAAATCATACCGCGTTATAGGTGAAACCGCGTTATATCGAACTTGCTTTGATCCACCGGAGTGCGCAGCCCCACCCCCCTGGAGCGCTGCTTTACCGCGTTATATCCGAATTCGTGTTATATCGGGTCGCGTTATATCGGGGTAGAGGTGTATATGGCAGAATGCGGGTAAAGCCATGGAGCAGGAGACATACAATTCTCCTCCAAGGAGTTCAGTCACAAATTTAATTAACGCATTTTTTTAAGCAAGCATCATCAGCATGGAAGCATGTCCTCTGGAATGGGGGCCAAAGCATGAAGAAACATACGAATGTTTAGCATATCTGGCACGTAAATACCTTGCAATGATGGCTACAAAAGTGCCATGCGACTGCCTTTTCTCACTTTCAGGTGACATTGTAAATAAGAAGCGGGCAGCATTATCTCCCGTAAATGTAAACACACTTATTTCTCTTAGCAATTGGCTGGACAAGAAGTAGGATTGAGTGGACTTGTAGGATCTAAAGTTTTACATTGTTTTGTTATTGAGTGCAGTTATGTAACAAAAAAAAATCTACATTTGTAAGTTGCACTTTCACGATAGAGATTGCACTACAGTACTTGTATGAGGTGAACTGAAAAATACCATTTCTTTTGTTTGTCATTTTTACAATGCAAATATTTGTAATCAAAAGTAATACAGGCGAGTCTCATCTTACGTGGGGGTTCCGTTCCGCGGTTAGCGCGTAAAGTGAAAACCGCGTATAGTCAAAATTACATTGAGATGAATGGCGGGCGGAATCGCCCGCACTACAGGTACAGTATTAAAATTGTTATTTCTCTGTCTTTTTTTTTTTTTTGCTGACCGCGTAAAGCTGAAATCGTGCATGTTAAATGCGCATCAGATGCGACAGACCTGTATAAAGTGAGCAATGTACACTTTGTATTCTGTGTTGTAACTGAAATCATTATATTTGAAAATGTAGAAAAACATCCAAAATATTTAATACATTTCAATTGGTATTGTATTGTTTAACAATGCAATTAAAACTGCGATTAATTTTTTAAATCACGATTAATTTTTTTGAGTTAATTGCATGAGTTAACTGCGATTAATTGCACTGCTCTACAGCCAAAATGCTTCTGAAATAAATGTAGTCAAACTTTACTAATTCTGGGTCACTGAGAACGAAAATGATGCTTAAAATTGTTGATTGGCTCTAGTTTTCAAGATATGCTATTGGGGCAGTATATACGACCCTTGACTTGGGAATGACGGAGGATAAGTGAGTTATAAAGGGAAGGGATCTCAATTTAAACCAGAAATGACTAAAATACATCTTTGACTGGATCTATGAATAAATCTATGACTGGGTTTGGACAGTACTTGCTTTTTAGGCAAAACAATGAATGATGCAATCTGAAGCTGGTATTGCATCATACATGATATGAATTGCATCATGTTATTCCTAGAAGTCATGGATGATGCAATCATAACGAAGCTTACATCACTCTGCTGAACAAATTGCCCTAGATCAGCTCTAGAAATCATACAGTGTCATGCTCTCTTATTTGTTAGTGTTTGATTTTGCAAAGGGACACATTTCTGTTTAGCCAAAGTGAGCAGAGATGCCTCGTACTTGTGTGAACAGTGCAGATAACTTCTGCTATGTTTGTGGTGAAGTGACTTTTGCATCACAAAAGCGCAGTATAACCACTATGGTTAAGAAAGCCTATCACCTTTATTTTGGCTGCAAAATTGGAGATCAGGACAAGAGGTGGGCCCCACACATATGCTGCAACACTTGTGCAACAAATCTTCGCCAGTGGTTGAACAGGAAAAGGAAATCTATGCCTTTTGCAGTGCCAATGATTTGGAGAGAGCCAACAGATCATACCAGCAATTGTTACTTCTGCATGGTGCCTCCAGTTGGGAAAGATGTGTCAAAGAAGAAAAAGTGGACTGTGCATTATCCAAACATTCCATCAGCTATACGCCCAGTACCCCACGGAGAAGGACTGCCGGTTCCTGATGCACCAGAATCATTCTCACTTGAGTCAGACGAGGAAGAGGATGAAACTTCTAGTCCTGAACCATCAATGTCACAGGACCCACATTTTCTCCCATCCTCCTCCTCTGAACCACACCTCATAACACAAGGTGAACTGAATGATCTTGTCAGGGATTTGGAACTACCCAAGAGTAAGGCAGAGCTGTTGGGCTCCAGACTACAGCAGTGGACTCTCCTGGCAGGTGATGTTAGGGTTTCCATGTTCCGTGACCGTCAAAAGGATCTTGTCCCATTCTTCTTCATGGAAGGTGATCTTGTAGCCTGCAACAATATCGATGGTGTGATGGCAGCCCTCAACATCGTTCACGATCCAGATGAGTGAAGACTGTTCATTGATTCATTGAAGACGAGTCTTAAAGCTGTTTTACTGCATAATGGCAATGTTTTGCCATCAATTCCAGTTGGTCATGCAGTCCATATGAAGGAAACCTATGACAACATGAAACAACTTTTGAGGTGCATAAACTATGACCAACATCAGTGGCAGCTTTGTGGCGATTTGAAGGTTGTTGCTCTCTTGCTTGGTCTGCAGACTGGATACACAAAGTACTGCTGTTTTCTCTGCGAATGGGATAGTCGTGCAAGAGATTCCCACTACATCAAGAAAGATTGGCTACTCCGACAGTCATTGGAGCCTGGGAGGAAAAGTGTTCAGCATCCACCACTTGTTGAATCAAGGAAGATTTTGTTACCACCCTTACACATCAAGCTGGGTCTGATGAAGAACTTTGTCAAGACCATTGACAAAACACAAGCAGCTTTCAAGTACCTCCGTGGAAAATTTCCAAGGTTAAGTGAAGCTAAGATAAAGGAAGGTGTCTTTGTTGGTCCTCAGATTCGTGAACTTCTTCGAGATGATGCATTTGACCATGCACTGCGTGGCAAGGAAAAGACGGCATGGAAAGCCTTCCAGTTAGTGGCAATAAATTTTCTCGGAAACAACAAGGCAGACAACTACAGGTTGTTGGTGGAAAACCTCCTCAAGGCATACAAAAGCCTTGGTTGCAACATGTCACTAAAGATACATTTTTGGCACTCT
Source organism: Emys orbicularis (assembly GCF_028017835.1). Classification (NCBI taxonomy): domain Eukaryota; kingdom Metazoa; phylum Chordata; order Testudines; family Emydidae; genus Emys; species Emys orbicularis. The sequence goes on along the minus strand of NC_088686.1, from coordinate 6,864,831 downwards.
CATCTAGATTTTTTTCCACCGAACTGCGGAGCAGTGAGCGACGAGCACGGCGAGCGATTTCACCAGGACATTGCAACAATGGAGAAACGCTATCAGGGCAAATGGAGCCCATCAATGCTTGCAGACTATTGCTGGACAGTGACAAGAGCTGCTCCATTGAATGAATACAAGAGACAAGCCAAGAAGCGCCGAGTAGACACTGAATAGGACTAAACTATGTACATAATAGTTTTTTGCCTTTTGTTTCATAAGAAATTTTATTTATATAACCCTTTTGCTGATTTTTAAAGTGTTACATAAACAGGACAGGTGAAATATTATCATGTAAAGCAACCATAAACACATGAAAAGACCTAGGTTTACAATTTATGATTAAAACTCTACTATCTACACAATATACATAGACATAAAATGTAAAAACTTAAATATCTTAGAAACAGTAGCCAATCAGTTGTTTTAATTGTCATATTTGAATTCAGCACATCAAAATACATAATAAATAGCACATTTTATCTCTGAAGCAGACGACTTCTCAAAAATTGTAGACCAGTGTTGACAGCCCTAAAAATTACAGCCCTTATTTCCAGTCTGAATTTGTCTAGATTCAATTTCTAGCCACTGGATCATATTATACCTTTCTCTACTACTCTGAAGAACCCATTATTAAATATTTGTTCCCCATGTGATTGTAATCAAATCACCCCTTAACCTTCTCTTTGTTAAAATAAACTGATTGAGCTTCTTGAGTCTATCACTATCAGGCATGTTTTCTAATCCTTTAATCATTCTTGTGGATCTTCTCTGAAACTTCTCCAATTTATCAACATCCTTCTTTAAGCGTGGACACCAGAACTGGACACAATATTCCAGCAGCGGTCGGACCAATACCGAAGACGGAGGTAAAATAACCTCTCTAATCTTACTTGGGATTCCACTGTTTATGCATCCAAGTATTGCATTAGTCTTTTTGGCCACAGCATCACACTGGGACTTCATATTCAGCTGATTATCCACCATACCCCCCAAATCTTTTTCAGAGTCACTACTTACCAGGCTAAAGTATCCCATCCTGTAACTATGGCCTACATTCTTTGTTCCTGGATGTATACATTTACCCATATTAAAATGCATTGTTTGCTTGCACCCAGCTTACCAAGTGATTCAGATTGCTCTACATCAGTGACTTGTCCGCTTCATTACTGACCACTCCCCCAATTTTTGTGCCATTTGCAATTTTATCAAGGATTTTGTTTTCTTCCACATCATTGATAAAAAATTTAAATAGCGTAGGGCCAAAAACCTTGCAGGATCCCACTAGACATACACTCATTTTATGATGATTCCCCATTTACAGTTATATTTTGAAACCTCTCAGTTAGCCAGTTTTTAACACATTTAAATATATGCCATGTTAATTTTATATGTTTGTAGTAATTTAATCAAAATTTTGTGCGGTACCATGTCAAATGCCTTAAGAAGTCTCAATATATCAAACCTTTATCAACCAAAGGGAGCTGGGGGGGGCAGTGCCTGCAGGCAAAAGCCGCGCGCCTCCGCCTAGGAGCCAGAACTGCTGCTGGCCGCTTTCGGGGCAGAGCACGGTCCACAGTGCCAGGACAGACAGGAAGCCTACCTTACACCCCCACTACATTGCTGACCGGGACCCACCTGAGGTAAGCCCGTGTCCCAATCCCCTGCCCCAGCCCTGAGCCCCCCCCCAACCCAGATTCCCCCTCCTTCACCCCAAACCCCTCATCCCCACCCCAGAGCCTGCACCCCCAGCACAGAGTCATGACCCCCTCCCACACCCTGACCCCCTCATTCCCAGCCCCACCCCGCAGCCCTCAACCCCACACCCCAACTCTCTGTCCTGAGCCCCTCCCACACCCCAAACCCCTCATTCCCAGCTCCACTGGGTCGCGGGCATCAACAATTTTCTTCAACTGGGTCGCCAGAAAAAAAGTTTGAAAACCACTGTACTAGGGTGTGGCATTCTGTGCCTATGCTAAAATAAACCTGTTCCTTGGATTTGAATTTGGAATTACAGTGGCATTTGTCTGCTACAGCAAACAGTGATTGTCTGCTTTGCTAGGCTTGTAAAGTAATCTGTGGGCCTGATTGGTGCTCCTGAAATATCCTTACAGTTGGATTCAACACTTTTGAGTTAGGAAATTGTCACTTATAAAATTTATAAATCCATGGTATGCGCACATCTTGAATACTGCACTCAGATCTGGTCATCCCATCTCAAAAAAGATATTTTGGAATTGGAAAAGATACAGAAAAGGGCAACAAAAATGATTGGGGGGTATGAAACAGCTTCCATATGAGGACAGATTAATAAGATTGGGACTTTTCAGCTTGGAAAAGAGACAAGTAAGGGAGGATATGATAGAGATCTATAAAATCATGAGTGGTATGGAGAACGTATATAAGAAAGATTTACTTCTTCTCATAAGACAAGAACTAGGAGGTCACCACATGAAATTAATCTGCTGCCTATTAAACACAAACAAAAGGAAATATTTGACATAACGCACAGTCAACCTATGGAACTCTTTGCCAGAGGATGTTGTGAAGGCCAAGATTATAGAAGGGTTCAAAAAAGAACTAGGTAAGTTCATGGAGGATAGGTTTCATCAGTGGCTATTAGCCAGGATGGATAAGTATGCAAAACCATGCTCTGAAGTGTCCCTAACTTCAGTTTGCCGGAAGCTGGGAATGGGCGAGAGGGGATGGATCACTTGATGATTACCTATTCTGTTCATTCCCTCTGAAGCACCTTGCATTGGGCCACTGTCAGAAGACAGGGATACTGGGCTAGGTGGACCACTGGTCTGACCCAGTCTGGCCATTCTTATGTTCAAGAATGTTTTAGTACTGGAAGCAGTAGATCTCCAGCATGTGTCACTCAAATTTAAAGTTGTCTATGATCATGCAGCTTTTTTACCCTACACATTATAGATAGGTACATAAGGAGCCAGTCATCCTGTTCCTTAATGTGATTTGGTGGTCTGTACTAGACACCAACTAGTACCCCATCTTGGGCTTTATCTGTTAGGACATGTAACCAGAAGCATTCAAGATATCTTAGAAGAAAATTATCTGTGACCTGGAAACAGGTAATGTCATTTTTGACATAGAGTGCCACTGCCTGTGCCCTTTTGCCAACTCACTCCTTCCTAAATAGGTTAGAACCATTGATTTTAACATTCCCATCATGGGAATCATCGTACCAGGTTTCAGTAATACCAATTAGATCACATTTATGCTCTAAATGAGCAATTCCAATTCCTTTTGTTTGTTAACCAGGGTCCTAGCATTGGTGTATAGACAATTAAATAATTTATTTTCTTCAGGTCCTTTGGCTCCTTGATTAATTTTGTTCTCAACATTTCAATTTTGTGGTGAGTGCTTATATCTTCCCTCTTTTTACCATTTCCTTTTGTTATTAGTTGAAATCCCTCCTGACTACTCTAGCCAGCTTGTGCCAGAGAAGACATACTATACATATTGGTTTGGTCCACCTTTTCCCACAGAAGGTGGACCAAACCAATGTTCCACAAAACCAAAACCCTCCACCCCTTATCTAGCTAGTGGTTCACTTCTGTCTTCCTTTGCTCATGGGACAGGAACGATTTCAGAGAAGATCATCTGGACATTCATCTTCAGCACTCTTCTGAGAGATATCCTGTAACACACTGTCATTGGTGCCAATGTGAACCATCATCAATGGATCCTTTCCCGTCAACTTCAAAAGCCCATCCAATCTTGGATTAATGTCTCATGTCTTGGCTCCAGGAAGACAGCACACCATCCTGATGTCCACCTGCCCCTTGCAGAATGTTCTTTCAATTCTTCTGAGAACTGAATCCCCAACAAGGATCATCTGTCTTCTTTGGACAGTTGTAGAACTCTTTGTGGGAAAGCTTGATTTTCTTACAGGTTGGACCAAGCTGACATCAAGAGGTGTGTCCTGTACATCTCTCCATTCCCTTGCACCAGCTGGATTTTGTTTCCAAACAGGACCTGGTATTGAATGGAAACTACTGGCTGCGTGGAATTCTTCCTAGTCCTCTTCTCTCTGAGGGCCACAGCCTGACCATCCTCGTCTATTTCCAGCATATTTCTTGCTTCTGGTCATTACAAACAACCAGGCTGCATCTCGGACTTCCTTTCTGACTTCTTGGTGGCCAGCTCTGTTCTTCCTTGAATCTGGGGTACCAATGTTTCCTGAACCTGACTGTCTAGGAATGCCTCAGCTTCTCAATACTATCTTTATTTGCCCCTCCAATCCTGCAGCATGGCCACCAATTTGCATTTCATTAACAAGAAGTCGCTTCTGGCTTCATGCAGTAAAGAAAAGAAAAAAAGACCTCTGTTACAGGTCACCATCACTGTTCATTGCTGGCCATCTTGAAATCGCATGTAGAACCAAATCTGGAAGGAAAACCTCTTACAATCTTTCTCTTAATTCCCTCTGAAACTCTATTAGCTGCCCACTGTTCAGGGCTCTTGAGTTTGCCTAGCAAGTGACCAAGTCTCCCTGCTTAGCTCAGTTCAACTCTGCCCCTCACCACCAGGGAGCGATTAACTACTCAGAGAATTCAAACAGCTATGCTGATCAAACAGATCCATTTCAGCTGCTTACTCAGGTACCTATGGTCCAGCGGTGCAGCCTCTACACAGAGAGCAAACAGCCAAAGAACCCACAGCCAGATCAAATGCACGACTCATCAAGTCCTGCTACCTCCAAGCACAGACTCCACAACTATACCCTCCAAAACTCCTGTTAGCTGCCTCTGTTCTGGTGACAGTTAACACCCTATCAGTCTGGTGTATTAAAGTGTCAGGGTGGTTTATTTGTGTCACACTTTCCATGCTTAGTGAACAATCACATTAGGTACCATTGACAGAAAAGGTGGCTGGGGACAGGTGCGTATGACAAGAGTCCACTCCCTACTTGGGGTCCCCTCCCAAAGCAGCTGGTAAATGTGACTGGGTGGACAGCACATAGGTACAAATGGAAGCATTTTTGCTAAGGAACCCTTCCCTGAGCAGATGGGAAACAGGAAGGGGGCCAGACAGGTGTGGGTGTGTGTTTTATTCAGAAAACCACTCCCGACAGGAGCAGATGGGAAATGTGAATAGGGCACAGGGGTGTGTGCGATCTTTATCAGGACTCCCCACTGGAGCAGACGGGAAATGTGAATAGGGCACGGGTGTGTGCCATCTTTATCAGGACACCCCTCTGGAGCAGACGGGAAATGTGAATAGGGCACAGGGGTGTGTGCGATCTTTATCAGGACACCCCACTGGAGCTCATGGGAAGTGTATCTGGGACAGGAGTGAAGTCCGCACGCTCATTTCCTAGCCTTGGGCTCCCTGGAGGCACCACCCACGCGCCCCTTCACCTCGGCGAGGCGGCCGTTATAGTCGTTGAGAATCGAGCGCAGCAACACGAGCGTTCGACAGCTGAGATTTGAAACACCCGCTCCCTTCCCGCGCGGCATGTCCCGCCCCACCAATCAGCGACCGAATTTACGTAAAGAACGTGCACGCCCCTTCCCCCCGTCCGTGTGGCGGTTGCAGCCCTGTCACGAGGAACAAGACTTAATCCGCAGTTAGCAGTAGCTCCTCTGGGGGCAGCGGAGGAACCCGGGTGCTATTAACCGCTGCTCCCGCCCAGCCCAGGGTGCCGTAGGGCACAGCGCGTTGGCCCTGCCATGTAGCAACAAAGCCCACCCCACCCCGATGCCCCAGGCCGCCTCCTCCCTGCTTACCACGTATCCCCCCCACACATAGAGAAAGTTCCCATCCACCACGGCGCAGTGGCCGCTCCGTTCCTCGGCCACGCAGAACTGCTGAGAAGGAGGAGGACACGCCGCCATCTTATGAAGGGGAGGAAGGGAGGCGGGTGCCGCAACGACCGTGCCCCGCCACCACCTTCTGGAGCGCCACCTGCTCTCTGCCGCTCGGTCACCCTCAGGCGGACGGGAAGCGGAGAGGGTCCAAACTATGGGGAGTCGCGGAACGAGCAGCACAGCAGCGCCTCCTTCTCTCCCCCCGCCCCAAATCAGGCGCTCACGTGGGAGGAAGTGGGGGGGCTGCGGGATCAGCGAGGGGATTCGGGGCCAGGTACACGGCTCTGTCTCGGCTCCCTCCATCTGCTTCTCAAGTGGGCCGGTCACTGGTAGCAGGTCGAAGTGGGTGGAGTTTGCACCTCATGTAGGTGCAGGGCCCCCTGCTGTGCTGGTTTGCCAACATCAAATGTTTTCAGAGAAAGGTGCAAGAAACCCCACACTGGGCAGATATGGGATAATCCGTGCCCCATTATAGGTTTATCCTAATCCTTATTAGAGATTGGTTTAAATGCTGATGTTTATAGCCTTGCAAATAACATGTAATGTAGACAAACCCCATGGAATAGTAAAATCCTGTGGTGCACAAGATCTAGAAAGAATAATTTCAAACCCTTGGAAATCTTAAGAGTACATTTGGGGATGCCCCAGCACCTCTGATAAGTTACTTGCATATTATAATAATTGGAGTGGTATAAATACATAGGGCTTGTGTCTTCAAACCAGTGGCAGCATATTTGAAAGGCATTAGTGCTACATAATGAAACTAAAATCACAGGAAATATTATAAATGCTCTTTAATTACACACCATTTAAATTTTCTCCTCTAATTTTTGTTGTCTTCTATTTTTAATTTAATTCACACATTTAGTAGATCACTCGTCAGTTATGGGCTTTAACAGGTTGAGAGCCATAAACTTGGAGCTCTACTTTATCCTGCCAAGAACTGAGAGCACTGATTATGCTATTCCAGTGACACAGCTTGTCCTGTTGAATTTATTTTCATCCATGTTCCCTTCTCCGCAGGTGCTACTTACATTGCTGCACAGAGCAAAAGACTGGGGCCTAGATGAAAAGAAAGGAAATACAGACCCACAGAGGGACAGGAAGGTTCCTACTTGCATAAACCAGCCTGAAAACACTTGAAGTTTTTAAATTATGTTTAATTTCAGGTACAGAAGAGGAAATGAAGGAGGGAAACTGAAACAATGGCAGGCACAGAACTGTCCAGAGGTTGACAAATTCTTTTGGCACCCCTGCAGTTTCCAGATGGTGACATTTAGAAGGCCAGACTAACTTTTGGACCCTACCCTCCATGAACTCCAAAAAGAGAAATAAGTTTAATTCCAACTCTTAGATCATCATTGTGAAAAGACCTGCTGAAATGTTTCACTTATATGACCAAAAAAGATAGTGTAGAATCTACAGGGGAGTGTAAAAACCTCTCAGATGTGTACTGGCTCTGATAAATATTATGTGCCTTAAAACTGCAATGAATTCAATATATTGATTCTGCTTTTTTGAGTTTTGAGGAGGAAAAAAAATGCTCCCCCTTCCCATGGCTCAATATCAGAGATGATGTGTAGGAATGCCCCCCCGAATAGGACCAAGGCCTGGGTCTGCTGCTACTGGGAACGGAGGCGATTGTAACAAAGATGCTGATGGCAGGGGATACAGGTCTCTGGCATGACCCTCCCAACAAGCACTGCCCTGCCCATCCGAGCTGACCAATGCCCGGCGCCTGCCCCAGCTGAGGGGAACTTAGAGCAAAGCTTGAGACCCGCTTGCCGACGTCCACGGGAGCCGTTGCGTCCGCCGCCCCGCCTCATTGGCAGGGGACAGGCCCGGCCCAGCCCCTAGAGGCGGGGCCGTCGCCCGGTGGCGCCAACTGTTCAAGATGGCTGCAGAGAAGCTGAGGAGCAAAGTGGGCTCTGCCTTCAAGATGCACGGTTTGCTGCTCCGAGCGTGAGTAGCCGGCCCGTTAGAGGCTCGGGGCCCGCTCTCCGCCCGCGGCCGGGCCCGGCTCGGCTCGGCGTGGCACAGAGCGAGCGTGGGGAGTGGCAGTCCCCCAGGGGGGAGAGGCGGGGACATGCAGCGCCCCCTTCCCGTGCCAGGGGGGCGGGGAGCGTCTGATAACAGCGACTCCGACCCCGTCCCAAGGCCACTCTGTTCCTCCTCCCGACCGTGGTAGCCCCAAGTGGGGAGAGCCTGGCCCGCCCGCGAGTGACCCACCGTCCTCCATCACCAGTGGGAGACACTGATACTCAGAACCATACTCCTCAGTGGTGTTCCCAGACCACGATAATGGGCCCATATAAAAATCTGGGAGGTGGAAAATACGTCCTTCCAGGCTAGAGACAGCAGCAGTTAGGCACTTTAACGTGTAATGTCTTTTCTGCCCAATAATGAGAATACTTGGTACAGATCTTATGGGCTTCAGCCCAGAGCTGCACAGGTATTTAGGCTCCTGACTTCCATTGAAATCAGTGGAAGTTAGGAGCCTAAGTACCTGTGAGGATCTGGGCCTTAATCTTGGTGTTATACTGGAACAGAAGTAAAACTCCTCCTGCTAGTGGTTGAAGGAATCCTTTGTCATTTTAAATACAGTCCTCAGTATGGAACCACTAGTCCAGCTATCACTCACCAGACGTGCTTGGGGTGCATAAGCTTTATACTATCTGGTGTCACTTCTGTTCCTGCAACCCAGCTGGCAGACTTTTATTTCTCTTGCACTTAGAAGTATTGTAAACAGAAATAATAGAGTACTTACTTGTGGCTTACTGAATAAAAGCCTTGAGAATAGGAGTAGGTTCATGCTACAGATTAGTGTTCATCATAAACTTTGTGTGTGAGATTTATGACCTATGATCTCCCTTTACATGAGTATAAAATGTATTAACTATGGTTTAAATCTCAAATAATTAGGCCCTACAAAGACTTAGGCAGATGCTTAGTTTGCACACTGTGAGTAGTCCCATGGGGTTCACAGTGCATAAAGTCATTCATGTACCTAATTTTTTTTCAGGATTAGGGCCTATGGTTGCAAAGGAAATGAGTTTATTTTCAAGTAGGTTCCTCATGGAAATTAACATGGCTGTGTAGAGCATTCTATGCATCTCAACACCATTGGTAGCCTGATCTGAGGGCAGGCCTAGGGTTAGTCTAGAAAGAATCTAAGGCTATGTCTACCCTATGCACCTTTTAGCGACACAGCTGTGCCACTACAGCCCTGCCGCTAAAAGGCGCGCAGTGTAGCCGCTGTTTGTCGGCAGGAGAGAGTTCTCCCGCCGTCAAAAAACTTCCACCTCCAATGAGCGGCGGTAGCTTTGTCAGCAGGAGAGCTCTCCCGCTGACAAAGTGCTTTTCACACGGGCGCTTTTTGTCTGCAAAACTTTTGTCGTTCAGGGTGTGTTTTTTCCCCCCACCCCTGAACAACAAAAGTTTTGTCGTTCAGGTTCCACTATAGACAAAGCCTAACAGGAGACTTACACCCAACCACTAATATCCTCGTTTCAGTGCTCAATTATTTACAATAATGTGGTTCTGTTGCTCATATTTGTTTGTCTAGAGAACTTATTACAATAGTGATTCTCTTTTCCTTTTGGCTTGGACAGGGGATTCAGTTATGCAGGGCATTACTTTTTTTTAAAAACATTTTTTAAATACAATTATTTTGGACAGTGTCCTACAGTTATTTCATTACTGAGATTTCTGAGGATTCTAAGTTCAGAGCTCCTGGGACCCAGGGGTTAAATGTTGTGAAATATTTTGAAGTTCATACTGTTGACAAAAATGGAATTTTTGATCAGCTGTTAGATGACATTAATCACAGAATTGCTTTTCTTTAAATACTGGCCTTTAGTATGAGTTTTAGGGAAGGACTGCAGATGAAAAAATCTTACTTTAAGTGGAATTATATATTGCTTTTTAAAATAGCTCTTATATTGATTCCCCCCCCCCTTTCTATTGCAAAATAATAGTTATACTGGCAGTGTGAGGCATCTGACAGCCCTGTCTATAGATACACATCTTAGAACTATGATTGTCAATTTTTTTTTTTTGTAAGAAGAGAGCTTCTATCCTTCCTTTTCAATACTTCCTTCAGATGAGTGGGAACTCCAGAACTGTGGGAACGAGTCAGTGGTATTTTGAATATAATAATTTGAGTTTCTGGTCCAAGTGGAAGGAATATTTTTCCCTGTGTTTTCTCTCCTTTCTTCCTTCATTCCCTTCCCTTTTATATGTCTGTCTTCTCTCCCTTTTATTTTTAACGTTTCCATGGATAGTATTCAGAGCATCATACTTCCACTGTGTCAAGATAATAAGCCTTCCCAAAGATGATGATGTCGCTAGGATAGATCAGACTTTGTGTTGCCTTCTCCTTAAAAGCCTACATAGTAGGGTAGGACATTAGATTGTTCAGTGAGCATCCTGCCTTTAGGATCTATTGAGATCACCAATGCCTGCTGCTTTATACTTAATTTTTCTATTCTTGGAGCTTTTTTAATTTCAGAGCATCTTTGATTTAGATGGGATCAGGATAATTATTTCTATGCTCTTTCTCGCTAATAACCACAAGCCTTATAGCAGTTGTGTGTGCACGTGCCAATATTATAATAGTGGCTATAAAGCATATAATTTATTTATTGAATATTAATTTCTTATCTTGGCTAACTTATTTTTTCATTCCAATTAGTGAAGCTAATAAATACCTTATTGAAGCTCTTCAGTCTGTCAATGAATTAGAGCTTGAAGATGTAATAGAAAACATCATTGATGCTGTTGAAAAACAGCCTTGTAAGTAACTTTTTTTTCTAAACCAATCCTGCCTTTATGTTATCTGTAAAAAGAAAAACCTACTGACAGCTCACTAAGGTGTTTGTTCTAGTCAAGCTGTTTGAACATAGATGCATGTTACATATATTTACTGTTGACTTCCTGTTTTGCTAAATATTAAGGTTTATCACTTCATCAAAAACCAATGTAATTTTGCCACTTCAGAAGTCTGGCAGCCCTGCTTCTCCTGACTGTCCCAGTAGTAGTGAAATTATTTAATTCCAGGTCATGGCTTCCATCTTGGATTTAGAACAAAAACTTTATCAATTTTAAAGCTTTGAAAACTAAATTTTAAATTTTCTTCATGTTTAAGTACTGCCTATGTATGTGCGTGTGTACATGTGTCTGTGCAATTGAAAATACAATTTTTAAACCTTTAAGCAGCCTCAGGGATTAATGCTGTCTGAAAAATCCTTTAGGAATTTTGTGCTTTCTTTGGGACCCAGTAAAACTATGCACTTTTTCCTACAAGGAAGGTACCACTCTTAAAGTGACAGCACTATCACTAGTGATAGAATTTAACTTCAAAAATATAAAAATATCTCAGTTGGACACAGTGAAGACTACAGTTTGTTGAATGCCCAGATTATGTGAACCTGTATAAAAAGCTTCTGAAACAATGAACCTGCAGTATATGAAACTTCTGTAGGCTATTCTGGCAGGCTGACAGGGACTAACTATAATGATCTTGTTCTAAATTCTGAGTGAATTAACTACAGATAACAGTATGAAGATTTGTGTAGAGATGTAGCTTTCTGGCAAATATATTTAATGAACTGCCTTTAGAAATTTGCCATAGAAAATTTAGGGTACCATATGTAACTTACTGAAAATATAATGATTTGTAAAGAATATTTAAGAGACACTGTGAAGGAGGATATTGAACCATTTTTGTAAAATATTTGAAACATACACCTCTACTCCAATATAACGCGACCCGATATAACACGGATTCGGATATAACGCGGTAAAGCATCGCTCCGGGGGGGGCTGCGTGCTCCGGTGGATCAAAGCAAGTTCGATATAATGCGGTTTCACCTATAACGCAGTAAGATTTTTTTGGCTCCCGAGGACAGCGTTATATCGGGGTAGAGGTGTATTTAATTTGATACTTGTCATTTTCCATAGGCTGTAATTTTAATCTTTTGAAATGTTCTTTTCAGTGTCATCTAATATGATTGAACGGGCCACAGTGGAAGCCGCAGTCCAGGAATGTAGCCAGTCATTAGATGAAACTATGTACGGTGATACACATTTATTTTTATTTTAAATTTATGGCTATATAGTGTGCATTCACTGATTTCTTCTTGGGGAATAAATGTCAGATGTTTTCTGCAATGCTAATAACACAGTAATTGCTCTGTGTTTTTTGTCTCCTGATATTTAATTTAAAACTGAGTAATATTCTTTCTTAGGAAATTTTCTTCCCAAGTATAGATCTGTAGGGATTGTGATATGATTCTAACATTCTGAAATTAAAATGCTATAGGTTTTTGTTATACATAGTATATATTGAATATCTACCAACAAAAATAGAAATAAACATTTTTGAGAATGAACTTTATTTTTGTGCATTTTCAGTTGAACTTTCTCTTTTCCATTATTACTCATCAAAATTATTTTTTTTGGCATTTCTTACAATATCTTTTGTTCTTGAAACATTTAATGATGCTCTTTTCTACTCAGTTTTGCTTTTACTAGACTGTTACTGAATTTTGAAAACTGTGACCCATTGTTGGGGCTGTTGAGAGTATTATGTGTGTTTGTGTGATACACACACATAGCTATAGATAATATGAAAGGATTTATTTAAAATTGTGTTTATTGGGATTGTAATACAAACTGACTAAAGCAGATAAATGATTAAGAAAGTCAATAAGGTGGTGTAACTCCATAGTTCCGAGATATGAGGGCATATCCCCATTTGACTTGGAATACTTTCTCTTTTGCCAGTTTATTAGAACTGTAACAACATAAGTAGTTTGTTTCACATACTTGCTCTTACATATTTAGGTCTCAATCCTGAAGAGAAATCTGTGTGGGTAGATCCTGGTGCAGAGTACCTCTGAAGTCAATAGAGCTCTGTGGACCAAAGAGTCTCCCTTCCTGTATCTCTTGAATTCTGTTGTGATAAACTCAAAGACAAAGCATCCGTCAGAGAGCCATGTTGTTCCATAACAAAGGCATTTTCTCCCTTAGGCAACCATGGATGTTTTCTGCCTGTAAGATTCAATACGTCCTGACATTACAAGTCAATGCTGTAATTTTTATCAACTCTGAAGCTGATACAATTATAATAAAAGGATTAAAAACTTAGATTAATTGTTGGAAGGGAATCAACAATAAATTCAGTGGCATACAACCCTTCCATGAAATGGTATGAAAAGTAGCATGCATATGTAGTAGCCACTTTTTAAAAATTATCTTAACCGTACCAAAACTATTTTATTTCAACTAGGTACCAGTGCATATTAATAAATAATCTTGACAAATTCTGTTTGAAAATTTTGGCAATTTTTGTTAATTAAAGACAGAAAGAAAAAGGAGCACACAATTTATTTTCTCTTTAATTTCCATTCAGAATTTAAAAACAATATTTTCTGTAAATAAGATGCAGATACAATGGTCAGTGGTCGGGGGAGGGGACTGGAAAGGAAAAGACTGAAAGAGTTAACAAAAGGGATGTGTTAACATTCTTTTACTCAAAACGAGGTTTCTGTGGAGCACTGAAGTTAGCTGTTTCCTTGGAATAGTTCTTTTCTCAAATAAAGCTTTAAATGTATTGTGGTTTCAGAGAACACATTTTCAATATTATCGGGGCCTTTGACGTTCCACGTTATGTTTATAATTCAGAAAGGAAGAAGTTTCTACCGTAAGTCTTTCCATTTCTTAAGTCTCAGCTGCTATTTTTCTGACATTACTAATTGTCCATGTATCAAAGCCTTTATTATTGTATAGTTAACATTGCCATCTACAAACTTTCACTCTTGGATTGTGTGCTGGTCTCAAGATGGATGATATGTGATTCAAGAGTGAATATGTTGTGGACACGCTGCCTTTAGAAAACTGATTATAACAAACTCTTTTTGAGAGAGGTTTTTTTGTTGTTAAATAGGGTTTACTTCTATACAAAATTAGTTGAACTCATTAGGTTACTCTGTTTTAAAGGTCATGGTAAATAATGGCAGGTAAATATATTTACAACTGGGCCATGGGTCAAGTCTTTCTCTTTCAGTAGCATGGAGTCAAAATAGGTAATCTTTGTTCTGTGATGATTGGTACAATATATGCAGTACTGCTGGTGATGATATTGGCCCTAAGTTGTATGTATTTGTCTATCAGTTTTTTGGTTTGAACATTTTGTTATATGCTATTTGATGAGGGACAGAAGAAGTCCATATAGCACTTAATCCATCCCCTTCGATGAGATGGCTTTCATGCCTCACAAAGTGTGTGTGTTTTTTTCCTATTTGTCTGATTTTGTAGTAAACTCTATAGACAAGTTGCTTATGTTGTAGCACACAGAAATCTATTCATAGCTAACTGATATGTGTGAAGGAATTTACACCTATTTTCCTTTAGAGTAGAATCCTTTCTTAACTTTTGTTCATGATTCTGCTGGCCTACTGAAAGCATCCTGCATGGTTGCTGTAGATTTTTAATTCTGAATCCCACTCTGTAGCTTCCAAGGTTGGCAGGAGCTGGGAGTTCTGTGAAGATGTGCTGCTAAGCCAGAACAAGGATAATATCTTTATTCATTTAAGAAACAGAGTTGTGTCCAGTGCTGCTCAGATGGAAAGATGTGACAAAGAAGTGCTGGTGTTAAAGGGGAGAAAATGAGTGCAATCTTCAGTGTATATATAAATAAATGGGATTCCTAGCAGAAAACTCCCTCACTGACCAAATAAAATATGCAATAGCATTGAAGACTTTGTAGCTTCCTACTTATATAGAGATTTAGATTAAAATATCATTGGGTCTTTGTTTTAAAAAAAATAAACAAATAAATAAATCATGACTAACTTTCTTCCAGTCTATCAATGACCAATCATCCTGCACCAAATTTATTTGGAACTGCCAGGGATAAAGCAGAGTTGTTTCGTGAACGCTACACCATCTTGCAGCAGGTGAGCGAAAGAAAGGTTTTGATTTGTTTAATGCTATCATCTCATGTTCTGAGAGAGACATATATGTATAGTAAGGCATTTATAGTGGAGCAGCTAGTATGAGCCACAGTTGTAAACTTATAAAATCAGGATGTTACAGGTTGAATTGACTATCCTATGAAATTATATGGCATTATGGATTCTGATGTGTTTTGGTATCTGTTACTGTGTTTGAAAGGTGATCTGTGAATAACATTAAGAATCACATACCAACTTTTGAACTATATGCTGAATGCACCAAACAGATTCTATCTTAGCCTTAAAATTTAAGGTCCACTGAAACTGTGGACTACAAGCTACTGCTTCAAGCGATGTTGCAGGCAGTGCTGCACTGGCAACATCACATGCATAATGGAAACTGCTAGAGTTTGGAGATGGCGGGGGGGAAGGTTTAGGGTGGGAAGTGGAGATGGAATTTGTTCCTTAATAAATTTATATTGTGCAGGTTTGGAAAGTAAGACTATTAATAGAAAAGCCTATGTACCTTATGGGTACAATAAAAACTTTGCAAACTAGTAGCATGCACCAAACTTTTCTCTGACTTTTTTTAATAGAAACCATTAAAAATTGAAATGTATTTTTGTGAGGGAGGAATGTGTGTGACTCTTTAATTCTCACGTAGGCTGGCTCCATGTTTCACTGAGTGTAATGTCATTAGTATAGTGTGGGCTGGGACTCTGGCAGGTTAAAAGACGAAAAACCCCATACTTTCTTTAATATTTGAGGCATTCTTGTTTGCCAAGATATTTTATTTAGTCATCTTTTAATTTACAAAATGTACTATTCCAGGCTCTGGCTTTCTTCCTTTGGATGGAGAATCTCCTCACAGCCATCCATATGTTTGTCATAGCCTGGTTAGATTTGTGCTATGCGCTCTATTGGGAGATACCCCTTAGAAGACCACTTGGAAGCTTTATTTGGTGCAGATGCAGCCATCTATCTGATTAGTAGAATTTGTTGATCTGAACACATGATCCCTGGGTTCCATGAAGTGTACTAGGTGCAATTCAAGGTGTAGGTTCTGATCTGTGAAGTTCCAGATCATGTGGAATCTGACTACCATAGATGCCTCCTCTTTTCCTATGCAATATCATGGTATCTGTGATAAACTGAGGCACTTCTTCTGAGAGCTTTAGATGTGCATTCCTGATTGCTGGAGGCAGGGCATTTTCAATAGAGGGGGCTTTGGTTATGTAACTCACTCTTTTTGGTTCTCCAGAAGGCTGGGATTTTTTAATCTTAAACTAGAGGTGCCAATCACATTTTGTTTTGGTCAGGGATTTATTAGCCTGTGGACCTTGTTGGGTTATTGCTTGCTGCACTATGCTGGGATGGTCTGGGGTTAGAGCAGTTTGAGTTGCCGATTGGAATTCAGTTTTATTTGTTGTTGCATTTATTTTTGGGTCAGGTGTTCAAGTGCCATGTTAGTGGGTGCATAAAAGCCATTAAAAGAAACAAATACCATTGTAAAGCTGAAAACTTTTCTTCATTCTCTTTGCCATTCACTTTTAAAGCATTGCCTGGTAAACGTAGGCCCCATCATTCAAAGATTAATGCAGGAGCTTAACTTTTTAGATTGTAAGCTCTTTAGGGCAGGGACTGCCTCTTTACTATATGTTTGTATACAGCATTTCGTACAATAGGTCCATCACTGGGACCTCTTCCCTGCCAAGGTACTAATGTTGTTATAAATAATATATAACAAGACATCTTGCATGTCTTTAAAAAGTTACCTCTCAAACTTCTGTTTTATTGCAGGTATTATTTATGCTTTATTATTTGGAAGTAAATTCTTGTTAAAAAATATTGTGGTTTCCAAATCACAAGATGTTGGCTGAAACTGAATAAGAGAATTTAAAAATAGCATTTCATATAGTGTGTATGTAGTGAGTCGACTTTTCCTTTTTTTGGGTGGTGGTGATCATTTTTAACCAGATCACATTAATCTCGGTTTTTCTAGAGGACTCATAGACATGAGTTGTTTACTCCTTCAGCGATTGGTGCTCATCCTGATGACAGCAGGAGTAAATTCCAGGTAAAAATATTAGTATTTTCTTGGGGTGGGGGAGAAGTGTATGCTCAGTGTGGTTTAATTCATTAATATTTCCCCACTTGATACCCAGGTGTTAATCCTGACTTTTGTACCCAATGAACATGAGATATTTGCTATTGTCTTAGTCTCTTTCTACTTCACAAAATCTTTGTATCTGGCTCAATTCAACATGAGGAGCAGGCTGCTCAAAAACAACTTTTAACTGGAAGAGAGGTCTGGATGAGGTGCATTGGCAGAGAACCTTCCCACACTGCTTCCATTAAGCTTGAGATATTTTCCCCATCCCTCACTTTCATAAGCACTAAATTCACAAATTTAGAGCTAATAAAGTCATCAGCCTACTACCAATAAGCTCGCTCTCTTTTTCTGTGGGTTGGGAGCTTCAGGTACCAAATTGTAGCCTTTCAGTTATCCACTGTCCTGACCCTTCCTTTTTCTCCATATCGAAAGCGCTGCAAGGGCTTTGAAAGAGCAAAATAAATAGATCTAAATTGAGTTGGAATAAATCCCTCTTAATTCTATACTAGTATATTACTTTCTTGACTGCTACGTCTCCCCCGTCACCAGGAGCATGCATAATGTGTATGCTGACACTAAGAAGGTTGCTTCTTCTGATTAGAGTATAATGCCAATCTGGCCCAACAAAATACGGTTTCTCGGTAGTGATATAGACTGCACCTTCCTTGCACAGGACTTTTGGTATCAGCTGTGTCACATTTCCAGAACTCTGGAGAATCAGGTGTTGTCTTGAGTTCTTCTAACCATGACTCTTAACTAAAAGCGACTGGTGTTACCAAATGACTCGTGGGCTAGCTCTGTGATTCAAATTCTGTTCTGCTGATAAATGTATGTTGCTATCATTGACAAAATTTATTCTAGGGCAGAAATTTGGCCCCATATGTTTAATTTTAATCCATTTGTAAATTAAACTTCTCATATTTTTGCCATTTTTGTTTCACCCACTGAACAATTTTAAGATAGTAGCCATTATTAACAACTTTTTCTCCCTAAACACTGGTGCATATGACACACAAATGTATCCTCAAGTTACCAGTAAAACTGAATCATATTATAACTAATTTATGTATACAAACTATAGCATGTACTATGCAGTACTTAACTTGCTTACTTAAGAACAGACTTATAGAAGGTGTAATTTAAATCTCACCTACTTCACTCTTTGATTCCAGCTTAAAACAATAGAAACTCTGTTGGGCAATACAGCTAAAGTTGGGGAAGTGATTGTTCTTGGGATGATAACACAGCTAAAAGAGGTAGGATACATTTTATTGTGGAGTCTTTTAGTTGTCATGCTTTCAGCAATACAATATTTTAAAAAATTATATGGCTTAAATATCTCAATTATGGCCTGATCCTGCTTCTATTTAAGTCGATGGCAAAACCCCCATTGACTTAAATGATGCAGGAAAAATCTTTTATACGGAATGCTTTCTTAGGAACAGTCAATAACTTACACATAAGGGTAACTGCATTTTTCTCTTCAAAGGACAGAATTTTGTAGCACTTCAACTTCCTGTAAATCTGGACTGTTAGGGTATGTCTACACTACAGGATTAATCCGAATTTATATAATTCGAATTTAGGAAACCGATTTTATAAATTCGAATGTATTCGGCCACACTAGGCACCATTAATTCGGTGGTGTGCGTCCAAGCTACCGTAGTAGCATCGATTTCCAGAGCGTTGCATTGTGGGTAGCCAATAACCTCTAATTGCCAATAACATCGAATTGCGGCCACACTAACCTTAATTCGGATTAACAATACCGATTTTGACGCTACTCCTCTCGTCGAGGAGGAGTACAGAAATCGAATTAAAGGGCTCTTTAATTCGAATTAAATGGCTTCGTTGTGTGGACGGGTCAAGCGTTAATTCGAATTAAAGCAGCTAAATCCGAATTAAAGTCGTAGTGTAGACCAGGCCTTAGTCAGACAGTTTCTAGAGAGTTCCAACTTCAACCACTGAAATCCTGAAATGTTATGTCTGAACTTGCCAGTGCATTTTTTATACCTCTTGCGATAAAGAAGGATATAAAAATCAAAACAACTTCTGCAGATAAAATATTTTACAATTTCATCCTTTATCAGATGATTGTTTTTAATTCTCTAAGGTTGCAATGTTTGAAATAAAAACATTTGCTTAAGTCATTGCTAGATTCATAAACTAGAAGCATTTTTTGCAATATGGTATGTTTCAAGTATCTAGGAAAGGTAAAACGACATAGTCTCTAAATTTAAACATCTGACATGATTTTTCTTGAATAAGTGTATCAAATGCTTTCCCTTTATATGTCCTGAAACTTGTTAAAAATCAAGATTGAAGCCAAAAATATGCAGTGTGCCTAATGATAATCTGGTTCCGTCACTGATGTAAGTTGTTGGCTAAAATCAGAGGTGGTTAGGTTGAGGGTTGGTTTTGGAAATTGGTTTGTTTGGCATGGACTAGCACAATGAAAATCTTTGTTTTTGTTATGAAGAATCCAGCAATAGGTTCTGTTGGTGCCTGAGTAATCCGTTTTGTGAGAATGGTTTGGGAGTTTGTGTGAGATCTCCTTTGGCCAACATTCTAGCAAAGGGTGATTGCCATTGGAGTCATGAATTCTCTGAACCAGTGTCTAAGAATAAGTAGGTGCCTAACAAATATAGGAAAAAGGGTTAACCCATTTTCCCATAATGTCTTCCCCAGTATGCAGCCACATGCAGCACTTGCTGAAGATGGGGAAATGAGATGCTTTTACCCTGTTATCAGCTCTGATTTGGGGGTCAAAAGGGTCCCTGATAATAGTGTGGACTCTTTGCTTCTCTCTGGAGTGTGATAGCATAATCTCCATTGATCAAGAGGTATACATTGTTTTGATATGCTTTTTTTTTTTAATTTTACTTTTTAGGGGAAATTTTTCTTGGAAGATCCTACAGGAGTTGTTCAGCTAGACCTTAGTAAAGCAATATCCTTTCTATGCAACTTAGGGATTTAAGAGGTTTTCAGAAAAATTACTGTAAAACTGTATCATTTCACACTTTAAAAAGGCGAACAATTACATTTTAAAAGTACACATACACAACTGCAGTCCTCCACTTTTTTCCATGATAATAACTGAGTTTGCCTCAGCTCAAAGACATAAAAAGGGGTTGTTGTAATAGAGTTGGGCTTGTTGCAGTGGGGTTTGTATTCTGCCTCTTGGAAACCTGTCTGGAGTTAGGGGATGTTCCTGTTCACATGCTATCCATGCAGCCAACTACCAGGTTGATCACCTTACTCTCATTCAGCATGTAATGCATTTCACTGCCCCCAACCAGCCTTACTCTACACCACCTGTAAAATAGATTTTCTTTCAGTATCCCCATCTAACAAGAACATTGTCCTTAACAGCTTTGCACCAGTTCCACAGTGGCTTATATACTGAGTCATGCTTTGTTTTGGCAGAAGGTAAAACAAAAATTTTTTGCTAACTTTTAAAATATTATCCTTTCTCTTCGGACCATTATTATAACAATATACTCTCTTGAGGTGGATAAAGAAGCCAATGATTTAAGTCAGTATTTATGCTAATGAGGTTTGTCTGTGAACTGAGAGGGTGATTGAAACTCTTGCCCCTGAGCTTGGATCTTTCACAGCCAATCGCTGTCTTATGGGGTTCAACCCCGAGAGGTTCTGAGTACTCTTTTTCCAGTGAAATCAGTGGGACCCAACAGTGCTTAGCACCTCTCAAGACTGGATGTTCAGTTTGTGTGGAGAGGATGTGCATGAAGAAAAAATGAATTAAACTGGGGAAAGAAAATAGTGGCAACGTCGGTGTGGACTAGAAAATAATTTAATGAGGCAAATACAGTATTTTCATATTGCAAAATGCTTTATCTTGTTAGTAATGCCCTAATCCTGCAAACACTGTGGTGGGACTACACACAGTAGTAAATTTGAGCACGTGTGTCTAAGTGCAGAATTGGGGCTTTTGGTGTCTATGTTGGCATAAATTCAGGTGGACAACTTTTCTTATTGGTAGCACTTTACTTTATAAAACATAAATAATTTCAACATGCATAATATAATCTACATAATATCAACAATTTCTTATTTTATGATATATAATGTTTTAAAGATTTCATAATTAACTAAATGGAAAATAAATAAGAAAGGGTGGAAGTAGTGTCATTTTCATATTTTTGAGCTTTTGCTTTTTATTAAATTGAAACAATGTTAGTATAAAATACAGTGTTAAAGATATGTTCAATTTACTAAAATGTATTTCTGTGGGGCGGGGATTAAACTTCCTAGGCTGGTATGAGGATCAAGTATTTCATGTGAATGCTTTTGGATTTCCACCTACTGAGCCTTCTGCTACCACTAGGTATAAAAATGACTTTTAATTACTTCATTCTGACTTCTCATATTTTGTTATACCTTTCAAAGTACTGCTATTGTTTGTTATTTGTAGAACATCAACGGTGTGCTTTCCTTTCTTTCTTAAAAATGTTGCATTGACTTTTATATCTTGCTGGTCCATTTGAGCCTGATCCAAGCGCCATTGTGTCAGTGGAAAGAGTCCCAGTGGTTAAGGGGCTTTGGATCGGGCCTTTTGTGCATTAATATTGATAATGATATAAGCCCTTGCTAGATAGAGATTGGGAAACTACTGCATGGGAATGAGGAAATGGGATGCAAGGATTGCTCTGAGGATGAATGTGAAAGAGAACCCAGGACCAAGACACCAATGAGAACGTGTTAAAGTTTAGCAAGTCAAAGCCCAAGCTTAATGTCTGGATGACTGCCTTTTCTGTCTTCACCCTTTGATTTCCCCCCCATATAGATACTGAATGTCATCTTGTCTAATTTTCAATTAGCAAAGATTTTTCATAATAAAAGTTTATATTAATCAGGAAAATGGGTCATAGCCAGAAGCCAAAAATGATTTGGGAAGAAGAAGGGGTTAACCAGAGACTTCAGGCAGAAACTCCACCAAGTAGAGGCAGAAGCAGCCAAACCAGGGACTGCTGCACAGTAGGAGGGAGTGGAGGGGGAAGTAAGGGGTAAAATGGCAATCAGCTGGGGCCACCCTTTCCCCCAGCAGCCTTCTGAATCCAGAACTGTGCAGTGTAGAACCCCCCTACTCTGGCAGGCATTAGGTCTCAGGATCCAGGTGGTGCCCCCATGTGGACTGCAAGAGGAGCCAGCTAGAGATTCAAGCTGGCAGGGGTGGAAGAAGCCAAAGCAGAGACCTTTTAGATCTCTGGACATTCAAAGAACTTTCTACAGTTTGACGGTACTTTCTCTGCCCTGTGCTGATTAGCTCTTTGCTCCGACCCTTCCATTCCCCCGACTCCTCCTTCACAGTCTCTTCACTCCACACCTGCCCATTATCCTCTTCTCCCCTTCCCATTTCTTTCTATTTAGCTGATCCCCTCCTAAGGTAAACTCACCCAAAATAAATAAATTTATTTAATTAAATTGTGGAACCAAGATGCTGTTTGCTGCTACCACATTGTTCACTCTGCTCGTATGTTCTACCCCTTTCCCGTCCTGTGTCTGCCTGCTATATTTAGATTGTAAGCTCTTAAGGCCAGGGACCATCTACTACTCTGTACAATGCCTACCACAGTGGGGTCCCACTCTTGAGTGGCCCTTAATTACTACGGCAGTAAACATGTTAAAATAAATAAAAACCTGAAGAATGACAAAATATTGTTTTTAATTATGTAGGGCATATTTTGGGAACATAAACTTTTTTGGAGGGCCTTCTTCAACTTCAGTAAAAGCTTCTGCAAAACTGAAACAACTGGAGGATGAAAATGAAGATGCCATGTTTGTTTTTGTTTCTGATGTTTGGCTGGACCAAGTGGAAGTGTTAGAAAAGCTTCACACTATGTTTTCAGGTACGTGCAGTGTTGTTTGCTTTTTTAGCTGACCCTTATGTTGAAGAATGTTTCAGCAGTTTGGTTTGGCTTTATGACTTTAAATAGGTTCTTTTGCCAAAAAAGGAGTTGTGGTGTTTTTTCGTCAAGTTGTGATATGACAACTAATCTGTCACTGTTAAGCAGATGCTGAGAAAAGCTGGGGCAGCAGCATAATAGTCACTAGCCACATGCCACTGTCAACATGAACACATGACTGGATAACCTTACATTTTTAGAGAGAGTTACGTAGAACCCTGCCAAATCTATACCCAGTTCTGATGAAAAGTCGATCTTTCTTTAAGTGGTTGCAGCTCTGCTTCATGGCTTGTATTATTTTTCTTATTTGGACCCCTCTCTAACAGTTTTTAAAATTGATCTGCATTGTGTTTTTGCAAAAAGTTGTGAGCTCAGAGAGTTCTCTATATTTCCTTTAGTAACAATATTATTTTGAGTTGTAGACATGTTATGTGATGTGACAAGAATGTTTGCCTTGTTTCTTCCTTGGCCTTTTTTTTTTTTTTTTTTAAGAAACCTTTTCCTTTATGGAATCTAATACTGCCTCTTGTGCCCTTGCTGGTTTTAGCAGTAAGAACATGCTATGATTTATTCTTAAAATATGCACTGTTTCTTCTTTCCCCCCCCGCCCCCACACACACATCATTACATTAGTAGTGTTGACAGGTCTTGTATAGCAAATGTCTGAGTGATCCATGAGTTGCCTCTTGGTGTTCCAAAATACTTTTGGAACAAAATGTATTCTCTGCCTTGGATAGAATGCAAATGTTTGGAGGTGGAAAAAACAAAATCATAGGTGGGAAATTACTGTTAATTTATTGATAATTGGAGACAAATTATCAAACTCTATCCTAGTATCAGACATTATGGAAACCAATTAAGTCACTTCTTGTCAACATTTGTCAAAATAATTAAACTGGTGTAAGACTGCATATGATAAAGTAATAAAGGGATCTTGATCAGTTAAGTATCCTACTTTTTAGGATGCATGTAATAGATTTACTATTTCAAAAATTAGGTCAAATAAGAGTTTTATTTATAGATAAATAAATATGGCATACTTTTTAAAAACATACAGTAATATTTGGGAGAAATGTCAGAATAGAGACATTGGTTAGGAGTTAAATTTTTCTTGACATAAAACCTTTTGTTAGATGCTTCATTTATCAATTGAATTTTAAGCCAGTGGAACAAAACTTGAGCCTGGAATAGAATAATTTAAAAAATTGGGATGTAAATTAGAGATATATAAGAAAGCCTCAGTACTTGTTCTTGTTAATTTTTATTGGTAATTTGGTTTATTTTGGTTATTTTAATTTGTTGGATTACTTACTAGTATTTTGTGTTATCAGGTTGCTGTTTCTTTTTGTGATTTGTTGAATTTAAAATATTTGTCAGAGAGACTTAGACTGTTTAGAGAGGTACCTCTAATTAACAATCTAAAGAAAGAATAAGTACACTGTAGTATGTTGGAATTACCTTTTAGTGGAGAGAGAGAGAGGCGTGTGTTCGCGCACTCAAACTTTGGAACATATATATACACACATCTTACAGATACTGTAAGCGTATCTGTCCTTTTTACTATTGTAAAGGGAAAGTAGGCATTTTTAAAATTAGTGTATTTATTTTGAATAAATCTGGTGTGATTTGATTGCTTTTGTGTAGAAATACTAACTATTGGCCTAATCTGCTCCTACTGAAGTCTGGAGCTGGAGCCAGACCCTGTGTTGTTGTTGCTGCAGAGAACAGAGGATTCCCTGTAAATGAGGTGGTGCATCTCAATCCCGTTCCCCTCTAAATAGTTATAAATAAATAAGCAAGCTGTCTCCTAAATTCCTGCTTTAAAATAATTGCTTGGCCACGTTAACAGTGATAAAGCTGGAAGCACTGCCCCAGCTTCTGATCCTAATGAAACAGACTGGAGGGTGAACTGTTCATCAGTGAAGAATACTAAAGTACAAAGTAATACTGAGTGTAATGTCCATGTATCTTTCCCAGGTTACTCCTCTGTGCCTCCAACTTGCTTTTTCTTTTGTGGAAATTTTTCATCTGCACCATATGGAAAAAATCAAATTCAATCCCTAAAAGGTATGAAAGTCTTTGTAGTCGGATATTTATTGTACATTAAATGGGCAACAAATATTGATTAAAATATATACTTTTTCACTTGTATTACATTTTGAATGTTTTAGGAGAGACTGTATTTTAGACATATTAAAACGTGTCCAAACAGATAGTGTCATAAGAAATCCTTAAATGCATTTTTTTCTGACTTCAGATTCCCTCAAGGCTCTTGCTGACATAATATGTGAATACCCCAGCATTCATAAAAGGTATGTATCAAAATGCTACATAATGGTAATGTTATGTTTATTATGTGAAAAAGTTAACAGAATAGTTGTGCTAATGACTTTTAAATACTTCCATAATTACTATGGGTCAGCTATGATTGTGTAGCTGTTCACAGTACCATGCCACAGTGTTGAAACAAGGTCATATTACATCCGATGGTCCAGGGACATCTACATCGAGCACATCACCGGCCACCGACAGTACCAGGAGCTGTGAGCCAGAGTGACATCGTTCTCCCATTACAAGAAAGGGACTAAGTGACCTTCTCCGTTGGATCATATGAACTGGAACCATAAACTCCCTGAACATTAAATCTCACCAAATGATGGTCAATCCATCCTCATCATCATATCCACTCATTATTATCCACACCCGAACATAGCCACTTTATGAACTTCATACCCTCATATCTCAATGTCTGTACTTTGATCCATCAACCTTTTACCCCCAATCGGGGATATTGCAGATTATGTATTCCTCATGCCACCTTATCTTAAACCAAACTTTGCACCCCCAATAATCTGTATGTTATTCCCTGATAACCAGAAACTTCTATGCTCAAACTCTGTTCACTATTTTTTTTAACATCATCTTAATAAAAATTTTATTTTGGGAGGTGTGTAAGGTTTGGATCCAGCCTGTGATAGCTCTGTAATGTGAGCTAGTTTGTTGAACAAAGGTTAGACCAATTCTCCAGCTCTGGAACTGTTTTCATGTATACTAGTTATAGCCCCTGATCTTGCCAGAGTGATATTCAGGTGACCTTCTGTGCCTGCCTGGTGCCCAGTGGGGGGTCTGCCCATGCAAAGCTTGCTGCACGATCAGGGCCTAAGTTGGATTTTATAAATTCAAATGTAAGATCTTACACTGCTGGAAGCAACTGCAGGCCTTCAAGCTGTGCAAGCCCCAGAAAGCTTCATCAGAAATATTGGCTTGATACAGACCCACTTCCTTTCCTCCTCTCCCCCAAACAGCTTTCCACAGCCATTATTTTAGGAGCAATGTAGTAGAAGGCAAGCTCCTGTAAATGATCTCCCTACACTTGGTTGTTCCTGTTTCTCTGGTCTTTCAAAGCCTCCTTCCATGGCTGTGGGGCTGACGCTCCCCACAAAACCCTCTTTAAAACTCATCTTTGCTGTGATGCCTACAAAAAACTTGACAGTGGTTAGGCCATTGCTTTGCTGACACCATTGCCAATCATGCTGACCCATATTCTCGTTGTTTCCTTGTGCTCACTTGTCTGTTTGTTCATCTGTTGTTTCATCTTATACTTCGACGTAAGCTCTTTGAGCACGGATTCGTTTTGTTTTGTGTTTGTACAGCACCTAACACAATGGGGCCCTGGTCTGTGACTATGGTCATACAAATAAATAATACTACTACATGGATTTGAGGGTATGGAGGGCAAGGCAGGGATAGCCAAGCTCATCCTCTCCATCTTCTGATGCTCTGAATTTGTAATAACAGCACTCAATTTACTGGAGCTGGTCCCCAAAGTGGGTACCCATAGAGTAACATTACTTAAGCGTCTGTGTAGTTTGATTAATAATATGTAGCTTAAATTTAGATAATTGCAGTTATGACTATATTAAACATAAGTTATGCATTAAATTGTTTATAGCAGTCGATTTGTGTTTGTTCCTGGTCCTGAAGATCCTGGTCCTGGTCCAATTTTGCCAAGGCAAGTTTGCTACATGGTTTTTCTAATTTTAAGAACTTTCTAGTACAATATTGCTAAAGAGCATACAAATCTTCTGCAATGTTACTCTTTGTTGTAGGCCACCACTAGCCGAAAACATCACTAGTGAATTCAGACAGCAGGTGCCATTTTCAGTTTTCACTACAAATCCTTGCAGGTAAATGTGTGACTTTTATAGTAACTAGAGAATGCCAAACACTTATTGCTATTTTTCATATTGTTTTAATGAGTGACCAGTTTGTGTGTAGAAGTAACATTCTTAAAATGTGTGATAGCTACAATAAATATATTAGAGGGAAATTAGTTTTAAACATTAGCAGTAAAAGGTACATTTTACCTTGAAACCTTTTCTACTTGTTATTTATTGAGGAATAAAGAAGTCTATGTATCCTTTAAAATTAGTATCTATACATAGTGTGCAATTATCTTGTATTCTTCCCTCACCTAAAAGTTCAGTTGCAGAAATATAAACAAAGACAGCTCAGATCCAATGTGTTTACTTTTCTATATTTGAAAGGAAGGGAGATGTGATGTCAGGATTTGGAGAAAGTGGTTTTAATTGCAATTTATCTTTAATTTTTGTAGGTATAAACAATAGGGAAGAGATTGACATTGAAATATTTTTCCAGGCTTTCTTAACATGTATTACTTCATTCCAATGCCAGGAAAATTAAAATTTCATTCAGTATTTTCTATTCAGGGTTCAATACTGCACACAAGAAATCATCATCTTTCGTGAAGACTTAGTAAATAAAATGTGCAGAAATTGCGTCCGCTTTCCAAGCACCAACTTGGATATTCCTAACCATGTAAGTTAAGAGTATGCTGTAGCCTTTTATTCTATTCAATGTTAATTATCCCTCAGTGGGTTCAGCTCTGCGGCTCAAATTCCACAGAGTCACCTCTGTTAGTTCTAGAATTAGAGTTCATAGGAACACATGAAACCATAGGCAAATAACAACAAGAGCATCTATCTTTTAGTAGTTTTATTAAAGTTACCAACAAAGCTGTAAACGTCACAACATATACAGTTCCTATAGACGCGTATAATGAACTAGTTATACCTACAGACATACTCGCATCCTCCTAGATGGTATTAGAGTCTGATGGCCCTCTCATGGATTGGACTATCAATACAAGAGTGGTTCCTGCTGGAGTTTCCCATAGGAAGCCCAATTTTCCTGCTCTGGGCACCCCTTTTATACTGAGAGTCTGTCTATACCAGGGGTTCTCAAACTGGGGGTCGGGACCCCTCAGGGGGTTGAGGTTATTATATGGGGGGTCATGAGCTGTCAGCCTGCAGCCCAAACCCTGCTTTGCATTCAGCATTTACAATGGTGTTAAATACATAAAGTGTTTTTAATTTATAAGGGGGGGTCGCACTTAGAGGCTTGATATGTGAAAGGGGTCACTAGTACAAAAGTTTGAGAACCACTGATCTATACCCACATTCTGCGTATGTCCATAAAAGTGTCAACCCTCTCTTTCTTATTGATTTGTGTCCCCTGGAAACACAAGGGACCCCAAATTCTATAGGCTGGGTAGGTTCTTGTCAACATTGACGTACCACCTTTGTCTGCGGTTAGGGCACGTGTTAAGAAGCAATATTTGTTGTTTCAGCATTTTATTATTTAATTTTAATCTTCCCAGCTGTACTTTCGCAATGTTACTGATTAATCCCTCTTTCCCATCATCTCTTGAGTTATTTCTCAGTCATTGTCTTGCGCAATAATTTCTTGTCTCCAAAGCCTAAAATAGCTAAGCTAAAGTCTTGCAGGCTTCGGCCTACAGGTCTTGCATTTCAGCTTGTCTTACTCATGTCTAATACTTGGTTCCTCTAAATACTGATTAATCTTATACTTTTATCATCCTACAAATCAACTCTAATTAACATATAATGAATATATATCATATAACATACTGATTATCGCATCACATGATATATGAATACTAAAAATAATCATTGGCTACAATGCCCAACATTTCTTGTTAAGTTCTCCTTGATTTACAGTGTTTTATACAAGATTTATGTACCTTTTAGTTCCATATCACTGACCTCAGTATAACAAAACCTCATAATAGTCAGAATGTTTGATGACCGAGGACAGTATTGTAAAAAGAGTTCAGTGCGTATGTTACTACTTCAGAAGCAAGTTCTATAGTAAAATAACTGAAGATCTAACACAAACTGGCAGCATTCAGAGTTCTTTGAGTCCTTGTCTCTCTGGATCCCATTGCTGGGGTCCAGGCACCTATGTGCACAAGTTTGGAACTTTCTAGCAGCTAGTGTTCTGGGTGTGTATGTTGCCAGTAATAGCCATTGTGCCAAGAAATTCTGACTTCTTAATGAAAGGTTTAGCACAATATATCCTGTTGTGCCTTGATATTCCAGGGGTCAGAATGGTGGCTGAGTTTATATAGTTTTGTTTGTGGGTACCCAAGGCTTGCACAACTTGGCACGTATTTGTCTCTGAGGTTTCCTTCCCTTACTGGATCACACAACAGTGGAGCCTTTTTGTGTCAAGAGCAACCCAGTCAAAAACAAAATTTAGAAATCTTCATTGTGTGTGCATGCATGCCACAAATCTTTACTTTCTATATTAATGACAAAAACACCTTTCTCCCTCCTATTGTATTTGTCAGCAAGGATGCTTTCTGCATGACTCCACAGCATTTTCCCTCTGAGAGCTGCATTGCGTTGTACCCATAGTGCCCTCCTCCTTTTCAGTCTGCGGCATTAAAGCAATTTAATGGGCGGGGAAAACCTTGCCATCATATTGACTTTATGGCATATTCAGGTCTTCATTAATATCAGTGGAACCATAGAGTCACATGTATGTAATGTTTCCATTAACAGTGGTTGGTGGTTCTTCAAACACAGTATGATCCATGGAATAATTCTGATTTGACTATATATATGTGTCTATTAATCTTACTGTTCATTACTTGAGATTGTAACTGAGACCTCACACTTAGTTGTTATGGAGTTGTGGTGCAGAAGGATTAGGATTTCTAGTGAGACATAAGCAGAAATAGATGCTCTTTTCACAAACACATGTGCCTTTCTTCAAGTGTCACTGATTAATAAACAAGAGAGGAGAAATACATGAAAACTATAAGCATCTCTGAGTTGCTTTTAAGATGGAGAATTGGTAACTAATTATGGCAAACATGAATTTTGGTTGATTGAACATTTCATTTTGATTTTCTTTTCTTTTTGTCTTGCAGTTTGTAAAGACTATATTATCACAAGGACATCTGACTCCACTTCCACTTTTTGTCAGCCCTGTATTTTGGGCATATGATTACACCTTGAGAGTGTACCCTGTGCCAGATCTGATCGTCACTGCAGATAAATATGATCCTTTCACCGTTACTAATACTGACTGCCTTTGCATAAATCCTGTAAGATTTTCTTTATGCTTTACCAAAATAAGGACTGTACATCGCCAATAAGCAGAGAATTGTATGATATCTTTAAAATTGAATTTATTCAATGAAATTATTTTAAGTATTCTTAGTAGGCCAAATATAGCAGGGAAACTATTGTATGGTTAACAGACAAAAAGAAAGCAGTTACACTTTGTTCTTTGCACAATAACAGTACAAATGCTGACACAAGTTTGGTGTATTTTTCATTATAGGGTTCTTTTCCAAGAAGTGGATTTTCATTCAAAGTGTTCTATCCCTCCAACAAAACAGTAGAAGACAGGTAAATAGCTTCAGGACCTGATGTTATTAACAAATGATTAACAACCACTTTCTGCTTGCTTTCTTCTCAGAATGAACAGGAATATTTAATGATATAGACAAAAGAACATAATCTCTGGTTACCCCACAGGGGTCTACTTGTACCCATACATAGCGTTCTTGGGGACAGTGAAGCGAAGGCCAGATTTTGTCTTCAGAAACAAACATGCAGCTCCCATTGAAGCTAATGGGAGTGAAGTACACAAACCTCAGGGCAGGAACAGGCCATTTTCCACTAACATGAATTTGTATTTGCTTATTTATTTTTTAAATGCAACAATATCTTAACAGTAGCTGGACGCAAATCAAATGTTCCAATAACTAACACATAATTTTTTACTTATACTTTATACATAAATACACCTCTACCTCGATATAACGCTGTCCTCGGGAGCCAAAAAATCTTACCGCGTTATAGGTGAAACCGCATTATATCGGACTTGCTTTGATCCACCGGAGAGCGCAGCCCTGCTCCCCCGGAGCACTGCTTTATATCCGAATTTGTGTTATATCGGGTCGCGTTATATTGGGGTAGACGTGTATATGTGTATTCAGGGTCCTGAATCCCTACAAAACAAACCATAAATTTGCAAATTATAGTAAAAATTTAGGTGATAAAATAGTAAAATCAGTAAGTTTAACACACAAAAAAAGTACCTTATACTTTTCAGTACCTCAAGCCCAATGGCGATGCTGAAAGTAAGTAATTAACTTATGGAGGTTAGGGTTGCCAACTTTCTAATTTCTGAAAACCAGACACTACCGCAGGGGTGCCGGAACCTCCCCCTGTCCTGCCTCTTCTCCCATGCCCAACCCCCTGCTCTCCCCCCTCATCATCCCTCAATCCTCTGCCCCCACCTGGGCTCCCTCTGCTCCTGCGCTGGCAGAGAACTGCAGCCCCTGATGGGGAGCCTGCCTGCCCACGAGATGCAGGTAGGAGTCCGCCCTGGTTGAGCAGGGTCTGGCGCAGGTTGATGACCGGGTGCTCCTCGCTCTCTCTCTCTCTCTCTCTCCCCCCCCCCCCCCAATAACTGGACTTTTGGTGTCCAATCAAGACACTACACGTCCCCTTTCGACTGGATTTTCTGGTTAAAAAAACGGACATCTGGCAACCTCAGTGGAGGTGGTGCTGTATTGTGCCTAGATCTAGTCAACAAGTGGTTGTGGGTTAGTTTTAGATTTCCAGTATTTTACACCTGTAAACTTCATCTGGTCCAGACAGTGATTGGAAAAAAGGCCAGTCAGAATGTACTGGAAAGAGAAAGCTTCGTATAGTAGGTTTACTGTTGTGATGAGATCTGCTTCATTTTGAATCAATTACAATAGAAGCTTAGGAGAAATGTGAAAAATATTTCTTGTATTAGATAGAGCTCTGTGATTCAGTTAATAAGTCTGTCTAGATTTTTTTTTTTTTTTAAATGGCTGGTATAAACCCTTAAAAATACGGGAGTCTATAATAGAAATGTTCAGACAACTTTGACCAGAATGTAGAAAATACCCCACTAAAAGGCAGTAAATCTGTTCAAATATTTGAGACTTTATTAAACCTTTCAGGTATGAAAGAGCATAATGATAGTAAGTGAATTAGTTTCAAGAAACAATGATGCATGTTATAAAAACTAAATATTGTTTTTAATATTTTCAGCAAACTTCAAGATCTCTGAATTTCTGAAAGACTGCATGAAGAAGTCAAATATTCTGTTCCAACATATTGCAGAACTAATTTTAGATTGTTTCATATGGTTATGGATTTATTTTATTGTGTGTTAGATTATTCATATTTAAATGTCAATGCAAAAGACTGAAATTTTGTAAATAAATTTTACAGGAAAAAAATGTCAGTGTTAGTTTCTTAGAAGAATGAAGGATTCATAATATACTGTGTGTTTGAGTTAACCTGCAAGATCGAAAACTAGAAGTGGGGATGCAATTAAAACAGATACTCAAACTGGATATATTTTATATTTAAACATTAAGTACGTATTCAAAATTGTGTGCCTCTTCCGAGAATTTTGTTTTTTAACCTTGTGCTAGTCTTTTTTAAGTCAGGATTTACTTCTGACACACAGATATAGAAGACCTCTTTCTTGAGCAGTTTTGTATGATTTATTCTACACTTGATTTGACAGTTTAAAAATAAGTAT
The DNA here is from genome assembly GCF_028017835.1 of Emys orbicularis. Lineage (NCBI taxonomy): Eukaryota > Metazoa > Chordata > Testudines > Emydidae > Emys > Emys orbicularis. Next base: position 6,832,046 of record NC_088686.1, on the reverse strand, counting down.
GTGCCTTAAATATTTGCTTAGTCTCCTTTGAAACCAGCACAGAGTAGCCTGCACCTTGTCTTGGCTATATTGCCGTGTTTGATGAAATCCAGTGAAATACCAGTGAGGGGAAAAAGTACTGGCAATCAAAGGCTTCCTTTGGCATACACAGAAAGATTTGAGCTTGGCTGCAAAAGAGTGTGACATAAAACGTTTCCTCACTGAAGTATTTTATGCCATAGTGTCTGTACAGAATTAGAAAAATCTTTGAAATGTAAGTGTTAGAGGCATTTGGACAGACACTGAATCACATGATAGACAAAATTATTTGTGTGAGGCAGAATCTTCTTTGAAGAGCAGCTGCAAAAATATTTTAAACTGTAGTAATGTTGACATTTCTGCACTAACACCATTCTTGCACCTGATCCAATAAAGACACCTTGGAAACAAGCAGGAACATTAAAGTATCTAACTGCTTGACCTTGTTTTGGTAGGTACCAAGGACATAGGGAAAGGTAGGAGACAGGTTCTGGAGGCCAAATTTAGTAGCATTCTCTGAAATGCTTCCAGTCCCACACGCAGGGCCAGTTAGACAGGCAGAAAGGCAGAGGCTCAATGCGTGGATGAGACGACAGTGTTGGGAAGAGGGATTTCGGTTTATTAGAAACTGGGGAACCTTTTGGGAAAGGAGGAGCCTGTACAGGAAGGACCTAAACCAAAACGGAACCAGATTGCTGGCATGCAGAATTAAAAGGTCATAGAGGACTTTTTAAACTAAGAACTAGGGGAAAGCCAACAATTGTGGAAGAGCACACGGTTTGGACAGAGACATCCCTTAGAGCAGTGGTTCTTAACCTTTCTAGACTACCATACCCCTTTCAAGAGTGTGATTTGTCTGTGTACCCCAAGTTTCACCTCACTTAAAAACTACTTGCTTACAAAATCAGACATAAAAATACAAGTGTCACAGCACAGTATTACTGAAAAATGGCTGACTTTCATTTTTACCATATAATTATAAAATAAATCTATTGGAATATAAATATTGTATTTACATTTCAGTGTGATACTTGAGCCTGTTTTTCCCTTACGAGTTTTGTCCGAAGGCAAAGCCCCACCGCCCGGGGCTGAACCATGTAACTGAGCTTTGTGGCGCCCCCTAAGGTATGGCAGGCAACTGCCCTGCTTGCCATCCCCTAATGCCGGCCTTGCAACTCCCCCAAACCCATCCTGTGACCCCCTTGGGGCTGCAACCCCCCCATCTAGAAACACTCATCTAGATGAGTACCTCCTGGAAGACCTCTGAGTACCCCCAGAGGTACACACATCCCTGGTTGAGAACCACTGCCTTAGAGTATTCCCTTTAATAAATCCTCCCTATATCCTAGTGAAGAGGAGAGGCAGAAACAGTCAAACGAAAGAGTCCCATTCAATTACATCACATGAATGCAGACAACTAAATACTGACACATTTTATATGTGCTTGTATACAAATGCTAGAAGTCTAAATACTGACTGAGATGGGTGAACTTAAGTGTTTGGTATTAAAGGAGGATGTTCATACAACAGGCATCACAGAAACTCAGTGGAACACGCTTATACAGGGTACAAAAGACAAAAATGACAGAGTAGGTTGCGTTGGTGGGTAAGTGGCACAGTGTGTGAAAGAAGGCATAGTCACATATAGTAAAAATCTTAGATGAATCAAACAGTACCATAGAATCTCTATGGACAGAAGTTCCCTGCTTGAATAGTTAGTAAGAGTATAGTAGTAGGAATACATTACCAACCACATGACCAGGATGGTGACAGTGACTGTGAAATGCTCAGGGAGAGTAGAGGCTACAAAAACGTACCTCGGGATGGGATGCAGAGATAAAATGTCTGGACACCATTAAGGACTGCTTCTTGGAGCAGCTAATCCTGGAACCCACAAGAGAAGAGGCAATTCTTGATTTAGTCCTAAGTGGAGCACAGGATCTGGCCCAAGAGGTGAATATAGCTGAGTCACTCAGTAATAGCAACTATAATGTAATTAAATTTAACATCCTTGTAGGGGGGGAAATACCAAAGAAACCCACCACAGTAGCATTTAGCTTCAAAAAGGCGAATTACCAAAAAATGAGAGCTAGTTAAATGGAAATTAAAAGAAATAGTCACAGGAGTGACATGTTAAATAGTTTCCATGAAACTTGCAGGCAACACCAAAACAGAGGCTTGGGGCAGGACTACACTACTGCTTAAGCTGATCTAACTAACGTTGCCTAGGAAAAGACACCCTCTCCTGTGCAATGCAAGTTACAGCAACCCAAGTGCTGTCCACACTGGTACTATGTCGGCGGAAGATACTCTCCCACCGACATAGCTTCTGCCTCTCATGGAGGTGAAGTAATTATGCTGATGGAAGAGTGCTCTCCTGTTGGCATAGACAGTCTTCACCAGACCCAGTGCAGCTGCGCCAATGTAGCGTTTCTAGTGTAGAATTGCCCTCGGACTGAATGTATACCTCAAATTAAAAAAACCAAACAAATCAGTAAGAGGGCCAAAAAAATGCCGTAGCTAGACCACATAAAGAGGCAGACAGAGACAAAAATGCATCCTTTAAAAATTGGAAGTCAAATCCTACTGAGGAGAATAGAAAGGAGCCCAAATTCTAGCAAGTCAAGTGTAAAGGTAATATGATGGAGGCCAAAAAAGAATTTGAAGCGAGCAAAAAAATTTTAAGTACATGAGAAGCAGGAAGCCTGCCCATCAGTGGGGCACCTGGATGATCAAGGTGCCAAAGAAGCACTCAACCAAGACAAGGCTGTTGCCAAGAAGCTAAATGAATTATTTGCACTGGTCTTTACTGCAGAGGATGTGAGGGAGATTCCCACACATTAACTTTTTTTTTTTTTTTTTTAGGTTACAAATCTGAGGACATGTCCCAGATTGAGGTGGCTGTAGAGGAGATTTTGGAACAAATGGATAATTTAAACAGTAATAAGTAACCAGGACCAGATGGTATTCACCTGAGTTCTGAAGGAACTCAAATATGAAACTGCAGAACTACTAACGGTATGTAACTGTTTGTTTAAATCAGCCTCAGTACCAGATGACTGGAGGATAGCTAATGTCACGTGACACCGTTTTTAAGAAAAAGCTCCAGAGGCGATCTTGGTAATTACAGGCTGGTAAGCCTAACTGCTGTACCAGGCAAAGTGGTTCACACAATAGTAAAGAACAGAAGTATCAGACCCAAAGATGGATACGATATGTTGGGGAAGGATCAACATGGCTTTTGTAAAGGGAACTCATGCCTCACCAATCTATTAGAATTCTTTGAGAGTGTCAACAACCATGTGGACAAGAGTGAAGCAGTTGATATAGGGTGCATGGACCTTCAGAAAGCCTTTGACAAAGTTCCACACCAAAGGCTCTTAAGCAAAGTAAGCAGTCATGGGATAAGAGGGAAGGTTCTCTCTTGGATCAATAACTGGCTGAAAGATAGGAAGCGAAGGAGAGGAATGGTCAGTTTTCATAATGGAATGTGGTAAACAATGGGATCCCTCAAATCTGTACTGGGACCTGTTACGTTAAACATATTAATAAATTATCTGGACAAAGAGGTAAACAGTAAGGTGGCAAGTCTGCAGTTGATAAAAAATTACTCAAGATACTCAAGTCCAAAGCTAACTAAAGAGTTACATAGGGATCTCATACATCTGGGTGGCTGGGCGGCAAAAAGACATGAAATTCAATGTTGATACATGGAAAGTAATACACATTGAAAAACATCCTAACTATACATACAAAATGATAGGTTCTAAATTAGCTGTTACCACTCAAGAAAGGGATCTTGGAGTCATTGTGGCTAGTTCTCTGAAAACATCCCACTCGATGTGCAGCGGCAGTCAAAAAAACTAGCACAATGTTAGGAACCATTAGGAAAGGGATAGACAGCAAATATCATAATTGCACTATATAAATCCAAGATCCACCCACATCTTGATTACTACATGCAGTTCTGGTCTACCTCTCCCAAAAAGATATATCAGAATTGGAAAAGATACAGAGAAAGGCAAAAAAAATAATTTATGGCAATGGAACAGCTTCCACAGGAGGAGAGATTAAAAAGCATGGGACTGTTCAGTTTAGAAAATATGATAAGAGGGATATAACAGAAGTCTATAAAATGATGAATGATGTTGAGAAAGTAAATAGGGAAGTATTATATATCTCTTTACACAACACAAAAACCAAGGTCCAATGAAATTAGGCTGCAAGTTTAAAACAAACATAAGGAATACATGCAATGCATAATCAACCTGTGGAACTTGTTGCCATGGAATGTTGTGAAAGCCAGAAGTATAACTGGGTTTAAAAAAGACTTGGATTAAGGATAGGTCCATCAATGACTATTAGCCAAGATAGTCAAAGGTAGCAATCCTATACTCTGGGTGTCCCTAAATGTGTGACAGCTGTACACTGGGACTGGACAACAGAGGGTTGATCACTCGATAAATTGCCCTATTCTGTTCCTTCCCTCTGAATCATTTGGCACTGGCCACTGGCAGAAGACAGGATACTGGATTAGATGGATCATTGATCTGGCCCAGTATAGCCCTTCTTATGTTGCTCAACATATAAAAAAGAAATTAACCCTATAATTATTAAAGCTAGACCCAAGTTTAAAGTTGGAGGCTAAAAATAAAAAAGTTATAAATAACTTACATGAAGTAACAAGGTTGTTTCCAGTAGAAAGCTGGGCAGTAATCAATATGCTTAATGTGCTGTGGATACCTGAAGTTTGTGCATCATGAGAAAAACCTTCCATGTCTGAGAGGTGCTTCTTTCTAAGTCTCAGTCACTTTAACAAGCTATTTTCACTCAAAATTTCCCTTCCAATGGGAAACAACTTTTTAAAAAATCATTTGAAGAAATGTTTCTTAAAAAAGACTAGACTTTTCTCCTCCTTTGTGTAAACCTGAATAGCTCTTACCCACAGTGGTTTTTAACCCTGTTACTTATTTAACCATATTATTTTAAAGAGCCTCAGTGGGAGACTTCACACCTTAACTGAAAGCTTTGACCTTTAAAAAAAAAAAAAGAAGTTTAAAGAGACTCTGAAGGTTAACATGACACAGGGGCTTTAAGCTAGATGTCTCTGCAGGAGCTGGGGGAGAATGTATTGCTACCTTCAGAAATTCTTTGCTATCCTGGGAGAGATTTCCAGCTGGTGGTAAGATGACCGCTACAGGTTGGGAACCGACTGGCTAAGCAGCAGTTCTGCAGAAAAGAACCAGGGGATTAGAAGCTGGATATGAGTCAGCAGTGTGCCCTTGTTGCCAAGAAGGCTAACGGCATATTGGGCTGCATTAGTAGGAGCATTGCCAGCAGATCGAGGGAAGTGATTATTCCCCTCTATTCGGCACGGGGAGGCCACACTCAAGTATTGTGTCCTGTTTTGGGGCCCCCACTACAGAAAGGATGTGGACAAATTGGAAAGAGTCCAGCGGAGGGCAATGAAAATGATCAGGGGGCTGGGGCACATGATTTACGAGGGGAGGCTGAGGGAACTGGGCTTGTTTAGTCTGCAGAAGAGAAGAGTGAGGGGGGAATTTGATAGCAGCCTTCAACTACCTGAAGGGGGGTTCCAAAGAGGATGGAGCTCAGCTGTTCTCAGTGGTGGCAGATGACAGAACAAGGAGCAATGGTCTCAAGTTGCAGTGGGGGTGGTTTAGGTTGGATATTAGGAAACACTATTTCACTAGGAGGGTGGTGAAGCACTGGAATGGGTTGCCCAGGGAGGTGGTGGAATCTCCATCCTTACAGCTTTTTAAGGCCCAGCTTGACAACGCCCCGGCTGGGATGATTTAGCTGGGGATTGGTCCTGCTTTGAGCAGGGGGTTGGACTAGATGACCTCCTGAGGTCCCTTCCAACCCTGATATTCTATGAAATCATTCAGGAGGTCTTTAACTGATACAACCAGGGCCCCAGCTGCTCTTGGATAGGAAGGGGAGGGCCACACCGGTCAGCCAATGAATGAGTTCTGCAGCCGCACTGAGAGGGAGGGCACCGAAGCAGCAAGATAAAGTTAGGAGGCATCTTCCCCCCCCAACCAATGCCCTGGCTGCACCTCTGCCTGGCTGGGGGGAAGGTAGCCTGTGCCAGCCAGCTGCGGGCCTGCTGAGGGGGGAAGAGGGAAATAAGGGCGCCCCACGGTCTCAGGGTGGAATAAAACCCAGGCACCCGCCTGGCGCCAGGGCGCCCCCTAGAGGCGGGAGCAGGCAGAGCGGAGGGAGCGCCATTTTGTTTGGCGCTGTTTCCACGGAGACCAACCAGCGAGGGTCCGGCCCGGGTGAGCGGCGGCGATGGCGGCCGCGGGGCGCTCGGGCCTGGAGGAGCTGCAGCTCACGGCCGAGGAGGTGGAGCGGCTGAAGGGCGCCTTCCGCGACGAGCGGTTCCGGGCGCTGCTGGCGGAGTACGCGGCGGAGCTAGCCGACCCGGAGCAGCGGCGGCGGTACGAGGAGGAGGTGACGGCGCTGGAGCGGGAGCGCGGGGTGGAGGTGCGCTTCGTGCACCCGGCGCCGGGCTACGTGCTGCGGACCAGCCAGGGGGGCGCCCAGCGCTGCTACCTCAACGTCTGCAGCAACCCGCTGCTGGGCCGGCCCCAGGCCCGCGCCGAGCCCCGCGGCCAGCGCTGGGCCCTGCCCTACAGCCTGGCCCCCGGCCGCGAGGAGCTGGGCCGCGCCGGCCGCCGGCGCCTGGTCTACGACGTGGTCTTCCACCCGGAGACACTGCGCCTGGCCGCCCGCAGCGCCCGCTTCAGGCGCATGGTGAGCGACACGGCGCTGGAGGCGGTGCAGAGCCGCTTCGGGGTGCAGCTGGACCGGGCCAACGCCGTCCCGCTGCGGGGCACCGCCTACAAGGGGGTCCCGCAGGCCTCCGTCATCCGCACTCCGCTGCCAGGGGGCGCCCCGCCGCGGGCCGAGGAGCCCGACTCCCCGCTGCCCCCCTTCCCTTCCCCCTACTCCTACCCCGCGGGCCCCGGGAGCAGCGCCCAGCACCAGCCGGCCCCCGCCGCGCCGCCCGGCCCCCAGGGGCGGGAAGGGGCTCGGCCCCCGTCCCCCACCGCGCCCCGCTGGAGCCTGCGGCACCGCTCGTACGTGGACCTGCAGGACTATCGCTGCTGCCGGGACTCGGCGCCCAGCCCGGTGCCCCGGGAGCTGGTGGTGACCATCGAGCTGCCGCTGCTGAGCTCCGCCGGCCAGGCCGCCTTGGAGATCCGGGGGCGGGAGCTGCGCCTGGACTCGCAGCGGCCCGCCTACCGCCTCCGCCTCCGCCTGCCCTACGCGGTGGATGAGAACCGCGGGCAGGCCACCTTCAACAAGGCCAAGCGGCAGCTGCTGGTCACGCTGCCCGTCCTGCCCCCGCCCGGCCCGAGCCTCGCGGCCCCTGCAGAGCCCAGCGGAGTGAGCCCAGAGGAGCCCGAAGTCGGCCCGCCTTCCTCAGTAGGCCTTGGTACGGGCCAGGAGCAGCGAGAAGAGGCTGGCCCTGCAGCCGGGGAGGAGGAGCTCGGGCTGCCTCCAACTGAGCAAGCGTGTGCGCCGGGCGGTAGCGGCCGGGCCCCCAGCAGCCTGACTCCTCCCGTGAGAGCGGTGTGCCCCGGCAGCATGGATCTTACCTCGTGCACCACCAGCAGCGAGGCGGGTCCTCCCCTGGCACCCAGTAACGGCACAGATCTTCCCACCTGTCCCAGCACCAGCCTGCGCCCTGCCGTGCCCACCGAGTGCCTTAGCTGCAGCGGCCACCCAGACCTTCCTGCGGCCCCCAGCATCTTGGCTGCTCCGGTTTGTCCCCCCTTCCAGTGCACCCAAGACGAAGAATCTCTGACCCTGCTCTTGCAGGTGCCAAACATCCAGCCAGAGAGTTTGAAGGGGGAAGTCGGCACAAATCACTATAGACTCGGTTTCTGTTCCAAGGATGCTGCTTCCTACTCCTTCCTCTTACAGTTTCCTCTTGAAAACAAGCTGACCCCCCCAGAGACTGGTATTAATGTCTCCCCCAACAACGCTGTAATAGGACTAGCCAAATCTCCTGAGAGTGCTGGACTTTGGGGGAAGATGTACTTCGGCTTAAACAGCAAGGCTCTGCAGGTAATTACTTTTAAAATGACACATCCAATATATAATGCTTCTGAAATAATCTTAAATTTAGATGTGCTTTGTGGAAGGTCATAACTTGATCTAGTTTTTAAAAAAGATGATTGGCTCAGGGGATAGTTAATGGAATATAAAGCTTTTCACTTCTAGGCCACTAGTTCAGGTTTAAACCAGGTGGGTAGTGCCTCCAAGTCCATTACCATCTGACAGCTGTTCAGTGGCCTATGTAAAATGAACCACTACATTTGATGGCCCTATTCTGATTCACGGTGTGCAGATGTCCACATGGCTTGAATGAGGTGGAGTGAAAACAACTCTTGTTCTCAGAGGTGGTCCCTCTAACTAAGACCTTGTCTACACTGGGGGGAATCGATCTAAGTTGCGTGACTTCAGCTACGTGAATAATGTAGCTGAAGTTGATGTACTTAGATCTACTTATCATGGTGTTGTCTTCACTGTGGTAAGTCGACTGCTGATGCTTCCCCGTCGACTCTGCCTGCTCCTCTCGCTCCAGTGAAGTACCGGAGTCAACTGGAGATTGCTCAGCGGTCAATTTATCACATCTTCATTAGACGCGATAAATCGACCCCTGATGGATCGATTGCTCTGGAGGTAAGTGTAGACATGCCCAAAGGGTGAATCTTTTGACCGGTGGACCTGAAAAAGCGAAGAGAAGTTTGCAGCAGAGACTCCACAACCAGGAACGGAAAACTGAGCTAGAGGAGTGAGATCCAGGAAAGGCAACCCGGGATGCCTGAAGGCACCTTCCAAAATCCAAGGAATGCTCAAAGTGAGAGAGAGAGAGAGAGAGAGAGAGCTGCATACGCATTTAGGATTTTTCAATAGCTCTGCATATCCCTAGTGCTGAGTAAAGTGAAGGTGGGTAGGCAGAACTGTGTGAGGGAAGCTTGGTCTAACATACCTGTTTTGTGGTTAAATGATTGGCTTTAATCTCTAGGGCTGTCAAGCTATCATCTTCCACAAGCACTAAATTCACATGAAAAGTAGTGTATGTATGTGCACACACAATTATTTTGAAATGAAAGTGTGCGAATACAGTATACACCAGTGGCTCTCAGAGGTCTTCCAGGGGGTACATCAACTCATCTAGATATTTGCCTAGTTTTACAACAGGCTACATAAAAAGCCCTAGTGAAGTCAGTACAAACTAAAATTTCATACAGACAGTAACTTGTTTATACTGCCCTATATGCTATACACTGAAATGTAAGTACAATATTTATATTCAAATTGATTTATTTTATAATTGTATAGTAAAAGTAAGAAAGTAAGCAATTTTTCAGTAATAGGGTACTGTGACACTTTTCTATTTTTATGTCTGATTTTGTAAGCAAGTAGTTTTTAAGTGAGGTGAAACGTGGGGGTACTCAAGACAAATCAGACTCCTCAAAGGGGTACAGTAGTCTGGAAAGGTTGAGTCTCACTGATATACACAACCAATTACAAGATAGCTATATACTGCTATAACTATTGAAAGAAGACTGCTAAAACAAGCAGATTAACATAAAAAGCAGCTTTAAATTTTAAAAAGCCATTGACTGCCATCTTGAATTAGAGCTCCTGTAATGTCATGTGAGCAATCTAGATGTGATTCCTCACTTAATTTTTTCCTTATTCCCTGGGCCATGGACATTCCACATGACTTTTTCTCAGTAGTCATCTAGAAATGTCTATCTCCAACATATGAAATACTCAAAACTGTTTTTCTTCAACAGTGAAGAGCATTCACAGGGATTTCCATGATAAAGAACTGGACTTCCCTGCACATGGAGCACTTAAAACAAACTTTCCATGTATAAGGACCCAAGAAAATGGAATCCTGGACTAATTCTTCAATTCTGGAATTTTGGGTTCAACTTCACTATGTTCTAGAACCATGAAATCCTTTACAACTTGGAACACACATTGTGAGATGCCCATTTTGTAAAGCTGACTGGTATCTTCAGTATGTTCACTGGGCTGAGGGCCTGGAGTATGGAAATTTTTTTTCCAAAATCTGAGGATTGCAAAATATTGTATGACCCTTTCAGGGATTCTGGTACTTTTTTAATTTTTTTTACTCAGTATATAAAGGGACAAGTTTTTGAAACTTGACTTCTAATTTTGCATGCCTACATGAAAGCCACTTTATATCACTGTGGGAGAAGTTGCTGGTGAAAGGAGTGGGTGAGAGAGGGTATTGTGGGGCGGGAGTGGGATTAAAAAATATTCCCACACAGGACTCTGATTTAAGGTACTGTCCCTCAAGGCCTCTCCAAAATCCCCTCCCAGGCTGTTTGCCTAGATTTACCCAACAGCAGATCCAGCTCTCTCCCACTGTTACTTATATTCCAGTCTACATCTCCTGTGTTCACACTGCATCCGAAGAAGTGGGTTGTAGCCCACGAAAGCTTATGCTCTAATAAATTTGTTAGTCTCTAAGGTGCCACAAGTACTCCTGTTCTTTTTGCGGATACAGACTAACACGGCTGCTACTCTGAAACCTGTGTTCACACTGGATTACATTCTCCAGAATGTTGTGGTCCTAGGCTGAACCAGGAACAGGGCTATAGGTAAATCCTGACTCCCCTCTTAAAGGGCTAGCTTGCCTCTTGACATTCAGCCTATAAAATGAAATACTTAATTCTTAACAGAAATAGAAAGCAGGTTTTGATCTTGTTGGGTGAATCAAGAATATATTCTGCCTTCAATAATCTATTTTGTAACAGTAGTTTAAACTATATTCAGAAATGGGAAGCAGATTCAGAGAGGCAGTTAATTTAGGCAGATCAACCACCTGCAGCTTTTGGGGCAAAAGTGCCTTATTTTGTTTAATTAGAGAAATGTTGGTTAAAGTACTAACTGAAATGTATTTAACTTCCTCCAGGTTAAGTATAAGAAACATCAGGTATTCCTCAGAGTGCTGGGGAGGCTATGCTCATAGGGATATATACTTTTATCATTGGTGGTTGTGCTCTAAAATCATCATCTTTGGGGGGAAAGTTACTGAATACTTAAAATCCTAAAGCCTGACCTCCCTTTAGATATTGGCATTAGGTTTATTCCATAACATACTAGGAATAAGATTATATAGGGAATTGTGCTCCCTCTTTCTTTTGTGGTCTGTATATAGTATCACGTGTAAATGGAATAATCCCCTTACTCTTAAATCTTTGATTGGGCCCAATGTTTATGGGATGTAGTGGTGCTGGAAAAATATTTAACTTTTTCCAAAGATACGTTTTTCATTACTACACTATCTGGTACTCTGTACCAAAAGCCCAAGGTCAAACAAACTTGATTATGATGTGTGTTGGGACTTTAACAGTAATGTCCTCTTTATGATCTTATTTAAGATTATAGTTTACCATACTGGGAAGTGAATTAAACTTTGGCCTGTGGACTGGTTACAGAGAATGGTAATACACCCCATTTTCTCAGTAATGTTAGACATGCTGTGTTAGTTCATGGTTAGATCATATAGTAGATAATTACAAGTTTTATTGTTTGTGAGAAGTTAATTAAGGCATATGTCTGAAAGAACATTGTGCACGGATAGGAGAGCTCTCTTGGACCCTTGCATCAACATTGACAGCCTGTGGAGTACATTTTACATCTGTGTGCAACCAAGTATACCAGAAGGATTGTGGATTGACTGTTATCCTACACAGCTGGACCTCCTCGTGAATTGACAGTCTAAGTGTATATCTACACTTAGAGTTTTTGCGCTGTAAGTTTCACCGGTGATAGGGAACCGGTGAAAATAAAGTGCTGCTTTGTGTACTCGTTCAATTCCTCAGGCATCAGAGAGTGTTTACATTAGCAGCACTTCCATCGCGGATGAGAGCAGCGCTGTAGGGCAGCTATCCCACAGTGCAGCTCTCTCGATAGGTCTTGTGGGAAGGTGGGGGTGAGCGGAAGGCATTCTGGGTCCCTGCTCAGTGCCCCAGGCTGCCCTGCTTCATGTCCCAGCAGCCCTATTATTTCCTTGTTTCTTTCATGGCATTTTTTTTAAACCCTCTTGCTATCTGGCTGCTTTCCCCGCCACATCTACAAACAAAGGGAAAGGGAGCTTCAAACTTCCCGGGGCTTACAGGGGGAGGGGCAGACGTCCGTGTGTCAAAGCAGCGAAGATGCTGGCCAGAGTGGTCGCTTTTGGAACTCTGGGATATCTTCTGGAGGCCAAAAAGTGTTTACACTGCTAGAACGTGTCTTCACTTTCACAGCAGCGCAAAAAGAACAGCGGTAAGAGCTGTATGTCTCTCGTGAAGGTGATTTTCTTTTTGCGGTGGAACTTTTGAGTTTCACCGCAAAAAGTCATTAACAAGTGTAGACGCTCCCACAGTTTTAGTGCAAAAAAAGGACTTTTTACGCTTTAAATGGTAAGTGTAGACATACCCTTAGATAAAGCAAGCATTTTTTCCTTGCTCCTCATATGCTTATATTAGTTTTGTAAGAGTTGGACATGTGAAATTTATAGTCTTACCTAACTGCATATATTAATACTTCCTTGCTATAATGCTGTAAGTCTGACTGGCCCCTTTGTAATAAAGTAATCGATTCTGTATATAATACTGTAACAGCTGTATTCTACCTAGTATTATCGTAAGCACATGTGTAGATATGTACTTCAGAAATGTCGTATTTTCTAACATCTAAACTCCTATCCTCTTTTTTGGTGATAAGGCACATTGTAGGGAAAATCCTATTTTGTTAAAGGTAAATGTCTTCCACAGTTGTCTGTCACAGAGGTGTTGACAAGAGAGGCCATGGAACTTTTTATATAGTCTGTCATTTAAATGTTTTTAAAGGGACCCTCAAGGCTGACAGTCCCTAAAAATAGCCAATCTCACAATCTCTTTAAAAATACCATTTTTTTAATATAAAAATTTCTTCTGACACTTAAAATTATCAACCTTTCCAAAATCAGGGCTGCATTATGGATACAAGTGTGGTAATCCACTATATATGAACCCAGAGGGCTGTGTTCTGAAGTGCAGGGTTCACGTATATTTAAAGCCCTTTCCAACTTCCAAGAACAAAGCTGTCCATGAGAGCTGAGGGGCTGGCATAGTGCACCCACAAAATCTGCTTCCCTGCAAACCAAAACAAAGCTAGTGGATCTTACTATTTTTATTTATGAAAGTAGTGGTAGCCTGTCTTCAGTGCTGGACAAAACTTTTCCTATTATTTCAAAGCAATTTTGAATGTGACTACAAGTCTTCCTTGAAAATTTTGGCTTGGTCTATATAGTTGTTTGCAGTTTTTGTAGAGTACTAACTTTCCTGTCTAAAAAAGAGTTAATATACTGTGATTAGGACTAGGTTACTTATTACAAGAGGATGCTAGAAACTAAGACTTCTTCTTCGAGTGCTTGCTCATATCCATTCCAGTCAGGTGTGCGCGCGCCGCGTGCACGATCGTCGGAAAACTTTTACCCTAGCAACACCCGGTGGGTCGGCTGTGGAGCCCCCTGGAGTGGCGCCCTCATGGCGCTGGATATATACCGCAGCCGACCCAGCGCCCCCTCAGTTCCTTCTTACCGCCCCTGACGGTCGTTGGAACTGTGGAGCACAGCATAGCTGGTCTCCACACTCCCTAGCTTCTAGCTCTCATTTCTGTAGATAGTTGTGTATAGTAGTTAAAGTTCTTTAGATAGTTGTTTATTTAGTTTTGTAGTTGTTGTAAATTGTTAGCGGGGGTTAAGGGGGTTGTTCTCCCCCCTTTTCCCCCCGGAGCATACCGGGCTCATGCCCAAGGCTCCTGGCTTTAAGCCGTGCGCGTCCTGCGCGAAGCCGATGCCAACAAGCGACCCGCACGCCTCCTGCTTGAAGTGCCTCGGGGAAGCCCATCAAGCAGATAAGTGCCCAATCTGCAAGGCCTTCAAGCCTCGAACAAGGAAGGAGCGGGACTTTCGGCTTCGGCAGCTCCTAATGGAGGCGGCGCTCAGCCCGGATCCTCCCTCGGCGCGCCCAGCCCCGGCGCCGAGCGCCTCGGTGCGCAGCGCCCCAGCGGCCCCGACCGGCGCCGCGGACAAGCCCTCTCGGCACCGGCAGACTTCGGCACCGCGCCCACCCCAGGGGACTCGGCGCCGATCTCTATCTCCGGGCCATAAGAAGGCCCGCAAGGCACAGGACATTGCTGCCCTGAAGACGCCGGCTCCCCCGGTGCCGGGGGTAGAGCCGCGTCCTGCTTTGGACCGCCAAAAGCAGGCGGCCACACCGTCGACTCCGGCACCGAGGCCGTTGAGTCCGGTGCGGACTGTTTCACCACCTAGGCTGGTGGTGGAACCTTGTCTCCCCTCAACTCCGGAGACATTTACGACCGCGAGGGACCTGATCGCCCTCACGGAGCCGGCACCGTCGCAGCTCCCGGCACCGGTGGCTCCGCGCATTGTGCAGTCGAGAGGCAAGCCTACACTGGTGCGCCCACCGTCTCCAGTAGACTCTCGGCACCGCTCCAGGTCTCGGAGCAGGTCCCGACGCCGCTCGGAGTCCCGGCGCCGACTATCACCTCGGCGCCGGTCGTACTCGCGGTCGAGATCCTCTTCGCGACGCCGCTCTACATCTCGGCACCGTCGCGACCGCCGGCGCCGATCGGACTCGAGGCGCACCTCCCGGTACCGGTATGAGCGCCGATCGAGGGACCGCTCCCGGCACCGGGTGTCGTCGCGATCGTCGTCTCGCTCCAGATCCGGATCGCGGCACCGGCGCGGCTACCGGCACCGATCCCGATCCCGGCACCAATCTCCGGCACGCTGGGACAGATCGCCCTACGGCCGGCACCGACCGGCACCGCACCAGCCGGGGACGGATGCATCGCGCTCGGCACCGCCATGGCCGTCGAGATCTGCATCCCACTCCTCTGAGGGGGCCTCTAGATCGGCCTACCCTCCACAGGGGCAGGCGGCTTCGGCGGACTTCGGCCCCTCGCAGGACATGGCAGAGGACCCTACGCAGGGACCTGCTCACTGGTCCTTTTGGACCCCATGGGCCTACCACCAAGCCCAAGGGGCCCCACCGTCTGCCTCCCGCTCGGCCCGCTCCGAGCCCAGAGCCCCGGAGGCCACCATCTCCCGCCCCCCCCCAGGGGGCATGGAGGCTCCAGTGCCCACGCCGGCGCAGGCCATGGACCCTGGGGCGAGCGAGGCCCAGCTCCAGGAGCACCTGGAGCAGGATTTGCCATTGGACCCCTTGCCACCGGGGGTATCCTCCTCCTCCTCCCCTGATGAGGCGGTAGCGGGGACATCCGCCATGGGCCCGCCCCCTATAGACCTTCGGACCCATCAGGACCTGTTGCGCCGGGTGGCGCGCAATATGGACCTCCAGATGGAGGAGATCGTGGAGGTTCACGACCCGATCGTGAACATCCTTTCAGCGGACGCCCCATCCAGAGTGGCGTTACCGCTGATTCGCTCCATACAAACTAATGCCACCTCGATCTGGCAAACCCCGGCCTCTATCCCGCCCACGGCCAGGGGCGTGGAGAGGTAGTACTTTGTACCCTCCAAGGACCACGAGTACTTGTACACTCATCCCCAACCGTGCTCACTGGTGGTCTCATCAGTGAATGCACGGGAGCGCCATGGCCAGCAGGCGGCAGCGCCAAAATCGAAGGACGCTAAGCGCTTCGATTTGTTCGGGCGCAAGGTCTATTCGGCGGGGGGGCTTCAGCTTAGGGCGGTCAACCAACAGGCGCTCTTAAGCCGATACAGTTTTAACACCTGGTCCTCAATGGAGAAGTTTAAGGAACTGGTTCCCCAGGAATCTAGGGAAGAGTTCGGGACTTTGGTAGAGGAGGGTAAGCGGGTGGCACGCACCTCCCTACAGACCTCCCTGGATATAGCCGACTCGGCCGCTAGGACCCTGGCGTCGGGTATAGCTATGAGGCGAACCTCCTGGCTCCAGGTGTCAGGCTTGCCACCTGAACTGCAGCAGACCCTCCAGGACTTGCCCTTTGAGGGTCAGGGCCTGTTTTCGGAAAAGATGGACTCGAGGCTCCAAAACCTTAAGGACTCTCGAACAATGATGCGCTCCCTGGGGATGCATGTCCCAGGGCCGCAGCGCAGACCCTTCAGGCCCCAGCCTCAGAGGTTCTACCCTCCCCCGCCTCGCCCGAGACAGGACTTTGCCAGGAGGCGGGGTCGAGGCGGTAGGCGACGGTCGACCGGCCCTCAACCCGGTCAGAACCAGGGCCAGCCTAGGCCACCTTCAGGGCCTAGGCAAGCCTTTTGAAGGTGCGGTCGAGGACGGCACCAGAACCAGCACCCAGGATTCAACTCCCCCCTTCCGGGATCGCCTCTCCCGTTTCCACCGTGCTTGGTCCCTTATAACATCGGACCGTTGGGTCCTTCGCACGGTGGAGAGGGGATACGCCCTCCAGTTTTCCTCGCCCCCCCCCTCTCACTCCCCCTCCCCGTCCCTCTTCAGGGACCCTTCTCACGAGCAACTCCTTACACAGGAGGTTTTCGGGCTCCTCTCTATGGGAGCCATAGAGGAGGTTCCGCCAGAGTTAAGGGGCAGGGGGTTTTATTCCCGCTAATTCCTGATCCCCAAGTTGAAAGGGGGTCTACGGCCCATCTTAGACTTGCGCGGACTCAACAAATTCATAGTAAAGTTGAAGTTCCGCATGGTATCATTGGGGACCATTATTCCTTCACTGGATCCTGGAGACTGGTTCGCCGCCCTCGACATGAAGGACGCTTATTTCCATATAGCAATTTATCCGCCTCACAGGCGCTTCCTGCGGTTTGTGGTAAACAAGGTGCACTACCAATTCGCAGTCCTTCCCTTCGGCTTGTCCTCGGCTCCCAGAGTTTTCACAAAGTGTCTGGCAGTCGTCGCGGCATACCTTCGCCGACAAGGGGTACAGCTGTTCCCGTATTTGGACGACTGTCTGGTGTGTGGCCGCACCAGAGACCAAGTTCAAGCTCACGTCCACATAGTGACACAGACTTTCCACGAGCTGGGCATTCTACTCAACAGAGAGAAGTCCACTCTGGTGCCAACACAGAGAATAGAGTTCATTGGAGCGATCCTGGACTCCAGAAGTGCACGAGCCATTCTGCCAGAAGGCTGGTTTCAGACTATCGCACGCGTCATTCACGGTCTGCGGGCATCTCCGTTCACCATCATAAGGACATGCCTTCCCCTGTTGGGTCACATGGCCTCGTGCACCTACGTAACCAGGCACGCCAGACTACGGCTTCGCCCACTACAGGCTTGGGTGTCATCAGTGTACCGTCCACACCGGGACGACCTGAACATGCTGGTCACGGTCCCGTCCTCGGTCTTGACCTCGCTCACCTGGTGGTTGGATCGCGCGGTGGTCTGTGCAGGAGTGCCTTTTCACGCCCCACAACCCTCCCTCCACCTAGTCACGGACGCTTCATCTCTAGGATGGGGCGCTCACCTCGGGGAGCGTCATACCCAGGGCCTGTGGTCCGCATCCGAACTAGCCCTACACATCAATGTCCGGGAACTGATGGCGGTGCGCCTAGCCTGCCAGGCATTCCTCAACTTCCTACAGGGCCGTTGCGTGCTAGTCCTCACCGACAACACCACGGCCATGTTTTACATCAACAAGCAAGGCGGAGCCCACTCCTCGCTCCTATGCCAAGAGGCCATTCGCCTATGGGACTTCTGCATCGCCCACTCGATCCATCTCACCGCATCATTCCTGCCTGGAGTCCAGAATACGCTGGCGGACCGTCTCAGCAGGTCCTTCCAGACGCACGAGTGGTCGATTCGCCCGGACATCATCTATTCCGTCTTCCGGAGGTGGGGATTTCCCCAGGTCGACCTGTTCGCATCCCGGGCCAACAGGAAGTGCCACGCATTCTGCTCCCTTTACGGCCGAGCTCCAGGCTCTCTGTCGGAAGCCTTCCTTCTAACGTGGAAGGGCCACCTGTTCTACGCCTTTCCCCCATTTCCGCTTGTCCACAGGGTACTGCTCAAGATCCGCACCGACCATGCACGAGTAATTCTAGTTGCTCCCGCTTGGCCGAGGCAGCACTGGTACACCACACTGTTGGAGCTGTCAGTTCAAGCGCCGATCACGCTCCCCTTGAGTCCGGATCTCATCTCCCAGGACCACGGCCGTCTGTGTCACCCCGACCTACAATCGCTCCACCTCACAGCGTGGATGCTCCATGGCTGAACCAGACAGAGCGGCAATGTTCGCAGTCCGTCCAGCAGATCCTGCTGGGAAGTAGAAAGCCCTCTACACGGTCCACTTACTTAGCCAAGTGGAAGCGGTTCTCCTGTTGGTGTGAGCAACGAGCTACGTCCCCCTTGCAGGCACCTATCCCTCTCATACTGGAATATCTCCTGTCCCTAAGACAGCAGGGCTTGGCGATATCTTCAATCAGGGTTCACCTCGCCGCTATTTCGGCATTCCACCCAGGAGAACTCCCGTCCTCGGTCTTCTCTAACCCGATGGTCGTTAGATTCCTCAAGGGCTTAGACCGGCTGTACCCACAAATACGCCAGCCGGTTCCAACGTGGGACCTCAACCTCGTTCTCTCCAGGCTCACAGGGCCCCCGTTTGAACCATTAGCGACCTGTTCGCTCCTGTACTTATCCTGGAAGACGGCCTTTCTCGTAGCCATCACCTCAGCACGGCGTGTTTCTGAACTCAGAGCGCTGACGTCCGAGCCCCCATACACGGTGTTCCACAAGGACAAGGTGCAGCTTCGCCCCCACCCTGCCTTTCTTCCAAAGGTGGTTTCACCCTTCCACGTAAACCAGGACATCTTTCTCCCGGTCTTCCATCCAAAGCCTCACGCTACTCGTCAGGACCAGCGTTTGCACTCTTTGGACGTTCGCAGGGCCCTGGCTTTCTACATTGACCGGACAAAGCCATTTAGGAAGTCGACGCAGCTCTTCGTCGCGGTGGCCGACCGGATGAAAGGCTCACCGGTCTCTTCACAGTGCCTGTCCGCTTGGATCACGTCCTGCATTCGTGCTTGCTATGACCTGGCCGGTGTCCCGACGCCACGCCTCACCGCCCACTCCACGAGGGCCCAGGCCTCCTCGACTGCCTTCCTGGCTCAAGTCCCAATCCAGGACATTTGTAGAGCTGCAGTGTGGTCTTCGGTACACACGTTCGCTGCTCACTATGCGCTGGTGCAACAATCCAGAGACGATGCTGCTTTCGGGTCAGCAGTTCTGCACACAGCAATGTCTCACTCCGACCCCGCCACCTAGGTGGGGCTTGGGAGTCACCTGACTGGAATGGATATGAGCAAGCACTCGAAGAAGAAAAGATGGTTACTCACCGTTGTAACTGTTGTTCTTCGAGATGTGTTGCTCATATCCATTCCAAACCCGCCCCCCTTCCCCTCTGTCGGAGTAGCCGGCAAGAAGGAACTGAGGGGGCGCTGGGTCGGCTGCGGTATATATCCAGCGCCATGAGGGCGCCACTCCAGGGGGCTCCACAGCCGACCCACCGGGTGTTGCTAGGGTAAAAGTTTTCCGACGATCGTGCACGCGGCGCGCGCACACCTGACTGGAATGGATATGAGCAACACATCTCGAAGAACAACAGTTACAACGGTGAGTAACCGTCTTTTTCAAGATTACTCCTGTGAATGTTTTATTTTGGGATCAATTAATTCTGTACTGAAGATTTCGAGACACTTAGCAAATTTTGGCAGGTCACAGGAAGGAAAAAAGAGAACAGAACAAATTCATTGCTTAGTTTTGAACTAATCTCTTCCCTAAACTACATTACAAATAATAATAGGTTTCCATCTCATATAAAGCAAACTGAATAACCTTTAATTGTTAGGTGCATTATGGGACTGGACTAGATGACCTTTCGAGATCCCTTCCAGTCCTATGATTCAGTGCTCAGATTGTATGTGATCAAGAGGAGACTTCAACAGAAACCGTAGATGTCTACAGTTTGTTCCTCAGCAAGAACAATCAACAGAGCAAACTCTACAGATGGCAGATGCAGTACAAGATGACAAGGACTCAAGGATTCCAGACAGCCAGTCATTGTAACTAACGGGCAACCAAATGACCAAGTTGTTATGCAGCCAGGTCGTGTAATTAGAAAATCAGTACCATTCAGAGACACTTAACAGACAAAGACAGCGTGATAGCATAAATACTGTAAATGATAGGAATGTAGAACTTACAGGGGGAGATGTAACAGAATGCTAAAGTTTATTATATTCTGCCACTAGGTGGCACTGTGTGAAATACCATCTTTAAGCTAACCTCAGTCATCGCAGGCAAAGCATTAAAGGATCTTATCACACTAGATGTGTTCGTCTCGCTGAGAAGCAAGTCCATGTCTGGTACAGGAGCATGACAGGGATATCAATGGCTAAGCCTCTTCTACAAAATGTAATCACCATTACTACTAGTGGATGCTGCTAGTGTAAATAAGGCCCCTACTGTATTCTTTTCATGAATAACCTCTCTGCACCCTCCCTATCTGTCCTGCTGTATGTGTACATTTCTTGGATTGTAAACTCTTTGGGCAGAAAATGGGTTTAATTCTATACTGTGTAAATTGGCAGTATATACATGATCTCCAAAGTTTCATTTAATATTGTATGACTATGGAACTGTCATGCTCCCAATTATAGCTTCTTTTAGAGATCAAAATTATATCTTTGAGAGCCCAGACACAGTTGGATGAGAGAGCTGAAAATATTCAAAATTGCCTCATTGCATTTATCATCAACAGGACTTCCTTGGTGGCTGGACTTTTCTGGTATTCTAGCTCTTATTAGGTTGATGAGATGAGGGAGTAAAAAGGAATGAGGGATTTAAATATGTGTATGTTAAAACAATCCGAGTAATTGAGAATCCCGGAAAAAGGGGTTTAATCTTTTTCCAACTATTTTACATAATGGAATAATTTACTGTTAAATAGAAAAAGAAGCAGATGAATAAATCTATAAAGTATTATTGTCTTTATTAAACAACAAGATATTCCTGGTTGTATTTTTGGACCATTAATATCCACAGTTGGTTTGAGTCATAAGACGAGTAGCAACATGCTTCACAGTGCACCTAAATCACATATGAATAGCCCTAAAAATATATCCTGGAGTATCTTATTTAACTGTAAACTGCATTTCATTTCATTCCATTCCACTTGTATTTACTCATACCTGAATGAAGCTCTAAAGAGACAAGTTTGTTACACAGATCTGAAATGGATATTGTCATATATATATATTTCATATTCTCCACTCTAGAAGGCCTAATCTTGAAATCTGATGACTAAAATGAGCTGTACTTATAAACAAATCAGATGTTTAAAGAACGAGGGTACTTGTGGCACCTTAGAGACTAACAAATTTATTTGGGCATAAACAAACCCACAGATCCAGAACTTTGTTAAATCGAATATCAAAAGAGAAGGGAGGGCAATTGAAACAATTTTTTCATTGTAATCGTTCCTCAAATGGAAACTGAAAACAAACACATTACATGTAGAAAACATGCCTCCCTTTAAACCATTGCCTTTTGTGTGAGGCAGACCCGTATTTTGTACAGAAATCATTTAAACCATTTTCTTCATGTTCATCTCTCACTACTTCTGAATGTCTTATTGAGAATTTATTAAACCAGAGATTTCAACAGATATTGTTTTCACAAGCAGTGTGGGTGTCTCAGCTGCATATTCAGAATCAGAATTTTATATGTATCTATATATTTAGTGGGTTGCTGGGTACAAAAACACTGACACATAATGTGAAAAGAACATGTAAACACGTAACTTCATTTTTTTTGCCTTTAGGAAAGGTTGTTTGTCAGTGAAGAAAATGTTGATGAATTTCTGGTCAATGTCTTGTGCCCTTCATTCCTCAAACAGACAACACTGGAAAGCCAACCATTAATTGAAGTACTTGATGTAACTGAGGTCAAAAGTCAAATCAGATTAAAGGTAAGGATCTGCTTGGCAATAGTACATGGCACTTCTATAGTTTAACAAGAATAGTGTGTGAAACCTCCCTCAAATGGAGTCATTCCTGCTTTGTTTGGATACTGTTGAAAATCATGTATAGGAAGTGATGTTTGCAAGTGTAAATATCCGTTTTTGGAAAGGCCGATTTACTTTAAACACCATTTAAATTAAATTAAATGGTGAAGTGGAACTATGTACAGTTCTGGCTTAGCAGCAGTTTTATTGGGATGACAGTGATACATTGTGTTGTCTCATGTATAAATACCTATATAATAAATCCCTTCTTCATATTAAAACAAAAATATCACTGATTTATAGTCACCGATTTATATCTCAGTAGGGGTTCAGGGGATACAGAGACCCAGAAAGTGCTTCCAGGTCACAGCCACTTAGCTGTGCTGGAGTCTGCACTCTCCAGACAAACCAGGGGTAGGGACTTCACTGGAATAGAACAGGTCTGAGGCTTCTCTACACTGCAGAGTTTTGGTGGCAAAACAGCAGAAGTGTACACACAGTAATGCCACTTTTGGTGACAAAACTCTTCCATTTTTTGGTGACAAAATAAAACCACCTCGATGAGACACAGGGCTTTTTGCACAAAAGTTTTGTTGACAAAGTGCCAGTGTAGATGCTGCCATTCATTATGTCGACATAACTGGCCTCCTCCAGTATCACACAATGCCTGCTATGACCGCTCTGCTCACTGTTTTGAACTTGGCTGCCCTGCAGGCATGCGCCCCTCCCTTTTCAAAACTCCAGGAAGCTTTGATAGTCCTCATCCCGGAGAGCTCACCCAGCTGCTGAGGAGGCTGCTTCCAGTAGCTGAGGAGGCTGTGGGAGAACTCAAGGGAATTGCAGAACTGCAGGTAGGCAGAGTAGGCTGCTGCTGTGGGGGAGCGAGAGAAACTGCTGTGGATTGGTTGCTCAGGCTGCTGTCTGAACTTAAAGAGACAGCATGCCGGCACACCCTCCCCCAACACACACACTTCCCCAACACACTCTCTCTCACACATGTATATGTACTCCTCACACACTTCCCAAACACACACAGTGTTTGTCTCTCTCTTCCCCCCCCCCCCCCCAACACACACACATACTCCCTGTCACTCACTCTCCTCCTCTCCCCCCACATACACTTCAATCTACTAGGATGCCCACAGAACAATGGGATTGAGAAACCTGCATCATGTGACACTGTACTTACCCCATGAGGCATTGAAAACCCTTCCCAAAGCACCATGTGACCAGTTGCACAGTGGGATAGCTACCTGTTGATGCAAGAGCTGCTAGTGTGGATGGGCTCTGCCAACACAAGGAGCATAGTGTGGATATGCAACAGTGGTTAATTAAAGTGCTCTAATTCAAGCGGCATAAGTTTTGTTGACAAAACTCTGCAGAGTAGACAAGGCCTGACTCTCCAACTCTTCTTTAAGGATGTGCTCAATATGAATAAGTGAAGAGTCCATGTCCCTCCATATACACAATTTTGAGTAAAGTTTTGGAGCCCTGTGGATGTAGTGTACAGTACTCCAATGGTTCTCAACCAATATCTAGATGAGTTGATGTACCTCCTGGCCTGGGGGTACACAAAGGTCTTCCAGGGGTACATCAACTCATTTAGATATTTGCCTAGTTTTACAACAGTCTACATAAAAAGGGCTAGTGAAGTCAGTACAAAGTAAAATTTCATACAGTGACTTGTTTATACTTCTCTATATGCTATACACTGAAATGTAAGTACAATATTTATATTCCAATTTATTTATTTTATAATTATATGGCAAAAATGAGAAAGTAAGCAATTGTTCAGTACTAGTGTGCTGTGACACTTTTGTATTTTTATGTCTGATTTTGTAAGCAAGTAGTTTTTTAAGTGAGGTGAAACTTTGGGGTACTCAAGATAAATCAGACTCCTGAAAGGTGTAGAGTAGTCTGGAAAGGTTGAGAGCCACTGGCATACTCCATTGGTTCAGGTACCTCTGAATTAAAATCTTTCATGCTTATGGATGCAGCTCAAGACAGAATCCCCAAAAGGCCCAAAATTTGTACTTTGGAATGTGGGGGGTCACAGACAAGAGAGGCTTAGGGAGAGGACAGAAAACTCGTTGTTTTTGGGATTGTAATGAGGATGGACTATGCTGAGATGGGCAGGGAGAGGTCATAGCGAAGAGGAGCAGTGGGAGTGTCAGGAAGGTAGAGGGTACCTTGGAAAGTTTGTCTGGATAACAATCTCAACTTTTTCTATTTATTTGACCTGAGCTAAACCTTTGAATCTTGTGAGTTTTCCCTGTGAGTTAGGGCATACTTGTGAGAGTACAGGGTTCTTTTCTACACGAGAGCAATGTGACTAGAGGATTAACATGGGACTAGGAGGCAGGACTTTATGAATTCTAATCTCACCACTGCCATTCATGTGGTGTCAACTAACCGACTCTCCTCCCTCTGTTTTCCCATTAGTTCAAAGGACATCTAATGCAGCCTACCTCTGAGGGGTACCATAAGCTTAAGCATTATCTCCATTTTATCAAACACAAAACTGAGGCACATAGGATAAGTAACTTGCCAGAAGTCCAACAAAAAATACGTGGCAGTGTCAGGCAACTCTCCTTGCTCCTAGTCTCCTGCCTTCACCAGAAAACTATCCTTTCTGCCCCCTTCATTGTCTAAATACACAGAGGTACAGCCACACTTATAAACCAAAAAAAATTAATTACATCTTAGCCCTTTACAATAACTGAACAAGTGTGGAAAAAGCTCTCTGCTTTTTCAGTTTAACTTTGTCCATAGTAACTTTCACTGTTTCCCATCTCTAGTGAACATTTCCTCTCGTTTGTATGAAATTTTCAGAGTAATAGAGAGCACAACATTTTTAAGATAGTTTTACCATCACATTTTCCTACCAAAGCTGATGGGGATTTGGACAGGCATAGCACCTGAAACTTCTTAACGCTTTTTGAAACACATTACATTTCAAGTTGACAGGGTCTGTTTAGGTTCCACGTACAACTGTATGTTGCAGCTCTAGCCAACATTTAAATGCTAATCCAAAAAACAAAATTCAGAAGTGGAATTTGGACTTTGATACTAAAGTAGCTGAGTAAAGAACTTACTTCAGGGGTTGTTGCTCCACTGTTATTTTTCAGTTGATTATGGTTAAACTATCCATTAGAGAATTTTTTCAAATATCACTTTGCATCACACTGTGGTGTTACCTCATTTGCATTTACATATTTTTGCATCGTTCCAAATTAGCTATGTTAAATATTTTGTCCCTCACTTTTGTAATTTAGTCAATATTTAGCCATAGTTTAAGATGCATGTTTTGTGCAGATCTCAAAATAAGATATAGCCTTTTGCACATTTAGTTTTGATTGTACCTAACAATAGATGCTCCACAGTGGTGCAGTGGGCCTAAATTCTGTGGCAAGGCTCCCTGATTAATGATATTGAATTTGTGACCGCTTCAAGTAATGTCAATAATAAGGTGTTAGTTAAATAAATAATCACTGCAGTAATCCCTTAACCTGCTATTAATTTCAACAATTTGGTTTTATATTTTTTCAATTTTATGCCACCCTTAGTTTTCAGCGTGCTGCAGAGTTGTGACGTTCCTATATATCACTGCATTTCTAGTCTGAGTGCATTGTAGAAGTCTTTGGAGGAAAGCTGGAGATTTTGGACACTGAATAAACCAGGGGTTCTCAAACTGTACTGCGACCCTCTTCTGACAACACAAATGACTACATGACCCCAGGAGGGGGGACCAAAGCCTGAACCCGTCTGAACCCCGCTGCTGCAGGCAGGGGGGCCAAAGCCCAAGCCTGAGCCCTGCCATTGTGGAAGGTGGGGGCGGAGCGCAAAGCCTGAGCCCCACCACACCAGGCAGGGGGGCCAAAGCCCAAGGACTACAGGCCCATGCGAGGGGCCTGTAACCTGAGCCCCACCACCCAGGGCTGAAGCCCTCGGGCCAGGCTTCAGCCCCAGGCAGTGGGCCCCAGCAAATCTAACGCCAGCCCTGGCGACCGGTCCCGACCCAGTTTGAGAACCACTGGGATAAACAGATTTGGCTTTTGGCACCGAGGAAATGTGGGAGAGAGGGAAGGTAGTTTGGGGTGTTGATACCCAAGAGGTGGGTGATGCTTTCGTCACTGGTAAGGGAATGAATCTTCTCTTACTTTCTTGTTGACAGGGTGACAGTAACTCATTTGGGGTGTGGGGAGTAGACTAGAGAAGGTTTGGCAGGGTAACGAATCTTGAAATTGCTAGTTCCCGGAGCTAGGCAACTGCCTTTGACAACATTGAGCCACTCCACTGCAGCCAGACACACCCTATTTACTAACAATGGATACACATTATGTAAAAGCTTCTGCTGAAATAACCAACAGCAAAAAAGTGAATGTTGATCTATGATATTCAGTCATCCGGGTTCAGAGTGCTCACCTTAGTGAGATGAACAAGAACAGTTCTCTGACATTGTTTTATGCACACTCAAGACGACAACACTGCATTAGTTAAACTTTCCACATGTGACAGGGACATAGTTTTCACAACCCTACAGGCTAGGAACATTTCCTCAAATGAAAGTTTATATTCTGGGGCCAATTTTGCAGCCATGGATTTGTGGAAAATGCAAGGCTGTGTGCATAACCCAACTGTGATCATTTGCTCTTTCTTCCACTATTAACTGTTGTACATCATTACCAATTGGCAGCTGTCCAGCAACTCTTTCCACAGCAGAGTAAAACCTTATGGTGGGAAACAATCTGTAATACACTCCCACATGCATTTTGATTACAGTATTGGGAAACACTCAGCACAGGTCTGATTTAGCTTTCTGAAAGCACAGACTAACACAGATTGTAGATCTCATAGAAATAAATGCATTCTGAGTTATTTAGTGTCTAGGCCTCCCGTTGATAGCATTTTTGTGTGTTCAGTCAACATTAAGTGTTAGGGTATCAAAGTACAATTAATTACCTGGTTTTTTCCTCAACAGTCACAGGAGGTTAAACATTGTGAACTTGGTGAAAAAGAACAAACAGTTAACAATTCAGGAAGAGATCAAGTTGAAAAAGAGAATAGAAACTACTTCAAAACAAATATAGAAGCTAACCATATTGCAGCTGCCACCGTTGGAGAACATGGTACGGAAACGGACATGACTTCTGGATCTTTTACAACTGATAAAACAGTAGTAGTAGTAGATCGTAGTTCAGGCCATTGTTTGCAGCTTGAACCTATTGACACTAGTTTAGCAATTTCTGGGAAATCTCAGATAAATGAACCACAGTTAGAACTTGCTTTCACAACAGGCAAAAATGCCACGTCCTCAGACTGTGAAAAGCAAGAATTACTTCATTTGGAAGAGCAGGCAAAAATAAGAAGGGATGAAGAGGTCATGTCTTCAGAGCCAGCAGAAGAGAACCAACATAATTTGAACTGTAGACCAGTTTCTCCAATTATAAAGGAAATTAATATGCAAGATGGAAGTGTGCAAATTGTTAGAGATCACACAACGCACTGTGCATTAATTTTTCAAAATTCTTTGTTGTATGAGTTGGATTAAGTTATGTCAGGATTTTAATTATAATGGTCAGTTTATCCTCTGCAGTTCAGGCTTCTGGTTTTTTTGGCATTTAAATCATTGCATGGAAAGCAGAAATCTGAACCTGAGTCTGACAGCTTCAATAAGAGGAAGCGATTTAATTGTTTTGTTTAAATCAACTTTTGTTAATTTTGATTTTTTACAAGTTTTAAACTTTCTTTAAAATAAAAGTATTTTCAAAATAAATGTTCAATTGAGTAGAAATTAAAACATACAAACAGCAACAGTAGATTACTTTCCCTTCAAGAACCTGGACTTGGATCTTGATTAGTTGGGTAATCTCTCTAATGTATTGAAGTTTTTATATGTACTGTGTATGTACTGTGTTTTTGTAATGCTTCTCTCCAGATTTGCTATCTTTGTTCAACCTAATGACAAACAGTACCCATCATTTGAAGTAAATATTTGCCAATACTCATTTTGTGGATTGTAGGGTTAGACTGCTAGTGATTTTTGGCAAATAGAATTTTTCATTCCATGGAGAAGCCCACTTTTTAATTAGTCTCCTTAAAATAAATGTTTATACTGCTATCTTATCCTACTACTTTCCTTCAGATATATAGTATCCAACTACACCAATGCAACCATGTTTAACTAATTTGTTTCTTTGTTATCCAGTGTATTAAAACCTGCATTTCCCAACATCTCTGCATTTATTCATGTATAATCTTCTTCTAATATGGAGTCAATTTGTCTAAATTATTCCTACCACTCAAAATAAGTTTCCTGGGGTTTAAATATGCTGCCTGTTGGGATTGCATGGCAGTGGAAAGCAACAATAAGCAAGCACATTTCTAAGCTTTGATATTAAACTTTCAGATCCCTTTTCTGTCACTTCCCCCCCCCCCCCCCCAAAAAAAAAAGTTCCTTTACAAGCTGTTGTACATGCTGAAGAAAATGTACTTCTGAACGAACTTAGGTTAAATTAATTTACAGTTCAAATCTCCCATAAAATGAGGTTGCTTACATAGCTGTGCCAACCACAAGTACTTCTTGGGGCTGCATATGCTTAACAGAGAAAGTACTGAATTTTATTGCTTGTGACAACTCTAAAATGTATATACTGTGTTGGTTCCAGGATATTAGAGACACAAGGTGGATAAGGTCATTTTTATTGGACCAACTTCCTGTTGGTGAGAGAGATTTACACTGAGCTTTTCTTCAAATCAAATCTGAAGAAGAGCTCTGCATAAGCAGGAAAGCGTCTCTCTCACCAACAGGAAGTTGGTTCAGTAAAAGATACTACCTCACCCACCTTCCCTAACTCTAAAATTTGACAGTTAAATTACCCAGGAGACCAATCTGTTTTGGCACACATTCTGTTTTTTAAAAAGTAATAAACATCCACATATTGAGATGGCTTCATAACAGTTGTGTTTCCTCTCCAGTGAATACATTTAAGCAATTTATTCACATCCCATAAAGGAGGAGAGAAAATTAAGAATAGAGTTTCGTTGAAAGTTATGTTTTATCTATCAGCACACAAGTTAAGCAGTTTCATTGAGCAATAATTATTTTTAGACAGGAACAAAAGGCCACTGACCCTCTTATCGTAATACAAGTGCAGTAGAGTTTTCTTCAGCCTTAATGTAACAAATTTATCCAATCACTTTTTTTTTTATGAATGTCTAAGTCATCTAGCTACATGAAAGTACTTTTAGAGTAATTCCTGTCACCCAATTTTTTCAAGCTTGGTATGTATTTGATATGGTTTATGGGGACTAGCTGATGTTTAGATAGTGACTGCATTCCAGCTGTCACGTACATTCCCCCTCTGTACTTTGTCTAAGTCGTTCAGTGAAATCTGTTTTGAGGCTATTCCACAAAACTTCTTTAACTAGTATTGATAAGTTTGTTATACTTCAATGGTAAGTGACATTTAAAAAAATGCATCACTACAGTTAGAATAGACAAATATTTCACTGTAACAAATGGCATTGTTTTGTATTGTTTCTGGCTTTCAGTTCCAGTTCAACATGTTTTTATTAAACAGTATGTTTATTCTTTTTATATGGCTGACTAATTTTGAAGGCTAAATGTTGTGATTACTTTCTTCCAAAGGAGGTAATATTGTGTGTTTCTCTGTTTTAACTCAATTACTGATTTTTTTAATGAAGTTAGATGTACACTCTTTGAATGGGTAATGACATTTGGTGTGTTTTTAAACCCTCTTTGCATTAGAAAAAAACTGAATTTTGACATAGCAAGAAAGATTTAAACTAAACTAATGGTTTTGCAGAATCAAGGACTTTCATGGTATTACAAATGTGAATTTTATTTTGGCAGAACTAAAGTATATTTCTACATTAAACTGAGCAATGATTTGTCCCTTTTCATATAATCAAATACATAGCAAATAAGAGAATGCTCTTGCAGATATGCACCAAATCTCAAGCAAGCCTAATAAAATAGTACAAGCTTGTGGAATGCTGAATGATTTTACTTTAATGTCATGGAATTTAAACAATGAGAACGTTATTTAAAACAGTACAGGGCTGCTGGACTGAGAACTGACTAGAGTTCAGTCAAGCTTATTCCATTCCACCCTTACTCTTCTCAGTACTTTGAATATCAGGGATTTGCTCATTTCAAAATGTATTTTGCATGGAGTTTAAGAGATTCTGCAAGTGAAAAGCCCTCTAATGTAACAGATAAGAGATGCATTTTAATGTTGTTTATCCTTGTCAGTAAGCACAGCATAATGGCCACTTTCTGCATCTGGGCTTAAATTTTGTTTTCCATCTGATCTCAGCAATAGAGCCTGTCCCATTTAAAAAATTTAACTGAGAAACATGAAATTACTAGTTTTGGACACCTTTTACAAGAATGTTTATTCATCTTAAAGCAGAAACCAATCCAGAAACCCTTTTATACACTTTTGTCCATAAGACAGTATGGAATAATTCAAAAGAGAGGCTAGTTGAGAGTTTGATTTTCACTGCAGTCTGCGATAACTTTTACAGAGTTCATGGTCTCTAATATCTCCCCACCCTCCGTTTTTCACGTGAGGAGAGAGAGGTGCCATGGAGTACCGTTTACTGACACTCATTGTTTCAGGAAACAGGTACTGTTGGTTGCTGCTTAAGAGCGAGTCGATTTTGGCACTCTGGGTGGATGGTCTGCAGGATTTCTTGTGGTGCATGCCACAGTCCCCTGTATGAAAAACCCTGGGGATTTCGGGTACTAGCACTTTCCAGAATTTTGGAAGACAAGAGATAGTCAAATGCTGCAGCGTCCAGTCCCAGTTATAGTCGTCATATGTGCAGAAGGCATCTGTGCACTCGATCAGTTGCTGGTACGTGTCTCTGCTGAAGGCCATGCCCATATTGTGCTCGGTGGACTTCCACGTCTTCATTTCCACCTTGTCGGCTTTGCCGGAGAAGCCACCCCGCACTACGTTGTAGCTGCCAAGGGAGAGGACCTGGCACTCCGGGCACTCCTGCTGCTTCAGCGCCCAAAGCTGCTTGAGGACGTGGTAGAAGTCAGGGGCCAGGTAGTGATCCTCCTCCAGGAAGAGCACCAGCCCCGTGTGCTCCCGCAGCGCCCGGAGCCGCTCCCACACGAAGTGCAGCTTCCACCACCAGTGGTGCTTGGTCTGGGAGAACTTGGCCTCGCGGTAGTGGCCGAAAGAGTCCGGGTACTCGGCGTTGATGCAGCCCAGGCGCAGCGCCGCCTTCTTGCCGATGTCGCGCGGGCAGTCGCGGGGGTCGTGGCCGGGGAACTCGCGGGGGTAGAGCTGGGTGCTGAAGGGGAAGAAGATCTGCAGCACCTGGCAGAACTCCACCTGCGCCGCCAGCCGGTTCAGCTCCTCCGACCACAGGTCGTGGCTCAGCACCAGCAGCGCGTTCTCCACGCCCGGGGCCCGGCGCAGCGAGTCCAGCAGCAGCCGCAGGTGCTCGGCCCGCTCGTGCACCTGCACCACCAGCACCAGCTCGCCGGCCGGGCGGCGCGGGAAGCGCGCCAGGTTGCGCACGGGCTGGTCGAAGTTCAGCTGGTAGAAGAGCGAGCGGTAGCTCAGCGTCCGGTTGGCCGCCTCGGCCTGGGGCGGCGGCGGCGGCGCCGAGGCGTTGGCGGCCCGGCGGCTGGCGGCGGAGGCGAGCTCGGCCGCCCGGCTGGCGGCGCGGGGCGCGGGCGGCTCGCCGGGGTCCCGCGCGGGCTCGGGCTTGCGCTGGCGGCCGTGGCTGCCCCAGAGCGCCAGGCCGCAGGCGGCCACCAGCAGCGCCAGCAGCAGCACCTTGCGCTTGTAGATGCGGAGCCGCATGGTCCCGGGGCGGCCGGCGGGGCGGAGGGCGGAAGCGGGGCCTGCCGCTCGGCTGGGCCCGCCCCTAGCTCATCGCGGGCGCTGCGCTCCCCGCTTGCCCCAGGCGGCGGCCAGAGCGAGCCCGGAAGGGGGAGGAGACGCCCGGGGCCGCCCCTCCGGCATCAGCGCCGCGGAGCGCGGCGGCGCCCAGCCCGCGGCGCGCGCATGGCCCCGGCGGCTCCTCGCGGCCCGGCGCTGAGGGAGGCTGACACCAACTGTCACGGCGGCGGCGCGCGCGACGCCCCCAACGCCGGACACGTCCCCGGACGCCATAGGACACGCGCCGCACCCGGGCCCGGCCCATTGGTCAAACTCGCTGTCACTCACCCCTTCCGCCCCGCCCCTTCCGCCCCACTTCCGCTCCCGAGGGGCAGGCTAGTGCTGAGAGCAGTTGGGCTGGCCAAAGCCCGCGGGAACAGGGCGCTTGGGGGGCGGCCGGGGCGCCCCCTCCCCTTCTGTGCGCAGCGCCCCTCGCGTGGCCGCCCGGGCCGCCGCCTCGTGCCGTGGGAACAGCCCCCTGCACGGCTCGGGGCCAGCGAGGAAGGAAATGAGTCAGCGGAGTCGGGGCCGCGGGGAGCTGCTGTTACACGAGACAGGTCCGGGCAGAGCGGAGCCAGGCGCGGCTCACCAGTGTGTGTAACCAGGGTTGACTAACCCCGCGTCTGCTACTCCGGGAGCCCAGCCGCGCCTGCAGCCCCAAGGCTGCTGTTACCACAAACACCCACACCCGACACATCACATGCACAGACTCGCCTACGGGGGGTGCGCACCTCTGCTACACCTGCCCCGTTCAGGGCTTTGAGCATTCCTCTATCTGCATTCAAATGATGGCCAGTTGCCATGTGTGTCGGCTATGGCCAGCCTCTAGGCATTCCCTTTACTGTGGGAGTAGATAGCTTATCAGAGAGACAAGGAGTAATTGGACCAACTTCTAGTGGTGAGAAAAACTTTCGAGCTTACACAGAGCTCGTCTTCAGGTTCTCCAGCTCTGACCTGAAGACGAGCTCAGTGTAAGCTCCAAAGCTTTTCTCTCTCACCCACAGAACTTGGCCCAATAACCAATATTACCTCACCCACCTTCTCTCTCCACTATCCTGGGACCAGCACTGCCACAACCCTACTGCATATATAGATTATAGCACAGCAGTAGCTCTGGTATAGTTAAGGTTGAGTTGCTTCCTGTGTAAATGGAAAAGTTTTAAGTTTTAAAATCTACATCCAGAGTTGGTTTGCTTTGAACACTGCTGTGCCTCATGTGAAGGTGGAATAGGGTTAGTGGTCCAAAGTTGGGGTAATTTGAGCAGGGGATTCCCAAGACATAGCCTTCCTAAAATAAATATATATATATATATATATATTGCACATGCTTAGGGCTCAGAATAGGCGTACCCTTCCCAAACTGATTGGTCACTCAGCATTTAGCTGTGTTAGCGCACAGCCTCCAGTGCCCTTTGGAGAACCAGTATAGAAAAATATATTATGAATAAAGATTGTAAGTCTGGGTCAGCACAAGCTAAACTGATGCACCTGCCTGAAAGGGTGAAGTATTTGTGTGCAGCAAAACAAGGCCTCTGCTGAAACTACAGGGTTCCAGACAGGCTGTTGTCACAATAACTGGGTGGCTCTCGGTGACATACTGTATGAATTGAACTTGAGTGACATCCATGCACTCAGTTTAAGGCATACTCTCTGTAGTTTTCAGAAAATGTGTTATGTGTGTTCCTTGTTCTCTGCCTGCAGACAGCAAGGGCTCCTTGTGGAAGTCTTGCCCCAAAACCAAAATTTCTGGTTTAAGAGCAGTACTTTTAAAAGTGCTCTAAAATCCACCTACAGGCTCTGATTTTTACTATAAAAATAGTCCCAAGGAAACTAACACTAAACAAAGGAAAGACTATTAAGCAGCTTGGGTAATGTAATGACTACTCATTTGGTTCACCTTTTCCTGAACAGAACTGACCCTGATCTAAGGAAAGAAAGAGAGAGACAGCCCCTCTAACATAAGATGCTCATAAGATTTTCAGATTCTTATAATTTTTTGGTGCAGAGCTAGGGAAAATGGGGGGATCAGAGCAGGGAGGGATGGTTGGAGCAGTGCAGGGAGGGGGCTTTGTCAACCTTCACCCCTTACGGGTGTTCTCTGGCACAGCTAGTGAGGGGCCAGCACACCCCTGGACAACAACCCTTATTAGGGCAAGGGATCATCCAAACACTACATTTGAAAACCCAGTTTGATGACTAATGCTTTGACAAAGATCTGGGTTTCCACAGAGTAGTTTCTCTGTGGTCTCTTACTACATAAGGGATCGTCCTCAGAGGGATCTTTGTTCATTGGGAGCTCAGAAGCACTGACAGAGCAGAAACATGAGGAAGTGGGAGCTGAGCATGTTGTCCTCCAGTGACATATTTTGGGGCAGAGGAAAATAGAGCCATCTGTGCCCTTCCCTACAAACAATCCCCACAATTCTTCCACAGGGCTGTACTAGGCTAACAGAGGAGGGCTCAGGAGCACCCCTTCCTTCCACTATTCCCCTCCTTTATGCTACCTCCAGCAGTGGGGAAGGAGCATCAGTTCCCCCCTCCCCCCTGCTGTTTCTGGGGAAAAGGGGAAGTCAGAACAGGAGAGAAAAGAAAAGAAGTGGGTCAAAGCTGTGGAGCAAGGGATGGGGGAGTCAGCTCTGCTTCCTCAAACCTCTCCCTTTCTGTTCAAATATGTCCCCACAGTGCTGAGAGCTGGATGGAGAGGTGGGAATTAACCTGTTCAGTGCATGGTACAGGCTGAGGTGGGGTGAAGAGCTAAGAACAGGCATGCTTGTTGCAGGGTCCAGGCATACCAAGCAGAAACCCAAGCGAGCAGTGAAATCAGGATGTTTGACACATGGCCCGGAGAGTACAGTTGGGAGCTGGGAACCAGCCTGTGCAATACACACAGGCCTGGTCTACACCTAAAACTTAGGCCAACCTAGCTACAATGCACATCCCTGAAAGAGGTAGGGTGTGTCTACGGTAGTGCAGCACCGCTATGGCGCTGCAGCTGGGCTTCTCTAGTGTAGATGCTCCTTCCTACATCGATGGAAGGGGTTTTTTATTGCTGCAGTTAATCCACCTCTCTGGCAGGCAGTGGTTAGAATTCTCCTGTCAACCTATCAACCTAGCTACGCCTACAGTGAGGGGGTAGGTTGACTGAACTATGGCACTTAGGGAGTGAAATTTTTCACAGCCCTGAATGACATAGCTAGGTCAATCTAGTTATTAGATGTAGATCAGGCCATAGTTAAGCTGACCTAGGCCCCAGTATAGATACCACTAAGGTGATGGAAGAGGGTGTAGATTTACTACAGCGACACAAAATTCTGTTCCAGCACAGTACCAACTGTCTATGCTACAGTAGTGTAGCTGCAATTGTGCAGCTATAGTGTAGACATAGCCACAGTGTTGAGAGCAGGGTGAGGAGCTGAGAACAGGCATACTCCATGCACATAATAGGCCCACAATTGCTGTAATTGCAGGAGTTGGGGCAGGGGGGAATGAGAACACCCAGTGAGATGGTTGGAACAGTTCAGCTGGAGCAGAAAGCTGCTCAGACCTATTGTTTCAGGCTGCATTCAACTCCATGGGGCTTCTCCGGCTGAGAAGAGCACACTGAGATGAATGGACCACTTCACACCTCTCTGAGTCTCCTATTCTGCTAAGAGTCAGCTAAAGACAGGGAAAGAAAGGGGGGGGGGAATTTGGAAGTGCTGTTGGAGGGGTCGATATCCTGCAGGGGATAGTGGGGTGATGAGAGGGGGTGAGAAAGAGATGCCAGTTTTCTCCTAGGTGTTTAAAGCTACTGTAACCTACATGGAATAAAGCTTTCAAAATACTATGAAATAACCATGTCTTTGTTTTCCCTCCCTACCCTGTTCACACCTTCACACCCAAAAAATTCCAGAGTGTCATTTGATTGTAAACAAAGTTCATAGGAAGGGAAAGAGCCACTTATGAACCATGTAGCATCTTTTCCCTAGTGTCAGTTCAGCTGCAAACCCCTGTGATAACCGTACCTCCCTAACTAAAAACTCTCTCTACTAATAATAGCTCTTCTGTTTAAAACACTAGGAAATTTACCAAAAACAAAAACAAACAAACAAACAAAACCCAACCCTTAGTTAATGCAGAGTTAAGCTTGCCTGGTGGTGTTTCATGCCCTTCCAGAACAGCAAGTTCAGCTGCATTCAGATCTCTGAGAATCAGGGAATATGGTTAAGGTATACACCATCCTCACCCCCAACACAGTCACAATTCTGCCCTTGTTGAGTGGTGCCCCATCATGCCCATAACACACACACTAGTATTCTACCCTTGCAGATAGCTCTTTGCTGCAGTTAGTCACCACATCCTTTCTGCTGCAGAACTTCCCCCATCTTCGAGGCATATCCTCTGGTTCTTTTGTACTGCAGTATGATGAGACACTTTGATTCTTTCCTGCTGAATTATGGGAGAACCTGAATGTCCTTCTGCACATGGGGGATTGTGGGAAGGCACTGGAGGACTATTGGCACCTACGTAGTTTAACCTGCATCGTCACTGCAAAGTGTAGGGGTTACTAGCCCAAGTGAAAGCAGAACCGGGCCAACTAGCCCCAGTTGAAAGCATCACTTAACCTGGAGGAGAGGTTTCTGTAGGTGGATGGGAAGGGGTTTAGGGGCAACACCCAGGTAAGACACTGTACAAACACTGAAGATGTACCCACAGATGCCGCAGAACACTCTGGAAATAGAGCACGTAAACACTGTATGACGCAATCAAACACTTATTTGCTAAGGCAAAACTTGGGTATATAGGTCAGGTATAGCAGTCAGGAGCTGCCTTCACCTGACCTACACTCAAACTGCCCCACACTTGCTAAATGTTACCACCCTTTCACCCTTGCCCTTATGGTTCCTTCTAAGACATTAATTTCACTTACCCCTCCCGAGACCTGGAGATCAGTCATATCTGCCTCTAGCATACGGACAATCCCCATGATCTCTGCACACCAGCATGGATGCACCCTACAGAACTCAGGACTGAAATGAGGCATACTTCATCCCTCCAGGTAAATGTGCACCTCTCCTAATATCACAGTGACAACTCTTCCAAACTGCTTCAACTAATCCCTCCACCATTCAATAGTGAGTACACCTGGAGTGCATGTAGGTAAGGGTGGCATTCAAATCTGGAATACAGCACAATGACACCTCACAGTCCTTCATGTCTACTTACTGTGGCACCGCTACTTGCTGAACCATTCCCAGTGGCTATTGCCAGCTCTGGGGGCTCCGGGGACACAGAGTTAAGGTTGCGTTGCAGAGGCGGTGTGTACGCTAGCTCTGTATTTCCTGGTTTTCAGAGGTTTGAGTTCAGCAGAGCCTGACATTCTGGAAGGACGAGAGACACCACAAGGCCACCCCAACTCTGCATTAACAGCGTTTTTGGTTGGCAAATATATGCGGAGCTTAGTACCAGCGAGCAGTACTGAACGCCCCGTCTGCCCTTCACCAGCTTGTACTGCTGTGTTATAGAGGAGATTTTACTCAATGGAAAGATATTTCACTTCTTTTTTTAAACAAAGGGCAGGTCAAGGCAGCAATTCAAACCCTCCCTGCTGAGAGCTGTACCTATATAAGTACATTCCTCACTGTTTTTCTCTCTGCTGCTATTGGTTTTGTTTGTGATGCCCATTCCCTCTTCAACTCACCTTAATTCCCCTCACCCTTCCCCTAACACAATATACAGCTTTTAGTAATCCCCTTGCCCACTCCGTTCCTCCTTCCCTCTCCCAAGAGGCTCCTCCCACCACTACACTTTCCTGAGGTTTCCCACGCTCTCTCCATTCCAAGTGCCACTGAACCTTCCGATTCTAACCTTCCATGCCTGGTAGGAGATCACCTCAAGCATTCTCATAAGAACGGCCATACTGGGTCAGACCAAAGGTCCATCTAGCCCAGTATCCTGTCTTTCAACAGTGGCCAATGCCAGGTGCTTCAGAGGGAATGAACAGAACAGGTAATCATCAAGTGATCTCATTGCTCTTTCAATAGCAGTGGAGAGGACAAATCACAGCACCCACGTGTTCTGTTTCATACGCCATATAACTAAGGCCCTACCAAATTCACGGTCCATTTTGGGCAATGTCATGGTCATAGGAATTAAAAAATCATAAATTTCATGATTTCAGATATTTAAATCTTAAATTTCACAGTATTGTAACTGTAGGGGTCCTGACCCAAAAAGGAGTTGTGGGGGGGTTGCAAGGTTATTATAGGGGGGGTTGCGGTACTGCTACCTTTAGTTCTGTACTGCTGCTGGCGGCAGCTCTGCCTTCAGAGCTGGGCAGCTGGAGAGCGGCGGCTGCTGGCCGGGAGCCCAGCTCTGAAGGGAGAGCCACCGCCAGCAGCAGTGCAGAAGTAAGGATGGTGTGGTATTGCCACCCTTAATTCTGCACTGCTGCCTGCAGAGCTGGGCCCTCCGTAAGCAGCCACCCAGCTCTGAAGGCAGCAGCGCAAGAGTAATGGTGGCATGGTCTGGTATTGCCACCCATTACTTCTGTGCTGCTGCTGGCAGGGTGCTACCTTCAGAGCTGGGCACCCGGGCAACAGCCGCCGCTCTCCAGTTGCCCAGCTCTGAAGGCAGCGCAGAAGCAAGGGTGGCAATACTGCGACCCCCCTAAAATAAGCTTGTGACCCCCCTGCAACTTCCTTTTGGGTCAGGACCCCCAATTTGAGAAATGTTGGTCTCCCCTGTGAAATCTGTATAGTATAGGATAAAAGCACAACAAAGACCAGCTTTCATGGTCCGTGACGCGTTTTTCATGGCCATGAATTTGATAGGGCCTTCCATATAACACAATATTGTAATTCGTAATATGTCCTTATTAGCCACAAATAAACATAGCAGCTGCCTGAGAGCTCCTCAGTTAATGAGATGTACATGCTCTGGGACAGTGTATAGCTGAGTACTACACCTGGAAATCACACCGCTAAATTTATCTGCAATTATCAAAATGGTAAAAGACACTCTGACTGAAAGCAAGGGTGATCGGAAATCCGAGAAGGAATTTACAAGGATGGGCCTGAAATATTTCTCAGGCCTGGTTTATACAAGTTGACTTCTGTTGACCTAGTTTTGCACATGTCTACACCAAAGTTGGTCTCCTGCTGACATAAGTACCTTATTACAGCAACACAATAACACCGCCTCCCAAAGCGACTCAGAGCCATCGTTGATCTACTTAGGTCAATGCAGTGAGAGCACAGACACTGCATTACTGAGTCAACCCTAACAGTCCTTCAGCAGCTGTCCCACAATGCCAGTCTCCTCGACGGTGGCTGCTTCCATCACAGCCACCGGAAACCCACACGCCTCCCTACCTTTTTTAAAATCACATTTTATCAATGCCTTTTCCTGAATGCCCACCTTGGCCAGCACAACTACCAGCTCACCTGTTGTGTGCATCTGACCACAGAGCCCCCCCCCCCCACAGCTACAAGACATGCTCCTGCTGGGAGCAGGCAAGATGTCTTCTCCCCACAGCCCAAGAGGATCCAAGAGGCTGTGCAAGCCCAGCTACAGAACAGCTATAGAAACACAGAAATCTACGTAGAGATTGCACAGGGGATGCTGAAATGGAAGTACAACACAGAGGAGCAGCAGTGCCATATGCAAGCCAAGGAACTTCACCAGGGATACCAGAAGGTGAGGGAGGGCAGCAAGAAGTCTGGTGCTGCTCTGCAGACCTGCCATTTTTACAACAAACTGCATGCCATACTCGGCAGTGACCCCACCAGGAGCCCACAGATGATTGTGAACACTTCACAGGAGCCGGATGCAGAGTCCCCTGCTGTGAATAGTAAGGAAGAGGGGGAAGAAGCACCGGGGAACTCAAATCATGCCACGAGCCAGTTACTTGAAACTCCATCAAGTCATGCCAGTCCCACCAGCTGAGCACAGATGATACCACTGGGGAAGGGATTTTTTTTTTCTTTTGGTTGCCCAAAACTTCACCACCCTTTCTCTGTTAACAATTTTCCCCATTTACAGCTGGCACCCAGCCCATCTGCATGTGGACAGAACAAAGCCATCGACTTTGGATTGCTTACTTTACTGGTATTATGTTAGAAAATAAAAAATAGGGAATAAATTCAAAGAAATTAGTAGGAAAATCGGATCACACAATCCCCATCAGATCAGTGTCCTGTGCTCAGGTAGAGGTAGAACAAAGAGAGGTAGAGGTGGCATCTGCTTTTCAGTTCTTTGACTTG
Source organism: Emys orbicularis (assembly GCF_028017835.1). Classification (NCBI taxonomy): domain Eukaryota; kingdom Metazoa; phylum Chordata; order Testudines; family Emydidae; genus Emys; species Emys orbicularis. The sequence continues at coordinate 6,791,803 of NC_088686.1, read as the reverse complement.
TTAGGCTAGGCAGGGGAGGCCATCTGGAGTAGTTTGATAATCTGAATAGGGATGTCCCTTTTATCCTCTTGAAAGCTCTTGATGAAACGTTCATGGAGATACTCTGCAAACCTCTCCTGAAGATTTCTAGGGATGGCAGCCTTGTCTCTTCCACTGCCATAGATGACTTTCCCATGGCACTTTAGCACCATTGCAGTTAACAGGCTGGCAGCACATAGGCCTGGCCGGCTTGGGGACATCACTAGCAGCTGGAATCTCTGAGCTTTGTCACCCTCAGGAGGGAGATATTGCCAGAAGCACCATGGCCTGTGAAAGTATTGCCACTATTCATTGCACTCTCTCTATACCCACAGATGGGGATGGGCACTCCGCATTCAAAGCTTCAACACAACAGAACAGCCCTCTGCCCTGCTAGGCCAGGCCACCTTCACCATGGTGCGAGCTGCAGAGCTGCTGTTGTGAGGCACTCCAATGTTAAAGTAACATTTCTGATTAAAGATATTGATGGGAATAATTTAAGGGAGTTTTGAGACTTATCATTCCCTTTTTGTTGTGACTGAAATATCTAATGGTATGCCTGTTTTAATCAGCAGCCTCTAGTATGGTGACCTAGAGAGGTGCACCCAGCACACCTACTGAATGTCTGATGCTGATCAGGATGACGAGGACTACAGAAGACATGTCTAGTCCACAGCCTCTGACTGTGAACACAGGGCTTAGAGGGATCATATGATGGGACCATGAAGAAGGATCAAGACCAAGGAGCATAGGACTTGGAAAGGAAAAAGGACTGTGATGCAGACTGGGAAATAAACCAGGACATCATGCGTTTGCTCAGGCAACAAACTCACACGTTGCAGAGAATTACTGACCTACACGCCCAAGGATCCCAGACTCAGCAGCCTTTGCCATCACTGGAGAACTCCATAGTCGATGCTCCATATACCCCTCAATATCCCCACCCTACTACTCCATACTAGGGGACAAGGAGAACCAGAGCTACACATACACCAGCTGGTGAAAACTACAGGTAGGTGCATGTGTAGCCCCGGCTACTCCATTGTAGTGGGTTTTATGTAGATGAGCAGGTGTTCACTGTTTAAAACCCTAAGCAAAAATGAAAGTAAAGAACAGTTCACCCTGTTACAGTGTTAGTAAAATGTTTTTAACCTTGAGTTTGCACCAGAGAGATGGCGGAGAACAAAAAGTAGCAAGTGGGACAAAGTTTTTTTAAAAATGGAACACAAATTATGGGATGTGGAAAGCATTATGGGATGGAGAAAGTGGCATGGTGGGAACTTGACCCCTAAATCCCTGGCAAATTGCTGGTATCTCACAAGACACTGAGCAGGACAATAGCATGGGGCACACTGGGATACTTACCTGTGGCACACTGCATTCTACTTCAATGCAAGCACAAGTGCTTGCATTGGTGCACATACCACAAGTCAAACTGATACATAAAAGTCAGCAGCTGTATATTGACATAATTTGCGTTGACATGGCTGTAAGACTAGCTAAAAGGTAGTTTGTGGCAAACGGATCTAGAGTTTTTCTCCCCGATGGAATTCAGTGACTATTTAAAAGTAACACCCAGAGACTACATTCTGCCCCTGCTTTAAAGTGGTTATGCTGGTAGTAGGATAGTCTCCCATGGAGCATGCTTCTTTGAGGGTTAAATGTCCCTTCCCCCCTTCACACACAATGGCATTGCATTCTAGCACCACTTTGTGGTTACAGAAAGGAATTTTTGTTTTAGTGCAAGCTATGCTTCACATAGGTTTATAAACCAAATAACTGTGTGTTAAATTCAAATTGAAGACTTCAGTTGCAGACAAATCTAATCCAGATGTTTGTCAGGGTTTTATTTCACCATCTTTACTAGCATTATCTATCATTGCTACTGCTGAACAAAAGCACTGCTCTCACGTTTCACCTAGAAGCTGGAGGAAGGTTTTTATTGTAGGTCTCCATCTTTCCATGCCGGAAGTGCTGCATTTCATCACGTCTCTCCCTCAGATGGATAGTTTCCCTGGTTTTCTTTATATTTCTCTGGTCCTGAAGTGAATCTCTATCCTTGCAATTTAGAGCAAACATACATGGCCCTCATCAATTATGTGGCAGATCACTGCTGCCTAGTCACTGCCTCTGTGCAAAGTGGTATTTACAGTTGTACAGGTACAGTTGTTTGGAGTTATTGTATCAGAGGGTATTTGAACAGCATTGTTTATGTCCATATTTGTAAAGGCTTAGTGGCTAAATGAAGACAAACCATTCATCAGGCTACATAGTAGCAATCTTAAATTCAAATTGGAGATTATTTCTGTGAATTTTATGGGGTGTGGTGACGATAAACACATTAAAGATTGTGAGGCACTCGGATATTACAATAATGGATACCACGAGGACGATAGATTTAATTTATAAAATTAGCCTAGCGCTATTTAAAAGGTAGCCCATAGTTAAGTGCCACTGAAAACTAGGCTATGTAAAATTGCAGTGTTAGTCAAGTTTGTTTATTTTTTTAAGGTAGAAAGCTAAATGATAGGTACTAATTACATTTCAAACAAGTCTCATGTTAGAGTATCCTTAACTTCAAAATGATTTGACCAATTGCTTTCACATCTGCAAAAGAGATTCCAGTCTATTCAGAGTAAATCCCAACACACTTTCCCCATACAAAATTATAGGGATTTATAATGGAATTCTGGTCACAAGATTAACTAAGGAGCTGATGCAGAGTGTTTCCATGTTTGGGATAAATTTTAATCTTTGTAACTCCAAAACAAGCTTGACCAATTTTCTTCATAACATTAAAAAGTTTTCCATAGCTTTAAACATACACTTGGAAATTTTCAAGTCAAAAGTTAAAAAGGACTGGGGCTAAAAGTATGGAGCTCCACAATTCTAAGAGAGAAGTTGGTCTCTCCATAACATATCAAAATAAGTCAACTCACCCATTCTGTTCAGGTTGGATCGGGTATTTCATGGAATATTCCGATATGTAATCAAAGGGAACATACAAATTAAAGTAAGTGTTCATAGGAAGTTCTCCCAGAATCACATTAAATAAAAATGTAAGTGACTTCTATGAGAACACAGCAGTTTTTCACCTATTCATGCCTTCCCTTTGGGAAGCCCTTCATGTGTTTCATGGTCACTAAGTGAACTGGTCAAATGACATGGACTCGAGTGCCAGCAATGTGCAGGTGACACACAGCTCTACCTATTGTTCACCATACGACCATATCACTACCACCAACATGGCCCAGTGCTTGGATGAGATCAGTTCATGGATAAAGAACAGCTGGCTGAAGCTGAACCCAAGCAAGGCAGAGGTGGTGCTGGTGGCAAGAGGAATGGACTTTGGAGTTGCAGTCTCCTTTGGTTGAAGGTTCACACACACAATTTGTCAGTTCAATAAGTAGCTTAGGAGACTCCTGGTTTCTCACTTACACTAAGCTCTCACAAAGAAAGCGTTACTCACAGATGCTGCTATCATCTCTGATTGGCTAGGGGAGGCTCTCCCATCCTGGTGAACAATTACATGGCCTGTTATTCATGCCTTCGTTACCTCTTGACAGGACTGCAGCAGTATAGTATATCCGGGCATGAAGCCCTCGGTGCTTAGGAAACTTCATCTAGCACAGAATGCTGCAGCACATCTCCTCAGCACCGCTGGCGACTGTGAACAAGTCAGACCTGTTTGCCACTCATTACGCAGGCTTCCCATAGAATACTGAACCAAGTTCAAAGTCTTGGTCCTTATCTTTAAGGTGTTCAATGGCCTGGGACCAGGGTACGTAAAAGATCAACTACAGTTCCAGGATGAAGATGTGGTTGATAACTTCGATCCTCTGGGCCCAATGGAACTTTCCACAATAAGGGTAAAGCTCATCTGTATAGGAGACGGAACTCTCTGAGGCCCACCCAAACCTGTGGAATCAATTCCCACAGGAATTAAAGACCATCACAAACCTCCCCACCTTCCACTCCAAGTGCATGGCACACATTTTTCCTTCACCTTCTCTAAAATAAATTGAAAAACACTCCACTGCACACAGTTCACCTGGGGAGAGAGTGAGAATATGACAGATGTTAGTTATGATGCTTAATGTAATAGTGGAAGATGCTCAGATACTATGGTTATGAGCTTGGTACAAAAACCTACACACAACTCCGGAGGATCTGTGGCACCCACTACCTCACTCCTGATGCTTCATGTCACAATTACTATCCCTTCCAAGTTAATTCTGTGACAATTTGATTAATTGTATCCAACCCTCACCATCAGGAAGGGCAGACATGTTGGATGTGAAAAAAGGAAGCACATGTGAGGACAGGCAACTGAAGAATCCTGGAGGAGTCCCCCATATAAAACAAGATTAAAATAATCCCTCCTTGAATCAGCTGCCCAACTTTTGTTCAAGACGACACCAACTTTCCTCCCTATATATTGGCAATTAACCCCCCAACCAGTCATTACTTCCCCATGAAGTGACTTGCTCAACTGTTATTGCTATATTTAAAAAGTCCATACCTACCTTTGTCTCTCCGCTCCACCCTGTTCTTGAAAATGGATGATGCAGTGCACATAAAATTTCCATTTGTAAATTAGTGACCAATACCTTAGCTATTAAGACTGCCTCAATCAGCTAGGTCACTGTTTCATTCACCTTGCAGCAGACTTTCTGTGGGACCTGTTTTACATTTAATTTGTTTGGTTTCTTGAGATTAGTTTTAAATAAACAGGTGTATATAACTTCCTGGTTTGGATTATTTCAGTAATTAAACAGCTATATAAATACAGAATAATAAAATCAATTGTTCCATTTACTAATATAGTGCTTCACAAACATTATATAATGATGAAAACACAGTATATAAACTCACATGACATTTGCTACCAGTGTTAGAGAATGCATTAGTGAACATGAAACTAAACATTTCTAAACTGTTTTGACTAGCTTTGGGAGGTTCCTTTCCCTAAAGAAAAGTATTTTTCCCTAGAGTGCATAGTTATACCGACATAGGTCTGTAATGTAGACCTGGCCTCAGAAACCTGGAAAGGTGGGCAATGTACAGCCCATGCTACGGTAATCAGTAATGCGGCTCCAGAAAATCAGACAAAAGGGATGTCAATGTTACATTTCCTCTCCAAAGCTGTAACATGTTCCGATGTGTCCAAGCTCCTTTGGCACCGGCAGCTTAAAGATTGCTCAGAAGCTCTTCTACTGAATAATTAAGCCACAGACAAGACATGAATTAGGAGTGCAAAGGCTCTCCAAACATTTCAGTATCTTGGTCAAGATAAGAGACTGGGACTAGTGACCGGAAAGCATTAGATGATCATAATGGACAAGTGCAATTGTAACCCAAAGCAAGATTTGTATAAATTCACATGTGCAAGAAAAAGAATTTCACCATTTAATAATTGAAGTAATCATATAATGAACATCTCAAGAACCTTAAAAATTTACATGATGCTTAGAAATAGTAAACAATTTAGGTTGTGAATGTGAAGCTGTCATTTCTTTCTCACACGACAAAGTTATAAAAAACAACATTTGTTCCGATAAAAAAAAATCACAATACTGTTTCCTGTTTGAGGTGAGCACCCTACACATGGAATTGTTTATGGAACCGAAAATACCTGAAGAGTGTTTTAGAACTAGTCATACTCTTTGGCAGCAGACTACTTTGCTGCTCCGCAATAAACAAGCGAGTGAATAGACATAGGACTCGTGCTCTCTAGCAGGAAAGGCACCACACTGTGCTCTTGCTGAAGGAGAATAGTAGATTCTGGACTAGGAAAAAAGTCTAGTACTCTCTAGCTGATAGAATTCAGAGCATCAAGCAAGGGAGGGCGTACAAGATTGACAACAGAAACAAGCAGAAATTCACTCAACTCCCTCCTTCTGGCAAGAAGAGGTCACCTATTCCATAAAAAAAGCATAAAGAGAAAAAATAATGAAGCTTTGGAGAAAGTTACAGCAATATAAGCAAGCTAAAATACATTCTTACTAAGATTCAAGTTGGGAGTGATCTCTCTCTCTGCACTGAAGTGATAGCTACTTAAGATTAGTGAAACTTTAAAGCACAGACACACCGCATCAGGTTCACAGTGAGAAGGCTTTGTAAGTTTGACATTATTAACTATTTGTAGTGCACATTCAATGGTTTGTCTCCATTTCATAACAGCAGACAAGGACAGCCAAGCAACATTTGATTTCAGAGTCCTCCATCACTGGATGAAACTTCCCACCACAATGCCTTTGCTGTCCCTTAAGGTCACCTATTACTTTGCAGATATCTATCTAGAAATTGGGAATAACAAGTTAGAGAGCAAAAGTAACAGACAATGGGTGCCTCTGTACCTCCCATGTTATCTACAAGGACCACAGTATGAGCTACATAGTGGAGATTCATGGTCACGGTTGTCTGAATGAAGCAGCTTAGACAGGCATTTCCACATTGACATGTTTTAGCTACTTCCAGATCTTCACAGAGGTGAGAAGGAAGGAGATGACGACCATAAGGGATTCTGTTGAAAAAGAGGAGTGTGTGAGAACATACTGCAACAGTAACCAATACCAGTCAAATTTAGTGATTGACACATGCATTGCTAGCAATTGTGCTATGAGATATCCCTTTGTAAGAGGAAATAAACATAATTCAAGTTTGAAAGAGTCTGTTCATCATCTACAATGCCAGACTAGCGTTCCAGCCAAGATGGAAGTAAACAAAGTGCAGCCATGTTCCTGGTTGCTTGGTTAAGAATCAGGAACCTGGATCAAGACAGACACAGTGAAAAAGAGCCAGAGGGCCATGCTGGTTATAAAAAAGCATTACAGTGCTAGGACAAATGCAAGGAGAAAAAAAAAAAAAAAGAGAGTGGCAACAAGAATTTAGCAACCATGCTACACATTTGCCTCCCCCCCCCGCCCCAACACTGGTCAGCAAGATCTCTGTATGATCCCTCCCTCCAATCCATTCATAATACATAAAATATCTCAAAGCCTGTGACATAGAAGAGACAGTGATGTCAAATATTACTCTTATGCTGATAAGAGTAAGCAGGAGATAGTATAAATTAGGTATTTATAAAAACTGCTTTGAAATAAACAAAATGACAGTATGTCCTAGACATCTTAACTCGGGCTTCTTGCTGACTTACCTACCTTCTCGGTCATGACACTCAAGAATCACTTCAGATCAAGAACTAGAACCAAGAATTCTCCCTCACGCAGTTATTGTTTTAAACAACCATAAGAGACTCTGCCCCCCAAATTAGTTTGCTGCCTTTGATCTGTTCCCAGTTCCCTCTAATTTGAGGAGTGAAACCACAGATAATCCAAATTCCGATTTTGCATATGGAAACCTATAACGCTACAAAGTATAAAAACAGATCCCAAATATAGTTTAGGGATTTTGGGAAGGGTTCCTTCTGAGGCCTTGTCTACACTACGGGGGGAGATCAATCTAAGTTACGCTACTTCAGCTACGTGAATTATGTAGCTGAAGTCGATGTACTTAGATCTACTTACCACAGGGTCCACACTACGCTATGTCAATGGGAGATGCTCTCCTGCCGACTCCCTTTGTGCTTCTCGTTCAGGTGCAGTACAGGAGTCAACAGGAGAGCGATCTGTGGTTGATTTAGCAGGTCTTCACTAGACCCGCTAAATCGACCGCCATTGCATCGATCCCCTGGTAAGTGTAGACAAACCCTCAATCTCCCCTCATCCTTGGAGTCAATTAGCAGCAATGCATTAAAATGATTATGCTTTGCATATTAATTAAAAGAAGCCTTCCTGAAATCTAACTGGCTAGTGTATTGGCATTAAATTCTCTAGAGAGACCCTACTAAAAGGGAGCTGGTGGCAACCCCTATATTTAGGTTGCTTAGCACTTTTTTGAGAAATATATATTAGCTTGTCGCAAGTGTACTTTGTATTTGGAAGTGGGGGGGGGGGGAAGTATTCACAAAGCTTCATCAGGACTGTATTGAGTAACTCACCTGCGAAGGGGAGGTCAGTGGCAGTGAGAATATGAACTAGATAGGAGCTAGCCAGTAAATTCACATTATGAGAGTGCCCCAAATACCTGTAGGTACTTGTCTGGAAGTACAGGTTACAAGTGGACAGGGCTTTACAGCTTATATTTTAGAGAGAGGACTGGAGAAAGATTCCAGAATTTTGATAATCTACATTTTATTTCCCTTTTCTTCTGTCTCAGGATCCTATATTACACCTTCCTCACACCTCTCCTAATCCCAACCCCATTTTCTTGTGTAGTCCAGAAGCAGCAGGCTCTTACGTCTTGCAGCCTGGGACTTGAGCATTTTACCTCTGCCCGTTTCCCCTAGGGGCTGTTACTGGGCATGGCAGTTTCACTCCTAACACAGCTGCTGGTTTCTATACAAACTGACAGGCAGTAACATTTAGGAGTCGCACATTGTAGTAGCCCCAGGGGGGTGCAGATGGCAGATACTGGCCTTGCAGGGAGGCTGCTTATTTCCTGCAAACATAAGATGGTAATTACTTATAGTTACTCAGAGCTGGGTCCTTTCAAGTTAGAGGTGAAAAGCTCCACATCCTAATCCCTAAAGCCAGTTAGCAATCCTGATGCTGCAGTGGTTCAAGAAAGCCAGTGGTAAGGTAGATAGCGACCTCAACTGGAATGATGTAACTACAGCTAGACATTTACCTTCCAAGCAGTCACCTCACATTTAACCAAAATCTTTCCAACGCTGCTCTGTCCACACCAAGAGCAGAACAATGTACAAACACATTTGCAGCTGGCAGTTTCAGTGTGGATGGGTAGAAAAAACCAGCACATTAGCAGAAAATGGCTACCCACTAGCAAATATTTAGCATGGTTTCTAACATGGGTGCGTGAACACAAGCTGAGTGGCAACCATGCGTGAAAGCCGCCTCAAGCCATCGTGAATAGGACCCAACATGAACGATATACCCACATGACAAAACCCCACCACAACAGGAACCCTGCACTGGTAGTTTTAGAAGAGACCAATGTTCATGGAAACTGGTGTATTCTCATAACTTGAGAGAGCAGATGTTCGTTACTGAAACTATACCTGTTCTGTGGATAGAGGATTTCAGTCTACAGGTTTCACTCTGACCCCCCTTTCAAAAGCTTCAAGTTACAGTGAAAACAATCTCAGATTCTCACCATTATTACACTCAGCCTTGAGAGATGAACTTACATTGAGTTTAAAGGAACTTTTCTGCTACCCTGTAATTTACTGTAATTGCATACGTTAGAGGTCAAAGTTAAACACTTGCCAGGTTGTTTATCATTCTTTTTCAAAGCTATAGACCAATCATTCTATTCTTACCTGTAATTTACTGTTGCTCTTGCAGCAGATTCTAATAAAGTTAATGGTATTTTTAGCTGTATGCTGGGAACAAGAGGATTAGGCTGTTCAAAAGGGTTTCCAAAGAGATCTAACTTCTCAAGCGAGAGATTTCTGAAGTCACTGGGCAAAAAAGGAAGCTTATTACGGGCTGCTGACAGGAAGCGTAGTTGACTTAGCTGGCCCATCTTGAACGGCAATCTAATCAACTCATTATCATCGAGCTTTAAGTGAACGAGTTCTTGCAGCTGACAAAACTGAACTGGAAGTGCTTTGATTTTATTTTGGCTGAGGTCCAAAAACTGGAGAGACTTCTGAAGCGTGGAGTTGCACAGAGCTACGCAGAAGGACTCCAAGTGATTGTTGTGCAGATTAAGCTCCTGAAGGCTGACAAGGTCACCAATAGTTTCTGGCAGCTTTTTGATATGATTGTGGCTTAAGTCTAGTTTTCGGAGTTTTTTCAGACAAAGCATTCGCATGTCGACTCGGGCGAGTTTGCAGTACGAGGCCTGCAGATGTTCGAGGGAGTAAGGGAAATTTTTGGTTAGTGGATAGTCTCTTCTCGACGTAATGATCATCTTAGTTTTAGGTTTTTCAACTTCCGAAGTCTTTGCTGGTACCAAGACGGAGAGCGGCAGCGCTTCAACATCGGTGCCTCGGTGAGCCAGCCTCACTGCTGCAAGGAAGCTCTTTAAATTGCTGGCATTTGCCTACAAAAGCAAAAACAGAATAACTCTAAACGTTTCACTTTTAAACCTCCTGTACTTGTGCTAGCACTTTCTGAACTCTTTTGTACAGGAGAGTGTGACAAGTGACACTGAGTCAGCAGGGCAATGAAAATGGCTACGGGGAAAAAGAGACCTAATTCAGGCTTGTTCTGAATTCTCTAGTAATTGTATTTAATACCAATGATACAAAATTCAGTTAGGGAAGTTACAACCTCTCCTAATCAGTCAGAGCAAACAAAATGCACTACATAGCTCAAAAAAAGAACGGAGCGCAAGAGTTTGAAGCTAAGAAGCTAGCACAGAATAAGGGTTGGAAAAGGAGGGCAGCAAGTCACAGCTGGAACAAGTTAACATGCCCATTTCTACAGACTACACACATGGGGTGGAGGGGGAGGCAAAGCTTTAAGACTATAAACAGTGTTTCTGATGGCCCCTAGGCAGAGAAAAAAAAACACCACCACAGGTTGAGCATGGGTGGCATTCTGAGTTTAAGGCACAGTGGAAACTCTGGACTAACTGGTTTAACATCGGTAGAGCAAGTTCAGATGTTCTGAGACAGAGGTTAACTGGTTGCCCATAGTCACACAGGAAGCTTCTGGTAGAGCCAGGAAGCCTCCCTACTTTTCTGAGGAAATAACCATCCTTGCTTTAGGTTGGGCCCAGCATGATGATAGCACCCCGACATATCACATGAATAGCTTTGAGGAATACCAGACGAATTGCATGTTGAGTAAAGATCAAGCACAACTTTAATAGATTTAAAGGAGGTCTGTATTGGTACAACTGAGGTTAAATAGTATGGCATCACTTTCAAATGCCTCAGCTCTTTTGAAAGCTTCTCAATACAGATCTAATCCAAACTACCTCTCATAGAAAAGTAACTGGCATGCAGTAAACAGCCAGATTAAGCTATTACGCACCTCAAAAAACAAACAAAAAGGAAGCAGATGATGAGGTGTTCCCACAGACAACACGCACTTCTCTCTCTGTCTTGTGCTTCAGGACTGTGCGGAGACTTGGGAGATCTGTACTCTATTCCCAGCTCTGATAGTTTGTGAGCTTGGGCAAGTCACTCAGTCTATATGCTTCATTTCTCCATCCGTAAAATGGAGGATAGTAATTCCTTTCTTCCACCCATTGTCTGTTTAGATTGTAAGTTCTATAGTGGAGGGGAGAGTCTCTTACTATGTGTCTGAAGTGCCCAGCACAATGAGGCCCTAATCCTGGGGGCCTCTAGGTGCTATTGTCATACAGATGAGCCGTATTTGATTAAGATAGCAGTAAGGGCCAAATAAACGTGATTGCACTGCTAACAGTATGACTGGCTTTCTTACTAAGCCCACAAATATCTAATGTCAATTAACTCCCCATTCAATGTCAAAGGTGGCAAAGCAAATCTGAACATTAAAAAAAACCCTCCAGATCTTCGGGGAAGTGGGTAGATTTGTTGTGACTATACACCAGAGAACAAAAGTTACAGGTAAGATTTCCTTTGCTCTAGAAGTGGATATCACAGCAGATGCCAACTCCTGGAAACTAAGAAGCTTTTGGATGCCAGAGGCTGAAGTTAAAACATTCTGCAACTTCAAGATGAAAATACCTTGGCTTTTGATGTCTCAAAAAGAAAATCCCTCCACATTATCTAAGCAAAGTTAGTATTATACCCCTAAACAAGAACAAGTTGAGGAGAAAACCCACAAAGACGTGCCCATGCAAATAAAATAGATAAACGGTTATTCTCAGAAGCGCTCAGGAAATGACTCTGTGATAGTAATAAGTGAAAACTGGAATCAAAATATCAGAGTCCCAGCAATAAAAAAGGATATTGTAGAAGCATAGTAAGCAGTCTGTGTTGCTGCCCTACAAATCTCCCGGACCGGAACTGATCTGAAGCTGGCTATGTAAGTAGACATTCCTTGGACCTAATGGATCTTAATGTGATATTGCTGGTGCAGGCCTGCTAAAGGAAAATAAGACAGTCAATTGTAGCATGATCTTTTGCTTCAGGGTTCTAAAATAAAGCACTGGATGGATATTCTAAAGATCTTTACTCCAGAGAAACTAGGAACCTCTCTACAACAAGGTTATGAAAGAGAACATTACCAGAAAGGATATGGAAAAATTATTGGCAGGGAGATTGACTAGTTAAGCTGGAATTCTCACTTTTGGGAAGAGAATAGGATGAATCCCCTCTGGGAAGACAGTGCCCTCTGCCCCCTTCAGGCTATGAGGGGGCCAAGCCTTGCGCTGCAGTCCCAGATCCTGCTTAGCAGCACAGGGCAGGGAGGCAGGTTCTGGGAGCCCAGCCCAAGGGTGCTGGGGTTTGGGCAGATTCCTCCCTCTGGGGGCACAGGACTGTGTTTTGCTTGGGACATTCAGCAATCACCCCCCACCCCGTTTCCATAACAAATAAACATGTGCCATATCTATCAGTAACCTGTCCCCTCACCTCCAGGAGCACTCCTGGACGAGGCTGCTGTTGAGTCTCTGGCAGGAGGCTCTTTTTCTACAGGCTGTACAGAGGTTTGTCTCCTCCAGGAAGGTGTGGGACATGGAAGATGCTCCCAGCCCTGAAGAAACTGGTGGGCTTGGACCAGGCTCCAGTCAGAGACAAGAACATCCCGGTAGGACTGCAGTCCGTGAACCAGGGATGCAGAGCAGGTTTGCCAAGGGGTCCAGTATAATATGAAAATTGTTATCCGAGGGGACAGGAAAATCATACTCTGGCGCTGACTCCAGGGGAAGAACTTTGTTGAGGAATATATTCCTACCCAGGAGATCCAAGTCACCAGCATCTACTGGAACTATGAAACCAACAATGATATGGCATGAAGGCTCTCGTCTGGGATGTAGCTGACAAAGGAAAATGCAAAGCCAGAGCACCACTAATTCTTAAAGAATTTAGAGTGGATGTGTTCCTAGCTCCTGAAGCTCATTCTGGAAGCTGAAGTCATTGTCATCAGGAAATCTGAACTCAAGATTAGAGTGGCTCAGAAGGAGGTTGCATCAGTTTTGTGAAATGTCCACATTCATATCCAATGAAACATGGAGCTTTTTAATAAGAGGTTTTAAATGTAATAAGCAGCTCATGATTTACCTTCAACTGCTTCATGAAATGCTGAAGTTAGCAACTAAATAAACTAAGGGGATACTGTAACTAGACTGACAGATGAAGTCAGTCAAGCAGTTTTCCTGTAGAGATGTAATGAAATCCAAATGGGTCTTTAAGCCACACACATTTTCCACTTCAATTTGTATACCTCTTGTAAACCCCTGAGCCGCTAGCAGGCCTTCAGCCTTTTGCTCAAAAACAAACCTTTGGATTTGTACCATTTCAGAATCAATACTGAGAGAGAAGGATCTTCAATCAGGATGCAAAGAATACTCCTGGAGGCATTCTGCGCCAAAAAATTAAAAATTCTGCAAATTTTATTTGTCAAAACAACAACACTACATAATCATGCCAGTTTCAATTATTTTGGTAATTTATTTCAAAATACCTGTCAGCAAGTATGTCTGCAACAATACAGACACACAAAAATTCCCCAGGGAGTAAAGATTTAAAGAAACCCCTATGACAACCCAGTTTGTGTTTCTCTACCCCCTCCCAAGCCCACCTGCAGGGCCCCCCCAGCCAATACACCCTAACGACCTCCTCTCCAGAGCCCAACCGTGGGGCCCCCCCCAACCCAGATACCTGCAACCCCTCCCTCACAGAGCCCAGCTGCAGGGCCCCACCTTGCCCAGACAACCATCCCTGTCCCGTCTCCCCCCCTCAGAGCCCAGGAATCCAGAGGGAGAAACAGCCTGATGCTTGGTCCCAGGCTTGCACAGCTTCGTGCGTGCTGCCCTCTCCTTCCCTCAGGGCATGTGGGGAACTGCAGCTGCCAGGAACCCTCTAGCTCCATGGTTCTAAAACTGTGGGTCGAGACCCCAAAGCGGGTCACGACCCCATTTTAATGGGGTTGCCAGGGCTGGCTTAGACTTGCTGGGGCCCAGGGTCAAAGCCTAAGGCCGAGGGCTTCAGCCCTGGGTGGCGGGGCTAAGGTTACAGGTCCCCTGCCTAGGGCTGAAGCCCAAGGGCTTCGGCTTTGGCCTCCAGGCCTGGGGTCATAGGGCTTTGGCTTTGCCCCCGCCAGGCTCAGGCGGGCTCAGGTTTTGGTCCCCCATCCTGGGATCCTGTAATAATTTTTGTTGTCAGAAGGGGGTCGCAGTGCAATGAAGTTTGAGAACCCCTGCTCTAGCTCTCTCCCCCTCCTCCCAGCAGTGTCTTCTATCTGCAACCTGGGCTCTGCAGAGTCCAGTGGCCCCTAGTGGCGACTAGCAGCACTGCAGCCCATTTCTGTGGGGGAAAGGAAATTCTGCGCGCACGTTAATTTCTGCAAAATTCTGCATTGCGCAGTGGTGCAGAATTCCCCCAGGAATAAAAGCAGCACACTGGTTCTAAATGATCTTATGTGACAAAACATTCATTGCAATTGAATCAGCTATTACTAATTGACTGTATGAATCAGGGCCACCTATTGGCAATACTAGGTCGCTGAAAGCTCTTATGGTATAGAGGACCACCCTAATCTCCAAAATATTTAAGCGAAGTGATAAGGTCTCTGAATAAAGTCCCTTAAATGGGTAGCCACTGTGGGGGGGCTTTCCTCCTACACAGGATGCAGCCATCGTTATTGCAGTTTTGAATCAGAAGAATTTGCAAGTCCTTCCCCTACTGCAGATTTTCCCTAGATCAACACACAAACAGTGCATCTGAGGGGTCAGTTATCAGAATGCAGAGCAAGCGTGTGTTTTATCACCACCGCATCCAACACATTCCATCAGTTACACAAACACAGCTCAATCATGAGGCCAAATACTCTCAGCACCAACCTTCCTGAAACTTGGATGTAGCAGAGAGGATTGATCTGAGCCTGCATGTGTTGTGCATCCCTTCTTGGTAAAGAAATTCTTGTAACTATTTATACCTAGCAGGGCTCCTACATACTCTGGTTATCCTTTTGTTTATTGTGCTCTTTGTTTTGGTGGTTGTTCGCTCTTGGGACTGAGAGGGACCAGACATCAATCCAGGCTCTCCAAGTCTTTCTGAACAAGTCTCTCATATTTCAAACTTGTAAGTAAACAGCCAGGCAAGGCGTGTTAGTTTTATCTTTGTTTTCTCACCTTGTAAATGTACCTTTTACTAGGGTGTTTATCTCTGTTTGCTGTAACTTTGAACCTAAGGCTAGAGGGCTGTAACTTTGAACCTCTGAGCTCTTTAAGTTTGATTACCCTGTAAAGTTATTTTCCATCCTGATTTTACAGAGATGATTTTTACCTTTTTCTTTAATTAAAAGCCTTCTTTTTAAGAACCTGATTGATTTCCCCTGTTTTTTAGATCCAAGGGGGTTGGATCTTGATCCACCAGGAGTTGGTGGGAGAAAGGAGGGGGGATGGTTAATTTCTCCTTGTTTTAAGATCCAAGGGGTTTGGATCTGTATTCACCAGGGAATTGGTGAAGTCTCTCTCAAGGCTACCCAGGGAAGGGAATTAGCACATTGGGAGTGGTGGCAGCGGACCAGATCTAAGCTGGTAGTTAAGCTTAGAAGTTTTCATGCAGGCCCCCACATCTATACCCTAAAGTTCAGAGTGGGGAAGGAGCCTTGACAATCTACTTTTCTTTTAGCCACACAACCCAATTTTGAGATTTTAGAAAAATAATCCTAGAAAGGTTAGAGGTTTTCCTAAATTCTGCATCAGTTCTAGACAGGCAGTTCTGCCAAGGACCGGCATTAATTGAGCAATAAGACAGACAGCAAGTGTATTGCTGGTACATTAACAGAGGCCTCTAATTTTGCAGCACAAGCTGCTTAATCATTTTAACAGTGCATTATTGGTACATGAATACAAGCACTGAAACAACTGTAAGGAAAATCCAAGTAGTAATTTTGTTTTGGAAAAGAGACAACATAACGTGGGAGGAGTAACAGAGCACTGGCTAGATGAAAAATAAAGAGATAAGGATGCTGCTTTTTAAAGGAAAGAGGAGAGAAAAAACACTAGACAAATGAGGAAACCGAGTGGCAGAGATAGAACAGCGGGGATATGGAAAAACAAAGGAAAGAAAGTTAACATATCAAAGCAAAAGCAGCAGGGATCAGCTTTTTCTGCAAAATGAGGGGCCAACCCAAAGATCCCTCCCCATTTTAAGATATACATAACAAGTCAATTATATTTTTGAATCATCTCACAGACCACATATCCAAAGGCTATTCCTTTGTGGCTAGTTAAGTTTGTGGGCCCCCAAAATAATTGTCTGGCAGGCCCAAACTGCTAAGACTAACACTGATTATACCCTAACTTTTCCTTTAAAAATATTAGGGAAAATTGCTCAGGTATTTGAATTGTGACTTCTCATTCACTCTGAATAGAGAGAGGCCTTATATAAAGGCAGACAGAGAAGCAGATGATGTCCTGTCAAACTTTCTGGCTTGAGCATTTATATATGACATCTTTACAGTATACTTTTATTTCTACACAGCAGACTTAATACAGATCACCCCAGAATACTTTCTAGTCCAGATATTTGCTTTGGACAACAAGCAATTAAAGTCATGCACACACATATGCATAGGCACGTAGGTTATGGAACACTTAACTGTGGAAGCCTAGCTAAGGCTGGTCTAGTGCCAGTGCCATGAACTCCTACACAGGGGATCCAGTTCTAACACCAGATTGAGACCTCACACTACATGCACCAGTAGGTGTTGGGAATGCTGCAGAGTCAGAATGCATGTCAGGTAAGAAAACACCTCAAGGAACTCTTCTGGGCCTTGACATGTTTACTAGCTACAGAAAGAGCAACATTCAACACCACAGAAAAAAGGGAGGGGGCTCCCAGTGAACCACCCACATAAAATAAAGAAAGCCAGACAGAAAGCTAGTCCACTATCAGTTTTCTACCTTGCTGAGACAGACATCCACTGCAGGTTCTTTCAGACGAACAGTAGCTTTCCCTTCCTCCACAAATTTGGTGAAGAACTGCTCAATGTTCTCCTTTAACTGTTTGAAAGAAAAGGGGGGAAAAAAGTAGAGAGCTTGAGTGTAAAGTCTGTCCAAGAAATCAGGGGGTATTATTTAATTTTGGTTAAGCAAACAACAGTTACAGTCTTACTGTTAAATCATGCCTTTCATATATTTTGTAAAAGCACCTTTCAAGAGATAGTTTAAATCTATAATTGGGCTTAATAACTCTATTCCTGGTGTAGTACTAAGTACACAATTTCTTTTTTTAAATTGTTTCTTTATCTAGTAAGTTGTAACAGGTTTACAAATCCTTACCATGTAAATAACAGAGATAGAACAATGACTACAACAGTGACCTTTCATTTAGAGACACATTATATAGTAACAATAATCAGATCTCCCTATTTAGCAAGGTATTGCCATATTACAGAATGAGCATATTTACACATCCGGTGACATATCATTTCTAATTATTCTATTAACTTGAGCAAATACTTTGATTACATACATTTAACAACCCAGGCATATCTATCAAATGTCAATATTAAAAAAACCAAACTTTTCTAATGCAGAGGCATAGGAATCTCAGAGATGGAGCACACATTTAAGCTTTGCTAGTGCCTAAGTGAGAAGCACAACTAGATAGATTCCTGATGTTGTGCTGATCTGTAACCTCTATTGAAAATTTGCAGCAATAACTGGATTAACAAAAAGTTGAATACATACAGGCCCATCTGATTTTAGAGCCTGTCTGATTTAAGTTTAGCTTCTTCAGGGTACTCTGTCTACTGAACAAAGTCATTGTTTTTGTGGATACTGACTAACACGGCTACCCCTCCGATACTGGTCTACTGAACAGTCATGCGGCTAGTTGGCAGAATCACACAATGAAGGGAACATTAACTCAAGTCGTACTTTTGTCTGAAATGTTTACACGCTATTGTTATGAACCCCAAGAATTGCCAAGATCCCAAAGGCTAATGGTATGGAGTGGCTAGTCTCAGTTGTTTATTTTGCAGACAGGCAGTTCCCCCTGCTTGCCCGGGTGGTTCTCATTGCATCAGAAGAGCCACTTTCAAAAGACAGGAAAAGGGGACGGAGAAGCCCCCGAACCCGAGAGAGAGCTCAGGCGCTGGGGTACTCAGGAACCACTCTCCACCCATTCCTGGAAATGGACCATTGGCTCATAGCGCTCGCAGGGGTGTTACTGGCAGGGAGACGGGGCGGGTGTCTCACCTTGCGTAGCCCGGGTGCAGGAAATCTTACCCCCTACCTGGCTCGGTGAAGTCACACTGGGTGGACAAGTCTCCCCTTGTACCTAGCCCGCCCCGAAGGACAAAGATGTGAAGTGTCTCCCCTCGGTCCCAGCCGGGGGGGGGGGGGAGGGCGGAGGCGGGGTCTCCCCTCGGTCCCGGCCCGGGGGGGAGGGGGGGAGGGCGGAGGCGGGGTCTCCCCTCGGTCCCGGCCCGGGGGGGAGGGGGGGAGGGCGGAGGCGGGGTCTCCCCTCGGTCCCGGCCCGGGGGGGGGGGGGCGGGGAAGGGCGGAGGCGGGGTCTCCCCTCGGTCCCGGCCCGGGGGGGGGGCGGGGAAGGGCGGAGGCGGGGTCTCCCCTCGGTCCCGGCCCGGGGGGGGGGGCGGGGAAGGGCGGAGGCGGGGTCTCCCCTCGGTCCCGGCCCGGGGGGGGGCGGGGAAGGGCGGAGGCGGGGTCTCCCCTCGGTCCCGGGGGGGGGGAAGGGCGGGGGCGGGGTCTCCCCTAGGGCCGGGGGGGGGTCTCACCTTGTACCTGGCCCCGGCCCGGTCCCGCGCGGTGCAGACCATCAGGTAGACGCTGTGGCCGGCGCTGGGCCCCCCGCGGCCGGGCGGCCTGTCGGGCTGCCGGCCCAGGGAGAGCAGCGCGTGGGCGCCCTTGGCCCGGCCCCGCAGGCCGCAGGTGGGCAGCAGGCGGCTCCGCACCTCCACCTCGCACTGCAGCCTCATGCCCGGCCCGCTCAGGCAGCCCGCGCGCGCCCGCCCGGGGGTCCTGCTGCCGCTCGCCCTCCCCGCGCAGCCGGGTTCAGGCGCCCGCGCGCTGCCTGACTCCTCCGGGCCCTCCCTCCGCTGGGGCTTTGTCTGTGCGGCGCGTTGCCCACAACGGGGCCCGAGCCTCGCTCTCCTCCCCGGCACGGGACCCCCTGGGCGAGAACGGGGGCCGCCTGGCTGTGGGAGTTTGACAGGCAGGTGTGTGGACACCCTGGCCGTGTCAGGACCCCTCGCAGGAGAGAGCGGGGTCCCTGGGCTCCGCCTCCTCGTGGCTGCTCCTGCGCCGCCTTGCGGTGGAGGCCGGCATAGCCCACGGGCTGCCAAGCCCCGGTCCGTGGGGTTCGGCGCGGCGGGGCGGGGCTCGCGCCAGTCTCCTGCTCGCGCCGGTCCTTGGCCTGACTCCCCCCTGCCCTGCGTCCCAGCAGCGTGGGGGCGAACGCCAGCCGGCCGGGACCCGGGCTGGCTCCAAATGACCCCAGGCATGGGGGGGGCGGGCAGGGCCCGACCTGTGCTTCAGTGTTACAAGGGTGGGTGGCCCTTCAACCTCACCGAAAACAGGCTCCCCTCTGCTCACACCCACCACCACAGGTGTGAACGGCCAGGGGGTGCAGCATCACCCCTTCCACACACCCCTCTACACTGGCCCCTGCCCCAGGCAGCGGGCTGGCTAACCCAGCGCTCCGGCTGAACGCTCCAAACGCTGGGCACTGGGCCTTGTGGGGAGAATTACCGAGGAGAGGGTCAGGGCACACGGTTGCCTGTGCCTCCATGCATCTGCTTTGGACAGCTCCTTTCCACAAAGCACCCCTCTCTCAGCGAGACGGGGTCACTAACTTACCTAGACTGCAAGTCCCTTGGATTAGGGACTGTCTAGTGTGTGGCTTGTACAGCGCTGTGCACACTGTCACCACTTAACTACTGGTAACAATAATACCCGCCTGGGGCAGTATCCACCTAGCCCAACAGCTTACCAGATCAAGCTATACCCCTGTAACCCTTGCTGTACATCAGGGCATGCATCTACAATGGGTACCAAGAGTAGGAGTAGATTCTTCGTCCCCTGATGTGTTAGGCTCAACATGGGATGTCTTTCTGGAAAATATGCTTTAGTGAAATACAAATGATTGGGCTCAATATAGGGTTAACTGAGTAGTTCTCTGGTCTGTGTTATACAGGAGGTCAAAATAGATGATCTAATGGTCCATTCTGGCCTTGGAATCTGTGAAGCTGAAAAGATTCATATTTTTTCTAATATAGACAGGGCCTTTTCACAGCTGTGGTAATCATTAATAATGAAAAGGCACTGAATATTACATATTTCTTTATTACATATTCTCTCCACCAAAAAATCTTCTTCCTTTCATGAATCTCATTAAATGGGTCCTCTGTGTGATTCGTGATCAGTGTTGTATCCTCTATCATAACACATGCTAACATATCTTTGTTTATGAACTCCCACCACTTCTTCTTGGGTCTGCCTCTCTGCTTTTTCCTTCAATCTGTTGGATTCTCTTACCCATGTACTTGTCAGATTGTGCTTTACAGACCAAACCATATGAGCCAGTGCTCCCTCAATGTTTTTCCAGCCACCAAAAAAAGGGTGTGAAGACATCTACAAATGATACCTGTATTTTACCTTGAGTTGATTTTATGGCACTGTGTTTATTTACATTAGTTTTCCTGCCCATGTAAAGGATTGTTGCCTTTAATTTGAAAGGTTGTGTTTATTTCCTCAGTCTTTGCCCCGTTAGTGAATGAGTCCTAATGTCTATGAGTTGAAAAAACACTCCATCTAGTGTCAACATGTGGACTTGCATTGCATTTAAATGTGCATGCACTGTACGATGTCCTAAACTTTTAAAACGACATGAGAATTTGAGGCCTATAAAATGTCCAGTACTGGGGTAATAAGAAGAAATGCCACAGAATTGTGAATAATGACAGCAACAAAACTCCATGGGGAAAAGGAGGTGTCAGAGGGGAGAAGCTAGTAAACTATCTGTGCCTTGTGCTGAAAGCACTCATTTTGGATTGCAATGTCCTGGGAAGATCCATCCCATGCTCATGTACATTGGAAGTCTGGAGTAACTCCATTGGAATCAATGGAGGTGTAAGCCAGATCAGGCTCATGGTCTTTGTATTTGGGAGGTTACACAGACTAACCTGATCATTTAATCAATACCAACTTGTTACTGATTCTAATGACACAACAATGTCTTGAACGTCTATCCATTCATTAGTATTACTGGTCTGATCCAATGCCCATTGAAGTCAGTGGGAGTCTATTCACAGAGTAAAATCCAAATTGGTGTAGACCCTTTCTACTTTCTATCCGTCTTTATTTTTTTTCTAAGGAATAATTTCTGCTTCAAAGTTGCTATGTAATCATACCTTGTTTTTAAACTAAACATTTTTTAAAGTAATCATATAAAGGAGTTTATGTGTACTTATACACACTGTTCATTTAGAGCCTGATCTCACTCTGATTAAAGCCAGTGGAAAGGCTCCCATAGACTTCAGTGTTTTAGATTAGAACCGATGATTATGGTTCCTGCAGTCTCAGGTCCTATGTAGTCTTGTAAATATAAAAAGAAAAAAAAATTAAAATAGGAGTTGATGGAATTTGGGGAATCAAAAGGTTCTGTGGCATAAAGAATCCAATAGTCAGATTCTGATCTCAGTATCCCTAGATTATATCTAGAAGGACTAACTCTGGATTTACCCTGAAAGCAGAATTTGGCCCCAATTGTCAGTGCTTGGAATCTTGGGCTGAGTGGGGTGGCAAGGAAGATGGTGAGGGATGCTTGAAGGTAGCTGAGCTGAAAAGGAAAGGGAATTTAAAACAGAAGAAGGATTCAAGGGGAACTAAACACAGCTCTGGAGTCAGAAGGAAAGCAAGACCTTTGTGGATAGTTAAGCATTTATTTTATTAGTTGTTAAATCTTATTTTATTCACTGAGTCAAAGAAGTTGGCCTCCTCAACAATTGTTTCTGCATCAGACACAAAGGGATTGGATAGTCACCATCTCTAATGGCTAAGTACTGTCTGTCTAAGGCTGAGAACCATTGTTATGTGGGGGAGAGCGAGGGGCTGTGACTTGCTGCGTCTGTATTTGGACTATCTTGGGAACTACACAGGGAAAAGATTTGGCCTATAGCTCTGTCAGGAGAGAGGAACCTGGCACTGTGATGAAATCAAACTTAATAGCAGCAGCTAGGAGAGACACAGCTGAGATAACAGCAGCAACATCCAGCTCTTGTAGCTGCAAGACATGAACTGCTGGTGAAAATAGAATTCAGATGTATGTCAGGGTGGAGTCCCTTTAATAT
This sequence comes from Emys orbicularis, assembly GCF_028017835.1. Classification (NCBI taxonomy): domain Eukaryota; kingdom Metazoa; phylum Chordata; order Testudines; family Emydidae; genus Emys; species Emys orbicularis. The sequence goes on along the minus strand of NC_088686.1, from coordinate 6,769,337 downwards.
TCCCATGTCCCTTACATATCAGTTGATAGAATATTCCTATTGATCATTTTCTCCCTTCTTTCAAACCCAGGCTTCCCATAATACATATGTAAGATATATCTTAAACCATTGTTATTCTTTTTGTTTTGAGCATAGATCTATTCCCCTAGTTCTGTGAGCTGGCCACTGGGACAGGTGGAACTTCTTGTGCCGGATTTTTTCCTCTCAGTCACATTGCCGTTACACCAATAACTTTAACCTCAGTGGCGCTATGGCTAGTTTACACAGCTGTAAGTGAGGGGGCAATTAGGATCGCTGTGTCGTAACTGTGGAGGGAAAATGATACAGCCCTGTTTATATCTTCCCCCACATTATGAAAAGTCTGTGCCTCATCATCTCCCCCATTTAAAAGAGACTGGGGCACCCCTATGAAAAGAACCGTATCTCACCCCAGCTTCTTCCCCTTTATAGAGAGTGCGTGTCACTCCTTCCTTCCTGCTAGGAAAAAAATCTCTCGCCGTCTTGCCCAAGTTACACCACAGTCGCTGTCAACCAGAGCAATCCCAGTGATATTAACTAAGCTGGGAGTCGGGCCAGTGCATTTCTCCGCTTTTCGCGCAGCGCAGAGACTGAATTAGGGACATTGATTCAGGCACGGGACTGACCCCTGCCGGCTGCCTGGGCGATCGCAGCGGCTCCGAGCTGCATTTCCAGCCTGGGGCCAGTGGGAGGCAGGAGGAGCAGAGCGAGACGCGCAGAGCTGAGGGTGCCGGTGTCTCGCCGGGTCGGAGTGACTAGTGGGGTGGAGCGTGTGAACAGCCACTGGAGCGATGCACTGGGGGAGAGGGGGGCTGGTGTGACACGGTCCCTGTCTCTCCAGCCCCCTCCCACCATCCGCAGACCTTCCCCACCAGTGCAAAGGGCCACGGCACCCCTGGGGGGGGCTGAGCCTCTGAGACCCGTCTCCCCCAATAACCATCCTCGGTGCCCCTAACCCCACCCAATTCAGGATTCCAGTGCGTGGGTGCCCACCAGTAACCATCCTGGGGGCGTGGGTGCCCCTAGTCCCTGGTTTGTAGGTGCCCCATCACCTAATTAAAAATCGTGTGTGTGTGTGTGGGGGGGGGGGGTTTCCTGCCCCCCCCCCCATATACAAGCTCTGCGGTGGGTGCATAAAAAGAGACCGTGTCTCACTGTCTTGCCCAGGCTACGCTACAGTGGCTATTCACAGGCGCGATCCCACTACTGATCGGCACGGGAGTTTTGACCTGCTCCGTTTCCGACCTGGGCCGGTTCACCCCTCCTTAGGCAACCTGGTGACCCGAAGCTTCCCAGGGATCACCATATTGATGCCGAACTTAGTGCGGACACCCGATCGGCATAGCCCACTGCAGCCCAGAACTCCTGAGCTCAAGCGATCCGCCGGCCTCAGCCTCCCAAGTAGCTAGGATTACAGGCGTGCGCCACCGCGCCCGGCGATGCTGTTATCTCCCAGTCTGATACTAGAGGCTGCTGCTATGATGACGTCACGAGCGGGCGGGGGAGCAAAGTATTTCTGCGCCTGCGTAGGGTTGATGCCTCGCTGAAATTGTTCCACTCGCGCCTGCGCACGCCGAGAGACACGCTCGCCGGTTTCAGCTGCGCCAGCGCAGTCTGCAGAGACCCGAGGGATTTCGCGGTGCATGCCGGGACGTTCCGGTCGGGCAGGGTTGATTAGCGCATGCGCGGGGGGTCTTACTCTCTTTCGGCGCGGTGCGAGCAGCGGGCAGGATGGGTCACCAGCAGCTCTACTGGAGCCACCCCAGGAAGTTCGGCCAGGGCTCCCGCTCGTGGTGGGTGCCGCCGGCCGGGGCTGGGGGAGCCCGCCCGCCGCAGCCCCGGGCCGCCAGGACGGGCTCCACGCGGGGCGGCGGCGCTCGCGGCCTGGCTGGGAGCCTGCGGGCTGAGGTGGGGGGGGGGTCCGGGGAGGCGCTGGGGCCGGAGCTGGGGGGGCTGAGATATGTGGGGGCGCGGCCGGAGGTATGGAGGCGGGCGGCGGGGTGCGGGGCTGGGCCGGGCGGGGGCCGGTGGCGGGCGGGGCCGGCCCTGGGGCCCGCAGGGGGGGACCGGGAGGCCGCGGCGCTGACCGGCCTTTCCCGCTCTCGCCCCGCAGCCGCGTGTGCTCGAACCGCCACGGCCTGATCCGCAAGTACGGGCTGAACATGTGCCGGCAGTGCTTCCGCCAGTACGCCAAGGACATCGGCTTCATCAAGGTGAGGGGCCGGGCGGGGGGCGGGGCCCCCCCAGTCCGGCGGGGCCCCCAGCTCCGCCGCAGGCTGCCGTGCACCGCCTGCCGCTGATCTCCCGGCTCGCTCCGGAGCTCATCCTTGTGGGAGAGGGGGTGAAAGAAGGTGTCAGGCCTGGACCTGTAGTTTGTGTAGTTGGTTTTAACGGAGAAGTCACCAGTGCAGTGGGATTTATGCGATCCCTTAGATCATTGTTACCGTTTGCTCTAAGAAACTGACCTTTTCCCGAAATACATGTGCTCACAGGAAATCTCCATATTGATTGAGAGGCAATACCAGTCTTTGTGCTCTAACGTGAGGTCCAGACAAACCAGTTGTAGTTGACTGTACTGGGCTTCATGAAACTGGGGAGTACTTGGAAGCTTGATAGTTGTAACTTTGAAATCACCATGTAAATGATTTGGTTCTGATCCTGGCAATCTGTTCCTTATGAGCAAATAGTTCCTTTAGATGGCACTAGTATAAGCCTTCTGCTGTAAGACTGAATCCTGATGTTTAAACATCCATGTAATAACCAGAGAAAATGCATGATTTGGAAACTAATTTGTCTAGATATTAAGTTCACAACTCTTCTTTTCCTTATTTCAGTTGGACTAAACACTTCTCAAGAAGATGAGATGTCGCAAGGAGACTTCTGGACATAATTCTCTGCCTAATTTGGATAACCGGGCGCACTAAATTTACAAAGTCTTTGCCATGCTATTTTGTGTATAAAATAAAATGGCTTAACAGTCAATTCTGCTTTGTTTAATTTGTGATACTTGAAATTTCAACTTCCATTGTAAGGAGTTAAATTTGCTTCACTGTAGCCAAAGTGAAATGATTTTGTGTACTATGCTCCTTTGTTATACTGTTATATGAAAAGGTGAACTGTTATTGGGATATAGTATTTCTTAATGGGAGTGTTGTGCAAAGAAATCCTCCATCTTTACAGCCAATGTTGTATGAAATAAATCTTAGTACACGTGAAGTACTAGACCTTATTCTCTCATAAAAAAAGGATTAAACTGTTAACACAATCTAAGAGCTTTGTTTTTTTGATAACTTCTAAATAAGTGAATAGGGCACCTATTACCTCAATATACCCTAGGAAGTGGGTGTCACCACTGCAGTTAAACACCTGCGGCTGACCTGTGCTAGCTGTAGATGTTCAGGCTTGGATTGGAGCCTGAACTCTGGGACTCTCCCTCTGCATTGCAGGGTCCCAGAGCTTGGGCTCCAGCTTGAACCCAAATGTCAGCTTTGCTTAAGTAAGTTGGCACGGGCCAGCTGCAGGTGTTTAATTGCAGTCTAGAGATACTCCTGTAGGGTGAAAGGCAGGACAAGAATGTTATAAATGCAGCATCAACCCTACCATTAGTCGCTTACCACAAGAGTAAGGAGAGAGAGGCAGTAAATAAATAGGCATTAGCTACAACATCACCGGCTCATTCACCTGCATGTCCACTAATGTTATATATGCCATCATGTGCCAGCAATGCCCCTCTGCTATGTACATTGGCCAAACTGGACAGTCACTACGCAAGAGGATATGAGGGTTAATACTCTGACCTTTGGGAGGAAAATGCCATGCTGATTAGAGTGACAGTTCCTGTTGATTCACTACAGTATATGCCACCAACTCCCACTGGAACTACCAATAGTACTCTAGTTAGAAATGGGAATGAGCTGTTGGCGTTGTAGAGAGAGACATTTATTTGAAGAACGGGTAATTTTGTTAATCTAAAGAAGAAATAGATCACCCAGAAGTTATATAGGCTTAATGCAGGAATTACTGTGTGAAGTTTTATACGTTTGCATTGTGCAAGAAATCAAACTAGGATCCCTTCTGGGGTTTGAAGATGTGATGCATCGTACTTAACCACTCGTGTGTTATAAGCAGTACTTTTCTGTCTGGAAAGACTATTTCAAGTATGGGTTTTAAAAACTTCGCTAGATGGGTGTAATCTATTTGCTGATGCATGATAGCCTGAAGGGATTCATTTGAGAGCAGAGAGATCTGGAAATTCTTGGACTTTTACTTTTCTGTTCCTCCTAGGCCCACCTTAAAGGGGCACATGTCCAGATGCACAGGGCTGATAGAAACTGACAAACCACTAACAATTTTCTTCAAGTCTAGCTTGTTTTTTTCTCATTGAAACAAACATCAAGCCTTGTTTGGGAGAAATTCTATTCAGCTTCAGCAAAGCTTTGTGTCTGTGTTTCCTGAACTAGGATGATCTTAACCAGAACGGAATTTTTCCTCCCCCCCCCCAATATTATATTCTATGATGGCCAGGTAGGCTCCTTTGTTCTTGACATTAAAGCTAGTGAACTGATTTGTTGATTGTTGGTTTGGAAATTAGCACTAAATGAGACTCTTTGAAGGCTGTAGCTTCAATTATTTTTTAAAGTTAGCGGAGGACTAAATTTCTACTTGAATGGTTTAACAGTTTGAACTCTAGCCTTGTGTTAAATTCTGTACTCCTATACTGGGTCTTCTCTATTAGTTTCCAAGTAGGCTCCAGCCTTTGGGAGCTGAAGCCTGGATTGATCAGAATGAAACAGCAAATTCAAAGTGGTTTAGCACTAGAAGCAGTAACCCATAGCATTTTTACCTGCTGTTACCAAATCCCTCATCCAGTTAACTTAATCTTATTCCTTTTATTTACTAAAACAAAGTCCTGCACTTTTACTGTTGCCTCAGTTTCAATACCTCATAGAAAGTTCTTCTATTCTCATCTCTGTTGTGAGGAAAAAAAATCTTAACTCAGGGTTTTTTGTTTAATTACTAAGAAGAGCCATAAAACTAAGTTTAGGAGATTCCATTCTAGCTCACCTCAGGAAGCTAAGGCCCTGGTACTGCAAACACTTGTGCAATCACTGGGACTACCTACCGTAGTAAAGTTAAGAACATGTATAAGTGCAAGATCAGGGCACAAAAGTAAGTGGTGATGTGTGGAATCTCCGATTAAGTAGAATTGTAGGCAAGTAATTTTTTCATTTTTCTATTCTACAACCAAAGGGCAACTCCAGCTGGTGTTGCTGTTTCTCTTTGCTGCTTTGAAGATCGTGGGCTAGATTCTCCAGAACACTGGCAATAATCCAGGTTTATAGTTGCTTCATCTAGGTGTTTGCATCATTGGAGCCATACAAAGCAGCTGGAGTGTACGGCTGTTCTTTGATCCTGGAAATCAGAGAAATTATTACTGAACTGAATTATTCCTTGTCTTGATTCTTTTTAGGAGACCATTCAACATAAAGGTCAGTTTCTACATTCAAACTGTAGAAACAAAAGGTTAATTGCGCTGTGACGCTAACCAGCCTCTACCAATTAATACAAGTATAGGAACATCCAGTTAGAGGTTGTCAGACAACTTCTATTTCGCTTGAATGCTGCCTTAAAAATCAGAAATTTACTGGCTTAATTTTCATACCGAGTATTTAATTCTGTTAAATTTGTCTGGTGTTCAGTGGACACTTATTGGTAGACAACATATTTGACTTTTCAGTATTTTTAATTTGTTCTGTGTTCTGCTGGTAACTTACTTTTTTTAATGAACGGGAAAGCCAATTAATTTATATTTGCCTGTGTAATTTGTCAAAAGGAGCTGCTGTTAATTGAGGTCATTGGCAGAGAATTTGGGGCTCCAGTATCAGGGTCAATTTCCCCATAGAGTGATTCACTGAAGCATGCAGGCATTTATGAGAGAGATTTGCAGAAATGTGGGATAGGGGATGGGATTGCATTGGGCCAGTGACCAGCCCAACCAGGTAGTGAGTGGGTAGCGGTGGGGGAGGAAGAGGAATGGAATCCTCCCCAAGCTGTATAGCTTACTCTAACCCAGTAATGAATATGATTTCTGAATCATCATGCACCTTCTTTGTCCAGGGGTACACTGTTTCTGGGCAGCCTCTACCCCCACATACAGACAGAGCAGGTTTCCACTGTCTGTAGATTCTCTGTCTAGAAATGGAATTTTTGTATATTTCAAACATGAGCTTTGCACAGCAGTTCTATCAAACATAAGAAAAAAGCAACAGAGGGTCCTGTGGCACCTTTAAGAAAACACTTATGTAAATTCTAACTACCTGCTTGCATCAACACAGCCTTAGAGGGTAAACAAGTCTCCAGTGCAGATTCTCTGCATTGTTGCTGCACAGTGTGAGACCTTTACAGCAGAGAGAAAAATCAATATGCTTGAACTAAGTGCTAAAGCCACTAAAGTCACCAACAGATACTGCATCAGAATAGAGAACATGGTATTAAGTTTAGGGATGCTTTTCATTTTTATTTCACAAAAATAAAAAATGCATATTAAAGGATTATGGTCCCAGCGTATGAGTGAGATGAGGTGGGTGAGGTAATATCTTCTATTGAACCAATTTTTATAGCGGAGAGAAAAAAGGTTTCAAGCTTTAGAGCCTGAAGAAGAGCTTGGTTTGGTGTAAGCTCAAAAGCTTGTCTCTCACACCCATAGAAGTTGGTCCAATAAGAGATATTACCTCACCTACTTTCTCACTATTAGAGGACTGACAGCTCTAAACAGTCAGTGAGACAAAAAAATTAAGGAAGCAAAGCGAGGAAAAAATGGGAATTTTATTATTGGAATCCATAGACTACTGCATTTGTTTCACCTTCCGTTACCATTTCATGTAGGTATAAATAAAACTTAATACTGGTGACATTTTCTGTCCATAAGTCTCGAAGTCTGGAGGTTAATATCCTCCAGAAACTCTGTTGAAGAGTGTGGTATAAAATCCTAGACAGCTTTGCAAAGGTTAAGTATTATTGTTCGGGCTTGGCTGTGAAACATCATCTCCAATGCAGAGAGGAAGGATGGCCCAGTAGTTAGGGCATTGGCCTAGTGCTTGGGAACCAGAGTTCAATTCCCTTCTCCGCTACAGGCTTCTTGGGTGACTTTGAGCAAGATGCTTCAGTACAGATTCTCAAAGATATTTAGGTGCCTAACTCCTATTGACTTCAGATACCTGTGAAGATCTGGGCCTCAGATCCCTATTTATAAATGGGATAGTACTTCCCCATCTCACAGGTGTGTTGGGGGAAGAAACACATTGAAGATTGTGAGGTGCTCTGATACTATGGTGATGAGGGTCATGTAAATGCCTAAGAAGAGGTCAGAAACTTATGTGCAGAGAGGTTAAACAATGAATTAGTGGCAGAATAGGTCTCACTCCCCTGTCCTGTACTGGAGCACTGCCTGTGTAACTGGAATTAGTATTTATATGGGCCCCAGTACCATAGGATCTGAGCACTTCACAATCGTTAATGCATTTAGCGTTTGTTTAATGCCTCATCTCCCACGTTGTAGCAAAATAAGCCTGCCCTCCCCTTGATGTCTTTTTAACTCAGATTAGCATCATCGGATCTGTGTTTGTGCAAAATGTCATATAGAAAGGGGGCACTAAATAGTATACGAACATAGGAATAGCCGCACTGTGTCAGACCAATGGTCCATCTAGCTCAGTATCGTGTCTTCTGCCAGTGGCCGGTGCCAGATGCTTCAGAGGGAATCAACAGAACAGGGCAATTCATCGACTGATCCAGACTCTGTCATCCTGTCCCAACTTCTGTCAGTCAGAGATTTAGGGACACCCAGAGCACAGGGTAGTGTCCCTGCCCACCTTGGCTAATTGATGGACCTATCTTCCATGAACTTATCTAATTCTTTTTTTGAACCCAGTTATACTTTTGACCTTCACAACATCTCATGGCAATGAGTTCCACAGGTTGACTGTGTGTTGTGTGAAGAAATACTTCCTTTTGTTTGTTCCTGATGCCTATTAATTTCATTGGCTGACCCATGGGTCTTGTGTTACGTGAAGGGGTAAATAACACGTCCTTGTTCACTTTCTCCACACCATTGTAATTTTATAGACCTCTATCATGTCCCCCTTTAGTCATCTCTTTTCTAAGCTGAATAGGCCCAGTCTTTTTAATCTCTCCTTGTATGGAAGCTGTTCCATACCCCTATTCATTTTTCTTGCCTTTCTCCATACTTGTTCCAATTCTAGTATCTATTTTTTTGAGATGGGATGACCAGAACTGCGCACAGTGTTCAGGGTGGGGGTGTAGCATGGATTTATATAGTGGCATTATGATATTTTCTGTCTTCTTATCTATCCCTTTCCTAATGGTTCCTAACACTGTACGCTTTTTTGACTGCCACAGTGCATGGAGCAGATGTTTGCAGAGAACTATCCACGACAACTCCATGTGATGTGTGTACAAACCCTGCACTGGGCCTGAAGGGGTAAAAGGGCAATACTGGGCCCAGATAGTCCCAACCCTCCAGACCTGCAGATCATACTCCAAATGGAGAGGAAGCTTGAAAGGGCATAACCCAGCTCAGAATGAGAGGCTGGGAGGAGGACAGACTTACCCGGAGGGCTCCTGGACGAGGGTGCCGAAGAAGCCTCCCTCTAAGGAGCAGGGCTGCCCATGGAGCCGGGTTGGGGCTGAAGGTTTAGTTCTCTCTTTCTTTCGTTTGTTACCTTATATTGGACTTGGAACTGTGGGGAGAGGGAGATGGTAGGAAGTGACCCAGGCAGGGTAACTCCAAGGGTCGGACACTGTTGACACTCAGATGGCCCTGGGTCAGAGCCCAATGGAGTGGGAAGGCCAGGGCTCCATAACCAACTGCCCCTGCTGCAGGAGGGGTGTAAGCCACATTTCAATGTCACCCCCCGCTGATAGGAAAAGGGGAAGGACACTACAACCTGCATTAAATTTCATCTGCCATTTGGTCACCCAGTTTAGTGAGATCCGCTTGTAATTCTTCGCAGTCAGCTTTGGACTTAACTATCTTGAGTAATTTTGTATCATCTGCAAACTTTGCCACTCATTGTTTACTCCTTTTTCCAGATATTTTATGAATGTGTTGAACAGCACTGGTCCCCGTACAGATACCTGGAGGACCCAGCTGTTTACCATTCTCCACTGTGTAAACTGGCCATTTATTCCTACCCTTTGTTTTCTATCTTTTACCCAGTTACTGGTCCATGAGAGGATCTTTCCTCTCATCCCATGACGGCTTACTTTGCCTAAGAGCCTTTGGTGAGGGACCTTGTCAAAGGCTTTCTGAAAGTCCAAGTACACTCTATTCACTGGATCACCCTTGCCTACGTGTTGTTTGACTTCCTCAAAGAGTTCTAATGGATCGGTGAGGCATGATTTCCCTTTACCAAATCCATGTTGACTCTTCCCTAACAAATCATGTTCATCTCTGTGTCTGATAATTCTGTTCTTTACTATTGTTTCAACCTATTTGCCTGGTGCTGAAGTTAAGCCTATTGACCTGTATTTGCCAGGATTGACTCTGGAGACTTTTTTTCTTTTTTTTAAAGTTTGGTGTTACGTTTGCTATCTGCCACTCATCTGGCGCAGCGGCTGATTTAAATGATAAGTTACATATCATGGTTAGTAGTTCTGCAATTTCATATTTGAGTTCCTTCAGGATAGTTGGGTGAAGCCCGGCTCATGAGACAGCTCATGGTGTCCGACACCATCAGGTGGTCCAGAGATATCTACACGGAACACATCACAGGACACCGCCAGTACCAGGTTGAGTAACCGAGACCGCTGACCAGGGAAATAACCCGCTTCCTTCCCTGATGAACTGAGGGACGCACCCCACCTATGTACTTATTCTCTACACCAATACTGACTCGGACTCTTAATACATTCCATAGGTGGTGTTCCTGAGCCCATTTATTCACTGACGCTTTAAAAACTCCCACATCCCAATCTGGATCTATGTTGGTTATGTGATATGTATGTACCTCGTGAACCTTGTAATCGATACTTGCAACCCCCCATAATCCAAGCCCGACCCCAGATGTACAGTACTTGTGTAACTTAACTTGTGTACATTTGATTTTAAACATTAACACTTCCTTATTTACTTTCTCCACACCAGTCATGATTTGATAGACCTCTGTCATATCTCCCCTTAGTCCTCTCTTTTCCAAGCTGAAAAGTCCTAGTTTTATTAATCTCTCCTCATATGGAAGACATTCCATTCCCTTAATCATTTTTGTTGCCCTTTTCTGAACCTTTTCCAATTTCAATATATTCCAGTATATCTTTTTTGAGATGGGGTGACCACAACTGGATGCAGTATTCAAGATATGGATGTACCATGGATTTATATAGCGGCAATATGATATTTTCTGTCTTATTATCTATCCCTTTCTTAATGATTCCTAACATTCTGTTCGCTTTTTTGACTGCTGCTGCACATTGAGTGGATGTTTTCAGAGACTCCAACATCTCTTTCTTGAGTGGTAACAGCTAATTTAGACCCCATCATTTTATATATATATATAGTTGGGATTATGTCTTCCGATGTGCATTACTTTCATAGATTCTAGGACTGGAAGGGACCTCGAGAGGTCATCAAGTCCAGTCCCCTGCCCGCATGGCAGGACCAAATACTGTCTAGACCATCCCTGATAGACATTTATCTAACCTAGTCTTAAATATCTCCAGAGATGGAGATTCCACAACCTCCCTAGGCAATTTATTCCAGTGTTTAACCACCCTGACAGTTAGGAACTTTTTCCTAATGTCCAACCTAGACCTCCCTTGCTGCAGTTTAAACCCATTGCTGCTTGTTCTATCCTTAGAGGCTAAGGTGAACAAGTTTTCTCCCTCCTCCTTATGACACCCTTTTAGATACCTGAAAACTGCTATCATGTCCTCTCGGTCTTCTCTTTTCCAAACTAAACAAACCCAATTCTTTCAGCCTTCCTTCATAGGTCATGTTCTCAAGACCTTTAATCATTCTTGTTGCTCTTCTCTGGACCCTCTCCAATTTCTCCACATCTTTCTTGAAATGCGGTGCCCAGAACTGGACACAATACTCCAGCTGAGGCCTAACCAGCACAGAGTAGAGCGGAAGAATGACTTCTCCTGTCTTGCTCACAACACACCTGTTAATGCATCCCAGAATCATGTTTGCTTTTTTTGCAACAGCATCACACTGTTGACTCATATTTAGCTTGTGGTCCACTATAACCCCTAGATCTCTTTCTGCCGTACTCCTTCCTAGACAGTCTCTTCCCATTCTGTATGTGTGAAACTGATTTTTCCTTCCTAAGTGGAGCACTTTGCATTTGTCTTTGTTAAACTTCATCCTGTTTACCTCAGACCATTTCTCCAATTTGTCCAGATCATTTTGAATTATGACCCTGTCCTCCAAAGCAGCTACAATCCCTCCCAGTTTGGTATCATCCGCAAACTTAATAAGCGTACTTTCTATGCCAATATCTAAGTCGTTAATGAAGATATTGAACAGAGCCGGTCCCAAAACAGACCCCTGCGGAACCCCACTTGTTATGCCTTTCCAGCAGGATTGGGAACCATTAATAACAACTCTCTGAGTACGGTTATCCAGCCAGTTATGCACCCACCTTATAGTAGCCCCATCTAAATTGTATTTGCCTAGTTTATCGATAAGAATATTATGCGAGACCATATCAAATGCCTTACTAAAGTCTAGGTATACCACATCCACAGCTTCTCCCTTATCCACAAGACTCATTATCCTATCAAAGAAAGCTATCAGATTGGTTTGACACGATTTGTTCTTTACAAATCCATGCTGGCTATTCCCTATCACCTTACCACCTTCCAAGTGTTTGCAGATTAATTCCTTAATTACTTGCTCCATTATCTTCCCTGGCACAAAAGTTAAACTAACTGGTCTGTAGTTTCCTGGGTTGTTTTTATTTCCCTTTTTATAGATGGGCACTATATTTGCCCTTTTCCAGTCTTCTGGAATCTCTCCCGTTTCCCATGATTTTCCAAAGATAATAGCTAGAGGCTCAGATACCTCCTCTATTAGCTCCTTGAGTATTCTAGGATGCATTTCATCAGGCCCTGGTGACTTGCAGGCATCTAACTTTTCTAAGTGATTTTTAACTTGTTCTTTTTTTTATTTTATCTGCTAAACCTACCCCCTTCCCATTAGCATTCACTATGTTAGGCATTCCTTCAGACTTCTCGGTGAAGACCGAAACAAAGAAGTCATTAAGCATCTCTGCCATTTCCAAGTTTCCTGTTACTGTTTCTCCCTCTTCACTGAGGAGTGGGCCTACCCTGTCTTTGGTCTTCCTCTTGCTTCTAATGTATTGATAAAAAGTCTTCTTGTTTCCCTTTATTCCCGTAGCTAGTTTGAGCTCATTTTGTGCCTTTGCCTTTCTAATCTTGCCCCTGCATTTCTGTGTTGTTTGCCTATATTCATCCTTTGTAATCCGTCCTAGTTTCCATTTTTTATATGACTCCTTTTTATTTTTTAAATCATGCAAGATCTTGTGGTTAAGCCAAGGTGGTCTTTTCCCACATTTTCTATCTTTCCTAACCCAGCGGAATAGCTTGCTTTTGGGCCCTTAATAGTGTCCCTTTGAAAAACTGCCAACTCTCCTCAGTTGTTTTTCCCCTCAGTCTTGATTCCCATGGGACCTTCCGTATCAGCTCTGAGCTTACCAAAATCCGCCTTCCTGAAATCCATTGTCTCTATTTTGCTGTTCTCCCTTCTACCCTTCCTTAGAATTGCAAACTCTATGATTTCATGATCACTTTCACCCAAGCTGCCTTCTACTTTCAAATTCTCAACGAGTTCCTCCCTATTTGTTAAAATCAAGTCTAGAACAGCTTCCCCCCAGTAGCTTTTTCAACCTTCTGAAATAAAAAGTTGTCTGAAACGCAGTCCAAGAATTTGTTGGATTTTGCATTTATCAACATTGAATTTCATCTGCCATTTTGTTTCCCAGTCACCCAGTTTGAGATCCTTTTGTAGCTCTTCGCAGTCTGCCTGGGACTTAACTATCTTGAGTAGTTTTCCATCATCTGCAAATTTTACCACTTCACTGTTTACCTCTTTTTCCTGGGGGGACCCCCAGGATGGCTTCCCTGTAGCCTGGGGAACTCAGGCTTGGTCTACATTAAAAGTTAGATCAACCCCACTATGGCACTCAGGGCTGTGGAAAAAGTTCATAACCTGAGTGCCGTTGTTAGGTCAGCCTCGCCCCTGGTGTAGATGCAGCTAGGTCAACAGAAGAATTTTGTCAACCTAGCAACTGCCTCCTGGAGAGGTGGCTTAACTACATCAACGGAAACCCCCTTCCATCGAGATGGGAAGAGTCTATACTCTAGCTGCACCACCCTATCTGGGCTGCTGCAGTGTAGACATATCCTCAGGCAGTTATTGCTTCTCTCCCTAAGCTGGGAGCCCCTACTTCTTCTCCTGGGGCACAGTGTCCTTTAGCTTACTGTGGAGCTTTAGCCAGCTTCTCCCTCAGCTGGCCCCACTTAGTCCTGAAGCTCAGCAGGTTTGGCAGCCTTCTCCTGCTAGCGTCTGTTCTGATATGAGGGAGCAGGGAGCCTATACGCTTGTCCCCATCTCCTGGCTGAATCCCAATTGGCTGGGTGAGAGGGGAGCCTTGCCACGCCCTCTCTGCAGCGTTCTTGGCCTGGAGCCCTTACAGATGCATCATGCAGTGACAGGATTTCCTCCCATGCACCACTCATTCCTGGGACTACTGCTTCTTTATCCATAACTCACTTAGGTCCTTGTGCTGGACCTTTCAACCCCTTAAAGGGCCATGCCAAATGGCAGGGTGGGCTGACCACTAGGTGCCACTGCCTTTAAGGGGCCAACTACGCCATCAAAGGAAGTGGAGTTAAACAGCCTGTATAATGTTGAATTAAGAATCATCTGCCATTGCAATGGATGCTTCGTTCACGGATACGAGAACAGGATTGGAAGATCTGCATACCCAGGGGATCTTTGGGTCTTTTGGCATGAACACAGAGCTGTGTCCTCTGCTTAGCGAGCTGTGCAGTTTACAGCAGCTGAGGATCTGGCCCTTGGAGTTAAGTATCAGACAATCTGCATTTCCTACAGAATGAAAAATAAAGTCATTTGTACAAAATAGCAAGGGTTCCCAATTGAAAAACAACTTCCCACTTGAAAACAAGACTCAAATGTTTTTTTGAATTACTCTGTGCTCATTAAAATACCTAAATTTTCACCTTGTAATTTCATAAATGCCATAAATGTTCTTGCTTCTTTCCTATTCTATTACTCCATCTTTTAAGTCTAGCAGAGAACTGCTGTAGTACAAACTATAATTCCATTTTACCCTTATTGCCGGCTTAACTGTGTATTTATTGCCCAATATACAACAAATGGTAGGAGCTGAAACCTTGAATTTCCTGAGCTCATAGTGCAAATTGCATTTTGTTTCCTCCTAGAGCTGATGGAAACAAACTACTAATGTGCATAGATGTGAGGCACCGCACCTTATTTGGAAGCAAAATGATTTCTAAAGAGACATGGTTTCCCCTGAAACACAGGTAAAACCAGAATATTTTTCAAGGACTTTTACATTCATTCCAAACAGTGACTGATAATCATCTATTTTCCTTTAGGGAAATAAAGCTGTACATCTGAACTGAAATAAAAGGTACTGATGCATTTTAGTTTAAAACAGATGAACCAGTAATTGTTAAAAATACATTTTATGTGGGATTGGGAATTTTTGAAAAACCCTGAAATCACATCAAATTATATACCAGATTAAATCTCTGATTGTTAGAGGCTCCAGAAGGAGTTTGCAAAGCTTTGGGTAAAATGCAGGCTTTTGAACTTGTCCCCAGGCTAGACAGTGAAGCTGTTTGACATATTCAAATGAAAAAATATGACTACTGCAGGCATGTTATTGCAGCGTGATTCCTGTGAGAATGCAAAATTTGTGTCCTACCAGAAGCCTCCCCTACTTGAACTGTTGCCTATTGCAGAGGAGCGGACTCACCCCTGCGGCGCCTCCTGCTGGTCGTCTCTGGAATTAGCTCTTCCAGCATCCTGGACCGCCCCCTGCAGGCCGGTGATCCGGCTATCCTCTGGCCCCCATGTCCCTCCCGGCCTCCATTGCCCTTGTATCTGGGGTGCTGCCCCCTTGCAGTACCCCCCCTCAGTACTAGGGTCTCCCCTCTCCGGGGAACCCCCACCCACTATCCCTACCTCACCTCAGAATAAGGCCACTGCGAGTCTCCAACTAGCCCCCGCTCCCTGGGGCAGACTGCAGTATAGGCCACTCATCACAGGCAAGGTTGGGTTTGGACCTGCTGCCTTGGCCTAGCTCTGGGCTGCCCTCTGCAACCCCCAGTACCCCTTGGGCTCCTACTAGGCCACAGCCTGGGGCTATCCAGGCTGGAGCTCCCCAGCTCCTCAGCCTGTCCCCAGCCCTGCTCCACTCAGGTACCCTACCTCTAGCTTGCTGCAGCCAGGCCCTTCTCTCTCTGAAAGCAGAGAGAGACTGCTGACCTCTTGGCTCCCAGCCTTCTTATACAGGCCAGCTGGTGCCTGATTGGGGCGTGGCCCAGCTGCAGCCACTTCCCCCAATCAGCCAGGGTTTTACCTTGCCCAGCCCCAGCCCTCTGCAGGGCTTTTCCAACCCCTCCAGGGCCGGAGCAGGTGTTCACCCCGCTACCCCTATAGAGAACGAGATTAATGAGATCCAATTTTGTCTGTAATATCATGCAAGATACACACTGCAATTTCAGCCACTGGGGAGAAGGCTCCACGAACTGGTCCACTTTAGCGTGTGGTAGCCATTTGCCAATATCTCATTCCAGAGCCGGTCTCGGTTGCTCTTTTTGTCAGCAGAAAGGACCTTCCAGTGAGTGACATTAGGGCATCCTTTTGCCCTATCCCCTCAACTTCGCTGCAGCCACAGTGCTTTCAGTCCCTGCCAACCAGCTGAGCTTAGGAGCTAAACTCAGGGGTCTCCAGGGTGATTTAGTCACGTGCAGTGGTTCTCAACCAGGGGTACGCATACCCCGGGGGATATACAGAGGATCTTCCGGGGGTACTCAACTGATCTAGATCACTGTTTTTCAACCTGGGGGTTGTGGGATGGGTTTAGGCAGGGCCGGCTTTAGTAAGTGCAGGGCCCGATTCGAATACCCAGCGGTGGTCGGGGTCTTCGGCGGTACTTCGGCGGCGGGTCCTTCACTCGCTCCGGGTCTTCCGCGGCACTGAAGGACCCGCTGTGGAAATGCTGCCGAAGACCCGGAGCGAGTGAAGGACCTGCTGCCGAAGTGCTGCTGAAGACCCGGACCGCTGCTGGGTGAGTAAAAAAATTAAAAAGGCGCCTAAGTTAGGCGCTCTTCTTTAGGGAGCAGGGCCCTCCTAGGCGCAGGGCCTGGTTCCGGGGAATCGGGGGAATCGGCCTAAAGCCGGCCCTGGGTTTAGGGGGGTCGCAAGTGAAGGGCTGGTGTTGGGGGTGGCAAGCAGGGCAATTGCCCAGGTCCCACGCCACAGGGGGCCCAGCAAAGCTAAGTTATATGCTTCAGCCCTGGGCGGTGGGGCTCAGGCTTCAGACAAGGCTCACAAATGAAATGTAAGTACAATACTTATATTCCAATTGATTAATGTTATATGGTAAAAATGAGAAAGTCAGCCATTTTTCAGTAATATGGTGCTGTGACACTCTTGTATTTTTATATCTGATTTTGTAAGGAAGTAGTTTTGAAGTGAGGTGAAACTTGGGGTACACAAGACAGATCAGACTCCTGAAAGGGGTACAGTATTCTGGAAAGGTCAAGAACCACTGATCTAGTGAATAGAGTACTGGACTGGCCCTCAACAGACTGGGTTTGAGTCCTGACTCTTTTGAAAATTTCCTGTGTGACCTTAGACAAGTCAGTTAATCTACCCTGTGCTGTGGTTCTCCATCTGTGTATTACAGATAATGCCTCCCTGCCTTACAGGAGTGGTGGGAGGAAATCCATTAATGAGTGGAAGATGCTCAGATATTCCCATGATTGGGGTTGGAAATACCTATGGAGCTAGACCCCACCTGGCAGTACAATGCTTTAGTACTAGACCACTAGGACAGTCCTTGGACTAATGCTTGATGAGCAACCTGTCGGAGCCAAGCTGAAAAGGAGAGAGTCTGTACAATTTGCCATGCAGTTAAGCAGACGGAACTTCTACTAGGATGTGGGGTTTGACTCTTATCTGCGGAGCTGGTAGCTACACCAAGGCAGACTGAACTGTCCTTAGAGCCCTAGTCAGGGCCCTGGGTTTTCTGCAACCATTAAATTTATGGCAGAATCCAGCCCCTGCTGCAAGATTATGCTCCAGAATTTCAACTTGCTTTAAAAACAAACTTCCAGCTTTAGTGGTTGTGAAGAAAACCTTCCGAATGTGAACCAGATGCAGCAGTGTTGTTTGCCTAAGTCGGCAAAGAGATAGCCGGGAACAATAGTACTCTGCCATTGACTCTGAACCCTAATGATGTATTTTTAAAATGTCAACATTAACTGTTTCCTGACTGGCCATTTTAGCAGACACATCTGGTTAATGTTGGTACTCTATGACTATTGCATTGTGGCAGATATTGGAGTGAGAATAGTGGGACACCTGACTGTTGTCCAAACTTGCTAAGGTAGAGAAATAGGCAGGGTAAGCCTGCCCAAAAATTTCAATTTGCCTCCATCCCTGTCCACCCTGGGGGATTTAATATCAGTATAACTAGTTCAGCAGATACTGCACCGACTATCACCCATCTTCCTGCTGAATTCAGTAAAAAAACCTCCTTTTTTAGTTGACTTGAAGTTGCTAAAAATTTTTCACTATGCTGCAGAATTCAGCCCTGCTATGAAACCAGGGGGCCTTGCTGGAAGACAAGTCCAGCTCGTCACAGAGCACACAGGACCACAGTATAATGGGCGTTGTCAGGAGCAATAATCCTCTGTTAAAGGCTAGAGAGCTGGAGCCAGATTTCCAGGTACGCTAAGGCCCTTTCAGGCAGATTTGGGAGGACAAAGGAGCCCAGAAGTGTGGAGAAAGGGCCTTCGGAGAACACCCCTTGTGCAAGTGGCCTTCCTGGCTGGTGCACAACAGATGTAAGCGCTCAGCACCAGCCTCTAATATGGGGATGTGGGCTGCACTATGGCTATTCTCTGCTTTCCAGAGCCCATAGGGGACTATGGGACACTGTGTAAACTGGAGCAGCCCTGAGGACCTGGGCAGCATCCTGCATAACCCCTGCATATGTTAAAGCTGCTCTTCCCCCTTGCTCTTGTCTCAGATGAGGAATGGAGACGTTAGCTGAGAATTGGGCCCCTGGACTTTAAGTCTCTGCTTTCATCCCAAGGTCTGCTCCGAGCAAGGTCCGGACCGAGGTGATGTAAGTCAGGTTTTGGTTCCAAATGGGGGGTGTAGAGCAGTGATGTTGCTCCGTGGTAACACATTAGGAGTTAATCCACTGTTCCTTCAGGTTCAAAGTCCCCATCTCAAATGTGTAAGTCCTCAGAGAGTGGCACAGGAAAGTCTGAAAGCTTAAAATGTCAGCGGAAGGGGCCTCCTCCCACATGGATGATCAACTCCCACGTTTGAGACGCAGACCATGTTCATGAATGGGTCAGGGCTGTTTGCTTCCGTCCTTCCTCGACTGTGAACTGGTTGGCGTTAGTGAAGTAAAAAGGAAACGTCAGGTATCCCCTCTCCCGACTTCACAATACAACTCCAGAGTGATAATCTGTTGAGTGATCTAACGGTGAACTCCTGAGAACGTCTATCTTACAAAATACCTTCTCCTGTTCTAATTGGTCAGACGAGCAACTGACAAAGCATGTGGGAGGAAGATTAGAAATTCCACTGCCTTCGGCCGTATTTACTGTTCATTAGGCCGGGTGAAAGCAATGGATGAGTTTCATTTCCCATTTTGTCTCCCATTCAGCATTAACCACATTTAGTTTTATTACCAAAATCTTCATTCTAGTGATTGTCAAGGGGACCAGCGAAACCTGTTGGTTTCAGACAGATGGGACCATTACACAGCAAACAAAAGTGTACCATAAACCTGGGGTTACTTTAACGTGGTGGCTTCAGAGGACTACCAACTGGAGGTGCTTCTACAGCTTGATCCAAAGCCCACTGACTCCATCGGGAGTTGTTTCAGTGACATTGTCAGGAGCGGCGACAGGGTTTTTGGCGCCCTAGGCGGGGGTCCTTCCGCACTCCTGGTCTTCGGGACACTTCGGCGGCGGGTCCCGGAGCGAGTGAAGGACCCACCGCAGAATTGCCGCCGAAGACCCAGAGTGCAGAAGGATCCCCCGCCGCCGAATTGCCACCGAGGGTGGCAAAATGCCGCCCCCCCAAATCCTGGCGCCCTAGGCGACCGACTAGGTCGCCTAAATGGAAGTGCCGGCCCTGGACACTGTTGGTGCTCTGGTTCAGATATCGCTGTATAGCTAGTTTACCTGTAAGCCGGTGATACTCTCCGCTGAGAGATAGTAAATCGCATGTGCATTGACCATGTAACAGTCCAACCTTCCAGAGCAGTGTAAAGTCAGTTTCTTGAAGAAAAAGATGAACAAAATTCCTAACATGGTTTTGCAACCAGTGTGGGAAGATACTGGTTTAATAATGGGCATATTTTAAATCTCTACAACAACAAGCTATGGCTGAAAGTAAGTTTCATAAATTCCCATGTCTGAGTTTAGAAGCTAGATGGCAGAGTCATCACACCGTTGCAGCAGGAAGCTAAAATGGCCTGTTGTAACTGTTGCATGGATGGATTGCTTTCCTAGTTGTAAACAGGAAATAAAAGATGTCTAAAAATGATCCCCTTTCCATAATAAAGATGTACTTTTCTGAAAGGCACTACAGTGTAGTATTCGTGTAATGCATGTCACAATCATCCCCTGTGTAATTGCAAGAGCCTGTTTCAGGAAATATATTTTTCGTTTGGCATGCTTAGGAATGCAGGCGCTCTAGAGAACTAGACTGTGACAAATTCACTCCCCCCATGGGGTCTGTTCTGCTCTCCTCATTCATGCGCAACTCCTGTTTGACACTAATGGCAGTTACACATGCCGATGAACAGGAGGAGAAAGAAAAAGCTACATTTCCCGTCCTCTCCTTGGATTTTTCTGAGTCTCCACTTTTACGCGCCCAAGTGACCACGTCTCCCAACGTGGGTGTTGCGCTCATTTTCCAGCTCATGCAGCCATTTTAAAAGAGGGCAACTCACACAGTTCTAAAAGTCGGGCATGCTCTTCTTTGGTGGCTGTTAGTTTGGATTTCCCTGCACTTGGGCAAAGAGACCGATTCACTGGCGGTTTCACTTTTATCTGTCGTCAGGCTCACGTCCTGGTTCTCATGCCGTAGTGTGACGCTGTCCTTTGGTCCTTTCCCCTTTTGTAGAATCCCAGTGTTGGCTCCATAAAAAGCAACAAAGAGTCCTGTGGCACCTTATAGACTAACAGATGTATTGGAACATAAGCTTTTGTGGTTGAATATCCACTTCGTCAGAGTGTTGGCTCTAACATTGTCGCTGTACAAGACTCACCCAGTGGGTGTCACAAACATAGAAGGAATAGGTGAAGGGAGATAAGAGGGGCAGTGCAAGGAACACACAGTTACACAGATTAGTTGTGCCCTCACTGCAAGATGGACATAAACAACGCTGTTGACCTTTGTAACCCCTCCTAGCCACCTTCGTGTAAGGAAGAGGAGCCTGGGAGAAAGCACAAGGCTCTTGTGGGAGAAATGCTCAAACGATCACTGGCTGAGCAGAGAGGGTGCCACACTAGGCTATGTGAATAGATGGGAGGGCTGTAGCGGCGTGAATAAGGGACTAGTTCAGCACTTGTGCCCGCTGAGTTCTCAGGCACTGCTTGCAGGGTAGCCTGGGAGGAGGGTGGGATGACACTTTTAGTAATGTGAATTTGTGTCCACACCGGGAAGTGTGCTGAGCCCCCAACTCACTTGTCATGGACTACAGCACCCTGCAGCACTGACTCTTTCACTACCCACCTGGGCTGATCCTAAACCAGCCGTTTGGGGAAGGAAGTCACTCTGCTCCATTGAGGAGCCCCTGGGACATGTGGTTCCTTTTCCACTGTATACTCGCTGACATCCTCCTCCCACCAGTCATTGTAACTCCAGCACCGGACTGCTATTTAACTTCACTCCACCGCTAATTATGTGGATCTTGAGAGGTCCTATATAACCATCTGGAGCATCCTTAGCTCCCACCGCCTTCAGTTCACTTAAATTTCTGGGCCAATGTTAGTATCTCTACAGAATCCTAGGAGTCATGGTGGTTTCAGTTCCCCACAAAAGACGAAGATGTCAGTGAAGTGGAGGTTTGTATCTGAAACTGCCCAATTAAGCATTGGGGAAGATCAAATCCAGATCCAAACTTTCTATTTGAGACGTATGGATTGGAGCCCCAAATGCCAATAACCCCAAACTCTGGGGAAGTTCAGATCTGGACAAAAGCTTAACGGGTTGGGAACATCACCAAAAAAGTAACCACAGTGACAATCCAAGAAAAGGACAAATGAATGGGGCTATTAGACTTCTTCAAGCTCTTTCTGGGGCAGAGTCTGTTATGTACTATAGCCCCTAATTCAATGAAGCCCCAGCCTGGTTAAGGCTACTACAATATAAACAATAAATAAAAATGATTACAGTGAAATACCTGAAACCTTTCGCAGAGTCTTTCTGCAAACTGCATAACACACATAGCAGACCAGCCCCTATGAATGTGCCTGGCCCTGAGGTAGGGGCGTGAAGAAGGGTCCATGCTCTGTTTCCCAATTGCTCACCAATGGAAAATCTGCCACAATCAGTCTCTTAACTTCTTAAGAATTAACAGTAATTATTTTGCTAGTGATTCATTGAAAACTCATATACAAGCACTGCTGCTGCATAGCAGAATCAGTTTTATTTTCTTCCCTTATTCTGTGTTACTAAAGATATTTGCGTGGAAACAGGGTATTTGTTTCTTAAAACTCCACCTGCTCCTGCTGTTTATGCCACAGCTGAAATCACATAATCCTGTTTTTGAGCCATCATAATCATCTCCACAGCCACCAAATGTGATACCAGCAGAGAATCATCATTTCATGTGAGAAAAGAGCAGCAGGAACCAACGAACTCTGAAAAATAAAGAGCCTGTTTACATGCAAATACCTTAATAAGGGGCGCGATCCTGAATTCCTTAGTTATTAAGGCCCATGAAAGTTACATCTCCGTAACAGCCAATGGCCT
Organism: Emys orbicularis; assembly: GCF_028017835.1. NCBI lineage: Eukaryota > Metazoa > Chordata > Testudines > Emydidae > Emys > Emys orbicularis. Next base: position 6,746,995 of record NC_088686.1, on the reverse strand, counting down.
GATCATCAGTCCATCTGCTTTGGTGGAGGTGGGGAAGCCTTCTCTGATTTATCTGTGATTGGCGTTATGGGAGGCGGGAATTGCAGCTTCACAGCGTGTTTCCCCTTGCCTGGAGCCCTGTGAATGTCCTTCTGCCTGGACTCCATGCATGGTGATGGGAGCAGGTGGAGCTGGGGAGAAGGTTGCCTTCCAGCACCAGGAATTCAATTAGGAGTTCATGACCACCCACTACTCCCACCATGTCCTTTACACAGCCAGTGGCATGAACAGCGTGGGAGGTCAGCAGAGTGACATTGGAGGCTGTGGGATCTGAATTTCAAGAGCAGAATTCCCAGTTTCCCCACTTTTCGAGGTCTCTTCTGCAGCCCTTGAAGTTTCTCCCCTGTGAGAGGAGCCTGTGACAGAAACTCCACCAATTAAACCTTAGCGGATTTCCTGGATTCTCTCCTGCCTCCGATGTGGCCCCAAGGAAAGGAATTCTGGACTGGGCCCAAACAGAAATGCAGAGGATGGCCCACATTACACTGATGGCTACACTTATGCAATCCCACTGCAATTCTGGTACCCAGACAACATGGTGATACAAATGTTAGAAACTCCCAGACGGACAGAATTTGACTCAATGTGTGGTATGCAGAAGTGCTTCTGTAATGAAACATTTTCCAAGGTTGTCATTAGAATAATAGAATGTCAGGGTTAGAAGGGACTTCAGGAGGTCATCTAGTCCACCTCCCTGCTCAAAGCAGGACCAATCCCCAGACAGATTTTTGCCCCAGATCCCTAAATGGCCCCCCCTCAAGGATTGAACTCACAACCCCGGGTTTAGCAGGCCAATGCTCAAACCACTGAGATATCCCTCCCCCCCAATTAGTGGTTTTTGAGTCTTGCTGCTTGTTCAGAGTGTATATTCATCTTCAACAATGTTTATTTATGGACTGTAAAATCTATTTAAATCAAATAATTTCCATAACTGAATATTTATGCCAACATCTATTGAATGCTCATTGACTAAACTGAAAACTATTTATTCACTTATAAATGTTTACTTCTTGAGTGTTAAATCTGCTTTACACCAACTTAAAATCAAATTGATTTCTTGCCTATTAGTGGGTTCTTCACTTTATTCTAGATTTGACTTCCTGGGAAATGGTTAAATATTTTATTATTATTTCATTTCAAATCTAACAGCCCCTGTATATTTATCACATCATATAATAGCACTGATGTTCATAGTGCTGGGATAGATTTGCAATGCAGCTTCTGCAGTTATCAAATGCCTCAACTTGACTCAAAGCATTTAATCAGTAGCCCTTTATTGCATCATACAGTCAGCATTAGCTCTTAAATAATATTGTACTAAATAGATTCAAAATCTCAGCTCCATTGACAGTAATGGAATCCAAGAAACTTCCTCTTAGTTATGTCAAGTCCATGGTGTGCGAGTGTTTGGACACTATTTTTATGTCTTGAGGGAGCACCATCTACCCCTTGAGTGTTGTATTTATTGCTTGTGAATCTGATGGTTTTATAGTCTTTGGAAAAGAAGCTGGTAATTTTTTCCATAAAAGCCACCTGTAGGGCAGGTGTGCCAGCTTTGCTAATGTGCTATAATACCCACTTTCTTTGAAACACAGGACAGCTACATTTGCTTTAGCTTTTGCAATGAAGATTCTCAGTCTGGTTTTTAGAATTCTTAGGATTTGTCAAGAAAGCTATTCCAGGGTAGTTAGGCCAACTGGACATAGAAGGTCTAAACTTTGCAGTGAATCCAAAAATAGGCTCTGCTTGGAGGAAATATATTTTTGTTACTTTAAAAAAAAAAAGGATCAAGAACACCCCGGAGGTGGCTGCGTTTTGGGGGTTTCTGATGTGATCCATTTATAAACCTTAATCACTAGTTCATTACTGAAATTTTACACTGGTTTAACTTCACAGATTGTAGTGGAATTAGATGGGCATAAAACTGGAGCATTGTAGTGGTGAACCGGGGCTGTAGTTTTGAGTTTAGCTTTTTAAGTCTGTAGAGCACTTTGCGTGGATCTGGTGGGATGCATCTATGTAAATATAAGGTATTATTCTGTAAGGAGTGGTTGTAGTGTGAGCTGGAGGGAGCAGAAGTAAAACTCAGCCTGTTGCTTTTTGGAATTGTGCGTATTCCATATGCAGGGCTGCGTTTACAAAACCAGAGGCTCAGAGGTCCAAGGCAAGAACAAATGTTTAGGTGCACACATGGCAAACAAGCTACTCTGGTTGTGGTTAGGCAGATGCATTCAATTGGACCTCATGACTAAAATATCTCAAATGGTCTCAAAACATAGCGTAGACCTGAAGCAACCTCGTCATGTTCTAATCAAGCCTGAAGAGCCTTTATTTTCTTAGCAGTATTTTTTTAATCTGATTTCATGCAAACACAAGGAAATTCAAATTACTGGATGAGATGGCAAGTTACCACACAGGGGCAATGCGTTATTCATCAGATGCAAAACAAGCTATTTCCTGCCTTCTGCACCTTGAGATGTTGCCATTTTCTCTGTGCTTCCCTTCAGATCTCAAGGAGTAACTCAGTGTCATATAAAACAACATTGTCAAGTTGCTGTTTTTAGCACCGGCAGATTTGATTACTTTCTCTTGGTGCCACATTTTAGGAGAGACTTGTCAGGCGGCAACGATGTAAGGCAGTTAAAAATAAATATTTCATCGGCGTAAGAGCATGCGTGAGACCATCTCCTTTGCTTTACTGACAGCTATAGTTTGTGTTGTTCTGTAAATGCTTGACAACTGTTGTTACCCCTTTTGACTGGCGTGATCAGCCAATATTTGGGGTCTTTCAGGTTGTTTCCGTTCGGAGGAGAAATTGATGATGGAGTCAGGGGTTTCTTTAGTGCAATACTGTTTATTTGCAAAGAATGTAGCAAGTCCTGTTTCCCTGAATACAGTCGAATCAAACAACAGAAGATCGTTTCCTTACTCAATATTCCAAGCCTCTTTTTCCAACCTGCACGCTACCCCAAAATCTCGTGCTCTCAGCTTTCTCTCAGGGTCTCACTACAAGTGCTTCTCTGGCTCTCTTTGGCTTTCTTCCACCTTCTCTGCTTCTGTGGTGCTTTCTGCTTTTTGTCTCTCTCTCACACCCAGCTCCACCAGAACAACACCCAGCTCTCTGCCCACCTAGCTCAGCTCCTGACTGGCTTTCCATGTGCCATGTGCTCTGGATGTATTGTTTCAGCTAGCTGACTACAAGAGGAGCTGAACCGTTTCTTACAGTTATCCTCAATGCAGGGTGGCTATCATGCCCACCTGCATCCATGAGGTCTCATCCCACCTCCAGAATAACACTATGTACTTTTTGATGACTCGCTCCTGATCCATTTCGACTTCTGTGTGAGCAGGATCCAGGCTCGTGGTGCTTAAAAACAGTATGCTAGAGACGTCATGGGCATGCCCTGTCTCTGGATGGGCAGTGAAGGGGTTAACCCTTCAGCTTTGGGCGCAACTGCTGCTAGCTATGATCAGTGTAAAAGGAAGTTGGGAAGGGCCAGCTGACTGCTCCGATGAATAAAAGGTAGGGCTTGCTCCTCAACAGATGTGATGCTAGGAAAGGCCTGGGAGAAGTCTGCCTGTACTTACTAGTCTCCTGTGTGTTTTACTTGTAACCCTTCTGCCAGTCAGAGTTGGCAGCAACAAGGGACAGGTTCAGTATCTAGGGGTTTCTTTTCAACCATACAACACAAAACCGGCTCAAGCCCCCACCCAGTGACCTGGGACAATTCCACACCACCCCCTGGGCGCCTCTAAGAGGCAATACTTCCCCTCTCGCAAGCACAGAGTCTGAGTGTAGCAAAAACTTTGAATAAAAGGAGGGAAGTAATTCGATGTTAATTTGGGAAAACACTGCAAACAAGGTTCATAAACACAAACCATGAGCAAAAGACCCACCCCCAAGTAGGTTGGGCAGTGTCCTTTTCCCCTCAGGTTCTTAAGTCCAGCAACCCAAAAGTCCCTTTCACATGCCCGTCCCTTCTCTGCACCCCACTCACAATTGTCGTCCGTGGTCAGTGCAGACCCAGAGTTCAGAAGTGCATCTGCAGAGTTCATCTCCTCCCTGGGTGGAGGGGTAAGGAGGCACCTTACACGCTCTGCTGCTCGGGCACTCACTCGCTGACCTTCTCCGCCAGCCACCCTGCTGGTCACTCTTCTCTGCTAGTGAGATGTCTTCAGGGCCCCCCACTTAACACAGCTCTCAGTGGTTTCAGCTGTTAGTGGGGGAGCCTCACTGCTGGTGCACACTGAACAATCTCTTGCATCAGAGACACTATTCCAAAGCATGTCTAATATTTAGATCTAAGTATCAGTGATTTCAGCTCTGCAGCATGTAACAAGATTCTCAATTGAGTCTAAATTAGCTCTTTTATTACACAGTGGAGTGAGAAGAAGGGTCAAAGGTGCCTAAGCCCCACATACAAGTACCTGTCCCCACCCTCTCTCAACTCACTGGGCTTTGGAACCCATGTTCCCTGCCTAGCGAGTGCCATTTAGTAGAGGGTGAGTCTCTCCATAGGGCTATGCCAAGTACAGTTCTGCTGCCCTCCATTCACACAACAAGGATAACAACCCTGTAGTACTCCTGCCCCAGTAACATGGAGACTGGGGATCCAACACCAGCCACAAGTGATCATTTGGGCAAGCAATCCCATCATGCTGAGCAAACAAGATCAGCTGCTGAAATCCTCTTCCAAAGCTCATCACTAGATGTCAGTGGAGAGCTCATTCAGACTTTGCTTACATACTGATTGGGCGATCGGCAGTGCTCTCACTCTTAAATTGCCCCCTCACAGGGCCCCATGGCAAGCTTCTTGTGTGTATGGTGTTAATTATTTCCAGTCATGCCCATAATGTACTAGGTGTCTTCCAAAATGGAAGAGAAGGCACAAGCTCTAAAGAGCTCACCATCCAAACACAGACAGATGGGGTAGGGAAAAGGAGCAATGGAAGTAAAGTGGCCAAGGTTTGGGGTTTGGTTATACAATATTGTATTAATGCAAGGTTCGGCTTTATAACTAGATTTTACAAATAACTCTCACTTGCCAATAGCAGCCATCTGTCCTCCCATGGGTATATTGGCAGAAATCCCTCTTCCAGAGGCAGAAAGGATGCTGGCCTTGCAGATGGGCTCTGGATGTCCCATGTGTTTGAGAACCCTCCTGGGAACACACAGCCCCTGATGACTATTCTGTGCTGCTGAGGGAGGACTGCCCGTGGCTTGAAAATCTTACTCCAGGCCTTCTGTGCCCCGATGAAGCTGCCGTGTAAGAAATGCCTTCCGTCCTTGGCAGCTGTCCTATGTTTTGACAATCTTGGCTCTGAGATTTGTCTCTGTCCTCACTCCTTACCTCACAGAGGTCTTGGCTATCAGGCTAGTGGGTTTAGATCTTGCTGTCTTTCCTGTCTTCATTCAAAGGCTGATAACGTTAACGGGCTGATAGCACTGGTCTACAATTTTTGAGAAGTCATCTGCTTCAGAGATAAAATGTGCTATTTATTATGTATTTTGATGTGCTGAATTCAAATATGACAATTAAAACAACTGATTGGCTACTGTTTCTAAGATATTTAAGTTTTTACATTTTATGTCTATGTATATTGTGTAGATAGTAGAGTTTTAATCATAAATTGTAAACCTAGGTCTTTTCATGTGTTTATGGTTGCTTTACATGATAATATTTCACCTGTCCTGTTTATGTAACACTTTAAAAATCAGCAAAAGGGTTATATAAATAAAATTTATTATGAAACAAAAGGCAAAAAACTATTCTGTACATAGTTTAGTCCTATTCAGTGTCTACTCGGCGCTTCTTGGCTTGTCTCTTGTATTCATTAAATGGAGCATCTCTTGTCACTGTCCAGCAATAGTCTGCAAGCATTGATGGGCTCCATTTGCCCTGATAGCGTTTCTCCATTGTTGCAATGTCCTGGTGAAATTGCTCGTCGCTCACTGCTCCGCAGTTCGGTGGAAAAAAATCTAGATGAGAGTGCAAAAAATGTATCTTTAGTGACATGTTGCAACCAAGGCTTTTGTATGCCTTGAGGAGGTTTTCCACCAACAACCTGTAGTTGTCTGCCTTGTTGTTTCCGAGAAAATTTATTGCCACTAACTGGAAGGCTTTCCATGCCGTCTTTTCCTTGCCACGCAGTGCATGGTCAAATGCATCATCTCGAAGAAGTTCACGAATCTGAGGACCAACAAAGACACCTTCCTTTATCTTAGCTTCACTTAACCTTGGAAATTTTCCACGGAGGTACTTGAAAGCTGCTTGTGTTTTGTCAATGGCCTTGACAAAGTTCTTCATCAGACCCAGCTTGATGTGTAAGGGTGGTAATAAAATCTTCCTTGATTCAACAAGTGGTGGATGCTGAACACTTTTCCTCCCAGGCTCCAATGACTGTCGGAGTGGCCAATCTTTCTTGATGTAGTGGGAATCTCTTGCACGACTATCCCATTCTCAGAGAAAACAGCAGTACTTTGTGTATCCAGTCTGCAGACCAAGCAAGAGAGCAACAACCTTCAAATCGCCACAAAGCTGCCACTGATGTTGGTCATAGTTTATGCACCTCAAAAGTTGTTTCATGTTGTCATAGGTTTCCTTCATATGGACTGCATGACCAACTGGAATTGATGGCAAAACATTGCCATTATGCAGTAAAACAGCTTTAAGACTCGTCTTCGATGAATCAATGAACAGTCTCCACTCATCTGGATCGTGAACGATGTTGAGGGCTGCCATCACACCATCGATGTTGTTGCAGGCTACAAGATCACCTTCCATGAAGAAGAATGGGACAAGATCCTTTTGACGGTCACGGAACATGGAAACCCTAACATCACCTGCCAGGAGATTCCACTGCTGTAGTCTGGAGCCCAACAGCTCTGCCTTACTCTTGGGTAGTTCCAAATCCCTGACAAGGTCATTCAGTTCACCTTGTGTTATGAAGTGTGGTTCAGAGGAGGAGGATGGGAGAAAATGTGGGTCCTGTGACATTGATGGTTGCACTGTCCACTTTTTCTTCTTTGACACACCTTTCCCAACTGGAGGCACCATGCAGAAGTAACAACTGCTGGTATGATCTGTTGGCTCTCTCCAAATCATTGGCACTGCAAAAGGCATAGATTTCCTTTTCCTGTTCAACCACTGGCGAAGATTTGTTGCACAAGTGTTGCAGCATATGTGTGGGGCCCACCTCTTGTCCTGATCTCCAATTTTGCAGCCAAAATAAAGGTGATAGGCTTTCTTAACCAGAGTGGTTATACTGCGCTTTTGTGATGCAAAAGTCACTTCACCACAAACATAGCAGAAGTTATCTGCACTGTTCACACAAGTACGAGGCATCTCTGCTCACTTTGGCTAAACAGAAATGTGTCCCTTTGCAAAATCAAACACTGACAAATAAGAGAGCATGACACTGTATGATTTCTAGAGCTGATATAGGGCAATTTGTTCAGCAGAGTGATGTAAGCTTCGTTATGATTGCATCATCCATGACTTCTAGGAATAACATGATGCAATTCATATCATGTATGACGCAATACCAGCTTCAGATTGCATCATTCATTGTTTTGCCTAAAAAGCAAGTACTGTCCAAACCCAGTCATGGATTTATTCATAGATCCAGTCAAAGATGTATTTTAGTCATTTCTGGTTTAAATTGAGATCCCTTCCCTTTGTAACTCACTTATCCTCCGCCATTCCCAAGTCAAGGGTCGTATATACTGCCCCAATAGCATATCTTGAAAACTAGAGCCAATCAACAAGTTTAAGCATCATTTTCATTCTCAGTGACCCAGAATTAGTAAAGTTTGACTCCATTTATTTCAGAAGCATTTTGGCTGTAGAGCAGTGTAGCTTTTGACTTTCAGGACTACGGGGTGCTCCAGTCCTGTGGCACTAAAATCTGCAATCAGCTTTCCAGAAGCTGTATTAATGTGTATATACCAATCAGGTGCATAAATAACATTCTCTTTTCTGCTTCCCTTTTCCTCACGGAACTACAGTGAAATCTACAATCATGAATAAACAAGATATGGTTCAGTAACCTGAAAGCCAGGGGTCTTGTCTTGCTTTTTCCATTTCTTTATTCCCTTCTTTCCTTCCAACTTTCCGCTTTTATTGGGTTTTTCTGGCCATCCCATTGACTGTCTCTTGTCTGGTGTCTTTTCTTTGCCTTTTATTTCATCTCTTTGCAGCTGGCTGCCTCTGCAGCGATCTGTCCTCCAGGGAGAGCTCCTGGAGCCTGGGGAGGGAGGCCCAGCGTGGCTAGCTCAGCCTTCCAGAGGTCTGCCTGCATAGGGGACTGCACATCCCAAAAACATTTGCTTTGTGGGATGAGGTTGTAGCATTCAAATCCTTATTCATCCATCACTGAGCTCAGTCCTGTTGTTACCAGCAGACACTGCACACACGGGGAATTTCCTTGATAGGGAGAGTGTGTTTTTGGATTTCTGCTCTGTTTGCCAATAGAGAATTTTACTCTCCCTCTATTCCTTGTCCTAATCTTTTCTACCTACATGGTGTAGGTACGTTTGCTCTGACATTGATGTACTGGGGGTTATACCGTATGGCAGAGTAGGACTGAATCTTATTAGTCTAAAAACCCCACTAGGGATGAATTCATCCCTAGCAGAACTCCCTCGAAGTCAATGGAGTTCTACCAGAAATATTTTGTCTCCATGTGCAATAAGACTCTGAGAGACTACTTGCATGTTCTATGATGTTCACAAGCCTGTGTCTTAAGCTGACCTTGCTGGTTTGTCAGGGGCAGATGCATTTGGTTTTATTGGGCCATTGGGTCATTATCATGCTGTAAGTCATTGTCATATCAGCAAGAACTTGGGATTCTAGATGACATTGTCCCCTGGCTTTTGTCCAGGATTCAAGAGTCTGCATCTAGCTGTTCTGCTAATGCCCTGTCATGTTCATTGTAGGAAGGAATAATCCTACCACAACACAGGTCTTGAGAGGACGTACCAACCTGTCTGTAATCAGGGATGCTAGGGATCTTGCCAGATACACAAGACTATATTCACCAAGAGCCTGATCCCAAGCCCATTTTAGCAGATGGAAAGATTCCCATTGACTTCAAAAGGTTTGGAATTACGCCCATCAAAGGCAGGTCAAATTTGATAGCAATACAATGTTTCAAGCAGATCACTTGTTCCATATGTAATGCCAAGTACACAAGACCATATTCCTCAGGAGAAGATCCCTCGTACCCCGATTAAAGACAAGGTGCTAAATCCTCTCTGAGTTGTGTTGTGCTAGGGTTATTGCCTTTATGTTCTACAATGAACACGACAGGACTTTAACAGAAGAGTTAGAATGCCAAAGAAGAAGCTGCCCCCAGAGAATCCTTCCCAAGTCTTACACTGAGCCAGTGTATGATAGTACATGTGCTTAAGAAGTGCTATGTAAATAATCTGGTAGCGTTGATATGTTCAGTAAAGCTCATAGTTATGTTCCTCACTATTTTGTCTTAGTGGTTCCATGGAAAGAGCTACCACTAAGTGGTGATCCAAAATCTTATCCACCCTCCATTCTCTTTAAAACTTCTATTATACTTAGAGTTCTGATCCTGGGCCTCTGTCCTACACAATTTAAGGCAAGTGGGATCTGGCCCTCAGATTGGTGTCCCATAGTATCAAAACTTCTTCTCAAAATTACGTTCTTAACTACAAGGTCACTTAAGGTTCAACTCCAACTCCAAGGTTCACAGTATCACATTCCTCTCTGAGCAGTTGTCGGATTTCTTGGGGTAGAATTTTCGAAAGCACCCAAGGGAGTTAAAATAAGGCTAGTTGCTTCTGAATTTCTCACCCATGTTCTTGCTGGATTTGGAGCCTCAGCGCTGTCCAAGTCTCTCAGCTGCCTGCCTGGAGACACCTCCAGCACCATTTTTACACTGGAACGATTTTTCGGTTATTCTGTGTCCTGGGGACCATAGTACACTCCTCCCTAAAGCACCTCTGCTGAGTAGCTAATAGGCTTCTAATTGTTTGAGCTGGCATTCTAGTTCTCAGAGCTGCTTCTCCATTTAGGAGCCATCTCCATTATACAGCCACACAACCAAATCAAAAGGCGCAGCAACCGCTTCCCAAGATGAAAGAAGAATCAGTAACTTAGCACTGGCAGCTGAAGAGTAAGGAAGCAATCTGTAACCACTTAGATCAGGGGTGGGCAAACTTTTGGTCTGAGGGCCGCATCTGGGTATGGAAATTGTATGGTGGGCCATGAATGCCTGGTGGGGGAGGGGGACTCTATGGGGTATAGCATGGGGGGGCTCTATAAGGGATGCTACCGAGGTGGGGGGAGGCGAGACTCATGGGTTGTGGCGCTGGGGAGGAGGGCTATACAGGGGCGGTACCGGGGACTCCTAGGGGCCCTGCTGGCAGTGACACCAAGGCGGCTGTACCAGGCACTGCCATGGGCAGAGGCATCCTAGCTGGGACAAATGCGACCCCTGGGCAGTTTTGAGGCTCTCGAGGGTGGGGCTGTAGGAGACCGGGAGGCGATTGGGCGCGCTGCTGCGTAGGTTCTGGGTTCCGATCCTGGAAACAGCGTGGTGAAGTCGCTCCTGTGTAGTGTGGCTCTACGTGCCATGAGATGGTGCTCATCAAGGGAACTGTGAGTCAGGGGCTGGGGAGCACTGGGCAGGCAGAGCTGGGCAAGCCCCTGACCCCGCTCCCCAGTGGGAGCTCGAGGGCCGGATAAAAGCATCTGACAGCTGGAAGTGGCCCACGGGCCGTAGTTTGCCCACCCCTGACTTAGATCCCTTGTTACCCAGGGTTCTTTCAACCCAAAGCTCTTGGTAACTTTTACTCTGTGCGAGGTGGTGTCAGGAAATAAATCAGGGGAGACCCGGCCGTCCGACCGATAGATGGCTGGCACAAACAGGACAACACAAGAGTGCTTTCACTTAAAGCTAAACTTTACTTAGTCTCAAGCACTTACACATGTCCGCAACAGGTTAGTAAAACACCCCCAACCTCTCGAATGACACAGCGGCAGGCTTCTGGTGGCCAAATCTTCCGTCTGCCGGTGGGGACCGCAAGATGTATCCAGAGGGAGAGTCCAAGCTAGTCCAAAAAGAGTCCCACTACCTCAAACTTTCCCCCCTTATTTATACATTAGTAATAGAATGACATGTCCCTTAAAGAAAACTTGTTAAGTAAGCAGTTTCAATGGTCAAGCAAGAGGTTCCTTCTGATTATTGATTAACCAGGTGTGGGTTTTTCAAGAGTTTGCTGCCTTGAGGCCCCAATAGACATTCCTGGGGCACATCCTGCTCTTCTAAAATGCTTGTATCAGCAACTTCAACATAATTCTTATCAGGAAGGACGCGGGGTCAAGCTGCCCTTTCTGTGGCACCCAACCCCCCCCTCCCCTCCTGCCTTGGTCAAGCTGAGACTGCTGAATGGCCAATTTATAGCTTGCTGACTAGACTGGTTTTAGCAATAAGCCATAGTGGTTTCAGGCACTTTACTGGTTTGCCAAAATCTCCCCGCACACCCTCACTTGTACTGAAGCCAAGTATCCCTGGAATACTGTTGTTCTATTCCACCACCACCCCGCCACACCCATCTGTCCCCACCCCCACCAAGGAAATTGCATCTGGCCATGATGGGGGAGCAGAGGTGGGAGGCCTCAGACAGGAAATCTGGTTTTGTTCCCAAATCCCATCCTGCTCCCAAGAAGGTGTATCTGACCTGGTTCTGGCCCCTGTCAGGGACAGGCCATTAGACTAGATGGCCATTGGGTCTGGCTGTTCCTGTGTTCCAAAGCAAAATAGTCTCACGGCCAGGCTCAACCCACACCGTTGTTCTGAGGGGGCGTTTCAATCAAGAGACCCTGAAAGCAGGGAAACAATGGGAGTGAATGTACAATGAGGCTGCTTCAGTGTGAGGAGTCTGGCTTTTTCCTTTGGTTGGGTGCATTGCCACTAATCAATTTTCTGAGGATCTGGGCGGATTGAAGCTACACTGGGCTGTAATCCATCCCGACCCCAGCCTTGCCCTAGACAAACAGCCTCAAAAGGTCAAAAAGCACAAGATGGTTTTCTTAAAAAAATCGTATTTTGTTGTCGGTCTGTCTCCTGAGTTTTGAACTCCCCCTGCCCACCTCCAGTTGGGGTGTGCAACAGTTAGTGCTGCCTGCTCTCCCATGCTTTGTGAGTGAGGGGAGTTTGGGCCCTGCTCCCGGAGCTCCCACTGGCTGCCTGATGGTACAGAGCTTCCAGCTTCTCCCCATTGTGTGCTCACACCTGCCTGTCCCCCAGGCCTCACATCTGTCCCTGTAGCCTCAGCTCTTCATGCCCTCTCTCCCAGGCCGGGGGAGGCTGCAGAAGAGTCCCCTCTCCCCTTCCCAGGGCTGGTGCTGTGGGGGGAGGAGCAGAGGAGCTGTCCCCATTGCTTATATGAGAGGAGGGAAGAGCTCCAGTGACCCTGATTGGCTGCTCTAGCCTAGGAGGTGGGCAAGTGAGGAAGGCAGCCAATCAGAGGTGGCTTCCCCCAGGCAGGGCTGAAATTTGCAAGAGGGCAGGAGATTCTCACTCAGTTGCAAGATTGGCTCCAGCCCCAGCCCAAAACCCATCACCGGTGAAGAAATGTTGAGTTGGCAGCGCTGAAAGGGACTGTGTACATCCTCCTGGGTGTGCTCCTCAAGTGAGAGAGGGAGGGTGGCTTTGGGGTTAAGGCACGGGGCTGAGTCTCAAGACATCTGCTGCAGGCTTCCTGTGTGATCTGGGGTGAATCACAGGTCTCTGCACCACAATTCCCCACCTGTAAAACTGTGAGCATAATCCTTCCTTTCTCCCACCCTGTCTTTTCTGTTTATACTGTCTGGGGTAGAGACTGTCTCTTGCTCTTCGTATGTTCAGGACTATGGGGCCCTGATCTCAGTTTAGACCACTCAAGGTAATATAAATAATATTACACATCCAAAACAATGTTAAAAGAACATTATTAAGGTTGCAAAGTCAAGCATGTAGAAGTTAGGAAATGCCAGAATTCAGGTTGAAGAAGCAACTTTAATTCAGCCCCCTTGTGTATATGCATGATGACCTAGTTCTTAATTACATGATCACATACTAGTTTTTCCACAGGACCCGTGTATCATAATGCACATGCACAAGGGGTCCAAATTAAGGTTACAATTCTGGCATTTCCTAACTTTTGAGTGCTTGGCTTTGCAACTTTAATAAGGGGGAAGAGGGAGGGGTTTGTGTGTAATTTCCAGGTTTTTTTTTTTTTTAAAGCAAACTGAAAAAAAATGTAAATTCAGTCATGTGGAATCATATTGACCCCTACATGGATCATCAGCAAGGTTGGGATGTGTAGATCTACCGCACAGACCTCTGCCACTAGAGCTAACAGAGTAACTGATAGGCGTAGTAGGTTGTCATCCTCTATGTGGACCAGCAGTAGAAGGGCTGAGACAGTTTGACAGTAGGTTTCACAGGTCTTTTGCTGACAGCAAAGGACAGGTGAGAGTCAGGAATCTTGGTTCCATTCCAGGCTCTGGAGGGAAGTGTGTTCTAGTGGGCACAGCCCTTCTGCCTGTTCCATCCCAAGCCTGACCCCTTCTTCTCCCATCCCCTCCAACCTGTCCCTGTCTCAGTCCTGTCTCTGTCCCACTCCAACTCCCCCCACCCTCTGCTTACTCAAATGGCTTCCAAATTCTCCCTTTCCTCCCCTCTATTTCCCTTCCTGCCTCCCAGCCCCAGTCTCCCTGGCCAGACAACCAGATGCCTCCCCCGCTCCAGTACCTACTCCCAGTTTCGCTTTCCCCTTCCTTCTTCCTGTTGCCTCCTGGTCTGGCATTTGTTCCCTCTGCATTCGAATCAGGCATTCGCCTCCAGGCTGTCCTGGCCCCGTTCCCCTGCTCTCTCGTGGTGCCTTGCTCTGGTGTGCAGAAGCAACAAGCCTTGGGAAGGCGCATGGCCCGCGTGGATGGAATCTTTGGGGGAACTTAGCTGTGACCTTCTAGCAAGTCTCTCCCGAGCATGGGCAAACTGAATTTTTTCAAAGGCTTATTATAACTTGCCGAATTCAGATGGATTTCTCAGGGGACGCACATGGCACATCCCTGACACGAAGGCCACCCCCCCCTTGCCAAATTTCAATTCCCTGCTCCAAAGCATGGGGGTGCTAGAGCTTCCTCAAAGAAAAGGTTGCCAGAATTTTTTAATATGGGCAAAACAATGTATTTTCCCCTATAATCTCATTCTTGGAAATGGCTGAACTATTTTGGCTGAAATTTTCCAGGAAAATTCAGCCTGAGGCAGACACCCAGCATGAAAAATTTCAGCCTAAACAGTTAAAGTTTGGCAAAGTTATAAGCAACTGAAAACAGATCTTATAATGGGAATGTATCTGGCAACCTTAATAAAGGGCGGTGATATGTAAGACAGTCCAGCAACCCTGTACTGCCGCCTGCTGGTCTGTGTTTGCTTCATGAGGTCGTATAAGCAGCTGGCTCAACAAGGGCAGATGCTGCAGGAGCCCCAATGATGTGATTGCAGAACTGGGGCCAAGGTTAGGGGCTGCTCAGCCCACCATGTGATTTTATGGCTAACCTATAGTAAGTGATTATTTTAATATTATTTTAATAGGCAGCAGGTTTAAAACAAACAAAAGGAAGTATTTCTTCACACAACGCATAGTCAAGCTGTGGAACTCCTTGCCAGAGGATGTTGTGAAGGCCAAGACCATAAAGGGTTCAAAAAAGAACTAGATAAATTCATGGAGGATAGGTCAATCAATGTCTATGAGCCAGGCCGGGCAGGGATTGTGTCCCTAGCCTCTGTATGCCAGAAGCTGGGAATGAGCGACAGGGGATGGATCACTTGATGATTACCTGTTCTGTTCATTCCCTCTGGGGCACCTGGCATTGGCCGCTGTCAGAAGACAGGATACTGGGCCAGATGGACTTTTGGTCTGACTCAGTAGGGCTGTTCTTATGTTCTTATATTTAATATTATTTACTTATATAGGCTCTTATTTTCCTGAAAGCTTCTCCTTCCATCAGGAATGATTCAATTAGAATCAATGACAGACAGACATAGACTTTTGTACGTTTTAATATCAACACACTGCAAAATCAGATACTTCAATACAAGTCCAGAGAGGAGGGAGCGTGAGAGTGGTTTGCAGGGGAAAAATAGGTATTTAAAAAAAGTTCCTTTTAACAACAGAAGAGGTGATTTGTGAGTGATGGAGATGGCACTGCTTGTCTCAGCTGATTAAAAATGCCAGTATTTTCTCCTGACTTGGCTAATGGGATATTTATTTATTTAATCGCATAGAAGAGAATTTATTTGGGGTTTGTGGAGAGGCAGCTGGGCCTTCCAGAGCTGTGCACATGAAATACTGCTGTTTATTTTGCTTTTAATTTCTCTCTCTATCTTGCTAAAGTAATTTCTGAAGGCATTAATCTTTCCAAGAGCTTGGTCTCCAAGCCACAGTCTATCACTTTCTCTGCGGTATCCAGGTGGTAATGGTGACGGCAGAGGGTTTCAGCTCAGTGCTGTGGAAGCTGAAAATCTATTACCCTCGTGGGATCTCTGGGGTAACTGAGGCCTTGGTAATAAGCATCCTGTAGAAATGGAACAACTTCTCCAGGTGCCCTTCAGAGCTGGACACCCTGATGGTCAGAGGCGAGAAGGTATATGTTGACCTACTGGGTAGTGTGAGGCGAGTGGCTGAGACACCTTGTGGCAAGATCGGAGTTCGGGATTAATACCCTCTGCCCTACATGGGCAGGAGGCAGGGTGAGCCCCGTGGTTTCCCAATTCATCCATGAGGACATTCAGGGAATGTATTGGGAAGAGAAGAGATGGTGGATCCAGCCCTCTGTTCTGCTCCGGCAACTCTGCTGCCATAAAGGAACCAGCCCCCAGCAGGTCTGGTCAGTTGTGAGTTATCCAGGCATGTGGGGGGTCAGGGGAAGGATCCATGGGTAGCGCAGAACTGCTGTAGTACCCCTGGCATAGGGAATGTGGCTGGACGGACTTGGGCGTGGGCCGTGGCTGGAGTGTCTAATCCAGATATGCTCAGCTGTGGGAATGGCCCTTTGGAGCCATAGGCAGGTGGGTACAAGTCAAAGCAGCCCTGAGAGAGGTGGTGCTGAATATAACTTGGGAAGGAATTGGGGTAGATGAAATCTTTGCCAGGAACATTTTCTTTGTGGAGAGACACTGGTTTAAAAATAAAACAAAATCACACCGAGTAGCTTTTAGATTCTGCTGGAGGGGATTTCCTACTTGCCTAAACATCCCATTTGACATGCTTAGTCTCCTCCAAGGCATAGGTTCAAATCCAGCCAGGGCTAGCTCAGTCCTTCATGCGCAAGGTTAAGAAAGTGGGTGCTTAAATAAACATGCAGTTTGTTTTCTGGATTTTTCCAGACCAAACCTTAAAACCTGAGATTCTTTCTGTGGCTTATAGGGCTCACCACATACTTTGTAAGGGTAAGGTTCGCTCCTGGGGTCATCGTACAAAAGTTCCCTTCCCCTCACCATTGTGCAGCATGCTGTGTTCTGTTGGGTTGCTGCTGCTCTCCACCCCAGAGGTGACTGCAGTTTAGCACTGCTAACTTTGTAAAGTGCTTTCAGATGGAAGGTGCTATATAAATGTAAAATTGTCATACACGGTATTATCTACTTATTCAGGACAGCTGGCCACTTCACAAAAAGAATATGCCAGGTTTCTGGATATTTATGTATCTCAAATGATTTTTTAAAAAAAGGTTTGGGATCATCATAAATGGATACTGAAACTTCCTGTATGTAAGGTAATATAAGAAATTCCAGTTAGTTATTATATTGGATAGTATTTATAGCTATTTATAATGGCAGGCAGAGAGAGACTGTATTTTAGGATTACAAAGATCCAGAAACATGTCATATACCTTTTAGGCTCTGGTCTGTTTTACAGATTCCCAGCTGTACAATTAGGGCAAACACATAACTAAAGCTTTGGCTCCCATTGATAATAATCATTTATTCCCTCAGAGCAGTGCACAATTTGCTGAAGCAGTCATCAAAACTGGACGATCATTGTGTTACTTATTTTAAGCCTTGGGTGTCAAGATCCTGTAGCTAGATATATTGATTCCTATCCTTTAGTTTATGGGTGGTGATCAATTACACGTTCAGAATTGGGGATAAATGCAGCGGAATGTGTCACTGGTGCGTTTCTGTGTGAGAGCGGGAAGTGGGGTTTTGTAATGTGTATAATACTAGACCTGGGTGGGCACGATTTATCAGTGAAAAATGGGGCACTTCCTCGATTGTGGCTCAGGGAATGGAGGCCTAGAATACAGGTGCTCTGCATGCATACACCAAAGGGACTTAGGTACTGCTAACTCCTAAGTGCTCTGTTGCCCAATGGAATTCCCAGCCCGGGGTTAGGTGCCCAGGCTCTCTCTGCGTTGTAGGGGGAGAGATTCATAGATTCATAGACTCTAGGACTGGAAGGGACCTCGAGAGGTCATCGAGTCCAGTCCCCTGCCCTCATGGCAGGGACCTAAGAAAGGGATTCTCAGCAACCAGCAAACTGAGTGAGGAGCCACCTAAGCCAGCCAGAAGTGAAATGCAGAAGAAAGGAGCAGAGCTTAGGACCCAGACCCACAAAGGTACTTAAGCACTAATTGCCCTGGGCCTTAGGCTGACAGGCCAGAAGGAAGTGCCTGTCTCTGCTCAGGTCTCTCAGCCACGACCCCTCTCCTGGAGTCAGGCACCAAAGTCAGGTCAGCCCTTTCTTAAGAGAGAGAAGCTGGCCCCCACCCCACTAGCCCAGTGGGTGGAGCGCTCATCTGGGGTCGGGGAGAGGTGTTTTCAGAATCAGGTAGAGCAGGGACTTGAACCCACGTCTCACGCTGCTCAGGTGAGTGTCTGGGCTCTTGGGTCTCTGTCAATATCTCCTGTTGAAGTTGGTCCACTTTGTATAAATAACTAAATATTCATTAAAAGAACAGGAGTACTTTTGGCACCTGAGAGACTAACAAATGTATTTGAGCATAAGCTTTCATGGGCTACAGCCCACTTCATCAGATGCATCTAAATATTCATTGGAGCGGGGGCTTGAACTTGCCTCTCCCACCTCCCGGATGAACACTCTGGCGGTGGAGTCAATTGCTTGCTTCTCCCCCCTGCTCTGTCCCAATAAAGAGAAGGTGTTTCACACATCTCACCCCATGTTCTGTCTGGGAAATTGGTTTGAGGATGAAATCATCCACATCTGCTATGGATATTGCCTTCTAGGCAGACAAGTATAGAAATCCCAGGCTGGAGCCTCAGCTGTGTAAACTGGTGTCGCTCCATTGGTGTAAGTCAGTGGTTCCCAAACTTTAACAACCTGTGAACCCCTTTCACTAAAATGTCAAGTCTCGCGAACCCCCTCCTAAAAATGAATATTTCCAGGGATTTTCTCCTTTACCTGAGTATAAATTATAAGAGCAGTGATCTTGGAAATATAAAATTTGTTTTTATGACATGCTTATTACACACTCTTTATTATTAATTATTATTTATCATTACAGTATTTTTATTACATTATGAAAATGGCAACACTCTTCCAAGATCTCACTTTCATAGCTTGTATCACTTTGAATAAGTCTGTTATAAGACAAGGCTCCTATGTTTCATCAAGGAGTATCAGATGTGAAACAGCATGAAGGTATTTAAGAAGCCAACTCAAAGAGTTCCTCCTACACAAGCATTCAGGTCTTGAGCAGTCCAGGCAAACAACGCACGTTACAACAAAGCTTAAACTTGTTCTTCATAATAATTTTAAAAACAATACAAGCTGCCTATTTAATTTTAAAACCAGCAAAAAATATCCACCATCCTTTCCATTTCTTATAAGGAGTCTTGAAGTTTAAATCTCCTCAGTGTGATAGATATGCTTGCTTTGATCTGCTTAGCTCTTGGAAGTCCAGGGGCTCTGGGCTGCTGGGACAACTCTGTCCGCCATTAGGGAATTTTTTCCTGAGAACCCCCTGTAACATTTTGCGAACCCCCAGGGGTTCCCGAACCCCAGTTTGGGAACCACTGGTGTAAGTGGAGCAACACTGACTTGTGCCAGCTGAGGAGTTAGCCCAATAAGTCTACTTTTAGGCAGATCACCTTTTTATGGTCCAGCGGCTAACTTGGGGAGGGAAGGCACTTGACGATGCCACTGACGCTTGGCATACTGCTGGGATTGGGGTGGCTCAGTATTTTGGGTGGAACAGCTGGATATCCAGAACTAACGTAAATATGGGTTAAACGGCAAAAAAAACGTTGTTAATGCAGAGTTAAAGTTGCGTGGTGTTAGCTCCTTGCAGAACGTCAAGTTCAGCAAAACTCACATTTCTGAAAACCAGGCAATGCAGAGCTAAGGTAAACACCAACATAACCTTAACTCTGCCCCCTGGAGCTGGCAATAGCTGCTGGGAATTGTCTGCATGCGCTGCAGTTGTTTCCAGTGTTTTAGGTGTACAGTAGCTGTATTGAATGTAAGAGGCAGTACAGGCGACAGGTAGGTGGAGCTCTGTTTGTGATGCGAGGAGATCTGGGGATTAATGTGTGGAGTGTCACGGAACTGTGATTGTGATATGGCAGACTGAGCATTAACCTTGTAGCTGCTGAATTACATATCTGGAATGTCATTTAAATGTGTCACCCTCATAAGCACTGTCTTGCATCATGGTCTTTGGGCTTAAGCAAATGCTGCTAGAACTCCTAACTAGAAAAAGATCCTGATTTGCTTCTAGAATGGGAGGACAATGTAATTAGCAAACACTGACGATGAGAAGGCCTTTCCTGGTTGGCTTGTAGTAGACGTAGAGGCAGTGGTGCTGGAACTAGGAGTGCTGGGGGTGCTGCCGCTGGCTTGAAGTAGTAATAACAACCACCTAATGCAGGGGTGGCCAACCTGAGCTGGAGAAGGAGCCAGGATTTACCAATGTACATTGCCAAAGAGCCACAGCAATACGTCAAAAGCAACAGAGGGTCCTGTGGCACCTTTAAGACTAACAGAAGTATTGGGAGCATAAGCTTTCGTGGGTAAGAACCTCACTTCTTCAGATGCAAGAAGAAGCAATACGTCAGTAGCCCCCCATCTGCTCCCCCCCTCCCTCCCTGCATCTCCCGATCAGCTGTTTCATGGGGTACAGGAGGCTCTGGGGGGAGGAGCGAGGGCACGGCAGGCTCAGGGGTGGAGTGGGGGCAGGGCCTGTGGCAGAGCCAGGGGTTGAGCAGTGAGCACTCCCCGGCACATTGGAAAGTTGGCACCTGTAGCTCCAGCCCCGGAGTCGGTGCCTGTACAAGGAGCCGCATATTCACTTCTGAAGAGCCGCATGTGGCTCCGGAGCCACAGGTTGGCCACCCCTGACCTAATGCATGGTTTCCATCATCAGCAAACCCACTATAAAAATTGTTCCAGCATCCCTGCATAGAGGTAACCCCTGCATCTCATAACATGCAGCACTGTGAGACTGAGAGGTGCACTTACAATGGGGACATGCTTTCTCTCCCTAGCTATGGATTTTCCACGGTATCAGGCAGGTTCTCTTTGGTCCAAAACAATGAATCCTGCAGTGGTGTGAGACTAAAAGACATGCCAGCATCTTATCACCTGACGTTGAAGTGGGGATACTGATTTCCTGCTGTCCTTTTAACTATTTCACAGGCAGCTTGTTCTCTCCTAATGTATGAATTTTGTTTTCTCTTCTGTTTATGTTTTGGATGGACGCCTTGCTGAATGAACCATTCCAAAGGCTGTAAGAAAATCGCAGGCTGCAGTTTTGTTGTGGAAAGTGCAACTTTTAACACTCACGGCAACTTTATAGTTGCCACAAATTTGAGTGGCTATGCAACCCCGGGCGCCAGGTCGCACTGCCACTCACTCAGATTTGGCCCAGCTGGCCCTTTATCATGACAGTGGGGCGTCCAGGCTAAATCTGAGTGAGAAGCATTGGGATCGAGCACACTCAAATTTGGCCCCGAACCAGCACCACAACTTTAACAAACTGTGGCCCCAACTTTTGAACCAAAAAAAATCATGACTTAACCATTACAGAGAAGCAGTTTGCTGGAGGCTGCTCTGTATCAACTAGGCTAACAGAGTAGCCGCTCACTGGACCTCGCTGTATGCTGGTCAGATTGTCCAAAGTGCTCAGCACCCTGTGTCTGCGGCTGTTCTTAGCTAGACCTGCTGGGTGCTGAGTCCTCTGGAAAATCTGGCCAGTGTGACCCAATCCTTATTCTCTCATTCCCAACGCCAGTCTTTTGCTCTATCTGAAATCAGTGGGAGTTTTGCTTTCTCTGTGTGTGTGTGTGAGAGAGAAAAGGGAGAGAAAGAGAGAGAATGTTACACTGTGATAGCCGGAACGCCTTAAAAGTTACTGATTTGGATTCAGACTCTAGAGGAGGGGTGAGCAGTGTCTACGCTGTCTGTCAGTGGGAGATGTCTTAAATCCATGGGCGGTGAGTGAACCGCCAGCTGGGGGAGGCTAGCTCCCAGCCCCGCCCCTTCCACCCGAGGCCACGCCCCTTACACCCTCCCCCCCCCGGAGTCCAGAGCCTCCTTGCCCAGCGGCCAGCTTCCCCAGCCCGAGTGCTGGGAGGGTGGGGGGCATGGCCCGAGCTGGGGCCACCCCACAGGGAGACTGGATTCCAGCTGTGGAGTGGGAAGCAGGTGGGGGGGACGTCTGGGGGTGGAACAATACAGCTATACAGACAGATTCCTCAGAGACGTCCCCCCCCCCCCGCCCGGTAATTAACATATACATCATCATCTCAGCAGCAGAGAACTAGTTAGCCACTGGTTCAGGAAAACAAATGGGTCTTCCAACATGCCCAGAAGGCCAATGAAGTAGAATTGCTTCAGACCAGGGAGTGCAAGTTCCAAAGCTTTTGGGTGCTGTGATGTTATCTGATTAAAATCTGACTATCTAGATCATTGTTGCAACCACTATTGTATATTTGCAGCAAATCTTGTCCAAAGGTTGTCAAGTGAGGTGTCTATGAAAAGGTTATGATTTGCTGGTTAGGATTATACTATCTATATGCCGGTATCATTTTTATATTTGAAGTTGTAAGTATTGGCTCTATACCTGGATTTCAAATGTTTGCTCCTGGGGTAATGCCCACGAAGCAGTTAGCCAGCACATCTTGGAGGGACTATTCAAATTGAGCAACAGAGGGTCCTGTGGCACCTTTAAGACTAACCGAAGTATTGGGAGCATAAGCTTTCGTGGGTAAGAACCTCACTTCTTCAGATGCAAGATGACTTGCATCTGAAGAAGTGAGGTTCTTACCCACGAAAGCTTATGCTCCCAATACTTCGGTTAGTCTTAAAGGTGCCACAGGACCCTCTGTTGCTTTTTACAGATTCAGACTAACACGGCTACCCCTCTGATACTATTCAAATTGAGTGGCCCATCAAAAGGACACTTAACTCACAATGGACCATGGGAGATGCCCATCTACACTGAGTGAACTGTCCTGTAAACGTGCTGTCTGGAATATAGGTAATGGCTTCCTGCAATGACTGAGCGAAATTGGGCATGAACATGTGACTTGCCCATGTGACTCCAAACACTATCTGGTCACCTGTGATTCCCCACTAACTGGGCTCAAGTTTTTGTTTGAAACAATGGGTTTCCCTCCACATGGCAGAGGATATAAATGGCCCTGGAAACCCCTCCATTTTGCCTGTCTCCTGCTCCAGCCTCTGTCCTGCTCAAACCTCTGGACTCTGGACTTATACTAATGGGAGCATCTAACCAAGGGATCGAGGACCTTCCAATGATTTGGAAGCAGCCAGAGACTTGACTTAAGCCAGCAGTTTATTCCATCACTGCTACAAGCCTGAACCAAGAACTTTGCCGTTACTGTATGTATTTGATTCTTTTAACCAATTTTAACTCTCACCTTTCTTTCTTTCTTAGTTTTTATGAATAAATCTTTAGATTTTAGATACTAAAGGATTGGCAACAGCGTGATTTTTGGGTAAGATCTGAGTTATATATTGACCTGGGTGTGTGGCTGATCCTTTGGGATCAGAAGAACCTATTATTGGATGATACTGGTTATAAAGAACCACTCATTTCTAAATCCAGTGTTTTTGGTGGTGACATAAGAACGGGAATGCCCAAGGAAACTGCTTTTATGACTTCTTGTTAGCCAGTGTGGTGAAACTGAAGTGTACTTTTGTTGCTGGTTTGGTATATCCTATGGGGGATTAGCCACCAGTCTGGGGTGTATCTGCCCTATTTCTCAGCCGTTTGTCCTGATTTTGGCATCCTCAGTTGTGACCCACTGAGGCACAGTTACACACTCACCTTTCTATCAGAAGGATATTTTAGCTCTTCCCAAACAAGATCTGCAGCAGCTTTACGTTCATCTCAGCTCCCAGGCCTGGTGACTCAAAACCAGTCAAGAGAGGATGGAATTGAAATTGACTAGCTTTCTGAAATGCACAGAGAGCAGGAGTCTTGTCCATCTGACTCCCCAGCCAGCTTAACTGAGCAGGTGGAGGGTGTGCAATATACACCTATACCAGAGGTAGGCAATCTATGGCATGTGTGCCGAAGGCGGCACGCAAGCTGATTTTCAATGGCACTCACACTGCCCGGGTCCTGGCCACCGATCCGGGGGGCTCTGCATTTTAATTTAACTTTAAATGAAGCTTCTGAGGGATAGCTCAGTGGTTTGAGCATTGGTCTACTAAACCCAAGGTTGTGAGTTCAATCCTTGAGGGGGCCACTTAGGGATCTGGGGCAAAATCAGTACTTGGTCCTGCTAGTGAAAGCAGGGGGCTGGACTTGATGACCTTTCAAGGTCCCTTCCAGTTCTAGGAGATAGGATATCTACATTTATTTATTTAAACCTTATTTACTTTACATACAACAATAGTTTAGTTATATATTATAGACTTATAGAAAGAGACCTTCTAAAAATGTTAAAATGTATTACTGGCACGCAAAACTTTAAATTAGAGTGAATAAATGAAGACTTGGCACACCACTTCTGAAAGGTTGCCGACCCCTGATGTATACTGTATGTTTGCAGGGTGTTGTAACCATGACAAAGGGCCAGAACCTGAGCGGTGCTGAGCCCGACCAGCTCTCATTGTCTTCCGTAGGTGCTGAAGGTGCTTAGCTCCTCACAGGAGCCCCTTTAAAGATGGGCCCATGCCTTACAACTGGAGGCGGCATGACCTTACATTCTGATTTGTTGTTACACTGATTCCGCTCTGCACCTTGTCTCTTGTCTCCCCAAAGTCTGGTGCGTGTTCTCAGTGGCCACAATTCAGCAAAGCACTGAAGCAGCTTCTTACATCCCATTGAAGGAAATGGAACGGAAGCCTCTATTTTCAAGTTAAGCACATACTTAAGTGCTTTGTTGAATCAGGGCCAACGTGTGCTGTCCACACTGCAGGTGTCGTGTGCTATATTGTTTTGATGCACCCCACATTATTATTTAAATATAACGATCCCATTCTATTTGTTGCTCTTGGTTTTCCGAGGCTCTTTGCAATGTAAATGCCGCATACTTGGCTTAGCCAACCTCTCTTTAATTGTTCTGCAGCAATGTCTTGTTCCTCTACTCTGTCACTAGCATGGTATTTCATTCTGCTGGTAATAATTAAAAGAGCTAATGAAGAAAAGGGAAACAGGAACTGTTTTCTTTTTTTAACCAAATGCCAGAAATCCCTAAGAGTATTTATGACATTAAAAAAAAAAAAATGTTGATAGCCCCTTATTTGCATGGAGTTTTATGTAATTCACAAAGGCCCATCTGCAAACCAGTGAGTTCAGGTCCCATTTGTCCATGCTGTCAGGGTGGTAAAACATGTTGTAAACTTAAAAGCATTCTGTCTGGATTTTCAATTCTTGACAATGTGCCTGAGGTTGCTCAGTTCAAGGGTAATGTAGTAATTGAAGGGACAAGCTGCGGGCTGGGGGGAAGGAGAGGAATGAATATTTTTTCTATAAAAAAATCATTTTATACAGGAGTTAATTTGTAGGAAAAATCCAATTAATTTTAGTAAATCAGAAGTCGCCTGGCAGTGACTAGAGGTGGGCAAACGACTCATAAAGAATAATTTATTCAATGAATCTAGCCCACAAATTGTGCATGAACAGAATATGTATGACTCTGAGCGTGAACGGAATACGTATGAATGCGTTAGTTATTTGACACTATCTGACAAATGTGTAATGCAAACCCATTTCAGCCTGTGGATTGCTTGCAAACGGTCCCAGCAACTACTCACTTCAGTGTGTGCTACCTGTGAGCTGTGCCCTGTGATAGTTGCCTTGGTCATATGGTTTCTCACCTTCATTGGCGTGATTGTAAACAGAAGGTTTTTAACACATGGCTTCCAGTGGGAATTAGGGTTGCCAACCCTACCGGATTGGCCGGGAGTCTTCCAGAATCGGCCTCAATCTCCCGGTGGTTATTAAAAGCAATCCGGGAGATTTTAATAGGCAAAAATCCGGTCAGCGGCGCAGCAGGGCTAAGGCAGCCTCCCTGCCTGCCCTGACTCCATGCGGCTCCCAGAAGCGGCTGGGATGTCCGGCTCCTAGGTGCAGGGGTGGCCAATGGGGGTCTCATCGTGCTGCCCCTGTGCCCCACCCCGAGCACCAACTCCGCAGCTCCCATTGGCTGGGAACTTTGGCCAGTGGGAGCTGCAGGGGCGGTGCCTGCAGGCAGGGGCAGCATGCGGAGCCACCTGGCTGCCCCTGAGCCTACGAGCCAGACATGCTCGTCGCTTCTGGGAGCTGCCAGAGGTAAGCGCCACCCGGCACCTGCACCCCTCACCCCCTCCCACGCCCCAATCCCCTGCCCCAGCTCTGAACCCCCTCCTGCACTCACACTCCCTCCCAGAGCCTGCACCCCTCACCCTCTCCTGCACCCCAATCCCCTGCCCCAGGCTCAGCCTGGAGCCCCCTCCCACACTCCAAACCCCTTGGCCCCACATCCCAGCCCAGAGCCCAGCCTCTTGCCCCAACCTGGTGAAAGTGAGTGTGGGGGGGGGGGAGAGCGAGCGATGGAGGGAGGGGGGTGGAGTCAGCAGGGGGCAGGGCCTCGGAGAAGGGGCAGGACAGAGGTGTGGCCTCAGTGAATGGGCGGGGCAAGGGTATTTGGGTTTGTGTGATTAGACAGTTGGCAACCCTAGTGGGAACCCTGGCACAGATACGTATCTGCCCAAGTATCCATGCTTTTCTCCACCATTCCTAGGAACAAAATGTCACTCACCTTTGCAGAAACTCAAAAAAGTGGATGGCAAATGCCATTAAAGCAAAGAAGTGGGTTTTATTTGAACGTATGTTGGCCAATGCTTCCTTGTTAGAGGTGATTGAGCACTCCAGGAGTGTTAATGATGTGGAACTTTTCCAGCTTGGTTTGATTTCCAAACCGATTTGTTTGAATGTTAAACTGTGCCATCCATTACTAGTGAAGAAGGCGATGGGTAATAACTGGAGCTGTGCAGAACTATGACACTTGTATAGCAGATTCTAGCTGAAAATACACACTGATATGTTTTACTATCTACTTATGGTGCATTTTTTTGGCCTGAAAATATGACCTGTGGGTGCCATTGCAAAGTATTTTGACATTCACCCCCAAGCAGAGGCCCAGCCGAAGATCTGCACTCCATTTAGAGCTCAGAGTGAATGGTGTTTCTGAGGTATATGCCTTTTGCTGGCTTTCTGCACTGAGGTGAATTTCACCCAAGCTAAGCAAAACTGAAAAGATTCAGTATTGTTGTGTGACCGGTGTGACTTTTTCCTCACGCGCTTCCTGTTCAGAACCAGCTCTGTGTTATAAATCTGTCAGCAGCGACCCTGCTAATCAGAGTGAACAATGTAAATTTCTTGATAACCAAGAGGGGAAATGTGTCTCTGTTTTTATGAAGCTGCAAGTGTCTTCTCTGTGATCTGTTTTGATCGCTGGGCCTGATCTAGCTCCCAATTAAATCAAAGGAACGCTTCCCATTGATTTAAATAGTAGCTGGATCAGGGTTATAGAAATCGAAGGCAGTCTTTCCACTGATTTTAGTGGGAGCTAGATCAGCCCTTTTGTAAACACTGGTCAGTTATTTGTATGTGAATGGTAATTTATTTGAATTGGGGCAAATCTTACCTCTGCTCCTCATCTGTGGATGCGGAGGGCCATGCATGCTAGGACATGATTGTGATTCCCCTGAACATGGTAGGGATCCCAAAAGCCAGCACTCAGGGTCCATATGTCCGTGGCAGTCTGGAGCACACAGTTTTGTGCAGGATCTTTGCCTCAGCGGCTGGCTCCGTCAGCAAAGTCTTGCAGTTGGGTGGCATTGGGGAAGGGGACAAGGAGTAGAGCCTGGTGCAGTCCTGACACGCCACAGCATGGCAGGCTGGATTCTGTCACTCCCCGAGTCCCCATGGACCTTCCAGTGTACAGGCCAGGAAACTGGAGCAATACCTTCATTTGGTTTACATTTCAATTGGCCTTTCTTGTCATTTCTTGCCCCTTTCCTGATAGGAGCTACAAATGGATGTTTATAGTGTTATTTTTATGTCCAAGATATCCCAGGGCACTCTACCAGCAGCATATAGCTGGATGCTTACAGTGTAGAATCACTGTAGTGAAGGCTGACTTTTCTAAATGCTCTAAAATCCACATGCTGGATTCAATACTTTATCGTTCTTATCATTTAAAAAATTGATTTATTTTGTGCACTCAGGGGGCTCAAACGATGGCTCTGACCCTCCCCGAATTGATATCACCTGCTGGGCATTGATCTCTGCTAGGGTCTGGCACCCGCTTTCTTCGGGGAAGCAATATTTAAGAGAGATTTGGGATGAAAGATGGATCTACAATGTGGCTTGAGCCATATTGAGCAACTAGAGAAAGACACTGGCGCATGTGCAGCAGGACTGCGGCTGTGTTGCAAGGCAGAGGATTTGCAGACAGGCTACTCTCATAAAGGTACCATGCTGTGGTTGTTAACTCCATGACGCACCCATAGGTTGAGTTTTCATCCCACCCTTGGTTGCTTTCTGAGAATGTGTGTTATGCACATTAGCTGCTCTCTGCCTGCATTTTCCAGGGGCTGCTTGTGGAATTTTTGCCCTGAGAGCAAAGTTTCTGATTTAAGAGCTGATATTTGAAAGTGCTCAAAAATTCACATACAGACACAGATTTTACTTTAGAAGTATAAGGTGGACTATAAGGCGGATAGAAAGCTGGTTAGATCGTTGGGCTCAGCGGGTAGTGATCAACAGCTTGATGTCTAGTTGGCAGCTGGTATCAAGCGGAGTGCCCCAGGGGTCGGTCCTGGGGCCGGTTTTGTTCAACATCTTCATTAATGATCTGGATGATGAGATGGATTGCACCCTCAGCAAGTTTGCGGATGACACTAAACTGCGGGGAGAGGTAGATAAGCTGGAGGGTAGGAATAGGGTCCAGAGTCACCTAGATAAATTAGAGGATTGGGCCAAAATAAATCTAATGAGGTTCACCAAAGACAAAAGCAGAGTCGTGCACTTAGGATGGAAGAATCCCATGCAACGCTACAGGCTGGGAACCGACTGGCTAAGCAGCAGTTCTGCAGAAAAGGACCTGGGGATTACAGTGGATGAGAAGCTGGATATGAGTCAGCAGTGTGCCCTTGTTACCAAGAAGGCTAATGGCATATTGGGCTGCATTAGTAGGAGCATTGCCAGCAGATCGAGGGAAGTGATTATTCCCCTCTATTGGGCACTGGTGAGGCCACATCTGGAGTATTGCGTCCCGTTTTGGTCCCACCCACTACAGAAAGGATGTGGACAAATTGGAGAGAGTCCAGCGGAGGGCAACAAAAATGATTAGAGGGTTGGTGCACATGACTTACGAGGAGAGGCTGAGGGAACTGGGCTTATTTAGTCTGCAGAAGAGAAGAGTGAGGGGGGATTTGATAGCGGCCTTCAACTACCTGAAGGGGGGTTCCAAAGAGGATGGAGCTCAGCTGTTCTCAGTGGTGGCAGATGACAGAACAAGGAGCAATGGTCTGAAGTTGCAGTGGGGGAGGTCTAGGTTGGATATTAGGAAAGACTATTTCACTCGGAGGGTGGTGAAGCACTGGAATGGGTTACGTAGGGAGATGGTGGAATCTCCTTCCTTAGAGGTTTTTAAGGCACAGCTTGAAAAAAATCCTGGCTGGGATGATTTAGTTGGTGTTGGTCCTGCTTTGAGCAGGGGGTTGGACTAGATGACCTCCTGAGGTCTCTTCCAACCCTAATCATCTATGATTCTATTGAAAGAAAAATAGCGTTAATTAGAGGGAAGATGAGACTCTAATATATAGCGATCATGCCTCAGGCTTCTCACCCCTTCCCCGGACAATGGCAAGGGAGTGTGATCAAAGAAAAGCAAGTAGCTGCAACTCTCATCAGTGTCAACATGTTGCTGAGCATTAGGAAATACATCTATCATAGGGAGCCCTATTCTAAGGGCTGGCCTAAAGTTGACATTGACTAATGCAGTGCCCAGATACTGTCCTTAGTCAAAACAGAAAATTATGTTTATCATGAAGTAAACACTGAAAATTAATTTCCTCTTTCTACAATTCATCCACTCTGCACAAACGCTGGGATTGCACCTATCAGTTTCACCCCTCAAAGTGCTGTAGTTTTTTTGGGGGGGAAAGGCGTCCACAGGAAATATCAGGCTCTAGAAAAACTTGAGTACCAATGTCCTTATAAAACAGTCATTGCAAGCCTCCATTGATCTTTCCCCTCTCCCCAGAACAGCTGTAGAAAAATCAACAAGTGCACAAACTACAATAAACACATGCAATGATGCTCGAATCTAAAAGACAGAATTTTGTAGACTTCTTTCACCCCTGTTAAAATGGAAATCCTAGTGCTACCACCCCACCATAATATTGCTGTGGCACGTTAGGGCCAGGAATAGAGTGAGTGGTACAAACTGGAATCAATTGGTCAAGGGACTCAGATATAACCCCCTCGACAGGAGCTGATTTTAATCAGTTTACTCCCAAACCCAGGTACATAGCAAGATTGTCTTGAAAACTAGTATTTCAGAACAGGGGCTGGGGTAGATTTTAGGAGAAAAGGGAGGAGGACACTGTGACAGGTTGGGCCCCTTGGGAAGTCACCTGATGCGCTGAGATACCACTGAGTCAACCTGTTCTGCCAGCCTGGGCCCCCTTTAACCTGTCTTGCTGAGCCAGGCTCTTAAAACCTCCTCTAACACCCCCACAGGCAGGGCCACACCCAGCTGCAGATCAGCTCTGGGAAGACTCAGGGGACGTGCTCCAGCACTCAGACATCCCCCTCCCTTGGAGTGCAGACCCAAAGATATATTATGAAATTCACCTCTTCCCTCAATGTGGAAGAAGGTATGCATAATTTCTCACCCCCCATTAGAAATCACATAAACAGGGTTGTGTTATAAACCAGAAATAAATGTATGAACTATAGCAGGTGTATTTTAAGTAGTTAAGGAGATAGCAGACAGAAGAAGGCAGATTACTAAGAAAATAAAACAGCACGCAAACTAAGCGTAATACACTAAAGAAACTGGTTACATGTGAGTTCTCACCCTAAATGATGGTGATGTAGAAGCTCTGTGGTTGGGGCCCACTTCTAATCTTTGCCTTCTACATACATAAAACGCCGTAAAGTGCAACATCCAGGGGAGGTAACTGTTTAAAATTACTTTAAAATCAAAACCAAACACTATTTGGCTCCATGGGGTAGCCTTGTTCTCTGCAGAGGGACAAAGAACGCCCACCGAATGTCTCTCTTACACTGTAGCTATATAGTAGGGTACAGAAAGGTCTCCTAACACCTACAGGGAATAAAATAGATTGATTTATGATTTTAACAAGCATGGCTGAGTAGGGAATCATGCTTATATGGTTTCAAAGTCACGAAAAGATATTAATCATAATTAAAGCTGCTCAAGAAGGCATCTGAACCAGCGGTCTGATGCCTGGCTAATTGATTAC
This sequence comes from Emys orbicularis, assembly GCF_028017835.1. Lineage (NCBI taxonomy): Eukaryota > Metazoa > Chordata > Testudines > Emydidae > Emys > Emys orbicularis. Next base: position 6,715,956 of record NC_088686.1, on the reverse strand, counting down.
ACAACTAAAGCATAGTTGTCCCTACAGAGATAGGCAAAGGACAGTTTAGATGTGGCATCTAAATATTTAATACCAGATGGGAAGCACAGAATTGGAACAAAGGGCATAATGAGGAATAATAGAAATCAGTTAGAAGGACTATGGACTTGTCCCCATTGATTATGTAGTGTGTAAAGAGAGAACGTGATTAATAGAAACAAGTAAATGAGAATCAGTGATGACATTTTTAGAGCTGCAGACTGAAGTCATGCATCTGCAAAGGTCAGAGCTGCTCATCTAGAAATAAAATATGCAGCTGAGAACAGGAATATTGCTTAAACTAAAGCACAGGCAGAGTTGCCTTGGTTTACCAAAGATTCCCAATTTTCTAGGCAGAATCTTTGCACAGAAAATAAGTTAATAACAGTTGTTCAGTGTAAAAGTGAGGGACCAAATCTATTAAGCCAGTCTTTATCTGAATCACCAGCTACGAACAACATATTTTTAGTTTTCTTGCTGTTCAGGTGTCATAGCTGTTCCTAGCCGAGGATGCAACACAGCTTCTTCTAGATGCTGAGACCACCCAATGCACAATAAGTTTAATTCTGTTATCAGCAACACCACTGCAAATGAGGAGTAACTTCTCAGACTTAAGGGCAGTTACTCTTGATTTTGGACTGATATTAAGAGCTGGTGAGCCAGGAAGCCTTTTGCAGTGAAACAACTTTATTGGACAGACAGACAGACAGACACACAGCTCTTACTGGAGAACTTGCATAAACAGGCTGTTAAGGCTGATTCCCCACTCTGGCGCTTTGAGTACAGAAGGTGGGGGGCCGCAAGGATTCTAAAAATTATATTGGCCACTTTAGGCTTGTATTAAACTCCCAAGGTTACAGCTTCTCTCTGACCTTGGATGGGTAGACGCTGCCACCACCCAAGTGCAAAAAAACCCCTTTGGACCCAGGAAGGCACACTTGGGAATTCCTCCCTGTGGGGTACCCTCAAAGCCCTTTCACCCCTCCTCCCTCCAGGGAAGAGCTGAGAAAGAAAACAAAGGAAATTAGCTGTTGCCAACAGCTAATTAAACATGCACAAACCTCTCAGGACACAAAAAAACCCCAATCCTGTTCTTAAAAAAAAAAAAAGGTACATTTTATTAAAAACAAAAAGAAAGAAAATACATTTGGAACTTAAGCTATTGCTAGATTTAAAAAGAGCAAATATAATAATTAAGCATCAAGAATGGTTTTTTTGAGGTCCAGCTTAAAGGTTACAAGCAAAACAAAAGCACCTGGGGTTAGCACAGAGGAGTCCACAAGCCTTACAGAAATAAAAGAGAGAAACCTAATTGTGCCTTTCTAGACATTTTCTGATTTACTTATATATTTGGGGTTTCAAATTGAGTAGTTTTCAGGTAGGATTTGGCGATTTTGATACCTGGTTTACAGCTTTTTACAGCATAGCTTCAGCCCTGTCTCTGCTGTGTCTCCCCACTCCAGAGAACAACAGACAGACAGACAAAGGGAAAGTTTTTTCCCCCAATTTAAAAAAGTTCTAGCCCTCCCATTGGCTCTTTTGGTCAGGTGCCCATTCCCTTCTTTTTACCGATGGGCTTTTTTAACCCTTTACGGGTAAATCAAGTAGAGAAAAGCTACTAACAGGGATTTTGTAGCTAACTGGCTGGCTGGGTGTCCATAAAAGGGAGTTACCTCCCCCTCCTTCATTTATCACACAGGCATAACCTGAGAGCAGAATTTGGCCCAATGCTTGTGTGTGCACCATACACCCATTTGGGGCTGGTTTCGCTGCCGTCCCCTTCTCTGGGTGGAACCCTACCATGTAGCCACTCCTAGGGTGCCTGAAGTCCGTGGAGTAACTGCAGCTCATGTACATATACCTGAGCTAGGTTTGACCCCGCTAGCTAGAATAACACTAGTAGTGAAGCTGCAGAAACACAAGTGACAGCGGGTTGGCTGCTCAAATACATACCCAGTGTCCTGGGCAGGGTTGTTATTGGAGCGAGCTTGCACAAAGCTAGCTCATAGATCCCAAGGCCAGACCGGACCACTGTGATCATCTAGTCTGATTGCCTGTAGGACACAGCCTACATGTGCTGCAGTTACACTTCTGACTGGAGTGTGGGCATAGCCTCAGACTAGATCTCTGGGCTGCCTTCCCCTCTTGTTTCCTCACTGTATTAACTTGACAGGCCCCACTGAGTTTGGCACCTGTACACCCTTTACCTGCAGGGACCCATGACAGCAGCTGAGTCAAAGGACTCAAAGACAGCTTCTTCAAAACAAAGCCTTATTCATCAGAGGTACAAAGCACACAGAGCAAGGAATATAAAACAGTAAAGACCCATGTGCCGATATTTCCCCCTACCTACATTTTAATCTTTCCTTGCAGTCAATTGTTAGTTCCCCTCAGCCTAGCTAACACCCCTATTTGGCAAGGGGAGCAGACTATCCTAGCAGCATGTGCCATCTGTCGCCTCACCTACCTAGCAGGGCTCCCTGACTCTCTGGGCAGCTTCTTTTAGATCACCCCAACCTCCTTCCTTTTCTAGGCTGGGGTCCTGTAACAGCTCAGTATTCCCTTTGATTTCTCTCTTCTCAGATCTGGCAAAACAGTCGTGTGTGATGGGGCTTAACCTCCATCACCTGCAAGGCAAAGAAAAGAACCCCAATTAGTCATGCTCTGCACCTGAGGGGTGTGTGTGTGGGATCAGGAATTAATTGCCTGCTGGCCAGAGGTGGAGAAGCTTGGCCATATAAGTAGACTGAGGGTGATCATTTGGAGAGAAGCCCTGGGGTAAGGTTTAACCAAAGGGGGGGGTAAGCCCTGAGGTAGGATCAACAAGGGAATAATATTGAAGCACGAGGGACTGGTAGGGCTCTTAGTTTGAAGGGTTGTTTGGACTTGTTTGTGCTATCTTAGAAGGGATTTAGGCTTTTATGTGACCTGGCCAGAGTGCCAAGTTACAGAACCCCTGGAGGGGAGGAGAGGGGAGAAAAGATGCAGGTCTGAGGGAGAGCCCACTAGGGGCACCAGAGATGAGGACCCCTTCCAACAATGCATCTAGGCATGAGGGGGTGTCCCACAGGTGAGGCTCTGCTTAACACCATGTTCCCAGGATTGGGGCTGAGGAGGTGTGTGTGCGCTGTTGATTTTCCTACTTGATTCCCCTTACACCATAGCTAGTAAGCCATCATAAACAAACACAGGGGCATGCCCCATTATTATTAAAAAATAATTCAGCCATGTCCTGGTTCATCCCAGCCTGCTTCAGGCTTGTGAAGGCTTCTTCTAGTTCAATCTTTTGAACATGTTGACTCTGTTACATAGCACCCGTGCAATATGGGGCCAAAAGCATTAGTTGAGGACCTATCTACACTGGAGCTATCAATATAGGGTTGTGGCCCCACTTCTGAGCTCACCGTGGTGTAACTCAGGAGGAAGTCCACTGAAGTTGGTGGAGTGGCACTGCTTTTATGCTGGTATGAGTGAGGAGCATTAGGCTCTGAGAAGGACTCTAACCATCTTACACTTACATGCACTGAGGAATAAAGAAGTTTCACATAACAAATTGCGGACGTAGCTGGGAATGGAAACCAGGAGTCTTGACTCCCAGTTCCCTGAGCGAACACCTAGAGCAGGCTCTGTGTTTGGGTTGGATTGCAGTGTGTAGAAGAGCAGATGTTCTGTGCTCACTATCTGAGTGAGGTCTCAGCTGCCTATCTATCTTTTTGGGCTTTTTTTAAATGCTGTTGAAAGCTGCCAGTTCAACAGTGCTGGAGTGATAGTTTTTATTGATCCGCAAGTTCAGCGCAACTCCTGGTACTTCTGCTGGAGTAGTTTACTGTTGCCATGGCCCCAGAATAGCCAGTGCCTATAAGGCTCAATCCAGCCCTGAGTCGTTCTGGGATAAAACTAAAGCCAGGTCACTTCTGCCCAGTTATAGTCAGGGAGCCAGCCTGATAAATGACATGAGCCTTGCCCCTTGGGGGACGTCTTTTCCTTAGCCAGATGTTAGAGTGGTGAAGTACAGCTGCTGCCAGCTAAACAGCCGTGCCATGCACATTCAAGATACTCCCAAATCTGCTTACGACTTATTAAAAATGGATCAGTTGACTTTTCTCCTCTGTTAGCTGCAGTTATTCACATTCCTGGTGGGAATGATTTTTCCCAGGACAACCACTTTATAGACATGGATTATTCATCAGGAATTGAGAGAGGGGATGAATTTCCACATTGCGAAACACTTTTCATGCACCAAAAGCAACGTTAGCAGCCCTTGCCATGAAACCAGATGCGTTTATTAGACGTACCTGGCTTCCAATCATTGTTCCGATTAAAATGTTCTAAAATTTATGTCCAACTTAGTGAAGTGACTAAAATACTTTAGCTGCCCAGCAGCAGTGCTCTCTAATTAAGACTCTGCCAAGCTTTTCCTAAGCCTCATTTCTCAAGGGCTGAGAACATAGCCATTTGGAGCAGCACTGACGGGGGAGGAGGGTATGGTGTACAAGCTGCCAGAGCAAGAGCGACAGCTTAGTTTTCACATTTCCGGATTCTTTTGTTTACTGTTTTAAACACAGAGGTTTGCAGGCCAGTAACTTTAAAGCTTTTATTAATACAAATTAACTCTACAAAAGTCACGAACCCAGATAGTGTTGACATAACTAGGTTCCAGCCTGCCGTTGGATCTGTGCCAATGCACAGGGGTGCACAAGTGAATCCAAATGCAGGATCACTGCTGTAGTCCAAGACCTATTCCTCTGGGGTTTAAGTAGGACCTCTGTAGGGCGAATTTCACCCAGTGTGTATGGTAGGTGGACTTGTTTTTTTGCTAGACAAAGAGAGTCTAAGTTGCTCAGCTCCTCTGTCCTTTCCAAACTCCTCCAAACACAGCAAGGCTGCAACTCGCTAGCTGACTTCTGGTGTTCTGCCTGGTTCTGATTTGGACCTACTGAGCATTTCTGAGCCTGTGAGAAGCTGCTCTCAATGATGGATGATCTCCCGGTTCTTCTCAGTGCTTTCCTAATAGAGCAGATCACACAAATGTTTGGATTTCTCTGCTTGAACTCATTGATATTTGACAAATCCTCAAATGTGTCCGGGAGCTTTGTTGAACTCTTTAGAAGGTGATGGAGGGAGTGGAACTGACATTAATATGTATTCAGAACAGAAGATCCTGATTTCTTGGAGCTCTTTCATCTGGCTCTTTGGCCTTCAAGTCAGTTGTTACTTGAAGATATAAATTGCTTTCATGTGGCCTTTGCCTCAGTTTCCCACCTTGCAGTGTGACAGTCCAATGAACAAAAGTACCTCCAACATGCCACTCCCCTTTCCCTCTGCTGTACTCCACTCCCAGTTGGTTGTCGTTAGTTGGTGAAGACCAGCGTTCAGAGGTGTTTTTACATGGGTCCACCTCTGCTCCAGAAAAAAGTTTAAGCCCTTAGACTTACTCTTCAGTGACTTCCACTCTAGCAATCACTAAATAGAAACAAGGACTCTCAAGTAAGTCCAATCACCTTTGCCTTTAAACACTGGAGAAGGGAGCAGGGCCGGCTCTAGGATTTTTGCCGCCCAAAGCAAAAACAATTTTGGCCGCCCCCCCCCGTTTTTTAATTACCCCACCCCCAGCCCCGCCTCAACTCCGCCCCTTCCCTGCCTCCTCCCCCCAGGCTCTCAAGCCTAGGAGGGAGGGGGAGAAGCGGCGCCCGCGCCGCGGCCACTCAGAGTCTCCCCCTCCCTCCCAGGTTTGAGAGCCTGGGAGGGAGGGGGAGACCCTGAGCGGCCGCGGGGCGCGAAACAGCTGATTCGCGCGCCGCTGCTCCCCCTCCCTCCCAGGCTTGAGAGCCTGGGAGGGAAGGCGAGTAGCGGCGCGCGAGCGGCAGCAGCAGCGGAGGTGAGCTAGGGCGGCCGGGGCACATTTTTAGGGACGGCATTCTGGCACCGGCCATGCCGCCCCTAAAAATGTGCCGCCCCAAGCACCAGCTTGTTTTGCTGGTGCCTAGAGCCGGCCCTGGAAGGGAGGATCAAATGGTGTCTGAGTCTTTCAGCAGACTTCCCACCCAGTCTCATCTTCACCAGCATTTGGCATCCCTACCTGCTGCTTAGCAAGTGAGATGCAGTTTAGGGTGACCCCCTCCATCAAGGCCTGCTAAGTACAGTTCTGCTGCCCTTTACTCATATAATGAGATCAACATTTCAGTACCCCTGCATTCAATGTTAAAATTATCTAACAAACGGGTTAAGGGAAGAGTGTCTATACATGTGGGTATAATGCTTAAATTATCCAAAAGTACAAAGTTTGGTTTAAAAGTAATAAAATACATAATCTGCAATATCCCAAAATTAAGGTTAATAAATGTAATGATACAGTTTAAATATTAGCATCCAAATATTCAGGTACATCAGTCATAGAAAGTTTAGACTAAAAGTAGCTTGTAGAAAGCCAATACAGTAATGAGTGTAGATTGTCCCTCAGTAATTGAGAATTTAGGATACATTGCCCTTCAGTAAATTAAATCCATCAGGGAAGTATTTCAGTTACTTTCCCAACTTCACTTCTCAAAGGCAGTTCAGCTCCTCTCTCCTGGTATTGCCGATGTCCGGTGAAATGTTCTAAACAGATGTCCCTTGACCACCTGAAGGCGTCCGACACCGTGAGTTGCCAGATCAGACGAGCACAGCGTGGACCAATTCCGCATTCCTGCAACACTCGCTCACTACTGGGATCCCATGCGCCCAGGGCTCCGACGAGCAACGTGTGTGTTTGAACCTTGTAACCCCTAGCTCTCAAGGCTGCACATGGATTTATTGAGTCTAAACTTGTGGCTTAAAAATGCAGTGTTGTAGCTTCTCCTCATGCTTGTGGTGGTTCTATTTCTCACTCCTGACCAAACCTTTATACCACTGCGAATCTACTGTGTTTTCTCCCTAGGCCTGGTGTAAGTCAGGAGTAACTCCGCTGAAGTCAATGGAGTTACGGCAGTGTAAACGAGGCAAATCAGATTACTAGAAATTAGTTTAGATTAGTAAAGCAGAGAATTGCTGTTTTTTGCTGGATTTCCGGAACTTTGGCTTTCACCTTTCATGTCCCCTTTTCCATAAGGACAAGGGTCATATCCACAAAGGGATTTAGGTGCCTAAACCTAAACCTAACCTCAGTTGGTGCCTACATTTTTGCTGTAAAATTCCTCTAGGTGTCTAACCCAGGGCTCTAAGGAAGTTATAGACATGTCACAAAATCTGCATTGCATGCTAATACTCAGTGACAGTTGTATCTTTACATAGGCTCACACTATGGGAAAAAATATGAACGGGATGACAAATTATGCAACCTGTGTATTCTGTTCAGAAAAATTCCTACCAAATCCCATATCATACAGCTGGGTTTAGATCTTTATTGAGGTGCAATCTCAGAAGGTACGTAGTAAGGGTGCATGGCAGGGCTGGCTCTAACTTTTTTGCCGCCCCAAGCAAAAAAAACCCCCCAAAAACCACACGCCCCGCCGTAACAACCCCCCCCAGCGCCGCCCCGCCGAACCAAGAACAAAACAAACAAAAAAAACCCAGCGCTGCCCCGCCGAACCAAAAACAACCCCCCCCGGCGCTGCCCCGCCGAACCAAAAACAAACAAACAAACAAAACCCAGCGCTGCCCCACTGAACCAAAAACAACCCCTCCCCAGTGCCGCCCCGCTGAACCAAAAACAACAACAAAAAAAACCTGAGCGCTGCCCCGCCGAACCAAAAACAACCCCTCTGAGCGCCATCCCGCTGAATCAAAACAAACAAACAAAAACCCGAGTGCCGCCCGCCATCCCAAGATTGGCCGCCTCTTACAAGATGCCGCCCCAAGCACGTGCTTGGTCGGCTGGTGCCTGGAGCCGGCCCTGGTGCATGGACAAACTCTCCAGATATCAAACAAGCACTTCCACCAGGCAGGATGCAAGGTCAGTGTGGGATGCAGACTTTTGCATGTGGCTACATTTGTCCCTGTGTAGGGGCCAGGACAAGGCATGTAGACCATGTAAAGCCCACTGGGATCCTCAAAATAAAGTTTAAGCGACATGTACATCATCCCGAGGCCTTGTGCCGGGTGTCTGCATAGGGGTGAATTTCACCCATGGAAAATGCTTAGTGGTGGGTATTATACATGAGGATCAGGATGATAAGGCGGCATTTATTTAAACCTGCTGCAGGGATGGTTTACACTAATACTATGCAGATGGTTAGCCATTGCCATGAAGGTATTTACCTACAGTATCCAAGGTTTATAGGCCTCATGAGTATCCAAGGAAACCCAGCTCAGTCATCTATCATCTGTGCTCCTCCTCCATAATGCCTGAGGAGTTCAGCTGGCAGAACCTTGTGTAGGTGAAGTGCTGTGTGGCCTGTTTGGGGGCAATAATTAGGCACACTCAGTTATATAGTGGTTAAACCAGCAGTATTTCCCCAGCCTGTAACCCATCATTACACAGCCTTCACACTTCTTGGTCTCCACAGGCAGCTACTTTTACTCAGTCTAAATTGTCCTGCCCGCAAGCTCATATTTCCCCCTCATTCGGTCTTGTCTCCAGGAATGCCTCAGGTTAAACTCAGGGCTAAATTAATTATACTAATCAGCCATGCCTAGGCCTGCACTTAAAAAAAAAAGTCCATAAAATTTCCCATGACAGTCCAGTGCAGGATAATTCATGTAGGCAGCTCCTTTCACAGGAATTTTTCAGTACCTTTCCTCTGCTCTACCATCTAAAACCTGCTTCCGTGCTCAGCTCCTTCTTGGGCAAACAGAATAGAGTTAAAACCTTAAACCCATTCCTAATTTTTGAACATCCCAAAGAGAAGAGAAGGGAAACACTGAAGGTTTTGGGAGCTGAGTGCGGAATGGATGGGAGAACTTTAGGACTGGTCCAAAAGCCATTCAACCACGCGTATATCAGTGTGTGGACATGCCAAGGTGAGCAGCTGCTTGACTGTAGTCGTATTAATCTGCTCAGTGCAAAGATACTAACTACCACCGGAATGATTAACTGCTTTGGTGTGCGAGCTGGTAGGATACCCACAGTCCCTCATTCTAATGCTTCCTGGATCCTGCAAGAGTTAACCACCTGTCAAAGGCACAGAAGTAATTCCCCTGATTAGAATAAATGAGGAGGATCAGAGCCGGCTGCTCAGTTAATACTAAATTACAGGGAGAAGAGACTGACCACTTCAGTTCTCTCTGACCTTGAAAACCGAGTTGGCTAACGCAACCCTCCATTTCTTATTGCTCTCCGGGATTTGTAAGATGAGGTCGGCATCTAGCATTAATTCACTCTTCTCTATAACTCATTTTATTACATTATAAGAGAACATTGGACTTGGAAAGTGTAATCTTCAATGCTATTCTCCTCTTGTCTTTGCTTTTGTAATGAATTAAATAAGGCACTGTCTTTTTCCAGCTATAAAGATTGATTTTTTTGTAAGGACTACAGTGAGGCATGTGGTGATAACTTATATCTTAAAAGCTGCCCACTTAGTTGTCTCCATAGCAAGACAGTTGTTTTGTATGGCCCTGAAGCTGACAGTCTTTTGATTAACATAAGTTCTGAAGAGGCAAACTGATCTAACTCCCTTAGTTCTATCACCAAATGGGTCTTGAAGGAAAAGGGGCACTGTAGGTCAGCTCTTTCATTCTGTGGTGCACAGAAAATTTGAGACGGATACTCCGGTTCTGTAGGCACTAAAAGGAGAGAGCTGCTGTCTCATTAATAACTAGCATCTCATCTAGAGAGCTGTCCAGAAGACTTGGTCAAAAGGGATGATGATAAATATATGCATTGGTGACACTTTCCAGACCTCCAGACTCCGTTCTGGGACAAAGAGAACTAACCACTGCAGTGCTGGCAGATGGTAACATCCAACCCGGCACTCAGGATAAGCTAAATGTTGAAGTCAAGTATATTTGAAACAGAAAGAGCTTCCCTTTTCTCCTGTGGTATTTGAGCCACAGCAATATTCCAGCCCTCGGCGTGCATGCTGACTACCACTGTTTCTAAAATCAGGTGCTTCTATGAAAGCGGTTGCCATCCTCCAAGGGGGCCCACCCATGAAATTTGAATCAGGTTCAGATTACAAATGCCGCCCACTCCCAACAAGTTGGGGTGTGTTTGGGCCTGGAGTTTTGGTTCAGGCCATTAAAGAAATAGTGCCCAGCCATGAAATCTAGATCTGGGTTTGGATCCCAGTGCACCCCTCCCTATCACCTCCAGAGTTCAAGAGAGTTTGGATCTGGGGGCTTTGTTCAGGCTTTCTTCTATTCTTGCCTCTTTAAAACTAGGGAAATGGAACTAACCGAAGGGGTCCTCATTAAGATCTCTTCATTAACATTGTGCAGGGAAAGGTGACTTCTTTATGATTTCCGAATGGGATGGAATTGGGAAATGCTTCTCAGTATTCACCTGCCTGGTAACATTCAAGTATTTATCACATCCTGGTGTAAATCCAGGTTAGATATGTGAATGTTGGGGAGTGGAAGATGGCTGTTCAGTGGAGTGATTTGGCAGATCAGATAATAATAATAATTAATGGAGATATCCCATCTCCTAGAACTGGAAGGGACCTTGAAAGGTCATCGAGTCCAGCCCCCTGCCTTCACTAGCAGGACCAAGTACTGATTTTGCCCCAGATCCCCAAGTGGCCCCCTCAAGGATTGAACTCACAACCCTGGGTTTAGCAGGCCAATGCTCAAACCACTGAGCTATCCCTCCCCCCCAATGTCTCCAGTCTCTTGTTTTTTCTTCATACGCTAAATTTCCTGATATTTTTACTTTTAAAAGCCCAGTGCCAGAAGGGTAGGATGGCCATAAGCAGCACAGTCAGGGAGTTGGAGGCTGTCCAGTGTCAGCCAGGAATGGAATAAAGGTGTTTGCATCATTACATCGGATCTAAGGCTGTGTGTAGGTGATTCATAACATGTCACTATCTGGTCGGGAGGCATGGATCAGGATTCATGTCGCAGTCCCCGTCAGTACCTGGCCCAAGCTGGGGAAGCTAATGATCCAACCAGCGGACCCAATTCGGTGATGAATCCTGGCCACGTGCCACCTGAGGCATGTGGTGCATAGGCTAAGAACATCTGGTTGGAGGGCCGGGTGCTATTCTCTCTCTGCATTAGTTCCCTAGCAAACAACAACAGACGGTCAATATCGGAGACAGGGAAGTGCGGATTAAGGACGCTCCCTTGGCTGATGCAGACCCCTGTGGAGCTGCTGTGTGAAAACTCAGCAGGATGCAAGGGCCACAAACCTCTGCTCACAAAGAGAAAATGTGAGTTTCTTCGGGGAGACTCAGAATGCAACCAAACCCCCTGGCACTCACTGGACTGGGTTCTTCCCTGCTCTTGCACGGATGTTCAAGGAGGGGAGGGTGCAAAGAGCCTTGTTTCCTCGTGCAAGGGCTGAGCACACCTTTGCATGTCCCGACCGCCAAAACCACACAAGGCTGGGAGGCCGGGGGGGGGGGGGGAGTATTCGCTCCAGTGGGGAGGAGATGAGGGGGTGATTGCCTCTACTCCATTACTGTCACCACAGCAAGCCAGCTGTGGTGGCGAGTGGTCAGCGCTGTCTTTTAGGGCTGCACTCCATCTGCACCCCAGAGAAATACTGGTGCACAAAGCCTGCTGGAGCTGCTGCTGTACGGTACAGCTCCTCCTCATCCCCAGTACGAGGGAACACCGTCTGGGCTTGAGCCAAAGCCCACTGAGGTCAATGGAAAGACACCCACGGATCCAGCCCCTAAAGCACAATCCAGCAGTTAGCATATTAATTTTTTTGGGCTGTATATCTGAAACACAAGAACAATGTATTGGGGAGGGGAGGAGGAGAGAGCCAAGGGAATGTATCCAGAGCAGTTCTTAAATGCACTTTGCCCCTAGTATGATCTGACTGCCTACTGTGGACTAGTAGTGACCATTGCAGGCAGGAGCGCCGCCAGCTTTTTTGCCACCCTAGGCGGTGGAAGACCCTGCCCCTGAAATGCTGCCCCCGACAGAGGCGGCGGAAGGTCCCGCCCCCGAAATGCCGCCCCCGACAGAGGCAGCGGAAGGTCCCGCCCCCGAAATGCCGCCCCCGACAGAGGCGGCGGAAGGTCCCACCCCCGAAATGCCGCACCCGACAGAGGCGACGGAAGGTCCCGCCCCCGAAATGCCGCCCCCGACAGAGGCGACGGAAGGTCCCGCCCCCGAAATGCCGCACCCGACAGAGGCGGCGGAAGATCCGGCTGCCGCAGTCGCCGCCCCCCAAATGTTAGCGCCCTAGGCGACCACCTAGGTCGCCTAATGGGTTGCGCCGGCCCTGATTGCAGGTAACAGACACTTGCCAATTCCGTTGTGTCCAGTTTTCTCGAGGGTTTATAGCATTTCAGTTCACAATGGGCTGAAATTTATCATCCTCCAGGAGCTGGTTTGTTTTCCTAACAATAGTTTTAAATATGTCACACGGAGCCATCTTAAAGACCGAGTGCTTTGAAAAACAATCGTTTGAGATTGCTCTGCTTCTGTGTGTCCTAATGGACAATGAATCTTTATTTATAGTTTTTACAAACATAATAATACAGGGCATGACAGCCATTCTCACAGGGTGAAATACAGGAATGCACATCAGTGTTTCAATACAAGGCTATTCCTCGGAGCATACAACTAAACAATAAGTCACCAAAGTTGTCCTCTGATTTGGGGAGAGTGCAAATGACATTTTAACAGCTATAACCTGCAGGGGGATAAAATATTATCAACAAAGAAAGAGGAGATAAAGCTTTACCTTCAGGCTAGAAGTGAAAGACTTTACAGATACACAGCTCTACCTATTAAAGTTGGCACAACAGTTATAATAGGGATATACAGGCTATGATATTCCAAACCCCCCCCCCAACACTTTTGATTAGACCTCACTGGTAAGATTAAGCCCCCCCCTGCCATCCTTAACAAGCAGCCCAGCTGTGAGTTGGATGCTTTCTGCATCCAAGCTGTTTTCTAAGTTCACTGAGGGAATCATCTGCCTCTGTTTTTGTTCCGTAGTTCTTTGGCAGAGGAAACATTGTGTCAGTTTCATTAGGATTCGAAGCCCACTGAAGTCTGCAGAAAGGCTCCTGTTCATTAACTGAGGTGGGCTTTGGGTCAGGCCCTGAAAGCAAAAATGTGATTATGATATGGACTTCTATTGATTGATGTGGTGTCAGCTACGTGCTTGGGTTTAGCTGACCTCCACCTCAGAAGGTGCTCTGTTAATGACCATGCTTTCCCCCACAGATCGGTTGTATGTGTTTGTTTTTGGATGGGAATCTTTTATTCTCTTTCACAAATACGTGAACTAGAGGTGGCAGCATCATAATCAAACAGCCGCGGATACAAAAGACCAACGATCTGTTTCTATTCCTACGCAACCATTGAGTATGTGCAAAGCCAGAGGTGAAAGCTTGGGTGATGAATACTCCTTTTCAAGAAGGCAAGTCATCTACCACCTTAAACAAGCAATGGTTTGGTATCTGCTCAGGATACAGTCTCTATACAGCTTCACAGATTTTTTGTTTAGTCCTGTCTCAAACCTTCTGTTTATGGGGAAGATGAGAACAATGGCTAAAGTGCCAGCAAGGAGCACAGCACTGTAGAAAACAGAAGTGACAGTCCCTGCCCCGGGGAGCTAGCAGTCTGAAGAGATGGGGGGAGACACAGAGCATGAGGATAATGACACTTTTGGGAAGATCGTGGCAAATCAACTCCAACTACATCTAGCTTCCTGGATCCTTATCAGTCTGGCTACAGACCAGCCTATGGCATGGAGGCTGATTGGTTTTTTTAAGTTCATGATCTTCTGGTGATGGTCACAGACGGCAGGTCCATGCTGACTTTAGCCCTTTCAGCCTTGTTGAAACAGATGACCATGAGGCCCCTGGTGGGGTAGAGATTGCATCACAGTGCGTCTGTTCACTTCTTTAGGAGAAAAGGTAGATTGTGATGGTCACTTGCCCATCCTCCCCAAGGGCATTGGCAAGTGGGGTCCAGCATGATAGAGGAAAACAAACCCACCTTTGATAAGATTCACAACTCAGAATTATCCTGGGGGTGGATTTGATTCAGTTACCAGTCACAGATCAAAGAAATACTAGCAAGGCTGTAGAAATAGACCAGCAAGCTCTCCAATTACAATAATGCTATGGAATGTAGCATGTTGGAGATTGAAAGATGCCAAACCTGCCAGAACAATAAAGACTGACTGGTTTTAATTACCTAGGGATTACTGGTTGAGTGGCGCGTAGGTTGTAGTTTGGAGAAGAAATTTATTGATACTATAAGCATCATTTTAGGGCAACTTGTTCTGGCATCTGCAAGAGAGGATGTGACTCCTAGCATTACTTAGGAGGATTAATTCTGGATAGTTCTCTGCAGGGTGCAGAGGTGGTCAAAAAAGCAGACAGGATGTTAGGAATCATTAAAAAGGGGATAGAGAATAAGGAGAATCTCTTATTGCCCTTATATAAATCGATGGTACGCTCACATCTCGAATACTGCGTACAGATGTGGTCTCCTCATCTCAAAAAAGATATACTGGCACTAGAAAAGGTTCAGAGAAGGGCAACTAAAATTATTAGGGGTTTGGAACGGGTCCCATATGAGGAGAGATTAAAGAGGCTAGGACTCTTCAGCTTGGAAAAGAGGAGACTAAGGGGGGATATGATAGAGGTATATAAGATCATGAGTGATGTGGAGAAAGTAGATAAGGAAAAGTTATTTACTTATTCCCATAATATCAGAACTAGGGGTCACCAAATGAAATTAATAGGCCGCAGGTTTAAAACAAATAAAAGGAAGTTCTTCTTCACACAGTGCACAGTCAACTTGTGGAACTCCTTGCCTGAGGAGGTTGTGAAGGCTAGGACTATAACAGCATTTAAAAGAGAACTGGATAAATTCATGGAGGTTAAGTCCATTAATGGCTATTAGCCAGGATGGGTAAGGAATGGTGTCCCTAGCCTCTGTTTGTCAGAGGGTGGAGATGGATGGCAGGAGAGAGATCACTTGATCATTGCCTGTTAGGTTCACTCCCTCTGGGGCACCTGGTGTTGGCCACTGTCGGTAGACAGGATACTGGGCTGGATGGACCTTTGGTCTGACCCAGTACGGCCGTTCTTATGTTCTTATGTAATTCAGAAGGCGAGTGGGTGGGAGCTCTGCTGGGGGTGGTGATCCCTGCACAATTAGGTTTTATATCACTACAGGCCCCCAAGGGTAGTGCAGTGATGATGGATTTTAAAAGGGCAGATTTTAAAACAATGAAGAAGATAGTTAATAGCAGGTTAAAGGGCAAAGTAGAGACTTAACACACCCCTGAAATTATTCTGGAGACTATCGAAGAGTCCTGTATTACAGATCAGGTGGTTTATCCTTCCAGCATAAAAAGGATAAGGAAAAGGGGAGATTAAAAGGAGCATGTTTAAGCAGGGAGGTGCATACGCATAGAAGTGAAAACGCAGCCGTCACAGAGTGGAACTCAGCTGGAGCAGACGTACCCAGGGATACAGGCTATGCCAGGCGAGGAAGCGGGCCCAGTCCTGCTGTCTTTGGAATTACCCTGGAGGCAGTGGGAGTCTTGCATGGAGAAGTACTGCAGCACTGGGAATAAAGAACAATAGCCAGCTGCTAGATGGGCATTTGTTGGGAAAGATCATCCCTGGTCCCTGCAGGGTGAGGAAGGGCAGTGCGTGAAGAGACCTCTGCTCTGTGCAATGATCAGGCATCATCACTGTCCTTGTGCCTGTGGGGCCCAAACCACCCCAAGGGTCAGCTTGGAGGCTGGGTGGTAGCCCTGCCAGCCCTTTGAAGTGGCTGGCAGAGTTGGCTGCATTCATGGGGGATGGGAGGCATGCTGCACTGTCCTAAGGGAAACTCCCCCTGCTAACTTCCTCTCTTCCTTGACATCTGGAGCTTCCCCTGGGGGCAAGTGCAGCCCCAAACTGCCCAGCGTGTAACTAGCACAAACTGTAAAAAGCAACAGAGGGTCCAGTGGCACCTTTACGACTAACAGAAGTATTGGGAGCATAAGCTTTCGTGGGTAAGAACCTCACTTCTTCAGATGCAAGGCAGAAGAAGAAGAAGTGAGGTTCTTACCCACGAAAGCTTATGCTCCCAAGACTTCTGTTAGTCTTAAAGGTGCCACAGGACCCTCTGTTGCTTTTTACAGATTCAGACTAACACGGCTACCCCTCTGATACTTAGCACAAACTGGTTCACTGGAGTCCAGGGTAAAACTCCCACCAACCTTCAGTGGGAGCAGGACTGGGCTTCATGGTAAGCAAATTCTGAAAAAACCTGTGAGGGCCAAATCTATCCCTGGATCCAGAGATTTCCGTTGTGTCCACTGACTCGGGGCAATTGCAGAATCCTCTGCAGGACTAAAGGGCCAGGGGCTTCTGTGCTGGGCGGAATTTCACTCAGAAATAGATGGTCAGCAGAGATACTGAACCTGAGCTGGAGAAATGACAGAGAAACCTGAATGCAACACCTGGAGTGAATTTCTTCCCAGTCCTGGATGACTGTTCTCATTTTAGACCACCTTGCTGACCCAGTCGCTGGAAAGCAGATAGCTCGGTGTATCGTTACACAGCTCAGAGCATCAGGTTTCTTTTTATCGGCACTACATTTTCACTTAAAAGACAGATGGGAATTACGGCTTCATGAAGTTCTGCATATAGAACGGGTAGGGTCCTGCAGTTATGTGCACAGGCAAAACTCCTAAGGTCTGTAGGATCAGCCTTTACATATAATAGAAAGCCCCCAGCCTCTTTAGATCTTGCAGCTGAAGCGAGGAATGGAAGCAGAGCTGCATGCACGCACAACAGACCTTTTGTTTCAGCGCCTGACCCCTTACTCCCTACATAGGCAAAACTCCCATTGATTTCAGTTTGTATTAGTTCAGGTCCACGGAGATGCAAACCAAGCGTTGAAGACTGGTCTTCCTAAGGCTGGATTTGATGAGAAAGAACGCATCTTGCTGCTGCGCTGCTGAAGCCCACTAAAAGATTCATGCACACGCCTGGCTGGCTGGGCTTATGTGGATATCCAAGCTGTGGAATCCATATGGATTAGTGTGTGTGTGCGTGTGTGTGCGTGCGCACACGCTAACTACTGCTCTAGGATAGTAGAGATGAATGACCACACTGGGCCAAACAGAGTTTACATTCCCAAAGACCTTTCGTTTATAAATTGCCTCTGGAACAAGGCAAGGATTACCACAGCCCCTGAATTGGTACATTAATTGCTGGCATGCTAATTTATGAGCTGCTGTATGTTTAGGAGATTGTGCGACATGAACAGCTTCTCAGCAATCTCACCTCCTTGCAGCTCTGCGTGTAGGAGGGAAGTTAATATTTAAAGGGAAAGGCTCTATGTGCCCACACAGGGAGGGAAGGGGGCAGAAGGTGCATGCAGGGGAGATGGCTGTGTAGGGCCACTTCTCCCACCTGGGTGGGTAGGGCCTTGAGGCCACTCACTACTGCACAGGCCAGGGCTGTGAAGTGAGCACAGAAGGGGGAAGTAATCAACCCCAGCTCAAGAAAGCGTGTGCAGATTACTTTCCCTCTGGAGCCAGGGGAGTAGCAGGGAGAGGATTGTGAATGAGTCACAATTTGGTCCTTGGTCTGTTCTTGGGGGAATGCAACCGCACACTGGCCCTTCCTCGGGGCTGGTGGTAACTCCACCATCACACAACTGCAGCGCCAGCATGGACATGGCTGTGGATTGCATGTGGCTCTGCAGTGTGGATGCTCCCCGGTGGGCTTGGCAAGCCTGGGTTCCTGTGTCCAGGAGCCCAGACGCAGGCCCACTCTGCAGGGTGTCAGTGCCTTAGTGAAACAGTTCCATGGGGATGTCTGGGATGACAGTAAGAATCAAACCCATGTTACTATACAGGGTCACTTGATTACCTCTTTCCTTCAGTGACTGACCCTTTATTGGAGGTGGATAGAATTGTGGATGGTACAAGCTATTTTCTTTTACGAGTATCAAAAGAACTATAAAAGATAAGGGGATAAAGTAGTCTGGGGGCAGCATAAGAGCGTTGCAGCAGGGACACGCGTTACAATGAAAGTTCTATCAACAATCATTTTAATTACTTCCTTCCACATGGTCCCTCTTTCCTCATGTACTTCAATTCACCCCTGCGCAGAGGACCAGCACTGGGTCTATGCACTTGGATGGTTAATTGGTCATGTACCAGCCCTCTGCACAGGGGTAAATTTCCCCCAGGGAAGTCTGCCTGCATTGGGAATTTGACCCTAACTGTGCACTATTAACATGGAAAATTCCAGTGGCAGGAGGAAGAAGTATCCTATGGAAGTAAAAGAGAATTCTCTCTCCTGCATTCTAAATGACCATCTATTGAGTGCAACTGCTCAGCTTAGATATATGTTGAGCTCTGAACTGGTGCCCAGTTCATCAGCTGTCGCTTTCAAATTTTATGGTGAATGAAGCATTAGAATGGCCATATATCTATTGTAAGATTAAAAGCTGCTGGCTGATTCCTTTTTAGACTGCATTAATTCTTTCATGGCTTGGGGAGAAAACAGGAATATAAAGATGGTTAGTATGATATACATTTTTTCCAATAGTGTAATTAATTTTACTTAGTATTAATAAGTAGAGTTGGGCAAATACTGCAAAAGAATTCTTCTTGAGCATTTGCTTGATTTTAAAACCACATTTGCTTTGCCCATGACTGCATTCCTTTTTATGTTCTCTTTGTGACCAAATTCTAGTCATCAAACGATCATTGGAAGTGAATCTCCAGCTCTCATGCAGGGGTATTTTGCCTTAGAAGTAGTATGTGTTATAGGGGATGGGAAACTGACACAGCAGAGGGACGGGGTTCCCTAAATCCCCTGCCAGAGGCCTGGTACAAAGGCAATCAAATGAGCCAAGAAAAGAACTGACCTCTTCCCATTAGGACTCTGCATGGCCAACACTTACTTTGTGTGCTGGTCAAATTGGAACATTACATTTAAACTGGGCACCTAGCCAATAAACGTAGCCGAGTATTCCAAAGAGTGATTCGCAGGCAAGTCCACTTTGCCCCAGGCAGGAAAAGGTTCAGTTTTCTTAAACTCTCTGCTCCTACTTATCGATGACTTCCCTGTAGACTACTCCCTCTTTCTGAGGCCTGGTCTACACTAGGAGGTTATGTCGAATTTAGCAGCGTTAAATTGAATTAACCCTGCACCCGTCCACACAACGAAGCTATTTAGTTCGACATAGAGGTCTCTTTAATTCGATTTCTGTACTCCTCCCTGACGAGGGGAGTAGCGCTAAATTCGACATGGCCGTGTCGAATTAGGGTAGGTGTGGATGGAATTCGACGCTAATAGCTCCGGGAGCTATCCCACAGTGCACCACTCTGTTGACGCTCTGGACAGCAGTCCGAGCTCGGATGCTCTGACCAGCCACACAGGAAAAGCCCCGGGAAAATTTGAATTCCTTTTCCTGTCTGGCCAGTTTGAATCTCATTTCCTGTTTGGACATCGTGGCAAGCTCAGCAGCACTGGCAACGATGCAGAGCTCTCCAGCAGAGGTGACCATGCAATCGCAGAATAGAAAGAGGGCCCCAGCATGGACTGATCGGGAAGTGTTGGATCTGATCGCTGTGTGGGGCGATGAGTCCATGCTTGCGGAGCTGCGCTCCAAGAAACGGAATGCGAAGATCTACGAGAAGATCTCAAAAGCCATGACAGAGAGAGGATACAGCCGGGATGCAACACAGTGCCGCTTGAAAATCAAGGAGCTAAGACAAGGCTACCAGAAGACCAAAGAGTCAAACGGACGCTCCGGATCCCAGCCCCAGACATGCCGTTTCTACGAGGCACTGCATTCCATCCTAGGTGCGGCCGCCACCACTACCCCACCAGTGACCGTGGACTCTGAGGATGGGATATTGTCGACGGCCGCTTCCTCGGACATGTTAGCGGACGGGGAAGATGAGGAAGGAGATGAGGAGGACGAGGCAGTCGACAGCGCTTACAACGCTGATTTCCCCGACAGCCAGGATCTCTTCATCACCCTCACGGAGATCCCCTACCAACCCTCCCCAGGCGTTAACCCGGACCCTGAATCAGGGGAAGGATCAGTCGGTAAGTGTTTTAAACATGTAAACATTTATTTTGAACAGAACAGGAATATTAACAATGGGTTTTTCATGATTAGTTTGCCCTAGGCGCTTAACGTTTTAGTCCTTGGCAGTGCAACTACTGCAAAAGAATCTAACAATGTCCGGTTTATCATGATTAGGTTGCCCTAGGCGCTCTACTTTTTAGTCCTTGCCAGTGCAGCTACTGGAAAATAAGGTCTATATGTCCGGGGATAGAGCTGAACTCCTCATGGGACATCTCCACGAAGCTGTCCTGGAGGTAATTGGAAAGCCTTTGCATGAGGTTCCTGGGGAGAGCGGCCTTATTGCGTCCTCCGTGGTAGGAAACTTTTCCGCGCCAGGCTATCATCAAGTACTCTGGGATCATTGCCTTGCAGAGCATGGCGGCATACGGCCCTGGTTTTTGCTGGCTTTCACGCAGCATGCGGTCTTTCTCTGTGTCAGAAATCCTCATCAGAGTGATGTCGCTCATGGTGACCTGCTTTGAATTAGGGGAATGTTAGTATTGGGACTGCTTGCCTGTTCCTTTACAGAACTGTAACCGCCGGTTTACAGCCACGCGGTGGAGGCGGGAGAGGGGCAGCATACAGGGATCTTTCCCGGGGACAGCCGCGAGGGGGTGGGACAGGGGCAGTACACAGAGATTGTGGAGCACACAGCAAGCTGCAATAACAATGGGGATATTGGTTTCGCTGAGATCAGAGCGAGTCAGTAAGCTTCTCCATCTCCCCTTGAGACGTCCAAAAGCACACTCCACCACCGTTCTGCACTTGCTCAGACGGTAGTTGAAGAGTTCTTTTTCAGTGTCCAGGGCGCCTGTATAGGGCTTCATGAGCCAGGGCATTAGCGGGTAGGCTGGGTCCCCGAGGATCACTATAGGCATCTCCACATCCCCAACAGTTATTTTGTGGTCCGGGAAGTAAATGCCTTCCTGCAGCCGTCTAAACAGACCAGAGTTCCTGAAAACACGAGCGTCATGAACCTTGCCCGGCCATCCGACGTTGATGTTTGTAAAACGTCCCCTATGGTCCACCAGTGCTTGCAGCACCATTGAAAAGTAGCCCTTTCGGTTAATGTACTGGCTGGCCTGGTGGTCCGGTCCCAGGATAGGGACCGCAGTTTGGGAATCCCATCGCGGCGAAGCCATCTATGATGACCTGCACGTTTCCCAGGGTCACTACCTTTGACAGCAGTAGCTCAACGATTGCGTTGGCTACTTGCATCACAGCAACCCCCATGGTAGATTTGCCCACGCCAAAGTGGTTCACGACTGACTGGTAGCTGTCTGGCATTGCAAGCTTCCAGAGGGCTATGGCCACTCGCTTCTGGACAGTCAGGGCTGCTCGCATCCGGGTGTCCTTGCGCTTCAGGGCAGGGGACAGCAACTCACAAAGTTCCAGGAAAGTTCCCTTACGCATCCGAAAGTTTCGCAGCCAATGTGATTCATCCCAGACCTGCAGCACTATGCGGTCCCACCAGTCCGTGCTTGTTTCCCGGGCCCAGAATCACCGTTCCACAGCATCAACATGACCCATTGCCACCATGATGTCCACGGTGCGGGGTCCCGTGCTTTGCGAGAGGTCTGTGCCACTCTCAGACTTCAGGTCCTCACCGCGCTGCCGTAGCCTCCTCGCCCGATTTCTCAGCATCTGACTCTGAAAAAGGTGGACGATAAGGTGCGAGGTGTTGACAACGGCCATAACTGCAGCGATGATCGCAGCGGGCTCCGTGCTCGCAGTGCTGTGGCATCCGCGCTGTCACTCACCAGAAAAGTGCGCGAACTGATTGCCCGCCGGCGCTTTCAGGGAGGGAGGGCGGGAGTGACGGTTGAATGACGACAGTTACCCAAAACCACCCTCGACACATTTTTTGCCCCAGCAGGCATTGGGGGCTCGATCCAGCATTCCAATGGGCAGCGGGGACTGTGGGAACTGTGGGATACCTGCCCACAGTGCACCGCTTCCAATGTCGAAGCTTGCCCCATTAATGTGGACTCACAAAGTCGAATTACTGTCCTTAGTGTGGATACACACGTTTGACTTTGTAATATCGGTTCCACAAATTCGATTTAAGTAGAATCGAACTACTCTCGTAGTGTAGACATACCCTGAGAGTCAAATCTCCAGTGACTTCCTCAAGCCCTCCTCCTCGCTATAAGTTATGTTCAACCAGGGAACAGAAGTAATGTCATATGACTTTTGTGACATAAGAACATAAGAACGGCCATACTGGGTCAGACCAAAGGTCCATCAAGCCCAGTATCCTGTCTTCCGACGGTGGCCAATGCCAGGTGTCCCAGAGGGAGTGAACCTAACAGGTAATCAAGTGATCCATCCCCTGTCGCTCATTCCCAGCTTCTGGCAAACAGAGGCTAAGGACACCATTCCTGCCCATCCTGGCTAATAGCCATTGACCTATCTTCCATGAATCTATCTAGCTCCCTTTTGAATCCCATTATAGTATTGGCCTTCACAACACCCTCTGGCAAGGAGTTCCAGAGATTGACAGTGCGTTGCATGAAAAAATACTTTCTTGTGTTTGTTTTAAACCTGCTACCTATTAATTTCATTTGGTGGCCCCTTGTTCTTGTATTATGAGAAGGAGTAAATAACACTTCCTTATTTACTTTCTCTATACCACTCATGATTTTATAGACCTCTATCATATCCCCCCTTAGTCGCCTCTTTTCCAAGCTTAAAAGTCCCAGTCTTATTAATCTCTCCTCATACAGAAGCCGTTCTATACCCCTAATAAATTTGTTACCCTTTTCTGAACCTTTTCCAATTCCAATATATCTTTTTTGAGATGGGGCGACCACATCTGCACACAGTATTCAAGATGTGAGTGTACCATGGATTTATAAAGAGGCAATATGATATTTTCTTTTTTATTATCTATCCCTTTCTTGATGATTCCCAACATTCTGTTCGCTTTTTTGACTGCCGCTGCTCATTGAGTGGATGTTTTCAGAGAAGTATCCACAATGACTCCAAGATCTCTTTCTTGAGTGGTAACAGCTAATTTAGACCCCACCATTGTATATGTATATACAGTATTATGTTTTCCAATGTGCATTACTTTGCATTTATCAACAATTTCATCTGCCATTTTGTTGCCCAGTCACCCAGTTTTGTGAAATCCTTTTGTAGCTCTTTGCAGTCTGCTTGGGACTTAACTATTGTGACAAAGTTCCTCCTCTATCTTGGTGGGTCCTGCGCTTATTGGCGGATTTGCTCGCCTCACAGATTCACCATGTGGGTCGGGAAACAGCCCAGAGACCTTCCCCTCTGGTAGAAGCCACAGTCCAGGTCAATCTCATGACTGCTTATTTTGCTTAAGAGCCTTTGGTGAGGGATCTTGTCAAAGGCTTTCTGAAAATCTAAATACACTATATCCACTGGATCTGCCTTGTCCGCATGCTTGTTGACCCCCTCAAGGAATTCTAGTAGATTGGTGAGGCATGATTTCCCTTTATGAAAACCATGTTGACTATTTCCCAACAAATCATGTTCATCTATGTGTCTGACAATTTTGTTCTTTACGATAGTTTCAACCAATTTGCCCGGTACTGAAGTGAGGCTTACTGGCCTGTAGTTGCCAGGGTCACCTCTGGAGCCCTTTTTAAAAATTGGCATCACATTAGCTATCCTCCAGTCATTTGATACAGAAGCTGATTTAAATGATGGGTTACAGACGACAGTTAGTAGTCCTGAAACTTCACATTTGAGTTCCTTCAGAGCTCTTGGGTGAATACCATCAGGTCCTGGAGACTTATTACTGTTTAGTTTATCAATTTGTTCCCAAACCTTCTCTAATGACACCTCAATTTGGGACAGTTCCTCAGATCTGTCACCCAAAAAGAATGGCTAAGGTTTGGGAATCTCCCTCACATCCTCAACAGTGAAGACCGATGCAAAGAATTCATTTAGTTTCTCCGCAATGGCCTTATCGTCTTTGAGTGCTCCTTTAGCATCTCGATCGTCTGTTGGCCCCACTGGTTGATTAGCAGGCTTCCTGCTTCTGATGTATTAAAAAAAAATTGCTATTACTTTTGGAGTCTTTGGCTAGCTGTTCTTCAAATTCTTTTTTGGTCTTGCTAATTATATTTTTACACTTCATTTGCCAGAGTTTATGCTCTTTTATATTTTCCTCGTTAGGATTTATCTTCCACTTTTTAAAGCATGCCTTTTTGCCTCTCACTGCTTCTTTTACTTTGTTGTTTAACCACGATGGCTCTTTTTTGGTTCTCTTACTGTGTTTTTTAATTTGGGGTATACATTTAAGTTGAGCCTCTATTATGTTGTCTTTAAAAAGTTTCCACGCAGCTTGCAGGGATTTCACTTTTGGTGCTGTACCTTTTAATTTCTGTTTCACTAACCTCCTCATTTTTGTGTAGTTCCCCTTTCTGAAATTAAATGCTACAGATCAATCACAATTTACCAGCAGTGCTTGAATTTCAAATCTTGAACATTGCATGGTGGTGTGAGACCCTGTGGAATCTATCCATAGAGTTATATATATAGGCACCCGCTTCTAAAGGAGCCTCTGAACTTAACTTCCAGTTGGGAAGCTCCTGAGTGCTGCAATCCAGCCTTGGAGACTACAACTGTCATGATGCCTTGAGGAAGAGACAGACTTCCACTTCCAGGGGATACAAGGAGAGCATGCAGTGGTCTCCATCGTGGGCGGCGCGTGAACCATCCAGCCTCGCCCCTTCCATCTGAGGTCCCACCCCTTTCGTGTCCCCCTCCTGCCGGAGCCCAGAGCCCCCCCACTGTGGCCACTGGCCCCCGTCCCAGACTAGCTCCCCCCCAGCCCTGGAGCGCCGGGAGGGCGGGCAGCGCGGCCCTAGCCTGAGCTGGGGCCACAGCACAAGGGGAGCCACAGAGCGGGAAGCAGGAGGGGGCCTGTTGGGGGCAGAGCATGGGCGGGGCCACGCCTGGCTGTTTGGGGAGGCACAGCCTTCCCCAGCCTATGATACCTGCTGCCCAGGGGCTCCATCTTGGTTGGAAGCTGGGATCCTGGTCAGGACAGTGGAGAGTGCTTTGGGGAGCTAAGTCCAAGCCAGGAGCTGCTGCTGAGAGTCTGCTGGGGGTTCTGACCAAGCAGAGAGCCTCAAAGGCTACTTCTGGCCTTCATTGCAGCCAGGGCAAAGACCATTGCTGTGCCCAGAACTGACTGAGTTTGGCCTGCAGTGAAGGCAGCGTGTGTAATGCACATTGGAAGTAATGCACATTGGAAAATGTAATCCCAACTATACATACAAAATGATGGGGTCTAAATGAGCTGTTACCACTCAAGAAAGAGATCTTGGAGTCATCGTGGATAGTTCTCTGAAAACATCCACTCAATGTGCAGCGGCAGTCAAAAAAGCGAACAGAATGTTGGGAATCAAGAAAGGGATAGATAATAAGAAAGAAAATATCATATTGCCTCTCTATAAATCCATGGTATGCCTACATCTTGAACACTGCATGCAGATGTGGTTGCCCCATCTCAAAAAAGATACATTGGAATTGGAAAAGGTTCAGAAAAGGGCAACAAAAATGATTAGTGGTAATAGAACGGTTTCCATATGAGGAGAGATTAATAAGACTGGGACTTTTCAGCTTGGAAAAGAGACAACTAAGGGAGGATATGATTGAGGTCTATAAAATCATGACTGGTGTGGAGAAAGTAAATAAGGAAGTGTTATTTACTCCTTTTCATAACACAAGAACTAGGGGTCACCAAATGAAACTAATAGGCAGCAGGTTTAAAACAAACAAAAGGAAGTATTTCTTCACACAACACACAGTCAACCTGTGGAACTCTTTGCCAGAGGATGTTGTGAAGGCCAAGACTATAATGGGGTTCAAAAAAGAATTAGATAAATTCATGGAGGATAGGTCCATCAATGGCTGTTAGCCAGGATGGGTAGGAATAGTGTCCCTAGCCTCTGTTTGCCAGAAGCTGGGAATGGGCGACAGGGAATGGATCACTTGATGATTACCTATTCTGTTCATTCCCTCTGGGACAACTGGCATTGGCCACTGTCGGAAGACCTTTGGTCTGATCCATTATGGCCGTTCTTATATAGCCACCACGTTTGTTGTGTGGGAAAGTGCTTGCAGGGGATGGGCAATAGCAAAGAGCCTGGAAGGGGTCTGAGAAGAGATGGAGTGGTCTTATTGTGTAACCTGGAT
Organism: Emys orbicularis; assembly: GCF_028017835.1. Lineage (NCBI taxonomy): Eukaryota > Metazoa > Chordata > Testudines > Emydidae > Emys > Emys orbicularis. The sequence goes on along the minus strand of NC_088686.1, from coordinate 6,689,604 downwards.
CCAGGGTTACTTACCTCTGGTTAGAACAACTCCAATCCTCAGAGGGCTTGTGTAGCCTGGAATGATCCCAAGTTTGCATTGCTCTGCCCCTTGTTGCTGGGGCTGGACTGTTTTACTGGACTGTCAGAGTGCCGTTCCTAGCCGCTCACGCAAGCAAGCAAGCAGCTAGCGCTCTGAAATGCAGAAGAGTGTACACTCAAGGGTGGGGTCAGCGGTGACATTGTAAATGTACGTTGGTTCCATTTCATTTACTACTGTAAACTGCATTCATTAGTCGAGTTATTGAAGTGCCTCCTGCTGCTTTAAAGTGGTTGTGACATTTTAATGAATCACAGTCTATCGTGTTTTTCTGATCCGTTAAGTAAAGGGAGTTAACGCTATTCTAAGAGGCTATTGGGTGTATATTGTTTGTAACTGGCACTTCTGAGCTAGATTGCATAGATCAGCTGAGGTGTGTTCCTGGAGGCTCCCAAGGTAGGCCAGTGAGTGTGTGCAAGGTTCAGGACTGCAGCAGAGGGGTGAAGAGAGGATTTTTACCTATCTGACAGCACCACTGGGAAACTCAGGATCTCCTTTACTGTCGACATCAGGCGCCCCCAGGGGAGTGTTGCTCCCCCCCCGCCCAGCAGCGCCACCCCCTAAGATTTAGTCAGGGGTATGTATAGTATAAGTGATGGACAGACGGACAGGTCACAGGCAATACACAAAAATTCACAGCCCGTGACCTGTCCATGACTTTTACTAAAAATGCCCATGACCAAAGTGTAGCCTTAATGATGATACTGTGTAGCAGGTGTTGGAAACGGTGAAGATTTTTAGGAAGACCATGGTATCCGATTGCCAAGGTGACCCGAACACCCAGCCTGTGTCTGTTCTGCTGAGAGTGGCTGCCGCATTGGACCCTCCGTGTGTACCCATGGGAGTTGGTATTGTGGGTGAAATTGACCCTTGGGCTGTGTTTCTGCCTGGGAGTGCCCCAAAGGAAGAGACTACACCCGCTGTGACCCCTGATTTTGCAGCTAAATTGAACACTTTGCTGCAACAAGCGGGAAAGACACTGGAAGATGTGAGGGCCATTGTTACCCCGACATCTTCGCCCTCAGCTGCTACAGATGAGGGTTTGATAACTGCACTAGGACAATTGGTGGAACGCTGTACTCAGTCACCCAATGAGGGAGCTGGGTACTGTAAGCTGAGGTTCTTCTCCGGGATAAAACCTACCCCTGTTGGAGAGGATGATTTTGAATCCTGGATGGACCAAGCTACCCAGATGATGGAGGAATGGCAGTGTCCGCATAATATCGAAAGGCAACGACTAGCTGAAAGTCTGAGTGGAGCAGCTTCTGACACCATCAGATTATTATGCACAAGTAATTCCTCTGCTGGTGCTATGGAGTATCTGAATGCTCTGGATCATATGTGTGGGACTATGGAGATTAGGGAAGACTTGTACCTGCACTTCTGGTCCACTTATCAGGGAGAAGGTGAAAAACGTCCACAGTATCTTTGCCGTCTCGACAAACTGCTTCATAAAGTACTGGTAAAGAAGGGGATACTTGCTACCCACTTGGATCAGGTGAGGATGGAGCAAGTACTGAAGGATGCCTGTCCTGCCACTCTAATAGCCCTGAAGCTGCAGCTTTCAGATCCACTCCAGAATCCTCCCTCCTTCTCCAGCCTGATATGGGATATCAGGGAAGAGGATGATCAACTGGCCGCTCAGGAGCTGGTCACATACATGTAGCTTCTGTATGCACTGTCACCTCTGCTGCTCCTCATGATGAAATACCTGACCTCAGGAAGGGCCTGCTGGGTCTAAAAAAGCAAGTTAACCAGCTACTTCAGCTGAATACTGCAGTGGGAAAACCTGACAGATCCCCTCAATTCCAAAGGAGGGATGCTCCTGTGAGAACCAATGGGGCAGTGGCTGGGACTGCATCTGTAGTTGAGGCTTTGTTGAAACTACTTATAGAAATGACATCTTCTGCTACAAGCGTGAGGAGTAGGGTCACACAGAACGAGACTGTGAAACAGAAGAGGACTTGCGGAAAGTCACACGCAAGCAGGGCCGGCTCCAGGGTTTTGGCCGCCCCAAGCAGCCAAAACAAAAAAAAAAACAAACAAAAAAAGCCGTGATCGCGATCTGCGGCGGCAATTCGGCGGGAGGTCCTTCACTCCCAGGCGGAGTGAGGGACCGTCCGCCGAATTGTCGCCGAATACCTGGACGTGCCGCCCCTCTCCGGAGCGGCCGCCCCAAGCACCTGCTTGAGAAGCTGGTGCCTGGAGCCGGCCCTGCCCGCAAGCTCATCCATGTCAGAAGGAATTCAGAAAACTTTAGAGCAGCCTGGTGAAGGAGCGAACTGGTGCTTCCAAGAAGATACGCTCCACTAAGTGTTACCAACAGATTGCTAGTACCTGGAGTGATTTGCCCAGAGGACGGTCAGTCCGGCTTCTATTGTTCCTGTTCTAGTAGAAGGCATGTATGCTCACAAGGAAATAAAGAAACAAATCAACAGAGCCAGACGTGTACCCAGAAGCCTCCTGCTACAAGACAGGCCCAAAAAAGAAACCAACAGAACTCCACTGGCCATCACCTACAGCCCTCAGCTTAAACCTCTCCAACGCATCAACAGTGATCTACAACCCATCCTGGACAATGATCCCTCACTTTCACGGACCTTGGGAGGCAGGCCAGTCCTCGCACACAGACAACCCGCCAACCTTAAGCATATTCTCACCAGCAACCACGCACCGCACCATAACAACTCTAACTCAGGAACCAACCCATGCAACAAACCTCGATGCCAACTCTGCCCACATATCTACACCAGCAACACCATCACAGGACCTAACCAGATCAGCTACAACATCACCGGCTCATTCACCTGCACGTCCACCAATGTTATATATGCCATCATGTGCCAGCAATGCCCCTCTGCTATGTACATTGGCCAAACTGGACAGTCACTACGCAAGAGGATAAATGGACACAAGTCAGATATCAGGAATGGCAATATACAAAAACCTGTAGGAGAACACTTCAACCTCCCTGGCCACACAATAGCAGATGTTAAGGTAGCCATCTTACAGCAAAAAAACTTCAGGACCAGACTCCAAAGAGAAACTGCTGAGCTCCAGTTCATTTGCAAATTTGACACCATCAGATCAGGATTAAACAAAGACTGTGAATGGCTATCCAACTACAGAAGCAGTTTCTCCTCCCTTGGTGTTCACACCTCTACTGCTAGAAGAGCACCTCACCCTCCCTGATTGAACTAACCTCATTATCTCCATACTGATTTATACCTGCCTCTGGAGATTTCCATTACTTGCATCTGAAGAAGTGAGGTTCTTACCCACGAAAGCTTATGCTCCCAATACTTCTGTTAGTCTTAAAGGTGCCACAGGACCCTCTGATGCTCACACCCTTCTGGACAGCGGTTCATAGCTCGCCATTCCATACAAGACATTTTACAACACCTACCTTCATCACTTGCCCATCCAACCCTTAGAGCTAAGTAATCAAAAATACTCATATGAGGGGTATCTTTCCATTCAGATTGAGTTCCCACAGGTCATCGTGGGAGTGTGCAAAGAAACCACTGGAGAGCGATGCATCAATATCTATCTATCTATCTATCTATCTATCTATCTATCTATCTATCTATCTATCTATCTATCCAGAAAATGTACAGAGTGCATTTCAGTAATGAATAAATGCAATGACCTCTCTAGGGCTACTGGTGGGAATAAGGATTGAAGGGCTGGGCTCTTTGTTAAACAACGTTAATAAAGACATCTGTTTTAAAGAGAACCCATACAACAGCAGCTCACGTTGACCAGGCATTTTCTCTGCAGTATTTATTTCAGATGGTGGCATTTGCCCGGGATTCCATCCCTGTATAGCAGCTGGTACAACTGCTTTCCTTGAGCATCTCTCAATGCTAAGGGCTGCATGAGGCTCACCCCACAGTGGTATTTTGCCTCTTCAAAGGGGGGCAGATCCACTGCATCAGCTGTCTCTGCACTGCTCTGCAGAGCTGGGCACAGGGAAGCATGTGCTGCCCCCTCTAACAGGGTGATACAGCAGCCATGCAGAAGTCAGTGTGCCCTGTCAAAGAGCAGTGTTGTCTGGAGCACTCTGCGGGGGGTGCACCTGTCTTCTGCCCAGCCTCAGCATGCCCCACAGGTCGGGAGAGGAAATGTGTTTAATAACATAGCAAGCGAAAGCCAAAAAATGGTTTATGCTGGAGCCCTGCTATGCTAAGATAGAAAAGTCCTCTTTTAGAAACGGCGTCCTGCCCCTGGCTGTGATTGGCCAGTGAGAGCTTGTATTGATGATGTAATGCTCCTGAGTTGGCCGTTCATTAGTTGAGTGTGCTGCCACTTGCCATCTTGCAGGAGAGCTTTGGGGAAGGAGTGCTGTGGAAACCCAAGGGATGAATTGTCCCCCCCTGCAAGATACCATTAACTCCATTTGAAGCCAGCGGGAGACACTCAGATCCTGTGGAGAGAGAATCAGACCCTAGAAATGATTTTCCACTAGGAGCAGCTCAATTCTTCTCTTATTAACCTCCTTGTGCTTTATTGTGTTTTCTTAATTACCTCTGGTCTCTGGAATCCTCTTGCTCCAAATGTAACAGTAGAGTTGGATGTGAGATTCCAGAGAATGTGACCTACTTTCTGTCCTTAAATAATGGAAATCAACAAAAACTGAACCAGAATAGCCCCCCAAAGCTAATTTTTAATTCAAAATAAATCTGAAAAATGCATTTAAAAGTATTTTTGTTCTATAAATCCAATGGGTATGTGGCCTAATTTCTCAAGAGTATTTTTCATTTAAGTATGACTGGCTATTCCAGGAAGGAGTCCATCAATTTAGTTCATTTGAATAGAATGTTTTACTTTTATTTGGGGAAAGGGGGGTTAGCGGCATGAATTTAATCTGCTATGAGCAGCAATTAGCAAGATCCATCATCATAATCAACCCGCACCCTGTCATCTGTCCCTTTGCTGGAGATGAAAAAAGTAACATACGACTGCAGTGCATTCCCTAATGGCTAGAGTTGAAATCTCTTTAAAATGTCTCATTTTTTGCCAGTATCCTGAATCCACAAGAGAGTCCAATGCAACACTCTGTTTGCTCAGTTGGCATTTGAGAGAAAACAAATACCACCAGGATTTTCCTTATTACATAGCCAATTATGCAGAAACTTTATAGAGTCTGAAATTTAACTGCAGCTGTGGTTTTTACACCCTGGGTTTCCAAAATTAAGCATGCAAACTGCTTAGGGGTTCACAATTTACGTTAATGGTGGAATGCCATATTGCTTCGTAACCACTTAATTCCACTTGTGTATCGGGAAGCTGCCAGACTTCTGACTGAGAGAGCCATCTGCCCTATATAAAAAGGACAGTGTGAGATTCAGAGGGAAGTTTCTGGTTTGTGGCCCCCAGATGTAATTTCACAGATCTCAGTCACAGAGCTATAATCTAGAATGCGACCGGTTTGTTGATGGCTGTGGCAAGCAGCCAGCACTGTACAGTCTTAGTTTACACCTGCCTGGAAAGATTATACGTAAAACAGAAGGGAAGGCAAACAAATGGAAGCTTCTTCCCCCGGCTTTTTGCAAAGAGCTATATTATTATTTATGGCTGGATTCTGCCACCGTGACTTGCCTTGGGTCATACTTTATTCTCTGAGTTAGTCTCACTGAAATCAATGGGAGCAAGGTACTTCTTATTTGGCCTTAATTAACTAATCATTGCAACGTCTTGTGAGGTAGGAAGATCCTGCTTCTGCAACCGGCACTGGTTCACACCGGTAAGCTTGACGAACAGGGCCTGACCCTGGCCAGGGGTGCAAAGAGGGGCCAGAGAGCCCCCGCCCTGACCCCTTTGGTCTCTGAACAGAGGTGGGTGACGTAACAGCGGAGCGTCTTCCTGGCTGGCATGTTAGGGGCAACTGGGCCAAATGTGAGTGGCGTTGTGACCCTGTGCGCCTGCTTGCTACCCCTCAACCTTGGCAGACCTTCTGATGCTCCTGGGCACCAAGCACCCATGGCCCTTGGGCTGGGAGGAGGGATAGTTCAGTGATTTGAGCATTGGCCTGCTAAATGCAGGGTTGTGAGTTCAATCCTTGAGGGGGCCATTTAGGGAACTGGGGTAAAAATCTGTCTGGGGATTGGTCCTGCTTTGAGCAGGGGGTTGGACTAGATGACCTCCTGAGGTCCCTTCCAACCCTGATATTCTATGATTCAGAAGTAGAACCGGGGGGGCACTGGCAATGCCAGTCCCCTGTAGTGCAGGATGATTGGATTTTGGTTTTTGGTGCTTCTTGAGGGAGCAGAGCCGCAGAAGGAGGTTGGGGTGTAGGGCTCCCGGTGCTGGTGGGAGGATGGTGTTTGTTAGTCTGCCTGCCTCTGTGGGGGAGAGCATGGGGCTGGGTGTGGAGCAACGTGGGGGAAAGAATTCAGGGCTGGAGGGTGGGGTGGGGAGACCAGGGTGCAGGGGGAGAGTGCGGAGCTGCGTGTGGGGGCAGGGAGAGGGAGAGCTCTGGGCCCGCTCCTTAGGAAAATGCTGGTTGCACCTCTGACCCTGGGAAGTGCTGAGTGCCTCCTGCGAGATGCCCAGGGCCCTTTGAAGACCATAGCAGTTGAAATGGCCTGCCGTTGGCTGACTGCTTGGCTTCGTTATATCTCAGTGTCCTCCTTCAAAGCCCTGCTTAAAACTCTCCTTTGCCGCGAGGTCTACAAAAAACGGGCAGCCGGTGTACCGTGACCACCACCTGTCAAGCTGACCAAGAGCATCACATTGTTTCCTTGTACTCCTCCGTGGGGCTGTTTCCATCCATCAGTTGTCTCTTGCCTTATACTTAGACTGTGAGCTCCTTGGGGCAGGCCCCCTCTTCTTGTTCAATGTTTGTACAGCACCTAGCACAGTGGGGCCTGGTCTATGACTAGGCTACTCGGTGCTACGGTAAGAGAAATAGTAAGTAATAATAACGGAGTGGGAGGTAAACTGCAGCGGGAAGTGGGCTGCCCCAGATCACTTCCCTCCTCCCCCCCCCCGAGCAAGGTGGGAACCAGGGCCCAGATTCTGTCTCTGAGTCACAATTGCAGCACAACTCTCCTGTGCGAGTGGTAGCCTGCAAGGGTTTCCTTGTACCACTACTGATTCGGGAGGCCCGGTGGTGGGGGGAGAGACTGCTATCATTATTTGTATTTCAGTAGCACCTTCCACCCCCAGTGTGCTGGGCATTGTACCCACACATAGCAAGGGCCAGTCCCTGCCCTGATGTGCTTCCAATCTAAATAGACACAGCAGAGGGGCAAAGGAGGCACAGAGAGAGGGAGATCCTAGCGCAAGGTCCCACCACAGGGCTCGGAACGGAACCCAGCTGCCTGACTCCCCTCCCGGTGCCCTGTCCACCAGCCCTCGCTGCCTTCCCTCTCCGAACTCCCTCTCCCTAGCTCCACGGTAGTGAAACTCGCACCCAGGCGCAGTCCAAGCAGGTTCCAGGTTCATTATGGACAGTTCCAAGCAGTACCACGAGGAGCGTTGAAGAACGGGGACTCACTCCCCATCACATCTGCCCTCTCCACAGAGCTAGTCAGCGGTTCGCTTTAGTGGTGTGTTTTTTGGGCCTCTTCCATTTAGCCTGTTTCTGTTCAGGAACATGAAGGGTTAGCTCCAGAGCTTGGAACAGAAGAGAAGAGCCTTAAATAAGGGCAACGAGAACACGAATGACTCTCCTCCACATCCCCTAAGTCCCAAAGCCATCTCCATCGAAGAATGGATACCCTTCACCTAATCAGTCAGACCTACCCCCCATCCCACTCCCTTGCTTACCCAATCTGGATCTTGGAGCCTGGTCTGGTGCAGATCCCTGACCCTGCTCTTTGTCTAGGCAGTGGGTGGGGGACTGGCCAATGTAGCTGGACAAGTGAGAAGGCAAAACTAAGCGTTACCCTTTGAACGGGTGCAGTAATTCATTCCCTCTCCCCTTGGCCTCGGAGAAAAGCGGAATCGTAACTTTCAGAGTCACAGTTCCTTCGTGGGGCTCCGCCGCTCTGTGCTACTCCTCACTCTGGGCTGACTCTGAAGGCTCAAATCTAGCCTTTAGCAAAGGGTCAAAGGCCATCTAGTAAGGGACCTCTGTGCTAACAAAGAACACATTGTTCCTATTAGCTGCCCCCCCCCCACTCCAAAAAGCACCACCTTTTTTGCAGAGGAACAGCAAAGCAAAACATTTTTCATTCCAGGCTCCTCTCCGGGAGAGGCATTTTTTCTGCGTGCAAATGCTTGTAAAGCCAGAATTTCTCAGCCATTTGACACCGGCTCCACTGCTGACTAGAGACACGTTGGTCCCTGCATACAAATGAGAGCACTTCACCATATCCAACCAACTTGAGCTAGGAAAATAGGTCTTGTAAAAAAGAGTTTGGGATCCACAGGCTTTCTGGGAGAGGAGACAAAAGCTGAGTTCATTGCAGGTTGGCATGCACATCAAGGGGAAATTTTCGCTAAATCTTTTTTGCTCCCTTATTGTTGAACATAGAATCATAGAAGTATAGGGCTGGAAGGGACCTTGAGAGGTCATCAGTAAGTCGCAAATAACGGCCATACTGCGTCAGACCAAAGGTCCATCTAGCCCAGTATCCTGTCTGCCGACAGTGGCCGGTGTCAGGTGCCCCAGAGGGAATGAATAGAACAGGTAATCATCAAGTGATCCAACCCCTGTTGCCCATTCCCCGCTTCTGGCAAACAGAGGCTAGGGACACAATCCCTGCCCATCCTGGCTAATAGCCATTGATGGACCTATCCTCCATGAATTTAATCTTCTTTCTTGAACCCTGCTATAGTCTTGGCCTTCACAACATCCTCTGGCAAAGAGTTCCACAGGTTGGCTGTGCATTGTGTGAAGAAATACTTCTTTTAATTTGTTTTAAACCTGCTGCCTATTAATTTCATTTGGTGACCCCTAGTGTTATGAGAATGCAAGTTGTTGAGTTTTGGGGCTTTCCCATGTAGTAGGGGGCTTTATATACCTGTCAGAGTACTGAAGAGCCCCCATTTCTGCACGTCTAATATCCCCTTCCCCCATTCCTCTCAGTTGTGGTCCCATCCTTCATCCTACCAGCCAAGGCAAACTGAGCCCAGAGACTAGTGAATAAATTCTCCTTTTTATCATTCAAAGTCCATGTGTTCAAACACCATAGAGTTTGTGGAACGTATCCTCAGCTGGTGTACATGGGCCAAGCTCCATTGAAGACAATTGATTTAGACCAACTGCCTGGAAGGAGGAATATATGGCCAGCAAAGTTAAGGACAATAAAATGTTTTGTAAAGTGTATTAGGAACACAAAGAATCCTAACAATGGCATTGTTGCCCTGAATGAAAGGGTGTGTTACCCCAGAATTTAATAAGCTAACTGCAGCCATATTGTGTGCATTTAGCCACCATAAATTAATAAAATAAAACACCACCTAGTTAAGGGTTAATTTAAACAAGCAGGACTTCAGAAGGCAAGGTTAAATATTAGCTGCAGGCTTGCAATTTTTGCTAATTAAAATAAAAACTTAATATAAAAGCTTATTATAACTAAAATAGTTAAAATGCTTTCTTAATAAGTAGTTTATTGGAGTTTAAAAACCCAATAGGGGTCACTATAAACTGTGTATTTTGTAAAAGTTAGTTATAAAATAATTAAATAATAGCGTGTACTTTGAAGCAGTTCTCTAAAGCTGTCCTAAAAACTTTCCTAACATCATATTCCCCAGTGGGGGAAGCAACCGGCCATCGCTAACCTGCTGCTAATTACTTAATATCATCTCCAATTCTAGGTAATTATTTGGAATGTTCTAAAACTATTGCTTATGTCTCTGCGTGCTTAAATCTAATCAATTGTAGTTTTAAATAAAAGCATCAACGTGTCATCAGCCGAAAGCGATGTGCTCTCATTAATTTATTCCTGACACCGCCTGAAATCATAGAATCATAGAAGATTAGGGTTGGAAGAGACCTTAAAAATAAATAAAACAGTTAAGTTACCACTGCTTTGAGTTCTAAAAACCCTGGGTTAAAGCATTGGTCCATTTGCTAGGTGGGAATGGGAGAATTAGTAATAATGCAGAAAAGACAGAAATTTTCAATAAATATTTCTGTTCTATATTTAGGGGAAAAAGATGATGCTGTCATGTCATATGATAATACTCTTTCCATTCTACTAGCATCTCAGAAGGATGATAAACAGCAGCTACTAAAATTAGGCATTTTTAAAGCAGCAGGTTTGGCGAACTTGCATACAAGAGTTTTAAAAGAGCTGGCTGAGGAGCTTGCTGGATTATTAATGTTTTTTTCCCAATAAGTCTTGGAACACTGGGGAAGTTCCCGAAGATTGGAAGAAAGCTAGTATAGTGCCACTATTTTAAAAGAGTAAATGGGTAAATGACTTGGGAAATTATAAGCCTGTCAGTCTGACATCAATCCTGGGCAAGATAATGGAGCAGCTGATATGGGACTCCATTAATAAAGAATTAAAGGAGGGTAATATTATTGCCAATCAATGTGGGTTTATGGAAAATAGATGCTGTCCAATAACTTGATATCTTTTATTGATGAGATTACAAGTTTGGTTGATTAATATAATAGTGTGGATGTAATATACTTTAGATTCCTGTAAGGCATTTGCCTTAGTATTGCACAATGTTTTAATTAAAAAACTAGAATGATATAAAATGAACATGGAACATATTAAACAGATTAAAAACTGGCTAACTGATAGGTCTCAATATGAAATTGTAAGCAGGGAATCATCATTGAGAGGGTGTATTTCCAGTGGGGTACCAAGGGGATTGGTTCTTGGCCCTACACTATTTAACATTTTTTATCAATGACATGGAGGAAAACATAAAATCATCCCTGATAAAGTTTGCAGCTGACACGCAATTTGGGGGAGTGGTAAATAAGGAAGAGGACATGTCACCAATACTGAGCACTCTGAACTGCTTGGCAAGCTTGGCATAAGCAAACAATATGCATTTTAATATGGCTAAATGTAAATGTATACATCTAGAAACAAAGAATGTAGACTATAGCTACGGGATGGGACACTCGAGCCTGGGAAGCAGTGACTCTGAAAAAGCTTTTGAGGTTCTAGTGGGTAATCAGCTGAACATGACCTTCCAGTGCAACACTGTGTCCAACGTAGCGAATGTGATCCTTGGAAGCATAAACGGGGATCTCAAGTAAGATCAGAGAGCCCCGGAGCACCCATGGAGTCGGTGCCTATGGCTATTTTACATCTGTATTTGGCACTAGTGTGACTGCTGCTGGAATACTCTGTCCAAGTCTGGTGTCCACAATTCAAGGTTGTTGGTAAACTGGAGAGGGTTCAGAGAAGAGCTCCAAGAATGATCACAAGATTAGAAAATATGCCTTATAGTGGTAGACTCAAGGAGCTCAATCTATGTAGCCTGACAAAGAGAAGGTTAAGGGATGACTTGATTACAGTCTATAAGTATCTACACAGGGAACAAATAGTTAACAATGGGCTCTTCAATCTAGTAGAGAAAGTTATACCATGATCCAGTGGCTGGAAGTTGAAGTGAGACAAATTCAGATGGGAAATAAGGTGTAAATTTTTAGCATCATTGAGAGTAATTAACCATTGGAACAATTTACCAAGGGTCATGGTGAATTCTCCATCACTGGCAATTTTTAAATCAAGCTTGGATGTTTTTCCAAAAGATCTGCTCTAGGAATTATTTGGGGGAAGTTCTCTGCCAGTCAGCCTAGAGGATCACAATTGTCCCTTCTGGCCTTGGGATCTATGAATTTCTCATTTAAAAAGCTTAATCCCATTTATTCTCTGGTAGCTAACTCCTGTCCTGCCAACATAGCAAAGATAAGCAGAGAGGCCATCCAGCCTGCTCCCTGCCAGCCACAGCAAGATCCCATGGGGCAAGCCGGAGGGATGAGCCATGGAACGCACTTTGCTGCTCCTTGAAGCTGGAGCAGTGAGCACTGAGTAGCAGCGCTGCTAACTGCAGCATCTGCGTTAGGGACACTGCCCTTGTCCACAGCTATGCCTTTCTTTGGGACATGATGTATGGGCTGCTGCATTAGCCTGGCTCATCCCCTTGCTTGTGTAACTCTTCTGCCAGGTGGCGTCGGCTGCAACAAGGGCCAGGTTCAATATCTAGGGCTTCCTCTTAAGAATACAACACAGAACCGGCTCGAGCCCCCACCCAGGAATCTGGGAAATTAGGTCGCAAGCACAGAGTCTGTGTATTACAGGCGAGAATTTATTAAAAGGGAAAGGAAACCAAGCATTATTTTGGGAAAACACCACAACCACATTCAAAAGCATGCGACCATAAGCAAACCCGACCCCAGCAAACATGTCCTTTGCCTCTGTGTCCCACCTCATGGGGGCGGGGGGGTGAAGTCCGACGAACAAATGTCCCTTTAACACATCACTCCCCTCTCCCTGCGCTGCGTCCCATTCCCAGTTGGCTTTCCTTGGTTAGTGAAGACCCAGAGTTCAGAGGTGTGTTCACAGGGGGTCACTTCCCACCCAAGAAAGGGGAAGTGGGAGGGGTCAAGCAACATCTCTGTGGTCACTGCTGCCTCTGCTACTTTTCCCTGCTGCTGCTGCTGGTCAAATGCTGCTACTGTGGCACACTCACTGCCACTTCTGAAATGCCAGGTTCGGAGGTTCCACGGCTTAACCCAGGTGCTTCCATTGTGTAGCATGGAACCCCACTATAGCCTCTGTGTTGTCTCATTTCACCGCGCTTCCCTCCCCAGGTATAAGGTATAACCCCTAGACCTGCTTATCAGTGATTCACCTCTAATAATCATTAAACAGAAAGAATGACTCTCCATAAAACCTAATCAGTTCTGTTATTAAACACTGGAGAAAGAACAATCTAAAACGCTTTGCACGGAGATCTTACACCCGCCCTCCTTCCTGTGCTAGGAATTGGCATTCCTACCCCCTGCTTAGAGAGAGAGATTCAATTCAGGGGGACCACCCTCCATCAGGGCAGGCTAAGTACTGTTCTGCTGCCCTTTACTCATACAATAAGGATAACAACATTTCATTACCCCTGCACTCAATATTTAACGTTTTTTTATTAAAGCTAATGTTTAAAATCAAGTTTACACAAGCTAAGAAGGAAGGTACTGTACATCTGGGGTCAGGCTTGAGTGATGAGAGATTACAAGTGTCGGTTACAAGGTTCACGAGATACATACATAGTATATAACCAGCATAGACCCAGATTGGGGTGCGGGAGTTTTTAAAGCGTCAGTGGATAAGTGGTCTCGGGTATGCCACCCATAGAATATATTTGGAGTCCAAGTCAGTATTGGAGTAACGAATAGGTACATGGGTGGAGTGCGTCCCTTGATTCGTCAGGGGAGAAAGTGGGTTATTTCCCTGACCGTTGGTCTCATTTACTCATCCTAGTACTTCCGGTGTCCCGTGATGTGCTCTGTGTAGATGTTTCTGGACCATCTGATGGTATTGGACACCATGAGCTGTCTCATGAGCCGGGCGTAGCGCCGACCGACTCCGCACTCTCTCAGCACCGGCTCGTTGTGGGGGTCTCACGCGCCCGTGGCTCCCACGACCAGGGCGTGGATCTGGACCTCGTAGCCCTGGGCTCTCAGGGTGTTGGCCAGCGGGGTGTATTTCAGCACCTTCCAAGCTCGGGCCTCATGGAAGGCTGGGGACCTGTTTTCGAATGGCACCGTGACGTCCACCATGAGGATTTTCTTCTTTTCCGCGTTGGTCAGGATGATGTCGGGTCGCAGCCGGCTGTCCGTTCCGGGGATGGCGGAGTCGACGATGATCTTCCCCAGGGACGGCGGGATGGCTTTCACCAGCCGGGTCTGGATGGCATTGTGGCAGTGCCACCAGGCTCCAGAGTGGTGCTGGCACCCACACAGGACGTGGGGCAGGGTCTCGTTGGGGTAGCCGCTCTTCCTGCAGCGCTTGTCCCGGTTGCCATGGCGGACGGCTCCTACTAAAGTGATTTGTAGCCCAGCACCAGCCAACAATGATCATTTTGGCAAAGCAGCTCCATCATGCTGTGCACCTCCGCAGAGTAGGCGTGTCTATGAAAACACAGTCTGTTCCTGAAGTCTTTCCCCCCAGCTCATCACTAGATGTCAGGGGAGAGCCCATGCAGACCCTGCTTACTCTTGCATAGGAGGAAAGGTTTCCTGTGTTACCTTCCCCTGCCCACGGCATATCACCGTACAGAAGGGCAGCATTTAGCCCTCCATGCCAAATGCATTTCTGGGCCACCTGCATAATTATCATCCAAAATTACCCTCAATGGCACTGCACTAATCTCCATTTAACAGCAAGAACTAAACAATGATTTCTGCAAACAAGCTATACAGCATTCAGGCTCCGTTTCATGGATTTTTGCCTGTACATGGAGCTGGCACATCCCTCAATTCAATTCCTTATTATTCATTTTTACATTAGTAATACAACAGTAATAGGTTCCTGTTGCATTAGTGGGAAAATATGGGAGCCCTCCAAAAGGGCCAGCATAATAACCCCAAGGTATTTTACATAATGCCTTGTAAAAATGTTGCTGTGTCAGCTGTTCATTAAATACTAACAACATGGAACTTTCCTTAAAGGATAGTTGAAAATACTACAGCAGCTACTACAGAAAATACTACAGAAAATACACGCATGCACACACGCACACAGATACACGTACAGACACGCACACACATGCACACAGATACGCGCACACACACACAGATACACCCACACACATGCACACAGATACACGCACACAGATACATGCACACACGCACATGCACACACACAGATACACGCACACACGCACAGACACACACACATGCACACCCACCCACCCAGACGCACACCCACACAGACGCACACACAGACACACACACACACACTGATACACTCACACGCGCACACTGATACACGCACACACATGCACAGAGATACACGCACACACACACATGCACACCCACCCACCCAGATGCACACCCACACCCACACGCACATACACGCACGCACAGACACACACACATGCACACCCACCCACACAGACGCACACACAGACACACTGAATTGACCAGTATTCAGAGTGCATGAATCACATACACAAGGCCCAATCCTGCAAACCCCGAGGCCTTGTCTAGACTAAGAGTACTCCCAGCTGGGATAGACTGACACGTGCTAGCTTTGATTGAGCGAACACATTAAAGGGTCCAGCTGGAAGGAGGGATAAGGTAGACCCCAATGCTTTACACTGGGGTTTTATTCGAACTCACTGAAATTACCTTTCTCAAGGGGGTCATGCACATTCTGCATGTAGCTACTGTTGTGCTTAACCCAATAAGAATAAATCACTAAGGGCCTAGTTCTGTCCTCAGCTACACGTGCATAACTCCTACTGATGCCAGTGGTAGTTGCTCCTTCAGTGTTCAGAATTTGGCCCTGTGTTTGTAGCTGGAGATGTAGGAAAGCCCATGGGATGTGGACAAGCACTAGCTGGTTGGAAAGTGGTAAGTATGCAGAAAAGGAAGAGGGGCAGGGGAGGAGAGGAAGCAAAACCAGAAATTGAAATGTTTTATTTTAGTTGTTGGAAAAATGTTTGGTTTGGGTTTTCAATGAAAACCCCAAAAATGTTGATGAAAATGAAAACTTTTGTTTAGCTGAAAAACTATGCTGTGTCCAAAAACTTTTTTGGATGGAAAAATGTTTGGCCAGCTGCAGAGGTCTCCTGCTCCAGTGGTGACGTGTTACTAGACTTCGAGACCTGCAGGTGTTAGAGATGGAAAAGACCTGTTGGGTCACCCAGCCCAGCTCTCTGCTGACACAGGTCTGACTCCTTGTCCTACTTGACAGGGCTTCTGTTGTTCCCCTTAAAGACTGGTCTGCAGTCTGTGTTCCACCACACCATCAGGATGGTTTCATGATATTCAGCCTGAATGTTCTTGCTTTGATATTCTCTCGTTATGTCTCCTCGTACCACTCTAAATAAGTCCTCTAGTCTCCTCTGCTTGCATCCTTCAGATATTGATAGACTTCAGCAAGGATTCCCAGCCTGAGGAAGGGAGGGCACTGGATTCCTCCAAGCAAGAAGAGTGCTGGCGTCATTGAGAGCTGTGGGATCCCCTGCTACCAGCTCTGCTCTCTGCCTCTGTGCCGCCAGGTGGCACAGCCCAGCCCCCTTCACCCACAGGGAGCGGCACTGTGCAGCTGTGGCGTGGGGGTCATAAATCTTTGGTGGTATTCCTATGGAGGCCCTCACAGCCACAATGCACCAGGCCCTGTAGAAGGGGGATCCATTGAGCCAGACGGTGTTGGAGCTTGGGGGTTAAAGCCTGCCCTTGTCTCTGGACTTGGTGTCTGGGCTCCCTTCTGGAACACTCCTTCCCTTCGGCGGGGAAGCCCTAGGCTTCCTGGCTCTACCAGCGGGAATTGGGGTAGCCGAGCCTTCAAACGCAGCTGAGCTGAGTTCAGGGGTGGGGAAAACAGCCAGGGGTTTGCTGACTGCAGAAGCCAGGGCGGGGAGCTCTGAAGCTGCCTTATGCATATAGTATTCATATTTATGCTGCTGCTTTTGGCATTTCAAAGCCGTGAAGTTGCCTGAGGGGAATGGGCCCTGGGACTCTGCTGGGATGTTATTTTTGGTTATATTAGAAAAATCACCTATAAATAAACCTGAAGCCCCAGAAGGAGCTTTGCTGCTGAATTTACGAGCAGCTGTGTGGATTCTGGCCCTGCTGCAGCAGCGCTGGCAGCTGGAGGAGGCGAAGGGAAACATATGGTCCTGGTGGGGGGACCTCTGGGCTCAGTGAGAAAACTGGCATGGGTGGGGCTGCCGGGGAGTAGGGGAGGTACGAAAAGGCGCAGAATAAATGACCATGTAACTGAGTTTGGGGGAGTCAAAGACAAGAAAAGAGAGATGGCAGCAACTGGGCCTAGGTACATGGAGCACAGGGGCAGGACCAATCCATTGCGTGTGTATGGGGGCTCCCACAGGAAAGGGTATCCGCATTGGTTGCCACTGCTCTAGACTGGTTCATTGCTTTCTCAGGCTGTGTACGTTCGGCTCATTTAATGTTCCCTAAAGGGGACGTGATAAAAGTATACCCGGCAGTGCATGGCCTACGGAAGGAAGACCTCTGTTCCCCACGGGTCACATCACAGGAGCCAGGGCATGGTCAATGGAAATGGAAGGGGGCGAGTTCAGAACCGATCCAAGGAATTCCGTTGTAATGCACGACGAGCCTGTGGAACCCATTGCCTGAAGGAACCCTTCTGTGTCCTGTGGTATACAAGCAGTCAGACTCGGGGACACAGCCGTCCCTTCTGGCCTTGGAATGGAAGGATCGCTGAGGGCAAGAGGCTAGTAAGACTTGAAGAAGGACTGGACATTCTCATGGGAAGTGAGAACAGAGTTATAATTTTAATACTAAAAATACAGAAGGGCTTTGTAGGGAGTCTAAACCCCTTGGCTTCAGGGAATAAGCCAACTTCTAACTGGGAGGGGAGGAGAGCAGGAAACTTTCCCAAGGTTATCCCATAACTACCCACTGCAGGGTTTCTTCCTCTGAAGGAGCTGGTCCCAGGCACTGTTGGAGACAGTATCCGGGCCAAGTGGATTGTGTGTGATCTACTCTGGCCGTTCCTATGTTCTTTGTAAGTCTCTCTCTAGCCTCCTAATCACTTTGGTTTCTCTCCAGTCTGTACCTTCCTGGGAGTGAGGAATCCAGAACTGAACTGGTGTGATCCCCCGGGTTTAGAAGGGGATTATTGCTCCTCACCCCCATTAGGTGTTATGATGGTTCAGCCTGTACAATACAAAATGACACTGGTCTTTTTTATCATTGTATCTCACCAGAAACTCATGTCTGCCTAGCTACCCAGTAAAAACAACAAGGAGTCCAGTGGCACTTTAAAGACTAACAGATTCATTTGGGCATAAGCTTTCGCGGGTAAAAAACCCGCTTCTTCAGATGCATGAAGTGAAAATTACAGATGATGTTGTTTTTGTGGATACAAACTAACATGGCTACTCCCTGATACTAGCTACCCAGTATCATCCTTTGGTCTTTCTCAGCATTCTGGCTTTTCAGGTTTCTTCTTCCTAGTGATCCTCTGCACTTCAGATGTTTTATCACCAGATCTCTTAGCCTGCGTTTTTCTAACTGTAATCTTATTTGGTTGGTCTCCATCCATCTCTCCCTTTTGTATTATTTTTCTGTCCTTAGTGTCTGCAGCTCCTCCTAGTTTATCATCATCCGTTAATTTCATTTTGAGCTGTGTAGCAGTTCTAGGAGTGGAATCTACACTCTGGTGCACAATGAAATTGGCTGCCCAGTAAAAATCCCTACAATTACAAGTGCTGTACTTCTAATTTTAGGGAACATTAAAAATTCATCCAGATATTGAATTCAAAAGCAGCAGGCAGTGAATAAAAATGTATTTTCCACTGCCACATGGATGCACATAAAAACCCTGCCCCTAGACAGGAGATAATAAAAAGAGACAATGAGGGAAATGGAGGGTGGAAAGAATAGAGACAAAACTAGATGGAAAGGAAGAGAAAGAAAAAGGAGATAGATGAAAAGAATGAAAGGAAGAGCTGGAAGGGAAGAAATAAGTGACTATGGATCTGATCTGAATTTTCCAGTTCGAGGGTAATCTGGTCTGGCAGATTGGCTCAGACCCACCTCTGGATTTCAGAGAGTAAGAAGAAAGCAAAAAAAGACAAATACAGCTTCTATGCTATTGAATTGCACTTCGTTCATGCATGTTCTGAAGTTTTGTTGCATTTCTGATATATTTGCTGTGCAGAGAGGTTGTGCGGTCCCTTGGATGGTACACTGGATTAGGATCAAGCAGAGCTGGATTTCTTTCCCGGCTTTGCCACTGATTTCCCATGTGACCATAGGAAAGTCACTTTGCTCTCTGTGCCTCGGTTTAACTTCATAACCTGTCTGTTTGGAATGACACATGCATCATGTGTCTGTGCAGCACCTGCCAGAATAGGGCCTGATCTCACGACTGTCATACAAATCACGATGATTTCCTGAGAGACGTACTGTAGCTCCATATGTGGAGGGGCAAGCTATGGGGATTGAAGTCTTATTACTCGTTAGTGTTGGAACATGAACGTTAAAGATGACATGCCACAGCACCAGGGCGTTTTGAACTGGGATAGAGAGGGAGGCTTGAAAACCCACTAATTTAAATATTATGGGCTGAACAAGTGGTGGAAATAGAAATGAGGACAGTCAGTCCCAGCTGGCTGGCATCAGCCTGGACAGCTTGCCCTGCTCTCACCAGGAAAATCAGCCCGCCGGGTACCCAGATGGCAAATGGGAGGTCTCTCCCCCCCCACTTCTGGCAGTTGTGGATTCTAGTTAATTAATGTTAATGTTAATAATATTGAACTTGCTTAAACTATTTTATATAATGAGGTTCAATAATTGGTTGCCTGCTGCTCTGAATTGCTGCATTTCATCTCACAGAGCCCCCTCTCCTCTTTTCTTCTGTACCTATTGGGGGCTGGGACACCAAGATGCGGGCTCGCTGTCGGTATTCCCAGGTACAGTGCTTATTCCTCTGACCAGCGATGATTAAAGGGGGACAATTGCCCTGAGCTCAGGGGCACCCACAAAACATCTGTAAGTGGGGTGAAATGGGAGGAGGTGGGGCCCCAGCAAACATGATGTATTGGGGCCCCAAATATCTCTCGATGGCCCTGCCTGTGACTGGAAGCTTATTCCTCACATAGGGCCGGATTGTGCTACCCTTCTGACCTCTCTGCCCTTCTGTTTGCATCTTGATTTAAGCTCTTTAAACAAAAAGACACTGGCCCAATGCCTGGCACAATGGTCCCTGACTGGAGCATGCTACTATAATCCAAAACAAATCACCTCCTCATTAATGTCAATGGATCTGCTCACCTGAGCTCTTCCGTGTGAGTGAACGTTGCAGAATTGGGCCTTGGAAAGTCTCCTTGCATGCTGAATTGTCAATACAAACATTATATCCAGCACCCCCTATCTACAGGAGGTAAATACCTCTCGAGTGCGTGCTTCCTTCTATTTCCAGCTGGGAAGAAGTTGATTCTAAAATACACCGCTTTCTACCACTTACATTGGCCTCCACAGAATTCCACGAGCAACACCCCGATTCCTGGCTCAGTAAAGGCTTGGTACCCAGTGGAAGGTCCCCAGGAACGTCTTTGAGGGCCTGTCACGAATGTACTTCCAAATCTTACACAAGACAGGTCCTAGGGGATGACTTCCCTGACCTGGCTTCTTAAAGCTTGTAGAAATGAAAAGATGGTTCCTCTCCCTCTGAAAATCTTCCATCCTCTGCCTAGGTGGCAAAGACAATGGCAGCCCCCATCTTTTTCTGGGTTGAGGGGCTAATTTTTTTTGATGGATATTTTTTTAAATAATTTTTTAGGCCAGAAGAGATCCTTGTGATCATCTTCTAGTCTGACCTCCTGTAGAACAGGCCATCGACTCTCTCCCAGTGATTCCTGCACTAGGGCAGATCTCTTTAGAAGACCTCCAGTCCTGAATTAAAGACGGCAAGGGACAGAAAATCCATCATATCCCTTGGAAAATGGTTCCACTGGTTAATCACCCTCTTGCTTAAAAATTTGCACCTTTTCCCCCAATTTGAATTTGCCAACTTCCAGCCATTGGATCTCCTTCTGCCTTTGCTAGATTAAAAGAGCCCTCTCCTCGCTATAGTTTTCTCCCCATGTAGATACTTACAGACTGCGATCAAATCATCTATTATCCTTCTTCTCTTTGGCAGTCTAAATAGATTGAGCTCCTTAGATCGGTCACTGTAAGGTGGATTTTCCAGTCCTCAAATAATCCTTGTGACTCTTTCTATATCCTTTTTGAAATACGGACCATCCCCTTAACATAGCTGTGTTGCAGCAAGGCCCTGTATTCCAGCAGAAATACAAGTTCCTTTGTTTTGCCAACTGGGCACCGTCACCCAGTTGGTTGTGGTTGGAGTGTGGTTATGTGGAAACAGCTCCCTCTTGAGTCGTTTGTCACAGTGAAGTGCCTGCTTTTAGGTGGCTATAATTTGGGGAATCAATGGCTCAGCAGGAGCTCTTCACTTCCTCTCCCATGATTCTCTCTGCAGGAAGCACCTATGGAAATCTTTAGAAGTGCTTATTTGACCTCCAGGTTTTGGTATAAACAACCTGGCCAAGTCTTCTCTTTCTGCAGATCTTTCCTGACTAATAGAGGCCTTTGTTCTCAGCAGAGCTTTGCACACTACAGTTCACTCGTCTCGTATATCTAAAAGCCCAGTTATTATAGATGTCTTGCTAGGAGACTGCTCTAAAGATTTGTATGGGGCCCATTATAGCTTCAGCAGGTGCTCCTAGCTAGAATGGGAACCGCAATACATCATTTCAATGAACCCAGTCTGTACCCCTAGCATGAGAGCAAGCTTAATCTTGACTTTATCTTCTTGTGCTTCATTGTATTTAGAGCGAGGTGTTTTTCTGTCATTATTTTTCTATTTTCTTGGGAGGCAGCCATTTCCTCCAAATGCCTGCTGCCAGTAAAGGAATATCCCGCGATTTGCTTTTCAATAGTACCTCATTAAAAGTTAGTGGTAGTCATACAGGTGCAAATAATTCTAACAACAATTGCTCTGCATTCAGCAGGAACAAAAAGACACCCACCACTCCTCTCTGCCAATCTGAAACAAGGAGGAAATAGGTTACTATCATTTAAAGATAATCTCTTTTAAATCCCTCACCTGCCAAACCCTCCTAGAAAAGTCAATCCTTGTCCAGCAGAAGCCAGTTTACTGCAGTGTCCACTGGCAGCCTGACTTTCAGCAACTATTTAAGCTGTTTAATCTAAAATTGCCATGTGCAGGTTCTGGTATAACCCCTTGAAGTGGTTCCTGAGAATGTCAAACTTCACTCTGAATAGCAGGCAGCAACACCATGACCCAGCAGACTGTAACACAGAGGCTTGTTTGGTTCAGATCCATTTATAATAAGCTGGATTTGCCATCTGTGAGGACAAGAGCTGTGTCCAACAATGGAACGGCTTGAAAGAGGACAGGTCACGAAAAAGCGACCGTGCGACGCGGAAGTGTTCCCATGTTCCGTGTGATGTGAACATCAAGTCTCTTAACAGTGTTTGGAAAGAGCCAAGTTTACGCGTCCAATCTGTCAGTTTATTGCAATAGTATATCAAGTTCTTTCCAGCTAGGCATCCCAAAGACTAAAGCTGCCAACGACTGTAAACAATCTGTTGCACTTTTTAAAACAGGGCAATATCTTCCCAAGAGATCGGTGCAGTGCATGAAAATAACAGGCAGAAGCTATGGGGTGAACAGAAATACACAGGCTGCAGCATATTGTTATCCTTTTTTGGCTCAAGCTGTTAGCCAGTTTTCAGGGTCCTGGGGGTGAGTTGTTTAGGAGGAGAAATTGGTGATGGAGTCAGATATTTCTTGGATACAATTGCTTGCTTACAAAGACCGTACAAAGTCCCGGTTTTCTGAACACAGTAGGAATCAAACATGAGCCAAGAAGCTGTCTCCTAGTTCCAAGCCTCTTTCAGCCAGCACTCTGCCCAAAAAGCTCTCTGGAACTCTCTCAGGGCTTCTCTAGCTGTTCCCGGAGCTTCTTTTACTCTTTCTACGTATGCTTCTGTGCTTTCTTGCCTGCCTGCCTGCCTGCCCCGCCCCCTCAGCTGCAATGAAAATAAATCCTCTGCCCGCGCATTTACATTCAGCCCTGAGTCAACTCCCACATAGTTCAAATTCCTGGGCAGCCTGATCTGTGGTCCATGCTTTGGGTGGTGGCTCCTATTGTTTCAGCTATCCCTATTCAAAGTGGTGTTTTACTTGTTCCCTCCTTTAGCTGCAATGGAGAGCTGCCCACCAGCTTCAGAGAGGCTTCTCCCAGCATAACACCACCCTTGTCTCAACCCCACCCATTATCTCAACGGTGTCCAACATGGTGGCGTCCTCAATGACCCATTCCAGACAGAAAGAAAAGAAATAATGTATCCAATGATGAATGATACCAGCATAACTATTCAGGGTTGCCAACCCTCCAGAATTGTCCTACATTCTCCAGGAATTAAAGATTAATCGTGAATTAAAGATTGTCATGTGATGAAACCTACAGGAATATGTCCAACCAAAATTAGCAACCCTAAACTATTTACATAGCATTTTTCGGTCACAATATTTCCACGTCACCAACCCAGAGTGCTGGTACTCCATCCAAATCTCCTTGGAGTTTTCCCTTCCTTCCTGACTTCCTTTCAGCCACCTGGGAAGTGCCTCTTTCAATAGGCCCTTGAGCAGTGGCTAGTGTTTCTGTGAAAGCTGCTGGTTGGGACAGATCCTGCCCATTCCATTAGAATGGAGAGGTCATCTGTCACAACCTTTCCAGCCTCAGCTATAGTCTCACTTGCTGGGGGTATGTCAAGGCTGTATCCCTACTTTGAACTTTAGGGTACAAATGTAGGGGCCTGCATGAAAACTGCTAAGCTTATCTACCAGCTTAGCTCTGGTCCGCTGCCACCATCTTAAGAATTCCCTCCCTGGGAAGCCTTGAGAAACCTTTCACCAATTCCCTGGTGAATACAGATCCAAACTGCTTGGATCTTAAACAAGGAGAAATTGACCCTTCCCCCCTCCTTCCTTTCACCAACTCCTGGTGAATACAGATCCAAACCCCCTTTGGATCTTAAAACAAGGAGAAATCAATCAGGTTCTTAAAAAGAAGGCTTTTAATTAAAGCAAAAGGTAAAAATCATCTCTGCAAAATCAGTATGGAAAATAACTTTACAGGGTAATCAAACTTAAAGAGCTCAGAGGAATCCCCTCTGTCTTAGGTTCAAAGTATAGCAAACAAGATAAGCACTCTGGTAAAAGGTACATTTACAAGTTGAGAAAACAAAGTAAATCTAAGACGCCTTGCCTGGCTTTTACTTACAATTTTGAAATAAGAGAGACTTGTTTAGAAAGATGGGGAGAACCTGGATTGATGTCTGGTCCCTCTCAGTCCCAAGAGCGAACAACCCCTTAAACAAAGGACACACACAAAAGCCTTTCCCCCCCCAAGATTTGAAAGTATCTTGTCCCCTCATTGGTCCTCTGGGTCAGGTGTCAGCCAGGTTACCCGAGCTTCTTAACCCTTTACAGGTAAAAGGATTTTGGAGTCTCTGACCAGGAGGGATTTTAGTACTGTACACAGAGAGCTGTTACCCTTCCTTTTATAGTTATGACACGCCCCCCAAATCACAGATAGTGTTGGACGTTTGGTTCCACACTGGCTGTGATTTCTTTCCTGGAGCTCTAGGAGAAAACAGAGTTAATAAGACACACGTACCTTTAGACATACTACTGATTATATAAAAACTAACGATATGTTTCATTCCAAAAACAATTGTTAACCAGTTAACTCTGGGAAACTTTCCCGGGAGAGTGCATCAGCCACTTTGTTAGAAGCTCCCGAAATGTGTTGTATTTCAAAATCAAAATCTTGGAGAGCTAAACTCCACCGAAGAAGTTTTTTGTTATTTCCCTTGGCGGTATGAAGCCACTGTAGCGCAGCATGGTCTGTTTGTAGTTGGAAACGCCGTCCCCAAACATATGGGCGTAGCTTTTCTAGCGCGTACACAATGGCGTAGCATTCCTTTTCGCTGATTGACCAGTGGCTTTCCCTCTCAGACAGTTTCTTGCTGAGAAACACGACAGGATGGAATTCTTGATCTGGTCCTTCCTGCATTAAAACTGCTCCCACGCCTCGCTCGGAAGCATCTGTGGTTACTAGGAACGGTTTGTCAAAGTCTGGGGCCCTTAGCACAGGGTCAGACATGAGTGTTGCCTTAAGCTGGTTAAAGGCCTTTTGACACTTATCAGTCCACTGAACTGTATTTGGCTGTTTCTTTCTGGTTAGGTCTGTCAGCGGGGCGGCGATTTGGCTGTAGTGTGGTACAAATCGCCTATAATATCCGGCCAAGCCTAAGAAGGATTGGACCTGTTTCTTTGACTTTGGAACCGGCCACTTTTGGATAGCATCCACTTTGGCCTGTAGGGGATTTATAGTTCCTTGACCCACCTGGTGCCCCAGGTACGTCACTCTGTTTTGGCCTATTTGACACTTTTTAGCCTTAAGAGTTAGTCCTGCCTGCCGGATGCGCTCGAAGACTTTTTTCAGGTGCTCCAGGTGTTCTGTCCATGAATCAGAAAAAATGGCCACATCATCGAGGTAGGCAACTGCAGATTCTCCCAATCCTGCTAGGAGACCATCTACAAGTCTTTGGAAGGTGGCGGGTGCATTTCGCAACCCGAAAGGGAGTACATTGAATTCATACACCCCTGCCTGGGTGACGAAGGCTGACCTTTCCTTAGCGGGTTCATCTAGTGGTACTTGCCAGTACCCTTTGGTTAAGTCTAAAGTAGAGATGAATTGGGCATGTCCCAATTTTTCCAATAGCTCATCTGTGCGTGGCATTGGATAGTTGTCAGGACGAGTTACAGCATTTAGCTTACGGTAGTCCACGCAAAAGCGTATTTCCCCATCTGGTTTGGGAACTAGAACCACTGGAGATGCCCATGCACTGGTAGAGGGGCGGATTATACCCATCTGTAGCATGTCCTGGATCTCCCTTTGTATAGCCGCTTGGGCATGAGGTGACTCCCGGTAGGGTGGGGTTCTAAGTGGGTGAGCATTACCTGTGTCAATGGAGTGGTATGCCCATTCGGTCCGCCCTGGAGTGGCTGAGAAAATCGGTGCAAAGCTTGTGCACAGCTCCTTTATCTGCTGTCGCTGCAGACGTCCCAGGGTCGTGGAGAGGTTCACCTCTTCCACGCCACCATTCCTTTTTCCTTCATAGTAGACACCTGCAGGCCACTCCGCGTCATCAGTTTCCTGGGCTGTAAACTGGCAAACGTTTAATTCTCTAGAATAAAAGGGCTTAAGAGAATTAACATGGTATACCTTAGGCTTTATGTTGGAGGTGGGGGAGGCTATGAGATAGTTAACAGCTCCTAGGCGCTCCTGGACCGTGAATGGTCCTTCCCACGACGCTTCCATTTTATGGGCCTGGAGCGCCTTTAAGACCATGACTTGGTCTCCTACTTTGAAGGACCGTTCTCTGGAATGTTTATCATACCAGGCCTTTTGCTCTTCCTGAGCATCCTTTAGGTTTTCTTTAGCAAGGGCTAAAGAGTGTCGGAGGGTGTTTTGTAGGTTGCTTACAAAGTCTAGAATGTTAGTTCCTGGAGAAGGCGTAAACCCCTCCCATTGCTGCTTCACCAACTGTAATGGCCCCTTAACCTCGCGGCCATACACAAGTTCAAATGGTGAAAACCCTAAACTGGGATGTGGTACAGCCCTGTAGGCAAAAAGCAACTGCTGCAACACTAGGTCCCAATCATTGGAGTGTTCATTTACGAATTTACTTATCATGGCCCCCAAAGTTCCATTAAACCTCTCCACTAGACCATTGGTTTGATGGTGATGAGGGGTGGCAACCAAGTGATTCACCCCATGAGCTTCCCACAGGTTTTTCATGTTCCCTGCCAGGAAATTAGTTCCCGAATCTGTAAGTATGTCGGAGGGCCACCCTACCCTGGCAAAAATGTCTGCTAATGCCTGGCACACACTTTTAGTCTTGGTGTTGCTTAAGGGTACAGCTTCCGGCCATCGGGTAGCAAAATCCATGAAAGTCAGTACGTACTGCTTTCCTCTGGGTGTCTTCTTTGGGAAAGGACCCAGAATATCCACAGCTACTCGCTGAAATGGGACCTCAATTATGGGTAGTGGCTGGAGAGGGGCTTTAACCTGGTCTTGGGGCTTTCCCACTCGTTGGCACACCTCACAAGACCGGACATAATTAGCAACGTCCTTGCCCATTCCCTCCCAGTGGAAGGACTTCCCCAACCGGTCTTTGGTTCTGTTCACCCCAGAATGGCCACTGGGATGATCATGGGCTAAGCTCAAGAGTTTTACCCGATACTTAGTGGGAACTACCAGCTGTCTTTGAGGATGCCAGTCTTCCTGGTGCCCACCAGAAAGAGTTTCCTTGTATAAAAGTCCTTTTTCTACAACAAACCGGGATCGGTTAGAAGAGCTGAGAGGCGGTGGGGTGCTCCGTGCCGCTGCCCAAGCTTTTTGAAGGCTGTCATCTGCTTCCTGCTCGGCCTGGAACTGTTCCCTTGATGCTGGAGACATCAGTTCCTCCTTGGACTGTGGACTGGGGCTTGGTCCCTCTGGAAGCGATGCAGGTGCTGGGGCTTTTCCCATTGACTGTGAACCGCTGTCCGCTGGTGCACTATGTGGTATTTCAGGCTCTGGCTGAGCCTCTTGGGTAGGGTTATCTGCTGCTTCCGCCAGTTTAGGCTCGCTGGTGCCCTCTGGCATTGGAGTTGTAGACGGGGTTGCAAGCGCTGGACTCAGTGCTGGCAATGGTTCTGGTGCTGGTTGCGTTGCCAGTTCCGGTTCTGGGACTGGTTTTGGCTGGGTCTTTGGGATTGGATTCACTACGGCTGTTGCAGTCGTTGGCAGGGGATCCGGTTCCACCACCTGTGTTTGGGTCTCCGGTAACACCGACGGGGTCCTGGTGGACGGCTCAGGAACAGGGATGGGGGTGAAAGCTTGCTTAGCCTGGCTGCGGGTGACTATTCCCACCCTCTTGGCTAGCTTCACGTGGTTGGCCAAGTCTTCCCCCAGCAGCATGGGAATGGGATAATTGTCATAGACTGCAAAAGTCCACATTCCTGACCAGCCCTTGTACTGGACATGCAACTTGGCTGTAGGCAAGGTTACAGACTGTGACACGAAGGGTTGAATTGTCACTGTAGCCTCCGGGTTGATGAGTTTGGGGTCCACTAGGGATTGGTGGATAGTTGACACTTGTGCCCCAGTGTCCCTCCAAGCGATAAACTTCTTTCCGCCCACTCTCAAGGTTTCCCTTCGCTCCGAGGGTATGAGAGAGGCATCTGGGTCTGAGGTTCTTTGGTGTGATTGGGGTGTAATGAACTGTAATCGGTTGGGTTCTTGGGGCAGTGAGCCTTTATGTGCCCCAGTTCATTACATTTAAAACATCGCCCTGCTAAGGTATCACCGGGGCGATGTTGGTTGATGGAGACTGGTGTGGTGGGGTGAGAAGGCGTCTGGGGTTTCCCTTGGGATGTGGGTGGGGCCTTGGGTTGTCCCCGGTGATAAGGTTTTGTTTCGGTTTGCCCCTTCTGATATTCGCTCCAACTGCTACTAGCTTTTTTCTTTTCTGTCACCTCCACCCATTTGGCTCCAATCTCCCCCGCCTCGGTTACAGTTTTGGGCTTCCCATCTAGGATGTACCTTTCTATTTCCTCAGGAACACCCTCTAAAAACTGCTCCATTTTTACTAGGGAAAGCAGATCTTCCAGAGATTTAACATTTGCTCCTGATACCCAGGCATCACAATTTTTGTCAATGTGGTAGGCATGCCGGGTAAATGACACATCTGGTTTCCACCTTAGGGCTTGGAACCGCCGACGGGCATGCTCGGGTGTTAGCCCCATTCTGAGTCTGGCCTTGTTTTTAAAAAGTTCATAACTGTTCATGTGTTCCTTAGGCATTTCAGCCGCCACTTCTGCTAAGGGTCCACTGAGCTGCGGCCTCAGCTCTACCATGTACTGGGTTGGAGGGATGTCGTATCCAAGGCAGGCCCTTTCAAAATTTTCTAAGAAGGCCTCAGTATCATCGCCTGCCTTGTAGGTGGGGAATTTCCTGGGATGGGAAGTGGTACTTGGAGAGGAATTGTTAGGATGGTCTGATGCATCCTGCTTAGCACTTGCTGCTTCCAGTTCATGCTTCCTTTCTTTTTCTCTCGCCTCCTCTTTGGCTTTTTCCAGCTCCATCTCTCTCTTGTGGGCCTCCTCTTTGGCTTTCTCCTCTCTTTCATGGGCCTCCTGTTTGGCTTTTTCCTCGAGTTTTTTAATTTGAAGTAGTCTCTGATGTTTTTTCTCATTTTCTTCTGCTTCTAATCTGGCCAGTTCTAGTTTGCTAGCTGCTTCACTGGTAGTCATTTTCCTGGTTTTCTTGTGCTGGGTCTCACCCTCTGCAGTTGACTGAAACTGGGATGTATTTAGCTCAGGCTCCTGCTGAGTGCTGCTGAGTTAACAGAGAGTTTCTAACTAGCTACTTCCGAGGATGTAAAAAAGAAAAAAAACACAATTCAGCTTGTAAATTATCTTTACCAGTTGTTTGCTCATTAATTGAACCCTTCTCTTAACAAAGGACCTTGTAAAAAAAACTTAACACCTCTGCCTTCAGGCAAGGAGAGATAAGATATGCATCTACCTTCAGCTCTGCTTTCCAAGCAGCTAGAAGGAAAAAAAAAAATCTTACTGGCTTTTGGGTTTAAAACGATCCCACCGCTGTGCCACCATGTCAAGGCTGTATCCCTACTTTGAACTTTAGGGTACAAATGTAGGGGCCTGCATGAAAACTGCTAAGCTTATCTACCAGCTTAGCTCTGGTCCACTGCCACCATCTTAAGAATTCCCTCCCTGGGAAGCCTTGAGAAACCTTTCACCAATTCCCTGGTGAATACAGATCCAAACTGCTTGGATCTTAAACAAGGAGAAATTGACCCTTCCCCCCTCCTTCCTTTCACCAACTCCTGGTGAATACAGATCCAAACCCCCTTTGGATCTTAAAACAAGGAGAAATCAATCAGGTTCTTAAAAAGAAGGCTTTTAATTAAAGCAAAAGGTAAAAATCATCTCTGCAAAATCAGTATGGAAAATAACTTTACAGGGTAATCAAACTTAAAGAGCTCAGAGGAATCCCCTCTGTCTTAGGTTCAAAGTATAGCAAACAAGATAAGCACTCTGGTAAAAGGTACATTTACAAGTTGAGAAAACAAAGTAAATCTAAGACGCCTTGCCTGGCTTTTACTTACAATTTTGAAATAAGAGAGACTTGTTTAGAAAGATGGGGAGAACCTGGATTGATGTCTGGTCCCTCTCAGTCCCAAGAGCGAACAACCCCTTAAACAAAGGACACACACAAAAGCCTTTCCCCCCCCAAGATTTGAAAGTATCTTGTCCCCTCATTGGTCCTCTGGGTCAGGTGTCAGCCAGGTTACCCGAGCTTCTTAACCCTTTACAGGTAAAAGGATTTTGGAGTCTCTGACCAGGAGGGATTTTAGTACTGTACACAGAGAGCTGTTACCCTTCCTTTTATAGTTATGACAGGGTAGTCATGCTGAAATTGTGTCTCTCTGATACCGTCTCACTATTCCTTATGGATAACTTTGAGTTTAGTCTTGAGACCCAACTGTGCCCTATACACGACTTCGTTTATTCGGGTCAATACTGTTTAGGTCCCTCCCAAGGTTTATCTAACTAAGGGCGCCTGCCCTTCTTTCCTCCTAGGATTGTGGAACCAGACCCGTTCCCCTCTTAAGTTTCCCTGTATGACCTTACATCATCCTGCCTCTTCATTTTATCAGAAACTAACTCAAACTTTCCCTAGGGTGTGAGCGTCTAGAACTTTGGATTGTAGCATTTCTACATAGTCCAAATCCTCCCCCGCCCCTCAGGAACTCCATACAAGAGATTTGCTGGGGTCCTTAGCTCATACCCAAACATGAGTGCTGGGATACACTTTGTACTCTCATTGATGGCTGCTCTATAAGCCATGTTAGGGCTTCCCCTCACCCTCCCTTGGTTCTTGTCACGAAGACGGAAAGCAGAGGACCGGAGTCCGAAGTGCAGACAATGTGATGTTTATTGGGGTTACCAAGCAAGCATAATCTTCAGCTCTGTACCCCAGTAGAGTTTTTCCTATCCCCCTCCTCTTTTTCTTAGCAGGCTCAATTATACCTGTGGTGCACGCCCCTGGCACCCCTCTTTACAATTTATCGTCATATTCTGTTTTGAAGGGTTGTGAGTCTGGGGGCTTTGGTACCACCTCTTTTATACTGCATGGGAGGGGTAGGGAGTGAGGTGGTGTACTGGCCCAGGCCACCTCTCCTTTGGCTTTTAGTGTTTCTTATACCTTCTCCCCCAAGCCCCCTCAGCCCTCCTGACTGGTTGCTTGACCTTGTCTTGAGATAGGAGTCAAGGCAGTCATATATTAAACTCCCACCAAAACCAGCAACCCTTTAGCTCTATTTCTTATCTTTTCTCATTATGCTAACAAACCCCATGTGGCTGGGCAGAAGCAATACAGAGTCTTTGTTCACACAAGTTAGTAAGGATATAAGAATGTCAAAAGTCAAATGGGTAAACAAAACCCCAAATTCTATCTCAGGCAAATATACAGGCCTGAATGCCGTATTCCCATCACTAACAAGCCATTAGAAGGAATGGGGCACGCTGGTCCCACTCCCTTTGGTGCTAGTCTACACAGGTGGCCGGCTGACGTTCAAAAGTTCTATCCCAATCCCAACATATTGTGGGTGTGCTGGGGTGGTGGGAATCTTGTGGATCCCCTAGAATCTCACAAACCTTTTGAAACACTGTGGATTCAAAGTTTTCCCCTGGGTCTGTATGTAACTCACTCAGGACCCCAAATCTGGTGAATTCATTCACTAGGAATCCTGCTGCTGTCACAGCCTCTTGGTTCCTGACTGGGTACGCTTCAGGCCATTTTGTGAAATAGTCCATGGCTACCAACACACATTGCCAGATTCTGTCCCAAGACAAGGCCCAAGCAACTCTATTGAGGCCCCTAAGAGATACAGCTGCAAAAGGGCTCTCCCTGTCTTAGGGGAACCCTTCTTTGCAATGCAAGCATCCCACTTCCTGCACCAGTAATCTACATTCTGCCTGCATTTCACCTGACAGAAACTTTCTCTTCACATGGTAGGTTTTTGCAACCCCATAATGTCCAGCAGTTTTAAAATTGTGACATAACCTCAGAATATCCTCTTACAATGAATCTGGTACAACCAGTGAGCACCTGTACCCATCACCCACTGTTTTTCCTCATCTTCTATGAAATATTTTATCTTTAAACTCCAAACTCTCGGACGAGGACGAGAAAGTTTTGATTCTGGTGTTCTGAGGGATGCTACCTTCCAAGGTGGCTGCATTTACCAAAGGATTTTCCAATTGCACATTATTCTGATATCTGGATCCCCTTTGGGAAGTTTTTAGTTGCTTTGGAGTCCATTCCTGTAATCCCTCATCCCTGAAGTTACAGACTTGATTTGGGGGGAGGACAGGCACCACTTGGCCATCTTTGGCCAGGTCAAACATGAGAGGTGCTGCAACCCCATGCTCCAGGTCATAACACCACTCACTCAAATTTTGAGGGAGTGGGTGTAGGGTTTTATGCTTCCGGGGGTCAAGCTGCTGTTTGGGGGGAGGAGGGCCAACAGAGGGGAAGAGTTAGGGTCAGGGTGTGTGGGGGAAGTCTATTGCCCCCTTACTTTAAATGGCGCTCTGCAACCACATCCACCATCCCACGAGATGAACCAGGAACTCTTTCCTTCTGCAAATTATAGGGAGAAGGGAGACACCCAGTTCTTCCTGAGCACACTCCTTCCATTAAGCAACTAATTTCCTGCTTGTGCCCAGGCCTGCGTGTTAGGGAGGTCATACCACTGTAGCTTTTCCAATCATCACCAAGCTGCCCCTCAGGAGTTCTCCATCTAAAGAGCCCTACCTGGGAAGCATGGTCTATCCTCTGGGCACATACCCACACCCTTCAGGCATGTCTTTACTCTATTGGCTTTATCTGTGCCTCACCATCGACACAGTTATTTATACCCATGCTAGGAGGGTTATGTGTGATGTTCCCTACACACCACTGAAAGAATCCTGCAGTGTAGACGCTCCCTTAGTGTGGGAATGCCTACCCGTGCTACATTTACACCTCAATTTGCTGTGTAGACATACTCTAGGTTTCTTTTCTGCCGCACCATCAGAGCTGGTCAGCTCAAGTTGGCTGCTAGAAATTCCCTTTCTGTCCATCTTGTCAGCCATTCATTTGGGCTATGAAGTTGAACTGAGCCAAATAAGCCGCCTAGAGTGTTTCACCTTCAAAGAGAGCTCAAATAATGAACAAAAAGTAAGACAATCTGTCCTCTCTCCTCTGAGCCTCTGAGGGTTACAAAATGCTTAGCCAAACATCTGGAGTTGGGGGTGGTGGCTAACGGGACCATGGCCCACCCATTTTTTGACCAGGACAAACCTGAGTGGCGCTGCAATCCCATGCATCAGGCCAGAACGCTACTCACATAAATGTTTTTACCCCAGGGCCCTTTTGATCATGAGCTCCCGTCTGGTGCAGTTAGAAATTTCTAGCACATTGAGATGTCAGATGCATACTATAGGGCCAGATCCGCAGCTGGCATACACAGGCGCAGCTCCACGGAAGTCAGGTTCCTTCTCCGACACAGTGCTCTGAAGTGTTGTCACTTACACCTCCTGAGTGCCTGCCCCTTACTGTTTAATGGACTCATCTCAGCCTCCAGCTGTTCAGAAATCTACCATCCACTTACACATCTTTAATTCCTTTGTCTGGGAACAAAACCTTTAGCTAGCTGTGAAATAACCTGCCACCGCCAACTTCATCGATTGCCCCATCTGACACTTTACCTGGGGCTTTCTGATCATCTCCTGTAGCTTAGTTACCTTTGTAGCCTCTCTCGAAATGAATAAAGAAAACGACCTGCCTCACTCACCTGCTGGATTTACATACTTGTCGTGCTGTTTTGTGCAATGTCAGTTTCATCAGTGGCTTAGAAGCCTTAGGACGTTGCACGGCTGCTGTTAATCAATGAGCCCTCTTGTGTCACTCGGTGACTGCGCTCTGCAGGGATGTGCTTCACATCATTCTCTGTTTGCTGCATTATGTGTATGTTAGTGCATAGCAAAGCGAACATACCTTGTTCTTTTTGCCCTGTGACCTGGAAAAGAGAGTGAGAGAGGGACAAAGAGGACTGGAAAGAGAGAACTGAAAAAAAGGGGTCAATCTTGGGAGCACTTCCTCATTAATGTGACATCCACAGAATATCCTGGGAAGGGGGCCGGGAGCCGGAGAAATACAGTACTGCAAATGGCAAATCTGGGTGTGCCCTCACCCCCTCTAGTGCAACAGTGATGCTGCCTCGGAGCCACACAGGCACGTAATTTTGTATTTAATTATCAGGTCAGACCTATGCTTGGGCTTAGTGTCAAACCTGCTGCCCAGAATGAGGCTGATGCATTGAGCGGTGAGAGGTGATGCATGGCTTACAACCTCGACGAGATGATTTTCCAGATCGCCTGGTGATTGCTCAAGTAATATGTGGGCTATAGGGAGGCTGAAAGCCCAGGTGGGAGAGGTTAGAATCAGATCCTGCCCCGAAACAGGCAAAAAGACAGAGCACTTGGAGAATCTGCTAAGAGCAAGAGCTCTGGGCTGGGAACGCCCCAGGAGAGAGAGATTCCTGAGTTGCTACATGGTGGGAAGATTCAGTTTCATTGATGTGAAAGAAGGGCTAACGGGAGCTTTTCCATCGACATTGTCACTAGACATTGAAACTGGCTTTACCCATGAAGGAAAGTTCTAGGGAACTAGTGAACCTGAAACGGAGGAGGAGTTAGCCAGCCAAAGGAATTGTGGAAGCAGCTAGGAGACCAGAGAGGCAAGTTCTAGTCACCTCCCAGGCCAATGGCTCGGACGAGGAAGATGCACTTTTCAATAACATCTCTGGAAAGGAAAGCTTGGAGCGTGTTCTGGTATGCGATTTCTCGACACATTCAGAGTGGCCGTTTAATGAGAAGATACACAAGGAAATTAACCGGCATAGCTATAGGGGAATAAGCCATTCTGTTACAGCTATGCTGGATAACCACTCAGGTGGATGCTCTATTCTGGAATGAAAATGACTTAATTCCAGAATAATTCCTCTGCTTCCAGAATGGAGCATCCGCTCGGGGAATTATTTCAGCCTAGCAAGAGTGGAAAGGCTTATTCTTCTATAGCGATGCCGGAGGTTTTCCCCGTGTAGACTATGCATCTGCTGGCATGTGATTAGAAGAACTCAGATAGGCCAGGCAGCAATGGGACATGAGGACAGAGAGGAAAAGGCCTGTGTATTTGCAGATGTCAAGGCCAAATTTTCAACCAGGCTTCAGTTTTGCCTCCCTTTTGTGGGTGCAACTTGGGCTTCATCTACATTACTCGCTAGGGGTGCGATCGGTCCCCTGCTCGTGTGCACGGACTCGCACTGGTTCTCACTCAGCTCGCACAAGTATAAATCGCAGCGTAGCTGCAGCGGCACGGCACGCAGAGGCACGAGTGAGCCACGCCGAGTACACACCCACCAGTTTCAGAAAGGCTTGTGTTTGGCATGACTCGGCCCTGCCTGCGATACTGCGGCTACGCTGTTCTTTTAGACTCGTGCCTGATGTGAGCTAGTGGGACTATGTGTGCACACGAGCAGGGGAATCACCCCCCATAGCACATAGCGTAGACAGACTTATACTCCCAAATCAAAGGTAAGTGCAAAAGCTTGTTCCCATGAATTGCAGGTGATGCAGTGATGGGGCCTGGGCTGGGTGCTCATGCAGGGGTAGAAGGGAGTGTAGGACCGTCCCTTCCCCTTTGGGGGTAACCTGTCACGGGGGTTGGGTCTGCAGGAGTAAGGTGAGCGTGCTTGCTTCCCCCGCCTGCAGAGGTGAACAGGGAGTGGTGGGGGAATGGGTGGAGCCTTGGCGTTGCCCCCTCAGACATGCCAGCCATGGTGGGGGAGGAGGGCTAGGCCAGCAGCAAGTCCTTATCCCCCTGCAGCAAGGGGGAGCGGGGAGGGCATTGCCCCCCTGGGATGGTCCCGGGTTGCTCTTCGCTGCATGCTGGGGACACAGTCTAGCCCTCCAGCTACTGACATCTGCAGCCAGTCAGTTGTGGGGGGGGGGGGGGTCCCAAGACATAGGTGGAAGAGCCCATTTAAACCATGGTTTTTGCAATAATGGGGTTGAATTTCCAACGAAACAAGCCCCACTGATATTTCCTAACCTCCAGTTAAGCCATGGCCAGAAGAGGAAAACAGGCCGGGGCACGCAGTCATTGCTCAGTGCAGACCAGAAGCGACGAGGTGGGGGATACGTGTCGGGGAGAACAATGTACCAGGTGCTATCTCACGACGCGCAGTCTCTGGCAAACCAAAGGGCTCACGTATTGATGGGACACGTCAGCCGGGATGGAGTTCCACGTTACACTGAAACCCCCTCTTCACTGTAGTGCGCTGAACGTTTCATGCTGCTGCTTTTGGACCTTCTCAACGGAACGGGCCACCGCACCACCTTGTGCAGCAAACCCCAGTGAGGATCCCCTGTTGAGGAGAGGGACAGAGCAGTAGTTCCTACACCCCCTGCTTCCTGGCAGCCTGGTTCCAAGAGAGCAGGGCCACCAGTGAGTCCTCTTGCTGTGGCTCCCCGGGGGCCCACTTTGGAGAACTGTCAGCTGGCAAGGGGGCACAGCTCCAGGCTGTATGACGTTTCCTGGAAAGCACCTGTGGGGCTGGCAGGGGCGGGGTGGGAGGGATGGGAAGGAGGTGATTGTCCCTGACATAGGGTACCTGGTCCCTTAAATGAATTGGCCCAGTTCTCCTGTCCCAGCCCAGGTGCACCCTGATTTGGTGTAATGAGGAGGCTGGGGCTGCCCCTGGGAGTTATAAATGAGACAGCCTAAAGGCAGGGAGGGCTCAGACTGCACAGTCCAGAGTGGGAGAGGCCAGAACGCCAGGCTCTTGGGGGTACAGAGAGCTCAGGAGAGCTCAGCTAGGCTGAGAGCTTCAGGGCTGGGAGGCTTGGGAAAGAGGGAGCGGTGGGTCCCCTAGTGTGCAATGGAGCCAGTTCAGGCTGCTGAGAGCAGAAGGCATTTGGGGTGTGGGGGTCAGAGAGCTGGAGATGGCTGAAGGCTGAGAGCAACAGCGGGAGGTGTCTGTTGGCTCTCTGAGCTGGAGACTGAAGGGGGCTGATTGATGACTATGTTGAACAGCACAGATCCCTGCTAATTACTTCTTGTAGTGGTGCAGGTGGCCCACTCCAGCAGGGGGTGGGGCAGAAGCAGCCAGGGAGGCTGTGGAAACCTGCAGCTAATTAGGGCGAGGCTTGTTAGGAGCCAGACAGGAGGCAGCTGCTGGGGCAGCCCAGGTATAAGGAGCCGCCCATCAGAGCAGAGGGGAGTCTCTCCCTGACCAGCAAGGGAGGAGGAGGACTGGCTCCCAGGGATAGCACCTGAGCCAGAGCAGTGCTGGGCAGGTTCAGGGGAGTGGAGGGTGAGCTCTGGCCTGTTACTTGCTAGGCTGCAGGTCCCTGCCAGGAAAGGCCAAGAAGGTGCAAGGGCCAAGGGGAAGTGGCCCAGGGATGATAGGCAGACAAGGGGAGAGAAGGAGGGCAGAGAGAGGCTGCTGCTAGAGGGTCCCTGGGTCATGACCCGGAGTAGCGGGTGGTCCTGGGTTCCCCCCCTGCACTGCACCTGGCCGTGGAGGACCATGGCCAATACAGACTGCAACTTGCCCCTGAAGTGAGGGGCTAGACTTTGGGTTGTGGTTGGCCCCTGTGGTGGGTGCTGTGACCCCTGGAAAGGGGGGTGAGAAAGAAGTAGTG
Source organism: Emys orbicularis (assembly GCF_028017835.1). NCBI lineage: Eukaryota > Metazoa > Chordata > Testudines > Emydidae > Emys > Emys orbicularis. The sequence continues at coordinate 6,651,961 of NC_088686.1, read as the reverse complement.
GGCACTGCCGGAGGGCAGAGCCCTGAAGAGGACACCGCTGAGCGGGGGAGCAGTGTAGGTCTGAAACAGCAGAGTAGAGCAGACAATGGGCAAGACACCACCTGCAGAGGGTGCTCCTGAGCTGGACTGAGCTAATTCCTGGGGCAACCAGCAGGAGGCACCAGCGGTGGTGAGTCCTGACCCCGTTACACTTCTTCACTATGGAAACTGACCATTTATTCCTACTATGTTTTCTTACTTTTTAACCAGTTACTGATGAGAGGACCTTCCCTCTTATCCTGTGACTGGTTACTTTGCTTAGATGTTCCCACCTCTAAAATGGGGACAATGGTACTGACTTCCTTTGTACCTACTGATGAAAAGGGCCACATAAGAGCCAGGGATTATTATCAAGCCCCTAGTGGACTTCATGGAATCTGTCACTTTTCTTTATTTGGGAGAAAAAAATCTATTTGCATAGGATTTTCGCTTTTGTGTTTAGCTTTTCTTAATTTCCATTTTTTAAATGAAATATGTTTATTGGATGGAAAGGGCTGAGAGTGTCTCTCCTATGGTGGAAAGGACTTCTTCAAAGAGGAAGGTTTTGCAGCCTGGAAATGGAGAGCAGTGAGTGATTTAAAACCAGGCTATAGAATGGAAGTGCTTTTGCACCCCTTAACTAGAGAGGGTGCTACTGCTTTTCTATAAGCCCCATTTCCCTGCCTGCTGTTCTTTATAAGTGTGTGGGGATGAGCATGCCAAAAGAGGCAGGCAATGCATTGCTGAAGGGCGGTTTAAGTATGATAAATAGGAAAAGACACTAAGTTAAGCCAAAAACTAGAGAGTTGAACCAAAATTCATCACCCATATCCGTCTGTGTCACCGCCACAAGCCCTTCCCAGCAGTTTTCTAATGATCATGCTGGACGGGTGCTTTCCCGTGAGTGGCAAGTAGATCTGTGTGAATGCATTTGGCACAGTGCCGCGATCTAGCTATAAAGCCTCCAAACAAAGCAGAAGCAAAATCAGGAAAGTCTCGAATTCCTAGGCAAACTAGAGATGTGCATAGCAAGGTTCTTAACTCGATTTAGGGCTAAATGCTGCTCCTGGTTACACTAGAGCAAATCCAGGGTAACCAATAGTTACTCCAGTTTTATCTTGGAGTAAAATTTTGTTCTCCCGTGCCCCATATGCCTCCTTTGGTAGGTATGCCCTCGCACACTTTACAAGAGCAAGGGCTGAGTTGTCATTTGTGGGTTTTGGCAAAGAGGTCTCTCTGCATGTGGGTGACTAGAAGTATCAAGGGTGTTCTGCTGGAAGGAATACTAAGAGTCCAGAGGAAAACTAGGGGGGAAAAGAAAGTTAAAGCTTAATCCTTACACAAGCTTGAGGCTGGACATCTCCACAGGGTCTATGGTTGCTGTGCTTGTGGCTCAGATGGAGGACGCAGTATAGGGGTTATGTCATAGTCTGACCAAAAAGAAGCTCAAGGCATGGTGTGAGGCATGAGAAAGCTAGTAAACCTGGAGCTATGCCAGAGATGAAATCCTGGCCCATTGAGGTCAATGGGAATTTTGTCATTGGTTTCACTGATGCCAGCATGTCACCCACTAACTTTTGGGGGGCATACAATTGCTTCTTCCCCTGCCTCAAGACAGGGTATGCTGCTGTAGTCCCAAACTGGGGACAGCGTCTTTCTGGTGAGGTTAGGGATAGTCTATCCTCTGCGAACAGTGTCTTTATTCCTGTGTGCTACGCATGTTGTTTTTGCTAGAAGCAAATGTTAGCAATGCACAGCTGGTGTTATGCTGTGTCTCTCAGATGCATCACACAAGCACTTTTGTTTATCTCTTAAATGCACCTACAATCCAATGTTTCCTATAGTTTTAGGTACCAGTGTTTGTGTGCCAAGTGCCCCAGAGTAAATGACCTTCATGGCAGAAAAGCCGTGATCCTTTATGGGCTGGACTCAAGTAGAGAGAGAACCCCAAGCTGAAAATGCCAGAGTGGAAAAATGCAGGTAAATGTTTCTTAAACTTAAATCTATAATTGATGTGATGGAGAGATCCGAGATGTAAGACATTCTACTACTTTCATGGTAACAGGGAGAGCTCGCTCCATCGGCAGAGACTCCATGCCAAGAATTGTTTTATAGCTGTTTTGATCATCTGCATTTTTGCCATCCATTGGCCTTGTCATTTTTGTCAGCATTGGCATTTCTTCCCATTCAGTGGGATGGATGTGTTTGCTCTGTTAATGATCATCCTGGGGAAACATAACATTCTAAACAGGAACTGCAAATATTTATTTGCTTGTATTCGTCTTCAAAACTAAGGTTTTGGGCATGTTTTCTTGGCCATGTGGCAGTCTTTCAAGGCTTTGTCATTTCAAGTTGTTCAGGTTGGGGTGTAGCAATGGCTTCACCATCCTCCGAAATAAACAAACGTAACATACATATGATGACACTATCAAGGTGGGAGATACATGTTTTTAAAAAAGGAGTATTATTCCAAATAGATTTTTGGGCCAGATCCCCAGCTAGTGTACCTTGGGTACTCCATTGATTGACTTCAATGCTATGCCAGTTTGCACCAGCTGACGCTCTTACCCCTGTTTTTACGCATCTGAACAGGCTAATGGGAAGGGGAGTAATAAATGCATCCACACCAGGGGTTGTACCAATATGACTGTATTGGTAAAAACTGGCACCCCTAACTGATATGGTTAGTAGACTGGTACAAAACCTGTGGGTAGACCAGGTCTTGGGTGGTCTTCCTTGATTTATGGAATTTGTTGCTCGTGGTTGTACTCCTGATATATAGGTGCTAACAAAATTTAAACCCAGATTCTGCATTCCTTCATTGTTGTGCTTAGTGCAGGGACAGAGCATGGGGATGGGTGAAGGATGACTTCAAAGTCACCTTTGTACCTCCCCACTAATTCTGCACTGGGGGGCTCCTGATGTAATCAAGAACAGCCTAAGGGCTGCTCTAAATTGTGCCGGATTGTAATGGCACAGAATAGCTGAAGCACAGTGTGCTTTGGCCATGTCCTCAACCATCCCAATATGCCCCCTAAGAAGGGGGCACAGAGGCAGGCTGGTGTAGTCATCAAGATGCCTCTGCTGGCTGGAGATGCCCCCTCCCCAATCCATACCAGAAGTATTTTCTTGGGGGTTTTTAAGCCCCTTATGGCCCATTTATCCCATCAGAGCAGAGTAAAGGGCAGAAGTTTTTAAACCTTGAGGCAGGGAAAATGCAGGTCTGACCGGGACCTTTGTACTTGCTGCTGGCATATGCACTCAGGGTTAGACCTCACCAGTATAGCAATAAGTGCTGATAATGTGTAGCTTTATTTTAAAAACAGACAACTGATGAGGTTAATAACTTAGGGGAAAACCCTGACTTCCCTGGATACAGGGTGGCTTTTCACAGCTATCAGCAATTCCACAAGCAACTTGATTTGGGACATAAAAATACCTTGCCGGTTGGTCTGTTTGCTGGTGGTTCAGGGCTTTTGGGGGTCTGATTCTCTGCTGCCTTGTGCTTGGTCATAGAATCATAGAACTGGAAGGGACCTCGAGAGGTCATCTAGTCCAGTCCCCTGCACTCAAGGCAGGACCAAGTATTATCTAGACCATCCCTGACAGGTGTTTGTCCAACCTGCTCTTAAAAATCCCCAATGATGGAGATTCCACCACCTCCCTAGGCAATTTATTCCAGTGCTTAATCACTCTAACAGTTAGGAAGTTTTTCCTAAGGTCCAACCTAAACCTCCCTTGCTGCCAGGGCCGGCTCCAGGCACCAGGCAACCAAGCTGGTGCTTGGGGCGGCACCTGGAGGGGGGGCGGCGCGGCGCTCGGGCCGCCGGGGAGAGCGGGGCCACAGCCGGGCTCGCCGCCCTCCCCCCGGCGCTCTGGCCACCCTCCCCCCCCCCCCCCGCGCCCCGGGGCTCGCCGCCCTGCGCTCTGGCCGCCGGGGGGAGAGCCGAGCCCCCACCGGGGCTCGCCACCCTCCCCCCGGCGCTCTGGCCACCCTCCCCCCCCCCCCGCGCCCCGGGGCTCGCCGCCCTGCGCTCTGGCCGCCGGGGGGAGAGCCGAGCCCCCACCGGGGCTCGCCGCCCTGCCCCCGGCACTCTGGCCGCCGGGGGGGGGGAGAGCCGAGCCCCCACCGGGGCTCACCGCCCTCCTCCCAGGGCTCCGGCCGCCCTCCCCCCCCCGGCGCCCTGCCCCCGGCCACCGGGGGGAGAGCGGAGCCCCCACCGGGGCTCGCCACCCTCGCCCCGGGGCTCCGGCCGCCCCCCCCCCGCTCCACCCGCCCCCCCCCATGGGGGGGGGGGGGGGCGGCCGCAGGCTTTTTTGCCTGGGGCGGCAAAAAAGCCAGAGCCGGCCCTGCTTGCTGCAATTTAAGCCCATTGCTGCTGCTTCTATCCTCAGAGGTTAAGAAAAACAATTTTTCTCCCTCTTCCTTGTAACAACTTTGTATGGACTTCAAAACTGTTATGTCCCCTCTGTCTTCTCTTCTTCAGACTAAACAAACCCAGTTTTTTTCAATCTTCCCTCATAGGTCATGTTTTCTAGACCTTTAATCATTTTTGTTGACCTTCTCTGGACTTTCTCCAATTTGTCCATCTTTCCTGAATTGTAGCACCCAGAACTGGACACAATATTCCAGCTGAGGCCTAATCAGCGTGGAGTAGAGCAGAAGAATGACTTCTCGTGTCTTGCTTACAACACTCCTGCTAATACATCCCAGCATGATGTTCGCTTTTTTTTTTTTTTTTTTTTTTTGCAACAGCGTCACACCGACTCATATTTAGCTTGTGATCCACTATGACCCCCAGATTCCTTTCCGCAGTACTCCTCCCTAGGCAGTCATTTCTCATTTTGTATGTGTGCAACTGATTGTTCCTTCCTAAGTGGAGTACTTTGCATTTGTCCTTATTGAATTTCATACTATTTACTTCAGACCATTTTAATCTTGTCCTCCAAAGTACTTGCAACCCCTCCCAGCTTGGTATCGTCTGCAAACTTTATCAGTGTACTCTCTATGCCATTATCTAAATCATGGATGAAGACATTAAACAGAACTGGACCCAGAACCGATCCCTGCAGAACCCCACTTGTTATGCCCTTTCAGCATGACTGTGAACCACTGATATCTACTCTCTAGGAATGATTTTTGCAACCAGTTATGCACCCACCTTATAGTCGCTCCATCTAGGTTGTATTTCCCTAGTTTGTTTATGAGAAGGTTATGCAAGACAGTATCAAAAGCCTGACTAAAGTAAAGATACCACATCTACTGCTTTTCCCCCCCCCCCCCCATCCACAAGACTTCTTACCTTGTCAAAGAAAGCTATCAGGATGGTTTGACACCATTTGTTCTGACAAATCCATGCTGCCTGTTACTCATCACCTTATTATCTTCTAGGTGTTTGCAAATTGCTTAATTATTTGCTCCATTATCTTTCCACGTACAGAAGTTAAGCTGACTGGTCTGTAATTCCCCAGGTTGTCCTTATTTCCCTTTTTATAGATGGGCACTAGATTTGCCTTTTCCAGTCTTCTGGAATGTCTCCCATCTTCCATGTGTAGTCATGTAGCCCTGTGCAAAATGGATGTAATGCATTGGTCAGAATGTTGGCATTCTAGATCCATTTTTGTACAGGTGCAGGTGACCGCACAAGGGGCATGGCAAATGGAGAATCAGACCCTTGCTATCTTGCCCCTTATTTGCTTTGTCCATTAGGTGGATAATAGTAGTTCTAGGGCATTAGGTCAGTAAATAGCTTAATCCTGAACTCCTTGCTTCGGATGCAGTCCTGAATCCCTTGTTGTTGTTGTACTAACAGGGAAATGGCCTCCAAATTATAGGGGGAAGAGCTAGAGAGTTTAGATCCAAATTATAATGAATCTCTTTAATAGTTGCCACCAAACTGGCAAATAGTTTCAGGTGGTCTCTCTCCATGAGTCTCCTCCTTCCAACACACACACTGCAGTAAAGGGGTGACTTTTAAAAATCTCGATATAGACTAGTTGTGTGACTGTATAAATAGTAACCTCCTCTGTCTGTCAGAATTCCTGACGCTCAGCTGGGTTGCCAGCTTTTGCGATAGCAGAGTCCTGTCAGCATCTTGCATTGATTTGGTACAGAATCAATGTTTCATGTTTCCGGAGCGCTCTGCCCCTCAGCTCATTTCTCTTTCCTTGTTTTGGATTGAGATGCAACCGGTGTAGCTGGAAAAGTTAGTGTGGTGGTTTCCCCCCCCCCCCCCCCCCCCTGGGTTGAAGCTAGAGGAGACAGCAGGAGGGCTACCTTCTCTCCCCCCCCCCCGATGGAAAATATTCAAAACATCTTTTTAATCTAGTAATTCTTCCTTCCCTTCCTTTCTATTTGATCCTATCTGTGGGAAATGTTGTTCTGTTTCTGTCGCTAATAACTGCAGTCATCTGTACAGAGACTTTTTACATGTCTGGTTTAGGACTGCATGGCTGATGTGAAATCCTAAATCAAGATGCACAAGGCTGGGCCTTTTCAATGGGGACAGTTTAAGAAAGTAGAGAGCTCAAGGTAATAAACCTCATTCTAATGGGCATAGAAGCAAAGAAATGCACCAGAAGCATTTCTCCCCCCCTCCCCCCTCCCAGAGACAGCAACCTAACCTTGCCACATACTGTGATCCCCTGCAGCCTTTAATGACTGCAAGAGAGACTTGCAGTAATTCGATTCTAGTAGGTGAAATGGGTTTAGGCAGGGTACGGTGAGTGATTATGAAACTTAATGACAATCTCTCCCTCTGCCTGTGAGGAAGCTCTGGGAAAGCTGCATCCTGGTTATCTTTTGTAATAGACAGCTACAACATAATTTGTTACATTTGTATGCAGTGTGAGAATGGACTTCCAATAGGTTTAATATACCTTCTGACCCTTCAGGGCATAAGGGAAGAGTGACTATGCCATGAAAGTAAAATGATACGATACAGGAAGAAATGTAATGTGTATATATCATGTCACATGCACACAGAGGTATGAAAGTGACCTCACTTATCCCAATTAACATGAGTTTCCTTAGCATTGCACTTTATCTTTACAGATTTCTTATCTCTTCTGCCATACCACACGTTCAAAATAGCTGTAGGAATACACTTTGAAAAAATTATCCTGTACCTTGTGTAGCTTCAAAGTACATTATTTTTTTTCTTTCTCCCTCTGGGTATTCAGGGCAGTGTGTGTGGTGTTTTGTTTTGTAAGCATGACTCTGTCCATACTAAGATGAAATTGATGGGATAATGTGGTGGGGTTTTTTTAAGTTTCTGTATACGAGACTCTCAAAGTTGTAAAAGTGAATTGTGATCGCTCAGCTGTGAGCTCCTTCTGCAGTTCTGATCCCTGTGGCTTATGGCCATTGTAGGTTTTAATATTCCTTTTTAACATAGGCGTTGGCCTTAAAAGTCTAATTTGTCAATCCATTGAGTGCCCAAGGCTAAGAAAGCTAATTCTACTGCACTGCTGTTGCTTTTATTGAACAAGCTGATTCTTCTAGGTCAAGAAATTCCCTGCATTATTGTAATGTTAAGGTTTGTTGTGACACAAACCAACATGACCTAGGAAACTCAATGTGGCCTGCCACCCATGATGATGATTGGCTTTGCTAGCACCCATAATGCTTCCTTCATTTATTTCAGTGTGGCAGGAAGGTCCCAATAAAATGTGTTAAATATAGTATATAACACTTTAAATGTCTCCACCTTCCTATGAGCATCTGAACAGGCCCATAAATATAACTAGTGGGAATCTGATCAGAGCTTTAAAATGTCTTGCTTTATTTCCTCTTTTTTTTCCATCCACCAAGCAACTTTCCTTGGACTCTTGGCTCTGTGACCATGTCTCATCGTGGGTGGTGAAGCATGTTGTCTGCCTATGGAACTTAAGCCTCTTCACGTTTCTCCCCATAATCTGTAGCTTTCTAAAGTTTCCCCTGTACATCCTATACATCTGTTCCATAGCGTGAATTGTGATGCCGTCTTGGGTACCCAAGAAAGCATCATCTTGTTACCCACCACCCCACCCACAGCTAGAGAGAATGGCTTGTGCTTAACTGGATATTCTGCTCCCTGATCATGTCAGTCTGTTAACCACCAAAACAACCTCCTAGCCCTCCATTATGCTTTGCAGGTTAACAGTATGTGCACCCCACTTCATGAGCCCCTTTGAAGAGCTCCCCTGTGATACCCAGCTCCTGTCACTGGCTGCTCACACAAATACCAGGTTTGTGATCCCCAAAGGGACTAGCTTGTCTGATGGAACTGAAGATCTGCTCCCATGTAACATCACAGCACTGAGATCTAGTTACAGTGAAAACAGTCATAAGTTTAGTATCAAAGATTGAGGTTTAAGAGCAACTGAGAAAGGATGGGGCTTGCAGGTTTAAATTAGCATCAGTGGTGGATTCTCTGTAACTTGAAATACTCAAATCATGATTTGAGGACTTCACTAACTCAGCCAGAGGTTATGGGTCTGTTATGGGAAGGGGTGGGCCAAGGGTCCATGGCAGGAGGTCAGAGTAGATGATCATGATGGTCCTTTCTGGCCTTAAAGTCTGAGTTGCAACTAAAACAAAATGGTAACATGCCTTCTAGAGATTAAAGTGAAACTTCACAGGCTAACTTCCTGTCTAAAGTAGTCTAACCTCACCCAAAGTCATCTTGCGTTTCCACCCCAGGCTGGTTTGGATCCCGTTTTCATGAATGTAATTGCACTACTCAATTACAGGCACAAGATAGATGTGTCCTTTTGCCTTCCCCAAAATTCATTGTTTGTCCCCAATATCAGGATGACCCCCTTTTTCTCCCCACCCCAAATTTATTCCCTGGTGTGCTGATTTCACATCCTCATGATGACTGGGTATGCAAATGGGGATTCTATTGTGTTGACTTACAATGCTTATTTGATGTGTGAACCGAGGCAGACAGCTGAATAGATGTCCTTTGTCCGGCAGAAAACTCTGTCAACCCTGCCTTAGACACAGACTTTAAAACATATTTTAAGTGAATGTACTTAAATCTAGACATATGTCTCGCAATGATTGAGGACCTATCAACCTCACATGACACTCTTGGATAAATACTATGAAAGCCGTGTGTTAGGTGTGGTGAGTTTGTCCAGCCTGTCAGGAGTTACTGTTACAGAACCATGAACCCTTGGCCAGCTGGCACTGAGGGGTTCTTGAGTTCTTATATTCCTGTGACCCTTTATGCTTTTAGAAAATTCTGCTGTGTTGGGTTTGGGAAGGACTGGAATTGCCCAACCCTCCTAGGCAGACTTCAAGCTCTGATCTATGGTAGGTGTCACATCAGGATATAATAGAGCAGTGGTAGAGAAGAGTCACTGAGGCATTCCTGTTAATTCAGAGCCAGATCCTCAGTATGGACTTCTTTGTATTGCAGATGATTCCTTCTGCCGGAGGGAATCATTGAGCAGGAGTGCTGCATGGCTCCTATTTCTCCACATTTCTGGTAGGAGGTAGCATGAAGGGGCATGTCTTAAGCAGGCGATCTTCAGTTAGTGGACCATATGGAACCACTGGTGTAACTAAGATCAACACTTAAGCTGTTCTGGGTTGCACTGGGGGCTGTTCCTTTCCCTTGGCCAGCCAAAGATCAAGGGGATAGAAAGGTGGCTTAGAATGATCCATTCTCCTCTCTATGCTGCATGTGCACAGCTGAAGATCTGGCCTGCTGTTCTAATCTGCTACTTTCCCTGAATCAGTATAGTGTGAAACACCCCATAGCCAGTAGTGTTTATTTTTTAAGCCTCAAATTGATTTTGTGAATAGGTATTACCTCAGCATTTGCTCTTCTGAAACTAAATGGCTTGTTTGGCTGATATGTTCCCTCCAGCGTGGAGGCTGCAGAATTGTTTAACTCCCATCGAAATCCTTCCTTTCAGCAACCCAGAACAAACACGCAGGACTTCAAATCACAGGCAGGGTAAATATGAAGTGTCTCATTTTTCTACAGACTTTAATGTTTCATTTAAAAAAAGCTGCATGCTGGAAAAAGTAGGTCTGAGTAATAGAGGGCCAGGATTGGAGCTGGGTCTCAAAAGCAATTAGCAGCATTTAAGCTGCTGCACCATGAAAGAACACCAGCATCATCCCAGTGCCTTCTGGAATTATCTCCTGTAACACTGCTCTCCAGCCACAATGCTTCTGAAATAAATGTAGTCAAACTTTACTAATTCTGGGTCACTGAGAACGAAAATGATGCTTAAAATTGTTGATTGGCTCTAGTTTTCAAGATATGCTATTGGGTCAGTATATCCGACCCTTGACTTGGGAATGGCGGAGGATAAGTGAGTTATAAAGGGAAGGGATCTCAATTTAAACCAGAAATGACTAAAATACATCTTTGACTGGATCTATGAATAAATCTATGACTGGGTTTGGACAGTACTTGCTTTTTAGGCAAAACAATGAATGATGCAATCTGAAGCTGGTATTGCGTCATACATGATATGAATTGCATCATGTTATTCCTAGAAGTCATGGATGATGCAATCATAACGAAGCTTACATCACTCTGCTGAACAAATTGCCCTAGATCAGCTCTAGAAATCATACAGTGTCGTGCTCTCTTATTTGTCAGTGTTTGATTTTGCAAAGGGACACATTTCTGTTTAGCCAAAGTGAGCAGAGATGCCTCGTACTTGTGTGAACAGTGCAGATAACTTCTGCTATGTTTGTGGTGAAGTGACTTTTGCATCACAAAAGCGCAGTATAACCACTCTGGTTAAGAAAGCCTATCACCTTTTTTTGGCTGCAAAATTGGAGATCAGGACAAGAGGTGGGCCCCACACATATGCTGCAACACTTGTGCAACAAATCTTCACCAGTAGTTGAACAGGAAAAGGAAATCTATGCCTTTTGCAGTGCCAATGATTTGGAGAGAGCCAACAGATCATACCAGCAATTGTTACTTCTGCATGGTGCCTCCAGTTGGGAAAGGTGTGTCAAAGAAGAAAAAGTGGACTGTGCATTATCCAAACATTCCATCAGCTATACGCCCAGTACCCCACGGAGAAGGACTGCCGGTTCCTGATGCACCAGAATCATTCTCACTTGAGTCAGACGAGGAAGAGGATGAAACTTCTGGTCCTGAACCATCAATGTCACAGGACCCACATTTTCTCCCATCCTCCTCCTCTGAACCACACCTCATAACACAAGGTGAACTGAATGACCTTGTCAGGGATTTGGAACTACCCAAGAGTAAGGCAGAGCTGTTGGGCTCCAGACTACAGCAGTAGAATCTCCTGGCAGGAGGTGATAGGGTTTCCATGTTCCGTGACCGTCAAAAGGATCTTGTCCCATTCTTCTTCATGGATGGTCTGATGGCAGCCCTCAACATCGTTCACGATCCAGATGAGTGGAGACTGTTCATTGATTCATCGAAGACGAGTCTTAAAGCTGTTTTACTGCATAATGGCAATGTTTTGCCATCAATTCCAGTTGGTCATGCAGTCCATATGAAGGAAACCTATGACAACATGAAACAACTTTTGAGGTGCATAAACTATGACCAACATCAGTGGCAGCTTTGTGGCGATTTGAAGGTTGTTGCTCTCTTGCTTGGTCTGCAGACTGGATACAAAGTACTGCTGTTTTCTCTGCGAATGGGATAGTCATGCAAGAGATTCCCACTACATCAAGAAAGATTGGCCAATCCAACAGTCATTGGAGCCTGGGAGGAAAAGTGTTCAGCATCCACCACTTGTTGAACCAAGGAAGATTTTGTTACCACCCTTACACATCAAGCTGGGTCTGATGAAGAACTTTGTCAAGGCCATTGACAAAACACAAGCAGCTTTCAAGTACCTCCGTGGAAAATTTCCAAGGTTAAGTGAAGCTAAGATAAAGGAAGGTGTCTTTGTTGGTCCTCCGATTCGTGAACTTCTTCGAGATAATGCATTTGACCATGCACTGCGTGGCAAGGAAAAGATGGCATGGAAAGCCTTCCAGTTAGTGGCAATAAATTTTCTCGGAAACAAGGCAGACAACAACAGGTTGTTGGTGGAAAACCTCCTCAAGGCATACAAAAGCCTTGGTTGCAACATGTCACTAAAGATACATTTTTTGCACTCTCATCTCGATTTTTTTCCCACCGAACTGCAGAGCAGTGAGCGATGAGCACGGCGAGCGATTTCACCAGGACATTGCAACAATGGAGAAACGCTATCAGGGCAAATGGAGCCCATCAATGCTTGCAGACTATTGCTGGACAGTGACAAGAGATGCTCCATTTAATGAATACAAGAGACAAGCCAAGAAGCGCCGAGTAGATACTGAATAGGACTAAACTATGTACAGAATAGTTTTTTGCCTTTTGTTTCATAATAAATTTGATTTATATAACCCTTGCTGATTTTTAAAGTGTTACATAAACAGGACAGGTGAAATATCATGTAAAGCAACCATAAACATATGAAAAGACCTAGGTTTACAATTTATGATTAAAACTCTATCTACACAATATACATAAACATAAAATGTAAAAACTTAAATATCTTAGAAACAGTAGCCAATCAGTTGTTTTAATTGTCATATTTGAATTCAGCACATCAAAATACATAATAAATAGCACATTTTATCTCTGAAGCAGATGACTTCTCAAATTGTAGACCAGTGTAATCAATGATCACTGATAAGAATGTGATTTAAAAAAAAAAAAAAAACCCACCAGAGTGGGTGAGATTCTGGGATAGCCCTTAGCTGGGCATTCAAGGGAGAAGGGTCCTTCCTCACTTATTGCCCCAGGATGTGTGGCACCCAGAAAGGGGTGGAGTGTGGGATTGAGCCATAGTTCACTCTTCAGAGCTGGCTAGGTGAGCTGCTGGGGATATGTCCACTTCATTCAGATTTATTTTTTGTAGGGGGGAAGGGAGACTAAAAAATTGAAAATTAAAAGCAAAAATAATCTTATTTTATTTTTTTTGGCAGGGAAAGAAAAGGTAATTTTTTTCACAAGCAGCTCAACTGATGCGTACTGTGACTCCTCCTGTCAGAGGGCTCTTGTTAACCCTGTCCCGGGGCAGCTGGCTCTGTTGTAGTTCATGGTGACTGAATTAGCTTTGGAATCCTATATTGGTTGATAAAAGCTGTAGTGCGTCACCTTCCCCAGGTCTCTGTCCACTTCCACACGCTGGAGATTTGACGTTACTAACCTCTGACATCCAGATTTCAGGGACATTGTTCTTCAGTTGCCGGGAGGTTTTCTTATGTACTCCATGATGGCTTTCAGCCCTGGAGCCTAGAGTGGTTGCCCATGTTAACTTGGGGACAGAAGCCCAAACCCTAACTGAGGATCCTTGTACAGGTAGACCTCACTGATGTGGGGAGTTCCATCAATGAGAACTTGCATGAGTAGAGGTGTCAGGAGCAATGCCCCAAAGAGAAGGGTTTGCAAATATATAGCGGTTAATATATATCCTTCTTAGCAAGGGACTCTCCAGTTTAATCAAAATAAAATATTGCCATATTATTCTATTCATTTTTATTCCAGTCCTTTACACCACATCCCCATCACTAAGGTACCTGAGCTTCCCTGAAGGTTGGCTCAAGAGTCAATCTTTGGTGCTAGGGCTCATCTCTGCTGGATTTCACTGGAAGAGCGAGGATATGGTATTAAAGGGCTCCAGTTAACCCTTAGTGCCCTGAGTTAGAAATATTGCCTGCTAACTGCTACTCAATTACTGTGCACTTTAAGCCCAGGAATCTGCCTTAGCATTTAACTGCAGGAAATGCTGAGTCCTGCTGCTGTAGTATTAAAATATTAGGTTTTTGGAACATTTTGTCAGAAATGAAAGCAGAAGTTAATCTTTAAGTGAAGGGAAATGATTTTTGCTTAAACTTTTGTTGTTGTTGCAGAATGCAGCATATATGGGTGAGTGCTCAAACTAATTACTGTTACAGAACACTTTGTAATGAAATTCTAAATTCAGCCATGCAGCCAGTGCTGTGACTAGCAGCAGCAAAAAAAACTAGGCAGCGTTACCAAAGAGCAGCGAAAATAGTCATCACGCAAAAGGATCAGAGTCCCTACAGGCCATAAGTCAATGGTAGACTTCTGCTAAAGTCATAAAGTGTGAGCGTGCTGCTTGAGAGACTTACCATTGGTAGGGGAATATTAAATTCAACTGCATGTGTCACTAGTGATAGGTCTTGCCGCACAGGGTTTCTGTGGGAGAGATCAGAGCTTTCTGCTAAGAGTCTGGCCTCTCTACTTCCCTCACTCCTGGGGCAGTGGCTAGGCTGTAAGAGCTGCCACAAGGATGATTAGGATATTTTAGATGCTGGGTGTAAAAGGATTCCATATTTTATAGGGAGGCAAGCCTATAGCACAGGGCAGGCCTGGGAAATCCTTCACACAATGCTTGGGGCCAGATCCTGAAAACACGTATGCATCAGCTTAACTTTACTTGCCTGACTAGTCCAACTGCCTACTTGTTACCTGTGTAGAAGGGATGCAAGTCAGTTTACTTACCAGTTCTGCGCTATAGAGTTCCTCTGACAGTGTTTGTAGAGACCATGAATTCCTATCCTTGCAAGAGACTACCGCTGGATCTTCTATAAGACCTTTCCAAATACTAAAAGTGGAAACTATAATACGATTCACTCTTTTCTTAGGACTTGAAGGAACAAAATGGACACCGTATAGAATCAAGCACATGGGTTTATTACGCACAGCGCTGGCGGAGTGTCACTTTGCTTATTAGGCTCAGACACTGCCAAACAATTGATTTTATATGGATTTTTTTTCATGAGCGGAGGGAAGTGACGGGGTGGGTGGTCCCGAGCCCCTGGATAGGTCTAGCAGCAAGACGAGATCAGCACCGTAGCCAATAGTCAAAGATTATGTAATGTCTCTGCCCATAGTTTCAGGTTAACATGACATATTAGTACACAGGTGTTTTCCTTTAAACAATGTATAAAGTGTATTAGTATAATTTGAATTCTGTTTTGGGGTCCATAGGAAAGAGGTAGCCCTTCTGTTTGTCCAACAGGTACATACCTGGGCGTTAAAGCAAAAAGACATTGAAAAGTACATGGCAATAGAAATTGTCTTTCAAGTTGCCCGTTGTGCAGACACTGGTATCTAGAAGGGAGGATGTCGTATCTCATACGGACATGTTTGAACCTCTTCCATGAACTCAAGGTTGGTGTGGGGGGAGATCATGGCTATCTCCTCTTGCAGAGGAGTGGACCCAGACATCAGGCCCCTTTCATTCCTTTGGTCTGTTTTGCAGCTTCAGATAAGAGTGCCAATTACTGCTCCCCATTTGGTGTTTTGCTGACCATGCTTATTTTTAGTAAAAAGCAAGGTTGTCTCTTGTTTGTTCTGCTTCTCTTAGCTAATATTGTTTACTATTTGCTGGGCCTCTTGACCAAACTCTGGACTTTAGGCCTGCAAAAAGAGCTGACACAGCCTGTATCAGGTTTTTACATAAACAGCACATGGATTTTGGCCCTTCAGGAATCCGTACCAGTCTCTACCATAAGACAGTTACGTGCATACACAATTCATTTCAAAGTTCCTTTTTATGAATAACTCAAAGACAAACAGTTACAGTACAGCAGTTAATATGCACCCGAGCTAGACTAACATCACTAAACAAAGATTTGTTATTTTCCTTTAAAATGAAGAACATAACACAGGGCCTAACCATGTATATTAATATGACACACACACACACCCCTAGCTTACAAAATTAAATACAGGCACAAGGACTTCTGACAATCACCAGTCTTCTGCTTTTCTGTAGGCTTACCCTGGTATTCTATTGAGAAGTAGAGAAAACATTTTGTTATACCACATAACCAATTGTTTCAGCATCCAAACTACTGATCAAATACACCACTTCACATAAAACTTGACAATTGCTATAGCTGTTAAGATCACACATTGTCTCTGGTTCAGAGAGGCAGTACACTTGAAGACATTTGGCCTCCAGTCTGTGTTTTCCCCACTCTTAATCCCACCTGACTTCTGTACAATTACAGGAAACCGTATTGAGATCCAATCCACAGATCAGTCTAGGTCACCTCAGCAGCTCTATCTATTCCCTAGGGGGCTAGGCTGGATCTGACTGCTGCTCACAATGGGGGCCAGAACTCATACTGATTGGCCAGGAGCTTCCAGTCTGTCCTTTATGAAGCCTTCCCCCCCAGCTTTAAAACCAATATTGAGCATGGTTAGCAACTTCCTGCCCTGTGTGTTGAAAGAGCAGCTGCTTCTTTGCGGTCACTCAAGGGGCTGTTGTGCCGCCTTGTCTGAGAGCAAGTAGCAACAGCAGCTGTAATTTCAGCAACACGTGTTTTTGGTGGAACACCATGAAATAAGGAAGAAACGAGGTTTACAGATTCACCTGGGTAAAGTTTAAGCTCCTGGGTGTTTGTAGGATTGGGGTCTGGGTTGGTATTGCCGAACAAATGGGTTAGTCGTATGCATAGACTGGATAGGAAACTATTAACCTGTTCAGGTATGACTAAGGCTAGGGATTTCAGCCATCAGAATAGCTAAAATCATGGTGCAAACCCCTAGTGTAGACAGGGTAAACTTCTTGTAGCCATAATTTGCCCTTTTGCAACTTATCCCTGCGTGAAACAGGTGCAAATCACACCTTGTAGCTGCTTTGCCTACCTATGCTAGGGGTTTGCCTTGGTGCGGCTGTGCTGATGGCTGACATTGGGTCAAATCTCCCAGAGTAGACGTTAGTCATAGCTGGCAATGCCCATCATCCTTTTGCAGCCATCTTCATCATAAAAGTCACACGACACCACCCAAAAGCTGACCTTGCTAGCCCGAATGGTAATTGGAGGCTCTTTGCCGCTGTAATGGGTCCAGTCTTGCAAAGCCTTGCTCAGGACAGTTGAGGTTTGGCGGGGCGCTCATGTTAACAAGGGCTGCTCATGTGCCTGAGACTTTGCAGGGTTGGCCCCTCTGTTTCAGAAACAGCTGAGGCTTAAATCACTCTTGGCTGCATTCTGAAAGTCAATGATTTATTCAGTACACGCTGCACCTCCTTAGTGTAACATGTTCACCTGCTACAGTCAACAAAAAAGAAGCTCCCCATTTTCTTTCACACACCCCCTTTGGGGATTTACTAAGCACTTCATCAGACAGTGCTACATACATATCTTTCCCTAAATACGTGGTGTGATGTGAGAGATTGGACATTTTGGAGAGAAAACAACTTCCTTGTGAAGTTCTTCTCATCCGAGCCATGGCTCGGGAGAGCAGAGAATATTTTTCAGCCATTAAACACAAGAAGAGGATTATTAATGTGCAGATTGTGAGAGGAGCATCCCAACTGTAGAAGTAGAAGAAAACAATGTCAAAAGGAAAATCAGCTGAGCGGGTTAGAACAACACAGCCACACTTCCAAAATGATCTCAGAGAATCAATGATTTATGTCGTACTAGGTGAAAAACCAATAGATTATTAGAAATGTACGAAAGCTTATTAACTATGGTGCTGATCCTGCTGGTGGAGGTCCCAGGTGGGCACAAGCATTTGTGCAAAGGCCTTTGGAAATCAATGAGACTGCATATGGCCAGAGGAGTCCGGTCAGACGAATCCAATTGCCCAAGCAGAATAAATTGGAATGTTGTTGTGCACTTTAATCCATGTTCTTAATAATTTACAATCCCCCAATTATTTAATTACACCTAAATTCCATGTAGAGCAAGGAGACGACATCTAACGCTACTATTCACTGGAAGATTAATTTGCTATATTAGAATTTCCTACAGAATGTGAGTTTCTTCTTTCTGCCTCTAAATTTTCCATGGTATCAGTAAGTAAAAGAAGATAAAAGCAGATGTACATGCAAAGAATGGAAATGCAAATCAAAAATGAAAGGTGAACTGCGAAGAGAGTTAAAACAATGTTGACAGGGTTTTCTTCTTTCAGGAGCAAACGAAACTTTAAAAAATAAATGAAAACTGGGCTTGAGATGAAATGAAAATGTAATAAAACATAACAGCAAGCAAATACTTTTTCCTGAGGTCTGTATTCTACTGCAAATCCCTCTAGGAATAAATGTGCTTATGCAGCCCCTAAATTTATGTATGTAGGAGACTCACAAGCTCTTCAGAATTGCTTGGGCAAGTATCCCCTTCTTTGCCTCTTTGCTTATATTTTAACACTCATAAACCCGACTGGGTGCTATTAATCCACACCAGCAGAATCATCACTTTTTAACCTCAAACTTCTGGTTGCCACTGAGCACGAGAACTTGTTCAGAAGCGTTGTCACTGCACTTGTTCTTCAAAGGACTTAGTCGTCGGATTGCCTGGGAAGCCTCACTTCTAAGAATGAAAGGGTGAGTGGCAAGCAGCTTGGGATCAATTCTGATTTAGCTTACCCAGGTGCAACCCACTTGGGGTTGGATCCATGTGTGGGTACAGAATTGGTCCCTGTGAGTCAGTTTCAGCTGAGGGTAAACTAGTGGAGCTCTTCTGTCTACTTACCACAGGCCTAAAATGGTCCCAGGCTGTCTGAACTAACTTTGAGCAGTAATTATTAAACCTTCCAAATAAAGGTACTCCCCAGTCAGAATATCACTTGAAGACTTTTCTTTCCCTCTAGTGAGGAGTTTAAAGAGACATGAGTGTGAAGACTTCTTATAGTATGGGAGTCAAGTGCTGATACATCAACAACTCCTCAGTCTCAATATTGTTAAGAGATAGTATAAGCATCTGTGTACACTGATGGATTTCCATTGCCTTCATTATCACAGATATAACTAGTAAGCACTAAATATGACTGTTCCCAGCTATAATGCCAACCCTAAAAGTTAGTGCAGTTGAACAATAGCACTTCGTTGAGCAAATGTATCGAAGGACAGTATGAATTAATTTCATGTATCTTGTAATTTGTTTAGCAGTAGCGATGAAAGGCCCCACTCAGGATCATGGATCTGCTGTGCTAGGTGCGGTACAGATGTATAGGACCCCAGGGCACTGCCTTGCCCTCTCCCTAGCCATCAATAGTTGGCTAATTGCTTGTAGGGATCATAGCAGAAGGGGTTTGTAAAGTGGACATTTTAATCCCCACTCAGCAAAGCAGTTAAGCACGTGCTTAACTTTAAGCACATGCTTAAGTGCTTTTTTGAATGGGGCCCTCTGTGTATAAGGACTGTCACAGAGGAAAGCATGATGCCTGCAGTGGGAGAAGTGAGTAAATAAGTGATCCGGGGTTGGTATCAGCGGGATGATGTGATAAGAGACAACAGCAGGTGAGAGGTGAAGTGCTGATGGGCACGATTGTGAGGGGCCGTGAGGGTGAGGAGAAAAACGTGATGTGGCAGAGAGTGAGGAAAGCAGGGTAAGGACTCGGGGGTGGGGTTGATGTGCTCCGAGTGAAGGGGAGGGAGATGAGCTTTTCAGCTGTGTGCTGTTTTGATGGGGGCATGGGTGCGATGGAAGAAACGGGCAATGTTGGAATACGATGACTGTCAAGGGAAGTAAAGATGTAATTACTGGCATTCCAGACCTGAGTAGTCCCATTGAAGCCTCTGGGTGTGAGTATGAGTGGCTGGATCAAGTGTTACGTTTGTAAGGCAACTTGCTTGCTTGACATTTCTCATCTTTTCAGTATAGTCCCAGTTCTAGACACACAAGCCCCCAGTCTACCTAATCTACTTGGGTCACTAGGCCTGTTGACATCAATGGGGTTACTCCCGTGAGTAAAGACTGCTCATATGAGTGAGTGTTGCAGGATCTGAAGTGTCACAAACAACCCATACAAACTCTTAGTGGCATAAGAAACCCTAAAAAGCCCTTACAGCCAGTGCCTTTGGAGATCCGTTAGGAAAACAGTGTGAAAGGTTTGTTTGTTTATTTATTTATTTCCTAGCTGTTGAAAGCTAGGTCATAATGATAGTTATTGAAGGACAGTTTATTAAGTTGCATCACTGCAGGTGTCTCTCACAGAGTGTTTGCAGTGGGAGTGTAAGAGGAGGAGGCTGTTTGATTAAAAACTCAACTTGCTAATGAATTTTGGTATTTATTGAAATAGCCTTTCTTACAATGTCCAGAGAAAAGTGGAAATCAGACCAAGTACATGTTATGATGCCATGGATCTTTAAAGGTTGCTTTGTATTGATCTGTTTTAGAAAATTACATGGTTTCAATTTTTGTTGCTTCAAAATCTAGACCAGTGGTCCCCAACCTTTTCCGTGGGGCGGGCACCGGACGACTAGCCGCCGAGTACCGTGGTCGCCGGACAAGCAGCCGCCGAAATGCTGCCGTGAAGCGGCAATGTCAAGAGGCGTTGCCGCCGAAATTCGGCGGCATTTCAGCGGCTGCTTGTCCGGCGGCCAGTAGGCAGGCAAACCTGGATGCCCCGGCGGGTGCCAAGGCGCCCGCGGGCACCGCATTGGGGACCCTGATCTAGACTGAAGCCTAACATAATATCTTCAGAACCACCTGGGGTCTGATTTTGATCTGCGTATACTGATGTAAATTCGGAGTCCCTCTGAAGCCAATGGGCTAGTTTTACATTGGGGTATCTTCATGTTACTTGTAATTCTCAACAATATGAGAGCAGATTCAGTCCCACTGGAGTTAAGCACTGTATCGAAGCTGTGTAAGAGAGATGGGGATGAAATAAAAAGGAAGGTTGGGAAAAACGGAATAGGAAAAGTTCTGTTTGCTCCTGCTCAAGTTATTATGGCTCCCTGATTTATCTTAGTGCATTGACAGATATACACATTTCTACAACCCGTTTTCTAATCCCCAGCTATTTCTTGTGCTGGCTTGCAGTTTTACAGCATGGGAGGGTTTTTCTGCAGCTGTTGACCTCGATAGTAGCACCCAGTGAAAATGCTCCCCATGTGCCTCAGATTTTGTGAGCATTGCTCAACTGTATTCTAGAGGGATCATTCGTACAACCTCTTGAAACAACACCAGAGAGTCTTTGAGATTATATAACTGCAAAAAGGGTCTAGTATCTGGTTTGGTCAGTTTACCTTCAAGTTTCATCAGCTGAGCTAATAACCAAGATGAATGGTAAAGAATGTAGTAAGTGGCCTTGTTTCTGCAGAATTCTTTGTCATGGTGAAGATGTTTGGGGGAAATAACCTTCAGAACTCTGATTGCTTTGGTATCTACAAATCACTCCTGGTATGGCCTTGATTAGGCAAACGATGACCTGAGACTTCAATTTTTCTGCTAAACATTCTTTGTTTTATTACCTCACTCTCTTTATCCTCCTTCTCACCCTCTGTTGGTTTTGTCCACCTGTTCTGTCCTGTCTGACACCTAGATTGTAAGCTCTCTAGGCCTGCGACTGTTTCCTTTGTTTGTGCAGCACCTGGCACAATGGGGCTCTGATCCATAACTGGGGTTCCTACATGCTTAAAAAAACCCCAAAGGGCCACACTTCAAGGCTGATTAATTATGCTTACTACAGTTGAGTACAAGTTACAAAACTTAGATCTTCATTACACTTTGGGGCATTCAGAACTGGGAGTCTGGGTCAGCCCATTATAGATTTAGGGGACAACTGGGTATTTGAGGTCCAAATCTGGCCTTCATTGAAGTTTAGGAGTCTCTGGGTTCAGAGTTTTGGTTTGGACCCATCTCTGCTATCTTGGGGGAGCTCAACGGTTGTGGGAGTCAATGTGATATTGGCTCCTCTTCCTGCTAGCTGCGGCTTTAGGAGGCTTTCTGATGGGAATTCCGTTCCTTTCAGACACTCCTTGCTGTGGGGGGATGATTGGGGCCAGAATGCTGAGCTCAGGGGCAGACAACACTCTTCACAAAAAGAGGAACCTAACCTGAGGCTCATCTCTTAGGACCAAATGTTTTTCAAAGTCCTAACTTAGATGCCTAAAGAAGAGGCCTGCTTTCCAGTTGTGCTGTGCGCCCAGCAATTCCTACTGCAGCTGCTGGGTAATTTTGAAAATCAAGCCATTTATTTAGGAACCGAAATATTTACTTTGGGCCAATATTTTCAAAAATGACTAGCGATGTTGAGTGCCTCATTTCTTAGGTGCCCATCTTGAAATACCTGCCTGGGTGCAAATGTCTTAAAATAATAAGTTTACCAAAGCAAATGTATATGTCTGCCCCATTATGCCCACCCCACCCCCCACATGTAAGCCGTGGCACTCTAACATCTCCAATGTTACAAGGCTGTAATGCTGCTTGTCGTAGGATACTGAATTGCTTCTCTCTGCCTTTTTTTTTTTTTTTTTTAATCTTGCCACTGTTACTGCAATGGAAGTTCTCTTGGTGGGGCATAGTCACTGTTAACAGTTAGTTCAAAAGACTTCTGCCAGGATTCTCACACAGTCCTAACGCATCATCTTGTATCTCATTATATGTAGCCAAAGTGGAAAACCTGCTTTGACTAGGATTGGAGTTGCTACTGGCAATATTCATGACAAGCAAAACAGGACAGTTTCCCTGCACTCGCTAATACCTGCTATGTTAAGCACTTCTGATAAAGCCATGCCCAGTGCTTTGATGTTTAATACAGCTCTTCAGAGACCGCGGGGACCTGGAATGTTTGACATCTTTTCCGCAGCTGGCACGGGCATCAGAACATGGAACCAGCTATAAAGTCATAGCGATAGGATGCTCTCATGGATTGGATGGGAGATTAAAAGGTCAGTCTTGTGTTACTCACCTAAGTTATCCCATTGAAGTCAATGGAACTTACTTGTGTGAGTAAGAGGTCCAGGGTTGAGTTTCAAATTAGCAGGGCTAATATAGACTCCCAGTAATTATGGCAAGTAGGCTGAGGCTCAACTTTTTACAGAGCATGATCTACTATTAAAAAGCGAAGCACCAGCCCATCGCTGAATGTGGAAAGCCAAGGAGCAGCGAGCATCCTGGAAAACTTCAGACCATATCTAAACTGGGCCAGTCTTTTATGATTTTTGGAAGAAGCCTGAAACACCAGTGTCTTCTGTCTTGGCCTGGTAGGAGACGCATAGAGTTCCAGGCCAGAAGGGACCATTAGATCACCTAGTCTGATCTCTTGTATAACACCAAGCTACAGCATTTACTCCAGCTACTGTATCAAGCATAACAGCCTGGCTTTCTCTGGACGATATGCTTTAGTTAGGCATCCAGTCTGGATCTGAAGATGTCAAGAGATGGATAATCCACCACTTCCCTGGGTAGTTTGTTCCAATGGTTAATTACCCCCCTAGTTAACAATGGGTACCTTCTTTCTAATTTTGAATTTGTGTGGCTTTAACTTCCAGCCATTGGTTCTCATGCCTTCCTCTGCTAAATTAAAGAGCCCTTTAGTACCTAGTATTTTTTTCCCTCAGGGAAGGTACTTATACACTGTAATCAAGTAACCTATGATCTTTTTATCCGCTATCACCCTCTCACTCCCTGAATCTGTTTCCAATGACAAAATAGCACTTACGGTTGCTCCCAGCCCCTGGGCATTGCATCCACAGGCGCCGACTTCCTTCTTTCCCCGGGAGGTGTTCAACCCCCACTCAGCCCCAGGCCCCGCCCCCACTCCACCCCTTTCCCCAAGCCCCCACCCCGCCTCTTTCTGCCCAGTCCTCCCTGGCATGTGCCCTGGCCTCCCCCGGTGCCTCCTGCATGCCATGGAACAGCTGATCACGGGAGGCGCTGAGAGGGAGGGGGAGGAGTTGATCAGCGGAGGCGCTGGGGGGAGGAGGGGAACTGGCTGCGGGTGGGTGTTAAGCACCCGCTAATTTTTTTTAATGGGTGCTTCAGGGCTGGAGCACCCATGGAGTTGGCACCTATGATTGCATCATCTACACACCAGTGCTTGATTAAATACAGAGCAGAAGGGCAGATCAGAAAGACGCAGCCCAGGTGTGTCTTGTCAAATGTGGACTCAAGTGAAAAGTGGGGTCTATTTCTAAGGTCTTTGAATTAGATTAATGCTAAAGAGAGAGGCTCACAAGGTGCAATTCCTGGGGTTCTCAGTGAAAGACAAGATCTAGACTGGTCGGGGTCGAGCCCTCTCTGAGCATAGGCACATGCAAACCTATTCAAGAGCTCATATCCTCCAGTGCAGTGGGCAAACCTGTGTGTGTGTGTGTGTGTGTGTGTGTGTGTGAAATCTCTGGAACGACATACTTCCTTTATCTCTTCTAGGCGCTTCACAGCTCTGTTAACTCCTAGAGCACGCTTCTATCAGAGAAAAGGGGGCAAGTGATTTGGTGCTACCTTGATTACTTAGGCCTGGGCTACTCTTAAAATTTAGGTGAACATAAATCAGTAAGTGATGTGAAAAATCCACATCCCGAGTGACATAGCTATGCTAAGCTAACCCCTATTGTAGATAGGGGTTAGCTTAAAGGTTAAATTCCTTTTCGGGAAGGAATTTTCCTCCAGGGTAGATTGGCAGAGGCCCTGGAGGTTTTTCGCCTTCCTCCGCAGCATAGGGCAGGGGTCGCAGGCTGGAAGATTCTGTTGTGGGTGGGTCAGCTTTTGTGGCCTGCATCATGCGGGAGGTCAGACTAGATGACCATATTGGTCCCTTCTGACCTTAAAGTCTATGAGTCTATGAGTCTATGAGATGCAGTGTGGTGGCCAGAAGAATGCTTCCAACATCCTAGCTACTATCACTTGTGGAGGTGGGTGTCCCTACATAGATGGGAAAAACCCCTTCCGTTAGCATAGGCTGCGTCTATACTATGGGATTATGCTGGCATAGCTACGGTGTCATAGGTATGTCACTGTAGTCCCTGTAATGTAGACATGGCCTTAGGGTTAAGAGGTTCCAAAGTACGAATGCAAGAACTATCCTCTGGAAATGGGATCTGCATTCCTGAGCTCCTCTTCAAAGAACACGAACCCCCTAAAAATCCAGGCCCAGCTCCTTGGGAGATATAGCTTGGCTGATCAAGGGCTCTAGCGGCTACTGCCATTTTTAATCTCTGGCATTTGAATAGGCAGTGCATCCTCCCCAATAGCTGGGAACCATGACCCCAATTTGTTAGAAAAATCCCCTGTGGAGAAAGAAGCACTTATGGGATGGGTGTTTCTAGACCATTCCCTGGCCACAGCCAGCTGACTCTGTAGGAAGACTCCACCTTTGAACAGACACACATTTCTGATGGCAGGTTCTCGTATCACTGCCATATCATCAGCAGTTTAGGCCACTTGGTACCTATCTGAGTCTTCAAACATCTCGATATCTGGTAAAATATATCATTGCAATTACATATGCAGACAGGTGGAAATGTCAGGTCAATGGCACCATCTGCTGACGTATTTCAAAAACGAATAACTAAACTGGCATCTTCAATGTTTAGATGACGACAACGCAGCTGTAGAGCACCCTCGCTGGACTGCTGGCAACACTGCTCTGCAAGAGGGCTAGTCACTCGTAGGTGTGTCTCCACTGCAGTCAGACGTGGTACTGCAGCACCTACAGATATACCCTGCCTAGCTCAAATAACAATAGCAGTGACGTTATGACATCATGGGCTAGCCGCTTGGGTACATCCCTAGGCTCTCGGACGGGGCTGTGCGTCCCACGCTGCCATGGGTTCACTGCTAAGGTTAGCTGAGCTAGCTTTGATCAAAGCTAACTCAAGGGAGTCTGACGGCCGTGTAGACATACACTAAGGGACAAGCTGGTCATGGAGCTTGGACTGTACTACTCAACTCTCCCTCATTAGGCCTACATTTACCTGTCACCTAACTCTGCTCTTATCTCCCTTTCTAAATGTTGTAACTGCTGAATCAGGAGAAGGCGGGTACAAAAAGGTGTTGTTCTAAAGCAGTGGTCCCCATGCTTTTCCAGGGGGCGGGCGCTGGACGACTAGCTGCCGAGGAGTGCGGTCGCTGGACAAGCAGCCGTCAAGAGGCGTCGCCCCCGAAATGCCCTGTTCTAAAGTAATAAATCCTGTATCACCATGCACTTCCTGCCCAGCAGTTTCTCTAGGGGTCTCATTATGAGTCTTGGTCCCACACTTGGCAGATTCGGAGGGATGCCCTCAGCTAGGTACATGAGTGGATGGAATGAATAATCCTGAAATGTCCTTTGAGCAGGGGGTTGGACTAGATGACCTCCTGAGGTCTCTTCCAACCCTAATCTTCTATGATTCTATGATAATATATATACATAGAAATTAAAAAGAACATAAACCAATTAAAGCATATATAATCACAATGCCACTTGCCTTTTCCTAATTTTATCAGCTGACCATGCAAATAGGGCAACTGCTCAGATCACAGATAGTGTAAGTTCCTAATAAATATTCTATTTTTTGAGAGGTCATAGAAAAAGGCATCTGGGGCAGAATCACGGAAAGCCAATTTTGGACTCAACTGGCAATATAAATTACTAGGGCTGTCAATTAATCAGCTAACTCAAGTGATTAACTCAAAACATCAACTCAATTAAAAAAATGAATCCTAATTAATCACAGTTTTAATCACACTGTTAATAATAGAATACCAATTTAAATTTATTATAAATATTTTTGGATGTTTTTCTACATTTTCAAATATATTGATTTCAATTACAACACAGAATACAAAGTGTACAGGGCTCACTTTGTGTTTTGTGTTGTAATTGAAATCAAATATATTTGAAAATGTAGAAAACATCCAAAAATATTTAAATAAATGGTATTCTATTATTGTTTAACAGTGCGATTAAAATAGCGATTAATAGTGATTATTTTTTTAATCATTTGACAGTCCTACAAATTACAATGTAATAAACAACGGGGTAGGTCTTCCACCTGTTCTGAGTCACATGGACAGAGGTGGTTACATTTCTCAATGCCATTATATATCGGCTTTCTAAGTAAGCTGTCTGCATAGATTGAAAATGGAGAGCTCCTTAACTTGTTAAAAAAACTGTCCAAATAGCTGGTATACACATACGTCTTTTTAACAAGGAGGAACCAAGGTGACATGTTTGTTATGGAAACAACTGCCATGTCTAGTTGCTTATTAATATCCTCTTATCTCAACTTGATTAGTGATTTCACATTTTTAAACTTAAATCTAATCATTTCCAGTTCTGAGAAGCCTAGAAAATGCAAAGAATTTTGAATATACTCTAACCACTTTACATGAAAAAGCCTTACTGAACTTTTCCTCTAAAGCATAGGCGTGGCAAACGTTGTGGATGCATGGTATGAATGTGAAACTAAAAATTGATGTTATGGTATTGGACTTTGGACAGAACAGAATTCATGCTTGTCTTGGTTTGAAGAAGAAGATGGGGTATTACTTTGGAGACCAAGAATCTTCCTAAGAAATTTGTTTTGAATCACTTCCAATCCCATGGGATCATTCTACCCCCATCTCTCTGTGACATACCAAATTTGAGCACTTAGAGTGTTTGAGGCCAAGGTCTGGTGAAATTAAGTTGCCCCCATGGGTCCAGGTGAAACGTAACATAGCTTGCGTTGAATTTGAGACCTTCTCTTTTGTTACTTGAATGTTTATCCCACAACCTATTTTGTGAGAATCAGATATCCAGGTTGGGGAAGAACTAACTTGTTCAATATATTGTCCATCAATCCTCTGTATATGCAATCTCCCTCTCTGACTAGAATCAATTACTTTAGTTTTGGAGTAATTTATCACAAGCCCTCCCATTGACAGTATAAACCAAATGCATTTAATAAATGTGTCAATCCTACTGTTTGTGATGGTAGAATGATATCATCTGCATATAATAAGACAGCCATAGGGTCATTAGTGATTTTAGGGGGAAAATACTGATCTCCTTTCAATACTAAAACAACAACATTAATATACATGTTAAAAAGAAAAGGGGCTAATAGACAGCACTGATGAACCCCCTTTGTAATTGGGATGCAATTAGTTAGTTCCCCTTCAAGCCTGTGCTAATCTTGGCCTCAGTCTGCCTGTGACAAGCTCTTAAAAGAAAAAGTTAATACAGCTTGTTCTTCAGCAAATAATTTTCTATTTTCTGGCCAATCCTCTAGTCTCCCCAAAAGATGTCTAGTATACATTTTTAAGACAATGTCCAATAAGCTGATTGGGTGATAATTCCCTGGATCTTTATCCCTTTTTTCAGTACAGTGGGATAATAATACTGGTAGATCACCCTGAGGGGGAAAATCCCTGTATTATTTATATTGGAGAAATGTTTAGCTGAAAGAGGTGCCCACCAGTTAATATTCTCCTTAAGTACTTGTGTAAAATCCTCCCTGGGCGCTTTATTACAACATTGTTGATCAATATAAAAACTCAACTTCCTTACTGGATATTGCGGGCCATTCTGGAAGGGAACAAGGGTTGAAGTCTACCAGGCTGGTCGTGATGAAAAGTTAATACGTAGCATCTCCTCCTAAAATGCAGAATAATATCTTCCCTATGCATGATTGGGGATCAGAGGTTCAACATTACTCCTAATCTTCTCAGAGGCCCAGTGCTACCAGTTTCCAAACATCTATCAATTTTTCCATTTTGGCAGCAGATTCCGATTCTTTACCAGCGCTATATGATGCTCCAACTTTTCCTTTTCCAGCAATATTTTAAACAGCTTTCTAAAATTAACTAGCTCTTGTATGGAATCCTGTGAACTATCCTTTCTTTCCTTATCTTCCTTGCGATAACGTGTAGCTGTTTTTTACAGCGAAAACAATCTGCATCATACCAAATTCTTTTTATCTTTCAAAGGGTAAAAATAAAAGTTTTGGGTGGTCAGATTAACCTGTAATTTTTGTATACTATTTAAAGACATCAGGAGATAGACTGACAACACTAAGATCTAAAAACTGATTTTTTTAACTTTAGCAAATAACTAGAGGGGAGGTTTTTCTTTAGTTTTAGATTTAACCAGTGGATTTCACTTAAATGGCCTCACATTTAAGGCTTCAGAATTAGAAGTGGAATACTATCTAACTGGGATTGACTGAAGACCTGGGGCTGGAGAGCAAAAATTAATCTATAGGTTAATTTGGTGGTCACTATTGGATTTGAGGGCCACTGAAAAATTAGAAAAACAAAGCCATTTTAAAACTGGGACTGCAATATAGTCAATCACATTCCCCCTTCTAACAGGGGTGGAGGTAAAGTGCCCCACTGTCTCCTCACCACCCCTACCAATAAGACCTCCTTTCCTGAATCTATCCAAAATCGCTGAATATTTCTGGCCTGCTGAATTTATTACTTTATCTTTTGTATTTCTTGAGGGAAAGCAAACAACCTGTCATTGAATGTACCATATGATAATTTTCACATTTCCTTATCTTCCGCACCCACTTGAGCATTGAAATCACCTAAAAGAATAAAATTTGCCATTGGACAAGTATCCATCAACATCTCAATAAGAGATTCTAGCTCTGCCCGTAAGGGTTTATTATAATGGGGGAAGCGGCAAATAAGCTTTCAAAGCAACTAAAATGTTATCCGGGAAAGTGATACTATAAGATTGAAAATCAGGATTATCCAGAACTACAATAAGAACAGCCCTACTGGGTCAGATCAATGGTCCATCTAGCCCAGTGTCCTGTCTCTGACAGTGGCCAGTGCCAGATGCTTCAGAGGGAATGAACAAAACAGTAACTTTGAGTGATCCTTCCCCTGTACTTTTTCCAATTCTAATATATGTTTTTTGAGATGGGGGCAACCAGAAGTGCAGGCAGTATTCAAGATGTGGGCAGACCATGGATTTATATACTGGCATTATGATATTTTCTGATTTACTATCTATCCCTTTCTTAATGGTTCCTAACATTCTGTTGGCTTTTTTTGACTGCAGCTGCACAATAAGCAGCTGTTTTCAGAGCACTATCCACAATGACTCTAAGATCTTTCTTGAGGCAACAGCTAATTTAGACCCATAATTTTATATGTATAGTTGGGATTATGTTTTCCAATGTGCATTACTTTGCATTTACCAACATTGAATTTCATCTGCCATTTTGTGGCCCAGTCACCTAGTTTCGTGAGATCCCTTTGTAGCTCTTCACAGTCTGCTTGGGACTTAACTATCTTGAGTAGTTTTTTATCATCTGACAATTTTGCCACCTCACTGTTTACCCCTTTATGAATGTTGAATAGGACTGGTCCCAGTACAGATGCCTGGGAGACACCACTATTTACCTCTCTCCATTCTGAAAACTGACCATTTATGTCTACCCTTTGTTTCCTATCTTTTAACCAGTTACCAATCCACGAGGGGACCTTCCCTTTTATTCCATGATGGATTACTTTGCTTAAGAGCCTTTGGTGAGGGGCCTTGTAAAAGGTGTTCTGAAAGTTCAAGTACCCGATATTGACTGGATCACCTGTGTCCATATGTTTGTGTCCACCTCAAAGAATTCTAATAGATTGGTGAGGTATGATTTTCTTTTACAAAAGCCAGGAGTGCTGGAGGCAGTAGGAGGTGTGTGTGGGGTCCTTGTGCTGGGGGAGCGAGGTGCAGTCCTCGAGGGGCACAAGGACCTGCCACCACCTACGACTTTCAGCACATCTGGGGGCCACTTCCTTGCTTTGTATGCCCAGTAACGCACAGGTGTCAGTCCTCAATCTGCCAGCACCTCCCCACTGCTCCCAGCTGGGGTCTCCTCTCTCTCGCTGGCCACACTGAGCAGGAGTTGGGCTCCCAGCCTGGGACCAGAAAGCTGCACCACTCCCCGGATGCACCCATTCCCAACACCGTCACTTGCCCTGTTGTTCAATAGTCCTCTGATCCTCCAGGCCCACAATAACAACAACTTTGCATTTAATACAATGGACTCCAAAGATACTTCAATTTGATTCAATAAGGTTTTTCAAGGATACTGTAGGAAAATACCATATCTGTCACACACGCATATATAGCATCTTGTAGTGCTGTGCTCTATATTGTGTATGCCAGGGGTCATGAGAGTCATTTAGATACAAAGTGTTCAGTGAGTGAGGCATGGTCTCTCTTTCAGACCTGCCTCAGCTACTGTGCACTGTCCAAGGTGCAATGTGTAATGACATTTAACACTACAACTTTGTCTATGAATCTATGAACTCCTACTGGACCAATAGAAAGACTCCCACCGGCTTCTTCAGTAGTTGGCTTGAGCCCCAGTGTATGTTCATAGATTCCAAGGCTGCAAGGGACCGTTGTGATCACCTAGTCTGACATTCTCTATAATACAAGCCATAGAACTTCCCCTAAATAATTTGTACAGCAGATTTTTTAGAAAAACATCCAATTTTGATTAAAAAGTTGTCAGTGATGGAGAATCCACCATGACCCTTGTTAAATTGTTCCAGTGGTTAATTACTCTCACTATTAAAAATGTACGCCTTATTTCTAGTCCGAATTTGTCTAGCTTCAGCTTCCAGCCATTGGGTCATGTTAGACCTTTCTCTGCTAGACTGAAAAGACCATTATTAAATATTTGTTCCCCATGTCACCCCTTAACCTTCTCTTTGTTAAGCTAAACAGATGGAGCCCTTTGAGTCTATCATTATAAGACAGGTTTCTAATCCTTTAATCATTATTGTGGCTCTTCTCTGAGCCCTCTCCAGTTTATTAACATACTTCTTGAATGGTGGACACCAGAACTGGACATAGTACTCCAGTAGTGGTTGCATCAACATAGTCTTGCTGTTTATCTTTAACGTAGTTTTCATTGGTGGCTCTTTTGTCAATAGTCTTGGAAATTAGTAGACAAGGACAATAGTTTTGGGAGCTTTCTCTAAATCATACCCTCCAACTTTCAGATTTTAGTCCAACATGGTTTGTTCTTAGATGATTAATTCACAGCTTTAGGAAGCATTTACTGCTGGTGATCCTCTTTGAAGCTTCCTAGTGAAAATGACTTTTGAGTTATCTCCTCTCACTCTCTCTCCTTTATTTAATAGCTTTCTGCTTACTTGAGTTCTCAGAGCTAAAGCCACTTTGTTCAAATTTAAAAACAGTTTGAAGCTTTAAACTAGCTAACTATAAATAATCTTTTTTTTCCATAAAAGAATAGTACAGAATGCAGCCTCATTACACCCACACATTTAATAAATGTCTTGTAATTACCACTTGGTAATTGGAAGTGTAGGGCCCTGGAAGAAAGAGGCTGTATTTTTGGTATTGGTTTTGCTTATGTAGAGTACAATGATATTCATATCCTAGAAGCGGATTTAAAGCAATGTTTAAATTGAGTGTTGGGTTGAAAAAGGAAGGTGTAATTCCACAGTGGACCACTGGGAGAGCTGTTCATTGTGTCAGACAAGCAGTGCCACTCTGGGAAGTAAGAGTAAGTGAGATGCTGTGTCTAGGGGTCCTTTCCCCTTTATTGGGTAAAGTGTCAGACGTTCAGTGAAGGCCAGTCCAAAGGGGTCTGAGGGCAAATCCAGGCTGGGAAGAGCTCTCTAAGGTGAATAGCTCCTTGCCCAGGGGAGTTGAGGAGCACATGGAGAAGTTACTGTAAGGGACAGTTTCAGTCTTATTGGAATAAAGATCTCAGTTCAGCTTCCCAGTGAGTTTCTGTCTGACCTAACCTGCTCTTCTGCTGTAGGCAAATGTTAAATTAGCCAATGCACCCTCTCCATATAAACCAAGGATGCCCTGTGTGTCATCTGCTTAGATTGGTGTGTGAAATCTGGGTTGAGGACCTAGATGGTCCATTCCATGAAAACAGAACTATCTCTTTGCCAGTGGCAATTTCTTTGACAGGAAAGTCTTCCTACGAATGGCCTTAAATTATGCTTTTGTTGGGACATGTCGGCGAAAATGGATGTGAAGACTTTTAATAAAAAATGGTCAGTTTTCTACACCATAAACTTGTTCCCTATCCCCCAAAATGGACATCACTGTCTTGACTTATGTTACAATACATTGTAAATGACAAGGCCCGTGAAAATTGTGCTTACCAGATACTCCTACACTGGGGCCCAAACCTCCCGCACTGAAGGCAATGAAAGCTTTGCCATTGACTTTCACAGGACCAGAACTGGGCTCTTACTTGCAGGTTTTTGGGTTTTTTTTTTTTGGCTAAGCAGGAGACTGGAAGAGCAAAGAACACTTTGGACTTCCTTATTTGGGTCCCCTGACACCCAATTCATCCCCTTTTGTCCACTCAAAATGCAGTTGCTAAGACTGCCTGCCTGGCTTGTCCGCCTGACTCCCCTTCTTTGAATCCCTCTACTGACTCTCCCTTTTTGCCTTGTTGAGGTCAAACTTCTTGTCCTCACCTGCAGAGTCTTTAACAACTCTGTGCTGCCTCAGCTATTTGGCTGATCTTGTGTCTGATTGCCTTGCTTCTGCCCCCATTGTCCTACTGGTAACGCCAGCCTTATTGATCCCCTTGTCCACTCCAGTCCCAACGTCCCCTCTTCTCTTCCCATGCTTCCTCTTGCCCACAGGATGCCATCCTGGACTGAGTTTGCAAGGCCACTACCCTCTCCCATTTCCAATCCTTCCTCAAGACCCACTTCTTCTGTGACAGGGACAGTTGGTCAGCTGCCAAAGGACTACTGGGTCTAGTTGGATAGATCTGGCATATATCATTTTTGTTTAGAAAGTTTTTAATGTATATAATATTGTATATATTTTGATGGCGTCCCTTTCCCTTACCCCTATGTATATCACCTGTCTTGGGAGGGGAAAGATTGGACTAACAAGACATGTCCTTCATCACCCTGACACTTCTGGTTGGGTCATTACAAAACCTAAACTTAATTTCCCCAATACTATTTTCTCCCTACTGTTACTCACACCTTCTTGTCAACTGTCTGTAATGGGCCATTCTCTGACCACTTCAAAAGTTATTTCTCCTCCCTTGGTGTCCTGCTGTTAATTGATTTATCTCATTAGACTGACCTAACACTTGGTAAAGCAACCCACATCCTTTCATGTATTTATACCTGCTCCTGTATCTTTTACTTCATACATCCGATGAAGTGGGCTGTAGCCCACGAAAGCTTATGCCCAAATAAATTTGTTAGTCTCTAAGGTGCCACAAGGACTCCTTGTTTTTTTTCCTCCTTAGACTGTAAGCTCCTTGGTACAGGGACTCATCTCCATGCAAAGAATGACTGACCTGAAGCTAATGGTAGCTAGAGTCTTAAACCATCTTCTGACACTTTCTTCTACTCACGTTGTACGACCTACTGAAAAGAAACAGGAAATGGGGTTTGAAACCTCCCAGTTTGGCTCATCTTCAAGAAGATGAATCAGAATTGCCATCCACTGCTTTTCTTTCCTAGGGAGCTTTGGCTAAGTGGGCTCTTTCAGAAGTCGCTCCGGACAGTGACGTGTGCACCATGTATGACATTGATTAGAGCACGTGCTTTGTGAGGGCTGGAGCAGCGAGACAGGGCTTTGCATGTTGTCAGCTGGCTCTGCCGCTGAGAGCAGGCTGATGGTTTCAGGAGCGGGTCAGGGAGGACTCATGCCCTTGGGAAAAGCCTAGGGAAGTAGAGAAGGGTGGTAAATCTGCTACAATGAGAAATGAAGGGATGGGGGTGGGGGCTGTAGTAGAAAGAGAGAGCCTGAGACCTGAAGCCTGGTATAAGAGGCCTTGTAGGAGGCCAGAGGCCTGAACTAAAGTGGTAGTCAAGGCCCTGCTAATATAAAGCAAAGTTAGCAAAAGTCAGGCCCTGGCAGGGTGGAGTGGTGCTCTCTTCAAAATGGCGCCCCCCATCCGATACCAGACAAAACCACAACCAGTTTGGTCTCAGTATCAGATGGGGGACAAACCTCCCAAAAAAGAGGATTGTCTGGCTTAAAACTGGATGAATGGCCCGCTTAGTTGAATCAGAGTCCTTTCCTTTATAGCTGCATTTTAATCATGTTTTATATGGAGTTTTTATTTATATTAGTGACAGGTAGAGGCCTCCTTGTTTAGATGCTGCGCAAACACCCGGTAAGACTGTCTCTGCCCTAGACAACACATACAGAAGGTGGGAGAAAAGATTGCTACCTGCATTTCACAGACTGGGCAGGTAACTGAGGCATAGAGACACTAAGTGACTTGCCCAAGGTCACACAGGCTATGTCTACACTGCAAAGAAAATAGCAGTGTAGACATTGCCATTCGGGCTGGAGCCCAGACTCTGAGACCCTCCCCTGTTGCTGGATCTCACAGCTGGGCTCCAGGCTGAGTGGGAATAGCCACACTTCTATTTTTAGCCCTGGGAGCCTGAGTCAGTTGACCTGGGTTCTGAGACCGCAGGTTTTTCTCTGTAGTGTGGACATAACCACAGAATCTATGGCCATGCTGGAATTTGGATCCAGGTCTCCTGCATCGCAATTGGCTGCCTTGACCACAACCCATTCTTCCTGTCTAATGATTTTTGTCATGATTTCAGGTGTAATAACAAAAGGCATTGTTAGTGACCAAGGTAAGGAATATCTTTAATACAATAGTTTTGTAATGGCAGTGTCCCTCTAAGGACCATCAGGAGATAGACCCATCGTGTCTAAACAACAACAAACAGAGCAAGGGGACAATGTGGTCTGAGAAGAGATGTAAAGCAAGAAACAGAAGGCTTAAGGAAAATATGAACAATCTGGTGAGGGGAAGAGCCGGGAGAGCTAGAGAAACATAAGCAGAATCCAGCGAAAGGTTAATTTGAGGGGCAAAAAGAAATACGGCAGCAAATGCTGATCCGCAGAAAGAATTTCTGCTAACAGTGCAGGATCCTTCAGATGTGCTGGCTGTTGACAGAATGTAAAGAGAAAATTGGTCCATTCAGAACTGCTGGCGAGGGAGTGGGGAGGAGGAGGGAGAGCAGAGGGACAGCAACTTGCTTAAACAGTCCCTGTGGTGCTATGTTTGCAAAACTGGATGATTCCACCCCTGCGAATCCAGGGACCCCTGGCCCTGGGTCTGCCGGAGGCTGGGGAAATTGGCATAGAAACTGGGTGGCAACTCCTCTCTGCATTTCAGGCTCCATTGGAGCCATGCACCTGTCAAGAATGGGCTAGATAATACTTAGTCCTGCCTTGAGTGCAGGGCACTGGACTAGAGACCTCTTGGGGTCTCTTCCAGCCCTTCGATTCAATGCTTCGATTCCTTAGCTGCTGTTGCCTCTGAGCAAAAGAGCATTGGGAGAAGGGGGCATCACACCTTTTTGGCAGCTTTGTCCCAAACAAAAGGAGGTCAGAAAGACCGTTGATACTATGGATGTATCTGATTTGGTGTCTCTTGGGAGCTGAACGTTCCCGAGGGCCAGCTCTGAGGCATTTCAAGCGAGTACAGATGTATTTGAACAGAATCCTGAGGACAGACTAACTTTCCTTTCTCAGCCTGTCTGCTGTGATCCCCAGTAAGCCACCTGATCAATAGGGAATACACTGATGTATCTTTTTTTTTTTAAATTAAGATGGGAACCTGTGGACATGAACTTTGTGGACTCATTAAATTCGGGATCCTATCAGAGATGGGATAAGAGCCAGTCTGACTGCTCAACCAGCCTGAAAACTGAAAGAATGAATTAAAATCTCATCCGATGTGATTAAAGAGGAATAAAATGTCTGAACAATTGAAATGCTCACATTGCAGGCACTGCGGTGCTCTGTGCTTTCAGAGGTGACTTCGTGAAAGAAAGTAACTTATGTTTAACAGAATTGGGGCTGAGGCATGCAGCTAGAATCTGAGCATTTCCAAAGGTTTTTTTTTTGGGGGGGGGGGGGGAGGAATGTTTAGAACTGGGGATTTGGCTGGGCCTGGCCATGTGCCGACAAAGTTTGCATCTGGAGCTAGATTTTGCATCTGGATCTAAGATGGACGAGGTAGGGCAGGTAACATCTTGGACCAACTGCTTTTAGTGGAAAGGACAAGCTTTTGAGCTTCACACATCTCTTCCCCGGGTCTGGACCTAGACCTTCTGAAGGGTTGGGATCTGTGGGGTTTGATTTGGGTCAATGTCTGTGTGTTGGGGTGTGTGACGTTGCACCCCATAAGGCTTTATGGCAATATGCTTATGAATGTATATATGACATAACTGGAATATGTTTTATGCCACATATGCCATGTAACATGTCTATGTAAAGGTTATAGTCTACTGAATCTATTCCTCCTATTTGTATGCATGCATCATTTTTGTGTTTGAAGTTATGAATATTGGCTGTGTACTTGCTTGATTTCTAAGTAGCCTTAGTAAAGCATTTGGTCAGCTTCTTGAGAAAGGAATGTGCAAGTTAAGTGCCCAATCAAGAAGCATTTAACGGACAATGGATCTTGGAAGGCTCCAATACACATAAGAAGTCTACTTGAGGACGTTCAAGGCAGCATGTGAATCATGGCTGCTACCTGTAAGTTCTGAGTCATGTATGGACATGACTTGCCCAGGTGACTCCAAAACTCCATCTTGGAGCTGGACTTTGCATAGGAGAGAGGAGAGGGTCTCCACCCAGAGGAGAAAGTCTATTTAAGCCCGTGGGAGACCCCTCCATTTTGTCTTCAGCTGCTAAAGAGAGAGTCTCTCCACCCCCAAGGATACCTGAAAGAAACTGGAACAAAGGACAGTAACTACAGGGGGTGTGAGTGATTGCTGGACCCAGACTAGAAGGAGACTAGATTGTAAAAGGAAGCTTATTGGAATTCCTCTGAGGGTGAGGTTTTTATCTGTATTCAGTTTTCTTACTGTATTAGACATAGACTTGCTTGGTAATTCACTTTGTTCTGTCTGTTACTATTTGGAACCACTTAAATCCTACTTTCTGTATTTAATAAAATCACTTTTTACTTATTAATTAACCCAGAGTATGCATTAATACAGAGGTCGGCAATGTTTGGCACGCGGCTCGCCAGGGTAAGCACCCTGGCGGGCCGGGCCAGTTTATTTACCTGCTGACGCGGCAGGTTCGGCCGATCGCGGCCCCCACTGGCCGCGGTTCGCCATCCCGGGCCAATGGGGGTGGCGGGAAGCCGCGGCCAGCACATCCCTCGCCCGCGCCGCTTCTCGCCGCCCCCATTGGCCCGGGACGGCGAACCGCGGCGAGTGGGGGCTGCGATCGGCCGAACCTGCCGCGTCAGCAGGTAAATAAACTGGCCCGGCCCACCAGGGTGCTTACCCTGGCTAGCCACGTGCCAAACGTTGCCGACCCCTGCATTAATACCTGGGGGGGGGGGAGGGCAAACAGCTGTGCATATCTCTCTATCAGTGTTATAGAGGGCGAACAATTTATGAGTTTACTCTGTATAAGCTTTATACAGGGTAAAACGGATTTATTTGGGTTTAGACCCCATTGGGAGTTGAGCATCTGAGTGTTAAAGACAGGAACACTTCTGTAAGTTGCGTTCAGTTAAGCCTACAGCTGTTAGGGGACGTGGTTCAGAGCTGGGTCTGGGTTTGCAGCAGGCTAGCAGGTCTGGCTCAAACCAGGCAGGGCACTGAAGTCCCAAGCTGGGAGGGCAGGGAAAGCAGGGACAGAAGTAGTCTTGGCACATCAGGTGGCAGCCCCAGGGGGTTTCTGTGATCCAACCCATCACAGGGTGTCCACCCTTCACAAATCCTGAGCAGGTCAAAAAGGGCCAATTAACCTTATAGGCTGCCCCTGGAGGAGAGCCAGGGCTGGATTAGCAGTAACTGAAGATGAAGCCCAGCTGGACAGGAGCAGGCTGAGCTTGTGTAAAGCCAGGAAGTTGAGTGCAGAAGGGGGCTGGTGTAGTAGGGCTGAAGCTGGCTGACTGAGCAGGCCAGGCTGGGAGAGGCTGAGAGATATTCACAGTGGAATGTGGAGAAGGAGGAAGATGCCAGTGAGGGAAAAGAGCTACTGGTACAATAATAGGCAGCTTAGGACAGGAAAGATAATCTAAGGGGAATAGATGAAGATGTACATCTCGTAGGCAAAGAGAGATGTATAGCATTTATGATAGGAGTGATTAATTGCACTTTATAGACAGGGAAGAAGGTTGAAGGAATAAAAACTATAACAAAAGCGGCAGAGAAGTATTTGCAATCTCTCCATAGATGGCATTCATGCAATTTTAAGTGAAAGTAATAGTATAGTTTAAACAACATGGTTCTAATAGTTTTTTGCTGGAACACACACAGTTTAATAACACCTGGTCAGGAATTAAAGAAAAAACTGTTTTTGAAATGGAAAACAAACCTGATGTGATATGTGTGCAAGAAACATGGTTAGTGAGAACTTGCGTTTAGACTTCCAGGGTATGATATAATCAGATGTGACAGAGAAATAACAAGAGGAAGAGGAGGGTCTGTATATTTATAAAGGAAGATCTTAGTTACATTGAAATAGATGTCCAGTACTTCAGTTTT
Organism: Emys orbicularis; assembly: GCF_028017835.1. Taxonomy (NCBI): domain Eukaryota; kingdom Metazoa; phylum Chordata; order Testudines; family Emydidae; genus Emys; species Emys orbicularis. The sequence goes on along the minus strand of NC_088686.1, from coordinate 6,612,771 downwards.
GAGTACAACACCGTTGAGAATAATAGCACTTTCATATGAATTGATAATGTTTACAACCCATGTAAAATACTAGACAATCTAGAATTGGAAGAGTTAGTTAAGGGGGTCAAAGGCCCATCTATTATTTGTGGAGACCTTAATAGCCATAATGAATTATGAGGAAGCAGGAAAACTGATTATAATGGCAAGCACCTGGAACTGATATGCACAACCTGGTATTGCTCAGTAGTAGAGCACCTATTAGGTTTAATTTGGTGGATGGAACTGTCTCATGTTTAGATCTGGGAATTGCAACAAGCAATATGGCAACAAATGCAGCTGGGAAATCTATACAGAAGATGGAATGGGAAGTAATCATTTCCCCATGGTAATTACATATCAAGGCCAAGGTAATGTTGAAAAAACTGAAGGAATTCCTACCTGGAGCCTTAGAAAAGCAAATTGCAGAAGCTTAAAGGGTAAGTGTACTGAGTATCTAAGTATCAATTATAGAAGTGATAATCTAGAGGAATTTCATGATAATATAAGAAAGGTAGTTGTAGCAGCAGCCAACCTAGCTGTATGTAAGACATTGAATTGCCACAAACTAAGAAATCTAGCTCTTTGGCGGAATGGGTATTTGGGTGTCCTGTTTCATGATGCAATCAACTTCTCTGATGGAGTGTCTTTGTTTGGTGAAGGCAGTTTTGAGTGTGTTGAGGTGTATATCCCTAACTTTCTCCTCAGAGCATATTCTGTGGTACTAGAGTGCCTGGCTGTAGATAACAGATTTCTTGGTGTGTTTGGGGTGGTTACTAGGATTCCTTTGTTGAAGCTGATCATGGTGTCCAGGAAGTTGGTGCTAGTGTGGAAGTTTTACAGAGACAGTTTAATGAACAGATGGTAGTGGTTGGAGTTGCAGTGGAAATTTGAGGGAGTTTAAGTCATCTGTCCAGCGGATGAAAATAACATCAATGTATCTCAGGTACATCATTGGTTTTGTGATGCATTTGTCCAGAAATTCTTCTTCAAGCAGCCCATGAAGAGGTTGGCATATTGGGGAGCCATCCTAGTATCCATGGCTGTTCCCATAGTTTGGACAAAGTGTTTGTTGTTGAATGTAAAATTGTTATGGGTGAGGATGAAATGGATGAGTTTTGGGTGTATATATGAGGGTTTTCCATTGTCTTGTAAATATTGGAGGCAGGCAGCTATGCCGTCATTGTGAGGGATCTTGGTGTATAGGAATCTGACATCCATAATGGCAAGGATGGTGTACTGCGGGAGGTTGTTACCATTGAAGACTTTGTGGAGGAAGTCGGTTGTGTTCTGGAGGAAGCGGGTCCTTTGTGTGGTGAATTGTTTGAGGATGTTTTTATGAGTCCCGATATTCCTTCAATAAGAGTGTTGAGGCCAGATATGATGGGTCTGCCTGGGTTTCCTTGTTTGTGTATCTTGGGAAGCATGTAGAAGCTCCCTGGGATGGGTTCATGGAGGATGAGTTTGTCTTGGACTTGTTTGGGGAAGGATTTGATGATATCCTTAAGTTCCTGGGTAAATTGTGGTGTGGGGTTGTCTTTGATTTCCTTATAGTAGGTGGTACTGGAGACTTGTCAGCTGGCCTTGTGTATGTAGTCATCATGGTCGAGGACTACAATGGCATCCCCTTTGTCTGCTAGTTTGATCATTAGCTAGTGGTTAGATTTCAAGTAGATTGCATCATGGAACGACCCACCCAAATACCCTCAGAGAACCTGCTTCAACACAGAAATAAATAGGGGGTATCATCAAACAAGTACAACCCATTCTATTCTGAAAGAAATCTTTCCTGAACCCCTCTTCTGGCCTTCAAACAATCCCCCAACCTCTCCAAGCTCTTCATCATCAGAAGCAAGATCCCCATAGACCAGTACACACCAACTCAAAGCAGCACCAGATCCTGCCAGAACAACAGATGCAAAACCTGTAGACATATTTTCACTACTACAATGATCAACACCTCCCACAATATACCTTTCAAGATACATAAGTTCTACAGATGCCTATCACAACATGTGGTGTACCTCATCCAGTGCACTAAATGCCCCAACAACTACTATGTGGGTGAAACCAGATAATCACTACACTCTCTAAAATCACTACACTCTCTAAAATGAAGTCACACAGGAATATAAAACAAAACCCCCATATTACCTTGGGTGTACACTTTTCACACAGCAATAACTGTACAACTGACCTATCAGTCCTCATCCTCAAAGGAAACCTACACAACACTTTCAAAAGATGAGCCTGGGAGCTTAAATTCATCTTTGCTAGACACTAAAATTCATGGTCTTAAGAAAGACACTGGATTTATGATTTATTACAACAATCTGTAACCCCTTAACTCCCCTTTTTGTCTTAGGACTAGAGGGGTGTTAAGGACTACTTCACCATGAGGGTAGCCCGGTGGCCTAGTGACTAGATCGTTGATCAGGGGGACAGTCCAAATCACTTTCCCAGGGCTACTTCCTACTCAAGTCTCATTAGTTTGGGGTGTGGCCCCTCTACTCTAGTTACCCCGCAGTTGGGGCTTATCTGCGGGCTCCCCTTGGCAAGGGGAAGGTTTTCTTGCCTCCAGTGGCTGCGTTGGCCGGCAGGTTGCTGCTCCACACCTTCAGGCAGGTAAACAGCAAACTCCTGCCTCCTCGCCAGTCAGCGCCTGACTGCACCAAGCTCCCTTCTTTTCTCCCCCCTCGAGGCCTGACATCGGCCGCAAGTATAGGGGGCAGGGCTAGCTGAACCCACAGGTTTTCTTTAACCCCTGCTGTGCGAGGCAGCAGTTTCTCTACTCCTTCACAGGGCCCTTAGCATATGAACTACTTATGCTAAACTACCTGCTTGACTTTGTATTTAGCTGTGACACTTTCAATATCTTTCCCAGACCTGAAGAAGAGTTCTGTGTAGGTCGAAAGCTTCTCTCTGACCAATAGAAGTTGGTCCAATAAAAGATATTACCTCACCCACCTTGTCTCTCTAATATCCTGGGACTGACATGGCTACAACCACACTGCATAGACAAAAGTAGATATATAGTCCCAGGCAAGCATAGCATATGTAATGCAATGGTTAAGCACCTACCGGGAGGGAGTTTAAGAATTGATTGAAATTATACAATATATGGAGAAAAGAAATGCTACTGGCAGAATGGAAGCAAGTGGTGGTTATACCGATAGGAAAACCTGTCAAACACTATGTGTGAGCAAAATTACAGAAAGAATGATAAATGAGAGATTAGTAACATACAGGAGAACCTCAGTTACAAACACCTTGGGGCTGGAGGTTGTTTGTAACTCTGAAACTTTCATAACTCTGAACAAAACGTTCTGGTTGTTCTGTCAAAAGTTTACAACTGAACATTGACTTAATACAGCTTTGAATCTTTACTATGCAGAAGAAAAATGCTGCTTTTAACCCTCTTCATTTAAATGAAACAAGCACAGAAACAGTTTCCTTACCTTGTCAAATCTTATTTTTTAAACTTTCCCTTTATTTTTTTAGTAGTTAACGTTTAACACAGTACTGTATAGTCAGTATTTGCTTTTTTTGTGTGGTCTCTGTGGCTGCTTGATTGCGTACTCCCGGTTCCAAATGCGATGTGTAGTTGACCGGTCAGTTTGTAACTCTCAGGTTCTACTGTACTTGGAGAAAATGAAATTATAAACTGTACAAAGTGGTTTCAGGAAAGGAAGATGCACAATTGATCAAATTATAAGACTGGAAACCAATACAAAAAACCATGAACAGAGTTTGATAGCGGTCTTCTCGGACACTGAAAAAGCATCTGACAGGATGTGGAGGGAAGGCTTGCTGTATAAACTAGCTGTTATTGGAATAAGAGGAAGAATGTTCTGGTGGATAAGAGACTTCTTAAGTGATAGAACTGTACAAGTCAGGATGGGGGCGGCTCTGTTGAATATTTATAAACATACTAATGGCGCTCCACAGGGGAGTGTTATCAGCCCAGCCCTGTTTAACAGTATGATTAATGATCTCCCGGAGAGTCTACGGGCAGGAATAGGTATCGCCCTATTTGCAGATGACTGCGCTATATGGGCCAAACATTAAAGATGGAAGAGAGCTGTGGAGAGAAGCAATGAGGTGCTCAGGGAGATTTCAGAATGGGGAGATACTTGGGGATTGAAGTTCTCACTTGCTAAAACAAAGGGAACGATCTTCAAAAACAGGGAAGATTGGGACCTATATCTCTATACAGAAAAAAATACAAGTGGTGCACAATTTTACATTCTTCGTTTATTGATCATAACTCCTAACCTGGAAGGGTCATATAGAGAACATCAAGACTAAATATAAAGGTAGGATGAATCTGGTTTAAAGTGTTGCTGGGAACAGTTGGGGTGCAGATAAGAACACGTTATTGATGCTTTATTAGAGCACTGATAAGACCAGTTAGTGATTCTGTGTGCCGAGCCTTTAATCCTACTTCTAAATCAACACTTAAATTAGAACTGATCCAAGCCTAACCTCTGCGAATTGCATGTGGTGTGCGGGAGGGATAGCTCAGTGGTTTGAGCATTGGCCTGCTAAACCCAAGGTTGAGAATTCAATCCCTGAGGGGGCCACTAGGGATCTGGGGCAAAAATCAGTACTTGGTTCTGCTAGTGAAGGCAGGGGGCTGGACTCAATGACCTTTCAGGGTCCCTTCCAGTTCTAGGAGATAGGTATATCTCCACATAATTATTGGGGGGAGGGATAGCTCAGTGGTTTGAGCATTGGTCTGCTAAACCCAGGGTTGTGAGTTCCCTCCTTGAGGGGGCCATTTAGGGAACTGGGGTAAAAATCTGTCTGGGGATTGGTCCTGCTTTGAGCAGGGGGTTGGACTAGATGACCTCCTGAGGTCCCTTCCAACCCTAATATTCTATGATTATGACTCTGTTGTCTATGCTGCAGGTACCAACTGGGGAAATGCCTATAAATTTAAAGATTAAATTGTTAGATTGAATCTTTTGGGTGAAGGTTAATGGAAAGAGTGAAGATAAAAGTACTAAGCAAATGTACCAAGACTGCTGGAAATTAAGCAGACAAGAAGAAATTGGGCACCACAAACTCTCACATGCTAACAGGGTCAAAAGGTGGGTAAAAGACTTGGGTGAAAAGGAAGGTCTGAAAGAAATTAAAATCTTTAGCTATGGGAAATCAAACTATAACTGGACTGTTGTCTTGCCACCTGTGGATTTGGAATGATGCAATAAAACAAAGGAAAGAGCAGGACTGTCAAATATGATGACTGAGATTTGTGAGTTTATACATGGCAAATGGGGTCGGCATTGCCAAATCTATGCTGACAGCTCTAGAGATGGCACCATGGGTAGAGTGGGAATGGCCTTTTGTATCCCTGATTTTGGAATGAAGAGATTTATGAAATTATCCAATTCTGTGGCCGTTATGATGGCCAAATTGATGAGCATACTGTTGGCATTGACTTAGATAAAGAATATGCGTCCAACTATGTCTGCTAGCCCATTGGACTCTTTATCAGTAATGGCAATTAGAAAAGTAGCCTCGGACAGCAGGAATAACTTAATCAATAAAATATTGTCCTTAATTACCGAAATAGTACAACTAGGCGTACGTATAGTAATAGTGTGGCTTCTGGCGCATGTCGGGATACCAGGCAATGAAATGGCAGATAAAGCAGTGAAAAGTGTCTTAAAAATGAGAAGGTTGATATAAAAGATCCCTCTGAGCAGGGCCGGTGCTACCATTAAGGCAAACTAGGTGGTTGCCTAGGGCGCCAAGATTTGGGGGCGCCAAAAAGCAGTGCCCCCCATTTTTTTTACAGCGTTCCTGGGCCGCTCCACTTCTCCCGCCTCCCAGGCTTGCAGCAGCAATCAGCTGTTTGGCGCTGCAAGCCTGGGAGGGGAGGAGAATTAGAGCTGGGGCGGTGTGCTCGGGGAGGAGGCGGAGCAGAGGTGAGCTGGGGTGGGGAGCTGCCGCACGGCTCCCCAGGCTGGGGGGGTGGGGAGCTGCTGCGGGGGGTGCCTCAGGGTGGGGGGGGAGAGCTGCCGCAGGGATCCCCACCCCAGCTCACCTCTGCTATGCCCCCTCCCCAGCACACGGTCCTGCTCCACTTCTCCCGCCTCCCAGGCTTGCGGTGCCAATCAGCTGTTTGGCACCGCAAGCCTGGGAGGGGAGGAGAATTAGAGCGGGGGCCGGGTGCTCGGGGAGGAGGCAGAGCAGAGGTGAGCTGGGGTGGGGAGCTGCTGCATGGCTTCCGAGGGGGGGGAGCTGTCATGGGGAGGGGCGCCTTGGCGCGGGGGGGGGAGCTGCCGCGGAGGGGGTGCCTCAGGGCGGGGGGGGGGGGCGGGGAGCTGCCGCATGGCGGGGGGGGGGCTGCAAGGTGGAAGTTTCGCCTAGGGCGCGAAACTTCCTTGCACCGGCCCTGCCTCTGAGTAAACAGGACTTCAAAAGCTTGGTTAAGAGAGAACTTAAGAAGGAAAGGCGAGAACTATGGAGCAAAGAGAATAAAGGATGAAGGTTCTATGAAATAGGTCCCAAACATGAGGATAGTGTTGTACTTAATAGTTATGCTAGAAGAAGCGAAGTAACTATCGTTAATGCTAACAGGTCACTGTGACCTGAATGGTAATTTATATTTATTAAGCATAGTCTGAAAGGACTGGTGAGAGTACTGGGAAAGTGGGGTAGCATTCGTAAAAGCATTACTGTGATTTGAGGATCTAGGTTTTTTTTTTTTTAACTTATGCAAAACCTGCAATAGGTGGTGGCCATAGCCTAGGGTGCTGAGGCTGCTGCGTCGTAAAATGACCGGAAAAGAAAAGAAGGGCACTGCAGGGAGAGAATCTGCATCCCTCTCTGGGCACAGAGTGGTGGGTAGTAGGAAACCTGCGGGGAGCAAAAGCCCTGGGATCCGGGGCGTAGGAACAGGGAAGGCCGGGGGGCTGTGGCCTCATCACTTTTAAAAGTGGGAGGGTTATGCCATTCCACTTCTTACCAGCCATAAGTGTGAGTGATGGGGAGGAGAGGAGCGAGCGGTGGGTGGGGCCTTGGGGGAAGAGGGCAGCAGAGTGGCGGGCCCTCGGGGGGAAGGGTTTGCACAGGGGTGGGGCTATGGTTCAGGGGCCAGGGAGCTTCCAGTGCTCCTGCCTGGGATCCTGTCCCTGACAGAAGGGGGTTACCCAGAGGAAGTGCGAGGAAGAAGCCCAGGGAAAGAGCAGCGAGAGTTAAGACTAGGTAGACCTTGGCTGCTGCTGATAGGGTCCTTGGGCTGGAACCTGGAGTAGAACAGGGACCCACCCTGATTTCAGGTCTAGATGAACATTTTGCGCAGCAATATGGACCAGCTACTTTTAATGTTGCACTGACAGGGAGTCCGCAATGCGTGCTGGAGAATGATCAAACCCCTCCTTTCTAATGCAACCGATGCTGAGCCCATTTTACATGGCTGAATTAATAAGCGAAATCCAGGCCTGACTCTGTTACATCAGCTGTTTCCCCCCAACCCTTGTAACTGTTTGGTAAAGGGATAGGCAGCATTTTCCCCTTGCACCAAGTCTGAGTGTGCTTTGCAGTGACACGAACAAGTCTTTCCATCTGCTATTTGTTTGCATTATTTGATGGGATTTTTTTTAAAGATGGGCGAGGTGGGTGGAAAGGGCTTGTGTAAAATCGATGACCTTGGAAATGTGTTGCAGAAGTCTGTATCCTGCCCAGAAGAACAGCACAGATGTGTGCAGTTGCTGAATCCAGGAGCTTCTGAGCAGTGCTTAATTTGTAATGAAAGAGGTGCCGGGGCTCAAGCAAGTTTTTTACATTCATAACTGATGTGGCAAGCCCAGAGGTGCCAGGGCTCAGCCTGGCAAGCCCTGGCTCAAATTAAACCCAGCTTCTGTGTACTCAAATCCTTTTTGGGAGGCGGATTTGTGTACTGTTTCTTTGAAATGCTAGCTGTAAGAACCTGACTGTTAGACTTCTGTTTAACTCACTAGTCTGTCTACTGATTGAACTGAGTGAAATGAACCCCCCTCCCCCGCCTGATAAACCTATAAATGGTGAAAAGAATTACATTGAAAAAACTCCTGTCAGTTCTGATAAAACTTAGTGCTTCCTTCAAACCTGACACTAATTTCACCTGAGCTGGAGGACCTCCTCCCGGGCAAGTTCAGTATCCGTTCCTTCTGGGAGTTAATGTAGCCTAGTGTTATGACACTTGACTGGGACTCACGAGACCTGGGTACACTCCCTGGCTCTGCCACTGGTTTGCTGGGTGACCTTGGGCAAGTCACACTGTCCCTTTTTGTGCCTCAGTTTCCCCATCTGTTAAATGAGAACCTGATACTGGCCTCCTTTGTGACACGCTTTGAGGTCTGTGGATGAAAAGTGCTAGAGAAGATCTAGGTTTTTTGGTATTATTCCATCCTTGGACTTTCCATTGGGAATCTACTGGGGCTGCCGTCAAGAATGGTGATTAGTGTCAATGGTGGTTATGGCTTTTGCCTGTCTACTTGGAACTGGTCGGAAATGTCTAACTCATTGCACATAGGCCGGCAAAACAAGTATATTTCCTTACCTGTCTTACTGATGTCACCTGAGTTTATCGGAATAGACAGAATTTCTGAGTTGGAAATGACTTTTCATTGTTTGTGCTGTTTATTAGTTTTGCATTTCACCCCATTTGATCAATGGATACACTTTGATTTCACTCCTCATCAGCTTCTAATCAATTCTATTTTCTAAGTCTGGCATTCACCTGATGCTGCAATATTTTGTCTCCCAAGCCCCGACTCAGTACGTGTAATGAAGCTGCATGTTCTCAGAAGTAGTTCTTTTAAATTTGTTTCCTTTTTGCATTTTTTAATTAAAGTTATATTCATCTCCTTGAACACAATATAATATTAAAAGGTATTACATTTCACTCAGACATGAAAATAGATTTAATTAATTTCAATTAATTGAAATTCAAAGGTAATTCTAATAAGGCTTGCACAGAATGAGTTGCTTTGGGAGATTTGCTTCACTGCAGACATTTTTGTTAAGGAAAGATGAATGTTCAAAACTGTATGCACTTTAAATCTGTTTCATATGTATTTTTTTTTTTACATGTAACTTGTTACCCTCCGAGTGCACATGCAGTCCTGATTTGAGAGGCCTGTTACTGTCATAGCAGTGGCTTGGCCAATGGAATTGATTAAAAAGTATTTTTATAGGGGCCACAAATATTCTTTCATTGAAGCCAAGAGTGCAGAAGGATCCTGGAAAGAACTGGGCATTTATATGGACAAGAATATTCAGGGCTGTTATGCTAAGTATTAAAGAAATCAACAATTCCTGCAGGGATCGAAACCCTCAAGCTTCAGGACTTATGTCAACCCCTAACTGTTAAGGGTGAGGAAGAAACTTTCCCTGTGGGAAGATTATCCATAACTGCCTGCTGCCGGGATTCTTGCATTGTCCTCTGAAGTATCTGATACTCTCCATTGTCTGAGAAAGGATACTGGACTAGATGGACTACGGATCTGATCCAGACTGGCGATTCTTATGTTCCTACTGGCTATATCAGTCTTAGGCCTTGTCTACACTACGGGGGAGATCGATCTAAGTTACGCAACTTCAGCTACGTGAATAACATAGCTGAAGTCAACGTACTTAGATCTACTTACCGCGGGATCCACACTACGCTGTGTCGATGGGAGACGCTCTCCCGTCGACTCCCCTTGTACTTCTCGTTCAGGTGGAGTACAGGAGTCGATGGGAGAGCGATTGATGGTCCATTTAGCGGGTCTTCACTAGACCCACTAAATCAACTGCCTATGCATCGATCACCGCACGTTGAATCCCCGGTAAGTGCAGACCCTGTGTAGACCCTGCATCACTCTAATTTTATGCCAGTGCAACTTGATGGATATCAATGGAGTCACACTGATGTAAAACCGGAGTAAGTGCAGTGATGATTGGCACTTTGGTTTATGGCCATTGCGGGATGGTGAATGAGTCTTGCTCTTGGTGAAACAGATTATAAAGCCAGGATGCTGCAAAAAAGGACTGTTTGTTGACAACATGGCATTGGTCAGCACTGCATGGTGCAGAGATGACGTCCGTGCATTTGGAGGGTTCGCTAGTCCAGAATGATGAATCAACTGCTTATTTGTATATGTCAGTATGATCCTGACAAACTGGGACACACTCATCCCACACATTAGCAGTTGAGCTTAAATTGACTGCTCTTCACTTGAACTTGTCCTGCCTTTTTGCCCTTTTCAGACGCCTACCTCTGATTCTCATTGCTCTGGGCAGGTGACGTAAAATATTCAAAGTCCTTTTGAAAAGAATATCTTGGTGGTAAATGACAAGTTGTAAAGCTGACATGCCCCAGATTCTGTTTGTGGAAGAAAATGGTTGTGATCGCCTGTCTTCCCAGGTGCTGGGCTGACAGAGTCATTTGCTTCCAGTGAGCCAGTGAAGTATCCGTTACCTCTGTCCAGTAAAGAGGCAGGGAACAAGTGACAGTGCTAGTAGCTATACCAGCGTACCTTGGGGTAGCAGTGGAGTGCAAACTTCATTTGGAGCAATATCCTGCCAGACTTCAGTACTGCTAGTTGTGCTACTGCTTTCTCTTATAGCTGTCCCCTTTTCTTGGGACTTGAAACTGATTAATCTAATTTTTGTCATGAGACAATCCAGAGCACGGCCCCTCTCCCTCATCTCCCAAGAGGCTCCATTAGAACCCACAACAGCTGGCCAGCCATCAGAAGTGGCATAATCAAGATCAAAATGATTAGGTTGTCCCGAGACAGTTCTACCATTCATTTCCCCATGCAATTGCTGAGCACATCATACAGATTGAGCATAAAAACTTGTCTTACATTTTTATTTTTATAGGGCCAGGACAAAATTCTTTTTCCTGTATTGACCAATCTGCTACAAATATCAGACCCTTAACCCAGCACCAGCACACAGTCAAGAGTCAGAATAACATGCAGCAATTGTACCTCTCCTGTGATAGAGATCAAATAAAATGGGCAAGAAAATGCAGAAAATCAGGCTTAGGTGTGGGGGAATATTACCTGTGATTGGTTTTCATTTTCCCCTGATAGCTTCAGACTGAGCTGGCATGAACGAGGGAGGGATGCCATTTGTTACAGCTATCAAATGTAGCCTTTGAAAGAGCCCTGAACATAATTAGTACAGCCATCCCTGTTGTGGCTGGAATAAAAGCCAATGGTGAGGCAATGGCCAAGGGAATACTGCTAGTAGATGGGAGTGTTCCAATTACGAGTCTTTGATAGAGAACTACAGCAGCGGACGCGCAGAATACAGAGGTGAAACGATGCACTTCATTACCTCGAACAGACAAGTTTTGTTGCACTGTTTGGGCTAAAAATCCTTGACTTGTTTTTGCAGTTTTCCCTCAGAATTTGAGAGAAATGGATTCCAGTAGGTGGAGCTCTTCATTAATCTTTGTCCAGGATTTACTGCTTCTCAGTAGGGGACTGAGCCAGACAGTTCTTTCCTTTTTCCTTTTTTTTTTTTTTTACCTTGCATTCGTCTGACAATGGCCTAGTCATAATTTAATCTCCAATTCAACAGGTTCCAGAATTAGCACAGTCTAGTTTCTGCATTTTCTTGTAAGTTCGCTTTCCTCGGAGCAGCTGAATGGAACAGTGGGTGGATAATTTACTCTTGAGAATTTATTGAACTCCAGGCCACTTTCTACTCCACAGAGCTTGGGGAAACTTGCATCCTGTAGAATCTTTAACAGTAGGCAAGTTAAACCAAGGTCAATGGACCATTATTAAAGACATTATCAGAGCTCTTCTGTGGGTGTACCCTGGAGTTTGCTGCCAATCCTTTGCTTGTTTAGCTGCCTGCTTTGTCTGTGACTCTCGGCTCATAGCATTTAAAATGCGCAACCGAGTCCTAGCATACAGCTCTGTACCAGCAATCTCGGGGTTGGAGCGTAGCAGCATGGTGCAGCTGAACACTGGTCTGAAATAGGCATGGTAGGCAGCCATGTTTGCCCAGGATGCAGCCCCGAGAGCATCAGGTGAGTGCATTTGTTTGTCATTAAAAATTATCGCAGGAAGCAACGAGAAAAGGCAGCCCGTGTCAATGGATACTGTGTCATAGAATCATAGAATATCAGGGTTGGAAGGGACCTCAGGAGGTCATCTAGTCCAACCCCCTGCTCAAAGCAGGACCAACCCCGACTAAATCATCCCAGCCAGGGCTTTGTCAAGCTGGGCCTTAAAAACCTCTAAGGAAGGAGATTCCACCACCTCCCTAGGTAACCCATTCCAGTGCTTCACCGCCCTCCTAGTGAAATAGTGTTTCCTAATATCCAACCTAAATCTCCCCCACTGCAACTTGAGACCATTGGTCCTTGTTCTGTGTCTGTAGAGGCTGAGCTGAAACTGGCTATAAATAAGGCCGCATTTTTGTCCCAGGCTGTTCTCATGGAGGTCATAACTTCTGAGATTTGTTTTGTCGAGAGTCTGACTCCTGACGTTTTGGGACTTTTGGTGGATGGGTGGCTGTGACACTGAGTCAGCTTCACGGATAGCTCTGAGAAGTACTTTGTTAAAACCCGAGCTACATGGGAGGCGTGAGAACTCAAATCAGGGCTAATTGTGGGGGAGTGTTATTTATATTACAGCAGCATCCAGGGGCCGCACCATGCTAAGTGCTCTACACAAATATAGGGAGAGACAGTCCCTGCTTTGAAGCTACTGTAATCTAAACGGACAAGATGGTGGGAAAGGAGACAGGCACAGAGAGAGGTGACTTTCTCAGGTCTACTGCGTGACCTTGTGACCAAGCTGGGGATAGAATCCAGGTCTCCTGATGCCCAGCCTGTGCCCTGTCCACTGGACACAGGACGCTGCAGAGGGTGAATTGGAAATGGCAATACAGAAGGCCGTGTGGTTGTCCCAGAAGCTGTGAATGAAGAGAAGTCATAGAATCATAGACTATTAGGGTTGGAAGGGACCTCAGGAGGTCATCTAGTCCAACCCCCTGCTCAAAGCAGGACCAACTCCAACTAAATCATCCCAGCCGGGGCTTTGTCAAGGCTCTGGGACCCTTCCCCCGCTCATGCAGTTTATAGCCCCACAGCTGAGTCCTGCAAGCCCGAGTCAGCTGATGTGGACCAGCCATGGGTGTTTAATTTCAGTGACATGGATTTAAACTAGTAACTGAAAGTTGTCAATGGCTTCAACCCGTTTTCGTTGCAAATGTTAAAATATAATTCCACCTAGTAAGTTTTCAGCCCTTTCCCTAATGGCCGATTGCACGGGGTGAATGGAGCACGTGACTGGCTCCACCACTGCAGTAGAAGGCTGGTTGGGAGGGGTGTAATGTCCCCTCTCTCACACTCACACTCAGTGTTATGTTTGGGGTGTGCCCCTCAATACTCTTAGGCTGGCCCTGTACGTTCTGGTATGGCTGTGGCAGACAGGGCCCTGTGAGGGGCACAGAGTGGGGGGACAGACCCATATACAAATGCTAAGGCTCTCTCTCCTCGTTACCATTCCCAACCCTCTCTGAGACGGGGCCTGCCCCAGAAGTGGCTCGGCAGGCGGCCACTGGGTCCAGCGTTGTGCCAGCTGTTGCTACAGCTATAAAAGCTGCTTCCAGTGGACACCCCCTGCCCTGTTGGTGTCTGCTTGCCCACACTGGAAATGAAGGGGGCTGCTGGAGCCTCCTTGTGTCCCAGACACTCCACCACATGCTCCCGTCTAGCCCCCACCTCTCCCGAGCATGGGAGACAACCAACACCTGGGGAGATCTACTCCTCTCCAGAACGGCAGAAGCTCCATTCCCCGTCTATCCACCTTGTCGACCACCTGAAGCAACCCTGTCCCCACCTGACCTGCTGCCCCTCAGCCAGATGCCACGGGCCATTCCAACAGTTGGCAGTTGAGATAGATAGCTAGAGGAGACTCCATGAGGTCCTGAGAGCAGGGACCATGGTGGGGTGAGGACTGGGGTAGGGGGTGAAAGGATTAAGGGATTGGGTGGGAGAGAGTATGGAATGAACGGATTATGGGGTGATGAGAGCATGGAATTAATGGCTAGCGGGGGCATTAATTTGGAACGGGGAATTAATTTGCTGGGTAGGGGAGGATATTTTACTCAGGGAATGTCTCGTGTATCTCTCCGGCTGAAGCAGAAAACATCTGAAGCAACCCTTGTTAAATTTTGGCAGCACATCCCTGGTTTTAGCCTTTGTAGCCTAGGGCTGTGTGCGTGAGGGACCTGTTAGCAGCCCGCTGTCGCTGTGCTCCAGGGGGAAGAGCTGTGGCTGCCCGTGACTGCAGCCTGCTGATGAACTGTTATACGGAACTTGGACAGTAAGTCAGGTGCGTCTGTGCATTGCAATCTGGTAGCAGGAAGGGTCTGCTATGGCTGTGTGTCTGCCATGCTTTGTCAGGATTTAACCCACACCCATATGTAGATTCCTGCTTAAAAAGTTTGATCATGGGTAAAACTTTCAAAAGCACTTAGTGCCTTAGGCATCTCAGTCATAGTGACTTTCTATGGGAGCTGGCTTCTCAGTCATTTCGGGGCCTGTTCCTTCAGGTCACTTCTCCATCTCTGTGTCCATGCTCTATGTCCGGGCTCATCCGAATAGATCAGAGCCTGCATCTCTCTCCTAGCCCCTGGCCAGTAATCAGACTGTCACTCACATCAGGCAGGGTTATCTGCACCTGGCAGGAGGACAGAAGAACATTCTTTTCAAAAAGAGCCAGACACAAGATTCCCCCAGATAAACTAACTACGACCGTTACTGTAGAGTTCCCGAATCAACGGGCTTTTAATATCTGGTTACAGCAAATAAGATTTTAAACCTTAAATCCCTGCTTAAGTTCTTGGAAAGGTCTGGGATGATAGTCTGCAAATTTAGGGACATAGAAGAGCAAAGCCAAAAGCAGAAATCCTATGTTGTAGCTCCTTGCTGAAGATGCTGTCTCCAGCCTGTCGGAGGAACCTTTCAGACTCCAGATTTGTAAATAATCTCCTCTTAACTCAGGCCTTGAAAATATATAGGTCAGTTGCCTTTTGATCTTTAATTGTTGCAACCCAAAGATATAATTTCACTTCTCTTGATTTACAGTTTGACTAGCCATTAAAACGTGTCTTCTTTAGTAGTTCACTTCCTTAAATGATCTATGGTATTGCTCCAGTTGTCAGACGTTTATTAATTCATGTCCATTTCAGACAGGGGTCTCTGATCCAATGTAACTGAGACGTTGTTTGAGAGATGCTTACTTGCACACAGCCTGAGCTTGCCAGATATAAAGAAACTCTCCATTGGTCACTGTAGGTATGTGAAAAGAAGGATGGGTCAGTGATGAGGGTACTAGCCTAGCACTTGGGTGACAGAGGGGCAAGTCCCTGCTCTGCCACAGACACCCTATATGAGCCTCTGTGCCTCAGTTTCCCACTGCACAATGGGGATAATAGGGCAGTGCTATCTCACAGGGTTGTTCAAGGATAAATATGTTAAAGATTGTGAGGTGCTCGGATGCTAGGGTAGTGGAGGGATATAGGTACTTAAGGAGGGTGAAGTACCACAAGGGTGGGGTATGGCATAAGAATCGGAATAGAACAGAATTTCAGACACTGAAACTGTAAGTTTGATCAGTTTCCCCAGTCTTCTCTGGCAAACAGGAAATGATGTACTTAGGCTTGGCAGAATTTGATTTTGATTTTTTTTTTAATAATGTTGAGGATATCAGTTTTTTAGGCATTTTTATTTTTATCAATTTTTAAATTGTCACAGTTGCAGGAATTCTTGGTTGGTTGGTCAGACAATTAATGGCAGCAGATGTTGAGATTCAGAAAGCTAAAGCTTTATTTTTATTAAAACGCAAATTGTCAACGTCACGTCAAAATATACAACGTCAAGAGCCTTAAATCAAACTCCAAGTTCTCAAGCAGCATTTTTCTTTCTTGGCCTATCTGCAAATTTCAATGATCGATGGAAATATTTTGTCACTGGTTTCTGTGTGTATGGTGAAAGCAACATTTATCGACATTTACGGAAAAAAATCAAATCCTTCCAAGCCTGCTGCTAAAGGTTGCAGGTAATGCCTTCACAACCCTCGGATTATTCCTCCCGTTAGTGAACATTTGAATATTTAACTGGAAAAGACAGCTGGCCTATAAATCACCAGTACTACAAGTGAAATGAGCATGTAGGTTCTCAGTACCTTACCTATGCAATATCGCAAATAAATAAAATTCATAGATACGGACACGTTCCTATGGCACTACGGTCCACCTCATTTTGGTTGCCCATTCCAAAAAGGACTTCCCAATCATGTCTTTAATGAACATAGTTATTGCAGTGAGTGGTATGAGAACCTGAAGCGAATACAATAACACAGATTTCTTTGTTCCTGAGAGCAGTACTCTAAGATTGGTCCTGCTCCCACTGAAGTCAGTTGAAGGTTTGTCATTGATCCCGATGCAACTAGGATCAGACCTTTTGTAAGGATTATTTGGCTGGAGATGCACAGTCCAAACAACTTCTCCAAGACAATTATGAGATGGCAACACAACAGGTATAATATTCGCACCCGGACAATTATGAGATGGCAACACAACAGGTATAATATTCGCACCCGCCCTCCCAGATTCTCATAGCCTGTTTGTGCACAAATTACCTATAAACCCTGCAAAACTGTTCCTGATCAATACATATCGTAACACTTTTCTGTTTGACTTGCAACGTTTTGTGGCCTATATGGCATGCCATGTGGTGATGTGCAAGGCATATCGCAACCTGCAGTTCAACTTGAGTCACAGTCTGGCCTATTACAGACCACAGCCGAAAACACTGTGCCTTTCCCTAAAATGAGAGAGTTACCCCATGCCTCAAAAGGTTGCACTCCGGTCTCAATTTGTGGGTCAGTAATTTACAGTCTGTTGTCCCTCGCCCAGGAAGAATACTGCTAGTTTGTACTGAACGGTGCTTGGATCACTTATTGGATGAAGAATATTATGCAGTCATTACATTCCAGGTCATGGGCCAACCTCTAACCATGGAGATTAGGAAGATATTTTCTCTAGAGGAGAGTTTGTCCATAGCTGTCTACTGCAGTGTTTCTAGTGCTAGCCATTGACCTGATCCAATATGGCAATTGCTGTGTTTCCTCTTGGATCTGTCACAGATAAAAAGGAAAGCCCCCTACAGGTATGGAGGACTAATTCATTGGGCTACAGACTACAAATCTCCAGAAGAGCATCTCGAACCCCCACATGCTGCCCATGTGTACTGGGTTGAACGGATAGGTCTTGGAGTTAGTGAAGAAAGCGTATATACGCAGGCAACTCCCAATTAACTCCATTTGAGGAAGCTCACATACTTGGTTTATTCTAGCTGGTCTGTGGACTAGGTTGCACTCAGATGTGTGTGTGACATATTATTTTCCTACAAGCGCACGTGGCTAGGCCTGCGGCCCCCAAGTTCCATCCTGACATCGGCCAAGATGGCAGTTGTTACCCAAGTATCTTTTTTCAAAATGTTACTCAACACTATTGTAACCTACACACCTTCTGGGTGTGGTGCTCTGTCCCATCTAGTGGTACCGAGACCACTTAAAGAGAGATAAAATGAGTCTGCTCTACAGCCTTAGCTAACAGCCAGTTGGCTTTTAGCTCATGTGGTAGAGGCTCATGCACTAAGCTCCAGAGATCCCAGGTTCAATTCTGCCTGCTGACGACTGGGGTCTGTCGGTGTTACATTATAACAGTGGCTTTCAAACTTTTGTACTGGTGACCCCTTTCACACAGCAAGCCTTTGAGTGCGACCCCCCCTTATAAATTAAAAACACTTGTTTATATATTTAACACCATTGTAAACGCTGAATGCAAAGCGGGGTCTGGGGTAGAGGTTGACAGCTCGTGACCCGCCATGTAATAACCTCGCGACCCCCTAAGGGATCCCGACCCCCAGTTTGAGACCCCCTGCATTATAATGTAATAAAGGTGAACCTCTGAGTAGTTTACCCTACTACCACCACCACCTTTTTGCTCTCTCACCAATCTTAACTGATGTTTCAACATGCATTACAGGAAACCGTACACATAGGCTGGGAAAATAGTTTAACAAACCCTGTTTCTTTGGCCCACAGGGAGTTCTTATGCCATGAATTTTAAAGCCCTTGAAAATCTGCATCTCTAATGGAAGCTGTGACACAGCCTTACCAACTGTATACGGTCCAGGACGCAGCTCTCTGCTGCTGCCTAACCTGCAACTGCAGTGGTGCGTGCATTGTATTGCATGCTTCATAGCTGTAAAGCAAATGGAAAGTTTACAAGGAATATATAAAGGGGTGTCAGCAATGCGAGCTTCAGAAAATGTGAAATTGCAGAGTCAGGCAGTTGTCAGACTTCAGTTATAGGGGGAAACAAACATTCGCAGAGCAGCTACTGCATCTCATCCGAGACCTCTGCGTGGGCCAACTGATGGAACTGTCCAAGTCACGTGTCTGCCTCGGTGTTTTAGCACCAATCAGCTTGGTATCATATCTCCATGAGGGGTGTGTCATTTGCCACTTGCTTTAATTCTTCCAGTGTAGTATTTGAATGTAGGGCCTTAATCCCAGTATGTTTAGAGAGCAAGGAGGAGAGCTTTATCTGCCTTCCTTAGTCTATTTTCTTGCCACTAATTCATTGAGGGACTGATTCAAAGCACATTGAAGTCAATGGAAAGATTACCCATAGATTTCAGTGGATGTTGAATCCCAAGGCCCATTGTAGCTAGAGTCAGGGTTTAGAGCCAGGAGGGACCACTAGATTATCTAGTCTGACCTCCTGTATGTCACAGGCCACCAACACTCCCCAATCCCCGCACACTAAACCCAACAACCAATACTGGACCGAAGTATTGCAGCCCACAGATGTCACAACTGGGACGTGGGCGGGCTGACCTAGTGGTCAGACCAGGAGTCAGATCAGGTCAGGTACCGGAAAGTCAGAGTCTGAGACAGGCCAGAGGGCAGACCGAGAGTCGGGCTTCAGGAGGCTGGCAGGGTCAGGTTACCAGGAGACTGGGGTCAGGGGCCAGCTTACAGACAGCAATCGAATAGCGAAGTTGAGGATGAGCTAGGGTCAGAAGTCAGCGTTTAGGGTCTATAGCAAGCAGGATCTGGAGTGGAAGCAGATAGGCAGTCTGTGGTGTTGCTCTGACAGCTTCCTATCATGGCTTCCTGGTTTATATACCAGTATCAGCCAATCAGTGGGCTGCAAAGGCAGCCACTCAGGCCCTCCAGGGCAGTACTTCCTGCTGAGCCTACCTTCAGTGTCCTCCTGTAGACACCCAGCCTAAGCCTTTAGTGGCAATGCAGAGGTGTCAGCAGCCTAGAACTCCTGTGGTCCTAGGTTCTAGATTTGCAGGCCCTTACAACCACCAGCTAGACCACTAGGTGCAATGGGCAGCAAATAGGAGAGACCGAGGTGCACCAGTGCTTAAGACCCCTGCAATGGCAGGGAAATGATTGTGAGATATACCCTGATAATTCCAGCAAGTGACCTCCATGCACATGCTGCAGAGGAAGGCAAAACCCCCCACAAGGTCACTGCCTGTCTGCGCTGGGGGAAAATTCCTCCTCACCCCACCCAGGGTAATCGGTTAGACCCTGAGCATGTGAGCAAGAACCAAGCAGGTCAGAAGAGAGAATGCTTGGTGCCACCTCAGAGCCCTGGCAGTTCTCCAATGTCCCATCTCCAGCTGTGACCATCCCTGATGCTTCAGACAAAAGACAACCAACTCCCCAAAACTAAACACCTGTGTGTGTGTGTCTTCCTGACCCCTGCAGGTGACCAGCTGAAGTGTGTATGACAACCACAGATTCATCAGGTTACACGCTAGATTGTTAACTGTGATTCTGATTCTCCTCCTCTTTAACCCCGGTTTTACACTGATGTATCTCAATAGATTTCAGTGAGGTTACTCCTGATTTGCATTGATGTAAAAGAGGAGAATAGTTATAATAGATCTAAGTGCTCTCCTCAGCTATGATGTCAGAGGAGGGCTTTGAGCAGTTTCCTTGTTCCCTTCACCTTGCTCATCGTTGAGAACTAAGTGGTCTTTGTAGGTGGGACTGCCTTCCTGGGCTGTGCTTTGGAATAACTTTTGCTCTTGCGTCTGTTTGCTGTGTTTCTGAAGCACTGAACTAGAAATGTTCTTGACTTGCTTTCTGATTAAAATACTGTCCTCAGGAAAAGTCCAGGCCCCCGTAGTTTGAAGTTGACTTAACAATTACAAAAGAGGTCCTTGTTTTTCTGTGTCCTAGCAGGATTTGAAGCTGAGTGGGCATCCCATTGCTTTGCATTGCTCCTGCGAACTAAAATTATCGGAAGATGTCACGTTTTTTCAATTTGAAAGATCATTTAGAAAGATTCTGGATTCTTGTAACAGAGCGAGGTTTCCAAATGATGGACGGTGTGAAGTTGCTAGCAGAATTTCCTGTAGCACCTCTCAAAATGTTTGTCGTGCTTCAACACTTCGATGCTGCTGTGCATATCCAGAGCTCCAATTTCCCTTTCCTAGGTTTTCAGTAACAGACACTTTTCAGTGCAAATCCTCTAATGAGGCACAGAGCCATAACACCACAATGAACTACTCTTTCAATTTCATACCTCATTTCACTTTGCTTTTTTAGGGCAGATTCTCTTCTTAGTTAGGAGTAAAAATCCAGAGTACCTCTATTGACTTCAGCTGAGTTACGCCACTTGACAAGGGCGTGACCAAGAACAGGGCCGGCTCTGGCTTTTTGGCCGCCCCAAGCAAAAAAAAAAACAAAAAAAACCCCCTGTGGCGCGGCCAGAGCGCGGGTGCAGGGGGACTGGCTGGGGGGGGGGGGAAGGGGAGGGAGCGGGCGGGAGATAGAGAGAAGGGGGCGGCCAGGGCTATAGCAGGGGCGCTGCCACGCAGCCCCTCCCGCTGCGCTGCCTCCTGCCGCCTGCCGCGAGGGCTCCGCTCCGGTCGGCGGGGAGGGAAGGAAGAGGACTGCCCTGCAGGGCGCTCTGGTTCTCTGCGCCGCCGCCGCCCCCTACAGGGTGGCCGGAGCGGAACAAGAACGACAAAAAAAAGCGGCCGTGCCGCCCTAGGATTGGGTAGAATGCCGCCTCCAACAATCTGCCGCCCCAAGCGGGCGGCTCCAGGTCAGGTGCCTGGAGCTGGCCCTGACCAAGAATATTCTGAACGTTTAGATCTCGGTTCCACATTTAGTTGCAGATCAGTTAAGATACATTTCTCCCCATAATTGTTTCACCCCCGTATGTGGAAATGTAAAAGTGAGCCCCTTGGAATTCTGAACATCTTCTAAGAAAATTTTTTTTATGCCTGCTTTCTCGTTAAGGCTGATTAGCAAAGCACTTAGGCACAGGCATAAGTCCATCTGTATTCATCAAAGTGCTTAAGTGCATGCTTAAATCCCATTGAGGTCGTGTGCTGAATTGGGGGCTCAGTCTTCTGAGGTGCTGAGTACCCACAACAATTCTTGAACACAGTGGGAGTTGAGGGCACATAGAATTTAGGCTTTGATCTTACTGGGTGCTGTGATTCTGGTCCTTTGTTCCACCACTGCCTGGACTCGGTGCCATTCGAGGCAATGCTGCTGAGGCATTCTGCTTCCTCAGGCTTTTCCCTGGGAGTATCGAGAAGGATTTTTTGGGGGGAGGGAAGGTTGGACTTTATGCATCATGTATATTTTAAGTAATTATTTCACCACCTAGGGTGACCAGATGTCCTGATTTTATAGGGACAGTCCCGATATTTGGGGCTTTTTCTTATATAGGCTCCTATTACCCTCACCCCCTGTCCCGATTTTTCACACTTGCTGTCTGGTCAGCCTGTCACCACCAGACCTCTAGCTGGTGTTATGACGAAGCGCTATGTGGAGTACCAGTGAGGCTGCTGCAGCACAGGAAGATTGCAGGGTTAATTGAAGTCATCTCTGTTTTCTGTGGGGGATTCCTGGCACTCGGGTGGCAATTGCCTGGAGAATATATATTTGGGAGCAACAGGCAAAGGGGAGCTCAGAGGGTAAGACCGGGAGAGTAGAGAAAGCTGCATAAGCCTCCACCTGCTGTAAACCTGTGGCATGTTCTGTTTTGCGTTAGAACTGAGGAATAAATGCACATGTGGATGAAGGAAAACCACCGGTGTGTGTCTGTGGTTAGGCCACAAGGAGAGGCTAGGCAGCGGCACTCACAGAGCAGGTGAAAGGATGTCCTGTGACGAGTGTAAATTGGTGCAGTCCCATTGTCTCTAATGGAGGTATGTTGATTTGCACCCGTTAAGGATCTGGTGCAGTGTTCTTTTTCGTAAGAGTGAAACTCACCACTGTGCACCAGGGGAAGGGTCTCTGCACTGGTGCAGCACCACATGGCTGCCGGGGTACAGGATCCTTGTTTTTGCCGGTGACGAACACCCTGCATGTCTTGCTGTAGCTACTCTTCTAGCTATAGGGTGGAATAGCAGCCACAGGAGAGGGGGTGAGCGCGGGGTCTGTGCAGCAAACCTGGTCCGCACTTGTGGCCTATTTGGGTGGCTTTCACCTCTCCAACCCCTTCACACTGTACCCCCCTGGGACCAGAATCCTTGGGCTATTCTAGGGGCAGTGGATTCCACCATTGGGGTGGTTATTTACCACATTAAATACATCCAAACAGATAACTAAAATACTGTACAGAGGGAGCAAAACCAGGAGTTTTCCTGTGAAATTTTAGACAGTTGCCTTACACCCTTTTGCTAAGCCCATGCTCAGGAGCTGAGCACAAAGACCCCCTTTACTAGACATGTGCAAAAGGCTCATCATGAAAAATACTACAGATTCAAGGCTTTTTGCACTTTATTATTGTTATTTATTACAACTCTAAAATGGGCCCTTTTTGCAGCAAGTTTTTAGCATGTATGTACATTTGGCACGTCCTTTTTTTAAGCAAAACCTTCCCGCTTGTTCTTTAATTGGCCCCTTTTAGAATAACTATTGGCCATGTATTTGTTACATTTCCTTCCAGTACTCCTTTGCCTTTTATAATGGGACCCTCAATGTTAAACTATGTTTGTATTTCAGAGGGTGATAGTTTATTGTGCTTGTCTTCCTTTCAGGGGGCGATGCCCATGGGGAATTTAGCCATGTGGGGTCTCTGATGTGCTTTAGCAGCGATGTTTTCTATTCTCCTTTATTTTTATAATCCTTGGGAAGTTGAACACAAAAGCTAATTGTGGAAGGGCGCGTTTAACCCGCTGAATGTGTCTCAAATCCTTCTCTGAGCTGATCCACAGAGGAGATGAGGTGTGGGTCCACAGCCACAGAGCCTTGTCTTTTTAGCTCAAGCTGTAGTGATTCATGCTTTCTGCTTTGGAGGTGGCTAGCTCGGTCCCTGGTGTATTGGCCAAGAGGGAGGCGGTCATGCTAGCTCGCAGTGGGAATAGTCAAAACTTTACAACAGTATTAACGTGGGTACAATGAGCTATTGTTTCCAATCATAAATTTACACCTTGGCTTAATATAGTGCAGCATAGGGGGAGGGTTTTTAGCATATTGGTGTGACTCCATAGTGTTTTTTAAAGTGCTCAACTATAAGCACACGCTTAAGTTTCATTGACTTCAGTGGGATGTAAGCACTTGCTGAAGTACCATTTTGAATATGTTTCGCTGTATTGGAGTCCATCTGTGTGGGTAGTTGGACTTCAGGCCTAGTGCTCTCTGCAGTCCTGCCTTGCTGCTGGTTGGCTGTGGGGGGCAGAATCCTAGAAATGTAGGACTGGAAGATACCTCAGTAGGTCACCTAGTCCAGTAACCTGCACTCATGGCAGGGCGAAGTATTATCTAGACCATACCTGACAAGTGTTTGTCTAACTTGTTCTTAAAAATCTTCAGTGCACCCACCTTATAGTATACTTCTCTAGTTTGTGAGAAGATCACGTGAGATGGTATCAGAAACCTTACTAAAGTTGAGATACATCACATCTACTGCTTTCTCTCATCCACAAGCCTTGTTACCCTGTCAAAGAAAGCTATTAGGTTGGTTTGATGTGATTTGTTCTTGAAAAATCCATGTTGACTCTTACTTATCACTTTATTTTCTTGTAGTTGCTTACAAATGGATTGTTTATTTCCTCCATTATTTTTACGGGTATTGAAGTTAAACTGACTGGTCTATAATTCCTTGGATTGTTCTTATTCCCTTTTTTATAAATAGGTACTATATTTGCCCTTTTCCAGTCCTCTGGTATCTCTCCCATCCTCCATGAGATATCAAAGGTAATGGCTAATGGCCCAGAGATCTCTTCAGTCAGTTCCTTAAGTATTCTAGGATGTATTTCATCAGGCCCTGCTGACTTTGAAGACATCTAACTCGTCTAAGTAATTCTTAAGTTGTTCTTTTCTTATTTTAACCTCAGATTATACCCCATTTACACTGATAGTCACCATGTTAGTTGTCCAATCACTGCTATCTTTTTTGGTGAAAACTGAAACAAAAAGGACATTTAACACTTCAGCCATTGTGTGTTTTCTGGTGTTGTCTTTCCTTCCCCTTTGAGTAATGGGCCTACCCTGCTGGTAGTGTGTGTGTGTGGCACAATTGAAAGATTTGACTGCTCCCAGAACAGCTTGGGTCATGCCCCTCCACCCCCCAAGCAGGGTCCCCCTTTTACCGTCATTCTCCCCTCCTGGAAAGCAGCAACTCCTGCAGCTCCCAGCTGTTACTCCTGCCTCTCCTCATGAGGTGCAGCTCGCAGCTGGCCTGCTCCAGCAGCTGCCGTGCAGGGTGGGGGCCTGGCCACACCATGTGACTGAGCGGGGCCGGTAAACCCTGGCAGAAATCAGGGGAGGGGGGGACATCACCCCACGTGTCCACCCCCACGTATCTCTTCTGGGCCTACCCATCCTTGGTCTTCCTCTTGCTTCCCATGTATTTGTAAAATGTTTTCTTGTTACCCTTTATGTCCCTAGCTAGTTTAATTTCATTTTTTGCCTTAGCCTTTCTAATTTTGTTCCTACATGCTTGTGTTGTTTTTTATATTCATCCTTCATGACTTGTCCTAATTTCCACTTTTATATGACTCCTTTTTTTGAGTGTCAGGTTATTGAAGATCTCCTGGTTAAGTCAGAGTGGCCTCTTACTGTAATTCCTATCTTTCCTATGCATTGGGATAGTTTACTCTTGTGCCCTTAATAACGTTTCTTTAAAAAACTGCCAGCTCTCCTGAACTCTGTTTTTCCCCTTAGACTTGCTTCCCACGGGATCTTACCTACCACTTCTCTGAGTTTGCTAAAGCCTCTCTTCTTGAAGTCCATTGTCTTTATTCTGCTGTTTTCCCTTCTACCATTCCTTAGAATCATGAACTCATCATTGCATTATTAAGGCTAAGATTTTGTCATGGATATTTTTAGTAAAGGTCACGGACAGGTCACGAGCAATAAAGAAAAATTCATGGAAGCCGTGACCTGTCCCTGACTCTTACTAAAAATATCTGTGACAAAATGGGGTGCTGCTGGGCAACTGGGGGGCCCCCACCACCATGGGGGCTCTGAGCTCCATGGTTCCTCTCCGCCTGCGGCTCCAAGCTGTCCGTGTTGGCATGGAGCTGCAAGGGGATACCAGGCAGCTTCCAGCTGCCACTGGCTGAAGTCACGGAGGTCTTTGGAAGTGACGGATTCCATGACTTCCGCAACCTCGGTGACAAAATTGTAGCCTTATGCATGATCACTTTCACCAAGGTACCTTCCATCTTCAAACTCTCAACCAGCTCCTCCCTCTGTGTCAGAATCAAGTCTAGAATAGACTCTACTGAAATCCAGGACCTCTATGGTGGCATTCTCAGAAATGCTCCCAGTTCCACGCACAGGGCCAGGTAGGCAGGCAGAGCTTCAGAGTCTCAATGCATGGATGAGACGATGGTGTAAGGAGAAGGGGTTTAGATTTATTAGGAACCGGGGAAACTTTTGGGATGGGGGGAGCCTATACAGGAAGGATGGGCTCCACCTAAACCAAAGTGGAACCAGACGGCTGGCACTAAACATTCAAAAGGTTGTAGAGCAGTTTTTAAACTAGGAGATGGGGGATAGCCGACAGCTGCAGAGGAGCATGTGGATCGGACAGAGACTTCTCTTAGGGGAGAGTCTATTGATAGAGAAGCTCCAGGTTCTAGTCAGGAGCAGAGGAGGGAGGAGGATAAAGTAGGGGCCAGATCAGACGAGAAACATTCACATAAAAAAGAATCTGACACATCAGAACATGGCAGACAAATAAACAGTGACAAGTTTTTTAAGTGCTTGTACAGAAATGCTAGATGTCTAAATAATAAGATGGGTGAACTAGAGTGCCTCGTGTTAAAGGAGGATATTGATATAATAGGCATCACAGAAACCTGGTGGAGTGAGGCCAATCAATGGGATACAATCATTCCAGGGTACAAAATATATCGGAAGGACAGAACAGGTCGGGCGGGGGGAAGGGGAGGGGAATGGCAATATATATGTGAAAGAAAAATTTAAATGAATCCACATGTTCCATAGAATCTCTATGGATAGTAGTTCCATGCTCTAACAAGAATATAACAGTAGGGATCTATTATCGACCACCTGACCAGGACGGTGATAGTGATGATGAAATGCTAAGGGAGATTAGAGAGGCTATCAAAATAAGGAACTCAATAATAGTGGTGGATTTCAATTATCCCTATATTGACTGGGTTCATGTCACCTCGGGACGAAATGCAGAGACAAAATTTCTCGATACTTTACATGACTGCTTCTTGGAGCAGCTGGTACAGGAACCCACAAGAGGAGAGGCAATTCTTGATTTACTCCTGAGTGGAGCGTAGGATCTGGTCCAAGAGGTAACTATAACAGGACCTCTTGGAAATAGTGACCATAATATAATAACATTTAACATTCCTGTGGTGGGAAGAACACCTCAACAGCCCAATATTGTGGCATTTAATTTCAGAAAGGGGAACTATGCAAAAATGAGGAGGTTAGTTAAACAGAAATTAAAAGGTACAGTGATTAGAGTGAAATCCCTGCAAGCTGCATGGACATTTTTCAGAGATGCCACAATACAGGCCCAACTTAAATGTATACCCCAAATTAAAAAACACAGTAAAAGAACTAAAAAAGAGCCACCGTGGCTTAACCACCATGTAAAAGAAGCAGTGAGAGATAAAAAGGCATCTTTTAAAAAGTGGAAGTCAAATCCTAGTGAGGTAAATAGAAAGGAGCATAAACACTGCCAAATTAAGTGTAAAAATGTAATAAGAAAAGCCAAAAAGGAGTTTGAAGAACAGCTAGCCCAAAACTCAAAAGGTAATAACAAAATGTTTTTTAAGTACATAAGAAGCAGGAAGCCTGCTAAACAACCAGTGGGGCCCCTGGATACAAAAGGAGCACATAAAGACGATAAAGTCATTGCAGAGAAACTAAATGAATTCTTTGCTTCAGTCTTCATGGCTGAGGATGTTAGGGAGATTCCCAAACCTGAGCTGTCCTTTGTAGGTGACAAATCTGAGGAATTGTCACAAATTGAATTGTCATTAGAGGAGGTTTTGGAATTAATTGATAAACTTAACAGTAACAAGTCACCAGGACCAGATGGCGTTCACCCAAGAGTTCTGAAAGAACTGAAATGTGAAATTGCGGCACTATTAACTATGGTTTGTAACCTGTCCTTTAAATCAGCTTCTGTACCCAATGACTGGAAGATAGATAATGTAACGCCAATATTTAAAAAGGGCTCTAGAGGTGATACCGGCAATTACAGACCGGTAAGTCTAACGTTGGTACCGGGCAAATTAGTTGAAACGATAGTAAAGAATAAAATTGTCAGACACATAGAAGAACATCAATTGTTGGGCAAAGGTCAACATGGTTTCTGTAAAGGAAAATCATGTCTTACTAATCTATTAGAGTTCTTCGACGGGTCAACAAACATGTGGACAAGGGGGATCCAGTGGACATAGTGTACTTAGATTTCCAGAAAGCCTTTGACAAGGTCCCTCACCAAAGGCTCTTATGTAAATTAAGTTGTCATGGGATAAGAGGGAAAATCTTTTCATGGATTGAGAACTGGTTAAAAGACAGGGAACAAAGGGTAGGAATAAATGGTAAATTTTCAGAATGGAGAGGGGTAACTAGTGGTGTTCCCCAAGGGTCAGTCCTAGGACCAATTCTATTCAACTTATTCATAAATGATCTGGAGAAAGGGGTAAACAGTGAGGTGGCAAAGTTTGCAGACGATATTAAACTGCTCAAGATAGTTAAGACCAAAGCAGACTGTGAAGAACTTCAAAAAGATCTCACAAAACTAAGTGATTGGGCAACAAAATGGCAAATTAAATTTAATGTGGATAAATGTTAAGTAATTCACATTGGAAAAAATAACCCAACTATACATACAATATGATGGGGGCTAATTTAGCTACAACTAATCAGGAAAGAGATCTTGGAGTCATCGTGGATAGTTTTCTGAAGACGTCTACGCAGTGTGCAGTGGCAGTCAAAAAAGCAAACAGGATGTTAGAAATCATTCAAAAAGGGATAGAGAATAAGACGGAGAATATCTTATTGCCCTTATATAAATCCATGGTACGCCCACATCTTGAATACGGCAATGTGGTCTCCTGATCTCAAAAAAGATATACTGGCATTGGAAAAGGTTCAGAGAAGGGCAACTAAAATGATTAGGGGTTTGGAACGGGTCTCATATGAGGAGAGACTAAAGAGGCTAGGACTTTTCAGCTTGGAAAAGAGGAGACTGTGGGGGGATATGATAGAGGTATATAAAATCATGAGTGGTGTGGAGAAAGTGAATAAGGAAAAGTTATTTACTTGTTCCCATAATATAAGAACTAGGGGCCACCAAATGAAATTAATAGGCAGCAGGTTTAAAACAAATAAAAGAAAGTTCTTCTTCACACAGCGCACAGTCAACCTGTGGAACTCCTTACTTGTGGAGGTTGTGAAGGCTAGGACTATAACAGCGTTTAAAAGAGAACTAGATAAATTCATGGAGGTTAAGTCCATTAATGGCTATTAGCCAGGATGGGTAAGGAATGGTGAACCTAGCCTCTGTCTGTCAGAGGGTGGAGATGGATGGCAGGAGAGAGATCACTTGATCATTACCTGTTAGGTTCACTCCCTCTAGGGCACCTGGCATTGGCCACTGTCGGCAGACAGGATACTGGGCTGGATGGACCTTTGGTCTGACCCAGTATGGCCATTCTTATGTTCTTATGTACCCTATTTGCTTTCTCCACCTTCTGTAATAAAAGTTGTCTCCAATGCATTTCAGTAACTTGCTGGATAATCTGTGTCCTGCTGTGTTGTTTTCCCAGCAGGTGTCTGAGTACTTGAAGTCCCCCATCACTACCAAGTCATATATTTTGGATGATTTTGTTCATTGTTTAAGGAAAAAAAAGCCTCGTCCACATCTTCTTCCTGGTTAGGTGGTCTATAGTAGATGCCTACCATAACATCACCCTTGTGTTTTACTTCTTTCATGCTTACCGGGAGACTTTCAACAAGTCTGCCTCCCACTTCTAATTCAACCTCAGTGCAAGTTATATAAGGCAATACCTCCTCCCTCCCAGCCCCCATCTGTCCTTCCTGAACAAGCTGTACCCTTCTGTACCAATATTTCAGTCACGTGAACTATCCCACCAAGTTTCTGTGATGCCAGTTATGTCGTAATTGTGATTATTCACTAGTATTTCTTGTTCTTCCTGTTTATTCCCCATATTTCTTGCATCAGTATACAGATGTCTAAGATGTTTGTTTTTTGTTTGATTTCCCCTCTATATTCCCTCTTATCTCTCCTTTATCCCTGCTGTGATTGCCCATGTTCCCCCCCCAGATTCCGACCCTTTACTCAGGTCTCTGTTTTGGACTCTCCTGTCCCCATAGAACCTAGTTGAAAGGCCGCTTCACTAGGTTAGCCAGTCTGAATCCAAAGATACTCTTCCCCTTCCTTGATAGGTGGACCCAATCCCTCCTCCGCAATCCTCCTGTTTGGAACTAGATCCCATCATCAAGGAAACGAAACCCCTCCTGGTGACACCATCTGCGCAGCCAGGCATTTACCATTATTTTTCATAAGGACATCTGAGCAGTAGGGGGCAGGCTTCTGCCCCCAGATTGTAGGTAGACTGCTTTAATCCTCGTGTGTATTCAGGGAGCCACTCTCAATGGCCAGGTTAAGAAAGACCTAGTGGTGAGATACAACATCTGGAGCAGATCTCCATTCAAACCCATGGACTTTGTACTCTGAATGGCAGGAAAGTCTCATTCATTACATTCTCCAAATCTACAATTCTTCTCCATAGAGACAGCTGGGAAATTACCCCTGGCTGCCACAACACTAATTTTTATTTTAAAGAAATGAGCCATGAACTGTTGAAAATTATTATTTTCAGTGATACCCACAGCAGCCTCCCAGGTGTTATCTGCCAATACATTAATTTTATCTTTGGTTTCCAAGCTGTTTGAAAATTCCCTTGTTAGTCATATATACACGTAGGAGATATGTTAAGATATGACCGAGAAAGCTCCAAACATAGGAAACTATCAATAAAATTCCTGTACTACTGAGAGGATACATTTCCCTCTCCCCTTCTAACATGCAATTGAGGGCTCACTAAGATAATGCATTTTTTCCTTTAAAAATAATGATAGAAAACTGTGTGTGTTGGGGGAGGGGAAGAACAAGCAGTAAAATGACATGAAATAGGCCCCTTATTTCTAGTATGATCATATAAATTGTTTCTTTAGGCCCCAGTCCAGCAAAGGACTTAAGCATATCTTTAATTTCAAGCATATGAGCAGTTCTATCGTAGTATATATGAACATAGGCCCAGATCAAGGAAAACACTTAAGCACATGAACAATCTCACTTAAATGGAACAACCTGCCTAGGGAAGTCATGGAATCTCCTTCCCTGGAGGTTTCCAAAGAGAGGCTGGATAGCCATCTGTCTTGGATGGTTTAGACAAAACAAATCCTTCATCTTGGCAGCGGTTAGACGAGATGACCCTTGCGGTGCCTTCTAACACTATGGTTCTATGAAATCATGTTTGTCATGAACTAGATTGGTAGCAGGTAGTCCTTCACCCTTATGCACTACTTAGACTCTAAGGATGAAATCCTGGCCTACTGAAGTCGATGGTAAAACTCCATCTTTACTCAGTACTGGTACCACAGCCACCATGAGGGATTAAACCAGGCTCTTCCAGTTTCTATGCTTGAACTGAAGAGCCAGGCTCTTCAGGTTGGTGGCTGTTAACAGACTTGTATTCTTTGTGAATGGAAGGGGAGGGTGTGTAAGTGCATTGTTGGTTACCCTGGGTTGCCCGCTACTACAGTAACACTGGTAGCAACTTGCATGGGACAGGCTGCAGGAGAAGAGTTCGGAGCAGGTTCTAGGAAATCAATCGGTGTGCGAGCTGTGGTTGCAGTGCCTCTGTAAATAGTTCTTTTAACAAAGCGTCAGTTTAATTTTAGAAAGAGTCCTCTCATATTATTACCGAGCACACGGTCCATGAACAAAAACCCCTTGACAGGGACTAAAAGAGAGGATGAGGAGCCTTTGTGGAGTTGTTCTGCGCTGTGTGCTATAGAGAAGCAGAATTGTTTCTGGAGCCAGCTGCATGAATTCAGTTTGCGACATCCAGAAGATTCACCTTGGAGAGGAGTCAGCTTCCTCCCAGCTCTGTGCCCAAGTTAGGGCTTGTCTTCACTATGGGGAGATCCACGCTGCTGCAATTGATGCAGCAGAGATCGATTTAGTGGGTCTAGTGAAGGCCTGCTAAATTGATGGCAGAGCGCTCTCCGGTCAACCCCGGTACTCCAGCTCTCCGAGAAGAGTAAGGGAAGTCAACCGGAGAGCGTCTCCCATCGAAGCAGC
The DNA here is from genome assembly GCF_028017835.1 of Emys orbicularis. Classification (NCBI taxonomy): domain Eukaryota; kingdom Metazoa; phylum Chordata; order Testudines; family Emydidae; genus Emys; species Emys orbicularis. The sequence continues at coordinate 6,580,851 of NC_088686.1, read as the reverse complement.
GCAGTTAAGACACTGGGGTAAATCAACCTAAGCTACGTCGACTCCAGCAACATTATTCACGTAGCTGGAGTAGTGTAACTTAGATCGATTTACCCCCGTAATGAAGACAAGCTCTAAGTTGTGGTTCTTGGATACTTTTGAAGATTTAGGCCATGCTTTCACTGCACAAGAACACTCACATTCCTTCCAAAGACATGAACAATCTGTAACCTGTAATCTGTAATTTGTCCTATGACTGCAGAGGTGTTAATGGGCTACTCTACTTGAATGATCCCTTAAAATATGTGCTAACTACTTACGCTAAACAATCTGTTCCAACTTGCATTTTTCTGCGACTCTGGGAGTACCTTTCCCAGACCTGGAGAAGAGCTCTGTGTGGCTCAAAAGCTTGGACAGAAGTTGGTCCAATAAAAGATATTACCTCACCCACCGTAGCTCTCTAATATCCTGGGATGGACATAGCTACAGCTTCACTGCATAGCTGGTTATATATAAATCAGTCGAAGGTATTGTGTCATAGATGGTGGTAAGCCATGGTCGTGAGCAACCTGTTGCACTTTAACAATTGATTAGTCATTTCTTAAAATGCCTACTAATAGTTATAAATAGGCTTGGAAGGATTAGATTGTCATTAGTAAATGTCGGTAAATGTCCATTTCACACAGACAAAAAAAAATTAAATCAATAATTGAAATTTACAGATAGGCAAGGTAAGAAAAATGCTGCTTGAAAACTTTGTTTGATTTAAGGATATTTACATTGTATACTTTGACATGATGTTGACAACTTCTGTTTTGATGGTTATAAAGCTTTAACTTTTTGAATCTCATTGTCTCCTGTCATTAAATAATTATTGAATGATCCCCCCCATAATTTCCCACAAATGTGAAAATTAAATTGATAAAAATAAGTTTAGTTTTAAACATTGATATTATCCATAGACATTATTAAAAATCAAATTCTGCCAAGCCTATTCATAAAGGGTTGGTAATTGACTTATAAATGGAACCTTAAGACAAAGTGTGACCACAAGGGATTTAAGACCTGATCTTGTGCCATTGAAGTCAGTGGGCATTTAGCCCGTGATCTCAGGGGAAGAAGGATCAGGCTCTTGATGCACATGCATAGCAATCAAATAATCTGTGCATTGAAGAGTTCATATAAAATCATTGACATGCTAGACACGGGCCTGATGCCGCTCACAGACACCAATGGGTACTTTATGCACCCTCTATGCCCCATATTATTCATAGAGATATTGTTATGATATGTTAGATATGCCATATTCATGTATTTTTATGTAAGATGGGTCTTGTGAGATATCATTGGAAAGGTTATGATTTACTGAATATGATTATCCTATTTGTATGCATGTATCATTTCTGTATCTGGAGTTAGGAATATTGACTATGTAACAATTACGAGTGGGTTTACACCTGGGGAATGCCCACGGGACAGAATGCAATCAGCCTGGATGGGCCATTAGGGAGAACAATAGGACTGTGAAGATGCTAATCTCCCACCTTCCTGAGAAGCTTCCTGCTTCAAACAAACTTGACTCATGGCTGCTTTGACACTGCAGGGTCATGTGATCATGTCACCTGGTACTGGGTTCCATCTTGGACTACTAGTATTTTTCCACTAATTAGGGGGTGGGGATCAAGCTGGAAAACAAAGGATTCCCACCATCTGTAAATACTATTTAAGGCATGGAAGTGAGTTAATCTTGGTTCAGTCTTCACTGAATCCCTGCCCAGGATGACTGCTGGACACATCTAAGAAACAGAGATGAGGGGTGGGGAAGAAGAACTGAGCCCAGGCTGGAAATTGTGTCTGGCCTGTGAAAGGAATACCTGGAGTTTTAAGCTGCAAGCAAGAACAGTTTGTTTTCAAGAAACTCTGCAACCTGCTTAAAACAACATTTAGAGTGAGAAATTACCACTTGTAGCCAGTTTCTTTAGTGTATTAATCTTAGTTTGCGTGTTTGTTTTATTTGCTCAGTAAGCTACTTTGATCTGTTTGCTATCCCTTATAATCACTTAAAATCTATCTTTTGTAGTTAATGAACTTGTTTTGTTTTCTCTAAACCCAGTTTGTGGAATTCATAACTGGGGGAAAAAAGCTGTGCATATCTTCCTCCAATTGAGGGAGGAGGCAAATTTCAATGAGGTCACGCTGTACAGTTCTCTGTGCAACGCAAGACAATATAATTTTGGGTTTGAACCCCAGAGGGGGTGTGCACTTGAGTGCTGGGCAAGTCCTTAGCTGAAAGCCTTCCCATGCAGAGCTGATTTCAGTGTCTGTGTCTTTCTGCAGCTGGGAGGGTCCCTACCTGTGTGTGTACTAGAGGAGGCTTGAGGGCCTGGCTCAGCGTGACAGCGTGACGGAGCCCAGGCTGGTGGAACAAGTGGACTCAGTGGTACCCCCGGAAGGGGGAACAACCCATCACACCCTCTATAGGGCTGTTTGTACAACAGAGATTTACACTGCATTGCGATGAACCTGCTGAGCCCCAGTCCTCCCTCACACTCGGTTGCTTGGCAGCCGGAGCAGAGCCAGTTTGCTATGACCTGGTATTGCAGTCTGGGCCAAAACCCAGTCGAGTGAGTCTTCGATGTCATCTTTGAATTCTCTAGCCATCCCGTGTGTTACGGTGTCCTAGTCTTTCAGGCCTTCTGCTGTAGTCCTGTACTGGGACTTTAAATGCCTTTCAGAGGGGCACCAATCAAACCTGACACCCTCCCAAAAGTCACCACTACAGGCTATGTCTGGCTGGAGGCAGAAAAGGTTTTACCAGGTATCCTGTTTGACTAAGCCTTCTCCTTAACCAAACATGTCCCGCTCAAGGAGGCCCCGCACAGGCCATCCGTTAATGGGCCCGATTCTCAGTTTAGCTTTGGCTCTTTTACACCACTTGGCAGCATAAAAGGGCCTTAATGTTGGGTGTGAATGACACTGGGCAGGTCTACACTACTGCTTAAATCAATGTAAAGCCCCCCCCACCCCCCCTCGAGTGATGCAAGTTTCACGCTGTCCGCACTGGGGCTGTGTTGGTGGGAGACGCTCTCCGACTGACATGGCTTCCGCTTCTCACCGAGGTGGAGTAATTATGCCGATGGGAGAGCTCTTTACCGTCAGCATAGTGTGCAGTTGTGACCCCAGGCACAGTCTCCGTGGGTGCTCCGGGGCTCATGCACCCGAGGGGAAAAAAATAGGGGGTGCTCAGCACCCCTGGACCATGGCCCTGTCAAGGCTCTGCCCTGAAACCCTGCCCTTGCTGGGCCTCTTCCGCCATAGTCCCGCCCGTGCTGCGCTTCTTCCCGCTCCCACTCCTCAAGGTCCCCGCCAGCTGCTCGCTTCTCTCCAGCCCCTCCCCCATCACTCACCCTTAAGGCAGGAGGGGGCAGAAAGGAGCGAGCGGCAGGCAGGGGGCCTTGGGGGAGGGGGCAGAGAGGAGCGAGCAGGAGGGGAGGGGGCAGAGAGGATCAAGTGATGGGTGGGTGCGGGGAGGCCTTTGGGGCGGGGGCAGAGAGGAGCAGGTAGGAGGTTCTGGGGGAGGGGCAGAGAGGAGTGAGTGGCGGGCAGGCGGGGGGCCTCAGGGGAGGGGGCAGAGAGGAGCAGGTAGGAGGTTCTGGGGGAGGGGCAGAGAGGAGTGAGTGGCGGGCAGGCGGGGGGTCTCGGGGGAGGGGGCAGAGAGGAGCGAGCAGCAGGTGGGTGGGGGGGGCAGAGAGGAGCAGGTAGGAGGTACTGGGGGAGGGGCAGAGAGGAGTGAGTGGCAGGCAGGCGGGGGGTTTCGGGGGAGGGGTCAGAGTAGAGGTGGGAAGAGGCCGAGTAGGGGCGGGGCCTCGGGGCGGAGCGGAGGTGGAGCATCCCCCGGCAAAACCAAAGGTCAGTGCCTGTGGCTGCGCCGATGTAGTGCTGTAGTGTAGATGTACCCACTTATATTTTACCCAGCTTAAGGCCCCTTGATGTTGCCACAGCAGTGTTTGACCACTGTACAGGGCCCCCTAGAGTCCCTGCAAATCAGGCCCAATCTCTCCTTTTTTGGGGCTGAAAGTTGTTTGTCCTTATCACAGAAATATAAACTAGCTCAGCGTGTGTGCATGTGTGGCGGGGAGAGGGGGTTGTACAGCAGCTCATAGTCAGATCTTTTATAACGACAAGTAAATATACGTTTCTTTTGAGCTAATTGTTCTAAACAGGTCACTGTGCTTCAATGGGAACACCACTGATAGAGAGGGAGAAAATCCTTTAGAGGCCGAATCCTGCTCCCAATTAAGACAATTTGTATGAATCAAATGAACAGGATTTTGCCCTAATTGTGTGTTCCAATCACAGCGTAGCGCTCCGTCCCCTCGCACCTAATCCCCTTTCGTTGTCCTGGTATTGCTAATGGCAAACAAAGGGTCTAGCCGCTGTAGGAAGGTGCTCTTCCTGTGTCTGCCTAGTGTACTGAAGAGTGGGATTCCAGCGGCAGTAGTGGCACAGCTGCAAGTAAAGGGTAATGTATTAGGTTGTTGTGGCAACTAAGTAATCTTCTGGGAGATAAAATGGAATGCTCCGTACTTTTTTTTTTTTGAGGACTTGTTTAGCCATTACAGAACCCCCTCTGGACTCTGCTGGGAAAGAAATCCTTCAAGGGCTAGCTAGTTATGGTTTCATTTTTCAGTGCACCGGAGAGAGGCAATGTAGTTTACTCTGCATTTAGAGGAGAAAAATGTGACACATACAAATCCTGTTTATCAGGAGTTTGGCACTTCTGCGGACAGCTTGTAGACTTGTACAGAAGATAAATAAAGCCAATGGGAACAATTGTGCTTCACTCCCCCAAATCCCTGAGCACAGCGGCATTCTCCAGCTTCCAGGAGGGCAGAACAGTAACCTGCTCTCTGGAAGACAAGCAGAATAACATCTGAGGCACGAGCAGAGAGAAATAAAACACAGTCATGCAGAGGGAAAATATCTTTATATCCAGCAATGGTTAGACGGCGAGATTCTGTGCTCAGACTCTGAGCACTCACAGCACAGGGGGTGGATGGCTAACATGGATTTAAGTGTTTGTGCCCCCCCAATCCTGGGCTGCCCTGAGAAGTGGTGAGGCCTCACCCCCTAGCATTAGTTAGACATCCCAGAGGACGTAAGGTTGACTCTGCAGGCTGCCCTCTCAGTGGCAGTGCTGCTCAGAATCTCTGCACCGGTGTGTGCTGCGGAACTGCCTCTGACTCGCCCCACCCCTACGCCTGGGTTTGTGAGGCGGGCCAGAACCAGGACTTTTACAGCCCCTTTGTGTTGTTCCAGCCCCTTCCTATGGCATAAAGGAGCCAGAGTGGGGATCTCGCCCTAGAAAAGTGGAGAAGTAGTACTAGGGTCCTTTGTGATACGCAGAGTTAACTTTCACCAGCAAAGGTTAGCTGTTACTGGGCCCAATCCTGTGGTAAGATTAGAGGGCCTGATTCTGCTCTTTCTCACATGAGCTTTACACTGCAGTAATCCCAGGGAGACTAGATTTAAACCCAACTCGTTGATGTTTCTCAAAGTCCTTTAAAAACATATTTACTTTTTACAATTAACATTGTTGTTAAAACTTGATGGCTGACTTTCATTGATAGCCACAACACACACTTGCCCAAACCAGATTTACCAAATGACTTGTAATTTTCAACTAACGAAAATCTCTGATTTACACCCTCTAAACAAGAATTGACTTCAGACAAGGTGCTTGGAGAGCAGTGTGGGAAGATGACTAGCTTGTCATGCTAATACCCACTTACTCCTGATGTGCAGGTGTAACCCATTGTTCAGTGTGTGTTAAGTATTCCCTTCTAGGGGCGGGTCTACAGACAATGAGTCTACTACTGCTACTAGCTGGAACAAGTTGCTCCTTTAGCTCAAGTTGTAGTGGTTCATTTTTAGTGCTGAAGGTCCTGGTGACCCATCATGGTGGTTATATAGGTGTGCTGTGTTCCCTCTAGTGAATTTATTGATGTTGGAAGTTACTTGGTTGACGGACAACCCTGGAGAATGAAGTTCTGTTTAGCTGTCAAGAAGGAAATGCATCCTCCCTCTACCCTAATTGTGTGCCTCTGCCCTGATCTGTAGGGCCAAGTCAATTCAACCCTTGACCTCTGTGCTAATATAACCTCCATCAAAATCACTTGGATTGTGTTAAAATTGTAAGTCCTATGGCCAGAAGTCCCAGAGGGGAAAGAACTCTGTTCCCTCCCTTGGTGAAAAGGGAAGAGTGTCTCCACAGAGAGCCTCATTTACATAGATTGTCTACCCACAATTCCTCTAGTGACACTTGGGGAGTCATTATAACTATACATGAACTTGGATTTTGGGGGGTATTGGAGAGGCTCAAAGAGGGGAAAGTTCTTACTTTATGGTAAACAGTTTGTTTCCAAGCAGCCAGGACTCTGCTCAAGTGTCCTAAGTGTTCTTGGCTCCCTTCCTGTGGCAACTTTCCAGCGAGAGGTGATGCAGACTGTCTCTTGCAGTAAAGTCCTCAGGGTGGCCTGACAGAGGACAACAGCAAAGTTGAGTGGACTCAGTGAGGTCCTGCCTACCCCACGCCGTAATAATAACCGATCACTATCTGGGTTAGGTGATAGTGTCTCCTGGCAGGGTCAGCCAAGCAGCTCCCTTGGGACTGGAGACAGGCCTGCGGAGACACTTGGACTCCTGCTACTCACTGATCCAAACCGAGAATGGGGTTTGATAGATGGCCAAGATAGTGTGGTCAAGGGACTATTCCCTTTGGGACACTCACACTGGCAGGTGGGAAGGGAGTTAGGTGGACTACTGCTTAAGTTACTAGGGTGGGGGGTTGTGATACTTTGGGGGTTCACTCAGAGTAGTAAGGGGTTGTAACCCGAACAGCATCCCAATGCAAGAGGGCAGGGGTCTCACAGGTACGTGGTAGTGAGTTTCAGCTGGCCTGCCCAATTCAGTGCGCCCCAACTCAATAATGACCTGACACCTTTCAGATACAGGTTATGAAAGATATCAAGAGAGCAGCTAATAACATACTGATCGCTAATATCGTTGTGCGGTGTATGTCTGGAGGACAAATTCAAAACTACAAACAAGCTGGCAATTATGTTCTTAAAGTGTGCCTACCAGGCAGGGCTGAGGTCACCCCGCCCTACACAAAGGAATGTGATTTCCGAAGTACACTAAGAGACAATGGGAATGCAATTTACAGAGAAGGTATTAAGCCAACAAGGGGAGGAGATAACCACTCAGCATCACGGCCGGGGGAGGAGATTGCAGGAAACAGATCCATTTTGCCTTTTAGCAAACACCAGTGGGGGACGAAACCAGCATGGAACTTAGGAAACTCCATGTCACTTTCCTCATAGTCTGAATGAACTTTATTTTGGGGGGAGCTTTCAGAAAAATCCATTTCACTGGACTATAAAAGAGAGGGGCAAAGAACCCCATGTTATCTTTCACCTAAGAAGACCAAGGAACTGAGCACTTTAGACTTTGTGGGAGATCTTGACCAGAGTGGTGGTCAGCCATCTTGCTGGAAGGTAGATCGGTAAGGAAACTACTGTGAAGAAAAGCTGTAGCTTGTTTTGTTAAGTCTTAGCTTCTGGAAAGGAGTTTTTCCCAGTATCCTGTCTTCCGACAGTGGCCAATGCCAGGTGCCCCAGAGGGAATGAACAGGACAGGTAATCAAGTGATCCATCCCCTGTCTCCCATTCCCAGCTTCTGGCAAACAGAGGCTAGGGACACCATCCCTGCTTTTGAAAAAACATTTTTATAACATTTTCAATGGTTTTTGGAAATATTTTAGGGGAAAAAATCTTCAAAATTACCCCTCCTCCCCCAAAAGTGGGTTCTTTTTTGAACCTTTAAAAATGAAAACAACTTCAAAAATTTTCAAGAAATGAATTTTTCAACCAGCTCTCTTAGTAATGGCTGATCACTACCAATCAGGATTTGAACTGCTGATCTTTGGATGTTGGAAATCATCTTTCACCCCATCTCCTAAACAAGGTTTTCAATTCCATGTTCATTGTCTCCTTTGTTTGATTCCACCTGAATGCTTCACTGTTAGTGGCTGTGATGCTCAATAAAGAAATAATGAAAATTGTGAGGGTTTTGCAGCGCCTAGCTGAATAATGTTGCATAACGAATGTGATTCTAATCGGATTGACGCCTGTTTATCAGAATTAATTGAATTGTGGAAAAGCTGTTGGGAACTCTTTGTTTTTGTCCTTTTGGGATGTGCAAGCAAAGGGAAATAGTGTTCTGATGTGGAAACTGACTTCTGTGTTCAAAGCATTATCAGTTCAAATGACAATCTCTAGTGATTTACTTAGTCAACAGGTTGTGAGGGTCTCCATAAAGGAAAAAACTCCTATACATTCAACATTTGAAGAAAAATTTAATGCATCCGCCCCAGTATGAAAGTGACTAAGCGGACGAAAAAGCTCACCATCACAGCACATTGAATATTTCAAATTTCCGTTGCTTACAATCCTGTCTCACTACGGATCCATTAAGGATTCCGTCCTTTCATCAAAAGCAAGCTCAAGATCAAATCATTCCTTTGCTGACCATCCTAACGCTGACTGGGGACGGCAAGGAAGATCCTTATCTTACTTTGCTGGAAATGAGAAACCTATCTTCAGAATTAAACTCCAGAGAGCTGCATAAACAGGCAACGAATTAACTCCTTGGTGCTTGGAACTGGAATATTTCCAGTATAAAGTCCTTTTTCTGGGAACTAGCATGTCTTGGAATACAGGTGTGAGCTGACCCCATGCCACGTAAGGTACAGTTACAAGCATTGAGAGGAGGAGGAAAAGCATAAGGGTCTGACAGTTTATGGAAACAACCTTTTTCAGTCAGGCAGACACATGGAGCTGTCCCGATTTACACCTGCTGAGGATCCGATCCCTTGTCTTTCAAAGTCATCTCCAGCAGTTGTGCTTAGGTTGAACAGATGTAGTGGAAACAAACTACACACTCTTTGAGGTACCTGCTACAGAGGTTCAGTGGAGTGAGCTCAGGATGTACTAAACAGCACAATTTACTCTATTCCCACACGTTAGTTAAGGCTTGTCTACCCAGGAACTTAGTGCATGGCAAGCCAGGGTGTGAATCTAGTGTGCAGTAAGTTGTTGTGTGCACTCTGCTACCGTCCACTCGAATTTCAATGGTGCACTTTGACGTCAAAGCACGCTACAGCAGTAGTTCTCAACCAGGGGGTACGCAGAGGTCTTCCAAGGGGTACATCAACTCATCTAGATATTTGCCTAGTTTTACAACAGGCTACATAAAAAGCAGTAGCGAAGTTAGGACAAACTAAAATTTCATACAGACACTGACTTGTTTATACTGCTCTATGTGCTATACACTGAAATGTAAGTACAATATTTATATTCCAATCTATTTATTTTATAATTATATGGTGAAAATGAGAAAGTCAGCCATTTTTCAGTAATAGGGTGCTGTGACCTTTTGTATTTTTATGTCTGATTTTTGTAAGCAAGTAGTTTTTAAGTGAGGTGAAACTTGGGGGTGCACCAGACAAATCGGACTCCTGAAAGGAGTACAGTAGTCTGTAGCCACTGCGCTACAGAACTTCTAATGTGTAGTACCAGGGTTCATGTGGCCAGTTAGTGCGTTGAAAACTAATACGCTGTAGATTCCTACCCTGGTTGGGTGCACAGTTTCTCTCTCTTTCCATGTAGACATGCCTTTAGACTATATCATTAGGCCCTCAATGTATTTTATGAAGCTCTCTTTCCTGGCAGTGGTGATATTGAAGCATATAAGACCAACTTCTATCTTCTGTCGACATTTTATTGAATCGTTGGTACCTAACTTCAATAGCAGACTATTGCAAATATTCTCCAAACTTTGTATTTCTGCTGTGCATGGTGTTCTTTACTTTTTTGATGACATTCCATAAGAGCACCTTTGGAGAAGGCAGAATTCAGCTAACCCCGTATTATGAGATAGTATGAACTTGTGAGAATTAATGATGCTGTTACTTACAATTCCATTGAAATCATCGATACCGTTAAGTATCCTGATAGGTGAGCCATAAAATACAACGTGTTTTGTAATATTTTATGCAGCTGTTCACAGTTTCAGTGGGTTGACAAATAGCTGGACTACTTGTCACATTTTTGGTGCAAAGAGGCTTAGAAAGACATTAGAAAAAAACAAGTGAGATCTCTGCCTGAGGTGCGATAGCGATATGCAGACGGTCTCTCACTCCTGGGTTGTCACAGACGAGGGTGTGGATGGGCAGGCCTAGCAGTCGGAGCTGGAGGAAAAGGCTAGGGACACTGCCAAGGGTCAGAGCCGGAGTCAGGAACCAAACGGGAGGAGGGCTGAAGCAGACATGGGCAGGGCAGGAACAGGGCTGGCACAAGAGCGATCGCAGCTGCGGGCATAAGCGTTGAGCAGCCACTGGCCTGGTGCTGCTGCTGGGCATAAGAGCAGGCCTAGTGATGCCTCTCGGCCTGTCGGGGGTCTGGTCAGTCAGGGTGTTCAGCTGTAGGTCAACTAGTTGGTCCCAGGTACAGCTGCAGGCCCTGATTCTTGATGGGTCGGGGTAGGATAGATATGAAAATATGTGGAGCCCTTTTTAACTATGATGGGAAGAAGCAATGTCGGCTTTCCCTTTTGTTGAGTCAACTCCCATGCGGAGCTCTCTGTAAATGCTTGGGAATAAACTGGAAACACCTGGCATTTAGCTGCCTTTAAAGGTGCTGCTTAGGCTGTGTCTACACTGGCAACATGCTCACATGTGTTCCCCACCCCCACGCCAAGTGTCCACAGTATGCTGGGCTGGACACGGGTATAACATTGTGTACACACACATACCCACGACCACACTGCTGCTGTTATGCAACGCGAACACTACCGTTTGGGGCAGTATCCCACGGTTCTGTGAGGACAGGGAAACACTCTAGGAACTATTTGGCTGTGTGGTGTTGGTACTGTCCCCTCCCTTCACATGTTTGCCGATGGCAGTCCCTGATCACCTCGCCCCGCACTGTTATTTCCTGCCAAACTGGGTGGAAGACATGGAGCAATGGGACGGTGACCTGGTTTTGCTCCTGCGCTGCCTTGCAGGATGAACGGTGATACAGTGGAGTAGGCAATCAGTGAGAGGCAGGATGGAATTTGGCAGAATTTTCTAACGCATCGAAGACAGCTGACCTTCAGAGTCCATGACAATCCATTCGGCTTGTGTGGTACGGAGATGGTGAATACCGGTATTGCCATGGTTTGCCCTTGGGTGTACCGTCGCTTCTGGTGCAGGAGAACCAGTGGAATCGTATTGTTTTGCAAACCTGGGATGACAAGTAGTGGCTTCCGAAGAAGGAACCAGCCCTTCATGGAGCTAGATGAAGAACTTGCCCCAAACCTCCAGCACCAGAACACTTGATTCAGGGAAGCCATACTAGCTCAAAAGAGAGTTGCTATTTCCCTGTGGAAGCTGGCACCACCAGACAGCTGTAGCTCTATTGCAAACCATGTTGGGGTTGGAATGTCCATTGTCAGCATCGCAGTTGTGCAGGCTTGTGAGGCAATTTACCCTCGGGTGGCTGACATAAGAAAAGTTCCAGAAATAATAGCTGGATTTCAGAGGATGGGGTTTCCGAACTGAGCAGGCCCCCCAATGGCGCCCACATCTCAATACTTTACTCGCCACAAGGGGCAAGCGAGTACATGAACCAAAGAGGTTGTGCAAGGCTTAGTGGATCGCAGAAGCAGATTCATGTAAACCCATGTAGCAAACACTGCAAAGGCTCATGATGCCAGGATGCTGAGGCAATGGGGATTGTACTTGAAAGGGGAAGAAGGGACTTTATTCCCCATAAATAAGCAGAATAGTCATGGAGTGCATGTTTGGTAGACTCAAATCTTGTTGGTGCTACCTATGCACCCGCCTGGATGCCAATGTGGCAAACACCATTACTATAATCACCTGCTGCACACCCCATAATGTTTGTGAGAGTAAAGGGAAGTGCTCCTGTCCCAAGTGGCTTCAGGACAGGTCTGGTTTACAAACTTTGTAAAGGCAGCTGGATCCCACCCATACACACACTGGTCCTGGTTCCCAGTGGGCAAGGGAAATCAGGGCTGCCATGTGGACATAGGGAGGCAGAGGATGACATCTGTCTGTGCCAGGGGACATTGTTGCACACAGCGGCTGGAATGTCCCAACGTTCCCTCAGGGGCAAAACACCACACTGGTGCAGCTGTGCCGCTGTCACACTTGAGCAAAGATGCTCCTACCCACCTCTGTGAGAGGTGGTAGCTTTGTCAACAGAAGGATCTCTCCCATTGACACACACTGTCTATACCGGGAGTTATGTAGGTGTAACTACGTCGCTCAGACGGGTGGATTTTTCACACCTCCGAGTGATTTGGTTATACCGATATAAGTCTATAGTGTAGACCTGGCCTAAGTCATCAAGATGTTCATCTACCATCTGTGTTTTCGATTTCTGCTGTGTTGAAAACTAGTAGTATTTTCTGTAAGCACGTAACACAAACTGCACTTTCTGTGGGACTTTGGATGTTTCTGAACCTGGCGGTTAGGGGGGTAGGATGTGGGTGTGGGACAGATAGAAAACTGTAGGATCAGGCATCAGATAGTTACTTACCATTCAATTGCATGTGCTGTGAATCATGGGGCCCAGCCCTGAAACTGAAAACTTCTTCAGTTCATCATACTTGGGAAGGAGGGTCTATGTGTGTGTCAAGGAAATGATAATATTGACTAAAAGTCCTAGCTGGAACATGTCATTGAAATATTTTAAAAAAAGAGAGGTCAACCACATCTTAAGAAAAATAAGGGAATGCAAGTGGGAACACTCCCCCCCCCCCATGTCCCTTTCCAGGCAGCTCCCATTTTGTTAGGGGAAGGTAAGAACACGGAGGTGGAAGAAGCACTGAAACAGTCTCACCCTCCTGGTCTTCTTGGGCATACCCCTCGCCACGGCCCTCCTCAGCATCCTGTCGGACAATGAGATTGGTAGGGCTGAGGAGGAGAGCGTGAGCCACGTCAAGCTGTGTAATGGGAGCCTTTGACATCACCCAGCCAAACTCCTCGTCAAAGGGGCCAGAACGACTAGCTCTCTAGGAGAGCTCAAGTCTTTTGCCCTCCGGTTCTGGAGCCTCGTGTGCTCGATGCTTTCCGGGCACTGGGCTGGAGTCTGCTGAATGGCCACTTGCTCCAGCCCCTGTGAAATGTCCTGGTACAGGTGGATGTTCCTGCTGCTCTGGGAGAAGCCATGGAGGCTGGTGTACTCCAACCACACATGAATCAGCACCCACAGGTGGTCAGCGGGCCGGGGGCTGCTCTCGGAGCAGGATCTGTCATCGGCTGTATTGGTCTGTCACAAATGGGGGGACAGAGACCTTTATAGGTCAGGTAAGGGTTCGGTGCACTGTGGGAATGGGGGTGCACGCCCCTTATTCTGTCCACACTGCAAACCCGCACAGGTACAGCCTAAGGCATGTACTTACCCGCCTCCCTCTGGCATGCTAGCTTATTCATCCTTACCCATGTGCTTCTGGGGTTTTAGGTGTGAACAACAGGTGGGTTATGACACAAACCTGTTCATGGACATGTGAACAGGCACCAGTGTAGATGTGCCCTTAGTGTTTACTCTGAAGTATAGAGGGAATCTCCTGAAGCTATGCTCTTCAGCAGCTGAAGAAATCTGTGCATCTGAGGTCCTCCAATGGCTGCATCCTCTGTCACATTTTGCTGTGTATTGGCAGAGTCAATAAAAAACCCATTACCAAATGTATTTAGCTGCACAACTGCGTGCTAAGATCGTTCTGATTTTTTTGCGTTGATGAGTGCTAAAAGCTGCTGAAAACCACTACAGCACAAGGGATCTTTGCTGATAAATAACTCAGATAGGGATGTATTGACAAACTGTATGCCAAAATCCTGCTGAAGTAAGTATTTACAAAAGGTGTTAAACCGAGATGGGTTGCTGTGGAAGTGTCAACAGACTGAGTTTTAGGGAGACTGGTAGATACAAATAGAAGAGCTGGTGTATCTTAATACATTGTGTGTTGTGATTGGAACCTGTTTCAACACAGGTTAATAATGATCTCTTTCTGGGAACTAAGGACCAAACCCTGAGGCCTGTGAAGTCAAAGGCAGTTTTGTCATAGACATCAATAGGCCCAGAATTTGGCCTTAAAAGCAAAGTTAATAATATAGCTTCTGTTTGTGAGTTGTTTATTCCCCATTAATTCTTTGACTTAATGAGCCCAGTTTTTGAACCTGCCTTCCTTAATAGGCCATCCAAATCCCACATTTGTATGCTCCAGTCACCAGGCAGGCACATAAAACTGGCATTTAAGTGCCCAACAGCTAATTAAGCATCCAAATGAGGGATTTACACATGCTGTTTAGCTAATCACATTTGAAAATTACTGTAAGGGATTAGACTTTCTGTGTTAGATGCCATGGTGGTTTCTGATGACTACACAGGAAATTCTGGCTTTCAGTAATAAATTGTCCCCTTCCCCCCCTCCTCCCCAAATTGTATCCATGTAAAAATTAGGACATCCATCTATAATTACGTACATTGCATTTGGCTTCAGCCGTGCATCCGCCACATTCTGCATGTGTAGGACAGATGAAATAGCAGAGGAGCATGTGACTGTAAGTGGGCTGTATTTTAGTTGCTCTCCAATGGAGTACTAAGCCATCACTGTCATCTCCTGGACAACAAGAATTCTAGGGGAAACATGCTCATGTGTCTCAGTGACATGGAATTCTGTTTCCCTCTTTGCGTGATGAAATCTATCAGCACAGTATGTCTGCTGGACAGCGTTTTCATTTGTACAAATAGAGTGAAGTGCTCTTTGTAGCTGAAGTGTTGGGAAGGAGGAGAGCTGGGGGGGGGTGAAGGTACCACACTATCTAGTAGGCCTTTATCAAAAATAGCTATAGAGCAGGGGTTCTCAAACTGGGGGTTGTGACCCCCTGAGAGGGTCATGAAGTTATTACCTGAGGGTTGCGAGCTGTCAGTTCCATGCTTGGCAGGGCTGACAACCTGAGCCCCTGTTAAATTAAATTACCCCCCCATTGTTAATTATAAAGGGGGTTGCACTTGGAGGCTTGCTGTGTGAAAGGAGAGTCACCACTACTAAAAGTTTGGGATAGAGCCTTCAGCCTTGAAAGTATAAAGAGCGTTCCTTCGCCTTTCCGACCACGAGGCGTTTCGCTGGTTTGATCACACAGCGCAACCTGCTGCCGCTTCATTTGTAGCTTGTGACAACAAAAATAATGGAAAACATCTAGGTGAAGGGACTAGACATATAAAACTGGCTCATGAGGCGCGAAGAAGTGAATGAGTCAGAAATTATTAAAGTGCAGACAAGGGAAACGTGGAACCTGCATAGAAATAAAGCGGGTTCACATTCCATATATGCTGGGTTATTCAGGGAGCTAGTTTACAAGCTCACGGTGCCAGGGAGAATTTAAGAATGACAAATCATGGACAACCGGGGCGGTCTCAGAACACTGAAGAAGAGGAAAAAGTAGTTTTCAAGATAGGAAAGAAGAGTGATGCTCACAATCACCAATCCCAAGAGGGAAGAGGTTTACTTTGAAGAACTTTATTACCAGCTACCTGAGCCAGCTGCTGCTCTTAGTGATTTACCCGTATGAGTTGAATTAAACTAAACATCCTGGTGAGTCAGCTCAGGATGCACATTGCTTTTCCCTGAGGTGAATTTTCAGGGGAGCGGGAGATAAAGGATAAACCTGTAAACCCACGTGAATGAGATCCACTCAGGTTCATTGAACAGGTTATTGTGGGGTTGAGCATGGCGGAACTCAACGTTGTGATGTCACCCCAAGAAAGTCTTGCTCTAGAATGTGGCTGGCCAGAAAAAGCCCCGCACTGCTGAACATGCAAGAGAAATCCAGCTGTTTCTCCACACAGCCATCTCTCATCTGCACTCACAAGCCCAGGGCAGAGTTTTATTTGCAATTCTTTGCTTGTTATACAGTGCAATAGGTGTGCTTAGCACGTCACAGCGCAGACAGGCTCCTGCCCATGGATCTTGCCTGCTACCCTTCAGCTTCTACTAGCCTGGAGTTGCAAGGGCGATGTGAGGAAGCTTATCTCACAAGGTTGAATTTAGTGTTGTTGAATTCTTCTTCCAGCGACTCCACCTCAAAGAATTCTTTCGCAACAATGACATCACTCAATTACCACGTCCCCACTGACAATCATAAGAAAAAACATAACTTTGCTAGATACTAAAAATCATGGACTGAATAGTGACGCTGGATTTATGGCTTAGTACAACAATCTATAATCGACTAACAATCCCCTGCTTCGCCCCCACTTCCTTTCCTCCCTATGACCGGAGTGGTATTAATGGGCCACTTCACCTTGAATGGTCCCTTGAAATGTGTGTTAACTACTTATGCTGAACAATCTGTTCCACCTTGTATTTAGCTGTTACACTCCGAGGACAAGGCTACACTACAAAACTAATTTGACCTAAATTGCATTGACATACAGCCAGTTATTAAACAGCTTTTGCATGTCCACACTACGCTCCTTGTATTGGCGGTGCTCGTTCTCACCAGGAGCGCTTGCACCGATTTAACGGTCAGTGTGGGGGATTGTGGGATGGCTTCTGAAAGACAGCAACAGTTGATGTAAGGAACGCATTGTCTACACTGACACCACATGGACCTAACTACATCTACCTAAGTGCTGTGCCTCTCGCGGAGGTGGAGTTAAGTCGGTGTAGTGGGTGAGTTACTTCAGTGGGAGCTGCATTTTAGGGCTGGTTTTCACTATGGGGAGATCAACACCCGCTAAATCAATGGCAGAGCGCTCTCCGGTCAACCCCGGTACTCCAGCTCTCTGAGAAGAGTAAAGGAAGTCGACCAGAGAGGGTCTCCTATTGATGCAGCGCAGTGAAGACACCAGGGTAAATCAACCTCAGCTACGTTGACTCCACCTATGTTATTCACATAGCTGGAGTAACGTAACTTAGGTCGACTTTTCCCCCGTAGTGAAGACAAGCCTTTAGTGTAGACGCTGACAGAGTTAGGTTGATGTAAGCTGCCTTAAATCAATTTAAATCTGTAGTGTAGACCAGGCCTAAGTTTCCCAGACCTGAAGAAGAGCTCTGGGTAAGCTTGAAAGCTGGTCTCTCTCCCCAACAGAAGTTGGGCCAGTAGAAGATATTATCTCACCCACCGTGTGTCTCTAAGGTTGAATTTGGGATTTGCCCAGCCATGTAGTTAGTGCTCCAACCAGAAGCAGAAACCTTTGGCAAAGGCAGGCTCTCCGTATTTCCTCTGCTCTCCTATTTGCCTCTTTTGTTTCTATGTGTGAATTCAGAAACTCTTTTTAAACTGAGAATCAACCAGCTCTCCCTAAACTCTGACCCAGAGAATGTTGGCAGCAATTCTCAGGAAATTGTCTAGCAGTAGCAGCTGAGACTTTTCACACTAAAGCCCTTTAGTGTTGGTCCAGATGTCTCCATATGAGCATATAATTTGCCGTTGAAAAAGGCAGCCGAGGTTCTGTCTCTGAAGATGCTGTGGGTGAGCTGTCAGAATAATATGGTGAAGTGGTGTGATCTGCCTTAACTCCTCAAGAGAGTAGCATACACACGTTGCTTCTCTCAGAACCAGAGCACGAGGATGAAGAGGCCAAAGTAGGAAACTTTCCACTGGTTGCTCTAACACCGGGATAATACAGTATGACACAGGATTCCTTCTGAAAACAGTGCATTCCTTTTGTGTTTCCTGGCACTTCTGAAATGACATCCCAGAGCCAGAGGTTTTACACAATTGCTATTTCTAACTTGTTCCACGGCAGTGCTGGGTTCTTGATGAAGCAGTAGCAATTGAAAAACATACCTGCTACAGGCAAGTTCTGTTTCTTTAGCATCTCCAGAGTGTTCTCAAAGTGTCTACTGCCAAATTTGGTTTGTCGTTTAGTTAGTGAGAGCACAGTGAGGTCCTGGTCAAAGAGTAGGGCTTCTTGGTGGTATGGTAATTCAAGATCAAAATAGGCAGAAGTGGAGCATATTTGTGGAACTTGCAACCTGCCAGTGCTACATCTCCATTGAGGAGAGACTGCTAATCACACCAGATTGAAAGAGACAAAGCAGATGCAATAGCATTAGGGGGCCTTTTTTGGGCCTTTTCTACACAATCAGAGCAGAATAATTACTAACGACTCCATGATTCTAAATGTATCAGGTGGAGGTGGTCAGTTGAAGACATATCCATCAAATGGTTGAATGTTTGTCTATTTTACACATTACACTAGTAGCGGTCAGCCTGGGGACTCCTGGCTTTTCATGCAACATGTCTGTGGTACCGTGGTATTGTTGGTAGAAACTGTGGAACTTGGAACATGAGCAAAAAACAAAACAAACCCTCTAAAACCCATTGTGATGTGAAAAAGAAGCCTGCTCATACAGATTAACAATCCAATTTTAAAAAAATCTCCCTCCATAACAAGGCACAGTCATGTCTCCTCTCTTACTCCCCAGAAGTATTCAGGTCAGAGGGGTGTTAACGATACTCCAGGAATTTCAGTGTGTAACGGGGCGGGACTCACCCCTGCGGCGCCTCCTGCTGGTCGTCTCGGGAATTAGCTCTCCAGCCTCCGGAGCGCCCTCTGCAGGCCGGTGTCCCACTGTCGCTTGGCCCCCATGTCCCTCCCGGACCCTGGATGACCCTTTCTCTGGGTGCTACCCCCAGGCAGTACCCCTGCAGTTTCTGTGGGTCTCCCCACCCAGGGGAACCCCAACCCTCTATCCCCACCTTGCCTCAGTCATGGGCTACTGCTAGTCACCATCTAGCCCCCGCTCACTGGGGCAGACTGCAGTGCAAAAGCCACTCATCATAGGCAAGGGGGGTTTGGACTTGCTGTCTCCACCTACCCGTGGGCTGCCCCCTGAACCCCAGTACCTAATTGGTTTTCCACTAGGCCACAGCCTGGGGGGGTTTCCAGGCCAGAGCTCCCTAGCTCCCTTGGCCTTCCCCCGCCCTGCTCCACTCCAGGTACCTTCTCTCAGCTCCCTGCAGCCAGGTCCCTCCCTCTCAAAGCTAGAGAGAGTCTGTGCTCCTGGCTCAAAGCCTTTTTATAGGGGCCGGCTGTGGTCTGTTTGGGGCGTGGCTCCCAGCTGTGCCTACTTCCCCAATCAGCCTGGGCGCTGCTTGCCCCAGCCACAGCCCTCTGCTGGGCTGTTCTAAGCCCCTCAGGGCAGGAGCGTGTGACCACCCCGCTACACAGTGCAATCGGTATGGAGATGGCATCGGCCTTGTACCTCCTGCCCATCAAACAAAGACACCCAGAAACCTGCTTTCTGCATGCCTAAGTGAGAGAGGCACCTGGATGGAGAGTAGCTGGCTTAAACTAAACCCGGGCAAGACCGAGGCGATTGTGGTGGGAAGAAGTCGTCTTGGAGAATTGGCCAGAATGATCATATGATCTCATTGCATCTGTCTGCAGTTGTTAAGGTGGTGCAGGGGCTCAGGTACATCCAAGACTCTGGGCACTCAAAATGTAGCAAGAGCCAGAAATATCTTTTACCATCTTTGGCTGGTGAGGAGGTTGCATCCATGCTGTTGGATGCAGACTCTCCATCCAGACCATAGTACGGCTTGTGTTTGTCACCTCCAGGCTTGACTGCCCCAATGTGTTAGTACTTGGGGATGTACATGAATAACATGAAGAAACTCCTGATGGTACAGACCTCAGATGGTCATCTTATGAGCAATATGGGTGATGAAAATGCATTAACCAGGCTCTCTGTCCACGGCCCAAGCTCCCTGTCAAATACTTGGTTCAGTTTAAAGTCTGGAACCTGATCTTCAAGTCCCTCAGTGGACTGGCCCCAAACCATTTCTCATCTGTGAGTGACCATGATCTACCACACCAGTTCCTTCATCAGAGACACGGGAGCTGACTGGGCCTAGAGAGAGACACTTGCAAGTGCAAGGCACTGGGTTGCTATGGCAGGGGGCCCATGGTTGTACAATTCCCCTCTACCAGACTCACCACAGTTCTCGCCACCTTCACAGTGAGATACAAAACTCATCTCTTTGCCCACCACCTTCCCCCATTACTGTCCTGTAGAGAATGGTAAAAAGAAAAAACTCACAAGCCACATTATCAGAGTTTGACCTGAGAAAATGTGGAGAAATACAGTCGTTCTTTGATAGCATATCCAAGATTTCCATGACTTTTACACAGTGTCTGGGAAATCCTTACACATTCCTGTGCCCTAAGGAAATATGTAGCTTTGTTTCATTGTTATTTCTTTCTTCCATAGCAGGAGGCAGTTTGTGTTACGTGACTAAAGAAATTGTTGCTCTCCTTTTTTCTATTTGAGTTTCCTCACGCCCGGTAACACGCTGCAATGACGCTGATAGTATGCAGTGGCCTTTTCCCCATAGGCCAGCTGGAAGGCACGAATACAAAGCTTGTAGGCTGACCAGCAGAAGCTGCCAGATTCGTAACTCTCAGGCAGTCTTTTCAAACTAGTCAGGAAGCAATCGTTTAATCAGTGCGTTGACTCTGAGTTCTCCCCACTTCCTTATGAAATTACTGAACAGCGTATACTATATTTACATACTTAATTGCTATCCTTTATACTGATTACATTTCTCCTTTTTTGCCATTGCTTTTTTGAGCTACAGACTTGGCATGCTAGAAAGGTGTTTATAAAGATAGATGAAATGCTAGTGAAAAGGTTCTCTGGGTAGCCATTCCAGGTTTGAAATGATTTCACGTTGGCTGCGTTCATGCACCTTTTGTGTTTATTTCTGGTGAATATGAGCAAATGAGTTGGTGGGCAGGATTGTTTGCTGAAACAGAGCATTTTGAGCAAATATCTTAGAATGTTTGCAGAAAGCAAATTTTATGTTCACAGTCAAGTCTATTTACATCCCATAGCTTGCCTAAGCTGAGAGTTGTGAGTGAGAGTTGTGTTTGTATTCTTGGCATTAAGTCGAGTTTGTTCAAGCTGGGTATTGCACTCTGCCAAGGGTGTGTCTTGTCCCCACTCCTGTTCGTGATTTCTATGGACAGGATATCAAGCCACGGCCAAGCTGTGGAGTGCATCTGGTACAGGGACTCAGAGGTGGCATTTCTGCTGTTTGCATATGACATTGTCCTTCTTGCTTCTTCAGACTGCGATCTCTGACGCTCACTCACATGTTTTGCAGCTGAGTGTGAAGCGGCTGGGATGAGAATCAGCACCTCCAGATTGGGGGTCATGGTCGTCTCCCAGAAGGAAGGGGACTGTTCTCTCCAGGTGAGGGAGGAGCAGCTGCCCTTAGTGGAAGAGTTCAAATATCTAGGGGTCTTGTTCACAAATGATGGCAAGCAGGAGCGTGAGATTGACCAGTAGTTTGGTATGGGGACGGCAGTGATGCGGGCACTGTACCAATCCATGGTGATGAAGCAGGAGCTGAGTTCTCGGACAAAGCTCTTGGTTTACAGGTCGCTATACATCCCCATCCTCACCTATGGCCATGAACTTTGGGTAATGACCGAAAGGACATGATCGCGGGTACAAGTGGCGGAAATGAGGTTTCGCTGCAGGATGACTGGGTTTACTCTTCAAGATAGGGTGAGGAGCTCGGCTCTTCGGGAGGGCCTCGGAGTAGAGCCGCTATTCCTCCGGATTGAGAGGAGCCAGTTGAGGTGGTTCGGGCACCTGATAAAGATGCCCCCTGCAAGGCTTCCTTTGAAACTCTACCGGGCACATCCCACTGGGCGGAGGCCCTGAGGCTGACCCAGGACACACTGGAGAGATTATATCTCCTGGCCAGCTGGGGAATGCTGGGGAATCCCCCAGGAGTTGTTGGAACCTGTTGCGGAGGAAAAAGAGGTCTGGTCCTCCGTACTCTCCAGGCTGCTGCTGCGACCTTCACCAGGAAATGTGGCATAAAGGAAAAAAGAAAGAAAGGAAAAAGAGCTTGCGCTAAGAGCTGTCACTGGAAGAGGATGTGGATTGCATGAGTGCTCCTTACTGCTGAGGTGCCAATCCTGCAAACACTTACATCGGAACAGCTTTGTGGTAGAATCTGCTTAGTAAATACTAGGGTTGTCGATCAATTGCAGTTAATTCAAAAAAAAATTAATCACAATTAAAAAAATTAATCGTGCTTAATCACAGTTTTAATTGCACTGTTAAACAATAGAATACCAACTGAAATTTATTAAATATTTTGGATGTTTTTCTACATTTTCATATATATTGATTTCAGTTACAACACGGAATACAAAGTGTATATTATTTTTGATTACAAAAATTTGCACTGTAAAAATAATAAACAAAATAATAGTATTTTTCAATTCACCTCATACAAGTACTGTAGTGCAATCTCTTTGTCCTGAAAGTGCAACTTACAAATTTAGATTGTTTTTGTTATATAACTGCACTCAAAAACAAAACAATGTAAAACTTTAGAGCCTACAAGTTCACTCAGTCCTAATTCTTGTTCAGCCAATCGCTAACACAAACAAGTTTGCTTACATTTACAGGAGATAATGCTGCCCACTTCTTATTTACAATGTCACCTGAAAGTGAGAACAACATTTGCATGGCACTTTTGTAGTCAGCATTGCAAGGTATTTACATGCCAGATATGCTAAACATTCATATGTTCTCACTTTCAGGTCCATTGTAAACAAGACATGGGCAGCATTATCTCCTGCAAACGTAAACAAACTTGTTTGTCTGAGTGATTGGTTGAACAAGAAGTAGGACTGAGTGGACTTGCAGGCTCTAAAATTTTACATTGTTTTATTTTTGAATGCAGAGGTTTTTTTGTACATAATTCTACATTTGTAAATTCAACTTTCATAGAATCATAGAACTGGAAGGGACCTCAAGAGGTCATCTAGTCCAGTCCCCTGCACTCAAGGCAGGACTAAGAATTATCTAGACCATCCCTGACAGGTGTTTGTCCAACCTGCTCTTAAAAATCCCCAATGATGGAGATTCCACAACCTCCCTAGGCAATTTATTCCAGTGCTTAACCACTCTGACAGTTAGGAAGTTTTTCCTAATGTCCAACCTAAACCGCCCTTGCTTCAATTTAAGCCCATTGCTTCTGGTCCTATCCTCAGAGGTTAAGAAGAACAATTTTTCTCCCTCTTCCTTGTAACAACCTTTTATGTACTTGAAAACTGTTATGTCCCCTCTCAGTCTTCTCTTCTCCAGACTAAACAAGCCCAATTTTTTCAATCTTCCCTCATAGGTCATGTTTTCTAGACCTTTAATCATTTTTGTTGCTCTTCTCTGAACTTTCTCCATTTTGTCCACATCTTTCCTGAAATGTGGCGCCCAGAACTGGACACAATACTCCAGTTGAGGCCTAATCAGTGCCAAGTAGAGCAGAAGAATTACTTCTCATGTCTTGCTTACAACACTCCTGTTAATACATCCCAGAATGATGCTTGCCTTTTTTGCAACAGTGTTACACTGTTGACTCATATTTA
This sequence comes from Emys orbicularis, assembly GCF_028017835.1. Classification (NCBI taxonomy): domain Eukaryota; kingdom Metazoa; phylum Chordata; order Testudines; family Emydidae; genus Emys; species Emys orbicularis. The sequence goes on along the minus strand of NC_088686.1, from coordinate 6,557,341 downwards.
GCTTGTGATCCACTATGACCCCCAGTTCCCTTTCCGCAGTACTCCTTCCTAGGCAGTCATTTCCCATTTTGTTTGTGTGCAACTGATTGTTCTGTCCTAAGTGGAGTACTTTGCATTTGTTCTTATTGAATTTCATCCTATTTACTTCAGACCATTTCTTCAGTTTGTCCAGATCATTTTGAATTTTAATCCTGTCCTCCAAAGCTCTTGCAACCCCTCCCAGCTTGGTATCGTCCGCAAACTTTATAAGTGTACTCTCTATGCCATTATCTAAATCACTGATGAAGATATTGAACAGAACCAGACCCAGAACCGATCCCTTTCATGATAGAGATTGCACTACAGTACTTGTATTAGGTGACTTGAAAAATACTATTTCTTCTGTTTTCTTACAGTGCAAATACTTGTAATCAAAAATAAAAATAAAGTGAGCACTGTACACTTTGTATTCTGTGTTGTAATTGAAATCAATATATTTGAAAATGTAGAAAACATCCAAAAATATTTAAATAAATGGTATTCTATTATTGTTTAACAGTGCAATTAATCGAGCGATTAATCTAAATTATTTTTTTTAATTGCACGATTAATCGCGATTAATTTTTTTTAATCGCTTGACAGCCCTAGTAAATACCTCTGCTGCTACTGAATAAAAAAGTATCCTGATTGTAAGACAAAAACAAAAGCTACAGTCTAGAAAGGCTTGAAATAAAATACTATATTGTTAGGCAGCTGATGTGCTGTGACGGCCATTCATCCTCCAGAGAGCATAATCTCTCATTGTTTCCTTGCGTTCCCTGTGTCTACTTGTTGTATCCATCTGTTGTCTCATACGTACTTGTAGGCACTTCAGGGCCAGAGTCATCTTTGTTATGTTTGTACAACAGCTAGCACAATGGGGCCCCGATCTCTGATTTGGATTCCAGGTGCTACCACAGTACAGTGATACTAAGTAAAATGATCCTCATTCCATTTCCTCCTTATTTGCTCTTTGTTTCTTCCTGTTTTAAACTTTTTATGGGGCAATTTCTGAGTGAAAGATTGAGCGTTCAGGTTTACATCTTTCTAAACTCAGTAGAACAATCTTTCACCACTTGGTACCACCCAAAGGCAATCCCTGACCTTTTAGTGAGAATTATATAAAAACAGTCCCATTTAACCAACAGTCTATTCACTATCATTGGGATCAGCTGGGTCTCTGATTAAACGGAGTCTAAATTATCAACACAGAAAAATGCTTGTGTTCCTCTCTTCAGGGCAACAGGAGTCTTTTAATATATATTCATTCCTTCACTCAAGTATCATAGAAATTCCCATGGCCTCCAACTTATTGATCTTAAGAGGCTATTCTATTTTATTTGATTATGTTCTGTATAGGTGCTTACCCTGTGCATATCACCATAGTATCTGAGTGCCATTCAGAAGTGTATTAAACATTGTGACTAACTTCTGTCATGTATTGTTTGTTCTCTCAGCTTTGTGAACAGTGGAGTGTCTTGTTTTGGTAGGGTTTATTTACTTATTTCAAAAATACACCCATTGCTCTGTGTTTATGATAGAAAAGGCAGCGTCAAAGAATGACACCTTGGAGTTAGAATGGAAAGCGGTGAGGTTTGTGATGGTTCTTAGTTCCTAGTCGAGTTCGTTCCACCCAAGAAAGCTCAGTCTCCTGCACAGATGAGTTTTACCTTTACTGTAGAGCATTCCATTGTGGCAGAGGTGAGATATTGTCAACCATGGTCTTCATCCCAGAGCTTTAGGCTCTTTAGACACTTCAAAATGCTTTCCTCAGCCCACCAGCCTCACCTCTGCCTTGCTTGGGTTCAGCTCCCTGTTCTACATCCATGAGCTAATCTCATCTAGGCCCCTGGGACATCTTGGCGGTAGTGGTGTTCTCATATGTGATACAGGATAGGTAGAGCTGTGCGTGATCTGCATATTGCTGGCCCTTGAGTCCATGTTGCCTGACCAGTTCACCTCATCATTGCAGGTAGATGTTGAAGAGGACCAGAGAGTGAATTGAGCCTTGTGAGATTCCATAAGTGAGGGATTCAGCGGTGGAGTTGCAGTTTCTTATCACTAGCCGTTTAGTGCACTACCATGGACCCCTGCTATCTCTCAGGTGAGGCAGCAGCCTAATAAGCTACAACCCATAGAAGTATTGTCCCATATCAGCGTGAGATGAATCTTTGTCAGTTAATTAGATTGCTCCATTATTTTTGACTTTTTTGTAAAGATGCCAGTATTAACACTCATCAATAGAGATGGTCAATTTTTTTTAGCTATTTTTTATTAACAAAATAGCCTCTTCTTGCATGTGATTTTTTTAAAATAAGAGCTGAAAATGGAAAAACGTGGAAGATTATTTATTTCATGTGTTCTGGTTTTTGTTTATTCAGTTTACTGATCTTCCCCTCCCCCCATGTCCTCTCCTCCTTTTTCAGTGACAAAGAGGGGGGAAAAGGGGTGAAGAAAAAAACTGAAAGACCAACACTGCTCCAAATTGAAAAACTGAAAATTTTTGAAACTGAGAACTTTGAATTAAAAAATACTCACAAACCTGTGGTAGTGAATTTATTTTGAAATTATTGACTTTTTACATAAAAACTTTCTGCCCTGCTCTACTCATAAGCAAGGTTAGACTTTCTGAGCCAAAGTTTTTAAAAGTGAGTAGTGATTTTTCTGTGCCTCAATTTTCAGGTGCTTAACCTGAGACATTTTCAGAAAGTGCAGAGCATGTGCCCTGAATTACCAGTCACTTTTGAAAACGGAGGCCTCACCTGTCTATCTCCAATAGGATGGACAATGAGATGTTATACGCAGTGTTGTTTTAACCATTTTGGTCCCAGGATATTAGAGAGACAAGGAAGGAGAGGTGATCTTTTATTGGACCAACTTCTGTTGATGAGAGAGACCAGCTTTTGAGCTTACACAGTCCTAAAGAAGAGCTCTGTGTCAGCTCAAAAGCATCTCTGTCACCAACAGAAGTTGGTTCAGTAAGAGATATTATCTTACCCACCTTGTCGCTAATGAGATGCTATAACTTATACTACATAAATCTATTGGAAGGGGAACAGGAAATGTGAGGATTAAAAATTGAATACACCCTTAATGCAAAATTGTGTATTACAAGGCTAGTCTGGAGCCTGCACTCAGGCGATCTGTATTCTGGCTCCCACAGCCAGGGCCGGCTCTGGCTTTTTTGCCGCCCCAGGCAAAAAAGCCTCCGGCCGCCGCCCCCCCCCATGGGGGGGGGGGCGGAGCCGGGGGGGGGGGGCGGCGAGCCCCGGCGGGGCCTCCGCTCTCCCGCTGAGGGCAGGGCGCGGGGGAGGGCAGAGCGGCGAGCCCCGCGCTCTCCCTCGGGCGGCCGGGGGCAGGGCGCCGGGGGGGAGGGCGGCGAGCCCCGGCGGGGGCTCCGCTCTCCCCCCGGCGGCCGGGGGGAGGGCGCCGGAGGGGAGGGCGACCGGAGCCCTGGGAGGAGGGCTTCGAGCCCCGGCGGGGGCTCGGCTCTCCCCCCCCCGGCGGCCAGAGCGCCGGGGGCAGGGCGGCGAGCCCTGGCGGGGGCAGGGCGGTGAGCCCCGGCGGGGGCTCGGCTCTCCCCCCGGCGGCCAGAGCGCAGGGCGGCGAGCCCCGGTAGGGGCTCGCAGCTCTCCCCCCGGCAGCCGGGGGGAGGGCGCGGGGGGGAGGGCGGCCAGAGCGCCGGGGGAAGGGCGGCGAGCCCGGCTGTGGCCCCGCTCTCCCCGGCGGCCCGAGCACCGCGCCGCCCCCCTCCAGGTGCCGCCCCAAGCACCAGCTTGGTTGCCTGGTGCCTGGAGCCGGCCCTGCCCACAGCATGCAGTATGCATTACAGATCCTCTCTTGTAACGAAGCTCTCATACTCTGCAAATCTGAGGCCTCAGAGAGGCTGCAAAACGATGCTGTATATCTTCATGGATAAGCTGCAAGAAGCCTGAGAGAGGCCTGGTGCGCGTACATGTGGCCAACATGTGATCCCTTCTCTGCCCTAAGACTCCGCCTTTGCTCTTCCTCCCTCTGATCTGCAGAGCATTGCTAGTCTCGACCACATCCAAGTCTGGCCCCACAACCCCTCTTCCACGCGAGTCTCTCTTCCAGTGGTAACAGCTCCATGTAAAGAGCTGCACCCAAGAAGCTATGTGTAGCACGCAAGAAAAACTATTTTTCTAGGGTCTTACAAAGAGAGAGAACCATGCGGTGTGTTCTTGAGCGCCATTTACTGGCACCTTATCTCTTAACCATTTACATATGTCTACAGCACTCTCAACGCGCAAGACCATCCTCTGTATTCAGAAAAGCAGGCTGGAAACGTCAGGCCTGATAGTGCCAGAGTCCTGCTCCTTCCCCTTGCTCCTTGCATGCCCCTGGCAGTCTGAAAGGAACAATGTGGTCTTCAGCATCAGCTGCCTCTTCCTGAGGGTGCAGCTTTTCTTTCAGACCAAGGGGACTCTTCTTCTACCGGGAGACATCTGGGCTACTTTGCAGATTTCCCTTCTCAGGGAGCACAAGCATGAAGGAAGCAGGGGCTCTGGAGACTGCCATACCTGGGATGGCTGTGCATTGGTGGCATAGGCCACACAAAAAAGTGCCATTCCTCCCCATAACCAGCATAGAAGAATTTGCAGGCTGAGTCCCCAGGCTGAAGGGTATTAAAGAGAGGAGAGCAGGCTTACCGTCCGGGACAGAGATGAATCACATTTCAGGTGTTTTCTCCACCAGCGAATATAGAGAACAGGAGGACGAGGTCTGGTCCATCCTCCAGCCATCAAATGTCTATTGTCTGCTGTGGTGCCCCCTTATGTGTGTTAGCCGTGGGGATGCCCTGCGTCTCCGATGGTAAAAACTAGCCCTGCCAGGGCTGCGACCGTACACTGTGCACAAACCAGGCAAATCTGCTGCTCCGTGTGCCTTAAAGGCAGCACAGATTAACCTGTCAAAAACTCACCATGTCCATGTTTGCTTTCCAGTCCTGGCTTGGTCATTAAAAGAGAAGCAAATTTTACTGTGCTCTAGATAGAGGGACAAACATTGAGGAAGATCACTTGTTGTGCAACACTAAACCGAATAATCCAAATGGCACAAGTGTTGCAGAGAACAATCTCTCTGAAGTTTCTGGCATACCATATGGAAGGCTAGATAGTGATACGTGTGGTTCCTTTCCAGGAGTGTTTCTGTATCGGAGGCTGGACTCGTTATTATATTGGGAAACAGTTCCCCAAAATAGAGAGAGATGTTGAATTATTAAGAGTAGATTCAGAGGAAATTGCTGAAGGTATATTTAATAAATGCAGGGAAGAAGAGATTATCGCTCCCAGTGGGTTCCCGTAGCACCGTTGTTGCATCAGTTATGGGAGTATCAGCGATTTGCAGGGTCTATCTATATAAAACCCTTTCTTTGAAAGGCATTCTGCTTCCATAAAATATATCTTTAATTCTGTTCCTTCATGGGTTATTAATAAAGAACAGAGGACAGGTGCAATAAATCAAGTTTTGTTTCTTAGGAGTTCATCTGTTCTTACTTCATATTCCTTCCTGCTTGTGACTCAGCTCTTTCCATGGGGTCCTGTTCTGATGCCACAATTAGGATTTGTTTTCCACGTGAAGCATAGACAGCTGCAGCTGATGCTCTTGAACCTTGTCCTGAGATGGCGCTGCCCAATGCCATTGTACTCCTTTGCTCTCTTTTCTCCCTGTGCTGTCACCGAGCAATCAGCTTATTGCTGGGTGGTGGTGTTGGGGCATCTGTTTACTGGTCTCCCCCCTATGGCTACGTCTCTTTTCCTTTCCATTGCTATTCCTAATGGAGACCAAACCCCTGCTGGAAAATGCAATGAGTCATGGCGCAGAAATGTTTGCATGTTACAAAGAGCAAAACAGGGGGTCTTGTAGGTAAACCCCGAAGGTACAGAACTCCAAATCCAAAATGCCTGGTGTTTTCCCCACCCCCAGTCTAAGGAGCAGGTGAATGTTTTTCACTCTGATTTCATAACACCAAGGTTTGTGTGTTCAGGTGTGTATACATATCCGTGTATGCATGTACACATGTGTATATGATGGAAGTGATAGCTTTACTCCATACTGCAACCAACATTCCATTAAAAGGCTTGCTTTGATGTGGCTTTTTGGCTGAAGGAGCTATGGTACCTTGTGTTGCAGGAGGATAAAGGAGGAATAAAGGTGGCAACAGGTACTTCCAACCTTGTTGGGTATGAAGATCTCCTGTCTCTTCCCCAGCCTCTTGATGGTCCCTTGGGGAGGAAATGACCGTTAAAAGTAGAGTTGTGAGTGACAGCTATGTGATGGCTAGGTTCCAAGAGATTGCGTGGTTATCTGAGCGTTCCCATTATCTGGCTGTTGATCACCGAGAAATTGTCCGTGTAAAGGTCTGTGTCTCGGAATTGTTTATAGAACTCCAGCGTGGGAATGTTTATCATTTGTACTATACAAGGGTCGATCGTCACCAGATGAGCCCAGGTCCCCATTCTGTTAGGCACTAGGGATACACATAGCGAGAGACAATCCCTGCCCCAAAGAGCTTATGGCCTAAGGTTGGGATATTGCAAAGACTCAAATGCTCAACTTTAAATGTCTGAGTATTTCCGCTGATGTCACTGGGACTACCTCATGTGCTTACAGTCAAACATGTGCATAAACCTTCCCAGGATCAGGGCCTAAACAGACACAGGAGGGGAGAAACAGAAGTAGTATTACCCACGTTTTAGACACGGGACTGAGGCGCAGGGAAATTGGCTTGCTGCAGCTCATACAGGAAATTAGTGGTAGAGCTGGCAATTTAAACTCAGATCTCCTGAGTCCTATTCTAGTGCCTTAACCACAAGACATTACTTCCTCTTCTGGGAACCTGTTGCAATTACTCCCTGATCTTCCTTTTTAGTGGGAGGGTTGGGGTGAGAAGTAGGGTGAGGGCTACTTTTTTTATACCACTCTGTCTTGTATTTTTTCTCTCTTTCTCTGGATGTGTATTTATGAGATGTGTATATAATACATACACAGCCATGGGATATTTGTTACATACGCAGACAGCTATAGTCTTTAATATAAAAATGTTGGGTCTCATACTATGTTGTTTCTTTACTTGGTTTTTTTCCAATGTTGGGTTTTTATTTTAAGTGAAACGAGCATTCTCACGTCAAACAAATCCAAACTGTGGATTCTATAATCAGCAGCATATAGTAATTTCTCTTCAAGCGTAATTGGAAGGTTTACCACTTAAGGATAACACTTAAACTATGCTATTATACGGCTCATTTGCCAGAGTATGCCTGTAAAGCTAATGACTTTATCAAATGTTATCAATGTGTAAGAGTGTCAAGAGAGGAATTTTTTTATTTGGTGTCAAATATTCCTGCTGCTGTTGCTGAATCTTATAATTTTATTATCTTCTATTAATTGAAAGTTCTTCATTATGTGCGTGATGATAACTAGCTAAAGTTACTCCTGAAAACAGCAAACAGCTGCAGTAGGAATCAAGCCGTTCAGTTGTCTTTTATTTACACCAATTTTCCTCTGGTGCAACTCATGTGAGTTGCTCCTGTTTTACCCCGATGGAAGTGAAGGGAAGAATTGGATCTTTATTACTTAGGCATGTCATGCTGTGAACTACGAAGCAATGATGCCAGTACCAGTGTCAGTTATAAGGAGATGACTTTACGGAGTGTTTACAACATGCAGATTCTGTAATCGTGAAAGTTAAAAGGCCTTTTCTTCTTTTCACCAGCATCTTTTCTCAATTTCCCTTTTCCACAGCTTTTGTGGATCATATAATTCTGTGCCATTCTGCTTCAGTCCTCGAATGCAGATGTCCTCATGAGATGGTCCAGGCACATGAAAAGTAAGGATGGATAGAGGCCCTCCAAAAACCCTCATCAGCAAAGTCACCGTGAAAATGGGACTTTCTGACAACCAGTATAGCAAAGCAGGGTGTTGCTGGCAATGTCCCTGTGAAGCTCACGAAGGCCTGGATCCTGCGAACGCTTATGCACGGTGGGGCTACATTAAGGTACAGGCACTGCAGGCCCATGTTGAGGGCCCCAGCTCCTGGAGTCGCACGATGACTTCTGAATCTGCAAAGGAAACCTCGAGAATGTGATGCGAGCGTAAGTGATGCAGCGACGTCTTCCTGAGTCTGCAGACAGCCTGAACAAGAAGGGCGAACTGCCCCATGTGTTCCAATGAGTTGTTAACCTAGACAGCTGCCGCACTGGGGGCCCTACCAACACCACCTCCACAGGGGACTTTGGGTGTGGGCCCACCCGGCTGCAATCTGCTGCAGTGGTGTCAAAAAGGGCAACGCCACACAGAGAGGTAAGTAAGGGCTGGGGCTTCCATCTACAGGTCAGATCCCCACCTGTCTGATACTGGAATGGAGGTCTGGGCAAGCCACCCACCAACCTGGCAGACAGAACAGGGCCGTGACCATGGCACGGGGGGTGGGGCCAATGGGACCCCCAGGTGGGGTGTGCCAAGGGACCTGAATCTGGCCCTGATTAACTTCTGACCCGAGGACTCTGATGAAGCCAACGGGAGCACTCATGCACGTAAAGCTAAGTACACATTAAAGCACTTGCAGGACCAGACCCAGGGGCTGGAGTGAGCAGCAGAGCAGCTCGGGGCTGCTACTGAAAGGATGCAGCTCTGATGGGAAACGCTCACTTGGGCAGGGAGCGACAGAGGAGAGGAGACCGGGGACACAAGGATGGGAGAGCAGCTGGGAGAGAAGAAAATCCCGACTGGAGGAGCAGGGCAAGGCCAACAGACAGACGTAAGCGTGAAAGGGGGTCGGTTTTATGAAGTTGCTAATGTGCCAGGTAGAATTTTTAAAAAATCTGAAATGTAACCAACTAGATTTGCCAACTGGATAAGTGTTGCAGCCAATGTGAGAATGGAATCTACCCTTTCTGTTGAGTCCAGGGAGCGTTAGCTTACTAATTTAACACTACGTTCTCTTCAGGTCAGCTGTTACCTTGAACAGTCCTGCTGAGCTCGTGAGACTTGGTTACTCCTAACCAATCAGCACTCTATTAATTCACACAGAATCACATCAGTAGACAATCAACTGTTCACTGATCAAGTGTAGACAGAACTGATGTTCAAGGCATGTACAGTACTGAACACAAATAGTCTTACAAGCAAATGCCACCGGCTATGGTTGAGGCTCAGGAGTTACCCAAGGAACAATGCAAATCACCAAGATTTCTTATTACATTTACTTATGATTCTCAATTGTTAGTTCTTTTGTACCGAGCCCATTTATCACCCTTCTAGTATTTCTCCAAGGAGTATGACACACTTGTCTTTAAGGCACTTTTAAGAGCGTGGTCCCTGCTATAAGAATGGATTGATGCAAAAAGGGACAAGTTTAGAATATCAAAAGCAAGTGCTTAAAGTTAATGTTTTAAATCTCGTAGGCCAGTTTGCTTGGACTAGAAAGGAAGGAGGGCATGCAGATAGCATCAGTTAAAATCTAAAATGTGTCTCACTAGGGACAGTAGGCTCAACAAGATCACCGTCAGTTGTTTATGTTAAAGAATGGAAGGGTAAGCACAATCTCTGAAACGAAATCTCTCAGATGCTGCTTATTCTGTTCGTCCTGGAATAAGGGAGAGCCCTTTCCACGCGGCTGGTCTGGGCATTGGTCATGCTGGGGATTGATTCTACATCATCTTTGTGGGTTCAGTCAATGCTTGGTCCTGTGATCCTGGGCAAGGGATCCCACTCCTGATCCCCCGGGCTCAGCAAGCTTCTGGAAAAGCTCTGAGGTCCCACACAATGATCTGTTTTATATACCCTGATTTCGGGGCTCCTTGGAGAGGGCCACCACCTGATTTCTATTGGTTAGTTGCCAACTGGCTCTTAACTTTCAGCTTTCTCAGCTTCTCTGCTGCTTCTGTTGATATCCAAAGATGGCGTCAATCGGGTTCCCCCTACCAATTGGGTTCCCCCTTTTTCAGCAATTCCTCTTCGTATTCTAAAGTTTTACACTGACGAGGTACTTATAGCTTGCAGCATTCCTTTTTGTACCATGTAATGCCTCTTGCTTCTGGAGTGCAACACTCATTTTACAAAACAAACAGAATCCCTTAGTCTTTTAAATCCAGTGGTCCCAATTCATACGTTCTTTGATTATGCCTAATATTCTTTCAAGGTTCATTATAGGATATGAGGCATAACATTGGAATGAGACAGATTATTCACGTATAGAGAGATATATCTGAGTCATACGGCAAACAAATGTACAGTTTCTAAGCTGGGCTGAATATATAATATATACCTCAAGAAACTTATGGCATATGACTCAGATGTATATAAGCTTCTTGAGGTATCGAGAAGTTTGACCAGTGGAACTTTCTGGTTTTTGGGTCACCAACAAGCTGTTCCTAAACTTATATTTTAGTTTTCCTCTCCGCTGGTTCTTAACATAGGAGATAATAGGGCACGCTGCACAGGACAGTTACTCTTGTCTGTCAGCTGGCAGGGGTTGCCTTTGGCTAGAGCCCCAGAGATGGAAGTCTCATCCCTAAGTAAATAGCAGTCTTCAGTTTGAGAAACTAAGAATAGTAGGAAAATCCCTTATCAAGCATCAAAGCTTTTCTTTCCTGGGGCTTGTGTATTTTAGCTTTCGCTTAATCAATGCTCCCCAGAGAAGATGTTTCACCTGTTGGTCCATGGAAGAATTTTTCCATCGACCTAGCTGTGTCTACACCGGGGGTTAGGCTAGCATAGCTATGGTGCTCGGGAGAGGGGATTTTCCACACCCATGTCATCCTAACTTAAATATAGACCAAGTCTTCCAAAGAGACAGAGAAATAACAGGTGGTGACAGAGACAAGTATGGACAAGGCTGTGCAAAGAAAGGGGAATGCTGCTTTGAGAGGCAGAGGGCATGGAGAGAACCAATAAAAGGGGGAAGAAAAGACACTGAAGGAGGTGAAGAGAAGTGGGGACAGGGAAGGAAAGACAGCAGGGGAAAGACAAAGGAACTGAAAAACATGGGATGAGAAATCACAGTTTTCAGCCTCTTGGTTTTTTCTTTGATTCTCACCCTCGTTTGTTTTGTGCAGATCTGATGAGCGCACACTGAGAAGGCAGAATGTTGCAGTTTGTTACAATGTGAGTTTTAGGACTTCATAATTCTGCTGTTGGGCATGTTCGTTAATGGGCCGTGTTTTAAAAATGACATCTGACAAATGGAGGTGTCAGTGGATTTCAGCCCCGTGTTCAGGGCACAGGGGAAAGTTTCAACGTAATTGCGGCTGTGACGGGTTGGATCACAGAAACCCCCTTGGGAGCTGCCACCTAATGTGCAAAGACTACCTCTGCTCCTGTTTTCCCTACCAGCTCAGGACTCCAGCACCCTGTCTTGTTGAGCCAGACACTCCTGTCTGGCTCCAACACAGACCCAGGGTCTGAATCACTTGTCCCAAAGCTGCAAGTTTACCTGAAAACAGCTCACAGTAGTGTGCTTGTCTTTAGCACTCAGATGCCCAACTCCCAATGGTGTCTAAACCCAGATAAATCCGTTTTACCCTGCATAAAGCTTATGCAGGGCAAACTCATAAATTGTTCGCCCTCTATAACACTGATAGAGAGATATGCACAGTTGTTTGCTCCCTCAGGTATTAATACATACTCTGAGTAAATTACTAAATAAAAAGTGATTTTATTAAATACAGACAGTAGGATTTAAGTGGTTCAAAGTAGTAACAGACAGAACAAAGAAAGTCACCAAGCAAAATAAAATAAAATGCGCAAATCTATGTCTAATCAAACTAAATACAGATAATTTCCTCACCAGTTCCAGAGCACTCCCTTTTACAGGCTAAACTCCTTTTAGCCTGGGTCCAGCAATCACTCACACCCCCTGTAGTTACTGTCCTTTGTTTCAGTCTCCTTCAAGTATCCTGGGGGTGGGGGGTGGGGGGGGGTGGAGAGGCTCCTTCTTTAGCCAGCTGAAGAAAAAATGGAGGGGTCTCCCACGGGTTTAAATAGACTCTTGTGGGTGGAGACCCCCCTCCTCCCTCCTATGCAAAGTCCAGCTCCAAGATGGAGTTCTGGAGTCACCTGGGCAAGTCACATGCCCCTGCATGACTCAGTCTTTACAGGCCGACGCCATTATCCACATGGTATCTTGCATGTCTCCAGGAAGACTTCTTATGTGGATTGGAGCATTCCAAGATGCATTGTTCCCCAAGCGTTTCCTGATCAAGTACTTAACCTGGCGAATTCCTTCCTAAAGAAGCTGACCAAATGCCTCCCCAAGCTTACTTAGAAACCAAGCAAGCATACAGCCCATATTCTTAACCTCAAGTAGAAAATGATATATATGTACAAATAGGATGAATAGATATAGTAGACCATAACCTTTACCGAGATATGTTACATGGCACAGGCAGCACAAAACATATTCCAGTTATGTCATACATACATTTATAAGCACCCCCTCCCCATAAAGCCTTATGGGGTATGCTGTCACAGCGGCTGTGAAGGGGACTCAGCGGGAAGCAAAGTGACTGGCTTAGTTTGCTAGACTCGGCTTGGATGAACGCATGAACAATGCTGGCAATCAGCTGTTCAACTCCCAGCAAGTCATCCAGACTCTGGAGAGCGACAAGCAACTGCAGAGAGACTCGATGGATGCAGCTGTTCAACTGCAGGTCCTTACGTTACACCTTGGCTGTTGGCTTGGTCACTAGAGTTCTTTTAAATTTTGCTCTGGAGCTGGCTGTCTTTTCCCTAGGTCAATTCCAACATGTCCCTAGAGTGGACATTCAGGTGATTGGTTTGTAGCAGTGCCTTGTTGAGCTGTGTGGATTAGGGATGGACAGTGTGTGGGTCTGGCCACATGCTTGTGAATTTGGTACTGTGAATTGCATCCTGCTGCACGAGGAGTTGCTCTGTGCTGACAGAATCCACTCTGTCCTAATACCATCAAAATACTTATGATAGATAAAGTGCAAGGCAGAGGAGACTCCAGCCCTGTGTACCCTCAGGGACAATGGGTGCAAAATACCACCAGTGTCATTTGGGGGAGCATTTTATGCCCACTTTGTGCGGATGCCATAAGGTACCAAGCAATGGAGAATCAGGCCCATATTTCCTATATGTTAGGAACAGAAAGGATTCTAGCAAGTAAACTTAATGTCAGTTAGTTCAGCAGGTAGCACCACCTTACTTTCTTGCTCAACTTTGCAGGTTTTAATTTAATTTCATCCTCCTCTGAACCACTCTTAGAACAATATTTGTGTTGCTGGAGTCAGAGATTTCTATTGAAGCAGTATTGGTGGAGCCAGGGCCGGCTCTAGGCACCAGCAAAACAAGCTGGTGCTTGGGGCGGCACATTTTTAGGGGCGGCATGGCCGGTGCCAGAATGCCGCCCCTAAAAATGTGCCCCGGCCGCCCTAGCTCACCTCCGCTGCTGCTGCTCGCACGCCACGGCGCGTGAAACAGCTGATTCGCGCGCCGCTGCTTGCCCTCCCTCCCAGGCTCTCAAACCTGGGAGGGAGGGGGAGATCCCGAGCGGCCGCGGCACGCGAAACAGCTGATTCGTGCGCCGCTGCTCCCCCTCCCTCCCAGGCTTGAGAGCCTGGGGGGAGGAGGCAGGGCTGGGGATTTGGGGAAGGGGCGGAGCTGAGGCAGGGCCGGGGGTGGGGTAAGAAAAAAACGGGGGGGGAGGGGGACGGCCAAAATTGTTTCTGCTTGGGGCGGCAAAAATCCTAGAGCCGGCCCTGGGTGAAGCACTCTAACCGCCCTGGGTAGCCCCAGCTGGCATGAATGAAAAGGGACCTTGGACACGTCAGTGAAATCATCAGGGCAGTGTGAAACATGGGTAAATTGTAGGGCTCTACTGGGTCCTGCTTCTAATTGGAGACACTGCCATGGCCGAAGGCAGGATACCTTTAGTAACTCTGACCTATGACTGGGGACAGGAGCTAATGATGCATCTCTCTCCAGCAGTCCTGCATAGTCTTACCCTTTATTATGGTGCTGACACAGTTCTAAGGAGGAAAGGGAGCACCGAGAAATTGCACCGCACGGTTGTCACTCTCCAGCTTGCTTTCCCCCTCCCCACCCCATGTTCTGACCTGGCACAGGTATAATTGAGAGTGTGGATGGTATTATACCGACTCACATCCTGCATGCGTTCAAAAGCCATCAAATTTTAACAAGGTCGTCTCGTGTGGCAGCACTTCTGGAATGGTAATGGGGCCCCAAACTGGCTTTCTCCCCTCTGTCAAACCCACAGAGGTCTGCGGTAATCAGATTCTTTGAGGAGCTGATTTAAAGCTAACCACAGTTTAAGCAATCCTATTAAGATACCTGCAGACCACAATACGTTATCCTGATTAGCTGCTGAGCTAAGTGACAGGACTCTTCTTCCCTTGATAATGAGACTAGATTAAATGTACCTGATGATGTCTCATGGGACAGTGTTGCTCTGAAACAGCAGAAGGTACAGTCACAATTTCACCCCTCCTAGTCACTGTACTGGCGATATGCTAGTCAGGAGACTGGAGCAGTTCTGCAGTGTTTAAAATCCTGAGGCTATTCATGAGACAAGGTGGGTGAGGTCACATCTTTTATTGGACCAGTTGCTGTTGGTGAGAGAGACAAGCTTTTGAGCTTGCACGGCTGCAGATCCTGGGGGTGGTGCTGTAGTCTGTTCCAATCCGGGGTTCTGGAATGGGGGGGCCACGGAGCCATGACCCTATCACCTTTTACCGGCCGTAAGGGTGAGCGAGGAGTGAGTGGGGATCAGAGCCTTAGGGGGAAGAGGTGTTGAGGAAGCAGGATCTTGGGGGAAGGGGCAGTGTGAGGGCGGTGCAGGGGCAGGACCTCGGGGGAAGGGGCGGGGCCTCATGGGAAGGGGCGGCACGGGGGGCGGGGCCACGGTTTGGGGACTGGTCACCCCCCCACTTTTAGGAAGCTTCCGTTGCTCCCGGTTCCATTGTTTGTTTTTGTGTCGGATGGCTGACATGATTTTTGATAGTTGTGTAACCCTTCTGCCGGGTGCAGCCAGCAGCAACCAGGGCCCGGTTCACTATCTAGGGGTTCCTTTCCACTGATACAACACAGAACCGACTTGAGCCCCCACCCAGTACCCTGGGAAATTTAAACACCGCCCTGGGTGCCTCTGAGCGGCAATACTTCCCCCTCGCAAGCACAGAGTCCGAGTGTAGAAAAGAAACTTTTAATAAAAAGAGGGAAGTAACTGGGTGTTAATTTGGGAAAACACCGCAAACAGGATTCATAAACATAAACCATGAGTAAAAGACCCACCCCCAAGTAGGTTGGGCAGTGTCCTTTTCCCCTCAGGTTCTTAAGTCCAGCAACCCAAAAGTCCCTTTCACATGCCCGTCCCTTCTCTGCACCCCACTCACAGGTGCTGTCCTGGGTCAGTGCAGACCCAGAGTTCAGAGGGGCATCTGCAGAGTTCACCTCCCCCCTGGGTGGGGTAAAGAGGCACCTTACTTGCTCCGCTGCTCGTGCGCTCACTTGCTGCCCCTCTCCACCAGCCACCCTGCCGGCTGCTCGCTGTGCCTCTCCGCCAGTCACCCTGCTGGTCACATGCTCACCACGCCTCTCCACCAGCCGCCCTGCTGGCCACTCATGGCGCCTCTCCACGGCATTAGCCACTTGTTCACCAGCTGACTGTCAGTCACCTTCTGCTGTGATCTCCGCACATCAGTCTCTTAGTAATTTTCAGCTCTTCGCAGGCTGGGCAGAAACACTGCCCCCTCTCAAGTGATTTCAGCTCTCAGTGATTGTCAGCTCTGGACAGAAATAGACCCACCACAAGTGATTTCAGCTCTGATTGAGCAATTAAAATAACAAAAGAGGCTCCTAATGAAGCCTATTTAGCTCTATTCATTGAACAGTGGGGGGGGGGGGGCGAGCGAGGAGGAGGAGGAGGAGGAGGAGGGAGAGAACAGGTTAAAACAGCCTAGGGAGGACCCTTGAGAGTATGCCCCCTCTTACTTTCACAGGGCTCTGACATTCAAGCCCCTGTTTAATGAGGTTCTTTCAACTGAGAGTGACCCCCCTCATTTGGAACAGGTTAAGCACAGTCCTGCTTCCCTGCCTTCCCACAATAATCACAACGTTGATAACAGCATTTCACGACCCCTGCATTGAGCACTAAGGTCATTTGTACCCAACACCAGCCAAAGTTGATCCTTTGACACAGCTGTATCTGATGAATATGTAAACAGAGCAGGCACAAACTGTATTTACATAAGCACACCCCTAGTCTCTTCCCATCCTAGCTAGCTATCAGGGAAGCGTTCATTCAGACCCTGCTTACAGTTGTTTTTGTTTTTTTGCATGATTTCCATGGTCAGTTTCCTGATTTTTTTTTCTTCCAGTTTGTGGGCGCATGGGGTGATTTCTTGGCTGAGGTGGTCCCTTCTGGAGCATGTGAGGTGCAGTAAGTGGTCCTTCTGCAGAGCTGTTCAGCCCATTTGGAGCTGTACATTGTGGTCAGAGGGTTATAGATGGTGAGACAGCTCCAGCAGCGCGGCATGAGACTATTGATGTTAGTCGAGATCCAGCTACAGATAACCATTTATCCCAGCAGATGCAGTAACAAGACAATCTAATTGCTCTGGGCTCTCTCATCTCCTTTGGTAAGTTGTACTTGAGAACTTCGGTGACTCTGCATTGATTTACTCAGTCACGTAAGACCCCAGTGTGAAACTCAAATTCCAGCAATAGATCCTGCAAAGTTTGACTTTGGAGCTTTGCCATTGTCTGAGGAGTGAAAGGATCGCCTGAGGAAAGATCCAGGGTATTCTCACTGCATGAGTGGGATGTGCAAAAGGGGTAGAGCACAACATCAGACTACACGACTCGCGACCCTTCAGGGGGAGATCTAGGAAGATTGCTCTTTCAGAGATGGGAAGACGTGTGACATCATCTTCAGGAGATGATTGCAAATGGCATCTTTACCGAGTCCCGCAGCCCATACACCTCACCCCTTGTGGTGGTCCATAAAAAGAATGGGAAAATCCGGATGTGTATCGACTACCGCACCCTAAACAGCTGTACTGTGGCTGACCAGAACACCATGCCTTGAGTACAAGATACCTTAGACTGTTTGCTGGGAAGCCAGTGGTTCTCAGTATTGGATCTTCAAAGTGGATACTACCAGATCCTTCTGGGAGCAGAAGACAAGGAGAAGACAGCCTTCATCTGCCCATTATCATCATCCCCATTATCAGTTTGAACATATACCTCGAGGGATTTCTGGAGTTTGGAGTTGGTATGCATTGGTTTCTTGTCTTTAGAAGTGGACAGAAGGAAAGTTAGTAGTGACTGACCATTTTACACGGTATACGCAGGCATATCCCACACATGACCAGAGGGCCACCACCATTGCTTGAGTGTTGTGGGAGAAATATTTTTCAGTGTATGGATTCCTGGCTTGGATACACTCTAACCAGGGATGGGACTTTGAGAGTCACCTCCTGAAGGAGGTGCTAAGGATGGCAGGAATTAAGAAGTCCAGAACAACACCTTACCACCCACAAGGTGACCCTCAGCCAAAGTGATTTAATTGGACTCTGTTGGATATGCTGGGGACTTTACATCCAGAGCAGAAAGCAACCTGGAGCCGGCATGTTGCATTTTTGGTGCATGCCTACAATGCCACGACGAACGATGCTACAGGAGTCACCCCATATCTCTTGATGTTTGGAAGAGAGCCAAGATTACCCATAGACCAGTGCTTTGGGGTATCAGAGGATGGAGAAAGCTATGAGACACATCTGCAGTATGTTTCCTGACTAAGAGAAAAACTGCTGGATGCCTATCGCTTGACTACAGCGGCTGTCCAGAAGAACACAGATAGTAACAAGCACTGGTATGATGCACGAGTGCGTTCGCAGGAGCTCCAGCCAGGGGACAGAGTTCTGCTGCAAAATGTGGGTGTTGCTGGCAAACACAAGATTGCTGACAGATGGAAGGCAATACCTTACCTGGTGGTGGAAAAGCTGGGATATCTGCCAGTCTACAAGATTAAACCTGAGATGGGTTTGGGGCAAATAAAGACAGTACATAGAAACCTCCTACTGCCTGTGGGGGAATTTGTAGGCACCTCTTATAGAATGGACCATGACATGGGACCTGGGCGAAAAAGGGGTGCTAGACCCTGTGTATGTAATTACAGTTTGCTTCTCAAAATTAGATTCCATCTAATGGGTGTTGTTATACTTTATATTGCTGTAATGCTTAGAGGGCCTAAAGGCCCTATTGTGCTAGGTGCTATACAAACAGCAAGGGACAGTCTAAATAGATGAAGGGTGGGAAGAGAAACAGAGGCGGTGAGGTGCCCAAGGCCACACATCAGGTCAGTGCCAGAGCCAGAAACAGAACCCTCCGAATTCCTCAGCCAATGTCCCAGACCCTGCTGTCTCTTCCTGGAAGCTGATCACTAAAAGAAAGGAAACAATCTCATTGCTAGCCACAGAGGCTATGTATAATGAGCATTAAAAATCACCATAAGACACCTGTATTAGTTCATGGTGTCTGAGAAACCACAGTTTCTCCCTACATTTAGGAGAGAAAATGTCCCTATGAGACAAATGTCCCCTGGTGGGTTGTCAGCATCGGGGATTCAACCCAGGAGCTCCGGATTTTTAACACATGAGCCTCTACTGCCTCCACTCAAAGACCTTCCTATCTTATCTGTGGCTGTAGCTGGCTCATCAATCTTCTAACTGTCCTACTTCCATGATTAGAGTTGACTGAAATGGTCAGAAGTTAGATTTTTTGATGAAAATATTTGGCAAAATTTCAAATTTTCGATGAAAACATTTTAAATTATGTTGGGCAAAATGTTCTTAACTTTCTCCCCTCCTCCCTCCTTTTTTTGTCCATGGACAAAGCTTTTAACTTGTTTTATATTTCCCACCTCCCGTCCTAATTCTTGTCTTCATACTGCACACAGGGAGAACATCAGCACAGATCAGAAACGAGTAAGGCAGAAAAGCAAGAACAGCAAATAGACTCAGAGCTTTGTCCCCAGTTCAAGTCCCACATAGGGAGATTCTTTCACTCTTACTTGGACTGTCCCTGCATTGCAGGTTATTGGGTCCAAGCATGCAATTTGCAACTAGATCTTCTGATTGCTATGTGCCCGTGACCCCTTTCATACACCCCATGGGTGATAGTAGCTAATTAGGAAATCTATAAAGAAAATGCATTGGCCCACGCTAAAGTGGGTGGAAGCTTATGTCTTGTCACTGGGTCTGTGGACCTACATACCTCAAATATTATCTATGCAGTGGGATCACTGCCTAGTCTGTAAGTTTAAAAAAAAAAAAAAAGCAGAGAAAGGGCAAACAAGTCTCTGCTGGTGAAATTAATCTCTGTGTAGGGCATCAACCCAAAGGGTTAAGTGGTGTGCAAGGCTTTGTGCAGGTCCTCTGCACAGAGACCAATTTCAGCTGGAGTGAACTGCCTGACCCCTGAATGTTTATAACTTCAGCAGGAAGCGTGTGTGGGGAAAAATGCCGAGTGAACCCGTTTGAGCTCCTTGGAAATAATGCAGTCAGGAACGTTCACCTCTTCTCTATGGTTTAAATGTACAAAAGCGAACAATAATTTTGCAGCCTCTGAGGATGAAATGTGAGGGGGAACATGCATACCTTATTGACTTTTTAGCTAGAGCGGTGCAGGGAACATTACTTAAAGCTTCGCCGTGCTAAACTCAAGTCCCCGGAGATGCCTTTGTTGATGCATAAGCTGTGACCTAAAATATTGACTTTATAAAGTAATTGAATCCAAAAATCATGTTTCAGATGAAAAGCACTTGACACATGGCTACAGGAAACCGCCGAGCACAAAGGCCTGAGTGAGAATGTAATGGAATTTGCTCTACTCCACTCTGATCAACCTCTCATGAGAAAAATAGGTGCTGGGGCAGTCCTGCTTCAGGCTCCTGCTTGAATTACAAGGAAGGGCAGGGGGCATCTCTTAAAATCTTTTCCTTCCTTCCCAAGGATATGAGAGAACTGCTAATTCCCTTCCTTCTCATCCTGCAGGGATGGAGTAAGGCAGAGCTCTCCTTTGGTGGCCCCATAGAGTGGCCCAGTTGGAGCAGCGAGCCTGGGACAACATTAGCAGGCAATGGGCCATGGCCTGGCTGATCGCTGCTGGCTGAGCAGCCTCATGTAGGAGGCAAATGAGTCCTTTGGGGAAGTCGATCCTGGAGGAGGGGAGTTTGACCAGGGAGGAAGGGTTTTCATGGGGGCAGGAGGGCTACATTTTTTTGAGGGAGGCAAAACTTTTGGCGGATTCAGGTCCCACTTAGTCTTAATTCGCTTCTGTCCAGCAGAGGAGAAGTCAGGGAACTATGGTGGAAAGTTAGGGAGGAGCCCAGAGGAGAGGCCAAGACACAAGGAAGGATAGTGGGAAGCAAGGAATGGGAGAGGCGTCAGACAGACACATCCTTGGCACGTTCTACCATCCCCATCACCACTGCGTAGACCGGGGGATCCCTCCCTTCTGCTCCTTTCCTCTTACCCACAGCTGCTGTGTCTGTCAGGGCTGGCCATGCAGTCTAGGTTTAGCTGTGTCGTCCCCCAGGCTATTACAGAGTGGGTGGCGAGATGTTAGAGGAGTCTTAACCAGTGAGCTACATTGGCTATGTATGCACCCGGCACACCATTGTAGCCCAGAACTGAACTGGGTATGTTGAGATAACAGGAGCTGTCTGTGCTTTGCTTGTGGGCCCCCTTCTTTGCACATCGATCTCATTTCCCCCACTCTCACATCCACTCCTGTTTGTCCCCCTCCCGTTCCACGAGTCTGTTTTAAGGATAATTGGAAATGAAAAACAAAGGACCAAACCAAAACACTGGCAAAGCACTAACACGCTGTGCTTGTGGCACGGGCTGTCGAGAGACATTCTGGGGGGAGCCAAATCCAGCTCCCCAGGCTGACACGAGCAGTCCCCTGAGGTTGGCAAGGTGAACGCCCCCCACTGAGGTAGGTGAGCAAGATCTGGCCCTGAAAACAGCCAGAAAGACTTTGTCAGGCCCAGCAAACACTAGCAGAGCCCTCCCAGGGAAGAGATGCTAACGGAGGCGGTTTGCTACGGTACTAGCTAAACCAGTGCAGCTGTCAGGTTAGAATGTGATTTCCAGCGGAATGCTGTAGCTAGAAGTCTCTCCTTTTCTCTGTGTGTTTTTTCAGTTACTCGTTAATTTAAGAGGGCATAATTAATTTATATCATTATTTCAAATGATGCACTTTAAACAAGGCCTTAGTTTTTGTCTTCTTAATTGTTACCTTGCTCATACTGGAATGACTGTTTTTCTTATAAGAACGTTAACCTCTTTGCTTCTTTTATTCCCCTGTTTTGCATAATGCTATAATAAGCATTTAAATAAGTGTAAAGGTTCCATCAGCTCTTCCTTTCATATCCCGCGGTAGCCATGGCAACTGGATATACTTTTCTGTCTGTTTTCCCTTTTTTTAGATGTGAGTTTTTTCAGTCGAGTCCCTTTAAAATGGAGGTCGAGTCTTCACTTTTGCACACAATGTCACAGAGTCACATACACATTCAGATCGGCGGCGGTGTTGTAACGTTTCCCCACAATTGGCTATTAGCACAAAGTCTGCCGTGCTGGAGCCTGAAAATACGTTTTTCAACTTGTGTGACACATCAGAGGACCAAGAAAAATGGGGAGATAATGCTGCACTGAAAGCTTGAAGGGTGTGGTTGAGAGTAAAAGTTCACAGCCCTTTTTTAAAGTGTTCATTTGTTCCAGGTCTTTAAGAAAAGATGACACGCTAAAAGTTCCTGGCAGGAAAAACTCATTGGACCCTATTTGTCAAGGCTGTTGTTTAAAAATTAATCTCCACATTAGCTTATTTCTCCTTTTTTAAACTTTATTTCTAGAACATATTAGTGCAAGATGGTACAATGCGTTATCTGACAGCTGCAAGACCGTGAGTCATGGTAAACAAACGGCAAAATGTAATACAAATTCATAAAATGAACCTGGAAAGCACTAATTCAATTAGACTATCTGCCATTGGTGTGAAGTTGCAGTTTGTCCATGGACATAATCTTTACTGGCAAAGCAGTGGCGAACAGAAGGTAACGGAGCAGACTGACAGTGCGTGCCAGCCTGCATTTCCATCTGGAAGTAGGTGGTCCCAATAATAATAATATGGCAGATGAAAGAGAATTCCAGAGAGACTGCTCGCTTTTTTCTAAATATAACATGCTGACATCCTGCCACCTGGGAGCAGCAAGATATGAAAGGGACACAGATGGATGCAAAGCAAAACCAAATGCCAAACAAATGGAACAACAAAAGCTGTCAACATTTTATTATTATTATTATTATTATTATTTTTAGGGAACAGTAAATGTGCCATTGATATTATTAGCATTTAGAATCACACAATATCAAAGTCATTTGTTGCATTATACTTCGTGTGTGTGAGTGTGAGTGTAAGCAGCACATAATTCATGGAATCATTTCCGAGGAAGGATTTGGGACAGGATATATTTCTGCATCTGCATGGCTGGTTACTGCAAAAAGAGTGGGATCGATTCACTAGGACTTTTCGGCTGTTTTATGCTGCTCTGGTGGTGCAAAAGCAACTGTGAACCCAGTTGAACTGGCTGGTCAAATCCAGTTTACTGATTGTTTACATTGAAGAAGTGGCAATAAGCAGCCAGCACTTACCACTGAATCTAGCCCACTGTTTGCAATTGTTTGAATTTGAACAAGCGTGTTCGCACATGAACAAAAGTATGCATTGTTTGTTTGCTGTCTGTTTCAGAAATGGTTAAGTCATTGAACCAGGCAACGGAAACAACGCTGTGTGAATTAGGGGACCAGTCCGCAACCTGGATAACAAAAATCAAAGTCAGAAATATTTTCTAGGAACCCACAGGCTGAAATTGGTCCAAGAGCCTGATCCAAAGACCACTGAATTCTGTTGAAAGGCTTCTTATTCTAAACTAGTGCGCATACTGCCCTTGTTTACTACAGCATCTGAGCACTTTTCAGTAGTACATTGAGACATGACTAACGTGTCACCTGTGGGTCATTTTCTTGTCCTCTCCCTGGTGGCTGAACTATGCTTGCAGGGTAGGGTTTGGTTTTGTTCGGGCGTTATTTTTACATATCTGCGCTGCTGTGTATTGACCTATCTAATAAGATTCCAGGACTGTCACTCTACAGCCTAGAACATCTGTCGAGTCAGTTTGAAGTGATGGAAACAGCTCCGAGCATGGCTGAGGGCTCTTTGTGTTCAGAAGATCACCAGGTTCAGCCATCACTGGGCCCGGGCAGAACCAGATGGAAGGTTGGAGTCCAGAGGCTTTGGGCAGTTGGAATGTGCCAGCTGATCAGAGAAGGTGGGAGGAACAGCTCCGTGGGTATCGAAGAGGTGATTGGGCCAGGGGCACGTACCAACAACACTGTAACACAGCGCATGGGCAAAGCCCCTGTTTTCGGCTTTTTGACACACATGCCTTGACAAATTACACCCCTGTGCCAGCATGGGCTTTCCTCTCCTGGTATTACACAAGGCCAGCGGAAGACGTGCGCCAGGCATATGAAGTGGGGGAGGTGGTGAGGCATGTGATGGTCCTTAAGTCCTAGGGGAATTCTTTCCACGGTTGAGAACCAGCCCCCGAGAAAGTTCTGTCTCGGCAAAGACGAGCTTAGAAAGTCCCATTGGGCTGAAGAGTGAGTTATCGATTGGTCTTCATCCTGGAGCTTGGGGATTTTTAGATACTCTGGGCCCATGCCATTCAGGGCTTTGGAGATAAGGACCGAGACCTTCAATGGGCTTTCGATGAGGCCCATAAACTGAACAATTATAAAGAGACAATCTGCTTATGAAGGATTTGTGATGAGAAAAAAATCTGAATTAGTCAGGTAATTTACTCCTAATGGATAATTTGACTATCTCTAACTGTTAATCTGCTAAAATCAGATAATGGTTATTTTAACAAAATTATGAAACCTGACAACAGTAGTAAAAACAAATTTAAAATGGTCTTGCTTTCTCTCTCTCACGCACAAACACTGATGTTCTCCCAAGCAGAAATAGCCATGCTTTCAGCGCCGCTTACCTCCATAATTAATTTGTGGAGAAAAGCTTGCTACAGAAATATGTGCATGAACTGTAGCCATGGGGCATATTTTTATAGACACATACCGTTCATGGACTTAAGGGAGGAGCTCCCCAAGACCACAAGAGAGTCTCCTGAAATACGTGAGTTCGTTAGCTAGGCAGACTCTTCTGATTTGTTAGAACAAGGTTTCTGCACTGAACAAAGTGAAGAAATCGCAAAGTGGATGTTGCAAATGCTTTTTTCCTCACCTTTTATTGGAGAAAATCGGGTCCATTTGCATTTGGGGATTTCGCTGTTTAAAAAAGAAAATCCCATATAATTCACCAAAACAAAAAAGTTACCGTGCATGTGGTGATTGGGTTATGAATGGGAGACGTAGCCCACTCTAATGTATTTTTCATTTACAGAGCCCAAAGTATAACCAGCAAGGGTAAGGATTTGTATCCCTCACTGGTTAGTAAGCTAATGAAAATCAAGTGAAGTGATAGTTGAACTCGACTAGGAGACTTCCCAGTACTCATCATTAGTAATATAGTTTACGAGCGTATGTTCGCTTCGGTAAGCATCTGTGTACTTTGCTCTGTGACTTCCCTTTAGAGAATCCCCATTTCTTTTCCAGCATTAAGGCTGCACAAAAATCCAAGCACACATTCAGCAAATGGACTGAATTAACAGAGATGGACATTTGGACGTGGCAAAGCTGTGGTTCTCGTTAGAAATAATCAGCGTGTCTAGTTAATTCGTCAGGATCAGCCTAAGCTGACAGAACAGCTTTTCCGAAACATGGTGTTTTGGAGTTTGCTGTACACCAGGCAGTCATGTTTAATATGTATAATTATAATTGCATCATTTATTAAACTAAATGGCCTGGTGCATTTCACAACAGGGACGCACAGCAGATTATATTGCTGCTGCTTCCATTGAGGCTTGCTTTAAAAGGGACACAAAGATGTTAAGGCATTTAATGCTCATTTGACGTCTATGGAAAGGCTCCCATTGACTTCAGTGGGTTTTGGATCAGGCCCTCGTGACGCACACACCTATAACCATGGAATAGCCAAAATGCTGCAAGAGAAAGCTGCTCGATTTGCACTGGTCCTTCTCCTTTCCCACAGCTTCATCGCTCTAATTTACTTCCTACTGTATGTGTGTGTGAGGAAGCTGTATTTAAATCTCTGACAAAGGGGAATCTGTCAAGGCCCACTGCATAACAGTTCAGCTATTACTAAGATGATGATGTGGTAATGAAGGGAAACAATGGATTCTCTTCGCAGTGCAGAACTCCACAGCCCTGATGTTGTAAGATTGCATTTCTGAGCGAAGATGTGCTGGGACGTGGGTGCGCCTCTTAGATTTATTTTAGCATCGCACATCCAAACCGTTGGTTTCAGACTTAGGATGAGAACAAGGGAAGAAAAAAATCTTTCATTTTCATATTTTGATATTATGCTTCCACACAGATTACCAAATGATCAGATAATCCGGAAAGCCTCATTTGGCACTCTGTTGCTGCACAATACAACTACATTACAGGGGAACTGTTATCAAAGGCAATACAGTGCAGACAATTATGCAGTTTCATGTTTTGGGCTTGAACGCTAATAATAATAATAATACCCCTTAGATCTGATTTAGTTTTGTTTACAGTTTGCTTGCAGAGAGCCCTGTCTCCTATATGTCTCTTCTTTTCTTCTCTTTTATGTTGCTAACAGATATTTTTCTTTTTCCATGGAAGCCACTCTCTGTACTCCTTGTAATACGATTTCGCCAAGGTGCCTGCATGTTTTTGGGTTAGCCAGCTTAAAAGTGCTTTGGAGGCCATGGAATGAGTGCTCTTGATTGTTTTGTAGGTTGCCTTTATGATGAGGATCCTATAGTTCTATATAGCCCTTGGCATGATGCATCCCAAAGTAGTCATCAAACATTGCCAGGTGGCTGTACATACTATTCTAAATCCTGAGTTAGGCCCAACTCCCATTGACCCTTTTTCCTAAGTACGGACAGAATAAGAACATCATGGTTGGTACCTATGTACTGTATGTAGGATTAACCCCCTCTGGGGTGAAAGGCAGCGAACATTTACTAGAATACAGCAAGGGTGCATGTAACAGGGTGGCCTGTTCCTTAAGGGCTAGAGGCCTGGGGCCAGCCAACCTTAGTTACTAAGTTGATGACACCTGGAGCAGGGGTCTCCAAAGAGCAGCATGGAGCTGCAGAGAGTGTTCTCGGGGAGACCAGAGCAGAGTACAGAGGCTGCTGGGAGTGAGCGGGTTCCAGCAGAGAACCCTGGGCCCTGGGGAGTGGGATGGCAGGCAGGAAAGGCCTGGGAGTGACCTGGTCAAGGGAAATGGGTGGACTTGAGAACTTGACTTTGAATGATTGTTAATTTAATCAACTGGAACCCGAGAAGGGCCGAGCCTGGATAAAAGAGTTTGTAATTTCCTGAAGAAGTCCCTTAAAGGGGAAACTGATGCAGAGGGCCCTTTATAAGACCACACAGAGGACATGAAGGGGTGCATGGAAGGTGCTGACCCTATGATGATCTACAACAGCATAGCCATATCTAAGGTACCTGTTCTCTCAGTGCCGATGCTAGAGACCCGGAGTAGTGCCGATTCAGAAGAGAGTACCACTTCTACTGAATCATCATCACCACCTCTTGCATTAGCGAGGTGGTCACCAGACGTCCCCCATCCCAGCGGTGGTGCAGCTCCACGCTGCTTAGCTTTGGAGATCAGCCAAGCTAACCAGCTGAGTCCGTATAGATGTAGATGTAATGCATAGCTGGCAGGGTGAGAGAGATTCAAAACAGTTCCCAAGATGGAACACAGTTACAAAGTTGGCTGCCTCGTTGGGACTAAGTCAATTTCTCCTTCCATTGTTGCAAGTTTCCACCACAGGAGCCAATGGGAGAGGGAAGTCATTATGAAGTGTGGGATATTTTTTCCTGTATCGCTATTGTAGTTGTCCCAGGGTGCACATCTGCCTTTTATTTTAGAATTCAATTTTTGTATTATTATGGAGGTGGTGCACTCAGTTCTTCACAGCTAATGAAACAGGTAAGATTTTACAGGTAACCAAGCGCATGCTGGAGAGGGGCATGGAGCTGACCCTAAAGGTTGTCAGTTGCATTTCCTGTGAGCAAAACTGCAGAGTATATAGTGGAGCAGGACCTTTCCTACAGAGGCTGATGTTGTATTTCCTGTTCCTGAGCAACTGGTTCATCTCAGTGGAAATTCTGTGTTAAATTTATAGTGTCCATCCCAAAGCAGTGGTGGCTAACATGCAGGTGACATGACTGTAATGTACGTGTCTACAATGTGCAACTATTAGTTTGTCTTCTGTGCAGTGTGTCTTTAAGAGGAAAGGTGGATCCTCTAGTCTTGGCAGGGGCACTACCCGTGAGTTAGTTCAAGATGGCCACTGGTACAGGATGAGTTATCTCACACTGACTGGTAGTTCCTAGAACCCCATTGTGTTAGGTGTGGTATAAACATATAAAACATATAGTAAGAGACAGTCCCTATCTGAAAGAGTTTACAGTTTAACTACAAAAGATAGACACAGGAAGGACTACCTCTGTTTTACAGATGAGAAATCGAGTCACAGATGACATGACTTTCTCCAAAATCACACGTGCATTCTGACAGAGCTGGCGACTGAATCCAAATCTCCTGGGTCCCAGTCCAGTGCCTTAATATGTAAACCTAGAAGCATAGCAAGCATGGAAGAGTCTCCTGCTTCCCAGCACTGGAGAACCACCATGGCTCTGCAGGTGGAGTAGCTGGCCATGGCCAGGGGATTTCTGCATTCGGTGGGCTCAGTGCAGATGGGCTCTACGTAAGCCTGTACACTGGAAAGTTTGTGGGGGAAAAGTTCATGTTCATGTGGATCCCGTTGCCATAAGGCCTAGTATTGGTGAGTGCCCAAGGGTAATGGTCCATATTCCAGTTTCGGGACAGGGGTAGCGCTGGTCAGGAATTTTTAACAAAACATTTTTCTCTAGAAAAATCGTGATTTGTCAAAATGGAAATTTTTCACAGGAAAGGGTCAGTTTTGACCAATTTCTTGTTTGGAAAAAAATTGAAAAAGTGTTTCAAAATTATCAAGCTGTCAAGGACTTTTTGGCTAGAAATGACTTTTTGTTTAGAAATGGAAGTCGACTTGAAAAAGGTTGAAATCAACATGAAAAGTTATGAAATGATCTAAACAATGTGTTTTGATTAACCTGAACTGATTTTCTTTTTTTGTCTTTTTCGGTTTCTGAACATTTTTGAAATTTTGGTGGTTGTGTTTTTTTTTTTGTCCTCATTGGGAATTGGAAAATTTTTTGAAATCTCAAAATGTTTCCCAGGAGAAGTAAAATTGTTTTCTGTGCAGCTCTAGTTAGAAGTATTGTCCTAGCAGTGGTTGTAGAGTTGTCCAACCTACATGACGTGCAGAAGTTGAACCTTCCCATTAATTCACCTGTGATTTACTAAGACTTTGTGCAGAGGGGGATGGGAGTGGCTAAATTCACCTTATAAGATCTTACAAAGCAGAATTAGGATGAGCCATTTACAGATTTAATATATTTTAATCTGCTTTGCTAGGATGTTCAGTGAAGTTTAAGGCACTGGTGGCTCAGGGGTAATTTGCGTTCTAACCTGGGCTTGAGAGAGCCCACAGCGATCACTTTCCTTCTAGTTTCCCTATCAAATATTAAAGGACGTGTACAGTAATCCAATTTAAATATCATCAGCATGCAAAGTATAGCTACTTATAAAAAGTCTGTGTTAAGCATCCTGTACCAGTATTTATCCATCTGGTTTGTACTGGGTGCCTGCCAAGTGGAAGCATTTGAAGTGTAACCTTGGCCAAATGTTGCCACTTTATTGGTTCATAGTTTATCGAGGAGAAGCAATTTGAAGGCACTATATAGAGATTGTTTCTGTGATGACTACAATGACTAAACTCGCTGCCAAACTTTCTAGGATGGTGGTGAAAAAACCCCATTAATGAGGAGTCCTAGTTTTATTGGCTGCACTGATGTAGTGAGTCAGAGTATTGCATTTTTAATGGATCTATTTAAAAATCAGAACTACAGTAAAACAGTAGATTTTTTTTTAACCTGGCAGGTGTTCAGCAGGCCGAGAGGAAAACTTGCCAAGTCAAGGGCTCATGCAGCCTAGAATACTGTCTTCCTTACAACATAAATTGAGTTCTTGTTCAGTACACTAGTCAGAGGCATAGTTTCCACAAACACCCACGTCTCGAAGCTGAAGAAAGTAAATCCACACCAAGTTCTGCTTGCAAAGAGTTGCCATCCCTTGTGATGCTTATCACAACTTGTGATCTTTGATGTTTTATGTAAAGCTCCAGCTACTGGACTCATGTGATTGTGTTAGAATTTCAGCCTAATTTCAAAAACGGGAGCTTCTAGACCTTATGGTTGCAAGGAAAAGCCTGAAAATGAGTCCTGAGTGCATCCTAAAGGCTCAGAAGGCAAAGAAAAAGAACCCCAATTTTATTATTTTTTAAATTCATGATCTTTTGGGGCCTGACTGCTGATTTCTGAGTGTTTGGGGCTGGCAGTGCTGCTTACATTGGTATAACTTGCAGAGACTCCATTTAAGTCAATGGAGCTGCAAAGGCATAAATGGATGTAAGTCCTATGAGAATCAGGCACCATCACTTAAATCTAACGTGTTTTTGGCTCTGTTCTAATACGTATAAACTCTGTAAGTACCCATGTAGTTGCATAACTGACATACTTGTTCTTCAGGCCCAGACCCATGTGAAGAATGCTGTGGTGTATTGCAAACAGTGTTAAAATTGTAAGCTATCACTTTAAATGCTCAGAGGTTTTCCTGCGCCCGTTTGCTGGGCGTGATCCGAGTTTAACAGCAGTCAGTCTGCAGCCAGCCAGCCTAGAGTAAAATGCGGTGAGCTGTGCCTCTCTGTTTTAGGGAGCAGCCTGCTTTCTCTCGGTCTCTTTGGGGGTTCTCGTGTGTTATCATTCTGAATTCTAAGGAATGAAGTTGCATTACTAAGACAGATACTGCAAGCGGCCGTGGGATTGTTGAGGACTATATTGTATTCATTGCTTGAATGGTTTGTGTCACTGTGGGCCAGGGATTGTGTGCAACTCCAGGGTGGAGGGGTATCCCAGCCCCCCCAGGAACCAAAAACTGTGGGGGGTGTCAGGGTTCCCTACCCACTCTGAACTCTGGGGTACAGATGTGGGGACCCACATGAAAGACCCCCTACGCTTATATTCCACCAACTTAGGTTAAAAACTTCCCCAAGGCACAAATTCCTTTCCTTGTCCTTGTCCTGCCACCACCAAGTGATTTAAACAAATGTTCAGGGAGGGGCCACTTGGAGCCCCATCTCCCCCAAAATATCCCCCCAAGCCTCTTCACCCCCTTTCCTGGGTGTGTGTGTGTGAGCATAATATACCAACCAATAAGTTAACAAAGTGAGCACAGACCAAATCCCTGGTTTTTAGGACACTGAAAATCAATCAGATTCTTAAAAAAAGTATTTTATTAAAAAAAAAAAAGTAAAAGAATCACACCTGCAAAATCAGGATGGAAGATAACTTTACAGGGTAAATAAAAAGATTTAAAACACAGAGGATTCCCCTCTAGGCTCAACTTCTAAGTTACAAAAACAGGAATAAACCTCCCTCTTATCATAGGGAAAATTCACAAGCTAAAACAAAAGGTAACCTAACACATTTCCTTGCTATTACTTACAATTTCTGTAATTTTTAGATGTGTCAGTTCAGGATCTTTTTAGGAACTGGGTTACCTGCTTGGTCTCTCTCTTTCTCCCGAAAGGGAACCAAACAAAGAGAGCACAAATAAAACCTCCCCTCCTCCCCCCAGATTTGACTTATCTTCTTTCCCCATAGAATCATAAAATCATAGAATATCAGGGCTGGAAGGGACCTCAGGAGGTCATCTAGTCCAACCCCCTGCTCAAAGCAGGACCAATTCCCAACTAAATCATCCCAGCCAGGGCTTTGTCAAGCCAGGCCTTAAAAACCTCCAAGGAAGGAGACTCCACCACCTCCCTAGGTAATGCATTCCAGTGCTTCACCACCCTCCTAGTGAAATAGTGTTTCCTAATATCCAACCTAGACCTCCCCCACTGCAACTTGAGACCATTGCTCCTTGTTCTGTCATCTGCCACCACTGAGAACAGCCGAGCTCCATCCTCTTTGGAACCCCCCCTCAGGTAGTTGAAAGCAGCTATCAAATCCCCCCTCATTCTTCTCTTCTGGAGACTAAACAATCCCAGTTCCCTCAGCCTCTCCTCATAAGTCATGTGCTCCAGACCCCTAATCATTTTTATTGCCCTCCGCTGGACTTTTTCCAATTTTTCCACATCCTTCTTGTAGTGTGGGGCCCAAAACTGGACACAGTACTCCAGATGAGGCCTCACCAATGTCGAATAAAGGGGAACGATCACGTTCCTCGATCTGCTGGCAATGCCCCTACTTATACAGCCCAAAATGCCGTTAGCCTTCTTGGCAACAAGAGCACACTGTTGACTCATATCCAGCTTCTCGTCCACTGTGACCCCTAGGTCCTTTTCTGCAGAACTGCTACCTAGCCATTCGGTCCCTAGTCTGTAGCAGTGCATGGGATTCTTCCGTCCTAAGTGCAGGACTCTGCACTTGTCCTTGTTGAACCTCATCAGGGTTTTTTTGGCCCAATCCTCTAATTTGTCTAGGTCCCTCTGTATCCGATCCCTACCCTCTAGTGTATCTACCACACCTCCCAGTTTAGTGTCATCTGCAAACTTGCTGAGAGTGCAGTCCACACCATCCTCCAGATCATTAATAAAGATATTAAACAAAACCGGCCCCAGGACCGACCCTTGTGGCACTCCGCTTGAAACCGGCTGCCAACTAGACATGGAGCCATTGATCACAACCCGTTGAGCCCGACGATCTAGCCAGCTTTCTATCCACCTTACAGTCCATTCATCCAGCCCATACTTCTTTAACTTGGCGGCAAGAATACTGTGGGAGACCATATCAAAAGCTTTGCTAAAGTCAAGGAATAACACATCCACTGCTTTCCCCTCATCCACAGAGGCAGTTATCTCATCATAGAAGGCAATTAAGTTAGTCAGGCATGACTTCCCCTTGGTGAATCCATGCTGACTGTTCCTGATCACTTTCCTCTCCTCGAAGTGTTTCATAATTGATTCCTTGAGGACCTGCTCCATGATTTTTCCAGGGACTGAGGTGAGGCTGACTGGCCTGTAGTTCCCCGGATCCTCCTCCTTCCCTTTTTTAAAGATGGGCACTACATTAGCCTTTTTCCAGTCATCCGGGACCTCCCCCGATCGCCATGAGTTTTCAAAAATAATGGCTAATGGCTCTGCAATCTCATCCGCCAACTCCTTTAGCACCCTCGGATGCAGCGCATCCGGCCCCATGGACTTGTGCACGTCCAGTTTTTCTAAATAGTCCCGAACCACTTCTTTCTCCACAGAGGGCTGGTCACCTTCTCCCCATACTATGCTGCCCAGTGCAGCAGTCTGGGAGTTGACCTTGTTCGTGAAGACAGAGGCAAAAAAATCATTGAGTACATTAGCTTTTTCCACATCCTCAGTCACTAGGTTGCCTCCCTCATTCAGTAAGGGTCCCACACTTTCCTTGACTTTCTTCTTGTTGCTAACATACCTGAAGAAACCCTTCTTGTTACTCTTAACATCTCTTGCTAGCTGCAACTCCAAGTGTGATTTGGCCTTCCTGATTTCACTCCTGCATGCCTGAGCAATATTTTTATACTCCTCCCTGGTCATTTGTCCAATCTTCCACTTCTTGTAAGCTTCTTTTTTGCGTTTAAGATCAGCAAGGATTTCACTGTTTAGCCAAGCTGGTCGCCTGCCATATTTACTATTCTTTCTACACATTGGGATGGTTTGTTCCTGCAACCGCAATAAGGATTCTTTAAAATACAGCCAGCTCTCCTGGACCCCTTTGCTCTTCATGTTATTCTCCCAGGGGATCCTGCCCATCTGTTCCCTGAGGGAGTAAAAGTCTGCTTTTCTGAAGTCCAGGGTCCGTATTCTGCTGCTCTCCTTTCTTCCTTGTGTCAGGATCCTGAACTCGACCATCTCATGGTCACTGCCTCCCAGGTTCCCATCCACTTTTGCTTCTCCTACTAATTCTTCCCTGTTTGTGAGCAGCAGGTCAAGAAAAGCTCTGCCCCTAGTTGGTTCCTCCAGCACTTGCACCAGGAAATTGTCCCCTACACTTTCCAAAAACTTCCTGGATTGTCTGTGCACTGCTGTATTGCTCTCCCAGCAGATATCAGGGTGATTAAAGTCTCCCATGAGAACCAGGGCCTGCGATCTAGCAACTTCTGCTAGTTGCCATTGGTCCTTCTGGTCAGGTGCCAAATAGGTTAATTGAACTGATTAACCCCTTACAGGTAAGTGATTCTGTACCTCTGGCCTGGAGGGATTTGATGTTACTGCATACATAAAGGGACAAAGAGAGAGACCAAGCAGGTAACCAAGCTCCTAAAAAGATCCTTAAGTGATTCACCTTAATCACCCCCTGTCATAAATATAAAGGGAAGGGTGTTTGTGTGTGTGTGTGTGTGTGCTGTGCTGTGCTGTGAACATAACTAAGGCTAAGATTTAGTCATGGGACTTTTAGTAAAAGTCAGGGACAGCTCACGGTCAATAAATAAAAATTCATGGCCCATGACCTGTCCATGACTTTTACTATAAATACCCCTGACTAAATCTTAGCTGCTCTGGGGAGCCCTGGGGCGCAGCTGCTCCTGGGAGGTCCCAGGGGCCGACGGACGCCTGCTGCGCCAAGGCCCACGGGGACCACTGTTTCAACAGCCTCCGAGGCAGCCCCTGGGACCGCTGGTCTGGGGCAGCCCCTGGGACTGCTGCTGCTCAAGGACCGCTGCTCCAGGGCCGCCCCTGGGACTGCAGCTGCTCTGGTCGCCCTCTGCACAGGGGTGACTCCCCCGAAGGTGAGCAGAATTTGCCCTGCATGTGGCAGCATCATAGCAGATACTGTCCTCATTAATTCACAACAGGGAATGTGATTTGCTGGTCCATAATATGTAGCTGGTGCGCGGCGTCAGCCCTGTGGTCTTGTGCTTTCAGCTCTATAAACCTTGAATAAATGATGGAATGAAACGCACCCTGGAGTGTTTTGGTGGGGTTGTAATATGGCTGTGAAGTTTAAATGCATTACATTTATAATAGGAGTTTTTCTCCTCTGTTTGTTTAGAAACTCAGAAAATAGACCAAACTGGAAGCAGAGGAGGAACTGCTAGGCCTGGAGGGGTACATTTTTTCCCTATTACTTAAAAGAAAAGAGTTTTTTAAATCTCCTTTGTGTTTTCACCCTCAGCTCCTCAACATGGGAGGCAGTGTTGCCTAGTGGCTAGCACACTGGACTGGCATTGAGGAGACCTGGGTTGTAGTCCCAGCTCTGCCACTGGCCTCCTGGGTCACTTTGGGCAAGTCACATCCCTGCTCTGTGCCTCAGTTTCCCCACCAGTAAAATGGGGATAATGATGGCTCTCTCTGTCAGGGGTGGCTGAGGTATGCTTAGTCCCACCTCAGCGCAGGGGGGGGGGTGGACTAGAGGACTTCTTGAGGGCCCTACCACACATCCATCTATGATTTACGCAGGCCCCAGTAGTGGGATAATAGCAGGCCCACCAAGAAGATGCTAACAACATCCTTAAAATATTACAATTCAGCGAAATATTCACTGATGTTAGTGTGGTGCATTGAAAAGCATGTGTTACCATTACAAGCTGTCACTGGAAAGGCAGGGTTTCCTGGTCTAGCTTGGTGGCTCTGGAGGGAAGCGTGCGATTTGAGTCAGTCTGCAAAGAGCCGGCCTAGAACCAGCTGAGTTGAGCTGGGCCTCTCTGCCGCAGCAGCCTTCTTTGTTGCTGTTTTTGCACCAGAGCGCGACTTTACTTCTTAAAATCCAGACCCCTGTGTTGTTTATACTGCATAACGTCTCTGCGTGTGGGCTGCGAACAGACCAGCTAGTCACACTGATTTATGCACAACTGGAAGGTGCCCAGAGGGGATGGTGATGAGCGTGGTAGAACTGATAGAGAATAGAACAGCTGACCCCGTGGAGACTAAGGACCTGGTTGTGGAAGGCGCTGAGTGTTTCCAAGGGAGGCTGAGCGCCCTGGCCTCCCATTGCTTTCAGGAGGGTTGAGGGCGCTCAGTGCTTGGCAAGATCAGGCCCGGATCCCTAAATGGATCGGAACCTGGTTATTTGCTTTCTCTGTCATGTGATAGCGCAGCAGCTCAGTGAGCAGAGGTGCTGGAGCCCCTTCCTGGGTTAACAGTCGTCATGGGCCAGGTTGATGATTATTCTCTACAGGTGAAATGCAACTTTGGTGCAGAGGCCTCAGGCTGGTCCTCCAGCCAGGGCAGAATTTCACGCAAAGATCCTTTCAGGGGCGGCTTTACTTTGGGTGATTTCTTTTGAAAATCAGTATGAGGTGCCTAGAGCTTAGAAAAAGGGTCTGGGGAGAATAAAGAAATAGGATCGGTTAAAGAGAACAGTGCTGAGGGCGGTGACCGGCCCTGCAGCAGGGGGAGGGGAGGACTTATGGGCAAAGACCCAAGGGGGACGCCTCTGCTCTTACAAAGGGTCTGTAATGTTAAGATAGGGCAGCAGACCTTCATGGAGTTTTTAAACTAGCAGTTGAGGTAAGGAAATTGCAGCAGGTTGTGCTTGGCCCTTTCAGGACAGGCACAACCAGCACTCCTCTGCCACTTTAAGGCCAGGGATTGTGGGGGGTATCGTCCCCAGAGGGGGCATGAGACTGGGAGCAAGGCTTGCTGGGAAGGAGCAAGGCTGGATAAAAGGAAGATGGGGGGGATCAATCTTGGTGTGTGCGCTGAGCTTCCCTGGGGTTTCTGGAGAGGGTGGGCGGAAGCCCTGCGTACATGGCGAAGACTGCACTGATCCTGGGGAGAGCACTGGGGATGTGAGTGGACTGTGCCTGGCTTCATTTGGACTCTGTTACCTCAGAAGGGGAGGACCCTCGATCTGGCTGGAAGGGCCAATCCTCCAAAGCCCCCAGCCAGCCGGCGGCGGGGGGGGAGGGGGCGGGAGGGAAATTGAAGTGCGACTGTGTGACCTGAGCCCAGTAAGGTAAGAACTTAGTACAGGCGTCAGTGTCCCCAATGAATGACCCCCTGTGAGGATGAAGTGAGACCCAGGGAGCCTGATGTGTGAGAGGCGAGGGAGACTGGGCTACCAGGGTGAGAGACCACTGAAAGTTGAGTGGGGGAAGGAGAGTGTGTGTGTGTGTGTGTTTGTACATACTCTATGTGCAATATTATGTATCACAATTTACATATCAGATGGGTGGTTTTATTACAAACTGGAGTACAGCACAGGAACCCTGCCATATTCCAAAGAATTTCATTTAAACTGACTGGATAAAACTTGTCTGGCTTGGTTCTGTGGCTAATTACAAAAAGCAACTGTCCCTTGGGGTGAGACTAAGGCTGCAACGGTAGGAATTATTCCTCATGGTGGATTGCTCTGTGGTTTTCACTTCCCAATATATAGGGAATAGTTCTCTCATAGTAAGAGTCAAGTAAGGTAATATCATAGAGATGGAGGGCT
This sequence comes from Emys orbicularis, assembly GCF_028017835.1. Taxonomy (NCBI): domain Eukaryota; kingdom Metazoa; phylum Chordata; order Testudines; family Emydidae; genus Emys; species Emys orbicularis. The sequence goes on along the minus strand of NC_088686.1, from coordinate 6,520,556 downwards.
GGAAGGGACCCCGAGAAGCCATCTAGTCCAGACCCCTATGCAGAGGCAGGACTAGGTAGATCTAGACCATTCTTGTCAGGTGTTTGTCCAACCTGTTCTTAAGAAACCTCCACTGACGGGGATTCCACAACTTCCCTTGAACCCTGTTCCAAAGCTTAACTACCCTTAGTTAGAAATTTTTTCCTAATATGTAACCTAAATATCTCTTGTTGCAGATTAAGCCCATTACTACTTGTCCTACCTTTGGTGGACATGGAGAACAACTGATCACAGTCCTGTTTATAACAGTTCTTGACATATTAGAAGACTTTTCTCACGTTCCCTGTCAGTCTTCTTTTCTCAAGACAAAACATGCCCAGATCCTTTGAACCTTTCCTCATTGGTCAAGTTTCCTAAACCTTATATCTTTTTTGTTGCTCTTCTCTGGACTCGCTCCAATTTATCCACATCTTTATTAAAGCGTGGCTCCCAGAACTGGACACAATACTCCAGCAGAGGCCTCACCAGTGCCAAGCAAAGTGGGACAATTACCTCTTGTGTCTTCCATACAACACTCCTGTTAATGCACCTCAGAATTATATTAGCTTTTTCTGCAACTGCATGACATTGTTGGCTCATATTCAATTTGTCATCCCCTATAACTCCCAGATCCTTTTCAGCAGTACTACAAGCTAGTTTTCCTTCCTAAGTGAAGTACTCTGCACTTGTCTTTATGGAATTTCATCTTGTTGAATTCAGACCAATTTTCCAGTTTGTCAAGGACATTCTAAATACTAATCCTGTCCTCCAGAGTGCTTGTAACTCCCCCCAGCTTGCTGTCATCTGCAGATTTTATAAGCATGCTCTCCACTGTATTATCCTAATCGTTAATGAAAATATTGACTAGTACCAGATCCCTGCAGGACCCCACTAGATACGTTCCCTCAGTTTGACGGTGAACTGTTGATAACTACTCATTGAGTACGGTCTTTCAACCAGTTGTGTACCCACATCTAGACTGCATTTCCCTAGTTTCTGAGTAATATATTGTTTAATAATTGTTACTATTTATACATTGCCATGGAGGGTGTGATATGGTGGTTTACAGAGTCACATAATGTTCGGGGATCACTGGGTGAGGTTCTCTGGCCTGTGTGGTGGAGGATGCCAGATTAGATGATCATGAGGTACCTTCTGGCCTTAAACTCTGAATCTGTAAAGCAGAGGTCTCTGCCGGAGGTGATTACGCTCTGATAGCCTGATCCGGCAGGGTGGCAAGCATTGCTGAGCAGCCTCAGTTCAGAGTGTGCATGGAGGAATGTTCTGGAAAGGGCGGGGCTTTAAATAAGATGCTCTTCTTGTTCACAGTGAAGATTGGTTGAAAAATGGTGCGTGTTTTCTGTGGAAATCTTCAAATGAAATCTTTTTCTTTTGTTGGAAATCTTTCGCTCAATATTTTGCCGAGATGACTCAAAATGAACAGAACTTTTTTATTTGAAGTGAAATGAAACGGTTCGGCCTAGTCTGCACTACAAAAGCTAGCTCTATTGGCAAACCCTCCTAGTGTAGATGCTGCTGATACTGGAAAAGAATGCTTTGGCTGGCATAGCTTATATGGGTTCCCCAAGTGAAATAAGCTATGCTGACAAAAACTCTTTTATACCAGTATATCTGTACCGACAGTAGGGCTTTCACCGGTATAAAAGTGTCATAAAATCACTGCTCTAACCAACATGGTTATAGTAGGAAAAGTTTCTAGTGTAGACCTGGCCTGAGTTTCCATTTGTTGAAATTATTGTGAAATATTTGTTTCCTTCTAAAAACTATTTTTCCCTTTTGAAACCTTTTCAAGCCGCTCTGTTTACAGACATGTCAGCTGCCTTGTTGAGTGAGGGTGCAGGTTTTTTGTTAGCATTTCCACCTATTTTATCTCCCGTTGCGTGCCAATGGCAAGTCCATGGTGGATTTGCTTGGCTCCCAGGCCTGCCCATAAAGAGCTCATTGCCAAAACTGTGGCCTGTGGTATAAGTCTGGGGAACAAGACGCCATTGTGTGGACAAGGGAAGTGTGTCTGTGTGTGTGTGTGTGTGTGTGTGTGTGTGTGTGTGTGTGTGTGTGTGTGAGAGAGAGGTGGGGGTCAGGGCCTGGAGGCCATCTGGAAGATGTCAGAGGTGTGATGGAGGAGAGCGAGGTTGCAAAGGGGGATAGCAGGATATTCTAGGCATAAGGAAGAGCATGAATAAAGATATGGTGAGAGCAAACGGTGAGCCACATGTTCTAAACTCTTTCAGCTGAGTGTGCCCCACACCAGTGGTGCCCAAGATTACACATGTACAAATGGATACTGGCCTGTTCATGTGTGCAACTAAGGGGTTGTGCAATGGTGCGTGCAAATGTTTCAGATGTTGTTTAGGCACCTCTGTGTGACAATTTGGTCCAATCAGTCAATGTAAGTAGTTTTTTTTAACGGTGTTGAGTGGCTGGTTGCGATCGTGACTGTTTCTCTAGAAACTTTAACAGCCCGCGAACCCCTTTCACTAAATGTGAAATCTTGTGAACCCCCTCCTAAAAATGAATATTTACAGGGATTTAAGTTTAAATTTCCTCAGTGTGATGGATGCCCCAACTGCCCACCCCGCTCTTCCTGGGGCTTGGGCTGGGGTTCAGGCTGCCGGCTCCCCCGCTGACGCGGGCAGGGCTCGGGCTGCCAGCCCCAACTGCCCGGCCCCACTCTTCCTGGGGCTCGGGCTGCCAGCCCTGCGTGGGGAGCGCTGGGGTTCGGGCTGCCGGCTCCCCCGCTGACAGGGGCAGGGCTCAGACTGCCAGCCCCAACTGCCTGGCCCCGCTCTCCCTGGGGCTCGGGCTGCCAGCCCCGTGCGGAGCGCTGGGGTTCGGGCTGCTGGCTCCCCCGCTGACCGCCGGGACTCGGGCTGCAAGCCCAAACTGCCCGGGCCCGCTCTCCCTGGGGCTCGGGGTGTCTGCCCTGCAACCGGGTCCCACCTGCTGTCTCCGATGCCCGGGGTCCTCTGTCCGCCATTAGTGAAATTTTTCTGGCGAACCCCCTGTAACGTTCTGCGAACCCCCAGGGGTTCGTGAACCCCAATTTGGGAACCACTGCTCTAGAATGATATGTCCATGCAGGCCTATGGCAGTCCAACAGAAGAATGACAGATATTTATTTCCGATATTGATATTGACAGATATTGATTCAGCTCCCATAGTTATATAGCGCAGTCATTTAAATATCATGCGGATCAGCAATTCGCCCAGTGAGTGTTGTGCATGTGTGTTGCATGTAAACACTAAGAAGGTTGATTTGCTGATCTGCATGATTTTTCAGTGACTGTGCTGCATAAACATGGGAGTTGAATCATTAAAATAAATATTTCTGATTCTTCTGTTGGTAATTTCATTAATAAACTAAAACCTCAGAGAAGAGAAATTTTGACTTGCCTCTTTCGGTAGACTTGCAAAGCAGTTAAAAGATACAAATAGTTAGTTTAAATATAGACAGGGAGTTTTGCTGAGGGAGATCTTTAGCTGGGCCTATTTCGAGGTATTGAATTCTTAAAGAGAAGAGCAAATATATTTTTTATTAATATTTCAGTATGTTTCATTTTGACCCAAGAGGTTTACAACCAACTCGTAGAAGTCAATCTTCTGATCATACGTCTGCTGAGAAAGGAATATATTTGCAAGCAGCTGGCTTGTTTCATTCATCACTTTCAGCATGGTTTGGGTAAACAATAGGTGCTGCAGGCAGAAATTTCCACCATCTGTAGTCCTATGTAATCTGCCTTCTTTGCATGGCCAATGCCTGGGAGTAGAGAGGAGGAGGAGGATGGAGCAAGTGTTTGGTATTCATGCCATGAGGTTGCTGCCCGTCCCAAAAACATGGACTTCAAAAACTGTGCTTCTGGGAAGGATGAATTGTAAATACTAATTCCCTGAGATCACTTGCCAATGATGTTGCTGCTGAGGGCACTTGAGGATATTGGAGGGTATTCAGATGGAATATATGAGTTATAAATGTCAGGCTAAGCTGGTATCAGCCAGGTTTAAACCAATGTAAGAGTGTCCACACACAAACGGCACCTGTTTAGCAAAATCAGCGCAACATCACACCTTTTGTTGACTGGTGCAACTTTGTGCATAGACCAGACTCACAGTAACTCACACTCACTTACCAGTGTGTAACTTACTATTGCACTGCTTCTGAATTTAGAGTACTAGGTCTAAATTGGTTTAATTTGCTTGCCAGGGAGAGAGAGAGGCCCTAACTGGAGAGCCTGAGAAAGTGTCAGTCCCTTAAAAGGTATCATAGAATCATAGAATATCAGGGTTGGAAGGGACCTCAGGAGGTCATCTAGTCCACCCCCCTGCTCAAAGCAGGACCAATCCCCAACTAAATCAACCTAGCCAGGGCTTTGTCAAGCCAGGCCTTAAAAACCTCTAATGATGGAGATTCCACCACCTCCCTAGGTAACCCATTCCAGTGCTTCACCCCATCCTAGTGAAATAGTTTTTTCTAATATCCAACTTAGACCTCCCCCACTGCAACTTGAGACCATTGCTCCTTGTTCTGTCATCTGGTACCACTGAGAACAGCTGAGCTCCATCCTCTTTGGAACCCCCCTTCAGGTAGTTGAAGGCTGCTATCAAATCCCCCCTCACTCTTCTCTTCTGCAGACTAAATAAGCCCAGTTCCCTCAGCCTCTTCTCGTAAGTCATGTGCCCCAGCCCCCTAATAATTTTTGTTGCCCTCTGCTGGACGCTCTCCAATTTGTCCACATCCTTTGTGTAGTGGGGGCCCCAAAACTGGATGCAATACTCCAGATGTGGCCTCACCAGTGCCGAATAGAGGGGAATAATCACTTCCCTCGATCTGCTGGCAATGCTCCTACTAATGCAGCCCAATATGCTGTTAGTCTTCTTGGCAACGAGGGCACACTGCTGACTCATCTCCAGCTTCTCATCCACTGTAATCCCCAGGTCCTTTTCTGTAGAACTGCCACTTAGCCAGTCGGTCCCCAGCCTGTAGCAGTGCATGGGATTCTTCCGTCCTAAATGCAGGATTCTGCACTTGTCCTTGTTGAACCTCATCAGATTTCTTTTGGCCCAATCCTCCAATCTGTCTAGATCACTCTGGACCCTATCCCTACCCTCCATCTTATCTACCTCTCCCCCCAATTTAGTGTAATCCGCGAACTTGCTGAGGGTGCAATCCATTCCAACATCCAGATCATTAATGAAGATGTTGAACAAAACCAGCCCCAGGAACGACCCTTGGGGCACTCCACTTGATACCGGCTGCCAACTAGACATGGAGCCATTGATCACTACCCGTTGAGTCCAATGATCTAGCCAGTTTTCTCTCCAACTTATAGTCCATTCATCCAGTCCATACTTCTTTAACTTGCTGGCAAAAATACTGTGGGAGACCATATCAAAAGCTTTGCTAAAGTCAAGATATATCACGTCCACCGCTTTCCCCATATCCACAGAGCCAGTTATCTCATCTAGAAGGCAATCAGGTTTGTCAGGCACGACTTGCCCTTGGTGAATCCATGTTGACTGTTCCTGATCACCTTCCCCTCCTCCAAGTATATCATACTTAAAAGAAAAGATCCTATGTTTTGGCTGCCTCCTTCTTGTTGCATGAACTCCACTCTCCAGCACTGTCACAAGCCGCTCCCAACAGATTTTCACGAGGGTCTGTGAATTTGCAATGTCTGTAAAATGATACCAATGATTCTGGTGCACTGACAGGTGTATGGGGAAGCAGAGCCTAAAGCTTTGGAGCTACTGATTATGACTTGCCTGATGTTTTGGAGTCTCTTGGAATTTTCTTATGACACAAGTAGCACCATTTTTTTGTCCAGGAAGGCTTGTGATCGGCTACTTCTCAGAAAAAGCTGCCATCTGTCTGTAGGGCTAGGCAATGTTTGAGGGAAAGTCCCTTGTTATTGCAGTTTGGTTTCTTCCTTCTACTGGTTGTTCTGCTTTTTGAAATTGGACCAAGATGAAAGAAAGCAAAGAGATGGGATCTTCTTGTCCACTGTTTATTGGATTGCTTCACTTAGCCCATGGGTGATTGACAGGAAGAGAGTTCCATTAAGGACTGGTAACTAATTATAGATTGACTGTTTTTCTCATTATCCAGGTCCAATTTAGATCAGAAGGGGTGAGAATTTGGATTCTAATAGAAAGCTTTTTTAAAAAAATACTTTTTTTTTATTAGTCTGATGCAAATTTCTCAGGTAATTACCATTAGCTGTGGATGAAGTTTACACATCCTATCTCATTAATGTCTCTTTAATAACTCCCTGCACAACTTTAAAGTCTGTGTTTTAGTGAAACTGCCTGGCCTAGAAATTTGCTTTGGAGTGTAAATCTAGGGCAAGCCTTTCTACTGGGGAAAAAAAAAGCTTTAAAGTCACATTGGGAATTCAGGAAATTTGGCAGGGTTCAGTATCCAGTCTTTGGCATTGCAGGGGGTCCAGTTACAGCTGACGAAGCCCAGATTGATTCTTCTTCCAGACAATTCTTTAACAACAGGATTACAAATCGTAGTGACTTCTCTAAACCGTAGGAAAGCGACACTAAGCTCAGTGGCACAAACAGCCTTCCTCTGGCAATGGAATTAAGATCGTCGTGTTTATAGATCATCTTTAACCAAAGAAAAAGCCATGCAGCTGTCGTCGTGGGGCTGAAATTCATGGCCTCCCTGCTTCAGGATTGATTTAGAAACAGCAAATCTCTGTGGCCTCTGTTCAGCACGGTGGTTATGGTGCCTACCTCTTAGCAAGTGAAAAGCAACGTCGGTGGGATTACGCACATGCTTATAGTGAGGCTCAGGCTTACATAGCTTGCTGAATCAGGGCCAAAGAAACTATAAATAGTTTCAAGTATCAGAGGGGTAGCCGTGTTAGTCTGAATCTGTAAAAAGCAACAGAGGGTCCTGTGGCACCTTTGAGACTAACAGAAGTATTGGGAGCATAAGCTTTCATGGGTAAGACCAAAGCTTCCCCGTCTGATTCCTATCGGTGCGATTCTTTCCAAATGGTGCTGTATTAACACCTCCGTTTGCTTGCTGTGCAGCTAGATGCCACACATTCCTTCAGACAGGCCGAACATTGCCTGGCACAGTCTGGCTGTGAATGTTTGGGTTGTGCACCTGTGATTGAAACAGCCGATTAGACTGAAATCCCCCATTGCTCACCCCCGTTAATTGCCTTTTACAACTGTCCATCCTGCGCACGTCATCGTGAGCTCGGCTTGAGGGGTCACTGCTTTGGCTCAGTGGGAAAAAAAAAACCCCTCTGAATATCTGTCATTCGGAGTGAAACAAGTTCCCCGCGGCCAAGTGTTACCTCGACAGATGTTTGTAGCATGCTTCACAGAACCAAGCCCTTTCCGGTGTGCTGAGCGGAGTTATGTGCTTTGGGAAGCCGCATGGGTTTTTATGAGATTCTTGTTAGTTTTCATCTGACACAAGTATAAAGACATAAAAAATCATCTGGCTTTTTTCCACCCTCTCCTACTCCATTCATTCTCTGTGGCTGTTCCTGTGCTCACCTCAATTCCCTCTCTAGGTACATAGGGCTTCCATGACCATAGTATCCAACACTAAAGAATTTATGCTCACAACACCTTTGAAGCAGGGAAGTATTATTAGTCCCACAGGGAACTGAGTCCTGGAGGAATAAAGTCGCTGGTCCAAGGCCAATCAGAGTCAATAGCAGAACCAGGACTTGAACCCAGCCCGCAGGAGTCCCAGTTGCTGTCTGAACCACAAGGCCTTCCTTCCTTTGTCTCCCTAGTCCACACACACAGACTGTCTAGAGGTTGTACAGTAACTCATTTGGGCCAGATTCTGGTCTTCGTTTCCCTGGTGTAAATCTGGAGTGACACCGCTGCACTCAGTGGAGTGACTCCAGATTTACAGTGGTGTAGCAGATCAGAAGCAGATGCCATATTTGATACACAATTCCACGCAACCAACTTTTTAGCTTATTGCTGATATGCATCACGGGCATGTTTATTGGTAACGTCAGGCTGGCTCGTGCATCCATCCCCTCCATTTCCGTGATCAGCGAGGACTGGGATCCCTGCTGTCCCTTCAGCATGGCTGTGGCTCTGTGGCGTCATTTCCTCCCCTCTGGAGAGCCCTCAGAAGTGCCTCTACTAGAGCTCTGTGGGATTAAGTTCCCCAGGATTTTGCAGAAGGGGATAGTGAGGAGCGAGGTGCCCTGTGTGGGATCAGAACCATGAATTCGCATTGACTCATGTTGGCTTCTCTCTGTAGCTGCAGCGGAGCAGACACGAAGCGAGGGCTTGGCTGTTGGTAGCACGGCTCCTGTAGCGGAGCCGTCCTCAGTGGGGAGTCTGGGAATCAGGAGAGCAGCACCTTGCATTTGGAAACTGCCTTTTGTAAGTCAGGTGCTCTTTAGTCCAGAACTTGGTCTCCAAGTGTAATTACCAGGAGCAATCTTCTGAGATACAAGTCTGTGCTTATAGTCACTTGCTAATTAGCATTAGTAAGGCAATTACATGAATGATAGAGGATTTTGGCTTATGATTTGAAATCTTATTTTGCGTGGGGGAATGCATTTTAGTCATGTAAAAAGGGGTAATGTGGTTGGCTCAGATGTAGAAAACCGACGGCTGCGGCTAGCAAGGAGAGCTCCCCGATGGTGTAACATAGGGGACTAGAAATTACTGATGTGGTAAAAATATGACTGCTGGATTTAGCTTGGGAAGGCCATTGTTTAGCTGGATATTGGACAGGCAACTCTGCTTCTTCTAGAGAGGAAGAGCCTCTCAGAAACCTGGCTGATGCAGAGACGGGGAGTCAGTTCTGCTCTGTTGCAGTGCAGCAAACCTGTTGCAATGAGCAGACTAGCTTTAAGAAGTAGCTTGGGCCATTTTGGACAGCTAGCTTTGAGAAGTGGAAAGGCAGGAAGAGAGACTTGGATAGTAATGCCAGCAAGGTAAAAAGGAAGGGAATTAAAACAGCGGAGAAGAATAAGAGGACGGGGAAAGAAAAGAGCAAATGGCTTGTCTCCCTCACAATAAAGGAGGCCACAAATCTCAGGGTTTGAAATGAAATGAAAAATGAAAGCTGCTTTTTTTTTAACCAGTGTGTTTGTGTTGTCAGTATTCTAGGATGTTACTGCGGCCCAGTTGGGCTTAAGGGAGGTTATCTGGGTGTTGGGGGGGAGGGCGGGAGAGAAGAGACAGCTGCACATGGGGTAGCAGATACCTGCAGACACTTCAGGGAGTAAGAAGGCTCCGAGTTAACAGGGCGAAGACACCAGTGGAGAAGGTCAAACTCCAGACAGGGTGTGTGGGAAGGAAGAAAGACCCTCAGGGAAGAGGGACTGGGCCTACCTTGGAACTGGGGCAAAAGAAATGACCTTTAGAAAGAGGATGGACCTTGAAGGAGGATGGACTGGGCCCAGCTGAAACTGGGATGAAGACATCGTAAGTTTGAGTTCTATTTTGAAAGTCTTTGTGCAGGACTTAATCAGTTGGACCCCAAAAGTGTCCAAGATCTGGACTGTGTGGACTTTTAAAGTCTGCATGAAGGGGAAACTGAGGCAGGCCTCAGCAGAGCCGCACGTGACCAGAAAGGGGTGAATTTGGGCATCAGGATGGACCCTGTAGCAACATTCACTCAGAATTACCTGTGTTGTAAAGGCAGCTCTTTGTTCACTGCAGGCCAGATTCCGCCTTCCTTATGTAGTCTGCAGGTAGTCCCATTGATTTCAACCAGGCTAGTCATGCAGAAAGGTACTGCTGGAGGTGAGGTAAAGGGTGAGGTAAAGGGAGCAGAATTTGGTCTTGTATTTGCAGATATTTCTCCTTTCAAAGTTCTCCAGGCCAGTAGAAAGCAATTACCAGCATTATATTTCCCCCCTCATTTTCTGATAGTGTAAAGTCATAGAAGGTTAGTTGCTGTTGTCAAACAATCTTTAAATCATAACCTCATTTTTAGGAATGCTAGGAAAGAGACTTGCAAGCCAGTGTACTGGCAGCTGCCTTCCTCCCAACTTGCAACGTAAGCGTTATCTGTTCGTTTGTTATAGCAGTTCTGTGCCCTATATTTGCATCCCTTGCAAGATTTGATTTTACCGATTTAATGGCTTTTCACGTGTTTTTCTCTTGCTTAGCTATTTTGCAGTGCCATAACTGTTAAATGGAATTATCTGCTTGTAGTGAGGCGGCCAGGCACCCGACGGCCCCTGAGAGGGCGCGAACCCCAGCCCCCCTACGCCGGACTATTACACTGCTCCATTTCAGTACAGCAGCAGCTTTTAAAGCACCGTAGTTGAGGTTGTGTTTTAGAGTTCAGTTTTTTTTATTTATTTTGTAAAAAATCTCATTGAAATGGCAAAAAACAAAATACTGACTAAACCCTCAGGGCGTTTAGTGGCTCCATGAAAAATGAATGGACACCAAAAAATAAGAGTTCCAAAACCACCCTACTGGGCAATTTTTCCTCTGGATTGTCTCACTTTTTTCTGTACCCTTCTTGCAAGAAACCTACAACCTTCAGCCACCTGTTCTTGGGGATGCTCATTTTTGCTGCTCATGTACTGATTCCTAGTATAGCATTTGTACATCAGAAGTGCTTCTCTATGGAGCATTTTATAACTTTTTAGACAGCATGGAAAATGTGCCAGTGTGAACCTGCTGAATTCTCACTCCATGACAAATCTGTTGTGATGTGAACACTTTTACTTCAGTCCTTTGGAGGCTACCAAGCAGGAGAATGAGAGCTTCTCTTATTTAACAGCCCTATAGCCTTCCCTGAGCTGGGAAAGAGGTGAGCAGTTCATATGTCACCTTATATAACAATTATTGAAATTCCCATGCACTTCATTGTCTTTATTATTGACAATACCCACAAACCTCCAACCTAGAAGACAGTTTTTAAATGAGTTAGCTGAGGTCACTGCCCAGAACCCAGGGTCTCTAACATGCAAAGCCCACAACTTCCAGAATGCATGGTATGTGTAACAGTGAGTTGTGCTCATCTGTCACTGATATAAGAGCACATGAGGTCACTCTGAAGGTTTTGTTCTTCTTGGCCAGAAAGAAGGCAGTGATAAGAGTGTGGATCTATGAGGTTGCCAGAGGGACTATGAGAATCTTTTTTAAAATAAGAAATGTACCTGCTTTGGGGCCCAATCCTGCAAGGTTTAAGACATCAACACGGAAATCAATGGGAGCCAAGGATGCTCAGTACCTGTCGGTGTTGTCATCCTGCTTCTAACCTGTGATGATGCCCCAACAAGAACAGTGACATTAAATGCGGCTGCTCTTTTGGGACATCTCTGCGAAACACAAGATGCGGCATGCTAGTTATTGTGCATGGGGCTATGTTAACGACTAATTGGCCATGTGCCAGACACAAGAGAGACTTCCCCCTGATCAAATACATTGTATGGTGAGGCCAACATTTCTAAACGTGACCCGTGACTTTAGGGGCCTCAATTTTGGGGAGTCCAACTTGAGACCCCTTAAAAGGACCTGCTCTTTCAGGGGGCAGGTGCTCAGCACTTTGAGGTGTCTCCAGCTGGCCACCCAAAACCACCAGTATCGTGCTGCAAACGTGAAAGGAAGCTAATGGGGTTGCATTAGTGTAATTCAGAGCAAAGGACTGGAGTCCTGACTCTGGCATGGCTTATAGGCAGAATGATGCTCTCAAGTATACCACAGCTGCTCCGCTGATTATGGTTGCAAAGTTTGTGTGTCTGCCTTCACAGTTTTCTGCCATCCCCAGAAGATGAATGTCCCCTGGAATATTATCTCTCTATTCCAAATTTCCAACCTTCTACTCGTAAGGCAGAACTATCACTTTGCAGCTGCTGTCACAGTTGCAGTTTCCTTAGCTAAGTCCAAGTCATAAGCTCTTTGTCTGGGCTGGATTCTGAGTTGAAAGGGTTCTTTCAGGGATGTACAGGGGGTCCTGCCCGTGGAACTAGGCACGTGGAGGAAGAAGAGAAGGAGCCCGGATGGTGCAGTATGCCTTGCTTTGTGTTCTTCAAGAACACCTTTCAGTGCTCCGTGTCCACGCATGGTGGAAGAATAGGTTCAATTTTCTCCTTGAAAATCTGGACCAAGCAATGCTGCCAACACACATTCTTCTTCTCTGTCAAGCATTGGTTTAGTCTGGAGTGCAGAGATAGCTGAAAAGCAATGTGTGCTGCCAGCACTACTGCTGAGATGGTCTCTTTGTTTTTCAGGAAGGATTGCTTTTCTTCCAGATGAGTGTAGGTTTTTTTGTTGGTGGGGGAGGCAGTTTTCTGATACGCGGAGCTGTGAGACTCCATCCGCACTGGCTTCCACAGTGCTTGTCCAAAACGCGCAGAGGAGGCAGCCCTGAGCGGCTGTTGCATTCCAAAGAGCGGATGTCGGGATGTGCTTTGTTTCTGATGCCCAGCACTGATCTCCACTGGCTGGCATCTGTTCTGCTGTCTCAGGAATTATTTGTGCTTCTCATAAATAGAATCCCCTCAGGGTGGCCCTTGGTTCAGCACAGCCAAGATTCTTCCAACTGTGACGGCGTTTCTGGTACAATCTTTAATAGTTTATTTGCTCTCTCAGTTACAATGGTGGCCATTAAAACATTTGCCAAGAGTCACTGCATGGTGGTATCTGAGAAACCATAGCTATTTCCTGTTCCAGCCCATCAGCCACACCTGGGGTTACCTGTACACGGGAACTGCCAGTAAATATTGAATGTTAAGGGGTATGTTAAGAGACAGCAGAGGCCGGATTCTGCCCTTCCTGCTGCAGTGGTGGAAAGGATCGAAGAGGGGCACTCTGGGATCTGGAGCCCAAGCAGGGGATCTGGATGTCACCTGCCACACACAAAAACCAGGCTGCACACGCCTGAGAGGCAGCTCCAGGAGAATGCATTTGAGAGGATGCAGCACGCTCCCCACTTAATTCCTCCTTAGCTCTGCTAGTTGCTCTGGAAAGGGGATGGCGCCAAGGCCTGCCCTCATTCTGCCCTTCTCTGTCTTCTTTCACACAGTGACCACAGGCAGGGCCGCCCAGAGGGGGGGACAAGTGGGGCAATTTGCCTCAGGCCCCGGGCCCCACAGGGGCCCCCACGAAAATATAGTATTCTATACTATTGCAACTTTTTTTTATGGAAGGGGCCCCCGAAATTGCTTTGCCCCAGGCCCCCTGAATCCTCTGGGCGGCCCTGACCACAGGGAGGCTGTGGCCAGACTTATAACAGAGGTTCGTGTGTGTGTGTGGGGGTAGAGTGGGGAGTTTTTGTGCTTTTCCTCTGCGCATCTTTGTGCATCCTTGTGAATCTGGCTGGGTGTAGCTGCTGCACTATTGACCCCACTTCCTAGAGCAACAATGTAAGACTTTACGTGTATTACATAGGAAAGGGTAGCCGAGCCTGGCGGAGTTACCACTATTCCGTCCTGTAGACCTCCGTGGCTGAGTGGGTCCAGAACTCCAGTGTAGGTGCTAGTGCCTATGGAGACAGAATCTATGCAACTTAGGACCAGATTTTCAAGTGCTCTGCACCCACCGCTGGTGCTCAGATTTTCAGAGGAGCTTGGCTCTCATTGAGGCACCTCGATCAGGACCTGATTTTCAAAAGTGCTCAGCACCCAACACGCTGAGCTAAATTGAAAAGCTGGCTACTTATTTTGGTGCCTAAATGGTGCCTCTTTGCAAAACCTAGCCCTTAAGGTTTAATAACAAAGTATGTCCTGTTTCCTATGTAAGCCCCTGTGATACGTTCTGTAGTTTAGCTGCTGGCCCCACTTCTGTCCATTAGCTTAGCTTAATCCTCTGTTGCCAAGAACAGAAACTGTCCTGTGCTAATATATTCAAAATGCATAATTAATTGGAGCTAATGTCATGGAGGAATGAACATGTGCAAAATGGCCTTTCTAGGCATATGGGCTGGGAATATGTGCTACTTTGGCACCACGTGTAATTGAAAGATTTTCTTTTAGGACCATAGTAACATGGTAACGTGCCCTAGGAACAGTCGGCTTAAAGATATTTCTTCAGTCGTATGGAGCTGGATAAGAAAAGGACTTGGGGGTTCATAACAGAGTACAGAGCTTTTTACCTATTTAGGTCACCTGTTAAAATCCAGCCCACGTTGGAATGAAAATCAGAATTGCAGAGGCGTTCAGGGCAACATGCAACAGCCATTGAATCGGAGCCACGCTAGATGATCATTATAGACTCTTCTGGCCTAAAAATCCACGGGTCTGTTAAATAAGTTAGTTGATCCCAATGTAGTTCCTACGGGACCGGCAGCCACATCAGAAAACTCACCTTCACAATTGGCGTCGATCGTATCAGCAAGAGGCAGAGGCTGACTGGACATGGAGGCTGAATCACCTTCTTATCTCCGTTAAGTGGTCCCTTCAAAGGATAACTGAAGCATATTGCTGGGGTAGCACAAGGAAGTGTGCCCCACTCATGAACAAAATGGCAAATGAAATTTAATGTGGATAAATGTAAAGTAATGCACATTGGAAAAAATAACCCCAACGATACATACAATATGATGGGGACTAATTTAGCTACAACAAGTCAGGAAAAAGATCTTGGAGTCATCGTGGATAGTTCTCTGAAAATGTCCGCGCAGTGTGCAGAGGCGGTCAAAAAAGCAAACAGGATGTTAGGAATCATTAAAAAGGGGATAGAGAATAAGACTGAGAATATATTATTGCCCTTATATAAATCGATGGTACACCCTCATCTCGAATACTGCGTACAGATGTGGTCTCCTCATCTCAAAAAAGATATACTGGCACTAGAAAAGGTTCAGAAAAGGGCAACTAAAATGATTAAGGGTTTGGAACGGGTCCCATATGAGGAGAGATTAAAGAGGCTAGGACTCTTCAGCTTGGAAAAGAGGAGACTAAGGGGGGATATGATAGAGGTATATAAAATCATGAGTGATGTGGAGAAAGTGGATAAGGAAAAGTTATTTACTTATTCCCATAATACAAGGACTAGGGGTCACCAAATGAAATTAATAGGCAGCAGGTTTAAAACAAATACAAGGAAGTTCTTCTTCACGCAGCGCACAGTCAACTTGTGGAACTCCTTACCTGAGGAGGTTGTGAAGGCTAGGACTATAACAGCATTTAAAAGAGAACTGGATAAATTCATGGTGGTTAAGTCCATTAATGGCTATTAGCCAGGACGGGCAAGGAATGGTGTCCATAGCCTCTGTTTGTCAGAGGATGGAGATGGATGGCAGGAGAGAGATCACTTGATCATTGCCTGTTGGTCCACTCCCTCTGGGGCACCTGGCATTGGCCACTGTCGGTAGACAGGATACTGGGCTAGATGGACCTTTGGTCTGACCCGGTACGGCTGTTCTTATGTTCTTATGGACAAACAGAACACTCTGATTTCTAAGGCTAGCCATTCAGTACTTTTACAAGCGCTAGTGGTGCGAGCTGAAAGGTCAGGAAGCACGTTGTGTGGCATTTTGCTTGAATTTTCCTTCAGGACTATACGCTGAAATTTCCACCTATGGAAATAGTGGGTCAAATTCTCTGCTTGTATCACCATAGTCCAGCAGTGTTTTGACCCTTGAGAACCTCTCTTGCATTGTGCTGAATGGGCTGACATGATGGTGGTAGGGATGTGGCAATCTCCTGGACCAGGTGTCGAGATATGTGCCCTCTGAGCTGAAGTGTTAAGAGAGAGTTCACAGGGATAGGGTGGTCTCTTCAGTGATGTAACAGGCTGCTGTTTGCTTTAACCCTTAGATCAAATAAACATGGGTGATGTCATTCCACTAAAGATAGGCTCATAACCCAGAGAGTCTTTTACGACCAGGTTATTGATGCTAAACAGTTCAGCAAATTAGGCTGAAGTGCAAATGCCATGTATTATTCAGTAGACCTTTTCTTCACAGATCACAGCTATCCATGGTGTAATGTGACCATGTCCCGCTAGAACCACTTCTCTGCAAGCCAAGGACTGGAGTTGCAGGAACATCCATCAGGGCAAATGTTTTGGTTATGGTTGTTGTCTTCCAAGTGTAGTTCATAATGGGCAAAGAGGTTTAATTAATGTCTCACAGTAATGGGTCTGTTTATAAAGAAAGAATGTGCTATAAAATTAGGCAATGCATAATGAAATGTACCTCCTAATGGCTAGGCTGGCATTTTAAGTGATCAGTAAATCACTTAAATATTAAGACCTTCTTGAACAAGGATAATAAAGTAAGACATTTGGAAACAGCAGATACTGGTACTCACAATTATCTACTAAATAAAACATTTTTATTGTGATCATAGTGTTAATCACAGAGAGATAAAGCAGAGAGATAATATGGGACAATGGGAACTTATAGGCATGGAATATTACTTGCTGAAAAAAGGTATTTCAAAAGATTCTTTAAGGCCAGAGTCAACAAAAAGGCAAAAACGTTTTCTCAACTTGCTGTAATCTGTTCCTTAGATGAGCAAGAGCAGAAGACAAAAGTTAGTTATTTAGAAAAACTCATTCTCCGACGTACTGTAGACCAAGCATATTCCCCACATAGCACTAAAACGACTTCAGCACGGAGCGGAGATATGATTAATGACTATTACTTTGAAACATTTCAAGTAGCACTTTGAAAACCTTCTCAGCTGCTTCCATATTTTAAATCCGAGTCAGCCATAATACAGATTTCACAGTTTACCCTGCTAATGGATGCAAGAAGGATTTGCAAGTAGTTGTAAAGGTCTACACAATGAAATACTAGATATCATATTGCTGATTATAATGGGTTGTAGTAACAGAATCCCAGGTCTCCACTGAAAGAATCTTTTTGACACTTTTGGAAGTGAAATGAGATTTTAATGAACTCAATTAGTTCCAAATGATGGATGATTTTCAAGTTAAATATACAGAAACTAAATGGTTGGTATGAGACATAAACTGTTTGCACAAGGCTGCAAGTGGATTTTGTCCTGGGCTGGTAAACTTTCATAGCAGCATTGAAAAGGTGTCTGTGAGAGAGACTGTATCTGTGGGGCTCTGATCCTGGACCCCATAATACAAATAATAAATGCGAAAGAGATTCTCCTCTATATCAGTCTTAGCATGTGTGTGCAACGTGCCGCAGGTGGCATGTGACCAGGATTCATCACTGAATTGGGTCTGCTGGTTGGATCATTAGCTTTCCTGGCCTGGGCTGGGTACTGATGGGGAGTGCGACATGAATGCTGATCCATGCCCCATTCTAGATCAGTGCAGCTCCAGAATTAGGCACAAATATTATTGCTCTTTTTTAAAAGCTTTATTCTCCAAAAGTTAAATGTCAACTTTAACTTTTTACAAAGAACTATCAGACAGCCAGATCCGTTCCTTCAAATAACCCAGCCACAATAAAAAACATAAATAAAAATATACAATAGTAAAATTGTTTATATATTTTCAAAGCACCCTGATGAATTTCCATTAACCTGGATGAATATTTTAAGTGCCTCTTTCCCTTTTACATTGGTAAGATTAGTAAGCCCCATAATATTTGCAAGTTTCATCTGTTCCTACATTCTCCATAATCCTGTTCAGGAGGTAATAAACATTGGAAGTGTGGTAAGATCTCTGATAAGTGACTTTGGGGGGTGGGTAGGGTGAGCCTATATCCCGATTTTATAGGGACTGTCCCGATTTTTGGGTCTTTTTCTTATATAGGCTCCTATTACCCTCCACCCCCGTCCCAATTTTTCACATTTGCTGTCTGGTCACCCTAGGGGTGGGAGGGAGGAGAAACTGGCATCATAGTTTTCATAATTGTGTCTCTGTGATTTCTGCAACTAATTATGCAATTATAGCTTCTGACCCTCACTTCAGATACCAAGGAAGGAGGGAAAAACACTCTGATCATGCCCAAGGAGGAACAGAATCCAGCTCATGCTTTGTTGTGTAATGGGCAAGAAGTAAAAACCTATTTGGATCACCATGAATATGTCTCCATATCTACCCAAAGAGCAGAGCTGTTGCTGACTTACAAAGGTGCCCTTTCTATAGTCACTTTTCAGAGCAGAACTGCACTGTAAGGAAGTGTTTATCCAATGGCAACTTTCATTTTGGATATCATTGCTGTGTATCGTACGACTAATGTACACAGCCAACCGCATTAGTTCAGAGCGCTGGATTTCGAGATGAACTGACATACATCTCATCTGAGATTCTGTTCGTGGCAGCATAAGCTGCGCTAAAATAGCAACTGACCCTTAGAAGCTGACAAAGGAACACTTCAGACAAGAATAAGTAATTTATTCTGATTAGTGCTGACTGCCTGTCAAACGTCAACCTAACTACTCCCCATCTTTGGCACCTAAGAGGTCGGGGGGGTTGCCCTCAGCTCCTGCAGGATTCATATTAAATAACAAAATGACAAAGCAGGTTTCACTGGGAGGAGTAGTACAGTGAGCCATTAATAGCAATGGGTACTTGAAGAAGAAATATTTCTCAGTGCATTGGGTAATTTGTGGTTGGATATTTTGACCTTTTTGCACCACACTGTTAATAGAAAATATATTTTTTTTGTAACTAGTCATTTTATTCAGAAGAAGTTGCCAGGTGATGTTAAAAATATACCAGCTTATATTTCCTGTACAAATAAACCCTCTTAATAATTAATATTCTTGCCCCGCGGCCTTGATAGTTATCAAAGCTTTGAATGGGAGGAAGTTCTGTGCATCTCTGCATAGCTGTGAAGAATGACAAAAATGTATGTAACCTTACAATCGGCAGCACTTTCCTTACCCGCAACTGTATGGAAAGTCTCCATAAGGTTACTTGTGCAAATGCTGAAGGTGAAGCTGTCTGGCACCTGTGAAAAGGGGTGTATTTTTAAAAAATGTTACTTTCTGCTCCCTGCAGTAGGCAGAAAGTAAGACGTGCCATCCAAGTGCAATTAGACAAAGGTATTGTATAAAGGCGAGCTAGCCAAAGTCCATGAAATTCAGTTACAGAACTCCCTGTGACATCAATGGTGCAGGTTTGTGCCCATTGGAATCACACAGATAAGTTCCCCCTGAGGCTGTTGAGTGGGTAAAGAACTTACTCATATTTCAGCTACCCAACTCTCCCACTCATTCACCGGCAACAGCTGGAACTCTTATTGTCCTGTGCTGCACGGAGCACGTGAATAATAGTTGAGCTAGGAATAGGAAATCTTTAAGAGGACATGGGTCACATGCATGGTGGACAGAAATATAACCGGTCAGCAGTTAAGTGCCAAGTGCGTTTTTCATTATTGTGTTTGCAAGGTTGTTTGAATTCTTTCATTCCAACTGAGTTGAGTGCTTGAGGTATTGAATACCCTGGTTTCTGTTAGGGACATCTCACTAGGTTAGGTTCCCCCTTCTATTATGTGACTGTGGTACTTTCAAACCCACTCCAGTTGCTAGACTCTATGGAAAAGCTACGCCAGTCCTTATTTTCTCTTTGTAAATATGCAGACATAGGATGTTCTGTTTCTGAAATAACGAATAGGGCCATTGGGTAAGGGGCATTATTTTTAGGGCAAACCTTTTATATCCCAGTGTTCCTAGCTGTTCTGAAAAATATAATACCTAGCTCTTATATAGCATGCTTCCCTGGTAGATCTCAAAGCACTTTGCAAAAGAGGTATGCCTAGAATCCCAGAAGGGTAGGTATGGAAGGGCCCTCAAGAGGTCCTGCCTGCGCTGAGGCAGGCTTAAGTATACCTAGACAATCCATGACAGAGAGAGTCATTGTTATTCCTGTTTTAAGATAGGAAAATGACTCGCCCATTGTCACACAGCAGCTAGTGGCTGAGCTGGGACTAGATCCTAGGGCAGTGTGTCACATACTAGGCCATGCTACCAGCCCTATCTAGAGCCATAATTTGGCCCAAGATCTCAGCAATGGTCTATGCGCAAGTCATGCAGGAGGGCTTCAGTTTGGAAGGCTGAGGATTTCCTGTTCAAAGGCTATATTTTTATCCATGTATTATTACAGTAGTGCCAAGCCCCCGAGTTGGGGATCAGATCCCCACGGTGCTAGGTGCTGTACACACACAAAAGAAAAGATGGACCCTGTCTCAACGACCTTACAATCCAGACAAAGATTGTGGAATGTTTTTCCCCGGGATGGGTGGGTTCCTCTCTAAGTCTTGAGCATCTCTATGGCTTTCTCCTGAGTTTCCATCGCCATCCAACTTGGGCCCTGCAGCAAGGAAACTTCAGAATTAGAGCAGGTCGAAAATCTCTTTCCTCCTTCCCCCATTCCCCATCCCTCCCAAAAAAGCTTCAAACAAAACGTTTATCTTTTGTAGGATGATTTGAAGTTATCTTCCCCCCGCCCCCAACCTTTTGATTTAAATGAAAAAAGTTTGTTTATTTTTTTGGTTTTCAAAAACCAAACTGAGTTTCTGTTTTCGGTTTCCAGATTTGCTTTCCCCCCATTTTTTTTCCAGAGGGAGTGAAAAAGTAAAATAGGGAAGGGAATCCCCTCAAAAATTAAAAAAAGAAAAGAAAAGAAAATGCAACAAGAAATAAAATACAAATTTCTACTCTTTCAACTTCCCATAGAAAAAAACCCATTAAACAACATTCTCATGCCAAATATTTAGTTTTTGACAAAATGACATTTTGGGCTGGTTTTGCTATGTCCCAACTGAAGTTTCCCAGAAATTTCCATTACAGGAAAAATTGACCATTTTGTCCCATAAAAAAATTGATATTTAGACTTTTGGGATTTTTTTTTAAAATATCAACAGAATTTTGCACAGGATGGAAATTCTGAGTTTTGACCAGCTCTCACAACAGATTTCATGGTAAATGTTCAGCGCATAACTTCTGAAAAAGACTTTACTGGCTGAGAATCATAGAATTGTAGGACTAGAAGGGCCCTCGAGAGGTCTTCTAGTCCAGGCCCCTGCACTCATGGCAGGACTAAGTATTATCTAGACCATCCCTGACAGGTGTTTGTCCAACCTACTCTTAAAGATCTCCAATGATGGAGATTCCACAACCTCCCTAGGCAATTTATTCCAGTGCTTAACCACCCTGACAGTTAGGAAGCTTTTCTTAATGTCCAACCTAAACCGCCCTTGCTGCAATTTAAGCCCATTGCTTCTTGTCCTATCCGCAGAGGTTAAGAAGAAACATGTTTCTCCCTCCTCCTTGTAACAACCTTTTATATACTTGAAAACTGTTATCATGTCCCCTCTCAGTCTTCTCTTCTCCAGACTAAACAAACCCAGTTTTTTCAATCTTCCCCCATAGATCATGTTTTCTAAACCTTTAATAATTTTTGCTGCTCTCTTCTGGACTTTCTTCAATTTGTCCACTTCTTTCCTGAAAAGTGGCACCCATAACTGGACACAATACTCCAGTTGAGGTCTAATCAGTGCAGAGTAGAGCAGAAGAATTACTTCTTGTGTCTTGCTTACAATCACTGCAGTTAAGTATTTTTATTATTTTGTAGTACATGTAAGTGTGCTGGGTGCTCCACAACGGACACTATGTTCCAGCCCCATAGACCTCACAGAGTCTAAATCATGGGCACAAATGACAGGTGAGGCATGATATACACCTAGAAAGGGCATCAGCAAGGTAGGACGTGGGATACAGGTTGAGGCTTACGCAGCCATTCGGATGTATGTCCTGATGGTATAAAGGGAGTTTTTGTTGCTTTCAACAAAGTTTGGCATTTGAGTACAGAGTTAATGCAGAACTGCCAACCCTAAGTGATACAAATCATGAGATTTTAAAAATTAATTTTGGCTTCTTTTTATTTGCCTTTTTGTTTCTGAACCTCTAGGATTCATGTTTCCAAGCTTTTCTCTGCAACCACAAGGGCTGGAAACTTAATTTTAGTGAAAGCTGTGAGTCTTCTGTAATCCCAAGACTCCAGGAGCTGGGGGAAAAAATCAGATGATATGAGACTTCCGATAAAATTATGAGAGTTGGAAAGTGTTAATTTCACTAAAAATACACTTAACTCTTTTAATACTGTAAACCCCAACCAAAGAAATCCAATCACGCAGAATCTGAGTGGAAGGAGCTCTAGCGTGAAGGTGTTTTTGCTAGAAGACAGGACATTGTAAGACTTGCAATGGGTTTGAAGAAAGCAGGAACTGAAAGACAGAAATCAAGGTCCTTAATGCAGCCTTCTCTGCTCTACCCTAGTACCACGGAGCTCTTCAGTCTATTAGATTGTTATTATTAATCATACCTTCCCTACAGAAGAGATTCTAATTGGCTTGTGGAGATAGAATTTTTGTTTTTTCTCAGAGTAACTTTTTTGCCCCCTCTTCCCACTTGTTGTGTTTGTGACAAAGTTTCCAAGTACAAATGAAGTGACCCTAGTCAAGCAATAAAGAAACAAATACTCAACCAGCTATTTCCCTGTCTGACAGTTGGTATGCGAATGCTTCACTGGCTTTACTGTTTAGCCGTGAAACCTTCATCATAAGTGTCATTTGGCTTTAACTTTGCAGTCAGGTAATTATAGTGCTGTGCTTATTAAAAACAGACTCCATCACAGAAGACGTTGACTGATGTTGGTTGGAGTTCCAACGTGACAGCCAAGTAGGATGAGCAAGTGCAGTGCGGTGCTAAAGACATTATATTGCAAATGCTGTTTATTCTTTGTCAGCTCTAAACTATGCAGTAAATAACACATTAGAAAAGAGATCCAGAAATAACATTAGGCTAAAATGGAACCATCAATTATTCTCCTTACTTCAGCTTTTAGAAGAATCTTTTTTTTTTTTACCCTGCAGTATTTGCGCTTTTCACTTAATTTGTTAATTGCTTTTTTCCCCTTGGCTCCTCTGTTTTGCTCCAATGCCTATAAATCATCTTAACGAAAGATAAAATATTTCTCTTATGAAATGAGTATAAAACAATATTTAAGTAAATTTCCTTTTGCATACAAAGCCAACTTTTTCTAAGTCCTAGGTCTAAAGGTTCTACATATGCTGAGACCAAGCCATCTAAATCCTTTTCCAAGTCATTGTGGAGGGCTTTGTTATTTCGCTTTTAAAAAAAACAAACTCACCCTCCAAATATTTACTTTAAAAATCACAGCACCGGGGCTGATCCAGGGTTCCTGTGACTAGCGCAGCTCCTCACAGCCATGCAGAAGATTCCAGAACAGGTTCAGATTTCACTTCCAGCAGTGTCCATCCAGAATGAGTTCAGATCCTTCAATGGAGATGCATCCCTGTAAATCCAGAGTAACTGGAGAGCAGAATTTGGCTGTTGGGGAGAGCTCCTGGATCCTGATTCTCACTCTGCAGGCCAACATGGACTGGGTGTGCTGTTAGCATGCTCAGCCCACGTGGGCAAAGATGGTACAGCAAAAGCTGCCTACCCTGAAGCCACAGGGGGGACCCACTAATGCTGGTGTGATGTTTACAGCTTCGGCACCAGGTGGGGTGTAGTGGCTGCTTGCTGACAGAGCTCAGTAAGTGATCACTTGCTCTCCCTGTAGAATATAGGAGCCTCCCGTTTTATCCCCACACTGGGTGGGTCAGTGCAGCTTCCCCGGTACCTTCAGGAAGCCTGCGTCCACTAGTCCTCTAACACTCTCCATAGACACAGCAGCTCTAATTCAGATCTCATTTACGGTACACCAGTGTAAACCCGGACGAAGAGAGCTCAGAATCAGGCCTGTTCCCTATCTCCTCCTCAGCCCTTCCCTCGGCGGATTGCATTCCTTCACGTTCCCAGTCCTGGGCAGGGCAGCAGAGGGGCCCTGACTGAATGGCTTTGCAGAAGGCCCGCAGAGGTGCTGGGACCCACCTTCCATGAGGATGGAGGAGCACACGACCTGTCTAGCTAGCAGCAGAACAGCGCCGGTGAGTTCTCTTTTCCACTGAAACATTTTCCTGCCAAAAATAGGGTTTGGTCCAGGGCGAAATATTTTTTGGGGGAATTTTGTTTGATGGGTTTTTTCTACGGGAAGTTGAAAAATAGAAAATTTCATTTTATTTCAAGCTGCATTTCTATTCCATTTAACATTTTTGGAGGGAGGCAGTAGGTGGGATTTCCCTCCCCTTCCAGAGAAAAGGGGGAAGGCAAATCCAGAAACAGGAAATAGAAATGCATTTTGGTTTTTGAAAACAACTAAAAAACCAAAAACTTTTGGATTCAAATCAAAAGTTCATATGAGCTTCAAAGCTTCCTATGCAAACTAAACGTTTTAAATGGAAAATGTGTTAGATGATTTTTTGGGGGGAAGGGATAGGAACTGGGAACAGACTCTGCCGGTGTGTAGAGTTATGGACATGCTTGTTTGGAACTAACCCCAATAACATCTCATTGCCTACACTTGGGACTTCTGGTCTTCTGCTTTCTGTCCATGTGACAAGAACCAGGGGAGAGGGTGAAGGGAATCCCTCTAACACTAACTCCCATTGGCTACTAGGCACCTAACTGCATCTTTAGACCTTTAAAAACTTAGACCTAAAGACCTTTAAAAATCTGGTTCTTTGTGTTAATAGGTAGGGGTAAAGTTTGGGGGCCCATCCACCTTGCCCCTGACTTAAATGTGGTATTTTAAATACCACGTATTTCCCTTCCCATTCATTTTGCAGTGCGGCCACTCAATGTACAGTGTTGATTCACCTTTGCAACCCACTCTGATGCCCTTTTGCTTTGCAAGGATACATGCACATGCTCCTCAGAATAAGGGACAGGGGTACACGTGGCTCTTTTCCCTATTCCCCCACAGTAACAGACCTTCCATCGTACTGCAGCATTCAGAAGGATCGCCAACTGATGCACTCTGAAGACGGCGGATATGAAATCTGAAGAGTAGCAGAAAGTCACTGGTATCACTGCTCTACAGCCAAAATGCTTCTGAAATAAATGTAGTCAAACTTTACTAATTCTGGGTCACTGAGAACGAAAATGATGCTTAAAATTGTTGATTGGCTCTAGTTTTCAAGATATGCTATTGGGTCAGTATATACGACCCTTGACTTGGGAATGGCGGAGGATAAGTGAGTTATAAAGGGAAGGGATCTCAATTTAAACTAGAAATGACTAAAATACATCTTTGACTGGATCTATGAATAAATCTATGACTGGGTTTGGACAGTACTTGCTTTTTAGGCAAAACAATGAATGATGCAATCTGAAGCTGGTATTGCGTCATACATGATATGAATTGCATCATGTTATTCCTAGAAGTCATGGATGATGCAATCATAACGAAGCTTACATCACTCTGCTGAACAAATTGCCCTATATCAGCTCTAGAAATCATACAGTGTCGTGCTCTCTTATTTGTCAGTGTTTGATTTTGCAAAGGGACACATTTCTGTTTAGCCAAAGTGAGCAGAGATGCCTCGTACTTGTGTGAACAGTGCAGATAACTTCTGCTATGTTTGTGGTGAAGTGACTTTTGCATCACAAAAGTGCAGTATAACCACTATGGTTAAGAAAGCCTATCACCTTTATTTTGGCTGCAAAATTGGAGATCAGGACAAGAGGTGGGCCCCACACACATGCTGCAACACTTGTGCAACAAATCTTCGCCAGTGGTTGAACAGGAAAAGGAATTCTATGCCTTTTGCAGTGCCAATGATTTGGAGAGAGCCAACAGATCATACCAGCAATTGTTACTTCTGCATGGTGCCTCCAGTTGGGAAAAGTGTGTCAAAGAAGAAAAAGTGGACTGTGCATTATCCAAACATTCCATCAGCTATATGCCCAGTACCCCACGGAGAAGGACTGCCGGTTCCTGATGCACCAGAATCATTCTCACTTGAGTCAGACGAGGAAGAGGATGAAACTTCTGGTCCTGAACCATCAATGTCACAGGACCCACATTTTCTCCCATCCTCCTCCTCTGAACCACACCTCATAACACAAGGTGAACTGAATGACCTTGTCAGGGATTTGGAACTACCCAAGAGTAAGGCAGAGCTGTTGGGCTCCAGACTACAGCAGTGGAATCTCCTGGCAGGTGATGTTAGGGTTTCCATGTTCCGTGACCGTCAAAAGGATCTTGTCCCATTCTTCTTCATGGAAGGTGATCTTGTAGCCTGCAACAACATCAAAGGTGTGATGGCAGCCCTCAACATCGTTCACGATCCAGATGAGTGGAGACTGTTCATTGATTCATCGAAGACGAGTCTTAAAGCTGTTTTACTGCATAATGGCAATGTTTTGCCATCAATTCCAGTTGGTCATGCAGTCCATATGAAGGAAACCTATGACAACATGAAACAACTTTTGAGGTGCATAAACTATGACCAACATCAGTGGCAGCTTTGTGGCGATTTGAAGGTTGTTGCTCTCTTGCTTGGTCTGCAGACTGGATACACAAAGTACTGCTGTTTTCTCTGAGAATGGGATAGTCGTGCAAGAGATTCCCACTACATCAAGAAAGATTGGCCACTCCGACAGTCATTGGAGCCTGGGAGGAAAAGTGTTCAGCATCCACCACTTGTTGAATCAAAGAAGATTTTGTTACCACCCTTACACATCAAGCTGGGTCTGATGAAGAACTTTGTCAAGGCCATTGACAAAACACAAGCAGCTTTCAAGTACCTCCGTGGAAAATTTCCAAGGTTAAGTGAAGCTAAGATAAAGGAAGGTGTCTTTGTTGGTCCTCAGATTCGTGAACTTCTTCGAGATGATGCATTTGACCATGCACTGCGTGGCAAGGAAAAGATGGCCTGGAAAGCCTTCCAGTTAGTGGCAATAAATTTTCTCGGAAACAACAAGGCAGACAACTACAGGTTGTTGGTGGAAAACCTCCTCAAGGCATACAAAAGCCTTGGTTGCAACATGTCACTAAAGATACATTTTTTGCACTCTCATCTAGATTTTTTTCCACCGAACTGCGGAGCAGTGAGCGACGAGCACGGCGAGCGATTTCACCAGGACATTGCAACAATGGAGAAACGCTATCAGGGCAAATGGAGCCCATCAGTGCTTGCAGACTATTGCTGGACAGTGACAAGAGATGCTCCATTTAATGAATACAAGAGACAAGCCAAGAAGCGCCGAGTAGACACTGAATAGGACTAAACTATGTACATAATAGTTTTTTGCCTTTTGTTTCATAATAAATTTTATTTATATAACCCTTTTGCTGATTTTTAAAGTGTTACATAAACAGGACAGGTGAAATATTATCATGTAAAGCAACCATAAACACATGAAAAGACCTAGGTTTACAATTTATGATTAAAACTCTACTATCTACACAATATACATAGACATAAAATGTAAAAACTTAAATATCTTAGAAACAGTAGCCAATCAGTTGTTTTAATTGTCATATTTGAATTCAGCACATCAAAATACATAATAAATTATACATTTTATCTCTGAAGCAGACGACTTCTCAAAAATTGTAGACCAGTGTATTCTGCAAAGGACAGCGTCATGCTCTATCTTGGTGCTTTCCCCAAGGCTGGCTCCAACTTGCTTTCCCATGCCCACTTCAAGCACCGGGACAGTAGTACTGCATGTAGGGGGGAGGGATAGCTCAGTGGTTTGAGCATTGGCCAGCTAAACCCAGCATTGTGAGTTCAATCCTTGAGGGGGCCACTTAGGGACCTGGGGTAAAAATCTGTCTGGGGATTGGTCCTGCTTTGAGCAGTGGGTTGGACTAGATGACCTCCTGAGGTCCGTTCTAACCCTGATATTCCATGATTCTTAAGTAAAATGGTTAATCCAAAGCATGTGGTGAAGATATGTCTCCCCAACTGTTCCACCCTCTGGCGCTCTTTGAAAACTGGAGGAGTGGATGCCATATTGTTAGAACACTAATACACCCTTCTACTTTCATTGCTTAATAATAGGAAGCTTCTTTACTGTGGTTCATTTTAAAATATTTGTATTGGGGATTTTCAGTGTGAAATCCAACAATTATCCTAAGAGCTGAGCCACCAGGTTCCTTGGGCAGACAAATGACATATGAAGTGGTGCGGTAAAATCCATACACTTGCTCAGGATGAGATTTCCCGCCTGCAGAGGGCCAGCACAATGCCTAGGCATTGCTCAGGTCCTCTTTTGGCCCAACCTACAAAAATCCCCATAAAATTGAAGCTATAGAAAGGGGACATTCTGCCAAGAGCTGGATTCTTTAATCTCATTTCCTCTGCCCTATCTCTGATAGAAAAGGCACGTGCTTTTTTTCCTGTGTTAATGAATGCATTACATTCCTACCCAGGGTTGAGCGAACCTCACCCATTGTCCCAGGGGGACATGGCGCTGCACGCAGGGGAGTAGGAACTTGCCCTCACACCCTAAGCCTCCTGATGGGGGGCAGGGGATGGGTGGGGAATGGGAAGAGCCTTCACAGGAAACTGGATTCGGCATTGCCTGTTTCAGGGTTTTCTACAGCACCCCATTTCTGCAGTGCTAAGCACTTCCCAGGTTAAAGTAGACCACAGCAAGCTCCCCGGTGGAATGTCGTGGAATTGTCTGCTCCCCGTGGCCCCAGTTAGAGGCCAGCCTGTTTCAGGAGGCAGTGTAGCCCAGTGGCTATAGCACTGTGCTAGGACTCAGAAGAATGGGGTTCTATTCTCAGGTCAGCCACTGATCTGTTGGGTGACCGTGGGCAACTTGCTGCTCTGGGCCTCAGTTTCCCCCGCTGTACAAGGGGAATAATGATACTGGGCTCCTTTGAGATCAAAGATGAAAAGTGCTACACAAGAATTAGGTATTATTTTTCTATATACACATT
Source organism: Emys orbicularis (assembly GCF_028017835.1). Lineage (NCBI taxonomy): Eukaryota > Metazoa > Chordata > Testudines > Emydidae > Emys > Emys orbicularis. Next base: position 6,491,876 of record NC_088686.1, on the reverse strand, counting down.
TAAATATTGTTCTAGTTACAATGGGAAAAACCTTATCAAAGAAGTCCTTGTAAGCATGCCCTAAAAGTGGCCAAACTCCATGTTTATTTAGTCTCCGGTAGTTCATTCCATGGCCAAGTCCCCTTTTTCTCTGGCCCTTTGTCCTGCGCTACGCAAGCTGTGCAAAGGAAACAGACTGAAATGTAATATCCTTAAAGGCAGTTCTAAGCAGACCAGTGGTGAGGGGAGCTTTGGGGCCTGGCGAAGGAGGGATGGGGCAGGGGAGCTGGGATCTGTTCCTTTATAGTGCAAAGGAGGTTCGGAAGGGAAGGTCACAGCAGCAGGAACCCAGTGGCACGTCCCTTCCTCCTGATGCCCCCAACATCCCCACCATACCAGCTGATTTAGAACTAGAATGAAGCCTACTGCCACGGCACGGACTCTGCCCCCCATAAGGATAACGCAGGGGGTTGGCAGCTGCAGAGGGCACAGAGCAGGCCATTTGCAAGGGATTTCACACCCCCTTCCCATGCCTGGAAAGGGAAAGAGGAGTAGACCTAGCCCCCACCCTGAGAGCAGGGGCGTGATGCGATGCCACTTGGAGTTTGTGGGCAGCGGCCTGTTCCCAGCAGCAGCAGCCTAGGTTTTTTAGCCAAACAAACCAACCCAAACTCTTGGCTGCAGGTTTAAAAACATGCACGGCCATAAAAATCAAACTCGTAAATATTGATATTTGCCACCCAAACTGAAATCAGAGCAAAGTCCAGCTCTGCCAAGCCCTGGGCATAGCCAAGTTGTTAATGATGGAATTTTGATTCACAGGCTACTCTGCAATTACAGAGCAGAAATGGAGGCCAAGGCCTTGGTCAAGATGATACATGTATTGGAACAGCCTATTACCCCAAGAGACTGCTCGCTAGGAGAGATCTCTCCTCACAGACACACACGCAGAGAAGATGGGCCTGAACCAAGACCCTCAATCCAAATCTCCCCACACTTCATGGAGTAGAGCAGATTCAGATCTGAATCCAGCTCCCAACGTAGCAACTCTATGCTCTTCCTTGTAGACTCTTCTATGGCACTATCTGAGCCCCTTCCTGTAGCGCATTAAGTGATGTGACCAACAGCTGTCATGGGTGGGTTGTCAATTTTTCCTGTAATGGAAATTTCTGGGAAACTTCAGTTGGGACATAGCAAAACCAGCCCAAAATGTCATCCCAGCTCCATCCATCTCTGGTGTCCACAGTTCAAGAAGGATGTTGTTAAATTGGCGAGGCTTCAGAGAAGAGCCATGCCAATGATTAAAGGGTTAAAAACATGCCTTATAGTGATGGACTCAAAGAGCTCAATCTATTTAGCTTAATAAAGAGAAGGGAAAGGGGTGACTTGATTATAGTCTATAAGTACCTATGGGGGAACAAATAGGGGATAATGGGCTCTTCAATATCGCAGAGAAAGGGATAAGACGATCCAATGCCTGGAAGTTGAAACTAGACACTTTCAGCCTGGGAATAAGATGTACCTTTTTAACAGTGAGAGTAATTAACTATTGGGACATTTTACCAAGGGTCGTGGTGGATTCTCCATCACTGGCCATTTAAAAATCAAGACGGGATGTTTTTTATAAAAGAGATGCCCTTGGAATTATTCTGGTAATGTTCTATGACCAGTGCTATGCAGGAGGTCAGACTAGACAATCACAATGGCCTCTTCTGGTCTTGGAATCTATGAATCATGAGTGAAGCCCCCAAAATAATTATTTTTTTTAAAAATTGGGTTCTCTTTATTTGCCTTCTGGTTTCTTGGGATACACTGAAGTCGAATTATCAAGCTTTTCTTCTCAGCTATGAAGGATAAAAAAAATCACTTATTTCTTTTAAAAAAATATTCAGAGCTGGGGTTCCCCTACGATCTCTTGACTCCAGCATCTGGGGCGTTAAGAAGACGACCAGATACAGTCATAAAATCCCAAGAGTTGGCAAAGCTGCAGAATACTGAGGAGGCCGAGTTTTGTATGCAAGCCACACATACTCAGTGACTGCAGAATAGGGCTCAGTATATGTGCAGGAATCCAGTTTATTGGCACAATGCTTCTCACTTTGGGGGAGGGCAGGTTGTCCCAAAAGTACACTCTTTTTAAGGGGATAGTCTTGATAAATGCACCTGAGGCAGTTTCCCCACCATGATACGCACCTTTTCACGTCTTCAGGCCTGGTCCTCCTTCCTTTGAACTCAGTAAGAGGCAAAGGCAGGGCTCTGATACTATAATATACACACCCAAAAGGAATAAAGTACCAATGTGTTTCTGGTTCCTTAATCACTAAGTAGTGACAAGAGTTAATGGTCCCAGCAGTTTTCCAAGCAAATGTTCCTTGATGTGCCATTTTCTGTGCATCTCCATGAGAGATATGAATTAAGAAGTCACTTTTTGTGACATGCCTCCCCAATTATTTATGGTAACGTCTGAGAAGGCAGAATCTAATAACTCAGGAAACCAGCTGGGAAGTAAACGAACAAATACAGTTTTTGTCTACCAGTATCTGTGTGTGTGTATATGTGTGTGTGGTGTGGTGGTGGTGGGGAATCAAATGTTTTCTGCCAGGGTAGTTGATGATACAATATTTCTCTGTAGGTCCATCCTCATATTTCTGACTGGCTAAGCCAGGGTTGGAAAAGTAAATAGAAAGAATGAGAAATTTCTTCCACAAAAGTGTTCAAGAAAATGTTTTTTTCAACTGAGAGCAAGGCAGGCCTTGTGGCTAAGACACTGCACTGGGACTCAGGAGATCTATATTCAGTTTCTGGCTTCACCACTGACTCACTGTGTGTCCTTTGGGGGAAGTCACTTCATATTCCTGTGCCTCAATGGGGATTAGAATACTTCCCTTCTCCCACCCTCTGCCTCTTTCAATGGTAAGCGCTTTGGGACAAGGACTGTCTCTTAGTGTGTCTCTACAACTCCTAGCAGGGCAGAGCCCAGATTTTGGATGGGGCTGGTAGGTGCTACTTTAATACTTAATAATCTTATTTTATTGCAAAATTGTCAGGCCAAGGCAGTATTAAAGTGTATTCTTCCTTAATTACAGGCCTGAGTAGAGCAGTCTATTTTTGCTTCTTGCCATTAAGCTCGCTCCTCAATGGTTAAAGGCTAGAGTATTACCCTTCAGCATGTTGCACAGTACCTTGAGGTGTGAGAAGAAGGGTGCTTCTGGGGGGGAATAGCTACATGCCACCTCTTACTGTCTGAGCTGTATCCTAGAAACACACTCTAGGATACAGTTCATGTTCAGATTTATAACCTTGCAGAAAATAAATACTTTAAAACTATCCAATTATCCTGTTTGCATATGACCTGGTTTTCCATAAATGCAAATATCCAGCAATTGCTATTAGAACTATTTGTTAAATTCATAAGCTAAGTGTCTTCTCCCAAAATTTGGAAAGAGGAGCAGTACTGACCCGCCATCGCCATTTTAGAATCCTCCCTCCTAAATGACCCATCTCCTGTTCTATTTTTCTCTGTTATTATTTTATTTTGTATTGCAATAGTATTAGGGACCTGAATCATGGACCAGGGCCCCATTATGCCACACATTACAAAGACACAATCCCTACCCTAAGTCACTTGCACTCTAGATACAAGACAGGAGACTACAGGTAGATATAATGTAACCTTTGGGAGGGCTAGAGTTTACTTTACCACCCCTCTCGGAGAGCTTCAGCACAACTCCTATAGAAAAGCACATGGAGAGGCAGAACTCAGCCATTGGAAGATTTTCAGCAAGGATTGCACAGAGTCAATATCCTCACAATCGAGTCCAAAAAGAACAAGAGAAATGAACTGAATTCTAAAGTACCAACTTTATAAAATGTTATAATAATAAAAACACCTAATATTAACGTAATTCCTACTAAATAACAAGGCTACTTCATAACCCACATGCATTATCTTCACAGTTATACATAAATATAAACAAAAGAAACAGATTCAATCTAAACAGGTCAGTCCCCATGACCACACCGTGAGAAGAAAGTCAGAGTTTCAAAAACGTAGGTTGAGTTCACCTGAGTTGGTTAGTCTTTGTTCATCATCTCTATACAGTCCGCTGCGTCAAAAACACTGCAGCAATATCTTCCCTCCTCTTGCTTGCAGAAATCTCCAACTGGACGCACACAGATGCTTTCTCCTCCTCTGCTGGACTAGGAAATCACTCCATTAGCTAGTCAGCTAACTAATTAACCGACCAGTCAGAATTCAGTAAGTAAATGAAATAACCCTGTTGATGAGTTGGTGAGCCAGACTGGTTAAGACAATTTGACTAAAATCAAACAATATTCAAGGTATATAATTAAAATGAAAGACATTAGCTCCCCCTGCCCTGACTCAGCCATTTCCCCTTTCTATAACGAACACTGCTAAGGCTTCCTGCTGGAAAGTTAGCAAGAGCACGACGCAGCTGCAAAATGCGTCAGTGTTAGGGGAAAACAATCTGCGTTCTGCTCCGGCGGCTCAGCTCCTCCCACGTCCCCCCACCTACACAGCACATATGTCCTTTTGTAAAGCAGCTGCCCTGACTACTTGCCCTCAGTGGAGTCTGAGTCCAGCTACAGGGAGCCTAATGAGTATGCCCACAACTGCCACACCCAACTTCAGAAACTTCCCGGCGTGGAGAGCTCATTATGCATCTGCAGAGCAACAGTGACCCAGGCCCAACTCGTTTCTCTCCCTCCCTTCTCTCTCAATCTCCTCAGGAGACATCTGCCTATTAGGCTTGCGGGTTGCAGTAGCACAAGGAGATGATGAGATGACAACAATCGTTTCTTCTCATGCTCTAGTCGCTATGTCCATGTTCACAGTGTATCATGGCAATGAGCCAGATGCTAAGTGTTGACACGGTCTCTATTTCCTGGGGCAAAGGACTCCAGTTGCATGAGTGGGGCCTTCAGGCAGCAGTGATTTCTTGAGTTCCTGTGCCAAATGTATGACATTCTGCCACAGGTACGTTAGGTGATTGGTGCCTCATCCTTCAGGCCTTACTCAGGTGAGTAGTTCTGTTAAGTAAGGGCTGAAGGACAGGGCCTCTGGTTGATGGCCTTCATGGGAGCCAGTTGCATAGCGAATCCATGAAATGGAGAGGAAGCAAGCAAATTCTTTGCCAAAGTGTGGGCAAGAATTGCTTATCATTTTCTGGAATATATAGCCGTTAACGTGCAAATGTGAAATGGTTTGACATCTTTTTATGCAACAGATTTATTCAAAGTGAACGTTTAGTAAGTAGTATATTGGAGTGGTTTTCTGTTTAATTTTTTGTTATCACTGACGTATACTCTAGGTCAAGGTGAACTGTGAGTTGCTAAATGAATATTTGTAAGTACAGGCTCATACGTTGTGGACAGTGCTCTTAAATCTTTCCGCCTGAGTTTGTTTCCAGTGAATTGCTGGGCTATAGATAGGATCTGAGTCATATTTTACTTGGACAAAAGTAAACTTTTTTTGTTTTAAAATGAGTCAACCCATGAGCATCTTTTAGACCGTGATGGGGTAGGTCATTGCCTAGCTCTTACATTTACAAACTATTAGCCCTAGCAATATGATGATTGGAAGAGATGAGACCCACATTCCTTGCCTCTGCTAGCACGGCTATTGGAAACCACATTCTCTTCAAATAAGCTTTTGTTCTTCATAAATCACAGCATTGTCAAATCTGCTTTCCCATCTCAAAGCGAAATGCTGACATCTTGTTCTCCATTTCTACCAAGTTTTTCTATGCCTTGCCCAGAGCTGGCCAAACTGTTCATGAAAACAATTTACTTGATCCATTTAGCCCACCTTTCCTTCTGTGAATTATCCAGGGAGAGACTTTGATATTTGTAACAATGTGTTTGTATTTGAAATTATTCTAATGAACTGTTATGGAGACAGAAGTGCCAAGAAATTCATGCTGCAGCCACTGATCCTGAAGAATTGTTCTTTGTGATTAGACACCTAAAGACACGTGACATTGTGTCTGCTCTCAGAGCAGATGTCTGAGACACTCTCAAGAAGGAGGAGAACTTGACTAAGTCTCTTTGTTGGTTTGGGCAAATGTATGTTGACACAAACGTTACTGGCATGGCACAGGAAGTCAATGGCCACCATCTTGGCCAACATACCAGGGATCTCCGGAACTGCAAGTTTGAGTGTGCACAGCTTGAGCTAAAGAGCCAGGCTCTGTCCGTGTGGACTGTAACAGTCACATTCCCTGTGGCTCGGGCACAGAGGATAGCGAGTAACCCATCTGACCAGTGGGTTTCACTGATACAGATACAAGTGTCCAATACACATCTACAAAATTTAACTCTGAAGTGTGACTGGTTTTTAATTTCTCAGACATCTCTAAATTAACTCAATGGTGTTTCGTATCTTTACTTTTACTTACTGCTTTTTGCAACAGTGTTACACTGTTCACTCATATTTATCTTGTGATCCCCTATGACTCCCAGATCCCTTTCTGCAGTACTCCTTTCTAGGCAGTCATTTCCCATTTTGTATGTGTGCAACTGACTGTTCCTTCCTAAGTGGAGTTCTTTGCATTTGTCCTTATTGAATGTCATCCTATTTACTTCAGACCATTTCTCCAGTTTGTCCAGATCATTTTGAATTTTAATCGTGTCCTCCAAAGCACGTGCAACCCCTCCCAGCTTGGTATCATCCGCAAACTTTTCAAGTGTACAGTCTATGTCATTATCTAAATCACTGATGAAGATATTTAATAGAACCGGACCCAGAACTGATCCCTGCGGGACCCCACTCGTTATGCCCTTCCAGCTTGACTGTGAACCACTGATGGTTACTCTCTGGGAATGGTTTTCCAATCAGTTCTGCACCCACCTTATAGTAGCTCCATCTAGGTTGGATTTTCCTAGTTTGTTTACTTTCTAGCCATTATGGGTGCCTCAGGCATTGGTTCATCTTGGTCCCTCCTATTCTCTGCCTCTGACACATAATAGTCTAGTCTCCTGTGAGCTGTAATATTTTTGGCCTAATTTCAGTTGATGGGTTTAATGTTCAGGTGCTGGGTGGTGTTGGTGGCTTGTGATATACTGGAGGTCCGTCTAGACAATCTGGTGGTCCATTCTGGCCTTACACTCTGACTCTATGGTCCCTTTAGGAGTGAGGACCTTGGCAAAAGTGGGTTACTGTTCAACTGAGAGCTGTGGGTTGGAGTTCACTAACTGATCTAGCCAATGGGCTGGGGTGGATATTTGTGGAGCTGCGTGTGCTTCCTTGAATTCCATCTCCCTCCATCCCTTGCAGAGTCCCCTGCACAGAGCTCACTCAATCAGGCTTAGAATGTGAGGGGTGAATTTCCGCTCACGTTGAACTACTCAGACTCTCGGACGCCATGGCGATGAGTACAGTATCAATCGCTAGACAGACAGCACTGTTCTGATGGTTGGGTTCCTGGTATTTCGGTGTAATCTGATACAGTGAATATTTCAGTCGTCATCCAACTCTACTTACATACACGAAATCCTTGGTGCACCACAGTTAAACGAGTGTGTGTCAGGTTTCATTAATTCATCACATGTTCCCTGCATGGCAGGCAAAGAAACGTGGCAGGTCTGAAAGAAGACAGATGTGCTGTCAGCTGGCCCAAATAGGCTCTTTCTGACTCTTCACTGTGATGCACTTGTAATTTAGTAGTCATAGGTATTTCATTTGGTGGATAATGGAGAATATTGTTTTCTGTCCCTAATAGACATCTTGAGATGTCACTAAAGAAAAATGGCAAGGAGGACACATACAGTATAAATGGCCACGTTGTGTAGGTGCTCTTTGTGGGTAATGATGCTCCCATTTTAATGTTCCATAGCTACATAAAAGAGGAGCGGAGAGAGATATTTAAGACGTATAGTTATGGAGGGCTGTATTTATTCATCTACCTCCTGGAGTGCATCACGGTCACCAGTTCTTGTAATATGATGAGATTTGCAGGCTCTGAGCAAGTGAACCTCCAGTGGAAAATACTATTGCAAAACATGAAATAATATTTTCATAATTATGGTGCCTTGGGAACATCTGACAGCTGCCGTTTTATCCTTATCTTCACTGTTCCTTTCTCTTTATTGAGCGGAATGAAATGGTTGTGCTGGGGTGGGTTGAAGACACTGTTATTATCTTACAACAGTGTTTCACTCAGTTCTGCTGCATAATTTTCTGGGGGCAAGGAGAGAGGATGTGAGGGAAAAACAACAACTAGCCAGCTGTTCTCTTAAGACCTAAGCAGTGTCTCATTCACAGAGCTACTGTCGCTTTTTAAAGCTTCTCCTATGGATACACAGAATCAGTATACTGTGATGGTATAATTACTAGCAGATTTGCTCAAGCTGCTCCTTAGAGTTTCTTCCTAATACACACAGAAAAATGGCCAGTTAGATCTGAACCGCTTAACTTCAGCAATCATGGGAAATGGGGGTTCATGGGGAGAGCATTCATTGCTGGAGATGAGGGGGTCATTGTATGGCATACACTCGATTGTTTTGGCCCCTCACCTTGGTATTTGGGCTTCCATGGATATGGCAAAATAACTTGCACTTCAACACTTGTTTCTCATGGGCTTGATTTAAAGCCCATCAAAATCAGTGGAAGCCTGCCTTTGACTCCAATGGCCTGTTGATAAGATCCCAAATCCCCAAACAAAACTGAAATAGCTAAAGAAGTCAACATTACACGGCATATCCATCCATGTAACTTTTGTCACCTTATATCCCCTTAACATGGTTCTGATCAGTGATCATTACTTCCAGTCCATTTAGAGGCTTCACGCTTCATGGGAGAGAGAACCTTGTCCAGAATCCCAAGCGGTGTAGGCTCCAGACGTCTGTTGTTCCCTTCCTCTTGTTAGAGATCTAAGGTTTATTCAACTGTCTGGGATGGCCTGCCTGAAACTGCCAGTCTGTCTAAAATCACGGGGATTCTAGCAAGGGTTGTGTCAAAACAGGATGTACTAAGAATAAAGAACTATAGGACAAGAAACAGTTTGCAAGGTTAGATGTGTCATTTAATCTGCTAAAGCAAATACAGGGAGAGTCCCATTCCCAATTTCTCCATTGCACTAGTCCTGGCTTTCTATGTCACATTCCTTCTGTAAATATATTTAATTCTCAAATGGCTCATCTGTCTCTGCTGTGACTCCCAACCCAACCTCTATTCAAATAATCAAATCCTACTCCCTGGAGCCTCTTGGATTCATTAGCCATCCTTAATGATTCTCCTTATAGGTCTTGTGCCTTATTTGCCTTTTTCTTACCACAACTATAGGTATATCTCTCTGCATCACTCTTTGGATACATAAGCAATAACTGCTTGTGAAGTTCTGTGCTACTTTTGGATGAAAGGCACGATAAAGCTGAATTGTATTTATGGGGAATAATTCGCAAAAATAAAACACAACTCCCTGACATTGTGGTTTAATACACACTACGTTCCAGCCCCATTTAGAGCCATAGGAAGATGCTCAGAATCCTGTCGTTGCTTGAAAGGTAGCAGAACAGATGGAGAGAATGACCTCATGCAAACTTTGAGCCAAACAGAGAAATCATTAGCTGCAGAGAAATTAATGCTTGGCCTTTGCAGCTGTTTAAAAAAAACCCCATTTGGGCTATTCTTCTAACCCAGCTGCATATAATGAGGTGTATTTAGTTTATCTGAAAATAAGCTTCAACAACAGTAAATCACTTATACCATTTGTTAGTACATTTAGCTGCCAGTTTGTTACGTGGCTACAGCTAGTGGTTTGCGGGTTTGAAAGAACTCCAAGGAATGCAACTTTGCCCTTGGAGCAGATAGAAGGTCTTGTGGTGAAAGCCTGGGGCTAGAATCAGGAGATCTTTGATCAATTCCCTTGACCTTGGGCAAGTCACTTACTCTGTGTGCCTCAGATCCCTGTCTGTAAAATGGGGATAATAAGACTTGTCTATTTAGATTGCATACTCTTGGTGCAGAGGTTCTCTGTGTATGTACAGTGCCTAGCACAACTGGGCCCGAATCTTTATTGGAGTCACTTTACCTAAAAGAAGTAATGATATTAACCTCTGGCCTCCACTTGACTTAATCTTCGCAGGGACTACACTTTCTCTGACACTTCAGAAATCACCACAGCTCCTCCTGAATTCTCAGCTGGCCCAGATTAATATGTGCGCACAAACCACGCTTGCCGTCATCCCACAGTTATGAGCTAAATGCTAAAAAAGCAACGCAATAACAAATAATACATGTGAGTCAGCAGCAGGGCCTCGTAAATCATGGCATGTCCAGTTCAGTACCATCAATCAGCTCATAACTGGAAGTCTGCCCTTGTCCACTTTACCAGCCCTGCTGTGTCCAGCTTCCAATAATGTATGTAGCCACTCCTCACTTCCTATAATGCCAGCAAGATCTGGCCTCTAATCTTGCATTCGAATCCTCCGTTTGACATTTGTGAGCTTCCATCATTAAAATGGTCCTGCCGTAAAAATGGCCAAAACCTGGAGTTTCAAAAAAACTGGCTTGTGTCAGCCAAACTGGTGACTAGGCCTGTTTCATGGTCACTCAGAAACACAGGTTTCATTAGGAAAGAATTGCCACCCAGATTTGTACTGCTGAATATGCATTTACTGCACTTGCAGATCGATGGGTACTGATTTACCTAACTGTCCTGAGGAGATATCACGAAAACAGAAATAGACTCCAAAATGAGTAAATCAGCATGGAAAAAAAGCACAGGGCTGGTGTCTGGCATAAATGTAAAAAATAATTACTATCTGTGGTGGCACTAAATTTGGCCTGTGCAACCTACAAATGCATAGAGAGTAATAAATAGAGCATGGATAGGATATAAAAGGGGATGAGCTAGAAGACAGAGTGGGAGGAAGACAATGGATATTTAACTGGGCTCTGACATTTTTTCCTCTATCTTTAATGCACCCACGACTGGTCAAGTAAGTGGCATGGGGTAGTATTTTGCCCAATAGTTTAAACGTGGTTCTCTTGTGTGGGATGCTGTCAGGCTGTGTTTTGTCACCTCTCCTGTGTGGTATGTATACCAGGTTACTGCTGGAGAGAAACGGTCTGGGCAGCAGGGCCATGCATGAAGTCAGAGTGCTGAATGACTCTGTTTTGTTGGGCTGGGATGAGGCAACCACTCTCTCAGTGTCTAGCCAAGATGGTGGCTGCACCTCAGTACAGGGAAGACAGAGACGTGATCCTGGTAGGCTTGGGGAAACATCCAGAGGATGTAGCAGAATTGCTGTCTAAGCCCTTGACAGAGACGGTTTCTTCATCGTTTGTTAGTGGGATTTGCTATCTTGTCGGTCTTGCTCTCCCGTCCTGCCAGACCAGCAGTTCCTTTTCTATTCCCGTTAGCAAAGAGACCGCTCGGAGGTGAGCCTCGGTGCAGTTACTCGTGTCTCTGTTACCTGCGGGATAAGCTGCTCTCATGCATTTTACTTTGGGGCTCTGCTTGAATTCCAATAGTAAGCTTCAGCGAGTGCTCATTACGGCGTCAGCTTCTTTCAGGCTTGATCTTGTACCCTTGAAGTTGATGGGAGTTTTGCCACTGACTTCAATGGGAGCATGAGCCACCCTCGGTTTAACTCCGGAAGGGTGTGACGCCTGTGCTCAGCAGTCTGCTCCGGCTTCTGAGTGGATGAAATGAGAGAGGCTGGTTTTGATCTATAAAGCCCTCTGAGGTTTTGGCTACTTCAGAATTTGTCCTTTTCCTGGTTTTCCGGTGCGTGTGCGGATAGTTCCCAGACTGATATACTTGGAGGGCCTGTTGCAGGGGATTCTTAGTCAAAGTCCCTTGACTCTGGAATTCACTCGCTCCTGTGGCCCAGTGGTCCACCACCACCCAAGTCTGACCTTTGGCGCATGTTTCTTTGCACAGCTTTATTTTTGTCTGATAATCATATTCTATAAAGCTAAAATCGAGCTGTGCACCACTGGCTGGCAGCGTTGATGGACACTGCCTCGGGCAAAACCCCAGTTCAAGCGGCCTGGGTTTTCCCACGCAACAGTGGTTCAAATCCACAACAGTTGGAGACGCGTCTCTCCAGAATGGACGTTTCTCACAGCTGTGCTGGCATGGGGCTGTAAGGGTGGCAGACAGTCTTTGTTCCTAGATGTACGATCTTACATTTGGCTGTATTATTTACTTGTGCCCAGCTTACCAAGTGATACAGATTGATCTATATCAGTGACCTCTCGGCTTCTATGGAAAAGGTGGCATATTGTTAATAATTAAGGGTCTGATTTTTTTCAAAGGCGCTGAGTACCCACAGCTCCCATTGACATCAATGGGAGTTGTGGGTGACCAGCACTTTTTGAAAGATGAACCCTAATTCTTTGCTGGAATTCATTAGAATTAGGAAAAGCAAGCAAAATGTAATACACCTTGTTCCAATACATATATATTAACAAAGGATGAAGTTATCTTGGAGATCTCAGAATAGACGAATAACAGCTTAAAAATATCCCTTCACCATTCAGAAACTATCATTCATTAGATGAGTCTAACTTAATAAAAGACAACACCAATATGCAAAGAAGGCATTACCCCAAACTGATGGAAAGATGCCCACTGAAATCAATGGGGAGTCTTGGATCACATGTCAGAGGCATTTTTAATAGACACAATGCCATTCATTGCTTGGTCAGCAGTCAGCATGGGACTGAGGTGCAGTGAAAGGTAAGTCATGGAGGCTGTGTGTAGTGTTCAAGAGAGGGGTGTGTTATGACTGCTTTGGAATAAACGATTGTTGATTGGCTGCCATCTGCTTTTAACTAAGCTTGGTCGGACACTGCCTGTGCTGCTGTTTCGTAAGTGAGTGGGGGGAGCTTCTTTTGGCTGGGATTAAAGGGGCAGGAGGGTAACAAAATGCCGAGTGTCTCCATGTGGAACACCTGCTGCAAAGATATTTGTTAACTTTGCTGCTGTTGTTAGTGTTGCAACCTTCAGTGGAGGAGGGAGAGACGGTGTGCTCCTAATGTCGGTTGTTAGCAGGGCTGATTCGCACAGGGTTACGGACATCATGATGCCTTCCATGTGCTCGTGTGATGGATGGTTTTAGTGACGCTGGATGGAGCAGTGTCTTTCTCTTTAAACTCCACAAAACTTCCATTGTCTCGGGGTTTGCTAGCCAGCTGTTTCACTGAATTCTAAGCCAGGGCATAATTGCAACGGGCTAGACTGGGCCTTGGATTGTGCACCCACACCAAGAAGTAAAACTCTCACTTACACACCTGTGTGGACTACCCAGAGTAGGGGTCCAGGTATGCCGGTGTAAGTGCATTTCTGTGTGTCTGGCTATGCCTGTGCAGTACATGTGAAGGACCTGATTGACCCCCCCCCCCCGACACAAAGCACAGGACAGCACAGCTGATCCACTGTGTGGGGTGTCATAATTTGCTGCTTGTATAGGCCAGGAGTAAATTACTAATCACCCTCCCACCTTCCCAGCTGCCAGGAGCAGGGAGGGCTTGTGATTCAGAGCTGTCTCTGGGCTGTACCACTCCCATGGGTACTCCCCTTGTGGAGGGCTTTCTCTGAAGACGCCATCTAACCTAATCATGACAGTGGCTTTGACAAATGTGAAAAACCTTATTTTCCAGCTTTAAAAGTACATTACCATAAAACAATGAAAATGTCTGATCGGGGCCTGATTTACATTTCTTGCACCCCCAGGATTCCCACTCAAACCAATGGGAGTTCTGAGGACTAGATCAGACACTCTGTGCCTTGCAAAGAGAGATGTCACCTGACGATTTCCTGTTTCACTTCTCGCTTGTGTTCGACTCAGCTGTGCAATTGAGTTCACCACCACTGAACAGTCCTTGCCTTCAGATTAAAAGAAGTTGGTTGATACATTTTGCAAATATCATTGCAGTAGTTACTGGTTCATCAGGTTCCTGTGATCAATGCATTTGAAACACTGAATATTTCAAAATAATATCAGCAATCTGGGTGTTCACCCCAGCCCAGGAAATGGTTTCCATGGCTCTCCTTTGGCAGAATAACATGGGAATGTGATGTAGCATTTCTCGCCTTATGCAGCTTGGAATCTGTTTTTATTTTCTCCTTTAAGCATCATAATACCAACAGCCATCAGCTTACCACCAATAATGACAAACGACGGATGAGACTTTTCTCTTTGCCGCTGGCCAGCCCATGAGTTTGTTCTTTGTAAAGGGGTAGTTCTGTATTTTCACAAACTTCTTACTCCTGCTCTTGTAACTTGGATTTCAACAGAGTTTAAACCAAAGTGATGCATGTCCTTAATGATACTGATTTGATCAAAACACATCATCGTGTGCCCTGGGACACATCACTTCCCATCTCTGTGCTCTGTTCTCCTCCCATCTTCTGTCTGCCTTGTCTAGACTGAAAGCTCTCCAGGACAGGGACTGCCTCGTTCTGTGTGTCTGCACATCATCTAGCATAATGTGTTGCTGAGGAGGATGAAAGTCTCGGGGAAGAAGAACATCAAATTGGAGCAGAGGGAAATGATCTCAGAGTTGGGACCCTCCTTCCAGATGATCTAATGGTATCCTCTCGCCCTGAAAATACCTCGTCAGGTACATGCATCTGACGAAGTGGGTATTCTCCCATGAAAGCTTATGCTCCAATACATCTGTTAGTCTTAAAGGTGCCACAGGACTCTCTGTTGCTTTTTACAGATCCAGACTAACACGGCTACCCCTCTGATACTCTTCAGGGGAGTGGACCCCAGTTATTAGGAAGAGACAGGTAATAGTAATGGGGGATTTGATTTTTGGAAATATAGATAGTTGGGTTTGTGATAACCAAGAGAACTGCCTGGGGAATTGCCTGCCGGGTTTTAAGTTTGGGAACCTCTCGAGATATCTAGATAGGCTTATGTGCAGTTCTGGAGAGGATCCAGTGGTCGTGGTACTTGTAGGTACCAATGACATAGGGAAAGGTAGGAGAGAGGTCCTGGAGGCCAAATTTAGGCTGCTAGGGAAGAGATTAAAGTCCATGATCTCCATAGTAGCATTCCCTGAAGTGATTCCAGTTCCATACACAGGGCCAGTTAGAAAGGCAGAATAACAGGGTCTCCTTGCATGGATGACATATTGGTATAGAGAGGAGGGATTTTAGGTTTATTAGGAATTGGGGAACCTTTTGGGAAAGGAGGAGCCTGTACAGGAAGGATGGGCTCCACCTAAACCAAAATGGAACCAGACTGCTGGCATGTAAAATTTAAAAGGTCATAGAGGAGTTTTTAAAGTAAGGGCTGGGGGAAAGCCAACAGGTGCAGAGGAGCATGTGGTTTGGACAGAGACATCCTTTAGGGGAGGATCTATTAAAGGGGATACTCTAAATCCTAGTAAAGAGGAGAGGATAGAAGTTGATAAAGTACTGGTAGGAACTGAAGAGAAACACTCAAGTGAAAGAGTCCCATTCAGTTACATAGAAACCTCCTACTGCCTGGGGGGGCGGGGGGGGGGAATTGGTAGGCACCCCTTAGGGAATGGACCATGACATGGGACCTGGGCGAAAAAGGGGTGCTGGACCAAATCCACCACCCAGCACACACAGTGGGCCCTGTGGGGCTAATCCATCCTTATCTAGCACATCCGAGAGCGTGTCTGCGGAGAACGACACTACCATGGAGTATTCTAGAATGGAGACCAGATTCCGGACTCCATCAGCTGAACATGGGGAGAGCTCCACTTCTTCAGCTCTAAATTCCAGGGCAGAAGCATTTAGGCCTGTTACTGATCCCCCTGTCAATGACGAGACAAGCCTGGGATAATGACCTTGTCCCATCCACATTCCCAGACCTCCTGGAAGAAAAACAGGCCTGTGATGACACCCCTAGGTTGGTGGACAGAGGGGACATACAAGTGGAAGGTGTCCCTGGTGGCCTGGACATCTCAGTACCTGAGCAAGAGATGCAGGGGCCTGTGCCAATAGAGGGGGTACCCTCAAGGGAACCTTCACCATCCCTAGCCCCAGAAGTCCCCACTGCCCCTGCCTTGCCCACTCTCAATAGGCGTGACGGGGTTATACGGCCAGGAAACAGGCTAACTTACGATGCACCTGGAGTGGTTAGTTTGGAAGTGATACACTTAGCTCATTGGGTTGTGGCAGCCATAGAGGGTTTCCTCAGACCCTTTGAGGAGAACTCATGTAGTTGGTATAATCTGGAGCGTGATTTGCTGGGATGACAAATTCTCGGCTGGGGGAGGATGTAAGCAGGGTCTGAATGAATGCTTCCGTGACAGCTAGCTGGGAGGAGAAGAGACAATGGGTGAGTTTATGTAAATACGGTTTGTTCCTGCTCTGTTTATAGATTCAGCAGTGCCAAAGTGATCAACTTTGGCTGGTGTTGGGTGCAAATGACCCCAGTACTGAATGCAGGGGTAGTGAAATATGGTTACCAATGTTGTAATTCTTGTAGGAATACAGGAAAGCAGGACTGTGCTTAACCTGTCCCAAATGAGGGGACTACCCTCAGTTGAAAGAATCTCGTCAAGCCAGGGGCTCGAATGTCAGAGCCCTGTGAAAGTAACAGGGGTGGGGACAGGTATACCAGTCAAGAGGCTGTATACCCTCAAGGGTCTTTCCTAGACTGGTTTATCCTGTTCCTCCCCACTAGTCAAAAAATAGAACTAAATAGGCTTCATTAGGAGCCTCTTTGTTATTTTAATTGCTCAATCAGAGCTGAAACCAGTGGTGGTAGGGCTATGTTTCTGCCCTCCCTGCCCAGAGCTGGAAATCACTGAGAGCTAAAATCACTTGTGGCAGGACTGTGTTTCCTGCACAGAGCTGAAATCACTATGAGACTGACTGGCCGAGGTCATGGCGGGAGCAGCAAGCAGGTGGCTGGCAGGGGCAGTTGGCGGGAACTCAGACAGTGGAGGGAGTCTGGTGGCAATAATCTCTCTTCCCCCCCCCCATGGCGGGAGGAGAATTCAAGCAGATGTACCTATGAACTCTGGGTGTGCGCTGACCGGGCACAACAACTGTGAGTGGGGTGTTAAGGAGGGACACATTACAAGAACTTGGGTGTTGGACTCAAGAACCTGAAGCAAAGGACGCTGCTCAGTATACTCTGGAGCGGGTGTCTTGCTCATGCTTTTATGTTTCTGAATATCGCTTGTGCCGTTTTCTCAGATTAATGCTAGGTTACATTTATTAAAGAAAAACTCTTTCTACCTAAGACTCTGTGCTTGTGAGAGGGGAAGAATTGCCTCTTAGAGGCGCCCAGAGGGTAGAGTGAAGTTTCCCCAGGTTTTGAGCCAGTTTTGGTTATATTGTTGGAAAGGAACCCCCTAGATATTGAACCCGGCCCTTCTTGCTGCCCACTTCAACTGGCAGAAGGGTTCCATAATAAGCATTTTAAATGACTCAAACTGTACCATAGAATGTCTATGGATAGAAATTCCATGCTTGAACAATAAGCATATAGCAGTGGGAATATACTACCGACCACCTGAGCAGGATTGTGACTTTGATTATGAAGTGCTCAGGGAGAATAGAGAAAACCCAATAATAATGGGGGATTTCATGTCTCCCCATCGTGACTGGGTACATGTCACCGCAGGACAGGATGCAGAGATAACATTTCTAGGCACCATTAATGACTGCTTCTTGGAGCAACTAGTCTTGGAACCCACAAGGGAATTCTTGATTTAGTCTTCAGTGGTGCACAGGGTCTGGTCCAAGAGGTGAATATAGCTGAATCGCTCGGTAGTAGCGACCATAATGTAATTAAATGTAACATTCTTGTAGGGGGGAAAATACCAAAGAAACCCACCACAGTAGCATTTAACTTGAAAAGGGGAACTCCACAAACAGAGGAAGCTAGTTAAATGGAAATTCAAAGGAACAGTCACAAGAATGTAATGCCTTTAAGTTGCATGGAAACGTATGAAAAACACCATCAAGGAAGCACAAACTAAATGTATACTCCAAATAAAAACAAAAACCAGTAAGAGGACCAAAACAAAAAAAAGTCTCCATGGCCAAATGACAGAGTAAAAAAAAGAGGTTAGAGGCAAAGACATCTTTTAAAAATTGGAAGTCAAATCTTACAGAGAAAAATAGAAAGGAGCATAACCTCTGGCAATTCAAGTGTAAAAGTCTAATTAGGCAGGCCAAAAAAGCATTTGAAGAGCAACTAGCAAAAGACACAACAACTAACAGCAAACTGTTTTTTAAGTACATCAGAAGCAGGAAGCTGCCAACCAATCAGTGGGGCCACTGGACGACCAACGTGCTAAAGGAGCGCTCAAGGAAGACAAGGCTGTTGCCGAGAAGCTATATTAATTATTTGCATCAGTCTTCGCGGCAGAGGACGTAAAGGAGATTTCTACACCTGAGCCGTCCTTTTTAGTGACATATCTGAGGACATGTCCCAGATTGAGGTGTCAGTAGAGGAGGTTTTGGAACAAATTGATAAACTAAACAGTAATAAGTCACCAGGACCAGATGGTATTCACCCAAGAGTCCTTAAGGAACTGAAATATGAAACTGCAGAACTACTAACTGTGGTATGTAACCTATTGCTTAAATCAACCTCTGTACCAGATGACTGGAGGATAGCTAATGTGACACCATTTTTAAAAAAAAGGCTCCAGAGGCTATCTTGGCAATTACAGGCTGGTAAGGTATCAGGCAAATTGGTTTAAACTATAGTCAAGAACAGAATTATCAGACACATAGGCCTGGTCCACACTAACCCCCCACTTCAAACTAAGATACGCAACTTCAGCTACGTGAATAACGTAGCTGAAGTTGAAGTACCTTAGTTCGAACTTACCGCGGGTCCAGACGCGGCAGGCAGGCTCCCCCGTCGACTCCGCGTACTCCTCTCGTGGAGCAGGAGTACTGGCATTGACGGCGAGCACTTCTGGGATCGATCCAGGATTGATTTATCGATTCTAGACAAGACGCGATAAATCGAACCCAGAAGATCGATTGCTTACCGCCGGACCCGGAGGTAAGTATAGACGTACCCATAGATGAACACAGTATGTTGGGAAAGAATCAACACAGCTTTTGTAAAGGGGAATCGTGCCTCACCAATCTATTAGAATTGGTACCAGTACGTTCTCTCCGCCTTGGACTGCTCTTTGTGCCTCCAATTATCCTTGAATTTTCTAGCAGTACCTTGGTTTGGGCTCATTTGACAGGTCTGATGGTGGAAGATTTTCCATTCCATTCCAAAGTGCCTTTCTATTCGCTCCAATGAACAGTTCATCTAGTGCGACTTTTGCATAGTTAGTGTCTCTGCAAAGTTCTACACAAGGGCCAGTTCTGCGATGGCTCCTGCTATCACTGGTTTCTGGAATGTTCATTCCCATCTCACCTGTAGTTCAGCCTTTGCCCTATTTTACTCTATTCCCAAGCCTATCTGAGAACCTCGATTGCTTTAGTTTACAGCTAACTGGCTCTGCTCATTCTTATGAGATACACTCTTTCTAGGAGATGTTGTTCGATGTATAGAGGCCCAAGATGAGATCAGGTGTTGTACTCTGAATCCAGTAGGTCTATACTGATTGACCCCAGATGAGGATCCTCAGGTCCTGTTGTTTTAATTTAAAATGTTAAGCCTGGGTCTCTGAATAATGACTCCCTCCCAGGCTGGGAGGGAGTCATTAATACTCCAGACAGTCTTTCTCTGTAATGAGGATCTGGGAGCTCTTGATGGTCAAAAGTGTAGGATTGATGCCTTTTTATAAGCAATTCTGCAGCACTCATCCAATTTCTGTTGTGCTGTATCCAGGTTACTTTTTGTAAACCTCATTCTTAAAAGTAACAGAGGGGTAGCCACAAAAACAACAAGGGGTCCGGTGGCACCTTAAAGATTAACGGATTTATTTATTTGGGCAGATAAATAAATAAACAGATTTATTTGGGCATAAGCTTTCATGGGTTAAAAAAAAAACTTCAGATGTCAGCAAGTTTGGTACTTCAGCTTCCCAGCACAGATCTCCAGGATTTGAGCTAAATGAATAAACCCATTAGTTGTTAGCAATAGTAGGCTGTTGTCCTGCAGTGACCAGCCACCAGAGGGGGACAGAACACACTCTGTGCTGTTTTGGTACAGCTATAGAAACCATTAGGAGATTAATAACAAATATACAACTCCTCATGTCATGCTTACAGTGAGTCAGAAATAATGCATGAAATACAAACAGTTTCTTCTAAGAACATGCAGGCAATAACTGGGAAGGCTTGCTATGTAGTTGTTTCCATGCTGTGCTTCTTACCATAATATTCATAGATTCCCAGGCCAGAAAGGACCATTGTGATCATCTAGTCTGACCTCCTGTATAACACAGGTCAGAGAATTTCTTCAAAATAATTCCTAGAGCAGAGCTTTTAGAAAAACATCAATCCTGATTTAAAAACTTTTCAGTGATGGAGAATCTATCATGATCCTTGATAAATTATTCCAATGATTAATTACTCTCACTGTTAAAAAAACAGACTTCTTTCCAGTCTGAATTTGTCAAGCTTCAACTTCCAGCCTTTGGATGGTGTTATACCTTTCTCTGATATATTGAAGAGCCCATTATTAAATATTTATTCCCCATGTAGGTACTTATAGACTGTAATCAAATCTATAAGTACATTAACCTTCCTGGTTGTAAACTAAATAGATTGAGCTCACTGAGTCTGTCACATATCTTATAGTTTCCTCATCCTTTAATCATTCTTGTGGCTCTTCTCTGAACCATCTCCAATTTATCAACATCCTTCTTGAAATGTGGACACCAGAACTAGACATAGGATTCCAGCAGCGGTCACATCAATGCCAAATAGAGGTAAAATAACCTCTCTAATCCTACTTGAGATTCCCCTGTTTATGAATCCAAGGATTGCATTCGCCCTTTTGGCCCCAGCATTGAACGGGGAGCTCTTGGTCAGCTTATTATCCACCACAAACCCCACCTGCCTTTTCAGAGTCACTGCTTCCCAGGATAGAGTCCCCCATCCTATAAGGATGGCCTGCATTCTTTATTTCTAGATGTATACATATACATTTAGCCATGTTAAAACGCAGATTGTTTGTTTGTGCCCAGCTTGCCAGGTGATCCAAATTGCTCTGAATCAGTGACCTATCTTCTTTATATTTATTACTCCCCCAATTTTTGTGTCATTTCAAAACTTTATCAGTGATGATTTTATTTTCTTCCAGGTCATTGATAAAGATGTTAAATAGTGTAGGGCCAAGACCTGATCCCTGTGGTTCTCTACTAGAAACACCCATTCGATGATGACTCCTTATTTACAATTACATTTGAAGACCTTTCAGTTAGCCAGCTTTTAGTCCACTTAATGTGTGCCATGTTAATTTTGTGCCAAGGATCCCAGCATTCCGAGGCCCAACGAAGACAACAGGAAATGGAGAAATGGGAAAGAAGAAAAGAATGTGATGCGCTCAAGTTCAACAATCCAGATTGGCCTCTTCCACCAGGAAACATTTGCCTCTACTGTGATAAGATCTGTGGGTCCAAGACTGGTCTTATTAGCCACCTGAGGAGCCACCAGCAATAACCGGCTATCATTTCATGGAAGACAATCATCCTTGAACTCCGAGGGACACCAACTATGTTAATTTTATAACTTTCTAGTTTTTTTAAAATCAAAATACCATGCAATACCAAGTCAAATGCCTTACACAAGTCTAGCTATATTACTTCAACACTATTACCTCTATCAACGAAACTTGTAATCTCACCATAATGATATCAAGTAGGTTTGACAGGATTTATTTCCCACAATCCCATGTTGATTTGGCATTAATTATATTACCCTCCTTTTATTCTTTATTAATCTAGTTCAATATCAGCTGCTCCATTTTTTTTTTGCCTGGGACCAATGTCAGACTGGCAGATCTGTAATTACCCGGGTCATCCCATTTACCCTTTTTAAATATCGGCACATGTCTGTGAAATATGAAATGTGGGCAGAGCCACAAATCCTAGTAAGTATGGATTTTCATACAAATATTTTGTCATTTCGTTTTGGCGCTCTTTGTGTTCATGCACATACCTGTAAACTCTGGGAGGACAGCCCTTCTGTTTGTTACAGTGAAAAATGACTTCTGATTTCTAGTGCCTGTAAAATACCCCTGACCTTAAAAAGTCTCCTTCTGATGACTTTTCCAGCAAAACGGTGTCATTATGGATGTGTCAACGTTGATGAGGAAATGTCAACTAGCCTGCCCAGCAAAGAGGAACTAGTGTGACATATTGGGCCATCAACATACACAGGACTGGGAATTGTCTTCAATCAGTCTTGGGTAATGTACCATATCTGAGCACACTTTTAAAACTAGAAGCACATAAACTATTTGCAACAGCTAATCCCATGTAACACATAAAACTTTTGTGTGCCAAGCAAGCTAAAAATGCTGGCAGTGAGAAACTGGGTTGATGCTGGGGAGAGATAGCTGCAAGACCTCCTTAATGGAAACTAGAACTCTAGAGATGTTGAATATTTGCCTGGAGATGTATACAGAGCATCAGGTATTTGCCATTTCTTAATGCCTGTAAGCAGAGAAGGAGAATCCACCACCCTTACCTGCTTATGGGAATGGAGTGAACTGGTTTTAGGGGAAACCGAATTGAGTACACTCATGGGCCTTCAGTCCAACCCTGGCATCCCAGCTTCTATACTGGATCTCAAAAGTCCCCTCTCCTAAAATAGAAGTCCAGCTGCCTAGCCCCTCTGGATGCTGTCAGATCCCTTATACTTAAACACACCCTCTACCAGAATCCCACGGAAAGGGTTGAGCCCTCTGGTTACTGTTTTTATTCTCTGGAGGCTTGTGGTACTTCTGAAATTTATAACAAGTGCACACGCACACACACTGCACAGAAGTCTCACACAATTGCTCTTTGCCTTCATCGTATAAACCCCAAGAGAGAACTGATCATTTAGAAAACAATAAACAGCCTCACCGCAATGCGCCTCACTAGCTCACCCTTCCCTTGGCAGGCCTTGAGGACCATCTGGGCTCAGGAAAACAAGCAAGGCTCCTCATAAGGTTGCTACATGCTGAATTGCGCTTCCCTCATGGAGCCTTTTCCCCACCTTTTTTCTCCTTTTTCTCTCCCGAGCTGGCGCCAAAATGGCCAAAGACCCAGAGGAGTCAGCTCCTTCCTTTGATTATAGGCTTTAGCCTCCTCTGTCAGCTAATGTCCTTCCCCACGTGACCAGTGATTTCTGCCAGGTGAGTTTGTTGCCAAGGCGACCTCTGCCGTGGCAAACTGGTCCTCCTGGGTGGGAGCTATCTCTGTGGGTGGCCGATCATCAAAGTTTAATGTCTCTCTATGGTTCTGTCCCCAGCCTTTGGAATTTCAGCTCAACATGAAGGCAAACAGGCAACTGAGAAGGCAAAAGTCTGCACATTCAAAATGGAGCGTGTAGCATAGTAAAGATAAAGAGAGTTCATGATCTCGCACAGAATCCACAGACCCTGCAGATCCCCAGACCATGCAGATCCCCAGACCATTATTTCTGTGATTCCCAAATTGTGAGAACCCCACAAACAAGAAAGCTTTTGATTGTTTGCTTATGAAAAATGTTTGGTAGATTGCTCAGCTACAGACAGCCTCACCACAAGGTATGACGGAAATGAACTGGACGGACTTGGACAACTGGCTGCCTCAAATGTACATTCAGCGTGAAAGGACGTTGTGTCTGCAGAACAGACCCTGTTGACTTGGAATAAAATAGCTGCTGCTAACTCACTGCACAGCACTTTCCAGCACCTTGGTGTGGGTCCCAGACATGACCGCTTCCAAGACTACAGAAATTAATGTTGTAGGCATAGGATGGGGCCAAGGCAGCAACTCTGGACATGTGCTTCTGGCATCCAGAGCGACCTCCATTAAGTCACATGGGGTCTTGGATCTCAGCTCTCTTTTGAAGGAGCTCTTCGGTCTTACTGCATGGAACTGAAATATCTGCCTCTAGCCCCAGCTGCGACATCCCCCTATTCATTTAGAATTAGTATGTGCACTATGCATGAAACTTACAAACCTCTAAATGACTTGAATTCTCATAACCAGCAACTGAAAGGCAGGTGTCAAGGGGGTAGCCGTGTTAGTCTGTATCCACAAAAGCAACAGGGAGTCCGGTGGCACATTAAAGACTAACAGATTTATTTGGGCATAAGCTTTCGTGGGTAAATTGCATCTGAAGAAGTGGGTTTTTTACCCACAAAAGCTTATGCCCAAATAAATCTGTTAGTCTTTAAGGTGCCACTGGACTCCCTGTTGTTTTAACTGAAAGGAAGGTGGACTTTGGGGACTGTATTCTGGAAGGTTTCTTGGTTTCTCTGATGCTTTGTTTCTGCGTTTTAATCTCTGGGGTCATTTCCATTCTGTCTATGTTATCTGCCTTGTTGCCCCCAAGAAGTAAAACAATAACGACAGTCTCTCTCTCTGTTATGCAACTGTACAGGTTAGTCTGGAGTTTGTTTGCACTTTCTTATGCTGGCTGTTTGCTCTGTGTTCATTACACCCTCTAATGCTCTTAGCCAGTGTCCCCCCTACATGACTCATAACCTTGGAGTTACCTTTGACTCGGAGCTTTGTTTGTATGCCCATCACTCTCAAGTCACCCAGGTTACAGATTTCCTGTATGTCTAGAGAGGCTTCCTGTATGTCAGTGAAAATGTGGGTTTTTCCCACTCAGCTCTCCTGGAAAAGCGCAGCTGAGCCACTGTGGCTAGTGGGGGCTGTAACCTGCTGCTGGCCAGGACAAGTCCAGTGGGTCTAGTCAGTGTGGATCACTAGCTCCTTGGAGCAATGGCGGTGGAGGGTGGTTGTGCTTCTCTGAGGTGTAATTCCTTCTTTGCTGATGGGCTGTCCCAAGAGCAGTGCATCAGCGTGCTGCACGTACACAAGGCCAATTGTAATAGTACCGCCTATCCTATGGCTCCTATCCCAGTAACCATGGCCATATCACACCCACTGCCCTACCCGGGACTCTTCCACACTTCCTTCTGTTCAGCTCATAGAGCCTGGGCAGTTCCAGAGGGCTTAGAGCAAGAGAGAGGCCCTACAAAAACACCTTTATGTGATGCTAGAGGATTCCTTACTCTCCAAATCCCTTCTGTACATGTTAATTCTCAGTGGCAGAATTTTCTCCTGTCTTTGGAGAAAAAGGAAACCTCTGAGGTGGGGACATCACAGTCCGTTTTCTGCCATTCAGCAAACAGCTTGTTGTCTCTCCGACCAAAGAATTCCATGGAACAGTTGCTTCTGCTCCACCAGGAACAAAGGGTGAAGCCTCGAACACAAAAAAGGCCTTCCTTTGACGTAAACACTGATTTGACCTCATGCTGGGAAACGCATCAAAATCTTCAGGTCTAATATACCCATCGGGTTTCTGTGCTACCTGCTAAAATGTCAGAGTCCTACAGTAATTTTCACCAACTGCTTTCAGGAAAAAAACCTTCTAAAAGCTTCTTTCTGTGTCTGGCATGTGTTGTTTGTATTAGGCAGACTTATTCAGTGCCCCAGCCAGGTGTTAGTCGTTTTGGCTGGTAGTGAAGCTGGCTGCTTCAGGCAAAACCGAAATTTCAGCTTCCTCACATGCTCTTTGCACCAGGGCACAGCATTTCCCAACAAACCATTCTGTGCAACATGCATTACCACTAAACACGGGAATCCTGAATTTCTGGGCCAAGAGGTAAATCATGGAGGTTATCGAGTGTCAAGGGATTCTGGGTCGAAAGCAGGCAGTCTGAAGTTTACTTGTGATTCAAAATCACTTAAACTCCTAAAAATACCTATCTGGTTTTCTTTACGTGGACTGGTGTCTGTAGTACAACGGGACACCGACCCTGATGGGGGCCTGGAGTTGCTACTGAAAATATAAATATTTAATTATATGATCTGGCCACTAAGTAGAGCTGCTCAAATTATTTATTACAAGTAATAACTAGCCCCCTTTTTGATTTGCAAATTATTTGTGAACCACTCCTGATTTCTCTGACTTCATTTGCTCTTTGCAAGAAATCGCTAGATGGTTTTGAGGAATAATTTTCAGGCCTTGTGGATATGGAGAGTTAATGCCTGGCAAGCCTGGGTGTGACTGTGCAGTGCTGTAGCTTGTCAGACAGTCCCTGGCTGCGTGGACCCTGTTACCATGCACTAAAAGTTGCATAGTGTGCTTTGACCTACTGCAGGTTTAAACAAGTGCAAATCAAAGCGCATGACAGACCTTTTAGTGCACAACAGGTGAGACCACTGTAGATTTACACCCTGGCTTCCCACGCATGAAGTCTTTATGAAGACAGGCCCCATGGATTGGTTGCTTGCTATTTGCTTCAAATGGTTGGTATTTGGTATTCATGGGGTATGACGGATCACCTCAGTCACATGGTGTTGTGTTCCCTGATTGGATGAGTGAAAGCTTTTTAAATGGGAGAATCACAAATAGCAAAAAATGAACAATAACTATTTTGTAACAAAATTTTGCATGAATAATCACTGAAATTAAATTCATTCAACTTTTGGGATTGACAAAAATGTAATGAAAGAGGTGGTGGTTTACCATTATTTGTATTATGGTACACCCAGGAGCCCTAGTCATGGAGCAGGTCCCCATTGCGCTAGGTGCTGTACAAACACAGAACAAAAAGAGGGTTCCTTCTCCAAAGAGCTGACAATCTCAGTAAGGTAGAGCAGGATTGCACTCGAAGGATCTGATTCTACCACGCTGCGGTCAGGTGTTCACTCCATACCAGCCCTGAAGGGGTTAAGGTGGCTCAGACGAGGCCAACTAACCTTCACAGTTGCACCCAGAGGGAGGCCCAGAGAGTTGTACATTACTAATTGCTTATGAAGCCCAGCTGGGGGAGAAGCTGAGTAAGCAATAGAAAGAGAGGAAGTTGGTTAATACCAGAGGCTGCTGTGGGAGAGTCTGCAGTCCTTGCTGGGAGCAGAGAGGTGGGCGCAGGAGGAAAGCTGGGGGGGAGAATAAGTCCTGGGGTCCTAGCCCTGGAAGAAGGGTCAACTCCAGAGGAGTTGTGAAGAGGAAACCCTGAAAAGTCAGGGTAGGCAAGAAGCCCAGAGAAACAGCAGCAAGGAGTAGGACTGTGCAGACCTTGGGTGCTAGTTATAGGGTCCCTGAGCTGGAACCGAGTGTAGAGGGAGGGCCTGGGTTCCCCTACCAGCCATGGGGAAGTGGCACAGGACTGTTTCCATCTGGACAGCTGGTCCAGTGAGACTTTGATACCCCGGAAGGGTAGACCAAATGGTGATTTAGCCGGAGGGCTGAGTTGCAAAGAGGGAGCACTGTGAATGATGAGAAGAGAGTCCACCACAGCGACAGAGTGATCATCGGCAGGGGACGCCATACTGGAAGAAAACTGCTACACCATGCCTGAAGGTGCTCTTGAGGTGAGTGAACCCCTGACCCACAACAAATAGCATCTTACAACCCATATAGCCCAGTATGGAAGAATGGATGGACCAATGCTCTTCTCTAGAGCTGGCATTCCTTTGAGGCTGTGTCAGTGTTTGAGATGTGAGGCTAGAGTCTCCAGGTTGACAAAGCTGTACTTGGCGTAGGCTCTGGGAGGGGGCAAAAGTGGCTTCCTATGAACTTTATAGGCTTCTGGAAGCTAGGGCCAGATGGGACTAAACCAGTCCCCAGCAGAGGCTGCTCGAATTTATGCCTGGCGGCCCACATCACCAAGAGGCTGTTCCAGCAGCCAGGGATAGCCAGAGGCAGCAAGGTTACTCCCTCTTTGCCTCCTGTATTAAGGACTAAGAGAGTAGCATATTCTTGCTAAACGGGTTGTATGTCACCTGGACGGATTTCCCTTTTAGAAGGGGGAATCCCCTAAGATTAAGCTGGCATTCCATTTGTGCCAGGGTTTTGTTGCCCAGGTTTCCAGTACCAGCCATGCAGACCTGATGCTTACTGTTCAGACGTCCATAGGTAATGAATGTGTCAGTTCAGCCACCCTATGGACCGTGGATTTCTTTCAGCCTCTGACTTCTGGGATTCTCAGTAGTACTCCATTTTGAATCGATGACAGATTAATTCACCTTTGTCAAACCTAGAAACCTGCATTCTCAGCAGTGAGTGACCTTTATTAAACAAACGTACCAGTTCAAGTATGTAATTCAGAAGTTCTGTTCAAACATGATATTTCGATCTGATCACAGCTTTCCTGTGAAATTAAGGATTTAATGCTCCCATTCCAGTTAAATGGACTTTACTGTGTTCAGACTGAAAAGGCTTCATGGTGGATTAGAATGCCATTGTGAAATGTGTCACTGAAAACCTGTAATTTTTCTGTCTCTCCCTTGTACTTCAATGATCCATTTTCATGCCAGATTTCAGGCGACAAATGCATTAGTTCAGCTGGGCTCTAGGGCTTTGCGTTTGGTACATTGCCGCATTCTTTGGGACCTAGGATGAAAGTTTTAAGGTGGAAATGTGCTGTTGGGATCTTCAGACAAGAAATATGCTGGTCGAGATGACTTTAAATGAAACAACACTTTCTTGCTAACGCTTTTGATTGCATATTACACAAAGGATCGAATACTGTAAGAAAGTTTGACTGAGACTAGGCGTTCGTCTTTTATGGGGGTAACCGTCTTCATGCTTTTGGCAGATCTTCCACTGGCTGTAAAAAAAAAAAAAATCTAATAGTGCAGTAACTAGCCACCCTGAAAGCCAGTCTCTGAGAATACTAATGAGTCCTGCTTTTATTACTAAATTTAAATAATGAACAGTCTTAGAAAATATGGTTTACTTTTCCTCCCCTCCCACCTGCTGCATCTATCAACAGAACTCTGGATTTTTAGCACAAGGGCTGCATTTTCCTGTGCTCACTTGGTCGGTTTGTTCACTGTATGTAATGTTGCCTAATGTAGATCTCAAGCTAGATTAAATACACCCATTTGAACCCCAGTACGATGATTATGGTCCAGTGCAATGTCCTCTTCATGGTGTCTCCTAATCCTGACATGATCTTTCCAGTGTTAGTCCTTGAATGATGTTTCCTGGGATACAGATAAATGTCCACTGAGGACTAGAAAGATATCCGCAAAAGCTTTTTAACTGTGACTTAAGCCAGATTTATGGTTCATTCTTCTGCGTTAGCTCATTGTGCCACCCGGCATCCCTGATAACAAATAGCAAATATTGACTCCACAGCACTGCTTGCGTCTGTCTTCTGAATGGTTCTGTGATCTGTAGGCTGCTGGTCTCTCACCCCAGCCCAGAAGGACAAATGTCACATCCGAAGGCTGATTGGGCCGTTCCTTCAGACACACAACTCAAAGTAACATAAAACTATTCCCCTGGCCAAAGCAGGTTGTAGGGGCCCCCAAATCCCTCCCCACTGCTTTAGGGTGTGCCACAGGAATCAACCTCCCTCCTGCAGTCCCCCCAGCTGGTCTCTTTCAGCCCTTTATAGGAATCACCTGACCCTTTCCCAGTTGGGTCTGATGATTGAATAGAGGTGGGTGGTCCTTATAAGAGCAGACAACCCTTATACACAATCTTTCAAGGACACATTGTTAGGACAAGTGAGGCCCAGAATCCTTTTCAGTGGCCACAAAATTAAGTGCAGGCACAAATAAGAGTCGTGTTTTGCCCTTGTGCGACTGAGGGAGATTTTGAGGAGAATGGGATTGTACACATGTCACTGAGGGCCTTGGCTGGGGTTAACATTTCTTATGGAAATGGATGTGACTAAAGCTAAAATAGACATGGACCATCCCAAAGAAAGTAGAGGCCTGGGTGATTTTGGCCAATCAACTACTTTTTTATGCTCCAGTGCTTATTTTGGATTTTGAAAATGGGAGTCTTTCCATTGTCTTCACTAGGCTTTGGATCAGGCCTTCTGAGAAGGAATAGAAAATAAACAGAACAGAAAGATCCTCCTGCTTTTCCTCACCATTTCTCATAATAAGCCATACAAGTGGTAGTCTCCCTTCTTCAGCTGGAATGGCTAGAAGCCAGCCTGCTAAATCTCCTCTCCACACTGCTATGTGGAGGAAGCTACAAAATGGCTGCTTTGGAGGCTGCACTTGATACTAGGGCATTTCTTAGTGGGTAGCCAAACCTACTGCCTCTATGTTTGATAAGTGGTCTTTTTCATTGCCTTGACTTCTCTTGGATTCCGTTTTCTTAACTGACCCTGGGACTTTGCTGCCACGCATATAGGTTAGTGAAAAATCTATACTTCAGAATAATGCTAAGAGTAGGTGTGCAATGAATAACTCCTTAATAGCCAGGAAATAAAGTGTGTTTCTGGCTCTTGCCTTATTCTACATGGGTGCTTAAAATAAACCATATATTCCTTGGTTTTTACTATTGAGATACTTAACTATTCAAGTTGCAAAACTGAGAGATATTTTAAAATAGAACGAAATGAAAGCCTGTGTCATCTTTATAGTCAAATCAAGACTGAATATGGCAGAAGGCTGAATTTTTTAAAGAGTGGCAAAAATATTAATTTGCAGTCTCAGTTGGTATCAAATGCAGCATGGAAAACACTGGTGCCTGTTGCCGTAACTTCTAATAAGCACAGAGTGTCAGGGTGACTTGAAAAACATCAGAGCCCTTTTCAACTTTGCTGCAGCAAACACCGTGAATTTCCTTCATCTGCTTGTGTTTCCTGACTCTAGAGTGGCTGGATTAATATCCCCACCTACATTCTCAGACAATGTTATGTGCTTTCAGTATTTAGGCTGGGATGATCAAAGGAGGCTAAGGGAATGAGGTACACATCTCCCATTACATTTCAATGGCATTTGGGCACTTAACTCCCTGCGCTGTCTTGAAAATCCCAGCCTGGAAGGTAAATTGTTGGAAGGACATCAAGAACTTACATAGAGGACATACTAAGAGTGGCTTGATGTTTGCTATAAAATGTCCAGTGTATGCTGACCTTAGGTAAAATGGAAGTCGAGACAATGCTGGGGATAACAGTTAGTGCTGGGAATGGGTAGCAGAAAGTAGACTCGCTGAACAGAAGTGTTGTAAGATCATTAGGGGCTAATAGTCAAATGTTTTTAAAGAAAGAGTAAAGGGCCTGATTCTGATCTCACTTATTCTAGTGTAAATCAGGAGTAACTCCAGAGTAAAACAGGGGAGAAGAGAATCAGGGCCAGAATTTTAATCTATCCCAGTCTTAGAGAAGGCTCATTGTCAGAGGTTGCACCCAATTGATGCTCCAATGGCTCCATCTGAGGCTACAGCGCCACTGGGGTGAGGTGGGGAAGAAGGATCAGTGACATTTTCCTCTGATTGAAGCAATCTAGCTTTTTCCATCCAGTTGTATCTCTTACGGAGGTTTTCCTTTTCTTTATTTTTAAGTACCAGGGTGAGATGATGGAAGGAAGGGAAGTTCAAATCAGATTCAGGATGTCTTCGAACAGCTGAGCCAGTTTATGACTTCAGGCTTCTTCCCTTTGAATACAGCTGCCAGATAAGTGAACATGTTTTCCAGTGGAATTGGGACGGACCACTTCAGATGGATGGGTCCTAGATCAAATCGGACTTTGCAACAGAATTAATAACCTAGCCCAAAACCTCACTTTCCTCAGTCCCCAGTGGTGGAATTTCCAAATGTGCTCAGTGCTGGCCCAAATCTGCTCCCACTGAAGTCAGTGGTAGTGATCCGAATGTGAACACTGAGCACTTTTGAAAATCCCATGCCAGTTTCTAAAGACGCAGGCAAAACAACTGGCAATGTAGAAACCTGGCCTCTGGCCCAGTTAAGACAAGATTAATGGCTGAGCTCCTCTCCAATGTTTTCTTCTTGTCCTATTTGCCATATTTCTTCCGAACTACTGGAGTAAGCATTTATTCATAATAAATTAAACAAACCTGTAGAAGCAATATTATTTACTGTACCTGATACCCAATTAACCATATTTACTTTATTTGTTTCAGACTGGTAGCCGTGTTAGGCTGTATCAGCAAAAAGAACGAGGGGTACTTGTGGCACCTTAGAGACTAACAAATTTATTTGGGCATAAGCTTTCATGGGCTAAAACCCACTTCATTGGATGCATGCAGTGGAAACATGCAGAGAACATGAAAAAGAGGGTGTTGCGATACCAACTCTAACGAGACTAGTCAATTAAGATGGGCTATTATCAGCAGGAGAAAAAAAACTTTTGTAGTGATAATCAGGATGGCCCATTTCAAACAGTTAACAAGAAGGTGTGAGTAACAGCAGGGGAAAATTAGCATGGGGAAATAGTTTTTACTTTGTGTAACGACCCATCCACTCCCAGTCTTTATTGAAGCCTAATTTAATGGTGTCCAGTTTGCAAATTAATTCCAGTTCTGCAGTTTCTCGTTGGAGTCTGTTTTTGAAGTATTTTTGTTGAAGAATTGCGACTTTTAGGACTTTAATTGAGTGACCAGGGAGGTTGAAGTGTTCTCCAACTGGTTTTTGAATGTTATAATTCTTGACGTCTGATTTGTGTCCATTTATTCTTTTGCGTAGAGACTGTCCAGTTTGGCCAATGTACATGGCAGAGGGGCATTGCTGGCACATGATGGCATATATCACATTGGTCGATGTGCAGGTGAACGAGCATCTGATGGTGTGGCTGATGTGATTAGGTCCTATGATGGTGTCCCTTGAATAGATATGTGGACAGAGTTGGCAACGGGCTTTGTTGCTCAATAAGCTAGCACTTGGGCACTACAGATTTAACACAAACAACCCTTCTTTCTCAGGTTCTCATTCTTTTTGGTCCCATGCTTTGGGCCTATTAGTAAGGCTAAGATTTTGTCACAGGTATTTTAGTAAAAGTCACGGACAGGTCAAGGGCAAAAAAGAAAAATTGACAGAAGCCGTCACCTGTCCATGACTTTTACTAAAAATATCCCTGACAAAATGGGGGTCTGCGGGTCCCCACACCGCCTGAAGCAGGGCAGCTGCGCAGGGGCTAGGAGTTGCCTGCAGCAGCTGGGGGCTGCGGGGTACCCCTGTCACCTGCAGCTCCGGGGGGTCCCCTGTCTCCCGTGGGGGCCAGGATCTGTAGGGTGCCCCTGCCACCCGCAGCTCCAGGAGCCCACAGGGGCCAGGAGCTTGGGCGCTCCCCCACAGCTGCGGCGACTGGCAGCTGTGGGGTGCCCTTGCCACCCATGGCAGCTTGGAGCTCCGGGGGCCGCCAAAGGTGCCGGGGGTACCCTGCAGCTCCCTGCCCCCACGGGCAGTGGGGTAACCTGCAGCTCCCAGCCACTGCAGGCTGAAGTCACTGAGGTCGCGGAAGTCACAGAAGACGGAATCCGTGACTTCCAGCGACCTCCGTGACTAAATCATAGCCTTACCTATTACTCATGCTAACTTCCAAACTCAGCTTAAAACCTAAATTCACCCAGGCTCCATAGCCCTATATTCCTACACCCTGCCTATTTAAAAGGACAACTTACAATTTTAACCTAGTTTTGAAAATAGAGGTGATGGAGCACAGAGTCCCAAACACAGAGTGAGGAACCACTTCCACTCTCCATCTACTGTGTCCTTCCACGGAGTCCTGCTGGAGTAAAGTAATAGATCCCTCTCTCTCACAAGAGGGAAAGGCAAAAAATAGGCTTTACCTTTATGTTAAATTACATTCAAATCGGTATGTTTAACAGAATGTACTGACATTTTCACACACAAAAGAATTGACACTATACTGACCTCAACCATGAAGATAATTCTTTACTGTTAGAAGAAGGCAACTCAAGTGCGTTTTGATCACCGAAGACATGAAACTTAGCATTCTGCCTTAACTCACTTCATGGGAACAGAACTATAACAACTCATCTAAGATCTTGATGGTGTAAAGTGTTCATACCTTCTCCCGCCGCCAAATATTGGAAGGACAGATGCCATATTCCTTGTCTTTGTCCTAGATGTTAAGCAAACTTTTCTATTGCAAATGAATATCAATCTGCATTTTCAGGGGATGCTATTAATAATGTTCTCTAGGAGGCAGCTGAACCTGCTTGGTTTTGGTGATGTCTTCCTCATGGGCAGAAAACTCCTGTGAGAGATCCATTGTGAGGATGTTCTTCCTGAGCGATCTCTGATGGATCTGATCCAAAGCCTGTTAATGTTAGTGGATAAACTCCCATTGACTTCATTGCAGTTTGGATTACTCAGATATGAATTTCTTTGCACCTCAGTCTTGCCTCTCTACGCACATTTTAGCATCCCATACTCATGCGGTTTTTGTTGCCCTCTTTTTGACTCCCTGTAACTTTTAAAAAATCTTTTCTAAACCGTAGGGACTAGAGTTACATACATTATTCACGGTGCAGAAATAGAGGTACTCTTACGTGAGACATGGACCAGCAGTTGCATGTTCACAAGCCACTATTGACCAGATCCACAGCTGGGATAACTTAATATAGGTCCATTGACTTCAAAGTTAATTTACACCAGCTGAGGATCTGGTTTGATAGATTACACCAGTCATTTTCTGGGCTAAATTCTGCTCAGCTGCACCAGTGTAAATATGGAGTAATGCCCGTGAAGTTAGATTGGAGGCTGGATTCACAGTTTACCAGAGTCCAACAACTGAAGGCAAGTTCTCAATTGTTGTGGAAAATCGACCACATGTTGAGTTTGGATCAGATCAGCCTGAGGCTCCTTTATTGATACAAGCGCAGGGGGGTAACAGCTCTGAGAAGCTGCCCCCTGTTACAAGAAACACACAAGCCTTTTAAAGCTTAAAACCACAGACAAATTACACATACATTTCGTGTTAATTACCTTATTTGGAATACAATTGCAAAATCCAATAAAGGTCAAAAGCAAAAAGAAACAATCATCTCCCTTATTTGGCTTTTCCTGTTATTGTTATTCCCTGTCTAGCTCTTCTGCGGTTTGACTTTTCTAACGCTTCCATTGCGGCAAGCTTGGCTATTGCAAATTGTGTTTGGGGACTTTCCACTTCGCCTCCTCATGCCTCCTATACACAGAAAGCCATTGTTCTGTTTTGGGGACTTTCCATCCCACTTTTGCCTTCTCATGCCCCTTACACACAGAAGCAAGCTCAGTGAATACTTCAGGCCTACTAGCTTGACCAAAGCCTGAGGCCTGAGGCCCTCTGTAAATTTTCCTCCACACTATGAACACTGCTTAGTAAGTGTGACTCTCATCTGAGTGAGTTCAGGAGTGGGCATATAATTATATTTTTTTATTAGGCAATTTTGCTCTTGTTTTAATTTGGCTTTATTTTGTTTTCTGTCTATATGTGTGTCACGGCTAGTCATTATTGTAGTGACAGACTGATGGGCATGCTACTTCACAGCAGAGAGACTGTCCTTTATCCTGAGAACATACAAGCATCGCTACACCATTCCACCACGACTCCTCTGTTCTGACTTGCAGGGGAACACTACTGAGGTGAGAAGGTAATTAAATAGATTCCTTTCACACAGTAAAACAGTTAGAATATAAAGTTCCCATAGTCCAGTGCTTTGGGAGACTATGCAGAAAATCATGGATTCCTGCATTGCAGCACTGGACCCTCTTCTTCCTCTGCTGCTGTATGAATTGACACTCCTAGACAAAATGAGATGGGTCTATCAATAAGCGAAACACTTGGTGATATTTTAAAGTAGCTGTATGTATAAAGGTGATGTTCCTTAATCTAGTCACAGCAAGAGCCAGTAGATAGACATTGGAGATAAATAAATTCAAACTGGAAATAAGATGCAACTTTTAAAAAAACGGGATAGTAATTAATCGGTGGAACAACTTACCAAGGGAAGTGAGAAATTCATCAGCATTTGGACTCTTTAAATCAAGGTGGGAGATATGCTATTCATCTAAGACAGGGGTCAGCAACCTTTCAGAAGTGGTGTGCCAAGTCTTCATTTATTCACTCTAATTTAAGGTTTCGTGTGCCAGTAATACATTTTAACGTTTTTAGAAGGTCTCTTTCTATAAGTCTATAATATATAACTGAACTATTGTTGTATGTAAAGTAAATAAGGTTTTTAAAATGTTTAAGAAGCTTCATTTAAAATTAAATTAAAATGCAGAGCCCCCCGGACTGGTGGCCAGGACCCGGGCAGTGTCTGTGCCATTGAAAATCAGCTCGCATGCCGCCTTCGGCACACGTGCCATAGGTTGCCTACCCCTGGTCTAAGAGACGCTTTGGTTAAACCACAAGTCACTGGGCTCAAATATATTCCCTTAACACAGCTTTTACTGTATATCTGGCACTTTACCAACTAGAAAGCTCTAAAAACTGGCATTTCTACTATCTCCCAATACAAATCTTCAATAGGGTTGCCAGGTGTCTGGATCTGGCCGGCATTCACCTCGGGCGGCTCCCCGCAAGTGGCATCATGTCCCTGCTTCTCCTAGGTGGAGGCGTGGCCAGGAGGCTCTGCGCGCTGCTCCCGCCCCGCCCTGCCCTGAGTGCTGGCTCCACAGCTGCCATTGGCCTTGGAGCAGCAGGGACTTGCGGGGATCTGCCCAAGGTGAGCGCCGCCCAATATGGCACCCCGAAACCCCTCTCATGCCCCAACCCCCAGCCCTGAGCCCCCTCCCACTCCCAAACTCTCTCCTTCCATTGGTAAGTATAACTCTTAGTTAACTGGAATTTTTGACCAACTGGGACCCCCCAATTCCTCCAACATGCCGGATAACAAACCTTTTCTGTATAGGGAAGAGTTGTTCTTTCTGGACCTAGAATTTCTGAGCGAAATGTTTGGCATATCTTATGCAGGAGGTCAAACTAAATGATCCCAATGCGCACCCTTTCAGCCTTAATCTATCAACATATGTACAGTGTGCATTGCATGCTAGATTTGGTTGACTACTTCTTGAGTTTCCATAAAACTCTTTTGCTGCGACAGAGATCTCAAAATGATAGAGATTAGTCTTAGAGAAAATAATTTTAAAAACCACAAAAACCTGACAAAGGTCCAGGCTTAGAACCAGTGAGTCACTAATGTAACCTTTCTGCCAGTCAGAGTTGGCAGCAACAAGGGCTGGGTTCAGTATCTAGGGGTTCCTTTTCAACAATACAACACAAAACCGGCTTGAGCCCCCACCCAGTGACCTGGGACATTTACACACCACCTCCTGGCCGCCTCTAAGAGGCAATACTTCCCCTCTCGCAAGCACAGAGTCTGAGTGTAGCAAAAAACTTTGAATACAAGGAGGGAAGTAACTCGGCATTAATTTTGGGGAAACATCGCAAACAGGGTTCATAAGCATAAACTGTGATGGGATCCCTGGGGTGCAGCCTGGGACCGTGGGACTGCTGTGCCCCCTTAACTCTCCAGCCTGGGCTGTCCCTCACAATGCTTTTCTAGTGACAAGCTGCAAACCCCTCCAGGTGCTGTTATCACTCAGCACAACAGCATGTTAATTTATACCAGCTGAGGATTGCATGAATGCTCCCAGAGTACTCATGAATCACACAGCGAAAGGCACCAGCACTGTACCTCAGGAATATACCATCTTGCACTGCTCGAGATGAGCAGTTCAAATTTATTAATTGGTTCACCACTTCATCGATGGAAAGTGGATATACACCTTCCTTTGCAAAACCTGAGCAGATTTGCCACACATTTCACACAAACTCACTGATAAAGATAAACAGTTAAACATATTTATTGACTACAAAAGATAGATTAAGTGATTATAAGTGATAGGCAAAAAGTCAGAGTTAGTTACCAAAATAAAATAAAATGTAAGCACGCAGTCTAAACTCTCAACCCTATTAGATTGGGCAACATCTAGATTAAACAGTTTTTCCTCACCCCACTGGATATTGCAGTCCTTAATATGCAGGTTTGTCCCTTAAACCTGGGCCAGTCTCCCCTGTTGGAGTCTTCAGTCTTCTTCGGAATGTCCTGGTTGCTTGCAGCACAGGTGGGGGCAGGAGAAAGGCCAAGCATTGGGCCCCTATGTTCTGTTTTATACTCTCAGTCCCATGTGCTTGGAGAACACAAGTCCAGGCATGTCTGGTGGGCATTGCTGAGTCACCCAGGCAAGGTTGAGCAATTCCTCTGGTGTGGCTTTATGCACTGAATTGTAGCTCCCTTGCTGGACAATGGCTGTTGATGGTTGTTTGACACCTGCCCAGGTGTTGGTTACTTTCCTTTGCATTATCTCTGGCAAGCTAGTAGCTGTGTGCTTCCCAAACCCACAGCATATTTTAGTGACAACCATACAACACAATTCTCATAGCTTCATATGCATTAATGATATACATATGTTGATAGCACAGTGACTTTCAGCAGATCATAACCTTTCCCCTGATATCTCACATGGCAGGCTTTATATGCAACATCACAATTATATACAGATGAGGAACATGGGGGTTACAAGGCACTCCCCCAAGGTATAGAATGTCACATAAACCATGAGCAAAAGACCCACACATAAGTAAGTTGGGCAGTGTCCTTTTCCCCTCAGGTTCTTAAGTCCAGCAACCCAAAAGTCCCTTTAACATGCCTGTCCCTTCTCTGCACCCCACTCACAATTGTCATCCTTGGTCAGTGCAGACCCAGAGCTCAGAGGTGCATCTGCAGAGTTCATCTCCTCCCTGGGTGGAGGAGAGGGGGGTAAGGAGGCACCTTACTTGCTCCGCTGCCCAGGTGCCCACTTGCCACCCCTCTCTGCGGGGCTCTGTTGGCTGCTCGCTGGGCCTCTCCACCAGCCACCCTGATGACCAAGATGTCTTCAGGACATACCACTTAACACAGCTCTCAGTTATTTCAGATGTTAGTGGGGGAGCCTCACTGCTAGTGCACACTGGGCAATCTCTTGCATCAGAGAGACTGTCCCAAAGCAGGTCTAATACTTATAGGTATCAGTGATTTCAGCTCTGCAGCATGTAACAAGGCTCTCAATTGAGTCTAAATGAGCTTCATGAAGTCAGACCAGCTCAAATAGTGTCTGCAACCCTCAGGCAGAGCCCACCCCATCTCTCAACTCACTGGGCTTTGGAACCCATGTCCCCTGCCTACCGAGTGCCATTTAGTAGAGGGTGAGTCTCTCCAGAGGGCTATGCCAAGTACAGTTCTGCTGCCCTCGATTCACACAACAAGGATAACAACCCTTTATTACTCCTGCCCCAATAACATGGAGACTGGGGATCCAACACCAGCCAGAAGTGATCATTTGGGCAAGCAATCCCATCATGCTGAGCATGTAGGTAAGGTGGGTGTGCCCATGCAAATGAGATCAGCTCCTGAAGTCCTCTTCCACAGCTCATCACTAGATGTCAGCAGAGAGCTCATTCAGACTCTGCTTACACTAACAAACACCCAAAGGCTGATAGTCAACCTAAATTATTCCCATATCAACCTGACCTGATTTTTCCCTTCATGGAATATTTAATTAAATATATTTTGAAGCCCTCAGTTGCATATTTTTGTTATTTAATTTCCTCAAAAACAACCTCCTTTTGGGGCTATTGGTAATAAGCTATTTGCTCTGTGGGGAAAAAAGGCTGAAGCAGAGGGGTTCAGGAAGCCGTTGGCTAGAAATACTTTTTTTTTTAATTGTTCCTCTCAAACTACTGTCACTATTTATAGTGGGCGCCTCAGATATAGATACAGGAGAACCTCAGAGTTATGACCACCAGTGTTATGAACTGACCAGTCAACCACACACCTCATTTGGAACCAGAAGTACACAATCAGGCAGCAGTAGAGACAAAGAAACCAAAAACAAATACAGTACAGTACTGTGTTAAATGTAAACTACTAAAAAAAATAAAGGGAAAGTTTCAAAAAAAGATTTGACAAGGTAAGGAAACTGTTTCTGTGCTTGTTTCATTTAAATTAAGATGGTTAAAAGCAACATTTTTCTTCTGCATAGTAAAATTTCAAAGCTGTATTAAGTCATGTTCATTTGTAAACTTTTGAAAGAACAACCAGAACATTTTGTTCAGAGTTACAAGCATTTCAGAGTTACGAACAACCTCCATTCCCGCGGTGTTTGTAACTCCGAGGTTCTACTGTATATAGACAGCATCTGAGATCGAAATCCCCAGCTGAAACTATTGCCTTGCATTAAGTGCTTTGTAAACAGCTTTCTAGGATTTACAAAAAGGTAAATATTAATCTGTTTGCATGAAGTGGTGATGTAAAAGCCTAGAGTAAATATCAGTATTAATACACCTTGACAGTTCTTTAGCATTGCAAATAATAGAGTCAATGCAACCCGGGGCCTACTTCTGCTCTCGCACTACTCTAAATTTAGAGTCACTCCATTAACTTCAGTGGAGTTACTCTGGATTTAAACTACTGTAACTGAAAGCAGAGTCTGTCCCGTTGTTTTCAATTGAGTTAGATTCTTCAGGATTAAATGAACACGTTGCATCTGTCTCACCTCACTCAGGGATACCATATGCCAGTGATCAGAGGTTCTAAATTAAAAGTTCTTGCATTCAGCATTAGAAGTAGAGCAGCAAGGCCTCAGTCCTGCAATCTGATCTCCTAGCACCGGCCCCTGTATCGGCAGAGCCCCTTTGACTTTGGTTCACACTAGTGGCTCTGACTGCAGGATGGAGGCCCCAGCTGTTAGCTATGTGCTTACAGACTGGTGCAGTTAGTTAAATTAATAATTTGACTAGCTCTGGGGCCAGATGTCTACTGCTCTGCTGGTGACTCGAAGCCCAGTGGAGCTTGTCAAGTCTGCAAGATTTTCTCTTTTACCCACTTTTTCTTTACAGTGGCTGGAAAGTAGAGACACCATCAACCTGAAATGTCCACAGAGATTGGATTGTCCCGGTAATAAAGGTGTTTTAGTGATAGCTACACCCACAAACAGCCTGCGGTGTCACAAATAGACACAATGCAGTTTGGTTCTAGTGTTGGATAGATCATTGCCAAAGTCTGCACCAACCACTCATATTTCTGATATCACTGGTTTGCCAGGTCATATCCTCTTGGCGAATGTCTAATTACTGTGCTATTTTATTTCACATGCAGCTAGAGAGAATGCCGCATAGAGATGTTGTAGGGAACAGTGAATACATCATAAAATGTCCCTGTATAACCATAATACAAACCATTCCATACTAAAATTGTATATAACTGTCCTAAAATGGCTTTCAGATTGGGCCACAGAAAAAACATGGGTGGCTATAATGACCTACCAAGGGATATTTTATCCCATCTGTTGGTCGTGCTATGACAGAACTCAGAGAGTTATCTCCAAAAAGCCTTTCATATGATGATAAAGCAAATCCTGCCCTATGATGATTCTTTGGCTCATAATTCACTTTGTACTCCTCTCTGCATGAAGCAAAAAACTGAAAGCAGTCAGATGTGTGTCCAATAATTATTCACACTTCAGTGGGAGCTACATATTTTCTTCAGTAATTCTGGAGGCAAAGTGGTGAAAAATAAGCAATGGTAAATTAAAAGGCTCATCACCCCTACATCTATGATTGGGCGGACTAGATCGCAGCAACTTTTCTAAAAGTGACTCCCCCATCAGACCTCTGACTTGCAGAGTCCCACAAAGACCTCCAGTCTTTTTCAAGATTTACATGCAACCACTAGGAGAACGAGCTGGGAAGATATCATGGGCTGACGTGTGTAAGTGGCTCGCAGCTCTGTCTATCCTACAGAACACACTCTACACCTGTCACCAAGCTAACCTGGTGCTTGGCCAAGTTCAGCTCACGGATGAAGACCAGCTGATAGAAGATGAACCTGAGCAGGAGGGAGCTCATGCAACCAGATGGAAACACGTTACAGTTTGAAGCCATGGTTTGGTCTCCTTTGGCTGAAAGCACACACCCACAACTGGTCAGGTCAGTCCACAGTTTAGAAGTGCTCTTGGATTCCTCACTGGTACTAAGCTCTTGCCCAGCATCATCCATAAACAATGTTTTCTGCTATATATGGCTGCCCAGGAGACTCCATTCCATCCCAGCTGATGATCAGCTGGCTACAGTAATGCACACCTCCATTGCCACCCGAGTGGACTGCAGTAATGAAATCTATATGGGTGTGACAGTGTCAGCCCTTGGGGAAACTGAAGCTACTACAAAATGGAGCAGTGCTTCTCAGCAAAGTCATTACTGCACACGTGTCAAACCTGTCCTCGCCTCACTACACTGGCTGCCCATAGAATACGCAAAATCTCAATCCTTATCTTCAGTGAACGTCATGAGGAAGTGTCAGAGGGGTAGCCGTGTTAGTCTGGATCTGTAAAAAGCGACAAAGAGTCCTGTGGCACCTTATAGACTAACAGACGTATTGGAGCATAAGCTTTCGTGGGTGAATACCCACTTCGTTAGATGCATGTAGTGCATGTAATGAGGAAGGTTTCTAACTATCAGAGGAGTGAGGTTCTAAACAGCCTCCCAATAGGAGTGATGGGGGCAGGACACCTAACTAATTTTAAGATGGAGCTTGTTAAGTTTATGAATGGGATGATATGTCGGGGTTGCCAGTGAGAGCAGTGGACTGGACTCGATGAGCCAGGAGGTCCCTTCCAGTCCTATGTTCCTACGATCTGGGCTTGGGATGCTTAAAAGATCATCTAAAACCCTGAGTTGAGGATTGTAATCGGCAACTCCACTTCTCTGGCACCATGTAACTGCCTATTGCAAGTTTGTACCTTGGTTCTGCAGGAGCCGGAGGAGCCAGTCCAAGGCTATGGAATGAACTCCCCACGGGATCTAAGAACCACTTCCAATGCTGCCACTTGCTGTTCCGAGTTCAAGGTTCACTTCTTCATTCATAAAGGCACAGCACAGCAGATATAATTTAAAAAGCAATCCACACATAATCTTCCTGTTGGAGAGGAAGAGAGAGAGGGGGAAAGAACAACACATGATTGATGCCACTGCACTGCTGGAAGGTGCTCAGATACCACAGTGACGGTGCAGTGTGAGGACCTGAATTATTATCAAGCAAAACGGTGGTAGAACTTGTCTTAAATCCTGCGTGGAGGAATCCTGTGGTGTAAGGCCACTATAATGCCACACCCTCACTGCTCCTTGGGGTGTGTCTGTACAGCTCATTGATCCATGGCTGCCAGAACAGATCCTTGGGAACCTACGTAGCCAGCTGTAAACTAAAGCAATTTCAAGGCCCCAGGATCGGGGTGTGCAAAGGTGGGTTAAATCCACCATTGCCCCCGTCACCTCCAGTTCCGAGCTAAGTGAGCATGGACATACTGGGAGACCTGGGTTTATCACTCCAAAATGGAACAAGCGTGGACAGTTGAAAAGTTGGCCTTGCAAACTAAAAACACAATGATTTTGCTAAAATCCAAATCCAATCATTCCATTTTTATCCAATCTCACTGTAGGATGAAGATAAAAATGACTCCTTTCCTCATGATTGTCCCCTATGCACAACCTACACTAAGCATGATGGAACTGTAGATTGTTTGACTACATTTCTGTAATTTTCTTTACCTAGAAAGTTTAAGAATGGCTCCAAACTCTTATTAAACAGTCCCCATTTGGTCTCCTCTTCCAAACATTCCATCTTAATATGAAACTGTGACTGCACATTCTGTTGGAAATTCATTTATGGGCCAGTCATTTCTAGCCTGGTTATTTCAGCATTGATTAAATGGCTGTGTCCCCTTAATTTTGAACAAAGGAGAAAGACTTTGTGTATTTT
Organism: Emys orbicularis; assembly: GCF_028017835.1. Lineage (NCBI taxonomy): Eukaryota > Metazoa > Chordata > Testudines > Emydidae > Emys > Emys orbicularis. The sequence continues at coordinate 6,448,281 of NC_088686.1, read as the reverse complement.
AGTATTGTTTTCCTGTTCTATCATGTCCTGGGAGGAGGAACAGGTTAATAATTCAACTCTCAAAGGGAGCTGAGACCAGTTGCAAAGGATTTTGCAGACTGGAACCATCTTTTAAAACATTCTTTGGTTCCTATTTCTTTTGCTTACTTCTACAAATAATCTGCGGGCTTGTCTAAATGGGAAACTCGGAAAAATTAATCGGAATTAGCTAAAGGTGTGAATATAAAGTGGATTGTTTAAACTTCATTAAATCCCCGTGTGGACGCCCTTAGTCAGAATTAAAGTGGCCGTAATTCAGTTTAGCCTAATTCACATTGGAAGTGAATTAGGAAGCATTTGTTGAGTTTTTATGCATAGAACTTTACCTTCTTTATTTGACAATGTCTAAAAGACAGACCTGAATGAAAGAAACGGGACACTCAGCGACGTTTCTTATTGAGGAAGAAATAGGATCTAACTCGCTGTAACCCCAAACAGTGAATGGGTTACTGCCAGTTTCTCTAGTCCCCCGCTAAGTTACCTAATGCCAATCCATAGTTATGGCCACCGCCCCCATGGTATTTGGGACACTGGTATTGGTGCTTATAGACTTTATATTGATATTGCAGTAATACCTAGAGTGCCCTACCAAGATCAGGGTCTCGCTATGCTAGGCACTGGACATGCTCCTATTAGGAGATAGGTCGAAGTAAACAAGACAAAGGACAACTTGTTCTCCCTGTTCTGCAGATGGGAGCTGAGGCCCAGAGAGATGAAGGGACTTGCCCAAAGTCACACAGGGAGTCTGGGTTAGAGTTAGGAACTGACCCCAGGTCTCCTGAATGCCAGTCTGGTGCCTGGACCAAAACAAACCCCCAAACCACCCATCCCTCCCAACTAACCACACCAAGAACCCTGCTGTTGTGAAGGCAGTTCTGAGCGTTGGAGTGTCGATCCTGAATCCCGAGCTGAGGCCAGTCCGTGTGTTATGGATCTAAACAACTTTGGGTTTTACTTTTCAGCTAAAAGAATGGGACTAGGCTGGGCAGCCAAACTCATCTTTAATAAACTCTCTCCACCCAATGAATGTTCTTTATCAAAGAAAATGGCAGATCTATTGGCGGCTCCTGCATGCCCGGTGGACAGCGTGTTCAAGCTGGATACACATGGGTTTCTCTACTATTTCCTGTGTTCCCACATCAAAAATGATTTTCTTTTTTAAAGGTGGACGGTCCATTTAGGAAGCCCTTTACAGGCCAAACGTTACAGTGCAGCAGGCCTATGGGATCTGAGCCTGCTTCCATTGAAGTCAATAGCATGTCTCCCTTTGACCTGATTGGTATCAAGATGTCATGTCCTCAACCTGGGTACAAATGAGAGGCTTGATCCTGCTCTCACGTCTCTGGATTTTACTCGGTATAATGCCACTGAGCTACCTGGAATTTCTCCGATCTTACAGTGGTATAAATGAGATTCAGGCTCATGGTGCCAGTTTGTAGCACAAACTAAGGCTTAACTTTGTTTCTTACTCAGGCTAAAATATCGATCCCTTGAGCTCGGTGAGGTAATACTCGTGTATGCAAGATCAGAGCTGTGCTCCATAAGCCTCTACCAAGATGTCATAGTGAAATGAGAATCATAACAAACCAAGAGCACTGGCTTTATATCGAGGTTCAAACAGAGAGCCCTGCAGGGGAGGAGGAGGGAACGCTATATTAACAGGACGCTTTCTGTCCACATCAGCGGCTTTCTTTCTGACTCAGATCTGATCAGGCTTGGAGAAAGCAGAAAAGGATGTCCTATGATTATACAACTGGAAATATTTTAATTAAGTGGTGCAGCTCGAGTTGCTAAGTGAATTTAAAATGCATGTAAATAATTTCCCAATGCCTTGTATGTGTCAGACAGGAATGAGGGATGCAGAACGTGAGATCCTTGCCTGATTTTTTCAGATTAGAACGGTTCCAGTTGCTTAAGATACAGACTTTTTTTTTTTTTAAAGTTCACAACAGTGAGTGAAGGTGAGCCAGACCTGCCCGAGCGGCATCCTCATCATCGGCACTCGATAACGTGAAGGTATCAATCAGCCTTACTGAATTAGCATTTCACTGAGAGTGATGCACAAAGCCTTTTAATGAGGGCTTTCAAGTCTCTCCGCTCAGGGTTTCTGACTGCCTGTTCCTAAGCAACAGAGAGGACTGGCAGCCCGTAGGTTTATGATGTATTCTTAAATAAAGGATTTACAATGCTGGAAATTGCATGCAAAATTAGGATAATTATGTTTTGTTGTTTTGGCACAAAGTTCAAAGATAAACAAACAAGCTTTGGGCCCTTAGAAGCTTCCTGTTTTGTTCTTGTTCCTTCCACTGTTCAGTGGGATAAGCTAAGTCCTGAGATTGGCGTTTGCCCGTTTTTGTACAAATTAACACTTTAAAAGTTAAAAAAAAAAAAGGCTTCTTGACTTATGTTAATATGGGGGAACTGCACGAATCCTTTGTTATAAACCACCCAGCCCTGCCAAGATGTGTGACTTCTTTTTCAAGAACAGGGATGACACGCTGGTCCCTATGTTACACGCCTTCATGACAGTATAGCTGACTCATTCTTCCGCTGTGCCCGGTCTCCTAGGTGCAGCGGAAAGTGCACTGCAAGGGAGACACTAGCATCTCCCTGAATCAGCCCTGGATTGGTTCAGTGTATGGCATAATTTTGGGAGCTGATTTAGGGCTGCTCTAATCTATGTCTTGGCTGCAAAGGGTTGTCAACCAGCCAGTTGTACTCTGGCAATGCCTCGTCCTGTCCTTGGAACACCTCCTGTGTGGACGGCTGGGAAGGTTGAGGTAGGGCTGGGCATGATGGCTTTATTTCCCTCTGTGGTTCCTGTTCCACCAGCTATCCAGCCCACGTGTGCCTAATTCATAATGCTCTACAGTAAACAAAAACCCAGAACCAGTGTACAATTTGTGCCGAGTGTGGATTCAAATGAGCATCTGCCTATGTGAGGGTGAGGAGAAGGAATGACAGATTATCATGTAATTACAGCTACAGAACAGGGATACATCTGGTCGTAACCACATCTGCTGTAAATGCATTATAACAGCATAGTCCAAGAGTAAGCAGTAGATTTCGTGTGGCCCAATGGAGCCGGAAAATCTTGGAAATCTATCCTAATCTGTGGCTCCACATGTCAGCTACCTCGGTGACTGCAACTTCCTCCTCTCTGGCCTCTCTGTTTTACATTTCATGTCCCTCCCCTGTATCCAAAAACACTGGGGCTAAAATTAACTCCCCTTGCCCATTGCTTGGATGACATCACTCCCTCTCTGGACCACTTCATTGGCTTCCCCTGACCTTCTGGTCCTAAATGAGTCTGTTCCTCTCTGCATCTTCCTCCCTGCATCTCTTCTCATTTTCTTTGTAGTGCTCTTGCTCCCTTCCCTGCACCACAGCCTAAGCTTTCCCTTCGGCACAGCTCCATTGGCGTTCACCAGGCCAATTTCTGCCCAGTGAAGATCTGGGGGAGTGGTTTGAGCACTGGCCTGCTAAACCCAGCGTTGTGAGTTTAATCCTTGAGGGGGCCATTTAGGGATCTGGGGCAAAATCAGTACTTGGTCCTGCTAATGAAGGCAGGGGGCTGCACTCAATGACCTTTCAGGGTCCCTTCCAGTTCTATGAGATAGGTATATTTCTATATGTTTATGTGTCCTACTGTTGCCACCATTGATTCAGCTCCTCTAATGCAGATGAGACATCAGTGGCTGTCAGCATTTCTACTACCCTGTCACGTAGCCCTGCTCTGAGCAGGGTTAGATGGCCTGGTGCTAATGAAGCCAGTTGTGCCTTGTCTACAATAGCGTTACCACCAATAACAGCAACAGCAGGACTTTTTAGGGGAGAAATTGTAGTCATGCCCTTTGTATCCTTCCTCCACTCTTAGGGTGGGAATTTTTCAAAGGGGCCCAAGCAGGGATCCAACTTCCATTATCTTTCAACGGCATTTGGGCACCTAACTCCCAGTCTTAGTCCTTCATGCCACTCTGAACTCCCAGAACTCTCTCCTTTCCCCGGCATGACCTCCCTCCTTTCACATCCCATCTTAAAGCGTTCTGCAAAGCTTCACAATGCCTGCCCACCAATGAAGAGTGTTTACAAACAAATCGAGCAAGGCCCTTCAGTTTTTGCACTGCTCTGAGATAAACCCACCTTCTGCTGGTGGGATGTGTCTATTGTTCACGGGGAGGTTTTCAAAAGCACAAAGGGCAGTTGTGGGGCCAAATCTCAGTGGTTGTCGGTGGAATTGAGTGCCTAACTCCCCCTGGTGCCCTTGAAATCCCCAGCCCCTTTGAGTATAAATTTCTTGGGATGTGGGTGCGGTGGCCTTGTCCCTTGTGCATCACACCACAGGTGTTAAATGCTACCCACTCTGTGCTGGCCTAGCTAGCTATGCAAGGGGAAGGGCAGTGAAGGGCAACAGCACCACTCGGCCAGGAGTCCCCTCCTCTCCCCGCTGCGTCGTGGTGTTACAGACTCCCAAGGCTGCCAGCCTGCCCTCAGTCCTGGCCCTGTTCCTGCCCCAGCCTTTCCTGAGGCTCATTGTAGCCTTTCTCCAGCCCTGTTCCTGTCCTGCTCCAGCCTGCATCCTGACCCCCACACCCTTGGATTGACTTCGATCCAGCTCTGACCTTTGGTCTGCATCCGGACTCAGACTCTCATTCTGATTTGGCTTGTCTACGGATTCTGACCCCGTGTAATCCTTGTCGGCTGGCCCACCGGGCCGCTAGGGGCGGTGGGGAGCTACGGCATCACTGGCCGGCCTGGGTCACTCCTCTGTCACCGGGGAATTGGGGGCGGGGAGAGCGCCGGCCAGAGTCTGGAGCGCGCCCCTCAGGCAGGGGAGCGCTGGCAAAAGTCTGTGGCACGCCCCTCAGGCAGGGGAGTGCTGGCAAAAGTCTGTGGCGCGCCCCATGGCCTGTCCCTGGGCTCCGGTTTCAGTTCTGCCCTCGTCCTGGTCCCCACTCCACGTCTGGCTCTGACCCTTGGTACATGTTTTTGGCCACTGCTCCAACCACCAGGCCTGACTGCCTAGAACCCAAAGCCTGACACTTGGCCCTGGAAGGTTTTCATCCATCAGACTGGGATGCAATTTAATTCTCTCTGCGTGTTCCCTTCCTTCACAGTGCGCGAGCAGCATGGAAGGGTCTGACCCAAAGTTTTTCCATTAGTGGGCTTTGCATGAGACGGTCAGTGCACACTGCTTTCTTCCTGATGAAATCACCCTTCCGTAGGCAAGCGCTGTATCTGCTCTGCCTTGGCTGCTTCCTGACCCAGCACGGTCAGCAGCACAAGTAGAACGGAGAGCCTGAGCCGGCGCTGATTGAAGTCCGTGGCAAAGGTCCTGTCTGTGGTGCAGGACCGGGGCATTCGGCTCAGCTCTGACGGACCCGATTCACACGATTGCCCTGTTGGCTCCAAACCTCAGTGCAGAACACAGCAGACTCTGCTCGGTGTGCTTTTCCCCGCCGAAAGGTACAAGCATATTGATTTGCACCTCACTATCAAACCTCAGTGCATTTGCTACTTAGCTGGACACGGCAGTGCATGGCAATCCCCAGGTTTGCACACTTGGCTGGCCATGCCTTGCAGCCGCCCTACTGAATCCAAAGCCTGGAACACAAAATGGGCAGGAAAACCAACCCATTTGTTCTTCAGAGCATTCCTGGGCAGTTCACCCAGGGTGCTTTAAGGGCCTGGTTCTGCCACCCAACCCCTACCTTGAGCAAAGGGGCAAAACAGGGGCCCTAAAGCAAGATCTCACCTCTGCATGGTAAAGAGCCACATGGTGTGTGTTATCTCTGAGGCTATAGTGCAGGTGGGGGAGTTCACTCCAAAATGGTACCGAGTGTTTTCCCCCCTCAAACTTGGAATTGAGTAATAGATCAGGGGATTCTTACATAACAGGGTAAATAAGACCTAAGAAATTCCTTGATATTTGATAAGAGCCTGAATTCAGTAAGAATTGCACGCTGAAAGGATGAAATTCACCCCCGTGCAGTGAGCAAGCAGAAGGTCTGCAGAGCGCTTAAATCCCAGGTAAGCCCACAGAGTACATAGACCTTGTACTGGCCCTCTGCACAGGCTGAATTTTACCCAAGGAGACCAACAGTATTTGTTCCTTTAAGATGTGTTGTTTTTAGTAGGCATTCCACAGGATAGCTACACTCAAGATAATTTCCAATGTTAAGGTAAATGCTGTTTTATACAATTATTTACATGTATCTTTCTAGGGGGCATTTGAACTTCTCTCTCTTTTGGTGAACAGAACTATGCAGCATTACCCTGTGAATAGTTTTCCCATCTGTGATTTTATTCCCTCTGCTGCATCTACCAGCTAGCTCCCAGAGACTCACAATACCTGGCCTGTTGCTTATAAAGCATAGTGTCTAACAATAGCCATGCCACTTAATAGACAATCTTAGTAATTTAGCAGACCAGGGTCATACAAACCTATCCACTTGTACAGTAAATTAGGTAAGTGTGCATATTAAAACAATATACCTGTTACATGATTCTACCAGCGGGTTGTGCCACACTACTGTGTTATGCAGTCAGCCGGCAGGTTTAAATTCGACTATATTCTTGTGTTGACCATTAAAGCAAAAGGGCTTATTGTTGAGTGAACCGAAGCCCTAGGAAGCTTTAAGGAATAACTTGCAATAATGATGTTTGAGCTTTAGTAAGAGTGACAAGTTTAGTAGTTTAATGTTTAGTATAGTGTCCTGTTTATCAGGACACGTGTTTTTTAACTGCAAAATGCGCTCGTCGCATTAGTATGGAAAGTCTGGATATTGTAGTATGTGCTTGGAATATTTGCAATATGTAACAGAAACGGGGATACGTGTAACTGTTGTGTATGAAAAGAGGACGTTATGGCATCTCAACAACCCATCTATAAAAGATGGCAAGGCTGAGTTATTTGTCAAACCAGGCAGGACTGGGATCAGGCTGTCATTGGCTGCCAGCTTTGGTTCCATAAGACCGGGTATTAGATATCCATTGTTATGCGCTATTCTTAAATAATACAGGAAACTTTAGTAATAAAGGCAATGAAGCTTGATTACTCCTGCCTCACCATTTATTATTACTGGCTAAAACTGAGCCACCAATAATCAAAATTTAACCAATATTTAACACTTGCTAACAATGCTGTCCAGTGGGGTAGCCGTGTTAGTCTGAATCTATAAAAAGCAACAGAGGGTCCAGTGTTTGTCAGTCTCTCAATTCTTCATACTCCTTGTCATTGACTTGGAACCTACCCTGTTAACAAGCTTCTCATCCTCCTTAATGCTCCTCTGTTTGAAGTTCAACAGTCTTATACGAACTGCTGAACATGTGAAATACTAAAATTCTTACCACTTTATGGATTTGTGTAAAACATTTTGACCCCATCCTGCAGTTGGGTCCATTCCATTGGAGTCCTGCATTGCCCTATTTCAGGATGGGGGCCCTAGTGGGCCTTGACTGGCAGCACTAGAATTACTAGCTGGAAAAAGCAGGACAAAAATCTCCATTTACAATCACAGAATAAAAAATATTGCTAAGCTACATGGCAGGAAGGGAGGCGTATAGGCCTGATCCACATCTCACTCTCACTGGTATAAATGAGGAGTAACTCAGTGGAGTAATACTGGAGTTAGTGAGAGGAGACGAAGTGCATTGAAGAAGAACCCAACAAACAATCCTGTACAATCTCTTCAGTACAAGGGTGATTCAGATAAAGTGGTGGAGCTGATGGGCCCAGAAAATTTATTCCAGAGTCAACAAACACAAATGTTATCAGCCGAAGAGCCCATGGGTTTAGCCACCAATACATAATTGTTAAGCAGCGGAACATCTGATCACAATTCATAGTAATAAGTTGTTTTAATATCCAGGGACTCCCTTCAGTACCTTGGCACTTGAGCAATACTAATGCAGTTACTGTACCAGCACTTAGCCCATCCAAGTCCAACCAAAGGGGGATTCTTGGAGGACAATCCAAAATAACCCATGCACATCAAGTATATGAAATACTCAGCCTCCTCCAAACGGCTTTGGGTGCACAGTGCCTCGTCAATGCAATCAAAAAGCAGGTTAGGGAGTCAGAATTTCATTATAGCATCTAAATTGCTATCTGTGTGGAAATAATAGAGAATTTGCGACGTGTTGGTGTATATCTAGAAGCCTGTGCTGAGGTATCCCCCTCCTCCATTTTCCTTTTCCATTTCTCTTCTGAGCTATTTGTGGGGCAAGGGGTTATCCTTGTCCTTCTGCTAGTGTGCTAGATGATATAAAGGAGAGAGATTTCTGTCAAGCTCCATTAAGTGTGAATATAGTATGTTTGTATAACACAATTGGCAAAATTGGTGTTTTGTCCCTTTCTAGAGGTTGGTTCACTAGGGGATAATAGCCTACTACTAGTACCAGCTTATGGAGTTACTCCTTTAGCTCAAGTGGTTGAGGTTCATGCTGAAGTTCTCAGGTTCAAACCCTGCTGACCTCTTGTGGGGCGGGTGGATCATTATATTTGCATTTATATGGCTACTTGCCTGATTATTTTTTCTTTGCTTTGGAATTCTTTTCCTCTTTTTTTTTTCTTCAGGTTTTCATTCCTGTCTGGGTCTTTCTCGGTGTTTCAGGCTGGGAAGTATTTCTTCAGTTTAGCCCCTTTAGGTTGGAACTTTATTTTAGATGCTCTCCTAAGGCTTCAGACTGGCCAGCCTGTCTGCAAATTTATCCCTCGAGAAGATGTTTGCCAGCCGATTTGAATTTGAGGGGATTTTGCAGAGCTTGGGTATTGCTTTTCCTCTGGAGGCTTTGAAGAGGCTTTGTTAAATTATGCTTATGTTATTAATGAGAACTCAAGCATATGAATACATATGAATATTAGGGTATAAAACCCTACACTAGACTCCACTTTGATAGTCAGATTATTGTGCATAAATGGCCTGGGGCCAACCTGAGAGACCGCCTCCCACCCTGGGACATACTGCCACAGTTGGGGCCAGCAGAGGGCCTAAGTTGCAGTCTCTTTAGTATAAGAAAGAGGGAGTGGCTAGCGGGATGAGTGGGCGCTCTTTGGTGCGGTGCTGGCCCTTTGGAACATGTTTTCTCTAGTTGCCCATAACAGCCCAAGTTTAATATGGCATGCACTGAGTGGCTCACCTTCTCTCCCTTGGCCGTGAAGAGATGGGCATAGGGTAGGGCTGGGTAGGAGTGTGTGGGGATTGTGTGGAGAAGGTAGTTAAATTTCTGTTGTCACTGAGTTTTCTGCTTTGCTATGGGATAACTGCTGGGTATGTTTCAGAGTAGCAGCCGTGTTAGTCTGTATCAGCAAAAAGAACGAGGAGTACTTGTGGCACCTTAGAGACTAACACATTTATTTGAGCATAAGCTTTCGTGGGCTAAAACCCACTTCATCGGATGCATGCAGTGGAAGATACAGTAGGAAAATATAGATACACAGAGAACATGAAAAAATGGGTGTTGCCATACCAACTGTAATGAGGGTATGTAGTGGGGCGGACTGCCCCACTCCCTGAGAGAGTGGGCTGCAGCAGGCCAGTGCACCTGCGCAGACAGGCAGCCAATCAGAGAAGGGCTTAGTGGGAGCCAATCGGGGCCCAGATTGGAGGCAGCCAATCAGGGCCCGGCTCAGCCCTATAAAAAGGCTGCTCAGGGCGAGGAGAATCAGTCTGTCCCAGGACTTTGACAGGGGAAAGTCTGTCTCCAGAGCAGGGAGACGAGCACCATGGACAGCGCAGTGCTGGCCAGGCTCGGGGAGCAGAAGAGAGCTCTAGCCTGAGGCCTGCCAGGCTCTGAAGGGAAGGGCCTAGCGGGTGCAAGGGGCAGTAGGGGAAGCAGCCCAGGGAAGTGGACAGATGAGGGGAGAGAAGGAGGACAGCGAGGATGCCGCCAGAAGGTCCCTGGGCCGGGATCCAGAGTAGAGGGCGGGCCTGGGTCTCCCCCTTCCCCCCTTGCAGTACACCCAGCCATCGGCCATAGGGAGTGGCTATTATAGACTACACCAGATCCCTGACAAGAGGGATTAGACTTTGGGGTGTGTGGTTGTACATGGTGGCTGGGGCGTAGAGAGACTGCTGATCAACCCCCCCTCTTCCCCCGGAAGGGGGTGTGGATGGACTGAGGGGCACTGCCGGAGGGCAGTGGTCCGGAAGAGGATGCCGCGAGTTGGGAGCAATGCGGGCTCAGGTGCCAACCAAGGGCGAGACGATGGACGGGACACCACCAGGAGGGGGCGCTCCACTGGACTGAGCTAATTCCCGGAGGTAACTAGCAGGAGGTGCCAGGTGGCGAGTCCCAACCTTGTCACAGGGTAATTAATTAAGGTGAGCTATTAGGTGAGCTATTATCAGCAGAAGAAAAAGAAACATTTGTAGTGATAATCAGGATGGCCCATTTCCAACTGTTGACAAGAAGGTGTGAGCTCAAATAAATGTGTTAGTCTCTAAGGTGCCACAAGTACTCCTCATTCTTTTTGCTGGGTATGTGTGTTTCTAGAAGTTTTTTTAAGGATGCCCAGGGCATTGGGTCTTTTATTGTAGAGCAGTGAAAATACAAAGAAATAAATTCAAGCTAAGAATTACTTTAAATGGGGGCAGCTGGGTTATTAGACACTGTAAACCCTTATGCAGGTCCAATGTGATGCATAAGGAAGGGTTGCTATTTGTGTGTCTGGACTACTGTCGTATCTCAGGACAGGGTTGTAGGAGTGGATGAAGGGTTTTGTTATGTTCACAGCCTACACCCAGAGAAGTTAGACAGAAATGTAAACACTCTCAGTGGAAGCTCGCGAAGTAATTTGGCTTATTTTCTGAGAATTCAGAACAATAACGCACAAGAATCCCAAAACAGAGAGAAATAAAGCAGGCTGCTCTCTAAGGTAGGATGGCACAACTCACTCAACCATTTTGTAGGCTGTTTTACCCAACTGGCTGTTCCCAGATCCACACTTCACTACAGAGCTCCCTAGCCTGCAAGCAGGATCAAGAACCCTCCTGCCCCTCTCACTCTTAAATTGAGAACTTGAAATTCCTATATAGTCCCTAGTACACCACAGGTTGGCGCTTCCTTTGAGGGTAGTAATTTGTGCTTGAGGACAGTAGGTCGGTGAAAGCGTAGATTAGCTATCTTGCTTCCACTGAAGTCAGCCTCACCCACAAAACTACTGCTTAGAGTGGCCACAGAATTAGGCCATGCCCTCACGCTGTTTTATGTTGTATGCATCCTTGTCCTCATTAGTTTTGTTTTCTTCTTATCCAAATACACTGCTGCTCATTTCTGAGCCGAATCATTCCATCCAGCAGAGAGACTGCTTCTATTGAATGCGTCTGCCCCCAATTGCTGCAAAGCCTTAAATACACACACCCAGCTATAGAACCGAAATAAAAGTTGCATATATTTTGGTTGATAAGAAACGGAATGCTACAATATTTCCCAGTTTAATGTATCTAGATGAAACACATTTTCAGATATTTTCCCACTTAGCTGTGTGGCTTAATAGCCAGCAATCTAGCCTTCATTATGTTAAATGCCTTTTAAAAAGTAACCAGTGCACTATCTGCAGAAGACCTACTGGCGCACAGAATGGCTTCATCCCCATAAAAATGCAAATGAACTCTGGAAATGTAGGCCTAGCTCATTTGTATTGAAAATAAAAAGGGGCTTCGAACAGAGCCCAGAGGAACTCCGTTAACAATGAGACATTCAGCAGCGGCGGCAATGCTATAATGCTACAGCTCAGATAATTTCTCAGCCTTCTCCTGAAGTTACACTTTTCTTTTCAACCCTGAATTGAAGGGTTGTAAATGGGGGAAGGGTAGCGTGGTGCTTGGCCCAGGCGGGGGATGATCCAAACGCAATACGCCAAATTCTCCTCCATTTCACCGGTCAGGTCAGTGCAAGTGAGAAGAGAATGTAGGCCATTGTCCAAGGAAACCATAGAAACATTATCTGAATGAGTCAGTGTCTTAGCATCCCATCTGTCCTGCAGGAAGGGAACGCGGCTGTCCTGAAGAAGAGGAGGGATGTGATGGCTCCCCTTAGCTTAGAGTCGGCTCCCCCCAGCATTCCTGAGGGTGGAAGCCACCCCAAAAGGAGTAGGGAGGGGAGTAGACATGGTGATGGTGTCACCTGTCTTTATAGAATAGCTAGCTTAGCTGGAACGGCACAGAAAGAGATGCACACTGCTCGTTGCAAGTGGGCTTTCCCTGCCTGGGGATACGGGGGTGCAGGGTTGATCCCTCAGTCTGACATGCCTCCGTGCAGCGGCTAGCAGAGTGAGCACACAGAACAGTCTCCCAAACGCAGTGAGCGCGTCATAGTGGTGTGAACCCAGATCCAAAGACCTCGGCTGCACGGACTTTGCTGAGTGCTCCTTCTGTGATGAAGCTGACCCAGAAAGGTGCCCACAGTTTCCCATCAACAAAGTTGCCAAATGCCTGTCAATCACTTGTGTAAGACAGATCCTCCCATTAGGTTGTGGGAGTCCCTCAATGTGCTTCGGACAACCATGGCTGAGTCTGAAATACACAAGCCCTCCAACCCCCAGAGATTAGCCTGAATCTGGTCATGACCAAGATCCTTTGTCACAACCTCCCTCAACTTGTATCAAAGGAGCAGCAGCATTATAGGCTGCTTTCATGATCTTTTCAACCCTTCGGAGACTCGCTCTGGGATTGCAGCCCAGATCTGGTCCTCCTGAAGGCGACAGAAGCGGGTTCGATGCCAGAGGAAGCAGCCATCCCTGAATCTCAAAGAGTGGGAAGCCAAGATGCCATGTGAGATAATGGGCTTCTGCTCTCCTGGCCAGCCCACACTAACCGGGCATATTATAGGTTGCTGACCCTTAAAGGTGAATACTCCGTGGGCTGGATTACCTACTGCTTTTCACCTTGCAATGTCCTTTGTCAAGTGAGTGTACAGAGAGCGAAACCACTTTGCACTGATGTAACTTGATGGCACAAGGTGGAGGAGAAAGCAGGCCCTGGGTGTTTTCAGAGCTGCTTGGACCATTGTCAATGATGGAAGGACTCATCTGTTTATTCCATACTGTGAAACTGACACCTCTCTTTCTGCCCCAGCCTGAGAAGGGTTTTATAGACAAAGGAGGAAGAATTTGCTACAGAAGCGGACCTACGAGGAGCTGAATCAAAATACAAATTGCTGCTGCTCTATTCAGTTTTGGTAGCTGGTGTTTTGTTTCAGGACCCCTTTCTCTTTAACGGGGATCTCACCTAGTGTTAGTAGTACATGGGGGAATCATCTTGTATGGGGTATGGGGGGAGAGTTCTGTGCTGGGAAAGGGAAGGAATTGCCTTGACCACCTCCTGCCACCTGCAGAAAATTGGCTTTTACCTTCTCTCCCAGTGCTGGAATCTCAGTGGGGTGGCGCTGGGTGGATAGAGATTCCTTCCCAACAGCACACCTGTGTAAGGGTGAAAGCCCTCAGATGAGGAGGTGTCATGCAAATGACGCATTGCCTTAATTTTCACATTTGATGAATATGTATTGCCTCATTTGCATGAACTGTCTCTTTATTTTTAATGACAAATTGTTTTCATGTTCTGCTCCCGCTCCCTCATCACTGCATGGGTTGTTCTGCTACAGTAAAAGGCCAGCTAGAAAAGGCATCCGATGAAATAATTGTACTTGACATTTAGGTGTCTTTAGTCCTAGTGAAACTGAAGCAATAAATACGAGCTGAAGCGAAGCACGAAGGTGCCTGGGTTTTAAGAGAAGTATTTGGGCCAAGCTGGTACCAGGATCTGCAGCAGCAATGAAGCGAGGGGGAACGAGGAGCCCATATACTGCAGTGAAAAGAGCGGGCGATGCTCCATCAATAATGTTACAAATGACACAGGAGCCCCGGCCTCCTAGTTCCTTCAGAGGGGATCCGATTTCTGTCTCTCTGGGGGTGTTTCAGGCTCCCTGAGAACTGGGATCAGACAGGCAGTATTGCCACCTCCAAAGGTTCAACAGTTGTGAGTGAGGCCCCAAGAAATCGTGAAATTTAGAAAAACAAGATTGTGTTGTGGGTTGGGTCTGCCCTGCCCATCCCGTGTGTGTGTGTGTGTGTGTGTGTGCCAATGCTCCCAGACTTATTCAGGGGATGGAGCTCTCACCCCCACATCTGCTCACCCATCAGTTCTGCCCCACCAGAAGCTGTCAACCCTCTCTGCCAGGCAGGGGTTGCAGCAGGGCCCCTTTCTCCCTTTTCAGGCAGCAATCGGCTCCCCTGATCTGCCCCTTCCCAGGCTGGACAGTGCAGAGCTGAAATTCCCAGAGGGATGGAGCTCCTCAGGTCATCCTAAGAGTGGCTCCAGCCCCCCGTCCTGCCATTACTCCTTCTCCTCTCCACACAGCCCGAGCTCCCTGTGATAACACCTCCCCACCCCAACCTAGCACCTGTCACATCTTGGCCAACCAGAGGGGTGAACCAGGGACCTCCAGAGTTGAAAGCAGGAGTCTCCACAGCATGAACTAAAGAACCAGCCTCTCTGTGGTGCGGCAACAAACCCATCCCCGTGTGGATCAGGCACACATGCCCTGTATGGGACTGTATGCCCAGCAAGGCCCATGGGCGCTATGCTCTGAGCGCTAACAGTAAGAGGGAGCCAAGATGCTCCACTCTGACTCTTTGGTCTTGGCTAGGTCGCTCCAGACATAGATGAGGAGTGTTTGCTGGCAGAGTGTCTCCCCTCCACTTCTTGTTTGTCTCCTCATTGGATAGTGTGTAGTTTCATTTTCAATTATGTCGTGTAGTGTCTTTTAAATTATGATTCGTTTTGTTTTCAAACTCTCCACATATCATTTTGCAAGCTTTTTGCTGTCAAACTACAAACGTAGAGTGTAAATACTAAGATGGGTGAACGTGAGTGCCTGGCATTAAATCAGGATATTGATATAACAGGCTTCACAGAAACTTAGTGGAATGATGATTATTAATGGGAATGGGAATACCAAGGCACAAACATATAGGAGTGACAGAGGTCATTCCGGTGGGAGAATGACACTATATGTGAAAGAAAGCATATGCAAAACAAATATAGTAAAAATCTTAAATGACTCAAACTATACCATAGAATCTCTATGGATAGAAATCCCATGCTTAAATAATAAGAACATAGCAGTGGGAATCTACTACCATGCACCTGACCAGGATGGTGGTGGTGACTGTGAAATGCTCAGGGAGATTAGAGACGCTACAAAAACATAAAACCTAATAATAATGCGGGATTTCATCTCTCCCCATAGTGACTGGGAACATGTCATCTCAGGATGGGACGCAGAGATAAAATTTCTAGACACCATTCATGACTGTTTCTTGAAGCATTTAATCCTGGAACCCACAAGGGAGAGGCAATTCTTGATTTAGTCCTAAGTGGCGCACAGCATCTGGTCCAAGAGGCAAATCTAGCTGAACCACTCAGTAATAGTGATCACAATGTAATTAAATTTAACATCCTTATGGAGGGAAAATACCAAAGAAACTCACAACAGTAGCATTTAACTTCAAAACGCAGAATTACACAAAAATGTGGCAGCTAGTTAAACAAAAATTAAAATGAAGAGTCACAAGAGTGAAATGCCTGCAAGTTGCATGGAAACTTTTAAAAAACCACCACAATAGAGGCTCAAACTAAATGTATATCCCCAAATAAAAAAAAGTAAGAGGACCAGAAAAAATGCCATCATGGCTAAACAACAGAGTAAAAGAAAAATTTAGAGACAAAAAGACATCTTTTAAAAATTGGAAGTCAAATCCCACTGAGAAAATAGAAAGACCCATAAACTCTGGCAAGTGAAGTGTAAAAATATAACTAGGCAGGCCAAAAAAGAATTTGAAGAGCAACTAGCAAATGACACAAAAACTAACAGAATTTTTAAAATTATATTAGAAGCAGGAAGCCTGCCAAACAGTCAGTGAGGCAACTGGATAATCAAGGTGCTAAAGGAGCACCCAAGAAAGACAAGGCCGTTGCCGAGAAGCTAAATCAATTCTTTTCATTGGTCTTCACTGCAGACGGTATGAGGAAGATTCCCAAACCTGAGCCACTGTTTTTAGGTGACAAATCTGAGGAACTGTCCCAAACTACTAACTGGTATGTAGTCTATCATTTTAATCAGCCTCTGTATCGGCTGACTGGAGGATAGCTAATGGAACGCTGATTTTTAAAAAAGGTTCCAGATGTGATCCTGGCAATTACAGGCTGGTAAGCCTATTTTCAGTACAAGGCAAATTGGTTGAAGTTATAATAAAGAACAAAATTATCAGACACATAGATGAGCACAGTACATTAGGGAAGAATCAACATAGCTTTTGTAAAGGGAAATCATGCCTCACCCATCTATTAGAATTCTTTGAGGGTGTCAACAACCATGTGGACAAGGGTGATCCAGTGGATATAGTGTGTACTTGGACGTTCAGAAAGTCTTTGGCAAGGTCCCTCACCAAAGACCCTTAACAAAGTAAGCTGTCATGGGGTAAGAGGGAAAGTCCTCTCATGGATCAGTAACTGGTTAAGAGATAGGAAACAAAGGGTAGGAATAAACAGTCAGTTTTCATAGTGGAGAGGGGTAAATAGTGGGTCCCCAAGGATTTGTACAGGGACCAGTGCTGTTCAACATATTCATCAATGACCTGGAACAAGGGGTAAATAGTGAGGGGCATAGTTTGCAGACAATACAAAACTACACAAGATAGTTAAGTCCAAAGCTGAAGAGTTACAAAGGGATCTCACAAAGCTGGGTGACTGGGCAAGAAAATGGCAGGTGAAATTCAATGTTGATAAATGCAAAGTAATGCACATTGGAAAACATAATCCCAGCTATGCATACTAAATGATGGGTCTAAATTAGCTGTTACCGCTCAAGAAAGAGATCTTGGAGTCATTGTGGATAGTTCCCTGAAAACATCTGCTCATTGTGCAGTGGCAGTCAAAAAAGGAACCATTAGGAAAGGGATAGATAATGAGACAGAAAATATCATAATGCTACTATATAAATGCATGGTACACCCACACCTTGAATACTGCTTGTAGTTCTGCTCTCTGCAGCTCAAAAAAGATCTATGAGAATTGGAAAAGAATCAGAGAAGGGCAACAAAAATGATCAGGGGTATGGAACAGCTTCCATATGAGGAGAGATTAATAAGAAGAGAGATTAATAAGACTGGGACTGTTCAGTTTTGAAAAGAGACGACTAAGAGGGGATATGATAGAGGTCTTTAAAATCATGACTGGTGTAGAGAAAGTAAATAAGGAAGTGTTATTTACTCCTTCACATGACACAAGAACCAGGGGTCACTCAATGAAATTAATAGGCAGCAGGTTTAACAAAAGAAAGTATTTCTTCACACAACGCACAGTCAACCTGTGGAATTTATTGCCAGGGGATGTTATGAAGGCCAAAGGTATAAGTGGGTTCTAAAAAGAATTAGATAAGTTTGTGGAGGATAGGTCCATCAATGGCTATTAGCCAAGATGGTCAAGGATGCAACCTTATGCTCTGGGTGTCCCTAGCTTTAGACTGCCAGAAGCTGGTGGTGGACAGCAAGGGATGGATCACTCAATGATTACCTGTTTTAATTCCTTCTGAAGCATCATGCACTGGCTTCTATTTGAATACAGGATATTGGGCTAGATGGACCATTGCTCTGATCCAGTATAGACATTCTTTTGTTCTTATGCACCTTAGCTTGAGGTCCACTCTTCAATCTGCGTGTAACAATACATAACACTTTTTGATCGATAGGTTCAAAGCGCTTTACTAAGGTGGTTATGTATTAATTCTCACAAGCCCACACAACTTTGACAGATGGGGAAACTGAGATTGACAGCAGTTGAACGGTTGGCTGAGGTCACTCAGCCAGTCAAAGGCACATTTGGGAACAGAACCCAGGTGTCCTGACTCCCGCTCCTATTCACTGCACCGTGTGTGTTTTTTGTACCAATCTCTAACGTTTTGTGCATTTTGCCCTTGTCTTTGACATATTGTAATCTCTTCTCTTTTAGACATTGAGGTGGCATCAGAGTCATCTGCTTTCTTTCCCACATGGCACATTTGCAAAGTCATTTTCATTATTGCATTTTTAAATACATTTGGCCATAACTGGGACATTCCTTTCTAACCTTGCTCTTTTATACAGCTTTACCTTTTCCTTCCTTAACTGGTTATTTTATTTTCTGCGAATCCAGTTTTTATTTTTGCCAACTCCATTGATTGCCAGTGTACATTGGTCTCTTCCAGAGACTTGCTGCAGTTGCACAAAGACATATGCCGTTGGATGAATTCATATTGCTTTGTCTTGCATAAGTTCTGTGTCTCCCAGCAGCCTCTGTTACCTTGGCATTGTCGCATCCCATAATAATCTGATTGTGGAATCTCTTAAATTTTCAAAATTGCAGGAGTAGCTTTTAAGTGTCAGGTTAGTCAGCAGTTCTTCTTTTCCCCTTGCATACAAGAGCTGATAAGCATCTTCACTGGAGCTGCATGGATGGAACGGAGAGCAGAATTCTAGTTCATTCTGTATATTCATATAATTAAAAGGTCCCAGTTTTACCAGCTTTGAAACTATATTTTCAACGCAGACACCAGTAGATCTGTTTTCTAAATATAGTAATTGGATATTTCTCCTGTGCAGAGGGGATGATGGCACTCTCAGACGGTGTGTGACTCTCGCATGGTTTCCTTTGTGTAGTGGTCAGAGCAACTGCAACGGATGCTCTTCCTCTTTCTAGACCTGTTTCTTCAGGATTGAGCTGCCTGCCTGTCACAAGTGCTGTACCTCTCAGGGCCTTGACCAAAGGCAATCAGAGTCTTTCCTTCACCCTTAGTGAGCAGCTTTCCCACTCAATTGTGCAACACCAGTATTGTGCAGGACCAGCCACACACTGTCGCAGGCTTCAGTCCAGATTCTGCAATGGGTCTGCACAGGCCAGCCACTATGCCTACAGTGAGCCCCATGACAGACCCTTGCAGAACCTACCCCCTTGTCTGGCGTGGGTGCTGGGACCTGCCCTCGTGCATCCAGCTGCAGGATCTGCCCCTTTGTTTTGCACAACCTGTGCTAGAGATACTCAACTTGGATTTTCCTCCTGGAACCTGACCCACATGTGTGGTCTTAATCTGAGCTCTTTATTCATCACCACTGCAAAATCTGACCCCACAATTTAAGAGCATGTCCACACATGAAAAGCCAGGCCCTTCTTGACAGAACAAGGAGTAATGGTCTCAAGTTGCAGTGGGGGAGGTCTAGGTTGGATATTAGGAAAAACTTTTTCACTAGGAGGGTGGTGAAGCACTGGAATGGGTTACCTAGGGAGGTGGTGGAATCTCCTTCCTTAGAGGTTTTTAAGGTCAGGCTTGACAAAACCTTGGCTGGGATGATTTAGTTGGGGATTGGTCCTGCTTTGAGCAGGGGGTTGTACTAGATGACCTCCTGAGGTCCCTTCCAACCCCGATATTCTATGATTCTCTCGCTGATCCATGTTGGCTAGCTATCCAGTTGTACTTTACATATATCGCCCTCCTTCCCGCCACACGCACTCCATCCCTTCAGAGTGTTTTATACTTTCCCCAAACAGAAGATAAGCTAAGTGATCTGTAACTTCCTAGTGTGTCTCTAGGCCCCTTTTGAAATAATGGCATTACATTGGCCACTTTCCAGTAGGAATCTCTTCTCCACTAAGTGGGCTTTTAGGAAATGTCAGATAAGGGTTTGCCGCTTTGTGTCAGCTGCTGTATCGTTATTGCTTTCAAATGTACATTGAATGTATCCCTTTCTGGGAGAGGTCAGTTACCCTGACTTTTGACTGCCTGTGGAATGGATCTGCAGGAGTTCATGCTTCTGGAGGGGAACAGTACAGTACAGGTCTGTCTCCTTTCACAGCTTAGTAAACAAACAACAAGACCACAGGCTCTGCAGGATTGTGTCACAGGTAATACAATAGATATAGTTAATGGGATTCTCTAAAGCAGGGGTCGGCAACGTTCGGCACGCGGCTCGCCAGGGTAAGCACCCTAGCGGGCCGGGCGAGTTTATTTACCTGCTGACGCGGCAGGTTCGGCCGATCGCGGCCCCCACTCGCCGCGGTTCGCCGTCCCGGGCCAATGGGGGCGGCGGGAAGCGGCGCGGGCCGAGGGATGTGCTGGCCGCGGCTTCCTGCCGCCCCCATTGGCCCGGGACGGCGAACCACGGCAAGTGGGGGCAGTGATCGGCCGAACCTGCCACGTCAGCAGGTAAATAAACTGGCCCGGCCCGCTAAGGTGCTTACCCTGGTGAGCTGTGTGCTGAACGTTGCCGACTCCTGCTCTAAAGGTTGTCTGGGCTAACATTTTACCTAGCTTGGTTTTCTTGTATCTCTTCACACAGTCAATGGAACTTTTCAATACGGGTTTAATTTTCAAACCAAATGCTTCAGTGTATTCTCCTCTCCGGAATTGACTGCACTACCAGGGTAAGTCGACCTAAGTTACGTTACGCCAGCTACGTGAACAGGGCCGGATTAACTGTGGACCTGGGGCTATTAGATTTTGTGGGGCCCCTGTATACAAGTCTTTTTCCTAATTTAAAACAAAATTATCACAATTATGGCATCAAGGCTATTAACGCTATACTAAACTCGCCTTCTAATTAATATAAAGCCATTCTGTGGTTACATTTCAGTCTTAAAACATGTAGAATATAGTTAAGTTAATTCAAAATAGCCTACTTCTTACCTTAGAACAGCTGTTCTAAGGTAAGAAGGAGGAGGGCTTGCAGGAGGGGGCTTCAGGCTGGGGCAGAGTGTTGGGGTGCAGGAGAGGGTGAGGGGTGTGGGCTCCGAGAGGGAGTTTGGTGCAGGAGGGAATTCTGACATGGGGCAGGGGGTTGGGATGAAGGAGGGGGTGCAGGGTCTGTGAGGAGTTTGGGTGCAGGAGGGGGATTCTGATCTGAGGCAGGAGGTTGGGGTGCAGGAGGAGGTGTGGGCTCTAGGAGGGAGTTTGGTGCAGGAGGGGATTCTGACCTGGGGCAGGGGGTTGGGGTGCAGGAGGAGGTGCAGGGTCTGGGCGGGAGTTTGGGTGCAGGAGGGGGTTCTGACCTGGGGCAGGGGGCTGGGGTTCAGGAGGTGGTGCGAGGTGCAGGCTCCAGCCGGGAGGTGCTTACCACATGTGGCTCCCGGCTGGCGGCGCAGCAGAGCTCAGGCAGGCTGCCTGCATGCTGTGGCACCACGCTGCTCCCGGAAGTGGCCGGCTGCTGGCACGTCTCTGCATGCCCCCAGGGGGAGGGGGACAGCATATCTCCATGCGCTGCCCACGCCCGCAAGCGCCGCCCCTGCAGCTCCAGCCAATAGGAGCTGTGTAGATGGTGCTCGGGGTGGGGGCAGCATGCAGAGCCACCTCCCTCCCCCGCCAGGGGCCGCAGAGACATGCCAGCAGATGGCCGCATCTGGGAGCAGCGTGGGGCCATGGCATGCAGACAGCCTACCTGAGCCCTGCTGCGCTGGGGCCCTCCTTAGCCCAGGGCCCTGGGCTGCAGCCCCTAAAGCCCCTGTGTTAATCTGGTCCTGTATGTGAATAATGTAACTGGAGTCGACGTAGCCTAGGTCCAGGGCATCAGCAAACCATGCGCTTGGGGCGGCACAACTCTAGAGGCGGCATGGCGGCATTCCAGGGGCGGCACTTAGCTCTCGGAGGTTTTTTTTTTTTTGCTTGGGCCGGCCAAAAAACTAGAGCCGGCCCTGCCTAGGTCGACTTATTACTGTGGTGTCTACACCACGCTGCCTCAATGGGAGACATTCTTCCGTCGATTTACTTAACTCGTCTCATTCTGGGGCAGTACCGGAGTCGACCGGAGAGCGCTCTACAATCGCTTTAGCAGGGCTTCACTAGACCCGCTAAGTCGACCCCCGCTGCATCGATCCCTGGTAAGTGTAGACATGGCCCCGCCTTAATAAAAGGACATAATGTCCCTCCACCCCAAAAATACAGACAGGCCCTGTGGGTTTTATAACGGAGTCAGCAGAGTTTTAGGCCTATTGTTACTGAAGCTGCACTGGTTCACTGATCTGTAACTGAGAAGAATGGAATTTAAAATTGGCCTTTTATATTAGATTTACACTAAAAATATACTGGGTGATGTCATGCAGGAATCCTCTCTACAGTACTGATCCGGACTTTCATTGTTCCAGAGGCTGTAACCCTGCAAACACGCACCTAAATAGCCTTTTGTACTCAATGGGACTCCACCCAGGCATAAAGTTACTCATGTAATTAAGTGTTTGCAGGACCACTGGGACTTTGTTCGTCCAAGGATTTGCACTGAGCCCAGTGCATTTTGGTCCAGGACTTCATGAGGTTAGCCAGTGCAGGGTGAATACTTGTACAGTCCAGGAACAATCACTACAGCTCATACCTCACTAGCCAGTTTTCATGCCTTGACTGAATGAGCTCTCCAGGAAGTAAAACCCATCTCTTGTTACGCATCTGATTTATGCAACATCTTCCAACTTTATCAAATAAATGCTAGTGGAACAAGCACATTTTTGATCATAAAATCATAGAAGATTAGGGTTGGAAGAGACCTCAGGAGGTCATCTAGTCCAACCCCCTGCTCAAAGCAGGACCAACCCCAACTAAATCATCCCAGCCAGGGCTTTGTCAAGCTGGGCCTTAAAAACCTCTAAGGAAGGAGATTCCACCACCTCCCTGGGCAACCCATTCCAGTGCTTCACCACCCTCCTAGTGAAATAGTGTTTCCTAATATCCAACCTAAACCTCCCCCACTGCAACTTGAGACCATTGCTCCTTGTTCTGTCATCTGCCACCACTGAGAACCGTCTAGATCCATCCTCTTTGGAACCCCCCTTCAGGTAGTTGAAGGCTGCTATCAAATCCTCTCTCACTCGTCTCTTCTGCAGACTAAATAACCCCAGTTCCCTCAGCTTCTCCTTGTTAGTCATGTGCTCCAGCTCCCTGATCATTTTTGTTGCCCTCCACTGGACTCTCTCCAATTTGTCCACATCTTTTCTGTAGTGAGGGGCCCAAAACAGGACGCAATACTCCAGATGTGGCCTCACCAGTGCCGAATAGAGGGGAATAATCACTTCCCTTGATCTGCTGGCAATGCTCCTACTAATGCAGCCCAATATGCCGTTAGCCATCTTGGCAACAAGGGCACACTGCTGACTCATATCCAGCTTCTCATCCACTGTAATCCCCAGGTCCTTTTCTGCAGAACTGCTGCTTAGCCAGTCAGTCCCCAGCCTGTAGCAGTGCATGGGATTCTTCCGTCCTAAGTGCAGGACCCTGCACTTGTCCTTGTTGAACCTCATCAGATTTCTTTTGGCCCAATTCTCTAATTTGTCTAGGTCGCTCTGTATCCTATCCCTACCCTCCAGCGTATCTACATCTCTCTCTAGCTGAGTGTCATCTACGAACTTGCGGAGGGTGCAATCCATCCCATCCTCCAGATACAGTATAGCTTTACAACTGTACAGTCAGCGCCTGGCTAGTGTCAAGGGAGAAAGAGAAACAAGAAAGCTATAGTACGGGGTGCATATGGAGTCATCAGAATCGACCTTCATTGTTAATTATTATTAGATGCATTAGGGTAGTGCCAAGAGACCCCAATCAGGACCAGGGGCCCTATTGTACTAGGTACACATGCCGAGGAAAACCCAGAGCCTGCTCAGGAGAGTTACAATTGAAGGCCCGATCCTGCAAAACCTTAATGCAGGTGCTTACCTTTAAGCATAAGTAGACCCATTGAAATGACTCCACAGCTTGAGACCAGAAACCATCAAGATCGACCTTCTCATGACAAAGGCGTTTTGCACCAGTGTCACTTCTGAGGGACCGAGCCAGGTAAAACTGGGTAGGAGATCAAACTGCATCCACCATTCATTAAATGGGGAGAAAATTGCACAGGGAGCTGAGAATAAATCTCCTCTTCATGTCTTTAAAACCAGATCTTCCTAAAGAAACGTGCTCAGGGTCCACTGAGGATTTCCCCCCCCCCCCAGCTCCTTTGAACAAAACAACTGCACGGGAAAGCCTCTAGGGCTTTCATTCCTCAAAATATTAAAATTTTAATGTGAATTATCTTATGCCTAGAGCAAAACTCTTATAGAATGTCAGGGTTGTCATGGTTTTAGAGACACCAGGAGTCAATCCTTTGTCAAGTCATATTGGAATTTTAGTCATCCAAATAAATTGTTCTTTCAGAAAAAAAGAGTGTTATTTTGAAAAATAATGAGTCCGGTTCTCAGAGTGTATTGCAAAGCGCCTCGTCTCCTGGCTTTCCATAAACATCTGCATGAAGAGCAGGATAATATCTTCAAAGCAAATCCATCTGGGAGAGGGAAACTTATTTATGTAAAAAGATTTGACTGTGAAAGCTGGGTATCCCACAGCAGCGATTTATATCTTTGTCTTGGTGTAACGAATGGATACAGTAGAAAACCATGAGCAGGGGCTGAGGGAGGAACATTAAAGCATTGCAAACTGGGCTGATCAGAACAATAAGTGCTTTAAAAATCCAGTTATGAGCCAAACCTGGACTCTAAACCCCATTGTAGTATAGATTATAATTCAAACCGTGCACCCCCTGCAGAGGGGTAAGAACTTCCCCTTGATCCTCTAAGTGTAGCCAGATACACAGGAGTAAGTAGGTCTCTTCCCCATTTACTTCCTCCTTGGAATAGGCAGGTGGGGAGTAGGTGTGGTCCTGACTCCACCCCTCTGCTTGCTGGGCAGAGTAGCTGACGTGGCCGGGGAGTGGTGATTTACTGACGCTACAGGCCGGTAGTCAGTTGCTACTTCCCAGCAGCAAGAAGGGCAAACGGGATGAATTGTGACTCTGGGGTATGTCTGAGCAAATTGTGCCTAGAAGGTACTTCAAGGGTGGTCCAGCTTGTCCACCACTCTTTGTTTAGAGCTGGGCCTACAGTCACAAGCTAGCCCTAAAAAGGCTAATTTTCTATTATTTTACAACAAGTTTGATGTGGATTTACAATCACTAGGAGTACAGGACTTATTGCCTGCTGCTAGAGGTCTTTTCCATAGTATGCTCTGACTCATGAAAGCGTACATGGTATTGGGCAGAAAATTTAAGCATCAGGTATATTTAGTTTGGGTTTCAGAGTAGCAGCCGTGTTAGTCTGTATCCACAAAAAGAACAGGAGTACTTGTGGCACCTTAGAGACTAACCAATTTATTAGAGCATAAGCTTTCGTGGGCTACAGCCCACTTCTTCGGATGCATATAGAGTGGAACATATATTGAGGATATATATATATATATATATATGTGTGTATATATATCTCCTCAATATATGTTCCACTCTATATGCATCCGAAGAAGTGGGCTGTAGCCCACGAAAGCTTATGCTCTAATAAATTGGTTAGTCTCTAAGGTGCCACAAGTACTCCTGTTCTTTTTATTTAGTTTGGGATGATTTATGGCTCTTTCATCATATCTGTATGTGGGGTTGGGGGTTTGTTTTTTTTAGATAATCAGAAATAACTGCTCAAACTTTGAATTTGAGGTGCATGCGAGTATCTCACTGTGTGCACGTGACAATAACAGCCATGCAGTTATAAAACGTGAGGGGCAAGTGAGTCGGGATTCTTATACCTCTAACTTTACAAAATGCCTTCAGTAACTCTGTTGGGGCCCGGGCCAAAGCCCACGGAAGACCCTGGGCATCTTGCTCAGTATCGTTTGGGTGAGGAAGTGACCGAGACAGTACCCGAGGCACATCTATGCTGCAATCATAGGCTACGATTGCAGCTTGAGGAGACAGATCTGAGCATGCTTTAATCTAGCTAGCTTGGGTCCTGGAAGGAGCCATGGAAGTTGCAAATTTCAACATGGACTAGCCCTGTGAGTAATTCCCCTGAGTTCCAGGCAGGATTTTCAAGCCCCTCTTGAAGCTTGTGTAATGCTGACAGACCCTGGTTGTCGGCGGGGGGAATCGAACCTGGAACATCTGGAGCTAAAAGGCTAAAAGCCATGTGGCTCTTAGCCAGGGCTGTAGCAGACTCATCAAGCTATGGTTTAGGTGCCACTCGAAGGGGACAGAGTGCCAGACCCAGCAGGCCTGGGTTACACTCAGGACCGGCTCTAGGCACCAGCAAACCAAGAACGTACTTGTGGCAGCAAAAAACCTGGAGCCGGCCCTGGTTACACTTGCACTGTCATGGCTTCACTGCTCAGGAACATGAGAGATTAAAGCTAATATAGGTATCATAGTTTGAGCTGCAGCCACATCCTGTGTTTGCAGTCATCTCACCCTTAGACAAATCTATACTTAGATTGTACACCCTTTCAGGACAGGGCAAGTCTTTTTGTTATGTGTGTGTACAGCTCCTAGCACAATGGAATATCTCAGATGCTACCGCCATATAGATTTTGATTCCACTGTTACCTACCTCCTTTCTTCTTCATCTACTTTTAATGGCTACTGACCCAGGGGCTATGGTCCTTTCAAACGGCCATCTACATCTGTTCCTTACCAACTGTCTTATGGAACTGCAAAATCACTACAGACATATTAAACAAAATTATACAAAAGAAAGCCAGCATTCCTCTGCATAGTAAGCATCATTTGCCAGCCTATGTTGAAACATTATTGAGCCAATCATAATTGTAGTGTCAACAAAAGCCAATTTGTACCCTGGTAGATTGACATCTGTTCTTCGACTGCAGCTGCCTTTCCTTCAGTAATTGAAATGATTGTTCTTAGTGTACATTGTCGGAAAATGACATTCTTGCTGATATGACTGAAGTGACTTATATTCACTCTGGAGCTAAACAGATATTGTCAGGTCTACGATGACAAGTCATTTTCTTCCTTCAGAAAAATCTCATTACCTTTAACTGTAATGAATTGTACTCGAGGGGATGGTGGTTAGAAGGAGCAAACATTAGTATATACTTCTAGGGTAAGGTTGTGGCATCACACATCTGAGGTATGCTATGAAAGAGGTAGAAATGTAGCAGCTGAACAGAGATCAGGACTGAAACATTCTGTTTGTGCAGGGCAGACACAGGCGAAATGATCAAGAGGTTGAGGGAAATGTGGACGATCAGCAGCAGCCCTCAGTAGTGCTTTGGGACAGAGCTATACACCTTCCCTAAGGGACTAAAACTTTCCTCTCCATCTAGAATGCCAGCAAAGTGCAGAAAGTGACATTTGCTAGAAAGGAAGGCATGCCCACCATGGCGAGGGGATGCTTTGATTAAGCGCATCCTCTGAGCAGCCTCTTAAGGAACTTGTCATAAACATACAGCTAAGGATAGCATAAAATCCCTCCTTTACCTGTAAGGGGTTAAGAAGCTCAAATAACTTGGTTGGCACCTGACCAAAAGGACCAATAAGGAAAGAAGATACTTTCAATTCGGGGGAAGGTTTTGTTTGTGCTCTCTTTGTTTGGTTTTCCTCTCGGACAGAGAGAGGGACCAGGGCAGGAAAAAACATCTCCTAAAAACATACCTGAAATGAGCATCTAAGATTATAAAAATTGTAAGTAAGCAAGGAAATGTGGTAGTTTATCTTTTGTTTAGCTTGTGAATTTTCCCTATGCTAAGAGGTAATTTTATTCCTGTTTTGTAACTGGGAAGGAGAATCAGAGGGGAATCCTCTTGGTTTTAAATCTTTTTATTTACCCTGTAAAGTTATCTTCCATCCTGATTTTGCAGGTGTGATTCTTTTACTTTTTTTTTTTTTAATAAAATTCTTCTTTTAAGAACCTGATTGATTTTCAGTGTCCTAAAAACCAGGGACTTCAGTGTCCTAAAAACCAGGGATTTGGTTTGTGCCCACCTTGTTAACCTATCGGTTGGTATATTATTCTCAAGCTCCCCCCCCCCCCCCCCAGGAAAAGGCAGGGGAAGGGGCTTGGGGGATTTTTTTTTGGGGGGGGGGGATAGGGCTCCAAGTGGCCCCTCCCTGAATGTTTGTTTAAATCACTTGGTGGTGGCAGCAATACCATCCAAGGACAAGGAAAGGAATTTGTGCCTTGGGGAAGTATTAACCTAAGCTGGTGGAATATAAGTTTAGGGGGTCTTTCATGTGGGTCCCCACATCTGTACTCCAGAGTTCAGAGTGGGGAGGGAACCCTGACAGAACTGTTCCTACTTAACCGCGTATTATCAAGCATCACTGGTGTAAAAATAGTATGAGCATATAAATACGAGCTTTGTGGTCAAAGTTTCCTTCAAAAAATTATTTTACTTCCTTCACCATGGAAACGGGTGTTTCTATTTTAGAGCCCTTTGGAACTAGAGCTGGTTGAAATTTAGAAAAAAATGAAAATGTTTAGGTTGAAAAATAGCCTCTTTTAAAAAAAGAAAAGAAAAGAGAAAAATGTTGCCCAAAATGTGGCTTTTTGGAATTTTTTCATTTTTTGTAAAATGTTTTGCAAAAATTTTATGGAAACTTTTGATCAGAAATGTTATCAAAATGTGTTGCTTACCAAAACTGGGTCTGATTTTAAAACAAAACAGGGATATTTTTGGAAAAATGACAAATGGAAATATACTTGTGATATGGATATGACATAACTGAGATATGTTTCATGCAAGATGGGTCTTGTAAGGTATCATTGGAAAGGTTATAATTTACTAAATGTGATTATCCAATTTGTATGCAGGTGTCATTTCTGTATCTGAAGTTATGAATATTGACTGTGTAACAATTACAACTGTGTGTGTATTTTGGAGACACCCACCAGACAACAGGCCATCAGCCTTGATGGGCCATTAGGAAGGAACAATAAGACTTTGAAGATACTAATCTCTCTCCTTCCTGAGAGGTGTCCTGGGTCGTAGCTGTGACACTGCTAGGTCAGGGTCCTGCCAGAGAATCATAGAAGATTAGGGTTGGAAAAGAACTCAGGAGGTCATCTAGTCCAACCCCCTGCTCAAAGCAGGACCAACACTAACTAAATCATCCCAGCCAGGGCTTTGTCAAGCCAGGCCTTAAAAACCTCTAATGATGGAGATTCCGCCACCTCCCTAGGGAACCCATTCCAGTGCTTCACCACCCTCCTAGTGAAATAGTGTTTCCTAATATCCAACCTAGACCTCCCCCACTGCAACTTGAGACCATTACTCCTTGTTCTGTCATCTGCCACCACTGAGAACAGCCGATCTCCATCCTCTTTGGAACCCCCCTTCAGGTAGTGAAGGCTGTCACCTGGTATTAAACACCATCTTGGACTTCTAGTAATTTTCCACTAAAAGGGAGGGGAGGTCAAGACTGGGAAACAAAAAGATTCCTGCCTTATGTAAATCTTATTTAAGGCTGGGGAGTAAGTTGATCTTGGTTCACTCTTCACTGAATCCCCACCCAGAACGACAGCTGGAAAGATCTGAGAAACAAAAACCCAGGGGGAGAAGATTTGAGTCCAGGCTGGAAGAGGGATCTGTTCTGTGAATATGGTGTCTGAAGATTTAAGCTGCAAGTAGGGTAACTAACCTTCAAGTATTTCAGCATCCTGCCCCAAAGCAACATTTAGGGTGAGAAATTACTTCTTGAAACCAGTCGCTTTAAGATCTTAAGCTTAGTATGCGTGTTTTGTTTTATTTGCTTAGTAATCTGCTTTGTTCTGTTTCCTATCCCTTATAATCACTTAAAATTTACCTTTTATAATTAATAAACTTATTTTTTGATTATAACATAACCCAGTTTGTGCAATTGATAACTGATGGGGGGGCGGCAAGAAGTTGTGCATATCTTCCTCCACGTTGAGGGACGGGGCAAATTTCTGAGCTTATGTTGAATAGATTTCTCTACAGCACAAGACAACATTATTTTGGGTTTACACCCCAAAGGAGGTGTGCTCTTGAGTGCTGGGCTGAGTCTTCCCAGAGAGAGCTCTTTTCAGACTCTGTGTGATTCGACACCTGGTGCATCCCTACCTGTGAGTATCCTGCCAGAGGCCGGAGAGCCTGATTCAGCAAAACAGGGAGAGGGAGCCCAGGCTAGTGGAGCAGGCAGGCTCAGTGAAATCCCAGTACATGAGGTGGCATCCCGGACGGGGCCGTGGGGTCCAACCCACCACATGGATCTAATTTCCAACCCTGTGAAATGGAAACAACTTCAACCTTTTGAAATTTTTTCATGATTCATGAGAAGACCAGCTGTTTTTTACAACCATTAATTAACTAATAATCCTCACAAGCATTATTAGAGATGGTGCAAATTAGGCAAGGAAGTGCCATTGTTGTTGCTGAATCTACTGAGGCTACATCCTCACTACAGGGGGGGGTCGATTTAAGATACGCTAATTCAGCTACGCGAATAGCGTAGCTGAATTCGACGTATCAGATCCGACTTACCCTGTTGTGAGGACGGCGGCAAAATCGACTGCCGCGGCTCTCAGTCGACGGCGCTTACTCCCACCTCCGCTGGTGGAGTAAGCGCGTCGATTCGGGGATCGATTGTCGCGTCCTGACGAGACGCGATAAGTCGATCCCCAAGAGATCGATTTCTACCCGCCGATTCAGGCGGGTAGTGTAGACCTAGCCTGAAAATGAGTGGACGTTGGAACAAGGTCTGACGCACGAAGAACTGCCAAGAAACTGAAACTTCATTTCCCAGCCAGAGTTCCAGGATCTGGGTCAAAGTTCCGGAGACAGATACCCCGTCACATGACACGGGTTGGTATCCAGTGGCTGCAATGGATATTGTTGAAGGTGTTGAAGTCTTGGAATTGTTATTCATAAGCATGCGATGCCTATTGGACCAATTTAAAGTGTGGCTGACATATTCTATACGTCTTTCTGTCTAATCTGATCTACCTAGGCGTTTATACTGAGCTAATGACTACATTATCGTCATGCCCACATTCAATTTTAAAGGAAGAATGTGAGATTTCTGGGTAAGTGTCCTTTTTATTGAACAATTGATTGGGATAAGAAAATGCATATAACTTTGTTACTTTGATTAGGGCCATCTCCACTTGTTAAGTACGTGTTGGCCAAACAGTGCCTCCAACTGCCAGCACCTTTGGGAGGATTCTGGGCTTGTTTTATTAGGCTGGAGCGGTTAATTTTTATAAATCTGAGAGACCAGAATTATCTCCTTTTCCAAACACTGAGTGTGATAACGGCTGATAAATATTAATGTTTTTTTATGGACAGCCTCTCCCTATTATACAATACATAAATGGGAAGGAAAAAAAATTCTCACACGTGAAAATAATAATAATGGAACAGAATCTGTGAAAAGTCCACAGTTTAACCACCATAAAGGAGTCAGTTTCAGAAAATGGCAGTTACTAGTTACTGTACCAATATTTGTCTTAAATCAGTGATAGACATCAGCTGTCTAGGCAGCACATCGCACAGTGGAGCCCAGAACCATGATTGAGCGCAAATAAATCATGATAACAACAATTTACCACGGATCATATAGTTTTGTATTTATCCAGGTACCAGGGGTGCCATGTACTAAGCACCCCCTGGTGGCCAGAGGTCCCCATGCAGCACATAGCCTCTGTTCTCCCTCTTCAGGGCCCTTTATGAGCTCTCCGGAGTTTCTCTTATGAATAGTGCACCTGCTAGGTGGGGCTGATTTTAAGAACCACAAACAGTTCCAAATAGTCCTTGATGCCTCAGAACAAAGTTGTTCAGCATTGCAACCCAAGCGTTCACACTTATCCCTGGGTCTTCTGCCCTCACCCAGGAGCTCTTCTCTGCCAGTGTCTGGGGCTTTGTCTGGCGCTGGCTCTAGCTTCCTTCACCTGCCAGCATCTCCCCTGGTCTGCAGGAGAAGGCTGTCTGTATATGAAACTTCTCCAGAGAGCTCCTCCTGATTGGCTGGCAGAGAGGGGAGCCCTGCCCCACTGTACCTTACACTATTGGGCTCTGTGTGCCAGGCATTTAAAGGGACAGTGTCCTGGGTTTTTCCCCACATCCAACTACAGATTCCCCAGAGCTGCTTCCTCTCTTCCTCTAGCAGGCCTTTCCCGGGCCTTTGTTTGTTCCAGTTTCCTGGAAGGGGGGCGTCTTCTGGCCCCTTCTACTCTTAAAGGACCAGTATACTCCACTTCAATCCACCATTGCACATCTACACCTTCTTAGCTGTTCATGTCGCATGCTGAAACATTTAAAATAAACACAACACAGGAATTAACGGGGGAAATGACTAATGAAGTAAAAGGCTCTATGGAGAGCATAGATATCTCAATACCATCACAAGGTGCTACTGCCATCTTCTACAAATTGTGTTCACTCCAGCTTTCCAGAGCTCCCACCTTTCAAATGTTGATGTTCCCAAAAAGACAATGTCTTGACCAAAAGTAGCATTCTTAGGACAATAGACTCCATGGGACCAGGTTTCCTGCCACTGGATATGGCTAACTCTTACTGGGATTCAATAGAAATTAAATCATATCCTATGGCAGGGAGAATTGGGCTCCTTATACGTAATCTCACAGCGGAACGTTCAACCAAGGGGCTAAGGGAGTGGGCCATGGTTTAAGGGAGGGCAAGGGGAAAAGTAAAGATTCCAACCCGCAGAGATTTAAAAAACAACATTTTCACACAGGTAACGGATAACAGGATTTTTGTTACTGGAGATGATGGGTGAGAAGGAAAGATCCCAGCTTGGCATTCAGATCCCAGGAGGGAAAAGAATCTTTTCACTTGTAAACTGAGTGGACTTGATCTGACATCATTGCTGGAGAACACACGCAGAGCCCCACAATGCTGTTTTCACAAAGTCGCCTTTCAGAATAGAGCTGTGATTTTAAAGGATCTGATCTCTCTCACACTGATGTTGTCGGCAAAGGTCACATTGACTCCAGTGGGAGCTGGATCATGCCTTGAGAGTCCATCACTTGGCTCCTCCAATAGTAATGTATTGTAACTGTACAATAATACCAGCCGGATATCCTGTCACCGTGCTTAATCTAGTCAGTAGCCCATCACAAGAGAATTCTACTCATTTGTGAGCTTCACTTATTCCAAAATATTTGTTTGGTTAAGAATGACATTAACTATGCATAAAGTATCTGTTATACAAAGGGCTAAATCTTCAGCTGGTGTAAACTGAGATCAATGGAGCAATGCTGATTTGCATCAGCTCAGCTAGGGATCTGGCCTGCAGTTCCAGTGAAGGAGTGAAAAATGAAGAAGCCCTCATGGATGAATTTAGTTACTGCTGGTGAAAGGTCACTCAGCCTAATGTCCCTGGCGATTTGCAAAATGATTCTTTGGTTTGGCACAGACCTCAGCTCACGAAGGTCAAACAAAAACCAAACGAAAAACGCAGCTTCTTGAGTTACTTCTTGCCTTTATGCAACACCCAATCCAGGCTGCAAAAAGAACAGGAGGACTTGTGGCACCTTAGAGACTAATACATTTATTAGAGCATAAGCTTTCGTGGGCTACAGCCCACTTCTTCGGATGCATATAGAATGGAACAAAAAGAAGAAAAAAAATCCCTTGATGGCAACATCATTAGGGATCATGCTCCCTGAATATATTAGTGCCTAATCAATTGTATTGATGATATGTAATCATCAACAATTTTTAATCCATTTAGTACCCAGGCTAACCTGTCTGGGATAGACAGGAAGCCTGAACTCCATTTCAGACAGCAGAGAGAGCACACTGATCAAAGAGCAGCCGATGAATTATAGCAGTGTATTGCCACTAGTGGTCCTGCACTATTAAGCTGCTAATTCTCATCGGTGTTGATAGCAATATAGTGATGCTGACTGCGGAGTTCCTTGATTTTAAACCAATGTACTTTCCATTAACTAGGATGAGGATATATTGACTTGGACTGAAGGCATAAGTGTCTCTTACACATTTAATTGGCCCTGTTAGATCACCCTATAGAGTGCTACTTTGCCACTGGGAGAGGATTGTTTCTACTCAGTTCCTTATGCCATTTTACTTGCTAATAAATGCACTGTCACGCTAATTGTTATATATATGGAATAGATCCGGTATGCTCCATGCAATACGGCTGGAGCATCAGACAGTATTTTGCACTTAGCCTTGTGGCAAGAATCTCTAATTATTGCCATTTGCAGCTGTACAAATGGGTGTTTCGCTTTGTTCCATTGGCGAAGGAACGTAATTACAGAGCCACAAATGTTGTGCTCACTCGTGCCAACACTTGCTACATGACAATAGGAGATTATTAGGAAAGCAACTTTGCCATGTCTCTGATGCAAGCCACTTCCCCTTTTCTCTGTCCGTGCATTACGCCATTGAGCAATATAAACGCTAACCTATTATAAAAATCATAACTTGGGAATCGACTTCAATTTCACACACATCTAAGGAGGACTAAAAACTCAGAAAAACCAGCTCGGTCTTAGCAGATCTATAATATGATCTGCACTTTTGTCAACTCATTTAACATGGAATTGTGATTATCGGCTCTAATAATAATGACCAAGTATGCAATCAACGAAACAGAGCCGGGCGTGGACTGAGAAAGAAATGCCATACAAATGATCAGAGTCTTGAAAATGGACAAATAGTTTAGCCTCAGCTCATTACTCTTCAGGAGCTGGTACAGCAGTTCCCATGCAATTCTGAAAAGTGTGTTTCAATCAGCCATTAAGCAACTGGAACGGTACTGGTGCCTCCAAGACTTCTGAAATCCGTAAGCGTTCACTGGAACGGAGAACTGGGGGAAACTGGCAACAGGTTGACAAGAAACTCTTTAAGGGCCAGATCCTCCACTGATGCAAATTGCTGTAGCTCTGTTGACATCTATAGACCGATGCTGATTTGCATCAGATGGGGATCTGACCCTCAGTGCTTTGGTGTGGAGCCTTTAGCTCGGATTCTGTTTTATCTGTGCTGTGCCTTTAAATATAGGAGGCATGATTCTCATTGCTAGTAAGGGCCCATTACACTCCCCCAGCAATGTAGCAGGCCCTTAAAGTGGGCGTACCGTTACACTCACCCTTTGTCCCATTTGCACTGCCAGACTGATGTAAAGAAGCCTTAGTGTAAATGGAATCTGGCCCAAAGGGGGGAGGGCTTGAGGAGATTCAAGAGAGAGGATTTCTTCCTGTTCCCCGGAGATAGGGTTTGTGTTCTTTCTTTGTTTTCCTTTTCTAGAAAAGTCATTTTATGTCTGGAAAACATGAGCTCATTACAGTTTGTGTTCTTCTAAGATACAGCCTGCCCGTCACAGATGGACGGTGGTGTAGCACTCTGATTCCTGTCCACACTGGATCATTCCATCAGTCCGGACAGCTGCTCTGTACTGTCAAACTGTACAAACAAAAGTTTGGATGATTAGTGAAGACTCTTGAGCCTGGAACTTAGGCATTTAGCTCTTGCAAGAAGAGACTTTCCAATGCTTGTTGCTTCAGCTTGGGCCAAAAATATGACAAAATCCATCCAGGCTCTTTCCAGTTTCAGTCCTTGCCAGCGACTGGCAGTGCAGATGTAACATGCTGGCAGAATGTGTGTTGCCTTCTTTTCTACTGGCTGGTGTATTAGAGGGTGCTGCTGCCACCTAAGGCAGTTGACTCCTTTTGTGGTCTGTGTCATTGACCTGCCATGTAGCATTGGGGGAGGGAAGGCATAAACAGACAAATAAATATAAGCAATAACGCAAAGATGTTAACCGAGCTGAGCGGTTCATTGCTGGCTCAGTTCTTGAAACAAGCGAAGGGTGGGGAGTGAAATGGCATTCTGATTTTTTTGGACCAATGCGCACCGACCGTTCCAGCAGCCAGGCCATGCTGTATAGTAACAGCAGTGGATCAATTTGTTGTAGAATCATGTCAGCTTTGCATTATGCCAGTATTGGAACATGCCAGCATTTAACACAGAGAAAAATGCAGTTGGGACCTTCAGGCATATCAGCGTCTGCAGCCATCCTTTGCTGTTATTACCTCCCACCTTATTATGATTTTTTAAAGAAGATCTTTTAAAATAATATTTGTAATGCCTAGGATGTGTTCCTGCCACACCAGCCCCTGCTGGGAAGTAATACATCCCTCCGACAATGGTGTTCTGATGATTTACTCCACTAATCCATCATCCCGAAATGACACCCCGTTGATATATTACATGAATACATCATCCGAAAAGCAGCTTGCTGGTTGCTGGAGCTTTGATGATGTATTTGTGTAAACTCTAATCAAAAGGGCATCCCTCTGATGATGTATTACTTAATAACATACCCAGCCCTGCTTGGCAAGAGTTCATGAGGCTGAGCAAAGATGTGGGATTGCTGAAAATGGTTTTAAGGCAGGAGCAGCAGTCTGGGTTAATGTACTTACGTACAGTGGTTGAAGCGGGCGGCCTGAGACAGCACAGATTCCAAAGCACATAAAACTATTTCTTGTCCCGGAGGTGATTTTGGGGCCTTGGCCAACTGAAATGAGATGATGGCTTCCCCTGTATTTTATTTTGTTTACTGGTGATGGATAAAGAAGACAGGAATAAAACTTGTTTAGAGGCGTAAAAGTAGACTGAAAAACAGCAAAGAGAACTCAGTTAATCCTGTATTTATGTGCTGAATGCACCTCTAGCCAGGTGTTCAGTGCAAAAATTCTCTGTCAACTGATTGTTTTAAAAGTGTTTCTCCTCTGTGTAAAATCTACTGATATTTCCTGATTTTAAGCCACTGAGGTTACAGCAAATGTTTTATTTGTTTCTACAGCTCCCAGGGAAATGGGGACATGGTCCCAGTGCGGGATATTGGTGCAACCAGAATATCAATGTTAAATAATAGTAACAATTCCCCCAAGATCTTCCAGCATGCGTCATTCTCTGACATGAATTGGTTGGACAAAATTGTTGGTTTCAGTGATGTCACCGAATGATGCATTTTGGGACACCTTTAGCGAAGCTTTAAGGCCCTTCTGTCAGCGCACAGCCATTCCGTTACTGAATGGGAGTGTCTATCAAAGGAACGCTGACACCAGAAATGGATTACTCGCTGGACAGTGGCTGCCTCTAGAAATGTTCTGTGCTTGGTGGTTTCTAGGAGTCTTAGTCTTGGTAAAATAGCAGATGGATTTCCCCTCAAATTGTATTTCAGTGATTCTTAGCTCCTGCCATCTGCCCAGGAAATTACATGTATTGCTGAGGATCCAGGAAACCTCCCTGAATAACCAGTGGATGATGTAAAGGATGGTGCAGTGTCTTGAGAGGAAATGTGTCAGAACTGTATCATTCTGCCCTATTGTATTCTGGTCAGGTTCTTGAATGGTGCCTCTCACCATCGTATTCAAAACCAAACCTGGGCTTCTGGGCATTTCACCTCAGTCTTTGGAAGATAGGATGAACCAGCATTAGCTCTTACGATGTACGGGACGTGCTGGGTGACCTGCTCAGATGTTGCAGACTACACAAGGTGATAATTCGTTTAGGATTTAACACCTACCTGTAGGCGGTAATAGCTCCATCCCAATAGGATGAGGAATGTGGTACCTGGGTAGAATGGAGTGCAGTTGGTTGGAGCTGCACTATTTAAAGGAGCAAAGGAATTGACAGTATCTGATCATCTGACACAGACACTGAAAAGATTTGCATGTTCAGACTATTGAACACTGAGACCTCGAGCCAGTCTGGGTTCTTTTTTTTGGAAACTGGAGTGAGTTTTCCCCATATTCAGCCATCTTGCATCCCAGAATTTCCATTTGAAAAGTAGCTCTGGGGGGGAAAAGACCTCTCATAAACAGGGATTTCCCCCAACCACTTTAAATCTGCAGGGAAGCTTTTCTTTTTAGGGTTCATTAGCTTAACTATTCACTACCTGGGAGCTAACCAGCGGGGGGCGGGGGCGGGGTATGAAGGCAGCAGCCAGGTAGTAAAGCCACTGTAAAGCAGGAGCAGCAGCAGAAGCAGCAGCAGCGTGAAATCTTTCTTCTTTGATTCTGATTGAGTGCTCTGTTGGTAAGGCACCACAATGCCTGGAGTCAGATCTATATTTCAAAATTTCTGGGGAGTTCATGCCCTGCCTCCCATCGCATGCTGTAAATAACCTAGTTTGGGAGCCATCGCATTGCTCATTTGTCATTCCTCACATCTCGCAGGATCGGCAGTGGATAGCTGTGCATGATTGTCTCCACTGAGCTCTCTAGTCTGATGAGCTGGAAGAACGTGGAGGGGGGTGGAAAGTTTGTGCTGGCAGATGGACTATTGTTTCCATGGCAAATGACGCAGAACAGTCATATACAGTGGTCACGAAGGCCCATTACATTGGTAACTTGAAACTAGAGTGGGCAAAGGTTGAGGGAATGGCTGTAAGCCAGCCAGTCAGATGGCTTCTTTGAGCCCTACTTGTGCTGATCCTGATGAGTTGTATAAGAAATAACACGTTGGTTGCTAACTTAGGAGTGCCCATTCCGAAGCAGTTCCTACTTGACAGCAGAGCTGTAGCCTTACTGTAATGTTTTGAGTGGGAGAAGGCAGGTTGCTCCTTAAAGGCAGATTGAGGATGCCTAAAAGTAAAATGAAAACAGGCTGTAGTGACTTCAGGCTGCAGTGTGAGTACTCTGATGAGCGCTGTTGGCAAGGAGCTTCTGCCAATCACAGGAGCATTGAATACATTGGAATTGAGCCTGGCAAAATGTGGGAAAGTTGGGAAAAAAGTAGGAAGGACCACAATGCCCAGGAGTTGGGAGTAGCCTCCAGCAATGTGACTCAACAACATGCCTGCCAAACAGGTGGAGACTTTTGTGTGACTATACTTCTCACAGGAGCAGCAGAACATTCCATCCGGAGATCATGTCACAGCATCAGCTGATCCTCATGTAAATTTGGGAAGTACTTTTTGGGTAGTACTGCAGAGAATGGCAGCATCAAGGATTGTGATAGCCATTATTCAGCGGTAGGTCGAATCAACAAAAAAAACCCATAAATGAGGATCCCCCGCCCCTCCCCCCCAAAGAGATGCAAAGGGGCCAGCTGGCTTCAAGAGTGAACAGAGAAGGGGTTCAGGCTACCACATTATGCACAGGACCTCTAAGGGAAGCTTGTGGTGATGGTGGTCTGGAGGAGTAGGGTGGGTGAATGTGGTAGGTGATATTGGGTTGGTGTTTCCTTCAAAGGGCTCGTTTGTCATTCAGCCCCCATGAATTCAGTTTGTTGAGCCCCATGTCAAGTGGATTCTGTAGGTCTCATTGGAGAACACGATTGAAAACCAGGCAAGATTTGAAGCTGAATGAAGTGGTAAGTGAATTCCAGGCATATGCTTCTTCACTGCTGCGTGGGAGCTAGAGAAGTGATTGATCTAGTCCCTCTTGACTGCTTCTTAAATGTTTCCCAGAATGCACTGCATCTGTTGAGAGAGCATTAGGGGGAGTACACCTTGAGTCATTTGTGTTGTTGATGATGATTAAATATTTCTATTACTGTAGCTCCCACAAGGTCTATTCAGAATTGCGACCCCATTGTGTCACCAAATGAACTTGGTAATGATGAAGAATTTTGCTTCTATTCCCAGTTGTCTGAGGAGAACAACAATCCTCGTGTGAAATTTACCCTACATGCAAAGGCCTCTGCGCCACTTAGGTCCTATTTAAATGCCCTAAATAGAGCTTAAGTAGGATTTAAGTATGTAGGCCTTGGGCTGGCCATCTGCACAAGGGTGGATTTCACCTATAAAGATCAAATCTCAGATTTCATTATAAACAGCAAAATGATCTTTAAATCACGTGTAGAAATTTGCCTTGTGTTACAATTGTTATGACATCCCAAGCAGACACAAGTAGATTTTCGATAGTATAAGAGTAGTAATTAACAATTGAAAAGAACACTTGGTCATAAAGAAAATATTTAATAGCACAGACACTAATATTTGCTTGTGTTTTTGATGTGCTTACTTGTGATATGTATTCCCACTATAAGGAAGTATAAGTTAGAAAAGTAGCTGTCACACATAATATGTCTTAATCACTGTGGACTTGATGGACAAGAAAATTACACATCTGAATTGTGAATAGGGAAAACCTCCTGGGAATAAACAAATTTGACACAACTACAGCATCTGAAAAGGAAGCTGCATAAAAACGATGTCAATGTTTCTAGGTTTTCTGTTATTGGTAGTGATTGGGAATGGAGCGCAGGAGAGCACTGAACCTGCTTCAGTAACCCTGCTGCTTCTTATCAGACTCAATGTCACCTAAATGTCTTGAAGATTTAAGGTCTCAGTGAAAAGGGCCAATTGAAAATGCATTTCTGTTATGCATTTATAGCAATGAAATACTACCTGTTAACCAAACAGAACTTAAAACACTCGAGCTATTCTGAGCTGGAATTTTCATGGTCTAATGCTAATTTTCTCTGACCGCTTTTATGACACAATCATCATCTTTGGAAGATTCAGCTTTCACTGCACATTTGATGCCATCATATGTTGAGGAAATAATACCCCACAAATTATTAATGAGACTTCTTAAAAGAATTCAGATGGGCGATCTTTCCAAAATTCCTTGGAGATGCGCTGTTTATCCGGGATTCTTAGATGTAAGGAATATTTGCTGCAATTGGAGTTGGAGCACAAAATATTTCTGGAATCAATGGCTATTAGCTAAGATGTTCAGGGATGCAACCCCATGCTTTGAGTGTCCTTAGCCTCTGACTGCCAGAAGCTGGGAGTGGACAGGGGATGGATCACTCGAGAATTGCCCTGTTCTGTTCATTCCCTCTGGGGCACCTGGCATTGATCACTGTCGGAAGACAGGATACTGGGCTAGATGGACCTTTGGTCTGACCCCATATGGCCGTTCTTATAAATCTATGGCGAGGTGAATTGCTTTTCCTGAGCAGTCACAGAGATAGGGGACAGGCTTCTGAAATGTAAATGGAAGGTGACGTGAACATAGCTTGTATTTGGAAGTGCATTGTATTGCCTTCCTTTAATCTGAACAATAAACAACAATTTTATCTCAGCTGCTCAAGTCAAAATGGAGGAAAGATCTAAATCCACAAGAGGACACACAGGAGTTTTACTGAGACACACACAGGCCAGATGCTCAGCTGGTCTACACTGGTTTAGCTCCATTGGAGTTAGAGGAGTCAGTATCGGTTTATAACAAAGCAACGTCACTTCACACCAGGTGACAATCTGGCTCTATCTGTGATTGTTTGTTTTTAAAAACATAATTCCATGTGTCTTAATGGCAGCACCTTTTAATCTCTCTTATTTTGAAAGTGTTTTTAAATAAGATTATAGTTGCAGTGATATGAAAATCGAGCTCATTACCGAAGATAATATTTTCTTGTAACAAGCTTAAATATTAATACTGAGTGTGTCGCGACCGTTATTTGTGCTCTTGGTGACAGCTGTAATGAGATTTGAAAATGCACACGTTGAAACCTTTAGCTTGTCACCCTTCAAGGCATAAAATGTGTGATGTGAACTTTTACCAGCTGGAATGGATATTCTGGTGATTCGTTATACTTCCTTCCTCTTGTGAATATAGACCAAGATCTCTCTTCTCTCCCCAAGAAGATCTCTCTTCATCCCCTCCCAAATGGTTGTCAGTGGAAAGGTAGCACGTCAGAGCCTCAGCTGCTGTAAATCAGAGTTACTCCAGTTTGCAGCAGCTGAGGATCCGACCCAAGGTTTTTAGCATCAACATATAAACATAGAGAGAGTTAGGAGGTGAATAATTTTCAAGAAGGCGGCAGAAAAGGAAGCATAGAATACCATCATAACAGAGCTTTCTTTAATTAATGCTCCCAGTTGTGCCAGACGGTATAAAATGTATCCCATTCTTGAAGATTAATGAGCACCTACCATCACATTTTCGTCAGTAACGACTTGGCAAATATACTGCCAAATGAAAACACTATCAAAAGGGATATAGCTTCAAAACAAGCGATACTTATCAAAACCCCATAATTGGTGACATCCAGCTGGGAGGTGGCTGTATTACAATGGCTGTTTTTTAATTAATTGTATATACATATGTTCTAAACCCTGACACATCTTCAGGACTCGTTTGCTGTGACCATGACTAATTATGCGTCTGAGTCTCACACAGCTTTTCATGATAAAGAAGTGCAAGACCAAGAAAATGCTCACAGAAGAGATCTTCAGCCACAGGATGGCTACACTTACTGCTGCATCCATGCAGCTGTTGGAAGCTCTCTAGTGTAGTTGCTCTAAGCCGATGGGAGAGAGATCTCCCGTCCACTTAATTACTGCAGCCTCGTAAGCCGCGGTAGCTTGGTCGGTGGGAGAAGCTCTTCTGGCAATGTAGCACTGTCCACGCCGGTGCTTAGGTCGTGTGTGTGTGTGTGTGTGTGTCAAACACTCGGATG
Source organism: Emys orbicularis (assembly GCF_028017835.1). Lineage (NCBI taxonomy): Eukaryota > Metazoa > Chordata > Testudines > Emydidae > Emys > Emys orbicularis. The sequence continues at coordinate 6,405,993 of NC_088686.1, read as the reverse complement.
CGTGGGGTGGCTAATTCACACCCCCGAGCGACATAACTTCTGTCGACTTAGGCTATGGCTACGCTACAGCTTAACTCCTGAAGCTAAGCAAGGGCTCACACAGTACAGATCTAGAAAAATAGCCCTCCAGCGATGGTTGCACTTGCAAGTGGGACATAAGGTCAGGATCCTGCAGCTGGATTTGCCTAGGTGATCCCTTGCATCTGTATAATACATGGAGATATACCCATCTCAGAACTGGAAGGGACCCTGAAAGGTCATCGAGTCCAGCCCCCTGCCTTCACTAGCAGAACCAAGTACTGATTTTGCCCCAGATCCCTAAGTGGCCCCCTCAAGGATTGAACTCACAACCCTGGATTTAGCAAGCCAATGCTCAAACCACTGAACTATCCCTCCCCCCTCTAGAATCTCTTTGACTTCAGTGGGCCTCCCCATGGGCCCATCAACAGGATTGGGGCATAGGTGGGTATGCAGGTGTGTCTAATAGAATCCCCGTTACTTATGGTAGTTCTAAGTTAATATTCAGATTGTTATTAGTTCCCTTCGTCCTCTCTTCCCCACTTCTCTCCTATTGATTGTCACCCTCACTTTTTGGGTCTTGTGTATTTAGGATCTGAATCTGGAAACACTTACCCGCTTAACTTTAAGCCCATGAATAGCCCCATTGACTTCAGTGGGACTATGCCTGTGCTTAAAGTTAAGCAAATGCATAAGTGTTTGCAGGCTTGGAGCCTAAATAAACAGTATGTACTGTTTACAAGATTAGGAACTTAAGCACACAGTTAAGTCCAGCCCTACTCAGGAAACACTTCAGCATCCCCCTGAATAGGGATGCTTTCCTGAATGTAAGCTTTAGATCAGGGGTCGGCAACCTTTCAGAAGTGGTGTGCCGAGCCTTCATTTATTTGCTGTAATTTAAGGTTTCGTGTGCCAGTCATACATTTTACATTTACAGGGGCCGGTGGATTGAACCCCAAACTGGCAGCGGGCTGAGTGGGGCCTGTAGCCAGGACCCCAGGCCGGCAGCGGGCTGAGCTGCTCAGCCCGCTGCCGGTCTGGGGTTCCATCCGCCGGCCCCTGACAGCTGCGGTCCCATCCGCCGTCCCGGGGTTCTGTCCATCCAGGCCGGCGGCCGGTACCCCAGGCCTGCAGCAGCGTGCCACAGTAAATCAGCTCGCGTGCCACCTTTGGCACGCGTGCCATAGATTTCCGACCCCTGCTTTAGATTGTAAGTTCTTTGGGATGCTGCCTGTGTCTACCGGTGTGTTTGTACAGCACAACGCACAAAGGGGTCCTGAGTCTAACAGTTGTCTTTGGGTGCTGTAATCCCACAAGCAATTCATCAGCATCAGAATTAATCATTTTATTTAATAAATATATGAAAATCAAAATTTGGTTAATTAAAAAAGTTTTTTCCCCCAGTATGCAAATTCCCATTGAGAAATAAAAATCGGAATAGTTTAATGTATATAGAAATTACAAAATAAAGCACATGTTCATGCAAAACAATTACATACTTATGGACTGCAAAGAGGAAAGCACCCTGTTTAAAAACAAAAGAAAGATATTGCAGGCCAGATCCATGGCTGGTATAAACCACTGTAGCTACACTTACCTGAAAAGACCTGTGCTGATTTATACCATCTGAGGATTTGGCTCTGTGTATGGAATTTCATAGAAGGTCCTCCATATGAACAGGATAGCAGGATGAGCTCTTGCATTGTCAATTTCTCATTGCAATGAACACTTTTGGATCCTCACAGGATGCAGGATTGGGGCTCATGTTCATGAGTCCATGTAGTGTATCTTGTTCAAAGAATCAACAGCAGATCCTGCGAGTCAGAAAGTTTTTTTCGATAGGTGTTCTTGAAAGGATCCTTCTTGCATTTCAATAAGATCGATATATGCAGATTTATTCCTTTAAGGATTCCAGACAGCTAAGAACTGACCCTCCAGCTCCTCTGTGGTCAAAGATCTTTAGAATAATGATGTGAAATAAGGCAGTGCCGGATTTCTATAAAATACAGCCATGCAGGACATCACCTTTTATGAAAAATCCCAGAAATTAGGACATCCACATTGTTCCAGTGGGGGGAAAAGTAGAATAAGTCTCTAATTAAAATTACTGTGCTCTTAATTTAGAGTGAAGAGCACTGGCTAAGCTTGACTAAATATGCAACAGCAGAAGCATGAAGATGGTGCTTAATGCTTGGAAATATCTTCACTCATGCTTCACTAAGCTGAGCCTGTAGAGAAAAGTGGGGCCTCCTTGAACTGCTCAAAAGAAACAGCTGGCAGCTGTCAAGGACAAGGCCAAAGAAACAGGATCATTAGGAATCAAAGCAAAGTTGCTATTCATATAAACAATACTAATTTCTGTTTAAAGTCAAACATTTAAATACGTTAGGATCCTATTAAATGATGTATTATTTGCTGCACATGAAGGGAGAATGTTGACAGCCTCCTTGGAATCTTAGTTTTCATTCTCCTATATTTGCAGAGTCGAAATTCAGCCGTTGAAATGGAGCGCTGTGAATTTCTCTGCCTGTTATCACATTTACTCGGTCAAGATGTCTTTCCCTCAATAGGTTTGTACTCTAATGAGTTTGGGGGAAATGGCGGGAGATGGTGCAAGTCAATTCTCTGTTGCAGATAGGGCTGCGTGTCAGGTGTGACGTCAACATTATGTAAAAATTGGGCTATTATTGTTTTATCTTTAAGTAGGAGTTTTGGCTGTGTTGTGAACACGGGATAATCCTGGGAGTTCATGTATACTAGGAATTTAGCAGATGAGACAGGGAAATGATTCCTACTCTGTCACACCTGTGCTTTGCACCAATTACAGGGCTACAGCCAAAGCCCATGATATCTGTGGAAAGATTCCCTTTGATCTCAGTGAGCTGTGGGGCAGGCCCACAGTGGATCAGAATACAAGACCCCTTTCGTGTGTTGTGTCAGTTCATGGAATCTAGCCATTGTTAGACAATCAAACACCACAGGCCTGAAGCCCAAATCAGAAAAGATCATCCTCTCAGTGTGCACAAGAGGCTGGTGAGGGCAGGGCCAGGTATTCTGCAGTGTCGAAGGTGAGCTGCTGTGCAACTGGCAAAGGTACAGAAAGGGATAACGAGGATGATCACTAGCCTCCGGGTCCCTGCGAAATAAGGGGTTTAGCCATTAGAAAAAAGGAGATTAAAAAGGGACATGGTACGTGACTGTGAGAGGCACAGAGAAATTGGATGATGCAAACCAGGTGAAGAGAGTTAAAGGCTCAAAATCCAGAGACTTCAAATTATAGCTCAAATAAAATTAGGCACCGGGGCCTGATTCAAAGCCCATTGGAGTCAATGTGAAGATTCCCATTGACTTCAAGGGGCAATGCATTGGACCCTAAGTTCCCAATTCAGCAAAGCACTGCAGTCAATAGGACTTAAACACACGCTTACAGGCAAGCACTGGTTTAAGTGCTTTGCCGAATCGGGGCTATAAGAGTGTGACTGTGCCACCCATAAGGCTTTATGGAAATATGCTTATATATATATATATATATATATACTAGAATGTGTTTTATGCTACTGTAGACGAGCAGACTCACCCCTGTGGCGCCTCCTGCTGGTCGTCCTTGTGAATTAGCTCATTCCAACTCCAGAGCGCCCTCTGCAGGCCGGTGATCCACCTCGCCTCAGTCTTGGCTACTGCCAGTCATCACTTAGCCCCCATTCCCTGGGGCAGACTGCAGTGTATCAGCCACTCATCACAGGCAAGGAGGGGTTTGGACCTGCTGCCTCTGGACTGCCCTCTGCAACCCCCAGTACCTATTTGCCTTATGCTAGGCCGCAGCCTGGGGCTTTCCAGGCTGGAGCTCCCCAGCTCCTCAGCCTTTCCCCAGCCCTGCTCCACTCAGGTACCCTGTCTCTAGCTCCCTGCAGCCAGGCCCATCTCCCTCTACAGCTAGAGAGACTGCCTGGGCCTCTGGCTCACAGCCTTTTATAGGGGCCAGCTGGGCCTGATTGGGGCATGGCCCCAGCTGAGCCTACCTTCCCCCAATCAGCCCAGGCTTCTTGCCCCAGCCACAGCCCTCTCCTGGACTGTTTTAAGCCCCGAAGGGCAGGAGCGGGTAACCACCCCGCTACAGCTACATATGCCATGTAACATATCTCTGTAAAGGTCATGATCTACTGAATCTATTAATCCTATTTGTATGCATGTATCAATTTTGTATTCAAAGTTATGAATATTGGCTGCATACTTGTTTGATTCTAAGTAGGCTGTAGTGAAGCAGTTGGTCGGGTTCCTGAGAAAAGACTATTCTCAGTAAGTGCCCCATCAAGAAACACTTAAGCCAACAATGAACTTGGAGACACCAATCCACATCTGGGCTTTCCCAGGAATGTGGCTTGGCTGGTAAGGAACTCAGTCATGCATGGACATGTGACTTGCCCAGGTGACTCCAAAACTCCATTTGTAGCTGGACTTTGCATAGGAGAGAGAAGGGGATCTCCACCCACAAGAGAAAGTCTATTTAAACCCAAGAGAGACCCACCCATTTGGTCTTCAGCTGGCTAAAAAGAAGGCCTCTCCACCCCCAAAGATACCTGAAAGAAACTGGAACAAAGGATAGTGACTGCAAGGGGTGTGAGTGATTGCTGGACCCAGACTAAAAGGAGATTAGTCCGTAAAAGGAAGCAATCAATTCTGGAACTGGTGAGGATCTTATCTGTATTCAGTTTCTTACTGTGTTAGACATAGACTTGCGTGTTCTATTTTATTTTACTTGGTAGTTCACTTTGTTCTGTCTGTTACCACTGGGAACCACTTAATTCCTACTTTCTGTATTTAATAAAATCACTTTTTACTTATTAATTAACCCAGAGTATGTATTAATAACGGGGGGAGGGGAGGAGGGGGCAAACAGCTGTGCATATTTCTCTATCCGTGTTATAGAGGGCAAACAATTTATGAGTTTCCCCTGTATAAGTTTTATATAGGGTAAAATGGATTTATTTGGGTTTAGACCCCATTGGAAGTTGGGCATCTGAGTGTTATAGATAAGAACACTTCTGTAAGCTGCTTTCAGTTAAGTCTGCAGCTTTAGGGCAAGTAATTCAGACCCTGGGTCTGTGTTGGAGCAGACGGGCATGTCTGGCTCAGCAAGACAGGGTGCTGGGGTCCCAGGCTGGCAGGGAAAGCAGGGGCAGAAGTAGTTTTGGCACATCAGGTGGCAGCTCCCGGGGGTTTCTTTGATCCAACCCGTTACAAAGAGGTTTGCAGAAAGTTCTTTATGCAGAGAGTAATCTTTGGAATGGAGTACAAGAGGCAGCAAGAGCAGCTGTTATTCGGAATAATCGGATGCCTGCATGAAGAACAGCATGACTGGGAAATCTCCCCTGGACCTCAGTGGAAATTCTGCATTATCAGACAGAGGAAAGACTTACAGGGGACTAGGTGACTGGGTGGATCCAGATGGCTGCACAGTGAATGCAAAGCTTGGTGGGAGGTATCAGATTGATAGCACAGAAGCCAGAGCAGATACATTGTAACCAAGGCAGGCCATTTTCCGCACTGCCCCAACTGCGTCCCTTTCCTCTAACCCGGGAGTCTACCTCCAGAAGGGATGCCTCTCTCTGCTGAGAATGGCGATCAGTGTTAATTACAATGGGAGATTGTATGAAGTTACTATGAAGCTGTGTCATTTGTTCCATCAGACTTCTCATTCCATCACTTACCGAGTGCGCAAAACAGTCTCAGGAAGAATAATGTCGCCGAGCGTTTTCATACATCATAACGTTACATTATCATTCAAAGACACCCAATGCAAATAAAATACAGTGAATCTCCAGAAGCTGACAGCTTTATTCATTGACTCGTGTTAAATACACATTTTCTATACTGAGTTATTATTTGTGTAGTACTGTGGGTGACACACTGTACATACCAACACAGTCTGGCTTTTGAATGCCCTTACAGGTGCCATTAAAGCTCACTGAGAAATATGTTACATCCATCTGGGTATAATTTCCACAAGAGGGCATTAATTTCCAGCCTGGCTTTTAAATATTACCCTATTATATCATGCTTGCATGCCCTTTGGAGACTTAACTTTTATATGAAACGATGACAAATGACATGGCTTATTAAGAATATCAATGCACAAAAGAGACCTGAATGATAGTGTAGCGGGGTGGTCACCCGCTCCCAGCCTGAAAGGGTTAAAGCCTTGGAGAGGGCTGTGGCAGGGGAAAAGCTGGGCTGATTGGGGGACGCAGCCTCAGCTGGGGGCCACGCCCCAATCAGGGTCCAGCTGGCCCTATAAAGGCCAGTGAAGCCAGGAACTGACACAGTCTCTCTCTGCTTTCAGAGAGGGGGGCCTGGCTGCTGGGAAGCTCAGGGTACCTAGAGTAAGGCAGGGCTGGGGAGCTTCGGGCTGGGGAGCTCTAGGCTGGCAACTCCCCAGGCTGCAGGGCCTAGTCCAAGGCCCCATAGAGGTACGGGGTTGCAGAGAAAGGCAGCAGGTCCCAAAAACCCCTTGCCTGTGATGAGTGGCTTTACGGCAGTCTGCTCCAGGGAGCAGGGGCTAGTTGGTGACTGGCAGTAGCCTACGACTGAGGTGAGGTGGGGATGGGGGTCCCCCGGGGAGGGGAGACCCAGAGACTGAGGGGTGTACTGCCAGGGGGCAGCACCCCGGCGTGCAAGGGGCACCGGGTCCGGGAGGGACTCGGGGGCCAGGAAAAGCGAGACACCGGCCTGCAGAGGGTGCTCCGATGGCTGGAGAGCTAATTCCCAGAAGGTACCAGCAGGAGGCGCCGCAGGGGTGAGTCCTGCCCCGCTTACAGATAAGTTAATGACATTTTGACATTCAGAATGGTTCTCTAGTGGGTTTAAGTGCTAAGACTGGTTGTCAGGAATCCAGGCTGGCAGCAGAACCAGTCTCTGTGCAGGCGACATAACGAGCGTGGCTGGCCTGCAGTAGGCTGCCTGGTCGGCTACCCCATCTGATTGGTTGGAAGAGTCCGCAGTTCAGCGGCTGCTCAAAGCATTTGCCCGTGGCTGCTGCAATAGCTCCTCGGCCTGCTTGTTTCCAGCCTAGGATCCAGCCCTGTTCCTGCCTTGGCCCCAGTCTTGCCCCCCTATCTAGTCTCACTCCAGGTGACCTGGTTCTGATCCTCATCTCTGATTCCTGACCTCTGACTTCAGCTTGGACCCTTGGCTCTGGCACGTGACTGCTGACTCTTGGTCTCACCCCAGGGTCCGATGCCTGATTCCTCGTCTAACGCTAGGCCTGACTCCCACCCCAGCCACGAGGCACAACCACCCCACGTCCCAGTCACGTGACATTGGTCATCTGTTTCTCTAGTCCTTGTAGCACCGACAAGCTAAAACAGAAACCTTGGGAACATTCCTTAGTAGCAGAGCAGAAGGTTCTGGATGAGTCCCGTAAAGAAATGTAATCTCTGATGTATTGTTTCCAGACTGTAGCGGACATCCATTAGCTATTCTCAGATGTTATTATCTACGTAAAGGGTCTCGTGCATTGATAGATATTAACACAGTTGTTCAAACTAATGGCAATAGATTCTTCGTGATAAATACTGCTAAACCTACTGGCTACCCTGAATGAGTCATTTGCTGATGGCATTACTGTAGTGTTCGTACCAAGGATGTCGCACAAAGTCAGTCTTCCCTGCAAGAAAGTTGAAAGAGTCACAGTGCCCTTTCTGAGGTCAGATTCTGTAACAAAATCTTATAAACCAAGCCTGCTGTAAGTGTGCAGTGCCATCATCTTGGTAGCTGATCTTTATTACTGCTGAAAGTGCAACGGTCTTTATCGGTAGCTACAGGAGTTTCTGGAATGGGAACACATGCATTGCAAAACATGTTCAAGTCCCAGTGTTTCTAATAAAATTAAATGAAGAGCACCACATGAGAAAAAGAAGATGCTGGCAACCTCTCCCGGGCAATGATGCTTTATGGACACTGGTACAGGGTGTGTTCATGGTGTGTCAAGAGGCGTAACATTGGGCACAAGAATTTTTTAAAGCCAAGGTTATTTAGAGAGCTAATAAAGTGTAAGAAGATCATTGCAGCTCATGACTGTGTTGACCTGGAAGACCGTGTGATCAGAGTTATGAAGGGCATTGTATGGACTGATAAACCAGCTCTGAACGTCTAGAAAGCCTCTAGCCATCGTAAACCAGGAGTAAATAGCTAATTAGGAAGGGTTAGTACTAACTGTGAGGAGGCTGTGTTATGAACAGTTGTTAGCACATGTGTGTGTTCTGAGGACAAAGCTGTGCTTTGAAGATAATTGGCGAGGGGCTTTTGCTGGGGCTTTCGATTTTGAAGAAGTGCTATTAAATGGTAGTTCCCTGGTAGCGGTACAGTAGAAGTTCAGTTATGAACACCTGGGGAATGGAGGTTGTTCGTAACTCTGAAATGCTTGCAACTCTGAACAAAATGTTCTGGTTGTTCTTTCCAAAGCTTACAACTGAACATTGACTTAATACAGCTTTGAAACTTTACTATGCAAAAAAATAATAATGCTGCTTTCCCTTCATTTTTTAGTAGTTTATGTGTAATGCAGTACTGTACTGTATTTGCATGGTTTTTTGTTGTTGTCTCTGCTGCTGCTTGATTGTGTACTTCTGGTTCCTAATGAGTTGTGTGGTTCACTGGTCAGTTTGTAACTCTGGGGTTGGTACCTCTGAGGTTCAACTGTACTAACATTGAAGAGGGGAACAATGTAATTCTTTAGTCAAGTGAGGGAACTTGGTTCTTGAATATTTAGGGTGAAATTCTGGCCCCACTGAAGTCAAAGGCAAAAGTCCAATTAACTTTAATGGGGCCAGGATTTCACTTCTAGGGTTTGGCCTAGAATCTTGCAATGAGCACTGGGCACGTATGTATCATTAACCTCTCTGGCTATCCCGTTAGCATCTGTCTCGCTGGGCTCTCTTCCTGCCCTCTCACATTCTGTGGGAGGAATGCTCCTTTTCTCACTCTTCACCCTTCTTGGGGTGATTTCATCCTCTCCCCTGGTTTAACTATCACCTTTATGCTGATGGCACGCAGATCTGGCTTTTTACTTTAACTACAATTGAAATTGTCCACTGTCTTCAGACAAATTTACACTAACACATCAGCCTGCATCTTAATGACCAAAACTGTAGTGAAGTAGATGAAGCAGATTCTTAAGGAACTTAATTTAGCATCCTTCATTTCACTTTATAAAAACCAGAGATCCATGGATTTTGACTTTTAACAAGGTGTTTGGAGTTACAAAAGTATCAAGGACCAACTCTTAATGGACAATAGATTATCTGCAGAGAGATTCTGTCATGAAATCAAACTTTAAACAGCTTTAAATGCACATGAAGATTAATGGCTCTGTGCTGCCACGAGAAACACGAGCCCAAACATCATCTTTAAGAGGTTGCAAAGACTCATTATCAAATGCAGTGCCATAGGCCAAAACAACTGAAATTCCTCCAGGAACCAGTTCAGTAAATAGAAGAGGGCCTAATGACTGACCAAACCCCTGTCCAAACTTTAACCAAACCTTTGCTTTAGGTTAAATCAAAATTCAGATAAGAACAACACTCCCTGGTCCCCAGCCCCAGTGGGGACTTGGAAACATGAGTTCACAAGCCTGGGTCCTTAGTGTGCAAAGTAGACATACCCTAACAGGCCTCCTGTCTTGTCTGGGGTAGATTGTAGGGTCTCAGCAGATCTGCCACAGGATGCATATTGAACAGGAAGAGAGAGCTGGGGTGAGGAAAACTGTCTTTATTTGTTACAGTAGAACCCAGAGGTCCCAGCTGCAAGTGTGGCCCCACCGTGCTAGGCGCTGTACAGAGTAAGAGACAGTCTAAGTAGAGAAGACAAAGTGGGGGAGAGGAAATAGAAGTACAGAGTCTTGCCCAAGGTCAATGGCACAGCCAGGAATAGAACACGGGTCTCCTGACGCCCAATTCAGTATTGACTCCACTAGCAAACACCGCTTCTCCGAAATGAAGCGGCAATGGTGGGCCTGAGTGTCTTTGCTGCTCGAAAAGGGCGGGCTGGTGACAGACGGGTGGAGTGGATTGGAAGCGATATGCCTGGCCGTGCTGGGAGGAAGGGAGACCTTGAGACAATTCAGGTAAAAGCTAGATACTTCTCCAGAACACAAGAGCTATCCTGCCCAGCCATGTGCACCTTGTGTGACGCGTCACTTGCTGTTGCTAAGGTCTCAGGACTGTGCCTGCGTGTCTGAAGCACTCAGCGGGGCAGGCCGTGTGAGCTTCAGAATGGTTGAGCATGAGCCACTTATATTTTATGAGTGGTCAAACAGCACATTTGCTTTAATATGGTAGGCTGGCTTTGATGCCTTCCTATAAAAGCCATATACGTAATGGCTTGATATAAATTCCTAGAAGCCAGTGCCTGGAACGTTCCTTGTGCTTACCTGCATAAGAGCTCAGAGCCCTTCGGTAGGAACGATATACTTTGGCTAAACATTGTGCTAGTAAAAGAGGGCCTAGAAACACACAGGGCAAACCCTGCCATGCCCACTCATGCAACAATCCCTTCAAAGTCACCGAGCCTGTTGCATGAGTGAGGTGAGCAGGAGTTGGTGCAGGCAGCATGGAGCTCAGGGTGGGGGGGTCTCCTGAGGGTCCAGAATTTTGTGCTTGGTGAGACATTTGGGATGGGACCAAAACTAGACTCCAGCGGTAAATTCACCTGAAAGCTAAGGTAGTCTGAGGACTGATTTTTGTGTACAGCCTTCTGTGGACTGTCAATTCTTCATGGAGGGGGAGGTCCTAGGGAGATTTGCTGGTGGGGTGGAAAGCTGTTGGAGCCATGCTGCTTGGGTGCTGGTTGGAGGGGCATGGGGGACCCCAGTGCTGGAGCAGAGATAGAGGGCCCTGTTGCTGATGGCCTTTGTGCCGTTTGTAGATAGCGGGCGGGATCCACTCACGTCTTGCGAGTTTCATAGGGCTTGGGATGAACTGCCCCTCATCCCATGGGGAGAGGGGCGAAGAGAGGGCCCCAATGGAATAATTTGGGGAAAATTCTTTGTCCTCCCCAGTAAAACCTCTCGAGTGCCCTTCTCAGAGCTTTTCTCTGGGCAGCCCCGAACCTCTCTGCTGGAGGTCTGGCTTCTGCAAACTCTCCCAATCTGGAAAAGAGCCAAAAAGGCAGCACCAATCCCTGTGACTATAAGTGGCTGAGAGAACATCTAGCTAATGTTAGTTGAGAGGATTTTAGGAAACACGCACCTCCTTTCTACTCTAAAGACAGGAATACATTCATATAGGGTCCCAATGAAAGAGCTCTAAATGACTGGCTGGCAGATCATGGACCTTCACTTTAACCATGTGCTGTGCTTGGCTTTTCAACTAGCAATCACAGAAATGTAGGGCTGAAAGGGACCTCAAAAGGCCATCTAGTCCACCTCTTCCCCACCCCCTGCACTGAGAATGGGTGAAGTGAACCTAGAACATCCATAACAATAATGGCTTGACTTGGGGATGAGATGTAAAGTGGCCAACATTTTCAAACATGGATGTCTGAAATCCAGCACTTAAATCTATATTTGGCCAGCTAAATATGTGGCTTGATCCAAGTGCCTTGCTGTTTACGGCCGGGATTACTCACATGCTTTGCAGAATTGGAGGGTGAGGTGGTGGAGATTTGGGCCCATTTTGTATATGATGGGGCTTTGTCAACAGTAAACATTTCCTCTAGAATATCAGAGTGCCTGTGGCCTTTCTCATTTGTATAGCAGTCTGGGGAGAATTTTCAGACCGTCTAGACTACTCCATTTTCAAACGTATTCAGTGCCCTGTTGCTCTACGTGAGTGGTAATAAGCAGAAGCCTCTACCCTGTCAGCTAGGCCAGGCTTTGGGGCTGAAGTTCCTGAGAGTTCATTTTTCGAGAGGAGAAAGTAGAAAAAGCCAAACTTTTGTCACTGAAATTCAAGCGTGAAAGGCTCACAACTCCACTGTTCCTTCACTGTACAGGTCACTAACCTGAGAAAAATCGACTGCCCTCTGGATCCCAGGCCTCTCAAATTCCATTGCACACAAACTTACCCAACAAAATATTTGCCCCATGAGAACGCCTCATAGAGGGAGGGAGCAAGAGGCAGCCTGGGTTTTGGTTTTGTACTTTGAGTAAGCCATAGTTTAGATTAGATTTAGACCTATTAAGGTATCTGTGGAAAAATAATATGTGACCATGTCATTAAAGACTGTATCATAATTAAAGCTAGCTGAAGATTTTTCACCAGCAGACTTTCTGGTGACAGAGATCAGCTTAGTGGTTAGGAAACTCCCCTAAGATGTGGAAGACCCAGCTTCAAATCCTGCTCTGCCTGTTTTGGGCCAGGGACTTATAGAAATCGTAGGGAACCTTGAAAGGTCCTCGAGTCCAGTCCCCTGCATTGAGGCAGAATCACATATACCTAGACCATCCCTGACAGATGTTTGTCTAGCCTGTTCTTCAAAACTTGAAACTGGGTTTCCCATATCCCAGACACGAGCCCTAACTACCAGGCTACAGAGTCTTTAGGAAGCGGAGAAGAGGTGAAATATCATAGGTGAGCTGTTTTGTAAATGGCCTAAGCTACTGAGGCCTACTTAGAATAATATGTTATCAAATGACCTTGTCCAACTCAATTACTGGCAGGTCAATAGTTTTAGCACTATTTAGCCAGAAGGCCAGAGTCCTGTAGGCTCTTTGTGGCTCTGCCTTGCCAGAGGCCAAGGCCCTAGAGACTGTTTGTTGCTGTGCCCTGCCAGGAGACCAGAGCCTCATAAACTGCTGACTGCCCTGCTCTGCCTCACCCAGAGGGTCAGAGCTTTGAGAGTGCTAGTTCCCCCTTCAGCTTGGTTGAATAGATACGCGGTACTGAGGGGGCCTGGCCTTTCTCTGAGACTGCGGGGGAGGATTGGTCACGGACCCTGACAGTCCAGTTCATAGAACAGTGGGGCTGTTGGGCATTTAAATGCTACCGTGAAACAAATAATTAATCATGAAATATTCTTTTAAGGCTCCCATATTCTTCTGCACCTCCACTCCTGTGTTCATACACTTGATAAAGGATTAACACTCAAATACCATTTCCATCTTTCACCTCACGATCCCTGCCAGAGAGGACTGTGGCACAAATGACGCTATGTATGGAAACTTTATGTATGGGATCTGTAGTGAATAGCAGCAGCAACCCTCTCACCGGGAAGCTAGACCATGGCCAAAATTCACCGTTTGACAGATCTGTGGTGTCCAGCTGCATAATATCTCCCTGGAAAATGAATCAAACCTTCAGATGAAAACTACCTATGAGGGGTTGCCTGCGACAACAGGGGTCGGGACTTGATGACCCAAGAGGTTCCTTTCCAGTCCTGTGTTCTAACACATCCTTCAAGGGATGCATTACATTGAATTCTCAGTCCCTGTTCTCTTCACTGGTGGTTTCATCCCATCGAGGAGGGGTTCTGCATTAGTGCTGAGGTGAAGAGAAAGTGCGACAACTTCCTGTTTCTCTATGATGCGGTCAATAACTCTTTCTGAAGTCTTTTAAAGGCCAAGTAGTCCTAAAATCATTATGTTCCAGGGCTGACCTGGGCTGTGAGCAAAAGCCTCTTAGCCCAGTTTAAGGAGTTGTTGCTAAAAAGTTATTGCCCAGTTTAGTAAATATCTTGACTGTAGGATAAAAATAAATTCCTTTCAGAGTGATTTAAATACACAGCAGGTACAAAAACCTAGTCCTCCATTACCTTGCAGTGCAACGACTGCTACTGCCATTTGCTTCAAGTACAGAATCCCTCTCAGAAACACAGCCCATCATCCCTGCTTGTTGGCACGAAGCTCAAGGATTGAGCTCTATGGCCTGTTAACATTTTCTAAGCGAAGGTAATTAAAAAAGTTCCAAGAATAAAACCAAACAAGCCAGTTAACTTTTAGACTGGACAGACAGTTCTGTCATCCCTTCCGCTGCTTGACAAATGGACAGCTGGACAAGTCTAGCAGCAATGACGGCGATGGACAAATGTTAGAGTGGGGCTTGTTTTGAACCATAGAGTTCCTGGAGAAGCAAAAATAGAAATCACCCAAAGCTATGAGTTTATAAAGTTCCTTGTTTTCTACCTCTTGGTCAGGGAATAGAAAATCTTCTTCAGCATCTGCTCTGGGGGAAAAAAAATTAGGGCCAGATCATCACCTGGTGTAAATCACTATAACGCCACTGGAGTCAATGGAGCTATGTTGATTTATACCAGCTGAGGATCTGTCCCTTAGATCTACTTTTATACAGTCAATAGCTCTAATTAAATTGCCCTCATACACCTGTGAGTGGTTTTCACAGGAGTTATTGGCTTGCAGATTATGATGTACAAAACGTCAGGTCACCTGAAGATGAGCTCTGTGTGGCTCAAAAGCTTGTCTCTTTCACCAACAGAAGTTGGCCAATAAAAGATATTACCTCGCCCACCATGACTCTAACATCCTCGGACCAACAAGGCTACAACTACACTGCATACAACTTGCATTGGATCAGTTTCCAAGACTTTATAAAGGAGAAAAAAAATCATATAGTTCCCCATACTGCAAGCACTCCATCAGGAGCTTAACTTTGCTCATGTGAGTAGCCGATGGGACTACTCATGTGTAAAGTTACTTACATGCAGAAATATTTACAAGATCAGGGTAACAGGTTACTAGTCGTAATTTATATTGGGTTCCATGCTAGCTTTAAAGTGAAAGTGCCTCTGCAAAAATGCGTTGTTTTAGATTCTGTCCCTCTCTCATTTGCTCATTTTACAAGCTAAGTGACATTTTCCCAAACACCAGCACGTCACAGACACCCTGGCACAGTGTGGGACAGTCAAACCTCATTCTCTCTGCTTTGTGCATTGCCATCAAAATGGAAGGATCCGGGATGAAGATGTAGCTAGATAATTTGCTCATAGTGAATAAGGTAGATGAGACTGCCACATGCCATCTCCAGCAGCGCAGTGGAGCTGAAATGCCGGCAGTAGCAAAAGACCTGTTCATCAGTAAACTGAGAGGTGGAGACTTGGCAGATGTGTAGGACATTGATTGTAACAAAGTGCCATTTTTCCAGTCATTTCCCTGAGGGTAATTATACTTTTAATAGACTTAGTGGGGGGTATAGGAGGTGTAGTATAATAAGTGAGAACTCTAGTTCTAAATTAATAAGGGACTGGTTTTCAGCTCAGGATTTAGTCAAGTTCTCAGCTGAAGTGAATGGAGCTACACTGTTTTACACCAGCGGGGGATCAAGACTGGCGAAAATGTTCCTACAGTTTCCATGATTGCAGACATGAATTGGGCATGAGCAGGTGCAGGTGGCCAGTTGGATACATAACCAGCCTTTTGTGTCCATCCCCCAAATAAAAATCCAATTTGCTTGTGAATTTAATCTGAGAAATATTTACAGCTGGTTGGGGAAGGAGATTATTTTCCCCCCTTGTGAAAAACTTCGTTGAAAACAAACTTTTTTAGTTTGCACAGAATTTTTTGGGTTCTCATCAAAATAACAATAACACGAACCAACTCATTTTTGGTTCTTCAACAGAAATCTGAAACCTTTGGACAGAAATGGACTTTTTTGTTTTGCAAAATTGAAAAGCCATTTTTCATTTAAACAAAAATTAAATGAAAATGTTTTGACTAGCTCTAGAAATATTGTTGCAAAGCAATATTTGGCATCCTCCCCAGAAGCAGAAGCAATTTCGGTCAGTGATTATCACCACGATCACAGGACAACTCTACTGGGTGATCTTGGGCAAGTCATGGCCTCAATTTGCCTCAGTTTCCCCATCTCATAGACTCATAGACTCATAGACTTTAAGGTCAGAAGGGACCAATATGGTCATCTAGTCTGACCTCCCGCATGATGCAGGCCACAAAAGCTGACCCACCCACAACAGAATCTTCCAGCCTGCGACCCCTGCCCTATGCTGCGGAGGAAGGCGAAAAACCTCCAGGGCCTCTGCCAATCTACCCTGGAGGAAAATTCCTTCCCGACCCCAAATATGGCGATCAGCAGTACCCCGAGCATACAGGCAAGATTCTACAGCCGGACCCTCATTTTACCCGCGATGGCACGTTAATGCCTAATTGACTAAAATCACGTTATCCCTTCAAACCATTCCCTCCATAAACTTATCAAGCCTAATCTTGAAGCCAGAAAGGTCTTTCGCCCCCACCGTTTCCCTCGGAAGGCTGTTCCAAAATTTCACCCCTCTGACGGTTAGAAACCTTCTTCTAATTTCAAGCCTAAACTTCCCCACGGCCAGTTTATATCCATTCGTTCTCGTGTCCACATTACTACTGAGCTGAAATAATTCCTCTCCCTCCTTGGTATTAATCCCTCTGTAAAATGGGGATAATTATATTGACTTCTTTTGTAAAGCACTTTGAGATCTACTGAAGAAAAGAGCTATAGGAGAGCTAGGGATTATTGTTATTATATACATGTACAGTCAAAGGATTCTGTAAGTGTGGCTGTATGGAGGATAGGTAAATCAGTGACTATTAGCCAGGATGGGCAGGGATGGTGTCCCTAGCCTCTGTTTGCCAGAAGTTCAGAATGGGCGACAGGGGATGGATCACTCGATGATTACCTGTTCTGATCATTCCCTCTGAAGCACCTGCGTTTGGCCACTTTCGGAAGACAGGATACTGGGCTAGATGGACCATAGGGCTGACCCACGGTGGTTGTTCTTATGTTCTTTTGTGTGTGTGTGTTTGGAGGTGTCAGTGAGATAATTCTTTGGGACACAAACCAAACGTAACTAACTCAATTTGCAGAAAGGAGGTATATGTCCTTAGGTGTCTCTCCGCCTGCTGCAGAAGTGGAACATGATGGCATGTTCCATTCAGCCGTATCAGTTGGTGCGCATGGGAGGACACCAATTTACATGTTGAAGGCTGTCTTCCCAAGTCAAAGGGCGACTTTTTAAAATATACGAGCATTCAGCTTTTCCTTTACAATAGCACAAACCAGCTTGTCAGTTGGGGGCATGTTTTTCAATAAAGAATTATCTTCTGTGCAAGTTCTTCGGTGTCCTGACATTTTGTCAGCTGTGCAGTATCACGCTTTTTTGGCTTTACACGTGGTCTCTCCTCCATCAGTTAACACGTCACTGTTTAATTGGAGAGGGCCGTCTTCAGAGAAGGAAGCTTTCTGATCTTGTTGAAGCAACTTTTGAGGCTTTCAGAACTGAATTCCTTGTGGTTCCAAATCCATCAGTATGAATTTATTACTAGCTGACCATAATTGGCACTTGCTGACTGTTTGCTGCATGTTGGGCGTTGCTTCACAGTGGAGCACGTAGTCGTCTTAAAGATTTTAACGATAGTCACGCAGTCAGCAACATTCTCCTTTTGAATTATTATTACACAAGTTTTGATTCTCACTGTATAATAGTATTGATACTATATACGATACATAATCATCTTGCATAGCATTTTTTGCTACAACCTGCTGATACCCTTCTCACTGAAGACAAGCAAAAGAGCTACCATTGACTTCAGGAGGGACAGTTTTTGGCCCTGAATCCTTTACAGGGACCATAATCATTACAAAACACAAATGGCAATGGAAGTTGTAATTTTCAAAGGAGCCTAAAGGAGTCTATTGACTTTCAATGGGATCTATCTATGTATCTAAGGTACTTGTATTGCCCCATCACTGGAATATCTATGTTTGTGATGGTACCCTACACAGGTGATGAAAGAGTTAAGTGGAAACTGAAATAAATTGGGGCACCTGGCTGCATCTGGAGGGTGGGCGGGGCACAACTAAAGAGGAAGTCTAGGGCGGAGCTGGGTGGGAGCAGAAAGGGCTGCAGGGAGAAGGGAAGAACTCTGCAGTCCCTCTCTGGTTGCTAGAAAGTGGAGGAAAGGCCTAGAGGGAGGCAGATGTGCAGTCAGCCCAGGGATGGCTGTGGGAAAGGGCCTGGAGGAAGGAGTCCAGGGAGGCAGCGACGAGGCTCAGGGAGCAGAGCTTAGCTGCTCACCAGAGGGTCCCCGGACTGGAACCCAGAGGAGAGCCTGGGTTCCCCGAGGAGCCACAGGAAAAGGTGATGGAGAAACATCCTGACACAAGGAGGAGAAAGACTATTGCATTTGGAACCAGGCCTCCACACAAGAGCAGGAGAAGAACCCTGCAGACCGTGGGACAGGGTGCAGGGTCTGTGGAGCAGTGAGCCAGGGAGGGGCGAAGAGGTATGTTTGCGTTTAGTTTATTAGATTCTTTGTTTCCTCCGGAAGTGGTGGGTCGAAATGTAACCTGACTGGAGGGTGCAGGGATGTGTTTGGGTGTACAGGTTACCTTATGAACCTACCAAAGCAGACAACCACCGCTTGCAGTAGCAGACAAAACTCACTGCTAACTCCAGAGTTCAGAGACGAGGAACAGGTTTATTTCAGCACAGGCACAGAATGGCACACCCCAGTGATCAGTCGAGGGTGACCGGGCAATGAACTGGCTGAGTATATACAGGCAAGGCTGTATGCAAACAAAGGCAGAGGCTAAAGTCTCAGTACATTCTTCTGTACCCAAGATGACAGCCTGCTTTTAGCAACAACCCTCGTCTGATTTGTCACATAACAGTTAATAAGGTTTTACGATCAAATATAAGATTCTGCATTACATGCTAGATTATATAACTTCTTTAATTACTTATTAACAAGTAATTAACAGCTGTTATCCCTAGCTGAGACCGGGATACTAAAGCCCAGCTCTCATGGGAGTTAGGTGCCTAAATATCTTTGAGGATCTGGCCCCAAGTGACTTACCCAAAGTCACACAGGAAGTCTGTGGCAGACCAGGGAATTGAACCTGGATCTCCCAAATCTCCATGGGAGATGGGCATTTTAGGCTCCTTACCAGCCTAAAAGCAGTGGGAGAGAAGTTAGGCGCTGCAGCCAGTGGGGGGACATCCATTTGGAGATGTGATTTGAAAACAGGTGGAGGAGTATGAGTGATGGGGTGTGCTTGCCTCTTCAAGGCCCCCTGCTGGAGACCCCCTGGTCCTAGCACACCCTGTCCCAGGAAAGGAACAGCGAAGATGAGTCCTCCATGCCTGCCTAGAGAGGCTGCATAGAAGCAGCCAATCAGAGCCCAGCAGGCTGAGATAAAAGGCGCTGCAGGCCCTGAGCAGGTCAGTTCCTGGCTGGGGCCTGAGGGGCAAGGAAGGGAAGGGTGCTCTGCTCTGGCTGCAGGGAGCCCGATGGGCTGCATTTGCTAGCTCTGGGAGCTAAAGGACCTGAGCGCTCTAGACCTAAGGGAATGAACAGAGGTGAAGAGGCCCAGGGAATGTAGCAGCAACCAAGTAAAGGAAGCAGCAGGTGGCTGCTGTGTGTAGGGTCCCTGGGTTGGGAACTGCAGTAGTGGGAGGGCCTAAGTTTCCCCACCAACTAGTGCTGGAGTGGCCCAAGCCCTGGAAAGGGGACATGGCTAGTTTAAAAGCCCAAGAAATGGGGCTAGATTTAAAGGGTCCCAGAGACATGGCTGAAGGCCCTGGGGAAGGTAGACAAACAGTTTTGGCAGGACTCTTTCGTAAACCACAAGAAGGGGATAAGTTTCCTTTCGAAGCCCTAGCAGAGGGCTGGGAGCCCAAGAGGGGCTGGAGAGAGAAGGCCCCCTCAGGAAGAAGGGGCTGAGTCCAGCTTGAGCCAGGGATCGGGAGACTTTTGTTTGGGTTTTTTCTGGACTTGAATGCCCTGCAAGGGTTTCATCCATATTGACTGTGAGATTTGGCTGGAGGGCTGAGGCAGTGAAGACCTGCTTAAGGAGGTTGACAACCTACATGGGCTGCCAGGAGAAGAAAGATTGCAGCACCACACCCAGCCGACAGGAGGCACTCCTGAGAGGTGAGTGACCCTCGTTACAAGGGGAGATAAAGTGCAGCTGATTGAATGGAATCATTAACTGTCCTCAGTAAATAATCAGCCTTTCTGCAAGGTTTAAAACTACTTAGCTGTTTAGACTCATAACACTGGGAAACTGAGCCTGGAACACAGGAGAGGAAATAAACACTAGTTTGTTGCAATGTTCTGAGCTCGCATTTACGTGGATCCGTATTTCCAGTTAAGTCTTCCTGAAAGTCCCCAAAGACATCAGAGTAGCCAACTGGAGCGAGAGAATCAGCAGCAAGCCAGAGCTGGGGAAGGACCTGTTGCTTCCTTCACCCAAGGGAAAACCTTGTTGGTTCAGCCGGCTCTGCACTGCTGTCCAGATGGAATTTTCAGAAGAACCCCATACTGGTCTTACTCCGCTCCAGCTGAAGGTTTGTAATTAGAGGTAGAAGTTAAGCTCCAGGGATTGCCCTGTTGAATCCTGGGTGTTGGGCAAGAGGATCCGCAGCAGCCGGAGGGAGTGAAGTTCAAGTTCAGAGAGGGAAAATCTAAATTTTAGAATAACAACAAAAATCAGTTCCTAGCTGCCATTGATGCTTTTTAATTTAACTCCCATTGGAAGACAAGGGGAGTTAGGCACCAAACTGCCATTTGTGTCTTTGATACTTACCCCTAAAACGTGTATTTCCCTTGCGGGGAGCGGCTTTTGAACCTGGGGCTGGCCTGGGTAGCCGTCACCATTAGATCCCTCATTCAAATGCCGTGCGCATCAGAAGAGGACAAAAGGTCTCCATTACTGCGTAGACTGGGCATGCTGGAGCCAAACTGCAGCTAGTCTGCCTTACTTCTGTGTCTCATTAGTGCTGGGCTGTGCGGCAAGCTGAGATTCGGTGGCAGCATGAAATGGAGGGAGAAGCCTTTAAACACAGAAATGTCTATTATCGAATCAGAGCCTTTGACCTGAACCATCTTCAATGTTGATGATTTAGCTGAAAGGAAACCTGGATGTGACCCAATCGTGGTTTAATGGGACAAGTCACGTGTATAAAGTTACTTGTATGGAATTGCTTATGGGATTGGGGCTTTAGGGGGACCAGCATCTGCAAAACCATGATGGGGCATTTTTTCTGCTTGTTCCATGTTCGAATTCCTGTTGAGCTGCACATCTGTACCACCGAGAACGTGCTTAGTACATTTCACTTAAGCAAAACCATGACGCACCTTGCAAGTCACCACATTGCACCCCGATTAAATAGCACTGGCTGTGTGCTTGGGAAGGGCAGTACAATGTACCCTGTCTTTCAGACTCATTCTTCAAGGTTTCAAGTATCAGA
Organism: Emys orbicularis; assembly: GCF_028017835.1. Taxonomy (NCBI): domain Eukaryota; kingdom Metazoa; phylum Chordata; order Testudines; family Emydidae; genus Emys; species Emys orbicularis. Next base: position 6,384,783 of record NC_088686.1, on the reverse strand, counting down.
GGGGTAGCCGTGTTAGTCTGAATCTGTAAAAAGCAACAGAGGGTCCTGTGGCACCTTTAAGACTAACAGAAGTATTGGGAGCATAAGCTTTCGTGGGTAAGAACCTCACTTCTTCAGATGCAAGACATCACTTCTTGTATCTGAAGAAGTGAGAAGCTTTCATGGGTAAGAACATGCTCCCAATACTTCTGTTAGTCTTAAAGGTGCCACAGGACCCTCTGTTTCTTTCTTCAAGGTTTGCAATAAATGGGCAGGGCAGGGACCTTTGCCCTGTGAAATATTAGCAAATTGCTGGCTATAACTGAATGGCAGCTGCAATAAATTTGCAGTGTATTTCCTGAAACCCGACAGCTCCTGTAGGATGATAATGGCCAGATGCACTCAGAAAATACAGCTACGGTGTCTATCACCTTTACCAAGTGTGATCCATCTGACGTCCTTTATTCACTTACAATCCGATTGACAAACATTCCGGCTCCTCCAAATGTGTAACTTGTACCTCATTTCATGCAGCAAACCTCAGGTGTTTGCTTCAGGTAGCTTCCTGGGGAACATGGGGGCCCAACCACCTCAACAGAAATGTACTAACAGACGTCCAGTTCAGTCTCTTTCTTCCCAGCAAGGTGGGCCCAGCTCCGCATCATTGTTATAAGCGCAGATGAGAGGAGGAATTTTGACTGTCTCAACCCTCCTCATGGCTCATCAACAGGGCAGGATCCAGGACCTCCAACACTAAACTACAGAGTTCCCCCACTTGAGCTAAAGGAGGATCTCCATTAGTTGGTAGCAGTAGCAGGCTCTTATCCTCTGTTTTATCTGGCCATTAGAGAGGAGTCACAATCACACATAATAAGCCAGTGTGTTCTCTCTTGTGCCCCACCAGCTCCACTGTCTCCCAAACTCCTTGTTCCTCCTCTCTCTGGGGGGAAGCTAACACTGATCATGGTGCTAGCACAGAACACCTGCTGATGGCGCTAGCCTAGAACTGGCCTCGCACACCCTGCTTGTACTCTCCTTCTGACCTTGCCATCCCATGCACAGTTAGCTCTAATTCCAGCTAAGAATGTCTATAAAGTGGAGTCCATCTAGCAGAATGATCAGTGCTGCATGTGCAGGAGTGGGCGACTGGGGGGTGCATGTAGGGGTGTTGTGCCCCCCCCAACTGCATCTCTCCACTCCCCTGCTGACCTCGTCCCTTCACTGCAGCTCTAGGGCATTCAGCCCTGCCCACTTGTCCTGCATGACAGAGCCAGTGTGGAGAGCATGTGTAGCGGGGAGGGTCTGGAAGAGAGGGATTTTTTTGGATGGGGAAGCTGGGGTCAGGGGAGCAGCAGAGGCACAGTTGGAAGGTTTCCTCCTCCCGTCTTCAGCGTCTGGCTCTCAGGTAGCAGGGAGGGGGGGGGTGTTGCTATTTTGCAGTGAGGCGTATTGAGGACCCCCCCACCCCTTGCACTGAGCTATCCCCTCCATCTGGGTTGCTGGCAACGGGGTGTGGGTGTGCTGTTTTGTGTGGGGGGCGGAGTCTGGGGGGCAATGACCTGTCCCCTCCTCCCTCTGCTGTCCATGCTAGGAGCCACCCTCCCTCCCTTTCATTGCAGGCTGCGCATGGTGCCCTCCCCAGCCAGCCACCCCTCACCAGGGTGGAGCACAAAGCTGCCGACGGGAGCATCCTCAGCCTGTCCCCGGCAGCCGAGTTCGCTCAGCCATTTCGCCGAGTGGGGGCTCTCCTGCCCCATTTCCCCCCCACCACACGATGTGGCTGCTCCACCCCCTCAGAGACACCCTTAACACTTCGTATGCCCACCCCACCTCCCCATGAGCCATCTGTCATCAGTGCCCTCCATCTTGGACCAAACTGGTCTCGGTGTCACTCCCCTCACCTAGGGTTGTCAGGCATCCGGTTTTCGAAAAGGGACCCTGGCGGCTCTGGTCAGCACCGCTGACTGGTCCGTTAGAAGTGACCACCAGATCCGGCTCCTAGGCGGGGGGGCCATGGGGCTCCGCGGGCTGCCTGAGCACCGGCTCCTGACCTATGGGAGCTGGGGCAGGGGATGGTGCCTGCAGGCTTCCGGGGCACAGCGCGGTGCCAGGGCAGGCAGGCAGCCTGCCTTAGCCCTGCTGCACTGCTGACCGGGAGCCACCCGAGGTAAGCCCATGCCCCAATCCCCTGCCCCAGCCCTGAGCCCCTCCCAAACCCAGAGCCCCCTCCTGCACCCGAAACCCCTCATCCCCAGCCACACCCAGAGCCCTGCCCCAGCCTAGAGCTCCCTCCCACTCCCTGAACCCCCCCAGCCCAGAGCCCACACCCCCAGCCCAGAGTCCTCACCGCTCCTATACCCTACCCCCCAGCCTCAACCCACAGCCCCCTCCGGCACTCCAAATCCCTAAACCCCAGCCTGGAGCCCACTCCAGCACTCCGAATCCCCCAGCCCCACCCCCCAGCCTGGAGCCCCCTCCTGCACCCCAAACCCCCCAGCCCCACCCCAGAGCCCTTATCCCCAGCCCAGAGTCCTCCCCCCACCCCCGCATCCCAACTCCTGCCCCAGCCCAGGGAAAGTGAGTGAGGGTGGGGGAGAGCGAGCCACTGAGGGAGGGGGAATGTAGTGAGTGGGGGGGTGGGGCCTTGGGGAAGGGGAGGGGCTAGGGTGTTCGGTTTTGTGCGACTGGAAAGTTGGCAACCCTCACCCCGCAGGGCGAGGCTGGGGCTCTCTGGGGCTGCACCCCTGCTCTGACTGGGGTAACAGGTTCTGTTTCCTTTCTCTGCCCCCCCCCGCTCTCCCCAGCGGGAGGGGGCGCGCTCCCACCTGCTGCGGGAGAACTGGGCCCTGCCGGTTGAGCCCATGCTGCGTCAGGCCCAGGACTGAGCAGAATGGGCCATGCCTGCCAACAGTGATGGGCAACACCAAGGGACCTCAGTCCCCCCCCACCAGCACCCCTAGGGGGCAGAGGTCAGGGGGACCTTGTTTATGGTTAGGGTGTGGGGACATGGAGCTTTGGCTTGCTTTGGGGGGTGAGGTCAGGGCTTGTGCCCTTATCTCTGCAAGAGAAGGGGTGCTGGGCATCAATGGGGCGCACGGCCTTTGTGGAGGAGGGGTGGCACCTGCCCTCAGGCTGCCGCACTGAAGAGCCAGGGTCGGGAGGGGGATGGAAAGATGCACCCTGTGAGTACTGGCCCCCTGCTGTCTCCAGCCCTTGAGCGTGGCCCCGTCTGCTTTCCCTGCACAGGCTCTGTCAGGTAGGGCAAGTGGACAGGGCTGTGTGAAGGGCCAGGGTTGGGAGGGGAGTGGAAAGATGTGCCCCTTCAGTACTGGTCCCCTGGCCCCCACCCTTCAAATACACATGTGAAATACACCTATGTGCACGTGTGACTATTAACCAGGAATTTCCAAGCACAAAATGCCATTTTCTTGCTTACTAGAGGAGTTGAAGCTCTTACAGAAGCGCAGTCTATAGGAATCTCTACTGATGTTCTGCCAGCGCATATGTTAAGTCAGCAGATTGTTCTTAAGGGATATAAAGGTCCTGAGGGGAAGGATGCCTCAGGCATTCATTTTTAAGCGCTATGGCTTTGGAGATGTGGATTTTGGGAAATATTGGTAACTAAGGGATATTGCATTTGGGCCTACTGGTTGACTTCAGTGAAGGTTTCACCCTCTTTGGGACTGCAGAAATGGCTCCTCCGCTTTCCTAGTCCAGCCTGCTCTGCCTGCTGGAAAGTATTCCAATCTAAGACCAAGATTTTCAAGCCAAAGTGATGCTCCTAAATCTGTAACTAGGCACCTACGTGCCGGAGACTTGGTTTTCGGAAGTGCCGCTGAGCACTCACAGCTCCCAGGGACTTTGGAGGGGATGGGGGGAAGAGCGCCTCAGCGGTTCTGACACCCAAGCCACTTGAAGTTAGGAGCCCAAATACGAATGCAAGGCAGCCCCATTTGAGAACGTTGGCTGAAGTTCCTGGGGTGAGGGAAACTTAGAAGTAAGCAGAGAGGTGAGGAGGCCAGAACTACTCAGTCAGCCGTTAGTGAAGCCTTGAAACGTTCTGGCCTGTTGCTGTGAAACTTGCTGCTCTTGTCACCTGCTACCCAGAGCCTTTGGACTCCCTCTTGAAAAGCAGTTCAGGTGAATGCAGTCTGGACTACGCCGCACTGAGCACGGGCAGCGGGGAAGTGCCTGAGGCGCTAGATCCCAGCGGCATGGCTAATATTTCCCTGCCAAAGCTGAGCGGAAGGTAAAAATAAATTCGGCCTCACCCATGCAGAGCGGGGCTCTATAAAGAGGGCTCATCAATCATTTTCGCGCTGGAAACGAGACCTGTTCCATTGCAAAGCCATACTTTATGTGGCAGGAGTGGCACAAACACATCATTTACCATTGGCTTAACGAAAACCTGGTTGGAAAAGAGAGGGTGACAGTGTAATTGATTAGGGAGATGAAAAAATATTTTTCTATGTCATGCCTAGTGCTATCAATTTAAACAATGAACTCCAAGCAGAGAATCCAGCAGCTGGAGGCACTTCAAGGTACATTTACCCACCCAAAGACTCAGCCGGGTGTAGAAGACAATAGAAGCCGTTCGTCAAGGGAATGCTGCACTGTGGTAGTGGTTGGGGGGGGGGGGTAAAGTTATCAATTGCATTTGTCTGACGAGATTAAAAGATCCAATGTCAGTAAAATAGGCCCAAGGGAAGTTAGCTGAGAAATACAAAGGGAGGGACTTCAGGCTTTTTCCTCCTCTGGCCCAGGAAATAAGTGGGGTAGGGCAGATGGGGACTGCAAACCCTCTGGCATCTCCTTAGCAGTGATGTTAGACAGAGGGTGGCCCGCTGTCCAGTAATATTGAGATTCCAGGATATAATGGTGGTGCTGGGGTGATCCTGAGCCAGACGTGGGGGGAAGAGCAAGTCTAGCGGGCATGACTAGGGGTCTGTGGGAGTGGGGGAAGGTACAAAACCCAAGGAGAAGAGAGAGACAAACACCAGACAAGAAGAGAGTGAGAAGGAAGAGGAAGAAAACCTGCACAATCACACTTTGTATTTCCGCCCCACCTTGCTACCTCTAGGTGAAAATGTGGAGGGAAGATCCCTGCAGCTCCCCAGAGTCAAACGCATGGGGGGAAAGCCCGGCAAATCTCACACGCAGACCGGGAGCACTGTCTGGTCTAGCTGGGTAGCTAGAGCTGTACAGCTCTGCTGTCTCTTTGCCCTCCAGGAGCTCTCAGACTCAAAGGGCATCAATGTCCTGACATTCTGAGCTCTTCCTTAGACCTTGCCACCTCCTCCTTCTGTTGTCCTAGGCCTCTCCTGATTAATTCTCTGCCATTCTTTGGCACACGCTGCCTTTCAGATGTTGTTCAGGCCTAGTACCCTACATACATTGGTTCTTCAATCTTGCCCTGATTCAGCAAGATTTTTGACTTTAAGCACAGGAATGATGCCATTGGCTTCAATGCACGTGCTTCAAGTTATGCATGTACCTAACTACCCCGCTGGCTCAGGGCCTGTATAGCTAAATCCAATCATACACATGTGTGTAATATACACGAGATAGGTATTTGATGGTTTATTTTGCCACAACCTATTTTCTGGTGTAATCCCAAATCCCTGAGCTGGCTAGCTGTCTGTGGGATTCTACAGTGGCCTATTGGCCACCCCAGATTATCCAAAGTTCTGTATCAGGAATCAGTCGCACCCATATTCCTCTAACTAAAGCGTTGGTAGAATTTAGGCTGACCCATCTCCATTGTGGTCCTGAGCAAATGCAAGAGAGCATGGGAGAGGAAAGCTTTATGTGCGTCAAAGCAAAAAGTGAGCAGGAGGGGTGTGAAGAAGCCAGCTGATCTGAGGAAGAACCCGAGGCCTTTAGTTAGTGCTGGTCAAGAAGCACTGGAGAATATGTGGAGGGCCAGGGGAGCTTCAGAGAGAGAGCAGAGCTTTATAAAACTATTAGTTATCACAGTGGTTAGAGATGAACTTTCTGACTCTGCCACTGACTTGCTGTCTGACCTTAGCCAAGTTAGTTAACACCTCTGTGCCTGAGCATACCAGGGCAATGATGCTCCACCCCCTTTTTCCAAACACTTTCTGATCCCCTGAGGACACGCTCTGGAAGTGCAAAGGTAGGAGCAGAGCTATCTGGCGGCCTCTCTAGTCTATTTGAGCTCCCTAGTCTAATCTTTAATATCTTCCAAAACGGGTGAGAGATGCTTTTGATGAAGCCTTCATTTTCTGGGATCAGAAACCAGGCACAGAACGCTGAAAAGTACGGCATCTGGCCATTTTCAAAGCACATGTCCCAGCTGTTCTGAGACTCTATTGGATCAGCAATAAGCTTTTTCTTTACAAACAGTCTGTCATCTTTTTTCTTCTTCTTACAAAGAACAGATTTTTGGGAAAGATGTCCTGGCTGATTTAGAGCAGGGTGAGTTGAAAGCTCTGGAGTATGGATGCAGTGCTTGAGTACTGACCAGGAAAGCTGTAGGTTTTGATTTAGGAATGCGTCTCTACTCCCCCTCCCCTCCCTCCTGCTTTGCAGTTTTTTGAATGCTGGTGGGGTACAATATTTTGATCAATTATGATGATGATGACAGAAGAGTGGAATTATGAGCATAATTATAATTACCATTTTTATGCAGAGTTAATTAATCATAAAAATACTGCTTTATATAATTTTTCTGTTTAATGAAATTCATTATAGAGGCCCCGGAAGCCCTAAATATATCATTAAACAAATTAAACCTCTGGCTGGGGTTAGGGCTATTAAACAAGCACAGCCTGGATTAGTGACCAAAAAGGACTGAGTGAGACATTAGCCAAATGAAGGGAGGTGCCACAGCCCGCCCTGTTCACAGCTGCCTTTTCTTTGTGGAGGAGAGTGCACAGTTGAGTGGGTTTTGGCACGCTGATGTCTGACATCAATGGTTGGTCTCACATTGATGTCAATGTGCATCTGGAGTGGCCCCTTAGAGGTGAATTCAGACTCCTTCTTCCACAGGTGCTTCAAGTTATGCATGTACCTAACTACCCCGCTGGCTCAGGGCCTGTATAGCTAAATCCAATCATACACATGTGTCTAATATACACGAGATAGGAATTTGATGGTTTATTTTGCCACACCTTATTTTCTGGTGTAATCCCAAATCCCTGAGCTGTAGAAGGCAGTTTGGCATTGGAACCTGGGTCTGGCAGGGCTGGAGCCATTCAGGGCAGGCCTTTCAGGGTATGTGGTCCCCGGGAGCTCCCTGCATTGCATTACGCTGGTCAGGTGGGCTCGGGGTGGTGTGTGGGTGGCCGGGAGAAAAGCAGGACTGGATGATCTGATGCTGCATGGAACCTTCCATCCTATGCTCTGCAGGGAGTTGTCATAGGCCTTGTGTAGACGACTCCAGCCATTGGATTGCCCCACAGAGCAGTATCTGCAGCCCCACAGAGCAGTATCTGCAGCTCCTGTCTGGTCCCCCCCAGTGCATCTGTTGATTGCCTCATCCGGCGAGTGAGGCGGGATGAAAGTTGCATGAAGGTGGTGTGGGCGGGAACTATTAATCCATTTTATGGAAAGCTTTGCAAAGCTGCCTGTTAAAGACCAGCATTGTTGCGTATTGAGGCACCACAAAGCATCTATTCAGAGTTTCTAAACAAGTGGGTGTAGGGCCCAAGATTCACTAGCTGGTCTCCTGCCCCTCAAAGAGGGGAGATTTAGGATCTACAGGATGAGGGGCAGCAGGGAATGTGTCCAGAACCCATGAGACTATGAAGCTCTGCCGGTTTAAAGGAACTTGTATCTCACACCGGGAGCACTACAGCACTGGAGGTAAATGTTCCACTGCCATTTCATCCCACTCCGGGGACCCCCAGGAGCTGAGGGGCTTCCTGTGGCTATAGGCTTGACCGCAAAACCCACGCCATGAAAGTCTTCTTTCCATGGACACGCTGGTCACACGTGATGAGAATGCCAGCTTGCCCACATTGCCCTACAAATGTGCCCAAAGCTTGAGCCGAAGGAGGAATAGCATGTAGATGGTTCAGTCCTTGTCCTCCCCCCTGAGATGGCTTTTGGTAGTGGTGGATTTGGTAGCGGTAGGTGTGGACACTTGAGCACTGGCAACTGGGCCATTGTACGGCCATTGTGTGGGATCAGCTTTCTGTCACAGCAAATGGCCTGATTCGAATGGATAATGTAGAGCAAAATGCTCGGTGGACCTGATTCCCTCTTCATGTACCCCAATATACATCTATTGATTTCAGTGGAGTTACTCCTGATCTACACCTGTGTCACCTGTATGGGTGTGGGAATGCCAACTCTGCTATAGAATTCTATACGGTGGTTCAGCGAGGATCTCTTTCTCCATCAAGTTCAGACAGGTTCTGGAGGAACATCTATAGAACTCTAATGGTTTCCTAATTACTGACTTCCATAGGCGTCGCCATAGGGAAAGAGAGATCGGAATCAAGCCTTTATTCTCTTTGCCAATCCCCTTTCATGTGGATCATTCGCATTCTTTGCGGAAAACTTCAGCAGCCTGTGCTCTTGGAGATGTCTTTTGTTTTATTTCTTACCAGTGTCTGTGTAATAGAAAGAGAACTCTTGGAGGTATTAAATTATCAATTTCTCACAGGTACCCGGCGTGGTGATTGTTACGGTGGTTGTTATTGATGTCTGATCTGAAAGCAGAACGCAGGGTTTGTTGTTTTTAATATAATGTGACATGTCTCAGCACGCAGGCTGTGTAATGGAATACAGAAAGAAAAAGGCCTGTTCTGAAGCGACTCACAGTGGTTAATACCCTTCGGCTGGAAAAACACCTTTCTATCTTTTTAAATTTCTTTTGCTTTTCTGTCCTCACCCAATGAAGGCCTAAATCAAACCTTTGGCCAAATTCTTTGTTATAACTCCAGTGAATGTAAAAATTAACATTCCTAAATCCCCCAAATTTACATAGACCAGGTCATCCCACAGCAGAAATCATAGACACCATAAAGAATACTTAAAAATAAAAAGGATCCCCAATACATCTTACTTAGGGAGCTGAAAAACACCTCAGAATAAATCCAACATCCATAATTGCTAACAATATTTAATAAGAAATACTTTGCTTTGACTGTAATGGAGAGGACCCATTCTCATTTATATTAGGACGGAATGGGTGTAACTACCACTCTAGGCCTCTGGAATTGTCTGCCTTGGTGATCAGAGACTTAGAATCATAGAACTGGAAGGGACCTTGAGAGGTCATCTAGTCCAATGCTCTCAAGGCAGCACTAAGTATTACCTAGACCATCGCTGATAGGTGTTTGTCCAACCTGCTCTTAAAGATCTCCAATGATGGAGATTCCACAACCTCCCTAGGCAATTTATTCCAGAGCTTAACCACTCTGACAGTTAGGAAGTTTTTCCTAATGTCCAACCTAACCCGCCGTTGCTTCAATTTAAGCCCATTGCTTCTTGTCCTTTCCTCAGAGGTTAAGAAGAATATTTTTTCTCCCTCCTCCTTGTAACAACCTTTTATGTCTGTGAAAACTGTTATCATGTCCCCTCTCAGTCATCTCTTCTCCAGACTAAACAAACCCAATTTTTTCAATTTTCCCTCATAGGTCATGTTTTCTAGACCTGTAATAATTTTTGTTGCTCTTCTCTGGACTTTCTCCAATTTGTCCACATCTTTCCTGAAATGTGGCGCTCAGATCTGGACACAATACTCCAGTTGAGGCCTAATCAGCATGGAGTAGAACGGAAGAATTACTTCTCGTGTCTTGCTTACAATACACTTGCTAATACATCCCAGAATGATACTTGCTTTTTTTGCAACAGTGTTACACTGCTGACTCATATTTAGCTTGTGGTCCACTATGACCCCCAGATCCCTTTCCGCAGTACTCCTTCCTAGGCAGTCATTTCCCGTTTTGTATGTGTGCAACTGATTGTTCCTTCCTAAGTGGAGTACTTTGCATTTGTCCTTATTGAATTTCATCCTACTTACTTCAGACCATTTATCCAGTTTGTCCAGATTATTTTGAATTTTAATCCTATCTTCCAAAGCACTTGCAACCCCTCCCAGCTTGGTAATTGTCTGCAAGCTTTATAAGTGTACTCTCTGCCATTATCTAAATAATTGATGCAGATATTGAACAGAACTGGACCCAGAACCGATCCCTGCGGGACCCTACTTGTTATGCCCTTCCAGCATGACTGAACACTGATAACTACTCTCTGGGAACAATTTTCCAACCAGTTATGCACCCACCATATAGTCGCTCCATCTAGGTTGCATTTCCCTAGTTTGTTTATGAGAAGGTCATGCAAGACAGTATCAAAAGCTTTACTAAAGTAAAGATACCACATCTACGCTTCCCCCCCCCATCCACAAGGCTTGTTACCCTGTCAAAGAAAGCTATCAGGTTGGTTTTACATGATTTGTTCTTGACAAATCCATGCTGACTGTTTATCACCTTATTATCTTCTAGGTTCAAACTGATTGCTTAATTATTTGCTCTATTATCTTTCCGGGTACAGAAGTTAAGCTGACTGGTCTGTAATTCCCCAGGTTGTCCTTATTTCCCTTTGTATAGATGGGCACCAGATTTGCCCTTTTCCAGTCTTCTGGAATGTCTCCCATCTTCCATGACTTTTCAAAGATTATTGCTAATGGCACACATCTCCTCAGTCAGCTCCTTGAATATTCTAGGATGCATGTCATCAGGCCCTGGTGATTTGAAGACATCTAACTTATCTAAGTAATTTTTGACTTGTTCTTTCCCTATTTTAGACTCTGATCCTACCTCATTAGACTTGCTATGGACTAGAGCTGATTGTAAAATGGAAATATTTTTTTGAAAAAATGATTCATGACAAATATGCCTTTTTTTTGGTCAAAACATTTTGAATGTTGTCATTTTTTCCCCAACAGCTCTATGATGAGCTTAATCTCTCTCAAACAAGTTGGACTTTGTTTTATTCACCAGAGATTTTGGCATTATGGTAATTAACTTAATAATTTCATTCTTTCTTCATTTTCTTGGGTTTTGTTTAAGGCACCCAGAGTAGAGCGCTTTGCTAGGCTGACAACAACTAAATAAAATGATCTAACAGACCCTATGCAGTGTTGTAGCCATGTTGGTCCCAGAATATTAGAGACAAGGTGGGTGAGGTAATATCATAAGAATGGCCATGCTGGGTCAGACCAAAAGTCCATCTAGCCCAGTATCCTGTCTTCCGACAGTGGCCAATATTTTATTGGACCAATTTCTGTTGGTAAGAGAGACAAGCTTTTGAGTTTACACAGAGCTCTTCTTCAGGTCTGGGAAGTTGGTCCATTAAGAGCTATTACCTCACCCACCTTTTCTCTCTAACCGACCCTGGCAGGCAAAACTAGAGAATCTACACATCCTAATGCAGGTCATCTAATTGACAGGGATGTGGAACCAGTAGCACTAGTGTCATTGGAGGTCTTCACAGGGTATAGTGGGACTAGAATTAGGTGTCAAGCAAATTTAGATGTGGGCCCGGGTCCTCCAAGGTATTGAGGTGCCTAACTCCAGTTGATTTCAATGAGCGTTTGACACCTTAAGACTTTTGAGGATCTGGGCTTTAGAGACTAATGGGAATAAACAATGCAAGCAATTTACTTTTGTTGACCTAGTAGTGGACTATAATCCGCTTCCTCAATATTACTGCTCTGGCATATGAAGCAAAGATGTCCATTATTATCCTTACTACGAATGCTTACTTTAAAGTTGGGAGGAGTATTGATAATTTTTCTTTCCTGTAGGCTCATTTCATCCCCAGAAAGGGGCTCAGAGAGAGGGGGTCACTGAAAGGATTGCAGATTGACTTTTACCAGGGATCTTCTGACAATTTGGGGGGGGGGGAATGTAGTTTTGATAGATAAATCCTCTAGCAAATAACCAAGGACAAGGAATGGTTGGACAAGAGTTTGTAACAGGATGGATGAGGAATGTATATGGTGCAGAAAGTTGTAGTAAATTAAAGCATGTTAAACACTTTGCATTCATTGGTGGGAAAAGAAGAAACAATCTGAACTATGAAGTAAGCTCTCAACCTCAGGGATCGTTATCACTACGAACATTGACCAGGGAAATCCAAAGTGAAGCTAATCACTGCCAATATGCTGTACAGTACACAGCTGCAGGACATTACATAGTCAAATAGCTTAGTCAGATTCGCAAAAGGATCATCAGATGATGACATGAATGCTAGGAATAATATTATTAGCTTGTAAAGGTAAGCATTAAGTCTCATGCTTCAGGGAAGAAGCTGCTCTTTATCTGGGTCAGGAAGAAAGCACCTTCATTGATGTGATATTTAACAAGTTGCCAGGTGTAAGAAGGGTTTGCTTTCTTCGACCTGGGTGCCCATCCATTGCCTGCCTTCAGTAGCACCTTCCTCCATGATTGGTCCCATTGACTTCAATGAATTACTCATGGGATCTTGTATTATTCAATGTGATTAAGTGTAAAGGGCCAAATTCTGCCCCCCTTAATCACACTGGTAGAAGTTGTTCCACGAATTACCTAACTGAAATCAGTGGGGCTGGCTGTCCAGTGAGGGACTACTCAGTGAGTAATTATGTAAATAAAAGTGCAAGGGGAATCCTCTAGTAAGACCGAGGCTCCTAGCACCTCATTGCTGCTATGATAAGGGGAGTGGATAGAGGAAAGGGCCTATACCATGGTCACTATAACATTACTTGTAGTATAGTATTCATCCACTAGATGTCTCTGTGTGTTGAGTGCCAGACAGGATCTGGAACCTGGTAAACAAGGGAGTCCAAGCTGGGACTCAAACTGTGTGCATGTTTGTGTGTAGTAGGCTGTTTTCTTTAATAACACCTTCTGTTTTAAGAGAGTCCATGATTCCATATATCATGACAGCTAGGATGCCATGTGCTTCACCAATCCCTGGATGTCGTTTCAGCACTTGGGTCAGTTAGCAGCTGACATAAATTAGAGCAGCCCTCAGGCTCCACACAACAGCCCCAGAAATGGGAGAGTTAATAGGTGAGTTTTACACCACCTCTTTGAGACCATTTCTCGATCCGTCCTAGGTGCAGTTTGGCAGGAGCCTAGCATATGGCCATACATCTTGAAGCTTTAAAAAATAAGCCATTTTTTAGTTCATTACCCCCCCCAAAAATCTGAAAAATGTTTTGATAGAAATCCTCATTCTTAGGTAACTCTCAGAGCTGCCAGGGTCAGACAGAGCTTTCGTAAAAATCTATTGTTGCAGTGAAGACAAACACAAACAACTTCAACGTACAAGGTATTTTTCTGAAAAATGATTAGCACCTGAGAAGAGGGACTTATTATGGCAGTGTCTTCTCATGCATAACTAGCATCTAGCACAACGCTGTAATATTTATGTTATTGGCTAGTTGGAAACTTTGAAATCATGAAAGATTTACATGAATGATGCAGGGCTGAAAATGTTTTATGACATGTTCATTCACACTAAATCAGACTTTGCCGCTTTAGTCTTCTTTCTAGACAGTTATGCAAATCCAAAAAGACAGGGATGGCTTTAAAATGACTTTCAGCATCAGAAGATTAGCAGAGAGTGACAGACTCCTAAGAAATACGGCGCTGCTTCTGTGACTGAAAACTTCCAGCCCTTGTGGGGAGGTACAGGCAGAAGTGAGACTAGGAAGAAACAGATTAAAGCTCTTCATTTGATCTTCGTTATTAAAGCCTTTGTATTCTTTGGTATGATTGTGGATCTTTATTTTACGAGGTGGACGATGTGAAATTATACTTAAAACTCATAAGGAATCTATTGTAGTGCTAGTTTGAGTCTACTATATGTCCACTTCCCCACCCTTAGTTTTGTGAGCAGACGAACTAAAAATTAACCAGGAAACTCTGCGCTTAAGTAATGCCCAGCTGATCCTGCAAAGCCTTATTGCTAGGATTATCCCTGCCCGGGTTAATAGACTCATTCACTTCAATGGGTCATGTGGGTAAGCATAGATTGGGTTAGGCTCAAATGTGCGACATATATGGGCCATCATGCACCTCTAGTGCTGCCTTCTGTACCCAGTATGTCTCCTTTGAAGTGCTGGCCTTGAATTAGAACACGGCTTGGAGAAGAATGGCTCCGAACATTGATACTCAGGGGCTGCTCTCTCATTGAGCGCTACAGGGGTTAACTCTGCCATTTGTGCCTGTGCTATTGCATTTCTTATGGTATTTCCTTTCACGTTCCGCTCAGCGGCGGCGGCTGCAATTCCTACTGTATGAATAGTCAGATGAATAATCAGACGCCGTACCTTGCATGTGTAATAGTAAAGATTGAAATCAGCAGGTAGCAACCCCCCATCATAGACCTTTGCCTCCATGACCCAGATCACGTACCAGGGGGCACCTACCCCTTTTCTTTGGCATTGCCTGACTTTTGAGTACCTGACACTGCAAGCTTTTTGTCCTCTAAGGGCTGGATCCAAAGCCCATGGCAGTCGCCCCATGGAGGTGTTCTTCATTCTCAAGCTGTGCAGTGTGCACAGGTCAGATTCACAGAGCTTTGGCTGCACACTTACAACCCTGCCAACCCCCGAGTTCAAAAGTCATGAGTCAGGCCCCCAACATCACGAGATTTGAAACTAATAATCATGTCTATCATTTCCTTTTGGTCTTTGAGCCTTCAGGGTGCACTTAGGTCACATTTCCAAAGGTTTCTCAGCGGCCGTGAGGACTAGGATGGTACTTTTCCAAAAGGAAAGCTGGGACGGTCCCACCATGAAATGATTCCAGGAGCTGGGGCTTCAAGAAAAGCATCAAATGTCATGAGATGCACAATCAAATCATGAGAGTTGGCAACACTGCTTTGACAATGGTGCTGTAAGCACGGGCATGTACCTGGCGCAGTTCACGAACTCCCCTGACACCTGTTCTTTCTGCAGCCAGAGGGAGACCCTGGCGCACATCTATGTAGGGTGCATCAGGTTGCAGCCTCTATTCAGACTCCTCCAGAGCCTCCTACTGAGGTTCTGGCTTCACTTGTTGCACCTCCAAAGTCACGCACACCCCATCCAGGGCTCCATAAAGTCACGAGACCCCTTTGTCAACCTCCTCCGGCACTGGCCAAGATGGTCATCCATCATACCAGGAGGAGGAAGCTGGATGTGGGGGTGCTCTGTGACAGTGGGACCTATTTCCAGTACGCGTCCAGTCAGTGTTCCTCTGGGCATTGTCCTCTGACTTCTTAGTGCCCATTGCTCCTCAAAGGTCTCTATCTGGGGTTCCCTGCTCAGGGTCACCCTCTGGATTCCTAATTGTTAACCTTTAATCTTCACTCCCATTCTTGTTTTTTCATTTTTTGTCCACGGTACTCATGGCCTGGGCCCAATGGCTCCTCCCACTTGGCGGAGTGGGCGGGCCTCTAGGTTTGAGTGGGCCTAGACCCACCTGTCCCAGTGCCCGCAAATAGTACTGCATCTACAATAATGGAAGAGATCCTGCTTGGGGACAACGTTATGAGCACTGCACCTTGGCTTGCTGCTGCTTGAGTAGTTTGTGCTTTTCACAGATCATCAGTCGAGTGCTGACCTGGGTGCAGACTAGTCAGAATTCTCAGGAATGCATTGGGTGGCCATGTGTAATGTGAGCAATCGTATGAGTATTATTTATATTGCTGCCGTGTCGAGGATCCCCAGTTATGGACTGTTGTGCTAGGCCCTGTACAAACACGGAAGAAAAAAGGCAATCCCTGCTCCAAAGAGCTGCTGCTGGAGAGGCCGTTTGTGCATCCTCTTTCTCCTCTCCACTCTGCTTTCTCTTCTGAGCCTGCTGCTCTGGGTGTTTGCTGCCGATAAATGCTAATCCCTGGTTCCTACCCCCCTGTGCTAAATCTCTTCGTAGATGTATTGTCATTCTCATTTGCTAACTGGAGAGCTGCATGAGTAAAGCAATTCACCTCCGGACGTATGAACTAGCGGTTAGACGAGCTACAGCAAGTATGGGTAGGTTTGTGCGTGTGGTGGTGTGTACCGTACAGACACCGCGTGCCCGGTTAGATGGGTACATAGAGCAGTGCAGTCAGTGGGGCCTGGCTTAGGCAGGTAGAGTGGAGTGCTCTGCATACCTGAACCCCCAGGGGACATATTGTACACGGCGCTCTGCACACCCAAGCAGTGGCTCCCACGGCTACACGGCTATTTTTAGCAATGTAGCGTCCTGCTGCCACCTCTCTGCTGGATTCTTTTCCCCGCTACCTCCCCCTGCTGAAGCCTTTCACCGCGGTGTGTTGCTGCACATGTAGTACCTGTAGGCTACACACTGCTGTAAGTGTAGCCATTGCCTATGGGAACGCCTGTTGCAGAAGTATTAGGGAACAAAACAGAGAGGGTGACGGGGTCATAGCAGCACGAGGGACTTTCTCCCTCCCTGTCTCCTTGCCTAGAAAGCTGCCACCTTGGATCTTGTTCTTTCTTGCTTCTGCTCAGAGTTCCTTGGGCACAAAACAGTTCTCTTGTCACTGCTCCGATGGCATATATCCATTGACTTCAGCGGAATGCAGCCAGTAGAGCGATTTGACCCACGATATGTTATTGAATAACATTGCAGTGCTGGCAGATTGTAGTCAAACATACTCCGTTGTTTCTCTACTCTGGTGCACGGAACAAAAGCTCAGTACATCTTGCTTCTCCATCTTGTCAACTTGTGATCAGAACCGGATGAATCATGGGTTTATCGGTGGCTGGCAATTCTAAATATGTGTGTGTGTGTGTGTGTGTGTGTGTGTGTATAGATGTGTGTGTTTCGGGCTGAAGTGAAAATGAATATTTTTATAATTTTCAGAGACTTGAGAAAAAATTGTTTCAGGTTGAATGAAACCTGGTTTTGATTTTGAGCATTTTTAAACATTTAAAAAAAAATTAAAGGGAATTTTGAACCCAAAAATATTTCAAATGAAAAACGGAAACATTTGATTTTAAAAATGTCAAAGCAGAACGCTTTTTTTCTGAAAGTTTTGTAGCTTTTCTTTGTCTGTACCAATTCAGCAAAGTTGGCACACATTCACAGAGCATGTCCGTGTTGCCGAATTTGCATTTGGAACCAAAAAAAGTTTTGTGCGGGGGAAAAAATTCACCCAGCTCTAGTGCTAACTGGTTTCAGGCTTAACTCTGTTCTCTGCACTGCATTCTGTAAAGCAGCTTGTAACATTAGCTTCCCTACACATCTACATACCTACCCTCAGAAGTGAACTAGGAGTTTCAGAGCTCATGTAGTTCCATCTGATTCTGAAGTCAGAAAGGCCCTCCCAAAGAGAACGAGCAACGATTATTTACCCAGTGACCAGAGATGCCATGTATGGAGATCTACAGCTCATTTCCAGCTAGAATTCTCCTTCCCTCTATCAAACTCTGACTGAAATATGCATTAACACGCACAAGCAATGAACAAGGAATGACACAATGTGAAATACTTACAATATTCCACGCTTTCCTTTGGCGTGCACCTGTGATGGGAGGGGAGTCTTGAGTTTCTACTGAAATCCAGCTTGTACAGTTTCCTACGTGCTACTGTCATATAATAATTGCCCTTGACTCTCGGGAACTCATCAAAAGTTATTGTTTGAGAATAATCTCTTGGATGGATAGCTCAGTGGTTTGAGCATTGGCCTGCTAAACCCAGGGTTGTGAGTTCCCTCCTTGAGGGGGCCATTTAGGGAACTGGGGTAAAAATCTGTCTGGGGATTGGTCCTGCTTTGAGCAGGGGGTTGGACTAGATGACCTCCTGAGGTCCCTTCTAACCCTGATATTCTATGATTATACAACCTGGATCCTATTCATGGTAAAGAAGAATATCAGCAAAGATTTATTTGTTGCCATTAGAGCCACCTCCGTAGTCTGCAATAAAAATGTGTTAAGAGAAGCAAAGCCTCACCTTAGGGTATAGAATACTGATCAGCACATTCTTCAAGCTGTTATTTCGTAAACGGTGACTCCTTCTGCTGTATTGCTGGGTTCCTAAGTTGTGGTATAAAAATGTGCTTTCAGCAGATGTTACCTGAAATGGGTCATAGTATAAACATGTCTTATCCTGCTCTACTTGGGAATTTTAACTTCTGCTATGTCCTTTGAACTTGCTTATTCTTTTAACAATTATTTGCATTTCTGTTAACACAAATGAACTCTAAAAGTTTAAGGAAGTTGTTATGGGGAAAACCTGGGTGAATTTGGGGTATGTGGGTGAAATTTAATAAGAACGGCCATACTGGGTCAGACCAAAGGTCCATCTAGCCCAGTATCCTGTCTCCCGATGGTAGCTAATGCCAGGTGTCACAGAGGGAATGAACAGAACAGGCTATCATCAAGTGATCCATTCCTTGTTGCCTATTCCCAGCTTCTGGCAAACAGAAGCTAGGGACACCATCCCTGACTAATAGCCATTGATGGACCTATCCTCCATTAACTTATCTAGTTCTTTTTGGAATCCTGTTGTAGTATTGGCCTTCACAACATCCTCTGGCAAGGAGTTCCACAGGTTGACTGTGCGTTGTGTGAAAAAATACTTCCTTTTGTTCGTTTTAAACCTGTTGCCTATTAATTTCATTTGGTGACCCCTAGTTCTTGTGTTCTGAAAGAAAGTAAATAATACTTCCTTATTTACTTTCTCCACACCAGTCATGGTTTTTATAGACCTCAATCGTATCCCCCCTTTGTCATCTCTTTTCCAAGCTGAAATGTCCCAGTCTTATTAATCTCTCCTCATACGGCAGCCGTTCCATACCCCTAGTCATTTTTGTTGCCCTTTTCTGAACCTTTTCCAATTCCAATATAACTTTTTTGAGATGGGGTGACCACATCTGCCCACAATATTCATGATGTATATAGTGGCAATATGATATTTTCTGTTTTATTAGTGGGCTTTCTCCCCCCCGCCCCACTCTCAGTTCTTGTCTGTCCTCAGTTTGCGTGTTCTCTCTCACCCACGCCCACCTACCCAAGGAAGCTCCTGGGTGGGTTCACACATACCTTTTGTCTTAGGTGGAGGTTTTTACAGTTATGTTAAACTGAAAGGGTGAGTTCTCACCTACCAACCTCAATGGGGTTTTAAGCCAACCCATTACAAGGTTTCACCCAGCTCATAACAGATCCTAGAGGTAGGATTATTAAGCAATAGAGAGAGAGTTAAATGAGTGAACTGCTCATGTACCTAGCTGGAGGGGATAGAATATTGGAAAGGGAGGATGTGCAAAGAGGGAAATTAAAGCTGGGATTATTCTGGTGGAAGAATGAAGGGGTGTATCAGGGGAAGGGAATTTAGCTTGTGCAGACAGAAAACCCTGTGTAATTAAGAAGCTGTGTTTGTCATCGCTGATCACAAGCTGGGCACTACTGCAATGTAAATAATACATCATAAATCATGGAATTTATCTTAAAGAGCAGGATAAATGGCATTCCAACGACAATCAATTAGGAATCAGTTCTATGGCCCTGATTCAGGGAGGCCCTTAATTTCTTCTTTTTTTCCCCCTCTGGTTTGTTCCAAGAGCTTTCTTCCTACATTGACTTAAGACACTTCCAATTGTTAAAGAAGTGTATGCAAATAACACTCCTACAACATCAGAGAAGGGAACAGATGAGGTCAGAATAGGGCATAGAATCATGGAATATTAGGGTTGGAAGAGACCTCAGGAGATCATCTAGTCCAACCCCCTGCTCAAAGCAGGACCAATTCCCAACTAAATCATCCCAGTCAGGACTTTGTCAAGCCTGCCCTTAAAAACCTCTAAGGAAGGAGATTCCACCACCTCCCTAGGTAACCCATTCCAGTGCTTCACCACCCTCCTAGTGAAAAAGTTTTTCCTAATATCCAACCTAAACCTCCCCCACTGCAACTTGAGACCATTACTCCTTGTTCTGTTATCTGCTACCACTGAGAATAGTCTAGATCCATCCTCTTTGGAACCCCCTTTCAGGTAGTTGAAAGCAGCTATCAAATCCCCGCTCATTCTTCTTCTGCAGACTAAACAATCCCAGGGCATCCAGAACAGGGCTGAGAACCAGAGATTTCCCCTAAATAATCTATAGAGGAGCTTCTCCCAGGGGGGCCGGTGGAGGGCTGAAGAACCTGGCTGGACTCCCAACTGGCCATTTACCCCCGAGAGTGCTATGCCAAATAATATCTCCACCCCGCAGCTGGTTACTGGGAAGAAGGTATGCTCCCTTCAGGATCGTGCGGCTGCTGTTGCCCTAAGAGTGATGGGTCATTCTAGTGGAACAGACATGGGTTTCCTAGCGCAACGCACCGGACCAGTAAGTGTTGCCAGAGGGGTGTTATCAGAGGCTCTTCTTGTGGCTGAAGGAAGCAACTCAACCCATCTGGAGGGGTCTGATTATAATGTACCCTAATATAGATCAGGCTGTTCTTTGCCACGCGGTGCTGTGCACGACCCCCTTCCTCCCCCCAAAGTCAAGCTCTGTGATCACAGGGACTCTGTACATTGGGGCCCCTTCACCCTTAATTCCTTGCAGAACAGGTGTAATTTCATACGACTTCAAATGGGACCATTCACAGGCTTAAAGTCACACCCTCGAGTGCCTTCCGGATCGGGGCTTGTTGGTAGCTGTAGTTGCCAAAGGATTTATAGCTTTCCCTTTTTGGTCTTCAAACACAGGCGTTGCCCCAATTTGTACCTGTGTGTGTTTGTGTTAGATATGCAAATAAACCCTGATCTAAAACCAATTAAGTCCATGGCAAGACTCTCATGCACTTCCCTGGGCTTTGCATCAGCTCTATCCTTAGGGCAGGTCTACACTTAGGGTATGTCTACACTACCCGCCGGATCGGTGGGTAGCGATCTATCTATCGGGGATCAATGTATCGCGTCTCGTCTAGACGTGATACATCTATGCCCGAACGCGCTCCCTGTCGACTCCGGAACTCCACCAGGGTGAGTGGTGGAAGCGGAGTTGATGGGGGAGCGGCGGCCGTCTATCCCGCGCCGCGAGGACGCGAAGTAAGTCAATCGAAGTCGATCTAAGATACGTCGACTTCAGCTACACTATTCTTGTAGCTGAAGTTGCGTATCTTAGATTGATTCCCCCCCCCCCCCCCCCCCAGTGTAGACCAGGCCTTAGAACGCAGAGCTGGCGCCGCTGTGCCATTAGCGAAGAAGTTCCTACGCCGACGGAGGAGAGCTCTCCCCTCGGTGCAGTTAATCCACCTCCCTGTGATGCAGCAGCTGTGTCGGTAGGAGACGCTCTCCCGTGGCGGGGATTAGGTCGGTATAATTATGTCGCTTAGGGGTGTGGATTTTTCACACCCCTGAGCGACTCCGCTATAGGTCTGTAACGTAGACCTGGCCTGAGCGAATTCTCTTGCATGGGCATTGTCCAAACTGGTTTCTTTACATTCATACATTGTTGCAATGTGTGTTTGATTTCTTTTTAAAGCAATAGCTACGTGGCGGCGGCCTGCTAATAAATGCTGACACGATGCCAAGTGTCAGACTGTCCAAATCAGCAGGATCAGAAAAATGCATTAAAGAAATTAAATCTGATGAAAGTTCATTACAAGGGACAATTAGTGGGAGAAACAGCATCATCCTTATCAGATGACAACTACATCTTCAAAATACAGGGGAGCGCTGCCCTTGGGGTGGTCAGAGCACAGACTGTAGGTCAGGGAGTATGCAATTAATTTATTTTGGAGCTTGCATCAGTATGTTAGGTGACAGTGCATTAGAATCCCTGTAATTACAAGAGTATCGTTTACAGCTCATTGACACAGGGGAAAAAAGCTATCAACCTTTAGCTGTGCTAAGATTATACAGTGCAACTATGGCAGAGAGGAACTGAATCAAGAAATGTCCTTACGTACCTTCACTCCAGGGAGAACATTCCCCTTCCATTTGGCTCTCCTCTAACCTCCTTAGGAACCTGGGACTAGCATGTCATCATGCAGGCCAGCTACAGGTACAGGCCCAGATTTTTGATGGCCTTGAATGGAGCTACACTGGTTTGCAATAGCTGATGATCTGGCTCACAATATCACAAAAGGCCTGGAGAGGCAGCACGAATGCCACTATCAGACTCAAGCAATCCATTATTAACTAGACACAAGTAATTAATTCCATGCCAATGCCTGTGCAAAAGATAGAGAGTAGATTATTGGTTCTACCTTATAGAATCATAGAATATCAGGGTTGGAAGAGACCTCAGGAGGTCATCTAGTCCAACCCCCTGCTCAAAGCAGGACCAATTCCCAACTAAATCATCCCAGCCAGGGCTTTGTCAAGCCGGGCCTTAAAAACCTCCAAGGAAGGAGACTCCACCACCTCCCTAGGTAACACATTCCAGTGTTTCACCACCCTCCTAGTGAAATAGTGTTTCCTAATATCCAACCTAGACCTCCCCCACTGCAACTTGAGACCATTGCTCCTTGTTCTGTCATCTGCCACCATTGAGAACAGCCGAGTTCCATCCTCTTTAGAACCCCCCTTCAGGTAGTTGAAGGCTGCTATCAAATCCCCCCTCATTCTTCTCTTCTGGAGACTAAACAATCCCAGTTCCCTCAGCCTCTCCTCATAAGTCATGCGCTCCAGACCCCTAATCATTTTTGTTGCCCTCCGCTGGACTCTTTCCAATTTTTCCACATCCTTCTTGTAGTGTGGGGCCCAAAACTGGACACAGTACTCCAGTACCTTGTTCTACTTCCAACCTGTATCCTTGTTATGCAGGGTTACCCAAGACTGACAAATGCTGCTCATGCAGCAATAACTAGAGAGGGTTCAAGACATAACCTGAGCCAGAGTACATGTGTTTGCAAAGCAAGCACGGCAGGAGCCACTTGGTTATTTTGTCGAGGAAGCGTACATTTTTGTTGGGCTGTTGGCTGGACTTATTAAACAACACTTGCAACCTTAGCTCTTCAAGAAAGATTTTTGTTGGTGATTAAACTTAGATGTAACAGTTGGATCATTCCCAGCTGTCCGAGGAGGGCACAACAGCGCCTCTGTTAGAGCAGTTTGGGTCAACCTGAAAAATAGTGTTTTTTTTTTTTTTTTTTAAATGATGCAAGAGGTTAAAAACATCTCTCTGTGGGTCAAATAGGACATTTGTTTCATTTTCAGCCATTTTTAAGTGTTTAGGGGTTTTCTTTATATAAAAGAAAATTTTGAAATTAAGTCCTTTAGAACCAAAAAACGGAAACACTTTATTTAGAAAATGTCCAAACATTTCATTGTGATCATGTTCAGAATTTATTCCCACTACTGAAACAGTTCAGCAAAACTGACACAAACTTACAAAAGGTTTCGTGTCTGCATTTCCCCCGAACCCCCAATTTTTTTTTGCCCAGCTCTATCCACTATATTCAGATGAGTTCTTTTTCTAGCTCAATCCTGAGATTTTAATATGTCCTTTTTGAGGGACCCCAAATCAACAGGATTATGGGACCAGAGTTTTTTAATTCCTTATATTTCCACCTTCTTCATATTGATTGTTTTTTTTTTTTTTCACCCTTTTGTTGTTGCTGGGTGATGGCTAGCTGTCACTGTGCAGCATATGGGACAATCCGATTTCACTGTATTCCAGCCAGAGATTTGCTTCTCGGTGTTTCAGTGCCTTCTAAGGGACAGATCTTGGCCATTTCTGTGCACTGGTGCAAGGGGAGGTAAGGTAAGGTGTTCCTTCACTCCCTTGCGTTGGTCAGCCATACCACTCGTTGCAGAGTTTGGGGTGTAGACGGCACTGCAGAGCCTCTGTTACTCCATAGTGCATTCTCTGCCTTTCTACTCAGGGCCTGGATTGATGATGCCCTATTACTGTCTGATATTTAATGAGACACTTCAACTACTTGCCAGAGATTACAAGGATCTCAAAGGCATAATTAGAAGTTTATGGACTGTTTTGTGAATTATCAGCGAATGGGTATCATCTTCCTTTGGTAGATCTCACTTAGATGGGTGCAGCTGGAGAAAATTAACCATAGAGGGAACTTGATTTTAGTTTATTAGCCTTTCGGCTGAGGGGTGAAAACATTATCTAATATCTGTTCTTATTAGCTTGACTTTGTTTAAGACATTTTGTGTTTACCACAGGCCCACTGGGTTCTCTTGATAGTAAAGCAGAAATCACTTCTTAATAGCCTGATAGTCGGAAAGGTTTTATTTTTTCCTCATTAGTTCAGAGTACTGCATATGTAACGCCAACAGACCCCAGTGGGTGATGGGTAGGATGAAACCTGGGCCCACTGAAGCTTAGCGAATGCACCTCTACTGTCTGAGCTAAAAGCCCCAGCCCTCTTAGCCAAGGCTATAGGAGACTCATCAATCTGTAGCTGGGCTAGGTGCCACTAGAGGGGGTCAGAGCGCCACACCAAGCAGGCCTGGGTTACACATACTACATTATAAAGAAAATCTTTATTTTGCCATAACGAGGTTCATGCAGTGAACAATACACCTCAAAAAGGGGCTTGGAACATGGGCAGCCACCTCCGGAGTGCCCCTATGGACCGAGGTCACATTACAGCACCCTGTTTCTGTTTTCCCCCTCTTCAGGGCCCTTTAAGAACACTAACTACACTGATATAAGCCCTATGCCTCTTGAGGTGGTTTTATTTTGTCGGCACAGCAGGGGAGTTACATCGGCGGGAGGAGCGTTTCAGTGTGCACACCCCCACTGTTTCGTCGACGAAAGCTGACGTTTGTCAACAAAACTGTGTAGTGTAGACAAGACCTAAGTGACTTCCCCAGCGTTACAAAGGGATGCTGTAGGGCAGCCAGAACATGAATCCAGATCTCCTGTGCCCTAGGCCAGTGCCTTAACTGCAAGCCAGTCCTTCCTCTAAGGTTTATTGACATGAGATTGTGAGGTGATTTAGCTTAAGAAAGAGACGTTGAAGGGGTGACTTGATCACAGTCTCTAAGTACCTCCATGAGGAACAAACCTTTAATAATGGGTAAGGCTGCGTGTCTCTCGCGGAAGTCACAGATTCTGTGACTTTCCGCAACCTCTGTCACTTCTGCAGTGGCCAGTGTGGCTGACCCCAGGACGGCCCAAGCAGCTGGCCCCCGGGACAGCCACACAGGCTGCTGCTGGAGCGGCCCTGCAGCCATCCTCTTGGGCGACCCCGCAGTCAGCATTCTCTGACTTTCTACTCAGGCCTGGATTGATGCTGCCCTATTGCTGTCTGATATTTAATGAGACGGCTGCTGGAGCAGCCCCACAGCCAGCCCCTCGGGTGGTCCCCGGTGCAGCTGGCCGTGGGGTCACTCAGCCAGCCTCTGGTCTCCAGCTACCCAGCTCTGAAGGCAGCACCATCAGCAGCAGCACAGAAGTAAGCATGGCAGTACTGCAAACCTGTCCCCCTCCCCCCACAATAACCTTGCGGCCCCCCCACAATTCCTTTTTGGGTCAGGACCCCTACAATTACAACACCGTGAAATTTCAGATTTAAATACCTGAAATAATGAAAATTACAATTTTTAATATCCTATGACCATGAAATTGACCAAAATGGACTGTGAATTTGGTAGGACCCTAGCTATCTGGCAGGTCAGACTAGATGATCACAATGGGTCCTTCTGGCCTTGGAATCTTTGGGCCCATTCCTTGTGAGTGGCAAAGGCAAGGGTGTGCTATGCAGGTGCTTCCCAATGAGCGCGGATAGATTATTGTTTGTTTATTTGTTGTCTTCCCACACTGCCTAGGAGTCCTACGCATGGAGCAGGACCCCACTCTGCTTGGTGCTGTACAGACACACACAAAAAGACCATTCGGGCAAGAGTCACAAAAGGATTTGGCACCATCGGCCACTGTAGGCACCTAAATCCCAGAATCGGGCCCCGTGGGGATTCACAAAATCCCCCGTTCAACTGCCACCAAACCCTGTAGGTGCCTAAATTCACTCGATGCCTAAAATTTTGCAGTAAGAGTTCCCTAGGGCCCATGTTTCTACCTCTCTGCATGCACCCTGCAGCCCCAGGACAGGCATCCGGACACGTGAGACCCCGAGTGGTGCACAAACCAGGGGAAGATAGGTGTTGCTCTGCCGACTCACCTGCATGGCCCCAATCCAGGAAGTGAGCTTGGAGTCAACTCAATGGATCAGGCTCCTATTGGCAGGCTTACACAAAATGGTGGAAGCTGGGGGAAGGACTTCCCTTATACCTCTTAGCCCAGTGGTTAGGGTACTCACCTGGGAGGTGGCAGATCCCTGTTTCCAGTCTCTTCTCCCCCTCAGTCAGAGGAAGGGCTTGAACTGGGGTTTCCTGTCTCCAAGGTGAGTTCCCTAGCCACTGAGCTAAAAGTTACAAGGGAGGTCAACTGCCTTCTCCACCCGCCCTTGCTAAAATGCATAGACACCTAATCTCAAGAGAGGGTTTTGCAGGTGAGAATACCAAGCAGAGGGAGGTGCCTCCCCGTAGCCCGGACTTAGGCGCCGAACCTCCTGAGAGGGGCAGGACTAAGCACGCACCTCTCTCCCATTGGCTACTGTCCACTGTTCCCCATGTAGCATGCGCGCTTTTGTGAATCCCATTCTAGGGCATCTCTCGTTGTACAGGGAACCTAGGCCTCGAACCCAGGCTATGTGAATCCTAGGTGCCTGAACGCTAGCTGCGGTGACCCTTAGACTCGTCCGTTTCTTTGGGAATCTAGCCCTTCCTGCCTCAAAGAGCTTACCATCAAACTGTCAGACAAGAGACAACAGGCGGAGACAGAGGGATGGGGCATGGGGGAGTAGAAGGAGACAACATTGTCTACATGGATAGGACAGGCACAGGCTGATGGAAGGGGTAGAACGCACATGCACAGTGAACATGTGATAGCAGCAATTGTCGTGTTAGTTTCACAAGTTTTCTTTTATCTTTTTGTGGGTTTGGTCTGGAGGGGATCAGTGAAGTGGAAAGGAAAGGAAGGTAGGAAGAAGAGGGAAAGGGTAGGAGGGCAGGTGTGAGGTGAAGGGACTGTGCGGGGGGGGGGGGGTGGATTTTATCTTAATGCCCCCAGATTAGCATGCAAGAGTCTACCTTGCCCAGTGCTGGATCCAGGAGGTTCTGGGGGAGACAGGTGGTCCTGATGGGGCCCAATCTTGTATTCTGTGCACAGCACAAATGTCAGAGGAAAACTATTTTAGGAGTGTTTTACAGCAGGATGTGACTAGTGTTAGCATTATACAAAATGCTGACTAACGGGCTTGGCTTCTGAGTGTAG
Organism: Emys orbicularis; assembly: GCF_028017835.1. Classification (NCBI taxonomy): domain Eukaryota; kingdom Metazoa; phylum Chordata; order Testudines; family Emydidae; genus Emys; species Emys orbicularis. The sequence goes on along the minus strand of NC_088686.1, from coordinate 6,357,614 downwards.
AAAAGAAAACTTCATCAAAGAGAAATTTGTTTACGATACCGTTGTTAATGGAAGTGCTGGCATAGGCTTATATTAGCTGGGTTCATGGACACTTCAGAGCTTGAGAAAACGTTTTATTTTTAAAGAGATCATTGGGCTAGTTTTGAATTTTTCAAATTAAAGAGCGTTCTTTATTTAAGACTTTGTGTGCCTTAAACAGTCAGATCAACTTTGCAAGTGATTAGTTCCTATGAATAAATACTTTTGGAATTAGAAATAATAATGGCATCATTAGGTTTAAATAGCCACAATGAGATGGTATATACACATAAGAATATTTCCTCAGGGCCCAATCAAATGTCCATTGGAATGAATGGGCGTCCTTCCATTGACTTCAGTGGGCATTGAATCAATTGTGCAATGTGCAGATTCATTAGGTAACCGTAAAATGGAGCAGGGTAGCTCCAAGGATCTCTCATGCACTTAATATTTCTTATCATTCTGCTCCTTGAGATGCATTTTAGCTTTTCACATAAATAATAGCTCTGGGTCGCTCTCTGGGGACTTTCTTGAGACCCCATGCTTCAGCAATGGCCTAGAGTTAGGAAGAAACTTCTATGCCCAGATTACTCTAAAATTGTCCATTATGGTCTTTCTTTCACCATCCTCTGGAAGCATCTGGAATTGGCCACTACTGGAAACAAGATACTGAACTAGATAACTAGGTGGTATCTGGTATGGAAATCCCTGTGACTTTCTGGGTCTTAAACAATTTCGGAAGAACTTTGCCCACCACCCTAGAACAGTAATGCTCATTCTGTGAAACTGTTTAAAAGTACCACTGAGATTCTGACTACAATAGTGAACAGTAGTCAGACACACAGGAACCTGACAACCATCTAATATTTAAGTCTCACTCTTGTGCCATTTTTGGTTCACAGGCAGAGTTGTAAGGCCTGAGAGAATACAACTCTTCCAATGCGATTCTGAATTCTCCATGTAGAAATACAAGTACAATTAGGTTAAAAGCATGGAACAAATGTCTCTAAAAGAAAAGATGACTTGTGCTGTTTGTTCTCATACGGTACATCTTTATTTCCCTCTATCTAGTAGCAATGTCAAAAATATGAATTATTTTTGCATTAGGAAAAAGCCAAGCTTGAGAGAGACCTGAAGAATGCTTACAGTCATGTCAAAATGAATCCTCATCTTTGCATGGTCTTATACACCTGAGTCTGATGTATTCACCCACGATCAATATGAATATTCCATCAAGTTTAGAAAACACTTACCAACCTTTGCGAGGGAGAAGTTCAGCTGTGCTCCTTCCTCTTGTGCCAAAGAAGATCTTTCCATTGTGTGTACATGGCTATGATAGGATATGCTAGTTATATTCATGTAAATGAAGGACCCGTAACAGGATTGTATAACGAAGCTTATATAACACACAAGAATAGAATTCTGCACAAAACTTTGCACTTTTATGCCACCTTTTTGCAAGGAGTTCTAAATTTTACAAAGCATAAAAAAGCCAGGATTCTTGTTGGAGTAGCACTACCACCTTTTTCAGATGGATTAACTGAGTCACAGAGCAAGGTTATGTTTATCAGAAGTGTTGAACACCTGCTACTCCCTCGGAGATCAATGGGAGATGTGGGTTTTCAGAAAATCAGGTCTAAATGACTTGTTCAGGGCAAGTCACGGCACATTTTTGCCAGAGCTGGAAATAGAACCCAGGAGTCCTGACCTCCAGTTCTTGATGTGAACAAATAGGCCATTTTTCTCTCACTGTCAGCAGTAGAATGACCTTCAGCCAAAGAAAGGCAAACTTAATCTAGTTCTTAGGAAAACTGTAAAAATAATGAATTCTGTTAATAACTGGGACAATTTGCTGAAAAAGGCTATTGAAGCATCATCAATAGAACGGACTAGATACAACGCTTCAGGTCTGATTCACCTCCACATACGCTGGGGCAAACCAGGAGTCACTCTGTACAGCTGCTGTAAATGAGAGAAGAATGAGGCCTACAGAGGTTTAGGAGAGGACAGTCCCGCACAGGAGATAAACAGGGCGGCCCTTCCAAGCCCTGCTGAGAATGTGTTTTGCTCAGCTGAATCACCACAAAGGGCCTTTCTCCTTCAGCGTGACTGGCGCACAGTACATACTGTGACAGACCCAGACCAGTGGGGTACAGGAGTCTGGTAGAGGGCAAATATACTGGTCACTGGATAAGTAGTTTTCTGTTCCCTGAGTGACCAGAGCAGGGGCTGCACTAGAGTAATGAGGAACCTGCTAGAACCAGTTAAGGCAGGCAGGCTAATTAGGACACCTGGAGCCAATTAAGAAGAAGCTTCTAGAATCAATTAAGGCAGGCTAATCAGGGCACCTGGGTTTTAAAAAGGAGCTCACTTCAGTTTGTGGTGCGAGTGTGAGGAGCTGGGAGCAAGAGGCGCAAGGAGCTGAGAGTGAGAGGGTGTGCTGCTGGAGGACTGAGGAGCACAAGCGTTATCAGACACCAGGAGGAAGGTCCTGTGGTGAGAATAAGGAAGGTGTTTGGAGGAGGCCATGGGGAAGTAGCCCAGGGAGTTGTAGCTGTCATGCAGCTGTTACAGGAGGCACTATAGACAGCGGCAGTCCACAGGGCCCTGGGCTGGAACCCAGAGTAGAGGGCGGGCCCGGGTTCCCCCCAAACCTCCCAATTGACCTGGACTGTGGGTTCTTCCAGAGGGGAAGGTCTCTGGGCTGTTCCCCAACCCACACGGTGAATCTCTGAGGCAAGAAAATCCACCAATAAGCGCAGGACCCACCAAGATAGAGGAGGAACTTTGTCACAATACGTTCTCATCCTGTGGGTAACACAGCCATTGTCCTTCCTCTTGTGCCGAAGAAGGGTCCCTGCAGGTGCAACTGGTTGCTGGAAAAGAAACTCGTCTCTTTGAAGAGAGTCAGCACAAGAATCGCACAACTGTGTGTGTGTCAGAAATCACTGCACCGCTCTTTATGAAGATGTCAACACACTTACATTGTAAATTGGCACATTATATGCTTCATTAGGATACAATATCAGAATGGCAAACTGAACCAGCAGCAATATGGTCTGAGCATCTGTGCAGCAGCTAGAAAATGGCTGACGACGGGCATGTGCAGTTTGTGTCAGCAGCTCCTTCTGGTCCGTGGCTGGAAATAATTTTATAAACCACTCTGGCAGCTTTACCTTTGGAAAGGGGTCACAGCGTAATAGCAACTCTCAGACCCTTCCCTAGGTGTGTGTCATAACCCCAGGTCAGCTACAATCTGGTATTGGCTACTTGCTGTTGCCACCACGTTTTTCCCTCTGCTCCCTTGTTACAATGACCCTGCCCACAGGAGCAGGGGTGACATGAGAGATAGGGTAGGTGTTCTTTGATGGCTGTTGCAGAAATCCCCATTCACCACAGCTCTACTCCAGACTGGCATCATCTGGCAGTGCCCCCCTGCCTCTACAAGGCCTGGAAAGTCTCATTTCATATCCCAATTCAGGCTTCCTTTTCATAAGCCTTGGAGACTGATGTTCTCCCAGTCTAGTCTTACCCCCACCCTGGCAGCAGCCTGGCCCGCTGCTATCCCTGATGGACCAGTCTCTGGGGGCTGAAGAGACCTTTTTTAGCAACTTCTGCAATCCCGGACCAAACCACCTCCAGTCAGCCGATCTCCATACTCCACCCCCTAATGGTGCACCTCTAACTTTCCAACACACATTCTGGAGGGGGCGAGGGTGGGGCTCATACCAATCCCAGGGGCCCTCCCAGAGTCCCTAGGTTTCAAACCACTATCTCAGGTCCACATATCTTACCTCCCACATACCTCATGTTAAAAGAATATTAATGCAACACCCAGCCTATTGTTCTCCACAGTGTGTGATACCTGTGGATGTTTGTCTAATAGAACTGCCAATACTGTATTGAGATCAGCCAGCATCAGGCCTAGGGAAATTCCGGCCAGGGTGGATAGTAGTGTAGGTGGGGACATCTGGGAGAGGGATAGAGACAAAGCCGTCTTAATTCTGAGGCAGAGATCCCTTCATTTCCACAGTGGGATTCCCTTCACAGCAGGTGCCTTTTCAACCAGAGTATGAGCTGAGAGTTGGATTGTATGAACTAAGATTATCCCAAACTGACACACATTAGAACCTGAATCAGAAAGGCCCGAAGTTCTGCAGGGTCACCACGGTTCTGATTCCTCACCCTTCATCACAATGAACGGCGCCTACTCACATGAGTCATCCCTGGGATCATTTGTATAGATGCAAGTTGAGTGATTGTTGCAGCAGCAGCCCGAAGCCTTAGGAGACAGTCCCCCTTTCTTTTCAAAATGAAAGTCCAATCCTGTAGCTTTATCTGATTCTTATTCACCAGGAACAAATAGTGCAAATGCCATCAGCTGGCACAAACCTACAATAATTCATTCATTGGCTCCAGGGGATGGGGGCTGACTACTGTGATGGCTTTCAGGATTGTGGCCTTGGACAGTAAATGAAGCAGAGCCATTAAGTTATAATGTAGTTACCCACACTGGAATTTGCTTAGGACATTGAGTCTAACAAGCCTACTGTTGGGAAAACTGTGCTTAGGATCTTTAATACCACCAGTGAGAGGGGCCCTTCATTGGACAACGTCTCCACAGGATAGGAGGTTAGCAATCCACTGGAAAAAACAATCTTCAGACTCTTAGAATGGGGCGTCAGAACCTGTGCTCATTTATCCCTGTTCCTGGCTCTCACACTGAGGAGCAAGCTAAAGTGTTTGCACATTATTACGACTACTATTGAAACTCAATTACTTTATATTGCTTTTGAATGGCAGGAAGACTTTGCACTGCGTTAGGTCCTTCATAGCATTAAGTGGCAGGTATTTTCAAGGCCATGCTGCATGTCCAAAAAGGGATAAATCAAAATTACAATTATTGAGATAAAGGATAACTCTCAGCAACTGCAATAGGTTTGAGGAAAGCAAAGAAGAAATGAAAGGTATAAATTAAATCTCCATAATGATGAGGAATTTGCATGATATCAAACAGTGAGATACCCTATTAGCCGGTAAATAACCCTGTTGCTGGTTACCTTAGGGAGCCATGTTTGCATTTTATGGCAATTATTTCTTGTCTCGGGGCATCTACTGAGAGAGAAAAATAATCACAAATAGAAAGTTAACAATAATTTTTTATAATTAAATTTCAAGATGAATTGAGACTTTGTAGACATAAACCCTTTGATTTGTGCTAGAGCCATAACATTTTGCTAGCATGATACCACCTAATTTATGGAAATGTTGCTAATTATGAACATTTTCATACAAATGATACAAACACAACTGACAAAGTAGTAAGGAGTGTGTTTTGATACTCCACAGATGTGGTCATATTGTTCCTGATGACCGCTGAGGTTAGTTTGAAAAATGCCACCATGATTTTTAAGAAGGGGAAAAATACCTGGGAAATAGAAAGTAAAAATATGAACGAAATATGACGTTTATAAGGTTTATTATTATTATTATTGCAGTAGGGCTTAGAAGACTCAATCAAGATCAGACCCCATGGTGCTAAACGTACACGTAGTAAGAGACAGTATCTACCCTGAAGAGATTACAATTTCAGGAGACAAGACAAACCAAGCATAGGAGAAAGAAGTCCATTTTAGGGTTGGGAACTCAGGAACATTGAAGTTCCATCTCTTGTCCCGTGTAACACGAGAAGTCTGTGGTTGAGCAGTGGATTGAAGCCAGATCTCAGTCTAGTGCCTTAACTTGAAAGTGTAGTAAACCACGCCACACTTGGGGACTTTTACTGTGCTCTAGCAGTGTCCACATGGGAGGTTACTGAGCAGCAGGCTACCGCACTGCAGATTCACGCTCTGACTTGCAGCGTGGTCATGGTCCATTAGACAGACTGTTACACTATAAACCCCTGCGTTTGTATAGTGCCTAGTCCTGGGGTCCTGGCCCATGACTGGGACTCCTAGGTGCTACGATAATACAAATAAATAATAATGAATAAGCACAAGGCCATACGTTCTCACTGCTCAGTCTCTATACACATCAGATTAGTATAGTAAAGTAGAAGTGTGATATGATCCTGCAAGTTGGTGAGAAGCCTCAGTTCCCATTAACCTCAGTGAGAGTTGAGAGCACGTTGCACCACTCAGGAGGTGCTCAGCACCTTGTAGGATGCGGCCCGGTATGCAGAGAAAAGGGATGTTGCCACTAGGGATAGACGGAACTAATATTCCTGAGCAAAAGAACATTATTATGCCAGAGTTAAGTATGTAACTGACTAAGTAACCAATGGATTTTATTTTTGTAACCTTCATCTGCCCACCTCTTGTTTTCCCCACCTGTTGTTGTTCTCACTTCTTGCATTATGTCCACTATTCCATTGTAAGCTCTTTGGGGTGGGGATTGTGACTTTCTGTATATTTAGAAAGTGCCTAGCACATTTTGGGCAAAAGCACGAGACATCTGAGGGCCTCCATATTCGGCAGTGATATCACATTTTCTCTAATATGCTCTAAAACCTTGACATTGGAATGAACTCAACACCATCATGTTTACTCAATACCACCCACCTACTGCCAGTTACACTGGAGATTAACCTTCAAAACACTCTCCTTCTGAGGCAGAACCACCACCAGCTTCTCTCTGAGGATATTCTTTTGGTTAACGCAATGGACTGAGTTTGGAGACCTGGTTTCTATTGTTGGCTGTGTCCATTGATGTTGGGTACTCCAGTTTTGGGAAGCCCAGTTTAAGACATCTAGGGCCTGACTTCCTAAATATAGATGCTCAGAACAACTGCAGCTGACCTCAGGGAAAGATGCAGGGGCCCAGCGCCTCTGGAAATCAGTCCCGGAGTGTCTCCAATTGGAAACCCAAAAACTGATGAATAAGCACTTCTGAAGATGTTGGCCTAGGTGATTTAGAGAGGTGGGCACTGTGGCCTTGCCATAGTGTGGACCTCACCATAATAGAATCATAGAATATCAGGGTTGGAAGGGACCTCAGGAGGTCATCTAGTCCAACCCCCCGCTCAAAGCAGGACCAATCCCCAACTAAATCGTCCCAGCCAGGGCTTTGTCAAGCCTGACCTTAAAAACCTCTAAGGAAGGAGATTCCACCACCTCCCTAGGTAACCCATTCCAGTGCTTCACCACCATCCTAGTGAAAAAGTTTTTCCTAATATCCAACCTAAACCTCCCCCACTGCAACTTGAGACCGTTACTCCTTGTTCTGTCATCTGCTACCATTGAGAACAGTCTAGATCCATCCTCTTTGGAACCCGCTTTCAGGTAGTTGAAAGCAGCTATCAAATCCCCCCTCATTCCTCTCTTCTGCAGATTAAATAATCCCAGTTCCCTCAGCCTCTCCTCATAAATCATGTGCTCCAGACCCCTAATCATTTCTGTTGCCCTCTGCTGGACTCTTTCCAATTTTTCCACATCCTTGATGTAGTGTGGGGCCCAGAACTGGACACAGTACTCCAGATGAGGCCTTACCAATATTGAATAGACGGGAATGATCACGTCCCTCGATCTGCTGGCAATGCTCCCACTTATAAAGCCCAAAATGCCGTTAGCCTTCTTGGCAACAAGGGCACACTATTGACTCATATCCAGTTTCTCATTCACTGTAACCCCTAGGTCCTTTTCTGCAGAACTGCTGCCTAGCCATTTGGTCCCTAGTCTGTAGCAGTGCATGGGATTCTTCCGTCCTAAGTGCAGGACTCTGCACTTGTCCTTGTTGAACCTCATCAGGTTTCTTTTGGCCCCAATCCTCTAATTTGTCTAGGTCCCTCTGTATCCTATCCCTACCCTCCAGCGTATCTACCACTCCTCCCAGTTTAGTGTCATCTGCAAACTTGCTGAGGGTGCAATCCACGCCATCCTCCAGAGCATTAATGAAGATATTGAACAAAACCAGCCCCAGGACCGACCCTTGGGGCATTCCGCTTGATACCAGCTGCCAACGAGACAAGGAGCCATTGATCACTACCCATTGAGCCCAATGATCTAGCCAGCTTTCTATCCACCTTATAGTCCATTCATCCAGCCCATACTTCTTTAACTTTACTGGCAAGAATACTGTGGGAGACCATATCAAAAGCTTTCCTAAAGTTAAGGAATAACACATCCACTGCTTTCCCCTCATCCACAGAGCCAGTTATCTCATCATAGAAGGCAATTAGTTTAGTCAGGCATGACTTGCCCTTGGTGAATCCATGCTGACTGTTCCTGATCACTTTCCTCTCCTCGGAGTGCTTCAAAATTGATTCCTTGAGGACCTGCTCCATGATTTTTCCAGGGACTGAGGTGAGGCTGACTGGCCTGTAGTTCCCCGGATCCTCCTCCTTCCCTTTTTTAAAGATGGGCACTACATTAGCCTTTTTCCAGTCATCCGGGACCTCCCCTGATCGCCATGAGTTTTCAAAGATAATGGCCAATGGCTCTACAATCACATCCGCCAACTCCTTTAGCACCCTCGGATGCAGCGCATCCGGCCCCATGGACTTGTGCTCGTCCAGTTTTTCTAAATAGTCCCGAACCACTTCTTTCTCCACAGAGGGCTGGTCACCTCCTCCCCATGCTGTGCTGCCCAGTGCAGCAGTCTGGGAGCTGACCTCGTTCATGAACACAGGCAAAAAAAGCATTGAGTACATTAGCTTTTTCCACATCCTCTGTCACTAGGTTGCCTCCCCCATTCAATAAGGGGCCCACACTTTCCCTGACCACCTTCTTGTTGCTAACATACCTAGAAGCCCTTCTTGTTACTCTTAACATCCTTTGCTAGCTGCAACTCCAAGTGTGATTTGGCCTTCCTGATTTCACTCCTGCATGCCTGAGCAATATTTTTATACTCCTAATACAAGAGAGTCTCAGGGACAAGCTCCTTTCTGCGTCTCTCCATGGACAAGGGGGGCATTTTCCCTCCTCTTTCCAATCACAATGTCGTACCTCAGTGTCGAGTCCAGCGACTTTTACATGAGAAGCATTAACTTAAGTATGAAACGTATCTTCACTGGCCTTCAGTGCAAAATAACATCTGGATCTGAGGGGGAGGCTCAGCACCTTGTGTTTAAGAGCCAGCCCTTCACTGACCACCAGCATAGCAAGTGTGCTGGGGACCTCCGACAGTTTGAGACCCACTAGTGGATTAGTCTTGGAGTCAAGAGATCTGAGTCCTAATGCCAGTTTTTACATTGATTTTCTAGATGATCTCAGGTGGGTTATTTAACCTCTCTGAAATGTAGTTTCCCCACCTGGAAAATAGGGGGCACAGAAAATGAAGAAGTAACTATTGAGAGATTTTACATTGCTCAGAAAAGATCAGAAAGAAAAGGAGGGGTGGGAAGGTGCATTTTTTTTCTTTTAAAAAGAATGCAGCTGGTTATAAACACACTCTCTCCACAACTGAAAACAAAACAACTAATTTAAAGTCACGGACAAGTACAGGAACACAACCAAAAAACCACAGGCAGAGAAAAGCAAATTGTTCTGTTCCTCAATACGCAGAGATGGCAAGATTAAATTAAAGTGAAGACCTGCTGATGATTCTATAATGTAGCATGAGCACTGTACATGCTGAGCCAGATTTCAGCAGGTGTTATCTGCATTGCTCTTCCTAGTTTAAGATCCTGCAGTATCTTGAAGCCAGTAAAATGTGTATGTGCTTATGTTTCATGGTCTTTTTTTTGACACTCCTTGGCTTTTGCCTCTGTTCTCCAGTGTTTCATTTGTGGTCACATCACCTCTACTGTGCTCTGTTTATTAACTAAAGCCAAAAGGTCTTAGTTCTCTTGCTATCTACGCTAGCGTTTGTAATAGGAAAGTAGCGACTAGAAAGCAGCAGGTGGGCCAGTCATTTCCTGTGCTGCATGGACATTGGGCAGGCTTTGTCATGAGCAGGGATGCTTTTTAAACTAACGGTCGTTGAAGGCAGGATGGAAGGGTCTGAGAAAGGAAGAAGGGGAGTTTTTCCTCTCCTTCGCAGAAATCTACCTTCTGGGCCAAATCCTCAGCTGGTGTAAATCAGTTTCCATTGCCACCAATGGAGCCACACTGATTTTCACCTTCTGAGGATCTGGCCCTCAATTCCCATTCTAGTTCCTTGGGCAGAAAGAGGCAGCCCTTTCCAGGTATGGCATGAATTCGCCCCACTGTGTGTAAAGGCAGGTGCACCAATCAATGGGCTGTGTTGCGCAATCCATTTTTTAGCATCCCTTCCCATTGATTTCACTGGGGGAGTTCTGCTGAAACCTGGATGGGAGAAAATGGTGCAATCGAAATCAAACTGGTTCTATTGTGTTCTAAAGACACCAACCTGCGGGGCTGTCAGATTTACCTTGTGTCGAGACAAATAACACTGAATGTGAGACCATAAATAGTAATACTGTAATTAATCACAATCCTGCATGAGTCAGACTCCAACAGGGAACCAATAATGGCATATGTGGTGTTGGACACTTGTCTGGAGTACAGCCCATTTCTAAATAAGTGAAACCATTTAAAATCTCACGTAGGTAGCAAATGTCCCACAAGTGCAAGAGCAGGTACTATGCTGCATGGAGACCCCACCTTAATACTGCTGACTCCTTCAAGGTATTTTCCCACCTCTCTTTATATCCTTCACACCAAATCAAGGTAACAGTTTCAGGGAAATTCATTGCTGCTCTCTGAGTTGTGTGTATATGGGCTTTTGTTTTGTTTTTGAACCTCACTTCATTTAATGATTAAACAGTAATAAAAGTTAAGAACATAGAAATGGCCATAATGGGTCAGACCAAAGGTCCATCTAGCCCAGTATCCTGTCTTCCGACAGTGGCCAGTGCCAGGTGCCCCAGAGGGAATGAACAGAACAGGGAATCATCAAGTGATCCATCCCCTGTCGCCCATTCCCAGCTTCTGGCAAACAGAGGCTAGGGCAGGGGTGGGCAAATTTGTTGGCCTGAGGAAATTGTATGGTGGGCCATGAATGCTCAAAAAATGGGGGGGTTGGGGTGCGGGAGGGGGTGAGGGCTCTGGCTGGGGATGCGGGCTCTGGGGTGGGGCCAGAAATGAGGAATTCAGGGTGCGTGAGGGGGTTGGGATGCAGGAGGGGGCTCTGGCTGGAGGTACGGCCTCTGGGCAGGGGCCAGGGATATGGGGCTGGGGGCGGAGCAGAGGGGTTCAGCGTATGGGAGGGAGCTCTGGGTTGAGGCAGGGGGTTGAGGTGTGGGAGGGGGTTTGGGCTCTGTGCTGGGGGTGCGGGTTCCAGGGTGGGGCCAGAAATGAGGGGTTCAGGGTGTGGGAGGGGACTCTGGGCTGGGGCAGGGGGTTGGTGTGTGTGGGGGGGCTCCAGCTGGGGGTGTGGGCTCTGGGGCCCCCCCACACACACCAGGGATGAGGGGTTTGGGGTGCAGAAGGGTGCTCCGGGCTGGGACCAAGGGGTTCAGAGGGCGGGACGGAGATCAGGGCTGGGACAGGGGGTTGGGGCATGGGAGGGGAGCTTGACAACCGAATTAAAAGGTCTGATGGGCCGGACACGGCCCGTGGACTGTAGTTTGCCCACCCCGGGCTAGGGACACCATCCTTGCCCATCCTGGCTAATAGCCATTGATGGACCTGTGACATCCTGGTACCCCTTATTCACCACTGTCATATAATTAGGATATGTTTTGCACAAAATATGCCTTGTGAGGTATCATTCTGAAAGTCTTGATCTGCTAGACATTAATATCTTGTTGGATTGTATGTGCTATCGTCGTATGTGAAGTTATGAAGTTTGGCTATGTATGTGTTACTGAAACATGTTGTGAGGTTGAAAACACCCACATGCAGCCTTTCAGGTACAACAGTAAAAAGGCCAAACAATGTTAATGGCTTATTGAGGAAATGCACACAAGCACAAGGATTACCCCAGGTCCTGTGTACAATAGAAACCGCTCAGAGATAGCACTACACAATGGGAACCATTTGACCCAGCTTGCAGCAAAAGAGCTTTCCAGCAAGTGGAAGAAGATATAAAAGGGGGAAATGACATCATGATGTCACCTCACTAGGGGTCTCCTCACTCTCCCTGTAGCAGGGCAGTCACCCCGCTCCGGCTAAGAGGGGTTAAAAGCAGCCCTAGAGAGGGCCGCAGCTGAGGAAAAGGCTAGGCTGATTGGGAAGGCAGCCACGTCCCAATCAGACAAAGAGTCTCTCTGTAGCTGTGGAGAGAGACGGGCCTGGCTGCTGGGAGCTGAGCAGGGTACCTAGAGTGGAGCAGGGCTGGGGGAAGGCCAGAGGAGCTGGGGAGCTCCAGCCTGGTAAACCCCCAGGCTGCAGGCCTTTCTAAAGGCCGGGAAGGGTACTGGGGTCGCAGAGGTGCAGTCCAGGGTAGGCGGAGGCAGCAGGTCCAAACCCCCCTTGCCAGTGATGAGTGGTTCACAAACTGCAGTCCGCCCCAGTGAGCGGGGGCTCGATGGTGACTGGCAGTAGCCACTGAGGCGAGGTGGGGGTAGAGGGTTGGGGGTTCCCCTGGGTGGGGAGACCCAATGTGTGGCGACACTGCCGGGGGCAGCACCCCAAGGCAAAGGGGCACCGGGGTCTGGGAGAGACGCAGGGGCTAGCGGCAGGCGAGACACCAGCCTGCAGAGGGCGCTCTGGGCTGGAAGAGTTAATTCCCTGGACGACCAGCAGGAGGCGCCGTGCCACACTCCCTACAACAACACACCTGGAAACACCTGAGGAACAAAGACTGAACTGGGGGAAGTGATGGTCCCAGGCTAAAGGGATTTCTAGCCTGTGTATGAAAACCTGGGAAACCCAAGCTGCAAAGTAAAGGCGGCTTGTGCCTTAAAATCTGCCAGTCTGTTTGTCACTCAGGATGAGAATTTGCTAATTCGTATCCTACCCATCTAGTATGTTAAGATCAGTTTGTGTTTTTGTTTATTTGCTATCACTTATAACCACTTAAAATCTATCCTTTTGTAGTTAATAAACTTATTTTATGTTTTAATCCAAACCAGTGTGCCTTTGATTAAGGTGGTCTGGGGAAAATCTCTGCTTGGTTACCACAAGTGTGCATGGTCCTCTTCACATTGAGGGAGAGGCGGACCAGATGTTAAACCCATATACTGGCCAGATTTGACCAGGGCAGGATGGTACTGCCCTGGGGTCCTAGGCTGGGAGGCTGGTGGTTAGAGAGCCTGCATGTAACTGCAGCTGGGTGTGTCCCGACCTGTGTGAATGCTGGTGAAAGTGCAAGCTTGGGGGGCGTTGCAACTTGCTTTCTCAACAGTGTGAGAGGGAACCCAGGCTGGTGAGTCAGAGGGCTCAGTGGTACCCCAGTTCCAGGTGGGACCCTGGGAGGAACCCGTCACAGGACCTATCCTCCATGAACTTATCTAGTTCCTTTTTGAACCCTGTTATACTCTTCGCCTTCACAACATCCTCTGGCAAGGAGTTCCACAGGCTGACTGTGCATTGTGTGAAGAAATACTTCCTTTTGTTTAAAACCTGCTGCCTATTAATTTCATTTGGTGACCCCTAGTTCTTGTGTTATGAGAAGGAGTAAATAACACTTCCTTATTTACTTTCTCCACACCAGTCATGATTTTATAGACACCTCTCATATCCCCCCTTTGTTGTCTCTTTTCCAAACTGAAAAGTCCCGGTCTTATTAATCTCTTCTCATACGGAAGCCGTTCCATACCCCTAATCATTTTTGTTGGCCTTTTCTGAACCTTTTCCAATTCCAGTCTATCTTTTTTGAGATGGGGCGACCACATTTGCCCGCAGTATTCAAGATGTGGGCGTACCATGGATTTATATAGAGGCAATATGATATTTTCTATCTTATTATCTATCCCTTTCCTAATGGTTCCTTACATCCTGTTTGCTTTTTTGACTGCCGCTGCACATTGAGTGGATGTTTTCTGAGAACTATCCACAATGACGCCAAGATCTCTTTCTTGAGTGGTCACAGCTAATTTAGACCCCATCATTTGGTATGTATATGGTGCTTTATACAGCACCTTTCATGAGACGATCTCAACATACTCCCTAAATGCTAATGATGCAAATCCCTTGTGAGACACACACTACTGTCCCATTATACTGATAAGGAAACTTAGGCCTAGATTGGTCACAACCACATTTTCAATGGTGGCCCATTGTGCGCCCCAATTTTTGGGTGTTCAGCTTACAAGCTTTGGGGTTTGCTTTTCCAGAAGTGCTCAGCACCTGTAGCTGCCAGTGAAGTCATTTGGGAGAGGAGGTTGCTCAGCAGCTCTGAAAATCAGGCCCAACGTGTGTCTAGTTGAGTACCTGAAAGTGGAGGCCCACGAAATTCGTGGACACTTCTGAAAATGTTGGCTTCGGTCACTTGCCCCAAGTCACACAGTTAGGGGGGCCCGCGCCAAAGTCCACTGAAGTCAATGAGAATCTTTCCATTAACTTCAATGGGATTTGGATTGAGTCCTGAGTCCCTGACAGGATAGAAAGTGAACCCAAGACTACTGGTTTGCACTTCTGGTCTTTAGCCACTAGCAAATGTTCCCCTCCATCTCTAAAGACATTTGCTTCCTCCGAAATAGCAAAACCTTTTATCTGACCAGCTCAGTTTACTCGGAGCCATGCTGGATAAAGCAAAAACGACTTAATATTAATATTTTTCAGTTTCCTCTTAATGTGGGTATAGTTCTCTCTCTCTCTCTCTCTCTCTCTTTTTTTTTTTTTTAACCAAAACGGGCAAATAACCAGGGGAGGTCCCAGTTCTAGCGTTCTAGACCAAGTGACCTCGCATGCAAGGGCCTCATGGGGAGAAGTGGAGGTCTCAAAGCCCATAACTAGGACCTCCAGCTTTTGAACATACCCAGTGAACCACTCACTCCTTTATTTGCCTTTCCCCCCCCTTTTTTCTGAGAGACCCTTTCCTGGTGTCTGTTGTCCTGTGGAAGAGTCGATTGCTGTGGTTAGAGGAAGAACGGTCTTTTGGTCAGGGCACATGACAGGGTTGTAGGGCTGGTTCTTCCACAGACTTGCTGCGTGACATTTGACAAGTCACCCACCACTTTCAAACGTACGTCTTTTCACCCCTCTGCAGAGCTCTGCCATGCTCGCTAGAGGAGGGAAGTGCAGCTGATTTACCGTCTTTGTCTTAAAAAAATCCCTCTTGGTTTGAACTCCGCTTTCCTTTAGGCAAATTGCATTGCTATAATCTCTGATGGGGTAATCTACGGGGTGTGTGAGTTCAAAAGTAAAACCACACCCAAAATAGGAATGAGAAGAAGCACCCAAAGAAAAGAAGCACTTGCGGGCCGTGAAGAGTGGGAGGTGATGAAGCCCTTTCTGATTCAGAGCACCGTTTCCAGCCCATATGTTGTTTCATTATGTGCTCTCTGCATATGTGACGAATGAACCGCTATTGCTAATGTTAGTCAATGGTTGTGGTGGTAGGGGCCGATTCTACTGCTATGGAAGTCACAGGCAATCCTCTTATTTAGGTTCTTTAATGGGACTGGGATCAGGCCCTGAAAAAGAAAGCATGAAATAAAACCCACACTAATTAACACCTAGAAGATGCCTTTAAACCCCTGTTCTGTGTTACCTTAGGGATGGGAGCTACCAGCAGTATTGTAACGAGAACTTGCAGACTGGCTGAAAACGCATCACTGTGGAGCGAGAGAAGGAAAACAACAGGGAAAGAGAGATGTAGAGGACTTTGGATGCTGCTTAGGACTTTGTGATGAAAGAGCTCCGAAGTTGCTGAGTGTCCCTGGCAGGAGGCACACAGCCATAGACACAAAGTTAGCGGCTGGGTAGGTCTCTGTAGTGATGTGGCTCCAAAAAATCATGTGAAAAGGAGGAAACAAGTCCAGAGTAGGCTAGAAATTTGGGACAAGTGGAGCAAACCTTAACATGTGAAGAAGATAAAAAGGCACTAACTTCTGCAGCGAAAACGACAAATGTAGTTTATGGTGACATAAAAATCGTTTTCCATTTAGCAAAGACCAGCTGTAAAATATCCCATAAAGCTAAAGGTTGCCCTGATGCTTGGAGTTGCATTCTAATTGTCCTTCCTATTCTTCTCTGAGTGTTTTAATTAACCTTTTGCACCCTGATCCTCCTCTTAATCCTCATCTTTAGCTGCGCTTGTACAGAATTATGATCCTTAGTACATCGCACAACTAAAAAGTAGAGGTTTCAAGTTAGCTTTTATAGCCAGGCAAGAAGTGAATCTTTTTGTCACACATCTCTTGCTTTTCTTAAGTCTAACTTTTCTGACATAAAGGAGGAAAATAAAATTCTTTGTGACGATTTTCAAAGGACAACTCAACGTTAATGAAAATATTAGCTGATCTGTGAAATAAAAATAGTTGAGTCCAGTGAAGATAGGGACAAGATTACTGAGTCCAGTAAATGTAAATGGTTAAACTATTCACATTTTAGAGGACTTTCTTCAACGCCGACTAGCTAAGGAGTGAATCGATTCTGAATTTCAGTTTCAGATACTAATGGTCAGCAATAACTTCAAGGGCAAATCCTGGCCCATGGTCACAGATCATCGATAAAGATGCATTAAGTTAAAGGATTCAAAGCATTGTCAATTTGTGCTTATAAATCAGCGGTCGGTCACACAAGTCTATTTTCAAAATGTTGTGCAAGGGTTTACACATGGAACAAAATTTCAAAGGGAATGAAAATCTAGACATGCAGCGTGGAGTGATTAGATCTGACATTGTAAACAAGTGGGAAAGTGAGTGGAGCTTCAAATCTGGGCAGGCTTCCTAGTAATAAGAACAATAAGAGGATTTTGCTCTTATACAGAGTCTTCATTTGAGAAGTCCAAGGGGATATTGTTTTGCAGCTACAGTAGGTGCACAAACTCCCTAATATGAAAGTCTTGAATAGTCTCGGCTGGTTTTGTGGTTTATGAATTCTTTGATTTGTTCCTTCTTTCTGCTACTAACCATTTCCCCGACAGCTTAAAAATCTGTCTTTTTGACACCAACCGACAGACTTAAGGGAGTCTCCTTCTGCTTAATATGTTTCATGGTCGCTTACTGAATGGAGCTCATAGACTTTAAGAATTAGCTCCTGCATGTTAATTCAGATTAGTCAAGAATGAGCTTGTGGGGCCTGGCTACACTGCAGCGGGAAGTGAGCCTCTCAGCTTGGCTAGACAGAATTGTGCTAGGGGGGCTTGAGCTTGTATGTGAAGGGTTCAAACTAGCATGAACCGTTGGGCTCTCTACCCTACACGGCCAGATTCACTTGAGAGTCCAAGCCGCAATATCCACGCTGGTATTTTTAGCATGCTAGCTCATGCCGCACTAGTGCGAGTTTTTCTATCTGGGGGCTTGCTCCCAGCTGCCGTGTAGACGCACCCATAGCCGTCTAAACAATCTGTCCTGAAAAACAGGCCATTGTGATTTCAAATTGCTTCAGCCCCAACCATGCCCTGCTATGCCATGCATTCAGTCAGTTAATGTGATCATCAGCTAATAGCCAAATTAATTATTGTTAGGAATATAATTGTTGTTTATTACAATGAAAAAACGCTACCAAGCTTCCAATTTCATGTGAATAACAATGTTAAGATGTATCACTGATGAAAGGTAAATAAGTGTCTGATGACACCAAGATTCTTTGTTAGGCCCACTGTCCATTGGCCTAGTTCTTGGACCAGTTCTATATTGGCCTTGGCCCCAGCATATTGTAGGCAGCCTTGAGGCTGCTCTAAATTATGTCAGCTGCTAATAGTCTTCAAAGGACTAGACACCACCTTTGAAGAATAGCAGTTGTAGGAAGGAGTGGGTGCCGAGCAAAGGATGACTGGTCCAGATATAGACAGCAGTGTGGCAGAAGGCACAAAGCTGAGAATGGGGAAAAAGATACAAAATGAGGATTAAGGTGTCATTATGATAAAGCAAATACAGAGCCAATGGCAAACATGCCACGCGGAGCATATGGAGAGATATAAATGGTGCAGAGGTCTTCAGAGGCATTACGTAAGTGGTCTAATAAATAGCAACATGCTTCATAGATACTAAATAGAAATTGTTGTTTTACCAACTTGTGCACCAAAAATGTGTCACTATAAAGGAATGAACTGAAATCAGCTTGTGGATGAAAGACTTTGGGCTGATCCTCCACTCACGTGTACCTTGTGGAGTCAGTGACCTCGGTGCAAAGTGAGTGGAAAGCTGGTAAAACACTGCCAGTCTGAGTCTTAATGATATAAGGAACGAGGAGTCCGGTGGCACCTTAAAGACTAACAGATTTGTCTGGGCATAAGCTTTCGTGGGTAAAAACCCACTTCTTCAGATGCATCATTACTACAAAGGCTATCAGGAATATCCAGCATGGATTTGTCAAGAACAAATCATACCAGACCAACCTAATTTCCTTCTTTGACAGGGTTACTGGCCTAGTGGATGGGGGGAAAGTAGTAGACATGATGTATCTTGATTTTAGTAAGGCTTTTGACACAGTTCCACATAACATTGTCATAAACAAACTAGGGATATGTGGTCTAGATGAAATTACTATCATGTGGGTGCACAACTGGTTGGAGGACTGTACTCAAAGAGTAGTTATGGTTTGCTGTCAGAATGGGAGGACTTGTCTAGTGGGGTCCCATAGGGGTCTGTCCAGGGTCCTGTATTATTCAACATTTTCATTAGTGACTTGGATGATGGAGTGGAGAACATGCTTATAAATTTTTCAGATGACATCAAGCTGGGAGGTGTTGCATGCACGTTGGAGGGTGGGATTAGAATTCAAATTGACCTTGACAATTTGGAGAATTGGTCTGAATTCAACAAGATGAAATTCAATAAAGACAATTAAAAATACTTCCCTTAGGAAGAAAAAACTCAAATGCACAACTACAAAATAAGGAGTAAGTATCTTGGTGGTTGTGCGGCTGAAAGGGAGCTCGGGGTTGTAGTGGATCACAAATGGAATATGAGTTAACAATGTGGTGCAGCTGCGAAAGAGGCTAATATCATTCTGGGGTGTGTGAACAGGAGCGTTGCACGTAAGACATGGGAGGAGACTGTCCTGCTCTCCTTGGCACTGGTGAGGCCTCAGCTGGAGTACTGTGTCCAATTCTGGGTGCTGCACTTGAGGAAAAATGTGGAATAATTGGAGAGAGTCTAAAGGAGAACAACAAAAACGATCAAAGATTTAGAAAACCTGACCTACAAGGAAAGGTTAAAAAACCTGGGCATGTTTAGTCTTGAGAAAAGAAGACTGAGAGGCACCTGATAACAGTCTTCAAATATGTTAAGGGTTGTTATAAAGTGGACAGTGATTAATTGTTCTCCTTGTTCACTGAAGGCAGGAGAAGTAGTAATGGGCTCAATCTGCAGCAAGGGAGATTTAGGTTAGATACTAGGAAAAACTTTCTAACTATAAGGATGGTTAAGCGCTGGAACAGGCTTTCCAGGGAGGCTGTGGAATCCCCATCATTGGTTATTAAGAACAGGTTGGACAAACCTCTGTTTGGGTGGTCTAGGTATACTTGATCCTGTCTCAGCAGGACTGGACTTGATGACATGTCGAGGTCCCCTCCAGCCCTACATTTCTGTGATAATTTCCTGCTCTTACCAACTTTCCCTGCCCGCTTTGGGACATTGTGTGGTCCTGGCTGAAATTTCTTTGAGTGCAGGTGGGCTAACGGGGTGGGGGCTCTTTTAAATATCTCCTCTCCCCCCACTGCCCACATACTTCCCAGGCATGGGGACTATCACAATATGGACCTGAAAGATTAGGCCACATCAGAAAGATTTTCCTTCCCCAAAGCCGTTTGTTTCTGTCTTTCCCCATTTATGGAGGGTATGTTTGCATGTCTCCCTCAGCTCTTTCCTGCTCTCACAGTGTGAAGCCTGAGGCGTCACCGATACTTTTCTGTTTTGTTTAAATGTATTTATTCCGTTGGGGAATATCACCATTTTTCTTCATTCGCCCTGACATTTTGTTCGTTGTCTCCAGAGTTTGCTCACAGGACAGAAATAAATAGCTTGGTCTCCTTTAAAAACAAAGTCTGAAGCCAATAAATGGGCTGTGCTTTTTGCTATTTCTTGCATAATGGAATGCCTCAATTTCTGCAGTCCCAACTTCATTCTGAAAGGAGACTGGCTACTGAATTTTGCTCCACTGAGGAAACTCTTGGCATTATGAGCCCAAAATCAAGAGTAATGAAGACTAATGACTGGACATGGCACAGCAAAAGAAAGAGCTGTTGGAAATCAGACTCCCAATTATGTATTTTTTAAACATTCTTTCTGTGGCACTATAGCATTTCAGATGTTCACGCTGTTTACCAAAAAGGAGAGACAAAGGAAGCAGAGCTATTCAGTGGAAATTGAAAGGCGTCTAAAATGTGTCTTTTAGGAAGTAAAGGCCAGATTCCCAAGGACTCAACATCAGCAGTCGGGGCCAGACATACTAAGGTCTTTTGCAGTTCTGGCCCTTATGTGGGTGCCTAAATAGGAGCTGAACTCTGGCCCGTGTTGTGGGCACTGAACTCTTTGAAAGTCCGGCTGTAAACAGTTTGGGTCAGGGACTGGGCCAAATTCTCTAGTGACAAAAGTAGGTGCAGCTCCACTGGTTTCCATAGAGTTCTGCCAGCGACACCAATGGAGAATTTGGCTCACTGTCTTTATTTGAGTATTTTGTACAGGATCAGTCACATTGTTAGGGCTAAACGAATAATACAGAAATAATTAGATAATGTGTAAGCAGGCATGCAGCAGACTCTTTGCAGCCCCTTGTGGAGACTGTCAGGCAGTCGGATGATCTTTAGTGCACCCCATTATCATCCTGGCTCTCATGTAAGGAAGAACTTGCCATCTTTCATTGGCTTTTATGCCGGAGAGGATGATAAACTCTGATGGGATTTGCCAAAATCTGCAATGCGCTGCCTCATGGGAGTGGATGCCTGGTCAGAGGTGCTGAGCCCCTCACAGGTTAAGTCCCAATTCTCTATACTTTAACATAAGAACGGCTATACTGGGTCAGACCAAAGGTCCATCTAGCCCAGTAACCTGTCTTCTGACAGTGGCCAGTGCCAGATGCTTCAGAGGGAATGAACAGAACAGGGCAATAATTGAGTGATTCATCCCCTGTTGCCCAGTCTCAGCTTCTGGCAGTTGGAGGTTTAGGGATACCCAGAACATGTGGTTGCTTCCCTGACCATCCTGGCTAATAGCCGCTGATGGAGCTGTCCTCCATGAATTCATTTAATTCTTTTTTGAACCCAGTTATAGTTTTGGCCTTCAAAATATCCCCTCAGAACAAGTTTCACAAGTTGACTGCATTGTGTGAAGTACTTCCTTATGTTTGTTTTAAACCTACTGCTTATTAATTTCATTGGGTGACCCCTGGTTCTTGTGTTATGTGAAGGGGTAAATAACACGTCCTTATGCATTTTCTCCACACCATTCATGATTTTGTAGACCTCTGTCATATCCCCCTTAGTTGTCTATTTTCTATGCTGAACTGTCCCAGTATTTTTAATTTCTCCTCATATGGAATCTGCTCCATGCCCCTAATTATTTCGTTGCCCTTCACTGTACCTTTTCTAATATCTCTTTTTTTGAGATGGGGCAACCAGAACTGCATGCACTGTTGGAGGTGTGGGCTCACCATGGGTGTATAGAGTGGCATTGTGATATTTTCTGTCTTGCTATCTAATTTCCTAATTGTTTCTAACATTCTGTTCACTTTTTTGACTGCCGGTGCACATTGAGCAGCTGTTTTCAGAGAACTAGCCATGATGATTCCAAGATCTCTTTCTTGAGTGTTAACAGCTAATCTTGCTTGGTAACAGCTAGCATCCTCGTAGGGGGGTGGGGAAATACCAAAGAAATCTACCGCAGTAGCATTTAACTTCAAAAATGAGGAAGCTAGTTACATGGAAATTAAAAGGAGCAGTCCGAAGAGTGAAATGCCTGCAAACTTCATTGAAACTTTTAAAGAACTACATAATAGAGTCTCAAACTAAATGTATAATCCAAATTTGTTTTAAAAACCCACAAAAAACAGTAAGAGGACCCCCCCCCCAAAAAGCCACCATGGCTAAACAAGAGGCTAAAGGCGGCTGTTAGGGACAAAAATACATCTTTTAATAATTGGAAGTCACATCTCACTGAGGAGAATATAAAGGAACATAAACTCTGGGAAGTCAAGTGTAAAAGTATAATGATGCAGGCCAAAAAGAATTTGAAGAGCAACTAGCAAAAGCCACAAAAACTAACAGCAAAAACAAAAAAAATTCCAAGTACAGCAGAAGCCGGAAGCCTGCCAAACAATCAGTGGGGCCACTGGACGATCGAGGAGCTAAAGGAGCACTCAGTGAAGGCAAGGCCATTGCGGAGAAACTAAATGAATTCTTTGCATTGGGTTTCACTGCAGAGGATGTGAGAGAGATTGCCACACCTCACATTCTTTTTAGGTGACAAATCTGAGGAACTGTCCCAGATTGAGGTGTCATTAGAGGAGATTTTGGAACAAATTGATAAATTAAAAAGTAATAAGTAACCAGGACCAGATGGTATTCACCCAAGAGTTCTGAAGGACTCAAATATGAAACTGCAGAGCTA
This sequence comes from Emys orbicularis, assembly GCF_028017835.1. Classification (NCBI taxonomy): domain Eukaryota; kingdom Metazoa; phylum Chordata; order Testudines; family Emydidae; genus Emys; species Emys orbicularis. The sequence continues at coordinate 6,335,035 of NC_088686.1, read as the reverse complement.
CTAACTGTGGTATGTAACCTATTGATTGAGAATATATTATTGCCCTTATATAAATCGATGGTACACCCACATCTCGAATACTGCATACAGATGTGGTCTCCTCATCTAAAAAAAGATATACTGGCACTAGAAAAGGTTCAGAAAAGGGCAACTAAAATGATTAGGAGTTTGGAACGGGTCCCATATGAGGAGAGATTAAAGAGGCTAGGACTCTTCAGCTTGGAAAAGAGGAGACTAAGGGGGGATATGATAGAGGTATATAAATTCATGAGTGATGTGGAGAAAGTGGATAAGGAAAAGTTATTTACTTATTCCCATAATACAAGAACTAGGGGTCACCAAATGAAATTAATAGGCAGCAGATTTAAAACAAATACAAGGAAGTTCTTCTTCACGCAGCGCACAGTCAACTTGTGGAACTCCTTACCTGAGGAGGTTGTGAAGGCTAGGACTATAACAGCGTTTAAAAGAGAACTGGATAAATTCATGGTGGTTAAGTCCATTAATGGCTATTAGCCAGGATGGGTAAGGAATGGTGTCCCTAGCCTCTGTTTGTCAGAGGATGGAGATGGATGGCAGGAGAGAGCTCACTTGATCATTGCCTGTTGGTCCACTCCCTCTGGGGCACCTGGCATTGGCCACTGTCGGTAGACAGGATACTGGGCTAGATGGACCTTTGGTCTGACCCGGTACGGCCGTTCTTATGTTCTTATGTTGCTTAAATCAGCCTCTGAACCAAATGACTGGAGGATAGCTAATGTGACACTGAATTTTTCAAAGGGATCCAGAGGCAATTACAGGCTGATAAGATTAACTTCAGTACCAGGCAAATTGGCTGAAACTATAGAGGGCAGAATTAGCAGATACATAGATGAACACAGTATGTTGGGAAAGGGTCAAGAGGGCTTTTGTAAAGGGGAATCATGCCTCACCAAGTTATTAGAATTTGTTGAGGGTCTCATCAAGCATGTGAACAAGGGGGATCCAGTTGATATAGAGTACTTGGACTTTCAGAAAGCCTTTGACAAGGTCCCAAGATCCTCTCATAAATCAGTAACTGGTTAAAAGACAGGAAATGAAGGTAAGAATAAATGGTCAGTTTTCACAATGGAGAGGTGCAAATAGTGGGGTCCCCCAAGGATCTGTACTGGGACCAGTGATATTTCACATATTCATAACTGATCTGGAGAAGGGGGTAAACACTGAGGTGGCAAAACTTGCAGACAATACTAAATCCAAAGCTGACTGCAAAGAGTTACAAAGGGATCTTGCAAATGGGCAACAACATGACAGATGAAATTCAATGTTGATAAGTGCACGGTAATGCACATTGGAAAACATAATCCCAGCTATACATAATCCCAACTGCCCATTACCTATCTTGTTTCAACTATTTTTTGATTCCTTGCATTAGGAATTTAATCTTGTTTGCACGCCAAGCCATTCTTAATTTGCAAATGCCTCTCAGTCCTGCAGGCAGTTTCTAACAGAGCCTTGTTTTTACTTATCTCCTTCCCCTTGATTTTACTGGTGCCCATTAGCACAGAACCTAAAAGGTTGGAGAAGTGGCAGCCAGTGGAATGGCTATTAATGGCACTATATCTATCCGAAAGGCTGCAGCCCCTTCTCATTATACCAGACCTAACCTACCCTCAGGCTTTGATTTCAATCATGGTTCTAAACCAAAGTCTCACACTTGTCACCATGGTCCTAGGTCATTCCCAAATATGTGTTATGTTCGGCTTAATTCTATGGGAGGAGCTCACTTTTACACTGCTAGAGCTCGCTGAATAATAATAAAATGCATTAAAAATGCCCAGCTTTTCAGGGTGCATTCTGTAAAATACACCTTGTAATCATGCCTTTGTGGGTCACAACTGAGAATTCCAAATTCAGGACAAACTGTTGAGAAATAGGGCAGATACACCCCAAACTGGAGGTTATTTTCCCATGAGATATACCAAACCAGCAACAAAAGTACACTTCTGTCTCACCACACAAGAAGTCAGATCAGCAGTTTCCTTAGGCATTCCAGTCCTTGTATCACCACGTAAAACACCAGACTTAGAGATGAGTGGTTATTTAAAACCAATTTAATCAAATAAAAGGTTCTTCTGATCCCAAAGGACCAGCCACACACCCAGGTCAATATACAATTGCCACGTTTAAATCTGTTATTGAGTGACCAGGGAGGTTGAAGTGTTCTCCGACTGGTTTTTGAATGTTATAATTCCTGATGTCAGATTTGTGTCCATTTATTCTTTTGCATAGAGACTGTCCAGTTTGGCCAATGTACATGGCAGAGGGGCATTGCTGGCACATGATGGAATATATCACATTGGTCGATGTGCAGGTGAACGAGCCCCTGATAGTGTGGCTGATGTGATTAGGTCCTATGCTTGTGTCCCTTGAATAGATACACGGACAGAGTTGGCACCAGGGTTTGTTGCAGGGTTTGGTTCCTGGGTTAGTGTTTTTGTGTGTGGTGTGTAGTTGCTGGTGAGTATTTGCTTCAGGTTGGCAATTCTTCAACCCAAAAAAATTCAAAAATAGACTCCAATGTGAAACTGCAGAACTGGAATTAATTTGCAAACTGGACACCGTCAAATTAGGCCTGAATAAAGACTGGGAGTGGATGGGTCATTACAAAAACTAATTTCCCCATTCTAATTTTCCCTGTACTGTTACTCACCCCTTCTTGTCAACTGTTTGAAATGGGCCACCCTCATTATCACTACAAAACTGATTTTTCCTCCCTTGGTATTCTACTGTTAATTGAATTGTCTCGTTAGATTGACCCCCCACTTGGTAAGGCAACTCCCATCTGTTCATGGACTATGTATATATACCTGCTACTGTATTTTCCACTCCATGCATCTGATGAAGTGGGTTCTAGCCCACAAAAGGTTATGCCCAAATAAATTTGTTAGTTTCTAAGGTGCCACAAGGACTCCTCGTTGTTTTTGCTAAAATCTAAAGATTTATTTATAAAAAGAAAGAAAGAAAGAAAGAAAGAAAGGTGAGGGTTAAAATTGGTAAAAGGAATCAAATACATACAATAATTACAAGGTTCTTGGATCAGGCTTGTAGCAGTGACAGAATAAACTGCTGGCTTGTTAAGTCTCCGGTTGCTTCTAAATCATTGGAATGACCTCAGTCCCTTGGTTTGAATGCTCCCATTAGTATAAATCCACAGTCCAGAGGTTTGAGCAGGGCAGAGGCCAAATGGAGATGTTTCCAGGGCCTTTTATAGCTTCTGCCATGTGGAGGGAAATCCATTGTTTCAAACAAAGCCCTCAGCACAGCTAGTGGAAAATTACAGGTAAAAGATGGAGTTTGGAGTCACATGGGCAAGTCACATGTCCATGCCTGATTCTGCTTAGTCATAGCAGGAAAGCATTACCTATTCCCCAGACAGAACATTCACGGGACTGTCCATTCAGCATAGGGGGCGTCTTCCATTGTGTGCTTAGTCTTCTTTTGATGGGCCATTTAACTTTAATAGTCCCTTCAAGATGTGCAGGCTAAATACCTTATGGGTGTTGCCACAGGAGCAAACATTTGAAATCCAGGTATAGAGCCAATACTCATAACTTTAATTACAAAAATGATACCTAACTACAAATAACATACTCATATTTAGCAAATCATAACCTTTCTGTAGACACCTTACATGCCACATTTTCTACACGATTTGTTACAATTATATAACAGTCGTAGCACAATGATCTACATGGTCATATTTTATCAGATAATGTCACACATCTATTTATAACTTTAATTAATCAGCATTCTTAAATACAGTAATATTCTTAGGAAAGGTTACAAAAAAAGACCCACCAAAAATATCCTATAAAAATAGCAGTGCAAATATGCCAAACAGCCCGGTGCCCAGATACCATGCAGTCTAAACACCTGGCTAGATAGATAGATAGGTGCTGAGCATAGCGTATGTGCCTCATGGAGTGCACAAGGGGAATACACGTGTCTGCTGGATTTCCAACAAGGGAGATGAGATGAACCTTTTGTTGTGCACATTATGAAGAGGGAGCACATAATTCTGGGCACTGTCTATTCTGTACAGCTTCTTATCCTGTGCTCATCACTGTTGCATCTAACGCCCAAATCCTCAAAGATATGTAGGTGCCTAGCTCCCATTGAAATCAATGAGAGTTAGTCAGCTAAACACTCTGCGTGCCTTCAAGCAGTGCATTAAGCAACGGGACTAAGATCTGCCGCATGTGGATTGTTCCTTCTCTCAGACTCTCCCCGGGGGAGAGCTGTGTGTGCAGTGTAGGGTTTTGTTTTGGTAGGGTTTTTTTAATTGTCTGTGCTGCTCTGTGTTTATGTCAGAGAAGGCAGCTTGAAGAAATGCACCTGGTCCTTGGTGCAGAAGGTGGTGAGGTTTGTAATGGTTCTTAGTTCCTATGCGAGTTTGCTTCGTATTTTGGGACCTGGCCCCGCAAAAAGTTGTGTCCTGCACAAATGAGCTTTACCCTTATTGTAGAGAGTTCCCTTGTGACAGAGCAGTGGAGTTATTGATCACTGTCTTCATCCAGAGGTTTTTGTGATCTTTGATAGGATGTTATAGGAATTCGCAAGCTGAATATTGTGCAGACCCTGTAGTCCTTGTGCCAATAGCTAAAACCGGCTCTCCAATTTCATTGTTTGTTTATTTTTGTTCAGATATCCACTTACGTTGTTAATAAATTCTTTGATATTCATTTATAGGCATCTCCTTTTTTAGCCAGAGAGGCAACGTGGCTTAGTGGATAGAGTGCTGGCCCAGCACTCAGGAGATCTGGCTTCAGCTCCTGGCTTTGGGAATTACTTTGTGCAAGACACCTCACCTCTCTGTGCCTTAGTTTACCCATCTGTAAAATGGGGATAATGGTACTGACCTGCTTAGTAAAGTGCCTTGAGGCCTACTGATGAAAAACGCAAGGTATTAATACATTGGATTGTGGCTGCATTTTGAACTGCGGAAGTAAAATTGTGTGTATTTTTTTTTTTTTTATGTTCCAAGAGGTTGTTAGTACTTCCGTGACATCTCAGCCGTTAAGTACAGGAGGAGGTAATTGATTGCTTTTGTTTAAACATGCCTGATATACAAATAATTTGTACTTGTTACGTTGTGGCTCAGTGCTGTACGTTTAAGGTCAGTTTTTCAAAACAGCTCAGCATTCATTCAGGAACCTCAGTGAAATGGCCAGGGATTCAAAAGGGCTCAGCACACAGCAATTTCCATTGGCTCAATGAGGAGTGCTGGTCGCAAGTTGTCTGATGGAATGGGTTTCAAATTAATCAATTTGGGGGGCCAATTGGGGCCCCCTCCAAAATAGGTGCCCCCATGCTGAAACCTGCTCTGCCTGCCCCCGTGCCCCACCCCATTTCCCCAGCAGGAGCACTGGGTTGTGGGGCTGCAGGCGGAAGCGGTGGGGAGGGACCCCCCACTTGCTCTGGCATAGGACCCCACAAATCCCTAATCCGCTTCTGTGTGGAAGCGTATCGGTATTGTCAAAATTTCCACGGGAGATTATTGAAACATTTTGTTTTCTGTTCTGTTCTATTATTACATGTTACATCATATCGAAGTCAAAATAATAAAGTCAACATGAAATATTTCAATCTTATCAAAATTAAATATTAATGAAATTAAACTTTACCATAATGTCATATTGAAATATTTTCAGAAGATTTCATTTCACAAAAAGTTCTGAGATTTTGAATTCAGGCCCCGATTTGGGGCTAACCAGGGCCGGCTCCAGGCACCAGACGAGAAAGCACGTGCCTGGGGCGGCACATTGTAAGGGGCGGCATTCCGGCCAATCTTGGGGCGGCCAGCCCAGCCCTGAAGGGGCACGGACCCCGACCTGGGGGGGCAGGAACTAGTGATCCCCGCTGCTCATCGTGCCGCCGGGCTCCCCGGGACGTGCCACTCCCTGCCGCCTGCACCGGCCTCCGCCTCCCGCGCCGCTCTGAGCCCGGCCCGGCCGAGCCGCCTTTAAAGGAGTGGCTGAGCCAGCACCTCTTGCAGCCCCCACGCACTGGAAGGAGGGAGAGTTCTGCGGCGGCCCGGCAGGCAGCGGAGGCAGGGAGGGAGGGTTCTGCGGCGGCCCGGCAGGCAGCGGAGGCAGGGAGGGAGGGTTCTGTGGCGGCCCGGCAGGCAGCGGAGGCAGGGAGGGAGGGTTCTGCGGCGGCCCGGCAGGCAGCGGTGGCAGGGACGGTTCTGCGGCGGCCTGGCAGGCACCAGAGGGAGGGAGGATTCTGCTGCGGCCCGGCGGGCAGCGGAGGGGCGGGCCCCACTGATCCCGGCGCCGTTTGCACTGTGCCGAGCCCTGCTGCAATGCCGGCCCCACGCGGAGGTCGCAGACCCCAGCCAGCGCTGCCTGTGTCGGCCCCCTTTCAGCCTGCCTGGCCGGGAGAGGCACCCCAAGGCTGGAGGGGGGAGCCCCTCTCGCCCGGCTGCAAGCGGACTGCAGCACCTGGCTGCCCACGGGCGGAGGGAGCGGGAGGGCGGGTGCCACCCTTCACCCCCCTGCAAGCCGCCTTGACCGCCCTCCACGCGCTCCCTGCGGCCGCCGTTTTTTTTTTTTTTTTTTTTTTTTGCCTGGGGCGGCAAAAAAGCTAGAGCCGGCCCTGGGGCTAACCCACATTTTGAAATCTAGGAATTTCCTGCGGGACGGAAAGTCTGAATTTCAACCAGCTCTAGTGCTGAGTGCTATAGGAAATCTGGCCCTCAACCTAACGTTTGGAATCCTGTTCATGCTGGAAACCATCCCTTCCCTGTAAGTCCACGAACCTTCAGATCTCAGATGGACCAATTTAGACTAGTCACAAATGGCAATATCATAGCGTGCTTTCATCTCAGACAGACATAAACCTGTGGCTCTGAACACATTCAGCTCTAGGTGTTTGCAATACATTTCTACATGAAAAGGCGGTGAGTTTAAGTCTATTTGAGAATAAAAATCTCTTCATAATTGTGAGGTGCTCAGATGCTACAGCGATCAAGGCCTTATAAATACCTAGGTAGATGTACTGAAAGTGGTGATAGTGAGAGACAAAGTAGAGAAAAGAGCTGTCATTATCTATGCTGGACCAAATTTGATGGGCTGTTGACCTGCTAACCCAGAGTGGCTGCTTTGCTGTGAGTCATTGGGCTCAGCTATACTTTAATATTACTATTTTTAACCTTTGTATAGTGCCCACATACCTAGTGATTCTTGGTGGGTAGTGAGTAACCAAATATATTAACCACAGTAAGACAGTCAATAACACCAAGCGCTGAAACTCCAGTTTATTCAGTTGAAGTGCTCCCCTATCCCTCCACAGAAGAGACAGGCTGTAAACCAAGGTAATTACGAAGAACATTTTCCCCGTGTTCCTCCTGGTCCATGCTGCTAGCAGGGAAGATTAACTGCCTCTCCATCCATGACCTTATGACACAGCTGTGCTCTTCCAGGCCAGTGCAGCTAACAAGGCCTAGCACAAAGAGCCACAGAAATAATTTTCTCGGTCAAGGGTGCTTGACTTTGACACGAGCTACCAGAGAAGATGATACTAAGCATAAGCCTGGTCAGATTCACAACATTTTACCAGACACACCGATCTCCTAAAACAAATACGGGAAATCTGGGGGAAGTTCTTTGGCCTGTGTTATACATGAGGTCAGACTACATGATCACTGTGACCGGGGTCTCGGGGGGCCACACTGAGGTTACACAATTAGGGCAAACTGCAAAGAATGGGCCTGACAAACCCCAAAGCTGGTGGTTCTTCCAATACTTAGATCCACCAAGCTAGCCACAAAACAGCTTCCACAATACCTTACTGGTTACATAGAAGCCAAAACACAGTTCCCTTAAAGTAACCCAGCCTTTGGGCTCCCTCCCAGACAGCCAAGTCACATATGAAAGTTCTACCAATCCCAAAGGATCAGACACATTACATCCCAGGTTAATATTTCAGATATTACCCAAATACACGCTTACAGCCAATTCTTATTAACTAAACTAAAATTTATTAAAAAAGGAGAGAGAGAGAGAGTATTGGTTAAAAGATGGCTATACATACAGACATAAGTACAGTTCTGAGATCAGTTTCATAGCAGAGATGGTGTGTTTTGAAGTTGCGAAGACTTCTTAGAATTGTCCATTGATTCAATCCAATGTCCATGCCAGGGTGATCCAAATAAATTTGGAGACCTCAACCTTGCAGCTTTATGCTTCCCTGATAAAGCACAAGCAGATCTGAGATAAAAAGGATCAGGACCCAAGAATCCTTTATAGAGTTCTAGGCCTTCTCTTGCCAGCACCAGAGTCCTCAGCTGAACAATAGGCAATCATCCCGGCAATCATCCCAGTAGATCTATTTCCTAAGCATCACTGGTAATTAGCTACATGGATTAACATAAGGCAACAGAGAGTCCTGTGGCACCTTTAAGACTAACAGATGTATTGGAGCATAAGCTTTCGTGGGTGAATGCCCACTTCATCAGACGCATGGGTATTCACCCACAAAAGCTTATGCTCCAATACATCTGTTAGTCTTAAAGGTGCCACAGGACTCTCTGTTGCTTTTTACAGATCCAGACTAACACGCCTACCCCTCTGATACTTAACATAAGGCAATTGCCTATCTTCCACCATTTGCAGGTGATCTGCTATATACTTCAAAGAGAAATCAATACAGTGATACCACTATATTTTCAGTTCATTTAAATGTTAAGATCTCCTTTTGATCTCTGAATTAACAGAATACAGCATAGACAGGAGCCATTCAGTTACATGGTTAACCTCTTACAAGATATAGGTAAACATAGACTACTACAAACACTATCTTCTTCCAATTCTTTAACAATACCAGTTTACATTTCAAAGTTCTAGCCTATTTAACATGGCTGTGATAACTATTCCTCAGGAGTAGCCCTAATTGCCATTTACATACTTTTCTAACATATCTCTAAAGGTTGAATTTGGGTCAATTAGCCTGCTATTTGCTTAACCCTTTCTGGCCATGTGTCACAATCACAATGGTCCCTTCTGGCCTTGGAATCTATGAAAGCCTTCCAGCTATTAGCAGAAGACAAGGAAACGACTGTAGAAAAGAATGTTACAGTAACAGAGAAGAGCCCCTGGAACCTGGGCGAGGCAAAGAGCAGAGTCCATTGTTGTTTAATCCACCATGGATAACACTTTGAAGTTCTAAAATACCTTCTCTCTGTTCAGATCACTTGGCTATAGATGTTAGCCAAAGCTAGATAGATGGAAGCAGGAGCTGCCTAATGTCCTCTGCATGGATTATCCACATTTCTGACTGCAGAACAGAAACAGGTGGCAGAACCCGAAGTGGGAGGTTCTGGTACTAATCAGTCCCAATAGCATTTGCTCTGGAGTCTTGGCAGAACACCAGAGGAAGAGAACCTTGTAGCTCAGCCTGGGAGTGTTTGCCATTCATGGCTTTGCAGATGTGTCCATTCTTCCACACCGGATTCACTCCTCCTCCTCCTCCTCCTCCTGTGCCTTTGCTTTAGCACCCAGGCATAGTCCTGACCCCCCTGACAGATAATTCTCCCAATGTCCTCCTTCACTTATTCCTAGCCTGTATCCTTTTCAATTGAATTCATCCCTTGTTTTGTCTGCATGGAAACAGTCAACTATCATATGCAACAAATCACCATAGTAGGTGCCCAGTTCATAACCCCAATGGAGAAAAATTCATGTTTTCTTTTTATCTTTTTATTGAAGAAGCAAAACCATGCAGGGCATTAGATCTAATTTGCACTGAGTTTTTCCATAGCATCTTGATATGTTCTAGGGACCAGACTTTGCCTGAATTCCATAGATTTCATATTTACTTTTATATTAAGTATTCCTAGTAATTTTAAAATAAGTTATTTTAAAAAATCCCTTAAATTTCCATGGTTGTTAAACATTGTGTGTGTGTGTGTGTGTGTGTGTGTGTGTGTGTGTGTGTGTGTGTGTGTGTGTGTGTGTGTAAGGGAGTGTTTGCAACACACACACACACACACACACACGTATGTGTGTGTAAGTCAATTCCTAACAGTGGGGTTCAAGAGTAAATGAAAGCGAATGATGCACAATAGGAAAAGAAACAAAAAGAAAAGAAAACTAGAAAGTATAGAAGAGAATGAATATCTGAAATCCTACCTCCCTTTTTGCAGTGAGGGTCACTAACTTAATTTTCTCCTCCAGCTGAATAGATTTTAATTTCTAGGAAGTCTTCCCAGCTATCTCGAGTCTTTGTCAAATTATCATCATGTTGATTTATTAGCTCTACAGGAGAGGTTAGCTCCACCAAACACCAAAAACAGTCATTTCTAATGGAAACCTTGAAATGAGACTTTTTGCTCAAGGAGGAAACTAGAACATACAGCTCTAAGTCTAATTTTCACTACTTTGTGCCTGAGCACAGAGATCTTTTTTTATGAACTAGACAATGCACGTCATAATCTGTACAACAAGGCTGAGGTGGTTTGACTAGAGGAGGGGCAAGCGCCAAGCCATTGTAACAAAAGAAGTGGGAGCGGGAATGACCTTGAATTCCTTTGCCATCTTGTGCTGAAGTCCCAACCCTTCTGGGGGCCATTGGCCTTGATCAGGCAGATAGTCCATGTGCACATGCTCACCAGATTTGCAAAGTGAAAAACTGGATGTCTGCCGCGGTGAAGGGAGCAGTGGATGGGTGGGGGAGGGTGTGACCCTAAGAACCCTTCAATGCCAACTGGCAAAGGGGTCACTGCTCTATAACAGTAACGCCAGACAGGCCTGACAATTCACTACACCCAACACATCGCTTTCGTAATATTTATCCAAAGAAGGTCAGATGAGGTCTCCAATAAAAGCTTATGTCAGCTGATTTTCATAATCGTTTTGAGATCCGTGGAAATATGTTCTAAAGTCTGTGTCCAAGTCAGGGCTGACAAACAGGTTTCTGCCATGTATCTTCACCTGCCTGCCTCAGTTCACATGTCAAACCAGCATTGTAAGCCAGCCCGATGGAAGCCTGTTCACATATGATGTCAACATGAGAATGTTTGTTTGATATGTGACCATTTCTGGTTCCATCATTATCGTTGTTCACTATCTCTTAGCCTCTGATAATCAATGTATGATTGTTTTCACTATAAGAGTAGCTCAGTGTTGTGATGTTATGTTGGAGCTGAACCTGGGTTGAATCAAACAAGCTGGTGTATGCACTGTTCCTTTGGGGACAGCTTACCTGGCAATTTCTGTGAGTGCCCCATAATTAAGGGCTAGACACTGCATGGGAATGCTTCAAGGGGGCTAGGGGATTGGGGTGCACCTGTTGTTAAGCTGCCAGACAAAGTGAGGGCTGGCAGAGCCCTGAGGAGACTGTTTGGGTGGCTAACAGGCTGGTTAAAGCACAAGCAAATCTTCCTCTTTCTGGAGGTGGTGGTGGGGAACAAGGTGACTCTCAGTCCTGGCACCCTGAGAAAGTGTCAGAGAGGGTGACGGTTTGGTTAGCTGGGAGTCAGAGAGAGAAGGGTCTCCACTCTCAGCCATTCCCAGCCTTTTGTCTTTCATCTCTGCCGTGCCCCTTCTATTTTTTCCTTCTAATTCTCAGCACTGGTGCACAATGACCCAGGTTGTCCCTGGCTCTGATGTGGATGAGTGTGGGGGAGAGATTCCCCCCATGTGACAATGTCCCCCGGGACAGGAGAATGGCAATGCACTGGATGCTCTCAGAGAAGCTCAGGGACTACCCTTCCCATGTACAACCCTCCCCAAAGGGTTTGATGAGCAGGGAGGAGATGGAGCTATTGCTTCACCCTCCCTCCATCCCAGTCTGCAGAGCCGGCTGGAAGGATGGTGCAGCCTGCACGCCGGGGAGCTCCGGGAAGGATCGCGTGCCTCTTTCAGAGCCATGAGCACTTTTCCCAGTGAGCCCCAGGATGGGCTGTACGTGCTCTGCGCTCAGTTACTGCAGCAGTGGACACCAATGTCAGACCGCTAGTTACTGTCGGTTAACTCTAGAACTTAGAGTGTAGGTGTCATTTTCAAGATCTATGAAGTCCATTCATTTAATGACATAGCGCTCCCCCATGAGAACATGTATAGATTGTCTTAGTACTCTTCTATAACAAATAAATAAAAACAATGTTCTATCCCATTCCACATATTTCAGATGCACAAAGGAATGGCTCAGTCACACACTGGTAAGATGGATTCAGCTCTATTGTCATTGTCACCAGTGTAAAACTCAAGTAATTCCATTGGCCCAGTTTCTTTTCTCTACCAAGATCCACTTCCTGATTCTCATGGTGCATTTGGCCAGCCCTGGCTCATTGCCATAAATTAGAGCAGCTTTGGGGCTGCTCTTACTTATGCCAACTGGCTAACGTCCCTAAAGGATCTTATGCTAGCTGTGAATTGGAGTAGCACAGACTCATTATCTCACGCCCTTTCCTGCCCCTTGTGGTGGGGCGTTGGGAGGCACAGGAGACAACTATGCCAGCTGCGAGCCCCGCCCTGTGCTGGAGGAATTTTCAACTGGCCATTTAGGGCCAGATTCCACCACTTTTGCTGCCTGAGCGGTGCAAAGCAACTGGAACAGAAGGAGAGAAGCAGAGCTGTTGCCCTCAGTGACGTAACTGCAGTGTCCATCAGTGTAACTACATGCTGTATTGGGAAGGATTTGTTTTCTTTATCATGGCTATTGCCATAGAGTGCATCAGAGCATGCAGGCATCACGGTCCCTTGTATATCATCTGTCAAAACACAAATATTTCTATTATAGGCAAGTGCCGGTTCTATCATTATAAATTACAGGCGTTTGCAGCCTTGTAGTTTATAGTGTGACTTACTGTAATGATACAAAACATTAATCGTTATAGAGAATGATGGTGACATGTTCTATTTCAACAATATCGTAGACAGTCTTAAGCCATAGAATGGTTTCGCTGAGAACTTCAGGGCTTTGCAACTAATATCTAGCAAATATTTTTGCAAAGTACCCAGAAAATCAGGTCTATTAGATGATTTAAGAAATAACAGGGAGGTAGGAAGATATCAGGAATGGGAATGATTGAATATCTTGTTAAAGTTTATAGTAACTTTTTTTTTGCTTCCTAAGAATTATTTAAAACCCAAACACATGCAGCCTATAATTTAGTGCTATTTCCAGGTTAGTGTATCTTGTACGTGCTTTAGATTTCATCCTTGCAATACACATTTATTTCGAGGAGGTCCTCAGTGAAAATTTAAACACAGAACAAATCTATTTTTACCTAGTTTATCATATCTCTTATAGGCAGGCTCCTACATTGAAGAGACCAGGATGATACCTATGCAGGGGGGAGATTAGCTCACATCTGCTGCTGCTGTTCCTTTGAAGCATCCAGCGCCTGCCACAGTCACAGACAGGATACTGGAGTAGATAGACCTGGGGTCTGATTAAGTCTGGCAATTCCTATGCTCAATGATAAATTTCCAGTTGATATCAGAGGGCCTAGGCGTGGCTCTTTGTTTAGTCTTATGCTATATTTTCATGCCTTTAGGCTGTCTGCATCCTTTTTTGGAATCGTCTTCCTGCTTTTAACCATTTGGTGGCTGAAGTCTGGAATCAACTTTGTGTTAACGCCCCCAGAAGAAATATAATCAAAGTACCTTTACAATTCTTTTATTCATAAATAAACCCTGGCACAAATTATATTTAGTGCCAGAAAATGCACAGCTCCTGGCTTCTTAAAGACCTTGACACTAAGTAAAGATGAAGGAAAAAATAAGTCAGCACTTTGAAGCTGAAATAATCCTATTTCAGAAGAATCCTTTTGTTTAAGTGCTTGCATACTTTCATTTTGCATAATGCCTGTTCCATTAATCAGTTTCCCATGTCAATGAGATTATCTTGTCTTGATGCAGGAGTTAAATTACTCTAAAGTACATAGCAAAGCACATATTTGTTTGGCTTTTGCATTCTTAGTACAGTAAAGCAGTGAACACATCAGATCTCCCATTGGCCTCTGTGAGACATATTAATCTAATTAAAAATCTATTTCCAAAATAAAGACACCAGTCATCTGAACATGTAACTGAAGGGCTGAGGGTCATTGTAACATGACCTTCCTCTGTTCTAGGATCAGTTTTCATAATTGCCCTGTGAATCGGAAGTGGAAAAAAAAGAAACAGAAACAAAAGAACAAAGAATTGTATTAGACATTTGGGTTGAATTTGCAGATGTAATTCTTTGTGCCGCATCGCTTAGGGCCTAACACAAAGTCATAAATAGAGATGAAATAGTCAATTGATTATCATCACCGGAACACAAAAATGCTTAGCCCTTGATCTTGTAACTACATATGCAAGTGCACAAGTTAGTCACATGTGTATGTGTCTGCAGGATCGGGGCCTTCATCCACGGGGTAACACAGTGCGTAGGGCAGCACAGAATGTGCCTCTCATATATTACAGTGGCACTGACAAAGCCCCACAGCCTAACACTGTTAGCTATACATTACTCTTCACATACTTCTTACTGGAGGTAGAGAGCACAGCTTCATCACTGAGATAGGACCAGCTTCTGGCTGGTGTGATGTGTAGGTAGGGTTGCCAGGTGTCTGGTTTTCGACTGGAACGCCCGGTTGAAAAGGGCTCCTGGTGGCTCCGGTCAGCATTGCTGACCGGGCCGTTAAAAGTCCGGTCGTTGGCACAGCAGGGCTAAAGCAGGCTCCCTTTGGCTCCTGGAAGCAGCGGCATGTCCCCCTTCCAGCTCCTATGCAGAGGGGCAGCCAGGGGGCTCCGCACGCTTCCCCTCTCCCAAGCTCTCTAGCTCCCATTGGCCGGGAACCGCAGCCAATGGGAGCTGTGGGGGCGGCGCCTGCGGATGGGGTAGCGCGCAGAGCATTCCACTGATTTCTCTGCTGAGGAGCCGAAGGGGGGACATGCTGCTGCTTCCGGGAGCTTCTTGATGTAAGCGCTACCCAGAGCCTGCACCCCTGACCCCCTCCTACGCCCCCTGCCCCAGCCCTGATCCCCCACCTGTTACCCAGGGTTCTTTCAACCCAAAGCTCTTGGTAACTTTTACTCTGTGCGAGGAGGTGTCAGGAAATAAATCAGGGGAGACCCGGCTGTCCGACCGATAGATGGCTGGCACAAACAGGACAACACAAGAGTGCTTTCACTTAAAGCTAAACTTTACTTAGACTCAAGCACTTACACATGTCTGCAACAAGATTAGTAAAACACCCCTAACCCTTGATAATTACCGAAGCTGAGTGTGGCTCTCGAGTGGCACAGTGGCAGCTCATGTGCTGGTGGGGAACACAAGATGCATCCAGAGGGAGAGGCCAGTCCCGAAGAGTCCCCCCACCAAAGGAGTCCCACTATCTCAAGCTTTTCCCCCTTATTTATACATTAGTAATACAATGACATGTCCCTTACAGAAACCTTGTTAAGTAAGCAGTTTTAATGATTGAGCAAGAGGTTCCTTCTGATTATTGATTAACCAGGTGTGGGTTTTTCCAGAGCCTGCATCCTTGAGACTTCAATAGACATTCCTGGGGCATATCCTACTCTTTTAAAACGCATGTATCAGCAACTTCAACAAAATTCTTATCAGGAAGGATGCGGGGTCAAGCTGCCCTTTCTGTAGCACCCCAAAACCCCCTCCCCTCCTGCCTTGGTCAAGCTGAGATTGATGAATGGCCAATTTACAGCTTGCTGACTAGGTTGCTTTTTAACAATGAGCCATAGTGGTTTTAGGCATTTTACTAGTTTGCCAAAGTCTCCCTGTACACACCCACCCTCTGAACCCCTCGGTCCCAGCCTGGAGCACCCTCCTGCACCACAAACTCCTTATCCCCAGCCCTACTCCAGAGCCCGCACCCCCAGTTGGAGCTCTCATCTCCCCCCCTCCCGTGCCCATACCCCCTGCCTCAGCCCGGTGAAAATGAGCGAGTAAGTGAAGGTGGGGAGAGCGAGCGACAGAGGGGGTGTGTTGAGTAAGCATGGGGTGGGGGTCTCAGAGAAGGGGCATGGCAGGGGGTGGGGTAAGGGTGTTCTGATTTGTGCAAGTAGAAAGTTGGCAACCCTACGTGTAGGCCAGAAAACCCATAGTAAACAACAGGAGGGCAGCGCCTAGCCAAGACACCACAGAGAGCATGTTCCGCACGGGGATCATGGCAGAGGTCCAAGGGGCAGCATTATGGACCATGTGGTGCCGGGCTCAGAAGATGCAGTCCAGATGTTCATGCCCATATGCTCTTTGACCTGGCAATGGCCTCTATGTACAGCTCTTCTCTTCTTACTGGGAGGCAGAGATTGCACAGGGAGAGGTGAATGAGCCTGATCTTGGACCAGATGCTAGTCCAGTTTTTTCCCCCTACATGTCTAGTTATGCACAGGGCATTACTGTCTATTGAACACCCAGAACTTGGCCCATAACCCACCGGATGAACAATGCAGAGAGAGAGAGATTATGTATCAGTTCTCATGCACCCCGTGGCTGGACATTTCACTTTACAGAACAGCCTAAAGAGGGGGGAGGGATAGCTCAGTGGTTTGAGCATTGGACTGCCAAACCCTGGGTTGTGAGTTCAATCCTTGAGGGGGCCATTTAGGGATTTGGGGATTTAGTTGGGGATTGGTCCTGCTTTGAGCAGGGGGTTGGACTAGATGATCTCCTGAGTTCCCTTCCAACCCTGATATTCTATGAAATGCCAGCAGCACCTACCCGAGTCCCAGCTCAGGGGGGTGGCTGTGTAGACACCTCTGGAAGGGAGCTCTTCTGGGGAAAGATGCCTGGGAGACGCATGGCCGGAGTGTTATTCAGTGCGAGGGGCGGGCACGGGGCGGCTCTCTCAGGATTTAAGGAGAGATCTGAAAGAAACAAGAGAGGGGACTGGGTGGAGGAGAAGTGGGAGAATGCTGCAAGCATGGAGGGTGGTGCCAGGGGAGGTGTGGGGGAGAAGGAGCTGACAGGAAAGGGGACCAGACAGGGTGGGACGTCCGGGGGAGAAAGGGAATGGGAAGATGCAGGCTGGAGTGAGGAAGTGCAGAGCCGTAATGGGAGGGTGAGGCGAGGGGAGAGGAGCTCAGTTGGCTCCTGACAGAAGCCAGTGAAGATGCTCAAGGAGGGGGCTGGAGCCATGGGGGGAGGGGCCGGTTACTTTGGCCGTGGTGCGTTTTGGAGATAGAGGAGCATGGCGAAGTAATCAAAGACGCTGTGTCCCAGGCCTTGACAAGGGTTTCCAGCAATGGGGATGGAGAGGGAATGATGGGACCTGGTGAGACAGGAGAAGAGGTTCAAGGCCTTTTGGCTGTCCCAGGGCACAGTGCAGGAATAATTCCCTATTCAGGAACGCCCTTAACTGTAAGTGCTGCTGAAGTCAAGCATGTGCTTAAGTGCCACCTTGAATTGGAGTGTCAACAAATTTATTTATGTTTTTAACACTGAAATCCCGGGAAGGACATTTTGGTGGGGCAGTCTGATGTTTAAGTAAAAGATTCTTTTCATTAAGCGGTGGGAGGGAGGGAACTAAACCAGCATCACACCTGGGTGTTAGCCAATAAAGCCCTTATTACAGTGAAAGCCGTTCGCTATCAAAGCCGTACTTGTCGAGTCCCGCAGAGCTTCATTGCTTAGCTTGTGGCTGAGAGTAACGAGGTTTCTGTCCCCAGCTCTTGGGGCTCACGGTTGAGGAAAGAAGGCTCGGAAAGTCAAGGAGCCTGCCTTAGCCCCGCTGCGCCGCCGACCAGACTTTTAGCAGCCCAGTCAGTGGTGCTGACCGGAGCGGCCAGGGTTCCTTTTCAACCGGGCGTTCTGGTCGAAAACCGGATGCCTGGCAACCGTAGGCGGGGGCTGGAGCCAGGTAGGGGCGGCCAGGCAGAGCGACATCATCTCAAGGAAGGGCTGTTTCCCGCCCGTGGAGGAGCTGCTGCCAGTTTTGTCAAAGCAGTAACTGGGGCAGGGAGCTGGGAGGGCGGCTGCTGTGGGTGCCTAGGGCAGGGGAGCATGGACACCGCAGCTGCCCCGACTGTGTTGCTCCCTCTGCCTGCAGCGTGTCTCCAAGGTCAAGGCAAGTGTCCGCCCCATGGCCCTCCCTTGCCTCTATTGCTGGCTCTGCCTGTCCTCCCCCATGCCCGGGGCTCCTCAGAGCACCTCCTCTCACCCCAAACCTCACCCCCACTGCTCCAGGTGAACTCACGCCACCTCCGCTCACTGGCGGTAAGAAATCACCCCACTGCTGGCAGCAAAGGGTGCAGGGAGCGCTTTTCCATAGTGCGCGTAGGCTGGGCCCGACCGCCGTCTGTCCCATGAACCGCGAGCCTGTCCAAGGCTGCTTTTTAATGAAACCAGCGCTCAGTGCAGGACAATGACTCTGCCACGCTGACAACCAGTGCTTTCTAAACCCTGTTCATTTATTCCAGCCTCTTCAAATATTGGATTGTTTAACAGGGTCATTCTCCGAGTGAAGCTCACATTTTTAGCTTTGTTCTTCAGAAACGGCAGTGAGAAAACCATTGTTTGCATACAGTTACCCAGCCAGGCAGAGCAGTTAATTGTACAACATCACAACTAGAGATACAGTAAGATAACAATTACTGTCCTTCAGGGAAAGGAAACAAGAGGAACATGCCACAGGATGAAAAACAAAGCTCATGTAGGGAGGAGTGTCTAGTGGTTAAAGCCCTGGGCTGGCTTCTCTCTCTCTGTTCCCCATCTGTACAATGTGGGTTGTTAATAATTTTTATCTCCCCTTCTTCCCCCCACATCTGCCTGCCTATTGAGACTGTAAGCTCGGCAGGGCAGGGATGTCTCGGCCTTTTTGTGCATCAGGCAGAACAATGGAGTCCTGATCTCCACTGGGGCTTCTGGGCACTTCTGGGATATTAACGACTGTCGTGTGACCTACCCTAAGCAATTCCGTGATCTTCCTGCTGTAGGAATTGTCCTCCCATTCACCCTAAAGCCCAGCCTCTGCCACCATCTACCACGGACTTGTCTCAAACTTAGACTGGAAGGCTGGGCTTGACTTTCCATCAGAGCTGAGCGCCTAACTCCCTTAGGCATTTGGAATATCCCAGCCTAAAGCTCTAGAGGCCAGGGACAATGGCTGGGATTTAGTGCTCCTAAGTCACTTGGGTGCTTTTCAGAAGCCCACCCACTGTCATTTTTTTTGCCTCTAAGGCACCATTCACATTTACAGCGCCATGTGACTATCAATAAAGAGCCACCATAGTGTGGAGTGTTGCAGTTTGTTCACCGCTTGGCTTTAGCTCTTGGTTCTTCAGAGACCAGAGAGAAAGCACTTGCTACGGTCCCAGTCATCCACAGTCACTATGAACTGACCTTAACCTCTCCCTAGCCAATGTTGTATTTGAGGTTCCACAGAAGAGACGCCATTTTTAAATATCATTAATACTGATAGCCCAATCTTGCCTTAGCTGGTACAAGGAGGGGAAGGAGAGATGCACCCCAGCCTTCTGCTTCAGAAGTTTTACCAACCAGGGCAGGGATTTTCAAGGCAGGCATATGGGATGCACCCTGCAGCAGACTTATTGCCATTCCTTTGAGAAGGAGCAGAGTGAGAATCCAGCTGGAGTTGGCTGCTGACATATCTGTGCTGCAGAGCCAACGAATAGAGTTGGGGGCGATTGAACTCCCCCCCCTCCCCAACAGATTGCAGCCACAGTTTCTTGGAGACCTGGTGTGGGGGGCCACCTACTTCCTTTCCTACTTCTTGCATAAAGGGGAAAGGTTCCTTAAGCCCCCTTTGCAGAACAGGGCAACGTTTAACCCTGAATGTGTAGAGAGAGAAGAGGAGTTAGTCAAGAAATGTCTACAATCTGACACTTCAGAAGGTCTTTCTCAGCAGAGCCAAAATCTGAGCTCATCCCCACCTTAACTGCGGGACTGCTCTTGTAATTCACACCCGTGTTTCATCTCCAGAACAGTCATTGCCATAAGCTTAGCACATGCTCTGTGTTTGGAGAGAGCGTACCTGGATGTTCACCGTGTGTGTCTATTGTTTATGAACTCCATTGCGATCTCACTCTGCCATCCGGACAGTCTAGTTTCCCCCTGTCTTGTTGCTCCTTTTGTCCATCCTACCTGGACTTTCAGACTCGGCTGGCCCAGTCAAAGCTCCTTTCACAAAGCTCTATCCTTCAGACCCTGCTGTAGGACCCCACCTTAAAATTTGCCCCAAGAACAGAACTCATCCCATCAGCTCTAGTGCGATTAAAAAACTTGCTCGATGTTCCCAAACAATTTGCGTAACTCTTGAATGCACTGTGAAGAAGCGTTGTTGAATTTCTGAAGCAGGGAAACTACAGTAGTTACTGCTGAAAAATAACATATTTTCAGCTACGGTATAATTTTCTGCTGGCTGCATCTCAGGAAGGAAATCTTTCATGCCAGCTGCTGAAATGAGACGTGTCACAAAGATGGAGCTCCAGTCTCTTCAGGCTGCTTTGCCTGGGAGTACGCGGGATGACAGTGCTTAGTTGCCGCTGGAAGCATGCGGGATAATACAAGCACTTAAGCATTAACAATCACGGAGAATGTGTTGCTCTTGCTGTCATTCCCTTTGAACAACCTCTTTGTATCTGGCACTGCTGCCCTCAGCAGGGATGTTGAACTCTTACACAGAACAGATCACTACTAGGTTTAAAAAGAAGCCTTAACATTCCCCTGAATTCTGGGTTACTTCAGGTGGATAGGTGCAAGTGGTGATCTGAAATTATAGCATAACAGAATCATAGAAAGGTAGGGCTGGAAGAGACTTCAAGAAGTCAGCTAGTCTACCCCCCTGCATGGAGGCAGGATTAAATATCCCTAGACCATCCCTGACTGGTGTTCGTCTGACCTGTTCTTAAAAACCTCCAATGACGGGGATTCCACAACCTCCTTAGGTAGCCTGTTCCTGTGCGTAACTGTCTTTATAGTTAGAAAGTTTTTTCCTAATATCTAACCTAAATCTCCCTTGCTGCAGTTTAAGCTGATTACTTCTTGTTCTACACTTGTTGGACATGGAGAACAGTTGATCACCATCCTCTTAATAACAGCCCTTAACATACTTTAAGATTGCTTATATGCCCCTCCTCAGTTTTCTCTTCCCAAGACTAAATATGTGAAGTTCTTTCAAGCTTTTCTCATAGGTCATGTTTTCTAAATCTCATATTTATGTTGCTCTCCACTGGGCTCTCTCCAGTTTGTCCACATCTTTTTTAGTGTGGTGCCCAAACCTGGACACGGTACTCTCACTGGCGCCTCACCAGTGCAGGGTGGAACAATTACCTCCTGTGCCTTACATATGACTCTCCTGTTAACACATCCCAGAATGACATTTGCCTTTTTCACACCAGCACCTGTCCTCCAGAGTGCTTGCAACTCCTCCCAGCTTGGTGTCATCCACAAATGTTATGAACATTCTGCCATCCAATTTGTTAATGAAAATGCTGACTAGTACCAGGTCCAGGACAGACCTCTGAGGGACCTCACTTGACATGTCCTTGCAGCTTGACAGCGAACTATTGATAAGTGCTCTTTGAGTGCATTCTTCCAACCCTTTGTTACCATCTGACAGGGATTTCATTGAGACCATATTGCCTTAATTTACTAATGAGAATGTGATGTGGGCCTATGTCAAAAGCCTTACTAAAGATCAGATATATCACATCTGCTGCTTCTCCTCTATTCACTAACTTGGTGACTCTGTCAAAGAAGATTAGCTTGGTGTGGCATGATTTGTTCTTGACGAATCCACGTGGGCTACTATTTATTTCTCTGTTATCCTTGAGGTGCTTACAAGTTGACTTTTAAATCATTTGTTCCAGTATCTTTCCAGATATTGAAGTTAGGTTGAATGATCTATAATTCCCTGGGTATTCTTTGTTCCTGTTTTTAAGTTAGGTGCTATGTTTGCCCTTCTCCAGTCCCCTGAGACCCCTCCCATCCCCCATGAGCTCTCGAAGATAATCGCTAACGGTTCTGAGATTGCTTCAGCTAGTTCCTTAAGTACTGTAGGGTGAATTTCATCAGGCCCTGCCAACTTGAACACAATTAACTTATCTAAATATGCTTGACCCTGTTCTTCCCCTGTTCTGGCCTGTGTTCCTTCCCGCTTGTTAATATTCCTTATGTTAAACAGCTGATGATAGTTAACGTTTTTAGTGAACCCTGAGGCAAAAAAAGCATTAAACACGTCAGCCGTCTCTGTGTCATCCGTGATTTACACTCCTTCCCCATTAAGTAATGGCCCTTTGCTTTCCATCTATTTGGTCATAGACTGCAGTGTGATGTTGACGACGCAAAACCGAAATTGTATAAGTATCACACTGGGTAGTTGTATGGGTGGGAATGATGCCATGTCCCATGGCAGTGGCCTCCAATCCTAAAAGCTCTGCTCTGGGTCAGCCTGAGGCCAAGGCTTTGAGACAGGACTCACTGGTAGAGTTGTCTAGCCTGTGCTATGGAGGGCAGACCGGATCAGCACACTGGGCCAGATTTTTAAAGGTATTCAAGTGCCGAAAGATGCAGATAGGCTCCTAGCAGGGTTTTCAAAAGCACCCAGGCTCCTAACTCCTGTCGATTTCAATGGGAACGGGGCACCTTTAAAAGTCTGCCTCAGTGGTCCCTTCTGGCCTCGAAATCGATGAATGCCAGAGCCACGCTGAGACGTGTAAAGTTTTGGAGAGACTTTTGGAAGTCAGTTCAAGGTGCCTGTTTCAATTCCGGCCAAGTTCACAGGCTAAATTGAGTAGGAAAGCAACCCTCATAAGTTTAGTGGTTTTACCCAGGCAAACCTCCCCATTTAAACACAATCCATACATTCGTCCATGGCATATAGAGGTGTGGCGAGCCCTGACAACTCAGTTTGACTCCAAATCCTTGCTAGAGGAGGGCTACACACTCCAGATGTTCCTTGGCTGTATCTGCATGATTCCATCAGGCAGAGGAGAGTATCTGTAATCTGGCTCACCTAATTCTCTCTCTTCTTCTAGGCACTTAAAGTCACGGTACACATTTACATTTATCATAGAGGGATCATTAGAGTAATCAAAACCTGTTCACAGGTGTAACGCTGCTTTAACGTGACTCTGTTGGCAATGGGATGCGTCTTTCTGTGCCTAAATCAAGACAGAGACAATCCAACAGAGGGGGGAAAAAAACCCTTACGTCAAAAAAGAAAGCAGGTGGTGGAGGTTTCTGTAGTTGAGATTTGTCACACGTACAGGTAGAGCTGCCAGATGAGCTGTTCTAATCAAGCTCTTGAGTATCCTGGTATCTATCTGAAGGGAACATCCCTTTTGTATTGGGCTCTAAAGGTATTTTAGCTTGCATTGACACAAATTAAATAGGAATCTTGCTGTCTATTGATTTTGTCAGCAGTGGGTTTTCTTTTCCTCCTTAAGTCATCTTTTAAAGACTTTACTTTTATTAAACCAAACACTGCCAGTTAACTAAAGTCTTTGTTTTTATAGACTCAAGAGAACAAGATCTAACATAAATTAATCATGACTTAATTGACTGAACTAATTCGAGTTCTCTCCAGTCCACTGCTCAGCAATATTCCTGTCTTCCCAATGCTGTTACTGAAGGCTAAATGGTACATTGCATTAACAGCACAAACTTTTATATCTTTAGCACAACATGTTTACTGTGAACCAAAGTTTTAATTTCCTTGGAATTAAGTCCACAAAACATTTTCACGGTTAGGGATGTTAAAGCCATCGTCCCTTCGTATAACACATATTAGAACTGACTTCAATTTCTTATCATTATCTTTCCCCACCCCTGTGTGGCCTAAATTATTGATTTGGGATTACTATTTCAAAGGCGAACCTAGCCTTAATTCAATTTACAGCAGAATTCTTTCACCCTAACGAGCACAGAAAGAAATGCAAATGAATGCCTGATACTGCTGGTGTCAGAAATACAGTGCAGCTAGTGATGTTAGTTACATGAGGAGTGAAAACAGCCCTCTCCAAACAAAGTTAGGGCTGGTCCACACTAAGCCCCTAGTTCGAACTAAGATACGCAACTTCAGCTACGTGAATAACGTAGCTGAAGTCGAAGTATCTTAGTTCGAACTTAAAGGTATTTACCGCGGGTCCACACACGGCAGGCAGGCTCCCCCGTCGGCTCCGCCGACTCCTCTCGCGGAGCAGGATTACCGGCGTCGACGGCGAGCACTTCCGGGATCGATTTATCGCGTCTAGACAAGACGCGATAAATCGATCCCAGAAGATCAATTGCTTGCCGCCGAACCAGCGGGTAAGTATAGACGTACCCTTAGGAACCATTGCCAGTAACTGATGAAGCTAGTGCAGAGAGCCTGCTATGGGTGTTTCTTCCAGAGCAGGGTTCAACTGCATTATGCAGAGTAGCCCACAGGAACACAGCACAGAATTCCGGGCCAACTTCAGAAATGATGCATAAAGTGGCGTAAGTTAGATTTCCGGGGTGAGAGTCTCACCCACACTTCAGACCACATATGCCACAGCAGTGGACAGGGACTGTACGCAATATGCAAATATCTGGGGGAGAATTCCCTTGGGTTAGGTGCCCCTCCAAGTCCCGGTTCAGGGGGTGAGGCCAGCGAGGGATGGGTTAGCTTGCTGGGGATTGCGCACAGTACACAGAGAGTACCCCGCTAAGGGGATTCTTTGCTAGTCCCAATTACAGGGAGGCCTAGTGGTAGCCCTCAGGAGGTCACTGCAAATTAGAGCAACCTCTGGCTTCTCATATGTACAGCAGGGGCCATTTTGGGGCCTGGACAGCCTGGAATCCCCAAGGGCACAAAGGTGGTATAAAAGCCAGCTTTGAACACTCTCCTCTCGAGCTGTGTCTTCTGTGTTATGCCACAGGTTCAGGACGAGTTCCTTAGCCCTGCCCTCCACACAGATACGGCCTCAGTCCTGCAGGCTGCTCCTCATGGACAGACCCCTGTCTCTGTGCGCAGCCCCATCTAAGTCAGCGGGGCTGTACAACGTGGGGTCTGGCCGCGCAGAGCAGCTTGCAGGATCGGGGAGGAAGAGTGGCAAGAACCTGTTAACTGAAAGTAGCCCTCACCTTGTTTTAATCTATCCCTTAATACACCATCTTCTGTCTCCAAGACTTGGTTACACAGCAGTTGAGAGGGTCCTTGCAGATCTAAGAGTATGTCTACACTGCAGTCAGGAGGCATGACTGCAGCATGTGTAGACACACCTGAGCTAGCTGTGGTCATGCTAGACCACTAAAAATATCAGGGAAGCTGTGGCAGGCCGGGTGAGTTGCTGTACTCAGACTGAGCTCCCCAGGGACCCAGCATAGGTACTCAATCCCCCAACCCATTCTGTTGCCCATGCTGTCTTGGCTGTGATGCTATTTTTATCAGGCTAGCTCAATCAAAGGTTAGCAAGAAATATTAAGAGTGACAAGAAGGGTTTCTTCAGGTATGTTAGCAACAACAAGAAGGTCAAAGAAAGTGTGGGCCCCTTACTGAATGAGGGAGGCAACCTAGTGACCGAGGATGTGGAAAAGGCTAATGTACTCAGTGCTTTTTTTGCCTCTGTCTTCACAAACAAGGTCAGCTCCCAGACTGCTGCACTGGCCAGCACAGTATGGGGAGGAGGTGACCAGCCCTCTGTGGAGAAAGAAGTGGTTCAGGACTATTTGGAAAAGCTGGACGAGCACAAGTCCATGGGGCCGGATGCACTGCATCCAAGGGTGCTAAAGGAGTTGGCGGATGTGATTGCAGAGCCATTGGCCATTATCTTTGAAAACTCATGGCGATCGGGGGAGGTCCCGGATGACTGGAAAAAGGCTAATGTAGTGCCCATCTTTAAAATAGGGAAGAAGGAGGATCCGGGGAACTACAGGCCAGTCAGCCTCACCTCAGTCCCTGGAAAAATCATGGAGCAGGTCCTCAAGGAATCAATTCTGAAGCACTTAGAGGAGAGGAAAGTGATCAGGAACAGTCAGCATGGATTCACCAAGGGCAAGTCATGCCTGACTAACCTAATTGCCTTCTATGAGGAGATAACTGGGTCTGTGGATGAGGGGAAAGCAGTGGATGTGTTATTCCTTGACTTTAGCAAAGCTTTTGATACGGCCTCCCACAGTATTCTTGCTGGCAAGTTAAAGGAGTATGGGCTGGATGAATGGACTATAAAGTGGCTAGAAAGCTGACTAGATCATCGGGCTCAACAGGTAGTGATCAACGGTTCCATGTCTAGTTGGCAGCCGGTATCAAGCGGAGTGCCCCAAGGGTCGGTCCTGGGGCCGGTTTTGTTCAATATCTTCATTAATGATCTGGACGATGGCGTGGATTGCACTCTCAGCAAGTTTGCAGATGACACTAAGCTGGGGGAGAGGTAGATACGCTGGAGGGTAGGGATAGGATACAGAGGGACCTAGACAAATTAGAGGATTGGGCCAAAAGAAACCTGATGAGGTTCAACAAGGACAAGTGCAGAGTTCTGCACTTAGGACGGAAGAATCCCATGCACTGCTACAGACTAGGGACCGAATGGCTAGGCAGCAGTTCTTCAGAAAAGGACCTAGGGGTTACAGTGGAAGGGAAGCTGGATATGAGTCGATAGTGTGCCCTTGTTGCCAAGAAGGCTAACGGCATTTTGGGCTATATAAGTAGGGGCATTGCCAGCAGATCGAGGGACGTGATCATTCTCCTCTATTCAACATTGGTGAGGCCTCATCTGGAGTACGGTGTCCAGTTTTGGGCTCCACACTACAAGAAGGATGTTGAAAAATTGGAAAGAGTCCAGCGGAGGGCAACAAAAATGATTAGGGGGCTGGAGCACATGACTTATGAGGAGAGGCTGAAGGAACTGGGATTGTTTAGTCTGCAGAAGAGAAGAATGAGGGGGGGATTTGATAGCTGCTTTCAACTACCTGAAAAGGGGTTCCAAAGAAGATGGATCTAGACTGTTCTCAGTGGTACTGGATGACAGAACAAGGAGTAATGGTCTCAAGTTGCAGTGGGGGAGGTTTAGGTTGGATATTAGGAACAACTTTTTCACTAGAAGGGTGGTGAAGCACTGGAATGGGTTCCCTAGGAAGGTGGTGGAATCTCCTTCCTTAGAGGTTTTTAAGATCAGGCTTGACAAAGTCCTGGCTGGGATGATTTAGTTGGGGATTGGTCCTGCTTTGAGCAGGGGGTTGGACTAGATGACCTCCTGAAGTCCCTTCCAACCCTGATATTCTATGATTCTATGTCTACATGAGCTGCAGCCACACCCTCTGATCATAGAATCATAGAAGATTAGGGTTGGAAGAGACCTCAGGAGGTCATCTAGTCCAACCCCCTGCTCAAAGCCTTATTGCTCTGTAGACATTCCCGAACTGAGTGTAAAGTGGAAGGGTCTAACTTACTTCACATACTTCTATTCTAAATTTGTCCTTTAAGAATCCCGACAAAGAGAGACATGCCAAAACGTACCTCAGAAATGTTCTGGCATGCAGGGAGGATCACGCTTGTTTGGTGAGGCCTTCCAGTGTCTGACTGAGATTGCATTTAGTAACCTTGATGAAGAAAATCGAGTCTTCATTTCCCCCCCTCCATTTTTGTTAAAATTAGACAGACAATTTCGATCATTTTCTGGGGCAGCTATTTCTTGTGTTTTCAAATCCATTGACTCCACTGACCTACGAAAAGGAAGGGACGGCAAAACCCATAAATGAACATGGTTCAAATGGTGCCATTCCCACAACAGGAGTTAAAGATGGGAGAGGCCCAGGTGCGATCTACAACTTCTTTGGGAGGACCGGGGCTGATCCAGACTGCATGTTTGCTCACAAATGGAATAGTACCCAACATTTCCCACAAATATTCATTCAGCTTTTGAAATCAAGTCACTTTAATCCTGTGAGTGCCCCCTTCTGTCCTTGCTTTGCATGGACCATTCAAGCAGTCCAGTTTATTGGCTCAAAGGGCCCTGCACCAGAAGCTGGGATGCACGCTGAGGTTTTGTGCAAGGAAGTTCTCGCACACTCACCCAGGGAGTGAACAGAAACTACAGGTTAGAGCTTGAACCTGTTGCAGGTGCTTTGTGCCACCCTAGCAACATAAATCAGCTGGAAACACAGAGGTTTTACCCCTTTGGGGAGGTCTCTTGCTTGGGGGAAGTCATCGGGGCAGCCGGTATGGTGCACTTTTCCCAGCACCCCAGGGAGCGTGGGTGAAAGGGAGTGTGGTTAGGCTATCTCTCCGCTCCAGCTGCTGGGACCGCCCCTAAGGGCAGCAGAAAATAAAGCAGCCCTGGCGGGGACCAGACCTAGAATCCAGGCCACCGCAGCTTCCATTTAGAATATTCATGATCAATCCAAACGCCGACGGATCTGAAAGGTATGTTCCCTGACTGCATTGGAATAACGAATCATTCTGAGAAAATGGCACACGGCAGAAAGAGAGACTGGATTAATCAAAGAGATTGTTTCCTGCATATATTTTTTATCAGCTTTGCATTTTTCTAGGGCTTTTATTTCCCCAGCCCAGCTTTAAATATTCCAAACAACGGCGCAGCGACCACTTCCTTTGGGATCCTGATCCTTAAGCCGATGATAAATCACTATCCAGAAGATTTTTTCTTATACACCTCTACCTCGATATAACGTTGTCCTTGGGAGCCAAAAAATCTTACTGTGTTATAGGTGAAACCGCGTTATATTGAACTTGGTTTGATCCGCCGGAGTGCGCAACCCCGCCCCCCCGGAGCACTGCTTTACCGCGTTATACCCGAATTCGCGTTATATCGGGTCGCGTTATATCGGGGTAGAGGTGTATTCAGCCTAAACTCTTCATTTCATACCACGTGGAGTACTTGTTCTTCCTTGTGTCACTCAGAATAACGCCCACCCTTGAAATATGTGTCGACAGATATCAGGTCTCCTCTCAATCCCAACAGCCACCTTTAGCAATTCCTGAGCCAAACTCTATACGTTTAATGTATTAATTTCTTTCCTCACTGTTTGAGCCCTGCAGCCCCTTTCGTAGCTATTCTCTGCACACCCTCCTCTGTGACTCACGTGCATTCTGCACTTTTTAACCTTCACTGTAATCCACCCTTGTATCTTGTGGTCTGTAAGGGCTGGGTCTAAAGCCCGCTGACATCAATGGGGGTCTGCCTGCAATGGGCCTTGAATCAGACCCTAAATGTCATATTTTGAATGAACGAGGAAAGAATATGCAACTTTAGAGAAGCAGCCCCATTTCTTGGGAAGCTTCTGGGTAGAAAGTTTTCTTTGCAGGCTCTGCAGTAATGTCAATAAAGAAAGCTAAGTCTGGACTCTGCCTTCAGCTACACCTCTGCGGCCCCACTGGGGGTTCTGTTTTCGGGATTTGTGAAATGAAACCTACCTACATAGGAGCTGCCAAACTGGATCAGACCAGATTCGCATCTCATCCAGTATAATGTCAATACCTGGCACCAGAAGCTTCATTGGAAGAGGCGAGGAAAACCCTGAAGTAGACGGATCTCGGATAATCTGCCCTTGTGGAAGTTTCTGCGTAACCCCCAATATTTAGAAATTAGTTGAAGGGTTTATACATTTATCAACTCTTTTGGCCAGCTCTTCTCCTGGATTTATCCCTGGTTGTATGTTGCTGTTTAATTTGTCACAGCACCGCTAATCTTTTTTGCTCAACTCATGGCAATTCTTCAACTTTACTACCAGAAAAGGCAGGTGTCTCCCAACATCCTTTGGGGTTTAGACCAATGCAAAGTAACCTCTTAGCTTCTTTGCCATGTTCTTCCTCTTCCTTTGCTGTTACGACTCTAATATGCTTGAATGCTCTCCGAAATTCATAGATGCCAAGGCCAGAAGGGATCATTGTGCTCATCTAGTCTGACCTTGTGTATGACACAGGCCAGAGAACTGCCCCAAAATAATTCCCAGAGCCGATCTCTTAGAAGAACATCCAGTCTCTACCGTGCAAATTTATAGCCCCACAGCCTGAGCCCCATGAGCCCACATCAGCTGAAATGGGACAGCTGCAGATGTTTTAGTATAGTGTACACATACCCTATGGGTCTGATTGCAACTGGTGCAAACCACTACAGCTCTGCTGACATCCATGGAGCTATGGTGATTTACGCCTGCTGAGGATCTGGCTTAATATGTTCCTGGTTTCTGATAGAGACTAGATATACAAATTCTCAATGTCTGGATGGCATTAACTGGATCTATATTGGACACATGGACTCACGAGCTTAAACAAATTAAGTTTACATCTACCCCCAAGCATCAGCAGAACTCTTTAGGTGAAAAATCTCCACCTGGAATGGCATTGTTCATGGACGTGACTTGTGATCTAGCTTCCACACTATGCTAGAAGGAGAGACATCACAACACGTTCTGCACATGTCACGTAGATGCACACACAGACCGGTAATGAGTTTAAAACAAAGACGGTAATGTACTGTACCGCCCCGTGTACAATTTAGATTTAATTTGATGAAATACTATCTAACAACAACATAAAAGTCTGCAGCAAATATATGTGATGTTCACCATAATGAAAGTGTCATTATAAAGTATAATTGATTGTATGTTCAGCAGTCTGCTTTTATGTTTCAGGTCATTAATTGCTGACAGAGGTTACAATGCAGAGGGGATTAGGTGATAAAATTGCATTTTCAAAGTCTACCCTTTCTTTCCTCTGAAGACTGTGGAATTTACATTTACTAAAGCAAAATACTCACCCAAATATCTCAAAGCGATGTGACTTATCGGCAGTGTGCTTTAATGCAGCTGTGTGTAATGAAAACTTGAAATTGAATTTTAACTTAATAAAGTAGATTGTTTTTTAATTGAAATGTTTTTTTCCCCCTCGCCTCGGAACATTACAACTCTTTAATTATGTTTCATTTAAGAGAAGAACAAATAATAATCAATTTATTTTCTGGGGGCACAGTGAAAACCTGTAGTATTTCTTGCTGACTTAAAAAACAACACAAATATTGCAAAAATCTCTTAAAACAATATATTTAAGGGAGCCAGCCATATTGAATGGAAAGATCTGCTTTCTGGAAATAATATCTATATCAGGGCATCATATACACACTATTTCATTACTGTATTTTATCAGAAGTGCAGGATACAATGATTATTGGCCAGGGTGGATGTCCAAATAGCCGCGTTGCATATGTCAGGAATAGGCACCTTGTACAAGAAGGCAACCGATGTGGTTACAGACCTTGTGGCGTGTGGGGCCTTGCAGCGGTGGTAGGAATGGAGCTGGCATAGATCGCGCCAAGGATGGCGTGGAGATCTGCGGTGCAGCGTCTGTGCAATGCACCATAAGGCCAGGAGGTGGCATTCTTGCCTGTCGGACAGAGTCACTTGGTACCGACCACTTTTTCTGTGCTGTTGGTGCCAAGGTAGAGGAGGTGGTCTTCCAGCTGCCCTCCTTCTTACAGCCTGCCCGCGTAGGGTCTGCGGCTTGAACGGGACCGTTGGTACCGTAGGTCCCTGCCGACTCAAAGGTACTACGCCATGGCGCAATCGGTACCAAAGTGGTAGATAGAGTTAGGGAATGTTTCCTCTTTGGACCTGTCTTGGGAGGAGGAATGTTAGCTCTCCTCTTTCTGTGTCCTTTAGAAGACAGGTCCCTTCCCTGCGGGGTGAAGAAGGGGGTGGGGTCTGTCAGAAGCCGCATGCGATGATAGGGTGGCGGGAGAGGTTTGCGAGCCCGGGTCTGAGGCAGGGCGGAGGGCCTTCTCCATTAAGATGAGTTTCAGCTTAAGGTCTCTTGCTTTCCTTGTCCTGGCTGGAAGACTGTGGCAATGTGTGCATTTCTGGGGCTAATGCGTTTCCCCCAGGCACTGGACACATTGTCAGAAATCGGAATTGCCTCACGGCAGGAAATGCACTATTTAAAGCCAGGAGACCCTGGCATTCTGAGGGAAAAACAACCATCTCTTCAGGGGACGAAGTAAAGAAGGATTTTGTTTTAATGGGGAGAAAAAGAAAAAGAAGTAAAGGGGTCTTAGTCAACTAACCGAACGACTCTAAACAACGTGACTAATCTAACGAAACTAATTCAGAGCTAAGCGAGCGACCGCACTGCTGGAGCTTCGACTCGGACCAAGGGCTGTAGAGAAGGAACTGAGAGGGGAGGTGGCCACACAGTGCTAATCAACTGCCGACACAGGCACTAGACGGGGAGAGTGCATGCACAGCCTGACCGGGTACTGCTGTCGAAACTTTCCGATTAGAGGCGCAGGGCGCATAATCACCTAAAGTGGAGCATCCACAGGGACACATCTCGAAGAACTGAACCCTAGTTTCCAAAGTCATAGGCTAGTTTCCTAACTGCTGGACCGTCCTCCCTGTCTCATTTATTTACTCCCCATCTGCCCCCTTTACACTGGAAAAGGGCAGGGGGGGAGGGGAGGAGAAAAGTAAAACAAAGCAAGAGAAAGTGGGAAAAACAGGATGGGGGGCAAGGGTGGGGCTCCTGCTTTCTCTCACTTTTTTTTACTTTTCTGAAAGGTAGGGAAATGGGAAAGAAAGTGTGTGGGGGTGGGGTGGGGGGGAGGGAAGGGGGACCCTAAAACAAGTGTTTTTACCAAAGATGGAAAAAGTAAAAAAAGGACTACATTTTGCCGCTTTCTCTCCCATTTTTAGTTTTTCCACTGTTTCCAGTGCAAAAATCAGAAGACAATTTAAAAAATAAGTCCCCTGCTCTATCTTGCTTTACTTCTTTCCACTTCAAAAGTATAAATACAAAGTTTTAAAAAGCAAAAGAAAGTGCTACTCTCTCTTTAATTCTTTAAAACCTCAAGTGGGAAGAAGTAAAAAGGATGAGAAACTTTGTTTTATCCCCACTATCTCTCTCCCCCCCCCAACTTTTTTCTCATGGGGAAAAAGGAAATAAGCGAGGCAGTGAAAATTGGGGTGGAAAAGTTAAAAATTGGAGAGACAGGTAACAGTCCCACAATTTCAAATGAAAAATTTCAAAAATGCTAAAGACTCGTTGCCTTTTTCAAAAGTTTG
The DNA here is from genome assembly GCF_028017835.1 of Emys orbicularis. NCBI lineage: Eukaryota > Metazoa > Chordata > Testudines > Emydidae > Emys > Emys orbicularis. The sequence continues at coordinate 6,302,044 of NC_088686.1, read as the reverse complement.
TTTTGAAAGTTTTTTAAAGTGAAAAATGAAGTAGAAAGTGAAATTTTTCTGTGAAAATGCATGTTGTCGATTAAACCCCATTTTTTGATGAAAAATCTTTTTCTTGAAAAAATTTCAACTAGCTCTAGATATAAGAAGTTAAGTGAAAAGTCACCTCCATTTTCTGCCACCTTTATGGTGGCCACAGTCCAGACAACTTTCACTTCCATTTCCTAAATATTCCAAAACACCAATACAGAACTTAACTTCATCCAATTGTCAATAACACAAAAGACAATGACAATTAGAATTTGTATCAAGAGATGAGCACATCTGCATGTCACACAGTATGTGCATATGGGAATTTATTCTTCCCTAACCTTGCTGAGTTGACCGTTAAGGTTTTGCATGAGAATGCGAGCTTGATGAAGTTGGGGAAGGAGGGGTCCTTGCTGGCCTTTGGTATCTGCTGGTGAGGGAAGTGAAAGCCTTAAGGAGTGTTGGAGCCAATATGAATATGTCAAGGAATGCATGATAATTTTCCTGTAACTTATTTCAAGGCTGGGTCCTGATGTAACCTGAAGCAGGTTTTCTTTATAAATCAGTACACCCATAGGAAATTAGCTGATATACGGTGACTTTCTTACAACATTTCATCATAATGATTCCAGATTATACATTACCACTGCAACAACTCCGTGCAATAGATTGACAGGGGGCAAAAGGGCAGACTGTGCTAACTTCACTACGGTATATGTCTGAAATCTTTCACTGAGCTATAGCCTGAAGCTCTATAATGTGAGGAGAATGGGAAAATCTTCTCTGGTATTCCAGCAATGGAAGCGATATTATACAAAGCTTCAGGTTCTTGTATGTCATAATATTGCCGCCAAGACCCTGCCAAAAGCTATTTTGTCATTTTAAAAACTATTATTTCGAAGCCCCAAAAGAAAAATACTAAATAGAGACTTGGTAGCAGCTTGGTAGGAAAAAGATGAAGCAAAAGAATAGCTAGCTTTCTTTTTTTCGTCCATAAAGTATTTTGCTATTTTCATTCCAGTTTAGAGGCTGCCTTTGCAAACCCTTATTGATATGCAATGGCCATTCTCAGCCAAAGAACATATTTAATCCTTTCTTAACAAGCACGTACGTCACCAGTTAAATTGACAGCTGATGAGATGGGATTTAGGTGCTTCAAATCAAAGGTGATTACGCATTTGCTCGAGTGTCTAAGCAAACACGGTACGGGATGTGTTTTGAAGGGCAGTTACTACACTGCTTATGGAGTACTCTGGCCTGCAGGGCAGAGCCAGATAACGATCAGTTCAAACAAATGTATTTACACACATGTATGGACGGTAAAATATTGAGACGGTTTTTGTTACAGATTAACCATTGTTAGATACGATCAGAATAACTGCATCTCTAGCTGTCAGGGTAAAGTATTATGATATGACCTGTCTATTTCAGTTGTAGCGAGTCTATTAATATATTGAAACCTGTCTATTAAAGTTAACAGCAGATTTTGTCCCCCACGTTGCCACACACCTGAAAATCCCAGCTGAAGCTTCACATCTCTCCAGCCTCCGGCTTTATCCCCTCCTCTCCACAGGTTTCTGGCTTCTCTTGCCAACACAAGAGCCTCCTCAGAGAACCCTTGCTCTCCACATTGACCTTCAACACACCCTGCTCTTCTAAAGTCTGTTTGTGGGGAGCATAAGGAGGCCCGTTGGTCACCCGTTCCCACTGAGGTATTCCAGGGGGCAGGCAGTCTGCTGGCTTCCTTTCAGCAACGGCTTGGCAAGAAGCTTTGCTGCTGTTGCTGCTACTTATGCGCTCCTCACTGTGTGGTGTGAACAGCCCCATAATGCACTGCTAGCCAAAGTCTTCCTGGAGGGGAGCTTGAGATTCACCGTGAAACCCCAAGCCAGGTAGGCTGTACCTGGCTTCACTACCAATTGTTCGCACAGAGCCTGAGGAGTTACCAGGGAGTTATTAACTCACAGATCTGCAGCCTGTGATAGTCCCAGTGTCTCTGCTGCTTTTCCATCCCTGTTGGTGGGGATGGCTGAGTGGTTTAGCAGCCCCAGAACATAACAAGGCTGAATCTACGTTCAGAGCTTTGATTCTTTTGGCTGGCGGGGTCTGAGGGATGGGGAAGACAGCCTGCTCTGTGGTTGAGCAGGAGAGGAACCCTTTTCATCACTCTCCAGCAAGCCCATGCCTGGTACTGACTGGGACTGAGGGCTGACTGAGGGCCCACTCCAATTCCCATTAAACCAATGGAAGGATTCCCACTGACTGAAATTGAAGCTGGATCAGGCCCTTAAAGAGCAGTAAGGATAGGGCTGGAGGATGCCATTTTTGCAAGAGGAAAGACCTTTGGGCTCTGGAGAACATAAGGAGGGAACCAGGGTGACCAGACAAGAGCTCCTTGCCCCTGAAAAATGCAGCTATTCCTAGTGATGTAGGCTTGATAGCTCACCGCCTTGATAATACAGCGGAGAATGCAGATTCCTAGTCTGAAGCCCATCCAGGTTGACAGGAACCAAAGATCATTATCCTTTGGTGGCTCTTTGACAGCCTGTATGAAATGAATCGCGGGTCTAAATGCAGTTTCATGTGCACCTAAATCCACATCCCAGACACTCCATTGCAGTTTTATACTTTCTTCTGAAGCATCAGGCACTGACCGCAGTACCGGTCTAGATGAAGCATTGTGCTCGATTATTATTTATTACTTGTGTTGAGGCCCAGGAGCCCCAGTCAGAGATCAGGACCCCACTGTGCTAGGTGCTGTATAAACACAGAACAAAAGGGTGGTCCTTCCCCCAGAAAGCTTATAATCCTCTTCTTCTTTATTTATTTATAATATCGGCACACCCAAAGGCTCCAGTTGGGAATCAAGGCCCCGGTTATGCTGTATGGCCATATAGGAAAAGGACAGTGTCTTGCTTTAAAGGGTTCATTGTTTCAGTATATGATAAGGGACAAGGTAGCCGTAACAGAGACCCAGGAGATGGGGATGATCCATTTTGTTGGGAAAGGGCTTTATTTACTGTGAAAAAAATTTGGTGACAACTTTTTCTTTTTTTCCATTTTTTCATACATTTCTTGGCTTCCTTGTCAAAAAGCCAAATTCCAAATTTTTTGGTTGTCCCGATGGCTAGGAAAACCTGAACACTTTTGGCAAAAATGGAGTTTCCCATAAAAAAGCCATTTTGGGTTGAAAACACACTTCAGAGGAACAGTTTCAACCCCCTGTAATGACCAAGTTAAGTCTCAGTTTCAGCACACCAAGTTGCCGAGTGTTTTGTGGGCATCAGGGCAGAAGTAAATCCTAAAGAGGGATTTGAAGGAGGATAATGGAGTGCCTGTACCAGTTTTTATGGAGACATCATGCGTGTTGTTCCATAGATTACTAAAAATTTTCAGTCAAACATCACCAGAGCTACATAGTTTGTATTTAACAAGCAATGACACTCGGGAAAAAAGGTTGGTTTTGAGAGCAGTTTGCTCTGTGTCCCATACTCAGCAATGGCTTCCCATAGAGTCATTACAGTGCAGTCAGGGGAAATGATCACCAATGGTTGAAACAATCTGAGACCAACCAAGGCAAATGATGATAGCCGTTTCTTCCTCCGTGTACAATGGGACTTAAAAATGACCATTCGCAGCTATGAAGGTGTCAGTGTCGAAAAACCTGTTTGAAAGGTTAGGAAAGGGCTACATTGGCGCTGCTACGATTGATGCAGCAGGCATCGATTTAGTGCAGGGGTTCTCAGACATTTGTACTGGTGACCCCTTTCACATAGCAAACCTCTGAGTGCGACCCCCCTTGTAAATTAAAAACACTTTTTAGTATATTTAACACCATTATAAATGCTGGATACAAAGTGGGGTTTGGGGTGGAGGCTGACGGCTCGCAACCCCCCATGTAATAACCTCGTGACCCCCTGAGGGGTCCCAACCCCCAGTTTGAGAACCCCTGATTTAGTGGGTCTGGTGGTTGTTATGCAGGCACTTTAACGCCATGGTTTCATTATACCTACCCGGTGGGCCTGATCCAAAGCCCAGCGAAGAGAGCAGGGTGTCTTTTCATTGACTTTGACGAGTGGTAGAGGAAGAGCTGTATTGTGACACGCTCAGTATTTGCATTCTGGGAAATGGAACGCCGTCTTTTTTCTTGACATTCTCCTTCCGCCTTATAAATATAGCCTTCCTTAAACCTAAACAAACAAGCCCACCAACCCAAAAATGAAACGAGCCAAAAGCCAGGGTATTTCTTCGTTAGTGAGTCACCAGAAAACAGAATCCAAATTGCTTTTGAACTCACTAAGGAGCTTTTGCCTTATGTGTAAACTAGTTAATGTCAAATTAATTCCTTGCCATGGGAAGGGGAGGGAGGCAAGGGAGAGTTTGCCGGTTCTTTGTCAGTGGAGCTGGGGGCAGGTGGAAAGATGCATGCTTCTTTAAAAGCAATTGCATCATGTGGCCAGAGTAGATGCCCTTTGGGGGAGCTTGGTATCTGCAAAAGAGGCTCCGTGTCTCGACGCTGGGCAGGAGCTGTTCTTTGTGGTGAGGGTGTTTGAGGGCTTAATAAACCAGAGCATTGCTCATCAGCAGTGCCCCCCAGTAACCCTCTGCTGCAGTAGAACCTGGTGGCACATGCCATCCCACGTGCACCCTGTAATAAGCCTGTGGAAATGGTAATAATCCTGCTGGCTCCGTCAAACCCCCCTTTTGGAATACCTAATAGCTCCTTCAGCTCTGTTTGCAAGTAGCAGTGTAAAGAAAGTAATTACAGGTTTGGAATGTCCCAGGGGAAATATCCTAGGCCTGATTTCTTAGAATATCAGAAGGTAGAGGCCTAAATCTGATTAAGCATACACTGCCTGATGAATAGGCTCTCTCTGCACAAGAGGATGAATGTATACAATGCCTCCCCCACTGCTGGCATGGGCCTCAGAATTCACAAGAAACCCTGTTTTCAAATCACAGACATTTTACTCTTTCACCTACGGAGGCACAGTCAGGCCATACCTGTATGTCAGGAAGACCTATAAAACCAGCACATATATTTACTGTGAAGGAATTCAGATTGACCACTTTCTTGGTTAACTCAGGGTCATTTCAGAGAGTCTTGTCTAGACACCTTGGCTCCAAGCTAGTGAGACACCTAACTCCCATTGATTTTAATGGAAGCCGGGCATCCAAATACCTTTGACGGCCTGGGCTGAGAGAGTTCCAGGTGGGTCTTCCACCTTCCATCCTTTAGAAAAGCATGGTATTGTCTTTGTGCCAGGTTTTCAAAAATATCCATAAAATCTTAGGGGCATAAGGCCAGAAGGGACCACCAGATGGGAAGGGCTCTGAGTTACTACAGAGAATTCTTTCCCAGGTGTCTGGCTGGAAGGTCTTGCTGATATGTGTCTGGCTCTGTGGATATGATATATTTTGACTTTAGCAAAGCTTTTGATGCGGTCTCCCACAGTATTCTTGCCAGCAAGTTAAAGAAGTATGGATTGGATGAATGCACTATACAGTGGATAGAAAGCTGGCTAGATTGTCGGGTTCAACGGGTAGTGATCAATGGCTCAATGTCTAATTGGCAGCCGGTATCAAGCAGAGTGCCCAGGGGTTGGTCCTGGGGCCGGTTTTGTTCAACATCTTCATTAATGATCTGGATGATGGGATTAATTTCACCCTCTGCAAGTTTGCAGATGACACTAAACTGGGGGGAGAGGTAGATACGATGGAGGGTAGGGATAGGGTCCAGAGTGACCTAGACAAGTTGGAGGACTGGGCCAAAAGAAATCTGATGAGGTTCAACAACGACAAGTGCAGAGTCCTGCACTTAGGATGGAAGAATCCCATGCACCGCTACAGGCTGGGGACCGACTGGCTAAGCAGCAGTTCTGCAGAAAAGGACCTGGGGATTACAGTGGATGAGAAGCTGGATATGAGTCAACAGTGTGCCCTTGTTGCCAAGAAGGCCAACGGCATATTGGGCTGTATTAGTAGGAGTATTGCCAGCAGATCGAGGGAAGTGATTATTCCCCTCTATTCGGCACTGGTAAGGCCACACCTGGAGTATTGCGTCCAGTTTTGGTCCCCCCACTACAGAAGGGATGTGGACAAATTGGAGCGAGTCCAGCAGAGGGCAATGAAAATGATTAGGGGGCAGGAGCACATGACTTATGAGGAGAGGCTGAGGGAACTGGGGTTATTTAGTCTGCAGAAGAGAAGAGTGAGGGGGGGATTTGATAGCAGCCTTCAACTACCTGGAGGGGGGTTCCAAAGAGGATGGAGCTCGGCTGTTCTCAGTGGTGGCAGATGGCAGAAAAAGAAGCAAGTTGCAGTGGGGGGGAGGGGGGGCGTCTAGGTTGGATATTAGGAAACACTATTTCACTAGGAGGGTGGTGAAGCACTGGAATGGGTTGCTCAGGGAGGTAGTGGAATCTCCATCCTTTGAGGTTTTTAAGGCCCGACTTGACAAAGCCTTGGCTGGGATGATTTAGTTGGGGATTGGTCCTGCTTTGAGCAGGGGATTGGACTAGATGACCTCCTGAGGTCACTTCCAACCCTAATCTTCTATGATTCTATGATATGCTCAGGGTCTAACTAATCACCATATCTAGGGTTGGGAAGGAATTTTCACCTGGGTCAGATTGGCAGAGACCCTGGGTTTTTTTTTTTTTTTTTTTTTTTGCCTTCCTCTGCAGCATGGAGCGCGGGTCACTTGCTGGTTTAAAGTAGAGTAAATGTCGGATTTTCTGTAACTTGAAGTCTTTAAGCCATGATTTGAGGATTTCAGTAACTCAGACTGAGGTTAGGGGTCTATTTCAGGAGGGGATGGGTGAGGTTCTGTGTGCAATGTGTAGCATGTCAAACTAGATGATCATGATGGTCCCTTCTGGCCATAAAGTCAATGAATCTGTATGGCGATCAGTTAGACCCTGAGAGTGTGAGCAAGAACCAGCCAGTTAAGCACCTAAGAGCAAGAATTCTTTGTACCAGCTCAGAGTATCTGCCCATCCCACAAGCAACCCTGGCATACAATCCCACTCATAAATTTGTCAAGCTCTCTTTTAAAACCAATTCAGTTGTACTGTAATACTCACTTTTAGAAATCTAGAAGGATTTATTGGAGCACTCCAAGTAACAACTCCAGCATACCCATGCAGAACTTAAATCCTTCCTACCTTCCCCAACTAAATAAACAACATAATATCAAAACAAAGTGACTTAATGTTAAGATAAAGACACAGCACCACCTATTGCTGGAAGTACTGTCTGCACGGATCATTACAGAGTTCAGGTGCCTAAAGATGCAGATAGGCCTTTTAAGTACCTCTTAAAATCTGGCCCTTGGTACATACATGTCAACACTAGCTCATCTGAGGCCTGCTCCAAAATGCATTGAAGTCAGTGAGAGTGCGTCCCGTGACTTTAGCGGGGTTTGAATCTCAGACCCCGGTACTCATTACGTATGCAGAGTCCTCAGAGAACTCTGGCCGGTGGTCGCAGTGGTCCCTAAAAATAGAAGGAGGAGATTAAAAAGGGTAGAAACAAGAAAAAAATAGAAGAGTCAGACAAGCTGAAGCGGCTTTCAGAGCCAAGCCAGGCTGACGCTGATAATTTCTTCAATCCTTTACAAAAGGCACAGATGATATTTCATGAGGATGCAAATGCTAATATGCAGTTAGAAGCGATTTAAAGTAATGCTGTAATGGCCTCAAAGCCTTTGCTTTTTAATCGCTAAATATGCTCAGACAAACACAGTCGGCTGGTAACCTTCCTTTCTGGTGCTGCTCTTGCTGTCTTAATGCCCAGTCTGCTTTCAGCCAGCTTCTCAAACCTTTTACCAGGATGTGTGAGGATTGCCCCTCCCCACCCTGTGTGCAACCCTGGATCAGACCTTTTGAATTCAGAGTGACATTTTGTGTCTCCTTTCTTCCAATTTTCTTTCAGAGGCCTCTGGATCATCAAGTTTTGAAGGCAAGCTTGACAGATATTAAAATGTGTCTGCAGTCAGTATACAGAAACTCTCCTCAGCCGTAAGGAATATTAACCCACAGCATCAAAGTGCACTTTCAAATCACATTTCTGATACCCAGGTACTATTTTTAAAACCTACCAGCTCTTGGAACTCTTCCAAGTCTCACAGAACTTTCATGACCAGTTTCAATCAAGAGAACAGATGTTTTTGTAAAGAATATTCTCTCCCCCCATTGTGCGGTTTGCTTGAGGTCTGCTGTGCCGACTGTCTGCACAGAGCGGCGGGTCAGAACCGGATTACCAGAAAGCAGAAGTAGGGCTTGTTCTGAAGCAGGAGCAAGGCTGGAACAGGATCAGGCAGGGTGGTCCATCATGCAGCCTTGCTGGCTTATTAGGATGTCAGGAGACTGAGCAGTCACGGCTGCAGAGTCTGACTCCTGACAGTAGATGAGCTCCCACTCACATTGGGAAACATTAAGAAAGGGATAGATAATAAAGACAGAAAATACCATAAATCCCTGGTACACCCACATCTTGAATACTGCAGGCAGATGTGGTCGCCCCATCTCAAAAAAGATACATTGGAATGGGAAAAGGTTCAGAAAAGGGCAACAAAAACTATTAGGGGTATAGAACAGCTTCCATAAGAGGAGAGATTAATAAGACGAGGACTTTTCAGGTTGAAAAAGAGATGACTAAGGGGGGATATGATAGAGATCTCTAAAATCATGACTGGAGAAAGTAAATAGGGAAGTGTTATTTATTCCTTCTCATAACACAAGAACTAGGGGTCACCAAATGAAATTAATAGGCAGCAGGTTTAAAACAAACAAAAGGAAGTATTTCTTCACACAACGCACAATCAACGTGTGGAACTCTTTGCCAGAGGATGTTGTGAAGGCCAAGACTGCAACAGGGTTCAAAAAAGAACTAGATAAGTTCATGGAGGATAGGTCCATTCATGGCTATTAGCCAGGATGGGCAGGGATGGTATCCCTAGCCTCTGTTTGCCAGAAGCTGGGAATGGATGACAGGGGATGGATCACTTGATGATTACCTGTTCTGTTCATTCCCTCTGGGACACCTGGCACTGGCCACTGTCAGAAGACAGGATACTGGGCTAGATGGACTGACCATCTAGGTCTGACCCAGTATGGCCGTTCTTATGTTCTTATGCAAAGGAGTGATACTGCCTTCTTTGGACTGTTCGTGGGAACGAGTGCTGGCCAACATACATAATGGGTGCACAACCTAGACCTAAGAGGACCTGATCTCTACTGAACTCCACAAAGCACTAAACTACCAAATCAGCATGTTATGTGTGTCTTAATGGGACCTTTGAACATCTGTAAAATGGGATGATAATCATTCCTGTGTCTGTCTAGCCTATTGAGGGTGCCATGGGTTTGAGTCCGGGATAGTCTCACTCTCTGTGTACATCATAGAAATGTGGGGCTGGACGGAACCTTGAAAAGTCGTGAAGTCCAGCCCCCTGCACTGCGGCAGGACCATGTAAACCTAGACCATCCCTGACAGGTGTCTAACACAATAGATCCCCGATCTTGACTATTACCTGTAGGCGCTATTGAAATACAAATAACAAATGAAAATACAGTAGAACCCCATTTATCTGAGCCTCCATTATCCGGCTCTCCATATCAACCAAACAACCAGCGCGCACACACAAATGTGGGAAATTCACATCACCTCCATGGCAACAGTACTGTAACCGCCGCATCTTTTCAGCCTTGTAAAATGACCATGAATTCTAGCATTAATGCTTTGTAATGATGATCATTTTTGCATTTAAAAAAAAATTGTTCTGTTTGTGATGTTAGGTGAAAACAAGCTAAATAGAACTGGTGCCTTGTGTAACACTAAACAGACTTTGTAGACGGTCCCTGTTAGGAGTGCTAGAGACAGCGTAGGATTCAGGCCTGTATTTTTGCCAGAGATAGAATTTTCGGTCTTGTTTGCCCGTTTGATTCTTGATACACTTATATTCTTACTAATATGTGTGAACAAAGGACAAAGACATTGTGAATGTTGCTTCGGCCTAGCCAGATGGGTTTGTTAGTACAATGGGGACAGATAAGAGCGGTTAAAGTGTTGCTGGGCATGGTGGGAGTATAACATACGAGAGCACACTTGAAGACTGCCTCAACTCCTATCTCAAGGCAAGGTCAAGCAACCAGTCTAGAGGGGCAAGTGGGAAGGAGGGAAGGTATAAAACACTAAAAGGCCAAAGAAATGCCTGTCCCTAACCGTAGCACAACCTCACTCCTTACCCCTCCCATGGGATACAAAAGAGGTGGGACAAAGACCCCAGACTCATGACCCCCCCAAAACGGAACATGACCATAAGTTGTAAAGGGTGGGACTGAGGGCGTGCATTTCACCTATAATTGTGCCTGCTAAGGATGGGGGGAATGGGACACTGGGAAACAAGGCTCTGCAGTGTCAGAGTTATGGGCATGCTTGCCGGAAACGAACCCCAATAAACATCACATTGCCTGCACTTTGGACTTCTGGGCTTCTGCTTTCAGTCTGCGTGACAAGAACCAGGGGAGGGGGGTAAAGGGAAAGCCCTCTACCAGTCCCTATAATGTTCACAGTTAAAGAGTAAGGAGTGTAAAAATGATCAAGCCAACTTTTTAAAAACTCATGTCGGTGTTCCTGTTAATGAATGAACAAAATATTGTTTGCAAGATCTAACAGTTTGTATATTCTGTTAAGTAGATAAGAAGGGGGGTATGTTTTAATGCTTTTCCAGGAGGGGGTCAGCAACTTTGCATCTTAAAATAACGGATAGAAAGCTCTGTGTCCATTCTCCTGATTATCTGAATTTTTGATTATCCAATCTGGCCCCGGACCTAATTGGATTGGATAAGAAGGGTTCCACTGTAATAATAATCTCTGAGCTAATACCAAAGAAAATAAGAACAGACTGATGTACTGAAAGATCCTGGCTTGACATCTATTTGTTTCTTTATTACCTGTATCAGTTGTGAGGGGTCAAAAATTAGTGATTAGTTTAATTTTCAGGGATCAGTGCAGTAGTTAATTGTATAATGGATAATTAGCCCTCTTAGATGCTTCCATATTCCGGGATTTTATGTAGCCATCATCTTCGATCCTGCTAGTAAGTACCTCTGGTTTGCTTTTATTTAAAAAAAAATCTTCTGGCTAACAAGACATTTTACATAGTGAAATGGCTGAAGGAGAATTTTGCATCAATAAGTGGAATGAAAGTATTGGGCTGGTTGAAATGATTACAGCAGCAAGACACCAGTGTGATTGAAAAACACTGAAAGGCAAAATCTAGATTGAAATTCAAAGTGCTACTTTAGTTTCAGAATTCTACTTGCTGAAATTCAGGATGGGTTCAGGAGAACAAAATATCACCAATCCCGTGAAGCCAAAGGTAAACACAGGAAGAAAATGATTATCCTGAGTTTACAGACTATAATCAAGTTCAAATTTACCCAGGTGCAGAGTAATATAATTGGGGATTTGGGTGATTCCAATTGCTAATAGCTTCTTTTACAGACAACCTCTCTCTTTAGAAATGTGATTAAGTGGGAATAAGGACTAGTTGTGTTTAATTAAAGTAAAAAATGAAGACTGAGAAGTAATTGAATTCAAAATATTTCACTGCAGAAAGAACACTGAGCGTGGATTGCTTTTACAACGTGCATATGATCATCTCTCATCTTCTGAAGTGCCTAAAGGCTCACTTGATTGTAGCTAACACCCTAGAACGGGGAGTAGGCATGGCTGGGGTAAGAATACCACAGCTGGAATTCCACAGAGCAGCCTCAATAGGATTTATATAAGAAGTAAATTTATGAGCCACGGTGTAAGGAGGTCAATGAAAATGCAGATGCAGAAAACTACATTTGCACATGGGAATAGGGATTTGCATCCTCTGGAGTCTTGCACTGGTAAATGCATGCACCCATAAATATTGTTAGTGTATTTTCTGAAGCCCTTTGGAAAATTTGGCCCTCGAAAATTTGGCCCTCAATGTCTAATAGAAATGCTGGCGAGGATTCACGTTACTATTGATAATGTTTCTATAGTTTGTGCATTTGCGTAAAACTAAAAACCCCTTGCAAGATTGCCATCCAAAGTCAGACAGCATAGCCACTGAAGGAAATGAATGGCCAGATCTACAATGGCATTAAAAAATGAAGTGCGACAAGGTCTAGCATGACGAATGCTTCCTTAAGTCAAATACAGCATTTCCTCGGGTTCACAGAGTATCATCCTGTCTGTTGCTTTAAATAGAAACAATACAAATTTGTAAGGGTGACGCATCTTCAGAGTTATATTTCCTGCCTCGGCACAAAACACAAATTCTGCTACTTGTTAAAGTTATTCACTTGATGCAGACTGGCTGAATTGCACAGCAGTTTCAATGACATCCATTAAACCTCGATAGAAGGTTGGGAACAGCAGTTAAAAAAGGCTTTTCACTTTTTAAATTTAACTTATGTCCTTTGAGAATCAGTCATATTTTACGCCTGAATTTGTTGCATGGAATATTTCAACTTAAAAAACTAATAGTGTGCCTGAGAGCCTGGGAGTTCTTCTTTAACTCCTCCTGTGCCGCTGGTGTGAACATATCAATCCGTCTCTGGATTCAAATACCTCTTTTGTATTGGTTCCCAGATTTCTCTGACTCTGAGAAAATTATTTCCCGTTATCTCTTTCTCTTCTTGGCTCAGCCCTCAGATCCCCCTTGCAGCTCACTCATTCTTTTACTCCAGTGTCATCGATAGCTACTCGATCTTACTCAACAGCTTTGGGTGGTTGCCAAGGACTGTCTGGAATTCAAGACAGGCTGCCTTGCGTGTTCTTAGAAAGTAACTGTTCCAGCTCAGGAGATACAACTTTTGATTTGGTTGGTCTGACTGGAGGATAGGCCACCTCTGGTCGGGTCAGGACTTTACTTTTGTACTGGTTCCCTTTTAAGTCTTTTGGCTGCATATAATTGTGAAGCTATCAGAGAGTGGACTGATATCTCAGGGAATCTTGCCCCATCTCTACACCTAACCATACACAGGAATTCTAGCAGCCCTCTATGTTTGCTAACTTGCTTCTGAATGTTCCTGAGCCAGTCCAGGCTGGGACTTCCCCTTCCAAAGAAAACATTAGCTTTTAGTGCAGACGTTAGCAAAACAGCCTTCTTCCGCTCAAACCATCTTCTCGTCTTCATTCTTTCTCTAGAGTCCCTTTTTTCTCCTGAGCCGGCCAAAGTTTGAGACAGAGAGATATGTTTTGTAAAGAAGCTGAATTAGTCGTCATACCCTTAGGTCAGTAATCAGGGCCAGATGCTGCATTCATTGGTGCTTCACTGATATATGTCAGCTGAGTATCTGGTCATCGGTCTATAGCTACCCTCTTAAAAGGGTTGTGCTTGGAATAACAGTAAGTAGGAGTTCATACGGGAGTTAGAAAAAAGCCCAGCAACTGAATTTATAAGAGCTTAACTGAATGGCATGAACTGGAGAGAAAATTCCTTGCTCCAGCAAGAAACTCTTCACCAGGGCATCAGTTGACACCGGGGTAGAACCTACAAATGCACTTTAAACACATTGCCTCATCAGAACATAGTCTCCCTAGCACATCATACCACGAAGGCAAGCATCACCTTGGACTCCCTCCTCAAACCTTCCCCCTCTCCAGCCTCCACCTCACTGCCTGCCCAGGATCTCACTGATTTCTCCAAGGAGAAAACCAACAAATTACTTTCCTCGGGTCACCTTCCCTTCCCACTTCCCCTCCTACAGGGACTCACACACACAGTTTTATTTAGCGAATAGACCAAATTCTATACCAGTTATAACTGCTCATGAGTTCATTAGAGGTAGATAGGTTTCCTCAAGAGCAGAATTTGGCCTGGTGAAAACAATACATAGATTACAACAGCACTCAGGTACTATATCTGTATGTGTGATGATCTATTCTCAATACACAATGTCGCATTTACACTTACAGGTGGTGCATTTACCAACTTTCTATCCCTTTAAGAGAAATCAGTGATCCAATGGCATCTCCTATTTTAGGTATAGGGAATACCTCCAGCAGGTAGAAACTTTCAAAATGGAAGAAACGCTTGATATGCAGCCACTGTAATGTAATGTTTGTAAACAGAGTCCCATCACATTTTTTAGTTCGGCCAACAAAATCATCTCCAGCCTGGTGTTCCTTGTTTGCCAAGTTCTTCAGCCGTAAGCCTAAGATTCCTGTAACAGCAGAACTCAGTCTAAGACCAAAAGCCTAGTTTTAGTTATTTCTTGTCAGTTTGCCAGCGAGTCGCTGTTTAAAGTTAGCTGGATAGAAAGATTTGAGTCAGAGGTGGTGTGCGTCTACACAGTGTAAACGTTTGTCTCTGAAATGTCTTTCCATTGTTGCATTTTGTTTGCATTGAATTGGTGGAAAGACTCAGTGTTACAATTTCGGAGATTTTTCATTCCATAGACCAGTGGTTCTCAAACTAGGGCCGCTGCTTGTTCAGGGTAAGCCCCTGGAGGGCTGGGCCGGTTTGTTTACCTGCTGCATCCGCAGGTTCGGCCGATCGCAGCTCCCAGTGGCCTTGGTTCACCGCTCTAGGCCAATGGGGGCTGTGGGAAGCGGCGGACAGTACGTCCCTCGGCCCGCACCACTTCCTGCAGCTCCCATTGGCCTAGAGCGGTGAACCAAGGCCACTGGGAGCTGCGATCGGCCGAACCTGCGGATGCGTCAGGTAAACAAACCGGCCCAGCCCTCCAGGGGCTTTCCTTGAACAAGCGGCGGCCCTAGTTTGAGAAGCACTGCTAGATTGTGCCCATAATTATGATTCACGAATTGTTCTAATTCCCGTTTCTCTCAAAGCAGCGGCATAATGCTGATGATTAAGGAGAAGAGTTTACAGAGCTCTGGATAATAGTACATAATTCAATTATACATTTGAGTCAGATTAACTCTTTCCTTATTTCCCCCCTGAATAAGTGTGATATATCAAGCAAACATGCTTGTGATGGGCGGGTAAGTCCTATGTGAATATTTCATCCTGTCTCCTTTTGGTTTGGCAAGGCCTGAGGAAAGGTAGGCCTGTATTTGTAGCATTGTAGGTCTGGGAATGATGAGAGGCAGGTCTCTGTTGACTTCCCAGCCATTTAGAGGAACATCTGAGGTTCAGTCTGAGGTACTACGCCCCTGGAGTCCACTTGCTGTGAAGAGCTGTAAAGAGCCAGGGTCATATCTTCAGCTGGTGTAATTTGACATAGCTTCACTGGCTTCTCTTTGTCACTCTGCCGATGGCCTGCTGTGAGAACATGACCAAGTTACTTCCCCTTCTCTGTGCCTGTGTCTCTCCACCCACCCCTTTGTCTGTTTAGATTGTTTTTGGAGGCAGGGAATATGTCTCCTCCTATGTGCCTGTTTAGGCTCAGCTCCACGGGGCCCTGATCTCACCTGGGGTCTCTACGTGCTACTGTCACTCAAATTAATAATAATAAAAATAATTAATTGCCACACACCCATTACAATTCTATAGTGAAACAATCCAGGGTCAAACCAACCCACCCAGCAGCCATCCTGCTGCAATGTCTTTCTATCGTGGCTCTATTACAGGCTCTTTTTGAGCCAACTTAACCCATGTGCCTGATGCTATAATACACCCCACCAGACGAGTTAAACTAATGAGCAACCCTCACCCAATACGGGGCACCCATTCCCACCCCAGAGAGAACACACGGGTGAATGAGTCCTGAAGTGGGAGTGTTGGTTCTGAGGAATTCCCTGGCGCTCTTGAAACGTTCCCTCCGAAGCTGTCCGTGTAGCCCAGAGCTCGCTTGGGGGCCAAGTCTGCCACCCTTACTCACGTTGAGTGAGTGCCTTACTCCGGCCGACCCATTGTGCTCTCGTAGGCTCCGCAAGGAACGAGGTGCAGCTAGGTGAGAGTGAGGGTATCAGAGTCTGGCTGTGAGATCTGCCTCAGATTCTGAGCAGGTGTAACTCAGCCTAGCCCAACTGGAGTCAGTGGAGCCACAGTGATTTGTAGCTGCTGAGAATCTGGCCCCTCCGGAGTAAGACTGGCAGACTCAAGCACCAGAGTCCAGATTCCGCCACCCTTACTATCATGGAGTCCTGACTCCATGAATACTCCCATTGAAACCAACGGGGCTGCTGGCCCGGTAACATGTTACTCAAGCTCAGTAATGGTGGCAGAATCTGGCCCTTTGTAAGGTGTAAATAGCAAGGGACCAGATTCTATTAAACTTGCTCAGGATCTGACTTCCTGAACAGTCCCATCAATCAGTGATGCTACGCGTGGAACAAGGGACTACTCAGAGTGAGTGAGGGTGGGAGAATCTTTCTTTAGGTGCGGAGTGGGGTCTAGCTCCATAGATGGCTTTGGCTACTCTGCAAGATCCCTCACGTGCTCTTTTAATTCTTCATTCTCTCATTTGGTACCTACAGGTGGCTGTGAGATAGTCGTGAGGCATCTTCATAACGGAAGTCAGCTGATGTCAATAGTGGTGGGTGTCATTGGTGTGAAAGCAAGGAACAGTGTGGAGCAGGGCTAGCGTGAGTGGAACCTCATGGTGGCAGGAAAGAGAAACTTTACGGTCAAAGCCACTATTCCCACCTTTTATGTGTATAAGAATTCATTGGTAGATGGAAAGAAAAGATGAAAGCTCTTTAAAGTTTTCTGTTATATTGCCTATTATACCCACAAAGGAACATTCTAAAAATCATTGAAGTCTGGGAAGGAAATTTCTCCATACTCGTTCAATGTGTTTCCAAGTAAAAGCCAAGCAGCATGACTTTATAGAAGCTTGGAACTAGAGGAATGCATTTATAGCACTTGTACAACATTGACTGAAGATGCCCTCCCTTCCTTTGTGTTTTGCCTGATCTTTCTTTTGTCCAGCTAAAATACTTATGTGTCTTTCACCCTCATAAGCATTGGAATTCACAGTAGTCTGAAATTTGATTTTACACTCAGTAGCCCACAAAATAAGACATGAAAGATGATTGGAAGGCTTCATCTTTCTGAAACCTCTCTAATATCAGTTAAGACCATGGCATAAAGTAAGGATGAAATTCCACCTATACTCTGAATCTACTTGGTTTTGTGGTTTAAGTCAGATCCCTGAAGTTATTTAAGAGAGAATGTTCATGCCAAAGAAATATGCAATACAATAAATGGCTTTTGTGGGGCCTTAAACACACGGGAAAGCTGAGACATAACCACAAAAGTTGTTTGTTGTGAGTCCACTCCCAACCCAAGTTCGTAATTGCTAATATACAACAGGATAAAGGAAGATCAAGCAAAGCAAACATATTTAAATAAAAAAGAAATGTATCTTTTTTTTGCCTCCTGAGGCTTTGAAATTCCTATGCCACTGATTTTTCAGACTTTTCATCGATATCACTTTGAGGGTGAAGAACTCATGGAAAAGGGATGATGGGATTGAACATGGAGGATCAAAATTCCAACTCTATAAACTGCAAATGAAAATTCCACATTTGTGCATGCGGGTGCATACATGTACCTTTTCAGATGCAAATATTTTGCACTGAAGTGGCTGCTTACACATGCAAGGAACTGCATGTAAGTGCAAACACAAGGCTGTACATATAGTTTAGGAAGCTACTTTTGAAAACTTGACATATGGCATCAATAGGGACTTTAGTGTTGTCTGTGAGATGAAAATATTGGTTTTCCCCAGGGCTTTGATTGATGGAATTACTTCTTTGTTCTTTCAACTGAATATTTTTCTAGTTTACTACATAATAGTCACATTTACTCTGATTATAAGGACCAGGATATACTAAATTCTAATGGAACGATAGCTGCAAAACTCACATAAGAATGTTTTATCGCTGATACTATAAAGACTGCTCTATACTGTTGATATTTTTATACTCTGCAGACCGCTTTAGAAGATTAACAGAAACCTCTATAAAACACTCTTTAAATTAAATATTGCATTTATTTTAACAGCTTCAATCCGCGCTTTCCTGCAACATTTCAAGAATAAAACTAATCTGAGGATGTATACATGGCTTCCAACCCATAAAACTCATTTTTCATTATTTCCCCAATCTCATAATGTGGAGTTTTGTTTATCTACAACGCAATCCATTTTAGCAAAAGGCCTGACATTTAAGTGGCTGTGCTGACTGCAAACAAACATATAAAGAAGTTCATAAGCATATTAATAAGGTTGATGTAAGCAAATTAATGTAGAGTTACTGGAAACCAAAATGGGTTCTCCCAAAGAAACTTTGCTAAAGATACGTATTTTATAACTAAAAAACATTTTTCTCTTCCCTACTGAATATTTTTCAAAGCAATATAGCTTAGATCCCTCCCGTTATATTGTACTAATGTACACTATGATCACAATATGTCTTATCAATATACCAGTCACCTTAAACTCAAATTATGATAACCCTTTTTCTAAACCAAATGAAAAAGTCTGTTTCACAACTATATCCCCTGATTGGACCTAACATGGATTATTATGAAAGGTGGGAGGTCTGAAAAAATGCTTTTTCTGTTGTGATAGCAAAGTGAGCCTTAAAGATTTAAATTGTTCTAAATATAGATAGTTAGAACTCACAGCAAAAAAATGCATTTTTCTAAATGGATTCCCAAAGTCTCCAAAGCAACCGGGGTGGATATCAATATGTAACAGAGGAGACGTGTAATCTGGGTTTGCTCATCAGCATTACACACAAGAAAACATTGGGCTATAATGGTTTGTAACTGACAGCTTGGTTATGCATCAGTGTGTTAGTACTGGATTGGATTGGAGAATTGATGGTGAGATCCCATGTTTTCTGCAAACTTCATCATCTTGGCTGAACCTGCCTGGGGAATGTTTGTTTTAATCATCTCTGCTCCCATCTTTACATGAACATCAACCAGATTTTGATAGACCCATAGCTTTCATGGTTTACAACTTTTCCTGGCTATTTCTCGCAGCTAAAAAGTAGCTGGAGATACACGAAAGCTAAAGAGAAGAAAAGTGACTTTAGTGGAAATATTCAGGCCCCCTCGGACCTTTAGTAATGAAGCAACAACTAGCTGTTCTGAGGACAGCTGTCACTCATTTGGTGGGCTGCCCAGTGAACTGTTGTAAATAACCATGTTCCCCAATGCTCTGCTTGCTAGAACTAGCCTTTACTGCTCTCATAAGCTTCTTTCAACACTGCAGGCAGAAGCCATTGCTGCTACCAGCTGAATTTCCCCGGTATAGTACATATTACAGGGTCTTCTCTACAATGATGTTCTGAAAAGCTAAGGGAAGTGGATGTTTTAATGGAGCGGTATGCAGCATTAACACAAGTTGTTAAGCTAAGGCCCAGATCTTAAATTACAGCCAAGTAAGCTGGACTCTGCATGCAAAATTGGCCTTTTCCTCACCAAATCCTGAGCTTGCTCTGTGTCGGTCCAGTTCCACAATAAGTGCAGCTGGCTGTAGACAGCCCCATGAGGGCGATCTGGCAGCCAGAGATCAGCAAGGCATAGATCCACCCTGGCCATGCTCGCTATCCATGGCCACACCCCTTTTATAGGCTGCAGTGCCAGCTCTGTAACACGGGAAGATCCCACTACCTGGGGTAGTCTTCCCATGGCTGACTTATGCCAGTTTTTGATCCATAATCCACTTCTGGTGTGGTACAAAGGAGTTACACCAGAGGCTCAGGCCCAGTATCTTCGTCATAGGTGCTCATCTGGCCCATTAGCAAAAGACAAATAGGTACAAAGAAATACACAAGAGAATAATTGTTGTCTAGCACACTTGAATGGACTAGCTATTTATCACATATTTCTCTTAGCACTAGACAGGAAACATGGTATAATGGATTCTCTGTCATATGTTAGATAGATAATACACTTCTGGGAACTGGTTTAGAGGAGGTGATTATTGTTCTGTCAACACCATTTGCTTTAGGAAGTGCCATATTGTTTCTATGGAACAATTTTCTTCCTTTCTTCCTTTACTCAGATTAAAAATATTGATTTCCTTGGGAAGCAAGGGTTCTTCAGACAGTGATTGTTCTCAAGCATAACAGTTGTAGATCTGTTGGTACGGTCGCATTGTCACAGATGTGATATTCTATGCTATTAAGCTGGGGGAGGACAGTGAAAAGCATCAAGGACATTATGCCATCAACCCCAAGGTAGTTCAACATAAATAATTGTGTTTGAAATCAACAAAATGAGGCATTAAAGTCTTTTCCTTGTGTTGTCTCTTTATATTGAGAAAATGAAGTGATAGTAAAGACAGAGTTTATCCCACTGGGTATATTTTAAAAAATATTTTTATTGGCTTATCGTAGAAAAGGTAGGTGAGAAATTTCCAAACAGATGCTGTTCGTTGTCCGACTTGGATACATTTATGTTGAAATAGATGTGTTACTGCAAAGTGGTGCATTGACAAGAATGAATCTCTTGACTTCTAGGCCATTTATCACAGTTTTCTCTAGATGTAAAGATTTCAAGGAATTCCCAGGGCACAATAAATGCAAAGATGTATAGGCTGGTAGTATCACTAAGACTAAAGATAGAGTAGAATGGAATTAGAATAGATCAGGTCATTAATAATATAATACTGTTGCTCCCTTTTGACCCAAGCAGCTAGTCATAATTCGGACCCTATGGATGTTCCAGTTGGAAGTAGAAATTGATGGAGTCTGGTATATTCTTTGATGCAATCTTGTTTATTAGAAGGAATGTACAGAGTCCTGCTTCTCTGAACACAGGAGAAACCAAAAACAAAAGAGCAGTTTGTTAGCGGACAGCCCCAAACCTCGTTAGGAAACAGACCCAAATGCGCTCTTTCTAGCTGTTTTCAGGGTCAAACTGTGCTCCTCAGAGACTGCTCCTGGGCTTCCTTGTTTTTTTCATCTGCCTCTCTCTCTGTTCTTGCCTGTTCTCAGTTTCCGTGTGTTCTGCCTTCCCTAGCACGCTGATACGCACATTCCTCACAAAACCCTTTTGCCCCCTCCATCCGAACTCCTGAGTGGGTTCACAACCCCTGCTTCCCTCAGGCGGCGGGCTTCTGCTCGACTCATCCTGAGGATTATGGTCATTGAAAAGTATGTTCACGCCCAATTTGAAACAGCTTTTAACTCAACCCAGCTCGCGACAACACTACTGGATTCTGCCTCCTTGTGCATGTTACAATGCACCTTACTCAGAGATTAGGCCCATTGATTTCAATGGATTTACGAGTCCAGTAAGGCACTAGTCAAGCTGAAGGCAGAAGGTGGCCTCAGACTTGGAAAGACTGTATTTAAGGGAGAGGCCATGGTCTAATGCTGTGAAATTGGGACTCTGGGACCCCTGAGTGGTGGTGCTTGCACAGCCCTATGCAGGTTAGACATGTTACACAGCATTGGCAGCAGCGAGGAGAAGCGATGCTGGCCACCCCACTGCCCACTCAGGTTCGTCCCCCCATGGGATTGGCATTGCACCCCCCGTACAGGACTCACGGGCCACAGGGCCAAACCTGAGTGGGCGATGGGGTAGCCAGTGCTGCTCCTCTTTGCTGCTGCCATGGGGGCTGGCTCCTGCCACAGGGCTCCCCACTAGGGGCCTGCCCGGCCTTGCCAGGCTTCCGGCAGTTTGCGTTCCCTCTCAAGGATGGGGCCTGACACTCAATCTGGGAGCGCTGCGCTGGAAGATGGCGTGGACTAGGCAGGCAAGGTGCTGGGGCCAGTGACCGCAGTGGGATGGCTCCACAGGGACTGACATGGGGAAAAATAATCTGGGGGCCCCCTGGCTCCCAAGCACTGACATGGATCGTCTCTGTCGCCTTGATTTGCAGATGTGCTCAGTGTTACAGATCTGGCTGAGTGCCCATCACAACAGTTACCTGTCTGTTGGATTTGGACCCAACTCTTGGGTCCATGTGTGCTCTGGACTTTATTCTGTCTGCACATTATAAATGTGATCAGGTCATGAGCATTTGTACCTAAGCACCCCATAATTATTAGTTCTCAGGCACCTGTCTCTCCCCATTCATAGAATAGGGTACCTAGGCACCTAAGCTTTGTGAATTCCAGTGAATTTAAGGTGTCTGAAAGTCTCTTTGTTGTCCGGGCCATAGGCTCTGCACAGGGATTTCTAAAACCACAGTAACGTTTACAGTCAAAGCTCACGTAAATTACAGATATTTAGGCAAAACCACTCCCAGCCCGCCCCCTGAGTTCGTGTGCTCACCCCTTATTGTGAGTCCTTGAACCCAGTCCATATGTCAGATGGGTAGCCCCTCCTGCCTCTGCATCCTGTGGGCCTTCTGTCAGGTGCTGTGAGAGGGGGAGTCTGAAGGTTTCCGTCCCCTCTGTCATGTGACTAACTGTCTAGCTGCATAAATCCAGTAAGGATTAGTGGTTAGTGCAGAAGACCTCAGGAGCCCCAAACGAGGATGACCAGTTTCCGTCAACCCAGCAAGGTTCAGTGGGAACATGATTAGGACCTGGTTCTGCTGGGTGCCCAATGCCTCCAGGTCACTACCAGGCAGCCATGGTAGTGCCACATGCTGTGCCACAAAGACTCGGTGCAGGTACATACCACAGGACGTACCACCTCAAAAGACTGGACTGACAGATTCCCTTGTGGCCCCTGATTGGTCCAGGAGCCCCATTTAAGCACAGGAGGAGTTCCATGAAGTGTCTGTGAAATGAGGTGGACTCTCTTACTAACTGTAGAGATGGACCTGCTTCTCGGCTCACTCTTGGACTCCTGACTGCAGCTTAGACCCTTGGCTTCTGCTTTTGATCTCCGACTCCAATCCTGACCCCTGGCTTCAGTGGGTCTGGCTTTGACCCTTGGCTTTGTTTATTGAACTCTGACCCTGGCTACAGATCCTGGGTTTGCCCCTTGAACTCTGATACTGTTCCTACTCCTGGCATTGGTATGAAGACACTGACCCCTATCCCGAGCTTAGGCTACTGCTCTTAGATTCTGATCCTGGTTCTGACCCCCAACCTAGGCCTCTGGACTCTGGCATTGGTCCTGATCACTAAGCCTGACTGCCCAGGCCCCGCTCCTCACACTTGCTGGAGCAGAACCGTTGTCCTAGGATGGATCTATGATTCCTCTATGATCCTTTGATTAGAAAACAGTCACCTTTGTTAGTGCCTTCAGGGAGGTGTCAGCATTACAGTAAGCTTCATTTGTGGTCAGGTATAGTCACCTACTCATCATTCAGCTCAGTCTTCAAAATGGTGGTTGCAATGTCAAATGAAGGACACAAATTGATAGACACGCAGACAAAGACCCATCCATCACACTCAGCGCCTTGGAAAATGAGGACCCTGGCTTCCCTACTTTTTTGTAAACTGGGGATGATAACACCTACTTCAAAGTGTTGCTGTGAGGGCCAGTTTAATCCTGGGCAATGGAGTCACACTGCTTTGTTTCAATTTCCCCCCCCCCCGTGTGTATGGCATTTTGCACATAAGAAAGGGCTCCACCACGCTGCAGAGGGCGAGTTCAATATTTAAGCACCCAGCTGTAGAGAGAGGAATTTCACCCAGTATTGTTGCTTTGTTTTTATTATGGAGTCAAGAAAGGGCTGTGATGTTCAATTCTTTGAAGACCTCCTAGATGTCTTCAGTTTTCCCCTTCAGTCAACTTCTGTCAGATACCCCCTCTTCAGCTTTCCATAGCTGTATTGTAATGATAATTCTAGGGAACGGATCAAATTCCCAGTGCAATAAATTACTGCAGTGAATAATAGAACCTGGAGTCCTCTCACAATCTTTAAAAGCATCTGTAAGTAAGAAATGGCCTCCATAACACCACATATTCAAGATGGAGACAAAATTCTGTGTTCACTCTGCGGGGAGTACAGCCTAATCACTGTTTTATTTGCTTAATTTAATGGAGTGTTTAGACCATATTACATTAAAAGACAGCACCGAAAATGTAATTAACTGCCACATTTTGAGGGCTAGCACTTTTAATATGCATTTAAATGGTTTAATCCATTAAAAGTAGACATTTCCATTTAAATGGTTTAATCCGTTAAAAGCAGCCATTTCCATTTAAATGGAAGAATGTCATCTTGAGGATGGAACGGGCATGGGCCTCTTTGTATCTTCTCTAAATCGGCATGGAAATACCAATGCCTAATCAATAACATTTAAAAAGGAGGGATTATGAATTGTGCTAATCCTGCAGAAAGGATTTGGGTTTGAAGCGATAGGATAGAGCCCAACTCTTAGCCTGCTCAAAATGGCAGATGTTAATTTGACAGTGTCCAGAGTTGTTATGAACTTGAACATGTCACAGATTTTTTCCCTAATTAAAGATGTGGGATTGAAACAGAGGTGATTTCTGAGGTGCTGTGGAGGTGCGTATGGACAGCATGAAGTGTTCCAGTGAGGATGTGCCAAAAAGCTTGGTAGAATTGCAGGTACTGTCCTTTTAATATTGGCCACTTATTGACTCTTGCCTAGAGTCAGCTGTTTGCATGAAACCTGCCAGTTGTGAAAATAATTAGGTAGGAAACGCTGACCTAAATGTGTTTGCAAGATGGATGCAAAGTGACTGATGCATTAATAATCGCAGCTGCATTACGCATTAATAATAGCCCAGAATAGTTTCAAATGGGGAATAAAGAGGCAAAATACATAATACCAGAAATTAGATTGTTAAGCTGAGGCTGTTTTTTTGTACAGCACCTCACTCAATGGGGCCTGATTCTGATTGGGTCCTCTGGGACTACAAGAATATTTTGTTTTACATTTTCCTCTAAACTTACCTGGATCTTCTTAGTATTTATTCACCCAAAGGCAAAAACTTCCTCAAGGTCCTGATTCAATCCCATTCAAGAAATTCATTACATGAGTCCTTCCATTGACTTCAATGGCCATTGGATCGGGATCCAAATCTGCATAGTGGATAGAGGAAGGAATTGTTCCCCCAGCACTTTGAATGGCAATGGCGCCAATGTGTGGCTACTACCATGGGGCTGAAGTTGCAGTAGCATCCACACTCCGGCTCCCATACTTGGCAGAGAGGAATGGCTGGTGGACCTGCATTGGAAGGGATCCACCACCATCTTCCCAAGCCACCCTGCATGAGAATGTCAATCATTCCCAGTGGGGCATACAGAGGGTATCCAACCCTTCTGAGAATCTCCTGTCCAGCCCCTCACTATGCTGAGGTTCTATTGCATCTGGGACCTTCTGTGGGGAAGCAAGGGGAGGGAGTTACTTGTCAGAGTGAAAAAAACATGGTTTAACAGCAAATCTCTTTGGGGAAGAATAACATTCGGGTCCAAAATAAAGGATCCCCCCTCCCTGCTGATGGACAATGGAAAGGGACATGCCTCAGCTTTAAACTTCAAGAGCTGTGCAGGAAGATCACCATCAGTTAATTATCCCAGATAACCCGTTGGTCTTTCCCGTAGTCTGCCACACTGCTCTCTATTCAGCAACTGGCTCAGGATCAAAGGACCAACCTTTGATTCTCTGCATTTCTTGCACCCTCGGGCAAGCACGCTACAACTTCAAAAAATGACCCACTAAACTGTTATAGTTCTTACCACTTACTCATCCGATTGGTTGCACTTCCCAACAAGAGAGGTCCCATAACAAATGAAATAGATATTCGATTCTTTGGAAAATTCCTTAAGTTGATGTTCAATTATACATGCCTCTTTCCCCAAGTTTCAAATGATATGTGCATGCATGATGGACTTAAATTAATATTTGAACTGTTAATTGGAGATTACCCTTGACAGTGAGTTATTTTGGTGGCACATTGTGCATGGACCTAGAGATAATAATGATGGGTGAATTTTTAGCAGCCTATAAATAAATAAACATAAATGAAACCCACGTCTGCTATGCTGTCTCCAGTGAATCACGCAGATTTGTATAAAAGTCTCCATTTGATGTTCCCTCTTGGGCAGGGAACCACTTTGATGCCTTCAAGGGCCCAGCATGGTGGGAGCTACAGTACACAAATAAAAAATAATCATGAAACATCTATTTGTGTTACACACACGTATCACAGAGTCACATAAACTGTCAAAGCTCATTGCATGGGTTTGAAGATGCCTTTTTGAGACTGGGCTTAACCGGAGCGGTGTGCTTGCACTGAACAATTTATTCTGTGAATTTAGCTTTTTTGTTCTGTTTTGAATTATCCAGGAACAGGCAGGTGTTTTTATGAATTTGCAATTTTTTAATGAGTAAACACTAGTTTACCTACAGCTTGCTTGCAAAATGGATGGTGTTAATATTCACTATTTATGGGTCACCTAGTTCATATGGGACAGTTTCTGATCCCTGGCCTAACTAATTGTGAATTATCAGTGAACATACATAACTGCCCAACAAAACTACCGTGTGAATAATAAACATAGATTTTCCAAAGTGGCCAGGGTAGAATGTCCAGCACAGATACTCTCCCAAGCATGGATTCAGGCTGGTATTTGCAATGCTTTTGGTTTCTGCAGATGTTCTTACCTGAATGTTTGTGACTAAGCACATTATGGAGCTTGCAAAGGGAAGAAGTGAATTTTACTAGCAAGAAGATTGGCACAGAAATCTGTCTAGTCATTGATAGAGTGCCATATCTGCCACACTAGTATTTGTAAATTTAAAAAAAAAATACGTAATAGATAATGTTGCAGCAATTTCCTGCAATATCTCTGGGAGGTCTCACTGTATTAAGTTTATGTATCATTGTGGGCCAGGGATGGTATGTAATTCCATGGGGGAAGGTAACCCCAGTCCCTCCAGGAACTAAGAACAGTGGGGGATGATTTGGCAAATGCACTCAGGTTGTAACACTTCCAGAGATGCACTGCCTCATTGGGAGGCTATGTAGATTAATTCAAACTGGATTCTCCAGGGGCAGCAGCCAAAGAAAGGACTGTTGGATAAACAGCCTTAGCTTCAACTGACTCATCCAGCAAATGGACAGGAGCTTCCATTTGCTGGATGGCGGGGGGCTGGGGGGGAGGGGGAGGGGGTGAAAAAGGAGAGAGAAGGGGAGAGGGTGGCAATCCCCTAGGGAAGGGTTGGAAGGCCTGAGACTGACCACATTGTGGAGATGGGGGGGCAGGGTGCTGATCTATGCTAAGCGTATTAGCATGCACGTAGTATTTTTATTGTTTTAATATGCTTTCTCTGCAATGCTTCTACCTTAAGAATAAAGGTGCTTGCTTAGAAACAAGTGTGTGATAACTTAAAACCACGGGCAATTACCCTGTTCATAGCTGTTGAATGGAACGCGAAGCAGAGATGCTGGCCTGTTTTGGCCATCTCGCTTGTTGGGGAATTCACCATGTAGGCAGGGAGCTGTGCAGCCTGGAAATACGCTGGTCAGGAGGGAGAGAGACGCAGGTCTCTGCGCAAGAGAGATGATGGCAGAGGAGCCAGACGCCTGAGAGTGGGTACCTTTGTTGGACTGTAGAGGGGGAATACAGGTGCAGTTGCCCTGACTGTGGCAGCTATTACCACTCGATGTATAACAACAGCTGAACCATTGATTAAAACATCTATTCTTTGTACATTGATATTTTACAGACTATTCATAAATGTACCCTGATAGTCTTGTAATATAAAGTGTGCCCCTCATTTTCTAATGTTTATTGTTTATCCATAATATGGGATTTGGAAATGCCTAACTGGATGTAGTGAGAACAGGTTTTTGGTTGTGTGTATCAGTGATTGTGGACTATAGGTAGGAATGGTTTTAGTTTTGCCAAACCTCACCAGTCAAGTTTTGGGGCTGTAAGGTCTCACATGACCTGAGGCTCTGGATTTGGTCAATTTCTCGTCATGGAGGTTTATTTATACTGGATCATTTGCCGTAAAAGTTTATCCTTTATTCTGCACATGTCCTGCACAAGTGTGAAGCACTTAATATTGTCCATGTGCACATTATTCAAGCAAATCTTGTCTGTGCACATCTCAATTAGTTATTAGTTATGCAACCAAAAATGTACATGATAAAAAAAATTCAATCCACAGGAGTAATTTCATTAGCAAGTTAAATCATTCCATGTGTCAGCTGTGTTTTAGAGAGAGAAACTCTCACTAACCTGCTTTCGTAAAAGGAGCTGAAATCAAAGCAGGCAATTTAAATCTTTCACATGGCTGCCTTTCTGGCCCAGTCCCCATGAAGCACTCTCAAATTCATATCAGGTTTGATCCATCAGTCCAAATCTCTTTTGCAGTTGTTGATTTGAAGCTAACGGAGATGTCTGTGTGACTGTCACAAACATATAAATGGCTGCTGCTTTTTCCCCCGTAATAAAATGTATTAGCAACTGTTGTCTCCAGAACCTCAGCTCATATGAAATGCTTCAGGTCACCCTTCCACTCTAGGAGAGAGCTAGTTTCTTAAATGAAAATGCATGTAGCTATGTTTAAATATTGCAAGTGCAATCAACTTATAGTACCTGCTAAAAGCTTTCTTATAGATATGGTAGGTGCTCATGTTTTGAATCTTAGAACTTGTTCATATCTCCTCATTTGTCTTTAAATAACGTAAGCATGGTAGACCAAGAAAGTTCAAGTCTCAGTACCACTGAGATGTTTAGAAATCACCTTCAACACCATGTTGGCCAACTTCTGCGAAGAAACCTTTTCTT
Organism: Emys orbicularis; assembly: GCF_028017835.1. Lineage (NCBI taxonomy): Eukaryota > Metazoa > Chordata > Testudines > Emydidae > Emys > Emys orbicularis. The sequence goes on along the minus strand of NC_088686.1, from coordinate 6,273,434 downwards.
CGTTAATACGTTTTTTTTTTGTAGGTGAGCTAAAGATTTTTATTATAGTGTAATGTCCAGACATCATGGGGTCAGATCCCATCAAGTGCTCCAGTTGCAAGCCAGTTTAACCAGCTATATAGGGAGTTGCCTAGTGTAAGGAGATCCCTGAGTGGTAGGTCAATGACACAGCCATCCCTAAACCATCCCCTATACTAGCAGCAGAATAGAGAGTGCGTCAGGGACATACCGGCAGAAAAGGGACAGTGAGATATATCCTGTGCACAGTTTAGAATAGCCTAAAGGCTGCTCTAATTTCCTATGCAGAAAGAATTCCCCCCAGGGTCATGGCAGTGAGGGAGAACATAAAGGTGGCATGAACCCTTCACTCCCCAGATGTGTTGCATGCTGCTCCAACTTAGGGATGGTCCAGTGGTTAGGTGCTACCCTGAAAACTAGAAGATCTATGTTCAATTCCCTATATTGCTACCGATTTAGTGAGATATCAGGCAAGTCACTTTGCCTCTCTTTAACTCTATTCCCTATCTGTAAATTGGGAGTGACATCACTTCCATATCTCACCGGAGGTTTGGGAGGATAACGACATTAAAGAGCAGGAGGTGCTCAGAGACTAGACACCTAACATAGAAAAGGTAACTAGTATCTTGAGATCACTCTTTATACTATGCCAGATTTGCACACTGGTTGGGCTTGTGAGATACAAACCAGGGGCAGTAAATTATTCTGTGTGATAGTGTGAAAAGGTTTTTAGCCGATTTCAGATTTATTCTCACAGATTCAACAATGGTATTATCATAATACACCCAAGCAAAGCAAACTATCTTAAAACAGAAAATCCAAGAAGCTGGATTACAACAGAGCCTAAACCAAAGGAATGGGTTATACATTTCTGTCAGCCATTTTCATTCATCCTTGAGTGGTCTGAGATGCAGGGTCCACTCAGTTAGGAGGTGGATTAGGTATCATCTGTGGTATTGGAGAGAAGGAATAAATAAAATTCCTTTGCACAGAGCAGCTGTTTGGAATAAAACCCCTGCCACCCCACAAGAGGGCGCTGATATGGATATGAGAGTTTACGAGTTTACAGTGTTACCTTTTGGGTTAATTAATGCAGGAACCACCTTTCAGAAGCTCGTGAATCAAGTGTTACATGGTCTACAAGATTTTGCATGGGCTTATATTGATGACACTGCAATACTTAGCAGTTCTTGGTCAGATCATAAAACACACTTGGGAATTGTGTTAACAAAACTCAGAGATGCGGCTCTTACAATAAAGGTGTCAAAATGTAAACTAGGAGCTGCTAAAGTTTTGGACACTATGTTTGATCTGTGTACTGATGCCTCAGGCATGTGTTTAGATGCAGTTCTGATGCAAACAAAAATCGTCCCATTGCTTCTTAAGAAACTGACACCCACTGAACACAATTATTCTGTTATGGAAAAAGCATGTTCTGCAGTTGTATATGCAGTCAAACAGTTAAGGCCCCATCTATTTAACAGACAATTTACGGTCCTGACAGGCTGTTCGCCTTTGATGTGGCTATATTGAAACAAATGTACGAGTTCCAAACTGCTACACTAGAGCATCACTCTCCAAGACTATGACATGGAAATTGTGCATATTAAGGAAAGATAAAATATTGTAGGAGACACCCCATCCAGGCACGAGGGTTATGACCCAATGCCTATGGATCATACAGTAGCTGACCCTACTGCATCACTGCAAGAGAGCAGGTGTGACACAATTGGCAAAGGATTCACTATTTTGTAACAGTAACTCCTGGAGGGCCGGACAAACTCACTACACTTAACACACTGCTTTCATAGTATTTATCCATAAAGCTTATCATGTATGGTCTTAAATGAAAGCCAGGATCACACTGGTCATTAATATGGTTGTGAAATGTATGTCTAAATACCATGTAAAAAAGCTCTCCTTCCCCACTAAGTAGAGAACCTACATTTCCCTTCATCTTTCTCTTGCTCCTACTGTATTTATAGAACTTCTTCTTGTTGCCTTTTATGACGCTTGTTTGTGTAACTGATTTTGTGCCTTAGACATTCTGATTTTGTCCCTTTACACTTGGGGACAAGCTATTCGTTTGTACTCCTCCTTAGTAATGCATCTATGTTTCCACTTTTTGTAGGATTCCTTTTTGATTTCCAGGTAATTAAAGAGCTCCTGCTGGAGCCATATTGGCCTCTTACCATTCTTCCTATTTTTTCTTCACATTGGGATACTTTGTAGTTGTGCTTTTATCTCCTTGAGAAACTGCCAGATCTCCTGAACTACTTTATCCCTGAGATTTTCTTTGCTTGCGACCTTGCCTACCGGCTCTCTGAGTTGGTTAAAGGTTGCTTTTTTGAAGTCCATTGTTCTTATTCTGCTGCTCTCTTTCCTTTCTTTCCTTAAAATCATGAAGTCTGTCATTTTCTGATCACTTTCATGTAAATTGCCTTCCTCCTTCAGATTCTCAACCAATTCCTCCCTGTTGGTCAGAATCTAGTTTAAAATGGCTTCCCCCCTGATTACTTCCTCCATGTGGGGAAACAAACAGTTGTCCCCCATAAATTCGAAGAACTTATTGAACATTCCATGTGCTTCCATATGGCTTTTCCAACAGCTGTCCGGGGAGTTAAAGTCCCCTATTACTACCAGATCTTGTGTTTTGGATATTTCTGTTACTTGTCCTAGAAATGCCTCATTCATCTCCTCCTCCTGACTTGGTGGTCTACCGTGACACTACCGCTGATTTCCCCTCTTGTATCTTCACCTAGAGACTTTCAACTGGTCTATCTTTCACCTTCTTCTGAACCTCAGAACAAGTATATATATCCTTGATGTATAATGCAACACTTCCTCCCTTTTTCCCCTGCCTGTACTTCCTGAACAAGCTAATATTCCAGTCATGAGACTTATCCCACCAAGTCTCAGTAATACCAATTAAGTCATAATTTAGCTCATGTTCTAATACTCTTCTTGTTGTTTGTTCCCCATACTCCTTGCTTTGTGTGTAGACATCTAAGATGTTGAGCAGATTTCGCCACTGATTTCTCTCATGTTACTCTGATGATCCTATTGTAATTTTCCATGTCCCTCTCAAATCTAGCTCTCTGATAAGTTCAACTTTTTTAATGCTTACCTGTGGCTTTTGTCACCTGCCCCTTTTGAGCCTAGTTTTAAGCCCTCCTCAGTAGGCTGATGAGTTGGTGCATGAATTTGCTCTTCCCCTTCTTGGTCAGGCAGACCCCATCTCTTCTCATCAGACCGTCTTCCCGGAACAGCATCCCCTGGTCAAAGAAGCCAAAGCCTTCCCATGGACACCATCTATGCAGTCAGACATTCAGCGCCAAGATGTGTGTGTCCCTACCTGAGCCCTTACCCTCAAACTGGGAGGATGGACAAGAACACAACCCGCACCCCTAGCCCCTTCACCCTCACTCCCAGAGCCCGGTAGTCATTGCTGATCTGCTCAGGGCTATACAATACAGGGGTATTTTAACAAACAACCAGGTGCCTCAGCCACTGACAACTATTGGGATGGACTATCAATTATTTTGTTTATTGCTAGGAATAGTTATTTAATAGATCTTTGCAGTAACTTAATTTAGTGAAGGCGAAGCCAGAAGGGAGGAGAGGTGAACCTCACCTTCTGTGCCCTTTTTCTTGGAGTGCGGGGGTGAAAGTCTGTGAAAAACAGGCAGTCTGGAAATATGTACACCTGCCACACTAGCGACCCGAAAACCACAAAACCGCATCCTGTTTTGGGCATACCTTGTAACCTTTGCTTTTGCGCCATTAGATCAGCTATGTAATACTATTGATTGACATGTCTTTTTAAAGGGAAATTGTGGGACTGGGTCGATGGATCGCTTTATGGACACATCAAGAAGATCTCCAGCTTCACACGGACAGTTGGCCACCGGAACTCTACGGCTGAGATCACCCGAAGACCACTCCAAACTCCTGAGGGGTATTTTGCAGTTTGGGATGCTCTATAACCTATTGCGTTTGTGTGTGCTTGAGACTAAACAAAGCAGTGACTTCAGGTAAGGGTGTTCTAATGGGAATACTGGAGACTAATAAAGTACTGGCTTTAAGTGAAAGTAGGTGGTTTTGATTTGTTTGTGCCAGCCATATAGCAGACGGAGGTGCTGCATCTCCCTTGGTCTGTCCTGATACTGACTTGCAAAGAGTAAAGTTACAGCGAGCTTGGGGTTTGGTGGAACCTCAGGTAACAAGGGTTATCAAGAGCTTTGGGTTCAAGGGGAACCCCAGGTAACAATACCTGGTACCATCATTAGCACCCAGCATGGGATAGTGGTCAAAGGGAAGGATCAGCCTGGGCAACCTTTCTGTGATGTCTCAGATGTGGGGAATAAACTGATAATTTGATTTTACATGTTCAAAACGTAACGGTATCTCTGAAGCTCAGACCCTGAACACCGTGGTTGTCTGGTGTGAATGTTTACAGCTGATTTATAAACTGCTTAAAATGGGTTTCTCTTGGAAATAATTATGCAAACTCAGAGCTAGTGGCACAAACTGGCTTTGTTGTACTAAGAACATTTTTCCTGTTCTGAAGACCTGGATAATGGTAAATACATCATCCAAGCTTAGCTGGGTAAAAATTACTGCCAGTTTATCTAGCAGTTCAGGACATTAATCCGTGAAGTGCAATTGTCTTCATGTAGTTACAGTCAAAATATTCAAAGGCAAAGTCCAGTTTGCCTCCAGTTCTCTCTGCTGAGCCTTGTCATGATTAAAGCTGGCCTGAACTCCATTTGGAAAAGTCTAAGTACCTTTAAAACACTGGGGATCTGCATGCCGACAGGTAAGGTGGCAATTCTGCAACATCCATATGGTAGACTCATCCCATAGGCTGGGTGTTTTCTGCACTCTGGATAGAAGAAAACTATTTAAATGCATTCTGACCATTCATTAAGGCTACACAGGCCTAGCTCAGAAAATCTATCGATCACCTGGCTTGTTGATTCCTGTCCAAATGTCCATCCAGCTCTATCAGACATATTGTACCTGCTGAGATACAAGCCATTCATATCTTATACACAATTGTTCAGTGGTGTATCTAGAGCAGTTAGTGCCTATTGCTAGCAAAGAAATCAATTTCTCAGCACTCAGAAGACCCCGCCGCCCCCAGGCCATAAGTCCTTGCTAGAGCCCAAGTCAGATTTAATTATTGCTTAAATTTCATCTGGCAAACATGATGTTAATACAGAAGTTTGGAGAAAATAAATAGCGACTGCAGTGAAAATACATAGCGGTGAAGGAGAATGTGTTTAAACGAAATAAAGTCTTCTAAGATATCATCCTATAAAATCAGGAGACAGCTTTTAACTCAATCGGCAGGAAATTAAACACGGGATTTCTGCATTGTGAAGGGCAGCTGCACACCTGATTCCAAACAAATTATAATGAAAGTGACCCCTAAGCCTCTCCTGGAACTCTAGCATCGTGCGATAGCCTGGGTTTTTAGTCTATAGCAGCCATGGAAGATATATCACAAAGTGGGAGTCTCTCCTGCAGTAAATGAGTTGGCTTGCTAAAAAAACCACTTCCTTTGTTGCTCAAGTTCTTGTTGATATCCTAGCAACTGTTCTTGTTTCAGATTCTAATTTCAGAGGCACCACATGCATCGCCCCGTGTCTCAAAATTAAACTGCAGCCCCACACAGCTGAGACTGGAATCGACCCCTTCCAAGCTGGCGATGTCTAGCTGCCATACGCACACTTTTGCATCAGCTGAGCAGCCCTGCAGAAGGCCGATTGGTTGAACTTGTGAGAGCTAATGTTCCATCAAACAATTGGGTTTCTAAAATACAAAATGAGTCACATGTGGCCCATTTGCTCTCGCCCCATCTCCTGTTAGTGACATACAAAGGAAAATGCATTATGTGTAATTGTTATTAGCAAACAAAAACTATGTTTAATGGCAGAGAAGGTTTCCACAGGACACACCCCATTCTCCTCCCCAAACAACATGGAAATAAAAAAGAAAACATTCAAAGAGTGGTCAGCGTTTATATTCAATGGTGGTGTTTTTTTTTTTAAACACACACAAAACAAAGGCTTAAAGCCTCTGATAAAACTGAACTATCTAACACAATCTTAATTATGGTGCACCATAATGCTGGGTGACTTCGCCTATGCTCTCAGGACATCTTGGCAAAATATCCCACACATGGTAAAATGGGTTCAGCTAACCCACTTTTAGCAATATCAGGACTAGGTGCCCTAGCATGGACAGTCCACCAGCTGAGAAGACCGCTGTGGTGGCCAATACTGAAGGATTACATGGCATGGAGCTGAAAGTGTTGTCAACTGCAAAGGACACAAGCAGCTACTTGTATGGATAGACAGACTAGATTAGTGGTTCTCAACCAGGGGTCTGGGGCCCCTGGGGGGGGGCCTGAGCAGGTTTTAGGGGGGGACGCCAAGCAGGGCCAGTGTTAGACTCATTGGGGTCCAGGCCAGAAAGCTGAAGCCCCACTGCATGGGGCTGAAACCACCGGGGCTGCAGCTGAAGCCTGAGCAATGTAGCTTCGTGGGGGCTCCCTGTGGCATGAGGCCCCTGGAAATTACTCTGCTTGCTACCCCCCACCGCTGGCCCTGGCTTTTATATGCAGTTCTTGTGGCACAGGTGGGCCATGGAGTTTTTATAGCATACTGGGGGGGAGGGGGACTCAGAAAGAAAAAGGTTGAGCACCCCTGGACTAGAGGAGGACTCAAAAGTATTGAGCTGATGGTCCATTGTGGGTTCATGGTTGAGGACAGGGGACGTTTCTTGGCCTCAAGTATACAACTTCTGCACACCACGGTGGCATTCAGGCACCAGGGACAAGGTTAAAGCAAGGGCATTGAGGTGAAACAACCAATGAAACCTGCCCATTCCACGCCAGAAGGACAGAGCAGTATACTGCAGCAGCAGGGAGCAGTTTCTGAAAGTCGCATAATGCGTGGCTAGCTAGGTGCAATAGAAAAGGAGGAGAGTTTTATTTAGTCTTATTTTTGGCATTAATAGGCGTGTGGGAAGCAGGGCCGGCTCCAGGCACCAGCACTCCAAGCAGGTGCTTGGGGCAGCAATCTGCAAGGGGCGGCAGTCCGTGTGTTTTGCCGCCCCAAGCAGCACGCCGAATTGCCGCCGTGGACGGCGGGGGCAGTCCGTGTGCCCTTAGGGCGGCATGCACGTTTCCGTGGCCGTGACAATTCGGTGGCAGCTTCTATGTTCAGCTGCCCGCGGCAGCAATTTGGCAGCTTCTGTCTTCTGGCTGAAGACAGAAGCTGCCGCCGAATTGCCATCGCCGCGGAAACGTGCATGCCGCCCTAAGGGCACACGGACTGCCCCCGCCGTCCACGGCGGCAATTCGGCGCGCTGCTTGGGGCGGCAAAAACAGTAAAGCCGGCCCTGGTGGGAAGGAAGAATGTGATGCTTTTGGCTCATGCCATCGGTAGTGTTTCTTGCCGTCCATATCATACAACAGCAGTTGTGTAGTATCAGCCAAAAAGATCTGAGAGACAAGGAACTTGCTCCTCCCTGTCCTGCAGCAGCCGGGCAGGTTCTTCCCTACTCCAGGGTGGGGATCCAAACCTAGGTCTGCCCTAACCACTGGGTTAAAAGCTGTTGAGGGAACAGGAGCGGGAATTAGCACCACTTCCTCTGCTGGTTGTTTTGTGACTAGCCCTTTGAAAACTCCTGGAAACAAAAACCTTTCAGGACTAACTATACACTCCATTCATCCCAAAATGGACTTTTTCTCTTTCTCAACATTTTTCGGAATGTTCGGATTCAGTTTGACCCAAACGATTTTGTTTTTCAGAAATACCAATGAACCAAAAAACCTGCACAATTCTTCGCCCAGCTCTACACATGACACTGACGTTTCATCTTTCCAGTTCCCTGCTGTACCCTACTACACCAGAACAAAACTCAGTCTCAAACATCAAGTATTAGGGAATTTATAAAAGAGAGAGGCTCTAAGTGTATTATGGATCCGGTTCCTATTAGAAATGGGTCCATGTTGCAAAAAACTGGATCCAAAGTTCAGGAGTGTGCTGATCTGGTTTTGATTTAGGGCCATCTTTCATTCTGATAGGCCATACCTTTCTATCCTATCAACCCACGTCCAATTAGAACCTTGCATTGCTGGTGATGCTAGTTTTAGAATCCCTGGGCAGTGTCCAATGGAAGCACAGTCCTTACAGCCCATTGTACAGCCTAGCGTCAATGCTGATTGCCAGCCAGTGCGTGTTGACCACCACCGAGCATCTGCTTCCCTAATCACCTCCTTCTCTCACTGAACTATTCTAGGCCTAGAAGTAATTTTAAGGCTAACACATTTAAAGAACTTGAACCAGCTGTAACAGTCTGAGGTGGGGACAATTATTGCTTCCCTAGTGCCCATTCGGTTCCATTGAAAACAATTTCCAGTTCCTAGCCAGTTTCTTGGAGAGAAAAATAAGACTCGGAGCCATCTGCACTACTCAGAGTATGATACTCATGACACTTTGTAGCGGGGAGAAATTTCTCTTCAGGATATTATTTTTTTTCTTCTATTGGATTACCTTCCATTGAGCTCCTGTATGAAATGACATTGGTGGGGCAGATGGTGGAGAGAAAAGTTGGTCCAACACTTCATCCTGGCCAGGCAGTATTTCAGCAGAGCTGGGTGTTCTCTAATTGGTAACTCTGTTTGGTTTTGGTTTTTATGCTGGGCTCCCATCCCATCCATTTCTGCTGTGTGCAAACACCCAGTGAGAAGTTACGGAGCTGTGAATAATATTTGCTTTTTATGCCGTTCATTTGTGCAGACACCTGTTCAGGCAGCTCTGTGGAGCCAGACATGGACGGCCTCCCAAAACAGAGTCTACATTTTTGGAAGTTGGATGCACAAGTGGCAGACAGATGAACCTACTCCAGTGCATCATGTAATCTATATGGTGACACATATGTTGCCTCTAGTTCTGACATTCTCCATTCTTGTAATTATGCAAGCACACTTGTCTTTCCTATTACCTTGTAATGCCCTCCCATGTCTGCCTCTTCTTGGTCTGTTTATTGAGCTAAATCAAAGGCTAGGTCTACACTACAGCGGGGGTCCGACCTAAGATACGCAACTTCAGCTACGTGAATACCGTAGCTGAAGTTGCGTATTTTAGGTCGGCTTACCTAGCGGTGAGGACGCGGGAAAGTCGACCGCTGCCGCGCTGCCGCCGACTCCGCTGCCGCCTCCTGCCGAGGTGGATTTCCGGAGTCGACGGCAGAGCGATCAGGGATCGATTTTACCGCGTCTTCACTAGACGCGGTAAGCCGATCCCCGATAAACCGATTGCTACCCGCCGGATCGGCGGGTAGTGAAGACAAAGCCCTAGATTGTGAGGTCTCTGGGGCAGGATGGTCTTTGGGTTACTCCTTTGCAGTCTATTACTATAGGGCTCTGGTCCCTCACTGGAGTCCTTGGGTGTGAATGCAATAGAAGACAGTAATAATACGTTCGCTGAATAGCCTTGTGCCCACTCCCACTGTGGTGCACTTCTCTGGCAGTGATCCAGCCATGTGATGACCCTTCCTGCATAGGGAATCCTTTGGAAGTGACCAGCTCCGGTTCACAGGCATATGTAACATGGCAAGGAAGTATGGCATCTCCCTTAGATGCATTTGGCAATGAGCACAAAGTATAGCAGCCTTGGGGCTGCTCTAATTTATATTGAGGGATGGCCCTGTGAATGGTCAGCTTCAGGATTGGAGGGGGAGGGACGTAAAGGCGTGTCAGCACCTGATTTGCGCCCCTGCCCCTGAGCTGTACAGCCTAGCATCTGAGCCTTACCACTGAACAAACAGCCACTTAGCATTCCAAAGTGGGGAATGAGATCCAGTTAGAGTCATAACTTAATTTAATTGTTGATTCTTATATCTTAACATTTTGCAATCTTGTCACAAACTATGTAATGATCTTTGACATGGATCCAACCAATACCTTAAGGTGCACGGTAGTTAAAACCCTGCTCAGCTACTGCCCTGGGACCTCCGGAATGTGTAAAGGCCCTGGGAAGGATCTTCATCTCCTTCAAAGGCCTTGCCTACACTACAAAGTTCTGTCGGCAAAAGTTACGCCGCTGTAATTAAAGCGCTTTAATTAAACCAAAGTTGCGTATCCACACTATGCTCCTTGTGTTGGCAGAGCCCATCCACACTAGAAGCTCTTGCATCGACACAGAGAGCAGTGCACTGTGGGTAGCTATCCCACTGTGCAACTGGCCGCAGGGTGCTTTGGGAAGGGTTTGCAATGCCTCATGGGGCAGGCACAGCATCACACATCCCGTCATTCCAGGGGCATCCTAGTAGATTGTCAGCTGCTTTTCAACTGAAGTGTGAGGGGGAGGGAGAGGAGAGTGACATGTGTGGGGTAGGGGAGACAGCAGGCTGACCAACCGATCTTGAGATGGAGAGGGGGACACCCCTCCCCCCCACGTCAGCCCCAGCTCTGCCCGGCCCAGCAGTCTCTCCCGAAGCAGCCTGCTTTGCCTGCCTGCCTGCCTATGGTTCTGTGATTCCCTCCGAGTTCTCCCACAGCTGCCGGGAGCAGCATCCCGAGCCGCTCTGTGAGATCTCCATGCTGAGGAATGTCAAAGCAGCACCACAGTCCCCCCCACCTCCCCATTCCCCGCAGCAGCAGGCTGCCTGCCCTGTGTTCCTAGTGCCGGGCAGAACAGGAGCCTTCCACACAAATGATTTGCTCTTTGTTCCCCAAGGGAGCAGCACGCTCAGCTGTCAGATACTTCCCCGGTGCTTTGAAAGGGAAGGGGCGCATGCCTGCAGGGCAGCAGAGCTCAAAACCATGAGCAGAGTGGTCACGCCAGGCATTGTGGGATACTGGTGGAAGCCAGTTCTGTTGACAGAACAAACAGCAGCGTCTACACTGACGCTTTATCGCTTTAACTTTGCCGCAATAATCTCCATGCCTCTCGTCGAGGTGGTTTTATTTTGTCAGCAAAACAGCAGCGTTTTGCTGCCAAAAGTAGCTCTGTTGTGTGGACCCCTCCCCTGTTTTGTTGGCAAAAAGCAGCTTTTTCTGCCAAAACTTTGTAGTGTGGACAAGGCCTTAGTGTTGCAAAGAATGGTGGAGATTGGACACAAGGGTTCCCTGCCCTTGAAGTCTAATATGCCAGTAGGGTTCTGTGGAGATGTTGGAAATTACAGTTTTGAAGTGGCTGACTTCCAGTGAGGACAGAGAAGAGCCAGGCCCTTCCTTAGAAAGCATTTTATTCTTGGCAAAATACTGTGTAACCAGATGGAAAGCCTGGCTCATGGCAAGTCAGCAGATACTAGCTAGCAGAGGACAACTAGAGGACTTTGCCCTCCTCTTTTTCCATTCTGGTACGATGGGTTTGGCTGCTGCTAAGAAATGGCAGGGTTAGGATAGGCAAATGTTTTTCCCTCACGAGACGGAGGCTGTGATTTCCAAAAGAACCTTGACTCTCATGGATTTCAATCTGGATCTGAATACATGACTCCTTTGGAAATACCAGCCTGAGAACATAGTGCCCCATCCAAAGCCTACTGAAGTCAATGGATCAGGTCCTTTTTGGAAAGCAACCCCGCAGACTCTGTGCAGGTGTGGTCTGGTGGGCCTTGTCCCCAGCTTGGTGACAAGCAGTCAGCCACACCCAACTCTGTGTCAGCCCGCAGTGCAGGCTCTTCTATTCCTCCGTCACACAAATGCAAGAAATACTAAAAAGGAACAAAAGTGATCGTCCTGACCAGGACTGGTACTGCAGGGTCCTTGACCCTCCAGTGGCTCATGGGTTATGGGGCTCCCTTCACCTCAGGGCGACGTCAGCACCTTCCTGCTCTGTTGGAACGGCCCACTGCTGCTTAGGAAAGTGATTGTCTCCCCCACCCTTACAGAGCTGGGTCTTTACTTCTATCTTAGCTGGCTCAGCTGGTTCCCAACACCTGGCTACTGGGCATCTCCTTAGGCCAGGGCTTGCTTGTTCCTGGCTCTGCTGGCCCTTAAAGGGGCAGACCGTCCTGCTCCACTAAACATAATAACAATCACTCTCTCACTGCCCCCACCAATTTTCCACAACATCCATTCTCTCCTGGACCCCGTTACTCAATAATTCTCTTCTGCCCCATTACCCACTCGCTCTCCCCGGCACCGCTTCCATCCCCATTCTCCTCCCTCAGCACCATGTTAATTCTCTCCTGGACACCTCCTGTCCCCACCACTCATTTTTGCCCCCTCCCCTCATCTGAACTCCTTTTTGCCCCCACACCACCTCCTCCTCCCCCAATGTATCCCATTCATATTTGGACTCCTGTCCTTCTGCCACAGTCACTCTGTTCTGATCCCATCCATCGTCCTCCCTTTCACAGAGGCGATGGAAGAAGGTGGCAGGGGGCAATGCGGGTAGTCGTTTCTTTACAGCCCGGCCCGTACAGAGTTGACAGCTTTAATCTCCACTCTGGATCCCTGTTGCGTGTCCGAGAGTTCTTTCTATCCCCATTGAACTGATGAGACACTTCTCTGCCTCAGTAACTACGCTTTGATCCATCCATTGATGACAGTATGGCTCATTTAAGTCAAGATATACAGAATCCAGTGCTAATGGCTTTTTGGGGCGGGGTGGGGTGGGGGTTAATTAGTTACATTTCATGCTGAATAACGGTTTGTAAACTGGGAAGACTCAGGATTAATCACCAGCATTATTCAAAGTTTGTTTATGAATCTCATCACATTGTATTCTGCCCTGTAGTCGTTAGAAAATCAGTTTGCTTTATAGTGGAAAACTATGTACAACATGTACACTATGGAATTAACATGGGCCTAGAATAAGGCTTGGATTTTAATAACATTTCACTTTCTTTGCTGTGCTTGCTGCCTTCCCACCTCACAATCCATCCATGGTTGCATGAAAATGATTAAAATTCTGATTACTGATATGAACAATGCGGAAAGGAACAGCTTCGGAATTAAAATTCAGAGAGAAATTGAATCCCATAACAGAGCCTGCATTTATATTCAAAATATGCTAATACTCCGATGCACGAGATCTTAGAATTCAATCAGGGATTCACCTAACAATAAAAAAAGGCTAAAAATATATGTGGAGGAGACAGTTGGTGAGACAGCTATTTGATGATATTGATAAAGCCCTGATATAGTTTTAAATATTGATTGCTAGATTTTTTTAAAAATCTTAGATATTAATCTATCACAAGCAAATGTGTCGGCAATTCTTCGCTGGAAGACGGCACAACGAATGAACAAAAGATGTTTCTCGGTGTGATCATGAGGTTGAGAAAGAATGAGCTGTTGTAGACAAGCCAAAATGTTCCTATTTTATTTATTTACTATGCAACGGCAATTTAATTGTTAATAAAGCTCCAACAGTCATGATGGGCTGATATGCCTAATTAACAAAAGCAAAAATTCAGATGCAAATACAATTCTGGTTTTTGCTTAGTACTGTTACCTGGGTTTCTGGCAGGTGGAACGCACGCAGAAATATTTGTCAATATGGTGTTTTTTCAAAATGTATAGCCACACAATATGCTGCCCTCGTTCAGAAACACTCAAAAGGCACAAAGGGCAATTAGATGTCCAACTCCCATTGGAAGCCACTGGGAGTGAGGCACCTATCGCATTAACCGTTAGTTACTATTGACTTAAGTGGTACCCTTCTGCATGCATCTTTGCCTCAATTTGACCCAAAAAGGATTAAGTCTTAGCAGGGAGTATTTAGACACCAATGTGTTAACTGTGTGTAGAAAAATGTATTCTACCAATGGCTAGCCCCTTAAATGGCCCCTCTGCAAACCCGTGGCGTTGGAAGGCATTTGTGGAAATGTGGCTATGTTGGGGAAAGACACCTGACATTACTCCAGAAGCTGTTTTGGGTGCCACTAATGCTGAGGCTAGTAAAATAATTGCCTTACACATATATGCAAGGCACCAGCTGCTCACGAGCAGTCAAACCTTCATTTGGAGATCTCTGTAACTCTCATCAGCTCTGAATCCGGCACAAAATCTGCAAGGCAAATCACTGGCCGGAAAGCTGGGAGCTGAGTTCTGATGCTGTTTGCTAGCATGCGCCAGATCTGAGCTCGCTTCCGAGGAAAGGGTGCTTGCTTCCTGCTCGAGTTGGTGGGGTGCTGGTGCATTGCAGAGGTGATGCAGTCAATCGGCGGGCGAGAGGTGGGAGGAGAGAGATTGATGGATGACTTAAGCAATCACTGGTGACCAAGGGAAAAGAAATTGGCTGCAGCGTATCCATTTTAGAAGTAATTCTTAATATGGGATGGGGGCTGAATTCCAGTGGCATAATGAGTGAGACTACAGCTCAGGCTGAAGTATCTCTAAGACGTGCTATGTAAATACAGTTGCATGCTGGCCTATCAGAGAGGGTGGCAAGTCTCTGTAAGTCTAAAATGATGCATTTTAATCAGAAGAGGAAGCATAAAACCAAGTCTCTTTTTGTATGTCGAGCAGTTGTTCAGGTGCTATCCGTAGGTATGCGAATCATGATACAAAGCTTCCTGGGTTTCACTGCTTCTGTGTTGTACTGTATGAAAGACGTCCACGTCCAACTTCTATGAGTTGCTAATATTTTCATGATAACTGCATGAATTCTAACTCCTCATATAAAGCCCAGTGCTGCTCTTAAGTTCTCACTTGCCTTTGGTAACTAAATAATGTGGCCTCACTCTTGTCGTGTTCCACCGGCATTCCTTGTACAAAATATCAGGTAGTGGAAGAAATGCTGCACGGGCTAAGGGAAGGCTGTCTAGCCATCCAGAGCGAAACTGGAATTTTGTAGGGCAACCATTGCCTGTATTAAAATGAGGATGATGTCCTGGTGATGGGAAATGTGGTTAAGATAAGAATCATTTGGAACCATCACCTCTGCCTGAAACTAAATTGCAATTAGACCTTTTTTTAGGGTCTGCGGGACAATAGTAATGGACCCATTTTAAATAACTATATAAAGGTTTTTGTTTTCTTCCGTTCACTTGCGTAACCTGTACTTCCTGGAGTCTTTCAGACCCTCCTCCGAGAGGCGGCCCAAGCCCCTCCCTCGAGCTTGCTACTTGGAGCAGCTTCTCCCCCCTCCTCACACAGCCTGGTATCTGGGTTATTTTTTGTGACACCTGGAGCCTCCACATGAGGTGACTCCTCACTGTCCCTGGCCCACACGGGGTCCTATCCTTTGGGAAAGTGGCTAATGCTACCAGGAGTATAAACCCTGGTACACAAGAAACAATACAGTACATCAGCACAAACCCCAGCAAGAAAATGACCCACCTAAAACAACAGTATAACAAAAGGGACTTTTATTGGGAGCAGGAACATGGGATCTGGGGCAGGAAGGGGTTAGGGTAACCAATAAATACTGAACACCTCAACAAATTCCTCACCCCCAAACACTCACAACTCTTCCCAACCCCCAGCTCTCTCTGTATTGGCCTCAGCAGGTGTTTCTAGTCCATTCTGTTCCCTTTTCTGACTCCAAGTATGCTGGGAAATGGTGTCAGAAGGCTCTAGAATCATAGAAGATTAGGGTTGGAAGAGACCTCAGGAGGTCATCTAGTCCAATCTCCTGTTCAAAGCAGGACCAACACCAACTAAATCATCCCAGCCAGGGCTTTGTCAAGCTGGGCCTTATGTTCTTAACCTCTAAGGATGGAGATTCCACCACCTCCCTAGGTAACCCATTCCAGTGCTTCACCACCCTCCTAGCGAAAAAGTGTTTCCACTCTAGTAGCCATTATTGTGCTAGTCCATAGGGTAGCACTCCCCTCCGTCCACCCAGAGGCTCAGTGTAGATACTGGCCTGTTTGGTATTAACTGCAGATCATGTCAAGATGGTTAGCAAATTAAATCTGTGTTAGGTCACGTAAAGGACTATAGAGACATTGGGTAAAGCACCAAAGGAACATAGGGCCTAATGTCCCACTGAAAGGCTAACAGATTGGCCTAGCCATTTATACCAGTCAAAAGCTACGGGTGGTCATTTTCATCTGGTATTTTAAAGAATTGTATTTTGTGCCCTTCACAATCTAATATGAATTCATTGGGCAGCACAGCGATCACAGCAGAAGGAAGGGGGCCATCAAAATCTCTTGGTTAAGATATTTAATTCCTACATTTTCCATCTTTTATTTAAAAATAATTTCCTACTCAGTGTCCGAGGGCCTCCCAACATCCAAACACTGGACATGCCCTGTTCTTACCCATTTCTGCCTGAGCATGGGGGCCAAAGGAGTTCTTAGCTCTAGAAGAGAGTGATACAACTAATAAATGGGATTCTACATTTTTTGATATTTTAGCTTCCCATTTCTCCTCCCACAGTAAAATCGTAACCCCCTTCCCGTTAGTTCACACCACAGCTTGCAGGTTTGAACGAGATACATGTGCTGCATTAATTCACCCGCAACTTATTCATATTGGAGACTGGATATCTCACCTCATCTATAATACCGCCTGCTGCTACCATCTTGTGGAATGGAATTTGTGACTCCTATGATGGCTTAGTAGCGTCCACATCTAGAACTCATGCCTGTCACTACCGAGATCCATCGGGAGAGTGATAGCATTTTTAGCATCACAGCATTTGAATTTCATTTGTGATGCGTGGGGCCATCCATTTCCTAGTCAGAGGACTCTTAGTAGAAATCGCTTCATGTGCTTCAAAATGTGATGGAAAATACTGGGATTCCTTGGAAGGAGACTTCTCAGAGAACACTGGTTCAGGCTGGTAAAGTTCACAATTTTTTATTCTCTTTGGCCTAATCCAAATATTTTTTTTAAAAATGTTCTTTTAATTTTCCAGAGATTAAAGCACTTTGTAACTTTACTAGAGCATATCTGTGTAGGCTGCATACCCCAAACAGTCCTCCTTTCCGTGTCATTGGAGCAGGAGGGATGTGATTGGTTTTGATGACTTGCTGTGAACATTAAGGCCCTGATCTGGTAAAGAGACGAATGCTCTGCCAGAGCCTCGCTGAAGTTAACGGGGTTCCATGGGGCAGAGATGTCTCTTTCTTTGCAGGTTTGGGTTTAGCTTTATATAGCAAGCCAGTGAGGTTTGGAATCTTCTTAGTTTCATTTTGAAGCACTAATATTTCAACTTAAATTACATGCAAATAACCTGCAGCATTCAGTGTTAATGCTTGATTTGCGATAGCACACGGAGCAAGTAATCCTACTATAGTATTTCATTTGTCTTTTTTATTTCTGATGCTTAGTTCCTGGTAAGGTATTAAAACAACTTTCTGAATCTTCTAGAATAAATAAATCCAGCCCAACGCTCTTATTTTTTCATATAACAGCAAAGAGATTTGAAATCCTTTATGGAACAAGCCTTTATGTATTTGTACTATCTGAATTTTTCTGAGTTTACAGCTACTTTCTTCAGTAAGCTCCTCAAGTGTGGTACATAAATGGATTAAATCACTTTTAGAGCAGCTTAAATAGTATTCGTCTGATAATTTATTCAACAAATTTCATGATGTTTTGCAAATAAATTATTTGCCAGATGTTTTTCTCATTATTTCCCAGCTTATAGAGAAGGAAGAATGAGTTGCAAAGAGTTATGCACATGAGTAACTTTATGCATGTGAGTAGCCTTACTGAGTTCAATGCAACTACTAACATGCTTAAGTCTTTATAAGATACAGGCCAAATGTACTAATTACTAAATTTTAAGAATTAAAAAAAATTAAATACACCTCTACCTAGATATAACGCTGTCCTCGGGAGCCAAAAAATCTTACCACGTTATAGGTGAAACCGCATTATATTGAACTTGCTTTGATCCGCCGGAGTGCGCAGCCCCTCCCCCCCGGAGCACTGCTTTATCGCGTTATATCCGAATTCATGTTATATCGGGCCGTGTTATATCGAGGCAGAGGTGTACTATTTTCTTCCATTATTTCCTGAGCTGTTGTCTAATCAGAAACTGAGAAGCAGAATAGTCTCAAAATTTGTCCGAGTTGTCCAAAAAAATTATAGTGATGATCTCAAGTAATAGCATTCCTATCAGGTAACTGCTTAGAAAAATACATCTGAAAAACATGCAATAAAGTTGCATTATAGGTTGCATCAAGACAGCGTTAGTATCAAAGATAGCAGTTCCCCAAAGTCTTGGATGCATTCTGTCATGCAAGGCTTGACATATGATGGAACTTCAGTGAATTGTTTGCTTGATTCAAACTCTAGCAACTAAATTCCTGGGACAGAGAAATAGACACTAAACACCACATCTAGCTTCCCCTCAAGTCAATTTCCTAATCTATTACATGTCTGTGGATTGGCTGCACCCTGATTGAATGGTGTGGGGCCTATCACAACACCAGTAGGTAATTGCCTCTGATAGTCATCACACTCTCTGGCTCAGAGATGACTCATCAGGCTTAAGCAGGCTCAGGCTCAGAGGCATCACAGTATCAAGTAAAATGCCTTACAGAAGTCCAAGTCCATCACATCAACACTATTAATTTCATCAACCAAACTTCTAACCTTATCCCCCCCCCCAAAAAAGATACCAAGTTAGTTTGGCAGGATCAATTTCCCATAAACCCATGTTCATTGGCCTTAATTACATTACCCTCCTTTAATTCTTTTTTAATCAAGACCAATATCAGCTGTTCCATTATTTTGCTTGGGATCAACATCAGGCTGACACGTCTATAATTACTTGGGTCATCCCGTTTACTCTTTTTAAATACTGGCACAACATTCACTTTCTTCCAGCCTCCTGGCATTCCCCCACTGGTCCTTAACGTATTGAAAAAAAATCAACATTCATAGTCCACTGAGCTCCAGGATAAGCTGGGTTTTTGTCAAAGAACCAGCTACTCTGTCTCCTGGGTCTGCAAGGGAGCTTGATCCTTCTAACCTTCAGCATCTGTGTTCAGGACACAATTAGGGGACAATATTATAACCCCCATGTTTCAAACTCTCCCTGCAAAAGGTGCTTGTGGAAGTTAGGAAAGTCTTGCCAGCCGCACAGGGAATGCATTAACAGAGATTGCCATCCGCCACCTGCTGTAAACAAACCCACAGGGACCCATGAAAAACCATGAAGCAATGATTTTGGAAATTCTGTAATGATGGGTTTAGAAGATATAGCCTGCAATGGTGTGTGATGGACGGGTATAATTGAAGGTTCATCACATTCCCATTTTAGGGGGAAACATTTAATGAGTGGTTTCAGAGTAGCAGCCGTGTTAGTCTGTATCCGCAAAAAGAACAGGAGTACTTGTGGCACCTTAGAGACTAACAAATTTATTAGAGCATAAGCTTTCGTGGGCTACAGCCCACTTCTTCGGATGCATATATACATATATGCATCCGAAGAAGTGGGCTGTAGCCCACGAAAGCTTATGCTCTAATAAATTTGTTAGTCTCTAAGGTGCCACAAGTACTCCTGTTCTTTTTGCATTTAATGAGTTTTTCTCATCCATAAATGTGGTAATACTGAGGATAGCATTCCCAGTTCTACCTCTACTTCTCCTCTCTTATCTGTCTGTTTTTCTGTTCTTTGTTTTCTCTTGTCTGCTAGAATCCTAAGTCTAGGCTTTATTTGGTGTCTTGTATCTGGGATTTAGAGAAGATTGTTTTTTATGTGTCTTTATCATGTTATTTTGTTTCTCTGGAGAGGTATGGAGCAGATTGGTGTATTTATCAAGCACAGCAAATTGGATTTTACAGACATCTTAGATATTGGATCTCTTGTGCTTCTCGATTAACCTAGTCAACAACAACAAAAACCATGTGGTGACGGGCCTGCTTGGGTGTAAACTGCGGGCAGAAATCCCAGAATCCTCAGAAGGTTTACTAAAATTGAAGTCAATGCAATATGGGTAGGCTTGGAATAATTAGATTTTTAATCGGCAAATGTTGGTATACGTCAATTTCACCGTACACACCCCACAAACTAACCAAAAAAATTCCATTGATGATCATCAAAATTCACAGGTAGGCTAAGTAATAAACATGCTTCTTGCCAACTTATTAGAGTCTCGCCTTAATGTATATAAAATGTGTTGTAATGAATGTTCCATAAAGTCTGTATGTACAGCTTTGCCAGCGCAGAGAGCTCTGGTGTTCACGCAACTGGAGCTGCAGGTAATTATGCAGCACTCATTACAGCTTTAACTTTATGGATCTCAACATCTACGGTCATTAAGTAATTATTACCGGACCCTGCATCATTTCCAACAACGGTGAAAATTAAAATAGATAACAATTGAAACAAGTGCTTCAAAACAAGCATCAGTATTGTCCATTGAAATTATTAAAAAAATACAAAACAAATTCTGCCAAGCCAAAATGTGGCAGAAGGAGAAGTCAATGGAGCGTTGTCAATTTGTCCCAGCAGAGGATCTGGCCTTAAGTATTGTCTGCTATCTTTGGTTTCCATTTCTAGTGCAGGTTGGTTAATATAGTGTTCTTCACATTGATTCCAGACAAGACAAGCATCTTTCTCTTTGGAAAGAAAGCTTGGAGCCAAAGGATTGGATTGGATGAGATAGATAGATAGAACTATTTCTCTAACACCTTCAGGTGATCTTTCATTGAAATGAAAATGTGGGCAACCCATTTCTCCAACTCTTTCCCAGGCCGACATAATTTTCAATTCTCATAAAGCTGGAGATGGACCATTTGGTTTATTGGGGATGCAGACAGTAGCAGACTAGGTCTGTGTTTGCCAGTCCACAAACTTCAGACATGAGATTGTTCACTGCAGTGCCAGTCTGCTGCATTATTTCAGCTGGAAATTTGCTCTCTGAAAAAGCAGCAGCTGGTTGCTGAAAATAAACCAGTTTTGCTTGATGCTGTCAGCAGAAAGCTGTCTTTTAATCAGTAAATGCAGTGTGCTGTTAACAAAGCAGCATGCTTGACAGACAAAGACACTACAGGTTTCAGAGTGGTAGCTGTGTTAGTATGTATCAGCAAAAACAATGAGGAGTCCTTGTGGCACCTTAGAGACTAACAAATTTATTTGAGCATAAGCTTTCATGGGCTACAGCCCACTTCATCAGATGCATGAAGTGAAAAATACAGGAGCAGGTATAAATACATGAAAGGATGGGGGTTGCTTTACCAAGTGTGAGGTCAGTCTAACGAGATAAATCAATTAACAGCAGGATACCAAGGGAGGAAAAATAACTTTTGAAGTAGTAAGAGAGTGGCCCATTACAGACAGTTGACAAGAAGGTGTGAATAACAGTAGGGGGAAATTAGTATTGGGGAAATTAAGTTTAGGTTTTGTAATGACCCAACCACTCCCAGTCTTTATTCAGGCCTAATCTGATGGTATCCAGTTTGCAAATTAATTCCAGTTCTGCAGCTTTCTGTTGGAGTTTGTTTTTGAAGTTTTTTTGTTGAAGAATTGCCACTTTTAGGTCTGTTATTGAGTGACCAGAGAGATTGAAGTGTTTTCCTACTGTTTTTTGAATGTTATGATTCCTGATGTCAGATTTGTGTCCATTTATTCTTTTGCGTAGAGACTGTCTGGTTTGGAAGAGGGGCATTGCTGGCACATGATGGCATATATCACATTGGTAGATGTGCAGGTGAACGAGCCCCTGATGGTGTGGCTGATGTGGTTAGGTCTTATGATGGTGTCCCTTGAATAGCTATGTGGACAGAGTTGGCACTGGGGTTTGTAGCAGGGTTTGGTTCCTGGGTTGGTATTTTTGTTGTGTGGTGTGTAGTTGCTGGTGAGTATTTGTTTCAGGTTGGGGGGCTGTCTGTAAGCGAGGACTGGCCTGTCTCCCAAGGTCTGTGAGAGTGAGGGATCATCCTTCAGCATAGGCATTGTCACTTCTCCACACCTGCCTCTTCTTGGACCGGATTCTCCTCTCCCCATACCAGCTTTGCAGCAAGGTGACTCCACTGACTTCAGTGGTGGCATGTCTGATTTACAGTAGCATAAGTGGGATTCAAATCCACTACTCTGCATTGTACCCTAACACCCTATTGCATCAATACAACATTGCAAAGAGTTGGAGCTGAATTCTGCCCGCATTTACACCAGTGTCAATCCAGAATAACCCCACTAACTTGAAAGGAATAATGCTGGATTGGGAATGAGATGTGGATTTTGCACAATGGTTATACAAAAACAGACCTATGAATTTACTATTTAAAAAGAGATGTACAAAATCAAGACAAGCTCACCAAAGCAAGTAATTACTCCAGATGGCAATGACTTCTCATTTAAATGGAGGGGGGTATGTTGCACCATATATCTATTCTTTATCTCACACCCATTGCCAGTATATGGGGGTATAAGCCGTAAACCAGCCTCAAGGTAAGAATCTCACATACAGCGAGACACCTCCTAAAATGTTGTGAAAACAAAGGACGGCATAGCACATTTAGTATATAAATCTTAATGTTGTTACTATTGCAACTGGAACATTGTGCTTTTGGCAGATGCATTGCTCTGTTACATATCATGTCAGGTCAGGTCACACCTTGCTACATAATCATAGAATCACAGAATCATAGATGTGTAGGATTGGAAGGGACCTCAATAGGTCATCTAGTCCAGTGCCCTGAACTCAAGGCAGGGCTAAGTAATAACTAGACCATTGCTGACAGGTGTGTATCTAACCTGTTCTTAAAAACTTCCAAGGATGGAGACTCCCCAACCTCCCTAGGCAATTAGTTCCAGTGCTTAACCACCCTGATAGTTAAGTTTTTCCTAATGTCCAACCTAAACCTCCCTTGCTGCAATTTAAGCCCATTGCTTCTTGTCCTATCCTCAGAGGTTAAGGAGAACAATTTTTCACCCTCCTCCTCGTAACAACCTTTCATGTACTTGAAAACTGTTATCATGTCCCCTCTCAG
The DNA here is from genome assembly GCF_028017835.1 of Emys orbicularis. NCBI lineage: Eukaryota > Metazoa > Chordata > Testudines > Emydidae > Emys > Emys orbicularis. The sequence goes on along the minus strand of NC_088686.1, from coordinate 6,250,546 downwards.
TCTTCTCTTCTCCAGACTAAAAAGACCCAGGTTTTTTTTCAATCTTTCCTTGAAGATCATATTTTCTAGACGTTTAATAATTTTTGTTGCTCTCCTCTGGACTTTCTCCAATTTGTCCCCTTCTTTTCTGAAATGTGGTGCCCAGAACTGGACACAATACTCTAGTTGAGGCCTTAATGTCTTGTGAGAGGCAATCACTAGTTAGGGTGGACTTAAGAGTGCTGCTTTCTGCTCCCTTGTGGCATGTGTGACTGTCAAACCCCAAACTCAAACACTGGAAAACCAAGACAGGCTCATTCACAGTAAGGATGCCACAAAGCACCCTGATAACTTTCCAATCTTCTTTTTGAAAAACTAAACAGATTGGAAATGTAACAAACAACCCCACCCAGAAATATGGGAAAGCTAAATAGCCCTATGGGTATCCTTGAGAGGCAGAACTTCCCCATGCAAGCAATGAATCCATTTTACAAGACAAAGAAAACTTTATGGGATGGAGGGAAGGGAGGGGGAAGGAAAGGGGACACAGAATACACTTGGAAAAGCCAGTAATAACAAATCAACAATATCTGTATGTATCTATTAAGTAAGACTCCCCCCCCCCAGGATGTCTTGGCAATTGTCTGAAACTCTATCCTCCACTCACATTGCGAGTTCCCAACCAATCAATGCATTCCTGCAATAGCTCCCCCTCCTCCACTGCAGCCCCCACTCAGGGTTTGCTGTCCAGGGTTGGTGGAGTTCAGAGCTTGGGCAGATCTATCTCCATCGCTGAGGGAAACTGCCTGGCTTGCTCCTCTAACCCAGGAGTAGCAATCGCACCGCTGATTTGGTTGCCGGGTAGGGGGAAGAACTCTGGTGAGCATCATCTATGCTGCCGCCCTTCACAGCTTCAACAAAAGATACCTCTGCACTATTGTCTGTATCTACACAAAATCCTCAGAGATCCTCAGAGATCTACACAAAATCCTCAAAATACTGTTGTGCTGAACCCTGACCTTGCCACCAAAGAAGCACTCCCACCTAATCCCAGAAGCTCCGCTTTTTCCTTCTCCCTTAGGCCTCGTCCAGGCTCCACTACCCAACCATGCCAGACTGCAATTTTGGTGAGGGCGACAGCAATACATAATGGGTGCCTTTCTCTTGCCCTTCCATTACCCAGCAGGGATAGTAACATTTTATTACCCCCAAACTGAAATGTAAGTACAACATTTATATTCCAATTGATGGATTTTATAATTATATGGTAAAATGAGAAAGTCAGCCATTTTTCAGTAATAGTGTGGCTGAGACACTTTTGTATTCTTATGTCTGATTTTGTAAGCAAGTAGTTTTAAAGTGAGGTGAAGCTTGGGGGTACACAAGACAAATCAGACTCCTGAAAGGGGTACAGTAGGCTGGGAAGGTTGACAGCCACTGTTTTTATTCCATTCCCAAGCTGACTGTTTTTCACCTCCAAAAAATACAACCTTGATTTCAGTCTGGACTCTATCTGTGATTTATGTTTTATAAAGTGGGTTTTTAGTACTTGTGAAAGAGTCCAGACTGACATCAATGGCTGCCAATGTCGCGCATTTCATCAGGTAATGTGTGGGCATTGGCAGTACGTGCTGCCCTGCACCACATCTGGTTTTCAGTTCGCACCCCTACCCTCTCTTGCTTTGGCCAGACCTCGAATGCTAATGAGTTTCATTTGCTGCCGACTGGAGCCACCTCCCGTATTTCATTCGCAATCCTCTGAGCTATCCAATCCCTTTTAATAACTGTCCATGATGGATGATGCAATAGAAGAAGCCTCATTAAATACTTTTTTTTTTTTTACTTGTAAGCAGTTTTCCAGAGGAGCAAAGAAGAAGAAAGAAATATGGGCAAGAGTTTAAAACAAGGGCCAGTGATTACTAATTCATTTGCTATTCATCGCAATGAGAACAATAATGAATCTAGAGGGCGTGGATGTGGGCTTTAAATGGAATCTCTTTCCATTGACACAGGAAATGTTTCCCACGTCCTGCTGATGGTGGCTGAATAGAAAAGCCAATTTCAGAGGCCAAATGACTGACCCTGCCGGGAGCTCTGATCTGTCTCTAATGAAGAAATGCGGGAGACTTGCTGCCTCATTGAGCTTTCAAAGGACGAGATTATCGATTGAAAGGGATTGATGGGAAAAAATGCAAAACAAAATAAACAAAACTGGCCATACACATGTTACAGGGTCTATTTTTATATGACTGCATTCACAATATATTATATTATTGATAAATAATCAAATATAATCTCAATAAACAGATTTATAACACAAAGAGAAGAACACAAAGCTCTAGGGACTGTTAACATAATTTGAAAGACACAAGGGTGACATTTCCAATAGACCAAATGAGCCACGTTCTTGGGAGTTCTTTCAAATGTAAAGGAAGAGTCAAAATAGGGTCTCTTCTGTGGAGCAACCTCACCACCGTTACTTCTGATGATTTGTAGGTCAGCTGTGTCTAGCGCCCCTAATTGAAACTGGGGCCCCTTTGTCCTGGAGGCTGCTCAGACAATCCCTGCCCCCAAAAGCTTCCCACCTAAAAAGACAAGACAGACAAAGATGGGAAGGGAAACTGAGGCACAGAGCAGGACCGTGACTTGCCCCAGGTCACACAGCAGGTCCCTGGCAGAGGTCTGACTCCCAGGACTGTGCCCTGCCTAGGGTGCCAGTTTTTTTGCGTGTGTGTGTGCATCTTCCCTTTGAGAAAGGGCTTACAGCAGATCCAAACTTCAGAATATTTGCTCCTCTCCCTCCTCTAACCCAGGAGCCAGTCGAGGGCCTGAAACAAAGCCAAGTGAATGGGCCCAGATGGCCAAGGAAACGCAGTGAGGTTCAGCTTGCAGCAGTCGCTACTCATGCTCCGGCAGAGAGGAAGAGCTTGAGGGCAGCGCAGCTGCGGAGAAGGCAGGAGCAGAATCCAGGCCCCATAGCTCCGTGAGGAAAGACAGCCCCCATCTCCATGGAGGAGCTGCTTCCCCATCACGCCACCTGACCTCTGCCTCCTCCTAGCAGCACGGCTGATTTAGGAGTCATGCTTCCATTGATGCCTCTGCCCATCCACTGGGAGGAGCAGGAGCAAACCCTGGACAGGAGATGTATTAACTCAGGCATGGACAGCCACTGAGGTCCTGCATGCTGTTCCCGAGCCCACCCAGTCCAAACAACGAGGCACCCCCGCTGGGTGGTGGGGTGAAGGTGTTTCTCTGATCTCTCTGGGAGTGGGGAGCAGGTAGCCATAGATCCACCTACGTGCAGGGCAGTGTTCCCTCTAATTTTTTCCACGTGCGGAATGAATTTTGTTATGTGCACCATATCGAGCTAATGTGTGGATCTGAGCCACCAGTAGAAACCAAAAACCAAGATCTAATATATATTTTTAAAAAGTTCCCATAGGGATAATGACTTCAGCCAGGACAGGGTAGGCATTTTTGGACTCAGACAGAGACAAACACCTACAAGATCCATTGTCTACAGCCAAGCCCTAAGATACAACCGAATTTGCTCCAACCCCTCAGACAGAGACAAACACCTACAAGATCTTTATCAACCATTCGTAAAACTACAATACCCACCTGGGGAAGTGAGGAAACAGATTGACAGAGCAAGACGGGTACCCAGAAATCACCTACTACAGGACAGGCCCAACAAGGACAATAACAGAACACCACTGGCCATCACATACAGCCCACAGCTAAAACCTCTCCAGCGCATTATCCACGATCTACAACCTATCCTGGAAAATGATCCCTCACTCTCACAGACCTTGGGAGGCAGGCCAGTCCTCGCTTACAGACAACCCCCCAACCTGAAGCAAATACTCACCAGCAACTACACACCACACCACAGAAACACCAACCCAGGAACCAATCCCTGTAGCAAACCTCGTTGCCTACTCTGTCCCCATATCTACTCTGGCGACACCATCAGAGGACCCAACCACATCAGCCACACCATCAAGGGCTCATTCACCTGCACATCCACTAATGTTATATATGCCATCATGTGCCAGCAATGCCCCTCTGCCACGTACATTGGCCAAACCGGACAGTCCCTCCGCAAAAGAATAAATGGACACAAATCGGACATCAGGAATGGTAACATACATAAGCCAGTAAGTGAACACTTCAATCTCCCTGGTCATTCTATTACAGATTTAAAAGTCACTATCATTGAACAAAAAAACTTCAGAAACAGACTTCAAAGAGAAACAGCAGAACTAAAATTCATTTGCAAATTTAACACCATTAATCTGGGCTTGAATAGGGCCTGGGAGTGGCTGGCTCATTACAACAGCAGCTTTTCCTCTCCTGGAATTGACACCTCCTCATCTATTATTGGGAGTGGACTACATCCGCCCTGATTGAATTGGCCCCGTCAACACTGGTTCTCCACTTGCGAAGTAACTCCCTGCTCTCCATGTGTCAGTATATAATGCCTGCATCTGTAACGTTCACTCTATGCATCTGAAGAAGTGAGGTTTTTACTCACGAAAGCTTATGCCCAAATAAATCTGTTAGTCTTTAAGGTGCCACCAGACTCCTTGTTGTTTTTGTAGATACAGACTAACACGGCTACCCCCTGATACTTGATTTTTGGACTCACAACTCAAAGGATTAAATTTAAGCGTAAGAGAGAAATAAAAATTATGAAATGCATAGACCAGTCAAAACCCTAAACCAACACACTTTGAAAGAAGTATCAAGTAACCAGAACAACAATAATAATATAAGTATGTGTTGGGAGGTGAGTGTGAAAGACAGTGTGTTTGTGAGAGAGACAGAGAGAGACACACGCTGTGTGTGTGTGTGAGAGACAGAGATACAGTGTGTGTCTGTGCGTGCGTGTGAGAGAGAGAGACCGAGAGAGACACACGCTGCCCCTTTAAGTATGTTGCCCTTTTAAGTAGATCGGCACTCAGCAATCTGAATCCTGCTTTCAGACACAGCAACAGCTGCCAGCAAGCTCCATCTGTCCTGAGCCCTGTAGTGCCCCCCACCCCTGCTCTGTGGAGATGGGGTACAGGGGCAGGGGGAGGAGGACAGCCTGACATCAGCACCCCCCCGCCCCCAGCAAGCAGGAGGCTCCCGGGAGCTGCTGGCCAGGGGCTCCAAGGCAGAGAGCAGGAGCAGCACGGCAGTGGGGGGAGGGACACCTTAAGTGTGTGGCATTTGATAGCTCCATGATTATTACCAATACCTTAGCTCATACGGTTTTCTTTGTTTTGATGATGACCTCACCTGTCCCCTTTGTGGAGCAAAGTTGGGCTGATTTCGACCTCTGTAAGCTTAGGTGAAAGAATAGGATTTGCTCTGGAAGCTGATAGCTGTCTCCGTTGCATTCATTCTGATCTCCTGTGGAGGAGAGTTCCGCAGATGAAGGTCCTCCACTGAGAATGCTCAGGTCCCAGGCCCCAAAGCTTTTTGCCATGGCGTCTGTCAAGCAGAGCATCCCTGCTCAGCTCAGCTGTCTTGCAGGGTCATGGAAGGAGAGGCAGCCCCTAAGATAGACACACCCTAACCTAACCCAATAAGCATCTTATTCACTAGGGGCAGGACCTGGAGCTGTACCTGAGATTAAGTGATGAGCAAGTGGAGTGGGCAGAACACCGGTGCAATGGGCCTCTTCGCTTAACAGGTGAACGGCTGCATGCTGAACATGCTGGAGTTACTGCACGGCCTTCACTTTCAGGCCCAGGTGCAGTAGGTTGCCATCGCCTGTTCTGGCGGTGATGAATCCCAGTACTAAGGAATGGGGACAATCTCCTGGACAGTGGCTGGAGGGAGAAGGCCTTTCTTGCTGTCTGTTTGACCAGGACCAGCAATGTGTGAGAGAAGAGATCCTGCTATGCGACAATCAGAGGGCTGATTCCCTCACTGGAGGGATGTTTTCTACCCAACTCCTGGAAGAATTCTCTCATCCAACCACCATCTTGTCTGTCTTAGATAGACTAAGCTCAAACCATCAGCTCTCCATCTTTGTGCTCCTCTCTCTCAGGCAATGGGGCACCCTGGTGATTGTCTTGACACAGTCTGCCAAGGCAGGGCTGTAGAGCTGGGTGTCTGCACCCGTGCCAGTAGAATCACAGAAGATTAGGGTTGGAAGGGACCTTAGGAGGTCATCTAGTCCAACCCCCTGCTCAAAGCAGGACCAATCCCCAGACAGATTTTTGCCCCAGATCCCTCAATGGCCCCCTCAAGGATTGAGCTCACAACCCTGGGTTTAGCAGGCCAATGCTCAAACCACTGAGCTATCCCAAATGTTAGCATCTCACAGCTCCCCCAAGCCGTCCTGGCTATCCATTGAGGAACGGCAGCGATAGGAACGGGTTTTGTGGGAATCCACGTATGAAGGTTCATGGGGAGCAGGTGCTGATGCCCATTTTGAATCCACAGGGTCAATCCGAGAGCGAAAAGCCAAGGTAGCGGAGTGCTGCAGCATCGTCTTTGGCTCAGTCTTGGGAGAAAGTCAGTTACCAGCTGCTGCGGTACATTGCAGCATGGCTCTCTTTCACTTAGGGCCCTTGATTCTGCTGCTGAAGCCGCTGCCAGGTGGCCCGGCAAGCACGACAAACGCCAGAAGAAGTTTCACTGCGATATATGTGCACGACGCAGTCAAAGCTGCACTTTGACATCAACATGCTGTTGTCATGCAGCATGACTAACATGTGCTTCCGAGGCTGGTAAAAAATAATCACCCTGCAGTCTCAGCAGAATAAACTGTTCAGGGGAATATTGGTTGGGCCTGCTGGATGGCTTGGATTTGAATCTTCCAGCTTCTAGAAGAAAACAGGACTTCTCTGATCTTTTGCGAACGGGTCAGAATGCCCCGTTTGCCTAGCCCTAGTGGTATAACATTGCATGGCTACAATGTAAGGGCGTTCGGATGTGTGGTCCCGTGGGCACATGCAGGGCATTATTCAGCCTGTCGTCCTACCCGCCCGCAATCACACGGGTTTGCTTCCACAGCGTGATCTGCTCATGCTGCAGTCTCTCTATGAAGTAACCATAGTGCCTCTAATATAGTTGTTGGACACTGTGCTATTACTTCTCCAAGTGAAGAAAAGCAATCCTTCAAGAAGTGATATAAAATGAGGATGGTTCCCCAGCGTTCAGCGTACGAGCAGGCGAGTCTGGTATTTAATTTATTGGGTACTCCTGGGCACCGAGCAGGATAGATGTTTCAATCCCAGCCCATGTGAAATAATAAGAAGTCTATGCTCAGTGGTCTGATATGTCAGGAAAGAAGAAAAGCCTGCGGGTTTGAGCACATTACTGAATTTAGGCAGCGTGCCAGGACTTAACCCTACAGAGAGTCTTCATTGGATTTTAATCAACCATTCTTGCGTCAAGTCAGAAAAGAAGATTTCACAGATTTCCCCAGTCTGAGCGGAGTGGCCGGTAATGCTGCAATCACCTGCATGTGCTCATGGGGGATGATTATTACCTTTGGCTTTGACTAGAGGGGGCTGCAAGCTAGAAAGGGGGAAAGCAGGGAGCTGGATTGGGGTAAATCATTTTGTGCCAGACGACGTTGCGCAGACGTAGGAGTGCTGCTGTCATCGGGCGTGCATGCAGCAGAAAATAATATCTGCGCAAAACGGGAATTCTGGTCAACAGCTTCCTGGAGCTGAGAGAATATTATGAAGGTGTGAGCTAAACGAAGACGAACTCATTTGCAATCAGCCTTGCAAATGAAATAATTCACCCAGCGTTGTCATGCAAACGGCAAACAGAATCAGGGTCGACATGTTGCAACTCCAGCAGAGCACACATCATGCTCAGCCAAGTGGCAGGTGAAGGTTGAAGTAACGTGCTGGATGGACCCGTAAGTCAGAGATGGCGGAGAGAGTGGCACACTGTTAACATTCGGACCCCGCATGCCACTGTGGAACTGCCAGCAAGAGAAGACAGAGAGGTAAGAAACACAAAACCAGGACTGTCACGTACTGCCAGCAGCGCCTCCTGCTGGCCATCCTGGGAATGAGCTCTGCCAGCTTTGCGCTCTCCCTCCGGTGTTGTCCTCCCCCCTGCTGTTTCGCCCTGTGGCCTCTCTCACTCCAGGGACTGCAGTCTCCTCGTCATGGCTTGACCCTCCGGCCAGGTCACTAAAATCCTCCCCTTCCGGGGAATTCAAAGCCCTTCCAAACCAGCTGTCTGGCTGGTGTCTCCAACGCCCTGCGCTACTACCCAGTGGCTGGTAGGGGAACCCAGGCCCACTCTCTACACTGGGTTCAAGCCCAGGGACCCTGTAACAAGAAGTCACGGTCTCTGCACAGTCTACACAACCCCTGGTTGCTGTTTCCCTGGGTTTCTTCCTACTTTCTTCCTACTTCTCTGGCGTCCCCTCTCTCTGGGTTTGCCACCTCCCAACTCCCTGCACTCAGGGAGTGGCTGCACCCCCTGTCAGGAGCCAGCTTCCTGGTTTTATAGGCCCCTCCTATTCCTGCACAGATGAGCCTGGGTGCAATCAGCTAGTTCCCTGCTCCCTGGCTTCTCCTCCAGGTGCAGCCTGGGGAGTTAATTGGCCAGCCTAGGAACCTTAACTGCTTCCAATCCTATGTGGGGTGGACACCCCATCACAAGGACATAGAAGAAGCCTGGGCATTTTCAAGTAGTTGGCTACCTCTAAACATTGTACCAGCCACATCCTGACGATAACCCCGAGCAGGAGGGCATGGTGAGCTGAAGAAGCTGTTTTTTTAATGATTGATCAATCGTGCTGAGTTTACAGATGCACTCAGGAGGGTGGAGCTCAGTTATAACCACCCCGAGCACGGGCCTGATTCCCACTGGCGAAAATCAGGAGGAACGCCACCCACATCACTGCAGGGAGATTTCTGCCTGCAGCGAGTCCTTGGAGAAGTTGGTAGGTGGATGGCTCCGTAGCAGTTTCATGGCAGTACACATTAAAGGCCTGATTTCCTGGGGTGGCCTTTGAATCAGTGGGGGCCATTTTCCACCCCTAAATAACTGCAGCTGCTGTTCATTGTGGGCACAACTGGTGACACCTCCAACCTCCAACCTTGTTCCCCTCACATCAGTTCCAAAGGCTGCCCCTCGGCTCATCTGACCAGCCCACTGTTCTGGTCCCCACCATTGGCTTCCTCTTCTGCACAATGCCAAGCACAAGTTTCTTTACGAAAACACCATCATTTAGCCCCACCCTCCCTTTGAAGTGTGATCACTTATTCATTAGTATGAAAATGAAGGAGGCTGGCCTTGATTGCCTGCGTTACCCACAGGCAACTCTGCACTTTCTCTCATGTCCCCCTAGGCACAGGGCTGGCCTTAGGGGTGGGCAATGTGGGTGACCACCCAGGGCCCTGTGGTCAGGAGAGCACCATGCAAGTGCTGCAAGCTGGCGGGCCTGGGCTGCCGAGTGGGGGTGAGGGCAGGTGAGCCCATGGCTGGAGCCCCTGGTCACCCCTATGGAACCAGCGGACTAGTCCTAGGTGCCCCTTTCCTGCGGGCACAGGCACCTGCTCTCCTCCTGCTGTGTGGTCAGGGGATGTATGGCCGAGGGAGCCCCCAGGCTCAGAAACTCCTCCCTGTGCAGCCCAACCAGGCTCTGGGGCCAAAAGCCTGGGGTGCCAAAATACAAGTTCGCCAAGGGCGCCATTTTCCCTAAGGTTGGCCCTACCCAGGCATGGGAAAAACTCCCTGTCAAAAACCTTAGCTTCTTTGATATCCCATCTTGAAGTCTCCCTCTGCCATGATGCCTACAAACTGTTACTGCTTGCCATTGGCTACATCCGGAACAGATCCTGCTTACTGATGCAAGCACACCTATTTCCACTATTACCTTGTCCTTCCATCCTCACTCCCTGTCCTTTGTCTGTCGAGTCACCTGTTGTGCATTGTAGAAACCACAGATCACATTGGGGGCCTCCCTGCAATTTTTTACTGTGCCTCTCAAAGATGAGCCCTGACTCCTGCTTGGGGTCCGTAGGTACGATCACAGTGGCAGCAGTAATCAGTAACGGTGTCAAGTGGTGTGGTGCCATTGATTCCAACGCAACTCTGCCGATTTACAATAGCTAAGGATCTCAGCCAACGATCGGACATCTAAGTGCTGCCAATAGCTCCTGTAATGCATTACGATGCAATATTTCATGTGCCCAATTAAGCACTGGCTCGGAGCCAGGCTGAAAATCAGGTACCGACAGTAAAGCCAGGGGAAATTTTCAAAATGAAATTTAAACCCAGGCAAAATTCACTTGTCAAAGGGTGTCGTTAAAAACTCAGAATCAGGCCCAGGTTTGGGGGACAGTCGGACAAGTTGTGAGCGTGTCCCAGCTGAGTCGGGGGCGAGCATTTTAGTTGAGTCCAAACCCAAAATGAAAATCAGAATGGCTGAGTTGCGCAAATAGAAATCCAAACGGATGTTTGCCAGTGGCTCTGCAACAGCACCCTGAGCCCTGGAGTTTCACCCAGCTGTCATGAAGCCTCTAAAGCCATGAAGGGATTAAGAACCGGGGTTGTTCCATAGCACAAGAATATAAACCGGTAGATCAATATCAACAGCTTCCCAAGGGATGTGGTAAATTTGCCATCACCTGGAGTTTTGAAATCAAAGCTGGCTGTCTATCCACAAGACAAGCCCAGGGTGAGCCACAAGTTATTGCTATGCTCATGGCATACACAGAGTTAGAAACAAACCATACAGAAATACTCTTCCTGGAAGGTTGCCACATACAACCTTATAGCTCAGAATCCAGAAATCTAACACACATCAGCCGAATTCAGGGAGAGACAAAAGCAGGCTGCTCCCTAAGGCAAAGGACCCAACTGGCTCCAGACTGGCTGTTTTGCAGGGTGCCCAACAAGACCTAGATGATACAGCTTCCCTTGGCACCCCTAGGCCACCAGCAGGTCCAGGAAAACTCCTTATAATTTAAAGTGATAGCTTGTAATTTGACCATGGGTTTCATAACCACAGTTATTGGGCTTGATGCAGGAATCGCTGTGTGAAACTCTTTGGCCAGCGTGTTATGCAAGAAGTCAGACTAGTTATAATGGCTTCTTCTGGCCTTAGACTCTTAGATTGTTTTTCTGCTGCTGGTAGCTACATCCCTTGCTCAGCCATATGACTCCAAGCAATGCCTTCTTCCTCCAGGGCTGGCTAGCTTTCTTTGGACTTTAAATAACTAGATACATTGCTGTAGTATCCAAGCACCTGGGTTGCAGAAGCAAGCCCACACTTTGTGTTTATGCGTTTGCCTCGTGGTGCAGTGCCTTTCAAAGCAGAGATCTTTGTATGAGATTATTTGTGGTGAGTAAAGCTCCTTTCTGGTTAACCTTTGTGATTAAAATGAAAATCATTAACTGCAGCTTTGCAAGGCTCCTCTGAGCTTTCACAAGAGGATGAATGTATCAGGAACAAAAAGAAAATGCCCGTACGTGTCTCCACTGCTGTCCTGACCCCAAACAAACTCAAACACAGCTGCTGCTACACTAAATCCAACCAGTCTCGTCTCTGGACAGCAGAGGGTGGAGGAGAACTTGGGCTCGACCTCAGGCTCACATAGAGATACTAAAATCACCCACTTCATACGGAGCAGCCAGTTTCCCAAGGCATATCCCAACATGTGCCCATGTGGAAGAGATTCTGATCACACACTCGGGAGGTAGCTCTGAAACAGGTCCCAGAAATATTGTCCTATACGATGCCTGAGAAAGGGGAGAGACTCTAGGCTATACACCAGTCACTTTGCCTGTCCATACCTGGGCGAAGCAAGAACGCACGCTCTAATATACTGTCAGCTGAGGCTGCGAGGCACTTTATAGTGGGACATCTGTGTCGTCTACAACAGTGGTTCTCAAAGTCGGTCCGCCGCTTGTTCAGGGAAAGCCCCTGGCAGGCTGGACAGGTTTGTTTACCTGCCGCGTCCGCAGGTTCGGCCAATCACGGCTCCCACTGGCCGCAGTTCACCGCTCCAGGCCAATGGGGGCTGCGGGAAGCGGCGGCCAGCACATCCCTCGGCCCGCGCTGCTTCCCATAGGCCCCATTGGCCTGGAGCGGTGAACCACGGCCAGTGGGAGCCACGATTGGCCAAACCTGCAGACATGGCAAGTAAACAAACCGGCCCGGCCTGCCAGGGGCTTTCCCTGAACAAGCGGCGGACCGGCTTTGAGAACCATGTGTTCAAGGCCCCGGATCCTGCAGTTTGATTTGCATGGGCGAACCTGTGTGGATCTGGGCCTCAGATAAAAAGCAGGGGCTCTATGTGTGTGTGTGTGTGTGCGTGTGTGTGTGTGTGCACATACTCTTCCATCTGGGTGTTGGGGAAGAACATGTTTATTTACACTGATGTCCAGCCCCGCACGCCTGTCCAAGGAATCTCCCATTGACTGATCAGGCCCCTCATCAGCACGTTCATTCAAAGCAGTACATTGATTAAACGGGCCAGATCCTCCCGTCCTTACACTGGGCTCTGTTGTGCCTTTCAGGATTTACTCCCTTCTGTGGCTTGCCCTGGTTTCACCTCCTCCCCACTCCTGACTGGGTGCCGAGTGACTCGTGTGCCGCTGGTCTTTGCACGCTGGTAAATGAAATTACTGCAATTATTCCAGCCCTCCGTGTGGGTGCATAAGAAGCCTGAGTAAGGATCTGGCCCGTTTGTGTTTTTCTTTGTGACTGAAGAACTGGTACGTGGACAGGCCCGGTGTTTGAATGGCTGAACCGCGGCTGTTGTTGCTGTGAGATCACGGTGTTGATCGGAGGAGGAGTGTGCAGCTGCGTGTTGTGACTGGTTCTTGCGATGGCATGTTGCAACATGCAGTGGATTGCTGTGAGTAGGCCCAGGAACAGTCTGTGACTATTTCTTGTATCGTCAACACACCTGCTTAGCAGAAGAGCCTGCAAAGGGACTGCTAAGTGCTCCGGGCAAAGTATAATCAGCAATGGTAGTCATGACAAACGTTGTCACTTAGGAACCAACATGCAGTTACGGAACAGGTTATCTTGTAATGGAAAAGATAATACCAGCTGCCGGAGTGTCATTCTCAGAGACACTGATACCCAGCCCAGGTAAGGGTCTGTTAAGCCATTCTACAAGATTGTGCTAAGGGGGCTGAATTACTATTATTATTTGTAATACAGCAGCACGCACAGGTCCCAGCCAAAATCAGGGCCCCAGGATGCTAGGTTCTGTACATATGTGATAGCTACCATCAGGAACTGAACTGGGGAACAGCTTGAACTTAAAAAGCCAGGCTCTCAGCTGGAGTATGAAAACAGTCTCTGTGGATCAGAAACAGAGAAGGACTCAAACACACATCACTGACTCTGACTCTCTCTCTCTCTCTCTCACACACACACACACACACACACACACACACACACACACACACACACACACACACACACACACACACACACATCCCTGCCCCTAAGAGCTCACAATCTGGATCAAGAATACGGACGAAGCCTGGGGAAATCAGGTATTACTGTCCTCCTTTTACAGCTGGAGCCAGAGCTCTTCAATCCCAGGCCCAGTGGTTCAGCTAGGAGCCCATCTTTCTTCGCCTTAGACACAAGTAAAAGATCTGGGCACTTTAGTTACAAGATTATTGACTGTGAAAAAAATGGTAAATCTTATGGAGGGGAGCTCTTTTCGGAGCTGCTGTCAGGGGATTCTCACACACGGTGGTTGTACTTAAAAACTGTCAATTTATAATTAAGGATTTGGATCACTGGAGATTGGTTGTTTTTCTCCTAGCTGGCCTGTATCAATCACTTTAAAATGCATGTACCAGCTAGACTTAATTACTGGGGAGGTCTCTATTCAATTTTTCAAAAAAAGCTGCAAAGATATTTTTCTAATTTTGTCTTGGCAATAAACAGCAGAACAGGAGCAATCTCTGGTTACAGCCGAAAAGGATGGGGGAGGACTGGTTTTTCTTTGCTTTTGTTATGATTACTTAGCAGCTCAATTTAAAACATGCCATGCAAAAGCCCTGCAATGCTGGCTGGAAATGGAGATGTTGACAAATGGCTTGTGAAAACTTTTCTCCTTCTATCCTGTTCTAGATGAGCGCAATATGAGAGCCTATCACCGCAGGACCTGAGCACCTTCCAGTCGTGCATTGAGCAATGTGATTAACATCTGTCACGTGTTCTCTCATCCTCTCCCCACAGGGGAGCAGCCTGTGGAGGGGAGTATCTTGTTTTGCCAGGTGGTGGTGGGTTTTTTTAAAAATACGTGTTCCTTTGTTAGAGAAGACAAGGTCAAAGAAATGCACCTTGAACTTAGAGTGGGAAGTGGTGAGGTCTGTGGTGGTTCTTAGTTCCCGGAGGAGTTCATTCCACGGGATCAGATCGGCCCTCAAAACAGCTCTGTCTTCCACCCAGACGAGTTTTACCCGTCTTGTTGAGAGTTCCATTGGGCCTAAGGGGCTACATCCTGGAGGTTTAGACGGTCTTTTGCATATCCTGGGCGTAGGCCATTGAGCGCCTGGAAGATAAGGTCAACGTGACTCGACATTCTACGGGACACCAGTGTAGAGAACGGAGGACGGGTCTGAGGTGATCCCGGTACCCTGTGGTGCTGAGGAGATGCGCTGCAACAGTCTGTATTAGTTGGAGTCTCCTAAGTGCTGAAGGTTTCCTGCCCAGGAATACTGCATTGCTACAGTCCAGTGCAGAGGTGATGAAGGTATGAACAACAGAGGCCAGGTCATCGTCTGCCAGGGTGGAATGGGATCTCTCAGCTGACTGGAGATGATACAAAGCATTACTCACGGATGCTGCTATGGGAGAATTCAGTGTCAGCGCGGAATCCAAGAGGACTTCTCTCTTGCCTACTTGATTGACCGGTTGAGTGTGAACCCTCAATCAAAGGAGACTGCATCATGGCTGCAAACTCTTCAGACTGCTTTCCTCTGTCCACCAGCATCACCTCTACCTTGCTGTGGTTCAGCCTCAGCAAGCTGTTCTTCAGCCATTAGCTGATCTCATCCAAGCACAGGGACATTTGGCGTAGTGATGTGGTGCACCCAAGGCAGAGCTGTGTGTGTTCAGCATATTGCTGGCACTCAAGTCCACGTCATCTGACCCATTCACCTCGTCACTGCTTGTAGATGTTGAAAAGGACCAGAGAGGACCATTGATCCTTATGGGACACTACAAATGAGGGGTCTAGTGGAAGAGGTGCTGTCTCCTATCACTGCTCCTCATTGAGACGCCTTTGTCTTCCTTCTGTTCTGTTTGATAATGGAAGTATTTTTTATCTTCAGGCCATGATCAGGCTGGATCACGATGTACCTGACAAGTGGTCTCAATTGAAGTCAGCTGTTCTGTGTGTGTTATACAAAGCTACTCAGTTTTTCTTTGTAACTTTGTGGTTACGGCTTTACTGGTTGCTTGTAAGTATCTTTAAAAGCAAAGCAAAAACTGCTGGCCAATTGTCCTAGATTACATAGAATGTTACTATAGGATTGTCTGGTATTCCCCACACTAAGTAGCTACTCTAAGTAGAGGGAACATCACATGAACTCTCACTGTATTAGTTACTTAAGGCAAAACTGGAAGGTTTAAATCAGGTCAACTTTATCCTCCATTCATGTACAGAGTTAGCCTCCGGCCTGGTTTCCTACTAAACCCGCTGTGATTGGCTAAGACCTTGTTTGATAATCGTATAATTTATAATATTAGAGTAAAAAAATAAATGCCATATGTCAAAGTATCTGAATCCAAACTGCTGTACCTGAATGAACCTGTTGGTTGGAAGATAGAAAAACTAGCCCACCTTTATTTTAGTCTCATTATTAAGGGCTGGTTGAAAATTTTGCATTAAAACTGTTTTTTTTTTAATGGAATATTGGGTTTTCAACTAAACAAAGCTGCTCATGAAAAGTGTCTGCTTCCATGGAAAATTTCAACTTTTTGTTGAAAACCCAGACACCTGGAAACAAATTGGTGAAGCCTACAGAAAGCTTGATCACAGTTAGGGTGCTGGTGTGTTCAGACCACATCCTATCGTGCTGACCAATACTGTCTCATTGTTTCCCTGTTGTCCCCCATCTGTCTGTACCCATCTGTTATCTCCCGTCCTATACTAAGATTGGCAGCTCTTTGGGGAAGGCACCGTCTTTTTGTACAGTGCCTAGCGCAATAGGGTCCTGATCTAGGACTAGGGCTCCTAGATGCAGCAGCAAGACAAATCAACAACATATAGTATCCGTGTGATGCACTGAAAGAGGACTAGTAAAGACTAGCGGAAGAAAGACTCTTTCTTATTCGAACATGCAGGTAGCAGCAAATTATCTGCTTTCCCCAAAGTTATTGGGTCTTCCTCCTTCCCTTTTCAGATAGAAATCTGTTTCTTGGCACTGCTGCGTGGTGTGTATTCCATGCATCAAACTGCATCAGAAATCCAGCACTGCATGTCGCAAATGACCCACTGTGCTTGTAGACCAGTTGACAGCATAGATTCAAGACAGTAGCAGTGTTGACAGGAATTATTTTCTGAATTTTCAGAAATGAAATCATAGTCCGGTGAGTCTGTTTGAGTCAGAGCTTTCGGTTACCGTTGTTTTCTCTAAGGCCTGGTCTACACTGGGGGGGTCGATCTAAGTTACGCAACTTCAGCTATGTGAATAACGTAGCTGAAGTCGACGTACTTAGATCGACTGACCGTGGTGTCCGGCCGGTAGTGAAGACATACCCTTCGAGGTTTCAGAATTCATCTCACTGCTTGCTGTCTCTTCTGCCTTTCACAAGACTAATACTGCACTTCCTAGGCTCAAGGGAAGAACCTTTCTTTTTTCCATCCCGAATCCTGAGCCATTATTAATTACCGCTATTATTGATGACGGTGCTGAGTAATTAGGCTGCTTTGCAAAGACAGGAAAGGTCTCGCAGTCAGAGGTTTCTTCTCCATGGATTATTCATTCTGGTTCTGAACCAGATCACTTACAAAGAGTGGCTCAGACGGTCACTGGCCTTGCAAAGGAATAAGGGGGACTCGGGCGGGGAAGTATCCATACCATAGGTCGCAGGGTGGGAAGGGAAACAGGCTCTGCATAGCTGCTGCTTCTTTCCTCCTCCTCACCCCCCAAAAAAATCAGGTGGGTGGTAAAGGCGGGGACTGGGCTGTGCCAAGGCATAGCTACCATAGCCAGTTAGCATTGGCCATAAGCCGGTGATAGGGTGGATCCAGGGCCGGTGCAACCATTTAGGCAAACTAGGCGGGCGCCTAAAAGCCTGCTCAGGTGAGGAGGTGGAGTGGAGGTGAGCTGGGGCGGGGGGCGGGGTGCGGGGAGGGCCGCCCGCAGTAACGGGGGGGAGGGGGGCACACAGGGGAACCGCTTCCCACCCCAGATCACCTCCACTCTGCCTCCTCCGCTGAGCACACAGCCCCCGCTCTAAGTCTCCTCCAATCGGCGCCGCAAGCCTGCGAGGGGAGGAGAATTAGAGCGAGGCCGGCGTGCTCAGCGGAGGAGGCGGAGCCGAGGTGAGCTGGGGCGGGCTCCCCTAGCAGGGTTAGCTTCCGCGGTGGGGGTCTCCCCAGGCAGGGTTAGCTGCCATGGGGGGGGCTCCCCAGGTGGGGTTAGCTTCCGTGGGCGGGGGGGGGGGGGGTCGTCTCCCCAGGCGGGGTTAGCTGCCGCAGAGGGGTCGTCTCCCCAGGTGGGGTTAGCTTCCGCGGGGGGGGGGTTCTCCCCGGGCGGGGGGCTGGGTTAGGTGCCATGGGGGGGCAGGGTTAGCTGGGTGGGGGCGGCGCAAGGTGGAAGTTTCGCCTAGGGTGCCAAACTTCCTTGCAGCGGCCTTGGGTGGATCAGAATTAGAAGGGCGTTGACGATACCTCATGTTGCCCCGCCTGAATCCCAATCCCTTTCATATATTTGTACGTACTCTCTTGACCAGTGAAGGAGTCACTCTGCGGAGACTATCCCATGCTTGGCGACTCATGCAAACAGCTTCAAAGGGCCCGTGTTTGAGTTATGTGCACCAATGTATGCTCCAGTAGTCATTACTCTGCTGCTCTCTTTGTCCCTACACAACATGCAGCCTGACTCATATTTAAAAGCTCCCGAAAAACCATCTGGTCACATTAGTCTTTTTTTTTTTTCTAAATGGGCTGCCCTTGTACAGCTTTATTATGGCTTTTAAAGTGAATGAGAATGTTAATAACCAGGGCAGAGATTAGACCCCATTAGTGTATTTTTCTTGTTCATTCCTATTCGTACGTGTCATTGATCAAGAGGCCAGAACATGCACAAAAATGTTTCCCCGTCCCCCAGGAAATGATATTTTCTGTTTCAAACGGGTTGAATCTTGAACCAAGTGTGAGAGGAGCAGATAAAAAAACCCAGCCTAAATCCTCACCAAGAAGCGCAGCTCGAAAGGAACGTGCAGTTGTGGAGGACAAATACACTCGTCTATTGTGGAATTTTTAACACTTTTTGCTGTATCGGTTCCCAGGTCTGAGTTCCAGTGCGATGGGAAATGTGACATCTTGTCGTGCACCGTGCCCTTGGGCCCACTCGACTGAAGTCATTGGGAGTTTTGGCACTGACTTCAATAGGAGCTGGATTGGGTTCATGGCAAGGAATGAGGTGGCTGGATGTTGTTATTGCCTCCTTTCCATAGCAGCTGGGTATTCTCCGGACAGCAGCATCTACTGACCTCAAATTATGTTCTCCCTGGATCACCTCTTACTAGTTTGGAAGCACCTCCGTTTGGGGCATGGTCACTGGCTTAGCACGCACTCTCTCTCTATATTGGTCTCTTAGTGTCCTGTTCAATCATTCTCTCTAAGTGCTTTCAACTCCCAAAGGTGTGTGTGTGTGTGGGGGGGGGTGGTTCTCTAGCCTGGCATTGTTCCACTCCCAGCCCCGTAGACCCCTGAATATCTGAACAACTCCATCAGAACACTTGGCAAGCCACAGTTACTGTTTAACTTGTAACTCAGCATTCTGACAACGCTTGGGGATTAATTAACCCTCCTCCCTCCTTCCACCTCCCCCAGCATTTGCAACGGATTGCAGTAAAGGGGAGTATAGGAATGCCATGTCCTTACTGTTAATTAGCACAGAATGAACGATATGCACTGAACAAATATTGTAACAATTCTCCATTTTCTGTTTGCAAATTTTCCAGGAATAGAGTCCAGCTTGTAAGAATATTTTGTTGCTGAAAGTTACTCAGTGAGTGATTTGGGCTAACACATTTCATCCTAAGGATTCTTTGCATCTTAAATTGTTCACTGCCACTATTGCTTCAAGTACTTGCTATCTGTAATGCTACTTATGACTGATCAGCTAAGAAACATGGCATTTGCCTTTGCTCCCTGTGTGAATGACTCTACCCAGAAAGAGCTTTCAAGGTAGCCATGTGGATACTTCTGGCACGGATACTAGAGCAAATACTCTTACAAGCTGGACTCTATTCATTGAAAATGACACATCTGTTGACAACACTTCCTCTTTCAGTGCTTGATTCTGCACCATTCAAGTCAAGTGGGGGCAGGACCAAGCCCTCAGCGAACATGAATGCAAAGAAATATCCACTCCTATGAACATTCACAGAAATGGAATAAACCGAGTCACAAATACCATTGCAGGGCATGTGCCATCTGCTATGTCTTTCCATGCGATGGAAGAGTCATAAGTCACTATTCACTTGCAGTTTGAAAAATTGAAGACAGTCACTATAGTGGTACGGCACAACTCAAGCAAAGACTTCACCCAAAGGTGATGTTTTCAGAGGTCATAAAGCCATGGCCTGGAATATGTATTTTCCTCCTCTCACCAACTCACTCATTGACTCTGAATCCCTCCCGCACCATCAGACTTTGCTGAAGACATGATCAAGGCTTCACCAGCCCTGTCTGTCAGGCTGTTTGCCTGAATGGCTCCCTTGTGGTTCTGTAACTCAATGCTAAACACCCATCCTGGAGGCCCACTGGACTGCTTTTTGTCTGGTCCCTACGCTTTGACCAGCCCTAGCAGCAGCTAAAGCTCCTGCCAGCATAGCTCTCGTAAGTCTTCCCATTACAATCCACACAGACATCTAAAGATTTCAATTTAGTAGCTCTGGAGGGGAGATGACCTCTTTATCATGATCTGCTTAGAGATAGTTGTCTTTATTAGCAAATAATAATCCATGATGATAGTTTGTAGCTGTTCAGAACTACACCTTCCACGTCAGGATCTCAGATGCGCTCTGGCGAGGTTAGGTTTGATTATATTTCAAGTACAGATGAGGAAATTGAGGAACCAGGAAACTAAGTGAATTGCATAAAGTCGCAAAACAAGTACATACCTAAAGTGGGACGAAAACTAGGTCTTCCAAACTCCCAGTCTCCTGCTTAATCACAATCTCAACTTCTTTGCTCACTTGGTTGTAAGTTTCCACTTTTTTGTTTCCTTTAATGTCCTCTGTTGGGACTTTCATGCAGGGATTTCTCAAATGTGTTTTCTTCTAATTATTCACGTTTTCCTCTTCTGTTCTATGGGAACATTCTCAACGATCAAAAGAAGCTTTAAACCCCTCCAGACCATCTGGGAAGCCTGTCCTTTGGCTGAGGAGCAAGGCTAAGATGGCAGCTGTTGGGGAACATGTGTGGGAACAAGTGCCCCAGGATGCAAAACATGGCAGGAACCAGCACCCCATCACATTTACAATATATAGAACCGTGACAAGGCATTTGTGGCTGACAATAAAAACATGTCGCTATTACTATAGAGTCATGGCTTTTAAGGTCTGGCCTCCTGCATGACACAGGCTGGATAATTTCTCCTGGTGATTCGTGCATCTACTCCAATAACTTGTGGTTGAACTAGAGCGTTCTTTTAGAAAGGCAGCTGATATAGATTTATCGAGTCCAAGCAATGATGGATTCATGCCTCCCAACGGGGAGCTGTTCCAGTGATTAAATTACCCTCTCTGTTAAAAAAGGTTATGTTTTATTTCCAATTTAAATATTTCTAACTTCAGTTTCCAGCCTTTGATCTGGTTAGGCCCTTGTCTGCTAGCTTAGGGCACGGCCACTCAAGGTGCAGAACACTCTGACCCCATCAAGCAAAGCACTTAAGCATAAGTCTAATGTTAACCATAGAAGTGGTGCCTTTGGAATCAGTGGGACTACTGCGACAACTAGCAGAGGGCCCGCTGTTCTTTGAACTCCTTCCGGGCCTGACACACTCGCTACATCTGACACATTATAGTCATCAGATTATTCTGTAAATAGTGTCCTGTGCAGTATCGAATGGAACGTGGTGACACACCAGTCAATGTCACTGCATGATGGCTGGAGGTGTGCAAAGAGTTATGGACATACGCTGGAAATATGTCCCAAAAATATGATTTGGGGGCAGACTTGATAAACAAGGTTGTCCTAGACAAAAGAGTGATCTGCCTCTGTTCCCAATGGGAATGGGAGCATGGGAATGCCAGGCACCAGGGGCAGTTCATTTGCACCTGAAGTTATCAGGAGCTTGATGAAACAACTTGGCGTCAGCACACTGGAGGACACCACAGTCTGACCCCCGGGGGGCATCCTGACTCTTCAGCCAAAGGCAATGAACTTTGGGGAATTTGAAAGAGAAGCATAAGGGCATTTTACATCACTGAAGAAAGAGAGAACCCAGAGATCTCTGCACCCAGGAATGCTGGATCCCCAACTATGTGGGTAGGTGACCTTGAAAAGTAGCTGTAGGTGTGAAAACTGCCTTAGACAAAGCTCGGAGCCTGCTAAGGTGGCATGTAGACTCTCAGAAGTATGTTATTCTTTTGTTTTACTTGTAGCCATTTTCTGTTTCTATTCTTTCCGCCGAGTAGCACTTAAATCTCTGTTCTTTCTTAACCAACGTTCTTGTTTTCTTATAAATTCATCTCCATGCTGTTATACTAAAGGGAGGTGAGCATCCTCCACTAAGCCATCAGGCTGGTGTGAATTCCGTCTATATGGAGCCAGCGGACTTGGTATTGCTGTGGGCATCCAGTGGCGGGCTGGCTGCTGCATGGGACCTCTCTTCCAGGGGGGTTGGGAGCTGAAGAGCACCAAGGGTTAACCCTGCAAGGCAAAGTTTGGACTGGCAGAGTCCTGAGGCATTTGCTGGGCTGGCTGAAGACTGGGGTGGTAGGAAGCCGTCATGCAATATAGCACCAGCAAATCTCTCTCACTAGGCAGGTGGGTAACATGGTGACTTACCATTCTGGACACCCCGAAAACGCTTCACATCTACTCACATGCTTATAGCTACGCACATGCTTAATGGTTTTGCTGGATTGAGCCATTAAAGGGCCCACCTAACGTTAGAGATCTCAATAGGAGAGAGGGCGGCAAACACATTCAGAATCACTTACAGTGGTCTCCACTATAAAGCTGACATTTTCTAATAAGAATCATTCGTAGCAGTATTTCCATAGCAGCTAGGGGCCCCAGTCACGGGCCATGACCCCATTGTGCTAGGCAGTGTACAAACAGAGCTAAAAGGTGGCCCGGGCCCCAAGGATCTTACAATCTAAGTGAAAGGCGAGCGACAACAAATGGATACAGACAGATTGATCGGGGAGTGCAAGGAAAGAATCAGACAACATTGGTCAGCTTGATAGGTTGCAGTCTGTGGACATGAGCTATCTGAGATGTTTCCTGCTGTATGTATGGGGGGAAATTGGATATTTTGGATACTATAATATGTTATGTATTGGCACATGCTGACTTCTAATCCCTAGCGCTGAAGATACACAAGGCATCCAGGCAGTTATGGAGTTTATATGCTGAAATGGGTAGAAGAGATTGGAAAGATCTCTAACCTTGCCCCATTCATCTCTTCAGCTCCAGAAGAAGCATCCTCCGACCACAAAACCAAGCTCAACTCTCAGCCAGTAATGAGGAACTAGAATGTAATGCCACAGTCTGCCCGGAGTTGGAGCGGCTGTAGCAGACTGGAGATCAAACAGTGACTCAGTCGCGATTCCGCCTCTGCTCGACTACTTGCGCTGGGTGGGGAGTACCTGCTTCATCCCCTTTTCTGGCTCCCTGTAGGGAAAGGTGGTTACCCCCTCTTACCATCCTGCTCTGCCCAGCAAGGGCTGTGGCAATCCAGCCCCGTGTGCCCCACTGCTCCTACCGGCTCAGAAGGAAGAGATGGCGATATTGTCGCTGCTATTTCTTAGGAGATGCTCAGATACTACCGTGATGGACGCCACACAAGAACCGAGACAAATAGCTACAAGTCTGGTTGTGCAGGTCGTCAGCACTGGAAGATGGGAAGGTAGCTGCTGTGAAGGCTTTGAACCCAGCAGGAGCAGTACAATTAGTGTCTGCAGGCCGTGTTGATGCACGTTTTCCTCCTGAATTTTGAAATCTATATCTGCAGCTGTTCTGCATTTTTATTGCTCTGTCATCAAGACTTCAACCACTAGGGGCTTTCTTTTGTAAGAACTGTTTACACAACTTTTAAAAATATAGAGGGTTTTTTCCCAGCGATAAAGCTAAAATAATTAACCAACAAAACCAAAGCTCTTTCGAAAGCACACTGAAAGTCCACAGGGCCCTTTTGAACCTATTACATGCGTGGTGTTGCTTAGTTTTTCCTGGCAGAAGGAGAAATGAATTCTTAAGCACTGGGCACTTCCCAGCTAAACAGATTTAGTGAGTTTCTAGCAACTTCACTGCCAAGTCTGAGGGGATTCTTTCTGCAAGGTAGATGTTGTAAATGAAAGAAGCTTGAAATGTCAGATTCAGAAGCATACTCACTTGAGGAAAAAAGGCATTGGAAGCAAAAAGCTACTGCAAAGCATCATGGGGCATAGTATGCAAATCATCATGCTAGGAAAGCTAATCAGTTGGAGCAGGCCCAAGTTTCGCCAAAAGGCTTTGTACGTGCAGTCTGCCCTAGTTAGAGCAGCCTCCCCAGACAAGTTATTTCGGGGATTCGTGTATCGGTTGCTTCTGTCTCTGGAGGGGAAACAGCGACTCACTGATAGGAAAGGAAAAACAATGAGCTGTGGGAGCGTCACCAGGAAAAGGCTCCGTCTAGTCCTCTAATCACAAGTGGCATATTTAGCTGCAGGCTCCTTGGGCTCAGCGAATGACTGAAGGAGAGAGGGCTACAGTCCTTGGAATAAAACGCCCAGGCTTACCCAGCTGAGGTGTTGAAGACTGTGACAGGTCTAAATCCAGGGAGGACAATAACGTTACTAGAACTGAACTTGCTCTTGCTTTGTCTTTGTCTAAAGGACCCAAGCTGCATTACGAAAAGAGATCTGATGCTGTTGCCTGACCCTGCATTCTTCTACTTTTGTCCTCCAGTTTATACACAACAGACAGCACCGCTCTGTGAGCTGGCTGCTTGGAAGTGACCCAGAGCAGCTCTGCTATCCTCAGGGAGTGCTAGGAAACGACACCTTTCACCAGCCAACCTCTGGAAGTTCTGCTACGTGTTGCCCCTTGGACTCGCTCGGGCCTACCTCACAGACCTTGTCTTCCTCAGCTCCCCTCCCTGCTCTGTTTGCTCATCTGTCCCGGGCTTGCCCACTGCCCCATCCCATAATCCTTCCACAGCGTCTTCTCCACAGCTCCCATCACCCGACACACAGTGCCTAGGGGGTCTCTGCCATGGCAAATTTCACATCTCAGCTGAAAATGCATCATTCCTCCCTTGATGCTACCTCTTCACTCCAATCTCCTTTCACTTCTTCCATTTGAAGCTCCACTTGTATTCGATCGTCTGTACAGGCAGCTGGAATACAGTTTGGCAGAAGTGTCCTGCACAGTACAGTTCTATTGGGTTATAGATCTGTATGTCACAGGCCAGGTACACAGCTGGTGTAAATTACCCTAGCTCTGTTGACTTCGATGGATCTATCCTGGGTACACTAGCTAGGTGCCTGTGACTATTTTTGGCAGCAGTGAGGATGGCCGAATGACACGAGCCATTATCTGAAATCATTACATCTGGTTTAGCACAGTACTTCTCTTTTGGGAACTTTGGGATTTCACTAATTTGCAAATCTCAGGCAGGAGATTCCTTAGTCCATGCTGGCGTTCCCAGCCAGACAAACAGTTCCTGGAAGTAATCCTCACCGTCTTCCCAGTCTCCAATAACATAGTCCATTCCCGTACAGGTTCCAGACCTCAAACCAGAACTGCTAATGAGTTCCAGGATTGCGCCACTGTGGGAATTGCAGAAAGCTCATAAACTCTGCTACTTTGGAAGAGGGAGAAAGAGAGACCTGAACTATATTTTACAGGTTATTCCTCAAAGCAGATTCTGGGTTCATCTTGTGTGGCCATGGAAATTCTCACAGTGTTATTCTTATTCATTGTGTCAAGTATCAGAGGGGTAGCCGTGTTAGTCTGAATCTGTAAAAAGCAACAGAGGGTCCTGTGGCACCTTTAAG
The DNA here is from genome assembly GCF_028017835.1 of Emys orbicularis. Taxonomy (NCBI): domain Eukaryota; kingdom Metazoa; phylum Chordata; order Testudines; family Emydidae; genus Emys; species Emys orbicularis. The sequence goes on along the minus strand of NC_088686.1, from coordinate 6,225,165 downwards.
ACTAACAGAAGTATTGGGAGCATAAGCTTTCGTGGGTAAGAACCTCACTTCTTCAGATGCAAGACATCTTGAGGTTCTTACCCACGAAAGTTAGGTTCTTACCCACGAAAGTGAGGTTCTTACCCACGAAAGCTTATGCTCCCAATACTTCTGTTAGTCTTAAAGGTGCCACAGGACCCTCTGTTGATTCTTATTCATTGTTTGCCGTAATACCTAAAGCCTCCAGCAGGGAGATGTACAAATGCATGACGACCCGATTCCTGGCCCTGTGGGACCAACAGCCTGCACGGCCCTGCACTGCACTCTGGTTCTGGCGATAAAAAGGACGACTCTGCTCTGACACGAGGGAGAGATGACATGGTTTGAGTTAAGGGCCAGAATTTAGCTGCGACAGAAGCTACTCACATTTAAGTGGCTGGACTTCCCCAAGCAGTGGGCCTGCTCCCTGGTGGCAGGGAAGGGTGAAGAGGTAGATGTGCCGGGGACATGCTGCCCTCCGACGGGGTGGCACAGCGGGTGTGTGCCTTCTGCACATTGCAGAGGTGCAGAGCACATACATGGTCGTATAAGCACTAGCTTTCTGAAATGTCATGGTAGAGACCTCCAGGAGGAGGGTAGGCAAAGGGGACCTCAAGCCCCCTTTCCACTCTTGGGATTCTGTGGGTGCTCTGGGGGCCAAATGACCACTGATGTAAATGGCAGAAGCCAAACACTGCTCTAATTTATGACATCCCTCCTGCACAGACAGCGAGGTGCAGCCACATGCTACTGGTCCATCCATAGTCCCAAGGGATGCCTTCCAATGCTCCCGCTGGGGAAGTGCTTACCTGCAGTCTAGTCCAGAAGGAGCATCACCCTATATCTTCACCCAGAACTTCAACCAAACCCAGACTCCATTTCAGGTTTAATTTTCAGCACAACCTGGGTTTGGCTTCGACTGGCACTTGCACGGCTCTTCTTGGCTTAGTTCTAGTTGGGTAGAGATCTGGAAGCACTGGAAATCTCTTGGGAAAGTTAGATCTCACACGACTTCAGGCCCAGTCTCCAAGGGAGTCCTAAGAAGAGCTGGATCAGAGTGGGAACGTCAGGACGTTTGCTGGAATCGTTGCCCCCAATTTGCCTCAGTTTGCTCATCACTCGCCCGCGCTGTTTTTAGTATCTTGTTTCACTCTGAAGCATCACGTTCCCTTACCTTAGTGCTCAATAAAAGAAAGCGTTTGGTAAAATGCTTTCTGAACGTATACATCTTTTATTTCTCATTCAGCAGCACTGTTAAACTTGTTCAGAGTACTAGAAACAGAGTCAGCAGGCATTATTCATGCCCATAAAGAATAGGACACATGTCAAAGAAAGGACTTTACCTTCAAACTCGGGAGAGAATTCCACTGGAAATTGGAATATTATTAGATACTTCAAATTTCTTTCCCTCGGAGCCTTCCACCCACGTGGGTCAGAGAACTGAATGAATTACGGTTGTGCCATTCTATGAAATCCCAGCAGACTTGTCCATTGGTGATTAATGACTTCATCTCGTAGACACTGCCTGGATTCCACTGCCATTAATTTCAGCCATAACACCTGGTTCCAAAATACAGGTACAGGCTTTTTGCTGCCGCTCAGGATCTGCCTCTGAGATGCATTCACAGAAGAGTGATGGCTTTGCTGTTTCTAACGCTGTCAAAATCTGATGGAAGTATTAATCCATCCTGTGATGGGAAGAAAGAATGAGCCCCATTGCAGATTGCCTTACATCAGCGCCTTTATATTTTTTAAACCCACAGTTGGGACCACACTGTCTCCTTGGCTAGGGGAAAGGCAGAGACCGAAACAAATACACGTAAAAAATTCTGGGGGACTATATCTAATTCCATGACACAGCCACAATATTTGAAACTTTATGGTAGAAAAATATTTGATATTGTGATGGTTAGAAAAGACCTAAGGCCCCGATTCCAACAGGACTACTCCTGTACTTCAGTTAGGCATGTGGTTAAGCACCCGACTGAAACAGGATCTACACCAGTATGGTGAATTATCAGCTGTGTGGGGCTTGGAGCCTCGCACGCATAAGCCCTGATCTAGAAAAGCATTTAGATTTGTAGGTCTGTAGGCATTGCTGTGCTCAGCATTGCAGCGCCTAACTGATTCAGGAGCCTAGATCTCATTTTCAACAGTGATTTGGGCACTTAGGATTCTAAATCCCACCAGCTGTCAATGGGACTGTGACTCCTAAGTGCCTAAATCCCTTTGGAAAATGAGATATGGGCGCTTAAATACCTTTAATTTGCCTAACTTTAATCATACGACTTTGATGGGACTTCTCATAGGATCACAGATTTTAAGGCCAGAAGAGACCATTGTGATCATCTAATCTGACCTCCTGCACTTTGCAGGCCACAGAACCCCGCCCACTCCTGTAATAGACCCAGGACCTCTGGCTGAGTTACTGAAGTCCTCAAATCACGCTTCAAGCTACAGAGAATCCACCGTTTACTCTACTTTAAACCAGCAAGTGACCCCGTCCCCATGCTGCAGAGGAAGGCGAAAACCCCCAAGAGTTTCTGCCAATATGACCTGTGGGAAAATTCCTTCCCAACCCTGAGCACGTCAGCAAGATCCACCAGCCAGACACCTGGGAAAGCTTTCTCTGTAGTCCCTCCCCATCTAGTGTCCCATCTTTGGCTGCTGGAGATATTTGCTTCTAGCAGTTGCAAGTGGGCCACATGCCTTGAAGGCAGTCTCATCATACCACCCCCTCCATAAATGTATCAAGCTCAGTCTTGAAACCAGGTATGTTTTTTTGCCCCCACTGCTCCCCTTGGGGAGTGGTTCCAGAACTTCACTCCTCTACTGGTTAGAAACCTTTCTCTAATTTCAAGCCTAAGCTTGTCGATGGCCAGTTTATATTCATTTGTTCTTGAGCCTTAACTTAAATAATTTATCTCCCTCTCTGGTGTTTATCCCTCTGATGTATTTATAGAGAGCAATCATATCCCCGCTCAGCCTTCGTTTGGGTAGGCTAAGCAACCCAAGCTGCTTAAGTCTCTTCACATAAGATAGGTTCCCCATTCCTCTACTCATCCTAGTAGCCCTACTCTGCACCTGCTTCAGCTTGAATTCATCGTAAACATGGGAGACCAGAATTTCACATTGTATTCCAGATGAGCTCTCACCAGTGCCTTGTGTAATGGTACGAACATTTTCCTGTCTCTACTGGAAATACCTTGCCTGATGCATCCTAGGATTGCATTAGCCATTTTCACAGCCACATCATATCACAGCCTCCATTTCTTTAAGCATCTTCCCAAGCCTGGCATAGTCTCCCCCTTGATGCATTCCAAGCAGTGTCATTTATTCCCACAGGAAGGATATTCAGTGGATTCTTTCTTGCTCCCATTAGATCCTCTTCCGCCTCAAGTCCACTTCCCGTATCTTAGCTCCCAGCGGACAGCACACCCTTCTGTTCTCCAGATCAGCTCTGGTGACAGGCCTGTCCGTTCTTAGTAGGGTGCCCCCAATCATGTAGACCTGCCTCTTCCTGGCGTTGGTGCAATTCTCCAGCCTGCCTCCTTCTGTTCTTTCTGACTGCAAGTCCTCTTGTCTTTTGATCCAATTTGCAATCTTCTGTGAGTCATCCTCTGTCCTCCTGGGGCTCTGAACTCTGGCTATTTCCATTGACTTTCCCCTCTTCTTGCAGGACTAGTCGCTCTTCTCTTCTTCCTTGTTCTCTCATTTTCTGTTACTGCCTGCTGTGCCCCTTCTTTATTTTCCAACTCAGCAAACCAGTTCCTCGGTTCTATTTCTGCTTCACTAGCCGGTCTTTTCCTCTGGTTCTCATAGTCACATGCTTCCACTGGCCACTTTCCTCATCCAGCAATCTACCCTCACAGTTCTCCAGTCCAGCTTGCATCTGCAAGTCTCAAGTTTTCCCTTCAGCCTCCTCTCACCTTCCCTCCACCATCTGCTTGAATCCCTTTCAAAACTCAACCATTGTTTCCACCTGCATCTCCCAACCACGGATCTTCTCTTCCATCAGAGCTATCCGGTGGCACTTCATATAAACGAAGCACCTGTCGGGTGCCCGCTCCAGGATCATGTACATCCTGCAGCTTTCACATCCTGTCATCTTCATTGTTTCTTCTTGGGTCTTCATTGTCTCCTTGGGTCACTATCACTGCTGCCTCTGTAGCGGTCATAGCCTTCCCGCCTAAGCGCCTGTCAAGAAACACACACACCCCACCACCACCACACACTCCTTCCTCCAAACTCCTCTTACAAATATCCACTCAAACTCCTCTGTTTGCTGGGTCCTGTGCCACTTGGCTGCCTTTCTAAGCCCCACCCCTTAATAAGAGCTCACCTGCTTAAAATTAGGCATGTGCTTTGCTGTATCAGGGCCAGAGTGAATATGGATTTCACTATCTGAATGTATCCAGAATAAGTGTGGTAGTTCATATAACCATGGGATGCTTAATATCAATACACGTACCATCACCCAGCCGATGCCTTCACAATAGATATGATATTAGCCCCTTCCTATACAGTTCTTTACTAAGACACATTTACTTGCTTAGATATTTTGATGGCACGCTATTACCTGGAAACTGGGCATTCCTATGCTCATCTCCAGTCAGATTGGGACAAATAAGATGGCCTTTCTTTGGCCCTCATCCTATGCCTATCACGGGCAATGGAAAGTTACCATGAAAGCCATTTTCATGTGTTGCATTGTTCACTTGAATGAACACCTGATAGAATTAACATGCAGAAAACATGCTTGCACATATGGATTGCGTGCAAATAGTTCCATGCCAGTGCAGCTTTACATGCACCAAAATGAAAGCTGTTTGGAGGTTTGGCCCGTGCTGACCAAAATAACAGAATAAAAACAAAGCTCTGAAAGCATAACGTCTATAGGAGAAAAAGGAAAGAGACGGGCCATCCCTGAAAAGGAAATGAAGGTTTGCTGAAATCCTTGCTGTTACTATTTTTATGAAGCTGTGTAGCTGGAGAGAAGAAATGTGAGATCTCCTGCTGTGATGGGAACTCTTATTGCTTTTGTAAAGACATGTTAAATGCACTTCACATTACTGTGTAATTGATGCTCAGTCGAGCTGTGTGAATAGCTTTTCCATTCTAGACCCGACTCTCCCCACTTGCTCAACGGAATTACACCAGGAGCAAGTTCATCAAGTCACACCAGGCTGAGCAAGAGAAGACTCGAGCCCTATAACTGGAGTTCACAAATTCTCCTGCTCTGAAGAGATGAAGTTGCAATTTTGGTGGGTTTAAAACAAAAACAATGCAAAACCGCCAACTTCTTGGGGTGAGATCTTGGCCCAGCTGAAGCCAATGGAAAAACTCCCACTTTGTTCAAATTCAGTAGATTCTCTCTCTCTCTCTCTCTCTCTCTCTCTCTCTCTCTCTCTCTCTCTCTCTCTCTCTCTCTCTCTCTCTCATATATACATATGGAGAGAGAGAGAGAGAATCACCTTTAAAACCTTTCCAGATTACTGGTTAATGCTGTCTCAGTATTTGGCATATGGGGAATATTGCAAACACTGAGATAATATTAGTGAGGTAAAGCAAGCGAATAGTTTTTAGAGATGGCCGCGGTAGGCAGATAGCTAGACAGCCAGAGCTGAAGTTTACTGCTACGTTAGATTCTAAGCACAGTAACGGTTTAGCGTAAACACGGGGATATTCAGAGATGTCTATGGGTAACGGGGATAGTTTTGCTGCCTGCTATTAGTGTCTTAGGCAGGTTACTCAGCCGAGCTCCTTGGATATTGATGGAGCTACACCAGTCACCCCAGCTGGAGATCCAGACCACAGAATTTTGCATCAGTAAATACTAGGTCAATTTCTGCCCAGAGAAACGTGGAGACTCGATAACCGAGGGAAAAATTTACCCCACATGTAAACTGCCTGTCAATTTTCTTTAGAAAGATCTATCCCCATAGGAAGACACCTTTCAAAGAGAGCTGTAGCAGCATGAGCAATGGCATGTGAACGGCATTGTTACCCTGAGCGTAACTCTTCCAGCACAACAAACTTTCACCAACAATAGCTAGCAGTAATAAAAGAGCATTTTCTAGCCCGTTAAGCCTCTGAGTTACTGCCATCACCCCCGTTTAGCTGCCTTATGAGCTAACACACTACTGAAGTGACTAAACACGGTGATTGCCATTTGCAGGCACCAGAGCTACCGCGTTCAATGGATATTCAGCATAACAGCTCTTGGAACAAGCTCAATAAAGACCCAACCATGTCATTTGACTCGAATCATTAAATAAAACTTATTTTGCCAATCTCGCATTGGAAAATAGGTGATCTAAATGGAGTTGATTTGGAGATGAACACACTCCCACCATAGAGCAGGAGCATCCAATGGGCCCCGCTCCTCAACCTGCATCACTGAGCTGAGAATCAGGCTCACTATGCAGAAGAATGTAGGCACAGTTTGCCCTAGGAGTGTTTTAATCTAGTTTATCCTTGTCCTATACTCTACCCAGACTGAATCACCTTTTGTCCCTTTAAAGGCATCCCCTTCTGTGATGACCAACACATGAGGGATTGAACCAGGGACTGCCCAAACTAACAGCATGAGGAGCCAAGGCTGGCTAGCTGGGGGCTGCAACAACTCATCCTCTGTGGGCCAGCAGCGAGGGGGATCTGTATTACACACTCACCAATGGGCTACACCAGTGGGTCTCAAACTTTTGTACCGGCGACCCCTTTCACATACCAAGCCTCTGAGTGTGACCCCCCCCCCTTGTAAATGAAAAACACCTTTTAATATATTTAACACCATTATAAATGCTGGAGGCAAAGTGGGGTTTTGGGTGGAGGCTGACAGCGCGCGACCGCCATGTAATAACCTCGTGACCCCCTGTTTGAGAACCCCTGGGCTACACCTTCACCACACCTACAGCTTCAAAATGGCTGCCCCCAGCACTGCTCCCACATGACCCAGAGCAGCAGATACAGCGCTCACCAGGGAAGAGCCTATCCAACAGCCAGCCTGAGATGTCCTGGAAGGCAGAAGGAGCTTTTACAACTTGGAGGTCAATAATTAGAAGTTGGAGAGAAAACATTTTTGAGAGCGGATTGAAGAATTTGAAATAAATAGTCCAGATTTAAGCGCTAATTTGATGAGAGATCCAGACCAAGCTACAGAGTCACAAACAATCTGTGCACATTCATCTAGGGTGACCAGACAGCAAATGTGAAAAATCGGGACAGCGGGTGGGGAGTGATAGGAGCCTATATAAGAAAAAGACCCCAAAATTGGGACTGTCCCTATAAAATCGGGACATCTGGTCACCCTACATTCATCTCTCCTCTTTTACCATTAAGAACAAAGCCTGTGAAGTGGGATATAAAATAATATCCTCTTGGAAAATCAATTACACCCAATGTATTTTGTCTGCAGTAGACACTGGCATTAATTGCACCATTTGAAGGCCTGACATCTTCCTGTCGAGAGGTTCAAGAGAAGCGTTTTGTGCAATAACAAACCAGTCTCAGAATGCAAAGCAGTGAGCTTTCACATTATCTCCCCTTTCACTTCCTCCCCTGCCGACTGGATTAAAGGACAGCAGGGAATAACAACACGTTACAGAAGCTGACGCCCTGATGACGAGGTGGATACTGTGCAGACATCTCCAGATGTGACCAGTGAAAAGATATCAGCGAATGCAAAGCCCCTGAGCAGGATGTGTGCACAAGCAGCTGATTAGCAGAGCAGGGCTGTTTCTACTGAAGCCAGGACAGTCTTTGCCACACCCTGGTCAACAGATTAAAATGGAAAGGTCACCACTGATTGGGTGGCAGATTTGCAGGGAGCTAGAGATCTGGCACAGGGGCAAGATTAAGGCAATTGAGAGCCCTAGCTCTGTCTACCTCCTGTCCCAAGCTGGTGTCGTTGTTGTGTAAGGGCGTGGCTGTAGAGAGCAAAGGTTTCTTTTGGAAGGCAGGGAGGGCAGCCCACACCTCGCACTGGAAGAACATTATCAAATACTCCACCAAGCAAAGGCAAAGGCAAGTCATTTTTGGCAGCCTGCTAAAATCTACAATGGTGTTCGTATTAGTTTAAAAAGAAACAGCTGCCAAACAAAACAAAAAAATTATTCATGCCTTATAATAAGCTGATTTAATACCCCTTGGAGCTGAAACTGAAGAGTTATATACAACAATATATTATGATTATTGCAACACCTGCATTTTTTAAGCTCAATAACTGGCAATCAGTTATCCAATAACACTGCAGGCAGGTTGAATAATTCAGTCCCATCTTTCTTTTAATGTTGGAAGCCTTTTCAAGTGGACCAATTCTGATCTTCTCCCATAGTCATTAAAGTGTCATTTAAAACCCACACAGGCTTTACGACAGTTATATGCCTCCCAAAGGATTGAACTATGAAGAGATAAATGTATTTCCTGAAGTTTTTAGTAATGAATTTCAGATCAAAGGAAAGCAGCAGATTTGCATTTTTGTTGGCTAAAACCTTTCATTAGTTTACATTGGGGAAGCTCATTTGGGGGTCAGAGAGCATTTATCACAAAGATCTCTCTTCACTGCAGCCAGAAAAGTCAGTCCTTTGTGTTGTTTTCATTTTCTTAGCCAGTTCATGCAACCAGTGTCAAGTATGTAGACTAAAAATGATAATGAGTGAATTTCCAATTTTAGAACATTTATAATTATTCCCTCATGTGCCATCTCGTCAGCTGGAGTGGAGCAAACTTTGGGTTACTGGTAGAGCTGGTCGGGAATTTTTTGATGAAACTTTTTTTTTGGAGGAGAATGTCAAGTAGTCAAAACCAAAATTGTTTGAAAACCAGTGTTGGGTTCAACGAAACACGTGACTCCAAAAAGTTTGCATATAAAGGGTTTGGAGATTGTCAAACTGGAAAGTTTCAGTTATTCAAGTCTAACTGACTTTTTGTTTTGAAATTGTAGTTAAAAAAGGCTTAACGAAGGGTCAAAGTTGTAACAAAATGTTTCTAGATGATCACAATGAAATGTTTTTCCATTAACCTGAACCAAATTTGTTTTTGGATATTTGCTTTGCAAAAATGTTCAAAATTTTGACTTTTCATCCTAATTTGGGACTAGGATTTTTTTTTGGTAATGTTGAAAATTCTCACAGGACTGAGAAACGTCTTGCCACCCAGCCCTAGTTACTAGTAAGATGGAAAGTATCTATCATGGCCAGAAGCTCAGATTAATGCTTATTATTGGGCACAGCAATGGGACTATTCACAGTAGTAAACGTTTTGTCCACTAGTAAATATTTTCAGGATTGAGCCTTGATTCATAAACCCACAAATCTTGAGAGGGTCTTATTCCCAAAAATAAGAGTTAGAAGAATGGTGTTATTTGTATTATAGTAGTGCTTAGAGGCCTCAACTGAGAGCAGGGCTCCATTAAAGTTAATGGACCACACTGATTTACTCCAGCTGAGGATGTGACCCAGAATATATCTGTCAGGTATACCTACTTTCTTACCATATATTGGGCCTAATGCTGGCCTATTATGTAAAAGGCTCTTCCAGAAGTAACCCCAAAGCATTACAAAAGCAGTTATAATGACCTGAACTGTTGAAAAAAGCTTTATGCAGGGTAAAACGGATTTATCTGGGTTTAGACCCCATTGGGAGTTGGGCATCTGAGTGCTAAAGACAAGCACACTCCTGTGAGCTGGTTTTCAGGTAAACTTGCAGCTTTGGGACAAGTGATTCAGACCCTGAGTCTTTGTTAGAGCAGACTGGAGTGTCTGGCTCAGCAAGACAGGGTGCTGGAATCCTGAGCTGGCAGGGAAAACAGAAGCAGGGGTAGTCTTGGCACATTGGGTGGCAGCTCCCAAGGGGGTTTCTGTGCTGTCGTCATCATGAATAAATTGGAATATGACCAAGAGGCTGCTAGACAGCTCTCTAACACCACATTCTACAGGCCATTATCCTCTGATCCCACTGAGGATTACCTAAAGAAACTACACCATCTGCTAAAAAAACTCCCTGACAAAGCACAGGAACAAATCTGTACAGACACATGCCTAGAACCCCGACCAGGGACATTCTATTTGCTACCCAAGATCCATAAACCTGGAAATCCTGGACGCCCCATCATCTCAGGCATTGGCACCCTAACATCAGGCTTGTCTGGTTATGTGGACTCTCTCCTCAGACCCTACGCTACCAGCACTCCTAGCTATCTTCGAGATACTACTGACTTCCTGAGGAAACTAGAATCCATCGGTGATCTTCCAGAAAACACCATCCTGGCCACTATGGACGTAGAAGCCCTCTACACCAATATTCCACACACAGATGGACTACAAGCTATCAGGAACAGTATCCCCGATAATGTCACAGCTAACCTGGTGGCTGAACTCTGTGACTTTGTCCTCACCCACAACTATTTCACATTTGGGGACAATATATACCTTCAAGTCAGCGGCACTGCTATGGGTACCCGCATGGCCCCACAGTATGCCAACATTTTTATGGCTGACTTAGAACAACGCTTCCTTAGCTCTCGTCCCCTAACGCCCCTACTCTACTTGCGCTACATTGATGACATCTTCATCATCTGGACCCATGGAAAAGAAGCCCTTGAGGAATTCCACCATGATTTCAATAATTTCCATCCCACCATCAACCTCAGCCTAGATCAATCCACACAAGCGGTCCATTTCCTGGACACTACTGTGCTAATAAGCGATGGTCACATAAATACCACCCTGTACCGGAAACCTACTGACCGCTACACTTACCTACATGCCTCCAGCTTCCATCCAGGACACACCACACGATCCATTGTCTACAGCCAAGCTCTAAGATATAACCGCATTTGCTCCAATCCCTCAGATAGAGACAAGCACCTACAAGATCTCTATCAAGCATTCTTAAAACTACAATACCCACCTGCTGAAGTGAAAAAACAGATTGACAGAGCCAGACGAGTACCCAGAAGTCACCTCCTACAAGACAGGGCCAACAAAGAAAATAACAGAACACCACTAGCTGTCACCTTCAGCCCCCAACTAAAACCTCTCCAGCGCATCATCAGAGATCTACAACCTATCCTGAAAGATGATCCTTTACTCTCACAGATCTTGGGAGACAGACCTGTCCTCGCTTACAGACAACCCCCCAACCTAAAGCAAATTCTCACCAGCAACCACACAACACTGAACAAAAACACTGACCCAGGAACCTATCCTTGTAACAAAGCCCGATGCCAACTCTGTCCACATATCTATTCAAGTGACACCATCATAGGGCCTAATCACATCAGCCATACCATCAGTGGCTCGTTCACCTGCACATCTACCAATGTGATATATGCCATCATGTGCCAGCAATGCCCCTCTGCCATGTACATTGGCCAAACCGGACAGTCTCTACGCAAAAGAATTAATGGACACAAATCTGACATCAGGAATCATAATACTCAAAAACCAGTGGGAGAACACTTTAACCTGTCTGGCCATTCTTTGACAGACCTGCGGGTGGCTATCTTAAAACAGAAAAACTTCAAAAACAGACTCCAAGGAGAGACTGCTGAGCTGGAATTGATATGCAAACTAGACACAATCAACTCAGGGCTAAATAGGGATTGGGAATGGCTGAGCCATTACAAACATTGAATCTATCTCCCCTTGTAAGTATTTTCACACTTGCTTCTTATCAAACTGTCTGTACTGAGCCATCTTGATTATCACTTCAAAAGATTTTTTTCTCTTACTTAATTGGCCTCTCAGAGTTGGTAAGACAACTCCCACCTGTTCATGCTCTCTGTATGTGTGTGTATATATATCTCCTCAATATATGGTTCACTCTATATGCATCCGAAGAAGTGGGTTGTAGCCCACGAAAGCTTATGCTCTAATAAATTTGTTAGTCTCTAAGGTGCCACAAGTACTCCTGTTATTTTTGTTGAAAAAATGTGACTTTTGTGGAAATTTTTGAAAATTTTTCTTTTTACAATTCCTGTAAACCTTTTTCAGTTTTGTGGTGAAAAACTGAAGCCAAAACCAGGAAAGTGTCCATGTTTAAAAAAACATTTTTGGTACAAAATGTTGACTTTTGGTTAAAAAAATACCAACCAACCAAAAAATCCCTTCAGCTTTTGAAAACCCAAACGAAACATTTTTACTGAAAACCACACCCAAACCCTCAACATTGTTACCAACCCCCCAAAAAACGGAACAAAAAACCCTCAACGTTTTTACAAGCCAAGTTGTGTTTTTTGGCTTCAGGTTTTTCATTGAAAAAGTGGAAGATGTTGACCAAAATGGAAATTTAGCATGAATATTTTTGTTAGGATATAGATATACAGGCGAATAAGCCCTCTAACAATTTTTGGTTTGATCTAAAGGCCATTCTTCATTGAAAAAAAGTTCTGGTGATAAAAGTTTAACCAGGTCTCCCTCTCATGTCCCCAAGCAGTGTCCCCTTCCCCCAACTTGTGCAGATTCCTTCGCCTCCTGCAGTTTTGGGGTGGATCAGTTCACATGGGGCACTGATCAAGCCTGTCCCTGAAGAATGGTATAATGAGGCCCTGGATTGCCAGGTGTGTGCAATGCGGTGTAAAGAATTTGACTGAACATAGGGGTACCATATAATAGACACAGAGTCATCTGGAAATATTCAGTGTAAGTGGAATTATTAATCAGCGTCAACATACCCTTGTCAATGTATCCACTGCGATGGTAGCAGCAGAAGCAGGTGTTACCGTTCTGGCGTTTCTGTCCTACGATTCTTGGATAGAAGGCTGGAAAAGCTATTTACTTTCCTTGATGGAATGGCTCTTTTCCCAACAAAACAATGTAGACATGTCCAGATTCCTTCCCACTTTATGAAGCAATACTGGAGTTTACTGGCTGGATTTTCAAAATATGCAGCATCCACACATCCCGTTTGCACACCCAAAGGAAGCAACTTGATTTTCATCTTCCAGTGGGAGTAACAAGAACAATGGGAGCTCGTGGGTACGGTGCACCTCGGAAAACTTGGACCCAACTGGGGGTGCAGAGCCCTTTGGAAGAGCTAGTCCTGCATTGGCCTTCACACTGTAACTAAAATCCACTGTGAATCCTGAGTGTCATTTAGCAACAACAACAAAAATCGAGGCCTAAACAACTAAAGCTGCAGTTATGCGTGACTGGGGAGGCCAGAAGGCTTTTATGTAAACAAATCCAACCTGCAATCAAGTCCAAGGAGCAGCAGCCGCTCACTCCCTAGTATACAGTCAGGCTTGCAAGATTGCTATAATTATTGACCCTCTGTAGGAGGCACATTAATTTCTGTCACTTTCACTGAAGAAAAAATACAGTCGGTCTCTAAGCCAGCGTGCTGGAAAAGTTCACCAGAGAGAGGTGATGGGTTCAGTAGATTTAATGGCAGACTCTGGACTTGGCTGACAGAGAAATGGCCACCTGATCCTATCTCCTGGAGAGGGTTCGGTGGAGAAGGAAATCCAAGATAGTCCGGGCTCGATTCAGATACCCTTACAGCCACTGAGTCTTACTCCTTGAGGAGCCCTGTTCATTTCCGTGTGAGTAAGGTACTATTTACTGTGGATAAGGGTATTAGAAGCTTACCCACAGTGCATGTCAGGCAGGGGAGGAGTGAGCTGCTATTTCATTCCCAACTCAGGCCTTTTCCATATCGTCTGCTTGGAGTTAGTGCATGAAACAATGAAGCCCACGGCCCTGGCTTTGTCTCGGCCATTCCTTGGTCCTTCCCCTGCAGGAAGCCGTGTACTGGGTACCTGTAAAGGGTTGAACAGTGCTGCAGGGGTACACCTCTTTTGTGAGGAGCAGTGTTTGAGATCCCCATGATGAGGCCGGTGTGTGCAGGGATGTAGGGGACATGATGTAGCAAAGGTTTCATGCTATCTACAATACTTCTTCTGCTTTCACCTGTGGGTACATGTGATGGGACACAATCTGGGTGCAAGTATAGAATCATAGAACCATGGGGTTAGAAGGGACCGCAAGGGTCATCTAGTCTAACCCCTGCCAAGAGGCAGGATTTGTTGTGTCTAAACCATCCAAGACAGGTGGGTATCCAGCCTCCTTTTGAAAACCTCCAGTACAGGAGCTTCCACAACCCTCCTAGGCGTCTGTTCCATTGTCATCCTGTTCTTACAGTTAGGAAGATTTTCCTGAGATTGAATCTAAATCTGTTGTGCTGTAGTTTGACCCCCATCGCCTCTTGTCCTGCCCTCTGCGGCAAGAGAGAACAACTTTTCTCCATCTTTTTTATGGTAGCCTTTCAAGAATTTGAAGACCACTATCATGTCCCCTTTTCCTAACTAAGCACACCCAGTTCCTTCAGCCTTTGCTCATACGGCTGCATTCCATCCCTTTGACCATCTTTGTCGCTCGCCTCTGGATCCTTTCCAGTTTCTCTACATCCTTTCAGTACATTGGTGACCAAAACTGGACACAGTACTCCAGCTGAGGCCTAACCAGTGCCAAGCAGAGTGGTACTATCGCCTCCCGTGACTTCCATGTAATGCCTCTGTTAATGCAACCTACAATTGCATTTGCTCTTTTTGCAACAGCATCGCATTGCTGACTCATGTTGTGGTTGTGATCCACCACAACTCCCTGATCCTTCTCAGCAGTGCTTCTGCCAAGCCAGTTATCCCCCATTCTGTATCTGTGCATTTGGTTTTTCTTCCCTAGGTATAGCACCTTGCATTTGTCTTTGTTGCATGTCATTTTGTTGCCTATAGTCCAGTTCTCCAATTCATCAAGATTCCACTGAATTTTAACTCTACCCTCCAAAGTGTTTGCAAGTATAGCTTTGTGTCATCTTCAAATGTGTATGCTCTCTATCCCTACATCCAGGGCATTAATAAAGATGTTAAACAACACTGGACCCAGAACAGATCCCCGTGGAACCCCACTTGAGACCTCCCTCCAATCTGACATCATTCCACTAATAGTTGCTCTTTGTTTGCAGTTGTTCACAAGAAGTCACAAATAAACACTTCATGACAGACTCGACACAGAAGATCCCTGGCTTGGATCTCCCATGAAGCTCCTGGGCAACCCTAAACTGCATCCTGCACAACCATGGAAGATGCAGATGGAAAAGTGAAGAGTCTCCAGTGTGTGACTGTGGTCACCCAGAACAGACCATGGAACATACAACAACTCAATTCCCATTCATAAATATGAAGGAGGCATCACAGCAACACACGTTGCTACTTCAGACGCAATTATCTGGCTTAACCATCTCAGTGTGAATTATAGTTGTTGCTCTATGTTTACATCAGCCATAGGAAGGAGAAGAACACACTTGTGATTTCTAATCCCTTCTCCAGAAATTAAGCCCTTCCACTTGTCGTCATTACTTGAGCCTAGATGCGCATTGGCCGGATTTTTGTCACCTTCCCCCACAGGACCTAGTTTAAAGCTCTCCTTTGCAGGTTAGCCAGACACTGATCAAAGATGCTTTCCCCAATATTTGATAGAGGGAGCCCATCCCAGCACGTTAATCCTCTTTCCTGGAACATCAGCTCGTTGTCGAAGAAGTCAAAGCCCTCTTGCCAACACCACCATGCATTTTACTTCCATGATTTGAGGGTCCCTGCCCAGGCCTTTTCCTTCAACAGGGAAGATGGACGAAGGATGTCTGTCTGTATGTGAAAGGAGTGTGTAACCCACTGGTCAGTGTGTGTGTCATGCTTTCCCATGCCAGAGCCACAGAGGATATGATGAGTCTGTTACAGCTCCCAGCTTAACAGGATGGCTCTTTGGCTCAAGATGGTCATGGTTTCTACTCTGGTGATCCCTGGTCCATGTCCTGCTGTTGGCCTAGATGGTACAAAAGCTTGGACCTGGCCTACCAGTTAAGGGAGATAGGAACTCAAGGGTAATGACAGAACAGCAGCAGCTGAGGAAAATAGTCTATTGTTTGTAGGTCCAGAGAGAGACGACTCTGCAGCGTGTGAAAGGATTCTAGCTTTTTCTGAAGGCTAAAAGAAAGGGAGGGGTGTCTGACACCTGGTCTACACTAGAAAATTCAATCAGCATAACTACACTGCTCAGGGCTGTGAAAAATCCACACCCCTGCGTGGCGTAGTTAAGCCCTGCGTAGATAGTGCTAGGTCAACAGAAAAATTCGGAAAATGTAGCTACCGCTCTTGGGGAGGTGGATTAGCATAGGTAGTGTCTACATCAGTGGTGGGCAACCTGCGGCCCGCGGACCTCACGCAGCCGTCAAGGGAATCTGCTAGCGGGCCGCGAGATAGTTTGTTTACATTTGCCGGCCGCCTGCAGCTCCCAATGGCCGCGGTTCGCTGTTCCTGGCCAATGGGAGCTGCGGGAAGTGGCAGCCAGCACTTCCCTGCGGCCCACGCCGCTTCCCGCAGCTCCCATTGGCCAGGAACGGTGAACCGCGGCCAGCGGGAGCTGCAGGCGGCCATGCAAATGTAAACAAACTATCTCGCGGCCCGCTAGCGGATTACCCTGACGGCTGCGTATGGCCTGTGGCCACAGGTTGCCACCGCAGGTCTACACTGAA
Source organism: Emys orbicularis (assembly GCF_028017835.1). Lineage (NCBI taxonomy): Eukaryota > Metazoa > Chordata > Testudines > Emydidae > Emys > Emys orbicularis. Next base: position 6,208,617 of record NC_088686.1, on the reverse strand, counting down.
GCACTACAGCGCTGCAGCTGAGCCACTGTAGTGTTTTAAGTGTAGACATGCCCTGAGCGAGCTAAACCACGGGGATTATTATTTACCTTCATGCACAATACAAAATACAGATTCTTTTGAAACAGGTTTAACAGCTATTCACTCCTAACCATGCTCCAATTATAACTGAAAGGGCTATTAAGATATTTTTTCATCAAGGCTAACAAATAGGATAATTCACTGTTCACACCTACAGCTCTGGGCCCAATCCAGCAAGGTGCTGAGCAATCTCTCCTCCCACTGATTTCATGCGGAGGGGAGGAGGCTCAGGACCTCCCAGCTGGCCTTGCAGCAGCCCATGAAAGTATCACGCCCGTGAAATTTTAAAGCAAGGAAATTTGAGAAAATAGGAGGGCTGGTTCTTCAATGTCTTAGTACATGTAATATTGGTGGATTGCACCAATTACTTCAAGCTGCAATTGTACTTAGCAGAGCTGTGTGAATAATGTACAAATGGATGGATTAAATATTTTCATGAATAAAAACCCTGCATTCAGGTTTGCTATTCTTATTATTTGTGGGTGTTCTGACAGTCGCCGGCTATTCACACTCATGCTCATGAATCCTGACATTTTAACATAAAAGATTATTTCTTTGAAACCGTTCTGTATTGTTCACTAATCGCTATTTGAGATTCATTATTCCCCTGTTTAAAAAGTTCAAGTGATACAATCAGGGAGCGGAAACAATACCATGTGAGTTGGTGGCCACTTATACATCACAAACAATGAGTCGAGAACAGATCAAGCAAACAGTTTGGGAACAACCAACGGGATGAAAATTATTTGTCCAAACTATTTGGCAGATGCTTTCAAATGATGAATTCATTCAAAGTACATCAGCATCAGTCAGTGAATTATTTGCTAGCCTTAGAAGGGGGATGCATGCAGAAGACTAGATTGTGATTCTCATTCATACCGAAAAGCACCTTTCTCCATGAGTGGCCCTACTTTTAAAGCAAGCATGACAGCTGCCTTCTTTGCCAGCACTTGGGGGGTTGATCTGGGGCCCTCCAGACCCACAGTCTGAGTTAAAAGGGGCAAACCTCTGTAAGTAGGGGCTGCAACAACTCAGCTCTTCTGTAGGTCGGCACAGAACAGGCCTGTGACACGCTCGCTAGTGAGTTACACGACTACCCGACATGGGTAAAAGTATCACAATCAGTCCAATAACAAATAGAGCGTATTGAAATCAGCATTTCCCCCAGCTTTTTTCAGTAGTTGTTTGCTGAACATTTTGGCTTTTCGGGGGGTGGGGTGAGAGGGAGGTTATAAACTGGATTTTTTTCAAAACTCATCTCAATAATATTGTCATTCTATAGTTTGTTAAAGAAAAGAAAGGAAAAGGAAAGAAACAGGGAACATTTTTGGTGAGCGGACGCCCCTACCTGTCATGCTGACCAGTGTTGTCTCATTGGTTCCTTATACTCTCCATGGTCTCTCTGTATTTAGCTGTTGTCTCTTGTCTTATAGTTCGATTGTCAGTACTCATTGGAGCAGGGACTGTCTTGTGTGTCCTTTGTTTGGACAGCACAAGATTTCTAAGCAAGCCCCTTCAGGCTTTCTCCGCTGCTGCCTCTCATGCTTAGGAGGAACTCCCTGTAAACATCTGCAAAACTAATTCAGGTTTCAGAGTAGCAGCCATGTTAGTCTGTATCTGCAAAAAGAACAGGAGTACTTGTGGCACCTTAGAGACTAACAAATGTATTTGAGCATAACCTTTCATGGGCTACAGCCCACTTCATCGGATGCATAGAATGGAACATATAGTGAGGAGATATATATACATACAGAGACCATGAAAAGGTGGAAGTAGCCATACCAATTCTAAGAGGCTAATTAATTAAGATGAGCTATTATCAGCAGGAGAAAAAAAACTTTTGTAGTGATAATCAAGATGGCCCATTCCAGACAGTTGACAAGAAGGTGTGAGGATACTTAACATGGGGAAATAGATTCAATTTGTGTAATGACCCAGCCACTCCCAGTCTCTATTCAAGCCCAAGTTAATGGTATCTAGTTTGCATACTAATTCTAGTTCGGCAGTTTCTCGTTGGAGTCTGTTTTTGAAGCTTTTCTGTTGCAAAATAGCCACCTTTAAGTCTGTTACTGAGTGACCAGGGTGGTTGAAGTGTTCGCCTACTGGTTTTTGAATGTTATAATTCCTGATGTCTTAAAACTAATTCAGTGTCTCCTTCAAAACCCTCTCCTTTGCCAGGATGCCTGCACAAGCGCAAGGGCTCCTTGTGTGCTGAGTGCTCTGCCTGACATGCTGACCCCCGTTGTCACCTTGTTTCCTTGTACCTCCCCATTGGCCTGTCTGTATCTGTCTCCACTTTTAGATGATCAGCTCTTCGGGGCAGGGGCTGTCTTTTGTTCTGTGTCTGTACAGCACCTAGCACAGTGGGGTCCTGGTCCATGACAAGGCTCCAATACAAATAATAAATAAAATCATCATCATCATCATAATTTCCCGTGGATGATTTTCAGGATTTCCCAACCAGTGCTAGTAACATTCATATTAACTCCTTCATCCAGCGCTGGTACTTAACCACTTGCTGGGCTATGCTTGACATCCTAGGTCATGAGACTACTCAGAGACAAGACTCATTCTGTTTTCAAACCTACCCATTTAAGAAGACTACAATTTTCAGACCAAAGCTACTGTAATCAGAGCCGGATTTAGGTCTCCAGGGGCCCTGGGTCAGAACAAATGGGGGGACCCCGATGCCAGAACCGTGGTCCTGCCCCTGTTCTGCCCTGACTGCCTGCGGCCCTGCCCACAGCTCCATCCCATTCCATCCCTTCCCTGCGACCTCACCCTAATTCCACCCCTGGCCTCTCCCCATTCTGCCCCTTCCTCTGTGGCCCTTCCCTATGCCACCCCTTCCCTTTCCCCTCATTCCTTTCCAGGCCCCGCCCGCTAAGGCCCTGAGGGGGGAGATTTTCTGGGGCCCCCATATTGGCCTATGAGGTAATCTACCTCTGACCATAATTCTTTATTATATTTGGCTACATGCCTCAACCATCCTTGCTTCTACTCCTGCATTGTTTCGTAAATAAACTCTTATGTGACCTGGGAGATGGGAGTGAGAAATAGTTTTCCATGCAATATTAATATATTTTTCAAACAGTGGTGATAAGTGTAATTTGAAATAACTTCTTTCATAATTCAGATGGGCAATACAGTAACTCCTCAGCTGTTTGAATATTGAATATATATTTTATTCATTGCACGAGGCGTGAAAATATTCACAAGTACTGTACTTTGCTGGTGGGCTGACAACTACCACCTAGCTGGAGGTGAAAAGCTCTTACTTAATCATTCAAGACCTATCCGCATTAAAGTCCACTGGAGAGCCTCATTAGCGAAAAACAAAACCTGAAAAAATTCTAGACCTCAAGGTTTTATTTCTAATTCTTCAGAACTTGAGCAGCCACTTGTGAAAAGAAACCTCAGTTTGCTTGTCTTAATAACATAGGAAAGCCACACTGGGTCAGATCAATGGTCCAGCTAGCCCAGTATCCTGTCTTCTGACAGCAGTGCCAGATGTTTCAGAGGGAATGAGCAGAAATGGGCAACTTATCAAGTGATCCATCCCCTGTTGTCCAGTCCCAGCTTCTGGCAGTCAGAGGTTTAGGGACACCCAGAGCATGGGGTTGCATCCCTGACCATCTTGGCTAATAGCCATTGATGGACCTATCCTCCATGACCTTATCTAGCTCTTTTTTGAACCAAGTTATACTTTTGGCCTTCACAATAGCCCTTGGCAATGAGTTCCGAAGGTTACTGTGTGAGAAGTACTTCCTTATGTTTGTTTTAAACCTGCTACCTGTTAATTTCATTGGGTGAGCCCTGGTTTGTGTGTTATGTGAAGTGGTAAATAACACTTCCTTATTTATTTTCTCTACACCATTCATGATTTTATAGACCTCTCATCCCGCCTCAGTCAGCTCTTTTCTAAGCCAAACAGTCCCAGTCTTTTTAATCTCTCCTGGTATAGAAGCTGTTCCACACCTGTCATAAACAGACAGTTAAGGGTTAATTCCTCTTTTACCTGTAAAGGGTTAAGAAGTTCACATAGCCTAGCTGACACCTGACCAGAGGAACCAATGGGGGGACAAGATGTTTCAAGAGGAAGGAGGGAAGTTCTTCTTTTGTTCATTCCATTAAGTTTTGTGCTGGAGTGAAAAGATCCAGGAATCAACCAGGGTAGTGAGTATTAGAGAAGGAATGAATTCGCTTATGTTTATTTCCTTTTGTGACTTTGTCTTTTTGCATTAGAGGGATAATCAAATTTGGTTTTCTTTTTTGTAACTAAGGTTTTTGCCCAGGGGAACATCCTCTGTGTTTTGAATCTGTTGTCGCTGAGAGTAGTTTATATGCTAATCTCACAGAGGTATTCCTTTCACCCCTTTTCCTTAATTAAAAGTCTGCTTTTTAAGAACCTGATTGATTTTTCCTTGTTTTAAGATCCAAGGGGTTTGGATCAGTATTCACCCGGAAATTAGTGGAGAAGTCTTTCAAGGCTACCCAGGGAAGGGTTATAGTACTTGGGAGGGAGATATTTTGGGGGAAAGACAGAGTTCGCAAATGACTCATAAACGGTTGTTTAAACAATTTGGTGGTGGCAGCATACTGATCTAAGCTGGTAATTAAGCTTAGGGGTTCTCATGTAGGTCCCCACATCTGTACCCTAAAGTTCAGAGTGGGGGTGAAACCTATGACAACATCCCTCATCATTTCTGTTGTCTTCAGCTTTCAATGCATTCCACTGTGTTTCTTGTTACAGTGGCAAATGAAGTAAAAGTTAAAGATGAAAGATGAGGAGAGGAACTGTTTCCATTGTTGGGTTTGCAAGGACCCTTCATGCCCAAACACATCTTTTATATGCTGTATCCTGTTTGCTTATTACCTAGCTACTCCACGGGACTTGCTTTCATGTACGCATCTGTTACTGCAAGGCTACGAAATGGCAACACGTTTCAAGTGAACCCATCCTTTGATTTATCTTCAGCTGTGGAAGTTGTGGCTTAAGTGATGCGCGGCGGTCCAGCTTTTGGCCGAGAAGAATCCAGCTTGTAGGATATAGCTACGAATCCCTGAATCCTTGCAGCTTGGCTGAGAGCAGGAGCCAGGCAGGATCACATGCAGAGGACTAAATGGCGGAATACGTGCTAATTTCCGCACAGCTAAGCATGTAATGAACTAAAATGAAATAGGGTCAGGGAGAGGAATTGGTATCTTTCAATAGCTTTACATGCTGCAACAGTTCCTTATATTTGAAGCTACGCAATTCCTGGAGTAAAATTAGCTGAGCTACTGTAAAATCTCTTTCCCATCCTCGTTTCTGACAGCTGGGCAGCGTTGCAGCTTCTTCTCAGATTGAATTGTACTAAAACCACCAGCACTCACAGAAAAAACAAGCCCAGCTCTATTTATTATTATCATCAGAGTGAAATATCAGGGTTTTTTCCCAGTACCATTGTCACGGGCAACTACACCTGTATTCCCCCTCCATAGTCCCTCAAGGGCACTTGATCTAGTCTCCCTGCTCCTCAGTCATCACCTCCCTTGGGCCCAGACCTGCATCTCTCTCCCTCCTGACTGGGGTTGTTTCAGGCTCCACAGTTCCCTGCCTACACTGTGATATGCCCAGGAAGCCAGATTGCCTAACCAGGCCAGCATCTGTGCTTTGCCATGTTACCAGAGGCTCTGAACAGCACACTTGCCGGCAGGCACAAGTTACCGCAGAGCTCTTTCTAAGTGTAACACCGACAGATCCCGGTCGTCGGGAGCTTAGTGCATGAGCCTCTACCGCATGAGCTAAAAGCCAACTGGCTGTTAGCTAAGGCTGTAGAGCAGAGTCATTTTATCTCTGTCTCTAAGTGGTCTCGGTGCCACTAGATGGGACAGAACACCACACCCAGGTGGGTGGGTTACATAAGCAAACACGTTGATTCTTAAGGTAAAAGTACTACAAAGAAAACATATTAAAAACAATTAAAGTTCCCACGTGCATGCTAAACATTACCAGGGGTCACTCATCATTCTTTTGGGGGCTCAGTAGGCTAAAGTCTTTCCAACCCTTCCCAGGAAGGATAGGAGGCCCCTCGGACAGACGGTCCTGTCTGTTTGCTGGATGTCATGGCCTGCGACATAGGCAATCTGGACTAGTAGTCAGAGCAGGAGTTAGGTCTAGTGGGTGGAGCAGGCATCTCATTTGCAGAATAGAGCTGAGGGCCAGCACCAGAGTCAACTGCCAGATCCGGGGGTCAAGCTGGAGTCTGAAGTCACAGGGCAGGATTGGAACCAGGGCTGGTAACTAGCATTTGAAGGTGAAGTGTACGGGCACGAAGTGGAGGAGAGGCAAGGATCAGGCCTGGAGCAGAAGCATGGTGGGAACAAGAGCAAAGGCAGGGGTGAGGCAGGAGTGGAGCAGGTATCACGAACAGGGTTGGGTGCAGGAGGCAGGCACAACAAGAAATCCCCTAGTTGCTCAGACAACTTCCAGTGCCTCCTCCTGGCTTTAAATAGCCTGGTTGGACCAATCAGCAGAGCTGAGTGATCCTCCAATCAGGGCTCCCGTGGGCGGTTCCTTGGCTGAGCCTGTAGTCGTCCTAGCTTCTCAGCCCACCAGGTTTCAGTGGACATTGGGTGGAGGCCAGGATGTGGAGGCCAGTATGTCTAGGAACTCGCAGGCCTGGGACCTCAGACTAGATCCGACAAGCCCCGAGTCAGCTTCGATTCAGGCTAGTTATCCAAAAGTCCTTTCATCTGCTGTTGGTCTGTGGATAATCCAGTTTGAACCAGTAAATGCAAGCCTCTGCAGGTGGCAGTACTTCTCTGGAGGTGTTACCACCAGAGAGAATTTGCCTAATCACTCCCCACTGTTCCTAAAGAGGTGTGATCACCTCCCCCATCGGACAATCCCTGGCCCACAATGATACATAAACTCAATACAGGGAATTCTCCCACAGATATTGCAGGATGTTGCCATATTGGTCACAACCACTAACCTACAGCAAAGAGAGGGGAAAGGAGTCAGAGGCCCTGCCCTGTTCAGCCCCAGAATCAGTGTGAAAGTGAGGCTGAAGCTGCCTTTGCCCGGCTGCTCCTATCGTGAGTTCTGTGCATGCGGCTATAGGGGAGGATACGGCCCTTTGCTCGTATCCTCAAAGCATATACAGCTTGGATGTCTCCTAATGAAACCCAATATCATAGTGGCTCTATTTGCCAAGAGAATTATCGAGCTGGTTTTCCCCTGTTTCAGTCCTGACGGGACTCGATGTGCGTCTGAGTGCTGTTCTGGGATGTGATTAATACAATCTTTATTATGCTGGCGACTAAGAAACGGTCTGTTGAGTCGAGTGCGGGTAGGAAGCTGCTGAGTGTGATTTTTGTTTTGATGCCGACAGAGCGGGTTTACTTTAAAGGGACAGCACCAGCTGGCCAATCAAGATTCTGTCTGGAAAACTTGTACCTGTTGATGGTACAAATAACTCGGAATATTACTCTCCATAAAAGAAATTATATGACTTTGTCTCTCTTGTTTCACTTTGGTTTTTTTGTGCAGTCGACAGCCATCTGGGCCTAGTCAGCTCCAGTTTCCTCGGCAGAGTCGGCACTCATTGAGGTCCATGCATTTGCACTGGTCGATGTCAGAGGAGAACCTGGACCAAGTTGCAACCAAACTAACGTGCTGCTGCTCGGCAGGCGAACAATGGCAGAGGCCATGGTGGACTCACCCCTGGTTTCTCCGCACGCTGCTTCTATGATAATTAATCATTCCTAGAAAATGTAATTCTCCCTTGGACAATGTATCTGTCATGTATTTGATTCATTTTCTTTTTTCGTGAAGGACGTTCCTGGCTCCGTTTGACAAGTACAATAACCTGCCGAGACAAAGGGTCATTCTCCTAAGATGATTTAGCAATGTTACAGTTAGCGGTAAATTACCTTTTCTCTTCTGATCAGTTTCTGCCTGCGGTTTATGTCAGAGCAGGTTTCTAACACTACGCTCTGCTTCTCACTTAGTGCTGAATCAAAATCCGGCCCTGTCCTTTCCCTATTAAAATCTTGGCGAGTTTACCAAAGGTTTCAGCAGGCTTAGGACCAGCTTCCGATAAACTGTGATTAAAATGCGCAATAAGCATGTGCACATGAAATACATTAAAGATCATGAGGCGCAGGGCCGGTGCTACCATTAAGGCAAACTAGGCGGTTGCCTAGGGCGCCAAGATTTGGGGGCGCCAAAAAGCGGTGCCCCCAATTTTTTTTTACAGCGTTCTTGAGCTGGGCTGCCGGCGGCGCGCTGACACGGGCGGCTCAGACTCCCACTCCCAGCGCAGCGGCTGCTCCATGCAATTATTGTCATTGTCAGCGGGGGCGGCGTGCTCGGGGAGGGGGCGTAGCAGAGGTGAGCTGGGTTGGGGAGCCCTGTGGCAGTTCCCCCCCCCCCCGCCCTGAGGCCCCCCCCCCGTGGCAACTCCCCCCCGGGGGGCCGTGCGGCAGCTCCCCACCCCAGCTCATCTCTGCTACGCCCCCTCCCCGAGCGTGCGGTCGCCGCTCCACTTCTCCTGCCTCCCAGGCTTGCGGCGCCAATCAGCTGTTTGGCGCCGCAAGCCTGGGAGGGGAGGAGAATTAGAGCAGGGGCGGCGTGCTAGGGGAGGAGACGGAGCAGAGGTGAGCTGAGGTGGGAAGCTGCCGCACGGCTCCCCAGGGGGGGAGTTGCCACGGGGGGGGGCACCTCAGGGCAGGGGGGGGAGTGCCATGGGGGGGTGTGCCTCAGGGCGGAGGGGGGGGCGGGGAGCTGCCGCAGGGTTATGGGGAGAGGGGGCGCAAGGTGGAAGTTTTGCCTAGGGCGCGAAACTTCCTTGCACTGACCCTGATGAGGCGTTCACATACTATGATAACGAGGGCTGTATAAGTACGATAGGTAGAGGGTAGCTGGATGATAGTCCGAATGGTTCCCTGGCAAAACCCAGGGGAGCTGGTTTAGAGAGGGGAAACTGTCCGAGTCCCTTTGCAGAGATCCCACGTATCGTTCCTTCAGAGAGGGGCTTGCCCCATGCGGGGGAATCCGCAGGGTCCTGGAAAACACTGGAGGTTACAACCGTGTTCCTCTGGTGCAGCTTGGACCTACATAACCCCGACACACACTCTCAGGTCCCTGGCAGCTACCAAGGACTTTCTTCGGGGGACCTTCTGTAATGAAAATCCTCAGCACTGAAGGGCCTCCAAGCTTGATTGTCTGGTCTCTGCCAAGCCAGAAGTGGGACGATGTGCGTATCTCAGCCCTTCCCCCCACCTGCACCGGCCTGCTCTCTGCCCCCCTACAGCTCCTCAGTCCTGGGGAACACCTTCCAATGGGCCCTAGCAGGGGAAGAGGGACTGGCCTGGAGATGGCTGAGCCCTGCATCGGTGCAGGAGTGGGGAGATCCGTGCTGCCTCAGCCTGTGCTCACGTTCCCCCTATACTGACGTATAAAACCAAGTGCCGCTGCTCCACAGCCTTCGGGGAGGGTTTCTTCTTCCCCAGCCCCCTCTCTCCCTGGAGGTACCCAATGCCCCTCCCGTACTGGGGATTTGTACTGGGTGGGAGGCTTTGGGCCAATCTCTTTGAACTCTCAGTCCTTCCACTTATTCTATTGCATTAAGTATGCATGGCTGCATTAAGGAGAGAGACCCCACACCGAACAAAGAGCAGCTTTCCTACCTGCTCAGACACACAGACACCCTGACTTTCCCTTACAAAGCTTTGGCTCCCACGTGCTGCTGCAGGGTTGTAGTCAAGTGTGCAAAGCTCCTGTAACAAGCCTACATGACAGAATGACTCCCGGAGAGAGATTTAAGAGGGCTTGCTGCTGAAATCATACACAACCCCAGCATTAACCAGTTAGAGGAAAAGCAAACAGTAGGAACAAAGTCTCTAAATTACACCACACTGTGCATAAAGAAACACAAACCATATAAACAGAGCCGCATTCCTTCCCAGCTGTAGACAGAGAGTAATAGCAAGTGATTCACCGACAGTTCGTTTCTCCTTCATCAAGTTCATTAGATGGTCAATAATTGACACCTGCTTTTTTTGTGTGTGAACCGCAGCAAAAGAAGTCCTAAGCATTTTGTTACTGTTTGAAAGGAAGAAATAAAGCTAAACAAAGGGATGCTTGGACCCATCCCTTAAGAAATTAGGAAGGTAGATTTTATTTAAAAAAATAGATTCATCAATATAAAGCCAGAATGGACCATTGGGAGCTTCTAGTCCGACCCCCTGTATACAGAGGCCAGAGAATGTCCCTGAATTAATTCCTGTTTGAAATAAAGCATAAAACTTTTAGAAAAACATCCAATCTTGATTTTAATATTTCTAGTGATGGGAAATCCACCACAACCCTTGGTAAATTGTCCCAGCAGTTAATTACTCACACTGTTGAATATTTGTGCTTTATTTCTAGTCTGAATTTGTCCAGCATCAACTTCCAGTCATTGGATCTTATTAGACCTTTCTCCGCTAGCTTGATGAGCCCTTTATTATCAATTTTCTGTTCCCCATGTTGGTACTTCCAGACTGTGATCAAGTCACCCCTTAACCTTCCCTTCATTAAGCTAAACAGGTGGAGCTCCTGGAGTCTCTGACGATCAGGCATTGTTTCCAGACCTTTAATCATTCTCATGGCTCTTCTCTGAACCCCTTAACATCCTTCTTGAACTTGTAGACACCAGAACTGAACACAGCATTCCAGCAGTGTTTGCATCAGTGCCAAATACAAGCTCTGTATTGCTTAGTTATTATTAGTGGTGGTCTGAGGTATGATTTGGAGATCCCTTATCTTGTGCTTTATTTTTACACACAAATTGCCCTAGTAATGGTCCATCACCTAATTCCTGAACGGCGAAGTCTGTTCTTATGCCCAGAACACCAGAAAAGGATTTTTCCCTATTGACATTAGATCAACTACTTAGAAGGGGGGGAAATGGAGGACTGTGCACTGGGTTGCTGTAGCCAGCAGAATGATTTTAACAAGTGCCCCACTGCTATGCTGGGTCTACATCATTTAGGGCCTGATTCAATTACCACTGAGGTCACTGAGTCTGTTCATTGACTCTAATGGGAGTGGGATCACACCCTTAATGTCCATAATTGGAGCCAATAATAGGCTATGACGGTAGGAATCACTATTGATGCTACCAGCTGGCAATTTTTTTTCAGTTCAGGCTGAAAATAGTTACTATTTCCTCTAGGAGAGATTTTTTTTTCATAGAAAATCTACTAGTTCTTCTGAAAAAAAGGGCAGATCTGGTGTGGTACCTGCACAGGGCACATGTACTGAATTCCTGTTAAAATGAACAGAAGCATTTATTTAGAGATAAGCCCACGCTGTGAAAGTCCAGTTTTGCATCTAATTCCAGGAATTACCTTAACGTGACTTGGGCTCACCTCGACAATTAATACTGTGGGAGGACAGGAGAGGAGGAGAAGAGATATTGGCACATAACATTTAAATAGCGTCATACTGGAAAAGGTCTGAAATCCCTCCCCCCCACACACACTCAACCCCACTGAATTAGGGAAATGCTGGAAGTCCAAACCCAAACCTGAATATTGCCTGTTTTTTATAATGGGGCAAACCAAATACCTGCATCTCGGGGAGGTTTGTTCCAGAACCACTTTATGCAGTTTGCGCCCCTCTCTTCTCTATCTCTGTATATACCACTTCCTGCAGTGTTCATTGCCCTTTTGTCTTTTGGCCCCTGGTTATTTTTTTCATCTCTCAGGCCAGTACCATTAATATTTCTGCTTGCCCCGGTGTTGACTCCAGGATCAACGTTTTCTACAATTGTTATTTCAAGACACTGTAGCAATTAATGTCTGAATACGATTTCCATCAATGGTGCACTCGCTTCCTGGGTCCTGCCAGAGCAGAGAGGCTGCCAGGGCCAGAAGGGCTGATTGTGATAATCTAGTCTGGTCTTTTAATAGCCCGGACCATAGATCCTTACCCTGTAATTCCTGCATCAAGCCCATATCTTGTGGTTGAGCTAGAACTTATCTTTTAGAAAGGCATCCAGTCTTGATGTAAAGACTCCAAGTGATTAGTTTCCAACACCTAAATTTTGCACCATATTACTAGTCTGAATTTATCTACTTCAGCATCCAACCATTGGATTTCCTTATACCTTTTTATGTTAGATTAAAGAGCTGTTTACTACAGTGGCATAGCTTGGATAGGAAAACTGGGTAGGCCCCAGCTTTCAGGTGTGCAGGCAATGACAGGGGGCCCACCTCCTCCCACAGAGGGAGATTACAGTTTTGTGGAGCCCTGAACCAGGAGAAGTGGTGGTCCCTCCACACCCCTTCCAACTGCAGTCCCCCCATGCTCCTGCCAGGGAAATGAGGTTGGGGTGCAGGGGCTTGCCCCATCCAGCGCGTCTACCAGGGAGCGGGGTCCAGGTGCGGGGGCTTGCCTTGCTCGGTGCTCCTGCCGGGGAGCAGGTTCCAACCCCACTCTGCCCAGCGCTCCTGCTGGGGAGCAGGGTTGAGGCGCGATTTGCGTGGGCCTGGATGCTAAGTGGGTGGGCCATGGCCCACCCCAGGCCCATCCATGGCTATGCCCCTGGTTTACTACCAGAAATCTCTTCCCCATGTGGGTACCTGTAGACCAGTGGTTCCCAAACTAGGGGCACGGCTTGTTCAGGGAAAGCCCCTGGTGGGCCGGGCCGGTTTGTTTACCTGCCGTGTCTGCAGATTCGGCCAATCGTGGCTCCCAGTGGCCGCGGTTCGCCACTGGGAAGTGGCACGGGCCGAGGGACGTGCTGGCCGCCGCTTCCCGCAGCCCCCATTGGCCTGGAGCAGTGAACTGCGGCCACTGGGAGCTGTGATCAGCCGAACCTGCGGCCGCGGCAGTTAACAAACTGGCTTTGCCCGCCGGGGCTTACCCTGAACAAGCCGTGCCCCTAGTTTGGGAACCACTGTTGTAGACCATTTCCAAGCTACCTCTTCACCTTCTTTTGAGTAAATGAAATTGACTGAGCTTCTAAAGTCTCTCTCTGTGAGGCATGTTTTCCAAACCTCGAATCATTCTTGTCTTGAAGTGAAACTGACTGGCTCAATTGGCTGCATCCACTTCCTTAAGTGTAAAACCTCCACAGCTTTTAACAAGGTGAAAAAATCAAAAATTGACTCAGTCATCTATGAAGAATTGATTTTTGCAGAGAGGCCTTTTTCAAAAAACAAACCCTCTGTAGTCCCCAAACTGGAATAGGAACTCAAGTAACTTAGATTTTAATTATTTAGATCTTCCTTCCTGACCTCCTGAATTACACAAGCCATTTAATTTTATCCCCGGTGATTCCTGCATTGAGCCCAATAACTTTTGGTTGAACTAGAGCGTATATTTTAGAAAGACATCCAGTCTTGATACAAAGACTCCGACTGATTGAGAATTTACCAGTTCCCTTTATAAGCTGTCCCAATGGTTAATTACTCTGGCATTAAAAATTTACATCTTATTTCCAGTATGAACTTCGCTGGCTTCAACTTCCAGCCATTAAAACTTATTATGCACCTGTCTTCTAGATTAAAGTTGGTGCACAAGCATCTGTTATAGAGAAAGAAAGAATAGGTCCAACACTTAAATGTTTGCATGTTTTTTAGTTGAGGGGAGAAAGGGCGTATTCGATCTGTGTGATCAAAAAACCTGATCTGTGTGCACCAGTAAAGGTTGCATGGACAGATCCACACACATACAGAATGACATATGGTTGCCAATCCCTGCATTGGAAACACAAATTAGGTGTTACTTGAGTATATACAAAAGTTGGCCCAATTTCCAAAAGGAAAGCCCAGTTCATGCAGTTTCTTATCTTCAGCTGCATCTTTAGATATTGAGGCACCGCGGGGAAAAACAAAACAAACCACTCTTAACTTCAAGACTAATAGCTGTCGCAACAGAGATCCATCTTTTCTTCCTGGCTGCATTGGATTATGGTGCACTGCATGTAAAAAAGGGAACTTCAACCATGAAATTTTGAAAGTCTGACTCCAGCACAAAGAGCCCTGACAATTTAATAAGAATCCCTCTTGATGCTTCACAAGCTGTTTCATGGATTTGACACAGTGCCTCCAGGCGGAATAGATTACACTGGCTACCAGACACTCTCCGAAAGTGAAATGCACTGGCCAATTTATTGAAATCAACTAACCATTCCATTATCATTGACTGGTGGCTTAGATTTTGTAACCTGAGGCCAACCTTATACTTCTTCACCCTTTTGTTCCTGATGAAATGAGAGATAGGTGTTGCTCTTTCTCACTAAAATGGTTGGCACCCAATCTTTGACTGCGAGAGTGGGTTTAACCAATGTATATGTATATTGCTCTTGCAGAGGAGTGTTGTGTACTTTGTGATCATACAAAGTGAATAGGGATAAGCTTACCTACTTCTATACCAATACTCTGAAACCCAAGTGCACAACCCTTCTTTTGGTTTTGCACGGTTGATTCTCTGGTTGCAGTGAACTGATACATCCAGTCGTACTGTCTTCATCATCCTACACACAGTACATACTGCCCAGCAGATCAGCTAGGACTGGCTGGAGAAGAGACATTATTTCCTCTTACCGGGGTCTATGGTTTTTCAAAGGTGCTGGCAGGGCATTTAATAGATATTCAGCTAACAGGAAAAGGGAAATGCCTTTCACAGGGAGCAACAATACTGGTAGATAGCTTGCAGCCAGGCTAACATGCTTAATCACTACCAGGAGATATTCTATCAGGCACCAGTTAGCAGCAAATTCATTATTAGGATTCTGCTCCAATTCCTTAAAGAGATTTGAATTGGTAATAAATTTGTGGCTGGATGATAAACTGACACATGATACAAAAAACAACAGCTAGACAAATGAAACATGTCAGGACAGCCGAAAGCGTGATATGAATACACCAAATAAATGGAATCCTAAGGTATATTAGTGCCCCGGGTCTGGAAAATGGCCTAACATTTATTAAACTTGTCTTCTTCCTTCCATCATCCAATTAAAGTTCTCACTTATTAAAAGGCTGCCTGGACAACTTTCCTTGTTCTCTGTAAACTGTAAAACTTTACTGAAACCTGGAATAAACAATGAAGATTAAAAATCGACCACACAGTTTGGGAACCTCCAGATGCAGGGCGATGTGGTACTCATCCTACAGGGTCCCTGAGAATTACAGATGGTGGAATGATGGGAAAAGATATCCCCAAACTGCTTCTGTTGCCCCGGAATCTGACATTCCTGCTTGAACCCCAGAACTTGACAGTGCTGCAGTCAGCCATTTTGTATGTTCTGTCACTGCCAACTGAAAACCAAACATCACATAGCTAGGAATAATCTTATGCCTTTGTGAGACAAGGTCAGACAGCTGCATACAGACGAAAAAGGTTGGGGACCACTGATCTAATTAATAGTAGTTTTAGATAAGAGCAGGCTTGTTTGTATCAGTCATTTATCAGACGGAAATTGCTGTGTTCCCATTGATTTATTCCTGACATCGCCTGGAGTGACATAGTTAAGTTACCACTGTTTTGGGTTCTGAAAACCCTGGGTAACAGTTCATCCAATCTAGCTCCCTATATATAGTTCCATCCCCTTTTTGCTTCTTCTCTGAGCAGCTGGACAACTGACTTCTGTACATACAAACTGTTTGTGGGGGCACTTTCAGATGATTGAACCCTCCACTTGTCAACAGAGCTACATAGTTCACACCAGCTAAGGAGATGCCCCTCAAATTACTTCCAGTGCAGGTTTTCATGCACAACCAATGGTGGGGGGAGGGATAGCTCAGTGGTTTGAGCATTGGCCTACTAAACCCAGGGTTGTGAGTTCAATCCTTGAGGGGGCCACTTGGGGATCTGGGGCAAAAATTAATACTTGGTCCTGCTAGTGAAGGCAGGGGGCTGGACTCGATGACCTTTCAAGGTCCCTTCCAGTTCTAGGAGATGGGATATCTCCATTAATTAAAAAAAAAAATTATTATTATTTTATTTGTTTGGAAACTAAGTACAAACAAGAGCTGTCACTCTTTCCCCTAGATATGTTGTTTTTTCATAGTTGGGAATCAAAGGTGTTCGCTATTAGGATACAGGAAAAACTTGGGATAATGATTTATTTTAACTATTCTGTGGGCTTCCCCCCCTCCTTTTTTTTTTACTCAATGGATTTTGCTCACAAACTAGCCTAAGGGTATGTCTACACTACGAGAGTAGTTCGATTTTAGTTAAATCGAATATGTGGAATCGATATTACAAAGTCGAACGTGTGTGTCCACACTAAGGACAGTAATTCGACTTTGTCAGTCCACACTAACGGGGCAAGCGTCGACATTGGAAGCGGTGCACTGTGGGCAGCTATCCCACAGTTCCCGCAGTCCCCGCTGCCCATTGGAATTCTGGGTCGAGCCGCCATTGCCTTCTGGGTAAAAAAATGTGTCGAGGGTGCTTTTGGGTAACTGTCGTCATCCAACCGTCACTCCCGCCCTCCCTCCCTGAAAGCGCCGGCGGGAAATCAGTTCGCGCACTTTTCTGGTCAGTGACAGCGCGGACGCCACAGCACTGCGAGCATGGATCCCGCTGTGACCATCGCTGCAGTTGTGGCCGTTGTCAACGCATCGCAGCTCATCATCGACCTTTCACTGAGGCAGATAGAGAGAAATCAGGCGAGGAGGCTACGGCACCGGGGTCAGGACCTGAACTCCGAGAGTAGCACACGCCTGTCTGAAACCACGACACCCAGTGCCGAGGACATCACGGTGGCAATGGGTCTTGTGGATACTGTGGAACGGCGATTCTGGGCCCGTGAAACAAGCACGGACTGGTGGGACCGCATAGTGCTTCAGGTCTGGGATGAATCCCAGTGGCTGCGAAACTTTCGCATGCGGAAGGGGACTTTCCTCGAACTTTGTGAGTTGCTGTCCCCTGCCCTGAAGCGCAAGGACACCCGGATGCGAGCAGCCCTGACTGTCCAGAAGCGAGTGGCCATAGCCCTCTGGAAGCTTGCAACGCCGGACAGCTACCGGTCAGTCGCGAACCAGTTTGGCGTGGGCAAGTCTACCGTGGGGGTTGTTGTCATGCAAGTAGCCAAGGCAATCGTGAAGGTACTGCTGTCAAAGGTAGTGACCCTGGGAAACGCGCAGGCCATCATAGATGGCTTCGCCGCGATGGGATTCCCAAACTGCGGTGGGGCTATAGATGGGACTCACATCCCTATCCTGGGACCGGACCACCAGGCCAGCCAGTACATCAACCGAAAGGGCTACTTTTCAATGGTGCTGCAAGCACTGGTGGACCATAAGGGACGTTTTACTAACATCAACGTTGGATGGCCGGGCAAGGTTCATGACGCTCGCGTGTTCAGGAACTCTGGTCTGTTTAGAAGGCTGCAGGAAGGTATTTACTTCCCGGACCACAAAATAACTCTTGGGGATGTGGAGATGCCTACAGTGATCCTCGGGGACCCAGCATACCCGCTAATGCCCTGGCTCATGAAGCCCTATACTGGCGCCCTGGACACAGAAAAAGAACTGTTCAACTACCGGCTCAGCAAGTGCAGAATGGTGGTGGAGTGTGCTTTTGGCCGTCTCAAGGGGAGATGGAGAAGCTTACTGACTCGCTGTGATCTCAGCGAAACCAATATCCCCATTGTTATTGCAGCTTGCTGTGTGCTCCACAATCTCTGTGAGAGCAAGGGGGAGACCTTTATGGTGGGGTGGGAGGTTGAGGCAAATCGCCTGGCTGCTGATTACTCCCAGCCAGACAGCCGGGAGATTAGAAGAGCCCAGCGGGACGCACTGTGCATCCGGGAGGCTTTGAAAGACAGTTTCCAGACTGAGCAGGGTCACCAGTGAATTTTAAGTTTGTGGACTCAGAACCTGAACTTGCCACCGTTTCTTTACCCAGTTACCGTTGACTATCCTCTCCAGTTACATACCCCCTTCACCCCCTTCCCAAAAAATAAAATCTGTTCTGTTTTGTTAATGAACACCGTTGTCTTTATTACTGTTTTCGCGGGAATGTTTTAAACCTGGGACGCAGACTGTGGCGGGGTGCGGGTTTACTGTTGTGATGCAAATGATGCTTCTAAACTCCAGGAATGACGGGTTCCGCAGTGGTGGACTGGTTGTTTCAACAGAGCCTGCCAGCCCTCCTGGGCGGGACAGCGTGTATGTGTCGGCTATGTGACTGTCTGGCAGGGGGAGGAGGGTTACAGCTCCCCTGCTGCGGGGCTCTGTGATGCATTAGATCTGTAACTGCCCTCCCCCGCCACAAAGTCACAGAGCAACCCCCCCCCCCCAGAACACGAAAACCACCTCCCAGATTGAACAGGGTCACTAGTCACTGCACTGGGTATGTGTCCTGATCCTGGACCTGACCCCGCCTCTGTACCCTGGTAAAGGTGACTGTCCTGTCCAATTACCATGCCCCTTCCCCTCGTTCAGACAGACTCTCCTCCAAAATAAAATCATGGAAACAGTAATTAACAGAAACGAATATTTTATTATGAACCAGACATGAAACGTGGGGGTTGAAACTTGCACGGGGGCTTCTGTGAGGTGTGTAGGAAAGGACTTTTAAAATTTTGGGGAATGAGAGCCTTCTAGTGCTAGAGCAGTCTGCAGGGGTTGACTGAAAGTTTTAACGGCCCTTGCCGCCCCTCCTTCTTTGTACTTTGGGTGAGGGGGGTGTGGGACTTGGTGGCGGGGGAGGGCGGTTAGAGATAGACCGCAGCGGGGCTCTGTCCTCCTGCCTCCGGTCTTGCAGAACATCCACAAGGCGCCGGAGCGTGTCCGTTTGCTCCCTCAGAAGTCCAAGCAGCTTTTCAGTAGCCTGCTGGTCCTCCTGACGCCACCTCTCCTCCCGTTCCATGACTGCTCGGTGCATTTGGGACAAGTTCTCCCTCCACTGTGTCTGCTGGGCTGCCTGGGCTCGGGAACAGCTCATTAGTTCTGAGAACATGTCCTCCCGCGTCTTCTTCTTCCTCCTCCTAATCTGCGCTAGCCTCTGGGAGTGTGCTGACAGGCTGGGTTGGGAGACAGTCGCAGATGTGTCTGTGTGAATGGGAAAAATGGAGTGAATTCCTGAGACAGATAAATGAAGTTGTGTACAAAGAACCTAGTCTTTCTCTGTGAACAAGACCATGCACTGCACCTCTCACATGCGCACTCAGGACAAGGTCGAATTTTCGGCCATCGCCTTCAGTGCCTGGGGTCCTGCAGTGGTCTTGCAGTTATCTGAGAAGCGTGGCAGGACACCTGAACTTCTGTAGCGTGCAATCATGGTAAGCCGTAGACTTCTGGCTGCTTAAAACTGTACTAGTAGCACTGGCCTCCTTTCACATTGAAAGCAATGCCAGTCTCTGCTGCCAGCAATCAGGACAGCATGAACTATGCCCCTGTCCCACCCCCTCGCGGCTGTTCCAGGGAAAGATCCCTGTATGCTGCCCCTCTCCCTCCACCGCGTGGCTGTAAAGCAGTCCCAATACTAACATTCCCCTCCCTAATTCAAAGCAGGGCGTAATGAGCGACATCACCCTGCTGAGGATCTCGGAGTCCCAGAGGGAAAGGATGTTTCGAGAAAGCCTTCAGAAACCAGGGCCGTTTGCCGCTATGCTCTGCAGGGCGATGATACCAGACTATCTGATGGTGTCGTGGCGCGGTAACGTGTCCTACCACGGAGGGCCCACTAAGATCGCCCTACCCAGGAACCTGATGAACAGGCTGGAAATGTACCTTCTTGAGACCTACGAGGAGTTCTCCTATGAGGATTTCGCCTCCATCCCTGGCCATATTGACCGGATTTTCGCGTAGGTGCACTGGGACTAAAGAGTGGAGCGTCTTGGGCAGCATAATCATGACTTACCGGACATTGTAAAAAAAATTTTAAATACTTGGGACTAAATTGTGAAGAGCCTAAGGCAGACAAATCATGAAAAACCCTTTGTTACGATTGTAAATATTCCAGTTTTTTTGCAGTTAATTGTTTACATGTTTAAGCACTTTAATAAACAGCCATTGTTAATATTATAAATATTCTAGTTCTTGTAAAAATAAATGTTTAGATATTTAAAGCACTCACTGCTTGATCCTTCCCCTGATTCTGTCTCCGGGGTAAGGGATGGGGACGGTTGGTAGGGGATCTCGGTAAGGGTGATGAAGAGCTCCTGGCTGTCGGGGAAATCAGCGGTGCCAGCGCTGTCGACTGCCTCGTCCTCCTCATCTCCTTCTTCATCTTCCCCGTCCGCTAACATGTCCGACGAGGAACCTGCCGCGGACAATATCCCATCCTCAGAGTCCACGGTCAGTGGTGGGGTAGTGGTGGCGGCCGCACCTAGGATGGAATGCAGTGCCTCGTAGAAACGGGATGTGTGGGGATGGGATCCGGAGCGTCCGTTTGCCTCTTTGGTTTTTTGGTAGCCTTGTCTCAGCTCCTTGATTTTCACGCGGCACTGCGTTGCATCCCGGCTGTATCCTCTCTCTGCCATGGCTTTAGAGATCTTCTCGTAGATCTTTGCATTCCGTCTTTTGGAGCGCAGCTCTGAAAGCACGGACTCATCGCCCCACACAGCGATGAGATCCAAGACTTCCCGATCAGTCCATGCTGGGGCCCTCCTTCTATTAGATTGCATGGCCATCTCTGCTGGAGAGCTCTGCATCGTTGCCAGTGCTGCTGAGCTCGCCACGCTGTCCAAACAGGGAATGAGATTCAAACTGGCCAGACAGGAAAAGGAATTCAAATTTTCCCGGGGCTTTTCCTGTGTGGCTGATCAGAGCATCCGAGCTCGGACTGCTGTCCAGAGCGTCAACAGAGTGGTGCACTGTGGGATAGCTCCCGGAGCTATTACCGTCGATTTCCATCCACACCTAGCCTAATTCGATATGGCCATTTCGAATTTAGCGCTACTCCTCTCGTTTTGGAGGAGTACAGAAGTCGAATTTAAGAGAGCTCTATGTCGAACTAAATAGCTTCGTGGTGTGGACGGGTGCAGGGTTAATTCGATGTAACGGCGCTAAATTCGACATAAAAGCCTAGTGTAGACCAGGCCTAAGATAGTCTACTTTTATGGGCCTAATTCAGCGGCTAGATCATCAGTAGCTTTGCACAGGCCCATGGTTTTGTAGTAGCTATGTAGTTGGTTTTTTAGTTCAAGCACAGAACAAAAAGGTTTGCTGGGTCTTCTGCTGCCTCCAATCATAATGTTATAGAACGACAATATAAAACCAGCCATTTGGAAAAGGCTTTCTTCAACCCTTAATGTCATTTGGGTAACGACAGAGCTCAGGGTTATAAATGATTCTTTGATCTTCGGAAGGCTTGCAAATGAGCAGAATACACTTGAATTGCAATTCAAATGACCTGCAAATGCTTGCACACATCACCGTGCCCTTTGAAGCTGCAGGATTTTGCATTTGTTAAAATTTAATTTTAATTAAATTCAAGGGATGGGGGAAGAAAAACGATCAACAGTGGTTTAAAGCAAGTGTGGCTAGACATTACATAGGGATTGAACTTTGGATGACAACTTATTCTAAAAGAGGTCACAGAGCAGAACCGAGTGAATAGTCTGAAAAACTATTTGTGAGCAGTTTCTTGGCTTCTAAATAGGAGTTTGCTTTGACTGTGCGTTAGCACATGTTTCTATTTGCTTTTCTGAACTGCAAGAGACCGACGTTGGTCTTTCAGGAAATATTTCATATCCAAGGGAGGAGAGCTTTAGTTTTAGAAAAAAATTCCACCCAGCCAGATGGAACTACTTTCCTCAAGAACCAGAAACCAGTCAACTGGATGGGTTAGGCAGAACAAGCTGGGGAGGGACATACTTGTTCTTGGAACTAGAGGATCTCCCATGGGGTGCAAGTAGCTTGGCTGAGGAGAGAGGAAGGCGGTTTTGAAAAAAAAAATCTGTTTGGGGGGAAAGAGTCCGTTACATATTAGATTAAATCATCTAACACCTGAGGCTTGGACACCAGGTTGAGTGAGCGGAAGGTGGAACTCCCACAAGACAGGTAAGAGCCAGAACCTCCTCTTTGAACATGTAAGATTTATTTTTGCTTTCTGTGACTCAGCAGAGGATGCATTATCTATTCAGCTTATGGGAAGTGTAAATCTAGAATTTCTTTTAATCTTTTAAACTCATTTCCCTCCATTTTTTAAAAAAATCTTGTTTTAAGGGATATTCTACAGTTGTGTGAGAGTTCCAAGCACTTCACTCCAAGAGGAAAAGGACACTTCAGCCTTGAAGGAGAGTGTACTTTATGAGATCAAAGATACCTCTTCAATCTCAGTCCAAGGGTATGTGGCATAGGTTTCTTCCAGCGAGGTGTGTTCTAGATGGCTACAGGGGGCAACACTTCAAGGGAGGCACCAACAAGCCTAAGGAGACAGATGAGCTGAAGTGTTGTCAAGTCATGTGAATGTTTGTGGAATCCAAGTTTTCATATGAATGTTCTCAGAAAGTGAACTTTGGCCCACTAGAGTGGACAAAATAAAATTCATTGTGAGCAGGAGCAGTAGTTTAGAAGGTTTAAGAAGCACAATCAATGCCAGATCATGTAAGTGACTGATCACACAGGGTGGAATTCACCCTTGTAAAGCACAAGACCTGGGTCAAAGGCAAAATTCCCGTTAACTTGAGGGGACCTGAGTTAGGCCAACACTGAGAGCTTTTGAATATTCTACCCTCAGGCAGGTTTTTTCATGAAAAAATAAATATTAGGAAAGACTGTAATGTTTTTAGCTGGAAACAGGGAGTAAAACCCAACACTGACCAGTGAGCTCTGCATCACAGCACCACCTAAAGATCGGCAAATAATCCTTAATAAATAATTGGTTTGATGAAAACTTTATTTTCACAAATTGTCCAGATCATGTTTTTCTTGAATTTATTTATTATCCACAGTTTTTCATCATATAATTTCCATGGTGACCTTTTGATCATTGCAAGTATTTGTTAATCCACTTTCAGGCTTTGCGATTGCACATTTTGGTCACACTGTATGTTTCTGTTCCATGACTTCCATTGGATGGGCATCGGTCTGAGAAATAGGTCTCCCATGCAAACAGCGCTTACTAGTTGAAAATGTTGCTGTCTGTGAATGTTCTGCAAGACTTGCTTAAAATGTGCTGCGATTTTGAACATTACCACCAGCAAACCAGTGAGCAAAATATTCTTAAAAGAAGGCAAACACAGCCAGAGCAAATTGGCTTCACAGGATATCGTTGAAGCCAGGAAGTTTGCAAAGATTCAAAGAGGAATGGGACGTTTGTATGGATAACCAGAACATCTAGATTTATCATGCAGTTAATGCTAACAAAGAGTATGGGAAGGAATGTAAATCTGGTGCTTCAGGCCTTAAAGCCAATCTCTAACTAGTAGGGATTGGGATGAGAACTTCACGGAGAGAAGATTACCCCACATTGGCCTTTTGTGGGCTTTCCTGCACCTTCCTTTGAAGCATCTGACCACTGTTGGTGAGAGAACACTGGACCATGGGTCTGATCCAGTCTGGCAATGCCTGGGTTCATACATTTGAAAATTATGTGAATATTCTTTGTTTTGTGACATACTCCTCTCTACGGTGATGTGCACCCATTTCTTATCTGAGAATAATTGGAATATCCCTTTTTGATGGTCTATTCCAACCTAAACACTTGGGGTTTTATCTTCTTCCGGTCAGAAGATGGAGACAGAACAGGAAAGCTTCTGAAGGTGCCATATTCTCCCATATAAGGGCATCACCATCTGTCAGCCTTCAGTTGTTCCCTGGCTGGCGGAGAAGTCTCTCCCCTGGAGGCTGCTTCTAGAGCAGAGAAGAAGCGCGACTCGGGGGCCTAAGGGAAGCTATGTGATATGCTCTGGTGTGTAGTTGAGTGAGACATCAGCAACATGTGGGCCCTCAGACCCTGGTGGAACATGCTATCCAACATGGGGGACCCAATTGTTGTTGAAATAATTCAGTGACTCTGACCTTTTCTTTACCTCAGATGCAGCTTACAGAACGGACTTGGCTCTGAGCTGTGACAAACAGAACGATCCTCCTTCACAATCATAAATTCATTGGCTGAGCCCCACCTAACCTCGCGTCACTCTTGAGCTCGCTGTGTTTCCCCTCAACGAAGTGGCAGACTGCCTGAGCTGGCACTAGGCTGACACAGATGGCACTGCCATCTGCATGTGCTCTTTGACAGTTGTTGGGCTTGGTCTTTTGACAGTGGAGAAGGATGGGAGGGAAGGACAGTAGGCCCTTGAGGGTGTTTAATAATCAGAGGAGTGGGTGGGTGAGATTCTGTGGCCTGTTATGTGCAGGAGGTCAGAGTAGGTGATCATGATGGTCCCTTCTGACCTTAAAGTCTGTGCGGTTGTCAGCCAGCACTAACCTATGCTGTTCTTGAAGGGACTTCCTTCCGATCAATGGGACTCTGGACAGGGAAGGGGCAGAAGAACAAGTGGTAACATGCCCTTCTATATTAAAATTGGTTGATTAACCAGAAGTTTCTACAGAATGTGTGTGCGTTGCACAGGAATATCTTTGGCCAACTTTCTGTTCAAGGATTTCTCTCGGTTTGGTATTTTTTTCATACTGAATGTTTTTAAACGGGCTATTAAATTGTGGGCTGTAGCCATGAGATTTCACGAATGCATGGAATACAACAGTAGTGTGAACTTCCTCTCCCCCCCAATTACATTTTTGAGGTACTGCAGATCCGCACTGAAACCCACAAACCACGGCGTCTATAACTTCCTTAGCTTTGTCTTAAGGATGCCGGGCTAATTGTAGGAGCTGAAGCTAGCTATAAGTGATGTATTAAATGAAAACTCCTTCCCCAGCACACAGAAAGAAGTCACCGTAATTTGTAATCACTTCTGTGCTGCTGTGCCATTTGAAGCATTATCCAGCTCAAGCTCAGTTAAAAAAGGTCATCAATATAAAAGTCCATCAGGTAAAAGAAAACGAATGTGTTAGTTTCAACATGGCTGTCCTAGGCAGCTAATTTAGAGAAGAAGGATGGTCCAGTGATTAGGTTCCCTAGCTTTGTTCTTAGAAGACCAGAGTTCAATTCCTTGAGCCACCATAAACTTCCTGTGTTATGTTGGGCAAGACAGTTAGACTCCCTACCCTGGGGGTGGTCAATTTTTTTGTCAAGACCCAGACTCCAGAGAAACATTTTTCACACCACAAGTGTCCCTGTTCAACAAACACATACAAAGCTATGTAATATACCCAGGGCCTATTGCAAGGAGGACATGAGAACAGCAAAACAAGGACATTGGCCTTCAGAAAGGCAGATTTCTGCCAACTCAGAGAAATAGGCAAGGTCCCATGGAAGGACCAATTAGGAAGAAAAAGAGTTAAAGGGGCTGGCAGTTTTTAAAAGCTGTAATACTAGAGGCTCAATATCAAGCTGTTCTAATGCAGAGGAGAGATAAGAAGAGCCACAGAAGGCCAATGTGGCTGCATCGGGGGCCTGTTAGTGATCTAAAACCCCAAAGGGATCAATACAGGAAATGGAAGGAGGGGCATGTCACCAAAGAAGTATACATGGGAATAGAGCGAGCTTGTAGGGACAAAACCAGGAAAGCCAAGGCAAAGCATGAGTTACACCTGGCAAGGAATGTTAGCGACAGCAAGATGGGGTTCTTCAAATACATCAGACAATAAAGAAAGATCAAGGACAGGGTGGGCCTGCTGCTCGATGGAGAAGGAGACCTGGTAATGGAAAAGTCACAGGAAGGCAGAGCCGCTCGATGTCTACTTTGCTTCAGTCTTCACACAAACAATAATATGTGACCGGACGACTAGCAAAGTTACAGACAATGAAGGGGAAAGGATTTTTAAAATTAAATTAATGGAGATATCCTATCTTCTAGAACTGGAAGGGACCTTGAAAGGTCATTAAGTCCAGCCCCCTGCCTTCACTAGCAGGAGCAAGTACTGATTTTTGCCCCAGATCCCTAAGGGGCCCCCTCAAGGATTGAATTCTCAACCCTGGGTTTAGCAGGGCAATGCTCAAACCACTGAGCTATCCCCCCATACAGATTGGGATAAGTAAAGGATATGTCAGAGATCTTCTGACCAATTTGAATGAATTCACATCAACAGGGCTGGATGATATTCACCCAAGAGTACTGAAGGAATTAGCTGAAGAAATCTCGGAGCCACTGGCAATAGTATTTACAAACTCATGGATAACAGGAAAGGTCCCAGAAGACTGCAGAAGGGCTAACGTAGTGCCTTTCTTTAAAAAGGGGGAAAAGGAGGAGCCGGTAAACTACAGACCAGTCAGCCTGACTTCGATACCTGGGAAGCTACTAGAGCAATGAATAAAACATTCAATTTGTGAATACATGGAGGATGAAGGGGTGATCACTAGGAGCCACCATGGATTTAATAAGAACAAATCATGTCAAACCAGCTTGCTTTCCTTCTTTGACAAGCCAACTGGTTTGGTGGATAGGGGGAATGTGGTGGACATAATGTACCTGGACTTTAGCCAGGCTTTTGACACAGTCCCATATGGCATTCTGACTGGTAAGCTGGTGAAATACAGGCTTGAAGGAGCTGCCATTAGGTGGCTATATAATTGGTTAAACAACTGCAAACAAAGAGTATCCATTAATGGAATGATGTCAGATTGGAGGGAGGTCTTAAGTGGGGTTCCACAGGGATCTGTTCTGTGTCTGGTGTCATTTAACATCTTTATTAATGACCTGAATTTAGGAATAGAGAGCACACTGATCAGATTTGCAGATGACCCAAAGCTAGCAGGGTTGCCAACACTTAGGAGGGTAGAGCTAAAATTCAAAGGCATTTTGATAAATTGGAGAACTGGGCTATAGGCAACAAAATGAAATTCAACAAAGACAAATGTGAGGTGCTACAATTAAGGAAGAAAAACCAAATGCACAGCTACAGAATGGAAGGTAACTGGCTTGGCAGCAGCACTGTTGAAAAGGATCTGGGAGTTGCGGTGCATCACTCAACACGAGTTAACAGTGTGATGCTCTTGCAAAAAAAGCTAATGTAATTGTAGATTGCATTAACAGAGGCATAGCATGGAAGTCACGGGAGGTGATAGTAGCACTCTACTGAGCACAGGGCAGGCCTCAGCTAGAGGACTGTGTCCAGTTTTGGTCACCATGGTATAGAAAGGATGTAGAGAAACTGGAAAAGATCCAGAGGTGAGTCACAAAGATGATCAAAGGGATGGAATGCAAGCCATACGAGCAAAGGCTAAAGGCACTGGGTATGTTTAGACTCGAAAAGAGGAGATTAAGGGGGGCATGATAGTGATCTCCTCATCGTCAGCCACTGGACCCCCACCCACCCACTCAACACTGGTGGGTGGGCGGGACCCGGCTAGCAGCAGGACCTGCCAGTACTGATGGGGAGGGTGGAGGGAGACAGAAAATACGGAACAATTTGTCCATTTTTAAGAAAAAGTTGGGACACCTCCTGGAGGGCTTAAATACAGGACGGTCCCTTTAAAAACGGGACATCTGGTCACCCTAATCACAGTGATGGGTGCAGAATGATTCTCTTGCAGCAGTGGCAGCTCAGAGAAGTTCCACTGAGGGTGACTTTTTTTCAAACTTCCTAGTGAGCCACTCGTTTTGCTTTGGGTCTCCTAGGGTACGTCTGCACGGCAATAGAAGACCTGTGGCATGGCCATGGCTGGCCCAGGTCAGCTGACTTGGGCTTGCGGGGCTGGAGCATCAAGGCTAAACCTTGCAGTGTAGACATTCAGGCTTAGGCTAGAGCTGGGCTCCAAAACTCCACATGGAGGAAGATCTCAGACCCCGCGCTCCAGCCCGAGCACATAAATCTACCCTGCAATATTTAGCCCAAACTCTGCAAGCTCAAGTCAATTGACTCAGGCTCTGAGACTTGGTGCCGCAGGTTTTGGATTACACTGCAGCTGTACCCTAGTGTCTATTACCTGTGAAGGGCATGACCGGCCAGGGAGTGTGGAGAAGAGAAACATGCTTTGGCATGTAAGTACGATTCTTCCTAAGCCATGGTGCCTTTGCATCCAGGAAGATGACTCCGTTAACCCTTCTCAGCTAACCTCCAGCAGGAACCGATTATTATATGAGTTGGTAAGTGCTAAGCCACACCAGTTGAGATCTGCCCTAGCAATGTCCTAGATCTGGATCCCTACGTAGCTGGTTTTTCTGAGGTACGTATACACAGTGGGCCAGAGGTTAAGCTGGTTTAAATGGCCATCGCTCTCCTGAAGTGATTTACACCCACTGAGGATCTGGCCAAGTATAGTTGCTTTGCAGTTTAGAAAAAGTTTACTTGAAAATAACACAATGTCTTCGTTAGAGTAGAACATTACGGTCACTGGTCAATTCCTATGTGTCTTTCCAATCCCTTGACATTTTCTGTCTTGAGCACAGTATTACAACAGTCTTACCTGCTGGTTCGTTCCCATATTGACACATTTTCTAACAACAGCTGACATGACTGACAGTTGAACCCTCTCTTGCTTTATTTGCTATGAAAGGTTACTAACTGGAGTGGAATATATTTAGAAAGTCAGACCTTTGGCCTGAGATATAACCTTTGTCGCGCCAGTAGAGAGAAAAGTTGCCTTCTATATTGAATATACTCACACAGTATTGTGTGGAGGGAGCCCCTGGTAAGACTGGAATTGGGGGTGAGGCTCTCAGGAACTGAAGCCAAGACATTTTTGTTCAAAGGGGTCCCATCTCATTGCAATTCCACACATGGCGAACGTACCATTGCACTGCAAGTGCACAAGCAATGGACTGTTCCAATGGCTTGTTGGACGGGAGCTGCCATAAGAGAGACCAGAGCTAAGGGTTGGCTCTCACTGCTCAGAATGGAGATGGTGGGACGCCCAGGCAGTACATGGTCTCCTTCTTGGTGAGCACAGAGTGGAGCTGGAATGGGGTGCAGCCTGGCTGTTGTTCTAATGGATGTGGGAGCAGCATTTTTGCTCTGGGAGGCGACTATGTTTTATGCCAGCCAACCCCAGGCTGAGCTAAGTTGGAAAAGTGACCAAGAATGAGTGACTAGTACCTTTCCTTGGAATGACTTATTGTTAGGGCCCTACCAAATTCACGGTCCATTTTGGTCAATATCATGGTCATAGGATTTTAAAAATCATAAATTTCATGATTTCAGCTATTTAAATCTGAAATTTCACAGTGCTGTAATTGTAGAGGTCCTGGCCCAAAAAGAAGTTATGGGGGCATTGCAAGGTTATTATAGGGGGGGTCGTGATACTGCTCCCCTTGCTTCTGTGCTGCTGCTGGCGGCGGCGCTGCCTTCAGAGCTGGGCAGCTGGAGAGCGGCGGCTGCTAACCAGGAGCCCATCTCTGAAGGCAGAGCTGCCACCAGCAGCAGCACAGAAGTAAGGATGGCACGGTACGGTATTGCCACCCTGACTGCTGCACTGCTCCTGGCAGGGTGCTGCCTTCAGAGCTGGGCACCCGGCCAATAGCTGCCGCTCTCCGGCCCCCCAGCTCTGAAGGCAGTGCAAGAAGTAAGGGTGGCAATACTGCGACCCCCCCTAAAATAAGCTTGCAACCCCCCTGCAACTCCCTTGTGGGTCAGGACCCTCAATTTGAGAAACACTGGTGTCCCCCATGAAATCTTTATAGAATAGGGTAAAAGCACACAAAAGACCAGATTTCACGGGGGGAGACCAGATTTCACGCTCCGTGAAACATTTTACATGGCTGTGAATTTGGTAGGGCTCTATTTATTGTGAATGAGTGGCCACTGCTGGGCAAGCCGTGGTAGCCTCCACGTAGTCCTGCAAGCAGTCTATGGCCTCAGTCTCCCCTCTTGGACTGCTCAATAAACGCCACACTTCTTTCTGTGGCCAAAAATACCCCTCCCAGGGGTCTAGGCTTTGGAACATAAACATAAAATCTAAATAAAACTCCAAGCCCCAAATTCAAGTCCAACAAAAATCCACCCAAAGCCCAAGTTTCTCTTCCTATTTGGGGCTTTCCTGCTTTGGCAGGCCATTCCCAGGCCCTACCTATTTTTTTTTAAAATATGGAGATATACCTACCTCATAGAACTGGAAGGGACCTTGAAAGGTCATCAAGGCCAGTCCCCTGCCTTCACAGCAGGACCAAGTACTGTCCCTGACAGATTTTTGCCCCAGACCCCTAAATGGCCCACTCAAGGATTGAACTCAAAACCCTGGATTTAGCAGGCCAATGTTCAAACCACTGAGCTGTCCCTCCCAAGAGGGCGAGATAGACAAAGAAGTTGAAATCTCTGTCCTGCAAATGCATTGGCGATCTTACATAAACCAGAGGGTCTCAGACTTTCCCATACTGGAACTGCCCCCTGGATGCCTCTCCCATCTAACCAGGATACAGCCAGGTCCCATTTAGCAATATGGGAAGGGCAGGTGGCCATGACCCCATCGGGCATTGCTAACTCCTCCCCCATTCTCCTGTAATGGCTCCTGCCGGCAAGAGCTTTGGGCACGGCATTTCTTTGCAGAGAGGGCCCGGCCTCTCCTCCATGTTCTGTTTGTGCGCATGCACACTACAGATCAGGCTCAGTGTTGCAAGCCTTGAGCTGAGTAGACGGAGCAGGCAGCACTGCAGCTGCTCTCTCGGACAGCAGCACATATGTCTGAAGAGGGAGACAGGAGAAAACACTCCCAACGCAAACGCAGAGCCACCGATGGCCCCCCGGCCTCTTGAGAGCAGTGGCTTGTCCCGTTCCTCTTTCCTAAGTCAACTCCAGACTTGTTGGTTCGGCTCAGATTCTCATCACTAGGGAAACGTGAATTTCCTATCGTTTTTCTGTGTGCTGGGCACAATGCCAAGCCACGGCCTGCGATTCGTCTCGTTGTCTTTTTCTACAGTTTTAGACGCAGTACATTTTAATCATGTGGCTTGAGGGCAATAAAGTTTACAAAAACACCTGTTTTTTTGTTTTTTTTTTATTGCTAGCTACAATCTTTTATTCACTTTCCTGAGAAACAGCTTTTAATGAAACAGGCTTTTCTTCCATTTAGGATACGGTTGTCAGGAGACCGTGATGGGCAATTCATAATTACCTCCTTCTCCTCTTGCAAAACATTTACCACCCTTGTTCTTTAAACAAACATGGGCCAAATGGATCCCTCCTGTAACACTACAGACTTACACCAGGGATGAATCTGATTCCATGCGTGTATGAAAGCAAGGCAGGTCACCAGCACTTACCCCTATGTCACCTTGTCGACTAGGACTAGAGACATTTTCATGAAACCGTCACCACACAAAAAGAGCTTTTAGACCTTTCACAGATGACAATTGCTTCAGGAAGGGGATTATTAATGAGGGGCTAGGTAATTACTGCATGCAGCATTATTTCTTTGGATTACAATAGAGCTAAGAGATCCCATCCAGGATCAGGGTCCCATGGTGCTTAGGGGCTGTACAAACAACTAATGAAAAATACAGTCCCTGACCAAGACAGCTCACATCAGGAGTGGTGGAAGCGCCCTACAAGTGAGAGGGCCACAGGCGACCAAACCATAGCCCCACCCTGTGCCGTGCCATCCCCTGAAGCTGCACCCCTTTTCCCCAAGCTCCTCCCCTCCCGCCACCCCTTCCCCCAACACGCCTCCCCCGCAACCTCCTCTTTCTCTGAGGCCCCGCTCCCGTGCTGCTTCTTCCCCAAATACCCTGCCCACCCACTTGCTCCTCTCTGCCCCCTCCTCCTGTCGCTCGCCCTTATGGCTGGTAAAAAGTGGGAGGGGCATGGCCACCCTGGTCACCCCTGTTCTGACACCCTGGCTCCCGTTTTAGTTTTGTTGACAGGCCACAAGAGGCAGATGAACGAGGGCTGCATGGGAAGTGTAGCAAGGACAAGGTAACAGTAAAATGAGCACATTCTGTGATAATAGGGAGTAGTCACAGCCACCTAGCCAGGGTGAGCAGGTGAGATTGTGTAGGAATCATGGCAAAGTTGAGTCTTAAGAGGGATTTGAAAGCGTTGTCGTTCCAGATTTTGATGGGCAATTTTCCCACAAGTAAAAGGCAGCATAGGGGAAAACATGGGAGAATGATAATATAGGTAACTATAGGATGGATCAATCCCATGCATTTCCTGATGGTTGTTGAACTGGTTACTGTATATGATGCACTGGGTACCAAAGTCTGATCGTGAGGGCTGCTAAACTATTTTAGCTCCCTTTGAAGTCAATAGGAATGGAAGGTGCTTAGCACATTGTTGATCAGGCTCCCAGGAAGCAACCCGTTTCTAGCAGTAATATGCCTCCAATACTGAAAATAGTCGTGCAGGCCTGCACATGAGCTCGCTGTAGGGGATTTGGGTATGACCAGCAGAGCTGGCTGAACAATGGAAAAATATCTCTGAAGAATTTTGCTAGATTTTGTCCTCCATATTTCACTGACCTTTTCCAGGGATCTGATGACCCCTAACAAAGTCTCCCAGATTGGGAAGGATCCAGATTTCTTTACATGAAGCAGCAATGAAAAATAAATAAAGACAGTCCAAGAATTAAAAAAATAAAATCATGACACATGCGAAGGCATTTGCTTTTCCGTTAGTTAGTGTCTAACCAGAGTCAAAGAAATCCAGATTTGGACTGAAGAAAAATATACACTATTAGCCAGGGCACTAATGAGATCTTGGGTTATGTCAGGTGTTTCACTGTGACAATTCTTGCTATCAGATAGAGACTTTGCTGAATTTTGGTCTCCTCCTGCCCACCAGAGCACTCTTAAATACATAGCTTGAAGGTCAGAAGGGACCATCGTGATCATCTAGTCTGACCTGATGCATATTGCAGGCCACAGAACCTCACCCACTCCTGTGACAGACTCCTAATCTCTAGCTGCGTTACCGAAGTCCTCAAATCATGGTTTAAAGACTTCAAGTTACAGATAATTCACCATTTACACTAGTTTAAACCTCCCAGTGACCCATGCCCCAAACTGAAGAGGAAGGTGAAAAATCCCCAGGGTCTCTGTCAATCTCACCTGGGGGGAAATTCCTTCCTAACCCAAAATATGGTGATCAGTTAGACCCTGAGCATGTGGGCCCAGATACCTGGGAAAGAATTCTCTGTAGTAACTCAGAGCCCTCCCCATCTAGTGTCCCATCTCTGACCATTGGGGATTTTTGCTACTGACATTCGCCAATGGGCCGCATGCCATTGTAGGCAATGTCATCTTATCATCCCCTCCATAAACAGAGCACTGAGTAAGGGTACTCTTTTAGGATTTCATGGTCATAGCCTACCAGACCCGTACATTCATAGATCTCATCCCGTGTTTTTCCTCTGTGCTGCTATATGTTGCATATTTGGGCTATGGAGATGTTCTCCTTACCTTACATTTCCCTCCTAACTTTAAGTACAAATTAACTATAGTTTCAAAACAAAAATTTGTTTCAAACCAAAACAGGAAAATAGGACGTTTTGACGAATCCCCCCTTCTGCCCACCCCATTTTTATTTTAATCAGGAGATTAATCAAAATTGACCCTTTTCTGCAAAGTTTTGGGTTTGGGGAATCAGCGATTTCAGGGGGACAAGATTTCCATTGGAAGATTCAATCCTGACCAGCTCTATTCAAAACACCAGAGGCTGGACAGCGTCATGGCCGATGCCTCGCTGCATGGCAGGGGTGATGTGGAAGTAAGTAGCTGGAGGAGGGAAAATGTCACCTCGCTCTGGGGAGCGCAGGGGAAGCCTGCTAGACGTGCTACCTTTGCAGACAATGTAACACCCACTCCCCTTTGCACTCCACCATGCAGCCCAGCTTGTCCATCACTGAACTGTCACTGAATCACTGGGGCAAAGTGGCAAATCTAGACTGGATCCCTTTCTGGCAGGTTTGCTTTAGCTAAACACAAGTTATTAGGCTCAGTGTAACTGGGCGACATCTAAGGACCTGTGTTAAGCAGGAGGTCAGACTGGGTGCTCTACTGGCCTCTTCTGGCCTTTAAAATCTGAGTTGGGGGTGAAGACGTCGATGGGCACTGAGAAAAGCCCTGTGCTCCAGAGAAGCAGATCAGCGATTTCCAATCCTTGTCTAGAAAACACGAATGTGCACTGGTTGAATTAATGTTGACGCTTGTTTTCATATAA
The DNA here is from genome assembly GCF_028017835.1 of Emys orbicularis. Classification (NCBI taxonomy): domain Eukaryota; kingdom Metazoa; phylum Chordata; order Testudines; family Emydidae; genus Emys; species Emys orbicularis. The sequence goes on along the minus strand of NC_088686.1, from coordinate 6,174,441 downwards.
AAGTGGCTTGCTGCAGTTCACGTAAACCTCTTCCAAATCAGCGTAAGCAAAACCAAAATAAAGCTGGGGCTGAAACTGAATGAAGAAGATCCAGACAGCCTCCTGCACTGGTTTAACTGAATCTGCTTAAAATCATTCCCTAAATTAAACCGGTGGAATTCTGGATGTAGAGAAGACCAGGACTTCAATAGCTAGAGGGATTAGACACTTGCCCAGATCCTCAAAAGTGTTTAGGCACCTAACTCCTATTAAAATCCATGGGAGTTAGACACCTAAATCCCTTTGAGGATTTGGGCGCCAGATACCATGGTGAAGAGCTTGGTACAAGAACCTTCATAGAACAGAGTCAGGCTACATGAAGCCCCCAGTGGCGAAACTTACCGTGGCGTGATCTCCCTGCTGGAGAGCTGCAGGTCTCAATGTACGTGCCCAAGCATATACCCCAATCTCAGTAGTCAGCAATTACTCTTTGACTCTAATTTCCGGCTCCCGAACCTCAAAGGAGTCAAGCCATAAAATGAAAAACTATTGGTTTCAATTAACTCTGCTTGCAGAAACAACACATTTCATGTGCTCGAAATGGCTTCAAGAAACAACTGGAAAAAATAAACTGTAGTTGGGGGAGTTTATTGCCCTCAATTCTAAGCAATGTTTCCATTCAATAATGATGTCCAATAAATTCTAGGCAATGTTTCCAATTAATAATGGTGTCCAGACTCCCATATTACCTGTCACTGAGGATTTAGTAATATATGGGCAAATTACTTTAATTCTTCTCAGTTCCCATTAGCATATTAAACTACAATTATAATATTCTCATATTTCAAACATTCTGATGTTTTTACCACATAACGTCTCTTTCTCTTTTACCTCTTTCCATGAGGTCTGCAGAAAAAAGTGCACTCATCTGCATAGCACTTTATTGGCTTCGAAGGGGCTGAATTTGCTATTAAGAAACCAATATTTTACCGTCTACACCAGAAAGGGACAGTTTTAATTGCGCCTAATACCAGGTTTGGGTTCTTTGTTCATTTTTCAAAATTAGCAGCTGACCTGGCTTCAGATTGGTTGCCGACAGGAAAAATAATTGACTGTCTCCAGATCAATAGGAAAAGTGATTTTGTTTCAGGGCAACCGCACTGGAGAAAGTCAGCTAGGGTGTCTCCCATCAGACACCCAGAGCCAAAGAGCAGGTCTTCAGTCAGCAACGCTGGGAACCATGTAGAGACAGACTGTACCGCCCAGGGGAGAAAGGCAGCCCCTGCCCCCAGCCCCTTCCGCAGCTCGGGTACAGCTGTCCAGACCTTGGGTCCAGGCACAGGGAAGGGGAGGTCAGCAGCTATGTACCTGATACTACCCCCTGAGCAGGTGGGCTGGAAGGAGATGGAGTGGGCTGAGAGGGGGCCTTCAGCAGAGCTGAGCCAGCACAAGGTGGGGGATATACTAGACCCAGGAAAGGGCTGTAGCAAATTATTTCCCCCACCCAGGAGCAAAGAGGCAGCAAAGGAGGAATTGTGACTACGTAATAATTCCTTCCTGAGGCAGTTCTGCTGCGCATCACTCCTTAATCAGGGCACTGAGCAACACCTCACTATTAGCTTGCGGGACAAAACCCATCCTCTTCTCCAGCATGGGGAAGGCAGCAGAAGCCATGCAACAAAAGAGGGGGCCAAGACATGGGAAGTCTGTGCATGGGGTTCAGACCCCACAGCTCCACAAGAAGTCCTTCCTCACCCTGGGAGGGGGATTCGGAGGAGACCAGAAAGAGAATGGGGGTGGTGGATCCACACCGACATAGAACCATTGGCCCTGGGGCCAAAAGAGTGGGAATACATGATCCATCATGGCAAAAGATTAACAGCGGGGGCCTCAGGATTCCGTACTAGGTCCTGTGGGCTTTTCTAAATATGTTTATAGGTAATAGGAGGGTGATCAATGAAGTAGTTAAATGCGCACATGACACAAGTTATTCAGGTTAGTCAAGTCCAGAGAAGACTGTAAGGAACTTCAGAGGGGTCAAACCAAGCGAGGTGACTTGGCAACATGATGGCCAATGAAGTTCATTGTTAATAAACGCAATGTTTAATAGACCGCAGGTTTAAAACAAACAAAAGGAAGTATTTCTTCACACAACGCACGGTCAACCTGTGGAACTCCTTGCCAGAGGATGCTGTGAAGGCCAAGACTATAATAGGGTTCAAAAATGAAGTGGATACATTCATGGAGGATAAGTCCATCAATGGCTATTAGCCAGGATGGGCAGGGACGGTGTCCCTAGCCTCTGTTTGCCAGAAGCTGGGAATAAGCAACAGGGGATGGATCACTTGATGATTACCTGTTCTGTTCCTTCCCTCTGGGGTACCTGGCATTGGGACACTGTTGGAAGACAGGATACTGGGCTAGATGGACCTTTGGTCTAACCCAGGATGGCCGTTCTTATGTTCAAAGTAATTCAGATCGGAGGGAAATTGCTGAATAACTTGCACTCCCTACAGGGCCCTAAACTACCTGAATTAACTCAGGAAAGGGACCTGCGCGTGATTGTAGACAATACAATGGAGACCTTCACTCAGTGTGGTCAGAAAAGCACACAAGATGCTAGGATGCATAAGAAATGGAACGGAGAATAATATGGAGGATATCCTAATGCCTTTATTTAAATCAATGGTGTGGCCTCATTGGGAATTCCACATGGAACACTGATCACCCCACCTCAAAAAGGGGGTACAGAAAATGGTAACAAGAACAATCAGGGCTTGGAAAAACTATGAGAGTGAAAAGACTGGGATTGTTTATCCTAGAAAGCAGATAAACAAGAGGAGACATGATAAAAGTCTCTAAAATAATGAATGATCTAGAGAAGGGGGAAGAGGAACTTCTGGTCTCCCTGTCTCATAACATAAGAACAAAAGAACGGCCATACTGGGTCAGACCAAACAGGGGCGGCTCTATGTTTTTTGCCGCCCCAAGCACGGCAGTCAGGCAGCCTTCGGCGGCGTTTCTGCGGGAGGTCCACCCTGGTCACGCGGATTCGGCAGCGGTTCTGCGGGTGATCTGCCGGTCCCACGCCGGCGTACCCACCACCGAATTGCCGCCGAATCCGCGGGACCGGCGGACCTCCCACAGAAACGCCGCCAAACGCGGCCTGACTGCCGCCCTCACAGCGACCGGAAGGGCGCCCCCCGCGGCTTGCCGCCCCAGGCACGCGCTTGCTGCGCTGGTGCCTGGAGCCGCCCCTGAGACCAAAGGTCCATCTAGCCCAGTATCCTGTCTTCTGACTATGGACAATGCCAGGTGCCCCAGAGGGAATGAACAGAACAGGTAATCATCAAGTGATCCATCCCATGTCGTCCACTCCCAGCTTCTGACAAACAGAGGCTAGGGACACCATCCCTGTCCATCCTGGCTAATAGCCATTGATGGACCTATCCTCCATGAACTTATCTAGTTGTTTTTTTTTTGAACCCTGTTACAGTCTTTGCCTTCACAGCACCCTCTGGCAAGGAGTTCCACAGGTTGACTGTGTGTTGTATGAAAAAATACTTCCTTTTGTTTGTTTTAAATCTGCTGCCTATTAATTTCATTTGGTGACCCCTAGTTCCAATGTTATGAGAAGGAGACACAAGGACAAGCGGACAGTGTGGAGAAATTCAATACTGCTTTTTGCCCCCACACAATGCTTATAGACTGACTATGAAACTCATTGCCACATTATGTCATAGAGGCCACAAATTTACAATATTCAAAGAGGTATTGAACATTTCTATGAATAACAAGAATATCCAGAGTTATAATAGCTAAAGATAATAAAAAGTACTGGGCGGGAGATATCTGATATTTCAGAGTGTAAACCAATCTCTAACTATTGGGGATTAGTGTGAGACCTTCATGGTGTATGTGTGGGGGTGGGGGTGGGGGGAGGACAGATTAACCCACATCTGCTTACTGTGGCATTTCTTGCACCTCCCTTTGACACATTGGGTGTTGGCCACTGGACACCCAGTTTGATTAGGTTTGATCCAGTATGGCGATTCCTATGTTCCTAATTGCAGCCAGTTTTTCTCAGGTCAAGAAAATGGATCCACCCTCAGCAGGTGTAAATCAGCAAAGCTCCATCAAAATAACAAGGACTATACCAATTTGTACCAGCTGGTCCAATTACTGGCATTTTATAGGAGATGGTATTCTACAAGATGTTGCTAACTATTGCACAAGTCAGCTGCTTTGTCTATTCCGCTTGACATTTTGCAGGGTTATTGAGTTAAATGGTTCAGCGGGAGGATTTGTAAAAAGTTAATGTAATTCTGTTATAACAACATTGATTAATTGTGCCAAGCTTTAGGGAGCAAAGAATTGTGATCGGGCTGGTGCAGAGGAAGAAATATATTGCAATGGCTTCATACTTTGAGGTTAGTTTCTTGCTTTTTAATTTTGTCCATTTATGTAGGTTTTGATTTCTGCTGCACTTTCTTCCTTCTCTTTCCCCAAATAGTAGAAAGAAAATTTGTTCCTGCATTACCACGTGTGGTTTGCTGTTCTAAAAACAGAAGGATGATGTTTATATTCTAAGGACTATGCATAGAGACCTTTTTGCTAGTCACATTTTGGCACAAGCAAGTAGAATTTAGTGTGTGAAGCAGACATGACACACATTGCTATTGCAACGTGACCAAACACATAAAACAACAGCTTAATTAATAGGGAAAAACACTTAAATATAAAAATGCATGTGAAAAACTATGCAATATTATCTTTATCTAGTGTTTTAGATTTTCCTAGCATGTCCCTAGCTGAGACCTCAAATGCAGGTTTCAATTCAAAGGGAATAGTTTTGTCTGAGCTACAAACCAGTGAAAAATAGAGTTCATAAAGGAAGCGGCAATAAAAAGGAAGGAGAGATTTTCACTTAAGACACTAGACTGGACTCAAGACACCAGGATTCAATTCCCAGCCCCATGTAGCCTCAGGCAAGTCAATCTCTCTGCACCTGAGTTCCCCATATATAAAATGTCTATTTAGATTACAAGCAATTCAGGGCAGGGTCTGTCTCTTACTATCAGCAGCCCCTAGTACAGGGTCAGCAACCTTTCAGAAGTGGTGTGCCGAGTCTTCATTTAGTCACTCTCATTTAAGGTTTCGCGTGCCAGTCATACATTTTAACGTTTTTAGAAGGTCTCTTTCTATAAGTCTATAATATATAATTAAACTATTGTTGTATGGAAAGTAAATAAAGTTTTTAAAATGTTTAAGAAGCTTCATTTAAAATTAAATTAAAATGCAGAGCCCCCCGGACCGGTGGCCAGGACCCGGGCAGTGTGAGTGCCACTGAAAATCAGCTCGCGTGCCGCCTTCGGCACGCGTGCCATAGGTTGCCTATCCCTGCCCTGGTACAATAGGCCCCTGATCTGGAGTGGGGCCTACCTGAAGTTAGTACTATAATACAACTAATCACAGTTAATGACTGCATTGCAAGTACCATGGTTGCATTAATTGTTGCCAGTGGGATTCCCCTGCGGAGTTGGTTGAGTTTGTTTCTGATGTTGCACAAGAGATCCAAATAATGGACACATTCTCCGTAGCTGGTATCTGCTGCATTACCCGTGTTTGTCACCCATGGAATTCCCCTACCCCCCTAACTCAGGTTCACCTGTGAAACTGAGTTGATATCGAACTGCTCTACTGTGTTGTCATTGCACCTAGAACTCAGAACGGCAGGGAAATATATCATTGTACACTAAATCAGCCTCCAAACACGCTTTGAAGGAAAACACACAGAGGTGAAAGTGGGCCTTTAATTTACCCAAGGTATGGCGTATCAGTAAGAAGTGGCAGCCGGTACAGGCCCATACGCAGCCCACATTAAAGCGCTGCCATCGCTGCCCCTTTTGCCCACCCCCTGTCGCCGGCCCTGCTGGTAGGGTCCTTAAAGCGCTGCCACGGCAGTGATTTAACATCGCTGCTCCTTCTGTGCCCCCCAGGGCCACCGGGGGGCGGGAGGGGGGGGGGGGCAAAAGGGGCAGCTGCCCTGGGGCCCAGTGATTTAAAAGGGCCCAGGGCTCCTGGCTGCTGCCACCACTACTGTAGCAGCGGCTGGAGCCCCTGGCCCTTTAAATCGCTGCTGGACCCCCGGGCGGCACGGGCCGGGCAGTGCTGAAGGGCTGGCTGGGGGAGGCTGACACCCAGCCCCACCCCTTCCGTCCGATGCCCCGCCCTTTCCGTCTGATGCCCCGCCCCCGGACCGGTAAGACTTTTACATTACTTTCACCCCTGAAAACACATCATAAATACATGGCAGTTTGGTGGCAGAGACCATAGACAAGAAAGAGCTCGGGAAATGAAGTGACTCAGCAATCCTGAGACTCTGAATATGAACAAAACAAGGCAGTTGATTAGTTTGGCAGAATTATATTCAGGCATTCTACCATCTCATACATCTGTGGAGCCCTTGGCCTTAGCTAAGGTCTCCCAACTGGCTAATCAGTGCAGATTTCCTGGAAAATGCTAAACTTAAAGCTTTCCCTTTAATCAGAATATATCTAAATATAGGTCTGACTGTCATGACAAACACAAAGGACACGCACCTCCACTCTAACTTTAACTTTTTTCAATTATTGCAAGTTCTTCAAGACATGTAGATCAATAAGGCAGGAGCTGATTTGCAGCTTGTTTAATCTTTTTTCTACAAGGCTTGCAAAAAAGTTTCTATTTTATTGTGGGGTTTTTTGTTTTGTTTTGCCAGTCAGAAAATGTTGATTATAGGGGATGAGTGAGGCATTGCTGTGCTAAGCAACATCATATGTAACCCCCTTTCCTAGTTGCTTTTTTTCAAAAATTATTCCAACTCTTGCCATTTTGACTGTATATTTTTGTATCTCTAGCATGTCTCTATTTCAGCTGAATATTAACGCTAACTTATTCAGGTTGTTTATGATGTTAACCCCAGCCTATGGTTCTTTCTTTTTAAATATGTGGAGCTCCTAACTCATTTTTAGCTGAAGAATGAAGAAACTTTTGAATAAAATAATGCAATCTCTGACTCCGGACATTATTTTTCCTCTACGTTTGTGACTTCTGTCTTCTTCCTCCTCCAAGACCACATTATAATTATTGTACAATTTATTCTAACCAATCACCCAGCTTAACCATGACCTACCGCATCAAATGCAGCTGAAAGAACAAGTGCCACTAAAAGTGGCCAAGATCCTCCATCTCTGGCCACGAGTAAATCATTAGATACCATCAATAATGCTGTTTCTCGGCAGTGATATGTTCCAAAACCTGGCTGGAGTTTTCCAAACAGATCAGAATGAGCAATTGATGATGATGTTTTCCAATTTTGATTTAAAAAAAAACGCAGCGTGGATGGTAGAACAAAATCTGAACTGGCTATTAAGGCTGCCTTACCTGCTTAGTGTGTGTGTGTTCCCCACCCTCTCTGTAACTCAAACTTTACACACACAGAAGACATGTGTGCAGTTAGGGAGTCGGAAGGGTGAGTGTGGAGATTCTTGCCTCCAACTGACTTTCAGTCGCATCCATAAAAAAGAAGGCAGGTGTGATGCAGAGGCCCATTGGCGGTTTACTACTCTGGCTCAGCAACTCTTGTCAGGCCTGACATACTCGCTACACCTAACGCACTCTTGTCGTAAGCTGTATCTACAAGATACGGTCATGTAAGGCATCATATATAAACTGGTAACACACTGCTCCCGAAAATCATGTTGTGGTGGTGTGACAGTCTCCACCCTTTGTTCACCCCTTGCACCCTATTGTAATAAGCTTTGTACCAAGCATGCCTTGTGAAGTATCATTGGAGAACTCATGATTTGCTGGGCAATACTGTCCTGGTAAAATTCGTGTGGCAACGCTATATGGGGGAAGTTATAAGATTCCATTGTATGGTGTTATTAACACATGTTCCAAACAGACGTTGGGAAATGGGGCTGTCTCAAACAAAGGAATGTGTGCTCAGCTTAATTTGCATTTAAGCAGTAAATAGAGTCATCAAATATAAAGAGAGTTGCAACAGGTGGGAAAACCAGCAGGAGATATCCTGCACTGTAGACTTTTGGGCTCCTGAAACTCAGCTGGAAATATTTTCTAAGAGAAGGGCTGACACAATAAAAAATGAAGAACAAACACCACAAGGCTCCGCTTGCCTCTCTCACTCTTTGTCCATCGATTCACTGCACCAGAGGGAACAAAGGAAGCAGCCATTACACAGAAGAAGGGGTTCTGGCCTAGACGTTCGGCCAGTAAGACTATCAAGAGCAGATGGTGAGAGAAACTTTGCTTTAAATTTAACCTAGTTTGTTAAGTTAGGCATTAGTTGCGTTTTTATCTTTATTTCTCGTGTAACCATTTCTGACTTTTATGCCTCATTACTTGTATTCACTTAAAAATCTCTCTGTGTAGATGATAAACTTGTTTTATTGGTTTATCTAAACCAGTGTGTTTGGATAGACGTGCTTGGGAAATTCCATTTGGAGTATCAGGATTTGTGCATATCATTTCTATTAATAGACTGAGGACTTTGTATGAGCTTGTATTGTCCAGGAGAATCATAGAATGGTAGGACTGGAAGGGACCGCGAGAGGTCATCTGGTCCAGTCCCCTGCACTCATGGCAGGACTAAGTATTATCTGGACCATCCCTGACAGGTGACGGGTGAGAGGGCTGGCCAGTACAAGAGGTATTCCTCTGGGGAAAAGTCTGGCACTGGGGGTGTGCTGGGGTCACCCTGCAGTGTACTTCAGGCTAATGAGAGCCAATGCGGAGCTGGCAGCCTGCAGCTCACACACAGAAATAGCTGAGAGTGACTTACATATTGGCGTCTGCTTCTGAGCCATCTAGCCTGGCGACTACAGCAGCAAAGCAGTGTAAAGAGCACCCCAGGTAAGAGGTCTGGGGTGACACAGCTATTCATCAGTCTAGACTATGCCCTGAGCATGTCACTGGTGTATATGTGGGGTGTGTACAAAGGGTCAAAATACGTGCTAGAATTACTTTCTTAAAATGTGTTTGGCAAGCTATGCACAAGCCCAGTCTGCCCTAGACAAAGGAATGCGTATTTGCTTGTCTGACCAGCCTGTTCGTCAGTCAGAGACAATGAAGGTACATTTACATGCAAGGTAAGCAAATCTATCAGGAGAGCAAATGGGGAAAGATGACCACTTAATCTCCACGGGGGATGGAGACTGCACCCCCGGGAAACCCTCCTGCCTCTTGAAGCTTGGTCAATGAACTTTGGGAAGGCGTAAGGGGAGAGAAAAAGCCATTTTGGCATCCTTGACCCGAAGGGCCATAGGAACTGAGCACTTTGAGCTCTGTGAAGAGAGTCTGGTCAGCCATGCAGATAGGAGCCGTGGCGAGAAACACGTCTTTGAACAAATTTGGAGCTAATTTGTTAAACCAAGTTTTAGTCTGAGGAGCATATGTTTACTTTTGCTTGTGTGTAACCATTTCTATCTTTATCCCTGGTGCTCGGTATCACTTAATAACTATGTCCTTTTCGATGCACCTGTTTTACTTTTACTATCAATCAGTCAGTGCACTGATTGAAGGGGAGGATGTGTTAACCCCGTCTAGCTAACAGGCTCCAGTGCATTCGTTAAAGAAGCAAGAGACTTAACTTCTGTGAGTGTTCAGTAACGGGGCTGGACACAGCAGGGAGACATCTCTGGGGAACTTGGGAGTTGGGGGTTCGCTGGTGGTTACACGCAAGTCACGGTTTGGACTGGCAGAGTCCTGAAGAGTTTGCTGGCAAGGCATACGAGCTGGTGTGTCAGGGCGCTGTCACGCACAACTCCCACTTGCCGAGGCTGAAAGGGGTAGCACAGTCACTCACAATTCTGGGAACCCCTGCAGATTGTCACAACGGGTCCTCTGGAAATGTAGTCTGCTAGGCGAAGGCTGTAGCTCTTTGTGCATAGGGGCTCTAGCAGGAAGTGGTGGGAGGTTCTGACTGTACTTCATGATATCACTAACACAGAAAAAAATAATAATCCGGAAGTACAATAGATCCCTCCAGAAAGAGTTCTCTTGGGAGATTTCCATTCTGGTCCTTCAGTTGCCATCAGGACACACAGCTACACTTCTGCATGTTTTCCCTCCTACTTCCAGTCTATTCTCCAACTCATGGATCACCGTAGGACAGCCCCTGGCAACTCAGACTTGTTTGATGCATGCCTAGACAGATTGCATTATCTCTAATGTTTTGAATCAGCTCATATTATCCATTCAATTAGTGTAATTGATGAATCAATTTCCCAATTAGTTTTGAGATCCGCCGCTTTTATTAGCTGAACTGTTGCCTGTAGAAAGACAAAGCCAGAACCCCATGGATGCAGCATCCGGACCTTTGCTGGGAACTGCAGGCTGGGAGTGGGAGTCAGCATTCCTGAGTACAAGTCCTGGATCTGCTGTTAATTTGATGCAAGACATCTCTGCAAGATGGGGGTGGGGAGACACGTGGATGGAATGGTTATTTTGAGCCCCCTCTGGGTCCTACAGGGAAGCAATTGGATGAAGAGGACCAAGAAAAATCATCCTAAAATTCATCAGAATGCACCTGTAGCCCTCTGGTGAAGGGAGGCCAAGAGCTCCAGATCCCTGCCTTGATTTGCAGAATTGTCCCTTGAAAATTTACTTAACACTTTGGCAGATCCAAGCAGAAGCCACTGGGCTCCATTCCTCCCGCAGCAGGTGCATCTGGTGACAGCAGGAACAGTTCTCTCTCCCCAGCGTTCAGCACACTCATTCTCACAGGGCTGTGTGGTGCAGCTAGAACTCCGAGGGCCTAGTCTCCTCCTCACTATGTCCAATGTGGGAAGAGACCCTAAATGTGGATCTTTGTCATCCCTCCCAGACTCAGCTTCCTCTGTAGGACCACCCCAACCCAGAGCCAGCAGAGGTCAGGGATATTTAGCTCAGGAAGAGGTATACATCAATCCCGCTGGCGACCAATGGAAAAGTGGGTGGAAGTCAATGCAGCCTATAGCTGTGTGGACTATTCCACAGCTCCCTGCCCACTGGGGAATCCCATTTGCAGAGAGGGAAGTACGGTGGTATGCCTAGAGGCAGCTGCAGCTAGGTAACAGGCCTAGCAGCACGGTGACAATGGAGAGAAACCTGCCAGGCAGCTGGGGAAGTGGTGGAGGGCCCTAGGGTGTCTGCGTGGCTTCTTCTGGTTTCCTTAAGATTCTGGGGAATCTGCAGGGGGCAGGGAAGGTGGGTAGAACTGCTGGCCATTCCTTGGGGGCAAATTGTCACCTCCCAGAACGTCTGATTTGGGGGAAATCCCCTGGGGAAATCTGGCAGAGGTTTGCTCCCCCCAGAATCTCCTGCTATGAATGTTTGGCACAAGCTGATTTACCAGACTAATGGAATGATGTAACATTAAGGGAATGAGGCCAGAGTGTCTAAAAAATCCCAACTTCCAGGCAGCCAAAGTCCTCACATGGCAGCACCTGCCTCTTCGGAAGCTTGTCACAGCTGGTACCAGCCCCCAAGAGAGAACACTTTGTCAGGCTGCGGAATGGACAGTGTTTCTCAATCCACACCCACCTGTACCCAGCTACTGCAGGTGGGGAAGACCCATTATTCTTGAATTCCATAATCACAAGAACCTCATGCCTCCCCCCCCCCACCCATTTTTTTGACCAAGTCTTGTAGTTGATGGAGAGTGTAAACTACATACATATTATCAAATGCTCCAACAGGAAAACAAATCTTTGGGCAGTGTTATTTTTGCCATCTCGGGCAGAAGATGCACTCACTTCCATGGCTTTCTTAGGAAAGGTAGACTGCTCTTGCAACCCACATGCAGAAAATTAAAGTTCCAGAAGTATGTCAAAGAACTTCCGTAGTTATATTGAGTCAAAAGGTTTTAACTTCATACATTTCACTAGCATTAAGCTAATCATTTCTTCACTTGATGTCAATTGGTAACATTACTTGCCTGAAAAGAAATAATTTCATGCATGACCGTGCCAATTAAATCTAATCTTTTTGCTCAACTGGCCAGAAACCTGGAAAATACTTACATGTATAAACAAAAATAATTGCAACTTGAAGCAGAATGTCTCTCAAAATAGAGAAAGACAGGATGGGTTTTTCAGAGGGACAAGGGAAAAAGATAGCAAAACTTGAACTACCGCTCTTATCTGCTTTCTACAGGGGCTCGATCCAGAGCCCAGTGGAAACAATAGGAGACTTTCCATTGACTTCACTGGACTTTAGGTCAGAGTCCAGCCTACTGCCTTAGTCGGCGAGGGTAGGTCTACACTGCAATGAGACACCCGTGATGGGCCTGTGCCAGCTGACTTTGCTTGGGCCTGGGGGGCTGTTTAAGTGCAATGTAGATGCTCAGGCGGGAGTCTGAGCTCTGGGACCCTCCCACGTTGCAAGGTCCAGCCCGAGCCCAAATGTCTACACTGCAGTTGAGTCAGCAGGCACGGCCCAGCCGCGGGTGTCTTATTGCAGTGTAGACACACCCTTCATGGCACTGGGTCTATGTCTGGCTCATCCAAATGCATCTTCTGCTAGCCAAGGTCTGGACCCACAGTTCTTGCCAGGATTACGCCCTTTGCTGGTCCCTTAATGATAACTTCACAGATTCCTTTTAGCATTTTAAGCAACTCCATTGCCGGTATGTTTTTGGTTTTTTTAATCAATCCCATTCCACTGCACCAGGCTCTTCAGGGCTTTGATGATCTTTTCCTGGGGGAGCAGTCCCCAGGTTCCCCCCATGGTCAGCCCAAATTAATGTCCTCCCATTTGGGGATAATCATAGTATTTCAGAGTTCATACCATGGTCTTTCCTGGGCCACCTTCTCTCCCGCTGCGCTTCACGTCCCCCACCTCGAGGGACTCACAGCTGCTTCAGGCTCATGTCACTGCCCTCCCCAGGTCTTCCTTCACCCTGAAGGCGTCTCATGCAGCTTTTCAGCGCAGAGCCTTTCTCCAGGCTCCCTTTCCAGCCCGCTTGTCGCTGCTGAGCTGGAACTTCCCTTTCCTCTCTGCAAGTCCCTGCTGACTCTCAAAGCCAGGTGTCCCCCCGCCCCCATCAGGCCACCAACTGGCTGCTCCTGCTTGGTCATCAGGGATGCTGCACCTACTCCATTTAAAGGGGCCAGCCATCCGGTGACAGTCTAATGGAAGGCCAATAGTTCAAGATTCTTTTGGGCTTTGGGACCAGATCCTCCAAAGAACCCTCCAAACATCAATGGACAGTTAGGATCCTAAATACTTTTGAAGATCTGGGCCTTGTTCCCAGGGCCGCCCGGGGGAGAGGGGGGGGCAAGTGGGGCAATTTGCCCCAGGCCCCGCAGGGGCCCCCACGAGAGTTTTTCGGGGCCCCTGGAGCGGGGTCCTTCACTCGCTCCGGGGCCCCCGGAAAACTCTCGTGGGGCCCGGGCTTCTTCCGCTCCGGGTCTTCGGCGGCAGGGGATCCTTCCGCCCCGGGACCCACCGCCGAAGTGCCCTGAAGACCCGCAGCGGGGGTCCTTCCACCCCGGGACCCGCCGCCGAAGTGCCGGGTCTTTGGCGGCAATTCGGCGGCGGGGGCCCCCTGCCGCCAAAGACCCCAGGCCCCCTGAATCCTCTGGGCAGCTCTGCTTGTTCCCCACTTTTCTGAACATTAACCTAAATTATTCATGATAAATTACTGAAATTCCCCTCTCTCCCCCCCAAATAATTATCAAGAGTGTTTCTTAGGTTATTCTGGAATGGAAAGCAAGGGAAGGAGCATTTTGCTGGAAATAAAAGGGAGCTAGAAAGAGCAAGAATTCATTTTTAGTTTTGCTTTAACATTTTCATTATAAACATTTCCACAGGCGCCCCACACAGTAACAGGAGAGGAAGAGCTAGAGATGCAGCAGTCATATCGCTACAGGGAGGAAACGGCCGAGATTCTGAAGTCACAATGCAAAGATTCAGAGTACCGTGCCTGCAGTTCAGGAGAATGACTCACACGTACACAGCACCTTCCCTTCAGAGGATCCTAAAGCGCTTTGCAAATGCTATATACGGAGACCATTTTATCCACAATTAAAAACACAATTACCTCTAGTGTGAAACAGCAGCAGCTTAGCAGTGCGGGGGGGGAGGGAGGGGGAAGCATTAAGCCTGGGAACTTCTTATGCAACTTTTATACAATAGCTACACATTGTTAATCATAGAGGAATTTAGGGAAGCAGAAAATAATTACCTACATTTTTGGAATTTTGGTCATGACACCGGGCTAAATATAATCTGCCCCGTCAATTCTTCTGGTGTTTTCAACTGAGTACCTTATTAATGGATAACCATTCTGCTGGAGCATTGGAGAAATAGCAAACCAGAAGAGAGCCATCTGCTCAGTTGTCAGCACTAGTCCCTGTCGCACCTGGATCTTTTCAAGTCCTGAAAAGGCACAACCTTGCTAGCTTGCAAGTTCAGTTCCAGTGTGGGTTGGCAGAGCTGGGCCATCTCCCACAAACAGATAGAAAGCTGAAGGGAGACGTGGTATGAAAAAGGCAGCCCTAGAGAAGCAAAACGGTCTACGCTCTCAGTGCTATGTTGGGATCTGTGTATGAAATAAGTAATTTCCTGCCACGCAGGCTAGGAGCCCACCTGCAGGGGTGTAACACATTTAGCATGGCATAGGTTGTTGGGATGTGATGTAGCAGATTTACTGACATACTGTACTTCATAGAATCATAGAATTGTAGGACTGGAAGGGACCTTGAGAGGTCAGGCTTGCCAAAGCCCTGGCTGGGATGATTTAGTTGGTGTTGGTCCTGCTTTGAGCAGGGGGTTGGACTAGATGACCTCCTGAGATCCCTTCCAACCCTGATATTCTATGATTCTGTCTAGTCCAGTCCCCTGCACTCATGGCAGGACTAAGTATTATCTAGACCATCCCTGACAGGCAATTTGTTCCAGTGCTTAACCACCCTGACAGTTAGGAAGTTTTTCCTAATGTCCAACCTAAACCGCCCTTGCTGCAATTTAAGCCCATTGCTTCTTGTCCTACCCTCAGAGGTTAAGAAGAACAATTTTTCTCGCTCCTCCTTGTAACAACCTTTTATGTACTTGGAAACTGTTATCATGTCCCCTCTCAATCTTCTCTTCTCCAGACTAAACAAACCCAATTTTTTCCAATCTTCCCTCATAGATTATGTTTTCTAGACCTTTAATCATTTTTGTCATTCTTCTCTGGACTCTCTCCAGATCTCTCCACATCCTTCCTGAAATGTGGTGCCCAGAATTGGACACAATACTCCAGTTGAGGCCATATAAACGTGGAGTAGAGCGGAAGGATTACTTCTCATGTCTTGCTTACAACACGCCTGCTAATACATCCCAGAATGATGATTGCTTTTTTTGCAACCGTGTAACACTGTAGACTCATATTTAGCCTGTGATCCACTATGACCCCCAGATCCCTTCCCGCAGTACTCCTTCCTTAGCACTGGAATGGGTTACCTAGGGAGGTGGTGGAATCTCCTTCCTTAGAGGTTTTTAAGGTTAGGCTTGACAAAGCCCTGGCTGGGATGATTTAGTTGGGGATTGGTCCTGCTTTGAGCAGGGGGTTGGACTAGATGACCTCCTGAGGTCCCTTCCAACCCTGATATTCTATGATTCTATGATTCCTAGGCAGTCATTTCCCATTTTGTATGTGTGCAACTGATTGTTCCTTCCTAAATGAAGTACTTTGCATTTGTCCTCATTGAATTTCATCCTATTTACTTCAGGCCATTTCTCCAGTTTCTCCAGATCATTTTGAATTTTAATCCTGTCCTCCAAAGCACTTGCAACCCCTCCCAACTTGGTATAGTCCACAAACTTTATAAGTGTACTCTCTATGCCATTATCTAAATCACTGATGAAGATATTCAACAGAATCAGACCCAGAACTGATCGCTGCGGGACCCCACTTGATATGCCCTTTCAGCATGACTGTGAACCACTGATAACTACTCTCTGGGAACGGTTTTCCAACCAGTTCTGCACCCACCTTATAGTAGCTCCATCTAGGTGTATTCCCTAGTTTGTTTATGAGGAGGTCATACGAGAGAGTACCAAAAGCCTTACTTGGCAATAAACATGCTGGGCCTGTTTCTTAGAGGTGCAAGGTACCTCCAGATCCCACGGATTTCATCTGGAACGGTGGGTGCTCTGCAAATGACAGGCCAATGCTGAGCAGCACGTCCATTTCAGCATCGTGCACTATGCTAAACAGCAGAGGCTGAGTCAATCAGCATCATTTAATGCTGTGATGTTCTCCCACCGGCACTTTTGGGGAGGCAAAGGACAGAATCAAAGAGAACACTGATCTGGAAGCTGCTTAAATACTAACCAACCTGGCATATCGGAGCCTGAGAGCCAGGGACAGCCGTGGAGGTGAAATAATGTATTGGAATTGGAAGTTACCCTCCTGGATGATGATCCACAGAAACGCAAAAAGCTTCCCAGAGCCTGCCTGCAGCCACAGAGGCTGTTTGGGTGTGGATAGAATACTTAGCTATAGGAAATATTCCGGCTTTGGGCTATAGGGACAAATTTTTCCCTGATGTCGCAGTGCCTAGCACCAGGGAACAATATGGCCCATTGAATCTATAATTTGGATTTAAAATGCTTAATATTGACTTGCTTTCTGAGGGCTATATGGTGATCGTCTTACTCCCAGTGAATAACACCTAACCCCCATGCTGAGTCATTGATTTATTGTGGAGTCAGGTGCCGCTCAGCATGAATGAGAGCCGCTGAAAACCATGCCCGGTAGTGGAATGCTAAAGAACTGAAAATGCAGGTCGCATGGGCGAATTCAGGGGTTGCCCTTGCAATAGTTTAATGTGCTTTGCAAAAAATAAAAAAAAGCACGCAAATGGCATGCAAATGATTGACACATCAGCATCTGCATGGTTGTGCAGGACAATGAGAGAGACATATATAAATGGGTAGGAAGCAATTATAGGTGAAGCCCAGTGCAAGAGGCGATCAGCAACCCAGGTATAGCACTAGGAGGCAGAGACAACACAGAGACATAATTTCTTCCCTGCTTCCACCTTGCTCCTGGGGTTAGCAGTAACAGGTGGCCTAATCCATCTTTCAGTAAATTGCTACCCACCCCGCACCTGCATTGTTTTGAAAAAATATGTGCCACCTGAATGGATGCATAATTTTACTTTCAGGTCAGTCAATTTACAGGTCAACTGGATTGGCCAGATCTGCATAGATCATACCTAAGACATAGGCAGAATGTAGGACCAGACCACGTCTAGATCTCGAAAGCTGGTAGCCAACAGGAGAAAGATCAATCCTCAACTCAGCAGCATTCAAAAATTGAGAGACAGGCCCCCAAATCAGGAGATTGGCTTAAAAATCATGAGATTTAAAAAACAATACTTTGTAGGTTCTTATTATTTCCCTTCTGGTTTTTCAGCCTTTAGGAGTCACATTTCCCAACTTTTCTCCATAACCACGAGGGCAGAAAACTTACTTTGATTTGTATAGAAAAGCTAAGATTCTACCATAATCACAAGACTCCAGGAGCTAAAGCTTTAAGAACCCCCCCATCCCACCACCTATCCCAATTTATCACAATAAAATCAAGAGAATTGGTAACACTAACTCAAATAGATAATTCAATCAAAAATACTTGGAATAGTCCTGAATATTATATTGTTGAATTCTAATATAAATTGTTTCTATTAATTATTTGTATTATTGTAGTGCCTAGAAGTCACATTCCTGGACCACGACCCCATTATTTTAGGTGCTATACAAACACATAACAAAAAAAGACAGTTCATGTTCCAAAGAGCTGACCATTGAAGTACAGTTTAGTTTTTAGCTACACTTGATATAGTGCTTATGTTTCTCACCCTCTCATTGTTTTGAGATGAACACCAAGGTATTCAACTTAGACTAGACCTATTTCTGAGCCCAGCCTCTGATTTACTACATTAAAATATCTTTGGCCATGCTCTTATTTTCAGGTTGGTCAGTACTGGGAAGCACTGTCAACATATTGATCTAAATAATAACGACTGGGTAGACTCGATGTTTTACATCCAGTGACCCAATTGTATTCTTACAAACACAAGTACCGCAATGTTCCTTTTAAGCTCAACAAAGAAAAGTGTCTTTTTTGTTTCTGCACGTTTCTCTGTTACCACTTGTGTTTTCATTCGTACTTATGAAAAGAACACAATGTGCAAAGGGAGGTCGGGAAGATGTTCCTTAGCTTGGTTAAGGTTGTCATTTCAGCATGTATAACACCTATTTTGTTACAAAAGAAAATCACAATGATGTGTTTCAAAGAGATGTGCAGAAGCCTCTAGTCATTTCTGCCATGGCTAGTGCATTGCAACTAATCCAAAGATCAAAGAATCGACTCCTTTCTTGATTGCAATGTCTTAATTAATAATAATAAAAATGTCCTCCTCTTCAAAGGAAGTCTGTCTACTTGAAAAGGGGGAATTACAATCTTGGCAGATTTCCCCTCCAAATCAATTTGGATTCACTTCATAGGCTACCACAGACTCAGATAAAACAATTGTACTTTTTAACTTCTGGCAGAAGACACCTTTCAATGGAAATTTCTTTTGCAAACATTTTACTCTGACAGCTTTATTAGGCTATGAATAGGAACTTGAGAGTGGATTTATTATATTGATAGGTTTTAAGATATTTTATGAGTGGAACCTGCTGAAAGCAATTCCCAGAGTCAGTCACAATATCCATTAGTTTACAGATATGCTGAAGGTAACTTTAGCTTTCACTCCACTTTAGATCAGCTGTTTGCTACCTGCATAAAATACTGCTCCATGCAAAACGCTAGCGTCACTGCAAAGTCAAGTTCAAGAAAGCCGCAAAAGCCAGGAAATAGAGGACTGAGGTAGAAAGCGCAAATGTAACCTTAACTCTGCCCCTTCTCCTTATGTATCTGAACCATGGTCTTTCTATAGATCATTATAAATTACTTAGCAAGTAACACATCACATGATACACACTGGTGGCCTGATTTACCAATGCATTACTCCTATTTGAGCTGCTGTAACCCGACTGATTTCAAGGAGAAGCCTTCATTTCTGCTTGTATTTGCTGGAGTTAAATGAGAGCGTGCCACAGAGGTCGTGTTCCCTGCCTTCACCCACACTCAACCCCTCCTAACTAGCCTCAGAGCCTGAGCAACGGCGAGCCACCTGCGAGCAAGTCGTGCTGGTTTTGTTCCCCACCTTTTAGAGGTTCTGGGACTTCTCTGGTCTTGTTTCTGTTTGCAGGGGATCGGCTCTTTCATTATCTCATTGGAGAATTAAATATTAATTGGGTCAGAAAAAAAGAGCTGGAAAAACATTATAGTCCAGATGGTAGGGTACTCACTGGAGAGGTGGCAGATCCGTGTTTCAAATCCCTTCTCCTCAAGGAGAGGGGGGGATTTGAACTGGGGGTCTCCCACACACTGAGGGCATACCCTACCCACTGGGCTAAAAGTTATAAGGGAGGGCCTCCTTCTCTGAGCCATTTTGTTTCAGGCCTCACACACAACCCAGGTGGCTGAATGCCCATCTTCCGCCTATCTGCAGATTGCAAGCAGAGATAGACATCTCCCTGCAAGGCAGACTTTGGGCTTATCTCTGTGAGGGGGCAGGGCTTCTGACACATCCCTCTGGTTGAAGAATCAGAGAAGAATCCCATGCACTGCTACAGGCTGGGGACTGACTGGCTAATTCTGCAGAAAAGGACCTGGGGATTACAGTGGATGAGAAGCTGGATATGAGTCAGCAGTGTTCCCTTGTTGCCAAGACGGCCAACGGCATATTGGGCTGCATTAGTAGGAGCATTGCCAGGAGATCGAGGGAAGTGATTATTCCCCTCTATTCGGCACTGGTGAGGCCACATCTGGACTATTGCCTCCAGTTTTGGTCCCCCCCACTACAGAAAAGATGTGGACAAATTGGAGAGAGTCCAGCGGAGGGCAACGGAAATTATTAGGGGGCTGGGGCACATGACTTACGAGGAGAGGCTGAGGGAACTGGGGTTATTTAGTCTGCAGAAGAGAAGAACGAGGGGGATTTGATAGCAGCCTTCAACTACCTGAAAGGGGGTTCCAAAGAATCATAGAATATCAGGGTTGGAAGGGACCTCAGGAGGTCATCTAGTCCAATCCCCTGCTCAAAGCAGGACCAATTCCCAACTAAATCAAGAGGATGGAGCTAGGCTGGTCAAAGTGGTGGCAGATGACACAACAAGGAGCAATGGTCTCAAGTTGCAGTGGGGGAGATCTAGGTTGGATATTAGGAAACATTCTTTCACTAAGAGGGTGGTCAAGCATTGGAATGGGTTACCTAGGGAGGTGGTGGAATCTCCATCCTTAGAGGTTTTTAAGGCCCAGCTTGACAAAGCCCTGGCTGGGATGATTTAGTTGGTGTTTGTCCTGCTTTGAGGTCTCTTCCAACCCTAATATTCTATGAATCTATGATTCTATGATCATTGGCTAGTGCAGGCGGCTCCCCGCCTAGCATGCTGACTTTGTCAATTGTATTCTCAGGCATCGGTTGTACAGGCAGCCTAGATGCCTAACTCGGGCACAGTGGGTTACAGGGTTGTTCTTGTGCCTAAAAGATAGGGGCTGCAACCCTCAACATCACAACACCTGGACTCCTTTGTGGACCTGGGCCCAAGTGACTCTACAAGGTGGGACGGGTGAAGGGTGAAAGTGACAGCAATTCTGAGAGCGAGGGCAGAGAAAATGATTGGCGTGGCTCTAGGAAGCAGTTCGGATCACTGGGAAATGTCTGGAACCCCTACAGTTTGGACGAAGAAGAAGATCTCCCACAAGACTCATCTTTTGTCATCTGGTGCTTTGCTACAAAAACAACCCCCCCCCCCCCCACACACACACACGAATTAAAAAAACCAACAACTTTGCCATCAGCCAAAGATCCTTCACACCAAACATTCTCACCTGCTGGCTTTTCACGGTGCTGCCCTTTAAAATTAGGGGATCGTAACTATCACCTCCTGCCCCCCGACCTTCCTAGAAAACTTCTTCCTCATGCAGAGTCTCTACCACTCTCCAGGAGCCATCCTCCGCCTGCTTTTTACCTAGTGCTCTCCTGTCTGCTTAGGTGTTTCATACACAAAACTTTGCTTCTTTATTGAGCTGCTGTAACTGGCCACTCAATAAGCACTGTTACTGCAGCATGTGGCAAGCTGCCCCTGCATAGGGCTCGAGGATGGTTTTAGGACAGCCCATGGTACAGAGCATTGGGGGGGGCGGGGAATCCACCTCAGCAGTTGCACTGGTGGAAGCCCAGTCTGAGACATCTCTTCCATGGGTGCAGCATGCTCCCCACAACGTGGCTGTGGCGCCACCTATTCTGGTGAGTTCCTCCAGGTATGGCGGAGGAGTGATCTGGCAGAAGTCCCCGTGCTCTGTTGAATACACAGGCTGTGCAAAAGGCGGGCAGTGGACAAGAAAGACGGCCCTTTGTTCCCTCCGCATAGCACCGCTATGTGACGAGCGCACCCAATAATTCGTTCGGCATCCTCAATACACCACAGAGGTGAGGTGGCTGCAGGACCTCTGAGCTCTTAAATTGTGCTGCAGAAAGATGTTTACAACCTAGTAACCAAATACCATTAGCAGTCACCTGTTGTTGCATCAGAATGATCGCTGCACTGGCACGGTCAGCTCCAGCAGCCTGGCTTTCCCCCGTAACTCAGAAGCAGAAAAATCATTTCGACAGGAATTGGCATGAGCCCCTTTTGTATTTGCTGCAGAGTGTGACTATTTCTTTTGATATACTAATAATTTCCTCATGGGTAACACTGTAAATAAGCCTGTTTGGTTAGGTGTTCTGGCTTTTCCATGCATATTTATTATAAATTAAGTGCTAAAATCCACTGCATTAGCTCAGGAATGGATTTAAAGAGCAGAAAAATGCAAGTTAGCTTTTGTTTTATGGGTTATAGGTTTTATAATATACTTGCTTCAAGGAAGAATGAGCATGCTTCCCTCATTGACATAACGCTTTGAAAGCTAATATTTTTACTAGCGTTCACACAGTGCTGTAAATTAATTTAAAATACCTTTTAAGGACGTAATGAACACAATGAACAAGGGAAATGGAGAGGAAAAGATGTGGTGAGGAAATCAAATGAAAATAACCAGAGCTGGTCACACCGGTTAGATTTAAAACTTTATATTAGCCTGAACTTTAAGAATGCAAAAACAAAACAAAAGAAAAACCAAAAAAAGAGAGAGATCAAGAGAGCCGAGTGAGCAAACCCCTCATCTTCCTAGTCCTCTTGTCAAAAGCGCATAGGTCGGGGGGAAGCAAATAGAATGGGTAAATATTGTATTAATAACTCTGGGAGGACGGACTTGTGTGGGACATCTAGATTTAATTCCCAACTCTTCCACAGAGTCCCTGGGTGACCTCAGACAGGTCACGTCATCTCTCTGTAAAATGGAGATAATAATCTAGTCTTTGTCTATTTAGATTGTAAAGTCAGTGGGCCAGGGATTGTTTCTTATTAGGCACGTGTACAGAGCCTAGCCTAGAGGGACCTTGTGCTTGACAGGGTCCTCTAAGTGCTGCTGCAATAAAAACCAATCATCTCCCTGGACTGCGAGGTGATACTGTTCCAGTGTGTTGGGCAGGTTAGTTTGTCCTCTTTTCCCCTAGCTACTTCTGACTGCCCAGCTTACTTCGGCTCATTTCCATCTGGGAGGTCGGACCTTTTCTCAGCGTGCAGACTTCACCAGACCTTATCCTTGCTTCTCTCATCTCAACATGGACTGGGATAAAGTGCTGCACCTGGTGCTGCTCCTACAGAGCATTTGGGCCATTGCAGCTAGTGCAGAATGCGGCTGTCCACGTGCCAGGCCGTGTCCCACCCCAAGAGTGGATGGTACCTGTGCTGGGTGGCGGGCGCGGGCTGACAACTGAGTGCCAAGTGGAGTTGTAGGTACTGATTTTGATGTTTCCTTAAGGGGCATGGTTTCCTGCTCCCCACAAGGCCAGATGTGCCAGGAGGAACCATCATGAACATCATGTCTGACCTCCTGTATAATACAGGCCATAGGAGTTCCCTGATCTAATTTCTGTCTGAACTAGAGCAGATCTCTTGGAAAAACATGCAATCTAGATTTAAATATTTAAGTGGGTGGGTTCTTATAGACTGTAATTAAGTCGCCCCTTAACCTGCCCTTTCTTAGCTGAATAGATTGAGCTCCTTGGATCTATCACGATAAGGTATGTTTTCCAATCGTTTAGGACACACTGCAAATCTCATCCATTTCCCCAGGCTTTTGCAGAAGCCAGCGTAGA
Source organism: Emys orbicularis (assembly GCF_028017835.1). NCBI lineage: Eukaryota > Metazoa > Chordata > Testudines > Emydidae > Emys > Emys orbicularis. The sequence continues at coordinate 6,151,114 of NC_088686.1, read as the reverse complement.
AGGCTGGAAGGGACAAAGAACTGGGGATCAGGCACCGTGCTGATGGGTGCTAAGTAAGGAGATGGATATAGGATAATATAGACGGACCGGGGCGGAGTGATGAGAGGGGAACCCAGATCTGAATACAAGCTCACCCACTCTGGGTATGGGCTCATTGCAAGGGATCAGGTTTCATTAATATAGCACTGCACATCCCTGCTATCCAGCTGGGAAAGCTGGACGCAAACAAGACACCCAAACCATCCAGGGCAGCTCTTGCATTTCCCCCAGACCCCCTGTTCTGGCTTCTAATTTACACCCCCAACCCCTGTATCTCTGTCCCTTCAGGGAAGGGCACACGGTTCCTTAAAGTGTAGAGTCAAAACAGGCACAACAGAACTACCTTAACTCCCAGCTGACAGTGACTCCGAATCCTGCCCGGGAATTAACCCCACGTTGGCTGCATTGGTGGGGCATCCTGCAGCAGGCTGTGGCAGGGTAGGAGATGCCAAAGGACCTGAGCACCCTGTCACATGCTTAATGGGTCTTCGGAGGTCCTATTTGGCCAATGTGTGCATGCAGGGATAGAGCATCAGAGAAGCACTTACACAAATGAGCCTTAAATAATCTCTTCCTCTTTTTCCTTGGGTGGCTGAAGCAGATGCCATTTCTCCTCCTAGCAGCGAGGACCATAGAATTCTAGAACTGGAAGGGACTTTGAGAGGTCATCTAGTCCAGTCCCCTTCACTCATGGCTAGACTAAGAATTATCTAGATCAGCGGATCTCAACCTTTCCAGACGACCATACCCCTTTCAGGAGTCTAATTTGTCTTGCACACCCCCAAGTTTCACCTCACTTAAAAACTACTTGCTAACAAAATCAGACATAAAAATACAAAAGTGGCACAGCACCCTGTTACTGAACAATTGCTGACTTTCTCATTTTTACCATATAGTTATAAAATAAATCCATTGGAATATAAATATTGTACTTACATTTCAGTGTGCAGTATACAGAGCAGTATAAACAAGTCATTGTATGAAATTTTAGTTTGTACTGACTTCGCTAGTGATTTTTATGTAGCCTGTTGTAAAACTAGGCAAATTTCTAGAGGAGTTGATGTACCCCTGGAAGACCTCTGCGTACCCCCAGCAGTATGTGTACCCCTGGTTGAGAAAAACTGATCTATACCATCCCTGACAGATGTTTGTCTAACCTGCGCTTAAAAATCATAGAATCATAGAACTGGAAGGGACCTCGAGAGGTCATCTAGTTCAGTCCCCTGCACTCCTGGCAGGACTAAGTATTATCTAGACCATCCCTGACAGGTGTTTGTCCAACCTGCTCTTAAAAATCTCCAATGATGGAGATTCCACAACCTCCCTAGGCAATTTATTCCAGTGCTTAACCACTCTGACAGTTAGGAAGTTTTTCCTAATATCCAACCGAAACCTCCCTTGCTGCAATTTGCTTCTAGTTCTATCCTCAGAGGCTAAGAAGAGCAATTTTCCTCCCTCCTCCTTGTAATGACCTTTTATGTACTTGAAAACTGTTATGTTCCTTCTCAGTCTTCTCTTCTCCAGACTAAACAAACCCATTTTTTTCAATCTTCCCTCATAGGTCATGTTTTCTGGACCTTTAGTCCAGAAAAGAGCAACAAAAATGATTTTCTCCAATTTGTCCACATCTTTCCTGAAATGTGGCGCCCAGAACTGGACACAATACTCCAGTTGAGGCCTAATCAGCGCAGAGTAGAGCTGAAGGATTACTTCTCTTGTCTTGCTTACAACACTCCTGCTAATACATCCCAGAATGATGTTTGCTTTCTTTGCAACAATGTTACACTGTTGACACATATTTAGCCTGTGGTGCACCAGATCCCTTTCTGCAGTACTACTTCCTAGGCAGTCATTTCCCATTTTGTATGTGTGCGACTGATTGTTCCTTCCTAAGTGGAGTACTTTGCATTTGTCCTTATTGAATTTCATCCTATTTACTTCAGACCATTTCTCCAGTTTGTCCAGATCATGTTGAATTTTAATCATGTCCTCTAAAGCACTTACAACCTCTCCTAGCTTGGTATCATCTGCAAACTTTATAAGTGTACTCTTTACGCCATTATTTAAATAATTGAGGAAGATATTGAACAGAACTGGACCCAGAACTGATCCCTGCGGGGCCCCACTTGATATGCCCTTCCAGCTTGACTGTGAACCACTGACAACTACTCTCTGGGAATGGTTTTCCAACCAGTTCTGCACCCACCTTATAGTAGCTCCATCTAGGTGTATTCCCTAGTTTGTTTATGAGGAGGTCATGCGAGAGAGTATTAAAAGCTTTACTAAAGTCAAGATATACCACGTTTATCACTTCCCCCCTATCCACAAGGCTTGTTACCATATCAAAGTAAGCTATTAGGTTGGTTTGACACAATTTTTTATTCACAAATCCATGCTGACTGTTACTTATCACCTTATTATCTTCTAGGTGTTTGCAAATTGATTGCTTAATTATTTGCTCCATTGTTTTTCCAGGTACTGAAGTTAAGCGCACAGATCTGTAATTCTCCGGTTTATCTTTATTCCCCTTTTAATAGATTGGCACCTTATTTGCCCTTTTCCAGTCTTCTGGAATCTCTCCCGTCTTCCACGACTTTTCAAAGATAACTGCTAATGGCTCAGATATCTCCTCAGTCAGCTCCTGGAGTATTCTAGGATGCATTTTATCAGGCCCTGGTGACTTGAAGACATCTAACTTGTCTAAGTAATTTTTAACTTGCTCTTTCCCTATTTTAGCTTCTGATCCTACCTTATATTCATGACTGCAAACAAATAGCCACGGGCACTTATGTAATTCTGCTAAAGAGTTATTTTATTGCACATGCCAAATCCAGTAGAGAATATTCTTTCTGTTTGCCAGGAAAAGAGTTTTAATGGGGAAAAGAATCATAAAACCAACTGGCTGAAAGGTTCCAAATATTCACGTTTCTCACAAAGTCGTCCAGAACCTAATTTCATCGAGTTTGCATCTGCTATATATTTGTGTCGAGTAATTGGAGAGGTGTTTAAGCAGATGAACATCAACAAGAGATGGGCAAAGTTTTAAGGTTCACAGCTTTGAGTGAAAAAAAGCACTTGGCTGAAAGGATTTGGGTGTTTATTTATTGTAGGTCTACAAAATTTGGCTGGAAATCTTGCAAGAAGAGTTTTTTTTTCTTTAGCCCGCCAGTTCAATACAGGTGACATTTGTTTTGCACAGAGTCATATGTGTTAGGGCCAGAAAGGTCCATTGGGGTCATCTAATCTAACCTCCTGTATAACACAGGCCAGAGAATTCCACCCAGTAATACCTGGATTAAGCCCATAATTTCTGTTTACAGAATATGTAAAGGTGCTTACTTCAGCCAAGCCAGATGGTCCATTTTTAAATTCCTCCCTATAAAAAAAATCTTCAGATTCATAATGGGCCCAAAAAGTGGCATGACAAGTATGGTCTTCATTTCCTGTGTTTGTACAGCGCCTTACACAATGGGGGGAGATGGTAATACAAGTGATAAATAATAGTATTTCATGGATTCATATGAGCAATGATAGCTGAACAGCCAATACCTCAGCTACATCCAGAGCGTATCAATAGTCATCAAGGGTTCAGCTCTGGAAAGCACTTAAATCATGACTCTGGCCCATTGACTTCAATAGAACGTAAGCACGTGCATTCCACACTCATAGATACCTAGAATTTCAGGGCAGAAGGGACCATTAGATCATCTAGTCTAGCCTCCTGCATATCACAGGCCAGCTGACTCTTGCTCACAGGGCTCGGGGTGAGGGGCTGTTTAACTGTGGTGCTGATGTTTGGGCTTGGTCTGGAGCCCAGGATCTAGGACTCCGCAAGGTCGGAGGGTCCCAGAGCTTGGGCTGCAGCCTGAGCCCAAAGGTCTACACCACAATTAAACAACCTGAGCCTTGTCAGCCTGAGTCAGCTGGCATGGGCCAGCTGTGGGTATCTAATTGCAGTGTAGACATACCCTAAGTTTCACCCACTTCCCTCTGTATTGATTTGTGTCTTCCATAAAGGCATCAGATTTGAAGACATTAAGAAATGGAGACTCCACTGTTTCCCTCAGTAGTTTCTTCCAATGCTTAATCATCCTCATTGTTAAAAATCTGTGCCTAAATTCTAATTTTAAATTGTCTGGCTTCAGCTTCCAACTGCTTCTTATTCTGCCTGTCTCTAGTAGATTGAAGAGCCCTTCCACAGCCGGTATTTTCTCCCCGTGAAGATACCAACACACTGAAATTAAGTCACCGCTTAGTTGTCTTTCTGGCTAAGGCGTGGTCTTCATTGGGGGATGGTGTGGAACTCCATCTAAGTTATGCAACTTCAGCTAGTGAATAACCTATCTGAAGTTGACGTACTTTACTTTACTTTATTTACCGCAGTGTCTCCCGTCGACTCCACCTGCGCCTCTCGCCCTGGTGGAGTACTGGAGTCGACGGGCGAGCGCTCGGGGGTTGATTTATTGCGTCTAGACTAGACGCGATAAATTGACCCCCCCTTCCCCCGCTGGATCGATCGCTGCCTTTCGATCCTGCGGGTAATGTAGACAAGCCCTAAGCTCATCAGACTTAGCTTTTTAAGTCTCTCACTGTGAGTCATTTTCTTCAGCCCTCAAATCATTTTTGTGGCTCTTTCCTGCACCCACTCCAATTTTCCAACATCATTGTAAAAATAAGGACACCAGAACGGTGCGCAGTATTTCATTGTCAGTCTCAGCCTGGCCATATACAGCGGTAAAATCATCTCCGTACTCCTGCTTACTTCTATCCCGTTTATACCTCCTAGGATCACATTATCCCTTCTTGGCCTAGCATTGCCTGGGAGCTCAGGTTCGGTTACCTCTCCACTAGGACCCCTAACTCCTTTTCTGAGTCCGCCATGCTGTAGGTATGGCCTGCAGTCCTTGTTCCTAGATGGAGAACTTTGCATTTGGCTGTGTTAAAACACATTTGGTTTGAATGGGCCTGGCTTTCCAAGTGATCCAGATCGTTCTGTCTGACTGCCCTGTCTGCCCTCATTATTTGCCACTTCACCAATCTTTGTGTCAGCCGGGGATGGACAGCGCTCACTGGCAGTGTGTCCTAGTGGTTAGGGTTCTCTGACTCTACCTATCCCTCCTCTACTGTCTCTCACTGGCCCCTGTCTCATCCTGTGGTGTTGACCCAACTCTCCGCTCAGTTCGCCGATTAGCCGTATCCCTCTCTGGGGTAACGGTGTCCCAAGGAATATATCGGGTGCCAGGCCTGCCCTGAGATGGGAAAGGAGGACCTTCAGTCTGTTTAGTGACCCCTACAGCTGTTCAGTCCCAGCCGTAGAGTCTCCCAAGGGGGAGACTGGAAGAGAGGGGTTTTGTGCCCTCCTTAACAAAGGTGGCTGGTAGTGGCGCTCTGGCTCTCCCACTCCAGTGGGCCCCAGCCCAGGGCCGTGTGAGAAGCAAAAATGTGCAGCACGTGGGAGTGCCTTATGGCTGCCTCCTTAGGCCCCTTTCTCCCACTCACTGCCCCCTCAAAGTCCTACAGTCTGTCACTGTTGCAAAGAAAAGGAGAACAACTGAATCTTCAGCCTCTCTGGCTGAGCAGGCCAGCTCTTGCTACCAGGAAAAGGTTTCTGTAACATCCTCCTTCAGCAGCTTTCTGGGTCTGTCTCCTGGCCCTGCCGTCCCCCCTTTTAAGATCCACCTTCAGCTGGAGCCTGCTCTGTAGGTGGGGCTGGGCAGGGCCACCTGGGCCCAGCATTGCTCTTTAACCCCTTCACTTCCGGTGTGGGGTTTCTACACCCCGGCACACAGCCACAAATGTAATCAGCCATGATTTTTATATTTCCAGATCATTCATGAAAATGTTGACTAGCATTGGGCATAGTACTGATCAATTCAGAACCCCACTAGAAACATCCTGTGGCAGGTTGGTTACCCCACTCCAATTAGAAAGGGGTTAAAAGCAACCAAGGGAGGCTGCTTTGGTAAGTAAGCCACAGGCGTGGTTACACCCAATTAGGGCACAGCTGGCCCTGATAAAAGGGCAGGCTGGGAGAGTGAGAGAAGACTCTTGTTTTAGCTGGGGAGCAGAGAGGACCAGGCTGCCTAGGAGAGCAAGCAGGGTACCTGGGGCAGAGCAGGGCTGGGGGAAAGGCAGGAAGAGCTGAGGAGCGCTGGCAGGTGAGTCCCCAGCTGAGGCCTTGCTAAAGGCCAGGAGATGTACTAGGGCTGCAAAGAGGCAGCTGGGGCTGGAAAGGCATCAGGTCCAAACCCCCTGGCCGATGATGAGTGGCTACTTCAGACTGCATTCTGCCCATGAGGGAAGGAGCTAGATGAGAACTGGCAGTGGGTTACTGAGGCGAGGTGGGCTTAGGGGATTGGGGTTCCCCAGGGAAGGGGAGACCCAGAGGGTGGGGGCACTGCTGTGGGGCAGCACCCCAAGGTAAGGGGCACTGGGGTCCAGGAGGGACGCGGGGCCGGAAGTGCTATAAATGGTGGCGATCAGGAGGAAGCGGGCACTGGTAGGAAGACACTGGCCAGCAGGAGGTGCTCCGAGGCTGGAACTTAGCTAACTCCTGGACGACCAGCAGGAGGTGCAGCGGCGGTGAGTGCCTGCCATGCTATACATCCCCATTGGATAGTGATTCTCATTGACAACTACTCTTTGAGATTTGTCAGCTGTCCAGTGCCTACTCCATGTAACATGCTTTATTGATAGAGTGTCATTTTTTTAATCGGACTATCATGGGGTACCTAGTCAAATGCTTACAAAAGTCCAACTACATTACATCTACGCAGTTATCTTTATCAACCAAACTGGTTATCTCCTCAAAGAATGAAATCAGGTTTGTTTGACAAGACCAATTTTCCACAAAACCATGCTGACTGCCATTGTATTCCTTATTCTCTATGAACCGAATCCCATATCAGCTTTCATTACTATGCATGGGATTGATGTCAGGCTAACCGGCATGTAGTTACCTGGGTTAACCCAATTGAATATCGGCAAAATATTAGCATACTTCCAGTCTTCTGAAATTTCCCTGGTATTCCATTCTTTATTAAAAATTAACATCAGTGGGCTAGATCTCCTCAGCCAGCTCTTTTAGAACTCTTAGGTACAAGTTATCCAGGCCTGCTGATTTATAGCTGTTTATGCCTGCTACATGTTTAACATCCTCCTTTGTTCCGAATGGACCAGAAGGTACTTCCTCATCCTCATATGCTACAAGGACATCATCCTGCTCCTTTCCAGTTACAGAACTCCGTACTAATTCTCTCAATAAATAAGAGTGCTGAATTTTGTAGGAGACAGAGTAGTGGGTAGAGTTATCAGGCCCTAGTCCAGCAATTGGATCTGTGGTGTGGGAGTTTTGTCCCCCATGGAGCCAGCTGCAAGATCAGGGTTTTAGCCTCTGTTAATAAAGATGAGGAAACATATAGGCTCAATTACAGTTGACAGCTAGTGGGGTGGCAGGGTGGTCTAGTGGACTGTTCATTAGTCTATACTAGGAATCAAGAGAAATGGGTTCAAATTCCAGATCTATCACTGATCTGCTGTCTGACTCCGGGCAAGTCTCAGCATCGCTCCGTACGTTGGCATGGGTCCCACGTTGGTGGTTTCCTGTGGAGCTATCGAATACCAGCTTGGTCAGCATGTTTCTTATACCTACTATGTAATTATAGGGAAATAAACAAACATTAAAAAAATACACTTAGTAAACGTCAGCATTGACTTCTATCCTGTGTCATTTAAGTTCTGATGGATTTGCAACTAGTAATGTTTGTGTGTCATTGAAGACAATGGCCGTGACCTACTATTGTAGTGGAAAGTTCATTAGTTCTGGTAGATTAGACAGTATTAATTAACTAAGATTAAACATTCTTTTAAACCACCATAAACTGCCATCTCAATGTAGCAGTTTATTAAAGAACATTTTCTGGTTGTTTGCTAAACCAAATGGAAGGGACAATGTAATTATATTTGTCCCATCAAACAGAAAGGTCAGTTGACAAGGATGATGTTTCCTAGTAGTTAATTACAAGTGGATGATTTCATTGATTAAATATATGCACTTGTTAAACAATGGCACAAAGCTAAGGGACACACAGGAACTCATTTTTTTTTAAACATATTTTAAAGTGTTATTTCCCCCCTGTATAAGTCACAGGTTGAAATGTAGACAAGTAGTTTTAATGAATTTATCGGTGCTGACAATAGGCTACATTTTAAGGGATTAACCATTCTGCTAAAATACTTCTAGAAGAGTTAAACTCCCTCCGCCCTATTCCTCACCCCGACGCCAGGCGTCTGTGCATGGGGTCTCAGCTGCTAATGGTGCGAAATAAAAAGGGTTGTGTAACATAGGCACACTAAGCCCAGGCTCTGTATCAGGTTTGAGCCCAAGTGCCCCTTCTGTTCACACACAAATCAGTCTGACTCTGGTCAGCAAGTGCTCAGGACCCAGGTCCTAGACCCTGCTGAGGGGAGCGGGTCAGAGCCTGGGGCCCTGTGTGACTCAAGTCCAAATACTGGCATTTTGCTGAGTGGACATAGCTCAAGCCACAGACCCACGTCAGAAGGGACACGTTAGCTTGACTGTGAGATCTGGGTCCCGCAATTGTAAACCCAGGTCTACAATTCAGTGTGGATGCTCAAGCACGGGCTTGGAAACGCCATGTCCACAAGCCCAGGTCCCACAGACCCAGGTCTACAGTGCAGTGTAGATGTAGCCTGAGACACCATCCTAGCTGTAGAATGGTTACGGCAGACATGCAGAAGAGGGATCGTCTTATGGTTAAGGTACTGGACTGCGAACCATTGCTGTCAATGGATGGATGGATCACTCGATGATTGCGTGTTCTGTTCATTCCCTTTGAAGCACCTGGCATTGGCCACTGGATACTGGGCTAGATGGACCATTGGTCTGACCTGGTATGGCCATTCTTATGTTCTTGGGCTCATTTCCGCCAGCTGAGGATCTAGTGTGGGGGTGAAACTCACTCCAGCATAGAGGGGCCACTCCAAAGGATGGGCGTAATTTCGGACCTATTTTGAGGCTTTAGGTGGTGTCTAGGCCTTTAGCTGGGCTGCTGCAGAGACTGAGTTCCAGCCTAGAAGTATTTCCGAGCGCCGAGTCTGCTGTAGGGTTCTCTATTCTCATCAGCCACCTAATTAACTAACAATTCCAAATGACCTTGAAAATCCAATTAAAACCTCAATAATCAACCTGTCACTCTTTCTCTGGGAGAGATCTCGGTTAACCAGGTAGGTATATGGTGTTATATACTCTCAGAGCACAAAAGAGAAGACTGTTTTCAAGCATGAACCGAGTTACAAATACACATAGGAACAGCAATTAAGAGAAGCCAGCCCCTTGAGGTGAGGAGCTAGGGGATTGTTTTATGTCTGTTTAAGAGCTGGAAAAAGCCTGGTCCTTAAATCGAATGGTTTTGTATCTGATTTCACCTTTGCACAGCCTTGAAACAGGAGAGGTTTTCATGTAATGTATTCAACTTAGAAGGACCTAATAGTCCCAAGCCGTCTAGGGACTGGAATGTATAAGGAGTTCGCTTTGAAGAGAACATATTAAACCATTCCACAGACTATCTACAGTTCATTATCTTTGAAATAAAATTATCCGAGCAGCACTGCCACCATGGAGCAGCACAGCCAGGTGCTGCAGAAAGAAAATAATAATTTTCATCTACTATTTTAAATGCCAAAAAACCGAGACGCAAGTAACAACCTTTTGCACAGTTGTCTCTCTGTCTAAGCCATCTGCAGGCAATGGCTGATCGGCGAGCAACGGCACTAAAAGATACCTGGGTGATATCCAGCTGAGATATGTAAATCAAATGGAATTTTTTTTAAGCCTACAAACATTGCTTCGCTGCTGTGTTACTCAGTTTCATGCAGGTCTATCCACTGATTTCTATCTATCTAACTGTATCTACGTGGCCCCATCACCACAGTATCTGAATACTTCACAATCTTTAATGGATTTGTCCTCACAACCCCTCCTAAGGTGGTATTATTGCCGTTTTACAGATGGGGAAACTGAGGCACGGAGCAGCTAAATTGGTTACCCAAGGTCCCCCAAGGGGTTTGTGGAGTATGGAATTGCACCCACGTTTCCAAGGGTACAGCTACACTGTAAAAAAAAAAATCTTATGGCAGTGAGTCTCAGAGCCCTGCCTGCTGACCCAGGCTCACACGATAGCACTCAAAGTAGCAGTGTATCTGTTCCTCCTTGGGCTCCGAGACCCTCGGCCAGTGGGCCTGTAGAGAGTTTAACTGTATCCCCAAGTCTTCGGCTAGCGCCCTTACCACTGGACCATCCTTCATCTCTAATGTCAAAGGGGAGGGACCCTGGATCTGTCCATGTTTGCTTCTGGAGGGAGTTGCTTTCTTCCCAGGGGTCCTGGCTCTAATTCCCAGGAGGGTTCCCCAGGTAGCATTAGGCTACGGGGGGGGGGGGAGGGGGGACTGAGCTCTGGGAGGAAAGAGGTCAGCCCCACCTAGCTCCCTCAATCCCCTACTGCTGTAGAAAAAAAAAATCTGTTTTCTTCTGGATGGGCTGAACTTGTCCTAATAGCGGAAGCTCAAAGAATCAGCCGCTGCAGTATTGCTGGGGAGCAGAGACTCGACAGTTATTGTCATTTGTTAGATGTCTGCACAGTGCTTCACACAGTGTGGTCCAGCATGAACACAAGAACATAAGAACGGCCATACTGGGTCAGACCAAGGGCCCATCTAGCCCAGTATCCTGTCCTCCGACAATGGTCAATGCCAGGTGCTTCAGAGGGAATGAACAGAACAGGGAATCATCAAGTGATCCATCCCCTGTCACCCATTCCCAGCTTCTGGCAAACAGAGGTTAGAGACACCATTCCTGTCCATCCTGGCTAATAGCCATTGATGGATCTATCCTCCATGAATTTATCTAGTTCTTTTTTGAACCCTGTTATGGTCTTGGCTTTCACAATATCCTCTGACAAGGAGTTCCACAGATTGACTGTGTGTTGTGTGAAGAAATACTTCCCTTTGTTTATTTTAAACCTGCTGAGGCCTTCAGCCACTAAATGTTCAACAACAGGAATACCATTTTGCAAGTTAGGCCAACCGTAAAAAACAACGTAAAAGCAGAAGACCGTGGAGGGACCATTATTTAGAAGTTGTCAGTGTTGGAGTTTGTGCGGCTCTGTGTAGAAGTTCCTATCCTGTAATGTCAGTGATATTAAAATAGCAGCGTCAGCTCATCCTCCATAATGATCAGTTAGGACAAGAGTCAGCCACTTGCACTCACTCCCCCTGAGAAATACCTTACTCTGCAAGTAAAGCCAAATTGAAATGAATGGGATTACTCCCGAAGAAAGGTTCTCCTGAATGTGAGTAAGGATGGTAGAGTCTGACCCTCAATAGCTGGAAAATAAAGGTTGATTTCAGCCCAAACGTTAATATTTTGCCACATTTTAAAACGTTTGAATTTGCTCTGCCTACTTTACAGTCCACGTTTTGTGTGTCCAGGTAACTGAAAAGGCAGGTTTGTTTTCCAAAGTCCTATTTGGCTGGTGAATACAGAGGAAGGATGGGTTTAAGGTTCAAGCCACTGGACGTGGGCTCAGGAGAACTGCATTCAATTCCTTCATCTGCTACCGATTCCCTGTGTGAGCTTGGACAAGCCATGCCATTTCTATCTGTGAAATGGGAACAGTAACAGTTCCTCACCTCACAGAGGGTGGCGCGGTTACACGCATTCATGCTTGCGGGGTGCTCAGCTACCACATGACTACACAGGTCCCACTCATTTAGCTAACTTCACAATGTTTGGAAAGCAGTCAATATTTTTTTTAAAAACCCCAGCAAAATATCCTTCCTGAATTGCAGGGAAAGCTGTGAAGTAGGAAGAACATAGCTTTCAACATTGCAGCCATATGTAACAAATGTGACAAAGTTCCTCCTCTCTCTTGGTGGGTCCTGCGCTTATTGGCGGATTTTCTTGCCTCAGAGATTCACCATGTGGGTTGGGGAACAGCCCAGAGACCTTCCCCTCTGGAAGAACCCACAGTCCGGGTCAATTGGGAGGTTTGGGGGGAACCCGGGCCCGCCCTCTACTCCGGGTTCCAGCCCAGGGCCCTGTGGACTGCAGCTGTCTATAGTGCCTCCTGTAACAGCTGCATGACAGCTACAGCTCCCTGGGCTACTTCCCCATGGCCTCCTCCAAACACCTTCCTTATTCTCACCACAGGACCTTCCTCCTGGTGTCTGATAACGCTTGTGCTCCTCAGTCCTCCAGCAGCACACCCTCACTCTCAACTCCTTGCGCCTCTTGCTCCCAGCTCCTCACACTCACACCACAAACTGAAGTGAGCTCCTTTTAAAACCCAGGTGCCCTGATTAGCCTGCCTTAATTGATTCTAGCAGCTTCTTCTTAATTGGCTCCAGGTGTTCTAATTAGCCTGCCTGCCTTAACTGGTTCTAGCAGGTTCCTGATTACTCTAGTGCAGCCCCTGCTCTGGTCACTCAGGGAACAGAAAACTACTCATCCAGTGACCAGTATATTTGCCCTCTACCAGACTCCTGTACCCCACTGGTCTGGGTCTGTCACACAAACACTATGTTGTCTGTTAATTTCAATGGGCTTTGGATCATGCCCGTTGTTCCCGCAGGAAGTAGAAAGAGAGATGTAAATCCTATAGGCTTCCAGATCAGTGCAGGAGGAGTGGAGTGTCTCTTTGCTTAGGAACAAGGAAATGCCAAGATACCGACAATTCTGCTGAGTTTCCCCCAAAGTTCCGGAGGGAGAAGCACACATTCACAGTGGAGACAGACTGCATCTTGGGGAGGTGGGAAGGTGTTGTTAATAAGTAAGCCAAATATAGAAAAAAGAGATTTAAAAATCTGATCCGGACACTGCCAAGGTCCTTTTGAACCCGACACAAGGTGTTCTGATAATCTGCTAGGCCCAACGGCATCCACTTTCCACCTCCAAATGGAATCTCTTTACAGCTCAAACCAGTAAATTGGTTTGGGACCCAAAGTTTCCTTTTCTTCCACCGGCACCGTTTCTTCTCTAGAACAGAGCCACAGAACATCCCACGCCCATGTCAGCTCTCTCCTCCTCAATGCTGCCTTCTTATAACTAAATAACCATACAGCCCTCATCACCATAGGTGGTAAGTGCTTCATAGGCATTAATGGATTTAGCCTTACAGGGCAGGGAAGTCAGGAAGCTCTCTCATTCCCATGCTACAGGTGGGCAGCTGAAGCATAGAGAGACTAAAGTCCAGATCCTTAAAGGTATGTAGGTGCCAAACTCCCATATGAGTTTTCTGAATGCCCATGAGAGTTAGGCACTTCTATACCTTTAATGATCTGGGCCTAAGTGACTTCCTCCAGGGGACCTGCCACAGAACTGGGAATGGAATTCCACGCCCGTGGCACGATTACATTGGGTATGCTTGTTACCATAGAAATATCCTTAAACCGTCCTACCTTGTTCAGAGCATTTCACAGCGCCCTCTCTCCTATGCACAGTTCGCCTGTCCCACCCCGCACTGTCAATTCACCGTTGGTGTGGCACACATCCCATACTGGGACAAGGTGCATTGAGTGGCGTGAACGTCTCATTGGCTGTAGTGCTGGTTGAAAATTTTCCATCAAAACTTTTTTTCAGATGGAAAATTGGGACTTTCGATTAAACCAAAATTCATGGAAAGTATCTGTACATAAGCATCTAGTTGATTTTAAGCCAACCCCCACCCGCATCCATTTTAGGGATTTTCAGCCATGTTCAGAAATTCAGGAAAGGAAAGTGCCCCTCCTGCACCCCCTGATTATCCCCAAATCGCCTCGGTTTAAAGCTGCTGCCTACAGCAAGCCCAATGGCTGTTAACGATTCACTTTGAAAATTCAAAAGGCGCCATGTGGTGACAATGTCACAGTTAGAAAGCTTTGTGCAGGCCCATTCGAGCATGAAAACGTGTGCAGGGCTCCAGAAGGGGAAGGCATGGCGCCACAGAAATGATAGGAAGGCAGCCAAGGCATCAGAAAGCCGCTTTCCCCGTGAGCAACCAGCTCAGAATGCAGCTGCGCGTGAGGAGCCAACAGTGCTGGCACTGTCACGTCCTCCTGGCCTCTCTCGTTGGCACTGAGGGAAATATTCAGTTGAGCGTTCCTGTCGGGGGAGGATTTGTTCCCAGGCTTTGCCACCGTGAGGACGTCCGTTGACACAATGGTCAAAGATGACAGAACATCCTGTCAAAGGTCTGTCTTCAACAGGTACCATTAAAAACAGAGAATGTAAGCAAATAGCAAAACGTGCCATATACTACCAGCCTGGATGGGCATGATAGGGTGAGGGGTGCTTAAAGACCCACTTTACACTGAAGCCTTGTGTAAATATATTACTAGAGAAACCCAGCAACAGAAGTACTGTAATAACCTACTGGCCAGGTGAGTCTTTATCCCCCTCTAGTGTCTTGAGCATGTAAAGAAGGTTATGAGCTCACTACTCGCCCCCTTGCTATGGAGCCCGTCCTTTAGAGTCATAGATTCCAAGGACAGAAGGGACAGTTGTGATCATCTTGTCTGACCTCTTGCGTTACACACGTCAGAGAACTGCCCCGAGTGCTTGTTAAAGAAAGAGTCCTTTTCGTGGCTCATGGCTGGGAAGAGGCAAGTGCCAAGTCTGGAGCCGATAAAAAGGTTGCCTTGACTCCGATTCAAGCCAAGGTGAGCACAATGCAGCGTACTTAACCACTATACGATCACAATATGAGACCCTCTGCCACTGGACCTGTTTGCTGCTCTAGCAGTAAAGAGTCATGCTTCTGCCTCTGAGGTTCATTTCCTACGGACGACCTGAGCAGGGGTATTGTGACAATTGTATCAGAAGGTACCAGGATCATGACTTGGGGACATTTAGTGCTCACATGGCCTATGGTCTCTTGCAGAGGCCACGTTTTCCTGGCACTGTATAATGATAAAGCTCCAATAACTCTAACGGGAATCACACAACTAAATGCTTGGCCGCTCTTTGGAATTCACTCCTGGAATCTCCCCACTGACGCTCATTTGGCTGGCCATGGGAAGAAGCTACATTAGCATCACGTGAAATTATTTGATTATATCAGACAGCCGGTTCCAGGTAGTGGTAGGAAATTCACATGCAAGAACCAAGGTGGCTCTTGCGGTTGAGAAAGGTCCCTGGATTCTATCCCCTCCATGGGAGGCTTAAATTCAGCCCAGGTCAGCAGTGACCAAAGGTTATTAACATGTGACTCATAGAGTCCATTGGACAGCTGATCAGGTGCCTGTGTGAAATTGGCTCCATCTTTTAGTTCTATTCCTAGTAGAACTGTTTCCCCCACCTCCCCAGTCACAAAACAACCACCTCACCTGGCAGGAATTAGCACCTATAAAGGCATCAGGTGCAGAGAGGCAGAGGACTGAACGGGCATGGAACCTGAGCGACAGGCCTTCTCAAACTCCATAGGTGGTCCGCCAGGGTTCACGAGTATCAGCAAGGTAGTGTGGGGAATGGGGCGGCTTCTACTAACCACTGCCTGTGCTGCTTCTGTTCTGGGGTTAAAGGACTTCATCTTTTAGAGCATTGGGCATCTTTCCAAACATGATATTTCAATAGCTAATTAAACAAACAAAAGCCCTGAACCTGGATTGGGATTCTGTATGGATGCAGGTGTCCCTGCTAAGAGATTCCAAAGCAGGAGAAGGGAAAAATCCTAGGAAAAACAGAGCTATTTCTGTTTCCTAAATAATGTTGCCATCACATGATTGCATGAAGACCAAGACTATAACAGGGTTCAAAAAGGAGCTAGATAAGTTCATGGAGGATAGGTCCATCAATGGCTATTAGCCAAAATGGGTAGGGATGGTGTCCCTAGGCTCTGTTTGCCAGAGGCTGGGAGTGGGCAACAGGGGATGGATCACTTGATGATTACCTGTTCTGTTCATTCCCTCTGGGGCCCTGGCATTGGCCACTGTCAGCAGAGAGGATACTGGGCTAGATGGACTTTTGGTCTGACCCAGTATGGCCGTTCTTATGTTCTTATGATTGTCACTAAAAGCAATTACCAAAGGAGCTGCAGGAAAGATGTAATTCCTATGCAGTTTCATGGTATTGTATTTACTTGGTCCTGTGAAATGCAGTTACATGCTGCTACCACTCACTTACACAGTACCAGGTGTCATCTAACAGAATGTATTAGCACACATAAAATCCACAGGCAGTTCTTTTCTTTCTTTTAAGCTTAAACTTTTAATAAGAATCGGGTGTTTCTTCTGCTGCAGTTTGAGCCAGATTCCTTCCCTAATATCGCATCAGTGACACAGAACGGCGTGCTAGTGGAGAAATTCTATTTTAAACTGAAAGCCCAAGTGGAATAGGTATTTACTGATTTGAACATGAGGGAGGAAGTGGGACTTCAAGATACCTACTCAGTAGTACATCAAAAAGAGGAGATTTAGTGCAAGTCTCCTTCTGAGATACTCATTAATGATACTTTCCTCCTAAACCATAATGCAATTGTCAGCTCACAATTGCTTTTTAAACCTCAGGAAGGCGGTGGTGTTTTTTTTTTAAACACAACCTTTCATTTTCTCCAGATGTGCCAACTTTGCCATGTGATAGCGACATGCTGCCTGCTGTAACGGCCAGTCTAAACAAGGGGCTCGAACCTACAGCCACTCACATGAACATATAACTTCATTCCGAAGTGAGACCCATTGACTCTGGTGGAATAATTTTACACAGGGGTGTAAGAGTTTGCAAGCTCAGGCCCTAGGAAGGCCACAGAACGTTTGCTCCACTGGCAAGCTAGAAAAAAGCGTGGTGATTCCGAGTTCATTCATCTGGTACATTTGCGTAAGGGCTTCTGAATAAATAATTCATTTCCTTCCCATCAGACTCTCTTTAACCTTATTCCCACGCCCTGCCTTGTCCCATACTTTCCTTCCTATCTTGATCTTTGAGGGATGCTGCTACGAGTCTTTGTCACTCTCTGATTTCATTTGTTTTATTGTTGTTACAGCAATGCATTGATATTCCAAAGCTCTCAGTCATGATCAGGGCCCTGTTGTGCCAGGCGCAGTGCAAGCACATGGGAAGGCCCTGCCCCTGCCCTGACAAGCTTACAGTATAAACAGTCGTAAACCATATTCTCCCTCTCTCCCCACTGTCCAATGTGCCCTATCACTGCCCAACCCACAGAGATGGCTTCAGGCCCAGTGGAGATGGAAGCAACCCATTCTAGATACTCAATATGTCTAGCTTCCCCTCCAGCCTCTGTGACCCAGGCATTTCTTGATGCCAATTGGTGGCGCGCACAGTGGGTCCATAGAGGTTTACAGGGATCCCTAGCTCAGTTATATGCATAATAATTCACTAAAGGAAGCTAGTGACCCACTAGTCGTCAGAACCATTGCAAAAGGTAGGCAAGGATGATATTGAAGGAGTTATGTGCCTAGACTGGAAATTATGTTCTTAAAGTCTGTGAGTTAAAGCAGGTCACCGGGGGTGACAAACACGGTCATTTCAGACAGGCAGGAGATGCTTATCTATCTGTCTGGTTAAATGCAAATTGTGTATTGTATACTGCACAATGAAGGCCTCTTTGCATTCTGAGCCACCAGCTTAACAAGATTAAGAAATTGCAAAATCTATCGAGAGGAACACACAGCAGGAGGGGGTTCGGTTTAACGATCAAAGGACTGTTTTGATGTATCTGGGGTTGCAAAGGGGAACCGTGCTATCCTTCAGCCAGGGGACAAGCTGCCAGCTGGCTTGTCTTATGAACGTAGGAGCACAGCCCGGCTGGCTGTTAGATGCTGGGAGAGAAACGTTGGGTGAGTTAACCTTTATGAGATAGGGGAATGTCTTGTCAGTTAAGTTTAGGCTCTAGTATGCGCGTTATGATGTAATTGTATGTAGCCCTTTGTTTCCATTGGCATCTCTCTTCTTTGATAAATAAACTCATACCGGGTTTTACTCTAAACGCATCCAAGTGCTGGGTGTTATGCAGAGCTGTGACCGATGGTGTAACTGGCCAGCTGGGGGCTGCTGTCCTTCGGGAGCAGAGAATCCGGGAATTCTGCGAGTGTCCAGTGGATCTGGGGCTGGGCGCCCCAGGGGAACGCTCAGAGGTTGGAGTGTGCCGGTCGCTAACCTGTGAAGGGAGAACGGGGCTGCGGAGCAGGAAGGCAGTGCCTGACCTATGGCTTCCTCATGCTAAGCGAGGTTCCTCACTCCTGGGGAGTGTCACGGCCCCTTTGCTGGTCGCTAGGGCTAGTCCTCCCGTTAGTGGAGGACAACGTTCTTACCAGTGCACTGGGGCTCCCTACATCAGGAGAAGGGGCCTGCATGGCCTCTCCTGCCTCGCTGCCGCCCTTGATGGCAGCCCCAGCTCATTTCCCCCAGAGGTGGAAGCAGAGGAAATGTTTCTAGGATGCTTATTACCACAGCAGCCAAACGTATCCAAAGAAGTCACATTGTTGCTCTCTTCCCACTACAATCAGTCTAGGCCTCTCCCCATCTTCCCACAGCCCGTTCTCAGCTCAGTAATTTTAAGCCCCTCTGAGACATCAGATCTCCATCCGCTCTGACCTCTTCTTGGCCACTCCAGCTCTCGACAGCCTTTCCCCCTCAACAAACACTTAAAATAACACTGGTGTATGAAGGCTAAAAAGCCTGATGAGCTTGGCAAGCTATTTTCCCAGTACAGCCAGTTCTAAGCCAACCTACTTACAGCTGTTTTCCTGCGATTATTTCATCATGTTGAGAACACCCCAGTCAGGGCTTCCTAAGATCTGAAAATAAACTTTATATGGAACCTAATAAATTAATAACAGCAGGAATACGCTTGAATAGGAGCCTTAAATAGAGACCCACCCTAAACACACAAACTAATGTAATACAGTTACCTCTAAAGGGGAAACAAAGGTATGCCTTTTAGCTCAGGGAGGATAAGGTCATACTTTTAGAAGCAGAGGTCCCAGGTTCAATTCCTGCTGCCGCCAGAGTTGGTTGTAAACTTTTGGACAAAATATTTTTTGTCAGGAGTTGCCAATTCCTGTTTGTGTTTTCCGCTGCAGAACAAAAACCGATTTTGAAACCTCAAAATGTTTCACACACTGGAGTTCCAGTTTTCCAGCTAGCCCCACTGACAACCCCTGCTGCAGCTGTTGCATTACATGTGTAATGGCACACTGCACCAGTTTAGGACAGGAAGTCATGAAAACCCTATATAATTAAAACTGCATGGGGAATGTAGGTAGAATTTAGCAGACCGTAGAACCTTTTGTAAACAGTGCTGTGGAATCTATCATGACAAGAAATAGGCAGGAGTACATTTTCACAGCCCCAGTAAAAGCCTATGGGCCATTTCTTTATGTTGCATCACCACCTCAGTGGTGTGGAGAATTGGGCCCAATGCATTCAGCAGAACTGTGGGGCAGTATTGACTCAGAGAGACCACTACCTTCTGAACCACCACCACCATTTCAAATTAAATTCTGGACTCAGCCTGGCCCTAATGAACTCAGACAGTCCGAAACCTCGTGGGGGTGGGGAGATGGCTTCAGAGGACTTGTGGCCAGGCTGCTACTTGTTAGGTCTTTTGGTTCGTTTGTGCAACCGAGGACAACAATATAGATCAGCACTGCAGTAGGCGGGTTGTTCTAATGTTTATCTGCAACTTTCCCTAAAAAGGGGTCACAACAAAACAATGCAGAATGTGTCATTAACGATAAGAGTGATTTTAAAATGCAGCAGTGAGATTTACAGAGCAGGCTTTCATCTGAATTAGCCTCTTGATTCGCAGGTTCCTGCTCTTCGTCCCCATTCCTTTTGCCACTTCCAGAATAAGAGGCCTCTTGCTGGCATCAGTCATGGATGGAGGCTTGGTTAGCATTTGTATGCGGATAATATACAGCTCTGCATCTGTTCCTGCAGACTCAGAGGGGAATTGTCTTGTCTAACTTTGTGTTTTCATGCAGTTCGAGGATGACAGAGGGTTTTTTTTTTTAAACGAAATGCTGAACAAAGAATGACATTTGATTAGCCCACAATGCCTTTTGAACGGCATTTCCCCTCAGTTCTTTTGTTCCTTCTGATGACTTCACTCTGATTTGCATAGCAAATGAAAAAATAATAAACCCCATCTCACTGTTAAATTTAGATTTGGCATTTGAGAAGCGTGACAACTATATTACCTGGAATTGTGATTGTTTAGCGTAGGGACATTCCCAGCCTGTGCCCTACCTTTGTATGGTCCGATCATAAGCAGATAAGACATCTGAAAATGTGAAGACTCAAGATTTATCTTTTAATCCTCGCTTCCGCTAATGAGTTTGGTATTATTGTGATGGTCACTGAAGTGCTGGCAAAAATCAAAGAATGTGAGTGATTGATTGGGTGAGGTGACAAGAGCATTTTCACCTGCCAAAAGGAGGATAAACAATCTCAGATCAACAGAAGTACTCTTCGAAAAGAGTAATAAGGTGTTTGCTAATTGATGGAGAGCACGGGAGAGGATGGGAAAAATCCTGCTGTTCGGAACTGTGTACAGAGGCTAGCACAGTGGGTTCCTGGTGTGGCCAATTCTTAGAATTTTACCATCCGTCTCACACAAAAAAATCAAAGCGCCAGCTCCAGGAGTCAAGGGATTATATCAGAATCTCAGTTTTCCTTTTTAAAAAAAGTGTCTAGTCCTCATGGTTGCAGAGAAAAACATCATTCTAGTGCACCCTTAACAGCTCAGAACCTAGAAGCTAATTAAAAAAACCCCACATTTATTATTTTTTTAAAATCTCATGATTTTCAGGGCATGATTTAGGATTTTTTGGGTGCTTGGGGGTGGCAATACTGGGATAACAACAACGATGCTAACAGAGGCACAGGCCAAGTGCTGTCTGGCCTAGTAACGTGTTGCTGAGAGTGGACTGAGTGGCATTAAACACAGCAGGACCCCATCTGGTCGCCAGAGAGGCCGCGCAAGAGCGTAGCAAAGAGAACTGAGCCACCTCATGGGAAAAGGAGGAGGAAGAGGAGAACAGAGCATTCTAGCTGAGCGGCCAGTCAGAGGGGAATGGGCCTATTTGACGCCTGCCAAATGGGAGCTGCCTTGAGAGAAGAGGATGGGTTGAGGGAGGAACACACAGCTGAGCATGCCGAAGGCTGAGCCCCGGTTTGTCTGTTAGTGCCTGTGGTCACTGGAGAAGAGCAAGGTTGGAGCTTGGCCTTTCATTGGCCGTCAGGTTATTAAAAGGCGCTTAACTTGGCCAGAAAGGCAAGTGATCATTGAATTTATCAATCCACCCAGCATAAGTTTTGGAGTAAAAAAACCCAACCCCAAACTCCTACAATTGGATTAATTGCTGTTGCAGCAAAACGTGATCTCTTCTGATCTCAGGAGGAAGACAGTCCTTCTCAAGTGGTCCATTATGGACCTTGCAAACTGCATGTTTTGCTGATGTTGTTAGGGCCAGAATCAATCCTTGACTTGCACACGAACTATCTATACACAGATCTGCTTGATTTAAAAAAAAACAAATTAAACTGTTTGTAGTGGAAACCGCCCTCTTAGGTATTTCTGGAAAGAAAAAAATAATAGTAATAATCTGCCTGACACAGCAGAGGGTATAACTGTAGGCCCTTGACCAAGTAAGTGCACGTATGGAACAGAAGAGTATGCTGAGGCATTCTAGAAATACAGACAAACTTCCCAAAATTCACGGAAAGCTAAATATCCAGGCGTTCCTTGCCAGAAAGGTTAAGCGCTAGATCGTCAGCTCCTGTAAAATCAGCACAGTTCCATTACAGTCAGGTAGTTCAATGGAGCGGAGGATCTGGCCCTACAGGTTTTGTGTAATTTGCAGAAAGCATGAAAAGCCATCTGCTAAGGACAAACCACTTGTATGTGAGAGTGACGCCTCAAAACGAACTGACACAAGCCAGTTGCGCTTGCTCATTGGCAACCCCTCCCCCCACCCTGCATAAAGGCTTGAAAGTAAGGAAATGGCCAGTGGAGGGTCTCTTCCCCACCATACCTTAGCGCTGTTCAAAAGGGAGTTTATTGAATAGTCTACATTACAAAAATACATATCAAAAGAAAAAGGATATCAAGCAAAGTACGGTTTGTTGCTGCCAGGAACCAACTGCATTTGTTACATGGCAAAACACAAACACACACAAAAAAGCCTTACAATTTGCAGTACTAGGAAGCTATTTGTATTCAGTCAGAGCTTGGCAGATATATTCATTTGGAAGTTTCTTGTGAGGATGGCCCAGTGTTTATTTTGATATTATTGAAAAGATTCCAAATGGAACTGTAATCCATACAATGGATCCTGGATGAAGCTATTATAAATTCAAATTACACACAGAAATGCCAAGCGACAAATGAAGACTTAAGGAAGGCAGAGTCTAAGGCTCGGGTTAGTATGCAATGCAGTGATTTTGTTTGTGACAGGGGAATCGTTTGGATTTCATGAAATAGCCAAAGAAAATCTCTTCTAACAAAAACGGATTTGCAGTGGAGATACTCTGACCTGCATAACAGCGATGCAGTCAACTGCTGACCCACAGAGAAAGCAACTACCCAAGGTAACAAATCCAGCTATTAAATGCCTTCTTAAATCTCTTATTAAAATAGTACAGGGATACGCTACACGGGCACAGTGGAATCCACTTAATAAGGAAAGCCCCAGTATACAGTCTCACATCCCAATTATGCAGCTGTTCCAATTAACAGAAGGCGTTTTAGAGCAGGAGTGAATCTGCTACATTAATGAAGGCAGACAGTCAGGCGGGCCTCGTACTGGGGAAGGCAAGCTGGGAGCAGGTCAGTTGCAGCCCAGTGCCAATTGAGCACGCTGGGGGTTGAGTGGATTGGATTGGATAACTGGCTATACTCACTCCCCCCCCCCCCCCTCCGCGTCACTGCACCAGGAGGGACGGAAAGCAGCAGTTAGCACAGCAAACAGAAGTCTTCAGCTGTTGGTCCGTGGTGGGGTTTGGGAACAGACCCCGGAAGCTCAGGACACCAGGGTATGAAAGGGAGTCACTTGGTCAGTTTCACTCAGAGGTTCAAGTCCGAGAGGTCCGCAGGGTCTCTCACTAATACAGGTGGTCGGGCATCTTTTTCCGTACGCGTCACAAGTCGATATCTGGATTGTTCAGCCATCTGACTGACGCCGCGTGGAGGGTAGCGAGATGTTGCAAGCCACCCTCCAATCGTCTAATTGTGCATGTGTATGACTATCTGCATTGCTGCCCCGCCGTCACACTGTGAACATGGGGCAATGCCAAATTTCTGCAGTGCAGCAGCCATGCTGGCTATGCCAGTCAGCGGCCTGCTAAGCCTCATCCAGGATCTGTGTCCCAGGCTGCAAATAAGTGAACGTAAATCAGGACTGCTGAAATTTGCCAGCACGCCTGTGAGGACATAGCTGTTGGTCCTAATATGAAGCATGCGCTGCGTATTTGCACCTGTTAGAACCATTTTCAACCTTGTAAGCTGCAAGTTGGGTTTTTTTTGGTTATAGACATCCATGCAGGTTTAAGGCTGATGGCAGGTCCTCAAAGTTTTGAGGGAGCTATATGAGTCAACACATAAATTAATGGCAATTGTGGCTAAGACAACAGGTGGTTGTGGTCAGCTCCGAATCAACAAGATGGACGTGACGACTTCTGCGCCATATTTCACTGGAGCAAATCCCATGTCAGGACTAAAGTTTGTAGAACATTTGACTCTGCTTCTGAGGAGGTTCCTGCTAGCTTCTGGTTCAAGACAGTGCAGGAAGTGATCTTTGTCTTTACATGTTCTAAGTGCTTTAACTGTTCACAACCTTCTCGCTGAATAAGTCTGTGGCCAATCAACCCTTTATAGCTTGTGCTGAGGATGGTTCACTCCCATTGCAGACAATTATCACTTATTTAGGACTCAGACTGGATGGCAGTCTAACACACTGGGCCCACTTAGATAGTAAGACAATTATTTGTTGAATTTTTTAGGGATGCAATGTGCCACATTCAGGCCACGACGGTTTGTGAAGTCATGTTGTTCGCGAGCATTACATAGCTAGGAAGTGCTCTCGAGCAGGGGCTGTCTTTTCTTTAGGCTTCAGCATGGCCAGCCCAAGGAGACCCGTGCTGTGATGCGGTAGTGCCCCGAGGCTGCAACCACAACACAAATAATAAAACACTGGATAACTCTCGGGTATTCGTGTGCCAATCCTAGAAGTTCCATCAATTTCAGCATGAATTACCCTTTATCTGAACAGATGAGAAGCTTGTTGTCTCCTGTTTAGGGAAAAAGTTACCTCAGAACGCACATTCTCATGCTGGCCTGGGCCCGGTATGATTCAGGAGGTTACAGATCCTGGGCATACATTTGCACACTTAGCGCTCCCCAGAAAGGAGCACACACTGGTACAATTTAAGAACCACTTCACAGCCCTTTACAGCTCCCTTACGCTTACTGACAGGCTACCATCTCAACCTACACGGTCACCTACCCATCCTCTGGTACTCCATCTCACAGCTGACCATACCCTTTGCAGTCTAACACACTAGGCCCTGCTACGGACATAACCTACACAGTTCTGTGTAGAAACGAGGCATACTGCGTCCAGCCGGTACATGTGCAGCTCCTCCCTTTGCTCACACACAGCAGAGGGTACAAAACATCGATCTCGTATCACAGTTGCAGCTCTGTCACACACTGCAAAGTAATCTACAGATCTTGCAAATACACCTCTACCAAGCAGAGGGAATTACTGCCTCCGCCATTCACTACGGCTCCTCCTCCTCACACTGAGCACACTCACTTTACCTGGAGTGCATGCAGATAAAAAAAATGCTTAAATTGCTCTCATATCCCAGCTTACTACTGACAATACCCTTTATAATAACCCCCTGTGCCCTGATAATTATTTAACAAACAATTCTGCAATGAAACAATGCACAGGGGCTCCTGACAGTACACACGCCACCCTTCTCTTTGCTCACACACGTCAGACTGCGCAAAACACCGATCTCCTCATATCACAATCACAGCTCTGCCGCACACTGTAAAGTAACTCGCACCTGTCCTTGGGTCAAACACACACCTTTACCATGCAGGCCCAATAGCTGACTCCATCATTTAGTATAGGTACAGATGCTCCCCGGGTTACGCAAGATCCGACTTACGCAAATTTGACCTTACGCAAAAAGTTTCATAAGGCATAAATAAAATTTTTGAGTTGCGGAAAATATTGCGTTGCGTACGGGAACGCAAAGTACTGTAGTGCGGTGTGCGGAGGAATACAACAGTAGCATCTCCTACAAGGGAAGGCTTTGCGCTCTCACAGCCTCTCAATCTCGTGTTATTTCAGTGATACTGTATTTCTGTTATTTCACCCTATTATTTCATTCAAATCATGCCTGTCTCCTCCTCTCCTTTCTCATCTACCAATTGAGCCCATTGTCATCCACCACCAAAATGCAGCCTTCAGTGTGCCAGGATAACAATAGGAGTAAGGTAACTGCAATATTTTTGTTGTAATTGTTTTTTATGCTTGCACAATATACGTTTCCGACTTACGTCAAATTTGGGTTACGCAAGGCGTTTTGGAACGGAACGATTGCGTAAGTCGGGGAGCGTCTGTACACCTAACACACTGGCTGCACCTGGCATGTATGCAAATACCCACTGGTCACTGCCCGCTCCAGGGAAACAGAGGAAATACAGATTGGACAACCTTCTTTTCCTCCCTTTTTGCCTTTGAATAGTGTTAGAGGGAATCCTGCCTGTGAGAGTGAATGGGTTGTAAAAGGCGGTGAAGAGCCGTGGGGTAGGCAGAGTAAAGGTGTGAGTGTCAATGGGGCAGAGCTGAAGTTTTCACAAGTTTGAGTTTTGCTCAACTCAATATTCTGCTAGACCAGTGGTTCTCAAACTAGGGCCGCCACTTGTTCAGGGAAAGCCCCTGGCGAGCCGGGACGGTTTGTTTACCTGCCAAGTCCGCAGGTTCAGCCGATCACGACTCCCACTGGCCGTGGTTCACCGTCCCAGGTCAATGGGGGCTGCAGGAAGGGCGGCCAGCACGTCCCTTGGCCCACGCTGCTTCCTGCAGCCCCCATTGGCCTGGAGTGGCGAACCGCGGCCAGTGGGAGCCACGATTGGCCGAACCTGCAGAAGCGGCAGGTAAACAAACCGGCCCAGCCCGCCAGGGGCTTTCCTTGCACAAGCGGCGGCCCTAGTTTGAGAACCACTGTGCTAGAGGTTTTTTGCCACTGAATTTCCTAGTTCTTTTTCAATACGTTGTTGTTGGCAGGAGTTAGTAGTCACTTAGGCAGTTGTACATATCGTGGCCCACAATTAGCATACTAAGCCAGCCCTTCCTGCCCACACACACCAGTTGGGCCCCACCAGACCTGCGCTGACACACCTCCTCAGCTATGTTCCTGACCCATTCACTGTGACACCCTCTGCAACCTGGCCCCTCCTTGCTACTACACCCAGGGCCCCCCACCTCAAGCAGGGAATGCCTCTCCCTGAAGTCTTCACTCCTAGCATACAAGAACATAAGAATGGCCCTACTGGGTCAGACCAAGGGTCCATCTAGCCCAGTATCCTGTCTACAAACGCTTCTATTGCTGTTACTGCACCTCCCCCCCAATAACCTGATTCACATGCGGTGCCTGGAGCGAAGGACAATTGGTTACACTGGAACGGTGTTCCTGGTCGTGTTTCACCATGGATGGAGGATGGAGTTTGTTGCAGGGCCGGTGAGAGAAATCACAGACAGGGTTTCCGTTCCAAAACGCTGACAATTGTATGTTTGAGAGAAAGGTCCTGACCCCTCTCCGACAGAGGGACCCCATCTCCGAAAAACAGCGACGTGTCAGAGCTTGCAATGTTTCTGTGCCACACAGTACACATTTTCCGGTCAGCCAGGGGAAGTCGTGGAATCTCTTCACTGGAGGTTTTCAAAAAGACAGGATAGCCGCCTGTCTTGGATGGTTTAGGCACAACACATCCTGCACCTTGGCAGGGGGTTAGACTAGATGACCCATGCGGTCCCTCCTCACCCTGCGGCTCTATGATCCTGTGAGTCCCTCCAATGTTATGTTCTTCCAACACTTGCTAATTGCTTTCATATTGTTGCTGTAGCAAGAGTTCAGAGAAATAATCAGCCAAATTAGAGAAAACTCTCACAGCTCCGAGACACAAATCTCTCTTTGGTCCAAGTCTGCTTTCATACATTAAATGAGGTGTATACTAAGAATAAGGCTTGAGTGAATCGCCACACGTCCGGTAGATCTCAACTTCTTAGGTCACCAGTTAGACAGTGTAATGCAGGCTACGTCTCTCCACCGAAATCAGGCTGTCGTCAGAAGTCCCCAAGTCTTGATGTTCTCCTTGCTCTCCTACAAATTTCTGCAATCTTGTGATCCAGGAATCATCCAGAATCCACACTGGCAACTCTGGCGTGGCACAAACTTCTCTTTCTGCAGCTATCAAGGTACCTGCACCGTGAGTTCCAAACCGGCATCTTTGGAAACACCACATTCAAACTGGCTACAGATTTTCTCAAACAACCAATACAAGGCTTGCCTACCACCCGTCCTCATTTCTTCCTCCTCTGCAGCTGCCACCCCTCTTCCTCTCCCTGTCTTCCCCCTGTCCCACCCTCCACCAACCATGTACAAAGTCCTCTGGCTTCTCCCAACCTGAGATAACAAAAACTTGTTAGACCGGCTGCTGACTATTCT
Source organism: Emys orbicularis (assembly GCF_028017835.1). Taxonomy (NCBI): domain Eukaryota; kingdom Metazoa; phylum Chordata; order Testudines; family Emydidae; genus Emys; species Emys orbicularis. The sequence continues at coordinate 6,123,318 of NC_088686.1, read as the reverse complement.
GCTGAATTCACACTACGCCTCCATAAAACACATTATGTTACAACAAAGACAACTTGTAGCAAGCAACGTGAATTATTAAATCCTTATTGCACAGGTGTACCAATGTACAAAACATCAATGGAGGGGTGTTCATTAGGGCAATTGGATCAACACATTCCCTCAAACTACCCACGCAAGCACTAAGTGGCTGCATAGAAACCCTCATTCCTTCCCCCTGCCCTCTTGGCTAAAAACTGACCCGGTGAGACCATTTTGACCCACATCACAGCAATACTTTGATCTGTAGTTATGAGCAAAAAAGCCCCAACTAGAAACTTTTTTTTAAAATGGTTATTTTGGGGGGACTTATATCTCTGGAACTCCTAGCTCAAATGATCCCAGTTTTGGGTTATTAACCCTTCTCTGTACTTTCACAAGGCACAGCAAATTTCAAGACAATCCATGCAAGCATGAGGATTTTCAAGTACTTAGACCTGGTCTACACTACCCACTTACTTCGGTAGAACTACGTTGCTCAGGGGTGTGAATTTTTCACACCCCTGAGTGGCATAGTTACACTGACCTTAACTCCCTGTGTAGACAACCCTATGTCGGCAGGAGAGCTTCTCCCACTCACATAGCTACTGCCTCTCACAGAGGTGGAGTTATTAAGCCGACGGGAGAGCTCTGCCGATGCAGCTGCACCGATGCAAGTGTGTAGTGTAAAACAGGAAGCTTAAAGGGATGCTGGAGGGAACGGGATCTCTACACATCCATCTGCTGTGCAGGGGGCGCTGAAGGTTGTGATGTGATTCAGTCCAATGGGATGTTCTCGGCAGAATGAGAACACGCCATGGAGATGAAGAAACCTGACAGGATAGCTCTGAGATGTGGGAACTGCTCCATTCACCTCAATGAGTGTTCCCATCTCCCTCCTGAGTGCTTTAGAGCCTGGGATATGCATGAAGTATGCCTATCCTCACCTCACCACTCAAAGGGGCAGGACTTCCCCAGATTCTGGCTTACATGGGGAGCAGGAAGGGAGCCTCTGAGCCTCCACAAAGCCCCACCAGAACCTGGCTCACATGGGGGTTAGGTGTGGGAGTCAAAACTCCAGACCTCCAGAACCTTGCTGGGGGGCAGCAAGAAGGGCTCAGACAACACCAGAGGGGCAAATCCCCCATAACCCTGCTCACATGAGGGGGGCAGGGAGAGGGGCTCAGATGTCCCTAAAAAGGCAAGAGCCCCCCAATATTTGGGCACACAGATAAGAGGGGAATGTGGAGCTGGCAGGCACCCCTGCCCTATTCTCCCCCAGTCTCCTGCCAACTCACCCACACATCCCCATTCCCAGTGTCCCACCACGCCACTTCCCCAACCCCCACGTTTCCCTCACCTGAGCCCCCAACCTCTCTCCACCCCCCTACCACCCATCCCCATTTACCCCCTTTCCATAACCCCCTCCCCTCACTGCAGCCCCAAGCTCTCAGCCGCTATTCCTCAACTCCGCCGCCCTCGAATACCCCAGTCCTAGTAGCCTTGCTCAGTCAGTCCCAGATTCCCTCCTAGATGCTTTGTCCTAGTCTACTCCTCCCACCTCAAGCTCCAGCACTTCTCCCTTCTGCATTAGAGTCGGGTGGCTTCCTCCTCCACCCTGGGCCCAGCAGGAGGGTCCCTGAGAGCACAGGCCCAGTGCCTGTGTAGAACTCCAGTGCCCAGCCCACAGCAGCTCTGTCGCAGGGGAGCTGGTCCCTTTGCATAGGCTGAGCCCAGCGCTCCTGGACTGGAGCAGCTGAGCCTCATGCAGCTAATTAAAGAGGGTGGGGCTACACCTGGGCCTATAAAGGGTGAAGAGAAGGCAGCGGGGGAGGAAGGACCGGGACAGGCTGAGCTCTGGTCAGCAGAGGCCACACTGGAGTGGTGCCAACTCCTGTGGTGGGTCCCTGGAGCAAAGGGGCCAGGGACTGGGGGATCAAGGAAACAACCTCACAGCTGCTGCTCCAAGAAGGGAGCGAGGCTGGAGGAGGCAAGGAAGCTGCCAGGAGCGGGAGAGCCAGAGATCCCTGGGAGGGGTGGCCCTGAAGCCTGGGGGCCAAGTATTGACTTAAGCCTGTGTTCTGTTAGTTTCTTAACCTTTCTTATAAAAGAATAAACCTCCTTGACTGGAACGGGGCGTGGCAGCACGTGCGTGGAGATGGGGTTGCAGTGGTGGCCCCTCTAAACTTGCAATTCCAGCCCTGCTCAGTCTTGGCATAAAGCACATGGAGTGTGGATGAAATCTTCAGAGAATTTACCTGAGAACCTCTAACAGGTCTCTATATATTGTGACTTTTCAAAGGCTTATAACTTGGTCACATTTCACTGGCGTTTCATGGGCTTGGCAAGTCATACCCCTGACACAAAGGCCATTCAAATGCCTGCTTCAAGGCACAGGGGGTGCTACAGGTTCCCAAAGAAAAAGTCACCAGGATTTTTTAAACACACATTATGCAAAACGTTTTTCTCTAGCCTTGTCCTTGGAAAGAGCGGAACGGTTTTGGATGAAATTTTCAAAGAACATTCAGCCTGAGGAAGACTCCCGGCCTGGAAATTTTCAGCCCCAATGGCAAAATTGTTATAAATAATAAGCAACGGAAGCCAGGGTTTTGTAATGGGATGTGACATGCAAGCTGGAAGGATCTGGGGGTCTGCAACGCCTGGAATGGTTGGCATTCCAACATCAGCACATCCAAGGAGCCATGTAGAGCTACCTCCGAGGAGAACGGTGGTGATAGGTGCAGCAGGAAGTACTGCCCAAAGGATCTAGAGTGACAGCACCCTGCGGCCCTCTGATTGGCTAAGCGCACTATTTAACCCTGGAGGGTGCTCCAGAAGGTTGTCTGGGCAACCACACAGACTTCTGCCTGCTGTGACTCAAGACCTCTCCTCGCTGACTCTGACCCTGACTTGTATCTCCTGATTCCAGCCTGGCAGCTGTCTCCAGTCTCTGACCCCAGTCTGATTCCAACTCATGTTTATTGATGCTGGCTCTGGTGATTGCTCCGATCCAGGCTCACTGACTGCCGCCTCCTGGACATCCTTGACTTGTGGATACCAGCCCAGCTGTGACTGCTAGGCCAGACTGCCAATGCCTGCGTCCCTTACACAACCTTCATAAAAGGTGGCGCTATCAGCCCCACCATTAATACATGAGTTGCAGTTAAAAAGTTTCTCAGACACAGAGGTTATTGGTGTTCCCTAATCTTAAAACGGGAAATAACTACACTCATAATATCTTACCTCTCAATAAAGAGGTAAAAGAAACCTTTTAAAAAGTGCAACTACCCCATTACCCTCTCAATACTTAGGTCAGGAAATCACTAGTGTTGACAACAATCATGTTTACCCTTTGTAAAGTTAGTAACCTAGGGTTTTATGCTCAACACACGTAGGCATGTTTGTAACTTCAGGCATGTGAGATGTCTCCATTGACTTGACAGTTACAAAGGGGCGTAAGTGTGTGCAAGATTGAGGTCCTAATTTAGAATGAATATGGTTTCTCAAATAGTCTGACTAGCTCCATTATCACGCTTCTGCTTTCAGACGAGTTATAGAAACAGATACATGCCTGTTTGGAAAAGTCTGCTCCTACCTTTGCTGTCTCTGATGGAAAGATGCTGAAGGTATTGCTGATCTAGGATTAAAATATGAAACTTCTGCTTGTTTAAACAAATGGAACATGAGAATGCCCAGACTGGGTGAGATCAAAGGTCTAGCTAGCCCAGTATCCTGACTTCCAACTGTGGCCCAATGCCAGGTGCCCCAGAGGGAGTGCGTGACAGCTTCCATCACAGAGATCCCCTGGGGACTGTCACCTGATGTGCTGAAATTACCTCTGAGCCCGTTTTCCCTGCCAGCCTGGGATTTCCAGAACCCTGCCTTGTTGAGCCAGACCCGCTAACCTGCTACAACACAGACCCAGGATATGGACCACGCCCCCAAAACTGCAGGCTTTAAGTGAAAACAGCTTAGCAGGTTACCTGCCTCCAGCACCCAGACACCCAGCTCCCAAATCCATTTTACTCTGTATAAAGCTTATACAGGGTAAATTCATAAATTGTCCGCCCTCTATAACACTGATAGAAAGATATGTACAGCTTTTTGCTCACCCACATATTAATCACTTACTTTGGGTTTATTAATAAACAAAAGCAATTTTATTAAGAATAAAAAGTAGGATTTAAGTGGTTTCAAGTAATAACAAACAGAACAAAGTAAGTTACCAAGCAAAATAAAACAAAACACACAAGTCTAAGCCTAATACATTAAGAAACTGATTACAGGTAATATCTCGGAGATGTTCCAATCAGCTTCTTTTACAGACTAGACTCCTTCCTAGTCTGGGCCCAATCCTTTCCCCTGGTACAGTCCTTGTTAGTTCCAGCAGACATCTTAGGTGGTAAGCAGGGGCTCTCTCATGACTGGGACCTTCTTTGTCCTGCTCCACCCACTTTTATAGCTTTGGCACAAGGCGGGAATCTTTTTTCTCTTTGGGTCCCCACCCCTCCTTCTAAATGGAAAAGTACCAGATTTAAGATGAATTCCAGGATCAGGTGACATGATCACATGTCCTATGAGACCCCAGCCTCCATTCTTCCTGGGCTGGCCCACAGGTACACAGGAAGGCTTGCAAGTAAATAAACCATTTACAACCAATTGTCCTAGTCAATGGGAGCCATCAAAATTCTAAACCACCATTAATGGCCCACACTTTGCATAATTACAATAGGACCTCAGAGTTATACTTCATATTTCTAGCTTCAGATACAAGAATGATACATGCATACAAGTAGGAGGAAAATATTCAGTAGTTTATAACCTTTGTTATACCTTACAAGAGACCTTTTGCATAAAGCATATCCCAGTTACATCATATTCATAAACATACTTCCATAAAACATATGGAGTGCAACGTCACAGAAGGAATAAAGAGGGAAGGAATATTCTGAACCTTCCTGTGCAAACCACTCACCTCAACCCTGAGGGCCCATTTCATGGAAATCACTGCAGGGCAATGTGCTATCCCATTAGATGGGCAGAGTTTTGCCCTCCCTTTGTGCTGGGGTAGATGGCACAAGTTGCTGGGCAACAATGAACTAGGCCGTGATTTTCCCCAAGCCGGGTTCTGGCTATCACAGCTGTGCACCAGCTTTCTGAGGAACACGGCTGGGCCCTCAGCACCAAGACAAAGACACAACTCCTTGTCCCTTTTGAAGTGATCTCATCCTGGGCTTTGCCTTCAGTTACCGCAATGGAGCTAATGTGGGGTGAATTTGAGACATTCTCTTTAATATAGTAGACTGGTGTGTGTGTGTGGGGGGGAGGGAGGGTTAATGAGGAGTAGATCATGCAAACTTTTCCCTCCACCCCCCCCCTCCCTCTCCCCTTATCTCCTCCCCACCCCTCTCTTTCCCCTTTAAGATTTCCCTCCTTCCTGACAAACGCATCAGGGAGCCCCAGAACAGCTTCTTGCTTGGATAAGTAGAATTTAATTTACAAGGAGCCCAGCTGGCTCTCTAGTGCTGTTGTGCGGCGCGGCAGGGAGCAGATTCTTTGAAGTGTTGCTGAACAGCACAAGGGACCTGCAATTAGGAGCTCTTTTAACGCTCCCCGTTTGGCTTCTTAGGAGTAAAAAAGGTCTAAAGGTGAAGGGGTGAGTGGGGCAGAGGAGTGGGATGGAAATAATGGAAGCCCCTCACCAATTATCCAGCTCCTTTTTCAGTCTGTGGCTAAAGGACCATTTGAAATCACTGGCAAGGAGTTTTCACTGAGGAAGGATGGCAGGATTTCCCCCCCCCAGCCCCACTGTGTTTTGTTTCTCAGTAGCAAACACCACAGTTTGCAAAGTCTCGCCTTCCTTTGCAAACCTGACAATTCTCTCGCTGCCTGAAAACAAAAAGAAACCTACCCGGTCCCCAGGCAGCCTAAGGCTCGAACTGAAACATCGCTTCAAACAGGAGAGTCTTTTAAAAACTCTGCTATTGCTTGGACAAAGTAACATCTGTCGCTTTCAACCAGCATCTGAGCAGCGCAGGCCTAGCGAAGGTTGCCTCCTTCTCTGAAAACCGGCTCAGAAGGGAGAGGACAGTCCAAACCGGGAGCGGGGGGGCTGTGGAGTGTTTCAAGCTCATTGTGTTGGCGTTGGAATCAGGGGTTACATTTTCGAAAACACTTATGTTATTTAAGAGCCTAAGTCTCAATTGACAGGCCATGTGACTTAGGCACCTACATCGTTTACTAGTATTCTGTAGTGGTATGCTCTAGTCACGGAGCTGCGGTACAAACACAGAACCAAAAGACAAGGAGCTGACAATGAGAGCCGGGTGACATTTTTCAGACCAATCGTTTATTCACCAGAAAATGCAATTTTGACAACCCCAGAACTAGTTGCAAATTTGACACCAATTCACCAAGTAGCTTTGGCCAAGAAAAAGTGGGGCTAGATTCACAAGGGGATTTAGGCGACACTGACAGACTGCTTGGGGGAGCTGCCCACCGATCTCCCTTATAACCTCCAGCTCAGAGATTAGAGCATCCACGGGGGATTTGAGGCTAGGTGGAGTGAACCACCAGGTGAGAGGCTATTCTTGGGGGGTCGCTCATTCTCTCCTGCTGGAGCCGTTCCACTTTGTGTAAAACACATGATTATAGGGTGACCAGATCATCAGACTAAAATATCAGCCCCGCCCACAGTCCACCCCTGCTCTTCCCAGGCTTCGCCCCCACTTTGCCCCAGGTCCTGCCCCCTCCCCGCTCGGTCCCCCCACCGCGCCCCGCCGCTGGCTTGCTGCATCCCTCCTCAATCCCCCACCCACCGCTCACCTCCCCGCCTGCTCGCTTGCCTGCCCGCCGTTCCCCTCTTCACCCCCCTGCCCACCACTCACCCCTACAGCGCCAACTTCCCCTCTGCCGGGTGGGTGCTCGCCCACCCCTCCACCTCTTTCCACCCCTGCACTGCCCTCGCCCCGCCCCCATTTCACCCCCTTCCCCCAAGTCCCCGCCCCTGCCCTGCCTCTTCTCCACCTCCTCCCCGAGCGCGCCGTGTCCCCACTCCTCTCCCCTCCCTCCTGGAAAGCGCTAAGCACTGCCAAACAGCTGTTAGGAGGCGGGAAGTGCTGGGGGGGGGGAGGAGCGGGGATGCGGCGCGCTGGGGAGAGGGGAGGGGAGAAGGAGGGGGGAGCTTGGCTGCAATTTTTCCCTGTGAGTGCTCCAGCCCCGGAGCACCTATGGGATCAGCACCTCCCTCCCGCTGGCCTCCTTACCTGAATATCAGGACAAATGGCTTCCCGACTGTACATTGATCAGGACGCAGGACAAAGGGTTAAATATCAGGACATCTGGTCACCCTACATGACTAGTCACGGGGCCAGAGGGAGTGCGTGTGAGAATGATTCTCTAGCCTTGTGGTTAGGGCACCTGCTTAGAAAGGGGAGCTCTGGATTCAGATCCCTCTTCCACAGCGAGGATTTGAATCGGTGTCTCCCACATCCCAGGTGAGGGCCCTAACCCTGGGGTCAAGGTTCCAGTGGGGAAGGAGGGGGAGCTGCTGCAGCAGCAAAACACCCACAAACAAAATCTTTTGAGTTGAACACAACACTTTGACCGAAAATGAACTGTTTCGAATTGCCACAAATTAAAAAAAAAAAAAGGTTTTGATTTGACCTGAACTGATTTTTTTCCTCCCCGATTTTTCGGAACAGCCAGCAAACCAAAATGGCAGCTATTTGGCCAGCTCTATTACAGTCTAAGTATAAAACAAGGGACAACAGGTAGACAGACTGGAACAATAAGACAACAGTTGTCAGTGTGACAGGCGGTGGTCTCAGCACACTAGCAGCCCAGCTCTTGTTAATTTTTTTGGAGGCATCACAGCAAGTGAAGAGGGATTTGCAGTTCGGTAATGAGGTAGCATCACAGATGCTCATGGGGAGCTCCTCCCAAGTGTGAGGGGGGCAGCGTGGGAGAAAGCAGAGATGCTTGGTTGAAAATGTAGCAAGAGGGTGATGGAAGCTGGCATCATGGGCCAATCAGAGGCAGAAGTTGATGCCTTAATACTGAAAGAGAGATGATAGATTGGGCGGGGATAGGTCCTGGAGGGCCTTGATAGGAAAGACAAGTAGCTTATGTCTGATGCTTAGGCGCTTTTAAATATTTAACCCTATGCCATTAATCAACAGGATTTATTCCAGAGAAAAATTACCACAAAAACTTTTCCACAACTTTGAACTAGGAGTTTTCTTTGAATGTGTTCTCAGCTGTGTCCATTCCCCTTTCAATAACATTGGTACAAGTGACATTTTGCTCATACAAATATTTGTGGAAAGCCAGTTTTGGATCCATAGCCCAGATCTGTTTGATCACATTTAGTCAATACAGCTACTCATGGAGTAAAGGACGACTCATCCTTAATAAGAGTGGCAGAATCTGCCCCAAACACAATTAATTTCCTGACCAATTAAGATGTAGAAGAAATTGATGAAAGTCAGGTCATCCAATCAAGGAACAGAAATCATACCACATATTCAAAGAAATACTGTCAGCTCTTGGTGTGCACTGCTTAAGCTGAAGTTTGTTTGTACAAAACATTTGTCAGCTGCAATTATATTTCTTTTGCCCACCATTCTGAATTCACACACTAAAATAAAACAAGCAGGCAAATTGTATTTTAACTAGGAGAGAAATAACAACCTATTGGGGCTCATTTGCCTGAGTTCAAATCCCTAGTGTGCAGCTCACAGGAGTTCTACCACTGGCAACTAATGGTGTTTGATTTAAAAGTCATTTGTGATGAGTATGAGTACCAGCAAAAAACACACCATTTGCTTACATCTAATGATACAATTATGTGTATTTTGTCACCCATTCTATAATCACACACACACACACACACACACACACACACACACACACATTCACTGACAAAATATATTTAAGGTTTGGGTAAACTCACCAACATATTCAAAGTAAATGCTAAATAGGGTGAATTTTATCCCAATTTCACCCTATTTTAAAGCAGAAACTAAAGAGCATAACCGATTAAGGATTGTGCATCACCTCCGAGTTTTAGCCTTGTTTGTGAATCCCATTGCAGGTTGAGTTTGACTCAGACTGTTAGTTTAGCAGAGATTTTGATGGTTTCATGGCTTTTGTTTATACAGAGATTTATTACAGAAACCCATAACTACAGCAGCTATTTGGTTTTGTGTTAATTAGCAAATTTGGATTTTAGCACTACATGAAGCTAATTAATGCATTTCCAAAGGTCTTTGAAGGTAAAACCCTCAGTGAAGCTGGTAAAGCTACCGTACTGTAGCAGTGTTATACCTTTTTGTAATTTATATTTAGGGCCTAGAGGGCTCAACGGAGATCCCATTGTGCTAAGCACTGTACAAACATACAGCAATAGACAGTCCCTCCCCCAAAGCGCTTGCAACTAAAAATAAATTCTTGCTGCTTCTCTTCTCCCCCCACAATGCTGGCTTCCTCAGAAAGGCCCCCTACCCCTAACATGGCATCTAGTGGGGTTTCCTATGGAGTCTCTCTGGGCTAGAGGTCTGGTAGCAGTCAGAGGGGCAGGGTGAAGGTAAGGGGCAGATGAAACAGAAGAGACCTGAGGAGAATTTGGTGGATTGGCTAGAAATAGAGGAAGAGGGCTGGAGGGGTTACTGATAAAGCAGCTCTAGGAAGAGGGGCAGGCGGAGGGGAGAGAAGGGAGCGGTGGGAGAATGCAGAGGACAGGAAAGTTGCTATTCAGACTGGCAGACGTTGCAGCGTCTCACGCTGCGATTATAATGGCAGGGCACTTCATCCAACAGGTGCCAAAACAACGTCGTCTGTCTGTTACTTCCCTATAAATTTTGGGGTAAGGCCATTCGAGGTATTGCTGCCCATTTTTCCACACAGCCGTTAGTGCTAACCAGCCCCTGAATGGCTCCGGGAGCTGGTGTGGTGCAATTTGAGCACATCAGATGATTTGCTCTCTGCGTGTTACCCAAATTCAATTGACACACTTAATAGAAAGGGGAGAATACACCGAGGAGCAGAATTTTCCATTGTTCTACTAATTAAACTAAATTAGAACGTTTGTACTGAAAAGCCACCTGCTAGTTCCTATTTCCACGGTGATTTCATCAAATACAAAATGCCCTTCTTAGTGCCACATCCCCGTGACTCAGTTTACCCCAGAGACTGTCCTATGCAGCAGTGAGGTTTCTGCCATAGTGGTATGTGGCAGGATCCAATCAGGTATAACAGTGAGTCCCCTCTTGCTAGGGTCTTTCCTCTCACTATGACCTTTGGGCACGGGCTTTTCCAAAGTGCTCAGTGCGAACCCAACACACTGACGCTGATGGAAAGGCCCCGTTCACTTCGATGAGAGCAGAGTTAGACCTTGTGCTTTGAAAGAATCCAGGGGAAATGGAGCCCGGGCTGCACCCACAATGCGGGGCTGAAGCATGGCATCCCCTTCGGGGATCACAGGCTCTCTCCCACTCTCGTGCTGTGCTGGAGAGAGAGAGAGTAAATCACACAGAGTTCGGCCTTGGTGCTGCGCGTGCTCCCAGGTGTGCCAGCGTAGCTATGCTACTGGATGTACGGGGGGGGGGGGGGAGGGGGGGGGCAGGACACCCCCTTTCTACGCTCCTGTGCAGCCAGGAAATGTAGCTTGCCTTCTCTCCCCCACTGCTACCACTGCCTGCTTCCCTCCCCTCACTCCCAGGGCAGCTGGCCTCACCCACATTCAGGTTTCCTGCCCCATTTCCCCCTTGTGGGCCTCTTTTGTCCACCCAGGCTTCCTCAGCCTTTTCCTCTGCCCATGCAGGTCTTCTCTGCTTCTTCTTCCCACCGCCTAGGGCCTGCCTCCTTCGCCAGAATCCAGGTCTGCATGTAGCTGACTTGGGAATCCATCTGGCAGGGCCTGGGCAGACCCAAAATGTCCCTGGGCCAGGGCTGATTGCCCCAGGAGCAGAAGTTTCCTAGACTCCTTGTACAGCTGAGAGGAGGCTGGCAGGAGTGTGGGAAAGGGACAGCTACTGCTGCTCTGTGGCGGCTGAGGGGAAGCAATGCAGGCAGCAGCTTTCAGAGGCACCACCGCCCATTGCTGCCTGCAGCTGCCGATGAGCAGGCCGAGAGATGCATGGACTGATGGCGCTGGCGTGTAGAACAAACAGGAGATCTCTTTACCACGGGAATATTCTTCCATCCGGGGGGTGCATAATTCCCAGCACCCCGGGCTTTACGATGCCAGAGTTCAGCTGGCTTTGGCCAACAAATACTCATGGACTGGGCTCATATCAGACTAGGCTTCTAGAGCACAGCTCTCTATTAGCCATAATAACTCCAACAGCCCTTTCCTGCAGCCTGTGTGCGTTTGTACGCCGTTAACTTGATTTATGCTTCCTTTGATAAGGCCACAGCAGTCTCCGCTTTGAGGTGCGGATCAATCAATTTCTGAGGCTGCAAAGAACAGTTCTGAGGCAGATTTCATTCCAATGGCGATCAATGCGTTTCGGGCAGAGGCGCGACTTGAAAGGCTGTAATTCTACCAGCCAAGTGCTGAGCCAAGCCCGGCTTCACTCAAATGAATTTAGCAGGAGCAAGACTGAGGCAAGATTTGCAGTGCGTCCACTCTGCCGGTAAAGCACTGACCATTGTGCTACCGAGGCACCAGATCTTGCTTCTTGCTTTCCTCTTCCACGGGGGACTCCAGATTACCCCTCTGCTCCCTCGGAGTGAGTAGGTTTTCATGTCTTGCTTGTGCTCTCACCCTGGTGAGGCTTGGGCTCATTCTGGGCCCGAACCACAACATTATAACTCAAGGTACGTCTACACTGTGACTCTCGGAGCCCCGGTCAATGGACGTGGGCTCTTAGGGCTCAGGCTGAAGGGTATAACATTGGAGTGTAGATATTCAGATTTAGGCTGGAGCCTGAGCTCTGAGACCCAGCAAGAGGGGAAAGTCTAACAACCAAATGATTACGCTGCAATTGTATAGCCCTGCAGCCCAAGTCAGCTGACCCGGGCCAGCCGCGGATCTTTTATTGCAGTGTAAATGTGTCCTCAGGGCCTTTTGCTGAGAATGCTCCGCCTTACCTCTAAGAGACTCAGCACGGTCAACAAGTGAAGGTGTTTTGGTCGGTCCTAGCTGGGAAGGCCAGGCCCTTCTTATGTTGGGGGTTGGGTTAACCCTTGTTGAAGTTGGTGGGTGCAACAGGCAGCTTTGCTCAGGATAAATGTAAAATGCAATGGAGCTCCTGTATGAAATAGATAGTTGAAACAGCAGGGGCGTCTGCCTAAAAACACATACCACGTATGACACTGGAGTATAAGTTGGGCCGTGCAGCCTAAGGGGTTTTCCAGGGACTGATAAATGCAGGAGAGGGGGATCGATTGGATTGCAGGTCTGTGTCTGTATGAAAGAGAAAAACCACCACAAAAAGCCACAGAGAAGGCAGCACAATGCCAAGGACAGCCAGTGGAGGGTTTGTAATGTGGCCCAGAGGAAAACTAAGGGAGAGCTTTGGGGTAAAGTGCTGCCTGGAAAGAGGCTTGGAACCGTGAGCAAAGCAGCTGTCTCCTGCTGTTGGATTGCTACTGTGTTCAGTATGAGAAAGTGGGGAATACCCCACACAACATTGAGTAGTATGCCTCAGATTACACCAAAGGGCCTTTTATACTCACTGTAGCCTAGAAAGTATCACATTCGGCGATACCTGTGACTTAACCTTTGAAACACATGGAACAGAGTTAAACACGGGGCTAAAATGAAGCCAGCTGCAGCTACCAGTTCCCGGGGCTGGTTCTACACTGGCCGTATCAGACCCTAGAGCAGTTGGGGGCTGCTCTAATTCATGATGGCTGGTTGTGGCCCACAAGGGGCCATTTGCCAGCTGGGGATGGCCGATGTACTACCATGGCTGCTGTAGGCCCTCTTTCAGCAGGTCCTCTACATAGAAGACCCATCAAGGCGAGCTTGTGGCTTTCTGTTCCTGAGGCACAAACAGACTGCAGCCAGCCAGCCAATCTGGCCTCTAAAATTTCCTTATATTTCTAGATACTTTGTTCACGACCAAATATGAATGTTGAAAACACCAGTGAAGTGTTCCAGTTCTCTGGCTATTGTGACAGACCCAGACCAGTGGGGTTCAGGAGTCTGGTAGAGGGCAAATATACTGGTCACTGGATGAGTAGTTTTTTGTTCCCTGAGTGACCAGAGCAGGGGCTGCACTAGAGTAATCAGGAACCTGCTAGAACCAGTTAAGGCAGGCAGGCTAATTAGGACACCTGGAGCCAATTAAGAAGAAGCTTCTAGAATCAATTAAGGCAGGCTAATCAGGGCACCTGGGTTTTAAAAAGGAGCTCACTTCAGTTTGTGGTGTGAGTGTGAGGAGCTGGGAGCAAGAGGCGCAAGGAGCTGAGAGTGAGAGGGTGTGCTGCTGGAGGACTGAGGAGCACAAGTGTTATCAGACACCAGGAGGAAGGTCCTGTGGTGAGAATAAGGAAGGTGTTTGGAGGAGGCCATGGGGAAGTAGCCCAGGGAGTTGTAGCTGTCATGCAGCTGTTACAGGAGGCACTCTAGACAGCTGCAGTCCACAGGGCCCTGGGCTGGAACCCAGAGTAGAGGGCGGGCCCGGGTTCCCCCCAAACCTCCCAATTGACCCAGACTGTGGGTTCTCCCACAGGGGAAGGTCTCTGGGCTGTTCCCCAACCCACATGGTGAATCTCTGAGGCAAGAAAATCCGCCAATAAGCGCAGGACCCACCAAGATAGAGGAGGAACTTTGTCACACTATCTTAAAATGTTTATAGAACATCAGTCACCATAGTATCTAGGCACTGGATAGAATTAAGCTAGGTGCACGCTGTGGGCTAGGGGGTAATTCCCCTGCTAATCAAACTAGCAGGAGTATAAACAGCAGCGTAGCCGTGGTGGCACGGAGAGTGGCCAGGGAGGCACGGATGAGCTGAGCCGAGTACATACCCAGCAGGGTCAGGCGGGTTCACAGTCAGTGTGACTGTGCTGTCACTGCCAGTGCTACGACAGCTATGCTGCTATTTATACTCACCCTAGCTCGATGTGAACTAACGCAAGTATGCGTACATGAACGGGATATCACACCTCTCGCTTGTAGTGTAGACATACCCTCAGCTTCATAGATTCTAAGGCCAAAAGGCACCGTTGTGATCATCGAGTCTGACCTCCTGTAGAACACCGACCACAGAACTTCCCCCAAATAATCCCTAGAGCGGAGCATTTAGAACAACATCCCATCTGGATTTAAAAATACCAGTGATGGAGAAGGCATGGAATAAAAAAATAAAAAATATATGGAGATATACCTATCTCATAGAACTGGAAGGGACCCCAAAAGGCCATCAAGTCCAGCCCCCTGCCTTCACTAGCAGGACCAAGTACTGATTTTTGCCCCAGATCCCTAAGTGGCCCCCTCAAGGATTGAACTCACAATCCTGGGTTTAGCAGGTCAATGCTCAAACCACTGAGCTATCCCACCCTCTTTGATACACCACTGTCACTCCCCTTGTCCCAGTGCAACGGCATCCTGCCTTTGTAAGGAAAGGTAACAGTGGAAATCCAAAGTGCTACAACAAGCAACTCATGAAGTAGGAAAGGAGTTTGAATAAGCAGCTAAAATGTGCGCTGTGTTTCTCTTCGCTGTGACTGACGTGTTTTGCATTGAAGAACACGATGTTGTAATATTTTCTCTTGTTAAGAGAAGATTTTAAGTAGGGAATTTTGCTTTAAACATAAGTGAAAATTATGAACCTTTCTATGCAACATTATTCTCCTCACTGGCTTAATGAAAGGAATGGAAGGCTGGAATGTGTTAAGAAGGAGAACCATCATCACAACTGCAGCGTGCTTATGGTATCATCATGTCACTAAGCAGCTGCTGTCGAAGGAAGATGTATTGGCAAGAAGGAAGTTTATGCTGTTGTTACTGAAGTGAAACGAAGCAGCAAAGGGAGATCACAGAATTTTCTTACTTTCCCAGTTCCATCCTACCGCATGTAGTATTAAACATTGTATTTTGGATCAAGGCACAAAGTCATTCATTCACCGTAGATCTGAAGTCTGAGTTCAGGCTGAAACAGGCAGTGGTAGAGAGACACCTTAATCCAGGAAAGATTATCTTCTGCGTTAGTCTCAGATTAGGGTCTAGCCTCAATCCTTTCTAAAAGCACGGCTGATAAAAAAAAAAACTGTGGCTGACACGAAGATTGGTGGAGTGGTTAAATAATGAGGAGGACAGGGTAGTTGTACGGAGAGATCTGGATCACTTGGTGAGCTGGGCCCATTCAAATAAAACACATTGTAACACAGCCAAATGCAAAATGATACATCTAGGAACAAAGACCACAGGACATACAAAATGGGGGACTGCATCCTGGAAAGCAGTAGTGCTGGAAAGGACTTAGGGGTCATAAAGCGGACAAGCAACTCGGCATGAGGTACCAATGCAATGCTGTGGAAAAAAGGCCTAATGTGATCCTTGGGTGATTTGACCTCTGTATACGGCATTGGGATGACCAATAATGGAGCAATGCAGCCAGTTCTGGCGTCCACATTTTAAAAGGGATTTTGAAAAACTGGAGAAGATGCAGACAAGAACCACACACGTGATTCAAGGGCTGGAGAAAGTGAGAGAGTTAAAGAGCTAAATCTGTTTAGTTTATCGAAATGAAGAGTGAGCGTTGACTTGATTAGTGTGTATAAATCCCTTCAAGAGCAGAAAATACCAGGTACTAAGGGTCCCTTTAATCCAGTGGTTCCCAAACTGGGGTTCGGGAACCCCTGGGGGTTTGCAAAATGTTACAGGGGGTTCTCAGGAAAAAATTCCCTAATGGCAGACAGAGTTGTCCCACCAGCCTGGAGCCCCTGGACTTCCAAGAGCTAAGCAGATCAAAGCAAGCATATCTATCACACTGAGGAGATTTAAACTTCAAGACTCCTTATAAGAAATGGAAAGGATGGTGGATATTTTTTGCTGGTTTTAAAATTAAATAGGCAGCTTGTATTGTTTTTAAAATTATTATGAAGAACAAGTTTAAGCTTTGTTGTAACGTGCGTTGTTTGCCTGGACTGCTCAAGACCTGAATGCTTGTGTAGGAGGAACTCTTTGAGTTGGCTTCTTAAATACCTTCATGCTGTTTCACATCTGATACTCCTTGATGAAACATAGGAGCCTTGTCTTATAACAGACTTATTCAAAGTGATACAAGCTATGAAAGTGAGATCTTGGAAGAGTGTTGCCATTTTCATAATGTAATAAAAATACTGTAATGATAAATAATAATTAATAATAAAGAGTGTGTAATAAGCATGTCATAAAAACAAATTTTATGTTTCCAAGATCACTGCTCTTATAATTTATACTCAGGTAAAGGAGAAAATCCCTGGAAATATTCATTTTTAGGAGGGGGTTCGCGAGACTTGACATTTTAGTGAAAGGGGTTCACAGGTTGTTAAAGTTTGGGAACCACTGCTTTAATCTAACAGAGAAAGCAAGTACAAGAACCAATGGCTGGAAACTGAAGCCAGACAAATTCCAATTAGAATTCAGGCACAAATAATTAACAGCGTGGGTAAATTACCCATTGGAACAAACCACCAAGGGAAGTGGTATTACCAAAGGACATCTCTCGATGTCTTCAAATCAAAACTGGATGCCTTTCTGGAAGATCTGCATTAGCCATACACACGTTATTGGGCTCAATACAGCCGTAACTGGGTGTAAGGCAGAACGGCAGACTAGATTATCTAATACAGTGGTTCTCACATTGTGGGTCGGGACCCCAAAGTGGGTCACAACCCCCTTTGAATGGGGTTGCCAGGGCTGGCTTCAATTTGCTGGGGCCGAAGCCCGAGCCCCACAGCCGCAGCCGCAGCCCAAAGGCTTCAGCCCTGGGCAGCGGGGCTCAGGTTAGAGGCCCCCTGCCTGGGGTTGAAGCCCTTGAGCTTCAGCTTTGGCCCTCCTGCCCGGGGCAGTGGGGCTCAGGCTGGCTCAGGCTTTGGTCCCCCCCTCCTGGGGTGTGACGAAGTGGGGGTTTTTCTTGTTTTCTGTGGAGTTTTCAATGGTTTGCATGCGGAGGGGGTGGGACTCAGTTTCCCTGGGTGTTACTGGTTTAACGAGGTGAGGGGAGAGGGAATTTGTTTTGCAGAGGACCAGAGAGAGGACTTGGGGACCCAGCCAATGGCCTGGAGGATGGATACCGCAGCGACCGGTGACCTCGCGACCTGGTGACCTGGAGGCCCAGCTGAGGAGACGCAGCCGGTTCTGGCCAGTGGGCGAACAATGGGCTGCAGAGTGAGGACCCAGTGACCGAACCAGCCGGTTCCAGCCAGAGGACAGAAGCGAGGAGAGGAGGCCCCGGTTTACAACCCTGTTTACCTGGAGAGAAGACAATGGACAGAGGCGGGGCCTGGGGCCAGTGATCTCAGATGCCCAGCTGGGAAGCAGGGGGGCTCTGGGCTGGAGAGGGGGAGCAGGCAGAGCCCACCTGGATGCAGAGAGACTGGGGTGTGCTGGGCTGAGGGAGGCCAGACCTGAGGCCCTGAGAGTTTCCTGTGCTGTGTTCAATTCTCAATAAATCCTCCTGTTTTATGCTGGCTGAGAGTCACTCCGGTCTAGAGAACAGGGTTGCATCAACCCCTTTGGGGGTGGAGGCCCCGGGGGTCCAGAGTGAGTGGACTCCCTGAGGGGGCCCACGGCAGAGACAGACATGCTAAGGCTCAGAGAGGTGCAGCTCCAGGAGGTGGAGGGGCCTGACCCCGAGAGAGAGTGGACCCCCGAGAAGGGCTGTCGCCCTGAAAGGGGCACCCCCCACGGACTGCACGCGGCCAAGAGTGGGCACGATCTGTGAGTCCGTGATATGGGGTCATGAAGTAATTTTTGTTGTCAGAAGGGAGTTGCGGCGCAATGAAGTTTGACAACCCCTGATCTAATAGGATGGTCCCGTCTAGCCTTAAACTCAATGAATCTATTTCCACAGCCTACCTGCAGTCTGGAGAATCCAGCCAAAGGTCCAGAATGGGGGAACTGGGGTTGGGAAAGGGAGTTTACTGCTCAGCTGTTGAGTCAATGTAACCTTTAGAATCAGAATCACGTCTCTCTTCTCTCTCTCTCTTCTGACTCCCTTCCGTTGCTTGCCTCCCAATCAGTGGTTGGGCCATTAACCTCCTGTGGGTTCATCTCGGCCTTCTCCTTCTCCTCTCTTTTGTCAAGGCTGAGAAAGACTGCCCCGCAGTCTGCTGTGAGGAGAGCGGCTACTGCAGCTCAAATGTGGATTGGGAGTTGACCAGGGATATTTCTAATGCTGTTGGGGGAGCGAAAGTGTTTGCGCTCCTGATACTGGCTGTGTGGGGTGAAGAGTTTCTCCAGACGAGCAGCCAGATCCCACAGCTGGTGTCAACTGGAATAGCCCCATTGACTTCTGTAGAGTTCTTGAGGAAGTAGCATGTCTGGGGTTTCAGTGAAAGGCTTTATTTAACTCTCATATAAACAACATGACGGATGGCACCAGAAAAGTCCTAAAGTCCATTTGCCTCCAGGTGTCTTTCTGGACATGAAAGTAGCCTAGAAGACCCACAAAATGGCACTGTGCTACTACTTCACTGATTCTCCCCAGCTGAGGATCAGGCCCCGTTGGGTTGAGGAAGATTCAGGCCCTGCGAATGGTGCCGCACAAGTAGGCCTACAATTAGTAGAAGGCCACTATTGCTCATGAAAATAGTGTGAACCATTCTTGGATTCTTCTAGCAGCTCTAATATTATTAGCTACACTGCAGTTAGCCCCCTCTAGAGCTACCCAAAACAGTGAAGATTAAGTCTGTGTAAGTAGCTGAATACTCAGCTCAGTGGCAGGCCGGAATGAAACTGGAAAAGAAGTGATTTCATGCCAGCCCAAGGTGAAAATTAGGAAATTTTCAGAGAAATGAAGATGTCAGAAGGGTTTTGATTTGATCCAAACCTTTTGGTTCAAGTATGAAGGTTTGCAAACATGTTAAGTGTTGGTTTTTTTTAAATAAAGTTTAGAGAAATTACAAAATGAAATGTCTTTTCAAAACAGTAAGTTGAAAGATTTCGTTTTGCTGATGCTGAAATGGACTGTTTTGACATTTCCAATCCTCCCCACCTCCCCCCAATTGAAACCATTTGCCAAAAAGACCCAGATTTGTGCACTGTTTCAGTTGGCTCAAATCTGCATTTTTTGATGAAAAAAGTTCACACCATTTCCCCCCCTAGCTCTAGCTAAGACTAGTTTTCATGAGGTTTGGAATTCTTCGTGTTCTGAGGATTGTTTCTGTAACCATTTTTGTGCATAAATTTGTGCTGTCATCCTTTAAGCTTGACCAAGCCCAGACAGATCAAGATACACTGTCCTTTTCACGTCTTCTTAGCTGGGAACTCTCACTTGAGGTGTGTGAGTGGATCAAAGAATTTCATCACCAGAAGTGGAAAGGTCGAAAGATTAAAAGACAGCATGAATAACATAAGGGGAACTGATTACTTCATTGGTCAAGCAGGGAAGATGTCAGTGCCAATCACATTCTGTGAGGCTCTCCCGCAAAGCGACACAAGTGAAATGTATACTTTCTCTGTTGTGAACAATGATTTCACTAAGGAAAGTAGCACCGGGAGAAAGGAGAGAGAGTGAGAAGAAGAAATTGGAAGCTGTAAGTTAGTCAAGATTTATAGTGTGAAGTACCTGAGAATCTTCTGTTTCATTTTGATTTCTGGCATAGTCTCTGTGGCTGTTTCATATCTTGGTCCAAACTGAACACCAAACTATTTCCAGTTCTGTGATTGTGTGTGTTTAGTGGCTTTTGAAGTCACATTTGTGGACAAATCAGACATTACAATAGCACATATACCACTCATGGGGGGCAAGCATCATGAATGACAAATACCCTGGTGAGGCAATAATATTATAATATAGCCCATTGTGCAAGGCATTGTATTTGCCCTGTTATGAACCGTGCACCAGATTTGACATAACACAGTCTCAAATTCCTGAATGATTTGATTTTTCCTGTCTGACATGCGATGGGTTTGGCAACATGACAGTCAGGGCTGTTAATTAAAGGCTTGCTACTGTCCATTCTATCCCAACGAGCATAGTTGAAGGTGAAAATAAGCTGCCGGATGTCATAGCTCAAGGGCTGTTAATTTGGGTCACCAGCTTTAGTTTTGTTAACACTTTAGTCAGCTGGGGGGAAAAAACCTGGTTGCTTGTTCCAAAACTTTTGATCACCCGCAGGCAAAAAACCCAGACGTGTCTCATTCTTGTGCTTCTTGATGCAGGTCAACAAGATTTGCAAGACTTTAAAAGCACCCGTTCTTATTAAAAATAAAGATACAAATGGCAGAACATCTAATGAATTTGTTCCATGAAGCTACAGATGTTCCAAAATGAGAAATGCTCGGAAGAAATTCACAACAGAGCTACAAGAAAGTCTAATTAGGGGGACAAAGGAATGTTCTAATTTAGATCCAAACAGGAATGTCTTAATTATCAGAATCTCTCATTGATTAGTTTGTGAGGCTGTTCTGCTGGATGAAATTGAAGGATTTCATCTATGAAGCTGCACAAGCTTATTCTTCAGTTATTTCCTTGCTATTTCTTCATTAGCCCCCATGCCTGACACTCACAAAACTCCATTGTCTTGCCTGTGTCAAATACGCACTGAACTGGCTGGCACCAGCAAGACATGCAGTGCTATGAAATTTGCAGACATTTCTTGAAAGTACCTTGCTGCTTTTGTTCCAGGGAAGGTGCCACAAGATCTAAATTTAGCATTGCCAATGTACAGGGAAAGATTGCAATCACATGCACCTTTGTACTTACTTCAGTGTTAGCTGAATAGTAGAGAATAATGGGGAAACATTGTTTAATCAGCCTGGGAAATGGTTTTCTAGCACCGGCTTTTTGAAGCCTAGAAGAAGCCTCAGTCAGTGTGGTGTCGAGGTAGCTATACTTTCTCCATGCTAAAGCAGAGATTTAGTGTACCAGATAGCAGCCGGTCTTCCCTAAGAGGGACGCCTCTTGAGACAAACCAACAGTTTGAATTCCATTATGATAGCTTTATGGACCTGGGATGAGATCTTCCAAACTAACGGTGGCCATATTCTCCAAGGTTCTGGGGACCTGGGGCACCCGTTGACTTCACTGGGAATAGTGGGTACTCTACACTTCTCACAATCAGCCCGTGAGGTCTTATCTGCTCTGTGTGGACTTTATGACCCCATCACAGCTTCTGTGAGATTGCTAGCTGATATTTTTACACCGTCAAAAATGTGCTGGGGAGTTTATTGAATACACAAGAAGACATGTTCCCTGCCCTTAAGAGCTGGGTAGGACAGCAGGGCAAACCCCTATGCCAACAATTTCCAAACAACTGTTGTGCCGTATGTTGTGCAGTCATTGGCAGTAGCCCCCTGTAACAAAGGTGGCTGGATTCCAGTGGTGCTCAAATGAGCCATATCCTCGGCTGGTGCAAAATGGTGTAGCTCCACTGACTTGCACTGATTTATACTAGCTGAGGAGCTGGCCATTGGTTTGCAAAGTGATTTGGGATTCTTCAGGATGAAAGATGCTGTATAAGAGTTTGTTATTGCTGGAGCAGATTACCCCTTTTTATAGAATTCACATAAGACCCCAAACTTCTCCCTCATGGCAAGGATAATCCACCACCATGGTCCAGTCACCACTTGCTCCCTCCTTTACCTTTTTCTTTTTAATTGTCCAAAATGAGAGGTCACTTAGCCCATCAAACTTGACCAAGCAAAACAATTCCAATTGCCAGCTTCCTCTTATCTGTAAGAACATCTGAGTCTGGTATTAACCCAATTCTGTAACTTCGCCTGAAGCCTTGAACAACCTCAGGTCAATGGTTTGTTCAGACAAACTCAGCTTACCTCATTTCTGTGACTCTGTTGAGTAGCTTCTTTCAATACCACGGTTACAAATTAAGTTTATAACTAGATCTGTGTGAAGGATGGAAGTTCTGGTTCACCAAGGATTTCTAGATTTTCAGAAGAGCTCAGCACATCTGTTGTGGGGCTTTATCGCTTTACAAGCTTAGCCCTTACTGAGTGCCTGCCTGACCACTTAAACACCCACCCTCTCTCCTGCTACGGTTATTTGTGCTCTTTGGATGAATTACCTGCAGGGTTGGTTGTGCGCCGCTAGTGTGGGTGAGTGGACTACGGTACCAAACAACACTGCAATATTATTTTTTACGTGATTCTGGGGTAAGGGTGAAGAGGGTCTGAATTAGGTCCCCGCTGCTTTGGCTAGAATGTGACATGCGTACTTGTGTAACTGACATAGTTATCAATGGGACATGATCAGACAGAGAGACGAGAGCCCAGAGCATGTGCTCATCCACAAGATAACAAGTCCTCTATGAATGTGCGCACGCCGGAGCTCAACTGCATCTGTGTGAGATTCTAAATCGGAAGTACAGGGTGGGGGTGTATAAGGAATATTTTTAGATCCGGGCCATGAGTCCCTGAGAAAAAGCTACAGTTGGGTGCTTTCAGACCACTCCACCACATTCCAATTTTGCTGCTCGCTGCTATTGCAGCTTGCGCTCTTACACAAAAGCAATGCCTTCCGAGGGGAGCTCCTGCTGCACAGAGAAAATGACAATTTTTTGTTACAGGATAATACAGTGCATATGCCTCTGACCACAGTACAAACGTGTAACTACTACCCAGCCTGACACCCTCCTGCTAGCATAAACCAAGAAACAGATTACAGACACTGCTGTAAACTAGCAAAGGCTGCATGATGGCCGTGTATTTTTCTAGTGGGGAGACAACTAACTGACAACAGAGCACCAGCAAATGGAGGACACACAGCACTGATGTGCAATATTGTGATGGATAGGAGAGATTTACAATCTCCAGCGTCACATAGAGACTCGCTCTTGCCCACGAGCTCCGAGAGTCAGTAAGAATAAAGGAGACAAATGGCAGAGCACTGCGGGGGCAGAAATATTGACTGTACCTTCCAAGACGTGTAAAAAACAAACCATTCCCCACCCCCCATCCCCTTCAAACTCCTCAGTGTTTGGAGGGAGGAGCTGGCCGTTCGGGATCCCATATGGAGGGGCAGAAGCACAAGCTATATTCTTGCATTTTGGAGCACATAAAACGTGCAGCTAGTCTGGCGCCTCCTCCTGGTCGCTCTGGGGATTGGCTCATCAGGTCGATGCCCCTTCCCGTGGTTGTACACGGTCACTCCGTCTCTCTCCCTGGCCTGCAGCCCCTCTCTCAGTCCAGGAACCGCAGCAGCCTCTTCATGCCTCAGCCCTCTGGCCGGCTCGCTCGGTGCATTTCCCCAGCCAGGGTACCAAAGTCTTCCTTCAGCAGTCCTACGCCATCTTCCCATCCACCGCCTCAGAGTGCCACTCTCTCAGTGGCTGGCCGGGGAACCCAGGCCCTCTCCCTACTCTGGGCTCCAGCACAGGGACCTCTAGACCAGTGGTTCTCAAAGTCGGGCCGCCGCTTGTTGAGGGAAAGCCCCTGGCGGGCCGGGCCGGTTTGTTTACCTGCCCCGTCCGCAGGTTCGGCCGATCGTGGCTTCCACTGGCCACGCTTCGCCGCTCCAGGCCAATGGGGGCTGCGGGAAGCAAGGTGGGCTGAGGGATGTGCTGGCCGCCGCTTCCCGCAGCCCCCATTGGCCTGCAGCGGTGAACCACAGCCAGTGGAAGCCACGATCGGCCGAACCTGCGGACGCGACTGGTAAACAAACCAGCCCGGCCCGCCAGGGGCTTTCCCTGAACAAGCAGCGGACCCGCTTTGAGAACCACTGCTCTAGACAGTAGTTGAGGTCTTCTCCCTTCTAGACCGTATTACCTTTCCCTGAGCCCTCACCTACCTGCCTGGCCTCCCTCCTCTCTGGGTTTGGCAGCCCAAAACAAACTCCCTTCTCCCAGGGAGTGACTGCAGACTTTCCCCCTCTATTTCCAATTGCTTGTCTTTATAGTCCCAGCTCCTTCCTCCTCAGCTGGGCTCCCTCACTCAGTCAGGGAATAACTTGGCCACCTGATTCCCCTCAGCGGTGGCCTGTTGGGTTAATTAGCTCCCGTCTTTGTCTTCATTAACCCTTCCAGGGCAAGTGTGCTGTGAACATCCCATCACAGCCACCCATGAGGGTCTCTGGAGCAGAGTGGGAAGACAGGGCCAGGATGAGACCACCACACTAATGTCTAACCATGATTAGGGTAAAGGAAAGTGCATTAGTCTGTTGTGCTGCCTAAATTCCTTGTAATACATATTTTTTTTACTGCTCTAATCAGGCATGGGCTCAGAGTTACCCAGATAAGTAGGGTTAGCATTAAGTTGGTTTTAATCAGAGGAAATAAAGTCATTGGGCCAGGTTTGGCTGGTTCCAGCATGGCTGCACAAGAAGGCACCATAGGTACTTTTCCAGGGACTGCTCCCTGTTGTGCTTCCCCCCTGCCCCACTCCAGGATGTGAGCCAGCCCAAGGGGAGCAGAGCAACGTTCCTTCAGTCGTCTGCATCAGCCAGCGGAGCCGGCAGGCGTGTGCATGCTGCCTCCTACCAAGAACGGTGGAGAGGGGGTGTTGCTCCTTGCGTGCTCCGGCAGGTGGATGAAAGCCTTTCTGAGGCACAATTCCACCCAGAGCTTCTATCTAATGGACTTGTACAGACCCCATCGCCTGTTGACTTTGTCCCATGACCTGAGCTCAGGTCTTCAGGTAAATAGCCATTTATATCTCAGAAAGACTCAAGATACTTGCTAAATGAGCGCAAGTGAAACCAAAGCTATAATGCAAGGGGAAATAAGCAGAGACACAAACATTATTTTAGAATGGGCTTTGCAGTCAGCCTGAAGCCTAGTCTTTAGTTTGAGGCCTAGTGGTAGTTATAGTTAGCATAAATAGTTAGCATAGTTAGGCCAAACGAAAGTTAGCATTAGTGAGTATCCTTAGGTCGGAAGATTTAGCAGTATCTCTCTTGTGATAAACTGTCTAGACTGTAAAGGCTTTATTTAGCCAGACTTTTCACTGCATTGTATGGAGGCCCTTCTATCTGCACAAATGCTTATGACAATTGTCAGAACCCCCCAGATGGGTAGCAGGAGTGACCCAATATGGACAATGGGTTGAGACGTAATTACATAGGGTCTCGGAAATAGGTGGGTGTAAGAAATAGGTGCCCAAAAGGGAATCAAACCCAACCCTCAGTGGGACTTTGGGCTGGCAGATTGGTGACAACTTTAATGCTTCATCTCACCTTCAGGAGAAGCCCCAGTCCTGTGGATTGGTGAGCACACACAAAGCAGATTTGACTGTTACTCTTACCGTGGTTTTCTAGTTCTGTGAGTTTGCTTACATCAATCAGGGTATTAATCAAACTCATCTAGTCATCCCTCATTTTACTTATTCATCTCTATGTAGCCACCAAAGAACAAACCTGGTATTAGTGACAAATGCATTTTACATCCCAAATTAACTATAGGGCTACAAACCTCGACTCCCACGTGAAGGAGTGAAATGCCCTTATCCCCATTTTACCGATGGGAAACTGAGGCACAGAGCAACTAAGGGACTTGCCCATGATGGTGAAGCTTGCTCCTTCTCTTGTCTTTCAGTCAGGCAGTGTCACATTCGCCAGCTTTCCCCACAAAGTCTATTTTTAAGCCCCCCCCAATGGGCAGAATAGCCCATTGTTTTGCCCACTAATTAGACCTAATTTCCGACACACCAATTTTGGTTCATTGATTTACGGTCCTACACGTTTCTTGTTTACCTGGCGTGATTTTAACACAGTCCTTGAGTTATATCAGGAGGCCTTTTGGTTTGTAGTAATTCAGTGAGTTTTTGGTACCTTTTCCCATCAACAGATGTCCTTATAGTTTGTGACATGTGATGAACCTTCACTCACTTGCTCACTTCATCAGTTGCGCTCACAATTTGGGTAAATTTGTAGGCCCAGTTATTACAATATTCACAGCTACAAACAATAGGAGTGATGATTTGAACATATAAAGTGCTTTATAATGCTAAGTACTCTGAAGAAAAAAAAAAAATCAGTTCCTAGCAGTTCCTAATTGGGCACCCAAAATTAGCAGCTACTTTCAACCTTAATCTCTCTGTGCTCAGCTGCCATTTGTAAGAGCCTCCCTCATCGCACAGAGGTGTGGTGAGAATAATTTCATTAATATTTATGAAATGCTCAGATACTACAGTGACGAGCACCCGGGAAAAATCCACAAGCAAATTAACAATTCTGTCTTCAGAGCAGGGTTTGAATAATAGGCAGTAAATATGGCAGAAGCCACAAACTGAACACAGGGCCGGATTAATCTTTTGTGGGCCCCAGTGCCCGAACCGTGGATCTGCCCCCACTTGGCCTCTTCCCCCCCCGAGGCCCCAGCTGCACGCCACCCCTAGGCCCCACCCCCACTCAGCCTCTTCCCTGAGGCCCCGCCCACCGCTCGCACAGGGGGATGGGGGTGGAGAGGAGCGAGCAGGAGGCGCTAATGTAAACCCAGTACTGACTGAACAAACTATTGAATAGCTGCTTATTCAGTGAGCACCAGCCATCTTAGGCACTGAAGCACGGGTCCTGTGGGAAAGAGTGTAGGTCATCATCTAATTAAAGATTGTATCACAACGCATACACACTTGGGGGCTGAATTAAAGTTGCAAGGACAACCTTAATTCTGCCATTTCCTAAGTTTGGAGTGCTTGACTCGGCAACCTTACTTGTGCGTGTGTAATTTTATAGATAATATCGCTAAAACAGCAAAATTGCAAATCTCTCAACAATTAATACAGTTTACTGTGTGGTGACCAAACCAATAGCATTTCTGGTTGCCACTTGCAAGGATAAACATTTGAGAGAGACTCTTAACGATGTTCCTCAGGTAAAACGACTGCAATTAGCAAGCAGAAGGGGAGGAGATATGGCCTTTTGCCGACAGACATTTTCTAAGATACTTTACAAACTAACTAAAATTGTGTAAGTGATACAAAGGATCCCGTCTCTGGGAGATGTAATTAAGATAGTCAAGCAATCGAGGCCTTGGTGACACAGATTCTTCTCTTTTTAAGCTATTAATGCTTTCGGCATTGAAGAGCGATACCCATTTATAATTGCAGTTCAGGATAATCCGTTTGTGGAGGAGAATGGAGCAGTCCTGCAAAGGCAAAGCCGTCCCCACCCTGAAGCTGAGTGATCAGGTTGTGGTGTTAGTCATTACTGAAGATGGGCCTGGAGGTCCAATTAAAATGTGGGCCCC
The DNA here is from genome assembly GCF_028017835.1 of Emys orbicularis. Taxonomy (NCBI): domain Eukaryota; kingdom Metazoa; phylum Chordata; order Testudines; family Emydidae; genus Emys; species Emys orbicularis. The sequence goes on along the minus strand of NC_088686.1, from coordinate 6,096,003 downwards.
ACTGTGGTAAATGCTGTACAAACAACCCCAAAATGCTTACACTCTAAAGCAGACACGGCCTCTCCTCTCTGTTTTACAGATGGAGAACTGAGGCCCAGAGAGATGAAGTCACGCACAGAGTCCGCGGTAGACTTGGGACATGAACACAGGCCTTCCAAGTCCCCATCTTCTACCTAAACAACAAAGACTGCGCTCCCCCTCACGTCTCAGAGCTGCTCTTCATCAGCTCCTGTGTGCGCCAGGCTGCAACAGCGCCTGCACTGGCTGTGAAACTACCAGCTCGATCCTTTGGGCCCACATCGCATCCTGTGCCAAAAAACGTTTGGCTAGGCCCGAGGTTCGTGGCCACTGGTCCAAGTGGGATTAAGATGTAGGTTGTTTCATCCACACCAGGCCAGGTGACACTCCAGTGGAGTTGAGCCCCGACAGGCAGGACAGAGGAACACGTGTTTTTCCATAACTAGAAAGAGATTTTGCACACTGCGGCAGTGCCTAGAACTAGACCTGGAAAGTCAGAAGCAGAGTGAGATGCTCATTGATGGCTTCTAGTACCCAGCATGCACTTCCAGCTCAAAGCCATTGCAAACAGTGTTAGTGTTTGAGCTCTGGGGAAAGATCTGGGCTACCTTATCATGGGCACCTGGTTCTAGCCTACAGTTCCTCCTTATCCCAGCATAATATTACTAACGATTATTTCAATAGTGCCGTTTTACTTCTGTTGCCAAACACTACGATCTCAGTCTCTGAGGCATTCAGGAGAAAGTTCATATTAATTTAACCGGCCTCGGTATGGAAAGAATCTCACCGTAAATTTGTCATTGATTAAATCCATATTGATAGCACTGAAACAAAGAACGTTATCAGCAGCATGAATGTGCTATCAGATTAGTGCTGATTTCAACGACATAAAAGGAAAACAATAAGCATGTGAAAATGAAACCCTCGGGGATTCCTCATCTAGCATGCAACAAAACAAGGGAAAGTCTGTGCTCTGCTTGGACTTATGGGCATGCATTGAGGCTCTTAAAGGCGTTGGAAGAGAAATATGGTGCCTGTAGTTTTGACAGCAAAATTGAGTGGGGTCAGTTGTACCAAATGTTTTTGTCACATAAAAAAAATAAAGGAAATGCAGCGAGTCCACCTTTCCACCCCTATTACCTGCAGACAATAAGTCATGAGCAGCTACGAGAAGAGATGCTGCATGGCTCTGCTGAATCCAAAATGGCATGTCGTTAACACTGGCCATTTCCAGACCGCCAGTCAAATGGCTGCTTAGGAGGATGGGTACGCGTGTGCTCTGCAGCCTGCAAATGGTTAACGTCTCAGCATCATGGGCCAGACTGTGACGGGATCCTGCATAAGAAGTGGAGAATGTAAGCAGCCTCGCACCCTTGTACACCTGACGCATGGGTGAGTCCTAACTACAGTCCCTGCAAAGGCCACAGGACTGGGGGCATGTACCCATAAAAGCCTGAGAAGGCGCCGAGGGTAGGCAGGATGGTGCAGCAGGCATCCTCCCCCTGGCATGTCTGGGAGATCCAGGATGGGGGCAGTCTGGCTCTCCGGTGCCCCCTATTGCCCCCAGGGGCAGTCTGACTCTCCAGCGCCCCCTACTCAAGGATGTGGATAAAAGCCACAGCTGATCCCTTGTTAATGGAATGGTCAAATGTTAACCAGTGCTAAGGAAGCCTTCCCACGGTGCTGGCACATCCCAAAATCCGGGATTTTAGATTGGATCAGGGTAGGCTTCAGCCCAGGCAAAAGCCAGCCTGGTTCCCAACTGAAACAAACTAAACTCCATCATTAAGCGCCAACAGAAAAACAGTCATGGGGGCAGCAAACAGAACCAGTTTCAGGGAAATTTCACCCATGCCCGCAAATTTATCACACAAAGTCATGAGCGACGACATGTAACTGAGCCAGACTTACTACATACAGCTGGCTGCAAAGCTCAACCCTGCGTCACTGTACTGCTGCTATTCCTGTTCCTCCCTTACACCTTTTAGATCCCACGCCCGAAGAACACTGTTTTATTATTTGTATTACCCGGTGTCTAGGAATGGACCAGGACCCATTGCGCTAGGTGCTGTACAAACAGAACAAAAAGACAGTCCTTGTCCCCAAAGAAAATCCAATCTAAAGATAAGCCAAGAGACAACAGATGGATACAGACATGGGAGCACAGTGAGACAGCATTGGGCAGCTGTGATTGGCATTGGTCTCCCACGTATGCACAATGCGTGAGATTCCATGGACTTTAGTGAGGCCAGAGACTGCCGGCTCGTCAGAGCAGGGCTCTTAGTTGGTGGTTCGCATACTCTGCAATTGCAAAATGCTGGCTGTCCTTCCAATGCAATATAAATAATAACTGTTTCCTTACGCACAGCGCGTGAGTGACAGACAAGGCAATATCCTGGACAGACCTCATGGAATTAAAATAAACCTTATTGAATTAAGTGTAGTTCATTGTATTGAAAATGCAAATGGGTGTGTAATACTGGGGGGTTGCATAGAATTCATTCAGGAGCAAGGCAGGATGAATGCAATCTGTGGGAGGTATTAGGAATTGCAGAGGACTTTGTGGGGCAGCGCATGTGAAGTGGATTACCTTGGCAATATTTGGGGGTGAGGAGAATGCAAGTGATCCCCCTCCAACCCATCATCGTTTTGAAGCTTCACTTTGAGCAGGACCGACTGTGTGACGTCCTGTTTTTAAATCAGCTTCCCCTGCGTCTATCTCCTTCTCTGCTGGGTCCAAATATAACACACTGTCTACCCGTTCGCGGGCTCTTCAAAGAGCCAGACTGGAGAAGTGAGTGACTCTCTTACCCATGAGGGATTTTGCTTGGAGCAGAGGGGGTGATGAACTTGAAACGACTGGAAAAGTCTGGGGTGTGGTAGTGGACAGGGGAATTTGGAAGGACTGCTGCTGCCAGAGTTCAGATTGTAGTTGGGGTGACCACTGCTGAGGCCTGCGTGTAGGTTCTTTTACGGTTGAATATGTTTTTTTCTGTAATGCTTCTGCCTGACAAATAAAACGTCCTTGCTGAGAAAGAGCTGGGTGGTAATTTATGCCTATGGCAATTACATGGTGTCCATCCCTGAGGAGAAGAGAAGCAGGCCCCATCAGGCAGGCTGTCTTTTGCTGGGAATAACACAGCGTAGACAAGGAACTGCTTAGCCTGGGAATACCCCAGCCAGGAGGGAGAGAGACACGGGTCTCCGCGAGGGAGGCCATTCGTCCGGATTGAACCTGGACTGTCCTGGTTTTCTAAATTATCATCCCGTCTGTCAGACCCAAGAGAGGCGATGCCTGGGAAGCCAGAAGCCAGAGAGTGCGTTCCCTTGCAGGAACGCTGCTGGGGAAATACAGGTGCAGTGGCCCTGAGCTGTGATCATCTGTTTCACCATCTAGCAAGTAACAGCCGAAATAAGTCTAAGCACAGCAACGGCTGCCTCAAGCAGAAAATTCTTGAGGCTCAGACATTTTAATCCATTGCACCAGGACCACAATAAGGCCCTTGGTCAAAACACTGTTTTGAAAAACACCTTTCCACTGGCTCTGCTTTGCACCAGGGTAAGCAACCGGTGTGGGCTGCACAGTGGCAGAGAATTAGGTCCAATGGCTGTTTAAAAAAAAAGAAAAAAAATGTAGTTCATTTGTGTACATTCTTAAATCTGTTTCTTTTTCAGTTTCCCCCTCCTTTTGCCTTCATTGCACACACAGGTTTATTGCCAGAGGGCTGCTGGGAAAGTGGGAGTGTTTGTTTGGAGAAGAAAATTCATAAAGAATTAAATGAAATGTTTAACCAGACTGGGGAAAGGAGAAAATAAGACAGATTTTGGGCCTGGTTTATACAACTGTGCTAAGGACACACACACACATACACACGCAAAATTTAAAAAGGAGTGGGGGGCTTGTGGTCCAGGAACTGGACTGAGATTCAGGATATTTTGGTTTGCAAATATTGGATTTTTTGGTTTACTGGCAATTGTAAAAAAATGAAAACAAATTCATCCGGGGTCAAACAGCATGTCTTGCCCAAAATGAAATGTTTCCATTTGGTTTGGAGCTTTTCCCTTTTCACCTATTCTTTAAAAATAAAATTAAAGGTAATTTCAAAACAGAGTTGAAACATTTCATTTCAAAAATGTCCAAATGAAACATTCTTGTTAAAAAAAAAAAAAATCTCTCTCCTCCCCAACCAAAACAATTGGTCAAAAATAGACACTAATTTGTAAAGCATTTTGGTTGACTCAAAGCTGCACTTTTTGCCAAAAAATAGCGTTAGTCAAAAAGTTTCACCCAGCTCTACTCAGAAAACCTGGGTCCATTTCCCAATTCAGCCACGGACTCCCTGTGGACAAAGCACTTGATTTCTGTGCCTCAGTTTCCAATCGTCTGCCATTCTTTGCCGGTCTTGTTTATTTAGACTGTAAGCTCTTCCGAGCAGGAGTGCACCACCGACCACAACAGGCTCTCAGTTGGTGCCTCCAGACACTACTTTAACACAAAAAACCCCCAGAGGTGCCTATTTAAATGTGAATGTTAGGGGGTCAGGACATGGGTGGTCTTCCCTAGTGGTCACAACAGGCTTCTGGAGCAGGGAAGTGGAAGGAGGGACAGAATCAGAGTCAGAGGCCCGATACCAGAACCAAGAGACAAGCCTGAATCAGAGACAGGAATCAGAGCGGAAGGTCAGAACCAGCTTACCTGGAGGGCAGGACCAGGGCTGAGTCCAATGCAGGAGCAGAAGCTAACAGAACCGCAGGCAAAAGCCTTGAGCACCCTGCTGCTGCGGTGGTTAAGAGCAGGTCCGTTGATCCCTTGTCCAGTTAGGCAGTTTAGCCAATCAGGAGCTCAGCTGTGCTCATTAGCCGGCCGGGGGTTGAACTAGCAGATAAGCAGGAGAGCCGGTGGCCCTTTCCCCCACAGTGAATTCCCTTGAACGATCAGTTTGTAGCCGAGTTTTAAGATTACTTTTAGCTGTGCTTTAATGCTCTTGACAAATCCACACCTGCCTCCAAGAGAACACTGAAAGATTGGAGAGCCTTAATGTAAGTATAATTGCAGTTAGTCCAAGCACTGAAACCTATTCACAGTGGCTCAGTTAATCACAGGGAATGTAACTAATAAAGGTAAATAAGTGTTAGCCCTCCATTCTTGATAAATATGCACGTTAAGGCAGATGTGCCGGGCCTGGTTATTACATGGCTGAATGGTAGCTGCAGTTTGATTACAAAGCTGTAGTCAAAAGTGTATCATCTAAATAACTTATTAATAAATCCTGCGCCTCATCAGTTTTATGTGATTGAAATCACCGGAGAAGTAAAGTGTCCAAAGCTCCCTCTTTGCATGTGTCTTATCAACATCTGAAAGATACAGGGCTACGTTTTCTGCACAAGCTCCTGCCTCCGCTGACGTCAATGGCAGGACTTCCAAAGCCATCAGTGGGGCCAGGATTTCCCCCTTGATTTCTGCGATGGTTTCGGGAATCGCTCACTGCAGAGCTATGGACTCTCTGTATAACTACCCCTCAGCCTGTATTGAATCAGCCATTTGCTGACAGTGGTACGTCACAGGCCACATCTATACATGGGTCGGTGAGCCTGTGCGGCCGCTGACCACTGCCCGTGCTATCCCGGCCACAGTACAATTTTGAGCACACTAGCTCAGTGGCAATGTCCAGCAGTGGGAACGTGGCCAGATCTGTAACATCTTTCACCACAGTAGCCCTTGCACACCTGGGCATTTAAGCATGTGCCTAGCTTCGAATAGGTGAGTGACAGATCCTCTCAGGGACCCACCATCTTCTCAGTCTCCTGCTTTTCCCCACTGCTTGGTCTCCGATTTTTCCATAAGGTGGGTTATAAGGACTTCAGCTCTCTGGTGCTCCATGGATCACTACTGCCCAGTCCGGGACTCTTCTCCCTCCTGCCTTCTTGCTTGTATTGGGCTGTATCAGCTACGTGGTCCCTTCTCTCCCTGTCAGACTCCAGGGGACTGAAGGGATCTTACACTCTCTTGCTACCCTGTGTGAAGGGAGCAAGGGCTGTGACAATCCCGCTCATAGAGAGTTGGAAGTTCACCTCCCATGACTGTGTGGCTGCTCTCCAATAAGCTCAGATAGATACAGATACTCTGCAATCTCGCAGAAGCAAAGTTTCTCTTTTTAACATTAGCAGGTGACCACAAGAGTCTCAGCTCAGGGAACATCAGGGGGGAAAAACACTGGAGCAAGAAGTTAAAGTCTCATTTAAAAGTGACTGAGGAGGCAATCTCAGTCAGCATTCATCTGAATTTCATCTCCTGGCTTCTGCTTCAGAAACAGCTCGTTTTATCGGAGATTCCCATGCTCCAGCACGAGCCTTGCATCAGAGAATAACTGCACATCTCTTGTCCTGAATTTGAGCTGGCAGTGCCCAAGCTCATTACCAAAGTGACCTGCTGAGGTGGGAAGATGATAGACGAACATTTCACTGACCCTTTCGTTCTTCTGCATGGCCAGATATTGACCCTTATTATCACGGTGAGTAGAATAGGGTGGGGTTTATGGGAAACCAAACGGAGGAGAAAACCACCATAAAAAGTTTTAATAGGTGACATCGAAGCCTTGCACAATATAAACTGTTGGCAATTAGTATGTCTGTTTGCCTGAGCATCGGAGCTCCGTCTCTGCCAGTTGAGATCAAAACAATCACAAGGACCTGCATGAATTATAAGCTGTCTTTTAGATAGGCAACATTTGCAAGTGTTTCTTCGATGAGCAAGGATCTTTGATGTTATTCCATTTGACATACATTTCCCCAATTAGCTGGGTTATTTTAATTAAGTCATGACACGAAGCATCCTATTACTGGACTCATGCCACTTCCTATTAGTGTTAGCCTAAGAAATATGAAAATGTGCTTTTCTAAAAAAGAAACACATTTCTTCTTTTTAAATGGCATTTGTAGCATTCAAGCAACTGATTCCTCATCTTACTGTCTTGTTAGTGATTAGTGGATTGTGAAAAAATTCCCGTATAACCAGTCACAGAGGCATCCTCCGATACAGAGCTAACTGGCAGCTCTACCAAGCCATTCAGTACATTTCTGTAAGAAATTGATTCCCCCCCCACCTTCTCTGTCTAACATTTTTTGCCAGGCTCTCTGATTGTTGCCCAGGGATCAGACAGTATCGTTTTTCTGTGTCCAACCCTGCTCCCTGAAGCATTTCTCCAAATAGAACATGAGGTTCCTGGTGTCTGTGTTTCTCTCTCTCTGCTCAGAGATTTAGTCTTTCAAGGACACTGTAGGTGGCAAATAGCTGACTTTTAAGTTGTAAACTTGTATCTAAGGCCGGATGAGCCAGTTTGCATTAAAACTAACAAGCAAACAAACATTTTACCCAGAACTTGAAGTGAATTCATACCAAGCTTTTTTTTATTTTTTATAGTTAAAAATTGAGTTAACTTTTAAATATAGATATTCTTTATCTTTGTGCTCTTCCAGGTTCTAGCAAGAAGGGGAAACACAAGTGTCAAAATACGATGCCATATTTAAAGGATTGTAAATTACTTAGGGCTGGGAGTGTAGCGTTGCAAATCTCAGCTTTCAGAGAAAGAGAAGGGGTTGTGGAGAGAAACTTCAAAATGGAAAGCCAATGCACCCTAAAGGAACGCAAATCAGAAGGCAAATAAAGAGAACCCAGCATTTATTAGTTAAAAAACCCTCATAATTTTAAGCCAGTCTTATGATACAGTCTCCCACAGTATTCTTGCCAGCAAGTTAAAGAAGTATGTGCTGAATGAATGGACTATAAGGTGCATAGAAAGCTGGCTAGATCGTCGGGATCAACGGGTAGTGAACAATGGCTCCATGTCTAGCTGGCAGCCGGTATCAAGCGGAGTGCCCCAAGGGTCAGTCCTGGGACTGGTTTTGTTCAATATCTTCATTAATGATCTGGAGGATGGTGTGGACTGCTCCCTCAGCAAGTTTGCAGATGACACTAAACTGGGAGGAGTGGTAGATACACTGGAGGGTAGGTGTGACGTTGCACTCTATATGATTTTATAAAAATTTGATAATGAGGGAATATAATGTAACTGGAATATGCTTCATGCAAAAGGTCTCTTGTAAGGTATTATTACAACGCTTATTATCTACTGAGTGTTTTCATCCTATTTGTATAAAGGTATCACTCTTGTATCTGAAACTAGAAATATGAAATATAACTCTGAGGGCCTATTGTAATTATGCAAAGTGTGGGCCATTAATGGTGGTTTGGAATCTTAATGGCTCCCATCAACCAGGACAATTGACTGCATGGCTCTGTTTGCAGGCAGGCCTTCCTGTAAGTCAGGCTGAGAGGAATGAAGGCTTGGGGTCTTACAGTGACATGTGATCATGTCACATGAACTGGACTCCATCTTTAACCTGGTGATTTTCCGGTGGGGGGGTGGGTGGAAACCCAGAGGGACAAAGGATTCCCACCTTATGCAAAAGATATATAAATGGGTGGAACAGAACAGAGGAGGGGCCATCATGAAGAACCCCCTAGCTACCACCTGAGCTGGAGCAAGAGCTGTACCAGGGGAAAGAATTGTGCCCAGCCCTGGAAGGTGTCCAGTCTGAGGAAAAAACTTACTGAAGCATCTCCGAGGGTGAGATTATCTGTATTCAGTTTGATTAGACATAGATTTGCGCATTTTATTTTATTTTGCTTGATGACTTACTCTGTTCTGTCTGTTACTACTTGGAACCACTTAAATCCTACTTTCTGTATTTAATAAAATCACTTTTTACTTATTAATTAACTCAGAGTATGTATTAATACCTGGGGGAGCAAACAACTGTGCATATCTCTCTATCAGTGTTACAGAGGGCGAACAACTTATGAGTTTACCCTGTATAAGCTTTATACAGGGTAAAACAGATTTATTTGGGTTTAGACCCTATTGGGAGTTGGGCATCTAAGTGTTAAAGACAGGAACACTTCTCTGAGCTGCTTTCAGGTAAACCTGCAGCTTTGGGGCAAGTAATTCAGACCCTGGGTCTGTGTTGAAGCAGACGGGAGTGTCTGGCTCATCAAGACAGGGTGCTGGAGTCCTGAGCTGGCAGGGAAAGCAGGGGTAGAAGTAGTCTGGGCACATCGGGTGGCAGCTCCCAAGAGGGTTTCTGAGATCCAACCCATCACAGTAGGGATAGGATACAGAGGGACCTAGACAAATTAGAGGATTGGGCCAAAAGAAACCTGATGAAGTTCAACAAGGACAAGTGCAGAGTCCTGCACTTAGGACGGAAGAATCCCATGCACTGCTACAGACTAGGGACCGAATGGCTAGGCAGCAGTGCTGCAGAAAAAGACCTAGGGGTTACAGTGGACGAGAAGCTGGATATGAGTCGACAGTGTGCCCTTGTTGCCAAGAAGGCTAACGGCATTTTGGGCTGTATAAGTAGGGGCATTGGCAGCAGATCGAGGGACGTGATCATTCCCCTCTATTCGACATTGGTGAGGCCTCATCTGGAATACTGTGTCCAGTTTTGGGCCCCAAACTACAAGAAGGATGTTGAAAAATTGGAAAGAGTCCAGCGGAGGGCAACAAAAATGATTAGGGGGCTGGAGCACATGACTTATGAGGAGAGGCTGAAGGAACTGGGATTGTTTAGTCTGCAGAAGAGAAGAATGAGGGGGGATTTGACAGCTGCTTTCAACTACCAGAAAGGGGGTTCCAAAGAGGATGGATCTAGACTGTTCTCAGTGGTAGCAGATGACAGAACAAGGAGTAATGGTCTCAAGTTGCAGTGGGGGAGGTTTAGGTTGGATATTAGGAAAAACTTTTTCACTAGGAGGGTGGTGAAGCACTGGAATGGGTTACCTAGGGAGGTGGTGGAATCTCCATCCTTAGAGGTTTTTAAGGCCCAGCTTGACAAAGCCCTGGCTGGGATGATTTAGTTGGTGTTGGTCCTGCTTTGACTAGGGGGTTGGACTAGATAACCTCCTGAGGTCCCTTCAAACCCTGATATTCTATGATTCTGGGGGCCTGACTCAATGTTTTTGTCAATACTAGGACTCTTGCTATGTGTTTGTATAGTGCCCATCACAATGCGATCCTGACATTGGATGGAGCTACTAGGTCCTAGAATCATACAAATAATAATAAATAGAGGCTATTCTCATGACACCTCATGTGACTCAAACCAGGAAGTACTGGAAATCTCACGAGAAAGTCTCTTTTCATGAGATTTCCAGCCCAACATTGAAGATTTAAGGTCTAGATGTACATATGACTTTTTGGATGCTTCTCCAAAACAAAATCAGTCTTCAGACCTTTTGAATTTTGCTCATTAACAATTCCAACATTCTCAGAGCAAGACACAATTAAACCCTCACAGTTTTGCTTATATACATTCATTGTAATGTAGCAAGCACCTTTTTTCCTATAGGCAAAGATTATGAGTGTGAGTAGGCAGTCCCTGGTCTTACAGGGCGAGATCCTCAGCTTGTGTGAACTGGCAAAGTGCCATTGAAGTAAATGGAACTACAACAGTTTACACCAGTGTTACGCTCTGACGCGCCTACAAAAGCAATTTGAAAAACACAAGGAAATCGAAGCAAGACACACAGGGATTGGTCAATCACAACATGTAATAACCGTGAACCAGTTAAGTCAGCAAGTGTTTGAACAAAACATAACAGTCCAAATGGCAGGTATGTAGCAGCAGCAGCACACACACACACACACACACACACACACACACACACACACACACACACACACACACACACACACACACACACAGCAGTGGGAACACTGAGTTCAGGAACCAGGAAACAAACAGGACCAGGGAGGCAATACACACAACCCCCAGTCATCATAACCATCTGAGGCTCTGGTTTAGAATGGAGAATACCACTAGACATTAATGGCACTTAGTGTAGGTGGTTGGCTTACCTAGTCCATCATCAGGGGCACCCCTGTCTCATTATCCCTCAGGCTGCCCAGGCTGGTAGGAGAGTTTCTGCCTTAGTTTCCCCTCCAGCTGGTTGGGTGAATGGATGTACTTTAACTCTCTAGTGGAACCGTAAAGTCCTCCCCTTCCAGAGTGACAAGAAACAACACAATCCTTTACCCAGGGTCCCCCCTTGGTTTTCCCACCTGAATGTAGGGGATCTTCCTCCCCACTCCAGAATCCTCTGCCTTTGACACCCTAAATAAAAGAAGGTGCCTGCTCCAGGTCATGCCTCTTCTCCTATCCCAGATGTCAATCACTCTTCAATGGAAGATCACAGTCTATTTACTCCATTGAATTGCCGACCCTCCATCTATCAGGTCTTTCACAGGCTTCCTCCTAAATCATCATTTCCTGGGCTCTCCCCTATCTTCATGTCTTCAGGCATTCCTTCCCAGCATGCTTTGCTGCAGCCTACAATTCCCAGGGTCCCTCACAGAACTACAACTCCCAGAATTCCCTTGTTCCATACAGAACCAGGACAGGGTTCATGCTTGACCCTTGTCTCCCTTAAAGGACCAGCATGCCTTTGTGACAATTAGCTAATGGTAAAAAGATCTAAGGAAACATTTTAAAAGGGACCCACGGTGCCTTTCATTGCTCTGAAACAGCCACTACTCCCACGGGCACATGAAGGGTAACTATGGAAGAGTATGCCCAGAATTAGAGCTGGGTGGGTAAATCGTAATGAATAAATTATGCAAAATGTATGGCTCGATACCATGGTATTGAATACACTATAAATGGACTAGACTGTGTTTTTTATGAAGATTGCAGTGACATCATACTATCCTGTGGTCATTTTATCCTTTCTGAATGCAAGAGTTTAGTTAAGTGTTCAAATGCAAATACTAGGAAATGTGGAGTTGTGGCAAACATGTCGGGGGGGGTGTTGCATTTACATTCTTTTAGGGATGAGGTACTGTAATCCAAGAATTTGACCAAACTTCAGTCAGTCATTTTGTGTGTCTAGCCACTGTTAGCTGAAAACCAAATACCACAAAGCTAGGAATAATCGTTAGGGCTTTGAGAGGCAAACAGCTGCATGGTTTGCAGTTTTGCTAATCAGAATGGGAGGATGGGACAGAGTTAATGTGCCATGAGAATGGAAGGAATGTTTGGACAGGCAGCCTTGGTTTTAAGTGCCCCTCACATATAGGTTTTATTGTTGTTATGACTAGAAATGCTTTGATAAGAGATAATGAGTACTTTGCTCAAACTAGGAGAATTGGTGACCCACTAGGAGTTATGTGCTTTGTTTAAGTTAGCTACAAAAGATTAGGTAATAGTAAATACCTCAGAGCAGTTCCTGGAAGCAATCCTGGGAGTCTCTTCTCTGACCCCTACTCCCCAGTGGGAATGCGACTGGCCATCAGCGACCTGCTGTTACTCACTCAAAACTATCTCAGACCTTGGTAATTATGTCTTGGGGTGCTCTGAACGTATCACTAGAACAAAGATACACGTGCTTGGGACCTCATAAAAGAGTAGTGTTAGGTAAAAGTACTATGGTTTGTATCAATCAGATGGAGGAGCTGTGTCCCCATTGATTTATTCCTGACACTGCCTGGAAAACAGTTAAGTTACCACTGCTTTGGGTTCTGAAAACCCTAGTGTCCCCGTGCCTCAGTGGGTGACAACGGAGAATACCAGATTCAGGACAAACTGCTGAGAAATAGGGCAGACTCATCCTAAACTGGTGGTTATTCTATCATTAGAGATCCCCAGCCAATAACAAAAGTAAACTCCTGTCTCACCACACTGGTTAACAACAAGTCAAAAATGCAGTCTCCTTAGGCATTCCCGCCCTTATTTCACCACCCAGACACCAGACTTCATGTTAAACTGTTCCTGAAAACCAATTTAATCAAACAAAGGATTCTTCTCATCTCAAGAGGTCAGCCACATAGCCAGGTCAATATATAACTCAGATCTTACCCAATAATCATGCTACTGCCAACCCTTCAGTAACTAAAAAATCTAAAATGTATTAATAAAGAAAAGAAGAAGAGAGTTAAAAAGGTTAATAGATCATATATGTACAATGATTGTCATGTTCTTATATCAGGTTTGTAGCAGTGACATTTGTAAAGTCTCTGGTACCTTCAAAAAGATTGGAAGATCCTGGGTTTATAGTCAATATGCTCCTTTTAGTTGTAAATCCATTGTCCAGAGAATCAGAGCAGGAAAGAGGCAACATGGAGATATTTCAAGGGTCTTTGATACCCTCTGCCATGCCTTGGAATTTGACTGTCCCAAACAAAGCTCACAACACAGTTTGTGGAAAATCACTGCCACAAGATGGAGTCCAGAGTCACATGAACAAGTCACATGTCCTTACAAGGCTTGCTGACTCACAGGGACAGCCATTGGCCATATCTGTGCAAAGAAAACCAGCAAATGCTAAATTAAGGGGAAACTTTACCATTATTTGCTGAACAATTTCAGTGAATAGCTCTTGCTCTGTGGATGGTTTGCAAACAGTGTGTTGAAAGTATTCAGTATTCACAGTTCAGCTGTGTTGTTGCATACAAACTGTACATCACATGGGGTGTTTCTGTCCCCTGATTGGATGAGTGTAACTCTGAACATCAGGTGTCCAGGGGGAAACTCACATTTATGACTTCAGAATTTGCTTTCCATGAATATTCTCCTAAAATTGGCTGTTTCCAGGAATACTCCTGCCAATGCAATCATTTACTAGGAAATTCAAAGAAAGCAAATACACGAGGAGTGCAAACACTGACAAAGTGGATTTATTGAAAACACTGAACAAGTGTTTACAAAATATGTTCTGTAGTATTTGCCCAGTTGTGTTCACAAAAGAGCTGCTCAGAAAATGGAACTTCAACCCCTTGGGATATGCCAACATTATGACATTTCCTCTCATCCCAAATCAGGACCCAAAATGGAAATTTCAAAACTTACTACAGATGATAATATCAAAATATTTTATTTTGGAAAGATTTACACAATGTCAAAACATAATATAATCTATATATCTATATATAATATTAACATATTAATGTATGAGTGTATATATATATATATATATATACACACATACATCAATATTAAAATTAATTAAAGATTTTAAAACATTAAAAATTAAAATGAAATGAGAAAGTCAAAATGAAATACCTTATTTTGATGCAAGTTGTTTTAAAAAATATGGTGGAAACTTTGTTGAATATGACATGTTCCTGCAAACCATTTCAATCTCAACAAAATAGCATTTTTCAATTGAAAACCTCCATCAAATTTTTTCCCATCAGCTCTGTTTCACAATGGCCCAGGTTCTTTTATTCTTAATCACAATGAGTAGCACCTTACTCTGTGATTGATGCTATTGATTTCAATTTAACTATTCAAGGAGTAAAGATGAGCAAAGATATATATATACACTCATATTTCATATAAACCCAATATGGTTTATATGAAATATGCTTTTTGGGGTTGATCCTGCAAACACTTTCCTGTGCGAGTGAGTCACATTGACTTGATGAGACTACTGGTGTGAGCAAGAGTTACACATGTGAATAAGGTTTTGTAGGATTGTTCCAAACCTTTCATCTCTCAGTCCCTCTTTGGGACATAAAAACCGGATGGGGATTAGTAAAGTGAATCTATCTAAACTTTGCCATTTCCTTTAATAATAGTATCATCACCAACATTAAATGTAATAAAACCTATTTTATGTCTCAAGGTAATTTTTAAGGGAAACATAGTGGCTTAGAGGATCAAGCTTCTGTAAGGCAGAATAGCTCTACTGAAGTGAAGGGAACAATGAAGATTTACACAAGTTGAGGATCTGGCCCTTCGTATTTATCCTCCAGAATCTGGGGATGGGGAGAGATTGAAAATGGCAAATGACTAATACAGCAGTCAGTGTGAGTCTCCATCCATCTGCCCAATCTTCCATGTCTTATAATAACACATTAGTCATGGAGAAGAAATAACATTTAATTATATTATTTCTCCAGTTAATTTGCTCAGAGACTAATTCATTCATACAGAAATAGTGTGACACTGTCTATCCTGAAGAAATTAGATACAGCTCATGAATGTTGCAAAAGAATGATTTACCACTTGCCCTGAAATGTAATTTACTTATATGTGGTACCTTTTTATATATTTTGCAGTAAGTTCTTATTATATATCACATGTATTTTATGCACATAAGTTACAATTATTGTGATCTTTGGCCAGCCAGAGGGTCATAAATATAATGCTCATAGGTTTTCATAAAAGAGGAGACATTTGTTTGGGCACAGTCTAATTTTCATATGGTCCTTCCCAGAGTGAGAAGGTACATTAATAACCGAGTTCTCTGATGGAATTAATCATATTCCTGAAAGCAGTCCAATAGCTGCTCATGATATTCATGGCATCTCATTCATTTGTGAATGTCTCCATAGGAGTCACTTATTGGATACTGGCATTTTAGACAAGGAAAGTTGGCCAGGAGACATCTTCACTTTATAAGAGAATCCTTAATATTATGGACAGAGTTTGACATCTCATTTGGAGGGTGACACTTCTGGCAGAGAGCCATTTAATGTGAGGGGGGCATAGATTTCCCCCACCCCACCTTCCACTCTCAGGCATGCCCCTCCCCATCAGGAGTCTGACCCCCACCCCTGGTAATGAGCTCCTATACCCGCTCCCTCCAAATATGAGTGAGTGGCATTGTGACATGGTGCACAGGGGTCACAGCACCACTCAGGTTTGGATATTGGACCTTGGTGGTCCCCCTGGCTCTGTGGCCTATGCTTCATAAAAATATGACTGCTGGCTTTCATACTGAATTATGCTGTCAGTGCTGAGTTAAGCCCTTGAATAGGCAGGCAGTAGATTTCTACTCAGTAATTAGTTCAACAGCTGACACAACAATAGTCTGAAACAATATCTCCTTTGGATAAGTGACTTATTAAAAGACTATCATGGCATATCGTGAGTGCTTTACCAGGGGGTTGTGGCAGGAGTTAAGGCCCAAATGCATACTACTTACAAGAACATTATAGTGACAATCAAACACAATGTTAGAAAATCAACAGATGCAAAATGAAGGAGACCATTTACCATTATTTGCTGAATAATTTCTGCCACTAGCTCTTGCTCTGCAGATTGTTTGCAAACACCGTGCTGAAAGCAAATCCATTCTTCACAATATAGTTGCAGAAAATGGGACCCTCCAAAGTGACACTCTTCGGCACTGAAGATCATAAGCCCTTGTACTGTCAGTAACTGGGAATAATGTGTGGCTAACTCATTAGATGTAATTAGAAACTGGCTCCAAATCCACCAAGGGAGTGAGGCATTGCAATGGTGCCTAACTTCAAGGGTTAGGTACAAGTGACACTTTACTCCTGAGGGCATTCTGCGCCAAACAATTAAAAATTCTGTGCCCAATATTTTAAAATTCTGCAAATTGGGGAGCACAGGCCACTGGCTGCACAGAGGTGGGAGATCACTGTGCAGCTCCCCCGACCCCCGGGACATGGATTCAGCAGTGAGGCGCCACCCAACCCTGACACAGCGCTAGGACCAGGCCTGCCCCCGAAACACCCCAGGACCCTGCCCCTCTGCTCCAGGTGCACCAGCTGTGGGCAGGCAGGCTCAGCAAGGCAGGATCCAAGTGTGGAAGGGCTTAGTGTGGGGGGATCCAGGTATGGGTTCAGGCCTGGTCTACACTAAAAAGTTAGGTGGAAGGAAGCTGCCTTAAGTTGACCTGTTAATGTATGCGTCTACACAACCGGATCCTTTACATCGACCTAAGTTGCCTCTGATGTCGACTTCCGTAATCCACCTCTGCGAGAGGCGTAGCGCTTAGTTCGATTTTCATGGACCGACTTTGAGGTAGTGCAGACGCAGCGTTGGGTCATTCGACTTAATTGGCCTCCAGGTGGTGTCCCACAATGCTCATCTCTGACCGCTCTGGAGATCATTCTCAACTCTGCTGCACTGCAGCCAGGTACACAGGAAACAGCCCCTCCCCTGCTACAGCCCTGGGAACTTTTGATTTCCCATTTCCTGTGTGATCAGCATTGGGCGCGTGCCAGCTTGAGCACAGCTGATCATGGAGACTACCCGCCCCAAACACGCTCCAGCCTGGTCTGCAGAGGAGGTGGTGGATCTCATCGCTGTGTGGGGAGAAGAGTCTGTGCAGGCAGAGCTCTGATCCAGCAGAAGAAATGCTGACATCTATGCCAAGATTGCTTGTGGAATGGGGGAGAAAGGCTACCCAAGGGGCACACAGCAGTGCCGTGTAAAAATAAAAGAACTTCGCCAAGCATACCAGAAGGCAAGGGAAGCGAACAGTCGTTCTGGTGCTGAACCCCACACATGCCGGTTTTACAATGAGCTGCATGCAATTCTTGGGGGTGACCGTACCAGCACCCCCACAAGAAACGTGGACTCCTCATAGGAGTGTGAGTCTAGGGACAACAAGGAGGATGATATGGTGGATGAGGAAGAGGAGGAGAATAGGAGACAGACGAGCGATGGATACATTCTCCCCGAGAGCCAGGAAATACTTTTAAACCTGGAGCCCTGTGGGTTGCAGGAGATCATGGTGGCCAACCATGATGCCGGGGAAGGTACCTCTGGTTAGAATCAAAGTCCAGTTAAACTTTAGCGGGCACACTCATTTGGTGGTACTGCATGTTTACTGTGAAGAAAAAGCAAGGTGCTGTGGTTCTCTGCTTACAAGAGGCTGCTCCAGCTATGCAGAAGGTGGCCCCCGGAAAAGACTATTTACGTGGGCTGGGATAGCCCGGGAATCCTCCAAGGATATCTCTAGGGAACTTTCATGAAGGTACTCTGCAATCCTCTGCAGAAGGTTTCTGGGCAGGGCAGTCTTATTTCTTTCACCATGGTAGGACACTTTCCCACACAACTCCTGAATTAATTCTGCTGGCATCATTGCGGTACACAGCACAGCAGCATAAGGACCGGGTCTATACCCAGACGCTTGCAGCATCTCCTTCCTTTCTGCTTCTGTTACCCTCAGGAGACTGATATCACATAGGGTTGCCTAGGGGAAACGGGGGAAGGTCTCATTAAAAGTGCTCTTACACGGAAAAAAAGGGCATGTAGACCCACCCCCCAAAACCACGCGGCCACTAATGTGCCTTTACTGTGCTCGGCATGGGTCAGCAAGTCGTTTAAAGTGGCTGATAGAGGACTGAGGCCCCACATAAGAGATTCCGCAATTTGGGAATGAAAACGTTCCCCCCCGCCCCGTTCGTAAACAGCTTCCCGTGGTGCTATGGGGAAGGGCCATTGTTCCGCTAACTACCTCTGCTCCTGACATGAGCCTGACATAAACTTCATTAAAAGTGTGGTCACCCATGACCCGGGGCAGGGTGGGGGGATACTCACCCTGGCTGGAGAAGCAAAACAGGACAGTGAATGGTTACAGATTTTGATTATGGTATGGCTTACACCTAGTGTAATAAGGGTGTTTTGTTTTTTTTAATGAAAATGGCCTTGCTATGGAAACATTTTATTCATGTACGATGGCTCCTTTATTTTTTCCCCTGACTGACAGCTGGAAATGTGTCCTTCAGCGGGTCATCAACACCTGCAAGCAGACTTTCGCTGATTAGAAGGAGAAAGAGAACGCGGGAGGACATGTTCACTGAGATAATGAACGCCTCCAGGACATCTGACACCGAGCTGAGAGCATGGAGGATTTCACTGTCCGAGAAGTTAGACATGGAGATGGAGAGCAGGAAAGCTTCCAATGAGCGAGAGCATGCGGCGCAGGATGAGATGTTTCAGATTATGAGGGACCAAGCAGACAAGTTGCGGCGTCTGGTTGAACTGCAGGAACAGAAGCAGGAGGGTAGAGTCCCTCTGCAGACCCTGGTGGACAGCCAGCCAGCATCGCCTGGTGCAGAATTACCCTCCCCCAAGTGTTCCATGAGGCGTGTGTGAAAATTCCATTATCCCTTTCACTTAACTCGGGGGTGGGGGGTACAAGGAACAGCAGGCGCCATTCACAGACATTTGATGGTCTGGAATGCGGTGTTATGGAGCTGAAAATGTTTCTCCCGTTTCAACTTTGCAACCTCGTTTCCCGTAGGTTACCTTTTTTTCTGTTCCTCTCTTTACTTATGTTTCTTAATTAAAGTAAATGGATTCGAGAAATAAATGTTCTTTATTGAGTAGAAGCAGTGGGCTTGGGCAGAGGCTTGGCTTTACAGGGACAGTGATACAAGCCAGGTGAAGGTTTGGGAAAGCACAATGAAGACAAGCAGCTCACGTTACTGTGACTCATTATTGAAATGGCTTTTCAAAGCCTCGCGGATACGCAGCGCTCCTTGCTGTGCTCTTCTTATTGCCCTGGTGTCTGGCTGCTCAAAAAATGGCTGCCAGGCGATCTGCCTCAACTGCCCACCCCTGTGGAAAATGTCCCCCCTTTTTCACACATAATATGGAGCACACAGCAGGCAGTTATAACCATGGGGATGTTCTCCTCACTAAGGTCCAACCTTGTTAGTAGACTTCTCCAGCGCCCTTTCAAATGACCAAAGGCACATTCAACCATAATTCTGCACTTGCTAAGCCTATAGTTTAACCGTTCCTTGCTGCTGTCTAGACGGCCGATGTATGGCTTCATGATCCATGGGAGCAAGGGGTAGGCTGGGTTCCCCAGGATAACTATAGACATCTCAATGCCATCAATGTTAATTTTGTGGTCTGGAAAGAAAGTCCCGGATTGCAGGTTTTTGAACAGACCCGAGTTCCTAAAGATGCGCGCATCATGAACCTTTCCTGACCATCCTACGTTGATGTCGGTGAAATGCCCCCTGTGATCCACCAGCCCTTGCAACACCATTGAAAAGTATCCCTTTCGGTTTATGTACTCTTTGGCAAGGTGATCTGGTGCCAAGATGGGGATATGCGTTCCGTCTATCACCCCACTGTATTTAGGAAATGCAATCGCGGCAAAACCATTCACTATGTCCTGCAGATTTCCCAGACTCACTACCCTTCATAGCAGAAGTCGATTAATGGCTCTGTACACTTGGAGCACAGCAGCTCCCATGGTTGATTTACCTACTTCGAATTGGATTCCCCAGTAACTGTCTGGCGTTGCAAGCTTCCAAATAGCGATCGTCACTCACTTCTCCACTGTCAGAGTAGCTCTCAGTTTTGTGTTGCTGAACTGCAGGGCAGGGGAAAGTTCCTGAAAGGTGGCCTTCCACATTCGAAAGTCCTGCAGCCACTGCTCGTCATCCCATACCTGCAAAATGATGCGGTCCCACCAGGCAGAGCTTATTTCACGGGACCAGAAATGGCACTCCACAGAGTGCAGCTGTTCTGTGACTGCCAGCAGCAACTGTGAATTGTTTTTTTTTCAATGGCTTGTAGCAGGGCTGCTTGCAGGAAATTGGTATGTTCCGCATGGTGGGCCCTACTTCAGCTCTGGAAATACTGCAGGAGAAGGCGCGAGGTGTTTGAGATGCTCACAGCAAGAGTGCACAACTGAGCAGGCTCCATGCTTCCACAGCGGTTTTAAGGCACGAAAACCACTGGGTTGTTTGCCGTTGATATGAGAGAGGGAGCAAGTGCATCATGGGATGTCGACGCAATGTTCCCATTCTCCCCTGTGACAATGTTTTGCACAAACTTCCCAAAACACACTGCGGCAAGTTGCACTTTGAAATAGCTACCCACGATGCACTGCTTTGTGCCTCAATGCAGGTGCTGCTAATGAGAATGCGCTCCATTGAGACAATGAGCATGTTGTGGCCACACACAGTCGACTTCATTAATTCGGAGGCTCGAGGTCAAATTAGATAAAGTCAACTTAATTTTGTAGTGTAGACAAACCCTGAGAGGGCTCTGTGTGGGACAATCTGGGTGCAGACAGCTCAGTGGGGGATCCAGGTGTGTGTGTGTGTGTGGGATCTGGATGCACAGGGGCTTGTTGGGGGGTTCTGGGTGCAATGGTAATGGGACTCTTCAGGGGGGTCCAGATGAAGGTGGTTGGGGCTCATCGGGGGGAAGGGGGCAGGGCGTGGGGAGGATAGAGTTTGACAGAGGGATCTGAGTGTGGGGGGCTCAGCAGAGGGGTCCAGATGCTGGGGGAGTGGGGCTCAGTGGGGTGGGGATCCACGTGCAGCTGGTTGGGGCTTAGTAGGGTGGGGATCCAGGTGCAGGTGGCTCATTGGGGTGGTCCAAGTGCAGGGGGAGTGGGGCTAATCGGGATGGTCCAGGTGCAGGGGGAGTGGGGCTCATACGGGGGGTTCTGAGTGCAGGGGTGGTGAGGCTCAGCAGGAGGGTCTGGGTATGAGGCGGTCTGGATGCATGGGGGTTGGGCAGATGGGGAAGCAGCCCCCGGTACCATGATCCCTCTCCCTGCAGCTGAGGAGCGATGGGTGCAGGAAGCACATGGGAGGTGGTGGGGGGGAGAGTTTGCAGAGCTTCCTACAGTCAGGGGAGAAATCTGGGGGTGAGTCTCACATGGCCCCAGATGCCATGCAGGGGAAGAGGAAGTCCTGTCCTCCCCAGCCCAGCCGGGACTAGCAGCTGAGCCTGGTGCAGGGCAGGAGCCAGCAGCTGGGTCCTCCCCAGTCCCACTCTCTTCCCCACAGTGATTTACCTCTCTGCCGGCTGCCCTGGGCACCTGAAACATACTGCGGGGGATGGTCATATGACCGCTCTTGTGGCTTCCCTTTGCATCTCTGTCAAAAAAGTCATTTTTCTGTGGAGAAGCAAAGAAATCTGCGGGGGACATAAATTCTGCGCATGCGCAGTGGTGCAGATTTCCCCCAGGAGTAAAGTGAGATCCTCAGAACCCTTTCTCAGCTGCCACCTAACCATGGAGGTCCTTCTATGGATCTGGGCCTTAAGCAGGTAGGCCAAGATTGCGGGTCATGCACTGGAACTTATTACAATTAGCTAGAATCCTAGCCGTTGCATTCTGCTCTGATTTCAGGCTGCTGATTGAACGAGCTAGAATGTCAATGAGTGAAGTCTTTCTACCCTTAATTTAGATAGCCACAAAAGCATGGATCAAGATCTCTCTCTCTGAAAAGGAGAGAGAAAGAGCACATCCACATATTTATTAAGTAACAGAAGATTAACTTCCATGTTGAAGAAAGAAGGGCAACTAAAGCAAGACTAACCAATCTAAACTTCCAGGGCCATAGTCAATGGAGCTGTAACGCTTAAACCAGGGCTGAATTTGACTCTCGATTAATTTAAGCATGTGCATAAGTGCTGTGCTGAATAAGGATGGACTGCTGAATAGGGGCTTATGAGATATGACAGCTGTATCATGATCATCAGATTTTGAGAAAGAAGCAGCATATTTAACTTGATGCCTGGAACCAATAATTAATATTTAAGTTTTAGGAGTATTAAAGAGATACAAAAAGAATTGACATCTACGCCTCCATGTCCTCAAGACAAACTGATAAAACAGAAGAAGAGAAGGAATAATTAGGAATGAACTTCACATAAATCTGCATGTCATCTGCATAAGAACTGATCTCTTATCCATATCTTCAGATCATTTTGCTCAAAGGAAGCATGCAGAGGCTGAATTGTAATTAGCCCAACAAAGAACCCTTTGCAACATTAGAAGAAACATACCATCCGAGATCAATACGTATCATCTAACCCAACTGAGTGCAATGGCTGTCGAAGCTAGATGGATTCCAAATGATTTGGAGCAAATGCAAGATCCATTGCAGTGTAAGAAGCTAAAATATTCAGTCATAAAGAGATGGTGGCCTACCTGTTATCATGAACAGTGAGAAGTGGTGTTGTTCATATGCTGAAATATGATCAAACCACAGAATGAAAACATTCTCAAAGAGAACCATTTGACTACAGCTCATCCAGCCACTTTAAAAAGAAAGGGTAAATGAGGCATCAATCAATGCTGGAGAGTCCATCAGAATCGAATGGGTTGTTTTAAGAACTGGGGTTACGGGGACACATCTAATGGGGCTGGCGTTATGCCAGTGTTCAAAGTCAAATGCACAATCACAGTAATAAATGTGGCAGATCGTTGAAGGGTGTCAGTAGGGCAGGTCTCAAAAGTGTGTTGTGCTTGCATGACTTCATCAAGCACCATCAAAACTGCAAAACCTTGGCCCCAAATCAATTTGTGTAAGTAGGCTGCCCCTTGCCAGACTGAGATATGAGGGGCTAATTGGCCTTCAGGGCCCTCTTCCTTATCCACAAAGAAAAGGGCAAAGGAACATATATCAGAAGAAACATCTAATGTGTCCACTGCCATTAGGAAAGGGAAACCGAGCGGAGGTTATAGTTTCAGCTCTCTCCAACTATGAGCAATGGTAGTTGTGCAAATACCTCCACTACTTCCACACGTAGGGACCAGTAGATCATCCAGTCCGAACTCTGCATATCTATCAGACCCCCTTAAATTTCACCTGATTGACCCCTGTATTGAGCCCAATAACCTCTGTTGGACTAAAGCATCTTCCAGAAAAGCATCCACTCTTGATCTGAAGACAGCAAGAGATGGAAAATCTCCCCCTCCCTCACTTAAGAATCTGCTTAAGTTCTTTTCTTGAATCAGGGCCTAAAGGTTAAGTCCTGCTCCCATAGAAGTCAAAGCATGTTTTGTCAAGATAGGCACAACACGTCATCCCTTTGGGATTCTGGCACTGTCTCTAAAGCACAGAATTAGCTGTTCTGATTCATAGAATCATAGAATATGAGGGTTGGAAGGGACCTCAGGAGGTCATCTAGTCTTGGATCTGTCTCGAGAGGGACAGCAGATCCAGAGCAGGTGGGCCTGGCAGAGCTTGCTCCATATGAAACTCAGAGTGAGACATAAAAAGGAGACTAACAGAAGAACAGGGCTCAGTGCCAGAGAAAGCAGCAATGTTGTGTCAGGTTTGCCTACCCATTTTCATATATCAGTAGATGCCACTGATTTTGGCAGGTAACTCCTGAGCTGGGATTGTTCACATGTACCTGATGGGATGATCATCCCCTGTTTGAACCGAGATCTCCAGCACAGCTTTCGGAGAGGTAGTCACTAGATAGCTGTTACTCAGGAATCCTAAGTAGACCTCAAATGTTCAAATAAAAAAGGGCTACACAAATTTGAGACATGGCCCACGCACATGGTTACCAACATATCACTTACACGTGGTCCCTTTAGACATCACCTTCAGTCTGGCCCACTGAGTCGGACTGAATGACAGGGAGTGTCCGGGTGGGACAGTGACTGAGCTAGGGAGAGTCAAAGGCCAAACGGCTGCAAGAAAAAATCGGAATATAGCAAGAGAGCTAAATAGCAAGAGCCTCTCCACACTTTAGCATGCTCCTTCTCACACCTCCTTCTGGCTCCTGGGCACATCCGTTAAATCCTCAGAGATGCTCAGAAGACTGCGTAGGTTTAAGTAGCCCTAAGGAAGTCTGTTCTTGCTTAGATGGAATCATAGAATATCAGGGTTGGAAGAGACCTCAGGAGGTCATCTAGTCCAACCCCCTGCTCAAAGCAGGACCAATTCCCAACAAAATCATCCCAGCCAGGGCTTTGTCAAGCCGGGCCTTAAAAACCTCTAAGGAAGGAGACTCCACCACCTCCCTAGGTAACCCTAGGGTGACCAGATGACAGAGGTCAAATATCGGGATGCGGGGGGGAGCGGAGCAAAAAAAAAAAAACAAGCAGGCGGCGGAGCAAAACAAAAAAACAAAAAAACCTGCCGGAGCACAGGAAAAACTGAGAAATCACCGGCAGCTCCACGCCCCGCCCACCAGCTTGCCTCTGCTCTGTCTCCACCTCCCCCCTCGGGGAGGGAGGGGGGCAGAACGCAGAGTCCCCCCCCTGCCAGAGGGACCTGCCAGGGGGCCAGGTGAGTCCCAGGCAGTGCTAGCCTTACCTGGAGCGGCTCCCAGGAAGCATCCAGCGCCAGGCAGGTCCCGTCCCTCTGACTCCTAAGGTCGCGGGGGGCGGGTCGGGTCGAGGGGGGCGGGGGCTGGGGGGCTCGCTGCCGGCGCCTACAAGCCCCGCCCCTGCAGCACACAGTGGAGACCTACTCGCAGTCTCTGTGCGTGCCTGGGGAGTGGGGCTGCAGCACCCTGCAGGCTCCTGCCGGCCAGCGGGCGAGCGCCGGGAGTTCAGCTGCGCTGCCCCTGGGCCAGGAAGAAGAGGTGAGCGGCGCCGGCAGCGCCGGCTTGTGTCCTCCACCAGACGGTCCCCCTGATATCGGGACAAAGTGCGTCCCGACCGATGTAAGGTCGGGACGCGGGACAAGTCCCCTAAAATCGGGACTGTCCCGATAAAATCAGGACGTCTGGTCACCCTAGGTAACCCATACCCTCACTCAAAGCTAAAAGAGCACCAGGCTCCCATTTAGCAAAACACTTAAGCATGGGCCTAGTTCCCATTAATCACATTTTAAGTGCTTTGCTGAATCAGGTGCTAACTCAGTGGGCAGGCATCTAACTAACAGCACCTTGCACACCCTCTCGGAATTAGGCCTTTTTGGTTTTTTACTTGCAGACATGCCAGCTCTCGTGAATTTATCACAAGAGATGCAGTTTCTAAGTAAAATTAAGCCTCACTCTTGATCTCACGGTAGAACTCTCAAATGTCTGGATATTTTTCCAGCCATGGCTCCAGCTGTCGGCCAAGTGGGAGAGGGGACCCCACTGAAGCCCTCCCCCAGACCTGGGGAGGGTGAAGAACCCTAAGGGGCAGACGTGAGGCTGGGGGATGCAGGGGGGCTGAAGTGAGGAGGGTGGGGGCTGATGGGGGCTGTATTGATGATGGGTTCTGTACAGATAGGGTGAATGCTGGGAGGGTAAACTGAGGGTGATGGGGGGGTCGATGGGGGATGGGGGATTGAACTGAATGGAGGCTGAACTGAGGGGGGTTGGGTGGGGACAGAACTCATGGGGGTCTGGGGAACAGGATTAATTGCTGGGCAGGAGAGGGGTAGATGTGGGGTGAGAGCCCCTGTAGCAGGGGCCAAAATCTCCGTATCCCATAGATGTGGACACTGATTGTCACATGCACACACCCTGGGGATGGGCAGGGGGTTCAAAATCAAGAGACTGACCTATAATCTTTTTTTTTAAATGTCATGATTTTTGGGCCAATCTCATGATTTTTGGGGGTTCGACTTATGATTTTTGAGGAGGAGGGATAGCTCAGTGGTTTGAGCATTGGTCTGCTAAACTCAGGGTTATGACTTCAATCCTTGAAGAGACCATCTAGGGATCTCATGCAAAAATCTGTCGGGGACAGTACTTGTGAAGGCAGAAGACTGAACTCAATGACTTTTCAAGGTCCCTTCTATGTGATAGGTGTATCTCCATATAACTTTCAATATTCATAAATATTTTTTTGATTTAGCTGGGGATTGGTCCTGCTTTGAGCAGGGGGTTGGTCTAGATGACCTCCTGAGGTCCCTTCCAACCCTGATATTCTATGATTCTATGATCTTGTGACACTGGCAATATTGTAACTGGAACACCCTTCTGCCAGGTGTTGTCAGCTGCCAAAAGAGCTGGGTTCAATTTTCGAAGGGGTTCCTTAAAGATTTAACCAACACCGGCTTGTGCCCCCAACCAGAAACCCCGGGAAACTATATACCCCACCCTGGGAGCCCTGATGGGCAATTCTTCACCACTTCAAGCACTGATCCAGGGGTTACAACAAAGAGAATTTTACTGGGGTGGGGACAGAGGGGAAAACAACAACATGAATTTGGGAAAACCAGAAATTAACTTAAATTCTATCAGGTGAGATTCCAAGTCCCAGCCTCAGTCCTCCTTTGACTGGTGTGCTCTACCCACTTCCCTCTTCTTCAGCTTCCCACTCACAGTTAGGTACCTGGCCTCGAGAAGTCTAAGGAGTCTTAGCAGATCAATGCTGCCTGGGTTGTTCTGGGGGCTCTGCTACCTGACCCAGCAAGGGTGATTTCAGCTACAGTGTGGGCCTGCCTACCCAGCAATTAGAGCTCCTTGCTGCTCTCTCTGTGGCCTCAGTCCAAGCTGCCTAGTTCTGCACCATCAATCCCCTCCAAGCAGCTGCTACTGCCACTCTGAGCCATGCCTTGCCTCAGAGAACCTACCATCTTCAGCCTTGGAGTTGCTATCTGACACTATCTAGCTGTCTCAGCTCAGTTCTTATTAAAACATCTGTGGTACCTAAGCCCCTTGACAGATTCCTCCCCTCACCACCAGAGAGGCACTCCCAACAGGAGTCTCCGTCTCTGTCCCCCCGCTCCCCATTTGGTAGTGCTGCCCAGGCTAGCTTTCCCACCTGGGCCTGACAGCAGTCTTGGTCAGGGTGACCCAGGCACATTTGATGCCGAGTCTTTGTCCTCATATCTCCCAACATGTCAAACACATTGCATGGCCCCCAAACCCAAAATGTAAAAGTACTTGAGCCAAAATGCCCCAAATATCATGAAACTAAAATGCAAATGAGGCCTGGCTCATTCTGTCAAGTCTCCAGGCTGTCCAGCAGATGCCAGCAGAGAGCTGCCTTGCCCTTCTGCTCTTTTCCCATTTCACCTGCAGGTGGCAGCACTGAGCGCACTTCCCTCAGAGTCTTCAGGGCTTACATGATAAATTCAAACAATTAAACACAACCATTTGTTAAACTATTACCTGTACTCCTTTTATTAATGGTACAATCTATGTGGTGCATGTCCATGGAGCAAAATCCTCAGTACTAAACATCATTGGAATGTCTTATTATATACCAATTTCCTAACTCAAAAAGTGTCGCAACCTACACGGGGAAATTCTATATTAGACATCATCTTGCCTGATAAAGAGGAACTGAACAGAGAACTAAAAATTAATGGTAGCTTATGTACAAATGATCATGACTTGATCACATTTATAATGTGCAAACAGAATAAAGTGCAGACCAATGATATATATACTTGGTGGTTTAAGGGGACCAATTTCACAAAGCTGAAAACAATTATGAGCCAAGGCACTTGGTAGGAAGAATTTAATCAGAAAAAATGTGAAAGATAATTGGGATTGTTTAAGGACACATTACTAGATGGCCAAAAAGCCACAACGCCATTATTGAGGAAGAAAGCCATATTGGTTATTAAAATCTGACCTGGTTAAGAGGGGAAGTGAAGACATCTATAAAAATATATACATATATATAACGAATGAAATAAAGGTGAAGTTGATAGTAATGAATATAAATCAGAAGATAGGAATTGCAGGAAATTAATAAGGGAAGCAAAGGGACACAAGGAGAAATCTATAGCCAGCAGAGTTAAGGACAATAAGAAGGAGGTTTCTTAAGTATGTTAGGAACAAAATGAAGAAGTCTAACAATTGTATTGGTCCATTACTAGATGGAAATATTAGAACTATCAATAACATTGCCAAAAAGGCAGAAATGTTCAATAAATATTTCTGTTCTGTATTTGAGAAAAAAAACAAACAGATGATGGCCAAGTTTGCAGATGCTAAAAATTACTCAAGATAGCTAAGTCCAATGCAGACCGTGAAGTGTTACAAGGGGATCTCACTAAACTGGGTGACCGGGCAACAAAATGGCAGATGAAATTCAATGTGAATAAATGCAAAGTAAACATAAATTCCAATTACACCATATAAAATGATGAGGTCTATGTTAGCGGTTACCACTTAAGAATGATCTTGGAGTCATTGTGGATAATTCTGTGAAAAGATCCATTCAGTGTTCAGCAGCAGTAAAAAAAAATCCTAAAAATGTTAGGAACCATTAGGAAAGGGTTAGATAATAAGACAGTAACTATAATAATGCCACTATATAAATCCATGGTATGTCCATACCTTGAATACTGTGAGCAGTTCTGGTTGCCCCATCTGAAAAAAAAAGGTCTATTAGAATTGGAAAAGGTACAGAGAAGAACAACAAAATGTTAAGGGGTATGGAACAGCTTCCATATGAAGAGAGATTAAAAAGACTGGAACTGTTCAGCTTGGAAAAGAGATGACTAAGGGAGGATGTCACACTAGTCAATACAATCATGAATGGGCGGGGGGAGAAAGTGAACAAGGAAGTGTTATTTACCCTATCACATAACACAAGAACCAGGGGACACCCAATGAAGTTAATAGGCAGCAGGTTTCAAACATAAGGAAGCTCTTCTTCACACAACACAGTCAACTTGTGGAACTTGTGGCCAGAGGACGTTGTGAAGGCCAAAAGTATAACTGGGTTCAAAAGAAGAATTAGATAAGTTCATGAAGGATGGGTCCATCAATGGCTCTTAGCCACTATGGCTAATCCTCTGACTGCCAGATGCTGTGACTTGATGACAGGGAATGGTTCACTCAATAATTGCCCTGTTCTGTTCATCCCCCCTGAAGATCTGGCATTGGCCACTATTGGAAGACACGATACTGGGCGCTAGATGGACCTTTGGCCTGACACAGGATGGTCGTTCTTATATAATCTGATAACACTCTTTCCATTCCACTGGTATCTCAGGAGGAAGTTAAACAGCAGCTACTAACGTAAGATATTTTTAAATAAGCAGGTCTGGATAACTTGCATCCAAGAATTTTAGAAGATCTGGCTAAGGAGCTCATTGGACCATTAATGTTGATTCTCAATAAGTCTTGGAAAACTGGGGAAATTCAAAAAGACTGGAAGAAACTGAATGTTGTACCAATATTTAAAAATGGGAAGCAGGATGACTCTGGTAATTATAGGCCTGTCAGTCTGATATCAATCCTGGGCAGGGTAACCAAGCAGCTGCAATGGGACTAAAGAATTAAAGAAGGGTAATATGATTATTGCCAATCAATATGGGGTTATGGAAAATAGATCCTGTCAACCTTGATATCTTTTTCTGATGAGATTACAAGTTTGGATGATAAAGGTAGCTGTTGGTGTAATACACAGACTTCTGGAAGGCATTTGACTTGGTACTGCATGGCATTTTGATTAAAAATCCTGAAAGATAAAAAATTAATACGGCACACATTAAGTGGATTAAAAGATGGCTAATAGATAGGTCTCAAAATGTAATTGTAAATGAGGGAATCATTGAATGATTGTATTTCTAGTGGGATCCCACAGGGATCAGTTCTCAGTCCTACACTATTTAACATTTCTATGAAAGACCCGGAAGAAAAAATAAAATCATCACTGATAAAGTGTGCAGATGACACACAAATTAGGGGAAGTGATAAATAATGAGGACATGTCACTGATTCAGAGTGATCTGTATTGCTTGGTAAGTTGGGTGCAAAGCAAACAATATGGGTTTTAATATGGCTAAATGTAAACATATACATCAAGGAACAAAAAATGCTGGTCATACTTACATGATGGGGGACTCTATCCTGAGAAGCAGAGACTCTGAAGGAGATTTGGGGGTTGTGGTAGGGAATCACCTGAACATGAGCAACACTGTGGCCAAAAAGGCTAATGGGATCCCTTGGATGCATAAACAGGGGAATCAAGTAGAAGTGGAGAGGTTATTTTACCTCTGGTTTTGGCACAGGTGCAACCACTGCTGGAATCCTGTGTCCAGGTCTGATGTCCACAATTCAAGAAGAATGTTGAGGGGTCAGAGAAGAGCCACTAGATTGATCAAAAGGACTAGAAAACATGCCTTAGAGCAGTGGTCCCCAACCTTTTTCGTCTGGCAGGCACCAGACGACGAGCCACGGAGGACCATGGCGGCGGACGAGCATCCGCCGAAATGCCGCTGACAAGCGGTGTCATCGAGAGGCATCGCCGCCGAAATTCAGCGGCATTTCGGCGGATACTCATCCGCCGGTAGGGTGACCAGACGTCCCGATTTTATCGGGACTGTCCCGATATTTCCTTGTTTGTCCCGTGTCCCGACTGATGTGCGGTCGGGACACTGGACAAACAAGGAAATGCTCCGGAGCCCGGAAGTGCTCGCGCCCCGCCCCGACTCCGCCCCCTCCTCCCCCCATTGGCTCCTTCCCCAAATCCCCGCCTCTTCCCCAGGCTCACCATCCTCCTCCCTCCACAAGCGCTGGAGGGAGGCCCGGGAGACGCAGGGGAAGCGCGGGGCCGGGGTGAGTGAGAGTCCGGCCTGGCCCCGAGCAGGCAGGACTCAGTCGGGCGGTAGGGAGAGGAGGGGGGCGGCCCGCGGGGCCAGGCGGCGGCTGTTCTCCCCCCCTGGGCAGCAGGACTCGAGAGCAGCCGCTGCTGCAGCTCCCACTGCCGCGGGGGGAGGAAGCGGCCGATGGCCAAGCTCGGCGGCTGCGGCTCGGACGCCCGGGCCCGAACCCCCCGAGCCTGGGCCTGCTGCGGGGACCCAGCAGCGCTCACGCTGCGCCCAGCCCCTGGCCAGTCATGTCTGGGCTGCTGCCCAGCTGGTGCTATCCCAAGGCGGCCCCGGGGCGGAGGCATCGGCAGCCCAGCCCCGTTCGTTCCCCTGCGGGACCCGAGCGGGACAGGGGGGCTGGGGCCTGCTGCCCCCACTCCGGGGCCGCCGCAGGATAGCACCAGCTGGGCAGCAGCCCAGACATGACTGGCCAGGGGCTGGGCGCAGCGTGAGCGCTGCTGGGTCCCCGCAGCAGGCCCAGGCTCGGGGGGTTCGGGCCCGGGCGTCCGAGCCGCAGCCGCCGAGCTTGGCCATCGGCCGCTTCCTCCCCCCGCGGCAGTGGGAGCTGCAGCAGCGGCTGCTCTCGAGTCCCGCTGCCCAGAGGGGAGAACAGCTGCCGCCTGGCCCCACGGGCCACCCCCCTACTCTCCCTACCGCCCGACTGAGTCCTGCCTGCTCGAGGCCAGGCAGGACTCTCACTCACCCTGGCCCCGCGCTTCCCCTGCATCTCCCGGGCCTCCCTCCAGCGCTTGTGGAGGAAGGGTGGTTGGGTTTTTTTGCCCCGCCCGCCCCTGCCACGCCCTCCCCCCCCCCGCATCCCGATATTTGACTTGGGTGATCTGGTCACCCTATCCGCCGGCCAGTACGCGGGCACACTTAGACGCCCACGGGCACCGCGTTGGGGACCCCTGCCTTATAGTGATTGAGCTACTTGAGACTATGTATTTAGCTTAACAAAGAGTAGGTTAAGGGGTGACTTGATCACAGTCTATTAATACCTACATGGGGAACAAACATTCAATAATGAGCTCTTCAATCTAGCAGAGAAAGGTGTAACATGATCCAATGTCTGGAAGTTGTAGTTGGACTGGAAATAAGGTGTACTTTCACAGTTAAGAGTAATTAACCATAGGAACAACTTTGCCAAGGATTGTGGTGGATTCTCCATCACTGAAAGTTTTTAAAAATCAAGATTTGATATTTTTCTAAAAAAATCTGCTCTAGGAATTTTGGAGAAGTTCTGTGGTCTGTGTTATACAGGAGGTCACACTAGATGATCACAGTGGTCCTTTCTGGCCTCATAATCTACAAGTCAATAAGCATTTCTTATTAAGGGTGTTTGTGGGAGTAATATAAGAAAGTTTTGAGGCTTACTTTTCCCTTTCTACTGTGACTGTAAATCAGTAGTGTATTTGTCTGCTTTTATTGGCAGCGTCTGATATGGTGGCCTTGAGGTGTCCCCACTCCACACCTGCTGAACGTCTGGCCATGAATAGGAGGAGAAAGAAGCAATCTAGGGAGGATATGTTCTGTGATCTCCTCCAGACCACAACTGCCTCAGACTGTTGGCAAAGGGCTTGGAGGGCCCCTCATAACACCACCATGGAGTAAGACAGAGAATATAGAGAGTGGTTGCTGCAGGAGAGGCAAAATGACCGGGAGGCACAGAGGACCAGTAGGTGCAGTGGGAAATGTACCAGGATTTAATAGGTTTGCAGACCTTAGCTGACCTATAGGTTCCAAAGATCCCAGACTTTTTTGCAATCCATGAAGAACTCGGTGGCTGCTGCTCCCTACACTCCTTTCCATAGCATTCCACATGGCACTGTGCAGGACATCCTTACCCCTATCACTCCATGATGGGGCACAACAAGGAGAACCATAGCTAGGCATATTCCCAGCTGTGAAGACCACAGGTTGCTGGGTGTTTACCCAGCAACCACAACAGACTGCACTGAGCTACCATTTTCATACATGCACCTAAATGTTTACTGCTTACTTCCATTTTCACTTGGGATTGTAAACTGTGGTGCACCCTCTTAAGCGTTGGTAATATTTGAAAAAAACTTGTATGTGTTTGCTTGCACTTAAATTTTTTTGCACACAACAAAATCCTATTTTTAGAAAGTCAGAGGATCTTTATTTGTTCACGCCATGCATTTGCACACAGAGGGAAGCAAAGACCCAAGCATATTTGTAAGTGTACACCAAGCATTACAGAATTCATAGCAATGTATATTCTAAGGCACATAGGACAGACACTATTTCATGAAATCACAGAACTCTACTGTTTCTGACTGGTAAAATGCTCCTTTAAAGCCTCCCTCAGCTGCATAGCTCCATGGTTGGATCTTCTAATAGCCCTTGTGTCTGGCTGTTCACAGCTGATCAACCTCAGCCATCAGCTTTCCCCCTTTGCTTCACAGACATTGTGCAATACACAACATAAGCAAGGGAACCTTTGCCTTGCTCAGATCCAATCTAGTGAGTAAACAGCACCAGCATCCCTTCAATCTACCAGAAGCACATTCAACTGCCATCATGCACCTGCTATGCTGGTAGATGAATCTTTCCTTGGCGCCATCAAGGTGGTCAGCATAGAGCTTCACAAGTCAGGAGAGCAAGGGGTAGGCTGAGTCCCCCAGAATCACTATTGGCATTTCAACATCGCCCGTGGTAATCCAGCAGTCGAGAAAGAATATCCCCGTTTGCAGCTTTTGGAAAAGTCCCGTGTTCTTAAAGATGTTAGTGTCACGTACCTTCCCGAACCAGCCCACATTGATATCAGTGAAGCGTCCCCAGTGATCATGCACCGCCATTGATGTACTCACTGGTGAGGTGGGCTGGTGCCAGCATAGAGCGGTGCGTATGCAGTTCTCCCCATTGCAGTTCGGGAGCCCCATTGCTGCAAATCCATCCACTGTTCCCGCTACATTACTGTGAGGGGTGTTCACCCCACACCAGCCTTGTAAGGCTTAAGGAAGCTGAGAAAGGGCCAATTAGTGTGCCAGCCTCTCATGGGTAGCCTTAGGCTAGTGACGCAACCTCTGACTGGAGGATGAAGCTCAACTGAGAAGGTGTGGGCTGGGCTGGTATAAAGCCAGGAAGTTGGCAGTGAGAAAGTCTGCAGTCCCCCCACCGTCTGTGCATTAGAGAGGGCAGGTGGTAACCCAGCGAAAGAGTAGGACCCTGGGAGCCTGGCCCTGAGGGAGGGCATACCCTGAAGAGAGAAGGGTGAACATAAGAACATAAGAACATAAGAAAGGCCGTACTGGGTCAGACCAAAGGTCCATCTAGCCCAGTATCTGTCTACCGACAGTGGCCAATGCCAGGTGCCCCAGAGGGAGTGAACCTAACAGGCAATGATCAAGTGATCTCTCTCCTGCCATCCATCTCCATCCTCTGACGAACAGAGGCTAGGGACACCATTCTTACCCATCCTGGCTAATAGCCATTTATGGACTTAGCCACCATGAATTTATCCAGTCCCCTTTTAAACATTGTTATAGTCCTAGCCTTCACAACCTCCTCAGGTAAGGAGTTCCACAAGTTGACTGTGCGCTGCGTGAAGAAGAACTTCCTTTTATTTGTTTTAAACCTGCTGCCTATTAATTTCTTTTGGTGACCCCTAGTTCTTGTATTATGGGAATAAGTAAATAACTTTTCCTTATCCACTTTCTCAACATCACTCATGATTTTATATACCTCTATCATGTCCCCCCTTAGTCTTCTCTTTTCCAAACTGAAGAGTCCTAGCCTCTTTAATCTTTCCTCATATGGGACCCTCTCTAAACCCTTAATCATTTTAGTTGCTCTTTTCTGAACCTTTTCTAGTGCTAGAATATCTTTTTTGAGGTGAGGAGACCACATCTGTACACAGTATTCGAGATGTGGGCGAACCATGGATTTATATAAGGGCAATAATATATTCTCAGTCTTATTCTCTATCCCCTTTTTAATGATTCCTAACATCCTGTTTGCTTTTTTGACCGCCTCTGCACACTGCGTGGACATCTTTAGAGAACTATCCACGATGACGCCAAGATCTTTTTCCTGACTCGTTGTAGCTAAATTAGCCCCCATCATGTTGTATGTATAGTTGGGGTTATTTTTTCCAATGTGCATTACTTTACATTTATCCACATTAAATTTCATTTGCCATTTTGTTGCCCAATCACTTAGTTTTGTGAGATCTTTTTGAAGTTCTTCACAATCTGCTTTGGTCTTAACTATCTTGAGTAGTTTAGTATCATCTGCAAACTTTGCCACCTCACTGTTTACCCCTTTCTCCAGATCATTTATGAATAAATTGAATAGGATAGGTCCTAGGACTGACCCTTGGGGAACACCACTAGTTACCCCTCTCCATTCTGAGAATTTACCATTAATTCCTACCCTTTGTTCCCTGTCCTTTAACCAGTTCTCAATCCATGAAAGGACCTTCCCTTTTATCCCATGACAGCTTAATTTACGTAAGAGCCTTTGGTGAGGGACCTTGTCAAAGGCTTTCTGGAAATCTAAGTACACTATGTCCACCGGATCCCCCTTGTCCACATGTTTGTTGACCCCTTCAAAGAACTCTAATAGATTAGTAAGACACGATTTCCCTTTACAGAAACCATGTTGACTATTGCTCAAGAGTTTATGTTTTTCTATGTGTCTGACAATTTTGTTCTTTACTATTGTTTCAACTAATTTGCCCGGTACCGACGTTAGACTTACCGGTCTGTAATTGCCGGGATCACCCCTAGAGCCCTTTTTAAATATTGGCGTTACATTAGCTAACTTCCAGTCATTGGGTACCGAAGCCGATTTAAAGGACAGGTTACAAACCTTAGTTAATAGTTCCGCAACTTCACATTTGAGTTCTTTCAGAACTCTTGGGTGAATGCCATCTGGTCCCGGTGACTTGTTAATGTTGAGTTTATCAATTAATTCCAAAACCTCCTCTAGTGATACTTCAATCTGTGACAGTTCCTCAGATTTGTCACCTACAAAAGCCAGCTCAGGTTTGGGAATCTCCCTAACATCCTCAGCCGTGAAGACTGAAGCAAAGAATCCATTTAGTTTCTCCGCAATGACTTTATCATCTTTAAGCGCTCCTTTTGTATTTTCATCGTCAAGGGGCCCCACTGGTTGTTTAGCAGGCTTCCTGCTTCTGATGTACTTAAAAAACATTTTGTTATTACCTTTGGAGTTTTTGGCTAGCCGTTCTTCAAACTCCTCTTTGGCTTTTCTTATTACACTCTTGCACTTAAGTTGGCAGTGTTTGTGCTCCTTTCTATTTGCCTCACTAGGATTTGACTTCCACTTTTTAAAGGAAGTCTTTTTATCTCTCACTGCTTCTTTTACATGGTTGTTAAGCCACGGTGGCTCTTTTTTAGTTCTTTTACTGTTTTTCTTAATTTGGGGTATACATTGAAGTTGAGCCTCTATTATGGTGTCTTTAAAAAGGGCCCACGCAACTTGCAGGGATTTCACTTTAGTCACTGAACCTTTTAACTTTTGTCTAACTAACCCCCTCATTTTTGTATAGTTCCCCCTTTTGAAATTAAAGGCCACAGTGTTGGGCAGTTGAGGTGTTCTTCCCACCACAGGGATGTTGAATGCTATTGTATTATGGTCACTATTTCCAAGCGGTCCCGCTATAGTTACCTCTTGGACCAGCTCCTGCGCTCCACTCAGGATTAAATCTAGAGTCGCCTCTCCCCTTGTGGGTTCCCGTACTAGCTGTTCCATGAAGCAGTCATTTAAAGTATCGAGAAATTTTATCTCTGCATTTCGTCCTGAAGTGAAATGTTCCCAGTCAATATGGGGATAATTGAAATCCCCCACTATTATTGGGTTCTTAATTTTGATAGCCTCTCTAATTTCCCTTAGCATTTCATCATCACTATTACTGTCCTGGTCAGGTGGTCGATAATAGATCCCTAATGTTATATTTTTACTAGAGCATGAAATTTCTATCCATAGAGACTCTATGGAACCTGTGGATTCGCTTAAGATTTTTACTTCATTTGAATCTACACTTTCTTTAACATATAGTGCCACTCCTCCCCCTGCACGGCCTGTTCTGTCCTTCCGATATATTTTGTACCCCGGAATGATTGTGTCCCATTGATTGCTCTCAGTCCACCAGGTTTCTGTGATGGATGGAGAAGAAAGTCCGTGGGAGGTGAGTAGGAAGCAGCTCAGGGAGTGAGCAGCAAGGTTGGGGATTGAGAAGACCTCGGCTGCGTGTTGTAGGGAACCTGGGCTGGAACCCGGAGTAGTGGGTGGGACCGAGTTCTCCTATCCGCCACCGAAGGAGTGGCATTGCCTGGACAGCAGGTCCAGTGAGACTCGATACCCGGGAAGGGGAAACCACACAGTGACCTGGCCAGAGGGCCAAGAAACGAAGAAGAAGCTGCAGCTCGTGGAGTGATAGCAGGGCCACAGAGGGAACGAGAGGACAATGGGCTCTGAGACGGCAAGGGGAGGTGTCAGATCTGGATGAGAGAGCTAATTCCCAGAACAGCCAGGAGGAGGAGCCACTTGCAACGAGTGATTGTACCCCAGGACAACTACCCAGAGCCTCAGTCCTGTGTAGATCCTTAGTGGTCTTACACACTTGGATGATAATGGCCCCCACTGTGGATTTTCCAACTCCAAACTGCTTGCCCACTGACTGGAAACAATCCAGCATTGCAAGCTTCCAGAGTGTGGTCACCACTCACTTCTCCACGGTCAATGCAACTTTCATTTTGATGTCCCAGCACTGGAGGGCTGAGGCAAGCTCGGCACACCAGCTCAGGAACGTGGCCTTTCACATCTGAAAGTTCTGCAGCCACTGCTCAACATCCCAGGCCTGCATTACAATGTGATCCCACCAGTCAGTGCTCGTAGCTTGGGCCCAGAGGCAGCACTTCACCACGTGGAGCTGCTTCGTGAAAACCAGCAGTAACTTGGACTTTGTTTTCCTCTGTTTCTGTCAGCCAGGGACGGCTCCAGGCACCAGCGCAGGAAGCATGTGCTTGGGGCGGCCAATTGCAAGGGGTGGCACGTGAGGGTCCTTGGAGGCAATTTGGCGGCGGGTCCCTCAGTCTCTCTTGGAGGGAAGGACTGGCTGCCAAAGAATGAAGCGGCGTGGTAGAGCTGCTGCCGAAGTGCCGCCGATCGCGGCTTTTTTTTTTTTTTTCCTCTTCACCGCTTGGGGCGGCAGAAAAGCTGGAGCCGGCCCTGCTGTCAGCATCCTGTTATTGTGCTCAAACATCTCTGCATCATCCTAAGCGCGATCCTTGGTACTAGCAGGACTCCCTCAAACTGTGCAAATATTGGAGAATCGTGTGGTCTGTATTAGCAATGCACCAGAGAATTGTGCTGAGTGCTGCAGACTCCATGCTTCTGTCAGAGAGGGGGCAGAACTATTCGTTTTTAAAAAATGTTGTGAAAATTATGGGGTGTGAAAAATAGTATGGGATGTAGAAAGTGGCACTGGGGGAAGTTGGCCCCTCGCTCACAGAAATCCCTGGGCAACTCACTACTGCTCCACAAAGCATAGCAAAAGTGCCCCAGAAAGCATTGCACTGGAGGGCAGCATGGGGCACACTGGAACAGTTGTGCGGGGGGCACTGAACTTTACATTGACATTACATCAACCCAGACTCTCCTGGTGAGTACGCACAGCACCAGTGCAAGTAGCCAAGCGTGTGTCCACCCAAGTGAGATACAAACATTGGCGGCTGTACGCTAATGTAAGTGGCGTTGACCAAACTTTGTAGGGTAGCCATCTCCTGAATCAGAATGGGAGTTTCTTTATCTGAACCCATGGGAAGCCATGAGAAGCACAAGGAGCTGTTAGAGGTATTTCCCTTTCTCTTTAACATAACATCTGATAGAGGGGGATTGACGAGATCGTAAATATTCACTTTCTGGCTCCTCCCCACTCCTTCATAGGACCTCGTACCAAGAACCAGGCATGGACTGGAATGTTCCACCTCTTCTCAATGCTTTCTATAGAAAAGGTTGGAGACCTGGGAAGGGGGGGGCCAGGATTTACGTCGGTTCTTTAGTAAACTTTTTACAGGCTAAGGAACGGATGTGAGGATTGTAGCGGCAGAAGGAGCGGTGAAGGGTTTGGTGATGGGACGCTGCAGGTAGCAAAGCTGAACATAGAGCGGCAAAGACTCACTCGGTTCACATTGGGGCTACAGTGTGTCTGCTCATGACCCTTTGCAATAATATACACATGCTGTACCAATTGATGGTATCTCCATCCCGTGCAGATGGTCCTGCTCCAGCGAGAGATGCTAGTCTGGTAGAGCTCTTTCAGGGGTGGATTGTGCCTTCTTCACTGCCTCTTGATTCCCCTGTGAACGCGGCCCTGGTTCCTGTGGCCAACAAGGGTGTTATTCTCATTTAAGGCCAAATCCTTTGCCCATCTCCCAGCCCACATTACTGGGAAGGACACTAGGAAACTCTGCAAAGGCAAGGAGTGGAAGAATCCCCCCCTGCCAGGTGACCGTTTAGGAGCAGAGCCGCTGCTAAGCTACCCTAAGGTCTCTGGAATGTAAAGTGCAGATGTGAAACCTTTGCATAGCCCCCCTACGCTGCCCCCTGGCACAGTGCAATCACATCACTGCTGCTGTAGAGGGAGCCCTTCGCAACCACTAGAATAGGGAGGATTTTCCCTTAGTGTCTGTTCCATTTTGCATTGTAAGTGGAGCAAAAAGATTTGGTGATGCCTTTCAGTACCATTATGGAAACCAAGGCATCGGTTTCAGTAATGTGCCTCCATTTCTGGTTCAGGAGTTGTTTGTACATGGACCAGCGTTGGTATTAGACAGAGATTTTAAGCAGGCTCCTTTTACCTGTTGAGAACACTGGTCTTTAGCTATTGGTCACTTTGCTTTGTTGAACAAAGCTTTATCTTTGAGAAAAGGTCAGGGAGTGTGTTGGCTAATGACCCTTGAAATTAGAACTAGTCAAACACTATCCAGCTATTGAATTTTGCTGGTTTTCATCAAGGAATTTATTCCATGAATAATTTTCTTTGCTATCCGACCTGCTCCAGAGCTCCTGAGACACTATTGTTGAATAAATTATTGAATACATAACAGTTTTGGTCACTGCATTATTTATCCAATGACTATTTTATTCCGACA
The DNA here is from genome assembly GCF_028017835.1 of Emys orbicularis. Classification (NCBI taxonomy): domain Eukaryota; kingdom Metazoa; phylum Chordata; order Testudines; family Emydidae; genus Emys; species Emys orbicularis. The sequence continues at coordinate 6,055,805 of NC_088686.1, read as the reverse complement.
CCTGACCAGCTCTCCTAGAAAATGGCTCTTTCCTTTATGAACTTTTGAAAATTGCACGTTTACTCTTCAATGCACTTCTATTACCATTACCATAATAATAGCTCAGTATAGGACGAAGGTAAGTATTCAACATAGGAAAAGTATTAGTTGTGACATTATAGAAATGTAGGGTTAGATAGCGATCCCTTCGTGTTTTAAGCATTCTGATTTATAAACCGTTCCTCATTGTTTATCCTGCTTACATTAAGGTGAGTTATTTTATACATGTTCACAGTCTGTTTTTCCCTAAATAAGGGTCTTCATCAGGCATTTTATTTACTTACTTGTTCTTTGGCACTTCACATTAAACTGTGCTTCTGTTGCAAAGCTCTGGGGGCTTAGCAAGCAAGAAATGGCAGCGTACAGCAATCCCATTGGTGGACAGTAATTTCCATAGTGTAATCTGATTAGCAGAGCAGTATGACTTTCTCTCTGCCCTCACAGTTGTCATGTCAGACAGAGCCGAAGGAGAAGGCAGCCCCTTAGGAGCCATGCAGGAGGATATCCTGTAAGAAGGGAAACAATGTCCTCTGGTAAAAGCAAAAGGTGATATAGTAGGTGACAGGAAGGGGAACTAGCTAGTAGTATATCAAGGTATAACATGACACACCGAGGACGAGTAACCTGGTTATTATGGACACAGTGTGTCAGAAGTCAAATGTATCGAAAGAGAACTGCATCAAGAGGGCAGAGGGAACAGAAAACTCAAGCAACTCCCCTATCAGCTGCAAAACATCAGAAAGAGAAAAATTAGAAGAGATCCTGCCCCCAGCAAGAACAAAAGGGTGATGTAACCAAACCTCTCTAGCATAGGTATAAAGCAGGTTTGGGACTGACCCATGGTGCAGCAGTAATGTGAACTAGCACCTCTCTGGGGGGAGCTGCTACCTTGCTCTGCAGCATCTGAGCTTTCATTACAAAAAGTAAGTTATGGTTGCAAAGAAACCCTCAAAACTGGGAGCTGAGGGTAACTGCTGCAGAGATGTCGGGATGAGTCTTCAGGGAGTCTGGAATAAGAGCTCAGAGGTGTAAACTGACTCATTCATCTCCATGAGGGGTTATTGCAGCTGCCCAGTGATGATAATTTAAATGTCAACATTGCTAAGGATTTCAGTCCTCATGTAAGAAAGCAGCGGGAGGGGACAGATCTGCACAATTTACTATGAGCGAGGTCTCGCTTTGGTGCCACAAGTGGGCTGTGTCGGGGAGATGCCACCATCAAGGGTTCTCGCCCACCCCCAACCAAGAAGGATCTGAGCCCAGTGAAGCTGCACCATCACGCTTCGAACATCTGCATGATTCACTGGTCCAGCAGCCACTCTACTCAACCTTGCTTTAGGGTCCAGCTTGGGGGTTTTGGTCAAGACTCTGCCCGATGACACCATCATTGCTGAGCACTTTGAAATATCTGTGAGCCACACCATATTTTGGGGACTCCCACAGGCAAAGTTTATTTTGTGAACAGAGCTTGTAAAAGCACTTCCCCTATGTGCCCATTGTGACCGCTGGGCCATAAAGCAGTCATTAGTGCAGTCCTGTATGGGAAATGATTGGGCATCACTCTAAGACATTGAGGATTTCAAGCAGAAAGGTGCTGAGTACAGCGAGGCAAATAATGGCGTTTTAGGTTTGCTGGCAATTTTGAAAAATAGGAAAATAAATTTTAAAAAGTTATCTCCAGCTCAACCTAAAAATAATTGTTTTTCCAAAAATTTTGGTGAATCAAAATGTAAAAAATAAAATAATTGGGAGTCAAATGAAAGATTTCCTTTTGATTTTGATGTTTGCTTTTACATTTTTATTTTAAAAAAATAAAGGGAATTCCTAAATGTAAGTAATTTCAAATGCAAAACTCAATAAGTCTCATGTCAACGAATGTCTAAACAATGTTTTTTTTATTTATTTATCATTTTCTTTCCACCAAAAGAATTTGATGAAATTGACACAAATTTGCAACATGTTGCAGTGTTGTCCACACTGCATTCTTCACCAAAAAGAGTTTCGGTTGAAAAATGCCACCCAGCTGAAAGGCTGAATACTCACAGCTCCTATCAACTCCAGTGGGAGTTCAGCACCTCTTCAGATCAGGCCCTAGCATAGCAAAACGTCGCTCAGACCACAACCTTCCAGTTACACAGGGAAATACGAGGAGTTTGATAGACTTGTAATCCATCTAGGCTGCATAGGGACGGTGACAAATTCGCTAACGCTCAGTGGAGTCCTGGACATGATTTCTCATGATTTCTTGTCAGCTCTTTGATATTCATGGCTTTTAAACTTAATTTTTAATCATAAAACCCAACAGCTCAATTTTTAGAACCACATTTTCATTTTAACCATGGCACTAACATTTTTCTCCTTCTCCAAGACCAGGCTCAAAGTCAGAGATGTGTCTAAATGTATCACAAGATGCATCTAACATGTTTTCTTGCAATGTGTCCAAGATATCACTGTAACCTCTGTTGGATTCTTTGGGACAAATTCTGCCTTCATTGACACCTGATGCACTCAGGAGCATAAGTGTGTGTGTGTGTGTTTGTGTATGGGGTGGGGGGTCATCTGTGGTGGTGGTGCCTGTCCGAAATGAGGGCACTGCAGGTGCATGTGAAGGGGAATTTCCCATTAAAGCAATCTGGCTCTTGCATAAGCCACCCCAAAGCATCTAAAAGATGAAGTAATCGCCTCTCAGCACTCAACATTAACTTGTGTTCACCCCACGCTAGTTGTGCAGAGGGCTCAAGCATTGTAGGAAATATTACAACAATGACATCTCTTTATAGAGCTAGATCCTTGGCCCTTTTGCATCACCGCAATGGCACAAAACAGATTTGAAACTTCATGAGGGAAACAGCTGAAGATTCCCCAAACTAAAGGGAATCCCCATTTGGTGCAGGACTGGAGTCAAGGTCTGCATTTATAGGCCTTATCTTGCACATTTTTATTTACAGAATACCCACAAATTTTTACACCAAAACCTCCAATTAAATTAAACTTCTTGGTGCAAGTTATGACCTTTTAACCTGTATAGTCCTTGAAACACAACAGAAAAAGCCCCACCCCTGCCCCACATGGATTGTGGGATAGATGTGGAGAGATTTATCATGCTAAATCCTTGAGCAGTATCACTGTCTCAGGGGTCACTCTCCATTAGCGCTTCCTCCTGGCTGCTCTAGGGATTAGCTCCTTCCAGGTCTGATGTCCCATTCCATTGCTCCACTCTTGCCATGGCCCCACTCCCCCTCTGGAACTCTACCCACTTCTTCTTCGTACTTGGTTGCTCCCTCTTTATAGCTTTGCCCTCCTGCCAGGTCGCCATGTGATTTCCACCTTCCGGGGTATCAAAGCCTCTTCATACAAACTGTATCAGGCAGTCTTCCCATTCGTGGCCCAGAATGTGCCACTTCCACAGTGGGCATTAGGGGAGCCCAGGCCCACCTACTACTCCAGGTTCCCGCCCAAGGACCCTATGTGTGCATATGTAATGCCAATAGACCCTGGTCGTCGGCGGGCAGAATCGAACCAGAGACTTTTGGAGCTTAGTGCATGAGCCTCTACCGCATGAGCTAAAAGCCAACTGGCTGGTAGCTAAGGCTATAGAGCAGACTCATTTTATCTCTCTCTTAAGTGGTCTCGATGCCACTAGATGGGACCAGAGCACCACACCCAGAAGGTGTGTGGGTTACACCTACACAAACTTGTATATACATAGATATACATAGGTACCTGTGATGCTGGCAAACCACGTGCCAGTTTACGCCAAGGCCCCTAGGTCTTGGCTGAACACTGACATATCCACAGCTGGCACCAATCTGGCTGATGTGTGTTAATATTGTTAAAATAGGTATTAGAATTAGAAGATGATGTTTAGTGTTTAGACTTTATGACATGTTTGTAAGTTGCTGCCTGCATTAATCTCATTTATAATATCTGTATCCCATCTTCTAAGTCAATATTTAGGTGTTGAATAGAGTTAAGTATTTAATCCTTTGTAACTGGAAATCACCAGACAGGAAAGGGACATGAATAGCGTGAAATGCTGGCTTCCAACAGAAGGCGTTAGGTCCTGCCCAGCAGACAAGGCCCATTAACAGCAGACGAACTAGTGTGGAACATCAGAGGGCAAAAGCTTTTGCAGACTGCTCCCTTTCCCCCCTGCCCCCATGAAGAGGAGCCCTGCAAGTGAATTCCTCCCATCAGCTAAGTTTACAACTCAAAGCAGAAGGGGGGGACGAATAAAAAAACACTAAAAAGGAGGAACTCTTTCTCTGTGCTGCTTGGAGTCTCAAGGACAAGGTTTTCTAGGCATCAGCAAGAGATCCCCAGTGTTTACCCTGGGTTAGCCCTAAGGGACATATACAGCTTGCTTATTCTAGAAGCTTCTATTACCCTTTGAAACTTAAGTCTGTAACTCATTGGTGTGTCTATATTTAACCTGCTTAAACCTTTAAATAACTCTTGGATTTCCTTTTCCTAATTAATAAATCTTTAGACTGTTTGTTATAGGATTGGCTACAAGCATTGTCTTTGGTGAGAGATCTAGGGTGCAGTTGACCGGGGTAAGTAAGTGACTGGTCCTTTGGAACTGGCAGTAACATATTGTTATGATTTTTGGTGTAAGGGACCATCTATCACAAAGGCAGGTTGCCTAGGTGACAAGAGAGACTGGAGTGCCCCAGGGGACTGTCTGTGACTCCATGGTTACGCTGTTGTAGTGCCTGAGGAGTCCACAGTTGAAATCTAAGTATAGAAGTCACCGCCAGTTTGTGTCCTGGTTTGTAACAATCTGCCCTGAGGTTGACACTCACGAACCACTCCAGACAGCTGGACAGTACCTTTGTGTGTTTTTTTAGCTATACCTGGGCCTTACTTTCATTTAGGTTGAGGTCGCTTTATACCATCCTGGCACTGTAAAAGGGCCTTAGAGTGAATGTTAATGATATTATTTTACGGCCCTTTTACTCTCCCAGAGTGACAAAGAATGGAAAAGAGAATCAGGCCTCCATCTATGGGTTTTATCCTGCCACCCATTACCCCAGTATCTGAGCCCCTTCCACCTAAAATCAATACAATCCCCTAGTGGATTTCATGGAGTCACCAGGTCTTCCCCCTTTTTGGAGTAAAATCTTTGCTTGAGACAAAATTTCTTTTTGCTTTTTTACAGAATCAGATGAATTAATTTTTGTTTTAAGTTGATTAGTTTCAGGTGTTTGTTTTTTCAATACTCTCTCTCACGGTTAATAGGCAAGGAGAGACTGAAATAATCACCATACTAATTCTGTCCATGCCACTCAACATATGGTTCTCAGACCGTCTCTAACAGGAACTCCCAGAGAGTCGCTTCTTTATGAAGATTTGGCTTTGCAAACTAGGCAAACAGGTTAAGTAGTCAAGTTACAGAATTATCATCCGTGTGGTTCCCAAGAGCCTGAAGTGGAGTGGATAAGCCCGTGAAAGGCTGCATAATGAACCAGGCCAGGAATTCTCAGTCGCTTCACAAGCAGGCAGGCTCTCATTACTTCATCTCCACAGGGAGCTCTAATTGCAACCCTTGCAGTACTCTCCTTCAGTTCACTGACAGAATGCCAATTTCAAACAAGAACTAATTTATCAATGGCTGGAGTGGCTAAATAGAATATATTTCCTGTCATGTTCTAGGCTGCAGCTGTAGTGTTTCTAAAGTAGCTTTTGTTGTTCCCACAAATAATACGAGCTAGCAGAGTATTTTTGTAATAAGCAGGAAGCTCCTCCAGGCTTCCAGTCTTATTAGATAATAGTTGTTCTACATTAATCTAGTTTAATGAAGTCCCTGACCTTCTTTCGCAGTAGACTGATGACTAATTTACCAAATAAATCTTGCCTGGTGTCTTAATCCTATTTTATAAATAATCCCAATAACTCATGTATGAACACTCAGTTTAGGCCCTGCAAAAAAAAAAAAAAAAAAAAAAAAAGAGGAAGATTAATATGCATGGAGGCTAATACGCCAGGTAATTACATTGTGTAGTACTTAGGCCAATGACTGCAGTTCTGATTCATGAAGAAAATGGTACATAAGAAAGATACAAAGTGGAATATAAGGGTTACATAAATATTTATGTAGATCTCTTCAGAAAACCTGTACAGTCATAAAGTAACCAGGCACTGTGGAAAAGGTCTTATTTATGGTGCATTGCAAGAGATTTAGTAGGACTTTATTACAAAGTAAGAGTAATTAAATGTTTTAGAATCAAGGATGGAACAATATAAGTGAAATACATCTAAAAAGAAACATTTAATGGAATATATCAACGTATGTTTCTAAAGCACTTCATGGAAATGATTAAACCGTTTTTTATAGCTATACATAAAGGAAGAAGTCTGGGTAAGGTAGAGAACTGTGTGTTTGTATACTGGGAGAACTGGCAATGAATGCCTGGAACATGATGTGGAATTATTTATTATTATTACTATTTATTATTCATGAACATTCAAAGATATGCTAGACACTGCCTGAAACAAAGAGATAGTTCCTGACCTAAAGAGTGCATAGTCACCGTGGTCTACACTGGCATCGCTGAAACAAGAACAAATCATGCTAAATCTAATTTCCTTCTTTGACAAGGTTACTGGCATAGTAGAGAGGAAGGAAGATGCAGACATGATATATTTTTACTTTAATAAGGGTTTTGACATAGTCCCACATGACACGCTCATAAACAAACTAGGAAAATGTGGCAATTAAATTACAATAAGGTGGGTGCAAAACTGGATGAAAGATTGTTCCAGAACAGTAGTTATCAATGGTTCACTATCAGATTGGGAGAACATATCTAGTGGGGTACCAAAGAGTCTGTCCTGGGTCTGGTACTGTTCAACGTTTTCATTAATGAGTTGGACGATGGAGTGGAGAGGATGCTTATAAAATTGGCTCACAGCACCAACCTGGGAGGGGTTGCTAGCACTTTGGAGGGCAGGATTCGAATTCAAAACATCCTTGACAAATTGGTGAATATGTCTTAAATCAACTAGATGGAATTCAATACAGACAAGTGCAAAGTGCGACACTTAGGAAGAAAAAAATCTAATGCACAAGTACAAAAGGAGGAATAACTGGCTCGGTGGTAGCACTGCTGAAAAGTATCTGGGGGTTATAGCGGATGACAAACTGAATATCAGCCAACAATGAGATGCAGTTACCAAAAAGGCTAAGATTATTCTGGGATATATTAACAGGAGGGTCATATGTAACACATAGTGGTAATTGTTCCGCTCTACCTGGCACTGGTGAGGCCTCAGCTGGAGTGCTGTGTCCCATTTGGGGACCACACTTTAGGGAAGATGTGGACAAACCGGAAAGAGTCGAGAGGAGAGCAACAAAAGTGCTCAGAGGTTTAGAAAACTTGACTTAGGCGGAAAGGTTAAAAAACCAGGGCATGTTTAGTCTTGAGAAAAGAAGCCTGCAGGGAGACCTGATAACAGTTTTCAAATCGGTTAAGGGTCATGATAAAGAGGACTGTGATTGATTTGTTCTCCATGTTCACTGAAGAGAGAGTAAGAAGTAATGGGCTTACTCTGCAGCAAGGGAGATTTAGGCTAGATATTAGGATAGTCTTTTAAACTATAAGGGGTAGTTAAGGTCTCCAAGGGAGGCTATGGAATCCCCATCACTGGAGGTTTTTAAGAACTAATTATACAAACACCTGGCACGGATGGTCTAGGTTTACTGGGTCCTGCCTCAGTGCAGGGGGCTGGACTAGCTGAGTTCTCGAGGTCCTTTCCAGTCCAACATTTCTATAATTCTATGAAACGTGCATTACTTCACTCATGTGACTGCTCATGTGAGTAAAGTTAACGGTTTGCATGTGCTTAAATGCTGAGGTCTAAATATAGACAAGACCACTAATAAGGGCATAAGCGGACCAAAGAAAGAGAAGAAGAGATGTAGAACATGGATTTCAAGAACAGGATTATGCTGAGTAGGATGTTAGAGGATAGAGACTGTCTCTTCATCTGTGCTTGTACAGTGCCCAGCACAATGGGGCCTCAATCTTACTTGGATCCTTTGAGTGCTACCATAATATAAATGATAATGATCACCAACAACACTGGCACATACATAGCTTGGTGGTTGGCTTATGTTAGCTGCCTAGTTTATCAATAAACTAATTTCTCCTAGACAGCATGGCAGAAGTGAGTGTATGGGAGGGATCTGAAGGGAGGGAGATGCCAGGGAGATGGCTTGATGCCTCTGTTTAAGGAGGACATTGAGACCATATGGAAGAGGGCCTGGGAGGAAGGGGGAGAAGAAAACAGAGGGGCTGTCCAAGTTCATGTCTTAGACAGAGCAGAAGGGAAAAGTCAACATGCATCAGAGAAGAGGTCAGAGATGATACCAGTCAATTGAGGGCCTTCAAAGCTGGGACTTGATGTATAGTGCACTGAGGAAGAAATGGAGCTATTTGAAGGCAGAGAAGTGACAGGGCCAACACGAAGGACCAGAAAGGTGGTTTTGGCAGCAGCGGTTTGGACATTGCAGGGTAGCAAGGTTATGCAGAAGAAGAGAGAGGAGGAGGTTGCCGGGGCCAGTGCAGGAGATGATTGTGGTTTGTTTTTTGTGTGTTGTTCTCATTAAGAAAGCAGTTTGTACACAAAAATGTGACTAAGGGAAACAATTTTAAAAGTGCCAAAGTTCCATTGCCTTTAAGTGAGACATATGAGTCTAAGGCACAGAACCTCAAAGGTATTTAGGTGCCTAGCTCCCACTGATTTCAAATAGATGACTGACAACCTTTGAGACCAAATTTTCAAAACTTCCTTTGATATGTTTCCCTTGATGCACGTTGTACCATTAATGTTCTTTCATTATGTACCCTCCACAGCAGTTAGTGCCTGAACCAAAGCCCACTGAAGTCAAATGAAAGACTCTCATTGACTTCAACAGGCCAGGGATTAGGCCATTAGAAATCATGCAGGATCTGATTTTGCAACACACGACTAGTTAGGCATCACATGTAAAATCAGCAGAGGTGTTGGAACTGGGGTGCTGCTGCACCTCCTGGCTTGAAGTGGTTTCCATCATATCCAGGATTTACAGTTTGGTTCAATGGCCCCCACTATACAAATTGTTGCAGCACCCTTGAAAATCAATCAGTAAATGACAAGTCTTTACACGTGAAATGTAGTTTTCTTGCTACCTTGCTACCTAAGCTACACGTGTGCTTAACTAGTGATTGTAAACAGAGAATCATCGTTAAGCAGATAAGGTTTCTAGTGGGGTCCCACTGGGATCAGTTCTTGGTCCTATATTATTTCATGCTTTTACCAACGACCTGGAAGAAAACATCAAATCATCACTGATAAAGTTTGCAGATGACACAAAGATTGGTGGGGGGAGTGGTAAGTAACAAAGAGGACAGGTCACTGATACGGAGTGATCTGGGTGCAAACTATGCAATTTAATACAGCTAACTGTAAATGTGAACATCTAGGAACAAAGAATGTAGGCCATAGTTATAGGATAAGGGGACTCTCTCCTGGGAAGCAGGGACTCTGAAAAAGATTTGGAGGGTGTCGTGGATAATCAGCTGAACATGAGCTCCCAGCACAAAGCTGTGGCCAAAAGGACTAATGAGATCCTTGGAAACACAAACAGGGGAATCCCAAGTAAGATTAGAGAGGTTATTTTACCTCTGTCGTTGATACTGGTCCGACCGCTGCTGGATTATTGTGTCCAGTTTGGTGCCCACAATTCAAGAAGGATGTTGATAAATTGGAGAGGGTTCAGAGAAGAGCCACACGAGAAGAATTAAAGGATTAGAAAGCATCCCTTATAGTGATAAATAGATTAAGCTTCTTGAATCTAACTTGACAAACAGAAGGTTAAAGGGTGACTTGATCACAGTCCATAAGTATCTATATGGGGAACAAATATTTGATAATGGGCTCTTCAGTCTAGCTGACAACATAATCCAATGGCTGAAAGTTAAAGCTAGACAAATTCAGAAAAGGAGTACATTTTTAACAGTGTGGGTAATTAACCATTGGAACAATTTACAAGGCTCCATCACTACCAATTTTGAAATCAAAGCTAGATTTTTTTTTAAAAAGGTATGCCCTACTTGAAACAGATATTATTTTGGGGAAGTTCTATGGCCTGTTTTACACAGGAGGTCAGACTAGATGGTAACAATTATTCTTTCTGGTCTTGGAAATTTTGATTCTTTCCTTTTGAATTCAATGGATCCTCTCTTCTCTGTCAAATTATGTACATACATTATGTAGACATATAACTGCTGAGGCATTAGTGCCTTAGTTTGCCAGTGCAATTAAGAGTGCAGTGTCATCGGTGAATATTCCTCTCGAAATGATATACAGCCTGTGGTTTCCTTCATTGTCCTTCCTCTGTGTCTGTGCGAGTTGTTTTGCTTTAATATAAATATCATATACATTTAATCTCATGATCCTCTCTATTTCTGTCTTGCTGTATTATTATACTTTAAAAATAGATCTGTATTGTTTCTTGACTTTCTTATCACCACAACAGGCAGCCCCATTTTTCAAATGCATTAAGTTATGTATAGGTGACTTGCTATTCACAACAAACCTCTCCTTTATTTGTCCTTTCTTTATACAAATGTGTTGATCTTTGCATTTAAAAAAAATAACAGATAGTGAGACATTGCCCAGCGCTAATGTGTTTACTCAACCACACATTCATTTATATCAGACAACCTCGAAGAAGCAGGACGTGCGGTTCACATGGAAAAATGCACAACTGGTTTTTGGAAAGAAAAAAAAAAAAAGATTTTCTTAACAAACAGCGTATATTTGAAAAAAATAAATAATTCTCGGAACTAAATTTAAAAAGTAACTTTGTATGAACTCTTGAAACAAGAGAGGGGAAACTACCCTACACCTGACGACACCTTTTTTCATGGGTAGAGGTGAGCAGTATTGGTTTTGCATAGCTATGCACGTAACATACAATACTGGCACTGCAAATTTTTCATAGGTAAAAGAGAATGCAATGTTAATTTTAAAAAAATGACCTTGACAATGAACCATTGCACTTGAACCAGACTGAGGCTGGGGGATGGAGAAGAAGTTAGATTTGATGCTTTCAAAAACAACATGACATAAAATATACCGTGAACCCACCTTTTCAATTTGTCTACCTAAATTTGGGTATCCAGTTTGACAAATGGGCACTCACACTCATTTTAAATGCCTTCCCCAGGTAAAGGGTTAGGTGTTCTAACTTACATGCTGACATTTCCAAATTGGGTTGCCGTGCAATATAATTAGAGCTGTGTGGATAACTGATTTTTCAGTTCGCTGAAACCAGGGGGAAAAAAAAAAAAGATTCTTTTGGGCAGAACCCAAATGAAAATTTTTCAAGTTTTTCAGTTAACCAAAAGAGTGGAAAATAAATTTGGGGTTGAACAAAATATTTCCTTTAATTTGAGGTTTCCTACTCTTTAAAAAAAAAAAAGAAATATTCAAAACAAAAAGTTGTTTCAAACCAAAATAATGAAAATGTTTAATTTCAAGAATGTGGCAATGGAACATGTTTTATTTTTTCAGAATTTCTTTTGATCAAAAACCAAAAACAAGTATTCAACATACATTTGTGAAATGTTTCAGTCAACTAAAACCTGAGACTTCCATCGGAAATGTTTTTGCCTAGCTCTATAATTATAATACATGATTGGACTAGGTTATGATGCCTGAACTGCTTGTGAAGCCTTCTGTTCTTCAGGTGGAGATAACCTCAGAATTACTCAGACTTTCACAGTGAAAATGCTCCTTTATCTTAACAACACTGTTGGATATGCTGAAAACATTGCCAGACATGCTTTTATGATACTGCAATAGTGCTGCAAAGACAGAATGAAAGAATTTACTGCGCTGTTTCAGACTGGAAAATACAGCATGCTGATTAAAAAACATGAATGTGAGTGGGGGTGCTTAGCTAAGAACATTTACTAACAATGCTGTCTGTTTTACTTAGGTGCATTTTGTTAAAGAGAAATTCAGATTGTAGGTACTATTTTATCCTGACAAATATAGGACAGGTTCAGTATTGGTGTCATGATGCACTGTTATTTTAATGGTGATTTGTCCTTTATATAGTAGGTGCCACAAGTACTCCTGTTATTTTTACCTTCCAGTATTCATTTTAGGATAGTTATAAGAACCTTCGGATACTATCTGGCTTCCTTAAGGAAAAATTATGGCTTCTATGGGAAACTTATGGCCATACCTAACAATAATTATTTTGGAAATCTTGAGAAATAAATGTTGCAATAAAGCAAGGCTTCAGTCTGCTATGCTTACATAACAAACGTTCAAAATATCTGTGCACAATTTACTAACCCAGCCCCCGGCTTGCATTTGCAGGGAATTCTAGTAGTAGAGATCAGCTTTTAGTAAAGGAACGGGAAAGACACAAAGCTTACTGCAATTTATATCCCAATAACGACTCACAACCAGATTCTCAGCTGCTGTAAATCAGGGTTGTTCCAATGCCACTGATTTACACCAGTGGAGGATCTGTAAATAATGCAGTTTCTGCAGATGATGGGTTTAGGACATAGCCTTGTTGATTTTGCTCAGGTATGCTGATGCAATGTCAGAGATCTCTCTCTCTCTCGCTTAGGGTTTCGTCCTGCATGTGACATTCTGCTATGGAACAGATGCAAAAAGGCCCGGCAATAACATTGTGCATCCACCCTTTGCACGGTGCATGCAGAGAGAGGCTTCCACCTAGCACAGAGGGCACAAGAACATCCGTAAGTAAATGCCGGCACTGAAATAAGTGCGGCTGGGTAAGGAGAAAAGTGAAAGTGTGCTCAAGCTCCACAAAGAGGTTCTGAGGTAGCTTTAAATTACAGCTAAGCCCTAAGTGTATTTTACTGTGCTCCTCATGTGGCAGAAATCTCTTGCCATTGAAAGAAGTTGCAAGTTACTCCAATGACGTTCTCTAATCATATAGGATTAGGTGCGGATTCTCTGGTTCACTACGTCCAGGTTGCACTGTGTAGGTGGTACAAAGTTGACTTAAATGGCTGGGGGTAGCCAGTGGAGAATACCCCCTCTGTAGGGGAACCTCTCCGGTGGCACAAAGCTACCTCTGCACCAGCCACCCTTTCAACTTATGGGTGGCTGAGAATCAAGGGGCCACAACCAGCTTTCTAAATGCTCCATTTTCCAACTACTCTATTCCCACCTGAACTCTACTCAGGCAGGCAGGAACACCTGACCTATACTGAACGAATGGTTTGATTTCCCCTTCTCAAATGTTCCAGAAACACTCTGCTGCTTTGCCTTAAGCCATCTGACCTTCTGAAGCCTTTCAATATACTGTCTATGCACTTGCCCACTCATGAACTCTGCATTGGACGCCTGAGATGGCTAGAAAAAACCACAACACCGGTTAAAGAGCTGGTTTGCCCTGAACATCACTTTTGACGCTGGCCAGCGTTATTTCATGGTTTCCTTGGGCTTCCCCCCAATTGTTTGCTGTATCTACCTGTTGTCTATAGTTTTACACCTAGATTGGGGAAAAGATTTCCTTCCTTTGTTATATGTTTTGTAGCATCATGGGGCTCTGGCTTCTAGGTGTTCCTGTAATACACATTATTATATTTATTAATACACTCTGGGTTAAAATACACTACTTTTTTTGTTAACCAGCTTTCACAAAAGTAGGAATAAATACATAACAATACAATTGCTCCCTTTTCTGTTACAAAGCACTTATGTTTGATTAGCAATACATCAGCAGCACCATATAGTATAGAACAGTATAAAGCCCCAAGGTAGCTAGATACTTCCTTCTCCAATCTACACTTCTATCTATATGTGCAATTCCAAGTACACAAAAGACGGATTTTCTTCTCTATCCCTCACAATCAATGGCTAAAGATATTTCTTCACTGGTTGGAATCGCACATCCATTCACCCGCTTGCTGGTTTAGGGCTATTTGCTCTGGATCATAATATGTTTGAAGCAGATCTCTGCATTAACTTGCAAATTGCTCTCTCAAAATAGTTGTCTCTTTGGGGTCTTGTGGTGGGATTAGAGACTAGGACACAAATAGCAGCAGAAAGGAAATCACATGTTCAGCTACCTCATGTCTGGTTGATATTAAGCAGGTGGACCAGGGCATGTCTACATTAGCTACAAATATTTGAAAAGATGAATTTCAAGGTCGGAAAGGAATCTTACTGGGTGGTACAAGGGGATCTAGCTTCTGCCTAGATCCTCACATCCAGACTATGTCTAAACCCCGCTGATTCTTTCTGCCTAACATCTCTAAGATTCAGCCTTTTTAATCCAGGCACCCATCAACTTGCATCTCGTTAATTTCTCAGATTAGCAGCCGTGTTAGTCTGTATCTGCAAAAAGAACAGGAGGACTTGTGGCACCTTAGAGACTAACAAATTTATTTGAGCATAAGCTTTCGTGGGCTACAGCCCACTTCTTTGGATGCATAGAATGGAACATATAGTGAGGAGATATATATACACATACAGAGAGCATGGTAATAACTTCTCACTGGCCTTCACAGATACAACCTTGCCCATCGCAAATGCGTTCAGAACGCTGCTGCAAAAATCATTTCCCCAACCTGTTGCTTTTACCACATTGCCCCTTTCTGAACCCTTCCTCTGCTCCCCCCTTCTCTTAAATTAGTTGCCTTCACTTTCGAGGCCCTTCACAGTCCGTCCCCACTGGACCTAGTATCTCTCATTTGCTATCGAATTGTCGACTCCCACCTACAGCTGGCCCACGATGCCAACTCTATTACACACTTGTTAAATTTGCAAACACCTTCATGCTTTTTCTTCCTAGCTGCTCCCCCGTGCTTTGAAGTAGCTCCCCCAAATATCTGCCTCACTATCTCATTATTCATTTTCAAAACCCGTCCTCAAACCATTCGTTTGCCACGATGCCCACACCACACTTGACGATGGTTAGGCTGCTGGTGTGCTGAGACCACAGCCGGTCGTGCTGATGGATCTTATCTCCTTGTTCCCTAGCACACTACTCTCTGTGTCCACCTGTGGGCTTATACTGCCATGATAAGTCATTTAGGGCAGGGACCATCTTTTTTGCGCTGTGTTTGCACAGCACCTAGTGCAATTGGGTGCCGGTCCATGACTGGGCTCTAAATAATAACAACGAAGAACAATGTGATGAAATGAAGAATAGGACGATTGTCCGGGGACAAATGACTGATGCTGAGATCTACCAGTGTGGGGGACAGCCATGGTACCGAGGCAAGAGGTGGAAGCCCCGTACTTGAGTCATTTCATACAGTAGCAAACCCAGCTGAGAAGAGGAATTACCAGCAAACAATCCTGCACGGTCACTATCATGTTCTGTGATTACTGAACACATATTCCCAAGGGTATCTGGGTGTGTGCTGCAGAGCAAACAGGACTTTGGGCCAGAATCACTGCACATCTCCTTAATTACCACGAAGGCAGGGAAAACAAGGAACTAGCATCCGGGTTTAACCAGGCAGAGAATCTCTTCTTATCTCCTTTCTTATGGGAAAAGCAAAAGGTAGCTGTGGTAGAGTCACAGATTTGTATATTTTAAGGCCAGATGACAATTGGACCACAGAACCTCACTCAGTAATTTCTATCTCAAGCTCATAACTTCTGGTTAAGATGGAGCATATCTTCTAGAAAGATATACGGTGTTGATCTGGAGGGTACGTGTACACTTGTGGTGTGTAGCGTACAGACTACACGCCCCACCAGCATGGGTGCAAACAGCAGTGTAGACGGTGAGGCAGAGCTTAGTAGCGTATAGTAAAGTGCCCTATGCCCCTGACCCTTATGGGATGTACTTTACACTGTTCTCTACCTGCCCAATCCACACCTCCCAGGTCTACACTTCTGTGTAGTGCCCTACTGCCCTGCCTCTGCCAGAGAGCTTTCCCCACTGCAGTGAAAGACTCTGGAATCTCCCCACTATTGGAGACTTTCCCCCTGCCAGAGACTTTCATTGCCACACGTGGACGGTAGTGTGGACGTAGCCTGCCTTTCTCTGTGGTGTGTAACTACACAGCTTACATGCCGCCTCCAGGGCAGACAAGGTCAAAGATTGATCCAGGACCCACTCAGGAAGATTATGTAGACCTTCTTCCTTTGACATAAGAGATTATACTCAAAAGGGCAAGTGCTGGGGAGAGAAACCAGGGTGTCTGAAGACTTGCAGCAAAGACAACAGCATGTTGGTTTATACCTGCTTCATGTTCTGAAGCCTTTTCACAACCACGAGGGCTAGAAACATTTTAAAAATTAAAGCTTAAACATTGCAAGATAGGGTAGGGCTCTACTGCAAAGAGTTGTCAATAGACCTATCTTGGTCAGGGCTGTGAAAAAAACACCCCCCCGCAGCTGACATAGTTATGCCCACAATACTCCCAATACAGCATAGCTAATGTTTTGGGAGATGGTGTTACTCAGTCGACAGGAAAACTCCTCCCGTCAGCATACACAGCATCTACAGGAGTGAGCTATAGCAGGACAGTTGATATAGTAACCGGCAAATCATTTGTACTGTTGCGTAGGCCATAGATCTGTGGGAAGGATGGGAAAAAAGGGTTGGTTCTGCAGCAAAATCAGTAGCTGCAGGATTGAGGAACATATTGATTACATGCTAAAAATTCAGCAGGCCTTGCAAGCAATGCAATGAAGTATTTCTAGACTGTAAAAGCCACAATGACAAGGATTGCAACTTACAGCGACCCCGCAAACGTCGGCCTCCATGCTCCTCCAACTGCCAAAGCTGCAAGAACAGGAGAGAAGTGATGTCAGGAAGGCAACCAGGCCAGGAGGAGAAGTGAAAGCGGAATAGGGGCAAGAATCCAGGGAAACACTTGGAGACATTAAAGAGTCTATACGGTTTGATCCCTGGCTCAAGGATTGGGATTGGAGAGGCCTCCGGCTGTGAAGCAATACATTCTAATAGGCAGACTTGAAACAACTTTCAGCATGTTGGCAGGAAACAGAGAAAGTGGCTGGCAGCAAATACTGGGAACACAGACAGCAACGTACAATTTTTGGATTGCCCTGATAATTTCTTCCAATCTCATTTGTATTCCCAGCACTGAATTAATATTTGATTTGGTTTTACAGGGAACAGTGGTATCCGATTATCAACACAAAATAATGCAATAATACAAACCTACATTGATTACCATCATGCTTCCTGGACGCTGCTATGCAGCAAGCAATTGTAAGGATACAAAGGGTTTGCGCTGGGTTCCTGCCAGTTCCCAGCTACAGCAAATGAATGCCTACAAAGAATAAAATGTATTGATTTTCTTTTACTCACACTCATCATTTAAGGCTCAATCCATTTATGAGCCAATGTGAGGGTGACAGAAAACAAAATTACCCATGGTTTAGAAGTGCACTAGGATAAATTGGCCTCATTTTTGTCTTTCTACAGAACACCTGGTATAGTGCTCGGTTCAGGATTTCAACTGTAAAACAAAACAACCAGCAACGTAATGAGGCCAGAGATACTAAATCTCTCTCTCTCTCAGGTCAGAAGTGGCCAGAGAGCCCTGAACCTCAAAAACCTTCCCAACCACTCTGTGCTGCAATCTATACATCTGGGTGAAGCCAAAAAGTTTCAACAACTATCCAGCCTAGTTTGGCAAAATTTCATTTAGCCCAAAATATGCCAACCAGCTTGAATGAGACTCCTTTGTTCTCAGGTACTTATCACTTCCCATGCTTGGTTTCTGCCTCAGGCTGATTTTAGGGGGGAAAGTTTGAGCAAAAATAATTCAGCCACTTCCACCACAGAGGTCTGTGCAATTCACCACTCTCTTTTCTCCGGGAAAAAAGAAGAAGCCTGGGTTTAAGGCTCTCCTGGTGAATCACATTTATATTCCTTCCTTGCTGCTTAAATAAGATGTTTTAAGGGTAATTTGAAGCATATCTGTAGTGGTTCATTATGCAGTGTGTAGGCTTAGAAATAGCTTGGTCGACATTGTCTCAAGCACGGCATTTTCCTGGAGTGCTCCTAGGCCACTTCATTTAATGCAAATGTTGTATGTGCTTGCGAAAGCCGTGGAAGTGGGGCCATTTCATCCTGTTTATTCTCCGTCTCAGCTTCAGGAGTGGGGGGAAGTGCATGCACTCTGGCAGGTCTTGCAGGTCATCAGGAGTACTGATTGTTCCTCAACTGGGAACTGAAATATGTCTCTGTACGCTGAGATGCAAAAGTATCAGAGGGGTAGCCGTGTTAGTCTGAATCTGTAAAAAGCAACAGAGGGTCCTGTGGCACCTTTAAGACTAACAGAAGTATCGGGAGCATAAGCTTTCGTGGGTAAGAACCTCACTTCTTCAGATACAAGTGAGGTTCTTAAGAGGGTAAGAACCTCACTTCACTTACTTGCATCTGAAGAAGTGAGGTTCTTACCCACGAAAGCTTATGCTCCCAATACTTCTGTTAGTCTTAAAGGTGCCACAGGACCCTGAGATGCAAAAGGTAGTCAGAGGCATCCGGCAAGATGAATAAAGCCCTGTAAACAAGAGGAACTCATCGCTCCTTATTGCAGAGCGATTGCAAGCGAGTGAGAGTAAACTGATAATTTACTGTAGATTTCAAATATACTGGAGGGACATTTCAGCAAAGGACATTGAGCAAGAGTTGTGCACATTCACTAAACATTCTGTTGGGTCGTCTTCCTAGGTTGGATTGCAGTGTTAGAATCAGGGCCTGTATCACAGGGACGCTGTGCTGAAGTACATGCCACTGAACTTTTAAATCTCCCTCTTCCCTACCTAGATATTAAGAACAACAGGAAGTTTTTGGTAACCTTGCCTGTCACTGCTGGGTCTGGTGATCTATGACCTCCCTTGTACAGCAAATGCACGTACAGTAGAGACTTTTGTCAAAGCGCAGGCATCCATTAAATTGTATAACAAGTGGTGAAAGCCAGAAGGCCATGGAGCAACGTCACTAACAATATACTAGGAAATAAGGATGTAAGGACTTTTATCAATGGGAACCGTGGCTCCCAGTCCTGACTCTGCCCTGAGCAATCTGGGACAGTGATCACTGAACGTAGCTGAACACTTTGCTGCAATATTCTAAAAGTCCTAAGAGAAGAAGGATGGTCTTGTGGTTCAGGTATAGTTCCCAGCTCTCTTACAGGCTTCTTCTATGACCCTGGCAAATCACCTTGTCTCTCCGTGACTCAGTTTCCCCATTGGTGATGTGGGGAGAAAAGTATTTCCTTGCTTCCTTTGCTCCTTCCTTTGCCTGTCTTGTCTATTGAGGGTGGAATTTTCAAAAGTGAAGGCAAGTCGGACTTGTGATCCTCAATAGAACTGCTTGGGAATTTTTTAACTAAACTGTTTTGTGTCAGAACATGCCAATTTGTCAAAAATGTGCTGAGTTCGAAAAAACTTTCATCAGGAAGGTTTCTCAGGTCTCAATAGACTTTCTGGTCAAAACCAGTGAAAGAAAGTGGGTCACGCCCCAGAATGGCCTGGTGGGTAAGGCACTCAGCTGGTAGGGGAGAGAGCCAACTTCAAGTCCTGCTCCACATCAGGCAAAGCAAAGGTGTGGGCTCTAACCATGTTATTGTTCTTCTGCAGTGAATCTTGCTCCAAACCCCAATGTTTTTTGTGAAATGGAATTCTTGTTTTCCAGCCAGCCCTATTCCTAAGTCACGTAGGTGGTTTTGAAAATCCCAGCTACAGTGTGTGGGCTCTTCAGTGCAGGAAATAATTCTTCGTTTGTATTTGTACAGCCCATAGAACATGGAGACCTGATTTCACTTCAGGCATCCAAGGTCTACTATAATGTAAATAATAATGCAAAATACTTAAACATTTCATTTTAACTGTCAGCAAATTCTCCTAATTGTGTACATATTCATAAACCCCTAAATTCAAGGAACACACACACACACAGCAGGAAGATCCCAA
Organism: Emys orbicularis; assembly: GCF_028017835.1. Classification (NCBI taxonomy): domain Eukaryota; kingdom Metazoa; phylum Chordata; order Testudines; family Emydidae; genus Emys; species Emys orbicularis. Next base: position 6,035,816 of record NC_088686.1, on the reverse strand, counting down.
TTATGAAATCCACTAACATACAGGCAATTAACCGCATGAACCACCATTTAACCATCAGGTTTTTCAATTGCAAATTAAATATTGGCAATAGGTATCAAGCCTGCTAAATGCAGCTCAGTTGTATATACTTGTCATGTTTGTTATTATTCATACTGTAGGCTCTCGAAGTTTCTTTCATATACCTTAGCCGCTGTAAAGAGGATTAGCTGCAAGTTGGCAGAAATACCATAAAGTGTTATGATCATACACCAAAAATACTGACAAATAAACCAGCATACCTGGCACTTGACTTGGTAGGTCACATTTCATTTAGCTTAAGCTATAAAGAATATAAATAAGAGGATCTGCCAGTTCTGCTCATGCAGAAAATAAAATTGTGCTGTCTCAGGACATAGTGTGACATAGTGCCAGCTTCCGTGGAATGTGTGCAAGACGTACACATCCGCTGAGCTGAGCTGACATTTGTTTCCTCTTTAATTTTTGCTACAGTAAACTGCACAATGAATACACACACGGAATACACACATCAGATGAATGGAAGAAAAGTTGCACTTCGAACACTCCCCCAGTGCTGTAAAACTGAGCTCATACCTTTGGTCGCTGAAGTTTAGCCATCTCCAGGGTAGCCACCCGGTGTCATTCCCCCTCCCCATCTAACACAGGAAGGATGGTCTTGTGGTTAAAGCCTGGCTGTGCTTTCAGGAGCTCTGCATTCAACTCACAGATCTGTCACAGGTTTCATGTATGGCCTTGGAACAGTCCCACAGATCCAGATTTTGATCTCCTTATATGTGGTGTCAGGTCTTGTATAATGGGACTAACGGTCTCAAATCTTACCGTTAGCCTGTCTCTGCCTCAATTCTCTATCTGCTAATTGGCAGGAATAACCTTTCCTTTCTCTCAGTCTTGCCAGTTTCGACTGCAACTTGTTTGGAACAAGAATGGTCTGTTTCCATGTGTTTGTACAGCAGGGCTTGGGGCTCAGAGGTTTCGAGGAGCTAGCTATTCTTCTGAGTTATGTCATGTTGGCCGCATTCTACAGAGGCTTCGGTTAGGTGTCCATTCGGCAGGGGACACAGGTCCACACTTGAAATGGTGTCTTCCATTTTAGGTATTTATTTTGATTTATGAAAATGATAAAAGGAGCACCTGTCCATATAGTGTAGACACCCTGGCCAGTGATCCCCTGTGTTTAGAGTGGGAATCACACTGGTAATATCTCCCTGAAACAGCAGCTTTTCATTAAGGCCATTGCATTGCCAACCGAGACCTCCCTCACTGCAACTTGAGACCATTGCTCCATGTTCTGGCAAATGGCAGAACAAGGAGCAATGGTCTCAAGTTGCAGTGGGGGAGGTCTAGGTTGGATATTAGGAAACACTTTTTCACTAGGAGGGTGGTGAAGCACTGGAATGAGTTACCTAGGGAGATGGTGGAATCTCCTTCCCTAGAGGTTTTTAAGGCCCGGCTTGACAAATCCCTGGCTGGGATGATTTAGTTGGTGTTGGTCCTGCTTTGAGCAGGGGGTTGGACTAGATGACCTCCTGAGGTCTCTTCCAACCCTAATATTCTATGCTTCTATGATTTAGGGGGCTCAGATTTCACTTGGCTGAGGGTCCAGGAGAGAAATTGTGCAATGGTGTGAATGCTAGCCTGGGACTTGGGAGACTGGGGTTCCAGTCTTTGATCTACCTCTGACTTCCTAGGTGAACTAGGGCCCAATCTTTAATGTATTTAGGCACCTAAAGATGCAGATAGGCATCTAGTGGGATTTGCAAGGACCCCTAAATACTGAATGACTCAACCAAGGTGCTGGATTGAATATACTTCAGCAGAGGGGACTGGAGTGTCTATTGCAATGCAGTGCCAGATATAGTAGCACAATCAACATCTGAGCAGATTTTGTGCTGTGTCATGGGTCTGATTCTGTAATCATTCCTCATGCTGTGTAGTACGCTATTCCACGAATAACCCCACTGGTTGCAATGGGACTATTTGTGGGGTAAGTAGTGTGAGTAAGGGTGGAAGACTCTTAGCCCATATTGGCATTTAAGGGCCAATTCTGCAACGTGCTGAGTGCCCTCTGCTCCCACTGATTTCAAGGGGAGTCAAGGATGATCATGCTTTTATAGGACTGGGGGCTTAATGAATCAGATGCAAGCTATGGCTAGAAGCAGAACATCTCACACAGGATTTTCCATTCCTGGGGAAAGCAGATATTTTCTGCTAACCTAAAAAGTTAAGGTTCAGCTAAAGCAACATGGCCCTACGCATACTAATGCTGATAACTTTGGGTTCCATGGCAGATCTGGAATTTTTCAGAAAGGAAAGTAAGTTATTTGTTAAAGTATAGAACCAGAAATGTGTCTTAGCATGTTAGCCATTGAGAAACAATAAAACTGTCAGACTAGCCCTGTTCTGAAACTTCAAACCTTATGCTAACCTATTAGCTAAACTCTCTAACTGCCATGTTAACATCTCATATGTTGCCTAATTTTAACTCAATTAGGAAAAATGTAGATAACTAGAACCAGCTGGAACAGAGAACACTCATAGGATAACACACTTTCCATCCCACTAGAATTTCAGGAGGATGTTAAACAGCAGCTACTAAAGTTAGACATTTTAAAATCAGCAAGTCCAGATAACTTGCATCCAAGAGTTTTAAAAGAGTAGGCTAAGGAACATACTGGACCATTAATGTTGACTTTCAATAAGTCTTGGAGCACTGGGGAAGTTCCAGAAGACTGGAAGAAAGCTAATGCAGTGCCAATTTTTAAAAAGGGTAAACAGCTAATTATAGGCCTGTCAGTCTGACATCAATCCTGGGCAAGATAATCGAGTGACTGATACAGGACTGGATTAACAAAGAACTAAATGAGGGTAATGTAATTAATGAATATCAACATAGATTTATAGAAAATAGATTGTGTCAAACTAACGATCTTTTTTTGATGAGATTACAATTTTGGTTGATATAGGTAATAGTGGTTGATATAGGTAATATTTAGACTTCTGTAAGGCATTTGACTTGGTTTGACTGCAAGACAATTTGATTAAAAAACAGGAATGATATAAAATTAACATGGCACATATTAAATGGATTAAAAACTGGATAAGTGCTAGATCTGAAAATGTAACTGTAAACGGGGAATCATCAAATGGGTGTCAAGTATCAGAGGGGTAGCCGTGTTAGTCTGGATCTGTAAAAAGCAACATAGAGTCTTGTGGCACCTTATAGACTAACAAATGTATTGGAGCATAAGCTTTTGTGGGTGAATACCCACTTCGTCAGACGCATGTGACGAAATGGGTGTGTTTCCAGTGGGGGCCCTATGCCTTTTAACATTTTTTATCAGTGACTTGGAAGAAAACATAAAATCATCACCGATAAAGTTGGCAGATGACACAAAAACTGGTGGTGTAGTAAATAATGTGGACAGGTCACTGATACAGATCAGAATCACTTGTTAAACTGTGCGTAAGCAAACAATATATGTTTTAATACAGCTAAATGTAAATCTATACATCAAGGAACAAAGAATGGAGGCCATACTTACAGGATGGGGGACGCTGTCCTGGGAATCAGTGACTCTGAAAAAGATTTTGGATTGTGGTGTGTGTGGATAATCAGCTGAATATGAGGGATGCATGAACAGAGGAATCCTGAGTATGAGTAGAGAGGTTATTTTATTTGGCACTGGTGTGACCGCAGTTGGAATCCTGTGTCCAGTTCTGGTGCCCAGAATTCAGGAAAGATGTTGACAAATTGGAGAGGGTTCAGAGAAGAGCCAGGAGAATGATTAAATAATTACAACACATGCCTGATAGTGATAGATTCAAGGAGCTCAATCTATTTAATTTAACAAAGAGAAGGTTAAGGGAGTGACTTGATTACACTCTATACGTACCTACATGGACAACAAATATTTAATAAAGGGATCTTCAGTCTATCAGAGAATGGTCTAACACGATCCAGTGGCTGGAAGTCAAAACTAGACAAATTCACACTGGAAATGAGGAGGAAATTTTCCACAGTAAGTGTAATTAATCTTTGGAACAATTTACCAAGGGTCGTGGTGGATTCTCCATTGCTGGTAATTTTGAAATCCAGATTGGATGTCTTTCTAAAATGAGCTGCTCTGGGAATTATTTGGGGAAGTTCTATGGCCTAAGCTATACAGGAGGTCAGAGTAGAAGATCAGAATGGTCCCTTCTGGCCTTATAATCTATGAAACTTTCAGGATATATCTCATCTGCACAGATAACCCAGGTTCTTATCCCAAACCTTTTCCCCAACAGCCACACAGGAAAACCTCTGACCTGAGGCACGTTAAGTGAGGGCTAATTTACCTGGCTGAGGGTGTGGATTAGAGCCAGTGCTCTGCTTTCACTTGGGCTGGAACCCATCCACTTTGCAGCTAGGAAGCAGGCAAAAATCACTCAAGTGCTGATCGTCCTGCCATGCCTGTCCCACAATTCCCCCAAAGGACAGACATGTTCTTCTGCAACTGACCCAATTAACTTGGAAAGAATCCTTGAGAATCTCAGCACAAAGAACCATGGGACATGTCCCCAGATACACAAAGATGAGTGCAGAAGCAGTGGAGACATAGTAACGCAGGGATTTGTTGTGGAGATGCCCATCATGGGCGAGGCTAGCCCACGTGCTCAGACATGGGTGCCAATCAATGTGCAGTGAAGACAGACCCTCAAAACAAAGTTCACGCTTCTTAGAGAAACTTCACTGGTTATCTGCCACCAGTTCATTGCACCATGCACACCAAACCAGCTCATACAAGAGAAAGCTGCTGCAGATTTGAAAACAAAGCACAGTATACAAAACCAGAGTGCTTCACTGCTTATCAGTTCAATCCTTTTGTTACCGACTGATCCGAATACTTGTTGCTTCAAGTATAACTATGTGTTAAGAAACAAAGCGCTACCCTTCTGCCAAAAACTGAATTGCTACCAACCTGTTTCCAGCTTGACCAGCCGTTAACTCCTTGCAAATTAGGATATGCAATGCATCATTATAACTGAAGATATGCTGCGAGGGTGATGTACTGCTTTTGCTTGTTTGAATTTTAGCAGAAGGAGTACAGAGTGTTATTTTACTTGATGGGGATGCATGATTGCTCATTTCCAGAATCAATAAAAAGTCAGCTCAACTTTGACCTTTCTTCCAAGAGGCTGTCTAGTTATCAGCCTTGGCTAGCTAACATGATTCCCTTGCGTCTTGGTATCACAGTAGGTCAGACTGCTCCCTTCAATAGGAATTTAGACTCATTCTGCGATTCATGCTAAAGTGGGGGAAAGAATCAGAAATAAATGCCCGGTATTGCATGTTCCTTAGCAACATGAACTGTGGTCTCCAAACTCAAAGCACGTCAAACAATATGTCTGATATCAAATGGGAGACTTCAGAAATCCAGGGCAAAAATGGTACCATTTGTAGAACAAAAATCTGTTGACATGCTGCAGGCAAAAAGAGATTAGAGGCTCTTGCTTGTCATCAAAGGTGTCTGGAGACCCCAATTGAGATCAAGGCCCCATTATGCTAGATCCTTGTACTGACACACAATGAGAGGCAGTGCCTGTCCTGAAGAGGTTACAATTTAAATAGAAAAAGAGTGGAGGGAGAAAGGAGGACTATCACTGACCCAGTGACCTGCTCTGTGACTTTGAAAGAACCAGGGCTAGAACTAGGGTGACCAGAGAGTAAATATGAAAAATCAGGACAGCGGGTGAGGGTTAATAGGCACCTATATCAGGCAAAGCCCCGAATATTGGGAATGTCCCTATAAAATTGGGACATCTGGTCACCCTGCCTAGAACCCAATTGTCCTAACACCTAAGCTAATGGCCGATCCACTAGACCATGCTGTTAGCAGAGGCATGTGTGTCCTGGATGCTATTCCATCTATGGTAGAGCGACTCCTCTTTGCTCCTTCCTGACCCAACTTTTCAGTCACATTGGGATTTGAGTATGGAGTTGTAAATTCACAGAGTTTAAGGCCAATAGGGATTATTATGATCTCGTCTGAGCTCCTGTATAGCATAGGTCACAGGATTTCACCCAGTAATTCCTGCATCAAGACTGTATCTTCTGTTTGAGCCAGGTCACAGCTTTTAGAAAGACATCCAGTCTTGATTGAAATACTTGAAGTGACTGAATCCACCACAACCTTAAATCAATTGCTCCCATTTTTAATTCCCCTCATTGTTAAAAATGTTTGCTGTATTTCCAGTATGAGTTTTTCTAGCTTCAACTTCCAATCATGAATCTTGTAACACTTTTATTTGCTAGATTAAAGAACCCCCTCTATCAGAAATTCTCATATATAGGAACTCACAGACCATGTTTTTGTTTTTAACCAAAAAGTTTAGTAACGACTGGATGTCTAACATAGTGAATGCCAGTGAAAATGAAGTAGGATCAGAGGCTAAAATAGGGAAAGAACAAGTTAAAAATATTTAGAAAAGTTCTTTAAGTCACCAGGGCCTGAGGAATTACATCCTAGAATATTCCAGAAGTTGACTGAGGAGATATCTGAGCCATTAGAAATTATCTCCAAAGAGTCATGGACAATGGGAAGGATTCCAGAGGACTGGAAAAGGGCAAATATAGGGCCAATCTCTAAAAGGCAAAATAAGGACAACATGGGGAATTACAGACCAGTCAGCTTAACTTCAGTACCCAGAAAGATAATGGAGCAAATAATTAAGCAATCAATTTGCAAACAACTAGAATATAAGTAGATGATAAGTAACAGTCAGCATGGATTAGTTAAGAACAAATTGTGTCAAACCAACCTGATAGCTTTCTTTGACAGGGTAACAAGCCTTGTGGATGGGGAGGGAAGCGATAGATGTGATATATCTTGACTTTAGTAAGACTTTAGATACTGTCTCACATGACCTTCTTATAAACAAACTAGGGAAACACAAACTATATGGAGCTACTATAAGGTGGGTGCATGCCTGATTGGAAAACTGTTCCCAGAGAGTATTTATCAGTGGTTCACAGTTAAGCAAGCTGGAAGGGCATAACGAGTGGGGTCTCACAGGGATCAGTTCTGGGTCCGGTTCTGTTCAATATCTTCATCAGTTATTTAGATAATGGAATAGAAAGTACAATTATAAAGTTTGCGGACGATACCAAGCTGGGAGGGGTTGCAAGTGCTTTGGAGGATAGGATTAAAATTCAAAATGATCTGGACAAACTGGAGAAATGGTCTGAAGTAAATAGGATGAGATTCAAGAAGGACAAATGCAAAGTAATCCACTTAGGAAGGACCAATCAGTTGCACACATACAAAATGGGAAATGACTGCCTAGGAAGGAGTCCTGCGGAAAGGGATCTGGGGTCATAGTGGAGCACAAGCTAAATATGAGTCAATGGTGTAACACTTTTGCAAAAAAATGCAAACATCATTCTGGGATGTATTAGCAGGAGTGTTGAAAGCAAGACACGAGAAGTCATTCTTCTGCTCTACTCTGCGCTGATTAGGCCTCAGCTGGAGTATTGTGTCCAGTTCTGTGCGTCACATTTCAGGAAGGATGTGGACAAACTGGAGAGAGTCCAGGGAAGAGCGACAAAAATGATTAAAGGTCTAGAAAACATGACCTATGAGGAAAGATTGAAAAAAGTTGGCTTTGTTAAGTCTGGCAAAGAGAAGACTCAGAGGGGACATGATAATAGTTTTCAAATACATAAAAGGTTGTAACAAGGAGGAGGGAGAAAAAAATGTTTTCCTTCACCTCTGAGGATAGGATAAGAAGCAGTGGTCTTAAATTGCAGCAAGGGAGGTTTAGGTTGGAGATTAGATTTTTCTGTCTGTCAGGGTGGCTAAGCACTGGAACAAGTTACCTAGAGAGGTTGTGGTATCTTTGTCATTGGGGATTATTAAGAGCAGGTTAGAAAAATACCTGTCAGGGATGGTCTAGATAATACTCAGTCCTGCCTTGAGTGCAGGGGACTGGACTAGATGATCTCTTGAGGTCCCTTCCAGTCCTATGATTCTATGATCAGGTCATCTCTTAGATAACCTGAGCAGAATTAGCTTCTTAAGTGTTTCACTATAAGGCAATTTTTCTAGACCTGAAATAATCCTAAACTAGTTTCCTTCCTCCTTCTACTTACCTATCTCCTATAATGTACTGTTTTTAAGAGATCAGACTCTCACAGGCAATCTTCTGCTGTATGTGGTTATTGCATTTTTAAGGTCAAATTCTGCTCTCAGAGGAACAACTTGTTCTGTGAGGGCATCTGAGGGCACAATCTGGGATTTAACTCAGCTGTCAGAGCAAGCAATAAAGAACTATCGTCTACTTCCTGTTTCAGCATCTGATAAAGAATTAGACACTGGACAGGGATATCAGGACTAGTCTAGATAATTCTTCATCCTGCCATGAGTGCAGGGGACTGGACTAGTTGATCTCGAGGTCCCTTCCAGTCCTACAATTCTGATTACATCCCTGTAGCAAGCATGGCTGTCAGTAATGATTTGGAGACTAGAGAGGGATTTGTCTGACATGTCTGAATTCATCCCCCAATCTAATGATGGATTTGGAAATCCTGAGACACGATGATATGGCTCTGCAGGAAAAGGCCAGCCATGTGGGGGAAATAGGAGCATAAATTGTAGCTCCTCATTGAAAAGGCAGCAAAACAGTAAGATATGCACCACTGTGTTTATCTCTCATAACTGCATTCATCTATTTTTAGACCTCCTCAGGGAGGTGTTCACTGTGTGGGACTTGGAGCTACCTGCAATAATTTATGAATACTGCATCCTGACCTAGTTATTGGGATATTTACTGTATGACTATTTGGGATTAAACCAACAGCCCTGCTGGGAAAGGAACATGAAGGCAAGAAGATAACTTGAGATAAGACATCCCTTAACAATCACTGGGTGGGGAGTTGTTAAAAGACGGTTAAGACAACGCAGTGTCCTTGTTTGATGTTCTGGGTTGACCCCCTGGGGAGCTCACCACAATGACTTTGGACGGGGTAAGCCTGGGAAACTGAGAACAAAGACCTGTGGCTGGATAGAACGACAGGCCCTGAAGGACAGGGAATAAGAGATTTCTGCTCTGCTCTCTCCCATCTGTCTACAAGAGAGAGAAGTGGAATGGACCAAAACCTCAATGGCTAGGAGTCTGCTGAAAGGCAGAGAACAACCTTTTATCTCCTGTTATGCTTTGTTCTTAGGGTTAACTAAAGTTTCTGTTTTAAGAAGACTGGTTTAGGTCATTGTAATCTACTTTTCACAAACTCCCAAAGAGAACGCTGAGAACGATTGATTTTCTGAAACAAAATTGAAAAATACATTCATTTGGGGTCAACCTGAGGTGATGATTTTTCAATATTTTTTTGGGGGGTGGGAAAAGAGTCAATGAAATGTTTTGTTTCAGTTTTGAGCTTTTGAAAGGTTTTAATTTAAAAAAAAATGAAGGAAATTTCTAAATGAAAAGTCATTTTGAGTAAAAAAAAAATTCAGTTTACACAATGATAAAACAAATAATTGATGTTTGGGGACTTTTTTAAAAAAACAAAACAATTTGGTGAATTCAGTATGAATTCCTGAAGTGTTTTGGCTGATCCAAATCTACATTTTTTTATTACAAATATGTTTCAGTTGAAAAATTTCAACCAGGTGTACCCCTGAAAGGAAGAACTGCAGAGGCCTGAACCCACTCAGAACTGCAGTGTAAGAATGGTTGATACACAGGGTGCTATAGTCCAGGACCTGGGGGAAGGAGTGGGAGAATCACATGGTCCTATCCTCAAGAGAGGTATAGTCCTGGGGCCTGATACTTCAGAGACATGCCTTCAGAGAGAGTGGAGATGGGGGTTCCCCTAACCCTGGAACTGTGGCAATCACCACAAAGCATGTGTTTTATTTCTCAAACAATCTTTAGCATAGCTGTCAAACCCTTCTGAGGTCAAACACCGTATTGTTTCTTCCTTTCTGCAATTAGGCAAAGAGAAACAAAACAAAACAAAAACCTCTTTAGCCTCCAAGGATCTTGGTGATTTTGAGGTGCTGAAGTCTTTGGACTCCCAGGGGAGTTTTGTGGGGAGTTTCACTTTCCCTTTTAAGATTGGTCATGGAGCTGATTCCATGCCATCCCTCTGGTTGTGCTAGAAAACAGACAAAACACTAATCTTTAACTAGCCACAAAGGCAGACCACTGAAAAAGTGAGATATTGAGAGAAATGTGGTGAGAGAACTTATATTCCTTTTAGCTGATCAGATTTGGGGGGGGGGGAGAGATGGAATTGTGGGGTTTATGATAAAAGTATGAAATTTGCCACACAGTCTTAGGGCATGATATAACAAAGATTTTCAGCTATGGGGCCATTGCCTACTGCGGCTGCCATTTTAACAACATAGAATCATAGAATATCAGGGTTGGAAGGGACCTCAGGAGGTCATCTAGTCCAGTGGTTCCCAAACTGGGGTTCGGGAACCCCTGGGGGTTCGCAAAATGTTACAGGGGGTTCTCAGGAAAAAATTCCCTAATGGCGGACAGAGTTGTCCCAGCAGCCCGGAGCCCCTGGACTTCCAAGAGCTAAGCAGATCAAAGCAAGCATATCTATCACACTGAGGAGATTTAAACTTCAAGACTCCTTATAAGAAATGGAAAGGATGGTGGATATTTTTTGCTGGTTTTAAAATGAAATAGGCAGCTTGTATTGTTTTTTAAATTATTATGAAGAACAAGTTTAAGCTTTGTTGTAACGTGAGTTGTTTGCCTGGACTGCTCAAGACCTGAATGCTTGTGTAGGAGGAACTCTTTGAGTTGGCTTCTTAAATACCTTCATGCTGTTTCACATCTGATACTCCTTGATGAAACATAGGAGCCTTGTCTTATAACAGACTTATTCAAAGTGATACAAGCTATGAAAGTGAGATCTTGGAAGAGTGTTGCCATTTTCATAATGTAATAAAAATACTGTAATGATAAATAATAATTAATAATAAAGAGTGTGTAATAAGCATGTCATAAAAACAAATTTTATATTTCCAAGATCACTGCTCTTATAATTTATACTCAGGTAAAGGAGAAAATCCCTGGAAATATTCATTTTTAGGAGGGGGTTCGCGAGACTTGACATTTTAGTGAAAGGGGTTCACAGGTTGTCAAAGTTTGGGAACCACTGATCTAGTCCAACCCCCTGCTCAAAAGCAACAAGGACCAACATTGTCATAATCAGTAGATAAAGGGATGTAGTTGAAGTTTTGATTCCACATGACCTTAACAGTGATAAAAGGACACATTTTGTACTAATTTTGATTGTCAGTGTGGTCTTGGCAGAATTTAATCACATTTCTCTTTTTTCTTTCAGATGCTACTTTGGCTGTGTGACAGCTACTTGGTGATTGGGTAATATTACCTATACACAACAGCAAAATATATTAGATTACTATTGGCTATTACTAGTGCTTCCAACATGTCAAAAAGACACAAGCTTGTTGGAGAGATGAGTCCATCAACAGAGACATCCCATTCCTCTACTGCATGGGGCAAGTAGGAGCTTTGTCACAAAGACATGGGTGTAGAGTTGATTAATCCATCAGAATAAAAAAAAGAGCATGTTGAATCTGGCTATCGAACTCTAGTAGAAAATATCAGATGTCTCCATAAGCTGAAGGCACTTCCCATATCCATAGACGTACATAGGTTAGAAGTTGGTGATGGTATTGAAAAAGACTTTGAACAAGAACAATAAATGCTGGCACAAATTCTGCTACATCAACTTTAACAGGACCAAACTTAAAATGGCTGAGGAGAGGGGAAAAAAAAAAACAGACTGAGAAAGTTGTGGATCACCCTGATGAACTGCAGAAGAAATACACACATTGAAGTGACCAACACAAAGAAGCTCCAGAAAAAGAAGCATGTTTATTTGTGAAATGAACATACCATCAGAAGACTTCCATGAAGCTTCCACCCTCAGCATTGGTAGTAGAGTCCGCAAGGGTGCACTTCAGCTGTAAGACCCACCTTTGCTTGGAAAACTAAGTGCAGCGGACTTAGTGGCCCAAGAAGCAAAGTATCATGCAAGCTGTTTGGTGTCTCTCTACAATAAAGACAGAGAAGAAAACTGAGCAAAGCAACATGACACCAAAGAGAAGACGCCTCATGGGATTGACTTTACTGAACTGAAAGCATACACTGAAGAGACAAGACTGAACGAAGATGTGGCTGCAATCTTTAAACTAGTGGACCTCACAGGGCTCTACATGACTTGACTAGAACAGCTGGGGTGACACTGGCTGGGCATGTTCACAGCGCTAAACTAAAATCACGTACCCTTTCATACATTCCAGATTTCCAAGCACAAAAAGAAGGATATGATGTGCTCCTTGCCTTCAACCAGGATATTGGACATGCCCTCTGAAAACACAAGTGAGGAAGAAGTGCTTCACCTGTCCCAAACAGCAACAATTATTCAAAGGAAAATGTTTCAAATGAAAACACAGTTTACTGGATCATCTGAACCAGGATGCCAAGCACAATCGATGCCTGACTGACTATTGGCTCTGATGTCCGTGATATTGGATGGTCCAAACATTAAAAATCAGTCAGAACAAATTTCCACCCATCCAGCTACCCTGACTTTGGCATGCCTGTTGCAATACAACAACAACATCCATTGCCATGAAGGAACAGAAAGTTCGTACCACAATAAAGCTTGAGAAACATCTTTACCAATCTACATTGATTTGACAGTTCATGCACAGACATGAACAAATGAACTAGTAGAAACTTTCTTTAAATTTGGATTGTCCATCTCCAACGACAGATTGTTGGCCATCTCTACCATCATGGCAAACAGTGCATGCCAACACTTTGAGGAGGAGACTACAGTCTGTCCTCTACAGCTTTGTGGTGGTCTCTTCACTGCTGCAACCATAAACAACATAGACCACAATCCAGCTCCACCACAGCAACAGACACTTCCACAAAACTAGGATATCACTTTTTCAGCATCCCAATGCTCAAGCATCAGTGAAGAAGACTATATCATCACTTTCTGAGTCCCTGCATCGAACTTGAAGAAAACCAGCGCTCCCATCCCTGTCGCACGTGCTGAAATCTACATTGACGACCTACTGATTACCCAAGCCCTGCAAGGAGAATGCAGGTGACTTGAATGAGTAAGGCAAGCAGCAAGTCTTGAAACCTTCAATGGAGATCAAGACATTTGCTGGGCAGCTTATCATGCCAGCAAACAGCCAGAGCCAGACTTTGCCCCTTTCCAGATGACTCCAAATGTGTGGCAATGATTCATCCTGCTATGGATGTGATAAGGAACACTCTACACCACTTAAACCCATGCCAGGCACCGAACTTCCCTTGCTTTCAATAGGAGCTAGGTGCCTAAATACCTTTGAGGATTTAGGCCAAAGCAACCACCGGCACCATCCTGACACTGCACTGCATTGCTGTTATGAGGATGCTGCATCACAGCATGACACTAGACTGTCACATGGTCATGGTGTGAGATGCACACTGTGGGGCGTGTGAGAACACAGGATGGAATTATTCTGTGCCTGAATGCAAGTGTATTTGCAGAAGAAGAGGCTCCCCCAGTGAGCAGCACCTCTCCGGGCTGTTATTCTTGTGCAAAACTGTGGCCTCAAAATAAATATTAATTTAGGCTGCGATTTCCAGAGGTGTTTAAGGGACTCATATTTGATTTCTATTGTATATGACTTTAATCAATACACCACAACTTTCTGCATGTCCCTGAGATATTTCCCTTCTGTACAACAATACCATACAGTACAATTGCTGGCTCAAGCTAGTTGAATTTGACTCTCACCCTGACACACACCCATATAATAAGAACTGTAGAGGATTTTTCAAGAAAAAACAGGGACCTTCCCACATATTTATTCCTCTTTGCTGCCTCCAAAAAAAAAATTGATCTTTTCATTGAATTTTCTCCTGTGAAAATCTGTACAACCTCCCAATTACAGGCCTCTAGGCTGCAATTAGGGTCTGTTTTATTTGGTCTCACAAAAGAGCAAAAAGAAATCAGTATTATAACAGTGTCAGCTGGGCTGCTAAGTTAAGGCTAAGATAGTATTTCCATTATAAACTATGATTTAGAGGGAGGCTTATTACCTCAGCAGTTTCAAGTTGCATTGGGCTAAATCTTGGCCAATTGTAAATGTAAAGTTCTTGTTATTTTTAATCCATAAGGAACAATTGCAATCAGCTAACCCGTTTTTAGTGGTAGATCACAAAATGAAACTTTGATTTCGTTTCTAACCTTTTGCACCAATCAATTGGCTAAGACAAGCTTGATTTTAAATATCAGTGCATACAATACTACTGTCAGCTTTTAAGATTGACTTAACTTTTTCGGTCTTTTAAAAAAAGTTGGAGCAGCTCCTCAGCTAATTCAGATGAATCTGCCTCCACTGAAGACTAAGGAGCTATGCTGGCTAACATTGGTTGGCCCTTTCGATCTTTGGAAATGGAGATATGCAGCTACTGTGTATGTGCAATAGAGGTCTTCATAAGTTCTGTACCAAATCAATAGCTCCACATCTTCTAATGAGATAAGTTTAGGGACAGGAAACCCTATTTGACCTTGAATTCAACACCTGGCTGAGCTGATCAGGCTTCTTGCCTCACTGTGATCAGAGATACTCAAAATGAGTGGGAGAGATAGAAGAAGCAGATGGATAAACCTCAGTCCCAGCTTTCTGTTGCTTTATCTGGGAAGACCTTGGCAGCCATCATTACACCAAAGTTTTTATTTCCTGTCATGTAAACCCCTCGACTCAGAGAAAGGAAGAGGAGCATACCTTACCATCCTGGATTACACGGGATAGAACTGAAAAGGTGTCAAGAAAATTAGGAATGTCCCCGTATCCTCTCCTCATTCAGTTCTCTGCCAAAGCACCACTTCTTCTGCATGACCCATAAACCCTTCCCAGGTCAACCACAAGCTTTCTCTGCCCAAATGTTTTAGAAGCAGGGACTCAATATAGTAATGGTAAATAATGAATTGATACCTTCCTCTGTTTGTTCCAATGGGTCTTATCCGATGATGATGATTTGTATGATGGTAGTGTCAAGAGGCCCCAGCTGAGATCAGAAACCCTCTGCATTGGGGCGCCATATAAATACACGATACAAGACAGCCAGAGTTCCCAGTCTAAATAGAAAAGATAGAAGTGGGGGGCTGGTAAAATCCAATGCACAATTAATGGACTTGCCCAAGGTTACCCAACAGAACCCAAGTCTCATGGGTCCCAGTCAGGTGCCCTCACCTCTACAGGACAACATCTATCACCAGGGCCTTTATCCTGCAGAGACTTATGCATGTGAATAACTACTCACAAGAGTGCCTCCACTGACCTCAATGGGCATATCCATGTGTGACGAGTTAGGGAATCTGTTTGTGTACAATTAATGAATTGTGTGAGATTATGTTTGCCCTGTGCATCTATATCTAGCTGAGGACTCCATTTAGAATCTGCAGTTTGTTTGGCTTCTACGATGTCCTTTTACCTCCTCGATGGTCTGGAATTCCAAGGGATAGTGGCAGAGGGGTAAAAATTAATGGTTGTTAAGCTTGGATGGTCATGCATTGAAATTAAAGCACCAGAGGTGATGCTTGGGTGGGGGACATATGGGGTCACTTCCTCCCCAGATCTGCTGCTTGGCTTGTATTGAGCATGCTCACATGGACTGAGCACGCTCAGTAACACTGCTGAAGCCCGCTGCCATCAATCTGTTCCCCCCTGCCCCACTATCGGCCGGCACGGGTCGTCTTTGAAAAGCACCCTAGACAAAAGGCTGGCTCCTGTTCAGGAGAACTGTTTCATCAGGGGAGAGGCCTCCTGTGGGGTCGCTGATCAGCAGTCACATGACAGGGGAGACTGGAATGCTATAATAGGGCAGGCGCTGCTGTACTTTTTGTCTTCAGCACGTTTGACTAGCTTTAGCGGAGGCAGAACCTGACTGGTGCTGGGAGGAGGGAAGAACCTACCTATATGAACCCCTACGGTCTCTCAAGGGAAGGATGAGCTAGCCTGACGGATGCTGCGTTCAGGGGGCCGTTGCGTTGTAAACAATCCCTGCTGCTTTGTGCTCTATCTTTTAAGTAAAGAATAATGGAGTTGGGATGCTTTCGCTAAGCCTGTGTCTATTTGCATCTGCTACCTCACGCCCCTGACGAGGTGACCTGTGACCAAGAAGGCTCATCCCTTCAGTGGGGTTCTGGGGGACATGCAAGAGCTGATGGGGAGGCTTGGGGGAGACGGCACTAGTTTTAGGGCCTGGACAATAGGCTCGGTGGGTCCTCACTGCCAAGAGGGGTGTCAGACAGGAGATCTGCACCTGGAGTGCGTGCCCAGGGGACCAAGTCCAGAGCCAGTGTCGAACCCTGCCCAGCCCCAGCAAGCAAAGGGCATGCGGGATTCAGCATTTGGATCCCCTCACTGCAGCCTGACAAGAGTCTAGCAAGGGGAGCTCGACCACATCTCTGCATTATGCATCCGCTGAAGTGTTTACAGGGTCTGGACAACAGACAGTGAACTCTAGCGGGCAGGGCCTGTTTTGATGTGTCTCTCGTCCAGGGCAGAGCTTGTTCCCGGTGCTTGACGAACCATTGTATAACCCCCCACTTGCAGTGAAAGATAGTTTAGCTGTTTAATGGGAGAAGATGGCAGCCATCGCCCTCACTAGTGGCCTAAAGCTTCAGCAGAGTCACAACGAGCCTCCGAGGAAATTGTTTCAGACAATGTTAGCGCACAGTGAGGAACAAGCTCAAGGTCAAGGAGTTACATGTTCCTTTCAAACATCTGAGGAGTAAGAAATCTGGGCTTTTGCTAATCTGTTTGGCAGGGAGAATGAAGGGCTTTGTGAAAAAGCATTATCACTAGAGATGTACCTGCCAAGACTGCAAGAGCCCGACTTCTAAGGCAATTTCCCACTTGAGTTCCTGAGGGGGGACAGAAAGGTGCAGGCTCTTCCTGAGAGGAAAGTCGGTAGGGGTTGGGGGGAGGAAGGACGTTCCGGGGAGAGAAAAGCCTGGAGGAGAAGGGAAAAGGAAGGAGAGTAAAATTAAAAAAACAAAAAACAAAACGTAGACAGCATTTTGAGGAATCTCTGAGACCTCCACACAGTCCCATTTAGGGCTAGAGAAATTTTTTTTTCAACTAACGTGGTAGAAAATGAACAGGCAACATAGCTATTTCAGAAATAAAGGAAGAGAAGATAAATGGGGAATGTGGCAGCTCACAAAGCAAGTATGTCGTTCACTGTGTAGGGAAGCCAGGAAAAGGAACTAAAATGCTTTCAGGATTAGGGAAGGCATTAGGCCCCAAAATGTCTGGTGATCCCCTGAAGTCCTTGCTGAAGGGAGTGGTCTCGTGGTATTTCCAAAAGAGCCACATGGGAGATGGTGAAAGGGGCCATCATCTCCCATGAAGAGGGAGTAATGGAGGGAAATAGGATACTGGGTCCCCATAACATTTACGGCATTGCTTAATTTGTAACAAAAGAGGTGCCAGAACTCAAGCAATTTTTTTATTTTCATAACTAACACAATAAGCCGAGAGGTGCTGGGGCTCAAATTAAGAGCTGATTTGTGATAAGAACTAAAAGGGTTCTGAGACTTCTGGGAAACAGTAGCCCTGTGGGAAGACAGAGGACACCTGCGGCTAAGCAGCGGAACAATTGTGGATTGAGTAGAGCTGGTCAGAGGACAGGAGTTCTGTTTCACAAAGGATTTCAAGATTTCAAAATTTGCTTTGTTCCAAATCAGAGGAAAAGGTGAAACTTTCGAAATTCTCTGCAAAGGGAAATTATGGGGGAAAATATTTCAGGTCAATCAAAATGTTTGTTTCAATTTTGACTCGTATATAATACAATATACATTTAAAAATTTTTCAAAATGAAAGAGTGTTCCAAACCAAAAAATCCAAACATTTCATTCCAAAAAAATGTTGAAATGGGATGTTTCAACATTGTCAAAACTTTTTTCCTGGTTTTCTTCCTAAATGAAATTCTGACAAAATACATCTGATATTGCAAAGGGTTTCAATTTTGATGGACCTGCATATTCCGATGGAATATGGTTCCATTGGAGTTTCTTTGACGAGGTCTAGGCTTGAGTTTGTTGAACTCTAACAATACCTGTAGAGCTAATTCTCTTCCAACTCCGGCGACTCAAACTGCAGGGTTCATTTCACAATTCAAACTCACACAGAGCTGGGGTGCACAGGTCTAGGCAAGCATAGTTAACACATAATAACAGCACAATAATAATCTCAGTATATAGCAGAAGAAATGGTGTCTCAAAAATAAAGGTTTCAGAGTGGTAGCCGTGTTAGTCTGTATCAGCAAAAACAACGAGAAGTCCTTGTGGCATCTTAGAGACTAACAAATTTATTTGGGCATAAGCTTTCGTGGGCTAAAACCCATTTCATCAGATGAAGATTTTTCAAAAATAAAGGATGATGACAAATCCAAGATCATCCTTTGAATAACCTAATAACCTTATTTACTATCCCAGAACATTGAGAATCTCTGTAGAAACAGTTCTTGAATAGGAGGCAGGCAGGGAGACCATGCTGTGGCTGGTCTAAGCTAGAAATGGAACATACACTGTCCTAACAATTGCCTTTTATTGTTGCCTGGGCCTCCAATAGAGCGGGTAGGAAAATGAAAATTATTTCTCGTGGGAAATTTAAAAAAAAAATGTTTTCCATTAAAATTTCTAACAAAAATATTTCATTTTTTTCAGTGAAAATTTGAAACAAACCAATTTGTTTTCAGTTTTGTTTTTTCCCCATTTCTCCCTTATTTCCTCCCTGGTTTCTTTTTCTTTCTTAGTAACACAATGGAAAAAGGAGAACAGGAAAAGGGGATGGGGGAAAGGATAAAACGGGAGAGAAGAGGGGTAAATATTTTAATAATTTGGGTTTGGGGTTTTGATTTTTTATTAAAAACCTGAATTTAACCTCTCCCTCACCCCACATTTTATGCGACAACTTTTTTTAAGTGCCTTTTTCTGTCCAAAAAGAAGGAAAAAAAACTTTATGTTGGAAAAATTTGTTGAGTGTTAGCCCCTTACTGTGTCCTTGGCCTATGTCATCTCAAAAATGAGAGTTCTCATTCTGATATGTGCAGTATTAGACAGAAAGGACCCCATCTAGGAAGCTTTGTTGATGCCCCCCTGGAGGTGAAATGGCTCATCAATAGGGCAGGTGTGCGAAGAGAAAGATGGGACCAGTTTTGTAAAAACTGGCAGATACCTGTCACTGTATAGTCAATTGAAAACCCCACTGAGATCAATGTAGAGAGGTAATTTCAATTAACTACACAATCTTTATAGCGTGGTGGGAGCTGTATGCTGAACTGGGCGGCCTGCTAGGCGAGGCTGAGAGCTTCCTAAGGACCTGTCTAATCTCTTTAGAACCCCTTGACAAGGTGCAAGGCTAACTCTGGGAGAACAGGCATTTTTAAAGCCAGCTCCTTGGAGAAGCTAGCACACTGGAATTTTATGAGGGAGCGTGAGAGCCAGATACACCTAACAAACATCCTCTAAATGTAAGCCAATCAATGTCAGCAACAGGGGCTATCCAGTTTATTGCACTCTACGCAGCATATAGGATTACCTGCCTTAAGGCCAGGTGGCTCATACGTGGATTCAGTGCAAGGAGCTCATGGTCCTCCGTGACCAAGTCTGAGCTCTTGAGACCAGAGAGGCTGAACTGGAGGAACAAAGGCACACAGAGAGGTACATAGACAAGACTTTTCAGGACACAACGGAGCAGTCCCATCCCCAGCCTGATAGCCTCTGTGCTGTTGAGAAGGATGAAAGTCTCGGGGAAGGAGAATGTCCAACTGGAGCAGAGGGAAACAATCCCCTAATTGGGACCCTCCTTCCAAATGATGTTGTGGTATCCTCTCACACTTAATTAGGATACCTCTCTGGGAAAGGGGACCCCAGTTATTAGGAAGAGACAGGTAATAGTAATGGAGGATTTGATTATTAAAAACGTAGATGGATGGGTTTGCGATGACCAAGAGAACTGCATGGCGACTTCCCTGCTGGGTGTGAAGGCTGCAGACTGCTCAAGATATCTTTACAGACTTATGTGCAATGCCGGGGAGGAGCCGGTGGTCGTGTTACATGTAGGTGCTAATGACATAGGGAAACATGTGGTGTGCCTCATCCAGTGCACTAAATGTCCCAAAAACAACTATGTGGGTGAAACCAGACAATCACTACTTGAATGAACCCACATAGAAAAATGATAAAAGAAAAACACACAACATATCACCCATGGGTGAGCACTTTTCACAAAATGATCACTCCGTATCTGACCTCCCAGTCCTTGTCCTCACAAGAAATCTGCACAACACCTTTGAAAGACAAGTTTGGGAGCTTAAATTCATAACTTAGCTAGACACTAAAAATCATGGTCTTAAAAACACAGGATTTATGGCTCATTACAACAACCTGTAACCCACTTGCCCCCACTTTTTGTCCGATTACTACAGAGGTCTTAACTGGCCACCTTATCCTGAATGGTCTCTTACAAATGCGTTAACCACTTATGCTAAACAATCTGTTCCATCTTGTACCTTCCCCAGACCTGAAGAGAGCTTTGTGTAGCACAAAAGTTTGTCTCTTTCACCAACAGAAGTTGGGCCAATGAAAGATATTACCTCACTGTAACGGGTTGTGTTCATCATGGCACCTCCTGCTGGTTGCTCTGGGAATTAGCTTTGTCCATCAGCATGGCACCCTCCTCTTGTGGTGTCTCACTCTCCGTCGCTGCTTCTCCACCATCTCTGCTGTCTGTGGGGACCCACGTCGTTCCTGGACTGTGATGTCCTCTTCAGGGCACGGCCCTCCGGCTATGCCCCAACTCCGTTGTCTCCACCTTCCAGGGGAACTGGCAGTCCTTGGCCCGGCCTGTTGCTGCAGTGGTGAACTGCAGCCCCTAGTCCAATCCCTCGCTTAGGGGCAAGCTGCCGTCCTTTGGCTGGCCACTTCCCTTGGCAGCCAGTGGGGCAAAGTGGGGGCCCAGGCCCGCCCACTACTCTGGGCCCCGACCTAGGAACCCCATAGCTATCAGCCACTCACTGCCTCTCCTTCCACTCTGCCGCTACCTGCTTTCCCTGGGCCACCTCCCCGTAGCCCCAGCACCTACTCGGCCCCTATATCAAGGCCTCAGTCTGGGAGCCAGCCAGGCTGGAGGTCCACTTGCTCCCCTGACCCTGTCCAGCACTGCTCTGTCCCAGGTACTTTGCTCTACAGGCAGCCAGTCCTTCTCCCTCAAGCTCCTGGGAGAGACTGACTCCTCTCTGCCCTGCAGCCCTTCTTATAGGGCCCAGCCTGGCCGTGATTGGCTGCTTATAAGCCTTCCTCTGATTGGCTGGGTTCTGTGCAGCTGCTCCAAGGGTAGCTATTAACCCTTTGCCAGCCAGTGAGGGACAGCTGCCCCGTCACACTCACCGGCCTCATCATTCTATATCTATGTGATTTGTCCGCCATTTCCTTTCTTCCCATTCTTTCCTGTTCTGTTTCCTAAAGTTGTATGTTTGGTTCTTGTCCAACACTTTCTCCTCTGTTTCTGCTTCTTTGTTTCCTGTCTCTTTTATTTCTTTCTACCTTTCTTTGCTTTTTCCTCGCTTTCCTGTATTGCTATATTTTTCTCAGTTTGTTACTGTCCTCATCCCCTCTGTTCTGTCTTCTCCTATTCCCTTTTTTTCTCTCCATTTCTTAGTTCTATTACAATAGCACCTCTTGGCCCCAGCTGAGATCAGGGTGCCACTGTGGTGGTAGATGCAGGACACACTCAGTAAGAGACAATCGCTACCATAAGGAAGTTACAATCTAAGTAGACAGAGAGGTATAGGAAATATCCACCTCCCCATTGTACAGATGGGGAACTGAGTCACAGAAGGTCGCATGGGGCAGAACGTGCTCTAGCTATGGGGAAACTGGACAGCTGCCTAGGGTGGCAGATTTGGCCTCTCAGCTCTTCCATGACTTGATTTGAGTGGCGTTGTGACCCCATGCACTGGGTTGCAATGCCACTCACTCAAATCACTCACTCAATTGTGATGGACAGACAGGCCATATCTGAGTGGTGTTCTGATCCCATGTGCAGGTTGCAATGCCCAGGGCCGGCTCTGGCTTTTTTGCCGCCCCAAGCCAAAAAGCCTCTGGCCGCCCCCCCCCCCCCCTCTGGGGGGGGGGGAGGGCGGCTGGAGCCCTGGGGGGAGGGCGGCGAGCCCTGGCGGGGGCTCCGCTCTCCCCCCGGCAGCCAGGGGGAGGGCGCTGGGTGGGAGGGCGGCCAGAGCCCTGGGAGGAGGGCGGCGAGCCCGGCCATGGCCCCGCTCTCCCCGGCGGCCGGAGCGCCGCGCCGCCCCCCTCCAGGTGCCGCCCCAAGTACAAGCTTGGTGGGCTGGTGCCTGGAGCCGGCCCTGGCAATGCCATTCAAATCAAGTCATGGAGGGATGGAGAGATAATCTGCCACTCTAGACCTATAAGGTGTGTGTGAGTCTGCGGCACACTGAAGTTTTGTCTTGCGCAGCAGGTTGTCTTGAGCGGCCTCCTCCAGAGTGCCTGTAGCAGAGCAGAGATCTAAACCCAGAACTCCTGTGTCCTAGTCCTGTGCCATCCTTTCTTTTGGTCCTCTTCACTTTCTACTTGTTTCCCCTGCATGAGCCCTGGATGTCCTTAATCCCCTGCTGCAAAGATTAAAGGTGATATTGAGTCCCTCAAATCTGGATCGGGAACCAGTGAACAACAAACAATGGAAACCATAGCCCCTGGGAAGCACACTTGTCCTCTCCTACTAAGGTTTCTTCAGCACTGAAATTTTGGTGCTACCCTCTTTGTTCTGTAGGTACCAAGCAGGTGATGTGTCTTTAGAAAACAAGAATCCTTACACTTTTTCATTTTCTCCTCTTCTCCCTCTTCATCCAATATGACACTAATGTACTAATGCTCTGAGGAGGGGAAATGGTTGGTCTGCTTACCTACTGAAGCTACTGTTGGGTTGCAGCTGTGTGAAAAATGTATTACACTAATGGAGTTTTCTTGTTTTTATTTCAGATTGGGTAAATACACGGTAGGGATGCATCTGATTTTGAATCCATTAGTCCCCTTTCACCCCTGAGAGAAAAGTAGGAGTTATATTCTTCCTTTTCCATCTCCATTAACTCAGCCTTTCCGTTTAACCCACTTCCAACTTTTTTTTTTTTTAAATAAAGACTTTGGCTGCTTTTCCTCCACTTCTGTGTCCTGATGCTTTCTTTGTATGCTTCTGAGGTAGCAATTTCCTAAAGACAGATGGGAGATCCTTTATCCTTGTAAATGCTGGGTGTCATTATGCAAAAGCATCCACAGGCCTCGTCACAGTTACTATGCGCTTTCAGTCAGCTTTGTAGCCAAACATGTTAGATAGAAAACTCTCTGGGCCTTTTTTATTGTGCTACATTTGTATTGAACCTAGCACAATGGGGTCCTGGTCCAGGACTAAAGTCCCTAGGCTCTATGTTAATACAAATAATAGCTAATACATAATAATAATTAATAATATTTGAGGAGCCTCAGAGGTAAAGGCGGGGGGGTCTATGACCCAGTATCTTCTTATGCCAGATGGTACATTACTGGTATTAGAACAGTAATGTACCTTCTGGCATCAGGCAACACAACCATCTGACACTCGAGAATTCACTATTTTTAGATATACCATACCGTAGATTCACATGATAACTATAGCAATGGTACATGCATGTTCCATTAATGGGTTGGTTTAAAGAAGTAAACATTTCAATCAGAGCGCATCCCACCAAATATTCAGCTGTGAACTAGTCAGATAAATTGGTCCATACTCAGATGTCATCTACTACCATCCCTGCATGCCCACTGACCGCAGCAAGGTTGCGTAGGTGTCACTCAGAGCAGACGTTGGCCCATTGACTACCAATATGCTTATTGAACAAGATGAAGTACCACATCTTATTGGGATGAATGACAAATCTTGCCATATAAAAATAAAGCCTTTTTTCTTGTTCTGTGCTGGCACAGCTCAAAATGAAAGCCGCTTTTCCCACTGTGTTACATGTGTCTTCATCATTCTATACAGTCCTTCTAGTCTTCTACCTGAAGAGAGTATCCATTCTGTTGATATTCCTCGCTATTTAGTTCCACTGTTCCCACCACTCATATTACTGATATCTAATGGTGGTGAGAGTAAGGATGGCATGGTGGCTAAGGAGGTAGTCTATGCTTCAGGAGAAGCAAGTTTATCTCCCTCCTCTACCACAGACTTTGTATGACCTTGGGCAAGTCACATGACCTCTCTTTGCCTCATTTCCCATCTGTACACTGTAGCCTGCCTCCCGGGGTGTTGTGAGGATAAATATATTAAAACAGATTGAGGTGCTGAGATATTACTGTAATGGGGCCATATAAATGGCACAGACGGAGTCAATTTTGAGGATGAGAGGCCCTCAAGAACACTAATAGAAAGTGCCAGATGCTAGCTTGGAAAAGGTATAGAGCAGCAACAACTTCTCAAATGGCCACTTCTTCCCAGGTCAAGCGTGCACCCTTCATTTTTTGCTGTCCTTGACAAGTCAGAACGATGAATGACAGAACAACTAAGTTGGACCCACAGATGTTCTTCAGATGTTCCATCATCACGTAACATGAGGGAGAAGGATAGATGGCCAGATGAATTAGAACCAGCAGGAAATTAAAGTTACAGCCCTGCATATAGTTGGAGTTTGTGGGTCTTCTTGTAACTGGCGCACAGAAGTTGTGACGGTGACTCGGATATCTGCTCTTGATCATGATAATTTTATGATGGAATCGTACACACAAACCACACCATATCGAAGACTTTCCAAAAAGAAAACAAAGATAAAGGTTTATGTTTTAAAACTGCTTATTTGCTATATGCAGGAGTTATTTTCCTGAGCATTCTAACATGTAATATATAATAACCCTCCCCTTGGACACTTTGTGAACGAAATACCATGGCAGAAAATTATAATTGGGGCGAAACAAGAGGCAGAAAAGTGCCACTGCACATACAATGCCAAGGAAATCGGGCCTGATCCAAATCCCATTGATGTCAGTGGAAAGAGTCCTACTGGTTGTAATGGGCTTTGGATTAGGGCCATAATGCAGACGAACGCTTGGTAGGTTAAGATGAAACACATCCCAAAGCCAAAAGAGAAACTTGAGACTTTGTGATGCCCTTTCAAGTGTAGCAAAGTCCAGAAAGAACATATGCCTGTATAGTTTCTGCCTGAGAACCACATGCAGGGCACAGGAGACAGATCATCTTCATGACACTATTATGACAAGAAACTTTGGATACTGCTAGGAGTGGGGCTATCGTGAATCAAGTTCAGGCCATACTCATTAGCAGAGACCTGACAGCTGATAAGAAAGAAAAGGAGCTTTTTCCTTGAAGGACTCTGGACTGCAGGTTTGTTGCCAGTCAGGCCCTCCAAGCCTTATCCAGGGTGAAGATATTGCTGTTCTCTCAGCTCATAATTAGCACTTTACTCAGTACCTCATCAGTGTGTTCTACCTTCTACCACCGTTGGGCAGAGAGGAGGGGAGAGGCTGGTTTTCATGTCCTCAGACAGTCTAGGGCTGCAGCTACAGCACAGGTAAACTGCAGACACAGTATTCACTGCTGAATCACACCAAGCATTGATGCATTTTTTTTTTTTAAAACAGTCCTAAGACCCTCTGTAGCCAAAACCACACGATGTGCCATTTTGGTTTAACAGAGCCTTAGGGGTGGGAAATGACTGCAGGGTTTCTTGCACCTTCCTCTGAAGCAGCTTCTACTTGTCACTGTTGGGGACAGGCTAATGGCCTAGAGGGACCCCTGACCGAGTCTGGCCAGTCCCCTCTCCCTAGGAAACTATAGTGAAGAACCCCCTCAATACAGAACTATTAACCTTTAGGGTCCAAGTATATTAAAACCCTTACACCTAGTATGTGGAAACTGAAATTTCTGTGGTAACAATGAAATGGCAATTAAGGGCCAGATACACCACTTCATTATTCCATATTTACACAGCTATAATGTCACTGAAATTAAAACGGAGCAAAAAAAAATTTGGGATGAAACTTGATTTTTCTGAAAAAAATGCAGATTCCGGCGGACCAAAACATTTTGTGAATGTCAAAACTACCAAATTGTTCAAGTGAAAAACAAAACAAAAGATTCAGAAAAAAAATCAAAACATTTGCTTTGACACTTTTGAAAAGAAAGGTTTTACATTTTGGATTGAAAAATCCCAAGATTTTTTTGTTTTGAACTTTACTTGAATTTCATTAAAAATATTAAAAATGTAAAATAGTCAAACCTACAGCATGTTTTTTGATTTGCTAAAAAAGGTTTAGTTTTGGGTCAACCAGAAACTAACTTTTTTTTGTTTGTTTTTAATTTTAGCCCTAACCACTAAGTCTAAAGATTATATGAAGCAATATGGGTGGTGGGGCAACACCACTGTTTCCTCCTCTGGCATTTGTGAATGCTCCAAACTATTCATGTCAAATTTGTGAATTATTTTGGGTTGACTGAAACTGCATTTTTCATTGAATCAACTATTTGTCCAAAAAATTTCACCCAGCTCTACTTCTGAGACAATGCGATCGCTAGATCAAAGAAGATTGCAAACTACTATTTGTTTGCTTCTCATTTCTTCTGGTTTCTAGTAGTGCAGCTTTTTCTTGCAGATATTGCCCATTGGCTTTAACTCTTTGGCATCTCTGCACCAAGAGTTTGGAAATACGCTCCGGTTCTGATTTTTCAGGACCAGCAGCAGAGAGGTGTTGGAAACAGAGTAGTCAAAGAAAAGTCCAATGCAGTAGGCAAAGTCAGAAAAATAAGCATGTCATGAAATAATGAGACATGAGGAATATTGTAGTGGGAGAGGTGAGGTGATCTGGAGAGCGCCTAGGTTTGAAGGCAGAAGGAGAGGAAAGACTCATTCAAAAAGTGATTTGCAAATATTTGCTGGTTGAGTTGGGCTTGATTTCACTTCTCCTTGTAGGTCATTGTTTGGGACTATTTGAAATTCTTCTGACTCCTGAAAGTTGCATGAATGTAACTACAGCTAATTATTTGTTTTAAAAATCGATACCGGAAGTGCATTACTCACTATTTCCCCTTTGTTGAGAAGTAAACAATCCCCAAAACCTTAGTTTAGGTGAATATGTCTATAACTTCTCTGAAAGTGGGGCTTTCCTTTCTCTCTTCTTCCCTGTCCATTCGTGGGTTGGGATGGGATCCTGGCTGCTCCAGCCAGCTTGTCTGGCACTGTCCCACTGCCGCCTGTGTCCCAGGCAGTACATGGAGTGCTCCCATGACTGGCACACTGCCTGGACTCCAGGCGATCTGCATGCAGAGCTGTAAGTGCAATAAGAGTTGAGGATCACAGCTGAGCATAAGACGCTGCCTGATGAATGCCCGCTGCCCTCTTGGATACGGAGTGTCAGACCTGCATGCATGTGCCTTGCATGCTCCAGTGCTGCTACAGCTGAAGGAGGAGAGGGCAGCCTGTGCTTTCTGAGCAGAAGGTCCTGAGTTCTCTTCTTGCTAAGACAGTGAAGTCCCGGGTGGCCAGGACTAGAGATGTAGTGACAACTGGAAAGTCCTTGGTGACCCTGGCTGTGGTACTTTTGTTAGATTATAAAGACAGGGTGTGAGAATGGAAGCCACAGGTTAATTGTACAAAGCATCAGGCTGTAGCTGCATTCAGAGGTGTGGTTGTAGCACCTGCAGGCATCCCAAGCTAGCTTGACTCTGGCTAGCAAGAGCACCAATAGCAGTGAAGCTGTGGCAGCGGGGACTTGTAACAGGATTGGGACTCACCACCGCGGCGCCTCCCGCTGGTTGCTCTGGGAATTAGCTCAGTCCAGTGGAGCGCCCTCTTCTGGTGGTGTCCCGCCCATTGTCTCGCCCTTGGTTGACGTCTGAGCCTGCGTCACTCTCCAGCTCACGGCGTCCTCTTCAGGACTACTGCCCTCCGGCAGTGCCCCTCAGTCCATCCACACCCCCTTCTGGGGGGAGGGAGGAGGTTGATCAGCAGTCTCTCTACGCCCCAGCCACCATGTCCAACCACACACCCCAAAGTCTAATCCCTCGTCAGGGATCTGGCGTAGTCTATGATGGCCGCTCCCTACGGCCGATGGGTGTACTGCAAGAGGGAAAGGGGGGGACCCAGGCCCGCCCTCTACTCTGGGTCCCGGCCCAGGGACCCTCTGGCGGCAGCCTCGCTGTCCTCCTGCTCTCCCCTCATCTGTCCGCTTCCCTGGGCCGCTTCCCCTATGGCCCCTTGCACACGCTAGGCCCTTCCCCTCAGGGCCTGCAACCTGGCAGACACCAGGCTGGAGTTCCTTTCTGCTCCCCCGGGCCTGCCCAGCACTGCGCTGTCCCAGGTGCTAGTCTCCCACCTCTGGAGACAGACCTTCCCCTCTGAAAGGCCTGGGACAGACTGACTCTCCTCTCCCTGGGCAGCCTTTTTATAGGGCTGAGCCTGGCCCTGATTGGCTGCCTCCAATCTGTGCCCTGATTGGCTCCCAATAAGTCCTTTTCTGATTGGTTGCCCATCTGCGCAGGCCCACTGGCCTGCTGCAGCCTAAATTCACCAGGAGTGGGGCAGCCGCCCCACTACAGGGCTGTAAAAGCCTGCCTGGGACCCTGGCTACTCACTCAGCCAGTTAGCCTACCCTGAAGTCCAGGCTGCCACACCTCCTCTGCTATTGATACCTCCTTCTGCAGTGTAGACATACCCTAAAGCTTTAATGAGAAACCCTGATGCACCAATAAAGGACAAGTTTAATTGTGTAAATAACCCCTTTCTTGGCTAAGTGATGAACGTGTGTAATAGAAGCAGCTCTGTGTTCTGGTGACGGTTATATACCGAGACATAACTGCAGCATTGCCAACGCCAAGCGTTCAAAAGCCATGAGTCAGGCTCACCCAAGTCATGAGACTAGCATGAAAGTCAGGAGACTGTTTTAAAACTAATCAGTTCTGGTTTCTTTTTTCTTCTTTCCGGTTTTTGAGCCTTAAGGGACACATTTTCAAGCTTTTCTCTGCAACCATGAGAACTAAAATCAAACTCCTTAAATTCTCACATAATCACATGACTCCAAGAGCTGGGACTTGAATTAAAACACCCAATCATAGAAATGTAGAGCTGGAAGGGACCTCAAGAGGTCATCTAGACCAGTCCCCTGTGCTGACGCAGGACTAAGGTCTGGTCTACTCTAGGGGTGGGGAATCAATCTAAGTTACGCAACTTCAGCTACGTGAATAACGTAGCTGAAGTCGATGTACTTAGATTTACTCACCGCGGTGTCTTCACTGCGGTGAGTCGACTTCTGACGCTCTCACATTGACTCCGCCTGCGTCTCTCACTCTGGTGGAGTACCGGAGTTGACAGGAGAGCACTCGGTGGTTGATTTATCATGTCTAGACTAGACACGATAAATCGACCCCCGCTTGATCGATCACTGCCACACACACACACACACACATATATACACACACACTACACACACACAAATAACACCACTGCATGCAACACTCCTGTTAATACACCTGAGAATATCAGCCTTTTTAGCAACTGCATCACATTGTCAACCCATATTCAGTCTGTAATCCACTATAACCCCCAGAGCCTTTTCAGTAGTACACCCTCGCCAGTTATTCCCCATTTTGTGGTTTTGCATTTGATATTTCCTTCCTAAAGTGAAGTATTTTGCACTTGTCTTTATTGAGTTTCATCCTGTTGAATTCAGATCAATTCTCCAATTTGTCAAGAGGATTTTGAATTCTAATCCTGTCCTCCAAAGTCCTCCCAACTTGGTGCCATCTGCAAATTTTATATGCATACTTACCATTCCATTATCCGAGTGATTATTGAATAGTACTGGACCCACGACTCACCTGTGTAGGACCCAATAGATATGCCCTCCCAGTTTGACAGAGAACCATTGATAACTACTCTTTGAATATGGTCTTTCAACCAGTTGTGCACCCACCTTACAGTAATTTCATCTAGACCACATGTCCATAGTTTACCTAGGAGAACTTCAAGTGGGATTGGGTCAAAAACCTTACCAAAAATCAAGATACATCAGGAGAGTCATGATAGAATTGTGAGTCCTGGCAACGCCATAGAGTGAAATGTCTGATGCACTGTGCTATTTTGCAAGCTGCTCACAAAAATAAAGTGCATTCATAAAAACAGAACAGGTCCTTGGAGACGCACTGCAGTTCTCCACCCTTAACACAGCAATGCCCAGAGGTATCACGGGGAAGCCACTACACAGACTCAGAAGTGCTCACCCAATACAGCCACTTTGTTTGCCCTCTGGAATGTTTTACTGCATGTCAGCCTCTTGTTTTATAGCCCACTACATAGTTAATTGTATGGGCGCATGTATATTTAAAACAATCCATTTGGGCTTGAAGTGCAGGGCTGGCGGGAGACAGCACATTTAGAATTGATAGAACATGACAGACGAAGAATGTCTGTTGTCCTTGCCCGGTGTGTGAGTGACTGGATGGTTTGGGGTGCCATGGGGTTTACATAACTCACTCCCAGCTCATTGCTGGTGGAAACATCTGTTCTGCCTTTAGGACTTGATGTGGCATTTGTGCCACAACCCTGTGAGGGGGCAGTGTGGATGGGCCCCACCCCAGAGGACATGCTAGGAGAATCAGGCCTCAGGGTAGGTCTACACTTATGGAGCTGTGTAGAGTACAGCCCTTGCATATGTATAAATAGTCATGTAGGCGGGGAGGCAAGGCTCAGGTGAGTAGAGACAAGCCAGAACCTTGGGGTATGTATCCTACATGGCTCTTTACACCACGAAGTAGTGCCTCCCACTGCTGGAGCCTCTATCGTCTGTGTGTAGCTACATCTACCCTACATGTAGACAAGGCCATAGTCTGGCACCCAGAAGGTGTGTGCGACTGGCTATGTTCATTAGGAAAGGAGCAAATTTCTTCTCCCAGACGCTGAGCCCTGGTCCACGACCCTCCTCTGCTTCTTTTCAGTGACCTGCTCCCCGGGGAGGGGCACAACACAAGGGGGCAGTCCCTGTGCTCCCAAGAGCTGCTGCTGTGGGAGGCCATTACACACCTATGCCAGCAGGACTTCTTGTGTGTCTCTTACTGTCTGCGCGGCCGCACGAGGGCCCTGGCAATCTG
Organism: Emys orbicularis; assembly: GCF_028017835.1. NCBI lineage: Eukaryota > Metazoa > Chordata > Testudines > Emydidae > Emys > Emys orbicularis. Next base: position 6,004,548 of record NC_088686.1, on the reverse strand, counting down.
GCCCTTAGAGAACATCCTCATGATTGCCTTTAACCTACACATGGAGGCTCAGTTTTTTTCTCTTCTTTATCGCTATGACAAAAATGGGATCGGGATATTAACAAAGCTTCAATTAACTCAGACACAACAGACATTGTTCTTTCTTAACATTCAGCCCATTGATCCTTGGTTATTAACACTGGAAGGAGAAGCACTACCACACACACACACACACACACACACACACACACACACACACCTGTGCATAGCAGGTTACAGAAATCCTGCCTGCTAAACTCATTCTAACTTCACTACAGGTCGAGGGCTCAATCCAGCTTTGCTCCTGTCCCTGGCCGTCATTCGGGCAGCTCCTTTAATTCCCTTCTCCAGCTTCCTGGAGAACCTGCCCCCTGCTGGGATACGGTGGGATGTATCGAGCATGCTCAGTGCTGCTTCCAGCGTCAGGTGGTCAGAGTCACAGATGGCACCCTTGTGAGGGGGAAGGGCTTAGGTGCCTCTGTAGCTGCGAGGGAAGGGACTTCCATGCACTCTACAGCTGAATGCAGCCCCTTGCACTAGCCATTCTGAATCTTATCCAAAGAGCCATTCACACGATCAAACTCTTCCCCCAAGATCCATTTGAAATGAAAATGTTTTCTGCAGAAATGTCTGGACCGTGCAGCTGAGTAAGACATTTGGCAACTCATGCATGCAATAACTTGAAGTTCCAAGGTAATACCTACTCAGATTTCATATACACCGTAGCCTCTATTGCTATGTTTTGAGTCCACAAAACAAAGCTAAGATAAGAGACATAGCATACGCCAAGGGAGCTGGAAGGGCTTCTTGAGGAAATGCACAGAGTACTGAACGATACCCATTCCTGCAATTCACCGGTGAACCGAAGCACTGTAAGCTGGCAGGCGAGAATTCAAACACCGGGGAAGGAATGGCTTTCCTTCCTTGCCGCATCAGCATGAGGGAGAAATAAATCCACAGACCGACATGTAAGAATGATAAGTTTGGAAATGACTGGAGACACGACTCTCGTTTGTATTGGCAGAGCGTGTCACTGCCCTTTTCCCGTGCAAGGCCCTGTTTGAAGGAAACGCTGTCATCAAACAAAATTAGTCAAGGTTATTGTATCTGACCGTAATGGTTACAGCATGTGGGTGAGCAGTTTGCCTTCTGGTGGCCCAACTAGAGGGCCTTATTGTTACTTGGTTGTTCTATTGCACCCAGAGGTGAGCCAGGCATTTCACAAAAAACTCAGAAAGGCATGGTGCTTGCACTGACGTGTCTCCAATCCACATCTTTGACCCAGTGCCATGAGTGGGGTGCTGAACAAAGGGAGGGAGTAGGGATGGGGTGGGGCAGGAAAAGCATTACAAGAGCCCAGAAGGAATGCAGCACCTTCTGCACCAAAAGAAAAAGCCTCCACTACTAGAGCTAAAAGATTCTTAGCTGGTAGCACTAGCAGGCTCTTATCCTCTCTGTGGACCAGCCACTAGAGGGAGACATGTCGGATTTAATCAGTGTGTTATATCTACATCATTGTAGTTCAGTTAAGGGTGTATCTATAAAAACTAAAGCAGAGAAGGTGAAAATTCATGATTCCTCTATTGAGGGGCGGCAGGGGAGAGATTGCAAAGAGGAGGGAAGATGGCTTGGTGGACCAGATCAGCATGAGTATTCCACATGCGGGGCCAGGATGAGAAAAGGCACAAACATTCTTGTGGGAGAAACAAAGAAAGGAATCTCCAGCCAAACACCACTGGCGAGGGGAAGAGGTGCTGGTTGGATGAGCAAGGAATGGTAGAGTTACCTGTCCAGGGCAAAATGGCAGACTTAGTTCCAAGATCTACAATGGTTCCCGTCAGCTCTTACTCTGCTCAGACTGATTTGCCTCTCCTTAATTTTGACAAAGCAGAGCGCATGTGCGATGCCACTTGAGCAGGAATGCCAGGGCCATTTTTGTCTCTGGAGCTCATGAGATGCTTGTCACTTAGCTCCAAATAGGCTTCAAAATCAGCCATCTAAGGATCTTGACTAACAACAGCCCCTTTCTGCTAGAAATGTTGAATGCATTACATACCCATCCAGGTTCACGTGGCAATGGAGCGTTCAGGACCGACTTTCTGGCAACCTCACATATCGCAATAGCACCAGAGGAAAGGGGAAATGTAAGGTGAAGCACAAATTATAAACTCCTTGGGTAATGGCCCCTCTGCCTCTGTCCTGCTGTTCATAATTCCTAATTTTGTCACAGTTAAAAAATTAGGATGTCTGTATTTATGATAAGTCAGTAACGCAGAAATAGAGACCCGGTGAGCCATGATTTCATTCTACTATAACACAGAGAGAACATTCTGTGGCCCAAGTTAATGAGTGGTTATTTTGAGAGGCACACATACCCGAGTGATTAGTCTTTCTAAGTTAATTAATAGTCAGTAAAAAAGCCCATGAAAACTGACGTTCCCCGTCTTCCCTTGCTAAACCCTAAGATTATGTCTACATTTAAGATGCTACAGTGGGGCAGCTGCAATACTTCAGTGTAGATGCTCACTACAGCTATGGGAAGGGTTCTCTTGTCTCTGTAGTGAATCCACCTCCCCAAGAGGCAGTAGCTAGATTGACGGAAGAATACTTCCGTTGATCTAGTGCTGTCTACACCGGTGGTTAGATCATAGAATCATAGAATATCAGGGTTGGAAGAGATCTCCAGGAGGTTATCCAGTCCAATCCCCTGCTCAAAGCAGGACCAACCCCAACTAAATCATCCCAGCCAGGGCTTTGTCAAGCCGGGCCTTAAAAACCTCTAAGGATGGAGATTCCACCACCTCCCTAGGGAACCCATTCCAGTGCTTCACCACCCTCCTAGTGAAATAGTGTTTCCTAATATCCAACCTAGACCTCCCCCACTGCAACTTGAGACCATTGCTCCTTGTTCTGTCATCTGCCACCACTGAGACAGGGCTGGCTCCAGGCACCAGCGGAGGAAGCACGTGCCTGGGGCGGCACATGCTAAGGGGCAGCATTCCGTCCATTCTTGGGGCGGCACAGTCCGGGCAGCTTTTTTTTTGCGATTAGGGTGGCAAAAATGGTAGAGCCAGCCCTGACTGAGAACAGCCAACCTCCATCCTCTTTGGAACCCCCCTTCAGGTAGTTGAAGGCTGCTATCAAATCCCCCCTCATTCTTCTCTTCTGCAGACTGAATAACCTCAGTTCCCTCAGCCTCTCCTCATAAGTCATGTGCCCCAGCCCCCTAATAATTTGCCCTCCACTGGACTCTCTCCAATTTGTCCACATCCTTTCTGTAGTGGGGGGCCCCAAACTGGACACAATACTCCAGATGTGGCCTCACCAGTGCTGAATAGAGGAGCATAATAACTTCTCTTGATCTGTTGGCAATGATCCTACTAATGCAGCCCAATATGCCATTAGCCTTCTTGGCAACAAGGGCACACTGTTGACTCACATCCAGCTTCTCATCCACTGTAATCCCAGGTCCTTTTCTGTAGAACTGCCGCTTAGCCGGTCGGTCCCCAGCCTGTAGGGGTGCGTAGGATTCTTCTGTCCTAAGTGTAGGACTCTGCACTTGTCCTTGTTGAACCTCAGATTTCTTTTGGCTCAATCCTCAAATTTGTCTAGGTTCCTCTGGACCCTATCCCTACCCTCCAGCATATCTACCTCTCCCCCCAGCTTATTATCATCCACGAACTTGCTGAGGGTGCAATCCATCCCATCATCCAGATCATTAATGAAGATCTTGAACAAAACCGGCCCCAGGACCAACCCCTGGGGCACTCTGCTTGATACCGGCTGCCAACTAGACAACAAGCCATTGATCACTACCCGTTGAGCCCTACAATCTAGCCAGCTTTCTATCCACCTTATAGTCCAATCATCCAATCCATACTTTTTTAACTTGGTGGCAAAAATACTGTGGGAGCCCATATCAAAAGCTTTGCTAAAGTCAAGATGTATCACATCCACCACTTTCCCCATATCCACAGAGCCAGTTATCTCATCATAGAAGGCAGTCAGATTGGTCAGGCATGACTTGCCCTTGGTGAATCCATGTTGACTGTTCCTGATCACCTTCTTCTCCACGAAGCTTAACTCTGTCTCTCAGTGGCGTGGATTTTTTCACACCCCTGTGAGACATAGGACGCCGATGTACATTTCCAGTGTAGACCAGCCATAGGGCCCAGATCCTCAAAGATGTTTATGTGCCTACAGCCAGATCCTCTATTATTGTAAATCAGCAGAGCTCCATAGACTTTAAAAGAGCTAGGCCAAATTTGTTCCAGGTGAGGATCTGATTAGGGTGGCCAGGTGCCTGTGTTTTGACCTGAAAGTCCAGTCGAAAGGGGGACCTGACAGTGTCTGGTCAGATCTACTGACTGGACACCCAAAGTCCGGTTACTGCGAGTGGGGGAGGCAGGGAGGCATCACCGCTCAAGCCCCTACTCAGCGGGGGCTGCCTCCTACCTTTGACAGGCAGCTGCAGCTCCCAGCCCCGGCACCACAGGCAAGTCCCTCCTGACCTGGGCGGCAGGGGAGGGAGGGGAAAAGCATCGAGCGATGTGGGGAGGGGGGCAGAGGAGTGGATATGGGGCAGGGCATCAGGAGAAGAGGCGGGGCAGGAGTGGGGGGTTTGGGGGGAAGAGGTGGGGCAGGGGAGGGTCCGGCAATCCTGCTGGAGTGTCTGGTTTTTAAATATTACCACGCTGGCAAACCTAGATCTGGTCCCTAACTCAAAGGGAGTTAACTCCTAAATCCCTCTAAGGAGCCGCACCTAGAGGCTGGCAGTGCCATCAGACAGCCCAGTTTGCCTGACTTGGGTATCGACTTCTCTGTGTGCAGATTGACACGCCCATCCAGTCAGGCGGCATTGCCTTGGCAGCTAGTCGCTCAGGGGATAGTTGCCGATTTCTGACAGGCAGTTCTCATGGCACAGCTTCGCAGCTCTACACAATATGTACGTCAGATCCATAACAAAACCTCTGGTATGAAATCATCGTCAATAATCATAGAATCATAGAATATCAGGGTTGGAAGGGACCTCAGAAGGTCATCTAGTCCAACTCCCTGCTCAGAGCAGGACCAACCCCATGTACTGTAATAATACAGTAGCTTTTTATAAGAAGATGCCAGGGTAATAGGTTTTAAAGTCACTACACTTCTAGGTCTGGGAAAGCTCTCTTAGGTCCTTTTGGAAGGTTATGTGGCTAGAAGCCCTGTATAGTCAGCTCCCTGGAGCCTCATCCAAAGCCCATTGGAATCAGTGGAAAGACTCCCAGGTACATGAATCAGCTTTAGACCAAGTGCCTCGTAACTAAGGCTAGGTCTACACTACCCGCCTGAATCGGCGGGTAGAAATCGACCTCTCGGGGATCGAATTATCGCGTCTCGTCGGGACGCGACAATCGATCCCCGAATCGACGCTCTTACTCCACCAGCGGAGGTGGGAGTAAGCGCCGTCGACGGGAAGCCGCAGAGGTCGATTTTGCCACCGTCCTTACAGCGGGGTAAGTCGGCTGCGATACGTCGAATTCAGCTACGCTATTCGCGTAGCTGAATTTGCGTATCTTAAATCGACCCCCCCCGGTAGTGAAGACCTGCCCTAAGGCACCTGCCTTTCCAGCCAGAGGGAAAACATATAAATGCAATTTGGTTTAACTCCTAAACTAGGTGATCTGTAACGTATGTGACACAGGCAGAATGCCCGACGGTGTGGGGCGGTATAGAGGTTTCATCAGTACTGCTTTGGGTGACCTTCAAAACTCACTGAATGCTTCGCCACCCATGACACTACAGCCATCTCAAACACATACCAAGAAAGCCTTTGTAGTACACCACCCCATCAAGTATTCTCTCCCTCCATACGTTCACCCCATGGAGATATACATAGAAAGAGGCACAAAATACACACCTGCACTATGTAGTATCAGTAGGTAATGGGCATGGTACCACCTCCATCCTCGCAGTGCTTTTTTCAATTGCTCATAACTTTCCGAAAAAATTCCTGCTAAGCTGAAATGTTCCGTGCTTGGTCTGAACCCGGTGTTGGCACTGAGAGGACTGCTGGAAGACTTGCAGACAGACATTTGGACTCGAAATACAATGGGAACCATGTGGTTATGGACTTTTCTCTTGTGCATCCAACTCAGTTCTCATCTTGCCAGTGAGTCTGCCCCTACAGAGCAAAAGAACAGTTTGAACTGGAACTTGTAAGAAAACACTGTTTTAAACTTCACCTTAAAACCCAGCCTCTGAAAGAGATCACAGCACAAGGTAGCAAAAGGAAACCACTTCCTTATTATTCATAATGCTGGGAAAGAAATCTGCTTCACTTTAAGCATCTCAGAAAGCAGAGACAACTATTAACACCAGCACAGATAGCCAAACTCTCAGTCTTCTTCCATAACTATTTGAGGATAACAAGGGAGTTCGGATGTTAATTAATTTGGAAGAGCAACTAATGAGAGCAAGTTAAGAATTGCTAGAAGTAATTTGAGTTGATTAAATAAAATCCAGTTGCAATGAGGAAGGTCAATGCTAGTAAATTACTAAACTCTGAGCACTGGTTTAAGATAATTCTTATATAGCAGATTTATTAATCCTCTGAAAAGAAAAAGGGGCAAACACTTTCCATTTGTTGCATGTAACGAGGGCACTTGCAAATGGCTGTTTTGTTATATAATAATCAACTGTTTTATTTAGTAAATTGAACACTGAGATGCAGTAAGCAGAGTTAATGCTAACCCACAATGGTAATTCACTAATTTTTGCTAAGAGACCAAAGCTTCTTTCTTACAGTCAATAGTCACATAATGGCTGTTCACTATTTGCATGATCTAATCCTTTCAAAAAAATTATTTAAAAAACCTAATAAAGGTTTTTATCTGAAACTCCAAATCCAAGCCTTTGGGACAGATCCTCAGTGGAGGAGGGTCCAAAGGTGATTGTTGATCACTTTAAGAGACAGTCACTTGGTTCCTATGACATATAGCATCTGGTGCAGGATGTGGCTTATGTAGATAATGTTTTCACCCCTCAGCTCATGGGGGGGGGAAAACCCCAATCTCTTGCCCTGGTAATTATAAATTGCCTCTGCAGTCCCACAATCCCGAGGTCACTCTGTGCCAGCCCATTCCCCAGGTGCAGCCTGAAGGGGGTTTATCACAGCCAGGGACCAGAGGGGGATCAGGGATGCCAAAGCTATGTCCCCTTTTCCTTTGACCACAGGAGCACACAAACTACTACTGTGACTTGCTAGGCCCTGAAGATCCCCCTTTAAAGAAATCATGTATGTAGCTGCAGGGCCAGCTTGTACTGATGGAGCAGCTCAAAGCTGCCCTAATGAAGCCCAGGATCTGGCCCACCGGTTTCAATGGGACGTCCTGGTAGTAAGCATTACCCACAGGAGGGCTTGCAGGGATGGTCCTTATAATCAGGCAGCTGGTGGTAATTTGCACAGCACTGGCTTCTTGTAACTAGCCTCTTCAGCCAAGGGTTGTCAGCAGTAACAAAGGGCTGGGCTCAAATGTCTAGGGGTTCCTCCTAAAATTAACCAACACATGGACTTGAGCCTCAACTCAGAAACCTGCCCAAAACTAAATCCGTTCCCTGGGCACCTTTAACTGCCAGTACTTCCCCTCTCAAAAGCACTGAGCCTGTGTATAAAACAAAGGTATTTTTAGGGGGAAGAGCACACAACATCAGTTTGGGGAAACACAGCAATGATATTTAAAAACATAAGCTATCCCCAAACCTCATGGTACCTTTGGCAATGGCCCTTCGACCTCAGCTCACCACCCACGGTGCAAATATCGGATGGACAAGTGTCCCTTTAACATCACTTCCCTCTTCCCCCACACCCTGCTCACAGTTCAGAGTCAGGGGGTAGAGTAGTCCACTGCCTCGGATTCTCCAACAACTAGGGGGAAAGGCTGCCAGATCTTATCCTGAGGCTCCTCTACCTACAGTGCTTTTGGTTGGTGGTGAGCAGTACAGTTCACTCAGCTCTACTGTTACCCACCGCAGCTTCAGCCAAACACTGTGTCAAAAGTTCACCGCACTTGTTCCCGTCTCTTCACAAAATGTTTACTAGAAGAGAATCAATAGCATCTAAAAACCTTGTAAAGAGTCCTTCAGTCCCACCACCCAGCCCATCTGGAGTTTGTGTACAGTCATGGTGACTAGCCGAGTGTCTGGATAGAAGGAAGGAATTCTGGGTAGAAAGCTTATGCAAATGAACTCTCACTATAGTTCTGATTCCCTTATTTACCAATAAATGGTGGCAGAGATCTGTTACCCTATGGAGCTTTTGTCTATCTGGAGTTTTAAGTAGTTTCTCAGCTCTTGTCTGTTCTTCCTCCGGCGTTTTGTATAACTAGGAGCATTGCAGGCAGATCGAGGGATGTGATCATTCCCCTCTATTCAGCACTGGTGAGGCCTCATCTGGAGTACTGTGTCCAGTTTTGGGCCCCACAGTACAAGAAGGATGTGGAAAAATTGGAAAGAGTCCAGCAGAGAGCAACAAAAGATTGGGGGCTGCTGGAGCACATGACTTATGAGGAGAGGCTGAGGGAACTGGGATTGTTTAGTCTGCAGAAGAGAAAGGGGGTTCCAAAGAGGATGGATCTAGGCTGTTCTCAGTGGTAGCAGATGACAGAACAAGGAGTAATGGTCTCAAGTTGCAGTCGGGGAGGTTTAGGTTGGATATTAGGAAACACTATTTCACTAGGAGGGTGGTGAAGCACTGGAATGGGTTACCTAGGGAGGTGGTGGAATCTCCATCTTTAGAGGTTTTTAAGGCCCAGCTTGACAAAGCCCTGGCTGGGATGATTTAGCTGGGGATTGGTCCTGCTTTGAGCAGGGGGTTGGACTAGATGACCTCCTGAGGTCCCTTCCAATCCTGATCTTCTATGATTCAACAACAGATGGTAGTAGCAAGCTCCCTGTCCTCTGTAGCTTTATGCTACAGGGCTAACAGTAACGATGCTATATAATTATCTGGTGCTCAAAATAAGCAGCCAGTTTTGCCACCAGTGATACAGTCTGGACTGATTCTTTTCTCACATTTGCCTTAATCCAGCAGAGCATTTAACCACACACATAATTTAAAGCACATGAACATCCCCTTAACTTCCATGAGGTTACTTAAGTGTTTTGCAGGATCAGGGCCTTATGATGTGTTTACGTCAGTGTAACTTCACTGACTTCCGTAGAGTCTCTCCTGATTCAACCCGGAAAATGTGTGAGGAGAATCTGGCCCACTGCGTCTAATCTGGTCATGTCACAAATTTTGTTTCAGGTAGAAGACGAGAAATCTAAGAGTAGAATTTTTTTAGAATTTTTCCATGAGGTCTATGTGTCTGTGTTTCACAATAGGGGATGATTTGCAGGTTGCTGCCTTCTTGCAAGGGGCGACATCTGCTCAGAGTTTTAAAACAGTTCGAAAATACAGCTGTTCTTGCCTCCACAAGCACATAGGAGTATATTAAAGTGCCACAGTAAGTATATTTACAAAACACAGCTGTTTAAAATGCACAGTATGATACACCACAGTGAAATTTAAAACAGTCATATTTTATAAAGTATTTCTAAAAGAAATTATAGATCAGCTACTTACTATGATTTAAAAGCAGAAGTTTCATTTAAAAAAGAAAAGCACATCTCTATTTATCACCAGCTCTTTTCCGGGAGTGTGGTGGGGTATTCCTCTTTAGCTTGCTAACAAAGATACTTTATTTGTAGGGAACGGAGTTGGCTAAATTAGCTTCTCTCCTGTAGCTATCATTGCTCCAGTCGCACTCCAACAAGCATTTTTCTGGTTGTTGCAATTATACACCTCTACCCCGATCTAACACGACCCGATCTAACACGACCCGATCTAACACGAATTCGGATATAATGCGGTAAAGCAGTGCTCCAGGGGGGGGGGCTGCGCACTCCGGCGGATCAAAGCAAGTTCGATATAACGTGGTTTTACCTATACCGCAGTAAGATTTTTTGGCTCCCGAGCAGGGCCGGCTCCAGGCACCAGCCCAGCATCAGGTGCTTGGGGCGGCCAAGGGGAAGGGGCGGCATGTTGGGCTGTTCGGCGGCAATTCAGCGGTGGGTCCCTCTCGGAGGGAAGCACCCGCCGCCGAATTCCCGCCGAAGAAGAAAGCGGCGCGGTGGAGCCGCCGCTGGAGTGCTGCCGATCGCGATTGCGATTGTGGCTTTTTTTTTTTTTTTTCCCGCCGCTTGGGGAGGCAAAACCCTGGAGCCGGTCCTGCTCCCAAGGACAGCGTTATATCGAGGTAGAGGTGTATTTATTAACATGATCTCAAATGTCCATTCCCAAATGGCTCTGGACCAAGAAGCTCACATGTAAAGATTGTGCTATTGCAGATAAGTGCTCTAGAGAAATTGTCAAAAAAATTCCAAATTCAGGATAACTGTCTTGTAAATGTCTCGGTTTGAATTTCAACACAAGAGAGAGTAAAATCTTCACAGTAGATGGAGATGTAATTTCGTTTCTGCAGTTTGTACTGTATCTTATCACAAAGAGGAATTCCCACTCATCCATACTTGAGAAAAAAGCTGCTCATGCTGTCTCAAATTGAACTCAAAAGTAGCATTTGCTAGATCTTAGGGATATTTTTATGGTAGATCTTAGGGATATTTATATGGAGAAATTTCGAAGCTGAGGATATTTGGGGTAATTAGAGGCAGCCCTGGGAGAATACTATATTATAACTACTTTACTATAATGTTAATCAAAGAAATCTCACTCGTATTTAATAAACAAAATCAAGACGAGTAAAAATAACCATCTCTTTCATTGCGGCTACAGGACTGTAGCAGGTGGTAATACTTCATTGCCTCCTTAGTATGAAGTATGCAGTATCCATACACACACACACACAAAAATATTTGGTAAGAAAGAGTTGATAAAGCCTTTTTCTTTTCCACTGATAAAGCAGTCGCGTGCCTCCCAATTTCCAAATGATTACCAAGGGCCTGCCTGACAATCCAGTTTGATAAAGGGATTGAATCTCGCTGGTAGTTTTAATAATCCTAACTCAATAATTTTAACAATGCAAAATGTGTTGCTGACGATCTGTTTAGCTGCCTAATGATCTTGTTTGTTCAGTCTTGCTTACAACCATATTAGTTTCATTTTAATTCAATAAGCAACCTGAACTGATATGCTACACTTAATGATCAATTACACTTAGACCATGGAATTGATTTCTGATAGATCCTGTGCACTGTTCTAGCATTTCCCTGGCCTTAGAATACACTGGGCTGGGGGAAAGGGGCTGGATATACTGTAATATACAGTAGGGTGCATCACGTGAATTGCAATAGTGGAGGCCATTAATGTCAGCTTCCCAGAGCCAAACAGCACTGGCTACGGCAGAACAGAGATGCAACGTGGAAGATTTCCAAAAAGCCGGCCAACTTGTTTTGAGGTGCAAATCACCCCTGAAAATTTGTGCCCAGGGGGCAGCTATTAGGTACATTGAGAGGCAGGTACTTGCAAGGGAACACTTTGCTGATCCCCCATCTTCTGAGAAAGTCCGGTGTGCCATCACACAGACAAAAAAATCACAAGGCACCAGGCCCAGACGGCATCCCAGCTGAAGTTTTTAAAGCAGGTGGAACAATGCTCCAGAACAAACGTTGCCAACTCCTTGACAAAATCTGGACTGGCGAAGAAATTCCACCTGACTTTAAAACGCCAACATTGTTACAATATTCAAGAAAGGGGACACATCTTTGTGCGGGAACTACAGAGGTATTGCCCTCCTCTCCATTACAGGGAAGGTTCTTGCCCGGATCCTACTAAACCACCTCCTCCCTCTTGCCAAGGAACTCCTCCCTGAATCACAGTGTGGCTTCAGGCCATCCCAAGGCACAACCAACATGATCTTCGTGGCACAACAGATTCAGGAGAAGTGCAGAGAGCAACACCAGGAATTGTTCATGGCATTCGTCGACCTAACCAAGACCTTTGACTCTATCAGTTGTGATACCCTATGGAAGGTGCTGTGTGGGTTTGGCTGTCCACAAAAATTCATTTCCATACTCCATGATGGGATGACTGCCACCATTTTCTGTAACAGCTCAGAGACCGAACCATTCATCTTCATCCACTGGTGCCAAGCAGGGCTGTGTTATTGCTCCAACACTCTTCTCCATTTACCTTGCCCTGATTCTGATATGCAACCGCCTTCCTGACGGAATCGGGATTAAGTATCATATGGATGGCCAACTCCTCAAGCTTTGGCGTCTCCAAACAAACTCTAAGATCCCGAGATTGGCATCACTGACCTTCAGTATTCAGATGACTGTGTCATTCTTGCACACACAGAGGCTGACCTGCAAAGTGCCTTAAATCTTTTTGCAGATGCCTATCACAGCCTGGGTCTCTCTCTCAACATTGGGAAAACCAAGGTACTCTACCAGCCCTCACCTGCACAAACTACTCTTCGTACTCCACAAATCACCATCGGCGGAGAACCCCTGGAAAATTTGGACCATTTTCCGTACCTTGGCAGCCACCTCTCCCAAACAGCCAGAATTGTCACAGAAATCAAATACAGGATCCTCTGTGCCAGCACATCCTTTGGAAGACCACTCAACGAGTCTTCAATGATAGGGAGCTGAAGGCAGCTGTCATCCCCACCCTTCTCTATGGATGTAAGGCCTGGGTAACCTACGGACGACATCTCAAGCGGCTGGAGTGGTTCCAGCAGCGCTGGCTCAGGAGGATTCTCAGGATCAGCTGGGAAGACCGACGCACTAACATCAGCGTTCTCTCTGCAGCCAACATCAGCAGTATAGAAGCACAGGTCATGAAACACCAACTCCGCTGGGCTGGCCACTGTGTTATGCCTGACACTCGCCTCCTGAAGCAAGTGCTCTTCTCTCGGTTAAGTCAGGGAAGAAGGGCTCACGGAGGGCAGCGGAAGCATTTCAAAGACGTACAGAAAGAACACCTTAAAAAGGGAGGCATCAGCCCAATGAACTGGGAGGACTCAGTGCGGAACAGAACATGGTGGCACCACACCATACGCCAAGCCACAGCTCACTTTGTGGAGAGCAGATATGCTCATGAGACAGAGACGCGACAAAGGAGGAAAGAACAACGCTCCAGCCAAAAACTACGTCTCCTCCAAGATCACACCTGTCACTTCTGTGGGAAAATCTGCAGGGCAAGAATTGAACGCCGCAGTCACTTAAAAACTCACCAATGAACCCCCTTGGCAGAAATCATCCTCGCATCGAGGGATAGCCGAAGAAGAAGTCTTGTGCCCAGCATACTTTCAGTTTTGATGGGGAGTTGCTGGGTTTTAGGGTTTTTTGCAAATGACACAAACAGAGAAAAGGGAAACGTGCTCAGATGACCGCCTAGGTTAGATAGATACTTATAATTCTCACAGTCCATCCCCAGTGCTCTTATGCTATTACCCACTGTCTAAATAAAGCTCTTCTGGGTCTTTGTCACGAGCCCCCAGTCAAGGGCAGCATGTATTGAGCTGCCACAGGAGTAGAACAGAGACCGGCCATTGACTGGGAGAGTCACAAGCCGGTTCCTGGGTCCCCAGTGTGCAGAGGAGGTGGAAGTAATCGGTCCCAGCCCTCTGCCCGGTGCAGATTACTTCTCCCTTTGTGCCCACTCAACTGTGCTAACTGGTGTGAGGGCTTTATGGGGGGAGGGAAGGAGAAGGGCCACCCACCCATTCAGAAAGGGATTTAGTACCAGGCCGAGTCTGCTTTTACCCTGCACTGCTACCAATGGGCATGAGCAGCCAGCACAAGGTAATCATGAGTCTAACGAAGTGGGTATTCACCCACGAAAGCTTATGCTCCAATACGTCTGTTAGTCTATAAGGTGCCACAGGACTCTTTGTCGCTTTTTAAGGTAATAAGAAGACACTTTCTATCCCCTTACTGCCCCATGCGCGTACGTTACTGGACGGGTGAGGGGCATCTGGCCCTGAGTCACTAAGAAAAGTAGAAAGGCTGGTTGATGCTCACTGGGCAAGATTTTGATGTTTTAATTGCATCCTGATATCTGAGAGCATTGGCTGGAGTGCAACACCACGACGCAGACGGAGGGCCAGGAAGACAGCAAAGCTACCGATAAAAATGGAAATTGTTTTTCAAAGAAACTTTGTTTTTAAATGTAACTTTTTCCAAACCTTCCAGTGAATCTTGTGTGTTCTCTCACAAAAACGAAAGCTTAAAAACATTTTGTTTTTTAAAAACTGCTTTCAGTAAAAAAACAACGTGTTCGGTCTGGTTCTAAACCAGAGACCCAAAGATTGTTGAAGAGAACTTGTTTTAAAGATAACCAAAACATTTTAGCAACTAATTTTTGGCTTCCATTTTTTTTTTTTTTTTGACAAGCTGGAAAATGTTGAACAAAATAAATTATTTCCTTTAGGTCGAAAGGCCACTTTTTATAAGAAAATGCTTTGCGGCAACAGCAGCAATTTTAAAAATATGCAGAACTGGTTTGGAAAATAGCTTGTTAGTGCCCCTTTTGTGGATTTGGGTAGCTAATGTCTTAGGTGAAGATGACCTACAGATAGTGTGTGTGTGTGTGTGTGTGTGTGTGTGTGTGTGTGTGTGTGTGTGTGTGTGTGTGTGTGTGTGTGTGTGTGTGAGGGAGAGAGACTGTGCATGCAAGATGCAGACAAGTTGCTTCTATCTCACAGTTGTCAAATAGTGGGAAAGCAAGGGAAATCGGACATATGAAATCATTATTACTTTCATGGTAGCTCACTCCTGTGAGGAGAATTTTTATGTGCTGCTTTGAGAAAGTCCCATAAGAAACAGGATAGCTGACCTCCATAGAGTAGGTGAGATTACAATGGTTGGTATAAGTGAAGTTAAAATCAATATTTTTTATTTCTCCGATGCTACTGTTACAGATCAGGGAAACTGTATCCTGTATCTCCCTCCCCACCCCCGTGGACCTTCAAGGGCACTCACTTTAGGCTCCTGGTTCCCAACTGTAACCTCTCGTGGGTGGAGATCCATGTCTCTCTCCCTCCTGACTGGGAGGGATCTTAAAGGCTACACAGTTCCCTGCCTACATCGTGATATCTCCAGCAAGCCAGATTGACTAACCAGGCCAGCATCTGCTCTTTGCTTTCTCTCCAGATGGTATGACCGGTATAATGACCTACAGTTATAAGGTACAACACAGCTCTTTCTAAGCCGGCACATTTATTCTTAAGGTGAAGCATTGTAGAGAAAACATTAAAACAAGCTACACCCATGTTACTAAGCCTACCAGAGGTCACCCCAACTCCAAGTAGGCCTCCAGTAGGTGTCAGTCCTTCAAAACCCACAGCTGGGTTTTCCCCTGGGTAACTGGCTCAGAATCAGAGCCAAAACCCACGCCGGGCAGCGCAGATGGTTCTTTATACAGCTGGGGCTTTTGATCTCCAGTGTCCGGGAACTAATAATGAACAGCCCAT
Source organism: Emys orbicularis (assembly GCF_028017835.1). Taxonomy (NCBI): domain Eukaryota; kingdom Metazoa; phylum Chordata; order Testudines; family Emydidae; genus Emys; species Emys orbicularis. The sequence continues at coordinate 5,989,072 of NC_088686.1, read as the reverse complement.
GACTCACACCACAGGGTTTAGCTTCACAAGGCTGGGAGTGTCAGTGACCAGGATGTGGGCAATACATCCTAGTGGTTAGAGCAGCAGCCAGGCCTAGCCATTACGCAGGAGTTGATCGTCTGGAATCGGAGCCTAGGGCCAGACCTGGAAACAGAAGCCAGATGCCAAAGCCAAGTGTCCGAGCCGAAGTCAGGAATCAGAGCTGAGGGTCAGAACTGGGTTACCCGGAGTGGCGCAAGGCAGGGGTCCAAGCAGGAGCAGGGCTGGAACAAGGCTGGAGCTGCAGCAGCTGTAGGCAAATGCTTTGAGCAGCCACTGAAATGCTGCAGCTGCTGGGCTTAAGAGCTGGCCTGTTGACTCTTCCAACCATCAGGCAGTGTAGCCAATCAGGCAGCCTACTACAGGTCAGCTGTGCTCGTTAGGCTGCCTGGAGTCTGGCTCTGAGGCAGGCCCTGATGCCAGACACTGAGGAATTTGCACTAAATAATAATATAATTATTGACAAATATGTCTTGATTGATTTTCTCTTACAATATCTTGAAACATAAGTATATGGGGCATGAATCGCTGACGTGTCTATAGCATGTATTCATGCATCAATATACTTTGTGTATATACAGTATGTCCAAATACTCTTCTCAGAAATATTCAGTCAAATATAGTGCCTGAAAACAGAGAATCCCATTGAACTAAAATGCAATATTGAGGTATTTATAGTAGTCATGTAGTTATCCATTATCATTAGCTGGCTTGAGTCCTTGCTTCTTATAGAATCATAGAATCATAGAATATCAGGGTTGGAAGGGACCTCAGGAGGTCATCTACTCCAACCCCCTGCTCAAAGCAGGACCAATTCCCAACTAAATCATCTCAGCCAGGGCTTTGTCAAGCCGGGCCTTAAAAACCTCCAAGGAAGGAGACTCCACCACCTCCCTAGGTAACGCATTCCAGTGCTTCACCACCCTCCTAGTGAAATAGTGTTTCCTAATATCCAACCTAGACCTCCCCCACTGCAACTTGAGACCATTGCTCCTTGTTCTGTCATCTGCCACCATTGAGAACAGCCGAGTTCCATCCTCTTTGGAACCCCCCTTCAGGTAGTTGAAGGCTGCTATCAAATCCCCCCTCATTCTTCTCTTCTGGAGACTAAACAATCACAGTTCCCTCAGCCTCTCCTCATAAGTCATGCGCTCCAGACCCCTAATCATTTTTGTTGCCCTCCGCTGGACTCTTTCCAATTTTTTCAACATCCTTCTTGTAGTGTGGGGCCCAAAACTGGACACAGTACTCCAGATGAGGCCTCACCAATGTCGAATAAAGGGGAACGATCACGTCCCTCGATCTGCTGGCAATGCCCCTACTTATACAGCCCAAAATGCCGTTAGCCTTCTTGGCAACAAGAGCACACTGTTGACTCATATCCAGCTTCTCGTCCACTGTGACCCCTAGGTCCTTTTCTGCAGAACTGCTACCTAGCCATTCGGTCCCTAGTCTGTAGCTGTGCATGGGATTCTTCCGTCCTAAGTGCAGGACTCTGCACTTGTCCTTGTTGAACCTCATCAGGTTTCTTTTGGCCCAATCCTCTAATTTGTCTAGGTCCCTCTGTATCCGATCCCTACCCTGTAGTGTATCTACCATGCCTCCTAGTTTAGTGTCATCGGCAAACTTGCTGAGAGTGCAGTCCACACCATCCTCCAGATCATTAATAAAGATATTAAACAAAACCGGCCCCAGGACCGACCCTTGGGGCACTCCGCTTGAAACTGGCTGCCAACTAGACATGGAGCCATTGATCACTACCCGTTGAGCCGGACGATCTAGACAGCTTTCTATCCACCTTACAGTCCATTCATCCAGCCCATACTTCTTTAACTTGGCAGCGAGAATACTGTGGGAGACCGTATCAAAAGCTTTGCTAAAGTCAAGAAATAACACATCCACTGCTTTCCCCTCATCCACAGAGACAGTTATCTCATCATAGAAGGCAATCAGGTTAGTCAGGCACGACTTCCCCTTGGTAAATCCATGCTGACTGTTCCTGATCACTTTCCTCTCCTCTAAGTGTTTCATAATTGATTCCTTGAGGACCTGCTCTATGATTTTTCCAGGGACTGAGGTGAGGCTGACTGGCCTGTAGTTCCCCGGATCCTCCTTCTTCCCTTTTTTAAAGATGGGCACTACATTAGCCTTTTTCCAGTCATCCGGGACCTCCTCCGATCGCCATGAGTTTTCAAAAATAATGGCTAATGGCTCTGCAATCTCATCCGCCAACTCCTTTAGCATCCTCGGATGCAGCGCATCCGGCCCCATGGACTTGTGCACGTCCAGTTTTTCTAAATAGTCCCGAACCACTTCTTTCTCCACAGAGGGCTGGTCACCTTCTCCCCATATTGTGCTGCCCAGTGCAGCAGTCTGGGAGCTGACCTTGTTTGTGAAGACAGAGGCAAAAAAATCATTGAGTACATTAGCTTTTTCCACATCCTCAGTCACTAGGTTGCCTCCCTCATTCAGTAAGGGGCCCACACTTTCCTTGACTTTCTTCTTGTTGCTAACATACCTGAAGAAACCCTTCTTGTTACTCTTAACATCTCTTGCTAGCTGCAACTCCAAGTGTGATTTGGCCTTCCTGATTTCACTCCTGCATGCCTGAGCAATATTTTTATACTCCTTCCTGGTCATTTGTCCAATCTTCCACTTCTTGTAAGCTTCTTTTTTGCATTTAAGCTCAGCAAGGATTTCACTGTTTAGCCAAGCTGGTCGCCTGCCATATTTACTATTCTTTCTACACATCGGGATGGTTTGTTCCTGCAACCGCAATAAGGATTTTTTAAAATACAGCCAGATCTCCTGGACCCCTTATCAAAAGTTGTGTCTGTAAAATTTGTGGTTTTGCCACATTTGTAATTGTTCAACAAACCCTTTCTGCAAACAAATGTCAGCCTATGGATTGCACAACATCTTTCACATGGTGTTAGTTCTCTCATCCCCTCCCCAGAGGGAGAAGCATGGGCAGCGGAGTGTCTTGGTTTGGTAGCGGGTGTGTAACACTGACAGCATCACAGTGTGTAACATCAGCATCACACCTGGGACCTTTGAAGCTAAATGCATGAGCCTCTACTGCATGAGTTAAAAGCCACGTGGCCCTGAGCTAAGGCTGTAGCAGACTCATTGATCTCTCCGTGGTCTCGGTGCCACCAGAGGGGACAGAGCACCACACCCGGGAGGTGTGTGGGTTACAGGCGGGATGTCTTGTTTTTCATATAACTACAATAGAATCTCAGCGTTACGAATATCTCGGGAATGGAGGTTGTTCGTAATTCTGAACACAATGTTATGGTTGTTTTTTTCAAAAGTTTACAACTGAACTTTGACTTAATAGTGCTGTGAAACTTTACTATGCAGAAGAAAAATGCTGCTTTCCCTTTATTTTTTTAGTAGTATGTTTAACACAGTATTGTTTGGGTTTGGGTTTGTTTGTTTTTTTGCTCTTTTTTTTGCCTGATTGTGTACTTCCAAATGAGCTGTGTGGTTGACTGGTCAGTTCATAACTCTGAGGTTCTCCTGTATACCCGTTGCTCTGTGTTTGTATTAGAGAAGGCGGACCAAAGAAATAAGTCTTGCACTTGGAGCAGAAAATGGTGTGGTTTGCAATGGTCCCCTTAGTACAGAGGTGGGCAAACTACGGCCTGCGGGCCACATCTGGCCCACAGGACCATCCTGCCTGGCCCTTGAGCTCCCGTCCCAGGAGGCTAGCCCCTGGCCCCTCCCCCGCAGCCTCAGCTCGCCGTGCCGCCAGCGCTCTGGGTGGCGGGGCTGCGAGCTCCTGTTGGGCAGCGCGGCTGCAAGAGCCGCTGAGTGTAGTGTATTAAATTGCTCCCCTATAGGAATGTGCTACTTACGGAGCACCAGGACTGTACACTGTAAGTAGCACATTCCTACAGGGAGCAATTTAATACATTACACTGGCCCTCCATACGGTTTCAGAACCCCGATGTGGCCCTCAGGCCAAAAACTTTGCCCACCCCTGCTTTAGTACCTGGAGGAGTTCATTCCGCAGTCTCAGCGTGGCCCCTAGAGAAAGTTCTCTCTCCTGCACTGAGGAGTTTTACCTTATAATGGAGAGTTCCACTGGGGATGGAGTTTCTGACTACGGTCTCCATCCTAGAGCGTTTGGTGGTCTTGCAGAGATCCTGGGACCAGGTCATGGAGCATGTTGAAGATAAAGGCCTAAGACCTTGAACTTAGACCTTATAATGCTGGGAGGTAAGTGCTCGTGTACAAATGAAAGACGGACTCACTGAATGCTTACAATCCCATGTTTAGTTTATGAACAGACAAACTGTACATACACAGGCGTGCAAAGGGGAGACCTTACGGAGAATAATATTCCTTAGGAGACAAGTAGTCTCAGTCTTGTCTGTCCCAGCACAACCGTCCTTATTCCAGCCAGGAAAGTCTGTGTCCTTTTCCTCCTTTTAAATCAGCACGAATCCCCATGAGGTTTTTTTTTTTTTCATTTTCCTGTGTGCAGGATTGTGTAAGTGCTGGATTTCTCAGGAGCCAGAACCAAAGCCTGTTAAAGTCAATTCTGAGTTTCCCAGTGGGCTTTAGATCAGGGCCCTAGTTTCCAAGGATGATCTCATTCAGTAGCCAGGCTCTGATTACCAATTAGATAAGGTCACTCAGGATTCAGCCCAGTGGGTCCAAAAAGTCTGATTAACTTTTATCTCTTTCTCATGCCCAAGCAAAGGTCGATATTTGCATCAAAATCCCCTTTAAGGTCAACAAAGGCCCAAACACAATTCCGATGGTTTAACTCCAGCCTGCGATGTCTGAACACACAGAGCAAGGACATGGACAGATCTTTCGGTCTGACATGCCCTGATTTGCAGATCAAACACCCAGCTCCATGCTGACATCAAAGTTATGGCTTAACCTTTTGAAGCTGATAACTTGAGTCACAATTAAGGGATGGCTGTAGTGGTTTTGAAAGCATAGTTTATTGGAATTGCTTTTAAGAAAAGCTTTTACTAGAAGAAAACAGAGCAACTCATTAATTGCCGGTCTTCGTTGAAAAAAGCTACATTTCCTAGCATTTCCTTGCGCCTTCTTTTCTATTTCTGCTTGTCCCTGTTTTCTCCCTCCTGTAGTAATAATTATTATTATCCTCTTTCTATGCAATACAGCCCCTAGAACCACTACCCCAAATCTGTAGACATCCTGAATGAGTCACACACACATTATCTTAAGGCCTCCAAACAGAAGGGAGGAGAACATGAGATTAAATACTGCTCACATATGCTCTTGCTTACTGAAACACCAATGGAGTCTGATCATGTCAAAAGATCACCAAAAGCCACAAATAACACAGAAAAGTTATCTAAAATACTGGGAATGGTGTCATAAAGGACCCAGAGCTCATTTGGCCAGTTATCCGCCCTATAAGACAGACTCTATTGTTTGAAAAATCTCCCATTTCCTTTTCTGCATTACAGTATAATGCATTGTGGACCAGATTTTGAAGCCAATGGAGCTACTGCAGTGTGACATCAATGTCAATGAGAGCAGCATATGAGTCTGAACATCCCTTCATTTGCACTGGTGTAATCCCACTGGCCTCTATGGAATCACTCCTGATTTACACTCATGTACGTGAGTTAAGAATCAAGCCCCTTGTGTATTTCAGAGAACACAGGGCCAGATCCTCAGTTGCTGTTAATTGGCATCACTCCACTGAGGTCAATGGAGTGGTGTCAAAAGCTGAGCTTTGATATGGTCCGTACGGTTTTTGCATGGCATGGGAAAAAACAACCAAAAAGTGTTGAATTTCCCGGTACACTGGGCTTTTGTTTGTGTTCAGAGAAGGGCCCATAACAGCTCTCTAAGGATTCCCGGCTATTTGTTTGTGATCATCTCTTCCTAGTGCTGCTTACACACCCTAGAAATGGTAGTGAGGAAGGCACTTGAGTATGGGCAAACATGGGTATTGGTGAGATGATATGCGCGGCAGCACGTAAGGTCAGATATGCCTTTAATGGAGGGACTCCGGATTTATACTGGCAAAACCCAGATCAGAATCTGGTCCAGGGACTTGTAGCCTGTTATTGGAAACTGAATGATGTGAAAGGCAAACCTGCCATTATATAATGACATAGGTATGTGCTCTCTCAGACAGGGCCGGCTCCAGGCACCAACCGACCAAGCACGTGCTTGGGGCGGCACCTTGGAAGGGGCGGCCAATCTTGGGGTGGCGGGGGGCGCTTGGGGTTTTTTGTTTTTTTGGTTTGGTGGGGCGGCGCTCAAGGTTTTTTGTTTGTTTGTTTTTGTTTCAGCGGCGCGACACTGGGGGGGCGGGGGCTTCGGTGGCGCGGCGCTCGGGGTTTGGGCAGCGCAGTGCGGCATGGCGCTTGGGGTGGCGGGGGTTTGGGTGGCGTGGCGCTCGAGGGGGGGGGTTTGGCGGCCTGGTGTGGCACTCGGGGGGGGGGGGGGTTGTTACGGCGGGGCAGCTCTTTTTTTTTGTCTGGGGCAGCAAAAAAGTTAGAGCCGGCCCTGCTCTCAGATCACTGGCCCCCACTGAGTTACTCCAGATGTGCACCGGTCTGCCTGCGACCATCATCTGCTCAGGAGATGCACACCACACATCAGTTATAGGTCTACCATTATTCCTTTAGGCCCAGGTCCTCAGTGGTATTCAGGATTTCATTGAAATCAATGGGAGTTCGGCAGCCAAAACCTTTGAGGGTCTTGGCCTTATTGTAGCTGCATAGCATGGCATGTGAGATGCAGAATTTCTTGAACGCTCCTGGAACTGTGCAGGTCCTCTGCTGAGGGCTTACTGAACTCCATTGTGTAACACGGAGTTGCTTATTGTTTTCTTTAAATCCCACCACCACTCAAGGAATGCCACTACGCAGCTGGATCAGATGGGCACCAAAAGTGGCAAGCTAAGATCGCCAAAGACTGACATCAACTGAACATCCAGCCAGGATGTCTCAAGGCCCTAGCTAGAGATCATAGAAGATTAGGGTTGGAAGAGACCTCAGGAGTGCATCTAGTCCAATCTCCTGCTCAAAGCAGGACCAATCCCCAACTAAATCATCCCAGCCAGGGCTTTGTCAAGCCAGGCCTTAAAAACCTCTAAGGATGGAGATTCCATCACCTCCCTAGGTAACCCATTCCAGTGCTTCACCACCCTCCAAGTGAAATAGTGTTTCCTAATATCCAACCTAGACCTCCCCCACTGCAACTTGAGACCATTGCTCCTTGTTCTGTCATCTGCCACCACTGAGAACAGCCGAGCTCCATCCTCTTTGGAACCCCCCTTCAGGGGAGATCAATCTGATGGCTTCTCAGTCTTCAAGGAGGTTATGTCCTTTTGGGATTTGCCATGATGATGATGATGATAATTGATGATGATCACTCCCTTTCTGCAGGACAGGTGGGACGGCATGTGTCAGGCCCTGGGTTCTAGGCAGTGGTTGGAGCTGTGGCTCAGAACAAGTACCAAGCGTAAAAGCCAGCCATAGGCTCAGGACCAGGCCAAGGGCAATGTTGAAACCAGGGTTTGGGGACAGGCCATGGATCAGAACTGAGGTCAGAGTCCGTAGACAAGCCAAATCAGGACTGGAGTCAGAGCCAAAGGACGAAACCAAGATGGAGTCAGTCCGAGGGACTGGGGTCAGGAAGTGGGTGCAGAGCTGGACGGGGTCAGTAACAGGACTGGAGCAAGGTTGGAGCAGGGCCCGGACAAGGCAGGATCAAGCTGCAACTTGGCTCCAAAAGTATAAGAACATTGTACAACATCCACCGCTCTCCATTCTGCTTACATGGCCTTGGGAAAGCTAATGCACCCAGGCCAGTGTCAGCTGGAAGCAATGCATCCAGTGCACGCAATGTAAAACCGTTTCCTGTTCTTGGAAGTGCCTTTTCAAAAAAAGCCGGTTGTGCATGAAGGACCTTTGACTATAAGGACAGATGATCTTTCTGTGAAGATTCAGCCACAGCTTCTGAAACTGGATGCTATAAATGCTATTGTCAGTGTAACAGGGGACTAGGGAGACTATCATTCCACCTTCATGATCTGGTAAGATTCTCAGCTCAAACTTTTTGCAAACCAACTGCCTCTCTTGTGCATAGGGTGATCAGACAGCACATGTGAAAAATCGGGACAGCGGGTGGGGCGTGATAGGAGCCTATATAAGAAAAAGACCCCAAAATCGGGACTGTCCTTATAAAATCGGGACAGCTGGTCACCCTACTTGTGCATTGTGCAATATGGCCACGCATCTATGACACTGAAGGGTTAACAAATGTGTCAGTGTATTTCCTGTCTGAAAAATAGGGCTCATAAACTGAAAATGTGCACTGATTTTGTAGAACAAGAATACACTGAGTAGCCTATTGCATAAGTTTCCCTAGGAAAGGTGTGAAAACATGTGTTAGTTGAGGAATATGGGTTACTCACTCTATAATAAAATCTAAGACACATGGCTTGTCTATCTTAGAAAACTTGCACTGGTGTAATTGAAGGGATTTAAAATTGATTTAATTACAGCAAAAATCCCTATTGTAAAAAGAACAGGAGTACTTGTGGCACCTTAGAGACTAACAAATTTATTAGAGCATAAGCTTTCGTGGGCTACAACCCACTTCTTCGGATGCATATATATATAGTGGGTTGTAGCCCACGAAAGCTTATGCTCTAATAAATTTGTTAGTCTTTAAGGTGCCACAAGTACTCCTGTTCTTTTTGCGGATACAGACTAACACGGCTGCTACTCTGATCCCTATTGTAGACACATTTAAACTGGTTTCTATTCTATTCTACATAGGCTCTTATACCGTGCCTATCATTGTAGCGTCTGAGCATTTTCCAGTAGGGCATTAAACAACATGACTAACGTCTGTCATGGGTTGTATGTTCTCTCATCCTCTCCCCAGGGGAAGAAGTATGTGCAGTGGAGGGTCTTGCTCTGGTAGGGTTTGAGTTTTGCTTTTTTAAATATAAATGTCGCCGTGTATTTATGTCAGAGAAGGCAAGGTTCAACCACCACAACATGAAGCCGAAGGAAACGCTTGTTTATTGCACACAGCAGTGGGTTGTTGTTGCTTTCCGTCCCGTTTACCATCGATATAAGGAGGGTAATTTTCTGCTCATTCTGGTGGTCAAAGGAGCAAGCGTTAGTAATTTGAAATTCTGACTGGAGGTAACTGTTTGTGGAAGATGCAATTCAGAGGAGATTCAGATGGAATTCTTTACAACTGGTTGACGTGCTTCCATTTATAAATGGTTGGAGCAGTCCTCTTGATAGATTTTTGAACTGGAGCGGGATATATCCACTGCTCTTAACGATCCCTGGCCAGTCAATTAAATCCTGACCTTGACATTCCTGAGGCTGCTGTTAGCAGTTCCCAGTCCAGCTTCTCTCCCAAAGGGCCCCATGCATGGCACCTGTTTGCCGTGTCATCAGCTGTGCTGGGAAATCATTAGGAGCCTTTTTGCTATTTTAAATGCTCAATCAGAGCTGCAATTAGTTGTGGTGGGCCCATGTTTCTGCCCAGCCTGCTAAGAGCTAAAAATCAAGAAGAGACTGACCTGCAGAGGTCACAGCAGAGAGGCAGATGGCAGTAGAAGGCAGCCAGCGGTAGCGACTGGTGGGAGCCCGGATGGCAGAGCGAGCAAGGTGGTTTCTCCCCGCCATGGTGGGAGGAGAATTCATGCTGATGCACCTCTGAACTCTGGATCTGCATTGACCAGGCACAACAATTATGAGTGGGGTTTTAAGGGTGGGGGGAGCACACTACAGGAACTTTGGTGTTGGACTCAAGAACCTGAAGCAAAGGACGCTGCTCAGTATACTCTGGAGCAGGTGTCTTGCTCATGCTTTTTTGTTTCTGAATACCGCTTGTGCCGTTTTCCCAGATTAATGCTATGCTTGCGAGAGGGGAAGAATTGCCTCTTAGAGGTGCCCAGAGAGCGACGTGTAATTTCCCCAGGTCACTGGGTGGGGGCTCAAGCCGGTTCTGTGTTACACTGTTGAAAAGGAACCCCTAGATATTGAACCCGGGGCGTCTGAGGAGGCGGTATGTCCAGGGAGTCCAGGGAGATTACTGATGAACCCAGGAAGCTGAATAGCACATACCACCTCCTCAGCCACCCCGGAACCTGCATGGGGCATAATAAAATAAAAACTTCCCCCACCAAACCCCACAACTGGGGGTTCAGCGGCTGCAGCAGAGCCTCCCCTGGTCTTTAAGACCCACCACCCATGTCCTTAGGCAAGTTGTTCCAGTGGTTAATTACCTTCCCTGTTAAAAAATGGTGCCATATTCCCAGTTTGAATTTGTTTAGCTTTGGATCTTGTTCAATGGGCCAGTTCATTTTTTTATTCATCCTACCATGATGGCTTTCCAACCCTAGTGATCTAGCCCCAATCCTGCAATGAGCTTGGGCAGATCCCTGCATCCACAAGGAACCCAAATGAAGTATTTTGAAAACACGTGTTTTCTTCTTTTCTTCAGCGGAAGCAGGTCATCTCCTGAGCCACAATATCCCTGCTCTTCAGACTCATGTTCTCTGCTTCTGCATAACTTACATTTTGAGGAGTTAATTTTCTTTGGACTAAAACCAGCTGTTATAATTTAAGTCAAAGGGTTTCACCAACAAGGAGTGCATTGGTGGATTCAGGACTAGTCATGATCTGAACCAATGATCAATGTGTGGAAAAGGGCTTTTTCCTTAATCAAACAGTTCCATTTCTGCTAAAATGAACCTGAATTGTAACAGGAGATTTAGTCTAAAGAAATGTAACTTCTCGATAAATGATGGAAGTAAGTGAGAAATGTGAAGTTTGAAAAAAAAGTGATCAACTCCAGCTGAGTTAATAGGGAAAGCAAAAATAGATTTTCCCTACACATTTCTTAAATAAATATTTTTAACAACAGACAAATTAAAGTATAAACTGAAACGAGCAGCTTTCATTTCATCTACCAACAATGATTTTCAGGAGTGCTTGCGAATTTCCTCCCTGGCCACATCTCATGTTTTTTCACTAGTGCACACACCTTTCCCCAGCAAAAGTTTTCACAGAACGATACCGGCCTCTCCTCTGCCAGAGCAATGTGCTTTTGATAGCTGCCTCTGTGTTTTTGTCAAAAAATGAAAGTGACTTTAATCAGCAATGAGAGATGTTTCTCGCAGCTCTGCTCAGATTTTCACTTGCACTGTGCACGCTGGATAAAAGAGTCTTATGGGCTGGAAAATAAAACAAACTGCCAGGTTTCTTTAAGCGAAATGAAAGCACAGACAGAATTTTGAGCAATGCTGCTGCTTCTGCTCATTTACTTTAACAAAAATGTAAACGTGAAAGCTCTTTGCACAGCAAATTGTTTAAGATCCAGCGTGCTTAGCATTCTAAGAAATGCTGAATTGCTTCGACTAAATAGATCAATGGCACCTGTGCCTAACATCTAAACTACAAGCAATTGTTTGTCACCCTGTGGAAATGTTACAGCGTTTCGTGTGGCTTTCCCTTTGTCACTCCATGCTATGGGAACAGGAACTCTGATCTGATTCAGCTACATGGGCACCTGTCAGCGTGTATCTTGTGAGAACAGCAGCTGATTTCGGAAACTACACAGGTATTTGATACCCTCCTGCGGGTTCTAATGGAGTATAGCTGTGCTGTACCCCTCTGCAGGTTTTAGCAAGTACCCCATGGATCTGGGAAGACTGCAATGAAATACCGTGGGCCCACTTAAAAAGCTCAGGCTGGATTTGGAGGGATTACGGATTCCAGACATATTCCTCATTGTAAATACAGGGAATATTGCTGGAACTGGTAATATCTCAGAAACCAGCAGGGGTTTGTACACCTGCTCTGTTCACCCTGCTTACTGCAATGAAGTGCAGGCACGCTCTCCAGCCTCCGACTACCCTGGCCACTCCAGTGCCCTGTCATGACATGACCCTCATCTGCTCGCTAACACTGCGTAATGAGTTGCTGCTGGAAGCCTGCAGACCAACCTTTTAAAACTTGGGTGCCTAAATGTAGGCTCCTAAAGCCATCTGTAGCCGTCTGAATACAAATTAGGGCTGAAAGCGCCGGAATGACTTTGGAATGTAAGTCCCGCTGAAAGTCAATAGGGTTTGTGTTCTTAAATCACTTAGATCTTTTTGAAACTCACACACTACGTGTATGCATATGGCTTTGTAGCCTAACTGTTTAGACCCCCAGTTTTGAACATCTGGGCCACGTAGGATGGCTGAGTGTTTCAAAAGCCCTTGAGGGAGACAGCATCCAACTCCTATTGAAAGCTAATGGGTGTTGGGTACCCAAAACAAACACCATCCTGGTGGTTTGTGGCTATTATTGGTGCAGTGATTTGGCGAGTTGTGGAAAGCTTTCTGCCTCCAAGACACTCAAGTCTGGGAGGGAGCTGTTTCATTCCTCTATTGTAAAGCCAAAGGAAAAGTCTGCTGTTAAAATGAAACTGGCAAATTTGAGTCTTTGGGCCAATTTTGCAAAAACCCTCTCCCCAAATACACACATTCTTCTCCGATTGCTCCACTAGGCCGCTCCCAGCTTAGCCACAAAGGGGTCTGGGAAACATCAGTGCAAGGGGGAAGTAGCGGTAACAGGGCCATCTAACATTTTGTGTGGTATTTTCTCAGACAATTGGAGGCTTTCTGCTTCCCATAGGGAAGAGTTTGAAAAGGGAGGCAATTCGATGGATTTTCTTTTAAATTGCCATTAATCACTGAAAACTGACTTAGGACAGGTCAATTGGCAGCTTTTAAAAAGGCAACCTGCGTCAGTCTTGCAAGATTTAGCTGGGATGCATTTTTGTGATGGGCGATGTTTCCATTTGGGGATAAGCTTCAGGTTCGAGGGTTGATTTTGGATCTGAACATTTGGGTTAGGGGTTTAATAGGAAAGTTTAATTCCAATCACTACTGGGGTCAGTGGGAGCGCATCCTTAGTAAACTGCAGGATTTGACTGTTTACAATCAGGGCTTGATCCAATGCCCCTTCACGTTAATGGGAGTCGTTCCCTTTGGCTCTCATGGGCTTTGGATCGAGACAACAGTTCACAGCACTAAGGCCCAAATCCTTCTCAGCTCCCCCTGCCCTCCGCCACCACATGTGCGAAGCCTGACGGACAGCAGAATGTTGGAGAAGTGCTGGGGTAGACATGGAGATGTTAAGGCTTGGAAATCTGCATCTTGATGCCGGTTGTGGACCTCTGTTCCCTACGGTTCCAGGGAAGGAGGCTTGGGGTGGTTTGGCTTTTGCATGGAGGGATGGTGTGTGGCAGCTGTGGCTGCAAAGCGAGTACACTAATCCCCCATGCCCTCAGCCTCTGATGCCTGTGCAAAGCCTGGGTCTAGCTGCATCTTGCAGCGTAAGTAGCCATATCCTCAGAATAAATCAGAGACAAACTGAGGCCACCAGCCTACACTGAGCTCTGTGCAGGCAGACCCCTGTACCCACAGAGAGCCTCATTGACTTCAGTGGGGATGTACCGGGTGAATGGATTTACCCACATGATTAGAACCCTACCAAATTCACGGTCCATTTTGGTCAATTTCATGGTCACAGGATTTTAAAAATTGTAAATTTCATTATTTCAGATATTTAAATCTGAAATCTCACAACGTTGTAATTGTAGGGGTCCTGACCCAAGGGGGGTTGTGTGTGTGTGGGGGGGGTCACAACGTTATTGTAAGGGGGTTGGAGTATTGCCACTGTTACTTCTGTGCTGCTGCTGGCGGTGGCGCTGCCTTCTGAGATGGGTGGCCGGAGAGTGGCGGCTGCTGGTCGGGAGCCCAGCTCTGAAGGCAGAGCTGCCACCAGCAGCAGTGCCGAAGTAAGCATGGCATGGTGTGGTATTGCCACCCTTACTTCGGCGCTGCTGCCTGCAGAGCTGGGCCCTCGGCCAGAAGCCGCCCCTCTCCAGCTGCCCAGGTCTTAAGGCAGCAGCAGCGAAATAAGGGTGGCAATACTGCAACCCTCTATAATAACCTTGCAACCCCCCTGAAACCTCCTTTTGGATCCAAACCTCCAGTTTGAGGAACGCTGGCCTCCCCTGTGAAATCTGTATTGTACAGGGTAAAAGCACACCAAAGACCAGATTTCATGGTCCATGATGTGTTTTTCATGGCCGTGAATTCGATAGGGCCCTACACATGATGCTGCTTGCAGGACTGGGGCCCAAGTCAGGTGGAACCTAAACTGATCCCATGCCATAGTAAACTTCATATCCTTGTTTTTAATCTTCGACCTTCAGGTTCCAGTCGTGCTGCTTCTGACGCCAATAGCAAAACCTTCCTGGGTTTCCGTGGGAGCCGAATCAGACCCAACTCCTAAGCTGGCTCCAGGAGGAGGAGAGAAGTGGGGGCAACATGAAGGGTTTCTAATGAAGTGTTAACACCATGCTTTGCATCAGGAGGTGAGAATCTGATGACAGCGATATTTAAAGTGTTAATAAAGCTATTTCAAGCTGTCCCACAAATTACCTCCTGCTGCCTCAGCTCTCCCAGAGTCTGTAAGTAGAATAAATTAAGCACAAATACACTGTATAAGCTCTTTACAAGATTTCAAACGGACTCAAGAGGAGTTCGGGAAAATATTATTTATCACCGTGATGGTGATATAATGAGGTAAGTTGCTGATGTCGTCAGTTCTTCTCTTTTTTTTAAAGCTATAAACAATAAGATCCTCAAATTCACAAATTCAGTCGACTGCATTTTAATAAAGCCACCATGACACACTTTTAAAGTCTATTTGATTTATTTCTTGCCAGATTCCATGTGCTGAGACTTGTTCTCGCCGCTGTGGGATCATATTGAAGGGGAAGTGATGGAAAGAGGGGTTTTTTTAAGGGAGTGATGCCCTTTAAAAGTAGATGTACAGATGTGAAGATTGAAGAAGTGATCCAGAGGGAGTGGGGAGAACAAAAATCAACCCCCAAATACAGGTACCTAACAGCTATGCAGGGAAGATTAAAAAGACCCTGAATGACTTAGGAGCACAAGCCAACTGCTTGCAATGCAACTTGTGCTCCTAAGTCACTTTGGCTCACATCCTCACATGTACTTAGGTACCTAACTCCCATTGATGTAGGCACCTAAATACCTTTGAAGATCTGGGCCTTAGGATCTTTTGAAACCCTGCCCTACCTGGGTAGAGAAGGTAATGGATCAGGACCTTTGTGCTGGGCTGGTAATCCGAGGTCCATTGAAGTCAAGGAGAGGTTTTCCACTGACTTCAATAGCAATGGCGTAGGGTTTAGTGGGCACCAGATCAGGCCCCAGATTCCTTCAGTCTGTGAACCTGTTTCTGTGGTTTACCTAAGAGCTGGCATGTTGGGCAAGGTTCAGCATTAACCAGGGTTTGACAAAAATTCCCGGCTTTGTCAGGCCATCTGGGTGCTGAAGTGCCCTGTGCTCTGCATTCTGCTGATGTGGTTTGCAACATCTGGCCAGGTCAGACAAACATTACAGGCCCCAGCCCTGCAGCTGGACGTATGTAGGCAGCTCCCTGTGCCTGTGGGGTTCTGCATGGGGGCAAGCGTCTGTCTGCATCGATCCAACTGCAGGGCCAGAGCCTAACCCGGCAGCCCTTACTACACAAGTAATCCCAGTTATCACCATGAGGATACTTGTACAGTGAAGACCTGACCAAACATGGCTCAGTGGAGGGGACTGAGGGAAGAACATAACCACAGGTCTAGGTTGTGTGTGCAAGGGTCTAAATTCTCCTTATACAGTCCAGGGCACGATCTAGGCCTTGGAGAGCGGTTCTGGAGCTTGGATTAGTTAACACAGCAGTTGGCTTTCAATATCATTTCTCTAAGAGCTCTGAGCCCTAGATTTACTCCCTTGTCTCTACACCAGTGTTTCTCAAACTGGGGTCGCCGCTTGTGTAGGGAAAGCCCCTGGCGGGCCGGGCCGGTTTGTTTACCTGCCCTGTCCGCAGGTCCGGCCGATCGCGGCTCCCACTGGCCGCGGTTCGCTGCTGCAGGCCAATGGGAGCTGCTGGAAGCGGCGGCCAGTATGTCCCCCGGCCCGCGCCGCTTCCAGCAGCTCCCATTGGCCTGGAGCAGCGAACCACAGCCAGTGGGAGCCGCGATTGGCCGGAAACTGCGGACGGGGCAGGTAAACAAACTGGCTCGGCCCGCCAGGGGCTTTCCCTGAACAAGTGGCGACCCCAGTTTGAGAAACACTTCTCTACACAGACCACTGCTATAAGAATGACAACTCCCTGTCCCTTTGAAAACCCTGCCCTTCGGCTGCAGCAGGGAAAAAGCAGTGAAGTCCTGGTAATTTGCCATAAATCCCAACCCTTCCCACTAACTTCTTTCTATAGATCAGATACATCTGCACAGTGGGCGTGCTGTATTGGCGTTCCAGAAGGAAATATTAGCATTTATCCTTGTATTTATCAGACCTTCCCCCAGACGCATTCTGAGTGCCTCTGAGCAATTTAAAATGCATTACCATTCCAACCCTCTCAGCACAACGATAAGGCAACGTATCAAAAGGCAAATGGCGCGGTGCGACGGAAAAGAGTGAGAGGATCCTGCACAAGAGCCAGTAGGCACATCTGGTTCTGGAGACAGGAAGTAAATCCCACTATTCCGTGTAATGCTTTGCTATCAAAAGAGACCAAGTCACTGCTTTGAGATCTGAGGTACCACCACTAACTATCAGCCTAATTCTCACACCCTTACTTGGGCAACGTTCCCTCTGACTGATATACGTTTTGACTGGGCCCTAACCCAGGTGAGAGAAGAAGAGTTTAATGGAAAATAAAAATCAGATACTGCCGGCACCTTTTAACCTAAAATTGTCAAACTCAATGAGCATTCGCGTTGTTCCTCCATTATCCTCTCCAGAAGCGTCATACTTCTCCTCACACTTGCCTTTTTAATTTCCTTTGCTGTCATTATTTTGACAGATGTAGTCTTTGTAACTGCCTGCACAGACTGAATCCAAAGCAAATTGCTATGTGTCCATAAGCACTTAGAGGGGTTAGCGGAAAAGTGAAACAAACCGGCACGGCCCCTTCAGCGCACTAGACTCAGAAGAATTCATGCAGCCCAGACTTAATCCTTAGAACTCTGTAAACCATAAGAACGTTAGAAGGGCCATACCATGTCAGACAGGGTCCTTCTAGCCCAGTGTCCTGTCTCTGACAGTTGCCAGCACCAGATGCTTCAGAAGGAATAAACAGAACAGGGCAGTTCCGGGTGATCCATCTGTCACTCTCCTTGGTATCGCAAGCCAACAGGTTCCATTTCGGGGCAGAC
Source organism: Emys orbicularis (assembly GCF_028017835.1). NCBI lineage: Eukaryota > Metazoa > Chordata > Testudines > Emydidae > Emys > Emys orbicularis. The sequence goes on along the minus strand of NC_088686.1, from coordinate 5,971,759 downwards.
TGTTCAGTGACAGTGATGGTAACCCCGCGCCAGCTGCAGCTCTAACTCCTTAGTCACACAGCTAACGGCACTGCTTATTAACTCCCTAGGGAGACATGGTGGGTAAGGTAACAGCTTTTACTGGACTAACTTCTGTTTCTTTCTGGCCAAAAGAAGTTGGCCCAATAGAAGATATTCTAATATCAAGGGACCAACACAGCTGCAACAACACTGCAGACAGATATGACCTCCGTAGGCTTTTGCCAGCCTTTGTATAAACAGTCCCCTTGGAAGCCCCAGTCCCTCTTGACACCAAGTAAGCGAACCCCTCTGATAGGCCCTTTTACTGTATTGTCCCAGAAAATCCAAGTGCCTCTGTTCTGAAAGGACCAGATACATACCGCAGGACAGCTCCCTCCTTACCCAAAAAGGCGACGCGCAGTCCTACTCTGTAATGAACGTACGTAGGCATTATTAATTAAATGAAAAGGAAGCAAGAGGTATATGCACAATGCTAAGAATACTAAAGATACAGACAGGTAAAGATTCAACCCTTAGGTTATTATCTTATAAAACTTCTGTTCAAAGTAACAAAGTCTTATAGGTTCAGCATCTGATGCTCAACCCAGCTGTGGCAGCCAGGGGCCCTTTGCCTGGCAGATAGAGTTCTTACCTCCTAGGATCCATTCTGGTAAAAAAAAAAAACCCACCTTGTTTCCTTATCATAGGCAGCTTTTATCCAACGACACTGCCATGTGACCGTTCTGACCCCAGGGCTCACAGAGGCAAAGGTTTGGGAGAGGGGTCCATGAGGGGAAGTGTCCTGTGTGATTCATCCCTGGGTGGGAATTTCCCCTTCTCCATTGGCCTGCACCTGCTGTATTGCGAATCGAGGTGTTCCCTCTGGACATGTTGCTTTTTAATGGGTATTAATTGAACACCAGTTCCCTTAAGGGCTGTAGTCATTTCTATGGGCAAAACTCAGCAATGATTAATGGCTTTTGACATCCTGGGTCTGCCCCAGCCATGCGAGAGTTATGTAACACACAACTGTACAGCTGTTACTCTGAATAGGAGACATAAAGAGATTAGCACATGTGTATTACAGTCATATGTTCACCAGCATTGAGGAAAGTCCAAATGCTACAGAGGTTATGGCAATTTTTAAAACTTAACTGTAATAATGTTCTCCCAGCATTAAGCTGGCAGAGTCTTCGGCCTGGTCTACACTAGGAGTTTATGTCGAATTTAGCGCCGTTACATCGAATTAACTCTGCACCCGTCCACACCACGAAGCTATTTAGTTCGACATAGAGGTCTCTTAAATTCGACTTCTGTACTCCTCCCCAACGAGGGGAGTAGCGCTAAATTCGACATGGCCATGTCGAATTAGGCTAGGTGTGGATGGAAATCGACGCTAATAGCTCCGGGAGCTATCCCACAGTGCACCACTCTGTTGACACTCTGGACAGCAGTCCGAGCTCGGGTGCTCTGACCAGCCATACAGGAAAAGCCCCGGGAAAATTTGAATTCCTTTTCCTGTCTGGGCAGTTTGAATCTCATTTCCTGTTTGGACATCGTGGCGAGCTCAGCAGCACTGGCACCGATGCAGAGCTCTCCAGCAGAGATGGCCGTGCAATCTCAGAATAGAAAGAGGGCCCCAGCATGGACTGATCGGGAAGTCTTGGATCTGATCGCTGTGTGGGGCGATGAGTCCGTGCTTTCCGAGCTGCGCTCCAAAAGACGGAATGCAAAGATCTATGAGAAGATCTCTAAAGCCATGGCAGAGAGAGGATACAGCCGGGTTGCAACGCAGTGCCGCGTGAAAATCAAGGAGCTGAGACAAGGCTACCAGAAGACCAAAGAGGCAAACGGACGCTCCGGATCCCAGCCCCAGACATCCCGTTTCTACGAGGCACTGCATTCCATCCTAGGTGCGGCCGCCACCACTACCCCACCAGTGACCGTGGACTCCGAGGATGGGATATTGTCGACAGCCGCTTCCTCGGACATGTTAGCAGACGGGGAAGATGAGGAAGAAGATGAGGAGGACGAGGCAGTCGACAGCGCTTACAAGGCTGATTTCCCCGACAGCCAGGATCTCTTCATCACCCTTACAGAGATCCCCTACCAACCGTCCCCAGCCGTTAACCCGGACACGGAATCAGGGGAAGGATCAGTCAGTAAGTGTTTTAAACATGTAAACATTTATTTTTAACAGAACAGGAATATTAACAATATTAACAATGGGTTTGCATGATTACTTTGCCCTAGGCGCTTCACGTTTCAGTCCTTGGCAGTGCAACTACTGAAAAAAAATCGAACAATGTCCGGTTTAGCATGATTGTTCTGCCCAAGCTGCTCTACTGTTTAGTCCCTGCCAGTGCAGCTACAATAAAATCCTGTCTATATGTCCGGGGATAGAGCAGAAATCCTCCATGGACATCTCCATGAAGCTCTCCTGGAGGTAATTGGAAAGCCTTTGCATCAGGTTCCTGGGGAGAGCGGCCTTATTGGGTCCTCCGTAGTAGCAGACATTTCTGCGCCAGGAGACAAGCAAGTACTCCGGGATCATTGCCCTGCAGAGCTTGGCGGCATACGGCCTTGGTCTTTGCAGGCTTTCCCGAAGCATCCTTTCTTTTTCCGTCTCTGAAATCCTCATCAGAGTGATGTCGCTCATGGTGACCTGCTTTGAATTAGGTAGGGGAATGTTAGTATTGGGACTGCTTGCCTGTTCCTTTACAGAACTGTAACCGGCGGTTTACAGACACGCGGTGGAGGCGGGAGAGGGGCAGCATACAGGGATCTTTCCCTGGGACAGCCGCGAGGGGGTGGGACAGGGGCAGAGTTCATGCTTGCCGGATTGCTGGCAGCAGGGACTGGCATTGCTTTCAGTGTGAAAGGAGGCCAGTGCTACTATTAAAGTTTTAAGCAGCCACAAGTCTACGGCTCACCATGTCGGCCTGCTACACAAATTCCGGTGTCCTGCCCCGCTTCTCTGATCTGCACTGCAAGACCCCAGGCACTGAATGCGAAGGCCGAAAATTCGACCTTGTCCTGAGTGCGCATGTGATAGGTGCTGTGCATGGTCTTGTTCACAGAGAAAGACTATGTTCTTTGTTCACAACTAAATTTATCTTTCTGAGGAATTCACTCCCCTTTTCCCATCCCACAGCTGCGACTGTCTCCCAACGTAGCCTGGCATCACACTCCCAGAGGCTAGCGCAGATTAGGCCTAGGAAGAAGAGGACACGGGAGGACATGTTCACGGAACTTATGGGCTGCTCCCGAGCCCAGGCAGCCCAGCAGACCCAGTGGAGGGAGAACTTGTCCCAAATCCACCGATCACACATGGAACGGGAGGAGACGTGGCGGCAGGAAGACCAGCAGGCGACTCAAACGCTGCTTGGACTAATGAGGGAGCAAACGGACATGCTCCAGCGCCTTGTGGATGTTCTGCAGGACCGGAGGCAGGAGGACAGAGCCCCGCTGCAGTCTATCTCTAACCGCCCTCCCCCGCCACCAAGTCCCATACCCCCCTCACCCAAAGTCCAAAGAAGGAGGGGCGGCAGAGTCCGTGAAAACTCTCACTCCACCCCTGCAGACTGCTCTACTACTAAAAGGCTCTCATTCCCCAAAATTTGAAAAGTCCTTTCCTTCCCGCCTCACCCAAGCCCCCGTCCAAGTGTCACCCCCCAGTTTCATGTGTAGTTGCTAATAAAAAATACGTTTCTGTTAATTACTGTTTCCATCATGTTCTTTTAGAGGAGAGTCTGTCTGAAGGGGGGGAATGGGGTTGGTAATTGGACAGGACAGTCACCTTTACCAGGGTACAGACGCGGGGGCAGGTTCAGCGGCAGGGCACACACACATTGCAGTCACTAGTTACCCTGGTCAGTCTGGGAGGTGGTTTTAGTGTTCTGTGGTGGGTGGGGGGTGCTCTGTGACTTTGTGGCGGGGGAGGGCAGTTACTGATCTTATGCAGCGGTCCTTATCCTGGATCACAGAGCCACGCAGCAGGGGATCTGTAACCGTCCTCCCCCTGCCACAAAGTCACATAGCCCCCCCACACACAGAGTCCCGAACAGGAGGGGTGGCAGGCTCCGTTGAAACCACCAGTCCACCACTGCGGAGCCTGTCATTCCTGGAGTTTAGAAGCGTCATTTACATCACTACACTACACCCGCTCCCCACCACAGTCTGCGTCCCAGTTTCAACACTTTCCCACGAAAACAGTAATAAAGAAAACGGTGTCCATTAACAAAATTCAAGTGATTTTATTGTTAAACGTGGGTTGTAAGGGGGGGAACGGGGTATGTAACTGGAGAGGATACTGAACATTTAGTGGGTAAAGAAACGGGGGCAGGTTCAGCTTCTCTGTACACAAACTGAAAAGTCACAGGTTACCCTGCTCACTCAGGAACCTAGCTTTCAAAGCCTCCCGGATGCACTGCGCGTCCCGCTGGGCTCTTCTAATCGCCCGGCTGTCTGGCTGGGCGTAATCAGCAGCCAGGCTATTTGCCTCAACCTCCCACCCCGCCATAAAGGTCTCCCCCTTGCTCTCACAGAGATTGTGGAGCACACAGCAAGCTGCAATAACAATGGGGATATTGGTTTCGCTGAGATCACAGCGAGTCAGTAAGCTTCTCCATCTCCCCTTGAGACGGCCAAAAGCACACTCCACCACCATTCTGCACTTGCTCAGCCGGTAGTTGAAGAGTTCTTTTTCAGTGTCCAGGGCGCCAGTATAGGGCTTCATGAGCCAGGGCATTAGCGGGTAGGCTGGGTCCCCGAAGATGACTATAGGCATCTCCACATCCCCAAGAGTTATTTTGTGGTCCGGGAAGTAAATACCTTCCTGCAGCCGTCTAAACAGACCTGAGTTCCTGAAAACACGAGCGTCATGAACCTTGCCCGGCCATCCGATGTTGATGTTTGTAAAACGTCCCCTATGGTCCACCAGTGCTTGCAGCACCATTGAAAAGTAGCCCTTTCGGTTGATGTACTGGCTGGCCTGGTGGTCCGGTCCCAGGATAGGGATGTGAGTTCCATCTATAGCCCCACCGCAGTTTGGGAATCCCATCTCGGCGAAGCCGTCTATGATGACCTGCGCGTTTCCCAGGGTCACTACCTTTGAGAGCAGTACCTCAACGATTGCGTTGGCTACTTGCATCACAACAACCCCCACAGTAGATTTGCCCACGCCAAAGTGGTTCGCGACTGACCGGTAGCTGTCTGGCGTTGCAAGCTTCCAGAGGGCTATGGCTACTCGCTTCTGGACAGTCAGGGCTGCTCGCATCCGGGTGTCATTGCGCTTCAGGGCAGGGGACAGCAACTCACAAAGTTCCATGAAAGTCCCCTTCCGCATCCGAAAGTTTCGCAGCCACTGTGATTCATCCCAGACCTGCAGCACTATGCGGTCCCAACAGTCCGTGCTTGTTTCCCGGGCCCAGAATCGCCGTTCCACAACATCAACATGACCCATTGCCACCGTGATGTCCTCGGCGCTGGGTCCCGTGCTTTCTGACAGGTCTGTGCTACTCTCAGACTTCAGGTCCTCACCGCGGTGCCGTAGCCTCCTCGCCTGATTTCTCTGCATCTGCCTCTGGGAAAGGTGGATGATAAGCTGCGAGGTGTTGACAACGGCCACAACTGCAGCGATGGTCGCAGCGGGCTCCATGCTCGCAGTGCTGTGGCGTCCGCGCTGTCACTGACCAGAAAAGTGCGTGAACTGATTTCCCGCCGGCGCTTTCAGGGAGGGAGGGCGGTAGTGACGGACGGATGACGACAGTTACCCAAAAGCACCCTCAACACATTTTTTTACCCAGAAGGCATTGGCGGCTCGACCCAGAATTCCAATGGGCAGCGGGGACTGCGGGAACTGTGGGATAGCTGCCCACAGTGCACCGCTTCCTATGTCGACGCTTTCCCCGTTAGTGTGGACTCACAAAGTCGAATTACTGTCCTTAGTGTGGACACACACGTTCGACTTTGCAATATCGATTCCACATATTCGATTTAAGTAAAATCGAACTACTCTCGTAGTGTAGACATACCCTTAGTTGCGACATAGGTCTGGAGTTTGCCCAAAGCCCTTGCATCACACTATCCCCTATCATCCAGTCCCAGCGTCTGGAGGGTTAGGTGCATCTGGAGCATGGGGTTGCATCCCTGACCACCTTAGCTAAGAGCAATTGATTGACCTCTCCTCCATGAACTAATCTAGTTTGTTTTTGAATTTGTCCACAAACCAACACAGCTAACTAACTTTGGCCCAGCAATGCACCTAAGCATGTTCTTTGCTGGATTAAAGCTTTGGAAAAACCAGTAGGCAGCATCTGAAGCATCTCTGTGATCATCATATTAGAGTCGGGAAGGAATTCTCTCCCCCCGCCCCCCTGCCAGGTCAGATTGGCAGAGACCCTGGCGGTTTGTGAGATTCTGTGGCCTGTGATGTGCAGGAAGTCAGACTAGATGATCACGATGGCTCCTCCTGGCTTTAAAGTCTATGAGTCTAAGGGTATGTCTACACTGGCAAGTTTCTGTGCCCCAAGTTATACCATTTTTATTAAAGCGCTGGAATTAAACCGCTGTTGTGTGTCCACACTGTGCTCCTTGTGACACTGGAGCGCATCTACATTAGCAGTTCTTGCAAAGGCAAAGACAGCAGTGCATTGTGGTCGCTATCCCACTGTGCAACTGGCCGCGGGTGCTTTGGGAAGGGTTTGCAATGCCTCATGGGGCAGGCACAGCGTCACATGATGCAGGTTTCCCAATCCCATTGTTCCATGGGCATCCTACAACATTGCCAGCTGCTTTTCCACTGAAATGTTGGAGGTGGGGGTTCGAGTGTGAGACAGGGAGTGTGTGTGTGTGTGTGAATGGAGGGGGGAGGAGAGACAGTGTGTTTTGGGGACAGAGAGTGTGTCAGCATGCTGTCTTGTAAGTTCAGACAGCGGCAGGAAGCAACCAGTCCTGAGGCAGGCGGAGGGGGAAACTCCGACATCAACCCCTGCCTCGGGGCTCTCTGCACAGCTATCTCTCGCTCTCTCTCTCTCTCTCACACACACACACACACACCTGCCTCTGTGTTCAACAGCATGAGCATTCCACATTAATGGTTTGCTTTGTGTCCCGGAGCAGATCAGTACAGCCCACAACAGCTGTCAGAAACAGTGCTTTGAAAGGGAAGGGATGCATGTTTCCAGGGCAGCGGAGTTCAAAACAATGAGCAGAGCGGTCACTTGAGGCATTATGGGACAGCTCCAGAGGCCAATTACAGAGCAGAAAGCAATCAAGTGTCTACACTGGCAGGCGAGCGCAGGAGCCTCTGGGCAAATAGCCTGATGACTCTCGTCGAGGTGGGTTTCTTGCGGTGCTGCCACTGAGGACTTTCTGCACACAAAGTGGCTTGGCAGTGTGGACACATCTGCAGTATGATGGGGAGGGATTGCTCAGTGGTTTGAGCATTGGCCTGCTAAACCCAGGGTTGTGAGTTCAATCCTTGAAGGGGCCACTTAGGGATCTGGGGCAAAATCAGTACTTGGTCCTGCTAGTGAAGGCAGGGGGCTGGACTTGACCTTTCAAGGTCCCTTCCAGTTCTAGGAGATAGGATATCTCCATTATTTTATTTATAAGCTGCTTTACTGCACAGAAACATGCCAGTGTAGACAAGCCCTAAGTTGCCCACTAGAAGGTTGAGGGTTTAATGGATTTTAAAAGAAAATAAACACAGGTGCCCTCCTGGATGTGAGAAGATTGAAATGTCTGTAGTGTCACAAGCAAAATACCAGGAATTTCACCACTGGTTTAAGAACTCATTCGTCCACGGGGATTTCAGAGGCATATTAAGGATAGAATAGAGTCACTTGCATGACAAGGCATTTTCCTTTCCAATGGAGAGGAAAGGCGGAGATTGTTCATTCTAAGTAGAAAATCCCTGCAGGAGTTTTGAGTACTCCTGAGCTAGCGATAGAAGTTCAGCTAAATAAGACGCAGCCCTAGGCTGCACCCATCCTTGAATCCATCCAGAACCATTCCTGAAGTAGGACAAGCTCAGAAAACGTTGTGAAGGGAATGCGATGCAGCCTTGAATTTCCTGGGGGTGGGCACCTTAACCGACATTGTCATGCACAAGAGCAGCTTCCTCCGTACAGCGTGGTGGGAGGTGGGATTAAACTCAGCCCACGCCCTCTGACAGCCTGTCCAGAATGGACATGTTGAGTGCTGGTCCTCTCCTTCCGTTTTCCGCCCCTGGTCTCCCTGCTGCTGCTCTGTTGCTGTTTGTTCTTCTCCAGTGGGATTCTGAAAAAGGTCAGAGCAGGTAAGCACCAGCCTCCTCTTCTTGTTTTTATTTTCTCTTTTCTCCTTTACCACTCGTCTTCTCCTGCGCCAGCAAAGAATTAGATTTTTTACCTAGCTTTAAATTTCCGAATAATCCCATTGAAGTCAACCTTAAAAAAAGGGTTAAAAAAGCTTGTGTTTAAGTGCTTTCCTTTATCAGGGTTTAAAACTGTGACATCACAGGTAAATCAGCCAATCAAGCCCCTCCTCTGCCTCCTCTCTCCTTCCCCATTGCTCCCCTTCTTGATTTTCATTGTACATTGGGGGGAAAGGGCCCTGGTGCGCTGTGACATGTAACACAAATAGGGCTTAGCTGTTTGCTAGTCTGGTGCCATATCTTGGGATTACTAAAAAAAAACAAGACCGTATTCTACATTTGTGGGTTACTGTCTTAGAGCCTGATCCAGTGCGCCTTGTAATTGCATCAGGTGTTTAACTGACAGATAATCAGGACATTACACCAGATGATAAAGCAGGGGATAGTCAAAAAACAAAACAAAAGAAACAAAAAACAAATTACCTGTGAGTATACGAGCAACCACGTGCTGGTCTAGATCCATAGTTCAGAACTTGTTTTAGGCAGATTTCTAATGTCAACGGTAGCGTATGATACATTCACATCACAATGCCTTTTTTGTGCAAGTTAATACAATGAAGAGCAGAAATTGCTTTAGAAATGTGATTGTGTTAGCTAAACTATTTCTGCATTTCAAGGTAACTGTTCAGAAATATCAGAACAGATCCTCAGCTGGTGGAAACTGGCAATGCTTCCATTAAAATCAGTTCATTAATGTACCACAACTGCAAATCTGGTCTGTAAAAATATATGTACAATGGAAAATTGCTAGAAAATTAAACATCGCTATAAATGTAAAGAACCTTCTGCAGAGAGAGTTAAAATATATGCATGCAACAAAGTGTTATTTTTCCCTGACTCCAATACGACTAATTAAACATATGTAGCTGACCAAGTAGTACACTATATTGGGACAAAATGACCCTGCATTAAACTGACCCAGGATGGCATTTTACATTTAGTCTTCCTTTGCGCACTTGTCCCTTGCATTCAGATGTGTAAGTAGAACATTTTCAAACATGGTCATCTGCATTTGCTGCATGTTGGGTTTTGTGTCATTCTGATGTATGACACATTCAGTCCCAGGATCTCTCTCACCGGTGAGCAGAAGGGATGTTTATATGTTTAACTCAGAAGTTTGACATCTTTGTATTCCAATGAATTGTTTGCCATATTCATAAATGGCTCATCTCAGCAGCATCCCAGCATGGCAGGAGCGAATTGTTCATTATGTTTCCCATAAGCAGCCTGTGAACATATGTGAAAGATCCCTTCCCATGTTAAAGTTTTCAGTTGCAACTTTAAAGTAACAGAAGTATCCTAGAGAGATGCTGACAGACCTGGCTAAAAAATTGGAGTGCAGCAAATTGTTTGCAATGAAAAACGTGATGAATTTAGCCACTTTGTTAGTAAATTATCTGTGAATTCACTGATTTTTATGTATTGTGTTCAGTGGATGGTTTGTGCAAATGTATTTCAACCTGTGGCTTGCTTGTGTGAAGAATTTGCTGATACTTTTTGCTATTAGTAATGTTCCGTTCAAGTTGTATGTTTGGCCACCAAAGAAGACATTCAACCTTAAGTCCAAATGCTTACTCACTGCATAAATGCCAGAGCCAGATGAAAAATAGAGAACAAAATTCTGGCCATTTCTTTGACATTTTTTCCTGTTTTTTAAATAAAAAAATCCAAATTTGATAAATTTCAAACAGCTCCTTCCAAAGGGGCTTTAAAATGTAGAGTGAGAGACTTTCTGTGCTCTCTGGGTATGTCTACGCTACCTGCTGGATCGACGGGCAGTGATCGATCCAGCAGGGGTCGATTTATCGTGTCTAGTCTAGACGCGATAAATCGATCCCCGAGCGCTCTCCCATTGACTCCTGTACTCCAGCGCCGTGAGAGGCCCAGGTGGAGTCGACGGGGGAGTGGCAGCAGTCAACTCACTGTGGTGAAGACACCATGGTAAGTCGATCTAAGTACGTCAACTTCAGCTACGTTATTCACATAGCTGAAGTTGCGTAACTTAGATTGATCCCCCCGCCCCCCAGTGTAGATCAGGCCTCTGTATTACAGCCCCAGTCACAACTTCCCACATTCAGATCAGTTCTGCATGGTTCATTGATAAGCAGTCCATGCACCACTGGGGGTTCAGCATTCTGAACTCAACCTGAGTCTTTTGGGGTTCACATTCCATTTTTAGTTTTACACACTCTCAGCAGCACTGGGTTAGGGACACTCTGCCAGATTCTTTCCTCCAAGAGGGGAAAGGAAGAACAGACCTGTGCATATCAAGGCAGTATTTCAAACATTATTCTGGCATAGGTGAATAGGATGCAGAAGGAAAATGACCATCCTCGCACCCCATGAAAACCATGCCCTGGGTAGGGGGTTAAATTGAGTAAGAGGGGCAAGAGCTTCTGGGGGGCAGGACTAAAGTGGGGGAAAGTCTTTCTAGAGAAGAAAGACATTGAATATCCTAGGATGTATTCAGCACGGTATTTCCAGTAGAGATAGGGACGTACTAATGACATGGTACAAGGCACTGGTAAGGCCGCATTTGGAATATTGGGTACAATTTCATTGTTCAAGAAAGATGAATTTGAATTGGAACAGGTGCAGAGAAGGGCTACTAGGATAATCAGGGGAATGGAGGGCCTCCCTTAAGTGAGGAGACTAGAAAAGTTTGGCTTGTTTAGCCCAGCAAAATGAAGGTTGAGGGGGAACGTGCCTGCTCTCTATAAATACAGCGGGGGATAAATAGCAAGGCGAAGGAAGAACTATTAAGTTAAAGGACCATGTTGGCACAAGAACAAATGGGGATAAACTGGTCATGAATACATTTAGGCTGGAAATTAGAAGAAGGTGTCTGTGATGAGGCGCGACTCACCACTGTGGCACCTCCTGCTGGCTGTCCGGGGAATTAGCGCTGTGCCCTCTTCTGGTGGTGTCTTTCCCGCTGTCACCTCCGGTCCTGGATCCACATCACTCCCAGGACCACAGCGTCCTCCGGTTGTGCCACACTCTGTTTCCTCCCCTTCCGGGGGACCTGCAGTCTGCTGTCCGGCCACTCCTTTCAGTGGCAAACTGCAGTCCACTGTCTAGCCACTCCCTTCAGTGGCTCCAGCACCCTCTTTGCCCTTCATCAGGGCCTCAGTCTGCAGATCCCTGCAGCCTGCCAGGAGCTGCCTTTAGCTCCCTGGGTCTCTGCCTGAAGCACTGCTCTGTCCAGGGTGCTTGCTGCCCTCTGCCGGCAAGGCAGCCAGTTCTCCCTCCCTTCTCAAGCTCCAGGGAGTGATTCTCACTGCTCTGTTTTGCAGCTCTTCTTATATGGGCCAGCCCAGCCCTGATTGGCTGCCCCTATAAGCCCTTCTGTGATTGGCTGCCTCCTGCGCAGCCTTCCTAGGGCTGCTTTTAACCCCTTTTCTGCCAGTGTTGGGCAGACGCCCCATCACAGTCTCCAACCACCAGGGGAGTGAGGTTCTGGAACAGCCTTCCAATAGGAATAGTGGGGCGAACAACCTAGTTAATTTTAAAATGGAGCTTGATATGTTTATGACTGGTATTATATGATGGGGTTGCCTGTGATAGCCTGGGACTGGACTCTATGACTCAGGAAGCCCGTTTCAGTCCTGTGCCCTCTATTCTTCTTCTTTTCCCCTTCACACAGGGTCCAGGAACTGGAGGCTGGCACCGGGTTTGTGTGCACTGGTTCTCACTTGCCCTAATGCCTTTCTACGCCACTGAGATAGTGTCAAGTGACTGTGAAGTGGACATGAATGCAATTTCCACCCACTGTGGTGCTGCTGTGAGAAACTGACAATATCCTGTAATATCTTGAATGAACTTTGTTGAATGAAGTTAAACCTTATTGAATTAGGGTTAATACCCTGGGGGTACATTGTATTAGAAATGCAAATGTTGAGGCACTACCATGAGATTGTATGGAACTTCTTTAGCAGGAAGACAACATTCGTGCAATCTCTGGAAGGTAAGATGAAGTTCAAAGGTCTTTTTGGAACAATTCACATGAAGTGCATTTCCTAGGAAGTACCTTGAGATACCCCTTCTAAGCTCACCTTCTGAAGCTATGCCCTGGGGAAAGAGCCATTGTGTACTAATTACCTGCTTCAGGGATCGCCAGGGCAAAGACCCCTGAGCTGTATAAAAGGGTGGACTAAACTTGCCATGACTAATCTGAGCCCTCTCCCTCCCCCACGCGGGGCTGGCCCAAGCTGCTCGTCCGAGCCCTCCCCACCAACATGGGGCTGGCCCGGCTCGAGTCCCCCTCCCCGCGTGAGGATGGGGCTGTGTCACTGCTCGCCTGAGCACTGCTTGCCCCCCTCCCAAGCCCTGCCTCCCCCCTGCATGGAGCTGGCATTGCCGCTCACCCCACACACACCCCGCATGTTTCCCTGCACCCCACTTTTTTGACAAAAGTGGGCATTTGTCTCGTTTGCACTTGCCAACGGATCAAAATGGCTGACTGCAGTCCTGTCAAGTTCTGGGGTACACGCAGGGATGGCAGATTCCAGGGTAACAGTAACCCCCAGGTTTCCCCTAGGGGGTTGTTGAAGAGATTATTCTGCCAGAATCCCTGTTAGGATTCGGGAGTTAATTCTGGTACATTTATTTGCAGGCCTGTAGGTTCTTTTACTGTGTTTAATATGTTTTCTCTGTAATTAAGCCTACAGTGGGCTTGCTTAGGAAGAGCTGTGTGGTACGTACAGCTGTTGACAATCACTCCGTTACCAGTCTCTGAAGAGAAAGCAAGCAGGAGTGCTTGGGCAGTCTGGCTGTGCTCAGAAATACAGGCTGAAGGCAGCCTGGGCAGACCCTGCTCAGAAGGGAGAGAGACGTGTCTCCACCCATGAGAGGCAACAGCCGCGAAGCTGGAAGTCTGAGACCGGGTGTTGTTCTGGACCAGTTGAGGGGACATAGGGGTGCAGTGGCCCTGAATTATGAGAGCCTCTTTCCCTGACCAGTGTCAATGAGATTCCTTGATGCTTTCGCTGCTGACACAGCGTGGCGTGCAGTTTTTGGAGGCAGCTGGTTCTCTCACGCCATTCCCCTCATGCTGCAAGTGGATGGTTTATACTCAGTGTCCTGCCGGGCAGTTGTCCTCCACTGGGGATTGTGCCATCTTAACAAGCTGTCCCGAACATCAGTTACCTCTCACGAAAGTTTCATTCCTGCTCAGGAGCTAGGGCAAAACATTGAAAAGCAGCTGATGGCCTCCAGAGAGGGGATTTCCCAGACAGAGTGAGCTACGGTCAGGTCAGTACTTAGTGTGGATGAAGACAAAGTCAATGATACCCATGTCATCCAGAGTGTGTGATCAGTGGTTCTCCTATTAGTTCACAGCTCCCTTCCCCACTTCTAGTAGTAAGAGAAAAGGAACCAGTGAAACCTTCAGCCCCTGTGGGCTCAGCAGGTGGAGAAGTTTCTGCAGCACCCTTCCTCGGGAGTTCTCAGGGCAGTTCCTTCTCCCTGCCTTGTCAGGCCCCTTCTGGAGCATGCTGGAGCGGTTACCTGGGTCCAGAGTCGCTCCATAACCCCTTCCGTTGTAGGGCAGGGTTTAGACAGCCTGGCACAGTAAGCAAAGGTTAAGCAGGGTCAATATTTTACATGCTGTTATTACATGACGTGCCTCTAGTTATAATGTCATGGGAACAAATAAAAGACGGGACCATTTGTTTTTATTGCCCCTAGAGAAAGATATTTATTTATTGCAAACTTGATTTATAAATTGCCCCAGAGCTAGGGGGGTAGCTTTGCTCCAAGCCTTGAGTAAGAGGCAATGCATAGCTGTGCTACTCCAGGAGCAAACCCAGGACCAGATTGGGCTCTGAGAGTGTCAGCCTGGTCCCTGGTTCCCTCTGGTACTGGGGTGAGTGAGGAAGTAATCTGGACTAGCTCTGTACTTGATTCCGATTGTGTCTCCCTCCATGATGGCTCAGCTGCATTGATTGGTGGAAGGAATGGGGGGGGAATCAAACTTAAGACTCCACCCATTCCCTGCCTCCCCTCACCCCCACCTGAAAGGGAGAATAGCAACCCAGGGGAGGACGCTTTCTCCATGCTGTACCCCATACTAACGGGGCATAAGGTTCAGGGCAATTTGGCCCAGAATCAATTATCTGTCCAAGCAACACCGCATCTCGAGGATGCTCCGTGTAATATACACACACATGTACGCACACATGTACACACGCACGCACACATGTACACACGCACACAGACTGAGATTTTCAAATGAGTATAAGGGAGATAGGTGCCCGTATCCCCTTGGCTCTTAATGGGGCGTAAGAGCCCGACACTCTAGTGCTCCTTTGCAAGTCCCAGCTGGAAGTCATGAGAGATATATACCCTTGTCTCGCTAGGCTGAATTGACGAGATGGCTAATGATGGTGAGACATAGGGAAACGGGAAGCACTGACTACTTGTAAGATACATGGCATTTACCGCAGGAAAATAGAATTAGTCTATAATCACACGTTACAGCAGCTAACACGACAGAACATTCAAGGGCGATAAAGGTTTTCCCAGACACTGAAATACATATGCTGTAAGTACAGGCTCCACCGTTATTTGTTTTGTAGCTTACAGGCATAACGCACAAAAAGGAAATTGGAGAGAACTCAATGGGCAAGGCAATGTCAAAATGTTACATTCCTGTTACAGCTAAAAACTGGCATTTCCTATTCACAGATTAAATGTGCAATAGTGCCAACTGTCAACTGCGCGCTTGTGACATAATTTATTACCTGCTGTGAACCCGTTTGAGAATGTGAAACATTTCAAATTATGTATTAATCATGTGAAACATTCTGTATCGCATATTGCAGATTGCTAGTGGAGCCTGGGTCTCCATGCAGACTTTTACAGAAAAGCTGGCCATGTGTGGGTGGGTTGTGTGTTTCTTTATTTTTAGCGCTATGGAAATGTGCTATGTTGGATGGAGGAAGTCCAAACATATTGTAAAGTGAATGAATTTCTTAGCAGATCTTTGAAGACATCGCATTCAGAAAAAGCCACTGAGCACAAAATTAATTGGGCAGAGTTACAAAGTATCCAGCTCCGACGTTGGCTTCTGTAATGAGAGGTTGTGCGGAGAACGGCTTATTGCTTTCATCTCCCAGGATGTCACAGCCCTACCACCTGCTATGACCGTGCTTCATATGGATAATTAAAGGAGTGACTTGAAGCCAATTTAGAACAAGAAAGGGAGAACTATTATGATCCTGGTCTGAACTTGGTGGGAAATGTGGTCTGCTCCGGTTACAATACCAAATGTAGGAACCTTGTTATTTTGATACAGGCCTTCTCCTGCTGACGTTAACATTCTGCACAGTACCTCCGCATGCATGAGAGCTTGGAATAAACTAGGGAATATGCTTTGTGTTAACACACTGGTCTTCATATTCCATTCTTTTTAGTATTTCTTTTTATATACTCCAAAGGGTACGTCTATTTTCAGCTAGAACTCCCCGCAGGCAGTTGTGGCTCCACTAATTAGATGCCTGGACCCTGGAGAAGACGCACATGTAAGGTGAGGTGGTGGCCTTGGGGGAATAGGGAGTAGGTGGGAGGGGGAAGTGGGGAGAGAAGAGGGGGTGGGGGGAATTTGGGATGTGCAGGGGTGTGGCAGCCAGAGAAAGAGGCAACTTTCCCCAGCTCCAGGGCTGCGGCTGCCGAGGAGAGACCCCCCTCCTTCCCAGACCCAGCTCGGGGGCTGCTGCGGTGGGGGAGAGAGGAAGAAACCCCACTCCTTCCCAACCCCAGCCCAGTGGCTGCTGCGGTGGGGGAGGGAGGGAGGGAGAGACCCCCCTCCTTCCCAACCCCAGCTCGGGGGCTGCTGTGGTGGGGGAGAGAGGGCACATCCATTGCATTAGAAAGGTAAGACTACTGATATGAAAATATGAGTTGTGTGCTTTTATCTGTAGAACAAAAAAAGCTAATTATTATTAAGGTTTTTTTAATATAGCAATTTTATCCAAAGCGCTTTACAGTAGTTAGCTAATGGTACAAAGAACATTTGGAAAGATCATTAAGTGGGCCACCGAGACCCTCAGCAATTCTCAAGTGGTCCGTGGGAAAAAAAAGTTTGAGAGCCACTGGTCTAAACCAAGAAGGACACATTGATATAATTCAAGGACTATTAAAATTATGGTTGGTAAAAAGAGAAGATGTGGAACCAGAAGTTAATAGGCCAAAATTGGTGTGATGGGTATTAGGCCTAATTGGTGGCTAAAATAATGAGGGGAATGAACTATGCCAACCACTTTTCCTTCTTTTGGGGTTTCTTATAAAGAGACTTTGGAAAAAGAAAAGTAAAGTAAGTTCAGTTCACTTCAGTGGTCCCTCATCTCTCATCCCACCTTGATTCTCAGCTGATCCCCCAATCTGCCAGCACAGCAACTCATCTCAATAAGTTTCTTCCTGAGAGGAAGGCCAGCTGGCCTTGCTGTTGTTCAAAGAACTTTGTTTTCACCTGCAAGTGCTGAAAGTCATCACACTATCTTGACAGCCAGGAGTCAGCCCAGCAGTGGAGATATTTAATTGTAATGGACCCGGACATAGGCAGTCTGGCCTAGCAGTCATACCAGGCTGAGGTCTGCCCACCAGGGGACGGTAGTCACTTCAGAAATTGCAGGACCCAGGTTTTGCAAGCAAGAGTCAGGGTCAGAGTTAGGTCAGCGTCAAAGGCCAGAGATCAGAGTCAATACCAGGCTAGACTCAAGAGACAGGAATCTGTGCCAGCGTCAGGCTGGAGTCAGAGACTGGAGATCGAGCAGGGTCTGGGGCAGCAGCAGGCTGAAGTCTGTGTGGTAGCCCAGACAACTTTCTGGGGCAACCCCTGTTAAACTGGGTGCTCGGCCAATCAGAAGGCCACAGGGTACCATCACTCTGGGTCTCTTGGGTGGCACATCCTCTGGCACCTACTCTCCATAGTGCTCCCTTGCTGTGCCTTGGCATGGCCTCCGGGTGGCACTGTGGGAATATCAGCCATCCTGGGCTCTGCACACCTGGGTCTAGTCCTTATTCTAATTGCCAGCACTGAAGAGTCATGAAAGTTCCTGTATTGTCTTCCCTTCTCTGGTTGTGGTTTTTTCCACCACCCCTTACCCCCCCATCTTCTCTCTCTCTCTCTCTCGCCTTTTCATCAAATCCTGAAGTCAGCTATGCTGTATTCATCCAACCCTGCCCTGTTTAAGAAGAAAAGATCCAATCAAAGACCTCCCTGACCAGACTGTAAACCAGGGTCCAAGCAGCAGGTGTTGTGGTTGACTTGCCAGCCGAAGCATCCATTCAGAACATCAACAAAAGCTATGTTGCACCCATCTTCTCTAGCCTGTCTCTCCTCCACCTTTGCCTGTTTGTTATAGAACAGGGTAAGTAAATGTCCTTGACACAGCTGGACTGAGAGTAAAATTAACCTTCTCCTTTGCAAAGAAAAGTTATTCTGAAAATGAGAGACTGATATTTTGCCTCTGAAAGGAGAAAATCTAAATCTTGAATGTCCAAGTCTGTTATGCATAATCACTCAACCACAGTTTCAATATACACGCCATTTTTAATTTCTTGTGTTTAATCAATAAACTTTTAATTTGAATGAATGCATTTGTGCTTGCCATGTAACCGAGTAAATCAAACAGAAGCCTTGAAAATAACCCTGAGCCTATCTCTCATTGCTTAATGTCAAAAAGTGAAAGTTTATAAACACATTTAACTCTTTAGACTTTTGAGATTAAGATCAATGCAACATATCTTTCTCCTTCTCATAACACAAGAACTAGGGGTCACAAAATGAAATTAATAGGCAGCAGGTTTGAAACAAATAAAAGGAAGTATTTTCACAGTCAGTCTGTGGAATTCTTTGCCAGAGGATGTTGTGAAGGCCAAGACCATAATAGGGTTCAAAAAAGAACTAGATAAATTCATGGAGGATAGGTCCATCAATGGCTATTAGCCAGGCTGGGCAGGAATGGTGTCCCTACCTCTGTTTGCCAGAAGCTGGGAATGGGCGACAGGGGATGGATCACTTGATGGTTACCTGTTCTGTTCATTCCCTCTGGGGCACCTGGCATTGGCCACTGGCAGAAGACAGGATACTGGGCTAGATGGACCTTTGGTCTGACCCAGTCTGGCCATTCTTATGTTATGTTCTTATCTTGACATTGGGATAATGCAAAGAAAAATTGTCTTATTGTTTTGACATGAAGAAGTTGCTGTTTAATATATCGTAATAAAAAGATTCAAATTCCTATTTTTTCATTCATGGAACTATCATTTCAACCAATTTAACATGGCCCACATCGTTCAAAAGAATTATATGTTGTACTCAAACTGCGGATGTTTGTACAGAATTTTCAGGGGGAAAAATATGTAGATGAAATAAGTAAGCATTTAATTTGCCCTTCACAGTTGTTTCATGTAAATGAAGAAATGGAAATCTTTGTGAGCCATCAAAGCTGTGAAATAAATGCACGATTAGCTATATGAGAGTGCTGCAACCCATTAGCACTCATTTTAGAATAATAATGTACTTCAAGTCTATTTGTTGAAATATAAATACAATTATGGAGAAAGAAATTAAATGCACAGTATGGAGTTTCTCTAAGATCTCGTACAATGTTCTGCAGTACAAGATTAAATTAATGAAATCATGTTTTCAGAAGGCAAACAATTAGAGCATTGTATGAAAATGCGGATGAAATAAAAAAAAGTTATAGCATATGCAACGCTGGCTTACAAACCGCTAGCCATCGGTACAGTGTGCTCAGTGTGCTCAAGATTGTGTTAATAATATTATGGATTACTATGGTGCAGTCACATCTAGGAGCCCAGAGGGCTAGGCACCGTAAATAAACAAGAATAAAATAAATCAGATATAGGAGCCAAAGCCTGCAGACCATTACCCACCTGAGTAACCCCCTGGCTTCAGTGGGGCTGCTCATGTGAGAAAGGGTTTGCAGCACTAGGACTAGGACTGAATTGTGGGGTGGGACTTATAAGACATATGGTATTGGAAGGGAGGCTGTGGCCCATTTTGAAGCCAAAATGTTTGGCAGCCGTACAGATGATCTGCCAAATTCTTTGGTGCAATATGGAGAGAGGCCGGACATGGCTTCCTGATCCTCTTCCCCAGCTGAAGCCCCAGTGCAGTTCAAAGCAGCCCAGAGGCTGCTCTAACCTGCATTAGCTAGCAATGATTTGCCAAGGGGCTGTCCACCAGCTGGGCTTAGGCAGAGCACAATGCACTCTGGCTACTCCTCCTCCCTACTCCCAATATGCCCCCTGTGCTGGTTGGGGTGGAGCGGAGGGACTGTCTTGGAGCTAGATATGGCAACTTTATGCCTGCTGGCGAGCTAGGGTCAGCTTCCAACTCCTTTATGGCCAGGAGTGGGGCCGGGAGGCCAGAACCCAGCAACAAAGCTGACCCTATGACGTACGTGTACGGAGCATGGCCAAAGTACTTTACCGACTTACAGAAATGACTTGATCCATTGGTGAAATGCAGCCACCTCTGGGCTGACCCGTAGCCAGCACTCTCAGCCAAGAGCCACACCACACAGTAATCGAGGCCCAAAAAAGTGAAGAAGGAAACCACCCGTGGCTGGCACTACGGGGGAATGAGGGGGTGGAATGCAGCCCCACACTGGAATGCAGCCAGGACAATATAGCCCATTTTGGGGGGATCTGTCTGTGCACAACTTCTGAATGTTGATTGATTTCATGAACTGTAAGTAGAACTAATGCTCAGTGTGATCAGCCACTGGCTGACAGGAACCACGTCATGCTGCACACTGCCTGTTGGGACAACAAGCAGCTCTGGGACAGCGTGAAGAGTAGTTAACAGGGAATGTCTCTGCCCTGGTAGACCATTGAATATGATAAAGAGATTGAACACACTAAAGGAAACTGGTTTCCCCCCCCCAAAAAACAGTAAGGCGTTCGGTGGCACCTTAAAGACTAACAGATTTATTTGGGCATAAGCTTCAGCTTGCATCTGAAGTGGGTTTTTTACCCATGAAAGCTTATGCCCAAATACAACTGTTAGTCTTTAAGGTGCCACCAGACTCCTCGTTGTTTTTGTGGTTTTCCCCCAAGTTGTCTGCAGGGAGGGGGGCTGGAGCAGGGGAAATTCCCCAGCAGAATAGGAGGAACAAGGAAACAAGATGTTCGACCTTGTCTACTCTGCCACTTTACAGCGCTGCAACTGTCTCACTGGGGGGTGTGAAACTCGCCCTCCCCCCCCGAGCACTGCAAGTTGCAGCGCTGTAAAGTGGCAGTGGAGACCGTGCACCAGCGCCGGGAGCCACTCCCCTCGTGGGGGTGGGGCTTTTTACAGTGCTGGGAGAGCTCTGGCGCCACGACTACACAGCTAGTGAAGACATACCCTCAGGTAGTGCCTGCAGACTTCCCCCAGCAGCCCCCTCTGCATCCAGTTTCCTGCCTTTATACATCCAGCCCAGCTGGGCTCCATCCCTGAGTCAGGGGATTGCTTAGCTGCCTCATTCCTCTCAGCTAGCGCTGAGGTTAATTAGCTCCCTTCTCTATCTACATTAACCTTTTCACAGCTGGGGCAGCGGGTGGTGAACACCCCATTACAAGCCCCTTTCCTGGTGCTCTCTGACCCTGTGTCTCCCCTTTCCTGGTGCTCTCTGACCCTGTGTCTTCCCCCACGACAGATGCCCTTTTCTCAGGACTCCAGCTGCCTCTGAGGTCTCTGAACAGGAGAACTCTGCCAGGCCCATCCCAGACTCTTGGCCTCTCTGGACAGACCAACACCAGCACCCCCTCCTGTCTTCCTAGTCACTAGTCTCCTTCTCTTTGAGGAGACAGCCTCCCTCTTATAGGAAGCCACCTCCCGAGGCTACTATCATGTGATCCTGATCATGTGACCCAACCACTGGCCCAAGCCCAAACCCGTCACCTGGGGCCACGCAACAAGGCACAGACGGGGCTGAATCCAATTCCCCACAAAGGGCTACCCACCTTGTAACCATGGCATTTTCAGCCTAGCGCATCAGCAGGTATTTGCAAGCATTTGCCTTGATAACAGATGTGCAGTGACTACAGCTTTCTCAAAGGGAAGGAGGGTTTTGGTTTTGTGGAACATGGGTCCACCTTCTGTGAGGAGACGGGGGCTGTATAGTTTGGAAGTCCTGCACCTCTATAGAAGGGGGAACCAATTTTCTTGGAGACAGGCTGGCTAGAGTAGTCAGGAGCTTGCTAAACTAATACAAAAGGGAGGGTAAGAAAAGGGAAGATATGAAGCATTCAGCACAAAAATCAAGATGTCGAGAAAAAAATGAATCAAGGAACCAAAGGATATAAAGAGAAGAAATTCTTGAATTGCCTCTACACCAATGCTAGGACCCTGGTTAACAAACAAGAGGAATTAGAATCACTCAGTGAGGAACATAAATGTGATCTAATTGGTATTACTGAAACCTGGTACGATGATTCACATGATGGGAATGTTAAAATCAATGGTTCTAACCTATTTAGGAAGGAGTGAGTTGGCAAAAGGGCACAGGCAGTGGCACTCTATGTCAAACATGGCATTACCTGTTTCCAGGTCACAGATAACTTAGAAGAAAATGATCTCGAATGCGTCTGGTTACATGTCCTAACAGATAAAGCCCAAGATGGGATATTAGCTGGTGTCTGCCATAGTGCAGCAAATCACACTCAGGAACAAGATGACTGGCTCCTCACGCACCTATCTATAATGTGTAGGAAAAAAGCTTCATGATTGTGGGGGACTTCATGTTTGAGAGACAAATGCTGGAGGGTCTCATGCTGCCAGTACTAAAACATCCTTGGAATTTATGAACATCGTAGATGACAATTTCCTAACTCAAAATGTTGCCGCCAACACAGGGGAATACTGTATTAGATCTCACCTTGACAGATTAGGAGGAACTGATTACTGAGCTAAAAATTAATGGTAACTTAGGTACAAGTGATCATGACTTGATCCAATTTATAATGTGCAAACAGAGTAAAGTCCAGACCAGTGATCCATACATATACTCTGTGCTTTAAAATTGCTAATTTCACAAAGCTGAAAACAATTACAAGCTAAATCATCTGGGAGGAAGAATTTAATCAGAAAAATGAGAATGATAATTGGGAATAGTTTAAGAACACTTTACTAGATGCCCAAAAAAGCCATAATCAAGGAAGAAGGCTGAATTGGTTAAAAACAACAACCGGGTTTAGAGGGGAAGTGAAGGAAGCTATAAAAACAAGATATAACAATGGAAAGAAAGGGGAAGTTGATAGTAATGGATATAAATCAGAAGCTAGAAACAGTAGAAACTTGATAAGGGAAAGTTGATTAGGTTCAAAAAAGTTAGATACGTTCATAGAGGACAGGGCCATCAATGGCTATTAGCCAAGATGGTCAGGGATGCAACCCCATGCTCTGGGGGTCCCTAAACCTCTGACTTCCAGAAGATGAGACTGGATGACAGGGGATGGATCACTTGATAATTTCCCTGTTCTGCTCATTCCCTCTGAAACATCTGGCACTAGCCACTGTCAGAAGACAGAATATTGAGCTAGATGGACCATTGGTCTGACCCACAATGGCCATTCAGAGAGACAAAGAGAAATCAATGTTCTGCAGAGTTAAGGATGATATGGAGCTTTTAAGTGTATTAGGAACAAAAAGAATCCATTGGTCCATTAGTAGATGGAAATAGTAGAATAATCAATAATAATGCACAAAAGGGAGAAGTGTTCCAAAAATATTTTTGATCTGAATTTGGGAAAAGAAACAGATGATGCAGTCCTGTCATCTGATGACACTCATTTCATTCCACTAGTATCGCTGCAGGATGTTAAACAGAAGCTAATAAAATTAGACATTTTTTTTAAAATCAGTAGGTCCAGATAACTTGTATCCAAGAGTTTTAAAAGAGCTGGCTGAGGCGCTCCCGGGGCCATTAATGTTCACTTTTAATAAGTCTTGGAATGCTGGGGAAATTCCAGAAGACTGGAAGAAAGCGAATGGTGTGCAAATATTTTTTTAAAAGGATAAATGGGATGATTGCTGAGAGAGATAGCCCTATCTTACTGAAAACACTACTGTAATAATTTTTATAGAAAATATGGTTTGTGAGTTCTCATTTGAAAACTAATAACTCACAGGTCAATAATATCATGGTAAAATGGCTGCAGCAACATTATATGTAAAGTTATGAATTTCCCCTCGATCATGTTGTTAGCACATGTTCAAATCCACAAAGCCCTGACTAGGCAAAAGTTAAACAGATCTATCCTAAACATCCTAGAGGAATGTCAGCTTACTTCAATTTGCATATAAGTTGTAAACAGGGTCCTTGAGACAGCAAGAGAGGAAAATGGCAGGAGAAAAAGCAAATATTCATTGCATCATGAACACGGGAGAAGGAAGAGCATGGAGTCACTTTCGCCACCAGGTTCTATGTCACCTTCTTTAGTATCTGAATAAAATTTGCTTTGAGGGATAATCCTCAAAAGAATCCACTTCAAAGTGAGGGGCGAAATACCCCAAGGCATCTTTCCCAGTCTCTCCCTATCTCTCTCTCTCACCTAAAACGACAAAGGAACCAGCCCTTTGACTTGGGAGGGATCCTGCCCTGAGAATTTGGTCAGCCAAGTTGCTGGGAACATGTGATAAGGATTTTCACTTGATCCCAGTCTAGCTTGTTAAGTTTTAGCTACTAGAAAGCGTTTTATATTTATGTCTCTTGTAACCATTTCTGACTTTAATACCATATACTTGTACTCACTTAAAATCTCTCTCTTTATAGTTAAATACACTTGTTTTATTCCTTTATCAATACTAATCCAGTGTTGAGTTTCAGCTGAACTGTTTGCATATTGACCCCTTACAGGGGCAGCGGACCTCTGATATCTGAACTGCCCAGAAGAAGGTGGGACAGTGCAGAACCCATGTTTGGGGGGAAATTTGGGACTGGGAGTGTGTTGGGGTCACCCTGCAGGTAGTAACCCAGGCTGGTGGAAGCCAGAGTGTGACTGGAGTGTTGCTGACAGGCTGCTGGGGTCAGAGCGGCTGGGCCAGGGCTGCAGCTATACACACACACTCAGGGGGTGACCTGCCTGCTGGCAGGATGTTTGTGAGTGGCCCAGGTTGGGAGCTACAACACCAAAGCATTGTGAGACACCCCAGGGTTCCAGGGCAGGCAGGGACACAACCCCTCACTGGTCTGGCCTGCACCCCGGAATATGACAGCCTGCCAGTCTGACTCCAATCCCAGGCAAGATACTACAGCTACTGATACAGGACTCGATTAATAAAGAATTAAAGGAGGGTAGTGTAATTAATGTCAATTAACATGAGTTTATGGGAAATAGATCCTGTCTAACTCAATATCTTTTTTGATGAGATTATAAATTTGGTTGACAAAGGTAAAAGTGCTGATGTTAAGTGGATTAAAAGTTGGCTGATAGGTCTCAAAATGTAACTGTAAAGGGGGAATCATCAAACAGATGTGTTTCTAGAGGGGTTCTGCAGGGATCAGTTCTTGGCCCTACGCTATTTAAGATTTTTATTTATGACTTGGAAGAAAACATAAAATCATCACTGATAAAGTTAAGACACAAACATTGGGGGAATGTCAAACAATGAACAGGACAGATCACTGGTACAGAGAAACCAGCATCTCCTGGTAAGCTAGGCACAAGCAAACAACCTGCATTTAAATATAACTAAATGTAAATGTATACATCTAGGAACCAGGAATGCAGGCCATACTTACAGGATTAGGGACTCTATCCTGGGAAGCAGGGACTCTGAAAAAGAGATGGGGGTCGTGGTGAATGACCAGCTGAACGTGAGCTCTAAGTGCAACACTGTGGCCAAAAGGGTTAATTCGATCTTCAGATGTATAAAACAGGGGACTCTTGAGAGGAGCAGAGAGGTTATTTTACCTCTGTACTTGGCACTGGTGTGACCTCTGCTGGAAAGCTGTGTCCAGTTCTGGTGTCCATAATTCAAGAAAGATGTTGATAAGTTGGAGAGGGTTCAGAGAAGAGCCACAAGAATGAGTAAAGATTAGAAAACATGCCTGATAGTGATAAAATGAGAGCTCAGTGAATTTAGCTTAACAAAGAGAAGATTAAGGAAGGACTTGAACACAGTCTATAAGTGCCTTTATGGGGAGCAAAAACTTAATGGGCTCTTCAATCTATCAGCGAAAGGTATAACACACGCCAATGGTTGGAAACTGAAGCTAGACAATTTCACACTGGAAAGAAGGTGTACATTTTTAACAGTGAGAGTAATTAACCATTGGACCAACTTACCAAGGGTCGTGGTGGATTCTCCATCACTGACAATGTTTAAATCAAGATGGGATGTTTATTCTAAAAGATCTGCTCTAGCAATTATTTGGGAGAAGTTGTATGGCCGGTGTTATACAGGAGGTCACACTCGATGATCACAGTGGTCCCTTCTGGCCATGGAATCTATGACTCTCTTAAATGTACCCGTGGTTTGTCTCGACTTCCAGAGAAGCTTGGATAGCCAGAGTAATAGCAATAGACCAGCCCTACAATTCAGATATCATTTATTATAAAGTGAAATGTGGATGTAAGAAATTTCATTTGATAATGCCTTCAGAATGGCATTTCCCTTCAATTTTTATAATGGAATACTTATGTAATTTTAATAGGGGCTAAAAGACTATCTAGACAGCACAGGAGGTTAATGTACTACACTTTCACCTCTGGCATATTAGGTTCTAATCTGCTTTAGGGTACGAGTGAGGTTACTTCAGTGGGTCTTTATCAGGTTAGAAGTGAGGTGTGTTGGCACAGCTCCATGGGAGAAATCCATGCCCTCTCAAACCTGGCTGAAATTGTGCTTATTAGCCCCTTACCTTTGTGAACATTATATTTGTTTACCAGGTCATCTGGGCATGCAAACTGCACACGGGCCAGGACCAAGTCATCTTGTCCCAACACTCTTCTGTTGGGAAAGTTCAGATTTGAACTTCAGGGATAACTCTGAGCTCTAGAATGAGGTGGAGCAAATGTCAGAATCTGATCTCTCCCACCCTAGACCCTTAGAAAAGTTTAGCTCCAGACTGGAACTGTCCAGTTTAGGCCCACCGCTAGTGCAGATTTAACAACTAAAGCAAAGCAAATGGTGAGCTGGCTGAAAATTTGAGGCCTGACCCAATGCCCATTGAAGTCCATGGAGATCATTGCATTCAATGGCCATTTGCTGTCAAAGAAGAGGAATATATTCTGAACAATTTAGCAAGGTGTTTCAGTTTACTGTCAGACAGATGAGTACACTAATCAACAGCATGTAACCCTGTCAGAAATGGGCAAGTGCCGGGGTTAGCCAACGTGAGTACCTAAGGAACAGCTGTCCCTGCTCATGTGGCTTGTGTTCCTAGGCCCTGCACTATTGATTTCCAGAGCAGATGACAAGCCCGCAAGGACATTAAGCCTGGTTAACACCCCAGGAGAGTCAGTCATTTAATTAAATGATGCCATGAAAAGTTCAAGAGGACAGAGAGCGTTTGGAGATTCCACGTCCAAAGGGCATCCGAGGCTGCCCCAAAAGGCACAGCTGTACGGAACAGAGAGCTCGGCTCCAAAGACAGATGGGCACGTTACTGGCTGAGCCACATGCGCCGTGATAACGAGCCAGTCAGGTGTGTATGCAGGAGCTACCCAAATGGCTAATGCGTGAATGGAATTTTTCTCGTTGACTTTCCGTTGTGGCTTGAATCTCTCAGCTCTGCTCGTTAGACGTGCAAAGGGATCCTTGCCTTTTTGCTCCTGGAGTGGCTTTGTAATGAGCCATAGCCACATGCCCCCCCCCCCCCACAGAGAATTAGGTAAACCACACTCACTTGTCACGGGGGGTGGGGAAGTCTCATGAATAAGCTCGTGCTTCAAATACACTGAAGAGAGAAGACCTATCATCAGCACATTGCAACATTAGGGCTCATGGGGTAGCGTTTACAGGGGTGCCACTTAAAGACACGCCAGGAAGATCAGTATCTCACTACCTGCAGTACTATTTATTGTTAGGGTCACCGTAGCATGTACAGTCCCCCAACAGAGAGCAATGCTAGCTACTGTACAGACAGACACAAAGACATTCCTGCCTGTTCTGGTGCATGCTCACTACTGGAGCACCTCTCTGTGCTAGGACATGGCATTGCAGGGGTTCTTCCAACGTAGTGCCCCTACTGTCTGGTGTTCTAGCCTTCTCACTGCCTGCTGCTTCTGTGTCCCAGGCCTCCAGCTAGGTCACCTTTCAAACCAGCCCCTGGCAGGGGAGCAGAAGAGTCCAAACAGGACAAGTCCCAAAGGCTATGGGTCCCAGGGCCGGTTCCAGGCACCAGCCGAGCAAGCACATGCTTGGGGCGGCACCTTGGAAGGGGCGGCCAATCTTGGGGTGGCGGGGGGCGCTCGGGGTTTTTTGTTTTTTTGGTTCGGTGGGGCGGCGCTTGAGGTTTTTTGTTTGTTTGTTTTTGTTTCAGCGGCGCGGCACTGTGGGGGGGGGGGCTGGCGCGGCGCGGCGCGGCACTCAGGGTTTGGGCGGCCCGGTGCTCGGGGGGGGGCGGGGGTTTGGGCGGCCTGGTGCGGCCCAGCACTCGGGATTTGGGCAGCCCGGCGAGGCCCGGCTCTCGCGGGGGTTTGGGCGGCCCGGCGCAGCGCAGCACTCAGGGGTGGGGCGGGGGCAATGAGCCTCTCAAGGTGGGATGAGAGATGAGGGACCGCTGAAGTGAACTGAACTTACTTTACTTTTCTTTTTCCAAAGTCTCTTTATAAGAAACCCCAAAAGAAGGAAAAGTGGTTGGCCACTCAGGGGTGGGGCGGGGGCTTGGGCGGCGCGGTGCTCGGGAGGAGGTGGGGGTTTGGGCGGCACAGCGAGGCCCGGCGCTCGGGGGGGTTTGGGCAGCCCGGTGCTCGGGGTTTGGGCGGCCCGGCGCGGCGCAGCACTCGGGGGTGGGGCGGGGGCTTGGGCGGTGCGGCGCTCGGGGGGAAGCGGGGGTTTGGGCGGCACAGCGAGGCCCGGCGCTCGGGGGGGTTTGGGCAGCCCGGTGCTCGGGGTTTGGGCGGCCCGGCGCGGCGCAGCACTCGGGGGTGGGGCGGGGGCTTGGGCGGTGCGGCGCTCTGGGGGAGGCGGGGGTTTGGGCGGCACGGCGCTCTTTTTTTTTGCCTGGGGCCGCAAAAAAGTTAGAGCCGGCCCTGATGGATCCTTATGTCAATTCCTCAGTCCCCCTCCAAGACTTTGACGGTCTTTGCTTCTCTCAGTCCTGAGGCCCATCCTGTCTCCTCATCTGGGGAAGAAGTAGAGGAACCCAGGCCTGCCCTCTCCTCTGGGTTCCAGCCCAGAGACCCTGTCCTGGGCAGTTAAGGATGGCTCCTTCCAATCCCTCGCTGCCCCTAGGCTGCTCCTACCTCTCCTTGTTCCTGGGCATCTCTCACTGATGCCATTGCTCCTGCTTTGCAGTTCCGTCGCCTTGTTTGGCTCCTTCTCCGCCAGCTACCGAGGAGCTTCTTCAAAGCCACTCCCAGCCTTTCTGGCTGCTGGGTGCTTCATGGGGTCACCCCATCTCTGCTTAGGGCAGGAGTCCTCAGCCCCTTCTCCTCGTGCAGGGCTGCATCTCAGGCCATTACTCTGCCTCTCCTCCCTTGGAGCTGGGGTCTCATTCGGGCCAGATGCAGGCCCTTCCCCCCTCAAACAGCCCTTCCACCGTTAAGGTTAGAACGTTCAGCAGGCAGACCTTCTCCAGCTGTTATATCCCACTGTGAGGGAGCAGGCAGCATATAATGCTAGTCCCTTCCCCAGCTCATCCCCAATTGGTGGAGGAAGAGGATACCCTGCCTCACCCACTCTGCAAGGCCAGGGCTACTTACCCCCGGGACTGCTTCCTCTCTACCCATATTTCCTGTTTCCCAGATCCCTGCCTACCTCAGACCTCCACAACAATTAAAGGGCCATGACTACAGGATGGGAAGGGGCAGCCTAACCTGATCACACTGTCCCAGTAGGCAAGAACGATGAAGGCAGTGCTATTATCCCCATTTTACAGATGGGGAAACTGAGGCATGGAGCAATTAAGTGACTTGCATAAGGTCACACTGGACATCTGTGACAGAGCTGGGAACTAAATGCAGATCTCCTGGGTCGCAGGCCAGAGCTGTCTTTCCTCCTATACCCTTGTACTTCCTTATACAGTCCTTACAAGAGGAAATACATTGAATCCTGCACATACTGAAAATAGCTACATGCATCTATTTATTTATCTGAGGGAATTCCCTTTATGTGTTCAGCGGGGTTTAAGGATAAAGTCTGAATTCTCACGCCTACAGATGGTCTCTCCAGGTCCCGGTACAGGCCCAGATTGAAGGAGCCTGCTTTGCTGCTATCTGTCCTCTACCCAACCTGTGGGTAGAAAGAGGACTTTGGACTCTCATGATCTTTGTCTGCTACCTTTCAAGTGACATGTTCATACACACATACTCACCAAAGGCAATTCTCTCTGATACCATGGTGACCAGCATCCTCGGGATCCCATAGCAGCTAGATACAGATTCATTGGACATCACACAAAGGGCAGACTTGGGCTCAGAACACAGGGAAAAGTGGAGAAGCCACCTCATTTATATATGTGATTTGTCAATGCTGAACGTATGAAATCTTTCTGGGAGACCTTCCAGGAAAGCACACATCTAATACTGGGGATCATCCTTCCCCAGGAACCAGCTCCACATCGCTCAGTGAATCGAGGCCCAGTCAAAGAACTAGCCCACAACCCAGAAAAATGGCTCCTGTGAACCCTTCTGGTTGCCAGAAAATTATTACTGAAGACTAGGGTGACCAGATGTCCCGATTTTATAGGGACAGTCCCTAGTTCGGGGTCTTTTTCTTATATAGGCTCCTATTACCCGCCACCCCCTGTCCCGATTTTTCACATTTGCTGTCTGGTCACCCTACTGAAGACATAGCAGACTCCAGCCATTACTAAGACAACAGACTGGACAAGCGCTGAGTGACCCAGCAGCACCAGGAAGAATTTCACTGAACCCGTTCACCATCACAGACAACTTTTACCAATGCAACTATCGTTGGCATACAGTCTGTGGTTACACAATTCTGTCAAAATAAACGGACTAACTTACTCTACGGCCTCATCTGATCAAGAGCCTTTTCTGGGCACAATTTACCCATTATAGTAGTGCCGGCTGGGCTCTGAGCGGAAGGTGAGGTGCATGGGGTGGGGGGATCATTGGGTAGAAAGGACTAGTTTTGTGGTGGTCAGTTCCCCCACCTGATGTAGCCTGTTGATATTCAAGGAGGTTGAGCTGTGGCCTGCGACCCAGCCCCTATGGAGTTGTTAGCTCTTTTTGAGCTCCTGAGGGATGCACGCTAAATAACATTGCCCTGTACATGGTTGCACTGAGCCTAGAAGGGACCACTCCCTCCCAGGAGCGTTGCTGATGCGGCCAGACTTTATCCCTGTCTGTATCATTTATTCAAAATTCAAGAGTGCGGTAAATGCAGGTGGCGCTAAACTAAGAGCTGGTGAAGCTCCAGATGAGGAGCTCGTGCACACAACTGGGGGACCTCTCCGGAATAGCTCATATCCTCGGGGGATTCAGCCCTTTAATATATTCAGAAATGGCTTCAGAACAGAACCCGACATCCACGGATTTATTCACCATGCAAAGCCACTGTTCTCACTGGTGGTAGATGACAGAACAAGGAGCAATGGTCTCAAGTTGCAGTGGGGGAGGTCTAGGCTGGATATTGGGAAACACTATTTCACTAGGAGGGTGGTGAAGCACTGGAATGGGTTGCCCAGGGAGGTGGTGGAATCTCCTTCCTTAGGGGTTTTTAAGGCCCGGCTTGCCAAAGCCCTGGCTGGGATGATTTAGTTGGTGTAGGTCCTGCTTTGAGCAGGAGATTGGATTAGATGACCTCCTTCCAACCCTAATCTTCTATGATTCTATGATACATTTATTCTTATGGACCCTAATCCTCAGCTACAGTTCTGGGGGCTTTAAACCACCTTTGCAGTCCCACGGAGCCTGTGTGAAGGCCGGTTCCCTGCGTGGGGCAGGTGTTGCTATGTGAGGTGGGGCAGGGCTGCAGAGAGATCAAAGCTCATCCTCCATCTTGGAAGGTGGGGCTCTGGACTGTTCACGGCAGTGCTGACTACAGCAGGCTCTAGCTCCTGTGTTACAGAACGTATGAATGCGCTCAACAACTGCTACATGTGACCTAGCCGCCACTAGAGAGGGACAGAACACTGCACAAGGAACAATACAACACCAGGCCTACAGCACAAGTTAGAGCAGCTGGCCTTACTTCTGCAGCTGTTTATGACCTCAGGGGCCATGGTGGCCTCCAGGGATTGCTGGGGCATTACAGGAGACCCAACCACCCTTTCATCACCACAAGCCATGTCTTCTACACTGACCACAGAGCATGGGACATGCCACTCAAGGATTCCTCTATGCTCAGGTGATCCTCCCATGACTGGCTACCCAATGTGACATCATCTACGTCTACTGAACTGGTGCAAAGAGACCACAGTCAAACCTGTTGTGGATCACAGACCATCTGATGCAACTAATTCTTTGAGCATTCAATAGTCACAATTCAGAATATGAGCTGCTTTGTTTGGACACATCATACATTGTTGTTTCTGTTCTCTGATTGGATGAGCACGACTCTTAGACTCAGGTTCCCTCTGCAAATACTTGCAGCTGAGAAGGCAGAATTTGCAGCAATCCTTGCTTCATGTTCATTATTAGAATGAACATTCCTGCCAGTAAATTTGTTTGCTGGATTAACAGCTGAAAGCAAACAGACAAAAGGGGCAAGGACAGTCAAAGCAATTTTAAAAAATTGAACGGATTGTCACAAATAATATTTGCAATATTCACTCAGCTCTACTCTTAAGACTTCGAAAATTGCAAAGGTTTAAGAAGGGAATGATTTACAGACAAAGGAGCAGAATAATTTGCAATGCACCTGATACTTAGAGCTGATATATTAGCTGGAGTGTCTTCTGCTCAGAAATCGAGCCAGCTACATGGATTTGCGCTAGAGTGGAATAAGGTAGATGAAATAGAACAGTCTACAATTTACAATCACTTGTGCTGCTAGTGAAAGTAAAATATCTGAGCCCCCTCCCCCATTTTTAACAGGACCAATTATTTAAAAATAAATTTTGAAAGCAAGCATTATATCTTAAAAGTGCATAGGAAAATAAATGGTGCTGCATGGAGATACATAAAGATCATATAAATGAATTATCCCACATTACTTTATTTTTAAAGTTCAGAAGGAAATCAATTACAGCATTGAAAATGTTTTTACAGTTCATTGGGAGCAGTTTATAGAAAGTAGAGACTTAAGAATTCTTTTTTAAAATGTTCTTTTTATTTTGAAGGGCACAGGGGCTAAAATAGATTCAGCGTCACAGTGTTTGTCATGATTTCTTGGTAGAAAAGAGGCTGAGCACAAACTGAGAATCCAAACACCCTGGAACTTTTGTGAAGTTTGGGCCCAAACTTTTTGAAATGAGGGCATGGCCCTCTCTCTTACATTTTGTATATTCTGTTTCCTGCCACAATACCCCGGGCACCTCTTATTAAAGGCACAGAGACTTACACTGTGGTAACTCCAAAGGCCCTTATTCGGATTTCTGATACACTAGTGGAAGTCCATTAAATTGAGTGGAGTAACTCCTGATTTAAACCAGTGCATGTGACCGGAAAATCTGACCCATATTGTTAAATAAGATTATTTCCTCCCACATTCACACCATAACCAAAGGCTGTAGTGTTGCACCTGAACCACACTTGGGTCTCTATTCCAAAGCCCATTGGAATCAAAGGAAAAGCTCCTACTGACTCCAATGAACTTTGGATCAGGCCCTTGGAAGGGACCTGGATCGTACCAAGCGTGAAGAGGGAACTCGGTCATTTTCACAGAGGACCCTTCCAGCTCCTCCATGGATGATTCTCTATGAGACCTGTGCAAAGGGATGGATCAGGGGGATACACAATATCTCCTCAATATCATGGCATATAGGCTCCAGTTTAACTAAACACTTGAGCATGTGTATATGCTTTTTTTAAAATAGAATATTAGGATTGGAAGGGACCTCAGGAGGTCATCTAGTCCAACCCCCCGCTCAAAGCAGGACCCATCCCCAGATATATATGTGTTCAGTGAAGTGTTCAGTCAGGTCTTCCATCTAACTCCTGTGACAACCCATTCCTGTTTCTTTGTTGCATAGTGAAACAATGAGGGAATTTTCAAAGGAAAATGCAAAAGGTCAAATTCAGTTAATGGATTTGCACCTAAGGCTGAACTTTGCCCAAATTCTCTAGCTAGGTGTAGTTTTCTTTATTCGTGAAGGTGAAAATATAGACATTGGATCTGGGCTCCTAGGGAATTTGTAGATGATAGGAGATGGTGTATTGAATGAGCAGTTAATAGTGAACTACAGTGGCACTGTCAGCCAGAGTATAGTCAGCTTATAAGAGAGCTTCATGGTAAAAGGAAACCATATTTGCTGATAGACCGTATAAAGAAAACGAACCTATTACCTGGGTGCCAGTTTTGGAGAGACAGTCTTGCTCAACTTTGGAGTTTTGTAGTTGTGATACATCCATGTCTTTCTGCTTCATTGCCAGGAACGGAATTCTCCTTCTGTTCCTGCCCAGAGACTTTGCAGAGAACGCAGGTTGGGACTTCATAGCTTCCAATTACAGGAGGAGTCTTCAAAAGAAAAGTTAGAGAGAGAAACTTAATTCCATGGAAAGTTAGCTAATTAAGGACTTATTTTTGATTGTACGTTCTTTCAAACAGGGATTGTCTACTACAGTGGCGCTGGAACGCTTTTTATAGTTGGGGTGCTGAAAGCCAGCAAAACTATCCGCAAACTTTTTACCTCATCTCCCCTCCCCCCAGAGCTGAGGCCGGGAGCAGGGCCGTGTCTCCAGGATGGGGAACAAGGACAGGGATAAGGGGGACGAGGCTGGGGCCATGGCTGGGGGCAGGCGCGGGGCCACTAGTGGAGTCCCGCCTGTGGGACTGGCAGCCAGGACCCCGCATGTGGGGCCAGCAGCTGGGACCCTGCGTGCACGGCCGGGAGCAGAACCAGCAGCCGGAACCTCTGGGCCTGGGGCCAGTAGCCAGGATGCGGGACCCCATGTACATGGCCAGGAGCAGAGCCAGCAGCTGGGACCCTGCGTAAAACCTGGGCGTGCTGCAGCACCCCCCTCACCCCTACTTTCTGTGCCTATGGTCTACTACTCCAGGTTTGGACTGTGCCTAGCACAACAGGATACCAGTCTTGGTTGGCCCATGTGCCTACCATAATGAACACAATTAATTAATAATAATAATAGCAATATTTTGGAAATATGATTCTCCAGCAGCACTCACGGCAGTCTTAAAGTTAAACCCGAGTTTCCATTTTCATTCTGAATCCAAGTTTTCAGAATTTAGTGTCTTGGCCCATTCCAATCATTAAAATGATTGGTTTTGTGAATGTTCATAACATTGCCAACAATTTTGATATTAAAAATTGACTGTATTTATGAGTGGATCTGTCTCCTGTGGCTCTTTTGGCCTGTCATAGATTGAAATAGATATGTAAAAGAATATAATATTGGCCATAAGTAAGCTTGGAAGAATTAGATTTTTGTTGGTAAATGTCGATTTCGCCATATACGGACATCAACAAAAAATATTGCCATTGATAATAATCAGAATGTACAGATAGGCAAAGTAAGAAATATGCTGCTTGATAACTTTGATTTAAGGATGTTTAGTTTGTATATTTTGACACGTGATGTTGACAATTTGTGTTTTGAGACCTGAGAAAGAGCTTTGTGTAGGTCAGAGCTTGACCCTTCTAACAACAGTAGCTGATCCAATAAAAGATATTACCTCACCTACCTGTCTCTCTCAATTTGTGTTTTAAGGGTTATGAAGTTTTAACTTTTTGAATCTCAACATCTACTGTCATTACATAGTTATTGTCTGATCCTCCCGTTGTCTGACACTCTCATAATTTCCCACTGAAATTTCAAATTGATAAAAATTGAAAAAAATGCTTGAAAATAAACATCAACATTACCAATTGAAATTATTATTAAAAAAAAATCTGCCAACACTATCCATAGGAACGAATGTAAATTGCATTTGTATATTACCTAATCAGACTACATTGATATATGCTACTGGATATTTGAATGTGGAAAATAAGTTGGACAGAATATAATAACAGTATGACAGTAAATATTTTTTAAAATATAATTAAATATATAGTTTTGTAAAGTTAGTTCCCTAATTTGGTATCATAAGATTATAATACTCAAGAGCTTGAGAATAGTAAAAACGAATGGGCTTTCTAAATTTGTTATCTTCCCTCTGGGGTTAGATATCTGTCTGCGTGTGTGTTCTCCCTGTGTGCTGCCCCAGCTCTGTGCAGGCAGTTGTCACAGCAGACCTCGAGCAAACCACCCAATGACCACAAGATCCGTTAATGTACGAAGGCACCCAGCCAGGTTTATTGTTGATGAAGCACGGTAATAACACCTGGCAGACTCTAAGAGGATACTAAGACATGTATGCCCATGACAATGGATGCAGCTCAGTCAGTGGTGGGCCTTTCCTCTGCCCCCTAGGCTGGCCAAAGCTCCTTCCTATTTGATACATCTTTATACCCTGGTATAAACAAGTTATGTACTGTCATCCTGGCCTTATTTATTAGGAAGGATCAGTGTGTTTCTGTTTTCCTTGGGGAATATTTTTGTACCATCCTTGATATCGGGATGTTCTGGTACCACTTGATATCAGGGTGTGTTTGCGTGAGCACTTTGTGATGAGCACTTCTTAGGAATGTGCATTTCTTCACTATTAGCCTGGTTCTTGCCAGATTCTGTAAGCAGGTTCTGCCTCATACCAGGCCTTTAATACAAGGGTTTATGTCTCAGGCTCTCTTCCTATTACACTCCCCACCACCATCACCATGCAATTCACCAACATTTGCTTTGCATCCAACCAAATGCTGGTTTGCATGTACAATTTACCAAATGCTGAGCCTGAAAGAAGAAGTCACACAGATAAAATTAAGTAAATACAGCTGTTCACACTAGTAAATAGAGCAGATTATCTACTGTCTCTAGAAGAAATTAAAACGCTTGTGAGGATAAAAGTCTATTTGCCTTTACATGTTTGTTCACAGCACAGAGTAAAGTTCTTCCCAAGTTGCCCAATGTCTGATGAGT
This sequence comes from Emys orbicularis, assembly GCF_028017835.1. Lineage (NCBI taxonomy): Eukaryota > Metazoa > Chordata > Testudines > Emydidae > Emys > Emys orbicularis. The sequence goes on along the minus strand of NC_088686.1, from coordinate 5,935,053 downwards.
CAAGGAAGATTGCACCCCTGCATTAGGAATTTGTGGACCTCCTTGAGGCTACTCAGTGGAATCTGTAAGGTCAGTCTCATGAACCTGATTAATATAATGCACTATAGGTGGGCAGGGAGGGAATTAAGGATTTGCTTTTGAAAGGGGGTAGCCCTGAAAGTTTAATGAAGCTGCCAGAGGAGAGATTTCTCCTAATATGTCTCTTAACAGTGACTGAAGAAGAAAGGAACAATGTGGAATTTCTACAGGCCAGCATGTGCAATGGTTTTGCTTTGCTGTGTACAGCCCAAAGGCCCAGCAGCTCAAAGATATTTAGGGTTCGACTTCAACTTCTTTCAATAGGCATCTAAATACATTTGAGGATCTGACCATTTTTAAGGGGTACGTTTTCCTGAACAGAAAAATACATATTTCATCAGAAACCAAACTGAAATAGGTATAGGTTAGAGATTTGAGGTGACTGGTACCATCACATACACACACACACACACAGATGTGATGGTGATAACCCTTATCTATCATGCACTTTAAACTGCCTCACCTGCACTCTGCCCACCAACTCATCTCTGCTGAGACTATCTCTAGAATTCCTCTCAGCAGCTCCTATGAGCCACCATTTAATATATATATATATAATCCACCACAAAACTATTTCCTCTTGTCACCTGTAGTAGGCTATACCTCTCTAGTGCCCTCTAGGGGAAAAATTAGGGATTGGTCTTGACTGTCGCTTTCCTGACTGGGACCACATCACCCCAAATGTGGAATTCTCAACCTCCACCAAATTATTAGACTGCCTGAGGTCCAGACAGGCAATATTCAGTCCCATGCCAGAGACAAGTTTAAGGTCTGATATTTTCTGACCTATCAGGGCCGGAAGAGGATACATTACATTCCTGAAACAGGGAGCGGCCCCTAAAAATTGTTAGTATGATTTTCCTCTCTCTCCAAGTCCTGTATAGTTGGACACATGATTAATAAAGTACCCTGCTTTTATATGTAGAGGAATATAAAAAACAATACTACCTAATGTAAAACATTTCCAAAATATTTTTTCTTTGAAATATATGGCATATTGAGAATACACAATGGTCTGAAGTTTTTACTGGCTTTCCCATGGGAATGACCATTTACTTGCCAATAACGTGCCAATCCCACAACTGATGCTGATAAAATCTTTAGACCATACTTCGCTACCATGTTTGTTCTCCAATACATGCATCACTCTTTCTCTCTATGAGATCTTTGTTTTCTTGACGATGCAAACCCCGTAATTAGACTAGCACTTACTGGCTCTTGTGCTCACCAAGGCCTTGAATCTGCTCCCATTCAAGCCATTGGAAAAACTCCCCTTCATCTAACAGTGCAGGATCCACCCCGAAAGCCAGTATTACCTGCAGTACTTGCCATAGCAGGAAGAAACAATCCAAGACAATAACACTGAAATGAGGCAGAGCATTGTACTCCAGTGATCGAAGTAAAAACAAAGCACGACAAATTTGAGACGAATCTCCTTTTCTTTCACCATTAGTCATTGGGAAAGTTTATTTTAAGACAGGAAAATCAGATGAAAGGTTACAGTAGGAGGGAAATTACATACAGAAGTTTAATTAGGAGCTTCCTTTTATGCTGAATGGTATCCATGACAAAACTGGTGGGCCTAATTGGTGCTGTTCTCCACCCCGTTTCCTCTCCTTCTGGATGCCCTAAAATAGATCAGTGCTCAGCCGACACGAGCAATAAATCATCTCTTCATTGAATCAATGCTAGGTGGGTGATAGGACTCTGATTCTGATAGGACTCTGGGTGAAATGGGGGGCAAGACAGACAGACGAGAGAGAGAGAGAACTACGTATATGAAGAGAGCTAATGACTGGGAGAGATGCTCTAAACATTTAATTGGCACAAGTTTGAGTTGGTCGTGTCACTAACTTGTCCCCACATTGATGCCAGTAAAAGCCTGCGACCACATCAACATTGTGTATCCTCGGTATGCCAGCTATGTTGCAGGGACTGCCCCTCCACTTCGAACACTGGGCTACCTGAATTCAATGGCACTCGGTTCAGGGCCTTCGTTACCCTGCATCCCACTCAATGGGACCTGGAGGGGAAGGAAAATGATCACTTCTGATGACTTCAGTGGGGATCTGCAAGAGTTCGCCCACAGAGCTGCAGTAGCAGGAATGGGCCGCAAAGTGGTTATTGGTGCGTAATAGGGTCACATGCTGAGTAAGCCACTCTCACTTCTGTTTAGGTTCACTGACCTATACTTGATTACTTCACTTACTCTGCAGAAACCACTCCAGAGCTTCTAGATGTTACTTGTCCTAAAGATTCCCTCTGGAACATCAGCTGTACTTAACTCTACCCTAGAGTGCACTGAGTATTTGCAGGTATTTTTGCCTTATTTGCAGGGGAAACTATGGGTCAGGAATTCATTCCTCGAGCCTTGGAGTAAACGTTTGAGGAAGGAATTCCTGAGGTGATAAATGAAAAGTGTCTGCTTCCTTCCCCAGACCTGAAGAAGAGCTCTGTGTAGCACAAAAGCTTTACCTTCCACCAACCAAAGTTGGTCCAATAAAAGTTATTACCTCACCTACCTTGTCTCTCCAATAAAAATAAATATAATTAATTTTATGACAGTCTGCATATACCAGACTGTTGAAAGCAAATAGATCCACGCTTCTTTTGGAGATTGTTCATGTGATCAGGCAGGGGGCTGTGAAATGAAGTTTTCATCTGTCACTTTTTGCAGATGAAAATAGATTCCCTTTGGTTATGTACCAAAAAAGTCGAGGTATCTGAAACCAGAGGGTAAATTTAGCTTCCACATTTAGAGGATTCTCTGCACCTTGAGGTCTTTAAACCACGATTTGAGGACTTCAATAACTCAGGCATAGGTTAGGGGTTTGTTACAGGAGTGGGTGAGTGAGATTCTGTGGCCTGCGTAGTGCAGGAGGTCAGACTAGATGATCATAATGGTCCCTTCTGACCTTAAAGTCTATGAGTCTATGAGACTTCCAATGGAGCATTCTGTAAGCACACTGATTCAAGTCCTCAGTCCCATGTTGTGGAGATTAACAAACGCATTGCAGAACTGGAGACCACATTCATTTCTTATCAGGGATATATTTTAAATTAACATTTTCTTTTATCTGCTCTTTCTTTATGAACCTTGTAGATCATCCATCTTCTTGATACAAATTCATCCTGCTCTGCTGGCCATCATAAATGTGCTCTTGTAGATGAGTTTACAGGATGAACAAAAAAAACATATGGTACTGAATAGGGTAGATAACAGCATATTGATTCCAAGGGGAAATTGACATTAGTGCAACGTGGCATATGGGAAACAAAGAAATCAGGGCAAAATCATGTGCATAATTTTTAATTTTGACAAGCCCAATTTTCTCCCCCTTCCCCACATACATGTGCGCACATGGCATTCGGACATATGCAGTAGGATTAAGTTCATGGGAGGTATAACTTAGAAATGACTTTTGTTAAATGTTTACCAAATAAGTGGCATTTCCTTGTAAAGTATCTGGATCAAGAGTTACCAAAGTGACAGTTTTGTGAATATTGAAAAACACTTGGGGGGTAACTCAGGGGCATTTGGGGTTCTTGATGGCCAAGGGTGAGCCAGGAAATCAGCAGTCCTGGCAAGAGACACACTGATTATCTGGGCTGTTCTCGGCAGATATGCCCTGTTGTTAGGGCTGGGAATAATTTTCAAAGTCTTATTTATGTAGCTACCATGGCAGTAGCTTAGAGTATCTCAGCTTTACGTACAAACACTAGATAAGAACTGATCATCACCGGGAATGATGATTTGACTCAGTCTAAATAGCAGTACTTGGAGTGCAGTAAACAGGGGCATTTTAGGCTTAGCAAACTACTGCCCAGTTTCATCTGATGTGCTAGCAGTTCTTTATTGCTCTGGTTTTAGGTTTAGCTGAAGTTCAAGAGCAGCAAAGAAAAAAATGCAACCCCGTGTTTCTCAATAAGCCTTGGGACAAAAACATCTTCTAGCATGAATATCAGATGTAGCCCAAACCAGCCCCCAACGTTCTCCAGTTACACATTATGCAGGAATCTCAGACCTTGTACATGCCAATGGATTGAAGGGCAGAGTCACAGGATGTCTCTGAGACACTTCCCTCTCCTCCTAGGTTAATGGCCTAGTTCAGGCCCATTTGGAGGTGACTATTTGCAACCTTGGTGTTTTGTTCAACTGATATTCATATTAGCATTCAACCTCCTGCCCACTCAAACTTTTGTCCACGGTCTAAGCAAATCTGGGCTGCATTCTATTTCTTCGGGTGCCTCAGACAGAGCTTAAATGTGCAGTGTTAAGACTCTGTGTGAATTACTAGCCAGGCCCGAACTAATTGTTCCATGGAGTAGTACACTTAAAGTTGGAAATGGCAACTCTTTTACAACAAACCTCTAGTATCCTTCAGGGACTCGTAAACCATCACTTTACTGGCTGCTTTTCTTTCAGCTCCTATTTTCTGGCCGTTAGTAGAACATTTCCCAGATTTATTTATTTTTATGTCTTCATCATTTTCCTACAGTGACCGTTGCAAGGGGCCTTGCATTAAGCTACTGCTGGAAAAGAAATAAGAACTCCAGAAGCATGCAGTCCATGTGTGGGATCTGTGGCGTGAACCCTTCCTTCAGCTTTTTACCACTAGAATTTCATTTTGCTTCAATCTACAAGTGATGGACTTGCTCTCCTAAACCCCAAAAGGCCTTATTAAAGGAGGAACAAGGCAGTAATAACAAAGCAACCTAGTTGCGGACAACAGAATCCTTATTACACCTAGTCAATGCTGACACATACAAGAAGTGTACTATAAATGTGTTCTTTTCTCCCTGAAGGAAGTCATTAAAGACCTCATGTGGAACCACAGATCTCCTAATAACCCTAATAATTCAAATGGAGGAGGGAACATTTATCTCTCTCGCAGACATCTCAGAGACTAGTTTAGCCTTTTAGCAAATATCAGAAAATGATGCTCATACTTAACTACTTTATTTTGTCCTATTTACTAAGGTTCAGTAAAACCCTGCGGTTAACATAGATTAACTCTTTGGGGAATGACGGCCAACATTTTAAACTTGGCTATTCCGTTTAGGAAACTTGTAAAATAATTAATATAGGAACAAAGGTAAATATTATGGATAAAATTTGCAAACGTGTCTCCGGCCCAGAGCCACAGAGATATTTAGGTGCCTAAGTCCCGATTTTAGGCACCTTTGCAATCTCATCTGTCGCCTAACTGTGTAGGTACCTAAACTCACTTGGCACCTACATTTTCACTGTAAAAGTTCCCTCGGTGCCTAAGTTGCTGCCTCTGGGCATGTGCACAGCTGCCTCCCTCTGGCTGGTTGGATGCCTATCTGTTGCCTAAGCCCCAGAGCGATTCCAAACCGGGGAAGAAGGGTGGAGGAGCAATCCTCTCACTTCTAGGGCCCAATCTGGTAGGTGTGCTCAGAAGCTGCCTATTGGATTAGGCCCCATCAGTCAGGAGAAGCAGTTGCTACCACTCACCTTATAACTTCTAGCTCAGTGGTTAGTGGGCTCACCTGGGATATGAGAGGTCCAAGTTCAATCTCCCCTCTGCTAGAATGGGAGAAAGGCTTTGAAGAGGGCTCACCCCCCTCTCAGGAGAGCGCTTTAACCATTGAGCTATGGGATAGTCTGATGCGGGTCTTCCTCAGTCTCTCCTGCGGAAATTGTTCCATGGTGGATAAATAATGAAAGAGTCACTGGGCCAAAGAGGGAGAGAGAAAATGTGAGACTGACTCTGTAGCCTGGTGGTTTGGGCACCACCTGGGCTTTCACTATTTATCTGCAGGAGAGCTCGAGGGAATCATACAGCCGAATATCCCATAGCTCAGTGGTTAGAGCACCCTCATAAAAGGTGGGAGAACCCTCTTCAAATCCTCTCCCCTCTCAAGCAGAAGGGGGACTTCAGCGTGGGGCTCCCACACCCCAGGTGAGTGCTCTGACCGCTGGGCTAACAGTTATAAGCCAGGCAGCACCACCACCTCCTCCTGCTGTTGTTTTGTGTGGAGCTAGGCACCCGCTCGAATAACTCTCACAAGAAATGACGTATCCACCTGAGTTCTGGAGACAGGGTCCCTGGCTGTGGATCACTAGCAGAGATAGGCACTCCCTTTCAGCTGGATTTAGGGACCTAACTCTCTGAGGGGGTGGAGCTTAGGACACACCCCTCTTATTGTCATATCCCATTGGCTAGTGTAGGTGGCTCCCTGCTCCGCTTGCTTGTGTGGACTCTTAGATGCCTATTTCTCCCTGTTTATTATATAAAGGAGCCCAAGCGTCTAATTCAGCTTTTGTGGACGGGAGTGTCAGTTTAGTGATTAGGTCCTAAAAGTTAGGGATCACAATGCATGTGTCCCTTTGTGGATCTGAGCCTAAGTGACCTGGGAGCAGTTGTAATAATTGGGCCTACAAATTTACTCTAATTGTAAGTTCAGCTGTAGGAAGTAAATGAAAGTTCACAAAATGTCGCAATAACTTATGGGGAAGGGCACAAAAGGGAGACAGAAAGACTAATTAATCCAAACAAAAAGGTCTATTAATATAACTCCAGGACTGTGTTAAAATCATGCCTGGTAAACAAGAGAAGTGTGGGAACTGGAAATCAATGGACCCAATTCGGTGTGTGTTGGAAATTAGGCCTAATTGGTGGACACAATAATGAGGGGATGGGCTAGTCCACCCACTACTCCCTTTTAGGGACCTTAAAAAAGACTTTGAGGGGAGAACCAAGCTGTCTGACATCAACTGCAGACTAAAAGATGGAAGAAGAGGAAAGAGGCAAGATTTACCATCATGGCTCCCATCCTTACCATCTCCTGGGACCTGGAATCCACCAGTGCACTATCCGGCCTTTGTCATCCTGATCGAGCGAGGCCCTGACCAGACCAGGCCAAAGAAAGGAACCCAAATGACATTGTCACCTCCAGCGGCGTCAGCTAAATCCCAACCACCACTTGGGATGGTAGACTTGGTTCCTGCTGTCAGTCCTTCCCCCAGGTATGCTTTTCCTTCCCCATATTATTTCTTTTCTATTTTTCTCCTTGTGCCCTCTGTCTAATGAAAGTTTGGCTTAGCTGGTCAGTACTGTATATTTTGCAACAGTGCTGTATGCAGTGAGCAGAGAGGCAGCTAAATGCCATGACCTAAACAATCTGATGCTGGTACAAGTGTGCCAGGTTTTGAAGGGGCTGAGAAGACCGTGTGCCATGCCTCTGTTTTTCCAGCAGTGAGAATGCAAGTAAGAGTCAGCATCAGAGACAGAATCTGCATTTTTCTATTTTGGCTGTTCTTTCATCTCTCCCCTTTTCTCTGTGTGTGTCTTTTAGGAAACAGAATCATATTTTAACAGCAACAACAACAACATTTTCCATACAACAATTATTTTTGTCGATGGTAAAAGATTTTTTTTCTGATCTTTGATTAATGAAAATTTGGGGGAAATAATACAGAGGCAAGAAAGCTCAAAGCAAAAGGTCAGCTCATAAAAGCACCGGCATTTTCCCTCCAGGCTGAAAAACTTTTGAGATATCTTGAAGGATATTGAATATTTTATTCTTAAATAAAATATTCCATCTTTTATTCCAGGCCTGTAGTGTTTCTAGAGCTGATTGGGGAAAAGAAAAGGTGAATAATCACCAGTATTTTTTCAAAACATTTTACCTCTTTTTTCCACAAAATATTCCATTTTTTAAATTTGAAAGGAACAAAACAAACAAACAAAATCACCACCATTACAGATAAACCAAAAAAGGGAGAGAAATGTAGCAAAATGTATAGTTAAAAATTGCCTTTTCTTCAAAATTTGAACTTTCCACATTTGAAATGTTGTTGACATTTGAAAAGTTCTTTGTGCTGAAAGTGAACTGCTCAGATTGCATTCAAAGGCAAAAGCTTTTGGGAGTTAGTCGTTCAGTGACTGCATTTCTCATTTAATTTTATCTTTTTAAATGATGCCAATTTTTTAAAAAGAAATAACCCTTTTTTGCTGTCCGCTTGTTCTGGGTAATATGATCTCCCAATTAATTTTAAAACAGCCATGTGACAGCAAAATCACTACAGTTAAAAGACTGACCTAAAAATGAAAATCACCAGCAGGACTTAGAGATAATTTGTAGAAGATCAAAACTTTAGAACTGCTGTAAATCTTACTAGACTATTTTAAGAGATTTATATAGCTATCCTGATTTAATATTCACAGTTAAAAGTATAGTTCAAAAGTGAATAAGTTTATAATTAGATTTATTTTCTTAGCTGCAGCTACATTGATACACTTAAAAGCAGCCTATATTTTAAAAAAACGGACACCATCTGACATCTGGGAACTTTAAAGCAGCACCACAGTTTCTGAAATGTGCAGAAGTTGGAAATTGTTGGAGGAAAGTACCTATTATGCTGCAATTCAAAGACCAAAAGCAACAACATATTCTGCTGCTAGCATCTATGACATTATAATAAACATTGTAAATGAAATTACATTACTGTATACTTTATCTCATCAGAAACTGGCTTTTCTGACACTTAAATGTCAATTCCTTGGACAACACTACTGAAAGTAAGCATTACACTTTCCCCACATGTTTCCTACTCTGCCACTAAGATATTGCTGTAATGAAATGACCTGGCCCAGATGATGAAATCAAATGTTTTGTTTACTCACATATAATAGAGAAAGCACATTCCACCACAGTGGAGTTTAAAGACTGCTGTCGTACAATACAGAGCAAGCAATCTTGCAAAGTCGAACTGATCACACAATGAAATCTGTTTGAGGCAAACAGTACTGTCTATAGTACATAGCATTTCCAAGTGTTAGTGTAAATTCTTCCAAATTTGCATCCCATGAATGATTTCTTGAGCTGTTTCTCCAATGCTGGGCTCACTGTGCAATTATAACATGTAAACATTGTCAGCCAATTTTCCACCAGGCAGAATTTCTGTGCTTGACATTGGACATCAATCGATTTTGCTACTGTAACGTATATTAAGTGGAAATTATTATTATTCGCTGAATATGAGCTACAAGTAATTGTTCTAAAACCAGCCAGATAGTGCAAACTTAAGGACATGCCACTGAGTCACAATTTCTCCTTGTTCCTGGGGGCTAGTAATTTGCTCTGGCCTATGCCCACCCCCATATCCTTCCGGCATTGGCTTAGCCTCTATGATTAACAAGTAGTAGGGGGAGAAAAGGTTCCTCCTATTCCCCGCCCACCTCTTTCCAGGAGGGAGTAAGCAGGTGAGTAAGTGTCACTTACTCCCCGTCAGTGGACCCGAGATCTGGTTATCCCACGTAGGGATGTCAGAAGGATTCTTAGCCCCCGGCATTGAAATCTATTTTAAAGATATGTCCTAGATTTAAAAAAAAAATGACTCTGAGTGGCTGCCACAGGCCAAAAATGGAAGCCACCGAGTCGGAGCCGTTTTAGGAATGTATTTTGTTCTGGTATTTTTAGGATATGTGAGAATCGCTGAAACACGGCGTTCCTCCTGTACGAATCACATCTGAGCAGCACATCTATCTAGTCTCTGCAGCCCTTTCCTACACAGACACTGGAGGTACTTAGCCCGATGCAATTTGATCTTCAGCGATCGTTTATTTAAGGGAGGTGGGAGGGAAATTAATTATTGGGGCACTTCTGAGCCATCCTCTTTAGTTGAGGCTTTACACTGGATTTTCTCTCAGATGACTTTTGAATTATTTTATTAATGGAACCATGGGCAGATGGACTTGAAAACATAACTCTCCGCTGTCTAAAATGAAAATCTGGAGTAATTAAATATTTTATGGCTTCCTTAAACCTTTAGTCTGCTTGCTTTCAACCATCATAAAACAGCCCTTTATCTCACCAGCTGACCTGCTTGGTTCATTTGTCTGGGTACCTTACAATACAGTGATTTCTGCCCACAGCCAGTCCTTTCATAGGCTCAGACAGTGCTTTGAGAACTAAGGACCGGTTTTTTCTACCCTCATTCATGGTGAATAGCAGCTTAGGTGGCAAGCAGTTCCATGGATCTCAGTGGACCTACTCGTGGAGTAAGGTACTGTGCTGCATCAGCAAGGCTAGCAGAATCTGGCCCAAAGACTTCAGAATTGTTTCCAAGCACCAAACTATTGTACACGTGCTTCGGGTGGGGCTTAAGATATCCGAGCACACCAGAGCCAGCTCCGGCTCCCATTGAAGTCAGTGGGAATTTTGCCCTTTAGTGACCAGCAGCTGCCCTTTAGTGTATTATAGCTATTAATTAGAGGCAGATTGTGCATTCCTTACTGACACTGGGGAGCAGTTATCTGCACGAATAGTCACCTGGACTTCCACGGTACTGCTCCTCTGAGTAACTGCTCCCCTGTGTGAGCAGGGAGAGACAGAACCTGGTGATCTAAGCGGGGGAAGGAGGGTCAGACCCTTACACTGGTTGCTATTTCCACAGTTGCCAATTCCACAGTACACAAAGCTGCCTGAGATACTGGCACTACAATAATTTCCCTCTGTTTAGAGAAAGAAACAATCATGGTAACTCTGGGGTGGATTGCAAGACAGTAACAATCACTAACGGGAGAGATGGGGAACTTTTGTGGCAGACCATTGTTTTGGCGAACTATACCATTCTGTTGAAGCTGAAACGATTTGTGGAGATCTATTATTTTGACAGCATTTTTGATGGAAAGGTACCTGAGGTCCAAGGTGGAGTCTCTCTCTCTCTCTCTCTCTCTCTGATCACCTCCGGAGAGATAAGGGACCACAAGACCTTTTTGACGCAGTTCCATTTCACAAAAACATTCAAACGGTTTTGTTTTTCCTCCAGTGCAAAAGAACGTTTCTGGAAACTGTCAATAGGGTTCATTCTGATTATTGATTAATGAGACATCATATGATCAAGCTCAAATTGGTTTATTAATCATAGATTAGGCATATAAGATCAAAGAACACACTCAGAACATGTGATACTCACCAGTCCTGGGGTTCAGTCTGCCACTCACCCTGTCCAAAGGTGGGATACAAGCTTTTATAGGCCCCTTGTTTTGCACATATTACAATTTGTGGTTAGCTATATGGCTTAGCATCAGCCCATTAACAGCAAATGTCATCCTTGTGGTCAATTGATGTAGACAGTTACATATTCCATTACCCTCCAAATTTCCAGCTACAAAGAATCAAAGCAGTTTTGACTTACTTTAGCATGGGTTTAAAACACGCGGCTCAGCCAATCATTTCATTGTGTCCTTTGCAATTAGATATATTTCCAAACAGAACATTTTCCCCATGGTGATTCACATCCTGGTAATAAAATTAATTTGCTATCAATTTCCATTGTTTATCCCCTTACAATGTTTTCCTACTTATCTCCTTCTTATGGGAGTTTCCATTGCGAAAATTATAACCTGTTATTCAGGTAGTCAGAGCCAAACACAAGCACAAAAACAACCTGAAGCAGACAGATTATGAAAAGGCCATGCCTTAGACACATTTCCTTTCCACCAGTAGTATTTTTTTAAACATTAATTCAATTTGCCCATATGCTTAAAATCAAATAGACCTTTTAGTTCCGGGAGCTCTTAGACCTATGTGGCAACAAAACCTCAGAAGTCGTCATCCTCCAGCCGTTCTATATGTTACTAATACTTTATGTTACTCACAAGCATGCTGTATGTCTCTATATAAGTAAATAGCCAATTACTAGCTTGGTGCTCAAGAATACATGGCATAGTGCCTGATTTGCGCAAGACCAATTTGTGCGTTGCAAATGGCTTCCTCTCTGCAGCTCTTTACAACAGGTGTTAAACACCTTACTGCAGAGGTAGCCTCAGTAACCTCGGTGGGACTCCTCGTGGCCTCTGGTACTATTCAGCATGAATAAAGGCATCACGGTCTGATCCTATATGGTATCTGCTGGCAAAGCTTTTGACTTCTTAGTGGTGGCCATTGGACATCTGTCATTCATTGTTCTCTTTCCTATACAGGTTAAAGATAACCAGTTAGAACCAGGCTGTCTTACCCTGACTCATATTGAGTAGCACGTTGCACCACAGAAGTCGGTGCTACTCCATGTGTGTCACAATCACAATCTGGCCACAAAACAGCCTGGCTAATCTAGGGCTTGACCGTGAAACTGTTCCTCAGGCTGGTGAGCACTGATTCATGCAGAGTCCCATTGCCGCTGTAAGGAGAGGCCTGGACTCACGGCCATCTTGTGTATGGACTTAGCTAACCCGCAGCCATCTTGTATGCTCAGCCACCATAAGTTGAAACCAAAAACTATAGAGTCAGGAGCATTCGGCCTTGATGTGGGCAGACAGATAGAAAAGTATCCGCTGCAGGTGCCGCATTACTAACAGGGTCAGATATACACCTCTACCCCGATATAACACGACCCAATATAACACGAATTCGGATATAACGCGGTAAAGCAGCACTCCAGGGGGGCGGGGCTGCGCGCTCTGGTGGATCAAAGCAAGTTCGATATAATGCGGTTTCACCTATAACACGGTACGATTTTTTGGCTCCCGAGGACAGCGTTATATCGGGGTAGAGGTGTATATTCAAAGTCATGAGAATGGGGAGAGAATGGACAAGCTAGCCTTGAGTTCCCGCAGCTTCTTCCCAATAATAAAAAAGTCTGAGGTTTTGCTGTTGCAAGTGTAGCCCGCTAACGAAGCACAAATGTAAGTGACCTTGAGAAGTTTTTACTAACTTCAACAAATACAAAAGTTAATGAGGAGGCAGTCTTAGGCATGTGAACCCCTGCTCATTACAGATCCTTCCCCCTTTATTCCCACTGAGTAATCTACTCTGCAAGTAGTTGCTCAGGGGAGGGGAAGGTTTACTTCTAAAGCAAGGATCAATTCAACAGGTTAGATGTAAGTCTCCAGGCTGCTCTGAGGAAGTGGCGGCTGCTTTTGCATTGGCCAACTAAAGTCACAACTCCTCCTCTCCTGCCCCTGAGAAAGGAATAAGTTACTTCACTCTTTGTCATGGGGCAGATTACTCTCCACTATGTCCCCTACCAGGCCCATAAAGAGGGGCAAAGACAGGGATCCTCCCACCTCCTTCTCACTTACTCGCAGGGAAAGAAGTCGCAATTCTCCCCTCCTCCCAGGGTTGGAGTCACAATCTGACCAAGGCCAGGTAGGGGGAAAAAAACAGATGGCTTTAATTTCCTTTGCTCGGATAAGTAAGGGCTGTGGCAAGCCAATCTAGCATGAGTAAGAATGGCACAATCTGGGCCTATCTTAGTGTGCTCTTTCAGGTAGACAAAAGCTGCAATAGAAGCACTGATGATGTATCAGTCTAGGTGATTGTATGCTAATACAAGTGATCAAAGTGTCAAGATTATGCAACGAAATCAGAAGCCTATTGAATCCTCTCAAAGAATTCTCGTTAATTTGTCTCCAGTGCGCCCAGGGCTAATGAGCTCGTCCTGAACAACTGTTGTTTAGGGTTTGAAATGCTCTGAAAGAGAAATCCAGGTACTATTCCGAAAACCCTGCCAGCCAGGATGGCCCTATCCAACGTGCGGCTAATCCAGAGCATGGAAGTCCAAAGGAAACCACTGCATATTGAGCAATGGGCATAAGAAACTACATACAAAAATGGGGTCTTATTCCTCATTGTAAAAAATATAGTTAACAAAGTCCTTCCGTAGGGCTAGACTGACACCTTGCAATCCACTCTGGGTAAGGCGTGGTGCCTAGCTGCATTGATCAAGAGTAAAGCAAGGACAGAAATGTGAGTTATGGAGTCCTTTATTCCCTTTGGCCATAGCATAACGGGGCGAGGGGTGGGGAGGAGGGGGAAGCAGCGGCTGTAAAGCCACTACTCCCCTTCCTCTGTGGGATGGTGGGGAGTGGGTGTGTGGGTGGAACATGGGAAAACCTTCAACCCAACCCTTGCCCCATATTCCAGGCAGCACAGTGGGGATGTGAGTTGCACCAGCGGTAGGGCTGATGCAGATTGCTTCCCCCGGTGCAAGGAGAGGGCAGAGACTGAACTGTGACTCTCTGAGGAGTACCGTGTCAACTCCAGGTCTGCTTGTGTGGTGGCCACCTACTCAGGGCTAGCGATAACTCCACGGCCTAGCCTTTAATTTTTGCCTACCTGCATATTGCCCGGGTGGATTTAACAAACTCTTCTATCTTAATTATTCTTTTTGCATCGTGCAGTTTTTTACATTTACGTTATTGTCCTAGAATATTTTTGGCAGCAGTTTCCTGCAGTGCAAGACACACACAGTTCCTCTCTCATCCCTTCCATCCATCCAAAATGGCGCATTTCACTTGGTGAGAATGATCTGTTCCTAGCTAATGATGATCTGCCAGATGAGGGAGCTTTGATAGTAAATAAAAAGACACAACAGTGGGGCACCTCTCCCCTGCCCTCTACAAATCTAGAGATGGTGAAACTGATAAAATGCTGACCAAGAGTTTTGCCTCCACGATCCTCAAGACACACGCATCTAACCAGAATCTTTCTTGTCCAGTCAGAATGCTGACTGGATTGCCTAGGGAATCCATTCTGTGTCAAACATGACTGAGGTGAACTCTGCGGCTGAGAAACTATGGCAATATTTCATTCATCTAAACCAGACTATACTCATATAGGTTCAGACCTGCAGGGGAAATAAATTGGCATTGACTTCAATGGAGCCATTCCAGTTTCCAACAGATGAGGGTCTGGCTCACAGTTTTCCCATTTGCAGCTATAAGTGTCTTAACATCTTTTCAGGGCACATTGAAATATACATTCTAAGGTGCCTTCGATATTGTCAAAAAGCTGTGTGATTAAATGTATCCCAGGCCTAATTGCACAGATGGACTGAATTTGGCCTTTACTTCTAGGTAGGAAAAATAGAGGAACATTTTTGAATAAATATTCTTTGTCAGGAAAATTGTCCAGAATGAAACTGATGGCACAGGTCAGTGCTGATAAATGATGGACTTTATATCTTGTGGCAAGATAAACTCTGGGCTTGGTTTACATTCGTTTCATGCTGGTCCAAGTACATTCACTCCCACATAGTTACACTGCTGTATAACTGAGTAATGCACAGGAGAACCAGCGAGCTATATATTTACAGGATTGCTTCTTTAGACACATCTCTTAGGTACTTCATGACTATTGCTTCCTTCTTCAGAGTCTCCTCCTTTGGCCCAATTCCTCACTCGCTCTCCTTTGAGATTCCCCTTCCTATTGTTGAATTCTTGCTCTCTCTCTGATTCCTGCTGAGTTCAACCCCATTATTTCTGACACTTCTACTATGCTTCTTTCTCTTATCGACACTCTCCCCCACTTGGTTGCTCCTCTTTCAGCAGAGAATAACTCCTTTCGACTTCAATGGGCTTTAGATCAGACCCTTACTCCTGACACATTCAACACATTAGACCAGTATTATATTTTTCTGCACAAACACCAACTATTCTAAGGATCGGTTGGTATTACAAGACCTTTCCAATATCCAGTTTTATGAATAAACATTAAAGCCAGAAAGTAAAGGCTGGTTCCAAATTGACTTGAGTGGCTTGTCATGCTAGGTACAGAATGAATCTGAAATGCCTCTGCTGCTGGTGGTGACTCATAAGAATTGTGATTCTCCTCCATTGAGTTCCGTTGATTAAATGTCTCATCAGCAGCTGCACAAACAAATCTATCATTTAAATGTAACGAAAGGTTGTGATTTTGATGAACTCATTAACAGACACATTATTTGGGGAAAGTTACAATGGTCTACCCTGATGAAAGCCAGCTCTGCTCTTCAGCTTTGCTCTGTAGTTTCCTGTGAAAGAAAGATCAAAAATATTTTCCCTTATATATGTTTTCTTATTTCAAGAGAGCTGGCTGGATTCCTAATTTGATTTCAATCTGATACATTCTTTTTGACATCAGAGGATAGACTTTCCAAGTTGCGCAGACTTTGAGGTGCTTGTCTACCATTAAAGTCAGTTAGGTTGTGTGGCTAAAGCAGGGAACAACTGGAAAATGCACTCTTGGGTTAAACTGCTGTACTTGATCTGTTAGATTGAGAGATTCATTCTGTCTTCCCAAACAAAGCCTGCACTGCCACATTCTATGTCCCCCATTCATCACCTGCAGACACCTGTGGCCATATTCAGCCCATCGTGAGTCAGTGGCTCTGTGCCCATTTACTCCAGGGTTGAATTTGTCCCACAGCGGCTGAGTGTTGTGCGCAGTGAAGCATGCCATGGATCAGGGTGATCACTGAACTATAAGCGTCAGACTGGTGCTAGATAAGTAGTTCTGAAGAAATGTGACTCCATGTGCACATGGAGGATCCAATTCTTGCTAAACCAGATGTGAAAACTGCAGCAGGTTTTGCAGTGTTAGGAACAGGGATGGTGTTTGTGCTTCCTCCTTACATAAACTTGGCAGACTTTCCCCCTAATCAAACTCCTTTTAACTTCAGTGGGACCACAGGGAGGCCAGCACTGAGCATTTTGAAAATCCCATCCCCAGTGAGCCAGCACAATGTCTATGTATCACTTAAATTCCATTTAGCCCAATTTAGGGGATGTAACAGGCTGGCTTGCCCGTGGCCTGGAGAGCCTGGGGCTAACCCAGCCCTGATTACAGAATGAGCCACAGTTGGGTTGAATCATGTGATCCCAGGATAAAGAGGGAAGGAAGTTGCAGTAAAGTGGGGGGAAGCTCAGGAGATTGCTGCTATATCATTAAGTAAGCGGAGGAATGGTCCCGCTATTGTGGGGAACTTTCCTGGCTTCTGCACTACCTCGCTGAAGTGGGCTAGCGAAAGGATCCGAGTCCTCGCTCCCACTTCCTTTACCCAGAGCCCTCCCTGCCCTTGAGGGCTCCCCTTCCACTCTCCTGTCTGGCAGAGTCCTCGTAAACCCCGACAAGGCTGGGCCCAGGATTCCTGGGGGGCTCGACCCCCAACCCTGCTGTGGTCACCCAGGACAGGGGCTAGGGTGTCCCCACTCCGGGGTACTCTCTCTGCACTGGGCACCTCCCTGACCCACTGATCATTTCATACAATTTAAAGCAAATACAAGTTGTTTAATTAACAATTACTTTTAAAAAAGAATAAGGAAAAATGGGAAAGGTTAAAGGAAAACCCATCACCCTGCTCTGTGGCCGGGAACACCACAAGCAGTGTCTCTGGAACGTCAGGGCAGTTCACAGTCTGTTCCTTGTAGGTCCCAGGCTCCTTCTCAGGCCCTGGCTGTGCTGCCGAGACGCTGCGGGTTGAACACTTGCTCTGGCGGTGGCCACACGCCCTCAGGCTCTAGGTGGCAGGACCTTTCTTCCCAGCGTCGCCCCCGCCCTGTCAGGGTTACGATCCCCCTCCAAGTCTGGCCTGCAAGGCCTCTTGGCTGAGGTATCTCCCTGTGCTGGGCCCACTGCCAGGGTCCCCCTTACTCTCCCCAGCTGCTCACCGCACCCAGCTCCGGACTGCTCCAGCCCCAGCTCCAGCCCCAGCTCCAGCTCCACTCTGCCTCAGCACGGCTGCTGCTGCTGCTCTGCCTCCAGCTCCCTGGGCTGCTTCTCTGGCCTCTCTGGCTCTGGTTGCTACAGCTCTGCCCCCAGGGCAGGTCTGCTCTGCAGGCTGCCTCTGTGACTCTGCTCCCAGCTCTGACCTGCTTCCTGGCTGCTTGTCTGGCCCCTCTGGCTCTGGTTGCTGCAGCTCTCCTCCCAGGGCAGGTCTGCTCTCTCTGGGCTGTGCTCTGGCTTTGGGGCTGCAGCTCTGCTCCCAGCAACTTAGCTCAGGCCCCTGCTCTCTCCTTAGCTCGGCCCCACTCTGTCTGACCCAGGCAATTCCAGCTCACACGGAGGACAGGACCCCCCTCGCCTCCTGACTCTCTGATTAGCCTGCCCGCCCTGTCAATCAGGCTGATCTGGAGCATTGGCCTCTCCCCATTGTTCCTGGGGACTGTCAGTCTCAGGCTCCTGATTTGCCATCGACCCTTCCCCTTTTAGTGCTGGGAGCTAGCCAACCAAAACACCCCCACTGAATGTTAGTAAGGGGGCAACAGTCCCCTTACATGTAGGTACTTCATGGAGCAAGAAGGTTGAGGCAGGGCCCTGAGTCAGGAGGGAAAAAGCTGAAGAAGCAGGGGAGAGTGGGAGAAATTTCTCCAGGCAGGGAGGGTTGGAAGAGACTCCAAAGGCCAGCTGGGGTGAAGATTGTGTGAGTTTGTGTTTATTTTTGGATTAATTAGGAGAGAGACACTGAACAGAGCTTGAGCCTAGAGGGCCAGTATGTAGCAGAAGACTAAAGAAATGGGACCTGCTGTGGGCATTGCTTGAAACCCTTTTGAGCTGTGAGTTCTTAAAGGGCCCTGAAGAGGGGGGAAAACAGAGGCAGGGTGCTGTAAAGTGACCTCTGGCCGTGAGGGGATGCTCATTAAGTGGCCACATGGCTATAGGGCTTGTAAGTAGTGCATAGACCTGCTCTGTGCCCTGTTCATGGGGTGCCTTGCACCTCTACATGTGGATTGTGAAGATGCTGGCATGTGTGATCAGAAGGGTGACATCCTCTCAACGCCTCTTTAGAAATGAATGATTTAATCCATTATAATCCTGCACCTGACAAGACACTCTATAGCATGAGCCTGTTTAATTGATCATTGCTCAGTGACAACAGCGTCATGCTGGTCTATTATTTCCCAAAACCTTCTCTTGTCTGAATGACTCCCACGCAGTCCTCCCCAAGAAGAAACCCTGACCAGGAAACAGATTGTGCCCCTCACTTCTAAAATGAGAGAGGCAGGGCTAGGAAACTAATAATCTGGAGCAGGCCACAGGAACCAATTAACTAAGTGCTAATAGTCAGTAAAATACCCCTGGCAAGAGAAAGAAGGTAATGAGGCTTTCATATCAACTTTACTGTGTGATCCCATGATAGCTTGTGTTAGTGAGAATATAAAGCAGTTTTATTCTTTCTTTACACTTTCCAGCTTATTTCCTACCATAAAATCAAATGTGCCAATAAATACAGTATTTAAAACGTCATGGCTTAATATGCTAACAGTGAGCTAGGGATGTCCTGGGTGAGCCTAACATTTGTATGCCCGCCTGTAGGCATTTTGCTGTTCACGGTGACCAGTGCTTATCAGGCTGACTACCGTGTGCTTCCATCTCCGTCTGTTGTCTCTCATCTTAGTTGTAAGCTCTTCGGGACAGACCCATCTCCTTGCGTTTGTCAGCACCTAATACGGCGGGCCTCTGATCCCTGATAGTGGGGTCCATAGGCCCCATTGCAACACAAACAATAATCACGTGCTAATGATCCTTCATTAGGGAAAGTTCTCTGGGTGAACGCAAGAAGTGGGTATTTACTAAAGTGCCAGCTTATTGCTAACTCTAGGGTAGGTCATATGAAATTCAATATTTAAGCAAGTCCCTGAGCTGAGTCTCCTACGGGGATCAATCTGTCAGAGCGGCACTGGGCTTCTCAATCTACGGATATGTCTACACTGGTGCTGGAAGGCATTATTTCTAGCTTGAGGAGACACACCCATGCTAACTCTGATCAAGCTAAAAACAGCAGTGTGGCTATGGCAGGATGGGCTAGCCCCCAGAGTACATATCTAGTCCCTCCCATCACCACAGCTGTACTTCTATTGCTAGCAAGCTTGCTCAGGCAGACCTAGCGGGGGGATGTCTCCTCAAGCTGGAAATGACACCTTGCCGCTCCAGCGCAGACATACCTTTAAAAGCCTGGCCTTAGGGTATTTAAACGCCTAACTTCCATTGAAATCAATGGGAGTTAGGCCTCTAAATACCATCCAAAAGCTGGCCCTGAGTTTCATTGTTGATTTAGACCCTGGTCTCTGGCCCTTACATAAAAACCAAACATTTTCCTCACAGTTACCCAGGCTGGGTTATAGTTTGGAAATATCAGAATAAATAGAGCATAATTTCAACACAACAGAAATAATGATCATAGGACAGTCATGCCTAAGCTCTGATGAGCTCTGTGCTGGCTGCTGAACAGCTAACCCGGGAGAGGCAGTCCCTGCTCCAGAAAAGCTTACATTCTAATACACAAGCCAGACAGGAGGGGAAACAGAGGCATAGTTACATGGCAGTTTAGTGGCAGGGCCAAGATTAGAACCCAGGTCTCCTGATTCCTAGGGTAGGGCACTATTAACTAGGCACCATTGTGCCTAATGCACCTTGCTAAGTGCACAGGCTGTGGTGCAAAGCCTCAAAAGTCTTTAAGTGCCTAACCCACTTGGGATTTATGTGCCTAAATACCCGTGAGGACCTGGGCCTCCTTTCCTCCCAAATGATACAGACGAGGTTGATGGCAAATATTTCTAAAACATTTGAATTCAGTGACACGGGCAAATGATTGCTTTGCAGCATGCCACTGTCCTTCCCATGAACAACAAAGTCTACTATACCACCACCAGCTAGACTAAGACCCAAAAAGATGAGTGCGGCAGCATTAATATCCTCTCAAAGAACTGGCCAAATGCCCCCCTCAAGCATCCCTGAAGTGAATGAGTCTTTCTGTTGATTTCAGTGGGCTTTGGATCAGGCTGTAGATTTCAGACTATCACTTCCTAGCTGATGACATTAAGCCAGTCTTCCTCCCACCCTGCCAAATCCGTTACAGGTACAAAATCCAAAAACACTAGATACATTACTTGAGTGACTTTAGTCGTGTGGCATAATCATGTTCCTCTTTAGTTCTACATCTGTTTTTATTATTAAACAACAAGAAAATGACAAAAAGCTTTTTTTTGTTCCAGCTGTAATTATCTGTTCCAAAGAATTCACAGTTGAAATGATTTTGGATTTCTAAACTGCAAGCTACAGATGGCCATGGTTTAAGATGGTAACTTTACTTCATTAGAAGAAGAGATCAATAAAAGATTAAAAAATGCTGGTTTAATTTCAAATCCATTGTCTGTTTCCTTCATGTCAAAAAGCTTGTATTATATGAAGGTAAACTTTAGCCAGAGGGCATGTGCAAAGCCTGATGTGCAGAATGAGGTGTAGATTATAAAAAGGGTAATTATGAGAGCATTTAACAAATCTGGGATGCTAGCACTGCATTGCCTAGTATCACACGTTTTATAACCCAGGGTATTATCGTGAAGGGTTTTTACAGCATTTGCCCATTTTGTTGTTGATTAAATCCAATTATACTTTGAAAGCATGCAAGAAATAATATGTCAAAACAATTTGCTAGACTGCATCAGAAAGAGCTCGGCATCGGGACAGATTTTTTTGACTTGCATCTCTTTTGGAGAAGAGGATGGATAACTCAGACAAGCCACTTCCTCTCTGAGGCCATTCCAAATCAGCTCTCGTTTTGTAAAGGCACTTTATGGAATTTCTTATAAAACCAAACAATAAATTTACTAAAAATATATGTATTATAATAAATTAGGTTAATTTAATGTTGCTCCATGTCACCTGCTTTACTGCAAATGGATTCAAATGTTAGGTGGAAGTTTTATTTAAGTTATAGAACTTGGCTGAGGATAAAAGGATGTTACTTAGAAGAAAAAAATAAAATATTTGAGATCAGGTCTAATTTGATCTACAGACATTATTTTAAATGGGCAGGGAGCATTAGTATAAATCACATACATTCAGTGAAGATCCAATAGGGTTGAATGTATTGAGAACCTCCATCCATCACACAGATGCCTGCTTTCACTGGATAGGAGACAAATGCAGTAGTTCTATTACAGATGATAAAACAAACTTGGACTAATTCAATTCTCCCAGAAGATACAAGCACTGGAATAATGAGCTGCGCTACTGAGCTTTTCAGATGCCTTGCAGTCACTAAAACTCTCCACTCAGACTTCATTTTGCCAAACTTTAAGCAAAGCAACAACAACAAAAATCTCACCACAGGAGCCTTTTCACTACTTTTTAAGCTCTCTGGTGAGAAAAGCAGAAAGGGTGGGAGTGAGGAACCTGTGTGAATAAAATAAAAGTTGACCCAAACTTTCACCCCAAACTAACAGGAAACAAAGTTCCAAAGCTTGACATGACTCATATCACGGTAGTAACCAGAGAGCCCGTTTGCGGTAGGTGCTGTATTTTCTGAAGAAGAAAAGTCCTGCGCTCAAGTATGTATAGTCAATATGTACAATGAGACACAGATTCCCTATTGGAACAACCTACCTAGTTTTAAGATGGAGCTTGATAAATTTATTCACAGGATTATATGACGAGGTTGCCTACAAGAGCAGGGGACTGCTTCCATCCCATGTTCCTAAAACATATAAAAAGGGGAGGACAAGTTATACAGTGATGCAAAAATAACCATAATGTGTAACCGTTTCAGCCCTGCAACTGCCTCGCTATTGTCAAGAAATTTGTAGGCATTGGTACGCTTTAAGGAAGGATTTGAAGGACTGCCTGTGTCATTTGTTATTTTCAAATGCTGTAATCCCAGGAGACAAAGTTGCTCTTGTGGAACCTCTGACCCTACTGGGAGCAGGATGTATGGAGAATTTGGCATGGAAGCCCAGTTTCATTAGATTTCTAGCCTATGGTTTTAGCCTCAAGAACTTTAGACTGGGATTCACCCAGTTATCTTACCATATGGCTAACTTTAAGTGCATGAGTAGTGATATTGGCTACTGTGACAGACATGGCAATATCCAGCAATATCTGTGGGAGATCATATTGCATTAAGTTTATGTATCATTGTGGGCCAGGGATTGTATGTAATTCCATGGGAGAGGGGACCACAGTTCCTTCAGGAACTAAGAACAGTGTGTGTGTGGGGGGGGGGGGGGGAGAGTGATTAGACAAATTCACTCAGGTTGTAACACCTCTAGAGAAGTACCACCCACTGGAGAAGCTGCATATACTGGATCTAACTCGATTCTCCAGGGACCAACAGACAAAGGAAGGACTTTTGGATAAATAGCCCGAGTTTAAACAGACTCAGTGCCTTCATTCTGATCCAGCAAATGGATAGGACCCTTTGTCCAAAGGAGGTCCAATCCTTCCCAAGAAGAGTTGGAAGGACTCTTTAGCCTACTCAAACCCCATATGACTGATGAGTGACCTCTGGTAAGCGTTTACCATGTGTATAGAAACTTTTATTGCTTTTCATTTGTTTTCTTTCTGATGCTTTCACCTTAAGAATCAATGTGCTTGCTTAGAAAGAGCTGCGTTGTAACTTGTGACTGCTGGCAAGTGTGCGGTAAGAAAGCCAACCACAGATGCTGGCCTGTTTAGGCAATCTGCCTTCCTGGGGATAACTGAATGCAGGCAAGGAACTGTATAGCCTGGAAAAACCTGGAGGGAGAGATTTTCTACCCAGGAAAGGCGATGGCTGAGGAGCCGGGAGCCTAGAGTAAGTGCACTTGAGGAACATCAGAGGGAGATGCAGGTGTAGTTGCTATGAACTGTGACAACTACTTATGCTCTTAAGAACTTTAGTGAATGAGGGCCTTATATAGAACTAATAAGCGTCTGAAATAGGTATACTACATGCACAATGAAATTTAGAAGACTCTAACTTTGAAAGTCCAAGTAATTGAGTTAAATGCAAGACCATTTTGCACCCTGGGGAAATCAGACAGGGATCTTTATTGTCCCCGCTGTAATACAGCAACGGAAAATAAGCATAATCATTTTAAAATGTATAATTAATTGTCATAAACGATCTTGAGGGTACGTTGAAAAGACAATTAAGGCAGTGAGAATTCTGTTATATAAGATTCAGCTGGCAAATATCCATCTCCAGAGGCTGTTTCTGAAAACCCCTCTTGGGGGCTACAGACAGCGTGCTCTGACTTTTCTCCTTGCTGCAATACGGCAAGGGAAGGGACCACCCCTGCCGGAGCTTTGAACCATCACTGAAAGATTGTCTTCCCCAACATATTCCTAGCAATAGAAACACCACAATGGCCTGATTCCTAGTTTAACTGACTCAGCTGCCTCGCCTTACACAAGGTAAGGACACCTCTTGCTGCCGCAGACTAGCAGCTGTGTCCCTCCTTTGCGTAGACCGCCAGCTGAAATTCACCCGAAAGCAGAGTGCTCGCAAAAGGCTGGACTGAAGTCCCACTAAATCCCTGGGGCTCACCTGGTGCACTGGGCTGCCAGTGGACTCAGGGGTGAATTTTACCCACTATGGTTGAATGGGCTGCAAACCCTTTCCCCTGCCTAGAACAAAATTCTTGTAGCTCTTGAGATTCCGCTCTCAATTTTTAATCTCCTGTAGTGGGCTATCCCTCATTATAATGTCTACAATAATCTGGCTTGGACAGGCTGAAACTGCTCAATGAGGGGATCTATTCTTGTGGAAGATAATACATTTCCCAGCAGAGATATGATGACCACCTCAGACCCTATAGTATGGCTTCTGACCAGGGGATTTTTTCTTCAGGTGAGAAATATTCATTGCTAAACTGGTGCTTAGCTCATTACCAAATCAAGTCCTTGGTGCATAATTTTCATGCTTTGTGCATAAGTATGGGGAATAAAGCCATTGTAAAAATACTAAGAGCTTATATGAATCAGATGAGACATTATACCATTTTTATAATATATGGTATTTATTTTCAGCTTAGAATCATAGATTTCACAGTGAAACAGTGTGAATATTGAGTAAGACTATGCCGTCAAGGAAATCTGCTCCCCCTGGGCTTTACCTACCACGTTGATGTGTGCTAGCTTGGAGTTTCACATGTAACGAAACAAGGAAACACTTTCTAAAGAGCAAAAGACTAAGCAATCAATAAATGCATGGGTAACTTTCTTTAAAAATTGCAAAAGGAGATTTGCAGAAGTTCTCAAACAGTAGTGTGTGTACCACTGGTGGGATGCAGGCTGCAACCAGGTGGCACACAGGTTGTCTTAAAGACTAATTTCAGAATAAGTATTATAGCAACACTGATTAATATGACCAAGTACTTTTGAGTTTTAGGCATGTTTTGCTAAATCTTGGAGTCTGAAAATTGTTGGCATATAGTAACTATAACAAATTAAATTATGGTCTGGCTCCATCAATGCTACATGAAGGATAGGCAAGGCCCAAGGGGGAAGAAAAACTCAGACGTGAAATAAATAGCACATCTTGTAGGCAGCAGAACATATGAGTGAGCTCTTAATTCAGGCTGGGGTTAGTTCCCCTCCAGAATTTTAGGATAGCCCTAAACATGATTATTCAGTAGGCTATGATGTTGGTCTAAGGATATGACTTCTTAGGCTTCCAGCCACTATGAAAAACGCTGCAATGTTTGTTGATCGTATTTTCTCAGTCCCAGCCAATGCAAGTCTGTAAACGTCAGTAGCGGTGGTCTGAGTGCACACAGAGTGAAACAAACTCAGAGTGGGTTTGATGCTCGTACATATGTGACATAGATTAAATTTAACTCTCTTCCTCATCTCTTACTGCTGCATGATGTGCAATGTGGTCTTTTCACTAGAGGGTATCCCTTCCAGGAACTATCTGTGTAGGAACTTTTTATCATACTTAGGAAATCCCTGACAAAACAAAAACCCAAATGGGCATACAATAACCACCGGCGGTTGGGAACATCTGCTCTCAAGGACTTTGAGTCAGTCCTCATTTGTTGAAATTCAGAGAATCCTTCACTTAAAGGCAGTGCCAGGAAGAGAGGGACGTCAATTATTCATTACAAAGGGACTCTGTCTGCAATAATGAGAAGCAAGAGACCAATCTGTGTTTTAGGGTGTTGTAACATTTATTTAGGAGAAGACAGCGCACAGGCAGCCTAGAGGGAACATTGCCTTTTATTGCCAGAGTCTCCTGAAAAATCAGGATTGTAGTTCTTCAGGATCTCGCTGGCTCTGAGTGATTGTCAAAGCCCATTTATTTTAGCCGCTGGCATCATACATGTCAGGAATAAAAGACTTCATAAACCTCCTCCAAAACTTGAAATGCTCAGCTCCACTAGGAAACATTTTAAATGTGTAATGTTGCTTGCCTTTGATATCAACAATACAATAGTTATTATAAAACATGTGCAAATCTTTGGAAAAGTAATATTTGACCTCTCGCAGGGGGTCAAAGCTTTCAGTCTGCTAGTTTTGCCTTGATTCTTTAAGTAGACGAACAAGAAAGTTCATTGCAGAATTACTTTAATTCAAAATGATCTTGATAAAATGGAGAATTGGTCTGAAATCAACATGATGAAATTCAATAAAGACAAGTGCAAAGTGCTACACGGTGGAAGGAAAAATCAAACGCACAAATACAAAATGGGGAATAACTAGCAAGGAAGTGGTGCTGCAGAAAAGGGTCCTGGGTAATAGTGGATCACAAATTGAATATGAGCAACGCTGTCATGAAAAAGGCAAATTTCATTCTGAGATGTATTAACAGGAGTGTCTACGTAAGACATGGAAGTTGATTGTTCTGCTCTACACAGCACTCGTGAGGCCTTAGCTGGAGTATTGTTTCCAATTTTGGGTGCCACACTTTAGGAAAGATGTGGACAAATTGGAGAGTCCAGAGAGCAACAAAAACGTTAAGACATTTAGAAAACCTGACCTATGAGGAAAAGTAGAAAGAAGAGGGCAGGTTTGTCTAGAGAAGAGAAGAGTGGGGGGCGGACATGAGATCTGTCTTTAAATATGTAATAGATTGTTATAAAGAGAACGGTGATCAATTGTTCCACATGTCCACTGAGAGTAGGACAAGAAGTAATCAGCTTAGGTTGCAGCAAGGGAGATTTAGGTTGGATATTAATAAAAAAAATCTAACTATAAGGGTAGTTAAGCACTGGAACAGTTTACCTAGGGAGGTTGTGGAATCCTCATCACTGGAGATTTTTAAGAACAGGTTAAACAAACTCTTGTCAGGGATGGTTTAGGTTTACTTATTCCTGTCTTGCTGTCGGGGTGGGGGTGGGCAGCAGCTGGACTAGATGACAAGAAGTCCCTTCAAGGCCTACATTTCTATGATTTTATATCCATAAAGATTAAGTGTTAGAAGATCCGTGAGAACAAAGGCACAGTGACTGTATTATCTTCCAGTTCTGAATGGTACAGAGATATTAATAAATAAATAAAAGCAATTAATAATAATATATCAATTATTTAATATAATTAATTAATTAGAAATTAATACTAAACCTGTGCTTCCATGTAGCACCTTTCATCTATAGATCTCAAAGTGCTTTCCAAAGGATGGTAAATATAATTACACTCAAAATGTACTGAAAGACCATTAGTCAGGGTGCAAAGCCAAATGTTCAAAAGTTAGGGGATGCCAGAATTGGGGTTCCCTGTCCACCCTTTCTTGTCGGTGTGTAATGATAGTCTTTGATCACATAGTATTTTTTCCACAGCACCTCTGTCTCATTGAGTGCCAAGGATGGACAGTGCCAAATATATGCAGTTCAGCTTAATATTTTGTTTTCTCCTCATTATTCATAGAACATAGGACTAGGAAGGACTTCCTGGGTCACCGTGTCCAGTCCCTTGCTATCGCACTCAACTGCATCATAGAATCCTGTTCATAAACTTACCAAGCTCCGTATTAAAACTAGATAGGCCGTTTGGCTCACTGCTGTTCTAGAACCTCACTCCCCTGATAGTTAGAAACCTTCTAATTTCTAGCCTATATTTATTCATGGCCAGTTTATATCCATTGTTCTTGTCTCACCATTGTCCTGTAGCTTAAATAGCTCTTCCTCCTCCCTAGAGTTTACCCCCTGATACAATTATAGAGAGCAATCAGATACCCTGTCAACCTCTCTTTTTTTCTAGGCTAAACAAGACAAGCTCTTCCAGTTTGCTTACGTAAAACAGGCTCTCCATCTCCTGCTCATCCTACTAACCGTTCTGTGCACTTGTTCAAGAGAGGCATTCAAACGGGAACACAGGTGATCAGAACAGTACATAGTATCCCAGATGAGGCCTTGTCCAACGACATTAAGACTTCCCTATGTCTACTGGAAGTACCTTTTTCATGGCCGCATCACATTGGAGGCTCATAGTCACCCTGTGATTGCCTAATACACCCAGGTCTTTCTCCTCTTCTGTGTTTTCGAACTGATAATCCCCCAGGTTATAGCACAAATCCTTGCTATTAATGCCTAAGTGCATGACTTTGCACTTTGTATTGTTATATTTATCCCATTTCTTTAATTCCAGTCATCAAAGTCATCCAGATCTTCCTGTAAAATATGCCAATCCTCCTCTGTATTGATGAAGTATCATCAGCAAATCTCATCAGCGCACTCCTATGTTTTGTGTCAAAGTCATTAATGACAAATATTAGATAAGGTCAGATCTACATTAGAGTTAGGTCAACCCAAGGCAGCTTATGTCGACCTAACTATGGAAGTGTCTACACTTAAATTTTGCTCCCACCAATACGACTGCCCCGCTATGCCGACTTTATAACTCCACCTCCACTAGCGGCGTAAATTCAAGGTTGATGTAGTTAGGTCGGTGCGGTGTCAGTGTTACTGGCTTTCAGTCCAACAATGCCCCACACTGACAGTACAATCAATACAAGCACTCATGGTAAGGACATGCACCATGGACACAGGAGCAACGTATAGACATGCACAAGCGATGTAATTACTGTGGTGGCACGTAAGTTAGGTTGACTTAATTTTGTAGTGTAGCCATGGTCTCAGGTCCGTCCCAAGACCAATCCTTGAGGAACTCTACTAGTAATCTCCCTCCGTCCCGATCATTCTCCATTAAGCACAACCCATTGTCATCTCTCCTTTAGTCTGTTTCTTATCCACCTTACAATTCCTGCTCTAATCCCCATCCTCTCCCACTTCACTAAAAATTTCCCATGTGGTACAATGTTTAATGCTTTACTGAAGTCCTCATCGGTACAATCTAATGCATTTCCCTAGTCTAAAAAAATCAGTTAGCTGATCAATGAAAGAAAATGGGTCAGTCTGGCAAGATCTACCATTGGTAAGTCCATGTTGTATTGTGGCCCTACACCTTATTTACTGCACTCTATTCAAACCCTGCCATGAAGACAGAAATTCTTCCTAGGGTTTCCCAGAGTGCCCATCACAATAGTATTTGAGTGCTTCGCACACAATGAATATTCACAACACCCATTTACTGGATTCCTGTCCACTTCCCTTCCCAGTCTCTTTGCCTAGCCAGTCCCAGTCTCCTCTCACACGTCAACTTCCCCACAGGGTAATCAGTGTAGTTATTGATCAGGAGAAGGATTTGACAAATCTGGTTACCATTTAAACACTGGTGCTTTCTAGCAGAGTTAAATAAAGCTTTTCCCAAACCCAAACTTCTTAACCCTCACCACTCCCAAAAGGAGCAGGGGTCCTTTAGTTACAGGCTAAGCTCAAGGTTTCAAGCAGGTTACAGCTCCCATCCCTTGGCTTATGTCCCTCACCCCACAGGGATGTAGATACTAAGGAAGCTCATCAGCTGTCAGCCAGCCTGTTCTGGCCAGCAGAGCACAAGGATGGAGGGCTGTGTGGGGAATCTGCCAAGGGGCAGCATTAATGCAGCTTTGCCCCAGGGGAGCCGTGCAAAGATACGCTAAACTCACCAGGTTATCAGGCGCAATCTTTCTATATAGCTCCCCGAATTTCAATGGAGCGATGCTGATTGATGCCCACTCGGGGCCTGGGTCTAGCTGTGCCTTGCTTCTCCAGCCAGGCTCTGCCTCATGCTAATGAGCCATCCTGGTTTCCGTGTTCATTCCAGTTCTATCCCGGCCCTCTTCGCCCTCTGCAGTTTTGGCCCTGTGCATTTCCCAGTCTGCTGCCTACAGGCTGAGTCAAGTGACTCAACTGCATCAAACCCTGGTGCAATACCAAGGCTGCATGATTTGTTTTCTTCATTCCCTGACATTATAAAGACCTCCGAAAAGGTATGAATTGGCATAGCCTGAAGGGCATCAACAAAGCTCAGAAAATTCAACTCACAACAGGGCCGTGTGTGTTTTTGGGAGGGACGTATGGAAAACATTCTTAAAAGTTTCAAAGCTATTCAACAAAAACCACTATTGATCAAATAATAAATGTTTGTTGCAATGGCTCAAGACGAGCTGGGATTCATGAATGCTGATTACTAATGCAGGCTCCCAGCACTGTCAGCTTTCTTCATTGGGGTACGCGTAATGTGAAGGTTGTGGATACGTCTAATTCGTCAGTCAGGCTTATTTTTCTTCCTTTCCTTCCGAATGATACTAGTAACTATTCAAAAGATTTTTTTTATTTTTGCGGGGGAGTCCTTGATTATTCATCTATCAAACACATGCCCCTGTCATTCGTGTTGTATTCTGTTTTATGTGCTTTAATTCTGTCTCCCAACCAATTAGCTCAAAGATGGAAATGAATGCCAAAGAACTAGCCTGAGGTGAGAAAAAAATCCTGGATTGTAGCCCAAGGCCATCACTTGTTTCTCGTTTCACTGGGCTTTTCAAGCTGAAAACAAAAATGATTGAAGAGAAAGTTGTCAATCTGAGGCCATCAAAGAAATCTGCTTTGATCCAAACTCAAGCTTTTTGTTGTTAAAAGCTTGGCAATCCACTCCAGTGCTATATGGAATAAAGTCTGTCTTAAACTGGTATTTATTTAAGAAAACAACTACAACTATAAACAGAAACAAAGAGGCTTCCACACAGCTTGAGATCCTCCTTTGTCTGCCTTGTTTACCCAACCCTGTCTGGAACTCTGTTCTGCAGATGTCCAGTGACTGAAAAATATATCCTAGTAAATATTATAGAGAGGTTAAAGATTATTATTATAGTTTTACATTGAGTTTCTTTTCAATTGTTGTTCACTTATCCTGCTTGGTTTCATTTCTTTTTAGCAGATGGGAAATGTGGTGTATGTAATAAATGTAGCAGCACTCTCATACGTGCTGCTATCTTAGGCTTCCTGCCAGTATGAAAACTGGCATGGCATTTGCTGATCATGTAGTCTCAGAAATTAAAATCAGGGGAAAAGATTAAATCTCTGTAATGTTCAGCTGGAAGTATCACCCTTTGATACTGGTTTCTATTTCTACTGTGTACTCCTCACCAGGCCTATGTTATAAAAAGCCATTGACACTAACAGAAGGAATCTCACCACCTTCTGAGTTTCCTGTATGAATAGTTTGTCTGTGTAGCCCACGGTTTGGGTCTTTCACACACAGTGTCCCATTTAGGTTTGCGGCAAAGAAACCTGACAGCAGATGAATGGCATGCACTGGTACTTCTCTAAAAACCAAGAATGATCCATTAGAACTAGGTACGTCCATGATACTTCAATGGGCTTGTCTTCACTACCAGGGTAAATTGTCCTAAGTTACGCTGGATTCGACGTAGCTGAAGTCAACTTACCCCAGTGTCTTCATTGCGCTGCTTCGATGGGAGATGCTCTCCAGTCAACGTACCTTACTCTTCTCGGAGAGATGGAGTACCGGGGTCGACCGGAGAGCGCTCTGCCATTGACTTAGCGGATCTTCACTAGACCCACTAAATCGACACCTGCTGCATGGATTTGCAGCAGCGTCGATCTCCCCGGCAGTGAAAACCAGCCCTTATACTATTTTGTGAATGAACTACTTAGGCCGAAAGAGACAGATTTACAAAGGTATTTAGGCACCTAACGATGCAGACGGGCACCTAGTGGGATTTTCAACCTGGCGGGTTGATAGAGAACCAGGACCATGGAAGCCGTGGGAGCCCTGTCAAGCTCCTGGCTCCACAGCAACCTGGGATGCATGGTCTTGAACAGCTCCCCAGGCGGCTCGCCCTTAGGCTGGGATCCATTCCAATTCATGGAGTATTTCGAACATTTTGATTTTCATGCCGGATCGGAACAAAACCAAATGTCAAAATCCTCCACCAAATGGAATTAGCTTCTCCACCCGGCTCTAATAAATAACAGCGTCAAGAGTAATAAATCGGCTGGTCTGAGTCCCAAGGTAAATGTTCTTGGGTCATCCATTACATTCTTCCCGGGGAACTTTTCTGTTATTCTCCCTTGATGGCTCAGCACCCCAAAGCACCCCCTTCCTGCTAGTCGAGACATGGCAAGTCTAGTCTGCCTCAGTTTCTCCTCTTACCACAGACCCAGAAGGACAGACAACCGGCATCAAATCCAGCCTGACACCTTTTCCTCAGGTGATTACTGTCTTTCTTGAAACCAAAGATACACACAGTTTCTTTGGCCTCACATATACCATCTTCACCCCCAAATGTTCCTCCATTAAGAACCCCCAGTACAGTCAGTTATTCAATAGTTCTTCAAAGGTCTTACCTTGAGATACAGACCTTTCCAAGTCATTCCCCTAGATCCAGGGCCTTCAGCCAGGAACCCTTGGTCCATAGGTTACTCTTAGTCCACACACCATAGCTTTCCCCAGACTCATAAAGTTCCTATTTTATTTTATCTCTAGACCTTGGGATCCCTGCAGAGACCTATGGACTCCCTGAAGTCTCCTTTCACCAGCCCATCCTGGGGCTCCCACCCAACCCCTTCTCTGCAGTACCAGCCTTCCTTCTCGAGCTCCTTCTGACCTCCCCCTCTTTCTTAAATGCCCTTCCTGACTTTATTAGAATCGGGTGTCCCTCATCACACCCACCTGGGAGGCACCTACTGGACTCGTTTCTCTTCAAGGGCCCAGTTACTCTGGGACAGGCCCCTTCAGAACAGCTAGTGGGACTGATTTGAAAGAGCTACACTTTGACCAGGATGCAATAACAGTCTGCAAGTATTGACAGAGTGTACGAGCAAGAGGCAGAGGAGATACAGTGGAATCAGGTGTAAGCAATGAGGAGAGGTAAAAAGTAAATTCAAGCTGGACATGCACATCTACCTGACAAGTGGTATCTATTAGGCGCTGGAGTAGTCTCTCAAGAGAAGTGGTGGGAGACATTTAAATGCAGACCTGACAGCATTCGAGTGGATGTACCTTACACTAGGGAATAGCTGTGCATTGGCAGGGAGACGAACTACATGGGCTAAGCAGTTTAATCCAGCTCTGACTTCTCTGCTATTACCCATCCTCTCCCCTCAGCCAGAGTCCTTGAGCCCAACAAGGGTCACACACCAAACTTGCATCCAAAACACAGCTCCCCACTCTTTACTGCCCTGACCACCCACCTCTCCGGGACACCCCATCTCCCTCCACACACGCCTCCCCAAAACAGACCGGGTGCCAGGAGTAGGTCCCCATAGAGTTGGCTTGATAAAGCCCACCTCCTTTCCCCTTGCACACACATGTACAGAGCAGGCCCAGAGCAACAGAAGTGTTCAGTACCTCCCCCCACGGTCATGCAATGAGGGAAAGGCCTCTTCGGGAATAGAATGCAGGTCTCCTGGCTCCCGAGCAATGGACCCACAGTCTCTGGAAAGAAAAGAGTGAAGGGTGTGGGTATCCGGAGGGTGGGGAGATCTTCATAGAGGGGGGAGGAGGGAGACGAAGCATGAGACTAATATATAAGCAGAACTGTTTCTAAATGGAATGTTTTCAGTGAGGCAGAAGCTTCATTCGAAGAGACACCTAAACAGCACCTGACTTGGTTCCTCTAGATTCCCACAGCAGGTACTTATGCAGTTGCCTGCATTAGGTTTGATCCTGGCCCCATTCCAGCGACTGGCAGAGCTCCCACTGACTTTAGTTAAAGCAGAATCAGGTCCTCAGTGCCCATGCACGTGGGCTTTGCCCTCACAGCAGGCACAATTGTGGTGACACAACACAGGAGCCCAATTGAAATCACTGGGAGTTTGAAGCCCAAATGCCTTTGAGGATCTGGGTCTAGGAGTTTAGGGACAGATTTTCAAAGGTCTTCAGGTGCCCAAAGCTTTGGAGAGGCACCTAGTGGGACTGTGAAAAGCTTAAGGCACGTGCCCTGCACATTCTGAAAATCAGGTCTACACTTTTGAAAATTATGGCTTCTGAAAATTAAAAGAAGCCACATGCCCCGAATACCAAAAGCAGGAGTAGCACGTCATTGCAGATCTATGTGTATATATTCTTTCTAATGAGACAAGAACCAGAGGGTTTTATTTTATTGGCCTGATTGGTTTTTTTATTTAATTTAATCTGAAGTGAAAGACCTGCTAGGGATGCACTAAAATGACTTATTCCCCCCCCAAAATGAATACATGAGAAATTTGTCCACAGTATGTCCTATCATCCTAGTAATGTCTTCTGCCTAGCAAAGCCACTGAACCGATTTTTGTCCTAACTGCATGGCCTGCTGACCACAAAACCAGCTAAAGTTGACGAAGCTAGTGGGAAATATCTTAGTCTACGTCTCTCTTCGTCATGCTTTTCAGGCCCCCATAGTGGTGAAATTCATCGTCACTTTGACGCAAACACACACTCATGGGGCGGGGCGAGCCATGGCCAGTGTTCTGCGGGGGGCAAAGCAAAGTCTCCACTCATTCCCCGACCTTCTCCTCTCTTTCCCTTCTCACTAGCTGGAGCCAGGGAGAATGCTGGGCATGCAGCTCATTGCCCAACCCTTCGTGCTCAGCTGTGAGGCAGGGAATGGGAATGTACCTGCATGGGGACCAGGGTGTATTTAGGGCCAGCTTGTAAACCCCTCTCACGCCACTGAGCCGCTATTCACTCCAAGAGCTCCATGGCAGTAGACGCCGCTGAATAACTGCTGAGTCAGCAAAGCACATGCTTCACTTTAAGCCCATGAGTAATTTCATCCCTCTTCAGCAAAGCACTTAAACACATGCTTAAATCCCGGAGATATGGACTGCTTTGCTGAATCAGGGCCTAATACAAGTAGGGGGTTAAATACAGGATTATGCAAATCACAGACAACACATACTGGAGAGCCACAGCTCCTGTAGCTACATTTCCTTTTCATCCATTTTTACCCACGTCATCCAACTAACCACGCTTCCTTCATTTCTCCTGCCCTCCACTCTACAACTCACTACAGAACAATGGTTTCTTTAATCATAGAATCATAGAATATCAGGGTTGGAAGGGACCTCAGGAGGTCATCTAGTCCAACCCCCTGCTCAAAGCAGGACCAACCCCAACCAAATCATCCCAGCCAGGGCTTTGTCAAGCCTGACCTTAAGAACCTCTAAGAAAGGAGGTTCCACCACCTCCCTAGGTAACCCATTCCAGTGCTTCACCACCCTCCTAGTGACAAAGTTTTTCCTAATATCCAACCTATTCTTTAGCTGAGTCTTAGCAATGGGTAAACAAAAAGCCCTATGCTACACTATATTATACTATGCTATACCACTACCATTTACATAACTACTGCAAATGCAAGACCTTATTGCTCACTGAAGACCTGGGGGGCATTGGATCAGCATTCATGGCGTGTCCTGCATCGGTACCTGGCTAACCCCTGGAAGCTAATGATCCAACCTAGCAGCCCGAATCCAATGAATTCTGGTCACTTGCCAGCCATCATCCTGGATGTGATGCCATCCCCTGGCTTTTTAGTCATCGGTCCGGCTTCAAGAGTTCTCCAACTCAGTGTTGAAGGTTTGTCGGCATCCAACCGCAATGTAATCAGCTAAATGACTTGCCTAGAGGAGACACACATGTCTACTGAAGAAGCAAAGAGATATGCCATCGATGGAGTTGATGTTCTGTGTCACACTGCACACGCCCAACTGAAGCCATCTTTTGTTTGCACACAGCAATTACAAGCAATTTCTCTCTCCTATCCAGTGCAGCAGTCTTCCTATAGGGGACCGTCAGCCATAACATAACGTGATGCCTGGTGACAGTAGCGAGCTACATTTGCTTCAGCCCAAAAAGTAGCAGAGACTTCAATCCCGAACACAAGATACAATTTGGAGCATAAAGTCGGAAAACATAGTCTCCTCAGAATGAGCCAATTTAAACCACAGCATGGGTTTGTCACAACAGCTAAAAAGGATGTTTCATTTGGCAGTGTTCAGAGAATTGGTGAGCCCAGATTTCCAATTACATCACAATGGAATTCTGCCCCATTTCCAATAGGCTGGCTTCTCTGTTGCTTACTCCCTTGTTCCTTTTGGCCTGGTTCAGTAAGGTTATATTTTCAATTCTGCCTCTAGTTTTCCCAGTGCATAAGTTCACTGTTTTCAATGGTCTGTACAACTGAGATTCAGCATCAGCAGTGACAACTAGATGAGTCATTGATGATAATAACAACGGGAGGGAAGTAAGAATGGGTTCTTGGCTAGAAATCTAAGGTTTAAGGATAACAACAGAGCACAGTGAAGGTTCAAGTGACTCAGCAGCTGGCTCAGTGTTCCCATTACAGCCAGGAGACTGCCTCTGTGTTGTAACTAGAATAGTAATTTATCAATAGGTGTCTGGTATTCATTGCATTTCTTTGCATCTGAGTGGAATAATTATGCATTGTTCAGGGGTTGCTTTCAGTTGTTAGTATGTAGCTCGGTCTTTCTCGTATTCAAAGACAAGCAGCTTGTATTGCATTTCAGTCAGAGAGATATGTATTGGTAGCACTGAAACTTTGCAGGTGGGGGTGACGGGCTTGAATTCTAACTACCACCAATATCCACAGGAAATACTCCCAGAATTAGTCCAGACTAACCACCAGGTGTCACTGTTTTTTCACAGGTGCAAACACAATGCTAGTTTCTATCAAAGAAATGGGGTGCATCTTAAAGGCAGTAGTTCGGAAATGTTCATTTTAGGTGCATTAGGGCCAAAAATCATCTGCTGTTTAAACTCATTGAGCCTAACAAAAGTTAAATGGCATCTGAAACAGATACCTACTCCTGTCCCCACAGAGCAGCTCAACTACCCCCAGACAAAGGTGTCCACAGTTCTGCATTCTAAGAGCTATAGTGACATCTGGAGCCAGGCATTTGCAAAACTGAGTTGGAAAATGACAAGGAAAAATATTTTCCACCCCTAAAGGGGACGGCTAAACGTCTTCTATGCTTCCAATGGTGTGCAAGTTTGCAGTAGAGCTTTCCATATGAGATTTCACCTTCTTTCGAGGAGAGAAAAAATAAATAAAAATCAATAGATCTTTCTGGCTATTGTCTATATTAATTGTGGGTTAATTCTACTTATTGGTGTACTAATTACAACAATTAGCTGGATAATGACCTAACATATATATTTATGCTCAGGAGATCTGAACACCAGCTTCTTTCCTTAGATTTAATGAAAGGTGTGGCATGATTCTCATTACACATGATTTAATCTGGGTCTCACCTCTGAAAGCTTATATGCGACTGGTCTATGAAGCATGAATGATGTCATGTGTGTGGTACCCACAGTGCTAGACTTTGATACTAGAATAGAAACATCTGGAACTCTTTTTCCTTCATTTAAAATGATAGAGGCCAAGGAGCACACTGGGTCAATTAGCAGAAACATTTTCCAAGATTGTATTACTTCTTGTAATTTGGTTGGGGTGAGCAACTTTAACTTAGAATGAATGAGGCTTTTGAGGTCTATAAAATAAGGCTCTTTCTAAGATCTTGCCACAATCTTCACAATAGCCTTTAGACTCCACCTTCATTATGGTTATTATTAACTAGTAGTAGTAATATTGCGGGAGCACTAGGGATCCCAATCAGAAGTCAGGGCTCCATTGTGCTAGGCACAGTATATAGCCATGACAAAAAGAGGGTACCTGCCCCAGAGAATTTACAATCTATGTAGTCTCCTTGGTTAAGAGCGATTTTCCCAGTCAAAACTCCATCCTCCCTGTCCTAGACATGGGCCAAATTCAGACTGGGTGAGGTCTCTGCATCACCAAAGCTTCAAAACTGGTCTTTAGTGGGACATAAATGGTGCATAGTCCTTGTTCTGATCCTTAACAGAGGAGTGCCTTCCATTCACCATGTGTAAGTCAGAGATGCATGAACCTACAAGAGTCTAAATTCACTCAGTGGCTACTAACCACTAACTCACGTTCCTTCCCAGGCAGAATTTCTGCCTTTTGCCATCACTAGGGGATTTTTTAGCTGGAACGTAATGAGCACAATGATTATCATTGTATTAATTGTCTACCTGTGTATCATTTGCCTGGCCAGGTTAACTTGGTAATAGTCTTGGTCTAGTGTTTCTTCTTTTTTAGGGGAGGAGAAAGAATAAGTGGACCCTTTGTATTGGTTTGACTTTTTACCCTTCGGCCAGCCAGTGCTGACACTGCACTGTTCTGCAGAAATTGGGGGAGTTACTCAGGCATTAAATTCTCAGTAAAACTGGACGGAGCAACAGTAAAGCTTGTGGTAGAAGAACCTTCATCTTCAATGGTACCAGGTTGCGGAAATGCCTGCAGAAGTAGCGCTGGCGAACTTTCCCATTAGGAACAGGAGTACTTGTGGCACCTTAGAGACTAACAAATTTATTTGAGCATAAATAAATAAAGTGGGCTGTAGCCCACAAAAGCTTATGCTCAAATACATTTGTTAGTCTCTAAGATGCCACAAGTACTCCTGTTCTTTTTGCGGATACAGACTAACACGGCTGCTACTCTGAAACCTGTTATTTCCCATTAGGGAATTTACTTGTCTTTGGTCAGATATCTGTAAGACTAATCTTTGATGTGAGATTCTGCTTAAGGGTGTCTTTGAAGTGTTTTCACTGGCCACTCCTTTTGTGCTCTCCAAGTTTCAGCTCACCATAAAAAACCTTTTTCAAGAGTCTATCATTGCCCATTATGATAACATGACCAGTTCATCGAAGCTGAGCATTGATGTTCATTGCCTTGATGCTGGTTGGTTTTGCTCTTTCAAGGACATTAATGTTTGAGACTATGTGTTGTCAATGGACTTTAAGAATAGACCAGAGACAGCACATGTGGTATTTTTAAAGTTGGTTAATGTGTCTTTTGTAAACTGTCCATGTTTCATACTCTTATGAAAGTGATGCTATCAGTGCTGCATTGTATATCATCAGGGTTGTTGTTGGTTTTTTTGGACTATTTGATGGTGTCTTTGTTAAGTATCCTATGGGGAAGTCTTTTGAGTGCCTGGCCTTTTGTGTTTTATTGGCTACTTTATGATCCAGGGAACTGTCACTTGAGATGGTGCTGCCAAGGTATGTAAAGAGAGTGATGTTCTTTTGTTTTGTACCATTGATGGTGATGTTTGGCTCACTGGTAGTGTTGATGAAGCTGGTTGGTTGAGGACATCAGTTTTTTCCAGGTTGATGATGAGTCCAAACTGGTTAGTTGCCACTGAGAACCTGTGAAGGATAAGCAGTAGATCACTTTTGCTATGACTAGGTACAGCGCAATGATGCGCAAAAAGGGCTTCACGTAGGAGTTGCTCAAGAACATTTGTCTTTGAAGTAAGCCTTTGGAGATGGAAGAGTTTTTCATCAGTTCTGTAGCTTATGTAGATGCTCTTTTGAAGGTTGTCCATTGCATAATTCAAAATGGCTGCCAAGAAGAAACCAAAAAGGGCTGGTGTCAGCACACGGCCTAGTTCAGTGGTTCTCAGTTTTTCCAGACTACTGTACTCCTTTCAGGAGTCTGATTTGTCTCGTGCATCCCCAGTTGCACCTCACTTAAAAACTACCTGCTTACAATCTCAGACATAAAAATACAAAAGTGTCACAGCACACTGAACAATTGCTGACTTTCTCATTTTTACCACATAATTATAAAATAAATTGATTGGAATATAAATATCATGCTTCCATGTCAGTGTGATACCTGAGCCTGTTTTTCACTTGTGAGCCTTGTCATCCTGGGAGGCAGTGAAGCGACAGCAACAATTAAGTTTTTCTCCACAATGAGTCTATTTCTACTCTTTGTCTTGATGGCAGTCATAGCAGAAAGTGAGTCTTCACAAAGATACGTAGACCCAAAAGGTAACACACCATTCAAAGCATGGTTCCCAAGGTCAGTGTATTCTTTCTGTACGCATGGCTGATGTTAGGGGGTGGCAAGCCCGGGGCCCCACGCCATAGGGGGGCCTCATGAAACTAAGCTGCTCGGGTTCGGCTTTCTGCCCTGGGCCCCAGTGAGTCAAATGCTGGCCCACACGACCCCATTGAAATGAACTCACGACCCACTTCGGGGTCATGACCCACAGTTTGAGAACCGCTGATTATAGTATATAGAGCAATATAAACAAGTAATTGTTTGTATGAAATTTTAGTTTGTACTGACTTTGCTAGTGCTTCTTATGTAGCCTGTTGTAAAACTAGGCAAATATATCTAGATGAGTTGATGGAAGACCGCTGTGTAGCCCCTGTGGTACGCATACCTCTGGCTGAGAATCACTGGCCTAGATTCACCCCACTAGTTATGGAAATGGTTAAACAAAGGCCATCACCTGAGAGTATTTGACTTTGTGGAATCAACACATGATGTTAGTGAATTTGATGGGGCAATCAAATTTTTCTAGAATTTCCAAAGGCCATTTCTGATCAGCGTGTAGTATGCTTTTAAAGATAAATGCAGACAGCGTACAGTTCCATGTTTTGTTCAATAATTTTTTCTGGAATCTGTGTCACAACAAAAGTCACCTTGGTGGTGCACTGAACTGATTTAAATCCACATTGAATCTCTAGTAAAAACTTCTCCAGTACTGTTTTGACAAGCCAACTGAGCAAAAATACAGGTGAGGATTTTACCACTGATAGATAGTAAGAAGGTGCCCCTCCCTTTATTTGTGTGTAGTGCAACTATGATTGAAGTTCTGAGGAATGTCCTCAGCTTCCCAGATATACTTAATGATTGCTTGTAGATGACAGTTTTGGGGCTTGCAGGTTTGAAGATTTCAGCTGATAACTGTCTTTGCCAAGTGATTTGCTTGACTTCATTTGTTCAATAGATTTTTGCACTTCCTCAGTGCTAGGGGGCTGGGCAATTGCTTCAGATATAGGGGGCTATGTCAGTTCCTCTAGTGCCTGTATATAGATTGTAGAGGGATGGTTGAGTAGCCCCATAAAGTGCTTCACCCATCATCAGAGATGCCTCTCTTGTTCGTGATTAGGGCAAATTGACCTGCCCTCATTAGTGGAGCCGGTCCTGATTTTGATGGGCCATAAATGGCCTTCAGGGAATCATAAAACATCTGTGTTGTTAGTATGAGCGTAATACTTTAGTTCTTCTTCTCTCTTTTCCTACCAGTTATCCTGTAGGACACAAAGGCATCTTTGAGCTTTGGCTTGTACACACCTGAATGTAGCTTTCTTTGATGTTGATTATTTGTCATTTTGCCATAACATAAATGTATCATTCTTTTCCTTGAGGATCTTTGATTTCATTGTCATTTTCATCAAGCCAACCCTGGTGCCATCTTTGATTTTCAACTACAGTTTCTTCTGAGGCTCGAAAAATGGCCACCTTAAATATATGAAACTTTTCAAATGCATCATTGGTGGATGGTGTAATGCTATCAATTTCTTTCTCTAGGTTTTCCCTCCATTTTTTTTCTGGAAGACATGGATGTCTCGGCTCCCTATATACAGTTTTGGTTTAATCTGTTCAGCATGTAAATTAAAAATGGCTCTAATCATCCTGTGGTCAGTCCAACACTTTGCTCCTTGCATTACTCAGGTGATCTTAATGTCCCCTTGCTGTATAATGACATAGAGAATCAAGTGCCAGTGCTTTGATCTCAGATGCATCCAAGATGTTCTGTATTTGTCGGGTCGCCTGAAAATTGAGTAGGTACAGACCACTGCGGTTCATTTTCTTGACTCCATTGGTCTTTATTACATCAAAGTAAAACCAAATGAACCTCACAGAATCAAATGAGAATGAAATTTGTCCCTATATTTATTTCCACAAGGAAATCAACATATACATGCTAATGACAGCTTCATTATGTTATCTAGGAAATGTCTGGGAATATAAATGTGGTTTGTTCTGTAGAGAAAAATAGAAATTTGCTAGTTACTATTATGCAAATAGTTGGATTTTATTCTAATAATTAGTTTAATTATACACAATTAGCTTCTAATAACTAGAATACTAGTATTTCTTTCTTATTCTCACTGTGATGCTGTATAAGGTCTGTAAACTGGGAATTTTTTTTGGTAGCTTTCTATATATTTAAACCTTTCTTAGCCTTAAACCACACCATTCCTTTTATTCTGTAGGAGTTTATAACTCAACTATTCAACTCTGCACTTCTCAAACAAGGCCAAAAAAGTATATTATCCTTTTTAGCTCTTATTCTACTTATTAGGGTAGTGCCTCAGGGCAAACCAAGAGTGGGGCTCCATTGTGCTAGGTGCATCACAAACACAGAGTAGTAGCTGGTCCCTGCCCTGAAGAGCTTACAATCTAAATAGACTGGACAAACACAGAGTGGGGGAAGGGGTCAAACACACAAGCAGAGCGAACATTGTGATGATGGCACACATCATGTTAGTTCCATGCTGCTCATGGAGCTAGGGGGTGGAGCCAGCGTTTTTCCCATACCCAGTCCCACCTGCCGACAAGGGACAGTAGAAGCTCATTGGATGCTGCTATCAACCTGCGTAGGAATGTATAGGATTCAACTTATACCTCATTAGCCCTCTCTGCTGACACACACCCCACACCACCGTTGTCCTCTTAATAATGTAAATAAATCTAATGTTGGCTCTGTCTTTGGCATCTTTCTGTACAAACACCTTGGGAAAAAATGTCTGAAATCCCCTCCCTAAAGGGAGGCAAAGCTCTGCTGCTCAAGACATTTCTGAAAAGGTCATTGAAGCACTAGCTCTGAAATTACAGCCATCTCTCACCTCCACACCTGGTCATTCCGGGAAGAGGAATTAAGACCAGGAGACAAGGGATTTCCATTATTTAATGTGAGATATGGTCTCTCTACTGACCCAGAAACGAGCTGAGGATGAAGCATGATTTGTGACCTGAAAGCAAAACAGATGACTAGATAGGCTGTGTCAAAAATTAAACCAGGATCCATTTACTGAAGAGCCAGGGTTGATGCAGGTGAGGAGTTGTTTAATTATGGCAAAAGTAGGTCCCAGATTGATTGTTCCATAATCCTCCTAATTAGACTGCATAATAGGGCATTGGAAGACAAAGAGGAAAGCAGAGCAACTGTACTTACATAGGAAAAGGTTATCCCACTCAAGATTACACCTTTATGAATATTTTGATATTTGTAATTAGAAAGTAGGCACTGATTATGTCCTAGGCAACAACAAGTAAATGTCAAGGTCTGATCTGGGAAGTGAACGTACGCTTAAGTACTTTGCTACTCTGAGGCTTATGACTTCAGCTTGGTAAACAACTAGGTCCCCCATCTAGCAAGCCACTTAAAGATATGCTTTAGTTTAAGCACATGAATTGTCTCACTGAAGTCCTATTCAAGTTAAGCACATGCCTGGGTCATTAATCAGCAGAGTGCCTCACAAAAGGTGAGCAGTTGGGGTTAGCTATTCAAAATGACTGAACATAGATAATTTATGCTTTGATAGTGATTAGTATCCTGCGATTCATTACTGAAGTCAAAGCTGCCATAACTAAACCAATAAATTAATCTGTAGGTTTCCTTTTAGTGTCATTTAGGTTTTTCCCGCCCTTCGTTCCATCTCCCAGATATTAAAATGGATTTATTATAGTCTGAAGCCTCCATGCTCAGAGCCTCTTACCTTCCATTATGGAGAAGCCCCAGTAGTAATAATGAATCTTTCTAGAGGGTCTTATCACTATGGTTTATATCCGACTATTTATTTTAATTTACTGGTTACTGTGCTCATTATGGTTTTATCAGCAATGGGTTTTTTTTCTTCTTGAAACATCTTCCATTTTCTCCTGAAATTAACGTACTTCAGGTTTAAAAGGTACTGTTAAAAAACGACTGTCTGTCTAGGCTCATAGGCCCATCATTGCATGACTTCTCTACGTACTTCACACAGTACAAGTCACTGAATGAAGGGCTAGACTGAGCGCAGGAAAAGACAATGTGCAAAATGTACCTGCTTAAAGGGGGGGAATCGTACCTCAGACAGGCAAAATTACCTCCTGTGCTTTGAGCCCAGAGCATATCCTGCCCATGCCCAGTCAGTTGTGCCCAATCCTTGCCCACCCGCTCATGGGCTGGGGAATATCTGGCAAACAGCCTCTGCTCAAGTCACAATTCCATTGTTCGTGTGAGTGTACAAGACTGTGTTGCTTCCCCTCACCTCCCTGCATGGCCATGCGGCGAATTCCACAATCTAGCTCATAATGTTTCTTGTTTAAAGATTGTCTCAAATGTGCCCATTTTAGAGGCAAACTTTTGGTGTTCTGTGATATGCTGGGGAAATAGGATTACCACCTCCTTCATGGTATTTGGGATGCCTCTGGCACCTTCTCAGGCACTAAGGATGGCGGATTGGTGGGCAGCAATTGATCCAGTGGGGGTCGATTTATCGTGTCTAGTCTAGGCGCGATAAATCGACCCCCGAGTGCTCTCCCGTCGACTCCTGTACTCCACCGCCGCGCGAGGCGCAGGCAGAGTCGACGGGGGAGCAGCAGCAGTCGACTCACCGTGGTGAAGACACCACGGTGAGTCGATCTAAGTACGTTGACTTCAGTTATTCATGTAGCTGAAGTTGCGTAACTTAGATCGATCCCCCGCCCCCAGTGTAGACCAGGCCTTAGAAATCTTAACCTACTTGAAAGGAAGATCAGAAACGTGATGTGTCCTTTCTGTAGGAGGTCCCCTCTGTCCAGGCAGAATTCTTTAAACTCAGAGGAAGGTTGGTCGGGAGAATGGTTTCAGCTGTTTATTCATTTCCTATGTC
Source organism: Emys orbicularis (assembly GCF_028017835.1). Classification (NCBI taxonomy): domain Eukaryota; kingdom Metazoa; phylum Chordata; order Testudines; family Emydidae; genus Emys; species Emys orbicularis. Next base: position 5,890,392 of record NC_088686.1, on the reverse strand, counting down.
TACTGAGCTGGGTTTAATTGTTGTTTTTGTTTGTTTGTTGGGGGTGGGGAGGTTCTTGCCTTTTCTTTTTTTAAAGGAAACACGAAACTGCCTTACAAAGTTGATAGCAAATACATGGACCGCAGCAAAGGCTTTAGCTAGACTATGGACAACTGGATAGGATTTTGAAAATGTTTATGCTCCTAATCAGTGGACAACTAATACAAACGTAATCTTACCAACATGTCCATGAGCTGGTCCTTATTGAACCAGTCAGTCCAGTGTGTGATGGTTGAAACCGTAATCACAAGAAAAGATCTCTGTCTTTCAGAAGTACCTGAAATAGATAAAACATCAGACTGGATTCACCATTACCAGGCACCTTGTATCATCATTTGCACCAGTGCAAAATGTGTGCACAGCACTAGTAGAGCAGGTTGGGCACATTTCACGCCCAGTTGGCCCCAGAGGAAGCAACGACACAAGGCACAGGACAACAGTGAATCTGTTCCTGAGCGTTTACTCCTACTTCAGTTGTTTAAAAAGGGGTGAAATCCTGGCCCTGCTGGAATCAATGGCAAAGCTCCCAATGATGTCACTAGGGTCAAAGGTTCATTCCAAGGTGAATTATCTGAGTTATATGAAGGGTTAAATTACAGAGAAATCAAATCATGGTGTTAGCAAACTACACTTGGAGGCCTTGGTGGGGAAGCGTTTAGAAACAATTTGCTGAGTCTGGACTGTGCTTCTTGAAAAGAGAAATCCTAAAAGAAGTTGCAAACTGAGGGAAGGTTGATGCTTGGGGTACTAGAATCTCCGTACAGCCTGTCTCTCCTCTCCACGCCTCTCTGAAGCTCTGACCCTACTTTTTACGCTCCACTTCCCAGCTTTATTCACAGATCTAGTTAATTTTTTTCCCCCCGAGCAAAGTATTTTTTACACTAAAAATATTGATTGGCAGCCTTTTTTGTTTACTTCCAATCCCACCTGGAGGGATCTCGGTGAATAAGATCACAGTGCCTATTCCAAAGGGAATAAATTAGCTCTCCCGGTTTATAGGGAGCTATCGCAAAGCCCTACCATCGATTTGATTTTATCTCTAGTTCTGCTGACTGCACTAGGTGAGGGGAAATAGAGAATTATTTGAAAACGCCGTATTTGCCCAGGAGAACACAAAAGCAATGTACTTTCTCAAGGCTGGCGAGGGAACAAGGGAAGGCTACACAGCTTTCTAAAGTTGTTTTAGCTCCTGGTTGGTTTCTGTGATTCTGATCTTCAACGGTAGCTGAGAAGCACATAATGCAACTCAGGAGGTGCAAAGCATAAAGGTGGCTTTTGGATTTTCTCATCCAGCTGTGCACTGGATCAATCTCCTGGCATAAATTACAGCAGCCTTGGGGCTGGTCTAAATTGTACCCATTTCCAGTGTGCCCAAAGGGCCATTTTGGAAGACAAGGATGATTGGATCACAGGGTATCTGCTTTCCCACAGCTGACTGGCAGGGAAAACTTTCAGGCCAAAATTTTCAAACTTGAATGGAGAAATTAGGCACTTGCAGCTTCCTGCAGACACCTAAATAAGTAGCCTGGTTTATTTAGGGGCACAGGACCTCTGAAGATCAGACCATTTATTTAGATGCCTGAAGTCAGATGTCCAACCTTGAAAATTTTGGCCTTACTACATGAAAACACCCATTGAGAACAATGGCTGAGGGGACTGGTAAACACAGAGAAGCTTGGATTCTACTGACCATGGAGCTTGACAAATTCATTCCCAAACTTCTGCTCTGGGAATGTGCTTCCAGAGCTCAAGGTTCCCTGGGGCCAGCTCTCTCCTCCTCAGGGGGCCCTATATTTGACTCACTACTTTGCCAAGGAAGTATCTACAAAGTATTACCCAATGCGCAACTTGTAGGAAGAGAGAGTGGTCTCTGCATCCCTCTAGTGGCTGGTCCAGGTAAGATATTTACAGATCTGCGAGATAGCACATTTAGTCCCATAGTCCAAATCCTGGAGACTCTAGTTTTTAATGCCGAAGGTCCTGTGTTCAAACCCAGCTGACTGCCTGGATGGGGTCAGGTCCATTAGCACAATGTAATATTTAGGTCATTACACAAAGTGCTTGCAATCATCTCCACTCACCACCATAGCACTTGTGGCCTTGCAGGGGTCCTTACCGCTAGCACTCCCTGTTGATCACCTCCTTGGCCCTGCAGTGGGCTGTTGCTGTCCACAACGTAGCCCTCCAGCTAAGTCGCACCTAGTCCAAACCCCTCCTGGGGTAACAAAAGCCCAACAAAAGTTCACGTAGACAAAAAGGCTTGGCCCCCTCTTCAGCCCATTCTCTGGCTCACCTCCTAGTCCCTTCTGGGCTACTTTTAAGTCTCTCTTGGGCTGCGGAATAGGGCCCTGACTCCTCATCTCCTGCCCTAGAGGCCCCTCACTGTCTCTCCCGCGAAGAGCCCATCTCGTTTCATATGATTCCTCCACAAAATGGAGGTTTTTCAGCCCTTTTCTGAGACTCAGCTGTTTCTAACCCCAATTAGTCCAGCCCCCTCTGGCTAAGATGCCATTAATTATGGCACAGGTGGGTTTGATTGAACTGGGCAGGCTAGCCCCAGGTCTCCTAGCCTTTAAAGGGGAAGGACATCCTTTTTACAGTACCATGCACCTTAATTTTTAATTTGGGGTTCGGAAATACTTTTTGCTGGTCACAGAGGCATGTGATTGTACCCAGTGTCACCAATCCACTTTACCTTCACCAGAAGAATATGAAGCATCAGTGTCCCCTCTTTGCAGTCATCTTCTAACCCTGCAGACAACATATCTGAACCAAAGCTCCATTCATCATAATCCCTCCTTTACCGAGGACGCAGGTTTTGCTTCCCTCTCCCAGATTCTGCAGCTAGCTTGACTTCTCTCTATGCATGAATTCAGTTTTGAAGTGCTCGCCTATGCTTTTTTTAAAATGGTCTCCCTAGGGCTATCAATTTTAGTGGATTAGGATTGCATTAGCTATGGATAAGATTTGTATTGAATGTTAATTTTCTTATACAGAACGTTGTGACGAAATCTGATTATCTGAATAGTTTTTCATTTAATTTATGGATCAAAATTAACCTAATTAACGGAGCTAGCTTTTTTTCCCATCCTGTCATGACTCGTTTGCACTCCTCGGAAGAGAGAATAGCAATGGGAAAGGGCAACTTCATTTGCAGGCCAGCCATATAAGACACCTCACAAGACATATTGCGAGTGGCAGAATTTTCTTCACACAACATTTAAGGGCTGGAACGAGAACAGCTGATTGTGGAGCACCAATGCCACGCTCACCCCCAGTCTTCTTTAGCTGGAAGGACGGCGGCTCTGATATGACCGATATTTCGCCGTTTCAAACAGATGCCCTTTACTAGAATCTCTTGGTACATGTAAAATAAAATTGTTTCTGATACTAAAGAGCCGAATGAAAAAAGACACCTCCAATACAACTCCCCTGGCAGAAGCACAAGGCTTATGCGATGCCCTAGGAGGGTCAACAAACCGTGGTTCTGTCGGGCCCGTCGAGGAAGTGGGTGCCAGAGTCTAGAGGTTCTGCACTCAGAGAGGTAAAGACAGTTTCTCAGCTAAACAGATGTGATGTGTGACAGGGCAGTCATCCAGGGCTGGAGCACGTATGGGTCAGCCCATCCCATCAGCTGGCATGGCCCTTTAAGGGTTTGGAAGGTTCCAATGGATTATAGAGGAACACCCCTAAGGGTCCTGGGCATGCTTGGGGAATGAATTCTGGCACTGTATCTTTAAGGGCCTGAAGCTTTGCAGAGGGAGTGGGTCAAGGCTCCCCTCTCAGCCAACGAACTGGGAAGGAGTTGGGAGAAAGGGACCAGCATAAAGGCTGCCCCCTCCCTCACAGCAGGTGGACACAGATGGGACAGGACTGGCCGACTGAACCATCCAGAACGGAAGGCTAATTGGGCAGGGTGCTAGACAGAAAGGAGTTTGTCAAAGGCTTGCAGCTGATTTAAGGCACAGCCCCAGCTCCAGGAAGAGGGCTGCTGGGTGGAGGCGGGGATAGACAGATTCATCTAAAGCTAGAGACAGAGGAGTTACTGGTCGCAGCCCAATGGCTGCGAGAAGGGCTGAGAGCAGCTTCGAGGAGGCACCTGCAAAGAAGCAGGGATCTCACGCAGGGAGAGCAGAATCCACAGACCTGGGGAAGACGTCAACAAGCTTGGCAAAAGTAGGAGAGTGCAGGGAAAGGACAGAGAAATGGAGGAAGCAGTCCTTATCCACCTAGGACAGGGCCCCTGGGCTAGAACCCAGAGGAACCAGCAGGCCTGGGTTCCCTCACGCTTCCCCAGACCAAGAGGGAACGTACAGGCATCAGAAGGAGAAGAGGCCAAGTATTATGGTCCCAGGCTTAAAAACCTCTGGGCTTTCTGATTTGGGACCTTTCTGTTAACCCCACAAGGGGACTGGACAGAGAAGTGATCTGGCCACTGCTGTCAGTAGCTACCGGTGTGGTGATCTGCTCTTGTTCGATGATGATAACAGTCAGCTGCGTGCGTGTTCCCTCTGTGTGCTGCCCCAGTTCTGCGCAGATAGCTGACACAGCAGACCCCGACAGAACCCCCAAAGACCACAGACTCTAGTAAGGTGTGAAGGAACCCGAGCCAGGTTTATTGACAAACGAAGCACAGTAATAGTTCCCGTAGACTCTACAAGAGATACTACGAATTTGTGCCCCCTGGCAATGGACCGGCTCAGTCAGTGGCGGGACTTTCCACTGCCCCCTAGGCCAGACAAAGATGCGTACTCCACAACCTACTTTTATACAGTTACAGGACAGATTACTCATCCCTACTGACGTATTGAGGTACAGACCCTTGGCTCATTAGGGTGCTGTCTCCCCCTTTGATCATGTTGTTTCAGACAAACAGATCTATCCATCATGCTGTTCCTTGTTATGTCTATGGAGTGTCCTTGTATCAGGCTGTCCATGTGCCATCTTGGCACAAGTTCCTCTTATTAGCACTTATATGTGAATGCACCTACTTCTAACAACCCTCTTCTCGCCAACTTCTGTGAGTGAGGCCTGCCTCTGGCTCACAGCCCAACTTTTGCTTAGCAATGCCTGGAAGTACTTTGGTTCAGGCTTCAGGCCTCAGACTGGGCCTCTGACACAAGAGTTTGTTTCAGGGCCTCATCTTACTACAGCCACATACAATGACATAGCATTGTGGCATCAGAAGGACTAACGGGGGCATTGGACCATGAGAATCCCTGCAACACCACACCCTGACACATGGGAGAGCTCTGGAGGTGAGAGGCAGTATTACAGAGTGATATGGCCCTTGGTATGAGAGGAGCATGGTCTCTAGCTGTGAACAAAAAGGGATGCATTAGGGACATGATTCTTTCCAACTAGAACTGTGTGTGTGGCGGGAGGGGGGGGGAAGGCTGGTTGAAAGATTTCTATCTTTTAACTGTTTGGACAAAAAAGGGATATTTATGGAGGACATTTTTATGAAAAAATGTGTCCATTTTTGACCAGCTCTAGCCAAAAATTTGTTGGTGGTGTCTAGGCACTGAAACCAGATTAGCACCCCCTTGTGTTCGGCACGGTATAGACAAAGAGCACCAGGAAAGTCCCTGCACCTGGGAGCGCAGAACCCATGACAAAAATATATTCAGTAGCATTAAGGCATCTTTATTTCCCAGGGTTTCAAATACTTTCACAGTCACACACACATTAATTCCATAATGATGAAAAAGCCTTTACTTTCTTCTTCTATCCCACCTGTTTTCTAGGTACTTTATCCCAGAGACTTTGGCATACAGTTTGCAGAAGACACTTGAGTCTTTGTTTCCCAGATACCATCTAAAATAAGTAATCCTGTGATTGTGGGATGTATGTTTAGGCAGTTAGCTACTGTGTGTACTCCCCAGTTTTCTACTTATTATGACAGCATCAATTAAGGCCCAGAGAGTGCGATCTGACCCCGGTTAATTTCCTTTCTCTAACCACATCTGGGTGAGTAAAGAAAACCTTTGTTCTGTTATCAGGTACCTCTGCTATATCGTATAATTGCAAGCCTTTCAATTAGCATGTACCATGGTCAGAAATAAAGAGAACCAGGGATTGCAAACCCACCCAGGAGGATAAGAAGGGAAAAATTAAAAGCACATGGCAAGGAGAACAGAACACTAGGGAACAGAAACCACTGGAGTGAAATTCCTATTTTAAGAAATGGTCAGTCTGGCTGTGACACAGGATCTAGGGTTTTTCACTAATCTATGTTTTATCATCAAAAATGTGAATAAAAGTACATTTAAAATGGATCATATCTCAGCTATCTCTGTGCTTGGGTATATTTAGCAAGATGGTGTGAGCTGCTCCGATAGAAAGGAACAGATCCAGAGGTGATCATAGAACCATAGGGTTAGAAAGGACCACAAGGGTCATCTTGTCTAACCCCCTGCCAAGATGCAGGATTTGTTGTGTCTAAACCATCAATGGACTTAATGTAAAGAAATGGAAATCCTTGACACTTTTGACATGCAACTCTTGTAAACAGGCAGGTGGGAGGAAAGCTCCCAGAGGTAATTAGGAGACAACCATGGGGCCTTCCCTGCAAATGCATCTTCTGATCAAATACTTTGGTGTAAATGTTAAGGAAACGTTACCTTGCTGGCTGGCTGGACTCTACTGGGTGATAGAGGCCTGGACATCCAGGAGGGGCACGTCTGAATGTGCTGGTTGAGTCAGTCAGAGGGACTTTAAAATGGGTGCTGGATACAGCATGAGTGAGTTGGTATCTGGACAGTATGTCTTGTGCACAGGCTGGCTAAAGGGTGGCCCTAGGAGAGAATAGCACTCAGGAGACGTAAGCTATTCACTTTTCTGTTTTCTCTGTTACTGCACAGAGAAAGACATATCCAGGTGAGCTTATGAGAAGGGATAATCTAGTTTAAGCAAAGCAAGTCTTTTGTTTCAGTTCCATTGTCTCTGAGTTTAATGACTCATTTTTACTGAGATTACTGCTGCCTAGGCAATTTCATGAAGACATCCTCAAGGAGAAGAGAACCTCATAACCCCTACGGAGAGGTGCTGAAGTGTAAAACAGGTGCTTGGTCAAGGGGCTTGGACAGAGGTGATGTCTTCCAGGGAGCCGTGTTGCCATCAGGAAGACACAAGGAGAGAGGGAAAAGAACCATGCAGGAGACAAGAGCTGGCAAAGGTGTTGGTCCCTCTGCCACCCTTAACTGTGGACTGTGCTAGGGCACCTGAGTTTGGGTCATATTTCCCAGGTCAGCAAGGACTGTGAGCCCTTTAGAGACAGCTCCAAGGACAAAAAGCAGAGGGAGAAAGGCGGTTTTGTGGTTAAGGCAGGACTGGGACTCAGATGATCTGGGTTCAATTTGTGGTTCTGCCACTGACTTCCTGTGTGAATCTGGGCAAGTCACTGAGGGTGTGTCTACATTGCAGGCAGGGCTGCAAAGGGCAGCGTGTGGAGACCCACCTGCACTACTTGTACTCCAGCTGACTTGTTAAAAAGAGAAGTAAGGATGCCACAGCACAGATCCACAGGCCCGCCCATCTGCCCCCCTCCTCCCGCTGTATGTATTCACTTGCGTAGTCTGCCCCACACAGTCCTCATGACTATTTTTAGCGAGCTAACGAGAGTACAGCTAGCATTGGCCACCATTCAACCCCCCAGCGGCAATTTAGATGTACCCTCAACCTGTCTGTGCCTCAGATCCCCCTCAGTAAATACTGGACAATAATGCTGCTTTTGTCTCTTCGCTGTTTAGAGTTTAAGCTGTCTTGGGCAGAGGCTTCATTTGTGCAACATGCCAATGGGATCCCTCCCCTTGGCTGTGTCCATAGGCACTACTGTGATACAAATACTAAAGCACTACCTTGACTGGCTCTTGAAACCCCTCTGATTCTGTCCATCCCAGAAGTGGCACTGATAAGAACAACCTGGTTGGAACTTGGAGGGAGGAGCCCAGGTTGCAGGAGGGAAGAGTTTAGAGGGGGCAACAGAAAGTCGGTCTGTGGGCACATGGGTAGGATGTTAGCGGCAGTTGCAGTTTCTCTGTGAATAGTTTTCATATTGAAAAGCCAATTTAGTTTTAGAAATACGGAGTCCTTTCATGTTACCCCCCAGGCAGTATACGAAACAGTGATGGATTCTGGACAGAGCCATGCCCCAGAGAAGAGTAAATAAACCCCGACTTTATACGTCCTTATCAGAATCCGAGACATAAACATAACTCTCCGGGGTAAGAACCAGGTGCAATACATCAGCCCTTCGCAAATCTCAGAGCAGAGAACCAGGAATGCTCATCGATTCATGAATGAAGCTAACATTGCTGCTGTTTCTCTCACACAGTTTACCTCTCTCTCTCTCAAAAAAAAAAACCAAGAGTGCTTTTCAATTCTCTTATCAGCAACCCACCACCTACCACAACCGGGAACCTTAGCCTGCAGATTGATTTGACATGGTACTCATTGCTACGGAAACAGATTTCTTAGTGCTCCATCTGCTTCTCAGGAAGTCTAGTCCTTTAGGAATCTGACTATGCCAGCAGCATATTAAAAACCTAAAAGGGAGGAAAAGGAAAGGAAAGAGAGAAACGTGAATGGAGTAGAGAAGTGAAAAGAACCTTCACAAATAGACTAACCCAGACCCTGAGGGTCTGATTCTGTCACCTTACTCGCCTTGAGCAGGGCCTTACTCTGGAAGTAGCTCAGTGGGGATGGGCAATTAGCTGATGACAGGTGCTTTACCGACTACCTAGAATTGGTCAGAAATTTTCCAGCGGAACATTTTTTCGTCAGAAAATCCTGACTCATCAAAAGCAGAACTGTTTCAGAGAAACTTGTCACCTTTGAAAATTCATTTAGTAATGGAAATTGGTGGGGGCGGGGGAGGGAATCAATAAGGTTGAAATGTTCTATTTCAACCTTTTCAGAATGGAATGTTTCAATTTTCCATTTCAAAATTACATTTCTCCCCACCCCAGGGGATGATAAAATGGAAATGAGCCAGAACTTTTCTTGAAACCGTTTTTAGAGCTACTCTAAATGCATGTTTTTCAGAATTACGTTTTGCACGAAATTCCACATTTTTGGAGGGGTTTGTTCCATTCCAGAGCAGAAGAAATTTCAAAATCACAAAATATCCCCTGAAAGAGAAAATCCGGTTTCTGCCCAGCTCCACTAATAATGCCGACTTCATGGGTGAAATCCTGGCCTCAATGAAGTCAAAGGCATAACTCCCACTGACTTAAATGGGGTCAGGATTCACATTCTGGTTTTAGCCCAGGTAACTAAGGTATGGGCTTAGTCCTGTACAATCTGGTCTTCCGCTGAGAAACATGCATGCAAGTCTCCAGTCAAGCACCCAAATAAGAGATTATTTTCTCTTTTAAGTTCATTTTCACTGTAAACCTCCATTAGGGCCCATTCTTGTTACTGAGTCAGTATAAAGTAATCTGTTCTTTTCTTTAGCATTTCATGATGGTTTGTCTATACAGTTAGCTAACCCAGAGATGGAGCTAGTCCATGAAACAAAGATTGTTTAGCCAAAATGAAAATTTCCATTTTGATAGACATTTCCCAGTGAAACAACAAACTAATACCTAAACTTTTTTGGTAAAGATTTAGTTTTTGGTCATTTTTTAGATTTTGTTTTTGAAAACCAATTTTTTTTCCAAACCAAAATGGCTTTCAAAAATTAAACCTATTTTTTACAGTTGAAAAAAATGAATTATTTTTCAAAATTCCTGCCCCAAAAATTGCACTTTTGAAACAGCCTTACACACAGATCTGGATTCAGACTTTCCTTGTATGTGCATGTGGTGGCTATAGCCTTATTGCTATTGCTTTCCGATTAGTATTTTTCTCTAGTCCACCTTCCAGTGCTTTCACGGAACTTGTTTACTTTGGAGATGGCTAAAAAAATATTGTGGCACTCAGAGGGTACATTTCCAAAGGGCTAAAGCCCAGCCCCCACCCTTTATAATAGCTCAGTTTCCACCCACATAATTTATGCTGGCAAAAATAAATTACAAGTGTAGATCGAGAGTAGCTACAACCCTAGGTACGGGTCTGTGAAACTTAGCAGTTTTATGGTTGCATGCAAATTTAATTTAAAAAATTCTGTTCATTTGGATTCACAACCCCTGAGTTTCACCACATTTTGCCTGATCTCCCCCCCCCCCCCCCCCGGCTAGACCACAAAACTTACCTACTTACACTTTTCATTCTATATGTTTCACACATGTCTAATATTGTATTTGGAGGGGAAGGCTCAGTTATGGTCATGGGATTGCGGGTCAGCGATCTAGCGCAAAGGTATTTATAAATAACGTTGTATTTATTGGAGTGTCAAAGGAAATTTAACATTGATGGCATAGGAGACAAATGGGATATTGTTAGGAAGAGAGGGCGAAAATTAATTTGAAGGCTTGACGATGTAAAAATACATGCTCCCGCCCACCTGCCTTTTTGAAAGAACATATAGAAGGGCTCATACGAATAATATGTGCAGCAGCAGCAACAAGAGCTACTGTTTGTAATAACCAGCAGCCCAACTCCTCACCCTTAATAGGGTAGCCAACAAGCAATAGACAGGAGAATATTCCTTTCACAAGAATTTAGTCATTTGAGCAAATTGGCAGAAGATTGTTATGCCTGGGCCAGATCCTTGGTTGGGGTAAATCAGCACAGCTCCACTGAAGTCAATGGAGCTACGCCAGTTTACACCAGTGGATCATTTTGCTCATGCGTTCATTAAGGTCTGGTCCTCCGGGATAGGTGCACACTGATTCTGGCTTGATATCTTAGTAGGTTTGGTTGCCCTGACACAACACTGATATTATGTTACTAATTTATTACAGTCTGGAAGGATATTTTTTGAAGCCTACAGGTGCCGTTTGAAATCTTCCCCACCAGGCTCTTCCCACTTGGAAATCATAGACAAACTAACCTGGCAAAATTCAAAACAGACTTAAAAAAACCCGACATTTCAGGACCATACAAAATGAAAATCCAATAAAACCAAATGTAGCCACGTTAACATGATTCCTGCAGAAGAATAAACCCCATTATGACCCAGCATTATGCTCAAACTAGCATTTAATTGGTGTCAAGTATCAGGGGGTAGCCGTGTTAGTCTGTATCCACAAAAATAACGAGGAGTCCGGTGGCACCTTAAAGACTAACAGATTTATTTAGGCATAAGCGTTCATGGGTAAAAACCCCACTTCTTCAGATCCACCGGACTCCTCGTTTAATTGGTAATTCTGTACAAGCTGTGATCTATTTGTAGCCCCATGATATAAATAGAGCACTCTTTCTATGGACAGCTTACAAAATACTTACTAGCAACCAGATTAAAAATGGGTGTCAGGTCAGGTACCAAAAGGCTTAGCAAAAGTAGAAGTAAATACACATTTCAGCTAATGACAATGAAGTTAACATATCCATTGTGCTGTGAGCCCCAATTAATATGTATGTGCAGAACCTGCTTTGGAGCATCATTGAATAGCATGCAAAATGCAGCACTGCATTTTTGCAATTAAATGAAAGATAATAGAATTATAATTGCTGATTGCAGCTTAGCTCCTAAGGGAGAGTTTTTTGGAGCATGGAAGTTTTTGCCTGTCAGCCAGTTGCTAACAATGACCTCTCCAAGATAGTGACTAGAAAAGACAACAATAAAACGGAGAGGAGAATGAATGGCATCCATTCTAACACAGGCTATGTATATTTTCATACAAGATGATGTAGAGTAAAATGCAACATGGACATATAGCGAGCATTCATGCCTGTTACCTGGTTAGAAGACAGGTGAATTGTCTGAAAGTCCTTAGTTTCACACTCTGTAGATCAATTCATACATTTGGTATAAACTGAATGTGCCTCAGTTTCATAGAGTTTAAGGCTAGAAGGGATCATTAGATCATCTAGTCTGAATTTCTATATATCACAGGCTATTAAATTTCACCCAGATACCCCTATGCAAGCTGACAGAGAAAGGTGTAACAAGATCCAATGGCTGGAAGTTGAAGGTGGACAAATTCAGTTTTGAAATATGGCATAAATTTTTAACAGTGAGGGTAATTAACCATTGGAACAACTTACCCGGGATCATGGTGGGTTCTCCATCATTGACAACTTTTAAATAAAGATTGGATGTTTTTCTAAACGATCTGCTGTAGGAATTATTTTGGGGGAGATCTATGGTTTGTGTTATATAGGTCTGGCTTGATAGAAGTAATCAGACATGGGTGAGGCCTTGTTTCTTGGGAGACAGGATTAGGGAGGTAAATGGATCAGCAAGCTGGAAACAGAATGTCTGTGCTAGCTAAGATAGGGGGATCACCCAAGGAACCATTCACAATGGACAAGATAACAATGGATCAGATAGGCCTGGAATGTAAGATGGGGTAGAGAGTAGTCAGATGTGGACAGTGCATGCTACACAGGTATTGGTTCCTATAAAGTAACCAAGCCAATCCCAAAACATGTGATGCAAAGTATAGTAAATGCAATTTAATGTGTAAATGCATAAAGGAAGAGGTTTGCTGTGTAACTGGATGTATGGTACTCCCTGTACCCAGCCCTGCCGCTTGAGCCTGATCAACTCAGGTGTAGTTTGATTATATGCCAATAAAGAAACCTCAGTGATGAGTTCGGGGTCAAGCTGGGTTCCTGGGAACTGTGTGGATAAGGTCTCAGAAGACACCCCTACATACTCTGAGTGAATCAGGGCTCAGATGCTATCCCAACATCTTATACTGGAGGTCAGACTAGATTATCTGAATGGTCCCTTCTGACCTTGGAATCTATGCATCTGTATTGAGGCCAATAACTTTAGTTAGCCTAAAGCATTTCCGTCTTCTGGAGACCAAAATTTTGTGAGCCAGAGGCAGAGAACAGGAGAGACCAAGTGTCACCAATGCCTGAGGGCCCTGAAATGGCAGAGAATTGATTAGGTGAAATGCCCAGATCATCCTAGCAGGCTGACGAGTCTATATGACCCCGCTCACATGTGTTTAAGCTAGCTCTGCAAGATGCCATGGGCAATCAAGAGGAGACAGGTCATTAAAATTGAAGCCAACCTTAAATGTCAGAAGGTGGGTTTTTAACCATCTTCTGAAACTTCTATCACAACAGAATGAACACAGGTGTTGAGAAGATAGATCAAGCCAATACATGACCAAAATGTCTCAAAATACCTATGGGCCTGCTGACTGACTCTTTCACAATATATTTTTGGATCTGTGTACTTTCTGAACTCAAAATGGAATGGAGAGGATCTCCATTTGCATAAAGATGACCTAATCAAACCCCAGTGAAGGATGCCAGTGACTTTAGAAGGGGAGCGGCCCCATTCTGGTTCACCAAAAAACTCCTGAGGAGGAGATCCAAAGGGAAGAATGAGCCAGGCCATCATCTTCCAAAACTGAGGGGAAGAGGAAACCATTGCTTCTAGCCACAGATGCTGTGTTGGCCTCTAGCCGTGTGATGCTGCCGTGCCTGACAAAGAGGACTGTGCTTGCTCCACCCTCCCGATGGGGTAAGAAGTCCAGCAATGTGCAATTTGACATCTATACTCAAGTCACTTATATCAAACCAGCAAGTCCATTAACATTAAACAGGCTGACCAAGAAAACAACTGGCTAATCTTTTCAGCTATGTACCGGCCACTGGAAAACAAATGAAACCCCATGGGCACCACCCTGCATAAGAATCAACCTTTTGCAATGGTTTATTTTTCAGCTTTGATTAGTAGAGGGGCACCTCTACCTCAGTACTCTTGCAATTGTCTTTTTTTTTTTTTTACTGCCTGCAGATAGCTGGTAGCACATGTGTATGGAACCCACAGAATTTATCTGAGAAGAGCATTTCTAGAATACCTCAAACAGCCTTCTTTGTATCAACTATTTAGATGAAAAAGAATATGGATTGGCATCAAGAACTATGTGTTTTGGGGCACTGCTGCCTTCCCAAATTATTAGATCAAGCTTATAAACAAGCTATCTGATTTAATCACTGCAGATTACATTAACGATGATTTGATCTTAACACTTTAAAAATTTTGCTTTGTGTGTATTTTCTAACTTGTTTGCTTAATTTAGTTGATAAAATAGATACACAACTGGAATCCTGTTTAGATCGGATGTTCCCTTCCCCCAAGCATTAGGATTCAGAACTATGGGGAACCCCCGGGCAAATAACAGAGACAACTTTGTGATTCACCTAGTGGTGGTCAGCAGAAGCTGTAGTCTTCACCCGGAGCTGAAGGGGAGACACAGCTAGCAGAGGTTAGTCTAGAGGCAGCACCTAGAAGCATTTCCCTAAGAGATGTTTTGCTTAGCGAGGGCTTGTTTAGAGACGCATCCCCCAGAAGCATTTTATCACAAGCATTTTCCCCTGCAGGGACTGTGCCTAGAGAGACATTGCTTTTCCAGAAAATGTTTCCTCTATTAGAAGGAGTTATGGTATAATAATAATTCTGATGACATTCAAACATGCTTTCTATTTTTTGTTTGATTTTTGAGACATTTCTTGCATAACTCAGCACAGAATAACCCTCACCTTTGGACTATCCTATATAGATTCATAGACTCTAGGACTGGAAGGGACCTCGAGAGGTCATCGAGTCCAGTCCCCTGCCCTCATATACCCCATGCCTCTCCCCTTCCCCTACTGTTGGCCTCTTGGGGTCAAATTCTCTGCTGGTGTAAATTGGTGGAGCTGCATAGGTTTCACTGGAGCTGCGCCAATCAACTCCACAAGAGAATTTGTCCATTAAGTGGGGTTTTTTTTTAGTTTTGGAGTGACTTGCAACACACTGCACACCTCTCGGGGGACGTCTACATAGCCGCGGTGGCAAGTCCCAGACCTTGGGTCATTGCAGTAGAAATAGCGGTGTAGACTTTGTGGCTCAGGCTTCAGATCCCAAGCCACAACACCTACACAGCTGTTTTGAGTGCAGTAGCCCGAGTCCCAGGCTGTCGACCAAGGCCCTGAGACTCACTGCTGCTCACCTCAGTAACATGAGCTCCATGAAATAGAATATCCCTCAGAGAAAATAAGGCTTGTGCTCATAGGTTCACCCTGGAGCACAGGGCCAGACACAGCCTATGCTCAGCTTCAGTTCTGCTCAAACTCCATTTCAGGGGCACATGTGCTGCGTAGTCCTTGTGGTGGCCCTGTTACTGAGGAACTGCAGCCCTGCTCACTGCCCTGCGCTACTGAACCAGCTGATGATCTCCTCCCAAGTATAAGCAGACTTCAAATGGGTCCTCTCCATCTCCCACTGAAATCGGAGGAGTCCCTCCATCGACTTCAATGGAAACTGGATCAGACCTTTGTGCACAGGGCAAAGGGCACCTCAGGGCCCCGTAAGAGCTCTGAAGTCCAAAGATATATGACAAAATTTCCCCTGCTGGGTTTCTTCTTTATTAAGTCCAAAGATACTTGAAATAAAGTCTCTTCCACCTTGACTCAAAGCAGAGTCTCCCTGCCTGTCATCTCTCCCCTCAGGTTCAGAGTTTGCGCCAACCATCGTCTTGGGTCTGTGCTTCTCGGTACTAGCCCCTGTGGCTTGTAGTCTCTCCCCTTGGGTTCAGGGAGTGGCACAGCCCTACTTTCTTGGGGCCTGTGTGTCTGGGCTCTCAGCAGCTCCCTGAGCTGTTTCCTTCAGGAATCCTTCCAGCAGCTCTCTAGGTAGCTTCCTGGGCTGGTACCTCCTCCCTTACCTCACTAGGCTGGTACCAATCCCGCCTGTCTCTTCCCTCAGAACAGGAGAGAACATATACAGCCTTCTTCCCAAAGCTTGTCCTGGTTAGCTGGGATGGAGGGAAGCCCTGCCCTACCCATTCTACAAGGTTTGTGGTCTCAGGCCATTAAGGAAACAGTAGCCTGGGTTTTCCCCAAGCCTTAATTATTCTCCTAGGAGCATCTTCCTCTTTCCCCAACACCTCACTCGGCCTTCCCTGGCTCTTCACCCACTCTAAGAAGTCCCAGGACTTAAATGGACCCACAACAGGACAGGTGTTGACTGACCACTAGTCCTTACTACTGTGGAGGGGAGAGAATCACCTGTTACAGGTACCTTGTGGCACGTTTCTCTTCTTAGCAGAAAAACCACCAGCGGATGCAAGAAGGAGCAGAGCGTACTGTCTCTGTGCCCGGCTACTTGTCTGAGACTTCATCGGTATTCCATGCATTCCCCCAAAATGTAACCAGCAAATGAGAGGAGCAGGTCAGATATTCTGGCTATGAGAGCTCAAAGGGCTTCTAAAAAGGACTTCTTCTGGCATAAGTATTCCTAGCACACGTCATACCGAATTCACATAAACCCTGCTAGACTGGAGACAATACCACTGCATTCCTCACCACCTCTCTGCTAGGAGGGCTGGAAGGTGCTAATCATTACAGCACTGCTGGGGCTTCCTGGCAGCCCAATGCCTTCCATTCCCACCCCCAGTCATCCAGCAACTCCTCCTCCCCATTCCCAGCTTCCCCATCTGAGCTGGGAACAGATCAGCTGCTCCTGGGCCCCAGTACTGCCCCAGGGCTACGACTGAGCCCCTTGAAGAGAGGGCAGTTAACCATCTGAATGCCCATGCATTCCTTGGTCTCTCTGCCAAGCCTGCCAACAAGGGAGCCAGCTGTGACTGTGCTAATGAGACCGAAACATCTGCCCATTGGAAGGGTACATCTTCCCAGCTCAGTTAAACCCAGACTTTAGCCAATGCCAACCCACGGCAGGTCGGTGTGAATTGGGGGCTGAGAAATGGAAGCCTCCATCCTCCATTATTAATCCCCAGATCCAGCCAGATCTGCATGTACTGTATTCCTCAGAAAGAGTGTGGGCTAGATCCAGGCGTTGGGCTTGCCTTGGTGTCCTGTTGCAGCCCCTTTTACCCTGATCTGCCAAAAAGGAAGTGCAAGTGCCACTGAGGAAATAATCTCAGTGCAGAGCTGATGTATGCAGCCCTCCACAGCATCGCTCACAGCCCCCAGCATAACAGTTTGCCAGGGACTGAGAGGGGATGAAGCCAATCATTTAATTTACAGGAGCCGATAGGAAGCCCAGGGAAGGCGGCAGTAAACCAACGCAGACCACAAGGCTCCCCTATTTTACCACTGGGGCCATGCCAGAGCAACCCAAATAACAAGAGGCACAAAGGTTGTGTAAAGACCTTCTTCCTGAGCTGTACCTCCTCTTGAATCAGAATTAGGCCCATTTGACATACAGCTCCTTGGTAGGCACCTGGTATTAGACACATGCACCAGCATTCTCTGCAGTAATCAAAGAAATAATAGACACATAACCAGCAGGGGAACAACACTAACACCCAGAGCAACCAGAACCACCGCTCATAGAGGTTCTGGATCTTTGTCAGAGTGTTGAGTTATTGGTTTGTTTTGATTTTATGTTGTCTTGTGTAACAGGGTGCTGGCTAGGAGAAACAAGCCAGGCTCCTGTTTGCCCTGTTCCAGAGGAAAAAGGGTTAGTTGGGCTGGCTGAGGGGCCACACCCTAATTACCAGAGGGGATCCACCTGCAGGCCTGGGTAGCCAGCCTGCCCTATAAAGCTGGCTAAGAGACTGGAATGGGAGGAGCGTGGGCTCTAGATCTCTGCTGCCTGGGAAGCTAGTAGTCTCCAAGAGTGTTGGTCTCTGTAGGTGGTGGGAAAGGACACAAACAATAAAAGGACACGGGTGCTGCACCTCCGTTGGTCTCTGGGTGTTTTTGGGCCTAGGCCTAAGCCGGCCAGGGCCAGGTTACATCTTGGTTCGGTGGGAGTGGAGGGGCTGGTAGGAGGAAGTTAAGCCCTGTGTGTGCATGCTGGAGTTGTTGCTTGCAGAGCTCCAATAAATCCTTTGATTTCTACAAGCAAATATTACACAACCAACCTCAAAAGATAAATGTAACCACTAGCCCTTGACTATGTTCTAAGCGGGCTGGCCCCATGACTGATACAGGGTAGAGTGTTAAATTAGAGAGGGCCTGTGCTTGCAACTGGACTAGTGGATTCTGTTCCTCTTCAGAATCCCTTCTCTTTGACCATCTACTTGAAGAGACTTCAAGGTCAACACTGTGACTCACAACTCAATCCCAGTGAGCCTCACTACTGCTGTAGCAATCCGGGGACTTTGCTGAGCAAAGAATGCCCAAGATTCATAGTTCTGTGACATGGACAAGTATCCACAAAAACAAGTCAATTGGCAGCTCCAAAGTAACTGGAGTTTGTGCCATAGTTGAGGGTTGAATCTGGGCCTTCAGTGGCTTAGTGCCTGAACTGGATGAGCCGCCTTCTTTGTACAAGCCTTGAAAAAACACCACTCCCCATTTTCTCACTTTCTCTCCTTACTGTACGCAGCCAAACATGAGGCAATTCCAGCTCAAAGGAGCAATTTGGCCAGCATTGGAATCATATGCATGGGCTTTTGTTGCTCTGTAATTGCATTGCTATTTGAAAGAAGTCCAAGTTGAGTACAGGAGCCTGGTCTGTTTCATAAATCAGTTCCGCACCACTTAGATTCAAATTCCATGGTCCTTTCCCATAAAAATGCAGACCAAACCATAAGAACACATCAGTTCTAAATTGTATGCACTAAATCCTCCATTCATTGTGCTGAACGCATTGTTGAAAAGCACTTACTTGCATCAACCTTCTGGTCAAGTAGCTATAACACAGCGATACTGTATTGGGAACACCTGACTCAGTGGGATGTTGGCTCCCCTACTACATATAAAACATTCCATGCAGGAGATGGAGTTCCACCTTTACAGCATTACTAGTGGGGCAGGGAAAGTACTATGAAAATATTTCCACATATTCAGCTAAATGAATATTATACGTGACTTTGCTTCAGCTGTGTTTGTACCACTCTTCACAGTCAACCTAGCAAGCTGGTTTGAATATGGGGCACACCTAGCAAGATGTTCAGTGGGATTTGTGAGGGCTCAGTAGCTCCAGGAGTCACTCGGCACCTTGGAGGATTAAAGCCTGTTCACAGAAAGCACATTTTGAATTGGCAAATGCAAGTCTTCCTAGCCAGAACCAGAGGTCAAAACCAGGTCAGATGACAGAGGTGTCCAATCAAAATGAGCCCAATTTGACATGTTGAAGATGAGATGCTCACACTGGACAGCTCACAGAGTAGCTAAAGATCAAGAACGAGTCACAGGAATTATTTGGCAATTAGTTTTGAACTGTTGGTAGAACTGCTGCCACTGCACCTTTGCCAAAAATTATGTGAGATGTTTCCTAGTGTGGACCAGGTCTTAGAGATGCTTTCAGGGGCAGAAAACTGAGATCCAGATTTTGAACACACTAAAGGTTTGAGGGTGGCGATATCAGGCACTTGAATAAGGAGGCAGTGTTGCCTAGAGGATAAAACACTGGACTGGGGCTCAGGATAGCTGGGCTCTTTGCCTGACTCTTCCACTGGCCTGCTGGATGACATTGGGCAAGTCACCTCCCCTCTATGCCTCAGTTTCTCCATCTGTAGTGTGGAGCGAATGATACTGACCTCCTTTGCAAAGTGCTGGGAGATCTCCTGATGAAAAACGCTGTATAAGAGTTAGGTGTTATTAATGGTAAGGGAGCATTTTAAATCTGGATTCTCCAGATTTCTGGGGTTTAAGAGACAGCCTGATGATTCAGACATTTCTACGCACAAGGCACTAAGGCCAAATAATCTTCTGGCTTTAAGAAGATAATCAATACTAATAAAATGTAGGATGTGTACAGAGAGAAAGTGTAGTGTCACAGGCTACCCTGAGCCCAGGACGGTTGTAGCTGCACTGCCCCAGAAGCAGACTGGAGAACATGCTGTGACAATCACAATTCCTGCCCCGCTTGCTCTTGGGCAAGAGTATTTCATCCCTTCCCATGGGGCAGCTTGCTCCCTGCTGTGCACTTAGCCAGACACTCTGATTGGTGAATAGCAGAGTCTGGGCTCCTCCCACTCCATGGCTTTCTCTGTCCCATCCATCCCCATCTGTTTGCAGGGGTTGGGTAAGAGGGCCTTGCACTTCCCTTTGGGGCAGGAGTCGCAGTTTGAGCAGAGCAGAAGGAATAAGGAAGGACCCTTACTCCTCCGCCCAGCTGAGTGAGGGCTGTGACAATCTGCCCAATACAGCTTGATGTTTCCAAAGCCCTAAGGGCCAGATTCTGGTCTCCTTACTCATGCCGGTTTCATGAACAGTTCCACAGCGAGGTGCTGTCACCTGTCAGTAAAGGGAGCAGAACGAGCCCTGCATTAATTCCTTGTTCTCTCCGGAGCTCCTTGCTTTCATACCATATCTTACTATGGGAAGGTTCTTTTTATAGCAGGCAAGGAACCCAATATAAATATGACAGGGAAAATTACTGCATAGATCAGAGCCTAAAAGAAACTTTTTGTCCCGCATTTAGAGCTTCTTTCCTCCTTTATCTCCACTTTCCCCTATTTCAAGTCCAGTTGGCACCGCTGTGTTTTCCCTTTGTTCTTCCCCACTTGCTTTATATTTTCGACTGATAACAATCTTTGGCCCAGGCACTTGCCCAGGCCAGCCAGTCCCACGTCACGCCAAGCGACAGGAGATTTATAAATCTGCATTAAAGAGAAACATTAATCAGACTTTCCTCTTTGTCTCAAGGTCCTGAGAACTGGCCAAGGTGTCCTACAGCTGACTTGGATTTAAGTGTTACGTATGAATGCTTGGGTATGCTGACCGAAACCATGGCAAAATTAAAGGGACTGTTCAAAATCAGTGCCCTTTCCTTGGGGTCCTAGAGAAGAATGAAATTGCTAAAAGAATTGTAAGTTGTGGAAGGGAGATTTTCATCCCTGAATCTGAACTGCAGCTGATGCATAGCCACAAGAAAGCCAAAGCAGGGGAAATCCTGGGCATTTCTGGTACCTGCAAGGAAATGCAAGTCATCTCACTGTCATCCCAGAGCAAGATAGACAGATAGCCAAATGAACAAACTTGTGATATCCCTCGGCAGGGATACGGTGTTGCAGGGATGGGTGTGTTACAGTTTTTTTTAACCTTAAAAAAAACAACAACAGGCTTTAGGGGCACATTTTTATAATTAGAGAATGGGTGCCTTTGTGCAGGTACATTTGTACACACAGATCAGGCATTTGCTCATGCAAATTGCTAATTGGGCATCTAATACACCATCTGCATGCACAAATAACCTTGTTTGCATCTGTAGTAATTGTAGACATAATTTTAGGTGTTCAAATGCAGAAGCAAAAGTTCATATGGCCTTCAGGGCTTCTATTTTTTTTTTTTTTTTTTAATCAGGTCCTTAAGCTCTTGTGAACAAGAAGACAGACCAAGTCTGGCTAGCTATTAGAAACTTTCTTCACCAGGATATGAGCCAGAATTAACTTGGTTACTGTTCGGATATAGATATTCAGGCCTTTCTATAAAGGCCTAAACTTTAAGAATTTAGGTATATGTTTATCATTTAGCTAGTTATAGAGATATAAAATATAAAATAAAAAAATACTGTCTGTTTGTGTAAGGGCCTTCTCTCACTGTGGTAGGATGACCAGATGAGAGGAAGAAAATATCGGGACACCGGGAGGGCGGGGGCCGAGTGCTGCCGGCCGAGCAAAAAAACAAAAAACTGCCAGCGGAGCAAAATATTGAGACAAATTGCGAAAAATATCGGTTGGGACACGGGACAAACAGCTAAAAATCGGGACGGTCCCCTACACTGTGGCAGTCTGAGGCCCTGTTCTTAAGCTAAGGCCTTTGGCTAAGCAGTGGTAGCAGCCATAAGCTGGAAAGCGTACGGTCACATCCTCACACATTTCAAACCAGTCATATGGAAATAAGGCCATCTGGGGCTGTTAGAAAGGTGATCCCATCTATCACCTCCAGAGAAAGGAAAGAGCCTAGAAGATGTAAAAGGAAATTTAGTTTAATAGTTTTCTGTTTGATAAGAACTCACTTATCAATAGACATAGTTGGGAAACCCTTATGTCTTTATAGATGTAGTTGTGAAATCCTCACTTCTGTATTGTTTTGTCGTTATAGTTCCCACTTTGCTATTGTTTATTTGCATGGTCTCTGTCTGGTTCTGTGATTGTTTCTGTTTGCTGTATAATTAATTTTGCTGGGTGTCAACTAATTAAGGTGGTGGGATACAATTGGTTAGCTAATCATGTTACAGTATGTTAGGATTGGTTAGGTAAATTTCAGTAAAATGATTGGTTAAGGTATAGCTGAGAACATTACTATATAAATTAGGGGCAAACAGGGATTCAAAAATAAGGAAAATAAGGAAAAAGGAACTTGGATTTAAGCTTGCTAAAAGTTCACCCCAATAAACATTGAATTGTTTGCACCTTCGGACTTCGGGTATTGTTGCTCTCTGTTCATGCGAGAAGGACCAGGGAAGTGGGAGGCTGAAGGAATAAGCCCTCCAACAGTTACTTGAAAATCAACTGGGATCTATTAAAATATGAACATAAGTGCCAATAAAGTTCATCCGTTGGTGCTTCTGAATGGAGACTCCAGAATGAGACAGATGTTTCCCAAGCTCATTTTGAAATGATTTGGATAGGAGTTGAATGAGAAGAGCAGGCTTGATTCTGTGCGGAAATAAGACTACAAAAGATGGAAGGGAAATGGGAGGGAGCATGCTTGGAATCCAATGGGGCAATTCCACAGGCTACTTTTTCCTTCAATGGCCAAGAAATGGAAGGAGTGGAATGGGGCGTTATGGGCTGAGCCCCACAGTGTGCTTAGGACCCTGAACAAGACCTCTATAGTTGGTGGGAGTCTTTTCATTGTCTCCAGTAGACTAGGGCTCAGCACCTTGCTAAGACAAAAGAGAAGAGGAGTGAGCTTTGAAATAGCTTCTTTTTCCTTTAGTGTGAGAGACAGGGAGCACCGGCTTTCCAGCCAGTGGGCAGAGTTGAAATAGCCTCCAAGTCTCTAGAATGCTTGTTCCACTCTCTGAATCCCTGTATGGAGCACTCCTTGATGTCATTAGGAGTTTTGCGTGGAGGTCAGAACTAGGGCAGCAAAGAAGAAAAGTGTCTCCCGGAGTAAGCTGCAGAATAGCATTCAGTGCTTTTCTTTCCTTGAAGGCCATTTTGCGGCATTTCTTAGAGCAGCCTGGGTGGGAGAGGGAAAAAAATATATTCTGCAGCGTTGTAATGATTAGTGCCCACCAGCCCTCACCTGGTGTAAGTCCATGTAGCTTCATTGAGCTATGCCCGTTACAGCAGCTGGGGATCTGGCTTGGAACATGTAGTGGCTGGTTTGTATACGTATTTATTTTTTAATCTATAAGTAGTCAGGGAGGGAAAGAGAAATATTTGTAAAGGCCCAAATAACAGTAATGCAGTCATTCCTCTGCCTTTATTTTTTCTTGGGAATGCATTTGTTGCACAACAGATCAATAGCCTCTCTTGAACTGCAATTGATCCTTGAAACATGTTATATGAATGAACAAAGACATTCAAACAAGTTAGAATGCCCAGTAATTGCAACCTAATGAATTATCGCTAGCTCCGCCACATACAATCTATAAATTCCTTCCCCACCATGGGGAATATTTACTTAACTATATTTGATAATCTCAGCATCTTTTACCGTTCCGTTTGAATTCAAAGTTGAAAGAACCTAGTTGTGATATTATTTAGGCATGTTTAGAGCTGGTAAATAACACAGTTTAAGGAGAGAACTCTGTCTGCTACATGCTTTACTATACTATGATCCTGATCCAAAGTCCATTGAGGTTAATGGAAAGACTCCCACCGGATGTACCACTCTTTGGATTGAGCTTTAGGTCTGAAAATATAGAATCAGGTGATGATGGGTAATTGGTTGCCTTCATTTCTTGGCCACCGGTGAGATTACAGCCAGAGTGCTGATGACTACACGTTATCATTTAAAGGATGTCTCTTGGCTTATGTGAAATGAGCTGGTGGTTAAGTCCATTAATGGCTATTAGCCAGGATGGATAAGGAATGGTGTCCCTAGCCTCTGTTTGTCAGAGGGTGGAGATGGATGGCAGGAGAGAGATCACTTGATCATTACCTGTTAGGTTCACTCCCTCTGGGGCACCTGGCATTGGCCACTGTCGGTAGACAGGATACTGGGCTGGATGGACCTTTGGTCTGACCCAGTACGGCCGTTCTTATGTTCTTATGTTGTTCTGAATGGACAGCTGTCCATATTCCAAAAGCCACCCATACTTCCTGGCAGGCTTATTAGTCAGTGTCAGAGGCTAAGGACCGGGTGGGATGGAGACTGCCGACATGCTTACAGGGGGTTGTTTCAAGACAGCACTGAGGAATGCTAGCAGAGTGGCCTTTTAAATGGTTTTTGCTGCCCTTAGTATTAGGATACTATAAATACTAGTTTTATTTCTAAAGCATCTCCTTGCAGAGGAATGTCGGATGCTACTCAACAATAATCCCATAGCTCTCCTGGACCGTGTGGCGTCTGTTTAACCCAGTGGGAGGAATTCCCTCATTCCATCAAGGCCCTCTGCTGGTCTTCCCATGCCTTCTGAATAGGGCTATCCTATTTCAGCAATGAACGTGGCAGGTTTTTGGGTGACCTATTCATTTAGCTAACAAGAAATCAGAAGGCAAATAAGTCACTGACTTCTCTTGTAGCATCCAGCTTTGTCATATGATCAGTTCAGCAGCTTCCAGCTGGTTTCAGGCCACTAAAGAGAGAGTCTGCCTATGTCAATGGGCAACTTTACTGTCCTATGGAGTAAGACATAGCTAGAAATGTGGGCTCCTGCTGGGCTGTCTGATCTTGGTAGGGTCCAGTGTGGTCTTTGAGGAGGATGTCTATGGGATTCTGGATTACCTGAGGCATCACCTCTGTACCTTGCACAACCTGGCTTCTCAAAGCAAATTGGGAAGCTGTGGTGCCTTCATTCATCAATATAAGAAGCTTCCAAGATTGTTCCTCTGAAGCCTACATTCTGAATCAGTGTGAAGTGATGGAAAAAGCTATAAGCACGGCTGAGAGATCTTTCTGTTTAGAATATCAACAGGGTCAATCATCACTGGGCTTTGCAGTCTGTTACCTTCCAATATTAAAGTTCTCAGTCACTTTGACTTCACATATGATACCCCTCTGACAACACTGGCTTTCAATGACAGCAAGGCCTGTATCTATGCTGTGCCAAGAGTCTGAGACCAATCACCAACCTTACTCTACTGCTAATTTGCACATAACTGTGTCGTTGGTGGCATGAGGGAGACTGCACGTGGAATACTTGACCGAACTGCCGCACCTGGGCGACACCATGGCCTTTCAGCTACTAGTATGCATTCTGATCACCTCCATTTGTGAAGGGAAGATGGCAACTCTCCCCATACAAGCTGAGGTCCAGATTCTCTTCATATCTCCTCTTGCTCCTCAAGTCCTTGCCAGCTGCTGACCTGCTTCCAGCCTCTCCCATTTTTAGAGTACCCCGCTGAGCAGGGGTTGGGTTTTTCAGCTCCATGTGCATGAAGCCACCAGGGAAGTAGGTTGAATGTGCATTTGGGGCTTTGGGGGGGGGGGAGGACGCTGCAAACAAAAATGAACCCTTAGCACATTGATGAACGGATTTAGATAGTACAGATGGAATTAAGTCAAACACCAGATCCACCCACTGGGGATTTTGACCATCCAAAATCCAGATCTCAGTTTTGCAACTTGGATCAGTCTCTTGTAATAGGCATAATGGAAAATGCAGACAGGCTGATGTTGTACTAGCAGGTAAGGGACTATTCCAGTACTCATGTATTCAACCACAGACGTGACCCAATAAGCACTGATAATTATATAGCTCCATGATTATTATTAATAACCTATTAAATATGAAAACATGATTTCAGGATCTTAATTGAATGCCACGTGAAAACGGATGTGCATTTGATGGGAGTAATTGGAATGGGAGGAAAACAAAAGGATTCAAAACTATTTAACACTGATTTATTGTAATTATTTTGTCCCTTTGTCTAGACTCTGCTCCTGTTTTCTAAAGTTCTTGTGGTTTTGTATACACATAATGAAGAACATTATTAACTGCTGCACTACACAGCTAATTATGCTTATTTTTGGCACTGTATTGCACTTTAATTAAGAACTGTTTGCATTTTCAGAGCTTGAGATTGCCAAAAGTTTGTCTTTTTAATTAAAAGTAAAAAGCAAACTAAGCTGTTCTGTTAGGAATGCGAAATGAATGAACAGGGAAGGACAGAAGCGAAGTTAAAACCTGGTGAACTTTAGTGCCAATGGCAGAAAATGTAATTAATTATACAACAATTGATTGTTTGCCTCATATAACTGGTTACAAAATTGTTTGCCAAATCGACTGACAAAATAAACTAATCTCTGTTCTCATTCCGCATAATCAATATGATTTTGTAAAACTGAGATATGCACAGGGAGGCCACACCTTTGTGATGGAAGCCAACCAAAGATCATTTCAATAAGCCCTTCCTTATGAGTGAGAAATTGAATTACTACAGGATATTTGCTCTGAAGCAAGAATTCTCTTCCATTTTAGGATGGTTCCTACCAGTTTATTAAAGCTTCACCCATAAGGCCTAATTCAGTGCCCATTGCAGTCAGTGGAAAGATTCCCACTGAATTCAGTGAGCATTGAGTCAGGCCTGCAGGGCTAAGTTGGATAAAATGGCAACAGCATTGCAGTGGGGAGCAAGGAGGCACCTCCCAGGATGGAGCTCCAGCAGATCCTGAGCTCCTGGGAAGGGTAGCCAATATGCCATGGTTAAGCAGGGTTCAGTCCAGCTTCTACGGTCGTCCAGTGCCTCTCACTGAGTGGGATGAAGGGCAGAGCCATAGTTCTACCTTCTGTCTGTCTGTGGTAACTTCTATGGCCCGCTGTTGCCATAGGATCAGAGCTCCTCATGCTCTTTAATGTGTTCATCCTCCCAACACCCCTGTGAGGTAGGGTCTTGCTTTATCACCATTTTAGAGATGGAGAATGGAAGTACGGAGAGGCAAAGTGACTCACCCAAGGTCACAAAGGAAGCCTGTACTGGAACCTGGGTCTCACGGATCCTGATCACTAGACCATCTTTCTTCTCTCCTCCCTTCCCCCATCCCCTTTTCAGAAACTAGCTGAACTAATTTTGCAGAGACCTTATGTTTTCTAGACCTGAGTCAAAGCCCACTGAGGTCATTGGGAAGTCTGCCATTGACTGCAATAGTCATAGCCTCTAAGCACAAGGACTTGTACCATGCACAGTGATACCATGCACAACTGCAGAAGAGGCTCCTAGTCTCTTCTTCCCCCATTGCTCATCCATGTAAGGCAGAGGCACAGTGTGGCCTGTGCCAGGTTACAGATTTCCCAGCATGCTTTAATTCCCTGAAGGGCATCATGTTAGACCCAACTCTGATTTTCCAGGGCTTGGATTTAGATGATCCGGTCATTACTATCTACAACCTATTCCAAACAATGCAAGTAGATTCACTAAGGCCCCTGCTGCCATAACTCGGGACATTTGTCAAAGCAGAAGGGATTGGAGACGCCTGTGGGAAGGAGGTGATGGTGAAGGGAATGCAAAGGCACTAGGTTTGTAAATTGGAGGAAGATTGTGGCTCACAATTAATTACATGATGGCAAGAAAGCAGGAGAATGCAGAGAAAATGCAGGTTGCAAGACTGAACAGGATCCACTGCTGAACATGAGCGGTGCAAAGGGGGAAAATCAGAGCAGCCAAGAAGACCACCAAGGGTTTGAACCGGAATGAAGCCAAGTGTAGAAATTGCTGACTGGCCCTGAGCTGCATGGTAAAGGGTGCACAGGTCACAGGAGGAAAGCCATGGAATACAGGACTCAGTGCTGTCAGAAGAGCTGCTTCAAACTGGCCCAAAGCCGTTAAAATATGGCCCCCAAATAGCAACCCTTTCCTATCACTGCTGTATTGCCTGCCTCCAGCGTATGTGGTTGGAGCATACCAGCAAACTCATTGGCTGTCATACAGCAGCCCTGTTTCCAGGCATTCGTGTTCAGACCGGTAAGTCTGCTCTCTGCACCCCAGCAATGCTTCTGTTTGGGTTAGTCTATCGTCTTGGGTTGCAGATAGCAGCATCCCAGAAAAATAGCTGGTGAAATCATCACATCTGATCCATGTGGATGCAGAGCTGAGGTAAGTGATAGAAATGATGACTTTGCAATGGCGGTGTGTCTTTCGTAGAGACAGGAAGAGCTTGCTGGGATCCGTATATAGAACTATGTGCAAGATCATAGATCATTGCTCCTTCCGTCTTCATGCTAACACTCCAATATCTAGAGAGGCACCTCTCGGCATAATGAAGCTCAGAAATATTCAAGTAACTTGTTTGTATATCTTAAAACACAGTCTGCTGGACAATCTTTTGTAGCCATCTGTAGCTGGTGGAAATTGGCATCAGTGTAGCAAAGTCAGTGCATCCTATGCTGATTTATACCAGTTGATCTGGCCTATCAGTAAGAGACCACTACACAATTCTACATTCCACCGAGAAGCTGATGGGGGTTTTCTGCCTCACCTAGCGTACTGTGGCCTGCATATCAGTGAAGGGAATAAGAAACAGCTGACTTGTGGCTGCACCAGATGCTCCCTTTCTCACACCACTTCTCCCATAATATGGCATGGTCTGAATATCACAAACAATCAGGTAAGTCTCATTTTATTTGGTTCACTCATGTCTGCATTATCTGCTACTAAAGGCTGCAGTGCCTTGGGAATCTAACCCTTAGTTCTTGCTGAGGGTGAACCTGACTTGACCAGGGGACTGTCAGTGAAGTTATATGAATTTTGGTTTATGTGTGCGAAGACAATTTCTGGCATAATCCACTGTGGAAAAATCTTTCATATTAACAATTGACTCACCCTGTCTTCCAGAGGCACTGCAAATGTGCTCCAGGTAATGTAGCCATACCCAGATAGGGAGGCACAAAGTGGTTGAGATAATCAGTATGACAGCTACTGAAATTTGCATAAGAAATCCCATAAACCTAGAAGGACAGTGGGGGGTGCTGAAAAATACCCATATAACTTGGGCTCAGGCGGCTGCCGCTGAGACATTAGGAGCTAGATGTCAAAGATGTTGACACGGGCACTTTTTTAGTGAAGTTCTGTGGCCTGTGTTATGCAGGAGGTCACGGTGGTCCCTCCTTGCCTTAGAATCTGTGACTCTATATCTCAGTATGAACTCATAAAATCATGGATGGGCAGAGTGTGAGGCTCGGGTAAAGAAGCAAGTCTGTGACAGCAGCGAAGCTGCCATGTGGATACAAACTGAAGCAGGCTATTTGGAATGGATGAAGCTGACTTTGCCTCTGTCAAAAATCACAGTTGTAGCCTGGAGAGGCCCTGTAGTAAATGGCATGAAAGAGGAGATGTTAACTCCAGAATCACAGTTAGGCTGCACCTTGGATGTTGAACCACAAATATACTGAGAGGCAGGTGAAATCCTAAATTTTGCTGAATGAAGTCTTTAGGCTGTGTCTTCATGGCGTGTCTGCGGCGTTTAGTCCCGGCCTTGGAGTTAGGCCATATCCACAGGGCTTACCTTCCTGGAGGCAATGGTTTTGTCCTCTTGATCTACTCTGGCCCCAGCTCTTCAGCTGGGCCCCTAAGTAGTTCAGTTCCCCTTCGGAGGTTTATCACTGTCTGAGTGTAGGCCAGTTCCCCAGTGGCCAAAGGGGAGGAAGGGGACCCAGGCCCACCCAATACTCCAGGTCCCAGCCCAGGGACCCTAAGAATAGCAGCCAAGTGCCACCATGTCCCTTTAATTACACTGCTTTCAGTTCCCTGGGCCACTTCCTCATGTCCCCAGCCTTCGCCAAAGCTTCACCCTTACCTCAGGGCTCATCTAAGTTCAGGCCCAGCAGCCATCCAGGAGGTCTTATTTGCTGCCCTGTCCCTGTCAGTACTGAGCTGTCCATGGTGCTGCAGTTCCCTTTGGCCAGCCAGGAGCACCATCGACACTTCTCTAGCTCCAGCAAGGAACTGACTGACTCTGCCTCTGCAGCTCTTTTTATATTGCCCTCCTGAGCCCCAACTGGCTGCTCCCTGTAGCCTCTCTGATTGGCTGCTTCCCCTGCAGCCACTCTAGGCTGCTTGGAGGACTCCTCTACTGCTCCTTTCCTGGGATGGGTGTGTCAGGACACTGAGGCAACCAGCAAGGGCTTAGTGCCCCCCTTCACACTTCACTGTAGAAAAGGTGTGTTCTGAATTCGAGTTTGTTAACATGGGGTAAAATGCTAGTGAAGACCAGGCAGTCTGTAGTGCTCACAGAAGTTAGCAGGTCGAGTTAAAGACTATTGCCTCCAACTCATCCTGCTAACCCAGGTGACAATTACAAACTACCTGGTCTTCACTAGCATTTTACCTCGTGTTAGTTAACTCAAGTTAGCTAACTCAGTTTAAGAACACAACTTTTTTTATATTGAAGACAAAGCCTAAGAAGGTTGTATTGGTCAGAAGACCCAAGCTTAGAAGATTGTTTTTTCCTGGAGGTACTTCAAATCTAAGCCCAGTTATCTGTGTCTGCAAGCTTCCTGTACATTATTTCATGGCTTCAGAATCCAATCGCTCTAAAGCTAAATTATAGTTTATTAAGGAAAGATGCTTGTTCACAGTACATGAATTAGTTCAGTGATACTTATTTATTGCCCTTTTCTACAATCAGAAAATAATAGGTAGAAATAAGATATCTTGGATAATAAATCATTAATTAGTTAAAAGAGGCTACAAAGTGTATAATGGTGGCTCTCAAGATATGGTCCACTGAACTAATTTTCTCCTTATTAACTAACTTTTTCTTTCAACCTTTTTGCTGATGCTTTTAGGACAGAACTGGCTTTCCTGGCACAGAAGTCTTTTAAGGCAAAAGACACAGATGGCCAGATTCTCAGCTAGAGTAAATTGGGATAGTACCATTAATTTGGCCTTCTATTTTCACATAGAAGTGAATGTGTTTACTGTAAACCAAAAACAGTGAATAATCTTCAGTCTTTATAGCCTCTGTATTATATACTAAGAACTACATACTGTAGATGTTGATGTGGTAGATAGTTCTCTGAAAACATCCACTCAATGTACAGCGGCAGTCTAAAAAGCGAACAGAATGTTGGGAATCATTAGGAAAGGGATAAATAAGACAGAAAATATCATGTTGACTCTATATAAATCCATGGTACACCTACATCTTGAATACTGCATGCAGATCTGGTCGCCCAATCTCAAAAAAGATATATTGGAATTGGGAAAGGAATAGAAAGGGCAACAAAAATAATTAGGGATATGGAATAGCTTCCATATGAGCAGAGATTAGGGCTGTCGATTATTGCAGTTAACTCATGTGATTAACTCAAAAAAAGTAATCATGATTAATCACAGTTTTAATCATGCTGTTAAACAATAGAATATCAATTGAAATTTATTAAATATTTTGGATGTTTTTCTACATATTCAAATATATTGTTTTCAATTACAACACAGAATACAAAGTGCATAGTGCTCACTTTATATTTTTTATTACAAATATTTGCACTGTAAAAATGACAAACAAAAGATATAGTATTTTTCAATTCACCTCATACAAGTACTGTAGTGCAATCTCTTTACCATGAAAGTGCAACTTACATAGGTAGATTTTTTTTGTTACCTAACTGCACTCCATAACAAAACAATGTAAAACTTTTGAGCCTACAAGTCAACTCAGTCCTACTTCTTGTTCAGCCAATCGCTAAGAGAAACAAGTTTGTTTACATTTACGGGAGATAATGCTGCCCACTTCTTATTTACAATGGCACCTGAAAATGAGAACAGGCATTCACATGGTACTTTTGTAGCTGGCATTGCAATGTATTTACATGCCAGATATGCTAAACATTCGTATGCCACTTCATGCTTCAACCACCATTCCAGAGGACATGCTTCCATCCTGATGATGCTTGTTAAAAAAATGTGTTA
This sequence comes from Emys orbicularis, assembly GCF_028017835.1. Classification (NCBI taxonomy): domain Eukaryota; kingdom Metazoa; phylum Chordata; order Testudines; family Emydidae; genus Emys; species Emys orbicularis. The sequence goes on along the minus strand of NC_088686.1, from coordinate 5,858,413 downwards.
ATTAAATTTGTGACTGACCTCCTTGGGGGAGAATTGTATGTCTCCTGGTCCATGGTTTTGCCCACATTCTGCCATATATTTTGGGTTAGGATCGTCTCGGATGGCGACCCAGCATATGTTGTTTGATTTAAGAACATTTTCACTGCAGATTTGACAAAACACAAAGAAGGTACCAATGTGAGATTTCTAAAAACAGCTACAGCACTCGATCTACGGTTTAAGAATCTAAAGTGCCTTCCAAAATCTGAGAGGGACAAGGTGTGGAGTATACTTTCAGAAGTCTTAAAAGAGCAACACTCTGATGCAGAAACTACAGAACCCGAACCACCAAAAAAGAAAATGAACCTTCTGTTGGTGGCATCTGACTCAGATGATGAAAATGAACATGCGTTGGTCCACCCTGCTTTGGATCATTATCAAGCAGAATCCATGATCAGCGTGGACACATGTCCTCTGGAATGGTAGTTGAAGCATGAAGGGACATATGAATCTTTAGCACATCTGACAAGAAAACACTTGTGATGCCAGCTACAACAGTGCCATGCAAATGCCTGCTCTCACTTTCAGGTGACATTGTAAACAAGACGTGGGCAGCATTATTTCCTGGAAATGTAAAAAAACTTGTTTGTCTGAGCGATTGGCTGAACAAAAAGTAGGACTAAATGGACTTGTAGGCCTTAAAGTTTTACATTGTTTTATTTTTGAATGTAGTTATTTTTTGTACTTCATTCTACATTTGTAAGTTCAACTTTCATGATAAAGAGATTGCACTACAGTATTTGTATTAGGTGAATTTAAAAATACTATTTCTTTTGTTTTTTACAGTGCAAATATTTTTTGTATTCTGTGTTGTAATTGAAATCAATATATTTGAAAATGTAGAAAACACCAAAATATTTAAAGAAATGGTATTCTATTATTGTTGAACAGCATAATTAATCATGATTAATTTTTTAATTGTGCGATTAATCGCTATTAATTTTTTTAATCGCTTGACAGCCCTAGCAGAGATTAATAAGACTGGAACATTTCAGCTTGGAAAAGAGATGATTAAGGGAGGTATGAGAGAGGGCTATAAAATCATGACTGGTGTGGAGAAAGTAAATAAGGAAGTGTTATTTAATCCTTCTCATACACAAGAACTAGGGTCTCTAAATGAAATTAATAGGCAGTGGGTTTAAAACAAACAAAAGGAAGTATTTCTTCACACAACACACAGTCAACCTGTGGAACTCCTTGCCAGATGATGTTGTAAAGGCCAAGACTATAACAGGGTTCAAAAAAGAACTAGATAAGTTCTTGGAGGATAGGTACATCGATGGCTATTAGCCAGGATGAGCAGGGACGCAAAACCATCCTCTGAAGTGTCCCTAGCCTTTGTTCAGGTGCCTGGAGCCACCAATAGAAAGGGGCGGCACTTCGTCTGTTATTGGGGCGGCACATCCCGGTCTGCAGCGGCACTTTGGCGGCAGCTCAATCACTCCGCTTCAGTCTTCAGTGGCAATTTGGTGGCGGGTCCTTCACTCCCTCTCTCCCTCTTCGGCGGCACTTCGGCAGCAGCTCAATCGGGTTTTTCTTTTTTCTCTTTTTTTTTTCTTTGCCGCTTGGGGTGGCAAAAAAGCTGGAGCCGGCCCTGCCTCTGTTTGCCAGAAGCTGAGAATGGGCAACACAGGATGCATCACATGATGATTTCCTGTTCTGTTCATTCCCTCTGAAACACCTGGCATTGGCCACTGTTGGAAGACAGGACACTGGGTTAGATGGATCTTTAGTCTGACCCTGTATGACTGTTTTTATGTACCGCAAGAGGTTACCATATTGATCACTTTTTCCTTCCCACACAGTTCCAGCCTCCAGTCTGGACATCACCCTTATCTTTATTTATTGTTTCTTCAAGCCTCTTTCTTGCTTTCATTTCTTTTTGCAGCTCCTTGTTGTAATCCCCAGGCCTCTCAATCTGCAATTCCCTCTAATACTTTTCTGTGCTACTAGCCCCATAATCACCTCTCTATAGTATTTCTGCTGCTTGCATATTCCTTAATAACTAGAGCGTCGTGCAAATGTCAAAGAACTTGCAAATAGTTGCTTGATTTGTCGGTATCCATAAACCCCTGGATTGCTTTCTACAAACATTCCTAAGAACACCATTTGGTCTGCCGGTATCTTCAAAGTGTCATGGATCCTCGTGAAAATACACATTCGTATGAGTGTTCACATGGAAAGTGCCCACCCAGCAATGCTGAATGCCCTTTATGGGTTAAGGAGTCATTTAGTCAAACACAGAAGCTGTATCATGTGATTTAGGTGACCAAGCATATGGCATTGTGATTATTCTAAGCAACAGGGTCTATGAATAGTTCCCAACAGGCCTGTAGGCTGAAATATGTTTGTAGACACCATTCATCACCAAATCACTCTGGCTAATGAAAAACATGTGAAAACTGGCAAACAGACATAGGGATAAATCCATGGAAAACATTATTGGCTGAAGATAGTTTTCCAACCTTGATTAAAGACCATACTTCAGTCATTGCCGATGGCAGGAGCTGGCAGTGTTACAGACTGAACAGGCATGAAAACTGATCTCATATCTTACACCTTGTAGGCATTGCCAGACTGGTTCAGCCCCGGGGTCCATCCAACCCAGTACCCTCCCTCTAAAAATGGTCAGTGCCTGCTGTTTCAGAGGAAGGTGCAAGAAACCCCACAATGGGGAATGTTGGGATGCTCTAGCTAACCTCTCTCTAACCCCCACCAATTAGAGGTTGGCTTCTGCCCTGAAGCATGAAGATTGATATCCCTTTGATTGTCCCTTGAGAGACACGCCATGGCAGTCTGAGGCAGCTTGCACTGGGGGGGATGAATAGACAGACCCTCTACTCCCAGTGCTCAGTCTGGCTACTTTCCCAAGCACTTACTTAGTGTTTAAAACATGAACTAGGCACCCCTATGTTGTTAGTGTTCATCACACTCTATTCCTCCCCTATTTGGCCACAAGAGAAAAGGTGGTCTACTGATTGGCACACTAGCCCGGGAGACTGGGGTTTAATTCCTGCCCCGCTGGAGATTTTCTGTCTGATCTTGGGCTAGTCACTGAGGCCTGGATGCACAAAAGGAGTCAGGCATTGTGATGCTCAGTGTCACAACCTCTAACTTTTAGGCAGCTGGAAAACCACTGCAGCTAGGCACCTACACTCCTGCTACAATACATGGGAACAGATAGACGCCCAAGAATGCAATACACAAAGCCGGCACTCTAGCCTAACCTAGCCAATGGTAGAGGGACTGCTAAGACCAGGCTGCAGGGAGGCACCTGCCTCTGCTTCTCATTCACAGCAGGGAATGGAAGTGGGCCTCTAAGCTGTTTTGCAAGAAGTTGGAGGAGGATGTTGGGGTGGTTGTGTCCCCAAGTATAACTTTTAGCTCAGTGGGTAGAGCACTCACCTGGGATGTAGGAGACTGGGGTTCAATTCCCCCCTCTGCCTGAGGGGGAGAAAGGATTTGAAGGTCTCCCACCTCTTAAGAGCGTGCTCTAATCACACTATGGGATATCGTGATGCGGGTCTCCCTCAATCTCTCCCGTTCAAGCTTTGGGTAAAGAAAGAAAGTCACTGGAGTTGGGGGACTTGACCCTTGGTCTGCCATGTGGGTGCCCTAACCACTGCACTACCAAGTCTCTCTCACCCAATGACTATTTAAGTATTTATCCACAGTGGAACAGCCCTCCTCCTCCAGCTGGATTTTGAATGGACTCGATCCAGTAGGCAGCCTCTGAGCTCACCTACCAGATCAGGCCCCTCATATGACTTAGGTGGCTGAATACTCATCTTCCCCCAGTTTGGGAATCACCCTATGGTTTAGGTACAAAATAGGTGTCTCACTGCCTAGAGAAACATGGACACTGAGGGGACTTTTACCCAGAAAATGTAGATGCTGAGTGAGTTCAGGCCCCTCGGTTACGCAGGAGTTTTGTGCATTGCTGTGGAGCCAAAACTTGAACGTAGGTGTCCAAAAAAAGGACTGAGGTGCCTAACTCCTTTAGTGCATCCAGGTCTTAATCTTCCTGGCTGGGATTCACAAAGGCATTTTGGCATCTAACTCCCATTCATTTCAATTCATTTGTGAACCCCACCCTCTGCGCCTGCGTGCCCCATCTGAACAATTGAGTAATAACATTTGCCCTCCTCCCAGGGGGCTTGTGAGGATAAATGCAGTAACGGTTGTGCTCAGATACTCTGGTGATGGGAGATGTGTAGGTACTATAAACAGTCTAATCCTCAACCGGCCTTCCCACTGCATAAACACAAGGCCTGAAACACAGCAGAACACCTACACTTCCTATGCCTGGGGAAGAAGGTAGGAAGAAGACCACCCTTTCAGGGGGACACCTTACACTCCTCTGCACAAAGCCAAACTGCACAGAGATTCTCCAGAGAGAGGTGTGGAAGGGGGTGGTGGTTAAAGACCCTGGGCCCAGCAGAGCTGTATTGTCCCAAAGCACATCTTAGGGACATACCCATTCCTACCCAGGCTGTGGGTGCCCAACCCTGCACCACTGAATTTAATGGGAGTTTTGTCTTTCATTTCATCTGGTAGAGGATCAAGTCCTTGCGGAGACTTCTTCCTGATTGCCCTGCTCCGCACCTTTGGGATGGGAAAGACAATCCTCACAGGCAATGTCTTTTTAAGTCTTCTATGTTCAGAAAAGCAAGGATTAAGCCTATGACTAGCACGAATGGTATCCCATGGATATTGGGTCATGTTGAGGGCATTAGCTTGACCTACAGTATGCTGCAAAAAGAACAATACATTTATGATGTAAGCCACGTAGCACGACATCATGACATAATGAAGAAGAAAATTACATTGACATTCAAGATCCCTGAACTCTTTAACACAGGCTATTCAGCTAGCTAGGAGTAGAGCAAACATTAAAGTGTCTAAAGTGAGAGCAAATCTGCATATCTCCATTTCACTTACTTCTGGAACAGTTTTAGATAGTTCACCAGATTTCTAGATTTATCATCTTCATATTCTTATATTACCCTCTGAAGCTCCAGAAACCAATAGCAACATTTGACAGCCAGTAAATCATATTTATGGGAGCCATTAAAATACTGTATTGGCAGTTAAATCTAGAGCTTGGAATAAATGATGAGAATTTAATGAGGAATCCCGATGGAGCGGCATCTGAGGGATCCAGTCCATTGCTATGGAAGACATAGATTCATATATTCCAAGGGCAAAAGGGACCATTGTGAGCATCTAGTCTGACCTCCTCCATAACACAGGACAAAGAACTTCCCCAAAATAATTCCTAGAGCCAATCCGGATTTAAAAATTGTCCATTGTGGACAATCCACCATCAACTTTGCAAATTGTTCCAATTGTTAATTACCCTCACAGTTAACAATGCACACCTTATCTCCAGGCTGAATTTATCTAGGATCAGCTTTCAGCCACTGGATCATGTCATACCTTGCTCTGCTAGACTGAAGAGGTATTAAATATTGATGCCTCATGTAGATATATAAAGACTGTAATCCAGTCATCCCTTGTTAAACTAAATAGATTGAGCTCCTGGAGTCTGTCACTATAAGGAATGTTTTCTAATCCTTTAATCATTCTCTGGAGATGGGGGTGGTCAGGGACTCCCTCCTCAGGGGGACTGAGTCATCTATCTGCCACCCCGACCGGGAAAACCGAGAAGTCTGCTGCTTGCCAGGAGCTAGGATTCACGATGTGACGGAGAGACTGCCGAGACTCATCAAGCCCTCAGATCGCTACCCCTTCCTGCACCAATGATACTGCCAATTATGACCTTGAGCAGATCACTGCAGACTACGTGGCTCTGGGAAGAAGGATAAACGAGTTTGAGGCGCAAGTGGTGTTCTCGTCCATCCTCCCTGTGGAAGGAAAAGGCCCGGGTAGAGACCGTCAAATCATGGAAGTCAACGAATGGCTACGCAGGTGATGTTGGAGAGAAGGCTTTGGATTCTTTGACCATGGGATGGTGTTCCAATAAGGAGGAGTGCTAGGCAGAGACGGGCTCCACCTAATGAAGAGAGGGAAGAGCATCTTCGCCAGCAGGCTGGCTAACCTAGTGAGGAGGGCTTTAAACTAAGTTTACCGGGGGAAGGAGACCAAAGCCCTGAGGTAAGTGGGGAAGTGGGATACCGGGAGGAAGCACGAGCAGGAGAGTGCAAGAGGGGAGGACACCTGCCTCATACTGAGAAAGCAGGACGATCAGCGAGTTATCTTAAGTGCCTATACACAAATGCAAGAAGCCTGGGAAACAGGCAGGGAGAACTGGAAGTCCTGGCACAGTTAAGGAATTACGATGTGATTGGAATTACAGGGACTTGGTGGGATAAATCACGACTGGAGTACTGTCATGGATGGATATAAACTGTTCAGGAAGGACAGGCAGGGCAGAAAAGGTGGGGGAGTTGTACTGTATGTAAGAGAGCAGTATGACTGCTCAGAGCTCCGGTATGAAACTGCAGAAAAACCTGAGTCTCTGGATTAAGTTTAGAAGTGTGAGTAACAAGGGTGATGTCGTGGTTGGAGTCTGCTATAGACCAGCAGACCAGGGGGATGAGGTGGACGAGGCTTTCTTCCAGCAACTAACATAAGTTACTAGGATCACAGACCCTGGTTCTCATGGGAGACTTCAATCACCCTGATATCAGCAGTGCACAGACAATCCAGGAAGTTTTTGGAAAGTGTAGGAGACAATTTCCTGGTGCAAGTGCTGAAGGAACCAACTAGGGTCAGAGCTCTTCTTGACCTGCTGCTCACAAACAGGGAAGAAGTAGTAGGGGAAGCAAAAGTGGATGGGAACCTGGGAGGCAGTGACCATGAGATGGTTGAGTTCAGGATCCTGACACAAGGAAGAAAGGAGAGCAGCAGAATACAGACCCTGGACTTCAGAAAAGCAGACTTTGACTCCCTCAGGGAACTGATGGGCAGGATCCCCTGGGAGAATAACATGAGGGGGAAAGGAGTCCAGGAGAGCTGGCTATATTTTAAAGAATCCTTATTGAGATTGCAGGAACAAACCATCCCGATGTGTAGAAAGAATAGTAAATATGGCAGGCGACCAGCTTGGCTTAACAGTGAAATCCTTGCTGATCTAAAACACATAAAAAAAGCTTACAAGAAGTGGAAGATTGGACAAACGAGCAGGGAGGAGTATAAAAATATTGCTCAGGCATGCAGGAGTGAAATCAGGAAGGCCAAATCACACTTGGAGTTGCAGCTAGCAAGAGATGTTAAGAGTAACAAGAAGGGTTTCTTCAGGTATGTTAGCAACAAGAAGAAAGTCAAGGAAAGTAAGGGCCCCTTACTGAAGGAGGGAGGCAACCTAGTGACTGAGGATGTGGAAAAAGCTAATGTACTCAATGCTTTTTTTGCCTCTGTCTTCACGAACAAGGTCAGCTCCCAGACTGCTGCACTGGCAGCACAGTATGGGGAGTAGGTGACCAGCCCTCTGTGGAGAAAGCGGTGGTTCAGGACTATTTAGGAAAGCTGGATGAGCACAAGTCCATGGGGCCGGATGCGCTGCATCCGAGGGTGCTAAAGGAGTTGGCGGATGTGATTGTAGAGCCATTGGCCATTATCTTTGAAAATTCATGGAAATCGGGGGAGGTCCCGGATGACTGGAAAAAGGCTAATGTAGTGCCCATCTTTAAAAAAGGGAAGAAGGAGCATCCGGGGAAGTACAGGGCAGTCAGCCTCACCTCAGTCCCTGGAAAAATCATTGAGCAGGTCCTCAAGGAATCAATTCTGAAACACTTAGGCCTGGTCTACACTAGGAGTTTATATCGAATTTAGCGCCGTTACATCGAATTAACCCTGCACCCGTCCACACCACGAAGCTATTTAGTTCGACATAGAGCTCTTTTAAATTCGACTTCTGTACTCCTCGAAAACGAGAGGAGTAGCGCTAAATTCGAAATGGCCATATCGAATTAGGCTAGGTGTGGATGGAAATCGATGGTAATAGCTCCGGGAGCTATCCCACAGTGCACCACTCTGTTGACGCTCTGGACAGCACTTCGAGCTCGGATGCTCTGACCAGCCACACAGGAAAAGCCCCGGGAAAATTTGAATTCCTTTTCCTGTCTGGGCAGTTTGAATCTCATTTTCTGTTTGGACAGCGTGGAGAGCTCAGCAGCAGTGGCAACGATGCAGAGCTCTCCAGCAGAGATGACCGTGCAATCTAATAGAAAGAGGGCCCCAGCATGGACTGATCGGGAAGTCTTGGATCTCATCGCTGTGTGGGGCGATGAGTCCGTGCTTTCAGAGCTGCGCTCCAAAAGAAGGAATGCAAAGATCTACGAGAAGATCTCTAAAGCCATGGCAGAGAGAGGATACAGCCGGGATGCAATGCAGTGCCGCGTGAAAATCAAGGAGCTGAGACAAGGCTACCAAAAAACCAAAGAGGCAAACCGACGCTCCGGATCCCAGCCCCACACATCACGTTTCTACGAGGCACTGCATTCCATCCTAGGTGCGGCCGCCACCACTACCCCACCAGTGACCGTGGACTCCGAGGATGGGATATTGTCCACGGCCGGTTCCTCGTCGGAAATGTTAGCTGACGGGGAAGATGAGGAGGGAAATGAGGAGGACGAGGCAGTCGACAGCGCTTGCACCGCTGATTTCCCCGACAGCCAGGAGCTCTTCATCACCCTTACCGAGATCCCCTACCAACCGTCCACAGCCCTTACCCCGGACACCGAATCAGGGGAAGGATCAAGCAGTGAGTGCTTTAAACATCTAAACATTTCATTTTAACATAACTGGAATATTTATATTGTTAAGAATGGGCTTTTCATTCACTCATTTAAACATAGAAACTTTTATTTATAACAAAACAGGAATAGTAACTATATTAGCAATTTGGTGTTCATGATTTATTTGGCTTAGTCAACTATTTAGTCCTAACTATGTATAAAAAATCAAATGATGTCCAGATATTCATGATTAGGCCACCACAGGACGCTCCACTCTGTAGTCCCTTATGCTGCACTTAAAGGAAAAGACGGTCAATGTGCCCGGGAATGGACAGAGAGTCCTCCTGGGATAGCTCGGCATAGCTCTGCTGGAGGTACCGCTCAAGCATGCGCATCAGGTTCCGCGGCAGGGCGATCTTGTTCGGTCCACCATGGTAACACACGTTCCCACGCCATGAGTCCATTAGGTAGTCCGGGATCATGGCACGGCACAGCATGGCGGCATACGGCCCTGGCCTCTGCATGGTCTCCCGAAGCATCCTTCCCCTCTCGGTCTCCGAGATCCTCATGAGAGTAATATCACACATGACGCCCTGCTTTAAATTAGGGAGGGGAATGTTAGTATTGGGACTGCTTTGCAGCCACGCGGTGGAGGCGGCAGAGGGGCAGCATACAGGGAGCTTTCCCGGGGACAGCCGCGAGGTGGTGGGACAGGGGCAGAGCTCATGCTTCCCTGATTGCTGCCAGCAGAGAGTGGCCTTGCATTCAGTGCGAAAGGAGCCCAGTGCTACTATTACATTTTTAAGCTGCCACAAGTCTACGGCTTACCATGTTTGCCTGCTACAGAGATTCCGGTGTCCTGCCCCGCTTGCCAGATCGGCAGTGCAAGACCCCAGGCACTTTTCGACCTTGTCCTGAGTGCACATGTGATAGGTGCGGTGCATGGGCTTGTTCACAGAGAAATACTATGTTCTTTGTTCACAACTACATTTATGTTTCGGAGGAATTCACTACCTTTTTCTCATTCCCACAGCCACATCTGCGACTGTCTCCCAACCCAGCCTGGCATCACACTCCCAGAGGCTAGCGCAGATTAGGAGAAGGAAGAGGAAGACGCGTGAAGACATGTTTTATGAACTTATGGACTGCTCACGAGAGCAGGCAGCCCAGACGACACAGTGGAGGGAGAACTTGTCACAAATGCACAGAGCAGTCATGGAACGGGAGGAGAGGTGGCACCAGGAGGACCAGCAGGCTACTCAAACCCTGCTTGGACTAATGAGGGAGCAAACGGAGACGCTCCGGCGCCTAGTGGATGTTCTGCAAGACCGGAGGCAGGAGGACAGAGCCCTGCTGCTGTCTATCTCTAACCGCCCTCCCCCGCCACCAAGTCCCACACCCCCCTCACCAAAAGTACAAAGAAGGAGGGGCGGCAAGAGCCGTTAAAACTTTCAGTCGGCCCCTGCACACTGCTGCAGCACTGGAAGGCTCTCGTTCCACAAAGTTTGAAAAGTCCTTTCCTACCCATCTCACACTAGCCCACGTCCAAGTTTCCTCCCCCCCCTTTTCATGTGCGGTTCATAATAAAACATCTGTTTCTGTTAAGTACTGTTTCCGAGAGTGTCTTTTAGAGGGGATTCTGTCTGAAGGGGGGGAAGGGGTTTGTTACTTGGACAGGACCGTCACCTGTAGCAGGCTACAGAGGCGGGGGCAGGTCCAGCATCAGGACACATACACAGTGCAGTCACCAGTTACCCTGGTCAGTCTGGGAGGCGGTTTTCATGTTCTGGGGTGCGAGGGGGTTGATCTGTGACTTTGTGGCGGGGGAGGGCAGTTAGAGATCTTATGCAGCGGTCCTTATCCTGGATCACAGAGCCACGCAGCAGGGGGTCTGTTACCCTCCGCCCCCTGCCAGAAAGTCACTTGGCCGACACATACACGCAGTCCCGCCCAGGACTGCTGGCAGGCTGCGTTGAAACAACCAATCCAGCACTGCGGAGCCTGTCATTCCCGGAGTTTAGAAGCATCATTTGCATCAGAACACTAAACCCGCCCCCCGCCACAGTCTGCGTCCCCGGTTTAAAACATTCCCGCGAAAACAGTAAGAAAGAGAACTTTGTTCATTAACAAAACGGAACAGATTTTATTTGTTGGGAAGGTGGGGAAAGGGGTATGTAACTTGGAAGGATAGTCAACAGTAACTGGGTAAAGAAACGGGGGCAGGTTCAGCATCTGTGTCCACAAAGTAAACAGTCACTGGAGACCCTGCTCAGTCAGGAACCTGGCTTTCAAAGCCTCCCTGATGCACAGCGTGTCCCGCTGGGATCTTCTAATCGCCCGGCTGTCTGGCTGGGCGTAATCAGCAGCCAGGCTATTTGCCTCAACCTCCCACCCCGCCATAAAGGTCTCCCCCTTGCTCTCACACAAATTGTGGAGCACACAGCAAGCAGCTATCACAATGGGGATATTGGTCACGCTGAGATCACAGCGAGTGAGTAGGCTTCTCCATCTCCCCTTGAGACGGCCAAAAGCACACTCCACCACCATTCTGCACTTGCTGAGCCGGTAGTTGAATAGTTCTTTCCCTGAGTCCAGTGCGCCAGTGTAGGGCTTCATGAGCCAGGGCATTAGCGGGTATGCAGGGTCCCCGAGGATGACTGTAGGCATCTCCACATCCCCAACAGTTACTTTGTGGTCCGGGAAGTAAAGACCTTCCTGCAGCCGTCTAAACAGACCAGAGTTCCTGAAAACCCGAGCGTCATGAACCTTGCCAGGCCATCCAACATTGATATTAGTAAAACGTCCCCGATGGTCCACCAGTGCTTGCAGCACCATGGAAAAGTATCCCTTTCGGTTGATGTACTGGCTGGCCTGGTGGTCCGGTCCCAGGATAGGGATGTGAGTCCCATCTATAGCCCCACCGCAGTTTGGGAATCCTATCTCGGCAAAGCCATCTATGATGAGCTCCACGTTTCCCAGGGTCACTACCTTAGATAGCAGTAGCTTGACGATTGCCTTGGCTACTTGCATGACAGCAACCCCCACGGTAGACTTGCCCACACCAAAGTGGTTAGCGACGGACCGGTAGCTGTCTGGCGTTGCAAGCTTCCAGAGGGCTATGGCAACTCGCTTCTGGACAGTCAGGGCTGCCCGCATCCGGGTGTCCTTTCGCTTCAGGGCAGGGGACAGCAACTCACACAGTTCGAGGAAAGTCCCCTTCCGCATGCGAAAGTTGCACAGCCACTGAGATTCATCCCAGACCTGCAGCACTATGCGGTCCCACCATTCCGTGCTTGTTTCACGGGCCCAGAATCGCCGTTCAACAGTATCCACAAGACCCAGTGACAGCGAGATGTCATGGGCGCTGGGTCTCATGTTCTCTGAGAGGTCGGAGCTAGTGTCCGACTTCATGCCGTCACGGTGGTGCCGTAGCCTCCTCTCATGATTTATCTGCAGCTGCCTCTGGTACAGGTGGATGAGAAGCTGCGAGGCGTTGAGAACTGCCACAACTGCAGCGATGGTCGCAGCGGGATCCATGCTCGCACTGCTGTGGCGTCCACGCTGTCAGTAATCAGAAAAGCGCGCGAACTGATTTCCCGCCGGCGCTTTCAGGGAGGGAGGGAGGGATTGACGGACGGATGACGACAGGCGCCCAAAAGCACCCTCGACACATTTTTTTACCCAGAAGGCATTTGGGGCTCGACCCAGAATTCCAATGGGCAGCGGGGACTGTGGGAACTGTGGGATAGCTGCCCACAGTGCACCGCTTCCAATGTCGACGCTTGCCCCGTTAGTGTGGACTCACAAAGTCTCACAAAGTCGAATTACTGTCCTTAGTGTGGACACACATGTTCGACTTTGTAATATCGATTCCACATAGTCGAATTAACTAAAATCGAAGTACTCTCGTAGTGTAGACAAGGCCTTAGAGGAGAGGAAAGTGATCAGGAACAGTCAGCATGGATTCACCAAGGGCAAGTCATGCCTGACTAACCTAATTGCCTTCTATGATCAGATAACTGGCTCTGTGGATGAGGGAAAAGCAGTGGACATGCTATTCATTGAATTAGCAACGCTTTTGATACGGTCTCCCACAGTATTCTTGCCAGCAAGTTAAAGAAGTATGGGCTGGATGAATGGACTATAAGGTGGATAGAAAGTTGGCTAGATCGTCGGGCTCAATGGGTAGTGATCAATGGCCTCATGTTTAGTTGGCAGCCGGTATCAAGCGGAGTGCCCCAAGGGTCGGACCTGGGGCCGGTTTTGTTCAATATCTTCATCAATGATCTGGAGGATGGCGTGGACTGCACTCTCAGCAAGTTTGCAGATGACACTAAACTGGGAGGAGTGGTAGATATGCTGGAGGGTAGGGACAGGATACAGAGGGACCTAGAGAAATTAGAGGATTGGGCCAAAAGAAATCTGATGGGGTTCAACAAGGACAAGTGCAGAGTCCTGCACTTAGGATGGAAGAATCCCATGCACTGCTACAGACTAGGGACCGAGTGGCTAGGCAGCAGTGCTGCAGAAAAGGACCTAGGAGTTACAGTGGATGAGAAGCTGGATATGAGTCAACAGTGTGCCCTTGTTGCCAAGAAGGCTAATGGCATTTTTGGCTGTATAAGTAGGGGCATTGCCAGCAGATCGAGGGACGTGATCATTCCCCTCTATTCGGCCTTGGTGAGGCCTCATCTGGAGTACTGTGTCCAGTTTTGGGCCCCACACTACAAGAAGGCCGTGGAAAAATTGGAAAGAGTCCAGCGGAGGGCAACAAAAATGATTAGGGGGCTGGAGCACATGACTTATGAGGAGAGGCTGAGGGAACTGGGACTGTTTAGTCTGCAGAAGAGAAGAATGAGGGGGGATTTGATAGCTGCTTTCAACTACCTGCAAGGGGGTTCCAAAGAGGATGGATCTAGACTGTTCTCAGTGGTGGCAGATGACAGAACAAGGAGCAATGGTCTCAAGTTGCAGTGGGGGAGGTCTAGGTTGGATATTAGGAAAAAGTTTTTCACTAGGAGGGTGGTGAAGCACTGGAATGGGTTCCCTAGGGAGGTGGTGGAATCTCCTTCCTTAGAGGTTTTTAAGGCCCAGCTTGACAAAGCCCTGGCTGGGATGATTTAGTTGGGGATTGGTCCTGCTTTGAGCAGGGGGTTGAAGTAGATGACCTCCTGAGGTCCCTTCCAACCCTGATATTCTATGATTCTATGATTCTCGTGGCTCTTCTCTTCTCCAGTTGATCAACATCCTTCTTGAATTGTGGGCACCAGAGCTGGACACAGGATTCCAGCAGTGGTGACACCAGTGCCAAATACAGAGGTAACATAACCTCTCTCCTCCTATTTGAGATTCCCCTGTTCATGCATCCCAGGAACACATTAGCCCTTTTGACTACAGCATCACAGTGGGAGCTCCTGTTCAGCTGATTATGCACCACAACCCCCAAGTCTTTTTCAGAGTCCTTGCTTCCCAGGATAGAGCCCCCCTATGCTGTAACTAGGTTTTATCAGTAATAATTTCAGATCCCAGCCTACCTGAGCAGTCCATAGTGTTTTGTATCACACACACATGCTGTAAAATGGAAACACAGATAGGCTGTAAAATGATGGGCATGGTCAATCATTGCATTGGTATTGTTCAATGTCTGCATTATTTGGAAAAGGGAGACAACTTAGTCTTTGAAGGAGAGACAGAGACAAACAGAGAGTTTAGGGTTCTGTTGTGACTTGTAGGCAATGGCCTGTCGTGGGGGCGGGGGATGCAGAAGATATAAACAGGCCTGCTCCTGCTCTCCATAAATGGATGCAGCATATGCTCCATGCACGGCCATCCAGCGCCCCGGGCTGGTACCATGGGCCCATGGTCTGATTCCTCTCCACACTCTCAGGAGTGCCAGCAGGGAGTGGTCTCTGCTGTTTTTTCACTGCTGTCCTTTCTCTCTTCTGCTCTAGTCTGTAGCTGTGGTGCTGCGGGCTTTAGAAACAATCCAATCCCACACAATAATTTACTCAGCCTTTATCTAGGGTATCCATCAATGGCTATTAGCCAGGATGGGCAGGGATGCAAAACCATGCTCTGAAATGTCCCTAGCCTCTGTTTGCCAGAAGCTGGTAATGGGTGACAGGGGATGGATCACTTGATGATTACCTGTTCTGTTCATTCCCGCTGGGGCACCTGGCACTGGCCACTGTCGGAAGACAGGATACTGAGCTAGATGGACCTTTGACTGCTCATATATATCAAACTTCTGCTCAACATTTTACCTGCATTTTACCTGCAGCTGTTTTAGTGATACCAGATAAAGGCAAAAAGCATATCCTCTATGCATGGAGAACTCTGAAAGGCCTACGTATGGGACAGACATATGACTGGAAGGAAACATATCAAGCTCAATCTTCAAACTAGTTAGGTTGTTTGCCCCACTACTCCTGGTAGAAGTCTGTTCCAGAACCCCACTCCTTTGATGGCTAGACACCTTCTAATTTCCAGCCTAAATTTATTCATGGGTGATATATACCTATTTAATCTATTGGTGAATGTTGGCACCAGAACAAATAGCTCTTCTCCCTCCCTGATGTTTACCTCCCAATGTATTTATAGAGAGCAATCAGACCCCTCTCAGCATCTTTTTGCTTGGCTAAACAAGCCAAGCTCTTTTCATTTCTCCTTGTAAGATCGGCTCTTCATTCCCTGACCATCCCAGTAGCCCGTCTCTGCACATGTTCCAGTTAGAATTCCTCTTTATTGAACAGAGGTGACCAGAATTGCACACATGATTCCAAACAGGGTCTTACCAGTGCTTTGTCCAATGGCATTAATAATACCCTATCGCCACAGGCAATGCCTTACCTAATTGGAGTAGGCAGTCATGATAAAATCACGGGTAGACTTGTGCATGCATTTTTGTCTGGGCAAATGCACAGATATAGTACTGAAAATCGTCAGTCCTATCCAGCCATCCCTGTCCGGGAGCTGCCCACATTAATTGGGTTGGTGAGCAAGAGCCTCAGCAGACTTAATGGAGCCTGGGTCTTCTCTTTTCCAGGGTGATAAGTAGCATTATTGAGGTAGTTTATTCTGTATAAACCAAGGGAAGCCTTTTCTAGAGGCACTGCCTGAGCACACCCAGAAACATTAGCAATATAGAAAGCACTTTTTTTGTTTCCTTTCCCATCATTCCATGTTTCTGTTTGCCTCCAATTGCAGATGAGAGAGAAAAGGTAGCTGAAGTAGAGTCTTTTATTGCACCAACTAAGTTGGTGGAAGTGACAAGCCTTCAAACTCCACCTACCTTGTCTCTCTCATATCCTGGGACCAACATGGCCACCTCACCACTGCAAACAACAATCGGAAATAGCAAATTGCTAATATGTTTTTAATTGGCTTTGCTTTGTTCGGCTGCAGCTTGTCCTCGAGTTCTCTCGCAGTAATGCCACTGCAAAATTCAAATGCCTCCCTTGGCCTCATGTAACTATTGACATTTTCCTCATCTGTTCAATTATTAAGTGTGTTCCTGTTGCACAGAACCAAGGTCTCAGACCTTTCATACAATGCATTGACAACCAACGTCTGTTTAATTCTGGCCTAACAAGCAACTCTAGTTTAGATTGGCAGCATCGTCCATCCGTGCCCTAAGCTGAGGGCTCGGCATACTCGAGAAAGCTTTATTACTGTATATCAGTCTCCGAGCTCAATTTAAAAGCATCAAAGCTCACACATTTTACGAGACTGCATATTGTCACTACTAAAATCTCATTTTATCTTTCTAGTTACCTCATTTCGCTGCAGAATAATGTTTGGTGTTAATGACACAGCAATGGTAATAAAATGTCTCTATGATGATTTAATGCACCAACAATTCTCTCCCCACCAGCCTTGTGACTAGTACTCACTATTATGATGGACTGCTCATTCACTTATTAAACATTTATTGTTTCCCCAATAAAAGTAATCTTAGATGTATTCAATTATTAATATAAGTAAGGCACAGCATAGGAAACAGCAGCAATCTAATTTTCCTTTTGCGCATCAATCTCCTCTCTTATTCAACCATCACAGGGGGAAAGAAAAAAAGTCATTTAAGCTGAATGACTGCAAAACATATGAGCCCCACAGCACAGAAGTGAAGTTCTGACCTACGCCTATGCCAGAAAACCAATAGGAAACCCCCACAACTTCAGGAATGTATGATGGAGGAGAGAGAGCTTGAATCTGGCTGGGCTGAAAATTACCAAGAGAGCAGGGGGTAGCTCCCAAGGCCAGTACACCGTTTCCGGCTCTGAGGACGTTCACCTCTCTGCACAACGCCTAGGCATCACTAACCTACTTAAGCACTATTTTGAGTGGAAGTGGGACTTAGAGGCGCAGAGGCTCATTCTCCATTCCTTTTGCACCGGGGTGTGTTTCACTTGGAGGCCAGGAAATGGATGGGGGGGGGGGGGAATTATCGGGACTGTTGTAGCCAAGAAATGGATGCATTCAATTGTTGTTTCTATTGTGTTAGCATATACAGCGCCAATCAGGGACCCATAGTGCAAGGTGCTGTACACAAACATACCCCAGAAAAGGAGTGCCTGCCCTGAAGAGCTTATAATCTAAGTAGAAGAGAGTCAGCATTTGGGTACAACCAACTGATGGGGGCAGAACAAGGTAAGAGGGACACAGTTATGATTAGGGTAATGAACAGAGATCACACAGCACACCAATGGCCTAGGGTTGCTTGCTGTAATGGGGTGGCTGCTTACTGAGCACCCCTTGTGGCCAGGGGTTGCTTTGCAGACCCCCTGTTTGTTCCCTTTTGCGAGCCCCTTTAAGTGCTCCACGCAGTCTCTTTTGTGGCTGACAGCACCTCCGCCCCAGGCTGGTTTAACAATAGATAAGATTCAAACAGTCCTCGGAGTTCTTCATAACAAAGGGTTCGAACAATCCTCAGAAAGTCCCGAAAATAAAGTCCATCACAACCCCTGAAAAGTCCATACTCAGGCCGGGCTCTTCCACCACACACAGAGCTCTTCCTTTTTCTGGTCTGCTCCTCCTGTCGCTGCCAGTCCCAGCCGTCTGTAGCTGGAACCCAGCCCTCTGGCCTTGGCTTCCTTCTCCTTCATTGTCTCTCCTGGTCTGTATATATACTGCCTTTCTCCAGACACCTTCTCCTGATTGGCTGGAAGAGAGGGGACCCTTGTTCCACCCTACACTATGGGGCTCCTGATCACGGGCCCTTAAAGGAACAGTGTCCTGGGGTTTTCCCCCCATCCAACTCCTAATTCCCCAGCACTGCTTTCTCTCCTCTGCTACCAGGCCTTTTTCCGGTCTTTGTTCAATCCAAATCCCTGGAACGGCCTCTTGAGGTCCTCTCTATCCTTAAGAGCATACCCTGTAATGCTTGGGCATTGTGTATATTAGACCTGTTCAAGGCCCAGCCCCTTTGTTTTGTTAGGCACCTGTGTAAATGTGTTTTCCAGTCAATCCACTCCCTTCACATCCCTTGAGTTTTGCTTTGAGATCTGAGTTCAAGTGACGATAAAATCATGGAATGAGGTTCACTCGCAAAGGTCAAAGTCAAGGTTTTGTGCCAAACCCACACAAAATCAGTGTCACCCCCTAGAACGCACAACTGTTTATCGGCCCAAGTCCACCTGAAACTGGCCCAGGATTCCCCATTTACTTCACCATTAATGTGATCCAAGTTTCATCTTTTTTAACCAGGCCGAAAATGTGTCGTTTTGGGTTTCATCGTATATTTTCCATAAAGCATCAGTGTGTATTTGCTTTCGGAAGGGGATTTATACCTATTTGGAAGAACCTGCCAGAATTTAGACATATGTTGGCAAAACAACTCTACATATATGCAACTCCAATTGTATAAAACTATGTGAAAGAGAAATCAATCAGAGAAATCACAGATGCTGAGACGAGTGAAGCTTTAACAAGCTGGGACAGTCACAATTCAACTCTACTTTTAGCACCTCTGGCTAGATTCTGTTCTTGGGGAAATAATTCTTTTCACTCATTTTCATTATTAATTATTTGCATTACAGTAACACCCAGAGACCTCAACCATGATCCGGGCCCCACTGCGCGAGGTACTGTACAGACACATAGTGAGAGACAGTCCCTCACCTCAAAGAGCTTCCAAGCTAAATAACCCCCTATTTTTAAGTCACAGACTCAGGGCTTGTACCTGCAGTTGTTTTTTTGTGCAGTCAGATGTGCTGCACTACGGTATCAACTCTACACAGGCTTACAAAGTCTCTGGGCACAAAACCTAGAGCAATACAGCATCGTTGGACAGGGATTCCCTACCCAATCCGAGTCCGCACCCTGACAGGCCAGCTGAATCACGGTCCCTAGGATCTCTCTTCCACAATCTCTCCCCCTTCCATAAATTAATTTCCATGTGTCAGATAATCACATTTCCATAACACAAACAAACTCAACAGTACAGCAAAAGAACGGGTAGAGAACTACACTGGGGCAGAATGAGAAATGAAGTCTGCCAGAGCTAGCTTTGTTTCTTTCCTGCTACACAGGAAACAGACGGTGGCTTTTCATTTTGACCCCTTCTAGCACTGGGGCTTGCCTTTGCTTTCTCTGCTCTGCACTACTGCGTGCTCACAAGCTTCAAAAATATTTTTCATCCTTTGAGTCGGTTGAATTGGTTTGGACTTTAACCATCTTTTTCCATTTATTCCGGACACTGGCGCCAATCGTTGGGTATGGCCAATTTGTGTTTGGCGTAGGACCTTGGTTAAGTCACGGAAGATACTGCTCAGCATGGGTAAGGGTAGCAGAATTCGGCCCATTGTGCATAAGGAGAGTCGGATGGAGCCTTTTCTTTTTAGTATCGCCCTGCTGCCATTTCAGAAAGATGCAACAGTCGTACTAGCCAAGTGAAATTGAAAACGCCATCATCCTTGAACGCTGCTCTCAGCTGTTGCTGCTGCTCTCGTGTTCCAACTTTGATAAATAAAACAATAATGAGATGATAACAAGTGGGTTGTTGGTAGAGCTTCAAATGGGGAGGTGGGGAAGGTCACTTTTCCCTCTAAAGAAAGATCACGAGGGCGGCCTCTCAGCTGGAATTAAATGAAATATGTGTATCACTTGAAAGGGCCATCATTTTTCAGATGTCTAGTGTATTGTTAGTACAGCTTATCTGCACAAGTAACCCAGACAGAGAGAAGGGCAGAGAAGGAACCCACAGTGCATACCAATGCTGCTCTGAACTCTAACAATGGGGAAAGCGTGTTCTTCCCAACCGGTTGCTTCTCAGGAATGCGGCCTATCCCCAAAGTTCTTCAGTAGAACTGGGTGAATAATTCATAATGACTCATCTAGTCTAGGAATTCCACCTCTCTCTTCTGTTTGCAAACGGTCCAGGAGCAGATTGGCATTCCCCACACATATTTTGTTATTCAAAATGATTCCTTAAATTGCTGCTGGGGGTAATTATTGTCTGGCAGATTGTGCAGAAGCTTTCCGCTGTGAGTTTCCTTGGCTTGCCCACCAGTGTTCCATGACTGGATGAATAGAACTCCACAGTATTATTTGAATGACAGAAGCATCCGGAGGTCCCCACCAAGACGGAAGCTCCCATGTGTTAGGCACCATACAAGCATATCATGGGAGACAGCCCCTGCTCCTGAACAGCTCACTGTATAAATTGCCACGATACACAAAGGGTGGGAGGGAAACTGAGGCACAAAGCAGGGATGTGACTTGCCCAGTATCACAGAGCGAGTCAGTAGCAGAGCTGGGAGGAGAAGCCAGGTTTCCTGACTCCCAGACTAGCACCCTATGCAGTAGACTGTGCAGCCTCCCCTCTTAAAATCACATTTCTGATGTAGGTTTCAGTGCTCCTCAGCAGCAAATGTAAAATTCTCCTATAGCTACATAAAATGCACCGTTTCCATGGCCATCTCTTCTGGTAAACTCACTTGCTAAAATATTCATGGGAAGTGCACACAAAAGGCAGGTAAAGCTAGATTCCACTTCAAAATGCAAATGAATATTCACAGATGAGTTTTCGCAGTAGTCACCTAGCTTTGTGTTTCATGGTCTTGGAATTTCTGCTAAAATCCTGCCCCGGGGGAGGAGCAGCAAAATATTGGAGGATGAAATGACTTTCATGCTTCTCTTCTCTTGTAGGGAGAAATCTGTAGCCAAAAAAGAAATTCCTTATCACTGACTGACTGATAGCACATTTCACAGCACAGTGCTGCCTGGCCTGACAAGAAACAGCCTAATAGTGGCGGGGGGGGGGGAGGAGTTAGGAGTAAAAAATAATCTTATGTTTTTATATTGGGGAAGTATTTTTACTGTTAAACCCAATGAAACCTCAGCTCCCCGAATATGAATCTCCTAGGACTGGACAGTTTTTACATACATAAAACTCCCATAGATTTCGATAGGAATTACACACAGATAAAGGCTGAGGGGTTGGTATGTAGGATTAAATTCTATGGTCCATATCCCTGACCACCCCCCTCCCCATCCTTCCTATGTGCTGCTGAACTAGCCAGCTAGGCATTCTCCTTGCCTGGAATTCTCAGGGGGTGTCATAACCATGAGGATCCCCAGACCAGGTGGTTTTCTGGAGACATGTCAGGAGCAGGAGAGGGAATGGGGTGATGTGATCCCAGCCGGTAGAACAGCCCCAGCGGTGCTGCCAGTTACCAGCTGGTGAAACTGAAAGCAGCTCTGAGATGGTCATATTGGGTCCTGGCTCATCCCAGGATCCAGGGGATGGAAAGGCGGCTTCAGATCTCCTTGACCCCCTCTCCCTTAGTGCCAAGCGAGGCACCAGCAAACCTGAATGTTTAGCTCTATAGCTACCCAGATTCCACCTGAAACGAGCTCGTTTCCACTAATGAGTCCTGAAGCCCTTGGATCATCCTCACCTTGAGGAATCCTTACTCTCGCAAGTGGTTCTGGAAAGCGACTTCCCCCAAAAGGCGAAGGAGAGCAGGGGGGAGTAGGCAGAGCCACATTCCCACTGCCCTGCTGTGTGCGGACGGGCTTGCAGCATCCCTTAAAGGGGTCTCACAAATGACTCTCCTCCCGGCACAAAGCAGGAGCTCTGTCTTGCCTTGCAGGCACCTCCCCCCTGCTCCCACTCTTGTGGGGCAGCTCCACTCCTGCCCTACTGCACAGTTGTGGTGAAGAGCCAAGGCCCGTGTCATATGAATTCCATGGTCATCGCTCGTGCTACGTTTCCTTCCGAATATTTATGATGGCCAGAGAGCTTGGATAATAATGGGGAAGAGCTTTGCCAGCTGTGGCCACGCTTGTAATACACCTGTTGAGGATGATTATTGGCATTTATAGTCGGATCACTTAGGGCCAGATTCTGCCAGCCTTACACTGAGTGGTCCCTTAATTGTGTAAATAGCTCCACTGATGTTAACGGGACTACCCGCAGAGTAACAGATGAGGTGGTGGCATCTGGCCCTGGGAGGTCTGTTCTTATAGTCAGGTACAGGAAATGACAGAGATATTGACGAAAGGCTGGTTTATAAGTACAGATTACAAGAGTGGTACCTGATCTCAGAGCCAGGAAACTGATTTATTTGTGTTTGAGGCTAGTTCTTGAGAGGAGAGAACACGAGAAACATTGATGTTATTGTCGAGAGAAATTCTGATCCAGAACTGTACTATAATTGTTTTAATTTGTGTGAGGCCATCTGGTATTTTTAGACATTTCAGTGTCAGAAAGACACATTCACCCAAACGATTATGCATATGAAATAATGCATGTTTGGGCTGATTTTATCTGCAGTGAAAGTATGGGCATTGGAAAGAAAGAAATCATTTTTCTTGCTCATTATATAAAGTATGGCATTTGTATTATGCAAAATCAACTTCTAGAGATACCAACTGAACAACCACCCCTTGCAAAACTCCCCAGTTTGTTATTTGATTACTTATCTTGTGGTAGCGCCTTCCAGCCCCAGTCAAGGAGCAGAACCCCACTGCGCTCAGGGCTGTACAAGCACAGAATAGCAAGATGGTTCCTACCCCCAAAGAGTTTACAATCTAAGTTTCAGTGCATCTTGACAGGAAAATGGTAATGACCGATGTGCTGCTTGAAATCTAAAGGAAAAGAGTCTGTTCTTAAACAAAAACTCCCGGCATCTGCACACAGCTCTCAGCCAGCCGGAACCCACATGTGAGGCAAAGTGTGTGACAAAGACCCTGAAACTGTGATGCAGGAAACTGAAGAATACTGTGGGGTACCTCTTATTATAGTGTCAATGACCCTGTCTATAGTCTCAGCTTCATGCTTTGGTATTTCTGACGACAGTCATTTTTTTACAATAAAATGCCAGGACAAAGGTCAGGGATGGAATCCTGTCCCCGCTATACTCAGTGGTAAAGTGCCCATTGACTTCAGAGGAGTCAGGATTTCCCTCCGGGTTTGTGTGGAGTATAGGGAGCTTTGCTGCTCAAATGAGTGATGCCCCTCCCAAGTTTGTGACACCTGGGAGCTATGCACCTTCATATCATCCACTAGGGCTTTGCTTACGGGCACGTGACTTGAATACTTTCCCTTCTTTTTTAGGGTGAGATTTTCCGAAGTGCTCCGCATTGTCGCTAACTCCGCTCCCAGGACGTTAATGGCAAAATACCCACTGACATCAGTGGGAGCAGAGCCAGGCTAACCCCGAACACTTTCGAAAATCCCACCCCTAGATTTTAAAGGGAAGGAAAGCAAGTCCCCCAGGATACACATGGCCGGTGTTAGAGTGCAGAAAGGTTCACTTCATACCATGAAAAGTCACTGCACTTGGGAATCTTGTCCTGTGACTACCTCCTTAGGATTCATGGCCTGGCCTGGGTCCCGTATAGGGTTGACCTAATTTCTTTGTGTAGAACATGAGAGTTCTTTTAATCTTATGGTCAGGTGTGGGACGAGATTTCTGGTTCATAAAAAAGTGAAATTCAATCCCAAGGACTATGGTACCATGAAAGTCCCACTTAAATTCCCAAAACAAGATTTAAGCAGAGCACGGGCCTCTGCCCAGGGATGAGGTCCAACCTATGTGCCTTTTTCACTTGGAAGCTGGTGCTTTGACTCCACCTTCTGGCTCCCTGGTCTACATAGCAGAGGTCAGCAGAGGTCCCAGTGCTTCAGATGGTTCCATAGCCCGAGGATGGTCATCAGTCCCGAGGAAGACTGAGTGGGAGCTGTAGTGGCTTTGAGGCAATGGAGAGAGTCCATGCTGTAGATTGGGAGGGAACCGGACATGACCATACATGTTGCTTTGCACAGAGGCCCAACAAATCTGGAGCTAGCCCTGCTGCCAGTTGCTCCCTTTCATTTCTATTCCTATGAAAAACCTCAAACCAGGAGTTTTAGACACTCCCTGGTGTCACTTGACAAACAAACTGCAAACTGCTAAAAGCCGGATGCTTGTCACTGAAAGCGAGTCGGCTTTCTTTTGGTGCATATGAAATGATCACTAGGGTGGCTCATTCACCACGTTTAAGAATTTATCTCAGTGCCAGTGACCCTTCCTTAGCATCTGAGCAGACCGCGTGTGGGAGGGCAAGTACTGAATAAGAGGATGACATGACAGCTCCTTTCCATGGGGAGGGAATGGTCACCTCTCCATTGTGAATTTGTGCAAGTGTGGCAGGGGGCCACACTGCTCTCTCTTCTCTGGGGACACTTGGAATATGATTTACCATCACACTACTTTTACCTGATGTTTCCCTTCCTGCATTTGATCTATTCACATGCCTGGAGGTAACTTTGTTAATCACTCAGAATACTCCCTCTCTCTCCAGTTATATTTCAAACAGCTAGTTCTGATATGTGTAGGTGCTCATGAGAAGAACTGTGGGCCAGAACCTCACCTGATAGAAACTGAATTCATGTAAGATGAAATACATCCTAGAATACTCAAGGAGCTGACTGAGGAGATATCTGAGCCATTAGCAATTATCTCTGAAAAGTCATGGAAGACGGGAGACATTCCAGAAGACTGGAAAAGGACAAATATAGTGCCCATCTATAAAAAGGGAAATAAGGACAACCCAGGGAATTACAGACCAGTCAGCTTAACTTCTGTACCCGGAAAGATAATGGAGCAAATAATTAAGCAATCAGTTTGCAAACATCTAGAAGATAATGAGGTGATAAATAACAGTCAGCATGGATTTGTCAAGAACAAATCATGTCAAACGAACCTGATAGCTTTCTTTGACAGGGTAACAAGCCTTGTGGATAATGGGGAAGTGGTAGATGTGGTATATCTTGACTTTAGTAAGGCTTTTGATACTGTCTCTCATGACCTTCTATGATTCTATGACCTTCTCATAAACAAACTAGGGAAATGCAACCTACATGGAGCTACTATAAGGTGGGTGCATAACTGGTTGAAAAATTATATATATATATATGGAGATATACCTATCTCATAGAACTGGAAGGGACCCTGAAAGGTCATCAAGTCCAGCCCCCTGCCTTCACTAGCAGGTCCAAGTACTGATTTTGCCCCAGATCCCTCTAAGTGGCCCCCTCAAGGATTGAATTCACAATCCTGGGTTTAGCAGGCCAATGCTCAAACCACTGAGCTATCCCTCCCTCCGTGCTGATTAGGCCTCAACTGGGGTATTGTGTCCATTTCTGGGTGCCACATTTCAGGAAAGATGTGGACAAATTGGAGAAAGTCCAGAGAAGAGCAACAAAAATTATTAAAGGTCTAGAAAACATGACCGATGAGGGAAGTTTGAAAAAATTGGGTTTGTTTAGTCTGGAGAAGAAAAGACTGAGAGGGGACATGAAAACAGTTTTCAAGTACATAAAAGGTTGTTACAAGGAGGAGGGAGAAAAATTTTTCTTCTTAACCTCTGAGGATAGGACAAGAAGCAATGGGCTTAAATTGCAGCAAGGGCGGTTTTGGTTGGACATTAGGAAAAACTTCCTAACTGTCAGAGTGGTTAAGCACTGGAATAAATTGCCCAGGGTGGTTGTAGTTACCTCCTTTAATGCCAATCCGCTTACAGGTTTTGATGGACAGGTCTGGGTTCTTTTGGATCCCACCCACTCAGCAGGGTGTATCTTTTTTCTTTTTTTCCTATGAAATTATTTGGCGGTGCCTCCACCCCCCTTGCTCCTTCCTGGCAGGGTCACCAGGGCAGCTTGGGTGCAAAATTCTAACTACAGAGTAATCCCCACTTACTTGCCAGATAGTTGGAGACTTCCAAGAAATAACACAAACACATAAAAATATATTCAACACAATAATTATATTAAACAGGAGACAAATACAACATAACAGGGTGAAACACTATTTTTAGGGTCACCGGTGCCCACACTGAAAATACCTGTGACTTGATGTAACACGTGTAAAATTAGTGTCCTGTTGGTACGCGTACTTTGCTGGGGCCCTTGAAGACCTATAAAATTCTTCTCTGCAGGGGTTTAGCAGTGTGGCTGACTGGGTTCAGTACAGCCCAAAGGACTCACAAGTGGGAAGGAGGTGGTAAATCCCTCCACAAGTGTAATATGCAGCAGGTTATAAAATCCCCAAACCCTCACTCCCTGGCTTGAGGACACAGTACAGGGAGTAGGGGGTCCCCAAAACAAATTCCCTGACTAACTAAAAGATGGTGCACTCACAAACTCCATGAATGATCCTCAGATTCAAAGATGACACTGGACTCCTCGGTCACTGCAGAGGGGCTGCTGTCTGCTGGCAGGGATCCTCCTCAAGCAGGAATCAGGCTGCGTTGGTCCCAGGATTTCCCCTCACCACAAAGGGGTGCAGGGCTCAAGGTGTAGATTATACAACTACACTGACATCCAAACTGTTGCCTCCTAGCCCAGCCTCCAGTCACACACTCCGCAGGCAGCAGCCCTGGACTAGCAGCCAGAGCAGAGCTGACCATGTGGTGACTGGTCTCCCCTAGGGAGCTGGAGGACGAACTCAGCCTGGCTGGGGAAATTTCCCAGCAAACACTACAAACTGGGAGTCATCAGTGGAGAGGGAAAAGCCCAGCTGAGGGATCTGCTGTCAGGTCCCTAGAGGCCAGTTCTCAGGGGGAACCCTGCCTGCAGGCCTGGGACTCCCCAGCTCCCCACACAGCCAGTCCTGCCCTTGCCCTGGCTGGCTCCAGACTGACTCCAAAATGGCTTCTCCCCTCTCCTGAACTCCCTAGGAGGGGCATCTCACTCCCTATTGGTTGCCAGGCAGACTCTGAGTCTGCCTTGGCTCCCCCTGAGCTGCCAGCAGACAGAGCCCCAGGAATCTAGGTAATCTCCTTGGGGGTTATACAGGAATGGTCCAGATAATACTTAGTCCTGCCTTGAGTGCAGGGGACTGGACTGGATGACCTCTTAAGGTCCCTTCCAGTTCTATGATTCTATGATTCTATGATTCTATTATTTACTTCTGGATATAACAGGCATTCTTAAGTTCAAGAGCTTTGCTGATTTATACCAGCTGAGACTCTGGCCCAGAATCTTTAGAGTTAAGAAATCAGAGCAGCTTTGTTTGTTTATTTTGTCACCTTTAGATTCATTGACAAATCGGTGGCTGCTTACATAACTGCCCTTCACCAGTAAGTCAGTCCCATAAAGCATGACTGAATACAATCAAATATAATGATTTCTACAATACAATGTGCATAGTCCTATAACACAAGATTTTATTTGTGATTTGAAAGAAGTGTGGCTTTGCATCGATTATAAATCGATCGTGAGCCTTGTGATTTTGAGCAAATACTAGTAAAATGCAACTTGTAGAAATGTGTGTTGTACAGAAGATCCAGAACGGCCAAAAGAACTGAAGAAATGTATCAAGTATCAGAGGGGTAGCTGTGTTAGTCTGGATCTGTAAAAAGGACTCATGTCTGACGAAGTGAGTATTCACCCACGAAAGCTTATGCTCCAATACATCTGTTAGTCTTAAAGGTGCCACAGGACTCTCTGTTGCTTTTTGAAGAAATGTATGGTTCCGTTTGAGTGAGTTCAGACCTGGAAAACTTTTGGTATCTTTCTATCTTAAACCATCCGCGCAAACAGATATTATAATTGACCAATCTGTGGGTGAGATTGGACAACCCTGACTCTTGCTGGTGAGCGCTTGCCTTCTTTGGGGCTAGTGGTGTGTCGAAGTGCTCACCTATATGAGTAAGGGTTATGCACTCTGGCCAAGCAGTATTACCTAGGGTAATGAATATAAACAGAGTGTGGTGATTTCTAGGAAGAAGGGAAATGAGAATAGAAGAAAAACTAACTCTGGGTTAGATGGTCACAGCCCTTGTCTCATAACTCAGGGAACTAAAAAGGCATGTGGAGAGTAAACCATAGTTTGACTCCAGCCATGATGGGAAGACCAGGAGCTACTCACCCAATATGCCCCACTGCAAGCAAGTGGGTGGGATGTGGGCAGAGGGATCTTGGGAGTGGGGAGAGCTCTGGCTCCCAAGGATGGTTAAGGGGAGCATAAAGCTCCAAGATTCAAAGCAAGGACAAGCAGCCATGATATTGTGTCTACACTAGACCCTTCGCTAATGATTGCAAGGTTAGATGCACCAGTTTAAATGTGTCCACTGGTGTCCTGACCATTGTGTTGTCTAACTCTTCTCAGAGCAGCTCTAGGTGACTCAGAGTGGTCAAAAATGACAGATTTTTCTTTAAAATTTTGAATTTTTATTGCGTTTTTTTTAAATTCATGCATTTAATTTTTTTTATTGGAAATATCAAAAATGGTTTTCAATAAATGAAAATAATCTAGAACCATTTGGATTATATTTTCAGTCAATATTTTGAAAACAAATACACCTCTACCTCGCTATAACGCTGTCCTCGGGAGCCAAAAAATCGTACCACGTTATAGGTGAAACCGCGTTATATTGAACTTGCTTTGATCCGCCGGAGTGCGCAGCCCGCCCCCCCGGAGCACTGCTTTACCGCGTTATATCCGAATTTGTGTTATATCGGGTAGCGTTATATCGAGGTAGAGGTGTATCCACAAAGGCATGGGATTTTTCTTGAAAAATATCAGCAATGATGACATTTTTGTTTTGGTTTTTTTGTGGTGGAAAATGTTGATTTTGGAAAAAGGCCATTTTTCATTGAAAAAAACCTTTTAGTTTGGAATGTTGTGACCAGTTCTAGACACTACAATTTAAATGCCAGAAGCTGCTGGTACATCTTTCCTACCCAAGCGCTGAAGCTGCAATAGTGACAAAGCTTGAAGACAGGAAAAGACTCGTGTGGACAAGCCAAAGATTTGCTCTGTTTCAAAAGAGAAGCCAAGTTGTCATTCAGGAGTAAATGCGTGTGTATCCCACTGTTCAGGGTGTTATGCATTCTCCTTCTGTGCCCAATCCACAGAAGGCAGGACTCTCTTTTCATTTGGGAGACTTGTTCTTCAGTTCAACTGATAGCAACTCACACTTTTAGCTCTAGGGATCCCTGGGTTCAGTCCCCAGTGTGCCAGCCGAGAAGGTGGCTGCATTAGTGCGGAGGCCTTTTAGTGTTTAAAAAATATGTCACTCTTCATTGTGTTTGCAGACAGAAAACTTGATTGCTGATTCTTTCTAATTTTAATGCAGAAAGGGTTATATTGACAATATACTGGAGGTAGCTTTGGAAGGTATTTTTTTGCAACGCACCAAAGCACGTAATAGAACATTAAGGAAATCGGAGATGAAAAATACCATTTGAATCATCTAATCCATACCTCTGACAATGCAGGACTGTTCCAGGCCGTATATTCTTTTAATGTCCCATGTCCCGGTGGTCCTACCACCTAAGACTATTTCACAGTCTAATCCATTTCATCATCAGGAAGCTTTTCCAGGGAGCCTGAGTTTTCCTTTTGTCCATTTTAACTCCTGGAGCTGTGAGAGTCCTTCCAAGGTCAGCTCAAAACGGGTTCACCCATCTTTGGTGAATGCTGATTTACAAGGACTTCACAGACCCAAGAGATCAAAAAGGGTTGTGCTTCTTCAGGCATCTCATCACAATCCTCTAGGCAAGGTACAGAGATTTACACCCATATCTCACACTAGTTGGCTGCTTTGACAGAACAGAAAGTGGGATTACACAGCAGAATTCTGATCTCAGGTAAATAAATTTTCTCCTATAAATATAGGCTATAATCCTTCAGTTAGCTATAATCACAATTACTGTGCTGTTCTGCATTGTTTATTTACTTATTTATTTAATGGCAGACTGATTTAAAATGAATCTCAGAGATTCATTGAAAGCTATTGATTCCTTAGGGAACTAGATTTGACAGTGCAAAGTTAAGAGAGGAAGAAAGCAAAAAAAGAACCGCACACGAATGATCGAATGATGCTCATTAAGGCGTTCAGTACACTTCTCTAAGGAACTCAGGTACTGTGATGAGGAGGAATCTACAAGAACCAGAGTAGGAAGGTACAGAACAGATACCTGATTTGACAGCCTGAATGGAAAAGTGAATAGGCGGCACTGGGCAAATAGATATATGATGAATTCATAGAATTATAGAATCATAGAAGATTAGGGTTCAAAGAAACTTCAGGAGGTCATCTAGTCCAACCCCCTGCTCAAAGCAGGACCAACACCAACTAAATCATCCCAGCCGGGCTTTGTCAAGCAGGGCCTTAAAAACTTCTAAGGAAGGAGATTCCAATACCTCCCTAGGTAACCCATTCCAGTGCTTCACCACCCTCCTAGTGAAAAAGTTTTTCCTAATATCCAACCTAAACCTCCCCCACTGCAACTTGAGACCATTGCTCCTTGTTCTGTCATCTGCCACCACTGAGAACAGTCTAGATCCATCCTCTTTGGAATTCCCTTTGGGTAGTTGAAAGCAGCTATCAAATCCACCCTCATTCTTCTCTTCTGCAGACTAAATAACCCCAGTTCCCTCAGCCTCTCCTCATAAGTCATGTGCCCCCTAATCATTTTTGTTCCCCTCAGCTGGACTCTCTCCAATTTGTCCACATCCTTTCTGTAGTAGAGGGCCCAAAACTGGACGCAATACTCCAGATGTGGCCTCACCAGTGCCGAATAGAGGGGAATAATCACTTCCCTCGATCTGCTGGCAATGCTCCTACTAATGCAGCCCAATATGCCATTAGCCTTCTTGGCAAGAAGGGCACACTGTTGACTCATAACCAGCTTCTCATCCACTGTAATCCCCAGGTTCTTTTCTACAGAACTGCTGCTTAGCCAGTCGATCCTCAGCCTGTAGCAGTGCATGGGATTCTTCTGTCCTAAGTGCAGGAATCTGCACTTGTCCTTGTTGAACCTCATCAGGTTTCTTTTGGCCCAATCCTCCAATTTGTTTAGGTCACTCTGTATCCTATCCCTACCTTCCAGCGTATCTACCACTCCTCCCAGATTAGTGTCATCCGCAAACTTGCTGAGGGTGCAATCCATCCCATCATCCAAATCATTAATGAAGATGTTGAACAAAAACTGCCCCAGGACAGACCCCTGGCGTACTCCACTTGATACCGTCTGCCAACTAGACATCGAGCCTTTGATCACTACCCACTGAGCCCAACGATCTACCCAGCTTTCTAGCCACCTTATAGTCCATTCATCCAATCCATACTTTTTTAACTTGCTGGCACAAATACTGTGGGAGACCGTATCAAAAGCTTTGCTAAAGTCAAGATATATCACATCCACTGCTTTCCCCATATCCACAGAGCCAGTTATCTCATCATAAAAGGCAATCAGGTTGGTCAGGCATGACTTGCCCTTGGTGAATCCATGTCGACTGTTTCTGATCACCTTCCTCTCCTCCAAGTGCTTCAAAATTAGCAAGCCACATGCTGCCATGGCTAGGACCTGGCAGATGTAAGAGCACACTGGAGCTAAATTGTAAAGTAAGTTCCTGAGGAACACTGACATTAGAGTCTGTAACAGATTATATTTCGCCAGCTGAGTGAAATGAATTAAGACAACATTTTAAAGCCATTTTAATTAAAAAAAAAAAAAAGCTTCCGTTGTATTTTGATTAGTATTAATCATTTCTGTATGTGGCCCCAGAGCTTTAGATGGGCGCATTTTAAATAAATAAATTAACTGAATTAGATCCATCTATCAGTTTTAAATATAGGTCCCAGAAACATGGCCACGGGATCATCTGCTCACTGCACACTCCGGTGTGCTAACATAGACAGAGCACGCGTATTTCTGCTGCCTATGTGGCACCCCAAGTTGAGGGCTTTTTCCATGTATTGACTTTGTATTAACAAAAGGGAAGGCTGGCGCACAGCCTAGCCCATTCGCCCTTATCTGGGGAGGAGCACTAAGATCTGACCCCCCAGTTCTGATGTTTGGATCCAGGGGGTTGTTTTTTGGATCCATCATATGGCACCAGATCTAGATTGGGATTCCAATCTCCCTGCATGGTTGTAGGAGTTAGGATTCGGGCTTTTGGTTTGTGCCCATCTCAGCAATGAGTAATTTCTTTTTTAGTGTCGTGAGTAGGTAATGCTGAATAAATATCCATGACATGCCAAGATGTTCTTGGTTGCTAGTATTACCATGATAAATGATCGTATCAAACTCCCAAAGAACTTTCCCAGTTAATTATGTGATCTCCTACTGTAATAGTTCCAGCAGCTGTCAAAAGCAAATATAAAAGGTTTTTTAAACTACCTTTTTAAAGACTGAAAAGCATTTTCCAGGATTTAAGAGTCCTTCCAACTCAATTATGGCATTGAAATGCAGTGGCAGGCACTCTCTCTTCTCTCTAACTATCTCTTCACAAGGATAAAAACATCCATCTATAGCTAATCACTCATCAACTTGCATAGTAAACTCTTCCCAGACATGTTCTTTGCGATACCATGTTCAATGTGAATGCAAACTAAGAGTGAAACAGGAACCTTCACATTCTCCTCTGTGTTTCCAGTAGGAAGAGTATACGGTTCCCTAAGCTGCAAAGGAGCCTAAGGCCAGATCCTGCAATGCATTTGAGGATGTGCAAAACTTTCGTCAAGAGAACTCAACTGGGCAATCCATGCACAGGTGCTTAGGTGCTTTTCTGGACTGGGGCCCCAATCCCTGAGGAATAAACCATGTACACAGGAGATGTGATTGTACCTACAGAACTGTGCCTCCACTATGCAAGAATCATCGCACCCTGTTTTATTATTATTCATTACCATACCGCCTGGCAGCCCTAGTCATGGATCAGGATCCCATTGTACTAGACGCTGTACAGACAGAACAAAAAGACACTCCCTGCCCCAAAGAGCATCCAATCTAAGTATAAGATAAGAGACAACAGATGGATACAGACAGAACAATGGGGGGGGGGTTACAAGGAAATAATAAGACAGAGAGGAGAGGAAATCTGCCCGCAGTAGGTACAGACATCTTGTGGCAAGCCAGCGGCCTGCTGGGAGAAGGTTATTATTTTTCCCCTTCTTCCTCTCTCTCTTTTCAGCTTCGAGGGCAAGGTGTTTCTCCTCGAAGCAGGCCACTGCCTGATGGAGTATATGGTGCCATTGGGGTCGGTTGGTGGCTTGCTCTTCCCAGCTTGTGATGTCCACATCAGTTTTCTTAAGATACGTTTTCAGTGTGTCTCTGTAGCATTTCCTCTGACCACCACGGGATCTCTGATCATGGTTGAGCTGAGAGTAGAGGACTTTTTCTGGGAGGTGAGAGTCTGGCATTCGCCCACGATGTCCAGCCCAGCAACGTTGGTGCTTGAGGATCATTGCTTCAATGCTGGTGACATTAGCTTCAGTGAGGATGCTGGCGTTAGTGCAGTGATCTTCCCACTTGACACGAAGGATCTTCTGGAGGCATCGTTGGTGATACCTCTCCAAACTGTTGAGGTGTTGTCGTTAGGTCACCCAGGTTTCGCATCCATAGAGGAGTGTAGGAACAACAATTATCTTATAGACCTGAATTTTGGTGTCCTCCCGTAGGTCACGGTCCATGAAAATGCATCGGAGCAATTTCCCAAAGGAAGTACTTGTGCACTGGATCCTGTGCTGGATCTCACTGTTGATTTTTGCATTTTGAGAAAGTTGGCTACCGAGGTAGCAAAAGTGTTCAGCTGTCTCCAGAGTCTGACCCTCGATGGTGATTTGTGGTGGGTCATATGCAAGTCCTGAAGCAGGTTGATTGAGCACTTTAGTCTTCTCAACATTGAATGAGAGTCCTAGGCTTCAGTAAGCTTGTGTAAGAAAATCCAGTATGGACTAAAGGTCATTCTTAATTTGCACGAGGATGACACAATCATCAGCATACTGAAGATCAGTAATGGATCCCCTGAAGACTTTAGACTTCGAGCGGAGACGTCGAAGATTAAAGAGCTGCCCATCCATTATATATTGAATGTCAAGTCCATTGGGGAGATGATCTTTAACGAGAACCAAAATGACTGCTAAATAGATGGAAAACAGCGTTGGGGCAACAACGCATCCTTGCTTAACCCCAGTTTTGATGACGAAAGGTTCCATCTCAAGGCCATTACAGAGAACCGTGGCAGTCATCTGATCATGGAGAAGCCTTAGCACCTTACTAAATTTTGGAGGGCAGCCAAATCTGGCCTGAACCTTCCACAGGGCTTCGCGATTGACAGAGTCAAAGGCCTTTGTCAAATCAATGAAAGCCATGTACAAGTCCTGATTTTGCTCCTGAGATTTTTCCTGGATTTGTCGAGCAACGAAGACCATGTCGGTTGTCTGGCGGGATAGTCTAAAACCCCACTGAGATTCCGGAAATATTTCCTCAGAAAGGGGAAGTAATCGGTTTAAGAGGATACCGACAAGAATTTTCCCTGCTGTAGCTAGCAAGGCAATGGCTCGATATTTTCCACTCTCTGACGTATCTCCTTTCTTAAAGATTGTAACAATGTTAGCATTTCTCAAGTCTTCTGGAATCTTCTCATTATACCAGATATGAAACTCTTGACAGAGTTTTGACCAACATTCCCAACGAGGACAAGTTCATTCTCCTCAGAGATTTTAATGCTAGAGTCCGTCAGGAGTCAGATCTCTGGAACGGAAAAGAAGGAGTAGGAATGGCTAACTCCAACGGCATCCTCCTCCTGAGAAAATGCATAGAAGATGACCTGATCATCACAAACACCCTCTTTAGACAAACTGAGAAGTATAAAATCACCTGGAGACACCCTCGCTCCAGGCACTGGCACCTGCTTGAGTATGTTATTGTTAGAGCTCGAGATTGGAAGGATGTCCGCATACGAGGGCCATGCATGGAACCGATGACTGTTGGACAGACCATCACCTTGTTAGATCAATCATGAATTTCCAGATCACCTCCAGGCATCGCAAGCAGGCAAAATCAGTATGAAAGAAATTCAACATCAAGTCCCTTGAAGATATAGTGATTCGGGAGAAACTTCAGCAGTGTCTCCAAGAGAAGTTTGTCACTATGCCTACAGCTGATGATGATAATGAAAATCTCTGGAAGGGATTAAAGACAGCCATTCTCTCGGCATGTGCTGAGTCCATTGGCTATGTCACCAAGATTGGTTTGATGAGAACGATGCTGAGATTCAGGGCTTGCTTGACCAGAAAAGAAAAGCTCATTGCATGTGGCAAAATGACATATCACATCAGCAGAAGAAAGAGTCATACAAGCAACTCAAGGCTGAAACCCAAAGGAAAATCCGTGACATCAAAAATAAGTGGTGGCAAAAAAAGGCCAAGAAGATTGAGCTTTATGCTGATAAACATGACATGAGGAGTTTCTTTCAGGCAATAAGGGCCATTTATGGCCCATGATCCCATGGACCCACACCACTCTGAGCCCAAGACGGGTCAACGTATTTTAAGGACAGCAAAGCCAGCAAAGCCAGATGGAAGGAGCATTTTGAGCAACTCCTGAACCGTGAGTCAATTGTCTCTGATGCCACCATCTAATCTATACCTCAACGACATGAAAGATAATCTCTTGTTGACCCCCCCGACCCTCGAAGAAGTAACACGAGTCATTATGCAAACTAAGAACAATAAGGAAGCAGAGCCAGATGGCAAATCAGCTGAAAGTCTACATGTTTGGAAGTGATGAACTGGTAGGGAAGCTCCACAAACTCATCAATATGCTCTGCTAAAATGACACTGGGAGTAGCATTGACCTTTTCCTTCTAAAACATGGTTTTAAAACATTTTTAATTAGGATTATTTTGCACTTGAATTTGAATTATTCACTCACCATCTTTACACCTTTCTTAGCTTTATTTATAGAAAGTGTTTTAGGCAAAAGAATGATGTTCCCACCTGTGACCGTGATCGCTGGAGGGGCTATACTGAGAATGCTCAATCAGGGCAAACTGCAAAGATTAGGCCGGATGATCGTCAAAACTGGTGGTTTATTAGATTAGATTTCACCAAATCAGTAACCAAACTGCTTCTGTAATGCCTTACTGGTTATCAATAAACCAAAATACAGTTCCCTTTAAGCAACCCAGCCGTTGGCTCCCACCCAGACAGCCAAGTCTAACATAGTGAGGGTTAGAAAAACCTTATTCACCATATATAAAGTTCTACCAATCCCAAGAGATTGGAAACATTACCTCCCAGGTCAGTGAATATTTCAGATCTTACCCAAATATACCCAAATAAGCCAATCCTTATTAATTAAATCTAAGATTTACTAAAAAAGAAAAGAGAGTTACTGTGGTTAAAAGATCACTATACATACAGATATGAAAAAAGTTCTTAGGTCAGTTTCATGGCAGAGATGGTGATGCTGCTAATTTGTAGAAATCCTTCTGGAATTAATTAAAAAAGTTATAGTCTAATAGGCAGTCCATGTGCAGAGTTTGTTCAAATTTTTTCATAAAAATTGCAGGGATAATTCAGAATAGACCTGGAGACCTCAGTCTTGTGACTTAGACTGCCCCTGACAAAGTTGAAGCAGATCTGAGATAGTGAGGATGAGGCCTGAATATTCCTTTATAGCTGAAATTCTGATGACAAGCCTCTTGGTAGCAAATGAGCACAGCAGGCACTCCTTGGATGAAGAATAGGTAATGTGCATTGTTGCTTTGAAGTAAATCTCTATTTCCTACGCATACATTGACAATGAGTTACATTCGTTAGCATAAGACAGTTAATCATTCAAACATTAATAGGTAGTTTACTACAAACTTCAAAGAGAAATAAAGACAATGATATTATTACACCACAAGTTCCATCTAAATGTTAATGTTAACGTTAATATCCCCTTTTGATCTCTAAATCAATAGAATATAGTAATGCAATATTATAGACAGGAACCAAAGTTTAGCATTTAGAAGCTAATTAGACTTCTAACAAGATAAAGGTAAATACAGACAAATAAAATTAGTTTCTACTTTTGATTCTCTAACTATACAGGCCTATTTAACATGGCTTTGCTAACTATCTACAAGGAATGGCCCTGTTTACCATTTTAATACTCTTCTAATGTGTCCTTACAGGTTGTTTTCAGGTCACACAGCCTGCTGGTTGCTTAAACCTCTCTAGCTCAGCGTCACGCCACCATTAAGCATCCCCGAAGATAGAGCTGGACTGCAGAGAAGATTTCAAGGATTTTAAGGCTGTTTGAATTGAAGACCAGGTTCTCTGCTGATAGAGATCCAAAAGGTCACTCTCTTTATTCGAAGGTGAGACCCTGGCCTGAAGGGTAGAACAGGCCACTATAGGAGGCAGCTAACAGAAGGACCTAGTTCCCAGGATGTTAGATTCAGCACCACAGAAGCAAGTCTATCTATCTATCTATCTATCTATCTATCTAGGGGGTTATCTATAAATATACAGGCAGATCCTCAGTGGGTATAAAGTGAAATCAATGGAGCTATGGCAGCTTACATCAGATGAGGATCTGCCTCATAACACGTAGCTCTTCCATAGACACACACACATAGAAGTATACATAATACATTGCTCTTATACATAGGAAAATGTGGTCCAAATGAGATTACTATAAGGGGATGCACAACTGGTTGAAAGACCATACTCAAAGAGTAATTATCAATAGTTTGCTGACAAACTAGCACAACGTATCTAGTGGGGTCCTGCAGGGGTCAATCCAGGCTCCGGTACTATTCAATATTTTCATTAATGACTTGGATAATGGAGTAGGGAGCATGCTTATAAAATTTGCAAATGACATCAAGCTGGGAGGGGTTGCAAGCACTTTGGAGGACAGGATTAAAATTCCAAATGACCTGAACAAATTGGAGAATTGGTTTGACATCAACAAGATGAAATTCAATAAAGATAAATGCAAAGTACTACACTTAGGAAGGAAATATCAAACACACAACTACAAAATGGGGAATAACTGGCTTGGTGTTAGTGCTGCAGAAAAGAAACTGGGGATTATAGTAGATCATAAATTGAATATGAGTCAATCAATAATGTGATGCAGTTGCGAAAAAGGCTAATATAGTAACGGGAGTGTTACATGTAAGACACAGAAAGTAATTGTCACATTATACTCAGCACTGGTGAGACCTTAGCTGGACTACTCTGTCCAATTCTGGGTGCCACACTTTAAGAAAGATGTTGTCAAATTGGAGATAGTCCAGAGGACAGCAACAAATTGATAAAAGGTTAAGAAAACCCAACATATGAAAAAAAGGTAAAAAAATATGGACACGACAGCAAGAAAAGAAGACTGAGGAGGGACCTGACCAAGGTTCCCTCTAATTTTTCCCACCCATGTGGGGAATTAATTTAGTTATGTGCAGCAATATGGAGGCGACATGTGACACATCGCCACCATATTGGCGTACATAACAAAATCCATGTGGTGGGGATAGGGCCGAGGGACTAGGAGTGTGTGTGGGGGGCCTCACAGCTGGAGCAGAGGGTTGAGGTGCAGGGGGGTGAAGGCTCCGGCTGGGGGTGCGGGCTCTGGTGCGGAGCCAGGGATGAGGGTTTTGGGGTGCAGTTTGCCCTGGGGCTGCAACGGAGAGAGAGGACTCCCCCCAGCTCTCTCTCCCCGCAACAGCACCTGGGCTGGGGGGGAGGGCAGCCTCTCCCCGCCGCGGCAGCTCCGGGGCTGGGGACGCGGGATAGGCATCTCTCCCACGGGTGTGGCAGGTCCGGGCCAGGACTGGGTTGGGGCTGGGGGAGGAGCGTGTCTCCCCGGGCTACGGCAGGTCCAGGCCATGCTGGTTGGGGCCGGCGGAGGGGCGCGTCTCCCCTGGCCGTGGCAGGTCCGTGTCTGGGCTGGGTTGGGTCCAGGGCTGGAGGATAGGAATCTGTCCCGCTGCAGTCCTGAAGCATCTGTGCTGCACTTAATAGGCTGCAGCGCGGCTGCGTGGCCGTGCAGCTTAGAGGGAACTGAGGACCCGACAACAGTCTTCAAATGTGTTAAGGGCTGTTATAAAGAGGACTGTGAGCACTTGTTCTCAGCTTAATCTGTGGCAAAGGAGATTTAGATTAGATGTTACGAAAACTTTCTAACTACAAGGCGGTTAAACTCTAGAATAGGCTTCCAAGGGAAGTTGTGGAATCTCCATCATTAGAGGCTTTTTAAGAACAGGTTGGACAAACACTTGCCAGGGATGGCCTAGACTTAATTGGTCTTGCCTCAGCACAGGAGGATGGACTTGATGACTTCCCAAGGTCCCTTGCAGCCTGACATTTCTATGATTCTAGATATACCCACATATATCTCTCACCACATTAGAATAAACAACCAGGGGCTAGATCCTCAAATAGTGTAAAGTGGTCTAGCCCCACTAATATATAATGTCAAAAGTTTTAATAAATACATTTTGCTTTCCTCTTTTGGATAGGTATCTTTTTCAGGGCTTATGGAAGTAGAAATAGCTCAGTACGTAAAGGATCTGAAGCTCCAAACATTTACCCATTAAGGGAACTTCTCATGGTAACAAATATCTGGTCCTACATGTCTGCCGGATCATCCTCGACATTATTAGATACTTTGATTAATTTTTTAGCAGTTTCTTATTGTTATTGCTGTATGAGCTGTGCTCCTGCCTAGCTGAAATTAAAGCCAAATAAAAAAGCAATGTCTTATCCTATTTCCAATTTTAATTGCTTATGTCTGCAATTAATAATTCAAGTACCCACATATATTTGCAGGCAGCATCCCTTATTTATTTCACATCCCATTTTTAACTTTGACTCCTTCTCATGTTTATTATTATTGGTATTTTTGCTGCCTCATTTCCCTGTAGTGGGTAAGTCACTTCCCATTCTGTTTATATGCCTGGGCCACTTCTGCAGCAAGGGAAAAGCAAAGTCGTATGAAAAGCAAGGCAACTGACTTTTGCTTACTGACAGAAACCATTTGAAAATCAATGAGAATTAAGCTCTGCACATAAAAATATTATTAGAGTTTTATAAGGTTTCTTTAAGGGCACTTTTAATTTACGATGGCGGACTGGTGCGGTTTTTGGACACACTATAAAACTGAAAAAAAAGATTCCACATTTAATAAAATAGCTATTAATAAAGCAAACATTATTGGAAGGGACATTTCATTTGCTGGATAAAGTACTTTGGCCCATGTGAAGAAATATCATAAGATTAATTGGGAAGAAAAGTAGAGATGCCTGGGACGGTGAAGAGGGAGAGACCAGAGGAACTCAGAGAACTGAAGCTGTTCAGTGCAAGGAACTGCATGCAGAGTAGGCAAAGTGGGGAGGGGAGGGACAGTGGCTTCAGGTTCTCAGATATTGTGCCGATGGGGGGCCATGATAAATACTGAGACTGGGAGACAGCAGAAGATTTATTTGCACATCCCTTATTTAGGGCTCACTCTTGCCTCCTGGTCCAACTTCATCCTGGAGCTCCCTGGAGCTCTCAATGCCTACTCCTTTCAGGATGCTCCCCTGTGTGTGTCTGGCCAGCTCTGCCAGCTGGTGTGGGAGGGAGAGTTGGAACCACATTCCTCCCTCCTCCTCTCCACCTATGCTGTGTCTTATTTATAGATTCACAGTGTATAAGGCCAGAAGGGATCACTGAGATTATCTAATCTGACCTCCTGCACAACCCAGGGTAGAGAATGTCCCTGAATTAATTCCTGTTTGAACTACAGCATCCTTTTTAGAACAACAGCCAGTCTTGCTTTAAAGCTTTTCAGTGATCGAGAATCCACCACCACCCTTGCTAAATTATTCCAATGGTGAATGTCCCTCACTGTCAAAAATGTGCATCTTATTTCTAGTCTGAATCTGTCTAGCTTCAACTTCTAGTCATTGGATCTTGTTATATCTTTGTCTATAAGACAGCAGAGCCCTCTTTTATCAAACATTTGCTCTCCATTTGGGCACTTGTTGACTGTGATCAAATCATCCTTTAACCTTCTCTTTGTTTGAGCTCCTTGAGTCTCTCACTGTCAGGCAGGTTTTTGACCCCTTTAATCATTCTCGCAGCTTTTCTTTGATCCTTCTCCAATTTAACAACAGACTTTTTGAATTGTGAACACCGGAACTGGACTCCTTAGGGGCTCAAAGAGGGATCAGTCCAGGTACTGCTTTGTGCCTTGGTAGGGGTGTGTCATGTGACTATGGGGAAACATCTCCGAAATTTTTACTTTCTTCTAAAACTGAACAAGGCACTGTATTAGACTAAGGGAAGCCCTGTTACCTCTAAAGCTCCTCTTTCTCTCTGCATCATTGCTATGCTTCTCCCTTGGACCTTCCCCAGCCCCACTCCTGCCTGGTTTCCTGCTGCGGGTTTAAGAAAACAACACCTATCTCCTCAGAGGGTGTAAAAGAAGGTTGGGGGGGGGGTCTCTGACCTTCAATTCCCCTAATGCGTTTCTGCAGAAATAGGCACAGCCAGACATGCTCCCTGGTCTGTTGGGAAATAGCCTGTATCCTACTTAACCCAAATGACGAGGGACCATTTCATGTTTAGCAACAAGGTTGGACACAATGGGGCAGATCCTTCGCTGCTGTAGATGGTGACAGCTGCATTGTAGACAATGGAGCAATGACAATTTACACCAGCTAAGCATCTGCGCGCACACACACACACACCACTGCTGAAAAGCAGCCACCATCGTGGTGGAGTGCAGCAACCAACTGGCACACTACAAAACAGTCAGGAAGGGGAAATTCTGGACTGGACACAAGGACAAACCCTTGCTCTTATAAGAAATGTCAAAGGATCTCTAGTGACCATGCAGGGCAGAGAGGGCCTTTCAAATGGAATTGGTCAGAAAAAACTCTGACAAGACATCTTTTCGGTCAGCATTTGCCCATTTGTTAAAATAAAATCATTGGGGAGACAGTTTGATTTTAACAAAATTCCCCCAGACACCATGAATTCCATCCAAGGCCATGCAGACTGCCAGTGAGGCGACATGTACAGTACGAGCTCGGCATGCGATTCCCCGGCTAGCATGAGTATAAACAGCTGCCTAGCCCCGTAGCACCAGAAGAGAGGGCACAGCTGAGCCATGCTGAGTACAAACCTGCCTGAAACTGGTGGGCAAGTACTCTGTGTCGCTCAGCCAGGCCTCTGCTGCCATTACCCATGATGCCACGACTACGCTGCTATTCATACTCGCTCTGACTCCACGAGAGACAGCTAGCATGAGTATGTGCTAGGCTGGATATTAGGAATCACTATTTCACTAGGAGGGTGGTGAAGCACTGGAATGGGTTCCCTAGGGAGGTGGTGGAATCTCCTTCCTTAGAGGTTTTTAAGATCAGGCTTGACAAAGCCCTGGCTGGGATGATTTAGTTGGGGTTGGTCCTGCTTTGAGCAAGGGGTTGGACTAGATGACCTCCTGAGGTCTCTCCCAACCCTAATGTTCTATGATTCTATGTGCACACTGCAGGGGATGACACCCCGAGCTTGTAACGAAGAAGTAGTATGAGTTAGAGACCCTGGAGCTTCAAGAGTGTGCAGCTGTGGGGCAGTCCCACCACGTGGACTGCCTTGGAGTCTGCGACGCCAGGGGCTTCCAAAGGTCACGGCTCTGGGGAAATCCCACTGAATGTAGAAAATTTGGGGTTTGGGCCCAAATGGGAATGAAACCAGATTTCAAAACATTGAAATCCTTTGTGAAAGAGAATTTCCTTTCTCCACCCAACTCAATTTTAAGGTCTCTTCTGACAGGCCCCCATATCCACTAGGAAACTGCAGAAGAGCCAATGTTTCTACTTTGGAAGAATGAAAGATTTAGGGTGTTCAGACTTTGAGCTTGATTCTCGTCTGACTTACACTAATTTGACACCATTCCAACTCCATTGACTTCTGCTGAGATGCTGCTGATTTGCAGCTGTGTTAAGTGAGATCAGAGTTAGGCCCTGTAAATGCATCCTGAGATTTCAGAGTAGCAAGGGTTCTTAAGTCATCATGCTACACAGGCCAGAAATGGAAATTCAAATAACTCTGCTCTGGGTAACCTTGTAGCTGACACAAGATTGACAGTTCAAAATGATTAGGCTGGGCACTTTCTCACAATGACACTGGTGTGTCTGAGGTCAGGCCCCAGCCCAGAACATTATTAACAATGCGTGGTCAGCTCACTCCCAGGAGAGTACACTTTTCTGAAATAAGGGCCTGATACACAGGAAAGCTGGGAAGACAATGGATTTGATTTTCCAGACATAGGATCTGGGCCGGGGTGATGGGCATTAATATCCTTGTCTGTGACCACTGACACCAAAGCCTACATTGCATTAGGACAGCCTCTATTTTCTTATATTATAGAGCTGTTTTAGTACAGATCCCCACCTCCCTTCATGGGCCTGGGCTGCCCTCCGGACCCTCCATTGTCCGCAATGTAACTGACGCGAACCATCTGTGAATGGGGGGGTTCATGACCTACCAGGCTTTGCAGACCCTTAGCCATCTCCTAGAAGCCCAGAAGGCAGGCAGGCAGCAAGGAGTAGGTATGCATCACTGTTCCATCACCAGCATAACTTACTCTCCTGCCCCTGTTTATATTTGTTACAGCACTAGCTCATTTCAGTGCTGGGTTCGCCTCTTGAAGAAGAGAAATGAACAGTTGGGAAATTTCGGTGCCCAGACTGAATCCCTGAATGACTGGGTACATTCTGGTGATGGGACCTCACCTGGTCATATGTTTTGATAGGTTAGGTCACTGATCGGCATTAGGGAAATAACTTCAGGGGCTTGACTACCAAATTCTTGCTCTGGGACCTGCTGAATTCATCAAGTCCCAGCTCATCACTTTCACTGTTAGTCTGTGCCTGGGTATTTATTTGCCTTTGACTCAGGAGTAGAAGTAGTTCAATGGGCATGCGCTCCAGTTTTCTCCAAACTCTAGCAAGCCCAATGTGATGGGAATGACCAGTCCCTGTTTTCCAATACACCTCTACCCCGATAGAACGCTGTCCTCAGGAGCCAAAAAATCTTACCGCGTTATAGGTGAAACCGCGTTATATCGAACTTGCTTTGATCCACCGGAGTGCATAGCCCCGCCACCCCGGAGCACTGCTATACCGTGTTATATCGGGGTAGAGGTGTACTTTTCAGTTAAGCCCGCAAAATGGCCTTAAACACAACTGAATGGTGTTTTGTCCTGTGAATTCATAAGGAAGCACAGTCTGGAATTGAAGAAGTAAGGCTTTATTTGGACTAAAACAGAGTGACATAAGACAAAGGAGAGCCAGGTGCTCCTGGCTGTGCATCTGGTGAAGACGACTCTGAAC
The DNA here is from genome assembly GCF_028017835.1 of Emys orbicularis. Classification (NCBI taxonomy): domain Eukaryota; kingdom Metazoa; phylum Chordata; order Testudines; family Emydidae; genus Emys; species Emys orbicularis. Next base: position 5,814,072 of record NC_088686.1, on the reverse strand, counting down.
TGCTTCCAGCCCGTTCCTCCTAGGCCAGTGTCCTTCTCCCTAACATGTGCTCTTCTCTTAATGGCACCGTACATACTCCTAACAAACGGAACACGAGACCACGACTGGGTTGGAGTCGCGAGAAGAATAGCCAGTGCATTGCGTTCATTTGCCACATATGGACAGATACAAGGCTTTCCTAGTCGTTTTTTTATCTGACTTCAAAAGACTAATTCTAACGGTAGCTACTGTCTTCAGAAAACCAGTACACCTCTACCCCGATATAACGCTGTCCTCAGGAGTCAAAAAATCTTACCGAGTTATAGGTGAAACCGCGTTATATCGAACTTGCTTTGATCTGCCACAGTGCACAGCCCCACCCCCCCGGAGCACTGCTTTACCGCGTTATACCCGAATTCGTGTTATATCGGGTCGCGTTATATCGGGGTAGAGGTGTATTTTGTAAATATTAGATTCATAGGGGCAGAGTCACAGCTGGTGCAAATTGGCATAGTTGCACAGAAGCCAATGGAATACTCTGATTTCCACCAGCCAAGATTCTGGCCCATGCTCTCTAGCTCTCGGTGTAAACATAAATCTGCTCAAATAGGGCAGCTGATCATGAGAAATGGCTTTCCTATTCATTCCCATTCATTCCCCTTCTCGGGAATTGTCATAAAGCTAGATCAATGAGTGACTTTTCAATCCTAAGGAGAAACTCCAGACTTCGGCTCAGCTGCACATAGGGTAATCATTTTGCACCCCCACCATTGAGGTCACGTCTACACTTGGTGCTGGTGCTGTGATTCCTAGATCGAGTTGCCAGACTTGTGCTAGCTCTCAGTGAGCCAGGGCACTACATATAATACTGTCGCCATGACCGCACAGGCAGCAGTGAGTGGTGGCATGGCTGGCTGCCCCAAATATGCACCCACTGGGTCCAGCTGGGTTGGTACTCGGGATGGCTAGTCCATGCTGCGGCTCACCCCCGCCACGGCTACACTACTGTTTTTAGTGCGCTAGCTCGGTGCGCGTCAGCATGAGTATGTCGATGCAAGCTGGGACTCAGACCCCAGCTCATAGTGTAAATGCAGCTGGAGTGTCGGCATTCAGCTGAAGAAAACACAGGCAGGGGAATGAGGAAGGAGAGAGAGAAGGAGAGTATTTTCCAAAGCCGCAGGTGGATTGAAATCATGGTATTGCCAATAGGATTGGGACATGTGTCTGTACAGGAAGGCAATGGGCTTGTTTCCAATCTCAGTGACACTGGTTTCACATCACTATCATTCCTGTTCTGCACTGGTGTGACTGAGATCTGGATCCAGACATATATCTGCTCATTCTATTTCTCTTCTAAATTCCCTAGGAATTTAAGGGGCTAGACCAGGGGTCGGCAACCTATGGCACGCATGCCAAAGATGGTAAGCGAGCCGATTTTTAATGGTACGCTGCTGCCTGCCGGAGAGACCTTCTGAGTCAAAACTCCTTCCTTACTCCCTCCTTTCTCCTACTGCAAGTATGGGGGTCAGTAACTTGCTGCTGGCCTGTGTCATCAGTAAATCACCATCCACCCCATGCTAGCGCATCTACCCTGGAAAGTGAGGAGGGGGGGGGAGCCAAGGTCCCACCCTTTCCCACTCTGAAAAGCATGGATTCACCAAGGGCAAGTCATGCCTGACTAACCTGATTGCCTTCTATGACAAGATAACTGGCTCTGTGGATGAGGGGAAAGCAGTGAACGTGTTATTCCTTGACTTTAGCAAAGCTTTTGATAAAGTCTCCCATAGTATTCTTGCCGGCAAGTTAAAGAAGTATGGGATGGATGAATGGACTATAAGGTGGATAGAAAGCTGACTAGATCATCGGGCTCAACGGGTAGTGATCAATGGCTCCATGTCTAGTGGGCAGCCGGTATCAAGCGGAGTGCCCCAACGTCGGTCCTGGAGCCGGTTTTGTTCCATATCTTCATTAATGATCTGGAGGATGGCGTGGACTGCACTCTCAGCAAGTTTGCAGATGACACTAAACTGGGAGGAGTGGTAGATATGTAGGAAGGTAGGGATAGGATACAGAGGGACCTAGACAAATTGGAGGATTGGGCCAAAAGAAATCTGATGAGATTCAACAAGGACACATGCAGAGTCCTGCACTTAGGATGGAAGAATCCCATGCACTGCTACAGATTAGGGACCGAGTGGCTAGGCAGCAATTCTGCAGAAAAGGACCTAGGGGTTACACTGGACGAGAAGCTGGACATGAGTCAACAGTGTGCTCTTGTTGCCAAGAAGGCTAACGGCATTTTTGGCTGTATAAGTAGGGGCATTGCCAGCAGATCGAGGGATGTGATCATTCCCCTCTATTCGGCATTGGTGAGGCCTCATCTGGAGTACTGTGTTCAGTTTTGGGCCCCAGACTACAAGAAGGATGTGGAAAAATTGGAAAGAGTCCAGCGGAGGGCAACAAAAATGATTAGGGAGCTGGAGCACATGAGTTATGAGGAGAGGCTGAGAGAACTGGGATTGTTTAGTCTGCAGAAGAGAAGAATGAGGGGGGATTTGATAGCTGCTTTCAACTACCTGAAAGGGGGTTCCAAAGAGGATGGATCTAGACTGTTCTCAGTGGTAGCAGATGACAGAACAAGGAGCAATGGTCTCAAGTTGCAGTGGGGGAGGTTTAAGTTGGATATTAGGAAAAACTTTTTCCCTAGGAGAGTGGTGAAGCACTGGAATGGGTTACCTAGGGAGGTGGTGGAATCTCCTTCCTTAGAGGTTTTTAAGATCAGGCTTGACAAAGCCCTGGCTGGGATGATTTAGTTGGGGGAGTAGGTCCTGCTTTGAGCAGGGAGTTGGACTAGATGACCTCCTGAGGTCCCTTCCAACTTTGATATTCTATGATTCTATGATTCTCCACTCCTCCTTGTACACCTGCTCTGGGCAGGGAATAAGCAGGTGAGTAACCCAGCTGCACACCTCCCTTCAGTGTACGGGCAGGACTCTTCACTGGAGGGGTCCTGTTTCCTTTTATTCTCCTGGACTGTCTGACTCCCAGCCCAGGCCTTTATTAACTTGGGCCTTTAATACATACTCACTGTCTAGGCAGATAGGCCAAGATTGTCACTTGGAATGCCTCCCTTGTGGGGTGCAGAACTTGGGACACGTTAAAGGGTCTGATTTTAAGGAAGTACTGAGCATCTCCCTCTGAAAAGCAAGCACCTTGAAGGTATCCCAAATCAGGCAAACAAGGCGCCTCTGATCACTCGTCACTGCTGAAAATCTCATCCCTATGCTCTTGTTGAATTTTACTTCCCTCTCAACTTTGAATCTTTTCTCTAGGAGTTTCTTTGGGTGCTAGTTTTCCTATAGTGCCTAGTACATACCTGCAATAGACGGATGATGCTGCTGTTTGAGCCAGCCAAGAGATTGTCTCCAGTCCGCTTCGGCTACTACGGAACAGCTCCTTGTTCCATGTGCCAGGCAAGTCTCCCTTGCATTGCAGCCTTGCTCCTGCTGATGTTGCAATCAGCCAATACTGAATGAGCTCCTTGCAAAGCCACAAGGGAAGTTTGCTTATCTGCATGTGTTAACGAAAGGGAAAGCCAGGATATTTGAATTAAGTTTTTATCCAGCCAATATGACTCCAGATGATTCACAGACATGTTGGAAAGTTTCCTTTGGGCTAAACAATATTTTTAATGTGTTGACAGTGTTTTCATTTTCTCATGATGAAGAAGCACTGGAGTGTAAGGAAGGGTCAAGAGGCAATTTAAAAAGGAAAGATTTTGCTTTTCTTGACTAGAAGAGCTGCTAATTAGCCAAACTAGAGAGAGAGAAGTCAATCATTAATGTACAAACTGTAGAGAGCTTGCTATCAAATACATTGATTAAAAGACTAATCATAATCGAACCCTTGGATTATTAGTGAATTTGTGCAATCAATTAATACTGGTATTTGTCAAATCGCAGATGTCTCCAGAGCCCAGGGAATTCATTGCAGTATGTTTTTGGAGATAAGAGATGCTGGATTAGACCCGGGGAATGAATCCCTGGAAGTATAACAGCTAAGTTGTCCTGTGCTTTCTGGATTTTTCTTGGTAAATGGGTTGTCGAGCATGTTGCTTTAATTCTTTCTTTGTTCTGTTTGTGTTGTCTGAATGTATTTACAACTGAGAACACATTATTCTCACATTAATTTATTAATGCTTTCTGCACAGCTACTTGGCTCTAGGGGTCTAGGTAATAACTTCTTCCCTCTGGGGCTAATAATCATTTTCAAAAGAGTGAAATTATGAGTGGCAACTTAAAAAGGAAAATGCGGTGAGCTTTCAGAGTAGCTCACCGCTTTATTACTCTGGACTGCAATGCTGTTTTGATTGCTGGGTCTTTCTTGCTCCCCAAACCAGAAATGGTTGGGAATGCTACCTGAGCTACATACTAAGGCCCTGAGTCTTTCCACTGAGTCTTTCTTATAACTTCAGTGGGCTTTGGATCAGGCCCTTAGTCCTGGAGGATAGACGGTGCGTTCGCATCCTGTGGTGACCCTGTGTGGACCAGCAAAAACCAGTATCAATGGACTCTTAAGAGTATTTCATGCCGAATTCTTCAGCCAAGGAAAGTTGCTGCTACAGGGGCCTGGAGGAGTGGGGAAGGAGAAACCTCTGAAGTCCTTCATTTATATCCTGCACGCAAAACATGTTGGTTACTTTCATCTAGAGCAAAACTCAATGCAATGAGAGCCTTGGGTAGGAAGGGAGGGAGAAGTGATATTTTCTTCTGAAAATACATTTATCCCGTGTTGCCAAAATTAAACCAGCTAAGGCTCAATCTTATGCTCCTTATTCATTGGCTTCAAGCTGAATATTGTCTGAGCAGGTTGTTTAGCACCTGGCCCCAAAATCTGAACATATCCCAGTGCAGAGATGAAGCAGCTGGGTAGATCTTCTTCTCCGTCACTAATGAAATTTCACAATGGTAATTGTTTAGCTAGGACTTCCTGGGAAAAGGTGAAGTTGTGGGCCACAGCCTCAGCCGATACAAATTAGTATAGCCCTGTTGAAAGGCAATGGAGCTACTGCCTCACACCAGGTAGGGATCTGGCACAGTGTGTACAAAAGAAGCCACCGTTTTGTCTGGTTTCCCCCTTCATTCACCCTGCTCGCTCCCACCAAGAACAGAGGTTTTAAATCTCCATCAAAGCTCTTCTAATAAGCTTCCCTTGCCCCACCTCCAAACTGTGCTGAGGACGGGCCGGCATTCTCCTAGCATCAGGACAGTAGTCCAAAGGGAGGGGTTGAAGGGAGCCAGTTAACCCTGGAAGGAAACATATCTCTGTGCCAGCAATCATTTATTTTGGAACTGCAATGTGTAGCCTTTTGCTAGATTTAATGGATATTTAAGTGAATTGGAAGCAGGTGGCCTGGACACAGAGATAGGACATCTTCTTTCCCTTTAACTTGTTACACCTCCGAAGAACAAGATCCTTCAGCCCAAACTGGCAAGGTACTTAATTTCAAGCACACAAATAGGCTGCACAGTTCCCCAGGTAGCTCGCTGGGCAGCTGGCAAGCCAGCCAGGAGGGAAGCTGGCCATCTGCCTGACTGCCCAGCTGCCCGGCAGGTGGATGGGCTGCTACATTGCAGAATTTCCCGTGAAACGGAACAATGTCAACATTTTGTTCCAATGGAAAAGTAAACTAGACAAAAACTTAGTTCATGGCAAGGTGGGATACAAATCTACCCTGTACTAGCCTGCATGTGGACCTTGCTGCTGTGCGTTAAATTTTCCTGAGGTTGCTTTCATCTACCCCACTTTGAAATGGGAGTGGACTAAAGCACACTAGGGAACATTTAGTGTGTGGCAACAAGGTCACACCGACAGTGCACAGCAGGCTAGTGCAGAGTAGATTTGCACCCCAGATTGCTGTGGACTAAATGTTTGTATAGACAACCCTTTTGTGGTAAGCTAGTGACTGTGATACTGGCTGACCAAAATAAGAGGGAGGAGCAAGCTTCACCATCACGGCTGCTACCTCCACCATCTTCTGAAACCCTGCACCTTCTTTGTCCCAATCATGAGAGATGTCCAGACTGGGCCACAGAGAAGGACCCAGACAATGATCACCACCTCCACCATCTTCAGCTAAATTCCGAACATCATCAGGGATGTAAAACTTTGTCTCCCCTGTGCTCAGAGATTAATTTAGAAACATCTCCATGTGTCTTTTTCTTTCCCCATCTTTAGTTATTTTTCCTCTCTCGGTTTGCCTTCTGTTTAACAAGACTGTGGCATAGCTGGCCAAGACTGCATACTTTGCAACAGTGCTGTAAGCCTTTGACCAGTAGAGCAGCTAAAATGCTAGTAGAAGAGTGTTGGGTCTCACAGTGGTTGATAACACCGGGTGCTGGATCTGTGTTTCTCCAGCAGCGAGGCTGCAAGTGAGAGTCACCACCAGAGACAGAAGTTGCATTTTCTAACTTTGTTGGTCTGTTCTCTTCCCTTGTATGTATATTTGTCTTGTTTTGTCTTGTAGGCCACAGGACCAGACTTTGCATAACAACACTGACAGCTCCAGTCCATCTCAACTAACTTCTTCTCCTTTGTCCAAAGAGGATGGTTATTCCCATCTAAAATGGAATAACAAGGGTTTTCGGGTTTTTTTCCTGCTAAAGACCCTCTCCAGCTAAGGGAAAGGGAAGTTGCTAAAATGAAGCTTTAATACTTTACATTTCAAAGGCCTTAACTGTTTTTTCTTCTTGTTTGTATCGTTAATAAAAGGGTTACAAGGATTTTTAATGATGGATTTGCAAGGTACTAAGCAGGCTGAGGTCTTTATATATCAAACTCCAAACCTTGTTTAACACTATTTAAAGTTGGGCAATGATAGGGTTGGGCCCATATATTCCATCTCAATTAATACAACAAGCCCTAAATGTCCACAACCCAGAATGTCCTTAAAATGGAAATGACCTTTTCTGATCCGCTCTTGGGATGCTGGGCAATGACAGTGCAGTTACCTTACTCCTCCGATGTTCTCCAGCCTTGATGTGCAGATACAGATGGCAGCTGACACCAAACTCCTTTCACTTAGCCACCAACCAGCCATCAGATCGCAGTGATTTGGGACTAGACTGGGCCTTGTAGGCATAGGCCTATACTGGGGGCAGGGTGGAGATGCACCCCCACCCCACCCTTAGAGCACCAAAAGGGTCGTTAGATGCATGGGGGAATGTTCACTGCTACATCGCTTTACCAGTGCAGCATACGCCCTCACTCTCTGGTGGTCGGTGCATAGGGGTCATGACTCCACTTACTCTCCACCTCCCATCCCCCTTTGAGGCACCACACAGCACTGAAGAGTAATTTGGGAGCACAGATCCTGCAGTTCTTACCCTTGTGCTTTATGTTAAACATGTACTTTAAAGGCTCGGTTCAGCTCCCACTGAAGTCAACGTTAGTCTTTTTATTGATGTCGCTGGGAGGTGGATTCGGCCCAAAGACTGAGATTTTTAAAGGGGCTTAAGAGAGTAAGGCACTCAGACTCTGATATTCAATACTCAATGGTATTCAGGCAGGCGCCAGCCACTGAAATCAATGGGAGTTAGCCACTGAAATACCTCTGGAGATCTGAGCCTCTGTTCCCAATGGAAGTTGGGCGCCAAACTCACCTTTGAAAACCTGAGCCTAAGTGTTTTGCTAAGTCAGAGCCCCTTGTTTGGAAAGAATCCATATCCCATTAGCAGTCCACCACGCCATCTGCTCTGCCTGGCTAATCACTATTTTTCCAGATAGCAATACCACACAGGTTAAAAAAATATAATCACCAGCTTCGAAAGATTTAAGAACTTTTGTGAAAACAAAACCTGCATCCGTCTGTCAAATGGTGAAAAAGTAGCAAAAATGGACAAAACCACATGAAATCCCACCTCGAAATCTCGCAGCATTTCCGCTCTGGTAACTCTTCAATCTTCATAAAGAAATAAAAGGGGTGCAGGGGCTGTGAAGCAACAGCAAACCATTTTATGAAGTTCCAGGCCAAAACCAATGAGAAGTGAGTGTATATTTCTCAGAATCCTGTCCAACAATTCTCCTTTTTTATAGTGCTCGGGTTTAAATTTTTCCATCCGTAGTACCTAAGGACTTTTACTGTGCAAGCTGTTCAGAGTCATATAGCATTTTTTATTTTCTTGGTAGTAAACCATATTGACTGGAGTATCTCTTCCCTTCTGAGGACAGACAATAATGTAGAATCCCTTTGCAGAATATTTGTCAAACTAAACACGATGGTTTATACAACATCTGTATAATTATTTAGCGCAAATGTATCTCTGTGTCATTTTGCATCTGCCAACTCCCCTTTCTAACTTCCTACCCCTTGAGTGCACTAAAAATGCCCAGAAAATGTTAATTAAAATTGATTTTTCTGTCCAATTTTATAACCAATGGAAATGTATGAAATATATATTTTCTCTGAGTAGCCTGTTTGTTTCTACCATAACAAAACATCCGTACTAATCTTGTCAGGAATAAAGGCAGTCCACTAAAATGGAAAAAGACAGCAAGGGCAGTCCACTAAAATGGAAAAAGACAGCAAACGACTGTTTACAAAACTGAAAATAAGTGAAGAGCACATACGCAGGAAATTCAAGAGTGTTCCATGGACTTATTTTGGAAAGAATGTGGATATACAGTTTTAGGTAATACAGCACAATAATGTAGGCCTTACAACAAGAGAATGGAATGGTCTCTGGGGCTATAGTCTTTGGAGATGAGAGGGAGGCTACCTGGTAAATATAACAGGAGTAGCAGGGATTGTCATAGACAAGGCAGGACTGTCATAGATGACACCCTATTTAGAGTCACTTATAACACTCCCAAAATGTCCTCTTTTGAGACAAACTTCTCCATGTTTAGCCCCTCACAACACCTCTCTCCCCACCACATGTCTTCCTTTTATTAAAACTTCTTGCAACTCCTATTGAATTGTTCTCCTGTTGGAAGAGCTGGAGATAGAAAGTGGAAATTGGCATGGTGAACACTCTCCTGAAGGAGACGTTCCTTTGAGTGCTCCAGCGAAAACTGGGGATAACTTGATCTATTTTGAGGGCCACTTTAACTTAAAGCATCTTTCACCTTCTTCTGTCTCCTTGGTATATATGATGGGGTCTATCAGGCCTTCTCTGGGCCTGGCTGGAGGGGTCGGCACCCTGGCACTCCCCGCTAAGGAAAACAGACTTAAGCTGGGCTACCAATGAAGCTTGGGCTTCTATATCTCCACTATGAGCTAGGGGTGTGATTCCCAGCTCACGCAGACACACTCACACTAGCTCCCATCGAGCTAGCATGCACAAAATAGTAGCTGCAGATACACAAGCAGGGGCAGCAACCCGCCAGCCCTCGTAGGGACATACTCAGGGCGGCTAGCCCATGCTGCTGCTACTTGTGTAACTGCCGTTGCACTAATACTTTTAGCACACTCGCTCAGATGAATGTTCGGGTACGTCTACCCGAGCTGGGACTCACACTCCTAGTGTACGCATAGCCTTAGTCCTCCAGAGACCTGGAAGGGCCAGGAGGAAACACTGAGCAATAGGGACCCAGCAGGCCAGTTAAAAAGAGCAGTGGTAAGTGAGGCTGGGGCAGGAGAAGAGCTGCCAGGACTGCTTCAGGGCCAGGCCAGGACTAGATCAAGTCCTTTGCTTAAACACTGCAATTAAACTAACCGACACAAAAAGTAACTGCTTAAGGCACAGACAGCCCAATCTCGAGTTTGGTCATTAACCATTTCACTCTGACGCCGAGCTCACGGCATGGGCCCTTCTGCTCCCTCCTGGCCGCCCCAGCATCGTATTGACGCTATTTTCGATTCCCTTTTGGGATGGGTGCACATAAGTCACGAGGAGTCTGCATGTAAGGGAGTCTAGGGGCCTGAGGCAAAGCCAGTGGAAAGACTCCTGTTGACTTCAGTGGACTTTGGATCAGGCTCTAACCAAGTTTAAGAGAGTTTAATTTACACCCGTTTAGCGCTGATTTTAGGCCAGTCTATTACCTCTGGGATCAATTATTCTATTTTGAGACTACTTAAAATACTTTTAAATTAATGATTTATTTGAGAAGGAGATCGCGGCACAAATCTGTGGTGAATAGGGATTACAAATCTCATTTCACTTCAAGGAAAGGCCACCATCAGAGGCATTAGGTTGACATTAAATTACTAACTACACATGCCACCACATCCGGGTTTTTGTTTAAATTGTACAATCCTAGACGGTTATCCTAATTAGGATGGTGCAATTTCTCCTCACACTAATATTCCATCTAACCCAAAGACGAGCATTGTGCTGTTACAGTATAATGTATTGTAATGGGGTGCACTCATCTCTCACAAATGCCCCCTGTCGCAGTGCATGTGCCTGCACACTCACTCTCAGTTTGTGCTGGATCTAGGGTGACTCAGCCAGAGGGTAACACACAGTCTCAGGGCCTTGTCCTGGTGGAGTCCCAGCAGCCAGCCCAGAGCTCCTTCAGGTTCCCCTCAGCCGCTGCCAGCACTGCTCTGTCCAAGGTCCTGCAGCTCCCTCAGCCGGCCAGGCACAACTTCTACTCTCCTCCAAGTCTAGCAAGGAACTGAACTTACTCTGGCCCTGCAGCTCTTCTTATACTAACCTGCTGGGCCCTGATTGGCTGCTTCCCACACAGCCGTTCTAGGCAGCTTGGAAGACCTCTCTACTGCCCTTTTCTGGGGCAGAGTGTAGCATGTTTGTGAGGCCTCCAGCAGGGGGCCTCTGGACCTAGTCCACCCCATCACATGTACGTTTCTTGATAATGGCAGCATATTTCTAATTGGAAAGACTCATGCCAAGTTTAAACACAGACTTTTCTGATCTTCATATATACACAGATTTTACAGCCAGAAGGGATCATTATGCACATCTAGTGTGACCTCTGGAGTGACAGACCACAGGAATTCACCAGTGGATCCTGCATGAAACCCAAGTACATCGGGCTGAGATAGAGTGTATCTTTCACAAAGGCATCCAGTTGTGATCTAGAGACCCACCTCATCCTTGGGTAAAATGTGCCAATGGTTAATTACCCTCACTGTTAAAAATAGGCCACTTATTTCCAATCTGAATATGCCAAGCTTCAACTTCCAATGAATAGACCTTGTTATGACTCACTCTGCATGTCTACAGAGACCTGTAGTACCTGGTGTTCATGCTCCTGAATGTCTATGTATAGATTGTGATAAAAATTGAAAGTGGTAATAATAACCACGAAGTCCTTATCTTGGCCACTAAGACTCCTTTCCCCCCACACTATGTGGCCCAGAGGAGAGCAAAATTATGGCAATGTGTATAGTGGGGCCACCCAGAGAGCAAACACAAGTACGCAGGATATTCCTGGATCCCCTCTGTATAGCAGCCTCTCTCGCATTGGCCAAGAGCTTCACAGCACTTCAGCCAGGCACATGGGCATGTGCTCTGGCGTCATACAAAGCAACCCCGAGCACTGCAGAAAGTGATTCCTCTTTGGATCAACCCCATTGCAGACGCCAAGCCAGCCTACCTCCAATGTGGTGTATGGGTTGGGGGTTGTTACAGAGTCTGTAATTGTATTCTTCTAGGTCCTGGGAAATCAGACTCCTAGTCCTGGTCTTGCATGAGCCAGCTAAACAGACCAAGTTCACAGTTTGAGCTTTAGTGACCCCAAGGAGGAGAACACCAGCAATCCCTTCTGCAACAAGTGCTTACCTGGTATTTATATTGCATTCCCTTCAAAGGAGCACCCAACCCACCCAAGGTGTCCAGCCCAGAGATGTGTACTGGCTGCAAGCTTTGGGGCATGAGACATCTTCCAAAATCCATTCTTTAGAAAGCAGTGCTGAGGCCACAGGTGCCTGAGGTTTTGGGATTGGGCTAAGCTGAGATGCACTGGACTGTGGGGACAGACAGTTCTAGGAGCTGGAGAGTGTGCAGTGGAAAACGTACTCCTGGTGTTTACTATACTGGAGTGTCGCTGTGAATGCAGGCCCTAGTGGGACAGTTGTCTAGGGAGCGCACTGAAATTAGACATTGCACTCCCATATCCAGGGTAGGAGGCCTACCCTGGCCTGAAGTCTGGGCCCAGAGACTCAAAGGGAGGTCAGGTACCAAGTGAGGTGGAAATGCTAACCTCTTCCCCCAGTTTTCCCATTGGCTTCAATGGGAGTAGGATTAGTCCTCTAGGCCTGGGTTGTTCTTCAGCATTTAGGAATAAATTTTCAGAGGACCTGATGCTTTGATGCCTGAGTTTCCTCCTGCAAATGTCATTGCCTAATGGTAGACCATGTTGTCAGGCAGAGCATGGGAAACTCGGAATGGCACGAAGCAGCTTTTGAACTTGGAGCCTGTGGTTAGCAGATTCAATCAGTTTGGACTAGAAGCCAAGCATATTCCCTTTCTCCAAAAGATTACTGAGAAATGCACCTAGCTTGAGAAACTGAGGTGAGTTCACTAAGTGCTGTAGCAATTGATCTCAGGAAGGATATAGCTCCTGTCAGTCTCATGCATGAAAAGAGTACTATGCTCCTCTGAAATTGGGCTGGTCAATGGGACTGCAGAGTTCGGTAATTACATAGAGAACCAAAGGTAGACAATAGTCAAATACAATTCTCCCCCGGGACACACACACTGTCCAGCCCCACTGAAGTCAATTGGCTTTCAGAGGGTAAACATCAGGGCAGAATTTAGCCCTACGTGCCTCCAGTGAATGAGGTAGCTAAAAATAGCAGCACGTGCACAATCTGACATACCGTTCTGTGCCCTGCTGCATGTGACAATGACCACAGGTTGGTGCTATGGTCCATTCAGACATGGATACCCTACTTTGAGTGAAGACAGAAGGTACAAGAATGTTAGAAAGATTTACGTCTGGTTTGGAGCTTACACTGTGCATTTTGTGATATGCTGTGTACTGGCTTCTTGAAGTGCATGAAAATTCATAGCTTCACTCCAATGACACAAGAAAAGGAATGTCCCTAACCATCGGCATTTCTCCTGTACTGACTCTTGGTCCTGGTCTGTGTCTCCTTATTTGCTGGTGCTTGAAATCCCTTGGCTAACACGACTAATACAAGAGAACCTAGGGTGGTCAAATGTTATATACGATATTTGATTAACTCAAGCACCTCCCCCACTTGTGATATACAGGAGGTCAGACTATTTGGCTTTAAACTCTATGAAACTTCTCATGAGAACACATGGGATGTTTACATACAACCAGTTCTCTAGGTTAACCAGAGAACCTGTCTTGAATTTTTAGTAGGGCTTCTTCTAGTTTCTCTTGACCTTGCAGGGAGACATGGTGAAACCTTTGCAAAAAGCAATGACCCCTTGTAGTGAAGCGGAGTGACCTCCCACTGAGCCAGAGTGGGCGGGACCACTCTCTGAGCCCAGGTGGGTGGAGCCAGACCGTGCCCGCCCCTCTCACCAGAAGTTAAGAGGCAGAACAGGAAGTATAAACGGTAGGTCCTGGAGCTCAGTTGGGCTGCAGCTGCTGGAGGAGACAGACGTCTTCCGCCCACTCCTGAGGCTGGAGACTGAAGAGGAGCCCTGCTGAGCTGAAGACTGGCCAGAGCTGCTGGAGCCGCCAGCCAACCGAGGCACTGAGGAGTCGCTGGGACTGCTGCTGGCCATCTACCCCAGGGAAAAGGTGGACACCCAGGAATCCATGTATACCCCGAGGGGAGGGGAGGAAGTGGCCCAGGCACAGCTGACTCCAGTCTGGCTGCATTGCTGCTTGAAGTGTTGTGGCCAGGATCTCCACTGACTCAGTGGCAGAACCCTCCACCACTGTTAGGGCCCTAGGCTGGGACCTGGTGAAGGGGGTGGGCCTGGATCCCCCTACCTCCTGCCATCCCACCCTGGATTGGCAGCCTCCCCACCTTTAGGCCAGAGCCAGGCCGTCTCACTGTTTGGTGCTCAGCCCTTCTTGAGGGCCAGAGCCTTAGACTATTTCCTGCTCTTCCCTGCCTGAGTGCCTGATCCCTAGACTGCTTGGTGTTTTACCCTGACCAAAGGCCCGAGCCCCTAAACCTTTACTGTTCTGCCTTGCCTGGGGCCAGAGCACATAGACTGCCTATAGCCTGTCTGGCCTGAAAGCCAGACCTCCCGAAGACTGCTCCACCCCCGATCCTCATGCCAGACTCTGCTAATTCCCTGACTGCAGGCAGTGCCCACTGATGTAGTGGGGTGCAGTGGTCTCCCATTGACCCAGAGGGGGAGAGACCACCGCTAACCCACTACACCCCTCATACTAGTGTACTTACCAGAACATCACAGAAATCCACTGAGGGAAATATCAAAGTGAGACAAATTGGCACATTTAAATTGCCAGACTCTGTTTGCCGATTTCATTAATACTATGATTGCTTTTCCCTGGTGAATTATACAGTGGTTCCCTGAGAGGGTTTTTTAAATTTGTTTTGGATCAAACTCCCTTGGCAATTAATATTTACATTTAATATTTATCAAAACTTTCTACTGGCTGGTCTGTTCTTTTATGTTTAATGTGGGCACTGATTCAGCAAGGAACTTAAGCATGTGCCTAACTGTAAGCACATGCGTAGCCCCATTGATGTCATTGCAAATACTCTCATGCTTAAAGTTAAGCAGGGGCATAAGCGCCTGGCTGGACTAGGGCCTTAGATGCTGACCCAAATACCAATGTGTTACTTATGCACCCCTCCCACTTAAACATTACCTCTGCATTTTGCTCCAGAGCCAAATTATTCCCAAATGGAATATTCTTCAAAGTTTCCCATGCAGTGTCAGCAGCTCTTTAAGTGTACAGATTTTAGGTATGTGCATTAGCTTCTTCATTATTAAAAAAGTGTTATTAAATATGGAATTAAATATTTATGCAGTGTGGCTTTAAAGTTAAAAATCTTAGATAACAAGAGCTTTCTCTAATTGAAATTGTCTTCAAGTGTAGCTGGATTCTAATTTAAACTCTGCCTAGCCTAGTTTAAAACTTAAAACAATTATACACAGAAAGTTAATGACATCGTATCTGTATCACTTTTCACATATAAGTGATTGTAATGCAATCAATTATTTATTGCATGCAAAATTAAATGAACAATTTCAATTCAATGTATATTTGCATTTGCATGGCCTGATTGCTTATTCATTATGGTAAGATCTGACTGGTTGTATAGACAAGTTGAAATTAGCACTGATTATGGCCCAAATTCAGGAAGATATCTGAGCCCATGCTTAACTTCAAGCACATGCCTAACTCTAAGAACTTGAATAGTCCTTGTAGTAGAGTGAGTCGGGGCTCTACCCTGCCGGAGGCGGAGGGGAGCCACGCCGACTCACTGCAGACTAAATCAACAGCCGGTTAGCTCAGGACTCAGGCCCTCTGGCGTGGGGGCTGAGGAAAACAACAGTTACGGAGTCCAGGCCCTCTGGAGCAGGGGCTGGATAAATACAACAGTTACGGAGTCCAGGCCCTCTGGAGCTGGGGCGGGGCAAACACAACAGTCCAGGAGCCCGGGCCCTCTGTAGCAGGGGCTGGGCAAACAGCAGTTTAGGAGCCCGGGCCCTCTGTAGCAGGGGCTGGGCAAACAGCAGTCTAGGAGCCCGGGCCCTCTGTAGCAGGGGCTGGGCAAACAGCAGTTAAAGGGGCCCAGGCCCTGGGTCAGGGCGGGGCACAAACAGTCACAGCTCAAGCCCTCTGGGGCAGGGGTTGAGCAAACCAGCAGGTAAGGGGCTCAGGTTCCTACCTGAGCGTTGGGTGAGGGGGAAGCCTGCCACCCGTGTGTAGGGGTGGCAGGGGGGGACGCAGGCCCACCCACTCCACTGCGTCCCAGCCCGGGGCCCTAGCAGCGATTAGTGTCGCTGCCGGTCAGTGGGGTGTCCTGACCGAAACACACTGACATCGGCTCACAGGCCTCTGCAGCCTGACCGGGGTCGGCTACCCCCGGGCTACTTCCTTTTCCCCCCTCGGGGCTTACCTCGGTGGCAGGGCTGGGTTCAGGCCAGTCCACCAGCATCGGCTCCTCGGTGGTGGGGCTGGGGGGCTGGTTCGACTCTTCCTCCCCAGGACAGCTGGCAGGGGGCAGCCTTGGCTCCTGCTCGGGGCCGCTGGTCCGGGGCAGGCCGGGCCAGTCCTCCTCGGTGTAGCGGGTCCGGGGCAGGCTGGGCCAGTCCTCCTCGGGATAGCGGGTCCGCGGCAGGCTGGGCCAGTCCTCCTCGGGGTATCTGGCAAGAGGGAGGCTCGACCGGCGCGGGGCATTAGCAGGCGGTTCGCGGTCTGCCGGTGTCTCCCAACCGGGAGCTCGGCCCGGGACATCTGCTCGCCCCGGCGGGCTAGCTGCTACTGAGCTTTGGTGGCGGGCTTTTATACTTCTGGGTCGGGGCCGTGACCTCGGAGGGACGGGCCCCAGACCCGGTAGCTCCGCCCACGCTGGGGATGGAAGCTGCTCTACCCTGCCGGAGGCAGAGGGGAGCCACGCCGACTCACTACAGTCCTATTAGTGCCAGTTTTGTCTTCTTTGGAGTCAAAGTAGCAAGTCACTTGCTTAAAGTTAGGCGAGTGCTGAAATGCCTTGCTCGGTCAGGCAGAGCCATAACTAATCCCTTACTGCAGGTGCATCCAAGCTCGATATAAAATACATCCACAGTCCAAGGAGGAAAGTCACCATTAGCCCCTTCTCCTCTCCCAAAAAAGTTTACCTTTCCAAATGAAACCCTTACTTCTCAGCCAAATGAAAGGACATTCTGACTAACGAGGCGCGTGCAGGCAGGACAGTCTGTCTGGAAAGACTTCAACAAAGATCAGTCCACTCAAACAAGGAAAAAGCTGGCCCGGCCTGGCTGCTCCAATGCCTCACAAACATAGAGACAAAGGAGGAATAAAAAAAAGTGGGATCGATTTAAAGGGGAGAGCAAGAGAAGCATTAAAAAAGGGCAAGCAAACTAAAACAAACGTCATGTGTAGTGCAGGAGTGGGCCAGTTGGGCCATGAAGACAGCCAAGTGACAATGACCCAGCCAAGGGCATACACCATTGGCTGGAGTGATATTATGACCTGTGAGATAGCATGAAATATCCCACTTCGGGCTAGAGCCCCATCTCGTGTCAATTGTCTCCATTCCCTTGAAGTCAACAGAGGTACAATCAGTCCCACCTTTTGCTAATCAGGAACAACGGTCCAGGCAATAAGTGGGCATGTCCCTGGGTGAAAGTCATCACTTTATCTCATCGTGAAGCTGCATAGGAGAGCCCTTCTTCAGGGTCCACAAAACCCCTGGTCTCTCCTCAGTCCTTCTGAGAACTTGGCGGAACCGTTCATTTGAATAAAACTTTCTTTCCATTTTCCTTACAAATTCAGGGCCAAGTGTTCCATTGGTGTAAATCAGTGTAGCTCCGTTGGCTTCAAAGGAATGGTGATGTTGATTGACACCAGTGAAGAACCAGACCCAATGTCTTGAAAATATAAACCAATGCAACCCATCACTAGGTTTAAAAACATGGCATTGAGCTTTCCCCCTACAGATCACAGGCTGCTTTGCATACTTGCATGCTCTAATACGATGCATCCTTCTGTGTTGTTTGGAGTGGTCATTCATAACTATGGCACAGTTGCTTAGTGGCTGGGATCCAAGTCAATGAGATCCCACTGTCTTAATCTACATAATAAACTGGTTTCTACTTATGGGTAAGATACTTTGACAGTAAAGAAGCAGTTGTCAGGGGTTTCCGAATGGACGCTGCTCCAGCTGGCATTGGAAACTGAACCGATGTCACCGATGAGCCAAAAAAAAGGGGGCAACATTTTTCCAGAAGAAAAGAGATGAAAATTCCATTAAAAGGAGTTACAGCACCTAGTGACAGTGGAACCAGATGAACAGATTTATAGCTGTGCTAAAACGGTAGCATACAGCACCTGAACATCTTTTGGAACAGAAATATATGTCCTTTTCAATTCCCACTGTCAGGTGCAATAAATTGTGTTTGGTGACAACATTGCTATTAGCAGGGGGGAACTTGTAAACAGCAGGCAGGGTGCCTAACTCTAGTACCTCCATTGTCAGAGCAACGTGGACTGTGCTCAAGGACATGAACCAGACAGTTGGTAAATACACGCACGTGCAAAGACCTGGGCAGATTTGCAAATGTGGGTCTTAATGTCTCCACCTTTCTTGGCTGAGCATGGACATACAATATGGTCCCAAATGTGGTTTATGACACAAAAGTAATTTGAAGAAATTCACACTCTATTTTCTCTACAGAGAGAGACATCTCAGAGTCAACTTGGCCATGGGCCTGGTCATGACCATGCCCTCAAAAGCTTAGAAATCCCAAATTTTAAGGAAACTGCCCCAGTGACTCAGTATAGAAGATGCCAGAACTCCAAGATCCTCAGATTTTACTCTTTCAAATTTAGGCCAGGTCTACACTGCCACTTATGTTGCTTAGGGGAGTGAAAAAACACCCCCCTGAGTAACGTAAGTTTCTCCGGCAGAAGTGGGAGTGTGCACAGTGCTCTGTTGGTGGGAAAGCTCCTGCCGCTGCCATAGCTACTGCTGCTTGTTGGGGGTGGTTTAATTATGTTGACGGGAGAACTCTCTCCCATCAGCATAAAGCAGCTACGTGAGCAGCCTTACAGCAGCAGGGCTGCATTGGTCCCACTGCGCTGCTGTCAGGTGTCTAGGATAGACATGGCCTAGTCTTAAAACCCTTCTGTCCCTCCGAGTGCTATTTTCCTTTATCGGGTCTGCAATCAGCCCTCCCCCTCCGTTGCACCCCGATAGTTCCATACCATTACTGGCTGCAGTCACTTTAGCCGCCAACTGTATATGAATTTCTCATGGTTGCTGTAACATGTCCCTGTCATGCATCCAATCATCATCCTATTACACCAAGTAATCATAGCTGAGAGCTCTTGGAGGTTCTGCTCAGCATCTATTACCGAGACCTCTACTGGTGCCAGTGTCAGACTAGACTGCTGGAAAGAGGTTTGCTGCTCCAGGCTTGATTGCATCTTGTTAGGCATTTCCCAGAGATCCAGGCCTTGAAAGCTTAACCAGTTGCCCTATCGACTAAAAATAGCCAGAAAATAAAGTCTGGAGCACTTCACAGCTTGCTTCCAGCAAACCAACCCTCGCCCCGCTCAGTGCTTCTTACCCTGAGACCTGACACGCTGATCACCTTTTAGCAAGAATCTGAGACCAGCACTGGCTGAAGCAGCTGAGAGTTCGTGCATCTCTGCTCTGGAGCACGTGGATGAAGCAATGCTTGTGTTTTTGCTGATTTTATGAGTGGTGCAAAGTCACTCATCTGCCTTACTACATACCTGCAGACAGACGTTTCCACTGGTACAGTTGTAAATTGTCTGCCGTTGGTGTAGCTAGTGATTACTTGTATGGAGGAGTATTGAACAATTGCAAACTCTGCCTGCTCACGGGTAAGTCCTTCAGAATTTCCAACTGCATTCCACTTATTGATCCCTCATTTTGCACCTTGATGCAGTTCTGGAAAGTACAACACCAAGAGCAGCAGTGTACCAAAATACCGTGAGTCATCTGAGGACATGGCCAGAAGGTGCTAAGCCAACATCAAAAGGCTTTTTTTTAAAAAAAAGCCACATAAAAAAAAACCATCAAAAGCACGTAGCTTGACATCTTTTTTTCTCTTTTGATCTGTAGTCGTTCAAATAGCCCATATTAGGAGCAGCAGCCTGTTCCTATAACGGTCCTTACCCACTTTTATGTACCTCTATGCTTGAGAAAATTTTCAAGATGAAAAGGAATTACCCAAAATGTACAGTTAAGCTTCCCACACCAGTGATAAAGCCTGGGGTTTCTAAAGCTAGAACGAGAGAGAGAAAGGATAATATTAAATAACGACACCCCTTTCTTACAAATACTCTGAGACAATTTAGCAAAGGGGGACCTTAACATTGCTCCGTGGTATAAACAGGTGGAGCCTAAGGAAGTTTTAAAGGCACTCTGGTCACTTAGAACAGTTCCTATAAAAGATAGTCAAGTTTGAAAAATCACACTTTTCAGAAACTGTGGCTTGCGTACCTCAACGTTTTTGAACCCTTTGCCAGCAAACCCTGAACGTTCAGACTTCAGACCCGTCAGAGCTCTAGACACAGCCTCTCTGAGTAGAAAACCCTTACACGCTTCAAATACTGCCATTTATAATAGAGATAAGATTTTCAGTCTAACTTGATGTAGCTCCACCAGTGAAATTCCGGGTCCTCTCCTGTGTTTCAGCCCTAGTAAGGTGAGTGGATAAGGAGACTGAGGTGGCCAGAAAGAGGTAGAGTTCAGGGGTTCTATCTGTGCTCCTTGTCTATGCTCCCACTTTCAGCCATTCCACCCCTTCCCCTTATTAAAGCCTTTCATTCCCGGGGGTAGGCTTCCAAAACCCATACCAGGCCCAATCTGATGAACTCACGGTACATTTTTCAGACCAGAACTTACCAGCCGGTGATTTATAGATGGGTCACTGGTAGAGGAACAGGTCTCAGGAGCTGAGCTGGGTGCTCGGCTCCTCTAATTACTTCATGAACAAGCCCCTCCCCTGTCGCTGCATCCTCCCAGCTTTGCAAGAAGGCAGGAAAAGGGTGAATTTGCCAGGGAAGCTGTCTGAGGATCTGAGCTTCCAACCCAGCTCCTGAAACAGCTTTCCCTGCTGGTTCTCAGAGGAATGAGTGGGTCATGCTACCCAGGATACCAAACCCTGTGCATAAGCAACTTCCATTTGGCACGAATAGCTGGCCTGGCAAACCATCCTTATTTAAAAAAAAACAACAGAAATGCCAACAATGAACTCTGAAAGTCACTGAAATTATACCAGCCAATCAGCCTCCTGCCTTCTTGTGCTAAATCATGTCCATGGAAGCCTTCCATGGCTGGTGTGCATGAACATGGACACCAAGGCAATATGTTTCCACACTCGGCCAACCTACAATATTTTGTTTTCCTCATATGCAACTTGGCAATAGCTGCATTATAGTGGTTAGTGTGACTCTGAAGTGCGGGTAGAGACTTTCCACGGCAGCTCTAATTCAGGCATGATCACCTTGTTCACATAAGTAGTCCAGATGAAGACAACAGGACGTATCATATGAGTCATTCTTCTTATTTATATTTTGCATTACAGTAGGGCCTAGAGGGCCAAACCAAGAGCAGCACCTGTTAGTGTTAAGAGCTGTGCAAGCACATCCTTAGAAACAGGCCTGCCTTCAGGACTTTACAGTCAGAGCCAGGAAGTATTGTTACAGAAGCTGAGGTACAGAGATACTAAAGGCATGTCTACACAGCATTGCAAGCCTGGGTCTGTGCGGGCCATGTCTGCAGACCCAGTGTTTCCCAGCCCGTGCTTCAGCGTTCACATTGTTTGGGAAACCTGGATCTCACGACCTTGCTGGCACTTCCCTACTGCACTAAGCAGACCTGAGTCAGAACTTCAGCTTCTGTGGGCGTATCCCTGGGTTCTCAGCACTCTCACCAGCTGTCACCCACCGCTCTAGGGCTTGGATCACAGTGAGTTGTGGAAGAGCTTGTCTGTCCGTCCCTCAGGAGTTGACAAGAAGCATTTTGGGTTGCTTTTAGCTCACCAGTACATCCAGGTGAGCCATTTTGTGTTCGCACGCTTCCAACCGCTTGAGCCATCAACGTGGATCCCTACCCGGTGGAAGAACTTCTCCACTTCATGCTGTCAGTCCTATTTCAGGAATCAAGCGGAGCACCCGTGAGATGCTGGTGGACATTTTGGTGGCAGTTTTTAACCTGCTGAAGGCACCTCTCAGAGGGGGAAACTCACATGCCATCTGTGACCCAGCTGATGCTGCTCATGCTTGTTGCCATAGCTGCAGATACTCCCTATGAGGACCAGCGCTTCTTGAGCAGGGCCACAAGCTCAGACTGGTGTGATCACAGCATCATGTGGACCTGGGATGACCAGCCGTGGATCCAGAACTTTCATACGAAGAACACATTCCTGGAGGCTTGTGAGCAGCTTGCCTCAGCCCTCCAGCGACACGACACCCACATGAGGGCTGCCATACTCGTCCAGAAGTGGATCATTATAGCCATCTGGAAGCTGGTTAACACAGGTGGTTGCAGGACCATGGCTAACCAGTTTGAAATTGGTAAATCAACTGTGGGGCTCTTTGTGGCAGAGGTTTGTGAGGCAACCTGTACTGCGATGTACCCAAAGGTGGTGAGCATTATAAATGCTGCTGAAGTAACTGCTGCTTTGAGAGAATGGGCTTTTCAAACTGTGCCAGGCCCTCGGATGGGACTCATGTGCCCATAATTTGCCCTCCTCATAAAACATGTGAGTACATCAACTGCAAAGGGTGCTACTCTATTGTTACGCAGGCCTGGGTGGACCACAGGGGCACTAATGTGGGAGGAGTTGCCAGGGTGTTCTGGAGCTCTGGCCTTTACCTCCATGGAGATGCTGGGACATTATTCCCACCGAATGACATTGTTATACATGGAGTCACTTTCCCCACTGTTATTCTGGTGGACCCCACTTACTTCCTGTTGCCATGGCTTATAGGACCATTAGGACCTGGCAAAGAAGGTTCAGCGATACACACAGGAGCTGTAGGATGGTTGTGGAATGTGCATTTGGCAGATTGAAATCCCATTGGCGATGCCTTCAAAACGGTTTGTGTGCCAGTGTTGTCAACAAAGTCTGCATTATTGTGGCCTGCTGTGTTCTACACAATGCCTACGAGGAGCAGGGGGAACTTATTTGCCAGGAGTGGACTCAAGACAATGCTGGATTTCTGAACCGCTACACACAGCGAGACAGTGCATCTGTCATAACTGGCACCGGATTCACACACACAACAGAAATCAGGAATACTTTGTGTGCCCACATAATGGGTTTGCACGGTCCTGTGCATGAGGGGGAATGCAATGGTAATTGAAGTTGTGCTGTGTATGGGTATGGGATGCTTTTTAAATGTATAGGTGTTATGTATTATGAATTTTATAACCACTTTCCTGAAATACATGGAGTCCCAACTCACATGCCTTAACTACAAGACCAGTCTTCCTCTTCACATAAAATTTGGTCCCCTGTATTGTCCATCTCTGTTGGTATGTAAGAGCGATATAGCCTTAAAAACACAGGCCAGCCCTGGCCTCACTTACACAATGATATGGTGAATCCTGAAAATTGGGAACAGTGATGAGAAAGCCAAGTTGATAAATGGTCTCCAGAGCTAGAATCAGATCCCAGGGTTCTTGATGTGAAAGCCTCTGAACCGGTGAGCTCCAATTATTGCTTGGGTAATACAAAGGTAAGACCCAGACGTATTTCTCTCTCAGCCCCTTCTAGAGATTGCAGGTAAAGGGAGTTTGCCTCTGCTTGCATTTACATTTGAATGTTCAAATAGAACCCTTGTGTGTGTGTGTTTTTTCAATCAGAGCAGAGCGATTAGCTCAGACTTTATGAAGCGCCCTCTTTTAAACTGGTAAATCAAATAATTCATAGTTCACTTTATAGACTTAAAGAATATGGATCAGAGCTATGGGATATGTGCATATTATATTAGGGAGAGGGGGTATTATCTCTTCTCTGTATTTAAATATTTAGGCATTGTTTGCTCCTACACTTGCTGTAGGATATTGAATCATCTATTCCACATTGACTTTTATGTGGCAATATTCCTTAAGCACAGAGGGCTTTCATCTACAGAAATTATATCAATAACTAAGCTTCTTTTCATAAGTTATATTAAATCAAGGCATATGTTGATAGCATTGACGATTATGCACAGCCCAGATTAGGTCGGAATTATAGCACATATTGCTCTTTGTACTGTCAGATGTAAAAACTCATTTGCCCAAATACTCTTGCTAAAATCCAAGAGAAAACAATAATTCCAGAGTATGAAACAACTTAGCGGTATGAAAACAAGTTAAGCCCCAGTCCCGCAAATGAGCTGCGTAGGGACCCAGTGTTTACCAGCCTGGAGCTGGAGGAAGTACCAGGGATTTAGACGGCTGAACATGTCCCCCAGATAGTTAACAACATAGGGGTTGGCACAGTGGATCTGCCCAGTGGTCCATCTAGTCCAATATCAGTGGCCTGCAGCTCCATGGGAAGGTACAAGGAACACTGCAGTAGGCAGTTGTGGGCTAACCTGCCTCCAGGGAACGTTTTCTCCTAGTCTCCAATAGTTAGAGGTTGGTTTAAGGCCTGTAAGCAGGCAGGTTTATGCCATAGGCCTGCCAAATATTTTGACTGTTTTTTAACTCTTTACTGTTCAAACTCTGGATATTTTTGCTATTGTCTAATGCTTTAGGGACAGATTTGGCCACCCTCACTCACGTGAAGTGGTACCATACTCCATGGGTTGGCCCATTCCTTTCAACAGGATTAGTTATGGAGGAGAGACCATGATGCATCAAAGGAGATGTTGTCCAGCCAGGGAGCCCTGTCCATTGTGGTCATGCAGCAACTCAACTACAACTCCCCTGAGTTAAAATGGCAGCGTTGCCAATGTTAAATATTTTGGGGTTTGGCCAAAACATGTCGGTTTCAGATGAAATTTTTCAGTATTTGAATTTCTGCCAATTTTTTTTTTTTTAATTTTCCAGGGGGATAATTTTTTTCGGCAAGCTCTGAAGGTGGTTGGATCTGCCCTTTATTGAATCCTGCTAAGCCATTCTGTGTCAGAACTGTTAAAGTCAACCTGTCACAAAAGAAAATGCTTGGCAATATTGTATATTTACTATTTATTGGGCCCAGCTCTATTCAGGAATATACAAGAAAACACAGTTCCTGTCCAAATTACTTACAGACTATGAAAGCCAAGGAGAGTTTGGCCTTTTTCCTCAAGGGGAGCAGAGTCAGGCACTAAATTAGACCAAGAGCACAGGCGAACGATGGTGCAATTCCACTGACTGACATGAAGACGCAGTCCCTGCATTAGTAAAGGTTTGCAGGACTGGGCTGGGGCCCATATACTTGTGGTTGCTGCTGCAGCACTTTTGCTGCTATGGCAACAGAAGCAGAGATGGAGGACCAGTCCAAATTCAAACAAGGGGGTCCCTCAACAAATGTCTGCCTCAACAGACGATGCAGACAACATTTCTGAGTAAAATACTCTCTGTCCCATCTTCCAAAGAATAACCTATTGTCTCAGTACTCATTCGCCATCCTCTAGATCCATCACTCCTTCCACCTCAACCCTGACCACATTTCCCACTCCCTAACACCTCAGGAAGGCAATTCTAGGAGTCTTCCCTGCCCAACAGCAGCAGCAAGCAATGCTACCACAGCCCTCACTGGAAGCCCGCAGATCGTCCTGTGGGAGGGCTGGTGGGGTGGGGAGTGGGCACCCTGTGGTAGTTGGTTTGGTGGGAGAGGTGGGGAATGGGTCTCCTTTGGTTCTCAAGGTGAGCAGGTCTCCCTGTGATGGTGTAGAGGGACAGTTAGGGGAGGAAGTTTTGTCTGGGTGATGGCAGGGGGAGCAAGGATGAACTAGGATCCATCCTCACTCCCCGTCCCTGCCTTCCAGACTTTGGGCTGAAATTGTGCATTGGCACAGGCCAGCAGCTGCAGGACTTCCCATCTACATTGCCTCCAACCCAGCCTCCTCTCACTCCTTCCCACCTTTGCAGTGCTGGAGTGGCCAGCAGGGGGCAGATGTAGAAACTAAGTGGCACATCCCCAACGCTCTATCAATGGCAATGTCTGGAGGATACAAGCATGGACCGACTATGGTGGTTACTGCCTTCATGTTCTTGTGGGATGAGCCTTGGGTACTATCCAGCCGATGCACATTTAGTTCTCTGAATCTCTCCCTACAAGCCATGCTCGCCCTTCCTCTTAATCAGTTGGTTGCTCTCAGCTGAGTTGTCTCCAAGATGCTGACACTGGCACCTGTTCAGGTGCCCTGATCGGTATGCAGAGTTGCAGGTGCGGTCTCATCTGTTCTGTGCAGGGAGGGACAGCTGCCACATCTCATTGTGAACTTGCAGCCCGCTTGCTAATCACTATCAACCTCAGACAATTTTTTCTTTAATTACTGCTTTACATGCTCTTTCCCTCTTGTTGAATATCTGTGTGCAGGATCATTTACCCACAGCTGTCATCCTTTGCATTTTTCCAAACTGAATCTCATTCTGGTTTGGATGCCCATATTTCCACCCCTCATATGTTCCACAATGGCAACCCCTTATGCATGGGGCAAACACCTTGTAAAATACACAAAGGTACTGTCCTATTCCCCTTTCGTAGTCACCTCTACCATGATTCCTGGGAATAGTTAGGAAATGGGTGAGCTCTCACTGTTGCTTTCTAGGCAAGTAAGTGGAAGTTTTTGCAGGATCAGGCTCTAGGCGTTTGCCCACAGTATGATACCGTATTGCTCTTCTGCTGTTACCATTAGCCAGTTTTCAGTCCCAGGTGACAGTTCACTGCTACAGACTAGGGACCGAATGGCTAGGCAGCAGTTCTGCAGAAAAGGACCTAGGGGTTACAGAGAAGCTGGATATGAGTTGACAGTGTGCCCTTGTTGCCAAGAAGGCTAACGGCATTTGGGGCTATATAAGTAGGGGCATTGCCAGCAGATCGAGGGACGTGATCATTCCCCTCTATTCGACATTGGTGAGGCCTCATCTGGAGTACTGTGTCCAGTTTTGGGCCCCACACTACAAGAAGGATGTGGAAAAATTGGAAAGAGTCCAGCGAAGGGCAACAAAAATGATTAGGGGGCTGGAGCACATGACTTATGAGGAGAGGCTGAGGGAACTGGGATTATTTAGTCCACAGAAGAGAAGAATGAGGGGGGATTTGATAGCTGCTTTCAACTACCTGAAAGGGGGTTCCAAAGAGGATGGATCTAGACTGTTCTCAGTGGTAGCAGATGACAGAACAAGGAGTAATGGTCTCAAGTTGCAGTGGGGGAGGTCTAGGTTGGATATTAGGAAAAACTTTTTCCCTAGGAGGGTGGTGAAGCACTGGAATGGGTTACCTAGGGAGGTGGTGGAATCTCCATCCTTAGAGGTTTTTAAGGTCAGACTTGACAAAGCCCTGGCTGGGATGATTTAGTTGGGGTTGGTCCTGCTTTGAGCAGGGGGTTGGACTAGATGACCTCCTGAGGTCTCTTCCAACCCTGATATTCTATGATTCTCATCTGCAAACACTGACAACACAAGATTCCATCCAGATACTAGTAGATTTTTGTGCACTGGGAACTAGAATGAGATAGACAGGAAATGGTAATGATTTCCCATCTCTACCAACTTGGTCTACATTTGAAACAGGCACCACATTTAAATCTGTAGATATTATATATTCACCTTTGGACATTTTCCCTGTTCTTTTCAGAACCTATACACATTTTATGGAAACAACCGTTGCTTTTTCTTTCGATCCCCTCCTTTTTTAATGTAGTTTTTTAACATAGGTACAACATCATATATTGACTAAGGAGTTGTATGTATTTTGTGACGCTGACCAAGGAATGAGACCATTTCCCTCTTGTGAAAAGTTTAGTGCTCAAAATCCAAATGAACGTGTATTTATTTATTCAGCTATTCAGGCATGCAAATCTAGGCACTCTAAGTACAAACACAAAGACTTTTATTTTAATCTCACTTCTGCAAATTAACATAGTCATGTAGTTTTCAAAATTAAAAACTCAAAGGATTAAATCCAACTGGCAAACATGGTTTGGAAAATCATTTTGTGGCCCAAATCATAAGATTACTAAATGTAGATGAAAGAGGCAATTCCAAGAGAAAATTCTGTTCCTTTACAAGGAAAGAAGATAAGCTTTAACTATATGTGCATGCAAAAATGTAATATGATTTATTTTCTAGCAGGCAAAACTACTGTATATAGCTCTAGGTCACACAGCAATGTGACTGCAATATAAATAAAGCTCCTGAGACTGACATGTTGATGATGGTTGTAATTATTGATTAATACTACTGTGGCAGACTTGAAAACAAGTCCATCTTGGAATGGACACTACCACGATGCTTTTGCATTGCATGAAACTAAAATATTACCCACATTGAGGCTTTCAGATTTGCCAAGGGATAAATGTCATTTCTGGCAGGGGGAAAAATGAAATTAATGCCTTTTAACTTTCTGGAGAGAATTTTAATAAAGATTAAACCAGGCTGTTAGAAAATCAAAAGAAGGTTCTCTAACCTGAAGGCAGCTGCATCACTTGGGTAGCTTTAGGAGTGAAACACAGCCTTCCCTTCATCCTGTTGTTGTTCTTAAATGTATTGATATTTCGTGTTTGTCTTGCAGTAGCATCTAGAGGCCATGGCCCCACTGGGCCAGGCAGAGTGCAAATAGATAATAAAGTGATGGCCCCTTTCCCAGAGAGCTTGAAATCTAAGATGAGAGACAACAGGCTATTCAGCTTGGCTCACGCCATTTTGGCTTGGTGAAAACTCTTCACCATTGAGCTGATCTTTTGACTTCATGGAGCTCTGCTGATTTTCTCCTGTGGAGACCTAGTCCTTTTGTTTTGTGAAGGGCTTAGTTACCACCTTCAGGATATTGCATGCATGCTTGAATGATTCATATATGCATAGCATTGATTGATAAGGGCTGAAAAAGACTTCTCTTCATTAATTATTATAGGGAGCAGCTAATGAATACTGGGTAAATTCCATGGCCTGCTATGTGCTATCGAGAGCAGTGCCTTATCTCCATGGAGAGCAGAATGCCAACTCGAGGAAAAACCTGGAGAACAAATTCTTATGCGGGCAACTTTGGGAATACTAAGAAATGGTCATAAAAATGCAACCCAGTGTGATACAAATGGAAATCGCATATTGCCACAAAGGAGTTCCTCTTGCGGGGGGCTCTAGCTAACTCAGCCTATCTTTGGTTGGCACCAATGCCCTAACAAAACTGGCCTGGCACGTGTTGAGAGGATACAGTCCCACAGTGGGCACCTACAGAAGTCTGCTAAATGATTGATATGGTCTGAATTGGTGCAACTGCAGGGTGGTTGAGAAGGTGGTCAGTCTTTGGCTTAATCACAGCACCAGGGGCTGGGGGAGGAGGAACTGCTTTAGTGCTGGATTGGATCCCTCCTGAAAATCGAACAGTGGCTTCTGCCCCCAGACGCTGTAAAAGCAAGTTTTGCGGGGGGGGGGGGAGGAGTTTTGCAGTAGATAGGACAATAGCCCGACACACCGGACAGCAGGGTTCAGTTCTTTGCCTACGTACTGTCTTCCTGCATGTCCTTCGGCAAGCCATTCAGCTACGCTGCACCCTAAAATAGGAACAATCCCTCCCTAGGCCAGAGGGGCACTGGGGGGTTAGAATCCCGTAAGGCTGGCAAAGTGTTTGGGCATGACTCTGCTGAGGGATCTAGCTAGATTCTGTCTCCTTTAACCCTCTGATGGAAGCCACAGCAGAGCTAGCTGAGAGTTTGTCTTGCAGGACAGTTGGGGGATACTACCAAGCACTGCAGCAAACACAAACCTTGTGCTTTGTTGCAAACAGAACCCCCCATCCTTAGTGCTGTGAAAGAGCCAAAGTAGAAGCTGTGGCAACTTGCCCTGAGTTCCATCCTTCTTCTAGAATTATGGCCAATGCAGCCAGAACATGGTCTCTTTGAGCCGGAGGTTGGACTAGATGACCTCCTGAGGTCTCTTCATAAGAACATAACATAAGAACATAAGAATGGCCGTACTGGGTCAGACCAAAGGTCCATCTAGCCCAGTATCCTGTATTCCGACAGTGGCCAATGCCCGGTGCCCCAGAGGGAGTGAACCTAACAGGTAATGATCAAGTGATCTCTCCCCTCCCCATCCATCTCTACCTATGACAAACAGAGGCTAGGGACACCATTCCTTCCCATCCTGGCTAATAGCCATTAATGGACATAACCACCATGAATTTATCCAGTTCTCTTTTAAACCCTGTTATAGTCCTAGCTTTCACAACCTCCTCAGGCAAGGAGTTCCACAAGTTGACTGTGCGCTGTGTGAAGAAGAACTTCCTTTCATTTCTTTTAAACCTGCTGCCCATTAATTTCATTTGGCGGCCCCTAGTTCTTGTATTATGGGAATAAGTAAATAACTTTTCCTTATCTACTTTCTCCACATCACTCATGATTTTATATACCTCTATCATATCCCCCCTTAGTCTCCTCTTTTCCAAGCTGAAAAGTCCTAGCCTCTTTAATCTCTCCTCATATGGGACCCGTTCCAAACCCCTAATCATTTTAGTTGCCCTTCTGTGAACCTTCCAACCCTGATATTCTATGATTCCCATCTTGGGGAAAGGGTTTGCCAAAGCCAGTGACCAATATCTGATGTGTATTAACTCACTGGTGTCCTGTCACCATGGTAGAGAAACCTGGCACATGGGGAGACCAAAGGCTGAGAGACCCTTTAGTGTGGCCTCCTGGATCTCAGCCTTTAACAATTGATGGGATATCTGTAGATCTCGCTGCCATTTCTGAACAAATCCCCATCCCCAGCAGTCACGTGGGCTCAGGGAAAGAACCTGAAGGGTGAAAGTACATCATCTAACACAGCAGGACCTTCAGTGCCACTGTCATGTAGATAACCACCGTCATTTCACCTGCCATGTTCTACCAGGGAGAGACAAGCATGGCAATGTGGGCGGGCACACACACACACACACACACACACACACACTAAGACCAGATAAGAAGAGTTAGGAGAGGAGAGCCCAGCACACTGCAGAATCCAGCCAGAGCCCAACAGGACTTACCGGGGTGGTGAAGGGGGCAGTTACCTGACTCCAAATGCGAGTTCCTCAATGATACACATAGGCTTGGAAGGATTTGATTTTTAAATTCAGCAAATGTTGATTTCACCGTACACATCAACCAATGAAAATACATTTCCGTCCATGCTAATCGAAAGTTACAAATAGCCGAAGTCAGAAAAACGCTGCCTCAGAACATGGAGTTTGAGTTCTGGATATTTACTTTGTACATTTTGCCATGTGATATTGGCAATTTGTGCTCTAACGGTTCTAAAGCTTTGACTTTTTGACATCGGTGTCTACTCATTTGAATATTGTCTGACCCGACCCTCGTTTCCCACAATGGTGAACATTTAAATCAATAAAAATGAAAAAAGATGCTTAAAAATAAGCATTGGCGTTATCAAATAAGCACTGATGTTATTCATCAAAATGATAACAATCAAGTTCGGCCATGTCTAAGTAAGCTGGGACACACGACAAAGCCTGGTGCAAGGTGATCTAATATTGTCTGACCCGACAATATTGTCTGATCACATTTTGCCATGTGATATTGGCAATTTGTGCTCTAACGGTTCTAAAGCTTTGACTTTTTGACATCGGTGTCTACTCATTTGAATATTGTCTGACCCGACCCTCGTTTCCCACAATGGTGAACATTTAAATCAATAAAAATGAAAAAAGATGCTTAAAAATAAGCATTGGCGTTATCAAATAAGCACTGATGTTATTCATCAAAATGATAACAATCAAGTTCGGCCATGTCTAAGTAAGCTGGGACACACGACAAAGCCTGGTGCAAGGTGATCTAACAAGGCCAATACACAGGAGCCAGGCTATAGCCGCGGGGGGGGGGGGGGGGGGTCGATTCACTTCTGTAGGTATCTATCCGAATCATTTAGGGAGATCACAGGGATTGGAAGTCACTGCTGCCATCTGCATAGCAGAGTCTCTGAGTACCAGAGGCAGGAGGATTAGACTAGTCTAGGCGGTTTTGTGCCCATTGGAGAAGACACAACTACCGTAGCCAGATGTTGACTTACGCTAGGACTTACTGACCCCTTGGGCTGTCTTCCGACATGAGTCTTCTCTTAGGGGATTCCCCCTTCTCAGCTCTCCCATCACAGTTTCCTCACCCAAATCACTGACAGCTGCCTTTCTTATCCATTTTTACCTGTTACTAGTTAGCATTGGCAATGCGCTTCGTGCTGTACAAGACACCAAAGTAAACAGCAGGTTCTGACAATAAATGCCGAAGCAAACATGGATGAATATTTCAAAAATAGCTGTAGCACGCTTCTTTGTGCAGAGGGAGCTGAGGGAGACCAGGACACAGAGTGAAATTTACATGAAAAGACAGAAACAAGAGAGCTGAAAGAGAAATACAAAGGAACGGAACGGTCGTGTCTGGCAGTTTTGAATTGCGCTGTTTCTTAGGATAGTGAAAGGAATGGGCCAGATCCTCAGATGTGCACCACATTGAAGACAATGGAGCTTTGATGATTTACACCAAGAGGGGCTCTGCAGTGCCTGGGATGTCTCCAACTGTCTTCACAGGACCCCTGTAGCATTAAGCCTGTTCAATCCACATATAACTCCCAGAAATGGAGCACTTCCCAAGGCAAGAACTTGGGCTACTGCCGCTTGCCAAACTGTGCCCCACCATTCCTGGAAGCCCCTTGGTCCAGAGGGGGAACACTGCAACTGATGTAAAATTATGAGGACTAGGGAAACATTGGGCGTCCACTTGTACTGAAGCATTGAATGAGCACTTATGGGTTGTGAATCTCCACCTCTTATGGTATCTAGTCCCACGGCAGCCTGGCCATTCATGTCGTTGTTGAAGCTCGATATATAGGAACACAGGCAACCCTCCCCCGCTCCCCTCAAAAATGAACATCTTGAGCTGGAAGGCTGGGAGTTTCCAGGGGGCCTCTGGACTTAGTGAAATTCAATGGGATTTGTCCATTTAATGCCCTTTGGCTCCTTTGAAAAATACAAGCCTAAATGACATTGTTCCATGCAAAAATGCTAAGTCAAAGGGAGTCACATTGACGATTGTACTAAGCCTTACGGTTACTTAAAGGATGGCACATAAAACCTGACAAGGGAAAGCAAGAAGAACTGCAGAACAGATGCCTCAGAGCACTTTCTCCTTCAAATATGTGTACAGCTGTAAGTGCTCTCTGGAACTGTCTCCCAAGTTGAGTCAGAGGCACTAGGGACTTAAGAAATGGATTGTTTTAAGAAACAGAGCAGCTGAATGTAGCTGCTATGCATACTTGTGGTATTAGGTAATCAAGAGATTCAAGCTGAAGATAGATCAGACCTGACTAACACTTCAGGACCCAGATTGTCATGTGGTGGGTTTGTACAGCATCAGGGGCCCCGCTCCTGATTTGTACCTTTGGGTCCTACAATAAATATATCGCTTAGTGCATATTGTTTCATGAGTCTATCAAAATGTGTCAGTAATGTAAGAATCTGCCTGTTTGTTGCCAGCTGGAAGACCGAGGATGATACAAATTACAGGAGAGGGAAAAAAGGAAGAAATTATCAGCCATGAATCTATAAGCACTAGCTGCCTAGTGTAGTGCATACTATGGGGAAACTGAGGCACAGGGTGGGGATATTAGAATTAGGGCAAGAACTTGAGACTCTTGAGGCCCAGCCCAGTAACCCAGCCACTGAGTCACGTCACTTCATCTAATATACATGCAGGGTGCTTTATAGAAAACATCCATCCATTTACACAGCGAGAGGTGACTCAGAGGACACTGGGGAGAGTGTTTAGCTCTGGGTGATCTTTCTCTCCAGCTGGTTTGTACGTACACATGATTGGTACCTTACCTTTCATGCCTGTGGCAGTTCAGGGCTGCCCGTGTGACTCCTGGTACCAGCACAGGAGACTGGCATTCTCTGTGTCTGTGCTGAATGGGCACATGCCCACATCTGACTCCAAACCTGGAAGCACCACCAGCAAGGAGGAGAGATTAATTCATTCTCTCTGCCTTGATCCCGAGCACCTCAGGGGAATAGGCTGGTTAGTACACATTGGTAATTCTGACACATCTCCACCCCCTGCCTGAGGCTGGCTTTAAAAAAAAAAAACACTATCAGTGTTCTCTCCATCTTTGAGTTTTCTTTCAGTGCTCCCCACGCCGGAAATTCCTTTAAGGATCCAGAAAGACTTCTCCTCCCTCCTGAGCTACCAGAAATTCACCCACTGCAGCCGGATGCAAACCATGTCTTTCTTCGTGTGAAGAGCCTTTACACGCGAGACTTATTTCAAACGGGAGCTGTATCACCGGTAAAACTCCCCGAAGAACTGCAGTATACTGCCAGGCTGCAAGCTTCATTCGTACCTGCCAAACCAGAGAATAGACAGGAAATATCTTCACACAGGAAAATTCCTTTGTAGTGAAGTTTTCCTGGAATTCCTAGCTCAAGAGAGTACGTAGAGAAAGCCAATACTCTATTTTTTTTTTAAACATGACATTAAGACAGTAGTTAAAAGCTTTTAACAATTAATTAAACACCTAAGCTGAAGCATCACAAAACTGCAGGCTTCCCATCAAGCTGCCAATGGATTCGAAGATGGCCTTCTACTCCAGACACATCAATCTTGGGAGTTCTCTGTGTATCCTCCTGCCATCAGGATGGAGGAAAATCTATATATACACACACACACAAAAAAAATCCAGGGGAGCTTGTCCATTCATTTCAACAGGGCCTGGAGAGGACAGATTTAAGGAAACATGGCTCTGGGAGACAGGATGAAATTTAACTGCACCCACAACAGGGGAAAGGGGGAGAGGAATAGGAACAGGGCCATCCAGAAGAAGTTAACATGCTTCAAATGATAAAATTCAGTGAAATTTCTCACAGAAATGATGTGATATTCTTAGAAGTCCTTTTATCCAGTCACACTTCCACTGCCTGCCTGTGGAGTTCCAACAGGCCTGGAATAGCTGCAGCTGGGACCGTAAGGTTGCTAATTGAATAAGCCCTTTGCTGTGGATTATTGCTCTTGACCACACAAAGAGCTTTCAACTCACAATGTTGTGTTTCCCTTGAGCTTTTTAAAATTGAAGTTCGTTTCTGAAGAAAAAGTGACTTTCAATAAAGAAAAAATGAAAACGAAAGGTTTGCCTTCAAAATGCTGAAACAAAATATTCTGGGTTTTTTCTTGTTAAGTTTCTGAAACAATTTGACGAGTCAGATGTGAATTCACAAAATATTTGAGTTAACCCAAATCTGCATTTCTGGCAAAAAATGTTTAGTCTGAAAAATTTCGCTCAGCTCTACTGAATACTAATCACCTCCATATTCATCACAGATGGACTCTCTCATTCTAGATTAGCCCTTTGGATATGTTGTAGAGCCCATACATTTCCCAGGTGTTTGTGGAGCGGGTAGGATGAGGAGTTAGAAAGATTAGTCATGGTGCTGTTAAGAATATTATTGTTATGGACAGTAAATACTACTTGAATAGGAATAGGCAGCTAATCATACATTTTTATTTTCCCCATTTTGTAATTAATAGGCAAATACAATTATACAGACAGAAATACATACTGTCGCTATGTTGGGGAAAATACTGTTAATATCCTAATCAAAGACCTGTGACAAATCTGGCTATTATGTCATTGAGTCTAATTACATCCCCTTAAATGAAAGTGAAAATAAGATCAAAATTACATTAAAATTCCATTCATTTCTGATAGTGTTTTAATTACTGAAAAAGGGTCTAGAGCTTTGATATATTATCTAAATTAGTTAATTACATATACATTTAAAAAAGAAACGAGAACATGTAGTGATGTAAGTGCAGTGCATTTGTTCCACGCAACAGCAACATTTGAAGCAAGCACAGAAGTCATGCAGATGTTAATGAAGCATTGGCCTTATATTTGCAGAGAGAGACACAAGGGAAACATAAGTGTCAGCTGAACGTGATTTATCCTACAAGCTTTGGACCCAGACATTTAAGCCTTTTCAGCTAAAAAGGACCTTAATCTGGTAAACAGGAAATCAAAGTTGGCTTGAATGCTTGAGGTTATGAGCTCCAGAAGTTGTTTTAAGATAAAAACAAACAAACAAAAAGAAAGAACCAAAGAAACAACAACATAGATTTTTTATCTGACCTATATAGACAACTATAATTTAAAAATTGGTGTCTTTTCTCCTGAGAAACTTTTCCAAAGCCCCTTGATGTTGACAGGGTGGGAAACTGTAGATTTTGAGATCTTCTCAATGATGAGCAAATATTAATCTTAGAGCAGAGATCATAAAACAGATAGACATTGGGGAACAAGGAGATGGCTAGCTTAGGGAATAAATAATAGGAGCTACAGAGTTATGCATCTAGGTCACTAGCTGGAATCCGCATCAGAGCAGTAGTAGTGACTTATGTGAAATCTCCTTATGATCTGTGTGGTTCCCTCTGGACAAGGCCTTGTCTGGATTAGGATTTGGAAGGTGTTCGGAGTACCATGCTTGTGGCAGTTAGCACCCTTGCTGGCAAACTTGGCAAAGAGGTGAAGAATGCAGCTGGCCCGGACGCTGAACTACTTCTTCATCCTGAGAACTGACTCATTCAACACATGAGTGAAAAGCATGCTGGGGCAGTCTGGGAAAAGATGCACTGCTGTAGGAATGGCGAGGTCTTACCCAGTGCACCGGGCGACAGATAACTTCATCCTTGGCAGCTGTCACAAGCACTTGGACAAAGAAAAATATTAAAAAGGTGTCTAGCCCAAATCCACCATGCAGGCTGCTCTCGGTTCTGAGGGCTATTTGCCCTTTGATCGCAGCTTTCATGTTTTATTAGCCTATGGACAACAAATAGCCCTTTCTTATCAGGGACAAAGTCACCTGTTTCACCCAGCATGATTGCTTTGCACAGGCTTGCTGAGCAGGTTGAGAGTCCCTCCCCCTTGTCCTGTCTAGCACTTGGCGAACCTCAGAAGATCCACAGTACAGACCACTCCTAAAGCCAGGGGTAGTCAATAGGCGGACCACGGGCCAAATCCGGAGCGCCGGATGCTTTTGAATGGACCACAGAATCTTTTTATTTACTTATCATTATTGTTATTATTTCTGTATTATTTTCTCTGGAGTCTGGACCTTGACTGTACCTTGGCCAAGAAATTTGGACCTTGACAAAAAATAATTGAGTACCCCTGACTTAAGCTGAAGGAAAAAACTCCATTAGCTGGCAGCAAACATTGGCTGCTGTGATATTGCACTCCATATGTTTTATGGAACTATGCTAATGAGTGTGAATATAATGTAACTGGAATATGTTTCATGCAAAAGGTCTCTTGTAAGGTATCATTACAAAGCTTGTAATCTACTGAGTGTGGTCATCCTATTTGTATGTATGTATCATTCTTGTATCTAAAATTAGAAATATGAAGTATAACTCTGAAGTTGTATTGTAATTATGCAAAGTGTGGACCATTAATGGTGATTTAGAATCTTGATGACTCCCATTGACTAGGATAATTGGTTGTAAATGGCTCTGTTTACTTGTAAGCCTTCCTGTGTTCCTGTGAGTCAGGCCCCGAAGAATGAAGGCTTGGGGTGTCACAGGACATGTGACCATGTCACCTGGTACTGAAATCCACATAAACCTGGTGCTTTTCCATTTAGAAGGAGGGATGGGGACCCAGAGAGACAAAAGATTCCCGCCTTGTGCCAAAGCTATAAAAGGGGGTGGAACAGAACAAAGGGGGCTGCCAGTCATGAAAAATCCCCTAGTTACCACCTGAACTGGAACTAACAATGACTGTACCAGGGGAAAGGATTGGGCCCAGACTAGGAAGGAGTCTAGTCTGTGAAAGAAGCTTATTGGAACATCTCTGAGGGTGAGATTTACCTGTATTCAGTTTCTTAATGTATTAGGCTTAGACTTGTGTGTTTTGTTTTATTTTGCTTGGTAACTTACTTTGTTCTGTTTGTTATTACTTGAAACCACTTAAATCCTACTTTTTATACTTAATAAAATCATTTTTGTTTATTAGTAAACCCAAAGTAAGTGATTAATACCTCGGGGAGCAAACAGCTGTGGATATATCTCTATCAGTGTTATATAGGGCGGACAATTTATGAGTTTACCCTATATACGCTTTATACAGAGTAAATAGGATTTATTTGGGGTTTGGATCCCATTGCGAGCTGGAAGTCTGGGTGTTGGAAATAGGTAACCAGCACAGCTGTTTTTGGTTAAAGTCTGAAGCTTTGGGGGCGTGGACCAGACCTAGGTCTGTGTTGCAGCAGGCTGGTGTGTCTGGCTCAACAATGCAGGGTTCTGGAGTCCCAAGCTGGCAGGGAAAATGGGCTCAGAGGTAATTCCAGCACATCAGATGACAGTCTCAAGGGGCTCTCTGTGACCGAACTCATCGCAGCTGCTATTCTCCATGTGTATCAGTCAGAGGAGGACCACACATGTTACAAGAGGGCATTTCTACACTGCAGTAAAAAACCCATGGCACTGAGTCTCAGAGCCAGGGCCACCTCACGTGGACCAGCCTCAGCCAAGTCTTTTAGTGGAGTGTAGACGTACCCTAAGTGAGCTACAGCACCCCCAAGTAAGTGTAACTGGTACAAAGACTGAGATGCATCTCACACCAGTGGAGCTAGAACAGAGCAGGAGAACCAGATTAACAGTAAGGAATTGTGCCCTCAAAGTACCATCCTCTTCCTCAGGCTGGATGAAAACATAGTAACCTGGATGAAAACAGTGTAGACAGAACTCTTGTGTCAGTCAAGCCTGCCCACGTGCTTTCCTGGAAAAAGCATTCTGAACAACAGGGTACAGAAGGGAGATTATTCCATTTCTCTCCCCTGGGACAGCAAGCCAGGCAGGTGTTGGAAGTAAACACAAAACCTCATGTGTCAAAGCTTGGGACATTCAAATCTCAAAGTACTGTTGTTCCAGGGGATTAGAATAATGCAGGGACTCTGCTGGCTGTCAAGATCTGCAAAAAGCTGCTGCTATGTGTCAAACCTCAGCCTCCAGGCAGGAGTAAGTTATTATGAGTCTTTTAATGCTGTTAATTCTTTTGTATTCCTTAATCTTCTTCAAATGTTCTTGGAGCCCGGCCAGGCCAGAATGTATATTCCAAATAGCTGAAAGTTATGGATTCTTCTCCATATATTTCACCTGTCAGATTTAAAGGCTGTTTTGGGAAAGCTGAAAAAAAATATCCTAGGATTAGCTTCTACAGAAACTCTATTTTGCAAAGCGCACTGGCAAGAACGGTGCAAATGAGCTCATCTGGAACACCTAGCACGTGCACAAAACAGCCAGGAGAGATCCCATAAGTCTGTCAATATCTTGAAGCTAGAGTTGGACAAAAACAGCTCAGGTTTGGATAGGGCTAAAAGGATCTATGCCCTTATCCAGCCATCGTGTCTTTATTGACGCCAAGAGGACTATCCACATGAATAAACTCTGTTTGCAGGATTGGAGCCAAAGGCCCCTATCCTGCAGCTGGCTCTGCATGGGTGCAAATGTCCAGCCACACGGGTCTGTTTGCATGATTGAGGCCTAAATGTTTTCCATCCTCCACTCTTTATCTATTTAGACTCCAATCCTGCAAACACTAATGCATGTGCTTCCGGTTAAGCACACTGTCGCAGGGCTGATACACCCCGTCACCCTTTGGGGCAGGAGAGAGGAGCATTATGGCCCCATGGTTGAGTCTGTAGGGCTGCCCCCAGGCTCGGGGCTGCATGGCCCTGTGGCCTTAGACCATAGCCCAGCCCTAGGGCTCAGGGCAGTGTGGCCCAGCGACCAGAGACAGCGATACGGCCTTTGCTCTCAGGGCAGTGAGGCCAGAGTCAATAGTGTAGGTGAGCTGGGCCACCACCCCAGGGTGGCTGGTGGCCAGGACAGGGGGACCCGGGCCCGCCCTCTCCACCAGGTCCCAACCCAGGGCAATGTAGGTGGCAGGGTTGCCCACCACCAACTTGGAGGGGATCCTACCGAAACACACCAAGCCTGTCTCTGGTTCTACCATCCCTTTTCTGCCAAGTTTCCCTGGGTCACTTCCTACCCAATCCTCTGCAGTTTTCCGCCTCCGGGTCTCCACAGTCTCTCCCCCTCTGCGGTGTCCGGAGCCTGTATTTCGTGGTCTGTCTCCATCTGGCTGGCCTCTGCGTCCTGGAGTGCAGGCGTTCCTCCCCCAGGAGTCAGCAGTGCACTTCCTTCCTCGCTGACAGTCAGCCCAGACTGAGATGCTCTGCTGCCTTTTATATTCTGTCTCCAGCTGGAGCATGCCCAGCAGAGATGAGAGGGTGTGGTCTCCTCGGCCAAGAGAGAAGGGTTAACCCCTGCTGCACCAGTGCAGAGCTGATACACCCCGTCACCCACACAAATAACTTCAATGGGGCAACCTACGTGGGTAAAGTGCAGCATACAAAGTACTACAGTAGAACCTCAGAGTTACAAACAGCTGGGGAACGGAGGTTGTTCATAACTCTGAAATGTTCATAACTCTGAACAAAATGTTATGGTTGTTCTTTCAAAAGTTTACAACTGAACATTGACTTAAAACAGCTTTGAAACTTTACTATGCAGAAGGAAAATGGTGCTTTCCCTTTATTTATTTTTTTAGTAGCTTACGTTTAACACAGTACTGTACTGTATTTGGTATTTGGTTTTGGTTTCTTTGTCTCTACTGCTGCCTGATTGTGTGCTTCTGGTTCCAAATGAGGTGTGTGGTTGACTGGTCAGCTTGTAACTCTGGTGTTCGTAACTCTGAGGTTCTACTGTATTTGCAGGATCAGAGCCTCAGAATGTAAGATCTTCTAGGCAAGGACTGACATGTATTGTCTTTCTAGTCCCTAGCACAGCGAGACCTTGATCTCAGTGGAAGCCCTTAGCCAGAACCATAGTAGCAATATTTGTCATGCAGAGCTTATGCAAAGAAACGACAATACAAGGACAAAAGGAGAAAAATCAAAATCAGCCTAGCAGTAAAACAGTCACAAAAACTAGCAAAAATATCCCCAGCAGCTATGATCATCTCTCATAATATTAAAGACTGAGCAAGGCCCAAAGGAAATTACAACACACTACAGATTAAGCAAACTGTCTCCCAGGTAACTGTGCTGTCTCCTGTGCCACAATCAGCCATCATTCATTAAACCATAAAGTATATGTTTATTGCATGGCAAAGGCAGTGGTGTTCATAAAGGAGTCCCAAAGTGCGCGGACTGTCGGCTCATACATAACCTTGTTGGTAATGAAGTCTATTCAGATTACCTGCTTGACTAAACCATGCCAGACGGCAAGAGAAGGACTTGGGATCTCTCCAGAAATTTAAAAGAGCCTTACAGGGCCCAAAACAAAAAAGCTAAGCAACAATCTGTCTCGGAGCAACATCTGGGCTCTCTCACAGCACAGTGCTCAGAAGAATCAAAATGGGCACAACCTGCAAATGTTAACGGCTGATTTGTGCTCTCTGTGACGACATATGCCCCATGTTTGCTACATCAAACAGTACTAAACGACATGCTCTGCTAATCCTTTTCTGAGGGCATCTAAAGCCACTCCTGGGCACCTATTTCTGTGCAATCTTACATCTACGGGCTAGGTTCTGCCATCATTAGTAGAATGAGATCAGTAAGCCTACTGGCAGAGTAAAGTACTAGCCTAGGGAGTAACGGTGGGAGAATCTGGAAAGGGCCAGACCCTACTTGCCTGAGCCCCAGGGCCGGCTCCAGGCACCAGTGGAGGAATCACGTGCCGGGGGCGGCACATGCTAAGGGGTGGCATTCCGTCCATTCTTAGGGTGGCACAGTCCGAGCGGCTTTTTTTTTTTTTTTTTTTGCTTGGGGCAGCAAAAATGG
This sequence comes from Emys orbicularis, assembly GCF_028017835.1. Classification (NCBI taxonomy): domain Eukaryota; kingdom Metazoa; phylum Chordata; order Testudines; family Emydidae; genus Emys; species Emys orbicularis. The sequence continues at coordinate 5,772,490 of NC_088686.1, read as the reverse complement.
TAGAGCCAGCCCTTCTGAGCCCTGGTTCTGCAGCCTTTATTCGCACCAAGTAGCACTTACTCACATACAAGTAGACTTTGCAAGTGTTTGCACTGAAGTGGCCTTTGCACCATGAACTGCTGCTTCAGTTTCGTGAGTGATGGGCCCTGCGAAGGAATGGCTGATGTCAGTGAAGGATTTGCCCCTACAGGAAGGAGAAAGTGGTTTGGAATCCAATGACTCTTTCACTTCCATCATAAACATGCCCTAGTTTGATAGACTTTCTGGCCATGGAACGGGGAACCAAGCAGTGCTTAATTTGTGCCAGCACTTGCCAGGGATAAGCCCTGGCATCTCTAGGCTTGGCAGTTCAGAGCCCCGGCACCTCTGGGCCTGGCAGTTCAGAGCCCTGGCACCTCTGGGCCTGGCAGTTCAGAGCCCGGCACCTCTGGGCCTGGCAGTTCAGAGCCCCAGCACCTCTGGGCCTGGCAGTTCAGAGCCCGGCACCTCTGGGCCTGGCAGTTCAGAGCCTGGCACCTCTGGGCCTGGCAGTTCAGAGCCCCAGCACCTCTAGGCCTGGCAGTTCAGAGCCCTGGCACCTCTGGGCTTGGCAGTTCAGAGCCCTGGCACCTCTGGGCCTGGCAGTTCAGAGCCTGGCACCTCTGGGCCTGGCAGTTCAGAGCCCCGGCACCTCTGGGCTTGGCAGTTTAGAGCCTGGCACCTCTGAGCCTGGCAGTTCAGAGCCCTGGCACCTCTGGGCCTGGCAGTTTAGAGCCCGGGACCTCTGAGCCTGGCAGTTCAGAGCCCCAGCACCTCTGGGCCTGGCAGTTCAGAGCCCGACACCTCTGGGCCTGGCAGTTCAGAGCCCTGGCACCTCTGGGCTTGGCAGTTCAGAGCCCTGGCACCTCTGGGCTTGTCGCAACAGTTGTGAAAATAAAAAAATTGCTTGAGCCCCAGCACCTCTTTCATTACAAATTAAGAATCTCTTGGCCCTCATTTTAATCCCAGATCTTTTTAAAAAACTACCATTGGAAGCCAAAGGTCTAACTTCAAATTTCAGATTCCTACAAGCAAGTTTCTTTTAAAGCCTTTACGATTCACCTTTAAGCACCTAGCAGTCATCACCACCGCATCAAAGTTTAATTTGCTCTATTTCACCACAATGTCCTCACTATATTGAGGCCAAGGATTAATTACTACCTGCTAATAAAACGACAAATTAAATGCAAACAGCCACCAGACTGAATTATTAAAGAATTACCCGTTTCAGCCTACATTGGGTCCTACTGCCTGTTTTGTTTATTTATTAGCATGTAATCACTTTATATTTTCACCTCTGTAACTGCGTGTGTTAAGTCTACAAAGGCGACTAGACAAAAGTTGCATTAACTAGGACAGAGTTTGTGTTCTACTTTTGGGTTACATTTTGGGGCAGGCAGATCAGGTGTGCTTGGTAACTTTCAGCCAAGAACTTGGGTGGTATCCTGGACTTTGACTTCTCTTCCCATGTCACTTTGGTTCTTTAGCTGTCCCCTGGAGTGTCGCTGTCTCTTATTTAATATCTCTGCAGTTTGTAAATACATAACCATTTCACTTGCACAACCATGAGCCTTTGCTCTCCTGTGGCTCACCTTTGGATTGCTGCAGTAGAGTTTCAGCAGGTTTGTCTACACCACCATCCCATTGCTTGCCTGCAATTGGTAAAGAGCGCAATTTTTACAGCTTTCCCTGGTCCTTATTGCACTCAACGTGTGTTACTTAGTGAATTGCTTTGCTTAACTAGGCTTTGGGCTAGTTTCAAGGGCTCAGTATTCTTCCATGGAGAATCTTGCAGGAGGGGACTCTGACATGGTATTTCCATTCCCTTATGGCAGCCACTCCAGGTCTGTGGAAAGAGCACAGCATGAGGTCTGGCAGCTGTGCCTGGGGCTCTGAGGTCCTGCAGGGAATTCTCCCTGTAGATATGTGGAGCTTGCTATGGAAAGGCTGCTTCTCCATGGTGCTTTGCCCCTCAGCCCGTTGGCAGCATGTCTCCCTCTGTCACCATGCTGCCGTTGGCCCTCCACTCTGAGCACCGCAGCAAGTAACCTTGACTCCCAGTGGAACTTCTTCTGTAAATGCCACAGGACCACTGGGGGAAGATCACCTTCTGGAGCAGCTGTCCTCTAGCCTGTGGGAAGCATCCCCATGAAGCATTCATACCCAGGGACTTCCATGGGTCCAGAGGGGGAAGTGAACATGCCGGCACGTTACTGTTTGCTTTAGTTCTATACGCCTCCAGTTAAACAGTGCTATGCTACCTCCGGCATACTACACGCTTCCCTCTCTTCAGAAACATCTTCTGATTTCTGTCCTGTATTTTATCTGCTCCTCTCTCAAGGAGCTGAGTGCATGCTAATGACTGCTGTGGTTGCTAGTGGTGATGCAAGCGCTCCTGTTTTAAACGGAGCTCGTTACTCTTTACTAAGCATGGATTTTTAGCTTCATCATGCACGGTGCACGAAAGGATGCCAGCAGGATTGTCACAGTGCTCCTACGGGTCAGAGACACATCTTTGTCTCTGACCCGTAGGAGGACTGTCTTTGAGGTCTTTGCAGGTCGAATTTGAACTGGTGTGCAGAAGAGTAGCTGAGCTAATGCTGTAAAATCCAGCACAATCCCTCCTGAAATATTAGGAGACAAGACTTTACAGTGCTACCAATGGACATAAAGCACCTTATGGCAGCGTATGCATGCCCCGGCCCGAAAGGGAGGTGTCTGGGGGTACGCAGACACTGCCGTTAAGTCCGCTTGTCCATCTCTGACCTCGCCACCCCGGAGTCTAAGGACCAGCAAAAAGTCAATAGCGTGACCCTTTGGTGCAGGGCAGCGTGGCGTAATAGCCAGCACCCGAGGGGCCACCAGCAAGGGTGGCTGGCAACCCAGGTAGGGGGGTCTGGGCCCACCTGACTCCACTGGGCCCCGACCCAGGACACTGGCAGTGGTGGAGCGGTCCGTCACTGGCTCAGCGAGGAATCCCACTGAAACACACTGAGCTTACCTGGGTGGGAGATACCACTCCATCACCCTCCCTGGGTCACTTCCTACCGTGGTCTCTGGTGTGGCAGTCCATGAGGCTTCGGGGTCTCCAGGCTCTGGAGCACTGGTCACTTCCTGGGGCACCTTTGGTTACAGGGGTCCAAGCTGACCCTTGGGGCCTCCAATCTCCGCAGGCAGGGGACCATAGCCAGTTCTCAGCAGGAGCTTCCAGTACAGGTCTTTCCCCTCCGGCATCCAGCTCCCAATGACCTGGGCTTCCTCCCTTATACAGCTGCAGCATCTGGAGCATGCCCAGTCCAGCCTAGGGGGCGGGACTTCCACTGTCCATAATGTGGGTTTAACCCCGTCTTGGCTAGTGCGGGGTATGCACACCCCGTCACACACCTGCAGAATGCTCCTCCTTATAGCATTTTTATAATTTGTCAGAATGAGCTTCATAATGTGAAGGGAAATGGTGCTGAAAATGTTTCCCATAGAAGTAAGGTCTTAAAATGCTTGAGTTATATCAAGACAGTAGCCTCATTTTATTGGGCATGAATTATCCAGATCCTCCTAACTTCTACAGGCTGAAAGAATAGATTTACTCGCTTATATAATGTAGCCAAAAATTATAAACAATTCACTTGGAGACTGGCCAGAGTTTTTTCATTTAACAGGGGAAGGATAAGAATCAGGGAAATCATATGTAATTCATCTGGAGAGCACTTAACAATTGGTGACCCTCCCATGCTTGTAATTTTCAGAATTACTTTCCCAGGTTGTAGAATCAACAAAAGATTTAGAAATACCACGAGATGAAGAAACTAAACTGGAGGGGATTCTTTCAGGGTGAAATTCATCGCTAGGTGAAACATGCTAGTAAAACAGCAGCATGGGGCTTAAGTGGTACCTGGGCCTTCGCACACTCTGAGGAAGTCTGAGAAATCTGATGAGGTTCAACAAGGACAAGTGTAGAGTCCTGCACTTAGGATGGAAGAATCCTATGAACCACTACAGGCTGGGGACCGAATGGCTAGGCAGCAGTTCTGCAGAAAAGGACCTAGGGGTTACAGTGGACGAGAATCTGGATATGAGTCAACAGTGTGTCCTTGTTGCCAAGAAGGCTAACGGCATTTGGGGCTGTATAAGTAGGAGCATTACCAGTAGATCGAGAGACGTGATCATTCCCCTCTATTCGGCATTGGTGAGGCCTCATCTGCAGTATTGTATCCAGTTTTGGGCCCCACACTACAAGAAGGATGTGGAAAAATTGGAGAGAGTCCAGCAGAGGGCAACAAAAATGATTAGGGGGCTGGAGCACATGACTTATGAGGAGAGGCTGAGGGAACAGGGATTGTTTAGTCTGCAGAAGAGAAGAATGAGGGGGGATTTGATAGCTGCTTTCAACTACCTGCAAGGGGGTTCCAAAGAGGATGGATCTAGACACACTTTAGAAAGGGAGATTTGGATGGAGAGAAGGTTAGTAGAGCTGCTCAGAAGAGCTGATGATGAAACATTTTCATTGGAATTGACCAATTGGTCGAAATCTAAACGTTCTGCAAAGACTGGTCAGCTCACTTGACTACCTGCTTGGCAACCTACCTGGCAGGATGCTGGAGAGCCCAGGGCCTGTGGCTCCAGGGTAGCTAATTGTCATGCAGAATGCTGCTAGGGTCCATGGCCCTTGGGAAGCCATCCAGACAGATTGCCCCAGAGCTGGGGACCCCAGGGTTTCTAGGGTCCACAGCCTTGGGTCAGCGAGGCAGGTGGCTGAGCTGCTCACAGAAATATGCAGTCTCATTAAAAATAGCCACTGTCCCAGAGAACACAGCATCCTCTTCAGGACACAGCCCTCCCGCTGTGTCACCCGCTGTTCAATCCACTACTGGGGGAACCATAGTCCACTGTCCAGCCACTTCCTCGGTGGCAAGTGGGAGTAGGAGGGGACCCAGGCCCGCCCACTACTCTGGGTCCCGGCCCGGGACCCTGGTGGGTGGCAGCCACGTTCTGCGTCCCCTCCAACCCCACAGTCTATTCCCTGGGCCACTTTCCCGCAGCCCCAGCACCTTCTCTGCCCTTGTCTCAGGGCCCCAGCATGTCAGCAGTCAGCCGGGAGCTCCCTCTCGCTCCCCTGATCCTGCCCAGCACTGCTCTGTCCAAGGTGCTAGCTGCCCTCTGCCTGCAAGGCAGCCAGTCCTCCTCCCTCCCCAAGCTCCTGGGAGTGACTGACCGCCTCTGCCCTGCGGCTTTTCTTTTATGGGCCTCTCCGGCCCTGATTGGCTACTCCTCGCAGTCCGCTCCAGTAGGCTGTCTCCTGCACAGTGCCCCTAGGGTCTTCTCCAATTGGCTGCCTATTGCGCAGCCTCCTGAGGGTTGCTTCAATCCCTTTCAGGCCAGTGGGGGGCAGGCGCTCCATCACACACTGTTATAAAGAGGATGGTGATCAATTGTTCTATGCTCAGTGGAAGTGATCGACAAGAAGCAATGGGCTTAATCTGCACCAAGGGAGCTTTTAGCTTAGATATTAGGGGGGAAATGCCCACCTCTATGGATAGTGAAGCACCAGATAGGCTTCCAAACAAGTTTGTGGAACCTTTGTCAATGGGGTGTTTAAGAACGGGCAGAACACGTGCAGGGGGTGGGGCATGCAGGGTCACACGCCCCCTCAGATTTGCTACTTTGGCTTGTACTGAGCATGTTTACATGGACTGGGACTGAGCATGCTCACTAACACGGCTGAAACCAGCTGCCCTCACTCTGCCCCCTCCCCCCCCGCCCCACTATTGGCAGGCACCGATTGTCTTTGAGAACTGGCTACTAGACAAACACCTGGTAGGGGTGGTCTAGGTATATTTGGTCATGCCTCTCAAAGTTCCTTCCTGCCCTTCTTTGCTGTTTCTATTACTACTTTTACATAAACTCTTTGAAAGATGGTTTATTAGGGAAAAGTTCACCCTTTGGGGACTACAGCTAGTCAGCTGGCTAATTTGGGGGGTTTTGCCTGGGCTACTGAGGGAGGGGTTTGTAGCTATTGGGAGGCAGGAAGGGCTGTATCTCTTATCAGCAATGAGCTCTGAATGGTCCTATCTCCCCACCTGCAGCCCTTCAGGCATAGAAGGCATTGAGAGGCATTCCAGGGAAAGGTCTAAAGGATGTGGCCCAATTGTGAGGCTGCTTCTTAATCTTAATCACTGCACCAGAGGCAAGGGGCCTCTGATGATTGGCATAAGCTGAGGATCTGGCCAAGGGTGTATAATGTTAACCAGTTAACCGATAACGTCAGTCTTATCGGTAATGTATTCAGTTAACGATTAAACTCCACTGCCGGCTCGTGCTCGGGTCCCAGCGCAGGGTGGCAGCTGAGATCCCGGGCGTGGGTCCAGCAGCAAGATCTTGGGCATGGGGCCGGCAGCTGAGATCCTGGGCACGGGACGGCAGCCGGGACGTTGGGTGCAGGGCCAGTAGCCGGGATCCTGGGCGTGGGACGGCAGGAGAGCCCTGGGCGCAGGGCAACAGCCAGGATGATGGGCATGGGCGGCAGCCGGGATCCCGGGGGCGGCGCCAACAGCTGGGATCCCAGGCCCAGGGTGGCAGCTGAGATCCCGGGCGTGGGTCCAGCAGCAAGATCTTGGGTATGGGGCCGGCAGCTGAGATCCTGGGCACGGGACGGCAGCCGGGACGTTGGGTGCAGGGCCAGTAGCCGGGATCCTGGGCGTGGGACGGCAGGAGAGCCCTGGGCGCAGGGCGACAGCCAGGATGATGGGCATGGGCGGCAGCCGGGATCCCGGGGGCGGGGTGGCAGCAGAGCCCCACATAAAACGTCCCACACTCCTAGTTCCCCGCCTATGTTGTGAACTTAACAGTTAAACGTTTAACTGATAGAATTGTAATCGTTTAAATGGTTACTTTTTTAAAATGCTACTTACATCCCTAATCTGGCCCTCTACATGTGCCTGTTTGAATGCGACGGTGCCCTCCGCCTTTCACCATCTCTTTAAAATTTTCCTCTCTTAGACGTTATGTGCTTGGCCAGCACGTGGGTGAGGACCGAGGGTGTCTGTACATAATTTCCTTATCATTTCTAGGTGTATGACTCCAGTTTTATCATGTTAGTTTCCCAGCACTGTTTTGAACATTTCCAGATTCTTGCTAATAGTTTTCCTTCAATTCTTGCTCCCAATTAACCTTCCATATTTCCTTTAATCCAGCAAACTGCACTTTCTGCCATTTACATTTTTTATCTTACTAATTGCATTTTTTCATCTCCATCTTTTGGTTTCAGATCTAATTATATTGTTATCACTGGCACCTAGATGGTGTAAAACCACTGGGTTATTGATTACTTCTGTTCGTTACTAAATTAAAATTTGCCTTATTGTTCATTGCTTAACATTTTGATGTGGAAAGCAGTCCTCGGCTGGCTGTGCAACCATTCTGAATGTTTCCTTGGTTTACTGAAGCTCTCATTAAGAGTTCTTTCATTTTTTTCAAAGGTAATTCTGCCTTATTCTTGCCCACCTTTATTCAAAACACACTATGAAGCAAGAGAATAGACAGACATAAAATTCACTTCCATTGTGTGAATATTTCAAGTGTTCCTAAACAAAACTGAACATTCATAGAGTGCATAGCCACATTTCTATAACAGCTATCAAAAGCTAGTTGCTGGACCAACCACATGAATTGTAGCATAAGAACATAACAATGACCATACTGGGTCAGACCAGTGGTCCATCTGGCTCAATATTCTGTCTTCTGTCAATGGCTGCTCCCAGGTGTTTCAAAGGGAACGAACAGAACAGGCAATTTATCAAGTGAGCTATCCCCTGTCATCCAGTCTCACCTTTTGGCAATTGGAGATTTAAGGGCACCAAGAGTATGGGGTTGCATCCCTGACCATCCTGGCTAATAGCCATTCATGGACCTATTTTCCAGGAACTTATCCAATTCTTTTTTGAATGCATTTATACTTTTAGCCTTCACAGCCACCCCTGGCAACAAATTCCACAGGTTGACTATGCGTTGTGTGAAGTAGTATTTCCTTAGATTGTTTTAAACCTGCTTCCTATTAATTCCATTGGGTGACACCATTCATGATTTTATAGACCCCCTCAGCAAATGCTGAAGATGTCAGAACAAACACATCACCCTGTCCCACACATTTTTGCTTTTATGTCAGACTAAGAAGTTCCTGGACTAGCATATGCTAAGTTTTGAGAACTAATACACATCTTTTCAACAGTCTGTGCTCTGAGACAGCTGAATGAACCAAGTTCCAACTCCACAGAAGCCAAAGAATGTTACACCATGGACTATATTTGGTCCTGAGTCCTCCAGACAACAATAAACAAATGCTTCGTAACAGCCAAGGCCATCTGCAGAAAAGGGAAATTTGAAACCCCACCCGCTTAGGCTGATTGTTTAAAGGAGTTGTCCAATCAGGAGCTGAAGAAGGGATTGACATTAAAACAACCTGATGCCTGGTTTTAGATCTCGCATTAGTCACCATCTTCCTGGATACAAGTTGTGTATCTGCTCACAGCTAACATTTGGATCAGATGCTAGCTAGGCTACCAAGCCTCATGTTACTATAATTATGGAGGATTTTATCAGTGTTTTACATGTATTGTGTTTTTTTCCTATTTGGAATAATCTCCCTGTAAGATGATCGGTAGTTTCAGACGGACAGAAACTTTTTCCTCTCTGACCTTCCACAACTGCATAGGTGCATTATCAGGATTCACTTCCTGTGAAGGGTACAGCATAACCACTAGCACTCAGGATTCTGGGCTAGATGGTTGGGTCAGATATTGAAAATTCCAGGTTCTTGTGTGATGTGTTTCATTTTTAATTAGCCAAGTGACCTTCCAATTCATAATTCATATTGTCCTGCATAATTCATAACCACCTGATACCTGCAAAAACTAAAGTACTGACAGAAGATCAGAAATCTCCAAATGACCTACAAATGAGGGATGAATTAAAAAATTCCAGCTCAGGCAAATTCTAACAAGGGCAATAATAGGTAATCTGGCAAAGCTCACTTGCCATGATCATTATAATTCAATCCCGGGTCATAAAGGCAGCCAGAATTGCATATTTTTGATGCTGGAGACAAAGTTCCTAGTTCTGAAATTGTGCAAGTTACATTTGAAAAAAAACATTCCAGCTGAATCCTGTGGGGTCATTTCAGTTTTACACTACAACAGAGAAGAGTTTTAGAAAATTTAGAGACATTCAATTACTAATGGTAGTAAGACAGTGGGAGTGCAGAGGGAGCTCCGGAGGGCAAGCTGAGAAATGAAGTTGCATATCATCTGCATAAGAATGAAATTGAACTGGAAGTTCATGTTACAGAACAAAACTGACTAATGCAATGAGCAGACAAAGAGAATGAGAAGAGAGGGCAGCTAACTGAGAAATGCTTCCAGCGATTGCTAGATTAGGCAGGACAGGAGCAGGACGACCTAGAAGACAAGATAGGCCAACGTCCACCCTAGTGTAATTTTACAGACATTTCTGATGTTACACAAGAGATTTATTTGGTCCCGAGCATAAAGAGTGAAATCCTTGGTGAGCCAAAGATGCTCTGAAATAAGGAAAGATAATTGGCAAATTCGTAACAAGGATATCTTGTCCAGCTGAACAGTAACTGAACTCACGTTTGCGAAAAAGATTTGAATCTTACCAGGATAAATCTGGGACATCAGTAAATGTCATTCCCCTCACACGATTGCACCATTAGAATATAGCCCTTTACCATGCATTACGTAGACCTGACACCATTATTTCCAGGAGAAATCGGCCTTGAGCCATTATCTTCAGTGGAAGCTGAACCAAACCCAGGGTTCCGAACAACCTAAAAGGTCTTTTCCGTCTCTATGTTTCGTGATTCCCTCATGTCGTGTAATTAAATGCAAAAGCTCGTATTGATGCATTGTTAATCTTGAGAAACCAGGACATTCCAAGAGTTAAGGGGGCCACCACAAAATTAACTCCAGCCCCATGCACATGGACAGTGTTTCTTGAATTGCTTTTGCTATTTAATGGATACCCTGGTAACCAGGTTGGGTCCCCTTGTGGCCCTTCCAGGAATAGCTCACCCTGCTGCTGGTGGGTCTCTGTCCCAGTGAGGCCCAGCCCAGTGCAGTTTGGGCCTTCTGGCCTAATCAGTCCGACCCTTCTCAGGGTATTGAAGGTTCAAAGGTGATCAGGAACAAAAATAAGCCCAACTCAAAACAAGGCTCATCCCACAAACCTTCAACATGGCCCCACAAGGCTCATTTCCAAAACTGTCTGTGCTTCCACCAAGTCCCTTCCCAGGGTCTGATCAGCCCTTCCGGGGGGGGGGGGGGGGGGGGGTTCATCAGGCTGGGAAGCAAGATCTCCGGGCTGCATGAAGGCTTCTCTTCCCCCCAGAGAACCAGAGCTCTGCCCTTCTGCCTGGTCAGGCCTGAGTTGGGCAAGGCCCTCTCCTTTTATCTGTGCCTGACTTTGGCTGAAGGTGTTTTGGGGCGGGGCCTTAACCCCTTCATAGCCAGAAAGGAGCCTGTCACCCTCCTTAACCCCTCCTAGCCAGTGGGGGGGGGGGTTTCTCTGCCCCATCACAACCTTATAGAATGCAGGATGTGCAAGATGCCCAAGCAACCTTTATAGTAGAAGCCTTGGGCCAAATCATTAGCTGGTGTTTATACCACCTGAGGGTCTGGGCCCTTAGCTTATGGAATGTCCAGGCTTGCAGGAAAATGCAAGAGCCTGTTTTCTTCCCCTCCTTAAAGCAGAAGAAGGATCCATTAACTTTGTAAATTAGAACACACAGCTGTCCTCGGACTGTCCTGGGAGCCCTAAACTCTCACAAACCTGGAGGTTTTAAGTGGATTAAGTATGGTTCACAGAGCTTGAAATGAGTGCAATAATTCAGGCTGTTAGAGCGTCGGTAGCATTGGGTTCTACGTGGGTCTGGTGATGGCCCCATACCAGTGTGGCAGAAGCTCTACGGAATAACACCTCTTCACTTGCCAGGCTTTGAACTTACTGAGACGTCAGTCATCCCTATTTGCATTTCCTCTCCCGCAATGCGGGCAGACAGCGTTCAAGTGCTAGAATTCGTGCAGTGAACCAGGCTTCCGGACACAATATTTCGGAAGCTGTCTTTCAAGTACAGGTGCTATGCACCCTGCGCAGCCCGGGTGCAAGGCGCTGCACGGACTGCGTGGGTGCCGAATTCTGGCGCAGGCCCCAGGGAACACAAGACGATGATGCTGGGCAGCTACTAAAGTGAGTCTCGCCTGTTTGCAGTAGTGCCAGACAGGAGAGCGCACGGCCTGTGCATGCTGCTGATGGTGCTCGGATACGTCCTCCACCCGCTGCCCCTCTTCTGCCTTGTGATCCTGATAGTGAGCGGGCATTTGAGGGGCTTAAGATTTACTTCTGAGCAGCGCAGAAGCTTCTACTCATGCCTGATCAGATGTGCCTGGTGCTCCCCACTGCGTCCCACAAAGAGGTCAATAGGTTCTGAGGCCAGAAGGGACCACTGTGGTCACCTGGTGTGAGCTCCCGTATCACACAGGCCACAGACCTTCCCTCAATTAATTCCCATTTGAATCACAGCAGATCTTTTAGAAAAAGACCATCCAATCTAGAGTGAAAAGTTGCAGTGATGGAGACATCAGCAGATCAAGGCCTTGACTGTTGCAAGGATGCTCATCGCATTGCTTGAATGGCCGAATCCTGCCCCCACAGTAGCCTGAGCACCTGGGCCCTGGGGTGTGGAAATCAAGGCTGTGGGTTAGCATGGGGGAAAGGGTGAGTGGAGCCACTGCTGCAGCCTTTTCTCTGTTGTCTGCCCAGGGAGCGTGGGCCTAGTTTAGTTATTCATTTGTTTGCTTTATAAAAGCTTTATCTGGACTTGGTGCACAGGCGAGCGTGGGCCCCATGGCATTAGCCACCGCGCAAAGACGGCGGGGATCACAATGACTGCCCCTTGCCCCTGACTGGAAAAGCCAACTGAGCGCCAGAGAGAATCCCCGTCAAGCTCAGGGGATCCAGTTTGGAGGCAGTTATCTTCTAGGAGCTAAAGCCATTGCCGTGGTTTGTATTACGGCAGCCCCATTACATTAAGCTTTTTAGAGATACTCTGGAAGCTGTCCCTGCCCTGAAGACCTTACAGAGTGAGGGAGAGGAAGGAAGTATTTTTATTACTACTGTTTTACAGTTGGGGAGTTCAAAATCAGAGAGATTAAGGCCCTGAGTTCTTATGCTAAGCACATGAAGCCTATTGACTCCAATAGGACTATTCACATGCATAAGTACTTTGCTGACTAGGAGCCTAAGTAACTTGCCCAAGGTCACACAGAAAGTCTGTGGCAGAGCGAAGAATTGGACCCCGTTCTCCTGAGGCTCAGGACAGTGCGTTAACCACAAGACCATCTTTGTACCTCATATTCCATTGTGGTTTGGAACTCAGTTCTCCAGAGATAAAAGGGGAGGGACCTAAATTACCCTGCATGCCCCACATCTCTTCAAAATTAGATGAACTCGCCTCTAGTATCATCTGTCGAGGGTAGACATTTTAGTCACCCATGAAAAAGAGTTAGTGTACTCCTAATAAAAGAGAAAAAATGCATTTGGTTTTCAGGCATGCCATATAAAACTGAAAATGTACAGTGAGGTTGCAAATGAAAGTCAGAGTCAGTGACAAATAAGTCATTATTAGTCTGTGTAAACTATTACTCAGTTTAGTTAGCTAGGGCATCATTAGACCAAGAAGGATGTGATAGGACATGTACAGAAACAGACAATGCTTTTACATTGCGCCCACCTTGTATTGCTTCTGACACAGACTTTTGCTCAGGTTGGCAGGGTGCCACTCGGGCTGTGTTAATTTTAGCAGCAAGGACACTAAAGAAGGCAGACAGTGGTAATAATATATTCTGTTGGGGTCCTTTGTTGTCTTTTGCTTTTCTTGTCACAGTCCTTTCTGCAAGGGGGAGGAGGGAAGAAGTCACCAGTCCAGAAAAAAGAAATCTAGCCGTCATTCTTGGTCCCTGCTGGAAAGACACGGTGTCAAATTCCCACTGGTGTAAACAAATGAAATTCCACGGAAGTCAATGGAGTGCACAAATCAACAGCAACAGAGTATTCGGCCTAAGGTTCTATGGTTTGCTGCTATCCACTGGTGGCTTGAATTTTCAGAGGTGCTGAGCACCCCTAGTTTCCGCTGAAGTCGTGATACATCAGGCCATTGGCTTGTTTTCTTCTATATAACTAGAAACTGGAGCAGATGACAGTTTTCTACTAGAGCCCTTTCCTGTCATGTGAACCATCAACCAAGGCTTTCTCCAGTTTCCCGTACAGATAAGTGAAGAATATTTTGAAAAGCAGCTCTGCTCTGCAATGTTCCCAGCCTCACCTGTGTGCCTCTCAAACAACTACCTCTACCTGTCTTCTACACAGCCTTCTTTGCATGGTTCAAACTTCTTGAACTAATCAGCAAGCTCCATCCCTATTTTCTGCTTCCTCTTAAAAACTCACTTCTGCCATGCTGCCTGTAGACGATCTTGCTGATATATATTGATAAACCCACATGTCATTCCCCTTCCCTGGCCTCTCTCTGTCTGTGCTTAGGCCGAGAGCTTCTCGTGGGGTTGGAAAGAGTCCAGCACATTGTGGATGCTACCGCAAACAAGCAGTAATAATGGGAACATACAGAAGAACATAGACCTTAATCAGAGGAATGAAGAGGAGAAAGTGAGTAAGGAAGTGTTATTTACTCCTTCTCATAACACAAGAACTAGGGGTCACCCAATAAAATTAATAGGCAGCAGGCTTAAAACAAACAAAAGGAAGTATTTCTTCACACAATGCATTGGCAACCTGTGGAACTCTTTGCCAGAGGATGTTGTGAAGGCCAAGACTATAACAGGGTTCAGAAAAGAACTAGATTAGTTCATGGAGAAAAGGTCCATCAATAGCTATTAGCCAGGATGGGCAGGGATGGTGTCCCTAGCCTCCGTTTGCCAGAAGCTGGGAATGGGTGACAGGGGTTGGATCATTTGATTATTACCTGTTCCGTTCATTCCCTCTGGGACACCTGGCACTGGCCACTGTCAAAAGACAGGAGACTGGGCTACATGAACCTTTGGTCTGACCCAGTTTGGCCGTTCTTATGTTCTTATGACCCAGATCTCAAAGGTATTTAGACTTTGAATGATTTCAGTGGAAGTTAGGAGCCTAAATACATTTGAGGATCTGGGCCTAACACTTTAGTTGTTACCTTCTGGATATGATGATGAATTAAATGCATCATCAGTATAAGGAAGACAGCTTTGATTCCAATTTCTAGGCAGAATGACTCTTCCTTCCCAGAAATCTGCTTTTCCTCCATGGATCCCTTTTCCATGGCCTACTTTGGCCAGCGTCTCCAGCAGTGAATCGATTCTCATGCTATTACCAGTAAATGTTACAACCTAGTCATTCACAAGCGACTGTGACAAAACTGCCTTCATGCAAACTTTCATTTGTTAATGCAACAACCTTCAGAACCATCCATTGTGAGAACGGCAGAGTGGGATCAAATTTCTGAACATAATGACAATGTCAGTGTAGTTTATGAAACCATAACAATGTAAGAAATGACATCTGGTAAGCCCATCATGCATGTAATGTATGGTTAGCTTCAATGATTCCTCAGCATTTTGCGCTCTGTGTAATGTATGGGTGGCAGGATGCCACTCAAAGGAAGTAGAATCGTTCAGCTGCCTTGAATATAAAGTGGCGAATATACCATGCTTCACTGAGTAGGCTAGTCGCACATGAATTTTGATGCAGATGCCCAGTGGAAATCCTGCTGATAAACAATGTAAGATGAACAACCTAAAGAATCAATACAGAATCGTATCCTGGAGAATACATTTGCATTTATACTGAAAAATCCTGGCATCCAGGCAGGAGCTGAGCACTAGTGCCATGCCTAGTATAATAAATAAATATATGGAGATATATCTACCTCACAGAGCTGGAAGGGATCTTAAAAGGCCATTGAGTCCAGCCCCCTACCTTCACTAGCAAAACCAAGTACTGTCCCTGACAGATTTTTTTTTTTTTTTTTTTTTTTTTTACCCCAAATGCCTAAATGGCCCTCTCAGGGATTGAACTCACAACCCTGGGTTTAGCAGGCCAATGGGCAAACCACTCAGCTATCCCTTCCCCCTATTCACTCACAGTCTTGTGGCTTTAAATACAAATAAACTCCATGTTGCTCAGGCCACTTCCTCTTTCCTCTACAGGTGGCAGACAACCTGGGTCCCTGAGATAGCGGAGTCACGGTCTCATCTGACTTCCTCTGGTCCTTTTCCTGTGCGGAGAAAGCTAGTGGAAGGGCTATAAAGGGATGAAATGCAGGGTTACGTTACGGAAGCCATGGACCCACCCAGGGCGCTGTGTTCCTTCACAAGGATCATTTCAGAGGGATCAGGGCTTATTGCACTTGCAGTCATCTTTTTAACTGCCATGGTGAGGTTGGCATTGGCATAAACCACGGTATGCAGCCCGTCTGCCTATCACTGGGCTCTACATGGTTCCCATTGCCTTAGTATCTGAGGGCCTCATTACAGCGTCCAACCATGTATTCCCTCAGCAGACTCTTCAATGGATTTGTCCACACACACTCTGTGAGGTAGGGCAGTGCTATCATCCTCATGTTGCAGACGGGGCCCTGAGGCACAGAGACACTAAGACTTTCCAAGGTCATACAGGCAGAGTAATTCATCCCAGTGTCCTGCTCTAGCCACTGGGTCATCCTGCCTCTCTAGAGCCATCACAAGCCACAGTGTTTTCTAAAATAGCGGATTCTCCTGTCTCATAACATCTCAGCCGAGTTAATGACTGACCGCCAGTGGCATTCATGTGTTCATTATCTGTGTATCCCTGGTTTCCTCCGAATATCAGCCTGGCCCCCTGTTTCAAGATGACCCCCAAGTGTATCAACAAGAGAGAGAGTGAACTACGAGAGGTGGGAAATGGGTGTGCACTTCTCTAGACTGACACGTCTCTCTTCCAGTGGTGGGTTCTGGCATGTGGGAGGCAGGGTAGGTTCGAGGGGGGTGGGTTGATGATGTCACTTCCTGGTTGCCATTTTGAGGGAATGGTGTAAGATGGGAGAGCAGACCAGCTGGGATTCATGGTTGGAAGCTGTAATGAGTGCGTGTGCAACTGTTGGATGTGCAACTTAGAAATTTGAAAATTTGGCCTAATGTGGCAGCCAGGCCATAATCTGACCTATTCCTTTTTTGCCCATCGTTCCCCCATCAGGGAAGAGAGGCAAGTCCAACTACAGAGGCCCCCTAGTTTGCCTATGCACTGCAATGTTGGGGTATCAACCTTACCATATTTGCAGAGCACCTAGTACATTGGGGCCTTGAGCTCTGTAAAGGAGCACTCACCTCTTGAGCATCTCATTGGGGGTGGGTGCGGTACCACACTCCTTTCCTCACCCTGGTGCCCCCTGAAGGTGGTTTGGCTCTCTGGACAAGTTACAAAGTCCAAATGAGCCTTTCCAAGGTATTAAAGAGTAACAGTCTCGTTGCCTTCAGCAGGGTCTTCAGCCTTGGCTGTGGGTCCTTTAAATTCAGCCCTTTGTTCAGGCTCCTATATAAGCCCTGCCCCGTTATGCTGTCTGGAGTGTCTCATGACTGTGAGCACCTACCTCAGAGCAGACGGCCGAAAACAAGGCAGACACCCCAAACTGGTGCTATGTTCTATAATTAGATTTCACCAACCCAGCAACAAACGTGAACCCCTAGATCACTGTAACAGTCTCACCATGAAGTCACAGACAGTCCCCTTGGGCTCTCCAATCTATTTTGCCATCCAGGCAAGCTGGACTTAGTGATAAATGGTCACTTACACCAAAATGTTCAGGTTGCTCCCAGTTCCAAGAGACCAGTCACTTAGCCCAGGTCATTTTGTATCTCAGATCTCACACCAAGACAATGCTTGTAGCCAGTCCCGTAATAAACTAACTAAAGGTTAATTGATTAGAAAAAAGAAACAGGAGACAGTTATTGACCTGTTAAAGCAAGCAAGCATACACACACAAATGAGTGACCATCTATGGTTCCTAAAGATGAGAGATGTAGTAATCTGTCAATTCAAAATGTGTTTCAGAGTGGGCCCAGGGATAGGTGTAGTAGGTAACCCCTGGGGATCTCTGTCTTCATTTAGTGTTTCTGGCCCTTTGGAAGTTCAGACAGCAAGGAAATGAAAAAAAAATCTTCATCTCAACTATTTTTGTTTCCAGCATTCAAACAGATGGGAGGAGGCCTGTGTAGGTACTTCTCCATGGGTGGATGGGGCAATTAACAAAGCTTTTGTCCTATGATGGCCCTCTTAATTTTTTATAGTCCTTCTGGATGGGCTGGGGGAGCCACTCTTCCCATCTGAGTTCACATGTTCAGAGCAGGCATTTTTTACAATTATAAAACCAACATATTTTACCTTGTATCATGGAATGCAGACGTTACAAGTGAGATTAATGCATCCAGCAACACACAAACATTTCATAGACTATAAACACCAAATGCATTATTATAAAACTAATACCTATTTTGAACAAAACTAGCCTACAGATTATTTGGTTTGGTTTCCAGCTATGAGTTTGTCCATTCTGAGCTAATGCCTGCAGCCTTGGCCAGAGCTGGCACTTGGTTTACCAGTGTCGCATCTGGGTTTATGCAACTTTACCTGTGCCTGGTAGGGGAATCCGGGGCCACCACTGCTCCAGGTTCCAGCCCAGGGACCCTATATACAGCAGCCACATATTGCTTGATTCAGTTCATTGCTGCTTCTTCCCTGGGCCTCTTCCTACTGGACCCTTTATCTCCATCCATATCTCAGGGCCGGCATCCTCAGTCATTCTTTTCCCTCTGCAGTCTCAGCTACGTAAGTTCAGCCAGCCATAAACTATGGCCACTTGTCAGGTTCCGGTGCCCAGAGAGGAGCCCCCTTCTTCACTCCTCTGGCCCCAGCCAGGGACAGACCAGCTAAGGTCAGTCAACAACTTTTATCTGGGTCAGCAAGGCCCTGATTGGCTGTTGTCGGTAATAGATTCATAGAAGCATAGAATATCAGGGTTGGAAGGGACCTGAGGAGGTCATCTAGTCCAACCCCCTGCTCAAAGCAGGACCAATTCCCAACTAAATCATCACAGCCAGGGCTTTGTCAAGCCTGACCTTAAAAACCTCCAAGGAAGGAGATTCCAGCACCTCCCTAGGCAACCCATTCCAGTGCTTCACCACCCTCCTAGTGAAAAAGTTTTTCCTAATATCCAACCTAAACCTCCCCCACTACAACTTGAGACCACTACTCCTTGTTCTGTCATCTGGTACTACTGAGAACAGTCTAGATCCATCTTCTTTGGAACCCCCTTTCAGGTAGTTGAAAGCAGCTATCAAATCCCCCCTCACTCTTCTCTTCTGCAGACTAAACAATCCCAGTTCCCTCAGCCTCTCCTCATAAGTCATGTGATCCAGCCCCTTAATCATTTTTGTTGCTCTCCGCTGGACTCTTTCCAATTTTTCCACATCCTTCTTGTAGTGTGGGGCCCAAAACTGGACACAGTACTCCAGACGAGGCCTCACCAATGTCGAATAGAGGGGAATGATCACGTCCCTCGATCTGCTGGCAATGCCCTACTTATACAGCCCCAAATGCCGTTAGCCTTCTTGGCAACAAGGGCACACTGTTGACTCATATCCAGCTTCTCGTCCACTGTAACCCCTAGGTCCTTTTCTGCAGAACTGCTGCCTAGCCATTCGGTCCCTAGTCTGTAACAGTGCATGGGATTCTTCCATCCTAAGTGCAAGACTCTGCACTTGTCCTTGTCCCTCTAGCCCTTGGAGGACCAGGTCACTGTGCTTTTCCAAAGTGGCTGTTCCAGAGAATCCTCTCTAGGCAAGCCTGGAGGACCCACTTTTGCTGCTCTTTCCTTGTCTCTACACTGTTTCTTGGGGTGGGGTATAATAGGACCACAGGACTCCCCAGCAGGGAGTTGCAATGGCCGAATGCACCCCGTCACAATCCCTAATTGAGACCTCTCGGCATTAGAGCAATTTTAAATAATAATTGCAAATTATGCTTTTACTTGAAGTTAGAATTTCAGTTAATGGTTATGAAAAAGGCACAAAACTGATGCATAACAAAAAGTTTAGAGTCCTTAAAAAGTATTCCTGTGGCAGAATTTTTTTTAAAAAAAGATGATGAGGGGAAACGTTCTTAGATTATATTATGGGTAGCAAACCACAGCCTATCTCACGAAGCAAGGTGTTGCTGGCGGAGAGGACTCATTAATGTCATTCAAATAAATTGGTGTGAAATATGATCATCCCAAGCAGCACATTTATTTACACTTGCAAATCAGAAATAATACAGCTAGGATAGATGAGGCAACAATTAAGGAATATGTCTGCAGGTATTCCAGGAAATATTCAGCTTCTGCCGCACAAAATGAATATTTTATTGCCGGTGTGTATGTCTAATTGAATAATGAGGATAATAAAGCTCTTTTACAGGTGCAGCAGCAATGGAAATTTCAGCTAAATATAGAAGTAATTCCCCAGAAGTAGAGCCGGTATGCTGAGCGTCTTTGTCCCCTCAAAGTGCAGGAGATTCTTTAAGAATTACATAATGTGCCGTGTGTGGTCTGATTGCAAAGCATTGGTGATACACTACGGATTGCATTGAGAGACGTCCCGTTTTGTACAGTGCTCGAAATGGCATGGCACACCTTCAAAGAGCTGTGCTTAAAATTGCAAGGTTGAAAAGTGAGAACTGATACAGTGAGCTTGGAAGCAGGGCCGGCTCCAGGCACCAGCCCAGCAAGCAGGTGCTTGGGGCGGCCAAGAGGAAGGGGCAGCATGTCCGGCTCTTCGGGGGCGGAGAAAAGGACCTGCCGGCGAAGAAGAAAGCGGCGCGGTGGAGCTGCCGCCGATCGCGATTGCGGGGTTTTTTGGGTTTTTTTTCCGCCGCTTGGGGCGGCAAAAACCCTGGAGCCGGCCCTGCGTGGAAGAACCTGATTTTGCACCACCAGGTTTTTCCTTCCTGCTCACAGGAGTAAGCCCAGTGAGCACAGCATGTAACTAAGCCTCATTACTGTGAGGATTATGTTTATATCCAAGGACCAATTCAACACCCACACCCTCATATCACCCTGCACTCTTCAGAGCAAGGAAGGGAACTGGGACATATTCCCTCTCAGTGCTGATGTCTCCTTCTTACTTGCATCTGCATATCACTTTTATTTACACTTACATTCCATGGAGCAGTCTAGTGGTCCCAGCTGTGCCCCATCCCCCATCCAGCATCCACCGAAATCCATGGGAGCCCTTCCATTGACTTTAAAGTTGGATGAGGTTGTATGCATGGTTGACAGGCTTGAGACCAGGGCGCCTAGTTCTTTGACTATTTCAAACAATCCAGAATTGTTGAGCGCAGTGCCTCCTGCTGCTGCTTCGACTTCCTTTCCGCTCACCCCCTCTTTGATCCACTGTCATCTTCCACTTCCCTGGCCCTACACGTTCCAATGTCAATTTAACTTCCTCCCAGACCAAATCTTAAAGGCTTTGCTTTGGTCTTAAGACTGCTGTTTGCCATATAGAAGGAATTTTGGCTGAAAAATGAAAACTCAGGTTCCTCAGGCCGGAAGGGTGTATTTAATTGTGCTGCCCATGTTGGATTTTATTTTTTTCCATGACAATGAATCCAAGGAGCCATTTTAGGAGCTCTAAAACCTCTGGCCTTTCTATTAAAATATGATAGAATAAAGAGAGTGGAGCCAATTCTGTGTGTCCTTTATTGAACAAAAATCCCATTGAAGCAGTTTTGCTCAAGTACAGAGCAAAAATTTGGCCCAGTGTAAACGGAATAGGAAATTTTGCTTCAACAATAGTCTGTATGTACTTCATTAATAAATGGCCAGGCCATTACTGGAGTGCAAATGCTTATTCTATTAATGTTAGCTCTTAATTATACTCTAAAGCCCCAGGGCAGCACTTTGAACATCAATACCCAGTAGCCCAGTTTGCTGCAAGCCCGTTTCCCAGCACAGTATAATGGGAGTGATTGTTAAAAGACAGCATTTAGTGAGCTTATAGCCAGTATAGTAGAATAAAGGTTCCTTCAGAGCAAAGGCTTCAAATCATGACTACATCTGGGGAGAAAAAGGTACAGATATATTAGAAGGTAATGATTACTACATATGTCGTTGTCACATCAAAGTCATTTTACAGTCACATCCTAATAAACTGCTGTGAAATGTGTCATTTCAAAGTCAGATTAATTCAGATTCCTGTAATATTGTCATCACATCCAAGTTATTATGCTCAGGCTTTTTCGCTGAAATGGATTGTGGGTTTTGCTTGGTTTGTTTTCTTATTGCTGAATTAGCCAAATGGTCATCAATATCCCTCCTGGATTTAGGGTATTTTTTTAACGCAAATCCAAAAGGAAAGAGAGAAAAAACGTCATCTTATTCGAATAAAGTAATAGCCACTTGATTTGCAATGTTATTATTCTGGGACCTATGGAGTCATGTCCAGGCAAATTCAGGAAACGGCACCCATTACAAATCACAGAACTCAATGCATCTGTATATCCTTGTCTGTACACATAAATACAGAATTGGTTAGAAAGTCAGCATATGTTAGAGTGAAGAGCAGTCTGTTATGATTGTAATTTCATTGCATGCTGTACTACAGAGGATTGGGCTATATAATGCGGCTCATTATGATGGATGTGCTGCATTTTGTTCAACTAGTCATGGTAAAATATTTGGCTAATGTTTTCATTGCTTGCCATCTGTTTGGGCAGTAAGATTGTCCAGCACAACTTAAAATGTCACCGTTTCAAATAAGCATTTAATTGAAATTTAATCAGAGAGATCTTTTCTATTAATTAAATAGCAGCTGATTAACAAAAACTTTTTTGATATGTAATAGCCAAGGCCCAGATTCTGATGCCCTTACTCACACTGAGTAGGAGACTTGCTCCTTGAGTATTGCTATTGAAATAAGTAAATCAGGGTGGATACGGGTCTCAGAATGTGTACCTTGGTATATATTACATCCCAAAAAATGATGTTCAAAGGTTGCAAAGTCAGACTCTCAAAGTTTAGGATATGCCAGCCTGAAGATTGCCCTGGAAACTTTCCCCCAATTCAGTTCCCTTGTGCATATGTATTCCGATAAAGTATTTAATTTCTTGATCAAATACTATATTTTCCATAGGACCTACCTCCGCCTCCTTCAGTGAACGGTGTGGTTACTCAATATTTCTTTTTATCTTCCTCATTCAATCTGAGGCCCAGCGTCTTATTCAACACACACAATCCAAACCCAGCAACTGGGAGCTTTTGCGAACAGGGGCTGCTAACAGGGAGTTTCGCAAGGGAGTTTGGAAGGGGAGTGGGAAGGGAGCGGGTGTCCCTTTATTCCCTTTAAAACCTATAAACCAAACTACATTCAAAACCTTTTGCTTAAACAACCCTTTCATTAACTAGGAGACAATGCAGGCAGAAGCCCAGCTGCAGAGTGGGGGCTATCCAGTTTATTGCACAGAGTGCAGCATGTATGATTACCTGCCCTGTGGGCCGGTGGCGTATGTGTGCATTCGGTGCAAGGAGCTCCTGGCCCTCAGAGACCACGTACGGACTTTGGAGGCCAGGGTAGCGGAACTGGAGGAGCTAAGGGAGGCAGAGAGGTATGTTGATGAGGCTTTCCGGGACACTGTAGAATTGTCCCACCTCCGCTTAGACAGCCCCTGCGCTGTTGAGGAGGATGAAAGGCCCAGGGAAACAGAGCAGTCAATGGGAGCAGAGGGAAACCTTCCCATAGTTGGGACCCTCCTTCCAGACCATGCTGGGGTTGCCTCTCGCACTGAGGTTACCTCTCCGGGGGAGGGAACTCCACTTGCTAGGAAAAGGCAGGTGTTAGTAATGGGAGATTCGATCATTAGAAATGTAGATAGCTGGGTTTGTGATGACCGGGAGAACCGTATGGTGACTTGCCTGCCTGGTGCGAAGGTTGCGGATCTCTCGAGGCATCTAGACAGACTTATGTGTAGTGCTGGGGAGGAGCCGGTGGTCGTGGTACATGTAGGTACCAATGACATAGGGAAGGGTAGGAGAGATGTCCTGGAGGCCAAATTTAGGCTGCTAGCTAAGAGACTGAAATCCAGGACCTCTATGGTGGCATTCTCTGAAATGCTCCCAGTTCCACGCGCAGGGCCAGGTAGGCCGGCAGAGCTTCAGAGTCTCAATGCACGGATGAGACGATGGTGTAGAGAGGAGGGGTTCACGTTCATTAGGAACTGGGGAAACTTTTGGGATGGGGGAACCTATACAGGAAGGATGGGCTCCACCTAAACCAAAGTGGAACCAGACGGCTGGCACTTAACATTAAAAAGGTTGCAGAGCAGTTTTTAAACTAGGCGATGGGGGAAAGCCGACTGCTGCAGAGGA
The DNA here is from genome assembly GCF_028017835.1 of Emys orbicularis. NCBI lineage: Eukaryota > Metazoa > Chordata > Testudines > Emydidae > Emys > Emys orbicularis. The sequence continues at coordinate 5,748,981 of NC_088686.1, read as the reverse complement.
GCATGTGGATGGGACAGAGACTTCTCTTAGGGGAGAGTCTAATGACAGAGAATCTCCAGGTTCTAGTCAGGAGCAGAGGATGGAGGAGGATAATGTAAGGGCCAGATCAGATGAGAAACATTCACATAAAAAAGAATCTGACACATCAGAAAAGGGCAGACAAATAAACAGTGACAAGTTTTTAAAGTGCTTGTACACAAATGCTAAAAGTCTAAATAACAAGATGGGTGAACTAGAGTGCCTCGTGATAAAGGAGGATATTGATATAATAGGCATCACAGAAACCTGGTGGACTGAGAGCAATCAATGGGACACAATCATTCCGGGGTACAAAATATATCGGAAGGACAGAACAGGTCGTGCGGGGGGGGGGGGCGGGGGGAGTGGCACTATATGTGAAAGAAAATGTAGAATCAAATGAAGTAAAAATCTTAAGTGAATCCACATGTTCCATAGAATCTCTATGGATAGAAATTTCATGCTCTAATAAGAATATAACAGTAGGGATCTATTATAGACCACCTGACCAGGACAGTGATAGTGATGATGAAATGCTAAGGGAAATTAGAGAGGCTATCAAAATTAAGAACCCAATAATAGTGGGGGATTTCAATTATCCCCATATTGACTGGGAATGTTTCACTTCAGGACGAAATGCAGAGATAAAATTTCTCGATACTTGAAATGACTGCTTCATGGAGCAGCTGGTACGGGAACCCACAAGGGGAGAGGCAACTCTAGATTTACTCCTGAGTGGAGCGCAGGAGCTGGTCCAAGAGGTAACTATAACAGGACCGCTTGGAAATAGTGACCATAATACAATAGCATTCAACATCCCTGTGGTGGGAAGAACATCTCAACAGCCCAACACTGTGGTATTTAATTTCAAAAGGGGGAACTATGCAAAAATGAGGGGGTTAGTTAAACAGAAGTTAAAAAGTACAGTGACAAAAGTGAAATCCCTGCAAGCTGCATGGGCACTTTTTAAAGACACCATAATAGAGGCCCAACTTCAATGTATACCCCAAATTAAGAAACACAGTAAAAGAACTAAAAAAGAGCCACCGTGGCTTAACAGCCATGTAAAAGAAGCAGTGAGAGATAAAAAGACTTCCTTTAAAAAGTGGAAGTCAAATCCTAGTGAGGCAAATAGAAAGGAGCATAAACGCTGCCAAATTAAGTGCAAGAATGTAATAAGAAAAGCCAAAGAGGAGTTTGAAGAACAGCTAGCCAAAAACTCCAAAGGTAATAACAAAATGTTTTTTAAGTATATCAGAAGCAGGAAGCCTGCTAAACAACCAGTGGGGCCCCTTGATGATCGAGATACAAAAGGAGCGCTTAAAGACGATAAAGTCATTGCGGAGAAACTAAATGGATTCTTTGCTTCAGTCTTCACGGCTGAGGATGTTAGGGAGATTCCCAAACCTGAGCCGGCTTTTGTAGGTGACAAATCTGAGGAACTGTCACAGATTGAAGTGTCACTAGAGGAGGTTTTGGAATTAATTGATAAATTTAACATTAACAAGTCACCGGGACCAGATGGCATTCACCCAAGAGTTCTGAAAGAACTCAAATGTGAAGTTGCGGAACTATTAACTAAGGTTTGTAACTTGTCCTTTAAATTGGCTTCTGTACCCAATGACTGGAAGTTAGCTAATTTAACGCCAATATTTAAAAAGGGCTCTAGAGGTGATCCCGGCAATTACAGACCGGTAAGTCTAACATCGGTACCGGGCAAATTAGTCGAAACAATAGTTAAGAATAAAATTGTCAGACACATAGAAAAACATAAACTGTTGCGCAATAGTCAACATGGTTTCTGTAAAGTGAAATTGTGTCTTACTAATCTATTAGAGTTCTTTGAAGGGGTCAACAAACATGTGGACAAGGGGGATCCAGTGGACATAGTGTACTTAGATTTCCAGAAAGCCTTTGACAAGGTCCCTCACCAAAGGCTCTTATGTAAATTAAGTTGTCATGGGATAAAAGGGAAGGTCCTTTCATGGATTGAGAACTGGTTAAAAGACCGGGAACAAAGGGTAGGAATTAATGGTAAATTCTCAGAATGGAGAGGGGTAACTAGTGGTATTCCCCAAGGGTCAGTTCTCGGACCGATCCTATTCAACTTATTTATAAATGATCTGGAGAAAGGGGTAAACAGTGAGGTGGCAAAGTTTGCAGATGATACTAAACTGCTCAAGATAGTTAAGACCAAAGCAGGCTGTGATGAACTTCAAAAAGATCTCACAAAACTAAGTGATTGGGCAACAAAATGGCAAATGAAATTTAATGTGGATAAATGTAAAGTAATGCACATTGGAAAAAATAACCCCAACTATACATACAATATGATGGGGGCTAATTTAGCTACAACAAGTCAGGAAAAAGATCTTGGAGTCATCGTGGATAGTTCTCTGAAGATGTCCGCGCAGTGTGCAGAGGCAGTCAAAAAAGCAACCAGGATGTTAGGGATCATTAAAAAGGGGATAGAGAATAAGGAGAATATATTATTGCCCTTATATAAATCGATGGTATGCCCACATCTCGAATATTGCGTACAGATGTGGTCTCCTCATCTAAAAAAAGATATACTGGCACTAGAAAAGGTTCAGAAAAGGGCAACTAAAATGATTAGGGGTTTGGAACGGGTCCCATATGAGGAGAGATTAAAGAGGCTAGGACTCTTCAGCTTGGAAAAGAGGAGACTAAGGGGGGGATATGATAGAGGTATATAAAATCATGAGTGATGTGGAGAAAGTGGATAAGGAAAAGTTATTTACTTATTCCCATAATACAAGAACTAGGGGTCACCAAATGAAATTAATAGGCAGCAGGTTTAAAACAAATACAAGGAAGTTCTTCTTCACGCAGCACACAGTCAACTTGTGGAACTCCTTACCTGAGGAGGTTGTGAAGGCTAGGTCTATAACAGCATTTAAAAGAGAACTGGATAAATTCATGGAGGTTAAGTCCGTTAATGGCTATTAGCCAGGATGGGTAAGGAATGGTGTCCCTAGCCTCTGTCTGTCAGAGGATGGAGATGGATGGCAGGAGAAAGATCACTTGATCATTGCCTGTTGGGTTCACTCCCTCTGGGGCACCTGGCATTGGCCACTGTCGGTAGACAGGATACTGGGCTAGATGGACCTTTGGTCTGACCCGGTACGGCCGTTCTTATGTTCTTATGTTCTTATGCATACAAAATTAATAATTTCCTCTTGGGCTTTTCCATGGGGCTCTCACCATAATGTCTGAATATTTCACAAATATTAACAAATCTGTGTCTCTTGTCCCAGTTTTACAGCTGGAAACCTGAAGAACAGAGGCATTAAGGCTAAAATTGTCAGTACCCACTAATTTTGGGTTCCGAACTTGAAACAGTGAGGGATTTTTCAGCGTACTTAGCATTTTTAGAGCATTTTATTATAGTGCAGTAGTTAAGGTGTATAGTTAAGGGTGTGACTAGCTGACAGTTTAAAAGCTGATTTTTTTCAAGAGCTTTAAAATCTACATTCTGGCTGAGGTCGTCTTGAAAATTTCTGGCTTGTCTACACAGAGATTTTTCCAGATATACCAATATTATTAAACTGGTCTCATTAAACCACTATATTTATATCAGTATCATCCCCCTGTGTTGACACTCTTGTGGATCTCTAAGAATGGCTTTTTCTGGTTTAGCTTAAATCACGTCCCGAGCGACATAAGCCAAACGGTGAAAAGGCTCTTATATCAGAATTTGTGTATATACACTTCTACCTCGATATAATGCTGTCCTCGGGAGCCAAAAAATCTTACCGCGTTATAGGTGAAACCGCGTTATATCAAACTTGCTTTGCTCCACTGGAGTGCGCAGCCCCACCCCCCTGGAGCACTGCTTTACCGCGTTATATCCGAATTTGTGTTATATCGGGTCGCGTTATATTGGGGTAGAGGTGTACCAGTATAACTATAGTGCTTTAAATTCACACCTTAGTTTATACTGATACAACTTCCCTGTGTAGACAAGCCCTTAATCATATCTCATGTCTGCTTATTACAGGCCAGCCCTGGCTGGAACATGCTTACAGTATATCCCCTTTGGCTTGTGCCAGATCCAGGGGGCAGAGTTAAGGTTGTGGGGCAGGGCTAGTATATACCTTCACTCTGCCCCTTGGGGCTGGCATGAGCCACTGGAGACATACTGTAAGTAGGTTTCAACTAGTAAGTATGTTTCTCCTTACTTCCTTACCAATTCCAGCTGGCTATCCACACCAAGAATGCTATAATAAAGCGCTTTTGAGATCTACTGAGGAAAGTGCTATATAAGAGTCAGGTATTTTTATAGGTAATAGTATAATACCAATAACCGTTTTTCAAACAAAATCAATGATTGACACATTTTGAAAACCGTTTGCTTATTCATCTTAGGGTTTTCTCCTGGGCCCATCACCGCAGTCTTCAAGGGCTTAGAATGAGTGATAACAAATGTTTCACATACATTGCAGTTTTCCTAGTACTTTGAGTGTATCATTTCCCATTCAGGGGGACCCAGTGACACATACATGCGTCTACATATTGGTGAGGAGTAAAAAGTCTGTAAAGCATGCCCCAAAGCCCCCTGAATTCAAAGAAAAGGGGATTTGCAAGTTATTAAAATGGGCACTTCTGACCTTTGCAACAAACACTTCTTAATTGCTTTTATTTTGCTGACTAGGCTTCACATTCAGGGGTTCTGCTGGTCAATGCCCAATTAGTGCTCACATAAATCACAGAGCCGTGTAACTAATGGGAATGAACCTGACGTTCTTGGGATCCAGGCCCGATGAATTGGAGACAGGCCCTGGGGGACTCTATTCCTCTTCCATCTTTCTCCATTTTGCTGAGGTGTTTGCAAGCCATTCAATAATATTCGACCATCAGGCTCTCATCAACCTTCCCTTTCAGTCTCTTTAATGCCTGCTGCGGTCATTAACGATGCAGTCAGCAAGGCCGAGAGGGCCTGAGTATGTCAGCAGTTAATTAGTCCTCACGCTACACAAAGTTACTTGTTAAGTAATGGAGCTGCATCGAGTCTCCTGTGCAGACAGGACAGCCTGGCACCATTGCGTATGTTCGGTTTGGATGTACACCTTATAAAATGTCTGCTCTACTGGCTTTCCGTTCATCTCTGAGGAAATCACTATTACATAGATAAGGACAAACACTAGGTAACGTTTACAAGAACCACAAATTAAAACGGGAGATAATATATGGTCCTTTATTTAGCTAGACACTACTGCAATTATATATATTACTGTAGCACTTAGAGGCCCCAGCTAAGCTCAGGGCTGCATTGCACTAGGTGTGTACAGACACTCAGCCCTGGTCTACACTAGCGGGGGGTGGGGAGAGGGGTATCGCTATAAGTTATGCAACTTCAGCTACGTGAATAACGTAGCTGAAGTCGACGTACTTAGAGCGGCTTACTGTGGTGTCTTCACCGCGGTGAGTCAACTGCTGTCGCTCCCCCGTCGACTCTGCCTGTTCCTCTCGTGGCGCTGGAGTACAGGAGTTGACGGGAGAGCGCTCGGGGGTTGATTTATCGTGTCTAAACTAGACGCGATAAATCGATCCCCGCTGGATTGATCGCTGCCCGCCGATCCTGCGGGTAGTGTAGACATACCCATTGTAAGTGACTGTCCCTGCCCTGAAGATCTTGCAACCTAAATCAACGAGAGAGGCAGGTGGAGAAAAGTAATGTTCATTATCCGCATTTTACAGATCAAACCCACAGAGATTTCTAGACTTACCTGGGCTCACACAGGAATTGTGGGTGAGTTGGGAATAGAATCCAAGGTCCTGAATCCCAGGTCAGCCAAAACAGGGTCTTTCCTCTCTGCTCTGTATTTGATTTTATGTCCATTAATAAGATTTTACACTGTTCTGTTTATTTTATGTCCATTAATAATAACCCATTCCCAATACATGCTTTGTGGCTCATCTTCTCCCCCCAATCTCACCTCCCCATATATTCTGAAGCAGTGTCAGTGAAGATCACATCAGAATAAGAAGGGAGCACTGTAAACACTTGCCTTTGTGGTATATCCAATGCCAGCATAGCTCGTAGACTCACAGATTCAAAGGCCAAAAGGATCATAGAATCATAGAATATCAGGACTGGAAGAGACCTCAGGAGGACATCTAGTCCAGGGCCGGCTCCAGGCACCAGCTTAACAAGCAGGTGCTTGGGGCGGCCAAGGGAGAGGGGCGGCACGTGCGGCAATTCGGGGGCAGCAGGTCTCTCACTCCCTCTGGGAGCGAAGGACCTGCCGCTGAACTGCCGCCACCGATCGCGGCTTTTTTTTTTTTAAATGCTGCCGCCGATCGCGACTTTTTTTTGCTTGGGGCGGCAGAAATGCTGGAGCCGGCCCTGATCTAGTCCAACCCCTGCTCAAAGCGGGACCAACCCCAACTAAATCATCCCAGCCAGGACTTTGTCAAGCCTGACCTTAAAAACCTCTAAGGATGGAGATTCCACCCCCTCCCTAGGTAACCCATTCCAGTGCTTCACCACCCTCCTAGTGAAAAAGTTTTTCCTAATATCCAACCTAGACCTCCCCCACTGCAACTTGAGAGAGCATCCTGATCATCACCTCCCTCACATCACAGGCCACAGAACCTCACCCACCCAGTCCTGTAATAGACCCAATACGTCTGGCTAACTGTTCTGGCATTATTCCTGCTATGAAGGCTGAGGCAGGAGAAAAATAAAAAAGTTGCTGACAATGTGAAGCACATTTTATTTAAAGAAAACAAATTCAAAATCATTGTTGTGTCCTTCTGAGTCTGAATGGCTATTTCTAAGGCTATAATTTTAGACTCTTCAAGTGTAACCTGTAGAGGTAGAGCTGTTATGTTCCCTTTTTGTCTCACCATAACCTTTTCTATTCCAGCTTTTTGCATTCCACAGATGTATCCTGTGGTTGTAGTACAGGGCTACCTGCTGACTATAAAAATGCTGGGCTCTAAAAAGCTCCTCAAAGACTTTAGCCACATAACTCCAGAGCAAGAAGGTTGAAAGGAGAGTGAAAAATATAGCAGGACACAATGCGAAAGCACATCACATCCGAGTTCGAGTGCATATCAGTTCTTATACCATGCTCATCACAATAGTGCCTGAGATCCTTCCAGTAGTAAATGAAGCAATGTGACTCTAAAGTTGCACTACACATAGGGAGGGCCTTTGGGTGAATAACTGATTTTCCAGTTCAGTGTCACTTCCAAAAAAAATCAGAAAAAATAATAATCGGTTTGGGTCTAACCAAATCTGAATTTTTGATGAATCAAAAGAAGTCCATGGTGGGTTGATTTCTATCTGGGGATTTAAACCTGCATTTCCTACCTCCTAGGTGAGTACCCTAGCCCCTGGACTACAATTTACAAGTGTAGCGAGGTGAACACCCCACTCTAGCCCGGAAGGGGTTGGAAAAGGCCTGCAGAGGGCTGGGGCTGAGGAAGGGAGCAAAACCCCAGCTGATTGGCGGAAGTGGCTGCAGCTGGGGCCATGCCCCAAACTGAGCAACTAGGCCTTATAAGAAGGCCAGGGAAGCCAGACAGAGCAGTCTCTCTCTGACTGGAGAGGGAGACAGGCTTGGCTGCTGGGGAACTCATCTGGGGACCTAGAGTGAGGCAGGGCTGGGGAAAGGCCTTAGGAGCGGGGAAGCCCTAGGCCAGCAACTCCCCAGGCTGCAGGGCCTAGTTCTAGGCCCACCTAGGCATTGGGCTTGCAGAGGGGTAGCCTGGTGTAGGCAAAGCCAGCAGGTCCAAGCCCCCCTTTGCCAGTGATGAATGGCGTGTACACTGCAGTCTGCCCCAGTCAGTGGGGGCTAGATGGTGACTGGCAGTAGCCATATTCTGAGGTGAAGTGGGGATAGTGGGTGGGGGTTCCCCTAGGAGGGGGAGACCCAGAATTGTGGGGGTACTGCTGGAGGGCAGCACCCAGTTAAAGTGGCACTGGGGTCCTGGGAGGGACACGGGGGCCAGCAATGGTGGCGAGACACGGGCCTGAAGAGGGCGCTCCGGAAGCTGGAGAGCTAATTCCCGGAAGTAACCAGCAGGAGGCGCCGCTGGGTGAGTCTGTACCCTGTTACAACAGGGCTTTGTTGGGAGGGCAGGGCTGGTAGCAGCAACACCTGTACTCCTGTGCCTGTGGCTGTTTTGTGACTGGCCAACATGAGCCCCTTTTAGTTATGGTGAGTAGGTAATTCTACATCACCTTATTTAATTTCCCCTAATGGATTACCCATCATTTTATAAGCTTATTAAAAAAGCAGAACTGCACTTTATCCTTTGAGTCACAGAATAGCTAATGACAAAGGAAGTAAAAGCATATACAGTAAAAGCTGTTTTATCCAACACTTCACCAGTCGGAAAGCTCTATAAATCGGCATGTCTGGTCTTCCTTGGAATTCCAATGTGGGGCCAGCAGGGTGCTGGGGAGGAGGTGCGGGGTGCGGGCTCTGGGAGGGAGTTTTGGTGTTGGAGGGGGCTTGGGGCAGCGGGTTGGGGCATGGGAGGGAATGTGGGGTGCTGGATCCAGGAGCCGCTCACCTCAGGCAACTCCCCATAAGTGGAGACCTGTCCCTGCTACTCCTAGGTGGAGGTGCGGCTGGTGGCTCTGCATGCTGCCCCTGCCGCCCCCTCCCCTCCCCCCCGAGCACTAGCTCCGCAGCTCTCCTTGGCTGGGAACCACAGCCAATGAGAGTTGTGGGGGCAGTGCCTGCGGGCAGAGGCAGCAGGCAGAGCCATCTGTCGCACCACCGCCTAGGAGCAGCCGGGACAGGTCACCGCTTGCGGGGAGCCACCCAAGGTGAGTGGCCCCTGGATCCGGCACCCTGCACTCCCTCCCGTGCCCCAACCCACTGCCCCAAGCCCCCTCCCACACCCAAACTCCATCCCAGAGCCCGTGCCACGCACCCTCTTCCGCACCCACACTCCCTTCCTCTTAGTTAACTGGCATTTTTCACATACTGGCACCCCCCATTCCCTCAACATGCGGATAAAACAGCTTTTACTGTAATTCTTGCTCGATGCAGTGGGATATATACACACTGCTAAAAAATACAAAATACTAAAAATGGTAATGACGTGCCAGGTGACCACTGCCTTTTAATGCAGTAGTACCAGGTAGAGAAAATGAAACAAAAGACTTAAAGAAACTGAGGGTTGTTTTTTTTTTTTAAAGAAATGCAGTTAGCGTACAATAAAGATGGATTAAGTGGAGGTGACACCATTGGAATCGCTAGACCCGTTGACAAAATACAGCCAGAAGTGAATCCTGGTTTAGTACTTTAGTACTACAAAGAGAGCCTTATCCATCAAGCAGTGAATGTCACTAATCTACAACACTGGACCCTTCAGAACATTGTCAGAAGTTTTTGTCTCCAGATAATTTGTAGCTTTCATCCTGTGATGGTGTATTTCACAAACGTTATCATTCCAGACAATTCAAATCTACCTAGAGTCCCCTTCACACAGCTCTGAAAATGAGAAACTGTAAACCTCAGGGAAATAGCAAAATATTAGCCATGAGACCGGGCCACACATTTCAGAGCCAGATTAAGATCCAGCTGTTAACTGTCCCGTTTCGGAGGTGTGTTCATATCTGAAGTTTTGGCTGAGCTCTGTATAGACAGAGCCTAGCAGTAAAGTTCCAGTCTGAATCTGAAGTTCTCCATGTTTCTGAAGGATGAGGATTCACATCCAGTGTTTTGTTTTGGGCTCCGCACACAGGGATGATACATGATGGGTATGCCTCTGGGGCTTAATATGTGCTGCTGGGCGGTGTTGTGGTCCTGTGATATTCAAGAGGTCAAACCTGACAGTCTAGTGGTCCTTTTCGGCCTTATCATCTATGATTATGGCCTGCCAATACCATTACCACATATACCTGGAAGGATATCTACATGACTGACTTAATGCTACCCCTTTATTTTCATACTAAATACATTACACAGAAATTACTCTGCAATTATACCATTTGATACATATGCCTAACACAAAATCCTAGAATCAGAAGGTTAATTACATGAGTTACACTTCCTAATTACACTATAATTGCTATCTGATTACAATCACTATATTATCAAGAGTAAACGAACTGGGAGATAAAAAGCTTAGTCAAACAAATCAGTAAATACAGAACACTAGATTCCCCCCCTCCCCCCCAAATATTATAGGAAAGCAAATAATGTATTAACATACACAGTGGCAAAGTATGTCTAACACTTAAGACTTTCTTAGATCTATTTGAAATTATTCATTGAATCTTCTTTAGTTCTTGGCTTGTCAACTGCTCACAATGAGTTCGCTGCAAGTATTCAGTATTTGAAAATCAAGTTATGCCAATCGGACACCTACATCACATGATACTGGTTTTGTTCCTTGACTGGAAGCACATAACCCTTAAACTTGAATTAGGTTTCTGATGAGAATACCTGTGGTTTCAAATTCAAAATTCATTTTCTGCAAATATTTCTGAATATTCACTTTAAATTGCTGTTCCCATGACTATGACACTTTTCAGTAAATCATTTTCCTGCATCCATAAAAACCTTTGGCTTCATATTTAAGTGATCATCGGAGTTTTCAGTTTGGATATAACACAGTTAAAGCTGAAGAGAATGCTAGTAGATTTCCTCTTTCAGGTTATATGATTCCTTGTCAAAACAGGCCAAGCCAGGTGTCCTACAAAGCTTAGCTGGATTCGCCAGATCACCAGCTATGGAATTAGGATATTCTGGTAAAGATTCTCTTGAGTTCTCCTTGCAGGTTTCTCTACTGAAATCATTGTGAAAGAAGGAAAGACCGAATTCAAAGTCCCATATCTGTGTGCAAGAATATCTGGATTAGATCTACTGGGTTGTCTGTTTTGAGATGCCTCGTGTGGTATATGGTCATAGAAATTAGGTCAAATAATGGGAACTACTGATGCTAAATATCCAGGAAAAATTATTCAGTGTGGCAGGAAATAAGGTGGAAATATTTGATGTGGATTGGAGGTTTTACTTATTCGGACCAAATGGAGAGAGGATCAGAGGGGAGCAATCCCAAAGCTGAAGATTCCCCTAGCGTGCTGGCATCACTGGGTGATCTAGAGATGTTGTAGCCAACTCGTACACCATCCCCATCTCACAGCCCAGGGGGGATGCTGTGAGCATTACTGGAAGAGAAGGGGTAGAGCTAGAGCATCGTGGTGATCTGGTAATGCCAAACTAACCTAAAGCCCTTTGGGGAACATAACCAGACGGGCCTAGTTTAGAGCAGCTTTAAACTATGGACTTAACCAGCCCTTGGCCTGGGGTGTGGAGAGAGGCAGTTAGCTCTTTTGGCGTTCCGCCCCTCACGTCCATCTCGGCTACACATGTACTCGTGTGTGTCGTGTCTGCCATGCAGCACTTCTAGCGGACCAAACTAATACAGCCAGGGGGAGCACTTGACGCAGAAAACACAGAATAATATTCATAATAGAATGAATGATTATGAGTGAATATGGACCAAGTAATACCAACCTCCGAACCGTTGCTGGAAACTGACCTTTGAATGTGCCCACTCCCTCCACCTAGCTTCGCAGACTTTCAAGATTCTGTGGTCTCCAATCTTATCTTTCAAAGCTGTTTAGATCCTGAGACCAGAAGGGATCATTGTGATCATTTAGTCTGACCTCCTGTATAACATGGGCCAGAGAATGGCCCCAACGTAATTCCTACAGCAGATCTTTTAGAAAAAGATCCGATCTGGATTTAAAAATTGCCGGTGATGAGAATCCATTGTTCCAAAAGTTAATTACTCTCCCCGTTAAAAATGTACACCTTATTTCCAGTCTGAATTAGTCTAGCTTCAACATGTTACACCTTTCTCTATTAGATTGATGAGCCCATTATTAAATATTTGTTCCCCATAGATACTTAGAGACTGATCAAGTCACCCCTTAATCTTCTCTTTGTTCAACTAAACAGATTGAGCTCCTTGAGTCAATCACTGTATGGCAGGTTTTCTAATCCTTTAATCCATTCTCTTGACTCTTCTTTGAACCCTCTGCCATTTACAAATCTCCTTCTTGAATTGTGGACACCAGAAGTGGACACGGTTTTCCAGCTGCAGTTGCACCAGTGCCAAATACAGCAGTAAATAACCCCTCTACTCCTACGTGAGATTCCTTGTTTATGCATCCCAGGATTGCATTAGCTCTATTGGCCACAGTGTTATTCTGGGAGCTCATGTTCAGCTGATTATCCAACATGACTCCCAAATCTTTTTCAGAGTCCCGGCTTCCCTGACCAACCTGATTGCCTTCTATGATGAGATAACTGTCTCTGTGGATATGGGGAAAGCGGTGGACATGACATATCTTGACTTTAGTAAAGGTTTTGATACAGTCTTCCACAGTATTTTTGCCAGCAAGTTAAAAAAAGGTATGGATTGGATGAATGGACTATAAGGTGGACAGAAAGCTGGCTAGATCATCGGGCTAAATGGGTAGTGATCAATGGCTCGATGTCTAGTTGGCAGCTGGTATCAAGCGGATACCTAAGGGTCGGTCCTGGGGCCAGTTTTGTTCAACATCTTTATTAATGATCTGGATGATGGGATGGATTGCACTCTCAGAAAATTTGCGGATGACGCTAAGCTGGGGGGAGAAGTAGATACGCTGGAGGGTAGGGATAGGGTCCAGAGTGACCTAGACAAGGAGGATTGGGTCAAAAGAAATCTGAGGTTCAACAAGGACAAGTGCAGAGTCCTGCACTTAGGATGGAAGAATCCCATGCACTGCTACAGGCTGGGGACTGATTGGCTACGCGGCAGTTTTGCAAAAAAGGACCTGGGGATTACAGTGGATGAGAAGCTGGATATGAGTCAGCAGTGTGCCCTTGTTGCCAAGAAGGCTAACGGCATATTGGGCTGAATTAGTAAGAGCATTGCCAGCATATTGAGGGAAGTGATTATTCCCCTCTATTCGGCACTGGTGAGTCCACATCTGGAGTATTGCATCCAGTTTTGCACCCCCCCCCCCCCCCCACACACACACACACTACAGAAGGGATGTGGACAAATTGGAGAGAGTCCAGCGGAGGGCAACGAAAATGATTGGGGGGGCTGGGGCACATAGCTTATGAGGAGAGGATGAGGGAACTAGGGTTTAGTCTGCAGGAGAGAAGAGTGAGGGAGGATTTGATAGCAGCCTTCAATTACCCGAAGTGGGTTCCAAAGAGGATGGAGCTCGGCTGTTCTCAGTGATACCTGATGACAGAACAAGGAGCAATGGTCTCAAGTTACAGTGGGGGAGGTCTAGATTGGATATTAGAAAAAACTTTTTCACTAGGAGGATGCTGAAGCACTGGAATGGGTTACCTAGGGAAGTGGTGGAATCTCCATCCTTAGAGGTTTTTAAGTCCTGGCTTGACAAAGCCCTGGCTGGAATGATTTAGTTGGGTTTGGTCCTGCTTTGAGCAGAGGTTTGGACTAGATGACCTCCTGAGGTCTCTTCCAACACTAATCTTCTATGATTCCCAGGATGGAAACCCCCAACCTGTAAGTATGGCCTGCATTCTTTGTTCCTAGATGTATATGTTTACATTTAGCCATAGTGAAATTCATATTGTTTGCTTGTGCCCAGTTACTAAGCCACCCTGATCCAGATCAATCTGCATCAGTGACCTGTCCTCTTCATTATTTATCAGTCCCCCAATTTTTATGTGATCTACAAACTTTAGCAGTGATGATTTTGTTTTCTTTCAGGTACTTATAAACATGTTAAATAGCGTAGGGCCAAGAACCTATCCGTTCAGGTTCCACTGGAAACACACCTGCTCTATGATGATTCTCCATTTACAATTACATTTTCAGATCTGTTAGCCAGTTTTTAATTAATTTAATGTGTGCCATGTTAATTTTGTATCATTCTAGTTTTTTAATCAAAATGTGGTGTGGTACCAAATCAATGCCCTAGAGAGGTCTAAGTTTATCACATCAATACCATTATCTTTATCAACCAAACCTGTAATCTCATCAAAAAAATATCAAGTTATTATGATAGGATGTATTTTCTATAAGCTCATGCTGATTTGCATTAATTATGTTATTCTCCTTTAGTTCTTTATTAATGGAGTCCCGTATCAGCCTCTCCATTATCTTGCCAGGGATCAATGCCAGGCTGACCGGCCTATAATTTCTTGGGTCACTCCGTTTACCTTTTGTAAAAATTGGCACAACATTAGTTTTGTTTTGGTTTTTCTCTCCAGTCTTCTGGAACTTCCCCAGTGCTCCAAATCTTTTTGAAAATCAATATTAATAATCCAGCAACCCCTCAGCCAGCTCTCTTAAAACTCTTGGATGCAAGTTCTCTGGACCTCATGATTTAAAAATGTCTAACTTTAGTAGCTTCTCTTTAACGTCCTCCCGAGATACTAGTGGAATGGAAAGAGTACTACCATCACCATATGATGAGACTAGATCATCTGTTGTAGCTTGTTGAGGAAGGAGACTTATGTTTCCAAAGGGAGTCCCAGCAGCCACATGACCCTTTCACTCTAGAGATGGATGATCTCCTACTCTAATTTCTGGCTCCCTCACCAGGGAGCCCTTGAGGATTTGGTTCCCCACACTCCCTCCTCCCCAGCTCCCATGTGTGATTTCCCTGAAGACCCCTTACTTTTAATGAGGAGTACTTTAATGAAAACTACTTTTCATGCAGTTGTCTCCTCTCTGGCCGTGTGTATGCATCTCTGTGCTGCATGTAAATTAACATGAACCACCAGCCTTCACAAAAAAACAGCATCTAGGGGCTTGCTAGGGAAAAGTAGGCAGAAAATACCTCTAGCCTTCATTGCACAGAAGGCTAGTCAAGGCCATTCAATCCCCAAAGCATTTATTTCCAGGGTGGAAGCTGTGGATGCTCTTTGACTGTTACCAGTGCAGGATACAGATGCTAACACCAGTTGCAAAAGAAACTTGACGCAAGAAGTTACAAGCAGGGAAATTACTTGCTGTAATTCCTTCCAGCTTGAAATGACCTATAAATGTAGAGGGCACTAAATATTTATTCATTTCCCTGTAGAATATTCTGTTGCTTTCACAGCACTGACCAGCAAGTCTAGTAGTACCTTAAATCATACATAAACTGATTAATATACTGTAGCTCCAAACCAACAGATGGATAATGAACGTTTCACTCTCGATGTCATGCGTCAATCTCAAGATACTATATAGTATTAAAACAGCCATATTCTTAATTCAAAAGTAAAGAAATCCAAGAGGATCAAATGCATACTAAAATGCCCCTTGAAAATCAGATTCACTGAAATCACTTTGAGCTCCTGATGAGATAAAATTGCTTATACGGACAGGAAATGAAGCCCTGCATCAGAAATCCCTTCTTGCCCTTGGCTAGGCTCAAATAAAACTAGCTCTCTGATACAAACAGCAACAAATCAACTAGCCACAAGAATTAGGCTTGCTGCATAGGCCTAATGAAACTTAAGCAAACACTGAAATTATTTAGTTGTGTGCGCAAGGAAAGCTATTTACATTGATTTTATATAGTACTTTATTCTACCTGAATGAGATTTACTTGTATGCACAAACTCATATTTATCTCTGTTCATTAATTCCGGTAGCCCTTTGTAGAGGTAGAAGGCAGGAGAAACCTGGAAATCAGTAATGGTGAAAGAGATCTATGGGTGATAGTTCCAGCAAACTAGACAGTCACTGTTCCGAAGGACTAGAAGGTGGCAAATGTTCTGCCTATATGTAAAAAGACGCTGGGGTAATCCAAGGAATTATAGACCAATGAGTCTTACAGCTGTACCTGGCAAGTTGGTTGAAATGAAATACATAGCCCCTGTGAGAACACTATATCATAGTGTCTAACAAGCATAGTTTCGTCAAGGGAAAATTGTGTCTCACTAATCCTTCAGGATTCTTTAAACACGTCAATAAAGTGGAGGATAAAATACAACAATCAGATGTTGGGGGTTTTTTTGGAAATCCAAATAAATAACGTCTTTGGCAAGGTCCCATACAAGACACAAAAAAGGCTAAGAAGTCATGGGGCGAGAGGCAAAGTATTGTCATGGATGAAAATAACAATGGGTGCCTCAAGGTTCTGTATTAGGACAGGACACGTTGTTTCATATATTTGTTAATGATCTGGAAACAGGGATGAGCAGTGACGTAGCCAAATTTGCAGATATCACAAGTTATTGAAGATCAGTAATTAATCTGTGGAACTCCCTGCCACAGGAAGTCATTGAGGCCAAGAACTTAAGAAGGGTCAAAAAGAGGCTGGACATATAGATACCATGAATATCCAGGGTTTTAATAATGGTTATAAGAATTTGGTGACAGGGATAGTAAACCTCATGCTTCAAGGTTTGAGTCAATCTCTAACAATTAATGATCAGGACAGATTATCCCATATCTGTCTCTACAGGTTTGTACACCTTCCCCTAAAGCATCAGGTACTGGGCATACAGGGCTGGAAGATCTCGGGGGTGATGTAGTCCAGCAGTTCTTAGGCATAAATTTGCAATGTGATATGGCACTCAAACAGCCTGTGCGCTTCGTACACAGAACCACCAGCCTCGGAGCAGGAAGATCAGTTCCTCTCAATATGTTTCTCATTTGACTGCACGGGGCATATTGTGTTCAGTATTGTTTTTTTTTTTTTTAAGATATTAGTTCCACGCCCTGTATTTCCTGACTGATCCTCACAAACCGGAGTGAGTACAGGGAAGAGCAATAAAAATCGAAGTATTGGAGGGGTAGCCGTGTTAGTCTGTATCCACAGAAACAATGCTATTTATGCCTGCATCTGTAATTTTCACTCCATGCATCTGAAGAAGTAGGTTTTTTGCCCACGATAGTTTATGCCCAAATAAATCTGTTAGTCTTTAAGGTGCCACGGGACTCCTCCTTAATTTTTTTTTTTTTTAAACAAAAAAGAGATCAAGGTGCTGGCTGGAATGACCTGTATGGACAGATGAATAGAGTTTAAGATGTATAGTTTGGTTTAAAAAAGGCTACTAAGAAGGGGGTGCAGGTGGGGAATGACTGTCGACACCTTTTCCAAGAGTGTCTGAGGGGTAACATAAACCCTGCACTAGCATGGAAGGGGTTAAGGAGCTGCTTCAGGCTGGAGTGGTCCTGCCCTACTGCACCTGCAAATCATGCCATGACAGGAGGAGGAGTTAGGAGGCAAGTCCAGAAAGATGGGGGCAACCCTGGAATGGGGACAGGCTGTTGAGTTTCTCCAGCTCTGGAGAAGGGGCTGACAGCCAGCAGAGCCCTTGCCCTCGCAGCAGGACGGTGCAGGACCCAGGAGTTGAAGGGGAAAGTAACAGAGGCTGGACAGGAGCCCAGTGAGCTCTGAGGTGGACACTGATAGTCCCAGGCCCCTCTGTAATAAGAGGCTGAGAGCCTGGAGGGAGCCGCTTGCAGCTTTTTCTGTACCTTTCTTTGGTTTAACCCCTTTTGCTGACTAGGGGCTGTTGGTGGCTCACCAAGTACACAAAGAGGAACAACACATTTGAAAGGTCCTGGCCGGGAGGTGACCGCCAGCCCACTAGAGATACGTCCTATAGCACCCGCTGGCATGGGGGTGAAGTACATGGACTCATGTGCGTGCACCCCCCATGTAACCTAAAAGCAGAGCCCTGCCACAGACAGATTCGTGAGAAGTGGTCCATGGGGTAGGACGAGGAGCAATGGTATGTAATTAAGGAAGGAAATCTGTGAACATCAGAAGAAAAGTGAGAAGGGTCAGACTGTGGAAATGGGGCGAGTTCCATTGCTTGGGACATTTAAAACTAGACTGAATAAAATGTCTTGAGGGAAACCAATCCTGGACTGGGAGGGAGAAAGATGGGATGACTTGTGTGTTCCCCCCCCCCCCCCATCTGGGCCAGCTGACGTCAATTAGCAAAGCCCCACTGACCTCAATGTGGCTCTACCAATATACACTCTTGAGGACTGGACCTACTCTCATTTGTGGTGCTCTGATTTATAAACAGGCACATTACAGGAGAATATCTCTCTTCCTGCAAACATACAGCAAGCCCATGTCTTCACAATTTTTCTAACCAGGTAAATAGGAAATCCCCTTTGCACGTGCCCTTTGAGAACGTGTGATGGGGTGTCCACTCCCTACCAGCCTCAAAAGGATGAACAATGCTGAAAAGGGGGCCAATTAACTTGAAAGGCTGAACCTGAGGGAGACCCAGAAACCCAGCTGAGAAGGAACGGGTGGGGCTGGTAAGAAGACAGGACATTGGCAGCAGAAAGGGGCTGCAGGGAAGTAGTCTGCAGTCACTCCCTGGGAGAAGGTAGCTGTGTTTGGGGTGACAGTGCTAGGTAACCTGCAGTTACTACCTGGGAGGAGGGAGTTTGGGCTGGTACACCCAGAGCTGGGGGGAGCCAGAAGGTAGAGCTGAGAAGTAGGAAGATGTAGGAAGGAGTCCAGGGGAAAAGCAACATGGTCTGAGAAGGCCACTGTTGCTAGAGATAGGATCACTGGACAGGAACCCAGAGGAGAGGGTGGGTCCAGGTTCTGCTGCCAGCCACTGGAGGAGTGACACGGTCAGGGCAGTGAAGGGAAGGGAAGACTGCTGTTTCATATAGAGGAACTTTGATACTCTTGAAGGGAAGGAATATAGTGACCTGGCCAGAGGGCTGAGTCAAGAAGGAGCACCCCAAGTCCCAGAGGAAGAGAGACGGCCTGGGGAGGGGAACCGACAGAACAGGGCATCAAACCTGCGAGGAGCTAAACCCCAGCAACCCGGGGGAGGCACTTTAGCGGTGAGTAGACCCTGTGACAAGAACGCAGCACGGGACAGAGTTCAGACCTCCAGTAATCTTTGTCTATTTGACTATATTTCCAGATTTAATAGGATTCTCTTTCTAAGGAGCAGGATAGCAGCCGAGAAATAAAAGGGACATTTTTTTTCTTCTGAGAAGAGTGGGAGAAATGATGTTATAAAATAGTTTTAATACGGGGGGGGAGGGGAGAGTACATCAACAGTGTGTTGTGCAGATTTTGGCTGCAGCTCTGTCTGTCTATCTCTGCCATTTCCCCACCTATTTGGTCGCATAGCACCAGGTTATCCTAACCCAGACCCAGGGAGGTCCTGCACAGCTGCACATGGTGGCCTACTTCTCCTTACTCCACTCGATTGCTATTTGGGAACAGGGAACACTCTAGCTCAGGGGTCGGCAACCTTTCAGAAGTGGTGTGTCAAGTCTTCATTTATTCACTTTAATTTAAGGTTTCGCGTGCCAGTCCTACATTTTAAAGTTTTTTAGAAGGTCTCTCTCTATAAGTCTCTATATAATATAACTAAACTATTGTTGTATGTAAAGTAAACAAGGTTTTCAAAATGTTTAAGAAGCTTCATTTAAAATTAAATTAAAATGCTGATCTTACGCTGCCAGCCTGGGGTTCTGTTCCACTAGGCTGGCAGTGGGCTGAGCGGGGCCTGCGGCCGGGACCCCAGACCTGGGGAGGGGGGTTCAGGGATCAGGGCAGAGGGCTGGGGGGGTGGGGGGAGTTCAGGGGTCAGGGCAGAGGGCTTGGGATGTGTGGGGGGTGCAGGGCAGAAGGCTGGGTGTGTGGGGGGGGTTCAGGGGTTAGGGCAGAGGGATGGGGACCGCAGCAGGCAGCAGCGTGCCACTCAAAATGGGCTTGCGTGCCGTGTTTGGCACGTGTGCCGTAGGTTGCCGACCCCTGCTCTAGCTCCAAGTGGGCATTTCTGGCTCTTTATATCCAGACACAGCAGATGCGGGTGGGTATTCCAGGCTGGAGTCCCATTTGATCTCTCTTTGTTTCTTTATGTCTGTCACTATTTGGGCCATATCCTCATCTGGCATAAGTTAGCATAGGTGAGCAGGGACTTCACCGGAGCGATGCCGATTTATACCAGCTGGGGATCTGGCCCTGTGTGTCTTCAGTTCCTAGGAAGATTAGATAACAAAAATGAATAATAACTGTGTTCCTATCCCGATTGTCTGTGGCAGCGGGGAACTCGTCAGGCCATAACTAGAAAGGCCCTTTTACATTTTACAGGGAACATTCCACTAGCAGGTCCAAGGGATGAAAAGAAGGTTCCTTGTGAGATCAAAAATTCCCAAACAAAAGGATTGATCTCTCTTTCTGGCTCACGGTCAGTAAGGAAATAAGGCTCAGCAGAATGTGAATTATGTAAGCAGTGACCTATATTGTCTGTGCTCAGAGCAGCACGGATGAGAAGTCTGTACTGACAGCTGCACAAAGAGGCAGACGAGCAGACTGCAGAGATTCTCAAAAGGAACCAGCCCCAGTGCTCAGCAGAAGGGGCTTCTAGGGTACTTGGCCTCCCAGTCTGGCGGAGGCCACGAGTGAGGAGATGGAATTTAAACCCCTGTTGACAATCAACCAGGAATGGATTTAGAACCCCTGATTCAGAGATCATCAGCTGACATTCCATCAGCACCTCCAGGCCCCTCATCTACCGCCCAGAACAGTTCTCCAATTCAGGGTGCCCTGTATTAAACACCTGGGGCGAAACCCTTGACCCAGTGAAATTAACAGGAGTTTTGCCTTTGGCTTCAATGCGATCAGGATTTCACCCTTTGAGTTCAGATGCTGTTATTATGTGTTAGCAGTTTGGATAGGATGAGCCAGATCCTCAGCGGATGAAAATCAGCATAGTCCCATTGAAATCACTGGATCTATGCTGATTTGCATGAGCTGATGTTCTGGTGCCATGTTTTTAGTTTCTCCCAAGTCTTTTAAAGTAAAGAATGGCAATTTGGGATCTGATTTATGGGTGGATGATTAGGACAGAGGTTGGTTGATCACTTTTCTGCAGTGGCCCGAGACAGTAAGAAAGCTCTAGGTTCCTATTACATGACTTACCTGAGAGTAAATCTTTATTATGCATAATTTAGTCTCTTTCTCTCTCTCTCTCTCTCTCTCTCTCTCTCTCTCCTTTGTTTTTAATCCAGTAGGGAAGTCTTTTTTTAGTTATTGTCTCATAAGGACCAGAGCTGTAAACATTATATCCTTGAAACAGCACCATTGCCTAGAACTTTATCAGGAATCAAATCAAATTACAAGATGAAACATTGATGTGATATGGGATTAGGCAAGAAGCCATTGTGTTTTCAAACTCCCACTGCCCGTTCTTCTCCATTTTTTATTTACAGTCTCAAAGGGCAGAGGTGGGAGGGGATCTGGGAAATGCTAGTGGAAATGGAGGTGCACACCCACACTTGAGATTATTTTTTTTAATTTTAATCTGATAGAGTTTGGCTAAAAATAACCCAACCCACTATGTAGCTGATATATTACTACATTTTAAAGATACAGACAGCTTTCTGGATTAGTAAGGGAAAAAAACAAACTGGAATGTCTATATCCATCCAGCACTGCCAGAAGCCAAAATCATTACAATCTATAGGTCTAGGTGCTGTTAATTACTAATCATGTGGTTAGTTCCTGTGCACAGGAGTCTACACATCACCCAAATCATCATGAGAATTCTACCCCATGTTGGGAGTCTAAGCAGAGAGGCCAAAACTTGAATGGGTAAGTAGGCAGGGCTTGCCCTTTCCCTAGTGCTGGCCTTTCAGAGTCAGGTTCACCAATAAGGTAGAGAGGTTATTTTACCTCTGTATTTATCATTGGTGCAGCCATTGCTGGAATACTGTATCCAGTTCTGGTGTCCACACTTCAAGAAGAATTTTGATAAATAGGAGAGGGGTCAGAAGGGCCACAAGAATGATTAAAGGGTTAGAAAACCGCCTCCTAGTGACAGACTCACTCTATTTAGCGTGAAAAAGAGACGGTTAAGGGGTGACTCGATTACCGTCTTTAAATACCTGCTCAGGAAACAAATATTTAATAATGGGCTCTTCAATCTAGCAGCGAAAGGTATAACACGCTACAATGACTGGAAGTTGAAGCTAGACCAATTCAGTCTGGATATAAGGTGTTAATTTTTAAAAAGTGAGAGTAATGAACCATTGGAACAATTTACCAAGGTTCATGGTGGATTCTCCATCACTGACCATTTTTAAATCAAGTTTGGAAGTTTTTCTAAAAGATGTGCACTAGGAATTATTGTGGGGAAGTTCTATTGGCCTGTGTTATACAGATTGGATGATTCCAATGGTCCCTTCTGGCCTTAGAGTCCATCCATCTGGGATTATAACTAGACCTGGAGTAAAATTTTCAAAAGTTCCTAGGGATTTAGGAGTGTAAGACCCATTTACAAAAGTGACTTAGGCACTTGGAAGT
This sequence comes from Emys orbicularis, assembly GCF_028017835.1. Classification (NCBI taxonomy): domain Eukaryota; kingdom Metazoa; phylum Chordata; order Testudines; family Emydidae; genus Emys; species Emys orbicularis. Next base: position 5,726,693 of record NC_088686.1, on the reverse strand, counting down.
GGAAAGTCAGTGGCACTGAGGCTGTTAAGTCTTAAGTTCCTAAATCACTTCACCATTTTAGAAATGTTTGCCCCTGGTCAAAATTTTCCAGATTTCAATTTTCTGATGACATTTTCCATCAAAAAGTCAATTTTAAACAAAATGTGGCAATTTTTGACCAGCTGTAGTTACAGCAAAATGTGGCAGTGTCCTGTAGGTACTATAAGGATGCTTATACTGCCTTTGTGCCTGGTCTATGGAGGAAAGGCTACAACTGCGAACATTTTACCAGGGCTAAAGAACTATTTCTAGTGGGTTGATGAGTTGTTCACGGTTCTTTTAATTAGTAAGGACAATTGCATGAAAATGACCTGCTTTTCATTCCTCATCACCCGCTGATTGTGACATCCTCATCACCTTGTCACCTGACAGTGGTAGAGTTACAAAAACAGGTCCCTTTCTTCTAACACTGAACAGGGAACCTTATTTGAATAAAGAAAACAATGTTCTCTCTTCACTGTCCATCTTCCCTGTGCAATTTCTGCCTCAATCCTTCCCGAGCCCTGCCTGATGGCTTCCTGCTACAGATATTTTTTTTAAAACAGAGTGCATATCATCACCATTTCCACAGCAACTAATTGCAGTGTCAGGTATACAGGATGATGAGTGCCTTCAAACAGGAAACGGGTAATAAGACCCAATAAATGACTAGGTAATATAGACACTGGGTCTAATTCTGATCTCACACAAGCGTACACTGGTGTAATTGGTGAGTTGCTTCTGATCTCCTCTGACGTAAGTGAGATCAAAATTAAATCCATTGTTCTGATGCACATGAACCAAATCATAAAAATGGGGACAGATAAAAACACAGGATAAGATGCATCCTCTGCGTGTGTGTTTTTTTTTTTTTTTTTCCCTTCAAAATAAGGGTCTTCAAAGGTTTCTGTGATGCATCAGCAGGTCTTGAATGTCACTTTGGGGGCTACCTTCTGTGATGCTCTAGGGGATTATCCTTAACAAGCTAAACTGCTTGCATTGCCAACAACCAGTGTTCGCATCAGTTCCTCCTCTGAGCTGGGTACCTGCCCTGGGTGAGCAAAAAGGCCTCATCCTGCAAAGTCTGTAACACCCACCGACAGGTGCTGAGAGTCCTTGACTCCCTTTGGCTTTCCAGCACCAGACTGTTCTGTTGTAGCAATCTTTTCTGTCGTGGCATGTTTTTCAATTGCCATTCTAATGAGTAGGACCGTAGAGGAGTTTGCTCTAAAGCAGATTGCTTTGCTGGATGAGTGTTTTGGGGAAGTTTGTGAGCTACTGGAGTCTTTGTTAGTGGGCTGGTTGCCTCGTCCACAAAATGGGAGTTTGGGGCGTGAATTACTATGCGAGTTTCTCTGGCCTGTGTGATGTAGAAGGTTGAACTAGACCAGGGGTGGCCAACCTGTGGCTCCGGAGCCACATGCGGCTCTTCAGAAGTTAATATGTGGCTCCTTGTACAGGCACCGACTCCGGGGCTGGAGCTACAGGCGCCAACTTTCCAATGTGCCGGGGGGTGCTCACTGCTCAGCCCCTGGCTCTGCCACAGGCCCTGCCCCCACTCCACCCCTTCCCACCTCCTCCCTGAGCCTGCCGTACCCTCGCTCCTCCCCCACCACCCTAGAGCCTCCTGCACACCAGGAAACAGCTGATCGGGAGGGAGGGGGAGGCGCTGATCAGCAGGGCTGCCGATGGGCGGGAGGCGCTGGGAGCTGATGGGGGGCTGCTGATGTATTACTGTGGCTCTTTGGCAATGTACATTGGTAAATTCTGGCTCCTTCTCAGGTTCAGGTTGGCCACCTCTGAACTGAATGATTAAAGGAAATTAGAGATCCTTTCGGCCTTAAACTCTATAAATCTATGGAAGAATTTGTGCCTGGGTTTTATGCTGCCACCCGGATTAAATACTACAATGAAAGAGAGCATGTTTTTCTAGCGTGACACCATGGAAAACAGGGAGAATGGTGAAGATTCCGGGCAGCCGGGCTAGATTCATAATGATTCATATTTGTGGGGTTTGGAAGTAATGTACTGAAAGAAGCTTTGGGGCTGGACCTTAAGATCATAATTCAGGCCAATAAACCCTACTACAAATTTTTAAGAATTTTGATGAAAAATGGAAACAAACATTTAACAGAATTCTTCCCCCCCCTCCATTTTTCAACCAGCACTGCCAAAAACCTAAAAGAGTCAGAGATTTTAAGGCCATCCTGCTTGACCTTTGGCATTGCATGGGCCAGAGAACCTCACCCAGGGACTTCTACATCAAACCCATCACTTTTGGTAGAGGTACAGTATCTCTCTTAGAAAAGGACACCCAGTCTTGGTGTGATGGAGAATCCACCACACTCTCTGGTAGATGATGGTATAAAAAAAAATCTTGAGGGCCCTACGTACAAGACATACTGACTCTGATTACCTCCATAGGCCCCGTTCTGCACACACTGGCACACATGTTTAACTTTGCTCACGTAATTAGTTGGGGATTGGTCCTGCTTTGAGCAGGGGGTTGGACTTGATGATCTCCTGAGGTCCCTTCCAACCCTGATATTCTATGATTCTATGAATTAAACCCCTTGACTTCAGTGGGACTACTCACACTGGTCATGTTCAGGATGTACTTAAGGGTTTGCAGTACGGGCCTTCGCAAAGTCCTCCCTTCACAAAGAGATGTGGGACCTGATACTCTTCTCAGTTACACCAGTGTAAATCAGAAGTAATTCTACTGAAATCAGTGGAGTTATGCCAGTGGAAAAGTGGTGTGAGAGAAGAATTATAGCCCAGACTTTCTAAGAAGATGCAGATCTAAGCACTGACCTTTCAAGGGTACTGAATTCAATTATTTCCAGAAGCCGCTAAAACCGCTCAATCTCACCTTCGTGAATTTGTATGTTTGAAGGAGGAATTCATAAGAAATGGTGCTATTACTTCTCTTCTCTATCTTCCTAAATTGAGGCTTCACATCTACAGTAAAGCCAAAATACCCATTTGACACAATCGTAGCAAGCCACATTCCTTCTGAGATTAAAAAGGGAATTTTTGCTGCTGACCCCATTGTGCATCAAGGTGTTTCAAACACTGCAAATCCCCCAACTAATGGATCAGAAGAACTCTTTGATTCCAGGTTTCTTGTCTTTTACTCTTAGACCTCCGATGACCTTTTAATGAGATTTTTGGATTTAGTTTTATTCTTATAATTCAGTAAATCATCTGCATCGGAATTGATCTTTTTTGCTGAGGGGCTATATTCAGGCACTGGACTTTGTCAACATTTGGCATAGGACTACTTCTAATACTGTGACTTTTTTCTAGATTTGAGAACTGAGATTGCCTTTTGCCTAGAATTTCTGCCTTCCCTGACACACAGAGGGCTGTTTAAGCATGTAGATGTTGAGGATGAAAAGAAGGGGGAAGGGACACTGGACTTGCAAAGGAAAATAGTTTTTATTTTATGATGTGTAGCCCTTGTGACCCAGTTCTTCCAAGTGCTCGGTGCCTCCTGAGGGGTTCTAAGGACCTGCCACTCCCACCGAGTGGAGGGGTCTCAGCACTGATTTGATCAGGCCCTGACTCTTGGAAATGATAAAGATACCTGTTGTACAACCAGTACTGGGTTTACAATGGCACCAATGGTGCCATGGGGCTGGGTCCACACTCACAAGGGGCCCTAGTGCCTGGACCATGACCCTGCCCCCCGCACTCTGCCCTGAGGCCCTGCCTGCCGCTCGGCCTCTCCTCCCACCCCCCAAGGCCTCTCCTGCTGCTTGCTCCTCTCTGCCACTTCCTCCCCATGTGAGTGGTAGGCGGGGCCTCAGGGGGAAGAGGACGAGTCGGGGCTGGGATTTGGGGTGGAGCATAGGAAGAGCATGGGGGCTGGGGCTCAGGGTAGAGCGTGGGTGGAGCACTGGGTTGGGGCCATGGTTTGGGTGCCAGGGCCCATAAAAGATTAATCTGGTCCTGTGTACAGCTGTCTTATAAATGTATATTTATGTATTATTTATTTCATAGAATCATAGAAGATTAGGGTTGGAAGAGATCTCAGGAGGTCATCTAGTCCAACCCCCTGCTCAAAGCAGGACCAATCCCCAACTAAAGCATTTTAGGCTTTGTCAAGCCAGGCCTTAAAAACCTCTAGGGATGCAGATTCAACCACCTCCCTAGGGAACCCATTCTAGTGCTTCACCACCCTCCTAGTGAAATAATGTTTCCTAATATCAAACCTAGACCTCCCCCACTGCAACTTGAGACCATTACTCCTTGTTCTGTCATCTGCCACCACTGAGAACAGCCTAGCTCCATCCTCTTTGGAACCCCCTTCAGGTAGTTGAAGGCTGCTATTAAATCCCCCCTCACTCTTCTCTTCTGCAGACTAAATAACTCCAGTTCCCTCAGCCTCTCCTCATAAGTCATGTGCCCCAGCTCCCTAATCATTATCGTTGCCCTAAACTGGACTCTCTCCAATTTGTCCACATCCTTTCTGTAGTGGGGGCCACAAAATTGGATGCAATACTCCAGATGTGGCCTCACCAGTGCCAAATAGAGGGGAATAATCACTTCCCTCGATCTGCTGGCAATGCTCCTACTAATGCAGCCCAATATGCCATTAGCCTTCTTGGTAACAAGGACACACTGTTGACTCATATCCAGCTTCTCATCCACTGTAATCCCCAGGTCCTTTTCTGCAGAACTGCTGCTTAGCCAGTCGGTCCCCATCCTGTAGCAGTGCATGGGATTCTTCCGTCCTAAGTGCAGGACTCTGCACTTGTCCTTGTTGAACCTCATTAGATTTCTTTTGGCCCATTCCTCCAATTTGTCTAGGTCACAATGGACCCTATCCCTACCCTCCAGCCTATCTACCTCTCCCCACAGCTTAGTGGACCCAGGACTGACCCCAGTTTTGTGATAGCACTTCGGAGCAGTCATGGACCATTGTGCTAGGCACTGAACAGACACAGAAAAGAAATAATCCTTCCCCAAAGATCTCAGGGTTCTCAGATAATCCCTTTACACCACTCTAACAGTGTAAAGAGCTTTTGGTTTAAGTGCCCTGCCATCAGCAGCCTGTTGGCCTTCTGCTCCTTCTAACAACAGGGACACCATTAACCGAGCCATGTTAATTCACACCTTATGTGAGACAGCTTTGCTGATGCTGCAGTGGGTGTGTAGGTCTTTCAAAACCCAGGCAAGGAAAATGTTTTCTAAAAATAAAGTGAAAACAGCACCAATCAACACCCCGCAATGTGTGTCTGCAAAATTACAGTAGGGAGAAGCAAGGGATTTATTTCCTGGCCAGACATGACCAAAAGGTCTCTACCATCGCAAAGGCAGTTTTTCCACAGCTGTAGTGCTCAGGAATTGAGGAATTTAGCTAATTTCAAGCCATTGTGGAAAAAAAGGCATCCGTGCAAAGAATTTGAACTTGATTCCAAACAGCTGATTATAAAAGGGCATGACACACTCTACAAATGGCTCTGTAAACATGCTTCAAACAACCGTCCCCTCCTCCCATCCATCATCAGGCCAGTTTATAACATATTCCCCATGTAAATTATGAGCCAGAAAACCAGCTCATGTTGACATTTTCACATTCCGGACTACAGGTGCCAAGAGGATTCAGAGATTATTAAATGTTAAGGCCACAAGGTACCTTTATGATCATCTAGTCTGACCTCCTGCATTGCACAGGCAAGAGAAATTTACCCAGTTGTTCCTTCACCGGGCTCAATAACTTGTAGTTCCACTCCAGCAGCTATTTTAGCAAGACCTCCAATCCTGTGTTCAAGGCTCAGAATGACGGGGAAGTTACCCTCACTGAGAAAACATTGAAACTTATTTCCAGTTGCAACTTTGCTGACTTCAACTTCCAGCCACTGGATCTTGTTATACGAAATTAAGGTGCCCTCTCGTTTCCGACTTATACACTGTGATCAAGCTGCCTCTTAACCTTTGCTTTGGTAACTAGATTGAGTTTATTTACTCTCTCACTGGAGGGAGTGTTTTCATAAGAACGGCCATACTGGGTCAGACCAAAGGTCCATCTAGCCCAGTATCCTGTCTGCCGACAGTGGCCAATGCCAGGTGCCCCAGAGGGAATAAACAGACCAGGTAATCATCAAGTGATCCATCCCCTGTTGCTCATTCCCAGCTTCTGGCAAACAGAGGCTAGGGACACCATCTCTGCCCATCCTGGCTAAAAGCCTTTGATAGACTTATTCTCCATGAATTGATCTAGTTCTTTTTTGACATCACATGCATTTATCTAGTTCTTTCCAGACATCACCTCCTTCTTGTACATCTCCTCTGACCCTTTCCAGTTTTTCACCATACTTTTCAAGTGTGGACACTAGAACTGGACACAGTATTCCATTAATACGTTCATTAATGCCATATACAGAGTCAATATTACCACCCCACTCCTGCTCCACATTCTCTTATTTACACACCCAAGGATCATGTTAGTGTTTTTGCCACAGCATCACACTGGGAACTCCTGGGCAGCTGGTTATCAACAATGATTCCTAAGTCCACTCAGGATACAGTGCTTTCAGGATATAGTTTCCCCCATCCATTAAGAATGGCCTATATTCTTTGTTCCAAGATGTCTATGCCCTTGCATTTGGCTGGGTTAACTTAAATGTATGTTTGATTGTGCCCAGGTTTACCAGTGGATCCAGATTTCTCTCTCTCAGAGACCCATTCTCATACGTATTTCATGGTGGAGAAGTTATCTGTATGCTTCTGGAATGAGGAGGTTTCTTCAATAGGGCAGATTTTTTTCCTCGCCTTCACAGAAAGAAAAAGTCTGTGCTATTATCCTTAAGACTCAGCTCTTAAGATATGTTTGCTAGGATTTGCAATACATCTAGAAGCCTATTAGAATGGTCACCATTTCTTCAACAATAATTACAATAACTCCTCACTTAACATTGTAGTTATGTTCCTGAAAAATTCGACTTTAAGTGAAACGATGTTAAGCGAATCCAATTTCCCCATAAGAATGAATATAAATGTGGAGGGAGGGTAGGTTCCAGGAGAAAAAATGTTTGCCATACAGTACAGTACTATAGTTGGGAGGTGCCCCCGCTTCTCCCTCCGTCTTCCCCTCCCCACAGGCACAGCCCACTGGCACTGGAGATGAGGCAGGCAAGGAGGCTGAAGGTGCTATAGGCTAGGAGAAGCACATTGCGCAGCAGCAGCGGCAGCTTCCCCTACTCTGCAAGCACAGGGGTGAGGGGCTGAACCCTCGGCCCGCCCACGCCACCCCTTCTCCCAAACGCCCATCCTTAACCCACCTTTTCTTCTCCTCCTCCCCCTTTACTCTGCGCGCCGAGTCCTCGCTCCTCCCCCCCTGCCTCCTGAACGTCGCAAGCCAGCTGATTGCCGCGGAGGGAGAAGGGGGAAGGCACTGATCCGCGGGGTCTGCCAGCGGGCGGGAGGTGCTGTGGGGGGGGGGCGTAGGGGAGCTGATGGGGGGGCTGCCAGCTGTGGACAAAGCCAAACAACGTTATAGCGAAGCACTGCACAACTTAAATGGAGTATGTTCTGTAATTGAGCAGGGATGTAAGATCGAAACAACGTTAAGCGAGAGGATGTTAAGTACGGAGTTACTGTATTACCTCTAAAAAGCAACAGAGGGTCCTGTGGCACCTTTAAGACTAACAGAAGTATTGGAGCATAAGCTTTCGTGGGTGAATGCCCACGAAATTCACCCAGGAAAGCTTATGCTCCAATACTTCTGTTAGTCTTAAAGGTGCCACAGGACCCTCTGTTGCTTTTTACAGATTCAGACTAACACGGCTACCTCTGATACTTGTATTACCTCTACTTCCCTTACCAGTAGCTTGCGTCGAACACCAGCTGAAAAGAACAGATCTGACCTATGGCTGCTGCTTTCTTTAAACCTATTTATTACTTTTGTTCGTTTCAATGTCTCACGATAAAAGTGAAAGGTAAATTAAAAGCAGGAAAGTGATAGCTTAATTTCTTAAAAGTAAATGATCATTCAAGCTTATGTACATTGAAATGTCCAAAAACGATGGGGAATATGGAACACCAACTTCCAGTGATCTTAACGAGGCCATTATTTTAATAAATTAGGGACTTCAGCCTTCAGCACTGATCTGCAAGTCTTTGTCCTAAATGTTTTTTCTGTTGTTTGGTGGGGGGCCGTGCAGGCTTGCAATGGTTGGAGCATATCTACCAGATCAAATATCAGAGGGGTAGCCGTGTTAGTCTGAATCTGTAAAAAGCAACAGAGGGTCCTGTGGCACCTTTAAGACTAACAGAAGTATTTGCAGACTTGCATCTGAAGAAGTGAGGTTCTTACCCACGAAAGCTTATGCTCCCAATACTTCTGTTAGTCTTAAAAGTGCCACAGGACCCTCTGTTGCTTTTTACCAGATCAAACACATTCTTGAGGGCACTCCTTTTATTATTAATCGTTCATCTATTACAGTAGCACCTGGAGCCCTAATATCAGATGCCTATTGTGCTAGGTAAGCTCATGTACATACATAGAAACACCCCCTGTCCCAAACAGCTTACAATCTAACTAGACAAGGCAGACAATGAGTGGGAGACAGGACAATGCTAATATCCCCATTGTACAGATGGGAAACTGAGACAAGGACAGAGACGTGTCTTGCCCCAGGTAAGAAAGGATGTTGGTAGGGTGACCAGATGTCCCGATTTTATAGGGACAGTCCCAATAGTTGGGACTTTATCTTATATAGGCACCTATTGCCCCCCACCCCCTGTCCTGATTTTTTACACTTGCTGTCTGGCCACTCTAGATGTTGGTGACAGAGCTGGGAACTGGATCTTAATCTCCTTGAGTTATGGTGCAATGCCTCAATCACAATTCTTCTAGTGCCCTTGGTGCCATCTTCATTATCATAGAATGAGGCCCTGTACTGTAATACTGATTGGACCAAAGCCTCAGCTGGTGTGAATCAGCATAGCTCCCATGGTTTCAATGGAGCTAAGTCAATTGACACCAGCACATTATAAACCACATTCATTTCCTTTTCTTGACTTTTTCTTATTTTCCCCATTTCTGACTTGAATTGACGTGGTATTCCATGAAAGAAAAGCCATCAGGAATGGATGAGATTTATGCACCAGACGGTTGTCGAATAATAATAAGAAGAATGGCTTTTCAAACATTTAAACTGACTCTGGCTACGAAGGGCATAGCGTTTTCACGGGGACACTCTTCCTGGTAGAATTCCCGCTTTGATGCCGCATGTGAAATCTCACATTAGATGAAAACAGATGAGCTGCTCACGGCAAGCTCTTTGTCATCCTTGTCAGAAGCTGCGAGTTGAACTCAGGGTTCTCAGAGCTCTAGGCAGTTTGAAATGTGCATCTCCTCTTTCCACCAAGTCATTCACTATTCAAAACTAAGTTTGACAAAAATGTGCCAAGAAATATTATGCTGAGGTGTTTCCAAGCCGGAGAAAAGGAGACCCAAATGGTACAGCGATGGTTAGCATGACATGTGGAATACTGCAGAGTTAAGAGTAGTGTAAAGAATCTCCCCTCTGTTCTTTCAGGCCCCAATTCAGCAGTCCACTCCTTTTCAGGAAAGCGTGTAAGCACATACTTAACTTACTGAAGCACATGCTTCAGTGATTTGCTGAATGGGGATAGGCGTCAGCATGGGCTTTTGTAGTTCTGTAAATTGTGCAGTTACAGCTTTTAACTTCTGTCTTTAGGAGTCAGGATCTTTAAAACCAGAGCAATGCAACTGCACCTCAGCATGCAACAAAATAATTAAAAACACACCTGCACACAGGACAACCCTTGCCTCTCCTTGGGCCTGAGGGCAAAGAGACCCGTGAACCAACAACACACCTGCTTCATTGAGTTCATCGCCTGGCAAAGTGCCCAGAGGCCATGGCAATGCTCATGGTACAAACACCAGGATAAATAAAAGAACCAGATCTGCTTTTTCCTAGGGCACAAATTACAGGGGCAATTCTGTCACTTATCCCGCATCCTACTTTCCTTGTTTAAACTGCGGGACTTGCCCCAGCGCACTTGACATTCGCACGTTCTAACCTCAGTTCGAGCTTGGTCAAAATAGACCTAGAGAAGTAGCCTGCTCCTGCATGCGTTGTACACCCAGACCGCCTCTCGACCTCACTGCAAATCTGAGGTGCACAACGAATGGCAAGGTTTAGGTCCGATGACACCGTTCACTTGGGACAAAAGGGACCAGCTGCCACCCACATGCACTCTACCTTTCCTCCCTTCTGCAGCTGTGGAACCTAACTGCGGAGCAGAAGATAGAATAGGGTCCTTATTAGCCAAGCTTCCCTTTTCTGTTTTCTTTGAGCCTCTCTTTTTGCCCCTTGTGGGCAAATGGGAATAGTTGTGTTATTTCTCTATAACTATCCCATGTCCCTGGGTGCGCCTTTGTGATATTACCCTGCATGCTGAGAGTTAGAGCAAAAGAAACCAGGCAGGAAAGGTAAAACAGCCCCTCCAACACAATCGCCAGGTTTATAGCCATGAAGAGGGGCTCCTCAGTTTCAACCCTGGCACCAGGGCTGTTTGGCCGAGAGCAGTTACATGACACTGGTCAGTTAAAAGTTACCCCTGACAGAAAGGTGGGGGGGGGGGAGTGGACAGTCGGCTGTGAGGCTGACACAGAGACTGAGTCAAAGCCAGGGTTTGCAGCAAGAGGAGAATGGGGAACACCAGGGCTAAGTCATGTCTGCCCAGGGGCTGGACGCTAAGCGTGGGTCAGACAGTAGGTATGCAGTCTCCTTGCTGTTTTAATTCCCCTTCTCTAAGTGCTGGGTACCTTGTACCTTTGGCAGAATATACCATAGGGCTTCTCTACACAGTGCATTCACCCACACCAGAAGAGCATCCATTCTAATGCGTGAGGTCCCCTTTCAACGCTGGTTTAGCATTTGTATGATGTGTGAATAGGAGAGGGCACCTCAGTCTTTGGACAGTTCCAGACTTTCTGGCCCTCGGGTTCATTCCATGGTGCAGCTGGTAGTTGGCCGACTTCGTCTAGTGTGCCAAAGAATAAACTACATGGCAGTGCCCACAGTGAGACAAGGGGCTAACCACACTGAGGCTGTGGCTACCACCCATGAACTCGCAAATAATTCAGACTCTCACAAGCAAACCAATTAAACCAGTAACTATAAACTGTACGTAAGGGTTTGATTAAGGAGACATATACGATCAATATAAATATTCAATGATTCAAATGATTGGAGATATCAACAATGCTTTTTAATTACCAAAGGCTATGTCGGCAAGCACACTAGGTCACATGACCACCGCCATCCCAAAGTTCCTAACCAGGCGTGTCTCCCCCTCGGCTCTGTCCATCCCCCCAGGTCTCAGGTACTCAGCTGGTGCTAACATGGACACGTTGCAGGAGATGCTGTTAGAAACACTCTTTATTCTACTGGGAGCTAGCAGTGCAAGGCTTGGTGATCCTGCGTGGTCAGGAGACTGGTGCGGGCAAGCGGGTCCCCCGGGGGATCACTGGAGAGGGACTAACCACCCAGCCTTTAAAGCCTGTACCTGCAGGGTCAGCTGCAAGCAGGTCGGGTCTCTGGATCCAAATTCCCAGATCTGGTGTGAGCTGGCGGCAGGGCAGGCAGGCTGCAGGCAGGGGCAGGAGATCCGGCTTGTCTCCTCCTGTTGCTGGCAGGCTGGTGGCAGGAGGAGCGGGTTGTCCCCTCCAGAGGCTCTCCTGAAGGCTGGGTTTACAAACAGGCCAGTTGCTGGGCCAGGACTTGCTGAGCTGGCTGGCTGTAGGGAGACCTCTGCCATCTGGAGGGAAAGTCGGGCTATCCACAGCCTCCCTCCTGCTTTCCGGGGCATCCAGGGACTCTGCACAGGGTCAGAATCTGCTTGTCGTCTGCCTGGCTGTCCTCTGCCCTCTAGTTGGCTACTGGTGACTGCAGGAGACTAGGGGGGTCATGTCCCTCTCCCCTTCCCTTCTGCTGCTGGGGGAAGTCACCAGCGCAGGGCTCTGCCGTGGAACTCACAGGGTCCCAAGAGGGCTGTCTCTTCTTTTGGGGCACCATCCCCTTGCTACGAGGTGGGGGCTACACGCTTGTACACTAACTGGCCCATGTGGCCCTGCCGGCACGCACTGACTATTCATTAGTGCGTGTTAACGTAGCACCGTTTGAAAGGGGACCCCGTTAACGAGCACCAGGAACCGTTCAGTGTACGCTAGCCGGGCCCACACCAGCCAATTAGTGCGTGACACACAAGCGCACACTAGAGTTGTTACCCCCGTGTAGACACGCCCTTCCTTTGTGTTGGAGAAGCTGATTCTGTGTCCTTGCACGGCTACTGTGCCCAGGTGCCCAGAGGCAAACTCCATTAAGCCTGCTAAGCAACATGGCGGGCAACCAAGGGGTGTAACCTGGAGACCCAGTCAGGAAGTGGTTGGATTGTGGGGAAGTGAAGGCATGGACCCGCCACTTGAAAGGGGTGCACTTGGGGGACTGGAACTCCGTGTACACCAGCTGTGTATTTTATTTGTTAATAAACCATGTTTTATAGAATGCCTGAATTAGTCTTGACAGGCTGTTTGCAGTTGGCTCCAGCCCAAAGGATGTCATTTTCTATAGTAGCGGGCCAGACTGTATGGTTCATACTCAGCATGCAAGAATCCACGGGAAGAGAAGTTAAAAAGACCATATGGTAAAAGTGATCAATTGGGCACAAGTGAACAATACACGTCTTAGTACAGCTACATGTAAATATAGACATCTAGGAGCAAAGAACGCAGGCCACCCTTACAGGATGGGGGACTCCACCCTGGGAAGCAGGGACTTTGAAACAGATCTAGGGGTTGTGGTGGGTAATCAGCGGAACATGAGCTCCCAATGTGGCCCTGTGGCAAAAAAAAGCAGATGTGATCCTGGGATGCATAAATGTGGGACTCTCGAGTCGGAGCAGAGAGGTTGTTTTACCTCCATATTTGGCCCTGGTGTGACCACTGCTGGAATCCTGGGTCCAGTTCTGGTGCCAAAATCCAAAAGTATGTGAAGAGAGTTCAGAGAAGAGCCACAAGGATGACTAAAGGATTAGAAAACATGCCTGATAGTGACAGACTCAAGGAGCTCAATCTATTTAGTTTAATAAAGAGAAGGTTAAGGGATGACTTGATCCCAGTCTGTAAGTACCTACATGGGGACCAAACATTGGATAATGGGCTCTTCAGTCTAGCAGAGAAAAGTCTAACACGAGCCAATGGCTGGGTGTTGAAGCTAGATAAATTAAGACTGGAAATAAGGCATCTTTTTTTAACAGTGAGAGTAATTAACCATGGCACAATGAACCAAGGGTCATGGTGGATTCTCTATCACTGACAATCTTTAAGGATTGGATGTTTTTTTTCTAAAAGATATGCACTGTGATTTTTTTTAGAGGGAGGGGCGGAGGGAGTTTTCTGGCCTGTGTTATACGGGAAGTCAGACTAGATGATCCCAATGGTCCCTTCTGGAATTGGAGCCTATCAATCAATGAAAAAAGGATCAAAGGAATTTTTTTTAATGCAATGAATAATTAATGTGTGGAATTCACTGCTGCAAGATACTGGTGAGCGAACAGAATAGCTTTGGGAGTTTGCAGAAACAAAGAGACATATGTGAGCAAGAATAACAGCTGCAGTTTCACGCACTAGGATAAAATCCTTGTGCTTAAGCTCGTCGCCGGATGGGATCAGAAGGCATCCTGCATGGTTTGCAGAGTTATTTCCGTTATGGGGTTTTTAATGCCTTAATTTGAGTCATTTCTTTGTAGGGGACCAAAGACCAGATTAGACGGACCGTTACCTGGTGTTCCGATAGGAGCTTTGATGCTGAAGAGCTAAATAAACATACATTAGTCATGCAGCTCCTACTTACTGAGAAGTACGTTTGCATGCAATAAAGGCTAATTGTGTCATTAAGGCCACAGCCCACTGTAAAGAAGAGTGCACAGATGTACTGCCCCAGCAAAAGCTCCTAGAGGCATAGAGCCTCGGGCAGGGAAAATACCTTCAGGAACCAGCCGGGAGTGTGGCTGTGTGTATTCCCTCCCAGAAGGTGTTAGGTCCTTTGGAGGAGACAGGAAGGGGACCACTGACACCCTACCAGGCTGTCTAGTGCTGATGGTTGTGCCTAGGTGATGGGGAAAGCTCTTACTCCCCCTATGCACACTGAAGAGCAGTGAAGACAATGGGGCTTCTAGAGGAGGCAAGTGGGGAAGAAGCTATCAGAATCTGCCCCTCAGTCTTTGCACGTCCATTGTGCCCAGCTCCTGTACAAGAGGGGAAGGGAAGGTCCTTGCACTCTATACCCCCAATGCACTCACAGGCCAGCTGAGCCCAATGGAGCCTGCAGAATGTGCGACCAGGAGGAGAAGATAAATATCAATAAGGTATGTGAGCACTACCTAGAGAGAGCTGGTGGGAAGCCAGGATTTCTGTTCCAGTTGCAATTCTGATGGGTTTTTTTGGTGGTGGGGGGGGGTAATCATTCCCAGTCAGAAGGAGAAGCCAAAAATTTCAAAGCTTCCTGCAAAATAAAATGACCCCGAATTAGCTGTTGGAACACGTCACTAGCCCCCGAAGAGCTCGCAGAGCCCCTGCTACACAACACCCATCTTCATGTGCAGGTGGCGGAGTCCCCCTCGGTGCGCCAGAGGCTGGTCCTGGCAGAAAGCACTAGAGTCGGAGAATTCCTGGACTACGACCTGGGGGACTGGGCAGATCCCCAGGTGCTCGGTTGGCACATGGGACTCTCCACCTTGCGCGTACTCCAGGAGGTGGGGGCAGCCTTGTCGCCCACCTCTTGGGTTTTCCTTGAGTGGTTCCTGAGAGAGGATGCCCCCTGCCCGCCCCTCATCCTGGCCCTCCGAACCTTTTCATCAGGCCCCTGCCCCGCGAGCCCCCTCCCCACTCGGCCCCATCCTTTCCACAACCTGAGTGCCCTGCAGCCGGTTCATTTCTGAACTGTGCCTAGAGAACAACTCTACACACTTGTGCTTCACATGTTCCACTTCCTCACCCTCATGTCCCGCCACTTGGCATCGGGATACCTTTTACCACTCGCAGGGGGCAAGGAACCCTGGTGGGCCAGCCTGTACTCCACCTTGGTCCCACAGCCCGCTGGGGATATCGGTTGGTGACTCCTCCATGGAGCTGTGTACCTGGCACTGTTCACCCTCCATCCCTGATGCCTGTCCCTATTGCGGCTTGAGGGAGACCCAGGTACACGCTTATCTCGAATGCGTCCAGTTGCAGCCCCTATTCCGGCTCCTCCAGAACCTCCTGCTGAGGTTCTGGGTGCACTTTCCCCCACACCTTTTCATATACACACACCCTGTCCGCGGCCCCATGAAGTCGCGAGACCTCCTCATCAACCTCCACCTGGCGCTGGCCAAAGTGGCCGTCTTCAGCACTAGGAGGAGGATGCTGGACAGGGAGATGCTCTGCGACTGTGGGGCCTATTTCCATTCCTCCCTGGTCTCACATATCCGGGCAGAGTTCCTTCGGGCAGTGGTCACTGGCTCCCTATACAGCTTTGAGGAGCAGTGGGCGCTGTCCGGGGTTCTCTGCTCGGTGTCCCCCTCTGGATCCCCAATTTTGAATCTATGATCCCGTCACTCCAGGCCCTGTTATTCCTTAGTTGTCCCCTGTATTCATTTGGGTCCCAGATCCAGTGGCTCTTCCCACAAGGCTGGGGAAGGGGCCTCCCGCCCGCCCATCTCCCAGAATTCAATAAGGCCCTTGAAGAGGGAAGAGGCCAGCGCGCATGTGACTGGTCAACTGATCCCCAATTGGGTTTAAAAGATGGCACCTGGCCCTCGAGGGAGGAGACTGGCTGGTGAGAGCTGCCTGAGGCCTGGAGACACAGAGATCTGGACAGTCTGCACCTGAGAAGACTTGGAGAAACAGGAAGCAGCAGGTGAGAGCTGGCAGAAGTCGCTTGGCAGAGAACAGCAGGAGACCTGGTTGAGGGAGCTGAGTTCTGAGGACAACTGGAACAGAACTGCTGGTGAGAACAGATGAAAGGAACTGGGAACACAGAGTTGTAGCCATGTTAGTCTGTATCAGCAGAAACAACGAGGAGTCCTTGTGGCACCATAGAGACTAACACATTTATTTGGGCATAAGCTTTCATGGGCTAGAACCCACATGCATCCGATGAAATGGGTTTTAGCCCACGAAAGCTTATGCCCAAATAAATGTGTTAGTCTCTAAGGTGCCACAAGGACTCCTCCTTGTTAGTGTTGCTATTGACTCTCCGATGGGGTCCCTTGGTCCTGGGAACAGAAAAACTTGTTGGATCTTTTTGCATTTACTGTGAAATCAGAGAAATGTTTTACTACAAGGCTTTGAGGGAACTACTGCACTGATGTCTATGAATAAATTATACCCAGAGGTGCATTTTGTTTTGGATACCGAGAGATTATGTTCTGATCATAGTTTGGACAAAAAGGGAAGCTGAGGCTGGGTGCACCTGTTGTGCCAGGACTGCCACTGGAGGGGGCCCTAGACAGGGTTTCTGACAGGGACCATCAAAATCGTTCATTTCAATTATGTTGAATCATTTCACTTAGACGGTGGTGAAACATTTCATGTAAAGAAGGTAAAAACATGGCATTTCAATAAGGCAAAATGTTTTGTTTAGATGTTCTTGTTTTGATTGATTTTAATCAATTTCATCTTGCCTTAAATATTAAATATAATATATAAAATTAACATATGGAAAATAACATAATAAACAAAATGGATCAAAACAATGAAGTCTAAACGAAACATTGGCCCATTATTGACGTAAGAAAGTCAAAAGGATTCATGCAGGCTTCGCTGGGTTGACTATGTGGTTGGAATGAACACCTTCCTGAGAAATGCTGCCATTTTTATAAAAGTGCATTTTTCAACTGAAGAAAATGTCCCACTAAAATGTTATAGCCCACCTGAGAAATGTTTTATCCTCCCACCCTCCCAGGCTGGGGGGATAGGGCTAGCATCCCCATTTTACAGATGGGGAATTGAAGTACAAAAGTGAATGGATTTAAACATTGCAATACTGAGTATTACAACACAAAACTTTTAGCTACCTAGACAATTACAAAGATCAGCACCATGAGCCACGAAGCCTGAGTTAGAGGCCCTAAGAACGTGTGGTACAAAACCAGCATAGGTGCGGGCTGCTGACACTGCCACATCCCCGCTGGAAGCTCAGGTGGGTTTCCCCCAGGAGGACCCTCTGAAGGTAGGCTCTGGAGGAAGTACCGCCCACCAGGTCCTGAGTGGTGGCCATTCAGAGCTCACTGATTGGCTGATGCTAGTATTTAAACCAGGAAACCAGCATAGGGAGCTGTCTACGCGATGCAGACTATCTACCTGCTTCTGCCTCACACTCTGCTTTCTGCAGACCACAGATGCTGGCTTCTGGCCCTGGTTTTGTTCTTGACTTTGCTGTTTGCTTGCTGTCTATAACCTGGTGCCAGATCCTGACTTCCTGATATCCTGACCCCTGACTCTGCTATCGGCCTGCAGTTTGGTGCCTGACCTGGCTCATTCCTGATCCTGCAACTCATTTCCTGACTGCAACTTAGCAGCTGACGGGTGCAGGCAGGCTGCCCAGGGCCCATCCCTGGCAGATGCCTAGGCTCCCTATGCCATGCCTGGGGAGAGAGGTGCCTCAGGATGCATCCACCAAAGCCAGCACAGTGGGCATGGTGCTGCCTAAGCTAGTCAATGGGAGAGAGGTGTGTGCTAAGCCCTGCCCCTCTCGGAGATAGGCACCGAAGTCCGGGCTGCAGGGAGGTGCTCGTCTCTGCAAGTGATCCACGAATGGGGACGTGTCTCCTGGAGTCAGGCAGCCTCGATGCCTGACGTGTGTGTGTCGTGGGAATGAGCGAGGTCCCTGCCTCACTCCACAGAAAACAGTGGGAGGAGGTGGCTATCTTCTCACCCGTACCCATCATCACCCTCTCCCTCTTGCAATGTGGATCAATCATTGGGACAGAGAGAGTGACTCTGTCGCCTGGCTGTTGGGACACCACCTTGGGGAGAGGGGGGCGATCCAGGGCCCAGGCCCCCTGCTCCAATCATTTTTGTTTATCCACAGAGGAACAGCTTCAAGCAGAGAAACTAACAGTGCCACACACACATCAGACGGTTCTACAACCCAGTAGTTGACGCACACTCCTGAGAGCTGGGCAAGGGGGGAATTGAACTAGGGTCTCCCAGTTCTCAGGTGAGTGCTCTAACCACTGGGCTAAAGGGTGGTACCACCTCCTCTGGCCAGGCTGAGTGCAGCCTGCTACCCGGATTGGGGCCTACAGGAGAGCTAGGTGCTCCTCCACCCATCTTCCCCTGGTTCATGGGTCACCCTGGGGCTTAGGTGGGAGATAGGTGCCCGGATGCCTACAGTGAGGCAGCAGCATGCTTGCTCAGAGGGAGAAACTTAGCTGCCAAGCGAGTTAGTCACCTACAGAGTCCAGCAGGAGTTTTGTGGATTGCAGTGGAGCCAAAACTGGACCCTAGGCACCTAAACACCTAAACATGTTTGTGGAGCAGGGCCCACCATCAGAGAGGGCGCCTGGGTGAAGCAGTGAATTGAACCTACTTCTCCTGAGTCCCAGGCTAGTGCCTCAATCACTGAACCAACTTTTCCCCTCACACATCAAATCTGGAGCCACCACAATTTTTTCAAATGTTTAAATTGCAATGAATTCTTTTTGTCTACTAAATGTGAAATTTGTTTCAATGTATGAGGGATAATCCCTTAAAATACAGAAATTAGATCACTACTGGGTTTAGCATGATTTATATCCGAGCAAAATGGTCTTGCATTAGCACACTACATGTCAACTCAACATCGACATTTGGCTTAGACATGACAGACAAGTACCTGTCCTGGGAATGTTAATTGAATAATTACAAACAGCTTTGCATTTAGACTCTTTTGTGTCTAAATTAAATACAGGATAAATAAAGTGTGATTAGAATCCATTAATGGGAAGGGGACCTAATGGAAATAGACTGTAGGTAGGAAATTATATCTGTCAGGAGTCTTTGTCATAAAATAAAATATCACTCTAGCTTTTGCAGAGAGCTAGTAGTTTATCAGACACTTTCCCAGGAGAACAGAATTCCAAGAGAGGGGATCATTATTATCTTTGCATTACAGTGGTATGCTGAGAAGAGGGCCACTTTGTGTTTGTTCAGTGCCTAGGACACCACCAGTAAGAACTTGTAATCTAAATAGACAAGACAGTCAGGGGGTGGGAGAAAAGAGGGATTATTATCATCATTTTAGAGCTGGGGAGCTGAGACACAGAGAGACTCATTATTTTGGAGACGGTCTCTGGCCTGTGCTGTGCAGGAGGCCAGACTAGACGATCACAATGGTCCCTTCTGGCTCTGGACTCCAGGAATCTGTGAATGAAAGGCCAAGTTCACACGGGAAACCCGTGGCAGAATTGTGAGAATTGGACCTAGACCTCCTGCGACCACAACGCTGTTTCATGTAGTGTAATAACATGAGCGGCTCCTGCGCTTAAAGTTAACGGGACTCTGCACAGAAGTGCTGCAAGGGCAGCTAGCTTTCCAGCCATCAGCATGCCGATTAACTTTCTGGTATATCTTCCAAAATCTTCCCTTCTACAACCTGCACTCCCATCCATTCCCCGGAAGGGTGCTACAAGGACCATCCTTTCTCGCCAGGAATATATACATAGCTGTAAATGATAGATAGTGGCGGGATTATGAATGGGAGTGTGGGAACGCAGAAAAGGTAGGAAGAGAGAGGGCAATGCTGAGTCTCGGTGCACGGGTCTGAGTACAAATTATCTCAAACTACCATGAGAGAACAGCTAGGGGTACTAATTGCTTAATCTCGCTTTTTCCTGGGAAATTAGGCAGCTGATGTGCACACATCACAGCCAAACAATATTGTTTCCTTGTGCTCCTCCATTTGTCTGTATCCATTCATTGTTTCTTGTCTTAAACTTAGATTGGGGCAAGGCGAGTCTTTTTGTTCTGTGTTTGGACAGTGCCTAGCCCAAGGGGGTCCTGGTCCATGACTAGGGCTCCTCGGCGCTATGGTCATTAATCATAATATGGGGAAGGGATCTGGTGAGTCAAGAGGTTGGAGTTGCTCCACGCATTATCCCTGGCTAATATGAGAGGGTGGCCAAGGGTCACCACCCATTCCTTTGTGATCAGTGAGAATGCTGATGGGGAGGATTGGACTCGACTATGTGAGTGCATGTTGACTGATTTGCCCATCAGCTGTGGGAGGAAGGCTTGGGGACCTCAGATCACTTACTTGTCCTTGTGAGAGCTCCCAGGGGATGGGTTGTTTTGCATCAGGGAGGTAAGAGATAAGGGGTTCAGAAGAGTGAGAAGGTCTATAGCAGGGGCAGGGCAGTGGGGTGTCTGGGTGATGGTGCAGCCCGGCTTGGGTCAGGGGGTTCTTGTGCCCTGTCTTGGTTGTCAGTATTTGGAAGGCTTGAGCCAGCAGCTGTAGCCAAGAGCGGGGACCGGCACAATAGCTGTGTGGAGTCCTCTGGCTGCCTTGTCAGGTTGTGTGCATGGTTATGGCGTGAATAACCCTCAGGCGGCTGTATTGGCTGACGATCTCTTCCTGGAGATGGTTATTAGGTGGCCAGGCTGATTCTTGTAGAGCTGTCAGCTGACTTGGACGCAGAGGATCATGAGGTTTGGTGACACGTTTGTGCTTCCTCACAGGGATGGACGGAGCGGCCTGGAGGCGGCTGGTCAGCATTTTCCCGGAGCGATCAGATGGGGAATGCTAGGAGACATGGGATGGGCAGGACTTTCCTGGTCCAGCACATACACCCTGGTGGTTCTCTCACTGGATAAACCCCCACAGTTCTTAATTCAAGGAAAGGCAAATCCGCATTCATGTGAGGAAAGTATGCATCTCCAGGCTCAGAATCTGTTACAGGGAGAGAAAATGTTAATGGGAGCAAAGGCCCAGATCCTCAAAGGTATTTAGGCTCCTAACTTTCATTGACCTCACTTGGATTTCATGGGAATTTAGGAACCTAAATACGTTTTGAGGATCTGGACATGAGTGATTTTTTTACCAGTGAGAAAATCTTGGGTCTTAGAAAGTAAATGGCAAGTAACAGGTAACAATGCAAGGGAGAAATGGAGAGAAGGAGGCATTGCCTGGGTTCAACACGAAATACGCCTTTGTCAGTGGGAAAGAGGATTTCAAAGCTGAGCAAGAAGCTGTGGGGAAATGTTCCTCAGAAGGAGAGAATTCAAAATGAGGGCCAGGACCGCACAGCACCTGAGAGAGACTCCAGACTCAGCGAGGTGGGTCTGGCAGCTGTATGTGTGATAGCATGATACGGAAAACGAGCACTGGAATGACCGCAAGTGTAGAAATTCAGTCATCAGCACTGGAGCTAAGCTTTCATGTCTTAGGGTCAGGAGAGTGTCTGAAAGAGCTAACAGCAGAACCTGCCCAACATCCAAGGAGAAGATACTGCCTGAATTTGGGGCCATGAAATCCTTTTTTGTGCACCCGCCTGTACCATGGTTCACATTCCCATGGTCCGTTACACAATCCTCCTGTTCTGTACAAACATCAGCCCCACTCTGCCAGCCAAAGACCCGCCCAACGTTTTGCTGCTCTACCTGCCCTAAGGGTCTGTCGTCATGGCAGAGTTAGCTCAGGTGATCAGCAGCCAGGTCTGTGCACCTGGCTTAGCCTAGCCCAGGTGTGAGCAGCCACACGGCAAAGCCCTGCCTGTGTTACTGTGTCCTGGTGCTGTGCTCCCCCACATGTATCACTGGGAGTTCTGGGGCATATCCCAGGATTCTTTGCGCTGCAGTAAGCTGAGAATCCCTCTGATTCTTTCGCGGTGCATTGTGGGAGCGCTGTCCTGGGCACCTGGAGGGAATTGCAGCAAGGCAATAGAGGACTGTCAACGTTCAAATGATTTAGCCTGCGTCTTCAATGCAAAGTAAAAGCAGATCCCAGGCTTTAACCCACACCCCTGCCAGGCCAGCTAGCCCGGAGTAAAAGCACCACTAAATGTGGGTGAGAGGTTTGTGTGTGGTTGGGATAGCCGTTTGGGGCACTGGCACGAGCCCAGGCTAACTCTGCAGGGAAGATCTACCCTAATATTTCCTTCTCTGCTGGGCTGTACAGAACGTATTCCATTTTAAAGCTGGAATATTTTACTCTACTAAGAATGCTACTGATTGGGGTCGGGCCTGGAAAGAGCTCAGCTGTGGGGGTGCGAGGGCCCTCTTTCCTCTGACCGTGGCTTTTTTTTCTACTGCATTTTTTCCCCACCTCACCCAGGCAAGGCCAATGATAAGAGATGTCTGAGGGCAGCCTGAATTTGAGCACAAGCCCCAAGGCAGAGGCAGCACAGTTGGGCAGCTCCTCACACCCTTTGTCTATTTGCCTCCTCAGATCCTTTGGGGCCGGGTTTGCCCTTCCCTATGTGTTCGTTCAGCACCTGGCACAATTCTTGTGCTACAGAAATACACATAATGAATAATAAAAGTGCAGCCTCTGAATACAAAGCCCAATACAGGGGCCCATTCACATTCCTAGTCCGTGTTTTGGAGGGACTTTTGCCGACTTCTCTGGCAGTTGGTTCCAGTAGGATTAAACTAGTCCCTTCTCGCTCTAATGATATCAACATGGAGCGGGCAGACTGGATACAAAGCGAGGAAGAACAAAAGGCCTTCTCCTTTGCCCCCAGAGGATTAAAAAGATCTCACATGAACCGCTCAAAATATCCATCTGGCTGTTCTGATGATATAAAAGAAATCCCCCCCTTGTTTAAACCCTTTGCCCTGCTGGGCCGAAGTCTGTGTGTACATAGGCACCCAAGATACACCCTTTTAAAGCATCGCTCCATAAAAAGAAAACAAACCAGTTCATCAGCTCCTCTTTTCTTTCAGGATGTGAATTTAAAATATGGTGCCAGATACTGAATATGTTCCACGTACGTGAGGTGATGCCATCAGCCCAGCTCCCTTACAACAACACAGCTCTGTTCTGGCACCCGTAGCCCAGCAGCCCATTGGGGGCTTTGAACACTTCCACATCACTGGGGCAGAAGTTGACTTTGTTTGGGGTTTGCTTTGGTTTGTTGCCAGCTGTTTTCCAGCCTCCATCTGACCTTGAGTTCATAAGAAGATTATCTCTGGTGACTAGGATGGGTTAGATAAGAAGATGCTATTGAAATTATGTTCAGTTTTATATCCTTGAATTGAGGTTGATGCTAAAGCTACCCTAAATGATTTGTTTTAAAATAGAGCATTCGTGTCCTGAACTCAAAGGTAGTGGTGGTGGGAGGAGGGGCTTGGAGAGAGCCCACCGTTACCAGCGAGGGGACTGAAGGGAGGTTCATAAGGTCAAAATGTGACCGCTTGCGTTCCACAGAAATCTACTGATTCAAATGGCATTAAACATATACATAAGAGTTTCATACATATTTTAAGGTTAAAAAAAAGTTCATTCCTCTCAAAAAATGACTCTTCTCCAGCTTATACTGTGTCAAAGGGGAGGTTTAGGGAATGCCATAGGATTGTAAAGTCTGTGTCATTTCTTTGGGACAAAGAACATGTCACCATACGGTGCCTAGCCAGTTGGGCCCTGATCTCCGTTGGGTCCTACTGTGTTATCAATGATAATGATATGCTGACCACTCTGACATATATTGGATGTACAAATTCACGGCCTGGAAATTGGTGTAGGTCCATTGACTGAAAAGGATGATGCTGATTTACACTAGCTGAGGATGTGGCCCTATATTATTTTTTTGGGGGGAGTGGAGGGTTAACAAAAACATATAAGGACGTGCTAAAGGGGCCAACTGGCAACATGGCTATATGAACAGCCCCAATTCGCAAAGCAACTTATTTTCCAGGACCACATATCTAAGAGACAGGCCTTGTCTTGGAAATGATGGGTGTCTCATTTTCAATCTTTGGAAGAACAAGCATTGCCAGCATACTTTTATTAACATTGCAGTAGCAGCTGGAGTTTAGGGCCCATAGTATATAGACACAGTCTAAGCCTTGAAGAGACTATCACCTCCATAGCCAAAGGGAGGGAGGGGAAATTGAGGCACAGAAGCATAGTGCCTTGCCCACAGTCACACAGCAGGTCAGTGACAGAGCTCGGACTAGAACCCTGAGGCCTGGTCTAGTGCTCTCTCCAATACACACTGCTCTATACCCTATTGGACCGTTATAGACTCATAGACTTTAAGGTCAGAAGGGACCATCATGACCATCTAGTAGTTTGACCTCCTGCACATTGGAGGCCACAGAACCTCACCCACCCACTCCTGTAGTAGGCTCATAACTTTGGCTGAGTTACTGAAGTCCTCAAACCTTGATGTAAAGTCTTCAACTTACAGAAAATCCACCATTTTCTCTCATTTGACCCAGCAAGTGATCTGTGCCCCATGCCATAGGGGAAGGGAAAACCCCCTCAAGGTCTCTGCCAATCTGATCTGAGGGGAAGTCCCTTCCCAACCCCAGACATGGTGATCATTAGACCCTGAGCAAGTGGGTGAGACCCACCGGCCAGACTCGTCATCCTCATGGCAAATCCCAAAGGGATGCAGTTTCCTTGCGGATCGAGCACCATCCAGACTCTGTTGGGCCAGGTTCATCCCTAATGTAAAGCCATTGACTTTACTTTTTCCATCTGGGCAAATATGTGCTCGAGTCACTCAGAGGGAAAGTTCAGCCTGCTGAGAGCAGCTGGAGAAGCGAATCTGATCAAAGCCAACTCCTGCGGCACCAGAACGGATAAAAGCTGAGCTACAGAGGGGGCAGATGAAAAAGGACTATTGGGGAAAAAAAGAGTAAAATGACATTTGCTTCAAGTGTGAGCGTTTTAATTAGAGCTCATTATTTTGCCAATAAATCTCATATTATTAGACTGAGAATTTGACTCCTCAACAGGGTTAGAGGCTGGCAGTCAAGCACTTGGGGCCTTCACGCTGTGATCACTCAGCCCTACATGAAGATACTTTTTAATTATATTTTTTGAACAGGAAGTGTCAGTTAAATGCTAGTGCAGACCTTACAAATACGTGTGTAAGGTTGGGTTTTTTTAAAAAAAAGTCTCGCCAGTCTTTCTGAAATAACCTATGCCCACGGCAGAGTTACACAGCAGAAGCTTCATCTCTCACTGACATCTTGCTGGTTGTCTTGTTTCATTGTTACTGGGAAGAATGTCACACCGTGAGAGGAGTGTAGCTATGTAGCCAGACATGAGCAGTATACTGATGATGATCACCTTAGAAACATCTCTGAGGCTACCTTGCACTGTAGAGCTCTGGAATAAGATACTGATCACCGGTTTCAGAAAGGAAAGAAATCAGTCCTGCCAGCAAGCTCACACTTTTATAAATACTGTGACGGGTTGGATCACAGAAACCCCCTTGGGAGCTGCCACCTAATGTGCAAAGACTACCCCTGCTCCTGTTTTCCCTGCCAGCTCTGGACTCCAGCACCCTGTCTTGCTGAGCCAGACACTCCAGTCTGCTCTAACAAAGACTCAGGGTCTGAATCACTTGCCCCAAAGCTGCAAGTTTACCTGAAAACAGCGTACAGTAGTGTGCTTGTCTTTAGCACTCAGATGCCCAACTCCCAATGGGGTCTAAACCCAAATAAATCCGTTTTACCCTGCATAAAGCTTATGCAGAGTAAACTCATAAATTGTTCGCCCTCTATAACACTGATAGAGAGATATGCACAGTTGTTTGCTCCCCCAGGTATTAATACATACTCTGAGTAAATTACTAAATAAAAAGTGATTTTATTAAATACAGACAGTAGGATTTAAGTGGTTCCAAGTAGTAACAGACAGAACAAAGTAAGTCACAAGCAAAATAAAATAAAATGCGCAAATCTATGCCTAATCAAACTGAATACAGATAATCTCACCCTCAGAGATGCTTCAGTAAGTTTCTCAGACTGGACACCTTCCAGGCCTGGGCACAATTCTTTCCCCTGGTACAGCTCTTGTTGCAGCTCACGTGATAGCTAGGGGATTCTTCATGATGGCTCCTCTCTCTCTCTGTTCTCTTCCACCCCTTTATATATCTTTTGCATAAGGCGGGAACCCTTTGTCCCTCTGGGTTTCCCCCCCGCCCCCCTCACTGGAAAAGCACCAGGTTAAAGATGGATTCCAGTTCAGGTGACATGATCACATGTCACTGCAAGACTTCATTACTCACTTGCCAGCACACACACATACAGGGAGACTCACAGGTAAACAGCCATCTGCAGACAATGGGAGTCATCAAGATTCCAAACCATCATTAATGGCCCACACTTTACATAATTACAATAGGCCCTCAGAGTTGCATTTTATATTTCTAGTTTTAGATACAAGAGTGGTACATTTCTACAAATAGGATGATCACACTCAGTAGATTATGAGCTTTGTAATGATACCTTACAAGAGACCTTTTGCACAAAGCATATCCCATTTGCATTATAGTCACTTATTATCAAATTTTTTATAAAACTATCCCAGTTACATTATATTCACTTATTATCATGTTTTTATAAAACCATATAGACTGCACAACGTCACAAATACTGCATTAATAAGGGCCACGAGGGACTTGCCTTAGCTCATTTATTACAGGAATACCCAGCTGCACCTTGACAATAAATGCAGATATCTGATTTTAAAAAGAAAGAAGACTCTCAATTCTTGTGAGCTATAAAATTGCCTATACTTAAGACAGTCTGATGGGGTGGACAAGGCCTTGAGGTTTCATGGTTCTGCCACACCCCGCCCCAGAAAAGAGCAGTGGAGAAGGTCCACCAAGCTGCCTACAGTAGCTGTATGGAACACAGACAATCAGAAAGAGTTGCAAGGAGCAACCCCCTTCTGGGATATAGCTCCCCTACAGACTGTCCGTGACTCGACCGGAGTCGCTGAAGACTCGTACAGAAAGTGCAGGCACACGTGCTCGGCCAAGGGGGCACGTGCGAGAGGTGAGTGCATCCCATTACAGACAGCCAATAGAAAATGTCAAGAGACGAACCTATGGGAATTGGTTGTGGGTGGGGAGACCGTCAGCATGACGTGACTCCTCCAAAACATGGAAAAGGAGTGTGGTCTTGTGGCTAAGATACTCCATTGGGACACAGGAGGTCTGGGTTGTGTTCCCAGCTCTTCCATTGACATCCTGGGTGACCTCAGGAAGTCACACAGCACCAGATTTTCAATCGTGTAGCACCCACATTTGGGGCAAGATTTTCAGGAGAGTTCAGCTCCCATTTGGGGAGCAAAATTAAGCCGAGCTCTTTTGAAACCATGGCCTCTCATTTGGATCCCTAAATGGGGAGCTGAACTCATATGAAAATCTAGCTCCAAATGTGGGTGCAGAGCAGTTGTGAGACTCTGGCCCTACACTTCTGTGTGGCTCAGTTCAACATCTCAAGATGGAGTAATATTTCATGTCATCAACTCTACCCCTTTGCGGGCCAGAGGGGCTAGGAAGCATCCAGTGACCCCAAGCTACTGACAGTATGGTGGAGTGAGAGGTCCTGTGGACTATTTGCAGATCTGGGACAGGCAGGTATAGGGCCACCTAGTCCGTGAAGAGGGAGGAACCACTAAGCCCAGCCCACAAGTGAGCGCATGGGGCAACAAATGAAAGAACAGGAACAGGGGTGAGGTGAGAGGTCCTGGGGAAGTGCCTGGGCTGAGGTAAGACCTTGGGCAGTAGGCCGCCAGAGGCCAGGAAGGCCACAACCTACAGCTGAAAACAGGACATTTGCTTTACACTGTCATTTCCATTTTGCATTTGGAAGAATAAACAAAGCCGTGAGGCAAGGGCTAAGGATTGATTTGTGCATGGCTGGTTATTCCCCAGATCAGCGAGCAGCTCACCAACCTACACTTCCCCTCCTCACGGGGCCAAGATGAAGAGATGCCAATTTATGTGAGGTTGCGATGGGCTTACGACGCATCACCTGCCAGGTGAGGGAAAGAACCCCAATTAGTTGTGCTCTGCATAGGTGGGGGCATTAGCTAATTGACTCCTGGCCAGTGAAGGTGGAGGCAGGCCTTAGAAGTAAACCGAGGGAAGCTCAGATGGGGGAAGACTGCAGAGGTGACAGGTCTCTGGTGGAGAGAAGCCATGGAACAAACAGGAGTTGTGGAAGGCAGAACTGTACAGGCCCAGGTTAGGCCTCTGCAGGGTAGGTAGGACCAACAAAGGAACTATGGTGAAGTCTGAGAGGGATGGGCCACAGAAGTTTGAAGGTTTGTTTGGACTTTCCTTTGGACTCGTTAATGTTACCTTGGGGGAGGGGATAGGCTTTCCTCTGATTTGTCCAGAGGGCCAAGCCACAGAATACCTGGAGTGGGAGTGGCGAGAAGATGAACGCTGGGAAAGGCCATTGCGGGGCTAAGGGATAGCCCAATAGGGAGTGTCAGAAATGAGGATCCTCTGAGAGCTGCAGCCAGAGACAAGTGGGCACCCACATGAGGATGCACAGTTACATGGATGCTAAGGCACTAAGGTGAGGGGAGCTGTGGAAGGACCTAGCTGATAGTCTGACGGTGGGATGATCTGCTCCTTTGGATTGTTGACTAGCTAGGTATGTGAGCGTCACATCACTGTCATGAAGAGAACTTGAGCAGTTCACATTTGACTGCCTCTGTGTTTGTGCTCTTTGTATAAGTCGCATCCCATGTTCAGATACATCTTCTTGCTGAGCAGGAGAGAAGTTGGTTGTAAGACTGTGCATCACAACATGTGTATTCTTGAGCTGCTATTTCCACCCAGCAAAGCTGATATAATAATAATACATTTCATCGAAAAGCTTTACAAACCAAGGCCCCGTGCTGCAAACATTTAGCATGTGTAACATTATGCACCTGACTTCCATGAGCACTACTAATTAGAGAGAGGAGTGTTAGTCTCAGGGCCGGCTCTAGGCAAAAAAGCCACCCGCCGCCCCGCCCAGCGCAGCAGGGGAGGGCGCCGAGCCCGGCCGCGGGCCCGCAATCCCCGACCGGCCAGAGCGCCGGGGGGAGGTCGGCGAGCCCGGCCGGGGCTCTCCGCTGTCCCCGGCGGCCAGAGCGCCGGCCGGGGCTCTCTGCTCTCCCCGGCGGCCAGAGCACCGGGGGGAGGGCGGAGAGCCCCCGGCGGCCAGAGCGCCGGGGGGAGGGCGGCAAGCCCGGCCGGGGCCTGCTCTCCCCGACCAGCTGGAGCGCCGGGGGGACAGCGGCGAGCCCCCGGCGGCCAGAGCGCCGGGAGCAGGGCGGAGAGCCCGGCCGGGGCTCTCCGCTCTCCCCGGCGGCCAGAGCGCCGGCCGGGGCTCTCCGCTCTCTTTGGCAGCCAGAGCGCCGGGGGGAGGGTGGAGAGCCCCCGGCGGCCAGAGCTCTGGGGGGAGGGCAGCGAGCCCGGCCGGGGCTCTCCGCTCTCCCCGGCGGCGAGCCCGCTGCGGCTCTCCGCTCTCCCCGACCGGCCGGAGCGCCAGGGGGAGGGCGGCGAGCCCGGCCGGGGCCCCGCCGCGCCGCCCCCCTCCAGGCGCCGCCCCAAGCACATGGTTAGTCTGCAGCCTCATTTATTCTGTCCCCTCAACTTCTCTTTGCAGGAGGTATCATAAAAGCCTTTTGCAGAGGGGAAAACTAAGATGCAGTGTCTGAGGCCTGGTCTACACTACCCGCCTGAATCGGCGGGTAGAAATCGACCTCTCGGGGATTGATTTATCGCGTCCCGTCAGGACGCGACAATCGATCCCCGAATCGACGCTCTTACTCCACCAGCGAAGGTGGGAGTAAGAGCCGTCGACGGGAAGCCGCGGAGGTCGATTTTGCCGCCGTCCTCACAGCGGGGTAAGTCGGCTGCGATACGTCGAATTCAGCTACGCTATTCGCGTAGCTGAATTTGCGTATCTTAAATCGACCCCCCCCTGTAGTGTAGATGTAGCCTCAGTGACTTGTATAATGTTGTACAGGAAGCAGGAGTGCCAAGACGACTATTCAAGACTTAACATCCAGCCCCCAGCAGTAATCTTTGTACAACACTCCCTTCTTAACGCAGCATGAAAGAGAATTATTTTTTATGGACTAGCTTCTTCAGTGTCCCTGTCTGTGGTGGGCAAAAACTGCAAGTCCAAATAATTAATTATACTAGACTCCCCTGGAGAAAAATGCACTCGGTGGGGACTTAGCCTGCTTTATCATTTGACTTCAACCTCCCATGTAGACATAACTAGTAACCTGCTCCCTGAAGCCTCTTTGTCAGACTGCCTGGTAGATGCCCTCAGGCAACATCACTCAGTTCTTTAGGGGAGACTGAAATCTTAGACAGGAAGGGAAGACAAGGGAATCTCACTTTCAGCTGGAATTCTTCTCCGCCCCATTTCAACTGCAACCCCTTCATCCGAGAGCTGAAAGACCACTTCTCCCACAGCTGTCTCACTGCTCGTGGTGGATATTTCACAATTAATGCATTTTTCTCTTACTTACACTCAGAAAACCTGATGGAATAGCACCGATAATGCTTTGGAAAAAATACAGCTGGAATAAAGACAGTCACAGGCCCACAAAGTCAAGTAACACTGAGCATCATTAAGTGGCAGGTATGTTGCTTTCTTATCTGCTGGTTAATCAGTCGATCCTTGATTTGCTGAAATGCCAGAACTGAATTTGAAATGATGCTGTTACCTGTCTCTGAGTGCTGACCCAGTTAATAGGAGCAGGGCTGTCAGTGGGAGTGAAAAACCGCATATAGGACCCTGGGCTGAAACTCTTACACATGCAAGTAGTTCACTGCTAGACTGAAAACTCAGGCGGGAATTGTCTCTTTACAATATGAATGTACAAAGCCTAGAACAATGGGACCCTAATCCCTGACTGGAGCTCCAGGCACTAGTGTTAATATCAACACATTTATTTTTCCCAACTATGATTATTAAAGGCAGAGCAGCTAATTATTCTCTCTCCTTTTCTTGTGTGCAAGACAAAAACCCGAAGCACTCCCCACAAATGACAAAGGGGTGCAAATCATTATAAACATCAGATAACAGACATCAAAGAGATCTCCTGAGCTACTGCACATAGGGGCAAGTCCATCACTGCCTGAGGCACAATGCTGTCACGCATGCTAGTGAAAAGTTTTGCTGTCTCCGACGGGCTTTATATGGGGGCAGCCCCATTGCCTTCAACGCCATTACCTCTGATCTCCAGTGGTGTAAGTGAAACCAGAATTAGGTCCCCTATCTCTCCACTAAAATGCTGTCTGAAGTGCGTCCCAATCTTATCTGTTCCTCTTCAGGCAATACAGAGACCTACCTAGGCATGGGAGGGAACCTGATAGCCAGGAGATTAGTACGTCCGGTAGGTAAGAAACCTAGGGAACGCAAGGTTGATGTTTTAAACAGTATCCTCTCTTTTTTGAATAACAATTCAATTATTTGTTATGAAGAAAAGACTACGTCTAATCCTGTTTAACCCTCTTTGGCTTTGGCATTAGTTTCCTAAGCTTTTAGTGTAATGAAAATGCATTCTGACAACACTGTAGCCTGCCAGTGTTTCTTACCGTCTCCTACAGCCTAGGGATCTGGGTGTGTATACTGCCATTCTATGCTATAGGGTGGTTTATTTGTGCAGAGAACTTGAGCCTTTTCTACTGGAATTGGCACTCACTTAATATTACATATTTGTACCAGGCTGTAATATAAATCATGTGTTTATTGCAGCAGTGCCTAATCATAGGCCAAGACCCTGTTGTGCTAGGGTCTGTACAAACACTGAACAAAAAGATGGCACCTTCCCCAAGGCTCTTACAATCTCAGATGCTACAATATACATTCTTGTGACACTGTTTCCTGTCCCTTGTGGTTTTTGTGTCTAATCCAAAGCACTTTGAAAGCAGTGCGACTTTTCCCATTGACTTCACTGGGCTTTGGATCAGCCCCTTAATCCTTTGAGTCACATCTCTCTCAATTCTTTGTTTTGCTCCACAGGGCTGGAAAAGCTGCTGGAATGATTAAGGTGTGTGTAGGCAGGTTGTTACATGGTTTTAAATGGTCAAATCTAGAGTAGCTCAGTCTGTTCCTATCGCTTGTATAAGAAAAGCATCTTTGCTTGGCTAGATTGTAGACAGGTGTGTGCTCTCGCAAACTACAGCTCCCTAGCTGCATGGATTCTTGGAACAGCATGAGGATTTCTTTGTCAATCGGTTTCCAGGCTCCATGTTTCAAGCTGAACTTTTGGTGATTTCCTTTTCATTTGGGTGAAAGATAATTGATTAATAACTGCATTTTCCCACTATGCGGTTTCTTTTCATCTCCTTCTTCCCGCTGCTGCCTGCTTCTTGTTCCATACATGCTTTTTGCATTTCTCTTCCCCTCCCAGAAACTTTAAAACCAATTTCAATCCAGTTTAATGTTTCTTTGCCTGAGTATTTGCCATCTGCTGTGATTGAGTAAATAGTATACTTTGTCATTGTGTTCCTAATCAATATGTGCAACACTACTTAGCAACCTTTCTTATTAAACGCTCTCCCTCTGCTAAATTTTAATCATGGTTCTAGTTTCCAAACATAAATCATATACATTAATAAACAATACCTTTTGGCTAGTTATTTATTGGATACATCGGGAGGTGATTGGGGTATTCATTCATTCCCAGTCAGGGACAGACCGTGATACCCTTATGCTGGGTAGTATTTTTTTCTACAAACAATCCATTGATTTCAGTGGACTACCTGTGGCGTTAGCTATGATTCAGCATTATTAAGTGTATCATAATCTGGCAACCACTGTTCATTGCTGATATGGCCTCAGTAACTAGTTATGGCTATTTTAGTGCAACTACAAGACACAAATAGTATAAAAAAAAAGATTTCTCATACAGCACTTGTGGCTAAAGTCCAAACCAAGAGGAAGATGGCGAGGAATGACGTTGATAATCCTATGAACAGTATGTCTATGTGGAGCAAAGGGCCTAAAATTATTAATGTGATTTGTATTGATGTAACAGGTGGTCTATTTCATTAGAAGCAGCTTTTCTTCTAATGAGAATGGATGAATCCATTTATTCTGCATGAATCTAACAGTCCTAGATAATGGCACACAAGTTAAATTCATTCCTCTATGTCTTCAACTGCATTGTGAAACATACACCTCAAATGCAATATCTATCTATAACATTTGGGAAGCTTAATAGAATTGATCTTGAACTGTTGAGTTCCTCCTCCTAGTTTCTTGTCTCCTTCTTACACTTTTTAAGAAGGATTTTATGTTGTTGGGGAAGCAGAAACTCAGAACACAGCATGAATGGCTTTTAAAGGGGGGAGGGTTAGCTCAGTGGTTTGAGCATTGGCTTGCTAAACCCAGGGTTGTGAGTTCAATCCTTGAGGGGGCCACTTAGGGATTTGGGGCAAAATCAGTACTTGGTTCTGCTAGTGAAGGCAGGGGACTGGACTCAATGACCTTTCAGGGTCCTTTCCAGTTCTATGAGATAGGATATCTCTATTTATTTATATTTAAAAGATGGATTTGAGCCGAGGGGAAGGTACTGTGTACAAATAAACTGTGAAAAAATGGAATAGTTGGAGACTCTTATTACACAAATGTACAGCACTTAGTATAATGGGGTCCTGAGTAGAGTTGGGCCAATAAGTTATTTTTCATTTTATTGGCAATTTCATAAACTCAAACAAATCATTTTGGGTCAGACAAAACATGAAAAATTTTAAATTTTGGTGAATCACAAAAAAAAATTCTGGTGGAATAAAATAAAATATTGAACACTTTAATTTTATTTTTAACAAGTTAAAAAAAGAAAATTAAGGACATTTTGAAGCAAAACATCATGTCAATCTGAAAAATCAAAATGTTTTGTTTTGAAAATGTCAACGGGAAACATTTCCATTTGTTCAGATTTTTTGTTTGTTTTTCTTTTGTAGATGAACAATTCAGTGATACTGACACATTTGTAAAACATTTCAGTGTCACCAACTCTGCGTTTTTCATACACAAAAATATGGTAAGTTTTCATTCAGTTCTTAGCCCCAGTGACTGCTTGGGGCTTCTGAGTGCTTGTGCAGTACAAATAATAAATAATAATTGTATAAGTGAATGTTAAACCACTACAGAAGATGGCAAGAGAACTTTACTAGACACAGAGCAGATGGTTATGAGGGTGAGTGTTTCGGATAGTTCACTGGAGAACCAGGGAATTATAATTATTCGGTATTATTTGAGGTTCTGAGGTAGTCCTATAATATAACTGAGCATCAGGACCCCATTGTACTGGACTCAATTTGAATTTTTTCTGCACCATCAAATGTTACTTAGGATACGTCTCCACTGTATTTAAAAAACAGCAGCTGGTCCGTGCCAGCCGGCTCAGGCTTGTGGGACTCAGGCCAAGGGACTGTTGAACGGCAGTGTACACATTCAGGCTCAGGCTGGAGCCCAAGCTCTAGGACCCTGCAAGATGGGAAGGTCCCAGTGCTCAGGCTGCAGCCCAAGCCTGAACGTCTACACTGCAATGAAACAGCCCCTGGGAGCCAGGCCCCAGGAGCCCGAGTCGGCTGGCACTGGCCAGCCGCAGGTGTCTAACTGCAGTGTAGACCTACCCTTAAGGCACAAACATGTCTACCTTGCTGTTTTTGAATAACTTAAGTTGTTGGCCTATTGCTCAAACCCCAAACTGGAGAACCAGCGGGCTGCATTTCCACCTGGTCCCTACGCTTTGCGCTGTCCTGCTTGGGTGGCCCTAGCAGGAGTTGAAGCTGCAGCTTGCATAGCTCTGAGACACTGGAATACACAGGCCAGCCCACCTCGTGAAGGGACAGTCTCCAAGAAAGGATGGGAGCTCTACAGAAGAAGGAGAAGGAGCAGTGCTTAATTTGTCCCAGGACTTGCCAGGGCTGAGCAGTTCATAGCCTGGCACTTCTGGGCTTGCTGCATCCGTTATGAATGTAAAAAAAAATTGCTTGACCCCCAGCACCTAATAGCTTAGTCCTGGCACCTCTTTCAAATTAAGCATGTGGGGGGGGGGGTTGAAAAAACCCAGACATTTTTATATTTTAAATATTAAACTGAGAAGAAACAAATGGACAAAATTACAAAAGCAACCAACAAAATCCCTGCCACTGAATTAAACGACTCATCTGCTAATTTATTCAAGCATTAATAGTAGAGATGGCCAAAATGCAATTAATTTTTTTGTGGGAAATGTCCCTTTTTGGTTTTTTTTTTTTTTAATGAAAAACCAAAACTGAAACTCAACATTTTTAAGTTTTCAAACCATTTTTGTTTTTAAATTGGTTTGCAGTCAACGTTTGCAAAGTGTTGAAAAATGAACAACTGAAAATTTTGGCTGAAAATGGGAAATGTGTCATGAAAAATGTTGGGTGTCTGGATTCTGGCTTTTCAATCTTTAGCAAAAAAAGAAAATGAACAGAAAATGTTTTTTGGTCACAATGCTATTTTTTATTCAAAAAAATGTTGTTGACCAGTTCTAATTAGAAAGCCTCGCCGAGACCCTATTGCTGATTCTGCCTGGTTCTACATTGTCTTTAGCAGGGCTTAAACTCTTCTGAAAAAGGTCTCCCCTACTCTCTCAACTCATCCTCTGTTAGAGGCAATTACCCCTGCAATTATCTCTCACCCCCCAAATATTAAAATCTTCCTCTTCATTCAAAAGACACCACCAGTTAACTCACATGCACTGCAAACAGACCAGGTAACCCATCAACCTTTTTTTATTAAATAAATAAAATAAAAATGGCACAACAATCTTTAATTTAACTAGCAAAAAATGCCTACCGCAAAATGGCCATTCTGTAGTAACAAAACTACATTTCCCAGAAGGCCATAGCCATGGTTCAAAGTGAAATGTACACAACCCGGAATAAGATCCCCAACCTTCTTGGCCCCATTACAGGGAGTTCTAGGCTTCCAAAAGGATCTCTCAGGTAAAGAGCAACTCCCTCTTTCACTGACCCTATCTTAGTGTGTAAAGCAGAGACCACGACAATGTACCAAACCAGCACATTATTCACCAGCAGTATGGGCAATCCCAAGCGTTCAAATCTCATCAAACCATGCCCCCTAATCATGAGGACTTTTTTTAATAGTACACTTTTTGGTGGGGATGGGGATTGCCTTCTGAAGGGGCACTTTGGTCATAGTTCCAAGCTTTTCTCTTCACGCATGAGGACAAGAAATGTACTTTGTTTTAGTTGAAGTTGAGATTCTGATGCAATCAATTGGCTCTCAGAGCTGGGGCTTGGAGAAAATCACCAAATAGCACAAGCCTCGTGATTAAATCATGAGCATTGGCCTCACTGCACCAATGCTCTCTGCATTACGTTGTGGAGTTTTAAGGAGATGTAAAGGTGAACAATGTGGACTTTCTGGATTTTGACAGGAGCTTCTCCCATGCATAAAGGACAGCACAAACTAAATGGCATATTCTAATCCTGTGTTGTTTTTTAAACAGAAAAAGACTATTATTCCACCTCCTAATTAGTAATGATTAGAATTTGCATAATCTTACTTAGCATTTAGCACTCTCATCTCTTGAGTATTTGAGTACCTCACAAGCTGCAATGCATTCGCCATTGTGATGTCCATGGAGGTTAAGTAAAGTGCTCAAGAACACACAGCAAGTCTGTGGCAGAGAACAACCCAGGATTCCTGAGCCCCAATCCTGTGCCCCTATTTCATGCATCACACTGCCTCCCTAGCATGTTGTGCTGCAGAGAAGAACACATTCAATGCGTATTTTGCCCATGTGGACAAGAGCGAGAACAAAGTGGTGTGAGATTAGAAGGAAAAACATTGAAGAGTAACTAAGCCATGCATAGAACTTCAACTGTTGTGTCACCTGTGGCTATGTTACATTTTTACAATAAACCATAGCTAATTATCCAGTAGGATCACGGTACCGGTACAGACAAAACCAGTATTTCCCTTAAACAAAGATTATGGGCCTTTTCAATGCAGAGTGATTTCTTTTCTTGCTTTCCTCATTCCTGTAATATGACTATATCAAACGTAACCTGATTTGA
The DNA here is from genome assembly GCF_028017835.1 of Emys orbicularis. NCBI lineage: Eukaryota > Metazoa > Chordata > Testudines > Emydidae > Emys > Emys orbicularis. The sequence goes on along the minus strand of NC_088686.1, from coordinate 5,689,604 downwards.
TTTATCCTGGACTGCAGATTGCATTCTCTTGGCTCGTCTATATTTAGAGATGCATCCATTTTTTAGATAGTGTTTTAATCATTCCAGTCTAGACTGAACTGATCCCAGAGTTGTTTGTCCACGTTGTAGGTAAACAAACAAATAAATGTATTCTTCTATTAAATATTAAACCAGGCCGCGTGCAGAACAGATGATTAATGACTTGGAAGCGTCCATCTGGCAAACCAAATTACTGAGACTATTGGACAGTACAAACTCCACAATGAATGATTATATCAGCTCTGCTTAAAGGTAAGAGCGAGGGGAAACAAAGCTGGTTGAGTGGTGAATGGACTGTGTATGCCTAGTCTTAGACCCTGAAAGGTTTGTTTTATTGTACACATAATTATCCATTGGTAAAGTTGAGCATTTTGTTACTGCCAAGCACCTGAGCTGGACAAATATACATAGTCAGGACCTGATGCAGCAAGGTACTGAAGCAGCATTCTCCCATACAAGTTAATGACAAAGCTCCCATTGACTGCAATGGGGCTAGGATTTCGCCATACCTATTTAGTTCCCAGTTCCCATATTAGCTATTAATCTAGTCACATACTCGCTGGTTACCCTGTTTTAATTGTGAACAGTCCACTTCCAATTTAGGGGTCATGGCAGCTAGTGCACAACGTCGGCAGCTTTCAGGGTTACCCCAGCCTGCATCACGGCCAATCACACTCCAAAGCCTTGGAATTGGGGAGGGATAGCTCAGTGGTTTGCGCATCGGCCTCCTAAACCCAGGGTTGTGAGTTCAATCCTTGAGGGGGCCATTTAGGGATATGGGGCAAAAATCTGTTGGATGATTTACTTGGGGATTGGTCCTGCCTTGAGCAGCATGTTGGACTAGATGATCTCCTGAGGTCCCTTCCAACCTTGATATTCTAAAATGTAGCACATAGGACATCCACCGCACTCTCTGCAAGCTGCTGAGCTGAAATAGACTCAGGCACAAGGGAATTTGGAGGCAGGCTGAGGGAGAGGCTATAGGATGTGCACTGTCTCCATTGGCCCTGATCCCCTCTTACAGATTGTGTCCCAGGAGCTGCCTGCATTCCTAATCCATTGGAAATGGGTGTGTGAGACTCACCGCATTGCTGGACCCCATACCTAGCTTCTCTCCACAAGCCAAGATTGCCAGACACTTCCATGCAAAATGATGAGCAGATGAAATTTTTGAGCAAGAAGTTGATCTGGCAAAAATGATCCACCAGAAGCTTTTGGTGCCCTTGAAATTTTACCGAGCGCGATGAGCTCAAACCATGCAAAACAAATTTGGGACAAATATTCGTGGCGGGGGATGGAGTCTCCAGTTTTCCCCAGTTCTGGTGACATTGTGAATGTTTTCACCCTGATTTTTCATTTCTCCACCATTTTGGGTATTATGACAGGCAATGCTTTAAAATGCTTTTGGGTGCAATTGGCGAAAAACACCACCTAAACTTTCTCCACTGCTTCTCAAGTGTAGCCTCAGAAGATAAGGGTCCTCATTTGGAAGGCTAACCCTTTGAGTTAGGTAACACAATACCAGGACCGTTAATCAGAAAAAAAACAGATACATTTTTCAAAAACTTAAGGCCCATTTACTCCCACAAAAATGTACACACACACTTGAACATGCAAGCACCTGTTTGCTCTCCAAGGTAGGTTTTGCAGGTGCAAAAGAAAGCAGCACATATACAAATGAAGTGTTGATGGGTGCAGGTTGGGTGCCTAGTTTTGGAAACTTTGCCCTGTAGTCTCTCTCACTTAAGCTCATGTTATCTGCAACCCTCACTACAAGGACTATAGAAACAAGTTTTATTCCATAAATATTGCAGCACTAGTAATTTGCTCCATCTGAATCTGGGTGAAGCTTAGAAACAGCAACAGGTGTAGAAAAGTGGTAAATCTTGGTTTACAGCTTTAAAACAAATTGTTGAACCTATTTGTGGCATTTCACAATTAAATACTCCAGGTTAGCTTCAGATCTAGTGTTCCATAATCAACATAACAGATGATCTAAGAGTCATGACAAAAGGGTGTGCCTTAAGTTAAAAGCGATGAAAGGAAAACATGTACATTGTGAAGTATTCTCTTTTTTATTTAAAAAAAGGAAAAAAATATACAAAAGCAAACGGTGAAAGGCTTAAAAATATTATTTTTTCTAGGAAACTGAAGGTCAGATGATTTTATTTCCCACCTCGCCTGGTATGCTTCATGCTGGATTGTTTTCTATTAAGCTTCTAACTGGAGAAATGCTCCAGTCCCTTTGGGACTTTAACTGCCATTTCGTACTTACTGTATTTGGGGGACTTTGTCTCCTTACAAAAGATTTGTTGTGCCTAGGAAATGAGGTTTAGATTCCACTATGGATAAAATACGTGTTACAATATGTTGTATTAATTTAGGTGGAGTAAACGACCCAAAGGTCGTAACACAACTCGGTGTCTGTCGAACATTAATCACTGTCAAACAAGGTCCGATGTTTGGCATACATAGACCTTAGCCAGCTTAGTACCATGGCAAACAAACCGTTACAAATCCTTTATACCTTTTATTAAAGATACCGAAAAGCAGGAAAAACAGTGAAACGTTAGAAATGTAAGGTATTAAGTAAGGCTTTGATTTTAACAATTTTTCTTGTTCCCTTTAGCTGGAGAGAGTTGTAAAAGGAAAGCCCCCTTGTTTGACAGTCTCTTAGATGGTAATGACTGTCCTTGTGGGGGGAAAAGAGAAGAAGTTACTTGAGATGGGCTGGAGACGTTGTTGGTGCTGTTGTTAAAGTCCAATCCCATTTCATCTCAGATGGTGTTTGGGTTTCAGCCGGAGCTTGTATAGGTGGTGATGTCATGTGGATCCCTCTCCCTGGATTGATCTGCTCAGGACATCTCTCAGGATTAGGATGGCAAAGGCCCAAGAGATAGTGGGGGTAGCAGACATGATGGTGAAGTTCGCTCCAGTAGCTCCCGTCCGTTGTTCTCTACTTCTCCTCACCAAAGTCTCTCTTTTTTTAGGACCCACAAAGGGAATGGCGAGTGGAGTAGGCTGTCCCCTGGTTACTTTCTCCACCACTTAGGTCTAGTTTCCAACACACCAATTTTGGTTCATTAATTTCCAATTCCACATTTTCTGTTTTTACCAAGCATGATTTTAACCTAGTCCTTGCACTGTAGCAGTTGGCCTTTCGGTTTTGGACTCATTCCGTTTTTCTCTCTCTTTCATATCTTTTCCCATCAACATTGGTTATTTTAGCTTATTGTGACATCTTCTGAGCTTTCACACACTTTTACAGTTGAGCTCACAATTAAAGTAAACTGGTAGGCCCAATTATCACAAAACCACCTTATCCCAATTGGACACCCGAGATAGGCATGATGGCATGCTGGAGCCAAGCAGGAATGAGGTTGGAGGTGGAATAACGGCAGTCCAGAGGGTAAGAGAGAATGTATATTAGACAAATATCTGTCAGGGATGGTCTAGGCATCCTTAATCCTGCCTCAACCCAGGAGCATGGATTAAATCACTTCTTGAGGTCCCTTCCAGCCCTACAATGTACAGCCCTGTCTCTATCATGCTGCAGAGGGTCAGTAAGACTCCAGAAGCAAATGAGTTGCTGGGAGTTGAAGGGGCTATTGCTTATTCTGCAAAAGCACCTCATTTCTAAATGGTAAGAGTGTACCATCCCCTGTAGATTGCAGAGAATTTCCATGCATGTCTGGTGTTCCAAACAACTAGCTGTGTTTGATGGATTCTGTGGACCACAGAGTTGCCATTGTGCTGAATATACAGGCAGCTCCATATTGGCTAGGCCCCCAGGCCAACACTAGTGGAAGGGAATGGAAAGCATCTGACATCCCTGAGCACTGGATCAGGCTTTAAAGCAGATGAAGGGAAAGCAGCAAGAAGAAACCAATACCCCAGGGATGCTGACGTCCCACGCGTAAATTCAGAGGAGGGTTCAAAGCAAATGTTTAAAGCATGCCACTTGAGGAACCTGCAGGAGAGTCACCTTCAATAATTAGAGGTCAAGGGCTGTCAAGAAAAGGTGTTCTCTGCCCCACGTTCATAAAAGACGCATAAGAACCCCCTGTTTATCAATGTCTGTTCCAGTGAAAAACAAGTTAAGTGGCCTGTCAGATGCAACGATACAGGAAAAGCTACTGCCAGCAGCGTTGTGTTGAACTGTGACCCGAGCTGCATCTGAGCCTGACAGGAAGATACCATTTCAGGCTGGACTTTCAGCACTGTACAGTCCTATGTGAGAGTACCGTAATTATCCTACCTTAACGATACAGCGGGGTAGTATTCAGATGGCTGGAGATCTCACGTCCTTCACTCGTGTCTTAGGCAAACAGTGTCTTCAGATTGCTCCCCCGGTGCCCTGGAGCAGCTTTGGACAGACACGCTGAGCTGAGCAAACTGCAGAATCTGCTTACACCTACCCAGAAGAAGTCAGCCTGGGAATTCTTTACGAAAGGCTATGGAGGAGCGTGTGTAGCCCAGTGTGGATTAGGGTTGTAGGTCCCCAGCTGGGCCTGATCTACCTGAGTCTGTTACAGCCCCAGCTATGGCGCATTGGCTCTTTAGTTCAGGTTGTAGTAGCTCATGCTGTACAGCCCTAGCACAGTGGAACCCCTATCTCCGTTAGGGCTTCTAGATGCTACTTTACTACAAATACAACATCATAAGGGGAGATTTGCATCTGCTGTTTGAAGAACACTTCGACTTGCACTGCAAGTTTTGATTTGTTTCATGACGGCAAATTCATTATTTTTTTTTTTAATCACCAGGGCTGATCCTCGGCTGGTGGAAGTAGCCTCCAAGGGGCCCATGACACTTTGTAGCAGAGCCTCAGCCTAGCGTAGAAAATTTATTCACCCCTTGCAATCAACACATACAAGTTGTCTGAATACAGGGCAATTTGTGAGGGTTGGGGTTTCCAGAGACCCCCTTAATTTTTGCCTGTGAGCACCCCAAGCTATAGTGCTACTCCTTGAGAGCTAAGCAACTTATGTTACTTTTCCACTTACACCTATGTTCTGCTGCGTGTACACGTTACGTAAACCTTCCTCCACCACATACATCATCACTAATTGTGTTCCAATGATTATACCATGTGTGACAAGGTTGGGACTCACCACCGTAGTGCCTCCTACTGGTCACCTCCAGGAATTAGCTCAGTCCAGCGGAGTGCCCTCTCCTGGTGGTGTCCCACCCATTGTCTCGCCCTTGGTTGGTGTCTGAGCCCGCGTCACTCTCCAGCTCGCGGCATCCTCTTCAGGACCACTGCCCTCCGGCAGTGCCCCTCAGTCCATCCACACCCCTTTCCAGGGGTGGTTGATCAGCAGTCTCTCTGCACCCCAGCCACCATGTCCAACCACACACCCCAAAGTGTGATCCCTCCTGTCAGGGATCTGGCGTAGTCTGTGATGGCCGCTCCCCACGGCCGATGGCTGGGTGTACCGCAAGGGGGGAAGAGGAGGACCCAGGCCTGCCCTCTACTCTGGATCCTGGCCCAGGGAGCCTCTGGCAGCATCCTCGCTGTCCTCCTTCTCTCCCCTCATCTGTCCACTTCCCTGGGCCACTTCCCCTACGGCCCCTTGCACCCGCTAGGCCCTTCCCTTCAGGGCCTGCAGCCTGGCAGGCTACGGACTAGAGTTCCCTTCTGCTCTCTGAGCCTGGCCAGCACTGCGCTGTCCATGGTGCTAGTCTCCCAGCTCTGGAGACTGACCTTCCCCTCTCAAAGGCCTGGGACAGACTGATTCTCCTCTCCCCGAGCAGTGTTTTTATAGGGCTGAGCCTGGCCCTGATTGGATGTCTCCAATCTGGGCCCCGATTGGCTCCCAATAGGCCCTTCTTTAATTGGCTGCCCGACTGTGCGGGCGCAGTGGCCTGCTGCAGCCCACACTCTCAGGGAGGGGGGCAGCCACTCCACTACACCATGGTTCAAAATTGGTCATTGTTTGTAGGGGGCTAGTATTCTTAGTGTCCATAGGTGTATAACATATTCTGTAATGCATGAATGGGAAAAAGCAGATTTTGCTCCATCAGTCAAAATCTAATACAAACGGACAAAACTTCAAATTGCTTTTATAAACTCCCCCCCTCCCCCCAAGGCTCTCAATTGCTTGTATGTTGAGGCCAGACACCATTCAATAATCTCCAGAACATGCTAAGGCTCCTTGTAGTAGTGCAGCGGGAAAGGGAGACATGATGTTTATTCGACCAAGTGTCCATTTTTCAATACGACTCATTTGCTTGGTTTTTTTCTTTCACTCATCTGGTTTTGTCAGAACCAGTTGGAGCAACAACTTTGAGGTGGTCTCTTAGCAGGGGCTGCGCTCTCTGGTTTATTTTATTATTCATTGATTTGTCTTGCAGCAGCACCCAGTTGTGAACCAGAACCCCATTGTGCAAAGTGCTGTACAAACACAGAACAAAAAGACACTCCCTGCCCCCAAAAAGGTACAAATGAAGTATAAGACAGGAGAGCAAGTGATCCAGACAGCAAGGAAACAATATGATAATACCGGTCAGCATGATAAGTAGTGGTCTCAACATACCTGCCTACCTGTTGTCATATGTTGTTGGTTGTGAAAAGAAGAGGAATATGTTTCTTTCAAACATAAACCCCTGGAAATTTACCCCAAATGCACACTCCTGGGCACGTTTTTAAAAGTGGAGGCTAAGAGCCATGCACATGCAATTCCGTTAACTGTGCACACGAATGCAATGTTAGTCATCTCTGTGGGACAGTATTACCCAGAGGCCTCACGTGAGATCAGGCTCCCATCGTAGACCTAGGTATGTAGACCTAGTTAGAAACAAGCCCTGAAAATCCAAAGACAGAGGAGGGGTGATTGTCCCTGGTTTACACGCAGGGGACTGAGGCACACAGAGATTAAAGGTCTTGCCCAAGGTTGGACGAGGAGTTTGTGGCGGAGCTGCCAAATGAGCCCAAGTCTTCTGAGTCCCTGGCGAGTCTGCAAGCCCTTCCTCTCCGTGTGCATAGGACGTGCATGCTCAGTTTTGCACATAGTCATCCGCCTCTGCTTTGTCAGGTTTAGCCCTGAGGGGCAAATCCACCCCTCTCATGCATCGTTCACTTGTATCAAACACAAGCATATGGCAGTGGGCCATGGAGAGCTCTCCCAGTAAGCAAGAAAGGTATTCAGAGTTATAGCTGCACTGGGGTTTTTGCATAGCTGAGATGCAGGGCAGCTGAGCCATGACCTTGCTTATTTTTTCTCGATTACTGCACAGCCTATGCATCCACAGGAGCAGACCCAGGGGGAAAAGCCAATGATGGAGATAATTCAACTACACTAGGATCTGAAAGCTTTGGGGTGTCTGTTGTCCGTCCCTCTCCCGTGCCCGGTGCTGTCGCCTTGCAATTAACACTGTAAGCTTGAAACAAGAAAGCGGAAGATTGTTTGAAGGGAAGAACAGTTAAGATCATCCGCTTTGTTTTCGCAGCAATTCTGCAGCGCCGCTCTGATCCCAGCGTTACTTCACAGCACACCACTTGCTGTGGACACTAAGGCCCAGTGTCTGACCCCAAGGAAACGTTGTGACCGCAGCATTCAAGGAAGCAAAACACAAAATAAAACATCCAACTGGTGTTTGAAAATGTGGTAAAACAAGACTAGACGACAGTGGTTGGATTGGCGGCTGCAGGTATGGATGGGGTGTGCCATTGCTCTTTTCCTATTGGAGCAGTAATGTATGTCGTGGGGCAGATTCTTATCTCGTTGTTCCACAAGTAGAGCCATTCAAGTCAAAAGGGCGACTCCTGGAGTAAGCTGCTATCCCATGTGAGGACCGGAAGCTGGCATCATAGCACAGCAAACTTTACATTACCAAAGATGGAGGTAGGGAGGGGAGGGGAAGAAATAGGTGCTTTCAGAGAGGCTGTGGCCTAGTTCAGCCCACAGGCCAGGCATTCTGAGGCTTCTGGTACCCAGGGCTGGGTTGTACTGTGGGTCTGACAGTGAAGCATTCTGGGAGACGGACTAGGACTGTAAGGAACCTGCCTTTGCTTAATATGGGCCTGGCCAGTGGCTAGGCAAGGTCTGTGTCGGGGCCCTCAGCTGAGAGGGAACCTGCGAGGAAGCCCATGACGGGGCCCCTGAGGCAGACCGGAGCGCAGGGAACCCCAGAGAGGTGGAAGTTGTTAGTGGGATAGAGGACTGCCTGTGAGCTCGTGGACCAAGGTGGGTGAGCGCTGCACCAAGGGATGGAGGTTTTGAAATGGGTGGAGCTGCCAATTTAACTGAGGAGCTAAACTACTCAACCAGCATGGAGGAAACTAACTGAGGCAGCAGCTGGAGCTGACCGTGGAAGGTAAAAGTCACTGTTTCAGCAAACTCCCCAGCCCTGCACTCCAGCGCTCCCGAGGTGAGGCTGTGTGATGCAGCAGCAGTCTCTCTGCAGCGGCAAGGTTTGCCCCTGGCTTGTTCCCTGTTGGCATTCCAGTGGATAACCTCCCACACCGCGAGGTGCCTCTTCCTAGTACTGCACGCTCTACAAGAAAGGAAAGCCAGGGACTCAGGGGCTCGGTACTGGCACCCTTATAATCCATGTGAGCATTCAGTGCCCCACTCTCACAATCAGTACTGACATCAGTGCAGGAGTGATCGGGATCTTCGATGGGGCAGCATGTAACTGACTGAATTAAAGGCAATTGTTCAGAATCACTTTGAGTCCCCATTAAAATAAATCCTCCCCTTAGTCCATGTTTTTTAATGGAACCAAAGACCTTAACCAACCTGTGGTGGTTTAGCTGCTTATCCCAGGAGCTGAACAAGCTACATGCTCACTGGCTGGGAGTAGTTCTCAGTCACGTGAGCAGTCCCATTGCAGGTAACGTGAGTAACATTTGTAGATCTGGGCCTTAAAGAAGGAATGGAGTCCAAGTCCTTTTTTAAAAGGCAGAGGGGTTAAAGGTTGTAAACGAGAGCTGAATTTGGCTCAGGGTCTGCGTATTTCCTGATGTCAGTGACAGAGATTCGAGTGCATCTAAATAACGGTATAAGACAGTCAATAGAAAACATCTCTAGCAAGGTGAGCCTCGTCTGCCAGAGCAGAAACCCATGAGTGCCGTTACTAAACTAACATGTAGACACTCGTGTACTGACCCATTGAACTGGCAACTACTACACGTCTTTTCTGAAACTGGCAAAGTGATGTTGAAGTTTAATAAGACTGTGGAATGGCAAGTCAGAATAGGGTGTATGTCAGCTACGTAGGTTGGTTACAAGCCCATGTCTTGCAAGTGATTGTATCATATATCCAGGGCTTAAATTCAGCTGGCGCTGTCCGGAGCGGAGCTCCAGTAAATATTTTTCAAACCTTGACTCCAGCATGATGCTGTTGTGGTTCTCAACCGGGGGGTCCACGACCCTCTGCAGGGGGATGGGAGCTGGTTTCAGGCGGTCTGTGGAGTCCTGTGGCTGAAGCCCGGATCCCTGAGCCCCAGGGCACCCCCCGCGTGGAATGGAGGGGAGGGTGTTGAGCTCCGGGAAATATTCAATACGAGCTTAAGCCCTGCATATATCCCATATTTACACCCCCCCGAAATGGAAGTAGCTACAGTATATACACAGGGCAAGCGAGGTATAAACTCCTTATTGCTTCAATTCAGTGATCCTTATAACACCATTTGCCTTATCTTCTACAATCCAAGACTCCAGGGGCCCAAATTATGTATCCTTTGTATAGCACATGTTTTGCAACCTGATCGAACATTGACGTTATACCTCATAATCTTAACACTGACTCCCATACCATGGTAAGGTTCAGTGGGCTGGAATCTGACACCATTACTCATGTTGACTAGCATCTTAGTCCAGGGGTGATCGTGTGGAGGTCAACAGTTGAGGTGGGCCGGGTACGGATGAAAACTTGACATTGTGCATGTATTTGTGAACCAGGAATCCAAAACAAAAATGTGGACTGGGCCAATCGAAAGGTTTTGTTTCAATTGTGACCATTTTAAATTTGCGTTTAGCATCAGTTAACTACAATTTTGAAATACAACATTGTTTGGAATAAAAAAATGAAACTCTTATTGTTCAGAAAAAAAATTCCCATTGGAGGATTGGTTGAAACCAATCCCTTCCAGGAATGATTTCAGTTTTGAAAAATCAACATTTTCTCATGACAAAATATCTAATTGGAAAAATATCAAGCAGCTCCAGTCAATGAGCAGCTTGTGGAACACCAGTGCTCTCTGTGTGTGAGGTGTTAGAATCTGGCCTCTTATGGGAGGAAACATTTTTGCCTTTTCACTCCCTGTTCCCTATGGAATTGTTCATTTCCAAGCAAATGTTTCATTTCATATTTTTTCCATAACTGAATAATTGAATCTGTGGTTTGATGAAGGATCAATACATACTTTTACTGAACCAGTAAGATATTGCTTGTGAAGGTAATAAGATTAGTTAAGAAGCTAAATACAATTAAATTTGGAATTGTAGCGACTCATTTGTGATACGGTCTTCGGATTAACCTTATTATTTAAATTACTAAAGATCCATATCTGAATTTTCCTTGAACTGTGTATTAATGTTCCCTTCTCTTCTTCCACTAATTCAGCAGGACTGTCCCCTTCTTTGTACAGCTCTGAGATGGGATGCCCAGGATCTGCCCTAGTAAATTCTGTTTCTGGGTGGTGCTTTGCTACACAGTGGAATACAAGCTTTAACCAGTGGTTTGCTCCTTCCCATTTGCTTTGCTGGTTTTCTGGTGTTCTGTGTGCAAACACTAGGCACTCACATGAAGTTCATTCTGGCTTTAGAGCTATTACTAGTTCTAGAGATTGATCCTATTTCAAATATGGGGAATGCAATTGTTGGTACCTTTACGATCTCTAAAACTGGAGTGAACTTTAATTGTGCCTGCTCTATGCAGTGTCTCTTCTAACAATAAAAAACTATTTAGGGAATAATAAAGAGGAAAGCATACAAACCTGACCCAAAGCCCATTGAAGTCATGCAAAGACTTGCATTGACTTCTCTGGGCTCTGGATCTGTCCCCATGTTGCTTTGGTATTCTAATCTTTCTAGATTATGGGTAACAGTTTCAAAAGTGCCTTTGTCGCTCTCTTTCACACACCCTTCCCAACTCCCCCATGTGTCCTTTTCCCTAGCTACCTATTTTTTTTTCTTTCCTATCATTCTCTTTTTGCCTTCTGTCTAATAAGAGTCTGGCTTAACTGGCCAAGCTTGCAATACTGCTGTAAACCTGTGACCAGAAAGAGGCAGCTAAAAGCAATGCATCAAACAGCCTGATGCTGCTGCTGGTACAAGTTTGGCAGGTCTCAGGTTGGCTAATCAGACGGTGAACTGTGCCTGTGTTTTTCCAGCAGCGAGAGGCAGAAGCTGCCTGTTCTGTCTTTGCTGTTCTTTTCGCTCCCCCTTTGTGTTTGTTTGTGTTGTTTTGTCTTCTAGGAAACAGGATCAGACTTTAACAACAACAGCAACAACACAGCTGCAGCCCATCTCTGCTCATTGTTTCTCCCCCCGCCACCCCAAGAAAGGACAGTTTTTACCATCTAAAAGAGTGTTAATAAAGGGGGTTTCTTTCTAAAAACTCTGTCTGGGGAAAGGGACCAAGAGACGTTGTTTCAATGAAAGCCTTATTTCAGTCTTTACATATAAAACACTTTAACTGATTTTCCTTCTTTTTTCTGTATCTTCCATCAAACGTTACAAGAATTTTCAGTGGTGCATTTGCCATGGTGCTAAGCAGGCTGAGGTCTCTGTATACCAAACCCCAAACCTTGTTTAAAACTTGTTTAAAACTGTTTAATGTTGGACAGGTTCAGGGTCATGGTAACACCTTTGATTTTGGGGGTTCATATAGCCCATCTAAATTGTGAGAGGCCCCCCCCAAAAGAGAATTAGGCGGCAACTCAAGGGATTTGGGCATGTAGTGCTCTTATTTTACTCAGAAAATCCCAGCAGCAAGTTTGAAAATCTTGGCCTTGGGCTGTAGAATTTTCATCTCCAGACAGAGCCATAGTCTTTCCCCCAGTTTCAAAGGGAGGTATCCAGGGTCAAAAATCACTTGACTAAATCTTCACAGGTTTCCTATGTGTATACAAACTTGAAAACAGGCTGGCTCCGCAAGCGTGCACTGAAAGCGTTGCACAGCTCTGAAGAAGGCTCTGTTGGGTGGGCAATAACAATGGATTTTTGGGGAAGAAATGCTACTGTTTAAACAAGCGAGGGCAAACTTTTCCCTAGGAGGAGATTAGCGTCACTGCTGTTTAAATATCCTCATGTTTGAACTAGCTTTCCCAATCACAACAGACCGTGGCTTGAGGGTTAACGTTATTTTTATATCCTTCCCTTTTTTACAATGGCTGGATTATCTCTGAAGCTTTGATTCCATTCCTAAAGAACCTGGTCCAGGTAAGAACATAAGAGCATCATTTGTTCTGTAAGCACATAAGATCTTAGGAAAAGAAAAACACTGACTCTGACTAGCTCAGCGTACTGTACCTGCCCTTCATTCTTAGCCGAATCTCAGTCCTACCTTCCTGCCCTTTCATCCTCTGCAAGTACGGGGAGAAGACTAGAGCAGGAAAGGTGCCCCTGGAGGCTGTAGGGGGTGTGGGGGAAGAGAGAGAGACTTGACTTTTAAAACACTTTTAATAAGATCAGTACAGAAACACTGGAAAAACAAAGCAAAAGATTACAAATGCAAAGCTAGCAGGCAGTACAAAGTTCATTTCCAATAGCCCACTGGTAAATAACTTGATCCAAAGAGTATAAATATCTCAACTCCACGTGAAGGTGTAAAACCACTAAAAAGCTAAAAAAGAACATCGGCAACCCCAGTACCAAATAATTGACATAGTTTATTTCTTAAAATTGACGTCTTTGCTTGACACCAAATAAAGTTTGCAAGTCATGCCACAGCTCTATTTGTGAACCTAGGAGAGAGAGGAGGTGGGATCATATAGTGCATCATCCAATAGTCACTTATTATTTGTGTCATAGTAATGCTTAGAAGCCCCTATATAGATCAAGACCCCACTATGCTAGGCACTATTCCCATGCCTAGTAAAAGACTCACTGCCCCAAGAAGCGTACAGTATAAATAGATAAAACAAAGGGTGGGAGGAGAAACAGAGACTACCCCAGGTCACACCGCAGATCAGAAGCAGAAACTAGCAGGTTTCCCTAAAATTCTTCATCAGGCCATATTCTCATCTCCGTGTCTTTTACCAAAAGTGGGTACTGACTTAAACCCACCAAGTCTGAATGTGTTCCCTGACATTTGCACATGCAAATGAACAATTGCAAACACAAAGGGGGATTAGCACGTGCAAGCCCCCAATTGATGCACACAAATGTGGGTGCCTTTGTACGCCTTTTTTTTTTAAGGTGGGCAACACTCAGCCTCTATTTTTGGAATGTTTGGCCTCAGTCCACTCTGGAGACAGTGAGCTGGATTCCCCTCTTGCTTGTACTAGTTAATGTGGAGCATGCTGGTCAACTGAGTTACATCAAAACAGCCCCTGTGCAAGTGAACACAAGAACATAGAACATAAGACTGGCCATGATGGGTCAGACCAATGGTCCAGCTGGCTCAGTATCCTGTCTTCTGACAGTGGCCAATGCCAGGTGTTTTGGAGGAAATGAACCAGAAGAGGGCAATTTCAAGTGATCCATCCCTCGTCATCCAATTCCCGCCTCAGGAAGCTGGAGGTTTAGTGACACCTGGAGCATGTGGTTGTATCCCTGACCATCTCGGTTAATAGCCATGGATGGACCCATCCTCCATGAAAGGAGAATAAGGTCTGAATAATTTTAGGAAAACCTACTTGTTTCTTTACCATGATGCATTTTTCTTTCTTTATTTTTGATGTGTCAAATGCACCAATTCCAGGTTGTTAGTTGCTGTATATGTCCAGTGGTTCACATCTTTATTGAACATGTTGATTTTACTGGATATTTGTCACACAGGTGGAAATTTCAGCTTTTTCTTTTTAGATGCACTGAATAATATTTTCTGCAAAATTACCCATCTGGGATTTAAAAAAGCTATTTCATATGCAGCAGCATCTAATGAAGGAACATGTTCCACAGTATATCTGATGAGCAGTAAACACATTCATCTACTATGTGTGTCCTTTTTGATTTCCCACAGCATTTCAGAAAGCAAATACCTGAGTAGGCATCATTTAGGAAGACTAACAAGAAATGTTTGTTTGACTTTAGACCTTTGAACAGCACTATAAACTCTGCAAGGTCTGAAAGTGTATGCATTAGCCGCAAATGCTACAATAAAGATCTATATCATGGAGTCGCTAACATTGTGCTTTCATGGATGTTGTCTGAGCGCTATCAATTTCATGTATGATTGATTTTTGGAAATGTGTTGAACAGAATCCATTTTCAAGGCCCATTTATTCAAGATGAGGTTCGTGTCACATAAAATCTAAATAATCCATTTTGAATTATAAAGACTAAATCTGCTAGAAAAGCTGTTACTTCGGGAAGAACAGCATCCGACAATAGTTTGTTGTGGTGGTGGTGTTTTTTCTCCAAAACATTGTCATAATCATAGAATATCAGGGTTGGAAGGGACCTCAGGAGGTCATCTAGTCCAACCCCCTGCTCAAAGCAGGACCAATCCCCAGACAGATTTTTACCCCAGTTCCCTAAATGGCCCCCTCAAGGATTGAACTCACAACCCTGGGTTTAGCAGACCAATGCTCAAACCACTGAGCTATCCCCCCATCTTCCTGGAGTCTTATATTAAATCATCTGTTATGCTCTGAAATATTCCTTGTATTTAGCGGCACTCAACCACTAAGAACCTTAGGCCTACAGTTATATTTTTAAGAACACCGTAAATATGCCTTTTCTGCATTGGTCACTCATTTACCACAAAAATGTATTTGAATCAACCCCCCAAGTCATATCTCTTTCATTGAGAAAATCGCTGAGCTATGTACAAATACCAGTGCTCAAGTAGGACAGGAATCAAAATAAGCACAATCAAAAATATTTTAGACAAGGCATCCCATTCTCCTTGCGAGGATTGCGTTGTATGTCCATCCTGTGTATTTAGTTAAACTAGTCTCCTTCTAGGACCATTGAATGAAGGCCTATAAAGAAGCAGTGTACATAGCAGAAGTATGTTAACACAAAGGATGATTATACCGTTTAGTTCGGTCTTCCCATGTTCCTGCTAAGGTGGGTTCTGAAGCTACTCAAGGGAAATCTATTCCCTCACAGTGCATTTATACCCCTGAAGTGACTGTAAAACTCTAGCAATGACTTCTAGTCCAAGCTTGTTCAGTTTGCAAGTTCAAAAAATGTTTTTTCTCTGACTCAGAAAGTCAAGCTGTATTTCTTCTGGCTCTCATGCCATCATTGATAATGGGCATTTCACACCTTGGCACTTCATTAACATTTCTGTTGATCATGCCTGAATTGCAACATAATCCAGTTTACTTCCTCAGCGTTGTATTGACTCTACATTCTAATCAGGAGTACGTTTTTTATGTCTTGTGTTTGACAGTAAATAAGCAGCTGCAACACTTTATACAGCCAGCCTAGAAATGTTTAGTATGCCAGCTGGATTTAAAATTTCAGGCCTGCTTATATACATGATAAATTCCCACCCAAAAAGACCTCTGGCAATTAGCAGCTAAGGGTCCCAGAGTAAATGATAAAACCCTTAAACAAAATACTTAACAAGAAAATTACAATTAAAAAACCCACTGATTGTTAAGAGGATGGAAATGACCATTTCAGACAACTTACAGAAATATTTTATTACTCTTGTAGTCACATTTTCAGTTGATGAAGGCATTGATATGAAATTTACCATATGCATTGCAATAACAACCTTAACTAGGAATCCTTATGAAGTCATTCACAAATGCATATGTATCATAGCTAGATCTCTAATTATATTTAAAGTTTGGGAATTTTGTTAACCAATAGTGTCCCCCCAGCAAAAACAAACAAACAGATTAAAAACCCACAATAACAATGCCACAGAAAATCCAACTCATCAATATATTCAAAGGCATTTCCACTTGTATCAGTTCAAATCCAGAAGTTGCCGAAAGTATTAGATAAATATGCTGTCTGAAACTTCAGGGCTCATGCAAGTAACACACAGAAATTCTGTGAGACCCCTAAATAATGCAAAACCTTGTTTGAAGGCCTCTGTGTTGCATGATCCATGCCACTTGCTGCCTGGCAATATTAAAGCAGCGTGGAAATGATTGGCAGCTTTTCAAAATGCCCTTGTGTCCATCATACGTTGTTGGACACTGTAAGTATGCACATGGGGGCTTCCATGCTGTGGGCATGTGACCATCACCAACAACGGTCAGATGGCTTTCTGGACTGGAAGCAATAAACATAGTGATTGATAGGCAGAGACCTTTTTCTGACACTTTACTTTTTTCTTCAATTGGTGTCATAAGGAGAAATTTGAAGCCCTTATTATCATAACCGGTGAGCTAAGGACAAACACTGTGTCCTACATTATATGAAAGTTCTATTTACTGATAGAAATATTGATAAATATTATAGACATGATTATTTATTATAGGTAGTTAGAAGTGCATCAGCAGAATGGGTTATAGATCCCCATCCATACACATGTTGGAATCCATAATAATAAATTAACCATATATGAAAACATCTCTTAATAATAAATTAATTGAGACCTACCTATCTTGTAGAACCAGAAGGGACATCGAGTCCAGCCCCCTGCCTTCACTAGCAGGACCAAGTACTGATTTTGCTCCAGTTCCCTAAGTGGCCCCCTTAAGGATTGAACTCACAATCCTGGGTTGAGCAGCCCAATAGCTCAAACCACTGAGCTATCCCTCCATCTTTAGAAACAGAATGTTAATATAAAGTCTGACCAAATACAGTTTACTGAAGTCTGGAGTTTTTAAACTGAAAACATGACTCCTAGTGCTGCTTCTGTGGAGTGGCTAGAATCAGAAGACCCACTGGAGGTTAATGTGCTGGGGTGGACTCCGGTCTTCTATTGGAGAACAAATGTGGGACCAGTTCTTGGGAGTCTGGTTCAGCAACATGTGCAGTCGTGGTCTCGGTGCCATTTGAGAAGTAGCAGCTCCTGAATGACACGTTTTAAAATAGTGAAAATGTCAATTATAAGGTCAATCCTACTGTTTTGAGGCATAAACCCATCCCAGACTGGTTCCAGGAAGGCATCCCACCTGTGGTTTAAGTGCAGAGCAGTTAGCCAAGTACATTATGTTTTGTTCATGGGTTGAATTTTTTGGATTCCTCAATAGCCACATAGGAGCTTCTGTACAAGATCAGCCCAGTGGGATATCTAGTCCAATGGCCTGACTTTGGCTGTAGCTGCTATGAGATGCTTCAGAGCAAGGTGAAAAGACCCCCCTTAGTGGATAATTGTAGAGTAAGCTGCCCCTAGGGGAGGTTTGTTCCTCTATCCTATTGTTTATGCCGCAAGAGTTCATATCCCTTACAGGTGTTGTTGTTTTTTTTAAATAAGAACTGGAAGGGACCTTGAAAAGTCATTGAGCCCAGTTCTCTGCCTTCGCAGCAGGACCAAATACCATCCCTGACAGATTTTTGCCCCAGATCCCTAAATGGCTGCCTCAAGGATTGAGCTCATAACCCTGAGTTTAACAGACTAATTGCTCAAACCACTGAGCTATCCCTCACCACCTAATGCAGAGGGGTCAAACACCCAGCCCTGTGTGCAACATGGCCACGGACCTGGTGCATGTGTCTTTCGGAGAATCTCTCCTGCCTAGTGTGATTTCCTTCCCCACTCCTCCCTGGCAACCGCATAGTTGGTGTTCGTCCTGCTTTGAGCAGGGGGTTGCACTAGATGACCTCCTGAGGTCTCTTCCAACCCTGATATTCTATGATTCTATGATAGGGGACACAGCTGGGGGAAGGAGCGTGTGGCCAAGGCTTCCCTGAACCATGGCAATCCCCACGTGCTGTTAAAGCTGGCCCAGCAACCTCTTGGCCACTCTAACCTGTGCCTTGGGACTGGCCCAGCATTCCAGGGGCCCTGTAGGATGTCACGTGCTACTTGGCGCAGCTGGGGATTTGTGTCTTGCTCTTGTGCCTTGCTCTGCACGTCGCTTCTACCCAGTAACCAAATGAGAATTTCCTTCCCCAGCCTTCATAGAAAACAGCAAGAGACATGGGCTCTTGGGCTCGTCTCCTGTTTGTTATTGCTGTACAACACACCAAAATTACCTTTAAATTAAACTGCCCTTAGCCTGGGATTTAAAATGCCAGTTAACTACTTCTCTAATCCTTGTACATGCTTGAGTTCTCTATAGAGTGGGGAAACAGTGACTTAGTCAAATTGGCTTTATCCACCTCTGCAGAAATATCCACTTACAAATGCCATTAACCTCTTGTTAAGAGTTCTCGTATAATTATTAGTGCGAGAGAGCGAGATGAGAGACCGACCCCCCTGCCCCCCGCCACCCCAGGATAGCAAGCCCGTTATTGTACATGCATCCAAGGGAGTAATGGGCTAATCCGAAACTCCTAGTAAACTACATATCACACAGCTACAGAACGTATACAAGAGCATGGATTATCCTCATTTCTGGAGAGGTCTTGAAACCTTTGGATAACTGGAGGCTTGGATGATTGAGGCACAGCTTTCAAAGCCCATTGAACTAGTGCTCCAGTTAAAAACATCTTCCCCAAGGCCACCAACCCAGAAATGACAGCTGCAAGCCAAGCTTGTTGGACCCTGGAGTGCAGTGATGTCTGCTCCCCAAGGCTGGCTAGCTCAGGAGAAGGTGGCCTTCTCTGAGGGTGGGATTTCCAGATACATGCAACACTGGCCTAATTCTGCTCCCAGTGAAGTCCATGGGAGTTTAACCAGTGACTTCAACCGGAGCAAAATTAGGCGAATGCTAAGAGCTTTTGAAAATTCCATGCTGCACTTCTTGGCATTTGGTCCTGGCATGACGTAAGAAGTGTAGCAACCTGCATGGAACTTGGAGGAAGGAGCACAGGTTGCAGTGAGGAAGAGTTTGGAAGAGGCAAGAGGAAGTTAATCTGTGTGCACGTGGGTAGGAAGCTGGCTGCAGCTGCAGCACCGCTGTAACTAGTTCTCTTAACAAAGCACCCGTTTAGAAACATGGTGTCCTCTCCTGTTATTACAGGGGGGAGGGATAGCTCAGTGGTTTGAGCATTGGCCTGCTAAACCCAGGGTTGTGAGTTCAATCCTTGAGGGGGCCACTTGGGGATCTGGGGCAAAATCAGTACTTGGTCCTGCTAGTGAAGGCAGGGGGCTGGACTTGATGACCTTTCAAGGTCCCTTCCAGTTCTAGGAGATGGGATATCTCCATTTATTTCTATTACCCAGAACACAGTCCATGAAACAAGTGGGTGCCAGAGGAGAGGCACGGTAAATCCGGTGGCGTGTAACCCCAGAGTTGGGTGAAGTTCAGCTCAGTTTTGGTTAACAGGGATGCAGTTAAAAGGGACCATAGCTCGTTAATTTCTAAAGGATAGAACCAGCAATTTTAAGATGGCTCTTTTGAAGTCTCAACTCATCATGTTTTGGCCAATATGCAAATATCCCTAGGTGCAACCAGGGCAGAAAAACTTCTTGTATTCTTCCTTTAATTTGTATGGACCCCCTTCAAAATCCCAGTCTAACAACTGATTACCAAACCCAGCAGTGATTTGCAGCTTTAAAGCCACTCCAGGAAGATCTCTAAGGCTAGGTCTACACTGCAGCGGGGGTCCGACCTAAGATACGCAACTTCAGCTACGTGAATACCGTAGCTGAAGTTGCGTATTTTAGGTCGGCTTACCTAGCGGTGAGGACGCGGGAAAGTCGACCGCTGCCGCGCTGCCGCCGACTCCGCTGCCGCCTCCTGCCGAGGTGGATTTCCGGAGTCGACGGCAGAGCGATCAGGGATCGATTTGACCGCGTCTTCAGTAGACGCGGTAAGTCGATCCCCGATAAACCGATTGCTACCCGCCGATCCGGCGGGTAGTGAAGACAAAGCCTAAGTACTGTCAGCCCAAGTGTCCTGACAGCTTGAGCAAAGACAGAGGGGCCAGCTCTGGAGTTTAGGAGATTATATATATATATATATATATATATCAGGAGATAGATTCTTGCTCTCACGCCTTTGTTTCAAAGTTTGCTACCAGTCTTTATGGTGTGAAAGTCATTCCTCTACTTTCCCTTTCATTCTGAAAAGAAAAATATGAGCTTCATAGCTGAGTTGTTCCAGTTGCTGTGAATAAATATAGGGCCTGTGTCCCCTCAACCCACTTGAACTGAAGGAAATTAAAGAATAGTTCTTCCCACTGTTTTTTTTTCCGGTCACAAGGGTAGTAATTTCAGTGACCCTCATCAGCAAGAGTGCCAGGATATATCTTTCATCTGATCGCTCAGGTTCAGCTAGGGAGCAGGCATTAGCTCTGCTTTATCGCCAAACTTTTTTTTAATAGGTTTCCAGATCTGAAAGCTCTCTGGAATGAGCTTTTAATAAATGACTCCTCCGTGGAAGCTGCACTTCCCAAACGCTGATGCAGCTGGAGTGGCTGGAAGCGCAGCACACTGCGTGCGAAGTGAGGTAGAGGGAGTCACGGCGCTCCAGACAAAAGCCACTCAGCAATAGAAAGCAATTTCACTAGTGCGCAGATGTGGACCATTTTCAATTGAGTCCCGCAATGTACAGTGTTCCAATCTGTTCCGACAAAGAGCAAGGACAACAAATATAATCCTCTCCTGAGAAAAATCCAGCTTTATAATCTCCATCTTCATTTTTCAGCCCTAGATTTAGGAAAACAAAATAAAATGAATTTATTACAAAAAAAGCAAACAAAATAACCCCTCAGCAGATCCGTGCCTAAGCTTTAAAGTGAAACATAGAAACCTCAAACAGAATGAGAGGGGGGAAAACAACAACAACCTAGGAACCCCAAACTTTTCAATAGCCATCCGTCGGAGGCAGAATTTCAGAGCAGGGAAGGGAACAGGCCTGAGGTCTCAGCAACAGGCACAGGATTCAGTTTGGCTTTTTATAATCTCATCCTAAATGCTAGTTAAGAAAAACAAATTCTTCTGTAGAGATAATGCAGCAGCACAAAGCAAACCGGAAGCTGGGATAGGGGGCCATGGAATGCTCGCTCTAGTGTGGTGGGACCTTCCAGTGCAATAGAACTACCCTACTGCTTTGATCACACCCCCTGTCATAGCTGCTAGCTCCCAATGGCATGGCCAGATGAAAGATTGCATGGCTAGGCAATCCCTAACACTAACGGTCGCCCACAACAGCAACAGTATGTACTGCATGTTGGCCACAAGCCCTTGTTAGAGAACTCTGATACTGTTTCAGTTTATACTGTGGGACCACTCTGGCACCATCTCTAGATAGCTGCACAGATCATTCCTTGGTTGCACTGGAAGATCTGGGCCCAGCCTACCCATTATTTCAGGTTTGCTTATCGTTATTCCTAAAAATGAAGAAAAACGAAATCTAACCCCAGCTGCTGTCTGCCTTTCTCACCAATGCTAACACCAGTGTGTTTGTAAAGTCCTAGAGGGGAAAAAAGAGGCATGCACACTTGCATGTGCAATTATGCCCCTAATTTGCTCCCGTAATTAAGGTGTGTGCATGCTAAAATCCAGCAATTGCACACATAAATAGCTAATCCGGCATATGTGTGGATAACATTTCACAGTTTGCACATTCAATTGTCGCAGTTGTGTGCACATATTTTGCATGCATGTTTATACACTTAACTTGTTTGAAACTCTGTTAATACAACCATTTCCTGCCTAAAGCTAACAATTAGTAAAGCATGTAAACAGAAAATTTGTCCTGCACTACTATAAACACTTTAGCCATGTACTCTCCTGCATCAAGATCCAGTATGTGCAGGACGGCATATTATCCAGAACGTGATTATGGCTCCTTGATTCACCAGCCACATTTGCTCCAACCTTAGCTCTGTCATAGGGCAGGTCCACACTGGGGCGGGGGATCGATCTAGGAAACGCAACTTCAGCTACGAGAATAGCGTAGCTGAAGTCGACGTTTCCTAGATCGAACTAAATTTACTTACTGCGGGTCCACATGGCGCAGGCAGGCTCCCCCGTCGACAGCGCTTCCTCCTCTCGGCAAGCAGGAGTTCCGCAGTCGACGGGGAGCGCTTCTGGGATCGATCTATCGCGTCCAGATGAGACGCGATAAATCGATCCCAGAAGATCGATCTCTACCCGCCGAATTGGGCAGGTAGTGTGGACCTACCCAAAGATTAGAGCAGCCTAGAGGCAGCTTTTACTTTCACCAGCTGGCTACGGTCCTTGAGGGACCTGCTAAGAACTGGCACAGTACAGCTGCCCTCTATGATGGCTTTTCATCAGCTGGGAACCAACACCAAGGGAATTCTTAGAGGTGCACTTAGGGTCAGATTCCAGCTCCTTTGTGCCATCTGAGTGGTGCAAAGGGCCAGAACAGACAGATAGAATCTGTCCCTTTCCTCTCCCGTGGGACAACTGCAGGTGTCACCAGGTGGCGCTGTTACATTTAGTCATCCAAGTTCTTTTTCTTAGGTTGCAAGTGACCATTCCCTCTTCGGAAGACATGCTGTGTTTATGTCAGTTTTCTTTGGCAAGGCTCTCTGGAGAGGCAGCTTCTAGAAAGAGGGATCAATGAGAGCAATATGAAAGTTTGCCTTTTGCACTGGTCTCTGATTAGAGTCAATTCTTGAAGTAGAGTTCCTCCCTGTGGCCTGGGCATTGGAGTTGGGCTGAGATTCTAGAAAGACGGGATTTTTTGGGTGCTGTTTGCCCACCGCTGCTCCAGGACTTATATACACATGTAAATGAAGAAAGTTACAATTACAATATGCTCATTGCTGATTTCTCCTGCACGGGAAAGCCAAGCTGTGAGGCCAGAGCCATGGTGTTGGAAGAAGAGTGAACAATAATTGCATCTTTTTGGAGAGTTTGGTAAATGTGTGGTTATGTCTAGGTTTGTTTGTTATTTCAGCTGACTGGTGCTTTAGGGAAAGCTCAAATTTTCCTCACTGCACAGAGGAGCAAAGCCATTCTGCAAAGGGTCAGCCCTGGCAAGTTCCCTTGGAGGGGGTTGGGGTTGAAACTAAAGATGCTATTAATAACCATTAAAAATCTAGTTAAAAAAGAGCCATTGGGCCTGGTTCTCTTCTCACCTTTACACCTGCTGGTGTAAATCAGGAGTCACTCCCTTGACGTGCTCCAGGGTAAAACTGGTGTGAAAGGAGATTCAGACCCACACTGTTAATTAGGCCAAAGCAGGGTTTGCTTCGCTCAAGTTCTTCCTGCATCAGCTCTTCAAAACATGGCCATAATCCCCTGTAATTATCGAGTACTTCACAGATCGAGTCAGTTTTACAACCCATTAAAAAATCCAATTAATGCAAAAGTTGCAAATGCCTCTTGCAGTAGCACTGCCTCAAGTAGCTGGATTTGCACAAATATGAAGTGTTCTTTGCCTTTGACCCAATGTTTTGCAAGGATCACTTGTTTATTGAACGGCTCATCATTTCCTACTGCGCTGCAGTGTTACTAACGGAGTGCTTCAGTTTTCTCAGCTTTCTACATAAGAACGGCCATACTGGATCAGACCAAAGGTCCATCTAGCCCAGTATCCTGTCTTCTGACAGTGGCCAATGCCAGCTGCCCCAGAGGGAATGAACAGAACAGGTAATCATCAAGTGATCCAACCCCGTCAACCATTCCCCGCTTCTGGCAAACAGAAGCTAAGGACACTGTCCCTGCCCATCCTGGCTAATAGCCATTGATGGTCCTATCCTCCATGAATTGATCTGGTTCTTTTTTGAACCCTGTTATAGTCTTTGCCATCACAACATCCTCCGGCAAAGAATTTCAGAGTTCTAAGCAAATATGGGATGTCACAGTTCAGAGAAATTTGGATACATTTCAGTGGATATTTTACTGCTAGTCATTGTTGTATCCTGGTAAAATCTGGTGCAAACATACCTGGTTGAGAGGCCCAGAGAAATGCTCTCCTGCTCAGCTCTTCTTCCTGGTCTATACTCAGCATAACGCTGGTCTCAGCAGGATCCAGCCAACAACTCTAAGTTACTGTAATGATCAATCCAGGCAGCACCACCCCCAATAGGTGACACTCATCTTTATCCTAGTGCTAAGATGTCATCTTGTTTTGATATCATATATTAGGAATAAAGACTGTTGGCCATAGTTACAGGATGGGGGATTCTATCCTGGGAAGCAGTGACTCTGAAAAGCTTGGGGGGTCATGATGGATAATGAGATGAACATGATCTCCCAGTGCAACACTGTGGGTAACCCTGGGATGCATAATCAGGAGAATTTTGAGTAGGAATAGGGAGGTTCTCTTACCTCTGTATTTGGCACTGGTGTGACCGCTACTGGAATCCCGTGTCCCATTCTGGGGCACACAATTCAAGGAGGATGTTGATAAATTGGAGAGGGTTCAGAGAAGAGCTACAAGAATGATTGAAGGATTAGAAAACCTGCCTGATAGTGATAGACTCAAAGAGCTTGTTCTATTTATTTTAACAAAGAGAAGGTTAAGGGGTGACTTGATTGCAGTCTAATAATACCTATATGGGGAGCAAATATTTAATATGAACTTTTCAATCTAGCAGAGAAATGAATAACAAACACTATCCGATGTCTAGAAGTTGAAGCTAGACAAATTCAGACTGGGAATAAGGTGTACATTTTTAAGAGAGAGAGTAATTAACCCTTGGAACAACTTAGCAAGGGTCACGGTGGATTCTCCATCACTGACAATTTTTAAATAAAGATCAGATGCTTTTCTAAAAGATCTGCTCTAGGAAGTATTTGGGGGAAGATCTCTGCACTGTGTTATACAGGAGGTCAGACTAGATGATCACAGTGATCCCTTCTGGCCTTGGGATCTATGATATTTATGTTGTTGTGTCTGATTATGGAGGAATGTTATAGGAAGTTTGAGTCCTATCTGTGTGTGCTGGAGTTACTACTTGCAGTGTCCCACTAAATCATTTCATTTCTATAAGCAAGTATGATACTTTTTTTTTCTGGCTGTCCCTCATGGCCATGTCAAGATGCCTTTCTCACACTTTGGGTCATAGATTCTAGGACTGGAAGGGACCTCGAGAGGTCATCGAGTCCAGTCCCCTGCCCGCATGGCAGGACCAAATACTGTCTAGACCATCCCTGATAGACATTTATCTAACCTACTCTTAAATATCTCCAGAGATGGAGATTCCACAACCTCCCTAGGCAATTTATTCCAGTGTTTAACCACCCTGACAGTTAGGAACTTTTTCCTAATGTCCAACCTAGACCTCCCTTGCTGCAGTTTAAGCTCATTGCTTCTTGTTCTATCCTTAGAAGCTAAGGTGAACAAGTTTTCTCCCTCCTCCTTATGACACCCTTTTAGATACCTGAAAACTGCTATCATGTCCCCTCTCAGTCTTCTCTTTTCCAAACTAAACAAACCCAATTCTTTCAGCCTTCCTTCATAGGTCATGTTCTCAAGACCTTTAATCATTCTTGTTGCTCTTCTCTGGACCCTTTCCAATTTCTCCACATCTTTCTTGAAATGCGGTGCCCAGAACTGGACACAATACTCCAGCTGAGGCCTAACCAGAGCAGAGTAGAGCGGAAGAATGACTTCTCGTGTCTTGCTCACAACACACCTGTTAATACATCCCAGAATCATGTTTGCTTTTTTTGCAACAGCATCACACTGTTGACTCATATTTAGCTTGTGGTCCACTATAACCCCTAGATCCCTTTCTGCCGTACTCCTTCCTAGACAGTCTCTTCCCATTCTGTATGTGTGAAACTGATTTTTTCTTCCTAAGTGGAGAGGAAGATTCCAAGCGCAAGCAGACCACGCAATTTACCCTGTAAAACTCTGTCCAGTCATTCAACTACAGTGGTCTAGACAGAGAGAGAGAGTGTGTGGGCCCGCTGCTAGGGCCAGGCTGATTTACGCAAGCTGAGGATGTTGCTCATGAACTGGCTCCGAGGACTTTTTGTGCTAACAACACCACTTCTGCTACTGTGGCTCCATACCAGAGATGATGAGAAGTCCTCTCCACACAACCTCCTGGGCTCTTATTAGGATTTCTTCTGTTCTTGTCTTAGTTTTAAGACATCCTTAGAAGCTTTCCATGGTACCAATTGTATTTCACCTCTGTGTTAACATTTGGCACATTCTCCTAATTATGGTTTTCCCCATGTTTTAGGCCACTGCCATCTCTTTTCCAGCTGTTCCATGGTCTGTATACCCCGTGGTGCCATTTGGAAACACGGGATACCTCTACTGCTGTGCCTCTATTGTTGGAGCTAAAAGACCCAGCTCTGTTAGACAAGAATGGAAGAGGCTCATCAACCTCTGTATGTGGCCCAGCCACCACTGAATGTGGACAGAGTGCTGCACTGAGGCATAGACTGAGCCACTAGGTCTAGTCTACCGTGTACCTGCCCCACCCCAGGAGGAGCCGTGAGAAGGAATTTTGCCTCAGCCATGACTCCTGCTTATTCCCTCCTTGCTCTGACACAGGAGTAATTTACTTCACCCCTTCTCAGGGTGCAACTTCTTCCCAGTGTGCACTTGGTCAGATAGTTTGGCAGACAGGAAGAGCAGGGGTGGGGCCAGAGCTCCTCCCACACCCCATTCATTTGTTCCCAAGAGGGATTAACAAGTAAGCAACCCTTGGAGCTGCAAACTGAGCAGCCTTTACTCTGCAGAGTTAGGGAGAAAAGGCCTGGGAAGGTCTTACTCCCTTGCACAGCCAAGAATGGCTGAGGGCCAATCTCAGCCTTAGAGAAAGACAGCAATAAATAACCTGAACAAGCCCACTAAACATTGTGGTGCAGCGGGTCACATGACCATTATTCAGGCTGTCTATAAATAACTCTCCCTGGTCTCCACCCCCGTTGTCTCCCTAGAATACAGCACCTGGTTAGCAAAGAGCTAGGCACAAAAGGGAACTTGGTTCAGCCTCTAATCAAACTTTCCAGAGTTGCACTAACAGGCAAAGAGTTGAATTAAAAAGAAATCAAATGGATAAATCATTACAATTCAAGCCACAATTAAAAAGACAGACTATTGTAACATTTAGGCAAAGCACTGTTTAATAGCAGGTATCGCTGTGATTTTTATAATACAATCTATAGACAAGTAAATAGTGTCATTACACTTCTCATCATCTGCTTTAAACATGGTAATTCATGGAACAGTGAGATTAATTAATCCCATTAATTCTGATTTTCTGGAGGACCCCAATGAATTTTGGTTCAGGATTTAGCTCTACCTCTTCCTGTAAACCAATAAAAGGATTAGGAATGTGGAGTACTTTGTTCACATTTCAATGGAATATCTCAGCTGGGAGACGGTAGTATCAGCAAATGTGCCTTCTTCAAATAACGGGACATGAGGGATGGAATGTTTGATGGCACTGTCTGGAGTCAAGCACAGTCACCTGGCCTCTCTACAGATCTGCCAATATCCCAAAGCTTTGCATGGTAGAAGTAACTTGTACCATATTGGGTTTCCATTGTCCTTACGCACCCTAAGAGACACAAACACACCCCAAAACTCCACTGGTGCTGGTTCATATGAATAATGGAGCCCATTGCTCTCTTTAACAATATGTTTAATGCTGGCCACAAGGTGCAGTCATCACCATCACAGAGCAGAGCCCGCAAAATGTTCCCTTTATGGGGGTCTGAATCCTGAATGTATCAGCCATATCACTGCAGCCAAAGCCAGAGTCAAGACCCTTATGGATCCAACAGACAGGTGGGTAAAGAAGCCAGGCTAATCATTGTGCATCTGGAAGTTACTTTGCATACCACACAAGAGGCTTGTGTTTCACAGAGACGCATCTTAAACACTTATCCATAAGACACATTGATTTCCTTTAACTGAGTGCAAATGCTTGGTGACCTCATCCTAACCCTTGGATTTTCTTTCTCAAGTTCCTTAGTGCTACAGTAGTGATTTAGCAGCCGTATTCTAAGTTTTTATACATTGTGGCGCCATCTATAGGACTGCGTCCTTTTATAAATATTTGTCAGGAATCCATATTTGCATGGCAAAGGGAAAATAAATCTACCTGCAGAGTTTGCTTGATTTATCTCCCTTGTGTAAATGAAAATTATGCAGCCAAGATTTACCTGGCCTCAGCAAAGTAGATTCTAGTTCATAGGCTATGAATAGCATATTATATTTTAAAATGTACATATTCCTTGTTCAGATTTATACTATTATCATTCATTTGTATTGCAGTAACACTTAGCAGCCCCAGCAGAGATCAGGGCCCTGTCGATCTAGGCAATGTACATACACATAGTAAGAGACAGTGCCTGGGTTAAAAAAAAAACCTAGATAAATTCATAGAGGATAGGTCCATCAATGGCTATTAGCCATGATGGGCAGGGATGGTGTCCCTAGCCTCTGTTTGCAAGAAGCTGGGAATGGGCGACAAGGGATGGATCACTTGATGATTCCCTGCTCTGTTCATTCCCTCTGGGGTACCTGGCACTGGCCACTGTTGGAAGACAGGATACTGGGCTAGATGGACCATTGGTCTGACCCCGTATGGCCGTTTTTACATTCTTATCTTGAGTCATGTGTATCGTCTTCACCTCACTGTTCATCCCTTTTTCCAGATCATCTATGAATATGCTGAACACTACTGGTCCCAGTACAGATCATTGGGGGACACACTATTTACTTTCTCTCCACTATGAAAACTGACCATTTATTCCTACCATTTGTTTCCTGCCTTTTAACCAATTACTGATCCATGAAAGGACCTTCCCTCTTATCCCATGACTGCATACTTTGCTTAAGAGCCTTTGGTGAGTCCAAGTGCACTATATCAGCTGAATCCCCTTTGTCCACATGCTTGTTGACTCCCTTTAATGGGGTGTCCAGCCCACACGGGACTGACAGGGGTTAAGATGGCCCAGTAGGCCAATTATTTCCACAGGCTGCAGCTGGAGGAGAAGCCAGGGAGTAGGGAGCTAATTGAAAGCAGGTTCACCTGGGCAGGAACAGGTGGGACCTATAAAGCCAGAAAGCTGGCAACAGAATGTGGCTGTTCCTGGGAAAGGACAGTCACTTCCCAGGAAGAGGGAGAAGTGTTTGAAGGCTGCAGTCACTGCCTGGGAAGAGGGAGGAGGGTTTGGAGCTAGTACAGCCAGAGCAAGGAGGGGAACTGGGAGTGGTAGGAAGCAGTCCAGGGAAGGAGCAGTGAGGGCTGGGAAAGGAAAGCCATGAACTGCTGGACTGGAACCCGGAGTAGTGGGTGGGCCTGGGTTCCCCTACCAGCCACCGTGGGTGTGGCATAGACTTGAGGCAGTGAATGGGAAGACTGCAAAGGATTGCTGAAGGAAAGTCTTTGATATACCCCGGAAGGGGGAAAACACTGAGTGACCTGGCCGGAGGGCTGAGTCATGAAGAAGACGCTGCGGTGACTGGAGTGAGAGAGGGTCTGCAGATCAGGGAGAGAGCCAGAGTGATGGCATGTTGTGGCGGGTTGGATCACAGAACCCCCCTTGGGAGCTGCCACCTGATGTGCCAAGACTACCTCTGCCCCTGCTTTCCCTGCCTTGTCATCTTAGGACTTCAGTGCCCTGCCTGGTTTGAGCCAGACTCGCTAGCTTGCTGCAAACCCAGACCCAGGTCTGGGCCACGTCCCCTAACAGCTGTAGGCTTGACTGAAAGCAGCTCACAGAAGTGTTCTTGTCTTTAACACTCAGATGCCCAATTCCCAATAGGGTCTAAACCCAAATAAATCCGTTTTATCCTGTATAAATCTTATACAGGGTAAACTCCTAAATTGTTTGCCCTCTGTAACACTGATAGAGAGATATGCACAGCTGTATGCCCCCCTCCCTCGGGTATTAACACATACTCTGAGTTAATTAATAAGTAAAAAGTGATTTTATTAAATACAGACAGTAGGATTTAAGTGGTTCCAAGTAGTAACAGACAGAATAAAGTAAGTCACCAAGCAAAATAAAATAAAACACGCAAATCTATGTCTAATCAAACTGAATACAGATAATCTCACCCTTAGAGATGCTTAAGTAAGTTTTTTCCTCAGACTGGACATCTTCCAGGCCTGGGCACAATTCTTTCCCCTGGTACAGCTCTTGCTCCAGCTCAGGTGGTAGCTAGGGGATTCCTCATGACAGCTCACCCCTTTGTTCTGTTCCATCCATTTATATATCTTTTGCATAAGGCAGGAATCCTTTGTCCCTTTCTGGGTTCCCACCCCCTCCTTCTCAATGGAAAAGCATCCAGGTTTAAGATGGATTTTAGTACCAGGTGACATGGTCACATGTCCTGTGAGACCCCCAAGCCTTCATTCCTCCCAGCCTGACTCACAGGAAGGCCTGCCTGCAAACAGAGCCATCCACAGTTAATTGTCCTGGTTGATGGGAGCCATCAAGATTCCAAACCACCATTAATGGCCCACACTTTGCATAATTACAATAGGCCCTCAGAGTTATATTTCACATTTCTAGTTTCAGATACAAGAGTTGTACATTTATACAAATAGGATGACCACACTCAGTAGATTATAAGCTTTGTAATGATATCTTACAAAAGACCTTTTGCATGAAGCATATTCCAGTTACATTATATTCACTCATTAGCATATACACCTCTACCCCGATATAAAGCTGTCCTCGGGAGCCAAAAAAATCTTACCGCATTATAGGTGAAACTGCGTTATATCGAACTTGCTTTGATCTGCCGGAGTGCGCAGCCTCTCCCCCCCCCCCCCCGGAGCACTGCTTTACCGCGTTATATCCAAATTCGTGTTATATCGGGTCGCGTTATATCGGGGTAGAGGTGTATTTATAAAATCATATAGAGTGCAATGTCACACATGTAAACTGCAGTAGGGGGTGTTTGCATTGAGAGCTAATCCCTAGAGTGACCAGAAGGCGGCACCCGACCAGCGGTGAACGGAGCCCCACGTGACATTTCCTCAAAGAATTCTAGTATATTGGTGAGGCATGATTCCCCTTTAGAAAAGCCATGTTGACTTCCCCAACACATCAGGTTCATCCATGAGTCTGATCATTCTGTTCTTTACTATAGTTTCAATAAATTTGCCTGGTACTGAGGTTAGCCTAGCAAGCCTGTAATTGCCAGGATCGCATCCTGAGCCTTTTTTTTAAAATAGGCATTACGTTCGCTAGCCTTCAGTCATCTGGTACAGAGGGTGATTTAAGTGATAGGTTACATACCATGATTAGTAGTTTTGCAATTTCATATTTGTGTTCCTTCAGAACTCTTGGGTGAATACCATCTAGTCCTGGTGACATTTTACTGTTTAATTTATCAACTTGTTCCAAAACTTCCTCTATTGTCACCTCAATCTGAGACAATTCCTCAAATTTGTCACCTAAAAAGAATAGTTCATCTGTGGGAATCTTCCCCCTATCCTCTGCAGTGAAGACCGATGCAAAGAATGTTTTTAACTTCTCTGCAACAGCCTTGTCTTCCTTGAGTGCTCCTTTAGCATCTACACTGCAAGTAGACACCCGCTGCTGCCCTGTGCCAGCTGACTCGGGCTTAAGAGGTTGTTTAATTGCAGTGTAAACGTTCGTGCTCAGGCTGCAGCCTGAACTCTGGGACCCTCCCACCTTGCAGGACTCTATCCTGGGAAGCAGTGACTCTGAAAAAGTTTTGGGGGTCGTGGTGAACAATCAGCTGGACATGAGCTGTCAGCGCAACAGTGTGGCCAAAAGAGTGAATGCGATCCTGGGATTCATAAACAGGGGAATCTCGAGTAGGAGCAGAGAGGTTATTTTACCTCTATATCTGGCACTGGCGTGACCGCTGCTGGAATCCTGTGTCCAGTTCTGGTGCCCACAATTCAAGAAGGATGTTGAGCCATTGGAGAGGGTTCAGAGAAGAAACATAACGATTAGAAAACATGACTTACAATGATAGACTCAAAGAGCTCAATCTATTTATTAACCAAGAGAAGTCATCAAGGGATGACTTGATTACAATCTATAAGTACGTACATGGGGAACAACTATTTAATAGTGAGCTCTTCAGTCTAGCAGAGGCATAACGTGATCCAATGACTGGAAGTTGAAGCTAGACAAATTCAGACTGAAATAAGGTGAACATTTTTAACATCAAGTGTAATTAACCATTGGGACAATTTCCCGAGGGTTGAGGTGAATTCTCCATCATTGACCATTTTAAAATCAAGATGGGATGTTTTTCTAAGAGATCTGCTCAAGGAATTATTTTAGGGTCGTTCTCTGGCCTCTGTTATACAGAGATTGCTGAGCTGGTTTCCACTGCCTGAAATCAGCAGTAATATGGGATTATAGGAATGACCCGATGAAAGCTAAGGATCTTAATAGCTGAGCGTCACAGCCTGATGATATTAGAGCAAGATTTGTGGTGGCACAATAACTGAGAATGCTTGTTTCTGGTTAGCTGCTGAAATGCAAACAGAGAATTTAACTCTACCGTGGAATGCCAGGAGTCTCTTCCATTGGCAAGAGTGACAACATTTCCATCTTTGGGTCCAGAGGGCTAAGCACTCTGCCCAAATGAACCTCTACTCACCACATCATCTTCGCACCCTAAGCTCCCTAGCTAAGGCTTTGTCTTCACTACCCGCCGATCCAGCGGGTAGCAATCGGTTTATCGGGGATCGACTTACCGCGTCTAGTGAAGACGCGGTAAAATCGATCCCTGATCGCTCTGCCGTCGACTCCGGAAATCCACCTCGGCAGGAGGCGGCAGCGGAGTCGGCGGCAGCGCGGCAGTGGTCGACTTTCCCGCGTCCTCACCGCTAGGTAAGCCGACCTAAAATACGCAACTTCAGCTACGGTATTCACGTAGCTGAAGTTGCGTATCTTAGGTCGGACCCCCGCTGCAGTGTAGACCTAGCCTTAGTACTTACATGGCCCAGGATCAGCGTGGAATCTAATGCTGGGGAAACTCAGTGAAGT
This sequence comes from Emys orbicularis, assembly GCF_028017835.1. Taxonomy (NCBI): domain Eukaryota; kingdom Metazoa; phylum Chordata; order Testudines; family Emydidae; genus Emys; species Emys orbicularis. Next base: position 5,656,550 of record NC_088686.1, on the reverse strand, counting down.
AAACATGCAGGCTTTGATTCTCCATAATTCTGGTTCCTGCCCTTGGGAAAAGTACAAAGAGGGAGGGGCGAGTGTTCCCCGTACTCTGGGGCTGTGCAGGACCCTACACAACCCCAATGTTAACTCAGAGCAGCCCTCGGACTGGGCCCGAGGGTCCCTCAGAAGCATTGACTAGCCACAGTGCCCCCAATTTGTCCCTACATTGGTGACTAGGAACAGGGCCAGTACAGAGCTTTGACCACTCAGGGAGCCCCACTGCAGAGGCAATTTGCTTAGGGGCTATTTCTGCTCACTTCAGTGCTCCTTTATGCTCCAGCATGGACCAATAGGGCCTTGACATAACTGAAAATTCAGCTTGTCAGTCAACTTGTCCCCAACCATGGGTTCCTCCAACGGAGGAGACAGCATGGTCCTTAACCTCTGACTCAGGTCAAAGTTGACAGAGTAGCTGGAGCGCAGAAGAAAAAGTCTTCGTCGGTGGGCGCTGGCCCACACAGGTTGGATTAGCGTTTCTACTGGCCTGTCACCGTTTCAATTTGTCAAGAACCAGCACAATTAACAATAGGCAATTGATCCCTCCGGGGATTAGCTTTAATCCCTCTGTGATAATCAATATAATAAGCACTTATTAGCTTTTATTCAAGCCGATACCTCCTTTCAGAATGGCATTGAAACCTTCAAGAACAAAGACGCCCTCTGACCCTCAACATCCATCAGCAGCTGCCGTGTGCTGGGGACAGGCAGAGCCGGCCAGGCCTGGAGCCAGAGCCAGAGCAGAAGCCCAGATTTGGACCGTGGCCTGTCACAAATCTGACCATGGTAGAGCGCCCCCTGTAGGAGCCATGTGGGGAGTAGGTGTGTGAGTCAAATTACCCCCACCCCAGTGAGTGCCTCTGGGTATGTCTTTCTAGAGGGCCAGCGCTCAACCCTCTGGCCAAGGCCACTTGGCAGTTTCTTCCCCTCTCAGGGTGAAATAACAAAGCCGCCTGCAGCCAGCAAACAAGGTTAAATGAAGGTATGAAGGAAAAGAAAAACCTGTAGCTGGTTCTTTCCAGGCTGTGGGCCTCTCTTACTTCACAGGGGTGCTGGCAGGGCCGGCTCTGGCTTTTTTGCCGCCCCAGGCAAAAAAGCCTCTGGCCGCCCCCCCCCCCCCCGCGGGGGGGCGGGGGCGGAGCCGGGGGGGGGGGCGGCGAGCTCCCCCCGGCGGCCGGGGGGAGGGCGGCCGGAGCCCTGGGAGGAGGGCGGCGAGCCCCGGCGGGGGCAGGGCGGCGAGCCCCGGCGGGGGCTCGGCTCTCCCCCCGGCGGCCAGAGCGCCGGGGGCAGGGCGGCGAGAGGGCGGCGAGCCCCGGCTGGGGCTCGGCTCTCCCCCCGGCGCCGGAGGGGAGGGCGGCGGAGCCCTGGGAGGAGGGCGGCGAGCCCCGGCGGGGGCAGGGCGGCGAGCACCGGCTGGGGCTCGGCTCTCCCCCTGGCGGCCAGAGCGCCGGGGGCAGGGCGGCGAGAGGGCGGCGAGCCCCGGCTGGGGCTCGGCTCTCCCCCCGGCGGCCAGAGCGCAGGGCGGCGAGCCCCGGCAGCCGGGGGGAGGGCGCGGGGGGGAGGGCGGCCAGAGTGCCGGGGGGAGGGCGGCGAGCCCGGCTGTGGCCCCGCTCTCCCCGGCGGCCCGAGCGCCGCGCCGCCCCCCTCCAGGTGCCGCCCCAAGCACCAGCTTGGTTGCCTGGTGCCTGGAGCCGGCCCTGGGTGCTGGGAGTTCTGGGTCTCCCGTGCAAGTCTCAGTCTTTCCCTCCTTTTAGCTCAAGAGAGCCACACCCTCTGTCAGGGCAGGGGGTGTGCTGGCTACCAGCCCTCTCCTCGGGGCTGGAGATGCTTAACAGCCTGTTCCCTTCCTAGGGTTGCCCCCATCTGAGCGGCGTTTCCTCCTTTTAACTCCTCCTCCAATCCTGGCATGACTGGTAGGTGCACGGAGGCCAGGCTATTCCAGCCCAAAGCGCCTTCCGAACCCCTCCCTGCTACTCTGGGGTGTGTCTACCCCGTCACACTGTCCCCCAAAGATGATCTGCCCTAAGACTTTCACCTATATATAAGGCTTGGAAATAGCAAATTTCTGTCAGAGAAGCACCTGACCAGTGTCTCTTCTGGGTTTTCTTTGCTAATGCAGAGAATGTTTACACACGTCCTTGTCCACCCTCATCGCAGTGTCCACCTGTCCAGAACTGCACCAGTCTTGTGCAATCCTGGTTGTGCCAGAGCACATTCTGAGCCAGATTCTCAACTGGCGAAAACAGGCACAGCTCCATTGAAGTCATTTGCTAATGAACCACGGTAAGAGACACGTTGGCATCCTATCGTCTGTGCCGACCCTTGTCCTTGGTAAGAACGTTATTCTTTACAGCGAGGGAGCACGTCTCCTGTAGTGCAAGAGAGTGGTGTGTTGGAAGGAGAAAACCCAGAGGTTACGAGAAATGATGTGAGAGTGATAATCCATCGACAGTGGCTAGACAGATGCCTGTCGAGATTACAGAGACTTTCTTGCTTATTCAGGTTTTACAATTAACAAAAGAAAGTAATTCACTCAAAACCCTCTAATTGTGCCTGTATCTCAGTGTTCTTATCAGTGATACCCTTATCCCCCTTCAGCCCACCCCCTCCAATGCTTACCTACACCCACCCGGGTCAGGTTGATTACAATTAGATTGGACCCTTTTAGGCAGCTACTCTCCCTTCCTGCATGCTTGTAGAACACCTAGCATGATGGAACCTCTAGGCATGACCACAATATAAATGATAAATATTAAAAACATCTGGTCTGCAGCAACATCTGGAATTTTGGGGGTCCATTTATTCCACTCTATAACTAGCCATCATCACATTTCTGTTGTACATGACGTATACTCTTCAGCACTAATACAACAGCTGACATTTTCAGTATTCAATTGACAATATTGCATTTAAACTATTAACTGTTGCTGTCCTAGCTACAGAAACATTAACTTCAATAATTTCCATGATGCAAATAATGGGCTTGATTCTGCCCTCGTCTATAGCAAAAGTCCCACTGACCTTGGCTTGCAGCGGACCTAGTGTCTTCCATACCCTAAGTGCAAATCCTATCACTTGCACAAGGAAGTGACGGAGAAGTAAAAGTGCGTGTGCCGGTGTTTGCACATTCATAGTGAAGGTGCACGTGTATCTTCATAGACTTAGACTCATCACCATAGTCCAGGGGTTCTCAAACTTTTGTACTCGTGACCTCTTTCACATAGCAAGCCTCTGAGTGCGACCCCCCTTAAATATATAAAAACATGTTTTTAATTTATAACACCATTATAAATGCTGGAGGCAAAGCGGGGCTTGGGGTGGAGGCTGACAGCTCGCAATCCCCCAAGTAATAACCTCGCGACCCCCTGAGGGGTTCCAACCCCTAGTTTGAGAACCCCTGCCATAGTCACAGAGTCATACTCATAGAGTTTAAAGCCAGAAGGGACCACCAGATCATCTCATCTGACCTCCTGTATAGGACATGCCACCAACACCCGCACAGTAACCCAACAAACAAAATTAGACTGAAGTATTATAGCCACAGGAGATTAAACTAACATGTGCCTGAGACCCCTGCCAGGGCACAGAATTGATCAAGTGACATATACCCAGATAATCCTGGCACCCACACCCTGTAGAGAAGGACAAAAACCCCATAAGGTCCTTGCCAATCTGACCTGAAGAAAAATTCCTTCCTGACCCCACATAGGGCGATCAGGTTGACCCTGAGCAAGTGAGCAAGAACCAGCCAGCCAAGTGTGTGATCTGAACAGTGAGATCCGAAATTGTACCTCTAAATCTCCTCCCTGTCCCAAACACCTCTGGAGGTTTCCTCTGTGCTGTTAGGGATTAGGGATTCATCCTAAAAGATGCTAAGCATTCCTGCGGGAGGCTGAATACTCTCCATTTCCATTGGAGCCAGTGGGAATAGAGATCGTGTCACATCTCTGAGGGATGCTCAGCACCTTGCAGTATTCAGCCCTCCAACTGGGTCTGTCTGCCAAGAGGTGGGCAAAGTGTTTCTTCTTTAGAGTGCGTAAAACATTTTAGGATCCTTCTGGTGTAATGCTGTGCACATTTGTCATTCCTTAAAACCGGGGTAGTTGCTATTGTCTTTATTCATGACTATTTGTACTGCAGTAGTGCCTAAGCAGGCATGAGGAAGGTCTTGACCTGACGGTTAGAAGATGAAATTAAGAAAGTGGAACATTCAGACTTAGCATCTGGAAAAGGAAGGAAGTCGATGGGGGTGTGAAAGAGTCTCACATGGGAAGAGATGGAAATCACATTACTTGGTATACAATTACAGCGCTCAGAACCCTAGTAGATCTAGAACTCTTGCATTGTCGGGGGATAGAACAGATGACCTAGTACGTATTTGCTGTCGGTAGCTTCTACAATTCTATGACATCCTAATCAATAATGAGAGCCCTGTTCTGCACTCAGCTACCCACATGAAACTCTGATTGAAGACAGCGGGAGCAGTTCATGCATCTCTCAAAGCAGAATTGGGCTCTTACTGTGCTATACATAAACTTCTATTGCAACATACAGAATAATACAGAGTCCCCTCAGCCAGGGCAGCAAAGTGTGGCATCCCGTTCTCCTATTATTATCCAATTTCTATGCCGGCTTCTGTGAGTGCTTTCAGTGCACTCAGAATCCTCTGCATTATTATCAATCCATTGATGTAAAACAAAATGAACAGTCTTCTGAAAACAGGCAGAGCAGTGGATAAAAGGTCTCAAGGCTGTCTCTAATGTTTACAAGATGTTTTGGAGTGCTGCTGGCTTGCTCAGACCTGCACATCGGTCATTAAAACGTGAAACAACAAGCATCTGATCCATCAGCCTAGCATGGAGCAGCATGGGCCAGGCCTTACACCACCCCGATTGCATGTTGAAACAGAGAAAGAACAGGGAAGACAACCTCTCTTGTTCACTCTGAATGAAAGTAGGTCAGGGATAAGCAAATAACTTGCACATGTTCAAGCGCCACACACATGTGCCTCCTCGGAGCCTGTTCTTGAGTGACTCGCATTGCAAGTGCCTTGCTGCGGTAGCCTGACTGCAGGGGAATTGGAACACCCCTATGCATGAGAGAGAGGGCCAACCTGCCAAGGATGAAGAAGACAAAGATCAGCAGCCAATTCCTGCCTTGCAAAGGAAAAAGGGACGATTGGAAGAACAGATCCACCCCTCATGGGATCTCCATCGGCTCCATTTCACTGCCTCCCCTCGAAAATGGGGCTGGTGGTGAATGTCCAAGTAGGTCTTCCGTGGCACCAACACTAGATCTCTTGGCCTTTCCACACCAGCAGCCACATGCCGCTGCCCTATTTGCCTTCTGTTAAAGCTATGGAGAGGAGCTACGGCTTCAAATTTCATCATAATTTATGCTGCTCTGAAATACAAATATGGGCCCTGATCCATAGCTCACTGGAGTCAATGGGAGTTTTTCCATTATCTTCAATGGTCTTTGGATTGGGCGCATGATGCATAGATTAGCCATTTCCGAGAATCCTTTCCCTCCAACCCACCATGGCCTGTAATACTGATGGAGCCACAAAAGCTCACTGGCCATGGAGGGACTTCCAGCAGCTCATGGGAAATGGAAACGTGCCCGCATAGTCCCTGTTGTCGCCAGCTAATGCTAGACCTGCACCCATGTCCGATCCCACCATGGGGGAGATTTGGGTCTCATGTGTCATTGCCCTATGTGTGTGTAAGATGCAAGAAAACTCGCCTGTGTGAAGCCTGCAAATCCAAATTCCTCAATCCACAACAGGGAGCTAGTTGCAGTGCTTAATGAACAGAATTTTATTTGGAGAAAGGCCAAAAAGCAATTACCCCTCTTAGTGACTCATTCAGATATTCCAAATGAGCTGGCTCAGAGAACAGAGCTGGACAAGAGCAGAGACAATGGAAAAGAGACAACAAAGTTAGGTCCCAAAGTTGCAGACACTTACAAAGAATCATAGAATATCAGGGTTGGAAGAGACCTCAGGAGGTCATCTAGTCCAACCCCCTGCTCAAAGCAGGACCAACCCCAACTAAATCATCCCAACCGGGGCTTTGTCAAGCCGGGCCTTAAAAACCTCTAAGGATGGAGATTCCACCACCTCCCTAGGGAACCCATTCCAGTGCTTCACCACCCTCCTAGTGAAATAATGTTTCCTAATATCCAACCTAGACCTCCCCCACTGCAACTTGAGACCATTGCTCCTTGTTCTGTCATCTGTTACCACTGAGAACAGCCGAGCTCCATCCTCTTTGGAACCCCCCTTCAGGTAGTTGACGGCTGCTATCAAATCCCCCCTCACTCTTCTCTTCTGAAGACTAAATAAGCCCCGTTCCCTCAACCTCTCCTCATAAGTCATGTGACCCAGCCCCCTGATCATTTTCGTTGTCCTCCGCTGGACTCTCTCCAATTTTTCCATATCCTTTCTGTAGTGAGGGGCCCAACACTGGACACAATACTCCAGATGTGGCCTCACCAGTGCCGAATAGAGGGGAATAATCACTTCCCTCGATCTGCTGACAACACTCCTACTAATGCAGCCCAATATGCCATTGGCCTTCTTGGCAACAAGGGCACATTGTTGACTCATATCCAGCTTCTGTCCACTGTAATCCCCAGGTCCTTTTCTGCAGAACTGCCACTTAGCCAGTCGGTCCCCAGACTGTAGGGGTGCGTGGGATTCTTCTGTCCGAAGCGGAGGACTCTGCACTTGTCCTTGCTGAACCTCATCAGATTTCATTTGGCCCAATCCTCCAATTTGTCTAGGTCCCTCTGTATCCTCTCCCTACCCTCCAGCGTATCTACCACTCCTCCCAGTTCAGTGTCATCCGCGAACTTGCTGAGGGTGCAATGCATCCCATCATCCAGATCATTAATGAAGATGCTGAACAAAACCGGCCCCAGGACAGACCCCTGGGGCACTCCGCTTGATACCAGCTGCCAACTAGACATTGAGCCATTGATCACTACCCGTTGAGCCCGGCAATCTAGCCAGCTTTCTATCCACCTTATAGTCCATTCATCCAATCCATACTTTTTTAACTTGCTAGCAAGAATACTGTGGGAGACTGTATCAAAAGCTTTGCTAAAGTCAAGGTATGTCACATCCACTACTTTCCCCTCGTCCACAGAGCCAGTTATCTCCTCATAGAAGGCAATCAGGTTGGTCAGGCATGACTTCCCCTTGGTGAATCCATGTTGACTGTTCCTGATCACCTTCCTCTCCTCCAAGTGCTTCAAAATGGATTCCTTGAGGACCTGCTCCATGATTTTTCCAGGGACTGAGTTGAGGCTGACCAGTCTGTAATTCCCCGGACTCTCCTTCCTCCCTTTTTTAAAGATGGGCACTATATTTTCATTTTTCCAATTGTCTGGGACCTCCCCCAATTGCCACAAGTTTTTAAAGATAATGGCCAATGGCTCTGCAATCACATCAGCTAACTTCTTCAGCACCCTCTGATGCATTGCATCCGGCCCCATGGACTTGTGCATGTCCAGCTTTTCTAAATAGTCCATATCCTGTTCTTTCACCACTGAGGGCTGCTCACCTCCTCCCCATACTGTGCTCCCCAGTGCAGCAGTCTGCGAGCTGACCATGTCTGTGAAGACTGGGGCAAAAAAAGCATTCAGTACTTCAGCTTTTTCCACATCATCTGTCACGAGGTTGTCTCCCCCATGCAGTAAGGGTTCCAGACTTTCCCTGACCTTCTTCTTGTTGCTAACATACCTATAGAAACCCTTCTTGTTACCCTTAACATCCCTTGCTAGCTGCAACTCCAATTGTGTTTTGGCCTTCCTGATTACACCCCTGCATGCTGGAGCAATATTTGTACATGAACACTTTACTCCTGTGAGTGGTCTTAGTGGAAGCCAAAGGGTGTCACATTAAAATCCCAGGATTGGGAAAAGCAGACCAGCACCTGAAGCAATGTACCAAGGAGCACCTTGGTAGTGAGGGAATGATTCAGAGAAGCAAAAATTAGATGGGGCATGGACATACCTAATGAAAATGCGGGGTAGAGGCCAGAAAGAGAAGAATGATTTTGCCCCATACAACCTGAACACATCCATCACTGGATCAAATTAGCCCTGAGATACAGAAGGGATGAAAGAAGAGCAATGTGGTAAATGCAAGGGCAATCTGAAGATCCTGCTAAAAGTCTCTATCTGATTAGGCTCATTTTCCTGAAATATAAGAGAAATTCGACCGAAAAACCAATTGCAATCTATTTCAGAGCTGGGTATTTTCTCTGACCTGACTGTATAATACTATAATAATGTGTAGCAAATTGAATAGTATATTGCGATTGATCCAAAATATTTCACACCGAAAAAGACAATTAATTTGACCCCTTGGACCAAAATAATGTAAACTTTGTTTTTGTATTCCTGTAACATGTGCTTGTGCATTTGTCTCATGTATGGGGAGTTAAAAAGATCCCTAAAGAATAATCAGGACAGATCCCTGCTCACCTAATGAGTGCCAGGATGCTGGAAGGGAAGGAAAGATGTATTTGAACTATATTATTCTAGACAGGGCTGGTAGCATCGCCCATTATTTAGGTTGTCTGACACGCCCCGTGATAGGACCCTATGGTCAATGGCTTGTAACTTTGCCAAAGTTTAACTGTTTGGGCTGAAATTTTCCATGCTGGGTATCTGACTAAGCCTGAATTGTCTTGAAAATTTTCAGCCAAAACAGTTCAGCCATTCCCAAGAAGCAGGCGAGGGGGAAACAAGTTGTTTTTCCCATGTCAAAAAATTCTGACAACCTTTTATTTCAATGCTTTTGATCCTGTGGTCCGGGGACCTTTGTGTCAGGCATATGCCTTCTGCCATGTCTGTGAAAATCCATCCACAACTGATAAGTCTATGAAAAACAGCATTTGGCACATGCTCAGTTGAGACTTCTTAGCTTTTTAGCAGCTAAATTGCCCGGGAATTCCATCTGCACTAGGTAGACTCCAGCCTGGGACTGGGCAGGACTTTCCCTTCAATTGCAGCTCCAGGTGGGGTGAGCTGAGTCTGGGCCTAAGAACAGAGAGCTGGGAGCCTGTCTCTTCTGTGCTCTCAATGATCCCCCGCCGGGCATATGCATCCTGGAGAAGGATGGTGCCTGATCTGAATGCAGAGGAGAGACAAAGGGACTAGATCGGGTCCTGTGTGAGGCAAACACACAGCCACCCCAGGGCTGCTCGCTCAGTTGCGATGACTCACCTCCTGGTAGGCCAGTCTGTCTTCCACCCTGGCCCCCTGACCCGCCAGGGATATCAGTTGGCAGCTCCTTCACGGAGCTGTGAGCTCAGGCATGTACTTGGCGCAGTTCACCCCCCTCCACGACACCTGGCCCTTTGGTGGCACGCGGGAGACCCTGGCGCACATCTGCTGATGGGAATGTAAATAAATCACATGAAGTTGCCACTCAGAGAGAATCTGAGAGATTCCTGGGGCATGTGAGGACAGGATGGGGTGTGCCCCGTTACAGATGCAAAGAGCCACACCTATATACATGGGACTAAGGCTAAAAGAAGGAAAAAAACCTAGTGTGGGAGAAACTGGCTGGCTCAAGCAGTTGGGAATGGGATCCGCAGATGTTTGCATCTAGATTAGTGGCTCCAATCCATACGAGGCCAAAAATGGCATCATCATTTTTGCTATCTAAGAATGCCCAAAGGCCTGTGCAAAATGAACTCATGATCCTGGTCCAACCACAGCTGGCAGCCTCAGAAGGACATGAGAGGCAGAATGGCCCAGTAGACAGGGCACTGGACTGAGATTCAGGGAGATTTGACTTCTGTTGCTGGCTCTACCATTGATCTGTTGTATGACCTTGGGCAAGTCACTTCACCTCGCTGTGCCTCCGTTTCCCCTCCCTCCTTGTGTCCATCTTGTCTCTTCAGGCCGTGGGCCATCTCTCACTAACTCTGTGTACAGCACCCAACACAATGGGGTGCCAACAATAACAGAATTGTAATAGAGACTCAACAACCCCCCTCACCTCTAGAGATGGTTCCTCCAGAACAGGGTAGAAGCAGCGTGGGGGAAGCTTGCGCAGCTGTCAGCATATTGTGCCTCTTTAAACAGAGTTTCGGTCTTCACTGTTGTTAATTGACACTTCTCACAAGCCAGAGATTTGCTGTCTGATGTCTTGCAGCTCTCCTTGCTCGGGGTCTTGTTTAAGGTTCGGGGATCCTAGAGACGGGCTCGGTCCATGTGTCTGTGTAGAGAGATAACTACTAGAATTACAAAAACACGATCTAGAGAGACTGCTATCTGGTAGCAATGTTTGCAAATGGGTCATCTAATTTAGAAAATGACCTCTTATGAAGTGCTATTTGGTGCCTACATAATCTCCTTAGAAGCGGATATGGATCGTGCGATGCAAAAGACCTGAAATGTCGTTCTGGAGCAGGGAAAGAGGTTGAACTATCTGAATACCTCCTTGGAGAGTTTAGAAAATGACTAAAGTCAACAGTGAGAGAGATTGCTGAAACAGTTCTTCTAGATGTTTGTTCCCTAATGCTCATGAACTCCCTTGGTTTGGCTCTCACTGCTACTTTCCTTTGGAAGATGTAATATAATGACTACTGTTAGATCCTGAGGCTGTCCCATGTCATCTTTAAATGCAGTATGAATACTTTAAAGAACTATCAGCTGGGGGCCCTGATAGCCATAAATCACATTTACAAGATGAGGGAAAGGAAAGCAGTGACTCTGTAAAGGATTGGGGGAGACTCGTAGATACCAAATGGCCATGAGCTCCCAGTGCCGTGCCGTAGCGAAGATGCTGAATGCAGTTCAAGGATGAATAAGCAAGGGAATGTTGAGTAGAAGTAGGAAGGTAGCGTTGCTTCTGGATATTGAGTCCAGTTCTGGTGTCCGCACTTCAAAAAGGTTGCTGATCAATTGGAAATGGTTCAGAGAAAAGCAACAAGAATGATCTGACACCTGGAAAACATGCTTTATAGTGAGACTTAGGGACGCCAACCTATGTAGGGGCTGAGAGGCGACTTGATCAAGTACCTACAAGGGAACCAATTTCTGAAGGTAGACGGTTTTTTAATCTAGGCGAAAAAGGCGTAACAAGATCTACGGTTTAGAAGCCAATGCCAGACAAATTCAGACTAGAAATAGGGTGGAAGTTTTTAACATTGAGGGTAATTTAACCATTGGCACAACTTTCCTAGGGATATGGTGGATTCTCCATCTCTTCAAGTCTTGACATCAAGGGTGGCTGTCTTTCTAGAAGATACGTTATAGCTCAAACAGGAGTGATGAGCTTGAGGCAGGAATTACTAGGTGAGGTTTTATGGCTGGTGCTATGCAGGAGGTCAGACAAGATGATCATAATGGTCCCTTCTGGCCTTAAAAAAGTATGAATAAGTTATTCCCTTCTTAATAACTTGTACCACTATCATTCTAATTAAAGGTTTACAAGCTATAACTACATTGTTTTGCTAAACGGCACACCCAGGCTCCTTTAAACAACCAGGAGAATGTTCTACACAATACAGGACATGTTTATTTAAATGTATTTAATGGCCCACAGTGTAGCTCTAGCACATAGGGCTAGGTTGGCAAAACAATTCCAAGTACTCAGCACCCACAATTGGGCCTAGATTTGAAAAGAACTCAGCTCTTTGTGCCGAATTTTCCAGAGGACTCGGCCTGTTGAATGTTGAGGTCTTTAGAAAATCTGGGACCTAAACAGAAGCGGAGCGCTTTTCAAAACCGAGTCTATCTAGACACTCGGCATGACGTCAGTGGACCCATGCTGGTTTGCATCAGCTGAGGCTCTGGCCCTTATTTTTCACTTCCCCCTTTATTTAGTTATTCAAACTTGAATGCTATTTAGAATCAAAATGTCACACTCACTGATGTGCACCAGGCCTGTACTGTTTAAGAAATCTTTACCAGAAAACGATGATCCATTGTTCCGAAGAGGTCATGCATAAACTTGGCATTTGTTCCATTAATTCTCTTACACTCTGCCAGTCACCCAAGGCTAACTAAAAAGTCTGTAGTCAAAACTAAAGGAGGCTGTTTTGCTGGCCATGAAGTGGTGAGTTTTAGAGCAGGACAGGGGGCGGAGAGCATACAGAAGGACCAAACGAAGCACTGGAATGGATCAGGAGCCCAGCGGCATCCCGAAATGGACTTTCTAATCGTTGGAGTCGTTTGAGTAATAGCAGCCCTGCCTGTGTCAGAGGGAAGTCACAGCTTTTGGGATATAACTACACTTTCCCTCAAAACATTCCTTGGCTTGGCAACGGAGCATTAAGGCCTGTCTCACAGCTTCTCACCCATAGGACCTTGCCGGAGGGTGGGAAATGTGTGGATGGAGAGCTCTGTGGAATGTATTTATCTGGGGGAGTACTTCATGCACCTGAATACTACTAATGCACTCGGGACAGTCGCGCTGGGTAATCTCGCCCCTGATTTTCTTCATCTGCACTGAGATGGTTTCAACTCCTTTTAAAGGCCAGCTATTTTTTGCCAGTGCCCTTTGCAAATGCTGCCCTGAGGTGACCTTGTTTATCAAATTTCAGTTCAAAACAAGTTTTGCTGAAGTCTAAAAAATGTCAGAGTAAATAGACTGAATCTTCCTTCTGCGAGTCTCCTCTCTCCACCAGTGTGACACTCTGTGGACAGCAGTGGACTCTCTCCTGAGCCACACGACTAAAATTCTCATTCTCAGCCTCAAATATCAGGATTGGGTCCACTCCTTCAAGCGCTCTTTCCAGGATCAGGCCTGACATCAGAACTCCTTTCTGTGCCATGCGTAGCCTTGGAATATCGCTGTCTAGCTAGCTGTCCGGGTATTTCCTTACCTGGAAGAGTCTAGACCACATCCGGGATGACTCACTTGTCGTTCGATTGGAAAAGCGAGCTATGTTTTCTAGCGCAGGTGGCTTGTGATCCCAAGTTGGAGGTGAAGGAAGGTCTCGCAGTTAAGGCCCTGCACTGGAACTCAGGAGTTCTGGGTTCGATTCCCAGAGACTTGCCACCGTAGCCTGTGGTCAAACAGGGTCTGCAGAGTCCCAGGCTAGCTCCCAAAACACTAGACCATCCTTAATGTCATAGAACTTCACTGTTGTAGGCTTCTGCATGTGGATGCTTGCGTCCATGCACAGCCAAAGGTCCATCCATGGGGTTCTCAAAGCCTCGGATCCTATAAGATCCTTACAGTGTGTGTGGCGGGGGAGGCTGTACGTAGCTAATTCAATAGCTTTAAAGTTTGGAACGCTTTGCACTCACGTACCTCTCTTTACGTGCTCACTTGTATGCCAGCTCCCAGCTGAGCCCTGGGCCTGTGAAGGGGTGTGTGAGGAAGCCCTTTACACTCCTGCATGGGCTATTCATATTGCAGGTTGCAGCACATGGTGAGAGCAGCCTCCTGGGGTTGCTACTCCTACTTCTACAGAAGTGGGCAGGGAATGGGCATGCAGGGCTGGGGGTGGACGACACCTTGGCTCCACTCCCCCTCAAAGCACCAGCCAGAACGCCAGTGCTCGCATGGAGGGAGAAATGATCGGCACCATGGAAAGGCAGGCCTAGATTCCTTCCTGCATGGAGTGAGGGGGAAGCAGGGATCAGACTGTGGCTCTTTGCGTTATATCTCAGGCCCTGCCTAGCTCCTGAGGCAGGGCAGTTACATGCTGCCCCTAACAGAGGGAAATTGTAAGGGCCCCACAATGGTTCTGAACAGCAGGCGCATGAAAATGGGGGCTTCAAATGGAGACTGTTTTGCCACCTGACCTTTAGCAGCCTCTTCCCTGCCCCTAGTGTAAGACTCCATAGCAGTCCCTGAATTGCTGGGTACAGCTCAGACCAATGTGTCTTTCTTTTAACTATCTTAAACAAAAATTAACAAAACTTTTTTTAAAAAATCCATTCTCTCCAATTTGGGAAATCCCAGCAGGGTTTTAAATCACGTCCACTGCTGAGGAATTCCCAAAGGAACCACCTGATAGCAAGGAACCGTATCCATGTACTAACAATATCTTCCTGCCCTAAATCCTTCCAGCAGCTCCCTGCCAATGGAGCCTTCCATATATTCCATCCATTTCCCTGTAACAGCTACCCTGGTCGTCTGGGTGAACCCAGTTCATTTTGAGGAGCAGTCAGGTGCTGCTGCTTTTTATTTCCATTGATAATATCTCCCTCGAAAGCTTGCTTTGCTTCAGCGGTAGTTTCACAGGGATATTAATTCACCCAGTGCCTACTTAGCATCTCCCTTCTACAGCTTAGCCCCTAGAGTGTCTGTGGCAATCAGTGAAGCCAACATTGCTCTGTGCTATGTTTTTGCTTCCTTGGGCTGAAGACCGTACGTGCTACCCTGCCTTATACTTACTCAAACAGCTCTCCTATTAACTTCCATGAGAGCTTTGTCTACATTAAGGCTGAGTGAGATGTGAGGGCCTTGTCATCCCCGATGTGAAAACCCAAGGACCGGGGAATCTTTGCAAGGTCCTCTTCAGTGACTAGACCTTTATAAGGATCCCTAGAATAGCTACAGTTACATTTAATAGGCTGTAGAAGGGTTATAAATCCTCCTGCTTGAGGGCACAAGGCAACCACTGACCAATGGAGGTCAGGAAGAAACTTCACTTATTAGACACTGTGGGATGTGTTGCCACTGGTAGTGGACATTGTCAAACAGAATCTGGGTGAGATGAGCCAGTGGGGTTGTCTATTACTATGGCAATTCCCGTGTTTCTCTCTGATTTTACATAGTCCTTATGCAGTCCCAAGGGGGCTCTGTTCCATGCATGACATTCTGTGACACCATCCAGTATCACAAATGAGGCACTAATAAGAGTAGTGGCTCAGCCAACATGTCATGGCAACATGGATGTAGTCCAGTCCCTTGATGAAGCCAGCACTGCAATCAGTGCCACGAAGAACTGCAGAGCTCCCGGATCTGGAGGCATTCCTGCAGAAATATTCAAGTATGGAGGTGAGAACCTGCTGAGGCAACTGCATGGACTATTTCTCAATACATGGAGTACTGAAGATGTACTGCAAGACTTCAAAGACACCACCATTGTCACCATAGGCAAGAGGAAAGTTACCACAGCTGGACTTTTAACCTATCTCAGTATTTCGTTACTCGCTGTCGCCGGAAACGTTCTGACTAGAGTACCATTTGATCATGTGCTATGCAACATCGCTAATCGTGTGCTGCTGGAGTGGCAATGCAGTTTTAGGTCAATGCGAGGAATGGCAGACATGATATTGGTAGCCCACCAGAGGCAGGAGAAATGCAGAGAACAGCAACAGGATCTTTACACTGCCTTTTTGACCTGGCTAAAGCATCTGACACCCTTGGCAATTATTACATAAGGTTGGTTGTCCAGAAAAATTCATCAATGTTCTGAGACTATTTCATGATGGAATGCTCAAGTCGAGTCAGCATACATGTTCTGTTGGATGCATTTCCTATCATTAATGGTATTAAGCAGGGCTGCATAATTTAGCCACTCACGTTTAAGCTATCCGTGATGATGCTACAAGAGACCTGAATGCTGGGATCAGGATACGTTTCCAATCCTCTGGAAAATTATTTAATCTGAGCAGGCTGTGATCTTCCACAAAGCTCTTCAAGGCAATTGTTGATGGGCTGCTATATACCAGTGTTTGTGCTCGAGGCACATACTCTGGGAAGATAGACAAGTGATTATGGACAGATTCGCAGACTCTGCAGAAAGGTACGGGCTGACAATCAATCTGAAAAAGACAGAGGTCATGTATCAACCTACGCCAGGGACACCCTCCAGGAAAGCAAAAGTCACCATCAGCAACCCACATCTGAGTGCTGTCACAGACTTCGGCTATCTCAGTAGTATATTGTCCAATGGTGTTACTGTAGGCAAGGAGCTGAAACAGCATATCAACAAAGCCAGTTCATAGTTTGGCAGACTATCAGGCAGAATCTGGCAGCATCATGGCATTAAGCTTCAAACCCAGTTGAAAGTTAAAGTTAAAGAGGTAGTGCTGTCCAACTTGTTGTATGGGTATGAGACCTGGACCTGCTACAGGCATCACATTAAACTTCTAGATAAGTTTCATTTAGGACATCTGCATGCCATGCTCTGCGTCAAATGGCAGGATAAAATTACCATTGACGAGGTTCTGGCATGTGGTAAGCATGGCTTCAGTCCCTGTGAAGCAAGTACATAGAATCATAGAATATGGTTTCTGTGGTTTCTAAGGACCTGGGGATTACAGCGGACGAGAAGCTGGATATGAGTCAGCAGTGTGCCCTTGTTGCCAAGAAGGCCAATGGCATATTAGTAGGAGCATTGCCAGCAGATCGAGGGAAGCAATTATTCCCCTCTATTCGGTACTGGTGAGGCCACACCTGGAGTAGTGTGTCCAGTTTTGGTCCCCTCACTATAGAAGGGATGTGGACAAATTGGAGAGAGTCCGGCGGAGGGCAACAAAAATGATTAGGGGGATGGGGCACATGACTTACAAGGAGGGGCTGAGGGAACTGGGGTTATTTAGTCTGCAGAAGAGAAGAGAGGTGGGATTTGATAGTAGCCTTCAACTACCTGAAGGGGGTTCCAAAGAGGATGGAGCTCGGCTGTTCTCAGTGGTGGCAAATGACAGAACAAGGAGCAATGGTCTCAAGTTGCAGTGGGGGAGGTCTAGGTTGGATATTAGGAAAAACTTTTTCACTAGGAGGGTGGTAAAGCACTGGAATGGGTTCCCTAGGGAGGTGGTGGAATCTCCATCCTTGGAGGTTTTTAAGGCCCGGTTTGACAAAGCCCTGGCTGGGATGATTTAGTTGGGATTAGTCCTGCTTTGAGCAGGGGGTTGGACTAGATGACCTCCTGAGGTCTCTTCCAACCCTAATCTTCTATGATTTATGATTCTATGTACTTGCTCTACAGGGACTGAAGCCAGGCTTATCACATCACAGTTACATTGGGCCGGTCATGTGTTCAGGATGGACGACACCAGAATATTAAAGCAGTTGCTGGATGGCAAACCGAAAGTGGGCAAACCGGATGTGAAGCGGCCAGAAGCAATGCTCCAAGGACACACTGAAGCATACCATGAACCAGTGCACCGTTGATGTTGACAGCTGGGAGTCATCAGCAACAGGTCGATCAGGCTGGCAAGCAGTAGTCAGCGATGGGGTTACCCCGTTTGAGATCAGCTGCCCTATGGATCTTCAGACACGGAGTCTGGGTTGTAAACAGCATCAGACTCAGCAGGCACTGACTGCAATCCCTTCCTCAGCATCGAGCTACCCATGCACTTCATACACAGAGGACTGCCACTCCCACGTCAGTCTTTTTAGCCACTACTGTCCTCCCAAGACGTAAAACCGCCGTCGGCGTCATCTTCGGTCACAAACGACAAGAACAACTTAATCCTCCAGGAGACCAAAAGGGACTCTGTTCCACACATGCCATCCTCTGATTCAAGGAGTTCATTTAAATGCCAGACCAGAGGAGAACGCTTCTCTGAGGTTACATTGACACTATGAGCTGAGGTGTGCCTTCCCCTGCCCATGTACACATACTCATGCAGCGCGCATTAACCTAGCACAAGTATAAATAGTAATGTCGCTGCAGTAGCACATAGAGCAGCAGCATAGGCATGGCTGAGCTGAAATTAATAGGCAGCAGGTTTAAAACAAACAAAAGGAAGTATTTCTTCACACAACGCACAGTCAACCTGTGGAACTCCTTGCCAGAGGATGTTGTGAAGGCCAACACCATAACAGGGTTCAAAAAAGAACTAGATAAGTTCATGGAGGATAGGTCCATTCATGGCTATTAGCCAGGATGGGCAGGGATGGTGTCCCTAGCCTCTGTTTGCCAGAAGCTGGGGATGGGCGACAGGGGATGGATCACTTGGGGATTACCTGTTCTGTTCATTCCCTCTGGGACACCTGGCACCGGCCACTGTTGGAAGACAGGATACTGGGCTAGATGGACCTTTGGACTGACCCAGTATGGCCGTTCTTATGAGCTGTTTCAGATGGGCTTGCATTGAGCATGGCTCAGCCTTGCCTTGATGCCTCTACCTCTGCTACTGCGGCTACACGGCTATTTATACTTGCACTAGCTTGATGAGAGCTAGCGTTACTATGTGTACATGAGCAAGGGAGTCACACCCCTTGCTCATAGTGTAGGTGTTACCTGAGTGTTGTGACCTATGGTAACTTGTACACGCCTTCCTATGCAGGAAATGAGACCCCAGGTAAAAGAATAACATCTTTCTGCAGACACATAGCTCATGGGTTGCAGAGCAACTCGATTCCAGCACTGACTATCAGGCAAGTTTGCAGACAAACCAGAAAGAGAGCCAGGTACACCAGAAACATCGCCCGATGCCCTGGTAGCCAAAGGAGAGGGGAAGTTTTACATACTCTAGTGACTGTGAAAGATGCCTGGTGGGGGTCAACAGCCTCCAAATCAGAGACATGATGTGAAGAGAGAGGCAGGAGGGTGGAGCCGCACCATTCCGACCACAACTGTACACACTGACGCCCATTGTAGCACCTTTATTCCTAGCTCACCTTCTCTGTTATGCCACTAATACCAATATTCGTGTCTTATAACAGTGACCTCCCAAGACTCTTTAACTGGCCGGTGTACGAGTCCTGTTTCTGAAGTGACAGTAACCCGGACAAGCTGCTAGTCTCTATTCAGAATCGCTCTGACGGTTACATGCAGCATTTGCTAGGGCGGAGCAGTGCAATGGAAGAGACTCAGGTAGATACAGCATGTTAGTGAGAACTCCCCTGTGTACCACCTTGTAGAGGGGTGGACTCACCCCCGTGGCGCCTCCTGCTGGTCATCTGGGGAATCAGCTCAATCCAGCTTCCTGGAGCACCCCCTGCAGGCCGATGATCTGCCTGTCCTCTGGCCCCCGTGTCCCTCCCAGACTGCGGTGCCCTTGTATCTGGGGTGCTGCCCCCTGGCAGTACACCCCTCAGTACTAGGTCTCCCCTCCCCAGGGAACCCCCACCCACTATCCCTACCTCGCCTCAGAATAAGGCTACTGCCAGTCACCAACTAGCCCCCGCTCCCTGGGGCAGACTGCAGTATAGGCCACTCATCACAGGCAAGGGTGGGTTTGAACCTGCTGCCCTGGCCTACCCATGGGTTGCCCTCTGCAACCCCCAGTACCCCTTGGCCTAATGCTAGGCCACAGCCTGGGACTTTCCAGGCTGGAACTCCCCAGCTCCTCAGCCTTTCCCCAGCCCTGCTCCACTCAGGTACCCTACCTCTAGATCCCTGCAGCCAGGCCCTTCTCGCTTTCTGAAGGCAGAGAGAGACTGCTGAGCTCCTGGCTCCCAGCCTTTTTATACAGGCCAGCTGGGGCCTGATTGGGACATGGCCACAGCTGAGCCCACTTTCCCCAATCAGCCCAGGCTTTTCCTTTGCCCCAGCCCTGCTCCCTGGCTGTTTTAAGCCCCTTTAGGGCAGGAGCGGGGTAACCATCCCGCTACGCACCTATAGAAGAGGCTGTTCAAAAGAGAACAAATATAACTTGTGGACTGACAAACTATTAGAACTGCAATCCATGCAATCCACATCTTGAATACTGCGTGCAGATCTGTTCACCCATCTCAAAAAAGATAGACTGGAATTGGAAAAGGTTCAGAAAAGGGTAATTGAAATGATTAAGGGTATGGAATGGTTGGCGTATGAGGAGAGATTAAAAAGACTGGGACTGTTCAGCTTGGAAAAGAGATGACTAAGGGGATATATGATTGAGGTCTATAAAAACATGACGGGTGTGGAGAAAGTAAATAAGGAAGTGTTATTTACTCCTTCTCATAACACAAGAACTAGGGGTCACCAAATGAAATTAATAGGCAGCAGGTTTAAAACAAACAAAAGGAAGTATTTCTTCACACAGTGCACAGTCCACCTGTGGAACTCTTGCCAGAGGATGTTGTGAAGGCAAAACTATAACAGGGTTCAAGAAAGAACTAGATAAGTTCATGGAGGATAGGTCCATCAATGACTGTTAGCCAGGTGGTCAGGGATGGTATCCCTAGCCTCTGTTTGCCATCTGATAAGACTCATGGAATGTGGTTATTATAGATGAACACATCGGAAGCTCTTTCTACACCACTGCAAGGAGAAGTGAGTTACCCAATGTAGCCTTATTACTATTCTCATTGAAGCAAAGGGAGAGATGTGGGCCAGTGGTGGAAATATCGTCATGTCACTGATTATAGATACTGTGATGAGGTAGTGACCTGAGTATTGGATATGTGTTTACTCCTCTGACTTCTCTGCTGGTCTCCCAGCCAGCTGACCAACTGAGCTACTGGCTTAGAGATGTGTGGGTTTGGAGGGGCAGGTTGCCATCTGTCTACAGTTGGTTCTGGTATGTTTTGTATTTATGCTACCACAGGAACAATTAGAAATATAATTACCACATACCCTCCTACCTGCCCCCCAAACAACCTCATATGCTAGCCAGCAACATCCCAGGTACTCCGTTCTAGAGCCATTAAAACCTGCCAGTTCTGTGGGAGGGATGTTCTGATTTGCAAGAACTCAATGTGATCCAGTAGTATTCACCATGCAGGGCAAATCCCAGAATTTGTAACTCGGTGTCTAGTTTGCGAAAGATCCTCTTTCATCTCTTCTTGTCTGACCATTCCCCTGCCTGTCCTTCCATGCACTCTACAGTACCTGCTCGTTCACTGTCCTTAGGAGATCTCGCTTCTAGTACCAGGGAGAAACACTGGGCTTGTGATGCTGCTGCATGCAAGCCTCTCCACTCCCCAGCTGTGCAACTCCTATTGCAATCAGAGTGTGAGTGTGCTGGCTGCATAGTGCAAAGTCACGCTAGTTCTCTTCTGCTTTATTCCTTTCCTCAAGATCCAAATCTCTGAGGAGTGGCTTCCCCCCTGCCCTTGTGCCAGCCCTACTCCCTGTTCTGGCACATCAAGATGTGAAGCACTGCTAATTAGTGTGTTAGAGTCTAACTGCAGGATCTATATGCCAGTCCTGGAGGGGAATCAGCTTACTTGGTCTTGCTGACACTTATTATTACCTTTGTTTTTAATATATCTCTTTGCAGGCTCAGAATACAGTGGCAATATGATGGTAGCACGTTCCTGGTTGCAGTGATTTTTCTGCCTGTACGGAGAGCCTGGAAAATGAAGGATTACTGAAGCTGTGCTCTGTAGAACTTAAACTCTGCGAAGTCTAGGAAGCCCCCCTCTCTTCTTCCACATGGCTTCATTTTAAATGATCACCCTATCAGAGCTAAACCTTTCTTTGCTAAACAAGTTCGCTCCTTTTAGCTTTCATGCTATATATGCAGGTTTAAAGCTATGGTGGTTCGTATTAAAACTCTTTTAGCTTTTCCTCTTTAAGGGGATTGGTTAAGCAGGCAGTGCTTCTCACTACTTTACTGTCTCTTTATACTAAAGACTACCAGAAAATTATTTTAGGACTTCAAAGGCAGATTCATTTCTGGAAGGTGGGGCCTCTGTGTTTTCCCATCCATGACCACAAATAGGGAATGTTACAGCTATTCGGAAACAAACTGTTGCTATGTTCACTTCCACAGAGCTATAATACAGTGAAAGACGTCCTGCTGACAAGAGTGGCTGAAGAACAGCACGCCAAACGCATTCAAGGCAAGGAGGGAAGAAATGTGAGCCAATATTTCATCCAGGTTCCTAAATCATTGCATGTTGGCAGCGGCATCAGCAACACAAAATGAAGAGAGCACACAGAGACCTGAAATCAGTAGCAGCTTTAGGGCATTGCAAGTGATTTAAATAGCCTCCTTTCATCAAATTCCAACTATTTATGCAAGTCAGTATTGTTTAACTTAACAGTTCAGAAGTAACAGCTTTTTATTTATGGTTGCACAGTCTTTTTCAGAGAGAGAGAGAGAGAGAGAGAGAGAGAGAGACAGGCAACGCTGAATATTCTCTGCTAAAGGCTCCCTTATCTCTGCAGAGCAGCCGTATTCAGAAGCAGAAGCACTCCGTCTGTATTATAAGCTTGATCTTAGCTGCAGAGGAGCAGCAGGCAATACACTCCAAGCCTCTAGAGAGCAGGGGCAATCAGACTGGGAAAACAAAACAAAACAAATAAGGCTACCTACATAAACAGCCCCTCTCCTAGCTAGTCTTTTCTTCGATCAATGTTCTTTGAAAATGACGCTCGATCAACTGCAAATCAGACCCCTTCAGTAACCCTGATTCTTCAAGCCATTAGAGCAGTCGGCTTGTAAGTCGAATCATGGGTGGCTTTAGGTAGCTAACGTTTCAAGGATTTGGTGGCTTTGACGCCTGTTTACTTTCCTTATAATGAAGATCACTTTTATTATCTCACCTCCATGTGTTCTGCAGGAGATTTAATGTTCCACAACCCAATTCATCAGTCCTGGAGAAGCATAATATGGCTGAATGCTGGTCCAGTGAAAGATATCACCTCACCCACCTTGTCTCTGCTCTTACAAACAGCCACAAGAAGGGCTATGTTCTGGCATATCCCCTCTAATTTATCTAGGGATTTACACGGCCTTCATCACCATAGTTACCTCAATGCTCTCATTCGTGGATTTAACCTCATCAATGGATTTTATCCTCATGACATTCCTGTGAGGTAGGGAAATATCCCCCTTGTACTGATGTGGAACTAGGGCACACAGCAGATTAAGTGACTTGCCCAAGGTCTCACGGGAATTCTGTGCCAGAACCAGGAAGTGAGCCCAGGTCCACTGGGTCCCAGCCTGCTATAATCACAAGGCCATTCTTCCTTTCCTACCTCAAGGCCTTAAATGGGAGTTAAGTCATGCATAGCACTTGTGCTGGCCCTCAACACTAGGGTGAATTTCATCCTAAATGAGTACTATACCTAATCTGGTATATTTGGACCTATACCATATGAACATTCATTTTCATTTTGTAACTCTTCCAAAAAACATTTGACCTTTACAATTAGATTACAATTATGTTCATATTGCTACATAAATTAGGGTATTATACACACCAGTCTGGTGTCTGCTGAACAGTTGGATGCCAATTCCCACTGTTGATTTTCTTTAAAATTGTGCATTGCCCTAAAATACACCGTCTATTAAAATAAAGGTCTAGACATTAACGTTTCGGGTATTGCACATCAGATCAGTTTTGTTTGTAGGTAGGGTTACGATACATCTGGGTTTTCCCGGGAATGACTCTTTTTTGGTCGTCCGATTTCCGTCCGGGCAGATTTTGGAACTATGAGTAAATATCCGTGATAGGGTATTGCTGCCCTTCTGTGCTGCCTTCAGAGCTGGGAGGCTGGAAAGCTGCAGCAGTTGGTTAGTCGCCCAGCTCTGAAGGCAGTGCCGCCACCAGCAGCAGCGCAGAAGTAAGAGTGCCATAATATACGATTCCCACCCTTACTTCTTCATTGCTGCTGGTGCCGGCACTGCCTTCAGATCTAGGCAGCCGGAGAGCAGAAGCTGCTCTTCCCCGCTTCCCCTCCCCTCCAGCTTCCCCTCCCTGTAGCAGTGTGCTCTAGTTGGGAACTCGAAATATGGAATTTGTAGGAATAATATGGACATTCACATCAGATCGGTTTTGTTGGTATGGACATTGCTACTGCATTTCTAATACTTATTCATCAACGCTAACACCTGCCGGCGGGAGCTATTTGCAGAGCACAAGAAGACATTTTATCAGTCCTACAAAACACAGGGAGTATGCTGGGTAGTCTTGAGCGCCATCTTCTACCAGCACCTTATCTATTAACTATATACAGTAACCCTTCTGCCCGTCTGAGTTGGCAGCAACAAGGGCCGGGTTCAGTATCTAGGGGTTCCGTTTCAATAACACAATGCAAAACCGGCTCGAGCCCCCACCCAGTGACCTGGGACAATTACATACCACCCCCCGGGCGCCTCTAAGAGACAATAGTTCCCCTCTCGCAAGCACAGAGTCTGAGTATAGCAAAATCCTTTTAATAAAGGAGGGAAACAATGCGGCATTATGTTGGGGAAACACCACAAACAGGATTCATAACACAAACCATGAGCAAAAGACCCCCCCCCCCCAGTAAGTTTGGCAGTGTCCTTTTTTCCTCAGGGTCTTAAGTCCAGCAACCCAAAAAATCACCCAAAGTCCCAAAAGTCCAACACCCGAAAAGTCTCTTGAGTCCAGCAACCCAAAAGTCTCTGTCCCTGGTCAGTGCAGCCCCAGAGTTCAAAAGTTTATCTGCAAAGTTTTACCTCCCAGCCCAGGGTGGAGGGAGCACAGCGGTGTTAAGGGGCACCTTATGTAGTCCGAGGCCAACTGCCCCCGCCTCTCCATGGGGTTCTGCTACAGCCTTCACCGCAAGCCACTCCACCAGCCGCTCCGCTCCTCCAGCCATCCCGTGACCCGCTCCAGTCGTCCCACAAACTGCTCCACTCCGCCAGCCGCTCTGCTCCCGTCATCCCGCAAACTGCTCTGCTCCAACAGCTGTCCCACGAGCCGCTCCAGCTGTCCCGCCAGCTGCTCAGCAACATATCTTCAGGACCCACCCAGAACTCAGTAATTTTAGCTCTTTAGTGATTTCAGCTTGTAGTAGGGGAGCCTCAGTGCTGGTGCCCAAAGTGCATTCAGCTCAGCAGCCTGTAACTAGACTCCAAATGGAATTAAAATTAGCTCTGATATTCCACAGGAGGGAGAGAAAGAGGGCAATGGTGCAATTGGTATTTCAGGCCTTCAAAAGGGGGCCCATCAGGCACAAATACCTATCCCCAGCCTCTCTCTCAATTCACTGGGTTTTGGAACCCATGTCCCTTGTCTAGCGAGTGCTACTTAGTTGATGGTGAGTCCCTCTGTCATAAGACAGTTTCATTGTCCTTGATTCACATAATCAGAGTAACAACATTTTATTCTTTCTGCCCCAATAACAGAGAGACTGGGGATCCCACAGCAGCCAAAGTGACCATTTGGGCTCATGCTAGGCGGGGTGGGTGTGCCTATGCAAACAAGATCAGCCCCTGAAGTTCTTTTCCACAACTCACCACAATTCACCACCAGATGTCAGGGTAGAGCTCATCCTGACTCTGCTTACATACATATATACGGACACAAAGCCCTCCTATAAAAATCCTAGCACCTGGGGGACCTATTAAGTTATCAAAGACACTGTTATATCTTTAAAAGAGATGAATGGCCTTCTCTTTGAATTACAGCTGCTCTGCTGGTGTCATTCTGCCAACCATACTCACACAAAGATTAACACTTTATTGAAATCAATAGGACAGCTCACTTGGTTAGTTACTACTCCATGAGATATGGTGGCTGAATCTGGGCTATAATGTGGTCAGACCCTTGCAATTGGCTTGCGAGAGAGCCTTGACCTGGCTTTTTGGGAAAATGCCTCCATATCTAAGTGAATCTTGCAGTATGTTCCAGTTCTGGAAAACTATGGGTGTAGGCCAGCCCTGGAGACAGTTCAGCCCCGGAAGTGACTCTGTTAGATGTACAGAGTAGATACCACTGGGTACAAAATAGTAACAAATATATCCCACAAAGGTTCAATGAAATATTAATATGATCTCATGCCAGGGTACAGAGCAACCTCCAGTGAATTACTAACAGTGAGGTGAATTGTCATTGTGTTGCATAGGGATTTTTGTTCATAGGGTTTGCATGGAATGCTGAAGGACAGGCCTGAACCAAGTCTACACAGACATCTGGGTGTCAATCCCAACCCTACCACAGCTTAGAACATAAGAACAGCCCTACTGGGTCAGACCAAGGGTCCATCTAGCTCAGTATCCTGTCTGCTGACAGGGGCCAATGCCAGGTGCCCCAGAGGGAATGAACAGAACAGGTAATCATCAAGTGATCCATCCCCTGTCGCTCATTCCCAGCTTCTGGCAAACAGAGGCAAGGGACACCATTCCTGCCCATCCTGGCTAATTGCCATTGATGGACCTATCCTCCATGAATTTATCTAATTCTTTTTTAAACCCTGTTATGGTCTTGGCCTTCACAACATTCTCTGGCAAGGAGTTCCACAGGTTGACTGTGTGTTGTGTGAAGAAATACTTTTATTTGTTTTAAACCTGCTGCCTATTGTGTGAACTTAGACAAGTCACTCTCCTTTTCTGTGCCATTCCCCAACTGTAAAGTGTGGCTAATAATTCTTCCATACTTCACAATGATGTTGCGACAGACTTTTGGCACAGTCTCTTGCCAAAGACTACTCAAGTAGGCACCTCAAGGTTCCATAGAAGGTCCCATGTTAATATAGCTATTATAATCTCTGGTGAGCAGAGAAGCAGGAAAAATTGCAGATGACACAAAGTTATTTTGGTTAGTCAGGACTGAGAGGACTTTGAGGAACTTCAAAGGAAGTAACCAAGCTGGATGACTGGGCAATATGATGACAAATTAAGTTTAATGTTACTAAAAGCAAGTATAGTGGAAGGGAAAAAAATAAACTATTCATACAACTTACAGGTCTCTAAATTAACTGTATCACTTTAGGAAAGGGATCTGGGCATCACTATGGACAATGCAATGGAGACCTCTTCTCAGCATGCAGCTGTGATCAAAAAAGCAAGCAAAATGTTAGATTGCATGAAGAATGTTATGGATAATACTATGGAAAATATTGTATAAATCAATGGTGCGGCCCCATCTAGAATAAATTTTGAAGCACTTTGAGGAGAGGAAAGTGATCAGGAACAGTCAGCATGGATTCACCAAGGGCAAGTCATGCCTGACCAACCTGATTGCCTTCTATGAGGAGATAACTGGCTCTGTGGATGAGGGGAAAGTAGTGGATCTGACATACCTTGACTTTAGCAAAGCTTTTGTTACAGTCTCTCACAGTATTCTTGCCAGCAAGTTAAAGAAGTATGGGCTGGATGAATGGACTATAAGGTGGATAGAAAGCTGGCTAGATCATCAGGCTCAACGGGTAGTGATCAATGGCTTCATGTCTAGTTGGCAGTCGGTATGAAGCGGAGTGCCCCAAGGGTCAGTCCTGGGGCTGGTTTTGTTCAATATCTTCATTAATGATCTGGAGAATGGCATGGACTGCACCCTCAGCAAGTTTGCAGATGACACTAAACTGGGAGGAGTGGTAGATATGCTGGAGGTAGGGATAGGATACAGAGAGACCTAGACAAATTAGAGGATTAGGCCAAAAGAAATCTGATGCGGTTCAACAAGGACAAGTGCAGAGTCCTGCACTTAGGACGGAAGAATCCCATGCACTGCTACAGATTAGGGACCAAGTGGCTAGGCAGCAGTTCTTCAGAAAAAGACCTAGGGGTTACGATGGATGAGAAGCTCTATATGAGTCAACAGTGTGCCCTTGTTGCCAAGAAGGCTAATGGCATTTTTGGCTGTATAAGTAAGGGCATTGCCAGCAGATTGAGGGACGTGATCATTCCCCTCTATTCGGCATTGGTGAGGCCTCATCTGGAGTACTGTGTCCAGTTTTGGGCCCCACACTACAAGAAGGCCATGGAAAAATTGGAAAGAGTCCAGCAGAGGGCAACAAAAATGATTAAGGAGCTGGAGCACATGACTTATGAGGAGAGGCTGAGGGAACTGGGATTGTCTAGTCTGCAGAAGAGAAGAATGAGGGGGGATTTGATAGCTGCTTTCAACTACCTGAAAGGGGGTTCCAAAGAGGATGGAGCTCGGCTGTTCTCAGTGGTACCAGATGACAGAACAAGGAACAATGGTCTCAAGTTGCAATGGGGGAGGTTTAGGTTGGATATTAGTAAACACTATTTCACTAGAAAATAACAGGAGTACTTGTGGCACCTTAGAGACTAACAAATTTATTAGAGCATAAGCTTTCGTGGGCTACAACCCACTTCTTCGGATTTCACTAGGAGGGTGGTGAAGCACTGGAATGGGTTACCTAGGGACGTGGTGGAATCTCCTTCCTTAGAGGTTTTAAAGGTCAGGCTTGACAAAGCCCTGTTTGGGATGATTTAGTTAGGGTTGGTCCTGCTTTGAGCAGAGGGTTGGACTAGATACCTCCTGAGGTCCCTTCCAACCCTGACATTCTATGATTCTATGAATGCTGTGTAGTACTGGTAACAACATCTTTAAAAGGATATTGCAGAAGTAGAGGGGATTCAGAGAAGGGTGACAAATGATTAGGGGCCTGGAAAAACTCCCCTCCTAAGAGAGATTGAAAATATTGGGATTGCTTTCCTTAGAAAGGAGACAGATACAAGGGCATACGGTGAACATATATTAAAAATGACAGTCCTATAGAAGGTAGATTGGGAGCTTCTGTTCTCCCTGTCTTGCAACACAAGAGCAGAGTAAGTGGGAGAAGGGGCGGGGCAGGGTTGTTCGGTTTTGTGGGAATAGAAAGTTGGCAACCCTATTGCAGAAGCAAGAGATGCAACCCTTCCATCGCTCTTAGAGAAGAAGCACAAAGAATCAGGGCCCACTGGTCCCAAGGTGTGGCACTCAGCCCTGAGGAGTCAGGGATAAACCTCCTTTGGGGACCTGGAGCTCTCCAGGAGAAGGCGATACAAAAGGATCAGAATCTGGCCCATTGGGTTGCCGATGTTGTGCAGGCGTGTGGTGTTGTTAATCTGCGTTGCTGCGGTGTCACACTGGAGATTGTGACAGGACAGCGGTGTAAAGGAAAGAGGTCTGTATATGGGTGAAGAGTTCATTAAGAGATGGTGCTCAAGAATATGTATCAATATTTTGGGGTGTTATAGGGCCGGTGCAGGGCCTGCTCTTGTAACTGGCTCTCTGGCCTTTGTGAGAGCCACAGCTGGGGTCCCACAGACCTGCATGAGCCTACTGAATATTACTAGCCTAGAAGGCCTTTCCCTTTCAAAAACAGAGGCGGGCTTAAAATTGCTCTGTCTTGGTAACAAAGAAATGCTCCCCCAGGCCTGAATCCCCAAACCACAGAAGTCAGTGGAAAGACTTTCAGTAACCTTAGTGGGCTTTGGATCAGGCCCTGAGACATCCCAGCTGCTGTACATTTTGTTTGCTATTACTGCAAGGGAACAGCTTTCTGCAGGGAAGAATGATTGAAAACGTCAAAGGAGAGAGCCATCTGTTTTGTCCTCTGTAAATAGCACAGTGCTGGAGACCGGTCATTGTGTGTGTAGAAAGAGGGTTCTTTTTTCCCTTTTTTTGAAAGGAAAGGAAATTCAGAGCCTTGCTCCTGGAAACATACACAGATTTTGCTCTTTAGTTCATGGTGAACGTAGTGAGGAATTAAGCAAATCTGGTGGAAAGCACTTTGCTGCTGATGGGGAGTGGCAATTTCACTGTCATGATTCTTAAATACCTTTATTGCCAAAATGAATCTTTAGACCAGGTTATTAAGCACTGGGGTGGAATCTCAAACACAACCTCCATCAAGGGTTTCCGTGTGTATTTTTCTCTTGCCCCAATTCTCATAACAACACCCACTGAGCTAGGCTAGCTCCTTCTTCGCTGATGTGCTCCGTGCAACAATGAAGGGGTAGATTCACAAAGGGGCCTTCGCCGCTGCAAAGCTCACTGATGCAACACCAAATGTTTAGACGCCCCGTCGCCTCGTGGAATCGGCAACCCCGAGTTAGGTGCAAGGCCTGGGCTGGGTGAGGCCCGTTTTGTGAATGGGATTCACAAAAGCCAGCAAGCGAAGTGGGGAACTGCCAAATTAGCCAGTAGGAAATGCTGAGGGGAGGGCTGTGTCCAAAACCCCACCCCTCAAAGGGAATGAGCTATCTCCCTCCGGGCTAGAGGGAGGTGTCTGTCTCCACTCACGATTCACAGACATGCACCCCATCTTGGAGTTAGGTACCTAACCCCAGTCATTCCTTTTCTAATTAGGATGCAGGAAGAGGGCTGATTTGTGGTGGTGCACCACCCCCAGAACTTTCAGGCCAGTGGTTCGGCCACTCACATGGCTGTGGGAGACCCAGGTGCAATTCCGCTCTTCCTGATGTGAACCTGGGCTCCTTCCTCCTCGGTGCAGGCTTCAAACCACTGAGCGATGGGATATGCTGGGTCAGGGCTCTCTCTGGCTGTCCTGTTGAAGCTGTCCCACTGCGTATGCATAATTCAATATCCATTGGCCAGGGCCGGCTCCAGGCACCAGCCCAGCAAGCAGGTGCTTGGGGCGGCCAAGGGGAAGGGGCGGCACGTCGGGCTGTTCGGCGGCAATTTGGCAATTCGGTCCCTCTCGGAGGGAAGCACCTGCCACCGAATTCCCACCAAAGAAGAAAGCGGCACGGTGGAGCTGCCGCTGGAGTGCCGCCGATCGCAATTGCGATCGCAGCTTTTTTTTTTTTTTTTTTTCCTGCCGCTTGGGGCGGCAAAAACCCTGGAGCCGGTCCTGCCATTGGCCCAAAGACAAAGTGAGAGTGACTCTATACCCAATAGTTAGGACACTCGTCTCAGGTGTGGGAAGCCCAGCTTCCAATGCCCCTGCTTCAATGCGTATTTAATTATGAATATACAGTGGAAGTCCAATGTGGGAGACCCACGTTGTATTGAACATTTATATTGTGGTTGCACTTAGAAGCCATAACCAGGTTAGGCCACACAGTGCTAGGTGCTGTACAATTATCTGATCAATGACCTGCCCCAAAGAGGCTGTGGTGCTCATCTCAGCAATATCTCAGTGCTGGGTGACTTTTAACAGGCCCAACTGAAATATCGTTAATCGGTTCACAGATCTGAGCCCTGTTTTGCAATTGGATCTTTGCAGGCAGGCGCTAACCCTGCACAGACTTCCGGTGGAGTCCATGGGGGGTCACGCAAGCGCGGGGGTCCATTCATGTGGGTCAGGACCTGGGATTGTTCTAACGCAGGGACTGAGGAATTAATTCTGAATTGGCTTTATTAAGTTGATGGCTTCTGATCCAGATGCTCCTATTATATTTTAATTTGGTATTATTGTTATGTGGCTGGTTTACGCCAATTGAAGGCTCAGTTTTAAGCTCCGAGTGCCTCCTTCCTCATCCCCTTGTGATAATACTCTGCTCTTCTCCACTCTTATTTGTGTAATTAAAGCTGAAAATAGTCCATCACAATGGGAAATATACAACCGCAGAGAGAAGATCTAATATAATTATTTATCAGTCCTAGAATGAGAATAGCTTTTATGAACATCCTTTATTATCCCTTCAATCAAAGACAGACAAGACAAAGCAGCCCTTGTAGCTAAACACACAAGTACACTGGAATCAGGAGGTGTGATCGCAGCACATGTAGACATACCTAAGCTAGCTTAGGTTCCAACGCTAGCACAGGCTGCACAAACCAGCCCGGGACCCTGGATACTGCTATTTCACAATGGAGAGAGATAAAGGCCTGGTCTACACTAGGAGCTTATATCGAATTTAGCGCCGTTACATCGAATTAACCCTGCACCCGTCCACACCAGGAAGCTACTTAGTTCGAAATAGAGCTCTTTTAAATTCGACTTCTGTAATCCTCGAAAACGAGAGGAGTAGCGCTAAATTCGAAATGGCAATATCGAATTAGGCTAGGTGTGGATGGAAATCGACGGTAATAGCTCCGGGAGCTATCCCACAGTGCACCACTCTGTTGACGCTCTTGACAGCACTTAGAGCTCGGATGCTCTGACCAGCCACACAGGAAAAGCCCCGGGAAAATTTGAATTCCTTTTCCTGTCTGGCCAGTTTGAATCTCATTTTCTGTTTGGACAGCGTGGAGAGCTCAGCAGCACTAGCAACGATGCAGAGCTCTCCAGCAGAGTTGGCCGTGCAATCTAATAGAAAGAGGGCCCCAGCATGGACTGATCGGGAGGTCTTGGATCTCATCGCTGTGTGGGGCGATGAGTCCGTGCTTTCAGAGCTGCGCTCCAAAAGAAGGAATGCAAAGATCTATGAGAAGATCTCTAAAGCCATGGCAGAGAGAGGATACAGCCGGGATGCAACGCAGTGCCGCGTGAAAATCAAGGAGCTGAGACAAGGCTACCAAAAAACCAAAGAGGCAAACCGACGCTCCGGATCCCAGCCCCACACATCACGTTTCTACGAGGCACTGCATTCCATCCTAGGTGCGGCCGCCACCACTACCCCACCACTGACCGTGGACTCCGAGGATGGGATATTGTCCACGGCCGGTTCCTCCTCGGAAATGTTAGGTGACGGGGAAGATGAGGAAGGAGATGAGGAGGACGAGGCAGTCGACAGCGCTTGCACCGCTGATTTCAACGACAGCCAGGAGCTCTTCATCACCCTTACCGAGATCCCCTACCAACCGTCCACAGCCCTTACCCCGGACACCGAATCAGGGGAAGGATCAAGCAGTGAGTGCTTTAAACATCTAAACATTTCATTTTAACATAAGTGGAATATTTATATTGTTAAGAATGGGCTTTTCAGTCACTCAGTTAAACATAGAAACTTTTATTTATAACAAAACAGGAATAATAACTATATCAGTAATTTGTTGATCATGATTTAGTTGGCTTAGTAAACTTTTTACTACTAGTTAGTAGTAACTAGAAAATCAAGTTACTACTTGATATAAATGTATAGAAAATCAAGTACTGTCCGGATATTCATGATTAGTCCACAACACGGCCCCTCCACTCTGTAGTCCGTTATGCTCAACTTAAAGGAAAAGGCGGTCAATGTGCCCGGGAATGGACAGACAGTCCTCCTGGGATAGCTCCGCATAGCTCTCCTGGAGGTACCGCTCCAGCATGCGCACGAGGTTCAACGGCAGGGCAATCTTGTTTGGTCCCCCGTGGTAGCACACGTTCCCATGCCATGAGTCCATGAGGTAGTCGGGGATCAGTGCGCGGCACAGCATGGCGGCATATGGCCCAGGCCTGTGCATGCATTCACGCAGCATCCTTCCCCTCTCGGTCTCCGAGATCCTCATGAGGGTTATGTCACACATGACGCCCTGCTTTAAATTAGGGAGGGGAATGTTAGTATTTGGACTGCTTTACAGCCACGCGGTGGAGGCGGCAGAGGGGCAGCATACAGGGATCTTTCCCGGGGACAGCCGCGAGGTGGTGGGACAGGGGCAGAGCTCATGCTTCCCTGATTGCTGCCAGCAGAGAGTGGCCTTGCATTCAGTGCGAAAGGAGCCCAGTGCTACTATTACATGTTTAAGCTGCCACAAGTCTACGGCTTACCATGTTTTCCCGCAGCAGAAGTAGAGGTGTCCTGCAACGCTTCTCTGATCGCAACTGCAGGACCCCAGACACATAAGGCGAGGGCCGAAAATTCGACCTTGTCCTGAGTGCGCATGTGAAAGGTGCAGTGCATGGTGTTGTTCACAGAGAAAGACTATGCTCTTTGTTAGCAACTTCATTTATCTGTCTCAGGAATTTACTCCCTTTTTCCCATTCCCACAGACACATCTGCGACTGTCTCCCAACCCAGCCTGGCATCACACTCCCAGAGGCTAGCGCAGATTAGAAGAAGGAAGAGAAAAACTCGTGAAGACATGTTTTATGAACTTATGGAGTGCTCACGAGAGCAGGCAGCCCAGACGACACAGTGGAGGGAGAACTTGTCACAAATGCACAGAGCAGTCATGGAACGGGAGGAGAGGTGGCGCCAGGAGGACCAGCAGGCTACTCAAACCCTGCTTGGACTAATGAGGGAGCAAACGGAGACGCTCCGGCGCCTAGTGGATGTTCTGCAAGACCGGAGGCAGGAGGACAGAGCACTGCTGCTGTCTATCTCTAACCGCCCTCCCCCGCCACCAAGTCCCACACCCCCCTCACCAAAAGTACAAAGAAGGAGGGGCGGCAAGGGCCGTTAAAACTGTCAGTCGGCCACTGCACACTGCTGCAGCAATGGAAGGCTCTCGTTCCAAAGTTTGAAAAGTCCTTTCCTACCCATCTCACACTAGCCCATGTCCAAGTTTCCTTCCCCCCCCCCTTTTCATGTGCGGTTCGTAATAAAACATCGGTTTCTGTTAAGTACTGTTTCCGAGAGTGTCTTTTAGAGGGGATTCTGTCTGAAGGGGGGGAAGGGGTTTGTTACTTGGACAGGACAGTCACCTGTAGCAGGCTACAGAGGCGGGGGCAGGTCCAGCATCAGGACACATACACAGCACAGTCACCAGTTACCCTGGTCAGTCTGGGAGGCGGTTTTCTTGTTCTGGGGTGCGAGGGGGTTGATCTGTGACTTTGTGTCGGGGGAGGGCAGTTAGAGATCCTATGCCGCGGTCCTTATCCTGGATCACAGAGCCACGCAGCAGGGGATCTGTTACCCTCCGCCCCCTGCCAGAAAGTCACTTGGCCGACACATACATCCAGTCCCGCCCAGGACTGCTGGCAGGCTGCGTTGAAACAACCAATGCAGCACTGCGGAGCCTGTCATTCCCGGACTTTAGAAGCATCATTTGCATCAAAACAGTAAGCCCGCCCCCCGCCACAGTCTGCGTCCCCGGTTTAAAACATTCCCGCGAAAACAGTAAAAAAGAGAACCTTGTTCATTAACAGAACAGAACAGATTTTATTTGTTGGGAAGGTGGGGAAGGGGGTATGTAACTTGGAAGGATAGTCAACAGTAACTGGGTAAAGAAACGGGGGCAGGTTCAGCATCTGTGTCCACAAAGTAAAAAGTCACTGGAGACCCTGTTCAGTCAGGAACCTGGCTTTCAAAGCCTCCCTGATGCACAGTGCGTCCCGCTGTGATCTTCTAATCGCCCTGCTGTCTGGCTGGACGTAATCAGAAGCCAGGCTATTTGCCTCAACCTCCCACCCCGACATATAGGTCTCCCCCTTGCTCTCACACAAATTGTGGAGCACACAGCAAGCAGCTATCACAATGGGGATATTGGTCTCGCTGAGATCACAGCGAGTGAGTAGGCTTCTCCATCTGCCCTTGAGACGGCCAAAAGCACACTCCACCACCATTCTGCACTTGCTGAGCCGGTAGTTGAATAGTTCTTTCCCTGAGTCCAGTGCGCCAGTGTAGGGCTTCATGAGCCAGGGCATTAGCGGGTATGCAGGGTCCCCGAGGATGACTGTAGGCATCTCCACATCCCCAACAGTTACTTTGTGGTCCGGGAAGTAAATACCTTCCTGCAGCCGTCTACACAGACCAGAGTTCCTGAACACCCTAGCGTCATGAACCTTGCCAGGCCATCCAACGTAGATATTGGTAAAACGTCCCCGATGGTCCACCAGTGCTTGCAGCACCATGGAAAAGTATCCCTTTCTGTTTATGTACTGGCTGGCCTGGTGGTCCGGTCCCAGGATAGGGATGTGAGTCCCATCTATAGCCCCACCGCAGTTTGGGAATCCCATCTCGGCAAAGCCATCTCTGATGAGCTCAACGTTTCCCAGGGTCACTACCTTAGATAGCAGTAGCTTGACGATTGCCCTGGCTACTTGCATAACAGCAACCCCCACGGTAGACTTGCCCACGCCAAACTGGTTAGCGACGGACCGGTAGCTGTCTGGCGTTGCGAGCTTCCAGAGGGCTATGGCCACTCGCTTCTGGACAGTCAGGGCTGCCCGCATCCGGGTGTCCTTTCGCTTCAGGGCAGGGGACAGCAACTCACACAGTTCGAGGAAAGTCCCCTTCCGCATGCGAAAGTTGCGCAGCCACTGGGATTCATCCCAGACCTGCAGCACTATGCGGTCCCACCATTCCGTGCTGGTTTCACGGGCCCAGAATCGCCGTTCAACAGTATCAACAAGACCCAGTGACAGCGAGATGTCCTGGGCGCTGGGTCTCATGTTCTCAGAGAGGTCGGAGCTAGTGTCCGACTTCATGCCGTCACGGTAGTGCCGTAGCCTCCTC
Source organism: Emys orbicularis (assembly GCF_028017835.1). Taxonomy (NCBI): domain Eukaryota; kingdom Metazoa; phylum Chordata; order Testudines; family Emydidae; genus Emys; species Emys orbicularis. Next base: position 5,620,772 of record NC_088686.1, on the reverse strand, counting down.
TCATGATTGATCTGCAGCTGCCTCTGGTACAGGTGGAGGAGAAGCTGCGAGGCGTTGAGAACTGCCACAACTGCAGCGATGGTCGCAGCGGGATCCATGCTCGCACTGCTGTGGCGTCCGCGCTGTCAGTAATCAGAAAAGCGCGCGAAATTATTTCCCGCCGGCGCTTTCAGGGAGGGAGGGAGGGAGGGAGGGCTTGAGTGACGGACGGATGACGACAGGCGCCCAAAAGCACCCTCGACACATTTTTTTACCCAGAAGGCATTTGGGGCTCGACCCAGAATTCCAAAGGGCAGGGGGGACTGCGGGAACTGTGGGATAGCTGCCCACAGTGCACCGCTTCCAATGTCGACGCTTGCCCCGTTAGTGTGGACTCACAAAGTCTCACAAAGTCGAATTACTGTCCTTAGTGTGGACACACACGTTCGACTTAGTAATATCGATTCCACATAGTCGAATTAACTAAAATCGAAGTACTCTCGTAGTGTAGACAAGGCCAAAGAGTGGGGTCCCCCCAGGATCTGTACTGGGACCTGTGACATTCAACATATTCATTAATGATCTGGAACAAGGAATGAGCAGTGAAGTGGCAAAGTTTGCAGAGGATACAAAATCATTCAAGATAGTTAAGTCCAAAGTTACAGAGGGAGCTCACAAAACTGGGTTACTGGGCAACAAAATGATGGATGAAATTGAACATGAATCAGTGCAAAGTAATGCACATTGTAAAAATAATCCCAACTGCACATATGTAATGATGGGTTCTAAATTAGCTGTTACCACTCAAGAAAGACATCTTGGAGTCACCATGGATAATTTTCTGAGAACTTAAGCTCAATGTGCAACAGCAGTCAAAAAAGCTAACAAAAGGGATAAAAATAAGCCAGAAAATATCATAATGCCACTATATACATCCCTGATATGTCCACACATTGAATACTGTGTCCAGTTCTAGTCACCCCATTTCAAAAAAGAATATAGTGAAAGTGGGAAAGGTTCAGAGAAGGGCAACAAAGATGATCAAGGGTATGGAACAGCTTCCATACAAGGCAAGACTAAAAAGTTTAGGGCTGCTCATCTCAGGAAAGAGACAACTAAGCAAGGATAAGATAGGGGTCTATAAAATCATGAATGGTGTGAAAAAAATGAATAGTGAAGTGTTATTTACCCTTTCCCACAATACAAAAAATGGAGGTCACCCAATGAAATTAATAGGCAGCAGGTTTAATACAAGCAAGAGGAAGTACTTTTTTCTACAGCACACAGTTAACTTGTGGAACTCATTGCCATGGGATGTTGTGATGGCTGAAAAGTATAACTGGGTTCAAAAAGGAATTAGATAAGTTCATGGAGGTTAGGTCCATCAATGGCTATTAGCCAAGCTGGTCAGGGATGCAACCCCATGCTTCGGACAACCCTAAACCTGTGATTGCCTGGTCTGATCTGCTATGGCAATCCTTGTGTTCATATTAGTATTTGTGCTAGCTATATCTACAGCTATGTCTACCTGTGCTGCAGTCACATGTCTGAGTGCAGTGCAGACATACCCAAAGTCATGTTGTCCCTTAAATGTCTCCTTATCCTGCCCCACCCTCACATAAACTGTAACTAAACTATTCCATTGATTGTGTTATTACCTTTTCTCAAAAGATGATCTTGCTTCTAATCCTTTTGGAAGATTGTAATGAACTATATGGATATGGAATTATGAAGATGCATCCTTTATTCTGTTTGTAAAGGTGATAGCTAAAATTTCAGAATCTATCCATTCTATTAGCCTTTGACCAACGAAAGAGTTGAGACTCGATTCTGACCTCCATTGTGCAGACCAAGTTCCTATTCAGTTTTGTCATATAGATTCATAGAAGTGTAGGACTGGAAGGGACCTCAATAGGTGATCTAGTCAGTCCCATACACTCAAGGCAGGGCATTCTTCATTAAGATTGGGCCCATGAATGCTGGTATAATGAAACAGTCCAGTAACACATCCATACACTCTACTGAATTTCTTTTTGTGGCCTCATTGTAATACCCCTGGATGGGTCATCAGCAGGAACTGAACCTAGGTACTCTCCACCTGCAAGCATGAACCACGGCTGCTTGACCCAAAGGATAAAGCCCCCTACATGGCTGCTGTACATGACTGATAAACATCTTATGGGGACCCCACAGCTAGAACGAGACAAAACCCCACAGTAGGTTAACGTGCACCCCACTGTGACAAAGTTGCTGAGAGATGGCTGCAGCTCTCCAAATGGAGCCACAGAGACCGGGCCTGTGCTTTTGCTTCTGCTACTGACTCTCTGTGGCTGTGGGCGAGTCATGTCATTTCTAGGCCTCAGTTTACTCACCTGTGAAATAGTGATAAGGATACTTACTTTTGGACAGTGTCTTGAGGCCTGTGTGTGAAAAGCTCTAAATAAAGCAAGTGCACCAGTGTTAGCAAACACTATGTAAAGTGTGGTCACAAGGAGACAGATCTCAAAACCTCATAGGGAAGTTGCATTAAATTACCCTTTTCTATTTGCATCCAAAATAGTTCCCTTAAAATCAAGTAGGATCCCCTTAGGAGATAGTGTAGTTTGCTAGAATACTAACAATAATGGCACTGGCAGGGCAAAGGCAAAAACCTGGAGCTAGTTATGTGGTACTATCTTTATTGTCCATAATAGCAACATACCGTAACAGTGGGGAAACAGTGGCTCTACTCAGATCTTTTGGAGTCTGTGAGCATGAACCAATGCTCCTTAGGAAAGTAAAACTCTGACTGACTTTTGCCTGCATAAGGGAGTACAGAACTTCGCCCTTCAAACTCTGATATTGGAAAATGCTGGCTAGTTCACAAATTCCTTAATTTGCTCAATGTTCTCTTTGTAGTAACAGAAGGATTCATTCTTATGTGCATTTAGAACCAAATTATTCTGTTGTATATATATATTCTGTTGGATATATAGATAGAGATACACACACACACACCTGGCCAAACTCATCCATTGCACAACTCCACTAACTTTCCCAGATATGAAATTGGACCATTTATTTCACTGTTAACTCAGCTTCCACATGCAGAATTTGGGGTCATATTGGGTTGTTGGCTTTTCAGCAGCAGAGCCAGCCTGGATATTGGTTTCAATAGAAAGCTCCGATGGCACAATTGTATTATCCTTATCCCATGGCGTTTAGCCCAGAGTCTATTTTATACTGATGCTAAGTAGGGCTACTGAGTAATGCCAGTTTTTCACATTGAATAACCAGGACCTTATCTAATGCCCAGTGAAGCCAGTGGGTAGACTCACATTGACTTGAATGCATGTTGAACCAGGCCTTCAGTAAGCAGGCCTTGGTGAGTATTTTTTTTTTATGCTATTAGAGTAGGAACCTGTTGGCTCAGTAGGGTTTGTGATATAAAGTATTGGGACTTATTTCTCCCACAATCACACACAAACAGGTAAGCTGCATTGCTGACTCCCATGAGAGCATGTCTAAGGGTTAACTTCTGATTGCCTTGCTCACACTGCACCACAAGTGATCCAGCTGAAATGAATGAGACTACTTGCAGAATAAGATGCTACTCCATGTGAGCGCTGGCGTCAGATATACCCAGAAGTGTTTGTTGCTTCTTGTGCTTAATATTTTTGCAGCTGTGTAAAGTCTGCGAATGAACTCAAGGCAGTCTTAAATAATCATGAAGACTCAGTAAATGTTACCATTATTTTACTTGAGAGCTTTTCCTTTGAAAGCAGGATGAAATCCTAAATGTGTTGTTTTTACTCTAGAAACTAGTTTGAATTCTTAACTCCATTAATCAAATACCCCACACCTGAAATTATTTGAAACACCTTTAGAGGGGAGGGGTAATCTATTTGAAATTTGATTGTGCAGTGAATATATGAAAAACATCCAGAGGTCTCCTTATAATCATTGTTTGTTTGGTTTTTAGTCCAGCTCATACATTTCAATGGAAATACACTCTTTATTTTGCTGTTCTATTAATAATACAGCAATGTGTAAATAATAGATGTGTTATTAATAAAATGGGCCAATGTGTATCCCCACTGAAATGCATGGACTGGAATGAAATGTCAACCAGAGATTATCCAATGAATATTTGATATTTTAATTTATTGCGTAAGTTGAAATGAGACAACAGTTTGGGTCCTCATTTAAGCTGCATAGCCTGTGTGGACTCCTGGGGTTGGATTTCATCTCTCACCTGTGGACACCATTAAAACGCCATTAATTTCCATGCAAGGGTTTCTCACTTACACAGGCATCAGACAAGATGTGCTCAGAGTGCAGCTCAGGAAATAGCGGTGTGTGCAAAGGTAGCTTTAAGCCACTTCTATACTCACCCGATACTGAGGTCGTCAGAGCACTCGGCTGGCCCCTGACATAAGTTCCTCAGGGATGCTTTGACTTAAACAAGCTGTCAACGTCCCCCAAAGGGCTGCTGTTGCAGCTGTGGATCACCAGGTTGTAGTCCATGTCCTGTGCCAGTGGCTGGCAATGAGGAGTGGCATAGGAGCTGCTATGCCAGTTCTCTGCCACCGGATAATTGCTCTCTGCAGCGAGAACTCTCAAAAGGCCAGGTAAGCTGGTGTTCCAGATCTATTAGGATGTTTTGCCTGACCACAGTGGGGCTGAGGACTCACCCCTCTATTTCCAGTTGAATCTGTTTCATTTTACATAGTGGCAGCGAGGAAAGGGCAGAGATGTTGCCTAGGCTAGGCCTCCTGTCACAGATGGGAACTGCACAGGGGGCAAAAGAGAACTAGGGACCAGGGCAACACCCTGACTGATGTCGTTCAGTGCTGCTCAAGGTAATGCAAATTAGAAGGAACAATTTAAACTACCTGCACATGCTGATGAGTTCTCAAATCAGCTGCAGTCTCTCAGCTAAAGCATCTAGGCATTCCTGGGCAGCTAAATGCAGGAAAGAGCTCAGAATGTAGAGGCAGCCAAACAAATCGGTAAAACCCCAGTTCTGAAGCTCTTCCTCATAAGTACTCCTTGTTCTAACAAATAGAAGTAACTGATTTGCAGCAAGGGAGATTTAGGTTAGTGTGAGGGTTTATGCCCCTCGTTGCAAGGTAGCACGGCCTAGCAGCCATAGTCCATCGGATTGCCCCGGGTTACAGGGTAGCGCGACCCAGTAGCCGTAGTCCATAGGATTGTCCCTGGTTACAGCGCTGTAGGGCCTTGACCCTGGCTCAGTGGGGAGATCCTACTGAAACACGCTGAGGCTTACCGGGGGCCAGGTACCAGTCTGTCACCCCGAATACCTTCCTACCGTCTTGAGAGTTGGAATCCCCCACGAATCTCCAGGTTCTCCGCGGGTCTCCGGGTCCGTTGCCTCCTCGGGCTCCTCCCACAGCAGGGCTTCATGCTGGCCAGGAGATGCTTCAGCTCCCTGCAACTTCAAGGGCATTGGCTGCTCCTCCGCAGGAGCTTCCCGGGTAGGTCCTTCTCCTGCAGCCACCCGCCCAGACTGAGCTGAGTTCCCTCCTTTTATACTCCCAGAGCACTTGGAGCATGCCCAGTATGAACGGGGCGGGACTTCCTCCGTCAGAGCTACTGGTCTGACGCCGCTGGGGCTAGATATTAAGATATGAAGGAAAAAAACTCAAACTGTAAGGATAGTTGAGCACTGGAATAAGTTAGCAAGGGAGGTTGTGGAATCCCCATCCTCGAAGGTTTTAAAGAACTGGTTAGACAAATACCTATCCAGGATAGTTTCGGTATACCTAATTCTAGGATGGGCTAGATGACCTATTGAGATCCCTTCAAACCTTACATTTCAATGATTCTATGAAGCAAATAGGACTATGTGCATGAGTAAGGATAGTAGAAGTATGAATAGTGTGGTGATAGGTGGAACAATATTTCCTCATAATGAAATTCACAAAGTGACATGGAACTCCCCAGATGGTACCACAAAGAACCAGACAGATCACTTCTGCATTTTCAGAATGTTTTGCCGCTCGTTGGCAGATATACATGTGTACAGGGGAGCAGATGGGGCAGTGAGCATAGCCTTTGCATCACTACTTGCAGATCGGGTTAAAGTGGTTGAAGAAAGTTAAAAGAAGACTGTGCGTCAACAGCGCACAATGAAAAGATCCAAACACAAAGCTTGAACTCAAGAGCAGGTTCAATGTTCTAATGGAGTTAACTGAAGAAAACCAAGACATTGATACTCTGTGGGAAAAGATCAGAGAGTGCTTTCTAGAAAGTACCAAGGCAATTCTCAGATCAATGAAATCTAAAAGGGAAGAATGGATTAGCAATGCTACTTGGGCAGCAGGGAATAGAGAAGAAGTGTAAAGCAAGAACTCATGAATGCTAAAACATGCGAAGAGACAAGCAAGTGGCAAGATGAATACAGAGTGCTGGACAGAGAGGTAAAAAGGAGTGCTTAGAAGAGATAAAAGGGCATATAGTGACAGAAAAATGTCAAGAGGCTGAAGATGCTACCCAAAGAGGTTACCTTACCACTTTTTTATAAGACAAGCAACTAATAGGAAATTTTAGCAGTACTGGAGGCCTTATTAAAGATGCAAATGGAAAGATTCTTAGTACAGAAGAAGAGCAAAGGAAAAAGTGGACAGCACATTCTCAGTCTGTTTTAAATAGACCAAGCCCAAGTGAACTACTAGAAATACATGATGAAGGCCTACCACTAGAGCTTGATATTGATTTAGAAGATATTACAGTGGAAGATGCTAGAAAAGCCATCAGTAAACTCAAGAATGGCAAATCAGCTGGAGAGATGCTTAAAGCAAGTGTCCAAGGAGCCCTCCAGACTCTGCTTGTGTTTTCGCATAGAATATGGAATGAAGAAAAGAATTCAACCCAGTGGAAAAGAGGCCTCATAGTAAAATTGCAGAGAGGTGACCTTATCAACTGCAATAACCGGAGAGGAATCACAGTACCTTCAGTGCCTGGGAAAATCATGTACAACATCATCCTGGAACATATCAAGAAACAAATAGACCTTCAACATAGAGAGAAACAAACAGGTTGGAGATCACATGCAGAACATACTGTTGTTCTCAGCCATGATATAAGGCATGCATTTTTAACAATGAGAGTAATTAGCCATTGGAACAATTTAGCAAAGGTTGTGGTGGATTCTCCAAAACTGACAATTTTTAAAATCAAGATGGGATGTTTTTCTAGGGATTATTTGGGGGAAGATTTATGGCCTGTGTTATATGGGAGGTCAGACCAGATCATCGCAATGGTCCCTCTTCCAGTCTTGGGATCTATGAACCTATGAATTATAGAACAAAAGCGTGGCATGGAAAGCACCTCTGGAGATAAATATTATGGATTTCCAGAAGGCTTTTGACAGCATACACAGATACTTTGGGAAATTATGACATATTATGGAATACCAGCAAAAATAATTAGCATAATTTAAAAGGTTATCTAGCCTCATGCTTCAGGGTATAAAATAATTACCAGCTGGGGTCAGGAAGAATTTTCTACTGAGTTACAGCATTGTTCATTTGGATGTGTAGCCCCTCCCATCAGGGGTCACTCAACCCCCCTCCCAGGTGCTTGCTACTGCAGTGGTTTCTCCCCTCTCCTCATATGAACTAGGTCCTGGGTTATTTTTTGTGACACCTGGTGCCTCCACCTCAGGTGATTTCTCACCGTGCCTGGGCCACACGGGGTGCTGTGCCTTGGGGAAATGAATAATGCTACTATTGCTGGCCAGGAGTATAAACCCCATTGCAAGGGGGTCACATGTTACCCATGAGGAATATGGTTGCCTAGTCCCAGACCTCCTCACTCCCCACATATCAGTTTGTCTCTAATAATTACTTTCCTAGAAAATTGGCAGTAAGTTCCCATCATAAATGTTTACTTTAATCCCCTGGATAAACTTCAAGTTGTTGACTCTGGATTCCAATGAAAAAATGAGAGGCAACAAAAGACCAAAGCCTGAATCACCTAAAGCAGCTGAAAGGGGAGACCACACGGCCACAGCAGAAGCTAGCCCCGGATATCATGGCATTGAAAGAATTCCTCACAGACTGACTGGATTCAATCTCAAAATAGATTTGTGGCTTCTCTAAAGATGTATGTGATGTAAAATCCCGCATGGCTCTCTTGTGAAGTGAGCTATAAAAACCTTCCATTGAAACCACTGACATGAAAAAAGAAACTGCCTCTTTAAAGCTTTAGACTAGACAAAGTGGAAGAAGGGGGGAGGGATAGCTCAGTGGTTTGAGCACTGGCCTGCTAAACCCAGGATTGTGAGTTCAATCCTCAAGGAGGCCATTTAGGTCTTTGGGACAAAAATCTGTCTGGGGATTGGTCCTGCTTTGAGCAGGGGGAATGGACTAGATGACCTTCCAACCCTGATATTCTATGAAAAACAGAATAACTTAAAAAACAGATCTAAAAGAAACACCTTTCCCTTCTTGGGCATTGCTGAGACCTACAAGGGAAGGTTATTATCCGCTTTCTTCAGAAGCTGCTCCCTGACATATTTCAATTGGAGCCCCAGCTGCCCCCATTAATAGAGCGCTATGTGGATACAGGTTTCAGTGGTAGCCGTGTTAGATTGTATCAGCAAAAAAAAAAAAAAAATGAGGAGTCCTCGTGGCACCTTAGAGACCAACACATTTATTTGGGCATAAGCTTCTGTGGGCTAGAACCCACTTCATCAGCTGTATGAAGTCAAAGATACCGGAGCAGAACGTGTATCTGCCGCTGAGGATATCCGCGGATAGAAACCAGATATCTGCGGAGCTGCAGGACTCTACAGCGGCCAAAGCAGCAGCACGTTGGGTTGCCACTCGCAGGAGCAGCGCCCTGTGCGAGCAGCTTCTCTGGCCTGGCTGTACCTCCCCCAGCTCCGCCCACTGGGGCAGGCACCAGGCTGACTGGCAGCTGTGTGTGCAAGCGGTTTGCATGCCCCAGAGAGGAGACGCATGCCACTGCGTGGAAGGGACCGATTGATATCTGCATCCGCATTTTCTATCCAGGCAGGACTCTACCCATTTGAAAGGCTTCATCGAATGGCTGATACTTGAAGACAGGAATCTGACAAGCTCAGACCCATCATTTTCAAGCTGCTGAAGTTCAATGATAAAGTCATGTTAATGATTGCTGCCAGAAAAGCTAAAACCCTTACGTACAAAGGCCACAACAATTCTCTTTTTGCTGACTTCTCAGCTGAGCTTAACAAAAAGAGGGCTGCATTCAAAGGCATAAACCAAATCCTGAGGGAGACCAACATCAGATACAGCATCAAGTACCCATCTACTTTCACTATGGATTTAGCAAACAGCACAAGATTTTGAAAAAAAAAAACCCTGAAGCTTGGCAGACACTTCAAATACCGTGACCAGATTTGGCCAAAAATAACAGTATGATTATTTTTATGATGAACTGCATAGCTCAACAAGTTTAAAAATCAGTTTGTGTTATTACATAGCCTTGTAGATATGGTAATATTCATTTCTATAATCTTCCAGCGCCTCTCAGATATAACAATAACCGTATAGCACTGCAATCCATAAAGTAACCGATACACTAAACTGGGGTTTATCGCAACATTTACTGACTAAGTATTATCTGCACTAATCATTACAACTTGCACTGCTAGACAAAATCTTTTCACTAGCTCTGCCTCTGATGGATTGTATAATGGTAACCACAAGTGTGTCGGAGCAGTCAGTGCTTCTGACGTGTAAAGTAGACTATCACCTAAACCATAAATAGCACCAGTTATTCAATTTGTGCAGGGCATTTGACATAGTAGGAATATGAAACTTTTTTATATTGCTATATTTTTCATATTTAGATTTTGTACTAATTTATATTTGATTTACCAAATCAAATGTAAATTTACATGTGATGAGTCTGTCTGTATGTATATCCGTACACAGATGTGTGTATATATGCATACATAAATACTTCTGTACATAGGAATACATTATACTTGTTCTTAGAATACTCAATAGTATTTACATGGTAATACGTGAGTTAAAATGTATTTGCATTTTGAGATGTTTAGAGTAATATTAGATAATACAGGGAGTTGAGGAGCAGATGGAACTGAAGCTTTCAGGGACCTGAACGTGGCCACAATGGCTTGGTTTAAGTCTTTTGTTTGTTTTCTGTTACAAATATAATTTGGAAGACACAAGATATTTAACTATTTATCTTTTTGTATACCTGACACCTTCAGATGCTCAACTGAAGGCATAAACTCATTCAAAATTAACCAGTATCCAATATGTATAAAAACAGACAATATCCTAGAGATGTAGTTTTACAATATCAATGGGGAAATATGTATCTTTAGAATAAGTTTATGCATCTTAATATATCTTTTAAAACTTTGCCATGAATTTTCTTAGAGTGTTCTTTTGGAATGTGAGGGAACCTAATCAACTTTCCAAAAGAATTAAAATCCTGAGACACCTCAGATCAAAAGAGTGCCAACTAGCTTTATTGCAGGAAACTCATCTCGCAGAAGAAGATGCTGACAGAATCAAGAAGCTGTGGGTAGGTGTTGAATATCATTCAACATTGAATTCTAAGAGGCACATCCATCTTAATACACAAAAGTATAACTTTTCAATGTATACAGACTTGGGCAGGCACTGAAGGAAGATATGTTCTTCTTGAAGGCCGTTTAAACTCAAGCGTTCATTCTAGGAAGCATTTACATTCCAAGTGGAGGCAATTCTGAATTTTTCAAAGACATTGCAGACATTCTTTCTAATGAAATAGACATTCCTGTAATACTGGGAGTCAATTGGAACACTGTGCTAAATCGACATCTGGACAAATCCAATTTCATGAGACCCAGCTCTCAACACACAATAGGCCAACCTTCATTATTAACGAATGTGCTAGATTTAAAATATGTATGTAGACTGAGATACCCCAAGGAGCATGACTATACATGTTTTGCTACAATACATTCATCTTACTCCAGAACTAACTTTTTTCTTATATCTTCAGAACGGATTCCGGCATGCCTAGAAACAGTATATAGCTATTAATATTCATTATATGGGCATTCATATTATTAAATAAGGGTTTGGGGGCATTGTAGTAAATGTTACTACATATTAACTTAGATAAAAGAGTGTGATGTGATTAATTCGGGGCTTACTCGACAATTGGGTCGAGGGGAACAAGTACTGCAATAAAGAAGTCCGTTTACTCAATCTACCTTTTCATACTCTAGAACAAGTGTTCTACCCTAGAACAAGTGTTGTTTATGGACAAAGCTTTTATGGACAAAGCTTTCACAACAGAAGAGAACGAACAGGCTATAAAAATATTAATTCCAGCAAGGCCCCTGAGATGGATGGCTTTCTGGCAGATTTCTACAAAACATTTTTGTAGTCCGCTATCTTCTATTCTTTAAAGGTCTTCACCAAAACTTTCCAAAAAGGAACCATGTCTCGTGACATGAGAACTGCTTTCACTATTCTATTATTAAAATAGAACATAGATGGTTGCAACTTTGGTGACTTTTGCCCCATATCTCTATTGAATACAAATGGCAAAATAATTGCAAACATTTTAGCAACATAACTGAACACCATCATCCCATCAATTATACACTCAGATCATGTCGGTTTCATTAAAAGAGAATAGGCTGCTGATAATATGAGAATAATTGCTTACTTGATCTAGCAAGCTCAGATATCAGATGTTCCCTCAATACCCTTATCTCTAGATGCAGAGAAGGTCTTTGATAGGGTTGAATGGCCTTATCTAATGGCTGTCCTTAAAAAATTCAGATTTAGACCAATATTCCTGAATTGGATCGGTATGTTATACAACTCTCCCCTCGCTTCACTATCAACTAATGGAATTATTTCTCCCACGTTTCAACTAGAAAAAGGGACACAATGGGTCTGCCCCCTCTTATGCCTCTTTTTTAATCTCTGTCTTGAACCACTGGCAATATTCATACGTCAGCACTCAGCCATTGAAGGTGTGACTATAAACAGGAAAGAATACAAAATGCTGATGACATTTCAGTACTCTTGAAGAATCCATCCTCATTAATCCCATCGCTACTGAGTGTAGTTGACATTTTTGGAGAGCTGTCTGGTTTTCACATTAAGTGGAACAAATCACAAGCAATGGACATATCCAACAGATTAGATCCTTCTCAGTTTCAGCATTTTCCATTTCAAATATACAAGGAAATAACTTCTTTAGGTGTTAAGATTTGTCCTAATCTTCCCAAAATTGTTTCTATAACTATGGACTATCTATTAAAAGAAATGTTCAAGGATGTAGAGAGGTGGTCTCCTCCCTTACTGGAGAGAATAGAAATAGCCAAAATGAATATCTGCCCAAGATTGACTTATATCATTAGCCTATTGCTTTTCAAGGCCTCTCCCTTACTCTTTGCTTGAATAAAGAGGCTTGTCCTGCAGTTTATATGGGATAAAAAACAGCCTCACTTGTCACATAAGACCCTTAAAAAATCCTGGGCAAAGGGAAGTATGGGGTTGCCAGGTTTGTATCTACATTATCTAGCATTCCAAATGTGTCCTATTGTAAGGTAGTTCCCATCCAATAGCTCTGTATCCACACCAGCCTGGTTTGCTTACCTATCCCATTTGGTTCCCTCTTCTTCTTTTATATACTTTAAGATGTACCCACACCCTTAAGGAAAAATCCAATCTTTGCCTTTTCGTGGGGCATCCTGCAATATGTTAAGACAATTATAGCATCCGATCTTACTTGTTCTCTTCTCATACCACTATGAGATAACCTGCACCTAAGGATCAAGGCCAACACCATACTTAAGACAATTTGTGTAGAAAAAAAGATTAACAAACATTGAAGATCTAAGATGAGATGATAGACTGGCCTCCTTTGATTACATGTGCAACAAACAGTAACTACCGCTGTCTCACAGTTCTTTCTTTCAGCAGCTATGCTCAAGGATTCATGCAAGAATAGGGGACAACTGGTCCATTTCAACTCTCTCAGCTCTAAAAGAATATGTTGAGAAATATGGAAACAAAAGTCACTTTGTAGGAATTACTTATAGCTGGTTTAACGCTTTGTGGTACCCTCTCAATCTCAGTCACAGAGAAAAATGGGGAAAAGAACTTAGCCGTATTAGCCCAAGAGAAGCCTGGGAGGACAGCTGGCTTAATGTGAAAGATACTTCAAGTTCTTCATCCTTGCAATTCTTCCAGAACCAGATATTAGACAGGTACTGCTGGGCTCCAGAATGTTGGCTTAAGGTTAAATTGGCAACACACAGAGAATGTTGGAGATGCAAACAGCCATGTTCTCACCTTTCGTACATCCTCTATACCTGTCAAAAATGCAGGTGTTCTGGACAATCTTATTCAGTGCTCTCTCAAAAACTTTAAGTGTCACTATCTTTTCTTCTCCAAACGTGTATATTTTAGGGGTGCTGGATGAATTGGTATTAGAAACGAATCGCAGAAACTATTTTAGCGGCTAAAAGAGCTATTTTGGGAAAAATGGAAATCTGCAATTCCTCCCTCATATGCATACTGGCTCAGTAAGCTCTCTACTACTGCATTAATGGGAAAAATGACTTTGTCTAATAGAAATGATTGGAAAAAATATGAGGATATCTGGTCACACATGAAATGATTGCATACTTTTGCAGTTTAGTATATGTTAGTCCCCGATACTTATAGGTTATGTTCTCATTTATTTATCTATCTATTTAGTCACTTTAATAATTGATGCCCTGCATGACCTCTATGGGTTCGGGGGTTGTTTGTTTGTTTGTGGCGGGGTTGGGGGGTTCCTCTGGGTTTCGCCAATAATGAATGTTGAATTTTGTAATTTATATGCTAGTTCCATGTTGTGCATGCATTTATATATACTTTTGGTTTTGTGTTGATGTTTTATATGAAAACAATAAAAAGAAAGTTTTACAAAATAAACGCCAGCACACAAGAAACAATAAAATACATCAACACCAACCCCAGCAAAGAAATAACTCAGCCCGAAATAATATATACCAGAGGGCCTGGGGCAGGGACGGACTAACTAACAAATACTAAATGCATCAACAAATTCCTCAGCTCACCACACTTCCAACTCTCTCCCTGGCATCTTCCCAGGTGGTACGCTGGGGGGGGGGGTGAGTCTGGAAACAGCGTGTTTGTGTGCTCAGGAACTTGTAAGGAACTTTTCCAGTGTGTATTACAGTAAAGACAGCTGGAGTTGCTGTGTTAGCCAGCACAAGGGACTGATCCAGGAACCTCCCCAGCTCAAGCACTAGGCAGCATAGCATCCGCTGAAGAGCCTGCCCTGTAACTTGCGACTGTAACAGACTTGCATTGCCGATGGCCTGGGCACAGGTACTCATAGCACACGCTATCCGGTGGGTCACACAGGCACAGCCACTGTGTAATGAGAGCAGAGCGTTCTCATTCTTCTGATCTCTGTCCAGAGAAAACTCTCTTTGTTCCTGATGGATGAGGTCGCCTGAGTTTCTGGTTTTCTCAAGGCACTGAGGAGGCATTCCCCAGTTCCTATGGGGCAGATTTAGGGTAGCTTGGGGGCCTTAATTATGAAGCTGCATATTTTCAAAGGCTTGAGGTTACCTATAGGCTTTACCCTGGCTCTGAATTTTCTGATTTTCTTAACTAATTTTGGGTTATGCCTGTGACGGGTTCAGTCACAGAGATCACCTTGGGGCTGTCACCTGATGTGCTGAGATTACCTCTGAGCCCGTTTTCCCTGCCAGCTTGGGATTTCAGAAGCCTGCCTTGTTTAGCCAGACACACCAGCCTGCTGCAACCAAGACTCAGGGACTGAACCACACACCCAAAGCTGCAGACTTTAATTGAAAAAACACTCAGCAGGTCACCATTCTCCAGCATCCAGACACCGAGTTCCCAATGGGATCCAAACCCCAAATAAATCCGTTTTACTCTGTATAAAGCTTAAACAGGGTAAATTCATAAATTGTCTGCCCTCTATAACACTGATAGAGAGATATGCACAGCTGTTTGCTCCCCCAGGTATTAATCACTTACTCTGGGTCAATTAATAAACAAAAATGACTTTATTAAGTATAAAAAGTAGGATTTAAGTGGTTTCAAGTAATAACAGACAGAACAAAGTAACTTACCAAGCAAAATAAAACAAAACACGCAAGTCTAAGCCTAATACATTAAGAAAAGTATTACAGATAAATCTCACCCTCAGAGATGTTCCAATAAGCTTCTTTCACAGACTAGACTCCTTCCTAGTCTGGGCCCAATCCTTTCCCCTGGTACAGTCCTTATCAGTTCCAGCAGACATCTTAGGTGGAAACTAGGGGTTTTCTCATGACTGGAAGCTCCTTTTGTTCTGTTCCACCACCCCCTTTTATCGTTTTGGAACAAGGCGGGAATCCTTTGTCTCTCTCTGGGTTCCCACCCATCAAGATTCCAAACCACCATTAATGGCCCATACTTTGCATGATTACAATAGGACCTCAGAGCTATACTTCATATTTCTAGCTTCAGATACAAGAATGATACATTCATACAAATAGGATGACCACACTCAGTAGATTATAAGCTTTGTAATGATACCTTACAAGAGACCTTTTGCATGAAGCATATTCCAGTTACATCATATTTACACTCATAAGCATATTTCCATAAAACAGTATGGTGTGCAACATCACAACGCCCTCAGGTAACTGATACATACTCTCAACCTTAGCTTCAGCTCAAGTTCCTGATTGTTGGCTCAGCTTTCTGTCCACCTCGCAGTCACCCTATCAGGCGCAGGGTTCCAAAGGCCACATCCAAGATTTTCAGAAGTGACCAGTGATTTCAGTGGGCCCAGGTTGAGAAGCCATAAAGGGATCTGATTTGTCAGAAATTCCCGAGCCCTCGTCCTCTCAAAGCCAGACTCTTCAGGGTGTCTCCAGGCAAAAATTAAGGCTTTAACATCAGTATTATTGTTTTAAATCTCCCTGGGACATGACAGGGGTCAGAACCCACTCACACCAGCGTTTACTGTTCCAAGAGCAATGAGCGTGCAGTGGGGAGCCTAACCCGTGGCTTCCAACAAACCTTATCATGCATGTCAGGGGTCAATCAACCTCTCTCCACTCTCTTAGAAGTGTTCATTCCCAATGAGCTAAACCTGTATCCTTAACCACCCCCCACAAGCCTAAACAGGGGCAACCTGCAGCTTGTAATGGAACCTCAGGATACAGCTGCACGGCAAAAAACCAGCATCACATCAGTGAGGCTCAGAGCCGAGGTCTACAGACTCATGCTCCCAGGACACGTGCTAAGGTGCTAAAAATAGCCGTGTAGACGGCTGGGCTCAGGTGCTGAAAGCCACCCCTCTTCTTGGGCTTCAGCACCTGAGCTCCAGCCTGAGCCTGAATGGATACATGGTACCGTAGCACAAGCCCGAGTCTGTAGACGTGTTTGCTGGTTGCTTTTCGCTGTAGAAAGATACCCATACTTGCAACCTTAACTCTAGAGTGGCTAATTCCCAGTGGATAATGCACTGGACTAGTTACAGGAGACCTGTGTTCAGCTTCTGGGTCTGCCACTAGCCTGCCGGGTGACCAAATCATTCCCTCCCTGTGCCTCAGTTTCCCTATATGTGTAATGAGGGGAATCCTAGAATCGTAGGACTGGTAGGGACCTCGAGAGGTCATCTAGTCCAGTCCTCTGCACTCAAGGCAGGACTAAGTATTATCTAATGCTATTGATCTCCTTTGTAATGTGTTTTGAGATCTGAAAATGCTGTGTGAGAGCTAGGGATTATTATTAAAGCCGCCCCATCATAAATGACAGCACAGAAGGGAATAAGTAACATTTGTCACTAGTAACATCAGCAGAGTCACCGACACACTGTGATTGATGAAAGCAGGAGAAGAGAGTTTAGAAAAGACGTTAAAAGCCTGTGAAGTATCCATTAGTTGCCAATTGTTTGGAGATAATTTCCTCCTTAGTATGTAGTCTATTGATTAGAAACGTGCTCCGTACTTTTTGTCCAAGAAAATGCTTTGGAATGAGATTTCTCTGGCAGAGTACCAGCCTCTGAAATCCTTTCTTATCATGGGCAAAACATCTGGCTCCTCCCACTTTTGTATCTTATGCAGGACTGGATTCAGTGCAAGAATCTGACTGATCTCCAGTTGGTGTGGGCAAAATTCATCCATGAAGTCAATGGAGTTACACCAGGAATGGCGTGGTGCTAAATTTGCCTAGACCTCAGCTACTGGATTACCCCAACAGTAAAGAAATAAGGTTCAAGCAGAACAAATATATGTGATTATTTTGGTTGGACTCTGCATCATTGTTCTTACAGTCACATTTAGTGAAGTCAGCCTTTGGCTGGGATGATAAAACTAATGCTAAAAAAATCCCATCAGATCCTACAAAACTTGCAACCAGTTTCTGGTAATAATCTGTTATTTCCCCCCCCCGATGACTTGAGTCCAAGGCCAGGAGGTTTACATGGTTTGACAGAAACCAGAAGGAACTTGCTGGGCTGAAGTTTGCTCTTGTTTATACGGGTATAAAACTGGAGTAACTGCACTGACAGCACTTAGTGGAACGACCCCAGGGCTGAATTTGGCAAGGTGATTCCAATGTAGCCCTGGAGTCAGGGGGTCCAGTACACCCTGACGCTAAGGGGCTTGCCCCCACTTCCAGCAGAGTTGAATGTAAATAAGATTGGACCTTATTCTAGGAGATATGCGGTCGTTCAAACGAGTTAATTCCAGGAAGTTCTCTACCCTGGGTTATACTGGAGGTCAGACTAGATGAGGACTGGCATCCATTCTGGCCTTAAATCTACGAAAGAGTCAAGGAAAATATTGCCAGATCTTTGGGAAAGGGACCGTCCTTTCATCCTGTGTTTGTACAGCCTCTAGCACAATGCGGTCCTGGCCTGTGACCAGGGCTCCTAGATGCTACTACTGTATAAATAAGAACTCCTGCTCTTCCTGGTCATCCCCCCCAGAGCTGACAAAGCCAAAGATTTTAGCAGCTCCCCTTCTGACATTTAGGAGGCCCCACAATATGTCACCACCATTTTTTCCCCTTAAATCATCCTCACGCTAGTTTCTACCTAGCCTCACTCCCCTGCCAAGCCTGCATCTTACTCAGTTTAGACACCGACAGTTTTCTGTAGCCTTTATCGGGAGAGCCGTAGACAGAGAAGAAACCATGTTGACTACTAGGAGAATAAAGGCAGTTGTTTTATCATTCAGCAAAGCACCTTGAACCATTTATTTTCAGTCAATTTAAAAAGAAAACACAAGCTAAACAAAGGCAGATATTCATCTACAGTTAGAGACACAAAATCTGGAACAAAAAACCACAAGAAGAGAGAGGTGCAAGAGGTGGCAGATACTCAGAGACACAGAAAACAGGGTCCAAAACAATATTATTTAGTTTTAAAAATTGATATAATCCTTAAAAAAAGAGGTCTTAGTCTGATTGCTGTTTTTTTATACGAATCACAACTACTGAGCTTGGTCTCTGAGATGGATCTCCTGGCATCTGCTTGTGTGCTGCTAACTGGTGAGAGCTATCATTGGAGGGAGGATTCTGTTGAGTTGGGTGTACCCTTCTGAAAACTATTGTTTAGAATGCAGACTGGTTAAAAACCTTGGGCAAAACCGGCTCTGTTATGCCCGAGAGGTGCCTTTATTTCAATGGGTTTGCACAGGTGTGACCAAGAGGGGAAGTGGGCTGTGTATCTCCAGCAGCTTCCACCCTGTTTTGCTGGCATTCTGAGTGTAACAAAACCCTTCACCTCTGCGTGGAATAGTGGCCTTTGAGCCTGGGCTCTTCAGCCCCGCTCTGTGCTTCACAGGTCTCTACCACTTTGACCTAAAAGAGAAACCTCATTTGCTCATAGCAGGTAATTATCCTCTAGCGGACAAGTCATTAGAAAGGATTTATTAGCATTACATTAGTGCCTCGAGCCCTCAGTGAAGATCAGGGCCCCATTGTGCTAGGCACTATAAAACCACATAGTACATGAAATTTCATGCCCTATGTAGCTTTAGGGTGACCAGATGTCCAAATTTTATAGGGACAGTCCTGATTTTTGGGTCTTTGGCTTATATAGGCTCCTATTACCCCCACCCCGATTTTTCACACTTGCTGTCTGGTCACCCTATGTAGCTTAGATAAGGCAGAGAAACAAAAGGTGACATATAGCAGATAAGTGACAGACCAGGAACAGAACCCAAGTCTCCTGAGGCCTAATCCAGCATTTGAGCTAGTAGACCATGCTGCCCTTTGTTAAGGGGCAGCTTCAATATGTGGGCAATAAATAAATACCCCAACCAGCCTAAAGAGAGTGAGTTTCCATAACCAACCTCCCAAACTGAACAGCCACACATCATAAAAGCTCAGCATCGTGAGCAAACAAAAGAGTCTTTAGCATCACCTAGTGGAGTATCACAGAGGGACGGAGCAGGGAGGCGTTGGGGACCCGTGGAAGGGAAGGCCCTGTCTTCTATCTTTGGAAGACTGAATTTAGGATGGGCAGTAATTCCACCAGCCCAGCTTACCTGGCAGGAAATATGGTAGTAGATGCTTCCTTAAGTAGACTGGGCCAATTCTACTTCAAAACCTAGGAGCCCACTCACTCACCCACTGCTAATCTCCCAGACGACTGCAGTAAAAAATTGTGGGTCAGCTCCTCAGCTGGTGTAGATCAGCATAGCTCTGAGTCAATGTCGTTACAGTGATTTGCACCCACTGAGCACCTGGCCCCATGTGTCTACATCATTCTAAACTTGCACTCACCTCCCTGTAATTCTATTAACACTTCACTGCACTCTTGTGAGATCTCTGCCAAGTGATTCATCTGTGACACTTGTTATCAAAACAGCCCAGCTAAAAATGAATTTGTTCATTTCCCAGTCGCAAAGGAAGCGTGCGAATGGCATTCCGGCTCCAGGTGTGCATTCACAATCAGAGTCCTCTTCGAGGGTGCCGTGTGAAATCCCCACACAAAACCACTTGAGCCCTGATCCATGTGGGCCGACCAGGTGCTTGTGCAGCGTCCTGGGCAGATATGATTACAGGAGCGAGGCTTAACTAACTGTACCAAGGGAACAGAGAAACTGACCAGCCCCACGCCAAGCAAACAAACTGGAGAAAAATAATGTTCTGATCTTAGGTTTTACTGTAACAACAGTGAGTTAAAAAAATGTTCAGCGAGAAAGGTGATTTGAAGACAGGTTTCTCTTTCAGACAGTGAAAAGGGGAGTGTTGGGACCCAGGAGAGAATCCCCAGTCAGTGATTGTTCAGTTAAGTGTTGATGCAGGATGAGAAAGGACAAGTCAAGCCCAGCTGCTGTTTTTTCACTCAACCCCGTTGGCCAGCAGAGTGCACTCAAACACATCCCTGCTGCAGAACTGCCTTTGCGAACAACATGCACTAATCTTCCCAGCTAATAAAAATAATACCAAGTGGCTGTAGTGAGTAGCTACTGAAACGTCATTATTTCCCCGTGCACGATGAAGAAGAATAGAGGTGATTTTATTCAGGGAAATAAACATGGGCTGATTGTGTTACTTCAAATAATTCCCAGGACGCATTTCCATGGTGCAACAGGGGCGACTTTACCAGCAGGAGGGTTGTGCATTAATATTTCTGTATAACTTCACAAGGATTTGCTTTTGTTTTTCTTGCTGATAACGTGCAGCAGACTTGTTCTTTTTGGAATGTCAGCCTTATTCGAATGATCTTTGGTGTGCTGTTTGTTTGCAAAACAGCCAGGCGAACGTGAGAGCTGCCTTTGTGGGGAGGGGAGGCTGTTGCCTGTGTGTTCAGGCCTATCGGCCACCCATTACCCAATAACACTGGTACGTTTTTGTCAAGCAGTCCCATTTGTCACTGTTCAATTAAATGTGAGCTTGGCCTGCTATGCTGTCCTTCTCTTCCACTCCAAGGAATCATTGTTCCCATGCCATAGTCAGCGCGGTCTGATTAAGCCACTAGCGTAAGATGCCTTTTGATTACTGGACAAAACAGAGCTCCAGTCTGCAGCCAATTGTGTGTATGTGTGTATATTATAATGCAAGAATAGAGCCACTGAACAACAAGCAAGATAGCAGAAGCAAGGCGGCGGACTGTGTTTGAACGCCTGTGATTAAATTTAATTCAGTCAGCGTGGGTATACACATAACCAGGGGTGATTTTTTAACCTGGATCAATAGGCCGGAGGTAACTGAGCTATTTCAAGCTCCCATCCCGAAAGGCATGCTAACTTGTGGTTAAACATTTCCCTTCACAAGGGATTCATGCACTTGGGATGAAATACACCCTGGGGATAGATAACTTACAAGTGCAGTGGTTATAATTTTCTGTAATGGAGGATCAATAGCCCCGCATAGGCAGGCAGGGCTTTTCTGCTGCCCTGACTAGCTCATAGGAGATATGGAGATACTCCACAAAGCTGGGAGGTGAGGAATGTGCCTCATTGTGCCAGGTATAGCTTGTTAACCTCAGGCCAAGAGAATATAAAAGCAGTGTGTGTGGCACCTGCTAGGAAGAACTGAGAGAGAGGTGAGGTGAGGTGAGGTAGGGTAGGGTAGGAAACTCTAGGTACAGCCAGCCAGACTTATGGAAAAAACTTGCAGTGGCTTCAGAAAATACTCTTGCTGCTGTGTGCATCTCTGAACCAGCTCTGCCCCTTTGAGAAACTCCATGGAGCCTTTACTTTAGACTTGCAAGTTAGAGTTACTGTTCTGGGGAGGGAACATGCCAGTACCCTGATACTGACCTTCCCCTGGGCTTTTCATGAGATAACTGGTACATAACCAACTTCTCATGCTTACCCAATGCATCTTTCCATCAGGGCAGGAGGCTTGACTTTAACTATCCGATACAGCAAGTCTTGCTGGAGTTCAAATTCAGCAAAACCCCTGTCAACTAGCTGATTTGCATCTGCTCTTCCACTGTGGCTATCCTTGTTTCAGATAGGGGCAAAAAGGACTTCCTTCTGCTGTTCTACTCCCAACATAGCAAAGCCTGGGAACATCTCCATATCAACCAGCCTCAGGTTCTGGGCTCACCCAATAGGGTGGGGTAGGCTGAGATATTCTTGTGTTCAGGCCATTCTCCTATTCATGAAAGAAGGCAGGCCATTAACCCTCTCCTGTTTCATCCCTCCCTCTCTTTTCCCTTTGGGTTCTGTGATCCAAACATGTGTATATCCCCAAAGGCAAAGAATTCTCCTCTCAGGACTCTCCACTGTTGAGCCCATTGGTTCTCCGCTGTGTGAAATGGTGTTAGTCTCTTCTCAGTGGAATCGGATAGGCTAACTTCTCAGCTGCCCCTTGTACTCAGAAGTCAGTTTGTTCTCCTCTTCCCCTCCTCCTGCCCTGTGCAATTGGGCAGGCTGTGGTGTGGGGGTATGTCCTTGTTTCCTTGGGCACACGTTCCAGTTGATCTGACGTCCCAAGTAGCTACTCATCTTCCTTTGCCCCAGGTTTCGGAGATCATCAGAGCCTGTGGATGATCTTCTATAAGGGGGACTGCTTCTGCCGGTGATTCCTCCCAGTATCTACCTACCCATTCCCTGACCACAGAGGGAACCTGCAGGAGCTCTGCCAAGATGGCCCTGCCACCTGTGTCACCAGCCTAATGATGGTGCTTAGCCACCTCCACCAAAGTCCTTATGTCTCTGCGGAATAGTTCAGCGGCCCCCTTCAAACCCAGTAATGATATGGCTTCTTGGTTGTGACCAGTCAGTACAGGATGGCAGCTTTCATCAGCTTGGTAACAACCTTAGGACTATTTGACTATGGACGTGTATGTGTCCTGTGCTTTTCCTGATGAGATCTACCAGCATGATAACCCACAGGATCAGTGGCCACCAGACATAGGGGGCTAGACATTCAAATGTCTCTAAGGAAGCCCTTTTGGTCTGATACTGGCCAAGAGGAAACCCAGTAGCCTCTTTCACTGGTGGATTTGGCTCCCATCTACCTGCCTGGGAAGTTGACAGGCGTTGAGGGCTCAGCACCCAACAGAATCTTGCAGAATTGGGCCCTTAATGGGCTTTCCTATTCAGGTCTGGATTGTGCCTTGAAGGCACAGTTCTTCCATGGTGAAAGTATGGGGCCTCTGCGTGGGCCTGGGGGTTACCCGCATAGATACACACTGCACCACCAAAGTGCAGCCCCTGCTGGAGAGTCGCGCTCCACTTATTCCCCAAAAATAAAATGAAGAAACCACCAGGACACAGCTGTGTCCCAAATAACCATGATTAATAAATATACACGAACATGCCAGGTGTGGCTACATACATGGCGCTGCTCTCACTGGCTTCTGTTGGCTTTGAGCACCTCTAGAGGGCTCACCAACTACTTAAAGGCACACTACCCTATTCCTATACACTATAGTAGTGCACTCTACAACAACAAGGGGGAAAGAAGCTCTGACCAAGGACAAGAGGATAAAATCTAGTCTTGTGACAGGATTTGCATGGTCTATGCAGAACATATAGGCCCTCACTTTTAAGGGGCTCAGGGCTTGTCTAAACGAACATTTTGTTGGGTGGCAAAGGAGATCCACTCCAATTTAGGTTTAAACAGGTTCTTGTAGCCTTTAGTTTGTATGTTTGAAGACAATGCACATATCACCTATGACTTACATGGACATATAAGAACAGATCAGGCAAGAAAAGTAATTGATCATGTTACCTCTCCCGGGGACAGGGTGACTTTATCAAAATTTCTGGTCTCCGTACTTCCTCTGTGTCTTCTCCACACTTGTCAATCACTTTCTCTTACACCCTGTAACTTAATACTGACTCAGTTACCTCATCTGTCTACCTATCCATTTTAAACCCTAAAATATTTTCATCCATAAATCACAATAAGTAGCCAGAACTAATACATGGTGCTTACCTCACCAAAATTATTTGTTGTCGACTTCTCTCATCTATTCTCTACTGTTAATCCCATTGGATCCTACACTTTTTATCATCTTACTGGTCAGTTTTTAATAGTCTTAGGTTTTTTTCTTGTTAGCTTGTCTTGGGGGAAAGAGGAGCACCTGAAGTTAACAACTTTTCATGACCTTCTGTTTTCTGTCTGGTATTTACACAGACCAAAGTTTTACAAGGTAACACACACAAACCAGGTTTCCTAGTTTATGCAACCCTGAAGCTTTTTCAGCTAAATTCTGGACTGTTGTGTCAGCAAAATTCCTTTAATTTTTCCTAGTTTTATGTATGTTATATATAATCATTTCTCCAACCTTGGTTAGTATCTATATTTGACTAACACAATTAATTACACAGTATACCAACAATGTGGTTTGCAGGAAGCTGAGATGTGAATCTACCCCTCACTAGCCGCCTGCACACAAAGTGTCCCTGTAGACCTTGCTGATGCATGTAGAATCATAGACTCATAGAAGATAAGGGTTGGAAGAGACCTCAGGAGGTCATCTAGTCCAACTCCCTGCTCAAAGCAGGACCAACACCAACTAAATCATCCCAGCCAGGGCTTTGTCAAGCCTGACTTTAAAAACCTCTAAGAAAGAAGATTCCACCACCTCCCTAGGTAACCCATTCCAGTGCTTCACCACCCTCCAAGTGAAATAGTGTTTCCTAATATCCAACCTAGACCTCCCCACTGCAACTTGAGACCATTACTCCTTGTTCTGTCATCTGGTACCACTGAGAACAGTCTAGATCCATCCTCTTTGGAACCCCCTTTCAGGTAGTTGAAAGTAGCTATCAAATCCCCCCTCATTCTTCTCTTCTGCAGACTAAATAATCCCAGTTCCCTCAGCTTCTCCTCCTAAGTCATGTGCTCCAGCCCCCATTTTTGTTGCCCTCCGCTGGACTCTTTCCAATTTTTCCACATCCTTCTGGTAGTGTGGGGCCCAAAACCAGACACACTACTCCAGATGAGGCCTCACCAACACCGAAAAGAGGGGAATGATCACGTCCCTCGATCTGCTGGCAATGCTCCTACTTATACAGCCCAAAATGCTGTTAGCCTTCTTGGCAACAAGGGCACACTGTCGACTCATATCCAGCTTCTCATCCACTGTAACCCCTAGGTCCTTTTCTGCAGAACTGCTCCCTAGCCACTTGGTCCCTAGTCTGTAGCAGTGCATGGGATTCTTCCGTCCTAAGTGCAGGACTCTGCACTTGTCCTTGTTGAACCTCATCAGGTTTCTTTTGGCCCCAATCCTCTAATTTGTCTAGGTCCCTCTGTATCTTATCCCTACCCTCCAGGCAGTGCGTAGGGTATGTGTGGCTACAGGCTGCTAGCCCTGTCAGTGAAAGGCTCTGGCAGAGGGGAGGCGGTGGGGAAAGGCTGCCTTTCCAACCTCTGCAGTCTTTCCCTGAGTGGGAGCAACAGGGAGGCCGCGGAACACGATACTGCTAAAAACAGCTGTGCAGAGGGGAGGCACAGCTTGGGTAAGTAGACAGTTGTGCCGGGTACGTACTTGACCACATGCCCACACCCATCAGGCATGTCTTGACTCCCCTAAGCTGGGCCGCACCGTCTACACTGCTATTTAGGGCTCCGTGGGTAGATACGCCGCATGCTGCTGAAAGAGGCGTGCAGTGTACACGCCCCTGAATGGTTCCTTGGTGCGCTTTGATTGACTCCCATTTCAAAGCGGGGTAGAGCAAAGTGTGCTATGGAACAGTTAGTGCGCATCAGCAAGCTCCACGCAGACAGTTACTGCGTGGCAGGCTCGGGTTGGGTTGATTTACACCCCAGCTGGCCACAGACTCATAGAATCATAGAATATCAGGGTTGGAAGGGACCTCAGGAGGTCATCTAGTCCAACCCCCTGCTCAAAGCAGGACCAATGCCGAACTAAATCATCCCAGCCAGGGCTTTGTCAAGCCGGGCCTTAAAAACCTCTAAGGATGGAGATTCCACCCCCTCCCTAGGTAACCCACTCAATGTTCATGTAGACAAGCGCCTATGTGAGAGCCAAAAACATAGGAAATGATCTCCTTTAGACGGATAAAGGCTAGATTGGAACCTGTGGGCCCAGGATTTCAGACCTGACATAGGCCTGATGAGCCATCCGCCTTCAGGATGTAAAACAAGCAGAGCAACTACGTGGGCTTGTACAGCCGGAGTAAATGAAACACACAGGTACATTGACTTACCATTGGGTCATTCGGTGTCCTATTTGCTTGAGTTCTTTGACAGATCCCTCCTTCCCCCCCGCTAAGCTGTTCCCATTGCAGAGAGGCAGGGGTGGACCATGTAACACAACACACCATGTCTTGACACTGACCGTTACACACACATTCCTCCATAACACAGCGCAGTTTGGAGAGCCAAGAGGCTTTTCCGTGGCTATAGAATGCTTCGTATTTATGACTGAATTAGCCCAACGACCCTGGGCAGAGCTGGATATTTCCCACCAAAGCTTTTTGTTTCCCAGATATTGTGAAACTTTCACACTGCCCTAATCATGGGTATCCTGACCGTAAAATGCTGGCTTGTTTACTAATGTATTTCGTCCTTCCGCCAAAGGGTTGTTTCATATTGCCATCACTTAAAAGAATGGTGTGGGGAGGAATAGCGGAGGAAGATTTATTTTTCTGTCTCTTTTTAATGTGTCTGAGCTTTTATCTAATATGTGAGGCTGCACAAGTCTCATTACTGAGATCTCTGGGTTGGAAGCAGAGTGGAATTCCTGCTGGAAGGAATGCCATAACAACCATGGCATTCAACCCTGCCAGCTGTACTGCGGGGCCTCTTTCTGATGATTTGTGATTATGGTAGTGTTAATAGGTGCAACAGAGCGAATGAGGCTTGATCTGCCTCCCCTGTAAAGTCAGCACCAATCTCCTGTTCTGCTTCCCTTCCCGGTAGTGAGCCAAGGGCCAAACAGGAGGCATATCAGTGGGGAAAGCGCAGATAGTCCCCTTACACATATTGAGAATAACAAGTTATAATCAATTCTTACCAGAAGAAATTGGCCATCTGTGGCTACTTTTCCTAGGTAACTACTTGAGCGATGTGATGCGATTATGCTTTACATGTATAACTGCTAATTTAAAGTTCCCAGTGCTAACTTGTAAAATACAATGTATTAAATATTTACAGCTACATTTCAAATCAAATTAGTGTAAATAGCTTAACTGAGGAAAACACGTAGTTGTCATGTTAGCATTGGGCATTTTTAAATAGTGTTACCACGTTTGTTGACCCAACTAGTGAGCTTGTGTTCAGGATCCTATGGGCTGTTTCAGTTAGGAGGAGAAATTGACGATGGAGTCAGGATATTTCTTTGATGCAGTCTTGTTTGCTTACAAGAATGTACGTACAGGTCTGTTTCTCTGATGCAGTAGGAGACAGTTTCATTCTTTCCTAGCCATCACTGCCCAAAAGCTGTCTTAGCTTTTGCTCAGAGTAAAGCTGTGACTGTCCTTGGATTTCTGGCTGCCTTGTTTGTCTGCCCCTGTGGCCTTTATCCTGCTTCTGTCTCACATACAGACATGCACAGCTCCACCAATCAATGCCTTTGCCCTTGCATTTGCTAGATTGGTTTCCAGGGAGCCCACATGTTTCAGCTTCTTCTCAAGCCTTGCCATGTGCTTGTGTTTTGGGTGGTGGCTCCTATGGTTCCAGCTCTCTGGTGCCATAAAGGAGCTTAATCACTTCTTACAACTAGCCTGAAATGGAG
The DNA here is from genome assembly GCF_028017835.1 of Emys orbicularis. Taxonomy (NCBI): domain Eukaryota; kingdom Metazoa; phylum Chordata; order Testudines; family Emydidae; genus Emys; species Emys orbicularis. Next base: position 5,593,106 of record NC_088686.1, on the reverse strand, counting down.
GCAATGGTTATGCCCACCAGCTTCCATGAGGTTTTCGCCCACTCCCAGTATAGCAGTAGCAAATACAGGAACACACCGAAAATCCTCTATGATCTGGGATGTGAGAAGAATTGTATGTATTACAATGTTTTGGCCTTTCCATTTTGAGGTTTGTATTGATGCTTTAAAATCTGGTGGCTTTTATTTCTAACTTTTACCTAATGCATTTGAAAAAAACCCACAAAAATGTTTTAAAAAGGAATTAAACCTCTCTCTGAACTATCAAACAGCTTCTCACAATTGGCCCCACAGCTTGGTCTAGTGCATGGTGAATTGTAGACCATATGTCCATGGATGCCAAGTTCCATGGGCCACCAAAGCCTTCTCCTAATTCTCCTACAGCCAGATCCACTCGTGTGATCTCAGTTCTTCCAAGAGAAGAAGATGCATGAGGCTGACATGGCTGGGGATGTACAAGGCTTTCCCTTGATGCTAGTAATAGCAGGTTGGCTCTCAGCTTGCGCAGTTCTGGCTCCCAGCTTCCATTACAAGCAGCTAGCAACAACATTCAGAGTCATAGTCTGAGACCTGCCTCAAAGCATCAAAGTAACAAGTGTCAAAGATTAACCAAGAATAGACTGTGTGCATTATATATTTATACTTGTTCCATACATGGAGCTCCCACTGGCAACAAAGAGTGTGCTTTGAGTGGAGAAAGGATAGGACAACTGTCTTGTGCTCTAATGGCTTTTGTTGAACTGCAGTTTGTCCTTGCTGGTTGCAGAGCAATACAACACGCTGGGTAATTAATTTGGAAGTACATGGAGCATTACACAGCATTTTTAACTGGCATTATCCTGAACATGACAGGAAACTCAAGATTAACAAAAATTAGACCCCATTTAGGGAAAGCAAGCCTAATATAAACAGGATATTATTAAACTAACTTAGCATTGGAATATACTTGTTTCCTGTCAAAGGTCCAAATTCTTCTTGCAGTTTAATCTCAGAATGATTGCAAATGACACCAACCAAACTACTTATTTTAGGGCCAGATTCTGCTCTCCCGCCTAGTGTAAATTCAGAGAGATGCCAATGGACTTTCTCTGAATGTACACTTTCTCAGGAGAGCAGAATCTGGCTCTAAAACAAGTAGTTTGGTGTCATTTGTAATCATTCTGAGATTAAACTGCACCAGTGAAGAAAACAAGTGTGTCTAAAGGCTCTGTCACACTTAGTTATTTAGCTAATGACTTCATCCCTTAGAGGTTTGGACCTAAACATTGTTAAGTGAACCTGTCTCAATTTTCAGAACTACATCGTGTCTGGGGAGTCTGTGGGCTGGAATAGGTGAGCGGGTCTGGGTGGGAAATGGAGGGCCGTGGAAAGATATATCTGAGGACTGTACACTCCCATTCATGACTTGGAAAATAAAATAATATTCAGACTTCTCCTGCTCCAAGTGGAGGAAGGAGAGGAGTGTTGCCTGCAGCAGATATGAAAGCTTCCATACTGAACCTACAACCATTCATAAATTGAGATTTTTACAAGGAATACATTTGTGGAGGGTTATTTTCCTTCATGATTTTGAGAATTTAGAATTGATGTTTTCAAGTCTTTCTCTGCAGCCATAAGGGCTAAATGCTTATATTTAATCCAAATCAATACATAATAAGAATTGCATGACTCCAGGAGCTGGCACTCTAACAAACACCAAATATCACAAGGCTCGCAGTAAAATTGTGAGAGCTGGCAACAATACGGCTTTCTTGGGAGAGCAAAGCTTCCCTAATACAAAATGGCATAAGTCAAGAAGGCTGGAATTTAAGCTTATGGGAATAGAGAAAAGGAAGAATCAAAGAAATCCTGCATCTTGGCAGGGGGTTAGACTAGATGACCTTTGTGGTTCCATCTAGCTCTAGGATTCTAAAGAACTGGTGTCACACCTATTCCTACTCGGGACAGGTGCAGGCCCTTATTTCCTATTGATGTCAATGGTAAAAGTCCATTGGGTACCTGTGCTGGGTAGGAATGGAGAGGTGGGGGTTCAGTGCACATCCCCCAACAACATATGATTGTGGGAGAGGGAAGCTGTTGGCTTGCAACATCCTCCACTTCTTTTTCCCTTAGGGAGAAGTGTGGGGCCCAAGAAACCACGTGCTAGCTGATTATGCCACTTTAGTGCTAAGAGGTCCCCTTTCCCTCCTAATCCCTCAATGTCTCTCTGGCTGCTGGAAGGACCCTGTCCTCTCACACAAGTAGGATCTGCCCTGGGACCCCACTGCCACATACAGCAGTTGATTGCATCCTTGCTTTCCAGAGCATGAGTAGGTGATGGTGGGTTGCAGTGGAACAACTCCATTCCACTGCCCAGAGGTGGCTCTCACCTCAGTACTGCTCCATGGATACAGGCCTGGCAGGGCTTCCTTGCCTGAAACACAGCAGGGTCAGGGTCTGGCCATCGACTTGACCAAGAGCAGTTCAGGGATCCAATTATCTCCCACGTTTAGTATCCCCTACCGGGGCAAACTGGATGTTCTTGCCATCAACTCTTCAACCTACTAGGGGTGCCCCAGGCAGAAGCAGAGCTCTCCCCTCTCCAGAGAGGTGCACTACAAAGAGTACAATGGTAATAGCTTCGTGGCAAGTTTGACGTTGCACAATCCCCACAGAGGCACCTGGAGGACCCGAAGCATGAGCATCTCCATCTTTTGAGCCTACTAAATGGTATCTTTTAAATATCTGATTTAACTGTGGACCTATTCCCAACAGAGAGAGAAATCAATTTAGCTTAGTGTCCTGTGTTTAGATGACTCAAGGTGAAAATGCTACATAGGGAAGAACTGAAATATCTCTTGCTCAGGAGCAAATGACTGGTAGAGTTTGCAATTACTTAGATTTCCAGAGTTTTTGCAGTTATAGCAATTAGCTTAATTCACTTTGAATTTTCTTTATTTACATCTCTCCTTCCCAAAACAGAGAGAACCGTAACATTCATTCAGGACTACATAATACTATGCGAGTCTCTTGATATTGCAAAATGCAAATCTGTCACCCGTGATGAAGTTTACTGACAGCTCTTTATCCTTGCAGCCACAGAAATAGAGCTACAATTTAGTTTAAGAGGATGCACTGCGACAGCCCTACAATAATTGTGTCTCTATGGGTGTTAGTCTATCGTGTGTGGAAGTCGGAGATGAATATGGAATGATTTTTTTTATTGCACTGAAAGACTGTATTCCAAAAATAGCATTACAATATTGTGCTATGAGAAGGAGTAGTTATTTTGGAGGTTCTCTTGGATTCAACGTCTCTTTAAATCAACAGCGATATCCCGACAAAACCAACCTGTCATTTTGTTGCACCACAAGCCAGTTGGCAATAAGCATCTTAGGAGGCATTCTCGCAAAGTGAAGGTGATGACAGAAGTTCAGCTAAAGTAATTGATTAAAAATGTACCTGGTGTTTACTCCCGGGTGTGTGTGTGTGAATGTTTCTGTGCCTTTCCCTTGGCCATAACAAAAACTGCTCGAGGGCTCTAGTTAAAAACAACAGTAACTCAACATTTGTAGATGACCTTCTTGGATGGCATTAATCAAACTCTGCTCAGGAGCTAGGAACGGTATTCCTCACACATTCAAAATTCCCACTGAGGTCAATGGAGGCTTGGATGCCACATATTAAAACTGCGCTAGTTGTGCCTTTTGGCAGAGCCGTAAGTAAAGGCAGGGTGTAACCTGTACCATCCCGGGAGGGGGCTCTGGGCTGCATTATGCCATGCACAAACCTCAAAGGCATTCTGCCCCTTTTGCACTGGCAGCTTTGCTAGATGTTGCATAGGATGATGGAGCCCCTGCTTCCTTGTCTGGCCCATCCATTTGTTTGCTCCAGACAGAAACACCTGGAGCAAATCCATGATTTTGACCAAAAGGTAGAAGGTGTGGTGGGCATAGCTTTAATGCAGCTGCACAAGCGGGGAATGCTGTCTCCGCTACTACTCCCCTGCTTGGCTACATTTAGGGTTGTTATAATCTAGCTGGCTGCAAGTGTCTACATCTTGTGCGCTCTCTGCTTGTCATTTATAAAGCTCTTCTCGCTTCGCTGTTGGAGCAATGGCCCTGAATGCCACTCCCCCTTCTCAGCATCTTATTTCGGCACCAATTTCTGGACTGCAATGGACAGATTAGCGCAAATTTTTGTTAAAAAATGTTCTCAAAGCTGCTTGTTTTTCCTTCCGGAAGATGAAGGGTTTGGAATTAATGTTGAGGGTCACGGGGTACTTAATTGGATTCCATCTGAAAATTCATCTAAATGTATCTGATGAGTTTTAGCCCGGAAAATTGATGTCTCTGCTTTAACATGAAGATGGAAAGGCAAACAGCATATCCCGTAAGGATGATGTTCTGAGTGGGAGATCAGCTTCTCCACCAGGATAAATCAGCATAGCTTTGCTGGAGTCCATGGAACCATGTCTAGACACCATCTGAGGGTCTGCCCTGTGCCTTTCTGGGGATAAGAAATTAAGAGAGCAGGTCCTCAAGGAATCCATTTTGAAGCACTTGGAGGAGAGGAAGGTGATCAGGAACAGTCAACATGGATTCACCAAGGGCAAGTCATGCCTGACCAACCTGATTGCCTTCTATGATGAGATGTGGATATGGGGAAAGTGGCGTACGTGATATATCTTGACTTTAGCAAAGGTTTTGATACGGTCTCCCACAGTATTTTTGCCAGCAAGTTAAAGAAAGTATGGATTGGATGAACGGACTATAAGGTGGATAGAAAGCTGGCTAGATCATCAGGCTCAATGGGTAGTGATCAACGGCTCAATGTCTAGTTGGGCAGCCGGTATCAAGTGGAGTGCCCCAGGGGTCGGTCCTCGGGCTGGTTTTGTTCTACATCTTCATTAATGATCTGGATGTTGGGATGGATTGGACCCTCAGCAAGTTCATGGATGACACTAAGCTGGGGGGAGAGGTAGAGATAGGGTCCAGAGTGACCTAGACAAATTGGAGGATTGGGCCAAAATAAATCTGATGAGGTTCAACAAGGACAAGTGCAGAGTCCTGCACTTAGGATGGAAGAATCCCATGCACTGCTACAGGATGGGGACCGACTGGCTAAGCAGCAGTTCTGCAGAAAAGGACCTGGGGATTATCATGGATGAGAAGCTGGATATGAGTCAGCAGTGTGCCCTTGTTGCCAAGAAGGCTAATGGCATATTGGGCTGAATTAGTACGAGCATTGCCAGCAGATTGAGGGAAGTGATTATTCCCCTCTATTCGGCACCGGTGAGGCCACATCTGGAGTATTGCGTCCAGTTTTGGGCCCCCCACTACAGAAAGGATGTGGACAAATTGGAGAGAGTCCAGTGGAGGGCAACAAAAATGACTAGGGGGATGGGGCACATGACTTATGAGGAGAGGCTGAGGGAACTGGGCTTATTTAGTCTTCAGAAGAGAAGAGTGAGGGGGGGATTTGATAGCAACCTTCAACTCCCTGAAGGGGGGTTCCAAAAAGGATGGAGCTCGGCTGTTCTCAGTGGCCGTTCTGATGACAGAACAAGGAGCAATGGTCTCAAGTTGCAGTGGGGGAGGTCTAGGTTGGATATTACGAAAAACTATTTCACTGGGAGGCTGGTGAAGCACTGGAATGGGTTACCTAAGGAGGTGGTGGAATCTCCATCCTTTGAGGTTTTAAGGCCCAGCTTGACAAAGCCCTGGCTGGGATGACTTAGTTGAGGTTGGTCCTGCTTTGAACAGGGGGTTGGACTAGATGACCTCCTAAGGTTTCTTCCAACCCTAATCTTCTATGATGATTTGCAGCTTTGGGCAGTTGGGCAGTGAGTTGTCGTCATGCTTGACATTGTGTTTCTGCTATTGCAACCTGAACCACTATGTTGCAAAGGTGTTTCATTGTTGTGCTTTCTCAGTGGTGAAGAACCAATGGTGGCTTCTCTCCCTTGACCGATCTCCCGTCTAGCCAATAAGAGAATGTTCTGAGAGTGCTCCCTGCTGACTGGCCTTCTCAAAGAACAATGTGCAGGATTCTCCACTGCAATCTCTAGCTAGGCACCCCACTGGGCATGTCAGTCATGGGGGTGCACTTCAGCTTTTGCAGCCGTTCTTTAAAGTCTCCTTCTGCCATTATGGAAGTAAGGAAGGTACTAAAATAGGCAGCTCTGTTCCCCGGGGTCCTGAGTAGGGCTTGAACTTGGGACCTTTACTACTTGAGCTAAAGGATAACTCCATTAGTTGGCAGCAGCCTATTATCTTTTAGAATACCAGCTACTTCTGAAGTAATAGACACTTTGCCAATGTTACAGTAATACTGGGGGGGAAATGCTTTTGTCTGCCAATAAAGGGGCTCTCACGTTCTCTAAAACGGCCCCCACTATTTCTTGTAAATTGATCCCCCAGGTCCCTGTAGTGGGGCTGGATGGAAAGATTTAATGAAACATGACTTTTCAAACATGACATTCCCCACCCCCCGCCCCAGCCCCCGCCCCCGCCCCACGATGTTTCCCTGTTTGAGGTTTTCCATTTTTTCAGTTACACAATTTGAAATGAAAATGTTTTTCTGTTCAAAACTCAAATCGAATCAGCTTGAAAAGATTTTTTGTGTTTTGTTCCCCTCTACTCTGCCTCCTCCATTTTTCAGCAGGGAGAGAGGGAGCAGAGAGAGGACTGGTAGTGTGGAAGGAGTTTTGATTCCTTTGGAGTAGAAATGAAACATTTCCATTTCAAAGAGATTCAAACCAAATTCTTTTTGAAAAATTTGGTGACAAAACCAATTAACACAGTATCCAGACATTTCTGAATTAAACAAATGTTTTTCATTTCATTCGAAGTTTCTCACAGAAGAGAATTCCCACTTTTGACCACCTCCCACTCTGTCAATAAACTTCATTAATTGACATGATCTGCAGAACGCCCTCAAGCTGCTTTACCAACACTTTTAGAGAAGGGTTCCTCTGTCTTGGGGAGCTGGGCCTCTGGAGGGGCAGGGGCACCAGGGTAGGCCCAGAGGACACAGGGAAGAGGAGAATGAGCCCAGATCCACCTTTCCCTCAAAGGTACAGAGGCAGTAGTGCCTAGAAAGTTGCTGCTGCCCCTATTCCCACTAGGGTTACCAGGCGTCCAGGTTTCTACTGGAATGCCAAGTCGAAAAGGGATCCTGGCAGCTCTGGTCAGTACCACCGACCGGGGCATTAAAAGTCCAGTTGGTGGTGCTGCAGGTCTAAGGTAGGCTAGTGCCTACCTGTCCTGGCACCACACTGCACCACGGAAGCGGCCAGCAGGTCTGGCTCCCAGGCAGGGAGCACCGGCTCCGCACTCCCATTGGCCGGTAACCCCGGCCAATGAGAGCTGGGGTGGTGGTGCCTGTGGGCGAGAGCAGCACACGGAGCCTCCTGGCCCCTGCACCTAGGAGCCAGACCTGCTGGAGACTTCCAGGGCTAGGGTCACCAGATGTCCTGATTTTATAGGGACAGTCCCAATATTTGGGGCTTTGTTTTATATAGGAGCCTATTACCCCCCCACCCCATGTCCCAGTTTTTCACACTTGCTGTCTGGACACCCTATCTGGGGCGCAGTGCGGAGCCAGGACAGGCAGGGAGCCTGCCTTAGCCCCACTGTGCCACTGACCAGGAGCCACCTGAGATAAGCCCACACCCCAACCCTGAACCCCAACCCCCTACCCCAGCCCTGAGCCCCCCTGAAACCCAGAGCCCCCTCCTAGACCCCAACCCCTCATCCCTGCCTCCCAGAGCCTGCACCCCCAGCTGGATCCCTCACCCCCCTGCACCACAACCCCCTTCCCCAGCCCAGATCCCCCTCCCACACCCCGAACCCCTCATACCTGGCCCACTCCAGAGCCCGCACCCCCAGCCCAGAGCCTGTACCCCCTCCCACACCCCAACCCTCTGCCTCAACCTTCACCCAGCTCCCACATTCCGAATCCCTCCACTCCAGCCTGGAGCCCCTTCCTGTACCCCAACCCCCTCATCCCCAGTCCCACCACAGAACCAACACCCCCAGCCAGAGCCCTCACCCCCTCCCGCACCCCAACTCCCAGCCCCAGCCCAGAGCCCCCTCCCACACCCATAACCCCTCCTTTCTGACCCCACCCCGGAGCCCGCCCCCCAGCCAGAGCCCTCACCCCCTCCCACATTAGTGCAATTTACTGCTCTGCTCTTCTGGTAGCGTAATAGTACAATCTCAAGGGACTGGAGTATCTGAATGTTTTTTCAGAGAGTAATTTTTACCACTTACGTACAGTAGATGAAGATGCAATTAATATTTTTGCTGCTAACAGTGTGCACATTGTTGCCTAGAACCATTACAAAATTTTTTACATGGAGCTGCAGCTTATGCCGCCTCATGCTCCCGTGGGAAGGCATGAAGGCCGGAGTTCCTGTGACCCTCCCTGAGTTTCCTCTTACTGCCCATGGCAGCAAAATGGAACCATTCTTTAGAACAGCTTTTAGTTCTTTAATTTTCAACTGCATATCCCTGTCCAGATTGAATTTCTTTGATTTGATCCCCTTATACAACACTCTCTCCCCATTCCCCCTCCTCCCCCCAGGACATACCCTTCTATACAAAGACCTCAAGATGGTGGAGTCAAAACCTGTAGGCTTCAAGCCTTGTCCGTCCTTTGACAGACTAATTTTTTTTAAAGATGGACACAGCAGTTGCCTGTTTTTGAGGTGTATAATTCATCCAAGCAGCAGGTGCTTGGTTTGCCTTTCGTTCTCTACTCATCATAAAGGTCAAGAGATGTGAGCCTGAAGCTCCATCTCTTAGAACAGTCTGAGAGTGACCTGAGAACTAGAAGATCTAGGCTCGAGTACCCCCATACTGTTCAAATTTGCACCATCCAGCGCTCCATCAAGCAGGCAGGTAATGCCAAGATGACAGCAAAGAAGACTGCACCAAGCAAACAACTGGCACTGACAGTATCTACACTGTCACCAACTGCAGCATTGAACCTATCAAAACTTTTGACATTGAAGATGATGCCATTTTTGATAAATTGTACGGTCCGTTGGTCAAGAGACTAAATAACCAATGTCAGTCAAATTTATTAATATGGTACAGGAAAAAGGTTCTATATGACACCAATCTTCAGAAAAGAGACGTCCTGTACAGCAATGTTACATTCACCTTATACAGAAGGTGTGCTCTCCAAAGTTCTACTTCTAAAGCGATTTTTTTATAACCTACTTGATTACCAGTAAAAGGAACCGTATTCCTCATTTGAAACTAGGTTCAACCAATTAGCTTTTTATCTTGTTTTTCTGGTACCATGGTGTGCCCCTTATATTTGTTCTGAACACACTGTGCATTCTAGGTCATGATGGATCCTTATCTTTATTATGGGTACATGCATTCCAGGTACTAAGGGATGTGAAAACACCTCCTAAGCTTGCACTAGGATAAATAGGTTTGTGAGGGTAACTGCCTTTCTGTTTCTATAAGGAAACAATTATATGTCCTGATACTGACAGTGTTCCTATCTACTTAAGCCAAAGCTTACTGCAGGGAGGAGGGATAGCTCAGTGGTTTGAGCATTGGCCTGCTAAACCCAGGGTTGTGAGCTCAATCCTTGAGGGGGCCATTTAGGGATCTGGGGCAAATATCTGTCTGGCAATTGGTCCTGCTTTGAGCAGGGGATTGGACTAGATGACCTCCTGAGGTCCCTTCCAACCCTGATATTCTATGATCTCAACCCAGAGCCCCCTCCCACACCCTGAACCCCTCATTTCTGCCTGGAGCCCATCCCCCAGTTAGAGCTGACCCAGCCCAGTTAAAATTAGTGGGGGTGGGGGAGAGTGAGCCACTGAGGAAAGGGGAATGTAGTGAGCAGGGGCGGGGCCTCAGGGAAGGGGCAGGCCTAGGGTGTTCTGTTTTGTGTAATCAGAAAGTTGGCAACCCTAATTCCAGCCAGCCAACGGAGCTGCTCCTCCTAAGGCCAGGCCTTCAAGATGCTGCTACCTAGGTGGCTCTTCTGTTCCCCTTTGTTAGGCACTAAACCCACCTCCAGTTACCTCCCCAAGGAACTGATAGTGGACCTCCTTTTCCACTGACCTGAAGCAGCATGTGAGTGCGGAAGGGGCCAGCAGGGAAGTAGGAGCAAAAAACAAGCAAGAGCAGAGGTGAATCAAAATAGAAGGTAGGGCGGAAGTGGACACAGAAGGACAAGGGAGGGAAAATGAGATGATGGGGTGTGATACTGGGGCACACAAAGACTGGGGGCACCTGGCTGCAGGGTCGGCTCCAGGCACCAGTTTACAAGCAGGTGCTTGGGGCGGCCACGCCGGAGAGGGGCAGCACGTCCAGCTGTTCAGCGGCAATTCAGCGGACGGTCCCTCACTCCCGCTCGGAGCGAAGGACCTCCCGCCGAATTGCCGCCGCAGATCGCGATCACGGCTTTTTTGTTTGTTTGTTTTGTTTGGCTGCTTGGGTGCCGCCAAAACCCTGGAGCCGGTCCTGCCTGGCTGCCCATCAAAGGGCCTCCCCCAGGGCCTGATGCAAAGATCAGTGACATCTATTGGAGTCTTTCTATGCAAATTTGTAGCAGGGCCCCTACAGCATTCCCAATGTGCTTCCCCAGACTCCAGCCATGCCAAGAAATACATGAATGATAAATATCATCTTGTTTTGAAAGCAGGGCTGCTGAGAAGGCCTGGTGGCACCGTGGCGGGGATTCGCTAAGCACAGAGAGCTGAATCTCAATGCCCAATGTGCTCTGTAAATATCCTGATTCTACATTTCATTGTTCAGAACCATTCCATGGCCATTTAATTCGATTACAGACAGCAACACTGGAAAAAAACCCTCTCTTGTAAGAATTTGGATGGGTGTCACAGATCTGACTTGTGGTTTGTTTTAAATTCCTCCTTTCCTTCCTCCCCCCCCCTCCCCCAAGTATACCTAGGCTATGTAGATCATGGTCAGACGAAAGCGGTGTTTAATGTTTGTGCGTTTTTTTCACCATTTGTCTGAAAATCAGTAAAGTCCTGTTTAACCATTTAAGAATACAGCGTTTAAAAATCATATTTTAGATAGCAATGACTAAAAATGCAATTTCATTGTTTTGTACAAAAGGAAAAAACCTCTCCTCTGGAGAGAGTCGAGAGAACAGCAACAGAATCCTAAAAGGTTTAAAAAACCTGACCTATGAGGAACGGTTTAAAAAAAAACCACCCTGGTTCTGGTTAGTCTTGAGAAGAGAAGACTGATTGGGCACCTGACATGTCTTCTAAGTATGACAACAGCTGTTATAAACAGGACAGTGATCAATTGTTCCCCACAGCCACTGAAAGTAAGACAAGAAGTAATGGGCTTACCCTGCAGCAAGGGAGACTTAGGTTAGATATTAGGGAAAGCTTCCTAACTATAAAGATAGTTAAGCTCTGGGACTGGCTTCCAAAGGAGGTTGTGGAGGTTTTTAAGAGCACCTGTCAGGATGGTCTATGTTTCCTTGGACCTGCATCACCACAGGGATCTGAACTTGATGATTTCTCACCGTTCCTGCCAGCCCTACATATTTAATTCTATATTTAGTCACCAATCCTGCCAATATTTACATACATGTTTACTTTTAAGCCATGAGTAGTCCCATTGACTTCAGTGAAACTGCTTATGTTTGGAAAGTTAAGCATGTGCTTTAGTCTCGGTGGAATTTATCTTATTGTGTACAATTCACTAGCAAAATGTTCATGTCCCGCTTTAGTGGCTGGTTCACCAGGAAATAATAGCTCCCTACGACCACTAGTTAATGGAGTTATTCCTTTAGCTCAAATGGTAGAGATCTGTGCGCTGATGTTGATTTTGGATATCCACAGATGGGGGGTTGTTGCAGGTTTGTGACACTAAACAAAACCGAAGTGCCGAAAGAGCAGACTGCGGTGTTTTGAACATCAGCTCCATACCTGATACTCCTCGTTGTTAGGGATGTGTGCCTGTGCACAGGAACTCTGCAGCATATGGTGGTGGGTCTTGGGGTTGGAAACTCCTAAATTCAAATTTCTAATTTAAAAAAAAGGGCAAAAATCTGCAGTGAAGCTCTTTAGCTGACTCTAGCGGGGAGCACTGCTCTTCTGTGGCTCGAAACTCGGCACGGTTGGCATAGCTAACTGTGGGAAGGCTGTGTGCAACCATATTGCCTTTCCTGCCCATTGGCTCAATCCGCAATTTCAGCTCTGGGGCAGGTTCTCTTATTTCCCCCCATCCTTGCTTTGGGCTCTGCAGAGCTAGAGGGACCCCCCGGAGGATAAGCAGTAAGCTAAGGACAAAGAGCCAGCTCTGATGCGCTCATTATCCCTCACCTTCAATCCCATGGGGGAAACCATCAGAAGTTAATGCTGCCTGAGGAATTAACTTGCACTGTTCCCCACCCCCACTACCATGCTGTGGAGAACCCCTTTGGACGGGTTCCTAGGGCATCTGCAGTAGGAGTCTAAGAAACCTGGCTCCTGCCGGAGCTCTTCATCCTCCACAGGTTCCAATGGGGAGTGGGGGCACTTGATCCTACTTATCTATGGGGCCTTGTGAATTCAGGGAGAAGAACCTTCAGTTTCTCCCACTAGGGCTAAATCGTCCACCTGTTCAGCCCTCCCCCTGCATCCCCGACAAGCCCTGCCCTGCAACAGAAAAATGAATAGTGAACAGAGCCCTCTCTGTCTGGGCGGGGAAGTAACAGCAGAGATGAAGACAGGCTGCTCTGTTGCTGTTGGGCATAGTCAGCATGAGAAGTTACTCTGCTTGGCAACCCTCCTCGCCACGCTTTTCCTGCTATGCATGCTGGGAGCGAGCAAGCCCTGTGTAACCCAGTGCAATAGGTGGAACAATCCTATCTGAAGCATTACACATCAATTACCTGCATGGATCCTCTAGGCATGTCTCACCTGATCAGTTCCCTGCCATTGCCAGGCCCTGGGACATCACAGACACCCAGGTCTCCCCTGGTCTCTGCCTGTGGCTCACAACAGATCAGTCTCCTGAGGACTGAAGTGGTTTAGTCTAACCCAAGCTATTGGGCTCCATACAGGGGTATGTGGATGAAATGTAATGGCCTGTGCTGTACAGAGGATCACGTTAGATGATCTAATGGTACCTTCTGGCCTTAAACACTATGAACTCTGTCTTCACCATGTTACCTGCTTGTCCATCGGAGGTGGTGTGTGAGTGGCTTGCTTCTGGGGATCTGCACTCTGTATTCCAGCACAGAACTATTGTCTGTGTAGCTTAGACAAGCCAGGAGGGGCATGCAAATACTCTTCATATTTGGTGTTACCCAGCTCTATATTAGGCTGGTTTGATTTTTTATTTTTTTTTCATAGAAAGGGTAATGAATGGAGTTGTATTGGCAGGTCAAAACGCCCACTCAGCTATTTAAAGCTGGGATTGTCCAGTGAGTGTTGTCTGTTGGCGGTGTGTGTGTGGGGGGGGAGGCTGTCATTCTGGAAGGTGGAATAGACTGTACAGGTTCATCTACACCACTGGGTTTAAAACTTTTTTTCTAGGGACCCAGTTGAAGAAAATTGTTGATGCCCGTGCCCCAAAGGAGCTGGGGATGAGTGGTTTGGGATGTGGGAGGGGCTCAGGGCTGGACCAGAGGGTTGCGGTGCGGAGGTGAGGGTTGTGGGGTGGGGCCAAGAATTAGGGGTTCAGGGTGTGGGAGGGGGCTCTGGGCCGGCGGCAGAGGGTTTGGTTGCGGGAGGGGGTCGGGGCTCTGGGCTAGGGGTGAAGGCTCTGGGGTGGGGCCAGGGATGAGGGGTTTGGGGTGCAGGAGGGGGCTCCAGGTATGGGGTGGGGCTCAGGGCTGGGGGTTGGGCTGCAGGAGGGGGTGCAGGCTCTGGGGTGGGGCTGGGGATGAGGGGTTTGGGGTGCAAGAAGGGGTTCTGGGTTGGGGGGGTTCAGGGCTGGGGCAGGGCATTGGGGCATGGACTTACCTCCGGCGGCTCCTGGTCAACGACGCAGCCACGGTGCAGAGGCAGGCTTCCCGCCCGTCCTGGCACCGCAGACCACGCTGTGCCTGAAGCGGCCAGCAGCAGGTCCAGCTCCTAGGTGGAGATGTGCAAGCGGCTCTGCGCGACTCTTGCCTGCAGGCACCGCCCCCCTAGCCCCCATTGGCCGGTTCCCGGTTCCCGGCCAATGGGAGTGCGGAGCTGGTGCTCGGGCAGTGCGCAGAGCCCTGTGGCCCCCCTGCCTAGAAGCCGGACCCGCTTCCGGGGCGCAGCGTGGTGTCAGAACAGGTAGCTGAGCAGCGCTGCCAACGGGACTTTTAAGGTCCCGGCCAGCGGTGCTGACCAGAGCACCCCAGTGCCTTACATGCCACGACCCAGCACTTTGAAAAACGCTGATCTACACTGCAACAAACAAAGAAAAACCGCAGAAAAAAACAAAATATAACCCTGCAGCAGTGAGCTTCAAAGCCCAGGTCAACTGACTTGAGCTTCCGCTATCGCGCTAAAAACAGCAGTGCAGACATTCCCACGCCAGCTGGAGGCCAGGCTCTGAGACCCTCCTGTGTCCCTGAGTTTCAGAGCCCAGGCTCCAGCCCCACTGGGAATGTCCACACAGCTGTTTTTAGTGCCATAGCACAAGGCTGAGCCAGTTGACCTGGGCTGAGCCTTGCTGCCCCGAGGAGGTTTTGCTTTGCTTTTGTTTGCAGTGGAGAGGTACTCTGTTCCCTGGCACTTCACAGACGGTGCCGCTCAGCAGTGAGTAACAAGGACATGGATGTCATCACTGTACAAATGCCCCAGTGTGCTGTGCTTAGAGTGTTCGTCTGAGCCTTCTCCTGCTATTGGATTGACGAAGAACATAGGAATCCAAAGGCGGAATCCAGCTGAGCTCCTATCTGTGCCGGATCTGGGATGGATGCGGCAGGGGGTTGGGGGGAGAGAGGCAAATGCGACTGTATGTACCCTGCCACCTCCAGATTCTCAGGCCAGCAAGATTCAGGCCCTGCTTTAAACTCTCACTGAAGTCAGTGGAAATGGACAGTGCTCTCTGTGTGTACAGCTGCCCTGACCCCCAAGGGGCTGTGTGGGTAACATGCATTTGTTGGAGCACAGCACAGACCTCTGCCGTGCCCCCGTGCACTGGCACAGAGCTCGTTATGTATACCCGGTGCACATTCCCTCATTGGGAGCACTAGGATTGCTGGCTGAGCCAGCCCAGCACAAACCAGCCGCAGCGGGAACCAAGAGCTGGTCCACAGCATTTATTAGTGCATTTAAGAACAGCTTGTCCTGGACACCCCCAGTAAATAGTGTGCCGAGCACTCGTACCCCCACACACTAGATCACTTCAAACCAAGAGCACAAAAAGAGAACTCGGCGGCTGGCCAGGATTAAAGAATGACTGCAAAGATTCCAACCCTCACTAATGCTGTTGACCTGGCTGGGCCATGGGTGTCACAAGAGACTTTGACAGGACGGCAGCTTCTTCCAGCGTGTCATCTTTTGTTGGCCTCGGACACTAATCCTTAATTGATATAGGCAGGCATGTAAGAGGGAAATTTAGCTTTTCCTTAAAGAGCTGTTTTACAATCCCAGCTTTCAGTTGTGTGGAACGGTAGGAACTGAAGCTGAAGGGCCAGATTCTGACCTCACTAACCCCAATGTAAATATTGGATAACTCAAGAGCGGCGCGGGTTAAGGAGAAACCTGGTAGGGATTGGGTCCAAGATCACGTGCTGTCCAGTAGGCCCTCGGTCCTGGGGTAAAGGGAGGCCATTCTCAGCCAGGGTATTTAGCAGGACACGGCATCGTAAGAGCAGATTGATGCAGTCTGACTCTTACCTTAACCTGAGCTCTTGTGGACATGCCATACAAAGTAAACAGTGCACCAGAAGACAGGGGTCTGCTCCCTACACTTGCAATGTTCAAATTTTCACTTAAAAATAGGGCTTCGGTTCAGTCTACTCACCTGTAGTAAGAGGGCCACATTCCCCCATTTCATGTTGGATTCCCCAATCAACATCTGCCCAAGCCCCACATAAAAACTGCCTCCTCCCCCAGTGCCTGGGAGAAAAGATGGGCCTTGTATCACGTTCAAACTCACGCTGGGCTTACTTCGCGGAGGTATCGGGTGCACCTGGGGAGCTGGCAAACACCTCACATTCCCTCTCAGCTCTTGATCAGGATTGGGGCCCAAGACACCAGCTTACTTTCCAAGCACTCCCCTGACCTCCACCTGGAGGATGAGCATGCCCCATGATTTGCCTAACAGACTGGCCGCAACCGAGGGAAGACTGACTAGCTCTCTGGCAGGCCCTGCCAATGGGGAGGGTCTATGTGCTATGCTGAATGATAGGCTCATCTCACTGCTCCCTGTCTTCTCCAACTCTTTGCCTTTTTCACACACCCCTCCCCACCCCGCCCCCGGCCGTGTCACGTCCTAAACCTGGATAGTGGGCTCTTTGGGACAGGGGCTTTCTTCCTCTTCCAAGTTTTTACAGCATCCCAAGTAATGGGGCTGCCCCAATCCAGATCTAATATATGAAGGAAGAAAAGACCATGTGGGGATAAAGAGGGTGGAGGAGCAGTGGAGTTGATGGAGAGTAGGGCCTTCCTTAACAGAGCCCAACGGGGGGCTGCCGGGGCCATCACAGTGAACATAAGAACATAAGAATGGCCACACTAGGTCAGACCAAAGGTCCATCTAGCCTGACAGTAGCCAGTGCCAGGTGCCCCAGAGGGAATGAACAGAACAGGCAATCAACAAGTGATCCATCCCCTGTTGCTCATTCCCAGCTTCTGACAAACAGAGGCTAGGGACACCATCCCTGCCCATCCTGCCTAATAGCCATTGATGAATCTATCCTCCATGAACTTATCTAGTTCTTTTTTGAACCGTTATGGTATTGGCCTTCACAGCATCCTCTGGCAAGGAGTTCCACAGGTTGACTGTGCATTGTGTGAAGACAGTGCTGTTATTAATCATGTTTAGTGGGGTAATTGGGAAGAGCCAACCATGAATGGGATCCCCTACTGCTAGGCTGTATACACAGGGAAAGTGGTAGATGGCTGCTGCTTCCTAATTCCCAGTGATTTTCCGAGAGAGGAAACACCAGGGGAGGAAAGTACCTGTTTGGCCAGACTTCTGATCCGTCTCAGTACATCACTAGGCCCAGAAGGCAAGCCAGCTTAGTGGCTGATGCTCATTTCCAGCAGCCCCAGGCCCCCTGTGATGTTAGCCCCGGAGGGGATGTTGGGAAGGGAGAAAACAGGGAGGACACTCCTCCAGGAGAGGAAGAAAGTCAGGCCAGGAAGGCAAAGTGTCCTGAGGAAAGCACAGGCTCTTAACGAAAATAACGTGTAAAGGGAGTCCGTGGGCAAGGCAGCCTGTGACCTAGTGAAGAGCAGCTGGCTGAAGCGCTCCCAGTGGAGAAGGAGAAGCACTAGGAGAAGGTAGCAACATCCCCTTGCAGGGGCGTGGAACAGTCTGTCCCGTGGCGGTGCTGAGCGCCATTTGGTTCCAACCGGTGACCCCTGGATGTGCTGGAAACCGCTTCAGGCCAGGGGGTGCTGCAGCCCCCCTACGTCCAGCCCCTGTGGCCCCTTGGCAGCGCTGCAGGGCCAGGAGGGTCCCCGCCATCGCCTCCTCCTTCCCCAGGCTCGGCTCCGGCCTCCACCCACGTGCGAGGCGAGGGCGCTCGGCGGGCGGCCCCTCTGCTGGGCCGGCCTTGCAGCGCCTGGCGGCCGGAGCCCCCCGGGGCGCTCCGCGGAGGGCGGCGGCCCCCGAGCGCCTCCCCCGGCGCGTCCGCCCCCCGCAGCTCGGCGCCGGCGCGGGAAGGGGGCGGAGGAGGAGGCGGGGAGGCAGCCGGCCGAGCCACGCAGGCTTTGACGTCGCCGGGCTGCGGCTCCCCAGCCCCGGCTCCCCGCACGTAGAGCTCAACGTGACCGCCCCGCTCGCCCCGGCTGCCCCTCGCCGCTCACACACGCGCCGAGCCCGGCCGCCGCCGGACGCTGCATCCCCGGGCAGGTGCATCGCCCCGGGCGGCTGCTGCTGCTGCGTTCCGCCGCCCCCGCTGCTCGCCTCTCGGCTCCCCGGCCCCGGCCGCTGCCTGGGGAGGGGGCCCCGGGCTGGGGGCCGCAGGGCAGCCGTGCATCGGCTCCCCGCGGGCTGCTGCTGCCCTCGGCCGGGGGCGGTTTTTTTTGCTGCTTCTCCGGAGGGTCTCGGGAGGCTGGTTCCGGAGAGCGCCCGGGGTCCGGACACGCGGCTGCCGGCCCCGCGCACCATGCCCCGGGAGCCGCGCTGCGATGGCATGTGACGGGAGCGGGGAGCCGGCTGGGGTGGCCCCGGAGGCGGCTGGCGGCTCGATCCTGCTGCTGCGCGGAGCCTGGCGAGTGACTTGGTGAAGGCGAGAGACCCCGAGGAGGGGGGACCCCGCGGGGCTGGAGGGCGGCGGGGGGCAGAGGAGCGGACCCCCCGGCTCGCAGCGCCTGCCCCGGCTTGCCCAGCCTCTGCCGCAAGGGAGGGCAGCTCCCCACCGGCCGCGTGTCCCGGGGCGCCCCGCTGCTTGGAGCATCCTGGGCTGGGCATTGGCCTCCGGCAGGTCCCGCGCTTCCTTTCCGCCCGGGGCTGGATATGTGGATGCTCACGCGAAGATGGATTTAGTGTACGGGCTGGTGTGGCTGCTGACGGTGCTGCTGGAGGGGATCTCCGGCCAAGGGGTGTACGGTGAGTCCCTTCCCACCCGCCGAGCCCAGCCTGACCTTGGGAGCGGGGGTCTCCGCCGCGGGGAAGAGAGAGGTGGGTGGGTGGGACTGACCCCCCCGGCCCGCTAATGCAGGGGTTTGTTCCCCCCACCCCCCAATGCAGAATGGGGCTGGGCTGCTGGGGCGGGGGGCACTGTTCGCTTGTCATCGTGCATTGCAAGACTGGAGCCCCTCCGTGGCTGTTAGCTGGGGGACGGGACCGACCTGGAGCGCCGGATCAAACTTGCTGTGTGCAACCCTTAGGATTCCTGCCTCCTGATTCCCATCCTCCCCCCGGCTCATCTCCTCCCTCCCCCGCTTCTCCGGAGAGACCGGGCTCGGGAAGTGCAGGGAGTTTGCTTTCTGTGCACCCCCGTTGCCATGAGCACTGGCATCAGAAGAGAGCCCCGGTTCCCACTGCAAGAGACCGCTGGGGGGGGGGGGATGGGGATGGAGGCGGATTCAAGATGGGGTGGGGGGACGGGACTCCCCGCTGCAAACAGCACGTCTGGGGTCTCGGTCCAGGGACCCGTCAGCCCTCACTTCCCACCTGGAGCGTGTGCGGCAGAGGAGGGAGCGGGCGGCTTGGGCTGGGAGCTAAGAGACCCGTTGATCACCGTGACCCGCTGTAAACCCATTTGCCCCGGTTGCCCGCCGCGCGGCGGCGATGAGCCGCCGTGTGAACGGAAAGCGGAGTCGCCGCTCCGGAGCGGGGAGCGAGCGATGCCCCTCCTCCAGGGTCCATTCTTCGTGGACGCCACACGGCCGCGGTGCTCCGCCGGCTGGCCGTGGGGCTGGGACCCTCCCCGTTCTGGGATCATCCAGCTCTGGGGCGCAGGAACGGGGCTGCAGCGAGGCCGGAGTGGGTCTCCCACTCCGGGCCCCCGGTACCCGAGCAAACGTGGAGAAAGCCCCCAAGCGAGGCGTGGGGAGGCACGGGGGACGCTAGAAATAAGCTTTCCCTGCCGAACGATCCTCGTGTCTGCGGGGCTCCCAATTCATGACCAAGTCCAGCCCAGGCTCTTCCAGGGGTCCTGGGAGCTCCTCTGCAAGGGATGTGTGTGTGGGGGGGAGCCAGCTCCTCCCTTCAGCCAGGAGCCTGCACTTCGGTGGGGGCTCCTGCCCCCTCCCTCGCTCCCTGAAGAGGATTTTTAGAAGTATTTATTTTGCATTTCCCCCTGAATTTCTCTCATTCAGATGCCTGCCCTGGCAACAGCATCCTGGTGTCAGGAATGCTGACCCCAGCCTGTTGGCACAGTGCAGATTCAGAGAAGACAAATATCCCAGTTAGACCTGGAGAGGGAAGCAAATTGGTGCATGTTCCAGAGTAGCTGCTGTAGAAATCATGCAGGGTGGTAAAACAGACAACCAGGAATACCGGAATCTGTAACATATCACAGCCTAGAGTAGCCACCATAGGGATCAACTTACAGGACACATTTTACCGGAGGAACATTTCTTCTCATTAGCCGTGTTACATTTCTTTACAGTGGCTTGCGATCACCCCATCTAAGATCAGTCTGTATTTCTCTTTCTTGCACTGGCGCACACCTGTTAAAAACATAATGCATTGCTCTGGGTGGTGGTGAACCCTTGATTTGAGAGCTGGCTTTGCAAGGTTTTTATTGGTGCAAGTGGATGGGAATTTGAACATGTTCACTGCAGCCCGGAGGAGCAGATTAGGTGAATGCAAGTAGTTTGTCCACAATGATTTTGTGCATCTGGAAATTACAGGGCCAAAATCCGTGCTGATTTTCCTCCTCATGCAGCCTTATTGCCTTCAAAGGCATTGTCCAGAATGTCAATCAGCACTTCATTTAGCGCATCAGATGGTTATTAAAAATGGTATCAAAAGGTAGGCTAAACAAAACCCCTCCTAGTAGAAGAGAAGCACATGATGTACAGTAGATGAAGCACTTTCACAGGAGAACATGCTACATACGATAGGCAGCCATAATCCACGATAAAGCTGTGACATCATAACAAAAGCCAGAAAGTCCAGAGAGCAGGGTAACATTATGGGGCTGGTGCAGCGCTAGCACAATACACACCTCTGGGGCCCCGTGCTACTTCATTGATATCCAAGGGGTGGCCTGGAGATGAGGGAGCTCTGGGTCACGTTAATTACTGGTCTAAGTAGATGCAACCCTGTTAACTCCAGTATAAGTTGCACTTGCTTGCTTAGGGCTAAATGTGTTCCTCTGTCTCTCACTTGCCCCAGTGTTTCTAGTTACTGCTCGACATTACATAAGCAGCGTAGCTCAGTGGTGACATGGCTCTCATGCGTCCCATTCTCACAAGAGTATTGTGGTAGTACATGTTAAGGAATCTTTGTCATTTTTCTAGTACACGCTTCTTTTGGCACATGTGCGCACACATATGAATGCAATAGGCCATTCATGTCCATTACCCGCCTGCAAGCAAACTTGTGGCTGGAGGTTTTTTGAAATCTGATGTAATTCAAAATATTAGGAACTGTCATGAGGATTTTCCTTAGCGTTTGCATTACTGACTTGAAGCATTACACTCTGTGTGCCACCAATGAATCCATTCGCCTGTCAAGCACAGGGACACACATTGTTGGATTTCTTGGAACATAAGTTTCTGCAATGCATAGGAGAGTATTTGTTAAGGCTTATATGTTGTGCGTGGGCATCTATGAAAGAGATCGTGCCCTTAGTTGGTTGCTAGTAATTCTGCTGAAATTGTTACTGAAAAAAGGATTGCACATCTGGGATAAGACTTCTTTATAAATAAGAGTGAAATGTGATGTATTGTCATTCTGTAATGCACATTATACTTGGTCTCTGTGATGGACTAGGGACCTGCAGATATTCATGATGTTGGGAGACAAAGTGGTTTTTGAGTTGTAAGTGAACATATGATATTTTAAAATTATACATTAAACTCAGTCTTGTTTTTCAGTTGGCAAGCTCCTCACTTTTTTTTTAAATATACCAGTTCAGGGCAATGGCACGTGTATTTCTTCCTCGAGGGCACCAGTCTAGGCTTCCAGCTCCTCAGCCATCACCTCTCTTGGGCAGAGACCCACAACTCTCTCTGTCCTGACTGGGGTTTTCCAGCTGCACGGTTCCCTGCTTATGCTGTGATATTCCCAGCAAGCCAGACTGCCTAAATAGGTCATCATCTGCACTTTTGTTTTCTCTCTCCAGAGGCTATGAACAGCGTAATGGCCTACAGTTCTAAGTTACAACACAGCTCTTTATAAGCAAGCACATTCATTCTTAAGGTGAAAGCATTACAGGGAAAACATAGTAAAACAATAAAAGAACCTGCATGCATCCTAAAAAAAGCTCCCCAGAGATCATCCCAACTCCAACCTCTGGCTCTGGTAGGTGTCAGTCCATCAAAACCCAGAACTGATTTTTCCCTATGGTTACAAGTTCCTAACTGTTTCAAATTCAGAACCAGAACAATCATGAATAGTTCAGTCTTTCCCTTATGCAGCTTAGGTCTTTGATTTTGTCCTCATGTAACAGGTGATCAGCAGACAATAACTCACTCCTCAGAGTGTAGCTTCAAAAGGCTGGGTTTTGTATAACTGGAGCCTGGGAAATTTGCATTTGCCTCTCCCTAGATATTCCCCAGGAAAACCTTGTGACGTGTTTTGTTCCAAGAGTCCATTCTTGTCTGGCAGATTGTTCAAGATAGTCCTTTGAAGCCCAGGTCTCAGAACATTATGGAACAGTAACTTTCCAAAGTTTTCAGCATCCTGTTGAAGTCAAGCAATCATAATAAAGCTCCTGTTAGCTCCAGGAATAATTTTGAGGAAAGGTAAAATGTTCCAAATTGCCAAGGTCCCATTTTCAAAAGTGACGTGGGCACACTTAGGCAACTTAGTGCCTAAATCACTTTTGAAAATATAGGTGCCTTTGAAAATTGTGTCTTAAAGCTTTTTGTTCATAGTTTTTTTTCTTTTATGTTTGACTGGAAAACTAGTGGCAATATTGCACCAAGAATCCTGAAAATGTGGGGGCCTGTCCTGCACCCATTGCAGTTTAATGTGAATTTTTCCACTGATTTCAATGACAGCAGAATCATGCCAAATTGTAATCTCCTTGGGGCAGGGACTACATCCTCTTTTGTGTACACTCTGCCACTTAATGAAACTCATAGATAAATAATGACAATACTTAATGCCAAAAAATGGACCTGACTGCAGTAGTAGGCAAAGAAATTTTACTATCTTTTCCCTTCCCATTTTTTAATATCGCTTGTCTTTGGGCCAGTTCCTCAACAGGTCTAAATGCCATTGGACTTCATTGGAGCGCCGCTGACTGGTAACAGTGGTGTCTGGCCCTTCGTATTTTAAAATGCAAACCACCGATCCATGTTAACATAGATTCCAAGATCCCAGAAGAATGTAGTTCACTTTCTTAAGATAAATGTGGGTATACATTTGTTTTAAACTAACATTACTTGAAAGTATTATTAGTAATAATAATACCTAGCTCTTACGTAGTACTTTTCAACAGTAGCTCTCAGAGCATTTCAAAGGAGGTCAGTCTCAGTGTTCCCATTTTACTGATGGGGAAATGGAGGCATAGAGATGTGGAGTGATTTATCCACAGTTACCCAGCAGCTCAGTGCCAGAGCCAAGAATACAACCCATCCTGAGTCCCAGCCCAGTGCTCTAGCCACTATTTCTGATAAAATTATTAATAATATTCCAGGTGAGCCTGGAAGACCGACTAATGGCAGTGCGGACTACGGGGGTGTGGGTTGGAGCATGCACTGAAGTGTTGCGCTGTAACTGCCCCATGTAGACCCTTCTCGTGTGAACTAGTAGGTACCTGTTTGCGTAGTCCCGTTTAACGCCATGTATACAAGCTCTTTGGGTGGATAGGGACACGGGCTCAAAGAGGTGGAGTGACTTGCCCAAGGTCACACAGCAGGTCAGCGGCACAGTTAGGAACAGATCTCCGATCTACCTGACTCCTAGCCTAGTCCCCTATTCTCTGGACCAATGTAATACAAAGATCCAAAAGGCCTGAAAAAAATGGGGCTTTTCTCTTATTTATTTCACCTCCTTAATTTTAACTAGCTTGTTTTCTGCAAAATAATTCTTCGAAAAACTCAAGTGCTGCATGCACTTTCCCCTTTTTAAATGACTTATCTCTGGATGCCATGCATGGTTACTAAAGCATAAAAAGTAAGTACTCAGAACATTACTGTTACATATTTTTATTCTACAGTAGAGTTGCAGTGCAGTGTGAAAATATCTTGGTGAGAAGGCTTAATATGGGCACGAAGTGTTGTTATTCGATAACTTGAATAAACTGTGTTCCGTAAAGATGAAGGATGTAGTAAAGACGGGAGAACAAAATTTGTATGTCAATTTTACAAGCTTTTTAGGCTAAGGATGCCGAATTTCACAGGCTTTTGGATCTGTTATAAATGGTTTGTATTGTTCCAGGCACTCCGAACCATTATGTCTTAGAGTCATGTACTCCCATGCATTGCACGCTGCAGAATGAAGAAGGGTGCAGCAAATTACTAAAAATCTCCCCTGAAAAGTCTGACTGCAATTCACAACCTTCTGCGTGATATTACACAAACTGAATTACAGCAGGGAAGTGGCACAACCTGGATGAACTGCCAAAATTATAATATCAGAGGTGGGGGGTGTGGCCTGGAGGGAAAATGGAAGGAGTCACAGAAAATCACTGCCTGTTATACTAGAGACAAAATTTCCAACTCTGTAACAATTTGCACAAATCACTTGAGATGAGCAGCTATAAACATTTTGGTGAGATATATATAATCTAAATGCAGCAGTGGCTTCACCAGGCCTACGGTGGCTGTCTGAAAACAGCATGTGTGGGTGGGAGGGAGGCTCATTTGCAAATTCTAAGAGGCTCACAGCCACAGCTTACATAAATGCAACCCAGTCTCCTTTCCCAGAAGCAGGCATAGCTCTGCCACGCACAGTGCATTCCATAGGCTGCTCTTCCTCGTTGTAGTTGGTGGTCATACCTCCAGCTGTGTGCTACTCCATGTTTCGCTACAGACTGTTTGTCTATGTCTTGCACATCCTTTCTCTTTTTATATGTTTGTTACTTCCGTGCTCTTTTCCTATGAACAGGAAAGACACGGCCCTTAGTAATCCTAAATGTCCATCAATTCGTAGGTGTCAAAATACTGCTGAAGGTGAGTGCAAGTTCGTGTATGTAAAGACAGGTATCTTCATATACAGAGAAGCATGTGTATGTAACATGTATCCATCTCTACACACACACACAAACTATTTTATAACAGCGTCTATAATTAAGAGCTAAAAACCCCACCGACAGACCTGGGTAACAGTAGTAGTATTCTTCAAAATGTTTATCAATGAATCCCGAAGAAAAGAGAGAAAAATTGAAAAGAATAGGCACAGTGCTCGGGGCATTGGAGAGAGGAGTATTGTTGAGATGGGCTAAAACTATGCGATGGCCAGCTTGAAACCAGTATCTTGTAGTACTAAATACGCAAAGGGAAGTGTCTCTGCTCACCCCCCTCATCCCCCCCCCCCAAAAAGCACCTCGGTAAGTGAAGGATGATCCTTTTCAGTTGCTGCCGTGACTAATGTGGAAGGGTGACATTTCTGACACTAAACACTAGAAAGATTGCTCCTGGTTGGTTTGTTTTTTAATGCCTGCTAAAAGCCTTATACAATAGGCTTAATTTTAAAATATTTTTATGATTTACAAAGATGCACATTTAAAATCAATCCATGGATCTAAAAATAAGAGCTGAGCCTGGCATTCCATATGGCGACTTGATTTGGGGTCTGATGAAGTATCCGGTATAGAAAATACAGCCAGCCATTCAACATAAACTGGTGGTCATGTCTTGTCGAGAAAGAACTTTTGTCAGCTACATTGCTGCTTTTGTTTTGTAGCTGCATGCTAGCAGCTAACCAGAACAGGAGATTAATGACTGTTGGCTTTAGCAATATTGATGGCTGTATGTCATAGCTGACCCTGCTTTTACCTGATACTCTGGCTGAAGCTAATGAAACAAGTGAGGCTGGAAGGAGGAAAAAAAACCCAAGGGAGGTGGGAACCCCAACACTAATGCATTTTCCCTGTTAGCAAAACTAATTAGGTTCAGGAAGATAGCTGATTATTAGCTCTTATATTCAAAAGCCAGCCTCTTCATTACCCAACCCCCAAATGGTACGGCTGGTTTCGTTTAGAGAGCTGGTTTTCTGAATCAGTGCTCCCCATCATGGATATCTTTGAATGCTGTTATTGTATCATATGGTTTAACCCTGTACAATTCTGGATATTGTGTGACCGAAACCAAAGCAGTCTCACCCGAGAACAGGAAAGGTATTATGTCCTGCTGCAGTGCTATGCATTTCTAAGCAGCTGATGTGCTCTACAACCGCTAACTCCAGGACCATTTACTGAGCAGCCGATCCTTCAAAACTTTAACTCTTAACTCAACCCACTTAGATTCCCTTGAAGGCTGTTCCCTCTTCTCCCAGCGTATTTTATCACTGAGATTTCATTAATGCTGGGAGATGATTTCATTTTCTGCATGTAAGCTAATGCACTTAGAGAATGTGGAGAGAGGGAAATAAATCTGGCCCATCAACCTGCCCATTAACCAACACAAATGAATAGAAATGACTCTTCAAACTGATTCTTTTCTTGGAGGTCCTAGAGGCTGCTGGAATATGCAATAGGTCACACGCTGCAGCATTGTACACGGGTGAATCATGCATAGGGGCATTGGATTTTTATGGAGAGGAATATGTTGGCTTGGTTTTGCACTCCGCTGCACTGGTTTTGTGTTGCCACCAGCATGATCCAGGGAGCACAATCAACGTTTAGAAATGTCCACTGATTTGTAGGAAAAGATTAAATAACTGCAATTAAATGAATTTTTGGGGTGGATCCAAAGTCCACTGATGCCAATGGAGAAGCTCCTATCAACATCAGTGGGCTTTCGATCGGGCTGAACAGTGACTGAAGTACTATTTTTACAGACAAATACTGCAGCCTTGATGCACAAGAGGAGTTCTATTGGGGTATCACTGAGTGCTAGTTACCTGAGTCAGTAATGCAGGATTAGTCTGTTGGTAAATTTCATATCGTAGAGTTTGCGGTGGCAGTGTTGTAGCGCTCTTGGTCCCAGGATATGAGAGAGACAAGGGGGTCCGTAACTCCGAAGCTCGTCTCTTTCACCAGCAGAACTTGGTCCAAGAAAAGAGATTCCCTCGCCCACCTTGTTTCTCTCATACCGGAAAGAAAGGCAAAGATATTTGGAATGGTGTCAAAATCTGGCAAAATATGACAAGAGAACGGGCACGTGGAACATGGCGTGTAATGCTTTCCATGTAGGTAGCAACTAAAAGCAAGTTTTATGTCTGATAAATATCATTAAAATACATTAAGTTTCAAGCAAGCAAAAGAGTGGGCCGTATCCTCAGTGGGTGTAAGCGGTGGCAGCTCTGTTGTCTCCAGTGGACCCTACTCCACGCAGGAGCTACCCCGCTGACTGTGCCGCGTTCAGAGTAAGAAGATGATAACTCCAAAACAATCCTCTTGACATTTAAAGCGTTTTCTGTCGGCTGTCTTGAGTGGCTTATTAGCACATTGCTTGCATCTCCATAGAAGGAAATGGTTGATGCTCTGCATATATTGGG
The DNA here is from genome assembly GCF_028017835.1 of Emys orbicularis. NCBI lineage: Eukaryota > Metazoa > Chordata > Testudines > Emydidae > Emys > Emys orbicularis. Next base: position 5,565,750 of record NC_088686.1, on the reverse strand, counting down.
TCAAGGTGTTCTCTCTGAATCGGAGCTAGGGGAATTGGGAGGAAGTCTGGCAGCAAGGAAGCACTTCAAAATAAATAAATAAATCTCTCCTGGCTCATGAGCTAAATCCAGTTTAATTAGAGTCAGTGGGAAAAACAAATGAAGAGGAAAAATAGCTCAATCCAGCTTCTCTCCCTCTCCTCGCAACTTTCCGGGGCAGCTTGTCTGCTCAGAGGTGCCACCTTTGACTCCCTCTTCATCAGTAAACGTGCCGCCCTTGATCTGCGCCCGCGACTCCCGTCAGCAGCGGTGGGAGCTGTGTGCATGCTGATCAAGGGCTTGAGCTGGAAAGGTTTTTGTGAGCAAGCTTGGAGGAGCTGGTTCGCCCGGTTTCGATTCCCTAGTGAACAGTTGGCCGTGGCTTTCATTGAAACCTCCTTGGAGGCGCTGTAAACTAAGCAGTTTGTATCTTGGACCAGTTGAGAATAGAACCAATTGAGACATTGGCTTCAAAGGGCTCAAGGGTTGGCTTGGGCGGCTGGGAAAACCAGGGGAATTTTCAAAGGGGAATGTGGGAGAGGCCTGTTCTTTGAAGATGTGTTCTCACGACTGGGCCTTTGAACCCTCTGGGTGCCCGGTGACTGGGATAGCCAAAGTTCACCGCTGTAGGAGGCTGGGCTCTGCAGTGGCTGCTGTCCTGTTTCTAAAATGTCTCCCTCTCCCACTACATCCAGTCCCTGCAGACGCTTAAACAAATCTCTCTTGTTTACTGGGGCAGTATAGCGACCTCAACAGAACTGATAGAAAAGCCTCAGAAATAAATGGAGGGGTGGGGGTCCCTAAAGTGATATCAAAGCCAGTTTTCATATTCTGGGCCAAGCAGGTAATTTTTAGACCCCGTTGTAGAGTAACCGGACTGATGGCAGGCACGGGTTGAGGGGGGGAGTCAATGGGGGAAAGAGACAGACCGCCTCCGCAGACCCACGAACTGGCATCGTAGTTACAGAAATGCAGGCTCAGTGGGGTGTGGGGGGTGTTCGGGGGGAGACAGGGAAGCAATGGCAGATGTGCGAGTCATGATGTGATTACGGGGGTTTAGTTACCGCAGCCGGGAACACCCTCTTGGTGTCCCACAGAGCCCTCGTGTTCATGGAAGGGGGTCTCTTGGCTGTTGGTGCAGGCTGCACTGTTGCAGACAGGGCTATCTGCAGTGGCCAGCGCCAATGGGCAGCTCATCCTGGCGCGAGATTGCTGCAGCCCTTGGTGTGCTCTGCATCCCTGTTTCTCTGCACCAGCTCTGGTCCACACTGAGCTCTGGTTGCTTGCAGCACAGGTTCATAGCTGGGGATTTCCTCTGGCTGCAACTGTTGCTGGGACCCCTTGAGTGTGGGGTGGGGGGGAAGTGGACTGTGGCAATCTCTGGAGAGCTAGAGGGTGGCTGGTGTGACCACTCCAGGCCCATACCCACTCTTTGCACTGCTGTGGGGTGGACCCTGGATGCTTGGTGGCATCTGACAGAAGGGAATATAGTGGTGAGGATGCAGCTGGTCCCCCTTCTGTGTAGGAGCAGGGGGAGCTTCTGCAGGTGACCCTCTTGGGTCTCTAGTCCAATTACTGTGCTTTGACAAATGCATTGTCCTCCGTTTGAAATCACGACTCTAGGGGGAAGCAGTGACACTGACTGCACCCACGGCGCGGGGGATTTTCAAAGGCACTAATGACTGGTGCCTCTTCACTCCCATTGATTTCCAGAGGGAGCCATGCACCCAGCTGTCCTTTGTGCTTTTGAACAGCTCACGCAGTGTGTGCCGCCCAGTTCTCAAAGGAGACAAACTGAAACGAGCGAGCGACTTCCCCCCTAATCTCTTTCAGCTCTCGCCTTAGGTGATAACAATAATAATTGCAGGTAGCTTTTCTCGGACACAGTGTGATTGTTCAGCTGACAGTGTCCATTTAGAGGTACATTATACTCTAAACACTACAGTGCCTCTGCACTGAATACATAATATGTTCTCATTAATATGAACATTCTCAAGGGGCTTTGTGGTTCATCAAACACATAATGGCACTTGAATTTTCTCTCCCTACTCTGTATTATTATTGTGACAGGTAAAGGTTTTAGTGTCTAGGGTAACAATTCAGGTGGATACTGCCGATAGCCTTTCACTAAAGGGCAGCAGGTATCTATTTGAAAAGACGCTTCCGGCTCTGAATAGTAAGTTGGTGTATGTATTTGCTTTTACAATGACTTAATTTTTGCATTATGTAGTGGGTCGGAATAATTCCGAGTGCAACCCCAGCGTCACTTCGGATCTGTCTACACTGCAGCTGGGAGTGTGCGTCTCAGCTCGGGCAGACAGGCGCGCTAGCTCTGCTTGAGCGAACAGTAAAAATAGCAGTGTAGCCGGGAATAGCCCGGGAGGCAGTTTGGGCCCACCATCTCAGTATGGTCATAGAATCATAGAAGATCAGGGTAGGAAGGGACCTCAGGAGGTCATTTAGTCCAACCCCCTGCTCAAAGCAGGACCAATCCCCAACTAAATCATCCCAGCCAGGGCTTTGTCAAGCCGGGCCTTAAAAACCTCTAAGGAAGGGGATTCCACGACCTTCCTAGGTAACCCATTCCAGTGCTTCACCACCCTCCTAGTGAAAAAGTTTTTCCTAATATTCAACCTAACCCTCCCCACTGGTCCCAGTGCCTGAGCATGTATCCAGACAGCTACCCCGAGCTGTCTCCTGTGCTGCCCCTAGGGATGTGGCTGGTTTTAGCATCTACCCAAGCTGGGAAGCTGCAGTGTGGACGTACCTTGAGGGGAAAAGAAACTAGCACAACAAACCAGGGGGACTTTTTACAAATTAGTTATTTTCTTCAACCTGCAGCAAATCTGGTTCTGTTCCTGGGAAGGAAGGAGTTCTCCAGTATCCACGGAGAAGGGTTGCTTGTACAAAGGATGGTATCACCTTCCACCCACACAGCTGTCAAGCAACTCCTTTGTACTCTGTCTCCAACTGTACTTGGGCTTGAGTCCTCATCAGCCAAGTATCCGCTACCTTGTGCTTGTGTTCCTTAGTATGTTCTAATCCCACCAATCACTCTGCCTCTAGCCAGAGGGGCTTTCCCACACTGCAACGGTCATGCTGTCCTCTGCTTACTTGCTGGGTCTTTGCAGGTTTATTCTCATAGATTTTGTTTCCAAGGAACATTTCAGTCTGAATTACTTCCTGTCATCGCCATAAGTAATATGAATACTGAATACAGTTGACTTCAGTGGAAATAGCAGAGCTTGTTCTCAGGCAGTTGGCTTTTGGGGCCCCACTATGCTGGAATAGGCTTTTGTTCAACTTGAATGTAGCTACTGTTTCCTGACTGACAGCAAACAAAGGGCCTGATCCTGCATATCTCTTCTTACATGAGACAGGGCTATACACAGGCATAAGTGCTTTCAAGACTGAGCAGTAGGAGGAATACTCTCTCTTCAGGCGTGCCAGTTTTTACCATGCCTTTTGCTGGAGTTGGATTGGATTTTGGCATTGGGTTTTCACATTTTTATTCATTGCCCCTTCACAAACTTCCCCTGGTAGGCCAGGTGTAAGCCAGGGCAGCTTCAGAGCTGGGCATGTGTAAAATCCTGGAAAATGCCTCAGATTATCTTCTGGGTCCTTCTGCAACAGTGATAAAAATGAAGCCACAGCATGACGGCCAAGGTTCATACCAGCCTGCCTCCTGCTCCGCTAACCCTCTGGTCAGATGGTCAAGGAAGAGTAGGCAGGCCCCAGCATTCCGTTTGCAAGACCATGAGTAGAGTACACATTTATTTCTACAGCCTGCTATTACTAAGGTATGGTAACTCTCAGCCTATGCTGCTCAATGATGAATGTACTTTAATGCAAGTCACTGCTCACCGGTTTGGCTGCAGGAAAGATTGTAAAACATGCCTTGCAATGAGGCTAAAGGAGCTCAACCGATTTAGTTTATCCAAGAGAAATGTTGAGAAGTGACTTGATTGTGGTCTAGAAGTATCTACAGAGGGAGAAGATGTCTCATTGGAGAGGGCTCTTTAATCTAGCCTCTGGCGAGGTGCAGGAGCCACTGGCTGGAAGTTGAAATCAGCAAAATGCAAACGGGAACTAGGACATACATTTTTAACAGTGAGGGTAATTAGCCATTGGAACAACTCACTAAGGGGTGTACCGGATTCCTCATCACTTGGTCTTTACATTAAAAATTGGATGTCTTTTCTAAAAGTTATGCTCTAGCTCACCCATAAGTTGTGGGGTCGGAAGCAGGAATCATGGGGGGAAATCTATGGCTTGTACTGTGCAGAGGTCAGACTAGATAAGTCCCTTCTCGCCTTGAACTCAATGAACCAGTGAATCTCTTTTTAATATTACTTTAATGAAAATGCAAATGATCTGGCCTTTAATTGTAACCTGTTTTACATTATTAAAAGAATGTATATGCTCTAGAGAGTACGATATCAAACCTGCCTGTAGATATGTGTATGCAATAACTGCAACGTTTCTTTGAATTTAAATGAGTTTAAATTTCTTGCTTAAAATATAACCTTAATTTCAGTGTCTTGTTCTTTGTATTTGAATATAATCAATATATGGCTGTAACAATAAGGGAACCAAACCAGAATTATAGATACTCTTCAACTTCGGGGAAGTTCAGAACTTTCCATCTGGACCCTATCTTTTAAATGAACTGATTCAGACCGCGTAATTCAAATACTCTCAAACTGTGTGTGCATTTGGTTCTGGAATCCAACTTCACAGACTGGGTCCATCTAAGCGAACCAGAATTTCAAAATAAAAATTGGGGACACTTTTGTGGTGACTTTTTTAGGCTCATGAAGTAGTCTCACAAAAGTGCACATAAAAAGAAAAGTGTATTGGTAATGCTACTGCCAACTTCTCACTCAACCGGTACATCGTTCATGGAGTGGAGGAGGAGTTTTCACAGTAACTTCATGGCCTGAATTTGTCATGAAATACTGATCAAATGTTGACGTTTTCTCTGAGCAAAAGAAGGGGGTAGTTAGTGTCTGCATTCATTTTCTCTTCACTCCAAACGCTGTTCATCACACCGAGCCCTCGTTCTGTTGGAAAACACAGAGTAAATTTGACTCTGAGCAAACCTTTTATAGTTATAGCAAAAAACAAACCATGTTTTCATTGACATAAATGAAAAACTGGGATATCTCTGGCCTCCTGTGAGAAGTTCCCTTGATATCATATGAAAAACCAGGATTGTCCTTGGAAAAAACCAGATGTATAGTTGCTTTAGGGTCATCCATAAGACTAATAGAACTGGAGGAAAACATTTCAGATTTAGACTTTCCTACAAAAGCAATGGGATGCATTTTTAAAGAAAACAATGAATGAAAAATGTTCTCCCCCCCCACCTCCCCAGCCCTCTATACATAGTAATTAAGTATCTGGGACCAAATGTGGCCCTGGTGTAAATGGACACATCTTCCTTGCCTGTCAATGAGAGATGTGTCTCATGCATTTGCCTCATTCTCTGGCCCCAGTCCTTTACTGCTTACTTTGGGAAAACTCCCATTGAAGCAAAGGGCTGCAGAGGCAGTTGGCCTGAACAAGGAATTCAGGATCAGGCACTATGCTTAATGGTACCACCATCTCATCTTTCTAGAGCCCTAGTCCAGAGGAGCCCTTTGCTGTACTCAGATGATGCTGACTACTGTCGGGCTATTCTCTAGGATAATGCCAGGCATAGTTTGGCCTGTGTATTCGGCACCCTTGCCTGGCAGAGAAGGTTCACTTCAGAAAAACCTGGTGGTCTGGGTTCCTGTGGTGGTCTTTCTTTTTAGAGAATTCGAGGAGCCTTGTTTGTGACTTTAAAGATGTTTCCCAATTACAACTGGTAGTTGACATGTTTTTAATAAACAGCAATACTCCTAGGCTAGACAGATGGCTTGCCAAAATTTTAGCCACTGTGAAAATTAGCTAGCCTGAAATACAACATGCATGGCAAGCGCTTGGAACCTTGCCTACTCTTGATAAAATTGGTTGGACAGGGGAGCCATCCACAGTGCCAGAATTCTCTCCATTGGAATGGTAGTCCTTTGAAAATTCGACTTTCAGGCTCTGGCCTGTCCTTCGATGCCATTGGTTCCTCTTTGACCTTGATACTCCTCACTCAAACAGGTTGGCCTATGCAGAACTGATGCTTTAAAATGCCTTCTTTGACCCAGGTGACCTGCTGTTTGTCATGATAGACAGTGTACTTAAATGGAAGGACTCACTTGCATCATACCCAATTGGGTGATCTTAATAAATGTATTTTGGGGAAAAATATGTTGGATTGTTTTGCTAATTACTGGTAGTGCCTACAGGATGCAAAAAAGGGTTTGGGCCACATTGTGCTAGATACTACACAAAGAAACTACACCAAGACAGGCCCTGTCCCAGAGAGCTCCCAAACTAGGATGTAGACCAGGGGTCGGCAACCTTTCAGAAGTGGTGTGCCGAATCTTCATTTATTCACTCTAATTTAAGGTTCCGCGTGCCAGTCATACATTTTAATGTTTTTAGAAGGTCTCTTTCTATAAGTCTGTAATATATAACTAAACTATTGTTGTATGTAAAGTAAATAAGGTTTTAAAAATGTTTAAGAAGCTTCATTTAAAATTAAATTAAAATGCAGAGCCCCCTGGACCGGTGGCCAGGACCCGGGCAGTGTGAGTGCCACTGAAAATCAGCTCGCGTGCCGCTTTCGGCACGCGTGCCATAGGTTGCCTACCCCGATGTAGACAATACTCAATAGGTAAATAGACAGGAAAATCATGGGGCTGAGGCAGAGAGAGGTGCATTTGTATAGGTCGGTGGCCACTGCGGTCTCAGTATTCACAGGTGGTCACTAGCCTTTGGTATGCTAAACAAGTTAGGTACCCCCATTTCGTTTGGTAGCTTGGTGAGGTCCCAGTGACGAGTCTGATGAGGGTCTGCTGTGTGTTGAGGGAAATGTTATTGGTGATGGAGATTCTGTGACAGGACGGCTGGAGACTGGGCCAAAGAAGGTTCATGGCTGGGTGGGGAATTGGCCTATGGACAAGGCATGGTGTTTAAAAGTAGCAACCACCAGCCTGCTCCCAAGGAGAGAGAGCTTCTCTCAGCTGTATCTTCTTTCCCTAGGAGACCAAGTTTCACCTCAGTCCCAGTCCAGAGAAAAACATGCCAGGGCTTGCTTCATCCAGGCACACGGTATAAGGGGTGGCTGCTTCAGCCTTCCTGGATCCCAGGTGTCACAGGAAAGACACATCCTACTTCTCTTGAGTCCACCTGCTTCTTCTCTGCTAGTCTGTCCCCATAGGTTCTTATATCCCTGCTTGTCAGGGAATTAGGTGGAAGCTGCCATGGGGTAGCCTAAAGAAATCCCCTCGTACCTCTTAGCAGAGTGTCGGGGTAGTTGTTCATTTGGGCTGGGGAGGGCTTTAATGCATCCCTACCAGGCCCTCTGTGAATTCCCATGATCCCCATCGTAGTCTCTAGTTGAGCTGTGGCGCTGTGGCACTGTGACATATTTTGTCCTGGATGGATGCACAGACTTTGACTATCTCACCTGTTGTGGATGGAAGCCAAGTCACTTTGTATTGCCATGCGGTGTAACAGCCCTGGGGACTAGCAGCAGGCACTCTTAACAATGGTGTTCACTCTTGCAGTCCATGAACAATGTTTGAGTCATGTCCACTTCGTAGCCCTGGGCACGGTTGGACTCAGTCAGAACCAGACTGCAGGAAGGAAATCCAGCCATAGAGCAAGTGGTGTGGATGCCTCAATATGTGGGGCTTTTCTCTCTGTCCACTGCCCCAGTATAGTAGGAAGGGACACCATCTTATTGGAGATGCTCTGGCTACGTATGGTCATTAAAGGCCTCATGATATCCCCACCCTCCACTAGTAGCAGTTAGTGCTGCTCTGATTCGAATCCCAATAATTACATTCTGCCTCCCTGACCTCCCTCTGTAGCTCTCACTGGAGAAGTTACTCTTTATTCTCCTGCTTAGACTGCTTAGACTCAGTTGTGTACCACGCCGAGGTAATTGCATTTCCGTGACGGATGCAATGATCCCTGGAAAAACTCTTCAGATCGCTCTGGGGTCCCTCTGCTCAAAGGCACTATTCTTAATGTCCGTTCTCCACGTTAGGTAGCACAACATAACCCCTCAGCGCAGCCCCCCGCTTCACTCACTCTTTGGAGCCTCAACCCAGCATCTCATTATGCCCCTCTCAATAAAAGAAAGTTTTGCACCCGCAAATGATTGCCAGAGCAATCAGTTGTAGACACAGACGACAGAAACTAGGACAGAGTTGGGCCAATACTGAGTGCCCCAGCTGAGATGTATCTGTCCTCTCTGTTGTGAAGTTTTCTAAAATAATAGAGAGTCATTCACAGATAGTGAGTTAAATTTAATACGCAGTGGGAACTGGCTGTCTGAAACACCCAGGATTATTAAGATACACCAGCCGCATTTGCATGGGACAATATGAACAGAAATACACCTTTCTTAGGAGGAGAGAAGGTCTCCAAAGTCCCTTACACAGCAGAACAGCAATTCACACTGCACTATACTTTCTGATTACGCAACACTGCCAGCTTGCTATCTAGCTGGTTGGAGAAAAGAAGCATTTCAGGTGCTACACATGCCTCTGAGTCCCCATGGTGATTGGGGTGGGGTTTTACAATTTCATTTCCCTGTTCTTCTTTTAAATGTTCTCTCCCCTGTCCTTGACTGAAAGACCCACACGCACAATAAATGCCTCTTTGCATGATAGTAACCTGAAGTGATACTTAAAGCAATGGTAGGGAACAATTTTCAGATAGTCGCGATGTTACTTCAATGTGACGCCTTTCGTAAATCTCCAACAAATGTTATAGGTCTAAGGTTACAAGTTCAGCGATGTGCACCACTATGGGAAGGACAGAACATTTTAGTAGCCGGATACGATATTATGAGTTTTATACTGGGTTGTCAGACCCCCAATCCAGCAAAGCACTTAAGCAAACTCTTAAATGTAAAGCATCTGAAAAGCCTCTTTGCTGGATTGGGCCTTAGTGCTTATAAATTAGTGGATACAAATGTGCAGATGCTGGGAATAGAACATTTCATGACTAATCGATCACACAATGCAAATGTGTACTGGATAGTTCAGCTACTGCAAACTGACCCATTCAGTGAACCAGCCGTCCAGTCTTTCAAAGAGATACAGACAGGTATAGTTTTGCTTAAAAAAAATTGTCTACAAACTCCTGTAATTGATCAGTGGGTTTCATTGCCAGGTGAATGACAAGTTAACGTATTCTCTCTGAGAAACAAGCCCAGAGAGGCAAAGAGAAATTGTTCTGGTTAAGGATCTTGGTAAGAGTGACAGAGATCTAGAAGATAGAAGCATCAGTAATAATTGGGGAGAAATTGTCGTTTCATTCCTACCTCTCCAGACTTCCTGGAGCTAACCAGATTTTTAGATCGAGAGAGAATCTGTCAACAGTTTGCATATGCATCTTTGAAAAGGGCAAGTATTAAAGCGCTAATTGCGTGAGTCACAAGATACCTGTGCAGTGAGAAATCCATGGTTTTTAAAACAGATGGCTGCTTAAACATTAGATTTGATGATAGACAGTCACTTTAGAATCAGGTCATCTAAAAAGACACCAGGTTTTTTCCCCTCTCTCTTTCTCCCTCCCTCCCCTTTTGAAAGGAGATTAGGAGAAAAAAATATGCATCCTTAAAAAACCTCTGAAATTCAAGTTCTAGTAATGGCTGTGATTTTGACAACCAAAGGAGATTGGAATAAACAACAAACAAACCCTAAGCAAACCTGTTTCAATTGTCAGAGAATGAGCTGAATGTAACCCCGTCATGGCAGCACTTTACCCTAAAAGTAATGGGCAGATCACTGGCCGTATAGCCCTTTGTGCACAAGAAGGTTGAGCATTGCAGTGCGATGTTCAGAACTTTGGTGCATGTGTGAAAGGCACAGCTGAACTGAAATGGAGTGTATTGGGGGCTAGTGCTTGGACATGGATGATGTCTTGGACATAACTGTGACTTTATCGTTTGGTTTCTTTGCTTTTTAGTATTTGCATTGTGAAGAGATAATTTGGGCAAAGAGAACTAAGCTAATGAAGGTTTGTGAGTGGGAAGAATTTCTAAGAAGACTCCAATTCCTATTGCTAATTGACTAAATATAGCAAATTCCAGCTCTTCCTGGGGCTGCGGAAGTTGTCATCTTTCTTCTCCCCTCCCTCCCCAGAAAAATGCTGCTATTTGTGGATGGAATATTTAACACGTAGGATTTTCAAAAACACTCTGGTCAGGTTAAGGGATAGGCACTGTTGGCTCATACCGATGGCCCAAATGCCTGGAGTCAGAACTATGTCAGAATCAAAGCTTACTTTTTAAATATAAAACTTTCTAGCTCTAGTGGCTGCCAAGAAATGCTTGAAAATGTTCTGAGTGTCACCCTTGCAGTGACATCTGCCTGAGTGTGCAGAGAGCCTGAAACAATAGCTCCTTAGAGAGGGAAATGCCCCATGCATCCCAATGGAGTGATAACTCCAAGTCACACTGACCTGGGAGGCCCCATCAGCACCAACCCAGCAGAGGGCTAAGTGCATGGCGGGAGAAAGAAGCAACAGGCCTGGCCGGCTGATAAACCCCAATTCCTGGTGTAAGTAGTGGGGGCCACCTCCTGCCATCCTGCTTCTCTAGAGTGCAGAGGGACCCCTGGTGACACTCCTTGGAGGGAAATTGGGTCCTCATGCCACTCCAAATTGGGGGTGCAACTGCGGGCATGACCCCTGGGGCTCCTTTAATCAATCCCAGAAGTCACTCTTCGCTGGCCTAACTTCTCCAGTGAAGTCAACAGGAAAACTCCCATTGATGTCAGTGGGAGCAGAACCTGGGCCAACGCTGAGTGCTTCCGAACATCCCTCCCAACGTGCTTCTTGGGGTGTGGAAATCTGTTGCTGGCATGCAGGTTCTGTGCACGTGCCCACATGTGTGCATGTGCACCCTCACACCCGGGCAGGAGACTGTGTCATTTCTTACTTTGAAAATTCAGGTGGGCCCATCTGAGCCCTTTGCATGAAGCCTTGATGGTTCGAGAAGCCGCTTGTGCTACTGCTGAAGAAAGTAATACGTTCAAAGCCTGTCCAAAGCCTGTTCGTGTTTGACAGCAAATGTTAATGACAGGGCTCAAAGTAACCAAACGAAGCAGGTTTGTCATCTCATCTCTTCAGACAGCCAAATAGAAATGCATTTGTTTGGTCCTGTTTGTCCATTTGCTAGCCATGGACTGTAGGGGGCTCAGTGCTATTAATGGGTTAGAACAATACAGGCAGTGTATATGCAGCATACATATTTTGCTGATTGAGGTTTTTAGGATGCTTAACCTGTTGAGGTTTTTAGGATCTCACAGTCTGACTGGAAGGAATGACCTCAGTTCAGAAACTCTAATAAGACAGGGAACTTTATATGCAGTACCAGATTCGATTATAATGCATGGAATTGTGATATGGTAAAGGTAAAAATTGTCTCTCTTTCTTAAGAATTCTGCTGCATAAAAAGCGGTTGCCTTAAATCCACAAGAGGCTTTAAAAGCAGCACCTTACCGCAAACTTGAATTTGCCAAGACTTTTTAATTCTTTACATGGTTTCACTCACTAATGCTGGCTTCTGGCCTAAGGATTTATGAGATCTGGATCAAAGTGGCAAGGAGATAAGTGATCTACTGATTCTATAGACTAATAGACATAGCACCGTTTTAATGGTGTGTGCTGTGATGCTTAATTCAAACCTAAGAATCGGTAAAAACCTGGGTCTGCTTCATAGGCATTCAGGAAAGGGAGTGTTTTCCCACAGACTAGTTTGCACCATCTTTTTTTGCAGCTATGTACAGTAGCTGTGTTGCTGTTAATACTTAGATTAATATTCTGGGTTACTATCTCTTTTCTTAAACTCCAGTTAGACCTTTTGGTGCAGTTCTTGTTTTATGAATATTTGAGTCGGGGGAATTTAATGCTGAACTTGAGAGGACTTTCTTTACTAGAAAGATGACGCGTTGTAATAAGATGTTGCCGTAGCTAAGGTACATTGCCGTCCTCCTCACACAAACAACCTGGAATGATTTTTTTTTTTTAAATGAGGTACACAGTATTTGTGCCGTCTCTTTCAAATTTCCTGGGGCAGATCCTTCGCTGATGTCAATTAGCCAAACTCCCTTGAAGACAACCGAGCCAAAGCTGTTGACTCCTGTGGAGCATCTGGCCCTGTATTTTCATGTTAAGCAAATTTTCTAACCTATTCATTTCGGCTATTTAAAAAAAATAATAATCCTTTGGGATAAAGGAAGATTGACAGGTATTCAGGTCATTTCTGCCGTCTGCCCAGTCTCTCTGAGCTACTGTTATTTGGATGGAGTTTCCCATTGAGGATTTGTGCCTGAGTCATTTCCTCAACTCCCTTTCTGAGTTCCTCTTTGCCCGCTGTGCCCATGAAGATTTGTCACTCTACCTTGACACAGTTCTCTAATAACCTAGTTTTGGTGATTGATAAAAAAAAAAATACGGCTTGACTGCTCATTTCAGCAATGCATGGCCATTGCTGCTGGTGAAGGTATTCAGATTGTATTGTCTCTGGGAACGGGTTTGGTGATCTTCTCAGCTAAGGACATTGGCTTCAGTTGGTTAATCATTTACTGCACACAAGCTGTCCTCAAAGCAAACTCTTCCCAGTGATTGACTGTGGAGTGTCATTCGGTCCCCACTGGAGTATGTAGCCTGTCTGTCCTCTTGGCAGCAGGAATTGTTCTACAAGGTGAGCCATATGGGAAGGTGACGCCTTCTCCCCCTTCCTTTGGCAGGTACACTTGGCTTGTGTCACGTAACATAATACAAAGAAAAGGGAAGGTGTAGCGATCAGGGAGGCCAACACTTGGATACTTGTTTTGGCCTTAGAAACAAAAAGTAGCTCTGTTTTGGCGTCCTATTCTGGGCCATGCTAGAGTGATGCACGTTATATTTTGTATGACTAACCAAGTCAGTGTCTTGCAGAGCAGATGTTGGCTCAGTGGGATTGCTTGTGTGAGGAAGTGTTCACCTGCATGAGTAAGGGATGCATTGGGTTGGTTTAAGTTCTGTTTCCCTGAAGGCCTGAAGACAAACTTGGCAGCCAGTTTTTCTGCCAACTATCAGCCTTCACAATGGGATGTGGTTAATCTGGAACCTTTTTGAATGTGTTTAAGCGTTGTGGCTGTAAAAACAAAGGCCAGATCTTGAAATCTGATTGATGGGAGTAAAAGAATTGAGAGGAATGGTTGACTTGCTATCTGTATTTTGACTAACAACTATTTGGGGAAAGATGACCCAAATGGGATGAACTGATTCAGTAACCCCATTCAGATCATGTTTATAGCAACAGTATGTAACCCCTACTTCCTCCACAGTCCGTTATCTTTTAAATATGACACATTTATTAATACTTATATAAGAAAATAAGTTGTACAGTCAACAGTACTGTTTATCATTAATAAAAATAGCAACTAGAAAGCTAATAGCTATTAAGAATTTCATGTTGCAAGGTCATATTCTAACAGCAGCCCTGAAGTCTGATTTTGGCCTAGACTGTCGTGCATTCCTTACTAGGCACACAACACATTTTCCTCTTATCTAAAACCTTAGACAGTGGGGGCTCAAGAGCCCAGATTATGAATTAGAAAAAGAAATTAAATGTCCTTGTGGAAGAAGCTGAAAAGATTGGACAGATATTGGTATTAACACAGGGCTGCCTAGCTAATGAATAGCCATTCTTCTGAAGGTAGAGTTAAAGTTACTATATTGGCCATGATATTTTGGACATTACATTGGAGGACTATAATGTGACAAGGCAGTTTTGAAAGTCTTTTGTCTGCCATGGAGCCAAAGCTATTGAGGGTGCCCTTGTTGCCAAGAAGTCTAATGGCATTTTGGGCTGTATAAGTAGGAGCATTGCCAGCAGATCGAGGGACGTGATCATTCCCCTCTATTTGGCATTGGTGAGGCCTCATCTGGAGTACTGTGTCCAGTTTTGGGCCCCACACTACAAGAAGGATGTGGGAAAATTGGAAAGAGTCCAGCGGAGGGCAAAAAAAATGATTGGGGGCACATGACTTATGAGGAGAGGCTGAGGGAACTGGGATTGTTTAGTCTGCAGAAGAGAAGAATGAGGGGCGATTTGATAGCTGCTTTCAACTACCTGAAAGGGGGTTCCAAAGAGGATGGGTCTAGACTGTTCTCAGTGGTAGCAGATGACAGAACAAGGAGTAACGGTCTCAAGTTGCAGTGGGGGAGGGTTAGGTTGGATATTAGGAAAAACTTTTTCACTAGGAGGGTGGTGAAACACTGGAATGGGTTACCTAGGGAGGTGATGGAATCTCCTTCCTTAGAGGTTTTTAAGGTCAGGCTTGACAAAGCCCTGGCTGGGATGATTTAGTTGGGGATTGGTCCTGCTTTGAGCAGGGGTTTGGACTAGATGACGTCCTGAGGTCTCTTCCAACCCTGATATTCTATGATTCTATGAGGGTATGCTTGAAGGTAAAGCTGTTGAAGTAGCAGAATCTCCTAAAATTGTTTGGTGTAGAAGTGTACATACTGTGCAAGTGCTGTACTTTTCTTCCTCAAGAAGCAACTTAAAATACAGACCTGGGGAAGTTTCTTGCATTGACTGTAGATTGCCTGCTTGTATACCCACAGCTGGAGTTTAAAGAGCTCCTTATTTAAATTGCGAAACAGAGCTTCTCTCCCCAGATCAGTGGCAAAATAGTGCACAGGAGAAGCAGAAAGTCAGACACATTCTGGCTACCAGCTTCCCCTAAATGTAGCAGAGCCTCATTTTTCCTCAACCCGCAACACCTTGTGAAGGAGACTGCCGACATGTAAGTCAGTGGTGCAGGGGCACGTTCGTAGGCCCACGGCTTTAATATATTCTGATCTTTATTTAAAGCACAAGCAAGACCCCAGTTCCTCTGCCTTCCCACAGTGGCAGCAAATAGCGCAGAAGTGAATTGGCTAATGTGGCTTAGTCTAGCTACCGACTTCCCTCAATTTAGCAGTTTCTCTTCTTCCTCCTTTGAAATTACTCCTTTGCCATCTTAATAGAGGGGTGTGCAGACTAAAGGGGGAGAACAGTAGTTAATTAAGCATGCAATATTAATGAGTTAAAATGCAGGATATGGAGGTAGCTACTTGAGGGGCACATATCATTCAATCATTTTATGTGCTTTTGAAGAAAGCCCATAGAACAGCTAAGTAATAGAGCCCTGAAGAAGTTACGAGTCCAGTGCTCTGACTGTTACTCCTGTTTCCTGATGTTGTTACTCCATGGAAATTCTGGGAGAAAGAGGAGGAACTGCCACATAAGGGGAGGACAATATCTGGAATGGGGCAGATGTAGAACTAGTGAAGTTACTTCTTTGTTAAACTGGTTTAACAGTATTGAATCAAGCACGTTATGTTCAATCTGCCTTATCCCAAATCTTAGTTGGGTGTCCAGCAATGGTGGCAAGTTGCTGAGCCCATCACGTATGATCATAAAAAAAGATTTGTGTGACGGTGCCATTTTGTCCAACACATGCCAGGGATTGAGCTGGGGGCCTCCAGAGGTAAAGGCATGTTGTGCTGCCGCCCAAGCTAAAACTCAGAAGCGAGC
Organism: Emys orbicularis; assembly: GCF_028017835.1. Lineage (NCBI taxonomy): Eukaryota > Metazoa > Chordata > Testudines > Emydidae > Emys > Emys orbicularis. The sequence goes on along the minus strand of NC_088686.1, from coordinate 5,550,059 downwards.
ACAACAACTCATCTCCTCTGTGGATCAACATAGATGGGGACCTGTAACACACACTCATCAGTGGGTTACATTTGCATTTTCAATAAGTTTTTCATAAGGTATTGCTATATGATTGGAGGTCAGATAGCATTGGAGGTGTTTAAGCACAGATTAGACAAACAACTCTCAGGGATAGTTTAGATTTACTTGGACCCGCCTAAGCAGGGGGGATGGACTAGATGTCTTTTCAAGGTCCCTTCCAGTGCTACATTTCTGTGATCTTTAAGCTTTTTTCAATGTAAGAGTCAAAGATCTTAAATATCTATTTTAAATAAATGAAATAATCTTCTCTAACTGTCCAGTTCTCTTTCTTTAGCTAGGGCCTGGTCCAACTCCCGCTGAAGGCAATACAACCGTGTCTAGTCGAGAGCTTTCCATTGCATTGTAGCACGTGGCAACTGATTGCCAATTAATCCATGTTACAGGACTGTAAACACTAATGTAGACCATGGGGGGGTGTGCTAGCATTCACCAGTTGGAATGTCTGCTCCCCCAAGGTCTGTAAGAGCCAAGTGGATAATGTGTTTCTAAATGATTTGTCTCCATAGTCTAGGTCTGCTCCGGTTGAAGTTGATGGCAAAACTTCCACTGACTGCAGTGAGAGCATAGTTAGGCCCTAATTTTTGGCCAACTGCTTCTTTACAGGCAAATAAAGGAATCGGTTTATAATCTATTGTCAATCAGATCAAAGAGGTTTTCTTTCAGCAGTAAGATCAAAGAATGCTTGTCTCTCTTCATTTGGCAGTAGCAGCCCCTCTCACAGTATTAATTAAATTAAATTAATTAATGTATTTATTTTGAGTTATGAAATGTGCCTATCTGACCCCCAGGCACCTGTAAAAAAATGACAAATTACAATCAAGGATAAATATCTTTCATGTAAATACGCTTTGCCGCCCGCGGCCCCTCCATGTTAAAACAGATCTCTCTCTAAGCTTGAGGAGCCTTTTAAAAGTATGAAAGCGAACACCCTCTGACTAAAAACCTGGAGCAAAATTCTGGACCGGTTGACGTGCAAGCCACTGACTTCAATAGGGGCTGGATTTCCTCCCGTCCCTGAGAAGACAGCTGAAGAGAAAGGAATGACTTTCCTATTCAAGTAATAGCATCTTTTTTTTTTTTTTTTTTTTTTTAAGAGAACACAGGATGCATGGAAGAGCCTCAGCAAAATAACAATTACAAATAAATGCATTTCACAACAAAATAGTTGCAAATCATTTTCTCTTCCTCTTTCCTACCAAAACCTGAATTGTGTGTTTCTCTTATAATATTTTTGGACATTGCTTTCGTAAAATGAACGAAGCTCTCTGCTCTGGTTTAAATGTTAAGGTTATTGTCACGCGCTGAAAGATAAACCCAGAACACCGTGTGCTGTGACGCAGCTGCTCTGAGCAAATCCCCTCCCACTGTCAACTAACTCAAACTGCTTTTGTTAGCCCCTCACAGGTGAGTATCAACTCAATGAAACCTTTGCAGGGCACCCAAATAGTTTAATCGCCTCTAATATCTTGATATCCTGGATGGATACAGAGTGACACTGGCAAGAAATCTTAGTTTAGTTGGCAAATGCCTTCAGTCTAGCTTTCTCCTAGCAGAGGTCCATAGTAAGGGGCCTGTAATACTATGCACTCAGGGGGCTGTAAGCCGGGTCCGTTTCATTGGAATTTCTAGGAGCTGCTATAATACATAAAATAAAGAATAATAATTCTCCAGATTTACTCTGCTAAGATCAGAATCTTGCCCCATAATAATAATAAATTAACCTTAGTCCACTTTAGCTAAATTGAAAGCTACAAGAACACGTTCACCGATGCACAGGAATCAGATCCACACTCTGAGCTGATGCTGCTCCCATGCTCCCCTTGACTTGTACCCTCAGCGCCTTACAGAGGTGGTGGGAGTTGGACGCAGAGGGTCTTTGATAGTGGTTGGCTCACAGCCCTGAACTTGGAACCTGGCAGGGTTTCTTTCCACATTTCAATAATTGCTGATTATGAATGCTGAAATATTTATAACCGTGTATTGGGGGGAAAAGTTGTGCCAGTCCAGAAATCCCTCCAGTATTAATATAAAGCTAAGGGAACTGAGAATTTCCCTGTTCTAATTTTATCAAAGTAGAAAATGCTCTCTTTATTCAGAGGCTAACATGTCTATTGAGGAGTTCAGATGGGGCTGCAGGGAGCAGAACAAGTGTCTGTTGGGGACCTCGTGCTTTGGAGGCTGGTATTCTTAGATAACATCTCCTCTTCTTAATAGAGTCCCAGGATTTCTTCTGACTACAGACATGAAGCATGACAGCATTGGATGCTGTCAATTACTTGCATGACAGCTCAAATGAAGGTGTCCCTGCCACCTCCCAGGAGCACTGCAGTCTGACAAAGGTTGTGAATGCAGGGTGGGAAAGGAGGGAGGAGAGGAATATCAGGATCAGGTCAGACCCTTGGCTAATTCATGACTTCTTTGCTACTGCTATGTCAATTATTTGTATTGCCCTGCATGCTTCAGCTGCCTTAACATGCTTTCACTGAGTAACCCTTTGTTCCGATGTCCTGGCTTTTTTCATAACTTGGCACCATCCAGAAGCAGCCAACTCCGGCGCTCACCATTCACAGCTTACGTAACTTGGCAACGTCTTCACCTCAAGCGAGGAGCCTCCTTTGACCTTTCTCATGAGTTTCTTTTCATTTCTGACACTGGGCGTGGAGATGCAGGCAGATGAAAATCAAGCAGATGGGAGTGTGCTGTAATGAGGACAGCGCAAGATTAATCTCGTGGGTCAATAATGCTCCACCACTGAGAGTTGTACAGCCGTAGCTAACACAGGAATAAATTAAATTGCAACAGCCTTGAGGATCGGTGTTGTAAACCTGCTCAAGGAATTGGTTGTACGGTGAAATACGGCCAGCCAAGTTCCCTTCTATTAATGGAAGATACAGTTGTCCCTGGCTGAAGCCTAATTTGTCCTTTGTATTGCGCAGTTTGTTTCACTTCATCCTTTAACTGCCCTGCCAGATCTGCGTCAACGCTGGGGAAATTCACCAGCTCCTGATCAGTGTTAGACGCAGTGGGAGCCAGAATGCATGCCAGGCATCAGTGTCCAGGCCTGATTTTACTGCTGTTCTACTAAAGCCTGATGAAAAGCAAGTCTGAGTGACGTGGCTGGAAACATGGCGCAGGCAAGAGGTGCTTTGTCCTCACAATGGCTTCCAGTGATTTTAACTCTAGTTTAGCAGAACTGGGGTTGATACGAGTGAGAGTTGTAGAGTAAAATTTCTCAGTGTGCACAAGGCTCTACGAACCAAGTCCTGTCCCACCGAATCACAAAACTCCCCTGGACTCCAGTAGCAGCAGAACTGGAGGCTGAAGCCCTGGCTGAGCTAGAAAAGGAGGGGCACCTGGCAAGTCTGTAGAAGACTCAGGGCTAGATTCTGGCAGGGAGGTCACAGACCTGAGAAGGATGTGCTGTGGAGCTGCCCTGCTCCAGGAAATGCCCTGTGAAATCCAGCAGGGACGTCTTGGTCAGGGCTGCCCTTTGTGTCTGCGAAGGGCAGAGTCTGCTCCATCCATTTCTCCCCAGGGTGCACCATCCCTCTCTGGAAAGCATTTAGGTCTCCCTCTGCACCAACTGGCATGAGGGGCTGGTTGGACATGTTCTTGGGGGTCAGAGAAGGCCTGGCCTGAGTGCCGTTGCCCACCTTGGGGGCCCAGAGCTGGAAACAACCTCTCCCAGCTCTGCTGCAGCCAGCAGAAACAGAGAGCCGCTGACAATTGAGGCCATCACCTTCAATGGTGATAGCCAGCTTTGCTCCAGCTGCGGGGAGACCAGAATCAGGCCCTGCTTATCTGCGTAACTCAGAGCTTCTCCGTTTCCCTCTCCTGTAATTTTCTTTGCTTTTGTTGCCTCTAAAGCTAAAGGCCAGAAATGTCGTTAACCTTCCAGTCGAAAGAACAAGCTCCATGAATGTAAGCTCTTGCATTGTCTAGCTTGACAAGAACCACTAAATGCTGCTCTGTCTGCACACTGCTGGCCACCCCAGCTCGACTTGCCCAAGCTATGTAGTCTGTTATGTATCTCCAAGTACGGACTGCAGGGCTTAGGCGATCAGAATGAGATTATGTTGCACAGCTGCCTAAGACCCTGTTCAAAATGGTACCCCGTGGCCGCTGCTAATGCAGTGGTGAGTGATGCGGTCATTCGCCATTGGTTTTCAGGGACCGGTCTCTGTGTGGAAGATCTAAAGCCAGGCTGCTCATCTCTTGTTAGATGTTAGTTTGGTGGCTGCCGTTTTGGTTGACCAACCAGGGATTGAATCAGAGATTTCCGGAGCTAAAAGCACACATCTCAGGCTCCCTTGCTGGAGGCTGTAGCAGACTCACGACCTGTGTCGATCAGGCGTAGGAGGGGCCGTGAAACACACAAAGAAATGGATAGCATTAGCTACCACTAAGACTGGCTACAAGAGTTGCATTCCAACAGTAACCACGGCAGAGGGGCCTGAAATCTCTATTGCAATGCACAGGCTCCCCTTGACAAGGCAAATTCATTTAGGCAGCCTTAGTGAATATGGGGGATACTGACACAAAAGGTAGGTAGGTGCCCAACTCCTATTGAAAATCAGTGTGATTTGACTGCCTAACTCCTAAAATGTGCCTTGTAAAAATCACCCCCTAGAGAACTACAGGCAAGTTCTTACAGTGATCTCATTTCCATCTTCCTGTAATATGGCGCATACGTCTTTCCCTTGGGAGTTCAGTTTGCAAGCGGAGCACTGGCCAGAGAGACCTACAACTCCCCCGCACTGCTGCCAAGTCATCGACTGTGTTGATGTATTGAGAACACCACTTGGTGGCTAGGCATAGGTCACAGGTTGGACAAAAATAAAGCTTAGTGAGATAACTCATGAGAGTCTTGGAACAAGTGAGCTAGTCAGGTAGACTAATCCATAAGAGAGGGGTAAATACATTAGCGTGGAGAACGATGAAAAACTCTGTTTACGCTGGGGCTTAGCAAATTATGTTCTGCCATCAAATTTACATATTTCCAAATCTCTCCATCATTTAGAGATGATGACAGAAGAATTTCTCTTTTTTTAACACTTTTCTTAAAATGTACAATGTGCAGTAGCTTGGCTGTGTGCTGCTGTGTTCTTTCAGCAGGCATAATAGACCAAGAAATCATGTGTTCTGATCCCCGAGGTGAAGGGGCTAGTAGGAGTTAAGGGCTGCATGTTAAGGAATTGATGCTATTGGCAGCTGAATTCACCAAGTGTTTTGCTTGCATGTTCCTTTTTTAGTTGATGTGATCTGGGTTACCTAGGTCTGTAATGATGCACCAGTGGTTTCACTCTTGCAGTAATGAATATCAGTCGACTCCTCACTTCCTTGTATCATTCTGATACAAAAAATACCCAGCACTCAGCTATTTGTTCTGCGCTTATTAATGTATAAAGTGGCCTAACGCATTATATATTAAATAAACTATACCTCTTCTTGAATGCTGAGTGATGTAAAACTTTATTAATAGCCTTTCTGAGGTAGGTGAACTGTGTGGCTGGGTATTTTTTTCCTCTTCATCTTCTATGCTACAGAGTTCATGCCTTGACTCGCTCGGAAGGGCTCATAATGAAGTTTAAAGTCACTCAGCAGAAGGAAGAGCCATTACTTTATTTAATAGACAATGCATAGTGCAACTCTGGGGTTAGAAAAGCAACTTCCTATACCATTTAATATCACATGTTGTTTAATGTTTTGAAATCAAATACTGTAGTTATAACCAAGACTTGTATTAGGGCTACAGGACCATGGGTGAAATGCCATTGACTTCCAGAGGGCCTAGAAACATCAAGGCTTGATTCAGATCTCACTTACATTGGTTCTACACCAGTGTAAGACCATTGACTTCCACGGAGTTATTTCTGTGCATACACCTACGGACAGCTAACCATCCAAGTACCCCAGTTGCATATGCAATCACTGTACTTGAACATGAACTTTAGGCCTGCACAAGTGTGCATGCTTTTCGAAAAATCAGAGCCCAAAGATAATGAATTGTCTTTCTTTTATTAAAAGCATGCTCTATTCAGCTATTGAACCGGTGATCTAATGGTGGTGTGAATGTTAACAGCATGAAAAATAGCCTGAAAGCTGTTCATAGCCCTAAGCCGGGGAGTGGCTAAAACTCCCCTCTCTGGTCTCCGATCCCCTTACGCACTAGACACCCACCAGAAAAGCTGATCTGCACACAGTGGTGAGCCTTGGAATTTCAGGCTTAACATCACAAGTGATCATTTCTTATGTGTGTTCCAATAACACTGGCCGAGATCAGAGCGCCGGGGTGCTGGGAACTTACTGAGAGACGGTCACTGCCCAGAAGGGCTTGTGTTCTAAATAGACAAGAGAGACACTTTGGAACAGAGACGCGGTGAGGTCAATAAAGCTGTTGAAAATTGTCCATTCCAACTTTTTCATTCATTTATTTATTTATTTATGAAAAATGAATTTAATTAATTTATTTTTTTTTAAGAAAAATTTTCTCAGAGTTGTTTTTGTTTTTTAAATTTTCTGGTCCTTAGACTTTGTTTTAGAAAATGAAAACTAACATTTTGATATTTGAAAATACAAATGGTCTTATTTTTTATGCATTGTCCAACCAGCTTTGGAGGTGGGTGAACAAGAAGGCTTCACACAACCCTGTAACTGTAGGAACCCACTGCTCACCTTAGTGCATATGCATGTACGCAGCGTAATAAATTGGTTTCATGCAGCTACACGTAGGTTTTGCCTGTCTGTTTACTGACCGTTTATAAAGGACAATGCGTGCTTTAGCCTGATGTGGTCCGATGACTAAGAAACTGACTTTGGAGTCCGGACACCTGGTGCCTATTCCTAGCTCTTCCACTGAGCTTCAGTGTGATCTTGGACAAGTCACTTCCTCTGTTTTTTTTCCCCCTTGCACCTTTTGTCTCTCTTGTCTGTTTAAATTGTAAGCTCCTTGGGGCAGCATATATACACCACCCAGCACGATGGGGCACTGATCCTGGTTGTGTCTCTAGCTGCTATGGTTAATAATAATTAATAACATTATTATTGAGACTTCTCTCTCTTCCCCCTGGACATCAGGCGTATCTTCACTGAGATTAGTGTTCTTACACCAATTTTAAACCAGCGTGAACAAGAGGAGAATCAGATCTGTAATAAGGTTTCACGGTGTATTTTTTCAGTGAAGGTTTTGCATAGCTCGCCATGCACCCACCACGCTGGAAGTTTAACCTTCACTGCTTGTGAAGTTTGCTGTTTGTGTGACCATAAAAGGGAGCATCTGAAGAGCACGAATTACATTTTCAAATGATATAAATGACATAAAAATCCCAGTGGTAGTAAATACCCAACTTTGCTGAAAGATGTGTGTCACCCGCTGCTCTGGCTGTTCTCTGTGAGGATGTTTCTCGCTGATGAAGTGAGAAGCTTTTAAAAACGATTTTGTGAAATCACTGTTAGTATGAATAAAAAATAATGTGGAGAATTAAGATCCTCTTAAGTGTCGATTTTTTCCAATTAAAATTTAAAGTTTACAGTTGCTCGGTTATAGCAGAACATGCATTTTCCCACTTCTGAGTATAGTGGGAGCCATTAATTTCATAGTTTTAAAACACAATGTCTTCTTATTCATTAAAACATTACTAAAACGTACATAGGTCAAAGCACTGGGTACTAGGGGGAAAACCCTGATGAGCTACATGAATAGAGTGCTCTGTGATTGGCCGGGGGAATAAAGCCAACTTACCTGTGCACAAAATATAAGTACCAGGGCTCTTTTTATAAGTTCCCCTTGCAGTTTAGAAGCCACTTTTCCCTGTTAGGACAGAAATGTTGTTGTCCTCTGTTCTCTCCTGCAGGTAGGTTCCCTCTCAGCTCCTGGGTCCTGTTTCAGTGCAGCACACGGCCTATGAGTCCTTGAACCTGTAAGGGCCAGTTTGTGGAGCGGCCAGGTGCCTGGGCCCCGCTGCACTCCCCTGAATGTTCCTCCGTGCCCCCCTAAGGGGGGTCCGCCTCACAGTTTAGGGGGAGCACTGCTTTAAGCAGAGGTGATGTGTGTGTTGGGGGCAAACGGGGTCCGTGCCCCTCAGATTTGCTGCATGGCTTGTACTGAGCATGCTCAGTAACACTGCTGATGCCGGCTGCCCTCACTCTGCCCCCCAACCATCGGCAGGCATAGGTCATCTGTGCCTTTAAGTAGTGTTGGGAGTCTTACAATGGGCCTCCCTGTCTTTATAATTCTAAAGCCAGGAGAGTAGCAGTGCATATAGGTAGCTAGGCCTGGAAGTTTGTCATCGGTGAACACAGTTATTTGGAACCCGGTTGGGTCCGTGTGGTTTCCTCAGGCCCTTAATGTTGCATGCAGAGCAGTCAGGCAACTCTGACCTCTGCTAAAAATCTGGCCCTAAGGTCTGACCTGGGACGTGAGGGATGCGTCAGCCTCATGTTAGCCTTCTGCACTGGGGGCGTTCCATCCTGTGTGTTCTTGTGGGGCAGGGGGAGTATAGTTTCATAGCTTAAATATCTTTTCCTGCTTTCAGGATAGGTGCACAGCGATAGTCCCTTAACCACTGAATGCCACTGCATTTTTAAAAGGTTAGTAAAATGTTAATAGGCAGCATAAGGAAGTATTTCTTCACACAACGCACAGTCAACCTGTGGAACTCCTTGCCAGAGAAGGTTGTGAAGGCCAAGACTCTAGCAGGGTTCAAAAAAGAACTAGATAAGTTCATGGAGGATAGGTCCGTCCATGGCTGTTAGCCAGGATGGGCAGGGATGGTGTCCCTAGCCTCTGTTTGCCAGAAGCTGGGAATGGGTGACAGGGGATGGATCAATTGATGATTACCTGTTCTGTTCATTCCCTCTGGGACAACTGGCATTGACCACTGTCAGAAGACAGGATACTGAGCTAGATGGACTTTTGGTCTGACCCAGTATGGCCGTTCTTATGTAAAATCCAGGACCCTGTTAGCGCTGGGCACGCTGAGTTTGATGGCCTCAAGTCCCATGTCTGTCGGGAGTTGGGAGGACTCATCCCTTCTGAGGAGCTGCTTGGAGGATCAGCGCTACAGAGAGACGTTAAGGAGAGCTGCCAGGGGTTTCAGTCGTTCTCTCAGTCCCCTCCTTGTAAAATTCTGCTGAGCCTGGGTTTACTATACCTAACAGAGCTGCACCGAAGGAGCCTTGTCCCAGCACTGCAGCTGCTACAGCCAATGTCCTGTGACCCAGCCTCCTCCTTCAGCTTTGGCCACGGCTGGGCAGGCAACCAAGTGGTGGGGCGTTAGCAGCAGCAGAAGAACATTGCCACAGGCTTCGGGATATGCAGGATCAGGCCCATAAAAGGGAGCAGAGAGGCTTGTTTTGCCTTCTTTGAAAGCCTTTCCAAATTTGCAGATATGAAAGGTTGACTCAAGGATTTATTGGGGGATGGGGGAAGGAAGAACAGTGAAAACCCAGGGTGAAAAAGTGAGCCACGGGTGAATATGGACTATAGTACAGGGAAAATCGGGTCTCCAAACATATTGATTCCTTTGTGTGTGTATAACAGGCTGTGAACCCTGGGCGTTCAGTGCTGGAGCACAGACTGCTACTTCTTGAACTAAAGGAGGAGCTCCAATAGTTAGTAGCAGTAGTAAACTGTTGTCCACTGGTGGAACCGCCACAAGAAGGGGTTGTGGCGCTCTCTTTGCCAGCGAGTTGCATAAACTCAAAAATAGTTAGAGGTTTCCCAAAACTTTAGGCTCCAGGAGGTTTGTCCACAGGTCTCCGTTTAAAAGGTAAAACTGAGGTTAGCAGAGTCGAGGATTCAGAGGCAAAGGAGGAGAGGGTTACAGCTCTCCCACTGCCAGCAGGTGTCATCCTGACTGCTCCAGTTGGCTGTGACTAGAATGCATAACAAACCAATACTTCCAAGATTTCAGTGCAGCAGGAGGAACAGAAAGAGAAAATATTCCCGTTACCAAATTCAGATCGCTGTGTAGCTAATGCTAACGGTGTGTCCTAATCAGAATATTGCAGAACACAGATCTTCTCTTGTTGTTGCAAGGAGTAATCTGCCATTGGCAAAATTTCATCCCATAATTAAAAGAATCCATTACTCAACCTCTTCTTCCTTGCAAAGGGCCTCTTTCGAGTGTACATCAGCAGTGTACGTTCTCTGATGCATTGCATGAATACCTCACAAGAGTGAGCTGATGCTCTGGTGATGCATGACTGTAATAAATCATTGGAACAAGGTCCAATTATATCATCCTTCATGCTTAGGAAAGAGCCCTCGGAGACCGTATCCATTAAACACACAAAGGCATTAAAACAACACTGAGGATCTGATTTTAAAATGCTGAAGCCTAAGTAGAAGCTGCCACTCACACCTTACTGTGCCTTGGCAGTTGGCAGTACAATGGGCTGAGTTAAAAATGGAGATGGTAGCCCTGCTGTGAAATTGCCATCCACTCTTTCGTTGTTTTTCTTTTTTTCATTTTAAGAGGGGTCTTGAGGTGCATTGCCTTCCCTTGGTCCCTGGGTGCAACTGTTGGTAAAGTCAGTGTCAAACACACTCTGTGTGTAGTAGGGTTATTTGCTGTATTTCATTCATCCATTGAGCTTTGCAATTTGGCACATCGATGTGAGTTCCTGGCCCATGAGTGTTTACAACGGAAACAAGTCAATTCGTTTTCTTGGCTCTATGGGAGAAATGCAGCCCCAGCAAAGTGAATATTTTGCTATACAAAATCCTGAAAATCGTTCCTGATTTACTGTATGCTTCTATTTACTCTGAAAAGAAGATGATGCATTGTCTGAGAGAGGTGTGAAGGAGGGGGATGCAGAGAAGATACAATGGGGGGATGCTGTGGGAGGAAAACCTACACACAAAAACTTCAAAAATGGCTATAGCTTGGAGAAAAACTCAAACCGATTCACTAAGTGTGTATCAAATGCCATTGGATGCTTTCATTCCAGCATCCTAATGGAAAAAAAGAATGCACCATTTCTTCTATCATACTGTCTGATATGGTTTTCCCACACACATAGCAGATCATTAACTTTCAGCCTGGGTGGGTTTTAATTTAAATAAAAGGCAACAACAAGGAAAGAAAGTACAAACATAAAGTCTTCAGGAGACAGCACGGTTTGTGAGGCTCTTTCCGTGCCAGCAGCCATCTCAAAGTTACACTGAAGGAGAGTTTAAGGAGGTCAACTTTAAATATAAAAGTGCAATACATAGAAAACAGACTGACATTTAAACAGTGACATGTTCCACTCCATAAAATAGGCATATCCCTGCAGTATCTTTGGCCATTGAATAAATTTGCATTCTTCCTGTCAAGGCGTGCAAGCGTGTTTTCTTTGTTGTGGTTTTTAAAATGTTCAGTAGGTTTTTAATTTAAAAAATGGGCAAAATAAGTGTCTCAGGCTCTAGCTATGTTAAACAATAAACAAAAAGTCAGGCCGGTGTTTCCCTTACCTAAGAACCTGGGTGAGTGAGTGCCTCTTAATCTCAGGACAGTGGTCGTCTTCTGCAGCATGTATCAGCGGGTAGCACAACTAGTTAAGAACCATCCTATATAAAATGAAAGAAAAAGCTGGATAATTTGGACCCAAACTGTGACCAGCTTAATACATGGGTGTCAAATCTTCAGCTCAGGACAGACTGAGATGAGTGCCATTTGGAAATGTAGACTGGGTCAGAGAGAATGGATTATTTTCACTCTAGGAAAATAAATGGATATTGCTTGAAAGATGGATGCCCGCAGTTCTCAGCATTCATATTAGTTGGAAACAGAGAGTAACTAACCACTCAAATAGCTTTGCAAGGGGCGTTGTGCGTTCTCCCGTAGTTGGAGTCTTTAAATTGAGATTGGATGTCTTTCTAAAAGATATCCTCGAACTCAACCACAAATTATGGGCTTGATGCAGAAATCGCTGTCTGAAATTCTCTGGCCTATGTTCTGCAAGAGGTCAGACTTCAGGGGTGGCCAACCTGTGGGTCCGGAGCCACATGCGGCTCTTAAGAAGTTAATATGTGGCTCCTTGTATAGGCACCGACTCCGGGGCTGGAGCTACAGGCGCCAACTTTCCAATGTGCCGGGGGGTGCTCACTGCTCAACCCCCTGCTCTGTCACAGGCCCTGCCCCCACTCCACCGCTTCTCGCCCCCTCCCCTGAGCCTGCCGTGTCCTCACTCCTCTCCCCTCCCCCCCAGAGCCTCCTGCACGCCACAAAACAGCTGATCGGGAGGTGCAGGGAGGGAGGGGGAGGCGCTGACTGGCGGGGCTGCCAGTGGGCAGGAGGCATTGGGAGCTGGGGGAGAGGAGCTGATGGGGGGCTGCTGACGTATTACTGTGGCTCTTTAACAATGTACATTGGTAAATTCTGGCTCCTTCTCAGGCTCAGGTTGGCCACCCCTGGACTAGATGATCAGAATGGTCCCTACTGGCCTTGGAATCTATGACTCAACCATGAATCACATAGTAGATGGTGGCTGGAATTTTCCCCAGGAGGATTTAGTGGGACTTCTCTCCTGCAGGTCAATGGGATATAGACTCCTCAGTCACTTAGGCCATTTTGAAAATCCCAGCCTGAGCCCATATGCTGGAGATGTCTGAACTGAGAGCATGAGGAATGAAAGACAGCAACCCTCGGCCCACCGTGGCATTTAGGTGAACCTGACAATTCCCAGAGAAAGCAGAGAACGGAAACAGAGGAGGACAAAGGTCAGGTCATCCTTCCTGACCTGGAGCAAGTGTCACCAATCAAAGAGCTTTCATAGGAGAAAAAATATCCCAGTGTTAGTTCTGTACCCACCCAAAGCCCAGGTCAGCTATTATGGTGATCATTATCCATGTGCTTTCAGACCTTTTAAGTGTACGTCTACACTGCAGCCAGGAAGTGTTTGCAGCGCGAGCGAGTGCGCTAAAAATAGGGTGGATGTTGTGGCACCGGGGGCGGCTCAGGTTAATCTCCTGAGTCCAAGCCTGCCTGACCGCCTGGGTCTGAGCTTGGGTGGCGAGCTGAAGCCACCCCCTGTGCCGCGGCACCACACTGTTGTTTGGAGAGCGCTCGCTGCACTAGCACAAGGCTCTTTACCTGCACTGGGAGCCAGACCGGCCATCTGCATTGCAACACGAAGGAGTAGGAAAAACGGGGGCTGAAATAAGTGAGAAATTTTCATAATTGGGGGGGGGGGTGGCAGAGGAAGAAGATGGACTAATTTTCGTGCGGTTGTGGTTAAGTGCTTTATGTTTTGGTGAGCTAATGCAAGTGTTGGAATTTGGTATTTGCTGTGGGTTTAATCCCGAAGTTTGTACTCATTCCTCATCCAGGCAAACTCCCGTGTAAATGAGTGGAGAATCAGGTCTGAAGTCTGTATATATCTTCCCCCAGGTCTTCTGCTTCTGACTTTGCAATGCTGGCAGCTATAGCCGGCGATTGGGCTTCTGAGAGGCTGTGGAATCTGAAATGCTTAGACTCCCTCCATCTTCTCCTTACTCCCCTCTCTCCAATGCACACACGCACGGCAGATTCTGCTCTTACAGTGGCATTACATGAGTATAAAACAGGCCCAAGCGAGGTAGGTTAGAATCCAGGTTGACACCTTTTATTCTTTGGCCTTCTGCATTATAAACAGAACTGAAGGAAAGGGATAGGGGTGCAAACCATGGCATCATCAGCGTGATTTGTTCTTCTTAGCAAATTAAATTACAAAAAAAAAAAATCTTCACAATGGGAGTTAGAAAATCTCCATACCATAACCAGGCTTAAATCATTGGGGACACCAAGTTTCAGAACCAATGTCCCAGCATGGTGTTCATGAACAACGAGGCAGCTGGAAGCCATCCATTGGCAGAGATGTAAAACAAAAGCCCTGAGTACTAGTTCACGGTAAACATTTCATGCCATTTTTTGCCAGAGCTGGGATGTTCGCCTTGGCACCTGAGCTAAATTCCAGCTCTTCTGCCTGCCTGAAATCCCCTTTGGATTTACTAAAGTGGCTTCTGAAAACCCATTGTGGCCATTTTATCAAGTCTGTGAGCACTTTGAATGAAAGGCACCCTATTAATATCACTTACTGTTCATTATTGTTCATTTAAAAGGTGTGATTATCAGAACATTCAATCTATCCGAATAACTGCTGATGATATTAAAAAAAAAATTAGATCTGTTAGTTGTACATGATCGTTCTGAGAATGACCAGCAACTGCACACCACACCACAGAAACACTCACCCAGGAACCAATCCCTGTAACAAACCTCGTTGCCTACTCTGTCCCCATATCTACTCCAGCGACACCATCAGAGGACCCAACCACATCAGCCACACCATCAGGGACTCATTCACCTGCACATCTACTAATGTGATATATGCCATCATGTGCCAGCAATGCCCCTCTGCCATGTACATTGGCCAAACCGGACAGGCTCTACGTAAAAGAATAAATGGACACAAGTCAGACATCAGGAATGGTAACATACAAAAGCCAGTAGGAGAACACTTCAATCTCCCTGGACATCCAATAACAGATTTAAAAGTAGCCATACTTGAACAAAAAAACTTCAAAAACAGACTTCAAAGAGAAACTGCAGAACTAAAATTCATTTGCAAATTTAACACCATTAATTTGGGCTTGACTAGGGACTGGACGTGGCTGGCTCACTACAAAAGCAACTTTCCCTCTCCTGGAATTGACACCTCCTCATCAATTATTGGGAGTGGACCACATCCACCCTGACTGAATTGGCCCTGTCAACACTGGTTCTCCACTTGTGAGGTAACTCCCTCCTCTTCATGTGTCAGTATATAATGCCTGCATCTGTAATTTTCACTCCATGCATCTGAAGAAGTGGGTTTCTAAAGACTAAGGTGCTACCGGACTCCTTGTTGTTCTGAGACCTGTAACCCACAAAGGCTGTGAAAGGAGTAACGAAATACCTTTTACAGCCACAGTAGCTATTACTGTAGTTTTACTGATACCTCATTTCACTGAGAAACATGTACGTTCTGCTGACCATAACCTCAGTCTTAAATCTGTCTCCGCGTCTGTACAAAATGGGGGGCAGCCGTTTTGTATTTGTCTGCTGAATGTTTTGAAGCTTGGACTGTGCTTTCCCGGAGAGTTACTGCATTGTGCCAGTGCTCTAAAATCCCAGAAAAGGCTCTGGGTGGAAACTGGCGTATTTGTAGAGACGGCACCTAAATAATCAGCCTTTGCCACCAGCAGTTACCACATTTGGTGCCTGAGTTACGGTAGCTTGTTCTTAGTTACCGCAGTTCTTTCCTAGTCTTTGTGATGTTTCTTGGCAAATGTTGACCTTTTGAGGATGACAAATCTTTCCTTGGAGAGATGCCCAGGGTGCAAGTCTGCCATCTACCTAGGGTGTGATCAGCAATCTTCTACCTACATAATGATTTGGTATGATAGAGAGAAGAACCAAGGGATTGCTCAGGGAGAGATGCTAATTACTACGTAGCCTCAAGGACAGTGGGGAAGAACTCATCAATCAGTTTTATTTTCTTAGACCCTCCAATCTTCGAATGCTTTCTTGCATGAGTACCAGTATGGGAGTCAGTAGAACTGTTTGTGGCCCTGATTTAGGCAGTTATTTAAGCATGTGCTCGAGTACCATCCTGAATCGGGGCCTTTGTGAGTTACAGCAGCAGAGTGTTTGTCCTTCCTGAGTGCTGATGGAAAACGACTTCAGGGATCTTGCCCCAGCACTCAGCGGAGGGAATTGTTTAGTGTGGCCTGCTGCCGGAGTTGCAGATCTGACTCTGTATGTGTCTGATTTTTTTTTTCTTAGCACTCTGGTCATTCAAGGATTTTTGCTTTTTGTTCTGGGCCAAAGAATAGAAATTTTGTTTCTTCTCCTAATAATAAATGCACTGGGTGGAGGAGAGGCCCCAGTGTCTGGCAGCTACTCGAGAGGCGCTTGTCTGTTTCTGAAGTCCCGATCCACCTCAGTAGGTGTTACTGAGAGGTCAGGAATGCCAAAGGGACAATGACTTTTTTAAAAATAAGGACTTATGTTCTAAGGAATAAGTGATGGAATCTGCTCTTACCTGGATATTTTGTTTTTGAGTCCCATCCAGTGATCTGTGTACTAGGCAACACTGCCTCCCTTAAGTAGCTCTGGGATAAGCTAGGTTCTCATGGTTGGGGAGACAAAGGGCCTATGTTTGAATCACATCGTCTACATGGGTAACTAATCAATGACCTGTGAGACAGCCAGATACTGTAGGGACAGGAGCTGTATCAATAGTTCAAGTTACTAGCTATGCTTTTCGATAGGCTATTGCAGGGGTGGGAAAATTTTGCCCGATGGCCACATCTGGGTATGGAAATTGTATGGTGGGCCATGAATGCTCATAAAATTGGGAGTTGGGGTGAGGGCTGTAGATGGGGGTGCAGGCTCTGGGGTGGGCCAGAAATGAGGAATTCAGGGTGCAGGAGGGGGCTACAGGCTAAGGCAGGGGGTTGAGGTGCAGGGGGTGGGAGGAGGAGGGCTCCGGCTGCGGGTGCAGGATCTGGGGTGGGGCTGGGATGAGGGGTTGGGACCGAGGGATTCAGAGGACGGGTGGGGGATCAGGGCTGGGGCAGGGGGTTAGGGTGTGGGAGAGGGTCAGAGGTGCAGGCTCTGGGCCGTGCTTACCAGAAGCAGCTCCTGGAAGCAGTGGCATGTCCCTCTTCCGGCTCCTACACGGAGGCGCAGCCAGGTGGCTCTGCACACTGCCCCGTCCGCAGGCGCCGCCCCTGCAGCTCCCATTGGCCTCGGTTCCCAGCCAATGGGAGCTGCAGGGGTGGCGCTTGGGGTAGGGGCAGCATGCAGAGCCCCCTGGCTGCCACTATGTGTAGGAGCCGGAGGGAGGACATGCTGCTGCTTCTGGGAGCTGCGCGGAGCCACAGCATGCGAGAGTGGGGCAAGACCCGGACCCCGCTCCCCAGCAGATGCTCGAGGACCGGATTAATATGTCTGAAGGGCCAGATGTGGCCCCCGGGCCATAGAGTTTTCCCACCCCTGGGCTATTGGTTTCAAAGGGACCGGACTTTGTAAGTCTAAGTCCACTGGAATCTGGGAAGGAAGCTCGTGGTTATGCATCCTCAAATACAAGATGGCGTGCCAGGACTGATTTAGGTGGGAAAGGAGGTGTTTCCTGCTCTTTGGGTTAATGGGGTTTGAGCATCACTTAGGGGAGACGAGACCGTCCCCCAAATCAGGGTGTGACAGAGAGAAGAGAGCCCAGTGCACCTGTCAGCAGCAAGGTCATTTGTCACCTCCTTTTCCTACTGCCCAAAGGGCTGAAGCTCACACAGCTGTGATCCTGCTCTGATGCTGATGCCAATCCTCGCCCAGACTTCAGAAGGGGCGTTTCCGGCCCCCGTGTGCTCGCCTGGCACAGCAGTTGGGGTTTAACCTCAAGAATCTAATAATAATTTTCAGCTCTAAGAACTACTAAAAAAAAAAAATCAGTCCTTGAAAAATTAATCTCCAGGATCTGGGAAACATTTCTCTAGCCTACACAACAGATGCGATTTCAGACCAGTTTTAATCCGTGATCAAAATGAGGGATTAAAATAAGGAACAGGTGGTGGTTGTAATGAACAGTCATATTTTTGGCCTAGACTCTTTCTGTGCTCTCCTTAGCTGGTGGGAATCCACACACACTGCTTACAGCCAGGGCAGTTAAATGATTGCAGGGATAGACTGACACTGATTGTTTCAGGACTAGGCATGTTGCAACTAGGGCTGTCAAGCGATTAAAAAAATTAATCACGATTAATTGCGCTGTTAAACAACAATAGAATACCATTTATTTTAAATATTTTGGGATGTTTACTACATTTTAAAATATATTGATTTCAATTACAACACAGAATACAAAGTGTACAGTGCTCACTTTATATTTATTTTTGGTTATTTTTTTGTATTTTTTAAAGTGCAAATATTTGTATTTTTCAATTCACCCCATACAAGTACTGTAGTGAAATCTCTTTATCATGAAAGTTGAACTTACACATGTAGAATGAGTATAAAAAACTGCATTCAAAAATAAAACAATGTAAAACTTTAGGGCCTACAAGTCCACTCAGTCCTACTTCTTGGTCAGTCAATTGCTAAGACAAGTTGGTTACAATTTACAGGAGATGCTGCTGCCTGCTTCTTGTTTACAATGTCACCTGAAAGTGAGAACAGGTGTTCGCATGGCACGGTTGTAGCTGGCGTTGCAAGATATTTATGCTTCAGCCACCATTCCAGACGACATGCTTCCATGCTGATGATGGGTTCTGCTTCATAATGATCCAAAGCAGGGCGGACTGACACATGTTCATTTTCCTCATCTGAGTCAGATGCCACCAGCAGAAGGTTGATTTTCTTTTTTGGTGGTTCGGGTTCTGTAGTTTCCGCATCAGAGTATTGCTCTTTTAAGACTTCTGAAAGACACCTCGTCCCTCTCAGATTTTGGATGGCACTTCAGATTCTTAAACTTTGGGTCGAGTGCTGTAGCTGTTTTTAGAAATCTCACATTGGAACCTTCTTTGCGTTTTGTCAAATCTGCTGTGAACATGTTCTTAAAACAAACATGTGCTGGGTCATCATCCGAGACTGCTATAACATGAAATATATGCAGAATGCGGGTAAAACAGCAGGAGACATACCATTCTCCCCCCAAGGAGTACAGTCACAAATTTAATTGACGTATTATTTTTTTAACGAGCATCATCAGCATGGAAGCATGTCCTCTGGAATGGTTGCAGAAGGATGAAGAGGCATACGAATGTTTAGCATATCTGGCATGTAAATACCTTGCAATGCCGGCTAAAAAAGTGCCATGTGAATGCCTGTTCTCACTTTCTGGTGACATTGTAAATAAGAAGCAGACAGCAGTATCTCCCGTAAATGTAAACAAACTTGTTTGTCTTAGCGATTGGCTGAACGAGAAGTAGGACTGAGTGGACTTGTAGGCTTTAAAGTTTTACACTTTTTTGAGTGCAGTTATTTAACCAAAAAAAATCTGCATTTGTAAGTAACACTTTCATGATAAAGAGATTGCACTACAGTACTTGTATTAGGTGAATTGAAAAATACTATTTCTTTGGTTTATCATTTTTACAGTGCAAATATTTGTAATAAAAATAATAATATAAAATGAGCACTGTGCACTTTGTATTCTGTGTTGTCATTGAAATCAATATTGAAAATGTAGAAAAACATCCAAAAGTATGTAATAAATTTCAATTGGTATTCTATTGTTATAAGTGCGATTAATTGCAATTAATTTTTTTAATCACGATTAATTTTTTTGAGTTAATTGCGTGAGTTAACTGTGATTAGTTGACAGCCCTAGTTGCAACTGCAACGTACTGTACCATATAACATTGCTTGGCTCTTAACTTCCCCTCCCACCAACCCACTTTTTCTCTCTCATTATATGTGTATATTCAATTAGCTTTGGGGCAGGGATGGTCGTTATTATTATAGGAGTGCATGCAGCTCTTAGTACAATAGCTCTGTAGATGCTGCTGCAATCCAAATATAGCAATAATGGGTAATAAACACTGATCTGTTTATACTGGTACAATCTCAAGATTTTCATATTTTTGGTCTGAATAGTCCATATTCACAGCCAGTTACATTCCCATTTCATTCATCGTTCAGATGTTTTCCCCCTAAAAACAAGGATGTCCCCGTAGGTGCAGCGCATCACAGTATTCTAAACCACTCGGCAAGAGAGACCCTGTTCTTTCAGTGGTGTAACGTGAGTCCTTTAAGACCTAAGCAGTTAAAGTTACAAAGCATGCTGCCACATGGGGGCCTTTGCATGTAGATCCTCTTATGTGCTGATGGGATTTAGATTTAGAACTCTCGTCTTGCCAACCTGAACATTCACCCTAAGGAAAAGGACTCTTTGCGGAGTTGCGAAAGCAGTAAATTAAACAAAGTGGTAAGCAGGTGGCGGCTTGACATGCAATGTTGTCTGGGCTGTCAATGCCGAGTTGTACAAAATCTTGGGTAGCCCCGCAGCATGGACTAGGTTCCACCTGAAATATTTCACTTAATCCAGCGACCTTGGAAAACATTTCATTTTCTCACAGATCTACTCTTAGAGTAGTAAACTAACTAAAACAGGGAGAGCTCTTGATGGTGACCCTGTCCATGTGCAAGTTGCAGGGGGGGGGCAGATTTCAGGGGGCTGAGACTTGTTGCGGTGTATCAGAGTGAGGCACCGTTATGTGGAGGCTGCATTATGTCTCATGATTCCAAACCACTGGCTTAGAAAATCAGCTGCTGCCTCTGACTGAAGGGATCAGGAAGAAAAGGACGCCATATTTGTTTCAAAAGAATAACTAAGTTACAGGAGTCGAGCTGCCTTTTCTCTGTGGCGCCCCTAACTGTGTAAATACTTTGGATATTCCTTTTACAGAATATTGACAAGGGAATATTTCATGCTCCAAACCGTCTCTGCTGCTGCCGCCGTCAATCTAAGCTCTCTTGCTGTTGAGGGAGGCGTTTCCGATGCAGCGCTGTAGCTTGCTTGAATGCTCTGTGGCCAGCGGATCATATCCTTGGGGTTGGTTTACGGACACCTATTGGTAATGGGTTGGTATAGGTTTGAAATAATGACCATGTTAGAAATCATGCCTTATCTATGTAATTTGTCAACTAAAATAAGCTGTCAATGAAATGCAGTGCCTCTCTCTTTTCCCCCATCACCTCCGATTCTCATGTATTCCATACGGAACCGACAGCATCAAAGATGCATGTAGACCCTTGGGTTAATGTGCCAACCGTGCTCCTAGGAAACTGCTACTGTACACGAGAGATTTGCTGTATCTCCTCTTGGAGTAAGACGATAAAGGATCATCCATTTTGCACAATCCCTCACCCCTGGTTTCCCACTTACATGGGAGATTTTAAAAGGCCGTCTAGACCTCTGAGCCAAGTAGTAGTTTTGGAGCTGTTAACTACATAGGTGCTGAAACTAGGGGTGCTGGAGGTGCTGCCACATAGAATCATGGAATATCAGGGTTGGAAGGGACCTCAGGAGGTCATCTAGTCCCACCCCCTGCTCAAAGCAGGACCAATCCCCAACTAAATCATCCCAGCCAGGGCTTTGTCAAGCCTGACCTTAAAAACCGCTAAGGAAGGAGATTCCACCACCTCCATCTCCCCTGGCTTGAGGTGGATTCCATCATATCCAGGGTTTACAGTTTGGTTCAATGGCTTTCAGCACCACCACTATAAAAATTGTTCCAGCGCCCCTGATTAACTGCCCAGGCAGCGTTACTTATTGTCACAAGCAAACAGCCAATAGCGTGAATAGCATAGAGGCAACTGATGCACAGTAGCTGGCAAACTTGACATCTAATAAATCAAACACCCACAGTGCCAGTAAGGCAAACTGTGCAAACTCTCTTTGGTTATGTCACTTCGATGGATTTGGAATGAACCAGCTCATCATCCCTTTGAACATCTGGGCTGGCTGTTGACATATCAATTCTGAGTTAAACGTCATATACCTGGGAAATGGGAGACAGAGTGCTGTAGCCAGGTTACTGTATATCCATTTATATTTCGGGGAGGTGTTTGGTAAAGATCCATCAGGTCATGGGATCGTTGTCTTGATAGGCTGTCCCCTGGAGGGACCTTGTGGTTGGTTACAAATATAGTGACCTTACAGCGCTCGCTTCATTAGATCCCAATTCCAGCCAGGCCTGTAAGCTGGCATATAACTTCACACAGGAGAGTATTCCCACTGAGTGACTTACACCTTGGTGGGTCGGGGCCTTATACAGAAAAAGAAATAAGTGCAAATGGGATTGTGATACAGACTGAATGGGAGGGACCAGGGGGGGTTTACTTCCTCCTAAGACTTCCTTGAGCATCTGTATGTCAGGTACAAAGACAACAGAATGTACTTTGAGGCTGGGTTTCTCCAAGGGGCCTCCACGAATTCGGGATGAAATCCTGGCCCTAGTGAAGTCGATGGGAGTTTCCAGGGATTTCAGTGAGGCGGGATTTCCCCTCAGGTGTCCATCTCACTGTGGCCCATTCGGATGTTGTGTGCTATGTGGATGATGGAGAAATGAGTCACATCTTTCATCCTCCTTTCCCATTTGACTAACCTCCCTGAAAGTTTGGAAGCTATTTCAAAACTCTCCTAAAATAATGCAGCATTGCAAATAAATAAATAAAGTGTGTGTGTGTGTGTGTGTGTATTGTATAAAATATGAAAGGATTCATGTTGCTGTAAGGGCCATATCATCCCTGCGAGGAAAATAACTGTTATGCAGCTAAAAAGCTGAAAACTGGACAGTGAACCCCAGAGTGGAGCCATTTGTGGCCAGCCCTTCACAGAAGCACAAGGAGGGAGGAGGGGGTACAATGAGGGTTCCCTTCTCTTCGCTCTCCGAACTAGAACCAAACACGCCGTCTGTCTCAGTGCCCAAACACGGACTGCTCCGGGATAGCAAGACTAGCAGAATTAACCATCCGCTCGGGAGAGGGAAGGGTGAGTTGGGCGTAGGTCAATCATTGGAACTGAGCCTGCTCGGGGTAAGCACAGGCTGCATCCTTTTAAAGGACAGCAGAGCTCTTCTTTCCATGTGCCCCTCCCAATGGAATTCTCTGCCACCCAGTCAGCAGGGCTCCTCCTCACCCAACCCGGGGTGTCCAGGGTCTTGCCAAATGCTAGGGGACACCCTTCCCTTAATTATCAGGGGGTAGCCGTGTTAGTCTGTATCCACAAAAACAACAAGGAGTCCGGTGGCACCTTAAAGACTAACAGATTTATTTGGGCAGAAGTTTCGTGGGTAAAAAACCTCACTTCTTCAGATGCGTGGAGTGAAAGTTACAGATGCAGGCATTATATACTGACACATGGAGAGGAGGGAGTTACTTCGCAAGTGGAGAACCAGTGTTGACAGGGCCAATTCGCTCAGGGTGGATGTAGTCCACTCCCAATAATAGAGGAGGAGGTGTCAATTCCAGGAGAGGCAAAGCTGCTTCTGTAATGAGCCAGCCACTCCCAGTCCCTATTCAAGCCCAAATTAATGGTGTTAAATTTGCAAATGCATCTGAAGAAGTGGGTTTTTTTACCCACAAAAGTTTATGCCCAAATAAATCTGTTAGTCTTTAAGGTGCCACCAGACTCCTTGTCCTTCCCTTAATGTCTTCCCAGCACTGTGCGAAAGGGAACTGTTTTCACCACCCCACTGTAAGCTCGGTGAGGAGAGGGAACTCCCAATTGTATAGACGAGGAAATTGAGGCACAGGGGACTATGCCGTAGGTTCTCCAGAGTGCTCACCACCTCTGAGTGCCCAACTTGAGATGTGTTTAGGCAGATGTTTCTGGAAACCTTGGCCGAGAGCACTGTGGCTGCAAAGGTAGTGGCCATGAAAGTCAGGCATTCCTTGCTCCCAGGCCAGTGGTCAGCCCATTATATCATGCTAACTTGTTAATCGAGCCACACCTTCAAAAATTAACCCAGTGACAGCACCAGAGGCGTGCCAAAGCAGAGAAGGAGTGACGTATTAGGGTAGCATACAGATTTTTAAAACCAGAATTCCTACCTGAAAAAGTGTCTGTAGCACATTGTGAAAGCTTTTTCTTACGGTCTACAGAAGGCATTTAACAATTTCCTGTGATCTATGCAAATCAGCTGCCTTGCAGTTTTTGAATGGTCCAGACATCAGCCACTACATGCTGAATAGTATCTGGGAGGGAAGGAAATTTGGCTGAGTTATGATAGACACAGATTCCCTCAGAACTACCTGGCTGATAGGTGAGCATTAGCAGCTTCTTCCACCACCACCTTGTTAACTTCTTTTCATTAACAATCATGGTGAGAGTGCTGCTAGCTTCCTAACATGAAGTCCTGCCAACAATGGCCATGGATCCATCAATCAGCCTCGTATGTGGATCCCTTGAGTTCCCACCCTCCTGTTACCCATCATCCTTACCTACCAGCTCAATGAATGATCCTTTGAACAGGTGGCCTCGCTCCTGAGACTGTGTTCCCCCGAGCAATGGAGCATCGGGTATGGCCTGAGGAGCCATTCTGCATTCTCAGAAGTGCTGGGCTTTTCATTTCACTTGTGGGCTGCCTGGAGATTTTTCCATACAGAATATATGGTACTTGTCTATGCTGTAGGCTTTCAAGTCAGTGCACGTCACTTGCCCACACAATTTGTTTCTTTTATATGAACCTCTTTTCCCTAGTCTGAAATGCTCCTGCTTACTCACACCACTGATGGGAGGCAGTGTGGCCTAGACACTTGAGCACTGAAGTGGGACTCAGAGACCTGAGTTCTAGTCCTGCCTCTCCCATTGACCTGCTGGGTGGCTCTATTTCCCCATCTGTGAAATGGGGGATAACTATACTGACCTTGCTTTGTAAGCGCTTTGGGATCTACAGATGAAGAGCGAGGTATTAATAATACCTGGGGTGATTAATCCCCTTTCAAAGACAGAAAGAAGGCTCCCTAATTTACATTGAAGTTAGAGGAGGCAAGTCTGTGCTCAGCGTCTCTCCTCAATGTACATTGTCCCAGCCAGAAGCTTTCTCTGTTTGATAAGAATGAAATTAGCTGAGAGCTAGCAAAAGACTTCAGCACTCCTTATGTCTCACAGAAGCCCTCTTTGGAGTGGTAAAGAGGTGTTTCTCTGCACAGGAGTGACATGTTACTCTAAAGGAGTTTAGGGATCAAGAGACTGATTCCAGTTCAGTTTTATCCATTGGTAGGTCTTTTGGGCCATAATTGGCTAATAAGTCCAGATGGAAGCAGCTCTTCCAAAGCAGTAGAGATGACTGGGCTGTGTTTGAGGTGTTTGGGCCATCCCAGCACTGAAAAGTAGAACAGTCGGGACAAGGAAAACAAACTGAAAAGCAGGAGAGGAAGGCTGCTGGCATGTTGGTGGTAAAAGTCAGGGACTCGGAGTGAAGTTGTCTGAGGATTTGGGGAAGGGAAGTGAAATATATCCAAGTACCAGGTGTGAATGGGTAAAATGGGATGGAAGGAATAGGCATCTGAGCGTGAAATTTCCTTTTCTTCCCCAGTGCATCTGATCTCTGAACTGTGGAGCAGCTGGATTAGCTGCTTGCAAAGCAAACTGCAGTCTTGCCGGGCTTCGGCCAGCCTTGCTGTTTTAACCAGCTTTGAAGCCTGTTGGTTATTAACCGGAGGCGAAGTGGAGGCTGGTGTAACTGTCTCACGGTGGCAGCAAGCGTAATCCCCAGCCCAAGTCTGCTGAGGCTGCGGGTCCAGTGACTTGCCTGTGCCCTTCCCTCTGCTCTTAGCTGCACTCTTGGGCAGCCCCAGGGGGCGGCTTCTCAAAGAGCCTCGGTTGAGGTCTGTTGTCTGAATGACTGTGTGCCTGGAAGATGCTGATTCTGTTTCAGGGGATTTCGGTTTGCTCACCTCGCCCCTGGCTCTGGAAGCTAGAATAGCAGCTTCGTGAGCCTTTCCATTAAGTACCGATTGGCTACAGGGAACGGCTGGAGTGTGTCAGAGAAACATGCTATGTTGCTGCATATACAGCTGTTCAACTGACAGGGGCTACGGGGGGAAATCCCCGGCATGTGTGGTTTTTCCGATGCCTCTGAATGCTCAGACAAACGCAGCTCTGTTTATAACGTCCAATAGGCTTGAGATCCACTGCATGGTAGCAGGAAGTCAGGTTTGTACCTGCTAACGTGGCAAAATAAATTCATACCCCCTCAACTTTGTGGCCTGTTTCTTGTCTTCACCTTCATGGCCCAGCAGAGAGTCCCTCCCCACTTCCTCCTCCGCCCTCATCTCACCCGACACACCCCTCCTGCTCCTGGCATGCGAAACATTCTCTTCCGGCCAGATCCTAGTGCCACCGGAGTCCGTGGCAAAACTCCCATTAACCTCAATGGGGCCCGGGTTTGCCTCTTGGCATCGTACCTTGTGCATGTTCCCCCTCCTGCCTCTGAATCCATCCAGGAACCTCTTTGCCATGTCCATCTCTTCCTTCCCATACTGTCACCACTCCTCTTTGCACCTTGAGCGGCCGTCCCCTTTTATCAGAGTTATCTTGTAAATGCGCTGGGGCAGGGACCCTTTGCAATGTCCCTGGGCACTCTGTGGATAATCGGTAATTATTAAAATAAAGGAATGATAGATATGGCAATTTCCTGCCATGTCCTTGGGAGACCTTATTGAATGAGGTTTAAATATCTTTGGGGTCCATTGTGTTAAATGAATGGCTTATGTATTATTGTGGGCTGGGATGGTATGTAACCCCTCGAGGAGGGAGACATGAGAGATGTGCCCCTGGGGGTTCACAGGACTATATTGAACAATGTATCAGGTGAGGATGGACTCTTGGAACAACACATGTTATGTGGTTTTTCTGGGGAATTTCTAGGGGGAGATGAATGCAGATTTCCCATCTTCGGTGCTCGGGGTGTGTGTGCCATGGCTCGGGGGCTGGGGGTTGGCGGGGCTGGGGCAAGTTCCCTACCTGGCTCTTGGGAATTGGTGACCTCCAGGTCCTAGCTCCACATGCTACCTCCGCTCTGCCCCAAGCCCTGGTTCCGCAGCTCCCATTGGCTGGGAACCGCGGCCAATGGGAGCTGCGGGGGTGGTGCCTGCAGGCGGAGGCGGCACATGGAGCTAGGAGCTGAGGGAGTGGAGTTCCTGTTGCCCTTCTGGGGAGCCCCTCAGGTAAACCCGCCCCGCACCCCAATCCCCAGCCCTGAGCCTCCCCCAAACTCCTGCTGCTGGGGAGCGGGGGGCCTGAGACTACCCCAGCAGCAGCTGGTGCAACTGGCCCAGGGGCTGCCCGAGCTGCAAAGGTGGCTCCCAGGCCAGCTGCACTGCACGGAAAGTCGCGGAATCCGTGACTTCTGTGACCTCCATGACAAACACAGAGCCTTAGCCATGGTATTTTAACTGGAAAAAACGGAGCGAGGAGGAGAAACAACAGCACAGGGACTGCCAAACTAAGGGAGCCTCGAGGCCCATGTAGGCCAGTCTCCTGTCTCTAACCGGGACCACACCAACTGCTTCAGGGGAAGGGTCAAGAAAAATTCAAGTGGGTAATTATGGAATAAGCCTGGTCATGTTTTTTTCCTCCCAATTCCCCCAGCTAAGGACTGGTTCCTGCCCTGATGTAGTTACAAATATTCCTTCTAACCCCCTCGCTGTCACAAGTGTTTGTTTTCAGCCGAGTCTGCAGCATTTATGGCACAGCATTTATTAAAACTGACCTTTTCAAAGCAGAGGAATTGTAAAATGTAGCATCTGTGTGCACTCGGTCTATTCTGGAGTGCAAGGAAGCCGATTACTGTCTCCGATACACTGCCGTTGGTTTTGAATTCTCCTGTGAATAATTCGCACCAGCACATCCGAAGGTTTTCTGTGCTGACAGTGCACTGACATTAACCCTCTTTTAGTTGGGCGCTGGAGCCTGGCAAAGCAAGCGCAGTTTAACAGCGGACAGAGGCTCGGGCCACAGGAGGAACCGAAGGTTGAAGATTGCCATATGGTTTCCTTCTGGCAGAGACGAATCCACCAAGCCTAAAACAGCCCCTACTCAGTGGTTCTGACTTCTTAAAATGAGCAGGTTTGTGAGTGGGGAGGTAGAAGAGTGTCTTGTAATGCAAGGGGTGGAAAATCCCAGAACAGCAGCAGACCGTGTGTGTGCGTGTGTGTGTGTGTGTGTGTGTGTGTGTGTGTGTGTGTGTGTGTGTGTGTGTGTCAGAGAAATACCTCACGGATAGATCACAACTAAACCTGACACCTGCAAAAAGAAGTTGTTGAGTTCTTTTGTTTGTTGTTTTAATAGCTCACCTTGACTCTTGAGGCTATTTTAGTTATATGCTGGGTTGCATTTTTCTTTCATACACGTCATAGTGAGAGAAGAAGGAATGAGTTGTGCTAATCTGCAGGGACCTTTCCTTCACTAACCAGAAGGAGCGCCACATACTGGGCTGTTACGTAAGTGCATTCTCAAGCTGAGAATGCAGATGAAGATGTTTCCCAAGATGGAGTTCAGTTCTGTATGAAGGAGGGAGAGCTCTCACCCCCTGGTTTGCTGCCTGATCTCTGTTTAGGGTCTGAAATATTTATCTAGCCACTAGTGTTCTAAATGGTTTTACATAACATTTAATATCCGTTATCCGAACGGGACTGCATGCTTATTAAAGGGTTTTTTTAAAAGGCCAGGCTTCTGATTTCTCTTCAAAGGAAAACTTATAGAAATAGGCTTTATTTCAAGTGGACTTGGGTCCCGTTTTTATCTCTCTCTCTCTCTCTCTCTCACACACACACACAGAGAGAAAGCTCTGAGCCAGGATATATGTGATTATCCTTCTGTCTATCAAATCTTGCATTCTTCCCAAATTGGGCTCTGTATTCCCAATTGGGATGAATCATTGTCATAAAGGCCTTTTACATTTCAGTGCAACCGCTCCCTTTTATTATCTTCCATTTCATGTCAATTAAATGAAAACGTGAAGAGTGATATCATGCTGCTTAAGCGAACGGCTGCGGTGAAAGTTGAAACAGTTCAGTGCATTAGCTTTTTATAGCACATGAATGAAATTGCTCACTAGAGTTCTTAACTATAGAGTTCTTAACGATACAGATGCTAGACTTCTTAACTGTATGTGTTTCAGGTAAATCAGTTCTGAAAAGTCCTTTTTAAAAATCTCCAGGGAGAGAGAGCAAGGAAGAAGTCAAATTGGGGATTATTTTAAGACACATTGTTCCTTCATACAGTGTGAAGTACATGACTGAGAAGCTCAGGAGATTTAACGTTAAAATAACCATCCTGTTACATAAGCGCTAAAAAAAGAATATAATCAAAACTTCCCAGGAAAATAGTTCAGATTGTGGAACAGAATCTGAGAAACATACTTCCATTGAGTTTGCACAGGCAGCTCATTGTCTAGCTAAATGATGTGTCTATTTCCCACTACCCTTTACAGTTCATCCTCTTTTCTTTAGCGAGAGTTCTCCTCCCCTCCAAACCGAATAGAGCGGGAATAATTCCCAGCAAACTTTCCTGCTGTTAGTACTTCTCCCCTAGCATCTGTGGGGAGCTAGAAAACCAGAAACATTTGAACAGATCCGATTTCTTCCAGTCGATGACAATGATACCCATGTACCATACTGGATGGTGTGCAATTGCACTTTAGTGGGACTGCATTTTAGGTAAACTTAGATGGGTCTGTCTATATCCAGGTATAAACACGTAGATTCCTAGAAGAGATCATTAGATCATCTGTATCTTGGCAGGGGGTTAGACTAGATGACCCTTGCGGTCCGTTCTAACCCTATGATTTGATGTATATCACAGGGACATGTAAATACATTGAGTGGAGTAATCCTATAACCAGGGAATTATGGAAACTGCAGATGGAAAATACCTATTGGGTCAAATAGCCACCTGCCAATCCCTAGTGCTTTTTGTAATTCCATTCCATTAAATGAGTCACACAATGGCTTTTCCCTTTTTGTCTACACTTGAAAGTTAATTCAGATTAAGGTAGAGAGTAAATTTAAAGCGCGATATCTATTCTGGAATAACTCCATGTGCGGATACTTAGTCTGGAATAAAAGTGCTCTGTTCCAGTTTCACTTAATTCACTTTGAATGGAGTAAGTGAAACCAGTTAATGAGGATAAATTATTCCAGAATAGCTATTCCGGTATAAATCCATGTACAGACAAGCCCTTAGCAGTTATGCATTTATCCCAGCTAAATGATTAGATCATGGGAAAAGACTCAAATTTCATACACAATGAAATGATAGCCGACCATGTCTACACAAACATTCCACTGATACTGACTTCCTTTGTAGAGTGCTTTGAGATCTACCGATGAACAGCATTGTCAAAGGGCTAGGTGTTATTGTTATTTATTAGCAGTATTGCCAACTATCACTGTTTTTATCACAAGTCTCTCAATATTTTTTTTTAAAGCCTCAGGTACTGCAATCAAAATATTGTGCAGGGATTTCACATTTCATTTTTTTAGATTAGTCGAGCCCTCATGGGTTGTGTAGAACCGCCCGTAAAGGCTCCAAAACCACAACCTGAAATGTAGTCTTTTAGAAAACTCGTGCTGTTGGAGTCAATCTCATGATTTTCCCCCCCCATGCCTGATTCATGTTTTTTGAATGTTTGGGTTTGGCAGTGCTGCCTTACATGCAATGTGGATATTAGTGCAAAAAAGCAGTGTAACCAATTCTTATCAGCCTCGTACTACAACTACCCTCATGTATGTCTTGGTGCAACCTGTTTCACGCACAGTTATCAATACAGCACACTGCCAGATGGAAGAGCAGTAGGGTCTGTAGGATCAGCAGTAATTACTGAAACACGCTCACAGCACTTGCAGCCAGATCATCAGCTGGGGTAAATCCATTGACCTCAACAGAGCCACACTGATTTATTCCACCCAAATATCCGGTGCTTGGAATGCATCAAAAGGAAATCACAGATATAGACACAGAGGGTCTATAGCTGACATCCATGTGAGCCTAAAGAAATGATGTTTTCAGTGGGGTTTTTTTTCTATCTGGCAGGGTGCTGTTTGTTTATTCAGTCTATCTATTATCTATTTATTAAATAATCATTGAATATGAGTCAACAATGTGATGCAGCTGCAAAATAGGCTAGTACCA
The DNA here is from genome assembly GCF_028017835.1 of Emys orbicularis. NCBI lineage: Eukaryota > Metazoa > Chordata > Testudines > Emydidae > Emys > Emys orbicularis. The sequence goes on along the minus strand of NC_088686.1, from coordinate 5,519,330 downwards.
TTCTGGGGTGTATTAACAGGAGTGTAGAGTGTAAGCCCCAGAAGGTAATTGTCCAGCTGGACGAGGCACTGGTGTGACCTCAGCTGGAGTACCGGTTCCAAATTCTGGATGCCGCCCTTTGGGAAAGATGTGGACGAACTGGAGAGAGTCCAGAGGACAGCAGTGACAATGCTAAAAGGTTCGGAAAACCTGAGCTATGAGGAAAGGTTAAAAAAACTGGGCAGAACGTGACCATAATCTTCAAATGTGCTAAGGGCTTTTATAAAGAGGACAGTGATCAATTGTTCTCCGGGTCCACTGAAGTTAGAATTAGCGTAATGGGCTTAATCTGCAGCAAGGGAGGTTTAAATTCGATATTAGGAAAAACTGTCTAACTCTCAGGGTGATTAAGCTCTGGAATAAGTTACCAAGGGAAGTCGAGGAATCCCCATCCTTGGGGTTGGACAAACACCTGTCAGGGATGATCTAGGATTACTTGATTCTACCTCAGCGCCGGGGGGCTGGACTAGATGACCTCTCATGGTCCCTTCCCGGCGGGCGTTGCTATGGTTCTGTGTACAGTGCCATAAATTTACCCCACACTTGATGCACCCCATGCAGAAAGCTAGCACAAGGCCTGTACACCACAGGAGTCACACAGGCCGAGATCCTCACAGGTATTTAAGCACCTGGGGCCCATTGATTGATTGGGTGCCTTGTACCTCTGAGGATGTGGGCCATAGGACTTGCGTGGGACATAACTGTTTCATGGGCCTTGTGCCTCTCCTGTGCTCAGGAGTGGATTTCACCCTGCCCTACAATTTTAAGCTTGCTCGAGTATTTTGTGTGCATTTGAGCTGGATGAACGTTTGGAAGATGTTCTGTCACCTGGGGAGCCAGATACAAAATCCAGGGCTCAGGTTGCAGGAACTAATCTAACTCAGATCAGTGAGCTCTTGTGCCCATCAGGTGTATCAGCCTGGGTGCTGTGGAACCCAGCATCCCTAGCAAGGGAACTCTGTGCCGGGGCAGAGGAAATACAGCAATCGAACATCCATTGAAGCGAAATGGATTTCTGAAATGATGACAAGGATTAAAAACCACTGGGAAGTAACTGAAACAGAAGCAGCAAAGCCAAACCAGCCTGAGAAGTAATAGCTGCAGCCCATGACCCATAGATGTGAGCATCAGTAATACCTATAAAAAGACGTTTAGAATATTTTGTACCATAAGGGCAAAAAGTACAAAACATTATGAGCCAACTGCCAATGTGTGATCTCCATTCCCCCCGAGGACTGTGCACGTCGAAGAAGGCAGATAGTAACTTACACATCGGCACATGTTGGGCACTGGAAGAGAGGTGAACTTGCTACTAAGGGAACAGCTAGCTACACAAGCAGCCAATTGACTGCCTAACCCATCGCTAAAGGAAAAATCTGAAAGATGAGTCAAAGTGTGCCCTTTGCATGTACCTAAAGTAAAAGGAACCGCTCGTCTTCCGAGGCCTGAGTCACTGTGAGAAGGCTGTTGGAGTGAATCCACATTGGCGGTGAATCATACAATCAGACAATAATCAACCAGAAGGGAAAAGGAACAGAATTCCCCAAGCCAACCGCAACAAATGGGAGAATGAAAGCAATGGGATAAAGAAACTCACACATTATAAAGGGGACATGTGCCCAATCACAGCCCTATTTGCTGTTTAACCAATGACCCGCAGCTAACACTCTAATGTCCCCACCATACCCAGCAGGCCAAAATAGCTTGCTACCTTTCTCCCTACACATTTGGGTCTAAAAAAGCAAATTCCTCAAGGCAGCTGAGTCAGACATAAGGCAAGGAGATGGAGTGTCCTAAGGAACTGAGAACCACATTGTACTGAAAACAGTGAAAGAGAGGATCCAGCCGGTCCCTGTTGCATATCTGAATAACTTGTGCTCTGTACGTTTTCTTTTTAAAGATATATTTCCCTAGGGTGACCTGCCCTGCAGGTAAAGGGCCCAATTCCATTGGCATGGCGATAAAGTGCTGCCTGTTAGCCCTAAAACCCAGGGGTGCATGAGGCAGGGACGGTCTTTCACTCATGGCTGGATGCTTGCCTGGTGTAATTCCACATACCTCCAGTGAAGTCAATGGAGCTATGCTGATTTACACCATCTGAGGATCTGGCCCCCTATCGCTGTACAGCACCTACCTCTGTGGGTCCCTGGCCGAGGGGGGAACCTCTAAGTGCCACTGCAGTATAAATTGTGGGATGGGGAGAAGGGTGAGGGCCACATTCCGGCAGGGTCATAGGGTCCTTGCTGAACACAAATGGAAAAAGCTCTATCACTGCATGGCAACAGAAACCAGGGACGCCTCTTCAGTCAGTGAGGCAGGTGGCATCTTGCCACCTTTCGCTGGATGTTCCCCCCTAGCCGTACCTCTCTCTTACCTGGATTGAGCCCGTGTGCTGTCACGGGCTCCAGGATCAGCGACTGTGAAAGCCATCTTGAGGGCACTGAGCAGGCCCAAGCTGTGAAGCTGGATGTTCTCAGCATCCTTGAACTGCAACCCAGACAGTCCTGAAGGATGATATGTGGAAGGAATGTTTCTAGAGGGAACATATTTCAGCTTTCCATGAGGCGGCAGCAGCTGTCGGACTTCAATTCAGATCCTTAAGAGAGGCAAGGTGGGTGAGCTGATATCTTTTATTGGACCAACTTCTGTCGGTGAGAGAGATAGCTTTTGAGCTACGTGCTTCTTCAGGTCTGGGAAAGGTACGTGAAGCATCACGGAGCCGTAACTCATCCTAACACGGTCTCATCTCGGTTCCCATCTCCTCACCCGTCGCCCGATGGAAAGGGTGACGTGGGGATTTTTCCAGATGTCTAGCTGTGGCGGTAATGTTTAGTGAGCAAATTTAGGATTTCAGTGCATGAAATGACTAAAGAATTTCAAGAGAACAGATGTCTTAGTCTGGTCTGGGCAAAACCTGAAGCAAAGGAAAACAATGGTGTCACACAAATAAACTAATTTAGATGCATGAGCACAAAAGACAAAATTAGCCGTTTACATTTGCCACAACATTTTTCAAAGGGTTGTTTGGGGAGGGAGGGAATTAATGGCGGTCGTATGGCTGCCTGCTTTGAATGGAAGCTATACAGTCATATACTGATGAAGCATTGCTAGCCATGTTTTACAGCTAGGGAGCTGAGGGGTGTGCTGCCCTTGCCATGCCTCCTGGTACCTCCCCCAAAGCTCCCATTGGCTGTGGTTCCCCGTTCCCAGCCAATGGGAGCTGCGGGGGCAGTGCCTGGAGACAACGCATGGAGCCCTCTGCCCCTCCGCCCGGGAGCCGCAGGGACGTAGCCCTGAGGGGCCGGATCCAGCCCGCGGGCCGTAGTTTGCCCACCCCTGCTCTAAAGCATCTGGTACCAGCCACTGTCGGAAGACAGGATACCGGGTTAGATGGACCATGGGTCTGACTCAGTATGGCCGTTGTTATGTTCTAGATCAGGGGTTCTAAAATGGGGGGTCAGGACCCCTCAGGGGGTCGCAAGGTTATTACATGGGGGGGTTGTGAGCTGTCACCCTTAACCCCATACCCCGCTTTCCTCCAGCATTTATAATGGTGTTAACTATATTAAAAAGTGTTTTTAATTTATAAGGGGGGGTCACACTCAGAGACTTGCTATGTGAAAGGGTTCACCAGTACAAAAGTTTGAGAGCCACTGTTCTAGATAGCATATGACACCTTTTTGTTTCTCTATTCTGACATGGTGGGCTTCACTTAGGCGTGAAGCTAATAGTGCTGCATTAGTTTAGCATGGATCCCTTTTGACTAATTGAGCTTAAAATGTGAAATTACAGTACGAAAATTAATTATAACGTTTACCCGCCAATGATAGAACTCATGTTCTTCTCTCACAAACGGGCATGGCTTTCCAAAGCTACTGTTCCCTGGCCTATTGAAATAGAATGGTATCTTTCATGTTGATACAAAATGCTTTTTTCAACATCACATCTTTCCTTTCGAGTCATTTCTGTAATTTACAGAAGAGCACTCACTTGGCTACCTAACATATGGAATACCGAGATATTTAGGTAATCACGAAAAAAAAGCTTTTTGTTTCATGCAATAGAAGTGTTGACATCTGCTTTGGAAAATAACAAATGTTCAAACAAATAAACTCATTAAATATCCCTTGAATGCCATGGCGAAATTATAATTGCACATCTCGACTGACATCCTGGGTTTGCGTGCAAGGATCACTAATTATTTTGCAGTTCTTTTCCTTTCTTAGATGAGTGCCATGATAATGAATATTTAGCAAAAGCTTTCTTGTGTTTTGCATCCGAAATGCTAGGTAAGGGCAGCCCCGTCTTTCTCCTACATCAGATTATAATGCATAATATTATGGAGGTGTTGGTGGTGACTCCAAATTTAGGCCTGGTCGACGCTATGGGGGGGTGGGGGAGGGATCGATCTAAGTTACGCAACTTCAGCTACGTGAATAACATAGCTGAGGTTGACGTACTTAGATCGACTTACCGTGGTGTCTTCACCACGGTGAGTTGACTGCGGCCGCTCCCCCGTCGACTCCACCTGCACCTCTCGCAGCGGTGGAGTACAGGAGTCAATGGGAGAGCGCTCAGGCATCGATTTATCGCGTCTAGACTAGACGCGATAAATCGATCCCCGCTGGATCGATTGCTGCCCGCCTATCCGACGGGTAGTGTAGACATACCCTTAATGTGGTGAGTATTACACCACTCATTGTTATTGATACTGCAGTCCTGCATAAAAGCACTCACTGAGATTAGGGCCCCATTGAGCCAGGTACTGCATACATGCATCGGAAAAGAGAGACAAAAGCGGGAAATATTTCTATCCTCATTTTATAGATGGGGAACTGAGACATCAAGTGATTTGGCTAAGGTCACACGGTCTGTGGCAAAGCCAGGAATTGCATCCTGCTCCCGCGTCCAGTTTAGTGCCTTTTTCACAAGAGCATCCATCCACTCATGAATAATGCAGCCCGCAATGTTTTTTGTGCGCTTAGAACTTAAAATAATGTTGCTTTTAATACTTTTACAAAAATAATGCAAAGGCCTCAGGTGCATGTATGTGTGTGCCTAGATTATGAAACTCCTGCCGTGGTGGACAGTAACTGATGTGAATAGCCCGACTGCCATGAATGAGACTACTCATGAGAGTCAGAGATTCACATTCTGCCCCTAAGTTATTAATATTCGCCAGCTAAAACTGGAGTAATGCAGTGGTGAATCAGGCCTTTTCTCTCTCTAACATAAACTGACTGTTTCTATACACTATAATGGTATGGACCAGGATAATGTTGTTGGAGTGTATTTTTTTTTATGGTTACATTACTGTAGCAAATTCAAGCTAACTAAATAATTTTGTGTGACTTGGAAATATACAGTTCTGTGTTTGATGTCTCAATTATAGTTTCCCACAAAGTCAGACCATTCAATAGACTTTTATCTGTTTAAGGCAGAAGTCTTTGTTTTGGTGAATTGCACCTGGCATCAGCATCTGGAAGTGCCGTTACGTGTACAGTAGCTGTATTTGATTTGAGCAGGAGGTGGTAATTAAAAGTAGCATCTTTATATTTAGGTACTGAATGGGATAAAGGTTCTTCCACGTTTCGGAGTTAACATAACTGTCAATTTGCTCAAAGCTTTCACTGTTTCTTTCAAAGAAGATGTTAATACAAATCCGGGTTATCTGAAGAAATAGGGGCACTGTCCTGTATCTCTGGTTTGTTCTGTATCTGGGACTATAAAGGTGCAGTTATTTTTATCTTTAGAAATAATAATCCTATCTTGTTTTGTTTAAGATTTGGGGTATTTTTCTTTGCCATGCCACAGATGGCTTAAGTCAATTAAAACAAACAAACTCTTTTATATTAAACTTGCAGCAAAGTGTTCATTGAGTCATCGAGTCCAGTCCAAAGGAGACAGTTATATTAGCCTTTTGTAAGTACTTTGCATTGAGATACACTTGAGGTGTAAGGCGAGCTGATTGGACCCCACATCTGGCGACCTGCATCTCACAAAACATAGACTTTCACCCACTTATTCTTGCGTTGATCCCAATAACATGCGTTTGACGAATTTCAGCACATGTGGGTTAAAGACTCCAAGTGACCGTGAATCCAGCTGTTGAACTGGTTAATTGCCCTAATGGTTAAAAACATGCACCTTCTTCCAAACAGGTGAAAGAGCGCCTGTTCCCAAACAAATTGCATTCCCCCTCCTCCTGCTGATGGGTGGGTGGGTGGGGGACTTGAGAGGGCATAGGTTTTGTGTAATAGCACCGGCCACATTCACTGCTTGGCCCCAACTGGAAATTGTCCATGTCGTTTGCTGTTTCTTGGTGTGTGGAGCAAAAGTCCCATTGACAGCAGTGGGAGCAGGAGCAGGCTGCAAATGTGCAAAGCAGGCGGAAGTAGTTCGGTTATCTTTACATTAGGGCTGTGAAATGATTAAAAAAATAATCGCAAGATTAAAAATAAGTCGCGACTAATCGCCGTTTTAATTGCACTGTTAAGCAATAACAGAATACCAATTTAAATGTATTATAAATATTTTGGGATGCTTTTCTACATTTTCAAATATATTGATTTCAATTACAACACAGAAATACTTTATAATATACTTATACTTTATAATATAATAATGTATAATATATAATATAAATTATAATATACTTTATAACATTATAATATTTTATATTAATTTTATTACAAATATTGGCACTGTAAACAGATAAACAAAAGAAATAGTATTTTTCAATTCACTTTATACAGGTACTGTGGTGCACTCTCTTTATTGTGAAAGTGCAACTTGGAAATGTAGATTTTTTTTTTTTTTTTTACATAACTGTACTCAAAAACAAAACAGTGTAAAACTTTAGAGCTTACAAGTGGAAGCATGAAGGGGCATACAAATGTTTAGCATATCTGGCACATAAATACCTTGCAACACTAGCTACAGCGATGCCATGCTATGCCTGTTCTCACTTTCAGGTGACACTGTAAATAAGAAGCCAGCAGCATTATCTCCCATAAATATAAAAAACTTGTTTGTCTTAGTGATTGGCTGAACAAGAAGTAGGACTGAGTGGACTTACATGAGGCGAATTGAAAAATACTGTTTCTTTTGTTTATCTTTTTCATAGTGCAAATATTTTTAATCAAAAATAATAATATAAAGTGAGCACTGTACACTTTGTATTCTGTGTTGTAATTGAAAATATATTTGAAAATGTAGACATTCATCCAAAAATATTTATGATCAATTTAAATTGGTATTCTATTATTGTTTAACAGTGCAATTATTACTGCAATTAATCACAACTATTTTTTAGTCTAGTTATTTATTTTGCGTTAATCGTATGCATTAACTGCAATTACTTGACAGCCCTACTTTACATGTAATTTAGGTTTCTCCTGTGATGGATCCACCACTCTGGGCAGGAGTCAATACTTCTTTTTAATTCTGTGCCACTTCCTTACTCCTACTTGATCTTCCCCTGCTTATGCATCATAGATTCATGTGTGCTATCTTAACCAGAGCATCACACTAGGAGTCTGTGTTCAGTAGGTTATCTACCACGACGGTTAAGACTTGTTCAGTGTCCCTGCATTCCAGGATACTGTCTGCCATCTTATAAGTGTGACCTACATTCTTTCTTCCTAGAAGTATGACTTTGCATTTGGCTTCGTTGAAAGGCAATGTTGTTCAAATGAGTACACTTTACCAAGTGATCCAGCTTGGTTTCTAGGCCTACTTGTCCCCATCGTTATTTATCAGTCCATCCATTTTTTGCGTCATCTGCAAATGTTACCAGCAATGATGATTTTATATTTTCTTCCAGATCACTGATAAATATATTGAATAGCACTGGGCCAAGAACAGAGTTCTGCAGAGTCCCACTAGAAACATCCCATTGCATGATGATTCTCCATTAACAATTACGTTGGATGATCTATCACTTAATCAGCTTTTAATCCGTTTAATATGGGCTACATTGATCTTGTATAGTGCTATTTGTTTAATGAGAGTGACAACCTACTACCGCTATCTGTTAGCTCAAATGGGGGAGGTCTGTGCTGTGGAACTAAGAGCCTGCTTCTGCTATAATTGGAGGTGGGATGTACAGTGCATGTAGACTGAAGCCTGCACTGCTATTTTTAGTGAACACGCTAGATTTAAGGTAGTTCAGCTTTGCTTAGAAGAGCTGCGAATCACCTCTGACTACAGTGTGGACACCCTAAATGATGATGACCCATGTGGGGTCCATATGGGTCCATGTGGTGAAATTTCTATTTCTTCAGTTTTCTTTAAAAAAAAAACAACTTAGAACATTGTATACAAGAAACTACATTCAAAGAACGTTGTTAAGGTTGTAAATTCAAGCTCTCAAAAGTTAGGAAATGGCAGAATGAAGTTACCCATTCAACTTGAATTCAGCCCCTTGAACATCCATATTATAGTCTTTCATTACATGATGCCATACTATTTATTTCCACTGGACTCCTACCTCATTCAATGTGCCAGGTGGCAGGTGCTCATTGAAGGGATAGTTATTTAATATTTCTTTTTCTCCTCTTCCTTCAATGTATAGCCTAATGCCTTGTTTATTTCTGTGTTTAGATTTAAAATAATAAAACAAAATGCCTCTCCAATGTTCTATGCACTGTAACATCATTAATAACACAATGAATACTATCCCAGTGGCGTTAAAGTTCTCATTTCAGCAGGAACTCAGCTAACCAGACACCTTAGGTGCCAAACGCCACCCAAAGATACCACACCATCCAAATGCTGCTCTGAATTTAGAATGATAAATTTCCTCATGGGCTTATCTTCACAACACCCCTGAAGGGGCTCCATTAGGTCTGCAGCTTTTGAGTGCTTGACTTTGAAACTTTAATGTTGTTTTTTTCTTGAATATATAATCTAGCTATTTTTTCCCATGGCTGATGCATCCATAAAATCAGTACATGCATTTAAAAAAAAAAAATAAGACAGCTAGATGCAGTAGAACAGCAAAAGCAGTCCACAGAAGAATAACAAATAAATACAAATTAATACAACACAAAGTAATTACTCACTGAAACTGCACTTAAACTCCTGTCCACTTAAATAGGAGATCTGTCTACATAGGCGCCTTCGCAGAGTCTGAGCCCTTGCAGATACTAATTAATGTCCGCATAGTAAAAGAGACTGCAGGACCAAACCCAGTGGTTTCATTGATTCATAGATTCCAAGGCCAGAAGGGAGCGAGCATTGGGATCATGTTGTCTGACCTCTAGTCTAGCTCTTGTCTAGCTTCAACTTCCAACCACTGGAAGATGGGTCATTGTTGTCCAATGTTATAGAGTGTATGGGTTTTTTGAAGAAGAGGGGACCGGCTGTGTTCTAATCAAGACTCTGAAAGTCAATGGGAGTCATTCCACTGATTTGAACGGGCTTTGGATCATTGGTATGTCTAGTTCCTGAATAATAATCAGAAGGTGATTTTAGGTTCCTGTAACTCTTTTGCTAGCAGGCCGGCTGCTTGAAGGGTGCGCTTGTTTTCACGGACTGCCCAGTTGGAGAGCACACTGCTCCCGTCAAAGGACAGTGTGAAATTTTGGTTGTTGTTTTTTTAACCATGACGAGAGTTGCTAAATGTCATTGATTGACTCCACATTTGAAAGGGTAAGGTCGTGCAGACAGCAAGTTATCTGTGTACATAATAAATCACAAACAACACCCCGAGTTATCCTTTCTGCAGGCGTTTAGAGCTTTAGACTTTAGATAGACTTTATTTTCAAAGTATCAGCAGCCCAAGCACAAAGCCATGCCTTGTTTATTACAAATCTACGCAAGTCAATGTAGGCTTTCATGTTTGAATGAGTAAGTGCTTCCAGCTACTGTCACGTTATCCCCCCCCCCCTTCCTCGACTCCCTGTAATCTGTTCTTATCTATAAATATACAGGATGGTGTAAAACCAAATAATTGGACTTCACAGCTACAAAGTTGGGATTTCCTCTTTAAATAAAAGTGCATTTTGATGGATTTGTGGTTTGTAGTTAAAACTGTCTCCAAATCATTAAATGCTGGGGCTAAAAATACACTGTAAAGCTCAGCGATCGGCTTTCAGCAGTCACTCTCCTGCTACTCTGTGCGCTTTGATGTGTGGATGGTAAAGTAGCCAGTTCTCTGTTGAGAAAGGTGCCCATTCTAGGGGCTGACCCTGTGACACAGAGTTTTCCACCTGTTCCCTGCAGATGCTGGGACTGTCTCTCTCGTTTGCGTGGTGCTGTCCGGGTTCATTTGGCATGAATGGTGGAGAGGATGACTTTGGTCTCACCAGTAACTTCTGGTATTATAAAACATGCCTGAAAATAGACACCTTTTGTATTCAGCCCATTGACTTGTGGAGATCCATGCAAACGACTCACAGGGCTCAGCATGCAAGGCTGCTGCAGGGTCTAAGCCCTATCTCACCTGAGACAATCCTAGGACCCATCTTTCCACCGTGAATATAAAGGATGCTGCCCCACAGCCATCCCACTGGATCCAATAAGAAATATTTTCTCCCAGGCATTCTGTACTGCAAACCCGCCGGAAGCTGTGTCCCACTGCCTGCCCCATACCGGGCACAATCCGGGTGAGCTCAGATTAGTATCAACTAAAGTGAGCCAGGACAATTTGCAGGTGGGACCTGACCCCTCTGTCTGGATCAGAGGCCTGCTCCATCTTGTTTTACCCGGTCTGCAAGCTCTTCAGAGCCGGGATTGTTTCTTTACTGCAGCATTTAGCTCAACGGCCATCTCCCTGACTGGGGCCAGTAGGTGCTGCTGTCATGAAAATAATTGATACTTAATCACTCTGTGCTCCAGACGAAATCAGCCAGCGTGCTCTTCCCTGGGCATGGCTGGGCTATTTGGCCCCCACGCTGATTTCCCAGAAAACAAGAATCTCTCCTGAGGGGGAAATCAGGTAAGATCTAGTCGGGCTGATCCCGCCTCCTTTCCAGGAATTGTTCATTACAACTCTCACTGAGGGTGAACTTGCAGAGCGCCCTCAGGCCCCTGATACACCAACACCCCCCGTCTCCCTGTGGCTCTCTCTGAACTCTGCTTTGTGTAACGCGTCGCCTTGGTGTTTGGAAATTTCATGGCTTTGGGCCCCGCGTCATACGCACCAACGGTGACGCAGACACGCGGACCAGAGAGCTCTGCTTCCCTGCAATGGATTAACCTCCCATTTCCTCCTGGCTTGCTTCTGAATTAAGGCTGCAGCAACAGTTGACATTGACTGTATCTGCAAGGATCTGGAACGTGGCCAGCATTAGTGGAAAGCTGAAGGAACATCAACTGGATCAGCTGTAATCAACCTCCAGCTTACCACATGTGTTAGAATACTAATCAGACGCGCCGGCCGGGGGTTATTAATAAGGCTGTGGAAGTGCGTGCTAGAAGTGCTGTGCTTCCATAATAAATATAGGTGCCTGTTTAATTTCAACGGGGGGTCTGAAAATTATATTCATTATTGACTGGGGAAGGAATGGTGATTTAATTCCTGGATCATCATAGCCACAGGTTGTCAGTGCTTGTTGTGGGAAGGATTCCACCTGTGAGGTGGAGACGCTTACAGAAGGAAGATGCAGGATTTACTGGGCTTGAGACATTGTGCAGGAGAGTGATGGGAAAAAGTTGTTCTTCGATTGTTTCTGACATCTCTCACGTAGCCGTGACTAATGGTAAGCCCAACCAGTCAGCCACTCAGTCTTGGAATCAGCCGATCCCAAAAACGCTTACAATCAAATCAAAAAGTGAAACGAAAGTCAAACCCACTGGCTTAACAATAAAGCCTGGAAGGTAACTCTCTGATGACACCAAAGCCATAAGAAATTCTCTTTTTCACTGGCTGGGAGTGAGTTTTGTCCTCTTTAGCTCTGTGTACAGTATGTGGGGGTGACGCAAAAATTCACGGCCAGTGACCTGTCCATGACTTTCACTATAACCCCCTGACTAAAACTTGGGGTGGGGGCTGGCTCGGGAGGGTGGCACGTCCTGGGGGGGGGGCGGTCACGGATGCCTTGCGGGGGGCGCTGCAGGTACTCGGAGGGTACTCCGCCCCAAGCCCCAGTTCTGCCTTGCGGGGGGCGCTGCAGGTACTCGGAGGGTACTCCGCCCCAAGCCCCAGTTCTGCCTTGCGGGGGGCGCTGCAGGTACTCGGAGGGTACTCCGCCCCAAGCCCCAGTTCTGCAGCTCCCATTGGCTGGGAACCGTGGCCAATGGAAACTGCAGGGGCGGTGCCTGCGGGCAGAGGCAGCATGTGGAGCTAGGAGCTGAGGGAGGGGAGTTCCCCTGTCGCCCTTCCGAGGAGCCCCCCCCCAGGTGAGCACCACCCTGCACACCGACCCCCAGCCCTGAGCCCCCCCACACCCAACCTCCTGCTGCTGGGGGGTGGGGTGGGGATGTGAGACTGCCCCAGCAGTGGCTTATGGGCCTGGCCCGGGGGCTGCCTGAGCTACTCAGGAGGCCCATGGGCTGTGCACCAGCTGCTGCAGAAGTCATGGAGGTCACAGAAAGTCACGAAATCTGTGACCTCCATGACAAACATGGATCCTTCGTATTAACTGTATAAATAAAGCACATTTAAATAATTAGACTTGTACATCTACCAAGAGCTACCCTTCCCTTTACCCAGGTGTTACAAATAAATTCATCAGTGAAATAGAATGGTAGAATATTGGTGCAAACAGCCATTCTTATAACAATTTCATCACTATATGCAAACTCCCTACGTCCTTTTTCGCATATTTGCATACATTTAAAAATATGCTATCAAGGCTTCAGCATGTCCTATCAAAGTGTCAGTAACCCTTGTTTATCTCTTGCCTCTTTTAAATAAGGATTAGCATCGTTTAATGCTCTAATTTAAATTTCAAATGGCAGATGCAGAAGCAAAGAGTTAGCATTGTAATAATCTGAGAGGTATATTCTCAAAAGCATCACTTTAATAGTGTCCTTTCCCTGGTGCATTAAATTCCATGATTGCCCATGTCTCCTTTGCAAGCCTAGATATCTTTCATTATGTTGTCTTTTGCATAGCTGTTTCCCCATCATATATTCACATACTCCCATCCATCCCTCATGCTCATGGGGAGTATGCTAGAAACCTAAGCTGGTCCTCTTGAGACAGAGAGTCTCCTGAAATTTATGGAGTAGCAAAGCTGGGTTAGTCACAAGCCACAGGTCTTTGGCATCGGCCAAATGGATCGGTTCCAGTGTAAACTAAGGCTGGTTTAGTGAAATCAACCATCTGTCCATGAAGGATTTATACACTAAAGCGGTGCTTTGCCCTGCTGTGGCTATACTCTGCTTGACTCACAGTTGTCTGTATGGAGAATGCATCGCTAGACACCAGATTTTCTCCTCAGTTTGGGGCTTTACCCAAGTGGTAGCATCTCTCTCCCACTGCTAGGAAATGTTTAGGATGTGTATAATGTTATCATTATTACTATTTGTGTTACAGTAAAACCTACAGGCCCCAACTGAGAATGAGGCTCCATTCAGGGGTGCTGGAAGAATTTTTATAGTGGGGGGGCTCATGATGGAAATGATGGAAACCCTACATTTGGTGTTTGTTATCACTACTTCAAGCCGAGGGGGTATGGTAGCACCCTCAGCATCCCTTGTGCAAACACAACAGCCCCATTGTGTGAGGCACTGTATACACACAGAGATGGACAGCCCTGCCTCCAGTCTAAATAAACAAGGGAGGGACATACAAGTGTAGGCCTATGTTTAGACGTATACCATTTCCTGTGCAAAATGTTTCCATCCGTTAATTTCCATCCTTCCTGTATCTGAAGTGGTAAAAAGCCTCCCATTTCTCAAAGCAACTGATCAAGTTGCTTTACTTTCATTCTCAGTGTCAGAGCTCTCTCGGTAAAACTGACTGTGATGGGTCCCCCTCCGGGGTACCACCTGGAACTGGGGTACCACTGAGCCCCCTTGGCCCACCAGCCTGGGCTCCCTTTTACACTGTACTGCTGTGACAAGCTGCAAAGCCCTCTCTCTAGCCTGCACATTCACCAGCATTCACACAGGTCGGGACACACCCAGCTGCAGATACATACAGGCAGGCTCTCTGACCAGCCCCTGCCTGGGAAGGTTCCAGCTAGAGCACCCCCTCTGGAGTGTAAACCCCAAATTATACCATCTTGCGCTCCACAGGGAACTATACAGTGTAAGCTCATAAAATTCACCCCCTCCCTCAATGTGGAGAGGAATATGCAACAGTTTTATGCCCCTGAGTTATGATTCCCACACACTAGTATAGATAAAGCAAGAATAAATGTATTAACGACAAAGAATAGATTATAAATGATTATAAGGGATAGTAAACGGATATCCCAAGATGGAGTCTAGAGACATGTCCTCACATCACATGTCTCTGTAGAGTCATAGCAGTCATTACTCGGAGGCTGTCTGTAGCGTCCTCAGGAAGGCACCCCAGGTGGGAGATAAGGTTCTTCTGAGGCCTGTTGTTTTCCTAATGGCCCATTCCCACCAACTATCTAGAATGAAAGCATCTTGTCTAGTGGACGTTCCCCAGGTGTAAACACATTTGAAGTGTGGAGACATGGTCACTATTCATAACTTCAGATTAAAAAATGATACATGCATACAAATAGGATAATCATATTCAGCAAATCATAACCTTTCCAATGGCATTTTACATGACTTATCTTGCATAAAATACATCATAACTATGTCATAATCATATCATAATATCACTATAAAGAATATGGGGTGTAGTGTCACACTGATAACAAGAGTCTGCCCTGAAGTTTGGGCTCCGTTAGAAGACAAACGTACTTTTGTTCAAATTCACCTCTTCGGGGATACCAGCCCTCTGCAATGTAATTGGATGTTCCTGTGAGTGATTGAAGGCAGGATATTCTCTTGCCTCTCTTCTTCCGAACTGTCAGCTGCTTTGCTGGCAGCTTTACGTCCGTAGTGAAGAATCAATTCCTGTCTTGGTTCCTTCATAAGAGCGTATTTGCAATATTGCAGATTGGCTGATAGCAAATTTGTAATCATCATTGACGGGGGCTACAACTCATTGCCCAGATGGCTTTAGTTACACGTTCCACTTATTGTGAGGTCCTGGGAGTGATGATCATTCCAGTAGAGGTTATTAAAAGCACCATGTCCTTGACTCGTCTGCAAGACTTGACTCCTGACTAAAAAGCCCTAGGTTAGTCAGGGGGAACGTTTCCTGAAAGGAACGCGGCAATGCTTCTGAAGCAGGAAGAAGACTTGCACTGACTTTGAATTATAGCGGTGGGCCTAGTAATCAATCATAACTGCTTAGCAGGCAAAGGCTGCTGTTTGATACATAATCATGCTCCTTCAACCCTGTAGCTATCCTCTGTTCACCAGGGGCTGTCAGCAGCAAATTATATCAAAGGCTGTCTAGCCTTGTAACAAGCCCCTGATGTGGAAGAGGCTGGGGAAAAGCAGAGTTTTGTATTGACAAAGTCTTAAAATGGTCAATGTTATGCAACGTTTCATTTGATGGCCATAATTTGTTTGCTGGTCTTTTGTTCATTTCATATACTTTTTTTCAGGTTCGATTCATCCCCTCGTTATTTTAGCCTTCCAAGCATGAGCACACAAAACTTAGGGAAACATCTATGAACAGTTCCAGATACTGGAATGAGCCGATGACTCTAGATGGAGACGCATCAGTATCCATCATCTTTTTGCCTTGGCTCAAAAAACTCAAGGTCACACTAGTAAGTAGAATCAGGTGGCTTTCAATGGAAGATCATTTCAGATCAAGCCCTCCACCTTGAGTTTATGCATCCCAATCTTACTGAGAGTGGAAGCATCTGTATGCTCTGGCCTATAGGTTAACACCAGTTGGAGAGCTGCTCCATATGAAAATGGTTTGCAGCTTATAATGAGACTAACTGAAGGACAAATCATGGCATGTAAGAGTGATTGCATGCACAGAAATCTCTGGAGGATCTGAACCTGTGTTTGTTATGCACTGTTTAATCAGAGGAGCGGAGCTCATCTGTGAAATGGTAGAATCGAGATAGAATAATTTTGACTAGCTCTTTATTGTGGTTTAATGTTATGAAAGGAACATGCGACCTGTAATTCTGTCCTACACAGCACCAGCTCACTGCACAACACAGCATCAGCCCTACTTAAACCCTCCAAATGGGAATTAAGCCCTCCAGATGGGTATATATGGGAATTAAGTTGTCCATAGGCCTTTTGTGGATCTCTGAATGGAGGGTGTGGTAGGAATTTCACCCAGATGGGTGGGATTGATCCTAGTCACATTTACAGAATTAGGGGGTCATATCTAACCACATTTACAAAATTAAGGGGTCATGGCTAACCACATTTACAAAATTAGGGGGTCATAGCTAACCACATTTACAAAATTAGGATGTACAGCTGGAGGTAAAATTTTGAAATCTGTCAGGTAATGCTATAGCGATGATGGCAAAAGGCTATGAAAAGTCATTATTTTAGATTCCAGATCTTCATATAGGAGATCCATAAGATCACTCCACTCCAGTCTCCTGAAAGTCTGACGGGAACCAATCCGAAATCGAAGTATCTGTGAAATAGTGTTTCTAGCTGCACACATCAGATGTTTGTAATAGAGAGATTCCTACCAAAAATGTAATTTGCATAGACGTCCACGGAAGCTGAAGTGGATATGGTTGGAGAACTGGATTTAATTGTTGAACAAGTGGACAACGCCACCAGATACGTACGTAGGTACTTGGCTTACTCCTGAAGTCCGCCGCACATATATTTTTACCCACCGCTAAGCAGAGGGGAGTGGTATGTTCCATGGAATAAGTGGGCATAAACATTCCTGTTTAAAAAAACAACAAGGATTCCAGATCCTTTGGATTGATCTCCACATTAACCTTCGGTCACGCCCCTTCCACACAGTATTGATATAGTTACACTAAAATCAACGGCTAGATTTTGAATTGAGGACGCAAGAAGCCCATCTGCACTATGGGTGGGGACTGATTGCCCAGGAAACCCCCTTATTTATATTCAAATTATTTTTTGCAAATGGAAACCGGTACCTCGGCATGATGCGGAAACGTGTTTTTGCAGAAGCGTGCCCTTTTTGTGAGTGCAGCCATTAAAAATATGGCTCGGTGTTTTAACAAATATATCTTCCAGCGATGTGCAGACTAACAGGACTCTTGATATTAACTATTTTATGCACTTACTGCTCCACTGAGCTTATTTTATGCAGTTATTTTCCCATAAAAACATTTTCTACTGAGTGTTGGGATTGTAAATCTTTGATCACGTCTTTTAATAATCCAGGCACAGCGCTTTAGTTTGAAATGATAATGACATGTTTCTTCCCAAACATACTTTGTATACCAAAGAGCTTGCAAAGTACTTATTTTACATTTAAAAGTGCTGTTTTTACTGGAGGGGAAAAAACCTGAAATGCTACCTACTGCAGGTCTTTTTTGTCTGTCCTTGATTTGCCCTCAAGCGTTGGTGAAAAATATTGTCAGTTCCACTATATGGAGATTGTTTTGGGGAAAATAAATGTTTCAGCTGTGGAGCTACGTTCCCATTCGATACACCTTTCAGGCTATAAACTGCTGAAGAGAGAAATAGGGACATTTTTTGTTTCAGTTGCAAACCACAGCGAAAGCCTGTTTTTAATATGATAGATAGCGACACAAAACTGGAGATGTCCCTTTATGTTCCCGTACTAAAGGCTTCATAGAATCCTTTGTGTGGCTGAGCTCTAGGTGCACACAAAGGCAAGCGCCATAGCGCTGAGTTTAGTGAACACCTTCACAAAACCTACGCACCAGGATCTGAAGGGAGGAGAAGGCTCACTTGCCTCTGCTAACCCACATCTCCGTCAGCATCATTTTCACAGACAAAAGGATATACAGAGTGCATTTCTCCTCAGCAAAGCGACTCAGTCAAAAAGGTGCCATCTGACTTGCCAGGTCTGTCCCCTGTGTGTTCACAGCCAGATCTGCTCGTGTTAGTGACAGAAATACCTCTCCGCTCCTTTTCACTGCCGTTGGCACATGCCCAGTCTGTGCCTCCCTGAGAATTGTTTGCTAAATTCCAATCAGTGAATCTTGGGCTAACCTATAGAACATCATGGGGCTATACTGGTGGGGCGGGCGCTGAGGGCTGTAGCTTTCAGTATTACGGAGAATGGGTGAGAAGGAAAGAACCCAGCTTGACTCTCAGAGCTCAGGTATGGTTTGCAGGGATGCTAGTTAAAGAAAAAAACATGGAAATCAGTGAGTAACAGTGCACCTGGCCCCAATTAATTACAGTCACAGGAGATCTGCATTTCAGGCTTAATCCAAAATCTATGACAAGCAATTGAAACATTTCCATTGTCTTCAATGGGCTTTGGATCAGGGCCTTCACATGTAAAGCAGAGGTTCTCAACCTATTTACCATTGAGGGGCCACATATGCAGCTCTGTGTGTTATGTGGGCCCCATCCACACAATATATATATACTACCTGAATGGCCCTAAGGACGTCACATAGGCCGCAGCTGTGTGCTGATTGGACTACAGGTTGAGAACCACTGGTGTAATGTATATCAAGCCTAGGTATTAATATGCATTAGGATGAGGTGTTAACATGGTGTTCTCTCCATTGAGGTTAATGGCAATTTTTAAAGATAGTGGGATCAGTCCCAAAGTCTGGCCAAATTCTAATTGGGATAATTACGCTCTGCCCACCTAAACGCCTCCTGTACCTTTGGTTGGATCTAGAGGCTAAAATTTTCAAAAGAGGCCTCATTTTGCGGGAGACCAACTTGAGACTCTTTAAAGGGTGGGCCTGATTTTCAGAGGTCAGGCTTCCAGAACCTTCTTCAATTCCAACTCTTTTAAGGTATCTCAACTTGGCTACCCAAAATCATTAGTCCCTTTTAAAATACTTGGCCAGTATCTTTCACTTCCTGTGCTCAGTTGCTATGTAGCATTGTGATGTTTTGTAGAGCCTCTGTTGTGTGGTTTACCCCAGAGATGGTTTCATGTCAGCAACGGGATGTGTTGAATGATGTAGTGAAACCCTCACCTCTTTGAAGTCTATAGCAACCCCCATCCCTTCACTCCCATTGATTTCATCCCGGGGGTTTTGGAATCTTTGCGGAGAAGAGACTTGAAACTAATAAATACAAGGGGAGTGAGACCTTTTGTTAAAATATATCAGTGAAGCTGTCTCTGATGATTTGTATTTAAATACTGCCTCTTTTGTGTGGGTTACTTTCTGTTTCCCATCCCAGTGTCATTCACAAGTCGGCACTAGACAGGCACACTGATTACAGTTTGAAAAGCATGCTGGTATTTGGAGCATTCGCTGAGTAGTAGCGATGCTGAGAAACTAAATAAAGGACTTATCTAGAGATTTGTTGGTTTCTGGTTTTGGAAATTCCTGTTATTTTTTGATGTAGTAGTAATAGAATGGAATGCATGGCTTGATTTGCCTGGATTAGCAGGCAATTCAATTAAGTTTTTGTTGTTGGTTTTTGTTTTTGTTCTGTTTTTCTCTCCTATGATGCTAACCGATTATAACTCAAAACAAGACCAAACTTTGCTGCTGCGGTATTTGTTTGTTGTTTAAAAAGGGTAGCCTGTGCTGGAAATCAAAATCCTGGCATGCTGTTGATCTCAACTCTTGCCCATGATAGTTGCAAAGTGCGTAATAATATCCCGTGATGCTATTCCAAACTGGAGTCTAGTTTCATAAACCAAACATCACCACCCAGTGACACTAGCACTTGGAACTGGTGGCGAACAGCCATTTGATTACACGCTGGTATTGTTCTGCTGATGTAGTAGCAAATGTTGCTTTATCTTCTTGCGGCTGACAAGGAAAACAAAGCGTGTAGAAATGCTGGTCCCATTAGCCAACTGCTACCTAAGCTCATCCCGGGACTGGCGTTAATCAGTGTTAACCAGGCCTTGTTTGACTGAACATAAAGAAGGATATAATAAATACTTACAGTTCTTAAAGAGGAAAACCAGATGACCCAAACATACCGGTTCAGTACATCTATCTGGTCCTCATCACTACAGCAACCAAGCACCTCACCATTATTTTTGGATTTTATCCTCTCAATATCCCCGTAGGACAGGATCCCCATTTTGCAGAGGGTGAACTGACCCAAGCTAGTACACAGAGTCAGCAGCTGATCTAGGAATTAAGCCCCAGTCTCCTAAATCACAGACCAGTGCTCTACCCACTAGACCAGCCTTCCTCCCACAGCTCTCCGATGGAGAATGGGAGTTTTGGGCTCTTGCTAATATTACAGCACCATCCTGAAGGGGCGTCGGGGTGATTTCCCTGTCTCTGAATGGATTCACTCCCTCTCTGCATGCTGCTGAACCGTCCCTGCGAGAGATGATGTGTACCGGGAGCTCGTAAATACACCTCTGAAGAGCAAAGGTTTTGCCTTCGAAATGGCTCAGGCAGCTCCCAAATCAGAGGTATTTTCCAAAATTTCCTAAGGGAGGATACCGCTGGCTCCACCCCCCAGGCTGAGCACTATGTTATCCTAGCTGTGCACGCGGCGTGTTTCTCAAAGCAAGTTCCTTTGCAGGACAGCACACAGAGCATGCTTGTTGGCCAACTCCCGTGGCACGCATCCATGAGCATCGTGTACCAAGGGATAAGATTCCCTTGGCTCTCCTCCCTGCAAGTAGTCGCCCCCCTTATACATATTCGTGGGGTGTATCACAGGCCAAAAAGGGAATTTTGTTAGTAGGAGCCCCTTGTTCATTTTTCTCTAGCTTTACAGGATGATTTCTGGCTGTTACAAATCTGTAGGGAGAGACGGCCTGGGCAGCGGAGTCAGAAAAGAGGCCTGCAAGACAGGGATCAACCAATATTTGTGGAGCAAAATTCTCCTTGAACTTCATCCCCCTTCCTTTTAGCAGTAATCCTGGCCCCATTGAGTTTTGCCATTGACTCCAGTGGAGTCAGGATTTCACCCAACAGTTTTACAATTTCAATGGACCCCACACATGTTCATATTCCCTCTCCTCAAACTCCTCTGCCAGTTCTAAGCGCTGATATTAACCCTTCTGTATCCAGGCAATTGTTATTCCATAGCATGCCCGCTGTTGTTTATTTAGTTATTTTGGCCAGTTTTATCAAATTACCACTGGCTCAGAGTTCAGAAGTTCTAAATCATGTTCTAAATAAAGTCACCAATATTCCCTGCCATGTTGGCTACTTTACAAACCCCCCTTCCCTCAACTCAACCGAGTTCTAAACTCTCTTCCTGAGTCTCCTTTGTTTGCTTGGATGCACTTGCATTTGTTTGAATAGAGCTGTTAATAAAACGTCAGCTGTCTCATAGAATGCTTTTCCACCTCTAGGTTTCTGCAGTTAGTTCTGGCCCAGGCAGGGGGAAGATCTCCTGATTTTGGATTGTAGGATGCTCTCCTTTGTAATATCCTTCTTAACTATCCTTGCAAAAATACACATAAAGGTTATCAATGCATGTTTTTACTTGTAATTGTAATATCCTCTTTCAGGATGTCTTAGCCAGGAGCGGCTAGTTACTTTACAGGCATTTGTGCTCTTAGACAGAGAGCTATCAATAGTGGCATTTTGAAGGGAGTGTATTTATTGTACAGTTGGCTGTATTGTAAATATCTAATTCTGGGGCTTCTTTTTTAAATTGAGCTTGAGCTTTTGAACTGAAGGTCTTGGCTGCGGGAGAAGTAGAGAGCAAGTCGCAAAATCTGTGACCATGTCAAGCCTTTGGAAGAGAACCCAGTTCTGCGGATTGAAGTGGCAATGGGAGTGTTTTCAGGATCTAAAGTTTAGAAGCGAGTTAGTATTTATGGCCTAGGGAATGGGGATCACACATAGTAATGGGGCTTTCTCTCTGTCAAATGCAGCTCTTCAACTGAAGCAGGCAAAGCATTTGGGGAATGACTTTCAGATGAGGCAACGATGAATTTGATAACAATACTTAGCTCTTGTATCGCGCTTTTCATCTGTAGGTTTCAAAGCATTTTACACAGGAAAGTCGGTATCACTATCCTCATCTTACAGATGGGGAAACTGAGGCACAGAGCAGTGACGTGAAGGGCCCAAGGTCACAGAGGACATTAGTGGCAAAACTGGGAATAGAACTCAGGTCTCTTGATTCCCAGCCAAGAACTGTCCGACATTGTCTTCCTTAATGTCACCAAGATTGGACAGTTTCAGATGTAACTGTGATGGGGTGTACCAGACCCTCTGAGGCCCCCTGCTGGAGGCCTTGTGGCTCTGCCATGCCCTGCCCCAGAAAAGGGCAGTGGAGAGGGTTCTCCAAGTTGGAGAAGAGTGTATGGTGTGTTGCTGGCTATGGGAGCTACAGGACCCTGGACAGAGCAGTGCTAGCAGAATCTTGGTTGGGGCAGGGAGGTGCGAGAAGGAGATGTGGGCTGGTTGTGGGGACTCCATCAGGACAAGGCCCTGAGGTAAGGGTGAAGAGGGTGGAGGGCCACAGGGAAGTGGCGCAAGGAATCAGAGCAGTGGCACAGCTTAGATAAAGGGACATGGCAGATGGCTGCTATCTACAGGGTCCCTGGGCTGGGACCCGGAGTAGTGGGCGAGCCTGGGTTACTCCCACCCCCCATTAGCCACTAGGGGAAGTGGTCTAGTCTTTGAGGCACCCCAGAAGGAGAACTGAACTCCTTAATGGCCCAGCAGGAGAGCTGGGGCCTGAAACGCTCAGAGAGGGCAAGAACATTGCCTCCAGGGGAAAGCCCTAGAGTACGGCTCAATGCCAGGGCTGAGACCATTGATGGACTATGGGACTAATTAAGGACCTAAGGCCAAGGAGGGCTACAGGGAGAGACAGTGCAGGCCCACAGACACTCAAACAAGGAGCGTTCGTGAGATGGGAGTGCATCCCAGTACAGTAACCTACCTCTGACGCTGATACCTCGGCTGAAGTGGGAACCTCCCTCCTATTTCAAATGGAGAATTCCCTTTTTGACATGGATTGTAGGATGTGCAAGTCTGAAATATAGACCAGCACTGGTAAAATCCCTAAAGTTAGACTCCTCAGAACAGCTTGCTGAAGGTGAAATCCAGGCTCCACAGAAGTCAACTGCAAAACTCCCAGATTTCACCCCAAAACTTTCCCTCGGATAGGAGATTGCATGGAATGGCTGAAGGGCAGTGGAGATGAGGAAAGGGCAAACTCTGTCAATTGGGTTCAGCCAGACAGAAGAATAGACTTAGGTGCAGTAGAGCTTGTCTTCATCTTAGGGTTTTCTGGCCTCCATCACTGTAGGAGCTTAAGTACGTATATCCCTAGTAGACTGGGTTGTAGCTAAAGGGGAACATTTGGTGGCAAAGCAAACTACGATCCAATAGCGAGGAACTCTTGAAGTGGACGACATTCACTGTGGGGAAGAGGTTTTGCATGACAGTGTGCTGTTTGAGCCAGGATCAATGTATATGCTATCAGAAGTGTGAGTTTGGGAAAGATGATATTGCCTGTGCCAATTATTACTGTGCACAATCACTGAACAAAATGTCTTTGTGCTGCTTCTTTCTCTTATTCCATTATCACTATGCCCACCTGCATTGCTAGATGGAAGCCAGGGGACTGACGCTTTAAGTAGAATTAGTCAACAACAATCCATGAAACACGGTCTTTTATTTTAAAGAAAATCTTTATTTCTTTTGAAATTTTTATGTTCTTCTTTCATGAAGCATTGGAAATCATTTTTTGTTTGTTTGTTTGTTTCTTTGAAAATCTAAAACTGGAGAAAAATTCAGTTTTCATCCAAAAACTTGAAAATTTCCATTGCAAATTTCAGATATTCACAGACTCTAAGGCCAGAAGGGACCATTGGGATCATCTAGTCTGATCTCCTGCATTACACAGGCCAGAGAACTTCCCCAAAAGAATTCCTAGAGCCGAGCTTTTAGAAAAACATCCAATCTGGATTTAAAAATGGTCAGTGCTGGAGAATCCACCACAACCTTAGTAAATTGTTCCAATGGTTAATTACTCTAACTGTTAAAAATGTACCCCTCATTTCCAGTCTAAATTTATCTAACTTCAACTTCCAGTCATTAGATCATGTTATACTTTTCTCTGCTAGATTAAAGAGACCATTATTAAATATTTGTTCCTCGTGTAGGTATTTATAACAATTCAAGTCACCTCTTAGCCTTCTAATGCCTCTGAAATGAAAATGTTTCATTTATTTCTAAATTGCTTAAGGGAAACACATGCCATTCTCCAACTTGAAGGGAAAGAAAGGGGCTCCAAGAGCACATAAGCACCTAGCATATAACAGCGTCAGACCCAATGGAAGAAGATACTCACTGATAATTGCTATAGCAGTCTTTTGAAAAAATGGACTTTGTAACAATGTGTGCACTGGAAAATCCCCTGTGTGCAGGTGTTTTCTGAAACAATAGCTTAACTGAAGTGCTGAAAAATGAGTGATAAAATGTATGTTATGTGTATGGAATGGAGGATATCACCAAGGTAAAGACGTGCTACCTAATATTTCACGAAACCAGTGAAACAATTTTTTTCCCTGAGGTTCCTCCATTTATGTTTGACTCTTTGCTAGGAAAGAGAGGGAGTTTGTGTTCCTTCTCTAGATCAGTATTTTTTTTTTAAATCTCAAAACTTCTATATCTGCATTTTTACCTCCAACGGCATAATCTGTCGTCTTCCTCTGAAGGATGTGTTTCTATGCCATAATTTCCCTACACATCTGCTGGATGTTTTTTACTTGACTTCTCTTGATTTTAATGACTGTTAGACTCCTACATTGCAGTCAGATTCTGTTATCTGTAAAACTCAGCTGCAGGCATGATTTCAGCAGGCAGGCTGGGGTTTCTTTCTAGACTACTTCGGCATGTGCACTAAGTCCTGCTCCAAATGCACTGGCACCCAGCTTTGATGGTTCCTCAGCGTGACAAGTAGACAGCAGACTCGTGGTAGGGAAATATTTGTTGATGGTTGAAGATTATTTGTTGTTATCTGAACTTTGTTGACAGATCTGTGAGTATCTCACTTCTGAATTTAGGCTGCTCTGGGTTCTCAGGTTGATTATTTTCCCTTATGATAGATGGTGTTAAAAAAATCTTTCTTTGACAAAAGGGGACTAAAAATATATTGTCAGTTTGACAGAATGAGAGGGGAAGGAACTTTTCAATGCACTTTTGTGGTATACCTTGGCTGGAAAGTAACAGGATAAAGAGAGGCCAAACTAGTCTGACTTGGGTGCCTAAAGTTAAATGCCTAGATCGGTATTTAGGGACCTAATTGGAACTGGCCTTGGGTGAGAAGCAACCACCCAGCTCCTTTTGAGCTCAGTAGGCTCTACAGGGGCTATACTATCTATACACTTGGTATGTCTGGATTAACAAAGTGGGGAATGAGTCCCACTGAATCCATGTGCTGCATATAATAGACACTATTATATATTATAAATCACCTGCAGGGATCTGAGAGCAGAACCCAATCGCCTTCAAATTTAACCAACAAGCCTCTGTCTCTTAAGGTGAGGGGGAAACACCTGTAGTGATAACTCCTATGAGGGGGGATTTGATAGCTGCTTTCAACTACCTGAAAGGGGGTTCCAAAGAGGATGGATCTAGACTGTTCTCAGTGGTACCTGATGACAGAACAAGGAGTAATGGTCTCAAGTTGCAGTTGGGGAGGTTTAGGTTGGATATTAGGAAAAACTTTTTCACTAGGAGGGTGGTGAAGCACTGGAATGGGTTACCTAGGGAGGTGGTGGAATCTCCTTCCTTAGAGGTTTTTAAGGTCAGGCTTGACAAAGCCCTGGCTGGGATGATTTAGTTGGGAATTGGTCCTGCTTTGAGCAGGGGGTTGGACTAGATGACCTCCCGAGGTCCCTTCCAACCCTGATATTCTATGATTCTATTCTCTTGGCTAGCCACTAGGCATTACGCCCGTGCAAATACCAGCACTGTCCAGTGGGCAGGATAGAGCAAAACCATGGGCCCCCCCTTTCTGCACCAGCTGGCACTGTCAGTAGCATTATCCATTGCCCTGTCTCTTTACCTTTGCAGCCAGTTCGGTATATTTCCAAGGCATGACTTCCACCAAATATTGTGTATTTGAAACATGTCTGCCTCCTGCGTGGGAGTATGAGGGAGGGGACGGGGCTCTCTTCTCTAGCACTCCTGCCCAAGGTGTGAATCCCAAAGGATGTCTCATTCGCACAGATGCTCCTTTACCCCAGCAGGCTGTCGGACCATGTGCCACCTTGGAAATTTTCTGGTGCCTACCAGAAGGCCCCTCTGAAGATGCAAATACATGGGAGTGGGCACCTGACACACTCTGACCATACGAAGAAGATGGGAGGGAGCCAGATGTCCCCTTCTTGAAGATGGAGCAGAGGGAGAGGTTGTAGGTGACTAGATTACCTCCTTTGCACCTTCAGAACTCTTCACTGGTGAGGTGAATGTGTCCAATGGCTCTTGGCTGTGTGGTCAGAGGAGAGGGAAGAATCACAGCTGTACAACCCCCGCCCCCCCAGCCCCTGCACACAAACACACCCCATCCATTTTCTGGAACACTTTTGGTGATCCTGGGCTGGATTTTGATTTTGCAAGAAAACATAAAACCAGGTTGGTGGCTTCATGCTGTGGTTATGGTCAGCCTGGATTCATATTGTGAATACTTCCCACATCTCTAACAATTTCATTCTTCCCACCCACCATTCCCGTAGTTTTAATTGGATAGGCTATTCTTTTCTTCTAATAGACTAAGCACAGGGCTGAGAACTAGAGACCTGGAGTCTATTCCTGACTCTGCCACTGGCTCTATATGTGGGCAAATCCTCTGTGCCTTGGTAACTCCAGCTGTAAAATGGAAATGATATGTTTACTTGTAATATTATTCAGCCGCTAAATGCCTCTGGGAGCTGAAGAGAGTTCCAGACAGAATGTGCTCATTGGTAAACAAAGAAGACAAAGCAGGAACTAGAACTGTGTGGAAGCATGTTTGATTCTGGCTGTAGCTGTTTTCTTCGATAAATGCCTCCTATCTAGTATGCTCTGTGATTCCATTTATTTTTGATTATGTTCTCAGATTTACCCTTGAAACAACACTTCTTTAGTTATCCTAGATGTAATTTTCTATTAGCATCTTTTCACTGGCATTGCTATAAAGTCATATAGTGCAGTTTCATTTCTTTGCTTAGAGTGTTGCATACATGCACAGCTAGACTAAAAATCAGAGTGTATTAAAGGAGCCTGACAAGATGTATTTTATTTCTAGATTTCTTTGACTAATTCAAAGATGGCTAGTGCCTTAGCATTAGGGGAAATGGTGCATTATGCAGCCCTGTAGGGAATCTTCTGTACAAGAGACTGACATCAATAATTTCAACATTATGCTGTCATCTTTTAAAGAAACCATTGAACTGTAGATATAGATTAGCATTTGCCGCTGAAGTATTGTTAAGTGTAGACCTTGATACGGACAAAGATAGATTTACTAGGTCCACAGCGTGAGGCAACTCTTCATAAGTGATTCATATCACTGGCACTTGAAAGGCAGAGATCATGTCAGTTAATACAACAGTCAGTTTAATTGATGGGATCAAGAAAGCCTTGAGTCCAACTTTAAAGAAGACAGGCCCATGGAAATCAACAACGGGGAAACAATCAACGACCGCACCGAGCATATGGATTGCTGGGTAGAACACTACTCTGAGCTTTACTCTCATGAAAATATTGTTACGGACGCAGTTATCAACGCCATCAAAAGCCTGCCTGTTATGAACCAACTCGACAATGAACAGACTGTCGAGGAGCTTAGCCTTGCCATAGATGGCCTCTCCAATGGAAAGGCCCCCGGAAAAACTGCATACTGGCCTAGGTCATAACATGCGGAAAACCTATTCTACTGCAACATCTTCACGAGTTGCTCTGTGCTGGAAAGAAGGCGAAATACCATAAGAAATGAGAGATGCCAACATCATCACTCTCTATAAAGGGTGACAGAAGCAACTGTAACAACTATCGTGGCATTTCCCTTCTTTGTGTTATGGGAAAAGCCTTTGCCCAAGTTGTCCTGAACAGACTTCAGACCCGTGCAGGCAGAATCTATCCTGAATCACAGTGTGGCTTCAGAGCTGAAAGGTCTACAATCGACATGATCTTCTCATTGAGATAACTACGAGAGAAATGCAGAGAACAACAACAACAAAAAACCTCTACGTAGCCTTCATCGATCTCACAAAGGCTTTTGACTTTGTCAGTAGAAGTGGACTATTTGTGCTTCTAGAAAAGATTGGATGTCCCCCCAAGCTCTTAAGCATGATTTGATCCTTCCATGAAAACATGTACGGCATGGTCCAATATGACGGCTCAGTTTCTGAGGCTTTCCAGATTTGTAGCGGAGTTAAGCAAGGTTGTGTACTTGCCCCAACTTTGTTTGGGATCTTCTCCTCCCTGCTACTGAAACAAGATTTTGGTTCCTCACCTGAGGGAATCTACTTGCAAGAGCTGATGGAAAGCTGTTCACTCTTGCAAGACTCAGATCTAAAACCAAGACTTGGGAGGCCCTTATACAACACTTGCTCTTTGCTGATGACGCAGCAGTGACTACCCACACGATAGCTCAGTGGTTTGAGCATTTGTTTGCTAAACCTATGGTTGTGAGTTCAATCCCTGAGGGGACCATTTAGGGATCTGGGGCAAAAATCTGTCTGGGGATTGGTCCTGCTTTGAGCAGGTGGTTGGACTAGATGACCTCCTGAGGTCCCTTCCAACCCTGATATTCTATGATTCTATCTTCAAAGTCTAATGGACAGTTTTTCCAAAGCCTGCCAAGATTTCAGGCTTACCATAAGCCTAAAAATGGTGAACATAATGTGCCAGGGAGCTGAGGAAGCACCCTCCGTCAAGATCAACAACTATGAACTTGAAGTGATGAACGAGTTCACATAGCTGGGGCCCGCTATCGCAGTTAACCTTTTACTTGAAACAGAACTCAACATCCCCATCGGAAAAGCTGCCACAACAATGTCTAAACTGAACAAGAGGGTCTGGCAAAACAACAAACTGACAGAACACACAAAGATCTGTGTGTATGGTGCATGTGTTATCAGCACACTTTTGTATGGGAGCGAGACATGGACCTTATACTCTCATCAGGAAAAGAGGCTCAACAGCTTTCATATGCATTGCCTTCATCGAATCTTTGGAATCTCCTGGAGGGACAGAGTCACCAACACTGAGGTGCTCAAATGGACCAGCTTACCCAGCATGCAAACACTCTTCAAATGGAGACGCTTCCACTGGCTTGGGCATGTGTGCTGAATGAATGATGGGCGCATCCCAAAAGACATCCTCTATGGCGAATTGGCATCTGGAAAAAGACCCAAAGGATGCCCAACATTGCGTTTCAAGAATGTGTGCAAGTGAGACCTCAAAGAAATGGACATGGATGTGGACAAATGGGTACATCACACTCAAGACCACAGCCTTAGGAAACAAGAGCTTAACAAAGGTCTCCAGAGTTACGAGAGGAAGCATTCCAGCTTAGCAGAGGAGAAAAGAGCTCGCAGAAGGAAGAACCCAAAGGGTCGAAACATCACCTTTAAATGTGACAGATGCGGCAGAGATTGTCTCTCTTGAGTGACTCTCTTCAGCCACTTTCGTGGCTGCCATAAAACCGAGTAAATTCTTTACTTCTCAGGGGCACATACCCATGGTCTTTCAAGATTGAAGGATGCCTACTTACTACTACTACAAATTAATTGATGTGGAGGAAGAAACTAAGGTTGTGCCAATATTTTAAAAAGCATAAATGGGATGACCTGGATAATTGTAGGCATGTCAATCTGACATCAGTCCCCAGCAAGATAAAGGAGTGGCTGATAAGGGTCTCAATTAATAAATAATTAAAGGAGGGTAATATAATTCATGTTGATCTATATGGGTTTGTGGAAAA
This sequence comes from Emys orbicularis, assembly GCF_028017835.1. Lineage (NCBI taxonomy): Eukaryota > Metazoa > Chordata > Testudines > Emydidae > Emys > Emys orbicularis. The sequence continues at coordinate 5,489,312 of NC_088686.1, read as the reverse complement.
CAGATCCTGTCAAACTAACTTAATATATTTTAAATGAGATTACGTATTTGGTTGATAAAGGTAATAGTGTTGTTGTAATAGACTTTTGTAAGACATTTGACTTGGTACCACATGACATTTTGATTAAAAGACTAGATTGATATAAAATTAACATGGCACACTTTAAATGGATTACAAGCTGACTAACTGATAGGTCTCAAAAAGTAATTTAAAGGGGAATCACCATCAAGTGGATGTGTTTGTAGCAGGATCCCACAGGGAACTGTTCTTGGCTCTACACTATTCAACATTTTTATCAGTGACCCAGAAGAAAACAAAATCATCACTGATAAAGTTTTGCAGATGATTCAAAAATTGTGGGATTTGTAAATAAGAAAGAGGAGAGGTCACTGATTCAGAGATAGCTGGATTGCTTGGTAAACTGGGTGCAAGGAAACAATATGCATTTTAATTCAGCTAAATGTATACATATAGGAATGAAAAATGTGGGCCATGCTTATAAGATGGAGGACTCGATCCTGGGAAATAGAGACTCTGAAAAAGATTTGGGGGTCATCGTGGATAATCAGTTGAACATGAGCTCCCAGTGCAACACTGTGACCAAAAGTGCTAATGCGAACCTTGGACGAATAAACCGGGGAATCTCAAGTAGGAGCAGAGAGGTTATTTTACCTTTTGATTTTGCACTGGTGAGACCACTGCTGTAAGACAGTGTCCAAAATTCAAGAAGGATGTTGATAAATTCAGGAGAGCTCAAAGAAAAGCCATGAGAATGATTGAAGGACTAGAAACATGCCTGATAGTGACAGGCTCAAAGAGATCAATTTACTTAGCTCAACAGAGAGACGGTTAAGGGATGACTTGATCAGTCTAGAAGTACTGACATAGGGAACAAATATTTAATAATGGGCATTTCAGTCTAGCAGAGAAAGGTGTAACATGACCCAATGGCTGGAAATTGAAGCTAGACAAATTCAGACTGGAAATAAGGTGGAAAATTTTAATGGTGAGAGTAATTAACCATTGAACAATTTACCGAGGGTCATGCTGGATTTTCCATCACTGGCAATTTTTAAATCACGATTGGATTTTTACTAAAAGAGCTGCTCTAGGATTTATTTTGGTGAAGTTCTCTGGCCTGCGTTATACAGGAGGTCAGACTAGATGATCACAATAGTCCCTTCTGACCTTGGACTCTATGAATCTATCTGACCCATATCCCTGAAATTAGTTTGCTGAAAATTTACTTCTGCACCAATGTCATGCCCTCTCTTTGCGGTCGCATTTACAAAACCGTCTCTTTGCTGTGTACAAAATCCCACCGTGCACCTGTTTACTCAAAGCCAGCCACTGAGATCAAAAGCAGATGTTGCCAAATACGAGCCTACCCCGGCTCTTTGGAGAAACTCTGCATGTTTACCAAGGAAGTCAAATATTTATCCGTTGAGAACAGGTGCATGCAGAACTCCGCTTCAGAGCAGCAATTTCTTTGGCAATCTCAACTAAGCAGCTTATTCACCTTCATACTGTTCCAAGTATTACTGGTCTCTCCTTGGAGCTGAACTGCATGATAATGGCAGAGGAGGATCCTTGGTGACAGATGAAGATGGGGCATTGAATGCCCTTCGATCCATCTGAATTCAATCGCGTCTTGTTTTTGAAACACTCCGATTGTACCTAGCCTCCTCCCACACTCCAGATAGATTCCGCCTAGTTCTCCTCTCACTTGCACTGGGGTAAAAGTGGTTTAACTGAGAAGAGAATGATGGCCATTATTTTTTTTTTTCTGGTGGGGAGAAATACTATTTTCCCCGCCACTCACTGTGACTTACTCCTCCTACTGACTCTTTATTTGCCACAGCATCAAGCTCAAATGTTTTGTCCTCACGTTCAAGGTCCTTCATGTCTCTGTCCTCACTTCTGACCTGCTCCGATCCAGTGCCCCCTCTGTACCACTAATGGCGCCACCCCTAGAGCTTGTGTGTCTGCTTTTGTTAAGATCCACAGGTCAGTTCTACTGCTGTTGAGTCCGTACGGCCCTCATCCCACCCCCTTGGGCAGCGCTGGCAAAGGAGGGAACAACAGCCTATGATCTCTGTGTCCTTGGTCCTGCTAGTGAAGGCAGAGAGCTGGACTCAATGACCTTTCAGGGTCCCTTTCAGTTCTAGGGGGGAGGGATAGCTCAGTGGTTTGAGCATTGGCCTGCTAAACCCAGGGTTGTGAGTTCAGTCCTTGAGGGGGGCCATTTAGGGAACTGGGGCAAAAATATGTCTGGGGATTGGTCCTGCTTTGAGCGGTGGGTTGGACTAGATGACCTCCTGAGGTCCCTTCCAACCCTGATATTCTATGATTCTGTGGATTCAAGCAGGGCCGGCTTCAGGGTTTTGGCCACCCCAAGCAGCCAAAAAAAAAAAAAAGCCACGATCTGCAGCGGCAATTCGGCGGGAGGTCCTTCGCTCTGAGCCGGAGTGAGGGACCATCTGCCGAATAGCTGGACGTGCCACCCCTCTCCCAAGCGGCCGCCCCAAGCACCTGCTTGCCAGGCTGGTGCCTGGAGCTGGCCCTGGATTCAAGCACCACTGGATGTCCTGCTCCTAGAGGTTTTGGCTGGGGGAGCCTGCTGTGTTCCCTGATTGGCCCAGACACACTCATAAGGCCTAGAGGATACAGCTGGAGACTGTCTGTGCAACTAGGTTGATCCCTGGCTTGCTACTGCAAACAGACCCTGGTGCACGCTGCAGATGCCTTACCTTGCTCCCAGTTCCTGACCCTGATCCTGATACCTCGCCTAGAGTGACCAGATAGCAAGTGTGAAAAAAGTGGTGGGTAATAGGAGCTTATATAAGATAAAGCCCCGGATATCAGGACTGCCCCTATAAAATTGGGATATCTGTTCACCTGAATCTCGCCCTGCCTCTGTTCCGCTCACCTGGCTTCAGCTGTGTCGCTTGGCTCTGAGCCAGTGCGGCTTATCAACCTTGACTCCTACCTGATCCTGTGGCATGACACTGCAATGGACTCCTGCTTCTGGCCTTGACCCTCTAGACTGAATTCAGACCATGTTCTCAAGACACCTCCAGCCCACACCCCCATAGCCGGGGTCCTGACAACTTTCCTTACAACCACCTTCACGCTTTCATACACCAGGGCACCATCCCAGACCTGAACCTTTTCCTCCTTCAAATGCTTCAAAATCCATTTTTGCTACAATGCCTAGAAGAAATCAGATCATGCCAAGAGTCCTGATCCAGCACGTTTAATGTTAACATGGGGGTAGTCCCATTGCAATCAGTGGGGAAATTAAATGCGCTCGCTGGATTGGGACCAACATACTCAGCTCAGTGAGAGGCAGATCTCATGTTGGTCTTTGCAAGTGCAGAAATGCTGATGTCTGAATTGGAAAGGCTGCTCTTGCTTTTGTGATAGTAAAAAAAATGCTACCCCCCCCTCCCGATATACTGCCTGGGAGAGAACTAATGGCAACTGTAATTGGGTCAGTGCTATCACGCTGACAACGAGTGCTGCTAACGCTAGTAAAGAAGGAAGCATTTTTATATGGCTTGCTCTTTTCTCTCCGCTTTTCCCAGACTTGCCTGGAGAAGAATCCCTTTCTCTGTCCTTTGTCATCCTCCTGGTTGTTTTGTTTCCTCATGGGAAAGATTAGAGTCTCCCTGGGACAGGAAAAGAAAAGGAGGGGGAGGGAGAAAAGGAGGCCAAGTGACTACATTGGATGAACAGGAATCGCATCTATAATGCGGGGAGAGACACTGTGAGAAGAAGAATGTGAGTTGTGTGGGAGGGCACTGATGGGACGTGCACTAGTAAATTACTGGGCTACCCCAGACCTGTTGCTTGGGTTTGTGTAACAGTATTGCCAAGGAATCAGCAAATCCAAAGGGTTTGGAGTGATGCTTTGAAACAAACTCCATGAACGGTGAGGCCACCTGGGCTGTGTGTATTTTAAAGGGAGATTTTACAGTCCCCCACCCCCGACACTTATTGTTCAAGAAAGGGTGAGTTTCTTTTCAGATCTCTTACTTTCTCAGTACTCGCACACACACACGTGCGTGCACTCGCATACTCTCTCTCTCACACACAATCACTCTCGCATGTGCACAAGTGCATGCTTCCTCACACATGCACACATATATGCTTTGTCTCACACATGCACCCACATCTGCTCTCTCACACACACACATGTGCGCACACTCACACACACAGAGAGACCTGGAAGCTCCAGCAATGTTGCTGTTTTACTTTATGGACCAAGAGATACAAATAAAAAGAAGCAGACACTGGAGCCAGGCGCTGTTCAATCCACATGGAAACAATTGTGTGGGCCTAACTGAAACAGACAAACGCAAAGAAACCCAGAGCCAAGGCTGCCGTTGCCTCCAGGTATTGCAGCAGATGACCTCAGACGTTAGCTACAGTATGCTTCAAAACTCGGGCAGAACAGGGGATTTAAGGACAAAATAGCAGCACTGATTCTGAGCTGCTTTGCTTTTGTCAGTTGCAGTTAAATCCTGAACATGAGTTTAACGGGGGTTTTATTTAATTTCATTGACTTGCTGGTAACATTTATCGAGCTGTCTGTCTGGGTAACAGAACCTGTTCCGCAGGCACTTTGCTGGGCACAAGGGAGCCAGGGACCTGAAAAAATGAGAATGAAAGGACCATTAAAAATGTCAAAGGGTTTTCTTTTTATGTAGCTTCATTCATATACCGTGTATATGTATTATTATTAATTTACAGTAGCGCCCACTAAAACTCAAGGACAGTTGTGCCTCTTTCTTACACACACACATACAAACGTATGTATGTGTGTGTATAGGCATGTACACATGGGGGGAGGGATAGCTCAGTGGTTTGAGCATTAGCCTGCTAAACCCAGCGTTGTGAGTTCAATCCTTGAGGGGGCCATTTAGGGAACTGGGGCAAAAATCTGTCTGGGGATTGGTCCTGCTTTAAGCAGGGGGTTGGACTAGATACCTCCCGAGGTCCTTTCCAACCATGATATTCTATGATTCTATGACATTTCTATTAAAAAACCCTAAATAATTGCAATAACACTCCCATAGCAGCAGGGTCCCATGTTCAGAATTGCCCAGCACTGTTTGTTTAAGCACCTAAATGAAATATCTGGGTTTTCAGAAGTTCTGAGCATCCATTGGTCTCAATATAGATCTGAGTTCATTTGAAAAGCCAAACTTATTTTGGTGCCTAAATGAGAGGGGAGCACATTTAAAAATCTGGCCCTGGATCATTCCAGAACAATATTAAAAAAAAGTTCTTTTGACATTGGTCATGATCATTTTATAAGTCTTCTTCGCTCCCAACAAAGTGTCAGTGGAGAAGGTTCCATTCATACATACCATTGGACTCGCATATACTCTTAGAACCTTTATATTTCCTCTTAATGACTGTTTCGGAGCATGTGGTCTAATGTTTGCACTGATTGTGTTAGCATTGTTAAAGAACTCCCCCCCCCCCCCATGCCCATGGTGCGGTCATTCGGCAGCCAGCCAGCCCAGAAAAGTGACTCACATTCAAGAGGACAATTGCCGTGGATGACACAATGAAATCATCTGAAAGCCCCTTGTACTAAGAATGCCACTTCCTACTCACATATGCTGATACATAAGTTGGTTGTCCTTACACATCAGGAGCCAAATGTTAACTAAAGAAACCAAGCAACATTATCTCATAGGTTCTTCAATGAGATATGTTAACATCATAGCAATATTACCCACTGTGTTGATTTAATGCGTCATTTCCAGGTAGATCGCTGACTACCTGGGCCTATCCATATTTAGCAATACTACTGCTGGAGACAAAGGGTACATTTACACTGGAATAAAAGTGGCACACATGCGCTGGCACAGGTCAGCTGGCTCAGGCTACCGGGCTAAAAAAATTGCAGTGTAGACATTCAGGCTCGGGCTGGGATCCCTCACAGGATCCCAGAGCTCGGACTCTAGCCCGAATGTCTACAGTCCAGAAGCCTAAGCCCCACGAGTCTGAGTCAGCTGATCTGGGCCAGCCACGAGTGTTTAATGGCTGTGTCGATGAACCCTAAGACAATGGAGAAGGATCTCTGTGCTTGCATTGCTCTGTTTTACACGGAGCAAGCTGCATTTACACATGGATAGAGTTGCCAGCATGAATGTTTGAATATACTGTATTCATGGCCTTTGGAAATCCTAGGAGTGACTTCTTCAGTTGCTATATTTCAGAGGGGTAGCTGTGTTAGTCTGCATTAGCAAAAACAATGAGGAGTCCTTGTGGCACCGTAGAGACTAACACATTTATTTGGGCATAAGCTTTCAAAGTGGGTTTTAGCCCACGAAAGCTTATGCCCAAATAAATGTGTTAGTTTCTAAGGTGCCACAAGGACTCCTCATTGTAGTTGCTATATTGAATCCAGCAAAGGAGAGGACTGCTCAACTAGCAGCTTACTGCACTGAGTGGACTCGATTCTAATCCAAGATACACCCCATTGAGCTACATGGAAGTTGCATGCCCCTATATGAAGGCGAGGCTAAATTCTCCCTATAGAATCATAGAATATTAGGGTTGGAAGAGACCTCAGGAGGTCATCTAGTCCAATCCCCTGCTCAAAGCAGGACCAACCCCAACTAAATCATCCCAGCCAAGGCTTTGTCAAGCTGGGCCTTAAAAACCTCTAAGGATGGAGATTCCATCACCTCCCTAGGTAACCCATTCCAGTGCTTCACCACCCTCCTGGTGAAATAGTGTTTCCTAATATCCAACCTAAACCTCCCCCACTGCAACTTGAGACCATTGCTTCTTGTTCTGTCATCTGCCACCACTGAGAACAGCCTAGCTCCATCCTCTTTGGAACCCCCCTTCAGGTAGTTGGAGGCTGCTATCAATTCCCCCCTCACTTTTCTCTTCGGCAGACTAAATAATCCCAGTTCCCTCAGCCTCTCCTTGTAAATCTCCTTGTAAGCCTCTCCTCGTATAGCATGTATACAGGATGAATGAATGGTGGAGAGAGAAGGATTGTATTTGACTTCCTTGCTGAAGTTCTTTAGGTCCATCAGACTGCTGAAGGATTGATGGTATAGACCCTAAACTAAAGTAAACTGGTAATTGCAAATCAAAAGATTTTGTTGGGAATCCTGTGGACCTGATTAATGTTGCCAGGGAATTCAAGAAAATCCATTTCAGCTCTCCTCTTATGCTTGACCCAGAGACTAAATGTGCAGGACTTCCGATTCTGAGTGCCATGCCCTGCCTTCATTTAAGTTGGATAGTTCACTAGATACTGCAGGCGGTATTTATAGTTATATTTTACAAAATGCAGCATTACTGCAATCAATACTGAGGCATGCAAAAAAAAAAAAAAAAAAAGAGTGCAACCATTCTGCCATTTAGTCAACATTAGAGCATTGCCCATGTGTTCACCCATTCTGTGCTTAAGCTTCTATTGGGTTTTTGCCACGTTCTGCAGGACATGCTAAGTATTCAGTACCTCCATAAGAAGTGGGTTTTCGTTTGGAATAATATAGAGATTTATTGAAACTAGAACTAGCCTGCAAAAACAATGTCTGCCAATAAGTCACTCGAATGGCTAGGTCTCCTACGTGCATATAGCCAGGGATTTAGAAATCAGAGGTCTGGTCTACACGACAGACGTATATCAGTATAACTCCGTCACTCAGGAGTGTGAAAAATCCTCATCCCTGAGGGATGTAGTTATACCGACCTAATACGCACCTCTACCCTCCCCCTCCTCCCCCCAGACAGCGCTATGGCAACAGGAGGGCTTCTCCCACTGACGTAGCTACTGCCACTCGGGGAGGTGGATTAAGCACGCTGAAGGGAGAGCTCTCTCCCATTGGCATAGAGCGTCTTCATTAAAGCACACAGTGGCGCAGCTGCCTCGGTGCAGTGTTTTAAGTGTAGACGTGCCCTACGTCTCCATAAAACAGGGCCCCCAATAATTTGCACCCACAAACATGGATACAGTTTACATTGGGGCTGAAGATTTGGAGGGTTTATCTCCACAGCACCGCAGCATGCTCTGCAGGGGGGTGAATTGTAGAGCGCTCTAACGTGTGTTCCAGCTGCTACATGGAGATCGCTGGCATGAACGAAAAGTGACCCACTTTGTCCTGATGTTAATGGGCACTAGGTATCTTTTAGTTCGCTCCAGTAGGATCTACCCAGGGCAGTTAGAGTGCATCACGTTAGAGCGTTCTACAATTCACACCCCCTGGAGAGCGCACTGCAGTTCCATGTAGACAAGCCCTGAATTGGCAATGAGAAACTTGGCACAAAACACGTCTATTTTTAACCTCGCTATTGGTACACAAAGATGTGCGCAGTTTTTGATAGACGGCAACCAAGAGACAGTGTGTGTATCAACAACCTGCCCAGTCTGCGCACAAAAACTCTTTAAGGAGCAGCACATTTGATATAATTGCCAATTCTTTAAGAGTGTGAGTAGGCCTGGTTAAAGGAACTTGCTTAAGTGCCACCTTTTTATGATTATTGCCCATTAGAGGGGTTTTTTTTCAGTCTCTCTCTCTCTCTCTCTCTCTCTCTCTCTCTCTTTCTCTCTCTCCTTTTTTAGAAATGTGGATGGAGGGGGGGCTTCTAATGGCTGTCATGAAAATTTACTTTTTGTTTCATCTTCACGTTAGGGTCCTGGCAGGTATTTCCCTGCGATTGCTCTGATGAGAATGAATGCCAAGCCATTGAACAAGCAAATTGTATAGTTTTACTAGACTAAACCAGTCCTGATTGAAAAAGAAAATCCACTTGCAAATTCTGGGGTGCAGAATTGCTGTTGCGGTGGATTGTCCCATCTCAAGTGACATAGCTAGACTAGCCCTAATTTAGTGACTGCAAAGGTTCATCAAAACCTAAAGTCTAGGTACTGCTCCTAATTCACCTGCCATCCATCTTGTTATCACAGCCACAGCTTGTCTTCTTCCTTCTTCTCCTGTTCATGGCTCTACGGTCTGCAGCATTCTGATAATGGTGAACTATGCCACTGCACTGTTCTTTGTACCGCCCATTATAAGTGGCTCTTTCATTAGCTGGAGTCTCTCAATTGATCTCCTGCTATCAGCTAACAAAAACATTCTCATACAGCTTGAAAAAAAATGATAATATAGTGTTCCATTGCTGTGGGTTTTTTGGGAGTAGACCAAACCATCATAGTGAAAAAGAATGAGCAGGAGAGATGTCACATCCTTGTTCTGATAGCCAAGGAAAAGTCTGGTTCAATTGACAATTTATCCTTAAAACTTCTCAATTGAGAATATACTTTATGAAGGCAGATCGATATAGTACATGCAACTTGGTTTCGTTACTGAGGCCAGGGCCTTGTTTGTGGTGTTAAAACACTAAAAGTGTAGCTGTGGTCTCCCAACTGGGCAGTAAGATGATGCTAGAAAACTAGGAATACAAGAAGAAAATAAAAAAGCATCAAAGAATGTTGGGAGTAGAGTCCCGGGTGAGGCAGGCAGCTAAGAACATGTCAGAGAGCCCGTCTCATGCACAACACGACTGAGATGGCTCGTCATCTCATCTAGCCAACTTTAGGAGCCAAGCACACTGGAGCGGCGGTGCGGCAAGAGGATGCTGAGTGGGGGGCAGTCATTGTCTGAAGGTTCTGGAGTTGGGATTTTGCTGGGAAGCTGAGAAATTTTTAGATTATTTTGATTTAAGTGCTTTTGAGAGAATGTAGATGCTGGGGGCGGAGGGAGTTAAAGGAGTGAGAGCAATTGAAGCATATATGAAGGCTAGCTCCAGACTGAAGAGTAATAATGGTAAGAATTAATGTATATGTATTTCTCCCGTCCTTCCCTAATCATCTCCTTGCTTTTTTTAAAAATTTGTTTGGACTTCTGAGTTGGGCTGATATGAACTCAGAATGGGTCAGAATAGAGGTACAACCACTATTCACAGCTATCTGGAGATTCCACTACCTAGAAATCCACATCATTTTTTACCTTAGTGGTGGCAGTCACTGTTTTCGCCTCTGAGGTGGTCCTTTGCTTCTATTACCTCAATTTTTTAAATTTCTATATTGTGCTTTTTCTGCTGAACCAGCCCTACTTACCCAGATCACAGATGACGGAGATGGAGAAGGCCTCCCAGGTTCTCTGGGACATGCCTGTGCTTCCCATCCCCTCTCCTATCCTTTAGATCACCTGTCAGAGCTGCACTCAGGTTCAGATAGATGCCGCTCAGAGGAGCGTGAAACTGTTTCCCTTGAGCTTTGATGAATGGCACGTGCACGTGACTGATATGCAGCATGAAATGTAATAAAAGCATAATTCCTTCCCACACGGTGTCATGGGTAATTCATGTTTATTATTATTATTTTTTATCTTTAGGATAAGAAAAAAAACTCCCCAAGCTGGAGCAGAATCTGTCTCTCTCCCTCTCAGTACAAATGATGTACATGCAATCAGTTTATGAAGCTTGATATCAAACGTCACCTTTTCCCCTTGGTCTCACCACTGTTTCTTTTTCTTTTTTGCTCTTTTATCTTCTTTGCTTTCTCCTCTTAGTTTTCGTCTCATCTCCAATACATTTGATGTTTGTTCTTTCTTTCCAGCTGCATCAGAGCTGGGCCTTTTCCCACTATCCCACTTGTGCTATTCATTACCATCAGGGCGAAGAAAGGAAGTACAGGAGACAGTAAGTTTTTCTAGTCCCAGATCTTGTTTCATCTGTGGCTACATCAAGGATCAGGTGTATTGACAAAGGCTGTCTCACCCTTCATGGTGGTAGAGGTGGACGTTCTGTCTAGTGTGATGATGGTGATAACAAAAGTACTGATGTCCCAACAGCTCCTAAAAAGAATTTTTTTAAAAAGAAAGAAAGATGACGGATTGTTTATTGCTGAACCTGCCTAGAAGTGGTTATGTTATCTACAATAATGGCTGTTTTATGATTATCCTCTGAGATCAGGGGATGAATGGGTTTCAAAGGAGGCAAAGTCTGCATGTGGGTTTGTTCATGCAGCATGACCACTGGGGAAAATCCTTCTTCAGGATGCTCTTTAAAAACCAGATCAGGAGGTTCTGCCTCCGTAGTTGTATCACGATATGGAACCTCATTAGAAATAGGAAGCTTAAATGTTGCTCCCACTTACCGCTGGGGTAGTCAGTGGCTGAAATTCATGGAGGTATCCTGGATTTACAGTGGGGTAAAAGAGACCAGATTCCTGCCCACAGATTTCCTAATGGTTACATTCAAGAACATTTATAAATGACAAGAATAGATTTCATATCAAAAGGATGGTTGAGACCCTTATTTACAGTAGTGGAATCTGCCAGAGGGTCTCAACAGGGCCGGCTTTAGGCCGATTCCCCCGAATCGGGCCCCGCGCCTAAGAGGGCCCCGTGCCCTAAAGAAGAGCGCCTAACTTAGGCGCCTTTTTAATTTTTACTCACCCGGCAGCGGTCCGGGTCTTCGGCGGCACTTCGGTGGCGGGTCCTTCACTCACTCCGAGTCTTTGGTGGCATTTCAGCAGCGGGTCCTTCAGTGGCGCGGAAGACCCAGAGTGAGTGAAGGACCCGCCGCCGAAGTGCCGCCGAAGACCCGGACCGCCGCCGGGTATTTGAATCGGGCCCCGCACTTCCTAAAGCCAGCCCTGGGTCTCAACCTATTAAACTTAAAATCATTTAATGCATAGTGAAGAGCAAAACATTCCAGAATGGGTAGCTGAAAAGACATGAAGGTTAGAGTTCAGAAAGGAGATTTTCCCTCACAAAAAGAGAAGGGAAGGGAATTGTTGAGTATTCCAGTGAAGCATAATAACAAGCATTTCCCCAGGCTCAGTGGGGAAAGAAAACCTAATATCCATAAATTATAGGGCCAGAATGATCACTCTGCACTGGCCTTATAAGTGCACTCGGTGAGGAACGCTAAGTTCCCCAATAACAACTCTGTGGGTGAAATCAGACAATCACTACGCTCTGGAATGAACTCACAGGGGAAAAGATAAAAGACCACATCACCTGTGGGTGAACCCTTTTCACAGAGCGATCACTCCAGATCTGACTCTCAGTCCTCGTCCTCAAGGAAACCTTCAGAAGACTGAAATTCATATCTTTGCTAGACACTAAAAATCATGGACTGAATAAAGACGCTTATTACAACAGACTGTAACCCACTAAACACCCCACCCCCAGCTTTCCCCCTTCCCCATGACTGGAGGGGTGTCAATGGGCCACTTCACCTTGAATGGTCCCTTGAAATATGTGTTAACGATTTATGCTAAACAATCTGTTCCACCTTGTGTTTAGCTGTGACAGTCTGGGTATGTCTACATAGCAAAGAAAAGCCTGTGTCTGGCCTGTGCCAGCTGACTCAGGCTAAGGGGCTATTTAATTTGCTGGGTAGACTTCTGCCACCTCGCAGGGTCCTAAAGCCCGGGCTCCAGCCTGAGCCCAGATGTCTACAGAGCAATGAAACAGCCCCGTAGCCCAAGCCCCGTGAGCCCAAGTCGGCTGGCATAGGCCAGCCACGGGTGTCTAGTCGCTGTGTAGACAAACTAGGGTGACCAGACAGCAAATGTGAAAAATCGGGACGGGGGTAGGGGGTAATAGGAGCCTATATAAGAAAAAGACCCAAAAATTGGGACTGTCCCTATAAAATCAGGACGTCTGGTCACCCTAAGACAAACTCTTGGAGTACATTTCCCAGACGCGAAGAAGAGCTCTGTGTAAGCTCGAAAGCTTCTCTCTCTCTCCCCAACAGAAGTTGGTCCAATAAAAGATATCACTTCCCCCACCTTGACTCCCTCATATCCTGGGACTGGCAGGGCTACACCAACACTGCATACATAATCCCTGAATTACGTCCTGTTCGCACTAAAGCAGATCTTTTTGGGGAAAAAAAACTACAAAAACATCCAATCTTGATTTTTAAATGGCTGTGATACTTCAGTGGAAGGGAAGCTTATTTAGCTTATGCTAAGCACCAAAACTCTTTTTGTTAATAACAAGGCTGACAGATTTAATATTAAGGTCTTAAAAACAATCTTGACAGTCTTCTTTGAAATGTGTCGGTGTGGATCCCACTCTAGGTGTGCATGCACGGTAGACTGGAGATTTTTTGACTAGCAGCATCGGTCAGGGCCACGCATGCGCCCTGTGCCTCGTCCTGTTCCCATATGAGGGCGTAAAGGGCAGTATGGCCACAGCTCTGCCTCAGTTTCCCCTCAGCACCCATGGCAGCGAGATGGAACCTGTCCAGGCCGCCAGTTCTTAGCTCTGGCAAAACTTATCCAAACCTTCTAAAGTCTTCAGAATCACTTGGACCACCGTAACCGATGCAACCTGTCTGGATTGAACAGTACTGGTCAGACCCCCTGTACAGGGCTCCTGATCATGGCAGAGATGAAACCTGCTGGCTTCAAGCCCTGTCTGTCCAACAATGGACCAATCCCCCTGAAGCATGGACGCAGCAGGTGTGTGTTTTGCTTGGGGAAATCACATATCCCAAACGGATGCTCTGTATGCTCGTCCTTGGCACTTTTGAAAATTGTACTCAATGTGATGGCAATCAAACTGGATAGCATGTATCCCATTTCCTCCTTTTATCCCACCCCTGTGGCATTCAAAGCAGATACTTCAAGAGGGAGCTGGGAAGGATATCTTGCCCAGACGTCTGGGAAAGGTTTAAAACTCAGAGTCACTGCTGGACAGCAAACGGTTGAGGGTGCCTCGGAGTACATCGGGATGTAATATTGCCCAGCGACTTTATTCCCAGTAATGTTTAGCAGTCTGGTCACACAGTATTTTGACAGCTGTCAGAGACAGAGCAAAGGTCAAAGATTCAAAACATTTTTTCAATCGCTAATAATAAGTCACAATTCTTTTTTATTTTCATTTCATTTCACATGAAAATTGGTTTTATCCTATTTAACCTTTTGTCCTGCTGAGTCATACCTTTGGATTCATCCATTAAACTTTAAAGACATCTTTATTGGTTTTATTGATGTATTTTTCTGTTCTACATGCAAAGGATCATTACTGACAATATGGCCTGTCAGAGATTGCCTTTCCTTTCAGCAACAAGGAACCAGCCTTTACATACCTGTAAAAATAACTCAACCACAGAAGCTTTCCTTAACAAATATATCAGAATACAAGTCACGCACTGTAATAATAAATAGAGAAATCTAAATAAGTATTCCAAAGGAATGATCTTTTAGATACAACCATGTTGCACCCTGCCTTGTAATGGAGGAGGGATGGCTCAATGGTCAAAGTGCTCACTTGGGAAACTTAAGTTCAATTCCCTGCCCTGCCATGAACTTCCTTTGTGACTTTGGGCGAGTTGCTTAAATTCTCTGTTCCTCATCTGTAGAATAGGGAGAGCAATTCTTCCCTACTTCACCAGGCTAGGGTGGGGCACTCAGATGCTATAGTGATCGGATCCATATCATAATCCTTATTCTCCATATCAGGATTATACTGGACAGTTACAACTGGGGGGGGGGGGAAATGTCTCCCAGACAAGTGTTTTAATTTACATTTTTAATGTAAAAAAGATGCAGGACAGAGCACATAGGAAGGAGTTTGCAGGTAAAGAAATAAGATGAAGACGCCATTAAAATATTGTTTGTGTCTATAACATCTATTAAAAAGATTTATGGTCAACAGGTCACTTAGCAGGTCTAGCTCTAATTCACATATTGTAAGTCTGGATTCTGCTGCCAAATCATATACATAAGTGTTTAATAGAGGAATCAAGCTTTTCCTTTACTTGAAAATTAATATTTTTACAGCAGCTGTAAAGGGATATTTATTTCAAAAAGAAATGATCTCAGCATTCTGGTGTATGACATTTAGGTAGCTAATTTCCTTCCTCCCCAAGGATTTTTTCATGAGTTTCATTTTGAAAGCTTGAAACCAAAGTTGCTTTTCCAGCAAATGCCAGCTTGTTGGGGTTGCCTTTCTCCACAGCTGGTTGGAATTATTTTTTTATTTCTTTTTAATGCCACATCTGCTCTTTCCCCTGGAGTTATAAAGCAGTCCGCCAAAAACGAAAAGTGGGATTGGAACCAAGGCCTGGATGGACCGGAGAGGAGTCCACACCTTGGTCTCAGGGAGATTTTTTTTCAATGTTGAATTTGTGAACCTTGAAATCTACTATAACAGTTCAAAAGCATTAGAGAGCTCCTCGCTTCCCGTCTTTATGCATCCACACATGTTGGGCCCAATCTAGCTCGTGTTATGTTTGATCTGGCAAAGAACAATAAATAAAGGCCAATTCTCTCTAACTTTGCAAGCGTATTAATAACAATGGATAGCATAAAATCTCAGCATCCGAAAGGGCTAAGTAATGACATCAGACAGGGCTTGGTATCTTAGTGTGATGCCAGCAGCTTATTTTCCTGTGCCTGACTTTTAAAAATTAAAATCATGTCATTAGTCCTTCACGCAAATCCAGTGACTTTCTAAATTACCTTAAAGCGATGACAAGTAGGTGACCCCAGAAAGATTTTCTATATTACTCATGAGTGCTTGTATGAAACGTGCACAAGCCCATCCAAATAATTCCCCCCCAAACCATGTTTTGAAAATAAACCGAAGAGAAACGAGTGTTTTAAATAATAGAGTTCAGCAGAGATTTCTAAATCTGGGAATCCAAATTCCCCAGAGGGCTTTGAAATTTTGACCCTTAAGCATTTAGATCAATAATTCACACATAGGTGCCTAAAATTAGGCATGTAGGCACCGATTTAAAAAAACCCGTAGGTGTTGCTGTGTTGGTGTTGCCATGACTAACTGATTCAAGAGTCAAAGTCTCATTTTCAAAAGGGATTTAGGCACTTAGGAGCCAAAATTCCACGGACAGTCCTAAGTGCCTAAATCCCTTTTGGAAATGAGATTTAAGCTCCTCAATCACTTAGGGGTGGCAGTGCTCAGTGCATCAATGACGCAATACCTTTAAAAAACTGGGCCCTAGGCTGAAATTTTCAAAAGTGTCTAGTGGTTTCAGGTGCCTCACGTGGGGTCCTGTTGGAAAGAGCTGTGCTGTGCCAAGGAAACTCTTTGCAGTGCACAAGAACAATTTGTATTGGTCCCACAGAACCCGAGCGCTACGCTGCATATTCTGGAGCACCATCTGCTGGTACCTTATCTAGTAACTGACTATTTACATCTATTCAGTCACAGAACATTCTCATGACACCTCAGTTTTTGGGTGCTCAGCTGGGCATACCAAGAGCCTGATATTCAGAGGTGGTCAGCACGTGTAGCTTCCATTGACTTCACTTAGCGTTGTGGGAACTCATCACTTCTGAAAATCAAGTCCAAATTTGTTTCATTTTGGGCATTCATAAAATCAGGGACGCGTAATCATCCATCACCCTTGAAAATCTCGACCTTTGAATTATATTTGGGCGCCTAAATAAAAGTGACGTTCAGAGGTGCAGCACTCATTCTGTCACTGAAGTGTGGAAAGTTTGTATATCTTTTTCCTGTAAGATTTGGATCCAGGAAAGTACTTCAATGGGATTTAATCCCCATGATTTGAGCACTTCTTTAAGGCCTTTCCTAACTTGGACTATTTTCCAGAATCCGGCCTAAATGCATGGAACCATTGTAACCCCATTAACCCAATGTGTATCTCTGTCCTTCTCTAGTGGCTGGAAGACATGAAAAAAGATGGAATACATCGGCATGTCTTGTTTCATTCATTCATCCTGTGATGCTGCTATCTAGTAGCATGCCTGTTGGCTCTATTCTTTCTGTGTTATTCTGGGAGAAGGCGTGTGGGGAGGAAGGAAACCAAAATCTGTAAGCAGAACTAAAATGCTGACACGGACTTTTGCAGTGTACAGTTGTCTGGAGAATAAGATGGTGACACGTGAACCTCAGTGTCATTGCAATGCCTTTTGGCTGCTTATCTCACTGTAGCAGGATTTTGTAAAGTCGTGGTCAATTTTTATTTTGCTTCCAGGCATGGGTAAAATAACCCTAAGGTGAAGCTCTATTAACATAAAGGAGTTCCTAGAGTTAGATCTTACAGGGACAGATTTCAGTTCTTTCCCATGCGCACCATATCTTAAAACAGGCAGAGAATGATGTCAGTCTACCAAGATGCCTTGGAAAGTTTTGAATCCTCCAGGCCTAGCACAGAATGTCTGGGGAGACTGCTCTGTTACTAATGTGATTTAGTTAGACAATGCATTGGAATTTTAGACTTGGCTCAGCTTTCCTCCCCGTACGGCCCTTAATTAATGGTTTCTAAGAATGGGCTTTGAGGGAAAGATACATTCTGTGTGCCAGATACTGCAGAAAGTATATTGTGTGTGCTCAAAGTATGGTTGGTACTGGCTTATAGGCAAAAGGAATTGTATTCTAGCATGTGAGGAGTCAAGAAAAATTGAGCTTAACGGCCTTGACGAATTATGATTGTTTACAAGGCAATTCCTTGCTCTCTGTTGTGCAGATGAAGCGGGATGTTAATTGTGCAAAGTCATGATTCCTCATTTTCATCAGAACCGTGTCCCCATTTCTAGCTCTCTAGAGAATGATAGATAAGGAGCCTAAGAAGTAGGCGTGGCCTGCTGGCTAGATGGTGTGACTAGACACCCAGCACGTACGCTATGAAGTGGGTGCATATTGAGCCCGGTGCAACCAGTGTGTTGACAGTATGGGTATGAGATTTCAGTCATGGCCAATCCTTTTCCTAGCCTCTATGTTTCCCAAGAATGGGGTCTTGCCAATGATGTGCAGATGTCAAAGTCTTTTATGATGATTTATTATAAATTTTATTGGCACTGAATTGATTTATACAGCACGTAACAGAATGGCTTTCAATGCTCTCTAGAGGGACAGTCTGAAAAGTCTCAGATTGGTAGCTGTGATGGGTCACTACAAAAAGTAATTTTCCCTCTGCTGAGGGACTCACACCTTCTTGTCAACTGTTGGAAATGGGCCACCTTGATTGCATTGGCCTCGTTAGCTCGACAAAAGTAATTTTCCCTCCCTTGGTATTAACCCCTTCTTGTCAGCTGTTGAGACTAGGCCACTTCCACCTTAATTGAATTGGCTCGTTAGCACTGACCCCCCACTTGGTAAGGCAACTCCCATCTTTTCATGTGCTATATCTTCTGCTTACTGTATTTTTCACTCCATGCATCTGATGAAGCTTATGCCCAAATACATTTGTTAGTCTCTAAGTTGCCACAAGGACTCCTCGTTGTTTTTTCTGAAGTCGGTGATGCCTTAGACATCATCTCTCTGTTGAGATTCGCTAGAGCGCTTGTGTTGGCTGCCCAGAGGTTCCAATGCCGGGCAGGCTGGCCTCAGGCCAATTGCAGGGATTATTTGCTTTAGTTTCTTCATTAAGAAAATCGTAGCCAAGCGCAATGTGTTTTGGGTGACAAAGATAGCTAAGTAGTGAGGACCTAGTAACCCAAAACATTTAGAGAGAAAAATAGAAACGTGATAAAATCCCAGTCCTAGTGGGATCTAAACATAGATACCTTTTTTTTCCTGAATGTACATTTTCCCCTAACATACTCACCTGTTAAATCACTGTGGGTTAGACTGAACAGGCCAAATTAATAAACCTTGTACATTAAACACACTCAGACTTCCTTAAACTTATTCACACCCATCTACAGCAGGGGCTCTTAAATTAGTCTAAAAAGGTGTCCATTAAATCACGGGTTGATCTGCTTTCGTGCATGCATTCTTACAGTCTCCTGATAATTGCTTATGCCCAAATAAATCTGTTAGTCTTTAAGGTGCCACCGGACTCCTCGTTGTTTTTGTGGATATAGACGAACACTGCTACCCCTCTGATATTGGTCTCCTGTTAATTGTTTTTCTTGCTACACTCTTCTCTTCTGGCCCCTCAGCATGTGAGTTACCCTCGGTTAGACTCTCTTACACACTGTCAGATGCAGGTGGTCAAAATCCAGTGTGCAAGAGGATAATCGTTTACACATGGGTGAGTGGGTGTGAGTTTGGGTGAGCCTATGAAATTATAAATGAGTCTCGAAGGAGACTTGGCTGGTATAATGTGTTTGTGGTGGGGCAGACCCACTTACAACTTACTTCTGAATTTGGTCAGACAAGTCTACACAAAATCAAAGCAACAATCCAAAGCTCTGTATGATCCGGAAAACTCTCTATAGTCGCTGAAATACCATGGGGATGGGCCACCCTATAAAAATGCAGATAGACAGTGTCACAGGGTAGTTGGCCTTTTAAGGGGAGATGGGCCCAGGCCCACCTGCAACATAGCCAACTCTCCTCCCCAGATAGGGAGAACAAGCTAAGACAAGTGACCAGTTGCTCATCAGACCCAGTCATGCCTCTGGGTTGCTAAGGATGAGGGCTGGGGAGGAGCAAGGGGGCTGGCCGATGGCTGCAGAAGACAAGAAGGAGACCCTGGGGCAATGAGGAGTTGCTGCTTTGAGAGCAGGAAGGCAGACCCTCAGGGAAGAGGGGCTGTGCCTCCCTGGAGACTGGCTGAAGACACTAGTTTGAGTTTAATTTGTATTTGAAAGATTTTGCTGCTTATTTGGGGGAACTGGATTAGGGGAACATTAAAAGGGCCAGCTGGAATAAACTGGTCTGAAGCTAAGCATTTTATGTGGCTTGTATGTGTACAGGGGGAAGACCTTGTGCCCTTGACCATGGGGAAAGCGGTTGGGGCCAACAAAATGGTGTAAAATCTTAATAAATTAGTCCCCCAAGAGAGGAATTTTGTTTTATACCTCTGGACTGTATGGAGATTTTGAGGGGCCCTGAGAAAAGGGGAAACTGAGGCGGGGCACTGCAGAACCACACATAGCACGAGGCGGCACTCAGAAGACAGGTGCCCTGTTATAGACAGATAGAATTATCCGTGTACAGATAATAAATTCGTCAAATGGATCTGTTATTCAATCGTATCCAGGGCCCTTTATTATGAATGTTTGGTTCTGTGGATTGATCAGAGCAGTTCTCTGCAAGGATGAGATATTATATATTTCCCATTTGAACTATGAGGGTTAGCAGTGAATGGTCAGAATAAGCCATTGGCAGATTCACTGGCAGGAGACGATAGAATTAAACTTCCATCAACCGTGCCAAACTCCCCGTGGCTGGCATTACTTGCAAACAAGAGTTCGAGACAAAAGCAAATGCACTCAAATACTGCCTACTAACCACCCAATGCTTTCCCCACTTTGGCCAGTTGAAGAGGAGAAGAAATACCTCAATCATTTAAACCAGTGCAAATGAGTGCCCATTTATTCCAGGGCACCCGAGTCCCCTTGGAGCTTGCCTACCTTGTTCTGAACTTGAATACAATGGATAGAGCAGGTCAAAACAATCCAACTTGTGTGATTTTTCAATGATGAACAGAGACAGATTTCATGTAAACTTTTCATTTTTGACCAGGTCTAACAGTGATTAACTTCAAGCCCCAATTAAGGAAATTGTAAAGTTAATTGCATGCTTAAAGTGCTATATTGAACAAGAATTGATGTAAAATATGCTTAAATGCTGTCAGGGAGGACAGGTCCATCACTCATGGAGGACAGGTCCATCAATGGCTATTAGCCAAGATGGTCAGGGATGCAACCCCATGCTTTGGACATCCCAAGCCTCTGACTGCCAGATGCTGGGACTGGACGACAGGGGATGGATCACTCAATAATTGCCCTGTTCTGTTCATTCCCTTTTAAGCTTCTGGTATTGGCCACTGTCAGAAGACAGGATACTGGGCTCAATGGACCATTGGTCTGACCCACTGTGGCCAATCTTATGCTTTCCTGAATCGGGGCCTCACTAATTTTCTGAATCTGTGGTACAGAAGAAGCAGACTTTCTGTCCCCAAATGAAAGCTGTAAAAGGTCTGAAAAGAGCAAATAACCTTTGTTTGACAAGCAGGTAAAAGGAGGCATTGTATGATTTAACCAGATGTGAAAATGGCAGGCACGGGATGAACCAAAGGAGATGTAAAGGGAATTCAGTTCAAGCAAATATCTTTTAAAAAATGAAAATAAACCTAGGATCTCTCCAATACACAAAGACAAAATAAAAACGGCTAGTCCCAGGCAGTTAAATCAAATAAAATAATTATGGCATTAGCAAGGCAACAAACGAGATAGCCAGTCTGTTTCTAACTGACTCGGGGTCAGGTACTGCCCAGGGATATGCACCCGGGACTTGGCACTGGTTATCCATTGCTATATATTTCTGGGGAACGGAATGGAATCACGGGTTAATTCCTGCGAGTGAATCCCCTTGCCAATTGTAATGGAGTTTTCTGAGTCACTGTCAAGTCAAGTGAGAGAAGAGGGCTGCGAAAAGGTTAGCATTCACCAACTCCAAATTCACGTCGCGGCGAGGTTCCTGGGGGTATTCTGGGTGTATTTTCTGTTTACAGCCGCATTGGCTAAGTTTAGGGAAGGGATTTACCAAATGAGATCAGAGAGCAATATCAAGAGACATGAAGCTTAGACACTCATCTGCCTCCCTGTTCTTCCCATTGTCTCTGTGAATGGAGAGTAACAGAGCCTGCAGTGAAGGCAGGGGATTATGAAAAAGACTGTGTTTAAATTCCAGGCACAAAGGAGTAATCGTGTGACTGGGGACACTTGTGAGCGGCCAACAGGCCCAAAGCCTCATAGCCGGAGAATAAAGGCTTTCCGTGTACGCCCCTACCGTGCTCACACGTTTCAGACACAGCAGAACCAACACACATATCCTCAGCCCTGGGCTCTGGACCCGGCCTGATATGATACATATCATGTCTAGCTCTGTTCAATATCTTCATCAGTGATTTAGATAATGGCATAGAGAGTACACTTATAAAGTTTGTGGACGATACCAAGGGAGGGTTGCAAGTGCTTTGGAGGATAGCATTAAAATTTAAAGTCATCTGGAGAAATGGTCTGAAATAAATAGGATGAGATTCAATAAGGACAAATGCAAAGTACTCCACTTAGGAAGGAGCAGTCAGTTGCACACATACAAAATGGGAAATGACTGCCTAGGAAGGAGTACTGCGGAAAGGGATCTGGGGTTCATAGTGGATCATAAGCTAAATATGAGTCGACAGTGTAACACTGTTGCAAAAAGAGCGAACATTCTGGGATGTATTAGCAGGAGTGTTGTAAGCAAGACACGAGAAGTAATTCTTCAGCTCTACTCTGAACTGATTAGTCCTCAGCTGGAGTATTGTGTCCAGTTCTGGGCGCCACATTTCAGGAAAGATGTGGACAAATTGGAGAAAGTCCAGAGAAGAGCAACAAAAATGATTAAAGGTCTAGAGAACATGACCTATGAGGGAAGATTGGAAAACATTGGGTTTGTTTAGTCTGGAGAAGAGAAGACAGAGAGTTTTCAAATACATAAAAGGTTGTTACAAGGAGGAGGGAGAAGAATTGTTCTTCTTAACCTCTGAGGATAGGACAAGAAGCAATGGGCTTAAATTGCAGCAAGGGTGGTTTAGGTTGGACATTAGGAAAAACTTCCTAACTGTCAGAGTGGTTAAGCACTGGAATAAATTGCCTAGGGAGGTTGTGGAATCTTCATCATTGGGGATTTTTAAGAGCAGGTTGGACAAACACCTGTCAGGGATGGTCTAGATAATATTTAGTTGTGCCCTGAGTGCAGGGGACTGGACTAGATGACCTCTCGAGGTCCCTCCCAGGTCTATGATTCTATGATTAGTGATTGGGAGAGGTCTCCACCCAGCTGTGGATCTACTCCACTGAGGCTGCTTCATCCACAGGTTCAAAGCAGTGTAGGTTGGGACTGGAGAGCTGTTGTCCCCTCCCACCGGCTGCAGGGAAAGGGATCAAAAGGAGGCCTGCTGGACTCCCCCACCCCCAGCCCAGGAAGCATTTAGCTCTCTGCCTGCTTATAGCCATATTCAAATTGTGAGATCATTTATCGGTAAGGAAGAAAGTGCAATTCTCTCTCTCTCGCTCTCTCTATCTTTGACCCTGCCTGAAAGCTGCCCCAGACAGGAAGTTGAGGACTCTCCAGTGAAGAATAGTCCTGGCTGGTGTAAAGCTGACATATATCACCCACTCCCCATCTCCTCCTAGGTATAGGGGGCATTTCAGAGGCAGCCAAGAAGGGTGGGGGAGGGGCATTTCAGTCTCTACTAGCCCCAGGATCAGAGGAAGAGAGAAGTGGCTTTGAGTCGCCATTTCTTTTCCCTCTCCTCAGCTTCACCAAAGATCTAGGCCGTACTATGCAAAATCAGAGTGGGAATCGCTTGGTCTTGATTGTGCACAGCTGACATGACCCTGCAGCCCCTCACAAGTATGGATGGGCGTGGGCAGAATTTGATTTTTATTTTTGTATAACGTTGATGGATTACACAAATGTTTATTTTAAAGCTTTTTTTTTTTAAAAAAGATAGATTTTCACAGTTGTGCAAAATGATGGGTTTTAAGCCTTTTCTCCTCCCCCCCCCCCACTTTTATCTGTTTAAATTTTCCCAGTTGTGGGGCCACTAATGGAGGAGAGGCCAGACAATAATTATGTCATGACAGTAGAAGCTGAGATTCAACAAGTTACAGCTTTACAACCGGTACAACACAAATTGTCAACATCACAAGTCAAAATATAGAAAGGAAACATCCTTCAGTCAAACTCGAATAAGTTCCCAAGCAGCATTTTTCTTACTTTGCTGATCTGTACATTTTGATTGTCATCAGTGGATGTATCTTTTCTGGGGCTTCTATGTGTAGGGTGAAATCAATGTTCATCAATGTTTTCCAGTAAATATCGCATCCTTCCAAGCCTAAGGATGGATAAGAGAGTGAAATTGACAAGGGGTAACATAGTTGGCATAGCCACTAGTGGTACCATTCTGCATCCTACGAATGCAAAAGCAGCATGCTTCAAAAGGAAAACAAGTGGTAGTTCAGACATCGATATGCATAACACCCATGCCCAGTAAAGAGGGATGAGCCAGTGGTTCTGGAGGCCTTGGGAGACCTAGGATTGAACCCTGCTTTGCTACAGACTTCCTGTGTGTCCTTCAGCAAGTCACTTACTCTCTCTGTGCCTCAGTTCCCCTTCTGTACAATGCAGATAATAGCCTGCCGTACCTCCCCAGGGGCTTGTGAGATTAGATATGTTAAAGATAGTGAGGCAATCAGATGGGGCAGCAATGGGGAAAGAGAGAGATAGATTTAGGAAGTTCACTGTGACCTAGAAGAGAATACACTAAATAACCGTGTTTTAAACTTTTGAGATATATATTCCCTGAGACTAATTTTAGCACCAGTGAGGGTGCTACACGGTTGCAGCTTCCGCCTTGAGTCTCAAAGGTTCTGAAGTCAGATGCCGTGACTGCTGTAATGGAGGCTGCTGTTTCATGTAGAGCTTTTAGCAGTAATGGCCCAGCTACATTGAGCTGTTTCTAAGGGATGTGCGCGCGCACACATTCTCTCTCCTTCTGGGCTTGGCTGCAAAATGTGTCCCCTGCATTGATCTCTGTAACAGCAGGCTGGTTAGAAAATGGAGACTAAAGTGCTGGTGGAAGATGAATACGGGCTGCCATTACTCAGTGCACACTGTGATGTGCCGCTGTGATGTGAAAATAAAAATGGAACGCCTGTGACAAACGAGGCACTTGTGAATATGGAGACAGAAGGAAAGGCACGGGCTGGGTGATTTGAATGGAGTCAGAGGAATCCTTTTTTGTGGTATGATTTACCAGCCCCCTTACAGCCATTGCTGCCAAACTCAGCCCCAGGAACTGGCTTTGGAGTGTGTGACATCCGCCAGTGCCAACCCGCGTCTCAATCGCCTCTCATTTACCCTAGTGTCCCTTCCCAGGGGACTGCAGCGACGCGGCTGCTGATTCGGTGACAGAAGCCTCATGACCTGGTGCTACATTTCAAGAAGCCTTGATGCTGCAGAGGGAGGTTTCCAAGAAGCCACCGGTTTGGTGATTGAATGATGGAATTAGCTAGTCAGTAAAGAACTGGGTTTAAAAAAACAAACAAACAACAATGTGGGTTTTTTGTTTGTTTGTTTCCTAAGCAGACAAAAGGCCAGCAGCGAATGGGTTTGGGTTGGAACTGCAATTTCTGGATGCCTGGTGGAACTGTGGGTGGCATCTAAAAAGAGCCACCTACTTGCTATTTTAGGGATGGTTGGTTGATTATTTACGTTAAGTCCTTGCTGTAACTTAACCCCTTCCTTACTGGATTCTGCTGCAAAGAAATGGCCCCGCCTTCCAACAGAATGGAAAGCGCTCCATAGGGGTATACCAGCAATACACCGGAGGCGTGTTTAGCACGTGCTACATTAGGCAACACTGAGACAACTGCTGTAAGTTCCTGATAGGAACTTAGCCCCTGTTTCCCCCCACATATTATGTGAAGGATTGACCGGAGTAATCAGCGCTGGGTACGCATGCACTCAGGGAGAGAAGAGTTGAATAGAATGTGGTAGTCCAGGGAGGAACTGGAAACTCTGTGTGTGTGTGTGTGTGTGTGTGTGAGAGAGAGAGAGAGAGAGAGAGAAAGAGAGAGAGAGATGATCTGTATGGATTTGCAATCTCCCTTTGGAGACAATGTTTACAGACATGGTCACACTCACACAAACACATGCTTCAGAGCCGGCACATGAAATACTGTGATATGGTGTCAGCAGAAATATAAAGGAAGAAAAGAAAAGAAAAATAAACAGAGAAATTGAAGTGGTGTCACAGCTCGTCTGTTTTCTTCATTCTTCTTTGATTAGAATAGAAAAGATAAGGGTGCCCATATATCCCTATGCTGAATACAAGACACCTGGTAAAATGACTGGTATTCAAGCGAGTTCAGTGGCAATCAGTCAGAACTATACAGTACAAATGTTCAAATTAACATCCAGTTGACTGAGCCCCCGTTAAAAAGAAATACTGCAGAGTTGGATTCTTTTTATTTACCTTCTTATCTTATCGGGCTCACAGGGGTGGGGTGACACAAACACCCATACCCCCCCCACACACACACACGGGGAGAGATGACACACACACACACTCCCATACACCCCTCTCACATGGGGGGTGACCGACCAGCCCAACCTTCCTGGCGCTTTCCACCCTTCATGCCTGGTTGGGCCCCCAGGACAGAACCTGGTACCTGGTGCCTGTCCTGGTACCTGGTGCTGCATCTTCCCAATGCAACATGTGGGGAGGGGGATGCAGGGTGACATGCCCCCCACCCCAGATTTCTGCCAGGGTTCACACCAGAATGTGGCCAGCAGCAGCCTTTCAGCACTGTGCGGGAGGGAAGGGGGAGTTGGGGAAGGGGTGACCTGGCCCGTGTCTTTGCAGAGCTCCTCTCTTCTCCCCCACCCCGTCCTGTGGCTGGAAGCAGCTGGTCCTTTCCTGCCCGCACAGTGTCCAAAGGCACCTGACACCTCCAGGCTGCTGCTGGCCACCTCCTGTCCCCAGGCTACAGCGTGGGCAGGAAGGGGTTAAGCCCTAAGACTGCATTGTGCACCAGGACCCAGGGAACCTGACTGCAGGGGCTTCAGCGAACCAGCCAGAGAGGTGGCTCAGCAGGGGAGGGTGCCTAGGGATAGGAGCAGCCCCACACTCCCCGGGGGCAGGACCCAGGGTGGGGAGGTGGGTGAAGAGGGTGCTAAGTCCCTACCCCAGGTGCTGCTGGGGAGCCTGCAGGTTCGGGGCATGAACAGGCTGGAAATCGCTTCCCCCCACTCCAAAGCTTAGCTGAGGGGTGGAGAGGCTGCCCCATGTCAGTGCTGTGCGGGGCTTTGGCACACGCAGGGCTCGGCTCCCTCTGGCCAATGTCCAGGGCCGGAGGGTCTTGGGCTTTCCCGAGATGCCGGCCCAGCCAGAGGCAATGGGGGAAGGAAGGCAACTGCCGGCCAGGTGTTAGTTAGCTGAGTGCTCTGACCAGGGGCTGGTTCTCCGCACAGCACTTGGAGTGGGACGTGCCCCACCGGGGGGTATATGGAAAAGCAGCGGGGCTGCGAGGGCAAAAGGGCAAAGTCGGGAGAGGACAGCGAGAGGGGAGCACGTAAAGGGCCGATGGGTGGGCAGCAGAGGTGACAAGTAACCGGCTGGCGCCTGCCCGCGCTCACCAGCCACCGCAGCTCATAATGCGCAGCCAGTGCCAGCTGGAAACGGGGCGGGGCCCTGATGGCCAAGAGCCGGCACGCAGCGGGGGCTGCGCTGATGGACCAGCAGGGGGAGCAGCTGGCCCTGGGCTCTGCATCTTCCCCCCACTACCAGCCTCGCATACCCACCCCCATTGTCAGCCAGTGGACCCCGCCCCCTACTCACTGCTGGCCAGCCGGGATTTGGCCAGCAGCAGGACCCACCAGTACTGACAGGGGGGATACAGAAAATACGGGACAATTTGCCCATTTTAAAGAAACAGTTGGGACACCTACAGGAGGGCTTAAATACGGGAATGTCCCTTAAAAATGGAACGTCTGGTCACCCTAGAAAAGATGGACCGTTCCAGGATGTTATCTTCAGGGACGGAGAGGCCGCAGCTCTCTCTCCTTTTCCAGCAGCTGGGTGAAATGGGTAGGGAAGGGTTGTTATTAACCTAGGTGTTGTCCTTTGTATAATAGACCCCCCCCCATCTTTAATATGGGCAGTGGCTGGCAGGCTTAGTCCTTTCGATATTAGGCATCAGGTCAAATGTACAATCTCCAACCAACGGTGTGCCAGGGCATGGATGGATGTTGGAAGAGAGTAGGAGACAAAGATGGGGGCAATTAAGGGGATAAGTTAGAACAGAGAAGTTCAGTATTGAAAAAAATAATTTGAGGGGAGAAATTGGAGAAGCAAGAGGGAAAATATGAGGCTGGAGAGAAAGAGAATAATGGAGGGCGAGGAGGAAATGAACACTAAGGGCAACGCAGGGGGAAACAGCCCACAATGGTCTATGATAGGAATGGAAAACCTGGAGTGAAACCAGGGCTAAAGAAAAGCGAAGGAGAGGTAGGCAATAGAGATGGTTGACTGTGAGAAATGCAGCATGGTCTACTGGGCACTGGCCTGGGACTCAGGATATGTGGGTTCTGTTCTTGGCTCTCTGACTGACCTGCTGGGTATTGTTCCCTCTGTTTGCCCTCCCGCTCTTTGTCGGTCTTGCAAGATCTCTAGGGCACAGACTGACTTCCCCTTGATGTTTATACAAGTGCCTAGCATGATGGAGCTTCAATGTCAGTCTTAGTACACTGTGGTCATATTAGTACACCTCATAACGGTAATGATACTTGTGTTCTGCAAATATATTACATGACTGGGGGAAAAAAACACTGTTGTTTTTTTTTCAGTGGTATGTAACTAGCTCCGTAACTGGCCAAATGCTATTTGGCAAATATATTGTTAGATTAATTCCAGAGAAATTCACTGAGTAATATATTCAGCAATATATTTGGCAAATCTGTTGTTACTAATGCCAGAGAAATTCACTGAATAATATATTTAGCAATATTTTTTCTACTACCCAGCCAGCTCTGGTAAGTTAATACATTTTAAAGTATTTATTATATAGCAAGTTGACTAACATTGCTGTAATTAAATGCAATTCACAGTAAACCGTACACTGCTGCTTTATGCCTTTGAACTGCAGGGGGGGGGGGTTGAGGGGGTGACACTGGAGTGGGCATGAGTCAGTGGTGGGGGGAAATTGGTATAATTGGTATTTTAAAACCTGGCTAATAAGCTTAAAATCAGTGAGGAGTCTGGTGGCACCTTAAAGACTAAGAGATTTATTTGGGCATAAGCTTTCATGGGTAAAAAACCCACTTCTTCAGATGCATGACTCCACGAAAGCTTATGCCCAAATAAATCTGTTAGTCTTTAAGGTGCCACCGGACTCCTCGTTGTTTGTCGATACAGACTAATACAGCTAACCCTCTGATGCCTAATAAACTTGGTCATCAGACTGGTAAGCGCTGGGTAAGTTTTTCAAGTCTCTGCAGATAACTCATCCTGAAAGAGGGCAAGTCCGTGAGATGGACTGATTCTCAGAGAGTGCCCTGCCAGGTGAAATGTCTCAATGCTGGATTGCTGAAGATTGGCACGGTTTCCCCACTGAAATTCGGTTGTGAAAGCTACGGGATGCCAGAGCTTTTGTGCTTCAGCGTTGTCACCGTGTCTTGCTGTGTTCTTGTGTTTGCTGCAAACTTCTCGCCACGTTTCCGGAACCATCTCTGGAGCCACTGCATAAAATTGCTTCCAAGACTCTTTTTGCTTTAGAGGTGGTTCACAGATCTCTACAACAGTCTCTTAGGCGCACAAACATGCATGCTTCTAATGGCCAGTCTGCCAGGGGCATGGGATGTGTCCAACTCCCATTGAAGTGAATAAGAGCCCTATTGGCTTGAATGGGGGGTGGATCAGGAGGGCCATAAACCCTAATGCTACTTGTGCTAAGGCAGGCTGCCCTGGGCTCTATCCCACATATGTGCAGTTTAGCTGGCAAGTGTACAATCTACAGGTGTCATGGAATTGTCATAGATGGGCACCTGGCTGTTGGATCAGAACCCCTGTGATTTCATGGGAGGATGAGCTCTGCTTTGCAATGTGCTACCTCAGGTGGATTTGTAACTGTGCTGGGTGGAAGGACAGACGAACTAAAAAATGTCTGACTGCCACCCTGGAAAAAAAAAAGATAGCCCTAATATTGTTATGCTACTTGGGGTTTCTCAACTGTCAGGAGCTTGTGTTGGATCATGGGATAAGAGGGAAGGTTCTCTCATGGATCAGAAACTGGTTAAAAGATAGGAAACAAAAGGTAGGAATAAATGGTTAGTTTTCAGAATGGAGAGGGGTAAATAGTGGGGTTCCCCGGGGGTCTATACCGGGACCAGTGCTGTTCAACGTATTCATAAATGATTTGGAAAAAGGGGTAAACAGTGAGGTGGCAAAATTTGCAGATGATACAAAACTACTCAAGATAGTTAAGTCCAAAGCAGACTGCTATGAGTTACAAAGGGATCTCGTAAAACTGGGTGACTGGGCAACTAAATGGCAGATGAAATTCAACGTTGATAAATGCAAAGTAATGCACATTGGAAAACATAATCCCAACTATACATATAAAATGATGGGGGTCTAAATTAGCTGTTGCCACTCAAGGAACAGATCTTGGAGTGATTCTGGATAGTTCTCTGAAAACATCCGGTCAACATGCAGCGGCAGTCAAAAAAGCGAACAGAATGTTGAAAACCATTAGGAATGGGATAGACAAAAATACAGAAAATATCATGTGGCCCGGCACCTGGCAGTGGTCACTGTTGGAAAACAGGATACTGGGCTACATCGACCATTGGTCTGACCCACTATGGCCGTTCTTATGTTCTGACGTGTTTTAGGAGCAGAAAACCATAGGTTCAACCCCAGTTGATATGTGTGAGGTCACTGCAGTCACAGAAGGAGTATGAAATAGGCTTTCCTACTTTAAATGAAGTATTAAATAAAACAGTTCTTGTACATTGCACCCTAAAAGCAGTGGAAGGGGGTAGAATTCATGTGACAATGGATAAATAATTTAAGGTAATCTAAAGGAACGGATGCAGATAGCAGTGTATGGAACGAGTGTCCAGGTAGCTATCTCTTTCTCCCCTCTCTGGGGGAAGGCACTGTTCAGATATTAATGGTTAACAATACCTGATACATGCTCCTCTGTTTTAGCCAACACTGTATTTGTGAGATAAATGGTCTGTAAGTATCCATAGCCCTTATTTGGTCTCAGTGGCTGTTACATACAAGTCCTGTTTCATCTAAAGCAATGTAACATGAAGCTTGTCCGAGAGAATTCTGAGAGGTTAGGGATGCGGAAACTAGTGCAGAGGGTTCTTAAGAGAAATCATTTACCATCCTGGAAATCAAATGTGATTTTTGTAGGTGAAGAAAGGGATTTTCAGGGGACTTGGAGTCAAGATTTTTGGATTCCATTCCCTCTGTCACTGACTCAGATCCGATCTGCACACAGATTTTAGCATAACTCTTCCAGTTAGAAGTTTGGAGGTTTTTTTTTTAACCAAAATAGTTATACTAATTGTATTCTATCTATCTCTTATTGGTACAAAGGTGCTTTGTACAAACATAGTTTGTTTTCCTTCCCCACGAGAATGAGCTATACCAGAATAAGCCCGTTATCCTGGTACATACATCGGGAGTGACTTTATTGCTTTAACTGTATTGGTATAGTTACAACAGGACAGCGTTCTAGTGTAGACAGAGCCTCACTGAGTGACTTAGGCAGTCATTTGTCTGTGCCTCAATTTATTCTCTGTAAAATGGGTATCTCTCAGTGGCATTGTGAGGCTCAACTAATTATCTGTTAAGCAACTTGGGATCCTTGAATGCAAGGTTCCAATGAAGTACAACGTACCACATAAATCGTCATTGACCTGACTTGTTTAGCTTCCACTAGCATACTGTATGGGACTGCCATCATAAGAGAGAGAGAATTAGAATTACCTGACTGATCCCCGAGGGTGCTTAGCTCTCTCTGCACATTGGGGAAAGTAAATCATTTAATCATCCTTGAACTTGCAGCAGTTTCTACATCAAGTGTCCTAGTTACTGCTGCAGCCTTTAAAAAGCCTCCTCAGTAGCTGGCAATCTGGATTCCGTGTGCTCTGTCCTTGTCTGTAATATCACTTGTATCTGGTGAGCAGAACCACTACAGGCATCAGGGGGATACTTCTGGTACATTACGTTTTTTCACTTTTGTTTTGTCAACTGCAGTTGTTAAATTAAGTGCAAATTCATCACATTTTTAGTTATAACGACGGGGATAAAACTTTTTTTCCCCTCCCCCAGCATGAAGAGCGTAATAACCATCTGAAATCTGTGCTTGCAATAAATGTAGATTAGTTCATTACTTTTAGCCCACTGGGATTTTTAAAATTAAGCTATGCTTGACACAATTTCTATTTTAATGCAATTATGAAATGAAAGAAGCTGGTAGTTATGGGTTAAGGAACTTAGCACTCTCTCGTTTAATAGTTAATAACAAACATTCATAATCAGGCAGCCCATCTTTGGTAACTCAGAACAAATATTAATTACATTTGGAGATACTGCTGTTTGACCTTTAGGTTCCAACTTATGAAAATGTGATTAGTTTAGAATAGCAATATATTACATGCATAATAATATACACCACGAAGCATGGAACTTGGTATTTCCTCAGAAATTACTTCTTTCCCCAAGCAACTGGTGTCTTACCACCTTCTAATTTATCATTGTGCTCCAGTATTTATCCACCAAAGATTAGTTACCTTAGCAGCTGCCACGTCCCCAAATATTTAGCTGTCTGAGCTACATTGCTCCTTCTTCACACATACATTACATAAATATATCATGATGTAACTGTTCCCTTTAGGAAACCTACATTATAATCTCTTAATAAAAACATATTTCCTTAGGGTAGACCTACATTTACAGCAGCATGTAGAGTGTACAGATCCCGCTCACCCAGTGAGTATGGGTATAAATAGCTGGGTGAGGCACTGCTTTAGAATCACAGAATATCAGGGTTGGAAGGGACCTAAGGAGGTCAGCTAGTCCAACCCCCTGCTCAAAGCAGGACCAATGCCCAACTAAATCATCCCAGCCAGGGCTTTGTCAAGCCTGACCTTAAAAATCTCTAAGGAAGGACATTCCACCACCTCCCTAGGTAACCCATTCCAGTGCTTCACCACCCTACTAGTGAAAAAGTTTTTCCTAATATCCAACCTAGACCTCCCCCACTGCAACTTGAGACCATAACTCCTTGTTCTGTCATCAGGTACCACTGAGAACAGTCTAGATCCATCCTCTTTGGAACCCCCTTTCAGGTAGTTGAAAGCAGCTATCAAATCCCCCCTCATTCTTCTCTTCTGCAGACTAAACAATCCCAGTTCCCTCAGCCTCTCCTCATAAGTCATGTGCTCCAGCCCTCTAATCATTTTTGTGTAGAGCTAACACGTCGAGATGCCTGACCCCCAGGGTATATACCCTACATGGCTCTCTACACGCCCAAGCCCAAGCCCAAGCCGGGCCTCTCAGGTCGACACAGCTGTTTTTAGCAGTGTAGCGTCCTGCTGTCTCCTCACTGCAGGCGGTTCCAGACGCGGGGGAGCCTTTCACTGTGGCGTGTGGCTCCACGTGTGGTGCTCTACACACCGCTGTAAGTGTGGACGTAGGTTCAGGTAGTGATATTTTCCTACCACACAGCTCTTTTTCTTTTTAACAACACCCTTGCAGTGGTGCCGCAATACAAGAGCCTCCTTCCTGATATTGTAAGGGAGCAGTGTCACTGGGAGGTCTCCGCGGCATCTGAGGAGTGCAGGATCTGTGCGGTAGCCAGGGGAACCATGAAAGAGCAGCACGTATTCCCTGCTAGCACATCTCACACACCACAGCCTGCTTGCCATCACTCCTGTGGCACCTTATAGACTAACAGACGTATTGGAGCATAAGCTTTCGTGGGTGAATACCCACTTTGTCAGACGCATGTGGATATTCACCCATGAAAGCTTATGCACCAATATGTCTGTTAGTCTATAAGGTGCCACAGAACCCTTTGTTGCTTTTTACAGATCCAGACTTACACAGCTACCCCTCTGATTCTTGCCATGACTGATAGGTTGTGCCCTGGACTCGGGCTTTCTTCAGTCCTGGTTTGAAACCCTGCCATGCCGCTTGTGTGGGGCAGAGAGGGAAATGGCTTCCAGCAGACTGCCCCCTGGTGAGTCCCTCTAATCACTGCAAGGCAGGGTTGGGTAAACACAAGGCATGTGGTGCTGAATGTCCCTTTTGACCCCTTCATTTAGAGTAGCAGGCATGTTATTCGCCACTGGCAGTTCCCTTCTAATTCTCTCCGCTCAGTACTGAGAGTCATTGTCATTGATCTGTCTGCCTGTTTTCACCAGGAACGCTTCAGCTCACCTAGCAGATCACAGCCAACCAGAGGTGTCTGCCATTCACCTCAGGCCCGGGGGAAGAACAGGGAAAACCTGCCAGGCCATCTGGAGCCCAGGGCGAGGGAGCCTGGAAATAAGCAAAATGTTTCAAAGGATTGAGGATATCAAAAGACTTCTGGGTGCTTCGAAGGAAGTGTCCTTCCCCTCATCAGTTCTGCATAGTCCTTCCGTCACTGGCGAATGTCCTCCCCCCAATCCCCACCTGGCCCTGTGAATGTGTGTGTTTGTATTCCTCTCTTAGGGCAGCGTCCCGTTGAAAATGCAGTGCACAGAGCTGTTCTGCTCTTGGGCATGTGTCAGCTAAGCTGAGGGGCAGATCCTGAGTGGGTATAGCTCCAATCCAAGTCAACAGAAGCCACGTTGATTTACACCTGCGGAGGATCGGGCTCTCTATGTCCATCACCGGTCTGGGCTAGTGAGTGGGGTACATGGTGTCGGTGTTTTGCTGCTGAAGCAGCTTCAGTGGTGAAGGTCTGTGATGTCTTCAGAGCCCGAAAAGATAGGCTTGTTTATCTATAGTGCTGGTTGTACCATTCCATTCTGGGTGGCGGAAGAAGACTGCAGAACAAGGCTCCTGCTGAGTGAATAGAGTCAGCAGCAACCTTTGAAAGTTCTGCACTAAATTTTGTGTCTGTGAGAAAAATTGTTTGGGAAAGAGATCAGCCAGAAATGGCATAAGATGCCACCACATGCAGGTCAGCCCACATTTTGTTATGGAGTCTGTATGTTTTAGCAGGTTAAACAATCCTTGACTGTCCTCCTTTCCATTCAAATTACAGGTCTGTCTCATCTTACGCTGGGGTTACGTTCCGCGGTCAGCGCGTAAAGCGAAAACCGTGTATAGTCAAAATTAAATTGAGTGTAATGGTGGGCGGAATCGCCCGCACTACAGGAACAGCATTTAAATTGTTATTTTTCTCTTTTTGTTTTTGCCGACCGCGTAAAGCTGAATTCGCGCATGTTAAATGTGCATAAGATGCGACAGACCTGTACATCACAGGTCAGGACATTCAGGAAAAGAGGGGGCCGTATCCCCATTGACTTCAATGGAGTACTCAGTGATGTCACTAGGAGATTAATTTGGCCTTATATATAGTAAAGTATGTTTCCTGCACCTTTGGGGAGACTGATAACTTGAATTGCTGCAGTATGGAGAGATTTTAGAGTACTCACACACAAATTAAGGAGACCAGAAAAGAGAAGGTACATTAATGAAGACGGGAGATAATCAAGGCAGAGCCACTGTTTGACCTACACAGGCATAGAGGAATGGTCAAAATACTCATAGATTTTGGAGAAAGATAATGATGTTTCATACTACAGAGAGTCATAGGAACATTTCAAATGCTCAAGAAAATTTGGAGTGCTTTAGTATTAGAATTTTAGAATTTCTTTGCAAGCCACTAGCAAGTAGGCAATATTACTGGAATGGCTACTTGTCAGATTGAATTTTTCAAATATAGTTAATATTGTTCGTTTGGCACAGATACAAAATAAACATGCCAATCTGCTCAAATTCTGGTTTTGGTTAGACGAGTAAGTAAAAAATAATTTTTTTAAATAACTTTAATAAAAGCAAATTTTTTTGGTAACTGATTGAATGGGAAAAACAATAAAAGGCTTTTGGTTTGAGAGCATCTGATTCTATTCTCACTTACTCCAGTGTTACACTGGTGTGATTCCATTGTGTAGTTGAGTTAACACCAAGTCTGAATACAAAACTGACATTTTTTGCACTCAGTTCAAACTTAGAAGTCACTGAAAATAGAGTTTGCCAATGGAAAGGCTGCCAGGTCGCACACACAGTCATGAACCCTGTGGGCGAGGCTGCGTGCGGTAGATCTCTTTCCACTGAAATGCAGCAGTCCTGTGAAATTGCATGCCTTACAGAGAGCTGCATCAGTCTTGCATTGCCTAGTACAGCGGTTCTCAAACTCCAGTGCACCGCGACCCCCTTCTGACAACAAAAATGACTCCATGACCCCAGGAGAGGGGACCAAAGCCTGAGCCTGCCTGAGCTCCGCTGCTCCGGGCTGCGAAGCCAAAGCTCGAGCCCCACCACCCCATGCAAGGGGGCCAAAGCCGAAGCCCAAGGGCTTCAGACCCGGGCAAGGGGCCTGTAACCTAAGCCCCTCCATCCAGGGTTGAAGCCCTCGGGCTTCAGCTTTGGCCCCGGGTGGTAGGGCTGGGGCTTCAGCCCTGGCCCCAGCAAGTCTGACTCCAGCCCTGGCAATCCACTTTGGGGTCCCGACCCACAGGTTGAGAACTGCTGGCCTAGTAGTAAAAGCTAAGGGCCCAATTTGCAGCATTAGTGTGTATGTCACTTCCACTGAAATTAATGAGCCAGATTCTGATGTAAGTCATCATAGCTCCACTGACCTGAATGGAGCGACACCAGTTGGGGACATGGCCCGATCAGTGGAATTTTGCCTGCCTGAGGATTTCAATATCCGGATTTCAAATATCCAGGTCCTGAGCCGCTCATGATGAATGTTACTTCGAAAAGCTATTGCGAATGGAGGAGTTATAATGGGGCAGCAGCTACTTTGAATGGGGCCAGATCCCGAGAACGTGTCACGCAAGCAGACATCAAGTGACATCATTGTTTGGTTCCATATTTTTGTTTTGATCGTTAGCATCCCACTGTGGAATGCTAATCCTATCTCGGGATGATCCCACCCCCGTACCGACCTGCCGAAGATCAGTAATTACCACTGTATCTCAAGGGGAGCTTTTTAAAACTACTTTTATTGGTTGAGATTAGTGTCGTAAGGTTCCTTTGACTCTCTGGTTCAAGCGCAGGGTACCCCCAGGGCAATTCAATTTGAGAGGTCAGAAATGAAAGGTCTCCTGAATGTCTAAAGACTGGAGCTTGCATTTTTTCGCTGATTTATTAAGTATCATTTAGGATTGGATTAATTTTGGCCTAAACTGCCATCCTTCATCAAGACCAGAGCTGCTACACTACTCATAAATCTTTTCCTGAAGAGGCCTCAGAAAGAAAAACTACTTATTCCACTCAGCGCTGATTAAGAGCTTTCTGACGCACAGGAACAAATAATTGCTGTCAGGCGGCTAGGCATGGATACCAAGATGAAGGGCAAAGAAACCAATGAGAGAGTCTGTCTCCTCTGAAACCTCCATAATCACATTCACTCCTAATTCCCAGAATGGTATAAATTATTTCATCTCTTTATTCTGTTCATTCTTGTTGCCTTCTCCTTGGGCAATTTTCATTGACGAGCTTTGTTTAAATGAGTAAAACCCGTTTCCCATTAAATCCGTCCGAAGGCAATCGTTTTCCAAAACCAACTACTGCTATGTACGCTGCCAGCCTTCGCGGTTCCCAAGTGCAGCAGAACGGCAGAACTCCACCACACTCCAGATAGGTCTGTAAGTGATGGAATGGAGAAAGTGTGTTGGCAAGAATAGGAGGCGGTATTGCTCAGGCACTGGCGTGATGAGTGTCATCTGGATGGATGGATAGATAGACAGATTGCCCCTCTCTGGCTTTATTTGAAAACTGGCTCATGTTAATACACTCCTTAGTCTTTTCTAATAAGAAATGATAGAAACCCGTAGCATACGTTAGTGAGACAGCACCACAAAAGGATGGTTCAGGGATTAGGATACTAGTCAGATGGTACAGTTTGAATCCCTACACCCCAGCAGACGTCCTGTGTGACATGGGGCAAGGCACTCTATCCCTCTGTGCCTTATTACTCCACCTGTGGAATGGGTGTAATAGCACTTCCCTAACCATGCCGGGGTGGAATGAGGCTAAATGCATTACAGATTGTGAGATGCTCAGATGCCACGGTGATAGATGGCCTATAAATGCCCCGGGGTGGATGGACTTGGAATCACAGCTGCTATTTGAAGCTTGTAGCCACATCATCCCTCCAGAGGCTAGCAGGGAGCGGGGCAATTTGTTGGTTGGTTGGTTTTGCAGAGTTTTAAGGGAACTGTCCCGTCTGGTGGGAGGCGGAGGAGATGTTGAGGATACGCCAAATGATCAGGGTTTGTGTCCTGGGGACCTGCGGGTAATGGAAGCCTAAGAACTGAAGGGATGGATTCAACAAGCAGTCCGCTAGACCCAGGGGGAGATCTGCCAGATCTCAGTCCCTTCCCCTGGCAGAATGGACGGGGCCATCAGCCTTTGCGAACTAGTCCTGTGCTTCCCAAGGAGGAATCGGCGAGCGCCTCCTCTCTGGTCTGCGAGGCCAGATCTTGGCTTGACAATGCTATCATACAAATCGTATGGTAAGCAGATGCCTGCTTCCTGGTAAAATGAGATTTCCGACCGCATCTGCAAGCACACTGCTCTGAGCCCCAAGTGCTCCTGCGTGGTGCGGCGTCTGCCCCACTCCTGTGGATGTACGTAGTAGCTTAGTCAGCCCTCAGGGCTCCAGACCATGGCACAGTATCCGACTCCTTGGCTTTGCTGATGAACATTGTAATAGAAGGCCTGGATCCAGCCAAGCACTGGAACATGCCTAAGGCTAAGCATGTGGGGCCAATGGGATTCTCATATGCTTCAAGTTACGTACGTGGCTGGCTGGGCCTAAATCGGTGAGATATTTCTCAGGCACGTAGGCTGCTCATTTCAGCAATGAGCTGAAAATCACGGATACAATTCCTCCTATAGCTCTGGGGCAAGCGTTAACCAGCCGCCTCCAGCACACAGCTCCACTGCAAAGGGGAAGAACCCAGTGGCTGACCCTTCCTGCCTTTGCACTTTGGATTTCAAAGACAGGTCTCGTGTCACTGCGTCATTGTTTTTTTTCCCCTTTTTGGCCTTTTTCCAAAGAAGACTAGACCATGAAACCTTAATGCAGGCTAAGCGGAGGCCCCGTCCGATGCAGCCAGGGCCGGCTCCAGGCACCAGCCCACCAAGCTTGTGCTTGGGGCGGCACCTGGAGGGGGGCGGCGCGGCGCTCCGGCCGCCGGGGAGAGCGGGGCCACAGCTGGGCTCGCCACCCTCCCCCCGGCGCTCTGGCCGCCCTCCCCCCGGCCGCCGGGGGGAGAGCCGAGCCCCAGCCGGGGCTCGCCGCCCTCTCGCCGCCCTGCCCCCTGCGCTCTGGCCGCCGGGGGGAGAGCCGAGCCCCAGCCGGGGCTCGCCGCCCTCTCGCCGCCCTGCCCCCTGCGCTCTGGCCGCCGGGGGGAGAGCGGAGCCCCCGCCGGGGCTCGCCGCCCTCCCC
Organism: Emys orbicularis; assembly: GCF_028017835.1. Lineage (NCBI taxonomy): Eukaryota > Metazoa > Chordata > Testudines > Emydidae > Emys > Emys orbicularis. The sequence continues at coordinate 5,450,179 of NC_088686.1, read as the reverse complement.
CCCCCGGCGTCCTCCCCCTGGCCGCCGGGGGGAGAGCGGAGCCCCCGCCGGGGCTCGCCGCCCTACCCCCGGGGCTCCGGCCGCCCTCCCCCCCCTCCCCTGGGGCGGCAAAAAAGCCAGAGCCGGCCCTGGATGCAGCTGGGCTTTTTGGGGAGCTGGGGCATAAGCGTGAGCCACCGGCCAGCGTATGTGTTACATGTCCCCTAGCTGGGCCTCATTCACTGAGCCTGGCTCTTTAGCTCACTCGGGGGCTCGCATTGCCTGTCCCCGGTGTGTCGGGTCCATCACATAAGTAGCTGCTGCCCCTCCTTGCAGAGCTGACGTGCCACCCGGAAGAGCAGCCCCTGCCCTCACAGCAGTGCGGGGTTGTTACCAGGGGGTTCCCCTTCCCAGGCCGTGATGGGCCAAAAGGAGGGCCGGGTGGGGGGGAGGGGGGAAGGCGGCAGGGAGAAGATAGAGCCTTATGTCTCTGAGTCAAAACCCGCTTCCTGGGAGGACCTGACAACCACCACCCACCGTGCAGGCTGTGTTTGGCAACTCTCTGTTGTTGGCACCGTGGCCAGGACTAGCGTGAGAAACAGTAACTGATGGCCAGAGGCTGCCCCGCTTCTCGGCAAGCCGGCCCGTGTGCTGCCGCAGCTCAGGTAGGGTGGCCAGAGACGCCAGGCGCCCCGTCTTGGGAAGGGCAAGCCGTGCTCCACCACATCTTCCCAAAGGGAGAGGCCTTCGCCCCCCACATGCTGTGCAGAAAGCAGATGCACACACGGAGCACGTGGGCACGTCTTCCTCTCCCGAGCGTAAGGGCTCGATTGGGCCTTGAGACAGAGCCCCGAGCTAAGGGTTGTGGGAAAGCTGCACCACGCCGGGAGTCGCCCTGGGGACACGGTACCTGAGATACCCCATTGAGGCACAGTGTCCTCCCCGCTTCCCCCTTGGGGTCGAATAATGGGTGGCTGCCCCCTACCATCAGCAAATGACAACACCCCCTAGGCTGGCTCAGCTGTATGGCCTGATGAATTGGGGGAAGGACCCAAGGCTCCGTCCACGTCCCTCCCACTGCGCTGAGTAATCGGTGTGCTCCTGCATCCTGGGTAGCTCCCGCAGTGGCCGGAGACAGGTTCCGGCACCCCGGTATGCCCCAAGGCAGGCACGCTGTCCTAGCCCTCATTCAGCCGTCTGTTTGCTGTTGTAAGGAGGCACTGTCTGCCCGCTAGTAGCCCACATACTGTGCTGCCATTGTGTTGTATAAACACCTTGAAATCAATGTAAATCTAACGCAACATCCTGGCAGAGATTTACACCCACAGAAGTCAAGGAAAAGCGAAGTTATGGTGCCAGAGCAACCCTAACTCACCCCCGTGGTGCATAAGTAATCTTGAGCTGATTCTTCCATGATAACTGACTTTGGGATTATTTCACTCTGTGAGCAGCCCTATTGCAATAAATGGACCTACTTGTGGGGTAACTGCTCAGTAGGAATGCGGGTGGTGGAGTCCATCCCATTGGTTTATTTGCTCACATTGTTACATTTGTGACTTCAGATAAATGTGCGGTGTGGCTAAGGAACAGTCACCATGGTTATCCCTAACTTCGGAATCTCGTGACTTTCGTTAATTTCAGTTTCCTGGTCTTAACATTCATTTATCACACAGGGGTCTATGTGGGGTTTGTTTGTTTGCATTTCATTTTTATTAGCCAGAATCAAAGAGGAGAGAGGAGAAAAACTGCGGTGATTGTGTTTATAAGTGATCCTATGGATATGTGATCTTTGCAATCAATTCTAGAATGGAATTCCAGATATCATCCATGACCTCATGTGTACAGAGGGAAAGCAGCTATTGTTGTCACCATCACACACTGAAAGCACCAAACGCAGCTCTTCCCTTGTGTTTAGTGATCACAAGTCAGTAAAGTGGCTGGAACAAAATTCAACGGTGACAAAAATGGTGGCATAAACTCCATATTGCTTGTCAGTTGGCCATAGAACAGATATAAATGTATATAAGTCATGTAACTTGCACTAATTTGGCATTCAAGGGATGCGTAAAATGAATGCAACTTAGTCCAGTTTGGCATTCTGCAGGACCAAATTCAGTCCCGGTTTAATGGGCATAACCACCATTGTTCTCATTTGGAGTTGTTCCTGTTTACATCAGGGCTCAGTTTGGCCCTGAACTACTGAGGATGATGCAGGTGTAAATTAAAGCTGGGAAAGGCCTGTTTTGACCAACATCTCTCACCTCCATTGTGTAGGCCAGGGCTTCTCAACCTTTTCCTCGCTGAGCCCCCCTCAACATGCTATCAAAACTCCAGGGCCCAGCGGGGGTGGCGGGACTCAGGGCTCCGGGCGGGGGGGGAACTCTTGGGCATAGGCATAGTTTTACTTCTATTTGGAGGGAAAGGGGCAAGGGCTGGCAGGGCTCGAGCTGGCTCTGCAAAGCGGGGTCCAGCGAGGGAGCGCCACCTCCACCCCCTGACTCATTCAGGAGGCCACCCAGCCTGTCTGGGCTGTGAGGGGATGCAACCAAAAATATAACTCAGAGAGGGGAAGCTGGGGCTGTGTGCAGGCAGGGGGAGCTTCCAGCTTCAGCAGGGGTGGGGGTGCTGGGGCTCTTTGCTTTAGAATCATAGACTATCAGAGTTGGAAGGGACCTCAGGAGGTCATCTAGTCCAACTCCTTGCTCAAAGCAGGACCAATCCCCAGACAGATTTTTGCCCCAGATCCCTAAGTGGCCCTCTCAAGGGTTGAACTCACAGCCCTGGGTTTAACAGGCCAATGCTCAAACCACTGAGCTATCCCTCCCCCAACTTTCAGCTCTGCTCTGCTCCGCTCCCAGCTTGGGCGGGGGGAGGCGAGCGCCTCTTTCAGCCTCATGCTGCTCTTGGCAGGGGCGGGGGGCTGTTGCCGCCTTCAGCCCCGCGCCACTCCCATCCCAGTGCCGGGGCTCGGGGCACTGGGTTTCAGCCGCTGGGCCCCGCGGCCCCCCCAAAAGGGCTCGCGGACCCCCAGTTGAGAACTGCTGGTATACGTTACACTCATTTTTTGGATCTCTAATTTTGGAATTTTTTGACAGAAATAAAAAGGACAAAATTTTCAGGGAAACTTTCATAAAACATGTTCCCATGTTCCCCCAGTTCTACCAATTTAGAACAGCCACTAAATGCAAAACAGGTACAATATCCAGTACTCTTGTCAGTTGTATCTGTTTTGCATCTGATTTCAGTGTTTGTGTCACTCCAGATGTGGTCCTGAGCCTTCGTTGGGGATCGGACCAGCTCATTCCAGGCTGCACTGAATTGAATTTACTGTCTTGTATTTATCGAAATGCCAACGGGCAAAAATAAAGAGATCACTTTTTGGCTCAAGCCATTTGGCTTCCCAAGTTTCTAAACTCAGGACCTAATTCTCTTCTCATTTAAATTAGGTTCACACTAGTATAGCTCTATTGGCTTCAGTCAAGTTATTCTTGATTTGCACTAGATTCATCCCAAAGCCTTTTGCAGAATGTAAAATCTTGGGCCAAATTCTGATCTTACATATGTTGGTATAAATCAGGATAACTGCTGAAGTAAATTGAATTACACCGGAGTAAAACCAGGATGCTGTCAGGATGAGGCCCATACAACATGTCTGATGCAAAATCCTAAGTACTACTGTCTTAGATCACAAAGGCTGTGAAAATTTAGTATTGTTCTACTAACAGCACTTTTGTTTAGGGACTTTTTATTGTCAAGAAGCTAGATGTTTCCCTTCTGTAACAAGCACAGACAAACTGCGCTCCAACAAAATTGCTGGCTTTGAAAGGCAGTAATGCCATTTAGACCACATGCTGGACTTATCAGACATTTTTAACATCGCCATTTGGAAAGTTTCTGCCATCACCCTGTTTTTATGACTTATTGTGGTAAAATCTGCACTTCACAGTCATTACAGGTACTCTCGGAACCCGAATGTTTTTGTATATTGGCACAGAGGTGGCTAAAGAGAGAATAATCTCAGCTGGAGACCACTTCCCAAGAACTAAGTGTACCACTGAAAATTTAAATTGCTACCATTCTTCCTAGTGCTGTTCTGGTTATAGGATTTATGTGTGCTCTGGTATATTATTTCCAAGTCTCATTTTCCTGTTTTTTAAAGAAATCTTTAGGCTCTGTTGTTGTTAGTTATTTTGCCCTGTCTTGACCTAGCTATCTGAGCAAAAGTCCATCCCGCCATAACCGACTTATCCCTCTTGTGTTCGTCCTTCCATCTTGCAGTTCAAAATGCATTTGTTAGCTAATGATGCCTTCTTCTATCTGAGCAGATTAATTGGTTTTTCTTCACTATTGCTGTGTTATGGGAGTTTGATGGTGTCTTTCCTGTCTGCCTTCTGTTCTCCTATCTGTTCCGTTCCAAATATGTGCATAGCTCTTCCTTGGCGGGAAGGGATTGTGGAACAAACTTTACTTTGGGAAAGCAGCAGCAGGACTGATTTATAAGCGAATATGGTTGCCACAAATGTGCCTGTCTATCTCTCACTTTAGCTGCAGCTGTTACTTCCTTGCAAAATGTGGAATCTAAAACTTTTTCCCTGTGATAGTCACATGAATATAATGAACGCTCAGATGCCCATGAGTAATCTGAGTCTGAACTCTCAAGCTCTCTGAATGAACAAAAAATTGCTTTCTTGTGCTGTTTGCATTTCTACTTGCTGAGCTGCTTGGCTCCTTTAGTTAGCTTGGAATAATTCCAAGGTGATCAGAACTATTCATCCACCATTTACACCAAGCACAGGTGACACATTCACAAGGTACAATCAGTTGTGCTCTCAGGGTCACTGCCGTCCATGCATCATGTCTAGATTTAATAACCCATCTTCTGTAAAGGAAGTACTTTTGGATCTGTGACTGGGAACAGAGAATTTGTGTTAGCGGCACAGTATTCCCAGGGGTATAATATACTGTGAGGTCAACATTCCTCTTATTATATACAGCCCATCTTTTCTCATTCCACACAGTTATCTAAAGTTTGACATCTCTTTCCCCCCATTTCTTTTCCTCTCTTACCCCCGTTCCTTTGTGTTGTCTTTCACAACATATTCTAAACTCTTGGATTAATTACAGGTGTCATAAAGCTACCTTTGCTTCCTTCTCATTCCTAGATCAACACTAACATGACTGGAACATGATATGATAGAGGTATATAAAATCATGAGTGATGTGGAGAAAGTGGATAAGGAAAAGTTATTTACTTATTCCCATAATACAAGAACTAGGGGTCATCAAATGAAATTAATGGGCAGCAGGTTTAAAACAAATACAAGGAAGTTCTTCTTCATGCAGCGCACAGTCAACTTGTGGAACTCCTTACCTGAGGAGGTTGTGAAGGTTAGGACTATAACAGCATTTAAAAGAGAACTGGATAAATTCATGGTGGGTAAGTCCATTAACGGCTATTAGCCAGGATGGGTAAGGAATGGTGTCCCTAGCCTCTGTTTGTCAGAGGATGGAGATGGATGGCAGGAGAGAGATCACTTGATCATTGCCTGTTGGTCCACTCCCTCTGGGGCACCTGGCATTGGCCACTGTCGGTAGACAGGATACTGGGCTAGATGGACCTTTGGTCTGACCCGGTACGGCCATTCTTATGTTCTTATGAACAGAGAATTGCCCACGTGAGTTTTCTTATTGTACATTATATATCTAGTCTCCTACTTGGACTGGACATTTTACACAGTGAGCTGGTTTCCGATATCTCTGGGCATTTTACAGCTCTATGAATGGACTTGCACGGGGGTAAAAGTGGTGTCAGAGAGATCGGAAACCAGCTCATTGTGTTTTCAAACGTTGGTTCAGTGAAGGCTCTTTCTTAAGAGAACAAAGTCTTTGGAATCTTTCGCCATCAATTGCACTTTTTGTGTTCTGTAGGCGGATGGTGGAAGCATTGAAAGAGAATGTACAAAGTGATGAGCATCCTATGAAGGGATGTAAAAAGTACCAGCGCTTTTCTGCAACAAAAAGGAAAATAACCAACAATACAGCAATTCATGTGAACATGGACAAAGAGCAGAGAGTGCATGTGTAACGTAACAGTGAAGCAATTTGCCTGAGTCTCACTTTCTTTGACTGTGGAATACAGAGGATATTATTTATAAGGCCTAAATTAGTCTTTAGAAGCAAGTCTCCAGTAGGTAACAGTATCTGGGTGTTAAGAATAATTTTAAAATGCAAGAAGGAGAAGCATTACCTGCCATGCATGAAGAAACCCAGAGACTTGCAGCTCATCTTATTACTGCCAGATTCAGTGATTTCTAATGAAATCAGGCACTAGACACGAGGACTGTGTTAGCCACTGCATCCTTCCCTAAGTGACACAGCCCTGCTTTTTCTACAGAAGTTGGAAACAGCTAGATACCTGCATTGTTAGAAAACTCAAAGCTGCATGTTCACTGGCCTTGTACTTCATTTGTTTGTATTGCCAGGTGCTATTTAAAGATTGTGATCTTTACTTACAATAGGGCGCCAAGATGAAGACCCTTTGCGACATATCTGGTATGATTATGCTGCAAGGGGAAAATGTTACCAAAGAGCACAAAGGAATGGCAGTTTTAGCAATAAGATTAACTCTTCGCTCAATGGTATTGCAAGGCAAAAAGAAAAAAAAAGGCAGAAAAGTCTGAAAGTTGTTTTGGTTTGGAGATTTAGGATGAGGTTCAAAGGAAACCGAGCTTTACCTAGTATTGTACTAGACATAGTCAACCTGGATTATCGTCCTGGGTAACTTCAGCATCCCTGGGAATGATGAGAATGATGACTCTTCTTGATTAGCTCCAGATTTCCATGGTCACTCAATCCCACCTGGTCTCTGGCTCAACACTGAATTGGAGGTGAAGGGGTGAAAAGTGCACACAAAAGATGGACCATTGGTCCCTCCAGTTTCAGGTTAGGGAGCCATGTCTGTTCCTTTGTGGTACAGGGCCTGTTTTTAGTGATCAAAGTATAACAATGGGTTGGGTTTCAGATGCCTCTGATAAAGAATCCTGTTGGCTGATGGGTCACACTTGTCAAGTTGAACACTCTCTGTTCATCTTTATTCCTTGAGTATCAATTGTTTGGTTGCTCAATGCACACGCCTCCCCTTCCTTACTGCTCTGATACCATGGCAATAAACATGGCATGGGAAGATGGCCAGCTGTTGCAATATGTGTGTAGAAGCTACACTGGGGAGGCGCAGCATCAGTTAGGATCTATGAGGAGGGCGGCAGTATAGGAGAAGGAAGCCCAGAAGTACCCTTGGTGAATGGAGAATGGCAAAAGCTCCCACTGGCAAAGGAGTTCTGAGAGGCACAGAGCGCTATTGGCACGCAGCATACAGGTTCTTGGAACTGGGGTGTAGACACGTGTACATTCGCGTCAGAGTGTCCATGCATACTTTCACTCCTGTTGGGTTCATTAGAAAGATTGTCATTAACTTCAGCAGGAGTTAGGTTCATTAATGACACAGTGGAAAAACTGAAAGAAAGAGCCTGCCCCATTATAGCACCTGCCTGAAAAAAAGGTCTGAGGTTTGGGGGAATCTATTGTTCAAGATTCCCTGTCTTTCCAAATGACCACAGTCCATTAGATCCAGTGGTACCATAAGAGAATGAATCTCCTGGAGAAACTGGTCAGATTCTGCCTCTCTATTAATCTATCTGCAGTATTTTGTACTGCCACCGTAGTATCTTGAGTGGCTTCTATGTAAAATAGATTGGCCATAGTGAAGTCCCTACTTCAGACTCTGGCTCCTCTTCCTTACTGGGTTATAGGACACTCTGGGTGAGGTAGGTGTTTTGGATAAATACCTACCCCAAGCTGGTGGGGGGGATAAAGCTGGAGAAAGAGAGACATGATTGATGTGGTGAATATTGTTTTGGTTATTATGGAAAAGCTTTATCAAAGAGGAGGTTTTTGAAGCGCTTCCTGAGGGTGGTCGGACTGGATGCATGTTATCTCCTAGGAAAGGTGCGGACCTGGATCCCCCAACTGAGAATGTTTTGTCCCTGGCTCTGGGCTTTGTGATTTGCAATGTCCCAAAGGAATGCAACTGTATTGGCTCTTTATTTACTGCTGTTAAATCTTCAGAAGCTAAAACAGATAATCTGACAGGTAAGAAGCCTCCACTGGAAAATAATTTAGATGTTGTTGACATTCAAAGAAAAAAACAATATTGTCAAAAAAATGTCCATGGATCCCTCAGTAAAGTTTGAAGCTCTAAAGTAACATTGCTCAGAAGATCTGGGAGCATCGAGAATGAGTCGAAGTAAAAGAATGTTAAAAGTTGTAGAAATTCCAATGGCTGCTAAGGGAAAACCTAAAAAAGAGGAAGGAGAAACTTCCTGAAGGTACAGCTGATGTAAGGAACTGCACACAAGAAACCGTTTGCTATGCACAACTAGACATTTTATTGGTTTTGCAACCTGCAAGAACTGTGCTACATATTCTTGAGCTCCATCTCCTGGCACCTTTTCTCAGGATGGAGTGATGTAAATCAAAGTGATTTAAGAAACTGTTTTTGGTACTAATTTAAATCAGCCAATGGGAAACCTGTAATTAATTTTTAATTGTGTTTTATATTTATTCTTCTTAGTTATTTTCGTAAAGAAAAGTTGATTCTCACTGGTTGGTAACCATTAAAATATTTTGATTACTAAATATGGCCTTTATGCTCCAATTGGTGGTTCTTTTAGCTAGCCAGAGGATACACAATATACCCATTTATATAAGGAATTATATAGCTTAATTTGTGTTTGTGCAGATTCTTAATTTTTACCTTTTTTATCATGTTAGAAAATGGTGAATAATGCATTTGTTGTTGGCTAGATGATTATTAGTTTTTTACTTTTTATTTGTGTCAAGCTCTGTTTGGATGAAAATTGGAATTTAGCATGTGCAAAACCATCATTTAAATTTTTAATTAATTAAATAAAACTACCTTAAATGTGATGGAGACATAAGGAAAAAAGTTTATCGAAACATAGTTTGCATTGAAAACTAACTGGTTTATTAAACAAAAGGCGTGTCTACACGATTCAGCAAAGCACATTTGAAGGGTTTGATTTATAATGTGTGGTAACGTGTTACGCTCTAACTGTCCCACTTAGATCCTGCTGGGGTTTCTCAAAAGGTACCTCGCTCATGCAGACAAGCATGATCTCTGTGGAGCAGTCAGATCACAACTCATTAGAGCACTTTACCGTTTTACCCCTCAAGTGTGTTTTTGCCAGCATCGTGGAGACATGCCGAAAAAATCTATAGTTAGTGAACAAAAGTGATTGTTTCCAGTCACCATGTCCTTCAGGATTTTAGAACTAGTAGAGTAGATCTCATACCTAGTTTTTTATTAATTGCTTCGAAGAGGAAAACAAGCTTTCCTGCTTTTTAACTCCCAGTTGGTTTCTTAATTTTGAATGAACTAGTCATGGAGCCGAACTAGTTTAATAAACTGAAATGAAGAAAATGCTCTTTCTGCACTTGCAGCAGAGGCTACTGCTGTCGAAAGGTGGTTGAGCACTTCAACGAACTCTAGTTTCGGGTGCTAAGCCAGTGACCTCCACCATTTCAGTGATTTGACATTCTTCGGCAACAAACAACTACTATTTAATATTAATTTTTAATGTAATTGAAATGATCTCACTAGATTATAGTAAGTGTAGGTCTTAATATGCGTTGTCATATTTTTAAACAGATTTAATTTTAAAAACAAAAATGTATTTAATTTAAATGAAAAACCCAATAGTTTTGATTTAAGAAAAACACATTGATTTTTTCCCACCCTGCCTTTTCCATTAACTAACTATATTTAGATAGATATAGTGCACTCCTGTAACAATAGCCTTTTGTGTTACTCTGAACATTCTCTGGTATCTGATACATCAAAGGAAAGAAGCGTGTAATCCATGGGAACAGAGAGACAATTTGGAGGCAGCTAGAAGTAGAAAGGAAATGTATAGCTAAGGACAAATTATTTCCTTTTTGCAAAGCTGAGCACCTAGTCCAACACTGTAGGAGGCAGAGGTGATTCATGTCTTTGAAAGAAGATTAAAAAATAATATTGGTGCCAACAGGTTTGTTTTTTACTCAGCAGAATTGACAGTAATCATTTAAATAGAGAAATAATTCATTATATGAGTTGAAGGGGGTGAAGATTTTACTGGAGTTGTATAAATTGCACAATGAGGACTTGACCCATGAGATTGAACCCTGGATGGGAGCTGGGGAGGAAATCATTCTCCCTTTCTAGATTTCTATGTGTACTAGATATTTGCTCCTCCTTTAGAAGCCTGGAAAATGTGAGCTGCTTTGCACTACCAAGCAAAATGAGTTGGGATTTGTATAAGGATTTGGAGCTGATTAAAGAAGAGGAGGGAAACGAGGACTAAAGAAAACATTTTGGGGCTCAATCCTTAGCCCTGTTCCAGCCGCTTTGTGCCACGCCCACACTGCCAGAAAGCCACTAGATTTCCCCAGTGGAGGGGAATCCATGGGTATCATCGGGTCAGTGTCATAGAACCAGTACCCCTTGTAGTCCCCTCATGTTGGGGGCATGCTGTGATTGTTGGCTGGGGTGTGGCCAGACTACATTGTTCTCCAGCAATCCCTGGCTTGCAAATGGCCACTTGGAGACATAGTTTCAACTGCGGCCTCTCCTATAAACTACTAACTTCCCTAGAGCTGCTTTAAATTCCACCTAGGGTCAAACCAACAACCAGCTGGCCCCAGGGTCTCAGACCAGCAAACACCCTCTGACCATTAGCTGCACCCAGCAGATCCTTGGCCCGTGTTTACTCCTGTCATTCTCCTAACTGTGGATTGATTCATCTCATAGGATTGATCTTGCATTTCTTTTGCATGCAAAAGCTTCAGTGATTTCAGTTGGCGTTAAATGCCGGCTCAGGACTTTCAATAAAAGGCCTTTGCAATAATTTTCAGTCATGGAGACAACATTATTCAGTTTGACTATCTACTGACTCAGGGAATTTAGATAATGCATTTTGGAATTTAAGAACTGAATAGCATAAGATCAATTGGTACTTGATTTATTGACATGTCATGTTAAACTACGTTAATTAGACAAGAGTAGCTTGTTCATGTCAAAACTGCTATACAAATATTGGGCCAAATTCATCCCTGCTATAAATCCAGTGATTTTAAGTGAAATCAGTTGCACTGAGGAAGAATTTGGTACATAATTTTAAGGAAAGAAGGTAATAACAGGAGTTTAGAGAATAAACTGGTGAAGAAACAACTTGTCCTCGGTGGGGTAGACAAAGATAGAGGGTGATATTTTCAAGGGTATCAACTACTAGGGGATTTAGATACACAACTCCCATTAATCTCGATTCTGAATCCTCTAGTCACCTCTGAAAATCTCAACCATAAACTTTTGTTGTGCTGGCAAGAAAATGGTCTGATGACCCATGTCTACCTCCAAGCTCACATTCTGCTCCCAGACCAGCAGGGGATAGGGGCATTACCCAGGCAACAAAAAACTCCAGGCCTCACGCTGAGCCCCTGCAGATCCCATTGATGTCACTGGGATTTTCATTTATAGTAAACCTAACCCATGGGCGTGCTGGTAAAAGACTGAACATTATTTCTTGGGCTCTGCTCACCTGACATGTCCCATGATGGGGTGAGTATCTGCCAACTCCACTGGCTACTCTTGCCTTCAGCAATCAATTGCAAATAAAACGTAATGCCAGCTAATAAAACATAACCCTGCCAGTTAATCAAACACACATGAGAAGTCTAGGATGAAGGTCAGGGTTGATGCTCTGAATCCCCTGACAGATAAGAGGGTTATTCTGTCTCTTATTGGGTATCTATCAGTGACTGTTGTCTCTGAACCTCAGTGGCTTTCTTGTTCCCGCAACAGTTCCGTCCGCAGAGTCCTCTTCATTCTCTGAGCAGGATCCTGTGATAGATGTCCCTGGTGGTTTAGTTGTCAGTGACTGGGTGGGCATGTTACATTTGTTAGCCTAGGAGAATTGTCAGTAGCCTTCTGGAAGTCCTCAAGAAACATATTGCCCGTGGCCCCCTGGGTTTTGATGAAATGACCCCCATTCCCTCTGTCGATCTGATGTCCTGGTATGTTTATGACATATGCCCTTAGTGCTGATGGTTGAGAGGATATGTTGGCAGGATCCCACCTGCTTTCTGTTTGCAGTCTGACAGCTTTGACGTATGTCTTGTGTTATAATTGACTGGCATATACTTCATTGTCTTTGGCTAAAGAAGCTGATTACATGCTGACACTAACTTTTTTTTTTTCAGGGGGAAGGGGTTATTTATGTGGAAATGAAATGAACCAGACATGGGTTTGCCAAATATTCTTATGCTTATTCTAAGCATCTTCATCATATTCAGCCGAGTGTTGCCATAGATTCAGTTTACTCAATCTTAATGGCTAAGTTTGCTCAATACACACCTGATGGCTGACTTGATTTCTCCTTAATTTTCCATGCCTACCAGCATAACACTTGGGCACTGCTGGCAATCTTGGGCGGATCATGGGGAGATCCTCAGATGGTTAAATCAACATAGCTCCATTGGTTTGACAGTTTAAATACATTAGAATACTACAAAGGTCCTATGAATAAATGCACAGTATTTACTATATTTCAGGCTGCGATTTCTCACGATGTCACATTTCCAAAATCTCAGACATGCTATTTTTAAATAATTAATTTGTAGTGTAGCCTGAAGGGGCATTGTCCGGGATTTATAAGCATCTGGCGTGTGAGCAGCTAAATGATTCAGCAGTGTGAGGATACAAAAGCTACACACTTGTCACTAGAAAAGTATTACAAAATAATGCTGGTTTACACCCCTTGAGGAGTACTGGAAATATATTATAGTCTGTTTCATTGTGTTCTCTGTTCCATTCCATTTGTCATGTACCTTCCACCAGCAGCATCAAGAAATTGAATTCCATTTCTGACTCATTTCTTTGCTGTTCCTATTTGTGTTTGTCAGTGCTCCGGCCACCTGCGAGAAACCACTCCAGCCTTAAGATCATTTCCTTTCTCATTCTCGTCCTGCCACCGCCTCCTCTCTCTCAGGTTATGTTGTGATGAAGCTGCAGGATCGTGTGTTAACGCAAACTAAAGAATAATTATAGTTAAAGCATAGGGGAGGTTTAAAATGCCAGAAAGTCAAATGGCAAAAGCAAAGACGTTCAGCGTTAGAGCATGTCTCATTGCAAGCCAGAGGAAGCTGCCTGTTGTCTTTGTTAAAATGCCAATGTTGATGCTGCACTGTTGTTATTTATTATTGACATAGGGATGGTGCTGTGAGTGATGCTTCACAGGCAAATAAAAAGAGACAGATTAGACAGAAGGCAAAACAGACATGGAGGATGTGGAAAGATAACCATAAATAAAAGAGGGGCAGGGGGGTGTGCAGTGGTGGGGCAAAATCTGGATGCATTGTAGATTTCTTGTCATTTCTTCAAATAACATTCATCAGGAGGTCGTCTCACAGGACCAGTGGCAGGTGGGAATGGATAGGACTTGGTGAGAGAAGGGAGAGTTATGAATAGTCAGAGTGTGATCATCTGGCACATGAGATCAAAGACCGGAACAAGGAATAATATTGTTGGTTGGTTTTAGTCCCACATTTCTGCACAGATTGGACACTTGTTCAAATGCGATGCTGTAAAAGGCTTCTGCAAACATTATTATTTATACTACAGTAGCACGTAGAGGCCTTGGGGAGAGCAGAGCCACGCTGGGCTATGTGCTGTACAAACCTAGCGAGAGACAGTCCCTGCCCCAAAGAGAGATGGTCTCTAAAGAGACAAGTCAGACAAAGGGTGGGAGAAAGGAAGGATCCTTGTCTCCATTTCACAGCGGGGGAGGTGGCAGAAGTTGATTTTTACTTTTTTATAATTTTGACGAATAACGTCAATGTTTATTATTAAGCATTTTAAAAAGATTTTTATCTATTTAAAAATGTCATCGTAGCAGGAAATTCTTGAGGGAGGGGCAGAGGAGCAGACAATAATTATTTAACCCTGGCATAACAACGTGTTTTATACACATTACGGTAGGAGTCTACTAAGTTCTTAAGCAGCATTTTTCTTTCGTTGTCCTTCTGTACATTTCTGTGATTATCAATGGAAATATTTTTTGTTGGTTTGTGTGTACGGTGAAATCAACATTGGCTGATATTGACCCAAACGATCAAATCCTTCCAAGCCTACAGGTGGGGAACCGATGCACAGAGAGTCTTACGGCCTGAACCTGAAAACAGTTAGGCTTACTGACGTGAGTAGTTCCATTAAAGCCAAAGGAGTTACTCACACAAGTAAAGTTATGTACATGCATAAATGATTGCAAGATTGGGGGTTTAGTGACTGGCCAAAATCACACAGGGAGTTTGTGCAGAGCTGGGAACAGAACCCACATGTCTCAAGTCCCAGTTCAAAGCCTTACTTATCGTCCTCTACAATCTGAGAGAATGCCTGGCATAACCAGGGCAATGATCTAGATGGACCACCACGTTTATTTCTGCGTAGACAGTAATGGCTACAGAAAGCAACAAAGAGTCCTGTGGCACCTTATAGACGTATAACAGACGTATTGGAGCATAAGCTTTCGTGGGTGAATACCCACTTGGTCAGACGCAACAGGTGCCACAGGACTCTTTGTTGCTTTTTACAGATCCAGACTAACACGGCTACCCCTCTGATAAATGGCTACAGAGTTATTGGTTCCCCCTTGCTCACTGGGTGAGAGTCACTGCTGTGCCTCTCAATCTATTTTTATCCACATCACATGGATCCTTCTAAAGTTGCATGGAAAACTCCCCTTGACTTTGAAATAACTTTGATCCCGTCTTTATGAATCAGAAAAGCTGTTACCGTTCTTGACAGCTCTCTGAAAACAAAACAAAAGGGCCTAATTCGCTAACAGAGTCTAGTGCGCAACTAAATTCTGCAGTGAGTCAGACTATTGATCAAGACAATTCAACTTGAAAATTAGTCATGCAGAAAGATTTTGTTAGCCTGTATGGAGTGGGCACGCTTTCCCTGAAAGGGGCCACGCAGCATGGTGACTTCTGCTGAAGAACAGTACAGTAGCTTCACGCATTTCAGACATGATGCTCCCAGAGGTTTTTTTTGTTTAAGGAAAGATCTCTTCCCTTGCCTGGTAGATGCGGGGAACGTGGTGCAAAGTATTTATTGATGTTCTAACATTATGAAAAGCCACTTCGCTCCATGCTGCGGAGCAAGGGGTAGTCTGTTTTGTAGTACACTCTGAGCATTGCAGAAACTTGTTCTACAGCCTCCGTTAGTTAGAAAGTGGGGGTGGGGGTGGGTGGGGTTAGGCCAACATCGTTGTTTTTAACCACACCATTTTGATTTAGAAACAAATGGCTTAAAATCAGGAAAAGAGCAGTAGAGGTAAAAATAAGAGCAGGAAGCAACTGTAAGCTGTGATAATGGGAGCTTATATAAAGGGGTTGTTTGACCCAGTGGGATCCTCACAAGTCGGACAGGCACATCTTGGTGTCATGGGTTGTGTTATGAAATCCAGGATGATGACTATTGTAGCATGTCGTGATTCCAGTAATGGAGCAGGGTCACATGGCCATTGCACTAGGAGCAAAGAATGCCGTGATTCACATGGGTGATTGTAATGGAGGGTAATTGGGAACCACAAGAGAGCGCCTCAGAAACAGGATGAAGTGTATCAGTCTCGGGCGGGTCAGTGCTCCTAAGGAGCGGCATTCTGGTATGTCATCAATACACATTGGCACTTAGTGTTGCGTCACAGAGGCAGGCTTCCTGAGACGCAGCCTCTGTCCATCTAGGCCTCGTCTAGAGAAAAGCCCTGGCCGGCTGTTTTTCAGGGTGGCATAGCAAGCAGGGGACGCTGCGACTGCACCTGTGCCGTGGGTACAGAAATGTGCACGCGACCCTGCCTTTTATCATCATCCACGTTCACCTTGAAACGGAGGGTGAATCCACGAAAATCTCTTCCTGAGCAATAGAGTTGAATGAGCATATACAGAAATATGGGGGTGATTGAAATATCAAGATTGACACACATGGTTCTCCAGCTGGGAATTCTGTTTTCTAATATAGGATCAGATGCTCTGCTGGTGTGCAGCAGAGTAGGTCCATCGGCTCCAATGGAACTAAGTTAATTTACACCTGCTGAGGGTCTGGCCCATGTTTGATTTGTCATCTGCAGTCCAGATGCCTGACTGCGTTATGGGCAGCTCAGCTAGTGATGGCTGTGGTTGAGCTTGCCTGACATTTCCCACAGCAGGATCCGGAGTTCAGTGGCTTGTAACTTTATCAAATGTAAACTGTTCACACAGAAATGTTCCATTCCAAGTTTGCCATTCTGCCTCAGACTGAATTTGTTTTGGCATAGTTGAGCTAAAATGGATCGACCATTTCTCAAAATGAGATTAGGGAAAATATATGTTTGCCCATGTTAAAAAATATTCTTACCGTTTTTTCCTATTGAAAGAATAGGGGGTGGCTGAATTAAGGTTGCACAGGCAACCTTAACTGTAGCATTTCCTTAACTTTTGAATATTTGACTTTGCAACCTTACTACTGTTCTTTTGAGTGTAATGTACTATATGTATTGTCAGAAAATGCATTGGGTTATTTTTGTTCATTTCCTTTGTATGAATCTCTAGTATAGAAAGCATTGACCAGGGTGCTGATGTAATTCACTATCCTAATGGAGAAGCCTAGCTAGATAGACTTTGTATCCATAGATAGATTGTGTATCTGTTAGCTGAACACACCCATCTCCATCCACTTGAAATGTCCACAGTTGTGGCACACTGACTTCCATTGAGATAAGTAGGGTAATGCAGCAAATGATTGATTGATGGCATTAAGGGACAATTCAAGGAACTGGTCCCATGTCAACAATAACATATATGATGTCACACTCAGCAGTAGGCCTTGGTGCCTGCCTCAGTCCACACACTGGCTTGGCTCTTCTTTGTCGTGTTCTGGCAACTCCAGACCTTGCATTATCAATTTATATTCCAGAAACGCCTAGGAACCCAAATCAGGTATCATGGCCCCATTGTGCTAAGCATTATAAAGAGAAATTAACAACAAAGAGAGTCCTCACCCCAGGAATCTTCTAAACCATGTGTCAGACAGGACAGAAAGAGGTGGCCAAAACAGACTGTGTGTGGAGGAAGAGGTTGCAAATAAACCGAGGCTAGCAGAACAGCAGAGGGTAAGCTCCCCATTTGTCTAGCCAATACCAATGCTATGCCCACCTCTAGTTTGTCTAAATACACCGTCCAGGTTCTTTTTCTTTTTCTTTTAATTAGAGTTTTTACCAAGCCTTCAAGTGCCAGCACCCAAAGAGTAATTATACACCAGCCCATTTACTCACCACTCCAAGGTGAGCATGTAAGTACTTATACCAACAGCAAAACGACAATACAGCTGCTGCTCACCTGTGAGAGCTTTAATTCTTTAATTAACAGCCAGGTGTGACTTCTTGCATGAATAAAGGTAGCAAGAGTATTCAGGTTCTTTTTTTGGAACCCCGTTATCCGTTACTGGTTGATGCAAACTTAAGTATCAGTGAAGTATTGAGCATTCTAATCTGCCATTAATGCAAAACCGCTCCTTCAAGCAGAATTTTTACCCTGAAAAGGGAGGAGTACCAGAAACTCCATGACATTCACTGGGGACTTCAGTATTGTTATCAATTTCTCATGGAAGGTGCCCAGACATTTTCTTGATAGATGTTAGTATAAAACCCTAAAATAGATCGATAGAAATATAGTACGTCTATATGGTCTGTGCAGTCAAGTTTCACAATTCCTGAAAAATACTTTGAACCCACAATTTCCAATGTTACTTATTATTTATTATTTGTATTACCTTAGCACTGAGGAGCTCGAGTCATGGACCAGGAGCCCATTGCGCTAGGCCCTGTACAAAAATAGAACAAAAAGACAGTCCCTGCCACAAAAAGCTGACAATTTAAGATAACACAAAACTTGGTTTAATTACAAAGGAAAAAGTTGCCTGCTCATCAGGGGCGGCTCTAGCTTTTTGGCCGCCCCAAGCACGGCAGGCAGGCTGCCTTCGGCGGCACGCCTGCGGGAGGTCCCCGGTCCCGCGGCTTCGGCGTACCCGCCGCCGAATCCGCGGGACCGGCGGACCTCCCGCAGGCGTGCCGCCGAAGGCAGCCCGACTGCCGTCCTCGCAGGGACCAGCAGGCCGCCCCCCCGCGGCTTCCCGCCCCAGGCACGCGCTTGGAGCGCTGGTGCCTGGAGCCGCCGCTGCTGCTCATTAATCTCCCATTTAGATGTAAGGGTTATACCATAACTACAGGTCCAGAAGACATTAACAATAAGTTTGGGTATTAGATTTACAAAACAAGAAACACATGCCGTTCAGTGTCTGCAGGATGTGCAAATCCCAGACTGGCTCAGTTGTGTTACCTACCAATCAGTTTGTTTGAACAATGTATAACACTTCTATGGCAAACTTTATTAATGGAAATATACCATCATGCCTTGAAAAGAAACTCTCTCCGAAAATCAATGAGATTGACCTTTTTTTCCAGTTTTAATTAACCCCTCTAAGGATCTTCTTTCATGATGGTGTATCGACCCCTTGCACTACTCATTTCAGACGCACGGATTTAGGCCAAAATGCGCACTTTGCGGCTAGAAAACATGATTAAGAATTTTATCCACTCTAGTCTAGCTGGCTTGGTTCCAAGAAGGTCTATGTCACACTGTTTCCAAAAGATATAGATATATTGTTCCTTTATTCAAAAGCATATATATATATGCTTTTGAATAAAGGAACAATACGCTAATACTATTTAAAGTATTCGGCTTTGGGCCAGAGTTTATAAACTGAGTCGAACTATTTTACTAGGGGAGTGCTTTGTTTTAATAATTTCCACAGTGTATAGGGACATAATCCTGGACTCACACTCTCTTGTATGCCATCTGCCTTCAATACAATGGCTGAGTGAGTGTAAAATCCAGAAGTCCCGGGTGAGATGATATTTAACTTTTATATTGTGCCATTGCCTAGCGTCTCTACCAGGTTTGTGTCCCGTTGTGCTGGGCACTGAACATGCATATGATAAATGATAACCCTTTCCCGAAAGGGCATGTCTCCGCTGTGACAAAAGACCCACTGCACAGCCATAACTGGCCTGGGTTAGCAACTCAGGCTCGTGGGACAGGGGCAGCGGGGCTATAAAATTGCAGGGATGTTTGGGCTCGGGCTGGAGCCTGGGCTCTGTGTGCCAGCTGCAGGTCTTATTGCAGTGTAGACCTGCCCAAAGAGATTACAGTCTAAGGACCTGATGTAAAACATGGATCTCAATAGAAAGGGTCCCATTGATTCCGTTTGGATCAGGCCCTTACATACAAGACCTAACCGCTAACTAAGACCAACAGGTAGTGGAGAGGGAGGATGTCATAATAATTTCAAAATAATAATGTGGACCCCTGATTATATCCTACTAAAATAATCCACTCAGATCCAGTCAGTGCTGATTCCTTCTTAAGGATGAATGTTGAAACGTACGGGCTCTCTCTAGCTGGTAGGGTGAATCGTGTTGCTAACAACATAATAGATTTTCACTCTTTACGACCAAGGTCGGCTTTTGTTACTTGAGGACTTAGTGTCTAGCAGTGTCTCACCATTGTGAATGTCAAATCCCTTTTTATCAGGAAGTTTATATCCTTTTCTTCAATCAGGAAAAAAACACACTGTTGTTGGAATGACAATGCTCTGTTTATTTAAGAGTGTGCTGTTGCCAAGAAGTCAAGGGTAGCTTCAAAACTATGCATTCAGCAATGAGAGTTGGGTCAAGACTCCGAGGAGCTACCATGGGTCTTGAAACTGTGAGGTGCTGAACATGTCATAGGATCATGCCCATTACTAAGATTTCAGATTTTCTGTGTCACAGTAACCGTACCCCTCTTAATCCCACTTACAATAAAAACACTCTAAAATGGAACCTCCTCTAGATGTCCTCTTGTGCACTGGTTTTTCTCTCTCTTTGGGTCCTGATACAGGAAAGCGTTTAAACGATCGTCTCTTTGGGGGCCCCAGTGCAATCAGCATGGCCCCTCATGTGCTTAAGTGGTTTGTTGGATCAGGGTGTTCGATTGTAGATTCCTTGGGCAAAGGATTAAGTCTTTTGTTGCTGTACAGCGCAGAGCACACTGTCAGCAATTAACAAATAATAAATGCATATGGATACTTGATTAGGAATGAGATCTCTTGCCTGTAACCCATCTAGAGCAAGACGAAGGAAGAGATATCTGCCTGTGGAAAAATACTTGTTATTAACCCTTCACATTTCCCTTATAGCTAAATCTCATTGTAAGTTGTGTATTGGCTACATTGAAATAAATTAGTTTTCAATTAAATGGAGTTATACTTAGCTACGTGAAATGGATATATGTTAACCTAAGGAACTTTCACAGTTGAGGTGGGTTTGAGTTCTCTCTACCTAGAAAATGTCTCATCCAGCTGGCTTAATATATAGCCTTTGACAGCTAACCTCCCTGCCACTTGCCTTCCTGGGGTGGAGGTGTTCCTAACAGAAAGTGGGGGTGCAAAAGGTGGGTGTCTGGCATCTTATAACCAATTGCTCTGGGCAGGTGGGGCTTGTTAACTGTGGTAGGCAGTCCACCTAGGAGAAGGGACTCTGATTTCAAACCAGCAATCTCAGGCCTGGCCAGACAATTTGTAAAAGGTATGCCAGTCACATATGCTATATTGGTCTTCGCCATCAGGGACTACATCAGTATAATGCCAGGGTATGCCTCAGAAGCGATGAGTGGTGGCTTTGCCTGATGGATGTAGAAAATGGGGAAAAAGCTGTTGCATTCTCGGTGCATGTAGCTAAAGAAGTGAGGCTAAGAACTGGCTTTCCTGAATGTGGGAACAGTGGCAGGAAATCAAGAGAAGCAGCTGAGATGTTGAAAAGAAGGAGTGCACATTGCTTGTACACTAGACACAAAATGGAGGGGGTTGAAATCCGTGAACATCGGTGAGGGTTACAAGATAATGTATCATGGTTCAGTAACCAGGAGGAATGCAGCAGGAGTAATCATAGCAGAAATATTGCAGGATAAGGTAGTGGACATCCCAAAGGAAGAGTGACCATCTGAGGAAAGTTAGAATAGCACTGAGTAGAGAACAAATATTTAATGATATATGTGGATATGTGACACAGGTTGGTTGTACAATTGAGGAGAAGGAGGAATTCCAGATAACACTGGACCAAGTGATATGAGAAATACAAGCTAAGAGTATCTGATTATTGGAGCAGATCTCAATGGACATGCGGGAGAACCCAGTGAGGGCTAGGGTGATTTCACAGAGGTCGAGGCTTTGTTACCAGACATAAGGCTGGTGAGGATATCTTATAGTTAGCCAGAGCCCATGGCCTGATTGTTGCCAATACATACTTTGTAAAGAGGGAGGAACACTTAATTACATACGAGAGCAGTGCCAGCAGATCCCAGGTGAATTACTTCTGGACAACAAGAAGAGATCTAAACACCTGAGTCTGTAAAGTCCTGGGACAGCAGCTTGTGGAGCAACATGCATTGCTTGTAATGGACTTTTGGGTGAGAAGGTTAGTGTCGGACAAAAGACAAAGAGGTGGAGGTTCATGGATAGGGAAGTTACTGTGAGATTTAAGGGTGAGGTTGGACAGTGACCAAACTGACCTTGATGACACCAATGAGGTTTGGGGGGGAAATATCCAGACATACAGACAAGGCACAAGATGCCTGTGGTCAAAAGAAAGGAGGGAAATTTCATGGCAAGGAGAGACGGTAGTGGAAGCAGTAAAGAAGAAGAGGGAGGAAAGGCATAAGGGGTGGCAGTAAACAAGAATAGTGAAAAGTTATGTGAAAAAACAAGCTGGTAAAGAAAAGGTTGAAAAGAGCAGTGGCGGAAGGTAAGAGTCAGGCATTTTAAGCCTTATATGCAGGACTACTAATGAAGGAAGGGGGAAACGGAATACATAGATTAGCTAAGATTAGGCAAAGAAGTACAAAGGACTTGGATCTGTGAAGTGTGTCAAAGGTGAAGATGGAAGAGTATGGGTGGAACATGGTGAAACCACTAGGAGTTGGCTGTCGTTTTATGAGAAATTGCTCAATGAAGAAAATGTGAAGAAACTGCCAAGGGAAGTATGCGCAAGCAACAACCTCACAAGACCTATCACCACGATGAAGACTCAGACAGCGTTCAAGATGATGAAACATGGGAAGGCAGTGGTACTGGACGGTGTACCAATTTAGGCATTTAAAGCAGTAGACCATAAGGGAGAGCTGATGATGTCGAACTTTTTTAACGTAATTCTCCATGCTGGAAAAATGCCTGATGAGTGCAGGAAGAGCACATTGTGTTAGGAACTGTAGTGTCTGCAACCAGACCTAGTGTCAGAGCTGGAGCTGGGGTCAGGAGTCAAGCCAAGAGTTAGACCCAGTTTCAGAGCAGGGAGTCAAGCCCAGGGCTGGAGCCAGAACTGGTAGACAATGGTCAAGAGTAGACCATAGGGGCAGGAGCTAGAGATGAGGCGAGGATCAGGCACAGACAGGAGCAGGCCAGGAACTGAAGGCAGGAAAAAGGAACAGGAGGGGAGTGGAGCAGGAACCAGGAATAGGGGTTGGATGCAGATTGCAGCACACAGGCAAGAGTGGGGTTTGGTGCAGCAGCGTCAGAGAGTCTGTGCAGTTGCTCAGAGAATCCACACACATCACTTCCTTGCTTCAGGAGCGGATGCGAGCCAATCAGATGATCACACCACTTGGGCATTTCTGATAGGACTTCCTGTGGGGCCTGAATTCCAGGATTGGTGAGGTGCTGCTTCATCTGTTTCCCTTGGTGTCAGACGAGGGAGTGTCAGAGACCCAGAGCCCTAACTCCCAGGTTCTAGACCCACTGAAACTGAGGACACCCACCCTCAGATCCTTACACATTAGTCCCTATTTTCAAGCATAAAGGAGATGTAGTAATTACTGACCCCTCCTCAAGATATTGAATCACACGAGGAAATAGCTGGAAAGAATGATTGAGAAAAGACTTCGGGAGGAGCCGGAGTGTCAAGAAAGCAACAACCAATTCAGACTTATGCCAAGAAGGTCAACAATGGATGCAGTGTTTGCAGCCCAAATAGTGCAGGGAAAATGCCAGGAGTTGCACTCAGTGTTTGTGGATTTAGAGAAGGCTTATAACAAAGTCTCCAGAAAATTGTTATGGTGGTTCCCATAGTCATGCAAGCTGCCAGAGGCATATGTTGATACTATCATGGACATGTATGAGGGTAGCACAACAGTAGTGAGGAGCAACGGTGGCTACAATGAGTCATTCAGTGTGAGGATAGGTCTACATCAAGGATCAGCCTTAAGCCCGTTCCTATTTGTGATTGTAATGGACACCCTGACACTGGAGACGCTTGAAGCATGCTTTTTGCCAATGACATGTTGTGCCATGAAGATACAAACAAACTGGAAGGGACCTAGAACTAAGGAGGTCTGCATTAGGAGAAAATGACTTACAAATCAGCCAACAAAGGACAGAATGCCGGAGATGTTTCATTGAGAGGGACAATGAGAAGCCTATAAAACTAGATGGTACAGAGTTAAAGTCCATGCAACAATTTAAATATCTCAGCTCAGTGTTGAGCCATGACTGGAATGTGAGTGTGCGGATGTTACAACCACATGAAGAGCACTTGCGTCAAGGGAGGGAATCAACGGAAATTCTCTGCAATAAGAACACGCTGAGGAAACTGAAGAGCAAAGTGTATGATGAGGCCAGCCACAATGTATGGATTGTAATGCTGGCCAATGAGGAAGAAAGAAGAACTACTTAACACTGCAGAATTGAGAATGCTCACATGGATACTGGAAAAGATGAGAGCTCTCAACTTTTCCAGTACAAGCTATCATGCAGGTACCCTCCATCCTGGGAAAAGCTGAAGGAGTATTGACTGAGATGGATGAGTCATGTGAGATGCTGAAGTAGGTCGGTGTCAGCTTGGAAGACACACCTGATGAGAATGCTTGGGGATGAAGAACAAGAGCTACTGACCCCGATTGATGTGGCAAGGCGAAGAAAAAGAATGTTGGATATATTTAAATTGCGATATATCATTCTTATAGTTAGGGTAAGCGCAGGTCATCCGTAAGCAGTGTTACTGTGACACAGAGATAACCCAACCATTCCTCTACAGTTAATTTGCATGCTGCAATTCTCATTGTTGAAATGAGTGAATGTATATAGGGGAACTGTACACATGCTAACATATTTCATTGATGGATTACTTGATTATTGTTTACTCAGACAGAGAGAAAATTGGGTTGGCTCTGTGCTTCTTAGTGTACATGCATCTGAGTAGCTTGTGATTTCCACATTGTTTCATATAGGTGTTTAATGATCCATCTTCTCTTAAATTGCACATAGAAAGCTTAACTGTAGCGAAGACATTTTATTATTTAATACTTGTGTGGTAAATGATACATATGATAATAGAAAACATTTATGTAAATATATCTGTTGTTTTTATGGTATACATTCATTTAATTATGATAGCTTAAATTAAATGAAGCTAAAGATATTAACTTGTCACGTCTTCTTATATTTGTGTCTGCTTTAAGCAACACCAAAATTGGTTTGCAAAAGAAAAATTAATAGATGGAATCCTGAAGGTAGCAACTTGACAGTGCCTTTAAAAATAGGAATCCACCCTCCCACTGCCCTCCAAGAAGATTATCTGGTAAACACAATTCCCAAGTGGCACAATTGCTTCTTTTATAGTGGCTTACCTTAAACCCATCATGTTGAGAACCCAGAGAATATTCCATACACTGTGAGACTGGAACAGCCACTAGTACAGACTCACGCAGGGTCCCACTGGGGTTATGGTCCCCAGAGGAGAATCAGGGCCTGGGTTGGGAAGTGAACCTGGCAGTGATGGCGTACACCCTTCTCCTGTTGTAAGAAAGGTGCAGCGCTGTTGCCATCTCAGATATTCTGATGGGTCCTCTGGGTGAAGACGATAGGCTGAAGGACATCAGTCCATGGAGAGCAGGTTCTCAAGGGAATTTCAGGGAAAGATCTGTTTGTCAGTGGATCAGCTCAGGGCTCTGGAACCTTTTCTCAGCTGAGAGAATTTGCTCGGCTATTTCCTCCTGTTGGCAGGATACCTGTCAATATTAGGTGGATGGGGGTAACAGGCAGGGATTCTATTTCAGGCTCTGCCACTGACCTGTCATGTGACCATGGGCAAGTCCCGTCACCTCCCTGATGCTTCAGTTTCTTCGTTTGTGTGATGGGGCTGATGATATTGATTCTCTCTTGGCAAAGCACTTTGATATCCCAGGCTGAAAAGCGCAATGTAAGCGCCAAGTAGACCGACATGTTTCTAATGAATCATTGTCTGCATGCTGAGGATGTTGTAGATATTGTGGATCTGGAAGAAAAGGAAAATGCAGACAATCCAATAACAAGATAGAAACCAAATACTCTTCCTTCCCTTAACATACATCCCTCACCCTCCAAAAAGGGAAAAATACTTTTAAAGGACCAAAACAACTGATCCAAAAAAAGTATCATCCATGAGAACAGGCTAGGCAAAATATTAATTCCTCCACAATGCACTACTACACACTGAGGCTGAGGGAACTGGGATTGTTTAGTCTGCAGAAGAGAAGAATGAGGGGGGATTTGATAGCTGCTTTCAACTACCTGAAAGGGGGTTCCAAAGAGGATGGATCTAGACTGTTCTCAGTGGTACCAGATGACAGAACAAGGAGCAATGGTCTCAAGTTGCAGTGGGGAAGGTTTAGGTTGGATATTAGGAAACACTTTTTCGCTAGGAGGGCGGTGAAGCACTGGAATGGGTTACCTAGGAAGGTGGTGGAATCTCCTTCCTTAGAGGTTTTTAAGGTCAGGCTTGACAAAGCCCTGGCTGGGATGATTTAGTTGGTGTTGGTCCTGCTTTGAGCAGGGGGTTGGACTAGATGGCCTCCTGAGGTCCCTTCGAACCCTGATATTCTATGATTGTATGATTGTATGACTGGCCACCTTAAAAACTTGTTAATTGCCTAGGCTACTTAAGTAGCATGACCTTTGCTGTTGTTATGAATCATCTTTATTATGGCAAGGCCAAACAAGAGTGAGGCCCCGTTGCGCTAGTCACCGTAGAAACACCGAGTACAAGATAGGCCCTGTCCTGAAGAGCTTACAGGCTTTGTATTTGCGGAATTCCCCACCGTGAAGTGTTTTCTGTAGCGACAGAATGAATGTCAACGTTATTTTTGTCAGTCACCCAGGTGACACAACCACGTTTGTTCCATGGAGATGAAGAGGAATAATCAAAATCGTGATTAAAACAATTTAAGACAAGATTTACTGAGACTTAAACAATGGAGTCATTCAAGAAAAGCTAATGAGATCGCATCCTGGGGAAATGGAGTATTAGGCAGAGGGTGAGCCTTGGGCTGGCATCTCTCCGCCTCCACCCCTCATGTTCTTTATTCTTCTGAATGGGAACGGCACAGCTGATGGATATAAGGATTGGGCCAACTTCACAGTGGAGTAGGCCAAAGATGCCAGTTCAGACTGTCCCTCCCCCCACGATCTGTGCCCAGAGAGGAGCCCTTTTGGCTGCCTTCCCAGCACTATTCCACCAGGCCGCTGAGAGAAGGGGTGGGCCCAGGGGCACAGTAGGCCGAGCGGGGCTGATGCACCGCAGAGATGCAGCACCTCAGGGGAACTTGGAGAGGTATTGGCAGTGCAGCGCAGTGGGGATCCACTGATTGCACAACTCCATAGGAGGGCAGTCTACTCCTTAGGCCAGTTTGCCTCTCCCTCCTTCTCCACCCCTTGTAGGGGAATGTGCACCCCTGGGACAGGTGAAGAGAGCAGTCCCTGTGTTCCCGGAAGCACTGGGAGTTTTGTGACTGTGTGGAGGGTGCTTGTTGTGCTCTCCAAACTCTGCACATCGGGCCAGTCACAATCTGGCTCTTAATTAGTCACAAGTAGGCGTGGAAATCAACCAGCATCTGTGGTGCCTGGGGAAAGCTCGCACCTATGTCTCCATCCTTGTTTCAGACCGTCTGGCTAATAGACTGGAAAATGCAGCAGCGCATTGATTTGTACAGGAAGATTATCTTTGCAACCAGTTTTTAAGCAAAAGCTTAGATTCTGCATCCCTGAGCACAGCGGAGTACGTAGACAGACCCGACGCCCATGTAATCTCTGGATTTGGTTTGCCCCTAGTAAATTCAGAGGTGCATTTTTCTTGTTTCTTCCTAAATTAGATCTTACTCCAGAGAAAACAACAGACTAATGTAGCATATCAATACTACTCTCTTTGAACTCTCGTCTGTACAGATCAGATAAGGGAGAAGAAAGGGTATTTCTTTATTAGAAATAAAAATCTCAGGCTTGCAATATGGTTTCTCAATAAAACATGCGTCTGGCTTTTGAAAATGGCTGATTAATGACAGTAAGATGAAGGACTGGAATGTAGATCTAGAACCTAGATGACGTGGGTGATTCATAGATTCTAGGACTGGAAGGGACCTCGAGAGGTCATCGAGTCCAGCCCCCGGCCTTCATGGGGTGAAAGGGTTGGCATCAAGATTCAAGGCTGTTGACGATTGGAGGTGACTCTGTCATTACATCTCCATTCTATGCTCAGTGGGGGGAGGGATAGCCTACTAAACCCAGGGTTGTGAGTTCAATCCTTGAAGGGGCCATTTAGGGAGGGGGTAAAAAATTTGGGTATTGGTCCTGCTTTGAGCAGGGGGTTGGACTAGATGATCTCCTGAGGTCCCTTCCAACCCTAATATTCAATGACTCTGTGTAAAAGCAAATAAGGCTGTATGTAGTTTTGCATTACAAACATACTGGTGGGTAAATGAAAGAGTCTATTTGTCATTCATAGCAGGATTGAGTTTTCCCTGCTTATTTAAGTCTCTTGTCTTTCTGCAGCATTAACTAATGCATGTGCTAATGCATGAATTTGCTGAAGCTCCAGACAGCATGAAAAAGGACACGCTCAATGAAAATCTTATCAGTCATTATTAGAGTTTGCCAATGTGGGAAACAAAGTGATCATCACAGGTATTGCTAGTTATAATATACCTGCTGGCAGGCTCCCAAAAGTCAGATTGCAATCTGAGCCACTTCCTCGGTAGGTAGAAATTCAGTGGGTTGTGGGACTGATTCGTCCTTGCTTTGCACCTTACTGAGATATTTACATCAGTGTGAAGTCGGCATAAACCTCTGCCCTTCTGATTCGGAGGAGTTCTCACACTCACTTTCAGCCTGCGCAAATGACAGCTCAGGGTGCACGTCCTTGGAGAATCGGGCCCAATATTTTTCCCTTGGTCCAAACGAAATACGGACTTCTAAAATAGATATGAAAAAACTCTAGGAGATGACCAAAAACGTACCCTCTAAACAAGATGGGAGAGGCAGTGTGGCCTAATTCCAGAGCACTGGAGTAGGAGTCTGGAGACCTCATTCTTTTCCAGCTCTGCCAGTGGCCTGCTGGGTGATCTTAGAATCATAGAATATCAGGGTTGGAAGGGACCTCAGGAGGTCATTTAGTCCAACCCCCTGCTCGAAGCAGGACCAACCCCCAACTAAATGATCTGGGCATGTCACTTCACTTTCCTGTGCCTCAGTTTGCCCTGCTGTAAAATGGGGATAATGATACTGAGCTCTTCAGTGAACCACTTTGATATCTAATCATGAAAAAGTGCTCTGTAAGAGCTAGGTATTCTATGAATGTGTTGACTACTAGTCTATTTATCTTAGTGCGATTGTCAAATGAGGCTATAGTTATGCCTCACTCTTCAAGCTGATATTTCAAGAGACACTCCACGGATTGCTTTTGTTCTCAATTGCCTTTTCTCTTGTCCAACTTTAGAAAACTGGCCCCAGCTCTGACTTCAGTCCAGTGTTCTGAAATATTATTTCACCTATTTCTAAAGCACCTATTACCATAGTATCCAGGCACTTTTACATATGCTGTGATATTTGTCTAGCACATGCAATGCCCCCTAGTGGTAATATAGTTCTCTCAGGCTCTACAGCTTCATCTCAGATGTCAAAATGGAGTTGGTGGGAGCAGAAAGGGGAGAGAGAAAACTTCTAATTAAAAATCGATATGTTTATACTGTATGCAGGCCACCCAAACTCTATACATGTACGCGGTGGTACATCTCCCGTGCTGTGATGGAATGTGTACACGTGTGTATATGTAACACTTCTGTTCCTAATGCATAGCAAAGGCTTCCCTGTCACTAGAAAGAGATCTAGAGTCCAATTCATCAGTACATTACTCCAGTTTATATTTGCGTATGTCCACTGAAATGCTGTTACACGGGTGTAAAACTAGTGGTAAAAAAAAGGCTGTATTTTTAAAAAAAACATGGGCTCATCCCTGGGTAAAAAAATGGTTTATATTATAGGACAAAATATGTTCATCAACTCAAACTAATTTTGCAGAACCTCCAAACATAAAATAGTTCCTGAGGTTTATTTCTTGAATTCCAGAGGCTTCATCCATACCTCCTCGTTTCCTGCTTTTCTTACGCAGCTCAGTGTCCATTATACCACTGAGAATTACATATCAAAACAGCAGCTGGGTATACACACAGGTACTCCAATTGCAGTGCACCTCTAATATCTTACGCCTGCATTATCCAAGTGTAAAGCAACACTGATACTTTCCTAAAATACAAACCACTCCCCATAGCACTGTTCCTTTGCTTTCAGCACTTCTCAGGTTGGTTCTTCTGATCGACGGTGCTATTTTTTCAGGACTCCTGTTTTATTTCAAGAGAGATTTTCAGTGCAGAAGAGGTCATTGTAACTTTCAATCTCCTGTAGGTTTTGGAGGGACACTGATAAAGCCTCATGGGAGGTAGTGTCAGACGAAACCCTCTTTAAAAATTAAATACGTGGCCTTCCCATGGAGACAAAAAGAACTGAAAGGTCAACATCAACATTCCCATTCTCCTTTTGGCCTGTTGAGATTATGCTCACAAAAAAAGGCCGAGCTCTGTAATTTATTGCCTTCAGAAAATGCTGAGGATGCTTTGCTGCTCACAAAAAGTACGAGTTTAAAGATGAAACCCACAAAATTGCTGGCCTAGCAATTTAGCAAAGCGATGTTGGAGGGGAGGCCCCCCATGTCAAATCAAATCAAGACATCTTGTGAGTTCCTTTAGAAGATCGGCGTGTTGCCTAGTGGATTTTGTTTGGCGTGGTAAGACTTTCTTACTGTGAGTAAGATGAGTTGCAGGCAGGGGCGGCTCTATGTTTTTTGCCGCCCCAAGCACGGCAGTCAGGCGGCCTTTGGTGGCATGCCTGCGGGCGGTCCGCGGTCATGCGGATTCGGCGGCGTTTCTGCGGGTGATCTGCTGGTCCCGCGCCAATGGCGTACCCGCCTCCGAATTGCCGCCAAAACCGCGGGACCGGCGGACCTCCTGCAGGCATGCCACTGAAGGCCACCTGACTGCGCTGGTGCCTGGAGCCGCCCCTGGTTGCAGGGTCGCAGCGTAAAACTGCCTTGCTTAAATCTTTTGGAAAGGGTGATGGGCACAGGGAATCGGGGGAAAGATAATTGTGAAGGCAATGAGATCCCTGAGCCTACGAGCTCCTAAACCAGGCTTGTTCCCCTGGTGGAATTGGAGTCTGGTTTGTTCGGAGTGTTCCATTATGAAGATGTGCATTCCTTGATTTCCCCCCGGGTGCGTTGTCTGTCTTTTTCTCCTAAGGTGGTGAGGTGGGGAAGGTGAAAACCAAGAGAGTAATTTTCAGGACAGCCCTCATTGGATCAGTGAAAGCTACAAGCGCCCAGCACCTTTGGAAAAGCAGGCTGTTGTGTGGTTAACAATGTACACCGCCCAGACCTAATTCTTCTGCTGGCCTTGTACTCTTGTAGATTGAGAGATAACCTTTGGGCTAATTGCTGTGTAGGTTTTATGGCTACAGTTTTACTCTGCCCGAATGAGTAAAGTGAGTGGGGTGGTTTTCTCTGAAGACAACTGGGGAAGTTCCTATGTGTCTGCTCCATTGTACTAAACTGCGGTACCTGTACCGATCCCAAGTAAATAGGTTTGGCACAGGGGGTGTCAAGGCTGATTTCCCCACTCTGGCACTTCAAGTGCAGAAGGTGGGGCCCCGCAAGGATTTTACAAATTAATACTGGCCACTCCAGGCTTGTATTAAACTCCCAAGGTTACAGCTTCTCTCTGACCTTGGATGGGTAGATGCTGCCACTACCCAAGTGCAAAAAACCCTGTGAAACCAGAAAGGTGCAATTGGGAATTCCTTCCTGTGGGGTACCCTCAAGCCCTTTCACCCCCCCCCCCCCAAGGGAAGAGTTGAGAAATTAAAACAAAGGAAACCAGCTGTTGCCACCAGCTAATTAAACAACATGCACAAACCTCTTGGGACACTAACAATCCAATCCTGTTCTTAAGAAAGGTAAATTTTATTAAATACAAAAAAAGAGAAAATACATCTGGATCTTAGGCTTTTGCTAGATTTAAAAAACCCACTTACAAAAATTAAATATCAAGAATAACCTTCTTGAGGTCCAGCTTAAAGGTTACAAGCAAAACAAAAAGCATTTGGGTTTAGTACAGAGGAGTCCAGAAGCCAATAAGAAATAAACAGAAATAAACCTAATTGTGTGTTCCTAGACATTCCCTGATTTACTTACATATCTGATGTTTCAGATAAGCAATCTCTAGGTATGTTCTGATGGTTTTTCATACCTGGCTTTCAGCTTCTCACAGCATAACTGCTGCCCTGTTCCCCTCTTCCCCGGAGAACCACAACACACAGACAAAGGGAAGTTTTTTCCCAATTTTAAAAAGTTCTAGCTCTCCCATTGGCTCTTTTGGTGAGGTGCCCACTCCTTTCCTTTTACCTGTGGGCTTGTTAACCTTTTACAGGTAAAACAGGTAGAGAACAGACACCAAGAGGGATGCCATAGCCAACTGGTTGGCTGGGTGTCCACAAAAGGGAGCTACCCCTCCCCCCCCATTTATCACAGGGTGATTGCACATTGGAAGGGGAGATGAAATCTTTTCCCCTAGATTGATCTCGCGCTGCCCCTGCAAGGGGGTGGCTGGTGGGTGGCTCTACATAGCTGAGTATCCACCATCCCATGACCATGCCTCTGCCTGACCTTCATGCTAGGGTGCATGGGTCCGCTACAGATCCACAGTGCATGGGGATGCTCACCTCTTCATTGGATAACTAACATCCTGCCACTCCCGGTTATGTAATGGAACCTCACCTGGGAAGTACCCATTCCGTGGGGTGGAAGGATACGCCCCAGCAGCAGTAGAAAAACTTCCAGTCAGTTTAAGTGTGTAAGAATACTTTGACGCAGGTCTTGGAGATGAGAGAATAGCCAGAGCACAATAACGCTCCCTCCGAGCTCTCTTTCTCTATGCCGAGGCTGTGGGAGTGAGCAGCATAGAGACATAATGTCAGCGGTATTCCCCATGGCTGGCTCTGCCAGCTTAATGACCTCTTCACACTGCGGGAGCAGCATACCGGGGCCACGTCGCAAAGCACGCTCAGATCCTTAGCATGCAGTCATTACAATTAGCTTGTTTTGAGTTTGATTTGTTAGCCCCATGAGTGGCTTGAGATGGAAAACAGAAAAAGCACAAAGCCTGTGTCTCAACAGCACACTGGTGGCATTTAAGCTTTAAGTGCCGATTTGATTTGAATTGAGTTCCATGCTGTAAGATGTGTTTCTGTGACATAAATGGGCTAAGTGAATCTTTAAGGAAAGAAAATGAGAAATCGTTTGTGTTGGTGGTATTTAGGTTAAGGGACGGTCACCAGGGGAAAAGAAAGCTGCTGTTCTGGAGTTGCTGCCGCCTCATGGGAAAATGTTCTACCGAGGGGGGAAAAAAATCTGCTGGTGTAACCCACACATCTCCTGGGTGCGGTGCTCTGTCCTAGGTAGTGGTGCTGAGACCACTTAGAGAGAGATTAATGAGTCTGCTCTGCAGCCTTAGCTAACAGCCATGTGGCTTTTAGCTCATGCACTAAGCTCCAGGGGTCCCTGGATCAATCCCGCCTGCCGGCGACTGGGGTCTGTCGGTGTTACAAGTGGGGGGTCATCCAGGATTTCAACTGGGAAGTCGTTGACACTTGGGACATGCTTACTCAGCTAAGGGAAGTATGTAACCCACACATCTCCTGGGTGTGGTGTTCTGTCCTCTCCAGTGGCACCGAGACCACTTAGAGAGAGAGATAAAATGAGTCTGCTCTGCAGCCTTAGCTAACAGCCATATGGCTTTTAGCTCATGCGATAGAAGCTCTTGCACTAAACTCCAGAGATCCCAGTTCAATCCCGCCCACCAACGACCAGGGTCTGTTGGTGTTACACTGGCATACTGTGTGTTTCCTGTTTTTTTCTCTAGAAACATGGTCATTTTAAGAAAAACAGGAGTTGCTTAGTTCCGGTCCACTCATGCTACTTGGGTTGAGGGTGTCCATGTGTGTGGATCCATGAAGTCAGTTGTATGCACTCATGTGTATTTGCAGATTACAACAGGGACAGAGCAGAGAACCACATGTCTCCAGGCTACAAGCTGAGGTTGTGAACTTCTGCGGTGGCTAGCTGCGTTGGAGGCCATGTTAGACGTAGGAATGGAAGGCTTTCAGGCCACCCACTGCTTTGCCCACTGTCGGAGGAGCACATTGCCTTGCAGATTAACACATCGGGGGGGTTATGTATCTTTCTCCATTGCCATGGGACTTCTCTGCCATATGCACCCTCCTAAACTAGTCTACCTGCCCTCCAACATGGGACTGCCGCCCATGCTGGCAAACATTAGATTTTACTCTATGTTGGATGCTCTCCCACTAAGGGTGTAACTAGATAGCATTATGAGGAAACAAAGCATTTCTCATGGAAGACAGTTGCCAAAGCTGTATGAATACACACACACACATGATTGAAAAATAATTCTGGGAAAGTCATACAAATGAAACAGAGATAACTAGATAACAAAACGTAAGTGGAAAAAAAGAAACACTGCATACCAGCATTAGAGCAAATAATACACCAGGAGGAAAACGGTGAATGAATTCACCTTGGAAAGCCCCTTGGAAAGTGGGACATCATTCGATTTTGAGGTCATTGATCATTCGATTTGCCTTGTAAGAGAACAGAGTTATGAGCAGTTAAGCCAGAGCATCCATCTTTTCCCTGTCTTTTAAAAGCCTGTTGATGATGGGATGGGACGTTTTGTTAAAGCGCTACAGGACCCAGCTGCACATGCGCTGCAGTCCTGCACAGAAGAAGAGCTCCGTGGGGTGAGAGTTTAGACGCTGCCTAGGATGAAAGCATTTTTCCAGAACGGAGTTGCAAAGCTTTCCTACCACTGAAGGCACTGGCTTAGCAGCTTTCAAGTCTTTGCTCGTAGAATCCCCTGGATCAGAGTGCGGATTTAAAAGCTGTCCCATTTACCTGAAACCCCAAAGGTTCAAAGGCTTTCTGTGTCCCCCACAAGTCCTCCAGGTGAACTGTGGTCACTTTGCATTTAAACAGTCCCTCCCCTAACCCTTTGTTACAAAGGAGTGGATCCCATTGTCAAGCAATGCCAGACCTAGCACTTCTTTGAGACACCCATGAAGACCAACATCTAACAGGAGGGAGTGACAGGGTCACCATTCATCATGTTTCTGCTCATCCAGACGCCCTGCTGCTTAGCCTCATTTCCCCTTTGCTCACACTAAGCAGCAGAGCAGAACAAAGATCGTCATTTCCATCCTGCGGGAAATGCTGATATCTCAGCATATGTTTTTGTCCTTTATTGGGATGAAAAGTTAAAATATCAGTTTTTTGGTGGCACAAACTGTTCTGAAAAACTTCAATCTGAAAATGACGAAACAGTACATTTTAACATTTTTGATCGAAACAAAACATTTCAACATTCTGAAATAGAAATGCTTCATTTTGGTTTGTTGAAATGACCCATAACACTTTATTTCAAGTCAGTTGAACCAGGGCCGGCTCCAGGCACCAGCTTAACAAGCAGGTGCTTGGGGCGGCCAAGGGAGAGGGGCGGCACCTGCGGCAATTCGGGGGCGGCAGGTCCCTCACTCCCTCTAGGAGCGAAGGACCTGCCGCTGAACTGCCGCCGCCGATCGCGACTTTTTTTTTTTTTTGCTTGGGGCGGCAGAAATGCTTTTCCTATTGTGGCATACTGCATCATGGGAGTTGTAGTTTGGGAATCTGATGCCCTTATTCTCCCCTATGGGCCAGGCTCCCTAGCTGGTCTATATTTCCCATAATGTACTTACAATCATGTGACTCCCATTATGCTGCACGCAATTGCTCAGCAGGGAGAGTGCATTGCATCATGGGAAATGGAACCCAGTTAGGGAACCCAGTCCAGAAGGACGAATGTGGGCCTGAACTACAACTCCCATGAGGCAATGCTGCAAAATGAGGAAATGTAGTTTAACACTGAGTTGACTCGACATTTCAGCTCAGTTGAATAGGGTTACCATATTTCCACAATCAAAAAAGAGGACACTGGGGGGGGGGGAAGCCCCGCCCTAGCCCCGCCCCCATCCACTCCCTCCCGCTTCCCACCCCCTGACTGCCCCCCTCAGAACCCCAACCCCCCCTGCTTCTTGTCCCCTGACTGCCCCAACCCTTATCCACTCGCATGGGTGGCAGGGTTGTAGAAATTTTGGTGGTGCCCAGAAAAACCCCCCCCCACCTGCCTAAGGCTCTGGGAGGGGGGTCTGGGGTGCGGGTCCTGGGCTGGGGATTAGGGTGCAGGAGGGGTGCAGGGTGCAGGTTCTGGGATAGAGTTTGGGTGCTGGGTGCAGGCTCCGGGCTGGGGCAGAGGGTGGGTGTGCAGGAGGGGGTGAGGGGTGCAGGCTCTGGGATGGAGTTTGGGGGTGGGAGGCGGTGCAAAGGGAGGGGGTGCAGGCTTTGGGAGGGAGTTTGAGGGCAGGAGGGGGTGTGTGGGAAGGGGGGAGGGGGTTTGGGAGGGAGTTTGGGGATAGGAGGGGATGCAGGGGTGAGGGCTGTGGGTCTGAGGATGAGGGGTTCATGATGCAGGAGGGGGCTCAGGGATGGAGCAGAGGATTAGGGTGTGTGGGGATGAGGGCTGGGGCTGAGGGGTTTGGGATGTTGGAGAGGCTCAGGGCTAGGGTGGAAGGGCAGGGTAAGGGCAGCCTGTCTTCCCATTAGTAGATGGGGGACACTAGGACCCGGGGGCAGCAGACAAGGGAGAGGCAGGCGGGGCGGGGCCCACAGGGGGGGGACGCGAGGAGGGGGGGGTGGCAGGTGGAGGCCGGGGACCCATCCAACACTCCCCTGCTCCCTGACTGCCCCCCCCCGGACTCCCCTTGCCATTCTGTGTGTTACACAGGGCTGCAGACAGAGGGAGGGGGGAGCAGGGGAGGGCTCTGGCTCTGGCTGCTGGAGGCCAATGGGAGTGGGTCAATCGGCCAAGCCGCCCAATCAGCAGCCGCACTCTGCATGGAAGGGAGGGAGGGAGGCGAGGGAGAAAAAAACCCCGGACATTTTAACCTTGTTACCAATTCCTCCCGGACGGCTATTTAGAGATGCAAAAGCCGGACATGTCCGGGGAAATACGGACGGATGGTAACCCTACAGTTGAACAATTTGAAAGGTTCCAATTCTGGTCAAACCAACCCAAAACAAAATACTTGGTTTAGATTTTCATAACAGAACAGTAAAAAAAAAAATCTGCAAAATTTAATTTTCCTGTGGAAAATTTTGATTTTGCAGAAACAGAATAGTCTGTCAAAAACAATTTTGATGGACAATTCGTGACTGCTGGGGGTGAGTGGATTGAGCAGCACACACATGTGTTAGTACACTGCTTGGGATAGTACCGCCAAGCTAGGAGGACAAGTTTGTGACACCTTCTGGAAACTAAAGAGCTTCCTGAGTTTTGGCATACAAATCAGTACTCACTGGATATTTGACTTACTGGAGAGCAGAAGATTATCTTAATGCTGAAACACTGGATGCAGGACATTTCGTCCTATAGCCAACAAATAGCCTTGATCAAGGAATAGATACAATAACTCAACACCAAGAGCCATACTGGTATCTTACCAAGAACTCAAGGGCTGCAACTGATATGCCTATATATTTGCATAAATGCATATGGATTTTTGTATCCGTTTATATTCCCCCATGATACATTTAGAGTAAACAAACCACGTATGAATACATACAATATATTTTATTACCCTTAAAGCTGCATCGTCTGCTGCTGCTGCTTCCCTTTCTGCATTTCTTTTGTCTCTTTCTACCTGCCAATGCTCTTTTTTTCCTGCGTTTTCTTTCACTCTCCTTTACATTAGAACTGCCACTCTCACTTGTATTTGAAAGCATGCTCTTTGCCCAAAGGGCTTACAAACTAAGGCATCAATGCTACAGAGCTTTATACACATCCTAAACTTTAAGCTTGTGAGTCGTCCCACTAAAATGAAGCACATGTGTAAGTCTTTGCACTTGGTATTTTTATATAGATCAGAGCAAGGTAGACCTGATAAATAATGGATTATGTGAGAAAAGTCATGATCTGTGATCACAGGTAAAAAATAACAGGAGTACTTGTGGCACCTTAGAGACTAACAAATTTATTAGAGCATAAGCTTTCGTGGGCTACAACCCACTTCTTCGGATGCATATAGAGTGAACCATATATTGAGGAGATATAAATGGTAAAAAATGACTCCCTGAGTTTTCTGCAGTCTGACAGTAGCTTGTTCCCGTGATCTTCTCCAGATTCCTTCCCTGTATACGTAAATGACAACAAACCCTATAGCTCTTCTTGAAAGGTCTGTCTTGCATTTTCCAGACCTATCAGTATTGCCAACCGCAAGCACTCAAAAATCATAAGTCAGGGCCCCAAAATCATGAGATTTTGAAAATTAACACTTTTTAAAAATAGCTTTCTGATTTTTCAGCTGTTAGGGTTCACATTGTCAAATTTTTCTTCATGTGATTATCCACACAGATTCCCACTCACGGTATGCATGTGCCCCGTATGTGTGAGATCAGTCACATGCATTAAACTCATTAAGCTCCAAGAGTGGAATCTGCGTGGACAACACATCCTGAAGAACCACAGCTCCTGTAAAGTAACTGTTTTCTCACAGCGGTGTTGAATTACTGGGTAAAATTCAATGCCAGAAGCAAACAGAATCTGCAAATACATGGAATTATATTATAGTAGTGCTGGGCTTTTTATTTGTTTTTTTATATGCAGCATAATTAAGAAGCTGATTTAAAAAAATGTTGATAAGTAAAGAGAATTATGTAAGGTTTCTGTGATGCTCTCTTCTTTGCTTATTTTTGGCTTTTCTTAACATCTAATTTATCGCATCTGTGATCCTGCAGGGTGTTTAATGTGTCCCTGTGAAGTTAAATCAGGGCTGAACTTCATAAAACTTAATAATTACCAAATGTTTAAAAGTACATGTGTGGAATGATCAATTAACCGTGGCTTGAGTCGAGTAATTACAAAGTATTTCCTGGTCAGTAGCACAGCTACAAGCAGCATAGTTATTCTATGAGCAGCCTTAATCTAGTCTCCCTTTTCCTGATTTCATTTTAGTCCTTAATTATTTCTCTTCTCACTTCATTTCTGCCTTGCTTATAAACACACTAGCCTAAGTTTTCAAAAGGGGCTAGTGACTTTTGCCCAGCCTGAGATACTTTAAAAGGCCCGGACTTTCAGAGAGCAGTTTGCAAAGCCTTTTTGGAAATCAGGCCCCTTTAAGGTGTCCCAGGTTGGGCACCTAAAAATGGAGCCACCCAGGAGCACCAGTCATTTCTGAACATTTACACCAACGTTTCTTACAGCAGTTTTATAGTAATAATCTCTGGAAGCTTAACATATCTAAGATTATAAAGGGATATTGGGAAAGTCTTCTGAACAGTGACCCAACAAGGCAGCCATGATTTATGGCTTCTGCCTGGGAAACCTTCCTTATTCATATTCCATTTTCTATAGCTGGTGAGGGAAACCAGCTAAGCAAAGCTGGTTCTGTGAAAGGGAAGATGGGCAGCATGATGGTGTCACTGCAACACTTTGACGTCTGAGCTCTTCTCGGTGTGTCTAAAGGATGAAGGGGAAGGGGCAAAGGCCGGGACACACGCAAGGAGTTAGGTGTTGTGAGTTTGGAGCCTGGGTGCCCTATACAACCGGAGGGGTGTGTGCTAAGCCCTGACCCTCTCACATGATAGGTGCCTAAATCCAGGCTGCGGGGAGGCACCTATCTGTGGTAGCCGATTTCAGCTGTGAGCCCTCTTTGGAGTTAGGCACCTGTGCCTGTTTAGCAAGAAGCTGAGAGGGTGCTGCCCACCTTATAACTTTTAGCCCAGAGGGAAGAGCATTCACCTGGGAGGCAGGAGACCCAGGTTCAATTCCCCTGTGCCAGAGGGGAAGGAATAATTTGAACAGGGGTCTCCTAACTCTCTGGAGAATGAGCTAACCACTGAACTATGGGCTAGTTGGAAGTTCCCTGAGTCTCTCCTGTTGATGCTGTTCCACTGTGGCTAAATAGTGAAAGAAGGACTGGAACAGAGGGGCTGGACCCAGGGTCTCCCACCCTTCAAAGTGAGTTCCTAATCCCTGGGCTGCAGCGCCAGTCTCTCACTCTCTGTCTGGCTCAGTGACTAGTTAAGCATTTATCCTCGGTGGGACAGTCATGGGGTCAATTGAATCTGAGTCACCCACAGCCCCGGCCCAACTCCTCCGCCTCCAGCTGGATTTTGAACGGGAGCTGATCCGGTAGCCAGCCTCTGAGCACACCGACCAGATCAGGCCCCAGCCATGCAAGAGGCAGCTGAATGCCTATTGCCCCCTGATTTGTGACTCACGCTGGGGCTCAGGTGGGAGAGAGGTGTCCGGACTCCGAGAGTGAGGCAGCAGTTTCCATATTCAATGATCAGAGCATAGGCAGGAGAGTCAGAAGCTCCCTAGAAGTGGGGGGTCACTGGCGCCTGGCTGAACCATGGCCCACCCCTTCTTCAGCACCTACCCTCGAGGCCCCACCCCACTCTGCCTCTTCCCTCGAGGCCCCATGCCCGTTCCATCCCTTCTCCCGAGGCCCCACCCTCCCTCCACCTCAACCTCTTCCTCCGAGGCCCCGCCCCCACTCGCTCCTCTCCGCCCCCTCTCCTCCCATTGCACACCATTAAGGCAGGTTAAAAGTGATGTTGCCATGGCCCTCTGGCTCCCCCTGTTCTGGCATGCCGGGTGTAGGGAACCTTTACCCAAAAACTTAGGCGCTGAGTGAGTTTAGGTGCCTACAGGGTTCAGCAGGTGTTTTGTGCATTGCAGTGGTCCTGAAATGAGGTCTTAGGCACCTAAAACGGGGACTTAGGCTCCTGACGTCTTTTTTGCATCCACCCCAAAATGTTTAGGGCCTGTGCAGGCATTCTAGCATGGGACTTGCTTTAACTGTGCTAAGAATGGCTCTACTGCATTGTCTGCAAAGATTAATGCTACTCCATAAACTTCTGACACAGTTTGCTTTGCTCCCACCTCCTGAGATAGAAAAGCCCAAGCTGGCTTTGAATCTCTAGTCTCCTTCAGCTGCTGAGATGGAACAGCGCCATGGGGGCTCTGCTCGAAAGGTCGGTATCCACCTATGGCTGATGTTTTGGGGCAGGAAGGAGATTTAAAAAATACAGAGGACTCTAGAAATGTGGAGGTCGGCCAATTAAAATAAACTAAAGAATAATTACTGATTTGAGCCAGAATCTTGGAAATACAGCTGACTATAGTCAGAGTATCAATGGATGAGAAAAGCCAAAATGACAGCCCATTCTTTTTAAAATGACCGCATTAGTGTGCAGAAAGGCTCCCCTTATTCCCAGTGACTAGAATATATATTGCAAACTGCACATATGCATGTGTATCCAGTTATTATCACTGGTTATGTTTTTATTTTGGACTCAGCAAGCATCTTTGGGGAGATTGTAAATAATCTGATGATGTGTAATTATTATATTAGTATTGCAATAGTTAAAGCCTAGTGCCCAGCATTCGTCTAGCAAGCGCTGCTTTCTGCACAATGATTAGAATCTCAAAATGGGCTCGTCACAGAAGTTGGCAAGGTTCCTGGCTCTGAAGTTTTCCTTTTTATTCAAGGAGTGACCTGAGCCAGACGCAGATTTGACATCAAGCCATTACCAGAGACAGCTGCTTTAAATGCTACCTTTTCTTCAGGACTGAGTAGAGCTGGACTCACTGGTTGTTTCCAGAGCATAGGCATTAAATACAAATTTGGTGTCATTAAAGGCTATGTGAATTAAGTTGTCAGCGAATATTCCCTAAATCCAAACTAAGGTCCCAGCTAAAATACAGGAAGAGGACAGTGGTGTTTTGTGACTGAAATTAATTAGTGACTTTAGGGAGACGTATATTTTAGTTGTCTGAATCTAAAGGAAAAACTCAGAAGACAACCATCTTCTAATTCTTTTTATGACCTTCACTAGGCCTGTGCTACCTGTGTGCAGGGTGTATGTTAGGGTTA
The DNA here is from genome assembly GCF_028017835.1 of Emys orbicularis. NCBI lineage: Eukaryota > Metazoa > Chordata > Testudines > Emydidae > Emys > Emys orbicularis. The sequence continues at coordinate 5,408,559 of NC_088686.1, read as the reverse complement.
CCATATTGCAGTCCTGAAAAAAGAGGACACTCCAAGGGGCCCCGGCCCCGCCCCTTCCCCACCCCCGCCCCTGCCCCAACTCCGCCCCTTCCCTGCCCCGGCCCCGCCCCAACTCCTCCCCTTCCCCAAAGTCCCCGCCCAACTCCGTCCCCTCCCCTGAACGCTCCACCCCCTGCTCCTCCCCCTCCCCTGCTTCCCGCAAATCAAATGCTCGCAGGAAGCCTAAAACAGGCAGGCAGGCAGGCAGCAGGTAAGCTGGGGTGGCGGGGGGGGAGGGGGCACGAGGAGGCGTGGCCCAGTCCGGCCCCCCTGGCCAAGCGGCTCTCTCCAGCGGCCGGCCAAGAGGCTCTGGCCCCGGCCGCTCCAGCCCGGCTTGGCTCAGGCCCTGGGGCGCCGGCTCCAGTTCCGGCCGAGCGGCTCCGGCCCGGCCCCGGCCCAGGCCCCGGCCAAGCACCCCTGGCCCCAGCCCTAGCGACTCCAGCTCGGCTTGGGCCCCAGGGCACCGGCCCCGGCCCTGGCCGAGTGGCTCCGGCCAGCGGCCGAGCACCCCCAGCCCCGGTCACTCCGGCCCGGCTCGGCTCGGGCCCTGGTTCCGGCTGAGCGGCTCCAGCCCGGCCCCGGCCGCCGAGCACCCCCAGCCCCAGCAGCTCCGGCCCGGCTCGGCTCGGGCCCCGGTTCTGGCCTGTCCCCGGCCGAGCACCCCCAGCCCCGGTCCCAGCGGCAACGGCCCGGCTCGGCTTGGGCCCCGGTTCTGGCCCGGCCCCAGCCGAGCACCCCCAGCCCCGGTCCCAGCGGCTCCGGCCCGGCTCGGCTTGGGCCCCAGTTCTGGCCGAATGGCTCCAGGCGGCGGCGGCATCCGAGCTTGCAGCCGCCTCTTCGTGGGCTCCGGCGGCTGCTGCGCTGGGGAGAGCGCCGGGAGCCGGGAAAGTTGGAGCCCGGGGAGGAGGCGGTCCCCTTACCATGCCTCCCTATTTTCCCGGACATGTCCCGCTTTTTGGAAATTCCTCCCGGACGGGGATTTGAGGACCAAAAAGCCGGACATGTCTGGGAAAATCCGGATGTATGGTAACCCTAGTTTATGTATTTTGCCGCCCCAAGCACATCAGTCAGGCAGCCTTCGGCGGCATGCCTGCGGGAGGTCCGCTGTTCCCGTGCCTTCGGCGTACCTGCCGCCGAATTGCCACCGAAGCCGCGGGACCGGCGGACCTCCTGCAGGCATGCCGCCGAAGGCAGCCTGACTGCCACCCTCACGGCGACCGGCAGGCCGCCCCCCGCGGCTTGCCGTTCCAGGCACACGCTTGGTGCCCTGGTGCCTGGAGCCGCCCCTGCCTGTGTGTTTAAAAATTACCTCAGAAAAAAAAGAGACCTGTTTTTCCTAGGTACTGCTTATAATCTCAGCTATTCGAAATGAAATAAGTTCTGAGATAAGTGCCTTACAGGCCCCGTGGTGTGTCACAATGCATAAGTCTTCTCCTAGACCGTTATTGTACCTATAGAACAGAGCTAGAAACGGAGAAGGCGGTGTGTTGCTTTTCCTTACTTTTCCATCTGATGAACATGGAAAAATAGGTAGGGCCTTTTCCTCCCAACTGTGTGTTACTCACATGGGCGAGAGCAGTTTTATTCCTGTTTATCAGCTATTTAAAATAGCAAGAAGAACAAAAAGGAAGTTTTCTTGAAGCTTATACAATAACATAGACACAGTGAGGAGCCGGAAACTGGAACATGGAAGAAACTTTAGTGACATAATTTTTTGACAGATTTCAGAGTGGTAGCCATGTTAGTCTGTATCAGCAAAAAAAAAAAAAAAAAAACGAGGCGTACTTGTGGCACCTTAGAGACTAACAAATTTATTTGGGCATAAGCTTTTGTGGGCTAAAACCCAAATAAATTTGTTAGTCTCTAAGGTGCCACAAGTACTCCTCATAATTTTTTGAAAGACCTTGTACTCTCCTACCAGTCCACGTCTGTCTGGGAGAGGCTATGGGAACAGGGGACAACTCCTGACCATTGGCTTGGTCACCTACAGCTCTCCGTAGACTTATTCCTCTCAGGATTTAACCTTGTATTTTTGGAGGATTTTGTGGGAGCTGAGAGAGAAGAAACATAGGCACCATGTGCTTTGTCAGAGAGCTAGAGAATGACCGTCTCGCTGGGAGGGGAAGTGTGACATGGACGCAGAAGACATGGTTTCTATTCCTACCTATGTAAGAACCAGGTAGCATTAATATAAAATTTCCCAAACAATGCATCTTGGATCTTGTTAGGAACTGGAGGAGCAAGAACTCATGTGAATTTAATCCAGTTCTAGAGGACTACCTCTAAAGTCGGGAAATCAGAGTAGCTCTTCTGTTTTTCTGTGTCAATGTATCCCATGACTGACTTGGTCATAGTGACCTCATTTCCACAACATTGAAATGGGTGGCTTTTTATGCTAGTGGCACCTGTCTCTTCCCTGGGACCCCTTCTGGGATAGGGAAGCATTATTATCCCCCTTTTCCAGATGGGAAACTGAGGCATAGGGAAAATAAGTAACTTGCCAAAGGTCACACAGGAAGTCCATGGTAGAGCAGGGAATTAAGCTTAGGTCTCCAATTGCCTAGGCATGTGTGTAACACTGACGCACCCCAGTCGTTAGCAGGCGGGATTGAACCCAGGACTTCTAGAGCTTAGTGCATGAGCCTCTACTGCGTGAGCTAAAAGCCATATGGCCCAGAGCTAAGGCTGTAGAGCAGACTCGTTAATCTCTCTCTCTAAGTGGTCTCGGTGCCACAAGATGGGACAGAGCACCACACCCAGGAGGTGTGTGGGTTCCGTGGGCACTAACCACTGAGCCATCCGTCTTCACATTAAGCAGCGACACATTGTATCAGAAGCAAACATGCCATTAATAAATTGCAGGTTTTCGTTAATGCAATGGACAGTCTTCCATAGGTGAGGCTGCCTTACTCTCTTATGGAGCATGTGAGTGGTCGTGTTGATTTGGTTCAAAGAAACGTATCAGTGTTACTGTTAACTGAAAAATCTTGTTGGTGTTCCATTAGCGAAATGGGAGTCTGCAGAGTGTCTAGCGTTGCATCACTCCCCAGATAGGTGATGCTGGTATCTATTGCCCCACTTCCGCAGCTGGATCTGGATTCAGTTGCCTGGCCCCGGACACCCTGGAGAAATCTTCAGGTCTGACTATACTGCTGGTGGCGGCATGCAGTGTATGTTTGTGTACCTACACGCGGCAGTGAAAGGCTCAGGCAGGGGGAGGCAGCGGGACACGACACTGCTAAAAACAGCAGGTAGCCGGGGGAGGTGCTGCTTGGGCAAGTAGAGAGCTATGTAGGGCATGTACCCTAAGGGTGCAGGCACGTCAGCAGTGGCTCATTGTCTACTTCTCTTTATATCCATATGGGGGGGGGGGGGGTGGACCATGTCTGTACTCTACACATCAGTGCAAAGAGTGGGCAGTGTAGACGTGCCCTTACTGACGTCAGTCGGACTCTGAAAAGGCTGGTGTGAGAAGGTCCCAGTGCAGGAACGAGGTTCCTAGATGTGATGGAGCCAGCTTATAAATAGGGGTGGGGTAAAAATGTTTCGTTGGCATGAACGTGGGGTGGCTACATTACTCAGGAGCAGCAAAGCTAGAAGTGGATTGTGCAGGTCATTCCCAAACTAGTACATATAAAATCTCCCTCCGTCCTATCCCATTGTGGATTCTGTGTCGGCCACTTGTGTTACTGAAAACCTATTTTACAAAACCTTTTTAGCAAAAGAAAAAAATACTTTTATTGGGATTATTTTTTGTACCCCTCCACCTGTGAAGCCATGGGCTTTACTTACATGTTCCAGTAGCTGCAGGATCTATCTCACGGTTTTCTCTAGCGCTCGTCACCGCGGTATCTGAGCGGGCAGGGGTGGGATTCCCACACAAAGCTCCTTCCTAATTGTTTTGCTGGTGGGATCGAGCCCCCATGGCTCTCCCTTGCTGAGCGAATGGCAGGACCTGCCCCCAGACCTTGGCAATTCCTTGCGGCCTAGTAGCATCCTGCAGCTAAAACGATCCAAACTCAAGTCCAGCGGCTCTGTGCCCCTGGCAGGTGTCCCTCCCTATCCCCCACCCATGGCTGTGCCCAAACGTCTCCCAACTCCCTCCCCATGGTTAGAGCGAGAGCAAGGCATATCCACTGTAGACTTGTGTGTAAGGCCCACGGGCATGGGGATTGTATCAGAATCTCATTTTTCATTTACACACACACACACCCAGCATGAAAATGTGAGCTGAGTGGAACTGCCAAAGTGCTGTCTGCCTGGGTCTGTAGAGAGCCTGAAACAGTAGCTCTGAGAAGGATGAAGCACTGCCTACATCTCAGTGGTGTGTTTACTCCACTGCTCTGCGGGCCCCAGCAGTACCAGCCAGCGACCATTTCATGTGCAGAAGGATGAGGAGAATGCACCCACCCATTCAACTGCTCCCTGGCTTCTGGGGGAAAAGGGCCTCCTTATGACTGTCCCTGCCTCTCTGGGGAGGGGGGACCCCCTGCCATCACCACTGCAGGTGGTGAGGGTGAGGCTATAGCAGAGGCCTTCATGTATTCTAAGCCAACCCCAGCCATGGCTGCTTCTTAGGGTCCTCTTTCATGGGGGATGCCCGGTGTGGAGAGAGTTCCAGTGGAAAGGCAATATAGCCCTACACCCTATTACTTTTCCGGGGCCAAAGGAGTGGTGATGTTCTCCCTGAAGGCTTACTCTTATCCTCTGTAGATCAGCTGCTCCCTTCCCTCAGCCTACCCCCGCTCCTTCCCCCATGCAGAGCCTCACCCCATGGAGAATCATAAACGGGGTCCTAGGAAGGGCAAGGATGGTGCTGGGTTGCAACTAACCTCCCTTCCATGTGAGACAGGTGACATCTGTGAGGGGTAATTTAGCCCCATGAGTCCAACTCTACAGGGCTCAGAGGGGAGCTGTGACAAGCCTTGGAGAAAATAGACCTAAAATAGATTTTCTGTACATTAAAAGGTCTCAGGTTTAAGGTTCTGGTATCGTGTATGGGAAAGAGGAACTCTCCAGTTTCTAGACATGCAAAGGCCCTGAGCCAGATCCTCAGTGTGAGTCAATGTAGCTTCATGATAATAGGTATGGAGCTGGTCCCTGGATTTTAGCTGTGTAGTGAGATATAGGACATTAAATCAATCACTGGTCGAAGAGGGAATGTTACCCAGGCTGGGTCTGGGTCGGTGTAATTTTCGGGATGGAATTCCTCATTTTTGTGGGAGAAAGAAGGAAACATTTATCTGGTAGGTTCATTTAAAAATGGAGCTGCTTGAAACTGTCCAGCGCTTTGGAATGTTAAGATAAAACTTGGAGTGATGGCTTAGTGGGCAGAGGGCAGTTCAGACAGACAGAGGTCTCTGATAATTTTTCAGCAGTTGATCGCCTGACTCTGTATTTAATCACAATCCCTTGAGAAGACCTGCATTGTCACCTCAGTCCCTGGAAAAATCCTGGAGCAGGTCCTCAACGAATCAATTCTGAAGCACTTAGAGGAGAGGAAAGTGATCAGGAACAGTCAACGTGGATTCACCAAGGGCAAGTCATGCCTGACTAACCTAACTGCCTTCTATGATGAGATAACTGGCTCTATGGATGAGGGAAAAACAGTGGACGTGTTATTCCTTGACTTTAGCAAAGCTTTTGATACGGTCTCCCACAGTATTCTTGCCAGCAAGTTAAAGAAGTATGGGCTGGATGTATGGACTATAAGGTGGAGAGAAAACTAGCTGGATCGTTGTGCTCAGCAAGTAGTGATCAATGGCTCCATATCTAGTTGGCAGCCGGTATCAAGCGGAGTGCCCCAAGGGTTGGTCCTGGGGCTGGTTTTGTTCAAGATCTTCATTAATGATCTGGAGGATGGGATGGATTGCACCCTCAGCAAGTTCATGGATGACACTAAGCTGGGGGGAGAGGTAGATACGCTGGAGGGTAGGGATAGAATACAGATCAGAGGTGGGCAAACTACAGCTCGCGGGCCACATCCAGCCCACGGGACCCTCCTGCCCGGCCCCTGAGCTCCTGCCCCGGGAGGCTAGCCCCCGCCCCTCCCCTGTTGTTCCCCCTCCCCCGCAGCCTCAGCTCACTGCGCCGCCGACCTGATGCTCTGTGCTGCGCGGTGGCGTGGCTGGCTTTAGCCACTGGTGCTCCAGACAGCGTGGTAAGGGGGCAGGGAACAGGGGGGTTTAATGGGGGCAGGAGTTTCCAGGGGGCAGTCAGGAATGAAAGCAGGGGTTGGATGGGGTGGCGGGGGACAGTCAGGGGCAGGGGTTCTGGGGGCTGTCAGGGGACAGGGAACTGGACGGGTTGGATGGGACAGGAGTCCCAGGGGGCCATCAGGGGGCGAGAAGCAGGGTGGGTCGGATAGGGGGCGGGGGCCGGGCCACACCTGACTGTTTGGCCTTCCATACAATTTCGGAAACCTGATGTGGCCCTCAGGCCAAAAAGTTTGCCCGCCCCTGATACAGATAGACCTAGAGAAATTAGAGGATTGAGCCAAAAGAAATCTGATGAGGTTCAACAAGGACAAGTGCAGAGTCCTGCACTTAGGACAGAAGAATCCCATGCACTGCTACAGACTAGGGACCGAATGGCTAGGCAGCAGTTCTGCAGAAAAGGACCTAGGGGTGACAGTGGATGAGAAGCTGCATATTAGCTTGCTAACAGCATTTTGGGCTGTATAAGTAGGAGCATTGCCAGCAGATCGAGGGACGTGATCATTCCCCTCTATTCGACATTGGTGAGGCCTCATCTGGAGTACTTTGTCCAGTTTTGGGCCCCACACTACAAGAAGGATGTGGAAAAATTGGAAAGAGTCCAGCGGAGGGCAATGGAAATGATTAAGGGGCTAGAGCACATGACTTATGAGGAGAGGCTGAGGGAACTGGGATTATTTAGTCTGCAAAAGAGAAGAATGAGGGGGGATTTGATAGCTGCTTTCAACTACCTGAAAGGGGGTTCCAAAGAGGATGGATCTAGATTGTTCTCAGTGGTACCTGATGACAGAACAAGGAGTAATGGTCTCAAGTTGCAGTGAGGGAGGTTTAGGTTGGATATTAGGAAAAACTTTTTCACTAGGAGGGTGGTGAAGCACTGGAATAGGTTACTTAGGGAGGTGGTGGAATCTCCTTCTTATTGGTTTTTAAGGCCCGGCTTGACAAAGTCCTGGCTGGGATGATTTAATTGGAGATTGGCCCTGCTTTGAGCAGGGGGTTGGACTAGATGACCTCCTGAGGTCCCTTCCAACCCTGATATTCTATGATTCTATAATTGAACACTTATGGCTTCACAGTTCACAAGTTGTGCAGACATCCCAGATTTGTAAACAAAAGCGTTAATACACAACACCATCGGGTATTCTCTCTCTGCACATGAATGCATGTGCGCGCGCACACACACACACACACACACACACACACGTAATTATGCAGGAGTTCTATAACTGGATACTGTGAAAGCTGACTGCAAACTGTGACATAAATTACTTTTTCCCTCAAAACCAAAACTCTAAGATCATTAAAAATAGCAGGCTGAGAATTTTCTACAATTGCTAATTTACTGCAAGAAAGTATTACTAGTTGAAATCCCCAAAGGTTTTGTTTACTCTTCACCTTCTCACAAATGCTGATTAGAGAAAGAAGTTTTTCCTAATTTTCTGGAGAAAATCATTTTCCTTTGCTGATAATTTAATCCATGGATTAAATTTGACCCACTTCTCTCAGTGTCATTATCTCACCTCAGATATTTATAATCTAAAAGTCTCTTCTCTATTGTATTTATGCTCCAAGTGCTTGGAAGATTATGCATAATTATGTGACAAAGACACTTGGGATAGCGGACTCTAAAAAGATAATTGTTATCTGTCAAAGAGCTTTGTATTCCTTAAATCGAGAGAGGTGTTGATGCAACCCTCCCCCAAAGGAGCAGACTTCGACTGCTGAAAGTTCACTAGAGCTTTGGGTTGGTTCTGCTGTTTTGGTTGTTCACCTCATGTTGTAAAGTCCTTCAACACTAAGGACTGGGGATAGTGTCATTGTTTCATTTGCATTATTCTCCATTGGTCATGCAAAGCACACATTCCTTCACTGCACAATAAATTCTTAAAGCAGTAGACATTAAAAATAATCAGCATATAACCATCTTTCTATCCCTCTCAAGGCTTCATGAAATTTACAGACATGGTAGAACATTAGACTTTATAGACAACAAACCGTTTTATCCAATGTATGGGAAAACAATTCATGGAGAGAAGAAAAAAAGATAAAAATCTGCCTTGAATTCTGCTTATCAAATATTTGTGGTCAGAAGAAGTGTTGAAGGAATGAATACGATGAATACTTCCCCAATATATTATTTCCCTCTCCCCTACTACCATAATATTTTCAAAGATACTGGCTCCGAAAAAGAAACGTGGAGATTTTGCAAATTAGTTTAATGAAGATATTTTCCTTGTGAAATTAATAGATTTTAAGGCCAGGAGGGACTATCTGAGCTACAGCAAATAATTTAAAAATAATGTGCTAGCCAGCCATCAAACATATGGTCCCCAAGAAACTACAATTTCAGTAACACACGCAAACCAATGGCCCTTAAAACCATCATAAAGCACTCAAGACTTGATTGTCTAGGCTTCCATCCTGCCAAGGGTAGTTCTTTTGCAATATTCCCCTTATTTGATATTTGTAATTGCAGGGCATGCTGTGAAGTTTTTGCACTTAAAGTTTGATTGTAAGGGAGTTACAAATCAGTTCGGCTTTGTAGGCATTGTGTCCGGGCACAATTTTACTTCAGTTCATTTGCATTTTGTCCCATAGGATAAAATGTCACTATTTATATTGGTAATGAATTCAGAAAACAGTTTTGAAATACGACTTCTTCATGATGCATAGCTATTAGAAATGGTTTCGTTTGCTGGCTCTGTGTGTGTGTGTGTGTGTGTGTGTGTGTGTACAGTCTCAGTGTTATATATAAAATAGAGAGTGAGCTCATATTTGGGTGTGAATACAAAAATAAATCTATTTCTGAACCTCTGTTTACAGTAGCTCTGGTTTTTACAGGATTTGAATTCTTCAGAGCACAGAGATAAGATTTTGAAGAGCTTCTGAGAAGTCTTATGAATGGAATGCCTCCAAGCTACTAAAAGCAATACCAACTTAGCAAAATACTTACAGAGAATACAGGTCAGGCAGATCTCCCATTTATACTCTGGGATATAACTGGTCTGTCAGATATTTTTCATCGTTAGTGTGTCTTTGAACTTATGCTGATATCACCATGAGGAAAGCATTTGACGAGAAATGGACATTCACCGTGTGATGATCATCAACGTATTAAACTTTGCATGTCTAATATTTCACTATGGTTGCTCTGCTGCATTCGCCATTTGTAACTGTTTGACCAGGTTGTATTTTATTAACCTACATTCATTAGCTTGCTACACTGCATGTATTTCTGTGCACTCCTCCCCATATACATTAACTATTTCACTCTTCTTCAGTCATTTTCTCCATCACACAGCGTTTGTATCCTGCATAGTAGCTGCAGTTTCATTGTTATTCTGTATATCATGTTTTCTTACAAATTAGGGCCCAAATTTTCAAAAGCGTGGGCACCCAACTTCTGTCTGTGCAGCACTCAAAGTGTGCACAACCCCAACTAACGGATGGAACTCATTGGCAAAGTCTGTCATCTTCTGTAGTGGCTGGGCCACGTAGAAGATAACAGCCTACTGTTGCTACCAATTAATAGCATTGCTCCTTTAGCTTTACAGGTTTGTGCTGTGGAACCAAAATTCCTGCCTTTAATCCCTCCTGCCAACCTGTTAAAGTTATAACAAGGTCTTGTGGCTGGAAGTTGAAGCTAGACAAATTCAGAGTGGAAATAAAGCACAACGTTTTAACAGTGATGGTAACTAACCATTGGAACAACTTATCCCAAGGACTCTGGTTGATTCTTCATCACTGGACATTTTTAAATCACGATTGGATGTTTTTTTCTAAAAGATCTGCTCTAGTTCAAGCACAGCGATTGGTCTTGAAGCAGGGATTAATTCAGGAAAGTCCTATGGCCTGTGTTGTGCAGGGATTCAGACTAGATGACCACAAAGATCCCTTCTGGCTTTAAAATATATGAATCTATGAAACCCATTTGGGGTAGGTGGTTATCATATGGCACTGACTACACTGAAAAGCGAATACATACTTTTGTCTGCACACGTTTGAAAATTTGCATAAACCCATCTTAATGGACCATGTGCTCGCTGTGTTATTGCGTGACTTTCGTCGTACATGTTTTCTCATGTTTTCTGGGTAGGACTGGGCATTTTCTTCAAACTGCCTTTGAGCAAAATCAAGGGAGTGGATGTGTAGCATAAGGGCCAGGTGTCTGCATTCATTCTGTGATCAAAACAACCCTCTAATTAGTATTTTTCCTTTAAACGACAACATTGCTTTTTACTTTGCAAGCATTCCACTGACCTTTTCATAGTTCTCACTGAATAATCAGGACCATCCAGGAATTTGCCCTCTAATTGGTTGCTGTTGCATTTTAGAATGGATATCAAGGTTTATTTTAATGCATTTTATTAATTAAGTAAGTGCGATTTTTTTCCCTGTGGCTCATTGGCAGCAGCAAACGCACTGAGTCCCTCCTCACTTCCTCTGATAGGCAGGATGTCGTTCAATCAGCATTTAGGATTTTCCCGCTCTCTGGGGCTCCCTCCTTTGGCTTCTCTAGTTTGATGCCTGCCTCTCTCAGAATAACATGGAGGAAGGTGACCACTGTGGCTGCATCTTGCTGCCGTTTTGTCTCTCTGCCAGAAAAAGCTAAAGAAAGAAAACCCCAACACTGGGCCTCGTTCATATTGAGGATTACATGGTTTTTATGCACTGATTTAGGGAACCTTCCCTCCGCCCCTTAGAATCATGGAAGATTAGGATTGGAAGGGACCTCAGGAGGTCATCTAGTCCAACCCCCTGCTCAAAGCAGGACCAATCCCCAACTAAATCATCCCAGCCAGGGCTTTGTCAAGCCAGATCTTTAAAACCTCTAAGGATGGAGATTCCACCACCTCCCTAGGGAACCCATTCCAGTGCTTCACCACCCTCCTAGTGAAATAGTGTTTCCTAATATCCAACCTAGACCTCCCCCGCTGCAACTTGAGACCATTGCTTGAGACCACCTTGGTGGAGTCAATTTCTGGAGATGTAATGGACAAAAACAGCTGCTCAGTTTCGCTGCAGAGGAGAGAGACTCATCTATTCATCTGTACAAGCAGTGTGGTTTTGTGGCGTATGGAGCCACATTCCCATGGGAGGGTGGCCTAAATGAACAGGACAGCCTGAAACTCACAGGTGTGTGTGTGTGTGGGGGGCTAATCTTCTCAATTGGAGACTCGCTGGAGCAGCCAGGAAGGCATTTAACTACTAAGACCAGGGAGGATGCTTACGGAGGCAAATGCAGTACCAACACAGACTCAGCGTGTCACGAACAAACTGAATGGATGCGACAAAGAGAAGACAATACAAAGAGAAGAAATATTTGAAATGTTTTCATACAGGTGCTAGGAATGTGGGTGATTAGCGGAACTGGAAATCCTCATTCATCAGAATAAATTTGATATAATTGGCATTGCTGAAAGCTGGTGGGACAATCGGAATGATGGGAACATTAAAATCTGTAGTTATAGCCTGTTCAGAAAGGAGAAAGTGGGTAAAAGAGGTGTCTAGGGTGGGCACTCTACATTAAAAACACCCATTATCTGTTTTAGAATTACTGATAACTTAGCACACAGTGTCTTAAATGCATGTGGATCGATGTACTAGCTAACAAAGCCTAGGAGCGGGTACTGGATGGGGGGTGTTACAGACCATCAAATCAAACCAGAGAAAAGGATGACTTACTCCCTAAACACCTGTCTGTAATGTAGACAGAAAAATGTGGTGTTATTGGGGACTTCACTTTGGGAGACATATGCTGGAGGTCTCATGCAACCAGTAATAAAACATCATGAGAATTTCTAAAAATTAGAGATGATTTTTTAAAATACAAAAGGTATTGCATCCAGCACAAAATAATGGATAAAGAAGAATTAAAGGAGAGGAACATAATTAATGCCAGATAACATGGTTCTCTGTAAAATAGGTCTTGTCAAACAAACCTGATTTCATTCTTTCACGAGATTACAAATTTGGTTGATAACGGTAACTGTGTAGCTGTAATAAATTTAGACTTTTGTAAGGCATTTGGCTTAGTACTGCATGACCTTCTGATAAAAATAGCACTATGCAACATCTACAGAGGACATGTTAAATGGATTAAAAATGGCTAACTGATAGATCTCAAAAAGTAGTTGTCAGTGGGGAATCATTTTCAAATGCAGATGTTTCTAGTGGGGTTCTGCAGGGATCAGTACGAGGCCTGACATTATTCATCATTTTCATCAGTGATCTGAAAGGAAATGTAAAATCATTGCTGATAAAATCTGTGAGTGATACAAAGACTAGCAGAGTGATAAATGAGGAGGACAGGGCAGTCACACAGTGATTCGGTTTCCTTAATGAACTAGAGACATTCAAACAAAATGTGTTTTAATGCAGCCAAATGCAAAATGATACATCTAGGAACAAGGACTGCAGGGCATGCCTACAGAATGGGGGACTGTATCCTGGAAAGCAGACACTCTGGAAAGGAGATAGGGGTTGTCACGCTGTCTGGAGTGACTCACAGCTGTGAGTGCCTACCTCAGCATGGACTGTGAGAAATAGGGGAGATACCCCGAGCTGGTGGTATATTCTATAATTAGATTTCACCAAGCCAGGAACAAATGTGGATCACTATACCAGTCTTACCATAGAGTCACAGACAGTCCCCTTAGACTCTCCAGCCCATCTTGCCACTCAGACAAACTGAACTGGGTGATAAAAGGTGATTTAAACCTAAAATCACACCACAGCAGGTTTCTCCAGTTTCAAGAGACCAGCCACTTACATCAGACCAGTTTGTACTCCAGATCTTACACCAAAGACAACGCTGGAAGCCAAATCTACAGAAAACTAACCATAGGATTATTAGCTAAGAAAAGGAAATGGGAGTTACTGAGAGGTTAAAGCAGGCAAAATATATGCACAGGTGAATCACCGTTTGTAACTCCAACTGGTGGCAGTGATGTAATAAACTGCTAGTTTCCCAGAAGTCTTTCAAGGTATCCAGATTGTCTCTGGGGATCTCCACTTTGCATCTGGTACTTCCCTTAAGAGTCCAAACAGTCAGAGATACAGGATCTTTCTTTGAATCCATATTTATAGCTTCTTCTGACAGAAGACAAGCTGATAGTGTCTCTACCCACGTGGGCTTTTCCTGTGATGATGATGAGTGAGGAATGCACTTAGCCTTTGCATAAAATTTGAAATTAGCATTTTCTTTTAAAGTCCTTAAATTCTTCCTTAGCATTTCACAAGATTTCTTTGGTGGGTTATTTAGACACAGGGGTATACACAATGTAAATGTTTGCTATTACATTATAACAAGATAAGTGAAAACAATGCAAGTAACATTCCATTAGTTTTCATGAAGTTTAAACAGCTGAATACCCACTTAGTCATTTAACACTTTGATCTGTACTAACACACAAGTGAATGGGCCTGGGGTTCTGACCTGAGCTGGCATCTGGTTTGCCAGCCTCACAGGGGTAATAGTAGAGAAGCAACTGAACATGTGGTCCCAGGAGATCTTTGCATGTCTGAACGAGGGAGCAGGAGTAGGTGGGTGGTCTTACCTCTGTGTGCAATGTTGGTGAGACCAATACTGGCATACTGTGTCCAGTTCTGGTGTCCACATTTTAAAAAGAAGTTTGAAAAATTAGAGACAGTGCAGACAAAAGAGACAAAAAATTACATGAGGGCTGGAGAAAATACTTTAGAGTGAGAGATATAAAGAACTCCATCTGTTTAGTGTATCACTGAGAAGTGAATTGATTACAGTGTCTAAAGACCTTCACAGGGAGAAAATACCAGGTACTAAAGGGCTCTTCAACTGAGCAGAGAAAGGCATTACAAGAGCCACTGGCTGGACCCTGCAGCCAGACAAGGTCAAGTTAGAAAGAAGGCACACGTATTTAACAGTTGGAACAAACGACAGAGGGAAATGGTAGATTTGCCTGCTCGTGATGTCTACACATCAAGACTGGATGCCTCTCTGCAATATCTGCTTTAGTCAAACACAAGTTACTGGGCTCCACACAGGGGTAATTGAGTGAAACTGAATAACCTTTTATATACAGGAGGTCCGACTAGATGACCTAATGGTTCCTTTTGGCTTTAAAATCTAGTACTCTATACATTGACTTCAACTACTTCCCTCAGGGCTATGACTCAAGCATCTGGTCTTTACCGATGAATACAGTTCGCCCAGGTGAGTATTATGTTTGGACACTCAGTCCACAATTCATTTCCTTCAAAGCTCTCTGTGAGGCCTATGTCTTGCTTGTAACTGAAGAGGGTGAGTGCTCCTCGTGTGCGTGGAGCTGTGGTTTGCAGTGTGGGGAAGAAGGATGGAGATTGGGTCTAATTGGGGCTGGTCAGGATTAAACAGTGTGCTGTGATTGAGAGTGCCATATCAATCAAACAAAGAGCTTGTCTCACTCTAAAGAGTGGCTCTGTGGCCTAGGTATGGGCCCCTTAACTGTGAGAGGTTATAGGTTCACATCCCTAATATGCCTGTCTACATGGTGATACATCTATGGCTCATGTAATTTTCCTCAGATCTACAGGAGGTCGGACTAGATGATCAAATGGTCACTTCTGCTTTTAAAAATTGAACTTCAGGTAATTGTTGTGCCTTACAAAGTTTTTGCCTCTGAGGTGTGGCCTGAACAGCCTTGCCCAGGTGCTCAGTGATGATGTTAGAGGCTTTTGGATCCGTTTCCTTTCAGCCCTGCTGTCTTTCCATGGTCTGATTCATGGATAAAGCACATGGTTGGTTGTTTTTTTCTTCAGCTAAACCAGTTTGCTCCTTTGGCCAACAGCAAGCAAGGAGAGACCAGCAGCACCCATTCAGGACAGAAGACGAGTGTGGAGGGGGGGAAATAAATAAAACAGAGAAAGGGGACAATTTAGCAGTTATTGTTTCTTATTCATCTCAATAGTTTGCAGTACCCCATTTCTGCCACCCGGTAGTGCTGTGTGAAGCTAAAAAGCACCAGCTGGCCCAGGTCCACTTGATTGATTCCAAAATGGTGGCTCCTAGCCAGGAGCAGTACTGATGGCTTGTCTTGTGTTAGTAGATCCAGAAAACACCAGGCAGGCATTCCCCTAAGGTAAGAGAGTCCCTGGTCTCTTTGTGGTGGGTGGGTGAATGGGCGAACTCTTCTGCAGTGAGCATCCTGTAGCTGGTTTCAACTTTCTCCGTTAGATTTCAGCAGAAGTGTTTGGTATTAAAATACCCTTTGGGTTTACTACTCTTGCTCACCCAGGGGTGATTTTGCTCTGCCACAATTTCCATTATTCAATAACAGTTCCATTAGGAACATTAGGAGCTCGTACATATGGTAGTTAGTTCGTGCAAGTGCTCACTACTCAAAACAGGCCAGCAAGTTGTAATGCAAAATCCTAAGTGATGGGTGCATTGCAAATTGTAAATGCAGCAAAATAAGTTTGGATTCATTGGTCTGGAAATATCTGTGGTCAGCAGGCATTAACTAGGGGCAGTCTCAAGTCTACCTCTAGAGTTCAATCAAAGATCTTTTTGATTAACTTTAAAGAAATGCTTTTGAAACACGGTCTTTTCCCTAATATTTCCATTTTAAGGGTGTGTAAAATCAGATCTATAATGTTGATATCATTGTGATGCAATGCAGGGCTGTGTGATGAGCTGGATTGATCATGCACTTTTGGCAGACACTGTAATACAAATAGTAATGTGGGTCTAAAGAAGGCTCTTAGAAGTGGATTTCACGTTACCCAAGGAGTTGCTGTTTCTTCCCAGTTTGTCACAGGGTCTGCTCCTTAAATAACTTTCTATATTCTTCAAAAGAATTATGCAAGCGTGTTAATGAAGGAGCTGCTAAATATCTGTTTAATATACAGTAACTGAGGCCAGTTCTGGATCTGGTGATTCTGTCTAAGCTCAGCGAGTGGTCTGAAGAGATGGCATAACCAACCCCCTCCAGGTATATTCCAGTAGGTACTTTAGCTTCAGGGCAGTAATTTCCCCTCTTCATCTTTTAGTATGTTTTTGTATATAATCAGTGCCTTCTTTTCATCTCATAATGAACAGTGCCCTCTCCTGAGCACTCATCACCTTGTAATTGTCACTTTCTTATAGCTGTATTCTGACATGATTACTGCATTCACAGCTTTATTGTAGTAGTGACCATTTTATTAAGCTGATTTAGTGCTATTCATTATCATTCGATAAACCACTCATTAGCAGTCATTTTCCTTTGTTTCCCCACATAATTTTTACCAGTATCTTGAATCATAACCACAGAGAGTATTTCAATATGCAATTCTTACAGTGTCTTTCATCTTCATTCACTCAACACTCCAAACGAGCCCCACCTATTCCATTACATCATTGGAAATGGTTGGGTCTTTATTCCGCTGGCCACGATTTTCTCACTGTCACTTGTTTTACTGGCTCCTGCCCAGCACAGTCCCTGCACTGTAAAGATGGATAAGCAGCTGCCTCTCTAACCAACATCAATGACTTTCCTTAGAAGATCTCGGAGATAATTTGTCCATTGTAGGGACACAAAAGACAAGCCATTCCTTCCTTCCTCCACAGAGTCTGAATGTGTCATTTCCCTGCTGTGCATAGTACTTAGTGATCCAGTGAGTAACACAACACATGAATGGCTAATGGGCAACCCATAAAAACCAGGAATGTATAAGGAACCTTTACACTATCATGACTCTTTACTAATTGCCATCTAGATCATTAAAATGAAGAACTCAGGTCCAATCTTTGGGTTCAGCCAGGTGGCTATTGGGCCAGGGCTTGGGAAAGGGGGGCAAAGGTGGCTACGTTCTGTCATTGTGTTCTTCCACTCCCTGTGGCTACTGGGGCCATGGTGACCTTGAAGGATGAAATATGTGTAAATCTTTGCAGGATCAGGGCATATGTTTTCAAGGAAGTAACAAACCGGATTATAGATGATGATAAAAGTGCGCCAGTTTTATCCCCTGAATAAAACATTCTTGAGTGGGGTTTCTTAAAAATTAGCCTTGTCCTGAACTCAATAAGCCATTGTTGGCTTATGAAACATTACAGACCTAAGACCAAATGGGGGGAGGGATAGCTTAGTGGTTTGAGCATTGGCCTGCTAAACCCAGGGTTATAAATTCAATCCTTGAGGGGGCCATTTAGGGAACTGGGGTAAAAATCTGCCTGGGGATTGGTCCTGCTTTGAGCAGGGGGTTGGACTAGATGACCTCCTGAGGGTCCCTTCCAACCCTGATATTCTATGATTCTAAGACCCAGTTGTGCAAACACTTACTCATGGGCTTAATTTCAGAACTCGTGTAGTCCAATTGACTTCAGCTATTGTGGTGTTTACTTATCATCAGGATTCAAAGAAATAGATGGATTGTTTTTTCCTTAGCAAAATGAGCAGGAATTCTTGGCTGCAATTCAATGCATTAGTTACTGGAACATTGGGTGTACTAACTTTTTATTTCTTCTGTTGCTCTTCATCTGTGGGCAATACAGAGGTGTAATTAAAATAAATGGAAGAATATTAAAATTAAAGGTAGAGGTAGGGTAAATAGCTTTTTGACTTGTTTGAATCAAAATAGAGAGAGACCCTTTAAATACATGACCCAAAAAAGCTGGTGAAACAATCATAGAAAGAGAGACAGAGATAAACAAGTGTCGTGTCCGGAGTTCACAGTCATGCAGCAATTTAAAAGTGAATCCTTATGAAGAAAACATCGATTGAATTTAATGCAGATGATTCAGTGGGCTTTACAGAAATGTAATAGGGTCCCATAGTAAATATTCTTACAAACTTGTGTGGCGTAATAGATAAATCTTATAGCATGCATTTCAGGTATGAATTCAGTCATCTCCTGAAACAATGCACATGGGAGATGAATAAGCAATTAGGAAAAAGAAGTGTGAACTACAAGTAGACAAAAGCAGCAGTAAAAGCTCTTTTAGTTTATGGGAGTTGGGGGGGAAATCCATTTGTGTGGAGTGGCTCTGGCTCATTTTGTGCACAAGATAATTCTAAGCTCTTCTGACACATTGCTGTGAACACAGGCTGTTTGGGGGAACAGGAAAACACTCCCCATCCTGTGGTCTGTGTGTGGGCACCCGTGTGAAATGCCAGGAATCATGGGGTGTAAGCAGGGCCGGCTCTAGGATTTTTGCCGCCCCAAGCAGAAACAATTTTGGCTGCCCCCCCCATTTTTTTCTTACCCCACCCCCGGCCCCACCTCAGCTCCGCCCCTTCCCCAAATCCCCAGCCCTGCCTCCTCCCCCGAGGCTCTCAAGCCTGGGAGGGAGGGCGAGCAGCGGCGCGCGAATCAGCTGTTTCGCGCGCCGTGGCAGCAGCAGCGGAGATGAGCTAGGGCGGCCGGGGCACATTTTTAGGGGCGGCATTCTGGCGCCGGCCATGCCGCCCCTAAAAATGTGCCGCCCCAAGCACCAGCTTGTTTTGCTGGTGCCTAGAGCCGGCCCTGGGTGTAAGAGAATGCCTCGGCAAAGGGGAGAAACCACGTTTTTGGCCCTGACAGGAGCATGTTCCACATGACTGTTAATGAAATCTATCGAAAACCATGGAGACAATCCAAATCTGTGTGTGCTGCCACCTGCCGCTTTCTTCTGACCATGCGGCTCATTCGTCTGCAACAGACTCGAAGCAGTGCTGATTTCTGTCCCCATGGAAAGGTTTGCTGCTCCACGCTGACAGGAAAAATGTTTACTTCAACGGGGTCAGGTCAGATGCTAACACTGTGCTTTTAATCACTGTTAAGTAAAAACAAACGGCATGCTTGAAAACATTGCTTTACATGATTAGCCATGGACAGCTTTTTGCTACGGTTCACGGGAAAACTGTTTGCATATTTCTAACTACAAAGAGGTACAGAGCCTGATGAAACCTGGTTACAAGCTAATCTTAAAAACCCTCCTGGAGTAAGGATCTGAAACAAAACTCACTGAAGACCAGAGTGTTTCACATGAATTTCAGTGGGTTGGAATCAGGCCCAAACTGTTAAGCAAGTGCATGACCTGACTCAAACATTTATAGTGAAGACAATCCAAACCAGGCTGTCTTCATATATTTGAATATCTAGGCAGATATTTGGGGAGTTGTTCAAAAGCAAGCCAAATATTCAGCTCATCTTCAGAAGTCTGCTGGAATTCTAATATATTTAGTTTAAAAATGTTCACACAACAATTGTTTGCTGTTCTTAAAGTTACTCCGTGCTCTGTTGTTGTCATGCCAAGCTATACAAGTGGTGCTGAAGTGTAACTCCCTAAGAGAAATCCTCCCTTTAAAGAATGCTTCCTACTTACACAAAAGTTATGTCTGTTCTGAAACAAAGTTTTACTGATTTATTTTTTTATCTATTGAAATCATTAATAGTGACCTTGACTCAGCCTCTGGATGCCACGAATGAATGAAATTCAAAATGTTTAGCTTACATCTCTATCAAAAGACTCTATAATAGTACATCCCTACCCTGCCATCTGTTTATAGTCCCCATCGTCAGAGATTGCAGATAGATATTGTGCTGCATTCTGGAACACACTAAACTCTGACTTTGGCCGTTTGCTCAAGGTGTGGTGGGCTCCAGAGGTCTGGATTGTCCATAAGAGAGTAACCCGCTTGTCTCAAAGAGCTCAATCTCAGGAAATGACCGGTGATCACAACTGGTCTGAGGAGATACAGTGAGAGAGACAAGCTCTCAAAATACCATTAAGGGCTTGGTAAATAAGAACCAACTCTTTGAACTGCACCCAGAAACAAATGGGCAGCTCAGATGAGAAACTTCCTCCCTTGCTCCCAGATGAATTCATGGCCACAATGATCCAGGCATTGTCACCTCCAGACTGTAATTCACTGTGTCTGAAGTTGGATCGGAAAACAAGTCAAACACCTAAACTTGCTCAGAATACGGTTATAGAAGTTCAGGCTGCCATGAGCCCATCTTGCCTTTGCCTTTGTTCCCCTCCCTCCCCAGTTCCCTGTTGGCTCTTGCGGCTAGTTCAATGCCTTGGTCCTGAACTTCAAAGCCATTAATGGGTCAAAGTCCAGCTACATTTGACATTGCATCTCTGCTTATAAACAGCTACGCTAGTTGCATTTTTCTAGGGCAGTGCAGATCAGAAAGCGCAGGATGAGGCATTCTCAGACTGTGGAATAAACTCCTGAGATGAATCCAGAATCTGATGACCCTTAGGTCATGTTGCAAAGCGTTCTTCTGCACCATAACCAGAATGACACAACTGCTACCTCTGACCCCCTTCCCACTGGAAAAAAAATACCCTACCCCTCAGAAGAGAATCCCATAAAGAGAAAAGAGGTGAAGAGATGCCATGAAGTCTACTAGGGATCTCACTCTGCCAATGTAACTAATGTAGAAGAGTGCTCAGAGGCTATGATGTTGCAGTAGAAAACACTAAGGGCTTGTCCAAACTAGAGTAAAAAGTTGTTGTGTTTGCTAACACATTCTGACTAACACCTTTTAAACCCGAGTGTGGACAGGGAGTGTTCTATTTTAATTCACGTTAGTAGGACAAGAGGATCCCAAGAGAGTCTATGACATAACCAGGCTAATAGTGAATTAAAAATACAGTCAGTATAAAGGAACACTAAAATAGATTATAGTGAACAGACAAAACCACAGGAGTTAAGAATTTTGAAAACGTCTTCATGTGTCTTGCATCTTTTTTTAAATGTTTTTCCATTGTATGAACATATTGTTTAAAATGATTCAGACAAGAAACTATTACAATAATGTTTTACAGCTGTTGACATTTTCTTATATTTTCCTCGGGGGGGAAAAAGAATGACAGTGCATGCAATTTTCCATCATTTATTTTCCCCCATGAAACGCTTGCCCATCACAGTGGTTACTGAATGCTGTTGAAATGCCAGTTCTATCATAATTCTCTTAAATATAAGCTGTGAACTGGGAAAAAGCTATAAAATAACTTGTTCTATTTGCTAGTAATTTTTTTTTTTGCATGTTTCCTTCTAGAAGAAAATTCCTTGTCAAGATGACACAAGTTTATCCATCCTCCCATTTCCTGTGTTCTTTGTCAAAAAAACACGCTCTATGGGCATGGGTAATTTTGCTATGGCGCGGTATTTCCATGTGGGTATACTGCAGTAAGGACAGGTACAGATACAGATTCACATGTGCAAGGCGCTTGCCATCACTGGAAACTCTGTTAGGTTCCTGAGATCTTCGTTACGGTGTTTCCTCAATCCACAGAGGTGCACTGTACTGCAGCCACAAAGTAGGACATGTCCTCACACCATGGCACTGTTTTATTTTACACAAGATTGGTTCTCACTTGACATGAAATGGCTTCATCAGGCTATGGTGGTGAAGTTCACCCCAGGATAGTAGGCCCGTACCAGGCTCTATGAAGCAGCATACCCCCATGCAAGGCCTTAGAGTGAAATTCACCATGGCACTAGGGTGACCAGACAGCAAATGTGAAAAATCGGGACGGGGGTGGGGGGTAATAGCCTATATAAGAAAAAGACCCCCAAATCAGGACTGTCCCTATAAAATTGGGACATCTGGTCACCCTACACGGCACAGAGGGCTGGCACAAGGTCTAGGTGCTACTTAAATTCCACTTAACACCTGCCTTGTGCTGGCCCTCTGCAGCAGGGTGCCTTTCACCTTCAGGGATTAAAGTTTAATACCAAGGCTAGAGATGAGTCTGATGCAAAACCTGGATCTGAATAATGACACAGTGCTTACGGTGTTCTTCTATAGATCTCAAAGCATTTCAAATAATTATTCCCATTACACAGAGGTAGAAAGAGAGGCAGAGGTTAAATGAGTTGCCCCAGATTGCACAGAAGGTCAGCAGTACAGCCAGAATGGAACCCAGGTCTCCTGAATTCCCATCTTGTGTTGCAGCCAGCCAATCATACTCTATCCCTAGAAGCTTTAGGACTGTTTGAGATCCAAACCTGGATCTAGATCTGAATTTGCAAATTGCCCCTCTTTTTAAAATGGGCCAGACCAAAACCAGGAATCTAAACCAGCGTGAACTCTGCAGGATTTGAAATCTGGATTTATTTGTTTTGCTTGAACCAGCGCTGGTTCACATCATGTGGTCCTGAAAAACAGCATTATTTATTTCCATTGTTCCTGCTACATTCGTGTATATGCTATGGCTAAAGTAAAGGAGAAAACATGTTTTTATGCTTGTCAGCAGAAAAAAAAATTATAATGTTTTTGGATAGAAGCTCTGAAAATTATAATTGCTGATAATTTACTGAATTAAAAATCCTGATGAATATTTTATGAATATGAATGTTTTCTCTTCGAGGATAAATCACTGTTAGAAGATACTAACTTATGATTGAAAAAAGTTTTAACTAGCACATTTACAAAAATCATATTTGATACTGCAAACGGGTGTACTCATTATTTAGTTCTTTTTATTACTGATTATCAAGATAGGATTTATTTTTATACTTCAGTAGAATTTAGCAAGCTGTATTTTTTATGTTAGTGTAATTCCATTTTTGGCGATAGACTTACTCCAGATTTGTACTAGTAGAATTTGGTTTGATTGTTTTAAAATATTTTAATTTTATATGACATTTAAAAGCATAAAAACACAAACTGTTTTTTTTAAATAATTAATTTAGGCTTTAGCAATGTGGCGGTACCATCCCTATGCAGCAATCCGTCTTCATCTTGCTAAAAAAAGAATAGCAAGGAAATTTAACCCAACTCAAAAGGTAATATAGAGCACATTTGTTCTGCTCTTAATACATCAAAAAGCAGCATTAAGGTTCTTGTTCTGTGTTTGTAAAGTGGGGTACTTGTCCATGACTGCGGATCCCAGGCACTACTGCAGTAGAAATTAATAATAATCATAATCATCATAGTATTACGGGAACTGAAAATTGCCAGCTTTTACACACAAGGAATATTTCATTTTCAAGACTTGAGTGTACTCAAGATGAAAACAGCATTTTTTGTTTTGGCAACAAAAGATGTATCAACTATTTTGGATTCTTTCTTTTACTTTATTATCCCGTCTTCAAAAGGGATGTAGATCATGTCTTTCAACAAGACATTATCTTTGGAAGGTGGACAATATATATTTCAACTTGCATGGATAATAAAACCAGTAGACTAACAATGGAAAATCTGATTGAGAGTAACCTGAAGGCAAGCAACAAAAAAGGGGCCAGATAAGGAGGTCTGAGACTGGCAGGCTATGGCAGATCTTTGCATATATCCTGGGAGCAGGGGATAGTCCACTTGATATCCTCAAATGCTTCTTAAAAGCATCCTTGTTCCATAAGCTAGTACCTTGAAGTCAATGGAACTACTTGTATTCATAAAGTTAAGCGCCTGCAAAAGCATTTTCAGGATCAGCGCCTTCGTCTATTAGAATGATAGGATGTGAAGACGGCAGAACACTAGAAATGTACTGCATATCAGAGAACAATGCTGCCTGGGCAGAGGAATGCTTTACATACCCAGGTAGCTTGTCTCTGTCTTCAATATTTATTATTACATCACATGCAGGCCAAGAAGCATCCTTTCAGTTTATGTTCATGCAGAATAGTCAGTAGGAGGAAAAAAATCTCACCATCATATTTTGTCATTGTTTTTTTTATTGCATTTTATTTTTTGATTCTTACCAAGAGGAAGCCCAGTCTTCAGTACCATGGGATTCTATTTTATTTTATTACTGCAAAGCAAGGTCATGATTATGTTCTTGTTGACCTCTGGTAAAGGCTGTGGGTTTACTAAGGGTTTGTTTTGTAAAATGAGTAACCACGGCCTGGGTTGCTAAAGGAATCGGTAACTGCTGCCTGTATGCATCAACTTTTCATGGCATTTTGTTAGCTTTAGTTTTATTGAAACCAAGCAGTCTAAAGTGAATTGAGTTCAAAGAGGACCACAATTCAGCAAATGTTTTGGGCTGGCATTTAGGTAATGTTGGGCAATGTATCACTGGTTTCAAGAGAAAACGTTTTGCAACCACTTTTCTATTTTCTGAGTTATTTAAAAGTGGGCAAAAATAATAGATTTTCAAAAACTGGAGGTCACTTTTTGTAGAAAAGCATACACATTCACCCTCATTTGTGCCTAAAAAATCAGGTGACTACACATGCAAATGGGTATTTGAGTGTACAGTTAAACAGAACAGGAGTACTTGTGGCACCTTAGAGACTAACAAATTTATTTGAGCATAAGCTTTCATGGGCTACAGCCCACTTCATCGGATGCATCACGAAAGAGACTAATAAATTTGTTAGTCTCTAAGGTGCCACAGGTACTCCTGTTCTTTTTACGGATACAGACTAACACGGCTGCTACTCTGAAACCAGTTAAACAGAGGAATACTTTAAAGTATTTAGCACCTTTTTCAAGAATCCAGCAACTATAGACTATCCCAAAGGGAACTCTGTATATAGATCGATCGATTGTAATCACTTAATCCTCCTTCTCCCTAGCACTGAAATGCCAGTGCCTCTGGGGAAGGATACATCAGCTGTTTTGCATTATCTAGCAACATCCCATGCCAGTGTAGAACAGGGAGTGAAGCATTCCGTACACATTTGAAACTACATGATGAGTTTAGGTGCCTAAAATATAATTACCTGGCTTTAAATTTGCTAAGACGACCAGGTTAGTACTTTTACCCTTTGGAAATTATTTGTATTCTAATATATGGAAAGTACCAAGAACTCAGTATAATTTCCTCTTGCAGCATGGTAAATATTTTACACACACACCAAAAAAACAAACCCCCCAAAGGGTTTAACAAAACTTTCATTTTCTAATTTTATTGTGGAAATATTCCTATTTCCCTTGTAAAAGTAACAAAAAAACCCCATGAAAACTTAAAAATTTTCCAAAAAGTGATTTTTCTCATGTGTTAAGAAACTGAACTTTTTTGTCTTTCCGTTTCTTGTTGGAAAAAAAAGAGACTTTTTTTGAACAAACCCAAAACTGTGCATTAAAACTTGTTTATATCTAGAAAGGCCATTTATCATTGGAAAAGGTTAAGATGGAAATGTTTTGACCGGCTCTACTGGCTCAAGAGAAGAGGGATCAGCCAATGTGTCGGTACTTATCCAGACTCCAGGTGTGAATACAGGTGCTGGTCTTCGTGCCAGTTTTTTGGTGGGCGTGGGTGTGCCTCCGTTTTTTGGAATGCTTAGCTCATAATGTTTTAGTTGCCTTAGTCTGAAGTAAAGGAAGGTTAAGACAACTCCGTTAGATTTGTATTCCTCAACCTCATTTTAACTGTGATTGGCTAATCAACTCCAACTGAGTTCTCATTCACAATGTCAGTCTTTGTCTTGATGGCAGGTGATTAGACTACGGAACACGTTTTATTTGTGTGAGCATTAACTGAAGAGAGTAAAGGCTCGATTCATTAATCTTATTCTCTCTCATGCAAACTTGATTACTTTTGTTCATAGAGTTACCCAAAGTCAGTGGACAAAAACCACAATAGATGTAATACAAGTCTTGATTTTAGTAAGGCATTGGATCAGTGCTCTTCACTATTTTTGAAGTGGGGGCCACTTTGGCAAAAAAACATTCAGTGTGAGAGCCACATGGGGTGGCGCTGAGAGGTTCGGAGGGTGGAAGGTGGCCCAGGGTAGGGCTCTGGCTGGGGGGGAGGGCTCTAGGGTGGAGCTGGGGATGAGGGGTTTGGGGTGCAGGAAGGGGCTCAGGGCTGGGGCAGAGGGTTGGGATGCAGGGGTGGAACCGGGGATGAGGGGTTCAGGGTGCAGGAGGGGGCTCAGGGCTGGGGCAGAGGGTCGGGATGCAGGGGGTGGTGAGGGCTGGGGATGAGGAGTTTGGGGTGCAGGCAGGTGGCCCCCGAGCTGGGGCCAGAGGACTCCCCCCCAGCCCTCTCCCTGCCGGCAGCAGCTAGCTCCGGAAAAGGGGTCCTTTTTCCCGCCTGCCGGCAGGCAGCACAAACCTCCAGGGGAGGGTGTTTCTCTTCCTCCTGCCGGCATCAGGGAGCTCTGGGGCCGGGGGAGAGGCCCACAGCAGTCGTGCGAGCCCCAACTTGCTCCCCTCCCCCGTTCCCGCCCACCCCCTACCTCCCTCCTCTCCAGGTCCCTGCTGCGTGGCCCTTTAGAGCTGCTGTGCAGCTATTTATAGCCTGCTGCGCGGCCACGCAGCTTAGAGGGAACTTAGGGAGCCGCACTGAGGGTTGATGGGAGCTGCCACTGGCTCGCGGGCCTTGCAATGAAGAACACTGCCTTAGATACCGTTGTCTCATGAAACCTTACTAGGAAAGTTAAATGTAAATTAGCGTGGTTATAAGAGGAGCCTTATAGACTGAAAACTCTCTGACGGATCAAGGCAAAGAGTAATGAGCATTCGGTTTAGTGGTGCTGCAGCAAATGGTGCTCCTGGAAGCAGTATTAGGTCTCATGTTAACACTCTCGTTTTTAATAATCTGTAAGAGAAGCTTATCAGCCTGTTGTCTAAAGACACCAAGACAGCTGGGCAAATCATTATTTTAATTCATTTTGTAATGATTAACAATTTGTATAGGGCTTGATCCAGAGGCCATTGACGTTAACGGGAGTCTTTCCGCTGACTTCAATAAACTTTCAGATCCATGGTGAAAAAATGTGCCTCTCTGCTTGCTAATTGTCTGTAAATAGTTATTGATGGTCTTCAATTTATTGGTTTGAAATTATTTGCCGATGAATAATTCCTGATGCTTAGATTGTGCTTGAGCAGTTCATTAGTATTCAGTATTTTAAATTGGCTACTTTTATTTGGCCATGTTGCTAGGCCACTTGCTATGTTTCTGTTCATTCACTAGATGAGCACAAGTCTTAGATGCAGTGTAGTTGTAGCCGTGTTGGTCCCAGGATTTTAGACACACAAGGTGGGTGAGGTAATATCTTTTATTGGACCAATTTCTGTTGGTAAGAGAGACAAGCTTTCAGGCCACACAGAGCTCTTCTTCAGATCTGGGAAAGGAATTCTCAGCCTCACAGCAAAATGCAAGGTGGAACAGACTGTTTCACATAAGTAGTCAGCATATTGTAAGGGACTATTCAAGGTAGAGTGGCCCATTAACACCTCTGCAGTCATGGGACAAAAAGGGAGGGGGGTAGTGGGTTACAGATTGTTGTAATGAGCCATAAATCCAGAGTGTCTGTTCAGTCCATGATTTTTGGTGTCTAGCAGTCATGAATTTAAGCTCCCAGGCTCATCTTTTAAAAGCGTTGTGTGCGTTTCCTTTGAGGATGTGGGCTGATAGGTCAGATCTGGAGTGATCGCTTTGTGAAAAGTGCTCACCCACAGGGGATGTGGTGTTTTTGTCTTTTATCATTTTCCTGTGTGAGTTCATTCGAGAGAGTGTAGTGATTGTCTGGTTTCACCCATGTAATTGTTGTTGAGGCATTTAGTGCACTGGATGAGGTACGCCACATGTTGTCTTAGGCATGTGTAGGGTCATGGATCTCGGAAGGTGTGTTGTGGGGGGTGTTGATCATTGTAGCAGTGGAGATATGACTGCAGGTTTTGCATCTCTTGTTCTGGCAGGGTCTGGTGCTGCTTTGAGTTGGTGGGTCCTGGTCTGTGAGGAGCTTGCTTCTGATGAAGAGCTTCGAGAGGTTGGGGGGTTGTTTGAAGGCCAGAAGAGGGGTTCTGGAAAGATTTATTTCAGAATGGGGTCCTCATCGAGTATGGGTTGTAGTTGTTTGATATCCCGTATGGGCTCCAATGTGGGGTGGTAGGTGACAACTAGGGGTATGCTGTCGGAGGGAGTTTTATTTCTGTATTGAAACAGGTTCTGTTGGGGTATTTTGGTGATTTGTTCCATGATGAAATCTACTTGTCTGGTGAAGTGTCCTTGTTTGGTGAAGGCAGTTTTAAGTTTATTAAGCTGTATATCCCAGACTTTCTCCTTGGAGCATCTTAGACTCAAGTTTCTGGTTGAACACTAACATTTATAAATCCAGTTATCTTATTGCCAACTGTAGTGAGGCATGGCTCCCCTCCGCCTCCGGCAGGGTAGAGCTGCTTCCATCCCCAGCGTGGGCGGAGCTTCCGGGTCTGGGGCCCGCCCCTCCGAGGTCACGGCCCCGACCCGGAAGTATAAAAGCCCGCCACCAAAGCTCAGTAGGAGCCAGCCGGCCGGAGAGAGCAGACGTCCCGGACCCAGCTCCCGCCTGGGAGACACCGGCAGACCGCGAACCGCCTGCTAACGCCCCGCGCCGGTCTAGCCTCCCTCTCGCCCGGTACCCCGAGGAGGACTGGCCCAGCCTGCCCCGGACCCGTTACACCGAGGAAGACTGGCCCAGCCTGCCCCGGACCCGGTCACCCGAGGAGGACTGGCCCAGCCTGCCCCGAACCAGCGGCCCCGAGGAGGAGTCAAGCCTGCCCCGTGCCAGATATCCCGGGGAGGAGCTACCGAACCAGCCCCCCAGCCCCGCCACCGAGGAGCCGATGCTGGTGGACTGGCCTGAACCCAGCCCCACGGACGAGGTAGGCCCTGAGGGGGATCTTGGAAGTAGCCCGGGGGTAGCTGACCCCGGTCAGGCTGCAGAGGCCTGTGAGCGATGTCAGTGTGTTTCGGTCAGGATACCCCACTGACCGGCAGCGAGAGTCATCGCTGCTAGGGCCCCGGGCTGGGACGCAGTGGAGTGGGTGGGCCTGTGTCCCCCCCTGCCACCCCTACACACGGGTGGCAGGCTTCCCCCTTACCCAACGCTCAGGTAGGAACCTGGGCCCCCTTTGCCTACTTGCCTGCTCAGCCCCTGCTCCAAAGGGGCCTGAGCTATGACTGTTTGTGCCCCGCCCTGCTACAGAGGGCCTGGGCTCCTTGAACTGCTGTTTGCCTAGCCCCTGCCACAGAGGGCCTGGGCTCCTTGAACTGCTGTGTGCCTAGCCCCTGCTACAGAGGGCCTGGGCTCCTTGAACTGCTGTTTGCCCAGCCCCTGCTACCGAGGGCCTAGGCTCCTAGACTGCTGTTTGCCCAGCCCCTGCTACCGAGGGCCTGGGCCCCTAAACTGCCGTTTGCCCAGCCCCTGCTACAGAGGGCCTGGGCTCCTGTACTGTTGTATTATCCAGCCCCTGCTCCCGAGGGCCTGGACTCCGTAACTGTTGTTTTTCCTCAGCCCCCACACCAGAGGGCCTGAGCCCTGAGCTAACCGGCTGTTGATTTCGGCCGCAGTGAGTCGGCGTGGCTCCCCTCCGCCTCCGGCAGGGTAGAGCCCCGACTCACTCTATTACACTAACATTCCTCAGTATTGGCTTCTTTTGCCGTAATTCCTGAATATTCCTTAGGAAATAACTTTGAATGCTTTTATAGCAAAGATTACTTATTGCTCACATGTAGCAACAGGAGCTGCATTGCACAGTGAATATCACAGCGCTCTATACCAGCTGAATGCAGAGCCAACCATCATGTCTAGTTTAGGGCCTTTTTTCAATTATGAAAGAATTGAAATATTTATTGATATACTCATCTGCATAATTTAAACATTATTTTGATATCAGACCACATTCTGTCGCTCTCTTTGATGTTAAGTGACATGCTGAGTGAGCAGGCGAGGCTGGGGAACTAAGTCCCACTCTATTGTAGTAAATATATTGTGGATAGCTCAATCAAATCATTTTGAAGACTGCAAGTATTCCATTATTTATGATATATTAGAAGTGCAGATGGATCAGGGAGGAAAGTGTTCAGAGTACAGAGATGATCAGGATAGCTTGCTTGTATCCCTATAATACACAGGCACCAATCTTTGTGCCACTGAGGTCACTGGGGGTTTTGCCATTGATTGCAGTTTAAATAAGAAAAGGCAATATGATTGTAAATAACAGTCAGACACCCGATGTCTAGTAGACATAGAAAGATTTCTTTTTGAACAAGTTTACTTTCTTTGCAATCCTCAAAGAGAACAGTCATCTCAAATCATATTACACAGCTAAAGGCAAATTTGTGCCAATTGGTACCAGCAAAACGTCAAGTGACCTGACCAGAAAGGCATATAGGTTATTCTCCATCATACAGAAACTCCATATATTAATGTTCATTTTTCCCTATAAAATGTGTGTGCAGAGCCTTTTCGCTAGTTCGAACACCAGAAAAGTAGCCACTGCCCAAACAAGACAGGCAAGAACAACAGCTTGCGAAGCTGTTTGAAATACTTCCCAGAAGCACAGTAGTGCTGAACTCACAGTAACAAATATTTGGACAGCTCGCACCAGGCAGGGTCAGGATTACAGGAATTTGAAAAGCAGCATGTGGCAACCAAATAAGAGGGGCCACAGCCAGGATTTTCAGAGTGAGAGATGGGAGCTGCATCATTTGTACAAATACCATAAAAAAGAGAGAGAGATTCACATCATCCGAGGTCTATTTTTTTAACAGGAGGGAAAAAAAAAAAACCCTAAACATTTTAGTTCATTATGTATTTTCCACTAACTGACAAATGGACGTACTTCACAGTTCAGTAGGCACGTGGAATTGGGCCCCTGCAGTAGTCTCCATGAAACCATTCGCAACATATGACTCCGGTTTGTGCATGTGCTTTACTGACTACATTGAGAGCAGTGCCATTGACTACAATAAACCAGGGGAAGTCGATGGAGGAACGGGGGCAGCCCACAGCACAGGAGTCACAGCGCAGAAAGTTAAGTGTGTAAGTCAGTCTTTGCAGGATCAGGATCAAATCTTTCAGTTAAACACTCGATTTTGCTCCCAGAGAAGCCATGAGGAACATTGCCATTGGAGCAAGATCCAGCCCCCAACAGCCTGTAATGTTTGGGAGATGCAAACATGTGCTCATTATGCTGCGTGGCCCTGATGCAGAGACCACTGAAGCTAACGGAAAGACGGCCAGTGACTCCCATGGGCTTTGGATAAGCCCCCGTGAAAACAGGTGTTTTGCAGCTCTTATCCCCATGACGGTAAACACTAAGGCATTGGCTGCCATTAGAGTACTTACAGTTTTACCTTTGGCCTATTAAACCCAAGCATGATGGTTGCCTTTAGGGAGGGCCCAGTCCAGCCTTGAGGGAGACCTAAAGGGAGCACCAGGAGCAGCGCACTCGCTGCTACATCCCCTTCCAGCTCTTCCTTTCTACTGGCCCTGCTCTGCAGGTGGGCGGCATAGTCCTGCCTGGCCACTTTGGGCACAGGGTATGTTAAGGGGGGAACAGAGGGAGCAATCTTAGCATCCCCCCCCGAGGCTTACCCCACACGCAGATCTACTGTGCGGCTACGGCTTATGGCCAGACACCCTCTGGCACTAAACAGTGCTAACAAAAGACCAAGTGAGGAAATGAAGAGGCAAGTTTAATGACACCAGACTCCTTTGCTCAGTCCCGCTCCTCAGCATGTCCGTGGGAGATTGGCTGTGTTCAAATGCTATCAAATGATTAGCCCAGACACTGATTTTTAAAGGTAGTTAGATGTCGCCCTACTTAGGAGCTGAACCCAGGCTGAAAGTCAATGGGACTGTGACTTCTAAGTGCCTAAGTCATTTTTTTTAAATGAGCCTTGCGCTCCTAAGGCATTTAGGTGCTGCAGTATTGAGCAGAGCGCTGCCTTCAGAAATCTGAGCCTGCATGCTTAGATAGCATTGGCGTTGACTTCAATAGCTTTGATGCTGTGTTTTGGGAGCAGGGTCGGCACTTACCTGCTTTGCTTTCCTTTCCTGTGAATGGCAGTGTATCAGGAAAGGTACACAGGCAATCGCATGTTAGGATCAAATTCGTTCACCATGTTAAATTGTTCGGTGGTGCCCAGAAAATCAATAATGCCTTTTAATATAGAAAACCCTGGACAAGTTGCTGCAGGTGGAAGGCCATAGAAAGGCTATTCCTTTAGCGACAACGTGGTTGTATGAAACAATCTGTTTGTCTTAAGATCCTCGGCTGACAAAAGGAATTTATTATTATACCAACTGCGCTAGAGCTATCAATGTTTAAAGCTACTCATATATTCAGTGTAGTGTAGCCATGTCAGTCCCGACTCCCAGGATATTAGAGAGACAAGGTGGGTGGGTGGGTATCTTTTATTGCACCAACTTCTGTTGGTGAGAGAGACAAGCTTCAACAGAGGTTGGGTGCAATAAAAGATATGACTTTACCCACCTTCTCTCTCTAAAGCTGTGTAATGCAGTACAGATATATTGCTTTGCTTGTGCCTTACAATGAAAGTGGGCCACACCTGAAGCCGGGCTTTAACCCCCCTGGTACTTCGAGGGGCTTCAGATCAGGATTCAGATTTCTCAGACTGTACTCTTTGCTCTAAGGTGGAACCAGAATGGAAACGCTGGGTCTGAAATCCCCTCCACCTTTGGAGTCCACATAGTTCAGATCTTGATTTCAGTCTGATCAGCTCACGTTGAGCTTCTCTGTACTTGAAGTTAGAGCTCTGGAGAAAGGTAATTCCATTTCGTGGAGGATTTTGATCATTCAAAATACAGTTCTGATTGTATTTTTATTCACACAAACACATCTAAATACAACTAGAGCTGGTCAAAAGTTTCTAATTGAAAATGGGGGGGGGGGGGGAGGGCGAGGGGAAGGTTTGACACACAGTGGCTTTTTTGTGTATACAGAAATTTCCACAGGGAATTTCCATTTTCAATTGAACTACTTTACTTTTTAATGAAAACTTGAAAAATTTCAAAGAACATTTTCAGCAAAAATGAAAACATTCTTCTCAATTTTTACTGATGCAAAATATTCCTGACCACCTCTAATTATAATTATCTGAGTGCCTGTATAATTAGTGAATTGGGATTAAGCTGTATTTAGAGCAAAGTTTCTTAAATCACCTTAGAGCATTTCCCCCCTAAACACAGGCCAACATTGTTAGGCCTCCCATGATGCATATCTGCATGTGGAGTTGAAACCTATCGGAGCAGAAGAATGGTGCATTTGGGAAGTCTAATTTAATCATGTAGACAGGGCAGGCTGCTACCCTTTCTTTCATTCTGGTTCATTTCCATTTTGGGCTCAGTGAGCGAGGAACCATCTGGTGAGTATTTAGTATTCAGAACTGCACAGTCAATACTGGGGTATGGTTTTGCCAAGTTGTAACTTGGGGGGGGGGGGGGGGGGAGGACATCCTTCTTTCCCGATTTCTCAAGTCTTCACTGGAGGAGCCCAAATTCCCAATGGGAGAAGGGTTGGGCTGCAGTAATATATGTATGTGCTATCCCACATTATTTCCTCAGCTCGATGAGTAAAACCATGCACAAAACACTGGCACTTATTGTAAATCAGCCACAAATAGGAAAGGGCTGTGGGATCCAGTAAATTCTCTATTGTTCTTGCCTCTTCCCCTTTATTAATAGTATTATTTGTATTTTGGGAGCACCGAAAGGCCGGTTATGCGCTGTACAAACACACAAGAAATGACAGCCCCTGCCCCCCAAGAGTTTACAGTCGAAATAAATCATCTTTCTGCTGGACCATAAGGCACTACAGGAAAATGAGGCCAGCTCCTTTTATCCCATCACTTTGTGTATGTTGCATGAGTGGTACCAGTTCTCATGGTATTTAGTGGTTTATTTGTAGTTTAAACCTCAGCTCCTGGAGTGAAGTGGTTAATGAGAATCTCAGCTTTCGTTTACAATACGTGTGTATGACACGCGCAT
The DNA here is from genome assembly GCF_028017835.1 of Emys orbicularis. NCBI lineage: Eukaryota > Metazoa > Chordata > Testudines > Emydidae > Emys > Emys orbicularis. The sequence continues at coordinate 5,374,697 of NC_088686.1, read as the reverse complement.
GCACACGCACACACTCACTCATGATTTGAATGCTCCACAGAGAGATGGATTTGAAATTACACTGGCATTTGCTAACTATGGGAGACTGCTCTTCACTACTTTCTCATAAAACATGTGATTGCTGGGGGTCTCCAGTAGGAGAGGGGGATACTGACCTCTTGACAGCTCATAGATGTTATTGTTGCCTTCTTTTCAACCAAGGTTTGTGGTTCAGTGCCACAAGAACTTTGTCTCTTCCTGTCAGACCAGGGGGTGGGGGTGGGGTGTCTTGGACCCGGTCCATGGGGGTTCTGGCAGTTATCTCACACTCATCCTCCACCCAGCAGCCCACAGAGAGCTGCAGAGACCAAGGTCCATGAAGCCCAACTGGGGCACAAGCCCCACCCCCGGCTCTGATTGGGAGAGATCCAAAGCTCCTGATTGGGCTGCAGCACCTATTTAAGCTAGAAGAGGAAACAGGAAGTTGTTTGTACACTGGGGCTTCACCCTGCCATGGACTGGTGGTCTGGTGCTTACCTGTTCCTGAGCCTGGCCTCCCCGGTACCCTGATTCATCCTGACTCTTGATCCCTGCCCTCCGGTTTGTGTCTCAGTTCTGATCTTCTGGCATCCAGCCAAGCCTGATTCCTGATAATTGGCCCCCGGACTCTTGGCCTGCTGCTGCTGGATTGTTCCAGCCCCAGTCTGGGAGCCTTGTCTCTTTAGCTCATGTTTTTAGCTGTGGCAGGCTCCAGTTCAATCTCTGATGTGTCGGACAAGATGGCAGACATCACACAATGTTCATACACACTGGAGGTATTGCCTCCTTTGACCTTCTGTTTTTTTCCCCACTGCCTTTTAATACCATTTGAAGAGTCTATAAAAACCCATCTTGCATCTATAAATTTCCTAGTAGTGTTGGTGGTCATAGTTATGTGGTGTGGAATGTTTAACCTTTTAGCTCCTATTTTTATCTTAAACAGCAGTCTCTGAAATCAGCCATAACAGAAAATGCAAAGACATCAAGTGACTCTGACTGGTGAGATGCCTGGGAGACATTAGGAAGCCATGTTGTGATTTTAAAGCTTGGAGAAGAATTTCTGCCATCATTATTTTTATTGTTAACGTTATAATGCATATGTGGCTCTTTTGCTTCTTGAGCATTATCTTTAGCTGTTTCAATTAATTTAAAATGCCGTGAGTCCATATAATCTGACAATGCTTGGCTGCACTGAAAAATGCATTATGCGTATCCTATGGTACACTAATTAAGAGTGCATTTAAAGAGCCAATAACCTCCTAATAATAAACACCAAAAATATTCTATTTAGAAAAATGCTTTTGTAGTTCTAATTTTCCACTGGGTTTTTGTGGGGGGAGGTTGGTTTTTGTTTTTTTGTTTTTTTTTTTTCTCCTGATTTTTATTAGGATTTTGTTAGTAGGATCACTGCACCAGCTGAACATTAATTCTCAGTGCAGTGTTGTGGCCCAAGGGCTAGTGTGCACCTCGGAAGCAAAACAGGGAAATATTGAGTAGCAGAGGAGAGGCTATATTACCACTGAATTTGGCAGTGGTGTGACCACTGCTGGAATACTGTGTCTAGTTCTAGTGTCCACAGTTCAAGAAGGAAGTTGATAAATTGGAGAGAGTTCAGAGAAGAGCCAGATGAATGATTAAAGGATTGAGAAACATGCTTTATGGTGAAGGACTCAAAGAACTCAATCTACTTAGCTTTACAAAGTGAAGGTTAAGGGGTGACTTGATCAGACTATAGGGACCTACATGGGGAACAGAAATTTCATAACAGAGGGCTCCTCAATCTAGCAGCGAAAGGTCTAACAAGATCCAGTGGCTGGAAGCTGAAACTAGACAAATTCAGTCTGAAATAAGGTGCAGATTTTTAACAGTCAGGGTAATCAACCATTGGTCCAATTTACTGAGGATGGTGGTGGATTCTCCAGCATTGGAGACTTTTCAATCAAGTTTGGATGTTTTTCTAAAATACATGTTCTAGTTCAAACAGGAGTTAGTTCAAGGAAATCCTATGGCTGGTGAAATGACAGAGGCCAGACTAGACGACCACTGTGGTCCCTTCTGGCCTTACAGGCCTATGAAAATCAGGGCAAGATTGTCAGCTGGTATAAATCAGTGTCGCTCAGTTGACTTCAGTGGAGCTACACTGATTTACACCAGCTGACAATCTGGTCCTAGAAACTTTATTCTTTAAGAATTCAGTGATTGTGGCTTCTTACATGAAGCTATTCCATGTAAACACCTGTTGTCATAGTTTCTGTTTTTCTTCTTACATGCATCTTGGTTATCATCAGAATTGTCTCTTCTCCATAAAGAAGTTTCACCTGCAGATAGAGTTAAGTATCTGGCTTTCAAAATTATTTTACACCAGTACATATTCATCACAGCTAGAACATCACCAACATTCACTTCGGTATTTGGAGGCTATATAAGGAACCAGAGTTCAGGACTTTGAAAAAGGAGGCAGAGCGCTCAAATATTGTGTGTTACTATTTTGATGTTTGCACAGCAGTAGCATCACACTAGCATCACTGCTGTGGTTGTTGCATATGCCATAGTGAGCGTATGCCTGATAATCCCAGTCCAAGAGCCCAAGTGGGCAGAGTGCTATTTAGAGAGAAAGGGTAGGTGAGGTGATATCTTTTATTGGACCAACTTCTGTTAGTGAGAGAGACAAGCTTTCATGCTTACACCGAGCCCTTCTTTAGGTCTGGGAAACTAACTCAAAGTGTCACTATGTTAACTCTTTATGCTAAACAGTCTCTGTTCAAACCTTGTATTTAGCAGTGACACATTGAGTTAGCCATCCTGCAGCAAAAAAACTTCAGGACCAGACTTCAAAGAGAAACTGCTGAGCTTCAGTTCATCTGCAAATTTGAAACCATCAGCTCAGGATTAAACAAAGACTGTGAATGGCTAGCCAACTACAAAAGCAGTTTCTCCTCCCTTGGTGTTCACACCTCAACTGCTAGAAGAGGGCTTCATCCTCCCTGATTGAACTAACTTCGTTATCTCTAGCCTTACTCACTCTTGCGTGCATATTTATCCCTGCCCCTGGAAATTTCCACTACATGCATCTGACGAAGTGGGTATTCACCCACGAAAGCTCATGCTCCTATACGTCTGTTAGTCTATAAAGTGCCACAGGACTCTTTGCTGCTTTTACAGATCCAGACTAACACGGCTACCCCTCTGATACATTGAGTTAATTTCCCAGACCTGAAGAAGAGCTCTGCGTGGCTTGAAACTTCTCCCTTTCTCCAAAAGAAGTTGGTTCCATAAAAGAGTTTCCCTCACCCACCTTGTCTCCTGGGAACAACACTGGAGGCTGCTACGTACTCATTATTACAGCTGGGTGAAATGTTTCCAATTTTAATTGGAAAAAGGGAAGAAATTTTGAGGACATTTCTGATTTTTTTAGGGTTTTTTTTTTTTTGTTGGTTTCTTTTTTGATACTGGTCAAAACATTTTGAATTTCAAAATGATGTAAAGTCTGAATTGGATTTTTAAAAATCCGTATTTTTAAAAAAATATAATTTTCTCTTTTTTTTTTTTTTCTTTTTTTCAGTCAGCGTGACACTTGCAAGCAGACAGAGCTCCTCTGAGGAGGTTTAGCAGTGGATGCTCATGATTCTGTATGGCCAGGGCCCAAAACTTGGTCGGATGTAGCAGCTTTCACTGGGAGGGCTGATGAGTAGATGAGAATTAGTAGTATGGGATGGTCAAGATTAAGGCCAGCAGAGGCATTCATTTTAGACCTTCGCTGCAAGTTGAACGGGCAGAATGCCTCTCACTAGCTTGCTGGCATTTATCCTCATGCATCTCGGTCAGATGAGCCTAAAATTTAATCTGTGGTTTATAATGTCCTCAAAAACCCTTTGGTGACATAGGATTTGCAACCGTAATCAAAGCAACTGGGGAAAACAGACTTAAAACCCGGTGCAATGACTGGCTGAATGCGATGCAGCAGGATTCTATTCTGTTAAGCATTTCCACCCCAAGGAGGCATTTGAAATAACTCGCTGTCACTCTGCTTGGGTTGCAGCTAGTATTGCTCATAGAAAACTCAGTATGGAAGGGGAAAGTGGCATCTCTATTTATATGACTTAAAAGGAGGATGGGGAGCATAAACGGTTTGCAATGTTTGTGAATTTGTTCTTGAGCTGTCAGAAACGTTGGCTTCCTTTCATGCTTATACATTATGGTGCAGCAGTAGCTTCACCATAGTCAAGGCTGTGCTATAGAGTGGAGTTTTAACAGCAGCATTGCACCTTTGGCAAAAAATCACCACACAGAATATAAACGTTGAGCACTATTTTGTGAAAAAATGAAATAATGGCATTAACAAATCACTCCTTTCTTTATTGGATTGTCTCACTTTTCTTAGTACTCCTTTTGCAAGAAATCTAAAACCTAGCGTGGCCAAAGGACAGCTCCAGAGTATTTGGCTCTGAGGCCGTGGAGTGGGTCTTAGAGGCCGGACTCCCCTCTGAGCCAGAAAGTCTGTCTATACTGTACTGCAGTTTTATAGCCCGGCAAGTTCAAGTCAATTGACCAGAGCCAGCTGCAGGCATGCTGCAGGTCTTTTATTGCAGTATGGTATTGCTCCTCATATGCTGATCCTAAAATATCACTTATACATCACTAATGTTTGTCTATAGAGCATAACACAAAACTGTCATTGTGACCTCATGTGCTCTGATATTCATGATATCAACAGATGAGCGTATCTGACCATTATACAGCCCATGCATTGGGTAAGTTATTCTGCTTTAACACTGCTGAGGTCCCTGTGAAGGAAGCTGGCTGGACATTGAAGCTAGATAAATTCAGACTGGAAATAAGGCATACATTTTTAACAGTGAGGATAATTAACCTTTGGACAAATGTACCAAGGATTATGGTGGACTCGCCATGTCTGGATGTTTTTCTAAAGGATCTGCTTCAGGTGTTATTTTGCAGACGTTCCCAGGCCGGTGCTACACAGGAGGTCAGACTAGATAATCACAGTGGTTGCTTCTGGCCTTAGAATCTATGAAAGGTTTTTGCATTAGAATGAGCGTTTGATGAAGCTGGGGTATCCATTGCTTTAGGGCCTCCATTTGGAGATGGAAGCAAAAGCCTCATGGAGAGTTGGAGCGTTATCGACAGTGTGGTAGGCAATATGGAGGTGAAATAGAACGCACAAATCTTTGCCCCGTGCATTTAACATTTGGAGTGGGCAGGGTGGGTCCTGATGCTTTAATTGTCACTAAATGTAGTTCTTATTTGCTAACATAGAATGAAGCTCTTCACCTTGTTCCGTTTTGTTTGCATTCATCTGCAAATCAGTCTCCTGCTTATTTTAATGCTTATTGACAGTTGTAGGCTGTGTACTCTGCGTGATCCAACACTATTAATGTCATTGAGTCTTTCTGTTGCCTTCAGTGGGCTTTGGAGCTGGCCCTGTTTGGATACATACGGCTGCTGCTGTTGCCGAACTTGAGGGCTGTAGAAGGTACTGAAAAACCTTATTGCCAGTGACTAATTTTGGCTAGAAGAATGAGATACGTTTTGCCTTTAAATGCTTAGCAGGCTTACGCAGATTCTTCATGTAATGAGTGGCTCCATAATGAAATTTAATGGCTAATTGCACTCTGTTAATTACATTGAAAATGTTATAAGCCAAGCCAGTGAAAAAAGGGACTGGTAAATCACATAAACAATAATACAGGACCTTAATTTGTCTGAGCATCACGATGGGAAGGTAATAATGTTCACCAGTTATTTGTATTGATTTGCTGATCACTCATTGGTGTCTATTAGTGGAAATAAATCATAAAGTTCCTGATCATTACTCAGGGTATTTCTTCTGAAAATAAATGTTTACATTAGTTCTATGCTATTTTTATACAGGGGTGGGGCAGTGAGAGCACATGAAAGTGTCATGTAAACTTGTGCATGGGAAGTTTGCACAGAAATACTATGAGCATAAACCAGGATTTGTGTATCTCCTGTGTCCTGCATTTAAATAATGGACCTGTACAGTATGCTTCCAAGTAACAGCAACCCTAACCCGGCACCTTAATGCCCATAGCTAAAAATGTATTTTCAGGAAAGTCAATTGAGTTTGTGGATATCAGTTGACTTTAAAGGTAATAACTTAAAGGGACATTGTCAGCTTAAAAAATCATACCTTATGAACAAATATATTTTTCTGTCCATCTTAGTAATAATGCAGGGGAATGTTCATTTGTTTAAAATAATGGTTTTCATTGCCATTTTCTTTTAAAGTAGACATGATGCTGTTGACCTTTAGGTTTCATAAGTATATCTCTTTAAAAAAAGGCCAAATTTGAGTTGGTGCTGTCCGTCTGAACAGCATGCATTAAACCAGGGGTTCTCAAACTGTCAGCCTCCACCCCAAACCCCATTTTGCCTCCCACATTTATAATGGTGTTAAATATAAAAAAAAAGTGTTTTTAATTTATGGGGTGGGGGGTTACTCTCAGAGGCTTGCTATGTGAAAGAGGTCACCAGTACAAAAGTTTGAGCACCACTGCATTAAACAAAACAAGCGGCTGTTTAAAAGAAGGTAAAAGTAAAAGCAATTAGAGTCATATTCCCTATAATCCTCCTGATGGCGTTAGTGGACATGGAAGACATGGATGATATAAGACAGAACTATACCTGGTCTGAGCGATTAGCATAATGTACATCTGAACTAAAGAGACTTTTCTCTGTCTCCCTGAACGTTGTGTATAGCATGGGGTAATTTTTCTTGGCTCTGATAAGACTTTTCATTTTAATAGTGGTTTTCTTCCAGTACTACTGGCTTCCATGAGAATGCAGGGGGGGCTGCACATTTGTAGCATGCATTGAATTCCATCGAATAAGTATTTAAATACAGAGTCAAATATTCAACCACATAAAGGTGTGTATACTCTGCCCTCCATTCTGTATGATGGATGGAAGCAAATGGGAATAAACGGGATGGAAAGGCCTCTGGATCCACACAGAAGAGGACCAGAGAAAAGGCAACTTGCTCACCTTTCTCAGCCGTTTGTGGGAGCTACTCCATATCGACACCACCTTGTCGGGCACTTCAGATTCTGGGAGTTTGGGGCAGGAGGCAGTTGGGGAGCAGCTGCTCCACAGAGCCCACTTTCTTCTGATGACACTGGCAGGAATGTGGAGGGGGCCAGTTCTGCTTTCGCCTGGTGCCTTTGATGCCCCTTGGTGGGTGTGGATGGAGATAGAGGAGAAGCATGCAGGCCAAGGTGCTGCTCTTGAGGGACCCCTGCTTCTGTGAGGGGGAGGGGGCACAGAGAAGGAACGTGGGGAATTCTCTGTGCTTGGATTTCCCCAAGCCTGCCCCATGGGTTTCTACACAGGCGAAAAGGAAGGATTTGGCCCATAGGTTATAGCACCTTGGGTAGATTATTAAAAAACAAGAGAAACTGATTAATTTCAGGTCATTTTTGGAGTATGCTACACTCAGCTATAATTTGCCTGGCTCCCACAGGAAATAAAATGACATAACAGGCCCAGGACTCATTTTGATCAGTAACTTAATCACATTGAAGGTTTTACTCCCACCTAATGAGGGGGACGTAGATTTTTTTTAAAATTTATTTACATGTGCATTTTCTATGGGCTCTGTTTGCAAAGTGGTATTGAAAGTTTCCTACTTTAGGAGAAGCAAATCATTATTCGGTGCCGCATATGCTAATTTAGTGGGGCAGCCACAGACTGCCAGGTTCTGTCTCACCACCCGCACACACCGGATTATTTTTACCTTGGAAACCAGTGGTTACCCATTTCTAAGGCTACGATTTAATCAGGGGTATTTTTAGTAAAAGTCATGGACAGGCCATGGGCAATAACCAAATAGCCATGGGCTGGTGACCTGTCCATGACTTTTACTAAAAGTACCCCTGACTAAATCTTAGGTGCTGGGGGAAGGGCACTTCCGGGGATGATGATGCTCTGGGGGGCGGGGTTCCGGGGGATGCTACTGATCCTGGAGGGGCACTCTGGACCTTACTGCTGCTGGGGTGGGGGAGGGGAGATGGCCTGGACCCACCTGTCGCTGCTGCTGGGGAGGGGGCGGCCCGGGGCACCGCTGCTGCTGTTCCAGGGCAGCACCCGGGACCAGCTGGCTGGGACCGCCCCAGCGGGCGGCCCTGGGGTCAGCCACACCAGCTGCTGCAGAAGTCCCGGAGGTCTCGGAAAGTCACAGAATCCGTGACTTCCATGACCTCTGTGAAAAACTCGCAACCGTGCCCATTTCTCCTAGAAGAATGTGTTGATTGGGTTGGAGCCTAAGAACTCTGAGTCGTACTGTAAAAGTAAAGGTTTGGTATTCAAGTTGGGCAGTTGGTTCATACAGTTCCTTCTCCATAAATAACAATGTGTGTTTCTGTTGGTTTGTTGGACAGATAAATACCAGGGAGGGAGAAGAATTATTTAAGCTCAGTAGCAAAGTGGACACAAGAACAAATGGATATAAACTGGCCATCAGGAAGTTTAGACTTGAAATTAGACAAAGGTTTCTAACCATCAGAGGAGTGAAGTTCTGGAACAGCCTTCCAAGGGGAGCAGTGGGGGCAAAAGACATATCTGGCTTCAAGACTAAGCTTGATAAGTTTATGGAGGGGATGGTATGATGGGATAGCCTAATTTTGGCAATTAATTGGTGTTTGACGATTAGCGGTAAATATGCCCAATGGCCTGGGATGGAACACTAGATGGGGTGGGATCTGAGTTACTACAGAGAATTCTTTCCTGAGTGTCTGGCTGGTGAGTCTCGCCCACATGCTCAGGGTTTAGCTGATTGCCATATTTGGGGTCGGGAAGGAATTTTCCTCAAGGCAGATTGGCAGAGGCCCTGGGGGGTTTTCGCCTTCCTCTGCAACGTGGGGCACGGGTCACTTGTTGGAAGATTCTCTGCACCTTGAAGTCTTTAAACCATGATTTGAGGACTTCAATGGCTCAGACATAGGTTTGATACAGGAATGGGTGGGTGAGATTCTGTGGCCTGCGTTGTGCAGGAAGTCAGACTAGACGATCATAATGGTCCCTTCTGACCTGAAAATCTATGATTCTATGGCGCGGATTACAATCTGCAGGAGAATGCCGGGTTTGTCTGGCTTTCACATACAGCAATGGGACAAATGTATTTGGAGGACTGAGATTTCTGTTTGATAGCTGTACAATGTTTACTCTGAGTATGGTACCTCGGGGCATTGTGGAAGCCACAGAATATGGAGGGTCCCACGCTGGGATCCTTGCAGGTCAGGGATCGATCTGGCAGCATTCGCTCTGCAACTGCTGGAGAAGCCTCTGACCAGCCATGTCAGTTGCCAGGAATTACCATTTTGACCCAAACCTTGCGATGCTTGGCTGAAATTTCCCTTGAAGCTGGTTTTGATGGGGGAAAAAAAATAAGGGTTTTGACTAAATTAAATGTGCAGTGGAAAAATTCAGTTTTGTTTTTCCTGAAAACTGAAATATTTTGATTCTGAACTGCTGCAGTGCCTCCTGGGAATTGCAGTTCAGGTGCCTCATGGTCCGGTTCTCCTCTATGTGCTTAGCTCCCCAGCCAGAGTGCTCTAGGCACCACCTCTCTTCATCGAGAGGGGAGGCCATTGTGTATTATGGGCAATGAAGTCTGTCCATGGGAGCCTGGCCGAGGAGAGGCACACGAGATACAACTCTCAGGAGGCCCCACAGCAGCATTTCCAAATCAAAATGTTTCCGTTTTTGATTAATACCAAAAAGTACATGTTAATTCCGATTTTTCATCAGAAGACATTTTTTTCCCCCATGAGGGTGGGAGGGGAGATCCATTTTTTGACCAGCTCTAATTTGGTATTAAAAGCCCAGCGGCTTAAATCATGTGAAAATTGGAGCTTCCTGTAATTTCTAGCCCTTATAGTGGCAAAGAAAAGCTTGAGAACATGAGCCCTCAGGTTCAATAAACAGAAAATAAAGCTACCCCAAATTTCTTATTTTTTTAAAATCTCATGATTTTGGGGGGGATCCTGCCTCTTGGTGTTTGCCTAGTTCGGGTTATCTGTATTTACCACATGGCAGCACTTACAGATACTTCACTTTCTTTTCTGGGGCGGAAAGGAAAGATTATATCAAAAGGAATTTGAAACTATTAAAATGTTGTGGGCAAAGAGGTGCTATGAGGCACGTAAGAGACTTCCTTGCTGGGCATGCTAGATAACTACTTGTTAAAGCTAAAAAGAAATGACACCGATAGTGATTAGTGTTTAGCGTACACACAGTGAGGTTTAATAGATTTCTTGCTGCATGTAATGGAACGTATTCCAGTCATCCAACGGTTACTCCTATTCCCAGGGTTTCTAAACAAAGAGATGAGAGCTAAATTTGGCAGATTGAGGAACAGTGAACACAATTTTAATTCAAGAAATCCTCTTCTCCCCTCTGAAAGCAGGCATGTGTTCTTGCTGGGCTCTGCATACTGATGGCAGAATTGTGCTATCTCACGAGGGATGCACGTTAGGTTTTTTTTTTAAAAAGCTGTTTGCGCTGGCTCAGCATTACAACATGTGATATTTTTTTTGTTTGAATTCATGTAGGGCTGTATGTTTTCAAACTCCTCTTTAATATTCAACATAACATTGTTTTCATTCAAGTAAAATGAAAACTTTTATGAGGCCCACACTGCATTTCCCAAAACTTTCATCCTGTAGCTAGCACTCCACTAAACAACAGGCTCTGCTATGTTGTGATTCAGGTATGCTCATTTCCTAGTCAGTGCCTGTCTGTTTTTCACTTTGGCAACACCTTTGGTTGACAAGAAACATCAAATCATAGACAGACAAGGGTCCTACCTTGTTTCTTTAATATCCTGGGACCAACATGGCTACAACAGCACTAAAATGCCTACTAAAATCAAATATGTCCATTTGTAGCAGGGGGTCTCTGATGCATTAGGCATTTAAAGTGTGATTCTGCCAGTACACCTCTACCTCGATATAACGCTGTCCTCAGGAGCCAAAAAATCTTACCGCGGTATAGGTGAAACCGTGTTATATTGAACTTGCTTTGATCCGCCGGAGTGCGCAGCCCCGCCTTCCCGGAGCACTGCTTTACCACGTTATATCCGAATTCGTGTTATATCGGGTCGCGTTATATCGGGGTAGAGGTGTATTCTAAACATTGCATCATGAGGTTCCAGGTTTCCAGTGACTCATTGGAATCCATAGACTCCTTCCACGCACTGAGCAGGCAGACCCCTGCACCCACCCATAGCTTCTAGCAGTACAACTGAATGGAGGATGACAATTCCGTTTCATGGCAACATTCGAGGGTTGATAATTTTTTATTCCACATTGGACCTGGACCCACCGGAAGGTACTGTTTTTATACAATCACATTTTGGACCATTTTCTGTGATTGTGTCAGAGCGTAGTCAGAGAAAAGCATGTTGATAAAAGCATAAGAACGGCCATACTGGGTCAGACCAAAGGTCCATCTAGTCCAGTATCCTCTCTTCCGACAGTGGCCAATGCCAGGTGCCACAGAGGGAATGAACAGAACAGGTAATTATCAAGTGATCCATCCCCTATTGCCAATTCCCAGCTTCTGGCAAGCAGAGGCTTGGGACACCATCCCTTCCCATTCTGGCTAATAGCCATGGATGTTTGAATGGACCTATCCTCCATGAATTTATCTAGTTCTTTTTTTAACCCTGTTCTAGTCTTGGCCTTCACAACATCCTCTGGCAAAGAGTTCCATTGGTTGATTGCGTTGTGTGAAGAAATACTTCCTTTTGTTTGTTTTAAACCTACTGCCTATTAATTTCATTTGGTGACCCCTAGTTCTTGTGTTATGAGAAGGAGTAAATAACATTTCCTTATTTACTTTCTCCACATCCGTCATGACTTTATAGACCTCTATCATATCCCCCCTTAGTCATCTCTTTTCCAAGCTGAAAAGTCCCAATTTTATTAATCTCTCCTCATATGGAAGTTGTTCCATACCCCTAATAATTTTTGTTGCCCTTTTCTGAACCTTTTCCAATTCCAATATATCTTTTTTGAGATGGGGCGACCACATCTGCACACAGTATTCAAGATGTGGGCATACCATGGATTTATATAGGGGGAATATGATATTTTTTGTCTTATTATCTATCCCTTTCCTAATGATGCCCAACATTCTGTTCACTTTTTTGACTGCTGCTGCACATTGAGTGGCTGTTTTCAGAGAACTATCCACAGTGACTCCAAGATCTCTTTCTTGAGTGGTAACAGCTAATTTAGACCCCATCATTTTATATGTATAGTTGGGATTATGTTTTCCAATGTGCATTACTTTGCATTTATCAACATTGAATTTTATCTGCCATTTTGTTGCCCAGTCACCCAGTTTTGTGAGATCCTTTTGTAGCTCTTCGCAGTCTGCCTGGGATTTAACTATCTTGAGTAGTTTTGTATCATCTGACAATTTTGCCACCTCACAGTTTATCCATTTTTCCAGATCATTTATGAATATGTTGATTAGGACTGGTCCCAGAACAGACCCCTGGGGGACACTACTATTTACCTCTCTCCATTCTGAAAACTGAACATTTATTCCTACCCTTTGTTTCCTATCTTTTAACCAGTTACTGATCCATGAGAAAGCCTTCCCTCTTATCCCATGACAGCTTACTTTACTTAAGAGTCTTTGGTGAGGGACCTTGTCAAAGGCTTTCTGAAAATCTAAGCACACTATATCCACTGGATCCCCCTTGTCTACATGCTTGTTGATGCCCCTCAAAGAATTCTAGTAGATTGGTGAGGCATGATTTCCCTTTATGAAAACCATGTTGACTATTCCCCAACAAATCGTGTTCATCTATGTGTCTGACAATTCTGTTCTTTACTATAGTTGCAACCAGTTTGCCCAGTACTGAAGTCAGGCTTACTTCCTTATAATTGCTGGGATCACCTCTGGAGCCCTTTTTAAAAATTGGCGTCACATTAGCTATCCTCCAGCCATTTGGTACAGAAGCTGATTTAAATGATAGGTTACAAACTACAGTTAGTAGTTCTGCAATTTCACATTTGAGTTCCTTCAGAACTCTTTGGTGAATACCATCTGGTCTTGGTAACGTATTACTGTTTATTTTATCCATTTGTTCCAAAACCTCCTCTAATAACACCTCAATCTGGGGCAGTTCCTCAGATTTGTCACCTAAAAAGAATGGCTCAGGTTTGGGAATCTCCCTCACATCCTCAATCATGAAGACCGATGCAAAGAATTCATTTAGTTTCTCTGCAATGGCCTTATCGGCATGCAAGTCAAAACCTTGCTTTTGTCACTCTCCACTCAATTGCAAATAAATACCCCGTTACAAATGTTGTGCTACATTGTGGCTTTAGGTACAGCACTGAACATGACATGACATGTATGTGGCATCACCCCACGAATAGTCCTTGGAGTCTTTGTGCCTTGGGTTATGTCTACACTACCTGCCGGATCGGTGGGTAGCAATCGATCCAGCGGGGGTCGATTTATCGCGTCTAGTATAGATGCGATAAATTGACCCCCGAGCGCTCTCCCGTTGACTCCTGTACTCCACTGCCACGAGAGGTGCAGGCGGAGTCGACGGGAGCGGCAGCAGTCGACTCACCGCAGTGAAGACACCTCAGTGAGTAGGTCTAAGTACGTCGACTTCAGCTACGTTATTCACGTAGCTGAAGTTGCGTAACTTAGATCGATCCTCCCCTCCCCCCAGTGTAGACCAGGCCTTGGAGACACCCCAGTGAGTGAGTCTTAATTCCCTTCCTGCTGGATCTTTGCATTTGGCAGGGGGTGTTAATTTTCTGCTGGTCTGCAGTAGCAGCGAGTTAAGGCACATTCCATGCCAGTTTAGCAATGCTGGCTGATGAGTTGAGGATGGGGGAATAATCTAGCAGCTACCCACTTTAAGCCTGTCTACCTACTCTACTTCTGAGTAATCTGAACCACAGGCTGGGCAGCCAATGCAGTAGTCAAGGGAGATTCTTGTTCCGCCTCACTCCTGTCCATGAGCATGTAGTTCAGGGTAAAACCTAAGCTAAGACTTATAAATATAGGGGACTCCCCTTGTCATGGGAACATAGTGTTATACTCTATAACTAATTTCTTTACACACACACACACACACACACACACACACACACACACACACACACACACACACACACACACGAATTGCTTTAGTATTTTATCAGTTTTTTTAATGCTTGTAATGTCTTCCATCACCCTAATGTTTTTAATGTATTGTTGGAACAGGTATCCTTTTGTTAACATGGGAATGATAGTTATAAACTCAGGATTTATTGTCAAAGTGTGATACTTAACTCAGTTAAAACTACTTTCAGTTCTGTATATTTATACTGTTATGGGTGGGGGAAGTGAACAAATTGGCTGCATTGAGCATACAGTAATAAGTAAGACACCTTTACCGCTAGACTATAATACTGTTGAAACAAACCTGGCAACATCATTTGTTTTAGGATGTCAGGAACAACAAAATATTTCCTCATTTAGCCCGTCACTTGTGGATAGTCTCTTCACTTATTTCAGAAGATTCATCAAACTCATGGCTTGAGATCTGTGGTTGAGAGCAAGGACCACAAAATACATGAAGAGCATTGAGGAAGGGTTTAGTGGGGGAAGATTTATCACTTTGCATGCCTGTGTGACTTCCCAGACATCTGTCTGTTGTCTTGGAGAGGGGGCACATTTGTAGCCTGCACAGGATGTATTAACCTGGCATGGTGTACTATAAGCAACAGAATCATGACATGGTCCTTCCTGAGTTTGTCTGAACATCTGGTTGGTATATGTGGAAATACGTAAGACAGAGGCCAGGGTTATAACATGGAAGGAATCAGGCACATGCATGTCCTATAGGGCAGTGAAATGTGACTCCTATGGTGACCCTTACATGAGTCAGTGCTAGGGATATTTTAAAGCAGATTGTAGAATCATAGAAGATTAGGGTTGGAAGAGACCTCAGGAGGTCATCTAGTCCAACCCCAACTAAATCATCCCAGCCAGGGCTTTGTCAAGCTGGGCCTTAAAAATCTCTAAGAACTGGATTTTACAATATCCTGTGATTTCATGTCCTACCTACAGCTGTAAAGAATCAGCAAGTCTAGAAAGATTCCCCTCTTCAGAAATCCAGCTTTAGAAATCGCTGCTGTGGACTGATATGGGGGGAGGGTAGCTCAGTGGTTTGAGCATTGGCCTGCTAAACCCAGGGTTGTGAGTTCAGTCCTTGAGGGGGCCATTTAGGGATCTGGGGCAAAAATCTGTCTGTGGATTGGTCCTGCTTTGAGCAGGGGGTTGGACTAGATGACCTCCTGAGGTCCCTTCCAACCCTGATATTCTATGATTCTATGATGTGTTTCTGAAGCTAAGATCCTGTTTAGCTCAACTTCATCCCCAGTTTCAGAAGGACTCTGCTGTTATGGTTATATGCCCCCTTTGAGACCTGCCAGTGATGACCTACTCTAAGTCGGCTTCAGATTTATAGTAAAAGGGGTAGCTTGGCGTTTAACTTTCTTGATTCTTATCAGTGTATGTGAATTATAACCATCTCAACACACCATGGACAAGAGTGCTTTGTGTCTTTGAATTGAATTAGTTGGCCATTTGATGGGCAAAGAAAGAGCAACAGATAAGTCAGGAGATAAATTCCTGGAAGAGCATCAAGAAAATTATTCTTAATTCTCTGCCTTTGCAGAAGCACATGATTCTGCTCCAGGAACACCAGCTTCATCAATAGCTCTTTGCTCTTGTGGAGATGGCACAAAAGACAGACATGGAGAGGTACCTCTCTGGTGGCTTATTTGGGGGAGTAGTAGAAAGCAGTGGGAGTAGCAGGTGTGCACTCTAGCCAGGGCCGGCTCCAGGCACCAGGCAACCAAGCACGTGCTTGGGGCAGCACCTGGTAAGGGGCGGCCAATCTTGGGGTGGCGGGGGGCGGCGCGGCGGGGGGTGTTTGGTGGTGCGGTGCTCCGTGGGGGGCGGGGGGTGTTCAGCAGCACGGCGCTCAGCGGGGGGTGTTTGGCGGTGCTCGCGCGGGGGGGCTTCAGCAGTGCAGCGCTCCGCGGGGGGCGGAGGTGTTCTGCGGCGCGGCGCTCCACGGCGGCAGCTCGGTGGGGGGCGGGGGGTGTTCAGCAGTGCGGCGGGGGGGGCGGGGGCTGTTCGGCGGCAGGGGTTTCGGCAGCGCGGCGCTCGGCGGGGGGCGAGGGGTGTTCGGCAGCACGGTGGGGGGCAGGGGCTGTTCGGCGGTGCTGCGCTCGGCGGTGGGTATTCGGCAGCACGGCGGGGGGCGGCACAGCACTCGGTGGGGGGGGGGTTCGTCAGCGCGGCACTCGGTGGGGGGGGGGGGGGGTTTACGGCCGGGCGGCACTTTTTTTTGCTGCTTGGGGTGGCAAAAAAGTTAGAGCCGGCCCTGACTCTAGCAGAAAAAGGTTCTCTTTTCCTGTCCGTGCTGGCAGCATTGTCCGTTATCTCTGATATTCTGGGACAATCAATAGAGGTCTTTGTAAAGCTCACTCGGAGAAGGTTTTTACAGCCCATTAGTTCCATGGATATGATAGAGCTTTGGAAGCAGGGTACATACAATCGGTGGGGGCTTCTCTCCTAACATTCTCTCAGCAAAGGTGGGTCAGGAGCTGAGCTCGGTGTGTCTCATGGGATAGTGCTGCATTATAATAGCAGGAGAGGAAACACCAAAAGGCCTATATTTTTTTCTCAGACCTCTCCTGTGAAGACAGGCCTTTTGGGACATTACTAAAGGGGTTCTTGCACCTAAGGATATTGTTGCACTGTAATGCTGAGGTAGGACAGAAAGATGCTTGTAAAAGGACATGTGGCAAGTATCTGAAGGGTTAAAGCTGAATAAAGATAGAGTCCAGTCCCTTTCAATTGCCTGTGCTATGTGCTAATTATCAATGGCTTTCTTGTTCCCCCCTCAGAGCGTTTGTGAGATAGCTCATGGTAAAAACCCTACTATAGAGCTGCTCCAAAAATTTTCAATTCAACTTTGTTCCATTAAAAGTTGATGTTTTTTGTCAAAACCAAAATGTTTTGTGGAAATGTATCAGCTTGACAGTGTGTGTCGGGAAAGCATCTCAGTTCTAGGATGAATTTCTGGGGGAGAGTAAACACCACAGAATGGTTAGGGCAGCGGCTGAGATATGGGAAACCTAGTTTTCCCCTGTTCTCACTCTCCGGCCAATGAATATTGAATTATTTATACAAGGTGGAACAGCTCCAACAGGCGAGATTGAGGGAGACGGACTCTATAGCACCGTGTTTAGGGTACTTTCTCCCTTGGAATGTGAGAGTTACAGGTTCAAGCCCGTGGTCTGACTCAGTCTCAAGTGAGTGCCCTAACTGTTTTAATACTGGAATTCAAGAAGAGGCTGAATTTATGAAGACCTGTTATTTCCAAATAACAAAATGAATCATTTGTATTCATTTGATGTAGATTTTTTTGTACACTGGGTGTTTAGAAAAAGCAGCAGGATAAAATAATTATATTATCTGTTAGTGTCACCAAATATGATCACTCCTAAGGAAATGTATGGTCCAGGTTTTAAGGTCTAAGAGAACATGAATACAGAAAGCTCAGCCCACCAAAATATGTCTTGAGTGTGTCACTTTTGACATATGGCAGGCTATTCTCTATTTCTCTGCCATATGCTATGGCTTTATGGCATTCCAGTGGCATACCATTTTGTAAGTGGGCTAAAGCCACCTTAACTGTTAGACATGAGTGATGGTAGGTATTCCAGAGAGCTAGAAAATGAAGGGCATTCTAAACTATGAGCAAAATATTGAAATGGCAAAATGCCACTTCATGTAAAACAAGCATGCCTGAGGCCAAGGCAATATGCCGTGATTTCTTGTACTTAGATTTGGTTTAGGGCAGCAAGATTCAGAAGCACACACAGATACTCAAGGAGGTGTCTTGTCTCCAGTGAATCCAAATTTGGCTCCATTGGATGAGGTACAAGGAAGACTCCGTCCACAAGTGTGTGTCGACGGCTGTCTCTGGACTGGCTAAGATTCTAATACTGTGTGAGGATTGGGTGGCCAGTTCTCTTATCCCTGAGAGCCAGGGTTTCGAAATGTGATACTGTATGTTTTGTTTTTACATTTTAATGCTGTTCAGAGGAGGTGATTTAAATAACATTATCTTAAGAGGAGGCTATTTTGCTCTTGGGTAGAGCTGAATCTGAATCAGAACGTTATTTTGGAGAGTCCTCCGTATGTATGGGGCCAGTATGTACCTATGATTAATTGGAGCACACAGTTCTATTTGCATGTTGAGCCATCTGATTTGGGGTTGCAGACAAGTAGAGGGAGTTCTAAATACTTTGGGGGGGCGGGGGAGGAGTAGTTGTCTGCAAATATTTCTGATTACAATGTGTTTCAAGTGAAAAATAGAGGCTGGATTGAGCACCTATTAAAAATCCGGCCCTTTAATAAACATGAAAATAATAGAGAGAATAGAGGTTAGGACCTCTGAAAAATGTTAGAACTCCTGTACTACTTTAAGCAGCCTTTTAATTATTTCTTTTAATGTAAGTAATGATAAAATCTTCATGGTCTGCAGAACTTGCAGGATTATTTGAAATGTAATTAAAGAAAATATATTTGAAATAGGAGGCCTAGGATGATTCTGTGAGAAATACAGAATCTATTTATCACTACACACTTCAGATCCTAGCAAGGAATATTTTGCAATATAAGACCTGAATCCTGCAATGAGCTTCATGTACGTGGCCCCTTGACTTTGCATGGAGCTTATTCCAGGATCAGCACCTAAATCTCTAGAACAATCTCTGCTTGTTCAGTAACTAACAATCACAGTATAAACATAGATCCACCGTTCCCTTAATTTCCCCCATGCGGCCCCATTGAAAATAATGGGGTTAATGTCAATGGATTGTACCCATACAATCCACCTATCTTTTTAATTAGGATTTTATACTGATTTCCATCACTGTAGTATCTGAGCATGTAAAGCAGATTAACAATAGCTTAACCCCTAGCAGACTTCATGGAGTTCTGGACTATAAAAAGGGGGAATGATCTGACTCCGAATGAGAAGATTTTAAAGAACTGCAGAAGCACCTGCAACAATTGGAATGAAGTGTTAATACCCACATATCAGCATGGAATTCTATCAGTTGCAAACACGCTGGCCTTGAGTTTTTCTAGTTTTGTCATGAGATGTATGCGATTTGATAACAAACAATTCTTGTAAGTAATGAGGGTATTTTACTGTAGGTAGTCTGTGGGAATTGTAAAGTCCCTTTATTGTCCGAGAATAGGCAAGTACAATATTCAGGACACAAATGCATTTTATTATTGGATCAGCTTTTTCTATTGTTAGAAAATGTAATAAAATTCTTTCATTGGGTTACATAATCAAGTTCTATTAAATTAAATATTCAGGGTATTGATTAAATTCATTTTGCATCTTGGATGAGATGAATGCCAAGTACCTAGTATTTGGAGCATTGTATGAGTTTTATATTCGGTTTACATTACATCTGTCTACACAAGGTTTTTTTTTTGTCCATTTATTGATTTGTGAAGTGCGTTGTGGTGTTCCCAGTCCCCTGGTTATTGGGCAAGAGTACATCAGAAAAAAACATCATCCCAATTAAACTTGCGTGTCCACTCTGAGCACAGAAGCCATTGATTGAATGGAGATGGAGTTTCTTATCTTTAGTAATGATAAGCAGAACAGAGTTGAACCACATTGCAAGAGTGTTACAGGGAATCATGGGCTAGAACTGCCCTTTCTGCAGGTGCTCTCTAGATAAATGAAGTTGTTTCTCTCTAGGCCTGTTGGTCTAATACATTAAAGTCAAGATTTTCAAAAGTGATTAGTAACTTTCGTTGCCCAAGTTGAAACACCTCTACGATTTTCAGAAATACCTGGGCACACAAAATCACAAGTCACTTTTAAAAATCTTGCCTAAATTCACTTAACTCTGTAACGTTTTAGAGGTGTATTGGTCTTTCTTTGGCTAGCTGAAAATAACATAATGGGGAGAAGTCACCATCAATTGTTTTGGTGGAACCAGCGCCAGTGACGGGCATTCAATTGAAAAGAAAATACTTCGCAGCCATGCCACTTTCACTTATTGCAAGCACTGGCATCGATCCCATGACGTTCCGCTGTGCTCACCCCAAACTGACCTTGCTGCCAAGGCTATGAAATCAGGATGAGGGTCACCTTTTTCCATTGATTGGGCTCCTTTTGCCAAGTTGCTTGACAGTTGCCCATATTTCTGTAACTTCGACTGTGTTTCCAGAGCTCTGGAAGCTTTCCTGATTGATAGCACTAACAAAAAAAGCACAGAGCTAATTAAATCACAGTACTGCTGCCCAACGCGACAGTCAGAGGCTGACCTAATTTTGACACTACAAAGCTTATCAGGAGAGTATCTATTAAGTTAGAGGAAACATAATTCTGTTTCTAAGAACAGTGAGATTTTTTTCCTTACAACTCATTACGCTGCTGTTTATTGTTCCTCCTGCTGGGCAAAGTATTAAAAACTTATGATCTATGACATATGGTCTGTGTCTGTCAGTATCTGCTTCTAGAACAGTAGGGATGCTCCAGTTTAAAGGAAGAATGGGGAAAAAGGACATGTTATTTCTTCAGACAGAAATATGCTATTTCTTGGATTGTCATCTTTTAAAGTTTTAATTTCCTTTTCACTGTGATCTGAAATAATACAAAAAAATCATGGTTGCAAATCATTAGTTAAGCATTGGAATCCGATGTACTAGTTAAAGTGATGCACTTTAGAGCATGGGAAGCAGTAAACTTGCTTTGTCGTTGGAAAAATAGAGTAGCAAATCATGCTAAAGGTTTCATACGAGTTATTTCTTATTGAAGGCACTGTGCACTCCAGTTTTGCACTGAGATGCCCTAGAGTCTAGGACCTAAATAAATCAATATGCTAGAGACCTGCACATTTCTGCAGGAATATTCAAGGAAAGAGAGGAAAGACTTGTGCTTTTAACCTGCTATGTAAAAATTCAAAAACAAGATAGCACAGGAAACGTTTTCAGTTTATAGTAGTTTTCCCTCCTGAAATATAAGTGTGGGCAAATGAGGGGCAAAATTAATGAAGGGTCTGTGATCATCTAAAAAACTGATTTGTACTGGGATTGGAGAACAATGAATGAGGATCAGATTTGATCTATTTGAATGGCCAATAATGGTTTTGTATTACAAGTGTGCTGGATACCACGGGTGACCAGACTCCTTCATTGGCTAGGATGGTCATAAACGTTGTTGCCTTGGCCTGATATTTAAAAAAAGGGCATTGAAATGTCCTCTTTCTTTGGTCATTTATATAGGTAAGAAAACACATTTTACATTTTGGACCCAATCCTGTTTTAATTGAAGACAAAGGACAAAATCAAGCAGACTTAATTGGCAGTAGGATGCAAAACAGACATGAATTGGGCACTTTCATTTTGTCTCCATTTAGTGCAAGAAGAGGTAGACAAGACTGTCTTTGAAAATTCTGCATCTCTCCTAATCTTTCAATACAAACATGTTTTAGTGGAACTGGTTCCACGAGAAAACTATCTACGATCAAGAATTTTTAGATCTTTCCCAAAGCATCAAAATGTTTGACCACTCTACTCAAAACCCAAATGACCTGCTGTGGTTTGATTTTTTTTTTTTTTTTTTTTGACTCAGTCCCATTCAAACGGAAGTATCTCCAACACCAAAGGTTAAAATAAGAAAGTGAGGCCCTATTTAAAAAAATAATAAATTTTGGATTTTATTTGTCTTCTGGTTTTTGAGCCTTCAGGGTGCACAGGGGTCATATTTTCATTTTCTCGTTTCATTCTCATTTTCTCTCCAATCACCAAGGCTAGAAACTTACTTTTTTTTAAAAAAACTGGGATTATCATGTATTAACACAACTCCAGTGACTGACATACATTCCGTAAAATAGAATCCTACAGGACCCAACGTTCTGATTGTTATAAAAATCCTTTGGTATTACTTGGGCCTGCTAAAGTCTATAAACACAGATGTTATGTTCCCTGTAGGGACATGGTATCTTGCCCCCACAGTGAAATGAAAAAATAAACTTTAACCTGCATGCTTCTCTGGTGCATTGCTCATCCCAGCATCAGTTTAATCCTTTGTCCTGCTTTCCTTAAATGTGACCAGTTACCTGCATATGTCTTCAAGTTCAGTGGCATTTCTAGTACCCCCCTGACAGAAAACTTAAGATACATTTTCACTGGACAACTGTTGCGTCTAGTAAACAAATCGCCACTCTCGTTTTTGTGTGATTAATTGAGGTTGCTGGCAGAGAGCAGCCTGTGCAGTGGATACAGCTAATATAAGGATCCTGAGATGTGGGGATAGGTTAGAATGGCCACATCTTCCATTTGAAAACAAGGGATATCTTGGTACCACTCTGAGCAATTTGTAATATGTATTTTTATTTTATTTCTTTTTCATTTCTGACCCCATGCTTGTTTTTGTTGCATTAGGTGTATATACTGAGGGGTATCGAAGTGAAATGGGTTCTTTCATGCAATATTTACTGTGAATAATAACCAGACAAGTTCTTCTAAAATGCCACCAGATAAAATAAATGCCAAGTAGTATATTAGTAGTAGTATATTGGAAGAGGTGGATGAGGCTTTTTTTAAACAACTAACAAAATCATCCAAAGCCCAAGATTTGGTGGTGATGGGGGACTTCAACTATCCAAATATATGTTGGGAAAATAACACAGCGGGGCACAGACTATCCAACAAATTCTGGGACTGCATTGCAGACAACTTTTTATTTCAGAAGGTTGAAAAAGCAACTGGGGGGAAGCTGTTCTAGACTTGATTTTAACAAATAGGGAGGAACTCATTGAGAATTTGAAAGTAGAAGGCAGCTTGGGTGAAAGTGATCATGAAATCATAGAGTTTGCAATTCTAAGGAAGGGTAGAAGGGAGAACAGCAAAATAGAGACAATGGATTTCAGGAAGGTGGATTTTGGTAAGCTCAGAGAGCTGATAGGTAAGGTCCCATGGGAATCAAAACTGAGGGGAAAAACAACTGAGGAGAGTTGGCAGTTTTTCAAAGGGACACTATTAAGGGCCCAAAAGCAAGCTATTCCGCTGGTTAGGAAAGATAGAAAATGTGGCAAAAGACCACCTTGGCTTAACCACGAGATCTTGCATGATCTAAAAAATAAAAAGGAGTCATATAAAAAATGGAAACTAGGACAGATTACAAAGGATGAATTTAGGCAAACAACACAGGAATGCAGGGGCAAGATTAGAAAGGCAAAGGCACAAAATGAGCTCAAACTAGCTACGGGAATAAAGGGGAACAAGAAGACTTTTTATCAATACATTAGAAGCAAGAGGAAGACCAAAGACAGGGTAGGCCCACTGCTTAGTGAAGAGGGAGAAACAGTAACAGGAAACTTGGAAATGGCAGAGATGCTTAATGACTTATTTGTTTCAGTCTTCACCGAGAAGTCTGAAGGAATGCCTAACATAGTGAATGCTAGTGGGAAGGGGGTAGGTTTAGCAGATAAAATAAAAAAAGAACAAGTTAAAAATCACTTAGAAAAGTTAGATGCCTGCAAGTCACCAGGGCCTGATGAAATGCATCCTAGAATACTCAAGGAGCTAATAGAGGAGGTATCTGAGCCTCTAGCTATTATCTTTGGAAAATCATGGGAGATGGGAGAGATTCCAGAAGACTGGAAAAGGGCAAATATAGTGCCTATCTATAAAAAGGGAAATAAAAACAACCCAGGAAACTACAGACCAGTTAGTTTAACTTCTGTGCCAGGGAAGATAATGGAGCAAGTAATTAAGGAAATCATCTGCAAACACTTGGAAGGTGGTAAGGTGATAGGGAACAGCCAGCATGGATTTGTAAAGAACAAATCATGTCAAACCAATCTGATAGCTTTCTTCGATAGGATAACGAGTCTTGTGGATAAGGGAGAAGCTGTGGATGTGGTACACCTAGACTTTAGTAAGGCATTTGGTACGGTCTCGCATGATATTCTTATAGATAAACTAGGCAAATACAATTTAGATGGGGCTACTATAAGGTGGGTTCATAACTGGCTGGATAACCGTACTCAGAGAGTTGTTATTAATGGTTCCCAATCCTGCTGGAAAGGCATAACGAGTGGGGTTCCGCAGGGGTCTGTTTTGGGACCGGCTCTGTTCAATATCTTCATTAACGACTTAGATATTGGCATAGAAAGTACGCTTACTAAGTTTGTGGATGATACCAAACTGGGAGGGATTGCAACTGCTTTGGAGGACAGGGTCATAATTCAAAATGATCTGGACAAATTGGAGAAATGGTCTGAGTTAAACAGGATGAAGTTTAACAAAGACAAATGCAAAGTGCTCCACTTAGGAAGAAAAAATCAGTTTCACACATACAGAATGGGAAGAGACTGTCTAGGAAGGAGTACGGCAGAAAGGGATCTAGGGGTTATAGTGGACCACAAGCTAAATATGAGTCAACAGTGTGATGCTGTTGCAAAAAAAGCAAACATGATTCTGGGATGTATTAACAGGTGTGTTGTGAGCAAGACATGAGAAGTCATTCTTCCGCTCTACTCTGCTCTGGTTAGGCCTCAGCTGGAGTATTGTGTCCAGTTCTGGGCACCGCATTTCAAGAAAGATGTGGAGAAATTGGAAAGGGTCCAGAGAAGAGCAACAAGAATGATTAAAGGTCTTGAGAACATGACCTATGAAGGACGGCTGAAAGAATTGGGTTTGTTTAGTTTGGAAAAGAGAAGACTGAGAGGGGACATGATAGCAGTTTTCAGGTATCTAAAAGGGTGTCATAAGGAGGAGGGAGAAAACTTGTTCACCTTAGCCTCGGAGGATAGAACAAGAAGCAATGGGCTTAAACTGCAGCAAGGGAGGTCTAGGTTGGACATTAGGAAAAAGTTCCTAACTGTCAGGGTGGTTAAACACTGGAATAAATTGCCTAGGGAGGTTGTGGAATCTCCATCTCTGGAGATATTTAAGAGTAGGTTAGATAAATGTCTATCAGGGATGGTCTAGACAGTATTTGGTCCTGCCATGAGGGCAGGGGACTGCACTCTATGACCTCTCGAGGTCCCTTCCAGTCCTAGAATCTATGAATTACTATAATGTGTCATCTGGTATTTAATCTTGGGAGGCATATTTCAGAAAGAGCTGCAATGAATATTCCTATAGTTGAGAAAGTGGTGACATTTCATAATTACGTAATATCTTCTGAACCATAAAAAGTAAAAGTATAAAAAGGAAAAGGATTTGTGACGAGTTGGATCACAGAAACCCCCTTGGGAGCTGCCACCCGACGTACCAAGACTACCCCTGCTTAAGTAACAAAGTGGTTACTGGTTTATTATTTTCTGTTTGCTTATTTCGGGAAAGGGAATTAGGGACAGAAAAGGAAGCAAAATAAGTAAGAATGAAGATCAAAAGAAGCTAAAACTACACAAGTTGCAAATTGCCCCGAAAGACTGAACAATGGGCACTGGGAATGTCTCTGTTAACTAAGGCTACGTCTTCACTACCCGCCGATCCGGCGGGTAGCAATCGGTCTATCGGGGATCGACTTACCGCGTCTAGTGAAGACGCGATAAAATCGATCCCTGATCGCTCTGCCGTCGACTCCGGAAATCCACCACGGCAAGAGGCGGCAGCGGAGTCGGCGGCAGCGCGGCAGCGGTCGACTTTCCCCCGTCCTCACAGCCAGGTAAGCCGACCTAAAATACGCAACTTCAGCTACGGTATTCACGTAGCTGAAGTTGCGTATCTTAGGTCGGACCCCCGCTGTAGTGTAGACCTAGCCTAAGAAGCCCCTGAGCTGAGTGCATCTCAGTTTCAGTGAACTGCAGATGGGTGTGGCCCAACCTCTGTCTGTGCTGAAGCTGACTGGAGTGTCTAACCTAGCAAGACAGGAGGGGAGGGGTGCCTGTTCTGGCAGGAGGGTGTTCTCTCTGGTATCCCAGCTCATCGAGTGATGGTCTCAAGGGAAGACAAATGGAAATTGATGTACAATTTGCCTGGGAAAAGGCTGACCTGGAAAAAGAAAAGGCTGCCCACCAGCCTGGACTTAAGAGACAAAGCAATTAAGACCCAGAAGCATGACCTGGCTGTAATGGAGTGGAAGAGGTGCACAGAGACATGTATCCTGGAGCTGGAAGTTGCGGTCCTGGTGACTGCTGCGGTGGGAACAAACCCCAAGGACTCTAGCTGGAAGCAAACCCAACCTGAGTGAAAGGGGGGTGGGGATTTTGCTGGCCAGCGAAAGGTCTCTCATAGCTTGGAGCTGTGAGCCTACAGCTGGATCAGGGTCTCTTTCCCTTTGGGGGGACACAGGAGTGTCTGCCCCATAGGGGAGCCCAAAAACGAATTTTAGGTATACTGCCTCCGCCATGGTCAGTGTCCAAGTCTCTGGCAGTAAGTTCAGGAGGAGGGGTAGTCTTGGTACATTGGGTGGCAGCTCCCAAGGGGGTTTCTGTGATCCAACCCGTCACAGGTGAACCTGCTGGAACTCTGAGAGATGACAGAACGTAGCTGCTGTTTGTAAACTAAACTTATCCAGTACAAAGCTGAGGAAACGGCAGCTTTAAAAAATAAGGCTTAGTTCAAAAAGCTCCAGCCAGGTTCTTTAGCAAACATCGCTTCCATCTTCAAAGCCAGCCAGCAGCATCTACTCATGTGTCAATTTCAAAGGCTCTGTTGACGGATGTGGAGTCACTTCACAGTGAGCTGCCATGGTCCTGACAGCAGCTACAAAATTTAGGATCTAAACACTTCCTAATGCCTGCCATGCTTTAAAATCAGTGTGAGCAAAACACGTAATGAACCTAGAAATACAATGTTGGAAGGGGAACCGTATGTTTTCCTAATGTCTTTTCTCATCCTGATTTTTCATTGGTGATTGGATATGAGGGAAAGTGATGTTGTGAAATATGTCCCAAGCCATGTGGGTGCACCGGGGAGTGCACATGTTCAGGAAACTGTAGCCCCAGCCATTCAGGATATGTCTACAGCGCAGATGGAGTGAGCCTCCTAGCCCAGGTAGACAGATTCACCTTAGTTGGGCTCAAACTAACATGCTAAATATAGCAGTCTGGATGTTACTGGACCAGCTGAGCTCTGGCTAGCACTCCGGAGGTCAGACCCAGGGGACTGGGAGGGTTTGGACTCGGGTGGCTAGCCTGAACCACCAGCAGTTTTGCAACATCCACACTGCTATTACTAGCTCGAGCTGAGCTAGCAGGAGTCTCTCTACCCAGGCTAGGAGGTGTGCTCCCAGCTGCAGAGCAAACATACCTTCAGATTCCTAAAGTCATGCGCTCAATAAGGTGGTTGTGAGCCATCATAATCTGATAGCACCCTCTGCTGGTCAAATGGCAATCATTTTTATCTTAAAGAGGACCAAAGGTCCTACTTCTTAGGCTAGGTCTACACTACAGCGGGGGTCCGACCTAAGATACGCAACTTCAGCTACGTGAATACCGTAGCTGAAGTTGCGTATTTTAGGTCGGCTTACCTAGCGGTGAGGACGCGGGAAAGTCGACCGCTGCCGCGCTGCCGCCGACTCCGCTGCCGCCTCCTGCCGAGGTGGATTTCCGGAGTCGACGGCAGAGCGATCAGGGATCGATTTTACCGCGTCTTCACTAGACGCGGTAAGCCGATCCCCGATAAACCGATTGCTACCCGCCGGATCGGCGGGTAGTGAAGACAAAGCCTTAGAGAACTGGTGGCTTATTTAGAGGAGGTTTAGGGAGAAAATGGTTCTAGGTTAGAACTTGAAGTCCGCCTTGGGCTCTGGGTCTGGATACAAACCCTTCCAACATCTGAGGGTATTGGATCTGGGTGTAAGGATCAGGTACATCGCTACTATCGAATTAGACCCACATGGGTATTTTTGATGCCGGTGTTCAGCAAATTAATTATTTTTCCCTCTGAGGTATTTTCATTTAACGTGAAGTTAGGTAAAGTTTTAGGAATATAAGCGGGCAAGCAGCCTGCTCCGTAGCCAGTAGAGGTTGGCCCTCCTATCATTTTCCAGTCACAAGTGTATTATTTAATTTTTGTAGCGGTAAAGCACCCTCTTGAGCAGGTGGCTTTCCCATCGGCTCCTAAGGTTCTGGGTTCGAAGCAGCTCAGCCCTCTCCTTGTGCCCTCTGTGCCCCAGACACCAGGACCCTGGGTCAGACTACCTACTTGGGGACGTGGTTTCCTCCAAGTGCATTCCATCCAGGTTTGATAGTGCTGGCAGATGCATTGTTTTGCAGCTGAAGTCAGAGAAGCCGCTCAGATAAATGGGAAGAATGTAATTTATGCAAAGAGGAGGCTTGGCTCATCTAGGCATAATTCGGGGCAATACAGAACTGCCCGGCTCAGGACAGCCCTAGCCAATGGGGGTACTCAGCCTCAGGATGCATAGTTCCTCTCCATGGCACAAAAGTGCAAAGCCAGTGCGCCCATTACCACATACCTTTGTGAGATGCAGCCTATTCCTTCCCCCCACCTCTGGGGAGACTGGGGAGAACCTAGGCGGAGGTGGGGATTTGCCTGCAGCCTGCCCCGTCTGACTCCTTTGAGGGGCAGTGGACCCCAAGGGAGCAGTTTCTATACTCCCCGGAGCACAGGGCTTGCTGTTCTACTCAGGCCTCGCACAGGCTGCACGAGGCTCACGACACGCTGGCCCCACCCTCTGCACTGCCTCGTGCGTGGCACATTGCACAAAGGCCGGACACAGCGTGATCCCAGAACTGCGCTCCTGGAGCCTCTCACAGTATGAGGACCATTAACACAATGGTCTCGTGCTGCATGTCTGCTTGAACAAACAGCTTGAGAAGACTTAAGTGAGGTGACTGTCAATTGAAGCAGCTAGTGAACCTGGCTAGTTTCCGTGAAACACACCCCTTTGTTACAGTGAGCTACTAAAGAAACACAAGTCCACACCCTTTATGTGGGGAGAGCTGTAATGTAAATGACTTTATTATTACTCGGACTAATAGATTAGTAAGGCTGAGGAGACGGTGATCGTTAGGGGTTAGATTGTGATGCCTTTACTCATGTTGAATGTACCTTATGCCCCTTGTCATCTTGCTGGAGTCAATGAGGCGGCATAAGGTTTTACTTAGGGCTGGTGTATATGGGGAAGTTAGTGCACAGCAAGCTAGTGTGTGAATTCAGAGCACACTTGCTACTCCGCACTAACTCCCTCTGCACGTTCACGCTACGAGCGAGGGGCATGATTCCCCGGCTCGTGTACCCACGCTCATGCCAACCGCCATTGAGCTAGCACGCGTATAAAGAGCAGCACGACCACAGGAACCCGGGGAGTGGCAGCGGACTCAGAGCTTTGCCATGCTGAGTATGTACCTGCCTGAATCCAGTGGGGACAGACGCGGCATGGCTAAGCCACACCTCCACCCATGCTACCGTGGCTACGCTATTTACACTTGCACTGACTCGATGGCACTAGCACGAGTATGTGTACGTGAGCAGGGGAATCGCACCCCTAGCTTGTAGTGCAGATACAGCCTAAGAGCGCGCCCTCGGGTGGTTTAGCTTAATATGCTTCCACAGTGCAGTGCACATAGAAGCATTCTCAGAGCACAGCAAAAGTGTCCACACAGCGAGTTAGTCCGGAGTAGGTAGTGAGCTGTAAATTCACACCCTCGCTTGCTGCACGTTAACTTCCCATGTAGACCAGCCCTCAGTGTGAGCACAGGAAAATGACACAGATCTTTAATTTCTTTCTTGCAAGCAATAAACATCACCTTAGGCCAAGGGGAGTCTATAGGTGGACTGTGGGCTAAATTCGGACCCCCAGATGCTTTTGAAAGGACCCCAACATCTGTTTATTTACTTGTTGTTGTTGTTGTTGGGTTTTTTTTTTTTATTTATCTGGAGTCTGGACCTTGACTATACCTTGACCAAGAAATTTGGACCTTGACAAAAAATAATTGACTATCGCAGCCCTAAGGTCTCAAAGAAGCCATCCCAATAATAGTGTAGTGACAGGCCCTGTTGGGCACAATCCAATTCCTCTTTATGCGGACAACTCTGGGTATTGGGAGAGTGGGAATTCTGAGAGAGACCCCAGGACTCTGAGTAGAAAGAGAGAGAGAGAGATTAGTTCTCTCTCGCCTTATATATCTGCTGTCTAATCTTTAGAATATATTGGGTATAACGTGTGTATGCATCCGAAGAAGTGGGCTGTAGCCCACGAAAGCTTATGCTCTAATAAATTTGTTAGTCTCTAAGGTGCCACAAGTACTCCTGTTCTTTTTGCGGATACAGACTAACACGGCTGCTACTCTGAAACGTGTGTGTATTGACTCACTCATTCTACATAGAAGATAACTGGTTTCCATGGGTGTTGTATCCTTTTTGATTGGAGCTACTTTTGTCAGAGTAGTGTCCAAGGAAAACAATGAGTGATATTCATTCCAGAGGACATGAACTCAGAGTGCCTGGAAGGTAATTTGCGTTCATGCCTATTTGCTTATTTGAGGTGGTCTAACTGGAATCTTGTTGCTGCTTGTTACTCATGTGGAAAACCTTCAAAACTAATATTCACCTTCTATCATTTGAATTGTGAAAACCTGATTAACAAAGGGATCCACTCCATTATAAATAAAGCTATAACGTTCAGCCTGTGCCCTTGGGATCGGTGAGCAACAAGGCCAGATTTCTTAAACACTTACCAAAAAGGTTGGCATAGGCCAAGCAAACTGAAAATGATTTTAAATAGAATAGGTTGCAACAGATGCAATTCAGGGTAGATAAGAGAAAGGGAATCAGTTATACTGGCCTTAACTGTCTTATTCTAGTGCTGTTCATTCATGCTGTCTGGACAACTTTGCCTTAGACTCATTTTCTTAAGACTTCCAGGGTCAGATATTTAAAATATCAGAAGCCTTGTACCTGGTTGATTATTTGAGCCTGGATTTCTGCTCAGGTGCTAAAACCCTGATCTGCAAAGGTTTAGGGACACGCTTGGTGCATAAAGTTATGTGGTGTGACAAGGGCAGACCTGAAAGACAAGGTGGGGGAGTTGATGTCTTTTATTGGACCAACTTCTGTGGGTGAGAGAGAGACGCTTTTGAGCTTACAGCTTCTCTCTCTAATATCCTGGGACCAACAGCGCACACAACAACAGTGCACACAACAACACTGCATACAGCCATTAAACTCAGGTCCTGGCTGTTCTGGAAGAGTGTGTGGAGGATGGTATATTAGTCTTAGAATGATTAAAGCTCTTTTTACTATAAACTGAAAGAGGTTAGCTCAGGTTAATTGTGGACACCTGAGTCTAATTAAGGGCAGCCTGGGACCTTAAAAACCAGCTCCAGTGAACAGGCTGCGAGGAGACATGAGATGCAAGCTGCAGAAGGGTTGTGTGCGGCAAGGGGAAAAGGCGTCTCCTAGGTGAAGAGCTGTTTTTCCCTATAAGGGAAATCTTGTGTTATTTCTGTCTGGGGAGAGGACCTTGGTTCACAGTATAGCTGGGCTCAGGGTGAGTGAAAGAGGATGGCTGGTGATAGGTAGTCAGCGTGAGGAGAGGCAGTTCTCCAGTGGGAGTGAGGCAATTTAATATCTTTTGTTTCTGTTTAAAGATGCCCCCGGCCAACCTGTGGGCCTACCCTCTGAATACTGTAAATAAACCAATGTCCAGTACTAAACCTCCAGAGTGGGACTGATTTACCACAGGCTCCCTCAGCGCCGGAGGGAGAAACACCGGGCCCTGATGTGACGTAAGAGGGGCGTTCTCACAGTGTAAAGTTAAGCATGTGCGTAAGTCTTTGCCGTATCAGAGCCTACTTAGCCTCCATTCGGTGAGGCCGGAGCTGAGGCTTCCAGGTCATCGACAAAGTGGGCTGCTCAGGCCCATGCCTCGGAGCTCCTTTGGGCCAAGCCTTGGCCACCGGATCTAATTTCACTGTCCTGCAGGCTTGTGCCAGGCTCTCTGACTGAAGGGCCACCAGCAGGTTAACAGTCGGGTTTGCCCCTAATAACTAATAGCATCGCTCCGGAGAGTTTTAAAGCTGACTTATTTTTTATACATCTGATTTACCTTTTGCCATTTCTGCCATTTATTGTCTTGTTATATTTCATTCAGCGAGGGCACCGTAATGAGTACTTGACCTTCTCCTCCTATTGATCTGCTCGTGTGGAATTTGAATGAGGGGGAATTGCATGGCTCAGAATTACTGACCTTCCATAGAACCATTGTTATTCTCTCCTGGACTAGTAAAACAGTACTGTGAGTTGTGCATCCGATATGACAACCATTGTAGTTTTCCAGCATAGGCGACACGTGCTACACACGTGGGACACATGGAAACATTTCACTTTTCTTAGTGCAGGTTAAACATACCAGGAAAATGGAATCTGTCCTAAATGAAACTCTGGTCCTGCTCCTGGTCCCAATGAAGTTGATGGATGTTAATATTCACTTTAAATGGGAGTAGAATCAATCCCGTTGTGCTGACTACTTTATTTTAGTGGTTCAATTAAAGCTTCTTATTTACCTAATAAGTGTTATAATACAATTAGAAAGATATATAATAAAAAGAACAAAAACGGAAAGTTGATTTTGGAAAGGAAAACAAAAATAATGAGAGTGCAAATGAGTCTGAAAAGGCATCCTTTAGGGGACAGCTGGGTATACATAAATATTACAGCCAATTTTCATGGCACTGAACTTGTCCCTCACAGCCTACTACTGCTGCCAGCTAATGGAGTTAATCTTTCAGTTCATGTGGGAGGATGCTGTGCTGTGGTGCTAAAGTCCCTGTATTCAAATCTTGCTGGCGACCCCTGGGCCCCTGGCCACAGGTGAGTCCCAAACTGCGACCCAGCCTCTTCCAGTAGCCAGATCGCTATTGTGTTTTAGTGCCATATTTCAGGGCAATATGTTTGCAGTTAAACATCTTTCTCTTTCAGTGTTAGCCGTCACGCTGTGTCTTCCACTGTTCTTGAGGTTCCCCATGTGTTAAGAATAAGAAATGGCATCATCAAACAAAGGTGTCAGTCCTACTAAAACTTGCCTTTAATGCCAGTGGATGCTAATCTAGGTTGGGAGATAGCCACAGTAGAAATGGGCTTGGGCCAAACATTGAGTATCTGGATTTTGGATCTGAACTTTCCGTAAGTTGGTTGTTTTCAAGTTCCAGGCACCCATCTCTACCATAAAATATGGACAAAAGGCGACACCGATTGGATAGGTCACAGACATGGGAGTGGGATAGTCAGTGAATCTGAGCACTGGTTCTAACCTAGTCCAGAAGTCGGTATGCTTCAGACTGTCCCATGCCTTTGCAAAGCAAGCAGGCGATTTCAGGCCCGTCATTACGGTAAAGGTGTCTGAAAAAGCACCATCCTAACTGTGCCCCGTATTGGCAGCCTCTCCGGAGAGCCCAACAGCTGAATGGGCAGGAGGCTGAAGTCCTGGCATCTGTAGCAGAGTCCCCACCAGGGCAAGGGTGAGCCCGGTTTGGCTGTGAGGGCAGATCTGCAATGCCCCTGCAGCTCTTGTGCGCAAACCTCAGGGATGTCCTTTCCGAGTCTCTTGCAATGGAAGGGAAAAACAACCAAATGAAACATCAGAGATGAAGCTGTTATCTGGTTCCTTGTTTGTGGCCCTGCTTTTTATGGGGGGAGGGTGTGGAGCAGTGGGGGAGGGGAAGGTGTTTAGAGGAAGTCTGTGTGAGTAGTGATATAACTGATTTTGCATCCAAAAACAGAGTATCGGATTCTTCCATCAGAGAAGGGCCTTACCCCTCACGTGAACTCAGAGTGCTGTCACTGAGTTGGGCTGTGTATGGCTGGGACTGTGTCTAGCAGTTGTTTCTGGGGGGACAAGGGGCAAGGTGCTGTGCGGAAACATTTTACTGACATGTTTCTCTTTCTGCTGGTTTGACAGCCCCACCCACGGTGCGGATCGTGCACTCAGGCCTGGCGTGTAACATCGAGGAGGAGCGCTACTCGGAAAGGGTATACACCATCCGCGAGGGGGAGACTCTGGAGCTCACCTGCTTGGTGACGGGCCATCCTCGGCCACAGGTGAGTCCCAAACTGCGACCCAGCCTCTTCCAGTAGCCGGATCGCTATAACTCTCCTGTCGTTCGCCCCTTGTAGCCATTTCAGGTCATCTTGTTTGCAAAGGTATTGGTGAGACTTGCTCTTATAAGTGCTGGACTCTCTTGAGTGCAATGAAGCTCATTTAGCCCAATTAGTGTCACAGTGTGACCAGGCCCTGAGCATGGGATTGCTCTAGCTCATGATTTCCAAACCTGGCATTGCAGGCAAGTTTCAAGGGATTGCAACCACCCTCCTTTTTTTTTTTTTTTTAATGGCTAGAAAGGATGGGATCCTGAAACTTATGGCAGTGGGTTCCTGAAACTCGTTTTGTTGTAACTTCAGGTCATGCTATGGAAGAGTTTGAGAACCACTCGTCTTAATGAACCTCACATTAAATGTTGCTCAGTTTGCTAGTGACTCAAAGCACGTACAGCGCCAGGGAAATAATAAACATATGAAATAAAACACCAGGATAAGCAATTGAAGCAGATGCATACATAAGCCCAAGGGACATCTAGATTTCTTTCTGGAGCAGGAAGGTTGACCAGAACAAGGAAGCTGCAGAGATGTATACAAATGAAACATAATTAAAAAAAAAAATCAAACCAACCTTTTCAGATCTTCAGGTTTCATGTTTTTCATGGACACATTTTAAGCAAAGGTTCTGGTTAGTTCGTGTTCTGTCCAGGCTGATTCATCTGCCCCATACTCTGCACACCAATAGTTAATTTAATGAAACCAAGTCTTTCAAACTCTAGACCTTGGAGAAAGTGTGGTTTATTCCTTTTCATTTTCCTTCCTTTAGCTTCACAGACCTGCTTTTTTTGTGTGTGTTTCCATCCATTTCTTCATTCCCCTGCTTTCTGAACCCATCTCTTCTTTGCTTGTTCTGACAGTCTTTCCCTTCTGCTGCATCCACTTCCTCCTTTCTGTCTGTGGACAAGGGAGTTGTATTGGGAATTTGGAGATATGTGGGGGTGAGGAATGAGGGTAGTAGACACAGTTTTCAAAAGACAGACCTTGAAGGTGTTCACAATAGGGATAGGCTAATTCTTGGTCCCGATCTCAGGACTAAAGACATAAAAAGCTAATCAGGCTCTCCAACTAAGACCACAGTTGGAATGTGTCTGACAGCTTCTTTCCGAGCCAAACTCACCCATTCAGATATATTTTGTAGCTACCATTAGCAGCCTAATAAGATTAATCAAATAATATATTGTTTCAATAAAGTATCAGGGAACAAAATTCTATGGTGTGAATTCTTTGTATAGCATTTTGAACACTAAAATATAGACTTGCAGAGAGCTCTTTACAGTCATGATGAATTAAACTTATCTCTCTTTCATGAGGCTCAGTTTTGCCATCACGCATGGAACTTGTATTGCAATAAGTGGGAGTTTTGTGATGTGTGGTTAGCTGAGCCGGGAATTGGGACAGTGAATTCACAGGAGATCTTCAATCTAAAACCTGGTGCTCTTCTCCCTGGAAATATTTTTGAAATATAGATGTTTAGAGGTTCATTCTATAATTGTTTGCATTCTAGGGTGGGGTTCAAAATTGCTCAGTATTAGCCTAAAATGGCTCCCGTTGAAGAGTTATGTCAGCACTATGCAACTTTGAGAATTCCCCTCATGCAGTCAATAATCACAGTCAAGTAAGGGCAAATTCTGTTTGTTGCGATCAACAAATGAATACAGATTACAAATAGAAGACACTTTTCTTCTAAATTTGGTGAATCTCAGTACAGCATGTGCGAGGCGAGGGGAAAGAAGCCATGCATAGATTCACTGCTCAAAATTCTTTCCAAATGAAAAAAATAAATAGAGGGTTGTAAGTCAATTCCTTGTTATGTTATGTTTTGGGGTTTTTTTGTTCAGTGTTTGCAATACCTCTTAAAAGTAGGAAGTAACATTTATTTCCTTGCTGACTTTATCCTCTTTGGCAAATAGTGATTTCTCTCGCTCCACCTTTTTTTTTTCTCCTCTCAGTTGTCGCAGTCCTCTAACATTAGTGGCGTGATTAAATGTCAGTGAAGCTGTAGGGAAGGGCTTTGGCGACTTTCTGATGCTGTTGTGCTGGCTGATTGGTTCCCCATTAGCTGAATTTAATTCCCTGAATAAATATTAACTCTGCTTTAAAGATACCGGTACATATTTTTTTATATATCCCACATTCTAAAATACTGTGCAAGAGAGGAAAACGACTAGAGACCCATATTCAGATACTTTTACTCATCGTGAGAAGCCCTTTACTCCTCCAGGAGGGCTACTGATTTCATTGGAGTTACTTATGGAGTCTGATACTGTTCCGTGTAAGAGTGACAGAATCTCATCCATCTCGGATAACTTCAATTATCCAACCACCTGTCATCTGAAACAGCTTCATATCCCTCAGTGCCTGTTAATTACATTGAATATTCCCTCAATTATCAGAACCTTTATCATCCAACCTTTCAGAGTCTCTGTAGCATTCAAATAATCAAGCTTGTACTGTATGCACTTGTGTGTTGACTTCTGCCTAGCATCTGTTTGAAGGAAAATACAGTGTATCACCTGGCAAGAATACAAGATTAGAATAAGTGTGTGTGTCTGTGTGTGTGTACACACACAGACACACACACACCACACATTTAGGTTTCTATTTCAAATTATCCTGTAGTTTACAAAACATTGGGGAAATGGGCAAGTTTGTTACCTCCTGTGGAGCCTGTGGGAACAGCATGAAGGCTCCAGTTCTGCTCCCATTGAAGTGAATGGTAAAACTCCTGTTGACTTCAGTGGTGCAAAATCGGACCCCGAGGGCAGGTCTCCACTACAGCCGGGAGCAACGCTCTGAGATCGATCCACTGGCAGTCGATTTAGCGGGTCTAGTGAAGACCCGCCAAAACGATAGCACATCGCTCTCCAGTCGACCCCTGTACTATACCCCCAATGAGAAGAGTAAGGTAAGTCGACAGGAGAGTATCTCTTGTGGCCCCCCCACG
This sequence comes from Emys orbicularis, assembly GCF_028017835.1. NCBI lineage: Eukaryota > Metazoa > Chordata > Testudines > Emydidae > Emys > Emys orbicularis. The sequence continues at coordinate 5,337,550 of NC_088686.1, read as the reverse complement.
GTAACTCCACCTAAGGTACGTCGACTCCAGCTACGTTATTCACGTATATGGAGTTCCGTAGCATAGGTCGACTTACCGCGGTAGTGTAGACATAGCCTAAATCCCAAGCTCATAAAACGAGATGTTCCCTGCACTCTCTCTGCAAAGACAGCCTTTTTGCAAGGCATTATTTCTTATTAACCAAGGCCTCTTCTTCAATGCAGTTCCGGTATTATTCCCACACACCAGGCCAGAATAAATCATACTGATGAGGTTGAAGAGAGACTAGAAATATCGCCCCTCGGAACAGTGGATTTGTAAGCAGCCAGCTATTCCGGTTTCAGCGTATGTTCTCACCACAGTGTAACGGTTTCAAATCGGAGGTCCAAGATCAGGTCACTTTTCAGCGGTGTCCCTATAAAACAGAAGATTCCGTTTCGAAGCTGCCTTCTGAGGACACGCTGACTGATCAGTTTCCAGTATTTTCCCCGCGGCTCCAGGCCGAAGTCATAACAGAGGAATTTCTCTCCAATCCAATAGCCTGGAGGAAAAGTTCTGTACTTATTTTGATCATTTCTTATATTTCTTTCCCCACAAACAGGCAGCTTCTCCTGCTGGCATGTTTGCTGACCTGATTGCAACTTTCCAGTCTTTCTGCCGCCACGAAGAGACGGGCCGTTGCCTTCTCTGCTGTCTGGGAGGACTTTCCCCCTTTGCGGGGAGGGGAGGGCAGGGCACTGAGCGGGAAATCCTTGGCCTCGTGAATGGTTGCAACGGTTGAGCCTCTTAGCACGCGCAGCGAAGGAGTATTGTATTTGGAGCACGGTGCAGTGCTTGGGGCAGAATGCTTTGCACCAGTGCTAGGACGGACACGCCTACCAGTGGCTGAACTGCCCCCTGCTTGCTGGGCAACACGGGGTCCAGCAAGACAGTTTCAGCACCTGACACTGAGCGGCCTCCAGTTTGCTACCAACAGCCTGCCTATGTTGAGGACTGACCCTCTGTTTTGCTACCAAAGAGCAGAGCATGTTTTGGATGGGCACTACAGAAGTACAGAGGGACTAAGGGTATGTCTACACTATAGTGTAGTGGCAGCAAGTCTCAGGGCTGGGATCAACTGACTTGGGCTTGTGGGGCTCACGCTCTAGGGCTCACAATAGCAGCCTAGGCAATTCAGGCTGGAGCCTGGCCTCGGAGACCCACCCCCTTCACCGGGTGTCTGAGCCCCAACTTGCACGCTGCTATCTTTAGCCACGCAGCGAGAGCCTGAGTCAGATGACCCGGGCTCCGAGATGCACTGCCACGTTGTTGTTGGTAGCGGAGACATATCCTAAGGGACTTGCCCAGGGTCACACAGGAAGCCTGTGGTGGAGCGGGGAATTGAACCAGGATCTCCTAAGTCTTAGTCTAATGGATAAAGCCACAAAGCCATCAGCAAGTTCAGCTAGAGGGAGGGAAATTCCTTCTGCGGGTCCCACACAGCCAGTGCTGCACTGATTCCCCTTCGTCCTGGGCTTTAGCACTAGTACCGTTTTTCTTTGCTTCTGCATGGTCCTGGGGCCACTTACACTCACTCTCCATTTGCTCTCTCTGCTGGATTGACAGCTCGCCAACTGGATCCCCGGCCAATCAGAAGATGCATGAGGAGGAACTTTCTGTGGTTGTGCTTTTGTGTGGGCTGGGACAGCATGATCACCTGTGAAGCTGCAGATCCTTTCCAGACCTGCATGTCTTGAGGTTCAAAGCATCCTAAAAAAAGGCAGGGCTCTTCGGCTGCCTTCAGACTGGCTATACAAGGTACTTTCTTAAGCAGTCACGAAGCTGCTGCTGGTGTATCAAAAAAGCTGTTCAACCAAAATGTTTTATCAAGACAGCATCCACGCTGCTGCTTTCTCATAAAATCTGTATTTTCTTATCTTGGATCCAGGATGGAAAATTGATTTCAGTTCATTTTACCTGTTTATGGATTTTTCTCACTCGTCTAGCACCTCGATCATCTGTCTCTCTCTCTCTCATATGTTACAACTCACAAAAAATCAAGGGACTTGCAATATTTTCTGAAGATTAATTGCTTGGAGCAGGGGTTGAGTCTGATGGTCTCAGAAGTGTGATTCTGCTGCAAAATGCAGGAGGTTTGCAAGACTGAATTTGAGCATTAGCCTTCTTTTATCACCTTCCTATTACATTTTCATTGAATTTTAGTGCTCCCGAAAGCAAATGTATGATAACAGGCTAGAACTTGGTATAATGCAGCCAGGCAATATCTAAGTTCATGCACACATCTGCCTATGGAAACTTGAATCTTCCTGACCTTTGTAGCCTCTGCCTTTCTATTGATCAAAGGCATGGACCAATCTGGCCTAACTCTGAGTTGGTTTTGTGAATTTGACAAGCAGAGGAAGAGAGAAATTACAAGATGTGGGCACGTTAAACAGATCAATGTTTTCATATGAGATAAGAAAAGAAATGGTGAATCCTTAAGGTTAGCATTTGCCAAGTATCTTCATCCGTCAAAGAGGCAGTGGGTTATTGTGTCTCATTCATTACTCTCAAGTATTTTGTTTCTAAACCAGACAGTGGTTACACTTCAAAAATTACTTAACGTAAATGCAGTGATGTGATTGAGATTTCAAAGGAATAGAAATTAGAAAATTCTAACCCATGGTTGTGATTTCAGCCAGGTCTTGATCATCCTGGGTGTGTATAGTGTTTTGTCTTCGTGGGCCACTAAAACGTCAACTTTTAGATCCCCACAGTACTTGACATTACCAAGAATCTAGAGTGTTCCCTCTTCTTATTGTGCAGAGAAATAGCTTGGTGGAGTCTGGTGAGTAATAACTGCTGCAGCTGTTTTAAGTGCCAGCCACTGTGTGGGGTTGTTTTTTTTCTTAATGGGCCCAATTCTTAAGCATCAGGCCCATAACTTTTCTGTGTTGTAACCAGGTTATAGTGGCTTTTTTGTTTCTTCTTTTTTTTGAGCTGGGGTTAGGGAAGGAGGGAGATGTCTATTCTGAAGCTTTTCATAGAATATTTGTGCTGATTTTACAAGGAATCTTGACAACACACATTAATTTCCCTCATTTCCTGTGGGAAGTGCCACATGGGATTAGAATCATAGTCCATCTAGTCTACAAAAACTTCAGAACATAAGAATGTCCATATTGGGTCAGACCAATGGTCCATCTAGCCCACTATCTTGTCTTCCGACAGTGGCCAATGACAGGTGCTTCAGACAGAATGAACAGAACAAGGCAATTTTTTGAGTGATCCATCCTCTGTTGTCCACTCCCAGCTTCTGGCAAACAGAGCCTAGGGACACTCAGAGCATGGTGTTGTATCCCTGCCCATCCTGGCTAATAGCCATTGATGGACTTATCCTCTATGAACTTACCTAGTTTTTTTGAACACTGTTATAGTTTTGGCCGTCACAACATCCTCTGGCTAAGAGTTCCACAGGTTGTCTGTGCGTTGTGTGAATAAATACTTCCTTTTTGTTTGTTTTAATCCAGCTTCATATTAATTTCATTGGGTGACCACTAGTTCTTGTGTTATGTGAAGGAGTAAATAACACTTCCTTATTTACTTTCTCCACATCCGTCATGATTTTATAGACCTCTATCATATCCCTCCTTAGTCATCTCTTTTCTAAGCTGAACAGTCCCAGTCTTTTTTTAATCTTTCTTCATACGGAAGCTGTTCCATACCCTTAATCATTTTAGTTGCCCTTCTCTGTACCTTTTCCAATTCTAATATATCTTTTTTGAGATGGGGCATCTAGATCTGCACACAGTATTCAAGGTGTGGGCGTACCATGGATTTATATACAGGCATTATGTTATTTTCAGTCTTGTTATCTATCCCTTTCCTAATGGTTCATAACATTATTAGCTTTTTTGACTGCCGCTGCACATTGAGTGGCTGTTTTCAGAGAACTATCCACAATGACTCCAAGATCTTTCTTGAGTGGTAACAGCTAATTTAGACCCCATCATTTGGTATGTATACCTAGGCACAGGAAGTGCTGAGGGTGCTGTATCACCCCCAGGTTTTATGTGGGTCTGCTGGCCCCGTGCCCAGGGCTCCACTCCCCAGCTCGGGTCCCGGGGGCTGGCCACGCGCCCTGCTCCCCGGGCTGGCTCCGCGCCTGGGGCCCTGTTCCCGGCCCTGCGCCCGGGACTCCGCTTCCCGGCCCTGTGCCTGGGGCTCAGGTCTTGGCTGCTGGCCCTGCGCCCCGCTCCCCAACCCCGCACCTGGAGCTTGGGTCCTGGCTGCCAGCCTCGGCTGCTGGCCCTGTGCCTGGGGCCCCACTTCCAGCCCCGCGCCCGGGGCTCTGCTCCTGGGGCCCCCCAGTCACCAAGTAAGCAGAGAACAGCCACCAAGAGGGATTTTGGAGCTAATTGGCTGACTGGGTGTCCATCAAAGGGAGCTACCCTCTCCCTCCCCTTCATTTATCCCACATGTACTGAAGTAGCAAGGCTCTCGCTTGCTGCTACACATTTATTCCTCAAATATCATTTAGTGACTCAATCACGGATTTCATTTTTATTTCATGTGCTGCTAATAAAGACATAACATGATTATGATGCAGTGAGTCCAAGGAAATTGTTGACAATTTTGTTTGATATAAAATGGTTTGAGCTGATCATGTTTAGGAATAAAAAGAGAACCCCCTGGAAATATGCAAAATATCCTTGGATATTACACTACACTAGGAGAAATAGCTTTATTGTAAGCAATTACCTTGTGATGTAAGTTAATTTATTATACTAACTGGGATACATAGAATACCTAAAACTGCCTAAATATACACAGTGGAAGTTTTCTGAGAAAATCTGGTTAATGAATGAGTTGTTTCCCTCCATTTGCTGTCTTATTTAATTTCATTTCAGCTTATACTTTTTCAGGCTGCAATCATTCCTGCTGGTAATCACAGACAAAAATAATAAACAGCATTTATTTCATTCTTTTAGGGAATGGTTCTTTTTATGAACTCATAACAGCTTTTTATATAAAAAACAACAACTTATGAATGTGAACAGCAGAGCAGCTGTGGCATGTAAAAATGAGAGAACTCAAATAGTAGTAGGGTTGTGGCTTAACAGTGATTCACAAATAGATTTGTATTTGCCCATTACAACACTGTGGAGTATGACTCCATTAAACTCCCCCGCCAACTAGGGTCTATTTGAGAGCAAGAGATGAGGGACGTAGATCAGAAATTCACAGGAAGAAGGACACACAACTTTTTAAAACAGGTCGGACTATTTTGCTGAGTGACAATCCATAATTGATGCACATTAGGGGAAAGAGTTAGCAGCTTTATTAGATACATCCAGCCCTGCCAGTGACCAAACTCCCAATATACTTGTCCCTTGGATGCACTGGTTCCGTAGACTCTCTTTTGAGTATTTGAGAATCATCATGTAGAAGGAGACTTTTTCCTATGATGTACGATCATTAGTTTCCCAGTACGCCAACTTCCTAATAATTCTTGGGGATATGTAGCCACCCTACCAACCTTCCACCCCCACCCCCCCGCCACACACGTCCAAAGAAAAATACTTGGAGATATATCCCAACACTGAATGCACTAATTAGCTGGTTGTGACCTACTGGAAGGAATGAGGGATAACTGCATAGTTTGGGGACCAAGAGTCTGATCCAAAGCCCAGTAAAATCCTTGGTAAGACTCTTTTTGACTGCGGTGGGCTTTGGATCAAGTCCTGATCATTTGTAGGCCCAGTGTCAATTCAGAAGAACAGTTACCAGGTTTCATAACGTGCCAGCCCCCGCATCCCAAATTATAATCTTCTTATGCTATGCTGTGTGCATCTTCCAAACTTTCCGGCCTTTTGTTTTCCGAATACTGCCTCTTGGCCTTTCTGAGTGTTCAGTAGCCATTTTGTTCTCTAAGCTCAGTACAGAACATACAAGGAGAGGTACAAATGCCCAGTGTGTGCTCTCAGCTGGACAAGATTACATTGATTCTCTCAGTCTACAACAAAGGCCATTCTTGATCTGTCTGTTTGCTCTTTAAATAAAATATAAATATATGGAGATATACCTATCTCATAGAGCTTGAATGGACCTTGAAAGGTCATTGAGTCCAGCCCCCTGTCTTCACTAGCAGGACCAAGTACAGTCCCTGACAGTTCCCCCCGGCTCCCTTGAGGATTGAACTCACAACCCTGGTTTAGCAGGCTAATGCTCAAACCACAGAGCTATCCCTCCCCCCCTAGAATTTTTTTTTCTTTTTGGAAACCATGTTGACTTTGCCCAACAATTTATGTTCTTCTGTGTGTCTGACAATTTAGAATCATAGGATGTCAGGGACCTTAGGAGGTCATGTAGTCCAACCCCCTATTCAAAGCAGGACCAATCACCAGACAGATTTTTGCACCAGCTCCCTAAATGGCCCCCTCAAGATTTGAGCTCATAACCCTGGGTTTAGAAGGCCAATGCTCAAACCACTGAGCTATCCCTCCCCCCTCTTTGCACATGGAAAAATCTCGCACGTGTCAGGCTAGTCAGGTGTTGCATATGACCGTTATCTTCACCTGCATTTTTGGAACCAATAAAGAAATATTCTGGTCTCTGTCTATTCCACTTGGACAAAGAGAATAAAAATATGTATTTATATTATAGTAGCGCCTGGGGGGGCAGCTGAGCTCAAAGCCCCATCATGCTGAATGCTGCACAAACTCACAGAGGTGGTGTCTGCCTTGAAGCACTTACAGTCTGACTAGACAAGGTGGACAATTATGTGAGGGAAAGGGAAAAATATTATGTCCACTTTACAGATGGAGAAGCGAGGAATACAGAGATTAGGTGATTTGTCTAAGCTCACAAAAGGCATATGTGGCAAACCTGGGCATTGAACCCAGATCACCTGAGTCCATGTTCAGGGCCTTAGTCACAAGATTATCCTTCTAATATAAAAATAAGCTGTAAAAGAAGAAAATCAAGGGCTGAAAATGGTGTGAAAAGGCTGATAAAGTAGAAGCATCTGTTATTATCAGAGAGAATCTCAAATGCCTGAGAACTGTTAAAATGCCTAAAATTGCTCTACAGAATATCCCTATAGCCGTTCAAAGTAAAGCAAAATAATGATGTATGTTAAGGTGCTATTTCGAAAGGCTTTAAAATAATGGCTGGAGCAGACACTTATGTACTTTAGAGTTTAACCCAACTGAAGCCCTGCGGTCTACCAAGCTTGTTATGGAATTACACGTTTCGTAAATGGAGATGGCACCATACTGTTTTTTTGCTGTTCTGACTGTGGAAGTAATAGCTAGTAATCAAGCCATAATGCCGTAATCACAACTGCAGGGTAAGACTGGCTGATGTAATGTGTAATATATTAAAAACAAAAGTCTTTTTCCCCCCAAAAAACCCTATGTTCCCTTTCTCTTTACCAGTTTAACAATGCTGTGAGAACTGGGGAAAGGCAGCTCCAAGACTTTAAACCACACACAAAGCCTTACCTCAACCATAGAGTTTTGTATCCCGTTGATGTTATTGTATAGGTAAAATATACATTTAGACGTAGTACCCCCTCATTTAGACGGAGGTGTTTTTGCATTGAAGGGAGAGCTTTTTGTCCTTGTATACTCTTGTAACATTTTGAACAGAAAGAATTCAGGGAGGGGGGCAAAATAAGAAAAAAGAAAATGCCACATTAATTAGCTTTGCAAGCCAAACCAAATTAATGGAAAATGTTCGGAAGAAAATGGGAACATTAGCTGAAGTCCTGAAAGTATTACAAACGGACTGATTTTGAGGAGGAGGATGACTACAGATCAATCTGATTGACAGAATAGTCATAACGCTGGCTGAAATGCCTTCACATGGACTCCCGATAATCTGAATTACTAATGAGAGACTGATGGGATCTGATCCTCTGTGGTTAGAAGCTATATGTAACACACAGGAAGTTGGGAGTTTTTGTCCTCCTCTAGTGGCTGGCCCATAGAACAGGGCAGCTGTACAGACTCATTGACAGCTAGAGGCTTTAGTCCTTTAGCTCAAACATCAGAAGCTCCTGATTTAAGTACAAGAGGTCCTAGGTCCACTTCTTGCTGATGTTCCAAGGGTTGATTATATGTAGCGTCTCCCCCAAGGTGTGGCTCAAACCTGCTGCTTGGAGTGGCATCTTACCTCAAGGGTATGGGTCCTGGGTTCTTTATCTTGGTGCCTGGTGCCTCCACCCAAAGGGGCAGGACCTCACCTAGTACCTGGAACACAAGGGGTGCTGTCCCTTGGAAAATGTTTACCACCAAACAATACACGAGGAACGCAGTCCAATACACAAGGAATAAAATTATTGCTACTCCCAAAGTATCAATACAGCAACAGGGGAAGCTTTATTAGGTCCAGGGAAAAAAGGGTAGGGGATAATGGAAGAACAGGAGTAACTAACATCATAAAGTATCCACAATGCCTTAAACCCTACACCCACAACATCTACAATGGGCCCAAACCCCTCAGCTCCCTCCCAGCACCTGCCTAGGCAGAAAGTGAGTTGAGAATCAGTTCATTGATGCTGTGCTATAATCGTTAGCTGGCTTGAAACTCACAAGCAAAATAAACAGAGGATTTCTTACAAGCTCTTCACCCCTAAAAGGGAGGGTCGTCCCGAAGTGCACTGCTCTGGAGTCCAGTGGAAAATTAGGCTGGTTCTCAATAGCCCCGTGTGAAATCGCTCCTCAGCTTCCTGGTCTCTGCTGGATTGAAACCTTTCATCAACCCAGTAACCACCAACAGAGTTCAAAGTTTTCATTTTGGTAGCAAAGGGAAGTTTGCTGGGAATCTCCCCAGCTGTGGCACTTCTCTCTCCATTCCACTCCAAAAATAGCCAACACCAATAGCTTTGTTTGCATTGTGGCTCACAAATATGGTCTTGTAGTAGCTTCCAGCATGTTCTAGCTCTGCCCTGGACTCTAGGCAGCCTGGGAAATGGAGTCCTGAGCCTCTGTAGCCATTGCTGTTGTAGTACAGGGGTGAGTCTCCTAAAGCGTTGGAGGAGTATACCATGAACAACCAACTCCAGAGGGGGTTACGTGTGTGTATGCTTCACTGAAGACACAGAAGATCCTAGAATGTGTCTCATTTAGGTTTGGTCAGGAGGATAAGGATTGTGGGTTCATCAGTGTTGCTTTGTGTTAGTTATGTGTTTGGTAATGGTATACATTTTTCCATAGTCTTGAAGGCAACATTTCTAATAAAAATAATCTTTAAAAATGCTAAATCTGTGTAAAGCAGTTGAAGACATGCTGGAGTGACATGTCAGGCATGTTTAGTGTGGAATTGTTGTCTGTGCATATGGTAGCACGAGGGGATCATGGCAACAGCACTCTCAGGACACCGATAAGTTTATTTCCAGGTCTATTTTCACTTCAGTAATTAATTCCAAGGTACTAGTGATCTATCCTGGTTGCACCAATACCAGCCATAGATAATGCTGTAGAACTGAATGGAGCTCTGCTAGGATGAACCTCTTGAAACATCAATGACTAGGCCAGAACCTGGATAGATGAGCCTAATGTCTAATCATTCAAGAGGAACTCTTTAGACCAGTGGGAAAGTTTGAGAATGAAAATCGTCTTGTATCTGAAGCCAGCAAATGCCATTTAAAGGGTTGGGTGGGATATTCAGCATCCACAGGGCTCATTTTGTTAAATTATCATGAATAACATGTTCCCTAAAGTCGATTGAAAACTAGAGATGAGTCTGAACCAGTCCCCTAGATCCCAGTGCCCCAAACATTTTCAAGAAGTTTTAGATTAGGATCTATTTCCAGACTTTGTGGCTTGGGCCCAAAACATATGAAGACGAAACTATCCAAAGTGTCTATAAATCTGGAGGAAATTTCTCATCTTTGTCAGTTAATTATTGGGAAACTTGAAGGGTGAAAGGGGAAAGTAAATCCAACGGTTTGGAAAGAAAGTACACTGATGGGGAGTGGTAAGTGTAAACCGCAGATGTAGTGTTTCTGTACAGTATGACCAGAGCAAGCGTCGCAGTCTGAAGACAAACACAATCAGTAAAGATGACGAGAAACATAGCAAGGGTAAAGCTGAGGTTTTGTGAGTGCAGAAAGGGGAACGGACATCGCAGGGAAATTAGTCTTTTTGCTGGAGATTTGCACAACTTCACAGCTTTGCCTTCTCAGTAACTTGCCCACATAGGGTGACCAGACAGCAAATGTGAAAAATCGGGACAGAGGGTGGGGGGGTAATAGAAGCCTATATAAGAAAAAAGACCCAAAATCGGGACTGTCCCTATAAAATCGGAACATCTGGTCACCCTATGCCCACAGCAGCTATGGAAATGTGTCCGAGTAGCTGTCTTTATTGCCAGAAGACGCTTACTGATTCACTGGGACACGGGAAGGGTTAATAGCCAGTACTTGTGCTTACCACTGTGGGGCTGTAGGGGGAGGCACTGGACATGTGTGGGTGTAGCAAAGATGCTCTGTTTGTCCAGGGAGAGAGAAAATGGACAGAGGAATGAGTGGAAATGGGGTAGGAGGATTGCGGGTGAGAGATGGTGGCTCTCAGTGGGAAAAGCCTCTTGTCTTTCTGAAAGGGAGAGAAAGAAAACACTTAGAGGGAAGGAGCAGGAGGGCAGGAGAGACAGGCTCCCAGTGTGGGGTCAAGGGACAGTGACTTGTGGTAGAAGGAGGGCAAATTTAAGTTAATCTGGGGCCATCCCTGTGAAGGGCCAGATCCTTTGACTTTACATCCCATGCAATCCTGGTGCCTCAGTGGGTGTAAGTCCCAGCAGAATTTTCCCCATCGCTTTTCAGTTAGTCGGCTGCATTAGCCCTGCTACTCTCTGTGAGTGTTTTGTTTTGCGCTTCCCTGACATTTGTGCACTCCAGCGATTTCCACAGCATGTTAGCAAATAAATACAAACCTTCACATTATGCCCTGATCCATTATTTTCTGGAACATGCTAATTTCTTGGGCCTGTCCCACCTTGAGCGTGGCCCGTGACTTTTCTGTTCCCCCTCCCATCATTCATTGTTGACGGAATGCTGACCAGGGAGGACTTTTTATCTAAAACGAACCCTGGGGTATGTCAAGGAGAAGAAATGGCACATCAGCACGGTGGTGAGTCAGATTCACATGCCCTTTCACATCCGAATAAGCAGGAGATCGGCATGCTTGTGCTTAGCCATGTGTTCCCTAATTACTAACAGCAGTAACGCCAATTGCCATCCATGAGTACACTTGGTCATGTTCACTCTATTGCTTTATATCTCTATTAATTAATATTACTCTTGCCATCACCAGGGAGATGGGAGAAAACCAACTGAAGCTGCCAAATTCTGCCCTTAAACACATGTGCAATGGCCAGTGTATCAGTTGGAGAGCTGAATGCTGGCCCTTAGTCGTCGTAAACGATTTGGTCGTGCGTTAATGGAATATCAGCTCTTTCTGTCTGATGCTGCACTGCGCTCATAACAGCAGGGCTTAACAAAAAGGAGCCCGAGGTGGCATGGAAGTAAAAGGGGCTATATTTGGGCCCCTGGAGCCAAATTTTTAAAGTTGCATCATTCAAAACTTGCCCTTATGGGACTGCCTTTGGGTGCAAATGCTAGCACTGAATCCACCTCCCTAATTTGCAGGCACAGTCTGGTAATTAAGCCTCTAGAGTCTAAATACTAGTATTTGGCCAGCTGTTAATCGCCCCTGCAAAATGAGAGACTCTCTTAAAAATCATGCACTTTGCTTAACACACTGTTTTTCTTGCTTTTGGGGCTAGCTTGCCTTCCTTCACCTGCTACTTCTGAGCCACAGTAGTCTGGTGCACCAATTTCAAGGCAAGAATCTAAACCCAATATAAAGGAAATCTCCATTTAGACTCCTTAATGTGGATGTTGTTAAATGATCAGCCAGATCACTAGCTACCAACTGGGTTGCCAGGTGACAGATACAGCGATGGTCTTGGAAAGTAGGTTTTCAACAGGTGTTGGTATTGGCCAGATTAGCAAGAGGACAACTGCTGGGAGCTATCACCGAGCACAGTGAGGAGGGGCAGCAGCAACCCCCATCCTTCCCACAGCCCAGTCAGAAGGGAATGTGGATCCTGCTCCAGTGGGAATGGTTCATTTTGTGCGTATTGTCAGAAAATCCATGGGACGGGCTCACCACTGGAGTGAGCACAGAGTAGCTCAAGTTTGACAAAACCCAGAGTTCCACCTCCTGCTGGCCGAGGACAGGACACTGCATCCCTTCACTTGATGCCCAGACCACGATGACGGGGGTCAGACAGAGTCTCTCTTCTCAAGGCACTGACACGTGGGTGCTAAAGATTACTTCAAAGGCGGTTGCTGTACAGTTTTAATGGACTCCAAAGTTATGCTTCATCGTACTCCCAGCACTCAGGGATTTGCTAGAGCAGGAGCATGTGGTAGATGCCCTCAGACCACTGCTACCGATTGGTGCTGTCTGTCTAGTCCCGCATTCTCAGAGCATCTCAGGAGCCTATGCTGCCCTTTCTATAGTCCCCAACCTGAACAGTGATGGGGGGGGGATATAAAAGTTAATTCTCTCTTATCCCAACTGCATTGTTGCCTTAGCATCAATAGATGCCACGCTCCTGTCTCCCACGCCCAGAGTAGGCTGCCCTTACTAACATGGGGCCCTCAGCCTCATCAAAGATGCTCAGTAAGGTCTGGTGGTACAAATAGCATCCCACAGGATGAGCAGGAGTGAGCCAGTTGTGAGGGCTACCAACTATAATAGGGCTGGCTCTCCCATGCCTTGCACCTCGTGTGGTCATGTACACCAGTGCAGAGTGTAAGATGCTGCCTTTCTGATTTGGTAGCATTTGGCACTTGCTTTGCCCAGGTGCAAGGCAGTACAGAATCTCACAGCAAACCAATGGTCAGGGCCGGCGCTACCATTTAGGTGACCTAGGCGGTCGCCTAGGGTGCCAGGATTTGGGGGGGCGGCATTTTGCCGCCCTTGGCGGCAATTCGGCGGCAGGGGGTCCTTCTGCGCTCCGGGTCTTTGGCGGCAATTCTGCGGCGGGTCCTTCACTCGCTCCGGGACCCGCCGCCGAAGTGCCCCGAAGACCGGGAGCGCGGAAGGACCCCCCCCCGCCGCAGAATTGCCGACGACGATCGGGAGCGCGGAAGGACCCCTGCCTAGGGCGCCAAAAACCCTGGCGCTGCTCCTGCCAATAGTCTCTGGTAAACCCAATATTTTTTTTTTCTTCTTGTATTGGAAGTGGCTCCTTTTAGGATTCCCCTGCTGTGGGTTTTGCATGGCTCTTGATATCTTGCTTAAAACAACACTGGGGCTCATATGGATGGATGCAGGCTCTGCAGTGGTGTGATGCAGATCTGCCTCTGTGCCATCTGTTTAAGCTTTTCATGGCATACTGTATCATCCGATGCTGCCTTTGGCAGATGTGTGTCATAGGCAGCAGTTTGTGATTAGAAACCCGAATCCTATCTTCCTTGATGTCACTGTTCCTCTAGGTGTTACCAAAGTGCACGTTTGAGCCTTGTTATCTTTTGACTTTTCACCTGATTGATATGTTTTTGTAACGAACTGGCAAATGGTGGGTGCAGCTCATCTGGTTCCGCTCATAGACTGTTGTGGAAATGACACTGATCTGTAAGGGCCTCCTTTGTGAAAACATGTTGCCTTTTTTTGCAGTCACAAAATTGTCCTGGCAGTTAATTGCAGGTGCAAGTTATTACCATTTAGACATCTAAGTAGCTGGCTGCATTTGCAAAAATGGAAGCAGGATTAAAGCCTCTAAAAAAATCTGGATCTAACAAGAACCAGTAGGGTCTTCAGGGAACAAAATAAAGGAAAGGAAAATATCCTCCAGGAAAAATAATATAACCTGCTGATATGCTAGATAATCTTTCCGCAAAACACAGCCTGGCTTTTCACTGCACGGAAGGTTCTGTGCAGCTAAATACATTTTTTGTCATTATCTCTGCTGTAATACTATACTCTTTGGTAAATTACTTTAAATCATATTTTGTACCATTCTCATACTGACTATTGACTCAGTGGGCTCGATGCTAATAACTTGATCCATTAAATGGCCCATTAGTTGCCATAGAAACTAATTTTTCTTGATTTAGCCTTTACAATATTATTGGTATTCGTATTAACGCAGGTGACTGTTATCATGTGGTTGCAAAAGACTTTTCCCTTCTAATCCCCTATGCTCACATGCTCATAAATTACCCATGCTTGGCCGCTGCCTGAAGGTGAATTTTTCTGCAAAGTTTAAACAAACTCCTTTGTTGTTTTAGAGTTATGCAGGAGTGAAAAATACTCTCTCCCGGTTAATATGTAAACTCATTCTGTTGCATATGTATGCACAGCTAGCTTACTACAGAAATAATTAAGTGCCCATTGGTTCGTTCACAAAGTCAGTTTGTATAATCTGTCAATTGAGTAGCTCCGGCATCTATCCTCTGGGCTTTCTTTTCCCTTTCTGGTAAATAGCGTCGAAATTCAATGCGGTACTGTGGCTGCAGACTCAAAATGGCAAAAGTCAGCAAAGCACATGTTAAGGTTAATTAACTGAGCTGCATTGCGCACATATAATATTTTCTATTCCTGTTGCAACGTGCTGTTGTTTGTAGCTTAGTATATTGCTTCATGTCATAAACTGTAAGTCCTAAACAAGCAGGATGTGCAATGGAGATGAATGCATGTTACTGCTGAAAGCTTAACTTGTGCAATTCTTGATTTTATGTGATTTGAACTGTGGTTTGTACTTAATTGTAGACAAACACCATACGTTGCCTTGTGGGCCTTTATTTAAAGGGTGTTTTGACAACATCAGATGTGATTAATATGAAGAAATGGGTAGGGTTACCATATCTGAACTTTCAAAAAAGAGGGGGGGAGGGGGTAGCCCCGCCCCCTAGCCACTCCCTCCCACTTCCCGCCCCCTGACAGCCCCCCCAGAACCCCCGACCCATCTAACCCCCCCCCGCTCCCTGTCCCTGACTGTCCCAACCCCTCTCCACACCCCTGCCCCCCTCACAGCCCCCCAGAACCCCCAACCCATCTAACCCCCCTGCTCCCTGTCCCTGACTGTCCCAACCCCTCTCCACACCCCTGCCCCCCTGACAGCCCCCCCCGAATTCCCGACCCATCCACCCCCGCTCCCTGTCCCCTGACTGCCCCCCTTCTCCAACTCCCTGGCCCCCTTACTGTGCCGCTTGGCTTAGAGCAGGTGTCTGGCTCCGTGCCCCAAGGAGCGCCCCACCCTGCCCGAGCGCTGCCGAGCGGCGTGCTGAGGCTGTGGAGGAGGAGGGAAGCAGGGGAGGGGCTCTGGCCGCCGCTGCCAGCCCCGCCGCCACGTTCCCTCACAGGTGCACAGCCCCACCCCCCCCCAGCGGCGCTCGGCCGCTTTTCGGTCGATAAATAGCCAACTGGGGGGAAATCCCGGACATTTTTAGATTTTTAGAAATTCCCCCCGGACGGATATTTAAAGAGCGAAATGCCGGACATGTCCAGGAAAATCCGGATGTATGGTAGCCCTAGAAATGGGCTACCACTGACTTCTAGCCTGCTTCTCTGTGGTGTGTTTCAACTACGGTAGTTTAGTTTTTGGGAGCAGGTGGAGGATCAGATCTGCAGTGCACATGCTGAAAACAGAATTTGGGGTTTAATACATTCCTTGCACTCTCACGTTGATTTTCCTGAATGGCTGTGTCCCAAAGATTTCTAATAGTCTTTGAACCTGAAAACCATCAGGCTTATCCAAACCTACAGGAGATGTCGCCTTCTTGTGCTCAGCGTTTCTTTCTTTGTGCTTCGTGAAGTTGAAAAAGCTCCATTATTGCTGGTGTATTATACCAATGGACTATGAATGATCTAGATTCTGATCCAGATGTAAGCCGTAAGGTATCTAGCAGTCCGTTTTTAAAAAGGCAAGCTGACTTTATGCATGCCACTCCCTGCAATGTCGTATTTTCTTTAGCATCAAAATACAGTGTATTTAAAACCAAACTAAACCACAAAGTAAACATCCTGAAGCTCTGCTCCGAATAGACCAATGAGATCTATGCGTTGGGCAGCACGCATTCCCCAGGGCAGTAAGGGAGAGTGAGAACCGCTGGATCTCTGCCCGAGGTGCTGCACATCTGGTTAGTCTCTCCCTGTGGGCAGGGAATGGCAGCCTTGGCTCCCCCCTCCCCTGCCAAAGTATGGCCCAGCATAGTTGAGCTGGCCTGGGCAGTATCATAACGTGGTGCTGGTATAAGCGAGCAGCAATTTACTTTCTTGCTTTTCCCGCTCCTCCCCAGCTGAGCAGGAAGGAAGCAGGGAATGAGCTCTGCCTCAGAATGGTGTGTCAGAATCATGGTATCACACTGGAGTACGTGTGGAGTGCAGCACCTTCCACGCCACCTCTTCCACGAACGCCTGGCTAGTCCTTTGGTATCGACCACGCTCCTTGTGTGCTCAGAACTCGGGCTGACATATTCCTGAGTGGTGGCTGTGCAAGGAATGGAAGATCGAGTGCTGCAAGAAGCTAAATCAACCGTCTAGCGATTCCCAACAAATCCCAGCGAGGGAGCGGTTCCGCACGTCGCTTCGCTGATGACGTGGCCCAAACATGATTCCATCCTGGTCCTGTGACTTGGACGTCAAGTCATGCTGCCCTGGGATCCCTGCTCCAGAGGACTCTGATACGCTTTGCACTGCTTCTGTTTTAAGGGCCTGGCCTATTCTAATGACATGTTTCTTCCTTCTGTACAGCTCCTTGCATGCCAGGTATTGGACCTTTAGGGTCTGATTTTGCTGCCTTAACAACTATTGAGGAGTATTATGACCCATCAGGAATCTCAATGGAATCAGTGAGCCAAACTGTTCTTTCGCGTGTGAAACCAGGCAGGTGGGTGCAAAGGCCACATTACAGATAACTATTATAATGTCCTTTTTATTGCAGACTTCTGTCTTTTTAGGACTTTTCAGAAGGCACCGCAGAAGGCACCGCACAGAATGAAACCTTAGGGCTACTGTCTGTACAGCCCTGAGAAATGGATGTTAATCATTCCCAGACAGTTTTCAAAAAGAGAGAACTATACACTTGGTTTTACTAAGTTGTTGCTGTTACATATATTGAAATATGAGGTGTTTCACGATCATATTAACACGTCTATATTGTAGCACACACATCTAAATGTATTTCCCACTGAGCTTCTCTGAGATGATTTCCCAGTCTGGACAGTGTGGTGGTAATATGGAGTGTGGGGCAACTTCAGAGCTTGAAGAAAGTGGCAACATCTTGGTCCTTCCAAACACTTCAGAATCCGGGCAGCAAACAGACAGTCTGGGGTCCCCAGGGACTAAGTGACTGTTGGTGGTGAATCAGAAATCTGTTGCCTGTAGCCACATCCACATAGCTGACATATCTGTTGGTGCTGAGTCCACAGGGCTGTCTTTAACTCCTGTGTTTATAACCTGGCCCCCCGGCATTGTGCTCTGATTGTCTCAGCTCTCAGAGGGTGATGAGTGTGCGAGTTGCCAGGTGGATTGCTCTCAATATGAGCCGTGTTGTCCTAGCTACAATCTTGTCTATTGGGACTACTCATGGAGTAAGGAACTGATCAGTCTGAGTAAGGGAGGCAGGATTGGGCCCTTAGGTTGGAGGTAGAATATTGAATTCCAGTACTCGTTGATAGCAACTTATTTTCCAGCGTTACTTTATGTGGGTAACTCTGTTTGAGACGTGTGTGATGTATCTCTATATTACTGTATTTGCCGTAAGGGTTTTGTTTTGCTCGCTGCTGGCATGCCATGTTATTCTTAAAGGAACTGCTGCACTAAACATAGCTCTTCTCCTTCAGGGGGTGAAAATCAGCAAGATGCTTAGTCAGTTCCTGGTGCATGCTAGCTCGTCCTCTGGAGCAATGGGGCACTGAGTGCACAGCTTGTGCTAAAGAAATGGGTGGATTTATGTGGTGGCCGGTGGGGAATGTTCCCGTTGTGCGTGCTAAATGGCTGGATAACTGCAGAGCTTGCAAAGACAAAAACTAGCCAATTCAGTACAAACAAGAGCTTAACGTGCTAACCTAATTTGCATCTGCATTTGCTCTGCAGCTAGTGTTCTTGGAGTGATTTGGTCATGCTTTTGCACTGCTTGGTGAGATGGTGCAACATACCAGGGTACCGTCCAGCCTGGGAGAGGGCGGGGGGCTGTGTCTCCCCTGCCCTGTAACCTTGGGTGCCTTACGATGCCTTGCTGAATTAGCTCCCACCTGGGCCGCTCCCAAACAGCCTTCCAGCGTGCAAACCACACCCTGAGTGCCTGTGTGTAACTGCAGCCTGCCAGCCATACTTTGGTTACACTCTGACTCTCACCAGCCTGGGTTATACTGCAGGGTGACCCCAGCACACCCCCCGTCTCAGATTTCCCCCCAGAAATGTATGTCCTATACTGCCCAATCCTCTCCTAGACAGTTCAAATATTGTGTCTGTTATTCCTTTAAGGGAATAATATGCCAGTTTATCATCTCAAATAGTAATTCAGACACTTCAATTTAAACACACTGGCTTAGATAAAACAGTAAAACAAGTTTATTAACAACAAAGAGAGATTTTAAGTGAGCACAAGTAATGAGGCATAAAAGTCAGAAATAGTTAGAAGACAAATAAAGATAGGACAATTTATTAATACTGAGCTTTAATGAATTAGATCAGATTCGGGTAAAGTTTCTCACCGCATGCTTTCGGGAGTCTTACTGATCAAACCTTGTAGATCAGGACCCCTCCCCCCGAGTGCAAACCTTGCTTCCTTTGTCGCTGGGCAGGGGGAGAGAGAGGAGTTTGTCCCTCTTTTTATAGTTTCAGTCCTTCTCTTGAAAAACTGGGCACTAGGAGACAAAGTGTCTACGTGGAAGGATGTTCCCTGCTGGCTTTTTCTCACCTATTTGAGCTTTCTTTGCTTCCTTTCCTGCTTGATTACTCTGTTTACTACTTAAATGCAAATGTAGCCGAGCATACATTGCTTTGTGTAAGACAGACCTGTTTGCCAACCTGTTTGGTCAGGGTGGTGGGGTTTGGAACATGTGTTAATAACATTATACAGGGAAATCTTACAATTCTACAGGCAATGTT
The DNA here is from genome assembly GCF_028017835.1 of Emys orbicularis. Taxonomy (NCBI): domain Eukaryota; kingdom Metazoa; phylum Chordata; order Testudines; family Emydidae; genus Emys; species Emys orbicularis. The sequence goes on along the minus strand of NC_088686.1, from coordinate 5,318,459 downwards.
GCCACATACATTTTATCAGGATGGTGCTGACCAGCAATTTACAAGTTATCAAATGATACCTTACAAGACATGCCTTGTATAAGAATGATTACAATAGTGTGAAGGGTGTGAATACGGGTACATTCCATCACAGATGGGAAATAGACGGTTGTAAATGACACTATTGCCCAGTTTCTGCTGGGTTTGGGAAGCTGGGAGGAGATGGGGTGGCATACAGCTCTGGTTGGGGTCAGAGTGGCCAGCCAAGATGGCCTTTGTGAAGGCCCCACTTGAAAGCTCCGTCCTGTGCATGTGTCGATCTGGTGCTTGAAAGGAGAAAGAGAGAGAGGGAGCCAGAAGGGGGCTGAGCAGAACAGGAAGAAGCAGGGATGTGTATCTGGGAGGAGGGGAGAAATGTGGGGCTGTCTGGTGCTAGAAAGAGGAAGAAAATCTCGTGTGGGAGGACAGAACAGAGTGGATGGAGATTGTGTCTATGAGCAGAGGGTTGGACTAGATGACCTCCTGCGGTTTCTTCCAACCCTAATCTTCTATGATTCTATGAGGAGGTGGTGCCATTGGCAAGTTGGACAAGGTGCAGGGCGTAGGAAGGGTGCAGGGGGTGAGTTATTGCAAGGCAGAGGGAGAGCCCACTTCATATTGTTGCTTTATGTTCCAGGTGCAACTCACTGCACCCTGGTCCTGTAGGTAGGCTACTGCCGACATAGCACACAGCGCTGTGGTGGTGTTGGTATAGAACATTGTTACTGAGTGCAGTGAGTGGCCAAAGAAAACAATAGATATGAGAGGGAAATAACTATATACAAAGGAAAAGGCTTTGGGCAGTCTTGAGCTCTCACATTTCTCAGTTCCGAAGGAAGCCCAGCAGATGTGCTAGTAAGCCCAAGGTAACGTATAACAGGGTCCTTACTCTGGTCCTGAAGTGCCATGAGACTTCCCATTAGGAGGGGCTTAATCTATGGTAAATTGAGTGTGTCTGCTACGCTTAAATTCTTTTGCTAACCTGACAGTGTCTGGCTCAGAGAAGCTGCTGGGAGTGGGCAAGCTTCAGTCAAAGAGAGGGAGTGGAGAGGGAGGACAGGCAGAGGTGGGGAGGCCGGTGGATGAAGGGATAGAGTGTGCATCTTTAGGTTTAGAAAAGAAGGCAAGGGAGGAAAAGTCAACAAAGTAAGGGGTGAGTGGTTGTGTGGAGGCTTTACTCTGATTTCAGTGCATGTATATCCAAGGGCAAAATTTACCCACGTTTTTTTCCCCCCAAGATACTGGCGGAACTAGGGGTAGGACACTTCTCTGCTTGTTGTGCTCTCTCTCAAAGACTGAGCTATCCCTGGAAAATGCGAACTGACCCCGAGGGCCATTATTAAGTCTACATTTCAGTCACAGGTATTTTTAGTAAAAGTCATGGACAGTAAACAAAAATTCATGGCCTGTGACCTTCTCCATGACTTCTACCATATACCCCTGACTAAATCTTGTGGGGGGAGGCAGCCCAGAGGCGCCACAGGTGCTTGGGGGGGCGGTGGGTGGTGGCACGCAGCCCACGAGTCCCACTGGTGCTCAAGGGGAAGGCGGCAGCGCACAGCCTGGGACCCCCGCTGGTGCTGGGAAGGGAGTTGGCGGAGCCGGCAGGCTCCCTACTTGGCTCCGTGACTCCCCTAAAGTGGCAATATCCCCCTCACTCAGCTCCTAGGTGGAGGTGTGGCCAGGCAGCTCTGCACACCACCTCCACCCCGAGGAACCTCAGCCAATGAGAGCTGCGGGGGCGGTGCCTGCAGTCAGAGCCAGCGTGCAGAGCTGGCCATGCCTCTGCATAGGAGCTTTGCAAGGGGGATGTACCACTTCCAGGGAGACCCCCCAGGTAAGCACCGCCCAGAGCCCGCCTCACCCCGTCCTTTGCCTGTGCCCCCTCCCACACCCAAACCCTGCTGCTGGGGGCGGGGTGGAGCATGGTAGCCCAAGACTGCCCCAGCATTGGCCGGTGCGACTGGTGCAGGGGCTGCCTGAGCTGCAGAAGTCACAGAGGTCACAAACTTGCAGCCTTAGCCATTATGGACCCCGAACTAGCCATTCCTTCCGACTCAATTTCCGCTAGTCCCTAGCTTCCCTATACACTTGCCTGGCCAGGAGCACATCTTAACACAAGTCACGGCTGTCATTTTCCGTGTCATGCATGCTGCTTCCAATGCTTTCAGACGTGTGAGTACCCTTTCTCTAAGCTGCATGGTGTAACTCGTCAAGTCCTTTGATTGCCTTTTTCTTTCTCTGCGAAAGTGCTACTCTTCAGGATGGCTGGTGTTGCTTTGTCTCCAATTTTCTTCACACGTATCACTCATTTCTCTTGTCAGACAGATCAAGAGAAGTTTGGAGCGAGCGCTGGATGTACTTGAAGTATTTCAAAGAGGCATGACTCGCGCTGCTGTGTTGTTGAAAGAATATAGCAACAACAGCAGAAGCATGTAGGGCATAATCACCGATTCTTTCGGTTGCTGAGGAGCAATGGCGAAACAATGTATAAATGCTGGCCTCGTTCAGTAAAACATTTTGTCCAGCATCAAATACAGCCTGACGAACTTAGTCATGAGTCAAGTTGAATTTTGTCAGGTGTTCAATGAACATTTGTAGAATCTTCCAGTGAGTTGAGTCGTGTCACACAAAATCATCATCATTTTTCTTAACTAGACTGCAATTATGGTAATAATTGTAAGCAAAGTGTAATAACGGAACAGCTGTTTCAGAGAAAGCAATCTCCTTCTCAAATATTATGTTTTCTTGAGCAGCGTTAGAGGTTAATAAGAATTCCTAGCAATTAAAACTGAACTTCTAATATCCACTTCACACCAAAGAAGTCTTTTATGTTTGACTTAAAATCAATCAAAGGAAATTGCATGTATGATGTGTTTTTTTTTTTTTTTTCCAAAAGTTGCTTTTTAAGTAGAATTTTTCAGTGGATGGACGAACAGAAAATGTTAATATTTTCTTTGCAAACACTGAGCAGATGAAGGTCGCACTCTGTACTGGAATGTTCTGAAGCAGGGTTCCACAATCACTCCACAGAATAATTAAACTGACACACATGTAAATGAATGATGGTGTTTCAGTAACATGCACCAGCTTTGAGTCTGCAGAATGCCTATTCTGAAGAATAGTCCTGCCGTATGTGTCTTGCTGAATGCTGATTCAAGTGTGCTTTGCAAGAACATTGTTGGAGTTCATTCTGGAAATCTAGGAAAGGGCTGAGGTATGATTGTCTATGTGTTAGAATTATTTTATCTGTGTCAATTATATAATGAGCCATTTAGTGTATTTATTATTACAATATTCTTTATTTGATACTCCCTGAATGATTTTGTGTCAATCTACATTTCGAGATGCACAGGTTCAAAAATATCATAAGAACATAAGAAGAACCATACTGGGTTAGACCAAAGGTCCATCTAGCCCAGTATCCTGTCTTCCGACAGTGGACAGTGCCAGGTGTCCCAGAAGGAATGAACAAAACAGGTGATCACCAAGTGATCCATCCCCATTCCCAGCTTCTGGCAAATAGAGGCTAGGGACACCATCCCTGCCCATCCTGGCTAATAGCCATTGATGGACCTATCCTCCATGAATTGATATAGTTGGTTTTTTTTATAGTCTTGACTTTGTAGCTCTCATTTCCTGATTATCTTTGTACCTACTGAGCTCCGAGGTTTATTCATATAACCCCAATTTTGGAAGGAAGGTATTTCAGCGGGAAGAGGCGGGAAGGGGAATCTGGAGTAGCCAGGGGTGGAGGGATAGGAATGACTTGATTTTTTTCAGGAATACTGAGAACCTTCAGTTCCCATTTCTATAGCTGGAGTTGTCGGTGCTCAGCACTTCTGCAAATCAGTCCAGGAGGAAATACAAACCCTACTCAAATCTTAAAAAAAAAAAATCCCCAAAATATTTTTTTTGCAGTGTATTAGTCACTCTTGTTGGGGAGTCAGCCCAATGTCGCAGAATTAGAGATTTTTACCCTGAGCAGGTGCCTGATGCTGGTTCGTCTGAGGGGCCTTGTGGTTCTATCTCAATGTGAAATCTGACACACAGATGGGGTAATTGCTTTCTTTATGGAAATAAAGCAATCTCCCTGAACAACCGTAGGAAGGTGCAGCACACAGGTTATTGCAGAAATCCCAAGGAGACACTCCAGCCCCAGGGCCAAGAAGTGCTTCCCGGCACAGTCATTCTGGACCTGCTCCTGCTTTCTCATCCAGCATGGAACCAACACCCAACCCGGCACCTGCAATCTAGGCATTAACCCTGCTGGTGCAACACACTCCCGCTGGCCAATAGGGCTGGCTCCAGGCACAATCCTTCCTTTGCATCCAGCTGTTTTCCCCGTCCGCAGCGTCTTAGTTTTTCCTCCTGTTGGAGACTCTGGGAAATGCTTAGCATCCCCTTTTATTTGAACAAGGTCTGTGATTTTCTTGCATCCAGCAGCCTTTTCTAGCACCTTGAAGCATAATAGCATCACGGTGATCATGAATATTTATTTGAATTCTGAATGGCTCTATAGTTCAGCCATGTTCAGACTCCTGTCCGAAAAAAACCCCCTCTGCAAATATATATATTTTGTCCACATAGATGTTTGAAGAATGGCTGGTTGCTCTCCCTAGGACTGCTCATATTAATGTATTAATGGCATTCGCATGCCAATAAGTGTATTTGCTGTTTATTAATTTTTGTATTTACTTTTCATCTTTTATTATGGGTTATAAATTACCCTGGGTTTTTAAAATACCATAAACCAGTTGAGAATCAGGAACATCGTATTACTTAGGCGACCAATCACATGCTGCAAAAAATTATCGTCATGGTTGCAAACAGGGCATAGACTGTAATGTATTCACATAATGTTAAGCCACTCTCACTCACATTCACAGAAATCAGGGTTAAGGTGTGGATGATTTGCAAATGGATAACAAAGTTCAACTCGTCAGATTTATTTGTAATTAATAATTTCACCAGATCTTCTGGGAGGCTGCTCTCTCTTGACAGGAAGTGCAGTTTGTAAGCAGAGGTTGGAGGCAGGGGGGAAAAGAGATGAAGTTAAATCAGGATAAATACAGCATCAGAGCAATTGAAGTAAAGTATTTTGGTCGTATTCTCTCAGTTGAGGATATCAAGCCCTCTCCCCTCCCCCGGCCTGCTAATGTAGCAGCAATCACTGAAATGAGGCCATCAGAGAATCATGCTGAGCTAATTATCTATCTGTATCTGTATCTATATGGGATGGCGATTTACCTTGCCAAGTTTTGGGTGCAGCTGAGAGATCTCCTACGAAAGAGCGTCAATGGGACACCCAACAGGATTCTGCTTTCGTCAAGCCAGACCGAACAAAGCATTTCATGAGGTGGAAACATTACAAGAAGTCTCTCCTCTGTCTGTCTCTCCTCTGCTTGTTCTTCCTCTAGATCTTCAGAGGATGGCAGGTTGATTGTATCCTTCACAAAAGAACGATGCAAACAGCAACATATCCACAGTGACTGTGCCCATCCCCCATAGCCCAGCATATAAGAACATAAGAACATTGTTCATGAAACGGGACGGGACGGGAGGGGTGGGGAAAGAGTTCTAGAGGTATGAAGTTACCTGCACCTAGAAGGCAGAGCCACAAGGAGAAACGGAAGCAATTGCATGAGTAAGCATAAAGAATAATTCAAGTAACTTAAGTGATGCAGCTGCGGTCTACCGGAGCCTGGCTGTAGAGAAGTGTTTTTTGGTAATGAAAACAAAAAATCCTCTAGGTGAAAATAAGTCTACAATTCCTTGAGAAATAGAACCAATCAAGACATTATTGCTGGGGGTAGTACCAGGAAATCACTGTTTCCATTGCTGAATTGACCCATCTGGAGGGGAGAATACCATGTTCTGAAGCATCTAGAAATAATATCACAGTGCAGTCCGTTCTAGGTATTGGTTTCCATGGCAGCAGGAAGTGCACATGGTTGGAGACAACCAACATCTTTAATCCTCCTGTGGATTGACGCCATTTTGCTTTAATATTAGAGGAGGGGACTGAAAGAAGAGACCCAGGTCCAAGCACAACTGAACCCTGGTTCTGAATCTGAACTTTGAAGCTCGGCTCCTATATACATGACATCAGACTCTGAAGCTTAGCCAGTCCTGGAGGGTCATATTCTGCCTTTGGATTTTAGAAGGGCTGCAACATTTCCTTGGGTGGATATACCTGATAGCCACACACTGGGTTATGCTAGCATAAAAGTATTTGCTGTGACGGCATGCACATTTAAATACACAAAATCTCTTGCCATGTCCACAGTTTTGGGGCCCACTGTCCCACGTTAATTGCTGATGTAGCAAATTGCCCACAAGAAGATTTTTGCAGAGCATGAGCCATACGGGGCTGACAAAACCCCGGAATTATCTACATATTCTTGAGCACCATCTACTGGCACTTTCGAGCTTCACAGAGCTCTAAGAAGTGCTCTAAGAGGTCTGTGTAGCTTGAAAGCTCGTCTCGGTTTCCAACAGAAGTTGGTCCAATAGAAGATATTACCTCACCCACCTGGTCTCTCTTATATCCTGGGCTCAACATGGCTATAAAAACACTGCCAACTACTGATGTATAGATCTATCTTACAGAGCACATCTGCAACACCACCTTGTTGAGTTTTGAGAGTGAGCGCTAAGAGAGATGGGTTTGTGCAAAAGAGGCCAAATGCACCTCACACCATATTAAAGTGGTCAGCCCACTGTGTATTCGAGAGTCAGATTCTGCACCCCAGAGAATGGGGCTTAACTGGCCGAGATGGAGGACACATTGACGGGAGAACTGGCTTTCTGTTCACTTTATGTCATCTCTTTCCCTGTAAATTTTCCCCACCAAATGCCATGCACTAGCTGTACTTGCCTGCTTGAATCCCGGCTGGTTCAGTAACTCCTTAGAACTCTGCCTCTATGGAACCTGCTCTCCTATGTTGTGCACATTTTCACATGAGCTTGGAGGCACTGCTTTGACATCACTAATTGACACCAAAGGCAGTTGTAGGTCAGGTCAGCAACATCCCAGTCTGTTAACCCAGGTCTGCCATGCACATTGGCTAGTGCCTGCCAGCAGGGTGGGGGTTACCCAGAAATGCCGGTTCAGGTGAGCATGAGATTATTTCTAGGAGGCTTTTTCTTTCAGATGAGGTCTGATGGATAGGGGATGTTGGGCGATTTTGGTTATTTGGTATTTCCTTGTCTCAATACTAGGTTTTTTCTTGTTACTTTATTCTCTGGACTCCTAGCAGGTTCTTCCAACCGATAAAGTTACACAGTAGCAGAGACGTACCTCCTCACCGAACGGCTGCCAGTTGCCATTTCTGGAAACACCTGAAATAGTTTAGGCACTGCGCATTCTGCCGGCTTGTACTTGGAAGCTCTAATAAGAAAGTGAGAGGAGCTAACAGATTTATGTGTGACATAGGGAATGCATTCCTTGTGCCGAAGCATATTGTATAACCGGGCTTGTTCCCAAGTGTTATTGAAGGGTTCTCGTTATCTCGGGCTTTCTTCAGAGGTTCTGGAACCACAAGTTTTTGGCTTGGCTCTGGCACAAGTTTTTGCAAATTGCTCTGTTTGTTAGTAGCAGAAGGAAATCTGATCCGGGGGAAAAAAAGCTGAACTTTAAATAAGCTTTAACCATTTAATCTGTGTGCAAATATTTGCCTTTGAAGCAAAAGGCAATTAGGGGAAAAAAGACTGAATAACCCTTGTCCTAATTAATTTTGTATGCACCAGGTACTTGTTCTTTGTACTGTACTACAGGATGAACAAAATGAAACACAGTAACTATAAAAATAAAACAGAATAGGGTCTCTTAAGGGTGAAGGACAAATGGCTTAAAAAGCATGAGCTAAATGTACTCGTCTAAAACAGTGTGGAAGTCTAAAAGTCTAAAACAGTGTGGATCTGAGGCCCTTTTTATTATCTAGAAGAATAGGAAATAATGCCATTTTTGAAGAACAAAACAAACCACCCAACACTTTGCAAGGCCATGCTGCGTATCTGTCCCTTGCTCAGCCCCCCACTGTTGTGAGAGATGAGTTGTAGGCTTTCTCAGTGGCTGCCCCCACCTCTGCTAATGCATCCCATCAGAAATGCATCCACCTCCCTGATTGGCCAGGCTCAAGATGAGGTGTTAGACATGTTTCTTTGTCCAGGCCATTTCAGTAATGATGCACGCTGGATTTCCCAGTTATTCTCCTGTCACCTGCTGTACCCTCTCCTTGAATCCCTCCACTGGCTTCCTTCTGTTTCACATCCACAGTCACTCATCTCATCCTTACCTTCCAGGTGACATATTACTCTGCTCCTGCCCCCATAGCTACTCTCATGTCTAACTCCCTCTTCAGACCCCCCCGCCCATTCTGGTCCTTAGCAATCTCATCACTCACTCTGTATCCTTCCATGCTGCCCTCTACCACCTGACCTCCTTTCCTAACCACATATCCTCCACCCCTCTAATCAAACCACTCCGTAAAGTTCATTCATTTCACAGAGACTGGAAATGCTGTCCCCCACCAATTAAATATTTGGTTAAGAGAAGTGTGACCCAGCCTCTGGGACACTCAGTGTAATTTGGGTGTGTTGTACTGGATGTAAGGGCTTCACAACAAGGCTGCTGCTTTCCTTTATAACTTGTATTATCCCAAACACACAAACAGCAAATAACAAAAAAATATTTTCTTGGTGATATCTACCGTCTGGGGTTTCTTCCAAGACACAGCTGCCATAGTGGGTGATTGCATTTGGTCCTTGGTTGTGGGTAGATGGATTATTTCTAGCTCTGGTAATGCTGCCTTAGATATAACATTGATAGGGCCTTGTAAATAATTGTAATAAAAGTCTATATTAAATGCTCTTATGTTTGTAATTTATGGGATCCAGCAGATAAAAATAACAGGAGTGAGTCTTCCTACCCCCCAAACATCTATCAATCAAAATGATAAGGATATTTATGACTTGCACATTTTAAGGGTGTAATTAGGTATAATTACATGTTAAAATGATTACACATATGAACTCTAATTACATAATTGAAGACAATTATGCTAACTAGGTAAACAGACAATTAACTGAAAATCACTTCTCAAATCAGGGAAATTCATACACCCATCCAAAGAAAGTTAAAGTTCTGAGATTCCTGCCAAGGAGGTAATCGCTAGCTCTAGCCTGCCATGCGGCATCCTCAGTTGGCCCTGTGTCCTCTCACCATTGGTTGATGGAAACGTCTTTCAACTGCCTTTTATGTATTTTAGCTTTGCCTTACAAACTTCTTTTTTTTTAGTTTCTTTTTTTTCCTTACTCCTTTGATTTCTCTTGGTCTCTGGCAGCAAACTTCTTGGGCTCTTGGGTGTGTGAATGTTTGATGGGTTTTTGTTTGGTTGGTGGGTCTTATTCTTTTTGTATTTTTGTGTTTATAGGGTAGTAAGTAATAACTAGGGTGATCAGACAGCAAATGTGAAAAATCGGGATGGGAGCTGGGGGTAATAGGCACCAATGTAAGACAAAGTCCCAAATGTCGGGACTGTTCCTATAAAATCAGGACATCTGGTCATCCTAGTAATAACCAACATGGATTTGTCAAGAACAAATCCTCCCAAACCAAGCTAATGTCCATGTTTGACAGGGTTACCGGCCTAGTGCATAGTGGGGAAGCAGTAAACTTAACATCTCTTGATTTTTAGTAAGGATTTTGGCAGTCTCGCATGACATTTTCATAAGCAAATGAGGGAAATGTTGTCTAGATGAAATTAATATGAAGTGGGTGCACAACTGGTCAGAAGACCATAGAGTAGTTATCAACAGCTAACCATCAAAATGGGAGGATGTGTCTAGTGCATTCTCAGACTTATTTGATCATGCCCCCCCCCTTTGTGTTTATAGTCATTTATGTCCCTCACCGCCACAATAATACATATACCGCCACCCAGCTCTGAAGGCAGAGCAGAGAGTGGCAGCTGCTGGCCAGGCACCGAGCTCACAAGGCAACACCACCACCAGCAACAGTGCAGAAGTAAGAGAGTCATGGGATGGAATTGCCACCTTTACTTCTCCACTGCTGCTGGCGGCAGCACTGCCTTCAGAGCTGGGTGCCCGGCCAGCAGCCGCCGCTCTCCTAAAGCTTCTCAGGCCCCCACAGAATACATTCTGTGCCCCTGCAGGGGGGTGTGCCCCCCAGTTTGAGAATCTCTGGTCTAGTGGGTTCCACAGGGGGGCTGTCCTGTGTCCAGTAGCATTCAATATGTTCGTTAATGACTTGGATAATGAAGTGGAGAGGATGCTGATAGAATGGTGGATGACACCAAGTTGGGAGGAGTTGCACTTTGGAGGAAAGGATTTGAATTCATAATGACCTTGAAAAATTGGAGAATTGGTCTGAAATCAACAAGATGAAATTAAGTAAAGACAAGTGCAAAGTACATCACTTAAGAAGGAAATACGAAATGCATTATTACAAAGTGGGGAATAATTCGCTAAGGGGTAGTAGTGCTGGGAGTTATAGTGGATCACCATTGAACATGAGCCAAAAATGTGATGCGGTTGCAAAAAAAGGCTAATATTCTGGGGTGTATTAATAGGGGTATCATATCTAAGACATGGGACATAGTTGTCCCATTCTACTTGGCACTGGTGAGGCCTCAGCTGAAGTATTGTGTCTAGTTCTGGGCGCTGCACTTTTAAAGGGATGTGGACAAATTAGAGGGAATCCAGAGGAGAGCAACAGAAATGATAAAAGGTTTAGAGAACCTGATCTATGAAGAAAGGATAAAAAAAATTGGTCATGTTTAGTCTTGAGAAAAGTAGACCTGGAGGAGACCTGATGGCTTCAGGTATGTTAGTAAGTCTTCAAATATGTTATAAAGAGGATGGTGATCAGTTGTTCTCTGTGTCCACTGAACACAGGAGAAGTAGTAATGGTTTCATCTGCAGCAAGGAAACTTTAGGTTAGATATCAGGAAAAACTTTCTAACTATAAGGATAGTTAAATACTTGAATAAGCTTCCAAGGGAGGTTGTGGAATGCCTGTCATTGGAGGTTTTTAAGAACAAACACCTGTCAGGGATGGTCTGTGTTTATTTAGTCCTACCTCAGAATGTGGGGGCTGGACTAGATGACCTTTCAAGGTCCCTTTTAGTCCTACGTTTCTATGATTCTAGGTCTAATACCTTCATGAAATGGAAAAAAAAGTTCAAAGTCAATTAGTCGGTTCTATTTTAACACAGACAGTATGGCTGTAATAAAACAGCAATACATTTAAAATCACATTGGAGACCTGCTGAGGATGCTGGATGAAAACTGATTAAAACATTTATCAGCAGACCCATAATAGGCTTTTTCCAGATGTACAAGGTTTGCCTGGTTTGTTCTTCACAGAATCGTGGAAGTTAGGGCTTCTCTACATTTGGAACTTTACTGAAATAGCTAAGTGAATTAAGCTAAATTGGAAAAAAAGGCACAGTCATTCTGAAGGAAGAATGCCTACATGGGGTCTTCTACCAAAATCAATATTCTGGAACAGTTATTTTGGTAAATTTCCAAGTGTAGACAAGTCTTTGAGATGGAACATTAGTTCATCTTGGCCATCGCTCCGACAATACAGTAATTAATTATTGCCTATAATACCACTTCCAGTGTTTTATCAAATCTAGTTTTTAACGGCCCAGTGGTTTGATGTTACCACCAATGCCCTTGAGAAAAACCACAGCTTACTTCATCTTATGGTCATGAAGCTTTCTCCTGATATGTCCTTTAAAAGTCCCTTTTTTAATTTAATACCTTTTAGTTACATCCTACATCAACATTTTTATAGGTGCAGGACTTTTGATATTTGTGGATGATTTCCATGTGCTCTCTTCATTACTAATAGGAGCAATTTACATCTGTGCCACATTGCATAGTCATTTAGGGCTGTACCAATGCCCCAGTTCAGGAAAGTACTAAATCCTTAAATTAATGGGAGTTAAACACAAGCTTAAATTTAAGCATGTGCTTAAGTGCTTTCCTGACTTGAGGCCTTGGTGCATCTTTAAATGACTATGCAAGATGCAGGAGAGTGGAGAATCAGGCCTCACTTGTCATCTAATGGGCTTTTTTGGTTTCTGTTTTTTCTGAGCATGCGGCGTTCCCATATTGGTGACACTATGCAACAAAGGACAAGCACCTTCAGTAAAAACTAATGCAAAACATGCATGGCCGTTGCTGAGTGCCTGTGATCTGCACCTCTTTTGCATGTGTGAGGGAAGATGGTCCTTGGACATTGCCGGCTATAGGATTATGAATGATGCTTATTGAGGGAGCAAAAGAATAAATGGACACAAATCAGATGTCAAGAATTATAACACTCAAAAACCAGTCGGAGAACACTTCAACCTCCCTGGTCACTCTATTACAGACCTAAAAGTCGCAATTATTCAACAAAAAAAACTTCAAAAACAGACTCCAACGAGAAACTGCAGAACTGGAATTAATTTGCAAAATGGACACCATTAAATAAGGCTTGAATAAAGACTGGGAGTGGATGAGTCATAACACAAACTAAACTATTTCCCCCCTACTGTTACTCACACCTTCTTGTCAACTGTTTGAAATGAGCCATCCTGATTATCACTACAAAAGTTTTTTTTTCTCCTGTTGATAATAGCTCATCTTAATTGATTAGTCTCATTAGAGTTGGTATGGCAACCCCCATTTTTTCATGTTCTCTGTGTGTGTGTATATATATATATATATATATATATATATATATATATATATATATATATATATATAAAACTTCCTACTGTATTTTCCACTGCGTGCATCTGATAAAGTGGGTTCTAGCCCACGAAAGCTTATGCTCAAATAAATGTGTTAGTCTCTAAGGTGCCACAAGTACTCCTGTTCGTTTTGCGGATGCAGACTAACACGGCTACTGCTCTGAAAGGAAGCCCATGTCTTTAATATTTTAAAGCACACCGTGCTTCTGGCTTACAGGTAGTGAAGAAGATGGGAACTCCTTTAAGTAAACATGCTGATCCTGCAATGCAGGAAATCAATAATCTCTGTGCTATTTACTGAAGACAATGTAGTGGAAAAAGAACATTTAAACAAAGTGTTTTATGATGTTCAGTTAACTGGATTTAATTTGAACAGGCAGAGGTGGGCCAAAAATGTGTCCGTGTTACAGTTAGAAGAACGCCCAGGATGGCTCCGTGGACTAATATATCTCTGACACCTTTTGCTTCTGAGGACTCGAGTTCAAATTACAGGGCTGTCAGTCAGGTCAGCAGTTTGCTATCGGCCGGAAGCTATTTTCATGATCTCTATCAGGCTTGAATGCTTCTTGGATTGCTGTTGGGAAATGGGGGTTAGATCCCAAAGGATTTTATATTATATGTCTAAAGGCAAAAACATACTCTGGAAGCGTGAAGGAGGTTTTTTGCTTATTTTGTAGAATGAAAACGAATGCATTTGACTTTCCACTATTGCTAGTGTGTATTGAAAAATATTGTCCCTGCCTCTCAACCATCTACAGGTGCATCTAAATATCGTGTTGCAACCTTTGGGATCTATCCATGTGTGCAGCCTTACTGACATTGAAGGCAGATGTGCACATCAGTGAAGAATATATATTTATTTGTTACACTTCTGTCTGCATATGTTTTGTCTAACTACTGTCACAGGGAATGCCAAAGATGAGCATAACTGAAAGAGGAGAGAAAATACATTGTCCTCACACTAGAGACTAACAAATTTATTAGAGCATAAGCTTTCGTGGGCTACAGCCCACTTCTTCGGATGCATATAGAGTGAAACATATATTGAGGAGATATATATACACACACATACAGAGAGCATGAACAGGTGGGAGTTGTCTTAGCAACTCTGAGAGGCCAATTAAGTAAGAGAAAAAAACTTTTGAAGTGATAATCAAGATAGCTCAGTACAGACAGTTTGATAAGAAGTGTGAGAATACTTACTTATAAATTTGTTAGTCTCTAAGGTGCCACAAGTACTCCTGTTCTTTTTGGGGATACAGACTAACACGGCTGCTACTCTGAAACCTGTCCTCACACTATTCAGCTTGCTCATTGTATGCCTTTGACAGCACCGTGGGTATTGTTAGTTTCACTGTGTCCCTTGTATAGTCACTTTCTCCTGTTGGTCTGTCAGGGGAGTGAAAAACAAAAATAGGTAAGGGGAATAAAGGCAGGTTTTACACTTTTTTGTTGTTGTTGTAAAACTGGCTAGGTTTCAAGATGTCTGTCACTTTCAAATCTGGCTCTGTTCTGAAGAGTGACTCTAAAATAGCAAATTTCTTTTCAACATATTTTCCCCTATATCTGTTCAGTCTGCTGATTTTAGTGACAGAAATAAGCTTTTCACTCTTAAGAGGCAAAAAATTGCTAATGGGGGGAGCTGGTTTCTTATTCCTCTTTGTGCATCGACAGAATTGTTTGCTAGTGTCCAGTCAGTTACAACTGTGCAAACGAACTGAAGGCAATGGAATTACAGCAGTATGTCTGATCATCTTTCTTGGCCTGTAAAACCTTGATTTGTGGTCATGATGTATGAGGAAGAAAGGGCTAAGCTTGACTTTGTGATCCCGGATAGCGCTTACAGGGTGAGCGATAAAATACAAAACCAAAACAACTTTCCGTGTAAACCAAGCACATTTGCTCCAGAAGAGGCTGTGACAATAAACAGTCATTTTTGGTGCCATTTTTCAGACTAGAACCCCACTTTGAGTGGCAACTGAGTCGTGTTCTGTTGCTGGGTGCGGTACTGCGCTTGTAACTCACAAGAGTTTGATCATAACAGGCTTGGTTTCCTGAAGAGTGAAAATTTAAAACCGGTATCATACCCATACTACTACAACAGGAATGCTTAGCCTAAGTCTGTCATCAGCAAAGACATATCACAGCTGAGATTTGATTTAATTCAGGTAAAAGTCAGATCACCAAAAATGTGATGAGAGGTGAATTTCCCACTAAGTCCATTGAATCGTTGCTTCATTGGTGATGTAATTGATATTAATTTCTGCGCTGCTGATGATAGCGAAAAGCTACAAAATAGCTTGTATTTATTTGTATATGTTAACCCCTTAAGAGTTACAGCTGGGGAATTTGCATGCATTTGAATTCATCAGGATTCAACTCTGACACTGGAATTGGACATACTGCCTTAGTATTCTGGTGGTAGAAGAATGAGAGAAAAATAATTTGTTAAATTTCTAACACATTGCCACGTCTGCACTGTGGTGAAATTAGATTCTATCCCCTTTTGTGAAGTAAAAGCAATATATTTCATTTTAAAGCAAGTTGAAGTTGATGAATAATAGAGCTGGGTGAATAGTAACGATATATTATTCACGGTTGTTCGAACCATTTCATAAAACTCATTGAATAATTTAGTTGATGAACAGTGAATAATTTCCTCTTCATAGGGTCTTACTATGCAAGGTCCTGAGTAATTCTTGCAAGAGACAGAGCACTTTCAGATCCTGTTGACCTCCATGGGAATTGAGGTGCTCAGAACTTCACTGCTTTGAGCAGTTACCAGCCACTTGCTGCCACGCAGCAAGGGGAAAAAAAGTCTGTCTTTAAGTGAGATATTTATAGCAAAATCAATATTGATTGTTCAGTATTAAAGTGTTTAAATTTAAAGCAGTGAAACCTCTTACAGTCACAGAGAAAAATGTAACAGCGAAATTAGGAGAAATTGCTGCATTTAATCTCTTGGTAGGTTACTCAAAAATGTTTTTGGAATGTGCTTCTAAGTGTGACTCTAGCACCACTTTTCATACAAATGACCCATTACTTGATTCATTTACAACTGGCTATTGTAAAAACGGTCTTAAAAGTAGGGTCGTTTTAGCAATGTACCTTTTTAACTACTGGCATTCACTCATTAATTTTCTCCTAAACTTTTAAGCTATCATTCGCAATTTATGCACTTACCTAGTTAGTCGTTAGCATTTTCAGCTTTTGAACATGTAAAATCATATTATTGCCTTTTACAAGCCAAAGCAAGTTTCTAATTCAGGAGGCATCCAAATGTTAATATTTTAATCTTGTGTTCTGCCTGATTTTAACTAATTCGGATGATGACGCGTGTGAAGGGTGGGGAGCAAACCTTGCATAACGTCTACTTAATATAACTAATCATTTCTCTGCACTGTAGGTTTTAGTTTATGGAAATTATGAAAAACAAGATTTAATTTCTTTTGAAGAAAAACTCCCATTTTGAATTAACATATACAAAATGTAACAGGCAAAACAAAAAAAATCAAGATTTAGTAAAATATCCTGAAGACCCAGTTTCCTTTTTTACTTTGGGGTCATCATTATTATTCAAGTGTAGACATACGCCTGCCACTATTATTATTTCTGTTACTGTAGCAGCTTGAGGTTTCCCTGTGCTAGGTACCGTTCAGTCACATCAGAGACAGTACGTGCCCCAAAAAGCTTACAGACTAAAGAAACATGCCAGAGAGGTGAAGTGACTTGCCTAAGGTCACACAGCTCAGTGGCAGAGCTTTGAATAAAACCCTGGTCTAATTATTTCCAATACCTTGCCCTGGCCATTGGGACTACATTATCTCTATCTGGGACAGCACTGGCTGGTCTAGATTAGGAAGAGGCTTCTACCCTGTGGAGAATCAAGCCTTAAAGAGGTTCCACCCACCCTATCTAACACAAAAATTATTGCAATGATTAATGGAAATGCAAGCGAAAAGCCAACAACCTGATATGTTCCTACAACTGTGCCGTAAGGAGCAAATCCTGCCTCCAGAGCTGCAGAAAACTCCTGGCATTGGAACGGGTATGGCCCCCGAGTCAGGAGGGCGAGATTAGCAGGACCAGAAATAGGCTGGACCCTCTGTGCATCACAGAGCTCAACTCCCTGCATACCAGCATGCCCTGTGGCAAAACTGGCAGATCAGCTACAACATCGATCCTTCCACTTTGGTCCCTCGCCACCAGGAGATCTACTACAGTCATAGGGCTTCAACAATGTTCACAGAAAACCTTTGCAGTCTGAGGGAAGGAACCCTCCTTTCCCTTCCCCTGCTTGGGTTGGGCATTTGACTGCTAATTTGCCCCTAAATTAATAACCCTGGTGGATATTGTATAGGCTCGATCCAATATTCTGAGATCTATTTTTAATCTAAACGTTCGTTAATGTGTTGAAATGGTTACCTAAGAGCTGTCGCTAGCAATCAGTCTGGGACTTTGTGCTTCAAGGTACAGAACGTTGGTCAAGCCAAATCATCTGGGCCACATTTTTCAGTAATGGCTTCTGAATTTTGGGTGCCCCCATTTTGGGCCTAAAATTCTGGAGCGCTGAGCACCTCCAATAACTACTGAAGTCAATGGGAGCTTGTAACGGGGTCAGCAGCCGCCTCTCATGTGTGCCCCCTTTTCTCTGGCTGATAGTGCCTGCAAACACAGTTCTTTTCGGGGGGGAGGGTCACCCACCTCTTGTGGATGGCCCCCTTTCTCTCTGTTAGGCATGAGCCTGCTTTTCTTTTTTGGTCTTACATCAGGGCGGCACCTGCCTCTCGTGAGCATCCCCGGCCGCTGGTTCTCTTGGCCGGTCTTCGGCAGCTCAGCCCTCCGGCCGAGCCACAAACGCGGTCCTCCTTTCCGGGGTACATAGTCCTGAGTTCTTATCACGGCCCTGGTATGGGGCTGTAGCTCAGAGGCTACTTCCCAGAGGCACTTCCTTCTTCAGACACCCCGCCAGAGCCCATCTCAGTTCCCTCAGATGGTGTCCTTTTCAGCAGCCCTCCCTGGGTTCAGTCTGCAACCAGACCAGCAGGGCCCCTCTCGGTAACCTCGTCTGGTCTGGCCAGATTCTGTGCTCAGTCCCCCAGGCTCAGCCTGCCTGCACTGACCTTTCGACGGCTCTGCTGCTATTCTCTCCAGCCAGCCAGGTACCCAGTCTTTGGCAGCCTTCACTGGGCTCAGTTCTGTCCGGTGAGCTCTCTCGTCAAGCTCCACACAGCAACTGAAGGCTCTGCTCTGCTGCTTGCCTTTTATCTGGCCTTTCTGGCCCCTTATTGGTAGCTCCAGCAGCCCCTCTGATTGGCTGCTTTTCTGCAGCCACTCTAGGCTGCCTGGAGCACTTCTCGCTGCTGCTCTATTCTGGGACAGGGTGATGCAGGGCTGTGAGGCCTCCAGCAGGGGGCCTCCGGACTTAGTCCGCCCTGCCATAGAGCTACAGCCTAAGGTGTCTCCACTTGAGTCTCTCTCTTGATTTTGATGCAGAGAGAGAAAGTGTGTGTGTGTGTGTGTTTGTGTTTTAAAATCACAGGGTCCTTTGGAAAACTGTGGCACTTGTATTTGGAGAGAGATTCCATTTAACAAGCTGGGTTGGTCAGATTTTTAAATGTTCTTTTCACCATCTCGTTCCTCAAAAAAAAAAAAAAAAAAAAAAAAAAAAAAAAATTAAAAAATCTCTACTCCCCAGCCTGTAGCAGTGCATGGGATTCTTCTGTCCTAACTGCAGGACTCTGCACTTGTCCTTGTTGAACCTCATCAGATTTCTTTTAGCCCAATTTGTCAAGGTCACTCTGGACCCTATCCCTACCCTCCAGCATATCTACCTCTCCCCCGACAGCTTAGTGTCATCCGCGAATTTGCTGAGGGTGAAATCCATCCCATCATCCAGATAATTAGTGAAGATGTTGAACAAAACCATAGAATCATAGAATATCAGGGTTGGAAGGGACCTCAGGAGGTCACCTAGTCCAACCCCCTGCTCAAAACAGGATCAATTCCCAACTAAATCATCCCAGCCAGGGCTTTGTCAAGCCTGACCTTAAAAACCTCTAAGGAAGGAGATTCCACCACCTCCCTAGGTAACCCATTCCAGTGCTTCACCACCCTCCTAGTGAAAAAAGTTTTTCCTAATATCCAATCTAAACCTCCCCCACTGCAACTTGAGACCATTGCTCCTTGTTCTGTCATCTAGTACCACTGACAACAGTCTAGATCCATCCTCTTTGGAACCCCCTTTCAGGTAGGTGAAAGCAGCTATCAAATCCCCCCTCATTCTTCTCTTCTGCAGACTAAACAATCCCAGTTACCTCAGCCTCTCCTCATAAGCCATGTGCTCCAGCCCCCTAATCATTTTTGTTGCCCTCCGCTGGACTCTTTCCAATTTTTCCACATCCTTCTTGTAGTGAGGGGCCCAAAACTGGATACAGTACTCCAGATGAGGCCTCACCAATGTTGAATAGAGGGGAATGATCACGTCCATTGATCTGCTGGTAATG
Organism: Emys orbicularis; assembly: GCF_028017835.1. Lineage (NCBI taxonomy): Eukaryota > Metazoa > Chordata > Testudines > Emydidae > Emys > Emys orbicularis. The sequence continues at coordinate 5,299,162 of NC_088686.1, read as the reverse complement.
CCCCTACTTATACAGCCCAAAATGCCGTTAGCCTTCTTGGCAATAAGGGCACACTGTTGACTCATATCCAGCCCCAGGACCAGTGGTGGCTCCAGGCACCAGCGCTCCAAGCGCGTGCCTGGGGCGGTAAGCCGTGGTGGGGCGGCCTGCTGGTCCCTGCGATGGCGGCAGTCAGGCAGCCTTTGGCGGCTTGCTTGCGGGAGGTCCGCCGGTCCCATGGATTCGGCGGCAATTCGGCACGGGCACGCCGAATCCATGCAACTGGTGGACCTCCCGCAGGCATGCCGCCGAAGGCAGCCTGCCTGCCGTGCTTGGGGCGGCAAAAAAGCTAGAGCCACCCCTGCCCAGGACTGACCCCTGGGGCACTCCGCTTGATACCGGCTGCCAACTAGACATCGAGCCGTTGATCATTACCCGTTGAGCCCGACGATCCAGCCAGCTTTCTATCAACCTTATAGTCCATTCATCCAATCCATACATTTTTAACTTGCTGGCAAGAATACTGTGGGAGACCATATCAAAAGCTTTGCTAAAGTCAAGATACATCATGTCCACTGCTTTCCCCATATCCACAGAGCCAATTATCTCATCATAGAAGGCAATCACATTGGTCAGGCATGAATTGCCCTTGGTGAATCCATGTTGACTGTTCCTGATCACCTTCCTCTCCTCCAAGTGCTTCAAAATTGATTCCTTGAGGGCCTGCTCCATGACTTTTCCAGGGACTGAGGTGAGGCTGATCGGCCTGTCGTTCCCCGGATTCTCCTTCTTCCCTTTTTTAAAGATGGGCATTATATTTGCCTTTTTCCAATTGTCTGGGACCTCCCCGGATCGCCACAAGTTTTCAAAGATAATGGCCAATGGCTCTGCAATCATATCAGCTAACTTCTTCAGCACCCTCTGATGCATTGCATCCGGCCCCATGGACTTGTGCATGTCCAGCTTTTCTAAATAGTCCATATCCTGTTCTTTCACCACTGAGGGCTACTCACCTCCTCCCCATACTGTGCTGCCCAGTGCAGCAGTGTGGGAACTGACCTTGTCTGTGAAAACCGAGGCAAAAAATGCATTGACTATGTCAGCTTTTTTCACCTCATCTGTCACTAGGTTGCCTCCCCCATTCAGTAAGGGTCCCTGACCTTTTTCTTGTTGCTAACATACCTGTAGAAACCCTTCTTGTTACCCTTCATATCCCTTGCTAGCTGCAACTCCAATTGTGCTTTGGCCTTCCCGATTATACCCCCGTATGCTTGAGCAATATTTTTATACTCCTCCCTAGTCATCTCTCCAAGTTTCTACTTCTTGTAAGCTTCCTTTTTGTGTTTAAGCTCACCGAAGATTCCTCTGTTCGCCTGCCATATTTGCTATTCTTTCTGCACATTGGGATGGTTTGTTCCTGCGCCCTCAACAAGGCTTCTTTAAAATACAGCCAACTCTCCTGGACTCCTTTCCTCCACATATTAGCCTCCCAGGGGATCCTGCCCATCAGTTCTCTAAGGGAGTCAAAGTCTGCTTTTCTGAAGTCCAGGGTCCATATTCTGCTTCTCTCCTTTCTTCCTTTTGTCAGGATCCTGAACTCAACCATCTCATGGTCACTGCTGCCCAGGTTGCCACCCACTTCTACTTCCCCTACCAATTCTTCCCTGTTTGTGAGCAGCAGATCAAGAGGAGCATGACCCCTAGTAAATTAGGTACCTTAATTGTCATGTGGTTGACATTATCTGTTTCCCAACAAAATCTGCATGAAACTCGTTTGTACCACATAGTAAAACTTGGGATTCTGAATAGTTAAAATATCCAGATGTGGAACTGGGAATGTTAATTTCAGGTGACTGAGTGCAGAAGGGCCATGGATCAGAGATGAAAATAATGTACTACTCATTGAGTAAAGTGGCAGAATCTGGCCCTTGGTAATGAACATAGGGGTCGATTACAAAATAAATGACCACTCTTCACATGAAGGTTCCATGTATAAATAGCTTATAAAATGTTAATAAATTATTAGTAGGTGTTTTAATAAAGTGATAATCAATTGTTATAGAGTCCAGTGCTGTATCTGAGACCACATTGGTCCCATTTCTCTTTTTAAAGGATTAAGCAAAATAAACGTTTTGAAGACCTTCAACACAAATGGTGGAAACACAAAATAATTCAGAAGGCCTGTGTATGACTGTTAACCAACCCAACCTGCAGCCCAATACCTTCTCAATAGCCTGGGAAAAGAGAGAGAAATAGATAAATCTAGTACAGTATATTCACAAAGCTCCAGTGCTTCCCTGACTCCAGAAGGATTTCATCCTAAGTAGATAGCCATCCAGCCATATGAAGCAAATTACTCAAAATCATCTGATTTTTTGTATGCCCCAATTACCCTGCGTCTAACTTGGTCCTGATATTTTCACAAGTTCTGAACACCTGCCATAGCACTTGAAGTCAATGGGACCTGCCGGTGCTCAGCATTTCTGTAAAATCAGGCCCGAGATGTCTTAAATTTGGCACCCAGCAACTGAGACAGTGAAAATCTCAGGTCACCTTTGAAAATGTTGGCACTGCTCTTTTGAGAAGGTGGAGTCCATGTTCAATATTTGTTTTGAGGTCTTGTTAGATTTTCCTATCTCAGTGTGAATTGTTTTTGTATGCAAAAACAGAGCTGTGGCTCAGTAAAATTCTACAAGCGCCTTTATGCCATCTTACCATGAATCCCCCCCCCAAAAAAAGAAGAAAAAAAATCCCAACAAACAACAACAACAAACCTCCTATGCTGACATGAACCTTACATCAGGCATATGGGAAGATTACCCTTTGTTTCTACTTAGATTAGCTAACAACTTTTTAGGTGTATCCCAATACTACTCCATTCTTCCTTCCTTATATGGAAGATTCCTGTTAATGCTGGTAGGAGTTAAGTACAAAAATGACCCATGTATCAGTAGAAGAATATACTTGGTTGTTATATGCAATATCTATTTTTGCCTTCAGGGTTAAAGGTGGATTTAAAGGCTGCCCTTTTTACCTTTTAATTTGGCTAGGTTGTCTTCTAGTTCTTTTTCCTATTGTGTTTGGCACACGTGACTCTTCTTTTGCCCTGTGGGAATCAGAGAGTATTACGATGCTCTACATGATTGCTTTAAAAGTCTCCCAAAGCAATGAAGAGCTGGAGATATTAAGTTGTAGGAAAGATATTAAGTTGTACTGGAGGAATTCCATATGTTGCACAAGTGTTATTAAACTTCCAGCTTCTAGGCACTGGGTTTTGCAGTCCTGAAAAGCAAATCTTAGATAACCTGGACTTGGGTATGAAATAGATGTTACTTGTCTCACAGAAAGAGAAAGAGTTAATCAAATGGATCCTACAAATGAAGTAATAATCAGTTTAAGCACATGTTTTTCCACCTCTCTGGTGTCAGGTTCCTTATTTATTTTTGTCAATTCCTTGATTTGTAGGGACATGAGTAAAAAGGTGCCTAAATCTTAATTCATAATAGACTCCACCTATTGTCTTCTTATGACTAGTGAGTGATGTGCTAATACAGACTTTGAACATAGTGTAAACGTTTTCCTCATAGCTATTGGTTGCTTGTAGCTTGGTTGTCTCTGCACTGATCTCCAGTATCTGTCTGTGTAGCTTGCAGTCAGTTACCAGCATTGTTTCTCTACTGAAAATAAAAAGATCTCTTCCTTTTAACACAATAATGAAGTGACCAGAGTACAATTATTCCTCTGCTACCTTCTGGATAAATTCTGAACTGATGATGCATATCTCACATCCCGTTTGCTACTTACAGCTACTGTAGTAGAAACTTACTTTAGCTAAAGGAATAGAGGTCTGTGCTTCTGAGCCGCATCGAAGGAGATGTGTGACTTTAAGCTCACGAGCAGTGCCGTTGACGCCCATGTCACATTGCATGTGCTTAAGTGTTTTCCTGGGAGCAGAGAGAGAGCTAAGTTTTATCCCTGTCCTTGCTGTAAAGTTCTGAGTGGCCACGGCATGTAACGGATCGAAAAGCGGGACATTCTTAGGTGGCCACAGGCTGGCTACAATAAATGTCGAGAAATGTGTTTGTAAATCAAAGTCTCTCCCATTTTTGCATTCAGTTCCTAACTGATAGCAGTTTTCTAGTGCTCTCCAAGATACAGGATTATAATTTTTGACTGAAATTGAGGATTTCTTTTAATTGGATGTTTCACCCCTCTAATATTTCATGAGGAAAGTTTCAAACAATCGGCATTACTTTTACTGGGGGCCATTTCTTAAGCCTGAGCCTTTCAGAGACATTACCATATGAAATAAACAGGAACAGAAATGTCCATACCTCAGTTGCATATCCGTAGCCAGTAGCAATGTTATATTCAAATGAAGATAGACATTCTGTACCCTTCGCCTCTTCAGGCATAGTGCGTCATGTTGTTTCTGGTTTAATAAAATTTCAGTACACAGAAAAAAATCATTTTATTTACAGATATATGCAGAGCCAAGCCCATAACTTTCCATGATACTGTAGCAATAGTTGCCAGGTCTGTGTGGGCGTTCTCCTGTCAGGAATGGTGATCATTGGAAGATTCAGTAGAACAGTACCCCGTTATTTCTAAAGTAAGCAGAATAAGCAGGAAAGTCGAGCACATTTTTGGCTTACCTTTCCTCTAGCCATCCTATGGGCATAGACCAAGTGTGTTTCAGGAATAGTTGCATCTGTTTTAGATGATCTGGGGCGTATACAAAGCAAGGTCAAGGCTTGGCAAGATAATTTCGAATTCTAATTATTCAGAGCCACCACCAGACAGTGCAGAAACGACACCTCCGAAATGTCTGAACAAAGGAATCCCTATAAACCAAGTAATCAAAGAAAACATTGCTGGGCTAGCCTGATAGTGGCTGTCATACTGAGGATCTTGTGCACCGCCATGCACAAGGCCTAGATCCAAACAGCTTGATCTCCACCGCCGTGCGTTGTCATTTATACCTGCCATTCCAGAGGTGGTGTTCCATTCCCATTTTGCGCTCACGTGGAACTAGAGCTGATCAAGGAAAAGAAAGGGAGGGAATTAAAGGGGGGAAAGGCTACTTTTGGTCAAAATGTGGTTTCAGTGTTTCCACTAGCTGCATTGTGCACTGATGTAAATGACCACATAAGAGGCAAGACGGTGGAGAATTGGTCCCACAATGCCGTTCCAATCAACCCTTCCTGCTGATTAAACTTATGGCATGTCTACACTGCAGTCATGGTGTGTGACTGCAGCATGGGTACCTACCTGAGCTAGCTAGCTTTAATTTAGCTAGCTCAGGTACTGGAGCAGTGAAATCCCAGCAGCACAGGTTGTACAAGCTCACCCGGAACCTTGGCTACTTAGTCTGGTGGCCAGCTTGCACTGAAGCCTGTCTCACTCTGGCTTTTCTACTACCAGGGCTCAAGCTAGCTTGGGTATGTCTAGATGAGCTGCAGTCACACCCCAGGATCGTAGTGTTGACATACCCTTGCTCTTTCCAGAGGCAATTCTGTCCAGTTGTGTATCCACTCAGCCGTAGGTTCTCAAACTGTGGACTGGGGTCATCCTCCCTTTCTTTGATTAGATGGGTCCTGAAACTTCTGTTGTAACATGGGGTCATGGTACAGAAAAGTGTGAGAACCACTAGTTTAGGTATTTATATGGCACACACACCCCATACGAGCCATGATGCAGTGCAAGCCATGATGCAGGTAGCCCCCATCACAACAAAGCTGAAGGAGTGTTGTCTGAGATGGCTGTGTCATGTGAGATGACGCAATGTGGGATACGTTGGCCAGAGAGTATAAGAGGTAGTAGTCGCGGGACAAAGACCACGAGGAAGACCTTGAACAAGGCGGTTTGAGAGGCTGAAGGAGGACATGAAGAAGGTTGGTGTGAGCTTGGAAGACATGCTTGACTAGAATGCTTGGAGGAAAAGATCAGGAATGATTGAGACCAATTGATGGGACTAGGTGAGGGGGAATCAGAAGCTATGATGACCATCCATCACTGAGGTATCTGAATGCCTTGGCTGGAAGAGTGAGGCCATAGAATTATAGAATATCAGGGTTAGAAGGAACCTCAGGAGGTCATCTAGTCCAACCCCCTGCTCAAAGCAGGACCAATCCCCAACTAAATCATCCCAGCCAGGGCTTTGTCAAGCCGGGCCTTAAAAACCTCTAAGGAAGGAGATTCCACCACCTCCCTAGGTAACCCATTCCAGTGCTTCACCACCCTCCTAGTGAAATAGTGTTTCCTAATATCCAACCTAAACCTCCCCAACTGCAACTTGAGACCATTACTCCTTGTTCTGTCATCTGGTACCACTGAGAACAGTCTAGATCCATCCTCTTTGGAAGCCCCTTTCAGGTAGTTGAAAGCAGCTATCAAATCCCCCCTCATTCTTCGCTTCTGCAGACTAAACAATCCCAGTTCCCTCAGCCTCTCCTCATAAGTCACGTGCTCCACCCCCTAATCATTTTTGTCGCCCTCCGCTGGACTCTTTCCAATTTTTCCACATCCTTCTTGTAGTGTGGGGGCCCAAAACTGGACACAGAACTCCAGATGAGGCCTCACCAATGCCGAATAGAGGGGAATGATCACGTCCCTTGATCTGCTGGCAATGCCCCTACTTATACAGCCCAAAATGCTGTTAGCCTTCTTGGCAACAAGGGCACACTGTTGACTCATATCCAGCTTCTTGTCCACTGTAACCCCTAGGTCCTTTTCTGCAGAACTGCTGCCTAGCCACTCGGTCCCTAATCTGTAGCAGTGAATGGGATTCTTCCGTCCTAAGTGCAGGACTCTGCACTTTTCCTTGTTGAACCTCATCAGATTTCTTTTGGCCCAATCCTCTAATTTGTCTAGGTCCCTCTGTATCCTATCCCTACACTCCAGCGTATCTACCACTCCTCCCAGTTTAGTGTCATCTGCAAACTTGCTGAGGGTGCAGTCCATGCCATCCTCCAGATCATTAATCAAGATATTGAACAAAACTGGCCCCAGGATCGATCCTTGGGGCACTCCGCTTGATACCGGCTGCCAACTAGACATGGAGCCATTGATCACTACCCATTGAGCCCGACGATCTAGCCAGCTTTCTATCCACCTTATAGGCCAGCTGTGGAGTCTCAAGAATGGGAGTGTTAAAGGCAGAGAAAATGGGAGTCTATCAGCAGGAGAGTAGGGGAGAAATGCACTGGAAAGCTTGCTGTCCTGAGAGCTGTGGCTTATAGTTTCCTGCCCTGTGGTTGTAGCAGCTACTCTCTGAATCTGTTTTGCTAAATGAAGCCAAAGAGGAGTCATCTGAGTGAAAGCCCAGGTGTTTTACGGAAAATACAAACGACTCATGGGTCAGATCGAGAACCATCACCCAGAACTTTAACTGAAAGCAAAAATAATCCAGTCAGAAAGGCAGAAAACAATCTGGAATAAAAAGCCTGGCTGTTTGTAAAGGTTCAGATTAATCTTGGTGTGACAAATGTCCCCATCCATTCCAGATACATTATACTGAGATCCTTTTTCGGGGGGATGGGAGGAGGAAGTTATGCGTTGGCCTCTCCCCCAGCTGACTCCAGACTGTGTGCATGCAAAAAGGCTGCTTGTTCTGAGGCAGGGATTTCAATGGTGGGAGGGTGGCTAAGAGATTTCCTTATCATAAAATTCTCATGGAAGTGAGAGTAGGATGTCTACAAGCCATTCCAACGTGATTCCTCACTGAGCATGTGGGATAACCTTATTTTGATTATTTTATATATTTGCAGTTGGTGCTTAACAGAGGTTTCCGTTTTGCAATGTAAAAAAGTGATTGCCAAACTTCTCCTTTCCCTCTGATCTCTTGGAGAGAAGAAAAATAAATCCATTGTGAAATCTATTGGATATATTGAATGGTGGCTTAAAACCAATCCATTGATGCTGACCAAGCAGACTATGTGCTTTGAATAATGGAAAGACATTTAGGTACTTTTGAGGCAATACAGTGTTTGAGCCAATACTTCTGCAATGCATTGTGGTCTGTAAACCTCTGCGTTTCTTTCATAGATTCTAAATTCAGAAGGGACCACTGTGATCATCTAGTCTGACCTGCATAACATAGGCCAGAGAACTGCCCCAAAATAATTCCTTAATTCTTAAGGTTCCTTTTCTGAATAAATAACGAAAATATGTTTTGCTGCTGCTCTCTGACTGGCCATCTGCTATGTGGAAATAGCTGACAGGAATCAACTTTTTCTTTTTAGTTCCTAAGCCAAAACTACAGGAGCAGATTACTCAGATGAAACCTGTAAAAACAGACCCATCAGCAGAACAGTTTTGTGCTATCCAATGTATTTTGTACGTGTATCAGTTTAGTTCAACTACCCTGACCCATCCATTACTAAACAAGATGAGAACCTGCTTTTCAAGGAATCGTAGTTAAAGCAGAAAAGCAATTTACTCTGAAGACAGAAACCATACACTGGATCATATCTGTGAACTTCTCGCAGTATCTGCTCAAACCATTAAAACACTAGCAAAGTTCTTGATGGCTCAATGGATTGGTCTATGTAGAGTTAGTTGAACTGTCCATTACAAATATTCATTATGAATTTACCTACCTTTAAAAGTGAATCATTCATAAGCCAGCCCTGATTTCTGCTAATGTCCTACTTAGTAATAAGCATTCATGGTGAGGCTTTTATTGGAGTTCTGAATGACAAATAAAGAGCAGAATCTTGTGAAAACAAAAATGTAAGCTATTCAAAAGTGACATGAGCAGCCAACTCTGAGCAGTTTTGAAAATTTCACCCTAATAGGCCAAGATTAATGCAGTAGGTGAATGTATGTGTGTTATGTATTAACATGCATTATTAGTTGATTTGTATAAGCCATGATGTATGGATGTGACTTCAATAAAAAGCCACATTATGAAAAAGAATAGCTTTAGCCCATTGGTTGTTCGCAAGCTGTTTTCTTTGAATATTTCTTCATTCATGCTATGTGACTGGTCACACAATTCACGTGGTATTATTTCTGCTCCAATATGGAGACAATGGAAATTTTCAAACAAATTCTGAATAAGAAACAGTCACAGGGTGGTTTTGGATGAATAATCACATTCCGTAGGCTACATTTTTTGAAAATATTGGGATTTCTGAACCGTGCAAATATCCACTAAGCAATAAAAGCAATTGGCTGGAAATTTTCAACGCAGGAACTGTCTGAACACTTGAATAAATTGATCAGGGCTAGCCTGGGACTTGGGAAATATGGGTTTAATTCCCCGCTCCACTATGCACCTCCTTTGTGACCGTGGGTGAGCTGTTTAGTCTCTCTACATCTCAGTTGCTCACAGGAGGTGTGGAGAGATAAAAGCACCACCTGACCTCACGGTGGTGCTGAGAGGAGAAAGGCATTAATAATTGTGAGGGCTCAGATACTATGGGAATGAAATATGGAACGGTGATGGCGGATAGCTTTCTCACATGGTATTTAGAGCCTGATCCAATGCTCAGTGAAATCAATGAAAGGGCTTTTATTCAATGGATATTGGGTAAGAACTTCAATGACATTCTGCATATCACTCACTCACTGTACCAGGCCCCGTACTACAGCCCCTAAATTACTATAATTAGAGCTGGGTAAAAGTTTTTAAATGAAACTTTTTTTCCCCAAAAAATGCAGATTTGGATCAACCAAGAAAGTTCACAAATTATTCCCAAAGTCACCTGAGGCAACCAAAGTGTTTCATTTGACCCAAAATGTTTAGTTTGACCTGAAACAAATTTTATTTTTTTTCAACTTAGTCCAGTGAACCAAAGAAGCACAGGTCGATCTTGAAGGGGAGTTATGCTTGAGGAAGACTTCTAGGCTCAGTCCTCTTATTTTGCTGTATTCATTTGCTTTCATTAGTGCATTAGTCATATTTTTTGCAGCGTTGGAGCTCAATAAATAATATTATATTGATTGGAATCAGATCATTGTAGTATTTACACTGAGCTAAAGCCAATGTGAATAATGCATTGAGATTAAATCAACTGCAATGTAAACATGGGCTTTTCCCCCCAGAGCTGCTCTCACTTGAAAGCGAGAGAACCCGGTTGGCTGTTTTACACCTTTTTCTCTTAGGAAGATCCTCCTCCCTGCTAAGTAGAGGTCATCTCCAAAACTACCATTCATATTACCCCCAAAGTGAGGGAGCCTCATAAAACTGAAAATCCACTTGTAGGGGCTAGTGCTGGCCATCAAAAGTCAGAGTGCTGTGAAATGCGGTTGGAGGACGGATTGGATAAAGGAATCGTAGACTGGGCTATGTTGTTTCTAAGATTAGATAGATTGTAACAATAGTGAACGATTTAAAAAAGATATTCTGGGACGGATTCTTTCGATGGAGTAAATACCAACTTTTTGAGTTTTTCAAGAAAAAAATATTTCCCCTTAAAGAACAAACATCTATTTGTTCGATACATTTTTCTATTTTACTTTTAAAATATAAGAAAAAAATATAAAACAATTAATTTAAATCCACAACAGCCTGGCAATTTTTGGTCCAAACAATAACAGTAATAATAATAAAGCATGCAGGAGATTCAGTGACTATCTTCTCCTTTTTGTGTTACCTTAACACTAAACCAATGCTTAGTTTTATTTTATTTTTTGAAAATATTAAAGTTTGACAGCAACCTTCTGCACACTCCGTACACCAAAATTAACCAGGAGCACATTTTTATGGATGACTTAAAATGCCCCGAAGCCAGAGCTTTACAGTAGAAATGCAAACATATTAATATTTGTAAATATAGCTGTGGTAATGGCATTTCTCTCATACAAAGACAGAATAATATAGATAGAAAGTTTTAGGTATTTGCTTTATTCCTGAGTGGTCCAGCTATGTTTGAGTTATGCAGATCAGCTGCAAAGAATGTAATGCCTGCATGCATGCTACACCATCATATATTGTGACTATCCTGTGTATTTTATAAAAGAGATTCAAAATGTTTTGGAGATCTTTCAAAATTTTATTCTTCTGTCTAACTCCAGTTTCTGGAGTCCAAGCCTACAGCCCTTCCGGGGGGAGAAAAATAGATATAAGCTCCCATTTCGGTTCCTAATGGATCAGAAGATGTGGGACTTCAAACCTGGTTTTGGTCCAGGATTGAGTGTTGCCTGTCGTGGTTCTGGACCAGTGTAATTTTCAGGGAGAAGTTCCTATGGGAAAGTAGGAAACGTTTGTTTCTTTTTTAATGGCATCACTTTCGAAGGTGCTCAGAGTTTCCATGTATTTTTTTCAAATGAAAATCATGCTCACATACCACACAAGGGTGGAAGGCATAGAACTGGTTGAATATTAATTGGGGACCAGATTCTTACTGATGCACTGTGTGTGTGTGTGTGTGTGTGTGTGTTTGGGGAGTGGGGGGAAAGGATGCTCAAGGAGGTTTTGGGAGACCAATAGAGTTACCGTTCCTGTCCTGTGGTGCGTGAGGTTGGGAGGATAGTGAACTGCACTTCATGATGGGCTGTAGTAGGAGGCACAGAAGAGGTGCTGTTGAGACACTGCAGTCCATGGATAATGGTGTCGTTCAATGAGAAACAATCTAGTCCATTGGACCCTGGTTTCTTTTCCTAGCTCTGCCATTGATCTGCTGTGCTTCTCCAGGCAAGTGACTTCAACTCTCTGTACCTACATCTTTCTTGTCTATTCATCTGGTAAGCATTACAGGCCACTGTGTCTGTACAACGCCTCGTAGGGTGGGCCCCTCGAGCTTGGCTGGGGTCTCTAGATGTTCTGTAATATACATAAAAACAACAACAATGTGCTACTCAACATCATTAATGGGTCACAGAATGAGGCATTTAATTTTTTCCAGTATATAACAACCTAACTGTAACCATATTAACAAGCATGCCCAGCAGGATATTTTACCAATAATTACTTCACTACTTCTGTAATGTGTTGTCCATAAGGCTAGGGATCCTGTCCCTTCTTCCATTGGCGTTCACCGCTAGTTGAAAAAGAAGTCCCTTTAACAGCTGTGTGGAGACGGCCAGAGACTCAGCAAGAGAAAACACTATTGAGACCATTTTCCTTTAAGTGGCATTTGCCAGAGGTCTGCTTTTTAGCAAGAAACTGTTTCGTTCGACTTGTAATTCCAACAGAAACTTTGCATCATTGTTGAACGTGAGATGGAAAAGTCGTTCACAAAATAACTAGGCCAGTCCTTGGCACCGCTGGAACTGAAGCGTAGCTGTGAAGTCAGTGGTTTAATGTCACGGAACGTTGGGCCGAACGTGTCCCTTTTCTTGTGCTGTGAAGTGCGGCCATTGCAACTTGCTCAAGTATTTTCAATGCATGTTTCATTCAATTGTACAAACTTTTAACTGAGTCGTACCATAGCAACTGTCCGTGTCATTACCAGAGCGGATTCTGTTGTGCACAGCTGTGTTGAAAAGAACTGCATTGTTCGTAATAGAGTGTTATAGGCATGCCAACTGTGTTGGCAGTTTAACAGAAGTGTTCGCTTTGAAAAGTTTGCACATTTTTGGAAAATAATTATTGATGTAGGAGAAGTTCTAATTATTGGAACAGACCTTTTTTTTTTAAAAAAAAGCCAAGTAACTATTTTAACTCCTCCCCTGCCCCCAGGTATAGACAGCTGCCTGAAATTGTAAGACGCTGTTTATGATATGGCTATTGAAAAGCAGCTGGAGGCTTCTGTTATGTTTTAAGATGTTTCCAAATAGAAATTTGTGGTCTGATTTTCATTAATTTGACTTCAATGGGAGCTGCAGGGGCTCAAAATCTCGGAAAATGTGTCCATTATAACTAGTGCTTTGGCACATTAAAATATTTTTATATATAAACCTAGGTAGAACAATACAAAAAATAAATTCAATATCAAATTGCCTCAGGTATTGAAAAGAACAGCACAGAACTAGACCTGAGGTGCTCTGCTTAATTCTGCTCATAGAGGGTTTTTCTGCAGCTATTTAAGCAGATGTGTTACTGCTGGTGGTTGAGTCATCACATATATGCCACACCAGCGGGATAGATTTCTTTACAAGGTATTTCTAACTAGAGTAATCAGCGATTGCTAACATAGACTAGTTCCAGGACCCCACTCCTGGTATTCTTTTGTGGAGAAAAATCTAGCCAGCCCTATTAGTTTAGGCTTTAAATCGACATAGGCCCACCCTGCAGGCCACAGGCCTGAACCAAACTAAGTGTCATGTTCTCTGCCAGTAACTGTCAAAGTTTATGACCAGAGGGAGGGGGGGGGGGAAGAGGAAAATAATGAAAAACCCCAGCTGCAGCAATAATAAAGTGGGTGTTTATGGCGGGCGAAATATAATAACCGCTTGTGTGAAGCAATAAGCAATGCAGTAATTGGCTAAACTGACTAATCATGCCCCTACCCAATCCAATTGCATAAATACCCCATTATGTAATTGTACCCTGCCTGGAACATTTAAGTAACAGGCACCCCAAATGATGCAAAGAAATGACAGTATCGGAAACCACCAAAAAGACTCTCCTATTCCTGTCAGTGACGTGTAACGTGTAATATGATTGCGGTTTTCGGCTTTAAAAAGGCAAATGTACTTTGGATCGAGGTAGTAGTTCTCAGACTGCTACCCCAGCGCGTTGGTATGTATTGCAATAAACGGGCCTCACTTTGATTTTTCATAGCCACAGGGCCCATGCTGCTCTCAGGTGTGCAGAGGAATCTCTGCAGCTGTACTGCATTCATTTTTACAAACAGCCAACCTAAAGTAACAATCTTTTTCGATGCTTGCTCAGATCAGGTGGACCAAAACAGCGGGAAGTGCCTCTGACAGATTCCAAGACTCGAGTGTCTTCAATGAAACTCTGAGGATTACAAATATCCAGCGACACCAAGGAGGCCGCTACTACTGCAAGGCGGAGAATGGTTTGGGTTCCCCAGCTATAAAATCAATCCGAGTGGATGTGTACTGTAAGTAAACAGCTCCCAGAGCTCTTATCAGAGTTTCCGTTTACCTCCTCTACTGTCTGGCACTGTGTGAAGGGGACCAAGGAATACTAAGGAAGTGGGGAGCCCCAGACAAATTACAAACACGCAACCTCTTGCAATGTAGTTTAGAGAGAACACTCTGAGTCCAGTTCTGCAGCCTTTACTCCTGCGAGCAATCTTAACTCCTGTGAATATTCCCATTGATGTTCAAGGGGCTGTTCACATGAGTAGGGGTTGCAAGTTCAGACTCTTGCGTTGAAAAAAGTTAACAGTATTATGACGAGACACATTTATTAGTTAGGACCTGATGGAGCTGCTTGGGAAGGGAAGTTTTACGATTAGGATATGCTCTGAGTGCATGCAGTCACTCACCACTCCCCAGTTACCAATGCTTCTGTGTTCTCCACACGTACAGGGAATGCCACTGACACATCAACAGTTGCCTGCAGCAAGTGCAGTATTCCGGATTCCACTGTTGTTAGTTAATGGTGCCCTTCTCAGGGCACCTCTGCGTATTCCAGGTTGAATGCATAATTTAAAAAAAAACCATGTTGAGACCTTAATGAGTCTTCTTTCTATGAATTCTGCTGCACAATACAGCCCCATGAAGTGTTGTGGATAATACAATTGTTTATACAAACTGTATCCAGAAATAGTTATTGTGCTGAATCAAGTGAAGTGAGCAAAAATGAATAAACCTCAAAAACCAATAAAGGCCCAAACCTCTTACTGTCTGCACAAAATGAGCCCAGAGGCAAAGGAAGTGGTCTATGAGATTTTAGGGGAAAACTTGCAACGCTATAAAAGGGAGTCAGGGGCCAATTTGTACCTTTGAAACTCTCCCCCAAATGGTCTATGTAAGTTTTACAGGTGAGCAGTAGTACTGTATTTCCTACACACCACACATGCTCATGGAAAGTGAGTGCCCAGTAGAACTTGGGATATGTTACATTGCTTGACACAGCAGCCAGGGATCGGGTCTCCGAACCCCTTCACCAGAGCCATGGAACAAAGGCAACGAATGGCGAATGGAATTGACCATTTCCTCACACTGGGAGTTTGCAGTAAAATCAATTCATTGGGCTAACAGAAAAGCAAATCCAGATCTGACCTGCACATGTCCCAGCTACAAAGACAAAACTAGTCACAGAAGTGAAATATAGTCCCTTCTCATTATTGGATAGAGCATTTCCCACTAGATGTCTAGTGAGCTTTCCCCCTGCATTTGTGTATATACGCACTATGGCTGTACCTGCCCATAGCACAGTGGAAAGTTTTGAGTGCCTAATGCACATACATTTACACAGACCGCAGGATAAGGAAAGCAGGATCAAAGTCTTTTCTTTGTACTACTTCAAAGGAGAAGGTCCTTGCAGTGAACATTTGGAGGATCCTATAACGTAAGTGGTATTGTCTCAAAGATGGTTTTTAAAAGGACAGCAGGGTTCCAAATTAGTGACACGTTTTTTTTTTCCTTTTACTGAACCCTTTAAAAAAATAAGCCGATCGGCCTCTATAAGATTTCAAGATGTGTGACTCTCATGAACAGATTTCATCAGCAATAAAAGCACCCAATCGCTTTTTGACATAGGGTAGGATAGTTTGCAGTTCTAGAAGACCAGTTGTACATGCTGCTAGGTTAGTTATCAGTTTTTTAAATCTGAGTAAACTGCTTTTTCAATAGGTTTTCCTGCCCTAAAGAGACTCCCAGCCCACTCTTTTATTCACTCAGTTTACTGATGTGCCTTGTTTAATTCACCAGATTAGTTACACTTTATATCAATGGTGAATTTATAAATTGTTCCTAAAGGATTAACAGGTATTTTCATAAATAGAGAGACAGGATGGGTGAAGTCATATCTTTTACTGGACCTCACCACTTTGTCACTCTAATATCCTGAGACCGACATGGCTACAACAAACACTGTTTTAATCATTTGTTCATTTATTACAGATTGTTACAGAGTCCAGTAGGCCAAATGATTGTTGGTAACCTTGCTTAATAACCATATATAACACCTTCTACTTGATGTGCTAAGTACCATCCGTACACGCACACACGTAGACCGTGTCTACACTAGCAAGCTTACAGCGGCACAGCTGTATCGATGCAGCTGCTCTGTGCTGATGGGAGAGAGCTCTTCCGTCAACATAATAAAACCACCTCGGTGATGCACGGTAGCTACATT
Source organism: Emys orbicularis (assembly GCF_028017835.1). Lineage (NCBI taxonomy): Eukaryota > Metazoa > Chordata > Testudines > Emydidae > Emys > Emys orbicularis. The sequence continues at coordinate 5,283,018 of NC_088686.1, read as the reverse complement.
GGCAGGAGACGCTCTCCCACCAGCAGTGCACATGAGCGCTTATGCTGGCGAACCTTACGTTGCTGAGGGGTTGTTGGTTTTTTTTCTTTGAGCAACATAAATTTTGCTGACGTAACTGGAGGTGTCAACGTGGCGTTAGTGTTCACACTGCAGCCTTGCTCCCGCTGAGGTAATAATTCCACCTCCACGAGAGGCGCCGGGCTTTATGTCGGTGTGGTTAGGGCGACGCAGTGTCCATGTCGACGCTGCTAATTATGTTGGCTGTTGGCTGTCATTCTTGTCAATTTCACGCGTCCAATTGACGAGAAAGCTGGGCTGTCACCGGGGTGGGGGGGCTCCAGCCCAGTCCCCGCCACCCAGCTCCCTGCTCCAAGCCAGGCTGCGCACTCCCCTCTTGGAGCCTGGTGCTTCCTGGAGGCTCCTGGCTCCCCATTGCCCACCACTGGGGGCTGGCTGCCTGCCCCGGCTCTCAGCTCCCCGCTGGGAGTCTGGCTGCTCCCCACAGCTCTCCGCTCCCCACCGCAGCTGGGCTCCCAGCAGGGAGTTCTACCCCTGGAGTCCAGGCGGCTCCTGGGAGCCTCGCGCCAACCCCTGGGCTCCCCACAGGGAGCTGAAGGCGCAGCCTGGCTGGGAACGGGGAGCTGGGTAGGCGCAGCCTGGCAGCTGCCCGAAGGCTCCCGGCTCCCCACAGGGAGCCCAGCGGCCGACTGAGACCCCTGGGAGCAGGTCGGACTCTAGGCGTGGAGCTTGCAGCCAGGAGCCCGGCTGCAACAGGGAGCCAAGAGCCCCGGGGAGCAGCCAGGCTCCTGGGAGCGGGGATCCCAGGGGGCAGCTCAGGCTCTCAGTCCCCCCCACTGCCCCTCTGAAGTTGGCGTAAGCGTTCCTGGTGAGGATGCACACCACCGACAGAGAGAGGGCAGTGTGGGCACGAACCACAACAGCAATTACTGTGGTGGTTGTAAATTGACCTAACATAGGTCTACTTACATTTCTAGTGTCGACATGCCCTTATATACGTATTCTGCTTCCCCAGAATCTTCCATATACACAGGGCCTAGGGGTATATCACTGAGGTCAGCTACAGGTAGCAAGCTGCTGAAAACCGCATAGGAAAATATTTGAGTCTTATTACATGAGGGTGACTTAAGGTCTCTTTTTAATATCCATCAATTGGAATTTCCTGAATTTCTTCATTTTAATTAATGTGCCTAAAACTAACATGAAAGCCTGGCCTTGCATTAAACATATCGTTAGTGCTCTTCGAGCTGTTGTTTTGGAAATGTTTGTAATTTTAAAGTTTGGATCCTTCTTGACTTAGACTGAGGTTAGATCTGAGGATCAGATACTTCATCCTCTTTATAAATTGTTTTAGCTGTCATTTTCTTCTTGGATTTACTGAGATCTATTATTTATGGTCTATTTACATCTCATTCCACTTCTTGTGCTTGGGAATTTGTCATGCTTCTTGACTATGTCTTTAGGTCTTGGCCATGATTAAGTCCCAGAGGATTTGGCATGATAAACCAGTCGGTGTTCTGACAACTATTTTATGGTCAAATATTTCTGAGCAGACAACTATGGAGGTAGGCTCAAGATGCAAAATCTGGATTGAACCTAGATTTAAAAAAAAAAACAAAAAAACCCCAGGAAACTCAGAGCTAATGAAAATTTGAAAGAAAAACAAAATAATGAAAGTCTGAAGTTTCACAGCTAAGGTACCTAAAATACTTTACAATCATTGAGCAGTTACAACTTTCTGCGTTCAATTCTTTGCTCCTTTGTAGTGGCATTGTAGATTAGGTCCTCCACGGGGTATTGAACCTGGAACCTTTGGATCTATGAGCCTCTTCTGTTTAAGCTGTAAAATGCCAGGTCCTTTAGAACAGAGCCAGTAGAAGACTCAAGTAAAGTTGGTCGAAAAATTTCCATCAAAACATACTTTGATAGCAAATTTGGTTTTTCAATTACATGGAAATTTTTGTGGAAAATGTCCATTTTTGTCAAAATTGAAGGGGGGGGGGATTGTTATTAACCCAGTACCTTGGGAAACAATTTGTGTGGTTTTGGCTTTGTTCAGCAACTGAAAAAGGAATTTCAGGCCAAAACCAAAAACAATCTTGTTTTTTTTCCCCAACAAAACATGTCTCAGACAAAAACTGGGCAGAAGGATTTTGGTTTCTATTGAAATTTTACATGGGCAAGTGCCCCCACCCCAACAAAACTATTTCCCAACTTGCACTGCTCATAATCCTCTGTGTAGTCTAGCCACTAGAGGGAGACAGAGCCACACTATTTTAATGTGGGTTACATGTTGCTTTGGATATTTCTAAGAGCTAAATGAAAGTGTCTGCTTATGACTTAAAGTTTGAAAAGCCACTGTATCTGTACAGTGAACAAGTGGTTTCTTGAAGAAAGGGCAAGAGCATTTTGTTTTGTGGTTGGCTGCATGTCTCTGCTGTTGAATTGCTAGCGGTGTGTGTCTCAAAGCTGCATGGAAAATGTTGATAGGAACAAAATTTGGATGAAAAGTAAAAAATCCCAATTTTTCTTTTCACATTCCAGTCTGCTCAAGGGTCCATTAGCACTTGGAGCACTGATTGGAATAATAGTGACAATCCCACAAGGTACTCCACATGGGATTGCTGGAAATTTCAACACCAGGTCCAAGTCAGAATAAAGCATCCTAGTTTTGCCATGACTAAGAAGGTGACTCTTTGTTATAGATACAGGAGTGAAAGAATCTGGTTTGCTCAGGGCCCACAAGCTGAATGAGGTCTTCATGCCAATTCCTCCGAGATTCAGGGAGGCCCTTCAGTACCCTGCCCTCCACCCTCAGCAAGGCTTGCTCATTCCCGAGGACCCCAAAAGAATGATCAGCCCCCCATGAGCCTGTTTAGGTTCATTGAATGGCAGCGCTGTGGCTGGGAGGGATTCTTCAGGCCCCTGACATGCCCATTATAAGCTTTCCAGTAATCCTCTCTCCTGCTCTGCTTCCCCCTTCGTTCCCTTCTCCACCACCCTTCATGCTCAACTGGCACCATCCATGCTCCCTCTTCTCCATGTCCAGCTCTCCAGCATGGAGCTTTGGAAGACACATAGGGAGCGTTTTGTAACTGAGGGTAGCAACACAAAGAGCACTTCAGTTTTGTAGTGGGGGGGGGGCCCTCCTTTTCCCCCTGATGAGTCTTCCCCAGTGATTGGCTGACGTGGGATGCGTGTCTCCACAAAAAAAGGGGCTGGAGAGTTGGGGCAAGGTTTTTAGACCACTGCGAGCTGCCGAATGCTCACAAATGGATGTGGACAAATTGGAGAGAGTCCAGAGAAGAGTAAGAAAAATGATGAAAGGTCTAGAAAACATGAGCTATGAGGGAAAATTGGAAAAAATTGTGTTTGTTTAGTCTGGAGAAGAGAAGACTGAGAGGGGACATGACAGCAGTTTTCACGTACATAAAAGGTTGTTACAAGGGGGAGGGAGAAAAATTGTTGTTCTTAACCTCTGAGGATAGGACAAGAAGCAATGGGCTTAAATTGCAGCAAGGGTGGTTTAGGTTGAACATTAGGAAAAACTTCCTAACTGTCAGGGTGGTTAAGCACCGGAATAAATTGCCTAGGGAGGTGGTGGAATCTCCATCATTAGAGATTTTTAAGAGCAGGTTGGACAAACACCTGTCAGGGATGGTCTAGATGGTGCTGGTCCTGCCTTGAGTGCAGGGGACTGGACTAAATCTCTCGAGGTCCCTTCCAGTCCTATGATTCTATGCTGAGCACTTTGGGAAATGTGCCTAGATCACTTATCTTGCACCCACATCCAGTGCTAGTGACTGCTGCGGGGTGTGGGGAAGGCAAGAGAACCATCTATGGAATCAACTGCAGGTTCGAGGCCTAGGTGCTTTCATGACAGCTGAGCTCTTGTGCAAATCTGTTCATTACTTCCATAAAGAAAGCGGAGTGCTCCAGAAATCCTCGCATGTTTTATTTTAAACTTGTCTGAGCCAATGAGGCATCTCGATGTTGCTATTTAAAATCTTAATAACGTTTATAGTTTGAGTTTAATCACCCAATCATCAGTCCTGTGCACTAGATCTGATCTGGAGCGTGCCACAAAACTAGGTTTTAAAACAAAACTCTTTTCTGTGTTTTGTTGTTTGCTACAAAATAGTCAAGCGAGTTAAAGATTTTTCTGGAATTTGGTGGACGCCTTTATCTTTAGGATATCACACTTCAGGAACCCCTGTGTCCACATGACTCCAAATGCAATAGAAAATGTTACCTTGGTTTTAGAGCTAATTTACCAGTTCTGGGGGAGAGAACTGTGGGTTGTAGAAAGAAGAGCAACATTGGGATGCTTTTGTAAACTCGGCTGTAACCTTAATGAGGGAAGAAACAGTTGCTGCTCCATAATGTTGGCAATTTCAGCTGTGAAGGGACAAGGGGGAAATATTCTCGCAGTTATGATAAATGTTTGATCTTTAGGGTTTTTATTACCATGCTTGGTTTTGGCCTGAGTTTCCTGGCACCAAGGTGTTAATATAAGCTTTATGCAAGATGTTTTGTAGTGTGCGTGAACTGTTGCCAGCTATTGACCGTCCCAATTCTGCAATGACCTCTGTGCAGGCAGACCCCCTCTGCCTGTCGGGGGCGCCCCCTAAAGTCAGTGGGGCTCTGCCTGGGCACGGTGATTCAACCACATAGAGCTCACTGCAGGATCAGAGCCTAAGGGTGGGATAGCCTCCGTATTTGGAAATAGGCAAAATCGGGGTAAATATCTATCCATCTTATTCCTGCATCCCCACAAATGGAGGATGGGCTACGTGTTCCTTTTGTATTATTTTGAGTTCCCCATGATTATATTTGGAGGTGTTGTTAAAGTTATTAACCTGCTTATTATTCTGATATGTAACTTGGTGTGATCTGAGTGTGCTGGTTTATTCTTCTTCTGCTCCAGGATATGTAAAATATGTATTTCATACAAATATGAATGTGAACAGAGCACCTCTAAAGAGTTAAACTAAGCAATGGTTCTATAGATAGCAAGGGATCTAAGTCCTGTGGTGGATTGAAGGGAACAGAACTGTTTCATCAAGAATGAGTGGTTTACATTGTATACAGTCTGGCAGATAATTGTCTACCCCAGAGGGCTGGCTTTATTCCATTCGTTTCAAACCTGCCTACAATATTTCTGAATCCCGATCAGACCGTTCTCAGGGAGTCCTTCAGATACACCTTTCCTAGCAAAGTGTATCAATTCAAGACCCTGCTTTTAGCATTCACGCTTGTCTGGCATGCCTAAATATAGCAGCAGCAGCCTCTTTGTGGGTGATGCCTGTGTGTTTGAGCTTTAAAAAGACAGATACTTGGGGAGGGCTGATGGAATCCTTATTTTCATTCCAGCCCAAACCCCGGGCAGCCTCTTAAAAAGCAATCTTGGATTCTTATTAAACTTTAAAAGAATCTCGACGTTTGTGGACTCAGACTATATTGGGAAGCCAGATAAAGCAAAAGGCGAAGCCCCTGCTGACGAACCAGGGTTGTTAGGTCAGAGCACGTATAGCAACAGCTTTAACACCGGAGCAACAAACTGCTGCAAATGCCTAGTGGCATTGGGATGCATGACAACGGAATTCAGACTGGTTCTAGCATTGGACTATAGTGGCCTCTTTCATTTATGTGGAAGCACAGATGTCACCTGACCGTACTAATTTCTTTATGTTGAAATGAAAGGCACATGTGGTCATACACATTTAAAGAGGTCTCACATCAATGCTTTGAAATGTTAGAAGTCTAAAAACTACTTCCATTTATAAAACATGAGCGCGTCATACACACCTTCCTATTCCCCCTGTCGAATACTGTTGGCCATTATAAAAGGTATCTCACATTTAAGACCCAGAGGAACTCAACTGATATTGACGCTGGTTTTCTTAACTTTCATCAAGCCATCCTTTGAGCTTATGAAAGCACCACCACCAACTAGTTAATGTGTGTGGAGTCTTGGAGACATACAGCAGCACTGGGAAATAAAGAAGTCCTACACGGAAACATATCCTTACGTGAAATTTGGACCACCAGTACCTCCTGTTCCCACTCAGTCTCTCAGCTCCCCCATGGCTCCCAGGCTCCCCTTTCACCTATTGCAACTCACCCTGGAGTAGAGCGGAGAGATTATTTTACCTCTGTATTTGGCACTGGTGTGACCACTGCTGGAATCCTGCGTCCAGTTCTGGTGCCCACAGTTCAAGGATGTTGACGAATTAGAGTTCAGAGAAGAACCATGGGAGTGATTAAAGGATTAGAAAACCTGCTTTATAGTGATAGCCTCAGGGAGTTCGATCTATTTAGCTTACCAAAGAGAAAGTTAAGGGGTGACTTGATTACTGTCCCTCAGTATCTACATGGGCAACAGATATGTAATAATGGGCTCTTCAGTCTAGCAGAGAAAGGTCTAACACGATTCAATGGCTGGAAGTTGAAGCTAGACAAATTCGAACTAGAAATAAGGTGTACATTTTCAGCAGTGAGAGTAATTAACCATTGGAACAAATTCTCGGGTATCGTGGTGAATTCTCCCTCCATCACTAATGATATTTAAATCAAGATTGGATTTTTTTTTTCTGAAAATCTGCTCTAGGATTTATTTTGGGGAAGTTCCATGGCCTGTGTTAATACAGAAAGTCGAACTAGGTGATCACATTGGTCCCTTCTGCCTTGGAATGTATAAAAACCCTTCCCAAGGGTGACTCCTGTGACCTTGGTCCTTATAGACCGAAAAAAAGGGTGGGTGTCTTGAACTTCCGGACTCCTTCACCTAGTAGGGCCATATGCGTGTGGCTCCCTGTGCCGGTCTTTCTCGGCAGTGGAACAGCTGGGTTAACCCTTCCAAACACACAGAAGATCCCTTAGTAAAGTGAGTTTATTTGAAGAATTAAAGCAGAGAGAAAAATTGAACAAAACAGAATTCAATGTCAGTCGTCTTGCATCTGAGTTTAAGCTCACTGCAGATTAAGCTGGACAGGCTGTCTCATCCTAACCTACAGAAAAGGAAAATGTATCTGTTATGTTCCCACATGTCCTTGGAGAGAGAGCGCGCTTCTGTGCCTCCATCGTGGTCGGACAAACAATCTCCACAGACCCGCTCACCGAGCCTGCGTCCCTTGTCTCCGCGGTGCCATCCATTTCAGAAGAACTCCTTGTTCCTGCTTTCTATATAGCTGTAGGGTTGAAGTACTTACTATACTGGCAATGGCCTTTGTGCTGAAGAGCTATTTTCTGGAGACACAGCTTTCTCCCCTTACCCCAAGCTTCTTGAGATACAGGTTGCATCCCAACCCTGGTCTCTGGGTTTCCCGATCTCTCAGGTGTTAAATTGTAAAAATCCCTGGTCCCCTTTTTGGCAGGTATCTCTGCCTGGGTGGAATCATCTCACTCCCCGCTCCCTTCTCCGGTGTGTCATAAAATCTAGCTTATAAATTATGGACAGAAACCAACTTTTGTTAGCTCTCCAAAACCCATTTGCCGTTTCATCATAAACTTCAGCTCCTCTCCATGAAGGTGCCTCATTACCTACCTCCAATCTTTCCCCTCCTCCTCCAGGAGGAAGCCTTTGTACTTTCCTCTTGAGAAATTTTCCTGGATCACGGAGGAGGTCCCCCTTTATAAGCTTATGGTATAAAGTGAGCATCATGATTTAAAAAAGCAGAGCTTTATTCCTTTTTCCAGAAGGGCAATTTACCAGATTTTTAACAAAGGCGTATTAACTGTTTCATTGAGAGCATATTTACTTAATCCTCTTACGACACTGATCTTTATGCATTCCAGGCCAGGATGCACACCCAGAATAACAGAAGGCAGATTTAAAGGTTACACCTTGGCTAAAAGGTGTTAGTCTTTAAGGTGCCACCAGACTCCTTGTTGTTTTTACCTTGGCTAAAAGGTGTTTCAAAATCATTTGGAATTTAGAATGAAAAACACTCTTGACTGGATTTAGTGAATGCGTATATTGAATATATTGCATGCTGTATAAGAGGCAAATGTTGGGTAGGTAACAGTGGGTGTTGAAATGTATCTTTAATGCCAGGATTAAGAGCCCTATTCTAGCAAAACAACATTACACACAGAGATTCTTTCTCTTGCATGAAGACCTACTGGAGTCTCTGCTTGTGAATCTGTTTTCAGAACCAGCCCCTGTAGGTAGGAATAGTTAAACACAATGTGGGCTGTTGGGTTTTCAGTCTGTGGAGTGTGCACATTAAAAATGCTAGTGTTTACTGTTTGCCTGTGTTTTACTGCTGCTTTTTCCTTGTTCTCTCTAAGTTGACAGCCTGGGGGAGGCCAGGTCAGTATGTTGCCAATGTATTCATCGCACACAATCTTACCCTGAACTGAAAAGATGTGTCCTGCACCCCTCCGTTTAAAATGATTGACGCTGTGTTCTTTGCCTTAACACTTTTCCGTTGTATGCATCAAATATTCCTCTGGATGGGGAAGCTCAGGAAGAGGGAAAGAATGACAAAAAGGCATCTTGGTAGGTAGCCAGAGCCTTAACAGAACATTTCTAGAGCAAACACTTGGGGATAAAAATAATGAAACCCAAACAAATGTTATGTTGCCATTGTTTCCTGACGAGGTGAGTAGGATAGCAGTGAATGACATGCGCTTTCACAGCAGGAGTTATTGTAGTGCACACCGATGTATGTGTATGTTACAACATGCACGTGAATAATCTTGGAGTCAAAAGTTCTGGATTCTGTTCCTGGCTGTGCCTCAGTTTCCCCTTCTGAAAGAGGAGATAATGATCATGAACCTACCTTGCAGAGGTGTTGTGAGAGTTATTTTCAATAATGTATGTAACGGGCATAGGGACTCTTATCAAGAAGGTGCTCTAGAAGGGCAAGATATTTTTTTTCCTGTCTGAAGTGTCAGCTAAAGTATCCTGTCATTTGTGGGGGTGTATCTCTATCTATAGCTGTACTTTTTTTTTAAAGGCATTGCATGCAGAAAATAAGAACCAGGCTGTCCCTGATTACTAGCTGGGCTTGAGAAGTCAGCCAGGGGGAGAGACCTGCAGCCTGAAAATTAATGAGCCTTCAATGCAGAGCAAGCTCCCTGCACCTGCTCTCAGCAACCCATGGGAGGGCACCATTTCTACTCCTAATGTTGGCGAGGGGGGATCTATTGCAAGAAATCTTTTTTATAAAAGTCTGTTCAAACGGTTCCTCTCCCCACCCCCCACCTCAAGTATATTACACACGGGAAAGCTATGATAGTCCAGCCCTAATGCTAGGCTGTCAATAACGCATATCAGACGAGAACGATCTAAAGCCACTACCCTGCTCCTGCTTTAGGATCTGCCCCTTAATAGCATGTGCAATCACTGGTCTCGACGAGCAGTCCTATAAAGGTGGGACGCAGAGACTTTTAATGCTGGGATCATGATACTGCTTTTCGTTGTCAGTCTGGGAAGAGATGTTGCAGGGAACTGTTGAGTGCTGCTCTTAGGGACCTAGTTGCATCTCTCGCTCTCTCTCATTAATGTTAATGGGAGTCATATTGCTAAGTCTCCACACGCAGCAGTCCAAATTTACCCCTAATTTTCCACCCGCTGCACAAATCCTAATGTGGAAATGCAGAATCCAACCTGATGTCAATAATTAATTAAATCCTGGAGATGATTTCACTGGGCTACTGCAGAATTACTTTGCATTACACTTTAACTTCTACAGGAATGTAACACTGTGCATTCTGAACACCCAGGCCGGTCAGCTATATTTTTAGCCTTTCCTTTTAATATTACTCCATTTAGATACACCTCAACAGCTATTAAGCTCTAATTCACTCTTTACTTAGTGTGTGCTGCAGCACAGTGAAGTCAGTTTTTCATGTAATTTAAAAAAAATAAAGGGTACCCAGCAGCAAACCTTCAAAGAAAGTAAAATATGGGAAGATGGAGAATTGGCTGAAATTGGCAAGTTACTTTCAGTTTATTGCTTTCTGTGCAAGGCCATTCTTATCCTCCGCCCCACGCCCCACTAAATAGATAATTATATATAGCCAGTGGATGCTGGATTTGAATGAGGAAGTGATGTTCCCCTCTCCCCATATGCTATTTTTGGTTTGGATGACGATCAGGATGTACTCTGCCAGAATGATAAGGAGGCTTGAGCTCCTGATTTTCTTTTACTGTAATGTTGGGATGCGGACCCATCCACCCGACACCCAAGAGAGTCAAGGATTCAGGGAGCTTAGCATTAAAAAAAAAAGATTCATGGTCGAACCATTTTGCACTGAAGTTATTGAAGCAATTAGTACAGCAAGTTCACAATTTAAAGATTTAAAGGATAGTATTGTATCTGATTTATGCAGACATTGGAGATGAAAGCCATTATCGAAGAGCTGCTGTCAGAGCTGTTCCTCCAGTCACTCTGATGGGGGCACTTTAGATAATTTCATGTGTCTCGGCCTTTCGACACCCTGTGTTTTTCAGGTCCCGTTATAGGAGTGTGTTAAAGAATTCCCTTGTAAATTAGACAAGCCATTTAGCTTTATACATTGTAAACATCCTCACAGAGTTTAAGAGATAGACACCTGCTGTGTCTATGGAAGTCTATTCCTTTAAACCAGGCACACATTTGTGTGTGTGTGTGTGTGAGAGAGAGAGAGAGAGAGAGAGAGAGATGGGTTTGGAATTGTTTGCCTCTTCATAATTCAGGATTTTCCTGCAGCCCCTGAATGATTTTTCCCCCTTTCTTGTTGTGGCTAGCATATCTGACTGCTATAGACTTTTGGTATTGGTTTGACGGAAAGTCTATAATACCGCAACAGCATTATTATTATTTTCTTTCCTTGCATGTCATAAACAGAGCATCCGGTGTGATGTTCGTATCCTGCTGCATTCTCAGCAAGCCCAGAAGAGTCTTTGGATGCTTAGCTGTTCACGATCTTTGAAGCATTATGGTGCCATAAATAAAGACAAACTAGGCATGAGGCCAATAGCATGCACAGAAAATGCAGATGAAGTTGTAAATGGTAAAACGGATGCATTATTTTTATAAAAAGAAATATTTTTGAAAATGCTCCACTGAAAATCTGGAACGGTCCCACAGGTCTGATTTCTAGGTTATTTGCTGCAGTGGGATTTTATTTAGATTGGATTACGCACCGAGTGCATATACACTATAAAGTTTTCTATGAAAGGAATACCCCAATAGTGTGTTCCCAAGGTCTGATCATCAGCTCCAAGCAGAATCTAATTCATGCCAACCGCAGACATTTTTTTTTGAAAGATCCTTTTCATGCTCTGTGTTCCCACTGACCCAAAGAGCAGGCAATGAGATGCACGTCTGCCACATTCCCCAAATCAGAGCCCCGTCAGTAAGGTCTCAATCCACTCCCCGCTTAGAAACGATGGAAGGTTTGCCACTGGCTGACCTAGGAGTTGGATGAGACGATAAATGAGATGGTGGTAAATGAAGGGGCTGGTGTGGGTGTGGTAATTAGCCCTAAACACAACAGAGGCCCTAGCTGCACTGAGCAACTTTCTCACACACCAGAGCATTCAAGGCTCATTGTTCTTGGTGACTTCAGTGTCCACGCAACAGTTCTTCTGGATCTGCTCCACATTCCATAGCTGCCATGACAACCACAGGACTGGCCCAGGTGGCTTTTTGCTTCTGCTGTATGGAGCTGGGCCCATTCCTGATGTACAGTTTGGGGTGAGGTTGGAGAGGGGAGCAGGGATCGTGAAGGCAGGGCCGGCTCTACCATTTTTGCCGCCCCAAGCAAAAAAAAAAAGCTGCTCGGACTGCCGCCCGAACTGCCGAAGGGAAAAAATAAATAAAGCCGCCCGGACAGTGCCGCCCCAAGAATGGATAGAATGCCACCCCTTAGCATGTGCCACCCCAGGCATGTGCTTCCTCCACTGGTGCCTGGAGCCGGCCCTGCGTGAAGGCCATTATTATCATGAGGGTCAGACTCCCCTTACGTGCCAGAGCAAAGGAAGTAAATAAGTAAAAAACTTGTTCTAGTGGGCTAAACTTTGATGTCAGTTAACTGTTGTCTTCTAGCAAATTAAGCCTGTGGTTAATGGTTTGTTCAAACAGACAATGTGTCCCTTTAGTCTCTCTATGGTGTGCATCTTCTGAGTCCCCCACTTTCTAGTGGTATAATGTGAAGCATATTTTCTGCACACTTCTCTGAAAATGTTTGTCAGTCTCTCCTGGCTGCAGTAATGAAGACGTATTTCAGGGACTGAAAATATAATTCAGCTGCTTCATTAGTCTCTGTGTCGCCTCTCTGACTTGTATTTGCCTGATTCTGTCTGCAGAGAATCAAGCTGCCTTATTGCAATGACATTTTTAATTTCCATCCAAGATAGCTGGCAATATTCAGATATATACTATTTGATCTTCTTTTTTTCATTTATTGCAAGCCCCATTGGTGTGGTTAAATCCTGATATGAGTATTGGCTGGAAGACCAGAATAAAGAATATAGATGTGTATATATTAAAGGCAGTAGTGTAAGCATTAGCATATGAGGAGACCAAATGTTTTCATTCTTCCTCACTTTCCTGTGCATGGCACAATAAAACTCGTCTTCTGAAGACGCTGTGGAATGAGATATTATGCAGATGGAAGGCATTTAGAAGCCTTCCAATGTTGATAAATGTATTCTTTCAACATGACAGAAATATAAATTTAATTTGAGGATTTCTGAATATTCCCTGTCTGAGGTCAAACTTGTAAATTAGAATATTTCTAATCTCTGCAAATGGTAATGCTGGCTGCTCATTGAAGAGAGACCAGAGATACAGTATGTTCGGGGTGCAGTGAAAGGGAAGTGGCATGGTTACATTGGCAGAAGCTGGCGGTTCTAAAAATGATGATGCGTGTGGTTAATTCACCTTGTTCAGTATGGTGCCATGACTGGGATAAAGCTGCTCATTTGTAAATCAATCTGTATGTCTTCATAGGACTCTGCAAAGCAATGTCGAACTACTAGGAGAAAGGGAACCTGACTGGGAACAAAAGATTTGGATTCAGTCCACAGCTCTGCCACAGACTTGCTGTACAACCTTGGATCAGTCACTTAATCCCTGTGCCTCAGGGCCCCATTTGTAAAATGGAGGGAAGAACCCTTTTTCTCTCCAGGCTTTTGACTATTTAAATTGTACACACTTCACAGCACCTCTGTGTTGGTTCCAGTGTCTATCACAAGGAGGAATTATGGCTGTCAGCATGAATGAGAGGAATATGAAGGGCACCAATGAAATAATTCATTGCTATGATTATCTCACAACACTTCATAAAATACAGGCCCAAACCTGCACATGAATACCCGTACAAGTGAGGGCTGCGCAATCAGGGCCCTGTATGTCCTAGAGCTGGCACTTCTGTTAATACACCCTAGAATATTAACCTTTTTTGCAACTGTATCATCACATGTTTGGTTCATATTTAATTTGTGATCTACTATAGCCCCCAGATCCTTTTCAGCAGTACTACCACCTACCCAGTTATTCCCCGGTTTGTAGTTGTGAATTTGATTTTTTTCCTTCCTAAGTGAAGAACTTTGTGCTTGTCTTTATTGAATTTCATCTTGTTCATTTCAGACCAATTCTCCAATTTGTCACGGTCCTTTTGAATTTCAATCCTGTCCTCTTGCCTGCTTGCAACCCCTCCCAGCTTCGTGTCCTCTACAGATTTGATAAGCATTCTCTGCATCATTGTCCAAGTTATTAATGAAAGTATTAACTAAGTAGTGGACCCAGGACTGACCCCTGCAAGACCCCACTAGATATGTTCTCTCAGTTTGACAGTAAGCCATTGATAACTGCGCTTTGAGTATCGTTTTCCAGCCAGTTGGGCACCCACATTATAGTAATTTCACATGCTCCATAGTGACTGAGTCTTTACAATTAAACATACTGGTCATAGCAAAAACACTTATTTGACAAATGCTTTTGTAATGCCCTTCAGATTTTCCTATTTGTCATTTGGTGTTTGTTAAGATTTTTGTTGAGATTTTGCATTGACGTAAACAACTTTTTATATAGGATGACTGCTTAATAATCCTATTTTAATAAAGCAAATTTTAATGCAGAACAGTGATTTCATTTTATTTTATTTCAAGTTTATTTTTTCAGTTTGAAAGACACACATGGTGAATTCAAATGATTGAGATGTTTATAGCAATTTTCAACTATGTGCCATTTTGAAGGCTGTTTAAATTGGTCCTGAACATCTGGATTTATCGAGAACTACTCCTACTGACCATGACTATATTGTCACAAAAAGAATTGTGTAAATGCCAGCGTGCTTAGTATTTTGCTGCTTGTTTGATTTTTCCACTGCATTCTTCAGCTATTTCTACCTCTACGTTGCATTCTTTCATAAATGAGACAAAGTGTATTAGCAATGATCGAAAGGAAATAACTATCATTAAGGGAGTTCACTGAATTTTTTTCAGACACAAAAGGGGGATGAGTAATAAAACATAAGAATACAAAGGTCATGAGTCCTATTTACAGCAAACCACAGTCTTCTATTGCATATCTGACTTTACTGGTCCCTTAAATCTTTACAAATTGGCTTTGTTTGCACATAATTTATAATTCATACTTATGCCCACTGATTTCTATAGTTTTATAAGAGAACAAGTCCAACGAGGGGCAAACAGCTGGAAGTCAGGAATGTACTGGAAGTGCCCATGTTTAATGTGTAGTAATGAACTGGATTATATAGCAATGGTATATTGGAACAAGAAAGAGCAATTTGTATGTCTATTATATTTGACTGCACTTGTGTTGTGAAGGGTCATTCTTCTCCCATTTTTAGCCAAAGAATGAAAAGCCGCCCAGAGGGTGATGAAAGTAAAGTGAAGTGAATATGTGCTTTTCAGGTCTCTGGCACTTTAATCGTTGGCCCTGCTGGGTACAGAGTGCGAGGAAAGCAGGCTGGAATTTATCATGACCTGTTTATGTTATAAGTACAAGACCCAGAAGAATGAGAATCGCTCTCTAAGAGGCTGCCAGTGGTCGGTAGATAAATGAGGGGAGTGATGAGATTTGGCAGACAAGTGAAATTTCAGAGAGGTAATCTAAAGAATGCCATTTTAGCAGGCTATTGGAGCACGGCCTCATTATTTCTTTTATTGCTACACTGAGGTGCATTTCAGATGTTAATTGCAGCCGTATCAGTCAGGAAGACCACCAAAAGTTTTTTTTAGAAATATGAGTCCATCTCCTTAACTGACAGGGTGACTGACAGCTTCCTTTAAATTCACCATCTCGCTCCCAACACCATGTTTTATCGGGACTGAGTTTCTCACTTCTGATGTTTAAAAATAATTTTAAATGCAGTTGCTATTTTTAAGGCTTGACAAACATGCTGATGGGCTGATCCGAAATTATGCTGGTTTGCCTAATAGCTCGGGATTTTTTAGGTGGAAGAGGTTGGGATTGCAGAATCCTTAATAGAATATTTTACAGAGTTCTGATGGATTTTCAAATAGCCTTCCAGCATTCAGGCAAAGATATACAGCTACGGGCTTTTCTGTAATCTGTGTTGCTCCTGCAAAACACACGTGTAAGTTTCTGTGCTGAGCTGTGGTTTTCAGTGTGTCATTTGGTAACCCTCCACTAAGCCAATAACATTCCAGCGGTGGTCTGCTTGGTAGATTATTGCCATTTTCACTCCAAACAGTCATAGAGAAAGAAATAAAAGTGTAGACACCTTATACCCCGCCCCATCAGTTCATGCAATCCATCATGGAAATTGGATACTTTGTAAACTGGTCAGTTAGGTACTGGCATAGGGAAGTTTCTACTATAATCTTTATCTTCTTTTGCAGAATATTTTCCTGTGGTAAATCAAGTGTTGTTCTGTTAAAGTACATTGCTGTCAAGTGTGTCTGGATAATATGTACATTGCAGTTACAAGTTTATTCAAACGTTCCTCTGTCTTTAGAAAGGTCCCGCTTCCATAGGCTTAGCAAAATGAAAATTATGTATATCCTAAAACAGACTGTTTTGTTACACTATGGCACTGCAAATTGAGCTTGGACTTCTGATGACCTTTTTGTTTCAGTTTTCACCAAAAAGGTTAGTAATAACTGGATATCTAACATAGTGAATGCCAGTGAAAATGAGGTAGGATCAGAGGCTAAAATAGGGAAAGAATAAGTTAAAAATTGCTTAGACAAGTTAGATGACTTCAAGTCACCAGAGCCTGATGACATGCATCCTAGAATACTCAAGGAGCTGACTGAAGAGATATCTGAACCATTAGCGATTATCTTTGAAAAGCCATGGAAGACAGGAGCAATTCCAGAGGACTGGAAAAGGGCAAATATAGTGTTAATCTGTAAAAAGGGGAATAAGGACAAACTGGGGAATTACAGACCAGTCATCTTAACATCAGTACCCGGAAAGATAATGGATTAAATAATTAAGCAATCAATTTGCAAACACTTAGAAGATAATAAGGTGATAAATAACCAGTCAGCATGGATTTGTCAAGAACAAATCATGTCAAATGAACCTAATAGCTTTCTTTGACAGGGTAACAGGCCTTGTGGATAGAAGGGAAGCGGTAGATGTGGTATATCTTGACTTTACTAAGGAAATACCACCTTGATAGAGCTACTATAAGGTGGGTGCATAACTGGTTGGAAAACTGTTCCCAGAGAGTACTCATCAGAGGTGCACAATCAAGCTTGAAGAGCATATCAAGTGGAGTTGTACAGGGATCAGGTCTGGGTCTGGGTCTATTCAATATCTTCATCAGTGATTTAGATAATGGCATAGAGAGTACACTTATAAAGTTTGCGGACGATACCAAGCTGGGAGGGGTTGCAAGTGCTTTGGAGGATAGGATTAAAATTCAAAATGCTCTCAACAAACTGGAGAAATGGTCTGAAGTAAATAGGATGAAATTCAGTAAGGACAAATGCAAAGTACTCCTCTTAGGAAGGAACAATCAGTTGCACACATACAAAATGGGAAATGACTGCCTAGGAAGGAGTACTGCAGAAAGGGATTTGGGGTCAGAGTGGATCTCAAGCTAAATATATAGACTCATAGACTCATAGACTTTAAGGTCAGAAGGGACCATTATGGTCATCTAGTCTGACCTCCTGCATGATGCAGGCCACAAAAGCTGACCCACCCACTTTCCCTTAACTCAGCTGTTGAAGTCTCCAGTTCGTGATTTAAAGACTTCAAGTTGCAGAGAATCCTCCAGCTTGCGACCCCTGCCCTATGCTGCGGAGGAAGGCAAAAAACCTCCAGGGCCTCTGCCAATCTACCCTGGAGGAAAATTCCTTCCCGACCCCAAATATGGCGATCAGTAGAACCCCGAGCATACAGGCAAGATTCTCCAGCCGGACCCTCATTTTACCAGCGATGGCACGTTATTGCCTAATTGACTAAAATCACTTATCCCATCAAACCATTCCCTCCATAAACTTATCTAGCCTAAACAGTGTAACACTGTTGCAAAAAAAAGCAAACATCATTCTGGGATGTATTAGCAGGAGTGTTGTAAGCAAGACACGAGAAGTCATTCTTCTGCTCTACTCCATCCTGATTAGGCCTCAAATGGAGTATTGTGTCCAGTTCTTGGTGCCACATTTCAGGAAAGATGTGAACAAATTGGAGAAGGTCCAGAGAAAAGCAACAAAAATGATTAAAGGTCTAGAAAACATGACCTCTGAGGGAAGATTGAAAACATTGGGTTTGTTTATTCTGGAAAAGAGAAGACTGAGAGGGGACATGATAACAGTTTTCAAGTACATAAAAGCTTGTTACAAGGAGGAGGAAGCAAAAATGTTGTTCTTAACCTCTGAGGATAGGACAAGAAGTAATGGGCTTAAATGGCAGCAAGGGCGGTTTAGGTTGGACATTAGGAAAAACTTCCTGTCAGGGTGATTAAGCACTGGAATCAATTGTCTAGGGAGATGGTGGAATCTCCATCATTGGAGATTTTTAAGAGCAGGTTAGACAAATACTTGTCAGGGATGGTCTAGATAATACTTAGTCCTGCCATGAGTGCAGGGGACTGGACTAGATGACCTCTCAAGGTCACTTCCATATGATTCTATGTTAGCCAGCTATAACTTCTGGTAGTTGGTAAGGACATTTCCAACTTCTGGTGTCAAAACAGAATACATTCTTTTCCATCTTGCTGTGTAATTTCCTCTCTCGGGTGCCAACGTATACCGTTACGCATTTTAGCTAACTTTATCTTAAATGTCCAATCACCCTCCACACTAAACACTGATGTTTCAGGCAGAGTAAAACTTTCTAGACGTACCAGATGTTCTAATGTTGACCAGTAGGGCTGCTGTTGTGAAAGATCTGTTAGAATCTCCGCTGCTTGTTTCATGTTTATAGCACCCGTCCAACATGCTATAGGCATTTCTCACAAGTGAATCTAACAATATTTAGTACAGAATTTAAAAGTACAGTATAAACCTGGGATTTGAAAATCCTAATATCTCAAACCCTTTCCAGTTGCATGCAGCTAAGATGTGGCCGGCACATGGGCTGTTAGACTACCTTTTTAAAATGTAAAATATTTAAAGTCTGTCTAGACATTTTGGGTAACTCTTTGAGTTTCAAATGTGTGTGTCTACCTGCACCTTTCAGGTCCACAAAGTCTAAAAGAAACTCTCACGATAAAAGTCCTGTATTGCTGATGAGCTGATGGGTCTCGTGGCAGGCTTGTGCAGCTGCAGTACAGATGATAACATGAACACAAGTCAGAATTTAGGCCACACTGAAATCTGACACTTAACAGCTCTTCCTTACATACTGTAGAGTGGAATCTTTAATGACTGCAAATGGTTGGGGACCTCCGTTTTTACATCTCTTCTGAAAGATACTTCCAGCAGCTCAGCATGCATTCAGTATTGACTTATACAGACAGTGCCTCGTCTTTGTACCATTCGGCCTTTCCTTTCAATGCCAATGTCGCCCAGTCATGACCCAGTTTAGTGGGGGAGATCTCAGAGCTGAAGGTGGCATGGTTGCAGGCAAGGAAAGCATAACAGATTAATTTGAAGGAGCTGTGGTTGTAGTATTTCAATGTTGTATTAATCAAAGAATTGAGTTTAATTCTTTAACAGATATACATCCACTATTAGCAATGCATATTAATAGTAGGCTTTGGAAAATAAAGTCCTGATTAAAAGAAGAAAAAGAGTTGCACCACAGGCTGGTTGTATTGCAATTAGTTCAGTACAAATATTAATTAGTTCCTTTCTAAAGTGGAAATTTCAAACTAAATCGGTAGTCCATTATTTAGCTTATCTTTGTGTAAACTCATCAGCATTGAAGGGAAGCTGTGCTGGTTGTGAAGGCTTTGGGCCAGATTTGCCATAGTCTTACACAAAATGTACACTGATGTCTTCCCATCCATGTCAACAGATGTCCTTTGGATTTACACTGAAGTACCTAAAAGCAGAATTAGCTCCATTGCAATTATGAAACAACCCAACCTAATACCACTGAGAATCTGTAAAATACTGAATGCCATGGGCTGATTTTAAAGTAAGTAGACGAGCATGATATGTTTTAAAATATCCAAATGGAGGGCTTATTTGCCAGCTGTTTGATTGTTTTAATCTGGCATTATCTACAAAGCAATTACACATTAATTAAAACTTCTTGAGTAGCTTTCAAGGAAATATTGACCGCTAACATTTTAATTATGGCACATTGAAATAGAAACATTTAAATCAACAAGATGAACAATGGCAAAGCAGGTTGAGTTTCAAAAAAGGACGCTTTTTACCATACACCAAATAACATATCCAGCCTGTGCACTTCAGTGAAGCATAAAACTTCCATGCACATTGATTTTTTTCTTTTCTCTTCCAAGAAAATTAATTGAAGTAGAAACAAAATCTTAAAATAAGCTCATTTCATCCACAAATTAAAACATGTCACCTTACAAAGGGCTCTAACTTTTATAGATTGACATTTATCTGCTTCAGATACATAGATTCAGGTGTGGATGTTGGACCAACGGCTACAGAACCTCCAAGAACCACTCCCCCAGAAACTCTCTCTTTGGGACCACCAAACTACCATTTGCGGTCTTCATAGATTCATAAATTTTTTTAGGTTCAAAAGGGACCTTTGTGATCATCTTGTCTGACCTCCTGCATAACAGAGGCCCTGGGACTTCCCTGAATTAATTACTGCTTCAGATCCAATAGCTCTGGCTGAACTGGAGCATGTCTCTTAGGGCTGGTCCACACTAACCCCCCACTTCGAACTAAGATACGCAACTTCAGCTACGTTATTCACGTATCTGAAGTCGAACTATCTTAGTTCGAACTTACTGCGGGTCCACACGCGGCAGGCAGGCTCCCCCGTCGACTCCGCGTACTCCTCTCGTGAAGCAGGTGTACCGGCATCGACGGCGAACACTTCTAGGATCGATCCGGGATCGATTTATTGCGTCTAGACAAGACGCGATAAATCGATCCCAGAAGATCGATTGCTTACCACCAGACCCGGAGGTAAGTATAGACGTACCCTTAGAAAAGCATCCAATGTAGATTTAAAGATTTCCTGTGATGGAGAATCCTCCATAACCTTTAGTGCATTATTCCACAAGTTAATTACTGTCTCTGTTTAAAAAAACAAAACGAAACAACAACAAAAACAACAAAAAACCTCCGAGCCTTATTTCTAATCTGAGCTTCTCTGGCTTCAACGTGCTACACCTTTTCCTGCTAGATTGAAGAAACCTCTATCAAATTTCTATTCCCCACATAGGTACTTATATACTGTGATCAAGTGACCCTTTAACCTTCCCCTTGTTAAGCTAAATAGACTGAGTTTCTTGAGCGTGTCACTATAAGACATTTTCTAATCCTTTCATCATTCTCACAGCTCTTCTTTGAAACCTCTCCAGTTTTTCAATATTCTCCTTGAAGTGTGATAAACATGGAAATATGTATTGATAATAGGGAGATGTATTTGAATAGAAGGTCACATAGTGGACCACAAGCTAAATATGAGTCAACAGTGTGATGCTGTTGCAAAAAAAGCAAACATGATTCTGGGATGTATTAACAGGTGTGTTGTGAGCAAGACACGAGAAGTCATCCGCTCTACTCTGCTCTGGTTAGGCCTCAGCTGGAGTATTGTGTCCAGTTCTGGGCACCGCATTTCAAGAAAGATGTGGAGAAATTGGAAAGGGTCCAGAGAAGAGCAACAAGAATGATTAAGGTCATGTTCTCAAGACTTTATGAAGGAAGGCTGAAAGAATTGGGTTTGTTAAGACTGAGAGGGGACATGATAGCAGTTTTCAGGTATCTAAAAGGGTGTCATAAGGAGGAGGGAGAAAACTTGTTCACCTTAGCCTCTAAGGATAGAACAAGAAGCAATGGGCTTAAACTGCAGCAAGGGAGGTCTAGGTTGGACATTAGGAAAAAGTTCCTAACTGTCAGGGTGGTTAAACACTGGAATAAATTGCCTAGGGAGGTTGTGGAATCTCCATCTCTGGAGATATTTAAGAGTAGGTTAGATAAATGTCTATCAGGGATGGTCTAGACAGTATTTGGTCCTGCCATGCGGGCAGGGGACTGGACTCGATGACCTCTCAAGGTCCCTTCCAGTCCTAGAATCTATGAATCTATGAATTTTCATAAGTGACTTAGGCACTTATGTGTCCCATTTTTACTTTTAATTAAACGTAGGCTCCTAGGTACGTTATTTTTTGAAAATGGTATTTAAGCTCCTTGGGCACTTATGCTCTTTTGAAAATTGAACCCATAATATATATATATATATATATATATATATGTGTGTGTGTGTGTAATAATTTAAGCTGCACTCTAATATCCTGAAGGAACATAAATCCACACCGTGTAGAGGTCAAGCATAGGAGTTTATTACACACAGTGCTGGCAGAGTGTCACCTGGCTTATCAGGCTCAGAGACACTGTCAATCAATTGATTACAATGGAATATATGGATTTTCCATGGGCGGGGGAAAGTGACGGGGTAGGCAGTTCCACACCCTGGGATAGGTCTAGCCGCAAGACAAGATAGCACATTAGCCAATGGTTAACAGGTTACATAATGACTCTGCCCATGGTCTCAAGTTAACATTTAATTAATACTTTGATAAAATGCTATTAGTATAAAATATATATATTGAATTCTGATTTGGGGTCCATAGGAATGAAGCAACTCCTTTGATTGTCCAACAGGTACATTCCTAGGGGTTAAAACAAAGAAACAGTGAAAGTATATGACAATAAAGATTGTCTCCTTTGTGATTTAAGGCAGGCATTGGTCCCTGGGAAGGGAGCTGGAAGGATGCCATATCTTATACTGACATGTGCCAACTTTTCATAAACTCAAGGTTGGATCTGTGGGAAGAACGTCTCC
The DNA here is from genome assembly GCF_028017835.1 of Emys orbicularis. Classification (NCBI taxonomy): domain Eukaryota; kingdom Metazoa; phylum Chordata; order Testudines; family Emydidae; genus Emys; species Emys orbicularis. The sequence continues at coordinate 5,260,615 of NC_088686.1, read as the reverse complement.
CTACAGAAGAAACTAACACAATAGGAACAGGGATCCTTTGTTCAATTTGAAACATTGGATGAAACATAATTATTCAGTTATTGCTTCAACATCTGGCATTTCTACTGACCAAGCATATCTTAGCAAAGGCAACGTTATCTTGTTTATTCTGCTTTCTCTTAGCTAATCACTATTTGCTAGGCCTCTGGTCCCTTAACCAAACTCTGGACTTTGGGTCTGGAAAAGAGCTGGCACAATCCATATACCAGGTTGTTATATAAAACACACATGGATTTTAACCCTTCATATCCTATAGAAGATTTTTTTGGACTGATAAACATACACTCCTAGTGTTCAGTTTCATTAGCTAGATTTCCTAGCAAATGGCAGTTTACCTAGAAGTTTTGTCACTAACCTGCTGCTGCTTATGTACATTCAGGTACCGTCTATTCCCGTGATGGTTCAACGCTGAATTTACAAAGCATCCCAAAATGCCACAGCAAAAAATTTGTTGCACAAAAGCGCCTCCAGGATAAATAGTGATTTGTGATTCAGTGTATGACATTTCCCTGCCCCTTTAGCAAGTCTACAATAACTCTTATAACAATTAGGCATCTGGGTCTACCAGGAGGAGTAATTTATGGTGCTTATATTTTTATGAAGTGTTTAGAAGTAAGCCAGCTGCTTATAGCCAATTCGTACATCACTACCTTGCATGACCCATACATTTGATTAGGTTTATCAAAGAAAAAATTGTTTCACTGTAATGTTTTGTCCTCCAGAATTCTAGAGTTTACAGCAGTTCTTGCTGGGATGAGTAAGGAAGGGGTTTTCTTTAGGAAAATGGCTGAGCCAAGTGTCCGTGGGAGTTTTAGGCATGTGGCAACAGGTGCCTCAATATAGACAGAACATACGCCAGTAAAATAGGAGCTACACCACTGGAACTTCTGTCTACGCTAAAATTTTGTACTGATGCAGCTACACTAGTGGCCAAAAATTCGGGGGCTGGAATTTTCAAGTAGTACCAAGGGAGTGAAATTCAATGAGTGCTGGGCACCTGCTACCCTTTTGTTTCCTTTGAAAACCCCACCCAAATATTCAAGGAACCCACTTTCCCTCTTTGCATACCGATATTTCTTTTCCTTCCTTAAAGAAGATCCCCTGGCTTGACTCCAGGTCTGACCTGGCACCTACTCTGTACATATGGAATCAGAAGTTGCATCTCAGAGATGCGTCAGTGGGTGCTATTAAAAATGTACCCTTCTCTATCCCCAGACACATGCAGTTAACCACAGTATCTTCCTCCTTAGAATAGGAAATACATCAATCACTGTGGAATGGCAAAAGATGAGTCTGAATAGCTTATTCTAGGTCCTCTCTTTAGGGGCTTGGATTCCAATCAGAAGCGCTCAACCACACCTAATTCTCATCTGTTTTTTGCCATGGGTGATTTGGTGATGACCTGATTTTATCAAGTACAATCATGATTTTCTGTGCTGTATCAGTGCTGGATTTAGCTTTTTAAATGAGCCATCACACAGGTACAGGCAGACCAGATTGTAAACGAAATTCTCCCAGAATCAAGTGATGACCTTCTTCATTGTGGATTGAGACATCTTAGAAAAGCTCATTGCTAATCATGATATGTATGCTAATCTTATGGTAAACAATGACCTCATCTGCAGCACAGCTCGCATATCAGACTTTGCTAAATACAAAACAAAAATAATGGAAAAAAGGCATGAAAGAGAATAATTATAATATGTTGTTAAAATGCCTCAGGCAAGTGGTGGGAGGAACCCTATCACCCTTGCTATATTTGGGGATAAAATTATACTTAATTTTAAGTTATTTTATTTATTTTTGTAATTGAATCCAATGAAGAGGATGTCACCTCAAGGGTGCCGAGAAGCAGTCAAAAAGGGAAACATGCCGTTCTCTTGGCCATGGCTTTGCCATCACGTGAACTCAGTCAACACAATAGATTGCAAACAGAACTTGGTTAGACTCAGGGTATACCTTACACTGCAGTCTGAGGTGTGATGGCAGCTTGGCCAGCCCTTGTGCAGATCTGTAACCCTCCACTTCCTGCTTCCATGAGGAAAGAAATAGATAACCATGTTTGCAATGAAATTCTCATCACTGGTATCTCTTTTTAACCCCTCACTGACATGAATGGGGCATTTCACACCTCGCAGACTTATTGTTTTATTCTTTCTGCAGACTCCTCTCCGCATCAGTTACACGCTCGTTCCCATGTTTGTGCTTTCTTAGCACATGTCAGCTAGAGACCTGGCTTGGGTTTCTTGTAAGCAAAAGCTGAGATTCTGGATAACAAGACAGCAGCTTAAAAGAGGTGCCAGTAAAGCACACGGGCACATGCTAGTGCTTCCAAGCCATGCTTAACAGAAACCAGGTTGCATACTTCCCACTGCTTGTCACTCCGAAAGCATCAATTCAACAGATGTGTTAAAAACACATAAACCAAAAAAAACCCTTGCATGATTACATCAGTGATTTGGGAATCGATTAATCAAACCACCAAAAGTATAATGTTAGCTTTTATTTTTATTTTTAAAGGGCTATTTGGAACTTGCAATACAAAAAACAAAACAAAACAACAAATCTCTTAATTGTTAATTAAAGAACCTAGACAGCACTTTGAAATTACAAACTAAATTAGGTTGCAGGTAAAGGGAATGGCAATCAGATTTGGCATTTTAAAATGAACTGACATGAAGACTGGTTTTTGGTATTTGTTTTCTAATTTTTGGGCTGAAATGGAAGGTTCCAATAGTCTTTGATTCACCCAGCAAAGGACGTTGGACAGAGGTAACAGAGGTGGGATTTTCAGTATCAGGGACAGATTAGAGGGACAATGAAAAGCAGTTGTACTGTCCCAAACTCTGCTCAGACCCTACAAATTAGCCACAAAACGCCACTTGCAGTAGACCAGACATGTTTATAATATGACTGTGCCTCCCTTTTTTTTTTGTTACATGCTTTGCGTGTGGTGGCAGATCAGCTGATCATATACCCAGAAGTCATAATCTGACTTTCCCGGATGAAAGAGATGCCCTACCGTGGTGTTCTTACAACATCACAGAGAAACAGTCTTGTAGCCTGAAAGGCTGGAGCAGATGGATATTGTAGTGGGGGATCCTCTTTCAGGTTCAACTGTGGAAGTGGGAATTATTACCACCTGTCTGTCTTCTCAGGTGCATGGCAATGAAGTCAGGTGATTGATGCTCTTGGACTTGTTGGGCTCTTTTACATCTCCATCTTTGCTGGTTGAGGCTTCATGTAGGTGTTTATGGAGAGCAAGAATAAGCGTTGCAGAGGGCTTTAACAGATCTCTCACTTGATGCTACCCATCCGATACCCAGGAGGTTGCTATGGTTGTGGATGGTTTTGCTAACATTTTGCACCATTTTGACCATGGATTCAGCGCCATGGGAGCACAAATGCAGACAAGGGTTCTGTTTAGGTTGATGAGGGCATGTTAAAAACAGGTGCTCGGAGCGGGTTTATGCCTCGTGGTGCTTAAAATAATTGTTGGAGCCTTCTCAACGTGAGTGGTAGCAATGACGGGGAAAAATTCATAGCGTAGCCAGTGCCTTTGACTGAGGCAGCACGAGATGACGCATTTGGGGTAGTGACTTAAGTGCACAGCTACTCCAGACTTCCCCAGGACAGTCCGCGCGCCATCAGATACCATCGATCGGCAGGAAGTCGTTGCAGAAGGGAGTGCGCCTCAAATAATCCAAAGCTGCTGTGGCTGCAGCCCCTCATGTAGACGAGCTGTAGGAAGAAAGACAGAGGCTCTGCATGTGAAGATCGCCCCATCATCGCTCTGAGCTGGAGTAGCACAGAGTAGCTAGAGCAGAGCTGAGGATCCCACCCATTTTTATTGTTATCGTTTCATTTTTTCCTCAAAGATGCAACTCTTTCCATATATTCAACCCTAATTGTTAAACCTGAAGAAAGACTACGTACAAACAAACTCCATGTAATTCCCCTTTGCATTTATAAAACCATAAGACATATTTTTTTAGGAGGAGGTTGAAATCCTGGACCCATTGATGTGAACAGCCAAATTCCCATTGACTTCAATGGGGTCAGGATTTTCCACACCGTAATTTTTACAGAACAAAATGTGACATGGGAAAATGTAGATTTCAGTTGCTGAATGATCTGCTTTGGCTAATTAGTATTGATTTGCTGTCTGTGTACTAATGAGTTAGTGTCTTTTACTGGCAATGTCACCGTAGGATTGGACTGAATATAATCTTCTCTCCCTCCTCAGCCGTCTGCCCCCTTCATCTTCATGGGCAAGGGAGAATGTGCTAATGTATTCTCAAGGGATTCTTGTTCCTGGAAAATTGCTTAGCAAAATCTGCTAATGATTCCAAACTGAGAAAGAGGAAGTGAAAAGGCTGGTTTCTCAACTCTAGGACTGGCCAGTTGAGAACCTGGCAAATTAAGATCACTCTTGCCTTCCAATCCAGCCACGTCTACACTATGGGGACAGTAATGGCAGAGCTACATCTCCGTAGTGCAGATGCAGCCTACAGCAACGGAAGGGGTTTTCCCATCACTATAGGAACGCCACCTCCAGGAGTGATGGGTAGGTAGGTCATTCTTTTGTTCCTAGTTCTGTCTATAGTGACGGTTAGGTTGACATAACTGCAATGCTCGGGGGTGTTGATTTTTCAACTAAGCACTGTATCTGCATCTACCTAAATTTGACATGTAGAGCAGAACTAAATCTGATAGGAATATTCTCCTTTAGTTTATTGTTTTGTTTCTCTACCCCCAGACCTGGCTCACTCTCTATCCAGCCACTTCAGCCAAGCTGCCAGCCACTAGCTACCTGAATAAGAGTTTTGTGGCAGAAATCCAGCTAATCAAGCACTCTTTCTTGCAAGTTCCAGATGTTTCAGAGGAGGGCATAAGAAAATCCTTCAGGGATAGTTATGGGGGAAACTTCGGGGAAGATTCTCCCTAAACCCTGTGAGCTGGAGGTTGGTTCCTGACCTGAAGTCTGACTTTATATCCCTCCCAAAACTCTTGGCTACTTGATAGTATTCTGATTAACTTAGTTCCATCTAAGACTGTGAATGGCTAGCCAACTACAAACGCAGTTTCTCCTCCCTTGGTGTTCACACCTCAACTGCTAGAAGAGGGCCTCATCCTCCCTGATTGAACTAACCTCATTATCTCCAGACTGATTCTGGCCTGCATATTTATACCTGCCTCTGGACATTTCCATGACATGAGTCTGACGAAGTGGGTCTTCACCCACGAAAGCCTATGCTCCAATACATCTGTTAGTCTATAAGGTGCCACAGGACTCTCTGTTGCTTTTTACAGATCCAGACTAACACGGCTACCCCTCTGATACTTAGTTCCATCTGCTACCTTTAAATATAGTTTATAATATAAGCATCTTCCTCCCAGTGTAGCTTTTCTGCTGTAAGTCTGTATTTTAGATTTAGTCTGTACAATCCCTGGGCTGCATTGTCTTTGTATTAGTGTCATTTTTCAGAACCTAGCATATTGTTGCTATTATTCAGATAATAAATAACAACAGTTCCTAAGTATTGTAGCAGGTAACTTGGTGCTTTCTCCAGGAGGGTTCACACGGTTTTCACAGAAGAATTTTGCTTACTTAGTCTATTCATCCGATGGGTATTCCTCTGTCCATCTGCACCACATCACCTTTTATTTAGGGCTGTCAAGCGATTAAAAAAAATTGTGATTAATTGCGTGATTAAAAAAAATTAATCATGATCAATTGCACTGTTAAACAATAATAGAATACCATTTATTTAAATATTTTTAGATGTTTTTTACATTTTCTACAATGTCAAACTTTGGAGCCTACAAGTCCAATCAGTCCTACTTCTTGTTCAGCCAATTGCTCAGACAGACAGGTTTGTTTACATTTGCAGAAGATAATGCTGCCTGCTTCTTGTTTACATTGTCACTTGAAAGTGAGAACAGATGTTCTCATGGCACTGCTGTAGCCGGTGCCGCAAGATATTTACATGCCAGATGCGCTAAAGATTATGTCCCTTGATTGATTTTCTTCAACCACCATTCCAGGGGACATGCGTCCATGCTGATGATGGGTTCTGTTCGATAATGATCCAAAGCAGTGCAGACCGACGCATGTTCAATTTCATAATCTGAATCACCTACGACCTGCAGAAGGTTGATTTTCTTTTTTAGTGGTTCAGGTTCTGTAGTTTCCGCATTGGAGTGTTACTCTTTTAAGACTTCTGAAAGCATTCTCCACACCTCATGCCTCTCAGATTTTGGAAGGCACTTCAAATTCTTAAATCTTGGGTTGAGTGCTGTAGCTATCTTTAGAAATTTCACATTGGTATCTTCTTTGCATTTTGTCAAATTTGCAGTGAAAGTGTTCTTAAAATGAACAATATGTGCTGGGTCATCATCCAAGACTGCTATAACATGAAATATATGGCAGGATGAGGGTAAAACAGAGCAGGAAACATACAATTTCTCCCCCCCCCCCCAAGGAGTCCAGTCACAAATTTAATTAATGCATTATTTTTTTAATGAGCGCCATCAGCATGGAAGTATGTCCTCTGGAACAATGGCCGAAGCATGAAGAGGCATATGAATCTTTAGTGCATCTGGCACGTAAATATCTTGCGACGCCAGCTACAACAGTGCCATGGGAACACCTGTTCTCACTTTCAGGTGACATTGTAAATAAGAAGCGGGCAGCATTATCTCCCGTAAATGTAAACAAACTTGTTTGTCTGAGCGATTGGCTGAACAAGAAGTAGGGCTGAGCTGACTTGTAGGCTCTAAAGTTTTACATTGTTTTGTTTTTGAGTGAGGTTATGTAACCAAAAAAAATCTACATTTCTAAGTTGCACTTTCATGATAAAGAGATTGAACTACTGTACTTGTATGAGGTGAATTGAAAAATACTATTTCTTTTGTTTGTCATTTTTACAGTGCAAGTATTTGTAATAAAAATAATATAAAATGAGCACTGTAGACTTTGTATTCTGTGATGTAACTGAAATCTATATATTTGAAAATGTAGAAAAACATCCAAAAATATTTAATACATTTCAATTGGTATTCTATTGTTTAACAGTGTGATTAATCGCAATTAATTTTTTTTGAGTTAATTGTGTGTTAACTGCAATTAATTGACAGCCCTACTTTTATTATTTGCTAAACTCTTGGTTGGTAACAAATTAATTTAGCTCCAAAATGTGTACCCCGTTTGTGACAGAATTCTTCCTTCCCTTCTCCACACCTTATTATAACTTTGCCATCTCCCAGGAAACAATCAGTGACGTTGCAGTCTTCTTCATTAGTCTAATCAATCATAAAATGACTGTAGACTGCTCTCCTGGCAGGACTTCTGGGACACGTGTTCTGGATTTCTGGAAGATACAGGATACTCTATATTCTGTTCCATTCTATATCATCACCTTGGCATTTTAGTGCTTTCCAGTAGTGCAGTAAGTGATGTGACTGGTCTACTGATTGTGTTTACCCAATCAGTATTATATAATCCAAGGCTGCTTTACCGCACTTTCATTTGCAGCCCTTCTAATTGCTAGATGTTTCTGATTTGATTTAGCTATTGATCTTGACAAGAAATATGCTCCTGGATTTGCTCTCCTGAAATATCACCACAACAATGTGGACTCTCACTCTCTGGGATTATGAGAAGTTTTGTGTGTGTGTGTTTCCTTGTTTGCTACAAAGTGATGAATATCAGAGAGACACAGAAGGCACAAACTGGGAGGCAGAAAGATGAGACATTCGAACTGCTAGGTAATTTTAATCAAATTACAGTAATTTTAATAATAACAAGTCAAGCATAAAGCTGATACAAGGTTAAGCCTTTGGCACTACAATAAGTCTCTCAGAAGCTCTCATATTAGCTGTGTGGCTTTTTTTTCATTACCAAGTGATGAAATCGCAGTTCCTTCAGACTCGGTTTCTTTCACAATGATACAAATCAGGCGGTTTATTTAGATATTTGTTTGTTTTCGCATTTAGAAATAATGCCCATTGCCCTAGCATTGGGTGGCTTACGGCTATTTTAACAGACTTCACAAAGCAGCCTCAGAGCTGTCTGCAGTGGCATTTCCATCAGATAAGGAAAGGTCTGGGCAGCCCGATAAGTCTCAGGCCTGGTCTACACTATGGAGTTCGGCTGACATAAGGCAGATTACATCAACCTAACTTCGTAAGCATCCACACTCCCAACGTTGCTCCTGCCAATGTCAGTCACCCACTACATCGACTTAATAACTCCACTTCCACGAGAGGCGTGGCACTTAGGTTGATATAGTTAGGGTGATGCATTGTCCACGTAGACATTGAGTTACTGACATCACCTCTTGGCTGTCAGCCCCATGCGGGGCACACAGCTGGAGCCCACCTCCCCCATGCTTGGGCTGTCAGCCCTGGGGCGGGGGGGTGCTCCAGTTGTGAGCCCCTTGGACTGCCCCACTTAAAGCAGTGCAAGTGCTCCTGTTGTGCACGCGCACCACCAACAGAAGGACAGCAGAGTGGCCATCAAAATTCACAGTAATTACTGCGGTGGCTGTACGTCGACCTAACTCGGGTCCACTTAATTTTGTAGTGTAGACACGGCCTTACAATGCTTGCTGAAGCTCACCAAAGCTGGGCTTAGGTGACATGCCCTCGGGCGTAAATTCCAGAGGCCACCAGACCTGGAGACTTCTGCTCTCGGAACAGACAGCAAACGTTGCAATGGGCCATAAGGAGACAAGCTTCGGACAGCTGGGCCCTGTGTTTAGTGCTTTGCTAAGCATAACCAACACCCTGAGTTGCATCGGGAAACAAGCCAGATGCCAGCATAGGGCACTGATGCGCATAGCTGATTGCACCATTCTGATGAGCAAAACTGCTGCATTCATCCTAGCTAATGTTTGTGGCTGCTTTTCCTGCATAGCCCCAGGTAGACTGCATTGCAGTGATTGCGCCTTCCTGTTGCAAAGGTGAGAGTCAGTGTGGCAGGGTCCACATCTTAGAGGGGTAGCTGCAGCCTGCTGGCAGCTGTAGACAGAAAAAGGCATCACTCTCTGTGACTCCACCATCGTCCGTCAATCAAAGAGCAGTGATGGCTCTAATAGGTCGGTGAGGCAGCAAACGGTACTGGAAGAGTTCAAATACTGCTCCAAACGAGGTCACAGTCAGAGCCCCAGCCAGTCCGTCTAGACATTTTCCCCAGCCCCTCAGTATCGCTTCTGTTCTCCCTGCATATCCCCACCACTCTTGGACTCTAGGAAAGGGGTAAGGTGGCCGCGTATAGGTTCAACTAAAAGACAACAGAGATATGTGCGTCATTTTCATACTAATGACAGTACAGGCCAGAAGGGTCTCACTACCTCCCCCAGTGGACAAACATACTGGACTATTGCGAGAGATGACAAAATTTAACAGAACGAGTTACAAACCTGAAAGATGCAGCACACACAAGTCCTTGTGCTCGTTTACTACGCATTGGGTCTCTCTCAGACAGTTATAAACATACTGAGAGTCCATTTCCACTCTGACAACATCCCATGGGTCAATCAAAACCCCTCCTGTGGTGAGTGTGATGTAAGGATGATGACCTGTATAATAAAATCAGCACAGACACTTTAATGATTCCCTTGCTAGGACGTAGTACTTTGAAAGACCAGGTAGTGTGGAGAGGTGGAGTACAAAAAGCTGCCTCCTGCTATCATAAGTCCTCTGTTTTCTGTGACTTTGCACATGAAGAATGTCCTACAGAATTTATTGTCTGTGCAGGAGGAGGGTGCTGATGCAGAATTTGCACGTGTATTATGGATCTCAAAACTCCGCTGCCTTGCGGTCTGATGTGCGTAGAATACATAGAGAGGCACATACATTTTTATAATGCCACGTGCTGGGCATTTTCCCATGTGCTGGGAGTGTCCAGTGTATTATTCGCATTGGGAAGACCTCCGAGTGCTCTGTATTCTGAGGATAGTCATAAATTTTAACTTGGACCTTATTTTTGTACAACTTCAACTGGAAGAGTCTGAGAAACATTTGGTTCGTAGTGGTGATGTGTGTTTTCAGAGAGAGACAGTGGGACAACTGAAGTCAATAGGAGCCTGTAAACAGATCTGAAGACAGAATTTGACCCAGGGCAGTAAAGCTACAATTAATTTATTTGTTGACTTAACAAACAGCATGCGGGATCATTGCATTTCTGTTGTTTCAAACTAGTTAGTGTTACAGAATTCAAGAAACACAGCTGCAGAATACCATGTGTCGTTCTACAGAGACATAGAAGGCTCACAGCAAACTTCTGAAATCTGCTTTTTGTAATAAGCCTGTTGAATTTCTGCCCTTTGGCTACATGAACCAAGGTCAGTAGGCGCTGTTGTGATAATGGGCCAAAATTTTAGCTAGCCAAAAAATTGGATCACATAGGACCCAAACCTGCTCAGTGCCGAGTGCTTCGTAAAATTAGCCTGGTGTTGTTGGTAGTTTAGTCTTAAGGGAGTTTATTTTGATAAACTCAGTTAAGCAGATCGAAAACTCAGGTGTATAAACCTGTCAACTTACCCGATGAACTCTCCATTCAAATCAGCTACTACCATTACAAGAAATAGCTGTGAGACAAAAACAGAGAAACCTAGGGATTAAAAGAAAACGAAACAAAGAGCAGAGAAGGAACAGATAGTTTAAGCATCTCTGTATGACTGCTTGTCAGGACCCTTCATGGGGGGCATGGATCAGCGTTCACGTCACGCTCCCCGGCAGTACCCAGCCCACGCCAAGGAAGCTAACGATCCAACTAGCAGACCAAATTTGGTGATGAATCCTGGTCACGGGCCACCTGAGGCATGTTGCGCATAGGCTAAGAAGAAGCAACCTTCATTAGCCATTGAATTTCCTTTTCCTTTTGGGCATCCACACAGGAAGTAGCTTTCCAGGTGCTGCCAGGATGGCAAAGTAAAATCAGCTCTCTAGAACTACTGAAATCCATTCTTTTTTTCAGCAGTAATGTCTAATGTTAGCTTACACTAGATGCAGTCTTTTCAGTTTAAGTCCAGTACAAACATCCAGCTAAGATGTTCTGAGGCCGTGTCTGTAAGATAACCTTTCAGGGGGCAATTTTCAAAGGCACAGATGTGTTCATTGCCCAATTCCTACTTGTGACTTTGGAAAATTGTCCCCTTCAATATTATTGCCTAATTTCTTTGTCAAAAGAAAAAAAAAATGAACAGTATCAAGTGAAAGAGAAAAAAGCCAGTAAGCAAGGCAAGAGGAGAAAATGATGGGGAAAGTTCTGTGCTGCTTCAAGACAGAAGATTTGTTTCAGGAATGACTCAAGCTCTGATCCAATGTCCATTGAAGTCAATGAGAGTCTGCACAATTTAGGGTCATCTCAGACGTTTCTTTCCATATGGTTATAAGCAGTATTACTCAGGATCACAAGAAGACACCTTTGAAGTCATTTGGATTTTAATATTTTAGCTCTGAACTTTAACCAAAAATTAGGTGTACAGGTCTTTTTTTCAGCTCTCTTCCTCTCTTTCCTTAGCATGTATTAAATATAGCGGACATATCACCTTATGCCAGAGCAGAACAGGAGTTCTTTGGGACGAGTTACTTCTACGAAATGCAGGAGTGATCTGGTTGTTTTGTCAAGAAAATTAATTTCTTCTTCATGTGTGAGAAATGGGAAAATCGCTTGGAAAGGCTCCTTTCCATTATTGCATGTTAGACTGGAAATTCTTTGGGGCAGGGACTGACTTATTAGGTGTATGTACAGTGCTTAGCACAATGATGTCCTGATCTCCAAGGTGCATCAGTGCAATCCAGTGTGTTTGATTCTCTCGTCAATGGGAGCTGTGCATGCACATCCTACTCCAGAATTGTAGCGATGGCTCTAGTCCATCCATTGACCCTTACTGTACTATGGCTGTTATAATCCAATTAACATTTGATGGAACTCGGAGTTTTAAAACAGGAAGATTATTTTCTTTTTTTACAGCTTTTTTGTTTTGGGATTATTTGGAAGATCTTGTTCAAAAATATGGCTTTTTATGAAAGGTAAAAATTGTGAGTGTATTCATGTGAATGCATTGATTGTCATTTGGTAACTATCACCATCAGGACTTTTAGTTGAGTTTTTGCTTGTGTGTGCTCACTATCTCTGTGCCAAAGATATAAAACTTTTACAGTTAAAACGTTAAAATGCATGGCTACTTTAGACTGACAACCTCGCTGGTGAAAATTAAGAAATTAAGATTAAATATTCATGCTTGCTAGAATGAAAATGGAAGATTCAAATTAGGTTAAAGCAAAGAAGATTTATATTTTCTTGTCAAGTGTATTTTAATGATGTTTAATTAGTCGTGAATAGCTGCTGTTGAACTACTTTGCAGAATTTTTACAATATATTAATTAGGAAATGGCTATTTTTGAACCACCACTGCAGTGTGCTAACAATTACTTGTGGAATAATAATAATTTCTTATTCGCTGGTTGCATATGCAGATCTGGTTTTTTTATTATACAAAGAATCTGCCAAGAACATTGTAAAGTTATATGAATAAATACCTATTACACTGTTCGTTTTCTAAATTAAAACTGATGTCTCTAATTCATAATAATTCCTAAGCTCATATCCGTCTCAAATGTATACATGTCAAATTCAGGTTCATGACAAATAATTCTGTAAGTATCCCTAGGCTATAACACTAGACAGCAACATTTTCAAATAGTACTAGCGATGTTTGGTGCCTGAAGTCTTAAGTGCCCATTCTGAAGGCCCCTTAAAAAGAGCCCTGATTTTGAGAAAACGCAGAGTACTGTCCTCTGCAAATCAGGCCCCTTCTACGTTTCTCAGATTAGACACCCACAGATTGAGGCACCTAAAATCGTTTGTCGCCTCTGAAAATCTGGGGCAAGAAGTTTACGAGTAACTGCTGTAACTTTTCTATTCTATTTAGGTTCTTATACTGCACTCATCACCATAGTTTCTGAGTGCCTTGCTTGCCTCTGAAAGTTATGGCTTTTGCTCTAAAGAAATATAATATCCACTGAGTTTTATCATACCCAGAAGTCTATTTTTCCCCTTGCTTTTCTGTAGCCTGTACAGTTCCAACTCTGCAGGCGAAATCCTAAATCGGTTCCATTGACTTCATTGGAGCTAGGCCTTTTCCCGCTGTCTTTATAATTGGCCTATTCCAGCTCTGCTTGTTGTCCCTGGCAAAAGTCCCATTGTCTTCATTTGGAGAAGGATTGGGCACCAATAGGATACTTTCTGAACTGGTTTATTTTATTTATTCTCTTTGTGGTAGCGTTAGCCATATTCTTCTGACTTGTAACCTTCATCCCGTGCCAAAGGTGGTCTTTTGCCCTGTTTCCTCCTAGTTTTCTTATTGTAAATTCAACATTGTTTCCATCTAGTTCAGGTCTTCTGTTCCCTTTTTGTCGCTTCAAAATTCCCTTTCCATTCTCTGGAATCAAAGTGGAGAGGAAGAATGTTCTGATGTAGGAGTTGTGATTGCCAGAGAGTGTGTGAAGCCCCAGAATCCATTGTGCGTTGTTGTATTTGACGGGTAAAGAGCCTGAGTCTGGCAAAGTCATATGAATTTCAGAAGAGATAAGTATATAGAGAAGCAGAATGAACATACCGTTTATTCTGGTGCAGTCTCTCAGGAATTCTTTGTATGTGGCTAGATATTTTTATAAAGCACTAGTCCCAGTTGGTGTATGTGGAAGCAACTGATTAAGTGTTGCAAGGGATGTACATGAGTGCTCAAGATACTTCCTGAATATAATACTGAACTGAACTGCCTCTGGAAGATTTTTACAGAAATCATTGATTTGGGAATAGCGTGGGGAGAACGTAAACTAGAATTAGTAATTCTTAAGCCTATTTTGTATGTTTTCCCTATACGATAGGGTCTGTTCGGTCAACAACGTTATGCCCCTTTGAAAGGGAGAAAGGACACATTAATTAGTTGTTGAATTATGCAACTAACAACTCCTCATTTACAGAATATTAAAGACTCTTTATGTGCATTATTCCTGGGAATAGATCATTCTTGTCTACCGAGTTTTCCAGTTTGGTCATTTACATCATTTAACCTTCTGGTTCGGGCGGGAGAGGGGGTAAATCCTTCATCCCTTTAAATGTAATGTGTTGTGGTGTTACAGTAGAGATACAGTAGAAAATAAAAAGAAAGAATGTCAAGATTTACTATTACAGGGTTCCTCATTAATATTGGTTTACGGATCTCTACATAACAAGATGAGAAACAATGTTTGATTAGATTGGGAATTTTAGCACTCTAAGGTACTTACGGCTGAGCTGAGGTCATAAGAAGATGTGGTAATGTACAAGATTGTCACACCTCTTGTTTCAAGGTCCTACTGAGTCAAAATTGTCCAGGCTGCTACCTATGTTACCTCAGTCTGCTCCTTTTAAATGATAGTGATGTAAGGATGGGTTTAACTCCTGTTTCCTATGGTCTCCATTGGGTAGCCTCTGGTAATCAGAATGGTTAACAAAGACAAGGCTGAGGCTTGGGATACTGAAGAAGACTGAGGCTAGGTCTACACTACCCGCCTGAATCGGCGGGTAGAAATCGACCTCTCGGGGATCGATTTATCGCGTCCCGTTGGGACGTGACAATCGATCCCCGAATCGACGCTCTTACTCCACCAGCGAAGGTGGGAGTAAGCGCCGTCGACGGGAAGCCGCAGAGGTCGATTTTGTCACCGTCCCTACAGCGGGGTAAGTCGGCTGCGATACGTCGAATTCAGCTACGCTATTCGCGTAACTGAATTTGCGTATCTTAAATCGACCCCCCCCTGTAGTGAAGACGTAGCCTTAGGCTCAGATATATTTTAATGTAAGTTGGATGAAATGATAGTTTAAAGAATTCAGTATCTTTATTTCAAACACATGTGCTGTAGAAAACATTGTATGAAACCCCCTAATGAATCCTGTATTTTTTTTAATGATGTTTCTTAGTTTCATGGATTTTAAGGCCATTAGATCAACTAATGTGACCTCTTGTATATCATTAACTTACACCTGATTATATCTGTATTGAGCCCAATAACTTATGTTTGGCTAAAGCAGATCTTCCAGAAAGGCATCACTCTGGATCTGAAGAATCCAGCACTTCCATTGGCAGTTTGTTCCCATGGTTAGTAATTATCCTCGCTGTAAAAAAGTGTGCCGCCTTTCTCATTTGGTCTGGCTTCAGCTTCCAGCTTCTGTTTCTTGTTGTTCATTTCTCTGCTAGATTGAAGAGCCCTTAGTGCCGGGTATTTTCTCCCTGCGTAGGTTCCAATACTGTCATCAATCACCTTGCAACCTTCTTTTTGAGACGCGAAACAGATTGAGCTCTTTAAGTGTCTCACTGTGACGCATTTTCTCCAACCCTGGAATCATTTTTATGGCTCTTTTCTGCACCCTCTCCAACATCCTTTCAAAAATGTGTACGGTATTTCTGTACTGGCCTCACCAATCCCATATACAGATGTAAAATCACCTTCCTACTCCGACTAGCTACTTCCCTGGATGTAAACTGGCTCTGATTTTTGCCACAGCATTACACTTAGGAGCTCATGTTGAGTTGCTTGTCCATTGTGACCATTAAATCCTTTTCAGAGTAACTGCGTTGCAGGATACAATCCCCTATTCTGTAGGTATGACATGCATTCCTTGTTCATACATGCTCTAATTTTGCATTTGGCTGTACTAAAATGCATTGGTTTGAATGGGCCCAGTTTACTAAGTAGTCCAGATCACTCTTTGTGACTGTTGTTCTCATTGTTATTTACTACTACACCAATCTTTGTGCACATTTTATCAGCAGTGATTTTATATTTACTTCCAGATCATTGATGAAAATGCTGACTAGCATCCGGCCTGATACAAATTCCTGACAAACCTCTCTAGAAACACCCACAGTTGATGATGGTTACCCACTGACAACTATTTTTGAGATCTGGCAGTTATACTCAGTTCTTAATCAATTGAATGTGCACTTTATTTATATTGTATGGTGCTAATTTTGTAATCAGAATGTCATGTAGTACTAAGTCAAATGCCTTTTTAAAGCCTGTGAATTACATCTTTGCAGTTATCTTTATCAACCAAATTTGTAATCTCATCAAAGAATTAAATCATTTGTTTGACAAGACGTATTTTACATAAAACCATGTGAACTGGTACCAATTATATTTCTAGCCTTCTAACTTTTCTAATGGACAGGAAAGTACTTCCTCATCTTCATGTGATATGAGTACATCAGTCCTGCTTATTTCCAATTTCAGAACAAAAGTATTTATTGAACATTTCTGCCTTTCCTGTATCATTATTTAGTTTTACTACCTCCATCTAGTAATGGGCCTAAACCGTTGCTATGATTTCGTTTTGTTCCCAATCTACTGAAAAACTCCTTATTGTCCTTAACCCTGCCAAGGCTGGATTATTTTCCCCTGATGTCTTTATTTTCCCGTATCGACTTTTAGCACTTTATCATTCAATATAAATGTTTTCCAATGTGTTACATATTGCTTTATTTATTTATTCCTACTTGCAGCCTTTAGTCTGCCACAGAACTTAGATGGGCTGTTAACCGAAGTCGTCGTCTTTTTGTATTGTGGAATTGTTGGGCTTTTGGCCAGCTAATAAACTCATTTTAAAGAACTCCCAATTTTCATCCACATGTTTGTCTAATTTTTTCAGTAACTCAGTACTTGCATTCAATCTTCATATCGAGCCGTGAAGTTAGTACAGAAACAGAGCTCTTCATTTGCAATTAGAGCAAGTCACTAAGTTGCTGCAGCCTATACATTTGGGTGTATTCAAATTACATAACCTATTGATTGTGTGTCTCCGAAACATTTTATTGGCTTCTTATGTTTGAATAATTCAAAACTATACAGAATAACATAGTGCTGACACCAGGACTGTGTCCCTGCAGGAGTTTGGAGCCCTGCTGAAAACCATGGGCTGCTAGAATGCCGTTTTAAAAAAAGAAATGGTTGCAAGCCTTTTTTATAATGACAGGAAAAGTGTTAGGCAACCCCGGTGTGTTGTAGGGCTCGTTGCCACCTTCCCTATAATATGACCCTATGAAGCAGAGGTGACTCGTAGGGCAGGGGCATGCAGAGTCACGTGACCCACTCCCCAGATTTGCTGCTTGGCTTGTTGTGAGCATGCTCACAGGGACTGAGCATGCTCAGTAACACTGCTGAAGCTGGCTGCCCTTTCTCTGCCCTCCCCCCGCCCCCCCCCCCCCCCCGGGGTCATCTCTGCTATGAAGCAATTTCAATCGGTTCTACAGATCAGTCTTAAAAGTGCCTTTTCTCTTTTCCAAGTCTCGTTCTCTTTGACTGCAATTGTCCTGAGTTGTTCAATTTAAAAACCACCACCACAACAAAAAACAACAACAAAAACTTTGTAGTCCCACGGGCTGAAGGAAAATCATGTAGCAAATGCAGGCTGTGCAATCTTGCACTTATCTCCATGTGGGGGGGTTGGTTCCCCATTGAAGCTGTAGGATTGCGTGTGGGTTGCAGGATTGGGTGCAGGGCTCTGACTCGTGGTGATTATGCTGCCAGGCTGTGTCTATAATCGATAACATTTCTCCAAGCATTTCTAAACGTTGGACATTAGCAATGTGCATCATTGTACAATGCTGATTCCCATTGTGCCCGCTCACGTCATTGCCCTGCAGGTCATGACATGTTTGTTCTAGTTTTGTTTCAAACAGTTTTTGCTTAGATTTCTGCTTGTGCAAGAGTTTCAGGCTTTCTGGAAGGAATATTTCCCATACAGTATTTAGCATGTGTGCGCCATCTGGGTTTTCACTGTCATTTGGTTCAATTCAAAGTTTAAAGACTGAAAAATTGGACCTAATGGCAGCATCAATCTCTGTGGAAAACATAATTCTGTGATTATTTGGGGGGATTAATAGACTTTTTAACTTAAAACATCACCCCATGACTTCAGTTTCATTTAATAACTGATTAATCCCCTTACTCTTCATAATTCGATAATAAAAATGCAAGTCGTATTGCAAAGCAAAGGGAGGAAAATACACCTTGTGCTGAATCTGTTTCTATTGTGCTAGGACCCCCCTGAGATTTCCTTCTGCATTTCCCCTTTGCTAGTTAATAAGAACTAAAGTCAATAGCTTCAAGCCCAGACTGTTGATCGGCTTGCTCCTTCAAGTGCTGTTGGAGAGAAAAAAATGCACACATACAGTTTTAACCAATTACAAAAAGAAGTCCATTTGGGATTTTGAATACAGATGAGTGGTGGTTCAGCTATGCATTGAAATCAGGCTTCCAAGGCAGCCTTGACTACAGTATAGGAATGCCATTTTGATCAGATAGCTTTAAAATGGCCTTCTTGAGTGAAACTAATTTGGCAGTTGCCATTCCTGGGTAGTTACAGCCTGTAGCAAATGCCTGGTAGCACTACAAAATATGTTTTGTAACTTTTTATATTGCCGGAGCAAAATGCCTTCTTACATAATAATCCAATAGGACATTTCTCTAACCCGGCACACTAATGGAACGTGTAGCTGAATGCTCAATGAAAGCTCCTAACTACTTTGCAGAATAACACAGCGTTAGTTTGTCGTTTCTGTTCGTGCTGCTTCTGTTGCTCTCATGCAGCTGGAGAGATTTTCTACTGCCAATGACTCAATCACTCATTTTCTGCCGTGAACATTTTCCATTAAGTGGACATAATGAAAATGGTGTGGCAGGACCTTGCCCTCTGTTGCAGTCCTGAGCTTTGACTTTTTTGAGATTTAAGATGATAATTCTTTTAAACCCCGTGGAGATAAAGGCCCCATGCTGCTAGGCATGTACAAACACACACTACAAGAGAGCGCCTGCCCAAAAGACTTGACAGTCCTACTAGACGAGAGATGATGGCAGTGTTATCATCACTGCCATTTTACAGGTAGATATCAGAGGTACACTGAGGTTAAGTAACTTGCCCAAGCTCATATTGGAAGTCTGTGGCAGAGCTCAGAATTGAATCCACAGCACCTTAACCACAGGGCCATCTTTCCTCAAAAGAGTAAATGAGACGAAGTTCCGTGAGAGGACACGTTTCAAATTTCCACTCTGTCATTACTATGTATTGTGTTAATGGTATTGTCGATCAACAAAGACTCTGGGGAGCCACTACTGTGTGATACGTTCTGCATTTCGCTGCGGCTATAGGCAACCAGGTGTTTTGGCCTTGAAGTTTAAGCAAACTATTTTCCGTATTTTATTTGCCATTGAATGAATGAATGGAGGACATAACATTTCAGCACTCTCCTTCCTTTGCAAATGGCACTCTGTTATAAAATATCCTTTAAAAGAAAAACAAAATCTCATTATAAAATGCCATCCTAATTTGAAACCACTGTTTCATAATTTGTTTCTGTGATGCTATCTCCAATATTTTTCAGGGTAGAACTCAGGTAGCATTTATTTAAAATCCATGCACTCTTACCAAGAATTATTGTACGTGTTACTTGGCTAGATGTATGGCACATGTGTTTCGTATTAATCAAGATGCTTTCTCCAATGTGCGTGCAGCCACTTGTCTTACTACTCAAATCAAGATGTACACCTTTAACAAGCAGCTTATGTATTTAAGGCAGCCGTCTATTTTTTAGCACTGATTGGCCCCGATCCTGCAAACATGCAATGGAGCAACTGGGTTCTCCTGGACCCGATTCAGCAACGTACTGGAGTATATGCCTAACTTCAGGCATGTAAGCATACTCCCACTGACTCCAGTAGGACAAGGATCATGCTGACCGTTAGACGTATGTTTAAGCACCATGCTGAATCAGGGCCTGGAGTTGTTCCAACTGATTCAGTGGGATTTCTCACATTTGCAAAGTTACTCAGGTGCATAAATCTTTGCAGGACTGGGGTTGTAATTTGTGGATGAGTGGGTAAAATCAGAATTAACTGAAGAAATCCTACATATCCTAGAATTTAGTGTGTGTGTTTGTTTTTCATGGGCGTCTACACATTTTTTAACCAATACAATGTGTGCCGAATTAACACAAGCAATCACTGTGTGCGTGCAGACTGAGTGATTATAAGGGCAGGTCTTCACTACGGGGGGGGGGGTCGATTTAAGATATGCAAATTCAGCTACGCGAAAAGCGTAGCTGAATTCGACGTATCGGAGCCGACTTACCCCGCTGTGAGGACGGCGGCAAAATCGACCTCCGCGGCTCCCAGTCGACGGCGCTTACTCCCACCTCCGCTGGTGGAGTAAGAGCGTCGATTCGGGGATCGATTGTCGCGTCCCGACGAGACGCGATAATTCAATCCCCGAGAGATCGATTTCTACCCGCCGATTCAGGCGGGTAGTGTAGACCTAGCCTAAGTCTATGTGGAGAAGCAGGCACTGTTGGGTATGCAGTCACCCCATATGAGTACATAGCGACAGTGAATGTACATGCAGATTGGGAGCACACCTAGATTTACCTGTCTACACCTAGCCTTTTGGAACCCTAAGTGCCTAATTTGGAGAAGCAACCTCCTATGGGTCGTTAGACGTTTTAGTAGCTAGATGTCTATCTGCCACTAATTGAGAGTGGAGCATTGCAGGCTGAGTTATTTGCGGGTGGAAAATTGTGCAACATAAGTTAGTAAAGGTGGCTGGGAGGGGGGTTATTTGTATGTTTTTCTTCAATTTAGCCATTATGTTTTAGACAACTTACCAAAATATGATAGTAAAATAACACCGCATACAAAGGAATTGTCTCATCCTTTGATAGGAGATAGCCAAGTGTCGGAAGCGTATCGGTATCATTGTTTATGCAGGGCTTTCCCACTACGCAATTTAACCCTAAATTTCTTTATTAAAATCTAAAGGCCAAATGGTATTTGTACAATTGTTCTAAACGTCGCTAAAAACCTAAATAAAAAGTGATTCCTACATCCATATCATAACACACATTCATAAGCATTTGATCAGAAGAGTCACAAAAGAATCAAACCCAGGGATAACGCTTTCATCCTGGTTTGCTCTAGTATGATCAGATAAGATCTGAGAAATACCCCTGGTTTTTGTATACAGTGCAACAAACAATTGATGGCGTATTGATTGTCACTGTCTTTGCTAAAACCAGGTTTTGGCCAGTTTTGAGTCCTGCTGATTCAACATGCAACTATGCCAAGTTAGTCGATTTACAGGTCATGCTCCAAGGGCTAACTTTCCTTTCTCACATTTAGAGGCAGGGGGGTATTTGTGAAGTGTGGACTTGGAATGAGAAGAAACTCTGTTGTGGGCTCCAGGGATGCTTAAATTGATACTGCAGGAGTAGGAAGTCTGTATTTTAATTATCAGAGGGGTAGCCACGTTAGTCTGTATCCACAAAAAGAACAACGAGTCCGGTGGCACCTTAAAGACTAATAGATTTATTTGGGCATAAGCTTTTGTGGGTAAAAAACCCACTTCTTCAGATGCATGGAGTGAAAATTACAGATATAGGCATAAATATACTGGCACATGGAGAGAAGGGAGTTACTTTACAAGTGGAGAACCAGTGTTGACAGGGCCAATTCAGTCAGGGTGGATGTGGTCCACTCCCAACAATTGATGAGGAGGTGTCAATACCGAGAGAGGGAAAATTGCTTTTGTAGTGAGCCAGCCACTCCCAGTCCCTATTCAAGCCCAGATTAATGGTGTTAAGTTTGCAAATGAATTGTAGCTCTGCAGTTTCTCTTTGAAGTCTGTTTTTGAAGGTTTTTTTGTTGAAGGATGGCTACTTTTAAATCTGTTATTGAATGTCCAGGGAGATTGAAGTGTTCTCCTACTGGCTTTTGTATGTTACCATTCCTGATGTCTGATTTGTGTCCATTTATTCTTTTACGTAGAGACTGTCCGGTTTGGCCAATGTACATGGCAGAGGGACATTGCTGGCACATGATGGCATATATCACATTAGTAGATGTGCAGGTGAATGAGCCCCATGATGGTGTGGCTGATGAGGTTGGGTCCGATGATGATGTCGCTAGAGTAGATATGGGGACAGAGTAGGCAACAGGAGAGACAAGGGCAATTGAGAGTCAAGGGTGTCCAAAGCCTGGGATGGATCTTTTTGTTTGTAGCTTAATACATATCTAACTAGCTAAAGAGACATCTGCCTTAAAAATGTTCTATTTTATTACTTTAAAGAAACACAGATACACTCACATTATCCGATAAGAGGCAAAGATAAAACATTCTCACCAAATAACATCAAAGTTCTCTTACGATGCAAATGAAAACAGCTTGACTAATTATTCCCAGGGTTTGATCAACAGTGTTTTATCTAAGTGAGATTAAGAAAGAAAAAGAGATGAAATTGTTTAAATGAAACATTATTCACACTTAACACCATGAATGGTTTTGAAGTCATTTCTCTTGTGGTAACAGCTAGGAGCCCCAGTGGTGGGAAGGGACCCCATTGTGCCCTGCGCTGTACAAACACAAAAAAGAAAGACGATCCAAAGAACTGACAATCTAAGAGTATACACTTGGGGTAGTAACTGTTCTCGGAACGGATCCCAAACATTCTCATACTTGCCTGTTGTTTTTCAAGAAGATGTGCAGTCTTGGTTGCTTACTTGTGTGTAGGAGACACCTTAGGATCTATGTAAGCCCTGATTTTGTTATCTGAGTTGTGTGTTTTTGTGCTTTTTTTTTTATGCATTTCCAGATTTAGATGACCCGATAGTGACAGTTCACCAGAGCATCGGGGAAGCAAAAGAACAGTTTTACTATGAGAGAACAGTGTTTCTCAGGTGCGTTGCTAACTCCAACCCACCTGTACGGTACAGCTGGAGACGTGGCCAAGAGGTATTACTGCAAGGGTCGGATAAAGGAGTTGAAATCTACGAACCCTTCTTTACCCAGGTAGGAATCAAGGTACAGTATTTTTCTTTTCCTCATAATATTTTCACCGTTACATACACAATATATTGACCCTTTAAAGAACAGTTCCCTTCTTTCCATTTCAGGCTTCACATCTGTTGTTTTCCCCCACCAAAGCTGATCGGATAGCTATACTGCATGTTGTAGGGGTTTTCACAAAATGGTTCATTTCAAGAGCCTGAAGGAATTAGAAACTCACTCTTATCTAATTCCGGTGGGAGTTGGGAGCCTCCTCTCTTGCCTTTCCCCCCCTTTGTGGGTCCTAGCTCCAAACAACTTTTTACAGGGGGGTGGAAATTTCAAAAGTGCCTATAGGGCAAGATTGCATGTGCTGTGTGTATCATGTCTGTGTGTGCTGTGTAATGATGACATGCCTAGGAGTTACTGAGTGCCTTTATTTTTGTAAGCATCATTTAACATAGAGAAAACTCTTTCTATTTTGAAATTGTTGGGCTACCCTCTAAAAAGGAATTTAAGTCAAAAGATAAGAACGGGTGGCAAGCTCCGCTGCAGGTGCAAACGGAAGTAGCTCCTTTGAAGTCATTGAAGTGCACAAATTAAAGATCTGCCCCTCATCAGACTGTTATTTCCTACCTGTGCCCCAAATAATTAACGTACCGCATCTCTGTATAGAAAGTTACAGGCGGAAAAGCCTTTCAAGGAACAACTCTCTTACTATATCTGGACTCTCACCCCTTTGAACTTAATTTTTGGGTCCAGATTTTGGAATGAAACAATTTTCGTTAAAACACTGACTGGAAAAATAGAGAAAGCTGCTGTTCCTCAGAAGTGTCCCTACCAATAAACTCTGGCAACTCAGGTGTATTGGCCACCAAAACTGCCTATCAGATCACATTTTTGAACACATTTGTATTTCTGAAGACCGTAAATCAACCCCAGTATGAAAGTGAGGGAGAAGGAGATCCAGTCTACTGAAAACAGTTTTGTGTGTGTGTGTGTGTGTGAGAGAGAGAGAGAGTTTTGAAAATCTGAAAAAAACACTGAGGAAAGAAACAAACAGCTGCCCGTTCAGTCAGAGTTAGAGGAGAACAATCCTAAATAATTCTGAGCTATTGACTTGAGAGCACCATAATTTTGGCTGTGTATTACACTTTGTATTGCTAACGTAGCTTGCAATACTACAGAGAAACGTGTAGACTGGAACCTTGCAGAGATGAGAAATAGACTGGTAGAGTATCTTTCCTGGACTTCTGAACGCAATGAGATTATTCTTAATTTATAATCTATGGACCCAGTTTAGCTACTCTGTGGTCTGTTTTCTAGTGAACGCCAAGGTGTGGATTGGAGGGTTTTGAATAGCTCCCTCTGAGATGGGATTTCTTGACTAATCATACCTCAACATGGCAATGTTTACTATCATCTCTTTTGTTTAAAAAAAAAATATGGTTCCTAGGTTATTAGGAACACTCTTGGTAAAACCTGTGTGTGTATTAAATTAGTAAATAAATCAGATTGTCATGTTGATCGTCAAAAGCTTATCCATAACCTTTCTACATTTATTGGTGCTCAGGTTGAATTAGCGCATCTATCTGTGTGCATATGAGATTTGATACACAAGGGGACAAAATGTAATTAAAAGTTCGAGTCATACATGTTTACTGCGTATACCTGCATAACTGGTTCTGCTGATGATACAGTAGCAAACAGTGAGAGCTGATGTGAAGAGGGATGAGCGATTTGACTTGAGAACATTAGGGGATTTGAATTTGAGATGGCATTTTCTTCTTGATAGCTTTGAAGCTGGATTATCAGTCCAAATCAAATGAAGTGTAAGGAAAACAAATAGTGAAATGTTTTCACGTTTCTCTTCTATTGTTGCCAAAGAGAGGAGGGGTGAAGGAAGCAGCATATTTTATCCGGATCTCCATTTTATGCCTGTTTCCACTAACCTTCCTATTTTATTAAATAAAAGAAGATAAGGCAATAATGTGGTTTATGTTTTATCTGCATTTTAGGAATCCTGCCACTCAAATTTAGCTCTAGATTTTTAAATCCAGAATTTCTGCAATTCAGTTGTTAACAAGGATTACTTACTCTAGCAGCTGTGTGTGTGGGGGGGGTGGGGGGGTGGGGGGTGGGAACCCAATCATTCAGACATGTACTCCTGGACTAAAGCAGTTCAGATCGTGAATTTTTTAAAGCTGTAAACTTGCTGCGCAATTTTTTCCCTACGGATTTTCTTCATCATCATCATCATTAGATATTGTAATTGCACCGTTCAATTATAAGATTACATTTGCTGTATTTACACTAATTATATAATTAGACATAATTACACTAATTACACAAATCAGCTAAAATTACTTTTAACAAATCATAGAAATTGACGTAACATAAACCACATTACAATGGTGAGATTAGTCCACAACATCAAAGAGTTAACAGCTGAGGCTTAAACTTGCAAGACTCACGAACTGACAGTATCTAGGGGCCTGATCCACAGTCCATTGACTTCCACAGTCGTCTTCATGTCAACTTAAATGAGCTTTAAATTGGCCCCTATGTCCCCCAGATATTCCTGAATACATTGTAAGGTATGAAATCCTGCATTCCCGTCTCATGCAGAACTACATTGGTCTCTGAATTTGACCAAAGAGATTTAATAACGGTGTTAACTTCCATCTCCACCACTGTTTGCTGGTCACCCATATTGATTCTTCTTTGAAAAGGGGTACAGATTTCCCTTTGTATATTGTGTGCATTTGAACAGTCTAGTTTAAACCCCTGTTCCTGCAAACACTTATGCAACATCTGCTTAACTTTCACATTTAACTTCACAGGGACTACTCGCATGATTGTAGTGAAGCATGCTACGTTATGTTTGCAGGTCTGGGACCTCAGGTTGCATTTAAGGCTACCTCTTCCTGAACGAGCCACGTGCACCATTTATTTCCTTTTCATTTCCTTTTGCTTATTCATAACGTGCAGTATTTTTGAATGCAGCCCATATAGCCATCCAAATCCTTCCTATTTAACCCTGTGCACTTGATGTTTATGCAACCACTTTGTCTCAATAAAACTATACACCAGACAGTAATATTATTAACAACTGAGTGGAAATCATGTAATGAAGAGTTCTTCAGTATTTGTCTCTTTCAGTTTGTAGGCCACTGCATGCCTGCTTTATTCAGCGCTTCAGTTTGCTTTAGTGGGAGTTCTGCCTGAGTAAGTCAAAGAGGATTTGTCCTTTTATATCCTTTTATTTTAAGAACTGATGCCGTACTGGTCAGATCAATGGTCCATCTATTCCAAAGACTGTCTCTGACAGTGGCCAGTACCAGAGGGAGAATGTACAAAACAGGGCTATTTTGGAGAGATCCCGCCTGTCTTCCCTTCCCGGCTTCTGGCAGTCAGAAGTTTAGAGTCGCCCTGAGCATGGGGTTGCATCCCTGATCATCTTAGCTAATAGCCATTGATGGATCTCTCCTCCATGAATGTACCTCGTTCTTTTCTGAATCCAGTTATACTTTTGGCCATTGCAGCATCCCATGGCAATGAGTTCCACAGGTTAGTTGTGCATTTTGTGAAAAAGTACTTCCTCTTGTTTGCATTACACATGCTGCCTATTAATTTCATTGGGGGACCCCTCACTTTTTTGAACACGTATTCATAATTTTATAGACCTCTATCATATCCCCCTTAATCATCTATTTTTCTAAGCCAAACAGACCTAATCTTTTTAGTCTCTCCTGGTATGGAAGTCACTCCTTACCCTTGACCATCTTTGTTGCCCTTCTGTGAACCTTTTCAAGTCCCACTATATTCTTTTTGAGATGGGGCAAACAGGACTGGACACATGGAGGTGTGGGCACACCGTGGATTTATATAGAGGCAATTTGATATATTCTGTTTTATTTTCTTTCCCTTTCCCAATAGTTCCTAACACGCTATTAGCTTTTCTGACTGCTGTTGTGCATTGAGCTGAAGTTTTCAGTGAACTATCCATGACTGCTCAAAGGTCTCTTTCTTTCTCGGATATAAACTCAGATTAGATATCTGTTGAACGTGGGGAGTCTTGAGCTTGAAAAAATAGTTTTGTTTCTATGCTGGCACTAATTGCATATGCACGTTTTAATACAACTTTATTGTATTTAATTTCTGTTTCTGTGGTGCACTGTTAACTGACAATGATTTACCATAAAAATGTTACTGTTGTAACTGTTTTTTTCCCAATCTGCTGTGCTTCACATTTCTGTTTCTTATCCCCATGATGTCTTTATTTTGTATTTGATCTAAAATTGAGTATTTGCATTTAGCAATCCTTCCTGAAGACATCTGGTATCACTTTGTCAGGGAAACATAAACACCTGTGTCTTTTCTATCAATGATATAAGATTTTGTATATTTTTTTCATTAAGGGTTGTTTTCTCAAATGTTTCTGTTTGCAGGTTCTCTGTTATGCCCAATTCTTATAGTATTTTATATGAAAATTTCCTGCCTGGATGCTATAATTTTCCCTAGATCCTGTCGAAAAGAGCTCTGTTATTAAATACTCTGTTCAGATCTTTGCACCATAATTTGCATAACTGCTGTCTAAAAATAAAATCTCTAGGAAGCCAGTTTTTAAAGGAAAGCAACAGGAACCCTTTTACAGTAGCTTATGATTTTTCATTATACAGGTTTTATCTCAGGATGCATTACCTGAAATGATATCCAGTCAGCAATTGTGACTTCAAAGCTGCTGCCAAAACAAGATTTTTCTTTCATTTGTTTAAGTGTATGTGGGGGAGTTAACCTTTTAGGTCATGCCTGTATGCGTTTTTTACAGAGCATTTTTCGTATGCAGCTGGGTTGGTGAAAATCAACTTTTCTTTCTGGACAGTTCCAACTTGTCACCTGCTTCTAATTAGCCATCCCAATACAATAGTCTTGCGGCCCCGGCAGTCTGTCTCAGAAAGCTATGATAATCTGCCTGTCCCTGTGGCTTAATCTCGTCCTAATTTACCTTTCTAATGTGTGCAGGGGGAAACAAAGATATTGAAACTAAAGAATCTTCGGCCTCAGGACTATGCTAATTACAGCTGCATTGCTTCAGTGAGGAGTGTGTGCAACATCCCTGACAAGATGGTGTCTTTCAGACTCTCCAATAAAACAGGTATTGTGTGAAACTATCTACTCTCCCAGTGGATCTGCTACTTGTACAGTGTCTTCCAAATGTACAGACTGCACAGGGTTATGCTAGAATTTACAATATGTGCCGATGCACAAACCCACCCTAAGCTATGATCTATCTAGAAGTGATGGGCAGAAGCAACAACATTCAGATATTCATCCAAAATGCCCTGCGGTTGGAGTGTGTTTGGATCAGGGATTTTGATTCATCTCCTTACATGACAGGGGACAGCTGTGGAATTTGTATCAGGATCTGACTTTCCCTAGCATTTGGGGGATTTCTCTATTATCTAGTTTGATAAATATGCATACAGAAGTGTTGCATTTAGTGTCCTCAAAGAATACAAATAATAGCCACTTTTTATATAAAAGTATCCTTAATATATTGTTTAGAAGGGATAATATACGATTAACAAATGTAAGTGTGTTATAGACATGTGCTATAAACACAACCGGAGAAGGTGCTGTAGATGGTAATAAGCCATATATTGATCTGTTGAACTCTATTACAGTCAATTAATCGTTTATTAAAAGAACTACTAATAATTTTAAACCTTTATAAACTATTTATATATTTACCCTTAATCTAAAGTCTAAAAGAAATAGCTATGGGCCAGGATGAGTGGTACCTTACTCTGTGAAAAGTCCCAATGGCGTCAATGCGACTATTTGTAGAGTTGGATATTATTCAACAAAAGTAAGAGGATCACAGTCGAGCCCTATACAAAAATCTTGGGTGGAAGATTTCATAAGAACCCTCTAGATGCTCTGTAGAGCTAGTCAGGAATTTTCCATCAGAATGTTTTGGCAAAAGAAAATGTTTTTTTTCTTCAACATTGATTTTTTTTTTAAGAAAAAAACATGACTTTTGCCAATGTTTTGATTTTCTGTTGGGAAAATTGAAACAAAATATTTAATTTCAGATTGGGTTAACCCAAATCAAAATATTTTGTCAAATTGAAACATTTTGTGTTGGGTCAGTTAGATATCAATCGGTGTCTCCTGAGTTGCCACATGGGAATTACAGTTCATGTGCCTCATGTCCCGGTTGTCCTCTATGTTTGGGCCTCCCATCTGGACTACATCTCCCATGATGCATCACAGTCTCCCCTCTGGTTGAACTGGCATGATGCATCATGGGAGGTGCAGTCTAGTCAAAATAAATGTCAAAATATCAAACTTTCCCACAGGACAAACTTTTTGAATTTTTGACCAGCTTTCATGCTTTGTATCAATGTTGATTAGATAATTTGCAAGAAATGTTTTTTGAACTGGAAGCCAAACAGCAAAAACCTTGTGTTAGCTCTGTTCAAAGTCAAGAGTAGATAATTAATAACTTCAAGTAGATGTTTTCTGGAGAATTGTTGGTTAGCAAGTGTCAAAACATGTTGAAGATTGCAAGTTAGATTAAGTGAGGTTATGCTTTAATAATATATACTGCAAGGGCACTGAAAACAGGTAATGAATGAATGAAGCTGCCGGTTGAAGATTTAATAAGGGTTCTGCATGGATCTAGGATGAACTACTCATTTTATTTACATTTGCACATTTTCCCATTTTTCTATAGTCACAGCTCGATTCCAAAGTATGACCATCAGCTTATTTGTATATCTCTGATGATTGCAAAAGTAGGTATAATGTCAAAGACCGAGGGCCTGATTCTGCTCAGGTGTAAATCAGGAGTAACTCCATTGACATCTAAGGAGTCACGCTCATATAAACCCTGCGTGAGTAGGAGCAGAATCAGGCCTGGAGATGGTAGTCAGCAACTATATAACCCAATGGTCAATCTGTACTTTGATTCCCCATTGCTATGCCTGGTCCATAGATTACATCCCCAGCTACATACAGAACTTGGCTCTTTAGCTTAAGCTATAGACACACTCCTGCTTTCTGCTCTAGCGGTCTCTAGTTCAGTCCCCAGTGTGGTGGCCAAGACGGTGCTGGTTGCCTCTTCACCAGGTGAGATCAGCAGACTCCTGCTCCTGCTCCGAGTTCTCAGAGATGCTATTTAAATGACTGTTGCTGTAGTATATTTTAGCACTGTTAGAGAAAGTCCCCTCGGTGAGCTTGTTAAAATGGGTCCATTAGTGGGGGCACACACCTCGTTCGGAAGTCCATTAGTGGGGGCCGGCTACCATCAGAGACGGGATTAGAATAACTAGTTAGTGGTTTATTAAGAACTATGAAAGATGTGACAACTGGGCCAAAACTTGCTTTCATTTACATTGATGTAATTCCTTACAAGTTAGTGGAGTTTCTCTGGATTTATACTAGTGTCACGGAGCAGAATCTGGTGTACTCTGTGTCCATTTGATTCAGTTTCTGCATGCACATTTGTTCCACCTTTCTGTATTTTTATTGGTATATAGCGTGGAGCTATTTAAAGAGGAGTAACCAAAGAAGAGAAACAGTCATAGAATCATAGAATATCAGGGTTTGAAGGGACCTCAGGAGGTCATCTAGTCCAACCCCCTGCTCGAAGCAGGACCAATTCCCAACTAAATCATCTCAGCCAGGGCTTTGTCAAGCCTGACCTTAAAAACCTCTAAGGAAGGAGATTCCACAACCTCCCTAGGTAATCAATTCCAGTGCTTCACCACCCTCCTAGTGAAAAAGTTTTTCCTAATATCCAACCTAAACCTCCCCCGCTGCAACTTGAGACCATTACTCCTTGTTCTGTCATCAGGTACCACTGAGAACAGTCTAGATCCATCCTCTTTGGAACCCCCTTTCAGGTAGTTGAAAGCAGCTATCAAATCCCCCCTCATTCTTCTCTTCTGCAGACTAAACAATCCCAGTTCCCTCAGCCTCTCCTCATAAGTCATGTGTTCCAGCCCCCTAATCATTTTTGTTGACCTCCGCTGGACTCTTTCCAATTTTTCCACATCCTTTTTGTAGTGTGGGGCCCAAAACTGGACACAGTACTCCAGATGAGGCCTCACCAATGTCGAATAGAGGGGAATGATCACGTCCCTCGATCTGCTGGCAATGCCCCTACTTATACAGCCCAAAATGCCATTAGCCTTCTTGGCAACAAGGGCACACTGTTGACTCATATCCAGCTTCTCATCCACTGTAACCCTTAGGTCCTTTTCTGCAGAACTGCTTCCTAGCCATTCAGTCCCTAGTCTGTAACAGTGAATGGGATTCTTCCGTCTTAAGTGCAGGACTCTGCACTTGTCCTTGTTGAACCTCATCAGGTTTCTTTTGGCCCAATCCTCTAATTTGTCTAGGTCCCTCTGTATCCTATCCCTACTCTCCAGCGTATCTACCACTCCTCCCAGTTTAGTGTCATCTGCAAACTTGCTGAGAGTGCAGTCCACGCCATCCTCCAGATCATTAATGAAGATATTGAACAAAACTGGCCCTAGGACTGACCCTTGGGGCACTCCACTTGAAACCGTCTCCCAACTAGACATGGAGCTGTTGATCACTACCCGTTGAGCCCGACTATTTAGCCAGCTTTCTATCCACCTTATAGTCCATTCATCCAGCCCATACTTCTTTAACTTGCTGGCAAGAATACTGTGGGAGACTGTATCAAAAGCTTTGCTAAAGTCAAGGAATAACACATCCATTGCTTTCCCCTCATCCACAGAGCCAGTTATCTCCTCATAGAAGGCAATTAGGTTAGTCAGGCATGACTTGCCCTTGATGAATCCATGCTGACTGTTCCTGATTACTTTCCTCTCCTCTAAGTGCTTCAGAATTGATTCCTTGAGGACCTGCTCCATGAAGGGGCAGTCAGAAGGGGCTATAAAGTGACAAGCAAATGTAGCAATTCTGATGCATGAAAGTGGTGGCAAGTGAAAGTCAGCTCAGCGGCTTATTACAGAGCCTGTGTGTTTAGCATCACAGACAACATCACTAGTCTCTATCAATCTAGTCTGTAACTAATACTGGAGGAGAAAGTTGTTGCCAAAGATCACATTGCGGGTACTGATTAGAGAGCGGGCTGGGTATAGCAAAGACAATTTGTGGCAGTGTGATGGGGGCTCAGAGGACTGGGCAGCCTAGTGGTTAGCGCGCCTGGCTTCTGCCCCTTCCCCCTCTCCCCGATAGGATTGCCTGTTCTTGATCGTAAGCCAGGAATCTCCAGCTTTCCACCCGCATCCGGGCCTTGTCTCTTAAGAAGGTGTGATAGGGAGACTCAGGTCCTCTTCCTCCACCTGGGTCCTGGCCCAGGTGGGAAGCAACACCGGCAGGGTCTTCCCTGTAGCAAGTCCCAGTTCACTTCCCTGGGCTACTTCCTACCCATAGGTCCCTTCAGTTTGGGGCATGGCTGCCATAGTCCAACCATTCGCTCAGCAAACAAAGAGTCCAAATGAGCAGAGCCCTGCAGGTCCTCAAAGGGGAGGATGGTTGGAGACGGCCCTGCCTGTGAGCCTTACTCACTCTGTGGTCCCCTCCCACGCTCAGCCTTCTGTCTGGCTTCCTGGAGAAGGGTTCCTCTCTCCTGCAGCCTGTCTACCACCTTTGCCTGCGTTTCTGAGCTCCCGTCTAACTCGCTCCTCCAGTTGGAGCGTGCTCGGCAGGCCCGGAGGGGTGGGGCTATCTGGGCCCAGTCTTCTCTCTTAACCCCTTCGGGTCCTTCACAGCTATTTCTCCTGCCAATGGTTCCTTCAGTCCTCTAAATTCTTGTGCACACCGCTAGTTTCCTTCCCCAGCTCTGTGAAGCTTGAACACTTGCACCTTCCACCCACAGAATTTGGTCCAATACAATTTGGTCCTCGCTCACCTTGTCTGTCTCATATCCTGGAACCAGCATGGCTACTGCAACACTGCAAA
The DNA here is from genome assembly GCF_028017835.1 of Emys orbicularis. Classification (NCBI taxonomy): domain Eukaryota; kingdom Metazoa; phylum Chordata; order Testudines; family Emydidae; genus Emys; species Emys orbicularis. The sequence goes on along the minus strand of NC_088686.1, from coordinate 5,227,743 downwards.
TGATTGTACAACGGACATGCAACAGTTGTATTATGTTTTGGTTGTGTACAATAGCGCCTAGGCCCGAAAGGAACCAGCCAAGCTCAGAACCCCGTTGTGCTGGGCAGTGTGTGAACACTACCCACTCGACCAGGCTGCCTCTTAGAACAAAATCCTAAGCACCATTAGTGTGAGTGCCGCTGCCACCCCCTCTCCCCCGAGGCCAGGAGTGCTGCCAGCTTTTTTGCCGCCATAGGCGGCAGAAGGTCCCGCCCCCGAAATGCTGCCCCCAACAGAGGCGGCAGAAGGTCCCGCCCCCGAAATGCCGCCCCCAACAGAGGCAGCGCAAGGTCCCGCCCCCGAAATACCGACGACGACCGGGGTGCCTGAAGATCCGGCCGCCGCGGTTGCCGCCCCCCAAATGTTAGCGCCCTAGGCGACCGCCTCGGTCGCCTAATGGGTTGTGCCGGCCCTGCCCAAGGCTGACAATGTAAAGACGTACTAACGCCGTACAGACTGGACAGAGAGCTCTGAGAGCTGTGGGGAGGGCAGCAGTGAGCAAAAGGTGTGAGAAGGTCAGTTGGGTTTCTAGCATCATAGCACTTGGCATGTGCTGAAAATAGGCAGTGCTGCTCTTGGCTAATGTAAGTGTGTGCAGGTCAATAGCCCTAAATCTGCTTGCCAGAATATGGCAGCGGTGCCGGCATGCTTGTGGCTTTAACTTAAAGGCAGCCGTTCTGCAGCCCTGGCTCCCTTTCAGCAGCATTTTCGCATTTGAGCAGTCCCATTAAAAGCACTGTCTCGACATTTATTTTACCCCTCACCCGAGTAAGGGCTGCTGCAGAATCAAACCCGACTGTTCTGCAGCAAACTCGATGGGCTATCCTGACCAAGAGAGGCCTCTGAAAAACGGCAATTTGCCGATTAGCCTAGGAGACACTGGACCCATATTCTGTGCTGGCTTGCAGTCGATCCACGCCCATTGGGCTTCACATCAGATGGGGCCCCACAAAAGGCCACACAGTGCTCTTATAAATCATTTGTGTGCATCTTTCAACCCCCCCGGAGCCCCTACATGATGCACATTCCTAATTGTCAGTGTGCTTTTCCCCCCGGGAGGCAAGGATCTTCGTTTCCAAGGGCAGGGAGCAGAAAGAGTGCCAATTAGATCAGTCAGTCAAGAGGCACTTTCCAGGATGCGGCCACTTAAAGGTTGCAGGGTGTTATGAGCTGTCTTTTCTAATGAGATCTGATCCTTGTGCCACTCAGGAGCTCTCTACTAATAGCCAGCAGTGAGTAGCCCGGCATAGGTGCAGGTTTGTGGGATCTGGGGCCTGCATCTGCTGCACCGTCCCCACCTTTTGGCACAGAGGGGGGCAGAGAGTATGTCAGGAAGGTGTGTGGGGGGGACAGGGTAGAGGAGCTCTGTTATTCTGTGTTTATCCCCTACTGGCTTGTAGGGGAGGGTCCGCTAAGGATTAGTAATTAAGGAGCCGGAACAAGATCCCTGGTCTTCAGGATCCTTCCCCTTCTCTGGCTCTCAGCACTGCTGCATTTCTCAGGGTTCTTTGATGGACCTGGCTTCTTGTCCTGGCAGACACCACCCCGCCCCCCCAAAATGAGGGGCAGCTCCAGGCACCAGCGCAGCAAGTGCATGCCTGGGGCGGCAAGCTGCGGGGGGCGGTGTGCCGGTCACCGTGAGGGCGGCAGTCAGGCTACTTCCGGCGGCATGCTGCGGGAGGTCCGCCGGTCCCGCGGCTTCGGCGGCAATTCGGAGGCAGGTATGCCGAAGGCGCGGGACCGGCGGACCTCCCGCAAGCATGCTGCCAAATCAGCGGGACCGTGGACCTCCCGCAGGCGTGCCGCCAAAGCCTGCCTCACTGCTGTGCTTGGGGCAGCAAAATACATAGAGCTGCCCCTGCCCACAATGCCCCTGGGAATGACCCCTTCTGGCTGCAATGCTCTGCCCCTTCTCTGTGTCCCAGATCCACTTCCGCTTAGGTTCATTGCTTTGAAGTCACTGTCTCGCGCCTGCTTTTTCCTGTTCCGTTTTCACCAACTTAAAATAGTTCCTTTTATTGGCAGAGCCACCCAATAGTCATGGCTTCATCTCATCGCCCACATAAGCGTCTCCCTTCCCGAGGCCTGCCTGTCTAGTGTCCCAGATCAGCCCGGACCAGGCTCTGGCTAGCTAAGGGTGCTTGCTGGAATGTGTCAACCCTGCAGCCGTCTCAGCCTGCGTGTAAAGACACAGGGTTCATTAATTCTATTCTGTGTCAAACATGAATCGACAGATCATAGTAAAATGCATGACTTACCGCTTAATCTACAGAGCCAGGGAAGGGGACTTTAAATACAGGTGCTCAGATATAATAATATGCATTGAGACGTGCGTGAGTTCCTTAAAAAACGGCATGGTTCCTTTGAAAGCATTAGGGAAGATACATAATATGTATCCGTAAGTCCACATGGCTCTTGGATTGCTACAATGATAGCAAACATCTGTAGGGCACTTGAAAGGGTTAAATAGGTAATGAGGCCATTTTAAATATTGAAATTCTGTGCTTCAGATAATTTTTTGGCGTTAATATGATGAATTAAAAATAGATGGAAATTTTGATGTTAATCTACAAAGCTTCCTCGGTGCCATAGATTCATTTGAAAATATATCGGTGTGGATTAATCACATCAGCCTAGTTAGATTGCAGGGATCATGACTAAAATATAACGTGGAGGTTGGATTCCAACAGCTTCAAGAAAAAGAGCACTTTGGGTACGTGTTTCCTAGCTGTAGGCAGTGTGGTGTGGATGATTTAGTTGGGGATTGGTCCTGCTTTGAGCAGTGGGTGGGACTAGAACCTCCTGAGGTCCTGATATTCGATGATTCTATGATACGCAGGGCTGAGAGCCCCTCACTACCACCTGCCCATCGTAGCATGAGGGAGCCTTGTCTGTGCCTGCCAGGGGTAGGCTCCCCATCTCCACCGGCCACAGACACGCCCCAACTCCACGGGCAGCACATGCCCTCCCCGCTAGGTATGAGCAGGGCCCTCTCTCTCTAGACTAGCAGTAGGCACGCTCCAACATCTGAGCATCTCCTTGGAATATCCGGCCCCTCCTCTGCTGGACACTGGCAGTATTTACAGATTTGCTGCTGCCAAAGAAGCAGTGCACCCCAGCTTACCAGTTACCCCTCAGATCACTGCTTCTCTTCACGCACAGCACTTCGGTATGTTTACAGGGAAAGCAAGTAAAGTTTATTTAACAAAGCCCAGAGATTCCAGTGTTGGCAAGCAGACATTTTGGAAACAAACGGTTACATATCCAATAAAATCATAACACGCATTCCAGAGCCTAGACTTAATTAACGAGAGCCTCTTATGTCTGATGAAGTATTGCTCACCAGTACTTTCGCACTAGGCAGGCTGTAATCCCTTTCCCATGATACAAGATATGCTGTCAGCTTGTCTCTTACGTGAAGGATCCAGGGTGTTCCCTGCTGTACCCTCACAGTCCATTGTCTTTGCTCAAAACAAGATCCCTTCCTGCTATTGATTTCTTCCTGTAAAAGTCCTGTCTTGTAGATTTTGCAACTTTTCTACTGCTGTGAGGCTCAGTATGCAAACAGGTCTCCATTGTGAGACATACAATGCCCCGTGCACACATGACCAAACAGGGGGGATAAGCGTCTGCTTGAAAGGAACCTGCTTAAGACATATCACTTCCTGATCACCTGCTTTAACTCCAAGGCTTTGAGAACATAATTTCCAGTATAGATACATCACTCCTTAAATATTATCCATGCATACATTTTGGAATGATTATGATGACTACTAGGCTAGTGGCTTTTGATAGAGACCTTACATGACACCCTTTGGTAAATTTAGTGCGCATCTATATGACCCAGGGGATCCCTGTAAACTCTGTTCCCCTCTGCCTACTGCTAGCTGGCATCAAAAGGTTCCTGGGTCACACAGAGTTAAACTGAATCATAGTTTAAGCTGGCACTTTATCCTCTGTGGTAGGAATCAAATTGGAAAGGTTTCCTTCGCTTCTAATCTCTCCATTAAGAAGCATTCTATTTTGTCTAACTTATATTGTCTCCGTTCATCCCATACAACATTACAGAATTATTTCATTTGAAAAAAATAAATATTTCTCTTCACGAGCCATGGTGTTCTCCAGGAATATGGTGACAGTGCATGAAAATGCTCTGCAGGTGTCCGAAATCCCCAGATAAGAAATGTAGCCAGTATAATAGAACTGAATGCTGAGGCTGGGGATGGTATTAACTGTGTAGTAGAAAAATAAAGCGACTAATTATAGATACTTACACTAAGTTTAACATGATATGCTAGTGGAACCTATTAGTACTGCTGTATTTTAGGGATCATCGTTGTTTTCCATACAAGACACATTTTATCGGGTTTATAAAGCAGTCATAAAAAGGTCCTTCCCGCCATTTGAGAGCTGGCCTACAGATTCTCATTTTGGGGATATTGTGTTTAAATCATGATACATTTCCGATTGGTTCCTCCATCTTTAAGTTAAAGAAGGAGCAAAGACACAATTGGGAAATCGTTGGAATTTTTAACCTTTAATCTTTGTTTTCCCCACTTCTGCAATTCAAAACCAGCTTTGATTTAATCGGAATTTTTACAGTGAATGATTTTTAAAAATATCTGCCAGCATGGTCTGTTGTTTATGGTTTATGGTTTGGATTTTAGCTAATATAGAGCCTGATCCTGCAAATGGATCCATGCAACTAGATTCTGGTGCCACAATGAAGTACCACTGAAGTCAAAGGGGCTCTGCTTGGGCAAATGGCTGAGCCCACATGGATCTGGACTGGGTCCACACTGGGCATGAGATGTATATTAGGTCATGACTTATAGTCCCATACCTTATTTTTTATTTATAATTTTTATTAATGTTTCCAAATACAACAAATGCACCAAAATACCAGATTCATCATAATACACAAAGTAAACAAAGAGGGTTAGGATACAGGGAGGGGAGGAGAAACGACATCTCTCTCTTCAGGGTCTACGTTAATCATAGACCTCTAAAAAGTCAGCCCAAATTGCTTTGAATTTATTGGGCATTCCCTTTCTGTGGAATGTCAGTCATGTGTTAGCTGTCAGGTTGACTGTATCACCAGCCCAGGCATCAATATTTGGTGGGCCTCAGCTTTTCTATATTTGCAGAATCATTTTTTTAGCATCCAAAGCTGCACGTTGGGACCACGCTGCCTTGTTACCAAGTAGTCCCCAGGTATCAGGAATATGTGCAAGAATGAAACTTAAGGGGGGGGGGGGGGGTCCCAAATTAGCATCCAAAATAAATTGGTCCTTTGACCCACCTCACACGAGAAATTCTTGATCTGGGGGCTAACATATGAGCTAAAACATATGAGCTAATACAGCACTAATAGAGTCACATTTCCAACAGTGGTCAGCATTTATGAGGCCCATTACCATTAGCCAGCATATTTGAAAAAGTGTCTTTTGGTGAATAAGCCACAGTCTCAGGTCTATCGTTGTTTTTTTAACATTAGATAGACTTGTACTCCATTGGGTTGGAGATAGTTGTGTATCCAAATCTCTGCTCCAAGCCAATCTCAAATTATCAATCTTTGGCAGGGTTTTTTGGGCCAGAAAATCATAAAAGGGATACCACTGGCCCCGTAAATCCAGGAAGTCTCCTCCACAATAATAAAACCTTCTTGAGGTTCTGGGGTACCCAATGCATCTGGCCCAAATGTATTCATAAGTAATGCTTTAACTGGAGATATTTCCATGCTCCAGAGCAGGGTAAGCCAAACTGCTGAAGATCTACAGATGGTTTAAATTTAGCATTGTTAGCTAGCTGTGACACAGTCATCATTCCTCTGTCCATCCAATCCATCCACGAACTTAGGATTGCTCTATAGTTCCATACTTTCAAGCAATCTCTTGCTTAAGGGTGACTGAATTTTTGTGCACCTTTGACTTGGCTGCGTAACCTACCCTCCAGCCCAAGGTGTGCATGTCAGAGTTGCACATCCTTGTGCATATGCAAACCTAGGTTCCCCTGTGTCAGGGCATTTGCACACCCCTTGGGAGTGTGATGAAGTGCACACAAGCTTAGGTGCAAACCTACTTGAAAATTTGGCCTATAACTGTATCTCTTTTTGGCAGTAAGAGAACATAAGAACATAAGAACATAAGAAAGGCCGTACTGGGTCAGACCAAAGGTCCATCTAGCCCAGTATCTGTCTACCGACAGTGGCCAATGCCAGGTGCCCCAGAGGGAGTGAACCTAACAGGCAATGATCAAGTGATCTCTCTCCTGCCATCCATCTCCATCCTCTGACGAACAGAGGCTAGGGACACCATTCTTACCCATCCTGGCTAATAGCCATTTATGGACTTAGCCACCATGAATTTATCCAGTCCCCTTTTAAACATTGTTATAGTCCTAGCCTTCACAACCTCCTCAGGTAAGGAGTTCCACAAGTTGACTGTGCGCTGCGTGAAGAAGAACTTCCTTTTATTTGTTTTAAACCTGCTGCCTATTAATTTCTTTTGGTGACCCCTAGTCACCAAAGAGGACCAAAATGCAAACAGAGACAAAAAGACATATTTTAAAAATTGAAAGTCAAATCCTACTGAGGATAGTGGAAAGGAACATAGACTCTGGCAAATCAAGTGTAAAAGTATAATTAGGCAGGACAAAAAGAATTTTAAAAACTAGCAGAAGACACAAAAACTAACAGCAATTTTTTGAAGTATATCAGAAGCAGGAAGCCTGCCAAAAAATCAGTGGGGCCTCTGGACAATTGAGGTGCTAAAGGAGCACTCAAGAAAAACAAGGCCATCATGGAGAAGCTAAATTAATTCTTTGCATTGGCCTTCACTGCAGAGGATGTGGGGGAGATTCCCACACCTGAGCCATTCTTTTTAGGTGACAGATCTGAGGAACTGTCCCAGATGGAGGTGTCAATAGAGGAGGTGTTTTTGGTCAATTGGTAAATTAAACAGAAATAAGTCACCAGGACAAGTTGGTATTCACCCAGGAGTTCTGAGGGAACTCAAGTATGAAATTGCAGAACTACTAGCTATGATATGTAATCTATCCCTTAAATCAGCCTCTGTACCAGATAACTGGTGGATAGCTAATGTAACACTGATTTTTTTAAAGAAATCTCCAGAGGCAATCCTGGCTATTAAGGCCAGTGAGCCTGATTTCAGTACCAGGCAAATTGCTTGAAACTATAGTAAAGAACAGAATTATCAGACACACAGATGATCATGATATGTTGGGAAAGAGTGAATGTGGCTTTTGTAAAGGGAAATCACGCCTTACCAATTGATTAGAATCCTTTGAGGGGGTCAGCAAACACCGACAAGGGGGATCCAGTGGATATAATGTACTTGGACTGTCAGAAAGCCTTTGACCAGGTCCCTCACCAAAGGCTCTTAAGTAAGCAGTCATGAGATAGGAGGGAGGGTCCTCTCAGGGATCACTAACTAGTTAAAAGACAGGAAACAAAGGGTAGGAATAAATGGACTGTTTTCACAATGGAGAGCGTTAAATAACCCTAGGGATCTGTACTGTGACCAATAATGTTCCACATATTCATAAATGACCAGGAAAAAGTGATAAAAGTGAGGTGGCAAAGTTTGCAGGTGCTACAAAATTACTCAATTTAGTTAGATCCCGAGTAGACTGTGAAGAGATACAAAAGGATTTCACAAAACTGGGTGACGGGGCAACAAAATGGCAGATGAAATTCAATGTTGATAAATGCAAAGTAATGCACATTAGAAAACATAATCCCAACTGTACATACAAAATGATGGGGTCTAAATTAGCCGTTATTACTAATGAAAGAGATCTCAGAGTCATTATGGATAGCTCTCTGAAAACATCTGCTCAATGTGGAGCGGCAGTCAAAAAAGCGAACAGAATGTTGGGAATCACTAGGAAAGGGATAGATAATAAGACAGAAAATATCATAATGCCACTATAGAAATCCATGAACACCTTGAATGCTGTGTCCAGCTCTGGTCACCCTATCTCAAAAAAGAGATGTCAGAATTGGAAAAGGTACAAAGAAGGGCAATGAAATGAATAGGCAGCAGGTTTAAAACAAACAAAAGGAAGTATTTCTTCACACAATGCACAGTCATCCTGTGGAACTTGTTGCCAGGAATACTGTAAAGGCCAAAAATATAAATGGGTTCAAAAATGATTACATAGGTTCCTGGAGAATAGGTTCATCAATGGCTATTAGCCAAGATGATCAGGGATGTAACCCCATGTTTTGGGTGTCCCTAAATCTCTGACTGCCAGAAGCAGGGACTGGACAACAGGTGATGGGTCACTTGAAAATTGCCCTGTGCTATTCATTCCCTCGAAGTGTCTGGCACTGGTCCCTGTCTGAAGACAGGATACTGGGCTAGAAGGACCATTGGTCTGACCCAGTGCGGCCGTTCTTATGCTTTTATGAACATACCTTTGATTCAGGTGTCATTGATCTAGCAGCATGTGATCTAGAAAGAGAAGACCTTTACCCTCTAAAGCAATATCTATCTAAGGCAATCACAGGCGTCAGTAGAGACCTAGTTTTCCTCTTAGGTTCAGAGAATATCAGCACCGGGTCACTGATCAGAATATGCTTCCATTCTATCTATGTATGGTCCCCTGCCAATTCAGTTTAGCTGATAAGCCCAGAGGGGCAGGGATAGCACATAGGGGCAGAAAGCACTCAGTATATTTACTGATTAGGGTGATAGGTAAATGTCTTATCATATGAACAATCATAAATTAATGATTGAATGCTGGATCTGCTGCCCCAGTTGGCACCTGTTGGCCCAGTTAGTTAATCAAGCCCACTGCGTGATGTACACCTTTTTATTAGTAGATATGGACGGATGTATTTCGCAGAGCCAGCCTTTCATTAATCTCCATCTGTACATCAGCAGTGGATAATTTGCTGCTCAAACATTGTTGCACTTATTTGAAACTTCCAGTTGTCCCTGTTTAGTAACACTCCTTTTTGCTTTAAATTCTTTGATGTGCGTTGACCAACCTAGCATTGTGTTCTGTCTTAGCGGAGTTCCTAATTCCATCCTCATAAACTTCCCCTTGCAAAATGTGCTGCCAGCTTTCAAAGCTAGGATCTTTAGTTTTATAAAATGTATCATATTTTAAAAATGTGGCTGCCTAAAGTTAGGCTTCTGCATTCATATTTAGTTCCCTTAAATATTTTTCAGAAGAGCTGGGTGTCCACAAATCCCAGGAAAGTTAATGAGTCTGTAGGTTCTCAGCATTTCTGAAAGTTGAGCCACTTGAGGTTATTAAATATGGTTTCAGGAACCTTTTTTTAGGCACTCAGTTATGCAAATATGTACCAAGGTTTTTATTTTTGCTGTTTGCTGTTTTGTAATGATTAATCCTTATCATCAGCAATGTTGATAGTATTAAAGACTTTTTATTAAATAGCTACCGAGGGCAGCTTGTCACTCCGTTTAAAGCTCTGCCTGTACTGGAAGTGAAGTCTGGAGCTCAGAAATGTAACAAACACTTGCTACTTCACTGAGTATTTCATGCTGATATTACTCCTTTCAGGCTGACATTCAGATCTAGATCTTTATCTAAACAATCCTAAACCAAAGCAAAGCTTTGAAAGCAGCTGTGGAGGCTTGCTGGCTGGCTCCATTTTGGCCAGCGACATTCCACTGGAAACCTTTCAAAAATGTTTTTAATATGCATTGCCTCTGTCTTCTGCAGCATTGTAGGGGTTTAGCATGTGTCCAGCTCCTGGGCAGAACTTTTTTCAAGGGGGCATCACATTTTAGTTAGTAGAGTTCCTCAATATTTTTAAATCATTGTGTCCAATACTCTTGAATTCTAAACAAAAAAAATAAACCCGTGTGTGTGTGTATGTGTATTCATGCGTGTGAATGCATGAATCAGGTTTTTTGAGTTAGAGCCTCAGCGGTTGCCAACTGGTGTAGTTTCACGGAAGTTGAGGGACTGAATAAATTGGGACTGTTTAGTCTAGAAAGGAGATGAATAAGAGGGGGGGATGGCAGAGTTGCATGTAAAATAGTGAATTGTCCAGAGAGAAGGCAAACCAGGTGCATATACAGATCAAAACGGAAAACAGTGAAGAAACCACATTAAGCAAACCTGTTTTGAGAATCTTCAGAAATTGTTCCCTTTGAGTTTTGAGTGAGGGTTTGAGCACAGGTTGGGGATATTTTACCCAAACGCTTAGCTGATCTCTAGTTTAAACTAAACTGTTTTAGAATCAGGGTTATAACTTGAAATTCTGAGACAGACTTTAACATGGAGTGGAGAGACTGAGGGAACTGGGTTTGTTTAGTCTGCAGAAGAGAAAAGTGAGGGGGGATTTGATAGCAGCCTTCAACTACCTGAAGGGGGGCTCCAAAGAGGATGGAGCTTGGCTGTTCTCAGTGGTGGCAGATGACAGAACAAGGAGCAATGGTATCAAGTTGCAGTGGGGGAGGTCTAGGTTGGATATTAGGAAAAACTTTTTCACTAGGAGGGTGGTGAAGCACTGGAATGGATTGCCTAGGGAGGTGGTGGAATCTCCATCCTTAGAGGTTTTTAAAGCTCGGCTTGACAAAGCCCTGGCTGGGATGATTTAGTTGGGGTTGGTCCTGCTTTGGGCAGGGGGTTGGACTAGATGACCTCCTGCGGTCTCTTCCAACCCTAATCTTCTATGATTCTATGGAGCATGTTAAATGTGGAACTATAATGAGAAATATTTTTTTTTTTACTTTTGATTTCCCTGTATTTTCTTTGAATATCAAATTTCCAGTGGGATTTTTTGACAGCCTTAAATAACTATCATGCTCTACATAGTAACTGACCTTTGGATGAAAGTGCAAACTTGACTGGCAGACATAACTTGGGGTAGTGTTTTCATGTGTCTTTGCTTTTAATTGTTCAACTGCCTGCTATGTTCTTTAGACCTCAAAGTGCTTGGATTTTTAAAGTGCCTTTCAGGTGAAAAGAAACCTATGTAAACATTGACGCGGTCCAAATGGTGTACTCTGGGAAAACATCTTTTAGCAACATAAGTAATAAAATCTATAGTAGAAGAATGAATTAGCTGCTTGCTGTCACTGGAATATGCTTCTTTTCAGATGACATTCCCGACTGGGACCTTGTTCAAGTTCTCTTCTGTGATGAGCATGTAATTACTTTAAGCTTGAAAACATGTTTTTTGAAAGTCTAATTTTTGAATGCTGATACATAATGTAGCTGAGAATAATATTGTAAATTGTATTTATTATTTCAAATGGAAAGTAATACTCAACCTTTCAGAGAGGTTTTTTGCTGCTGATGCCAAATGGAGGTAATCCTTATGCTGTTTTCTCTCCATAAACCAATATTACTGTTTGTTTTGCAGCTGTATTAGAGGCCCTAGCTGAGATAAGCACCCCGTTGTGCTAGGCGCTGTACCAGACGTATAGGATATAGGAACATGGGAATTACCATCAGACTTAAGGTCTGTCTCTGATAGGACCAGTACCAGCTGTTTCCGAGGAAAGTGCAAGAGCCCTGCAGTAAGATGATGTAGGATAATCTGTCCCCCGTGTTAGGTCTCGGTCTCGATTAGTTGAAGCCTGGAAACTTGAGGTTTAATATCCCTTCCATATCATTTTTGCCATGATTACTTCTAATAACGCTGCATATTCTTGTCAGTCATGTGAATGGCCAATCCATTTGATAACCTTGCTGAGTTCTTGGCCTCAGCACCTTCCAGTGGCAATGAGTTCCACAGTCCAATCACACAATGTGTGTAGTCAGAGACAGTCTCTGCCCCAGAGAGTTGAAAATCTAAATAGATAAGGCAGACCATTAAAGTAGTACTATCCCCTACTGAGGGGCTGAGAGAATAAAGGGTAGATTTTCAAATGTTTTTAGAAGCCCAAAGTTGCAGGTAGGTGCCCGGTGGGATTTTCAAAAGCAATGAAATCAATTAGAGTTTGGCACCTCGGCTTTTTGAAAACCCCACTAGGTGCCTATCTTCATCAAAACCCTTGGGAAAGCTGGCCCTGAGTGACTTGCCTAAGAATTGGAATTGACCCAGATCTCCTGAGACCCAGTCTAGTGCCTTCACCATGAGACCATTCTCCTCCCTACTTAAAAGCATTGCGTGTCCAACTCATGGACAAGAGTAATGGGATGGGGCTCTAGTCCTGTGAGGGGCTGAGCGCATAGGCACTCAACACCTAGCAAGACGTGCCCCCTCCTCTGGTGCTCCTTTGACTGCCAAATGGAGGAGCACTGTAGGAGAAGTAAGAGGGCCTTTCCTGTCTCCAGTGGAGAAGGGTCACTGAAGCCCCAGAGTATGTCACGGGTGTACAGTTGGCGGCTCTTTTTTCACATTACATTAAAAAAGAAACCAATGGAAATTAAATTGCACAAGCCAAAACTCCGAGTTCAGGGTGAAGCTGTGTTCTCAGCCCTCTCTGACACGTCCAGGGTGTCTCTAGAAAACAGGCTTTCTCCCACTCTCCTCGCTGTCGGTGTCTAGCAGTGAGAGCTTTTCCTCTGCCTGCCTCCATTCTCTGGGGAGCCCTCCCTGCCCCCAGTAATTCCCCGCAAGTCCATCTCTCTCTCTCTCGAAGCGGACAAGCAGAGCGCAGACCAGGGGCAGGCACTCCCTGCTTTTCACCCTGACACATGAAGAGCGCTCGCTCCCGTGACGAGAACCCCTCTCCCATTCTTGGCCGGGTGTGTCCGGCGGTGCGTGGATTCCTGCTGACTGGACTGACTGAGTGAGAGGAGCAGGTTGTGCTCCCCGGGGGTATGGCAAGCCTCATGCTGCCAGCAGTGCTTCAGGAATAGCAGGAGATGGGCAGGTTTGGAAGGTGGGGAAGGTAATTCCATATCCCGCCAAGCACCGTTGCTAATCAGCTTATCCCCAGGCCAGAACCTGGCAGCTCTGCGGTGGGGTTATATCCAACATACTGTATAATAGACCAAATTATGCCCTCCATTGCTCCACCGTAGAGCTAGCGTAACTCCATTCAGTTGCAGGTGCTGATTCACCACTGCGTTACCATACAGTGCTAGGTAGCGTTGGAGTCCGACAGACACGGAGAGCACTGGAGTGGCCTGTTGATGTCATTGTTGCTTTGCGTTCATCCCCCCATTTACATCACAGAGCAGAATTTGACCCGGGGGTGCTCCAGGATGGTCTCAATGAAGGCTAGACCTTTAGCACGACCTCCGAGTTTCTTGGCTGTCTTGACTGTAAAGCAGGCCTTTGAAGCTAGTATTCGAACAAGCTTCTGGATTTGGGTGGAATACATTCTAGCTGAGTCAGCCGTGTAGTGTTAGCAGAAGCCAATCACCGTCTTCAAATCAGGATTTCCATGTACGTGTTATTTTGAATGCTGGGATGAAAGGGTCGTATCACAGCATTTTTGTCCCATCAGTCACTCTGTGTCTCTCTGTCTGAAGCCCGGCAGGGGTCTCCTTTCATCTAAGGGATGATGAGGCCATTATGGTAACAGCAGCAGTCATTTGGGTTGACGTTGTCGAAGCTTTCATCTTGTGTTCTAAGTCGTGAAGCATCAGCTGCGGTGCTGCTGTTCCCGGTCTGCGACTGATGTGTAGAGAGAGTAGGGCAGAGGCAGTTCTTTGCACGGGTCCTTCTGGAGCTAACGTTCGCCTCGGCACGTAAAGGAGAATGGCGGTGGTCAAGCCACACCAATATTGACTGACACCCAACTGGTGCACTTCCAGCTCCAGGGATGAATTCTAGCAGGGCGCTGCATGGAGGTACCTGCCTGAAAAGCTGTGCTCAGCATTGTGGATTGGGAGGTGCTCACTCCGATTCTCGCTTCTGCCCCCAAAACATAAGACCAGCAGTGACAGGAGTAGAAGAGGTACAGAGTCAGGGCTTGTGATTCTCATGTATGTACATGGATGTCTCCTGACACAGCAGGACCCGAATGCTTGGCACTCTATGGACGTCCCAACTGGCTAGTAACCCCCTTTGTTCCTCATCTCCTGCTCTCCCCTGGACCTGCATGCAGGTCCCACTGCCCAGCCTCACTCTTCCCCACCCACCATGCATCTCTGCATTCTCACCTCCCTCTGCTGCCAGCTGCCCATCCCCTGTCCACTCAACCATGTGGCTTCCCCTTCTGTTATCTACTCCCTCCCTCCTTGCGCTTGTCTCCAGTGTCTCGTCTTCCCATAGGCATCACCACTCCCTCCCTCAACAGGCCCTCCATCTCCGTGACACTCTCCACTCTCGGATAAGCTCCAATAACCACCCTTAGCTTTAGTCAGCCCTTGATAATTTGGGAAAGTTGTAATCAACTGAAAACAGGGTCTTATAATGGAAAGTGTTGGGCAACCTGAACTCAGGAGGCTGCAGAAAGGAGCCATTCAGAGACTCCACCTGGTAGGAGCGGCAGCAGCCAAAGCAGGGACTGGTGCCCCTTTTAGCTGATCCCTTCCAAAATAACCCCCCGACCTCCCCAAATTGTGGAATTAACACCACATTCCCACCATCACATTCTTCATGCTGCTTGTGTGTCCTACCCCTTCCTCACCCTGTGTCTGTCTGGTCTGTTTAGACAATCTTGTCTCATTGTTTCTTGTACTTTCCACTCTGACTATAGCCACTTTTGTCACTTGTCTTAGATTTGAAGTGCTTTGGGAGAGGTACCATCTTTGTATAGTGCCTGGCACAGTGGGGTCCATTATTGGGGCTGGAGATGCTGCTGCTTGTGCTGCCTATAATACTGCCCTGGAAGGATTAGATTTTAATAGGGAAAATGTCGGTAAACATCGATTTCACTGTTCACATGCAAACCAACAAAAATATTTCCATTTCTGACCATCTAAATATGCAGTTAGGCAAAGTAAGGAAAAATGGTGCTTAAGAACTTAGAGTTTGATTTAAGGATATTGTCTTTGTAGATTTTGACATGTGATGTTGACAGTTTGTGCTTTAATGGGGATAAAACTTCCTATTTTTTGAATCTCAACATCTGCTGCCCTTCAATAATTATTGTCTGACCCTCCCAGGAGTTCCTACAACTGTGAAATTGTAAATTGATAAAAAGAGAAAAAAATATGAAAACCCATAATGTTGCACAGTGAAAATTTAAATTGGAAAAAAAAAAGCTTAAAAATAAATTGATATCTGTCAAAATTATTTAAAAAAATAAAAATCCAATTCTGCCAAGCCCAATTATGATGTTCCTTTAATATTTATGTAGTTAATTTCTCCAGATCAGAATAAAAAGCCCTCTTCTTTCGTAGATAGTAGCTTGTGATACCGAGGATCTGAGCAAGATGTTGCTTTCCAAGCATTTTGCACAGGATTCCTCCTGTGCAGTGCCATTGTTGGATGGAATTACCCTTCATAGCCCAGTAAGAGGGGTTTAGAAATCAGTGCGGCACTTCTGTGGGCGAGACTGCGCCCGTTGGCACAGCCCTGAGCAGGCACAGCTGCGTTGCCCCAGAGCAGATCAGGGGCTGACCTGTGACTGCCCTGCTCCAGAAGCAGGGGAATCTGCTTCTACTCTGTACTGCTGGAGCGGGTGAGCAAGCACATGACTTCACCCATGTGCCTGCTCCTTGCACCGGCCTCTCCCCACCCACCTGTTCCAGAAGGGGGTCAGCGGCCCTGCTCTCCTCCATGTGCCGTGAGCTGCGGGCCGTGTAGCTGTTCAGGAGAGTAAGGGGGTGCCGTGTGCCCCTTTGCTCCCCTGTGCAGATGCATCAAGCAATGGTCTTGCCCAGCATGAAACGTTTTGTTGTTTGTTAAATAACTGCCAGCCCAGATTCAGACATGGCGGGCCCGGGGTTTCAGCGGGTGTCTTGTAGAGGAAGGGTGCTGTTCGCTGGCAGGAGTTGGAGAATGGAGAAGGCTGCGCTTTCTGGGTTGAATAACAGGAATGCTATTAACGAATTCCCCTCAGCGCTGGCCTACACTAGAAAGCGAGGCTGAGCCAGCTATGTCACTGAGGGGTGTGAAAAGTTCGCCCCCGTAACAGACATAGTTAAGTCAGCCTAGGCCCCAGCGTAGACAGTGCTAAGAATTCTTCTGTCAACCTAGCTACTGCCTCTCGGGGAGGTGGACTCACTCCAGTGATAGAAGGATCCCTGTGCCGCTGGAGCATTTCTAGACATAGGCTCCGTATTTAAGATCCAGTGCTCTGGGCATCTCTCTCTTAAATTAATCCTTGCAAAAGAAACCATAGACACTGGGCTGCCTGTAAGTAGGTCTGCCTCGACCCCTGCCCTCCACAACGACTCTGGTGGGTTTGCAACATTCCCAAATCTGCACTTATGTGGGCAGTAAGTTCCAAAATCGAGGCCCCCTCTCAGGGTGTGTCTGCTCTGCAATCACAGGTGTAGGTGCACCTGAGCTACGTCCCACCTAGCTAGCTTGAATAACAATCATGCTGAAGCCCCTTGTGCACATACCAGGGTTCCAGGTGGGCTTGTACAGCCCATGTTGATGCAGCTTCCTGGCTATTGCTATTCAAGCTACTTAGATCAAAGGGTGTGTCTACCTGTGCTGCAGTCACACCTCTGGCAGCTATGTAGACATGCTCTCAGAGAGCACCCGGCCAGCAGCCCCTCTGGTTTATATCTAGCAGCTCTGCTGACCTCAGCTGGTGTGGTGTGCCAGATACAGAAATCACACTGTCAGCCTCCGAACAACATCTCTCTTAAACCTTTTTTCCAGCGTCTCCGTCAATTAAGCTCCTGGTGGACGACCCCATAGTGGTGAATCCCGGCGAGGCCATCACCTTGGTCTGTGTGACGACGGGAGGCGAGCCGGCGCCCACGCTTACCTGGGTGAGATCCATTGGAGCCCTTCCTGAAAAAACCGTGCTGAACGGCGGGACCTTGACGATACCGGCCATCACTTCGGAGGACGCCGGCACGTACAGTTGCATCGCAAATAATAACGTGGGGAACCCTGCAAAAAAGTCCACCAATATCATTGTAAGAGGTAAGTTGGGATCAGATGCTCCTTTGAGGGCTATCTCTCCTTCATTCCTCTTTGGCAGGGTGGCTGCCTGTAAATTTGTGTTCTACTGTGCCAAGCACGGTGTTGGCCAATTATAACAACATACGGAATAAATTAGTACTGGATCAATGCCATTTCAATGGAGCTTTAGGCACACCATGGCATGGGGGGCTCTGTAGTCCAGCCCTGAGGGCCTGCCAAGGGATAGCAGCTGGGGCCCCACTTTTCTGCCCCCTTGGAAAGGGAGGACAAGCAGCCAGAGGCCTCCAGTCCTGTTGGATGCTATCTGTGGGCAGGTTGGCTGGACCTTCTGCATTTTTCTCCAGCCACACTGGGGTGGTGTTGGCAGGAGCCCCCAAGAGAGCAGTTCTTGGAATTAACACCCCACTGAGATCCATGGGATAGTCACCCGCTAGCCTGTTGCTTCAGGCTTTCTGCAGATGTCACCAGGGTCACATGTTCATTCTTTTCTTCATGCCCACGAGGGTGGGAAGCTTACTACCTTGGGGGTTTACCTGAAAGCTGATATTTTGATGTGATAATGTCTGCAAGTGCTGGGGCCTGTTGTATTGGAATAAATGGGCGAACAGTGCTTATATAACTTAGTTACTGGCTAATATTAAACAGCGCCACACAAGGTTTGGGGTTTGGTCTATAGAAACTTTAGCTTGCTTAGTACTCTGGTAAACACGCCGTTTGCTTTTGTAGCTAAGTAGTTTTTCTCCCTAAAATCTTTAATTTAGGGTGCACCACAGGAGTGAGAGGCGAAATAGCTCATCCCCTCATTATTTTGTTATTACTTAGGCTTAGTTTTTGACACACCAGTTTTCATTTACTGATTTTTAATTTGCCACTTTTTTGGATTGCTAGGCACAATTTTACCACCGTTTTTGTGTTATTTTAGTAACTCTTTTTCTTTGGATGAATTTAGATTGAGGGGTTATAACTTTTTTTATTAATATTTGATGTTCTAGGCTACTATGACGTTTTATGAATTGACACTTACTTTCTAAAGGTGACTTTACAATTAGGGTAAATTTATAGCCCAGTTATTACAACGGGCCTGAGTCCATGGTACCTACAATTTAATCCAGATAAGGGGACAATGAAGAATATGTGCCCAATAATTACTCCTAGGAGAAAACTAAATCTGCATAGTCGTGTTGGCTTGCAGCGTGAGCCTGGGTTAACCACAGAGATATGGCTGATTAGTTTGAAGGAAGATTCCTATTGGCCGGTAGGTGGATTAATCTACCTGAACCAAATAGTTCAGTTGAAACTAATTTTCTATAATCTAAGCTGCCAATGGTACTGAAACATAAACTCCCACACACTGGGTGCTTTTAGTAATAACTTGTGATTCATCATACTGGGGAGAAACTGCTGTGTAAGGAGCAATGGCGTGATTATTTCATGAGAGCATGGCCTCTGTGTGCTCCTTAGTGCCCGACATGTTATACTTTCCAACAGGCCGCTGAAGTAGTATATTTTGTTAGGGAGGTCCGGGAGAGAGCATAGCACCAGGCATCTGTCGGAGTTTGTCAGGCTATTGAAATGGCGTTATTTGTAGCATAGTTCCATTGGAATCTTTTGACATTCGGCTTAAAGCTTTTATTGGCGGGAAGCAAAACTGCTGTGTTATTTCCAGAATCCAGCATCCACAGTCATCCGCTGTGATGTACAACTGGAATCAGACGGGGCAATGAGGATGTGCCTGGAACGCAGGTTTGGAATAAGCCAAAGGGAAGGAAAAGCTTTTCATGGAAAGAAATCTCGATCTTTTCATTGACCCCAAAAAGCAGCACTGGAGGCTCCAGAGCAAGAGCCCCTGGCTCCCCACAGAAACAAAGGTCATGAGTCATAAGATAATCATACTCTGCTCGGGCATTTTTATTGATGGGAGCCCAGGCCTGGGAAAATAGCATTAAAAACGTACATGGGTTTTGCTTTTCTAAAAAGCCGCCTGGTCCAGTTCAGTCCTAACTCAGTCAGGAGGGGGGAAGAAATCACCAGCACCCCAGCAAACGACAGATCAGGCACAGCCCCCCTCAAGGCACATAGATGAAGAGCACAAAGGGTTGCACTCGTAGCTGCAAGCCACACTCCTCAACGGGGGCTGTATAGGCACAGCAACTTGGTGGGAGGGTGCAGCTGTGGCCACCTTTCCTTGGAATGGGCCAACTTCTGCTGTTGCTTGTAGCCTTTCCTGCCTTTCCACCTCTAACCTAGGTGGTTGATCAAGGCCATTCGCTGTATGGCTGCACGAGAGATGGGGAGAATGCAAGAAGACCTGGGTGAGGGAAGCGGTGGCCAAATTACTAGATCAGCTTGGGCTGTGTGTGTGTGTGGGGGGGGGGGTGCGCTAAGGATTTAATTAGCTTGTTAACTGCAAGAGTAGAAAAGGAGTGCAGTAAGGAAGTGCAAGGGGAGGAGGAGAGAGAGAAAGGCCGGCAGGGCCAGCGTAAATGGGGAATCTCTGCCTGGACAGATGTCTTTCTTCTCTTAAGATTGTAAGACACAGTGAATAGAATTGCTGCACAGGACGGTAGGAGGGTGGTGGTTGTTAAAACACACAGAGTACACCATGGTGGTTACAAACTGGCGGTGTCAGAGCCATATGTGAGAGGACAGGAGTGGAGGGCTGCACCCTGTCACAAGGGGGGGCTTATCCAGGCACTGCCTTATCCGTGCTCATGGATAACGGAATGGTGGGGGGCTGATGCAGAGGTCTGGCTGTCTGGACAATGGAGGAGACCCTGCAATGGCTCGTAGAACAGGAGGAGATGCAGAAGACTCTGCAGGTCTCCCAGTAGTCCCACCACCTGGAGAAACAGTCCTTTATTTGAGAGCAAGCTCGCGTACAGCAGCAGCTACTCCAAGGTGCAGTGAGTCCTGCAGTGGGGAATGGCAGCCGGGCACAGGCAGTAGGGCCTCCGGGACCTGGGCTCTGCAGATGACCCGACTCATTCTTGGTCACTGTTGAAAGAGTAGCTGTGGCTGAAGGCTGAGAGAAGGGAACCTCGGCCCTACGGCTCGCACCCTACTTGTCAGGGGAAGCTCAGGCAGCCTACGTGGCTCTAAGTGACGAGCGAGCACTAGACTATGATGTGGTTCAGGCAGCCTTCCTAGAGCGGGGGTGGGGGCTTATCCACTGAAAAGTAGCCACAAAAGTTTTGGGCTGTTAGATGTTATGGCCCTGGGAGTTTGCCCAGAAACTGATGGACTGGGCCACTCGCTGGTTGAGGCCAGACACTCTCATTGGGTGAGATCATGGATGCAGTAATTTTAGAACAGTTCCATCAGGAGAACACCCAGGTATGGGTCAGGACGCATTAGTTGGTCATCCTAGATGCTGCGGTCAAACTCACAGAAGAATTGGTAGAGGCGGACATCCCCAGGAAAGAGGGTTGATAATTCCAGGGACCAGTCCGGGTGAGAATGGTTGGAGAACCCCTGGCTGGAAAGGTTGCAGAGAAGAGGGAAGAACCTAGGGGGAATCTGGCTGGGACTCGGAGTATTGTCTGTTATGAGTGTGGGCACCAAGTACACATAAAAAGAGACTGCCCCTAGATGGGATGTGGGTTTGCAGAGTACTGTGGTTGGGCAGAGCCTCTTGGGCATGGAAGGAAAAATAAATGAACTCCTGTTTCTGTGACGGTGGGGATGAGGTGTCAAAGGGGTCTAGCGGGCACTGCCTCAGCCTGTTCACTGGTCAAGAAGAAATTGGTGAAGCCCCACTGGAAGCTCTTGCAGCCTGATCGCATCCATAGGGATAAGAAACTCTGCCCTATGGCTGAGGGACCCTGGAGGTTCAGGGTAGTGGACACGTCCCACCCCATCATACTTGGCACAGACTGTGGCTAATTACTAGATGAGCCTGGGGTGGGGAGAGCTAAGGAGCTAATTAGCCTGTTACGTGCAAGAGTAGAAAAGGAGTGCAAGAGGAGGAGAAGAGAGGGAGAAAGGTCATCAGGGACAAGTTGAGTTAGAAATAGACTCTCCTGAGTGAGGAGTTCTTCTTTGAGTGCTTGTTCATGTCAGTTCCAATCAGGTGTGTGCGCACACATGTGCACCGTAGCCAGAAGATTTTCCCCCTAGCAGCATCTGTGGGGTTGGCCTGGGCACCCTCTGGAGTCGTGCCATCATGGTGCCCAATAAAGGGCCCTGCCAACCTGCCAACCCCTCAGTTCCTTCCTACCACCAGTGATGGTAGCTGGAACTTCTCCTTGCTCTGGCTTCAGTAAGCGGCTTAGCAGTACTTTTAGTTTTCGGTGTAGTTAGTTAGTTCTAGGTGGTTAGTATAGCATAGTTAGTTCACTTATAAATTTAAGGTTACGGGGTTCCCCCCGACCCCGTTTTTCTCCCCCCTTGTTTGTCACGGGGGCATGCCATGATCCCTGGGCTTCAAGACTTGCCAGGACTGCGTGAAGCACATTCCTAAAAGTGACCCCCACACCTCCTGTGTACGGTGTCTGGGCAAGGGTCACCAAAAAGACCGCTGCAAGATCTGTTGAGAATTCCGATCAAGAACTCCTAAAGAGAGGGACCAGCGGCTTAAAATCCTTCTCATGGAGGCAGCTCTCCGACCTCAGTTGGATCCGGGGGCCGGGGATCCCACTCCCAGTACGTCTCCTTTGGTGCGGAGCGCTCTGGTGCCCTCCTCGAGAGATCCGGTGGAGAAGAAAGACACTGCCAAGGAGGCTCGGCACCATCATGGAGCATCTTGGGGGCACTCCAGCCTTCGGCACCGCTCCCAATCGCTGGCGCAGAAGAAGATGACGACGGAAAGAGGCCAACCCCCCTTGGCAAGATCCAGGGACCAGCCATCAGTGAGTCCTCAGTCGGGCCAGACTGATTCTGATGATGAGTTTGTGGGGGTTGTTTGACGGCATGAAGTGGGGTTTCAGGAAAGATTTATTTTAGGTTGGGGTCCCCAATGAGTACGGGTTGTAGTTGTTTGATGATAGCCGATATAGGTTCCAGTGTGGGGTGGTAGGCGACAACTAGGGGTCTGCGGTCAGAGGGGATTTTATTTCTGTATTGAAGCAGGTTCTTTTGGAGTATTTGGGTGGCCCATTCCATGATGCGATCTACTTCTCTGGTGAGGAGTCCTTGTTTGGTGAAGACAGTTTTAAGTGTGCTAAGGTGTACATCCCAGACTTTCTCTTCGGAGCATATTCTTTGTTATCGGAGTGCCTGGCTCTAGATAACAGGTTTCTGGGTGTGTTTGGGGTTGTTACTGGATCTGTAAAGGTCAGTGTGGGGATCTGTGGGTTTCTTGTATATAGTTGTCCGCAGGGTTCCATTGTTGAAGATGATTGTGGTGTCCAGGAAGTTGATGTTCCATAGGGAGTTTAATGGATGTGTCACTGGGAGCTCTACTCACTGCTGGAGTGTCTCCTTTTGGCTGAGGCTGAGGATTAGCTCTGCTAGTCTAACACCCCTTTCTGCGGGGGCTCTCACTCTCTCCCAATGGCTCCCTCTTTGTGGCTCGGCCCTCTGGCCAGGTCACTTCAGTTTTCCTCTTCCAGGGGCAGGTTTGTGTAACAAAAAGTCTCTCTGTCCTGACCATCCCAGGCAGTCTTCCAATTCACTGGCCCCCACTGGTGCCACTTCCCCAGTGGCTGGTAAGGGAACCTGGCCCCTTCTCTGGGTTTCAGCCCAGGGACCCTACGACCATCAGCTAAAGCCTACACTGTCCCACATCTTGTTCCTGTTTCCCAGGACTGCTTCCTACACTGCCTGTATTAGGTTCATTTTCCACCCTCCTCTGGGTATGCCCTTCCCTCTGGGCCAAGCTCCCTGCTCTCCCTAGCTTCAGAGAGAGTGACTGCTGGCCTCCCTATAGCCCCTTTCTGCCCTCAGCTACCTGGCTTTGTACCAGCCGGGCCTTTTTCTGTCCAGGTGAGCTTCATCCTTTAATAAGTCCTCATTACTCCCTGGGTCCTCCTCCAGGTGCAGTTCAGGTGGTGTATTGGCCCACCTAGCCACTTTAACCCTTTTAGGGGCTGGTGTGGGATGAACACCCCATCATGGGATTGGTGGTGGCGGTTGAAGATGTGGTTGAAATTTGAGGGAGTTTAGTTAGTCTGTCCAGAGGATGAAAATATCATGGATGTCTCTCAGATATATCACTGGTTTCATAATTCATTTGTCCAGAAATTCTTCAAGGTGGCCCATGAAGAGCTTGGCCTACTGGGGAGCCATCCTAGTACCCAGGGCTGTTCCCATAGTTTGGACAAAGTGTTTGTTGTTGAATGACAAATTGTTATGGGTGAGAATGAACTGGATGAGTTTGGTGATATGTTTGGGGTGGATGTCGGAGTGTTGTCCACACAGCAGAGAAAACCAGGAAAGAAAGTGGCTGTGAAATCCTTAACAAATATCACATCTGCCACAATCTCTCCAACGCCGAGAGGACAGCTGTACAGTCCTTGAAATCCAACCACTAGATAGTGATCAAACCAGCAGACAAAGGGGGCACCATCATAGTCCTCAATATATTAACATGGCCAACCAACAGCTCTCCCACTCCATATACTATAAAGAACTCAAAGAAGGCCCCACACCACAATTTATCCAGGAAATTTAAGCATATCATCAATTCCTTCCCCAAAGAACTCCCAAGAGAAACTCTACAACCTCCTCTCCCATGAACCCACTGCTGGGACCTTCTACATGCTTCCCAAAATACACAAACAAGGGAACCCAGTCAGACCCATCATATCTGGCCCTGGCACCCTTCCTGAAGGAATATCAGGACTCCTACAAACTATCCTCAAATCACTTACCACACAAAGAACCAGCTACAACAACACTGTGTACTATATTATTTTATCAGTTTATTACCCGCACATTTTTATTTGCGGGCTTTTTTGTTTGTATAAAAGTTGAATGAATTTTCCCTCTCCATGCCATTATTAATTTGTTTACCCCTCTTTCCATCTGTGCATGCAACGGAATTATGCATTTCTGTTGAGAAGAGAATAGGCCAACGTGTCAATTACAGCTTTGATCACATTTAATTAGAATTTTCTTTGTGTGAGAATCATACAATTCATTTTGAAAGCCCTCTCGCTTGGTGGGTTTTTTTTTTGGGTCCCTATAAAGTTGTTACATCTGTACCACAAAAATAATATATTTTCTCCTTAGGGCTTGTCTTCACTACCGCTGCTGGTCGATTTAAGCTACACAATTTGAGTTAGTAGTGTAACTCAAGTCGACGTAGGTTAGGTCCACTTACCACAGGGTCCATACTACACTATGTCGACGGGAGACGCTCTTCCACTGACATTGCTTCTGCCTCTCATTGAGGTGGAGTACAGAAATCGATGGCAGAGTGCTCTGCCATCAATTGAGCATGTCTTCACTAGACCCGCTAAATCGATGCTGCTGCCTCGATTGCAGCAGCGCCGATTTATCTCCGTAGTGAACACAAGCCCTTAGTGTGTGTGTTCATAACTCCTTTTGAATCAATGGACGTTATACTGGGGATGCGATAGATCCTCACATACAGAACCTGCCGCAGGAGTTATCATGAAAATTGTACAATAAAGTACCATTCCTAAAAGATAGTATTTTCCTAGTCAAGCCTTAAGCTGACAAAGTCAGCTCCCTTTGTTTCCCTACTGCCAGGTTTTCATGTTAGTGCCATTCCCTTGCAGCAGTCAGATAATGTTAACAAAAATTTTGCTGAGATGATAAAGAGAAATTGGTTTGAGTACTGCAGTGTCATTCCTTAAGAGGCACAGATACCATGCAATATCTTTCATTCCCTCCTTTTTGCTCTGAACAAGAGCTCACTAGAGACAAATAAATGACTTGTTGAATTGTGTTTTTACTGTTGGAGCAGCTGCCTCTATAACAAATCCGTGTGCTGTTTACCTGGCAAGATCACCACTTATTGAGAAAGCTGGCGAAATACAGACATTTCTCCGAATACCGTTAATAACTCATTCCAATCTGCCTGATATCCCAGTATATGTCATTCCTTCCAGAGAATATTCTAATGGGGTCTGGGTCAACAAAATAATTCAGGTTTCATCAGGAGTGGCCAAAACCCAACTCTAATTATGTAAGTTTTCCTTCCAAGTATCTTTTATAGATTAATTAATGAGCTTTAGAAATGGTCCTCAGGCTACATTTGCAGAGTTGCATTAGGATGCTGGTGGGTGTTCTCAGTGGTAGCATTTTCCACTTCCTCCTCTCATAATCCCTGTGACTGAAGACCATTGATTTTTAAAATTAACCACTCATAAAACATTTCTAGATTAAACCCTGAAAAAGTGCATGCAGCTTAAGGAGCTTTGGACTCCTTCCGTTCACAGTCAGGAAATTTCTGGAAGGACAGAACTTAGCCACTTTTCTCACAGATGTAGACCTGTGGACTATCCTTGGATCACCTGATGATTACCTGTTCTGTTCATTCCCTCTGGTGCACCTGGCATTGGCTACTGTTGGAAGACAGGATACTGGGCTAGATGGACCTTTGGTCTGACCCAGTATGGCCATTCTCATGTTATCCTTAGTGCAGTATACACATGCAAGTGCCTTTTAACCCATAGAATTCTTGGGATGAGCATAGGCCTACCAAGGGAAGGAAATGTCAACTGAGCCCTGATCTCTCTGCTCCTCTACCCCCAGAGATGCCCCTTCCTCCCCTCCTTTGTAATAATCCTGTCTGCTGTCCTTGTCCCCGAATTCCCAGATTGAGGGAAGTGATTATTCCCATCTATTCAGCACTGGTGAGGCCACACCTGGAGTATTGCATCCAGTTTTAGTCCCCTCACTACAGAAGGGATGTGGACAAATTGGAGAGAGTCCAGAGGAGGGCAACAAAAATTATTAGGGGGCTGGACCACATGACTTATGACGAGAGGCTGAGGGAACTGGGGTTATTTAGTCTGCAGAAGAGAAGAGTGAGGGGGGATTTGATAGCAGCCTTCAACTATCTGAAGGGGGGTTCCAAAGAGGATGGATCTAGACTGTTCTCAGTGGTGGTCGATGACAGAACAAGGAGTAATGGTCTCAAGTTGCAGTGGGGGAGGTCTAGGCTGGATATTAGGAAACACTATTTCACTAGGAGGGTGATGAAGCACTGGAATGGGTTACCTAGGGAGGTGGTGGAATCTCCATCCTTAGAGGTTTTTAAGGTCAGGCTTGACAAAGCCCCGGTTGGGATGATTTAGTTGGTGTTGGTCCTGCTTTGAGCAGGGGATTGGACTAGATGACCTCCTGAGGTCTCTGCCAACCCTGATATTCTATGATTCCCCATGAAGGGCACCAGAGCAGTTCCACCCATTCTGCAGCCTTCTCCTCTGAGCTGCTTGCCACCTCACTGCGCAGAGCTGTGTGGTTTGCAGTCTAACTCCACCCTGCTCTGACCTCATTTGCCCTCTTAATGTGTATGGCTGCCTTTCTCCAGGATGACACAACGGTCAGGAACTGGCAACAAGTGCTAGTGGGATCTGGCACGAGAACTGGCCAGGAGAGGACGAGGGGAACCTTTCTCTTTCTACCTGGGACATGGCTGATCAGGACTGCTTCACCCTAAAGCCCTAACCTGGTCCCACCTCCCAGAACCATTCAGTTCCCCAAGCACGGCACTTCCTGCCTTCCCCATACCTCTAGGTAACTGAATAGTCTTTAAGGTGTCAAGTATCAGAGGGGTAGCCGTGTTAGTCTGAATCTGTAAAAAGCAACAGAGGGCCCCGTGGCACCTTTAAGACTAACAGAAGTATTGGAGCATAAGCTTTCGTGGGTGAATGCCCACTTCTTCAGATGCAAGTAATGGAAATTTCCAGAGGCAGGTATAAATCAGTATGGAGATAACGAGGTTAGTTCAATCAGGGAGGGTGAGGTGCTCTGCTAGCAGTTGAGGTGTGAACACCAAGGGAGGAGAAACTGCTTCTGTAGTTGGATAGCCATTCACAGTCTTTGTTTAATCCTGATCTGATGGTGTCAAATTTGCAAATGAACTGGAGCTCAGCAGTTTCTCTTTGGAGTCTGGTCCTGAAGTTTTTTGGCTGTAAGATGGCTACCTTTACATCTGCTATTGTGTGGCCAGGGAGGTTGAAGTGTTCTCCTACAGGTTTCAAGTATCAGAGTGGTAGCCGTGTTATTCTGAATCTGTAAAAAGCAACAGAGGGTCCTGTGGCACCTTTAAGACTAACAGAAGTATTGGGAGCATGTTCTTACCCATGAAAGCTTCTCACTTCTTCAGATACAAGAAGTGATGTCTTGCATCTGAAGAAGTGAGGTTCTTACCCATGAAAGCTTATGCTCCCAATACTTCTGTTAGTCTTAAAGGTGCCACAGGACCCTCTGTTGCTCCTACAGGTTTGTGTGTATTGCCATTCCTGATATCTGACTTGTGTCCATTTATCCTCTTAAATCACCTACAATTTAGTGCTCTGAGTTATCAAGAGTCCTGTAGTTGCTGAGATGCTATTAGCATGTGTTCTCTGGAGCTCTGTGCACTTGGACCTGGATCTGCCCCTGCTAAACAGGACTGTTTGGTTTTCCCTTCAGGCTAGATGTGAAGTTTTCTGCAGGGCTGCACTGTCTGAGATGAGACTTAACCAGGTTACACCAAACCTGTGTCACTGTCAACGCCGTCGCTGGCATGCATGTGTGCGCACACGCGTGTGAGATGCATGCCAGATATAACAAGCCTCTATCACGTGTTGGTATATTGCTTCCAATCCTTCATCCTCCTTTGTCTGCATTGGCTTTTATGTCGGCTTTAGATTGGGGCACAAATCTTGCTTTCTGATTTGTCTCCGAAGTGCTGTAAAAACAAAAAAAACAAAACAAAAATAAAACATAGGAAGATGTGTGTGAGTGAGGAGGGAGGGGGAATTCAGTTCCCAGCTCTGCCACGGTCTTTCTGTGTGTGAACCTGGGCAAGTCACATAGTCGCTCTGTGCCTCAGTTTCCCCCCTCTAAAATGGGGAAATAGCACTGCCCTACCTCACAGGGTGTTGTGAGGATAAACACAATAAAGGTTGCTAGATATTCTGATATTACAGTGATAGAGGCCATATAAGTTCCATAGATAGGTAAGGATTCAAGGCTTGATTTTCAAACTAATTAGGAATTTTCCTTACTTCCATTTTGGGAAGTCCCAGCTTGAGATGCCTCAAAGGGGCCTGATTCTGAGAGCTCAGGTGCTCAGCGCTTCTGAAAATCAGGCCTCTTTAAGGTGTCTCAACTTGGGCACCCAAAATCCCTGGTGACTTTTGAAAATCTTGCCCTGGGGGTACAAGTCCTCCAAAGGGATTTCCAGAGACAAAGAGAAAAGTCTCTTCCCTGGTTCTTCATTACTCGTCTGTGAAGAGTGAAAGGTTTTTGGTGATACAAACCTTGAAGATTATTCCATTCACCATTAGGGCAAAAATGCAAGGTAGCATTCCTGAAGGACATGTGGGCATGGTATTATGCAAAAGGAAGAGCCAGAGGAATCCTTTACCGGGCTGGCATGATCACACAGATTGGTGATATGGTCTGGAAGTGTCTCAAATGTAGTGCTCGCACCAGCCCAGATAATCACTACATCCTTTTGCAAGTATTAGAATGATCAGGAGAAAATGGGTCAAATAGCATCTTTTACTTTAAAGGCAAAGAGAGTTTTGTGGCCGCTCTGTTTAAGTGACTTTTGAGTCTTTCCTGTGTGAATCTGTTTCACAAAACCTGCAATCCGTTTTTTTCCAAGAAGTGGAATTCCCAATTGACTGTGTTCAAAAACTGACCCATGCTTTAATGAGCACACAAGCGTTTGCCAAGCATTAGGATTTTGAGCTATATACATCACATCCAAAGTGCCCAAGGTTAAACGGGATAGCAGAACAAACTGTTCAGACTGTCAAAAATACACTCAAGAAAACACAGGTGGATAGCTAGCATTATTGGAATCACATGCCCTGTTACTAAGGAGTGGATGGCTTAAAATGAGTTTTGCTGCTGTAATTTACTTAAACCAAATAATAATCAATGGTTATCCACTCCCAGTATCTGGCAGTCAGAGGTTTAGGGACACCCAGAGCCTGGGGTGGCATCCCAGACCATCTTGGCTAATAGCCATTGATGAACCTGTCCTCCAGGAACTTATCTAGTTCTTTTTTTGAACCTAGTTACAATTTTGGCCTTCACAACATCCCCTGCTGCCTTTTAATTTCACGGGGTGATCCCTCGTTCTTCTATTGTGTGAAGGAGTAAATAATACAACTTTATTCGCTTTCTCCACACCTGCCATGATTTTATAGACGTCTGTCATATCTCCACTTTTCCAAGCTGAACAGTCCCAGTCGTTTTAATCTCTCCTCATACAGAAGCTGTTCCATACCCCTAATCTTTTCTGTTGCCCATCTCTGTACCTTTTCCAATTCCAATGTATCTTTTTGGAGATGGGGAGACCAGAACTGCATGAAGTATTCAAAGCATACCATGTATTTATATAGTGGCATTATGATATTTGCTGTCTTATTATCTAACCCTTTCCTAATGGTTCCTAACATTCGGTTAGCTTTTTGGCTGCTACTGCACATTGAGCAAATGTTTTCAGAGAACTGTCCACAAAGACTCTAGGATCTCTTTCGTGAGTGGTAACTGCTAATTTAGACCTCATCATTGTGTATGTATAGTGGGGATAATATTTTCAATGTGCATTACTTTGCATATTTCACCATTGAATTTCATCTCCCACTTTGTTGCCCAGTCACACAGTTTGGTCAGATCCCTTTGTAACTCTTCGTAGTCTGCTTTAGATTTAACTATCTTGAGTAGTTTTGTATCATCTGCGAACGTAGCCACTTCACTTTTTACCCCTTTTTCCAGATCATTTATGAATATGCTGAACAGCACCAATCCCAGTACAGATTCTTAGGGGTCCCTGCTATTTACCCCCACAACTTTACATTGGCTATCCACCAGTTATCTGAGACAGAGGATGATTTAAGCAATAAGTTACGTACCACTGTTATTAGTTCTGCAGTTTCACATCTGAGTTCCTTCAGAACTCTTGGGTGAATACCATCTGGTCCTGGTGACTTATTACTGTTTAGTTTATCAATTTGTTCAAAAACCTCCTCTACTGACACCTCAGTCTGGGACAGTTCCTCAGATTTATCACCTAAAAAAATGGCTCAGGTGTGGGAATCTCCCTCACATCCTCTGCAATGAAGATGGATGCAAAGAATTCATTTAGCTTCTCCGCAATGGCCTTGTCTTCTTTGAGCGCTCCTTAAGCACTCAATCATCCAGTAGCCCCACTGGTTGGTCAGCAGGCTTCCTGCTTCTGATGTACTTTAAATAAAAACTCTGTTAGTTTTTGTGTCTTTTGCTAGATGCTCTTCAAATTTTGTCTTGCCTAATTATATTTTTACACTTTATTTAAGAGTTTATGCTCCTTTCGATTTTCCTCAGTAGGATTTGACTTCCAATTTTTAAAAGATATCTTTTTGACTCTAATCACCTCTTTCACTTTGTTGTTTAGCCGTGGTAGCATTTTTTTCATCCTCTTACTTTTTTTCTTTCTTTAACATTTGTGGCATACATTGAATTTGAGCCTCTATCACAGTGGTTTTTAAAAAAAGATTCCATGCAGCTTGCAGGCATTTCACTCCTGTGACTGTAACTTTTAATTTCCATTTAATTAGCTTCCTCATTTTTGTGTAGTTCCCCTTTTTGAAGTTAAATGCTACAGTGGTGGCCTTTTTTTATATTCCCCCCCCTACAAAGGTGTTAAATTTGATTATATTATGATCACTATTACTAAGCAGTTCAGCTATTTCACCTCTTGGACCAGATCCTGTGCTCCACTTAGGACTAAATCAAGAATTGCCTCTCTCATTGTGGGTTCCAGGATTAGCTGCTCCAAGAAGCAGTCATTAATAATGTCTAGAAATTTTATCTCAGCATCCCGTCCTGAGGTGTCGTACCCAGGCAATGTGAGGATAGCTGAAATCCCCCGTTTTGACTGAGTTTTCTATTTCTCTAGCCTCTCTAATCTCCCTGAATATTTCACAGTCACTATCACCATCCTAGTCAGGTGGTTAGCAGTATATTCCCACTGCTGTATTCAAGCACGGAATTTCTATCCATAGAGATCCTATGGTACACTTCGATTCATTTAAGATTTTTACTCTGTGCTTTCTTTCACATATAGTGCGAAACACTCCCCCCCCCCCCCCCCCCCCGCACGACCTATTCTCATTCCTATACAATTTGTACCTTGGTATTACCATGTCCCCTTGATTAATTCCACCAAGTTTCTGAGATGGCGATTCTATCAATATCCTCATTTAATACCAGGCTCTCAAGTTCACCCATCTTAGTATTTAGACTTCTTGCATTTGTATACAAGCCCCTGTTCAAGGCAAAGATTGGGTCTGGGTTTAAAAAGCCATAGCAATATTAATTATCTAGCACCAGCATCCCAGAGCAGCTAGTTGTCTTCTTTCACAGAGACTGTTATGTGCTGCCAGTCTGAAAAGTGATGTGGCAGCCCTGACATACATAGTCATTGGCTGGCATCACTTTTAATGCTGAATGCGGGTTGTTAAACTATGCACTTTAGCAGTCTCCCTTTACAATGCTGTGATTTTCTGGGGAGCTGGCAGAGGGATCCTTTTGCTTTTTCCTCTTTCTGCGGTCTGTGAAGGTCTCAGCTTCAGCCTGATTTCATGGCTGTGGAAAGCTCAAGTCCAGGGCAAAGAGCCATACTCATAACAGGCGTATCTACCCAGAACAGACACACAGGCCACCATCCACTCCCTAAGGGACAAATGAGCAGAACCTCACACCTTGATTCTGCAGAAAGGTGCAGACCGTCTGTAACTCCCCTGAGCGCAGTAGGGTTTGAGGGTGCTCAGCACCTGGTAGGAATGAGACCCTACTGGCTTATTTTGCGTGTGTGGGGGAATGAAGTGGGGACCATGACTGTAGCAAGCATCACACAGTTTTTCAGTCTCCAGCATCTATGGTCTCCTTCGGGCTGGCTGGAAAACCTTCCGGAATTCTAGTTTGCAAAAAAAAAAAAAAAAAAAAAGAGATTTCAAAATTTGTGTTTGTTCTGATGTGGAATAAAAATGAGACTTTTAAACATTTGCTGTGGGAAAAAAACACACGAGGGACCCTGCGGGAATAGAGCAGTGGTCAAGGTACGCACCTAGGTTCAGCTCCCTGCTGTGCCCGATTCAGAGCTTGGATCTCCCACATCCCAAGTGAGTGTGTAACCACTGGGCTAGTCTGGGGCGGGTTAGTCACTCTCTGTTCCTCAGAAATTCCATCCTGGACCCAGGAAACCTTTCCGCACAAAGTTCTCGTTTGGAGAGATTGGCATTTTCATATAAAAAATCCCCGACCAGCTCTCATTCTCCTGACTGTTGACAAACACATCTCTGCAACCGTGGTCCAGCCCACAAGAGGTTAGTGGTACAAAACCTCCTCTGACCTGAATTTACAAAATAAACCCCCCACATGTTGCTACACTCATGATAAGTTATCTGAGGTTTCTCATAAAAGTTTACAGCTCTAAGACTGAAGGTGTGAAAAGTGGAGCCTCGGAGTTTAATAAGTCCATTTATTTTTACTATCTGAAATTGCAACACCAAATGCGTTCTCTCACTCTGTCAGGATGTGGTGTATCATAGATAAGTTCATAAAGCAATTCCACATAAAAATCTAGATAGTTTATTGATTCTGCAGTTCTTTTCATCGGAACACCCTGGAACCTTTCTGTACAGACATTTTATTTCTAAATAATAGGTTGTTCCTGTTCTGTATCTGATTGTGCTGCCAGGAATCAGGATTTCTATAAAAATACTTTAAAGACTTGGTTCAGGAGGCAAAATTCAACTTGTGCCTTTTTCCTGAGCTGTTGCTCTTTCAGGCCTTGTCTTCACAAGGAAAATGTGGGGTTTGTTTTTACTCATGTTGGCTAAAACGTGTTAAATAGCATGCTAAAACCCTAGTGTAGACATGGCAATCGTTGTTTTAACACTTCTTAGCAGATGTTTACCTTGACCTGCTAACACACATTAAAACTACAAATGCCTGAACCACAGTAGGAAGAGAAATGGTCAAAAATGGAATTCCCATCCTGTGGGATATTCTGAGATTTCAAGATTTCATTTTGATCTGAACTGGGATGAAAAGTTGAGAGATCTGATTTTTTTCATGAAAAGACCTATCCCCAAATCTTGTATTTTGACTTCTTCAAAATGGGTTTGCTTTGATAAGCTTGAAAAAAAAATTTTTGAATTTGATTTTGAACTTAATGTAACATAGCAATCTAATATTTGTAACAATAATGTCAAAATGAAATGTTTTGACCGTATCTCAGTGAAACGTTTTAATAAGGCTGAAATGGTTCAATTTCGTCGAATGAGCATTTTCCAAAGGTAAATATTCCCCTGGAAAACTGTCAGCCTGTGCTAAGCAGGCTGTTACCATGTGTTAGCTAATGCATGGTTTAAACCCCCCCCAACAGCACGTTGTTTCCTAGTATAGACAAACCCTGAGGTACAGTTATGACTGCAAGCAGTTCATAGACTTTTCAGGCTACTAGGGACCATTTATGATCTCTAGTGTGGCGCCACATGTAACACTGGACAGAGAATTTCACCCGCCGAGTCCAGCAGGCCTCTTCTGCCTCAGCGTGTGGCCAGCGCACCCGCTGATGTCAAGGCGGTGCTCATCCTCTCTAGTCTGCCAGCGACGGCTGTGATGAGGAGACACTTTCATCAAAAGATGGAAAGCACAAAAACTATTGAGAAATTGAAAGCAAAACCTGAAAGTGCCCTGCTGAGCCCAAGAGAGAGAGGCCACACCCTGAGGGGTGGGTAGCACAAACTGGAACATGTAGGGCTGGAGTTCCTGTAACAGGCCTAGTGTAACAGTGTAACAGTGCCGCCCCAGTTTGGTCCTTCCTTCCCCCTGCCTGCATGGGAGGGGAGGGGTAAGCTGTGCCATCCCTTTTCCTTACTTTCCTCCAGCAGGTCAGGCTGGGATGGAGCTAAAATTCCCCTTGCTCAGCTGCTTGGAAGGTAGGTAGCAGCCTGCCCCTTTCACAGTGCCTGGCAATGCAGCTCGCCCACACTGCGGGGGAGAGCGGTCGCTGATGTATCCCCTTGCTCAACAACCAGGCTCCTGACTGAGCTCAGAGCGATTTGCATTTCAACAAGGCATAGAAATTACAGCAGTGCTGAAAGGTCTGTTTTGCATTCCCGCTTCCAAGCTGGACAGGTTAAAGGGGAGGTGGGTGATTAAGTGTGCTGTTTTTATACTGAAGGTGGTAGCAGGCGCACTGTATAACTATGCAGTATAATCCCCCACAGGAATGGTCAGGCAATTTCCAAGCGGCTCAGTCCTCCAAAACTGAGCCGCTGAGAGAGTACAAATGTCAAATACTTCTCGAATCCTGTAGCGAAAGTGTACCTCGCTGTGAAGAGCTACCCGGGTTATTAGCAGATTGCTAATTATTAGGGAATTGCATGACCAAAATCTATCTGAATTTAAATATACTCTGTTTTAACTTGATGATGGGACTTGGTGGCTTGGTTCTGCCCTGCCATACCAAAGTGCATAATGTCACACTTTCTGGAGGCTTAGCTGTATGCTTGGGATTATAAACTCACCAACCAATTGTATATGATTCTCAGCAATGGGCCTGTGATACCTGATGGCTGGAGCGAGGTCTTGGAGCCTGTCTGTGCAACGTGCATTCACACACGTGTTCCCATTGCATTCAGTGGGCTATTCACGTAGGAAAGGGCTGCCGAGCCGCCGCTGTTGTGCCGTATATGGTTAAAGGATAGCTTGGCCTCCCTTTCTGGATTGCTCTTAGATGTGAGCTGTCCTGTCTTGTTCCTGCCGGCTTACTTGATGTTTCTTGGGAGGCGTTGTGTCAGTTTGTCGTTTTGCTATGACTGTTTCCAAAATAGATTTGGTCATAGTCTTAACTAAGGTAAATAACAGGGACTGGATTCGGACACCCTTACTCCTGTTGAATAGCACCCTCCTCCACAAAGAGTCCCACTGAAGTGAAGGAGACTACCCATGGAGTAGGATACCCGTATCGGGGAGGGTATCAGAACGTGTCCTATGTGACTAGAATCCTTCGGAGTGTCCATCTGTTTGCTGTGCTGACATTTTTTTTGCTTAAAACGTTAACATAAAAAGGGAAACACAAAACAACAAAAATAACTGTACCATTTAGTATTCTCCCATGGCAACAAGAATGGTGACGATTGAGAAGCCGTTAGTCATATGTCATATTGTCAGAAAATTACATGTTGGACTGAAATTTCTCATGCCTGGACTCAACTCCCAGTGACTAATAATTTTGGAAAGTTTTACAAGAACCTGCATAACAATTTTGGAGTCATTAAACCATGGGATAAAAGCCACTTGTGGAGGAAGGAGCTATTCAGCAAACAAATGGTGGCAGAATAAAGCCCTTAATGAAATCTTTATAAGTAGAATGTGAACTTTCAATCCACTCCAAAGTATATTTTAATTCCAGCGCATTAGGACATAGGAGACTTCTTGGCGTGGGGACTAATCTTGTTTCTTTGCTTTGTAAGTTTTTGAAGAAAGGCAAACGTATGTTAAGTTTCATTTATTGCATGTGGGCAGAGTGAAAAGTGCAGATTTACAATACACTGCCTTTTGGCTTTTGGGGGAGTCATGCAAGGATATTTTTTGACAGATTTGGCACTAGAGGTGGGCTTTATAAAGGCATTGGCCCTGATCAACACCCAGCTGTAATGTATAACAAAGGATTTATAATTTGTTTGGCAAGTATGAAACCCATTGGGAATGACGTCAACTTCTCTTAATTGTTTCATTTAGATTCCAATTCTTGACTGGCTTTGTGATGAGACTTGCGAATTTCCAGTTTGTTTTCGTGATGGGCATTTTCCTGAATCCATGCTTGTGTTGCTGTTGCTTGCCCGTCTGGTGAACTGGCAAGCTAGAGTCTTTAACGTCTTAATAAAAATAACAGGAGTACTTGTGGCACCTTGCGGATACAGACTAACACGGCTGCTACTCTGAAACCTCTTTAACGTCTTAGTTTGTTTCCTTTCCTCGGCTTTGTGTTTCCAAAGGAGGCTGAATGCCTGATCAGTAAGCGAGGCAGGTGGTGACCTCGTCCTGCTGCTTATTGTGCAACACTTGTGCGTTAGTCCCCCAGATGCAACCCTGCTATACGGGTGTCCACCTGTTACTTCCTGTAAGCTTGTTTTACTTCTTCTCTACAACACCAAGGACAGGGGGGTTTCTATTCTGTTCTTTTACTGTCTCCATGGCTGAGGTGTCTTAGCACCTTCCTGTAGTGCCTGAAGCCACGTGACTAACATCCGATCCCTGATGTGGTGCTCTCAGTTACAGTAATACAAACAATAGTTAGAGAATTAATTGTCAGGAATCCAGGCCTGCAGCAGAGCTAGTCCCCGGGCAACCTAAGGAGCACAGCAGGCCTGTAACGGGCTGCCTGAATAGCTGGATCCCTGGAGTGGCTGGAAGAGTCACCAGACCAGCTATTAAACGTATCAGCAGCACTTCAGCAGCTGCATTCACCCACAGGTGTGATAGCTCCTGCTCTTGCCTGGGACCCAGACCCGTCTCTGTCTTGTCCCACTCCAGGTAAGCCAGGTCTGACCCTCTGTTCTGATTCCTGACCTCTGTGTTCGGCTCTGATCCCTGGCTCTTCTGGCCTTTGACTCTGGGTTCCAGCTCCGGTTCTTATCCTGGGCTCCCATTCCTGGCTACCAACTCCTTCTCTAACCACTAGGCCTGACTCCTGCTCCAACCACTAGGAACAGCCACCCATATCCCAGTCCTGTGACACTAATTACTAGGGATGGATCTAAAGCAGAGTCCCGCATTCCAAATGGGCTTTGCAATCTGGACCCAGATTTTGTGGCTGGACTCCATCTCTTAATGATCATCATTAATGATCTGGAGGATGGCGTGGATTGCACCCTCAGCAAGTTGGTGGATGCTAAGCTGTGGGGAGAGGTAGATACCCTGGAGGGTAGGGATAGGGTCCAGAGTGACCTAGACAAATTGGAGGATTGGGCCAAAAGAAATCTGATGAGGTTCAACAAGGTCAAGTGCAGAGTCCTGCACTTAGGACAGAAGAATCCCATGCACTGCTACAGGCTGGGGACCGACTGGCTAAGCAGCAGTTCTGCAGAAAAGGACCTGGGCATTACAGTGGATGAGAAGCTGGATATGAGTCAGCAGTGTGCCCTCGTTGCCAACAAGGCTAGCGGCATATTGGGCTGTATTAGTAGAAGCATTGCCAGCAGATCAAGGGAAGTGATTATTCCCCTCTATTCGGCACTGGTGAGGCCACATCTGGAGTACTGCGTCCAGTTTTGGGCCCCCCACTACAGAAAGGATGTGGACAAATTGGAGAGAGTCCAGCGGAGGGGAACAAAAATGATTAGGGGGCTGGGACACATGACTTATGAGGAGAGGCTGAGGGAACTTGGCTTATTTAGTCTGCAGAAGAGAAAAGTGAGGGGGGATTTGATAGCTGCTTTCAACTACCTGAAGGGTGGGTTCCAAAGAGGATGGAGCTCGGCTGTTTTCAGTGGTGGCAGATGACCGAATATGGAGCAATGGTCTCAAGTTGCAGTGGGGGAGGTCTAGGTTGGACATTAGGAAACACTATTTCACTAGGAGGGTCGTGAAGCACTGGAATGGGTTACCTAGGGAGGTGGTGGAATCTCCATCCTTAAAGGTTTTTAAGTCCCGGCTTGACAAAGCCCTGGCTGGGATGATTTAGTTGGTGTTGGTCCTGCTTTGAGCAGGGGGTTGGACTAGATGACCTCCTGAGGTCTCTTCCAACCCTAATCTTCTATGATTCCATGATTCTTCAATAGTATTGATTATAGATTCTCTTTCTTGTGGTTACACAGCTTAACCTGCCAGTAACGTACTCTCTCTCATTGTTTCCTTGTGCTCCCTGGTTGGTCTGTTGATATACACCTGCTTTCTTTTGTCTTATGCTTAGGATGTACGTTTTTTGCGGGCAGGCTGTGTTCGTACAGTGCGTCTAACATGGGTTCCTGGTCCAGGAGTGGGGCTGCTAGTTGCTACCACAACACAACAAATAAAAACATAAGAACGGCCCTACTGGGTCAGACTAAAGGTCCATCTAACCCAGTATCCTGTCTTCCGACAATGGCCAATACCAGGTGCTTCAGAGGGAATGAACAAAAATAACCGTAATACTTAGCTAATAGCAGCATTTACTCTATTGGGGTTACTCATGTTCCCGCAAGTGTGAGAGGGGAATCAGGTCCATGAGGTGGTATCATGTCGCTCTTCTGGTGACAGTTGCATCTTCTGAATATTTACTACTTGAAGCAGTACAAGGAGAATCCAAGCTGCGGGGCATACACTTGGATCTCAGTTTCACCTATTGAACGGTTCATATACTGAGTTATTTGCAGAGTGAACTCCGCTGCGGCACTCTATGGAGAAGCTGAAATCTCACTGGTCCCCCACCAGAAAAAAAAGCAGTAAAAGACACAGAAGCTAATTAACTTGATCCCAGGTGAGAACAGCCATTTGCCACGGTACACCTCCAGAATAACAAGCCCTTCTGTCTTAAAAATTTTAAAGCATTTATAAAAATACAGACAAACTGTGTAAATATCTCCATGCTATTTGCATTTAAATTGAAAATGTGACTGCATCTGGTCTCATAAGTGCCAAATAATTACTTGATATTCAAAAGTTTGGAGATGCTCTGCTAGAAAATGCTTGACAACCTAATTGTTCTGACAGTTATTGAAAGTAAGGGGTTTAAAAGCTTAAACTGAGGCCACGTTATCAGCAGAGAAATGAGAGGTTGGTGATTGAACCGGTGGGATTGTGCGCCCACGTTAGCCAGCTTTTTAGTTGAAGTTTTGCTCACCAGCACACTTGCATTGCCATGCACTATGGGTCTGCCATTTCACATTAGCCAGTAACTCCCTGAAGCAGTGGCTTCTAGGAGATCTTTAAATGCATTCTGGACGCCCAGGGAAGGGTTTTGTTCCCATAATCCCCTGCAAGACTCTTTCAAATTCCTGGGTACCAGTGTGATAGTGACAGGTACTATAGAGCTTGAAGTGCTTGAGTCTATGTGTTTAGTTTAACAAAGAGAAGGTTATGGGGTGAGTTGATCACTGTCTGGAAACACCTTCATGGGGAACATTCATTTGATAATAGAAGCCTTCTCAGTCTAGCAGACAAGCTCCAGTCACTGGAAGTTGAAGCTAGACAAACTCTACCATTAGAACAACTTGCCAGGCATTGTGGTGGATTCTTTATTGCTGGCCATTTTTAAACCAAGATTGGATTTTTTTTTTCTAAAAGTTTTGCTCTAATTGAAACAGGAATTGATTCAGGGAAATCCTATGGATTGTGTCATGCAAGAAGCCAGACTAAATAATCACAGTGGTCTCTTCTGGCCTTGCCATCCATGACTGCCTTTTCCTAGTCCCCGCCTTAAGATGGAGGCCAGAATGAACAATCTGCTCTTGCTCCTTGCACAGGAAGAGAGATTTCTGCTGGAGCTTTTGGATGGAGTTCTGCCAGCCATTGCTGAGTGTCTGGGACTGAGACCGGCAGATGGCAGAGTGTTTGCTCCCAGCCATGGAGGAGACAGCTTTGTGAGGTGCTTGGGGATGATGGGACAGTGTGTTGATTTTGAGTCCAGACTGGTTTGGATCAAGTTGTATTCAAGGCTTGGGAGGAGCAGAAGCCGAGGCATGAATTCAGCATGAATGAGGAGAGGTCTCTACATTTTTGGAGGGAGCCAGCGTGACCTGATCTGCAGCACTAGACCATGAAGATGAGGGCACCTTGGGAGAAGAGAGAGGGGTGTTCAGCTCAGGAAATCTGGCTACCCTGATAGTTACTGGTCACTTGAGCACAAATTTGGGTTTAGGGAGTCCACAGTGGACATGGTTGCTGTAGAGGAGTGCGAATGGCATTATGGAAGTGTCTAAGTTCCCTATGCTGCTTTGAAAAATCTCAGTCGGGGCATGTGATCAAGAATCCATTGTATCAGAGATCGCTGAGGGCTTTCAACAATTGGGATTCACAAATTCTGCAGGAACTATTGATGACCCAATGTGCCCATTGCATTCTCCCTGTCTCCCCACATGCTCAGTAGTCAGTGTGTCTAAAAGAGTCCTATACGCCCGTGATGCAGACCTTAGTGGATCGTCCTGGCAGCTTCTTGCTCATGGACATAGCATGGCCAGGCCAAACTCATGCTGCAAATTTTCAACGTTCTGTCATTTTCAAGAACACCCAGAGGAGGCCACTATTTCGATTACATTGGAATTAATGGGGCTTCCATCTCCTCTATGATTCTGGGGGACCCTGTGTATCCATTTCTCCCCTGGCTAAGGACACCATTCCCAGATCGCACAGAGCTGGAAAACAGGCCTGTGCACAGGATGGAGTTGGAGAGTGGTTTTGAGGACTAAACGCAAGGAGGATACATCTGTTGCCCAACAATCACCCTTTGATAACCAACGTGATTATAATATCTGCATGTTATAATATGGTAAGATAAGCAAACCAAAGGTAAAGAGTGGAATAAGGAGATGGCAGGATTTACAGCAACCTGTACATAGCCAGACAGAAAAGGTGTTGTCCTTGTGGGTATTACTTCAGTAGCACAGCTGGCTGTTGGTGTGCTGACAGATTCGAAACTCTCTGTGCACACACTTAAGCAATGCTGGGCCTTCCAGAGGAAGCTGGGAACTAAATATGATCTTTTGTCGTTTTTAGATTAGTCACCCAC
Organism: Emys orbicularis; assembly: GCF_028017835.1. NCBI lineage: Eukaryota > Metazoa > Chordata > Testudines > Emydidae > Emys > Emys orbicularis. Next base: position 5,186,914 of record NC_088686.1, on the reverse strand, counting down.
AGTTATGTTGACAGCGGGTTTCTCTCCGTATATTATAATGTCTGTTAATTATATCCTGCGTCCTTGATGCGTACCGCAAGGGAGAGTGTGGAGGAGTCAATTGCATTGGCAGGGCAGTAATTATTGGCAGTTTGGGTGGGGAGAGGGGTTTGTGTGCTTTTGGGAGGGTTGGATTAAATTGTGGATGGTTAAATGTATTTATGGAGCTTGTGCTTTAGTAATGGTCTGCATTCATTTTGCCGCGAGAGGATGTGGAAGAGTGACGTTAAATAATGGTATGTTTGAAGTGGAAATTATGCAGAACTTTTCTTTTCCAAACATTGTATTTAATTTGCCCAAAATAATGTTTCAGGACAATTGGAATAGGAGAACAAGTCATGATATATACGCCACCAACGACAACAGAGATATTATCTTAATGTTAAATATAATCCATCCCACTGGGATTCCAGTTGTCCTTGCGATGCTACTGTAAATGAGCAGAAAACTTGGGAGGAGTGACTGTGAGAGAGCTAGGCAGTACAATGTGTGTCACTGTCTACAAGTAAGCGCTCTTCTTGTGTGGGAGGGATAGATGCATGCTCCAATCTCTGTTAATCCTCAAGAAATATAAAATTGTCTTCTCTCTATTTTGAGAATTGTTTAATCACAATCCAGTTATGCAGATAATTGGTAAGGGAAGCTGAAAGACCCCAGGAGAAATCTATGACCAGCAGAGTTAAGGAGAATAAGTATTTTTTTTTTAAATCATGTAAGGAACAAAGTGAATCCTAACAATGATACTGGTCCATTATTATATGGAAATGGAAGAATCATCAACAATAATGCAGAAAAGACAGAAGCATTCGATAATTTTTTCTGTTTCATTTGGGGGGAAAAGTCAGATGTATTCATATTATATGATGATGATGATGATGATGATATACTTTCCCTTCCAATAGTAACTAAGGAGGATGTTAAATAAACATATAATAAAGCTGGACATTTTTAAATCAGCAGGTCTGGATAACTTCCATCCAAGAGATTTAAAAGAGTTGGCCAAGGAGCTCTCTGAACCATTCATATTGGTTTTCAGTAGATCTTGGAACTCTTGGAAAGTTCCAGAGGATTGGGAGAAAACTAACGGTGTACCAATATCCAGAAAGGGTAAATGGGGTGACCAGGGAATTATAGGCATGCCAGCCTGACATAGATTCCATGCAAAATAATGGAATGGCTGTTACAAGACTTGATTAATAAAAAATTAAAGGAGGGTAACATAATTAAGGTCAATAAACATGAGTTTCTGGGAAATAGATCATGTCAAACTAACTTTTTTTAAATGAGGTAAGTTTGACTGATAGCGTCGGTGTAAGACGTCTGTAAGGCATTTGACTTGATACCACATGACATATTAAGAAACTAAAACAATACAAAATTAACATGACACACATTGAACGCATTAAAAACTGGCTAACTAATATGTCTCAATGTAATTGTAAATAGGGAATCATTGTCGAGCAAGTATAATGCATCTATACTGGCCAAAAAAAGCAGTTTTGTTTCCACGGTGCTGAAGGCATAATGCTTATTATTGGCTTCACTGAATTGACAGAGCCGAATATACTAACAAAGAGAAATACCAAACAAGACTTCTCATTGCTCTCGCGTCCCAACGGAATCAGTTCTCGGCCTCACATGATTTAACATTTTTATCAATGACCCGGAGGAAGACAGAAAATCACCACTGATAACATTTGCTGATGACACAAAGACTGGGGGAGTGGTAGATAATGAAGACAAGTCACCATTTCAGAATGATCTTTACAGTAGCATCTGGAAACTGGAATCTACAGCATCACACGGAGAGCTCATGTTCAGCTGATTATCCACCATGAGCCCAAAGGTTCTTCTCAGAGTCCCTGCTTCTGAGAACAGAGTCCCCCAACCTGTACAAATGGCCTACATTCTTTGTTCCTAGATGCATGATTTCACATTTGGCCGTACTGAAAGACATATTGTTTGCTTGCCCCCACCTTGCTAAGCAATCCAGATTAGAGATGGGCAACAAAATTGGCTCTGGTGGTGTCCCTCTTATATCCAATAACCTAGCTGTGTTAGGGCACTCACTTGGGAAGTGGGAGAGTCAGGTTTGAATCCCTGCTTTGGAGAAGGGATTTAAACCTGGGTCTCTTCCCACCCCCAGGTGAGTGCTCTAACAACTAGGATATTGAGTCAGAAGGGAGGGCACCCCCACCATCATCTCTTCCTTCTAAAGTTTGTCAATCTAGCCCATTGTTGACTTTGCTTTGATTTTAAAAAAAAGGCTAAAAATGCTCAAAATGAAAACGTTTAGTTTGATACAAAATAATTTTTCCAACTTTTTTTTGATTTGCTGAAAATTCAAAGAAAAAATCAGTTTCGATTCAACCTGAACCAATTTTTTTCCTGTTTTTTCGGAACTACCAACAAACCAAAAAATCAGTTATTCACGTACCTTTGGGCTCATAATGGATAATCTACTGGACATGAGCTACCCATGTGACGCTGTGGCCAAAAGAGCTAATGCAATCCTGGGAAGTATAAACAGGGGAATATTGAGTAGGACTTGAGAAGTTATTTCACCTCTGTATTTGGCACTGGTGTAACGTTTGCTGGACACTGTGTCCACTTCTGGAGTCCACAATTCAAAAAAAGATGTTGATAAATTGGAGAGGGTCCAGAGAAGAGCCAGGAGAATGATGGACTGGAAAACGTGCCTTGTAGTGATAGACTCAAGGAGCTCAATCAAAGAGAGAGCTAAACGGTGACTTGATCACAGTCTATGGTCATGTTTACGCTGCCCCTCAGCTTGGAATATGGGGGTGTGAACAGCAGTGCACAAAAAAGTGCCGCTCTTTAACTCCCCTGTGTGAATGCCACGAGTGTAAATTCAAAGGTTCCTACTTTGCATTAATGTAGTCCTGTTTGAAGAGATTCACGCTAATATGAACTAGGAACCTTTTAGTTCATGCCTGCGGTGTCTGCATGGGGAATTACATCACATCACCCTGATGTGCACTGGCATTCACACCCCCATGATCTGAACTGCGGGGCGGTGTAGACATGCCCTATAAGTACCTACCTGGGGAACAGAAATTTGATTATAGAAGCCTCTTCAGTCTAGCCGATAAAGGTATAATAAGATCCAGTGGCAGGAAGATGAAGCTAGACAAATACAAACTACGAATAAACCACAATTTTTTTTTAACAGTAAGGATAGTTAACCGTTGGAACAATTCACCAAGGTTTGTGGTGGATTCTTCAACACTAGAAATATTAAAATCAAGATTAGATTTCCCCCCCCTAAAAGTCATACTTTAGTTCAAACAGGAATTAATTCAGGGAGGTTTTCTAGCCTGTGCTAGCCAGGAGGTCACACTAGGTCATCACAGTGGTTCCTTCTGGTCTTGGAATCTACGAATAGTCTCCTGTTTATTACCTAATTTATTAGTTTGTTTATGTACATATTGGCACCAACTGTGATGAATGATAGATGAACAATATGAATTAATATGAGAAATTATGTAAAACCTGTTACAGATCTAATTAAACCTACATCAGTAAACCGCTTTTGAACGGCGTGTCATCGCTGTATTTACAGAATTCACTTCTTTGTTGCACTGCACAGTAGTTCTGCTAATGGATCGCTCAGACCTGACATCCATTATTACAGTGCATTGAGTTAGGCTAGAAGAGCCCTTAATTTTGAATGCTCTTCCTTTAATGGCTTTAAATCAGGACTGGAATTCACTTTAACACATTTTTGGGTGATGCTAAAATTATTTTCTGTGTGTGTGTGTAGATATATAGAGATATAGAGATATGTACATAAAAAAGACAAAAAAAATCCCAAACTGTTTCTTAACATCAACAACGTGGCCAAATGAATGTTTCAAGATAACACTGTGTGTTCTGTTCATCATTGCAGAACATTTTCCTCCCCATAGGTCTATGCTCTGTTATTTGGTAGCTGCATTTAGGGCTATATACTGTGGAACACTCCGATAATGCATCTATACTGACAGGGGCAAAAAACAAACAAACTTTGTTTCCATGGTGCTGGAGGCAGAATGCTTATTATTGGCTCCATTGAACAGATAGAACTGGATGTACTAACGAAGAGAGAAATACCAGAGAAGACTTTCCATTAGCTGGGCTCTGCTGTGGAAATGGCTGTTTATTTAATGTGTAGTTCCATTTATATGGTGTTTTCACTTAAAGCCAGACATTAGGCAGTGTGCTGAGAGCTCTTTGCCATGGGGAGGGTTGATTTTGGAGTAGAGATTTCTCCATCTGTGGATTTCTGCCTCATTCAGTCATACAGACAAATAACACTGGAACTCAACTCAGTGATGAAGTTTTTTGATAGCAGCTTTGAAGGAAATGTGTCTGGAAACAACCGAATGAAATTAAATTCATAGCATGTTTTATTGTGTTTTATTTAAGTTTGTCACTTCACTTTCACAATATGGAAATAAAATATGTTTTCTGTAGTTTTTAAACTCTCATGTTTTACATTGGAATTGAATAAATTACGGTACTATTAGTGAAGAACAGGGCTACTAGGCTAAAAACAGCCCTATTTGACTTTATTGAGTTGATCTGCATGCCAGCCTCCATATGGCATTGTTTTGCAGCAAGTTCTTGTTAAGGATTTAATTCATCAAAGCTCGGGTCATTGAATGTTTTAGTATTATGGCTTGAATTAAAAAATCTTATTGTTTTGCCTTTTGATTTTTAATTGGGCTAATTTTCAGGAAGCTTGAACAGTTCAAATGATTGAAATAAAACATTTCTCTCATGCAGTAGCACATTTTCTATTACTATTGTAAACCACGGTGAGTCAATTCATACTCTGTGCTCTCCTCAAGCCTCAAAAACAGGATTGTCACTGCTCTGCAAGGTATGGCCCCAGTCCGGCCAGCACATCCCCTCAGGATCACACCAGTGTAGATTCAATAGTTCACTCTGAATGGCACAAAACCCACTGGATTGCGTAAATTGCGTGCTGTAGGGAGCTAGCCATTCCATTCATTTATTGCTGAAAGCATTATAGTACAAACCCTATTCTTTACACTTTGGTTGTGAACAGGTGAGTCCAGCAGCTCAAAACGTTGTTCAGCAAAATTGGGGCAACCTTTGTTTTCCTTATTTTTCATTTGCCACTGCCTCTGCATGTCTAGGCCCTGTCCAGAAGCAGCAGCAGGGGTGCCAGCAGACAACGAGAGAAGCTGGTTTCCCAAGATTTCCCACAAGGTTTTGGAGAATCAAGAGGTTTACATTGTGAAAATAAGTTTTGAAACTTTCTGGGTCCGTATATGAACTATCCCCCAAGCTCTGACCTTTTGGAATTTCATCTCTGGCTAAGGTCCTGATCCTGCAGTGGGGGCCACATGGCAATTCCTTGGATGTGTGAGGAGTCCGTTGGTGTCCGTTGGAGGGTGCCGGGCCCGAAGGACCACGCCCAGTGCAGTTTGGAAGAAGGGGGAATGGTTTTCAGGGCTCCACTTGCTTTGTGGTTTGGTGTTCTCACCATGAGCTGGATTATGGGGCAGTGTGTAAACTGCACCGACTCCTGAGGGCACCGGGCCTCAGCCGTATGCCTCTGAGTCCGAGTTTCTCTCTGCTTGCTCCTGTGGGGTGCTCATTTACTCTTCGCCTGTACCACCACTCAAGGCTAGATTCGCGAAGGGGACTTAAGCATTGCAAAAGCAAACTCCTAGCTGCCCTGCCACCCAGTGGAATTCACAGCCCTGAATTAGGGGCCCAGGTGCCTCATGCATCGAATGGGGAGACTTTTGCACCCATGAAAAGGATTCCCAGAAGCCAGCAAGCTGAGCAGGGAGCTGCCTGTGCTAGCCAGGAGTGAAATGCAAAGCAATGAGGCAAGGCTTAGAGCCCCAATCTACGCTGCCGAAGGGGGGCTAGTCTACATGGGACGTGACTGAGTAGCGTGTCCGGGGTCAAGTATCAGGGGGAGCCGTGTTAGTCTGTATCCACAAAAACAACAAGAAGTCCGGAGGCACCTTAAAGACTAACAGATTTATTTGGGCAGAAGCTTTCTTGGGTAAAAAACTTTCTAGGTCAGTGGCTATCAACCTTTCCAGACGACTGTCCCCCTTTCAGGAGTCGGATTTGCCTTGCACATCCCCAAGTTTCACCTCCCTTAAAAACTACCTGCTTACAAAATCAGACATCAAAATACAATTGCTGGCTTTCTTATGTTTACCATATAATTATAAAATACATCAATTGGAATATAAATGCTGTACTTACATTTCAGTGGATAGTACATAGGGCAATATAAACAAAGCAGGACATTTCCGTTTGTACTGACTTCGCTAGTGCTTGTTATGTAGCCTGTTGTAAAACTAAGCAGATCTCTAGAGGAGTCGAGGTACCCGCTGGAAGACCTCTAGCGCCCTGGCTTGCTGTGCAGTAATTTCCCGAGGGACACTGCACTAGAAGCCCCAGAGTGCTCTTTGATTGGCTACATTGGACAACTGGGAATAGCCAAAGCACGCTCCGGGACTTTGACTGAACTGTAGCCGAGCCCACATGGGATGTTACTACACGTCTCGACAAGCCCCAACTCCCATTGCTGTAGGGCTGTCACGCCTGCCTGACGGGCTGGAGGCAAGCGCCTGTCCGTACTCAGGATCCTCAGCCATAAACTGTCTCCTGGAGTTGGGCACCTAAGCCAGGTCAGCCGTTTCTCATGAAAAGCAGAGTGTGACACCCCTCCCCCGTCATAGCCAATAGCCCAGTGGTTAGTCACTCAGCTGGGACGTGGAGACCTGGGTTCGAATCCCTGTTCCAAATCAGGCAGAGGGGGGGATTCAAACCTGGGTCTCCCACAACCCAGGTGAGTCCCCTGTTGGCTCTTTGGGGATCCAGACCCTATCGTGCTAGGCACTGTACAAAAATAGGAAAAAAAAGATGTCCCCTGTCCCAAGGGACTCACAATCTATGGATTAAACAAGAGACAACAGATGGGTACAGACAGGTGGGGCCGTACAAGGAAACAATGAGACAGTATTGAGCAACATGACAAGATGTGGTCTCAGCATGTGAGCTGCCTAATGGTTGTGAATTTTCTTTTTTTTTTTTTAGCATCACAGCAAAGGAGAGATTTGAAGGTGGTTAATGAGGCAAATTCGCAGCTGTTTATGGGGAACTCCTCCCACGTACAAGGGATAGCATGGCAGAAAACATGATGATGCCTGCTTGAAAATTGAACAAGTGGGCGGTGGAGGCTGGTGTCCTGGGCCAACATTGGCAGATTGGTAATGAATGAGATGTTATGCAGGAAGAATTAGCAAGCTTTAGACACAGTCTTGATATGAGGACCTACAGAGAAGGCTGAGTCCAAGATGATGCCCAGGTTATGGGCCCGTATGACAGTGATTGAGAAAGGAGGTAGCAGGGAAGGTTTTGGGGGGAAGATTGAGCTCTGTTTTAGCCATGTTGAGCTTGAGCAGGTGGCTAGACATACCTGATGAGATGTCAGAGAGGCAGGCTGAGATTTTAGTTTGAACAGGATCCAGGTGTCGGGTAGAGAGGTAGATCTGCAAGACATCCGCATAGAGATGGTGATGGAATCTGTGTTTGTGGATGAGATTACTAGTAATCCCACTTACTCCTGGGATGCTGGATCCAAAACTATCCTGTCTGAGGCACTGGGGGGTCTGTTATGTGGGCACATAGACTTACCTCTACATGTCAATCCTAAAAAAGAGTCTATGGTTTTTGTGCACGGCGGGATTAAAATAGCATAGAATCCTACACCGTATCATGCCTCCAAACAGGAACTTTGCATACAAGAACAGATGATTGTTTATATTTCTTTCCTTCCCTTGTGCACATACTCAGAAAGAAAATCTTTCTCTCTCTGGGTGTTGTCAGGGGCCGTTATCAAAGTGTTTTACTTCGAAATCAGTGAGCAAGAAGACACGCATGCCTGTGTAATCTAAAAGGCTCCAGTCATCACGCTAATAAGATGGGCAGAATAATGGCACTGCTGTGATTGTGCTTCAGCACTTCTCTTCTAAACCTCCATTTTCAGGGATTTCTAACTTCGCTGTTTAAAATGTGGGGTGATTGTTTTTCTTTTTAAGTTTAGTGAGTGGAAAAATTATGGATGTTAGTTTGAAACGCTGGTTTTTGCACTGTCCTGGCTAGGGAAAAACATTCCAACTTTTTACTAAATAATTAAATTGGAGTTACCCATAATACAATTGCTTAAGGTGTTTAATTTGTCTTTCCTCTTAGCACCAAGAGCCCCTTAGAGTCACCCCTCTTGTGAAAATCCCATCCACCCAAAAGTCACCAGGGTGATCTGGAGAGCTGGTGGTGGCTCCTTCTAAAGCCAAGAAACATCCTCAGAGTCATGGGCATGGAGACCTCCATGGAGCCTCCTGTTTGTCCTGGTCCTGGGGGTCCAGGCAAAGGGCTTGATCCAAATCCCACTGGAGTCAATGGAAAGACTGCTGATGACTTTGGGTATGTCTACACTGCAACCGTGGCATACCCAAGTTATCTTTAATCTGGCTAGCTCGGGCACTGATAGCAGTGAAGCTGTGGAAGCATGGGATTCAGCATTGCAAGCCACCCGAGTAATTGTCCAGGGACCCAGGGATAGGTGATGTGTGTGTGTGGAGGGGGGGCATGTGGGGTCAAGTGCCTCCCCAGATTTCTGCTTGGCCTGCTGGGGAGCGGGGGAGAGGTTCTTCTCCCAGGGTGCCTGCCCCTCAGCACATTCAGCCGCTCTCCCTGGCAGCCAGGCCCGGGTGGGGAGCGGGACCAGCCGCTTCTCAAACCCGCTGCTCTGGGTCCCTGCCCAGGCCCAGCTGCAGGGGACAGGACCTGAGCGAGCTGGAAATTTGCCATGGGCAAGGGGATGGGGGGGCTCTGGCTCGCTCGGCCCCTGTCCCTGGCAGCCAGGCCCGGGTGGGGAGCAGAGAGGTTGGGGCAGTCTGCCACCCCAGCCTGGCTCTCCCTCAAGCAGCCGCTGCTCTGCAGAGTCAGCAACTTGGAGCGGCAGGCGTGAGAAGCATCTGGTCCCAGTCCCTGCCTGGGCCCAGCTGCCAGGGAAAGTGGCTGAACGTGGCAGGGGGGAGGCCTGTCAGGAAAAGGACAGAGTTCCCCCTCCCCCACAGGTAACTGGTGGGTCGGGGAGAGCGCGGCAGCCCCGGGATGGGCACAGGGTGGGGAGCTCACATTGCAGAGGACACAAATGGGGTGGTCACCGTGTCCTCCCCTTTAGATTGTGCCATGTTGGGAGGCAGGAGTCCTCTATGGTGCCAGGTGAGCTTGTACAGGTGGCACTGAACCCCATGCTGACGCAGATTCACGGTGATTGGCACCTGAGCTAGCTGTATCAAAGCCAACTCAGGTATGTCTACTTGTGTTGCTATTACACTTCCTGATTGCAGTGTAGACAGACCCCTCGATGGGCTGCGGGTCAGCCCTTAGTCCTCTGCTCAGGGTTTCTGTGCAGGCCCTCTGCCTACTCAGAAATCTTTTCCTCTTAGTGTGAGAGAGCTGATAGACAGCGCTGGCCCTCCAAAAAAGGGAATAAGATTCTATTTCTCTCCCCCTTCTATAGTGTGTGTGTGTAAGAGAGAGAGAGAGAAATTATCAGATATCTAAAATGTTTCAGAGAGCTCAGACACTGACACACTGGCCACTCCCCCGTGAAAACACTGTCTGCTGATCCTGCTGTCCCCGGGGTGGGTCCCGTGTGACTTTCCCCATGAGGCCTGTCAACCATCGCAGAGCAGACTCTTGGCATGTCTGCACTTGGAGCTTGGGGGGTGACTGCCGGCTCGAAGAGACAGACTCGCGCTAGTTCTGATCGAGCGTGTGGAATGGCAGCACATGCGGTGGGCCCGGCTAGCTGGCCCAAGGACATACCTGGCGTCTCTGACAGGCACGTACTCGGAGCTGCTAGCCTACACTGCATTCTATTTTTAGCGCGCTAGCTCAATCAGAGCTAGCACGGGTGTGTCTCTTCCACCCCTCGCTCAAAGTGTGGCCAAACCCACGGAGCACCCCAGCTGTTTCAAGAGCGCGCGCTACCTATCGCTATGTAAATTGCCAGTAGAGGTGCTTGACAATATGTAGCATAGTTCTGGATTTTGTAAGGCCAATAAAAGCTGTTGGTGGGCGTGTGCGCTGCAAATCACGCTTCCGGGCAGCTCTTTTCATCAGCTCTTCGCACCAGCAGATGACTGTCTCGAACCATTCACAGATAACGAGATAAAGCAAAGTTGCTCTCCAGCTTTGACAAAACGCTCACGGACATGATCAACGTTCAAACAGAACCACTGCTGGTTGGGAACAGAGCTTGAACCCAAGTGGAATCTGACTGTGCGTTCAAGGTTCAAATTAGTATTTTGCACGGTTCTGCTACTGAATATTGCTGTTGCTGCAGGCTCCATATAGTCACATACGCAAATACCAGAAAACACAAGGCCAAGCATTCCCCACTCCCCTGTGTCAGCTTAGGAGGCAGGCAGTGGCCAGTAAACCATTGAGTCAAAGCTTGCAAATTGTGCAGCAGCTAATGAGTTCAATCACTGTGTTTGATGCTATTCAAATATCTCAAAATATGCATTTGCAAGATATGAACCATTTTGATGGATTAAAGGAGCATTTGGGGTTGATTGGGGTGGGGGAGGGAAGATATATCTGAATGCAAATAGGCTTTCGTGGAGACACTTTCAATGCATTTCATAACTTTGAAATGTAATTAACTGTGACAACAGTTGGGGAAGAGTGGAGAAGATCGCTTCCCCGGTTTCTATTTGATCACATCACAGTTTTTCAGAGGCAGACTGACAATTTCCTGAACTGGTTCTGAAGCGCACAGGGCAATTATGGACATTTGCCATATTTTCCAGCACTGTTTGTTGACAGTGTGCAGAAAACCTTGCCAGGACATAGATAATGTAAGCATGTCTCTAGGGCCCCAGCTCCCAGACTCATGTGATTACGTCCAGATCTAAGTTTTCTTTCTTTTTAAATATTGCGTCTAACTCTCAGGTCTGTGAAGAAAAGCTTGCCCTTAATGTAACTGATACAGCGACAAAACAAAACAAGCAGTGCACTCCTGGGCCGAGCTCTGGGCACCGTGTGTATATCAATACACCTGCTATTAGGTATGGGGGTCATTGGAAAGGATTCAAATCTGGGCCTGCTCAAGGAACAGGTACTCTAGGAATGGAAAAAGAGCTGTTATATTGGGGTCATCGGTGCACGTAAACCCCAAGACCTTATTGAAAATATAGCTGGAAATAATCTTTCAAGAGGTCGGTGATACTTCAACTCCTGACAGATGGAGGGGGAGTGCTCCTGAGAGGGGGCAGCGTATGGGCAGAAAACTTAAATGCCCTGAGGACTGTCAGAGGCATCATCCAGCCTGTGGATGGGATTCTGCACCTCAGATCTTGGAGTAGGCTTTTGCTTCCTGGCTCTACAGAAGGTCCAACAGCCCATGGAGAAATCCCCTGAATTTAGCTCCATGCAGCAAGGGTCGGGATATTGGCGCAGAGACTGCGTGCTTCAGGGCTGTTGACTGCCCTCACTGCTCTTCCAGCCATTGGGACTGAAAGAATCTTCCATGGGAGTCGTGCAGACTTGGGAAACCTGCCTTCAGCTGCCCGTGACCCTCCTCTCAGGGGAACGTTTGCAAGTGTGGAGGGAGAGTCTTCATAAGTTAATACTGATGATGAGCATTAGCTTGCCCGGGGAAGAAAGCAGTTAGTGAACCCCTAGGCTTTCCCTCTGTGAGGGTATGTGTCCTGTTCCTTCCAGCTCTAATAGGGACTGGGCTGGGCAGAGTGCAAGCCAAAAGCTCTGCAATGAAGCAGAGAGGGAAATAGATGAGATTAGAGATAACACTGTTCTCCTTATTCTCATGAAGTTTCTTGCTCAACACTAGATGAAAGTGACTCTTTCTGTGATTCTTTACCATGGGAACCTGGCCACCTCCTAAAAACCAGCACCCAGGAGGGGCAGAGTCCCTTGGGGGAGTGAGGAAGTTTTTATGGGCAAGGAAGGTGTGGCTGCCTGCAGGATGTCAATTTATCTGGACAATTGTCCCTCAAAAAATGTTTAGAACACAGAGTTTTGATTATTGCTCCTGGCTCTTTTACAACCTGAATGTGTGACTAGAACGGCCCCATGTAACCAGCGAATGTAATAGGAAAGGAATTAACTTTGAGGCCAATGACTCAATTTCCAACACAGCCTTTGAACTGCTAATGGTGGAACTGAACTGTCTCCCCCTGCAGGTGAGTGAGGTTAGGGAGCTGTGGATGTTGATTGGTTAACGGTGGTACTTAATGCTTCAGGGCTACGATTATAAAACCAAAATTGTTCCTCTGGTGTTGGCAAGAGAGGCATAGCGCAATGGCAGTGCAGGTTTTGTGAGGCTCTTGGAGAATGCGACCAGATAGAGAGAGGCATTCTGGTTAACCAGGTGTAGAATTGGGAGTCCTTGTTGCTGTTAGCGATGGCTGTGATGCTTGCTGAGAGGCTAGGAAAGCGGGATGGCATGTGAAGGGAGAGCCTCGTGTGGAGAGCAGAAGGGAGAGGAGGAGGGGAATGGCACAGAAGCTTTCACTAGCTCCGATTTTATAGGATCTATAGGCTCCTGTACTTCCTGCCAAGAAATACAGTGTTTCAGCACCCAGTTTCTGTGCCTCTGAATCTCCTTTGGGAGAACGATTTGGCTATGGTGGGTGCTGTACAGCAACCCCTGGGACCTACCTGACAGAAATTTTCTTCTGTCATTACATTGGTTTTAGAAATATAGGATTTGCCCTAGCAGGGCTGAACATTGTCTGGTCCACGTCCAATATCCTGTCGCTGGTTGTTGCTAATACCTGATGCTTCCGCATAAGTAAAAATAAGACAACAAACCAACCATACCTCACTTGCTGGTAGCCAACGATGCAATGTAGTACATGGGCAATGAAAGGAATGTTCCTGGCCCATGAGGCTTATGGCCTGAAGCCTTTGACTCCTTTTCTCCTTAGCTTCGATGCTCTTATGGATTTAGCCAAAACGAGGAATGGATGAGATTTAAAACTTTCTTTTCAACTCTGCTCTCCATTTGCTGGGAGAGAGAAATGGCTAAAACTCACTATGTGCAGACAAGGAAAAAAAGATTCAAAATGGAAACCAGCTTGGTGATTTTACTACCAAACAGAGCTGACTGAATTATTCCTTCCATTGATTGTTTAACTTTCTTTTTCTCTGTTTGCAAAGTAGGAGTGTATTTGTTACGTCCATGTATTTGTGGGAAATGGTATTTGAACAAATTGCAGCAGCTGACTACAAATGTTCACCTTGACAATTTTCAGATTCTTTATTTGTTGCGTGGGATTGGTCAGCTGCCGGTTTCTGCTTCCTGGGCGGTTGATTGCAACTTTTAAACAGAGTAACAAATGATTAATAATGACTAACATATTCTGACACGAATTTTTTCATACTAAAATTCATGAAACTTTCAAGATTCAGAAATACTTAATTAGAAACCTAGCAGCCATCCATATACCTCAACAATGAAGTACATGAGTTTCCAAATAACCTCTTGTGTTCTCCAACCTGCGCTACAAACAAACCAATTCTTTCATTCTCTGATTAAGATGGTTATGCTATTTCACCAGCCAAAGTTTGTTACTGTGTCTCTCTGGGTCTATTGCCTGTGTGTTTGTCCATCTCTTTCTGTTTGTGGGCTGCTATCTGGATTTTGAAAGATTTTTAGATTTGTGGGTAGAGGATGAAAAAAAAATAGAAAAGTTAAAAAACACAATTAAAATATCATCAATGAAGTGTCAGCTCTTTTATAGCTATAGAAAGTGGTGAAAATGGTAATTCTGCCTCACTTTGGTTAGCTGCAAAGCAGTTTTATTCCAAGAGTTACTGAGCTAAGGACAGAGAGTCTGAATTAGCATTTTCAACACTTCATAAACAGCTGACAATGAATGCTCTCCTAGCTTGCTTTGTACCTCATAAGTTCATTTCCATTTCATATTGTTACGCTTTCTGTATATGAGCAAACTGTTTATTACCCAAAGTATGGTATCCTGACAAGAAAATTTTCAGTACACCGCCTTTACCATTTGTAACGATGTCACACTTCATTTGCTGGAAGCATCTAAATACATGAGGCCAGATAGGAGAATGCTGCTGTGTGTCCTCATTTCACCTCAGAATGCTCCATGCATGAAGCACTGTATGGGCAGTCACAGGAATGGGGTGGGGGTGGGGGGGTAGAAACAAAGGAACTTTCCACTGTGCTAAAAAGTCACATAATGCAGCGGAAATGTCAGATTTAAATATTTGTCTTCCAATTTTTATGTTTAGCCTGAATATTTGTTTATAAAATTTCCAACCGGTATTTTCCTTGTGGGGCTTTTCAGTTTGACACAGAATATATAGAGATATATTCTGAGAGAGAGCAAGAGAGAGAGATTATACACGTAGCATTTAAATGCAGTATATCAGAAGTTATACATATTTAAAGAGCTTAATGGTTGACTCTGGAACATCTTCCAAAAATTAGCATCCTACCAGCTGCTTTGCTAATTCCAATTGCTACAGTTTCAGGATAGTTTTAGGTTTGCTTTAAACAAAAATATTGAAAACAAATGCCTGAAGTATGGCATCAAGTTGCTTTTTCATGGCAAATTGCTGAATTTGTGTTAGTGACTCATCGGTTGGAGATTGTCCTGCCTCACGAGAGTGTCATGGGGTAGCAGTTGGCATTCTTGGCTGGGACCTAGAGCATCTGAGTCCTAATGCTGGCTCTGACACTGTCTCCTTAAGCCCTCGTTTAATTTCTGTAACTCTGGTTCCTCCTCTGTAAAACTGGGACGGTACTTCCCCTCGTTGGCTGGAGGGTTGAGAATTAATTACCGTGCTTAATTCTTGTCCTAGTGAATTGAAGAAAATAACTTTATTATTAATTTAACCCCCCCCCCCAAACCTGTTGATGCTTGTGGCAAGCTCCGTCACCGCAATTTCTGGCTAACATTCTGTTCCCAGCCGTGTGCGCGCATATTGGCCTCACTTCACTTCGACAGGCGCTGCCCCACCAGGGATAGGCAGCCCCGCTTCATCCCTGGGAAGGGCATGCTGTGTTTGTATAACACTGACAGATCCCGGTCGGCGGCGGGCGGGATTGAACCTGGGACCTCTGGAACTTAGTGCATGAGTCTCTACTGCTAAGAGCTAAAAGCCAACTGGCTCTTTGCTAAGAGTGAACTCATTTAATTCTCTCTAAGTGGTCTCAGTGCGCTAGCTGGGACAGAGCACCACACCCAGGAGGTGTGTGGATTACATTTGCACAGCCTCTCATGGGGAATACACTGGGGAAGGGCAGCTTTAAATTGCTGCTGCGACTTCAGAACAGACCCACTAAGGGAGGCTGCTCAGAAGAAGCATCCATGCTCCAGGTGTGCTCCTTAGCTGGCCACGTCTGGGGCTGCAGTTGCTGGCAGGGGGATCCCCATTGGGACAAGCCTGTGGAGGCTGCAGCCTGTATGAGTGAGGGGTGAATCCAGGCCACTGATGGGGGAAGGAGCCACAGGGAGGATTTTAGCCTAGGAGTTTGTTTGTTTTTTCCCATGTAGCGAACTGGCAAAGGGCTGTTCCGCACAGCTGTCCCTGTCCGCAGACAGATTTGAGATGACACTGCTGATCATTTCAGTGATATGAGATTGATCTCTGTGTTTTCTTATCTTCAGCAAGCTTATCTTCGGGCACTCTGATAGGACAGTGGGGCGGGGGACATGGATCTACCTAGAACAATACAGAGTCAACACTGAGGAATCTTGAACTGTTTTTATTACCCTTCAGTTGCCAGCAGCTCAGCCAGATTTATTTACTGTATCTATTCCTTGCTTGCATGACAACAGTGGTGAGAGCTTTAGCAATGCATATGTATGCCACCGTTATGATGTCGATTAAGGACCTGATCCAGCTAACGTTTAATCCACGTGTTCCACTTTATGCACGTGAGTAGTTTACCGTGACTTCAGTGGGACCATTCATATGCATGGGTATAACGGTTTGCAGGATCCGGGTCTCGGATGGCAAGAGCTGTACCATATTAGACTAATTGTGGGCCTGTTTTTATATCTTAGCCTTAAAAAAAGGCCGGTTTTGGATCACGCCTGACCCCTATCACAAAGACGACAACATCCAGATTGGGCGCGAGGTGAAAATCTCCTGCCAGGTGGAAGCTGTTCCTTCTGAGGAGCTCACATTCAGTTGGTTTAAAAATGGACGCCCGTTGCGTAGCTCCGAAAGGATGGTCATCACCCAGACTGACCCGGACGTTTCCCCTGGCACCACCAACCTGGACATCATCGACTTGAAATTCACTGACTTTGGAACGTACACCTGCGTGGCATCCCTGAAAGGCGGCGGCATATCCGATATCAGCATTGATGTCAACATATCCAGCAGTACAGGTAAGGCTGCTCCCTTGGACTTGGGCTTTACAATTGTGGCTCTTCCTCAGTGCATGTGCAAGAGAAGAGGAGTGAGGCTTCCCCCTAACTTGGACTCCTGGTTTCCAGAGTGTGCTGCTCCTATGAACAGAAGGCAGAAGGTTGGATGGGTGGCAGATGATGCTCTGCTCTCCAAAGGGAGGTCGTGCAGCTGCTTGCATCTAATAGTAGACTTTGGGTGTGGGGCAGGCAGCTGTTTTAATGAGTATGTAAGGGAATACTGGGGCACATGCTGCTCCTAGTTGGGAAAATCCCATAGGCACCCATTGTGGTTTAGGTACTCAATGCATGTTCATTTCTATGTCTTACAAGAAAGTATGTCCCTCTGTTGGCAATTGTCTCAGCTAAGAGTATCTTCCAGTGCTTATGGAGTGTGTGTGTTTCTCTCTGAACTGATGGATGGCTTGTAACGAGGCCTGGTCTACACTACCCGCCGGAATCGGTGGGTAGAAATCGACCTCTCGGGGATCGATTTATCGCGTCCCGTCAGGACGCGACAATCGATCCCCGAATCAACGCTCTTACTCCACCAGCGAAGGTGGGAGTAAGAGCCGTCGACGGGAAGCCGCGGAAGTCGATTTTGCCGCCGTCCTCACAGCGGGGTAAGTCGACTGCGATACGTCGAATTCAGCTATGCTATTCGCGTAGCTGAATTTGCGTATCTTAAATCAACCCCCCCCTGTAGTGTAGATGTAGCCTCATATGAACACATAGGCATGAATATTTTTACCAGTGGCTGATCTTAGTGACTGATGCAGTCCCCATTTTTACTGCGGCCACAGAACAACAAAAGTCCTTAGATTAGTATGGAATGCTTTCTGGTAGGGTCAGTTACTTTCTGCATTTGTTACCCATTATTGGGTTTTTATCAATTAGAAGGGTTTTCTCCCCCAGGTATGTCAAATCAAATATGAATCGAGCAAAACTGACGATCACCTTTCTCTCATGAGTTTGAAAAAAACAACAACAAAGGTCCTTCAACCAGGCCCAAATGAAAGCTGCTTTATACTTTTTTATAATGCAGAAAATATATTTTCTAATAGAAAATATTCTTTCTGCCATCACTAGAAAAAATAGGGTTGCTAGTCAATTTTCCCAGTAAAAATGAATGTATATTTCCAGATATGTTAAAATAACAAATTTGTGTTATAGTACAGAGGCAAAGCATGTCAGTGTTATGTGCATTATAGTTCCTTTCATTGATATGATACATAGCTACAACTTTCTTCAGGTTATGCCAGCTGTCATAGACCTATAGACTTAAAGGCCAGAAGGGACTGTTTTGATCATCTAGTCTGACCTCCTGCACATTGCCAGCCACAAAACCTTGCCCACCCACTTTGGCGTTAGGCTCATAACCTCTGGCTAAGTTACCAAAATCCTCAAGTCTTGGTTGAATGACTTCAAATTGCTGAGAATCCACTATTTACTCTAGTTCAAATGAGCAAATGACCTTACCCCACACTGCAGAGGAAGGCGAATACTCCCTGCCCTTGTCTCTGTCAATCTGACATGGGGGGAAATTGCTTCCCAACCCCAAATATGGTGATCAGTTAGACCTTGAGCATGTGGGTGAGACCCACCAGCCAGACACCTGGGAAAGAATTCTCTGTAGTAACCAAAGCCCTCTCCATCTGGCATCCCATCTCTGACCATTGGAGATATTTGCTAATAGCAGTCGTGGATGGGCCACATGCCATTGTAGGCAGTCCCATCATATCATCCCCTCCCTAAACTTATGGAGCTCAGTCTTGAAACAAGTTAGGTTTTTGGCCCCCACTGCTCCCCTATATGCTGATCTGAGGTATGTTGTGGATGTCACACAGGCCACTGGAGTAAGCCAGCAAAGAACACACATCCCAGATCCAGTTTTGCAGCACAGTACGAAGGTGTTGTGGAACAGCCTCATTCTGACCCTGCCACGCACACACAAACATGCTGCCCAGTTTCTAAAAGGCTTATTAAATTTCCCTCAAGTAGAAGGTCAGTTTTTCCAGAGAGTCTCCTATTTGTCTTTTATCCCAGCAGTAATACTTGCCATTGACACGTCACCTTTTGTCCACGCTATAAACACCCTCTTGAGTCCAATGTGGTAAATGCTCTCTCGCATAGCTCTCCTCCTCATTGTCTGACTCCTTGTTTATATTTAGGGCCATAATGCTGCCCTCTGACCTCGGTAACATGCCATGGATATCAGGAGGAGTTGCATGTGTTGATCTGTGGTGGTGTTTTAAAGAGAATAGGGACAGAAAGAGGTAGTCTAAGCAGGAATGACCCAACGCCTTTTGCTGACCGGGGTGGAAAATATTTTTGGAGCACCTCCCCACCGTAGGGTGGACCAGAAAAAAACCCCAGCCAGTCAGCAGAGAAAAAAAACAAAATGGCCGAGTGGCACAATGGTCCAGTGTCCCTTGAAAGCTGGTGCCCATGGCAATTGCCGTGCTCCCTGCCCTGGTGGACGCAAGATGGGAATCCCCTTTTAAAATGTTAGCCCCGTAAATCAGTTTTGAAATGCATGGGTAGGACCTGAGTCATGTGTTATGTCTTAAAATGTTTCTGTAGACATTGAAAGTGCATTAGGAGGAAAGTTCTGAATAACAGGAAGGAGAGGAAGGATGGTCCAGTGGCTAGGGGGCCAGACCAGGACGTGGGAGGCCTGGATTCCATTCCCTGTTCTGTCACAGCCTTTTCCTGTATGACTTTGGGCAGGCAAACCATTTAATCTCCCCTCTGTAAAATAGGCCTAATAGCACTTCCCTACCTCCCAATGAGATGCTGAGTGTATACATACATTTAATGATTGTGAGGTGGTCAGATCCTCTGGAGGTCTTATCCAGGTAGCTGAAATTGGGCTGGCTCTGACAAAGAGGTGGAAGATTCATCTCTCTCCCCCCCCCCTTACCTCCCATGGAAAAATTCCACCCACTCCTCTACAACCATCATACCCAACAATCAGGGTTCTCTTTGGGTTTTGTTTCACACGTGATCTGTACTGGCAATGGCCCTCATCCTGCATTTGGGTCCATCTGATCAGGAGCTTCTACCCATGTGGGTCTGATTGCAGAATCAGGGTGCACAGGAGTATGTGATTAGTACTCACGCAGTTGGTTTTATTATCTGTCGTACCCAGCAAAACACCGTTCAACTATACAGGCATTTTAGGGTCATCAGAGCACAACACCCCATTCTAGGTGTTTTCATTGTCCAAAGACCCCCCCTCCCCCATCATTCTCTCTTTAGCCAAAATCTTATGCCAAGTGAAACCTGAAGTGAAGCACAGATTTACAGGCAAAAAAATCAGTGATTCAGATACTTGGAGTGCTAATTTCTATCTACATGTTTATTTATCACAAAGGCAGTGAAGACAGAGACTGTGAGCAACAGCCTCACATACCTGAGCTTATGATGTCGTGTAGCATGAACTCCAGTTGTACAGCTTAGCAGTGCTCATCTTACTAACCAGGACAGGAGTGAAGTGAAAGAGAGAGAAGATTGTTAGCTGGCAAATGCAATGTTGGGGTCTGATGGATGCGTGTGGGAGAATGACATTCTGTGCACTCATGTGTTACCTCTCTAGCAGAAAGTTACCACTGCATTATCTTTACTTGCCATAGGATCATCGGGAAGAGTAATAGTAATAGTTTTGCGTCCTCCCCTTTTGACAGCAGTGGGAATCCTGCCGGAGTAAGGAATGCAGGATGATGCCCAATGTCAGATAACTGATGAACAGCAAGATGTCTAGGATAGCAATGCTCAGTTCTGGCACTTGGAAAATGTGTTTGTGCATGGACCTTATGTTCATCGCTATCACAGCACTTATGAATCTTGATGAATCACTAATGACCTTCAAATTCAGACGGAAACACTTTCAGCTTCCCCTAATTGGATGATGAAGTCATACAAATAGACATAATGTCTTTTAAGACGTTAAGGAAGACTGGTTCTGAATGATATTTTTTCCTCCCTCTTTCTGTTTGTCTTGCATGTTACGGGAGAGTGAATCTAAGAACTGACATATTTCATCACTGCCTGCAGAAATTATGAAAAGTTTACAGGGATGGTCATCTGATGGATGCTTCTGATTTATCCTATTACTCAGCCTTCCTTCATAGGTCATGTTCTCAAGACCTTTAATCATTCTTGTTTCTCTTCTCTGGACTTTCTCCACATCTTTCTTGAAATGCGGTGCCCAGAACTGGACACAATACTCCAGTTGAGGCCTAACCTGCGCAGAGTAGAGCGGAAGAATGACTTCTCGTGTCTTGCTCACAACACACCTGTTAATGCATCCCAGAATCATGTTTGCTTTTTTTGCAACAGCATCACACTGTTGACTCATATTTAGCTTGTGGTCCACTATAACCCCTAGATCCCTTTCTGCCGTACTCCTTCCTAGACAGTCTCTTCCCATTCTGTATGTGTGAAACTGAGTGTTCCTTCCTAAGTGGAGCACTTTGCATTTGTCTTTGTTAAACTTCATCCTGTTTACCTCAGACCATTTCTCCAATTTGTCCAGATCATTTTGAATTATGACCCTATCCTCCAAAGCAGTTGCAATCCCTCCCAGTTTGGTATCATCTGCAAACTTAATAAGTGTACTTTCTATGCCAATATCTAAGTCGTTGATGAAGATATTGAACAGAGCCAGTCCCAAAACAGACCCCTGCGGAACCCCACTTGTTATACCTTTCCAGCAGGATTGGGAACCCTTAATAACTACTCTCTGAGTACGGTTATCCAGCCATTGTGTAGCGTTGTGTATTGCTTTGGCAGGGTTTTGCTTTTAAATGCCCATGATATTGTGTGTTTCCATTAGAGAAGGCAGGAGAAGAAACGTACTTTGCAGTTGGAGCAGAAAATCTGGTGAGATTTCTGGTGGGCCCTAGTTCCAGGGGTGAGTTGGTTCCAAAGCCTTGGATCCGATGGCGAGAAAGTGCTTCTCCTATACCGGTGAGCTTTGTGCTTATGGTATAAAGTCCCATGTTGCCAGAGGAGTGAAGTTCATTCCAGAACTTTAGGCGAACTTCTTGAATATGCTCAAGCCCAGGCCACTGGACATCTTAAAGATAAGGGCCCATCTTGCAGTGGTAAAAAAAGAGTGCACATCGACTCAGATCCCTGGCTCTGAAAACAATAGGCTTGGCCAGCTGTGCGCGGCTGGAGTGGGCTTTGCCCGACCACTGCTGCAGAAGCTGAAGCAGAAGGAGGCTCTTAGGAAACATCCTAGTTCTGTGGCCGTGAAGCCCAGGAATAGAGCACAACATGGATGGGACAATGGGTCCAGTGTTGGCCTGATCAGAGTTCACTGGTGTCACTCCTTTTGATGGGACTGTAGAATGAGACTCATATTTTCCATACAAACACATTAATGTGAACTGGCAGAGTAACTCATAAACTGCAAGACTGTATCAGTGGAACATCCAGCCACACATCTTCCTTGTGATGATCTGATGAGAGGGCTTCCCCTTTAAACTGATCAATTATCTACTAAAGAATTTGCTAATTAAACCTCATTTGCTCATTAGAACTTGGGGCCCTGATCTATTGATGAAGCATTCTGTTTGCTGGTCATCTCATTCTGCCTTTGACAACATATGAAAGAATCATCTTCATTTTAGTTCAAATTGTTTATTAAAATCACAGTAGTGTCTATTTCCATGATGACAAAGAGCATTCTTTGGTATAATTAGTGGGATAATTAAAGCATTTGTAAGCCACAAGCATTGTCCGACAGTGATCATTTATAAGTAGTCTAGCGATGTCAAATGGGTTTTGGAGGAAACAAATGACTTATTTATTATTGGAGTAAATTGATTTTTTGAGACATCATCCATTGAATGGTTTATCATTGCAAGCAATAGATTCATGAGGAGAAAAAGAAACTGTGGGCTGCTTTAAAATGCTTTTATTTTATGATTACTTGATATCGAATGTGTACAGGACTTCTATTCTTTATTTGTGGACTGAGCTGCCCCTTCTACTACACGTTACAACACAGTTTGTGTGGTGAGATGTCTCCCTGCCTTTGTGCTACTGCACAAGGTGATGATGATGAGCTGCTATCACAGCAGATCTCACTGACCCACATCTTCTCTGACTCTCATCTCCTCCTTGGTCTTGTTTGCACACCACCGCCTGACTGCAACACAACTTGATAGGAGCAGACAACTCCATCCCTGACCCTTGAATGAAACTGGCCTGGGTATGTAGGTTCTACAGTCTCTTTATCTGTGTACACCTTTGCGTTGAGGATTAGGGGCTCTCTTCTCCATGGGGTGGCTGCATGAAATTACCCAGACAGTCATTCTAATTTTTAAAAAGTAGCAACAATAGAGACAATGGAATTTAAAAGAAAATAAATAGACGTGTTGTGATTGGCTCAGTCTTAACTGATGAGGACTGACAGTCTACGCAAATAGTTTGCTTGACACCTCTAGATTGACACTTTTTTTAAGCTAAACTACATAAGACCTTCTCAACTTACTTCCCAAGAAGAAGAAAGGAAAGGTGAGCAAAAGGTTCAAAAGTTTACATCTTTTGAAAGCCATCCCTTTTGGCAGGACTTGCAGTCTCACTAGGTGTCCATATACCAACTCTTCTTCTGCTCATTCTCAAGATGCCTGCTAAACCCCCTTCCTGGTTTCCCCAAACAGTTGTTTGAAGACAAACACACAGTATGGGTTGGTAAACAATTTCACTCTCCTTCCAGGAGATGGTCCATTAAGAAAGAGAAGGTCCCTAATGATGATTAATGGCTGCCTTACTAAAGCTTAATGAGGTAGCTCTGAGGCTGCCTTTCACAGACCATCTTGGATGGCTGTTGCCAGTTTCACCCAGGCCTCTTGTTAACCCTCTCCCCAAAGCAGCTTTTTTGTCTTTGCCATGAACTATGAATCTGTCGCAAAGCCACCTGTGGCAGGGGATGCACTTTAGGAGCCCAGCACATCACCTTTGACCTTTGTAGAAATTGGAGAAAGTAAAGCCCTAAATAAGGGGGCCTCTTATCTCCCTGACACAGCAATGGAGTTCCCTTCAATGTTCTTTAGTTCCTTGAGCAGTATAGTTTTAAATGGCGCAAGTGAAGGGCTTCCGCCAATTCTCTTGGCAGATTGACTCAGTCTAATCTCAGTTTGGGATTATTTCTTGAAGCACAGCCCAAACATTCCTTTGCCTGACTTGATCCATCCTTACTAGTTCAATTGCCATTGGCCCACTCTACACAGCCTAGTCCCTTCTTGGTGTTTACATGCGCCAAATTCTTGTGAACTTTATCTCTCTCTCCTAATTAGGCTATCCACTCATTGCAAACAGGCTTCCTATATGTCTGCAAAGCATCGTGGACACCCGTGGAGATGTGTAAGTAATAATCCTCTCCCACCTCCATATCTGGGCTGTCACTAATTCCTGAGAATTTATTCGACAACATTTCAGAATGTTATCCTTTATTCTCCCTCCCCACCTCTAAAACCCGCATCCTGCACAGGTAATATCTTACCTTGAGCTCTACAACCTCCTTCTCTGAAGTCTCCTTGTCTCTCGCCTTCTCTGTCCTCCAACTGTCCATGCAAAATGCTGCTGTAAATCAAGTAGTGTTTTGAAACTCATGTCCCTGCATGCTATGGGTGATGTGTGCATACTAGATACTTGAGACAGAGGTCAAGTAATTTGCACACTGTTCTGACTCCATTCATGCCCTCTCCAAATCTTTCCATTGGCGTCCTCTTGATAGCTGCATCGAACACAAGCTTCTTGTCCTCGCCATCAGCACCCTGTGCAACTCGTCTCCTGTATCCATCTTTGCTCCTATGAATGACGATTGTGGTATCATCTAGAGACCCTAATCAGGGATCAGCATGTCATTATGCTGGGTGCTGTACAAAACCATCATGAAAAATGGTCCCAGCCCTATTGAACTTAAAATCTAAGATCTCTTGGGTAAATTTTCGTATGCTTTTGCATATCCTTCTTAAGTATGTGTGTGTATATATATCTCCTCAATATATGGTTCACTCTATATGCATCCGAAGAAGTGGGTTGTAGCCCACGAAAGCTTATGCTCTAATAAATTTGTTAGTCTCTAAGGTGCCACAAGTACTCCTGTTATTTTTGCGGATACAGACTAACACGGCTGCTACTCTGAAACATATCCTTCTTGGCTATCATTGCCCAGCTAAATGTTCATGTCTTTTGTTTTCTTCCACTTTGTTCTGGCCTCTTTAAATTAAATACTTCAGCCATCTTTGGAATACTCACCAAACAGACCACAAACTAGGAAGGGTAAGACTAGTTATCAGTGGTTCAATGTCATACTGGGTGGACATACCTACTGGGTTCCACAGGGGTCTGTCTTGGATCCAGTACTATGTACTATTTTCACTAATGAATGAGATAATAGAGTTGAGACGATGCTTATCAAATTTGCACATGACACCAACCTGGGAGGGTTCTCTAAAACTTGGAGGAAAGGATTAGCATTTAAAATGACCTTGACACACTGGAGAATTGGTCTGAAACCAACAAGATGAAATTCAATAAAGACAATTGCAAAGTACTACACTTAGGAAGGAAAAATCACATGCAGAATGAGGTGTAACTGGCTAGGCCGTAGTACTACAGAAAAGGATCACAAATATATAATTTATACAGAAGACTGTCATCAGCTGTTGTCCATATCTACTGAAGGTAGGACAAAAATAATCAGCTTAATCTGCAGCAAGGGAGATTTAGGTTAGATACCAGGGGGTTGTGGAATCCCCATAATTGAAGGTTTTTAAGAACAGGCTGGACAAAAATCTGTCAGGGATAGTCTAGGTTTACTTGGTCCTGCTTCAGTTTCTGGCTAGACAACCTGACCTCTCTTGAGTTCCCTTCCAGCCCTGCATTTCTGTGAGTCTATGAGATTCTGGGCAGAGGTGTTTTTGTTGGGGCTGGGCTGCTTTTGTTAACTTGCCTGACTTCTACCGACAAATCGTTTATTGCTGCTGTTATTACTGCAGTAGTGTCTGTGGGCAGGGGGAGAGTGAGATGTGGTCTGAGTGTGCTGATAAATATTGTATCTGATAAAGATTTATTCTTTGAGTGCTTTCTTGTTTCTGCTGAGTCAGAAATTCCATTTGTATTTTCTTCCTCCTCTATTTGGGGGAAGCATCTGGGCCATGGTGATTCCATGGGGGAATGACACTTTGTCCTCCACACCCCTCTCCCCCCGTCCCTATTGCTATAACAGGTATCGGGACTGGGAACAGCAGGGTCATGAGTTGCATGCTATTTTCTCCCATGTCAGTATGTGGTATAAAGGGAAAGGCGTCAGCTATATTTTTCTCAAGTCATTGTATTCCCATGTCTGTTCTTTATGAGTGAGAAACCTTCGTTTCACGTCAGCTCAGCCTGCTCCTGCTAGTTTGTTGTTCTGTGTGTTTGCTATGTAGGCATGTATACGCATACACACACTCTCACTGTGTGCCTGTGAGTGAAAGAACACAACGTGGGCGGGGGGTGTTGTGGTTTTATCACCGTGAGTTTGGGATGACTGCAGTACTCATGGCTGGCGAGGCTCTGAGTGAGGTATGCAGGATTTGCCAAATGATGCCCGATCAAGCCATTGTGCCCAATACCATCACCTGTGTTGTAGGTGTGTGCCTCACATGTTACACAAGAATATATTCTAGCAGTGTTTTAGAAAGATTTGCTTTTTCAGTACAGGTTCATTTTTTTGTATCCTTCTGTAAAACCAGTGTGCCTCAGTTATGGCATGTCTCACTGGGCAGGGTTCAGAGGGAGCTACTAAACCCTGTGAAATAGTCTAAAAGAGCTTTGCTGTGCCTGAAAATGTCCCTGTTTTAAAGTCTGATACCGAAGGATCTTGCAGGCCTAGAAATGAGTGCTGGATCCCAGGGGGATGATGGGGCTCTGTCTCCCCTTCTCACCGGTACAAAGGTCCCACTTCTGGCCTTGCGGGGCTGTGAGGTGGAATCAACGAATCAGAAATGTATGACTGGAAGGGACCTCAATAGGCTCTCTAGTCCAGCCCCCTTCACTGCGACACATTTTTATGGACAGAAGGTTTGGTGCAAGACTGAATCTTGCCCAGCCTGGCTGAGGGCAGGGTAATTTTTTTGGAAAAGTCCAAGTTTTGGGGGGAAAGAAGCAACATTTCTCTGGCAGGCTGATTAAAAGGAAACGGTGGGTGTTCGAAGGTGCTGAGAGATTTGAAGCGTTAGAACAAGTCCCAGGGGGTGGATAGTCTCCTGAGGGTGGGCAGGCAAATGATACACGACAAATGTATTTATTGCATGGCTCTGCACCCAATCACATGGTTTTCCCTTCACACACTGCACTTTGTATTTAAATGGACCCACTACAAAGCTAGCTGTCACCTGTAGGTGTTAGCCATGCAAGTAAATACAACACTGTGTGGTGCCAAATGTGGTAGTTCACGTCTAGAAATCACACACAACTCCAGGAATTGTATTTTGATCTGCCTTAAGCCCATGGCTAAGAGAGAAGAAAAAGCTGGGTTACAAAACGAATAAAGGCATGATGAGACTGCGACGATAATTGAACATGGCAAAAATGTTCTCTTCAAGCCTTTGACGCTCTTAGTGCTCTCTACTTATCAAAAGTAGCTACGTAAAGTACAGAGGCAGAAGTGCCGTCTCTAACGGGGCTAACTGCGGGATGCTCTGCTGAATGCTAATAGGCTCCTAGTACAAACACTGGACTGGTGACGTGAGTATATGGTTACAAGCTGCACTTACTTCTGATCTCGCACCTTCCCCGGTAGACTCTTACAAACACGGGAACAAGCTGTCTAGGAAAGAGTGGAAATGTTATCATGTGTTTTGTACGCTAGCACTGATTTCATTGACCACCTCTTATCATTGTTTTGCCGTGCTCCTAGTCAAGGGATTACATGACACTTGTTGGAAAAAACTGTTCAAATGTTCCTTTGTTTGTTCGTAGGTTTAAAATGTGCATTAAGAAAAGCCTTTGCTGGTAATGTCGTGACAGCATTTTTTTCCCCTTCAATTTGTGAAGTTTGTATTGATTTCTGAATCCAGCATGAATGTTGTCTTTAGTCCTTGACTGTTATATATATGGTCTGTAGTCAGTTCTATTCTAAAACAAGTTTGCAAGGTCAAACATACTTCAACGGAAAGCCATGTGACCAGAGGTTCATCTCATGAAAATACTAATAGCAGCACTGTATATTGTCTTCATTTTTGCAACTACTTTTCCTGTAAATACTAACCAGGGATCCTTCTCTTTTTTCCCTCCCCTTTCCCGTTGAAGTTCCGCCCAATCTGACTGTTCCACAAGAAAAATCACCTTTAGTCACCCGGGAAGGAGACATTATAGAACTACAATGCCAGGTGACCGGAAAGCCCAAACCTATCATTCTTTGGTCCAGAGCTGATAAGGAGATTGCAATGCCAGATGGATCCATGCAAATGGAGAGTTACGATGGAATACTGAGGATAGTGAATGTGTCTAGGGAGATGACAGGAACATACAGATGTCAGACCAGTCAGTACAATGGATTTAATGTGAAACCCAGAGAAGCATTGGTGCAGCTCATTGTGCAGTGTAAGTAAATTCTTATTTCCTTCTGATGCATTTTGGGGGGGAAATGACTTGATTGTTTCCTGGTAAACTCATAGGACTAGGAGTCTGCTGATTATTCCACGTGTCAGTGTCCTGCTGTTCTGGTTCTGTGGTTCCCAAAATTCATGATTAGAATATGCAGATACCATATAAGTAAAAATGACACAAGCTAGTCATTGATTTAAAAAGTATACGATGATGCTGTTGTCAATTTGTAATGAACCTGTGTTATTCTGTGGATGTCTAACATTACTCTTTTTTTAAGTGTAGGAACAAATATCTCATATAGAAGAGTGTGTTTCTATAAATATTGGCCTCCATACTGATTTCACTTATGGACATTATGTGAGATAAGGAAAAAAGTTCATGGGTCTTGGTCTATGTGGAACTGTTAACACACTTTGCACAGGGAACTTTTTCGATTCTCCATCTGTGAATTATAAACAGTGTTGCCATAAAATTCAGTCACATTTAGGAGAAAATATGGGGAAATAAATTACTTTGCAAACACGGTGCTTTTGTGATCAGAAAATGAGATGTCTGACTTGAGGTGGGGACACTAATTCATTGTCATGTCTGTGTAAGTGACAGATAAGATGTTCCCTAGGAGATTTTCAAGTCTAAAAATCAAATCAAGTTAAAAATGCTGGTTCTTATTTTTGCTGTTAAATAAAGTGACTTATGCACCTCTCAGTTATTCCTGACTTAGATGAACCAAGCAGCTCTTTAGGTCTGGGGCTGTCTCTAACCATGTGTATGTTCACTGCTTGGCCAAAGAGTCGCTGATCTCAGTTGGGGCCTCAAGGTAATGCTGCTATTCTAAAAAAAAATATGGATATATACCTACCTCATAGAACTGGAAGGGACCCTGTCATTGAGTCCAGCCCCCTGCCTTCACTAACAGTACCAATTTTGCCCCAGATCCCTAAGTGGCCCCTCAAGGATTGAATTTACAACCCCAGGTTTAGCAGGCCAAGGCTCAAACCACTGAGCTATCCCTCCTCCCAATTAATAATATGGCATTTTTATTGTTGATGGTCTCTTGCTGAAGAAAGCATTCGTGATTAACAGAGCTGCTCTTTTACACTTAGCTCAGATATGCAGAGGTGCACTGGCACGTCCCTTATATATGTAAGCTCATGACAAATAGCCACGTGGATTTTTGTTGCTAAAGATTCTGCCCCAAGGCTCTGTAGCTGAATGTATTGCCTGCTGCTTCCATTTTCTCCTCTCCGCTCTTCCAATGAAATAGTGGCCCTCCATGGGCTAGATGCTTATGCAAGCCACAATGGGTTTAGATCACCCCCACAGGAGACTGGCTAGTCCCTCCTTAATAAAGACCCCAAATGGCTAATTCCTCCTCATATGTTAAGACTTCAGTGCCACAGAAGAGGTTAGCTTTTAGAGGAAGAAAAGCTACATTAGCTTCCTGTGTACTTTTTGCTGAGCACAAGAGGAGTCATGTCCGCCTGCAGACATGCTCAGGAAAACTCTTGGGAGTGTGAGATTGAATGTAACGTGGCGGGGACCTGGGGGCGAAGCGTTCTCCAGATCCCTAGATGGGGAAGTGAACGCAATGATTGTGTTCTGGTGGGCAGGGCACTGGCTGAGGAGCATGGACCCCGGGGCTCGCTTAACTAGAGAGAGCTTAAACTAGAAATATCCCTAATGAAAATCTGTTTTTAGGCTTTTTGAAGCTGCTAAGATGTCCATATTCCTGCCTTCTCCAATCTATTCCCCTTGGTAATGGTAAATCTGGGATTCGTGTGCCTTGTCCTCCGCCTTGGAATTCCCCATGATGACACAACCTTGGAGAGCCTTGTTTAATCCATTTAGAAACTAGAAACATGATTTTCAGCCTCATTTGGGCACTGGCTTGTTTGTGGGGTCCTTGGAGGAGGGTAGGTTTATTGGGGAATGTTGGAAGAGCACTCTGGACAGTCTGTGCCTGTCAACATGCTGCCAACGGCAGAGAGGAGCAAAGTCGAACCTGAGGTTGCAAGTAATGGAGGAGTTCGTAGGCAGCTTCCAGCCGGAGGTGCACACCAAGTGTCAGAGTCCGAGTCAGGTTTCAGGAGGTGAGGTCTGAATCAAGCTGAGGTCAGTTCAAGAGCCTCTATTGTCGTGGCAGCTACAGGAGATCTGTGCTGTTGTCTGGGCACTTCCTGGAACGCCCCTTGGGTTTATCTAGGGTGGGAGCCATGCAGGAGCTATGAGGCTGCTGCCTGTCAGACTCCTTTGAGGTGGGACTTCCTGCAATCTCTGTCCACAGCGGGTCATTGATAGGGGTTATAGCTGCTGACGGTTGGCAGCCTGGAAGTGTTTGCTCCCTGCCAACTCTTCAGGCCTGGCTTTGAGACCCACTGGTCTTACAGTGCCTCACTAACCCTGCTGAGTGTCCTCAGTGGTTTGATCCGTGTTTTGTGTCCCATCTTGCATATGTAAGGGCCTGATCCAAAGCCCACTGAAGTCAATGTAAAGGTTCTCATTGACTCCAGTGGGCTTCGGCTCACCCACTTGGGCCACAGTTCAGCAAAACATTTAAGTACAGGATCAGCGTGAGCATCAACGGGAGCTAAGCACATGTTGTGCTGAATAGGAATGGACTGCGAAAGTTGGGCCTTGCTTCCCACAATTCTATAGACTTCTCAGCAACTACCCGCCTCAGGCCCCAGTCCGTTCCCTATTAAACTCAGGGGAAATACTCCACTTGACTTCAATGGATGTTGTTGGCACAAGCTCTCAGATAGCCAAGAGATAAATAACACAGTCTCTCTCCCATGCCTCTCAAACTACAAATTACGAATACTTTTGTTATAATGTTAGAGGGGAAAGCTCTGGTTTATATTAGAGATTTAAAAACAAAAGACCACTATAACTTATGCACCAGCTGATGTGTTTTGAAAGTGCTGGGAGAAACAAGAAGAACATGGTTATGAGAGGCCAGGAGTATATCCAAAGTCTTTGGGTGAGAGGGTTTTTTTTATGTCTTTGTTTAGATTCCTATTCATTTTATTCTGATATTAGCAAGCGAGAATTTGAATAGAAATGGGGAAAGCATGGATTTCATAATGATCTTCTAGGTATTGGAGAAGAAAAGTGTGTGTGTATGTTAACATTAACTACAGTGTTCTTTTTATAATGGTAATAGTATTACATTTATCTGAGATAAAGAAACTTCAGTGCTTTTAAATCAGTAATTCTGTACGATCTATTCTTGGATGAGTCTGTGTTCTAAATAGAAAGTGATATTTTGGTGAAACTCTGTGAATTATGTAATAACTCATTAATTTTGCTTTTTCTGCAGTGTGTGGGTGTGTGAGGAGAGAGGTGTGAGGAAGTGTAATGTATCTAGTTGCATACAATCCAGTTCTTTAGGGCATAAAAACAAACTGTGTGTGGGACCAAATCACCTCTCTGGCCAAGCTGAATGAAACTTAGTTACGTCCCATCCTGGGATACAACCGATTCCATATAACTGAATGTTCTAGTCCAATTCCTCAGTTCATACCCAAGCAAAATTCCCCTTGACAGTGGTTTTTAGGTCAACTGCATCAGAGGTGTAAAGGAATAGGCGTTTTTCATGTGGCCACTGTGAATACTGAACCCCCCATGACTACTATTGTATGCAAACGCACCCATCCTTACTGTTCCCTTCCCACCTGCCCACCCCATGTATGTGTGTTTATTCCCATAGTGTGTATTGTCGAGCTCCTAGATTGTGAGTTTCCTAGGACAGGGACTGTCGTTGTGATACAGGTTTATACTGTGGGCACTAAGTCATCATTCGGGCCTTGTAAGCCTCTTCAGCATCATGACATTCTGGTAGGAGATGTGCCGTGTAGTGCAAAGGAATCATGGCAATCAGAGATGGAAAAGACCAGTTAGATTATCTAGTCCACCTTCCTGCTAGTGCAGCATTGGTCAGCATGCTTTCTAGTGCGGTTTCAAAAGCCCCCAGTCAATATCCCAACCACCTTCTCGAGAGACCACTCTATACTCAAATACAGGAAAATCTACACTCCTTCCATACTCATGACCTGGGAGGATGATCCAGTGGTTAGGTCATTAGCCAGAGTCCTGGGTTCACTTCCCTGCTCCGCCAAACATTCCTGAGTGACCTTGGGCATGTCAATTAGTGTCTCTCTGCCTCGGTTCCCCATCTGTAAAATGGGGATAGTAGCACTTCCGTTCCTCCCTCGTGTGTGTGAAGATAAATACATTAAAGGCCACAAGGATGCTCAGTTCACACTGGAGAGCTGTAGGTTTGGGGTCTGTTGTGGACTCTTTTGACATTTTCTCTTAAATGTATCAATTGCTTGTGTAACCCACCACGCTACCTCATCCCACAGGGTGTGAGGGCCATGCCTGTCTTTCCCTGCAGAGCCTTGGGGACTCATATCAGTATAGCCCCATTTCAACAGTAAAACCGGGATAACGACTGCCCCCCAAGCCTTCTCTTGGACCCATACCCTTTGGTTCCAGTTGCCTTAGCTTCTCATGATTGGCTGGGAATGCTCACCAGAATCCTTGTGGGAAAAAATCACAACACAAGGATTTCCCCTCCCCCACCCAAGGGGAGGGACAGTAAAAGGAGGCAGCCCTAACATTAGAGGTGTGCCCACTGGAGCTCCACGGGGCATGGGGTCTCTGTCCTATGTAAATAAGTCATCCACAGACTCCAGTTGGAGATATCAAGGAGAACTCTAAGCTGGAGACAAGACCCTAAACAAGAGAGGAGAGACCTTTTCCAGGACATGGTGACTACCTCATCCTGCCCCCATGTCCCACCCTAGCAAGGAACAAAGTAACTCTAATGGATCTCGTTAACACTGACAGCAAGGGACACCGATGAATGGTACCAGGCCCCTCAGCTTTGCAGGTTCACAGGGGACTCAGTGGCTTCTAAGGGGTCTCTACCCTGTTGCAGTTTCTTGCACAATCATTGAACTGTTTTATCCACTGCAGTGGGCCCCACCATCTAAGAAATGGCCAAAAATTGGGCACTTCACAGTGAGGATTTGGCCTATAAGTACTCAGCACTATTATCTATCTTACAGTGCGTAGATTAGGAGGGAGCCCTGATGCACAGGCAAGGAATTCGGGGTGTGTGTGGGGGGGGAGCTGTTTGTATCCGCATTACTCCATTTGCATTGCATTTGTGTATTTTCAGTTAACTCAGTCCCTTGGGAGTTTAAATACAGTAACTTCGGCAGGGCTGCTCACCTTCAGTATTTTCCCTGTCCAACGTGTGTCGTTAGGTGCATTGCTCCCATTAGTTTAAGGGGGGGTCTACTTATAGCGTTTCCTGGGGGGACCACAGCCTGCACTCTGAGGCTCCATGCATTTTTAAATCTGGCCTTGCCCTCCTGCAGAGCCTACATGAGGTTCCAGTGAACATGGATCTCCTTATCCAACCTGGGAACCGTTGCCTGGAAAACAGCATCCTTGCTCAGAGGCAAGTGGGTAGGAGTCCCCAAGCAGGAGGCGTTACGCTTAAGGGCTTGGCTGCACCTGCGAGTTAGTGCGCAATAAAGGAGTCCCGGGTGCCCTGGCTCACTCCCCGTCCACACTGGCAAGGCACGTAGAGCGCTCTGACTCCGCAGCTAAAGTGCTCCCGGTAATCCACCTCGGCGGGTGGAATAACGTTTGCTGCGCCCCCGCTGGAGCGCTGTGGCGCCAGTGTGAACGGGGTGTTGCATTACTGCGCTCTGATCGGCCTCCAGAAATGTCCCATAATCCCCTTAAGTCAAGTGGCCACTCTTGTCATTGTTTTTGAATCGCTGCAGGAATGCGGATATGCCCTTTCAAAGCTCCATTTCTGACAGCCGGCTGCTTATCTACTCAGGGACAAAGCAACCATCACTGTGGAATACTGTGTGTGAGAGAGAGAGGCGGGGGGGGGGAGAGTCTGCTGCTGTCTGAACTTACAAGACAGCATGCTGACATGCTCTCAGCCCCCCAAAACCCCACTCTCTCTCCCCCCACATACACACAACACACTCCCTGTCACACTCCACCCCCCGCTCCATTTGAAAAGCACGTTGCAGCCACTGGCATACTGGGATAGCTGCCCATAATGCACCGCTCCCAATGCTGCTGCAAGTGCCGCAAATGTGGCCACGCCAGTGCGCTTGCAGCTGTCAGTGTGAACAGACTGCAGCGCTTTCCCTATTGCGCTCTCCGAAGGCGGGTTTAACTCACAGCGCTCTACATCTGCAAGTGTAGCCATGCCCTGAAATATGTTGTGAAAGATTGCTCTTCCCGATCCTGCCTGAGTTGAAGGACACCACGTAGGAAATGGGAGACGTTTATACAATGAAATACTCTGGCGCTGCATCTCTTCACACCTTTGGCCATTTCCTTTGTCTCTCTGCAGCCCCATATGCAAACTTAACTTAATACAAGTTTTTTGGGGGGAAAGAAAAGCAGCTATGTTGGCACAAAAGAATGGAGTCCAAGAGCGATTTAAATGCTCCACGTTTTCCACTGGAACAGGACACTCAACAAATAAAAAATGCCATCAGGTACAATATAATCAAATGTTTACATCATGTACTTATCAAGTGATGATACTGGAATGGACAGAATCGTTTTTCATGAGAAGTTATTCCTTCCTCTTGTGCCTGCATTTTATATGCTGTAATTTTACTTTGGTGCTACATAAAATATTGCTGATAGCTTAAACTGTTTTTCAAATGTACTGGCCCCACATACTTGTAAAGCCTCTTAAAACATCAGATATACTTCAAGGTAATGTGATTTGCACAACAATTGACAGGAGTGTGATACACTGAATTTCCTTTCACTATATTCTGAGGTTTTATGTATGTATCATAGAAATGTAGGACTGGAAGGGACCTCGAGAGGTCATCTAGTCCATTTTCCTGCACAGAACATCCTTTACAGTTATTTGTCTAACCTGTCCCTCAAAACCTCCAATGACAGAGATTCCACAACCTCCCTAGGCAATGTATTCCAGTGCTTAACCACCCTGAGAATTGGGATGTTTTTTCCTAATGTCTAAACTAAATCTCCCTTGCTGCAGTTTAAGCCCATTACTACTTGGCCAGTCCTTACTGGATAAGGAGAACAATTGATCACCCTCCTCTTTAAAACAACCTTTTATGTACTTGAACAGTGTTTGAAATAGAGCGCAGTTCATTAGCAAGAAATACTGGGCCTGATGATGATCTGTTTCATTAATGTAAATCTGGAGTGAATCAGTAGAATTCAAAATAGTTGCTCTGGATTTACATCAGTGTGACTGCGCTCAGAATCAAGTCCACTTTACTTTGATTCTATGCTTGTACCGCTGGAGATAGGAAAGATCTATTGTGCTCTAGTCAATCTCTTTGCTGGTGCAAGATTGTTAGCACATCTCCTTAGTAATTGTTCAAACATGTGTCTAATGAAATAATCAGCTGGGGAATTTTAGCTATATATGTTCAATTGCCCTTGGACTGCAGCAATATGGACTTGACAAAGCCCTGGCTGGGATGATTTAGTTCGGGATTGGTCCTGCTTTGAGCAGGGGGTTGGACTAGATGACCTCCTGAGGTCCCTTCCAACCCTGATATTCTATGATTCTATGATTATTGTAAGAATCTTTGTGCAAAACATGCTTTGTGAGGTCTGACTGAAAAACTAATAACACACTGATCATCAGTGGTCTTGTCATGCCTGTGTGAAATGCGTATTAAGAGTTATGAACGTAAGCTGAAATTATGACTACAATGTGTTTAGCAGACAAGTCTGGGGAGGAGGTAAACTGGGTTCTCAAAGACAACAACAAGCGGGAACCTCTAGACAGGTGTCATCAAAGTTGATTGGCAATCACCAGTCAAGAGGCCATTCTTCGGCAACGAAGAGGGGCAGGAACAGCTCGATCTGCATTTTAGCAAACAACAATATGGAACCACAAGACTCCATGTCTCTGTCCTCGCAGCTGGAATGAGCTTTATCTAGGGGTAACCCTCGGGAAAATGGAGACTGGATGATGAAAGTGAGGGGCAAAAACAGCCCAAGCTTGCTCGAGCGCGCATACTTTCTTTTTCTCTCTCACCTAAGACGACCAAGGAACCAGCCCTTTGATTTTGGGAGGGATCCTCGCCTGAGAATTTGGTCAGCCCTGTTGCTGGGGACATGTGGCAAGGATTTTCCCTTGAACCTAGTCTAGCTTGTTAAGTTTTGCTACTAGAAAGTGTTGTATCTTTGTCTCTTGTAACCATTTCTGACTTTAATACCATATATTTGTACTCATTGAAAATATCTCTCTCTCTCTCTGTAGTTAAACTTGGTTTATTTTTTAATCAAAACTAATCAGTGTTGTGTTTCAACTGAATGGTTTGGGTAATGCCAGTTAAAGTAGCAAACTGTTGAATATTGACCCCTTACAGGGGCAGCAAACCTCTGATATCTGAACTGCCCAGAAGAGGGTGGGACACTGCAGAACCCATGTTTGGGGGGAAATTTGGGACTGGGAGTGTGTTGGGGTCACCCTGCAGGTGGTAACCCAGGCTGGTGGAAGCCAGAGTGTGACTGGAGTGTCGCTGACAGGCTGCTGGGGTCAGAGCGGCTGGGCCAGGGCTGCAGCTATACACACACACTCGGGGTGACCTGCTGCTGGCAGGATGTTTGTGAGTGGCCCAGGTTGGGAGCTACAACACCAAAGCATTGTGAGACACCCCAGGGTTCCAGGGCAGGCAGGGACACAACCCCTCACTTGTCTGGATTGCCCCCTGGAAGGTGACAAGTACTTAAAACTGGGTTCCTTAAAGAAAATGAATAAATCTGTGCATATAAGGATTTCCATGGAGTCTCAGCAGCAGAAACGAGAAGTTGGGACTGGCAACACTGCAGAGTTTCTTGGAAAAAAATACTGTCATTTTTTAATTATTATTCAGCAAGGGGCGGTCTAAACTATGTAGCACTGCACACCCTTTGATTTCTTAAGGTCTAATTTGGTAGCTATTCTGCAGTATCCCTGACTTGAATAGGAATTTTACCCGTGGGCTTATAGTTTTGTCAGGTCTTCACTAAAGTGAAGTGGAAAAGAAATAGTTGCATGCCTTCACCATAGTCGAAATAACATCACCCTGGATTTTCAGAATTACTGAACACCGGTTGCAATCAATGGGATCTATGGTTGTTTAGCATTCCTATAATAAGATAGACTTCATGGGCCGTCTTTTTGTTATATTGTCTATTTAGACTGTAAGTCTTTCAGAGCGGGGACTCTCTCTTACTATGTGTTCATACAGTGCCTAGCATGATAGGGCCCTGCTATCCATTCAGTCCTCTAGGAACCACTGGAATATAAATAATAAAGGAAATCTGAAAACCAGGCCTTCCTACAGAGTGTGGACCTTGGTCTAATGTTCATCATTGTGACAGAAGAAATTAGGAACAGCTTTGGTTTTATATAGTTCTGTCTCTTGCAAGGGCAGATCAGTGCAAATGAATATGAGGATGAAACAGTTGCCTTGCTGACCTTGGAATTTCAGTATAGAGCAGAAATTGAGCCATTTATTGATGTGAAGACTTTGGTCCAAACTCTCCCCTGGCTTGACTTCACTGACGTTACACCTCCGGAGAACTGGGACACTTCCTCCCCTCCATGCACAGCAACAAAACTCATTTCTCAGTAACCTTTGCCCACTAAACTTCTTCATGTCTTTGGCTGATACAAGCTGAGGAGTTCATGGCATTGCTTCATTAACTATATTCGGGATCACAAACAGAAACTCCCAGAGGATGGTACCATCACCACCTCTTTCATCTAAAGCTAATATTGCTAAGCCGGTAACTATCAATTAACATCCACCCCCAAGAGAGTGCTCTGCTGTATCTCTACAACAGAGAGATACCGAACCCTCCCCATGATATTTGCATGTCTGTGTATAACATTCTTATTAACTGGCCTGACACAGGTCATGACTTTTAAGTTGGGGTGTGTGTGTGTGTGTGTGTGTCCGTGTCTGTGTGTGTGTGCACAGACACGGGGTGAGGAGGGTCATGCTGGATCACAGCTCAGACATTTGTGAGAATCTCTTGACTTTGAAAATATATTTCTTGATTTTCTGTTTAAAATGGAAAAGGGAGAAATCTAATGGCAGTTGATTAGAAAGCTATTTAGGGCACGTTGATAATTCCGGGGGGAAGGAATGCTTTCTTTAAAAAAGAATGAAATGAGTATTTAAAACAAACAAAGAGGCCACAAAGCAAATCAGTGTTTGTCATTTACAACCATATTATTTAGATCACCTCCTAAAGGCCAAGCTTATCAAAGCCGTAGCATTTCTCTTCTCATGTTTGCAGTAGAGGCATTAGCAGAAGCCTGAGGCCACACTATTTTTGAGTGATACTGATTGACATTCTGGATGGAGGTTATAGAATCTAGTACATTCCCCAGGCTCTTTGGCTCAGTGTTTTCTGAATTAATTCCCTTATTGGTTATTGGCTATTAGCTTCTGTCTACATTTGGAGGTTTATTTTTCACTAAATATTTCTGTGTCAGTTTGTAATTCTTTTGGTGCTTGGACTTTACCAGTGATCTCCCAGACGTAATAAAAGTTACATGTAAACTTTTAATTTCAGAATAAGGAAGATGCTCCAGTTTGCCTTGGTTATCTTTGCTTTGGTTCTAGAATTGTGTCCAAAGCAAAATCACAGATCCCCAAACTTTAGGGGTGATTGAAATTCGAAAGTGGAACCAGATTTAAATTTTCCAAATGGTGTTAATAATAGACCAAAGCAAATCTTGGATTGAAATATCTCCCAACTTCACGGCTGTTCAAAGTTCAGACCTGGATCCATAGTTTTTGGCTTGACCCCATAGCTATTATTTCCCCAGCCTGTTCATTAACATTCACTTACAAACAACTTTCATACAGCCAGTGGCCTTATGCTCCTCATCGCCTTGAGGAATATGGGACTTCAAAACTCCAGACGCAATCATGGGAACATTAGGAAATGCTCCGTTAAAATATCCCCACATTGAGTTTTAGGATTACAAGCAAAATCAAACCACAAACTTGTAGGATCATGAAATGCATAATTAAAGTCACACACAACACAACTGGGGAGGTGGGCTTGGCTTGGCTTGGAATTAAGAAAGGCTGAGTAGAGGCAGTTAAAGAAGATTTCATATGCCAGTACCCTTTGTCAGGTTCAGGATGGTGGTACAGTCTGCATGGTGCCTAGCAGAGTGGGACAGCAATCTTCGTGAGGTTTTTTCGATAGCATCATGATATTAATGTCATATTTTGTAGGGTACCTACAACATTTGCAGTGGATGATTAAAAGGCATGAATGAAAATAGATTCATAGATTCATAGAATCTATTTCTAAAATACTACAGTCTTATTACAAAGAAGTGTCTCATTACGTTTATTTCACCGAGAAATTAGAAATTTTCAGCAAAGGTTATATTTTGCCACATCTTTGTTCCCATCAAAGGTCCTGGTTTTACTACTAATGCTGCTATATTGTCTGCACTTTTCGCATTTGGCAAATGTGTCTGTTGCTGCTTTTTCCCCCCTGTGCATTTTTTCTCCTTTTGATCATTATCATCCCATTTTCACTTATTAAATTGATGAACTTTTCTCTCCCATCTTAACTTTTCATTTGATTTGTATGGTGCATTTGCCCCCTTTCAGCTTTTATAGTATGCTGCGCTTTAGGCTCTCTCTTTGCAGACTTTTTGCCTGGGAGGATTGCTTTCCCAATGCTGGTCCATTAGAGCATTTTGATCATTTTTTCAATTCTCTCTTCAGGTAAATTGCTCTTTTCTTGACATCTCACCTTTGCGGCTATACTAAGCAAAGGTGGTGACTAGTTGCATAGAATCTTCTGAGTACGAGAGCCCAAGATGTAGTCCAATTACAAATCTGCTTCATGTTTAAATAATATCTTATTCAGTGTGCAGGGAAAGGGGTCCGTAACTAACGTTCTCAGCCACTACAAGTTTGATCATGCAAGCAATTCAATACAAATGTGGCCAACTCTTGCAATTTCATCTTAGGACTCACAATATTTCATAAGGACCCAGCTCCTGGAGTCTAGTGAATCTCAGCTTGCATTTTTTGAAAGTAAATGTCTAGCCCTTGTGGAGCTAAGCTGCAAAATGTGACCTGAAAGAGACTACTAGCTAAAAAACCAGAAGGCAAAGAAAAAGAATCCAAAACGTATTATTTTTAAAGGAATGATTTTATTAAAAGCCAGTCTCATGGTTTTTGAGGGGTCTGGATTCAAAATTTTTGAACCCTTGAGTTTGGAAACACGGCACCATTTTCTTTAAATAGTTATGACTAGATTGTACGCTTGCAGTACTTAAACTAGCCGGGTAGCAAGGGGAAGTTAGCTCATGACCCTGCACACCCTTAATTGGCCTGACTGGAGTTTGGAGTACAGCCCTTCTTCTCTGAGTAGTTCTCCTGTGAGTTAAGTGAGCAAGGAGGAGATGGAGAAAGGTGGTGAGTGGTCAGAGCCTTGACTCTACCCTCTCTGCTCACTGGCAAGAAGTTATAACCAACCAAGGGCTGCAGTAACTTGCTTTCCTACTCCAGAGACAGAGTTCAGCAAGAAAGGAAATGCTGCTTTCAGAGTCAATATTCCTTCCCAGGGCTGCTCTGATGTGGCAATCAGACACCCCCATTTACTCAGGACTGAGCCTGAAGGCTCTGTTTAGCCTTCCGTCATTATTCAGACAACTGAGATGGCCGGACTTGCTCTCCT
Source organism: Emys orbicularis (assembly GCF_028017835.1). Classification (NCBI taxonomy): domain Eukaryota; kingdom Metazoa; phylum Chordata; order Testudines; family Emydidae; genus Emys; species Emys orbicularis. Next base: position 5,146,025 of record NC_088686.1, on the reverse strand, counting down.
TGAGATTCAGGCTACAAGTGGTGTTTCCAGGGCACTGGGTTTTAATCCTGGTGTTTGTCGGAATTCTAGCCAGTGCAGAGAGTAAAAAAAAAAAAAAATAGGGAAAAGTTCCTTGGAGAAAGGCTGCTGGGCCCAATTTTAGCGTGGTAAATAAACAGCGATGACTCCATATGTAATTGATGTGAACATAACAAGGGAGGAAAAAAGCGTTGAAAAAATGTGTAGAAACACTGGCAAAACTGATGGCTTGTTCAGTAAAGCAAAATAGTAGTAGTATTCTGACATTTACCCAGGTCAAAAGCCATGTGTGTCTGGTGAACTGTAGAGGTGAGGAATAAGCAAACATTGGCAAAGTGGACATTTATTAATGAGAGCAGGATAATGTTGAATATTTTCTTATCCAATGGTCACTGGGAGAACCTCATAAGATGCATTGTGTCTGTTGTTGAAAATGTTCCCTAGAACAGCAGGTAAAATACAACCTGGAGCACATGCATTTAAATAAAAAGCAACAGAGGGTCCTGTGGCACCTTTAAGACTAACAGAAGTATTGGAGCATAAGCTTTCGTGGGTGAATGCCCACTTCATCACACTTGCGTCTGATGAAGTGGGCATTCACCCACGAAAGCTTATGCTCCAATACTTCTGTTAGTCTTAAAGGTGCCACAGGACCCTCTGTTGCTTTTTACAGATTCAGACTAACACGGCTACCCCTCTGATACATGCATTTAAATGATTCCAAAAATCCTAAATTATTGATAATGATTTTAACAACCTATCATATTGAAGATGTTTTTAAAGCCGACGGGTTTATTCCAATCAGCTGCAGAAAAGACGATAAAGCACTTTTTTGGAACATGGCTCTTGCAATGAGAACGAATGAAGAAACAGAAACAGAGTGCTGAAAATTGTTGCCTCCCTATATAATGTACAGGGCTGCAGAGTCAGAATGTGGGGTTTGAGCTAAGCCAGCCTTCTTTGGAGATCTCCTGCATTGTTTCAGAACCCGACTTGTAGAACTGATAAATGAAGCGTGTCATGCATTTATATGCACCAATCTGTGCAAAAATGGTACAATTTTATCTCCAGAAACCTCCTATATGTTAACAGTTTTGTGGTCTGGGTTTGGTTTGTGTTGGCACACTGCACTTTTGAGTGCTACAGCAGCTGGCCATTTCTTCATGTTCATATGAGCTGAGATATTCCACAGGAAATTGGAGAAATGGCGCAGTATGGGAGGGTGGGAAACCAAAGGGAGGCAGGAGGCCAAATCTTGACCCTGTTTGACGCTGATGTAAAGAGAATGGTGGCCTCTCCCTCCAGCATGGGGGAGCTCTGGTCCTAAGGCTGGGCAGACGGTGTGGAAGGGGCCACCGAGCTGCTCTTCAGGGGCAATACGGGCAGGTCCCCATGGAGCTACAGGGGGCAGCTGGTGTGAACGAGCTCTCTGGCCCATCTGCAGTTGCTGCCCCTGGCGGGTACTGGAGGTGTTTGTGCAGGCCTGCGGCTGTAGGGCCCTCCTCCTTCCGAGCAGCTCCCTATGCGCCCCCCACACAAAGCTCCACTGTGGTGAGGTTAGAGGGACTGAGTCTCCTAGGGCTGGGGGTTGTGCGCCCTCCCCCTTCTGGACTGACTAAGACAGGGATTATTCAGCCCCAACAGGCCCTTGTCATTCCTAGCTGACAGCTGCATTTTTGTAGGCCACTAGCGTCCTGGTTATTACAGAGGGACAGTGCGAGCTGGGGCGGGGGGGGGGGGGGAGAGCTATCTCTCTGACTCCACAGCAAAGTGAGGAGAGAAGTGTCACGGAGACCAAGGGCGGGGTGAGTGTGGATACAGAGCCATTCTGTAGCCCCTGCTAGTGGGCTTGAGGGAGAATTGGAGGAATGTTCCATATGAGAGCTCCAGCTGGTCTCCAAGTGCTCTGCAGTAAAGATGTAGCCCAAGGAGAGTCCCGGCAGGGTGAAGTCTCTCTGGTTTGGGAAAAGCCAGCCTCACAGCCACGGAAAAATAGTCTAGGCTTAAATTGTGTGCACCTTAATTGTTGGTAGTTAAATTTGAGACACCTTTGAAGGGGCCTGATTTGCCTAGAGGGATGACTCAGCACTGTCGGAAAAGCAGGTCCTTTAACGATGTCTCCGGTTGGGCACCTAAAAGCCAAGATGAGTGAACTCACTAGTAGGGTTACCATTCGTCCGGATTCCCCCGGACATGTCCGGCTTTTTGAGCTAAAAATAGCGTCCGGGGGGAATTTGTAAATGTCCGGACTCCCCCCCCCCCCCGCCCCCATGCAGGGGCAGCCGGCCGGATGGTGCCACTTACATGGGGCTCCGACAGCCAGAGAGAGCCCCTCCTCCTCTCCCCTGCAGCAGAGATCACTCCCTCCCTCCCTGCATTCGCAGATCGCCTCCAGCAGTCTGGAGCTCCTCCCCTGCTCCTCCTCCCCTGCTGCCCAGCGTGCCGGGACGAACGGCTCAGGCCGTTCTTGAGCAAGTTCACAGAGACGTTAGGCAAAGGCCAACAACAAGGGGGCCAGGGGGTCGGAGAAGGGGCAGGGAGGTTCTGGAGGGGGCAGTCAAGAGACCGGGGGGGGGTCGGGAGTTCGGGGGGAGGCTTTTGGGGGGGGAGTGGATAAGGTTTTGGGCAGTCAGGATACAGGTAGGGGGTAGGGTCCTGGGGGGCAGTTAGGGTGGGGGGGAGTCTTAGGAGGGGGCAGTTAGGAGACAAGGAACAGGGAGGCTTAGGTAGGGGGTGGGGTTCTGGAGGGCAGTTAGAAGCAGGGGTCCCAGGAGGGGGCAGTCAGGGGACAAGGAGCGGGGGGGGGGGTTGGGAGTTCTGGGGGCGGGGCTGTCAGGGGGCAGGAGTGGGGAGAGGGATCGGAGCAGTCGGGACAGGGAGCAGAGGGGTTTAGATGGGTCGGGAGTTCTGGGGGGGGCTGTCGGGGGTGGGGAGTGGTTGGATGGGGTGTGGGAGTCCCAGGGGTCTGTCTGGGGGTGGGGGGGTGGATAAGGGTTGGGGCAGTCAGGGTACAGGTAGGGGGTGGAGTCCTGGGGGGCAGTTAGGGGCAGGGGTTCCAGGAGGGGGCAATCAGGGGACAAGGAGCGGGGGGAGGGTTGGGAGTTCTGAGGGGGGCGGGAAGTGGGAGGGGCAGGGGCGGGGCTAGGGCGGGGCTCCTCCCGTCCTCTTTTTTGCTTGCTGAAATATGGTAACCCTACTCACTAGTCAGTTCTGAACATGCAGGCCTACTTGTACCTTACTGCATACACTTCCTTCCAGGGAAAGCTAGTGACCATGTACTCCCTTCTTCCCACACTGCTCCAGCTTCCTTCTGAAATGAGAGACATCACTCATTTCTCTGGCTAGCTGGGAATGTGTTCCACCTTCCAATATTCTTTGTGCAAAGAGACACTGCATGAAGTGCAACAAGAATGATTAAAGGTCTTGAGAACATGACCTATGAAGGAAGGCTGAAAGAATTGGGTTTGTTTAGTTTGGAAAAGAGAAGACTGAGAGGGGACATGATAGCAGTTTTCAGGTATATCTAAAAGGGTGTCATAAGGAGGAGGGAGAAAACTTGTTCACCTTAGCCTCTGAGGATAGAACAAGAAGCAATGGGCTTAAACTGCAGCAAGGGAGGTCTAGGTTGGACATTAGGAAAAAGTTCCTAACTGTCAGGGTGGTTGAACACTGGAATAAATTGCCTAGGGAGGTTGTGGAATCTCCATCTCTGGAGATATTTAAGAGTAGGTTAGATAAATGTCTATCAGGGATGGTTTAGACAGTATTTGGTCCTGCCATGCAGGCAGGGGACTGGACTCGATGACCTCTCGAGGTCCCTTCCAGTCCTAGAATCTATGAATCTATAAGTGCTTCCGTGAGGAGATAAACTGTAGGTGAAATCCTGGGGAAAAAAAGCAGGCAAATGCATTCGCACGTCAGTCAAGCCTGCCTACATTTCAGCTGCTAGATGTACATCATCTCTTTTGGGATGAATTACAGGTTTGCTATTTCTCAGGGAATCTTATGACTCGTTTGAAGGCTGCCACAGATTATTGAGTGTTACCTGGGTCCTGAACACACAAACTGACTGAGTGCTGGTATTTAATTCCCCACAAGATCAGACAGTATTTCCATGATCACTGCAATTTTCTATTTCCATTTTCATAGTTCTGCAAAGTTATGGGTTTTAACCATGTTTTTCAGTTTTGATCAATTTAAATTTTCACAGTGGGAGGTCAGACAATAATTATTTAATGACAGTACACAATGAGATTCAAAAAGTTAAAGCTTTCCAGCCCTTAAAACACACATTGTCAATATCACATGTCAAAATATACAAAGTAAAGAGCCTTCAATCAAACGCTAATACATTCTCAAGTGGCATTTTTCTTAATTTGCCAATCTGTAAATTTTGAGTATTATCAACAGAAATATTTTCTACGCGACATTCGTGATAGCTTCTTGGAGCAGCTAGTCTTTGAACCCACGTGGAAAAGACAATTCTTGATTTAGTCCAAAGTGATGCACAGGATCTTGTCCATGAGGTGAATATAGTTGAACTGTTCAGTAATAGCGACCATAATAGAATTAAATTTAACATCCTTGTAGGGGGGGAAATTCCAAACATATTCATAAATAAACTGGACAAAAGGGGTAAACAGTGAGGTGGCAAAGTTTGCAGACAATACAAAATTACTCAAGATAGGTACGTCCAAAGCAGACTGCAAAGAGTTACAAAGGGATCTCACAAACCTAGGTGACTGGGCAAGAAAATGGCACATGAAATCCAGTGTTAAATGCAAAGTAATGCACATTAGAAAACATAATCACAACTATACATACAAAATAATGGGGTCTAAATTAGCTGTTACCACTCAGTGTGCAGCAGCAGTCAAAAAAGCTAACAGAACATTAGGAACCATTAGGAAAGGGATAGATAATAAGACAGAAAATATCATCTTGCCACTATATAAACCCATAGTACGCCCACATCTTGAATACTGCATGCAGTTCTGGTCGCCCTTTCTGAAAAGAGATATATTAGAATTGGGAGAAGAACAGAGAAGGGCAACAAAAATAATTACGGGTTGTGACGGGGCGCCTGCCCCGCACTGGCCCTGGGAGGGTTAAAACCAGCCTAGGGAGGCTGAGCGGCAGGCAGCCAAAGGAGGGGCTGCAGGGGAAACAGCTAACTAGGGTGGCAGCGGCAGACAATTAGGGCGGTGGCTGGACCAGCCAATCAAGGGCCAGCCGGCCCATATAAAAGGAAGCTGTAGACCAGAGCGAAGAGTCTGCTGCAGGGAGCCCTAGGGAGAAGACTGGCTTCCTAGAGGGTTACAGAGAGACCCGGACCTGGGGAAGGCAGGTGCTAGCAGGGACTGGGGGAGCTAGAGAGGGCTCCTGGCGGGCTGCCAGGACTTACAGTACTTACTCGAGGCCCTGGGGCAAAGGAGCTGGAGCCAGAGGCAGGAGCGGAAGGAACTGAGGCTGCAGGGAAGTGACCCAGGGAACAGCGACTGTGAGCTGGAAGGAAGGGGCAGCAGGAAGCTGCTGTTTGCAGGGTCCCTGGGCCAGGGCCCGGAGAAGTGGGCAAACCTGTGCCTGCCCCCCAGCCGCTGACGGAGCGGCCCGGCTGGACTCTTGCTGGAGGAGTCCCCTGGAAGGGGGGGAACCAGATGGTGATATGGCCGGAGGGCTGTGCCACGAAGCAGACACCGAGAGAAAGGAGCTGTAACAGGCCTGCAGGTGGAGGCGAGGACGGGAGAGTCACCACCACCCGAGGGCGCACCTGCTGGGACTGAGCTAATTCCCGAAACGCCCAGCAGGAGGCACCAGTGTGGTGAGTGACCCCATGACAGGGGTATGGAACAGCTTCCCTATGAGGGGAGATTAAAAAGACTGGGATTGTTCATCTTTGGGGGGAAAAGACTAAAGTGATATAGGACAGAGGTCTCTGAAATCACAGATGCTATGGAGAAAGTGAATAAGGAAGTGTTGTTTACCCCTTCACGAAACACAAGAATCAGTGGTCAGCCAATTAAATTAATAGGCAGCAGGTTTAAAACAAACAAAAGGAAGTATTTCTACACACAACGCACAGTCATCCTGTTGAACTTGTTGCCAGGGGACGTTGTACAGGCCAGAAGGATAAATGGGTTCCAAAAAGAATTAAATAAATTCATGGAGGATCGGTCCATCAATGGCTATTAGCCAAGGTGATCAGGGGTGTAACCCCATGCTCCAGGTGTCCCTAAACCTCTAACTGGCAGATGCTGGGACTGGAGCACCTGGCACTGGCAACTGTTGGAAGACCGGTTACTGGGCTCGATGAACCATTGGTCTGACCCAGTATGGCCGTTCCTACATTCCGATCTTTGTGTTGGTTTGTGTGTGTACAGTGACATTGACGTTTATCGATATTTACCAATAAAAATGTAACCTTTTCAAGCCTACTCCTACTACACCTCCTGCCGTCACACACGTGTATGTTGGACATCACAAATACAAAACAAAGGCAAGCAAACAAAAACTCCAAACCGTTAAGAGAAAATGGAATTAAATTAATTAGATTTCTTAATTAGCTCGAAGGTCATGAGTGCTAGATCTTCGCCTTTGTTAACAGGATGGGTTGCAAGTCAAGCCCTCTGACTTCTTACACAGTGCAAGAAGCACAGGGCTGCTGAGGGAGCGTGTGGTCTGTTTTTTGGCTTATGGTACTTTGAGGACTTGTTCCTACAACATAAAGATATATGACATCCAAAAATTCTATCCAAGAACCTTTAAGGTTGCAGAGTCAAGCACTAAGAAGTTAGGAATGGCAGGATGAAGGTGGCCTGTGAAACCTTACATTGGCTCCGTTTTGTGTTTTCATGATGATGTAGTCGTTAACTGCATGCCATTTTTGTTGTGCCATTTTTTTCCCACAGAGCCCCTTAATTCTGGTATTTCCTGTCTTTTGAATGCTTGACTTTGCAACCTTAATGTCCTTTTAACATAGCATTTTTGGTTGCAATATCTATAATTTAAAGAAAGTGGCTCTGTACTCCCTCCGTGCAGCTATATTTTCATGAAGACATTTTGTGCACTGCTGCTAATTCCAAGATTAGCAAGGCCTTCTGCCGGCCCTGCTCTCATCCGCCACACTCCATCTTGCAGCAGTGGGGATGAAGTTAGATCCCAGTTGTGCCCGTTATTAGTCACTATCTTCTGGTGGAGCTAACAGACGGGACATCAGATTTGTTATAACAGCCCCCGTTTTCATAGTAATAAGATGCGCCTTCTTTATGGGGGCAATTCCATTCCAGTTGAGAACCCACTTGGCTGCATTACTCCCAGCAGAGGCATCTGAGTTCCGTGTTCAGAGAGGACATGCTCTTTGGCAGCCCAACTGGTGCCGGTAGTTATAGAATCATAGAATATCGGGGTTAGAAGGGACCTCAGGAGGTCATTTAGTCCAAGCCCCTGCTCAAAGCAGGACCAATTCCCAAATAAATCATCCCAGCTAGGGCTCTGTGAAGCCTGACCTTAAAAACCTCTAAGGAAGGAGATTCCACCACCTCCCTAGGTAACCCATTCCAGTGCTTTACCACCCTCCTAGTGAAAAAGTTTTTTCCTAATATCCAACCTAAACCTCCCCAACTGCAACTTGAGACCATTACTCCTTGTTCTGTCATCAGGTACCACTGAGAACAGTCTAGATCCATCCTCTTTGGAACCCCCTTTCAGGTAGTTGAAAGCAGCTATCAAATCCACCCTCATTCTTCTCTTCTGCAGACTAAACAATCCCAGTTCCCTCAGCCTCTCCTCATAAGTCATGTGTTCCAGCCCCTAATCATTTTTGTTGCCCTCCGCTGGACTCTTTCCAATTTTTCCACATCCTTCTTATAGTGTGGGGCCCAAAACTGGACACAGTACTCCAGATGAGGCCTCACAAATCTCAAATAGAGGGGAACGATCACGTCCCTCGATCTGCTGGCAATGCCCCTACTTATACAGCCCAGAATGCCATTAGCCTTCTTGTCAACAAGGGCACACTGTTGACTCATATCCAGCTTCTCGTCCACTGTAACCCCTAGGTCCTTTTCTGCAGAACTGCTGCCTAACCATTCGGTCCCTAGTCTATAGTAGTGCATGGGATTCTTCCGTCCTAAGTGCAGGACTCTGCACTTGTCCTTGTTGAACCTCATCAGATTTCTATTGGCCCAATCCTCTAATTTGTCTAGGTCCCTCTGTATCCTGTCCCTACCCTCCAGCGTATCTACCACTCCTCCCAATTTAGTGTCATCTGCAAACTTGCTGGGGGTGCAATCCACGCCATCCTCCAGATCATTAATGAAGATATTGAACAAAACCGGCCCCAGGACCGACCCCTGGGGAACTCCACTTGAAACCGGCTGCCAACTAGACATGGAGCCGTTGATCACTACCCGCTGAGCCCGACGATCTAGCCAGCTTTCTATCCACCTTATAGTCCATTCATCCAGCCCATATTTCTTTAACTTGCTGGCAAGAATACTGTGGGAGACTGTATCAAAAGCTTTGCTAAAGTCAAGGAATAACACATCCACTGCTTTCCTCTCATTCGCAAGAGGGTAGGAGAGCAGGACGTCAGATGTCTGTGCAGGGTCTTGTGCACCTCCTGCACGGCACAGAGCACACTTAGCGGGAGCCGGGCTCTCCATGCTGCAGCTGGACATGGAGACTGCTGCTGTGTGGAGCCTCCTTCCCGTGCCCCTCCCCCCCACCATGTGTGCCATGCTAGGATTCCCAGAGTAAAATCCCAGCCCCGCTGATTATTATCCTAGCCCCAATGGTTATTGTGCATTGACTTCACTGCAACCGGACTTCACCCATAGAGTCTACTGCAGCCAGTATAATGGCTATCGTATCCACAACTAAGCGGCTCCAACATGTTGGTGGGAGAGTGTGGATTCCTCCCCCTGGGTCCACTGCACATCTCCTTCGCGCCCAGCCCAACTACTCTGCAGGGCGGTTGCTATCGTCCACTTAGCTGTATCGTTGTGGGCTCAGTCTCTTCCTGAGCCCGTGACACTTCTGTATCTTCCAGGTTCTACCGAAAAAGGTGAAAGCCTTGTTTGAACGTGTGCAGAGGCTGGGGTAGGTCCTTCACTGATGAAACATAAGGGAAATAAGATTTCTAACAATGCTTCTTACATAGAGAAGCCTTTCAAATCAATAACCATAAAAGTCCAGATGGAGGGGAATTTGACACCCGCTCTTTTGGCAGTTTGTTGTGTCTAGGAAGAGGAGGGGACTGTGCTGTACTTTTCTAGAGAGATTGTAATTTCCAGGTAGTCCAGACCCTTAAAAATATATACTGATCCTTCATATTGGATAAGTAATTCCTAACTTTATAGAGGCCCTTCATAGCCAGTTCAGTAATGAGATTTGGTATTTAAAAAGCAATTTTTATCCTCCGGGTGTTTTCCCATGAGATGGGTGAGTTTATTTACCTTTTACTTATTAGCCTTGATTATGATCATTGCTTCTTTTTTTCTCCTTGTTTGTGGTGACCAGTAAGATGTATTTGCTCCGGTTCTGCTCCTATTGTTTCCAGCATGAGTTACGGATTTGCATTTAAGAAAGGAATGGGGCCTGCTCTCATTTAGGATGATAGCTTACTCTGAAGCTGGAGAAGTTCGCTTTTCTTCCTGGAGTCCTAGTTAGCATTATAATGTAGTTTCTTCACTAAATTGTTTTGTGATGGTATTTATGATATGATCAGACTTACAAGCAAATGATACCAGACACTTTCATCTGTCAAGGAGCCCTTTGCTTATTTGATGATCCAATTAAACATGTTTTCTATGAATTATCTTTGGTGTTCTCAACAAATTCCAGAGAACAGCACATGTCACTTAGCAGACTGCAATAGAACAAGACATGCATCTTATATTTCTGAAATATTTTAAATAATTTGCAGGTGCAATAAAAAAAAAAGAGGCCTTCCGTTTTTGTCACATTTTACAAGGAAAACTCCATGATTCTGAAGCCAGAAAACCCACCATCCCTCCCTCTTTAAGGGAATTAGCTTTGTAAGAATTATCTTCTTCACAGTGTGTATATATAGCAGACATTCTGGCAATATCTATCCTGTAGCTCCCAAACAAATATTCCTTTTTAATTTTCTGCAGTGACTTTAACTGGAAGACAATATCAACAGGAAAATGTAAAGTAGCAAGAAAAATGAATCAAGTTGACACACATTGAATAAGTTCTGATGTACAACCTGCATCTAGCCCCACTGATATGCAACCAGAGCCCATTAAAGTCTCGGGTTAAGTCTCCAGAAGCACCTGACCAGTCCCTGTGAACCCTGCCACACTGTAGTTCCAGATCATAAAGATGCATTGACCACACACAGTCACCATAGTTCTTAAAACTACACACACCTCAAAATAACTTCTATGCAAAGTCTATGCTCCTTCCCTGCAGATCAGTTTCCAAATGGCTTTTGATCTAATCAGACTCACAGAGTAGAGTTCTCCCAAATAATGTCATCTTTCAGAAAAGACAGTCAGCTAGGGATGTCAATGTTAATTCAGCCTCCAAGTCTTCCGTCTTATTTATCGTCTCTATTTCAGCTTGGTTTGAGGCAATGCTAGGCAGTTCTCCCAAATCACATGTAAATTAAGATTCATTCGGTTCCTTCACGATTGAGACATTTAAAGATTGGGAGGCCCTAAATCTGGAATGTCTTAGCCTCTGTAAAAGACATATATTCAGTCTTGGTTTTCAAACCCTCGAGCAGCTAATCGTAGACACGGCCCCCTCCTTTGATGTATGTCTATGGGCATGATGGATATTACCTTGGTCTGGTAGTCATTCTGAGGATTTGCTCACTTATTCCTTCATTTTAGTCCTGGGAGCCACAACATTCACTTCCTTGGTTTGTGATTGTTGGAGCTGGAAATTCTTAAGCCTGGTTACCTGTTAGAGCTGCTCAGCCACAAAACAATCCATAGGCCACAGACCAAGGAGGGCACCTGGGGCCATGGCCCAACCAGTTTTTGGCCAGGCCAAACCTGAGTGGCACCGTGACCCAGGTCTCAGTGCCGTGCACTCCGATTTGGATGGGATGGGTGTAGGGGTCAGTTGCTGTGAGGCGATGGAGGAGAGGAAAGTGATCAGGAACAGTCAACATGGATTCACCAAGGGCAAGTCATGCCTGACCAACCTGATTGCCTTCTATGATGAATGGACTATAAAGTGGATAGAAAGCTGGCTAAATTGTCGGGCTCAACGGGTAGTGATCAAAGGCTCGATGTCTAGTTGGCAGCTGGTATCAAGCGGAGTGCCCCAGGGGTTGGTCCTGGGGCTGGTTTTGTTCAACATCTTCATTAATGATCTGGCTGATGGGATGAATTGCACCCCCAGCAAGTTTGCAGATGACACTAAGCTGGTGGGGAGGGGGGGAAGGGAAGTGGTAGATATGCTGGAGGGTAGGGATAGGGTCCAGAGTGACCTAGACAAATTAGAGGATTGGGCCAAAAGAAATCTGATGAGGTTCAACAAGGACAAGTGCAGAGTCCTGCACTTAGGATGGAAGAATCCCATGCAGGCTGGGGACCCATTGGCTAAGCAGCAGTTCTGCAGAAAAGGACCTGGGGATTACAGTGGATGAGAAGCTGGATCTGAGTCAGCAGTGTGCCCTCGTTGCCAAGAAGGCCAACGGCATATTGGGCTGTATTAGTCGGAGCATTGCCAGCAGATTGAGGGAAGTGATTATTCCCCTCTATTCGGCACTGGTGAAGCCACACCTGGAGTACTGCGTCCAGTTTTGGTGCCCCCACTACAGAAGGGATGTGGACAAATTGGAGAGAGTCCAGCGGAGTGCAATGAAAATGATTAGGGGGCTGGGGCACATGATTTACAAGGAGAGGCTGAGGGACCTGGGGTTATTTAGTCTGCAGAAGAGAAGAGTGAGAGGGGATGTGATAGCAACCTTCAATTACCTGAAGGGGGGGTTCCAAAGAGGATGGAGCTCAGCTGTTCTCAGTGGTGGCAGATGACAGAACAAGGAGCAATGGTCTCAAGTTGCAGTGGGGGAGGTCTAGGTTGGATATTAGGAAACACTATTTCACTTGGAGGGTGGTGAAGCACTGGAATGGGTTACCTAGGGAGGTAGTGGAATCTCCTTCCTTAGAGGTTTTTAAGGGCAGGCTTGACAAAGCCCTGGCTGGGATGATTTAGCTGGGGTTGGTCCTGCTTTGAGCAGGGGGTTGGACTAGATGACCTCCTGAGGTCTCTTCCAACCCTGATATTCTATGATGCCTGAGGGAGGAAGAGGGGAATCTGTGTTGCACTTGGAGTTTGCCAGTCCCTGGTACTCTGGACTGAGCTTCTGAAGGGTCCTACTCTATGGATTACACCCATAATGGCTACCAGAGCCCTCTGGTGCCATTTCCCAGCATGCTTTGAGCCGGGGCAGGGATGGAAAGGATAGCAACTCCTGCTGAGACCAATAGGGAGGCTTCTGCATGATGTGAGTGGGACAGGCTGTTTGCTGGGAGACCGATGAGCCCGGCTGCTCAGCCCCTCAGAGGGAGGGGACAGCCTGACCCAGAGGCAGAAACGAGGTTTAGTTTCAGTTTTGAGCTGTGAGTGGGGAGCTGAGAGAGACGCAGAACAGCTCAGGGAGTCTCTGATTGACTTCCCTCCCCACAAAGAGAGCCTTTGCGTGACTGTGGGATCCAGTGCATGGGTCAGGCTGCTCCAGCCCCTAAGAGACCAGTATCCAGAGGGGCCGAGATCCCACTCAGCGCCAGCTGCTGAAAGCCAGCTCAGACCCCCTACAGATCTCCAGACCTGGGAGCAAGGAGAGGGCCCTGCCCCACCCAGGGGCAGACACACCATGTGGGGGTCCCTTTTGATTAAGCTTGCCACCATTCACAGTGATTCAGCACCTGTCTGAACACACAGCCTGGCGGTCCATCTGCCTGGGGAGATGCCGGGGGGGGGGAGCTGGGGGTTGGGAAGAGTGGAGTGTTGGAAGGAGGGGGATTAGTTGATGGTTTAGTATTTATTTAATTACCCCTCACCATCTCCTGCCCCCAGATCCCATGTTCCTGTTCCCAGTAAAATCCCCTTTGTTAGATTGTTGTTTGGGGGGGTGTCATTTCCTTGCTGGTGTTTGTGCTGATATACGTTGCTGTTCCTTTTTTACTGGGGTTTATACTCCGGGCCAGCAGTGTGTGATGTCTAGGGTCTTGAACCTAGGCCTGGCAGTCCCCTAACATCCACTGCATCCTGGCTTCCACCCAATGTCTGCTGAAATCTGGTGGGCTGAGAACTAGTAGGACCTTAGGCTCAGCCAAGGCACTGCCCAAGGGAGCCCTGATTGGAGGATCACCCAGTTTCACCGATTGGTCCAACCAGGCTATTTAAGTCTGAAGGAGGCTGACCGCAGAACTAGGGGATTTCCTGTTGTGGCTGCATTGGACCCAGTTTGTGCCTGCCTCCTGCACCCACCCTGTTCCTGATTCCTGCTCTGCTCCTGCCTCACCCCTGCCTTCTCTCCTGTTCCCATCATCCTCTTGCTCCGTGCTTCATCCTTTCCTCTCCTCCAGTTCCTGCCCTTACAACTCACCTTCAAACACCAGTTACCAGCCCTGGCTTTGACCCCAGCCTACATTTTCCAAGCCTGACCGAGCATTTGGTATCTGACCTCGGCTCTGACCTTCAGCTTCAATTGTTGGTTCTGACTCTGGCTTGACACCCCGGCTCTGTTCCCCAACCTGGACACCTGCTCCACCCACCAGAGCTGACTCCTGCTCCAATTACTAGGCCAGACCACCTACATCCTGGTCCATAACACAGTGGCAGCATTTAGCCGTTTTCCCCAGGGACAGCATCCTATGTCCCCTGGGCACAGTGAGGAGTCACCTAGGGTGGAGGCACCAGGTGTCAGAACAAAGAAGCCAAGCCCCAGCCCATGTAAGGAGAGGGGAGAAGCCAATCCAAGTAGCAGACATCAGGGAGGAGAAAGGAGATGTAAGCCACACCTCGCGGAAGGAGCTACACAAGTTAATGAATATTTTCATTATGGGAATTCATTTCCAGCATAGTTACCCTTTTAACTTGGATGTTGATTAATTACAATTGAAGAAGGTGATGGGATCTGCAGTTCTGGTTGAACACCATGTAGAGATAATATTTCATTTCTAACCAGATGATTTACTTAAGCTATCCACTTTGCAAACCTAGCTCTCAAGGGTTTGATCATCCAGAAAACTCCATCTGAACAGACTGGATCTTTTGGTCAAAAACCCAACAAAAGCATACAAAACAAAACCAGGCTGCTGCGGTCTCATCATCTCCTGCCCATGGGCAGCTCTCATAAATATTCAGAGGAATAAACCACTCACCACACAAAGGGCCAGCTTCCATCAGGATATTACCACTTTGCTCCAGAAACTCCACAACATTAACAGCCTCTCTCACAACAGTGTCCTTACCACCATGGATGTCACCTCCCTGTACATGACTATCCTTCACAATGACGGCATCACTGCCTGCCTCAAATATCTACAAGACAATGGACAACACTCAGAAATCAACCCCAAACACATTGCCAAACTCATCCATTTCATCCTCACCCATAACAATTTTACATTCAACAACAAACCCTTTGTCCCAATATGGGTACTAGGATGGCTCCCAATATGCCAACCTTTTCATGGGCCACCTTGGAGAAGAATTTCTGGGCAAATGCACAACAAAACCAATGATATACCTGAGATACAACAATGATGTTTTCATCCTCTGGACAGACAAACTAAACTCCCTCATAGATTTCCACCACTCATCCATTACTCTCTCTCTAGAACATTACCGCATCAACTTCCCAGACACCATGATTAGTTTCAACAACGGAACCCTACAAACAACTATATACAAGAAACCCACGGTTCACCCCTCTACCTTCAGAGATCCAGTAACCACCCCAAACACAACAGTATATTTTAAGGACTAGCATTCTCTTCTCTGAAATGTTTCATAGAATTCTAGGACTGGAAGGGATGTCAAGAGGTCATCCAGTCCAGTCCCCCGCACTCATGGCAGGACTAAGTATTATCTAGGCATCCCTGACAGGTGTCACAATTCTCCAGTTGAGGCCTAATCAGCTGTTTGTCAGGCTGTGTATGTTTCTTTGCTATAGAACTAGGAACTACTTAATCCTATGGCAGAATGAGCATCACCAGTACCCATACACTATTTCACTTAGTCTGCCTAGTCTTTTACCAACTAAAGGATGTTACGATCTTTGAAATAATGTTCAGTGTTTGCTTGTATAGCTCTTCAGAGAATCCTCTAAGGAGCTCACTCTAGCCTTAGCAAATTCCATATACATTTGATCCAATATATTGTTATTGAAATATATACATTTCAATAACACAGTGAGGTTTACAGGGAATGTCATGGAATTCTAAACTGTATTATACTGTTTTCAGCCACCAGGTGGTGCCGTGTGTAACATACCTTACCTGAGCATACAACTTTATCCGGCAGTGCATTAAAGGCTACTGCAGAGAACATATTGCTGGTATATGTCTCTGGGTAAGAACGTCTGTAACCAGTTCATATCTAGTACAAGAGCTTGACTTGCAGCCTAATGTGTACAAGGGAATATCTCGGCTTTCTGAAGGTGTAAAGGAAGATGAGAAAAGAAATACTTGTATTAAATAATCCAGACAAGAGAACAGTTGTATTGGGTAGAAGAAAGTTGAGCATCCTCACTTCCTCACTGGGCAGTGATTATGCTGGACAGTCACGTTGAACAAATCTCCAATTTTCCAGCTACATCCCTCTAATCCTTCATTCATGCCCTTTCCTACAAACTCAAATGGCTTTGTTTTTGAAAACTGGCAATTAGAGGCTTATCCCTTCTTAGACAAATTATGCAGGATGATTGCTACGGCAGATCTCGTAACTTTCCAGCTCCATGGAATCTGCATAGTCAGGGACCAGTCCTTCATACGGCCTCCTCCAGAATAAACGTTGGTAGTTTGGTTTTATTAAAGAAGTTAATTAGCAGCTTCTGGCTACTCACAGAACTTTCTTGATTTTTCCCCCCCAATCAATACTGACTGCTTCTAGCAAAAATATGCTTAAAGCTCCCAAACTGCATCATAAAGATAGGTATGTGTGTGTGAATGTATATAAATTATCCCCTAGATGTAGAGATGACATTCATCCCATGAATATCATCATTTCTTCTTGACCACCTCGTGAGTGTGTACAAAAACATGAAGCGCTTACCATTTGGAATTTGGGTGGATGCAATGGTATGAACTCAAATGAGCATAAGTGGAGAAGAGAAAAAAAATGAGGAAGGAGGCTGATACCCAGATTCTGCACATTTGATTAGAGTGGGGTATGATGCTATGCATTGTTTTCAGTTGAGTACATCACTGGATTTAGGTGCAGTTCTCAACTGGCACACGTTGACGTAGCTCCATTGACTTTTAGGGCTAGTCTACACTTACCGGGTAGTTCGACGGCTGCGGATCGAAGTTCCGAGTTCGATTTATCGCGTCTGGTGTGGACGCGATAAATCGAACCAGGAAGTGATCCCCGTCGACTGCGGTACTCCAGCTAGACGAGAGGAGTACCGCGAAGTCGACGGGGGAGCCTGCCTGCCGCGTGTGGACCGCGTCTGAACCGCGGTAAGTTCGAAGTAAGGTATGTCGAATTCAGCTACGTTATTCACGTAGCTGAATTTGCGTACCTTACTTCGACTTGGGGGGTAAGTGTAGACCAAGCCTTAGTGGACCTGTATCAATTTATGCCAGCTGCGGATCGGGCGCTATGTCCCAGTGATATAGCCTCTCGTTTGTATGTGTTAAATTTGTAAACTTTTGTGACATTTTGTTGTCCAAACTTCTAGGGTTCCTGTCTGCAACTTGAACTGAAGTTCATTATGTGTAGCAGCTGTTTTAGAAAATGATCTTAGTTCCTGTTTGCGGCTTGTTCTAGGGGTTGTTAAACACTCCAAAATAAGATTGTTAAGGAAAATGACGTGACAAGCTGAAACACTGACAGCAATGCTCTAAAATACTGACAACCTGATTCTCCCCTGACTTGCAGCCTGTGGACTAGTGCACATCTGTGCATGAGCGGGTACCAAATGTTACCATTCTCGTGTGGTAACATTTAAGAGCTATGCCGGGTACTGGAGACTCAAGTATTCCAGTTTACCATAGTGTCTTAGGCTACTAGTATTATGGTCACTCTGTTTACATAAGGACAGGACTGTCGCTACTTGTATGAGAACTCCTGCCCCATTCTACAAACAGGAAGAGAGAAAACTTGTGCAGAATAGACTAGAAACTTATTTTGAGGCACACCGGACAGCTTGACGAATTAATATCTATTTTTTTTTGAAAGACTTAAACAAATATAGAACACCTCCTCTTTAGGAATTAGTAAAATTTGACTGGCTGTGATGGTATGAAAGGAAATGAGCATAAGAGAATTCCAGTTGCAGTCAGAGGAGAGCTGTTGGTTCCCATGTACTGCCCTCTGGATTAGACTGGTGTATTCTACAATGGAAAAAAATTGAACAAGATTGTCTGATTCTTGTGGGCAAGCCCAGGTTGTTCAGGAAGGGGTTTTATGCTAGCTTGTGTATGACACTAAGAATAACTCCGGCCTCACCAGAAACAATGCAGCGCTCCAAAATATGCATAGCATAAGCCATGGCAGAGTTCAGAAAGGAAATGAAAATGAAGAAAAACGTCTTTCTTCAATAACCTTGAAAATTCAATTTTGGAGATAAAACAGAGGCTGATAAAAATGGATGTGAGGGTAGATGAACTAGAACACAGGCGAAGAAAGAGAGACTGAAACAGCTGGAAGAGAGAGAACTGCATTATACAGCTTTACTGAAGCCACAAAGGCAATTATGTGTCAAACACTGCGAAAACAGACCTGGGAGAAAGAACGTTAAATTTTATGGAATCCCAGGGGGAGAGGAAAACAATTAAATGCTGAAATTTATTCCCCTCTGCATAAAAATGCTGGACACAGAAGATAAATCTGCCTGCCTGAGGCGGATATTCAAAAACCAGTCACTCTACGCTTTAGTGGGGGTGGAATGAGGGTGGTTAATTGAAATCTGGACCCAAATCCAGGTCCAACATTCACGATTAGTGCTTGTCTCTGTTCGGAAGTCAATATTCCAAACATGGATTATCAAGCAGCCTTGTCTGTTGAGACTAAGGTACTGAAAGCAATAAACAGTGGAAATACAATCGAGCCCTTTAAAATGGCTCTTGAGCTGTTATGTTCTTGCAAATCTTCACGAGGTGGGTTGTCTGTATTAAGACGGGACATTAAAGTGCAATGACATTTGATCTCTGCCAAACTCAAGGCCTCCTGATTTCACATGTGAGCTTCTGTTGGGAAGAAAATAACCTGTATTCTGTGTCAGTGGAAAAGAAGCTTGCCTTGCCCTGGAGTGACTGAGATTTTAGATCAATCACTCACACAATACCAATCTCAATCAGCATGGAGTAATGTACCTGTCAGGCGTAGGCATGAGCCCTGGTTGCACCCTGCTATATTCTAAACTTGCCCTTTGTACAGAATTGATCCTTTTGGAAGAAGCATCACTTCAACTATAGCTCTTACAGAGCTTTGGCCACTACTGATGCTGTGACAAATTGGATAAAGCCGGAGGAAAGCAGAGCCCCCTATATCAGTTGTTAAAGCTCTCTGTCAGGCCGGCTGTAATGTCGAGGAATTAAGTAGTAGCCTCTAAATAGTTTTTGAGCCCTCTAGTGGGCTTCACTGTCTTCTATGTTTGAGAAGCAACCAGAACCCGTCCAGAGCAGCAGTATGTCTATATAGCTAGGCCTTGCCTGCGTATCTAGATAGTAAATGCAGTTATTCGGACACCCCTCCCTCCCATGCCTATGTGGGTATTCTATATTAGGTGTGTTGTGTAAAGAGTAAAAGAGACAACACTGACATGAGAAGTTTGGATGGACATGGATGTAGAATTTAGGTACATTATTACCCTCTTGGCAGGACATGGATGTAGAATTTAGGTACATTTTTACCCTCTTGGCAGGACAATATGGTGGCCAGTTGTTCGTGGGAGCACAATATTTTTGTTGCTGTTTGCACAAGAGTTTTACTTTTTGCATTCAGGTGTGTCCTATGTAAGGTCCTAGAGAATAAATAACCGAATCAGAGAGATTGGAGGTTGAATGAATGAAGTTTTCTCGGCCAAGATTTTCAAATATGGGTGCCGATAGTTAAGCTCCTAAAACAATAATTAAGTACTGAAGAATGGACTTAGGAGTCCAATTTTATGGACCCTTTTGTGAAAATCTTGGCCTCAGGGCCGGCTCCAGGCACCAGCTGAGCAAGCTGGTGCTTGGGGCGGCAGATTGTTGGAGGCGGCATTCTGCCCAATTCTAGGGCGGCCCGGCCGCTTTTTGTTGTTGTTGTTGTTCTTGTTCCGCTCCGGCCGCCCTGTAGGGGGCGGTGGCGCGGAGAACCAGAGCGCCCTGCAGGGCAGTCCTCTTCCTTCCCTCCCCGACGACCGGAGCGGAGCCCTCGCGGCAGGAGGCGGCGCAGCTGGAGGGGCCGCGTGGCAGCACCCCTGCTGTAGCCCTGGCCGCCCCTTCTCTCTCTCTCCCGCCCACTCCCTCCCCCCCCGCCCGCAGCCGGTCCCCCTGCACCCGCGCTCCGGCCACGCCACAGGGTTTTTTTTGTTTTTTTTTGCTTTGCTGTTCTGGCCGCCCCATATATATATATATATATATATATATATATATATATATATATATATTTTTTTTGCTTGGGGCGGCCAAAAAGCCAGAGCCGGCCCTGCTTGGCCCTAGTCTGTTTCCTTGAAGGGCAGCATTGTTACCAGTAATACTCCCCACAGTGAATCAGTTTGGAATGGCTCAAGTCAAATGGGCATCCCTCTCTTTCCTTGGAGCGAGTACTTCACATTCTAATAAATCACATCAAAATGGTCTGATGTTCAGCCTTCATTTTTGCTTCCTTCATTGCATCATTTTTCTTCTTGTCATATAAACAACTACCAGTAAACAATTACTCCCCTTTCTCGATGTTTACCTCATTCAGATGTTTGCAGAGGGTTCTCACATCCCACACAAAACACCCCTTTAGCATCTAATTGGCTGTGTTTTCTGTCTGCATTAGTCAGTTCCTCCAGAACTTTAATATTTTAAACAATTCTCTGAATGCCATTGAATTTAACATCTTTGGAGTGTAGGTGTCCTCAGAAGTGTATGTAGTAGTCAAGAAACAGTCTTACCAGACTCATATAGAGCAAATGGTGAGGTCATACAGACCCTTCACCCACTTGCCTTTCTAGGTGTGTTGCTGAGAATCACATTCACATTTTTTTCACTGCTATATCACATTGCTGGTTCCTATCTAATTTGCTGTCCTAGATCATCCTAAATCTCTTTATGCTATTCCTTTTGAAATAGCTTTCTCCTCTCGAATAACTCTGTCTGGGATTATTTTCCCTTGATGGTATTACAGTGATTCCAAAGAGAAAATAACTTGATTGTTTAAAGTAGGATTCCCGTAGTTGGAAAATGGAAAGTTTCAGATTGTTTTGCTGCACTCCCAGCTGTTTGCTACCTGCCTTGATAGGCACAGATGTTAGTAGTGTGAATCAGACCCCAGCCCTTCATTCTGCTGAGAATCCCTCATGCCCATGTGACTCAGATTTCACTTCCTTCCTCCTTGTTAGCAATGATCAGTAATTACTACCTCTGATAGGAGCAATAGCCAATGCATATTGTATGAACACTTGCTCTGAGTGGGAGAACATTTGTTTTTCCCTCAAAGAGCCCTTACATAGCATTAGAAAGGGCAACAGATACTTTTTCTCCAGTAAATGTTTTTGATGGAATTATGATATGTTCAGGCTTACAAGCCGAGCTGTCAAAGGCCCTAGCTTGTTAGATGATCTCCTATGATGTTTTCAGAGCAAAGACTAGCAAATGCATATGGTGTCATAGCAGCTTCCAAGACTGATGCCCTGGTCTAGTCTCTGATCTGCTCTTAAGGATCACAGTTTAACTCCCTTGTGTGGGGCATCGCCTTTGGTGGTTTCCGTTTTACTTTAGATGTAGAACTGGTCAACAATTTTTCGATTAAATGTTTTTTCATCAGAAAATGACAATTCACCAGAAAGGTTTCTGAGGCTCAGGAGGGAATTTCTGGTGTGTGTGTCTGAGAGAGACCAACCTCAGAATAGCAAATATCTTGTTTGTTAGACCTCTGCCTGATTCAGGTCAGAGACTTGAGCTATTCACGGGCAGAGATGGGGACAAGGATCTCTCTCTCTCTCTCTCTCTCTCTCTCTCTCTCTCTCTCTCTCTCTCTCTCTCATAGATTTTATTTTGTGGTGTGTGTGTGTGGGGGGAGGGGGGGGGGAATGACTGGTATTGTTTTCATTCCAATCTGGAATGAAACCAAATTTCAAAACTTCATGATTTTCCAGGAAGGGGTATTCTTGTTTTCTGGCCAGAGCTATTTACATGGCACTCATCAGGCTCCAGATGCTGTCATTACGAACAGGCATGTTAAATGAGCTCACAAGAAAATGGAGTTTGGCCTAAAGAAAATGAAGTTTTCAGGAGATTGCTTTAAGGAGTTAAACAGGAGTAGAGCCTCCAGATGGCCAGATCTCCTCTTACCAGTACATGCTGCAGTGGAAACAATTAATTAGCTAGGACATTCAAGGCACACAGAGATAATTTAAACATTAAATGGGAATAAAATCTAATCTGATGGGGGGAAATGGACAATAACGTGCCATACTGTGCCTGTGATTTTGTGTTACAGTAAATTGCCTAGTTTCTTTTCTTCCAGTTATTTTTCTCTCAGTGGCCAAGCAAAGTGAGGCCTAACACTCAGCTCCATGGCATTTGTCTGCCTGTCTGTCAGTTAGTTAGGGTTTAAGGTTAGTGTTAGGCTTACCTGGAGAGAGGGAGTGATGACTGGCAGAGGTACCTCTGGTGCCACAATGCCGCTTTGCCTGCAGCACCAAACGGGCACTGTCAAGGGGACGGATGGCGAAGCCAGACAGCAGGGTTAATTTTTTATAGATTCATAGATTCTAGGGCTAGAAAGGACCTCGAGAGGTCATCGAGTCCAGTCCCCTGCCCTTATGGATAGACATTTATCTAACCTACTCTTAAATATCTCCAGAGGTGGAGATTCCACCACCTCCCTAGGCAATTTATTCCAGTGTTTAACCACCATGACAGGAACTTTTTCCTAATATCCAACCTAAACCTCCCTTGCTGCAGTTTAAGCCCATTGCTTCTTGTTCTATCCTTAGAGGCTAAGATGAACAAGTTTTCTCCCTCCTCCTTATGACACCCTTTTAGATACCTGAAAACTGCTATCATGTCCCCTCTCAGTCTTCGCTTTTCCAAACTAAACAAACCCAGTTCTTTCAGCCTTCCTTCATAGGTCATGTTCTCTAGACCTTTAATTATTCTTGTTGCTCTTCTCTGGACCCTCTCCAATTTCTCCACATCTTTCTTGAAATGCGGTGCCCAGAACTGGACACAATACTCCAGTTGAGGCCTAACCAGTGCAGAGTAGAGCGGAAGAACAACTTCTCGCGTCTTGCTCACAACACACCTGTTAATACATCCCAGAATCATGTTTGCTTTTTTTGCAACAGCATCACACTGTTGACTCATATTTAACTTGTGGTCCACTATAACCCCTCGATCCCTTTCTGCCGTACTCCTTCCTAGACAGTCTCTTCCCATTCTGTATGTGTGAAACTGAGTGTTCCTTCCTAAGTGGAGCACTTTGCATTTGTCTTTGTTAAACTTCATCCTGTTTAACTCAGACCATTTCTCCAATTTGTCCAGATCATTTTGAATTTTGACCCTGTCCTCCAAAGCAGTTGCAATCCCTCCCAGGTTAGGAGGGAGGGAATTACTCTGATGTCACAAGGCCGCTGCTCAGGCTCCTGTGACAACAGCAGCTCATGGGCACTCTCCAGGGGAAGCTGATGCTAAGAAAGGATGAAAAGAAGAAGACGAGCTGCCTGGGCAACATAAGAAGCAAATGTAGGGTTTGTGGCAGTACCCTGTAGAATTGCTACAGAAATGCATCCCCGCCCTTCCCAGTACCTGCCAGCTTGTCCTGCATAAGCAACATGTGTGGCCCTCTAATAGTTTTCATTTAATTATTGATTATGATCCATCCTTAAGGCTAATTAGCATGCATACCTACACCCATCTTCTGATGCCGTAAGAGCGCTAGACCACAACCTGGGTAATTGTCTTTAAAAAAACCCTGCTGATAAAGTGAAGCTGACGTATGATTGAGAAGAAACTGCTTCTTCTGTACTGCCCGACAGGAAAGCATTTCTTGTTCCTCATGAACAACTATCGTGAACACACCGAGCCAAGCAGTGTCCTCTCTTAGGAGTCAGGTGTAAGTGGAACAGAGAACAGCTGGAAGCTTTCGCCAACCTGACATACAGCAGGTGTGCAAAATGTAACTGACTCCGAGGATGAAAGGAGCCAGGCAGCAAGGAAAACAAGCGACAGGAGGGCATATGATGAAGTGTATGAGGGAGCAGGCACTCTGACTCAACAGTTAATCACTGACACTTCTTATTCTTTCTCAGAGTATCAGTATCCTTGACCTGTAGTAGCTAATTTGTGAGCTACATTGCTATGCATCAGCCTACTCTGAAGACCAGTGGGAGAGGAATCTGGCGCACAAACTGTTCGTTTTGCTGGATTAAAAAGGATCTTGTCATTTACAGCACAGTATTTTGCACTGATCTGTGAGAATACAGTAAGATATATCTCGCACTGCTTCTACTGCACTTGCTGTATAAAAAGACCCCCCCCACCGTCTTTTAAGACCTGTTGCAAAGTCCAGTTGCCTGTCTGAGAACTCAGCTTGCCTACTGTGACTCGGACAGTGCAGCCAGGAACTAATCAAACCTAAAGAATTAACTGAGGTAGGCAGGTCCCTGTAGAGAGCTATCCGAACCTAACCACAAAGCTTAAAAGGGTCAGAGTCCTGGGAGAACAGGAGGGAGCCAGTGGCAAGGTGGAAGGGAAGGGAGACAATCTTAGGACGTTAGGGCTCGTTTTTGCAATGGGTACTCACACTGAGTAGCACTTACTCATGTGAGTAATCCTTTGACTTCGGTGAGAATACGCCCATGAGTAGATCCAGCTCAATATGAGTAAAGGCTGCAGAATCTGGCCCTAAATTGCTGTTGACATGGATAATATCCAACCTGTTTTAATATGCCCCAACAAGAAGAATCGGTGCTGGGACCTTCTGCTTTCCCCGCGGCTGTACCAGTTCCATTTTCACTCAGCACTAAATAGCTACATTGTTACTTGGATGAAAATTATTTTCTTCACCTGCCAAAACTTCTCTGGCAAGCAGGAATTTCCTTCGCCTCTTTGCAATTACACCAAACTAGCTGCACTTTTTATTTTTTAATCTCACATGCTCAAGTTTATTCATTATACTGCAGGAGCCACAAGTCTTTATTTTGCTGTCATGGCACATGAGAATAATCAATCTCTGTGCAGCAAAGTGCTGTAGGAAGAAATATGGCCCTCCCGGAAATCCCAGCATGCAACGTGCCAGCAGACAACAGGTTTCACCCATAAAAATGTTCCACTTTATTCTACATCTTCATATTCTAGGGCTGGTTTCTCTGGCCGCATTCCATTCCTTTTGTGCTGCTCCTGCCATGCAAAGGGAGCAGAAAGGTTCCACGTTTTCCCCAGCTGGGTAGGGCCCCGGCATCGAGTAGTCCGCATGGGTGCAGAACTGGCAGAGCTGACAGCCTGTGGACAGGGGATGGTTACTGTGTGTGTATGAAGGGGGCGTGGCCAAAAGATAGCATGCCCCGCCTTTCCAAGCTGGTGTGTGCTCCCTTGGGAACCACATAGCCTGGGGCTGCTCTAACTTGTGCCAGAGCTGAAGTAGGTTGGCCCAAAAAATCAGGGAGCTGTAAGTGGCTCCCCTCTGCCTCTCTTGTGCCAAGCAGATCTCAGCACATGAGAGGGCCTGGTCCTTAGTTTTCAGGGTTGCCTCAGCTCCAGAAGAACATGCCCGTTTGTTTCAAATGTGTGAGGAAATGGCACAGCGTGATAGCAAAAGGGGTGAGGATGCCTCTGATGGTGAAAATATTTTGAATGAGATAATCACCTCCAGAATATATGTAGACAAGCGGGAATTGTTTTTTTATTTTTTTTTCCCTAGAGATTCTAGTAACAACAACAATAGTTCTAACTGCTGTCCTTGGACTGGTGTTTTGGAGCAGATCCCTTGTTTACCTTACTCTTGAAGAATTCCCTTCAAAGTCAGTGGGGATATTGCAGGGGTTAGGTGAGCAAGATTTCCTCCTTACACACCCAGCGTTTTGTAAAGGTTCATTTTCATCTTGCCAGGCTTTGGGTTCCCTCTTAAAGCATAGAATATCAGGGTTGGAAGGGACCTCAGGAGGTCATCTAGTCCAACCCCCTGCTCAAAGCAGGACTAATCCCCAGATAGATTTTTGTCCCAGATCCCTAAATGGCCCCCTCAAGGATTGAACTTACAACCCTAGGTTTAGCAGGCCAATGCTCAAACCACTGGAGATGCGTTCAATTGAGAACCCATTGTAGGTGGCAAACACACACAGGTGAGCCTTTTATGGCTGTGGTTTTCATTTGTTCTCTTAAATGCCCACATGATAAATGGTGAAAGTCATCACCTCATCAAGTGCAAGTAATAGCCCTTTGTAACCTCTTAATTTCTAATACAATAAATATTATTATTTAGGGAGAGGGAGCCCAGGTTTTCTGAGGGACAGCACTTAAGATATGTTCTTAAATTCAGGCATCACAGATGGACCTGAGCCAGCGAGAAAAAGGTAGCATTTTGGTATGTATGGTGTGCTTTCAATGTACGGTGACATCCGTTCAGTAACTGCAACTCGATTTTGTTCTCCAAGGCCGGCTCTCTCTCAATCATAGAAGGTTAAAAAACCACACACGTACACAAATTCCACAACTCACTTGCATCATTATTGAGATTTTTTTTCTTGTGAGTTATTGATTGTCTGTGCTGAAAATTGTCAGTACAGGGAATCGTGCAACACAGCTGAGAATTTTTTGTTGAACAGCGTGGATTATAGTTTACTCACCCTAGGGCACTAACAGAAGAAACGTCTGTACATCCTCCAAGATTGTGCCTACATATTTAAGGCAAATATTACGGGTGGGAAAACCAGCTGGAATAGAATAAAACACAAATTGCTAATCCTGCCTGGGATGAGGCCCTTCTGGGGTCACTCCTGTTCTGCCACTGACGAATTCTGCAATGATCCCATCAAGTTAGAGAGCAAACTTTTGCAGTTCAGAGAAGAGATGTCTGTCTTAGCTGTGAATGGGGTTTCTCTAATAAGTAAGATTCTTCTGTAACATCTGCTCTTTAAAGTTACTGGATGTGTCAACGTGTTTTTGCCAGGTTCTATCTTGGCGTTGTCCTTACCCACTTATTTTTGGTATTTTCTCATCCTTTCTTGATTAGCTTTACAGCATCCTCTTTTTCTAAGCTAGCAGTTTTCTTACTAGCCAAGTGCCTGCCCCCTCTCACCAGGTAATAAATGGGCCAGGTCAGGACATATGCAGTGGTTGATCTCGAGACCTCCGGGTTTAAAAGCATGAACCTCCCCTGTTTGAGCTAAAGCAGTAGCTTAGAATCATTAGTAGATTCAGATACCTCGTTATATGGTCCAGCCACCAGAGGAGACAAAGGCCCTCCCTGTCTTAATTTGGATTACATCAACATCTTTAGATTTAGTACTCTGACATTTACACCTGGAATGCTCAAAAGGGTCTCAAGGACATCACCTGTGTTGGTGCACATGCACACCGACACACAAATCTATCCTCTCTTTTGGTCCCTCTTTATCAACGTATCAAGAAAGCAAAACACCATCTGGTTAGAAATGGATCTAGTTCATCAAAGAAATACCATATGCAGAAAAGAAAATAGTCTATTCAGTAAGGAAACTGATTTCTATTTACATAGGGGTTGCTGCAAACCACGTGTAAAATAGCATTTCAAAAATGACCAGCAATCCCTTGACTTTGTCATTTTAAATGAACTCACTTGCTATACTTCTACAGTCTATACTGGCTGTGCGATGGGGTATACCTGGCCCTTCAACAGTCCCTTCTGGAGGGGACGTCACCTCACTCCAGGAAAGGAGCAGTGAAGGTGGGTCTTCCAGACCTGCCTAGAGGGGCTTCACAGACGCAGCCAATCAGAGCGCAGCAGGATCAGACAAAAGGAGCTGCTGGGGCTGAGCAGGTCAGTTCCTGGCTGGGACCAGAGGAGCAATGAAGGGTCCCAGGAGCTTGACAGAGAACCAGAAGATGGGTTCTGGGGGCATTTTGCTTTCATTGATGAGGAAGAGGATCTGAGAACGTCAGCCTAGAGGTCAGGGTGAAGAGAGAGAGGCTGTGTGGGAAAAGGCCCAGGGATAGCAGCAGTGAACTGGAGATAGTGCTGTGTTGCTGCTGTTTATGGAGTCACTGGGTTGGGACTTGGAGTGGTGGGTGGGCCCGGGTTCTCCCTCTGGCCACTGAAAAAGTAACCTAAGCCCTGGGAAGAGGACAAGGCTCGTTTAGAAGCCCGAGTGTTAAAGGGCCCAGAGATGGGGCTGAAGACCCTGGTGAGGGCAGATAGCTTGGGCTTTTGCTACCCGGGAAGGGGTTCGTCCATTTATGACTGCGTGACTTGGCCAGAGGGCTGAGACTCTGAAGACCTGCCTAGTGAGGGCAGCAACCTACAGGGGATGCCAGGAGCGTGGAATAAAGTTTGCTGTACCACACCCAGCTGATAGCAGGCATTTAGGAGGTGAGTGTCCCATCACAGGCTGCTTTTCCCAGAAAAAGCTGTCCCTGATCCTGGTGAAAATGGGGTTTATTGCAAGGTGTTATATAATCAGATGGCAAAAACGTAACCCAGGTGTTTGCAGGTGTATTGTGCGTACAGCTAGACTGTGTTAGAGTCACGCTATTCTTGTTATCCTGACGCACACTTTCCCCATGCCTGCTCATTTGTTTCCTCCACCTGTTATGTGTTGTCTTTTAGACTATAAGTTTCTCAGGGGAAGGACTGTCAGTTACTGGCAAATCTCTTTCAGAAGTGTTAAAAATCTTGTTGGGCACAATTACAAGATGGGAGAGAGTAACCTGGAAAGCACTGACACTGAAAAGGACTGAGGGGTCGTGGCAGATAACCAGTTGAACAAGCTGTAGCTCAGAGGACTAATACCATTCTTTAATGTAGAAGCAGGGGAATACTGTGTAGATGTAGGGAGGTGTCCACGATTCAAAAATATGTTGCAAAATTGGAAAGAGTTCAGAAAAGAGATACAAGAGTGATTCATAGAATTTAAGGCCAGGAGCGGACCATTAGATCCTCTAGCCTTATCCCTTGTATATCACAGACCTTTAAATTTCACCCAATTACTCCTGCATTGAGTCTAATAATTATTACTTGTGTTTGGCTAACGCACATCTTTCAGGCTGGCATCCAGTCTTGACTTGAAGTCATAAAGAGATGACAAATCCACCACTTCCTTTGGTACTTTCTTCCAGTTGTTAATCGCCATCGCTGTTAGAAATGTGTGCCTCATTTCTAATTAGAATTTGTCAGGTTTCACCTCCCAGCCATTGGCTCTCGTTATGCATTTCTCCACTAGATGGAAGAGCTCTGTAGTACCCCCTGAAGGCATTACACTGTAGTCAAGTCACTTTTCACTCTTCATTTTGATAAGCTGAAAAGATTGAGCTCTTTAAAACTCACTGTAAGACATTTTTCATTTTCATCACACTAGGAGATCATGTTGAGTTGCTTGCCCACTATGAACCCTAAATCCTTTCCCAGAGTCACGGCTTTCCAGAAGACAGTCCCCCATTCAGTAGGTATGGGCTGCAGTCCTTGTCCCTACATATATAACTTCGCATTTGGCTGTATTAAAACATGTTTTGTTTGAATGGGCCCTGCTTATCAAGTGATCACTCTGTATGACTGTCCTATCCTCATCATTAGTTACCACTCCACCAGTGTTTCTGTCATTCACATTTTTTGTCAGCAGTGATATTGTATTAACTTCCAGATCATTGAGGAAGATGTTTGTGTCAGACCTACTACTGATCCCTGCAGAACCTCACTGATTGCTACTTTTTGACATCTGTCAGTTAGCCAGTTCTTAATCTGTTTAATGTGTGCTCTGTTGATATTGGATTGCGCTATATTTTAATCAGAATGTCGTGTGACACTAACTCAAACACCTTACAAAAGTCTATTATATCTGAGTTCTGAAAAACCCATCTCACAGTGAGAGATTTAAGAAACTGAATCTATTTAGTTTATCCTAGAGAAGGCTAAGACCTGACTCCAAACACCTACACGGGGAAGAGATTTTTGATAGTAGATCGCTCTTTAACTTGGCAGAAAAAGGAAAAATGAATTCCAGTGGTTGGAAGCCGAAGCTAGACAAGCTGAGACTAGAGAGAAAGCACACATTTCAAATAGGTTGATTAACCATTGGAACGACTTAGGAATGTGGTGGATTCTCCATCAGCTGAAGCCTCTAAATCAAGACTAGTTATCTTTCTAAAAGATATTCTATAGTTCAAACAGAAATTATGGTATTCATGCAGGAATTACTGGGTAAGGTTCTCTGGCCTGTGCTATGCATGACATCAGACTGGATGATCACAGTGGTCCCTGTTGACTTTAATATCTAAGCATCTTGCAACGTTTGTATAGTACCTAGCATAATAGGGCTCCAACCTTGTTGATATCCCTAGATCAGCGATACTCAGATTGAGGCTTGGGCGCCACAAGTGGCTCTTTATTGTGTCTCCTGTGGCTCTTTGCAGCACATGATATTAAGAACATAAGAATGGCCGTACTGGGTCAGACCAAAGGTCCATCCAGCCCAGTATCCTGTCTACCGACAGTGGCCAATGCCAGGTGCCCCAGAGGGAGTGAATCTAACAGGTAATGATCAAGTGATCTCTCTCCTGCCATCCATCTCCACCCTCTGACAAACAGAGACTAGGGACACCATTCCTTACCCATCCTGGCTAATAGCCATTAATGGACTTAACCTCCATGAATTTATCTAGTTCTCTTTTAAACCCTGTTATAGTCCTAGCCTTCACCACCTCCTCAGGCAAGGAGTTCCACAGGTTGTCTGTGTGCTGTGTGAAGAACTTCCTTTTATTTGAAACACTGTGTGATTTAATTATTAACCAATCAGGATGCTTTTACTATGTTATTAACCAATTGTAGAATATGTGGTCAGTCGTTTTGCTGTGAGAAATTATATATATATATATATATAAGACCCCCAGTAGTGTGAAAGAAGGGCCTATTCTCAAACATGCAAATAAGAACAGGATTGTTGTAGGAATCTGATTTCTAGGCCACTTCTATGATAAACTTACAAATGGCCATCATGTTTTCTTTCAGCAGACGTGTACCACATTGAAAAGAATCACTTTGCCGGTAAATATTACTACCCTGGACAATTCTAATTGGTTAGAGATTAAACATAAGTGGTTGATTCTAGCTCGTACATTGCATAAATGACTAGTGCATGGATTGTAACATTTTGTTATACAGTACATGCTGTTGTGAATCATTTGCCATTCCAGTCCTGAACTTTATTTTTGTGCCAATGCTTGAAGGACAATAGTGGAACCTAGACATTTGTTTAAAATCCATAGTAGCTGATCTACAATTGGTGCTATTTCATATTTGGATGTTTGTTTGTGAGATCATTTATACTGGCCTTTCAGATCCGGTTTCATTTACTTGGCATTAAATGAATGTAACAGTCATGTTTCCAATTGTGTGCAGTTGTTGTAATACATGTTATTCACACCATGCAGTAGTTTAAATAAATACATTCAAAAAATGATTACAGAGTTTATGGATAAGACCCTCAGCTGGTGTTACATCAGCAAAGCTTCGTTGACTTCAGTAGAGCTACACCAACTTAGGCTAGCTGGAGATCTAGTTCTTTATCTCCTGTGAGAATAAAAAAAGAATAGACCATGATTCACAGGTGACGAGTTTCTTTTTAGACATTTTAAGGCCAGGAGGGACCCGGGTGATCATCTGGCCACCTGCATCAAATCCTGTTCTCCCACAGACTAGCAAGGAGTCCTGTGCGTATTGTGTTGCACTAAAATCTGGAGTTCTTCGTTCACAAATTAACCTTGGTTGGCCACTGGGTTTTGTCACGCCCAGCCACCTGGGATCTCAGTGCAGGACATACCATGCACCTCTCACAGGCTGGCTTAAGTCAGTATTGGAAACAGTGATGTTACCCAGCCCCGTGCTCCCTGTGGGCAAGGACTTTTCTGTGCTGCCCCTTATTCTAGACGAAGCCTTGCAGAGATTTCCCCGGTGATGGGAACCTTAGGAAAGGCCCCTGCTGCTGAATCAGGCCCTGCATGAAGTGTGTGGCAGAAGCAGGCAGAGTCACAAGGAATATGCCCTGTTACATAGAAATGTGCTATATGGGCAACTACCAGTAACACGGAGAGGAAACCAGAAGATGTGCATTTGAATTTCAACCACTTCTTTGACACACACGATGTTTCTCTGTATTTCACTCTTTAACACTTCCTTTTGCAAAAGGGCTTTTTTTATTATGTGGTTCCACTGAAAACTGCATGTAAAGTCAGGTTAATAAAGAAACATTAACTCTTTTAAATAGATCCGTTCTGTAGCTACTGGAATGAAAAGAACATGAGTTAACTGAAGAAGGTGGGCTAGTCCCCCATTTTAAGGGGTTTTTTGGGTTAAACTCCCTCTGGTAGTGAATAGTGATACCATGGTGGATATAACTATGAAATATCTTTAAAAGCTTAATATGATGTCAGGAAAAGTTATTTCCAAGGATTCTGAGGCTTGAGGGGAGAGTGTAGTTTTGCTAGAAGAGCTATAAGATCTTTACTTTTCATGAAGGATTTGAATAATCCTCGGGAGATGACCTTTCTGACGAAGGGTAATTTAAAAGAGGATGACTTCCCTCTTATTATACTGTACCTTGAGGTTTCTATTGAAGCAGATGACATTTCTAAAGAACCTTAAATAGAAATATGAAAGTGTGGAGCAAAGAAGTACTTGAATAATAGAAAAATGTGTGCGATTGGATGACCTAGATAAGGCAAGTTAA
This sequence comes from Emys orbicularis, assembly GCF_028017835.1. Lineage (NCBI taxonomy): Eukaryota > Metazoa > Chordata > Testudines > Emydidae > Emys > Emys orbicularis. The sequence goes on along the minus strand of NC_088686.1, from coordinate 5,113,744 downwards.
ATATATTGACACTGCTTCCTTCGGATTGAAGGGCCAGACAATGACCGGAAAAATAATTTAGTGAAACGATTGATTCAGTGTCAGTGTTGATGGCGGCAGCATCAAAGCCTTTCAGTTGTTGCAGAGTATTTGAAATAGATTTGTTTCTTCACTGAACCCAACGTGCAGGAACTGAGTGATGGAAGGAATCTTGACCTGCACAGCTCTGTCTTGTAAAATAGTCGCCTTAGGCCAATTCATTAATTCTTGCACTGTGTGTATTTGAGGTGTGTGCCATAACTTAAATGATAAGTCTCATTTCTGAATGCTTACATTGTGAATGGATGCGCCTGGGAAGGACTGTCATTCAGAGCTTTCCTTACATCTGGGGTTCGTGCTGTGTAACACTTTAGGGTCCAATCCTGCAAACACTTAAGCCCATGAGTAATTTTACTCGTGTATCGTCCCAGAAGTTACTCTCGCGTTTGCAGGATGGAAACCTTTCTTTAAAAACAAAGCGTGGCTCTATAAAAGATTGGATGCAGAGTACATGTCAAGCTCAGCCTGAGGAAATAAATGAATTCCACTGAATTCACAGGAGAACATTCCTTTTCAAGACATATATTAACCTCCACAGACTTAGTAAAAAAGTCTGTTATAGAACAGATTCTGAACTGTTGCACGCTGACTGGGCTCAGTTTTTCATGTCTGAACAAACATAACACCCCTTAAATTACAATGTGAATCCTACTAAAAGATGGCAGACAGAAACTAGCAAAGCTGTTTTTTATCATCACTCTGCCCTAGATTCTGGCATGCGTGCTCCACAGGGTAAGATACTGCTCAGTGCGAGTCAGGATGGAGAAACTATCCCCATACTTGTTTCCATTTTTTTACACTTTCATTATTAAAAATGCTTTTACTTATGCATGTGTCAAGCCTTGTTGTTCTACTTGCAAAAGGTATAAACCAGACCCAAACCTTTCAGTGTTTTTAATTAGTGTGGCAATCGTTGTCATTTGTGTTTAGGATGCTTTTGAAGACTGTTTGTTTGCAGGGCTTTCTGACATCCAGCAGTGAATTTTAGGGAAATCTAAAGCTGTTGGGTATGTTTTACGGGAGGCGTTTAACAACTGCAATAATTTTACTGCTGATTTTTAAAATGCCAAGTACGGCTCGTTAACGGAGGGCAGGGATGTAGCGGAGAGGAACACGGAGCAGTCTAGTAAATAGCCCTTATACAGAAGCCGCTTGAACAATCATTCACTGCCTTTATGAAAAAGTCCTCAAGAAATCAATCAAACCAATAGAAATTGTTCACCAAATGGGGAATGGTTTCCTTTCCAAAGTAATACACTTGTCTCAAACCAAACTGTTTTTCTGCAGCTAGACAAAGGTCTGTCTCACTCAACGTTCAAGCGAAGAGCATGCCTCATGCAGCGATCTAAGGACAGTGCAGCAGAAGGGTTGGCCCATGATGTGCCTGCATTGTGCCATTCCCCTCACTGGCAGCCATGTTGTGTGACACGAAGTACCACCATCTCATCTCACCTTTCGTTTAAACATCTTCCAGTCCAGTGTGTTCTCTCACATAGGGTAATCTGAAACTATTAATTAAGAAATGCGGTTGAATCTCATTTTGTGGCCTCAATGATACCTTCCGGCAGGTTAATTTGGCATGCAAAATAGTATTTCCTGTTATCACTTCTACGTTGGCCACCTTCCAATTTCATTGGCCGTCCCCCTGTTCTTTTGCTATGAGAGAGGGTTCATAGCCTTCTTCAGACCGTCATTCATTCTTTTATGACTATCACATGCCTTCATAGTCATCTCCCCTCAGTCTTGTCCCTCAGCCTTTCCATGCATCTAAACAATTTCTGCATGTGTCTCTGGACTCCTGGTATCTCTGTTATATTTTGTTTTCTTGAGACTGGGTGACCAGAATGGAACATGGTATTCTAGGGGTGTGTGTATTGTTGCTTTATGTCAGGGCATGACATTGTCAGCATTGTTTTCTATCCCATTGTTTATGCAGCTTTGTTCATAATTGCTGCACACTGAGCTAATGTTGGAGCACATCTGAGCCAGAGGGGTGTGTGTGTGTGTGTGCGTGTGTATTCCAGCGACTGTGTGGAACCAGTATGCTTTGCAGAATTTGACATATAATTTTGATGGATAATTTCAATGTTGATTTTTAAGCATTGTTAATTTATTTTGATCTATTGAAATTTTTATAGTTGTGGGAAATTTATGGGGTGTCAGACAATAATTAATGACAGTAGCAGAGCTTAATTTGTGCTGGGGCACTCTTCTGTCAGTGGCATGCAAGGTGTGACCCCACTGCACTTACCGTGTGTGCAAGGTCACGCTGTGCGGAGGAAGCCATCTCCATCCTTAGAGGTTTTTAAGGTCAGGCTTGACAAAGCCCTGGCTGGGACGATTTAGTTGGTGTTGGTCCTGCTTTGAGCAGGGGGTTGGACTAGATGACCTCCTGAGGTCTCTTCCAACCCTAATCTTCTATGATTGCTTGAGCCCAGGCGCCTCTTTCTTTAAAGATTAAGCACTGTACAGTAGATGTTGAGATTGAAAAGTTAACGGTTTTATAACTGTTAAAACTCAAAAGGTCAGCATCGCCCGTCAAAAGGTTGAAAGTGAATATCCTTAAATCAAGCTCTAAGTTCTCAAGCAGCATTTTTCATACTTTGCTTATCTGCACATGTCAATTCTTATTGATGGAAATACTTTTTCGTTGGTTTGTGCGTATATGGAGAAACTGATGTTTACTGACATTTACCAATAAAAATCTAATCCTTCCAAGCCGAGGCATCAATTATTTGTATATGAGCTTTATTCAGTGCTTTGATGTGCATGCATGGTTTCCAGGGATTTTAGTGCAGGTTACGTGTGATCATTCAAGGACAGAGTCTGCCCAATACATTTGCTCCTGATGTGCCCATTTGAGATTGTAGGACAAGGCGAGTAGGGCTAAGAACTCCCACTTTTACTAAAACCACACTGTTTGGGAGATGTGTGCATATTTTCTGCAATTTGAAGGCACAATCTGACTTCTGTAAGTAGAGAAAGGCATGATCACAGGAAGCCACAGCTTGGCATGTAGGCTGCTGTTAGTCCCTCAGATGCACAGCTTGTTCATCTTTTTGATGATCTCTTCGGAGATCTGGGAAGAAAATCACTCTTCAATGAATTCAGTCTTGGATTAAAAACCATCTCCCTATGTTAATTGTATTACTAGTTTAATCAGATACCATATGCTGCCATTATAAACGGTGGCATCTAAGGTAGTGTTGACCCGTAAATTCTACTGATCCTGCTGGGAGGGATTGGAGGTTCATTTTTGTTTTTATTATTTTCATTTTGTTAACAGGAGCTCAATGTTTTTCAGTGGCATCATCCTGAAGAACCGGTGAAAGCTTAAGCATCTAGTAGTGTTTAATAGGCCCGGTCAACATATTTTCATCAAAACTTTTTTTGATAGAAAACTGGATATTTGATTAAATTTTCCCAGGAAGTGTCAGCTTTCGTTAAAAAAAAATCAATCTGTTTGTGTCATAAAACCAATAATGTGAAAACTGAAATAAAAAGATTGGGAAAAAAATAGTATTTTGGGCTTTCAGTGAAAAGCCATATTTTTCCCACCCCATTTTCAGATGCTCTGTAGTCCTTAATGTATCCTACCACTGTATGTTTATGTATTATAAGTGAATTTCCTTTGGTTCAATGATACACCGCGCACTCTCTTTTCTAATATGCAGAGGTGTGAGTATGAGAGAGAGGCTCTGCACCATAGAAGTAGCCTGTCTCTCAACCAAAATGGCATCCCAAAGAGTCTACATCAGTGTTTCCCAAACTTGGGACGCCACTTGTTTAGGGAAAGCCCCTCGCGGGCCGGGCTGGTTTGTTTACCTGCCACTTCCGCAGGTTCAGCTGATCGTGGCTCCCACTGGCTGCGGTTCGCTTTTCCAGGCCAATGGGAGCTGCTGGAAGCGGCGGCCAGTACGTCCCTCAGCCCGCACCGCTTCCAGCAGCTCCCATTGGCCGGGAGCAGTGAACTGCGGCCAGTGGGAGCCGCGATCGGCCGGACCTGCGGACGGAGCAGGTAAACAAACCGGCCCGGCCCGCCAGGGGCTTTCCCTAAGCAAGCAGCATCCCAAGTTTGGGAAACACTGATTTACATGATAGTTTCTCCTTCAGCGTTTGGTATGGAAAGTATCAGCCTATTTTCTGGTGCAAAGTCTGAAGCCATGAGCGTTTCCGTTATGATGGGCCTAATCCTGAGACCTTCCATTTACATCTAAATCCACTGGAGGCATCTTGGAGGACAGGGGCCTAAGTGCTTTTAAACATAGTCATTTGTTTATATTTGACAAATGGAAAATGATAGCTTAGAGTTGATGGCTTTGACTCTGGGAAGTTATGTTTACTTAAATGTGATAAAATACATTTAATGATTGTCCCGTAATTGCATGAAGAGTTATGGTAAAATACTGCTTGAGCTGTTTTGGATTCAATGCCGATTTTACTCTTTGGAAGGAAGCTTCACGATATTGGTGGGTTATTTCTAAATATCTCCACCCGATTATTGTGTGCCCCGGTTTGCTTCTGCTAGCTAAGAGGCAACTGTAATAAATGACGAAGATATAACTGCAATTCTAATGTTTTTATCATTAACAATAATTATATTGCACTGAGAACACAGGGCCTGAGCCTGCCAGCCCTTTCTCATTTGAGGAACCATTATTCAGTTGAGTAGTTCCCCCGAAGATGAGTAAGGATTCTGCATTCCGAGTTTTGCAGATTCCAACCCATATGGATGTCGCTTTGTGGTCCTTGCTACAGGGAATTTAAAGGTGAATTCAGACAAAACAGATCTATGAGGCTACAGATCAGATATGAGAGGGTTTGACGACGTCCTTGTCGAGGGGAAAACACGCTGCAGGAGGATTCCTGGGAGAGGGGGACTGTAAGGCTTTCACGGGGCTCTTCACTTGCCAGTCAATCGCATAGCAGCATCCTGTGTCTGGAAGGGGAAGTTAAACGCAGAAAGGTTCAGTTTTCTAACAGTGAGGGTAATTCACCACGTGTACAGCTTACCAGGGGAGGCGTTGGAGTCTCCATTACCAGAAGTGTCCAGATTGAGACTGGATACCTTTCGAGAAGAGATGCTATCACATCTGACTGACCCTTTGAGACAAGCTGGGATCAGCCTTCCCGTGACTTAGCATAAGAACATAAGAACGGCCGTACTGGGTCAGACCAAAGGTCCATCTAGCCCAGTATCCTGTCTTCTGACAGTGGCCAATGCCAGGTGCCCCAGAGGGAGTGAACCTAACAGGTAATGATCAAATGATCTCTCTCCTGCCGTCCATCTCCACCCTCTGACAAACAGAGGCTAGGGACACCATTCCTTACCCAGCTATCTCTCAGCCAGGGCCGGCTCTGGCTTTTTTGCCGCCCCAGGCAAAAAAGCCTCCGCCGCCCCCCCCCCCCCCCCCCCCCCCCCGCGGGGGGGGGGGGGGGGCGGCCGGAGCCCGGCGGGGGGCGGCGAGCCCCGGCGGGGGCTCTGCTCTCCCGCCGGGGGGAGGGCGGCCGGAGCCCCGGGGCGAGGGTGGCGAGCCCCGGCGGGGGCTCCGCTCTCCCCCTGGCGGCCGGGGGCAGGGCGCCGGGGGGGAGGGCGGCCGGAGCCCTGGGAGGAGGGCGGCGAGCCCCGGCGAGGGCTCGGCTCTTCCCCCCCCCCCCCGGCGGCCAGAGCGCCGGGGGCAGGGCGGCGAGAGAGCGGCGAGCCCCGGCTGGGGCTCGGCTCTCCCCCCGGCGGCCAGAGCGCAGGGCGGCGAGCCCCAGCAGGGGCTCGCCGCTCTCCCCCCGGCAGCCGGGGGGAGGGCGCGGGGGGGAGGGCGGCCAGAGCGCCGGGGGGAGGGCGGCGAGCCCGGCTGTGGCCCCGCTCTCCCCGGCGGCCCGAGCGCCGCGCCGCCCCCCTCCAGGTGCCGCCCCAAGCACCAGCTTGGTTGCCTGGTGCCTGGAGCCGGCCCTGCTCTCAGCCTCACTGGTGAGCTAGCAGTGACCGCAGCTGAATGGGGTAGGGAGATTTAATGGCGACCACTGAACTCAGCTGCAGGGAATCAGGAAGGACTGATAGAGCTGGCAGTCAGTATGAGAGAGAGACTGCGGAGGGACTCTCCTACAGGTAAGAGAACCCACAGGGAGCTTGGCGGGCTCCTATGAGGGACCCCGGAGACAGAGCCTACACAAAGCAGGGAGCTCCCTCAAGGAAGCTGCCAGAGTCCCTGGAGAAGGGAGGCCGTGGGGGAAACCTGCTGGGGAGGAAACAAGAAAAGAGAAACTCTGCAGGAGCCAGGAGAGAAGGAGCCAAGAGCAGAGGACTTCAGTGGAGCCCAAGAGGGGCAGAAAAACTATTAGTTTGGTTGTTAGTTTTGGACTTTCAGTTGCATCTGTTGTTACCTCGGAGAGGAGTGCACTTTTACATGACTATGCAAGAGGACCAGGCCACAAAAGACCCAGAGAGAGAGGCCATCGCAGGGCTGGGGAAGTGGTCAAAAAGGGGGGCAAAAGACACATTCTTGCAACGCTGCCTCCAGGCATGAACAGGCACCATTACAGATGCTCAAGCACACAGTATGGGCAGGAGCGCCGCCAGCTTTTCTGCCGCACTAGGCGGCGGAAGGTCCCGCCCCAAAATGCCGCCCCCCACAGAGGCGGCGGAAGGTCCCGCTGCCAAAATACCACCACGGTCGCTGCCCCCCAAATTGTTGCACCCTAGGCGACCGCCTAGGTTGCCTAATGGGTTGTGCCGGCCCTGAGTATGGGGCTAATTGCAGGAATCACTGGGTGAATCTCTGTGCCCCATGTTATGCAGGAAGTAAGACTGGATAATCCTAATGGTCCTGTCTGGCCTTAACATCTAGGAATAAGGGAGAGACAAGGGTGCTGCGTGCGGCAATGTGGGAAAAGAAGTGCAAAGCTTAGACTGAGAAGTTAGAAGAAGCAAATTGGGAAGAGTAGGCGGTGATATAAATAGCAATGAGATTGTGTAGGGACTTGAGGTAGAGAGCGTCGAGCTTCAATCTGAAGTGACAAAAATATCCAGGAGCTGTGAAAGGATTTGAAGACGGAAAGCAATATGGTCTGGCTGGCAGGGGAGTAGGATGACTTCACCAGCAGCAATTTGGAGAGAGCTGGGCGGGGAGGAGTGAGATATGAAGAGTCTGGATACACGCGGTGAAAATCTATGGAAGGTCAGCTCCAGCAGGAGTTCTTTTAGATTTTATTTTGAGGGGGTCTCAGAGTAGAACAGACCTTTGGTAACTGTTGGGGGTCTGTTATGGAGAGAAGAAAGAGGAGAGATGTATGAGAAAACCCTTCCACCACATCCCGTTGAAAACAAGCTTCCTGGGGTTTCATGTACCTTGGGCTGCTGTTTCATGATTTTATTTTTTCACAACCTGTGTATGAACTTTTAAAACAAATGGGCTGGTTTATGAACCTTAGCTCTGGTGGGTAGCAGTTCTGTGCACAATAAACTCATCCGCCTGGCAGCCCCACGCAGCTGTTGTTGTGTGATTACAAGACACGGCATGGTACTGTTTCTCCTTTGTATTACAGCATTGTGGTGGGATTGCAGTTTCTTTTTATGAATCCATAAAACATTTTGAAACCGAGTGCACGGTTGACGAAAACTGAATGCAACTTAGAATGGGGTCTAAGTGCAAAGTTTGCATTTTTTTATGTATATTAACAGCTTGCCGGCATAAGAACGCTCCAACGGCATGTGGAGAATTGTATTTTCCCTCACCCCCTTAAGCTGTCAGGCGACGTCTTTGCAAAACACATAAGTTACAGTACTTTGCAAGTTTGGATGGAGGCTTAGCCAGAAATGTTCCAAGGCTCTATCGAGGGGGAGAAATAATGCTGTTGTCAGTCCTTTATCATACAAAGTGCAGAAGGAATGTTGGCTGTGGTGTAATATCCAAAAGGGAATGGAGCAAAGGGCCTACTAGTAAATATGTCTGTGCCTCAGGTGAAATATTGAACTGTTCTTGAAAACAACCATTTAAGGAAAATTGACATCCCAGTAAAATCTCTATAGCTGCTCAGATGAAAAAGTATTGATCTGAATATGCACAGAGGCTGATTAGGGGTTTGTGGGGCCCTGCACCAGAGCAAGGGGAGCCTTCTCCACCCCTTCCGACTGCAGTCTCCCCCCTTCCTTCCCCCATGGCTCTCCTGCCGGGGAGCGAGGTTGGGGCGTGGGGGCTTGCCATGTCCTGCCCGCCCTGTGCATCTGCTGGGGAGCGGGGCGGAGCGCGGGGGCTTCCCCTGCTCCCCAGCAGAAACGTCAGGCAGAGAAGGTCAGGGTGCAGGGGCACCCATTTTTCCGGGGTTAGGGGAAAAGCCATTGGCCCAGGGGCTAATCCGCCACTGAATATGCAAAATGGTTCTAATAAATGTAACTGCGGCATCTGCTATGGCTTCTTGGCAGAGGGTCTGTGGATGTGAGGAGGTCATGGGAGGGGTTTGCACCCCATATTCACCATCGTCTTCAGCTCTGTGGGGTCAGAGGACCCACCACTGTATGTCTCTGGCTCTGGGGACAGGTTGCTCTCTGGACACACTGTCTCCTGAAGTGCAGGGGAGCACAGCTGCTGCCCCAGCCCATGGCAGCGCTCCCGGCCCACTCTTGGGAATGTAGCACCATTGGAGAGTATCCGGATGGGGGCGGCCCTCCAGAGCAAGTACTAAGGAACCCAGGAAGTGGAGTAGCACGTACCACCTCCTCAGATGCCCCAAAACCTGCCTGGGGCATTTCAAAAGCTTCTTTGCAAGAGTGAGAGCTTTTCCCCAGGGCGGCTTGGGGTCTGGGGAGGGGAAGTGTGACGTGGCTGCAGCTGCGCCGGCCCAGGGCTCCTCCAGGAGGGGAGAAAGGGGGCAGGGAAGGGGGGATCTGGCTGTGAGGGGGGCAAGGAAGGAAGGGGCGGAGTTGGGGGCTAGCCTCCCCGAACGGGGGGCTCCACCCGCTGCCCATGCAGCTCTTCCCAAGCATGAGAGGCGGTATGGGGCAAGCACAAAGGGGCTAAAGTAAACATTGACAAGTGGACGATGGAGGCAGGAGTCAACGTGCCAACTGTGAATGAGAGAGAATAGGTAGGACAGGGAGAAGCAGCTTATGCTTATGGCGAAGGGTGAGCCAGTGGCAGGATGCAAAGAGCGGGCTGACGTGGTCAGAGCTATAGACTAGGAAAATGATCTGTGCAACAGCCTTGTGAATGGAGACCAGCAGGGCAAGGTTGGATTCGTCAAGACTAGGGAGAAGGATGTTGCAGTAACTGAGATCGAGATGTCAAAAGCCTGGATGACAGCGTTAGCTGTGTGGGTAGATCGGGAAGCCCGTACCTTAGGAATGTTATGCAGCAGCAGTCTGCGAGATTTAGACATACCCTGGATGTGAGGAGCTAGAGAGAGGTCCCGAGTTGAAGATAACGTAGGTTACTGGCCCGAGTGATGGGCAGAAGGGTGGAGTTGTCCAAGAAAAGAGGTAGTAGGGAGAGGGGCTGGGGGAGAAGATTAAGAGCTCTGTCTTCATCGTGTTGAACTCAAGACCTCCATGAGAAGAGGTCAGAGAGGCAGGCTGAGATTCGAGTTTGGACAGGAGACAGATCTGGAGCAGAGAGGTAGATCTGTGAATCGTCAGTGTCGAGATGGGAGTGGAATTTCTGTTTGCGGGTGAGAGATGTGCCCTGGCCCAGTCACAGATCCGGTCTCCTGCTGTCCACCCACCAGGGGCATCTAAGTCTCTGGGTCCTTGCATCCCTGAGTGTTTTAAGCCCCTGGAGAAAGTCAAGCCAGTACCCCAATCTTGGGGTCCCTAGGCAAACATGCAGAGTGAAGACCTGGACTATAGCAGTCCTTCTGGGAGCTGCAACCTGCTGCCCAGCTGCCTAGCCCCTCTGGTTGCAATAGTAACCCTTCAGACTCCCCTGCATTTAAACATATCATCCCCCAGAACTCCACCCCCCTGGGAGAGCCTGCTGGTTTGCATCTGAACGCTCTCCAGAGGCTTACAGTAGCTGTGAAGCACATAACACACACAGGCATTTTGCAGAAGTCTGACATAATTGCTCTTTTACTTAATCATATAAAGCCCAAGAGAGAACAGATCATTTAGAAAACAACAAACATCCTAACTGCACTGCCCCTGTATAGCTCACCCTTCCCTTGGGAGTCCTGGGGGATCATCTGGGCTCAGGAAGGCAGACAGTGTCTCCTGCCTCATGCAGGCCCCAGAAGCTGGGTTGCTTCTCTCTCTCCTCTTGAGCTGGAGACAAAATGGCAGAAGACCCCAGCTCGATCGTTGCCAAAGCCACCTGTGCTCTGCTAAACTTGTTCTCCTGGTTTTTAGAGCTCTTTCCTTTCAGTGGCAGAGCACTTCACATCAACGACTCTTTTGTTTTTCTTTTGCCACCAGCCTTTGGATTTTCCGACATGGAGGCCAACAGGCAACAGAGAAGGCAAAAGGCTACACATTCAAAATGGAGTTTGCGGCTTGGTAAAGATACATGCAGAGAGGCATTCGTGACAGTAGCAGTTGTCATCCTAACACTTCATAATAACTTCATACCGCCAGCCACAATCCATACGTTTGTACAGCTAGGTTCCCAAATAGGCTCATCCACACTCTATGCTGGGTTCAATGCATTTAGCCAGGGGTCTTTAGCATAAACTGTGCTCCTTCCTTCTCCTCATCCCAACAACATACAGAAAACAGGAAATATTTGAAAATAATGTTTTAGTAACAAATTGGCAATTTGCAAGACGTCTCACTGCCGACACAGGCCATGTTGGAACTCATGTACCCTCTGCTGGTTCCCCCTTCCCTATCGCATCAAACGCAAGTTGCCTGTCTTCACTTTCAAGGCCTTATCTCCACCCTGACTATCATCTCTCATTCACCATGGAGCGGTCGACTCCCTCCTTTGATCAGCCCATGGCACCATACTCCATCGCCCACTTCTTACATTTCCAGACAGGCCCCTTTGTGTTTTATCCCATCATGCATCTCATGCTTTGGAGGATCTCCATGTAAACATCCACAAAACTACTTCAGAGTCTTCATTCAAAACCCTACTTAAATCTGTCCTTTGCTGCGATGCCTACAAGAAACTTGACAGTGTTTAGGCCGCTGGTGTGCTGAGATGGTTGCCGGTCATGCTGACCAATATTGACTCGTTGGTTCCTTGTGCTCTTCCGTTGGTCTGGCTGTGTGTTGTCTCTATTCATATGCTTAGATTGTAAGCTCTTGGGGCCAGTGACCGTCTTTTCATTCTGTTTGTACAGCACCAGCACAATGGGATCCTGGTCTGTGACTAGGCCTCCTAGGTGCTATGGTAATACAAATAACGAATCATGATAATACCCAACAATCATAAAAAGCAGTATTCAGATGTAAGTGTCTTGAGCTGTTTGTATTTAAAGCTCTCTCTTGCTTATCAGAGGTAATAGCCTTGCTTTTCAGCATATGGTGATGCTTGCCAGTAGGCTAAGAAATTATGGGTCTGCATCTCCATTGCCACTCTTGTGTAGTCATATCCACCCAGGCAAATTGGGTATTGGGCTCCTACATCAGAATGGTAGCTTTCTGCCATCACTTTGCACTGGTACAATGGCACAGGACAGTGGAGAGCTGGGTAACATAATACTAATTTGTAACTTGTTTGGCTAGTCTTGTCACGAGGGAAGTTAGAATAAAATGGTTTGTTATATTATTTTATACAATATACTTCTGCTATGCAAATACTTTTGCCAGAATATGAAGTATGGAAGCAGAATACATAAAACATAAGCAGTGGAGTAGGTTGTTTAGAAAGAAGATAAATTATACAAATTCCATGGTTCTTTAAAGAATTTTTTACATTATTTAAAATCATATTCTTGCATGAGTGGGTCAAATCAAACAAACAGTGTTGGGTGGGTGTTTTAGCAAACAAAGAAGTCAGCTTTGCTCCAGAGTTATTCATGTGGTGACATTGGTTGTGTTTGGATGATCTCTGCTTTATTCCTTAGAATATTTGTGAATTTCAAAATACTCCCACATTTTAGCATGAATAACTAATCTTGTAAAAGGTCAGACCTAAATGTGGTGTTTGTAGTTTGTTGTTCACGGTTCTCAGAAAGTTTGTCATCATGTCAGGGGCAGAAACAGGGCCATGTGATCCATGGACACAGCAAACAGGCAAAGTGAACAGTTTGCAACACCCCCAGGCTGAAATTTGTATCCACGAACTGGATTTTCAGTGTGAATTGTGAAGGCCGTTAGCAATCAAAGGACTGTCTCTCTCCCTGTGTGCCCCTGGTTGTACAGGCCGTGTCTGTCACCGCTAAAGCTCTTCTGCTGTATCCTTGTTTTTCAAACCTCCATTACTGCTCTTCTGACTTCCCACAAAATCTTTTTGTCCTGCTACTCGCAAACTCAAGTAGAGTGGATGAAATAGTTCGAAAATAGAAGTGGAGTATCATTAGCTGACTGCTCTCTAGCTAGGCCCTCTCACTGTGGGGGAACTCGTAAACCTGCCACTTTAAGCTAAAATAAGTAGATATGGTTATTTCAGTAACTGAACTTCCCTTACCTGCTGGAGGAAGTACAGTCCCATGAATACTGCAAACACTGAAGTTCTCTAACTAAAAATCTTAGTTATCTGAGCTGTTGGCATTTTTATTATTTCAGAACTGCCAGTGCTAAGCATTTCTAGACTAATAGAAATGTATTAGTATTAGTCTAACGTAGCACCTACGAGCCCTAGTCCTGGAGCGGGACGCCGTTGTATTAGGCACAGTACAAACACAGAACCAAAAGACAGCCTCTGCCTCAAAGAGTTTACACTCTAAGTAAAAGACAACAAGTGGACACAGACAGATTCAGGAGCAGAAGGAAACAATGAGACAGTGTTGATCAGCAGAATAAACAGGGCTCTCAGCACCCCAGCTGACAAGTCTGAATATGTAAGTTGTCAGTTTTTAAAGTGAAACATGTTGGCAAGCTAATAAAAAGTGCACAGGAGAAGAGCTAGTAGAAAGTTTTTTAAATATCACAATTCTGATGAGGGTGTTTTTTTTTTTTTTTTTTTTCACCTCCCCGCCCCCTGTTTTCTGGCCAGTTCACAGTTCTGGACAGAGTAGTGAAAATGCTGCTGAAAAATTGTCACCCAAAATGATGCACATTTTTCACAAAAATAGTTTTGCCTTTTTCATTCACCTCTACTACAGCATGGTCACTGACAGTTATCTCCCGCCTATTTGCAAAATAAATAAATACATATATAAAAAGCCTGGTAGCATGCCATCAGCTGCCATAAATAGATGTTGCTCCATCGAAGTCAATGGAGCTGTGCCAATTAATGTTTGGTGTGGATCTGACCCAGTGTGTTAAAAAGCTGTCTGCCTAAGAAATAATCTCAGTATTTAGAAACCTGTGCAAATAGGTGAGAATACATTGCAGTAGGCAAGTTTATTTTTTATTTCCCTCTCGGGTGTTTTTCAGATACAAATGATGTAATTCATAGGATGTGATTGATAACACTGCTAGTGCCGTTTTTCAGGTTCATTGGCATAGGAAAAATCCTGCCTATCCTAATTATCTCTAGTTATCAACGATGTGATTCAGAAAGGCATCTAATTTGCCACCGTTCTACTCACACATAATAATGGCAAGATAAAATACCTTGTCTGCAGTACAAAATGATAAACAAGTCTAGAGTAGGCACCTATTCTCATAGTTCGGAATTTTAGAAAGTGTGTTTTGCTAAACGGGAAAATAATAGATTGCTGTGGATAGAAACAAGCTGTAATTTACTTCGAAACTGCTAATGCCAGGAACTGAGTATACATTTCCATTTAACTGATAAATAGTCACCTAAGGACATTGATTATTTACAGTTATGTTTTTAAATGTAAAGCTTCAGAACTGTTTGGTATTATTTTTAAAATGTGTGCAAGTGTGTCTTTTTCATTACAATTTTTGTTTAACATTCGTGAAAGAGGTTCAGAATCTGGGTTTGAGCTATCCAGCATTCTGGCTTCCACTGGAAAGCTGTTGGCACCATTTTCATGGAGATCATGAATGTTATCGATTCATAGATTAAAGGTCAGATGGGACCACTAGATCGTCTAGTTAGCTCTGTGTAACACAGGCCATTAAATGTCACCAATATCTTGTGTTTGATGAAAACATTTTCCAGTAAGGCATCCAGTCTTGACTTGAAGGCATTAAGAGATGGCGAATCCACCACTTCCCTTGGCAGTTTGTTCCATTCACTAATCACCCTCACTTAATAAGCTGTGCCTTATTTCTAATTTGGATTTGTGTCGGTTCAATTTGATGCATTGGTTCTTGTTCTGCCTTTTTCTGCTAGCTTAAAGAGCCATTTAGTACCTAGTATTGACTCCCTGTGAAGACACTTATACACTGTAATCAAGTAACCTTTCAGTCTTTTTTTTTCCTGGTAAACTAAATAGATTAAGCTCCTTAAGTCTCTCACTGTCAGTCATTTTCTCTAGACCCCCAAATCATTTTTGTCTTTCTTTTCTGCAGCCTCTCCAATTTTTCAGCATCCTTGGAGTCTCTGATCTGCTTGGGATATGGCTAAAAATTAACCTCCCTTTAAAAATGCCATATTTATTTCCCCAGTTGTTCTTTATGATTGCCGTAGCCAGAGTGGGAAACCAGGAATTCCTGCGTTCTAATCTCAGCTCTGACAGTGATGTCTTCCGTAACCTTGGGGAAATCATCTAACCGTTTTTGCATACCCAGACATGGCTTGGTGCAATCTAGCCCTTAGTTTTTCTCAGTGGTTCAGTCATCAAGGAAGCACAGCTGAGTGTGACTAGCAGGAAGGGATGTCAAAGGCAGACCTGCCATCTGCTCCCAGTCACTTTCCTCAGTGCTTCCCTTGTCATCAGCATTTTTAACGTGTAGTTTGTTTTACAGGAGCTGGATCGGGAGCTGTTTAACACTCCCAGGTCAGCGTTTATACAAATGCCTAAAAGTCAGTGGCAGGGGAGCACTGATGGAGCTGGATGTGCTTTCAACTCCCTTCTCTCAGACCAACTGCTCCTCCTCCAGCTGCTTCTCACAGACAGCTGGGCTGCTGCGTTGAAGACTTTTTTTTTCTCCTGTTAAAGAGGCTAAATCAGGAGCTAGGAAGTTTCCAGTGCAGCTCTTTCTAAGCCACCCCTGAAGAGCTGTTGGAGGAAGAGGAGGGCTCGGGCTAACTGGATACGAGGGGTTGGAGTTGTCCAAGGCTTTCTGAGAATATTTCCTTCTGCGCGGGTCAATGAGGCTTTCACTGTAATTAGTCCAGCAGCTCAGTGCATGATCCAGACCTGATGAGGAGGCACGCTGGGGGTATTGGTGTAGTTTCCCGTTAAGAGATTTGGTTTTATTGTGTTACATTCTGTGGCTTGTATTATACAGCAGGTCAGATGAGATGATCAAAATGGCCCCTTCTTAGATTAAAATTCTGAATTTCTGCCCTTCAAACCCCAAATTCAGTGTTCCAGTTGCTGCATTTCACCTAGCTGTGCATCCTAATCATGGAAGAGCCATATACAACCCTAAACTGACCCAGGTTCACTTGAAAGACATATGACCTTTCTGTAAACATGGTCTGAGATTGTAAGGAAACATGACTCCAGGTGAGTTTCCTGTAGTTTTGCGCTTTGTTGTAAATGTTTTTGGTTTAACAATGGGATCTAAGAGAGAGCCATCCCTCCCCTCCTACTGTTTGAGCCTGCAAATACAGGTGAACAACTTTGCCAAAGAAGCCAGTGGGATTACTCGCCTAAGCAGAATTACTCTCAAACTTTTTTGCAGATCAGACTATAGGTACAGGTCAAATGTGGAAAAGCTATATATGTAATATACATTTTCTGTGTGTATATACAGACAAACATTCACACACATACATGTGTAGGTATCAAGAAATTCCTGGAGTATACTTCCTGCATCCAAGTATATTTATAGACCTAAACACAGACAGAAAAATAAAAGAAATGCAGTAGAACCTCGGCGTTATAAATACAGAATTACAAACCGACCGGTCAACCACACACCTCATTTGGAACCAAAAGTACACCATCAGGCAGCAGCAGAGACCAAAAAAAAAAAAAAGCAAAAAGCAAATACTGTACAGAGCTGTGTTAAACATAAACTACTAAAATAATAAAGGGAAACTTTAAAAAAAAAAGATTTGACAAAGTAAGGAAACTGTTTCTGTGCTTGTTTCATTGAAATGAAGATGGTTAAAAGCAGCATTTTTTTTCTGCATAGTAAAGTTCCAGAGCTGTATTAAGTCAATGTTCAGTTGTAAACTTTTGAAAGATCAACCATAACATTTTGTTCAGAGTTATGAACATTTCAGAGTTACGAACAACCTCCGTTCCCGAGGTGTTCGTAACTCTGCGGTTCTACTGTAAAAGTAATTGACCTTCGTTATTAAGCATCATACAAATACAACACCTAACTTAGCTACACAGGCGAACATTTCATCAGTAACTGGAAAAAAATACCTTTTAAGTGATGCTAGAATGATTCTGCCTTTTCCACTGCCTATCCCTCAGGCAACAGAGTAATTTACAATATGTTTCAATCAGTTATTGGAAACAGCACTTGTTTAAATTTCCCCTGCGTCGCCAGCATTTTAAACACTGTAAAGCAACATCAGTAGCCAAAATCAAATGCTTATCGATCTTCCTCAAATTTTAGGAATATAATATTTTCCATCGCAGATGACATCACCAGTTACTCTGTTATTCTTCATGGAAAAGCAAAACTGGAATTCTAATCACAAAGAATATAGAGAGAACCATACCCAATTTTTGCCCAGTCCCTAGTAAATACTCAGACATCACTGACATGGGCATATTAGAAGCGGATACTGTGATCAGAAGGGAAAAACCTTAGCCTGACAACTGGTGTTGTAGAAAAACCTTGAGATACACAGATCTGATAGAAGGATTTGACTGGGACAGTTTTAAGTGATGGGATGGCCAGATCACTTATATTGTCTTCCACTAGTATTATACATAATGCTCTCCTGGGGTTTTGTGCAGCTTCATCCATTGCTGAATTTGGGAGGTGGGTTTGGTAGGGTCTTGTATCTAGATCATAGAATCATAGAATATCAGGGTCGGAAGGGACCTCAGGAGGTCATCTAGTCCAACCCCCTGCTCAAAGCAGGACCAATCCCCAACTAAATCATCCCAGCCAGGGCTTTGTCAAGCCTGATCTTAAAAACCTCTAAGGAAGGAGATTCCACCACCTCCCTAGGTAACCCATTCCAGTGCTTCACCACCCTCCTAGTGAAAATGTTTTTCCTAATATCCAACCTAAACCTCCCCCACTGCAACTTGAGACCATTACTCCTTGTTCTGTCATCTGGTACCACTGAGAACAGTCTAGATCCACCTTCTTTGGAACCCCCTTTCAGGTAGTTGAAAGCAGCTATCAAATCCCCTCTCATTCTTCTCTTCTGGAGACTAAACAATCCCAGTTCCCTTAGCCTCTCCTCGTAAGTCATGTGCTCCAGCCCCCTAATCATTTTTGTTGCCCTCCGCTGGACTCTTTCCAATTTTTCCACATCCTTCTTTAGTGGGGGGCCCAACACTGGACGCAATACTCCAGATGAGGCCTCACCAGTGACTAGAGGGGAATGATCATGTCCTTCGATCTGCTGGCAAGGCCCCTACTTATACAGTCCAAAATGCCGTTAGCCTTCTTAGCAACAAGGGCACACTGTTGACTCATATCCAGCTTCTCGTCCACTGTAACCCCTAGGTCCTTTTCTGCAGATAGATCTGCTAGCTATTACTATCAGGTATTGCTGTTGGAGGCCCATTTGTCTGGGCTGATATAGGGGGACATTGATGAAAAATAATTTCCCATCCGTTGATTTGTTTTTTCTGAGTCCTCCTATACCAACCCAGACATCCCACCAGGGTTTACTCCGTATTAAGGCTTGGGGATAATTCTCCATTGTAGGGGCATATATTGTTGATATAAGGTTCCTACTAGATGAACCAGCTGAAAAGTGATCTCCAAGAGAAGTGATATCACAGTTCTTATTTCTTCCTGTCTCAGCCTACTGGGAGACAGGAGCAAATACTTTTGCCTGGGCTGGTATAGAAGAACTTGGAGAAACCAAATTAATAGGGAGGAGTCACCACTCATGACCACAAAATCTAAATAAATTCATTGAATGGGATATTATCTCATTAGAAAAACCTACTACAGTCCGGGACTGCCTTGACACAGAACCTACAGTGAAAAGCAGTTACCTGGTTAAAAAAAAACTTGCTGTCATTCTGCTTGCCGTCTAGAGAGCTTTAAAATCTTCCTGGTTATAATCATTATAATGCAATGGTACTTAGACTCACAAACATATTAAACCTTCATATCACTTCTGTTGTAACACTAGAATGTTCGTCTCCCAAGGATAATTGTTTGAGAGAGTGAAGTGTACTTCCTTTGCAATTTCTCCTTAAATGTTTTTCCATAGAGGCTAGAATTCTGAAATGCGGGAACAAATAATGCAAATGAGTCAGACAGGCGTATAAGTCCTATCGCGCAAGGGAATAAGTTTCCTCCTGGCCATTAACACTTCCAGTGGAAATTTTATACTATGCCATTTTATCCTGAAACAGCTGAGGAGTGGTCATATCTTGTCAAAGGTCCTCACCTAGATTCTACTGAAAGCTCTGGCCTGTTGTAATAATTGTTTTTTCCTTCCTGTCTGTGTCCTTTATAAAAGGTTGAATACATATTTAATAGTGGCTGTTGCCATGGAACTAAGCAGACCGAGCCCTCTGACCCCATACAATGGTAACTCTTTAGTGTTGTACAGGGACGGGGTCGTGTTAACACAGTTGACTCTCTGGGCCTATTTATGACTTTGAAATTAATACAACAGGTCTCCATCCTTACTGTGGTGTTCATCGTTGCTTTTTACCTTTTTACCTTTTTTTTTTTTTAATGCAAGCTACAACTGTTATTACCTGCAAAGATAAAATAAATAATGAATGAGTGTTCTGAGCTGGTTATTTCTTCCAATCAATAGGTATAGTTGGGTCATGCTGAGTTTGAGGCTCATTATTTAAAGAGCTTTTGCCTTTTTTAAACAAAGAAACTTTTATTTAAAAAGCAAATATCTCATGAGAGTAAATACCCCATATTTGCCCCAATGTAGGCATTATCTGGAGTGGGGAGTGGGAATTCTTAACTTAAACTTCTGGCATTTTCCATGGCTTTCTTCCATCAGGAGTGAGGGCCTTCTTTCACACAGAAGATATGGTGGGGTTTCACACACCCCCCCCCCCCCCCGCCAAATTTGTGGTTCCTTATGTTTTCCCTGAGAGTTTGGAATCCTCCAGAGCTAAGGCACATCCACAAGGATGTCACTCACCTTTCCCGCACCTCCATCTCGTTGCATCCCATCAACTCATAGTTCCCACAGGAACTTCCCAGATCACACGCTACCTGCCTTGTAGTGGGTTGTGGGGGGGGGGGGCGAAGCTTCAAATAATATGGGGAGGAACCAATGCAAATTACTATTCACACTGTGGACAACAAGGTATTTGGTTGTGGGGAAGAGATGTTGGAATCTAAGATAGCCCCAATCACCCCTTCTTCCCTACCCAAGGTTGCTGGGGGAAGGGAAGTGGATGGAGGATGAGGGCCTTACCTTGTTGACCTGAATACACAGATCACAAAGTTGTTGCAATAACATGACCAGATACTTTTTGTCCACCCCTACTCGGAGAGACGCTCTGACAGCTATACCATCAGAATCTATTGTAAACTCTCTCACTAGTAGAGCTTTGCAGAGAACAGCAATTCCGTTTTGTGGAAGATTTCAGAATTTCAAAACTTAGTTACTTTCTGATTTGGAACAAAAAGCCAAAACATTCAAAATTCTTTGTGAAACAGAATCTGAAAACTGTTGGTTTAGAAACACTGGAATGTTTTGCCACTTAGCAGGCGGAAGAGGAGCCCGATGCGTAAGAGCTCTGGGAGTGCCAGCTGAACTGGGAACCGCAGAGCTTGGGAGCCAGCATTCCCAGAGCATCCACACTCTCGGCTCCTCATCAGCCCACTGGGTAGGTGCCAGTGAGCCGTAAGACTAGAATTCTGGGCTCCCCAGAAACCCACCAGCTGAGCTGCTGAGAAGCCAGGCAAATGAACTGGCAGGAAATCAGGTAGGTTTTGAAACGTGTCTGCATCCTCCAATGACAAACTGAATAGTTGAAGGGTTTCTGGGTCACTCTACTCACTAAACTGAATATGGCCTTGCCTGCAGCTGTATAGCATAGCTACCTGTCTAACGGCTATACGTTTTCTGTACACATAATACACTAATAGGGAGAGGCTGGAAACAAGATCAGTGTAAGGATTTAGGGATTTTGCTGTTTTTACAAGCTTTACGTTCTTTGGAACACTTAATGGGGCCCCCTCCTCAGCTGGTTTCAGTCTGTACAGCTCCGTGGAAGTCACTGCACCAGCTGAGGATCTAGCCCAATTCATCTCTAGTCCAGGGGTTCTCAAACTTCATTACTCTGCAACCCCCTTCTGACAACAAACATTACTACAGGATCCCAGGACTGCTGCTCGAGTCTATTGATGAAGATCTAAACCTAGCTGCCAGAGGTATAGAGGCCCCAGAGGTGGTAGAACTGGAGGGCCACAAAAGATGGAAAGGGACAGGGCATGCACAGGCTGGGGAAGGATGGGGGCTTGGGATCATGGATGTGCAGATCCATCTATGCTCTGTCTGTTCATCCAAGCACCTATGCAGAGGTGACTGTCCCAGAGTTAACTTCTGCGACCTCAACATACTATGAACAAAATTCTTCTGCTTTGCACGACTGTTTCTGCCCATGTATTTTCCTTCACACCAGTGATGTTTTTCCCTCCCTATGACTTTCAAGATGCTTACAATCATTTTAGAAAGGTCCATCTTGCTGACTGTTACACAGGCATGAAGTACAACAGCTGAATACCATCGCCTGTAACAAATGTTGTCTAAAGCTGGTCTGCTGCAAGGTTTAGTTTCATTTTGAGTATGCTGGTTATGTGTCGTCTTTAAGCTGCAGGCAGTTAGCAACACCCTGCCACTGGAGGTGCAGTTCCGATGTGGGTGTGTAGTGGTTTCCATTTTCAGTTTACATCAGACCTGGGTTAAATGCCAACAGTTTGAAGGTTATTGGGCTCTCTGCGAAATAAGCTAAAATCAGTGAAGAATCTAGGAACAATATGATTTTGATCAGATGCTGCCAATAGATAGTAACATTTTAAACAACAAAACACACTCAGTAAAGCTTCCTCTCAAGTAGCAATTTTATGTCTACATGATTTTTTTCAGTGGGAAATGCAGGTTCAGCAAAATTGAAAAATTCCACGGGAAAAAACTAAATGAAATATTTGTTTTGGGTCAATTTGAATTGAAACATTTATAGGCATCAACTCAAACTGAAGCAGTTTATTGTCAAACTAACATCTGCCTAAGCTGCCACATTGCCTGATGGGAGTTGTAGTTTAGATGTCTCATATCCTCATTCTTATTTTCATCAGAGCAAAAGCAAAGGTTGAAAAATCAAAAATTCCCACCAGACCTCAGTTCCAAATTTCACTCAGCGCTATTCCACAGTAAACTTGAAGCATTATCACAGCAAGACTTTTGCTTATTAACATTGAACAATTTGAAATGTGCCATATAGTGCAGCTAAATCCTACCTGATGAAAATTTCAGTCCTAGGGTTGCTGCATTGCAGGGCCTTTAATGGGTGGAGCCACAGCCAGTTTCTACTGCAAATTCCTTGACGGAAGGCTGCTTTACAGTCCATTAAATGGCTCACTTGGAGAGGTTTGGTTTATTTTTAGAGGTTTTACATTTTACTTCATCCTTTAAAGACAGGAAATTTAACATGGGATGAAATCTGCCTTAGGACTTTTGGAAAGCGCAAAAAAAAAAAAAGAGAGAGAGAGAGAGAGAGGGTCAGAGAGAGAGAGAGTTTAATCAGCCTCCCGAGAAATAGGAGTGATCTGTAACTTTCTGTGCTCCAGAGACTGTACACTCTTTTATCACACCATTCAAAGCCTCTTGTACTACACGGTTTCAAACACAACCGCAGAGGTCTTCACTTCTCAACAGGCAGTTCCTTGAATGAAAGTTCTACCCCATTAATACCCGTCACATGGAAGGAAAGCGTCATACGAGAGAGCAGTTTCTCTGTAGGGAGTTTTGACGGGTTTGGAATGAGTAAGCTAGGTTTCATGCAATATGTAATAACTGTACCTAGGGTTGGCTCTGAAAGTAAGACCTATTAGACAGTCCTTTTAATAGCGATATGTAGATTTCTCATGTGTTTCTGGAGTAGGAGCCTTTTCAGGGTTTCTTCTCTTTATTGGTCTGAAAGGAGCATAACAATGACACATAGCTTTTAAGAGTTTTCTCTAAAGCTGTGCTTATCCACCACCAAATGTCTTCCCCTTTCATACTCCGATTTCTCTGATCTAGAGAGCCACTCAGAAAGTTCTGGCTAGACCAGGACAGAAACCAGATTTTCTTTTCCTGGGACATTCTACAATTTCAATTTTTTTTTCATTCCAAGATGGAATGAAAACCATAAGATTTAAAATTTTTGTGCAAAAAAAAAAAAAAAAACTATAAAAAGAAATATGTTTGTTTTGATTTGGACCATTGTAAAATGTTTTAATGTTTTATATAAAAACAATTCATTTGATTTCTAAAAGTCATTTTGAAACAAAACATCAAAACATTCCATTCTGATAATGTCAGAATGGGATGTATTCAAATAAAATTTTGTCAGAATCAACCCATTTTTTTCCAGAAAGTATTGATTTTGAAAAAAAATACTTCTGGCTTACAATTAGAAAGCCAGCGAAAGGCAAGTACAAATTTAAGGCATATCAATGTTTACATATTTTTTATTCCATTAGAGTCAAAAGTCTGACAAAGTGCTAAATTGCAAATCTAAATAGCTTTAAATAGTATTTCAGATCAGGGCATGGGAAAATTACCAGGCATCTGCTAACTGGAGGAGTAAACCAACTAAACAGGTAGATGGAAAAGACAAGGACAGGACTGCCCACTTGGTTTCCTGGAGGCAACACCCTGGTGAGAACCTTACCAAATTATCTCATGTCCCCTTCAGCCACTGCAAAGGAAGAGGGTGCTGAGTTTTGTACCAGGGTATCATCCCTATTCTGTTCTGTTCAGGTTCTTATACCATGCTTCTCACTGTAGTCCTGGCACCCTGCAAGGAGGCTCACCCTCTGGGAATACAAAAATCAAGGTAGTAGGTTTTTCAGACAATCTGAACTCCATCCATGTCCAACTTTTTGTCTCTTCTCTGAGTTCATGGTCCAATAACTGGTGTAGGTCTCCATCACTCTGGAGGGCCCCTTTCCTCCATTGCAATCCACCCTTGGTATGTCACGTGAAACAATAATTCCTGTTGTGTCTCCTCCTCTCCTTTAAAGAACACTGTAGCTGTCTGCAAAATTAAGTTTTATCTCCGCTAATGGACATCGACTATAAAACATTGCAATGCAGTACTCTGGATGTTACTTTTTTTAACGAATGTTCCCATTGATGGTCTCATGGACACGCGGTAGATTTGCCGTATTGTAACCCTTTGGGGGATGTGTTATTGTTATTTGTCATACGTATGTTGTTTTCATAGCTTACCTTCTCTAATAATCTGTCTCCTATAGATCCTCCTGCGG
Organism: Emys orbicularis; assembly: GCF_028017835.1. NCBI lineage: Eukaryota > Metazoa > Chordata > Testudines > Emydidae > Emys > Emys orbicularis. The sequence goes on along the minus strand of NC_088686.1, from coordinate 5,089,938 downwards.
TGGAACCAGCATTTCTGGAGATTCGACAGGGCCAGGGTCGAAGCATCACTATGAGTTGCCGGGTGCTGAGAGCGTATCCAACTCGGGTTCTGACGTACGAGTGGAGACTGGGCAACAAGTTGCTGCGGACTGGTCAGTTTGATGCTCACGATTCTACGGAGTACATAGTGAGCAGCCTTTCCAGGGACAGTTATGGGATTTACAATTGTAACATCATCAATGAAGCTGGGGCAGGCCGATGCAGCTTCCTCGTTACAGGTAAGCTTTCCAATGAGTTTTCCTGCAGAATGGTGTTTTCTACCAGAGAGAATGAGAACAAAAGCATTTTGAGTATCCATGTATGTCCTACGGTAATACCACTGCTGCTCCAGTGGGTTTATTTTTAACATAAGATTTGCATCTCTGGTAACACACATTAGGCGACTTAATGCCTAATGCTTGAATTAAAGCAAGGTTGGTAATGAAGTAGGTTATTAAGCATGTTTAATTGGTGCAAGGACAAAAATTGCTGCCACTGGTCTTAAGATAGAAATCAAATATCCTTCATTATAAATATATGGCGATATACCTATTTCATAGAACTGGAAGGCATCAAGTCGAGCCCCCTGCCTTCACTAGCAGGGCCAAGTACTGATTTTTGTCCCAGCTCCCTAAGTGGCCTCCTCAAGGATTGAGCTCACAACCCTGGGTTTAGCAGGCTAATACTCAAACCACTGAGCTATCCCCTCCCTCTGCAGATGTTTGTGGTCAAGATTGTGACATAAGGCATTGATGGGAGAGCAAACAGATGACAAAAGTTACAATCAACCCTGACTTTCTCATTGGCTTAAGATAGGTTAAAAGACCAAAACTCACGATTCAAGAAACTCTTGTACAGTGAGGGTTTGAAATCTGGATCTCTCATTAAAAGACATACATAGAGAGTTTATGATTCAGCGATGCAGTACCACAAAGTCAGGTGTGATTTACGGTCTCAGCTTTAGTCTAGCCGTATCACATAATTAATGTACTAAACTTAAATTTGAGTTTATAACATGTCTTTAATATTCAGCCTCAGCCATAGGATGGGGCTGTAAAGCATTTATCAGAAATACAAGTCTTGGTTCTTTTTCTGTTGGGAATGCGTTGCCATTGAAAGTATTCTTCCTCTTCGAGGGCCTGCTCCCCATGTGGCCTCATGGCCTAGTTTCTGTTGGCGGTTAGCGCTATGCCTGGCAGTAAGTACTTACAGGGTTGTGCTCATAACGAAGTGATCGTTGCATATTGTGGTTAAACCTGCCTCGCAAATCTTAAAAATAAAGACGTGATGAGATTTATCTCAGAATTCAGCCCCCTTAGTCACCAGATGTGGAATATGGTGGTAGAAGAAATCCAGACCAAGAAGACTGCAAAGCGTTTAAAGAAATTTTGTTTTGTTTTTTTTCTTAACAAGTGCTGCCTGGCATCTTTTTCTTGGTGTTGGCACCATGGATCTCAACATGGCATGTAAACGTGACGAGGTGACTACTTCAATGAATGATGTCTGTGGTCCTTGTAAAATTTAATCCAGCTTTAGGTTAGCCTGTCTATTTTGATCCTAAATGAAGGCAGTTATTACCAGCGACCCTATATTTTTGCAATGACTTTGGTTCCCAAGCATTGGTGTTTAATCCACAGGGTGGCTTGGAAGGAAACGCGAGAAAAAGTCCATTTCCTCGAATGAGTCAATGAAATCCAATTTATTGTTCATCACTCTTTGGACCCAGGACTGTGGAAAGCTATTCTAAGGCAATTATTTTGCTGAGATTGGGGTAATCTGTGTAGCCTCAGTGTGATTTATTACTGTGACAAAACAAGGAACTAACTGAAATTAGTAATGAAATAGTTTTATGATGTACTCAGTACCCATCCCACCGTGTGCCACATCACTTTTTATCTGTACCATTATATGTGTTTAGCTCTTATAGTGTTACTAAAAACAGGAAAATAACCTCTTCTGACGTGACCTCTATGCTTTTCTCAGTCTTTCAGGTTAAAGCCTGCATGTTCATGGTTGGTAAATATGCCTTTTAGAGGTGTGCGGTCAAAACCCTACTCTCACGTTAAGAGACAAATTGCAGCCAAGGGGACATATTCTGCTTCTAGATCTCAACAAGGCACATGAAGGCTTGGAGAGAAAGAAAGTGGGGAGAGGGTTGAAGAAATGACTGAACCCAGTAGAATTTTTTACAGAGCGTGAATACAGAGAAATTAGCTCACATCTTACAATGAAACCCCATTGTTTTTTAAACCACTGCAGGAATCTGACAGCAGCAGGGTGCTTTTCTCTCAGTCAGCTTGAACAATGATAAATCAGACTGGTCTATTTCTATTCAATTTTATTTTTAAATTCTCATGCGGTAACACAATGCCGCAATGTTTGAGTTGCAAAGACTGCAGAGGAAAGTGCATGCACTTAGGGAAAAAGCGTACGGAATTAAAAACGTATGTGGAAATATTCATATCGGTCTTAGAATTTGTAAAATTCAATTTTACTAAACATATTTTTGAGCCAAATTTGAGAAAAACAAACAAAAAACAAATGATATGGAAAACAAAAAAATAATTACTCCAGTTTCACCAGTCTGAGTCAAATATGACCTCAGTGTCCTTAGAAAAATCACAAATCATGTGCAAAATGAAGATAAATTTTAACATTCACAAATGAAAATATTCTATATTTATCTCAAAGTCTGACATCACACATTGTAAGTGAAGATCAATGGAAAGCAATTTTCAGGCATTATGTGGTGCAATTAAGATTCAGCAGAGACTGAAAGAAAATTGACAAAAAGCTTGAATGCAGAAAAATGACATGAATATTGCTGACTGTATATGAGCCGTCATGCATGTGGAAGAACTGTTTGAATGCTCAGTTATGAAGTGTAATCAGCAGATGAGAATTAGTGTATGTGGCATTGTGGAACATGTGTGGGATGAGGTAAATGGCAGACTTCTTGATGTAAGGCCATATTCAGAAGACTTTGTTCAACTCTCATTAAATTCAGTAGGAGATATTTTTTCTGTGTGTGCAAGATCTCCGGAACTGTGTCCTAAGGCTCAGTTCCTGACTACAGTGTCTGGCCTGGATAGCCAGGCTGAGCATTAGACAGATGCACTGGAGGTGTCACGACAAGGACACCTTCCCTTCCACTGTCCTAAGGCTGCTGAGATGCTCCAGAACCCAGTGGCAGGAGAAGATTCCAGTCCCAGAAGGGACCATTGTGATGATCAGGTGTAGCATAGGCCAGAGAACTGCCCCCCCAAAAAAATTCCTAGAGCAGATCTTTGCAAGAAACATCTAGTCGTGATTTAAAAATTGCCAGTAATACAGAATCCACCACAGCCATCTTTAAATTATGTCAATGGTTAATTACGCTCATTGTTACAAATGTACACCTTATTTGCATTCTGAATTTGCTAGCTTCAACTTCCAGTCACTAGATTGTGTTACACCTTTAATTGCTAGATTGAAGAGCCCATTGTCAAATATTTGTTCCTCATGTAGGGACTGTGATCAAACCACCCCTTAACTTCCTTTTTGTTAAGCTAAATAGATTGAGCTCCTTGAGTCTATCACTATCAGGCAGGTTTTCTAATCCTTTAGTCATTCTCATGGCTCTTCTCCGAACCCTCTCCAATTTATCAGCATCCTTCCTGAAACTGCTAACATGAGAAGTGGGCACAGTATTCCAGCAGCAGTAACACCAGTGCCAAGTACAGAGATAATAGAAACTTCTTATACCTACTCAAGATTTCCCTGTTTATACAGCCAAGGATCGCATTAGCCCTTTGGGCTACATTGTTCCACTGGGAGCTCATGTTCAGTTAATTATCCACCTTGACCCACAAATTGTTTTCAGAGTCATTCTTCCCAGGATAGAGTCCCCCATCCAGTAAGTACGGGCTTCATTCTTTGTTCCAAGATGTTTACATTTGCCCATATTAAAACATATATTGTTTGCTTGTGCCCAGCTTACCAAGAAATCCAAATTGCTTTGTAGCAGTGATGTTCTCTTCATTATTTATCACTCCCCCAATTTTTGTGTCATCTACAAACTTTATCAGTGATGATTTTATATTCTGATCCAAGTCATTGATAAAAATGTTCAAGATTCACAAGGCCTTACACACCTCACCCTTCCCCATGGGGCAGAAATGGGGGGGGATCCGTAGAGTAGCCCTACCTATGGCTTAAGCTCTCCCACCCCTTCATTTCCACACAGGTGGTGGATGGGAAGTGGGACTCCATGCTGCACAGATTGCACACCACCTGCATGCCTCCCCACATTCGGTGCGCAGTGTATGAATTCCACCTCAAAGAGACCTCCCATAGGCAGACAAGGGGAGCTGAGATTCATTAGTCAGTCAAATAGTTCCATGATGGCAAATGGACTGTTGTTATAACTATACATTTGTAGGACTAGCACTGAAATACGGAGTATTAGCACTACAGGTTCTGCTTCCTACGCTCAAGGTTACCTGACACTTCACATTATAAGACCCTGTTTTAGTTGCTTATAGCTTTGCCAAACTTGAACCATTTGGACTGAAATTTTCCTTGTTGGGTGTCTGCCTCAGGCTGAATTATTTGGGAAAATTTCAGCAAGAACAGTTGTTGTCATTTGCAATCATAAAGTTAGGGAAAATTATGTCAGTTTTTTACATTACAAAATAAATTATTTTGTTGAGCAACTCTAGCAACTCCATGCATTGTAGCAGGCATTTGAAACTGAGCCACAGGGTCGCCCTGGTGTCAGGGATGTACCGTTTGCTATCCCTATGAAAATCCATCCACATTTGTCCATCTTATGAGTCTGTGAAAATTTGAGTTGCACATGCTCAGTACAGACCTGTTTTAGTTGGCAGCTAAATTCCCCAAAGATTCTGTCAGTATTGAGCATGCTCTGGTGCCCAGCAGGAATGTTCCTGCAATTTCTCCTCCTGACAGTCAGGGGCCGCTTTGTGCAAGGCATATGAACTGAGAACAGGAAGACTCTCTCTCCTGTGCTATCAATGCTCCCGCTCTGGCAACTAGGTAGCATAGAGGAGGAGGAGGATGCTTCCTGACTGCAATGCAGATGGGTGCGGAGCCCTGGGGGGTGACACCATCGATGCTGTGCATTGAATGAAGTAGGGGTCCTGTGGAAAAAATAGCATGGGGTCATGCACTTAAAGGCTGTATCATGATGCATGTGCACAAGGCGGGCTGAATTAAGGTTGCACAGGCAACCTTAATTCTGGCAGTTCCTTACTTTTGTGTGCTTGACTTTCAACCTTAACGTTCATTTAATTAATGTAGGGTTTTGTATGTAGGGTATTATCAAATGAGCATAAAGGAGATAATATTCTGCAATAATCCCATTCACACATTATTTCCTTGGAATGTTGATAGAAATGCCTGGATCCGTGGATAGTTGCCTTTAAAAATAAATATGAGAGCTAGTTGAATTTTTTTTATAAAAATGGATTTTATGGAAAATTATTATGCTGCCATCCTTCCATTCTTTACTGATTGCATCTCTCATATCAGCCGTTCCATGATTTTGCCCAGGATTAATTCCAAACAAATTGGTCTACAGTTACATGGATCATTCCATTCACCTTTTTTAAAATATTGGCAAAACATTACTTTTTTGCCAGTCCTCTGGAACTTCCCCAGTGTTCCAAGATGTATTAAAAATTGACCTCTGTGGTTCAGAGTGCTTCTTGGTCAAGTCTTTAAAAATACTGGGCTTTGGAAGTTTAAAAATATGATCTCAGAGTCAAACTGAGTTCTTTTCTTCTTGGGGCTGTTCGGTAACCTACTAGTCCCTGTGTGTGTTATAAGTTCCCCTCCGTGCATCGGCTCAGAGAATATCAGTTGTTTGAGCCCCCCAGCTACAGAGTTTGGGCTCTTTAGTTCAAGCTGCTGCAGCTCATGCTTTTAGCTTTGGAAGTGCCTTGTTCAGTCTCTGATGTGTCAGCAAAGAGGCAGCCATTTGCCCAACTGATAACGGTTTTGCAGGCCTACTTTGGCCCTTAGAAATAGCTGTACGAACTTATAATCTTCAAAATATGCCCTCAGCGATACCTGTTCAACCCTATTCCTTCAATGGACATGTGTAGATGCAACTGACTGGGACATAATATACAAGTCTGTCAATGCTGCACAAAAAGGAGTAGAATCAGACTCAGTTCCTCTTAGCTGTATTGGTTCTGCAGGGAGAGCCGGAGTTAACAGCAGCAAAAACTTACTGTCGTTTCTAAATTAAAGAAACATGACTAAATACACACAGGGAGCCGAGCTGTTGGGTAACTAGGGAGCATTTTTTTAATCTAGTTACTTTTCAAAGTCGGATTCCTCTTTAAGCAATCAGTATCAGGGCTGGCTCTGGCTTTCTGGCAGCCCCAAGCACAAAAAAAAAAACCGGGGCGGCCAGAACAGCAAAGCAAAAAAAAAAAAAAACCTGCGGCGTGGCCGGAGCCAGGGTGCAGGGGGACTCCCTGTCCTGCAGATGTGCCCCGGCTAGCGGGGGGGGGGGGGGGGGGGAGGAGGAAGCAGGGGAGAGAGAGAAGGGGGGCGGCCAGGGCTTCAGCAGGGCGCTGCTACGCAGCCCCTCCCGCCGTGCCCCCTGCCGGGAGGGCTCCATGCCGCTCCGGTTGGCTGGGAGGGAAGGACACGGGCTGCCCTGCCGGGTTTGCTGCAGGGCGCTCCCGTCCTCCACCCCGCTGCCCCCTACAGGGCGGCCGGAGCGGAACAACAACAACAACAACAAAGCGGCCGTGGAGGAATGCCGCCTCCTACAAGTTGCCGCCCCAAGCACCAGCTTGCTTGGCTGGTGCCCGGAGCCAGCCCTGATCAGTATATCCCTTCCATTCTGCATGGGAATTTCAAGTCCGTTTCATGACTTTCTTCCTTTGTTCTAAGAAAGCAGGTCATTAAGGGGTCTGGACTCATCACATTTTACGCTTGTGCTTATATATCTGTACGGCACTCTGCACCTGCACTGTGCAGTATAAACTTGAAATGGCATCAGAGTTATTGCGCTGTATTTGATAAAACCCACTATACACTTCACTCCTGTGACATCATCTTAAAATATTTTGTATGCGTTTGGAGTTGTATGTTTCTAATGGAGTTATTAGCTGAGTTAAACCTATTCTATCTCTTTAATTTTTCTAGCTCGTGTTATCTCAGATTGTGTGATACATTTTAGAGTAGGGTCTTGCCAGGGAAACATGAAATATATATTGTTTGCAGCAAAACCAGAACATTCACTTCCCAGGTCGCAACAAGGAAAATCGCAGATTTTAGAAAGCTTATTTGACAGCATCAGGATTTGTTTCAGGATTTAGGAGTGTGCTTGGGCAAATGATCCCAAACCGATATCAGAGAGCATTTATCTTCCTAGGGTGGCATGGAGCATTCTGCCAGCGGGATCGTCAGGAACCCAGCTCACATTCGATGCAAGTAACTCAGCTAAATGCTACTTGAATTAGACGTTGACTGCATGGAATGTGTAATGGTAGCTCTAGTTTCTAATGTTGCAGAGAAAACTCTTGTGAAGACTATCAAAGAGAGTGGGGCTAAGAGAAGTAAGAAGGGAAAGAATGGATGAAGAATGGAGAGGGGCCTGGTAAAAGAGGAAAGAAGTAAAACCAGGGAAGAGGCAGGAGTGGAGGAGGATAAAATGATGCTAATTCAGGCATAACAGAATGAAAGGCCCAACAGGGGAAAGGTGAATTACTTGACCTAAAGAACACTGAAATTGACATTAACCTTTGCTCTTAAAACACTGGCCTTTTATTTTTGCCATTGGTGAGATGCCATTTCACTGTGATAGACTACAGCAGCTCAACTGGGTAGATAGCCAGATCTGTCGGAGTCTCACTTTGCTATAGGCCTTTTGGCTGCTCGGGAGAGAAGAAATGGTGACTTGAATGTTGCAGGAGCATGGAGAACCAGCCTGTTATATTTATCATAAGAACATAAGAACGGCCATATTGGGTCAGACCAAAGGTCCATCAAGCCAAGTATCCTGTCCTCTGACAGTGGCCAATGGCAGGTGCCCCAAAGGGAATGAACAGACAGGTTATCATCAAGTGATCCATCCCCTGTCACCCAATCCCAGCTTCTGGCAAGCAGAGGCTAGGGACGCCATTGATGGACCTATCTTCCATGAATCTATCATTTGCAATAGTTTTACTTTATAGACATCATTTTCCATTTTTTGGCTAATTTTTTGTGTGCAAAGTGTTTAGGGCCAGATAATGATATGCTTACATTGAGTAGTCCCTGGGACAGCTCTAGGAAGAATTATTATTCAATCTGAGCAAGGGTATTTGAATCTGTCCCTTAATAATTAAAACATGTCTGGTTCCTGTTAATTCATCCCAGTCCTCCTTAGTGGTTCCCTTCGGGTATTGAGGTCACATTTCTGGCAATCTGTGTCTGTTGAATGTGGTCACAGTTAAGATCTCTCATTAGCAAACCGAAAGTAGGAAAGGCAGAATAAGGCACAGACTCTTCCTGTTTGCAGTGCTTTTGATTGACTGATAGACATTTCTAGAGACCAGTAGCTCTGAAGTGACAAAAGATAAACTGATGAGCTGAAATCAGTGTGGAAAAACTTACCAGATTTTTTTTTTACCTCATTAGTGTATAAAGAGCTAATTAAAGGGACTACTTAGATGTAGCCCATTAGCTCAGTACTTCAGAAACATAAAACATTCTCTGTTTGCCTGATCCCGGTTTGAAAGGACACGTCAACTTGAAATCTGTTGAGTCTCAAAAATAGAGCGAAAAGTAGTTTCAGGTACTACATCCTCCCCCAATTCCCCCAGCTAATTTTAATGGATTGACAGTTACATTTTCCTATTTCAAAAACATGGTTTTCTCTTTCCTGCTGATGCGTTGGAAGGTGCTTGTAAAGATATGGGGAAACTGACTAAATATCTGATTTACATGGGGGAAACAATGAAAATGTCTAAACACAAAGTGCAATTAAAAAAAACTAATTTTTCCCCTCTAATCTCTTTCCATTTGAAACATCTTAAATGTTACTTATAATAACAGTAGTTAAAAAAAAAATCAGGCGGAAGTGTGGTTTTTAAACTGATGGTGTCTCTGTAATCTGAAGGAGATTAAGACACCATCATAGGTATGTTACATTTTGGCATGAACAGCAACTTTAATAATCAATGATCCTTTAGCATGCCAGTGTGTGAAAGGTAGGTTCTTTGGATGAACTGCAGGCATTCCTGAAGATATTAGTACTGTTCTTGGTGCTCTGGGCTTCAATTTCTCTTACATAAATGTCCCATAGTTAGTGACCCTTCACTGAATCTTCTGATGTGTTTTAAGAAATGTAACAGTTTTTCTCCCAAACTTGTAATTGTCAGTTTTCCTAGGGTGTAATTCAGTTCCACTGAAGTCAGTGGCAAAACTCATTATTCCAGCAGCTCCAAGGTTTGACCCAGTCTGTTGGCTCTGGTGTTTTATCTGTCATAGTTCGGCATATGTTAATTGCTAGGATTTTGGTTTCACGTCAGTAGTTTCTAACATTTGTCGTGAGGATCTGTTCTGTTCTGTGTAGGTTCTTATACCATAATCATGCCTATACTATCTGAGTGCCTTCCAATAATGCATTAAGCGAAGTGAGTAACATCTGTTAGCTGGGTGCCATTAACATTAATCTAAAGATTCTTTCTTTGGCATTTCTGTTTCTGTTTGTTTTTTCTCATTTTATCGTGAAGCCCAAATTGTCTCTGCAAATGGTAGCCTCAAGGGCCATTATTACAATTCATTGTGAAGATTCTGCAAAGTAGGTCTCTGTTGCAGGGATCCTGTGCCAATCTTCTGATGCTTTGTGCTGTGTTCTGAGTGAATTCAATCAGGGTTTTTTAGCTTTCCCTCTTCCCGGAGGTATTTGTTAGCTGTTTTATCATCTTGGTGCAGCTTAACTCACATTTAATGTCAGAACAATCCAAATGTTTCATCACAGTGAAGACATGAAAAGACAAATGACTTTAAAGAACTTCTGCAAATGTATATCCCACAGATCACTCAGGATTCACTTTTAAAATAGACTGTTCACATTTTAAGATGTATGAAATGAATCTAAAAAAGTTCCTGTGCTCTAATGTGAATCTGTGGTGTTTTGGTCTTCTAATGATCTCGTTTTTGCTTCCAAGAAAATCTATCATCTGTCTCATCCTGTCTGAATCTTAGTCAAATGACTTGTTTTCTTAATTAGTGTCTGGCAGACTATTTTTAAATCTGTATTAACTCATTTTGTAACAGTTATTCACAAAAGTCTAAATACTCATAGAACCTGTAGCTAGCCCATCATTCAGGTATTTTTCTTAAAATAAAGTGGTCCTTTAACTCTCATCTGGTGTCTAGGTTGCTCATAATCTCACAACTGCATTGTTACGGGTCACTTCTGATCGACTACTTGCACTGGATCTTGGTGAAGTAACCCACTTACTGCTTTCAGATATTATTTCATCTACCTTACGATTAGCTGTGACATTTCCTTGAACTGTTAAGATACTGCTTGTAGTTTGGCCCCAGGTTCATTCACTGACTGCATTCTTATCTATCAAGACATACTCAGATAGTTTGCTTTAATGGACAATTTTCTCACAGTTCTCCTTTTGAAATCTGCCATACTGCAGGGTTGAGTCCAAAGTCCGATTCCTTTTGCTCTTTATCTTCTTCTCTTCAATCGTATTACTGAGAGCCTTCGATTGAATTTTCATCTCCTTGCTGCCGATTTACAGATTTACAGCTCGAGCAAAGATGGTATCTCATTGACTTCTGTTTTTGAAATTTGGTTTTAAGCCATACAGAAGTGGAGGAGGAGGAGTTTTCCTTTTTACATCTCAGTGCCGGTAAGACCAGGCGTCTGATTTTCAAAGGTGCTGATCACACTGCTCTACAGCCAAAATGCTTCTGAAACTTTACTAATTCTGGGTCACTGAGAACGAATATGCAGTCCATATGAAGGAAACCTATGACAACATGAAACAACTTTTGAGGTGCATAAACTATGACCAAGATCAGTGGCAGCTTTGTGGCGATTTGAAGGTTGTTGCTCTCTTGCTTGGTCTGCAGACTGGATACACAAAGTACTGCTGTTTTCTTTGCGAATGGGATAGTCGTGCAAGAGATTCCCACTACATCAAGAAAGATTGGCCACTCCGACAGTCATTGGAGCCTGGGAGGAAAAGTGTTCAGCATCCACCACTTGTTGAATCAAGGAAGATTTTGTTACCACCCTTACACATCAAGCTGGGTCTGATGAAGAACTTTGTCAAGGCCATTGACAAAACACAAGCAGCTTTCAAGTACCTCTGTGGAAAATTTCCAAGGTTAAGTGAAGCTAAGATAAAGGAAGGTGTCTATGCTGGTCCTCAGATTCGTGAACTTCTTCGAGATGATGCATTTGACCATGCACTGCGTGGCAAGGAAAAGACGGCATGGAAAGCCTTCCAGTTAGTGGCAATAAATTTTCTCGGAAACAACAAGGCAGACAACTACAGGTTGTTGGTGGAAAACCTCCTCAAGGCATACAAAAGCCTTGGTTGCAACATGTCACTAAAGATCCATTTTTTGCACTCTCATCTAGATTTTTTCCACCGAACTGCGGCGCAGTGAGCGATGAGCACGGCGAGCGATTTCACCAGGACATTACAACAATGGAGAAACGCTATCAGGGCAAATGGAGCCCATCAATGCTTGCAGACTATTGCTGGACAGTGACAAGAGATGCTCCATTTAATGAATACAAGAGACAAGCCAAGAAGCGCCGAGTAGACACTGAATAGGACTAAACTATGTACAGAATAGTTTTTTGCCTTTTGTTTCATAATAAATTTTATTTATATAACCCTTTTGCTGATTTTTAAAGTGTTACATAAACAGGACAGGTGAAATATTATCATGTAAAGCAACCATAAACACATGAAAAGACCTAGGTTTACAATTTATGATTAAAACTCTACTAGCTACACAATATACATAGACATAAAATGTAAAAACTTAAATATCTTAGAAACAGTAGCCAATCAGTTGTTTTAATTTTCATATTTGAATTCAGCACATCAAAATACATAATAAATAGCACATTTTATCTCTGAAGCAGACGACTTCTCAAAAATTGTAGACCAGTGTCACGTGGAGAGCCTGCTGACTGAAGTGGGACTTGTGAACACTCAGCATTTCTGAAAAATCAGGCCACCAATATATGACTGGAACATCAGCTGCTTCTCTGACTGGATGTCTACATCTCCTGAATGGCAGCCCACTGAAAGCTTTATTTTTAATTCAACTTGGAGATGGATTTGGGCTATTTTACATACTCTCACAAAAAGGACTAGTTAAATGGCTGATTAGAGTCAGATTTATATACTTTACGTAGGGTATCATTGCTTAACTGTGTGAGGGTTTAGACTGAGATCCCACTGAAATTGTTGCTTTAGGTTTTCCTACACTTTGTGTATGTCAGTTCCCAACCAAATAAGCTATGATTAATAAGTATAGTAATGGCACAAGTGCCTGTCCTGCCACTTCCTGTGCAGTGGAGGAGACCCCCAGCTATGGTAGACTTTGTCATCTTATTTGTAGTAGATAGCTCACCCCATAAATGCTGTAGAATTCTACGCCATGAGGGCTTCTTCTGCACTGCTGTGGAGAAGGGAATTGTCCTCGATGCTCCTGAGGGGGATCAATATCACTAACAAGAGGTGTGAATTAATTTTGTTACTAAACAATCTAGAGCTCTCTTATGCCAATATACATGCCACTCCCCCTTTGTTTCTCTTATTTCTTAAATTCGTTATCACACTAGAATGAACATACATTCTTTTTGTGTGTGTCTTTGGCGTGCATGCCAGTGTACTAACAGAAATCCTGGATCTATTTACTGTCGGGAGAATTCTGTGCCAAAAAATTAAAAATTCTGCATGCAATGTTTTGAAATGCTTCATATTTTATTCGTCAAAATAACACAATATAATCACGCCCGTTTCAATAATTTTGGTAATTTATTTCAAAACACCTGTCAACAAGTATGTTTGTAATAGTACAGACAACAAAAAAGATTCAGGAAATGTTTTTGACAAATAGATTCCTTACTAGACATATGAATACAGAGCTTTGAGTAATAATTTATTTAAACTACAATACAGAAATGTATTTCCTGCACCCCTCAGAAGCTGTGCAAAGGCTTGGGGGAGTCAGGGATAATGGAGGAGCTGAGGGAGAGGGAAGTAATGGCTGGCAAGGAGCCTGGGAGTGAACCTGGAACATTGTTGGGTGTGGGTGGGAGAAGTATGGAAGAGGTTTTTATTTGGGGGGGGGAGGGATTGTTAGGGAGTTGGGGAGTTCCCCCCTGCAGACCCTGGCTGACCCCAGCCTTTCCCGTTCAGTCAGGCACATCTGCCCCATATCCCTTTCCTCTTCCCAGCCCCATGTGTCCCTGAACCCCAATCAGCCACCCCCATCCCCATGTTGCCCTGCACCGCCATCCCTGCCCCCCATCCACATGTGTCCCCGCACCCCCCTGTTCCAATGTGTCCCAGCCCCCCGCTCCTATTCAGCCCCCACCCCATTCAGTCCCCCCCCCCCCCACTAGCCCTTCTGAACCCCAGTCTATGTGACCCTCCAGCAGCCCTATGTGCCCTGCTCTGTCGCCACCACCCCCCATATCCTGGGCGTCCTCACCTGGCCTCGCAGGCAGGGTGCTGTAAGGAACGCAGCCTGTCCTCATTCCTATCAGCTGCTGGCTGCTATGGCCAGTGAGCCAGCTGCCCTCCGTTCTGGCACCACAGCAGCCCCTGGTGGGCGAAAGGTGTAACCGCAGTGTCTCTGGCAGAATGTACTTTCTGAAGAGAAAAAAAAATCTGCAGGGGATATGAATTCTGCACGTGCGCAGTGGTGCAGAATTCCCCCAGGAGTAATCTACTGAAGAGTTAACACTTCAGCGATCTAATCATGTTGCAAAAGTGAAAAGACCATTGAAAACAGTCTGGTATCTGAAGCTTGGGAGATTCTGAAATGGGGGTAGACTTACAGCTCCAGAGGAGCCCAGGGCCAGACTGTGCCCAGCAGCTCAAACTGTGGCCCGGCAGCTCAGCTCAAATTCAGGCACCTTAAATAAGGGCCAGATTTAATGTTTTCCACACCCACCATCTCCCAAGGTGAGACTTCTGGCTGGATTTTCAGAATCACTCCATGTCCAGCGTGCTAACCTCTATTGACAGTCTGCCTGCTTAATTTGATCCCTAAAAGAGAGATGAGCTTGTTTGAAAATCTGACTCCAATTTTGGGGGCTGATCCTTTCTGAAAATTCCAGCCATAAATTGTATTACAAAAGGTTTCTCCTGGCAAAAACAAAAAACAAAAAAACACAAAAAAAAACCCTGTACTGATTGCTCTGGAGAAAATAGTGTTTCAGCAAATCTACAGAATCTAACTGTTGTCTGGGGAGTAGAGCTGAGCGAAACTAATACTTTTCTCTTCATGAGTATTCGCATGTTACACTTGAGGTTTTCCCAAGAGTCTGCAAATTTGATCCATTTCAACTGCCAAAAACACCTGTCAGTTTTGGTCATGGTGCAGTTCATGCCATAAGTAAAATGCCTCATTATTGTTGTTTTGTGTTTGTGTGAGTGCTTGTGATGTGTTAGGCACTTTTCATGTGCAGAAAAAGGAATGGTTCCTGCCTTGAGGACCTTGCAGTCTGGAGATGGACAGACAGAGAGAAGTCAGGGAAGGAGAACAGAAACAGAGTTTCTAAACACCTCACCTAGATCCACTGTAGGCAGCACAGCAGAAGTGAGGTTTTAAGAGGGATTTAAACGTGGTGAAAACAAGGGCTTTGCTGTTGAGTTCAGAACAATCAAATCATGCAAAAGAAGGCATGGTATTAAAAAAATTGTGAAGTTCATAGAAAATCTCATCATATTCACCTCAAAAGAGCTTCTTTACTGCTGAGAAATAGGATTTTTTCCCATCCAGAATTCACTTTTTATTTTTTGAAGAAACCAGCTACATAAGTTGAGGCTACCCCAGAAAATGGGTTCCATGCAATCTTTAAAACATGATTATTTTCTCCCACCACCAATGTTGCAGTCAGTGAAAATATTATTATGCAGCTGTTCTGGATAGGGCCCTCTGGATAGTCTCAACATATGTGGGAAGGGACGGTGGGGCTTACTGGAGTGGAATTTTGCTGTTTGGCATTGTGCATTCCTATTTAAGAGGGACAATGTACAAAGGCTAACGAATGTGAATGGCTAATATGGCTTTCCTATATACTAAGGGCAAGGCCATGGTGAAATCAGTGATTATTCCCCCACCCCCACCATTAACTACATCCTATGTCAGCATGTGAATTTGTTTATTGCATCTTCCATTGTGGTTTGATCATCTGTAGGCTTCTCATTGGTAAGATCCTCTCTATTAATAACTCTTTAAAGGCTAGTTAATCTGCTCTGAAACAGGCAATCTGGTTTTAGTTAGCGAATGCTGGTGTTGCTCAGCAATGCTGGATATATTCTGTTTGATGCTCTGAAGGTGTTTGCGGAAAGGTAGAGGCTGTAAATATTTCAGTTGCTATTGCTGACTCACGCCCTAGAACTGCGCATACCTCTTCACTGGGTAACGGCTTGGCGGCTGTGCATGAGTGTTATGTGGCTGTCGCTGGCTGAAGCACGTCCGCGCACTACCTGTAGTGCCGTGCATACGAGTGACAAAGGCATAGAACCTGCAGGGGAAAGAGCATTCCCAGGCCCCGTTTAATTTCTCCACTTTACCAGAAGATTAGTACTAATTCACACTCTAGGAGCTGAGGAGGCCAATCTCATTTTCCTCTGATCTTCGGTTGTGTTTTTCTCCAGATAGCATTAGAAGCAGAAGGATTGTTCTACAGGCTGATTTGTCTTTATGGCTAATGCTTAATTTGTGTCAGCTTGCTGGTTGCCCAGCAGGACTCCAGTATAGCATGCAGTTTCTAACTACGCTGAGGTGCAGCGAGTCAAAACAAGGGCTAGATTGTGGTTGGCCCTGTTGTGGTGGTCAAAGAGTGGGGAAGGAACAAGGAGCTTTTCCCCCCATGCAGGGGCTGGCTGCATTTGCAGGCAATGCAGCGTACAGGGACTGCACCCTCTTGGGTGCAAGCCTTTTCAAGGTGGATGGTGAGGGGCAGGGAGATTGGTTCCTCCAACTCCGTATGAGCCATCAAGGTTGGCCAGCTGCACAGGGGGAACCTATACACCCTTAAGTGCTGTATGAGCTGACACAGTCCCTCTCTGTCCCTAAGGGGTGAGGGAGGTACAAGGACTGCCAGTGATCCCAGCAGCGCTGAGTGGCTTCACACCTCTCCCTGCCCAAGACAATGACTAAAAGGCGTAATAGAACCCTACAAGAGAAGTGTATGTTACCGCAGCTAGATGTGATCTCTGCAAGCATCTATTGTAGGAATAGGAAGTTATTACTTGATAAGGAGCCTATTTCCACAAGGTAATTGCTAACATTTGGCTGGTAAAATAGCAGCTTACACGGCAGACGCAATTCAGCATCTTTGAGGTGCTCATGTTCATTTAAAATGAACTCCCAAGGATCAAGGTACTTTGGCTTTGTGGAGGCTGATGGGCTCCTCATCCCCACACCTTCCTGGCTTTGCTGAAAAACCACACACTCTTTCATCGTCATCAGCACGTACATCTCTGCAATTTAACAGGCCAAATAGTGGGGAAGAAAAGCGTGTTTGAATTGCCACTCGTAGAAGCTTCAAGACTAAGGGCTCGATACTTGCAGCTGTGGTGCTAGTGGTACACCCGTTCAGGATGAGCTTGCTACATCAGGGGGCAAACTGCAAAGAGTGCTGCAAATATGACCAATTAGCAGCTCCGTGGCACACGATGTGCGAAATTCTGTGGTACATATGTGGGGGACCCGCATGAAAGACCCTTTAAGCTTATTACTACCAGCTTAGGTTAAAAACTTCCCCAAGGCACAAATCCTTTCCTTGTCCTTGGACAGTATGCTGCCACCACCAAGTGAGTTAGACAAAGATTCAGGAAAAGGACCACTTGGAGTTCCTATTTCCCCAAAATATTCCCCCAAACCCCTTCACCCCCTTTCCTGAGGAGGCTTGAGAATAATATACCAACCAATAGGTTAACAAAGTGAGCACAGACCAGACACTTGGGGTTTTAGGACACTAAAAACCAATCAGGTTCTTAAAAGAAGAACTTTATTATAAAGAAAAAAGTAAAAGAAGCACCTCTGTAAAAGGATGGAAGGTAATTTTACAGGGTAATAACAAGATTTAAAACACAGAGGATTCCCCTCAAGGCTCAACTTCAAAGTTACAAAACAGGAATAAACCTCCCTCTTAGCATAAGGAAAATTCACAAGCTAAAACAAAAGATAATCTAATGCATTTCCTTGCTATTACTTACAATTTCTGTAATTTTAGATGTATCATTTCAGTAGGAGCTGGGTTACCTGCTTGGTCTCTCTCTCTCTAACGAGAGGGAACAAACAAAGAGAGCACAAACAAAACCTCCCCCCACCACCAGATTTGAAAGTATCTTCAGCAGAATACGGACCCTGGACTTCAGAAAAGCAGACTTTGACTCCCTCAGGGAACAGATGGGCAGGATCCCCTGGGAGAATAACATGAAGGGCAAAGGGGTCCAGGAGAGCTGGCTGTATTTTAAAGAATCCTTATTGCGGTTCCAGGAACAAACCATCCCAATGTGTAGAAAGAATAGTAAATATGGCAGGCGACCAGCTTGGCTAAACAGTGAAATCCTTGCTGATCTTAAACGCAAAAAAGAAGCTTACAAGAAGTGGAAGATTGGACAAATGACCAGGGAGGAGTATAAAAATATTGCTCAGGCATGCAGGAGTGAAATCAGGAAGGCCAAATCACACTTGGAGTTGCAGCTAGCAAGAGATGTTAAGAGTAACAAGAAGGGTTTCTTCAGGTATGTTAGCAACAAGAAGAAAGTCAAGGAAAGTGTGGGCCCCTTACTGAATGAGGGAGGCAACCTAGTGACCGAGGATGTGGAAAAAGCTAATGTACTCAATGCTTTTTTTGCCTCTGTCTTCACGAACAAGGTCAGCTCCCAGACTGCTGCACTGGGCAGCACAGTATGGGGAGAAGGTGACCAGCCCTCTGTGGAGAAAGAAGTGGTTCGGGACTATTTAGAAAAACTGGACGTGCACAAGTCCATGGGGCCGGATGCGCTGCATCCGAGGGTGCTAAAGGAGTTGGCGGATGAGATTGCAGAGCCATTAGCCATTATTTTTGAAAACTCATGGCGATCGGGAGAGGTCCCGGATGACTGGAAAAAGGCTAATGTAGTGCCCATCTTTAAAAAAGGGAAGAAGGAGGATCCGGGGAACTACAGGCCAGTCAGCTTCACCTGAGTCCCTGGAAAAATCATGGAGCAGGTCCTCAAGGAATCAATTATGAAACACTTAGAGGAGAGGAAAGTGATCGGGAACAGTCAGCATGGATTCACCAAGGGGAAGTCGTGCCTGACTAACCTAATTGCCTTCTATGATGAGATAACTGGCTCTGTGGATGAGGAGAAAGCAGTGGATGTGTTATTCCTTGACTTTAGTAAAGCTTTTGATACGGTCTCGCACAGTATTCTTGCCGGCAAGTTAAAGAAGTATGGGCTGGATGAATGGACTGTAAGGTGGATAGAAAGCTGGCTAGATCGTCGGGCTCAACGGGTAGTGATCAAGGGCTCCATGTCTAGTTGGCAGCCGGTTTCAAGCGGAGTGCCCCAAGGGTCGGTCCTGGGGCCGGTTTTGTTTAATATCTTTATTAATGATCTGGAGGATGGTGTGGACTGCACTCTCAGCAAGTTTGCAGATGACACTAAACTGGGAGGCGTGGTAGATACACTAGAGGTTAGGGATCGGATACAGAGGGACCTAGACAAATTAGAGGATTGGGCCAAAAAAAACCTGATGAGGTTCAACAAGGAAAAGTGCAGAGTCCTGCACTTAGGACGGAAGAATCCCATGCACTGCTACAGACTAGGGACCGAATGGCTAGGTAGCAGTTCTGCAGAAAAGGACCTAGGGGTCACAGTGGACGAGAAGCTGGATATGAGTCAACAGTGTGCTCTTGTTGCCAAGAAGGCTAACGGCATTTTGGGCTGTATAAGTAGGGGCATTGCCAGCAGATCGAGGAACGTGATCGTTCCCCTTTATTCGACATTGGTGAGGCCTCATCTGGAGTACTGTGTCCAGTTTTGGGCCCCACACTACAAGAAGGATGTGGAAAAATTGGAAAGAGTCCAGCAGAGGGCAACAAAAATGATTAGGGGTCTGGAGCACATGACTTATGAGGAGAGGCTGAGGGAACTGGGATTGTTTAGTCTCCAGAAGAGAAGAATGAGGGGGGATTTGATAGCTGCTTTCAACTACCTGAGGGGGGGTTCCAGAGAGGATGGAGCTCGGCTGTTCTCAGTGGTGGCAGATGACAGAACAAGGAGCAATGGTCTCAAGTTGCAGTGGGGGAGGTCTAGGTTGGATATTAGGAAACACTATTTCACTAGGAGGGTGGTGAAGCACTGGAATGCGTTACCTAGGGAGGTGGTGGAGTCTCCTTCCTTGGAGGTTTTTAAGGCCCGGCTTGACAAAGCCCTGGCTGGGATGATTTAGTTGGGAATTGGTCCTGCTTTGAGCAGGGGGTTGGAGTAGATGACCTCCTGAGGTCCCTTCCGACCCTGATATTCTATGATTCTATGATTCTTTCCTTATTGGTCCTTTTGGTCAGGTGCCAACCAGATTATTTGAGCTTCTTAACCCCTTACAGGTAACGGTGCGATTTTATGCTACCCTTAGCTGAATGTTTATGACAGTGCTTTTTAGGGTTTTCTAAAAGGGAATCTAGGACTGAGCTGGATGTCCATGCCCCTGCCTTGGTAAGCTATCTGCTCTTAATGGCATCTCCTGGGGTTTTAAAACTGTTCTTTTCTCCTGACATCAAAACAGCAAATGAACTGGCTGCTCCCATAACTAGCTAGCTGGCAACAAAACCTTGAGTAGGTGGATCTGGCTTAGTGATTCACTAAGTACACAGTGTTAGTGTACTGGTTAGCAGAATAACAAAGACAGGAAGCCAAATTTCTCTGCTCCCAAAGCCCTCCGTTGTACTTCACTATGTTTTTTTCAGAATATCAAAGTAGCACTATGCATGTCTCCAAAGGAAGTTTCAGATGCTTTTCAGATAAGGACTCAGGAGTTCTCCGCTTATTAAAGTTTGTCAGAAACATTTGGGATCTGGCAAAACAGGTTAGAAATCTTGTGAACATGCTTTCTGATGAAATTCTGGGGATTTCCTGATTATGGCTGAAGGTACAGGACAGCCTTTCCATAGTTCCACTTCTGGTCCCAGCCCAAATACATCATTACAGACGTGTGCAAGAATGAAAATGCATGTGCTAACCCACATACGTAAAACATTTTTGGACTAGCAGGAAAAGCACTGGTGAGATGTAGGGCTCACCACCAAGGTATTTTAAAAAATCTAAATCAGTTTATCCTTCATGCCCATTGATAACTTGATTAGGAATCTAAGGGCAGGTTTACAGTACGGGTTTAAGTCGACCTAAATTATGTATGGTGCCATCAATAATAACAATAACACCTGGCTGTTATGTAGCACTTTTGATCAGTAGATCTCAAAGTGCTTTACCAAGGAGATCAGTATCATTGTCTCAGTTTTATAGAAGGGGAAACTGAGGCACTGGAAATTGACTTGACTTGCCCGAGGTCATCCAGGAGATGGCAATAGGACCCAGGACTCCTGTGTCCCATTCCAGTGCTCTACCCAGTTGATCATGCTGACTCCCCAACTGACGAGTGATCGCTACCACCCTGAAACCTAGTTAGGCAGCCATACCAGGCTATCCTGACTAATTAAAACCCCTCTGTGGCCTTCTGCCCGAAGATAATTGTAGGTTTCATTGCTGTAATATGGGTCAAGTCCCAACAGCAGTTTGGCAGTTCTGTGGTGTTTTGTTTTATTTTGTTTTGTTTTTAATGTATATGCTTAGAGCCACCATTGACACTAGGATGTGCTGCTTACATTATCTGAAACACAAAACAAACTCCTTCTGTTCTGTGGCAGCTCATGTTTGACAATGGAGATAATCTATGCAAATTATCAAGCAAGCCTAAGCTTTTTAAAAAAATCAAAGATTGCAGATATTTTTCATTGATGTGATTTCTGCCTTGTATGCTGTCAGTGTTTTAAGCAATTACTGGGGTGTGGGGGGTGGGAACTAGACCTCTGGCAGCTGTATTGAGAAGATCAGAACCCCACCATCAAGCTTTTGAGTTGTACTGAACGTAAATAGAGTTAAAAGCACAGATGGGAGCAAATAATGTTCAGATTTAAATTATCCATGTATACAACGATTTCAAGTGGCAACTTTTTACACATTCTTAAAATGCATTTTTGTTTGGTTTGGTTTCTTTTACTTCTCTTTTTGTGATAGCTAACACTGGAGTACTTCCTCTGGTTTGCATGATATCATATACCACTGTATCACAGTTTCACATACCCAGTGTAGGGGAGAAATCTAATGTTATTTTAAAGGGTCCTTGCTTTGCATTCAGTGGGAGAGAGATTCTTTGACTTTACCATGATTTGGACCAGGAGAGAGATTTCGAATTTCTCCTCGTTCATACCAGTATATGTTTTTAGTGCATTCCCGACTTGTTTTAATGTTCAGTTGTATACTGTATTTCTCAGATGTCCTGACCTCTTGTCGCAAAAGAGTTCTTGATGCTTTATTTGTATTATTGTAAACAAGAGATTTTAAAGCCAGAAGGGACCATTATGATGATCTAGTCCAGGGGTCGGCAACCTTTCAGAAGTGGTGTGCCGAGTCTTCATTTATTCACTCTAATTTAAGGTTTTGCGTGCCAGTCATACATTTTAACCTTTTTAGAAGATCTCTTTCTCTAAGTCTATAGTATATAACTAAACGATTGTTGTATGTAAAGTAAATAAGGTTTTTAAAATGTTTAAGAAGCTTCATTTAAAATTAAATTAAAATACAGAACCCCCCGGACCGGTGGCCAGGACCCGGGCAGTGTGAGTGCCACTGAAAATCAGCTCACGTGTCGCGTTTGGCATGTGTGCCATAGGTTGCCGACCCCTGATCTAGTCTCATCTCCTGTATAACACAGGCCAGAGAACCTCAACCAGAAATTTCTGTATCAAACCAGTTTAAGTTACCAATGCAGATTTATGAACTAATAACTAGTAAATATTATACAGGCAGATTCTAACATACAGTAATTGAATGCACTTCATTTTAAATGACTTGGTTTATCTTTAGTTCATCCAACGCTCACTTTTTTGTCAGTGACCAATGTCCTCCTGTATATAAATGATGGCAGTACCTGTGTCGTTTCAGGTCATTGCACTGATTGGAGAATCCATTTTCCCTTGAGGCCTTATTCTGATTCTCTTATGCATAGTAAAGAGCATCTTACTCCACAAGCCTCACTGAAGCCAAGTGCCCAAAATCTTTCAGGGAAAAACATCCCAATTTCATTAAGGAGTGACTAATTCACGTTTTCTGTGGAGCACCACGTACATTCACAACCCTTACGTTCGGCTGATTCCGACTCAGAGGTCATATAACAACACTGTCCCCCTTACCTAATCTTCAAGCTATACATGGCGTAATATTTCCGTTTTTATCTTGCTGCTTCTATCTGTCTGAATGGTCTGATGTTACAATAGACCACACCCCGCTAGCAGCTACTTTTTTGCTTTCTTAAAAGCTGGTGAAAATTGTGACATTTTAAAAAACTCAACATTTGTCCAGAATTTCCATTGCTGAAATTTCACATTCTCAAAAAATGTCAACCAGTTCCAGTTCTCTTCACTGAACTAGTATCTAAACTTTGTACAGGGTTGCTCGAACCTCTTTGGATTTTGAGGCCCAAGATGATTCTGTGAACTAGTACTTTTTTTTTTTGCCCTAAGATGCCCTTCTCTTTCCACTTTAATAAGACTATAGCGCTTTCATCAGTTCTCATTCATATTTGGAGAATTAATCTCTCTCTAACTGGATATCAAGAGGGCCTTACAATTATTCCAAACAATTTAATCAATCCTGAGTCTTATTTCTGTCTTCTGGGATCAGATCCAAAACTAAAACTGATTTGAAGGAGCTGTTCTCCTCCCACCGGATTGTATTTTATTCCAAGCTGCCAAATATTATCTAGTGTTTCAGCCACAGTATCAAAGCTAATATGTTTAAGGGTGAAGCAGTATTAACTGCCTAATTAACATACTGCACAATACAGCCCATAACGTTTGTGTAGCTGCAAGAGGGAATTCACTTAATACCTTATTGTGTCCATCACCTTTTCAGTCCCGATGCCTGAAGAAAACAGAGTTGGCAGTGCAGTATTCAGATTCCCTGCAGCATTCCATAAAGCCACTACCTTACCTCCTTCAAATCCCTCCTTACGACTCACCTCTGCAGTAACGCCTACAAAGCCCCATCAGCTGATCCCAGCGTGGCGAGCTCTGGCTGCTGTTTATCAAGCAGAAATTGCTTGGTTTGTTGTTACCTTGTCTCCCTGTTCCTCTACAACAGTGGTCTCCAACCTTTTTACACACAAGATCACTTTTTCAATTTGAGATCAACCCAGGATCTACCCTGCCCCTTCCCTGAGACCCTGCCCCACTCACTCCGTTCTCCCCTCCCTCCGTCATTCGCTCTCCCCCACCCTTTCTCACTTTCACCGGGCTGGGGCAGGTGGTTGGGGTGCAGGAGGGGGTGCAGGCTCCAGGCTGGGGCTGAGGGGTTCAGAGTGTGTTGGGGGGCTCCGGGCTGAGCCTGGGGCAGAGGGTTTGGGTACAGGAGGGGGTTAAGGGGTGCAAGCTCTGGGAGGGAGTTTGGATGCAGGAGGGGGCTCTGGGCTGGGGCAAAGGGTTGGGGTGCAGGAGGGAGTGAGGGGTGTGGGTTCTTGGAGGGCTTTTGGGTGCGGGCTGGGGCAGAGGATTGAGGTGCAGGACGGGGGGGTGAGGTGCATGCTTCAGCCAGCAGGCGCTTACCACAGGCAGCTCCTGGTAGGCAGCGCAGCGGGGCTAAGGCAGGCTCCCTGCCTGCCCTGGCCCCACGTCGCTCCCAGAAGCGGCTCGGGGGGGGGGGAGGGGCTCTGCGTGCTGCCCCCATCCCCAGCACCGACCCTGCAGTTCCCATTGGCTGCAGTTCCCGCCAATGGGAGCTGCGGAGTCGGAGCTGGAGGGGTGGAGACAGCAGCAGTGCACGGAGCCACCTGCCCCCACCCCCCGGAGGCCGCAGAGACATGCCAGCCGCTCCCAGAAGCGGCGTGGGGCCTGGACCAGGGCAGGCAGGCAGCTTGCCTTAGCCCCACCACGCCGCTGGACATTTAGCAGATGGAGATCGCGATTGACTGGCAGAGGCTCCAGAATCGATCAGTGGATCATGATCGACCGGTTGGTGACCACTGTTGCCTTGTTCCTAAACCAAGGTGTTAAACTCTTTCGGACCTAGACTATCATTTTACTTCATGTCTATGCAGCACCTCGCACAATGGGGTTCTGGTCCCCCTTGAGGCCTATCGTTGCTGTTGTAATACAAACATTAAATATTTCTTAACGTTACATGCAAGTAATGGGGAGATGTGAGGTCTGCAAACCTCTGCCTCCAATTCAGATCCATTTGCTCAGCTGCACCAGTATCTTTTCTCCTTCCCTTTGTTGTTTATCTTTGGCCTTGTCATCAAGCACATGGATTTATGATAGCTAAGGGTGTGATAGAAATATGCTTTGATCTCTCAACTGCGTTAGGGCTGCAGAATTTTAGTTTATTATCTGTAACTCCAAAACCTACTCTCCTACCCGAGAGCCAAGCGACCGCTTTACTGTGTAGAGGAAAACTGAGTCCACAAAAGGTGGACCAGCCACATTGTTAGTGGAGCTCTGTGATATCCGTACCCACAAGCCACTGCTATAGGTCACAAACAGCCCCATTTTAGAAAGAATTCATCTGTAAAATGAATGTAAACTGTAGTATCTGGAATCAAAGTTCAACCCCCACACTGAGAGCTGCTGCAATCTCAAAGAGTCTGTGACTCTGTAGAAAACACGCTTGCAGTTGTCCACCAGTTGCACCCAGCTGTAATATCACGTTTACGCTGAAAAATAGCATCACCAAACGCACGGGTCTCATCCCCTGTAGAGTAGAGGATGAGATAATGGGATGTGTTATAACATGGATTAGTGAGCCTACTACACTTTTATTTGAAGTCAGTTATTCATATGCAAGCCTATATACATCAATGGGATAATTGGTTTTGGTTTTTGTTCCATTGTGTGCAGACATACTCATAACCTGTCTTGCTGCTTTTTTTGAATTTTTCTGTATTCAGGTGGTTTATGATTTACCAACCTGCCTCTATTAGGAATGGGGATGCATGGAAGAAGCACTCATTAGAATGGAGCTACACACAGCTTAGGTGCAAGGCAGTTCATTTGGAGTTATATGTACAGATTTCATCAGTGTCATCAATAAACAAATAACTGGCTGTCTGCAGGTATCTCCCTCTACCCACATTGGAAAGCCAATCTCAAGTCCATAACCTCTCTCCTGATCTTTTGTCTGTTGATTTGTTAAAAGAAAGCCACACCTGCTGAGTGTGCTTTATGCTAAGTCCATTGAGTTTAGCTGCTAGAGATTTTCCAGTACTTAAAGATGCTCACAATTACATAGAAAGTTCATATGTTGTTTGAGTTGCTGCAGCCGGGAAAGGGAATGGTGCAAAACCATGAATTATGGGCCAGATTTTGACTCCTCTCCTCCCCTCTAGCTAACGACCCCACTGAAAGATTTACAGGTAGCGTGTATGCATTGGACTGCTTGAGGAGTAAGGCATCTGAATCTGGCACTATTGTCTCCTCCTTTTAGCTCTGCTCTGTGTCTCAGGCCCGGTCTACACTGGGGGGGGGGATCGATTTAAGATACACAACTTCAGCTACGAGAATAGCGTAGCTGAAGTCGTTGTATCTTAGATCGACTTAGATTGACTTACTTCGCACCCTCGTGGCATGGGATCGATGGCCGCTGCTCCCCCGTCAACTCCACTTCCGCCTCTCGCCCTGGTGGAGTTCCGGAGTCAATGGGGAAAGCGTTCGGGGATCGATGTATCGCGTCTAGACGAGACGCGATACATTGATCCCTGATAGATCGATCCCTGATAGATCGCTCACTACCCGCCAATCCGGCGGGGAGTGTAGACATTCCCACATATTTCCCATCAGAAGAATTCCTGAAATGTATCTCGATGGCCCAGATCTAGCTCATACGCTCACGGATTTTTAAAGCCAAAAAGGACCATCATGATCCTATTGTCTGATCTCCTGCTAATCACAGGCCACAGAACCTCACCTGCTCCTGTAATAGACCTATAATCTCTGACTGAGTTACTGAAGTCCTGAAATCTTAATGCACAAAGAATCCACCCTTTACTCTAGTTGAAACCAACAAATGACCCGGGCTTCATGTTGCAGAGGAAGGCAAAAAGCCCCAGGGTCTCTGCCAATCTGACCTGGAGGAAATTTCCCCCCAAACCTAAACATGGCAATCAGTTATACCCTGAACATGTGGGCGAGCCCCACCAGCCAGACACCTGGGAAAGAATTCTCTGTAGTCACTCAGAGCCCTTCCCCTCTATGCTGGCTGTAGAGATATTAGCTAATAGCAGTAGCAGATGGGCCATACGCCATTGTAGGCAATCGCATCATCACACCCCCTCCATAAATTTAGGACGCTCAGTCTTATGGCAAGTTAGCCTGCTAGGGTTAAGCATCTTTCCCTAGAGCCGACGTCATTGCCGTGGCCCTCCACAGGGAGCTGCATGGCTAGCAGACACGCTAGGGGCCACGCTAGTGGGATTCGCCTTCTCCTGCACCCCAACCTTGGGAGCGTTCCTGAGGAAATGCCAAGTGTTTGAACATTACTAATGCTACACCTGCTAAGTGCAATATGTTAAATTTCCTTCCCTTCTCAGAACAAATATTAAATGTCAGGAATAATCATTCTCCCCAGGTAAGTTTTAGAATAGTTAATATGATATATATTAGCAAATGGAATTATTGTAGCCATGAGCAAAGAGCTTTATGCTACTTCACGGGATGCCAATAAGAAAATGAAAAATGGAGGTTAATTCTAAATCAAGGCCAGGTGCCCTACAGCCTAGATTAAAAAAGATCTGAGCAAGCCTGAATTTGAGGTAGGACCTGAGAATCTGCTGTAGAGCTAAGGTTCATTTAACATCTAGAGAATATTAGATTTAAATATAGAGTAAGATTGTAGAGTGGATGATTTGCATTATCACTGAAATTAATTTATTTCCTTATGAAGACATGCAGACAAACTACCTGTAAATCTCGGCTGGCGGTAACAGTGTTTCTGTAAAGGAAGATTTGATTACAAGCTGACTATAAGTTATTACCTTTCATGTACGTCTAAATGAATGTTGCAGGCTATAAACTGGCTGTAAGTTGCAAGCTCTCGTGTACGTCTTAATGATTGTTGCAGTAATGTTTATATCTTTCCCAAGGACAGGAGAAGTCCTTCTTACCATATCACTGTCTCTGGCAGCCTCACTTCCCACCAACCTATCTGACAATAAGACACCAGCATCCTTTTTAATTGGATGTCTTAAGTCTGATGCTGAAACTCTTTAAAACAATTCTGGGGACAGATTGTGCTCTATGACCCATGTGCTCCAGCAGATGTGGGGCTGAGGCACTGCAGCAGCATCCCTGCTCCAGTGGAGTCCACCCCACAAGTCCAGGACCTCTGCTGGGAAGGGGGAGGAGGTGTGGTGGGCTTGGGGATGACACATCGCCCTACCCTGGCCCTGCAGACCTTGCCCAGGAAAGCTAATACAGACCCATTTCGATGTCTGTCTCTTCTCCCAAGGGCATTCACTATCAAGGAGAGGGGATGTCCATGGCAGGAAAGATGCTGCCAGGGAGCTGGCAGTAGGACACATGGTGGTCAGAGCTGGGGTGCAGTCACAGAGCCTCCTGCAGAGCCCCAGTGATTTGCCTCTGCCCGACTTTGACAGGACAGTAGTGGGGAATCTCCACAGGGGGATCTGACTGGAGTTTTCCATTCAGAATCCCTCCTCCTACAGCTTTCAACAGTGCACAGTCTAGCCCCAGGAGAGTTCCACGGCAAAGCGTGGGCGGGGCCTTGGAAGGAAGGGGTGGGGCCTCAGCTGTCCAATTACTAGCAATTAGAAAGGTGGCCACTACCACCCCCCACACACCAAAGAGAGACAGACCCTGCCCCGAGAGAGCTCACAATCTACATTGTAATCCAGATCAGGATCTCCGCTCCGAATACGTAAATGTTTGTGGGTATTCACCTGCGGGGATTCAGTTTGGCCTCCTATACAGATTACGCCCCTTTTGCAGCATGTGAGTTCAGAGTCAGGTTTGGATTTCAAACACCCTCTAACGTTCAGGGATTTCATCCAGGCCCATCTCCAAACAGCCTTCAGAAAGGTCCCGGCAATGAGTTTCTTTTGAATACTTGGAGGCACTTGGGCTCAAAAAAGTTTTAGAGCTTACCCTCGGGAAGAAGCCTGGCAGCAGAGCAGGGAAGGGCAGAGGCCTCTCTAAGCATTGAGACATCCAGGAGCATCAGTGAAGAAATGGTCCTGGGAAATGGCTCAGCTTTTGTTCTGAGACTGAGATCTAAGTACACTTGATGGGCCAGATCCTAAACGGATATAAATTAGTGTAGCGCTATTGATGTCAATGGAGCTGCCTGAGTTTTGAGAGCCTGGTTCTATATTAACAAATTATAATATTTCAGAGAATATAAATCCTGATTTTACCTCTAACCCATGAACAGTCCCATTGCATTCAGGGGCAATAAATTCCTCCCATCACTAGTTGGAATGTTTTTTTCCACTGATTCCTGTAATCAGGATAGAGTAGTGTATTTCATGGAACATATAAAATAATCTGTGACCATATGTCTGCTGTTTGCACATCTGTTAAGTCATAAAACTTCCTGTAAATTAGCACGACAATTTAAAAAAAAATTGTTTTGAGTCCTCTTTAGACACAGCTTGTATTTGATTTTCATTAAATGACTCTATGACCATGGGGTTAAAATAGAATACTATTGAGCCAACAATATCTCCTCAAACTACAGGAAAAGAGTAGTATAAAAGACACAATTTACAATTAATGCAGGCTATTGATTTTAATTTGTTTCCTTCTGACTTCTCCACTAGTGAAAAAGCTGGATTGCTGTAACTGACTACTCGGAGACATGTAACTGGAGCACCTCCAATGCTTGACCAGAGCGATACTATCCATTGTGCATTCTAATGTAACAAAGACAATTGTCTTTATGTAACTGGTTGTAGAGATCCAAAGCCCATTGTAAGCCATGAAAAAGACGCCTATTAACTTTGATGGTCTATGAAGGCTCTGACTGATTGATCATTAATTTCCATGGTTCAGCTGAATTAAAACTTGAAATTTATTCATTTATTCACTATGGACTGCTGAGAATAGAAAAACCCACCAAATTTGACCTTTCCATCAAAGGTCACAAGTCATTTTTATTGACTTTCAACCATTCAAGTGCCCTTTTATATTAGGGATAGCAATTTCCAAAGGTGATATTAATTAATTCCAAGTTGGGACCATTTGGAAAAACCAAAGGTTATGTGAGGTGGTCAGAGTTATGTTTGTTTTTAAATCCTGTTCTGGCCAAGAAGATTTCCATAAATATGATGATCAAATACACACTACAAAAAATAATTCATGCAGTATTAACGGTGCCATATGAGAGATTCATGTGTCCAACAGCAGTAGTAAACTGGCCTGCGGAGGGTGGGGGCAGTGCGTATTCATGCACTGATACTAGAAACCTAGTGGAAAAACATGGTGGGCCAGGTTTTGGTACTCATTCTCAATATCATTTTGCTCTGGAATAAGCCCATTGACTTCACTGGTACGGCATGTGGCTGAAAGTGCTGTTTAACAGGTGTAAGGGTATTGCAGCCTGTCCCCGTGTAAGTAAGCTCCATCAAGGCAATCCCACTATAGTGCTTCCCCAAGTGTGATATCAGTATAACCTGCCCACTTGTTTCCCAGTGTTCTAATGCACTCCAAAATTGCTTCTTTCCATTTTTACCATACATTATGCGTGGAAAGAATTGCTTTGTTACTGAGAGGCTGGAAATCTGCAAATTTAGGAATAAGAGAATAATGATTTAGGTGAAAGGGTCCCTTTTATTCTCCACAGGCTGCTCTCTGCAATTAGAATAATCTAAGTAAATAATGTTACAACTTTGAAAAAGCCAGAGCTCGCTGTAAGTGAACCTTTGTGCTCCAGCTGCTGATGCCAATAGCCCTATTTGCCTGGAAGGCAAACTTCTGTCATCTCATACTATATAATTTGCAACCATTACTGTACATGATGCAAACAATTTTTAAGCATGTAAGGGTCAAATCTTGCGGATCATTATTTCATACTGTTCCTGTTTAGGTGGAACGTTGCCTATTCTAGGAACAGTGAGAGAAATCTTCCATAGTTTGGATGCAGAGTGTATCAGGTTTTCTGATTGCACTCTGCTGTTCACAGGCCTGAAAGATTGATTTTTAAGAAGCATGAATGGGCAAAAACACTCTATTTCTCTGCTGATTTTTTTAAAAAACAAGAAATAACCCTGCTTGCCATGGTTGCTAAAAATATTCTCATAAGTATTTTAATCCTATAGAGCATGAAGAATTTATGTTAAAGAGCATTTACTAGAGAGCCCTAGAGCATTACCAATGTAGTGCTCTATATAGGGATGGCAAGAGAAGAGCTAAACATTTTATTGAAATATTGATGGTGGGAAGGAGGGAGGGAGTTTAGTTGGTATTTGGTATTTGACTTTCTTCCGCCAAAGTGCTTGTTTACGAGTTTGATATGAGTCACTTTGTATGCTGCTTTCTGGTTGTCTGAGCTGAATACAGCTGTTTCTTCGTTAGGAAGACCTCCATGTACCAGGGATATAGGATGGAGGCAATAGAAACTCAATGACTATAAAATGGAGAGAGAGGAAGGAAGTGTGTCCTTCCTGGGGAAGAAACTCAATTGCAAATAGGAAGCACTCTGTCAGGTTTTTCTCACACACAAAAAAATCCAGAAGAACTAGTTTTTGATCTAATGTGGAATGAAAACAAATGTCGAAACCTCAACCTTTTTTGTGAAACGAAATTCTTGTTTTCCGGCCAACCCTAATGAGCATTGGCAAGGAGAAGCCGCATTGGCAACTGGTGAGTATGCTGAGCTGCAGCCTTTCCAGATAAACCTGGATAATGCCTGCTGAGTATGAATTGGAATATGCATCCCATAACCCACGGGAGCCCCAAAATGGTGAGTAAGCACAGGGTCAAGGGGGACTGATTGTTTCACAGCCGTACTGTCCTCTGGGTTTCTGTGCCTTGGGGAGAGCCAACAGCTGCAGCGGGCCCCTGTACGGACCACTGTCCCCAAATTTTCCACAGGAGTTCGTCCTGGAAGATATCTCACTGCTGAGGGTGACCTGGGAAGCAAGGGAGGGTCTTCTACTGCAATGCGGCTTCCGCCCTGGCCCATATGCAGCTTGCCTGTGTGCAGCAATGGTCCCCCCACCCGTCACGGCACAGTGGCGCGGACAAGTCAGCCTTACTGGGACAAGGACCACGGCGGCTCTCCCAAGAAACCTGCACAAGTGCATTGCCCAACTTCTGGCTGAGACCTTTGATGAGATCACTGAGGCCGATTACCGCGATGTGAGAGAGCACATCAATGCCCTATTCCACATCTAGGCATGCATGCAGCCCTAACCCTCCTCACCCCAAGAGCCCGCACCGAATAACTTCCTTCCCAAAATAAAAGCCGCTTACCGGGCACCTCCTCTGGTGTTTGTCCTTCCCCAGCACCGGCCACCGCGACTGGCTGCCTTCCTCCTGGCTTGAGGACAGCTCCTGGCTGCATGCAGCTAGGGATTCCGGGGTGTCTTCCTCCTCCTCAGCACCCTCGCTCCCGTTTTCCTGCTCCTCTTCCTGCCTGGTTGAACTGGGCTCTGAAGTGTCCATGGTGGTGCTCGGAGTGGAGGTGAGGTCGCCCCCAAGTATCGCATCCAGCTCTTTGTAGAAACAGCAGGTCGCGGGGGCACCACTGGAGCAGCGGTTTATCTCGCGGGCTTTGCGGTAGGTATTCCGGAGCTCCTTCACTTTAACCCTGCACTGCCGTGCATCCCGGTCCTGGCCCCTTTCCATCATGTCCCTGGATATCTGCCCGAAGGTATCGTAATTCCTACGGCTGGAGCGCAGCTGGGACTGTACAGCTTCCTCCCCCCAAACACTGATGAGGTCCAGCACCTCGCCATTGCTCTATGCTGGGGCGCGCTTGGCGCGTGGAGGCATGGTCACCTGGAAAGATTGGCTGAGAGTACTCCACGCCTGGGGGCTGAGCAAACAGGAAGGGGATTTTCAAAATTCCCAGAGAATTTAAAGGGCGGGTCTGACGATTGGTCACCTGAGGGCAGGGCAGTAGAGTTCAAAGTGATGACCAGAGTGGCTAGAACAGGCATTGTGGGACACGTCTGGAGGCCGATCAGAGCGCATTAACAGACCAGGGCGTCCACACTGACACTGCGGCACTCCAGTGGGGGCACATCAAACGTTATTCCTCTCGCCGAGGTGGAGTACCAGGAGCGCTCTAGCCACGGAGTCCAGACGCTCTACGCGCCTTGCCAGTGTGGACGCATCGGGAGTTAGAGCGTACGGGGCTGCTTGAATGCGCTCTAACTCGCAAGTGTAGCCAGGCCCTAAGACGTGGAAATAATGCAGTAGCAAAGTGACAGAACAGCTCCACTGGCTCCTCTCTGTTAAGTGCAGTAGCACTCCTGTATAGCACTTACTCCCAAAGGACTGCACTGTATTGGATACAAATGATCATTTGTCCTGCAAATTTTTCTGTGTTGCTATCTGATCTGGGGACATTTTTTTCAGACACTGTCAAAAGCTTCCATTTGCATCACCTCTTACTTAGATGCTGTGTTTTGCTGCATATAGCTGTGTTGACAAGATATTATTGTTTAGCAGTCTTTTGGTGACATTCAGTTCTGTGTTCCGTACAACACCTACTCTAATTCTTACACTGATCCTTCATTTATCAGATCTGTAGCACTAGTTGGCATGCAGCACTTGCCCACACCCCAGTTCTTATGTTTTAAATCCCGTTGGATCTCCTTAGTGAGTGCAGCTCAACCAGCAAATAAGTTGCTACTTCCACTGCTTACATAAATTCCACTTTGTTTCCTACTTCACTATTTTTCTGCACTTGCCAATAACTGATCTCCATGGGGTGTGTGTATGTCTATATATTAGTCCTTATTTACTGTGCAGGTAAATATGGTCCTTAAATACATCTGAAAGGACTAAGATAAGAGAATTTTGAACTCCAGAGACAGTTCTAAACTAATCTGATTCCTAAATATTTACCTTTCCAAGTATCTTGAGTCATCATGCAGGTCATGCATTATGTTGACCAGTTGGAAAGACAGCTCAAAGAAATTTTACAAAGACATTTCATATAACCAATTACAATTTATCTTGAAACTTTTGTAGATAATCCAATGACTTGTTAAGACAAAAATCATGAATTTTAAATTACATTTCAGCTGAGGAGTAATGTGGTCAATTCTCAGTATTGTCTGATTTCAAGGAAAAAGGGAAAATGCTTCTTACAGCAAATATTACACTGGAAACATCAGAAAAGGCAAAATAGTGTGAGTTCTTCCCCAGTTCAGCCAGCAGATGTCACTTTTGGTTATCACTGACAATACATGATGCAAGCCCTGCAGTCCAACTGCTGTAGGTTCACAGCTATCGATTGGTTCAGAAGAATCACAGTGAAAAGAAGGGACAGAAATAAGTAAAGGGAATGCAGAGAATAAGGTGATCCTTTGGATGAAATGGGGGGCATTTCCTATGACTGCTCATTTTTACGTTAATTGAATTGTTGACTGAGACACCTGTTTATTGGTTCAGCACAAAAGAATTGCTATATTTGCAACTGATGAATGTTAAATCATCTGAAAAGAACAAATATCTCTTTTCAATCTTTTTTTAATCCATTTTCAAAATGAGCCTTTGTACCCGTTTGTTCAGAGATTCCAAAATCATCCTTTCTACACAAAGTGCAAAGCCATTATATATTATTTGTACTGCGGTAGCACATTGGAGACCTCGTCACAGACCAGGACTTTCTTGGGTGAGGCACTGTATGAACACAGAACAGAAAGTCTCTGCCTCCCTCAGAGAGTTTACGATCTAAGTATAGGAGAAGAGATGACAGGTGGAGACAAAGAGGGGGAGCACAATGGAATAATGAGACAGTGCTGGCCACCGTGGAAGGCTGTGATCCCAGCACACCAGCAGCCTAGCCATCGCAAGTGTGTTTGTTTTGTAGGCATTGCAGTAAAGGAGAGTTTAAAGGAGGGATTTGAAAGAGGACAATGAGCTGACTGAGGGTGTTTACAGGAAGCTCCTTCCAAGCAGGAGGGCAGCCTGGGAGAAAGCACAAAGGTGCTTCTTTGAACATTTAACAAGCGGGCAATGAAGGTTGTCATCGTGGGCCAATCAGACATGCGAGCTGATATCTCGATAGTGAAAGAGAGATGATTGGGTGAGGAATAGGCTATGAAGAACCTTGAGAGTGCAGACAAGTAGCTAATGCTTGATGTGGCAGAGAAAGGGGAGCCCGTGGAGGGATGCAAAGAGGGGTAACATGGTCAAAGTAACCCGATGAGCTAGGAAAATTAACTTTATGGTAGCATGCCAGAGAAAAGGATGTCACAGTAATTGAGATGATGAGAGCCCGGAGTTTTAGCTGTGTGGCTGGATAGGAAGGCTGTATCTTAGAGGTGTCTGCAGAAAGAACCTGCCAAATTTAGCCATCGCCTGAATGGTAGGATCTAGGGAAAGGTCTGAGTTGAAGATCATACCCAGGTTACAGGCCTGAGAGATGGGGGTGGTGTCCACCGTTATCGAAAAAGGTGGGAGCATGGAGGCCTTCGGGGGAAGATTAAGAGTTCTGCTTTAGCCATGTTGAGCTTGAGGTCATAGCAACACATCCAGGAGGAGATGTTAGAGGCCATGTCTACATTTGAGCTGGAAGGTGTAATTCCATCTCGAGTAGACATACCTGATCTGAAGGGTAGCTGCAGCAGTGGGAGGGGCCAGCCATACCAGGTGCAATCCTGTCTGAGACCCTAGGCCCATATTTGGGGTGGGTAGCCCCTCCTGCCATTTGCATCACCATAGCTGCACTTCTATTTTTAGTATGCTAGCTTGATCAGAGCTAGTGAGGGCATGTCTGCTCAAGCAGGAAATTGCACCTTCCAGCGGGAATGTAGACATACCCAGAGAGACTGGCTAAGATTTTAGTGTGGACTGAAGGACACAGGTCTGCAGTACAGAGGTAAATCTGTGTGTCACTGGCATAGAGATGCCAGTTGAATTTGTTAATGAAATTATCCAGAGACAAGGCATAGAAGGAGAAGAGAAGGGGACCAAGGGCGGATCCCTCTGGTACCGCACCCCTGAATGTTTGAGGGTGTATGAGGAGGATTCTCTGAATCCATGGTTCTCACTCTGGGGTACACATACCTCTTCCAGGAGGTACATCAACTCATCTAAATATTTGCCTAGTTTTACAACAGGCTACATAAAAAGCACTAGTGAAGTGAGTACAAATTAAATTTCATACAGACAGCAACTTGTTGATTCTGCTTTATATGCTATACTCTGAAACATAACTACAATATTTTATATTCCAATTTATTTATTTTTTAGTTATATGGTAAAAATGAGAAAGTCAGTCATTGTTCAGTAACAGTGTGCTGTGACACTTTTGTATTTTTATGTCTGATTTTGTAAGCACGAAGTTTTGAGGTGAAGTGAAACTTGGGGGTACGCAAGAAAAATCAGACTCTTGAAAGGGGTCCAGTAGTCTGGAAAGGTTGAGAGCCACTGCTCTGAATGACGCACTGAAGGAATGATTAGAGAGGTGAGAGGAGAACCAGGAGAGGACAGATTCAGGGGAGCCAAGAAAAGACAAGATCTCGAGAAGAGGAGTTTGGTCAACAGTGTCAAAGACAGCTGATAGATTGAGGAGGATGAAGCACTGGCTAGGAAAAGGTCATTAGGGACGTTGGCAAGAGCAGTTTCAGTGGAATGCAAGGGGTGGAAGCAGGATTGGAGAGGGTTTAGCATGGAATTGGAAGCGAGGAACTCGAGACAGACATTGTAGACAACACATTCAGTGAAAGGGAGAAGGGAGATAGGTGGTAGTTGGAGACACAAGGGCAGTCAAGGATGGATGAGAGTAAAGCATGTTTGCATTGTGAGGGGAAAGAACCAGAGGAGAGTGAAAGGTTAAGAAGAAGAGTAAGGGAGTGGGTGAGGGTGGGAACAAGGCAGATCAGGAGAGGGGACAGGATGGGAGGAGGTCCATTGGATGCACGGAGGGGTTAGAGAAGAAGAGCCGATGATAACCATCTGAGTCCAGGCCAGGGGAGATGAAAGAAAGAATTGTAGGAGGATGGGGGGAAGGGGACGGAAAGGTGAGGCGGGGGGAGGGAGTCAAAAATGCAAAAAAGGTCACTGGGATCATGTGCAATGGAGTCAGTGAGGGTGGAGAATCAGAGTTGCTTGGCCATGAAGATGGCAGAATGGAATGAGGAGAGAATGAATTTGTACCGGAGGAAGTCAGCCTGGTCCTGGGATTCCTGCCAGGGATAGTCCATGATGCAAGAGCAGGAGTGGAGGAAGCGTCTGTTGCGGGTGCACAAGGCCGTGGGATTGGCAGAGACCTTGCCATGGGAGAGAGAGAGAGAGAGAAGAGTCAAGCGTGGAGGAGAGTGAAGCCTGGAGAGAATCAACAACCGTATGAATGGAAGGAAAGGAGGAGATGGCAAAGAGGAGAGGGCTGAGAGCAGACTAGAAGTCATCAGCACTGAAGGACTGGAAGTCACAGACAGACCAAGTGACGGGGTGTGGGGTCTGACAGGCGATGCTGAAGGAGACCAGCTGATGATCAGGGACAGGGGCTCAACAACAGAGAGAGAACAGTGCTTGGTGTAGACCAAGTCAAGTGAATGGCCCTTTTGGGAAGTGGAAGGGTTGAACCCGGGCGGCAGGTCGAATAAAGAGGTGGGGAGGGGTCGAAATGGGCACTGAGGAGGAGTGTGGGAACTTGTGAGGAGAAGGGGAAAGAGAGCCTGGAGTTGAAGCCAGAGAGGAAAGCTTTTGGTGAGGAGTTGGGTGAACAGTAGATGACAGCAACATGGAGGAGGAAAGGAGAGAAGAATGTGATGAAGGGCTGCTTGAAAGAATAGAAAGAGTGGAAAGGGGGAGGAGGAAGGGGGAAAGCCCAACAGCCCCACCATGGTCTGACCGACGGAAGGGAAACTGAGAGAAGGGGAGGCCTCTGTAAGAATGAGCGGCTCTGTCAGATGAGAGAGAGGACAGGAGATGAAGGAACCAGATATAAAGAGGCGGTGGGTGGCTGCGATCGTTTGGAGATGGAGTGGACATTCCAGGAATGGCAAGAGAAGGGAGGGGGAAGGAGGAGGGCTAGGCATGAGGTTAGGAATGGTGTCACAGGGATGGGTGGGGGTGGAGGAAGGATCGGGTTTGGGACAGATATCACCAGAGAGGAGGAGGAGATTGTGGATGCGGATGTGGGACCTGGGATTGTGCTGGTGAGGGGATCAGAATCGAGAGGGGAAGACATACGTTTCCTTTCACATATGCACATAAAGAATATAAAGTGCCTTCCGTTTTTATTGGAAATCCTTCAAAAATATATGTATATTGTGTGATAAAATACAGGTGTAGCATCTTTCATACACAGTATCTTGCAGTAGTCTATTCGGTTAAATATATTGTACCATTTAGGATTTATAATCTAGGTGCATTTCAGGAGAGGTGTGCAGCTACATTTTCCAAAGGGAAGAATTGTAAATCTATGATTTAAAAAAATATATGTTTATAGCTTCTTCTTTTTTAAGTGCAAGACACCTTGATCATCTCCTGTACTGAACTGCTGATCATGTCAGGTTAAAATTGTGAATGCCCCCCCAAAAGGAAGCAGAGATCGTCAAGGTACTGCACTCACAAACTAATTCCAAACAAATTAGCAGAAATAGATATGAATCAGGGGAGGGGGGAAGGCATAAATAGACAAAAGAGTTAAATAACAATCTCCATATCTACTTAAGATTTCACTATTAGTGTGGGTTCCGCAGGGGTCTGTTTTGGGACCGGCTCTGTTCAATATCTTCATTAACGACTTAGATATTGGCATAGAAAGTACACTTATTAAGTTTGCAGATGATACCAAACTGGGAGGGATTGCAACTGCTTTGGAGGATAGGGTCATAATTAGCCTTAAGGATGGATCATAATCAATAATTAAATGAAAATTATTAGAGGGCCACACATGTTGCTTATGCAGGACAAGCTGGCAGGTACTGGGAAGGGCGGGGATGCATTTCTGTAGAAATTCTACAGGGTACTGCCACAAACCCTACATTTGCTGCTTATGTTGCCCAAGCAGCTCGTCTTCTTCTTTTCATCCTTTCTTATCATCAGCTTCCCCTTGAGAGTGCCCATGAGCTGCTGTTGTCACAGGAGCCTGAGCAGCGGCCTTGTGACATCAGAGTAACTCCCTCCCTCCTAACCTGGGAGGGATTGCAACTGCTTTGGAGGACAGGGTCAAAATTCAAAATGATCTGGACAAATTGGAGAAATGGTCTGAGGTAAACAGGATGAAGTTTAATAAAGACAAATGCAAAGTGCTCCACTTAGGAAGGAACACTCAGTTTCACACATACAGAATGGGAAGAGACTGTCTAGGAAGGAGTACGGCAGAAAGGGATCTAGGGGTTATAGTGGACCACAAGTTAAATATGAGTCAACAGTGTGATGCTGTTGCAAAAAAAGCAAACATGATTCTGGGATGCATTAACAGGTGTGTTGTGAGCAAGACACGAGAAGTTGTTCTTCCGCTCTACTCTGCACTGGTTAGGCCTCAACTCGAGTATTGTGTCCAGTTCTGGACACCACATTTCAAGAAAGATGTGGAGAAATTGGAAAGGGTCCAGAGAAGAGCAACAAGAATAATTAAAGGTCTAGAGAACATGACCTATGAAGGAAGGCTGAAAGAATTGGGTTTGTTTAGTTTGGAAAAGAGAAGACTGAGAGGGGACATGATAGCAGTTTTCAGGTATCTAAAAGGGTGTCATAAGGAGGAGGGAGAAAACTTGTTCACCTTAGCCTCTAAGGATAGAACAAGAAGCAATGGGCTTAAACTGCAGCAAGGACATTAGGAAAAAGTTCCTAACTGTCAGGGTGGTTAAACACTGGAATAAATTGCCTAGGGAGGTTGTGGAATCTCCATCTCTGGAGATATTTAAGAGTAGGTTAGATAAATGTCTATCAGGGATGGTCTAGACAGTATTTGGTCCTGCCATGAGGGCAGGGGACTGGACTCGATGACCTCTCGAGGTCCCTTCCAGTCCTAGAATCTATGAATCTATGTATCCTGCCTGCAAATCTACTACTGTTTGTCTATGCAAGACAAGCTAAAGTAAACACTAAGATGGTACTTTGAAACTCCATCTGTAGTCTGCCTGTATAATTAGGGAGAAAATGTAGTTGAGTTTAGGAACATAAGAACGGCCACCCTGTGTCAGACCAAAGGTCCATCTAGCCCAGTAACCTGTCTTCCGACAGTGGCCAGTGCCTGGTGCCCCAGAGGGAATGAAAAGAACAGGTAATCATCAAGTGATCTATCCCCTGTCGCTCATTCCCAGCTTCTGGCAAACAGAGTCTAAGGACACCATTCCTGCCCATCGTGGCTAATAGCCATTGATGGACCTATCCTCCATGAATTTATCTAGTTCTTTTTTGAACCCTGTTATAGTCTTGGCCTTCACAACATCCTCTGACAAGGAGTTCCACAGGTTCACTGTGTGTTGTGTGGAAAAAATACTTCTTTTTGTTTGTTGTAAATCTGCAACCTATTAATTTCATTTGGTGGCCCCTAGTTCTTGTGTTA
This sequence comes from Emys orbicularis, assembly GCF_028017835.1. Taxonomy (NCBI): domain Eukaryota; kingdom Metazoa; phylum Chordata; order Testudines; family Emydidae; genus Emys; species Emys orbicularis. The sequence continues at coordinate 5,049,708 of NC_088686.1, read as the reverse complement.
TGAGAAGGAGTAAATAACATTTCCTTATTTACTTTCTCCACACCAGTCATGATTTTATAGACCTCTATCATATCCCTCCTTAGTCATCTCTTTTCCAAGCTGAAACATCCCAGTCTTACTAATCTCTCTTCATACGGAAGCCATTCTATACCCCTAATCATTTTTGTTGCCCTGTTCTGAACCTCTTCCAATTCCAATATATCTTTTTTGAGATGGGGTGACCACATCTGCACACAGTATTCAAGATGTGGGCGTACCATGGATTTATATAGAGGCAATATGATATTTTCTATCTTATTATCTATCCGTTTCTTAATGATTCCCAACATTCTATTCACTTTTTTGACTGCCGCTGCACATTGAGTGGATGTTTTCAGAGAACTATCCACAATGACTCCAAGATCTCTTTCTTGAATGGTAACAGATCATTTAGACCCTATCATTTTATATGTATAGTTAGGATTATGTTTTCCAATGTGCATTACTTTGCATCTATCAACATTGAATTTCATCTGCCATTGTCTTGCCCCGTCACCCACTTTTGAGAGATCCTTTTGTAGCTCTTCGCAGTCTGCCTGGGACTTAACTATCTTGAGTAGTTTTGTATCATCTGCAAATTTTGCCACCTCACAGTTTATCCCTTTTTCCAGATCATTTATGAATATGTTGAATAGGACTGGTCCCAGTACAGACCTCTGGGGGACACCACTATTTACCTCTCTCCATTCTGAAAACTGACCATATATTCCTACCCTCTGTTTCCTATCTTTTAACTAATTACCAGTCCATTAGAGAACCTTCCCTCTTATCCTATGACAGCTTACTTTGCTTAAGAGCCTTTTGTGAGGGACCTTTTGAAATTGAAGGATAGTGTTTGCGCCCAGTATAATTTAAATATACAATACACATTATGGCATATGGTAAATTTCCTGGAATATAATTTCTTATGCTACTTGGAAACTATACATGGACAACTTAGACAAAATGTAGTTCTCCTATGTACATTGTTTTAGTTTCTGAAGCGTTAAGGGATGAAAATCAGTGTCATATGTGAAAAATCAAGCAAAGATCTTCTACAAACAACAGGAGTTGGATGACTAGATCCCCATCCAAGAAATAGTTACACATGTGCTTCACTCCATCTGTATTTAGGACAGCACCTAAGCATATGCTGAAGTCTCATTGACTGCGGTGGGACTTCAGCGTGTGTTTCAAAGTTAAGCACACTGAATGTTTTTTTTCTGAATTGGGGCCATAGTATTCTCCTCCCTGAATACCTTGCTGAAAATATACCACTAGGTAGCTTATTCACCAGCATTTTAGAATGTACCATGAAGAGGAATCAAAGTGATGTATGGAAGTAGCTGCACAAGAGATGGGTTAATGGCCACATAAACACAGTATGAAATAATAGGGGCTTGTACAGTAGTGGGGTAGTGCATCCTTTGGCTTTTTCAGTAACATTTAGGAACTAGAAATGGGAAGAGTTCTGTTTATTTCTTTGTCTGCTCCACTCTTGCATTCTTTACAAAATAGGTAATTCTGAAAGCTACATTCCAGAACTCGACGATTCGTATCCCTCAGAAAATGATGTTTTAACACCATCTGCCATAACATTTTCTTTAATACCGTTGAGCTGATTTCCTCTCCTGCATGCTGTCAGGAAAGTGTGTGTGTGTGTGTGTGCATTGTTTAGAAATGTAGATGAACACAGCATGAAGATTTTGACGGCTGGTGCCACTTGCGAAAAAGCTCTGTCACGTCTTGGTCATGTGTGGGTTCTTGTGGAAATATTGCAGACTGTTTTGCTGTACCGGATTTCCATAGAACAGGATCAGAGGTGTGTAGTTAGTGATGGGTACGCTTGTGTGTGTGATACTGCATGTGCTGAGTACCCTCTTCTCCCATTGACGTTAGAGGGAACTCAGAAGACTCAGCTCCTTGTGATCCATGCCCTATAACTGCAAAGGGGCAGGGGGGAAGGAAGAGACCTCTTATTATGATGGCTGTGTGGCTCATCAGCACATTAGGAATGTCTGGGCTGCTTCAAGTTTACCTTGGCTTAGGGAAGTGGATTAAGAACACTGGAACTGCTCCCAACATAAAACAAGCCCACCTCCATGCAGCAGCTGGCCTAGAGAGAGGTTTCAGGTAGGGAAAGAAGGCAATGTTAACTGATCCCACTGTACACCCCCAAAGATTCTTCCTGGAGCTTGCCTGAAAATGTGCAATGGAAAATCAAGGTGCTATGTGATAAGGGCCATGTCAGGCTATTCATTTTCCGGGCAATTAGCACGTTAAAGTGCATGGAAAGATTTTGATTAACAGTGGGCTTTGGATCATGCCCGTCGTGCCCTTCTCATATGGTTGATATGGCCCTGGCCCATGATTTTCAAAAGTGGCTAGTGATTTTTGGGCACCTCCATATTTGGGTGGCTGCAAGAGGGACTAAGTGTCAGAATGTATTACGTAGCCACCCTATGAAAATCAGTTCCCTTTAAAGTGTCTCAAGCTGGCCACCTACAAATTAAGGTACCCCAAAGTACTGCCACTTTTGAAAATCTTGACCCTGGCAGGCATGACAGCCAAGGAACTCTCATTTGTTTGATTTAGATAGAAGACGCTTTGGCTGTCCTCTTTGAATTTCCCTTCTCACGAACAGAACCATTAAAGAATAAATGCAAACAAAGTCCTTTGCTCACCATTAATGAACTAGAAATATTAAATTCTCAAGTTCATGTTTCTTGAGCTCTAATATTACATTCCTTCAAATTTCTATTCCAGCCTTTCTGAGAGACAAATATATTGCGACATTTCATTTCAACCATCCTGCAATGACAGTGCGTGGGTAGGCATATTCTTTAACACTCTCAACATGGATAGTTATTTCCCTGGACAGGGGTTCTATTTGTGTATATAGGCTGTTGAACTTGCTGCTGAGATGGTTGGTAACAGCTAGAGTTACAGAATATGCACCAGCAACGCCCCGTGAAAACCCTCTTAGCTCTTGCTTGAAATGAAGGTGTCATAAACATACAGCTAAGGGTAGCATAAAATCCCTCCTTTACCTGTAAAGGGTTAAGAAGCTCAGATAACCTGGTTGGCACCTGACCAAAAGGACCAATGAGGGGAGAAGATACTTTCAAATCTGTGGGGGAAGGTTTTTGTTTTGTCTCTTTGTGTTGTTCTCTCCGGGTCAGCGAGGAAACAGGGCGGGGAAAATACATCTCCCAAAGCCAGACCTGAACTAAAGGCCTCTAAGATTACAAATCGTAAGTAATAGGAAGGAAATGCATTAGATTTTGTTTTAGCTTGTGAATTTTCCCTGTGCTAAGAGGGAGGTTTATCCCTGTTTTTGTAACTTTAAAGTTTTGCCTAGAGGGGAATCCTCTGTGTTTTGAATCTTTTTTGTTACCCTGTAAAGTTATCTTCCATACTGATTTTACAGAGGTGATTCTTTTATCTTTTTTTAAAATAAACTTCTTTTAAGAACCTGATTGTTTTTCAGTGTCCTAAAGACCCAGGGGGGTTGATCTGTGCTCACTTTGTAACCAATTGGTGAGGATATTATTCTCAAGCCTCCCCAGGAAAGGGGGTGAAGGGGCTTGGGGGATATTTTTTGCAGGGGGGAGATAGGGCTCCAAGTGGCCCCTCCCTGACTGTTTGTTTAAATCACTTGGTGGTGGCAGCTGTACTCATCCAAGGACAAGGAAGGATTTGTGCCTTGGGGAAGTTTTAACCTAAACTGGTAGAAATAAGCTTAGGGGGTCTTTCATGCGGGTCCTCACATCTGTACCCCAGAGTTCAGAGTGGGGAGGGAACCCTGACAGAAGGACATAAAGGGGCAAAGACTGTATTCACCAATAATGATGTGTGGCTTTCTGCACTAGGACAACTCACATGTGGAAAGTGACAGATTGCAGAAAGGCTGTCTAGGCCCGAGAACCACTTCCAGGTTTAGATAAGTGTGGGGATGTAGTGAGCTTGAGCTAAGAGGGGGCTGCCTTTCCTTTCCAGAACATTACATCTGAATCCCAGGGAGAGTAGGCCAATGAACATGTGTTTTTTTTAACCTGAGTATCTGCTCCAGCTAAAGGTTTGAGTAGTTCCTCTGAGTACCGCTAATGGTGAATATAGCCCTTACAGGCCACACGTTGGTGAAGCAATATTTGCAAACACATCACAATGTGTATTTGCTTTGATGCAGTAGCACTGGACAGAAGCTGAAAAATCCACAGCCTCCTTTAGCTGTGTGGGAGGCCACAGAATTCAACCATTCTGTTTCTCTATCCATCCCTGTACATTATACAGGTCATCCCCATGGAGCACAATCAAATTCTGTATCCCCCACCGCGCCATCACATATTCCACATACGCCCCATCATGCATGGCAAAAAAATACTTTAGAAATGTTTTGTAGAGGTGAACAAATGTGTCTGACTATTTTTGTATCCTTCCCCTGGTAAAAGCTGTTACTGTGAGTCCAACAGTTCAGGGTAGAGAATAACTGAAAGGAGGGGGCAGGGATAGCTCAGTGGTTTGAGCATTGGCCTTCTAAACCCAGGGTTCTGAGTTCAATCCTTTAGGGGGCCATTTAGGGATCTGGGGCAAAAATCTGTCTGGGGATTGGTCCTGCTTTGAGCCAGGGGTTGGACTAGATGACCTCCTGAGGTCCCTTCCAACCCTGATAGTCTATGTTATTTTAAAGCACCTCCACAACTGCTTTAATAGACACAATGACATTAAAGTCTGATCCCTCAAGAAGTGCTAAGGCTAGGTTCTGCTGGGAAGCTGCTCCTTCCAATGTTCCAAAGCTTCCATTTCTACCTCTGCAGAGTTGCTGGTTATCAACTGATGATGTACAGTGATTATGATATACACTCTCTCTCTCTCTGTCTTTTCACACACAGTGAAGCAGTCCAACAATGCCCCTTCCTATGTCCATTGGGCAGCGGGTGGGTGAGGTGGCAGTTTGGTCAGTTCAGCAGGGGGATGGCCAAATCATAAGAGAGAATAGCTCATGCCCAGACATGTTGGAGTCAAGCCATTCCTTGTACCTCTAAGTGCACATAGGAATGTGCTTGGAGGGGAGAGACCCCTTTGCTTCCAATTGGCCAGCCAGGGAAGGATGAAGGGAACTGATTGGCTTTCACAGGCCTCTTCTCAATGTGTAAAGCCTTCCCAAGCATCAGGGGGCCATCCTGCCATATTGCTGCTCTCCGTCCCTGTAGGTGCGGGATATTGAACTGTGTTTCCAGGATGCCAGGAGTCTGACCGATGGCCTGTTTTGGGAATTAGGAAGGAGGGTTTTTTTTCTTCCATTGGGTCATATTGGCAGAGGCTGGAGGTATTTTTGCTCGCCTCACAACATTGTGGTGTTCAGGTTTAGGTTAAAAGGAGTAAGTACAGAAATTTTAATGCTAAGAGATAATAGAAGAATGCTTAACTAGTCTCGACTAGTGGCTGATGTCCATGCAGATAAAGAATAAAAGGGCAATATCCCAGGGGAGAATGAAATCCACAATATGGCTGGGTGATCTTTTGCCTCCAAGGAGAAAGGGAAGGGAGACCTGATTTTTTTTTCAGAAGTCTTGGAGCACTGGAGAGGTTCCAAAGAACAGAATTAAAGCTAATGCTGTGCTAATATTTGAAAGGATAAACAGAATGACCCAGGTAATTGGAGGCTTGTCAATCTGACATAGATCATGGACAAAATAAAGGAATGGCTTGAATGTAATAAAGAAAAAAATAATATAATTAATGCCAATTAACATGGGTTTATGGAAAATAGATCATGTCAAATTAATTGCCTTTTTCTGATAAGATTATAAATTAGGTTGATAAAGGTAACAGTGTTGATGTAGATTTCTGTAGGATGTTTGACTTAGCACCACGCAACATTCTGAATAAGAAACTGGAACAAAACAAAATCAACCTGGTATATATTACATGGATTAAAAACTGTCGGACAGATCTCAGAATGTTACCGTAAATGGGAATCATCGGGTGGGTGTGTTTCTACTGGGTCCTGCAGAGATTGGCTCTCGGGCCTCCACCATTTAACACTTTCATCAATGACCTAAATGAAAACATAAAATTATTATTGATAAAGTTTACAGATGACACAAAAATTAGGGGAGTGGTAAATAATGAAGATAACAGATCACAGATACAGAGCGATCTGGAACGCTTGGTAAACTGGACTTAAGCAAACAATGCTTCTTTCAGTACAACCACATGTAAGGTCATAAATGCAGGCTCTACTTACAGGCTGAGATACTCTGTCCTGAGAAGCAGTGACCCTGAAAAAGACTTGAGAGTCGTATGGGATTAGCTGAACCTGAGCTCCCACTGGGCAAAAGGGTTAATGTGATCCCTGGATGTATAAACAGGGGAATCTCCAGTGGGAATAGAGAGATTATTTTACTTCTGTATTTGGCACTGGTCCAACCACTGCTGGAATCCTGTGTCCAGTTTTGGTGTCCACAATTCAAGAAGGACGTTGAAAGATTGGAGAGGGTTCAGAGAAGAGCCATGAGAATGAGGAAAGGATTTGAAAACCTGCCTTAAAGTGATAGCTTCAAGGAGATCAGTTTATTTAGCTTAACAATAGATGGTTAAGGAGTGACTGACCAGTCTGTAAGTACCTACGAGCGAAATAGAAATTTGATAATAGAGGGCTCTTCAGTGTAGCATACAAAGGTATAACAAGGTCCAGTGGCTGAAAGTTAAAACTAGGCAAATTTAGACTGTATAATAAGGTGCAGACTTTTCATAGTCAGGGTAATGAACCATGAGAACAATTTTCCAGTGGTTGAGATGGATTCTGCTTCACTGGAAATTTTTAAATCAAGATTGGATGTTTTTTTTCTAAAAGGTTATGCTCTAGTTCAAGCAGGAATTAATTCAGGGAAATCCTACAGCCTGTGTTACACAGGAGATCAGATTACATGATCACAATGCTCCTGTTTTTATAATCTATGACGTCTTCACAGGCTGAGAGCCCTCTTGGCATCATCTACCCCCCTTTGCAGAGGGTGGAGGCAGAAGAGGATTCAGAAGTGAGCTGAATCCCGGGGTTAGGATGACGAGGGTCTACCCTGAGTTATTGGTTATATGTTGGGAACCCTGCACTGAACCCAGTAAAATTCCTGGTATATGAGAGATGGAGGGTGGATAGCAAGTCCCTTCCCAGTTGTTAAGTTCATACATTTGCATCCTGCTGCTTAAATCTACCCATATCTGTCTTTCATTCACCTATATGTCCTGATCCATCTAAACATTGTGTGCAATAAAATTTCAGCAATGTCTCCCAGCTGTAAATAGCATACACTGCAATAGTTTAGTTACTCAATTTTAAGGATCTGCAAAGAAAGTATTCACCTTGATTTTCTGCTGTTATTGATGGGAAAGTCACCTGTATTGTTAACGAGGATATCCTGGGGTTGTTATTTGTAGGTAACATCGCTACTAGACACAATGAATTTGCGCTATAATGACATTACTTCTAAGAGACGCATGCTGGTCATGAGCCCCATGTTGCAACTCTTATGAAAACAGTGGGACTTCTGTGTGCAGATCAAAGGCTGTATACATGTAGAGGACACGGTTAGATAATATAAGTGCTGATTAGTAGGCGGATGAATAAGAATATAAACAATCTGCTAGAATCTAACCCTAGAATTTCCATTCTGTATTACACTGAACACAGCCCAGACGCATAAGCTTACGTGGGGCTCCCATATATGGAAAGGAGGAAAATCCTTTCCAGGCTTTGCTGCATTTCATTTAGGCATATTTGACTTGTGCTGCTCTGTTAGAAATGACTCTGCTGACCCATGTGGAATGATGGGAGCTTTATATAAACAGCCTCGTTTCTGTCCCAGTTATGTGCTTGCTTTACAACAGAGACAGGTCCCTGCTGCGATGAAGACTTGCCGTAAGTCTCATGCTCTAGGATGCTGATGGTCTGAGGAGCCATGCCCACATTTCAAACCGGAAAAGAAGATATGGGAGGCAACCTGAGCTGCTTAAGGGATAAGGGGTCAAAGATTTCGGGCAGGGGAGGTTTAAAATTTTAACCACAAAGTTCACCACTTGGTGCCCCTAAATAACCCGTTCCAGTCCAGTATACTATCCCCACCTCACCTGACTTTCTCCTGGGATGGACTCTTCTCTTCCACCCAATTCCTTTATCCATCATGTCCGTATGGTCAACCCAGCTTACCCAGCGCACCCTGGCAGACACTGCATGAGCACCTGCACTTTGCTCAGATTGTGGTGTTTTCTGGGTGTGCACTGAACAGTGAACAGATCAGTGAAAGAATCAGACACATTATGGTATCTTTCTTAAGAGCAAATACTGTATTCAGTGCTCTGCATAACTTTCCCTAACCCTCCAAATCGTAGACCGTTTGGGGTGAGATTTCTCACGCTTGATCTCAGTGTGATTTGTGTGTGTTGTTTTCCTGATCACTTAAGGAAAACCAAACCCTATCTGTTTTATGGTGGCAGTTCACCAAATGCAAGAAGCAGCTGATGCTACAAAAAGCACCTCAGTTTTTATTACAAAAATGTAATCTCAAAGGAAAATGGTAACACTGATTTTTTTCTGAAGTATCCCCAGGTTTTGACCAATTAGCATGCAGACCAGGTAGATTGCAGTACTTATTTATGATTGGGGGAGAGTTCCACTAAGGGCTGTAACATGTAGTGATGACATTTTGACCTGGAAACGCCAGCCAAGGACTAGGCTCCAGTGTGCTAGTCAATGTAATGCCTGTCCAACCTTTTTTGTTTTATTACAGTATGATACGAAAACACTTTCCTGCCTCTGCACTTCAATACATAATTCAAGTTAGTCATTTCTTTAAATGCCCAGGTAACTTAAAGTGGTTTCGGTTATAAAACTTGGCAAGTACATGGGGCCAAATCTTCAGCAGCGTTGGCATAATAGAATGCAGCTGATGATCTGGTCCATAGCTCTCCATAAGGAATGTGTGTTTTAATTTTTAAAAGGGATTGACAAATTAGGGACTTCATAAATGAGAGAGAATTGTATCCCCCATACATATCGGACAATATTGTCCTTACTGACACCAGGACACGCTGGGACTGGTCCAGTTCCCATTAAAGTCAGTGGAAAGATGCCCACTGCCAGGGCCGGCTCCAGGGTTTTGGCCACCCCAAGCAGCCAAACAAAAACAAAAACAAAAAAAGCCGCGATCGTGATCTGCGGCGGCAATTCGGCGGGAGGTCCTTAGCTCCGAGCAGGAGTGAGGGACCGTCCGCCGAATTGCCGCCGAACAGCTGGACTTGCCGCCCCTCTCCGAAGTGGCCGCCCCAAGCACCTGCTTGGTAAGCTGGTGCCTGGAGCCGGCCCTGCCCACTGCGTCGAATGAGAACTGGGTTAGCTGTGTAGTGTACAGTTATGCATCGATATCCGTAACTCTCTCTCACGTGGCCTGGCGACTGGCAGTGCAAATTCCGCATGCCCCAGGGCTGTGCACCCCAGACTTCAGCGCACCTAAGAGTGTATCCAGGTAAAGCAGGGGAGGTGCACGACCTTCTGTGATCATTCTGAGATCATCCCAACAGGAGACCCAGCAGAGGAAGGAGGAGATCATTGCCAGAAGGGAAATGGGGAGAGTCAGGACTGGTCCTCCCAGGAGTCTCCAACCAGGCCTCACTTATCAGTGGTTACAGACCCTTCCTGGCTCAGTGGCCCATGTGGGCATGGCCTGAGCAGTCCCCTCTTAACACAAGGGAATGGCTGGCTGTGACTATGTGTAACACCTCAGAACAGGTCAGTGAGCTAGTTCTTAATAGAATCGATTGTTTGCCTTCCTTTACACTGCTGCATCCTGGCATTTAATCCTTATTTGGCCAAATGTCATTGCTACAGCTATTGGATCATTTATCTCCACTCTCTATCTAGTTCCAAAGACAGTCTTTGCCGAATAGCACCATCTGCCGGAAGCAGCACAATTGCACCGTTGCAGATTTGCATTTATTATGCATCTGTCCTAGCTCAAAGCAAATGATTTCAGTGAGGGCTTCGTTCTCCAAGGCCCAAGTGAACCATCTTCAAAAGAGACATTTGGTGAATTCCAAAACAATATCCAGCTTTCTGGGGCTACCAAATTTCACAAATCAGGTGCTTAATGTTGTGGTGTTAAATTCTCATTCATAAAGTAAGGCTTGTGCGTTAGGATGGAATTGGAAGTGTACATGAGTCCTTGTTATATTAGAAAAGGTGACTATGTTCTACAGGTACCCATGTTGTGACGAGAGCCTGATAATGTATCCATTTCGTAGGCCCCTAGAGATGCCATTGTGGTCATCTGCAGTAGAGGGGGGGGAGATTATTATTTGCGTTCAGCAAAACTGTACTCAATAAAGGTAGACACAGGAAAGGTGCTTAAACTCCCAGGTGACTTTTTCCTCTGAAAGATAAGTATGAGCCCAAGTAATAAAGGGTCAATATGCAACATAAACATATTTGTCTATCCTTGGCATAATGTGGCACCAACAGAATGGAACATTACAAAGATATGAGACTTTTTCATACAGTTAGTTCTAAACTTTTCCTCCAGCAGCTACTTGTGATAGCAATAATGTCCTCAGCCTAGGAACTTTCCCTAGGCATCAATGACTGACTGAGGTTCCTGGCTCTCACCTTCACCTCAGGGGGTCATTAATCCTCAGGAAATACCCTGGGCCTTCATCGTTATTGCTGAAATAAATGTCAGGGTTACATGTTTTGCATAGTGTGGTTTGGACCACAGGTTTTTGTCTTTTCTCGTTATATTTTTTCATCTCCCGTTTCATTTCCCTTTTTCACTTTTCCTCACCTTACTGGCTCTCCGTAGCAATGATGGCCATTTGTATATATGGGCACTATGGTTATGAGTGGTAATGAAGCCGAAGACCCTCTGTGTCTAAAGCACAAGGCCCTAACACTAGAGTGAAAGGAGAGCTCCTTCAGCTGTGCTACAGTCATAGGCTGTATACCATCATTGCAGGGGACAGCTACTAGAGGGAGACACGACCGTACATGCTTGGCCAGTGCATTATACCTTCACAGTATTGTAGTTCCTTCAGTCCTTAATACTTCTTAATCCATTGTTTATAACAGTGACACCCATTGGAAATGCCTGACCCTCAAACTCCATTTGGTTATGCTGGGTTCAGCGACCAAGATGTCTGAAACCTACCCACCCTGGCTATATCCTTTGGCTAACTTGAGCCGCAGGCTAGCTTGGACAGGTTGCTAGCTGTGCCACACATACTTAGTGCTAGAAGTTCTCTCTGTATAATTTAAGTTGTGACTCACTTTCGGTTGTGAACTTACTCTTGATCCTCCCCTTCCCCAGGTGGGTCAAACCAAGCCAATCTGTCTGAAATTTTGCACATGTTGAGTGGAGTCTTCGTCCCATTAAAATCAATGGTAAAACACGCATTGACTTCAGTAGGGCTGGGATTTCACCTGTGGTCTTCTACCAGGTTACGACGTCATTTAATTTTCATAATGTTTGTGGGTAATTAGACAAAGGTGATATTAAAGAGTATTTTGAATACACACATTATAATCTCTGGGAGATCTGATGTGACTGTTACAATGTGCACAGCTGCAGTCTGCAAACATTGACATGTTGGTGGGTTTGGACACAGAAGAAGGGAGATCAGGATGACAGAAGCAGGAAATAAGGCCTGGAAAGCTCTGGCCTAGAACAGGGTTTCTAAGAGCCCCAGGTCACCAAAACCGATTATTCTCATGGACTGTTTTGGCGTACCTAATCCCATAAAGGTCCTTTACATTCTCTGAGCACAGGCTCCAGTGGAGATTTGCAGTTGTTTACATGACAATAATATTTCACGACATGCAAACACATTCAATCTTTCATAGACTATATGTTTTAGTAATCTGTCTCAGAACATTTTGTAACGTTTTTTAAATACTTGAGGAAATTCCCAGACAAAAACTTTGTTAAACTTGAGGGGGTTTATTTTTCAAATTTTACCTGAACTTAATATTTTTTGGCTTTGTAATGTTTCTTTTGATAAAAATGCAATGTTGTTTTAAAAGTTACAACTCTCATTCCAACGCAACCAATTTTTGTTTGTCTGATAACTGTACTAACGCTAACATTGTAGGAAGAGCTGGGCAGAGGATGGAGGTTCCATTTCATGAAGTATTTCGAGATTTCAACATTTGACTTCATTCCAAATTGCAATGAAAATTTTAAATTTTCAAATTCTCCATAAAGGAAAGTTTAAAAAAAAAAAATCAGTCAATTTTTGTCAATCAAAAAAAGATGTTTCTATAAAAATCAAACTCTTTTGTTTTGATTTTGACTTTTTAAAATGTTTTTATTATTTTATAATACATAATATAATACAAAATCCAAAAAATCAAAACAAAAAAAATCAATTTGCAGATTCCAAGACCCAGAGAGACCACTGTGGTCATGTAGCCTGGCCTTCTGTATAATGCAGGCCACAGAACTTCCCTGAAATAATTCTTGTTTGAACTAGAGCATATCTTTTTTAAAAATCCAATCTTGATTTAAAAAATTGCCAGTGATGGAGAATCTACACCCGTTTCAAAAAGAAAAATTGAAATTGTTCATTATGAAAATGCTGAAATGTCTGATTTAGACTTTGTCAGACTTTTGGGAGGCAGAGGGCCGTCTGAAATGACATTCCAGCAAAATTGATCTGATTTTTCAAAGCATTTCAGTTTCAACAGTAATGTATATTCCAACAGAATTATGGTTCTCTCCAAGTTTTTCCAGCCAGTTCTAATTGTAAGCAAAGTGTCTTCTCCTTCACTGAGAAAATACATTGCATGTAAAGATGTTAATGGCATTTCTGTGTTTGAGTCAAGAAATACCCTAAGGCGATTGCATTTTAATAAGAGCTCAAATATCATTTCATTATATGTACAGCAAATCATATTAGCTTTTCCTAATTTAAGGAACAAAAATGCATACACTATGGTAAACTGTTAGTATATCACAGTGTATTTGAAAATGCCACTTCCAACTCTGTGTTTATTGTGCAATATCTGCAGATGTATCTAAATAATATACTGTGGATATAACTATATCTTTGTAGGACTAGGACTGAAGTATGGAACGGAGGTATTGTATTTTCAGGTTGCGGTACATGATGTCATTTGGAATTGATTCTGTTGTGTGTGGCAGCTATGCTTAATGTATTTGCTCTGACGGAGAATTTGGAGCAGGGGTGGGAAAACTACAGCCTGTGGGCCGGAACCACGAACCATTTTAAGCCAGCCCGTGAGCTCCCACTGGGGCGCCGGGTCAGGGTGCCTCATCACGCGGCTCGGCTCTGCTCCGGCGCTCCAGCCGGGGCGCTGGGTTGGGGGGGCTGCACCACGCGGCTTGGCCCCGCTCTGGCCCTGCAGCACTCCAGCCGGGGCACCGGGTCGGGGGGGCCTACCACATGGCTCCTGGAAGCCACAGCATGGCCCCACTCTGAGGGTTGGGGCCCGTTCCACCCGTAGGAGCCAGAGAAGGGACATGCCACTGCTTCCGGGAGCCACTTGAGGTAAGCGCCGCTCAGAGCCTGCACCCCTGAGCCCCTCCCCATGCCCCAACCCCCTGTCCCAGCCCTGATCCCCCTCCCGCTCTCCAAACCCCTCGATCCCAGCACAGAGCACCCTCCTGCACCCCAAACCTCTCATCCTCAGCCCCACCCCAGAGCCCACGCCCCCAAACGGAACCTGCACCCCTTCCTGCACCCCTGCCCCAGCCATGATCCCCCTCCAAACCCCTCGGTCCCAACCCAGAGCACGCTCCTATACCCCAATCTCCTCCTCCCCAGCCCACCCCAGAGCCTGCACCCCAATCCCAATTTTGTGAGCGTTCATGGCCCGCCATACAATTTCCATTCCCCAATGTGGCCCTCAGGCCAAAAAGTTTGCCCACCCCTGATCTGGAGGCATAATAGTCTGAATATCCAATGTCAGTCACTTTAGCCATGCAAGACCTCTTTGTAGATGATTTCTTTATTTAGCAAACCAATTTTCTCCTGGACCAAAAATGACACTTGAGAATTACTTAATAACAAAGGAGAAATGAACAATCTTAGTGCATTTTTTCCCTCAAGGGGTGAGAAATTTAAAGGTAGACTTGAGATGTGCATGTAGCAAAAGGGCCCTTCACAAAATGGTACTGTAGCAGATGAATAAAGATTGCAGTTGAAAAATCGAATCGTTCTTTTGAGAACTGTTTTATCATTCCGTGTTTTTGTATGTCTGTGTTCTGCAGGCAAAGCCTATGCCCCAGAGTTCTACTACGACACCTACAGTCCCCTCTGGCAGAACAGACCTCGGGTTTACTCCTACAGTCTGCAGTGGACTCAAATGAACCCAGATGCTGTGGACCGCATCCTTGCATACCGTTTAGGGATTAGACAGGTGAGGTTATAATTTGCTTCTTACAACAGGTGCCTGTTTACTGTTATGCCCTCTGTGAGAATTGCCCTGCCCTTTGTTTTCGTCTCATCTTGTGTGAAACTCAGAATTTATAATTTCCCCTCTGTGAAGATTTGCTGCAGTTCTGCAAAGTCCTGAACCACTTACAAATCCTTGAACCTAATTTGCATATTTCCAGTGTGACAACGCAGAGATTAAAGAGGTATTCCTCAGGGGGTTCAGAGCAGGTTCAGCTCAAGAGATACTAGAAAGATTACCTGAAAGAAACTTGCAACCAAATTAAACTTTTTATATCTAGCCATATATCTAGGTATCTTTCGCTATGCCTCCCTATAAAGATAGATAAATATAGAGATAGTTATATCTTTCATACACAGGCAGCTTGCAATCTTTGAGATCTTGAAAACTTTACTTAAACATATTTAAATATATATTCCTTGTGATTTTGACATTTTAGAACAGAACGGATGTAGTGAAGGGTGGACAGTACCAGTCCATCTGCAGAAGAACTATTACATTAATATACAAACGTTAGCAGTCAGAATTAGTCTGTCATTTGGGAATTTTTTAAAGCAACATCAGCTATGTACATTGCTAAACTGTGATTAACAGGCAATGCCGCCTCTTACTCCCACCCATAACATGTGGCCAAACAGACGGATGTTTTTGTACTTCTGTACTGATCTCAGTATGCCTGACCTAAACCTTGGAGGTATGTATTCTAAATTACAGTATTCAGAGTAGCAGCCGTGTTAGTCTGTATCCGCAAAAATAACAGGAGTACTTGTGGCACCTTATTGCTGGTTATTATGGTCCTCTCTGGATTCTGGACTACTTGTATGTGCTAAGCCCTACAGATGTACTGTAGCTTAATCACCATACGAGTTGAAGACATTTTGATCTACGGTATTTCTTCACATTGTAGAGGGGAAAATGCCTGATTCCAAAATATCCTTGTGGAATGGGTTCTTCCTCAGCCGCTAACACTTTCTCAGTCCAAGTTTTAACCCACAGCTGGTGGAGAGGTGACGTACAGGGTGAGGCAGACTATATCTTCCCTTCTGAATGAATGTATCAGACCTGTGATGCCCCCAGACCTTACCAAGTCAAGCTGCAATTGCCCTGAACTCAAACTTATACTCCATTGTCCTACATGATTACGGCTGTAAGATTTCTGGTTGAAAAGTTGCAGTCATAGTTGGTTAAAGGGCTGGTTTTGGTGTAGCATGCCTTCCAAAGCAGGGCAGCAGTACAGAAGAGACGCTATGGGTCCTGCTGGGTTTTTTGAAGGCAAGTATGATGGAGGAGGGGCTGGGCCAAATTTGAGTTGGTGTGGTGACCCCGCGAGTGAATGGTGTTGCCACTTGGCGCACAGCTTCACATAACCGCTCAACTATAAAATGCTGTTGTTGTGTCTTCTTTACAACCTTATACATGGTGGACTGAATCAAGCGATTGTGCTGGTTCTGTCATAATCTATTTGATATTAAATTGTTTTATGAGTATCAGTGGTTCATGCCTTAGCCTTTCTTACTAGGGACTGCCACTAATTGTTTCTGAACTAGAAGGTTTGATTACATTGTACCTAAGAAAGCATGTTTGTGCTGAGGGAATATGGATCAGCTACTGTGGATGCTTCTTAAAGAGAAACCTTTGTAAAATATAAAGTGCGAAAGTATTTCTTCAGTCATGAATGGCCTTTTACTGGGCTGAGTTGTAGATGTGCTAAAGCATGCATACAATGGGAGCATGTTTCCTATACGATTAACCAATATATTTGTGCTGCCGTGAGTGTCTGGCTCTTTTGCGTTGGGCCTAGAATAGGTCAGAATGGTTTTGGCACAATGACTGTCACACTCGATAGCCTGGTGGTTAGGGCACTGGCATGGGAAGTGGGAGACCCAGGCTATAGCCCCTGCTCTGTCTGATCCAGAAATCTTATGGTTAAGGCACTGGACTGGGACTCGGGATATATGGGTTCGGTCCCCAGCAATGTCTCTGGCTTCAGGACAGCTGCTGTCAGTTGCTGTAGCTTAGTGAGTAGAGAACTGGACAGGGACTAAGGAGACATGGGGGGTGTAGTCTCAGTTCTGCCACTAGCCTGCTCGGTGGCCTTGGGCATTTCCCTTCGCCCTCTGTAAAGTGGAGATAGTGGTATTGATCTCCTTTGCAGAGCACTTTGAGATCTGCCGCTGAAAAGTGCTGCCTAAAAGCTAAGTACTATTACTAGTAATCGGTTTGGATTAATGGGTCAGACTTGAAAGAACATCAGCCTCCAATGAGGCGATTTTACAGTTGGGGGAATTCCTAACGCAGCCCTCTTTTGGAACCTATTTTTTTCTATCTTTAGTTGAACTTCAAATAGAGATTTCTGTGTCCTCAAACACCTAGATCCATAGATGCACAGGGAACAGCAGGAGACGCTTACATTCTAGAATCAAAGAAAAGCCACAGTGGGAAGGCCTTCCCCTTAAAAAATTTGCTTCAGGAGAGATTGTGTCCTTTTCTGACGTGAAGAAGAGACTCCATTGGCTTCCATAGTTGTTGGTGACGTATCAAAATTATAAACTCCTTGGGGCAATGACCATGTATGTATATGTTTTGCACCTAACACAGTAGGGCCCTAATCCTGACTGGAACCTTTGAGTGCCACTATAATACTAACAATCATATATCCCAGACAGCCTCCTGATCAGTAAATTCTTCAACAGGCATGACATGAGTGGTGGAGCGGGTTGATTACCTCTTTCTTGAGCTACAATTACTACCTGCTAATAAAACAAAGAAAGACGAGGTCTTTCCTTTTATTCTGTGTAAGTGTGTCTGTGATCTTAAACGTATAATTTATATCTGAGAAATTACTGGCTACCTTTCATTCTTTATGTTAAGACCTTCCAGCTGACACTTGTGAATTGACTCTTCTACCAAAAGGAAATGCTGTAGGACATGTTAAGTGTTACACAGATTGGTGGTTAAAATAAAAAGGCCTCCAGGGTAGGCCTGGGAAGCAAATCAAAGAATGTTCCTAAAGATAAGAGTCTTTTTCAAAGGTTGGAATGTTAATAATGGGGAGTTTGCTTACCTTGGCAGTTACGATACACGCATGCTGAATGCCATGCAGGAGGATTTCAGCTAATGGAACAATTCACTGGCATTCAGTGTTGATAAATGCAAAGTAATGAACATTGGAAAATATAATCCCATACATGCAAAATGATCGGGTCAAAATTAGCTGTTACCAGTCCATAAAGAGATCTTGGAGCCATTGCGGATAGTTCTCTGAAAACATCCACTTAGGGTGCAGCGGGAGTCAAAAAAGATAACATAATGTTGGGAATCATTAGGAAAGGGATAGAAAATAAGTCAGTAAATATCATAATGCCACTGTGGTCCTCCCATACCTTGAATACTGCGTGCAGTTCTGGTTGCCCCATCTCAGAAAGATATATTAGAAATGGAAGAGGTACAGAGAAGGGCAGCATGATGATTAGGGGCATGGAATAGCTTCTATATGAGAGATTAAAAAGACTGGGATTGTCTAGCTTGAAAAAGAGATGACTAAGCAGGTTTATGATAGAAGTCTGTAAAATCATGACAGGTGTGGAGAAAGTGAATAAGGAAGTGTTATTTACTCCTTCTCGTAACACAAGAACTAGGGGTCACCCAATGAAATTAATGGGCAGCAGGACAAAAGGACGTATTTCTTCACACAACATAGTCAACCTTGGAACTGGTTGCCGGGGGATGTTGTGAAGGCCAAAACTATAACTTGGTTAAAACAGAATTAGACACCTCTATGCAGGATAGGTCCATCAATGGCTATTAGCCAAGATGGTCAGGGATGCAACCCCATGCTCTGGGTGTCCCTAAGCCTCTGACTGCCAGAAGCTGGGAGTGGATGACAAGGGATGGATCACTCAATAATCGCCCTGTTCTGTGCATTCCCTCTGGGGCACCTGGCATTGGCCACTGTCGGAAGACAGGACACTGGGCTAGATGGACCATTGGTCTGACACAGTATGGCCGTTCTTATGTTCTAAGCCTTTCTGGATCCAGCTGGCCTGATTCTCCTCTCACTTTGTAACAGAGCATACCAGCCCTTTAAGGATTGTAAAGGGAACCCACATGAGCCTGTACCAGGATTTCCTGGGACAGACAATGCTCTTCCTGATGAGGTGAAGTGGTCTCAGGGATGCAGTCAGGACATCATGGTCCTGACTTTGGTTTTAGCCCCTGAGGCTGGTCTTCCGTGAATAGGAGGAGCTGGAACTTCCGAGGAATCAGGTTGGTCCCTTATGCTTCCAGCCAAGCTCTGTCTCTCAGAACTAGGAATCAGGGCCCCTGGTCACTCCTGGAAAGTGCAGGGCAGGTCGGTTTGTTTACCTGTGTCTTATTTATTTTGGAAGACTTGGCTGATCTGGCTGTTTTGATAAGGCTTAGATAAAGAACACAGATGGGGAACTGACAAGTGCCCAGTACCCACCTTCTTTGTACAACCTGCCACATGCAGACTTCCCAAAGCATCCCAGCCAAGGAAACTTCTGTTGTTCTTGTGGCTATTGTTTATTATATGCAGGTTTCAAGCATTTGTTGGGGTTTTTTTTTGTGTGTGTGTTTGTTTCTATGTTTCTTTTTATTTGGCTGGCCACAAATGGCCTAGGTAGCAAGGTCCTCAAACACCTTCTTTAATTAAAAGAGAAGAGGGAGACTCTTATAAAAAGGGGGAAGGAGATGAATGCATTGGCAGGTTGGAGGATACTCCTGCCAGGTGGCCCAGAGACAAGATAACCCACAAGGAAGGCACTAGAAACTTAGAGCTAGAGGTGGAAGGCCCACAGGAACAGAGGTTCTCCTATGGTATTAGCAAATCCTGCAAGAGCCCAAAGTGGAACCCAGATATCCTGAGTTCCAGGCCATTTTATGAAGCACAAGACCATCCTTTCATCAGTCAGCCAATATTGAGTATATTGCTCTAAAATTAAAAGACTTCTGCATGGCTTTGTTTGAGAAAGTGGCAGTTTTAAAATTTCCTAAAGTGTTGTGAAGCACTAGTGGTAGATTATTGGCTAGGTAGGAAGGTTAGTGTCTGTGTGTGATTAGATAAAGAGTGCCACATTTATCCCATTAACAAAATGCTTGTTACATTACTAATGCTGAAACCAGAGACTTAAAAAACTTTTCCTGCTTTCCGTACAAAATCGATGCGTTGCTGTTTTATTCTGGGAAAAATTCAGGTAAAATTTTCAGAATATACAGTCTATGGCATGTTTATACCGGCTGGGTTCTTCGGTGTGAATTTAAAGAGACTGAAGCAAGGTGAATTATCTTGATGTCTTAATGCAATTTTCATAAAATGTTTGCTTTCTCCTCAACGTTTTGTGCATTTGGCGGACCGTTGTGGAAGCTTGTGCATGGTATAAATGTAACAGTTCAATTGTTAAATAGAAAAGAAACCCAATGGTAAAAGATTGCAGACTAACGTTTTCCTCATGAAAAAGAAATTGTGGTGCTGTAAAATTGTTCTTTGATTATAGAGCACTCTAAGTAAATTGGGGTGTGTCAGCCAATCAGAGTGTAGTGATGCTGCAGAGTTAAAGGGATCTGTTTGTACGGTTTTCCCATTTATGCAGTCTCTGGTCTGACTGGCTCAGGCACTCACAATTTTGAAAATGTTTGCTGGCAGCACAGCAGAAGTTGAAAACTCCAAAATGGCAGTGAATGATCTCACCGCACATTAAGCGGTGGGGGCCGTTGTCTGGCTTATTGGAAATGGTGTGTGCCCCTTTAAGTGCTAGAGTGCCAGGGAGTGATTTTCAACTGCAGTGGCAGCCCAGGTCAGCATGACTCATTTCCCCCCCAGAAGAGAGGGGGAACTATATAGGTCCATGCCAGTGCAGGAAAAGCCCTCACTTCCCAGGACCTGGTGGAGCAGCACCCACTCTCTTACTCACGGAAGTGGTAAAATACCAGGTTTCCTCAGGATGCACTGTGGGCATTGCGCTAGTTGTTTCTTTCTCAGGGGACTGGGAAGGAATTTTCCCCTCACTGCCAGATTAGCCAAGGTGAAGCAGGTCCGGGGATTGCTTAGTTGGGCGAACATAAAACGGGAGCTAGGTTATGAGAGTGGAGCCGCAGCGGGCTCGCCGCCCTCCCCCCAGCACTCCGACCGCCAGTGGAGCCGCGGCGGGCTCGCCGCCCTCCCCCCGGCGCTCCGGCCGGTCGGGGAGAGCGGGCCCGCGGCCAGGCTCGGCGCCCTCCCCTGCCGCGCTCCCCGCCGGGGGCGGGGGGGGGGGGCGGCGGGAGGCTTTTTTGCCTGGGGCGGCAAAAAAGCCAGAGCCGGCCCTGCCTCTGGGGCACCTGGCATTGGCCACTGGCAGAAGACAGGATACCGGGCTAGATGGACCTTTGGTCTGACCCTGTATGGCTCTTCTTATGTTCTTATGAGACAGAGGCCTGACTCTGTTATGCTACTTTAGGCAACCGTGGGGGGATAAGTAGGCCTTAGAGTGGTTGGAAACATCGCCCTGAAAATACCTCCTATGCAAGGAGCCTCCTTGGGCAGCATGTGGTGGAATTAAGGTCTATATGCGAGCTCTGTTTCCAGCCCCTGGCATAAGGAGTGGATCAGGAGCAGGTTGCAGCATAGGCACTACGGCTAATCGCTGCTTATCAGGCCCCAAGGGAGCCATCAGAAGCGAAGTTTAAAGCATCTCTGAGGCTGCTCTAAATTACATCTAGGGTTGGGAAAACTCATGCCAGGTCCCAGAATAGGACCCACCTGGTCTGACTATCAGGGAGTGTTACCAGAAACAGCTCAGTGTCTCTATGCCAAGATACTAGTATCATACACCGTGCCATAGGGGTAAAAGACAAAACTGATTCAGACACAGGGAGAGAAGTTAGGTGCAGAAGAACATGACACGGAAGAATCACATTAACCAGCCTTTTCAAGGGAAGATTGAAGAGAAGTTGGAGAGGAAGGTGCCTCAGATCCCAGCAAACTGTGATAAGTAGTTAAGAAAGATGTTGCATTTGGTTTAGTGATGGATCAGTGAAATCAAGAAAGACAAAAAAAGTGGGGCGGGGCGGAGCCACCATCTTGTGAAAGAGCACCCACACAACCAAGAGTACCAACACAACAGATAGTATATTATAATTTAAATGAAAGTGAGTTTTGTGAAATGTATTCACTTGAACATAGACAAAATCCAAGTTGCTGGAAACAAATGCTGTGTAAGTTACGTGAGAGGGGGACCTTTTGCCATCTTCCACATACTCGGCCTGGTGCAGGGAAAAAGCCAGTTAAGATCAAGGCATTTTCATTTGCTCTGTCACAGAGCATGTATAAAAACTAGGGATTACGAATGCAAATATTTCTATTTTTCAGCCACCCAGAAACAAGTGCTCGTGGCTGAAGTATTTCATTTGTAGGGGGGAAAAGAGAAGGTATAGAGAAAGCTAATTCAAATATATATTGAATGCTTTTAACATTGTTTCTTTATGAAAAATTTCAAACAGCTTCCAGCAGAGGGACATGTGCAGTCTTAAAGGGTTGTTCATGGCATGAATTTGCTTTTGTGAGGCTAGATAAGGCTTTTTTTAAATTTGTCTTGTTACATCCGTTCTTGTGAAATAACAGAGAGAGATAGTTTGGCAAATAAAGTGAATACAGCATGCGAAGGCATGCTTCTTATTGATTCTGTGGGGTTTGGTAAATTGAGTTGGAGATGCAACGGTGCTGTTTTACAATTTTCATTTTGTAATATTATTGATAACTTAGGCTTATTCCACAGGAGATGGGGCTTGAATTCCAAATGTAGCAAGCGGAGCCCTGTCATTGTAAACATTATATGCAATGGCCAATATGGTAGGGAATGATTCTTTTAATTGAAATGTTAGAAATAGTACAGCTGCAAATTCTTCATATGAGTTAGGCAGGGGACTGTATTTGTGTGAAAATCATTCAATTGGCAACAATAGATAGAACAATATTCAGAACATGAAGGTTGCTCAGTTAATCACTCAAAAATCAAGAAATCTCAAAGTTAAGGGTTTACCTGAAACCTTAACCCAGCAAATGCTGATGCTCTACTTCTGGTCTAGGAGCATCTTAGCTCACCAGTCCTATTTACGTTAATGGTGCTGCTGCTGGAATAAGGTCCTAGCTATTGAAGTTCTCCTTCAATGAGGTGCCTAAATGGACCTTTGACTCCCGCTGAAGATAATGGGCTAAATTCTCTTCTGGTGTAAATAGACAAAACTCCATTGAGGTCAATGGAACTGTATCCTTTGACACCAACAGGGAACTCAGGTCATTGAGCTAATTTCTGTCCTCGTGATGCTACACATGGGCAGTGTGACAGATATGACGGTATCCTGCAATGTCCTGGGCAAACCTTGTGGAATGAGGTTAAACCATATTGAGTTGCATTTAGTACCTTTGGCGTCCATTGTATTGCAAATGCAAATCTCTGCGTACTGTTGAGATTTTCTCTGTGCTTTTCCCTTCTAGGTACTTGCTTTCACTGCTGTTGACACTTATGCAATTCACACCATTACAGATGCCACATACGCTGCCACCATATATATGTCACAAGCTGGCATATTATGTCAATACAAGTAATTGCTGCCTGCTCAGACTGCCTTGATTAGATTTTCATTATACAGTATAAACATGCAAGAGTAAATTTAAACCTGCTCAGCACATTACAGTACAAAACCTATATTTATGCAGCGGGTATGATGCACAGTTCTCTATTAGCACTTCTAGTATCTAGCTTGCATTAATGAATTTATCTCTTGAGCATTACGGGAAAGACAGTTGCTTTGTCCGGTCATGTATTAGCAGATACCAAATTGTATCAACTACAATAATTGAAAGAATGGGTCTTGAATGGAAGCTTTCTGTTACTCTACCATTAATGTTGTTGTTTGTATTATTGTTGAGCCTAGGAGACCTAATCATAGACCCAGTACCCATTTGTGCTAGGGCCTGTACAAACAAACAAACAAACAGAACAAAATGACAGACCTGCTGCAAGGAGCTCACAATCTAAATATACGAGAGACAACAGATGGGGGAGCACAAGGAAACCGGGAGACGATATTGGTCAGTATGACAGGCAGTGGTCACAGCGCACAAGCTTCCTACTTGATCTGAAGTTTTTAGTAGGCATGACCGCACAGGAGAGCTTTAAGAAGGGTTTTGACGGAGTACAATGACATGACTTTGGAGGTGTTTGCAGTCTGCTCATCCAAAGGATGAGGGGCAGTGTAGGAACCATAGTTTCTTGAAAAGTGACATACATTGGAGAGTGCTAGCAGTCTGGTGGGGCCTCAACCAATTGGTAGCACATTATGTCATCCCTAGGGACGTAGTATTTCCATAACTCCAAAGTTCAGTGCCTACAAAGAAGTAACAAACAGTTTAATAATAGCATTCATAAGATGGTATGCTCAGATTTCATTGTTCACTTATGTTTTAGGAATTCTGAATCTTTCATATTTATTGTCATGGTTTGTTTGTTTTTTTTTAATTTTGTTTTTGTTCATTTTTCAATGGCCCACTTTGAAAGGAACCCTCTTGCCAACTTGCTGAGACAGCCTAGATGCTTGCAAGTGGCCCGATTTTCAAAGGAGCTCAGCACCTTGGCTGTATGTTGGGTGCTCAGCTCCTTTGAAAATCTGTCCCCAAGTTTGGAAAACGTACCCTTTAGCTGTTTTGAAACGTTATTCCTTTGCTTGTATTATCTCATTCTTCTTATTATTTATAGGTATTAACATAGTGCCTAGAAGTCCTACCCATGAACCAGGATTCTTTGTGAAAAAGTTGGTCCCTGCCCAAGGAGCTTACAATCTAATTATAAAACAAGAGAGAACGGATACAGTCAGGGCAGTACACCAAAAGAATGTGGCAATATTGGTCATCATGACAGGCAGTGGTCTCAGCTTCCTAATTGTTGTCAAGTTTTTTATAGGCATCACAGCAAAGTAGCGCTTTAAGGAGGTATTTGAGGGATAAAATGCATTAGATCTGTGGATGTTTATTGGGGCAGCATGGGAGACAGCACAAAGGTCCTTGTTTGAAAATTTAACAAGCAGGTGATGGAGGCCGGAACCATGGGCTGATCGGAAGCGGGAGTCGACATCTTGGTAGTGTACATGAGATGATAGATAGGGTGGGGATAGGCCATGAAAGACCTTGAAAGTGAAGAAAAGTAGCTTATGTTTGATGTAATAAAGAAGGAGGAGTCCATGAAGGCAGGCAAAGAGAAGGGTGATGTGGCCAAAGCGATGGGTTAGGAAAAAGATCTTTGCAGAAGCATTCTGAATGGATATGAGTGGGGCAAGACTGCATTTGTCAAGGTCAGAGAAAAGGATGTTGCCGTGAAAAAGGCACAAGGCAGAGAGAATTTTAGCTGTGCAGATGGGTAGGAAAGGCCGCATATTCTGTTCTGCAGAAAGAATCTACACAGGCTGGATGGAGAGAGGCCTGAGTCGAAGATGACACCCAGGCTACAGGCCTGAGTGACAGGCGGGATGGTGGTGTTATCCACACTGATTGAGAAAAGAGGCAATAGGGAGGGTTTTAGCCATGTTGGACTTCAGCTGGTGGCTAGACATCCACAAGAAGATGTCAGAAAGATAGGCCAAGATTTTAGTTTGGACAAAAGGAGACAGGTCTGAGGTAGGGAGAACTGTGAGTTGTCAGCATAGAGATGGTATTGAATTGTGTTTGCAGATGAGATTACCCAGAGATAATGTGTAGAGGGAGAAGAGAAAGAGTCCTCAATTAATTGTTCTTACAATAGCTAATCCAGATATACAGACTCACTCACACACACCACGTCTGTTCTTTACATGCACTCTCATGCTGCAGAGATGTCTGGGATTCCTAAGTCATATTCCTGACTTTGATTAACACTATCAGACTGGTAACTTACCAAAAGATGAATCCATTATGTGTGTGTGGGGGGGGAGGGAGATGGGGGGGGTTATCATAACCTTGTGCACAAAATGATGACAACAGCATGACCTTATACTTCAGTGAAGAATATGAAATTTCATATGCTTTAGAGTTTACGCTCTCATCTGTCATTACCAAAATTAATTTCCACATAAAAAATTCAGCCTGTGCATAGCATTATGCCTTAACTTTCATTACTTCCTTCTCAGCAGAAAACTCTATAATATGAATGGATTTCTGCTGATAAATGTAGTGGATCAGTCAGACTTTTAGAGAGGCAGTAGAAGAAAATGATGTGAGTGGAAGAGCAATTTCATGAACGGAGCTGCTAAAGCTAGAGGGATGTATTTTCATAACATTATTTGCATCTGATTACATTCTGACACTTGATTTAGGTATTCAGACTCCACCTACATGACAAAAAGGTTTGAGTTGTTTCACCCATTTATAGAATCATACAATCGTAGGACTGGAAGGGACCTCAAGAAGTCATCTAGTCCAGTCTCCTGCATTCATGGCAGGACTAAGTATTATGTAGACCATCCCTGCCAGGTGTTTGTTCAACCTGCTCTTAAAAATCTCCAATGCTGGAGATTCCACAACCTCCCTAGGCAATTTATTCAAGTGCTTAACTACCCTGACAGGAAGTTTTTCCTAATGTCCAACCTAAACCTTGCTTGCTGCAATTTAAGCCCATTGTGTCTTGTCCTATCCTCAGAGGTTAAGGAGAACCATTTTTTCCCTCCTCTTTGTAACGACTTTTTCTGTACTTGAAAACTGCCATGTCCCCTCTCAGTCTTTTTTTCTCCAGACTAAACAAACCCAGTTTTTTCAATCTTCCCTCATAGGTCATGTTTCTAGACCTTTAATCAGTTTTGTTGCTCTTCTCTGGACTCTCTCCAATTTGTCCACATCATTCCTGAAATATGGTATCCAGAATTGAACACAGTACTCCAGTTGAGGCCTAATCGGTGCAGAGTAAAGTGGAAGAATTACTTTTTGTGTCTTGCTTACAACACTCCTGCTAATACATCCCAGAATGATGTTTGAATTTTTTTGCAACAGTGTTACACTGTTGACTTATAATAAGCTTGTGGTCCATTATGAACCCTAGATCCCTTTCCTCAGTACTCTTGTATGTGTACAACTGACTGTTCCTTCCTAAGTAGAGTACTTTGCATTTGTCCTTATTGAATTTCATCCTGTTTACCTTGAACCATTTCTCCAGTTTGTTCAGATCATTTTGAATTTTAATCCTATCCTCCAAAGCACTTGCAACTGTCCCAGCTTGGTATCATCCACAAACTTTATAAGTGTACTCTCTATGCCATTATCTAAATCACTGATGAAGATATTGAACAGAACCGGACCCAGAAGTGATCCCTGTGGTAGCCCACTTGATATGCCCTTCCAGCTTGACTGTGAACCACTGATAACTACTCTCTGGGAACGGTTTTCCAATCACTTATGCACCCACCTTATAGTAGCTCCATCTAGGTTGCATTTCCCTAGTTTGTTTATGAGACGGTTATGCAAAACCATATCAAAAGCCTTACTAAAGTCAAGATATACCACATCTACCACTTCCCCACATCCACAAGGCTTGTTAACCCATCAAAGAAAGCTCTTTGGTTGGTTTGACATGATTTGTTCTTGACAAATCCCTGCTGACTGTTACTTATTATCTTCTAGGTCTCTGCAAATTGATTTCTTAATTATTTGCCCCATTCTCTTTCTGGGCACTGAAGTTAAGATGACTGTTCTGTAATTCCCTGAGTTGTCCTTATTTCCCTTTTTATAGATGGGCACTATATTTGCCCTTTTCCAGTCCTCTGGAATCTCTCCCATCTCCCATGACTTTTTGAAGATAATCGTTAATAGCTCAGATATCTCCTCAGTCAGTTCCTTGAGTATTCTAGGATGTATTTCATCAGGCCCTGGTGATTTGAAGACATCTAACTTGTCTACGTAATTTTTAACTTGTTCTTTCCTTATTTTAGCCTCTGATCCTACTTCATTTTCACTGTCATTCACTATGTTAGACGTCCAATCGCTACTAAACTTTTTTGGTGAAAACTTAAACAAAAAGGTAATTTAGCGCTTCTACCATTTCCACATTTTCTGTTATTGTTTTTTCCCCCTCATTGAGTAATAGGCCTACCCTCTCCTTGATCTCCCTCTTGCTTCTAATGTATTATGCTCCGAGCTGCAGTATATAGATTTTTATGATAGCACATTCAGGCCCCAGTCCAGTGATCTGTGTAGCTGAGATACAAACTCTTTTATATTCACAGGTTAGGTTGGGGCATAACCTTCTTTAGATCATGGGGTCATGCACAGGGGTTACTCCAGTCTTGGGATAGCTGCAACTGTTAGGAAAATAAAAGTACAGTACAGTGACTTCAAGAGCAAGAAAGGTGGGAAGCTAATATCTTCTTCACCCAGCAGTGAACACAGTCCGGAAGGACACAGATATTTTCTCAGGGATCAGATCCAAATTGCCTAATGTTAGTTGCTAAAAAGATGTTTAAATTCCGGGCACTGACTTTTTATATCATTTGTTATCATTGCAAATGTACAAATTGTCTCTTTGGGCAACAACAATGGGTTCATTCTTAGCATTGATTTCATATAGTTGTTCCCAAAGTCCATGAACATTCACCCATGGAAACTGACAGGGAAATAGCTCAAGAAACCTTTTAAAATTCAGAATAAGCATAAATGTTGTGTCAATAGCTCACAATGCATTTTATGACAGAGACACAGGAAAACTAAGTGCTGTGTGCCTCCTATTCACCATGCTCTGCAACTTAAAAGATGGCAAAAAAATAACGACTATATTAAAAGACCAGTCAACATAATGAAAAGTCCGACATCAACAGATATAGCCTCCTCTTTTGTGGAGATGGCTAAGAGTGTGTTTATAAGGATGCCTACAATTCAGGCAGCACAGTACTGAATCCTACAGAACATAATTAAAATGCAGATTGTAACAGGTTTATTCCACTAAAATATTTGAATAAATATAGATCTGTTACACACAGAACCTGCATAAAAAGCACATTTTTAGGATGAAAAGCCAAGCACTGAAAAGTTAGGAAACACCAGAATTAAGGATGTCTGTGGTGTTCTCTCCCCACACCCCATCTCCTTGTCAGATCTGTCTCCTCTCCCTCAACCTCCCTCAAGTTGGGGATTGGTCCTGCTTTGAGCAGGGTTTGAACTAGATGACTTCCTGAGGTCTCTTCCAACCCGGATCTTCTATGATTCTATGAACCTCCTTCCCCTGCCTCACTGGTTCCCAATCCCGTGTCCTTGCCAGGCCAGTTCCAGCGTGACCCAAGGCTACTCATCCAATATCAGTCTCCTCTCTTCATCTACCTACTCCCAGTTCCCCCCCCCCCACACACACACATTTCCCAACCCACAGTCTCTGTGGCTAGCTTGTCTCAGTCTCCCTGCCCCTCACCCCTGGCTCTTTGTACCAATCTGCTCCCCCTTCCCCACCTGCATATCTGGCTCTTGTCCCCTCTGCAGTCAAATCAGGCAGCTTCCACCTCTCTGTCACAATCTCCTGGCTCTCAGGTCAGGTGCCCGGACCCAGCACAGCTCAGAGCAGCCCGGAGTTGCAATTAGAGGAGAAAGTCCTGCTCAGCCCTCGGCAGGAGCATGCCCAGTGCAGATGGAATCTGTGGGGAATGTAGCTGCTAAACCCGGCATTTAAAGTCTCTGCTGAGCATGTGTGAACTGTAATTTTTCAAAGGCTTATAACTTAGTACCGAATGTGGGCAGGTTTTCACAAGGATGGCAAATTGTAAGTCCCTGCCACAAAGCCTCCTCCTTGACCACAGAGCCAATCCATTCTCCGAAGCATGGAGGCGCTAGAGCTTTTCAAAGAAAATTTTAACATGGGGGGAAACGACTTTCTTTTCCCCGTCCTCAGTCTTGGAAACAGCTGACCCATTGTTGCTGAAATTAAAAATTAGCCTCAGCCCAAACTGTTGATGTTTGCCCAAGTTGCAAGCAACTAAAAACAGGATCTTATAATGGGAAATGTTAGGCAACCCTAATAACAGGCAGAGCTATGTGTAATTTACTATGGACGTGAATGGTGCAGGCTCAATCCTCATGTGCATGCCTGTCAGACCAGCTACCATTCACTGCAGAAAGCTCCCTGGGAGTGTGCCGTGGGCTGGGATGAGACAGAGGGAAGGAGCCACGTGGGTGGTAATCTTCCCAGAAGTGTCAATTCTGAGGAATGGACAGCTCCTGCCAGGGAGAGGATGGATGGCTGAGGGACTCATTTCTCTGAAGACTCTTAACAGTGAGTGAGTTGGGGGATGATGAAGAGTTGAAAAAGGGGGTTGAGAAGCACAGGCAGGGTGGGGCAGGTTTGTAATCGGGAAGCTTGAAAATACCCCTGTGGTTTCTGATCCAGGTTGGATCCAAAACCCAGAAAATACTCCAGGATCTGGTGGTCCCCAGGCCAGAAAAAAGGAGGCTGTGATAATCCAGGTTTGACGTGACGAGGGCTTCGACAAGAGTTCTGGCTGAGTGGGCAGAGAGGAAAGCCTGGATTTTAGAGAGGGCGAGTAAGAAACACTAGCTGGTTTTGTGAATGGTTGGAATATGTAGGTCCAGTATGAGGACCAAGTCAAAGATAACACATAGGTTAGAGACCTAAGTGGCTGGGATGATAGTGGTGGTCTCCACAGTGATGGAGAAAAGGGGAGAGGATAGGGATGTTTCAAAAAAAGCAAGAGCCCAGTTTTGGCCATGATGAGGCCATGAAGATGATGACTGGACACCCACAAAGAGATGTCAGAAAGATAGGCTGAGACAGTAGATAGGATGAAGGGAGACAGTTCATCAGTAGACAGGTAGATTTGCGAGGTGTGAGATTTAAGATGAAGTAATGCAGTATATAGTGACTAGCCAATGCACGCTTCTCTTCCAGCAGTGTTCTCATGTGCAGAAAGCAATACCTCACAGAATGCTTACAGATAGTATGGGCCTGATCCGAAGCCCATTGACGTCAACAGGAAGGTTCTCACTGATTTCCGTGGGCTTGGATCAGGCCTCGTGTGAGTGAACGTTTGACAAACAGGAGGAACAGGAGGGGGTTAGTAGGGGTTGCTGGGGGTTGGTAGGTCTCTTCTACTCCCAAATGTGGGGTGGCACCACAGTTATTTAAAACAACCCCAAAGGAGCTTATTAAGCTGTGTTTCTGAGGTGGGAATGACACTCACTCTAAAGGGAACAGGTGCACGCAGAGAGTTAGAAAGGAGAATGCTTATGCCCGGTTTGTATGCTGCCATCTCCAGTGCCGGCTCTGTGGCACCTCAATCTTTTCCCCTCCCCAGGATCTCGCTGAGCCATGCCACTGCCGGGCAGTGTGAGAGGAAGCTGCCTCAGGAAAGTTAAAGAAGGTTTTCAACTTTCAAAAAATAGCTCCCTGTCAAAAAAAAATATTTGAAAGGTCTTTAGTACACTCACTTTTCCTCACCTCTGGTAAAGCTGCATAGGAGGAAAATAACAAGGGCTGTTTAAGAATTCAATGTGAGCAAGAAGCAATTAATCTCTGGTTGTATCCAGTGCCTTTTTACTCACATCCAGATACTTGGGAACATTTGCCTCTGCAGTAAAAGAAATGCTGCATTAGTCACAGTACAAAAGCTACTTGGTGAACTTCAGAGCCTTGTCCTCCTGCTGCCATTACAGCTGCTAAGTGTCTTACGGCTTCCGACAAACCTGAGCGCACTGAACTGGATCTGAATGTGTGAAGATGTGCAAAATGGTTTTACATGTTTCTTCTTGTGCTGCCAATGAGATGTTTGTTTCTTTTCTTCTTCATCTTTCTTTTTTTTTTTTGTTTTTTAGCTGCAGCTTGTTTAAAAGGTACAGAGAAGGGCAACAAAAATGATTAGGGGTATGAAACAGCTTTCATAGGAAGAGAGATTAACAAGACTGGGACTTTTCAGCTTGGAAAAGAGACAACTAAGGAGGGATATGATACAGATCTCTAATATCTTGAGTGTTGTGGGAAAAGTGAATAAGGAAATGCTATTTACTCCCTCACATAACACACGAACTAGAGGTCACCCAATGAAATTAATAGGCAGCAGGTTTAAAATAAACAAAACAGAGTACTTCTTCACACAAGCACAGTCAACCTGTGGAACTCTTTGCCAGGGAATGTTGTGAAGGCCAAAACTATAACAGGATTCAGAAAAGACCTACATAAGTTCCTTGGACAATAGGTCCATCAATGGCTATTAGCCAGGATGGGCAGGGGTGCAACCCCATGCTCTGAATGTCCCTAGCCTCTGTTTGCCAAAAGTTGGAAGTGGATGACAGGCGATGGATCATTTGATTGCCTGTTCTGTTCATTCCCTCTGAAGAACCTGGCATTGGCCACTGTCGGAAGAAAGAATACCGGGCTAGATGGACCATTGGTCTGACCCAGTATGGTTGTTCTTATGTTCTTTATTAATTTTTATTCAGACAAGTTATTGGTGCAATTAGGAGAGGAGCTGAGGACAAGTCTAAATGTGATTTATGCATCTCTAACTGTACTGAACATTTACTGTATTTTTTAGAGAGGCTGGGGACTGCATGGTGGGTGGACAAAGAGTTTAAATAAAACCAGAGACAACCAAACATTTTATCTTTCACTGGTGTGGGTGTAAAAGTGCGCTTAAAATTTGTTGTTGGCTGTATTAAAATATTCTTTGCGTTGCTTGTTTTGGCCAGAAATGGAAATATTACATCAAGGGGAAGGTGATTTTTCACTCAGCAAGTCTCTACTGGCCAAAACCCAAGAAGATGTGGCAATCTCTAAAGAGAGCCTGATCTCATGAGATATGTGGCCTGGTTTCTAAGACCCAAGATATTTGGATAAACTTTTAAACTCCTGGATGTTTTTATGAACTGAAGCTCCTAACTCTTTTGATGTCTGCCTAGAACTTATATAACCCTGCTAATAACTAGGGCATCTATAAAAAGCTGCCTTCCAAACAAGAATATTGCTTGCCCAATTAGCAATAATGGATTCACAGCCTTCCAGCTGATCCTGTAAGCCTTCTGTCACATAGGTAGTCATTTTCCTGAATACACATTACTGGGCTCAATACAGAGGTAACTGGGTGAAATTTAAGGGCCTGTGTTATACAGGAGGTCAGACGGGATAATCTGCTTGTCCCTTCTGGCTTTAACTCTATGGGTAGGTCTGTAGAGTACAGAGACGGCAAGCCCACCTAGCAGAGATATAAATAGCACTGTAGACGGTGAGGCACGGCTTAAGTGAGTAAAGACACGCCAGAACCTTACGGTATGCACATGGGTCACTAAAAACCCAAGCAGTGCTTCCCACATCTACACTGCTTTTTTTTAGCTCCCCCTTGCCAGATCCTTTCTCTTCTGCCTCCCCCCACCAGCCTTTTACTGTGGCGTGTAGCTCCACATACCCTACCTGCTGCCGCCATTGTAGACAAAGCCTATGAAGCTATGACTAGTTCCATTGCCTGCTCGTGTGTATGTCTGGGCAGGATGGGAGCTTTAGACTGTAAGCTCTTGGGGGCTGGGAGTTTCTCTTACTACGTGTTTGTACATCACCTTGCACAATGCCCCCCCCCCAGTCTCGGTTAGGGCTTCTAGGCACTCTTCAAGAAGAGTAATAATAGTCTTACCTTTAAATGGGGCTGAGATGGTCAAAACTTCTCACAATTGTGCTGGAGCAGTGAGCCACTGTTGATCTGTCGGTATCTGCATTTGCCATAACTGTGACCAAGAGGGTTGACAATATTTTTAGAAGATCCCAGTAACATTTTAGCTATGGAAGGAGATGGGCAGATGGTGGTCAAGTTTATGTTGGCTGTTTTTTTAAGACCAACCTCACTTTGTAATCCCTTAATCACACATTCCCCCCAAGCTTCTAGCTGTGGGGACGGCATAACGAGTGTTACAGCACACAGCCAGTGCTAGCGGATAAGTGCTTACCTTAAATAACATGTATTATACAAATGATGAGACACTGGATTGATGGTGAGTTTTTCCCTAATGGACTGCATTGCTTCCTGGCCACTGAATGGGGCCACTTGATCTGTTCTTTTGTTTACAGAAACCATTTCATCCTCTGAATTAAATGTATCAATTTTTTTAAATGAATAAAAATCATATCATCATTCACTAGTAAACAAACCAGGAATGAACTGCCTCTGTGCTTTCTTAACAAAAACACATTCGCACTTTGAGAACTTCATTAATGAACCTGGTCGAGATTTCCCTTACTCTTGTGTACCGTAACTGTCTGCAGGGTTTCAACAATGGGTTAGGGAAAACATTCATGTCTGAGAATTGACCTAATTTTTGTTAAATAGCATTATCTGATGAAAGCAACATAGGCAACAATGGCATGAACTTTCCATGGAAATGCACCTCAACATCATCTAATTGCCTTATTACTCAGTGATAGATTTATGCAAGAGACTCATGAAGGTTGCTTGTAATGCAGTCTGGGTTTTCCATTTCATTTACTAAGAAAACCTTGTTTATTTACAGTATTGACTGAGTATTAAAGCACTACTCTGCGATACTTAAAAAGGCTTTCTGTTGTCGTCTTGATTGCTACGATCTTCATTAACTTGTCACTGCAGTTATTCAGTATGAAAGAGTGGTGGTTCATGAATAGCGTTTAGAAATCATAATAAAATCAATTAGTTTAGCAGTGATGGGGACACACTACCTGTCATTCTCCAGATTTTTCCAGAGAGAATGGTACAATTCAGGCAACCCATGAGATGGCTGGGTCATTCATTGGTATGTACAGTGCCTCGGTCTTTGCTGAGATGAACCAACACCAGATTTTGTCCTTGTTGCATGAGCACAAAACTAGCCTCAGATGGCTTCCTGGGCCGTGCACATCTATGAGTCTAACCACTAGAAAAATAATTGCTGGTGGGTTTTTATTTGCCACAAGAAATGCAGAATAACTAAGGATGATGCTGAGAATGTGATACTATTTGTCTAATGAAGCAAATAATATAAAAAATGTAATTTTACTGACTACAAATGATATAACATGTAGTGTAAACCCTCACTCAATCCTTGCTTATTGCGTAGATTGGGAGGAGAACTAGGATAGCGGAATGAAGATTATGTATTTTTGGTGTTCATTTTATTTCTTTCAGTTTCATTAGAGCTTGGCTTTATTTCGTTGCAAAGAGTGCTAGAATTATTTCTGCAAACAGGTTTTAAAAGTTACCAAGGGCTACACGGGAACTAGACACCCATGCAAGAAAGCATAAGAACTACTCCTGCACAGACCTTGGGTCTGAGCACACAAACGTAAATGGGGCTAACCTATGTTGTAGGTGCTTATATATCCCCCATTATTATTGTATCTGAGCACTTCACATCATGTAATACAGTTACCTTCACGATCGCCCAGGAGCTAGGGCAAGTTCATTATCCTCATTTTGAAGGTAAGGGTTCATTTTCAAAGGCATGGGTGGGAAGTAGATGCTCTGCTTCCAGTGACTTCCAGTGGGAGTTGGGTGCCTATATATACCCATGTGTGTTTGAAATTCTTCCTCTGTGGGACTTGCACAGGGTCACACAGGAAGACAGTGGCAGAGTATGTATGAGTGCCATTGCCAGCCACCCAGGAACTACGCTGCAGGGCAACACCAGCAAACTCCCTGTCCCAGACTTCCCCCAGAAATGTACGTCTTGTACTGCCCAGCCTCTCCTGGACAATCCCAGCTCATAAAGGTCCATCATTTATTAATAGGAAATGATATGCACAAATCTCGTTATCCCGAATGGATTTTCCCAACCATTTCAATCCAAACATGCTGGTTTAGGTAAAACAGTAAAACAAGTATTAACTACAGAAAGATAGATTTTAGGTGATTACAAGTGCTGAGCTGCAAAAGTCAGAATTGGTTGCAAGAAAATAAAACGTAAAACACAATTAATATCTAACTTAACAACTAAATGAATTTAAAGCAAAGGTTTCTCTCACCACATGCTTTAGCAGACTTACTGGCTGGATTTGTTTCAGTCAAAACTCCTCCCCCAGTTCAGTGTTAATGTCCTTATCTTTCAGGTGTTCTTGATGCCATTGGCAGAGAGAAAGGGGAGGAGTCTTTTGGGGTGTCTGTTACCCTTTCTTATTGTTCTCTTTTTCTTTGAAAATCACCTCCAGCTGACGTTCAGGAGACAGACGATCTGGAGGGATGGGAACTTACAGCTGTTTCTTGGCCAAAATGTAGATTTCTCTCTCACCTTTTTTCTTGCCAAAGAATGGCCACTAACCAGGTGATGGTCCATTTGATTTTGTTGACATCTGGCTGAGACATCAATTTGCCTTTTATTATTGAAGAACTGGTTTGTGCCTGGTTTTTTAAACTTGGAACATGTTTTAGTAATGTTATACAGTAGAAAGTTATAACTTTACATACAATGTTGCCCCACATATTTTACCAGGACAATATTGATCAGCAAATTATGAGTTTTCAAATGATCTCACAAGGCATACTTTGTAGAAAATGTATCATAATCTTGTAAAAGAGGTGAACGTAAGGGTACAGACTGACACAATTTCCTTAGAGACAAATGTAGGAGTCTAGTGCATACACATACACTACTTTATTAAATATTTTCCTCAACTAAGTGTGGAGGTCTCCTGTCTAAACTTCATTGAACCTCCTTATTTATATTTTTTACTGGTGTTCAGTCCTAGTGATGCTATTGCAGTACATTTTATCCATCACTGACAGAGATGTAATTTTAGTTTCTGGCACAATATGTCTATATTGCCATACCTTTGCTGATTGCTACAGTTCTATTTCTGAGAGTCATCATTTGCATTAATGTATTTAATGCTTGCTGTAAAGTTAGGATTAGAGTTAAGATCCTTAATTTTTTATTCCGTTATTTCCTCGTTGTTTTGGCTAAGCGTTGAGGGACAAATCTTTTCCTTCTCATGTGAAAGGACAGAAACACATATCCTGACCCACTCTCAGTCCCTTGCATGACTCCCTCATGGAGGGAAGCCTGCAGAGCTGCAGGACTGGGGATGGACAAAGAGTTTAAATAAAACCAGAGACAACCCCACAGGTCCGTGGTCTATAAAAACAAGGGAAGAAGAGTTGCTGCTACTCCAAGGACCAGTGATTTACAATAATTTCCTACCTCATTGGTGGTGACAGTGCTCAGTGGGAACATGCCACATTGGGTTGATATCTGCCTTACTCCGATTTCTCCACCATCTAATCACATTCATCTCCTCTGTGCAAAGCAGAGCTCCGCATAGCAGCTATTCTGTGCCGTGTGGGGGAATTCTGCAGGACAGCTGTCATGTCCATGTGTGTCTGCTACTGATACCCTTTCTGCAAAGCATCTATGGGTAGGAGCAGGAGAAGGCATGTGGATTCTAGTGTGGATAGTTACTGGCTAGTCAGTACTGGCTGGATAGGCAGAAGGATACTGGACCGCCCAGATGCCTCTCTTCCTTACACCCCCAAAATCATCCTCTAGCAGTGTTTGTAATACACCTATGTCAAAATCCACTCGTGAGAATTGGCTCAAGCTTTAGTCTTTGAACAAATGGGCACAACTCCAACAACATCAGCAGAATTGAGGTTGCTTATACCAGGGCTGAATTTGGCCCTTGGGACTGAATTTTCTTGACGCAAAAAGGCTGAACCACTACTCTTGCGAAATGAACTGGGACTAAAGACTAAATTAAACATCTAAACCAAAGTTGAGTGACAGTTCCAGTGATTGCATCGGAAAATGTGATAAAATTGAAATGTCATAAATGGCTATATCACATCACGTAAAGTGAAAACTAAGACAACAGCAAAAAAAAAAAACTAGGGACGATGGCAAAAGATTCAGAGCAGCTCTGTTTTAGTTCTTTTCATCCACATTACAGAAATTCATCACTTTGGATTATTTTGGTCCCATGGAGTCATAGAACCATAGGGTTAGAAGGGACCGCAAAGGTCATCTAAGCTAACCCCCTGCCAAGATGTGGGATTTGTTGTGTTTAAACCACCCAAGGCAGACGGCTATCCAGCCTCCTTTTGAAAACCTCCGGTGAAGGAGCTTCCACAACCTCCCTAGGGGTCTGTTCCATTGTCCTACTGTTCTTACAGTTAGGAAGTTTTCCTGAGATTTAATCTAAAAATGTAACACTTCTGCCAGATGGAGCCAGCAGCAACAAGGGCCGGGTTCAGTATCTAGCGGTTCCTTTTCAACAATACAACACAAAACCGGCTCGAGTCCCCACCCAGTGACCTGGGACAATTACCCCCGGCGCCTCTGAGAGGCAATATTTCCCCTCTTGCAAGCACAGAGTCTGAGTGTAGTAAAAACTTTTAATAAAAGGAGGGAAGTAACGCAGCATTAATTTAGGAAAACACCGCAGCTAGGGTTTATGAACATAAACCATGAGGAAAAGACCCACCCCCAAATAAGTTGGACAGTGTCCTTTTCCCTTCAGGTTCTTAAGTCCAGCAACCCAAAAGTCCCTTTCACATGCCCGTCCTTTCTCTGCACCCCACTCACAGTTGCTGTCCTTGGCCAGTGCAGCCCCAGAGTTCAGAGGTTCATCCGCAGAGTTCACCTCCCAGGAGTGAAGGGGTGTATGTGTGGAGGCACCTCACACACTCCACTGCTCGGGCACTCACTCGTTACCCCAACAACAGATTGCCGCGAATCTCTGCGGGGCTCTGCTCTGGCCCTCTCTGCAAGCTGCCCTGCTAGCCGCTTGCCACACCTCTCTGCCAGCCACTCTGCTGGCCGCATCTCTCCACCAGTTTGAACCCATTGCTTCTTTTCCTGCCCTCTGTGTCAAGATAGTAAAACTTTTCTCCATCATTTTTATGGCAGCCTTTCAACTATTTGAAGACCGCTACTATGTCCCCCCTTAATCTCCTCTTTTCCAAACGAAACATACTCAGTTCCTTCTGCCTTTGCTCGTATGGCTTGCATTCTGTCCCTCTGATCAGGGCTTAAATTCAGCCGGAGCTGGTCAGAGCAGAGCTTCCGTAAATATTTTCAAACTTTTACTCCA
This sequence comes from Emys orbicularis, assembly GCF_028017835.1. Classification (NCBI taxonomy): domain Eukaryota; kingdom Metazoa; phylum Chordata; order Testudines; family Emydidae; genus Emys; species Emys orbicularis. The sequence continues at coordinate 5,011,194 of NC_088686.1, read as the reverse complement.
ACCTTGTTACCCGGGGGTTTCAGAACCCACAGCAGGGGCAACTTAACTATTTCACTCCTGGTGGTGTCAGGAATAAATCAATGGGAACACAGCGATTCTGTCTGATAAAAGATGAATGCAAGTAAGTGTGCTCTGTCTAAAACTGGAGTTTATTAGATATAAACACACACAGACATAAGCAATAGGTTTAGAACATCCCAGATATTTACCTAAACTCTAGAATGGTATTGCGTAATTAACAGCAGGTTTGCAATGGCCAGTTGCTCACCCACTGGGGAGAAAAGGTGTCAGGAAAAACATCTCTCAAGCTGGCTTCAGAGGACTGCTCCAAAGTACATTCTATAGCTAGTCCTTTTTATAACTAACTTCTACAAAACACATAGGTCATAATGACCCCTACTGGATCATCCCTTTTCCTAACTTTCAATACACTTCTAATATCAGAGGCGTCTAGACTCAAGGTTTCCATCCACTCATCTTTTCTCAGTCTCAGTTACTTACTTTTCTCTCCCCTCCTTCCATTCTGATTAACAGAAACTGCCTGCTAGATTTTGACCTTGAATCTAAAAGCCTGCTTTCCAATTAACCCTTAACTATGTGCTGTTCTATTTTATTAATTCATGGTGGCTGAATGCACATCAAATGGTTGCAATTGGCTTGATCACATTCTGGGGTACTCACATCCCTCAAATCCAGGGTGACAGCCTGCTAGTGTTGCGGTTCTCAACTGGAGGTCTGTGGCCCTCTAGAGAGAGTTTCAGGGGTCCACGGGGCCCTGTGGCTGAAGCCTTGAGCCCCAGCACACCTCCCGCTGGGCTGAAGCCCCAGTGCCTCCCTTGGAAAATAGGGTATGTGGTGGGTTCCAGGAAATGGCCTATAAGAATTTAAGCCCGGCCTTTGATGATCTTTGTCACTCGCCTCTGGATCCTTTCCTGTTTCTCTACAGCCTTTCTATACAGCGGTGACCAAAATCGGACACAGCACTCCAGTTGCATAGAGTGGTGCCATCACCTCCCGTGGCTTCCATGCTATGCCTCTGGTAATACAACCTACAATGGCATTTGCAGTTTTTGCAACAGCATCACATTTCGGACTCACGTTGAGGTTTTGATTCACCACAACTCCCAGATCCTCCTAAGCAGTGCTGCTGCCAAGCCAGCTATCCCCAATTCTGTATTTGTGCATTTGGTTTTTCTTCCCTCTGCTTTGAAATGTAATGGGGCAGTATAATAACCTCATGTTAACTTGGAGAGCTTTATGTTGAAAGTGAGACACCAATGATAGATGATATTGAACAAGATTGTTAATGAAATGTAACAGCCTGCTAACTGTAAATCAGATTAGATGCATAGTGTATGGAAGGCCATTCCCTTTAGAGCGTGCATATAACTAAGTATTTAGCAAGGAAGAACTCATTCGCAGTTTTTGTTTTATTGAGGAAAATAAATGGGATTGCTACATATCTATTTATTTTTATTATTTATTACTATTATTTATTTATTATTTATTAATGTATTGATTTTAACTAAATCACTAAATGCTGCCACAGATACTTATAGGAATGATGCAATACATTCATTTCTATTAGCCCTCATTAACTAAAGACATGTTTGCCTGATTTATCTGAGTCAATGCAGACAATTTGTGGGTGCAATCAATAGGCCAAGTACGCTGGATTAAGGAAGCATTTAGTCTATATAAACATAACCGTTCATGTGATATAATCAATATTTAAATGTCCCATGGGATTAATTTGTCAAAAAAACACTACTGGTTGAAACCTTTTAGAGGGCGGAGTGCCAGTATATTTCTTAGCAAACAGTCAAAGAATAAACTGCTAATACCTTTTCATCAACGACAGGGAGAAGGTGTTTTCAGGACATTATAATAAAGTGTTGCCAGGTGTTTACACTACACTTTCGCTGATGTCAGGAAGCAGTTCTGCACTTTTTTCTTCACACCAGTGACCTAAAATTTCTAAACATTAAAAGATAACTGCAAAAAGATGTCAGTACAAAGTTGCCTTGCTTTGGAATTGTGTATACTTTGGTAGGCTATGTAAAGGTAACTAGATGTTAGCTACAGGATAATTATAATTAATAAATGCCCGTAGAGTGATTCCACTTCTCAAAGCTTTGCTAGTGTCCGTAAGCTATTAGAGCTGCTCTTCTTGCAGTTTAGGACATAAGCAGAGCTCCTTAAGTGAATTTCAGCTGGATGTAGGTTGGGCAAACTGATCTGGATGAAATAAGCAGCCTCCTTTTAAAACTTTTATCCAAAACACAATTGGAACCCAACTTCTGTTGCATTTCAGAAACATTAGATTAATCTTTCCTCCTTCCCCGCATCCTTTCACCCAGATCGTGCCAATGAGCTCGGCATGGATAGACTCTTGCACCTATGTGAAACTTACTTGACACTAACGTAAACATATTACATAGAGTACTTGTGGCACCTTAGAGACTAACAAATTTATTTGAGCATAAGCTTTCATGGGCTAAAACCCACTTCATTGGATGCATCGTGGGTTTTAGCCCACGAAAGCTTATGCTCAAATAAATGTGTTAGTCTCTAAGGTGCCACAAGTACTCCTGTTCTTTTTGCTGATACAGAATAACACGGCTGCTACTCTGAAACATATTACACAGAGGCTATCTACTGTGTCTGCTCTGTGCTTTGAAAATTAGTTAACCTACCTGGCTGATGAATAAGTAACTATGGACAGAGCTTTCAGAAGCATTAAGTCAGTTATGGGCCAAATTCAATTGAAAGTCAAGCCTAGGATAAAATTTTCAAAAGTGTCTAACTGATTGAGGAGCGTTAATCCCATTTTCAAAAGTCACTTGGGCTCCTATGGGCCTTTTGAAAATGGCACTTAGGCACTTTTGACAATTTTATTCTATAAGATCAATGCTGATCCATCCCCCTATATTCCCCTCAGAGTTCAGAGGGATTTTTATTTTTATCTTTTCCATAATATCTTCTTGCATTAAAACAAATGGCTGGTTGATGTAATTACTAGCTGATATGTCCGATAAGCAGAGCCTCATGCATGCAAAGGGATCCAAGTACCGGGAATCAGTTATGTTTACTACTGTAGCTGAACTAATTGTCAAAGCACATAGTAGACGCAGTATATGACACTCTTTACAATACATTTGCTTTTAATATTTGCCATTAAAATATGTCTGGATTTTATTCTGGATTCAGATGCTTGCCTTCCTTGAATGAATGTGGCAGTGTGGATGTGTCTAGCATGGCTAACCAGCTGTCCACATCAAGGCTTGTATTGTTAATTAACAGGCCTATTTCCACTCTTGACACTGACAGAATCTTACAGGCAGCTCAATGATTACTACTTATTACATATCTCTGAATAAGATATTTCTGGACTCAGTGGATAATGTGTTTATGCCACTGCTTAATTTCCAGAATTCCCATTGAAATTAGGTTCCTAAGTGGATTAGGCTCTTTAAAATTTTTATCCCAAATTACTAGCTTATCAAGACAAGAATTATTCGAAGATTTTCCCCCTCCTCCCACCAAAATTAAGTGTAATAAAAGAGTCCCAACTCTAGGAAGTTATTAGCTTCAGCAAATGGCTGTAAGAAACAGATCTAATAGCAAAACACGTATACATTTGAAACCCAGCAATCATTGGTTCATGCATCTAGCAGCATAGTGATGATATTACAGTTATTCAGAATTGTGACCAACCACCATTTGTATGAGCCAGATAAGGCTACCAATGTACAATTCCTCTATTGCAGGTGTAGGCAACCTATGGCACGCGTGCCGAAGGCAGCACGCAAGCTGATTTTCAGTGGCACTCACACTGCCCGGGTCCTGGCCACAGGTCCGGGGGGGCTCTGCATTTTAATTTAATTTTAAATGAAGCTTCTTAAACATTTTAAAAACCTTATTTACTTTACATACAACAATAGTTTAGTTATATATTATAGACTTATAGAAAGAGACCTTCTAAAAACGTTAAAATGTATTACTGGCACACGGAACCTTAAATTAGAGTGAATAAATGAAGACTCGGCACACCACTTCTGAAAGGTCGCCGACCCCTGCTCTATTGTCTGTCCCAAGAAAGAGATGGATTCTTTACTGTTACAAATTATCTAATGTTCTCCACTCCAGATTCCAATTTTTAGTCCCCTCTTGGATTTATCAAGATTGCAAGTTCAGAATGGAGGACTTTCCTTTAACAGCAAGTAGTTTGCTTTTGTGGTACAGACAGTTGTTTTCCTCTTCAATGAAAAGATTGCTTTTACGTTTTATCCCTATTTTTCCTTTGACTTTTATATAAGTCTTTTGCACTCTAAATATAAAAAGCTTCTTTTGCCAAGACAGAGAGCAACAATAATTAAAGCAGAAATAAAATCAGTGTGATTTCTGTGACAAATATGGCAATTCCATGTGATGTCTTTGAGATACTATACTGTCTTAGGTTTAAGTATCATTGCTGGCCAGGGATTTTATGTAATCCCATGGGGGAGGGTAACTGAAGCTCCTCCAGGAACTAAGAACAGTGGGAGATGATTAGGCAAATTCACTCAGGGTGTAACACCTCCAGAGAGGTAACATCTCCTTGGGGAGCTCACCTAGACTAGTTCAAACTGGGTTTTCCAGAAGCTGACTGTCAGACAGAGAAAGGTCTTCTGGATAAATAGCTTGAGTTTAAACTGACTCAGGGCCTTCTTTTTGATGCAGCAAATGGACGGGACCATCTGTCCAAGGGGAGAACCCCAAACCTTAGGGAAGGGTTGGAAGGACTGATACTGGCCAGAGCCATTGTGGAGGTGAGAGGGTGATCTCCGGTAGGCTTATTAGCAGGCGTGTAGGTTCTTGTATTGTTTTAATATGTTTGATGGCTATTAGCCAGGATGGGCAGGAATGGTGTCCCTAGCCTCATTTTGTCAGAAGCTGGGAATGGACGACAGGAGATGGATCACTTGATGATTACCTGTTCTGTTCATTCCCTCTGGGGCACCTGGCACTGGCCATTGTTGGAAGATAGAATATTGAGCTAAATGAACCTTTGGTCAGACCCAGTCTGGTCATTCTTATGTTCTTATGTCCGTAATGCTTTTTACTTAAGAATAAACATGCTTGTTTATAAGAAGCTGTGTGGTAAATTAACTGTGGCAATTACACTGTTTACCATCTGTGAGGGGGAAAAGTAAAGCAGGCCTGCTTAGGCAGTTTTATTTTGCTAGGGAATTCACAGTGTAGGCAGGGATCTGTGCAGCCTGGGAATACCCCAGTCAGGGAAGAGAGAGAGAAAGATACATATCTCCACTCAAGAGAGGAGACAGCTGAGGAGCTGGCAGCCTAGAGGGGATGCCCTTGCTGGAGCATGGAGGTGAAAATACAGGTGCAGTTGCCCTGAATTGTGACAATCTCCTTTTACACTTCTCATACCAGTAAATGGGTTTACAGACCCTCTTCTCTTCTGATATATTACCGTTGCTCCATTTTATAAAAGCACTGTCCAGGCCAAATAAAATGAATCTAGATCTTACATCTCGATTTGTAAATAGATGAGGATGTGCAGGCAAATGAGTCCAGTGGTCTCTCTCTTTCTGAATTGTATTAACTCTGCTGCCTCGTCACGGGCAAGTTAAAGTCAATCAAATATACTCATTGGATCATGATCTGCATTCCAATCTATGGGGTACTTGGTCTCCATCTTAACATACATGACTGCCAGTTCTGCCAGATATAGGACCTGTAAAGAATCTTGATTAGTAGGAGCCCTTGCCTCGTTCACTGTGAATATTAATATTGTGTGGTATGAAATGAGTGAGACATAAGAACATAAGAACGGTCGTACTGGGTCAGACCAAAGGTCCATCTAGCCCAGTATCCTGTCTTCCAACAGTGGCCAGTGCCAGGTGCCCCAGAGGGAAGGAACAGAACAGGGAATCATCAAGTGATCCATCCCGTCACCCATTCCCAGCTTCTGGCAAACAGAGGCTACGGACACCATTCCTGCCCATCCTGGCTAATAGCCATTGATGGGCCTATCCTCCATGAACTTATCTAGTTCTTTTTTTAATCCTGTTATGGTCTTGGCCTTCAGAACATCCTCTGGAAAGGAGTTCCACAGGTTGACTGTACGTTGTGTGAAGAAATACTTCCTTTTATTTATTTTAAACCTGCTGCCTATTAATTTCATTTGGTGACCCCTAGTTCTTGTGTTATGAAAAGTAGTAAACAACACTTCCTTATCTACTTTCTCCACACCAGTCATGATTTTATAGACCTCAATCATATCCCCCTTTAGCCGTCCCTTTTCCAAGCTGAAAAGTCCCAGTCTTATTAATCTCTCCTCACACGGAAGCCGTTCCATACCCCTAATCATTTTTGTTGCCTTTTTCTGAACCTTTTCCAATTCCAATATATCTTTTTTGAGATGCAGTATTCAAGAAACAACACAGGCAGAGCAGGAGCCCTTGCCTTATTTGGTTACAGCTTTACATGTACTCTCTCTGGCAGACATGGAATTGTTCACAGAGTATACTCATGCATATCTGTGGTTGTGAGGAAAAAGAAGTATGATGCTAGATTGTGTGTGGGAAACGGTATGTGATCACATAATTACAGACTGTGTTGTACTTTGTCCACACAAAGGGCCGCATACTGAGACTCTTACATTCAGTATTTGATGACATCCTGGGATACCAAAGACATCAGTGGGAGATAAACTCTGTTTATGGCTCTGGCACAGCCATATCTGGAATTTGATTATGGACACCACATGGAAGGATGACATTTAGAGAAGAACAACAACTGGGCTTAGTGAGAGGATCAGAAGATACTCCCCCTTTGGACAGCCCTTTGAGCTTCTTGCTCCTATCTCTGACTCATCTGACAGGAACAGAACAATAGACTAGGGGTACCATTTTCAAATCCACTTAGGGCCAGGTGTTCAAAGGTATTTAGGCTCGTAAAGATGCAGATATGTGCCTAGAGGTATGTTTCAAAAGCACCTAAACAGGTTAGGTTGAAATCAATGGGAGTTAGGCATCTAAAGGTGCCTACCTGCACCTTTAGGGAACTCTATACATTTCAAAATCTTAGGAGCCTAAGTCTCATGGAAAGTTGGGAAGATTATGTTCCTACATTATTTAGGTGCTTTTTAATGTACCCTAGGTCTCTTTGAAAGTCAATGAAATTTAAGCTGTAAAGGTATTTAGGCATTGTTTCAGGGTTGCAATGCCTAACTGATTAGGAGCCCAAGCCTTATTTTAAAAATCCTGGGTTTCCTACGTCCCACGCGCACAAAACTGCTTCCCCCACTGAGCTTCACATTTGGAAATTTGACCTCATGTCATCCCTCACTCTGCTACCTTATTCCAAAGACCGTGTCCCCAGGAGCAGGGGGCTTGCTGATAGATGCAGTAGGTGCCCTTTGAAGATCACTGCAGGAAAACCCAGTCACCACAGTCCACTCCGGTCCTGGTTAACAAAATCTTGCTTTATTACTTACATGTGAACCACTGAATTAACTCATTCATTGTTCTTCAAGAAGTGCCTTTTTTTTTACCCTCTCAAGCACAGGGAAGTCTTACTACAGATGCCAGCTCAGACTTTTTTCTCAGAGGCTGCTGGTTCCTACATCCTCCAAACTTGGTCTTAATGCCACCTTCCTGGTGGGCTAGTCTCTGGTCTATTGAGAGCCCTTCAGCCAGGTCCAGTAAGCCTCTCCTCTCCCTTCCACCAGTCCTTGCCCAACTGCTGGAATTGAACGAACATGCTCCTGGCCACAAAATGGGCCATTACAGAGTTTTCAGATGTTAAATCCCTGTCTCATGTTCGACCACAGGCTTTACTTCCCACACCCCTGTGCAGAACATGACAGTAACTCAACTCATTACCTAACACTCTCCACAAGTTCCCATTGATTTCCAAGGACATTGAGGCTCCTAAGTCAGTTAGGTATTGCAACGCTGAGCGAGAGCAAAGACTAAATGCCTTTATAAATCTGGGCCTACGTCACTTTATATGGATAATGGCAATTCCTGCATTCCTAACAGAAGTGACAAGGAAGCAGAAAGGGCTGAATTTTGCGGAAAGACTAGAAGACTTAATAGGTATACATTTGGTAAGTATTGTTGAAGGAGGAAAATATAACAGTCTACAAATATCCAAAAGATCATTGCTGCCTACATCCTTTCTCAGATGTTACTTTGTAGAGATAAGCCCTGTGGTGATTATCCAGTTATCAGACCAACATATGAATACTCCAGCAGCCCATGGTACAGTGAATGTTATACATGCAACTCCAGTGAAGGAAGCTTCCGCCTTACAGAGCAAACCTAGCTGCTGTTTAGAAAACATGACCTATGAAGAAAGGTTTTAAAAACTTAGAAAAGAAGGCAGAAGGGGAGACCTGATCATAGTCTTCAAAAACTTAATAGCTGTTTTAAAGAGGAGGCTGATCAATTGTTCTCTATGCCTACTGAAGAAAGGACAAGAAGTAATCAACTTAATCTGTAGCAAAGTAGCTCAGATATTAGAAGCAAGTTCTCACTATAAGGATAGTTAAGCAATGGAATAAGTTATCAAGGGAGGCTGTCGAATCCTTGCAATGGAAATTTTTAAGAACAGGCTAGACAAAAATCTGTCAGGGATGGTCTCTGTTTACTTGGTTCTGCCTCAGCATAGGGGGATGGACTAGAGGACTTCTTGAGGTCCCTTCCAACCCGACAGTGCTATGATTCTACCTGGCTGAATGCAAGTGAAATGGCTAGTAGCCCTAAGACAGCCTTGGTGGAACAAAGTGAGTGACTGACAAGGATTTCAGACAGCGATAGTCTCAGGAATACATGTGCAGCATGATAGAACTGGTGACCTATGTAAGGCAATCAAAATGAAGAACCCCAAAAAGTTGAGGCTGAAAGAATGTGAAGAATTGAAACATGCCACCAGGAGTTTTTATTATTATGTATACTGCTGAAGGACTGGGGCCCCATTGTGATAGACATTGTATACACATGTAACAAAAAGACTGCCCCCATGTCTAAGAGCGTACAGTCTAACCATTTTATTTGGTCTCTGAAAGGTTTGCTTAAAGCTTGGTTAGAAGTTAGAACGCTAGTTCTGATTTGCATGCAGGGTACCAGTATCAGTAATGCTGACCTAAACTCTGTAAGAGCTCTCAATGCATCTGTCCGTGAGATTCCCATTTTGATGAATAAGAGTCATAGGGCTGAATTCCCCATGCCCCGCTTTGAAAATGTAGCCCTAAATCTTGTTATAATTACCCTTAACATCTTCTCTGCGGCACTCTTGTTGCTTAGCTCTCAAGGACAGCACCGTCTACTTGAGACAAGGTTTATTCATTATTATGTAAAGTTTCCTGACAGATTGCAAAGGTACACAGCGTATTATGCATTATTCAGGGAATATTAAACGTCCCCGTGTCCTTTGTGTTTGTTTCTGCTTTATTTTCCCACACTACTAAATCACCTATGTTATGAGCATTTGATGTAGGTCGGAATTTAGCCGCGAGTGTAATCCATGTTAAGTTCTACAGGGGTATGTGCTGCTTTCTTGCCCCTCCCACTCAACATGGCATACAAGTGATGTGCAGTTTATCCAGCATATTGCCCTAGTCATATTTAGCCTGGATCATTCATACTTTTGAACTAAGGGTTTGTTTGAGCCGTGAATAGAAGAGGTACATGTGGCATAACAACATGTACAATACAAACGACAGAAGGAACAATTATCCGAGTGGCATAAATGCTGATGTATGCAAATGTTTCCTTTGTAAGCGGTGTGATCGCAAAATAATGCATTCTGCAAAACTTGAATATATCAGATATTCATGCTATATTTATGTTCATGGGGATCCAAACTGGGGAGAGAGATAAGAGACTGAATATCTGTTATGCAATGAGTGCCTTGGCTTTCATAGTTCATTTCATTGGCTCTCATCGGTGATGTAGTAGTTAACACCAGAAGAGCCGACATCTAGCAGACATCTGTCAATTTGTAATTTTGTATTAAAGATGCTCATATGATCTTTTTAAAGATACAATATAATGTCACATATTTTGTCATATAGTTATAATTATTTACTTCTTGTTGTGGCCTAGCAATCCCATTCATGGACCCAAGCCCCAGGATACTAGGCATTGTACAAACACGTAGGCCCATTGGTACTTAGTTGACATTTTATTAATATTTGATCTTTGAAGTTTTTATTATTTCCATGCTCATGAGTGTGGAAGGTTAATACCACTTTCTGTATCGGGCTCGAACCTGTAAGCTGTTGAAAAAGCAGCCCTCATTCAGCACTTGTCAGTGGGACCGTCACAAGCTTAACATTAGATTAATAGATTTCAAGGCCAAAAGGGATCACTGTGATGTCCAGTCTGACCACCTGGATAACACAGGCCAGAGAACTTCCCCCAAATAATTCCTACAGCAGATCTTTTAGAAAAACTTCCAGTCTTGATTTAAAAATGGTCAATGATGGAGAATCCACCAAGACCCTTGGTAAATTATCCCAATGGTTAATCACCCTAACTGTCAAAAATTTACCTTATTTGCAGTCAGAATATGTCAATCTTCAACTTCCAGCCATTGGTTCATGCTACACCTTGCTCTGCTTAAATTAAAATGGAATTAAACAATTAAATAATTGTTCCCCATGTCTCCCTCTAGTCAGAGATTTGCGTGCCTTTGTAGCCCTTAGGTAGCCTAGAAGTAAGACATCAAGGAGAGCAGACGTGTAATTTCCCCTGTATCAGAGCGATATTTTAAATACCTTACCACAGAGGAAGAATGGCTATGCAGTGTGCACTCAAAGGTTTTTATGGTAAGCTTTGAATCAACAGCATAAGCAGTAACAATGACAAATTTGTAGAACTGTCCACTTTGATGAACTACAGTTTGCACTTGTCCCATCCAGCCCTAAATTCTTTCCAGCCCTAAATCCCACTCCTTTTCCTCCTTTTCTACCACTCTGACAGTCATAAAGTCAACAGTTTTATGACTGTGCATGTGTTCGGTCCCTTCCTAGCAAGTAGAGACTGATTCAGATCAATTCCCTGCAATTCAAGACAACTTGAGTCTTTTCTGCAAAGTTCTGTGTGGTGGTGTTAATGCGGCAGCAGCCTACTGAGACTAATTACAAACAAAGAGCTGCATTGCCACATTCTGCTTCAATAAGTTACACATGCAGAGAAAGATGTTTCCGTATAATGGTTAATTTCAGTTTGCCCTTACTGGAATATATAATAAATCAATTTTGAGTGCGAAATACCCTTTTTACCTATCTGATCCAGGCACAGGAAAGGAATAATTAGACTATGTCTCTTCCCAGCTGCAGTTTAAAACCAGCCTTTCTTCTGTAGTCATTTGTCATAAGCTGCTATGAAATTGCTGCTTTTACTGCTGTACCCTGCCTCAGCTGCTTGTTTCTACTGACAGACCCCCACGAATGAACAGATCGTGTATTAATGGACTTCTGGGTACTGCAATGACATAAATAATCTTTCTCCTGCAGCAGCATACGGCACGGCCCATTTCAAAGCTACCTTTTAAGTGGAGAGCATTGTAGTAAGAGGATGTGTTTTAACAAATAGAGTGCCATATACTGCACACACACCATTTTTAATAAACAGCAGAACTTTGATCTTTCATAGGCAATACTGGTCCTCTTATGTACACTTTGTTTTAAACCGTTCCAGCTCTCTCTCCTTCCAGCTTTTTCTTAATTGACCACCATTGTTTTTATTCCCCTCCCCCCCCCACATTTCACAGGTGCATACCTTAACTCGTGAACAGTTCCACTGAAGCCTAAACATTAGCAAGGTCAGAACCTTAGCATGAGGTTTTCCAAAGTGCTCAGCATTGGCCTACCTCAGTTCCCTCGGAAGCTAATGTAATACCCTCACTGTCTTCAATGGAGGCAGAGAAAGCTAATGACTTCCCATCCTTCCTTTGGAACGTTCTTACATTTTGTTGGTTTCTCAACCGTATTTTTACCTGAGGTGGGTTTGTGCTGTATGTTTAATAATAGACCAGTCCTGCTTTCTTTTCCGTGGAGGCAGATATAAACCTTCCAGTCAATGTTTTACTTTTGCTTTTCGCATCATTTGCTGGCATCAAATGCGATGCTTTAGCAGCTTATTTCCCCAACTATTTCAGTATACCCTTTTCTGACAGCTTTGAATTAAAAATCTGGAAAAAGAGGGGGCTGTTGTTTTTAATAAACATGAAGTTCTATAATAGCAAGTTTGTAATAATTAATGACATCAATGCACCTGCCAAGCAGAATCAGTTGAGTAGAACAGCTCATTATAACAGCATAGCACCTGCAGAGTTCCTTGGGATGTATAGTAAATATTTAATGATTTGTTCTTGATAGCTTGGAGAGAACACCTGTAATAAGCCAGTGTATCTTTAGGTAATATTGAAATATCCAATCACTTTACTACCCAAAATGCATACACTTTGAGTGGTTTTGGTCATTAATAAACCACTTAAAGCATGAAGGAAATAATGTGGCATTCAGTATTTGTTAAACTTTCTCTCTAAATAGATTTTTCATCTCTTGGTCAAGTGCATTGAAAATGACAGTTTATTGATTTAGATGTTGAAAATCCTGTAGACTCTACGAAGTGTAAATATACACAACTCCTCCTTATTTGCTTCATATTGACGTTTCATTGTTCTTTTCAATCCATCCACCTTTCTGAGGTGACTGGGGCTGTTAATAATTGTGGAGTCTGTTCCTATGCAGTGCCGAGGGTCCTCAACTCCTGTTCACTTATGGTGTAATTCTACTGTGAAGTGTGACATCCTGGGGTCATGTAATTGTCTCTCAATGATTTCCATGTCAAATGTGCTCACTGTACAACTAAACGACATTTCCTTCTAACGGCCGACTCTGCAAACTCAGTCTGAGCTCTGAGAGTCAAGCTGGGTGATTCCCTTCTTACCCAGCGACGAAGTGGTAAAGCACTGGGAGCCATACTGTGCTGTGTTACTCCTGTACCTTCCCATTATCTTCAGTTCTGCCCCAGGTGACACATGGGCAACCTCATTGCCGTGAATGGAGATGCAGAGGGGCACCTGGCTAGGCCTGAAGGAGCAATGCCCTGGATGAGGAGGAGTGGACCTCAGCTCACTCTGCCAGGGCTGAGAGCTCTGCAGGCAGAAAAGGAGTAAGGAGAACTGGCCTAAAAGAGGGAATCCATTTCCTCAGAAACATTCATGTTTTTGAATAAAGGTTTCATCCTGAAGCAGGGACAAAGCGTGAAAAAGGCAAAATATTCACGGAAAGGGGTTTCAGGAAAAACTCCATTTCAGGAGACCAGAAACAGAAATTTTCAGCTGCCCTCCGGCGCTCTACCTCCGTGCCACCCCCACAGCTCCAGGAGCTGGAGAGACATTGTCCATCCCCTGGAGCTTAGGGGGAAGTGAGAAGGCAGAGCACCTGGTTCGTTCCACTCCATCCCCTGGAGCTGGGAGCGAGGCAAGGAAACTTGCCTGTGTTTTGCAGAATGTTTTTTCATGTCTGTAATAGATTCAGCAGAACATTTGACTCTATCAGATTGGAACTTTCCAACAAAACTGAGTTTCATCAGAAAATTTCCAAGCAGTTCTAGGCGAAAGCACTTACTTTTCTCACTGCAGTCGGCTGGTGTGATTCTAAATACACATTGGGAGCAGGTCTACCTGGCACAAAGGTGCCTTCATACGTAGTCTCTTTTCAGGATACAGCCACACTGTGAATGGACATCAAGGACTATAAGTACCCACAAATTTGGGACCTTTGAGTGCATCAGCTGAACAGCAGATTTTTAAAAGAGGGCACATTTTAAACATTCTTAAACCTAATTGATTCTCTCAGTTGAATCTAGAACTTAAGGCCAGAATTTCAAAGGTATCTAGGTGCCTAAAGATGCAAAGAGGTGCCAGTGGGATTTTCAAAAGCATCTACACACCTATCTGCAGTTTTAGGCAACTAATTGCTTTTAAAACTCTGGCCCTTAGTGCCTTGCATTAGGCCTCTTTCCCTGATGTGTTAGAAACTTTTTAAGATGAAAAACTGAAAATGCTTGGTTGCTTTCATGTTACTCTGAAAGACCTGTAGTTATGTGATGTTTGATAGGAGCAGATGTGCTACAACAAAGAATGCAATGAGGAGTTTGATGCATAGGAAAGGCAGGTGAGAATGGAAATAACTTATTTGCCTGCAGATTGCAGAGGTCAGGAATTGTGGTTTTAAGGCCAGTTATCTCTGCAACCTCAATTAAGTGATCCATTAGTTATAAAAAATGGGGCTTTTATGTGTTAGGTGGCATATGAACGATTTTGAGTTCTTATCTAGAGCTAATCAAGCAAATGATGAAATGTACAACCAGCGCAGCGGTTCTGCAGACCCCTGTGCTCCATTTCCAGAATGAAAGGGTGGCAGTTTGTGCCAAAAGCTCCAATCTTTCCATGATTCTTCTGATTTCAGGCTGGACAACAGCGTTGGTGGGAACAGGAGATCACGGTAAACGGAAACATTCAGAAAGGAGAGTTAATTACATACAACCTGACTGAGCTGATCAAGCCAGAGGCCTATGAAGTCCGCCTAACTCCCATCACCAGATTTGGGGAGGGAGATTCAACCATTCGTGTCATCAAATATAGTGGTAAGGAGATGTTATGGTAACAGGAGACATATTCGAATATGGGTCACACAGTTTAATGTAACTTGTAATGTGCAGTTAAGAGCAAACTTTAGTTGCTGTCACTGTAAGATGCGTAATCATGCTCAAAGAGTAATTATCAATAGTTCAATGCCAAACTGATGGAATATATCTAGTGGGGTCTTGCAGGGGTCTGTTCTGGGTCCAGTACTGTTCAATATTTTCATTAACACCTTGGATAATGGAATGCAAAGGATACTTTTAAAATTTTCAGATGTCACTAACCAGGGAGGGGTTGCTAGCACTTAGAAGGACAGGATTAGAATTCAAAATGACCTTGACAAATTGGTGAATTGGTCTGAAATAAACAAGGTGAAATTCAATAAAGACACATGCAAAGTACTACACTTAGGAAGAAAAAAAAATCAAATGCACAAATACAAAATGGTGAACTAGGCAGTAGTACGGCTAAAAAGGGTCTGGGGTTATAATGGATCACAAATTGAATACGAGTCAACAATGCGATGCAGTTGTGAAAAAGTAATATTATCCTGGGGTGTATTAACAGGAGTGTTGTAGGTAAGACACAGAAGGTAACTGTCCTGCTCTGCTTGGCACTGGTGAGGCCTCAGTTGGAGCATTGTAACCAATCCTAGGTGCCACACTTGAGAAAGGTGTGATCAAATTAGAGAGAATCCAAAGGAGAGCAACAAAAACAATAAAAGGTTTAGAAAACCTGACCTGTAAGGAAAAGCTTAAACAGACAAATAAACAAACAAACAAAACTGGTCATGTTTAGACCTGAGAAAAGAAGACTGGGGGGAACCTGGTAACAGTCTTCAAATATTTTAAAGGCTGTGATAAAGAGGATGGTGATCAGTTGTTTTCCATGTCCATGGAGGGTAGGACAAGTACCGATCAGCTAAATCTGCATCAAGGTAGATTTAGGTTAGATACTATGAAAAGCTTTCTAACTATAAGGATATAAGCACTGGAATAGGCTTCCAAAGGAGGTTGTGGAATCCCTGTCATTAGAAGATTTTAAGAACAGATTGGACAAACATCTGACAGGCATGGCCTAGGTTTCCTTAGTCCTGCCTCAGCGCACGGGGCTGGACAATGACCTCTCAAGGTCATGTCCAGTCCTACATTTCTATGACACTATTGTGGAAGCAGAGAAAGAACTGACAGGAAGGGGATGCAATGCATGACAGTTCGTTATTAGGGTTACAGTTAGCCTAACTCTTGCTAACGAACTGTCATGCATTGCATCCCCTTCCTGTCAGTTCTTTCTCTGCTTCCACAACCCCCCCTTTTGTACTACTAGTACAACAAACAAATTCAAATCTTTTATTCTCCTGGCTTTGACTACCCTGCTGCAGCCACAACCTTTGGTCTCTGCTTCCACACTATGAAATTGAACAAATAGGTAGAATTATGTCTAAGGCCCCAATGCGGCAATCAGATTGTCACAGGCAGACCCTTGTGCCTGCATGAAGCTTGCTGCTCTGTGTAGAGCTGGGCAGAGACAGGATTTCCCAGGAAATTCCACAGTCTCCATTTTTTTTCCATTCCAAAATGGAATAAAGCCCCAAAAAAAATTGAAATTTCTCCTGAAACACAATTCAGAAAAAAAAAAACATTTTGAGTAGATTAAAACATTTTGTTTAGGTAAAATCTAGATACTTTGTTCCATTTTCAACCTTTTAAAACTTTTTTTTATATAAAAACAATGAAGTTCATTTCAAAAAGTTGTTTCAAAACAAAATTTAAACATTCCTTTTGGAAAATATCAAAACACTTCATTTTGGAACTTTTTCTAAACAAAATGTTATCAAATTTGACATTTTTTAAAACATTTCAGTTTTGATGAAAACAGCTTCGTTTTCGCACAAAATGTTTCAACCACAAAATTCTGACGAGCTCTAGTTCAGGGCGAGTGCAAGCGTCTTCCCACAATGACCCCCAGATGCCATATGGGCACAGAAGGCTGCTCACATGAATCTAGTTGGGCTTTGGATTGCTATAGCCTTTGTTTTACAGAAATCTCCAAATATTTCCAACATTTGACTCCTAGAGCTGCACAAAAACCTTAGTTTGTGTGAATATTTGCTTAATGAATTGAATTCTCTTTTCCTGTTTGTTTCCCTTTTGTGTTCACATTCTGTAAATATCATAATGAAAGGACCATATGCCCACGTGGGGTATTTCTACTGAAGTCAGTGGAGCTGGGCCAAAATAATACCAGCTGAGGACCTGGCCCAATGACTTGAAGGATTTTTAACTGAAAAAAATGAAGAAAATTTAAGCACGTATTGGAGGCTCTTTGTAGCCAGGGAATTTTAAAGTTTGGAAATGCAAGTGTTGCAATTCTAAGGAAGGGTAGAAGGGAGAACAGCAAAATAGAGACAATGGATTTCAGGAAGGCAGATTTTGGTAAGCTCAGAGAGCTGATAGGTAAGGTCCCATGGGAATCAAGACTGAGAGGAAAAACAACTGAGGAGAGTTGGCAGTTTTTCAAAGGGACACTATTAAGGGCCCAAAAGCAAGCTATTCCGCTGGTTAGGAAAGATAGAAAATGTGGCAAAAGACCACCTTGGCTTAACCACGAGATCTTGCATGATCTAAAAAATAAAAAGGAGTCATATAAAAAATGGAAACTAGGACAGATTACAAAGGATGAATATAGGCAAACAACACAGGAATGCAGGGGCAAGATTAGAAAGGCAAAGGCACAAAATGAGCTCAAACTAGCTACGGGAATAAAGGGAAACAAGAAGACTTTTTATCAATACATTAGAAGCAAGAGGAAGACCAAAGACAGTGTAGGCCCACTGCTTAGTGAAGAGGGAGAAACAGTAACAGGAAACTTGGAAATGGCAGAGATGCTTAATGACTTCTTTGTTTCGGTCTTCACCGAGAAGTCTGAAGGAATGCCTAACATAGTGAATGCTAATGGGAAGGGGGTAGGTTTAGCAGATAAAATAAAAAAAGAACAAGTTAAAAATCACTTAGAAAAGTTAGATGCCTGCAAGTCACCAGGGCCTGATGAAATGCATCCTAGAATACTCAAGGAGCTAATAGAGGAGGTATCTGAGTCTCTAGCTATTATCTTTGGGAAATCATGGGAGACGGGAGAGATTCCAGAAGAGTGGAAAAGGGCAAATATAGTGCCCATCTATAAAAAGGGAAATAAAAACAACCCAGGAAACTACAGACCAGTTAGTTTAACTTCTGTGCCAGGGAAGATAATGGAGCAAGTAATTAAGGAAATCATCTGCAAACACTTGGAAGGTGGTAAGGTGATAGGGAACAGCCAGCATGGATTTGTAAAGAACAAATCATGTCAAACCAATCTGATAGCTTTCTTCGATAGGATAACGAGTCTTGTGGATAAGGGAGAAGCTGTGGATGTGGTATACCTAGACTTTAGTAAGGCATTTTATACAGTCTTGCATGATATTCTTATCGATAAACTAGGCAAATACAATTTAGATGGGGCTACTATAAGGTGGGTGCATAACTACCTGGATAACCGTACTCAGAGAGTTGTTATTAATGGTTCCCAATCCTGCTGGAAAGGCATAACGAGTGGGCTTCCGCAGGGGTCGGTTTTGGGATCGGCTCTGTTCAATATCTTCATTAACGTCTTAGATATTGGCATAGAAAGTACGCTTATTAAGTTTGCAGATGATACCAAACTGGGAGGGATTGCAACTGCTTTGGAGGACAGGGTCATAATTCAAAATGATCTGGACAAATTGGAGAAATGGTCTGAGTTAAACAGAATGAAGTTTAACAAAGACAAATGCAAAGTGCTCCACTTAGGAAGAAAAAATCAGTTTCACACATATAGAATGGGAAGAGACTGTCTAGGAAGGAGTACAGCAAAAAGGGATCTAGGGGTTATAGTGGACCACAAGCTAAATATGAGTCAACAGTGTGATGCTGTTGCAAAAAAAGCAAACATGATTCTGGGATGTATTAACAGGTGTGTTGTGAGCAAGACACGAGAAGTCATTCTTCCGCTCTACTCTGCTCTGGTTAGGCCTCAGCTGGAGTATTGTGTCCAGTTCTGGGCACCGCATTTCAAGAAAGATGTGGAGAAATTGGAAAGGGTCCAGAGAAGAGCAACAAGAATGATTAAAGGTCTTGAGAACATGACCTATGAAGGAAGGCTGAAAGAATTGGGTTTGTTTAGTTTGGAAAAGAGAAGACTGAGAGGGGACATGATAGCAGTTTTCAGGTATCTAAAAGGGTGTCATAAGGAGGAGGGAGAAAACTTGTTCACCTTAGCCTCTAAGGATAGAACAAGAAGCAATGGGCTTAAACTGCAGCAAGGGAGGTCTAGGTTGGACATTAGGGAAAAGTTCCTAACTGTCAGGGTGGTTAAACACTGGAATAAATTGCCTAGGGAGGTTGTGGAATCTCCATCTCTGGAGATATTTAAGAGTAGGTTAGATAAATGTCTATCAGGGATGGTCTAGACAGTATTTGGTCCTGCCATGCGGGCAGGGGACTGGACTCGATGACCTCTCGAGGTCCCTTCCAGTCCTAGAATCTATGAATCTATGAATTAGAAACCTGATTCTGTGGTACCCTCGTCCAAACAGGAAACAGACGGCATGTGACATGTCGAGTCAAAACTAAGCAACATAATTCCTAGACACTCTGGCAGCTAGCTAGCACAATGACCAATGCTATATAAAAACTTGAGAGAGCTCCATTTTGGATAACAACTATAATAGATGGCTCAGAGGCAATCTGCAGACCAGGGATTACTCCCAGAAATTATTTGTCAAATAATTTTGAATAATGAATAGAACTGAGGAAATTGTATGCGGCTTGTGCACAATTCATGAAAAGAAAAATAGGCTACGTTTCTCAAATAAATTATTCATGATCAATTATTAGCTCTGCCATGCTCAATCCCAATGCAAATAATTTAGTTTAGTATGTTAATATCAACAAAAAAAAATGAGATGAGACAACCAAAAATATTGATTCCACAGGCACATATTTGTACTTTCCATTTCCGGACAGTTACCCTACACACAAGATGAGCCAAGCTTAGGGGTTTTGCATTTTGCAGAAAGTAGTTGTCTGAGCAATGTATTTGTGTCCAAACGTATGAACTAACCAAAGCAGGTGCTTAGGTCCCTTAGGTCTCCTGAGTCCCAGACTAGCAGGTTAACTCCTGGATCATCCTTCCTCTTCCTTACAGATGCAAAGAGCAGCATCCAACTTCTGGGTGGTTAGCTCCTCTCTCCTTTGGCTCATCTGGCAGTGCTTGTGGCCTGTGAAGCACAAGAGGTTGTTTCAAGTATAAGCTGTGGCAGTGTGCTAGAGGCATACACACTCACACGCCCCACAAGGTCACTTGCTGAATTCAGGATTTTGCTGACTTATTAAGTCAATTGAAGTGTCTAGCCCTGCACTGGCAGAAACACCTCCTTCCTTCAACAGAAAGGGCATGTTTCTGCTGGAGGGAATTTTGTTCTCAGGTCTGTCACTAATACAGATTTGAATGAAATACCCACGCATTTCAAATGTGCTGATCAGGTACCTGCTGCAAAATCAAACCACCCAGCAGAAAACAAGCAGTTTGCATTATACGCAAGATGGGAACGTTAGTTTTGGAGCGCGGTTCAGCGCTATTGATGCTGGTACCTGCAACTTTGCAGTTTTAAAGATCGTGAATAGGCTGCAAATCAACAGGATAAATCTCAAGCTGCTTTCTCTTAAAGTAGAACTCGAGATAGTTAACCTTCATGCACTTCAAACATGGGGTGTGTCTGAGCATCATTATCAGCACTATTGTCTGGGCACACCTATTGTAAAGCTTTATTGTCCAGGTGTTATAGATTCAGCCATAAAATAATGAGATCTCATACATTTATCCCAGTGTAGAGTTTTATATTTAGAACCTCAAAATGCTTGATTCCTAGAGATGTTGTTAACAGGCTGACAGGATGCATTTCACAGCAGCAAGTCCACATAAATGTAGATGGTAAACCGTAAATATTTATCCAGGAATTAAAATAAAAGCAGAGGGAACGTGGCTAGAAAGGACAATTAAGGTAACTATTTGCAAACCTCTTTTCACTGCAAATGTTTGTTCTTTGGGGCATCTGGCCAAGCAGCGAAGCATGGAATCGTAAGATTTTCAATATACTTTTAATCAAGTGTGTGTTGAGTTGCATTCTGTCTCCAAGAGGAACATATCCTGGATTCCAGCAGTGCCAGCCTAGGTTTCTCACATCATCTCTTTGGACATTTCTTATTGAAACATACTGTAGGTTTAATTCTCACACTAATATATTAGTATTCCATTGTGAGATCTATAATTGGTAACCTACATCTCTTAGGACATTATATATTTATCATCAGGCTAATTATATTTTTACTCACTTTTTATTTTATCCAGGATAAAATGCAGATCGGATTCATTCTAATAGAGATGCTAGAGCTGTTTGCTGCATCTTTCTTTGAATGGAGCTGAACCCTACAGATGTACAGGGGGGAACTGAAGGGCAGTGCACAACTTAAATCCTACTTTGAGGGCTTAAGTTGGGTTTACATAGTGTATCATAAGAACGGCCATACTGGGGCAGACCAAAGGTCCATCTAGCCCAGTATCCTGTCTTCTGACAGTAGCCAATGCCAGGTGCCCCAGAAGGAATGAACAGAACAGCTGATCCATCAAGTGATCTATCCCCTGTATTGTCTGTGTGTTGGCTCCGCATGGAGCCAATTTCGCCCTTTACGAGTTGTTGGAAAGTTTTCAAGAATCAACAATCAATTTTCATCATGTCTTTTGCTTCTGTGGCCTCATGAGTTATAGAAATTGATTTCCTCTCAGTGCTTCTGGCAGAGGTAGCAGACTTCTGGCTACCAGCAAAGAGTTAAAATATGAAATTCTAGTTTCATAAAAATTGAAAGACGTGCATGAAAATAATAAATCCAGTTTGCACACACAGTATGTTGTTTCAGAGGCAGAGTAACTATAATTCTGTGGTTTCGCACTGGTTAAAAAGCTGTCAGTGAACTACAGAAAAGTAAAAACAGAACAGACTGATTTTAAATGCATCGTTTACTGGAACCAGGGCCTGGATCCTACAAGAGTCCAATAGCCCTCAGTTCCCATTGACTTAAACCAGGAACCTGCTGGGTTAGTGCACCAACTTTCCTTCCTTCCACCTAAATCCAATCCTATCCTAGGTTACAAGTGCAAATTACCTTGGTAGCTTGACCATAAAGCCCCATTTTGCAAAGCTTTTCAATATATCGCACAATTTAACACACATAGTATTATCTGCTCAAAGGAAAACTCAGGGTTGGAATCCCTAAGATATTGCAAGTCCCAGGACTTAGGTATATTGCCAGATTCTTTTATAATACTCACCTGTACTATGCACATCTCTAGCATTCTTTACAAGCATTCTTTTCCATTCCCAGAGCCTTAAAACTGTAAACAAACGTGTGCTTTTGTGCGGTTCAATCTCCTGACGGCTTCAAAATGTCTGTATTTTATTATCAAGTGGTGGTAGTCATGCCACAGGTAAGGCTTGCATCAGGTTTGCTTTAAAAAGCCCTATTTTCAAACCCCTCTAAATTTTTATTGAAGCATCTGATCTGTCTTTAAATAGGTATGCTTGATTTAGGCTAGAATAAGGGTTTTTTAAGAGATTTATAGTAAATTGGGGATTGAAGGGCCAAATCTTCAACTAATGCAAATAGACATACCACCACTGGCTTGTCTTCACTACGGGGGTAAGTCAACCTAAGTTACGCCACTCCAGCTACGTGAATAATGTAGGTGGAGTCGACGTAGCTTAGGTCGACTTACCCCGGTGTCTCCACTGCACTGCATTGAAGGAGATGCTCTCCAGTCGACTTCCCTTACTCAGAGAGCTGGAGTACAGGGGTCGACCAGAGAGCGCTCTGCTGTCGATTTAGCGGGTCTTCACTAGCCCTGCTAAATTGATCCCTGCTGCATTGATTGCAGTAGTGTCGATCTCCCCGTAGTGAAGACCAGCCTTTAGTGAAGCTATGCTGGTTTGCACGAGCTGGAGATCTAGCCCAAAGAGTATTATATGCTAGGTGATCATAATTTTCCTGGGTTTTCAAAATATTCCCACTCAAAATAATGCAGTTCATCATAAAATTTCCACCCGCAGTTTCTCAGCTGCTTTATAACTCCCGAATCCACACATTTGTACAGGTCTTCAGGCAATGAAGTATAATGTAATTTTTAGAGATGAAATTTTCTCATGAGTTGGATCTTTGGTCTTGAAAGCTAGCACCATCAGTGAATTTGCCATTGAAAGATATACCCATCAGCAAGTTCATTGCTGAACAACTGGAATAACTGTATGGAAATATATTGAGATTAATATTTTTCATGTTTATATTTGTTGATGTTGTGGCATTTCTTGTTGCCTTTTACCATTTAAAATATTAAATAGTGAAAAATCTGCATTTCATATACAAATGCACAAGATGTGTCACAGTTCTTCGTGGCTATAATGAATGCATTGGAATCTGAACATATTCCGGTGACTTCTATCTTTACTATCAAGTAGTATGAAGTTAATCTAATATGGGAGTGTTCCAGAGCACAGCACAGCGTGAATGAAACCAGCAACTGCCGATTAACATTTACATTTCTCAGATACAAACACATGCAACTTTCAATGAGCTTATCTGTTAGGAGCTGTTTGAATGAATGTCTGAAATGTGGAAACTGTATAATTAGGAAAATCTCAGTAAAGTGTTTTTTTTTTAAATATCTTCCCCTCCCAACCCATACTTTTGGGGGTAGACAAAAATGGGAAAAACACACTAGTATCTGGATACTATCAATCAAAAGTGTGTACACATGCTTGGTTTTCTACCTTCTCTCCACTGTGGCATGGAGAAAGGAAAAATCAGCATAGTATGAATGACATCATGATTACAGTCAGCTAAAAACTTGACGAATCACTTATTAGATGCATATATTATTCTGCAAGAGAACATTCAGTTCACCAAGTAAACACAATCACATCAATTTAAATAGCACTAATCGACTGTGTAGGCTAGTGCAGTACAAATATGTCTTGTAGTAACAATTTTAAAAATCATCATCATCATTTCACGTAAATCCATGTAGGCTGGTATGGTAAAAGGCAACTATAAAATCTCTCAATGTTCAGTTACTCCATTTCAAATCTGAACACACACTTTCTTTATAGATCTTCCTATATAAAAAATAAATAAATTCTTAAGCAGCAATTAAAGTTGCAAACTGAACTGCTTCCTACCACTCCAAAAGCAATGGGCAGTATTTCTTCACAGTATATAGAATGGGACTCCTGATACACCTGTACAGAACAAGAATGGTCTGCCATAGGAGGCTGTCAATTACTACTCCAACACTTACATTTTCATAGGCTAAATGTTATTTCTTTTAAAAATAGCGACTTTTCTGTAGGTTAGAAAAATATATCACTATTACACACCTCGATCCTGAGGTCAGATCAGACCCCAGATGGGTACAAAGATCCAGCCTCATGGATCCATTTGCAGGATTGGGACCTTATATAAGAAGATTAGAGAGCAGCACCAAAGCACAAAATTAAGGCCATTTTTGGGGTGCGCAAACAGAAAATTCCAGTACACAGGTGTGTGTTAAAAACAGCATGTTAAGTTAGGTGTCACAATTAATAGGCCAGATCATCAGCCATGACTGGTTTCTTTTGTGTCTCTTAGCATAATTGGCTTAATGTTTCCTTTCTCCTTTTGTTTGTCTTTCCTATTTAGATTGCATGTTCTTTGGAGCAAGGGCTCTCTCTAACCATGTGTATGTGTATTACCTAATATTCCTGATCTTGATTGGGGCCTTTATGCACTATTGTAATAAGAGCTGATCAGGAAATTTTCAACAAACCATTTTTTCACTGAAAAATGCCAGTTTGTCACACAAAAAAACAAACCTTTTTGCAGAACAGGATCCATTTCAATGAATGTCCCTACTGGAAAAGTTATTGGGTAAAATCTCATTTCCACATTTTCAAATTGGGAAGTTTTGGAGGTTTGAGTTGAAACAACTTTTCATTTTAAAAATTTAGTAAATTTAGACTAAAAAATGTTTAAAAAAAGAGAGAGAGAGGTCAGAATCAAAACCAAACATTTTGATTGACCTGAACCAAAACTTTGTTCAGATTTTTGGTTTACAAAAATTTTGAAGATTTAGACTTTTTGTCCCAGTTTTGGATGGACATTTTTTCAATATCTCAAAAATTTTCATAGGATGGGGAAACTGTTTCCCACCAAGCTCTAATTATCATACCAATAATAAAAAATATAATCAGGCAACTGAAAATATAGTATATTTAACCTTAGCTATTGACGTCCAAAATTATTGTTTGTTTTTTTAATGAGATGTCTAAGAACAGCCATACTGGGTCAGACCAATGGTCCATCTAGCCCAGTAAACTGTCTTCCGAGAGTAGCCAATTCCAGGTGTGTTAGAGGCAATGAGCAGAACAGGGCAATTGATTGAGCATGGGGTTGCATCCCTGACCATCTTGGCTAGTAGCCATTGATGGACCTGTCCTCTGTGAACTTATCCCGTTCTTTTTTTAACTCAATTATACTTTTAGTCTTCACAACATCCCCTGGCAATGAGTGTAACGTTATGGACTAGCACATAAGGGCACCTCAATTGTTCCTTAATCAAGTTTTCAATTTTGGAAGAATATGTGGTAAATTTAAATAGGTTTTATAATGAGAGAAAATCGCCCATTGAATATGAAAGGGATTTTTTTTTTTTTACTAAGAATAAAAGATAAGAGCATAACAGAGCTCTCTGCCAAGGTTTGTGTGGTGCAATCTATATGGACAAGGATTAGCAGAAATAAGGTCTCGAAATTAAAGTGTGGTTTATGCCCCATGTGCCTGAGGTAAAAAGCTAACAGAACAGACAAAGTGGATCCAGCAGAGTCCAATAGCTTTATAAGAATTCTTTCTGTTCTGAGAACGCTTTCTCTGTAAAACAGTCAGATCAGCTAGAGTCAGGATGAACTGACTAGAATCACAGAATCATAGAATATTAGGGTAGGAAGAGACCTCAGGAGGTCATCTAGTCCAACCCCCTGCTCAAAGCAGGACCAACATCAACAAAATCATCCCAGCCAGGGCTTTGTCAAGCTGGGCCTTAAAAACCTCTAAGGATGGAGATTCCACCACCTCCTTAGGTAACCCATTCCAGTGCTTCACCACCCTCCTAGTGAAATAGTTTTTTCCTAATATCCAACCTAGACCTCCCCCACTGCAACTTGAGACCATTGCTCCTTGTTCTGTCATCTGCCACCACTGAGAACAGCCGAGCTCCATCGGCTTTGGAACCCCCCTTCAGGTAGTTGAAGGCTGCTATCAAATCCCCCCTCATTCTTCTCTTCTGCAGACCAAATAAGCCCAGTTCCCTCAGCCTCTCCTCTTAAGTCATGTGCCCCAGCCCCCTAATCATTTTCATTGCCCTCCAGTGGACTCCCTCCAGTTTGTCCACATCCCTTCTGTAGTGTGGGGACCAAAACTGGATGCAATACTCCAGGTGTGGCCTCACCAGTGCCGAATATAGGAGAATAATCACTTCCCTCGATCTGCTGGCAATGCTCCTACTAATACAGCTCAATATGCCATTGGCCTTCTTGGCAACGAGGGCACACTGCTGACTCATACACCTCTACCCCGATATAACATGACCCAATATAACACAAATTCAGATATAACGCGGTAAAGCAGAGCTCCGGAGGGGCGGGACTGTGCACGTCGGAGGATCAAAGCAAGTTCAATATAATGCAGTTTCACCTATAACGCGGTAAGATTTTTTGGCTCCCGAGGGCAGCGTTATATCGGGGTAGAGGTGTATCTAGCTTCTCATCCACTATAATCCCCAGGTCCTTTTCTGCAGAACTGCTGCTTAGCCAGTCGGTCCCCAGCCTGTAGCGGTGCATGGGATTCTTCCTTCCTAAGTGCAGGACTCTGCACTTGTCCTTGTTGAACCTCATCAGATTTCTTTTGGCCCAGTCCTCCAATTTGTCTAGGTCACTCTGGACCCTGTCCCTACCCTCTAGCGTATCTACCTCTTCCCCCAGTTTAGTGTCATCTGTGAACTTGCTGAGGGTGCAATTAATCCCATCATCCAGATCATTGATAAAGATGTTGAACAAAACCGGCCCCACGACCGACCGCTGGGGCACTCCATTTGATACCGGCTGCCAAATAGACATCGAGCCGTTGATCATTACCCATTGAACCTGATAATCTAACCAGCTTTCTATCCACCTTATAGTCCATTCATCCAATCCATACTTTTTTAACTTGCTGGCAAGAATACTGTGGGAGACCGTATCAAAAGCTTTGCTAAAGTCAAGATATATCACATCCACTGTTTCCCCCATATCCACAGAGCCAGTTATCTCATCATAGACGTTTAAGCTCACAGAGCCAGTTATCTCATCATAGACGCAGTCAGGTTGGTCAGGCATGACTTGCCCTTGGTGAATCCATGTTGACTGTTCCTGATCACCTTCCTCTCCTCCAAGTACTTCAAAATGGATTCCTTGAGGACCTTCTCCATGATTTTGCCGGAGACTGAAGTGAGCCTGACCGGTCTGTAGTTCCCCGGGTTCTCTTTCTTCCCTTTTTTAAATATGGGCACTATATTTGCCTTTTTCCAATTGTCTGGGACCTGCCTCAATCGCCATGAATTTGCAAAGATAATGGCTAATGGCTCTGCAACCACATCAGCCAACTCCCTCAGCACCCTTGGATGCATTAGATCTGGACCCATGGACTTGTGCATGTCCAGCTTTTCTAAATAGTCCTTAACCTGTTCTTTCACCACTGAGGGCTGCTCACCTCCTCCCCATACTGTGCTGCCCAGTGCAGCAGTCTGGGAGCTGACCTTGTCCGTGAAGACTGAGGCAAAAAAAGCATTGAGTACTTCAGCTTTTTCCACATCATCTGTCATTATGTTGCCTCCCCCATTCAGTAAGGGCCCCACACTTTCCCTGACCACCTTGTTGCTAACATACCTGTAGAAACCCTTCTTGTTACCTTTCACATCCCTTGCTAGCTGCAACTCCAATTGTGCCTTGGCCTTCCTGATGACACCCCTGCATGCTCTAGCAATATTTTTATACTCCTCCCTAGACAGCTATCCAAATTTCCATTTCTTGTAAGCTTCCTTTTTGAGTTTAAGCTCACCGAAGATTTCACCGAAGAATGGATATAACTCTGAACATTAAAGATTTTCTAGACAGTTCAAACTCAACCTCAGGAATGTAGTCCTTCAGTCATCCATTAGTTTCCTTTCATGGCTAATTTTACGTACTACTTCTGGCTCACACAGAAATGAGAATTTGAGAATCATGTGCCCCTGTTTTATAGCTACTTGCTGCATTACTTAGGAGAGAGCTTTTCTGCCAGTTCACCATGTGTAAACAAGTTCAGCCTAACCATAGCTTAATTTGTTATTCTGCTTTTGTCAATCAGTCTGAGCTGACGCTGGCTTGGCAGCCAGCCCTTTTCGCTTTGGGTGCTGTACTCTGAGCACTCTGACTAGCATGGCTCAAGGTGACCCATTAATGATAGTTTCTATAAAAGCTTCTCTATACAATTACAAAGCAAGCGTCACTAAATGCAGTTTCTAGCAATTTCAGCTAATTCTGAGTTCAACCACTCAAGAAGCACAAGAAAATGAATGTTTCTTGAAGAGTGAAAGGTAATTTTTTTTTTAACAAATGCATGTGAGGTTATCTAATGGAAGTTAACGACTAAGTTCCTCTGGCAAATCACAGATCATTCTTTTAGGTAAAGTGAGATAAAATGGCAGAGCTACTAAATGGAGGGTTTTTTTTTTTAATGTCAGGTTGAATCTGCAACTAGGTATAACTCATGAGGGAAGGTCAGACGCAAAGTGTTTATGTCCATAAACAGAGCAGGTGACTAGTAGTATCAAACGTGGAGCAATAATTGGGTAGAAGTCTGTTATTAACAAAGCCTTCATCTGCATATCTACAGTACAGTAGGGTAACAAGGTTTCATCAAACATTGTCTGGAGCCAGAACTAGATTGCTGAGTTTCTTTAGATAATTGTTCCTTTTGATTCTGGGCCTAAACCACAATCCCTCATGATTACAGGAACAGGTCTCTGTTTCCTAAATAACCCGGCTGAAATCCTCTCCTGTGCGCGTGGCCAGCACATGGCCTATGCACCATCTAATTCCCACTTCAGCCTTATTTTGAGGTCTTCAGTGATGCAACAGGCATGGTGCTGACCCTCTCGGCAGGGGTGAATTTCATCCCTACTCCGTTAAAAATACGACATTGCGGAATTGTCGAATTATAGATGGGAAAAGGGATATGGATCCAAAGGAGTTCAAAGCAATTACACACCAGATCTTGAACCCAAGTTTATCTACCATTCTCTGAGACTTAAAATCACTGTGCTTTATCATCCTACTTTGGATCTGTGGGGATTAGCAGAGTAATTACTGTAATATTTTATAAAATTACTGCCTTAACCTTCCAAGTTTATAATCCTTCTCTGATATGCATATATTGTACCTGGAGGATCATAGAGAGGACACTGGGATAATGCATTTCAGACTGTATTTTATTAATATCCTGGCCAATAGCTGTCAATCCTTTATTGTTTTAAAGGTAAGTATATCATGTAACTAGTGAACAATGATATACCTAGAAGTGGCGTGTACTGGTTTTTAGAATAGAATACTTTATTTATATTACTTCGTCTTTGACTACAAAGAAATTCTGTATGTTCCCCCCGCTATTGTTTGAAAGTCAGATGGGTGCTTTTGGGAATGCTACAAGTTCGGTTTGTTTCCCAGCGTGTTTTTCTGACATAAAACTTCACTTAAATACGGGTGCAACTGGAATTTCTCTAAGGAGGGGGCCCAGAGCTATCAACTCTCCCCAGCCCCACACTCTTCCCTCCCCCCAGCCCTGAGCTCTCTCATGCTGCCTCTGCACCAAAAACGCGTGCTGTCCTCTCTGCACCCACAGCTCCACACTCTCCTCCTGCTGTCCCACACCCAGCCCCACATTCTTCCCCCCCGAGCCCCGAGCTCTGCCCCCTGCACTCAGACCTGCAGTCTCCCTGCCCCACACCCAACCCCATGGTCTCACACCGAGAGATGGTCAGGCTCATGGACAGCATCCCAGGAGGGGCCAGGCAGTTCTGGGAGCCCTTGACCGCATCCTCCGTCTGGGTCTCCACTTCCCCAGGAAACGTCAAAAGCCCAGATCCAATCTTCCGAACCCTGCTGGAGGCTGGGATGCCCAGTGCCCCCTGCTCCACTCCTCCCAGAGGCTGGGGGTGCCTGTTGCCCATGGCACTTAAAGGACTGCAAAGTGTGTGGGGGGGCACACACAGGGTTGCAACACCACTGAAATTTGCCCTGGCTGCCCCTCCATCATGCCTGCCGGGAAGGGGCTCTGCTGCTGTGCCACCCAGCTCTGGTCAGCAGCCGGGGGCAGCCTGACCCTCCCCTCCCCTTTGCACCCTGCATTTAAAGAAACCTGAACCAATGTAAGATGGGAAGTGTGATTTAGGCTGTTGACATTTCACATGGCAGCATTTTTAAACACATGAGAATGGATTCATTACAGGTGACATTCCCTGTAATCCAGTGCACTGCTAGGGCCGCACATTAAGGGATGAACAGAGTCTAATGTTCTGCACGCTCAATTTTACCCATTTTCTATCATGTGTTGGCTTCAGCAATAGGACATCAGCCTGCTGTTAGCTGGACAGCAGCTTTCTTCCTTAAAATAGGTGTGAGGGGCTAGGTTTGATGCCTGACTGTGTGCGCTGTGGAAGAGCATGCTCATCCCTGGAAAGGAGGACTGTCTCCCATTACTCCGTGCCGATGTCTTTAGATAGTTAAAGAGCAGGACGGTGGCTGTGGTGCTGACCCTAGCCATATGCAATCATCAGTGTTCTTAGACGGCCCCCAGGGGAAGATGTAGGATGAGTAGAGTACTGCTTTTAAAAAGG
Source organism: Emys orbicularis (assembly GCF_028017835.1). Lineage (NCBI taxonomy): Eukaryota > Metazoa > Chordata > Testudines > Emydidae > Emys > Emys orbicularis. Next base: position 4,980,453 of record NC_088686.1, on the reverse strand, counting down.
CTTTTAAATGACACTAATTGTGTTCTTTTCTGTCTTTCTTCCAGCTCCAGTCAATCCTCACTTAAGTAAGTATTTTTATCCTTTGTTGCACTTCATCATTGGAAGAATTAGCGTTGCATTAATTGTTGCTTCATGGTTTTGCAATAAATAGGCAGCGTTTCATTTTCATTTATAGTCCATGGATTCCATAAGGTCCATTTTAAGTCTGTCACACAGGACTGCACTCGCTTGCGGTTGGAGACTGGAACTTTTTTGTAATTTCCAGTTGCTAAGCAGACAGTACTCAGATCCAGAGAAGATTGCGGCTGCTGGACATACCCCTTCCCCTGTGTCCCAAACTGATGAATAATCCCTAAGGAAAAGGCACGTGTACTTTCAAAGGTCCTCCAGGTATCTGGGTAAATGGTCCTTGATTAACAATGAAAGGAGAACGTGGGTGTAAATGAGAGGGTGAAGCTGTGGATTCCTCAGTGCAATTTGCACAAATACTTGAGTATGTCGCTCCACATCCAAATTTCCTGAGTTTGCAAAATTAGGCTAATAATCTTGAAAGAAAAGACACTCTTCTAAGATTATTAAAACTTCCTCTTCTGTTGGACCAGAAACACCATTGTATTTGTCCTGCTGTTTTCACACTTCTGATTCTGGTCAGAACCTCATCTACATATACCTACTTCCAGGATTGATAAGAGAGAGAAGCTATTGCTCCAGGCCATAGTGATTACATGCTTTGCTATGGGAACGTGTACACTTGCACGAGGGAAGGGCAAACTGGTTCAAATAAAATAAGAACCAACCAGACCTATCACCAGAGAGTGAACCTGAATCATTACTGAGGTTCTGTAAACTACTGTATTGAACATAAGAATGCCTATTTTGGGTCAGACCAAATTGTCCATCTAGACCAGTATCCTCTCTTCCAACAGTGCTCAGGGGCCAGATGCTTCAGAGGGAATAAACAAAACAGAGCAATTTATTGAGGGATCCATCCCATTGTCCAGTCCCAGCTTCTGGCAGTCAGAGGCTTAGGAATACCTAGAGCATGGGGTTGCGTCCCTGACCACCTTGGCTAATAGCCATTGATGGACCTATCCTCTGTGAACATATACAATTCTTTTTTGAACCCAGTTATACTTTTGTTGGTTAACGTTTCCTTTCTATTCATTCTCATCTTCACACACCTCTGAGTTCAGATGTGTTATAAAAACACAAGAAAGGTTGTTTTCAGTGAGCTGGAGGAGATAGGGTACAGTAAATATCATAGAATCATAGATTAGGGTTGGAAAAGACCCCAGGAGGTCATCTAGTCCAACCCCTTGCTCAAAGCAGGACCAACCCCAACTAAATCATCCCAGCCAGGGCTCTGTCAAGCCGGACCTTAAAAACCTTTAAGGATGGAGATTCCACCACCTCCCAGGGTAACCCATTCCAATGCTTCACCACCCTCCTAGTGAAATAGTGTTTCCTAATATCCAACCTAGACCTCCCCCACTGCAACTTGAGACCATTGCTCCTTCTTCTGTCATCTGCCACCACTGAGAACAGCCAAGCTCCATCCTCTTTGCAACCCCCCTTCAGGTAGTTGAAGGCTGCTATCAAATCCCCCCTCACCCTTCTCTTCTGCAGACTAAATAACCACAGTTCCCTCAGCTTCTCCTCATAAGTCATGTGCCCCAGCCCCCTAATCATTTTCGATATCCTCCACTGGACTCTCTCCAATTTGTCCACATCCTTCCTGTAATGGGGAGGGGGGGGCAAAACTGGACTCAACACTCCAGATGAGGCCTCACCAGTGCCGAATAGAGGGGAATAATCACTTCCCTCAATATCTTTTATTGGACCAATTTTTGTTCGTGAGAGAGACAAGCTTTTGAGCTACACAGAACTCTTCTTCAGGTCTGAGAAGTTTAGCTGTGACACTGAGTCTCTTTAGTGAATATCTCATTATTTGTATCTGTGGTTTTGAAAAACTATGATAATTTATTGGATCAGATGGTCAAATAACTGAAAGCAGAGCTTTCTTTCTGTTTCTCATAAGAACATAAGAATGGCCATACTGGGTCAGACCAAAGGTCCATCCAGCCCAGTATCCTGTCTACCGACAGTGGCCAATGCCAGGTGCCCCAGAGGGAGTGAACCCAACAGGCAATGATCAAGTGATCTCTCTCCTGCCATCCATCTCCACCCTCTGATAAACAGAGGCTAGGGACACTCTTCCTTACCCCTCCTGGCTAATATCCATTAACGGACTTAACCTCCATGAATTTATTCAGTTCTCTTTTAAATGCTGTTATAGTCCTAGCCTTCACAACCTCCTCAGGCAAAGAGTTCCACAAGTTGACTGTGCGCTGTGTGAAAAAGAACTTCCTTTTATTTGTTTTAAACCTGCTGCCCATTAATTTCATTTGGTGACCCCTAGTTCTTGTATTATGGGAACAAGTAAATAACTTTTCCTTATTTCCTTCTCTACATCACTCATGATTTTATATACCTCTCCAAGCTGAAAAGTCCTAGCCTCTTTAATCTCTCCTCATATGGAACCCATTCCAAACCCCTAATCATTTTAGTTGCCTTCCTCTGAACCTTTTCTAATCCCAGTATATCTTTTTTAAGATGAGGAGACCACATCTGTACGCAGTATTCAAGATGTGGGCGTACCATGGATTTATATAAGGGCAATAAGATACTCTCCGTCTTATTTTCTATCCCCTTTTTAATGATTCCTAACATCCTGTTTGCTTTTTTGACCGCCTCTGCACACTGCATGGAAGTCTTCAGAGAACTATCCACGATGACTCCAAGATCTTTTTCCTGATTCGTTGTAGCTAAATTAGCCCCCATCATATTGTATGTATAGTTGGAGTTATTTCTTCCAATGTGCATTACTTTACATTTATCCACATTAAATTTCATTTGCCATTTTGTTGCCCAATCACTTAGTTTTATGAGATCTTTTTGAAGTTCTTCACAGTCTGCTTTGGTCTTAACTATCTTGAGCAGTTTAGTATCATCTACAAACTTTGCCACCTCACTTTTTACCCCTTTCTACAGATCATTTATGAATAAATTGAATAGGATTGGTCCTAGGACTGACCCTTGGGGGACACCACTTGTTACCCCTCTCCATTCTGAGAATTTACCATTAATTCCTACCCTTTGTTCCCTGTCTTTTAACCAGTTCTCAATCCATGAAAGGACCTTCCCTCTTATCCCATGACAACTTAATTTACGTAAGAGCCTTTGGAAATCTAAGTATACTATGTCCACTGGATCCCCCTTGTCCACATGTTTGTTGACCCCTTCAAAGAACTCTAATAGATTAGTAAGACATGATTTCCCTTTACAGAAACCATGTTGACTTTTGCCCAACAATTTATGTTCTTCTATGTGTCTGACAATTTTATTCTTTACTATTGTTTCAACTAATTTGCCTGGTACTGACGTTAGACTTACCGGTTTGTAATTGCTGGGATCACCTCTAGAGCCCTTTTTAAATATTGGCGTTACATTAGATATCTTTCAGTCATTGGGTACAGAAGCAGATTTAAAGGACAAGTTACAAACCATAGTTAGTAGTTCCACAATTTCACATTTGAATCCTTTCAGAACTCTTGGGTGACTGCCATCTGGTCCCGGTGACATGTTACTGTTAAGTTTATCAATTAATTCCTAAATCTCCTCTAGTGACACCTCAATCTGTGACAATTCCTCAGATTTGTCACCTACAAAAGCTGACTCAGGTTTGGGATTCTCTCTAACATCCTCAGCCGTGAAGACTGAAGCAAAGAATCCATTTAGTTTCTCCGCAATGACTTTATCGTCTTTAAGCGCTCCTTTTGTATCTCGATCGTCCAGGGGCCCCACTGGTTGTTCAGCAGGCTTCCTGCTTCTGATGTACTTAAAAACCATTTTGTTATTACCTTTTGAGTTTTTGGCTAGCCGTTCTTCAAACTCCTCTTTGGCTTTTCTTATTGCATTTTTACACTTAATTAGGCAGTGTTTATGTTCCTTTCTATTTACCTCACTAGGATTTGACTTCCACTTTTTAAAGGAAGTCTTTTTATCTCTCACTGCTTCTTTTACATGGTTGTTAAGCCACGGTGGCTCTTTTTTAGTTCTTTTACTGTGTTTTTTAATTTGGTGTATACATTTAAGTTGGGCCTCTATTATGGTGTCTTTGAAAAGTGTCCATGCAGCTTGCAGGGATTTCACGTTAGTCACTGTACCTTTTAATTTCTGTTTAACTAACCAACTCATTTTTGCATAGTTCCCCTTTCTGAAATTAAATGCCACAGTGTTGGGCTGTTGAGATGTTCTTCCCACCACAGGAATGTTAAATGTTATTATATTATGGTCACTATTTCCAAGCGGTCCTGTTATAGTTACCTCTTGGACCAGATCCTGCGCTCCACTCAGGACTAAATTGAGAGTTGCCTCTCCCCTTGTGGGTTCCTGTACCAGATGCTCCAAGAAGCAGTCATTTAAAGTATCGAGAAATTTTGTCTCTGCATTTCGTCCTGAGGTGACATGTTCTCAGTCAATATGGGGATAATTGAAATCCCCCACTATTATTGAGTTCTTAATTTTGATAGCCTCTCTAATCTCCCTTAGCATTTCATCGTCACTATCACTGTCCTGGTCAGGTGGTCAATAATAGTTATATTCCAATATATTCCTAATGTTATATTCTTATTAGCGCATGAAATTACTATCTATAGAGATTCTATGGAACATGTGGATTCACTTAAGATTTTTACTTCATTTGATTCTACATTTTCTTTCATATATATTGCCACTCCCCTTCCCCCGCATGACCTGTTCTGTCCTTCCGATATATTTTGTACCGCAGAATGATTATGTCCAATTGATTGTCCTCAGTCCACCAGGTTTATGTGATGCCTATTATATCAATATCCTCCTTTATCACGAGGCACTCTAGTTCACCCATCTTATTATTTAGACTTCTAGCATTTGTGTACAAGTACTTAAAAAACTTGTCACTGTTTATTTGTCTGCCCTTTTCTGATGTGGCCGATTCTTTTTTATGTGAATGTTTCTCATCTGATCTGGCCCTTACATTATCCTCCTCCATCCTCTGCTTCTGACTAGAACCTGGAGATTCTCTATCATTAGACTCTCCTCTAAGAGAAGTCTCTGTCCGATCCACGTGCTCCTCTGCAGCAGTCGGCTTTCCCCCATCTCCTAGTTTAAAAACTGCTCTGCAACCTTTTTAATGTTTAGTGCCAGCCGTCTGGTTCCACTTTGGTTTAGGTGGAGCCCATCCTTCCTGTATAGGTTCCCCCATCCCAAAAGTTTCCCCAGTTCCTAATGAATGTAAAGCCCTCCTCTCTACACCATCATCTCATCCACGCATTGAGACTCTGAAGCTCTGCCTGCCTACCTGGCCCTGCGCGTGGAACTGGGAGCATTTTTGAGGATGCCACCATAGAGGTCCTGGATTTCAGTCTCTTCCCTAGCAGCCATCTAGTCCAACCCCCTGCTCAAAGCAGGACCAACCCCAACTAAATCATCCCAGCCAGAGCTTTGTCAAGCCGGGCCTTAAAAACCTCTAAGGATGGAGATTCCACCACCTCCCTAGGTAACCCATTCCAGTGCTTCACCACCCTCCTAGTGAAATAGTGTTTCCTAATATCTAGCCTAGACCTCCCCCTCCGCAACTTGACCATTGCTCCTTGTTCTGTCATCTGCCACCACCGAGAACAGCCTAGAATACAGTAGAACCTCAGGAATGGAGGTTGTTGGTAATTCTGAAATGTTCGTTAACTCTGAACAAAACGTTATGGTTGTTCTTTGAAAAGTTTTCAACTGAACATTGACTTAATACTGCTTTGAAACTGTACTATGCATAAGAAAAATGCTTTTAACCATCTTAATTTAAAAGAAACAAGCACAGAAACAGTTTCCTTACCTTGTGAAATCTTTTTTAAAACTTTCCCTTTATTTTTTTAGTAGTTTACATTTAACACTGTATTTGCTTGTACTATACTGTACACTTGTACTGCATTTGCTTTTTTTTTTTTTTTTGTCTCTTCTGCTGCCTGATTGCATACTTCCGGTTCCAAATGAGGTGTGTGGTTGACCGGTCAGTTAATAACTCTGGTGTTCGTAACTCTGAGGTTCTATTGTAGATGACTCAACACTTTAAACCTGCTCGCTGATGATCCCGTCTAGTGTGTTAATAATTAGGGCAGAATGGAAAGACTCCCATTAACTTGAATGGGCATTTAATCAGCCCTTCATTGATTACATATATATTTAATGTATTAAGAAAATATTTAATAGCAATCCCAGGTGCATTAAATGACCTTTGTCTCTAATTTTAAAGTTCAAAAGTTCTTTCCTTCTTTTCTTCTTTCTTGGCAAATTTATTGTTCAGTTAAAGGACCGAGATTAACAGTCCTAGACATTAAGTCCTCTGTCTACAGAACAGTTTCAATGTGGGAAACATCAGAGTTGCATTAGTAAGAAGGATCACTTTGAGCAGTGAGAGGGGGTATCTCATTGCCCTACCCATACCCATGCCCTTGGTCTGTCAGGATCAGCTTCCAACTATCCTAGTGAAGATGGGGAAACGTGTCAATCAAGAACTGGAGTGAGCCCAGCCAATCATTTTACTGAGGCCTGGGCTACACTAATGCTGTAATTTGATCTAAGTTACGCTAGTTAAGTTACATAAGTAACGTCACTTAAGTCGATGTGCCTTAGTACAACTTACAACAGTGTCCGCACTACGCTATGTCGACAGGAGACGCTCTCTGGTGACATAGCTTCTGCCTCTAGTTGAGGTGGATTAAAGATGTCGATGGGAGAGCGCTCTCTCATCGACTTAGCATGTCTTCACCAGACCCACTAAATTGATGCTGCTGCATCGATCACATTGGCGTCAAGAGTAGTGTAGACATGGCTACTGAATGGCCATCAGGTGGTAACAACTTTAGGTCAATAACATCTGGGGGAAAAGCCTTGCCCTACTGAAGTCCATGACAAAATTCTCATTGACTTCAATTGGGCCAGGTCTTCATCCTTTAGATGGATTCAAACCAGTAAACTAGAGATAAAAGATTCTGTATTCCATTACCAATATCATCTTTGTTTTCTAGATTCTCATCTTATTTATCTCACAAGTGTCAATTTAAAGATGCTGTCAGTCTGTATAAATAAACCACCAAAAACCTGTGTTCATAGACAAACTAAGAACTGATTTTAAACCCAGGAAATTCTGCCCTTTACTTTAACGTGATGGGCCTGATTCTGTGTAAATCAAGAGTAGTTAGTGGATTCGCCCTGGATAAAACTGGTTTGTGTGAGACCAGAATCATTCCCTTCATGCATAAATTCTGCAGCACGCAAATGACATAAAATTATTCCATATTTTGAGACTTCTGAAATAGCTAAATGAGCATTTTCCAGTGGGTTAAAGACTGAGATTTAGCCTTTAATCTGTATTCCCTTTCTTTTGTGCGTTTATTAATGACCACTAAGGATCTGTTGTCATGATAGATGCATGTAGCTCCCATTAATGTGAACAGAAGTTATGTCTCAATAAGGAAAGAGATTCAAATATAAATATTCATATTTAAATTTGGGTTTTATGGGGGAATGGATGACCTGAGGGATTAATGATAGCATGCAGAGCATTTTATCTTGAGGATGCTTTTTCACATTTGGCCCTGCTTAGCAGTGAAACTAATTTATGGCCTCAATCCAGTTCCTAAATTGCCATGTGCTTGTAAAATAAAAGCCACCACCATATTGGTGCTGTTGACCAGAGGCCCATGACCTGATCCTGAATTATAAGGCCAGCTTATAAGGCTCTCTGTGAGCTGAGGGGTGAAAACATTATACATATTGCAAAAGTGCTTCTAATAATTGTGAGTGAAGCCAATATGGCTGAGATGCAAATAGGAGGATGTAAAGTATGAATATTCATGTTAAGTGAGGCTTGGAATATGCTGAGGCCTACTGAGGCATGTTTCAGAGTAGCAGCCGTGTTAGTCTGTATCCGCAAAAAGAACAGGAGTACTTGTGGCACCTTAGAGACTAACAAATTTATTAGAGCATAAGCTTTCGTGGGCTACAGCCCACTTCTTCGGATGCATATAGAGTGAAACATATATTGAGGAGATATATATACACACATACAGAGAGCATGAACAGGTGGGAGTTGTCTTACCAACTCTGAGAGGCCAATTAAGTAAGAGAAAAAAACTTTTGAAGTGATAATCAAGATAGCTCAGTACAGACAGTTGATAAGAAGTGTGAGAATACTTACAAGGGGAGATAGATTCAATGTTTGTAATGGCTCAGCCATTCCCAGTCCTTATTCAATCCTGAGTTGATTGTATCTAGTTTGCATATCAATTCCAGCTCAGCCGTCTCTCGTTGGAGTCTGTTTTTGAAGTTTTTCTGTTGTAAGATAGCCACCCGCAGGTCTGTCATTGAATGGCCAGACAGGTTAAAGTGTTCTCCCACTGGTTTTTGAGTATTATGATTCCTGATGTCAGATTTGTGTCCATTAATTCTTTTGCTTAGAGACTGTCCGGTTTGGCCAATGTACATGGCTGAGGGGCATTGCTGGCACATGATGGCATATATCACATTGGTAGATGTGCAGGTGAACAAGCCCCTGATGGTATGGCTGATGTGATTAGGCCCTATGATGATGTCACTTGAATAGATATGTGGACAGAGTTGGCATCGGGCTTTGTTACAAGGATAGGTTCCTGGATCAGTGTTTTTGTTCAGTGATGTGTGGTTGCTGGTGAGTATTTGCTTTAGGTTGGGGGGTTGTCTGTAAGCGAGGACAGGTCTGTCTCCCAAGATCTGTGAGAGTAAAGGATCATCTTTCAGGATAGGTTGTAGATCTCTGATGATGCGCTGGAGAGGTTTTAGTTGGGGGATGAAGGTGACAGCTAGTGGTGTTCTGTTATTTTCTTTGTTGGGCCTGTCTTGTAGGAGGTGATATCCGGGTACTCGTCTGGCTCTGTCAATCTGTTTTTTCACTTCAGCAGGTGGGTATTGTAGTTTTAAGAATGCTTGATAGAGATCTTTTATGTGCTTGTCTCTATCTGAGGGATTGGAGCAAATGCGGTTATATCTTAGAGCTTGGCTGTAGACAATGGATCGTGTGGTGTGTCCTGGATGGAAGCTGGAGGCATGTAGGTAAGTGTAGCGGTCAGTAGGTTTCCGGTATAGGGTGGTATTTATGTGACCATCGCTTATTAGCACAATAGTGTCCAGGAAATGGACCGCTTGTGTGGATTGATCTAGGCTGAGGTTGATGGTGGGATGGAAATTATTGAAATCATGGTGGAATTCCTCAAGGGCTTCTTTTCCATGGGTCCAGATGATGAAGATGTCATCAATGTAGCGCAAGTAGAGTAGGGGCGTTAGGGGACGAGAGCTAAGGAAGCGTTGTTCTAAGTCAGCCATAAAAATGTTGGCATACTGTGGGGCCATGCGGGTACCCATAGCAGTGCCGCTGACTTGAAGGTATATATTGTCCCCAAATGTGAAATAGTTGTGGGTGAGGACAAAGTCACAAAGTTCAGCCACCAGGATAGCTGTGACATTATCGGGGATACTGTTCCTGATAGCTTGTAGTCCATCTTTGTGTGGAATATTGGTGTAGAGGGCTTCTACGTCCATAGTGGCCAGGATGGTGTTTTCTGGAAGATCACCGATGGATTGTAGTTTCCTCAGGAAGTCAGTGGTGTCTCGAAGATAGCTGGGAGTGCTGGTAGCGTAGGGTCTGAGGAGAGAGTCCACATAACCAGACAAGCCTGATGTTAGGGTGCCAATGCCTGAGATGATGGGGCGTCCAGGATTTCCAGGTTTATGGATCTTGGGTAGCAAATAGAATACCCCTGGTCGGGGTTCTAGGCATGTGTCTGTACAGATTTGTTCCTGTGCTTTGTCAGGGAGTTTTTTAGCAGATGGTGTAGTTTCTTTAGGTAATCCTCAGTGGGATCAGAGGATAATGGCCTGTAGAATGTGGTGTTAGAGAGCTGTCTAGCAGCCTCTTGATCATATTCCAATTTATTCATGATGACGACAGCACCTCCTTTGTCAGCCTTTTTGATTATGATGTCAGGGTTGTTTCTGAGGCTGTAGATGGCGTTGTGTTCAGCATGGCTGAGGTTATGGGGCAAGTGATGTTGCTTTTCCACAATTTCAGCCTTTGCACGTTGATGGAAGCAATCTATGTAGAAATCCAGTCTGTTGTTTCGACCGTCCGGAGGAGTCCACGCAGAATCCTTTTTTTTGTAGTGCTGGTAGGGGGGATTCTGTGGGTTAGTATGCTGTTCAGAGGTATGTTGGAAATATTATTTGAGTCGGAGACGTCAAAAGTAGGATTCTAGGTCACCGCAGAACTGTATCATGTTCGTGGGTCTGGAGGGACAAAAGGAGAGGCCCCGAGATAGGACAGACTCTTCTGCTGGGCTAAGAGTATAGCTGGAAAGATTAACAATATTGCTGGGTGGGTTAAGGGAACTACTGTTGTGGCTCCTTGTGGCATGTAGCAGTTTAGATAGTTTAGTGTCCCTTTTCCTTTGTAGAGAGGCAAAGTTTGTCTTGTAAATGGCTTGTCTAGTTTTTGTAAAGTCTATCCATGAGGACGTTTGTGTGGAAGGTTGGTTTGTTATGAGAGTATCCAGTTTTGAGAGCTCATTCTTAGGCATACGTTTGTTAGCATGGTACTATTGCTTGAACAAAGGTTATGAAATGATATATGGCAGCTGCACCTTCCCCACACCAAAGGCAGCATGGGGTGTGGTAAAACAGAAACACAGGAGCCTGAGGTGGGCTTGATCCCAGCGTTTCCATCTATGGGGCCCAGCCCAGCGAGGTCCTGGGGCTGGAGGTTGTAAAATTTAGTAATGTGTATCTTGTTACAGTTTAGCAATGCATTTTATGGTAAACAGGTAAACCACAAACAGATGGTAGCATCTTAGGGGCTTTTTTCAATGAGAGTTAACCACATTGACATACCAAAACTATTGGGAAAGGGACTGATGCGAGTGGCTGGCTTACCTGTTGGAAATATGACTATGGTCAACTAAAATAACACATGTAGACAGGTGGAACCTAACGCTGGTCTCCTGGAATACTCGCTATAAATAAGGGCTGAGACTTAATCAGATATGGCCCCAGTTGTATGTGGGTGGAATGGAGAAAGGTGTATAAAAGTTTGTCAAACCTAGCCCTAGTAGGGAGATCTGGAATGACAGTGGAGGTGACATCCAAAACCGTCATCTCCTCTTGTGGTGTGCTCTACTGACTGTTTCTTCCATCTTTGTTTCAAACGGTCTCCGCAAGGTTGTAGGTATGCATAGTGTAAGACTGTAAGTATGAACAATGCAGGAAACTTCTGCACTTCTCTTATTCTTACACTTATGGATTTGTTTTTTCTATTATTTCAATTATAGTCATCTGTATTAACTCAAGTCATAAAGTTTGTGTGTGTTTCAGCAATCTCATCTTCTTAATTAGCACCAAATAGCCTGTTCTTTGTGAAAGGTGCACTTTGCAACCTAATTAATCCTAGGCTACAGTGCTAAATGGCTCCCTTATTGATGCGCTTAGAAGATAGGACAAAATTTGAATGGACCTAAAGACCTATCCAGCCTATCATGAGCTGGGGCATCTCGGCCAGACAGGATTGTGTAGGGAAGCACAGACTGCCAGCACTCATGATATACCTCTTTAATGGATGAATAAAGGACAGGGAAGATTTGTTCAAAACCTCTTGAATTCTCAGACAGGAAATGTACAGATCTGATCTCTCAAGTTATTTTCATGTTTATACTTTTGTCTATTTGTTTATATGTATATAGCGCCAAAAATACTTGGCACTAGCCCTTTCCAATTTATTCCAAATTCTTGAATCCCATTTGCAGCTGACACTGTGTTAAATAAATGGCAAACTTGTGCCTACTTTTTCATTGGGCCTGAAAATTTTTTTGCTCACTCAAAGAAAAAGGCTTTTAATCTGCTGATGTGGAATTTCTAAATGAACCTTCTGCAACATGCTTCAAAGTGCAGATGTAGCCTTTAAACTACTGCAGCAGAGTTAGAAATGGCAAGACGGACGGTGAAGCTGACTTTGGGTTTAACTCAGCTTGTTGTAGGAGCTGAATCAGATTTTACTCATTTTCCACTCTGGTTAGCTGTCACGTAAGCAATATTTCATCCTTGAATTGTATCAGTCTGTGCAAGAGCAGCGCGTGTAAGGTACTGGCGACTCTGAGTTTCCATCCTCAGAGCTCGCTATTAATGCGGGTCAGTGGAGAGGGGTCAGTGGAGAGGGGAGAGGGCCCACACACCAGCCCCCACAAGTGGCAGTGGGTTGGGACCACAAAGCTTGTGGCTTGTCTGAGATCTGCTTGGATGTTTGGCCACTTTTGGCTCTCTCAAGCCCCTCATCAGTATGAGTCCTGTTGTCAGGAGACCCCTTGAACCACAGCTGCCCCTTGAATCACCTTGAGGGAGGATTTGCGGGAGGGGCCAATGCAAATTAATGCCAAATTTATCTAAATTAACTTGTTCTATAGCATGAGCTTGTCCTTCAGGTTTTTTAGTGGGGATCCTCATGGAAGTGTTGCCAGTCCCATCCCAGTCCTCCACGGCACCTGCTAGCAACACCCTGTCCTTTGACCACAATATAAACAAGGATCAGAGGCTGCAGTTTCCATCCATCTGTCATATTCCTAAGGCAGCTAAGCACCTTGGGAGCTATAGGAAGGACTTGTCTATGTGGAGGGGAGCCCAGTGTACACGTACATGTCAACGGGAGAGCACTCTCTCATCGACTTAGCATGTCTTCACCAGACCCATTAAATCGATGCTGCTGCATCGATCGCATTGGGGTCAAGTGTAGTGTAGATATGGCTACTGAACGGCCATCAGGTGGTGGTAACTTTATGAAACAAGCTATTTTAATATCAAATCAGTGTAAAATACATTTCTAAAGGTGACATGCTCAGCTTGTATTTTGTTCATAGTCCTTCATCTGCACCGCACTGCACTGCTTCTTTCATGAGCTTTGTCAGTGTTGCTGTCTACTCTTTTGTGAGCTAAGAAATGAAGCAGCAGATGCTAATCTGCATCAGTTCACATGCATCATTATTCGGGTTATTGGATTCCACAGAGTGTGTAACTGTTTTTCAGATTTCTTCTCTGTTGTGGTTGTGACGGTGCTCATGTATTTAACGATTTTGTATATTGCAAGTTTTCTATTAAATTAGACTCCAAAATGATGTGGGGGGAGGGTTTCATAATTAAACAAATGTACAGTTGACTCTGAGTCATACTGATGGTGAACAATCCTTTCAGGTCAACTGAGGGATTGTGTTTTAGTTAACTTGATTCTTACAGTCAAATGGTGATGACTCTACTCAACTCAGTGGGTTTATCTGAGAAAAGAAGTAAATCTGATCATTGTACTGAGGGAGTAGACATATGTGTCTGGGATAACCTGGTTTTGTAGGGGAATGTTTCACGCTCAGTACTATGAAGTAGACACTTTTCTTACTGTCCTCCTAACCTAACCAGAAACGGGATGAGGAAGAACCAGAAAAATCTCTCAAAATGGCCATGGGGCTTGGGATGAAATTTCAAGTTTAATTTTTCAGACTTGGGTATTAGATTATTTCAGATCAGCTTCAGGTTGGCCTCCATTCTTTGGGATCCTTACCCAAACCTAGCTCCAACTCCAAGGACCTGTATGCTGATCTCACTGACACAGTACAACATCACTGACCTGAGTGGATATATTGCATATTTAAACTCCCAAACCTGCAAACATTTAGACACCTGCTCGACTTAACACCCCTGAGTAGTCCCATGTAGAACTTGTCAAAATAGCCATTGTGCCAGCGAGCACATGTGAAAATGACTCTATAACTGGTAGTTAGAGCATTCTCCTGGAATGTGGGAGATCCAAGTTCAAGTCCCTGCTTCAATGATTATTTAATTATTTATAAGAAACGGAACAGATTCAACATGAGAAATTGATAGAGACCCCTAGCTCGATGGTTAGTGCATGCTGTTGCAATGGGGAAGATCCATGTTCAAATCCCTTTTTCATATGAGGCGTAGGGGGCATAGAATGTGGCTCTCCCATATGCCAGGAGGCTAAAGGTTTTCACTGTGCTAAAGATTATCAGTTAGGTCTCCTTCCTACCCCACCTGACCCGTTTTGTAAATGAAGTCTTCGTTGGCTTTGGTCAAAATCCCTGAAATTGGCATGGAATTTTTGGAGTTGCGTTGAAATGAAACTTTTAGCATTGCCTCGACTCAACTTTTTTTTTTGGCTTAACAATTCACTCAATTTTTTTTTTAATTCATTTTTGGTTTGACCCAAAATTATTATTATTATTTTTTTTAAATGTGGACGTGCCAGTGAACCAAAAAAATCCATTATTTGCCCAACTCTAGTTCTCTGGAGGCCAGTGGAGCACTACTCCACAGTGGTGAGTACAAAATGCACACCTATGGAGGAGGTTGTAACAAACAGACGGGAAACAGACCGTGAAGAACTACATCCATTGGCCTTGCTGGAGCAGTGCACACACTGGGACTGCTCGTGTGCGTAAAGTTCAGCAGGTGCCTTGGGGCCTTACACTGCTGGGAGGGAGATGAGAATCCAGGCCCCAAAGCCTTGGATGGTTTGGGTTCCTGGCTACCCCAGAGTACAACTCTGTGCTCATGTAATAACGATACACTCAGCTGCGATCCACTGAGTTGCATGAGTTGACAGTCCCACGGTGTAAACAGGAGGAGACCTCTGGAAATTACTCAGCTAGAAGTCTTTGATTGTAAGCCTTGCTTCCTCCTTAAACCGGAGTCTTGACCTTAAGGGCATGCTGCAATGCTTATCTGTTCTCTGAGGCTTTTCCGAAGGGTGGGAGGGCTAAGAAGGGCTGAAGGATAATGCTGAATGGTGGAGGGGGATCTATTTGATAAGATCTGTACATGTTTTCTGTTTACACGTACACCTGGAGTGATAGTCGGGTGTATTTTTTAGCAATTACAATAATAAATAAAATAACTATCGTAAAGGAAGACACATCCTTGATATTCTACCCAGATTTCAAAAAAATGTCCAATGTCCAATGTTAATAATGACCATTGTCCTTCAAAAAGGTCGTTGCACTTCAAGACTTTTGACAGTCACGCATACAATGGTTGCAATGACTGAAGTCATGTTCATTTACTGTGTTGGCTGCAGGAGAGTTTCACTGTGGATTTGAAGATGGCAACATATGTCTATTCACTCAAGATGATACGGATAATTTTGACTGGACGAAACAAAGCACTGCCACCAGAGACACAAAATATACCCCAAACACTGGACCCAACGCAGACCGAAGTGGCTCCAAAGAAGGTAAAACGTAGCTTAAATGTCTGCAGTTAACAGAGCCCCAGCTAATGCAAATCTACATAGCTCCACTGAGGAGCTACCCAACATGTTGAGGCTGAAAGCCTTGTCTTTTCTTAATGACACCCAGCAGTATTTAGGATGAAAATACTGACCTGTGTTAATTCTGTAGGGACTCCGTAACATTTAATAGAGATGATCCCAAAGCAAAATCTTGCATCTGAACATTTACATACAGAGGTCAGATCTGTATCTAAAACCAAACTTTGTGGCTCCTGACCAGTTCTGTTTGTTACCGTTTCTAATGCCATTTTAAAGATGATCAGTTTCAGACAGTAGGTTCTGTAGTGATGTATATTTCAAACTTCCTACAACATTCTGTAGCTTTTAGTCATTTAAATTCTTACTAGCAGATTGTGAGAGCTAAAAGTTTCATTGTCCTGTCTTTATTTTGTATCCTGCTAAAGGGCGTGATTTGAAATCCGCCATCCCTGTTAACTAAAGCGCTGGATTCTGCTTTCTGTATGTATTCGAATGGTGACTTTCAGACTTACAGTGCAGGACTGCGATCGCTCAGACTACTTCATACTCCACACCCCACCTGCACTGCCAAACACAGTAATGCTTGCGTTGACTGTGCTTGGTTACAGTTATTGAGCAAGTCATTATCGTATCTATAATGCTGACATAGACTAGAATCAGGATCATTGAATAATGTGTTCTTTCATTGAGGATGGGCTTTTGAACTGTGATTGGTAGGGCTATCGAAAAGGCTCCTTGAAGTGATGCCATGAAGAAATTTTTCATTATTTTAAAAATAATTCTTCTTTCACTATTCATATAAACACTTTGCCACCTTGAGACTGAGATCTGGAACCTAAACAAATAATTTCCCCCTTTCTTGTGTATACGCACTGGTTTATTGCTTTACTGTTGCTTGTGAGTACTGAAGTACTAGCAGAGATTTTTACCGTTAATAGAAAAAAATCTCATTGAAGCATTTGTTTGTGGAAGCACATGGGATTTATGCAGGTCAAGTGCAGCAAACAAGGCCCAGCGGTGTCAGATGAATGTGAAAAATTGTTCAAGGTTCGTAACAGCTCTGGTGCTGAGAATCCTTACTCTGAGAGAGTGTGTGTGTTTAAAGACTGAACTTAACAATTTCTGTTCTGGCCTTCTTCTAGGTTTCTACATGTACATTGAAACGTCACGCCCGAGGCTGGAAGGAGAAAAGGCCAGACTTCTGAGTCCTGTTTTCAGTGTAGCCCCTAAAAACCCGTATGGAGTCACCAACACAGCATATTGTTTTAGTTTCTACTATCACATGTACGGACAGCACATAGGTGAGAGGAACCCAACGATCTTGTCATTTAAATTACAGGAGAAACTATGGTTTATTAAAGGAAAAATAACACACACATCTTACCGAGAAAGGAAAGGTCAGCAGCATCTAACTGGTAACCCCTTTGTACAGCACCTAACACCATGGGGTTCTGCTCCGTGACTGGGGCTGCCAGGTGCTATGGTAATACAGTTTATAATAAGACATGCCAATTAGCACCTTGTTCAGCACAGCCCAGGCTTGGGGGCAGTAGAGAACCACTCCCTTCAAAGCATGGGGCAGCAACAGGAAACCCTTTTAAGTGCATGTGAATGTGGCTTTGAGAAAGGGAATTTTCAAGTATGGCAGAGAGAAAGGGCTGTAAGCACTTTGCTGGTACTACACCAGTATTTTGAGTCCCCTGCCGTGGGGAGGCGAGGGTTGGGGTCAGTTGATTAGCAGCTATAACTCTCTTCTGATGGCTGTTGCGACATCCCAGGATGGATTTCTGCAGGCTAGTCCTGGCCCTAGATGAAAAAGCAAAAGAAACAGCCCGAAGTAGGGTTTTTGTTTTTTAATGCCGTACATGCCATATCTGAAGGACGCTGGTGTATCTCAGTGATATATATTTATGTATTAAGAAGGCAGGTCTCTCTAGATCCCAGAAAACCGCATATAAGTGAACACAGCATCAGAATGTGTCTGAATGGATTTCCGGCATCAAGCTGATTTCAAGTTATTGTTGCCAAAATTACATTTTTCGGGGCAACCCCCTCCCTCAGATGCATGTTAGTGGCTCCTTTTGGACTCTCCTGCCTACCTCCAGGTAGGATTTAGCCCTTAACTAAAGCAGAGGAGTTGAAGGAGTTTTGTTAGTTGCCACTGCATGACTAACCACTTCGAGGCAGCCCCAAGGCAGGTCTTCGTCGGAGCTTTCTTCATAATGGCAAGAGATGCTGAGGCCGCGTCGGGTTTAGTGAGTATCAAAGAAACTTAAAATCCCATGGAAACTGCTGATGGTATTGGGCAGTAAAGGATACAGTGAGGCGTGTAAGTAGCCAGCATTTTCTAAGGTAATGGTAGAGTTGAGTAAGGTGTCAGCTTGACATCCCTTTGGACTTCTGTCCAAAGCATCATCACATCATTGGTCTTTCCGGTGCTGCTCAGCCTAGCGTAGGGGCCATGTATCAGGGGAAGTTTCCATGTCTGCTCAATCCTTGGCTTCTCTGCTGAGACTTAACAGGAGTTTAGTGTGTGCTCATTGTGACAGGGCCAAATCCTGCCCTCAGCCCAGCTGCCCAACCAGATGGCAGGGGATTCCGAGGACAACAGTTGATGGTGGTTGTAAGACGGGTAGGTTTGGTTTGGCCATTTTGAAAAACGGGTGAGTTTAGTGCTCCTCAGGATGCGAGAGAAATAATAGCACTGCTTTGAGAAAGCTCTGCCACAGCATCTCAGTCCTGAGGAGCTGTCCGTCTGCTTGTCGGGGCTTGGGTGCCTCTGGAGCGCAGCCTGCCAATCACGCTACTATTGGTATAATGGCCAAGAGGGAAAAGGGAGCATACGTGGAGAAATGAGGACTGGGTATGAGATTACCAAATTCATTATAATGTTAGGCTAAAGCCTAACTCCCAAGAGAAAAGCAGGCATGGAATTCCCTGTCCTATCACAATTAGGTTTGGAACTAGGGTGTATGTTTCTAATCTTACTCCCAAATATACGTTGCTTTAAACTGCGAATCATATGAGAAGTTCCTGTCAGATCATACAGAATTAACCCTGAGAATGCTCACATCCTCCTGACTGCCAGTCCAACGAGGGCGCGTCTACTTTGCATGTCCACCTTTTCGAGGGGTTAACGTTGATTATCCCTGGCAATACAGACAGGAGACCGTTTGTGTCTGTTGTCTCTGCGAATGGCTGCTCATGTGGGCTCCCTCCCGTGAGGTGCTGAGCTCCTGTAACTCCAGCTCCTGTTCAATGGGAGTGTAACGTGATCGGCACTTGGCAGGTTTGGGCCACAATAATATTTTCATACGTTTGTAACTGGAACAATGAAGTGGCACACACTCTCTAAGCAGTGCCAGGGCTAAAGTGCCACAGGTTTTCACAAGTGGTGCAGTCGGTCTGTGTCCTACATCACCTTATTTCCAATCTACTTGATCGACGGCAGCCTCTCAGTGTAGTCCCGTGTTGTTGGGGGAACAAGGAATAAAGCAAAGAGGCACCAGGATCAGTCTGTATTTATTGAAAGACTGGCAAACCAAAATAAAAACAACAGTGTACCAGAATATTGCCTGACAGTCACTATTTCAGTAAGATAGGGTCCAATGGATGCCACCGAAAAGCTAATACAGTCGTTAAAGCTTCTCCTCACCTTCAACAAGTTAGCTCAAGAGTTCCCATGCTATAAAACCATCCGAAACATGAACTCCTCTGATTTATTTTTATGCAAAAATGTAACATGTCTCCATTGCAATTTGTTTTATCTGCTCAAGGGTCGCTTGGCTGCTCATTTTCCTGTAGGTCAGAATTGTTCTCAGTTTAAAAGAAATGTTCACCAGGGGTCAATTTTTCAAAACGAGTCTTACATGCAGTACTTGTGGTCTTCTGCAAGTATGCACAGCCATGACTGGCAGCAAGTTATAAATTTCAAGAATAGGTGTTTACTGCAGGTTGAATCCATCGAATTTGCAAATGCATTTGGGGCTGACACAGGTAGGTGTGTGTAAATAAACTCAAGAAGCTGCCAGCTTGATCGAGAAGGCCTGCACATAGCTGGTGAAGTAATGCCTGTTCTTTTAAGCAAGAATGCTCAAAGATGTAGTCCTCTTGTCATTAGTTTGAACTACATGACAGAGTTGGGTGGTGGTATGAATGATCTTTCATTTAGCATCCTGTATGGCCTAAATAATTGAGTCTTGTAATCATAGAATATCAGGGAGGGAAGGGACCTCATCTAGTCAACCCCCCTGCTCAAAGTGGGACCACTCCCCAGACAGATTTTTATCCCAGTTCCCTAAATGGCCCCCTCAAGGATTGAGCTCACAACCATGTGTTTAGCAGGCCAATGCTCAAACCACTGAGCTATCCCTCCCCCCAGATCAGTCTGTAGTACCCACCCAGCTGTATGTCACAATCTGTATCTCCCAGCACTAGTGGATAATACATTGAAACAACATTGGTGCATTGCTTGCTATTGGCGTTATTTTGGATCTTCATGAAAATTAAAATTATATGTAATAGTTTTCTTTAAACTAGCATAAATTTAAGTTCATGCTGTGACTAGTCATAGGTGGGCTGGCTTTTCTCTAATGTATCTCCAGTAGTTGTTTGGAAAGCACCCAAGCCTTTAGGGTACCACACTCTCTTCCTGCAGTTCTGCTCAACCTTGTACTAAACAATCCATGTCTCCCTTAACTGCTCCCATACCTGCAGTCCCTGGCAACTTATCTCACTCCTCTAACTGGTTGCTCCATTTCCCTGCCCATAAGAAAACCTCACTTAGACCCTCCTTCCTCTCCCGGTTATCACTTTAACTTCCTGCTTCCCTTCATCTCTAACATCCTGGAACATGCACCTACTGTCCTCTTCATCCTCTACAATCTGGCATGTGCCCTGAACCTGCCCACACAAAACTCACTGCACGTTGCTGTCTTTGCCTGCTCTACGGGTCTCCACTCCATAGTCATTCTTCACTACTGCTTTTAACACTCTAAGCCATTCTTGTCTGCTCAAGACCGTCTCTTCCCTGGGAGCCCATAACTCTGAACTCTTCCTTGTTGACTAATGTGTCAGCATTACCTTTGGTGGGTCTTCCTCCTCCTGGCTCCCCTTCCCTTTGTTCTTCAGGGTATCTCCTCACCACCCTTCTTTCCAACTACTGCACTCATCCAGTTCCCTCCCCCCACCTTCCCTAGCCCTTTGATTCTTTTCTTCCCACCCATCCACCCGGGCTATGAAGCCTACCAGCTTCCCATCCCAACTCTCTTTAAGCTACCATACTCCTAGCCAGGCTGAAATCTCTAATGATAGCTGTTCTTTCTGCCTAGCCTTGGAGGCTTCCTCATTTCAAATCTTGCACCCAGGACCAGTGAAGAAGCAAGCAGGAAAAGCGGAGAATTATTTTAGCTGAACTGGCATGAATCTTACAAGAGCTTCCCATTCAGTTTGGAGCTGGTTCTTATTTCACAAGAGCCAGGCGACCCTTCCCCCAATGCTGAGCCCTGGTTGGCTCATCTCACAGATGGTGAACATGTGTGAAACCTGCGTGACTGCTGGCCCAAACTTCCCACGCAGCTTCAGAAACAGCTACAGTGCATGCCACCCCCTCGTTCTGGATGTTTGTGGGCCCTTCTAGCTGAGTTGCCCTGCCCACTGAGTGTTTGAAGAGAGACAGGGTGTCCACCTAAAGTCCATGTCTCCTCCCCACTGCTTGTCTCTCTTCCTTTAGATTGAAAAATCAAATGCTACAGTGTAAAAAAAAATAAACTGTTCAGGCACTAAGGCACATTTCACCCAGTTTGAAGGTAAGGTGTGGGCCTGATTCTTGGTGTGCCTGTGTAACCATCAGCTGCAGGCACATTTCCTGCTGCTTTTTACATATGCGCATTTCATTCCGTTGTGGTTTTTTTTTTAATCTAACCTTGTGTTTTTCAAGGCGGTGAGTTGTACTAGGTACCAGAACTTTGTGTGACTTTGAGCTGTGTCATTGTGCAGGTGTCTCTCATAGCAGAGGTCTATTTGTAAACGTAACTTGTACTTTGCATTCCCAGGGTGCTGGAGAAATTACATAATTAATGTTCCAGGGGACGTATTTTACTCAAGGTTTTGCTGTTCTTTGCATCCCTAGAGAATTGTGGCTTTTGAGAGCTTTGACGCTGTGAACTTTTTCAAATCAAGGCAAAAACGATTTTTTTTTAAAGGCTGGTATATAAAGGACACCTCCAGCCTCCAGGCAGCAGGAGAAAGCTGTGTCTGATGGGAAGCGCATGAGAAACATGCACCGAGTCTGTGAACTTTGTGACTTCTTAAATCCTGCCAAATTCTATGTGACACTTATGATTTTGTCACTTGCAACGGCAGGAAAAAAACATGTCACGTTCCCCATCAAAGACAGAATGAATAAAGAATACCTAAGGGAGACGTATGGGTGTGATGGCACCCTGGGGTACAACCTGAATCTGTGGGACCTCTGTGGTCCCTTAACTCTTCAGCCTGGGCTCTCTCACACAATGCTATGCCAGTGACAAGCAGCAAAATCCCTCCAGACGCTGCGATCATCAGCATGTGGAGCCCCACCCCCAGCAAAATTCCAGGAATGCTCCTTGAGCCACCCGTGAATCATACAGAGAGAGGCACCAGCCAATCATCCCAGCCTTGCACCCCAGAAATATACCCTCTTGCACTGCTCAAGTCTCCCTTGGACAGGGCAAAGCTTGTTAATAAGTTTGCCACTTCAAAGGAATGTAGACGTGCACCAGGCTTTGTAATCCGAGCTGAGCTTCCCCAAGCACTGTAACCAAACACCCACTGTTTTAGGTAAAATATCAAACAGATTTATTAACTACAGAAAGAGAGATTTTAAGTGATTATAAGTAGCAGACATGGAGATCAAAGTTGGTTATCTAAGAAATAAAAATAGAAATGCAGCCTAAATTCTATCTTAAACAGACTAAGCAAGATTGGAATCAAGCAGTCTCTCACCTAACAGATGTTACAGGCAGCTCACAGTTCTTCAATACACAGACTGGGACCAATCTCCCTAGTTCAAAGTTGTTGTCTTCCAGAGGATCTTCCAGGAGTTGGGATGGGGCCGGGGGAGGAAAGGCCAAGTGATGATTGCACAGTCCCTCTTTTATACTTTCATCCATCTGCTAGCAAGATCCTTGCCGTGACGTGGGGATCATGCAGTCCCCGTTAGTCAGACAGTCCCCATCTAGGTACATGCCCTCTCCAAGCTATCTCTCAGAGAGTGGATTCTTCTTGATGGGCCATTGTCTGGCCAGTCATAGCTGCTCCTTTGTCCTTACTGAAAAGCTGGCTGTGGCGTCTCCCAACCTCACAACATACTTCAGTAGCACATATCGCAAAACTTCATAACTTCACGTACAATGACAGCACAGACAATCCAATGGGATATTAAGGTTCAACAGATCAAGACTTTTTAAATACCTTACAAGCCAGGCATTGTACAAAACATATAATTATATGACAGTGGTGAATAAGGGGGTTCCAGGGTGCTACTTTGAGGTACAGTGTGTCACAATGGGAACGGGGCAAATGCCTAAGGGAGGGGCTGCAAAGCATCAAGACAGACTGTTACCTGTAGCAAAGAGTGTCTGCATTGGAATCTGCACACACCTGAACACTATTTACAAAGAAACTATCTGTGCAAAAGAACCAAACTGACTAATGTTGTTACTGGGTGTTTTTGCAGGAAGCTTGAATGTTTATCTGCGGTTAAAGGGACAGACCACAATAGAAAATCCAGTATGGTCTTCAAGTGGGAATAAGGGACAGCACTGGAACCAGGCCCGGGTTAATATACACCCCACCACTTCATTTCAGGTAAGGCCGAGGAGAGTAAAGCTGTCTGGTGCATACACTGGAAATAGAGCGTTCTCTTTGACACTGATGGGGGAATCAAGCAAGTGGTCTGTTTACACTTCTGCTTTTTTTTGACACAGCATTTCACAGCTTCATTTCAGCTCTGAAAGCTGCTTTCTGGACAGATAATTGCTTTCCCTCTTGTAAATAGGTGCAGATCACAGAGATTAACAATGCATATTTAATGTCAGAATGCCAACCCCTCCCTGGAATAGTAACCTGTTTTCAGCTGGGGATGGTGCTGTCAATTTATGTAAAACATGTTTTTTTTAGCTGAGCAACTTGAATAGAAAGTTTGCTTCATGTGTAATTTGTCTGGGGACCAAGGAGCAATACACAATCAAATCCCTAGAAATTTATGCTTTCGCCACAAAAAGAGAAATTATCTCTGAATCTCTGGTAACAATTAGGTGACAAAGAAGCAGCATTCCCTGTAGAAAATTCCCGACTTTGCAAAGATACACACAGCATTCATTAGAATTGCACAGCTTGCTGCAGTTTGTCACAAACTTTGTGCTTGATTTGATTATGAGATGTGTACAGATTTCTGCAAAAAATGGGCCCAACTCTGCTATCCATACTCACGAGGATGAATGGGCCCAGTGAACTCAGTATAGCTGCTTGAGTGAGAAACTCCTCTCCAGCATAAAAGTTGCACAAATGAACCTTATATCTTTAAAGCTATCTTACTCGCCAAGGATGATTATGATTCTGGGCTCCAAAACGTATGCACCTCCAAGTCTGCTAACCTGAAAACATGGATTGGCAATTACTCCTGATCCTGACCCTGAATTTATCATTGCCAAAGTAAGGGGCAGAGATAGAAGGAAAGTTATTTGGTGCCCATGTTCCTAGAGGCTGTTCCAAGTATATAAAAGGCAGCATGGAAGAGGATGGGAAGAAAACAATGAGAGAAGGATGACATGGAGGAGGTGGTAAACCAGAAAATGTGAACGGAGCAAAGACTGTGGGGAGGGGAAGGCAGATGAGTGGCCCAGCAGCCCCCATGGGGGGGGATGGGGCCAAACCTGAGCAACTTTGCCACCCTGGAGGTCACATGCACGGAGCAGGGAACCAAGGCCAGCCCTGCTAGACCAGAGCTAGCACTGCAGGGTGAGTGCAGGGTAGGCACTGTGAGCCCTCTCCCCAAGGGGAGGATCTGCCCCCCGTCCCAGCCCCCCAACCTATTTACTGGGTTGCCACAGGCTGTCAATATTTACAAATGGGTCCTGAGCCCCAGAAGGTTGAGAACCACTGCTGTAGCCCCTGATTCAGCAGTCTGTCCCTGTTCAGCAGAGCACCTAGTTACGCACTTCAGAGTTTTGCTAAAAAAGGATGAACTTGAGCACATGCTGCTAGGGAGAACTGGTTGAAATTTTTGAATGAAAACATTTTTTTAATGGAAACATGGGGTTTGGCACTCAGAAAATTGTCATTTCGTTTTAATGTTCAGGTTTTTTTCAGCAAAAATAAAAAGAGAAAAATGTGTTTGGTTTTTATTTTTGTGTTTATCATCTCTGTTTTTTTTTAATCTACTTTTCTTTTCCAGTGGAAAAATAAAAAAGAAAGAGAAAGGAAGGGGAGGAAAGCAGATCCAAAAAATAGAAAATCGGGGGGGGGGGGGGTGGAAGAGTTAGAAACATTTTCTATAAAAAAAAAATGTGAAAATTTTTGAATAAATGAAGAATTGCTTTTTTAATAAAACCTCTGAAATGCAAGTGCCTTCAAAATTGTTTTTTGAACTTTAGTTTTCATTTTTCACTAGCCAGATTTAAATATTTTGCTGACTGAGGTGAAGGACTATTTGATTTTTTCACGGATGTTTTTTGATCTATTAATCTTCCCTGTCACATGGTATGTAACTCTGCAGTCAGTATGCCTAGCTCCCATTGTCACAATGTTCATTTCTGGCATGTTAGTAGAAACTGACCCTGAACTTGCTTTCCAGGTGCATTTTACATTACAATGTTTTAAAGTGAGCGTCTCAAAAATCACATGACTCCAGGGGCTGGCGCTTTAAGAAGTATTCCAAACAACAAAAAGAGTTGTCGATATTGGTTCCTCCTGTTCATAATGATTTATCTACGTTTTTATAAAGTTACTTTTCATTGTGATATCTGCACAGTGATTAAAAGAGCATCTCATTGCTGCATTCCCCAAAAAGAGAAGCCATTGGACCCAGTCTTGATAGCAGCACACCTCACCTTCCTTCTATTTCTTTCAAAGCAGGAAGATATTCTCTGCCTGCCTATCCCACTGTGCTACTAACTTCTAATTACCCCCTCACCTTTCAGCATTCTTATGCCAAAATGTGGACAGAGGGGCATCACAGAAATATTTACTACTCATTTAAGCAAGATCTGTAGCCAGTCAGTTCACAAGCTTTGTGGTTGTTTTATAGTTAAATTTAAGGGGAGTGAACTGAAACGAATCTTTGTCTGCAGTAAACGGTATCCTCTGACACAGAAATTAAAACTTGTTAATGGGTTAATTTATTCCTAGATTTCTTTTACATTTTCCCAATCCACATTTCCAATACCGAAGCCTTGCTGGTGAAGAGATTATGAAGGGATTATGAATGCTTAGAACCAGTCTTTATGTAATGCTTATTCTGTCTGTTAAATATCGGAAGAAGAGCTCTGTGTGGCTTGAAAGCTTGTCTCTCTCACCAACAGAACTTGGTCTAAGAAAAGGTATTACCTCACCCACCGTGTCTCTCAAATAACCACATAATGTATGCAATGGTAAGTAAAATGAAAATAGAGCATATAAAAATGAAACACTACCTGCTGTCTGCATCATAACAGCTCTCAAAGCGCATTTCAGTAGGGACACTGTGACCAACATTAGCTGTAACTTCCTTGAAGTCTTTTTAC
Organism: Emys orbicularis; assembly: GCF_028017835.1. Classification (NCBI taxonomy): domain Eukaryota; kingdom Metazoa; phylum Chordata; order Testudines; family Emydidae; genus Emys; species Emys orbicularis. The sequence goes on along the minus strand of NC_088686.1, from coordinate 4,954,245 downwards.
TGCTGCTTTCGAGCTCTTGGCTGCAATACGTTGCATAGTTTGGCGCACACAAAGAGCTGTTTCCAAAATGGTTCTTTTAGCTGGAAGAACTTCCAGCATTGAATGGGATGCGGTTAAGGACACAATCTTCCTGATCCTCAGCTGCTGTCACTAGTCGTCCCTGGATGTAAATCAACGTAGTGCCTTTAAACTGGGGATAGTCATTGAAGTCTGTGGAGCTACCAAACTACCCTGGCTGCATATCATCTTTATTGTCTATTTTTTTTTCCGGTGGCTGCTATGAAGGATGTCCAATGGCAGAACCGCCTCCGTTTCTGTATCTCCAATAGTGGATGTTCAATGGAGTTACCCATGCCTGACCAACACAATCCTTTGAATAACCTCTCATCCCACGCAAGTACCCCAAGGCCCATGTCTTCAAATGTGGGTGCCCCAAGTTAGGCCTCGAAACCCATATGTAAATTTGTAAGTATTGATTTTCAGCGAGGCCAAGCACCTGCCGTTCCCATTCATTTATAAATCCTTTCTCCCATGTTTGAAAATTAGTCTCCTTCCTTTAGGAGTTGATATATGGGCTTAGGTGCCTAATTTTCGGCAACCACGTTTTACTCCTGGGGGCATTCTTCACCAAAAAATTAAAAATTCTGCACATAATACGTTAAAATTCTGCAAAATTCTGCAAATTATAGTGTCAAAATAACACTACATAATCACGCCGGTTTCAGTTATTTTGGTAATTATTTCAAAATACCTGTCAGCAAGTCTGTCTGTAACAATACAGGCACACAAATTCCCCCGGAAGCAGAAAGTTAAGGAAACCCCTATGACAACCCAGTTCCTGTGTCTCTGCCCCCTTCCCCTCCCCAGAGCCCAGCTGCAGGGCCCCCCTTACTCAGATACCCGAACCCCCTCACCCCCCAGAGCCCAGCCATGCCCCACCCAGCCCAGACAACCACCCCTTCCCCCCTCATTGAGAGCCAGGGCCTACCTTCCCTTAGACAGATTTGTGACTTTCTCAAGTCTGGTCTGGGCAATTGAAGGGATTCCTCAGAACACAATAAGGAATTGTCTTCAGCTCTTGGGGCACATGGCAGCTTGTACCATTGTGACTGATCATGCAAGGCTACACCTCTGCTTTTCCAGGATTGGCTCAATATGACCTATTCGCCAGTCGGTGACACCTTGGACAACAGGTGATGTTTCCTCCACAAGGAAGGAATTCCCTAAACTGGTGGAAAGACCAGCCCAACATCTGCACAGGCCTTTTTGTCATCTGGCTCCATCAGTAACTTTAACAACAGACATGTCACTGTTGGGATGGGGATCTCATCTCAGTGCCCTCATGACTCAAGCAGGCGATTAGCTCGTGAAACCAGTCTCCACATAAATCCCTTGGAGCTCAGGGCTGTCAGGAATGCCTGCCTTCATTTCCTACCTCTCGTCGAGGGAAAATTAATCAGGGTCATGACTGACAGTGTATCCTGCATGTAGTATATCAACAAGCAGGAAGGAGCAAGATGTCCCTCCGTGGGTGCTGAAGCTATGGAACGATGGAACTGGTGTATAGCTCATCAGATCCAAATTTCAGCAATCTACCTCCCAGATATTCAGAACACCGCAGTCAATGTCCTCAGCAGACATTTCTTACAGGACTATGAATGGGAGCTAAATGCTGAGGTTTGCCACAGCATATTCCAAAGGTGGGCATTGCCAGAGGTAGATCTCTTTGCCACCTCCAGGAACAAAAAGCACCCTCTTTTGTGCTCAGGAAGGGGTATGCACCACCATTCTTTGGGAGATGACTTTCTTCTATCTTGGAGGAAGGGTCTGCACTGTGCATTTCCTTCAACACCACTGATACTAAAGGTGATGAACAAAATCAGTCAGGACAGTGCCAGAGTTTTCCTTATAGAGCTGACCTGGCCAAGACAAGCTTGGTACACTTACCTGCTTCACCTGTGTGTCCAACTGTCGCTTAAGCTCCCAAACCTCATCTCCTCTTGCAGGATGTGGGTCATGTGCCACAGCCCAGCCTAATGTTTCTTCACTTCAGGGTATGGTTCTTCATTGGTTTCCAGGGTGAGAATTCTCCTGCTCTGCAGAAGTGCAATAGATGTTATGGAACACTAGGAGGTCAACCCATATTAGTTACCTGCAGAAATGTAAGAGATTCTTCCATTGGTGTTCTTGCCGCTGCCTCCTGCCTAAATCTGTGACACTTCTAGTCATCCTGGATTATCTAGGTGTTGGATCTGAAGAAATCAGAGTTATCACTTAGTCTGATTAAGGTCCATTTGGCTGCAATATCAGCCTTTCATTCTCTGGTAGAATAATTTATCCATATTTGCTCACCCAGTATCATCTAGGCTTATTAAAGATTTCAGGAATCTCTACCCCCAGATTAGAGACCCTACTCCAACCTCAGACCTCAACCTGGTACTCAAATACCTGATGAGGCCTCCATTCGAACCAATGGCAACCTTTTTAATAGCCATCATATTGGCCTGTAGGTTTGGGGAGATTGATGGCAGATCCCCCCCCTTTACAGTTTTCTTCAAGGACAAAAGGTCTTTACATCAAAACCCTGAATTCTTACCTAAAGTTTTATTGGAGTTCCATCTTAACCATTCCATTCATCTACCAGTGTTTCTTCCGAAGCCACATAGATCTCTGCAGGAGTCCTGTTTTCATATATTGAATGTAAAAAGGGCTTCGGCTTCCTACTTAGATAGGACCAAGCATTTTCAAAAGTCACCCGGGCTGTTCATCTCTTTCGCGGATAGATCCAAGGGGTCCATGATCTCTGCTTAGAGACCATTGAGATGGCTATCTGGAGGTATTATCATTTGATATGGTGCTCTTCCTCCCCAGCAAGTGATAGCACAATTGATCACATCACAAGAAACACCTACATCATTACTTAAGAACTGCTACCTGGGCCTCATACGCTTTCAAAATATTACACTTTAGTCCATGCCAATCTGATGCAGCATTTGGTACTTCAGTACTGTCTTCAGTTCTAGACTCAGTTCCGAAGCACCCTCCTCCCTCTGGGGGTATTGCTCAGAAGTCACCTGAAGTGGAGCACCCATGGGGGGGACCACTCAAAAAAGAAGAAGAGGAAGTTATTCACCTTGTGCAGTACTTGGGGTTCTTCAAGGTGTGTCCCCCTATGGTGCTCCACCACCCGCCCTCCTTCCCCTCTGCTTCAGACTGTTCTCTACGGGATATGAAAGAGGTGGAGAAGGAATTGAAGGTGATTTGCCCAAGCATGCCTATATAGTCCTGGTGTCTGGCATGAGGCAGCAGAGGGAATATGCGCAGGCCAAACTGCTAATGGAAACTCTCCAATCAAGGGCTCGAGAGGCACATGCGCACCTGAAGTGGAGCACCCATAGGGACTCATATCTCAAAAAACAGCAGTTACTGTGTTCATGTCTGTCGTAGAGTTTTATATTGCCACCCACCACCGTATGTGAATGCCTTTCATGTAATATCCATTCCTGGTGGGTTTCATTGTTCTCTCTTTTTAGATTAAAACTCTGTGAAGAGTCTTTTTGTTTGTTCATGAGTTAGCTCGTTTTGTTGGTTGATTTGTTTTTTACAGGGTTTTTTTATTTGTTATATGAAAAAAACCAGACCCAGGAAGACAAGTACAAGACATGTCGTATTTATGTCTGTGCAGAATGTTTCCATCTCAACTTTTTTCAAGGGAAACATTTTCCACTAAATGTAAATTTTCACAGAAAGTGCTTGCTTTTCTTGAAAATGTTTAGTTGGAAAACCTAAACAGTGAACATTTTCAGTTTTTGACACCCTCCCCCTTCCCCCCCCCAAAAAAATTGCAATGTACAAAGTTTAAATGCTCAGTTAGTGGTTGCATCTGTTTTAATGTGACTTTGTTTTGCACCTGGGCAACCTGTGTCAACTAGCATTAACGGCTTTTGCAGTATTGTAGCCATGTTGGTCCCAGTACATTAGAGAGACAAGGTGGGTGAGGTGATATCTTGTATTGGACCAACTTCAGTTGGTGAGGGAGGCAAGCATTTTAGCTTACACAGAGCTCTTCTTTAGGTGACTTGAGGTGCTCTGTATAGTTCCAAAGCTTGTTTCTCTTGTCTTTCACACAACACACAGTCAACCTGTGGAACTCCTTGCCAGATGATGTTGTGAAGTCCAAGACTATAACAGGGTTCAAAAAAGAGCTAGATAAATTCATGGACGATAGGTCCATCAATGGCTATTAGCTAGGATGGGCAAGGATGGTGTCCCTAGCCTCTGTTTGCCAGAAGCTGGGAATGGGTGGCAGGGGATGGATCACTTGATGATTCCCTGTTCTGTTCATTCCCTCTGGGGCACCTGGCATTGGCCACTGTCAGAAGACAGGAGACTGGGCTACATGAACCTTTGGTCTGACCCAGTTTGGCCATTCTTATGTTCTCACCAACAGGAGTTAGTCCAATAAAAGATATTACCTCACCCATCTTATCTCCCTAGTTTACTGCTTTGGAAGTTATCCAAAGCCAGGCAAGATTTCATCCTTCCAACATCTAATTAGGCTCATAAACCTCTGTTGTGATTTAGTCCAGAAAAATGAGCATGATTCATTTAATTCTTCAGAAACAAATGGATATTTTACACTAAAGGATGGATCTGTCAATAAATAAACAAATAGTATGCGCATGCACACAAATAATATGAATTGTAGTGCCTGGAACAGACTGACAGACTGTGAAAGATGGACAGGCTGCTCTGGGGAATTAAATGCTTCGTTTCACCACAGAACAGGTACAGCACAGGTGTTGCCCAAGGCAAGCGGTTAAGCTGCATGTCATATGCCTCAGCTAGAATGGATGGGCCATCTCTAGGGTTATGGATGTGGCTTAGTTTTCCTTCCCATCAGTCCATGTCCTCTCTACTTAGCCCCCGACAAGGATGCCAGACAAGGTCAGGGTCCCATTATGCTGGGCTGCACCATCACAAGTTTAGACTTGAAATTAGACGAAGGTTTCTAACCTCAGAGGAGTGAAGTTCTGGAATAACCTTCCAAGGGGAGCAGTGGAGGCAAAAGACATATCTGGCTTCAAGACTAAGTTTGATAAGTTTATGGAGGGGGTGGTATGATGGGATAGCCTAATTTTGGCAATTAATTGGTGTTTGACTATTCACAGTAAATATGCCCAATGGCCTGTGATGGGACACTGTGTAGGGTGGGATCTGAGTTACTACAGAGAATTCTTTCCTGGGTGTCTGGCTGGTGAGTCTTGCCCACATGCTCAGGGTTTAGCTGATCGCCATATTTGGGGTCTGGAAGAAATTTTCCTCCAGGGCAGATTGGCAGAGGCCCTGGAGGGTTTTCACCTTCCTCTGCAGCGTGGGGCACGGGTCACTTGCTGGAGGATTCTCTGCATCTTGAAGTCTTTAAACCAAGATTTGAGGACTTCAATGGCTCAGACATAGGTCAGGGGTTTGTTACAGGAGTGGGTGGGTGAGATTCTGTGGCCTGTGTTATGCAGGAGGTCAGACTAGAAGATCATAATGGTCCCTTCTGACCTAAAAGTCTATGAGTCTATGAGAGTCTATATGAGATGATCCCTTTTTTCATTATTTTGACTTTCGGCTACTAGAAACAGGCTGAGAACATCATCATCTTAGACCCAAATGAAATGTTGGCAATAAACTTCAAAGCTGGCTACAACTGTTACTTGGGCTTTGGGAATAAAAGAAGGCTCCAAGAAGACTTAGGGCTTGTCTACACTGGCACTTTACAGCGCTGCAACTTTCTCACTCAGGGGTGTGAAAAAACACCCCCCCCTCCCCCGAGCGCAGCAAGTTTCAGCGCCGTAAAGCGCCAATGTAAACAGTGCACCAGCGCTGGGAGCTACGCCCCTCGTGGAGGTGGGGGTTTTTAGAGCGCAGGGAGAGCTCTCTCCCAGCACTCTGTCGCGACTACACAAGCCACATTAAAGCACTGCCATAGCCGGCACTTTAACATTGCCAGTGCAGACTAGCCCTAAGGATAAAAGAGGAGCCCCACTGCAGCATTTCTTCCAATTAAGGATGGTCTGAACATCCACATTTAGATCCAGGTTGAAATCTTTGCCAAGTTTGGGGGCGTTCGGACTTGGGATTTTGATTGGGCTGGTTTCTACTTCTATTCAGGAGTCTCTCCAGGGAAGTACGCCCAGCCTGGCATCTATTGGAAAAAGCAACTAAAAGCTAAATTCCCTTTGAGACTCCCTGGATCGATGGGACAATATAAAGAATAGTTTCCATTTTACTTGTCAAGAGAGTAAAGTGGCCTTCAGTATATTTGTAAGCCCTGCTATTCTTCTGCTAAATGCAGCATTTCTAACAACAGCTGTGTAAAATTACATGGACACAGATAATAGCTTTTGCTAGAGACTGGTAGGGGATTGTGATCATCTGGCACATCCTGCAAGTAACTATGAGCTACACACTAGACTGTGCTTCATGCATTGCCAATACTCTTCTGCGATGATTTGTTTTGAGCCAGTGGCCAGCCTGGCTAATAGGGAACCATCTTTGAAACCTATGCAGCTTCTTGCCAAAAGCAGATTTTAATTCAATGCAACCTATTGTATGTTTGTTTAGAGAGTTCTTGGTGTCTTGAAGCAGTGCTTGTCCTAACCAGGAGAGATTTGATTTTAAATCCGGTTGATAGGTTCTGTACAGTCTGCCAAGAGAGGGAGAAAAGAGGAGAAAGATATTTTCCTTTCAAGCGGAATACTTTCTAGTATCAGTGTTAGAGTGGGGAAAATGTGATGAGAGGGTAATTACTGGAAACACTGTTTTCAGACAGTGGGCTAAAAATGGAAAACCTTGCTGTTTTCCCAATTACTGCTCCTGGTTACACTAATGCCTGCCTTGTTACAGTAATTAACCTACAATATCACACTTCAGTAAAATAACGATGGAGTCATCCACTACAAATGTGCTGCTTTCAAGTTTATTTAGCATTGCATGCACAGAACTTGCCGTGTGACTGAAGGCGCACCAGTCAGCTTTCAAATACATCCCCAGCCCTGCCTGTCAATAGCCTAGAGAGCAAATTTGGCTTAATAAACGTAGGACATGTGTCTACTGCTGAGGGCATGAGTACTGCAATCAAGTCTAATAAAGAAAGTAAAATCTGCTTCTGCACAGCATAATGTCTTGTGATCTGGTATTTTGGCACATCGTAGTGCTTGAATATTATTTATACGGTTGTGCCCATCCAGGCCTGGTGCCGCGCACCTCTTGCGCGATGCAGTGCACTGTTTCACTGGGAACTGAGGACTTGCTGGACATTTGTAATGAAAGCTGCGCATTCTCATTGCATAACGCTGACTGAACTGTATTAATTAGCAAAGAAAAGATGGAACCTGTCAAAATAACTCAATCCTGTGCCCCATTAAATCACTGGTAAGACTGCTGCTGAAATCAATGGCAGCAGAATCCGGCTAAGTGTTCTCTATACATCTGTACTGTAACTAGATTATTACTAAATGTAATGTATTACTCCACATAGAATTAAACATCTACCCCCAAGAGTTAATTTCTGTATCAGTGCCACAGTGTTTCCATATGATGTTTCATGCATATGTTGTAGTCGATGAAAGTTTAAAACTTGTCATCTCTGTTAACTGAAAGCACTTCAAAAGGATAGCAGTGTGAATTCGATTCCTTGCAAAATAGGTCTTGTATAATTCCCTTCACCTCTACAGAAAGACTTTGAAGTTTGCTATTGAATAAATTTTCTCATGGTTCTACAGTACTGTAGTAATCCATCATTAATACCTGGCATTATGGCAAATATTAGTAACTACCTTGCTACAGGCCAGACAGCTGCAAACTGGGATAATTTTCCTCTCCAGCTGAAGTAATACAGATTTCTGCCTCTAACTGTCTCACAAAGTTGCTCTCTTTTTCCTCAACCACTTACTTTCCTTGGTTGGAGCTTACCATTCTCGTATTCTGAGAACACACTAGACCAAGTCTGATTTTTTTACTCAAGGTGCCCTGAAAACAAGGGGTAACATCTACACTGGAGAGGTGCTAACCATCACAAGGATGGGAATAGCCTCTCGCTATTCATCTTTGAGCTAGGATCTGCTCGTTTCCTTCGCCAAAGCAATAACAGGAAGTGCTGTTGACACCTGGTGCTTCCTGAGAGACCAGTATCCAGCCAGGCCCCTCCAGTGTATGAACCTGGGAAAAACATGACGGACATATACCCCAATAAGCAGTGGTGCTGACATAATGTCAGTCATGTCCTCCAGTGACTTGCAATGAATATTTTCTCAAGCTTGTCTCAGTGAGATTGCCAGATTCCATTTGGCTGATGGCTGAACCCCAGAGTGGGTGAATGAGTGTCCATGTGACTCTCTGGAACCTCTCAATAGGAAGGGCTAAATACAACACCAGTCTGTTCCATAGGTTCTCTGAGACTGGGGCTAATGACCACCAGGGGCAGGTTGCAAACAGGTGCCAGGGGGTTAAGACCACCCTGTCCTTTCCATATTGCTGAATAGCAAGGGGATCCCAGCTTGATCCCAACTAGATGAGATGGGTGTCGCCGTATGGAAATGGAAATGGGGGGAACCACTTGGGGAAAATGGAGAACCACTGATCTCATCTTACCCAGGAGCTTTTTTGGACTCTGTCTAATTGACGCACCCTCATGTCTTCCCCGGAACATGGTCAAGTGCAGTAATAAGTTGTAATGCCAAGAGACCTCCCACAGAAGGGCAAACTCATGTTTAAGCCTGTTGTATAGCTAGCTAACGCCTCCCTTTTTTCATGGCTCATTATGTGAAATGCCTTTACTGTCTGGGGCCAGACTACCATCATACCTTTATTTCTATAGTGCCTCCCATTGAGGGACGCAGGTGCTATGCAGCAGACGAGCAAATGTCCAGTCTTGGGATGACATGCTGTGCTGCCATTGGCTGTTGCTTATTTTTGTTTGTTTGGTTTGTGGGGGGATAGAGTTGCTCCCTGGAACTAGTCACTGGTGTTGGGCTGAGGCTCCTCGAAGACATGATAGCCCTACATGCTGTTCCAGGCCTGCTGTATACTTGTAAACAAAGCAAGTTACAGTTAACATATGCCCAGACTCTGCACTAATGATTTCTCCTTTACTGGGTTGCTGACCTGCAAGTACAACAGGTGTGTGTACATTATCGAAGGCACATAGAGAGTAATTAACTACAGCTCTTTAATACCACATTAATTTCTGTCCATGAATAGAGCTGAATATTTTCTATGTGTCATGAATTCCCTGTATTGTTAATTGTATCATATTTATTTTTTGCAGCTCATTTTTGAAGGGATCCGAGGTCCTGGCATAGAAGGTGATATTGCTATTGATGATGTATCGATTGTGGAAGGAGAGTGTATGAAAGCAGACCAGCCAGCCAACAGTAAGTGGGTCCTCCAGACAGTGTGATGAGCTGTCTAGATACTTATACCGCTCCCCATCACCGTAAATGCGAGGCATGTTCTAAACCAGACCCTGTGGTGCAGAAAGCAAAACAAAATGTTACCCAGTTAAGATGGAGATGTTTAAAAATTTTCTTGGAACCAAAATCTGGAGCCAAAATATCTCTAGTCAAATATGAAAATGCATGTTTTTTTTTAAAAATGTAATGGCACCAAGAGAAGGAAAACCAAATGGGAGTCAGGCAGGCCAGGACCATGAAATTGTACTCTGGTGTGTAGCTAGAGGGCATGTATGTATGTATATAATGGCACTGGTCTATATTAAAGGAATACTAGTTCTCCTCATATAGAGCCAGATTCTGATAGCCACCGTCCCATTGCTCCGTGCCTTACTCTATAGGTCTTTATTTGAAGTCAGTGGAACTGTTTGTGGAGTAAGGTACAACTGTACTGAAGTCAGGATATCAGAATCTGTTCCCTAGACAGTAGACATTTGGATATTAATAACGTACTTAATTTTAAAAGTGTATAGATCTCCTTTTCTTTTATAATTAATAAACATTATATATGTGTGTGTGTGTTTGTGTGTGCGTGCACATATATATTTATTTGTTTTATTATTATTATATATAAAAATCTCCATTACCCTACTGATAAATCTGACTGAATAAAGAGAGGGAAGGAGAGAGAGAGAGAGAGAGAGAGAGAGAGATGGGTGTATGGGGATGGATGGATGGATGGATGGATGGCTAGATAGATAGATAGATAGATAGATAGATAGATATTGCAGGCACACATCTATGCTAAAAGAATTTTAAGGTTGCAAAGCCAAACACTCAAAAGTTAGGAAATTCCCAAATGTAGGTTGCCTGTGAAACCTTAATTCACCCCCCCACACACAGATTACTTTGTACGTAGGTTTTATGATAAAGTCTTTAATTATATGATCACTTACTATTTTTCTCACAGGACCTCTGCCTTATTCAGTGCCCAGGATTGACCTTGGTCCCCTTATTTATCAATAAATATCATCCAGTTATCCCAACAGTGCTTGAAGCTTGGTGGAAGTGGGGAGCCTGGCCAGGGGGCGTGGCCTTGTGGGGAAGAGGCAGGGCAGGGGCGGGGCTACTGAGAGGGACCTGGTCTCTTGGAAAGCACCGGGAAAAGGCTGGCACCATCAGCAGGGGCTAGATTTTGCAGCGGGGGAGCCACTGACCTCCTTCTTCATGAAGCGCAGTCCTACCGGCGCCACTCTGCATCTGCCCAAGGCAACGCAGCCTCCTTCCCCCCAAACTATGCCCATGTTAAAAAGCAGGCAGGCATGGCCCTCGCACTTTTAAAAGTGGGGGGGGGGGCAGGGAGGTGGTGCCAGCACCCGTGAGTTATCCTGTCCCCCAGCCTCTGCATTTCCATACGGGAACTTTCAATCTGTGCAGTGTCAGTGTGCCATTTACCCTTATGTGGTAAACTCTTGATTGTCTGCTTGTTAATTCTATTTTTTTTCTCCCCCACTCTTTGTAGATTTACGAGCAGGTGCTGTTGGGACATTAGCACATATATGGCTTTTTCCAGTGATCCTCCTCATGTCTGTCTTAAGTCATCAAAGGTGACCTTATCCTGGCAGAGGCTATGAAAGATTCACCAGGCATTGGCATGAAGAAAGAGTCTTTGTAAAATGGACATTTAAAAACAAACTACCAAAGATTCCTCCACTGACTGACTCAAAACATTAAAATAAATAAATAAAAATTAAAAAAAAAAAAGCACTGGGGATAAAAGGCATCATGGGAGCGTAACTGACTCTGAACCACATATGAAAAGCGATCTGGCGTAAAAGAGACCTTCAGGTGCTTTTGTGGTCTATAAGAAATACGGCATCATCTGGTTGAACTCTGAAAAAAAGACCTATAGAAATCCTTGTCAAAGCACAAAGTCATGGCTGGTTTTGTTTCAAATGAATAGTTTGCTTGTTACCATGGAAACCTAATGGCCTGCCAAAAAAAGAGAGAGAGAGAGAGAGAAACAACACCTCACTGTAAACAGGGTATATGAAGAGCTGGCGTTTATTTTCCCTTCAAGAAGGTTTTTAGTATAGAATTAAATAAATGTAGGCCCTTTCACCTTTGGGTGTCACCTCCCCTAGAGAATAACCCTCGATCAAAGATGTTTAAGACATTTATGTTTCATTTTCTCATGGCTATGCTAGATAACTGTATGCTGTCTCCTTTTGCATGCATTACTATCCAGGGTGTGTAACCTGGGCTTACATATGACACAGGCTTATCCGAGTTTGCTTGCAGCCACTTCAACACCTTTCCTCCCCAACTAAGTCATCTGTTCAAATGAAGTGAAGAAACCAAACCACCGTCTTTTATAAATTGCCATGGAAACCAAGTGCCTTCAATGAAACAAGCCTGATTAAAAAACAAACAAACAAAATCAACACAGAAGCTTGCACTGCTAAAATGTGGTTTGTGCAAACTATTTTCTAAACAAACCACAGAGCCTAAGTGTGCAAACAGCAGGCAAGGAAACAAAGCCGCTTCTGGAGAAGGATGGACCTAAGTTGCTGCGTAAGACCCTTTCAGACGAGATGTTCCAGACAGCCATGGCCTTTCAGCTTATTATCCATTAGAAAATAGCTTCCATTGGTCCTGGAGATGGGAGCAGCACTTTTTTTTTCCAGATGATCAAGTGGGTCAACCAGAGAAAAAGGTTGTTAAGATGTACTTAGCGCAGCAGGTGGTAAAACACAAAAGGGATTTTCTTACTCTAACCCCCATTTGAAAAGAAATTGGCCCGAGCTTTAGAGAGACGAGAAGGTGTGTGTGTGCGATTGCAGTGCATACAAAATAACACAAAAAGGGGGCCGCCAACACAAAGGGGGCCTGCAAATCTGGCTTTATTCAAAACACGGATGGTATAATGCCTCTGCCCGTTAGTCAGACTCTGTGCAGATTGTGAAATATTATTTTATTATTTTAGCATAATTAAAAAAGACACTTTTACAAAAAAAAAAAAAAAAAAAAACCTGTAAAAATGATTTTGAGCTACCTGAGTACCTACCATACCTTTAACCGGCCAGTTTTCCAATGCATTGTACATTTCCCTTATACAGTGGGTTATGAAAATTTGAAAACCTTTTCCCTTAAATTATCTCAGCTTTTAACTTCATTTAAAAAAAGACTTTTGTCTAAAGATGATGATGATTATTTTATTATATGTTCAATGCCCTAGGATTAAAAAAACTGATATGCAAGTAATTGGGTTACAAATATTAAAAACAACAACGACAAAATATAACATTTGCAAATATTAATATAAAAAGCACAACAAGATGCAGTAAAACAATTACAAGGCTTGATTTTTTTTTTATTCTGTAGAAAAATGTTTGTGCATTTCAGTAATTCAACTGAAGAGACAATTTTACAGCTATGTTCAATAAAGCCTCTTTCCAGGTAAGGTATTCTAAGTGGTATGCGTGTTTGTTGCTCTATGTGACCTTATTCACGAAAAGGGCTTAACCGAGAGTCGCTTTCTTGTGTCGTAATCTGTCATTGTCTGAATCCATAATACTACATGACGTTCAGGGACAGGGATTTTTCCAAGGGCACTGCCAACTATCTATTTGTAAGTGATTTCACTTGTTTGTAATACGCTGGTCCTATGGGAGTGCCCCAGTTGGAGTCCACTTGGAAGTCAAGTGGGAGTTCTGAGCATGGATTGACTGTGAGGTTGGGGCCTTATATGCTTTTAAATAAAAGACATTTCCAGCTAGCAAGCATCAGCATTAATGAAGGATGGGAGAACAATAAGAACTTGCACTTGGTATCTTTTGAGGGTCAGAGCAGTACTAATAATGCCAAAGTAGTGACATATCACCGGAGAGGCTTTTTCTCCCCATATTTTTGGCCTGGCTAGCTTTGGAGAGAGCCTGTCTTGCAAGATTTCCAACCCTGTTTCCAGAAACATTATTTCACACCCATCTGAACCTTTTGCAGTTCCCCCATCATTAATGTTTAGGTACTATATGTCAGCTGCCATCGTGAAAGCAATACGACTCACATTTGGTCATTTTTCAGTCTGAGCACCAGCTTCAGTGGTCCTCTCATCAGAGAGGTCGCAAACACTTCCCAGGGCTGTCCCTGAAGACTGGCAGCAGAGGGACCTGAGACTGGACTGGTATCTCAGCTAGTACAAAGGGAGCTATCCAGATTCATATCAGCTGAGGATCTGGCATGTTGTTCTGGTTTATCCTTCACACTAGATTGCTGTCAATTCTTTTGCTGTTTTGTTTTATAAAATCCAGACTGTTTTGCTCTGTGTAGATTGACTGTGCTCCTTTAAAAGTAAAACATGCACCATTCCCTTTATGTTTGCTACTTTTCTTCTAATTCATGACTGCTAAAACCAGACCAAAATAAAACTGAAATCTGGAGGCCTGTTCTTCAGCACAGGGAAGCAGAAGCATCCTGGAAGCTGCTCCGTGGCTTCATACACTAAGCAGTCACGGTGTTGTGTGAAGTATCAGGGGGTAGCTGTGTTAGTCTGTATCCACACAAAAATCCACCGGACTCCTTGTTGGTGGACAGCAGCAGTCCATGACATTGGCTGTCATAAGTAGTGAGAATAATGCGGAGAGAGAATTTGGAGAGGCTCTTAAAATGCCCACTCACATTCAAATGGTTTTGATCAAGATAGTTTGCGAAAAATGAGGGTTTTTTTTCTTTTTGGGGATTGTAAACCAAAATGCAAACAGATTTGCACATGCCAGAATGAGTCTGAGTATCTTTTTTTTTTTTTCAATTTTAAAATGAATTGAATGTTTATTAAAAGTTTGGGTTTAACGGCTCCAGAGACCAAAGTCCTCTTGGTAGTTCCAGTGCAGCGTAAACACAGAGTAAGTCACCTTCCACATACTACCCTACCCCTCTGTCTTAGCTTTGACCTGCAGAGGTCAACTCTTGGGGTGAGAGGATAGTTTATTTTCCATGCTCATTTTCAATCCTTGCTTCTTCCTTGGGTGTAAAAGGGAGCACCAGTTAGTGCGGATCTTCTTGTTCATTATTTGCTCGAGAATACACTGGACTTGTATTTGACTTTCCAGTAAGCCGCTGGAAAACCATTGAGATGGCAAAGACTTTGGGTTATTGTGCAGATGCAGGATATGCCTGAAGTGGGGTCTGAGCAGTGAAAGGTGCTATATCTGATTACCAAATTCCCTGAGCCATCTAATCCTGTTTCTGGTGTATTTTTAAATTAGTCATGAAAATGAATTGTTCAAATGTCAACTTTGCAAAAATGTCAGTTCATATTTAATGTTTCTATTAAAGAAATATGGTGGGGGGAGCAAAGTTTGGATAATAAACTCCCCTTGACTTCAGCGTGAATGATGGATGTAGAATGGCTACAAGAGCGTGTCCTGACTGAGCCTTCCCAGAGTCACAGGTAAGTGGCCCTACATTAAACATTCAGCAGCTTTTCGTCCCATGTCCTGTAGATGTGCCGGCAGGATCTGAGAGAGCTGGGGTGTTACCTTAGCATTCGCCATTCGCTATCTCCTTTTATACCCAGCAATGGCACTGTAACCCACATCTTTTCTAAAAAGCGTAGTTTGCACATGAAATCCTAAATAAAATGATCAAGTTCTTTGATCTCACTATACCAGCCCAGCTCTTCCCCTGCAGCCAGCCTTATCCAGGGACACCCTCTTTTCTCATGGGGAAACAAAAGAACATAGGCTAAGTAGGGGCAAATTACTGCAGAATACATTGCAAATACACTGCATCTCGCTACCTTCAACATTGACTCAAGCCAGCTAAATTAATTAGACTCTAAAGGCATGGAATGGCTCCTCATTAGAGAAGGTCAAAGAGGCTGTGTGTAGTGGGATAAAAATAGCAAATTTAGCTACTCTACAGTTAGAGGATAGGTTCATAGACTCATAGACTTTAAGGTCAGAAGGGACCATTATGATCATCTAGTCTGACCTCCTGCACAACGCAGGCCACAGAATCTCACCCACCCACCCCTGTAACAAATCCCTAACCTATGCCTGAGTTATTGAAGTCCTCAAATACTGGTTTAAAGACCTCAAGGTGCAGAGAATCCTCCAGCAAGTGACCCATGCCCCACCCTGCAGAGGAAGGCGAAAAACCTCCAGGGCCTCTGCCAATCTGCCCTGGAGGAAAATTCCTTCCCGACCCCAAATATGGCAGTCAGTTAAACCCTGAGCATGTGGGCAAGACTCACCAGCCAGCACCCAGGAAAGAATTCTCTGTAGTAACTCAGATCCCACCCCATCTAACATCCCATCACAGACCATTGGGCATATTTACCTGCTATCCCATCATACCCTCCCCTCCATAAACTTATCAAGCTTAGTCTTGAAGCCAGATATGTCTTTTGCCCCCACTGCTCCCCTTGGACGGCTGTTCCAGAACTTCACTCCTCTAATGGTTAGAAACCTTCATCTAATTTCAAGTCTAAATTTCCTAATGTCCAGTTTATATCCATTTGTTCTTGTGTCCACATTGGTACTAAGCTTAAATAATTCCTCTCCCTCCCTGATATTTATTCCTCTGATATATTTATAAAAAGCAATCATATCTCCTCTCAGCCTTCTTTTGGTTAGGCTAAACAAGCCAAGCTCTTTGAGTCTCCTTTCATAAGACAGGTTTTCCATTCCTCGGATCATCCTAGTAGCCCTTCTCTGTACCAGTTCCAGTTTGAATTCATCCTTCTTAAACATGGGAGACCAGAACTGCACACAATATTCCAGATGAGGTCTCACCAGTGCCTTGTATAATGGTACTAACACCTCCTTATCTTTACTGGAAATACCTCGCCTGATGCATCCCAAGACCGCATTAGCTTTTTTAACGGCCATATCACATTGGCGGCTCATAGTCATACTGTGATCAACCAATACTCCAAGGTCCTTCTCCTCCTCTGTTACTTCCAACTGATGTGTCCCCAATTTATAACCAAAATTCTTGCTATTAATCCCTAAATGCATGACCTTGCACTTTTCACTATTAAATTTCATCCTATTACTATTACTCCAGTTTACAAGGTCATCCAGGTCTTCCTGTATGATATCCCGGTCCTTCTCTGTATTAGCAATACCTCCCAGCTTTGTGTCATCCGCAAACTTTATTAGCACATTCCCACTTTTTAGTCAAAGGCCAGTAATAAAAAGATTAAATAAGATTGGTCCCAAAACCGATCCCTGAGGAACTCCACTAGTAACCTCCTTCCAGCCTGACAGTTCACTTTTCAGTATGACCCATTGTAGTCTCCCCTTTAACCAGTTCCTTATCCACCTTTCAATTTTCATATTGATCCCCATCTTTTCAAAATTAGCTAATAATTCCCCATGTGGAACCGTATCAAATGCCTTACTGAAATCGAGGTAAATTAGATCCACTGCATTTCCTTTGTCTAAAAAATCTGTTACCTTCTCAAAGAAGGAGATCAGGTTGGTTTGGCACAATCTACCTTTTGTAAAACCATGTTGTATTTTGTCCCGATTACCGTTAACCTCAATGTCCTTAACTACTTTCTCCTTCAAAATTTTTTCCAAGACCTTACATACTACAGATGTCAAACTAAAGACCTCCTCTGCCCCCATAACCGTTGGGAGGAGGGGCTTGGGGACCAGAGCCACCATAGTGGCATTGCCTCTGCACAGCTCCTGGGGTCTCTTGGGATTGAAAGCAGGCTCCACACCATGTTCCACAGGGTGGCAAATCCCAGCCTGCTTGATGGGACAATGTGGGGACCTCTTTGCAGAGATTTGCCATGAGCACAACTGAGCCAGCCCAATGTTATTGTCTTGCTTCCCAGCTGTATGACTGGGATCCCTGGGTTAGCAAAAATCCAACTCCAGAAGAGAATACTAGAGTGAATAACACATGATGAGGCCTTTTAATGAAACACAATGTATATTTATCTCAGTGTCTCTGGGCAAATGCTTTATATACCATAGACTCATCTAAGGCGAGGAATCTCCCCATTGCTTTCCAGAACACTACAGCCAAAAAGTGCAAAGGAACTGAGGCAAGAAAAGGAGACGTGCCAGCCTGGTTACAGGTGAGAGCTTTTTGAGAACAACTTGCCCATAGACTTTAACAATAGTAAATGAGGGTTTTTTAATTTTTCTAACCTGGCGTCTTATTCATATCTCTAGGAGAAACGTTTCTTGTGTAATAGCACTACCCCAGAGAGAAAGGGTTGCACAATCGACTATTCAGAAAAGGAATCAGAGCCCTGTGTGTGTGGAATTATTGCCCCCCAATGCACTAAGCAAAAGACTATTATTTCAACAATGAATAATCCTGGGGCATATTTTGAAATTCAGCGTGTTAAAAAGTTTATGATGCAATGAACCAACATGATTGAAATATAGAGTGAACATTGGCCCTCCTGGCAAGAGATCTGTGGAAAAACATGATGTAGTTGGCAGTTCTAATGAAAAAAACACCATCAATGATTACGTTTAATGTGTTACATAGAAGCAAATTAGCTTAAAGAGATTGCTTCCCTCTCTCGCAGGTTTCCTTCTAATGCTGGTTCTTTGTACCATATGCTTTGGTTTTGCTCCAAATTGACCATCACCTCTGAGCTCACCAACGCTCTATGAAAAGGTCGCCCATAACCAATTTCCTTTCAGTTCTATCTTCTGAGTATTTCATACATTATAGAAGTGACTTTATTGTTGACAAATTCTCAGGCAATGTATCACTCGAACGTTGCTCATATAGCAACAGAGACAAGTGAAAATTGAAGAGACTGCCACAATTTGCGTTGTGGAAAAGCTTTGGCTGATTTCTTTGGAGACAAAACACTTGCATTCCTCAAATCTTCTTACTGTTCTCCCACAAAGGAGAAATATGAAAAAGGAGACAACCAGAAATGTGAAGTATATTGACTTGGATTTTACAACTCCCACCACGAAAGATAATTGAAGAAATGTCTATTACATTGAGTTGCAGTGTTGAAGCCATGTTGGTTCCAGGATATGAAAGAGAGACGGTGGGTGAGATAATATTTTTTATTGGCCCAACTTCCGTTGGTAGAAGGGCCAAGTTTTCAAGCTAGGTGGAGCTCTTCTTCGGGCCTAGGGAAGGAACTATGCTCTCGAATGAACTCACACAGAAAAATGATAAAAGGCCACAACAACAAAATGACCCATGAATGAATACTTTTCACAAAGTGATCACTCTGTATCTGAACTTGCAATACTTGTCCTCAATGGAACACCTTCAAAAGGCACTAAGGGTCTGTCTACACTGCCATAAAACACCACGTCAGCCGACTACGGCTTGTGAGGCTCGGCTGCAGGGATATAAAATTGCAGTGTAGCTGTCTCCACCCTTAGAGGTTTTTAAGGCCCGGCTTGACAAAGCCCTGGCTGGAATGAGTTAGTTGGGTTGAGGTAACCCATTCCAATGCTTACCGGGCCTTAAAAACCTCTAAGGATGGAGATTCCACCACCTCCCTAGGTAACCCATTCCAGTGCTTCACCACCCTCCTAGTGAAAAAGTTTTTCCTAATATCCAACCTAAACCTCCCCCCACTGCAACTTGAGACCATTGCTGCTTCTATCATCTGGTACCACTGAGAACAGTCTAGATCCACCCTCTTTGGAACCCCCTTTCAGGTAGTTGAAAGCAGCTATCAAATCCCCCCTCATTCTTCTCTTCTGTAGACTAAAAAGCAACAAAGAGTCCTGTGGCACCTTATAGACTAACAGATGTATTGGCGCATAAGCTTTCATGGGTGAATACCCACTTCGTCAGACGCATGTCTGTAGACTAAATAATCCCAGTTCCCTCAGCCTCTCCTTATAAGTCATGTGCTCCAACCCCCTAATCATTTTTGTTGCCCTCCACTGGACTCTTTCCAATTTTTCCACATCCTTTTTGTAGTGTGGGGCCCAAAACTGGACACAGTACTCCAGATGAGGCCTCACCAATGCCGAATAGAGGGGAATGATCACATCCCTCGATCTGCTGGCAATGCTCCTATTTATAAGGCCCAAAATGTCGTTAGCCTTCTTGGCAATAAGAGCACACTGTTGACTCATATCCAGCTTCTCGTCCACTGTAACCCCTAGGTCCTTTTCTGCAGAACTGCTGCCTAGCCACTTGGTCCCTAGTCTCTAGCAGTGCATGGGATTCTTCCGTCCTAAGTGCAGGACTCTGCACTTGTCCTTGTTGAACTTCATCAGATTTCTTTTGGCCCAATCCTCTAATTTGTCTAGGTCCCTCTGTATCCTATTCCTACCCTCCAGCATATCTACCACTCCTCCCAGTTTAGTGTCATTTGCAAACTGGCTGAGAGTGCAGTCCACGCCATCCTCCAGATCATTAATGAAGATATTGAACAAAACCGACCCTTGGGGCACTCTGCTTGATATCGGCTGCCAACTAGACATGGAGCCATTGATCACTACCCGTTGAGCCCAAAGATCTAGACAACTTTCTATCCACCTTATAGTCCATTCATCCAGCCCATACTTCTTTAACTTGCCAGCAAGAATACTGTGGGAGACCGTATCAAAAGTCAAGGACTTTGCTAAAGTCAAGGAATAACACATCCACTGCTTTCCCCTCATCCACA
Organism: Emys orbicularis; assembly: GCF_028017835.1. Lineage (NCBI taxonomy): Eukaryota > Metazoa > Chordata > Testudines > Emydidae > Emys > Emys orbicularis. The sequence continues at coordinate 4,934,175 of NC_088686.1, read as the reverse complement.
GAGCCAGTTAGTTTGAATTAGTTTTAAGAAAGAGCTGGACAAATGTCTAAGTGTAATTGCATGATGGGGCTGGTTGGGATGATGGGGGGAAGGGCTCAGAGGCTACAGGGCTCGCTTCCACTTTATGTCCTGTGTCCTAAAGCTCATGATTCAGGAGTTCAGCTGGTGACCTGAAAGGGTCAGGATTTCTCTCCACACACACACACACTCAGTGTATTCTGGGTGGGCTTTTTGGGCTCCTTTCTCTGAAGCATCCGGGAGAGGGAGGGGACATCGGGGCGGGAGAGGGCCAGGGCTCTGAGGTGGCACTGAGCAGTCTCTCTCTCAGGCGCTTGGCTGGCTGGTTCTTGTGGGGTTGGGAAGGAATTTCCCCCCACGTCAGACTGGCAGTGATCTCGGGGAGGGGGTCGCCTCCCTCTGCAGCGTGGGGGTGCGGGTCATGGGCCAGGATTATCTGGGTATATTTCGCTTAATCAATTCCCTGCCATTGCAGGGGCCTCCAGCACTGGTGCACCGCGGTCCCTCCTATTCTCTGCTTGTGGCGCAGACCAGTTTAGTCTCCTGAGGGCTGTAATACCTTGGTCTAATTTCAGTTGTAGGGTGTAGTGTGGGGGTGCTGGTTGCTGGTGGTGGCTTGCACTATACGGGAAGTCAGACTAGAGCAGCGGTTCTCAAACTTCATTGCACCACGAACTCCTTCTGACAACAAAAATTACTACACAACCCCGGGGGGGGGGGGGGGCGCAGAGCACAAAGCCAGAACCCCGCGCTTCAGGCAGGGGGGACAAGGCTGAAGCCCAAGGGCTTGAGCCCTGCTACTACCAGCTGATGCTGAAGTCTGAGCCTCGCCGCCCAGGGCTGAATCTGCTCAGGCCAGGGCCCCCCAGCCCTGGGTAGTTGCGCTTGGGCTCGGGCTTTGGCCCCAGCAAGTCTAACACCAGCCCTGGCAAATCCATTAAAATGGGGTTGTGCCCGACTTTGGGGTCCCAACCCACAGTTTGAGAACCACTGGACTAGAGAATCTGGCAGTCCCTTCTGCCCTTAAATTATATTCCTTCTCATGCCAGGGCCGCTCCAAGGCTGAGTATGTTCTGGAATCAACATGTTAATGACTTTCATCATGTGATGGGGGAAGTGAAATTCACATAGATGTTAGTGTCTCATGGGGTGAGGCCATGGGTGGCAGGCGTTGCATAGAAAGGGGAATGCTGAAATAGCTGGGTGTTTCATGGGGGGCATATCTGCACTGAATATGTACAGAGGTGCCATGTGATGAGCAACGGAGGGACATGCTCTGAGGATTGTGTTGCATGAGGTTTGGTTGCTGCGGATGAGGGCATGGGAGGCTGGATGGCTCAGATGGTGTTTGAGCATGGTTTGGCGTGTCTATAAGGGAGGATCTTTATGGTGGGATTACAGCACTAGTAGTCTTGACACCAGAATCTATTCTCTATCTGTGGAGGAGAGACAGTCGGACCACCAGAGACCTGCACACACACATAACTTTTAAAAATCAAGTGCTTTAAAACATCTCTCTCCAGCCTGATCCTATGCAGGGGATAAACCAATGCTGATAAACAGAGAGTTAATTGTGTAAACACAAATATACTCCCCAGGCCCTTCAGATCTGATGGGCTGCAAATAAATGAACTTTGCTTATTTACATTTATAGCCTAAGAGACTCTGAGTGAGCAAACTTAGAGAAGCTTCAGGAACTGGTATATCAGAGTCATTCTTAATGAGCATCCCAGAAGCTGTCAAAGAGTAATTAGATGTATCAGCACCTACTAGAGCTGACTGAGGAATACAATTGCTATCCCATGAGAAATTCCGTTATGTTGACACTTGTTTTTATAACAAATCGGGGCAAAAAGTCAAAATATCAAAAGTTTTTGCGGAATAAAACATTCAAAAACAAATTGATTCAGAATTGTTGCCATGTTTCAGTTTGGTTTGTTGGCCCAAAATGAAGCGTTTCATTTCAGGATGGTTCGACATTAATCTCTGCATCCAACTGAGCACCAGGGTGCTTCATGGGAGGTCCTGGGGAACATTTGATTTTTGATGAAATCCCACTTTTCAATGGAAAAATGTTTGGTTTGAAAATGTTTGACCAGTCGTAGCAGCAAGGCAGATCTACAGGTGTAATTTCATTGTGCCAAACACATTCTTCTTGCAGAGATCCTTTCCTATGTTATATTTTCTACTTATTGGTCCGAAGAACAGCATATTGTCAAGATAAGGTGGAGAAGGAGCAAGGCTTGACTTAATGTTAATATGGTTCCAAAACATGTAGGTATTTTAGAGAAGAATTGGGATAAAGATTTCACTGTCAGTTTGACTATTTTTTGAAATCATTGTCAGGCAATGATCCATTAGCAGTTTTCTTTTGTTTCATTCTACCCCAGTATCATGAAGGTCTTCAGTAACAATTCTATGGTTGTAATTTATTTATCTCTTCTAACCCAAGTTATATGCAGAGAATTTAGTGATGCCTATAATTAAGGTTACTGTACATGCTTCAGAAGTTCCTGGACCTTGTAAGAAATGTCTTTGATGACCAGCAAAGGACAGCATTGCGTACAGCAGGGTCTAAACAATGTAAACTGACAGGAAAGCTGATCCCCTTTTTGTAATATGTAAACAAGTGGCCTGATTCTTCTGAGACTCTGAGCACCTATGACTCCTCCTGACATCAGGGGTGAGCCCCTCTGAAAATCAGGCCCAAAGAAATTACTTTATTATCATTATTCTTTAATGAATTCTGTTCTTGCAGAAAGTTAATATCTCCAGGTGCTGTACTCAGTCAGACCACAGAACAGGGCCAGCCTGAAGGCTAAACCACACAGCCAGGTCAATATTTATCCCTAAACTGCTGCTTCTTGGTGTAGGCTTGCCGTCTGCCTGCACCAGACACAAATGGAGTATTGTGAGCAGCTGTCGGTGATGGGAGACCTTGACCTCCTGAGAGGGATGGGGCTGTGGTTTTTAGTAAGTTCCGTTTTTTAAAGCCAAGATGACAGGCAGTAGATGTGTGAGGATTATAGCACCGCGGAAGTGGCTTGGGGCCTGGCAATGTCCCTGTTGCTTGCGTTAATCTCCTAGGAACACATTGCTTCTGTCTCACTCTTTAATTAAGAAGTGAATGTAGTAAGAGGAGGCCCTGAGATATAAACCTTGGTATCAGAGGCCCGGTATGAGGCCTAAGGCCTGAACTAAAGTAATGGTCAAGACTTTGCTAACATAAAGCAAAGTTAAGCTGTGAGCCAGAGGCAGGCCCTGCTCACAGAAGCTGGCAAGGAAAGGGCTGATGCTGCAAAAAGAGACATACCTAAAAGGTACTGGACACCAGATATCAGAACACTTGCATACTTGTACATTCCACACACAACAAGGAACAGGCTGACCCATCCAAATGACAGGGCCAAAAGGGGAATATGATGGATAGTGTTGTTTTGTTCGAACCAACATGTACAAGGTGAGAGGCAGCACCTTACTACGTAGAGGGGTTGTACCTTGCTGCGTAGAGGGGTTGCACCTCAATATGTCAGGAGTGATGTGTAACTTGTTTGTATCTGTGTATAAGAATGCATCCCTGAGTGGATATCTTTGTCCGGCCGAGGGGGCAGTGGAAAGTCCCGCCACTGACTGAGCCGGGTCCATTGCCAAGAGACACTTTCTCGTAGTATGCCCGGTAGACTAAGTAATCTACGGGGAACTGCAATTCAAGGTCCAAGGTCGCAATAAACCTAGTCGACGTGACTTTGCATCTTACTAGACTCTGTGGTTATTGGGGGTTCTCTTCGGGTCTGCTGGGTCAGCTATCTGCGCAGAGCTGGGGCAGCACACAGAGGGAACACGCACGCAGCCAAGTGATATCAGCAGGAGACAGCAGAGCACCACACTGGTAGCATCTGACAACAGTGAAAATTAATAAAAAATCGAATTCCTCCAAAGGCATGCACATTTCTGCTAAAGGCTGTGGCTCCCAATCCACTCCAGGTTACGTTGCATGCAGAAATAACTGGCAAAGTTTAGCAGTTTGTAATGTTTTAGGCCACGATCCTGCAATTAGATGCAGACAGGCAAGAGTTAAATTAAGAGGGAATAGGGGGGAATGCAGCTCTCCTTCCTTCACCAAAAGCAGATAGAGACCCTCCCCGCCTGTCTCTGGCTTGGGTAATCATGAGTTTCCCCCTCGGCCCCAGCCCCTTTATTTTGTAGTGAGAGCACCTCCCCTGTTTCAATCTACTTTACCCGCTCTATGTGGGTGTATCTGCCCACAGGGATCCAACTGCAGGATTGTTCCTTAGCTTGGAACTGCAGTGGCAGGCAAGGATTGAAACATTGCAAAAGACAGTACCGGTGCCTCCGTGACATGAATGAACGAGCCAGGAAACAAGCCTAGAGCATCAAATAATCTATCACGGTGGCATTGGTGACTGCCATGGTCACAGCGATATTGTGTCTGGAAATTCCGATGGGTGATGCTGAGTGACACAGAATACCTGAACCACACAATTCCCACTAGAAAAGGCTAATCAAAGTTGTGTGGAAAGGGATCATTAAAATGTTTTTAAATTAAAGCTGGGGATAAAGTGGAATGCCAGATTCAAACACCCTCAGGTTCTGCTGCTCCTCACAGGCCCATCGGTGTGAGAAACCTCTGAATGGGGTTTGTACATTGGCCGCTGTCGGAAGACAGGACACTGGGCTAGAGGACCTTTGGTCTGACCCAGTATGGTCATTCTTATGTTGTATTTTGGAGTAGTTTAGATGACAGCTCAGGCCCATTTCTATTTGAAATCAGAATGTGTCACCCTGGTGGTGTTTTCATACTTCCTTGGCAGCAGATGCCTGTGACTCTGATTGGTAATACAGTACGAAACAAGAGCCATGCAGAATTGCCAGCAGTCTAGGATGGGGAGAAAGGTTTGTGTGAAGCCCAGGGCCGGCTCCAGGGTTTTGGCCGCCCTAAGCAGCCAAAAAAAAAAAAAAAAAAAAAAAAGCCGCGATCGCGATCTGTGGCGGCAATTCGGCGGGAGGTCCTTTGCTCTGAGCAGGCATGAGGGACCGTCCGCCGAATTGCTGCCGAATAGCTGGACCTGCCGCCCCTCTCCGGAGTGGCCGCCCCAAGCACCTGCTTGCCAAGCTGGTGCCTGGAGCCGGCCCTGGTGAAGCCATGTAAGTGCAGGAACTCTTACTTTAAAGCATGAAAAAGAAGGTATAACTCAGAAAGGGCCTGATCCTAAGCCCTTTGAAGTCACTGGAAAGTCTGCTATTGACTTCCGGCCAGGTGCAAAGAATGCTGAGTATAGTCACATCAACGGCTTAAGTGAATTCCCGGTAATCAAACTGGAGATGAAAAATTATAGCAGCAAGTGTTTGGTCTAACTGCACAGCAGAGACTCAACAGCCCAAAGAAATTCCTAGCTCAGTCCAAGCAGATCCTGACCTGCACAAATCTACTGAGATGGAATTCAGAGGAAAAGGTTTTCTTAAAACAAACCAACTAACCGAATTTCAGGGGAAGCTGGGGGTGCTTAGCACCTGGGGCTATGAGGCAGCCCATAGCTTCACTTCTAAACTCCTACTCTGCTGCCATCTAGACCACTGTCTCTGAGTTTTCCCATGGCATACGTGACCCTCTCCGATCAGCCTGGCTGCCCATTCTTTCCTTGGGACATGGTCATTGTTCAAATTCTCTTCCTCCTTCCCATCATTCCTGTTCATGTCACACAACAGATTCCATAGGCCCCTCCCTCATTAGCACAGAGGTGTAGATTGATCAATCAAGGTTTTCGTCAAGCAGTGTTGTGACACTTCCCGTGAGTACCCAAGATCGTGAGGCACCTTGGTACCACCTTCTCTTTGCGTGAGGAAGTCTTGTCTGTGCCCGCTGGATGTCAGCTCCCTGAAACCACCAGCCTCTGGCAGCACAAGTACTGCTTTCCAGGCATCTGCAGGCCTTGCTCTCTCGGTACGAGTAAGTGGTAGGCACCCACCTCCCCGAGTCCTCTGAGCGTCCCTCTGAGCTGCCCAGCCCCTGTTCCACCAAACACTTGCAGAGCTCTCATACTTGCTACTCACAAAGGAATAGCAGCGTACAGGGTCTCACTCCACATAGCACTCGGATATATTTATAGCAAAAACAAGAGTAAGTTTGTTATCAAAGAAAGAGATTCAAATGATAGTGAGCAAGAATATTGAAAACAAATGGTTACAGATGAAACAAAATCCTAACCCACCGCTAGAGCCTAACCTTAACTCACCAGACAGTCCCTTCCTCCTACAGGACAGCTGACCCCAGGTCCTCCCCAGTGTGTTCAGCCAGGATGGCTCAGAGCCAAGATCAAGCCTGGTGTCAGCTTGTCTTTGGAGATTGAAGGATACCTGGGGGTTCTTCTGATCCCTAGATATACCAGACCAGACCTTTTAATCTTAAAAATGGGGTTCCCTGCTCCTCCTAGCTGTTTACCTCTTCCTGTTAATTTCCTTTTCAAGTCTCTGCAAGCTCTTCATTAACATTTAAGTCAGTATGCTAACAGACTTCCGTTGTAAGATACACAAACCAGGAAGGTAAGTGTCTCCTACCTCCCTTCTGGAGGAGTTTGTCACAAGATACATTATCTTTGCGTGCCCGGCCTTTAACAAGGCCTAAAGATATTTTTCAGCATATATACACAACTCTTCCCATATTTTCCATACATACATCTTTCAATGGTTGTGATGACCAGGGTGACACAGGCTTTCATGAGAGACCTTAGATGACATGTTTGTGGTGAACCAAGGTGGTCCCTATACCCCTATATGTCCCTATGTACTCCTATGCCCGCTGCCAGTTGGCATCTAATGGTCCTTGGGGCACAAGTGTATTACCCAGAGTCAGCACATGTCAAAAATGAGACAATTTAACACACAGTTTGGATAAAATTTGTTCAATTTTTTTATTGAAAAATGTTGAATTTTGATTTTTTTAACCAGTTCTGCCCAGAATCCATTTCGAGCTGACCCAGATTTCATTTCGATTTCCTTTTTCTTCTTCTTTTATCTATATGCAGAGGGGGTGTGATCCAATTCACCTTTAAAGGCCATCAGAGGACTTGCCTTGACTTCAAGTTGAGTTGGATTGAGCCAAGCTCAGGGTGTCTTGTATCTGTTGGATACTCGCAAAGGATCCATTACGTCCATCTGGAATAGTCCCCAGTCAGGTTCCTAACAATCTGCTCATGGATTTTACCCCATCCACAAGGGGAAGGGCTAACAAGACTACTGTTTGCAAGACTCCTGCTCCAGCAGTGAGATGCTGCTGAGCATAAGCCATGTGCTACAATTCATACCAATCCAATTGCAGTGCAATCGAGGGTCACTCCACGGGGACGGTGCAGGAAACTTGTTCAGGGCTCCACGCTTGCGTGGAACTGTTTCCGACAGCCCTTGCTGTAACTCTGCCCCTCCCCAGTGCACAAGGCGTGGCTGCAATGGCTGCCTCTCTCACACTTGTAAGCAGAGTGCAGCGTTGTGGGTTATATTCATGTGTGACTCTGCAAATGACAGGCTGGGGAAGTCCCCCAGTTCTGCCGTGGCTGACTGGAACGCGATTAGATATGGATCTTTGAGTGATGTTGTCTATCCTCTATTTTTACCCCCTCCTTCTCCTCCATGCCTTCCTTTGGACCATGATATTATAGAAATTAGAACCAATTTTGCTTGGGTTTATATTTCTGCTCCCATTCAAGTGGCACCCCACAGCCACCCCCAGGTATCTCAGTGTGGGCTAGTGGTCATTTGGTTAAGCATTATTTCAAGAGCCCAGAGAGCACACATTTAAGGGTTAACAGTTTCCCTAAACTCTCTACTCCATGGGGATGATGAGAAATGTACATCTTGCTTTCCTTTCAAAGACACCAGTGCACTAAACTTGCTAATAAACCTGCTTCTTTGTTCACAAAGGTAATCACAGCCTATATGCCGGCATTGAGAGAGTCTGAATGAGGTTTAAATTATAACTGTAATTACAGGCCTGGTCATTCACTCAGCGAGGGTCTTCCCATTGTAAGGCCCCTTCCCTGCTGGGTTTGAATGCTGTTGAATGCTAATACCTGGCTAATGTGGCTGAGATTGACCGCTTGAAGGGAAATAAGATATTTGATTTGATTTGGAAAAACAATCAAGAGCTTTTCTTTAAATGCAAAAGACTTGTATTTAAATTGATAACCAGTAGAAAGTGCTGTTTGACATTTTCCTTTGGATTCTACATAAAGCACATCAGGAACCACTTCCTTTTATGTGGCAGGAAACGTCTCGTGCATAATAAGCATGAAATAAGGTCTTTGGGTGCTAACTCCGTACAACTAATACAGTGTGTAACTTTGGGGGTGTTGGAAGAGAACTGGCAGTAAGAGTTCAGATCTCTTTATACAGGAGGCTTAGCTCTGGATAGCAAAGCCTCAGTCTAATAAAAAAGGGACACCAGAGGCGGATCCATTGTTATCCACTTACGGTTGCCTTGTACATATGTACAGCTACCTCGTTGGTGCAGTGACTGACTCTTTGTTACATATATGTTGGCTTGGAAGGGTTAGATTTTTATTGGCAAACGTCGATTTCACCAGACCCTGGTGAATAAAGTATTTCCATCGTTAATCAAAATTGACAGCTAGGCAAAGGAAGAAAAATGCTCCTTGAGAACTTGTTGTAGTTTAATTTAAGGATATTGATGTTGCATATTTTGACGTGTGATCTTGACAGTTTGTGTTTCAAAAGTTATAAAGCATGACCTCTTCGAATCTCCCTGCCTACTGTAATTAAATATTTTTGCCTGACCCCTCCCCACCTTATTATCTGACTGCCTCCAATTTCCTACAATTGTGAACATTGAAATCAAGAACAATCAAATAAAATGTTTAAACCCCATAATTTTGCTCAACTGTGGAAATTTAAATGGATCCAAATCAGGAAAAAAATGCTTAAAATAAACATCAATGTTATCCATCAAAAAGTACATAAAACAATTGAATTCTGCCAAGTCTACATATAGGTGTGCCGTGTCTATCAAAATGGGGCCCCCCAAACCCCAGTCAGGGCCTCTAAAAGTCTTAATGGAACAGGAATAACAACTATACACTTAAACACATCCAGCGTCTTCGGTTTCATTTTCCCGTGAGTGGGTAACAACATTCAACGTTGTTGTATTGGTAAGGAGCACAACAGTATCCAAAGCCTCTTCTCCTCTTTCCTTAGGGCCGACATCCGTAGGGAACGTGAAATTGCCTTGAATGTCAGTGGTGCAGGCAAATCCTAAGACTCGCAGTGTGACCCCCAGGTGATGAGGCCATCTGGGTGATGAGGCCATCTGGGGGTCTAGGCAAATAGATGGTGTTGTCTAATGCGGTGATATCAATTCAACGTCCCCAATTCCAGAAACGGGGAAATGCCTGGCAATGTTGCCTACAGAGTTGAGAGCAGAAGGAGGCTACTTAAATGGTGATGGTTTAAATAACTTTTGGGGAAAATATCTCTTGCTTTATAACAACGGTTCACTTAGCTGTTGTCTTCAAAACACCAATGGGTGCCTAGGGGATGGGGATTTGCTTCAGCACAGGACACTTGTAATACTGAGCACAATGCTGCTCTTTCCAGCTACACAACAGGATGGAGAAAACAGCTTTCCCATCTCCTCAGTGGAATTGCATAACAGGCAAACAGTAGACCACTTTGGGCCAGTGTCTGCCCCTCTTCCTCGGGTACAGTAGGCCCCTTGTGTTGCCGCTAGTCTCACTGAAAGGTATGAAGTGAACAGGGCACAATGTGGCCTTTTATCTTTAAGCATGCTCAGCTGTATTCCTAGATTCTAAGCACCCTGCAGCAGCGAATCTGCCTCCATACCCGCTGGGCTTGGATTACACATCTGTTCAGGGGAGCAGAAGGGAGGAAGCAAAGAAATCCCATTGCATCTCCCCGTGAACTAGCAGGGCCTTGGGTCCAGGCGCCGAGGGTGAGTGCTCGCTTACTCCCACCCTGGAGCAGAGGGACAGGGAGGAGTGGGGGATGGGTGCAGCTTTGGTTCCATCCCTGAGGACGTTCCAGCCAGCAGCGCTGCGCCAGTGCCAGGGGAGTGTAACGTGCACCAGCAGATGGGAAATGGAAAAAGTGTAACCTCTGCTGCTATAGTTTTGCAAAGGGCTAACCTAGCCCTTGTGGGGCTCTTCTGAAAGCCAAGGGAGCTTGTATTTAACTATTTCATTCTTTAATTAGAGATTACAAAAGTGTCATCATGGAAGCCAGAGCTTGCTGTTAGTTGTAGGCTTCAGCTCTCTGTTCTGCCCTGCAGTCCAGAGTCCCATGTTCCAATAAGGAAAGTGACCACCATGCATCTCTGCACAGTAGTAAGAGCTGCTCTGCACATCCCTGGTTTTCACATTTACAAACCCGACTGATGCGGCTTTGGAAGAGAACCTATGGCTTTACCAACACCTGCCTGTTTACAAAGATCTGGACCTGAATTAAGAACATTATCTAAACTTTGGAGTTTGAATATAATTGGAACCAAATCTGAACGACCGACCCCAACTGAGGTTTAGAAAAAACAAAATCAACCCCCAGATTTTACCCATCTCTCTATCTACATAAATTACAACCTCACTTCATGCATAACAGCCAATTCACATGCTTTGCTGTGGTTTAGCTAGGATGGGGTTTGGGTATTTACTGTGGAGGAATTACGGGCCTCATTCTGGTGTGAAGGCACTGGTGTGAATCAGGAGTTACTTCACCAGAGTCCATGTAGTTACACAAGCTTGAAACTTATGTAGTGAGAGGAGACTCAAAATCTGTGGCTCTATATGGGCTCTATTCAGTGGCCCCCAAATGTTTTTAGTTGACTCAACAGAACCCAATTGTTAGATGGTAAGTTTGTTTTGTCCCCACTCCCCCCCGGCATGTTTCCGGTTCGCTTCCACCTGTCAGGGAGAGTGGTGAACGTGTTGGGGGAAGAGGGAAGGCGTGGGGAGAGAAAGACAGAGCCCCTCTCCCTCCCTGCCCCCAGCAGGCCAATCTGGGAGGGGGGGCACTTGACCCCCATGCGCCCGCTACATGTCGTCTCTGCTGGCATTAATATTTGGACAGAGTCTGGTAGCCTGGATTTAAGTTACCCATTAATCAGCACTGAAGCTGGTGAGACAATTCTTCCACCATAGTATTTGTATATTCCCAAAATGTTGGCAGAAGTGTGTTGCATTCCCCTCCAGTTGCCAATTCACTAGAAGATAACAACCCACTACTAGTCACAATTGAGGAGGTGGTTCCTTTAGCTCAGAGGGTAGCAGTATGTGCTGTGTTTCTGAATGACACAGGTTCAACCGTGCTCATGGTATATGCTGAGGGAGGTCTACGCACTTTGATCAAATTATTGATTATGTCTCCATCCTCGTTTCCAAAGGTGGCTGCCTCATTAAATTTCCTTGGGCATTTCTGCTCAGTGCATAGCATCTTGAGTTTTCATTTTCTATTACATTCAACTATATTTTGAACTACTTGCTGCTTTGTCTTTCTCCATACCCTTTTTTTCCAAATGTAACTTCTCTGGTGAGCGAAATGCATTTATCTTCTGGCAAAATACATTGGCGTGACTAACTTCTGATGCTGCCCTACTTTACTGGACATGGTACCTCCATATTTTAATGTGCTCAACTCCTGTGGGTAATATGCCACGTATCTGCTATGGTAAATTCTATTTTTAAGCTGTGTGAAAAGAGGTCTGTCACCTATTCATGGAATATCAGGTCACTCCCAATCCAGGAATTAGGTTCACTAATTCTTAAAAATCTCCCATTATACTGAGGCAGTATATAATATTCTATCACATCACAACTGCAGGCTTGGTTCTGCTCAGTTACATTAGTGGAACCCTAGGGTAACCCCCCTTCATTCAGTGAAGATATTTCACTGCAGCTGGTGTGAATGAGATCAGAGCTGGGCCCTGTAACTAAGTCTCCTGCTTTATTCTATTTTTGTACTTCTTGACAAGCTTCTAGAGACATTTTTATTGCAGTGCGTGGGTGTAAATTGCTTTCCTCATAGTAGTTATGACAACCTACAACTAGGATGCAGGAGACAGAAATCTGTCAAAATCTGTCGGAAAAATATGAGGAACCCTGTGGGAATTAACGCACCCTGTACCGTTATTTAAGTAGTCCATTTAAATCCCAGCTGGCAGGGTACGAGCCTCCTACTCTTCAGTGTCAAAGGCCACAGCCCTGGGCGGTGAGATCCTTTCCACTAATTGTATTGCTATTGACTGATGTCTTTTACCAGTGGGTAGAAGTGTCTAACCTGCCTAGCGAACTATGTAAAGAGTATTTGGTTTGACACAGGATTTGGCTGTCTTTGAATGTGACTTGATATATTCAAAATGCGATGGCTACAGTTCAGGTTACGTTAGCTTTTTATGCAATACAAATTAGTCCTTGGCACTCTGTTGAAATGATTCAGTCCATTAAAATGTACACCATTAATCCAAGCGCATTGGTCTGAAAAGAAAGCAGGTGTTTCTATGTACCCCTCAAATATTGAGGCTAAGAAATATTGATTATTAGCATATGCAGATGGCGAATCTTAGAAATAAATGGGACCCAACATATTTCTTAATTGTTAATTATTGTCCAGACCTGGCTTCTCTGGTGAAGAGAGAAAGGTCTGGCATTGAATCAGGGGGAAGTCACTTAACAGCTTTTCACACCTCCTGGTGGCCCTTTGTCATGTTCTGGGGTGCAATCCAGACCAGTGAGGGGTTGTGTCTTTACCTGCCTTGTAAACCTGAGCATCCCTGAGTTCCCAGGGGATGCCTGACCCACGCTTTGCCCCAGGTCCTGCTCCCACTCCACCCCTTCCCCCAAGCCCTCACCCCCACTCTGCCCCTGCTCCAGCTCTTCCTGCCCCTGCTCCTCCACCTCCCCCCAGCACCTCCTGCACGCCGCTGAACAGCTGTTCACAGCGGGCTGGACGGGAAGGGGAGGAGCTGATCTGAGGGGCTGCTATTTTTTCCCATGGATGCTCCACCCACAGAGTCACCGCCTATGACCCTGGGTGCCTTAAAATGCTCGGCAGTGGTAGTTACCTTGTTTGGACATTCCCAGCCAGTAGACAAGCACGCACTGTTTGATAAGCAGCTCTGGATCAGAAACTCAGATTCCAGCAGCCTTGATGACGCCTGGCAAGATGACCCCAACAGCGTCCAGCCCTTTCCTGGATCCTTCAGAGGTATAATAAGGTTTGTTTGTTCCTCTAAAGTGACAAATTGCCCAGCTTGTGAGTTTAACTGGAGTTAGCAATCAATTCAGTTCCAACCCAGCACTGGGTTAAAAGTAAAACAAGTTTATTAACAAAAGGAAATAGGATTTTAAATGAGTTCAGGTATGAATGATAGAGTTACAAAACAGTGAAAAACACATTTTAGTGGCTAAGACTTAACAAAACGAGTTCAAGGTGTGAGTTCAAGGTAAGATTCTCAACACAACATCTTCCAGCAAGATGGCTGGCGACCCTTCTGGTCAGGATCGCCCACAAAGTCCCAAGTGCTCTGTTCCTTTGTCTTCTGAGGTGAAAGATAATGTCTCATCTCTTTTATAGTCCACGGAACCTTCTAAATGGATCCTTCTGAAGCCTACCCCCAAAGTAACGTTCATGTGAGCTGTGAGGAAGGAGTCATGGAGTCTGCTGGTGAAGGAAATTCCAGGCTGTTTTTTTCTTCCACTGGTGTTTGCTAAAATGCAAATGAATGGCCACTTGACATGTGATTGCTAATGGACTCTGATGGCACCTGTCTGGAGCCGTAGACCTGTCCTTTGTCTGGGAGAAACCTCCCCAGACTTCTCTGGTAAACACATTTCAGTTCCACATTTGCTTTATATTTTTATGGTCCCTGGAGTGTTTACCACATACACCCAAATAAGAATATTAATGACCAATGTGGTATTAGTTTCCCAATGATGCCTTGCATGACACGTATCAGATACAGGTTGTGATACTAGTGAGTTGGGGCACGTTGAACTGGTCAGGCTGGCTGAAACTCACTATTAGTTACCAGTGAGCCCCCAGCCTCTTGCACTGGGATGCCGTTAGGGTCATACACTTCCCACTTTATTTCTTCCCAGCTGCTGCTGTGTCTTCCAGAGCTAAAGAAACCACTTTAAGCCCTGTCCGAATACTTAGCACCATCCAGAAATGAAAGGACAGCTGAGGAATTGACAATGACTAGCCCTTCCTGAGAAGCTAAATAGTTAACACATACCAAGGAGGATTCTTACTATGCAGAAATGATCGGGTTTGGCAGAAGACAAAGACCCCTGTCCCACTCTCTTTGCAATCAAGGTAAAAACTCCCATTGCTTTCAGTAGGAGTAGAATTTGGCCCTAAATTAAACCCTCCCTAGACCTATATGCCTCCAGAACCTAGGTGAGTGGCTGCACCTGTTCTATTGGAACAGAAAACAATTAACAAATATAAAATTTGTTTTCCCGTGGTCTGACTGCCTTCAGTACAAACAGATCCTTTCTGACCCAGGAATCCAAAACAAGTAGAGTAGAACATGTGGTTAAAGCTGACAGCTCCCAGACTCCAGGCCATACATCCCAGAGATTAGTGAGACAGTCTGGACCTCTGAGCTCCTGTTTCAGTCTCCCCTCGCTGCAGTGAGAACAGACTGGTCTGTCAGACTCTCCATCTCATGAGTGGAAAACTATTTTCTTTAAGCTCATGGCAGAGCTCTCAGCAAATGAAGCAATTCAAGTAGCTGGTTTAGACCCTTGGTAAGCAAGTAAACAATATACATTTCACAATGGGCTTGAAGCCTCCCACCTTGTGTGAACGCTGGCGGCTTTGCTTTGTGTTGCTTCCTTTCATTCTTTGCAAGGAAAGGCTCAAAGTTCATAAATAAATAAATCTTTCCTGAACTCGCTAGCTAATCCAGGAGAGACTGGAAATACCATCAAGTCATAGATTCATAGATTCTAGGACTGGAAGGGACCTCGAGAGGTCATCGAGTCCAGTCCCCTGCCCGCATGGCAGGACCAAATACTGTCTAGACCATCCCTGATAGACATTTATCTAACCTACTCTTAAATATCTCCAGAGATGGAGATTCCACAACCTCCCTAGGCAATTTATTCCAGTGTTTAACCACCCTGACAGTTAGGAACTTTTTCCTAATGTCCAACCTAGACCTCCCTTGCTGCAGTTTAAGCCCATTGCTTCTTGTTCTATCCTTAGAGGCTAAGGTGAACAAGTTTTCTCCCTCCTCCTTATGACACCCTTTTAGATACCTGAAAACTGCTATCATGTCCCCTCTCAGTCTTCTCTTTTCCAAACTAAACAAACCCAATGCTTTCAGCCTTCCTTCATAGATCATGTTCTCAAGACCTTTAATCATTCTTGTTGCTCTTCTCTGGACCCTTTCCAATTTCTCTACATCTTTCTTGAAATGCGGTGCCCAGAACTGGACACAATACTCCAGCTGAGGCCTAACCAGAGCAGAGTAGAGCGGAAGAATGACTTCTCGTGTCTTGCTCACAACACACCTGTTAATACATCCCAGAATCATGTTTGCTTTTTTTGCAACAGCATCACACTGTTGACTCATATTTAGCTTGTGGTCCACTATAACCCCCAGATCCCTTTCTGCCATACTCCTTCCTAGACAGTCTCTTCTAATTAATGGGGTTTAAATCCTTTCCTGAATCAGATGCCTCAGACTGTCAAATCTTTGTGGCCAGGATGATGTCAAGCAGAGACGACCCATGCTTCCCAATAGTGTGAGGGCAGAGTGAGGGCGGATGGCTTCAGCAGCCTTACCAAGCATGCCCAGTACAAGCCAAGCAGCAAATCTGGGGTGGGGGCACATGACCCCGCATACCCCCCTCCCATGTCACTTTTGGGCCTAGCACGTTTGCTCACCTGTGATACTAATTAACAATAATCTTGTCTAAAATTGGGGCCCGATGCAAAGTCCACTGGAGTCAAGGGAAAGACGCCCATTCAGATTGTTGGCTAGGATCAGGCCCTTGGTCTCACTAGCCAAGGCCAAGACCAAGACCACATTACGTATGATGCATAGGTTTAATTAAAATAAAGAGGAACAGAAATAAAAGAACCGCTAGTATCATAGTGCCCTGTCCCATCCCATCCCTTTAAAATGTCTTTATAATAGACTGGGGACAAGAGAAAATGCCATTCTGTTATTATTTAAAACAATGCCAAGTATTGATTTCAGCTTCTGCTGCTTCTAAACTGCTTCAGCAGCAATAATGGTTTTGTGGGAATAATGAAGAGTTTGTAACATGCTTCCAATTTGACATTCATAGGTGGTGCTTGTAAGCAATCTTCAATTCAATCTCCGGCTGCACCACGAGAAACCAAGCGCTTTTCTGCACTTTGCAATGCAATGCACGCACTGAAGTGTATGTTCAGCATTATTTCATGGATGCCTTTCCTGACTCTTGCTTTATTTACTCAGTCGGCCTTATTTAGAACATCTTTAAACACATTTCCCAATTGGCAAAATGACAGATTTACTGGGGCACTTAAAATCCATGTGTATAACCAAAAGGATTTTAATCAAGAAACTTCTTCAGACACTAAATAAGGCTGTTTTTATTCCAATTTCTACAGTGTTTAGTGTTTGACTATTTTAATCAGGCAAATTTGCAGTCAAGTTCAGGTTTGTCTTGCATCAGCCCGAACACATTTAATTCTGTTGTACGTGGGTCAACTGGATTGAAAAAGGCACATGCTCAGGTGAAGTTTCTGGAGTGTGGTGTGTAGAATGATATTGGCTGTGTGAACAACGACACCTTAGATCAGAACTACTCAACAATATTACATTTCATTTACTATTCACTGCTTACACCCTGGCCCCCACTCTGTTGTATTTCTCTCAGCTTGGGCAGTGACACTAGACAGGTACCTGTTAGTGCATTTGAATTTTCTCCTTTGGTGTCAACCTGTGCTGTTGCGTCTGCATTTCAAATATTGCCGTGAGTGTTTGCATTTGTTTGTAAAGAGCTGTGCAGTGAAAAAAGGGCTTAGGAATCGCATCGATTAATATGAGAGATTGTAAGAGCCAGAAAAGAAACAGGCACTTCTGAGTTCTACTCTTGAGTCTGTCGTTGCTTCACTGTATCGAGTTATTAAAAACTCTGCCTCGGTTTCCCCATCTGTATAATGGGATAAAAAACCTATACCTATCTCACAGTGGCAGTGTGAGGCTCAGTTAGTTAGGGGACCAGTCTCCTTCCCACACATAAAACGGGATCTCTCAGGGTCCCTACACAGGACTTCAGACTGAGGTTTCTGCTGGAGTCGCAAATACAGTGAAGTCTCTGCAACCAATGAGTTCTTCCCGTGCAAGGGGAATATGTCCTGGATCCACTTAGCCAAAAATCCACAGGCTCTGACCTGAGTCCATGCCCAGTTTCTCCCTTTGTACATATGAGGAAGCAGAGGCAGCCTGGCCTCGTGGATACTGTAGCCTATAGGCATAGGTATCTGCTAGGTAAGGCATAGACACAAGTTAAGGCAGTCATGCAATGAACCTACAGGCCTTGGGCCTGTAAGACAATGGCTTAGCTAGACAAGCCATAAGGCCCCCAAAAGTCTTAGCATAGGTGGTTAACAAGGAGTAACCCTAGATCAGAAAGTGTGACGAGACAGAATGCTGTAATGCCTACACCGCTGACCGGTAACCACAGGATACCAGTGATACCAGTTTAGGAACAGGATTAGATGCAGATGCACAACCACAAGACTACCTTGGTGACTAATTGACGCGTATGTTAATAAGCTAGCGGTAAATGGAGCAGTACCCTTAGGGAAGGAAATACAAGTAAGGAAAAGGGGATGAAACCCCTCCTGATCATGCACTAGGCAGACTGTCGTCAGTGTAACAGATTATACAAGTTGTATCCCAGCTTGCATGTCTTGGGAGGTGCCAGAACGGGGGCCACTCATGAGGGTGATGAGGAAGATAAAGATGATGAGGAAGATAATGACTAAGGCCTCAGCTTTTTCTGCAAGGAATGGTGTGAGGATATGGATGCTCAGATGCTCATTCCGTGTTCTCTATCGCTCTACCTTGCTGGATTGGAGTGCTTGTAACCTTGCTAACAGTGGTAATAAAACTACTGCAAACACCGAAGGCTTTTCCTAAGGGTACGTCTACACTTACCTCCGGGTCCGACGGCAGGCAATCGATGTTCTGGGATCGATCCCGGAAGTGCTCGCCGTCGACGCCGGTACTCCAGCTCGGCGAGAAGAGTACGCGGCATCGACGGGGGAGCCTGCCTGCAGCGTCTGGACCCGCAGTAAGTTCGGACTAAGGTACTTCGAATTCAGCTACGTTATTAACGTAGCTGAATTTGCGTACCTTAGTCCGAAGTGGGGGGGTAGTGTGGACCAGGCCTAAGTGTGAGCGCTGCACCTGTGCACGAACAGCAATTCTGATAAAACTGAGCCTGCTCTTGGGATGAGCACCTACCAAACCTCAGAGGGTTAACTGGGATTTCCTAAGTAATCAGCATAATTAATACACAATCAACAGACCAGGCAACATTAGGGCACTGGACTGGGAGTCAGGAGACTTGGGTTCTAGTCCCAGGTCTGCCACCGGATTGCTGGGTGACCTTGGGCAAGTCACTTCCCCATTCTGTGCCTCAGTTTCTCCAACTGTAAAATGGGGAGAATGATGCTTATCACCTCGTTAAGTATTTGGAGCGCTACGAATGGAAGGTGTTGTGGGCGAGCTCGGTATCTTGGTGTTACAATCCCCAGAGCCCGTGCATGCTGCCTGACCCAAACGCCATTGAAGTCCCTGGAAAGCGTCTCTTTGACTTCAGGGGGCTTTGGATCATCCCTCTAGGTGCTGGCTTTCCAAATCCTGCTTCCTCCATGTGCTGAAACCGCCCCGTTCCACTGCGTCCCGGACGTCCTGCACCCATGGGGTGCTGGCGGGAGTTGCACGGGCGTTAGATCACTAGGGTGTGTCCTCAACTACCCGAACGGGTTCCTTTACGGGGGCAGCAACAGCAGCCTCTGCTCTGAGCTACTTTGCTTTTGCCCTACCCCGTCACCACCAGCACAGCCTTTGGCCGGGGCCCTCCCCAGACAGCAAGGACTCAGCAGCTGGGACAGGAGCCACTGCTTTGCTACCTCACAGCCTGGCCACGGCACCTCAGCACCACGAGGGCTGGGAGCCTCCCCTACATTGTAGCTTCAGCATCATGTGGGCAAGGGACCCCACTAAATCAGCCTGGCCTTGACCCCTCAGCAGCATCTGGGCTGGGAACAGGGCCGGTGTAACCATTAGGCGAATTAGGCGGCCGCCTAGGGTGCCAAGATTTGGGGGCGCCAAAATGCGGTGTCTGGCGTCACGGGAGTCAGCTGAGCGGGGCAGGGCGGGGAGCGAGGCCTCCAGAACAAACCCGTCCCCACAGCTAGGGACGCCGTGCAGGACGGTCAGTGGGAGCCTGCGGCGGAGCAAGGAGGAAACAGCCAGCCGGGCGCGGTGACTAGCGCGGCCGAGGCACGGAGCCATTGGGGGAGGCAGGACGCGGTCCTGAGCTCAGGTGAGCTTCGCCCTCCAACGCGCCGTGCCTGAGGCCGGGCTCAACCGCCTCCTGGGGCAAGGGAAAGTGAAACTAAACCCCTCAGCGCGACGGAGGGGAAAGGGCTGGCGCAGGTGCTGCTTCCAAACACCGACCCCCCCCCGGTGGCACTGTGCCAATGCGGGGAGCCGGCCCTGATCCCCAGGGAGATCCTCACCTGCTCCCTGGGAGAGCCCGGCTCTGCTCTCCTTGCGCCTGGATCCCCCCCGGAGGGCGAAGTACTCAGAGCCTGGGAACGTTTAGAGACCCTGCGAGCTGGGGACATTCTCAGCCTCCTCCTTGCTCATAGGTTCCCCCGGGCCAGAAGGGACCGTTGTGATCATCTCCTCTGACCCCCTTGTATTAATTCTAATTAACAATGCCACATTATGCAGTGTTCATTTTTAAAAGTTTATAATAAGCGATGCTCCAGGGGGAGGGGAGGGGGAGAAGGAGAAAAGTGGAAGTTTCACCTAGGGTGCAAAATATCCTTGCAGTGGCCCTGGCTGGGTACAGACTCGCAGGGGAGAGTCCAAGGGGGTACAGTAATGAGAGGGACCTTTGTTTTTTTAAGGGATGGGACTGTAGGCAGTGAGGCCCTTAGATATGAGAGACGGGTCCTGTGAAGTAGTGAGCTGGTGGAGGAAGGGGACAAGAGATCTCTGACAGCAATTCCTGGGGGTTTCACTAGTTGCCTGCCCAGTTTACGTTGACTGCCATCGGGACGACACAGCCATGTTCTGGGAACATGGAGTTCCGAGATTGCAGTATGGTTGTGTTGGATTCCTTGACCCCACTGGTAGCTGGGCAAAGAACTGGGCTTTTGGTTTGCTGGCAGTTCTGAATAATAATAATAATAATTAATAATGAAAATCAGATCAACCTGAGCTGAATCCAAAAATTGCAACAACAAAAAATGGCTAATTGAAAAAAGTCTGTTTCAGGACAAACAAAACATATTATTCTAAAGGGTTAGAGTCACAAAACAGTTGGAAGAGGAGGCCGCAGCAACCTGATTATACCTTTTTGCCTAGTAGTCAAGGCACTCACCTAGCAGGCAAGTGACACAGGATCTGTTCCCACCTCTGCCTGATGTGAAAATGGGATTTGAACATGGGTCTCACAAATTGCCCGAGAGCAGCCTAGCCGCTGGGCTAAGGGGTATCCTGGCAAGGAGCTCAAGCAGTTTCTCCTCTGGAAACTGTTCCATGCTGTACAAATAACTAGTCATTGGAGTAGGGACAGGAACTTGGGTCTCTCACATCCTCTGTGGGTGCCCAGACAACCACTAGACTATAGATTCTCACGCTCTTTCCCTGCCCCATAGCCTATTCAGTGCCATTAATAATAATAATGGCAATTCATAGCCATCCTCTTCCCCCACCCTCTCTTCTTTTGTGAAAGGCATCCATGTCTCGGAAAAATACATGGGATGAAACTATTTGGGACATTTGTGTCAAATTCGCGAATAGCTTTGTGTCAACCCAAACTTCATCTTTTGGCGAATAAACTATTCATATGAAAAATGTCAACCAGCTCTCGCTGGCAGAGGGAGACAAGGTATATTGGTAAGGAGAAGGTGTAAGACAGAAATAAGTTGCTTAATTTCTCTTCCCTTGGTGCCACATCCCGAGGAGGGGGAGTTATTGGGAAAGGAGGCTCCTGGCCTTTGGTTCGTGATAATTAATGCTAGGTTGATGGGAAATAAAACATCGACCAAATAACCTTAATGCTGCTGGGATTTTCTTGTATGATTAATGGTGTAGTAGGCCACATACAGTCTTGGCTAGGCATCTTCCCATTATTATTTAAAGCTAAATAAATACATAACAATAAATAGATTTTGTCCATTTAAGTTAGACCTTCACTCTCAAACCTCCAAAGAGTCACATGGGATGTTGCCACACAGTTATAGGACAACGTACCACCAGGGAATGCTTCCTCCTAAACACAGATAGGTAGAAGTTGTCGTATGCGCTGAAGTTTACCCTTCCAAACTCTTGTGTATGTTGTTAGTATTTACTATTCCATCTCTGCTAGACATGTAAATGTCCAGTCCTTTTTAATTCACTATAAATGATGTTTTCTAAGTCTTTAATCATTCTTGTGGCTTATTTTGAACCCTCTCCCATTTATCAACATCCTTCTTTAACTGTGGACACCAGAACTGAACATAACATTCCAGCAGTGATTGCACCAGTGCCAATTTGATCTGACACAGTAAGGCCATTCTTATGTTCCTAATTACAGAGGTAAAATAACCTCTCTACCCGAGATTCCCGTTTACGCATCCAAGGATCTCATTAGCCCTTTGGGCCTCAGCGTCGCACTGGGAGCTCATGTTCAGCTGATTATCCACCACGACCTCCAAATCTTTTACAGAGTCACTGCTTCCCAGGATAGAGTCCCATATTCTTTGTTCCTAGATGTGCCCATTTACATTTGGCTGTATTAAAATGCATACAGCTTGTCAAGCGCTCCACATTGCTCTGTATTAGTGACCTGTCCTCTTAACCATTTACCACCCCCTACTTTTTGTGTCATCTGCAGACTTTATCAGTGATGATCTTATGTTTCCTTCCAGGACATTGATAACAGTGTTAAAAAGCATAGGGTCTCTCCTGAAAAGCCTAAGCAGGAGGTTACAGAGGCACAAACCCCAGGTAGGCTCTTAACTCCATTGACTTTGAATGGGTGCTAGAAAGTCACTTAGGTGTTCTGGACATTTTTTTCCCTTGGCCTCAGTGAAGTTTGGTGACAATGAGTTCCACAGACTGATTGTGTGTGGTGTGAAAAAAAAATCCTTTTATTAATTTTGAACTGGCCACCTTCCAGTTTCATTAGCTGGCCCTTTGCTCTTGTACCCGTTGTCACAGGTGATTCATTGGAGCCCAAGTCCAGTGGGTTTCAGGGAATGGTGCATTATAAAGTCCTGGCAAGAGTACTTTATAAGTAGTGAGGCTACTCCTGTCTTGCTAGTGGGGGAAAATCCTGAAGCTTGGAAAATTCCTGCTGTCCACTAGGGAATTTCTGTCCTGCAGGGTCCATTGCTATTTAAATAGACATCATATTCCTACTTGAGAGGTGATCTTTGAAGTCTGTAGGACTGTGGGGTTTGCTCAGCAGAACAGTGGGGTTTGACTGCTCTTTGTGGGTGGCATTGTTTTACCAGTATATGTATTAAAAGCTGTAAGTTGTTGCAGGGATTGTCACTTGATATAAATGTATGCATTAATAAATAAAGCACCTTCTTTGTAAAGTTCCTTTTAAGAGCTTGGGATTTATGTATCTGAGTGGGATGCTAGTTACAAAGCAGGATTTTAATGCACTTCAGTGGCACAAGGGAGAAGAATGCTAACGCGTCTTACATCAAGGACAGCCTGAGAAAAAAGGAGCCACTAAGTAATTGTGCACTATTTATGAAGTAATGTGTGTGGCATGCCAATATTATTGTGTAGCTCTATGATTAATAGTGTTATTTAGCATGTTTTTGGAGAACAGCAAATTTTTTCTTGACTGTTGCAGCACACAAAGGATGTAATTTAAGACTTGGAGACTTATTTCTGAACTCTGCAAAAAGGACTGGGTGTAGCTAATTAACACGTGTAACTAATTGACATGCGCTGCCCTCTACAGGAGTCATAAATCTCATTTACTTGGCACTTCACTGGCCTTTTGCTGTCAATGCGGCTCTCCCAGTGAGTGTCACTTAGCGGCTTCAGGGTCAGATTTGTAACATTGTCCGTGAGGATCTTCCACCTGGTAGTTGATGCTGGAAACAAGACGTATCTCCTTTGCAGTACTACGCAGAGAAGTGCAGAATCTAAAGACGATGACGCTGCAATGAGGGAACGGCAGCCACAAGGCATGAAAAAAGCTTTTGGATTCAGTGCAAGGATCCTTGCCTGGACGCCACTGTTTCTTCCCTTCATGTTTGCGTCGTTGTCATAACCTTGGCCACAGCAGTCATGAAGCTTTATTTTATTCTCACTCAAAATGTTCATAGACGGTTCTGTTAGGCCTTTTCCAGTAGGTTCCATGAGATTCTACAAAGGCCCAGAACATCCTAGGAGGTTAGTGAAAAATGAATCCACATACAGAATACCTGAAATGTTTTACTTCAAACGTTCTTGTGACGGGTTGGATCACAGAAACCCCCTGGGAGCTGCCACCTGATGTGCCAAGACTACTTCTGCCCCTGCTTTCCCTGCCAGCTTGGGACTCCAGAGCCCTGTCTTGCTGAGCCAGACACTCCTGTCTGCTCCAACACAGACCCAGGGTCTGAATTACTTGCTCCAAAGCTGCAGACTTAACTGAAAGCAACTTAAGAAGTGTTCCTGTCTTTAACACTCAGATGCCCAACTCCCCATGAGGTCCAAATCCCAAATAAATCCATTTTACCCTGTATAAAACTTATACTGGGTAAACTCATAAATTGTTTGCCCTCTATAACACTGATAGAGAGGTATGCACAGCTGTTTGCTCCCCCCTCCCAGGTATTAATACATACTCTGGGTTAATTAATAAGTAAAAAGTGATTTTATTAAATACAAAAAGTAGGATTTAAGTGGTTCCAAGTAGTAACAGACAGAACAAAGTGAATTACCAAGCAAAATAAAATAAAACACGCAAGTCTAAGCCTAGTACAGTAATAAAACTGAATACAGATAAAATCTCACCCTCAGAGATCTTTCAATAAGTTTCTTTTACAGACTGGACGCCTTCCTAGTCTGGGCACAATCCTTTCCCCTGGTACAGCCCTTGTTCCAGCTCAGGTGATAGCTAGGGGATTTCTCATGATGGCCACCCCATTTGTTCTGTTCCACCCATTTATATATCTTTTGCATAAGGCGGCAATCTTTTGTATCTCTGGGTCTCCCCCACCCCCTTCTAAATGGAAAAGCACCAAGTTAAAGATGGATTCCAGTTCCGGTGACATGATCACATGTCACTATAAGACTTCATTACCCACGTGCCAGCACACACGTATACAGAGCCATCTTCAGTCAATTGCCCTGGTTAATGGGAGTCATCAAAATTCCAAACTACCATTAATGGCCCACACTTTGCATAATTACAATAGGTCCTCAGAGTTATATTTCATATTTCTAGTCCCAGATACAAGAATGATACATTTATACAAATAGGATGACCACACTCAGTAGATTATAAGCTTTGTAATGATACCTTACAAGAGACCTTTTGCATGAAGCATATTCCAGTTACATTATATTCACACTCATTAGCATATTTTCATAAAATCATATAGAATGCAACGTCACGGTTCTATTTTCCCTTTTGTCGCTAACCACAAAAACAGCACCCTGAACCCAGCACCCCAACCCCGAGCCCAGCACCCTAGGCAGTTGCCTGGGTTGCCTGCTCCTAAATCCAGCCCTGTCATTAGCCATATAAATGGCCAATCTTTTTTTGTAAAGCTTTTCATCTCAATGTCTTGTGGCAATGAGTTCCACAAGCTAACTGTGCATTGTGTGGGACAATATTTCCTTTTATCAGTTTTGAATTTGCCACCTTTCAGTTTAATTGAATCTTTCCATGTTTTTGCATCATGAGAAAAAGGGACCACAGTGAAAATGCAAGTTGCCCCTCCCTATTCTCCAGAAATGTCTGCCATTCATTCCATGCCATTGGGGCACAAGTATATTTAGATATCTGCATGTTTATTAATTCACTTCTCTTGCTGTGATATTTCCCAAGCAGACCAGTAATTCTAAATAAAATAACCATAATTTATAGTGAAGGGACTGAATTCAAATATATTTTCCTTTTCCTTTAAATGTATTCAACATATCTATTTTCTTTTGAATTGATTCATAAGAGGGCTCTGCAAGCTTATCTATAATTCATAAACAATTTCTATTTTTTATATTCTTTAAGCTGGTTTGATTACTTTCTTATCTTTGATTCTTTCCTCACTTTCTCTAATGAAAGTGGTGCTAGTTGCTATGGTAACCTGTTTCTTCTCTTGTCCCTTTCCTTCTTTTCTTCCCCACTTCTGTCTGAAAGGAACTGTTTGTCTGTTTAGAGAACAGCCTTCTCCACTATCCCTGCTCACAACCGCGGCTTTCCGAAGAAGGCCCTGCCATTGCACTGTTTGTATTCAGCACACAGCATCAGGCCATGGACTGTAAGCCCCTGAGGGTCACATATGGCGCTTCCCTCCTCCTGCTCGGTGAAGTGGAAAGATGTTGTGGAAGAACAGGCCAGCACCACCATAGCTGTCTGCAGTGGGAGTGACTAGACCAGAGACATGCACAGCAAATTGCTCACCTGGCAACGTTTGGAAGAAATAGGGTGACCAGATGTCCCGATTTTATAGGGACAGTCCCGATATTTGGAGCTTTTTCTTATATAGGCACCTATTACCCCCCGCCCCCATCCCAATTTTTCACACTTGCTCTCTGGTCACCCTAGGAAAAAAGTCGGAAGTGACCATATTTGTGGTGAGCACCGTGTTAGACGTTCTACAGTATCTGTCCTCTCTGCTGTCTGAGCCCTTTAGTAATTCGAAGACAGGCAGCTGCTCAGCTCTGCCTTTGCCAGCTTCCTGTTCGGCTCTAAGAAATACATGTTTTCCCCCCTCTGATTTGTGTCCCTCGGCTCAGTAGCCTCCAGTCTTGCGGCTGGCAGGGCCTTTCTGACAGAGGAGCATGGCTGTCGTTCTGCACGGAGCGGGGCAGTCCCTCTGGCAATATGCGCCTTGGCAAGTAGGGAGCTGGGATTGCTGCTCCGTGGTACTACCGAAGGCTTCACCCACGTTGGGGCCCATAAATAGTCAGCAAAATGGGCACAGCAGGGGAGGATGTACTATGGTCTCAATGCTCTGCAGCTGCTTTCTGATGCACACGGTGCTTTTTTTTAAGGTCCGTGTTTTCATTCCGAGGCATAAAGCAATAATCAAGATTGCAGGCCAGGGAGGTGTGAATCATAAGGGCCCATCTGCCCACTGCTTGCACAGTGCCCCATGACCGCACATGTAATTATGACAGCTGCTCAGCGCTGGAGTACATCAAATCCCTAAGGTGCCAGCAGCGTGCTAGGTGTACCAGAACTCTTAGGCAGCTGTTAAACTCTACAGGTGATAGCCATGGTGGGTCCCAAGACCCACTCAGACACATGGCTAAGGGAAGGGGTAGGTCACTAGGGCTGGCAGGAAAAGGAAAGGTTGCAGATACCGTAGGTACAGAGACTTTACCTGTTACAGTTCAAAGTGAGCAATAGCAGTTCTTGTTTGGGCCTCTGGGGCAGTCCAGTGGAGAGTCAGCACTCTTCAGACAATTGTTCCCCTCTCCAGACCACGCTCGGTCCAAAGCCCATAAAAGCTTTTAAGTTTATACAATGTCACTGTGAATTCCCCTTTGTTACATGTTTCTAAAAACTGGCATATGTTAGAAACCCATCACAGGAAACTTACCGCACGCCAGCAGAGATGCTTGCGGAGAATACTTGGTGGCCACTAGTGGGATAAAGTAACTTACGCTGATGTGTTACACAGGACTGGCCAACAGACTGTAGAGACAATGGCCTGGTCTACACTACCGCAGTAAATCGATCTAAGTGACGCAACTTCACTTATGTGAAAAAACATACCTGAAGTTGACGTAGTTAGAGCCGCTTGCTGTGGTGTCTACACTGCACTGTGTTGACGGGAGATGCTCTCCTAATGACTTCCCTTATGTTTCTCGTGGAGGTGGAGTACACAAATCGATGGGAGAGTGCTCTCCCATCGATTTAGCTTGTCTTCACCAGATCCGCTAAATTGACACCCGCAGCACTGATTACAGCAATGCTGATCTATTGGTAAGAGTAGACATGGCCAATGATTCAAGAAAGAAGTGGTTTGGAGATGTTGTACGGATGTAAAAAAAAATCCATATTCCTAGACAAGTCTTTGACTGGATACCGCCTGGTGGAGGATGGAAAAGAGGAGGACAACCGATGACATATAAAAAAGCCATTGAAAAAGATGCCGCTGTCATGGAAACCGACTGTAATGGATCAAGAAACGTGGTGCTAGACAGATGGAGGTGAAACACTGGGTTACCTTATGTGTCCCAAGGTGTGAGAGCATCTAATCAAACTAAATCAGCCAGTGTCTCCCATTGGGGCCCCTCTCCACTGGTTCCCTGCCCAGCTGCTGCTGCTCCCCCATAAGTCCCACATGGAACTACACCCAGCTCTATCACCTGGCCGGCACAGCCTGGCCCACACGTCATCTGTGTACATTACCTGGGGGCTCTTCTCTGCAGTCCCGCCTAGCCATGGTGCTGCTGCTTCCCAAAGGTGCCCAGTCACTTCCTGGTAGATTAAAGCTAACTTGGATCTATCCACCCAAGCTGCAATGACCTCTCCAATTGCAGTGTAGACATGCCCTCCGCTCTTTGGGGCAGGGAGTCATCTGGTGAAGGGCTGAACATGCTGTGGGCAGGAAGCATGCCATAAATAATGACTGCAGAGAGAGTATTTCCAAAAGATCTTTTAATCTCTTCCGCATGCACACATCCCTTCCCCTGCTGTCGTCTCCCCATCACGATGAATCTGATGGGTACGCAGGTCAAATCCAAGTGGTGCAGCAACAAGCTAGTTTTCACCCTTGGACATTCAGGTCCAATTCCAACCGGTGCAACATGGGGATGTTGGATCAGCACAGAAAATGCAAAATTTATGAGGTATTTCAACCTCTTATTGATTATTATTATTATTTTATTATTTGTATCACAGCAGGTTCTAGGGGCTCCCATAAGAACATAAGAACATAAGAAAGGCCGTACTGGGTCAGACCAAAGGTCCATCTAGCCCAGTATCAGTCTACCGACAGTGGCCAATGCCAGGTGCCCCAGGGGGAGTGAACCTAACAGGCAATGATCAAGTGATCTCTCTCCTGCCATCCATCTCCATCCTCTGACGAACAGAGGCTAGGGACACCATTCTTACCCATCCTGGCTAATAGCCATTTATGGACTTAGCCACCATGAATTTATCCAGTCCCCTTTTAAACATTGTTATAGTCCTAGCCTTCACAACCTCCTCAGGTAAGGAGTTCCACAAGTTGACTGTGCGCTGCGTGAAGAAGAACTTCCTTTTATTTGTTTTAAACCTGCTGCCTATTAATTTCTTTTGGTGACCCCTAGTTCTTGTATTATGGGAATAAGTAAATAACTTTTCCTTATCCACTTTCTCAACATCACTCATGATTTTATATACCTCTATCATGTCCCCCCTTAGTCTTCTCTTTTCCAAACTGAAGAGTCCTAGCCTCTTTAATCTTTCCTCATATGGGACCCTTTCTAAACCCTTAATCATTTTAGTTGCTCTTTTCTGAACCTTTTCTAGTGCTAGAATATCTTTTTTGAGGTGAGGAGACCACATCTGTACACAGTATTCGAGATGTGGGCGAACCATGGATTTATATAAGGGCAATAATATATTCTCAGTCTTATTCTCTATCCCCTTTTTAATGATTCCTAACATCCTGTTTGCTTTTTTGACCGCCTCTGCACACTGCGTGGACATCTTTAGAGAACTATCCACGATGACGCCAAGATCTTTTTCCTGACTCGTTGTAGCTAAATTAGCCCCCATCATGTTGTATGTATAGTTGGGGTTATTTTTTCCAATGTGCATTACTTTACATTTATCCACATTAAATTTCATTTGCCATTTTGTTGCCCAATCACTTAGTTTTGTGAGATCTTTTTGAAGTTCTTCACAATCTGCTTTGGTCTTAACTATCTTGAGTAGTTTAGTATCATCTGCAAACTTTGCCACCTCACTGTTTACCCCTTTCTCCAGATCATTTATGAATAAATTGAATAGGATAGGTCCTAGGACTGACCCTTGGGGAACACCACTAGTTACCCCTCTCCATTCTGAGAATTTACCATTAATTCCTACCCTTTGTTCCCTGTCCTTTAACCAGTTCTCAATCCATGAAAGGACCTTCCCTTTTATCCCATGACAGCTTAATTTACGTAAGAGCCTTTGGTGAGGGACCTTGTCAAAGGCTTTCTGGAAATCTAAGTACACTATGTCCACCGGATCACCCTTGTCCACATGTTTGTTGACCCCTTCAAAGAACTCTAATAGATTAGTAAGACACGATTTCCCTTTACAGAAACCATGTTGACTATTGCTCAAGAGTTTATGTTTTTCTATGTGTCTGACAATTTTGTTCTTTACTATTGTTTCAACTAATTTGCCCGGTACCGACGTTAGACTTACCGGTCTGTAATTGCCAGGATCACCCCTAGAGCCCTTTTAAAATATTGGCGTTACATTAGCTAACTTCCAGTCATTGGGTACCGAAGCATACCCAATGCATACCCCACCAAGATGCATAATGAGATATTGGGAATGGGCAACAGGGGATGGATCACTTGATGATTACCTGTTCTGTTCATTCTCTCTGGGGCACCTGGCATTGGCCACTGTTGAAGGCAGGATACTGGGCTAGATGGAACTTTGGTCTGACCCAATGGCCATTCTTATGTTCTTATACAATCCCTGCTCTAGCCAGAATGTGCTTTTAAGCCATGATTCTATAACTGAATGTGTGTGGGCAAGCCCCTACATGAATCAGGCAGATCCCTGGTGACGTCAACAGTGATGAATCCAGTTGCAGGAGTCCACCTGACTGGAGATCATTTGGGGACGGAGGTCTTAGCTTACAACTAGACACACCTGGTTAGGGGCACACTCAGCAATGGGCAGCAGAGAAGGTGAGAGCTGACAAACTCTGAGCCTAGTTCATATCTGATCCTGCAAAATCCAGCCAGGTAGAAAGAGAATGAAATTATTCTGCCCTAATAAAAACAAAAAACAAAACAAAACAAAACAAAAACACAGAAACAAGTGGCAACAACAAAATGCCTGTTGCCTGTTTTCATTCAGATGTGAAGTTTTTCACCCGCCTTTGGTAGCGACTGAGGGAAGAGGAGGAGGGAGGGTCCATATCGCACAACATCATGAAATCTCATCAAAACACAGCATTAAAACAATCATAGTCCACCGTTTGCTATGTGCTAGGAATCTTGAGATGTTTCAATCTGCATTTACCAGCCCACCTAATTAGCATATAAAACCGTTTGCTATGAAACAGATAATCTGCAGTGTGACCTTGTTCTGAGTGAACAGGCTCAGGGCCAAGTTCTTTTGTGTTGTGTGCTGTTTCTTAACGTACATAAATAATACATATTCAGAAGGAAAAGCAAAGCTATTAACAAACAACCAGACAGCACAAGGCCCCCACAGTATATGTACATAATTTATTCCTCCTAGTTTCCTCCAAAAAAAGGGGGGGGGAATTGAATTTGTTCCAATGTTTGGTTAATTACCTCAAGCATACCACAAACACGGGCTTTGCAAATATTTGTGCAACTCTAATTTGATATATCTAATTAAATACTATTTATTAAATTACTGTTGCAGTCTCTCCTGAAATAGCTAACAGACTGAGACAAGTCAAACAAGGAGAGGTTTAGGATTTTTCGCTCCCTCTCGTGTTGATGCACTTGGTTTATTTTTGAATTGCTAGAGTCCGTCCATTGATTATTGATTATTGATGTCCCATTGTGCTAGACACTAAATGATCCCATAGTAAGACACTCCCTGCTCCAGAGAGATTACAAGCTAAATAGACAAGACAGACATTAAGTCTGGAGAGGAGTTATAGCCAAAGTGACTTGCCCAAGCGATCAGTGGTTGAGATGTGTCGTGAACCTCAGTACAAAGCCCTGCCCACTGGACCATGTTCACAAATCCAGGGGTTTATGCTTCAGGTGTCAAATTCTACTCCATGTCGGAAGCATGGCATAAAAGGTCTCAATCCAAGAGATTTTTTAAATAAAAAAAATACACATATGCATATTTTAGCACAACACAACCACCTTAAATGTACCCTCTGGATTGTCAGTTTTTTAATGTATTCTATTTTTATTTTGGTGGCTAAATATTTTCTTAAAAGATACTGTTATATGAGTAATGTTATCGAAAGATATTTTTGTCAACACTAAACTTTTCCCATAAAATACTTGTAACTGCTGGATGTTTAGAATG
Organism: Emys orbicularis; assembly: GCF_028017835.1. Classification (NCBI taxonomy): domain Eukaryota; kingdom Metazoa; phylum Chordata; order Testudines; family Emydidae; genus Emys; species Emys orbicularis. The sequence continues at coordinate 4,902,466 of NC_088686.1, read as the reverse complement.
ATTCTGTATGTGCATTTAAAGAGGAAAAGTGTATGACATTAATTTATGGTTTAATTAGATATGCACATGGATTTGTATTTAAGACTTCTTGTTAATATATACAGATCAGAGGCGACCCATGCCTGCCGATAGCGGTGGGGGCAGAATGAGGGCAGCGGGCTTCAGCAGTGTTACTGAGCATGCTCAGTCCATGTGAGCATGCTCAGTACAAACCAAGGAGAAAATTGGTGGGGGCGAGGCACGTGACTCCACATCACTTTCCCTGCCCCCTCTTCCCCCCGCGTTGTCTCTGGTACACATAACTGTTTTGTGTTTGGAAGGGTTTTGTGCCTGAGAGTACACTTGAAAGAATACTGTTTATTTTGGGACAGAGTTAAGGTGGTTGCTTTGTGATTTTTGTATTATTATCCCAGTGCCAATTAATATACTATTTTCTTTCTTCTGCACCCCACTGCTGCCGTGAATCAGATTGTCTAGTTCCGTGAGTTCCCACTGTCTGTGATCAACAAGAAACATTGTCTTAACACAGCAGGGTAACCCAGCAGTCCCATTGCACCAAGTTTCCTGGAAGGTCTTGTTGCTGTCCACTCCTGGGTTTGAAGATTTGCCAGACCTTCTAAGTAGAGGCCTCATGCTTCTGGATTCTGCTCTCTCTAATGAACTGCCAAATGGCACGTTAGGCCTATCTGTTTGTTCAAGCTTTTAATTAACTATTAGATTTTGTAATCACGGTGAGCAGTGGTTTTATTTGTGAGTATTTTATTTGAGATGTCATACTTTGTTAATGCATTAGTGGTTTTTAGTGGTGGAAAGTGCCTAGGTGATGGCTGGTATAACTGATTAAATAAATGCAACAGAACAGTGTAGTGCTTTGGGGTTTTAGAGTTTGAAGAAAATCTAGCTATTTTTTTAAAAACATCACATTTCTGCATATTTGATAAGTCAAAGAAGTGAAAGACTGGGAAACAAGGCATTGCAAATCCTGATAACCGATAGTATTTTGGGATCTGAATTGAAGCAATGCATCTTGTGGGCCAAAAATGAAAATGGCAACAGTGTCAAATGTCAGTATTTGTTCACACTTCATAGTCTGGCAAACCTGAGCGCAATGGGGAACTGAATATTCAAACAACTGGTTTCTCTTTTCACTTGCACATGCATGTCCTGTGGGTGACATGTAGGCACCTCTTTTGCTGAACGTCTAAAAAAAAAAAAAAAAAAAAAAAATTCTGGGTGAAGTTTTCAAGCTAACTTGGCAAATAATTCAGGCTTCAAGTTGGCCTAAATCTAGTCACAGGAACTCACTGGGAGTGTGAGTCTGTACTTCAGTGGGAGAAGTGCTAGGCCAGCACCGAGTGCTTTTGAAAATCCCACTCACGATGCATGTTCCTCCCAGCGCTGCCGTCCTACAAGGTTCCTCTGTTTTGTTTCAGAGCCTGGGGGGCCAGTTTCCTTCTGGAATAGGGGTGAGAACCACCACCACCCCCTGACTAAAAACCTTCAGCCTGCACGTAATTCCTCTTCCCTTCATTTACTTTCAGACTTTCAACCTCTTGTGCTGAAAAATTAGCATTTGTATCTGCCCACAGAATTCAAAATCTTTCTTCCTCCTTACAAACGCTACCTGGGGAGCAGTAGGCAGGCAGGCATGCCTCATTTCTTCCCGACTAATGGAAAACAAATGAAAAGCTGCATATGCGGCATTCTCCTCATTGTAACCCATGTCCATCACAACGGGACAGAGCATATGGAGGAGCACGGTGCTCCAGAGGAACCTAGCAACAGCAAAACTATCCCAGTGCATTCCCTAAGTCAGCATCGGCTGCAATAACTGGGATTTCAATATTCAGTAAAAGATACTATTGCTGAATATTGCTGCTTCCGCAAAGCCAAATAGGGTGGCCAGATGTCCTGATTTTATAGGAACAGTCCCGATATTTGGGTCTTTGTCTTACATAGGCGCCTATTACCCCCCACCCCCTGTCCCAATTTTTCACACTTGCTGTCTGGTCACCTTAAAGCCAAACACACAGGGAGGGGGAGGAAAGTTTGCAGTGTTCAGTTGTATGGTAATGAAACCTGGGAGTGTACCAGCTTTTGGTCTGAATAACCCATTACATTCCCCCAGAGTAGGGGCAGTTTGGTTAGAGTCTGTACAGAGGTTTACTGAGAGAAAGGGGAGAAGTTCGCAGCCATATATGAGCAATATTAGATTGCTTGAAAGCCTAGATTTGGAGTTACCTGTACTAACTTCTGACTACTGTTTCTTGATTGGGTTAGTGTAGGGCCTGGTCTACATGGTGGGTGGGGCGGGGGAGAGGAATCGATCTAAGTTATGCAACTTCAGCTACGCGAATAACGTAGCTGAAGTCGACGTACTTAGATCGACTTACCGCGGTGTCTTCACTGCGGTGAGTCGACTGCTGCCACTCCCCCGTCGACTCCGCCTGCGCCTCGCGCTCCGCTGGAGTACAGGAGTCGACGGGAGAGCGCTCGGTGGTCAATTTATCACGTCTAGACTAGACACGATAAATCGACCCCCTCTGGATCAATTGCTGCCCGTTGATCCTGCGGGTAATGTAGACAAGCCCTAGGGTTGCCAGGTGTCTGGTTTTGAACTGGAATGCCCAGTCGAAAAGGGGCCCTGGCGGCTCCAGTCAGCACTGCCGACCGGACCATTAAAAATCCAGTTGGCAGTGCTGCAGGGCTAAGGCAGGCTAGTCCCTACCTGTCCTGGCACCGCGCTGCGCCCTGGAAGTGGCCAGCAGGTCCAGCTCCTAGGCGGGGGGGGGGGGGGGGGCACGGGACTCTGTGCACTGCAAGCACAGCTCCGCACTCCCATTGGCCAGGAACTGCGGCCAATGGGAGCTGGGGGGGCGGCGCCTGTGGGTGAGAGCAGCGTGCTGAGCCTCCTGGCCCACCTGCCTAGGCCCTGAGACCTCCCAAATTTGGAGCCTCCTCTTGCACCCCAAATCCCTCATCCCTGGCCCCACCCCAGAGCCTGCATCCCAGCCCAGAACCCATACCCCCTCCTGAACCTCAACCCCCTGCCTCAACCCGCAGCCCCTCCCACACTCCGAATCCCTCGGCCGCAGCCTGGAGCCTCATCTTGCACCCCACACCCCTCATCCCCACCCCAAAGCCTGCACCCCCAGCCAGAGCCCTCACTCCCTCCTGCACCCCAACTCCCTGTCCCAGACCAGAACCCCCTCCCCTACCCTGAACCCCTCCCCCCTCCCCTACCCTGAACCCCTCATTTCTGGCCCCACCCTGGAGCCTGCAACCCCCAGTTAGAGCCCTCACCCCCTCCTGCATTCCAGCCCCCAGCCCAGTGAAAGTGAGTGAGAGTGGAGGAGAGCGAGCCACAGAGGAAGGGGGAATGTAGTGAGTGGGGGTAGGGGCCTCGGAGAAGGGGTGGGGCAGGGGTGGGACCTCAGGTAGGGGGCGGGGCTAGGTGTTCATTTTTTTGCTATTAGAAAGTTGGCAACCCTAGGTTAGTGTGGTGTTTACTGTATGTGTAGATTGAGTTCATTTGGCACCAGGAAGTGGGAGTGGGTCCTGATGCTCACATCTCCTGGCAAACACATGGAGGGATAAGAGACAATCCAGAACCACCCGCTTTGAAGTCCACCTTTGACATCCTGCTAAGATGCAGGAACCAGTTTAACCAAGCTCAGCAGACACAGGAGAGAACAGAAACCTTTGGCTGGATTTAAAAAGGGAGTCGCTGGAGGACAGTGAGGAAGACCAAGGAAAGAGACTGAAGGGTGGAGACATTTGGGGAATAGATGGACACTCAGAGGCCAGGGCTCTGGGATAAGAGAAGATAGGCCTGCCTAAGCCATAGGTAAGGTAGACACGTGCATGGACTGTTTATTATTATAAAATCCTCTTCTCTTATGCCTTGCCTTGAATCGCACTGGGCAGGCAGTGCCCACCATCGCCTCACTGTTCCTTTCTGCTTTATTATCCCTTAACCGACTCTTGCTCATTTTATTTAAGACCGATTCTTGCTGCATCCTAAATGTATCATTCTTAAAGACTCATTAGCACCTACGCGTCTCTCTACATTCTTCTGATCGTTTTACGGTTTTGATGTGTCCTCACAGGTGATTAGCTTGATATTCGCCCATCTATCTCCCAGTAGCAGGGGCAATGCTATGCTAACCTTTGTGCCCACAGGTTGAAAAATACGAGCATACCCAAAACATTAATAAGAGGGGAAGGATGAGCCAGTGGTTAAAGCGCTAGACTGGGACTCAGGAGATCTTTGCTAGATTCCAGCATCTTTCAGACTTCCTGTGGGATCATGGTGGAGGGACTTTGTCTCTCAATTCCTCAGCATTCTGTCGGCAAAATAATACGTGCTTTCTTGCCTAGTTAGGTGTAAGCACTGCAGGGCAGAGGCTGTCTCTTAGGGTATGTCTACACTACGAGAGTAGTTCGATTTTACTTAAATCGAATATGTGGAATCGATATTGCAAAGTCAAACGTGTGTGTCCACACTAAGGACAGTAATTCGACTTTGTGAGTCCACACTAACGGGGAAAGCGTCGACATTGGAAGCGGTGCACTGTGGGCAGCTATCCCACAGTTCCCGCAGTCCCCGCTGCCCATTGGAATTCTGGGTCGAGCCGCCAATGCCTTCTGGGTAAAAAAATGTGTCGAGGGTGCTTTTGGGTAACTGTCGTCATCCGTCCGTCACTACCGCCCTCCCTCCCTGAAAGCGCCGGCGGGAAATCAGTTCGCGCACTTTTCTGGTCAGTGACAGCGCGGACGCCACAGCACTGCGAGCATGGAGCCCGCTGCGACCATCGCTGCAGTTGGGGCCGTTGTCAACGCCTCGCAGCTTATCATCCACCTTTCCCAGAGGCAGATGCAGATAAATCAGGCGAGGAGGCTACGGCACCGCGGTGAGGGCCTGAAGTCTGAGAGTAGCACAGACATGTCAGAAAGCACGGGACCCAGCGCCGAGGACATCACGGTGGCAATGGGTCATGTGGATGTTGTGGAACGGCGATTCTGGGCCCGGGAAACAAGCACGGACTGGTGGGACCGCATAGTGCTGCAGGTCTGGGATGAATCCCAGTGGCTGCGAAACTTTCGCATGCGGAAGGGGACTTTCCTTGAACATTGTGAGTTGCTGTCCCCTGCCCTGAAGCGCAATGACACCCGGATGCGAGCAGCCCTGACTGTCCAGAAGCGAGTGGCCATAGCCCTCTGGAAGCTTGCAACGCCAGACAGCTACCGGTCAGTCGCGAACCACTTTGGCGTGGGCAAATCTACCGTGGGGGTTGTTGTGATGCAAGTAGCCAACGCAATCGTTGAGGTACTGCTCTCAAAGGTAGTGACCCTGGGAAACGCGCAGGCCATCATAGATGGCTTCGCCGCGATGGGATTCCCAAACTGCGGTGGGGCTATAGATGGAACTCACATCCCTATCCTGGGACCGGACCACCAGGCCAGCCAGTACATCAACCGAAAGGGCTACTTTTCAATGGTGCTGCAAGCACTGGTGGACCATAGGGGACGTTTTACAAACATCAACATCGGATGGCCGGGCAAGGTTCATGACGCTCGTGTTTTCAGGAACTCAGGTCTGTTTAGAAGGCTGCAGGAAGGTATTTACTTCCCGGACCACAAAATAACTGTTGGGGATGTGGAGATGCCTATAGTCATCCTCGGGGACCCAGCCTACCCGCTAATGCCCTGGCTCATGAAGCCCTATACTGGCGCCCTGGACACTGAAAAAGAACTCTTCAACTACCGGCTGAGCAAGTGCAGAATGGTGGTGGAGTGTGCTTTTGGCCGTCTCAAGGGGAGATGGAGAAGCTTACTGACTCGCTGTGATCTCAGCGAAACCAATATCCCCATTGTTATTGCAGCTTGCTGTGTGCTCCACAATCTCTGTGAGAGCAAGGGGGAGACCTTTATGGCAGGGTGGGAGGTTGAGGCAAATAGCCTGGCTGCTGATTACGCCCAGCCAGACAGCCGGGCGATTAGAAGAGCCCAGTGGGACGCGCTGTGCATCCGGGAGGCTTTGAAAGCTAGGTTCCTGAGTGAGCAGGGTAACCAGTGACTTTTCAGTTTGTGTACAGAGAAGCTGAACCTGCCCCCGTTTCTTTACCCACTAAATGTTCAGTATCCTCTCCAGTTACATACCCCGTTCCCCCCCTTACAACCCACGTTTAACAATAAAATCACTTGAATTTTGTTAATGAACACCGTTTTCTTTATTACTGTTTTCGTGGGAAAGTGTTGAACCTGGGACGCAGACTGTGGTGGGGAGCGGGTGTAGTGTAGTGATGCAAATGACGCTTCCAAACTCCAGGAATGACAGGCTCCGCAGTGGTGGACTGGTGGTTTCAACGGACCCTGCCACCCCTCCTGTTTGGGACTCTGTGTGTGTGGGGGCTATGTGACTTTGTGGCAGGGGGAGGACGGTTACAGATCCCCTGCTGCGTGGCTCTGTGATCCAGGATAAGGACCGCTGCATAAGATCTGTAACTGCCCTCCCCCGCCACAAAGTCACAGAGCCCCCCCCACCCCCCACAGAACACTAAAACCACCTCCGAGACTGACCAGGGTAACTAGTGACTGCAATGTGTGTGTGCCCTGCTGCTGAACCTGCCCCCGCCTCTGTACCCTGGTAAAGGTGACTGTCCTGTCCAATTACCAACCCCCTTCCCCCTCTTCAGACAGACTCTCCTCTAAAAGAACATGATGGAAACAGTAATTAACAGAAACGTATTTTTTATTAGCAACTACACATGAAACTGGGGGGTGAAACTTGGACGGGGGCTTGGGTGAGGCGGGAAGGAAAGGACTTGTCAAATTTTGGGGAATGAGAGCCTTCTGGTACTAGAGCACTCTGCAGGGGTGGAGTGAGAGTTTTCACGGACTCTGCCGCCCCTCCTTCTTTGGACTTTGGGTGAGGGGGGTATGGGACTTGGTGGCGGGGGAGGGCGGTTACTGATAGACTGCAGCGGGGCTCTGTCCTCCTGCCTCCGGTCCTGCAGAACATCCACAAGGCGCTGGAGCGTGTCCGTTTGCTCCCTCATTAGTCCAAGCAGCGTTTGAGTCGCCTGCTGGTCTTCCTGCCACCACCTCTCCTCCCGTTCCATGTGTGATCGGTGCATTTGGGACAAGTTCTCCCTCCACTGGGTCTGCTGGGCTGCCTGGGCTCGGGAGCAGCCCATAAGTTCCGTGAACATGTCCTCCCGTGTCCTCTTCTTCCTACGCCTAATCTGCGCTAGCCTCTGGGAGTGTGATGCCAGGCTACGTTGGGAGACAGTCGCAGCTGTGGGAATGGGAAAAAGGGAGTGAATTCCTCAGAAAGATAAATTTAGTTGTGAACAAAGAACATAGTCTTTCTCTGTGAACAAGACCATGCACAGCACCTATCACATGCGCACTCAGGACAAGGTCGAATTTTCGGCCTTCGCATTCAGTGCCTGGGGTCTTGCAGTGCAGATCAGAGAAGCGGGGCAGGACACCAAAATTTGTGTAGCAGGCCGACATGGTAAGCCGTAGACTTGTGGCTGCTTAAAACTTTAATAGTAGCACTGGCCTCCTTTCACATTGAAAGCAATGCCAGTCCCTGCTGCCAGCAATCCGGCAAGCATGAACTCTGCCCCTGTCCCACCCCCTCGCGGCTGTCCCAGGGAAAGATCCCTGTATGCTGGCCCTCTCCCGCCTCCACCGCGTGGCTGTAAGCCACCGGTTACAGTTCTGTAAAGGAACAGGCAAGCAGTCCCAATACTAACATTCCCCTACCTAATTCAAAGCAGGTCACCATGAGCGACATCACCCTGATGAGGATTTCAGACACGGAAAAAGAAAGAATGCTTCGGGAAAGCCTGCAAAGACCAGGGCCGTATGCCGCCATGCTCTGCAGGGCAATGATCCCGGAGTACTTGCTTGTCTCCTGGTGCAGAAATGTCTGCTACTACGGAGGACCCAATAAGTCCGCTCTCCCAAGGAACCTGATGCAAAGGCTTTCCAATTACCTCCAGGAGAGCTTTGTGGAGATGTCCATTGAGGATTTCAGCTCTATCCCCGGACATATAGACCGCATTTTACTGTAGCTGCACTGGCAGGGACTAAACAGTAGAGCGGCTTGGGCAGAACAATCATGCTAAACCGGACATTGTTAGATTTTTTTTTCAATAGTTGCACTGCCCAGGACTGAAACGTTAAGCGCCTAGGGCAAACTAATCATGAGAAACCCATTGTTGTTATTGTTAATATTCCTGTTCTGTTAAAAATAAATGTTTAGGTGTTTTAAACACTTACTGAGTGATCCTTCCCCTGATTCTGTGTCCGGGTTACATGCTGGGGAGGGTTGGTAGGGGATCTCTGTAAGGGTGATGAAGAGCTCCTGGCTGTCAGGGAAATAAGCTTGGTAAGCGCTGTCGACTGCCTCGTCCTCCTCATCTCCTTCCTCATCTTCCCCGTCCGCTAACATGTCCGAGGAACCGGCCGTTGACAATATCCCATCCTCAGAGTCCACGGTCAGTGGTGGGGTAGTGGTGGCGGCCGCACCTAGGATGGAATGCAGTGCCTCGTAGAAACGGGATGTCTGGGGCTGGGATCCGGAGCGTCCGTTTGCCTCTTTGGTCTTCTGGTAGCCTTGTCTCAGCTCCTTGATTTTCACGCGGCACTGCGTTGCATCCCGGCTGTATCCTCTCTCTGCCATGGCTTTAGAGATCTTCTCATAGATATTTGCATTCCGTCTTTTGGATCGCAGCTCGGAAAGCACGGATTCATCGCCCCACACAGCAATCAGATCCAAGACTTCCCGATCAGTCCATGCTGGGGCCCTCTTTCTATTCTGAGATTGCACGGCCATCTCTGCTGGAGAGCTCTGCATCGTTGCCAGTGCTGCTGAGCTCGCAACGATGTCCAAACAGGAAATGAGATTCAAACTGCCCAGACAGGAAAAGGAATTCAAATTTTCCCGGGGCTTTTCCTGTGTGGCTGGTCAGAGCATCCGAGCTCGGACTGCTGTCCAGAGCGTCAACAGAGTGGTGCACTGTGGGATAGCTCCCGGAGCTATTAGCGTCGATTTCCATCCACACCTATCCTAATTCGACATGGCCATGTCGAATTTAGCGCTACTCCCCTCGTTGGGGAGGAGTACAGAAGTCGAATTTAAGAGACCTCTATGTCGAACTAAATAGCTTCGTGGTGTGGACGGGTGCAGGGTTAATTCGATGTAACGGCGCTAAATTCGATATAAGCTCCTAGTGTAGACCAGGCCTTAGAATGTGTTTGGACAGCGTCTAGCACAGTAGGGCATTTCCTTGGGTACAGCCTGTAGGAAGCAGAGTAGTACAGAGTAAGCAGTTGCCCAAGCACGATAGGTAACTGAATGTTCAAACAACTGGCTTGTTTGAGCAACTGTGTACATTGCACGTGCATGTCCTGTGGGTGAAATGTACGCACCTATTTCAGTAAAATATATGGTCTGATTTTCAGAGGTGGACCTCCTAATGGCTTCCAATGAAATCAAGAGGAGCCAACGAGGTTTAATTCAACACTTCTGAAAATCAAGCCACTTATTTAAGTGCCTAACCCAGGGACCCAGGTTTCAATAGCTTTGCCTTAACGGTTTGTGTTTCAGGGAACACAAAACTCTTGCAAAGGTTTGTTATCATAAGTAAATTTTAAACTCTGACTCTCAGGGGGACTTTAAACTCGCTTATATATGTGCTGTCAACCTTTGCTATTCTGCTAGGCAGAGCTGGTCAGAAGACAAGAAGTGCCCTATAAAAGAGTGAACAATTCACGCTGAGTTGTGGTCTGCCTACCAACAATTTAGAAAGGAATGAAACATTTTGGTTTTCTCAAAAATATTTGGAAATTTGCTGGCTGATCAATGAGAACTAAAAGCCAAAATGTTTGTACCAAAAAGTATTTTGACAGAATGTCTCTGTCCTTGTTTTTTCAATGAAAAAGTGGAGAATTTCAAATGAAATAAACATTTCCCACAAATTGTTGTTTTGCAAAAAAAAAAAAAAAAAGGCGGCAATTTTCCATTTACAAAAAAGTTCAATGGGAAATTTTTGACTGGCTCTAATGCTAGGATAACATGTATAGACGTATATTGAGCTCCAACCACGCAAAATACATTTTGCATTGTATTAAAAAGCTGTAAATAACATCAGTCTTGTGCTGTCTCCCATTATACATAGCAAGGAAGTAACCCAGATGTGTTATGTAATATGCAGTATGTCTTGAGGGTGCTTAGCATCTTGCAAGATGCGCCTCATAGCAAGTCACCAGTTCCCAACGTTCATCTTGAATGGTTCATTCTCTTGTCGTGCACTTCACCATTTTTGGATTGACATGAATAGTTTGATGCTGTTAGCAAAAAGAGGAGTTTTTCATCATCCATAAATATGAGATAGCAGATTTCATGCTGGATGAATCAATAATTCTATTTTAAAATGAATGCTCAAATTTGTAGTCTTTGAATATAACATATTTTTTGGAATAAAAGAAGGCATCATTAAATAAAAGTAGTGGTAATTGCCTGCCTCTCAAAAAAAAATAGTTGACCCTGCATATAAATTCTCCCTCAAGAAACCCATTAGTCTTTCTATATTGGTTAGCACAGTTAGTAATAACGATCCACAGAAGAAATCTGCTAATAGGGTTTTTTTGCATGAACTTGGGTGATTGACCTGAAATGATTGAAAAGATTTCGGATAAAAATGGGAATGTTTCGTTTGCAGACAATTGCTACTTCCATTATTTTATATTTTTCCTTTGTTCGTGGGCACACAACAATTCCTTTCGTTCTTAGTCATAACAGAGTCGGTGGTAAGAAGAAACATGTGCTATGCAGTAATTGTGGTAATGAATACAAGCGGGTCACCCTCCCAGTAGACCCTTCCTCTCCCCTAGTTCCCAATACAGACACTGCAGTGCACACAGGATCTTGAAGACATGTAGCACCCCTCTGTGCTACAGATGATCAAGATACTATGCTTTGTTTTCGAGCGGTGTTTTAAACGTTGTCTCAAACTTCGTCATAATTTTGAATCGTATGTGCATTATGGAGCTTCAACAGTGTGTGCAGCATTGCAAGTTGCTATGGTGTAATGCATTCTACTTCAGGTGCACACTATACGTGACATCCATACACAGCACTCCCTGCAAGCGGTGCTGGGCCAATGGAGCGCTCCATCTATGCCACAATTCCCACCAAAGCTCCCCATCAGGTTATTGACGGTTATGTAACACAGCGGAGAGCTTTCCCAGCAAAATGTTCATCAGCGTTTTAAATTTCAAGTGAAAAATGGGGGGAAATTTTGCAAAATTGTTCTCAGCTGTCTCTAGTGCATAATGTCTGTTTGCAGCTAGTCCCATCGTTGCTTTGAACAGTGAGTGCTTTTCTGGATGAGGATTCAAGCATGTCTTGTAAGGAGCGGGGATGCAAGTTGCTAGCTGCGTATTCATGCCATCCTGAAGATTGCGTAGCTGGAATTCAGGAAGTAGGCAGCACTGAGACAGCAGCGCTTTGAGATCAGGTGATGAAATAGAAGCTAGGTACTATTGGCTGAGGCCCCAAGAGAACACAGTGATTACCAAGTTAAACTATCCCGAATAAGTGTCCAGCAACAATAGCCACCCTGTCCTTCCCCGCCAAATGCTCAGCTAGATGAGACATCTCTCCAAGAAACGCAACAACACACAGGAACAGAAGTTAAAATTAACTCCCCTAGAAGTCATGCGTCTAAGGTTGAGGCCGGAAGGGAACACACTGATCATCTAGTTTGACCTTTTATATGTGCAGCCCCTAGAAGTTTTCCCCAAAGCTGGATTCTTGCTTTTACCCTTCTTGATTTTTTTCATTTTCTTTGAACCCTTCTCTGATACGTTCTGTTTCTCTATTGCTAAAACCACTCCTTGCCTCCCTTCCTGTTCAGAGCTTTGCCTCTCATTTTCACTATTGTACCCTCACATTCGCTGTCTCTCTCTCTGTCCCTTGTGCTCCCCATTCCCATCTCTGTTTCTCCTTTAATCTCCTGCTTGGCTTAGCGCTGCAGGAAGGAAAGCCTTATGGATAGGACACTGGATTAAGACTGAGCGGATCCCAATACCCCCAAATCATGATATTTTTAAAATAATAAATGTACGGGTTTCTTCCATTTGCCTTCTCATCTGATCCTTCAGGGTTCACATTTTCATACTTTCTTGTCAGTCATGAGGGTAGAAACTTACTTTATTTTCTAAAGGAAAGTTGACGTTCTCGTGTTATAACCAGGGCCGGCTCCAGGCACCAGCCCACCAAGCATGTGCTTGGGGCGGCACCTGGAAGGGGGCGCCGCGGCGCTCTGGCCCGAGAGCGGGGCCGCGACTGGGCTTGCCGCCCTCCCCGCGGCACTCCGGCCACCGGGGAGAGCGGAGCCGCAGCGGGCTCGCCGCCCTCCCCCCGGCACTCTGGCCGCCAGGGAGAGCGGAGAGCCCCAGCCGGGCTCTCCGCCCTCCTCCCGGCACTCCAGCCGGTCGGGGAGAGCGGGGCCCCGGCCAGGCTCTCCGCCCTCCTCCCGGTGCTCCGGCCGCCAGTGGAGCTGCGGCGGGCTCGCCACCCTCCCCCCGGCGCTCCAGCCAGTTGGGGAGAGCGGGCCCGCGGCCGGGCTCGCCACCCTCCCCTGCCACGCTCCCCGCTGGGGGGGGGGCGGCGGGAGGCTTTTTTGCCTGGGGCGGCAAAAAAGCCAGAGCCGGCCCTGGTTATAACATGACTCCAGGAGCAGGGCCTTTAAGAAAATGACCAAATATCACAAGATTAAGCAACATCCTGGCTTATACATGACCCCAGTGAAGTGGGCTAGTGAAAGGATCTGAGTCCTCACTCCCACTTCCTTTACCTAGAGGCCAACCTGCCCTCGAGAGCTCCCCTTCCACTCTCCTGTGTGGCAGAGTCCTCATAACCCCAACAAGGCTGGGCCCAGGATTCCTGGGGGGCTCGACCCCCAATCTTGTCGTGGTCACTTAGGGCAGGGGCTAGGGTGGCAGGACCCTTCTTCCCAGCATCGCCCCCGCCCCGTCGGGGTTACGATCCCCCTCCCAGTCTGGCCTGCAAGGCATCTTGGCCAGGGGCCTCTCCCGCTTGTCCTGGGGACAGACAGTCTCAAGGTCTTGCTTTCCCATCGGCCCTTTCCCTTTCTTTTGGTACTGGGAGATGGCCAACCAAAACTCCCCACTAAATTTTAGTAGGGGGCTAACAGTCCCCTAACACAAAGCTGTCCTCATGCCTAAAATATGAGCCTTCTGTGTAGCAGCTTCTATACCAACCCTCTGGCAAACCCGGCCTGAAGGACAGGAAAGGAGGTGAGTGTGCAGCTGCCAGAAAGTCTTCCTGCCCTACTCACCATGAGTAGCACCTTCCTTCTTGTTAAACACACTCATTGATCGTAGTCCCACTCCTCCATTTGCCTTGGTGGGTCTACTCACGGAGTAGGTCATTGCTCAGTGCTAGGAGAGGCGTCAGATGTGCCTTACTATTTGATTGTACAGCAACTAGCACAATGGGACCCCAACCTCAGCTGGGGCCTCAAGGTGTTACTAGGGTACAAATGATTAAAAGAATAAGGACAAAAGTGGAGGAGACTAAAGGCTGACCTCAGTTTATGGGACTGCTGGAAGGGGGCAAAGTGCCTAATAGATCTCGACATATGAAAGTACTAAATTATTAGAATAAGCAGGTACAGTACAAAATTGCATGGTATAAAATACATTACGTAGTGGGCTGAATTCATGAATAAATCGATCAACACTCTGGTAAGTAAAAAAACCAAAATTGTTGGAACAACATCGGCAAATATGTCAGACAAGTAGTCGTCTTCAACCTCAGAGGGCAGGGATTTGGAATCTAAAAATCTTTCTGTGTCACCTTAAGCTGGTTTTGCACCAGTGTAACGCATTAGACTTCGCTGGAGTTGTCCCTGATTTACGCTGGTATAAGTGATAGCTGAGTCATTCCCTGTACATTTTTCTAGCAAACGTCACTGTTTTTTCTTTCTTTCTAATTTGAAAGCAATCTCTGTCCCTATCCTCCACATAGAACAAAAGGTCACAAGCAGAGTTCAGCTGTGATCAGGAAAAGAGATTCCACCATTTTTTTTATTACCACTAATTATGCCTTGAGGACCAGAAGTCAAAAAAGGAATACATAAAGCTTTTTCAGCTTGTAAATGAGGTATACATTTAAAACCATAATTCTTTTTTTTCCCCTAGCAAGCCAGGAAGAGTAAACATCAGACCTCCACTTAGACCCAAAATATGCAGATTTTTAATTCTGGAAATATGTTCCAAAATTCTAATTCCCAACGTTCTCCTTCAACTGTCATAAAGTGCCTTTCAGATTTTCAGTTCTGATTTAATTTTTATGACCTGAAAATATAATTTTGAAACTATTTTTGAAGTTGAGCGTGAGTTTCCGCTGCGTTGGCAGTTATCAGGCCAGCAACATCAGTAGTATAATACGTTTTTAAAATCTAATTGTATAAAGGGAGAGGAATAGCTTCATCTCTCTCAGCAGAAGCAATACTAGCTTGAGACGAAGGAATGATGAGTTTCCCATATCCCTTTTATGCCAACTCCATGCAGCCTTCAGTACTAATCCAGAGGTATCTAGTGAGTTAATATTTCTGAGTGTGCCTCTTTCAATACTGTGTGGGGGGGAGGGGGAGGAAATCCTTAAAAAAATCTTTATTTACAAATGCTCACAAGTTCCAGCAACCATGTTCTCAAAATATTCACTATAAATAGTGCATTGGGATCAAATCTGAACCACAGATGCAAATGCCATAGACTTGTCATTCCTTGGAAACCAATTTTTAGAGCTGGTCAAAAAATAGGATGCAGTTTTTGTAAACATTTGTATTTTTTTTTCCAAAAGAAAAAGGTCAGCACAATTTCAAATTTTGAAATGTTTCAACCAGCTGTAAAGCTGGTCAAAAACAGAATGAAATTTTCACTGAAAACTGTAACCTGTATTTTCTTTAAAAAATATTTTGGGGGAAAGTCATTAAAACTGAATATTTCAAAAATTTACAAACAACTTGTACCAATTTTGTAGGTTTCCTCAAATCACAAACTAAAAACCAAGGCTATACAAGAATTCCCAACACACACATTAATAATAACAAGCCAGAAGTACAAATCTGCCCTTCATTTGCTCAAGTAACTATCAATGATCAGGCTAAATATTGCCTTTATGTTCCTTGTCCCAGATATGACACTGGCGAGGAAGCCATGTCAGAGGTGGGATCATGGAGTGATGTTAATCTCCATGTTCTTCAGCCTCAGAAATGGTTTTAGTGTGGAGGGTGGTGAGAACTATGGTGGCATTGTGAGTCCAGCTCTGACATGATTGTGATTTGAACTATGAGAACTATGATGAAGCTTCACCCAGTCAGCAGTCAGTTATGTGGTTTATCGCATAGTGCTGCCTTCCGGCTAGTTTTATGCCCCACTGATGTCACTGTGTATAAGTCAGTGAAGAATTGTGTCCAGTGAAGAATTGTGTGCCTATGTGATAAATCATTAAGCCAGTGACAACGTGGCCCTTTTGTAATTACCCTACATAAGAAGAGAGATTGCAGAGAATTCATTATGGGGGAAACTCACCTTTGTGCAGAGGGTCAGCCCAAAGCGAATGTACCACTTAAGTCCCAGTTGAGTTCATTGAGGAACTGAAGTGGTGCAGAGAGTTGAAATTGACTCATTGGATGCACAGACCTGGGCTGGCCCTCCGCACGGGGTGAATGTCATCCTCTATTTGCTAGTAGAGCAAATGAATGTAATATCTGAAGTACAATGCTATAAAACAAAACGTAGGGGCCGAAGCGCTATGATTTGTAGAGGAAAAGCAGAAGGGTGAAATCCTGGCCCCACTGAAGTTCATGGGAATTTTGCCATGGACTTCAAGAGGGTCATAATTTCTCTCCAAACCCTCACCTGGAATGAGAGGACACCGTGTTTAAAAAGACGTTGCATGAGAAAGGCAAGAAAAACAGAATGAGATTCGTCCTAGAAACATGCAAATTATTGTATCAGGGGATGAATAATTCAAAACACAGATATTCAGCAAGAGGAAGAGGTCTGGAAAGTGGAGTCAAAGTGAAGAAAACCCAGGAGTGATAGCCGATAGCAAATTGGGTATGAACTTGCAATGGACTATGGTAGGACACGTTCGGCTATCCCTCTCGATACAGTACGAGACTGGTAAAGCCACACCTAGAAGATTATTAGGTACAGTTCTGGGCACTTCATTATTGGTCGTATTGATAGATTGGATGTTGACCAAACAGGAGAAGAGCAACAAAATGATTAAAGAGCTGGAGGGATTGTCTGCACAGCAACTAAGGGGAATATGTTAATGGTCTCGAAGTCTTTGAAGGGAGCAAATACCAAGAGAGGACAGGAATTGTTTAGGGTGCTCCGGAAGGGCACTGGGATGCAAAGGAATGCTTAAGAATGTTGAATATTGGGGACAATATTTTCATAATCCAGGCTGTTAAATTGTGGACTGCTGTGTAAAACTTGGATAGATCTTTCTTTTTGAATAAGCAAGTGAATCATGGAATCCTGTACTAAGGAGGGAATAACACAAGGATAGATGCCTGTAAGAAATCATAAATTTGATTGGATTGACAACAGCCAAAAATTTCACAGAAGAAAAGAAAACAGCTTGAAATCACGGCTGCAGAGATCTTCAGGTTTCCATTCAGTGAGCCATAATTAGTCACAGTTCGTTCTAGAGGTGTCCAGTTTCCCCATCCTTGATTTCTCAGGCCCTCTGATGTTAGCTGCTGTACTGAAAGCACCCCCCCACCCAACCAGAGATACTGTAAGGAGATATGGAAATTATCATACGAGACCTTAGGTCTGGTCTACACTTTAAAATTAGATCAACCTAGTTACTGTTGGCGGGGGTCCAGCTCCCTCCTCCCTCTCAGTTTCCAGACACAGTTCACCAGAAAATAACAGTCCAAGGTCCAGTCTGCAGGCAATGTGATGGGTTTATTGGGGCTAAACAAGCAAGGATATTCTGAAGCCCTTCCCATCTGTCAGGCTATCTCTAGATGCTGGGAGAGTTTTTCTCTTCCCCTCTCGCAACTACTGTTCTATACGCTGTTCTATAGTGTTCTGACCCCTAGCTCCAGGGCCGCCCAGAGGATTCAGGGGGCTGGGGGCAAAGCAATTTCGGGGGCCCCTTCCATAAAAAAAAAGTTGCAATACTTTAGTAACATGTATTTGGAAATGTAAAAAATAACCAGTGAAATACATTCAAAAATTAATTTTTAATAATTTGAAAATACACGAAATACATTATTTAAAAACATTAAATGCTTTAATGGTATGTATACATTTGCAATTACATAATGGGCTGTCGCTGGGTGATGGTGATGGTTGGTGCCAATGGGCTGTCGCTGCCTGCGGGTGGTGCTGCTGTTGCCCAGGGCTGGGTGGGGAGCTGGGCTCTGGGTCGGGGGGTGCCCGGCTCAGAGGGGCTGGGCTCGGAGCTGGGGGTCAGGGCTGTGAGGGGAAGGGGGTCGGGGGGTGTCCGGCTCCGAGGGGCTGGGCTCGGAGCTGGGGGTCGGGGCTGGGGGGGTGCCCGGCTCAGAGGGGCTGGGCTCGGAGCTGGGGGTCAGGGCTGTGAGGGGAAGGGGGTCGGGGGGCATCCGGCTCTGAGGGGCTGGGCTCGGAGCTGGGGGTCGGGACTGGGGGGGTGCCCGGCTCAGAGGGGCTGGGCTCGGAGCTGGGGGTCAGGGCTGGGGGGTGATGGGGTCGGGGGGTGGACTGGCGAGGAGTTGGGGCTCTCTGTCGGCCTGCCCGAAGGGATGGATCAGCGACCTGCCAGCCAACGCAGCCACTTGAGGCAAGTAATGGCTCCCCTACCATGGGGAGGCTGCAAATAAGCCCTAGCACTCGGGGCCACTGGACTAGTGGGGCCACGCCACAAACTGAAGAGACTTGTAAGAAGTAGCCCAGGGAAACAGGTCTTGACTCCCCACCATCTCCTCTTTGGGGTTGATCTACACAGGGCCCTGGGCTGGGACCTGGTAGACAGGGAGGGTCCGGGTCTCCCTAACATCCCTTCTGGCCTTACAGACTAAAAAGACGAGTGATCTAGCCACTAGGCCACCCAGCCACAGAAGACCCTATCACAGATGGAAACCCTCTTCTGTTGCTATAGGAAGCATCAACACTAGACGCACTACAATGATATAACTGTAATACCTGTAAAGTAGTCACGGCCTTAGTTACGGCAAAAGTGATTGTTAGTTCAAATCCTCCATATAATGGAGGTGTAATACTGTAATTCTTCAGTTATCAGACAGCTGTCTATGGATGGACCCTAAAACCTATCAATCCAGTCCTTCTAGGGGTATCTCTGTATGAAACAAAATAACACTTTAATGGAAAGACATCTATCTCTTCTGTTCAGCAATCAAATACATCTTCCTCCTTCTTCCCTCTTGCAGACATGGTTCTTATATGGCTCTAAATCCCTGAGCAGTTGCTATGAAAAACCATGGCTTTAAAGTGCCAACAAGGCATCTCCACCTCATTACAAGCGGCCCCTGGCACGGGTAGTAATTCCTTCTCCCACAGCTGCAGGAACAGGGCGTGTTTTGGCATCGCTACAGTTGGGTAAATAATGGATTGTTTGTATCACTGGGCAATTCTGCAAAATAATTTAAAAAATCTTTTGGGGGTCGAACCAAAAATGAATTTTTTTTGCGAATCAGAAAGTCAAGAAATTTTGTTTCAAGTTGAATCAAATGTTTCATTTAATCTGAAACAAAACATTTCTTTTTGATTTAGAGCAATGTCATAGGTTTTTTTTTTTCTTCAATAAAATTAAAGGGAATTTTGAGACAATTTTTTTTTAAATAAAAATGTTTCATTTTGAAAATGTCAAAATGAAATATTTCAATTTTTCAGAGATTTTTTAGTTTTTGTTTTTTTTAACCAAAACTATTTGACAAAACTGACATGAATTTGCAAAATGTTACCGGGCTGCTGGATCTGCATTTTTCCCCCTAATCTGGCACAAATTTTCTCCCATCTCTCCGCACCCTTCCATGAAACACTTTTCTTGGATTTTGGAGAGGGCAATGTCTGTGAAGAATCAGCATAACGGGGGGAACTTCCCAGTGCCACAGAAGATCCCAGAGAAGGCTAAGATGGAACCGGAGGCAGATTGTGTGAGGTGTCTGTGAAGGTGAGCCCTCCTGCTCCATGCAGAAGACTTCAATGGTAAGAAGTTGGCTTCCCGGGAAGAACATGTGGGTAGCTCATCAGGAAAAGCAAAGGATTCTCAGGGGGTTCCTGAGCAAACCTGCAGGGATTAAAGGGCTCAACCCTGTGAGCCCGGCTTGCAGTCCTAGAAGTCACAAAAGCAACACAAACCGAAACATGCAGAACAACTTTGGTGTTGTATATCCTCATTAGAGCATTTATATGACTGTCATAGTTGAATGGGAAGGGTCCCTGACCCAGAGTCCTGGCTCAACCAGTGCACCTGCTGGGCCCAGTCCCCCTCCAATCAGCAGCTGCTATTGCATATGATCCTCCTTAGGCCCTTGACATCATGACACCATCCAGCCCATCCAACCCCGCCACGAGTTTTATATCACGGCGTTTCCCCATCAGTTCCCATACACTTCCACAGACCAATGCGCACCTCTTTACAGCAGCAATTGTTAGTGATGTACACTATTGACTCGTACTATCTGTCCTGCAGCAACTCTTGGTGCCAGACATGGGGGCCAAGGGTGAAACCTGTACGGCCACATCCAGGATGCTCCTGCTATCCACATCCTTTGTCCTTTGCACTTCTACTCCTGTGCTCTTCAATAGTCCCATGGACCTGTCCTCTCCTCCTTTCTTCACTTTCCCTTCCTAGAGAGTCAGTAGTAAGACTGGAGAGAAAGATTAGCTGTGAAACTCACAAGTGTTCCAGTCCCTCTCCTCCTCTTGCTGATGAACCCCAGCAAATTTCTCAGCCCTACAGAAGCTTGCAGACATTGGCTCGGGAACTCTAGGTAAGTAAAGCAAGCTATCTACCACTTTGGCCCAAGTTAATGTGTCAAGGTTGTAACAAAATGGTCAATTTGAGGCAACAACTACAGTCAATCTGATCTCCTCCCCTCTTCTTCCCCATGCAAAAAATGTGTTTTCAAAATATTATTGTTCCTCTAGTGCCAAAAAAAAAAAAAAAAAAGATTAAAAGTCAGTTTCATCCCAAAGGCCACACTTGTTTTTCAAGAAAGATAAAAGAGATGAAAGATGAAAGAGTCACTGGGTAGCCTTGTCGACGAAAAAGTGTAACAGGCATTTCTCACTTCTTCTTTCTGTTGTGGCCCAGCTACCTTCTCTATGAAGTGGAGATGAAATTATTTCTCAGATTCTCTCGCCATGTTCCCTGGCCTCCCATTTAGAGATAAAGATTATATTTCCTGGGCTTTATCATGATGACTGTGTAGGCTTTTGTCTCCCACAAAGGATACATCTTCCTGGAGTTTAGCAGCTCTTTATAACCTGTCAGGCTTCTAATATAATGTGCATGTGACATGGTTATAGTTTATTTTATAAGGGCCAAGCCACTCTTGGAATGTCTTTTCCCCCTAAAAGAACTCTTCAGGCTCAGTCAGGGGAAGTTTCTTCTATTTTATTTTCTTGATATCAAGACAAGTCATGTACTGGACTCTTTTGTTTCCTTTTGGGGGGAAATCATAATAATTGCAAAAGGTACTCAAAAGAAAGCTTTCTTTTTCAACCTCATCTCCATTTTACGTTGATTACTGCTATGTGCTTGTCCTGTATTTTCTTGATAATAAATAACCCCTTTTGTGTTCATTTTGATGGGCCCAGAGACTGAAAAGGGTTACTGTGGCCCAGTTACTCTATAACGTTAAACAGTTCAATATTGTTCAGGGTTTCGAGAACTGAGACCTCAGACAGCTTAGTTCCATGGCAAACACACTAGAAAATTCATGGCAAAATTTGGAAATGTGTGAGTAGGATACGCAGCAGTAAAAGAATCCAAAACAAAATGTATAGCGTCTTGAAACTGAAACTGAGCAGTTATGCAAAATCATCTTAATTTCAATTTCTTAAAAGTTTCTTTTTCAGAGAAAGGGTATTGGTTAGAGTTCCTTACTTTGTCAAACAGCCTTGCTTAGTCAGGAAGGAAGGGTTAGTTCTTTTGATGGATTTTTAAAGCAGCTGTGAGTTTTATAAAAAACCAGACAGACAAGCACAAGATGGGGAACACACAGGATAGCAAAGGGGTGTGTGTGTGTGTGTGGGGGGGGATATAACTTTCTGTTGAAGTTCCCAGGACTTGCAGTGGCTGGTCAGTCACAGACAGATGCTCTGAGCTGGTGGGTTGGCCTCAGCGACTGTTGCTGCAGACGTTGGCTCGCTTCCCCATTCTGGGACATCACTGGCTGGTCTGGCAGGTCCCTCTCTTTCCCTGGTCCTTCTTGGGATGGGCTGACTCATTTTTTTGCCCTGCTGCCATACTGTGCAGCTGGTCTCAGGATAAGGACAAAATCCGAGAAACATAAGAGGGAGATAGTGAGGGATGGAAAGGAGACAGAGCAGGATCTCACGTGTATCAACCCAGGGTCCTCGCTGGTCTAGTCCTCACTGGTGTTTGCAGGTCTGGTTGTACCTGATGATCCTCAAGGCTCACCAATGAAGGGCAGAGTCCCCAGAGCACAGCAGAGACTTGTTGGCCTTTTCTGAGGCCCTTCCCTTCCCCCGCAGGAGTCCCTGATTTTGCTCCTCAAAGTCTCTTTTTTAAGGACCCCAAAGAGGGGTAATGGGCGGAATAGCCCATCCCCTCATTATTGTGTCCACCTGTTAGGTCGAATTTCTGACACCCAAATCTTGGTCCTTTATTTTCTTGTTGCAGTTCCCTCTTGTTTACAAATCATGACCTTCTCATCGTTCTGGGGTCAGACAGATGGGCCTTGTCTGTTTGCTCCAATCCAGCCTCTCTGTCTCCTTTTTATCACCTAGAACAATGAATATTGATAGGCTGCTGTAGCATTTTATGAACAGGCAACCTCTTTCCAACAAATAAGCTCACAGTCGGCAGGAAGAACCTTCACTATTCATCTCCAGATGAACCTTCACTATTCATCCCCATAGCCACTCTCTTGAAGATATCCTGCAGTATTTTTACTCACCCTCATCATGTGGTTTCATCAGTGTCTCCATATTCAGACACTGTTCAGTGCAAAACGGTTGTTTGCTGCTTCATGTTGTTTACAAGGGGAGTTTTGCCTGAGACGGCACGTCAAGCTTTGGCCTTGACATTTTATTTACGTCCTGAGTATCTTGATATGGCATCCTGAGCCATTCCTGGCCAGTTCATGAGTCATGTTGCCCTGATGTCTGTTCAACCTGGTGACTCACTGCAATATTTCTCTCCTTGTCCCTCTTGGTAAAACTACTTTGTCCTTCACTGTTCCTAGTCTGTCCTGAGTCCTAAATAGTTTGGCATGAGCCACTAGCTGTTTATTTTCCCTGTGTGAATTATTCGATGTGGGCTGCATGACTCGTGGCAATACAGCATCATTTTGTGTCTTCAGATCCCAGCTTCTACCTGATCTCACTGTTAAGTGTCTCAATTATTTCTACAGCAAATATTATTCTCTCTTCTGTCAGTGTGTGTCTTTCTCTTCTAGTGGGCAATCTAAGATAGCATGCCTATTACTGGTAAGAGTTGAATGGCGTATAAATGCCTTTTTGGCTGTAATTGTATTCTCTCTAATCTAGCAGATGCTTTTCTTAAAGGTTTATTAAGTGCAGTCTGTAAAGGTTTGTGATCAGTCTGTGCAGCTTTTCTGCAAAATAAATACGGATTACATTTTCTTGTAGTATAAAGCACTATCAGTAGCTCTTTTTCCATCTGGGCAGAGTTCTACCCAGCAGAATTCAGAGAGCTAGTTGTGTGGCTACGGAACAACCTTGTTGCACTAGGCACCTTTCCCATGTATTTTCTGATGCCAAAACCTGAATCTTTATTGGTGTCTGTGGCTCAAATTCCCACAGAGCTACTTTCAAACAATTGAAGGCATTATCCTGCTGTGACCCGCCAAAACCATATAGTATTGTGATGGCGTGGCCCCCCCGGCACAAGGTCTGAGTGGGTTAATGTGGGCTAGGTGGGGCCAATTAACCACAGATGATGCACCTGAAGGGGACAGGGATGGTTACGGCCTAATGGAAGATGGAGCCCAGCTGGGGGAAGAGCTGGACTAGGATGATGAAGCCAGGAAGTGAGAGCAGGAATGGTGCTGCAAGGAAGAGGTCTGCAGTCACTCCCAAGAGGGTAAGGGAGTTGGCCAGGGACAAGGAGGCAGTGTCGGGGATAGTAAGCCCTGGGGTAGTGCCCTGGAATAGGCAGTCTGGCAAGAGGCTGAGAAGGGTGAAGTAGCCACAGGGAACAGAGGAAACTCTCGAGAGATGGGCAAGGAGATAGTGAGATCAGATAGGAAGGAGCCCAGGGATACAGCCACAGGATCTGAGACCGAGTAGATTTAGGTTGCTAGCCATAGGGTCCCTGAGCTGGAATCCAGAGTAGCATCAGGCCCGGATTCCCCTACTAGCCACTAGGAAAGTAGCACTGGACCTAGACTGGGAACAGACTTTGTCTGGACAGCTTGTCTGGTGGGACTTTGTTACTCTGGAAGGGGAGGACTACGTAGTGAGCTGGTCAGAGGGCTGAGTCACAGAGAGAGGGGGGCACAGTGTGAGCAACGGATAAAAGGGGGCACCAGACACAAGAAGAGCTAATTCCCAGACCTAGCCACCAGCAGGTGCACTTGCAGTGAGTGGACCAAGCCCCCCTTTACAAGTATCTTTGCACTGAAGCTTTCACAAAGATGTAGTAGGCTCACTGGGCATAATATGTCATCATTCCCAGTAGGAACTAAGCCAGTTTCTTTATCTTCAAGGGGAAGGTGTTGTTTCTGTGGTCCTGTGCTTGGCTTGACCTGGCCTAACCCCTAGTGGAATTGCTATGCGTCCTATGGACATCAACTCACCACTTTGCCAAACTTAACTATCAGATCTGTGTCTCCTTTACCTTCCTACGAATATCGTACTCAGTCTTGTTAGCCATTGGCTACCCCATGGATAGGGGCGGCAGGTTTGTATAATTTTTGGTGGTGCCCAGAATGGATCCAAGGCCTGCCACCCCCGCCCCCACACACACCCACACACCTGCCTTGTAAGCTGATATATATTTTTTAAAAGAATGTAAAAATGGACTGGAAACAGTAAGCGTTTAACAGTTTCCCTATATTGCACAATGTGGGGGTGGGGTGGAGGCGGAGGGAACTGGGATTGTTTAGTCTGCAGAAGAGAAGAATGAGGGGGGATTTGATAGCTGCTTTCAACTACCTGTAAGGGGGGTTCAAAGAGGATGGATCTAGACTGTTCTGAGTGGTACCAGATGACAGAACAAGGAGCAGTGGTCTCAAGTTGCAGTGGGGGAGGTCTAGGTCTAGGTTGGATATTAGGAAAAACTTTTTCACTAGGAGGGTGGTGAAGCACTGGAATGGGTTACCTAGGGAGGTGGTGTGATCTCCTTCCTTAGAGGTTTTTAAGGCCTGGCTTGACAAAGCCCTGGCTGGGATGATTTAGTTGGTGTTGGTCCTGCTTTGAGCAGGGGATTAGACTAGATGACCTCCTGAGGTCTCTTCCAAGCTTGATATGCTATGATTCCCCGGAGCAAGAAATCCTCATTCAAAAACAAGAACGACAAGAGTTCAGAGGGAAAACCGACAATCAACAAACTTTTCCCCACCCTCGATGCCGGAGAGAGATTACGAGTGTGTGGGGGGGAGGCTTCATGCTGCACCCCGGGAGAAGCCCTGAAAGGAGCCAGTCACATGCGGGAGATGCAGTGAGAAGTCCTGCTGGCCAGGGGGCAGCAGGAGGCTACATTGCACCCAGGAAAACAGAGGGGAAAGAAGCTGGCTCAGTGGGAGGGGGGAGGAGGAGAAGCGGTGAAGTTGTTTGCAGTGAGGGGACAGGAAAACAGCCTGAGTTTCTCCCCACAAAGTGGAGATGGGAAGGAGGAAGCGTGGGGGTGGGAGGGTCAGAGTGCCCTGGCGACAGCCACACAGAAAGGAAGTTAGCAAAAGAAAAGAAAAGCGGAGGAGAGGAAGAGACAGAAAAAGCCCAAAGTAGCTGAACAGCCACTTGGAGCTCCCTGAGCTGCTGCAGTCACTCATTCCTCTGAACCGCCACCCCAGCTCCTCGGCTGGCCGCCGGCGCTGCTCCCTTTTGTAGCCAGCAGCGGCCAGCGAGGAGCGGGGGAGGCGCGCGGGGCAGCAGGCGGGGCCAGGGGAGAGACCCAGCCCCGAACATTGGTGGAGCCGGGCCCTGGTGCCCGGAACACTGCTGGAGCCCAGGCACCTCGGGCCCATATAACTCGTTGCCCCTGCCCATGCAGTCAGGAATGCAGGTACCAATATAGAAATTCCCCTCTGGCAGCAGGATCACTGCACAGTCGGGGGGTGCAGTTAAATAGCGTATTCAGTAGTGTATTAATAAAGGTTGGGTGAAGAGTGAGCAGATACTGTCAGTGAGCCACAAGAAACGCTGCCTTCAAGAAATTAAAGATTCTACTACCCAGTGCTTAATTTGTAATGAAAGCAGGGCCAGGGCTCAAGCAACCTTTTTCTTTTCATAACTGACGCGGGAAGCCCAGAGGTGCCGGGCTCTGAACTGCCAAGCCCAGAGGTGCCGGGCAGGGCCGGCTCCAGGCACCAGCTTGGCAAGCAGGTGCTTGGGGCAGCCACTCCGGAGAGGGGCGGCAGGTCCAGCTATTGGGCGGCAATTTGGCGGACGGTCCCTCACTCCCGCTCGGAGCGAAGGACCTTCCGCTGAATTGCCGCCGCAGATCGCAATCACGGCTTTTTTTCTCTTTTTTTTTGGCTGCTTGGGGCGGCCTGGAGGTGCCGGGGCTCTGAACCGCCAGGCCCGGAGGTGCCGGGGCTCTGAACTGCCAGGCCCGGAGGTGCCGGGGCTCTGAACTGCCAGGCCCGGAGGCGCTGGGGCTAGGAACTGCCAGGCCCGGAGGTGCCGGGGCTCTGAACTGCCAGGCCTGGAGGTGCCAGGGCTCTGAACTGCCAGGCCCGGAGGTGCCAGGGCTCTGAACTGCCAGGCCCGGAGGTGCTGGGCTATGAATTGCCAGGCCCAGAGGTGCCGGGCTCTGAACTGCCCGGTCCAGAGGTGCTGGGCTATGAATTGCCAGGCCCAGAGGTGCTGGGCTATGAATTGTGAAGCCCAGAGGTACCGGGGCTAGGAACTGCCAGGCCCAGAGGTGCCGGGCTAGGAACTGCCAAGCCCAGAGGTGCTGGGGCTAGGAACTGCCAGGCCCGGAGGTGCTGGGCTATGAATTGCCAGGCCCAGAGGTGCCGGGGCTCTGAACTGCCCGGCCCAGGGGTGCTGGGCTTTGAACTGCCAGGCTCAGAGGCAGGAGCGGCGCCAGGTTTTTGGCGCCCTAGGCTGGGGTCCTTCTGCGCTCCCAGTCATCGTCGGCAATTCTGCGGCGGGGGGGGGGGTCCTTCCGCGCTCCCGGTCTTCGGGGCACTTCGGTGGCGGGTCCCGGAGCGAGTGAAGGACCCGCCGCAGAATTGCCGCCGAAGACCCGGAGCACGGAAGGACTCCCCACCGCCGAATTGCCGCCAAGGTCGGCAAAATGCCACCCCCCAAATCTTGGTGCCCTAGGCGACCGCCTAGGTCGCCTAAATGGAAGCGCCGGCCCTGCTGCTCAGAGGTGCCGGAGCTCTGAACCGCCAGGCCCAGTGGTGCCGGGCTCTGAACCGCCAGGCTCAGTGGTGCCGGGCTCTGAACCGCCAGGCTCAGAGGTGCCGGGGCTCTGAACCGCCAGGTTCAGAGGTGCCGGGCTCTGAACTGCCAGGCTCAGAGGTGCCGGGGCTCTGAACCGCCAGGCCCAGAGGTGCCGGGACTCTGAACCGCCAGGCCCAGCAGTGCCGGGCTCTGAACCGCCAGGCCCAGTGATGCCGGGCTCTGAACTGCCAGGCTCAGGGGTGCCAGGGCTCTGAACTGCCAGGCTCAGAAGTGCCAGGGCTCTGAACCGCCAGGCCCAGCAGCGCCGGGCTATGAATGGCCAAGCCTAGAGGCGCCAGGGCTCAGCCTGCCACAAATTAAGCACTGGCACTACCCTGTGTTTAAGGTGATGTATCCCTGCACGTGTTAGTGGAGTGTCACAGGCTAACCTGATCCTGAATGGTGGTGAACAAAATCAATATGCACTTTTAACCCTCTGAAGGCAGTAGCAGCTTCATCTGGCTACATTGCAATTACTCTCATGCCTGGCAGCTGCTGCTCACCTTTTCTCTTGAATTCCCCAGGTTATTTTTCTGCTGCACCTTCTTTGATGAGCAGGTTTTGTCTTCAGTAATATTTACTCTGAGCACTGACTAGTCCCCTAACTGTTGCACTGTCTCTCCCATGAGGAATGGTAGCTTCATTTTTCTGGTCTCCTCCAGGTCACAGTTGCCTTTACTATCCATTTAGACCCAAGGTGTTTGTCTCTGAAAGCACCTTTTGAATTCTATGAATCCTAGCACCGTTTTCCTTCCATGCTTCTGCATCTCATTCATAACCCTTCACCTGGATACAGATGACTCTGGTTCCAGCTCACCTGGTTAGTCTGCATCACCGCACCCCCGAACTGCTCACATACATCCATTTATTCGCAGTCTCCTGGCTGCCTTTATGGTAACCTCCCCCCCACCACTCAAGGGTTGTCAGAGGGGACTGGACCCAGGGCACAGGCCTCTCCTACTTGATGTCAAGAAGTAACACCATTAACGGGAATCAACAGTAGTCCTTTATCAGTTTATATGGACCAGCCACTAGGGGGGGACATCGAGCGCACACTGAACCAGAGAGTTGCACCTTGCACATGAAACAACAGTGCAGTGCCAAGCATAATAATTCCTGCTGTTTGCCGGGACAGTAGGGCCTCTCACGCTTGCAATACGTAGTAGCTGTTTGCGTATAGTGTTTCATTTAGCGGCTTCTCAAATTCAATTCCTTTGTGTGCGTGCATGCCTGCGTGCGCTTTTCCCCCTGGACTCCTACCAATTTGCCTCCAAATACAGACAATTTGCTGGGTCACCGTAGCCTGGAATGGCGGTTCCGGTAGCTTCTGTTGCTCAGCAAATGCATAGTGCCTGATGGCTATCAGATCTGCTCTTCTGAGCAGACTTTCTTTTCAGCATTTGCCTTTAGGGCTGACTACACTAAGTTTCAAACAACCAGACCTCTGTGCTCGCTAATACTAGTTGATTGTGCTACACATCCAAACACTTAGGAAAAAGTGCTCATATTTGAACCCATTCATTCTTTTTCTCATCACAAAGTCTCTTGCTAAAGACGAGACAGGCATAAATTGGTCTTGTGGTTTTACAATAGCAAATTATAACAATAAAAAAATCATTACACAGTTATTGGATGTGTCTAGGGCCACCGGTGGGCAATTGCTTGTCTTATTAACCACATTAATATCCTTTATGTAACAAATTTCCATTTCAGCAATGGAATGTTGTATACAACATACAAAGGAAGCGAAGGAAGCAATAAAAGAAGAGAGAAGGTGTGGGCATCGAGAAACAATCCCCCAACTGAGTTTTCTAATGTACCCAAACTAGCCAGTGGCTTATGCAGCGCAGAAACCTGAGTCTGACATGGTGAATTCACCAGATTTCCCTACTCAGATGCCAAAATAATTCTAAAATATTAAAACTAATACATATCACAGCCTCCCTTCCTATTACTCAGCCATAACCCAGATAGTGATCCGCAGTCATCAGAATTTGCTTTGCTACACAGAAGTTTTGAGCCGCAGAGAGATTTCTTGTGTGAGGAATGAGAGTCAAAAGAAATGTAAATGCAATTTTGTCTGGTTAATTTTTCTTTAAAGAGTAGGTATGGAATGGAAATAATTTAAAAGAAAAGCCTCTTCATTTCTCCTTCTTTGACCTTCTTGTTCCATTTTTTATCTAGCATTAATGTTTTTTTGCTTCTCTTTGCTGGCTTGTTTCAGACATCTACCTCCACTTGCTCAGTGCATTCATCACTTGGGTTTGGGGTCATTCATCTCTGCTTTTCCTCCAAAACTTAATACATGTTTAATGGCTGGGTAATGTGCAAGACAGAAATATTTGACACACTTTTGAAAGGCATTAGAATAATGCCCTTCCAAATTTATCTAGAGCTACATCTCTCATTTGTAAGGTGCTCAATGGTCTTTCAATGATCGGTCTAATGTGCTTGTAAAGTTCATTATCATCTTTGGAAGGGATAT
This sequence comes from Emys orbicularis, assembly GCF_028017835.1. NCBI lineage: Eukaryota > Metazoa > Chordata > Testudines > Emydidae > Emys > Emys orbicularis. Next base: position 4,873,077 of record NC_088686.1, on the reverse strand, counting down.
AAACCCATCTTTGGCACATTAATCAACAACTTACTGAGAGGGGATAAGGCAGAAACTTTTCTTAGGGACAGGTTATTCCATAACTGCCTGCTGCAGGCCTTCTTGTTCCTTCCTCTGAAGCAGAGACAAGATCAAATTTATTATTTATGTTCCAGTTATTTATACACCGTGGGGCCCCAATGGAGATCAGGGCCCCATTGTGCTAGGCTCTGTAAACACACACAGAAAGACAGAGACTGTGCCCCAAAACTTTGCCAATCTAAGTAAATAAAACAAACGACAGAGGTGGCAAAGGGAGTGTTATTATCCCTATTGTACACATGGGGAATTGAGTCATAGAGAGACTAAGTAACTTGCCGCAGGCCACACAGGAAGTCTGTTGCAGAGCAGGGAACTGAATCCAGATTCTTCTTGGTCCCATTTATAAAACCATCCTTCCTCTCAAATGTAGGACATTGGATTAGATGAACCACTAGTCTGATCTAAGATGGCAATTCCTATGCTCATTTCATTACAATGTTTTTATTCCTTAGGGAGTCTGGAGTTGGGAAATAGGGGGTCACTGGCTTCATAACCCAGGGCTATCTAACGTCAGCTTCCCCCCCCCCCAATTTAAAAAAAAGTTAGAAAAGAAACATTAAATGTTATTTGATTAATATCCCAAATCCATCCTATCTGAATACCCATAAAATGGCCAGTTACCTGTCAATAAATGAATCGAGTCACGATCTGAGATGAATACCTAATAGTTATTGCTTTTAAATTGTATATTATGCAGTTGGGTAAAGTACATAGTCACATCTGTGTCTTTAAGGCATGCAAGAAATTAGAGTAGCCCTTCAATTCCAGAACAGGAACTCGAGTGGTGCAGCTGATTCCTCACACATAAATCAAAACTGGCACTCGTTAGTACCAGGGACGCTGGGGAAGCCACCTCCTGCCTAGGAAAGAAGCAGAATGACATCCACTTCTGAAAACTCTCCTGAGCATCAGGGCAGTAAATAGCAGTGACTCCAGGGGTACGGCACTCAGGGAAGAAGGATCATTAGAAGCGTCGTAAAATTCACACATATGCTGCCTTGCTGTAGGTGCGAGCCTCTTAAGGGAACGTGTTGCAATGATTAGTTCTCCGGAGGAACACAAATGTAAACAGAAGATATTTCTACCTGTGGTGCTGTGGGAAGCACCTATAGCTAGGAAGCCTTAAATGTGGTGGTGGTGGCCATTATTAGTACGACTGTCTGAATCCACCATTGGTCCTTCGCCCTGGGTGAATAGACCGACAGCTTTGGACCACTTGCCCGGCCGTGTGATTTAAGAATCCTGTGCCCAATCCTGTCAGTGGTCTGGGTGCAGAACTCCCCTGGAGATACACACAGCCCCTTCAGTTTGCTCCTCTTTAAGGATAGTCCTTTCCCGGTGGAAGGAAACATGCTTCGACCTGCCAATGTTCCTCGCTATTATCCTTGCACGCTTTCCAGCTGCTGCTCCCAATCTAAATAATTATATTGCTGTATCTACATTGCAGTGAACAGTAATGGAAAGCTGGGACATTAGGGGAGATTTCTTTCGAACTGTGTCAACCAGTGGTTACGTTATGTGCAGACGTATGAAGGTTTTAATCCCTGATTTTATTTTTTACGTTCCAGAAAATGTGACAGCCTGGGTGGAGTGTCTATGTGCACTGGCACTAAAAACAAAAACAACACAACTCCTTCTCCAAACAGGACCTGTTCTTGAGCCAAGAGCCACTTCATGCTTTCATTCTTTACAGTACGCATCCCATGCCCCTGGAGTAATTATATCAAGGGCTTGAGAGAGATGTTTCACCAACATGAAATGTGCTGGGTATTTTACAGACAGAACAAGACTGGTTCCTACCCCCAAGCACTTATAGGCTGATCAGGTGCTTGACTCTAACTCATGCTTTCCACACGGAAGCATTACTCCCGTAGCTAGAGTTTATTGTTATGCTTCAGATAAATTAATAATAAACATTGATGATGAGGCTTTTTTTTCTTGCAAAACTTTACTTATGGAATTTTTTGGATTTTCATTGAAAAAAAAACCTTATTTTTTTCAGCAACTGAACCCCCAAAAAGCTTTAGCTGGTCAGGCAAAAATGGTTTTTTTCTGAAGATTTTTGGTGATCTGCCTGGAAATTTTCAGTTGGTAAAATGCACAGCAGTCGTGTCGTTTGTTTTTTTTTAATGTGAAACCTGATTTTTTGGGTGGGAGGAGGGATTGTTGTTGTTTTGAAACCGGACATTTCCTGAGAATTTCCGTTTGGAAGAAAAAGCCATTTTTCATCAGACATTTCAGGTGAGATTTTGTTCCAGGTCTAATAATAATGATTTAATTAATAAAAAGAGCTACAGAGAGTGTGACCTGGTGAATGCTCTCAGTGTAAACGCAGCCAGCATCACACAGAGGGAGAAATCATAGAATCATAGAATATCAGGGTTGGAAGGGACCTCAGGAGGTCATCTAGTCCAACCCCCTGCTCAAAGCAGGACCAATCCCCAACTAAATCATCCCAGCCAGGGCTTTGTCAAGCCTGACCTTAAAAACCTCTAAGGAAGGAGATTCCACCACCTCCCTAGGTAACCCATTCCAGTGCTTCACCACCCTCCTAGTGAAAAAGTTTTTCCTAATATCCAACCTAGACCTCCCCGACTGCAACTTAGGACCATTACTCCTTGTTCTGTCATCTGGTACCACTGAGAACAGTCTAGATCCATCCTCTTTAGAACCCCCTTTCAGGTAGTTGAAGGCTGCTATCAAATCCCCCCTCATTCTTCTCTTCTGCAGACTAAACAATCCCAGTTCCCTCCGCCTCTCCTCATAAGTCATGTGCTCCAGCCCCCTAATCATTTTCGTTGCCCTCTGCTGGACTCTCTCCAATTTTTCCACATCCTTCTTGTAGCGTGGGGCCCAAAACTGGACACACTACTCCAGATGAGGCCTCGCCAGTGTCGAATAGAGGGGAATGATCACGTCCCTCCATCTGCTGGCAGTGCCCCTACTTATACAGCCCAAAATGCCGTTAGCCTCCTTGGCAACAAGGGCACACTGTTGATTCATATCCAGCTTCTCATCCACTGTAACCCCTAGGTCCTTTTCTGCAGAACTGCTTCCTAGCCATTCAGTCCCTAGTCTGTAGCAGTGCATGGGATTCTTCCGTCCTAAGTGCAGGACTCTGCACTTGTCCTTGTTGAACCTCATCAGGTTTCTTTTGGCCCAATCCTCTAATTAGTCTAGGTCCCTCTGTATCCTATTCCTACCCTCCAGCGTATCTACCACTCCTCCCAGTTTAGTGTCATCTGCAAACTTGCTGAGGGTGCAATCCACGCCATCCTCCAGATCATTAATAAAAATATTGAACAAAACCGGCCCCACGACCGACCCTTGGGGCACTCTGCTTGATACCGGCTGCCAACTAGACATGGAGCCATTGAGCACTACCCGTTGAGCCTGACGATCTAGCCAGCTTTCTATCCATCTTACAGTCCATTCATCCAGCCCATACTTCTTTAACTTGCCAGCAAGAATACGGTGGGAGACCGTATCAAAAGCTTTGCTAAAGTCAAGGAATAACACATCCACTGCTTTCCCCTCATCCACAGAGCCAGTTATCTCATTATAGAAGGCAATTAGGTTAGTCAGGCATGACTTGCCCTTGGTGAATCCATGCTGACTATTCCTGATCACTTTCCTCTCCTCGAACTACTTCGAAATTGATACCTTGAGGACCTGCTTCATGATTTTTTCCAGGGACTGAGGTGAGGCTGACTGGCCTGTAGTTCCCGGGATCCTCTTTCTTCCCTTTTTTAAGATGGGCACTACATTAGCCTTTTTCCAGTCATCCGGGACCTCCCCCAATCATCATGAGTTTTCAAAGATGATGGCCAATGGCTCTGCAATCACATCCGGCAACTCCTTTAGCACCCTCGGATGCAGTGCATCCGGCCCCATGGACTTGTGCTCGTCCAGCTTTTCTAAATAGTCCTGAGCCACTTCTTTCTCCACAGAGGGCTGGTCACCTCCTCCCCATACTGTGCTGGCCAGTGCAGGAGTCTGGGAGCTGACCTTGTTTGTGAAGACAGAGGCAAAAAAAGCATTGAGTACATTAGCTTTTTCCACATCCTCGGTCACTAGGTTGCCTCCCTCATTCAGTAAGGGGCCCACACTTTCCTTGACTTTCTTCTTGTTGCTAACATACCTGAAGAAACCCTTCTTGTTACTCTTAACATCTCTTGCTAGCTGCAACTCTAAGTGTGATTTGGCCTTCCTGATTTCACTCCTGCATGCCTGAGCAATATTTTTAAACTCCTCCCTGGTCATTTGTCCAATCTTCCACTTCTTGTAAAAAAGTAACACAGTAAATCAGTAGGAGAGGTGGAATTAGAGGTGGAGTTCCCGGCTCATTTTCCCCATTCTCAGTCCATTTGACCACATTCCCCTTATAATATTAGCATTATGTTTATTCATATGTGTTTGCTTTGGGTAACAGTATGTTGTTATCTTTTAATGTGAAAAGTGCATTCAATCTATTTAGCTATACGCATTAAGCATTTGCCATTGCATAGCCAGCTGCCCACTGAGAAACTCAAGCTGTTGTGCACTAAATAAGTCTTAACTAGCCTTTTCTTTTCATTTATTTTCAAAACATTTGGAGGTCACTTGTTCCTTCTCAAGAAAATATCAGTTATCCTCTCTCTAAAGTTTCTCTCTGTGTGCAGGGAATATATTGTTTTAGATGTATATCTGGGGAAAGAATAAATCTTAGAATTGACAAACACATCAATACCTGTACAAAGTTCCATGCAAAAGAATTTGATTTAAAAGATGGAGATTGAATGGCAACAAAGATTTCTAGGTCTGTAAATTATGAATATTTCATGGTTTATGATTGGAGATCTGGAATGTTTATTTTAAAGGGACACCGTGGAGTAGTTTAGGCTAATCTTGCTCTGTGTTAACTAAGGATTTAGCTACACATGAAAATTGATCCAGAATAAGATAGTGTGAATTTAAAGTGGATTAACAATTCTTGGTTAACTCCATGTGTGGATGTTCTTATTCTGGAATAAGATTACCTTATTCCAAATTAGTTTAGTCCACTTTTGGATTGAGTTGATTCAGAATAAGGCACTCTTGTTCTGGAATAAGAGCATTCACACATGGAGTTAACCAGGAATAATTCCCCATGTAGACAAGCCCTAATTCTTGAAATTGCCAGTGAAGATTCATTCAAGCTGTCTGCACATGAGTTAGGCCCTGATCCTGCCAGATGGTCTGTGCAGACAAACCCCAGCACCCATGTGGAGCCCCACTGATATCAACGATCCTCAGCAGAGGCATCATGTTTTTTATTATTTGTATTAACTTCATACCTAGCAACCCATCATGGACCCGGATTCCATTGTCTTCGATGTTGCACAAACACACTACAAAAATACAGTCCCCTCCCCAAAGTGCTTCCAATCCAAGTGTAGGACAACAGCTGGATACAGACAGATTGGCTGGGAAAGACAAGGAAACAGTATTGGTCAGCATGATAGCCTCTCGTCTCAATGCATCAGCAGCCAACATGTTTTTTGTAGGCATCATGGCAAGGGAGAGTTCTGAGGAGAGATGTGAAAGAGAACAATGAGCTGACTTTGTGATGTTTATGGGGAGCTCCTCCCAAGTGTGAGGGGCAGCATGGGAGAAAGCGAAAATGTAACCAGTGGGTGATGGAGGCTGACATGGACTGATAAGAGGTGTGAATTGACCTACATTCCTAGATTCTAAGGTCAGAAAGGACCACTGTGATCATTAGTCTGACCTCCTGTATAGCACAGGCCAGAGAACTGCCCCAAAATAATTCCTAGAGCCGAGCTTTTAGAAAAAAACCATCAATTCTTGATCTAAAAACCGGCAGTGATGGAGAATGCGCCACATCCCTTGGTAAATTGTTCCACTGGTTAACGTCTCCAACGGATGATAGGTAGGATGGGACTGACTGTGAGGGGCCTTGAAAGTGAAAGACAAGCAGCTTATGTTTGATGCAATAGCGAAGGAGGAGTACATGGAGGGATGCAAAAGTATGGTCCAAGTGACAGGAGAGGAGAAGGATCTTTGCAGCAGCATTCTGAATGGGTGCGAGCAGGGCAAAATGGTATTTGTCAAGGCCAGAAAGAAGGATGTTGCAGTAATTGAGACGCAAACTGAGGAGAGCCTGGCCAAGAGTGATAGTTGTGTATATGGACATGCAAGGCCATTTCTTAGTATTGTGATGTAGAAAGAAGCTGTGAGACTTAGACATAGCCCGGATGTGAGGACCTGGAGAGATATCTGAGTCGAAGATGATGTCCAGGTTACAGGCAGGATGGTGATGTTGCCCACAGTGATCGAGAAAAAGGTATTGGAAAGGTTTGGGAAATTTAAGAGCTCTGTTTTAGCCATGTTGAGCTTGATCTGGCAGCTAGACATAAACAAGGCGATATTTGAGAGACAGGCTGAGGTTTGAGTTTGGACAGAAGGAGACGGGGCTAGAGCAGAGAGATAGATCTGTGCATCATCAGCATAGAGATGGTAGTTGAATTTATGTTTGCAGATGAGATTATCCAAAGATAAGGTGTAGATGGAGAAGAGAAGGGGACCAAGGTCAGGGCCCTGTGGAACCCCCACAGAAAGCTGGAGGGGCATGAGGATCCTCCGAAGGGTCCACTGAAGAAGCGACTACAGGAGAAAACCAGGAGAGAAGAGAGACACAGAAGCCAAGGGAGGACAAGATTTCAAGAAGAAGAGCATGATCAATGGTGTTGAAGGCAGCTAACAGGTCAAGGGGGATGAGGATGGAGTACGCTGCCTGCAGAACCTAATAGACTCTCTGTGGGCTTGATTTTCCTCTCAGCTAGACCAATGGAACTCAGGGGCAAGAGGGTCAAAGGTGGAGGAGAGTGAAGCATGAAGAAAATCAACACAAATAGAGATGGAAGAAAGGGTAGAGAGGGGAGGGAGGAGAGGGCAGAGAGCAGACGAGAAGTCATCAGCTGATGGACTGGACGTCACTGAAAAGGCGAGTGACAGGGTTTGAAGAGGGGGTGCTGACGGGTGATGTTGAAAATGACCAGGGGATGTTCAGAGAAGCAGGGAACTCGGCAACAGAGAGAGCGGGGCTTGGGGGAAGACCAGGTCAAGTGGGTAGCCCTTTTGGTGACTGGTAGAGATGAATCAGGGCTGCTCGTTGAATGAAGAGATGAGGTCAAGGAAACGTGCAGCTAAGGGTTCAGATGGGGCATCAACATGGAAGCTGAAGTCTCTGAAAATGAGTGTGGCAGATTGTGAGGAGAGGAACAGAGAGCCAGGAATTGTGATCAGAAAGGAAGGCTGATGGGGAGGAGTTGGTGAGACAGTAGATAACAGAAAAGAGGAAGCAGAGAGGAAAGTAGAGTCAGAAGGAGGTTCACCTCAGCTTGGGGGATCCCACTGCAGTTAGTCTGGGTAGCCAATTGCTGATAATAATTATCAGCAAGGGATTGATTTCCTAGCTGGCACAGTGTAGCATTGCATTTCATCCTATGGTATTAGGATTAGGTATGCCCTAAGCCATTTTGGGTGCCATAGGTCAAAACCAACAGCTTAAACTGAATTCAGAAACCTACGGCCAGCTAATGCAAATAATGAACACTGACTTAACACATTTACTGTGCGATACTCCTCCTATCAAGTAAGCTGCCACATAAGAACATATTCTGCACCAGTTTCATTTTCTGGTTGGGTTTAAAGTGTAGCCAAATTAAGCTACATCTTAAAACATTGCAATAATCTGATTTTGAGATGAAAAAGCCATGGATAACTGTGGCGAGATCCAGGTCCAAAAATTAAAACATCCCAACTATATTCAAACTATAAAAAGACCACCTGGTTGTTGCTGCTCCCAGCTGAGAATTGAACCCCAGATTGTGAATCTGATGGAGAAATGACAGGTCTATACCTTCGGTCAAAGGGAAAGATATTATCCTGACCATCGCCACCAGCTTCTTCCAGCCACCCCTCACCTCAGCCAGTTATCTTCCATCCATGCCGCAATCTCATCCAGACACTAACTAAGGATATTGACTGTTTTGGCTGGGTCAGATAATATTGATACATAAAGCAGAATATCACTAGCTTATTGAAAACATTGCAGCACATGTCTCCTAACTATGGTAACAATACAGTTTTAGTGGGCTGCTAAGGGCTAGGATACTGGTAGCTGTGGACAAAATATCATTGCAATGTCCCCCCACAGCACTCACGTTCTGTTTCAGGAGCAGTGGTAGATACATAGATTGGACTAGATGCGTTTATTACCACAGCTATATTTTAATGCAAGCACAGTAGAATTCTGCAATGATCTGAAAGCTTACAAGCAATGTTACCATTATTCTGCTCTTATGCTTCTTGGATATAAATGTGATTTATTCCTCACATTTAATCACCACCTTTTTTAAATGAAAGACATTTGAAGTTGAAAGAAATTCCACTGATGATACTTCTTGCAGAGCGTCTCAGTAAAACTGCTTTGCGTGTGTGTAAGTATAGATATTTGACTTTTGAACTAGTGACAAGTCTAACAGACACTATTGAGAGAGATGGCAGATTATATAACATGGAAATAACATTGATGACATGGTAGGCGATTCTTACAGTGAATTCATGCTTCCAGCTTCTACAGATTGTTTTGCATTCTACCGTATTTCAGTTTCTGTTAGACAAAGGAGGAAATGCGAACACTTAGAATGGGAATGTGTGACATACCCAACGTACAATCTGGATTGAGGAACAGCTGTCTTTCCAGTTCTCTGAGGGGGGCTTTTACACTTCTTCACTGAGAGAGCTACTACTCCTGGTCTGCTTACACACAGCCTCTAGCATGTAAATTACTCCCAGTTATGGATTATGAGTGCTGCAGCCAACCCCTCTTGAATTACAATGCAGAGTGACACCAGCAAACTCCCAGTCCCGGACTTTCCCCAGAAATGTGCGTCTTGTACCTCCCAATTCTCTCCTGGACAATACCAGCTCATATAAAGTCCATCATTTTATTAATAGAAAATGATATGCACAAATCTTGTTATCTCAAATGGAATTTCCCAAACATCAATTCAAACACACTGGTTTAAGTACAACAATAAAACAAGTTTATTAACTACAAAAGGATAGACTTTAAGTGGATATAAGTAATGAGGCATAAAAGTTAGAATTGGTTACAAGAAGAATAAAAGTAAAATGCAACTAATGCCTAACTTAACAAACTAGTGTGAATTCAAAGCAAAGTTTCTCTCACTACGTTTCATCAGTCCTACTGGCTGAAGTTCTTTCACTCAGGGTCCCTCCCCCAGTCTGATGCTGCTTCCTTTGTTCTTCTGGGTTTTGTGGATGCCGTGGGGAGAGAGAAAAGGAAAGCTCCTTTGGAGCGTCTGCTCTCCCTTCTTATAGTTCTTTCTTTTCTTCGAGAAGCATCTCTATCTGGGGTTCAGGAGACTGAAAGTCCGTGTGAACAGGAACCCCAAGCTGTTTCTTTGTCCAGATCCAGATGTTACTCTTTCCTGCCAAGGAGTAAGCCAAGGATATAACCAGGGGATGATCCATTTGATTTTGTTGACACTTGGCTGAGGCATCAGCTTGCATAATAGAATCATAGAATATCAGGGTTGGAAGAGACCTCAGGAGGTCATCTAGTCCAACCCCCTGCTCAAAGCAGGACCAACACCAACTAAATCATCCCAGCCAGGGCTTTGTCAAGCCGGGCCTTAAAAACCTCTAAGGAGGGAGATTCCACCACCTCCCTAGGTAACCCATTCCAGTGCTTCACCACCCTCCTAGTGAAATAGTGTTTCCTAATATCTAGCCTAGACCTCCCCCACTGCAACTTGAGACCATTGCTCCTTGTTCTGTCATTTGCCACCATTGAGAACAGCCGAGCTCCATTCTCTTTGGAACCCTTCTCTTCTGCAGACTAAATAAGCCCAGTTCCCTCAGCCTCTCCTCGTAAGTCATGTGCCCCAGCCCCCTGATCATTTTCATTACCCTCTGCTGGACTCTATCCAATTTGTCCACATCCCTTCTGTAGTGGGGGGACCAAAACTGGACACAATAGTCCAGGTGTGGCCTCACAAGTGCCAAATAGAGGGGAATAATCACCTCCCTCGATCTGCTGGCAATGCTCCTACTAATAATACAGCCCAATATGCCACCCTGTCTCTGGGATCTGATTTGTGGATGCTCCCCAGACTTGGAACATGCCTTAGTAATACCATGCAGAGGAATCCTATAATTTTACATACATACAATGTTGCCACACATATTTTACAAGTACAATACTGTTCAGCAAATGATGAGTTTTCAAATGATACCTCTCAAGGCATACTTTGTACAAAATTTATCTTAGTCCTGTAAAAGGGGTGAACATAGGCGTACAGACTATCACAGAATGTTTTCAGTTTTTTGTATATTCTAACTGGGATTTTTTATTTGGCCCCCTACAGACCCGATTAACGTATAAAATAATGGACAAAATAATTATTATGTTGTTTTAATAGGTGACAAGTGAAAACAGTCTGCAAATTCTAAGGCCTTACAGGCCTGATCCTGTAACCCTTCCCCAGGCAGGCAGTATTTAGTCACAAGAATAGTCCCACTGAAATTTAATAGGACTTCTTAAGTAAGCGACGACTGCAGGATCAAGCTATATATATCGACGGAGGAAGAACAGTGGGGTTGGAACTCTAGACTGGGGCTCAAACGATCTGGGTTCAATCTGTAGTTCTGCCACAGGTTCCTTATGTGACCTTGGGAGAGATGCATTGAACCAAACTGACTTCTTATACTGGTGTATATTGGGAGTCACTCGTTTGAAATCAATGGAGTCACACTGGCGTGAGGAGAAAAGGCCCTTGATTTCTCTGTCTCAGTTTCCCATCTGTAAAATAGGGATAATATCCCTTCCCTGGTCTGATTTGTCTATTTAGAGTGTTATACTAATAGTAACTAATATCTGGCTGTTTCTTGCCAAAGCCCTGCTGGTGGGGCTGAGAAGGAAGGGGCACAGTGGTGATAGCATGGTAGCTCCCGGGGCCATGGAGATATGGGGATGGGCAGACGCTGCTGTGTTGTTAAGAAGGAGCAGGGTGCATCTCTGGCTAGCATGTGCTGAATTCAGTACCAACAATGCTAACTGAACTTACTCGGCCGCTTTAAACTTTCAAGCCAGGCAGTTACTTGGTCATTGTAGATCAGTGGAGCTCTGTTTCCTCCAATGGAGGTATGCCAATTTACACCATGTGAGGATCTGACATTCTGGATTTACTAATTAGTCCATTTTGCTTTAGGTAATTGCTTGGCCAAAATGGATGAAAGTGTTGTGGGTTTATTTTGAGTTTTTAAAAATGCCTCTCCAGAAGCACTGGGTGCTCATAAATGAAGTGAAAATAATGTCAAGTATGAAATTGACTTATAACACTGCTCTACAGCCAAAATGCTTCTGAAATAAATGTAGTCAAACTTTACTAATTCTGGGTCACTGAGAACGAAAATGATGCTTAAAATTGTTGATTGGCTCTAGTTTTCAAGATATGCTATTGGGTCAGTATATCCGACCCTTGACTTGGGAATGGCGGAGGATAAGTGAGTTATAAAGGGAAGGGATCTCAATTTAAACCAGAAATGACTAAAATACATCTTTGACTGGATCTATGAATAAATCTATGACTGGGTTTGGACAGTACTTGCTTTTTAGGCAAAACAATGAATGATGCAATCTGAAGCTGGTATTGCGTCATACATGATATGAATTGCATCATGTTATTCCTAGAAGTCATGGATGATGCAATCATAACAAAGCTTACATCACTCTGCTGAACAAATTGCCCTATATCAGCTCTAGAAATCATACAGTGTCGTGCTCTCTTATTTGTTAGTGTTTGATTTTGCAAAGGGACACATTTCTGTTTAGCCAAAGTGAGCAGAGATGCCTCGTACTTGGGTGAACAGTGCAGATAACTTCTGCTATGTTTGTGATGAAGTGACTTTTGCATCACAAAAGCGCAGTATAACCACTATGGTTAAGAAAGCCTATCACCTTTATTTTGGCTGCAAAATTGGAGATCAGGACAAGAGGGCCCCACACATATGCTGCAACACTTGTGCAACAAATCTTCGCCAGTGGTTGAACAGGAAAAGGAAATCTATGCCTTTTGTAGTGCCAATGATTTGGAGAGAGCCAACAGATCATACCAGCAATTGTTACTTCTGCATGGTGCCTCCAGTTGGGAAAGGTGTGTCAAAGAAGAAAAAGTGGACTGTGCATTATCCAAACATTCCATCAGCTATACGCCCAGTACCCCATGGAGAAGGCCTGCCGGTTCCTGATGCACCAGAATCATTCTCACTTGAGTCAGACGAGGAAGAGGAAGAGGATGAAACTTCTGGTCCTGAACCATCAATGTCACAGGACCCACATTTTCTCCCATCCTCCTCCTCTGAACCACACCTCATAACACAAGGTGAACTGAATGACCTTGTCAGGGATTTGGAACTACCCAAGAGTAAGGCAGAGCTGTTGGGCTCCAGACTACAGCAGTGGAATCTCCTGGCAGGTGATGTTAGGGTTTCCATGTTCCGTGACCGTCAAAAGGATCTTGTCCCATTCTTCTTCATGGAAGGTGATCTTGTAGCCTGCAACAACATCGATGATGTGATGGCAACCCTCAACATCGTTCACGATCCAGATGAGTGGAGACTGTTCATTGATTCATCGAAGACGAGTCTTAAAGCTGTTTTACTGCATAATGGCGATGTTTTGCCATCAATTCCAGTTGGTCATGCAGTCCATATGAAGGAAACCTATGACAACATGAAACAACTTTTGAGGTGCATAAACTATGACCAACATCAGTGGCAGCTTTGTGGCGATTTGAAGGTTGTTGCTCTCTTGCGTGGTCTGCAGAGTGGATACACAAAGTACTGCTGTTTTCTCTGCAAATGGGATAGTCGTGCGAGAGCTTCCCACTACATCAAGAAAGATTGGCCACTCTGACAGTCATTGGAGCCTGGGAGGAAAAGTGTTCAGCATCCACCACTTGTTGAATCAACGAAGATTTTGTTACCACCCTTACACATCAAGCTGGGTCTGATGAAGAACTTTGTCAAGGCCATTGACAAAACACAAGCAGCTTTCAAGTACCTCCGTGGAAAATTTCCAAGGTTAAGTGAAGCTAAGATAAAGGAAGGTGTCTTTGTTGGTCCTTAGATTCGTGAACTTCTTCGAGATGATGCATTTGACCATGCACTGCGTGGCAAGGAAAAGACGGCATGGAAAGCCTTTCAGTTAGTGGCAATAAATTTTCTCGGAAACAACAAGGCAGACAACTACAGGTTGTTGGTGGAAAACCTCCTCAAGGCATACAAAAGCCTTAGTTGCAACATGTCACTAAAGATCCATTTTTTGCACTCTCATCTAGATTTTTTTCCACCGAACTGCGAAGCAGTGAGCGACGACCACGGCGAGCGATTTCACAAGGACATTGCAACAATGGAGAAACGCTATCAGGGCAAATGGAGCCCATCAATGCTTGCAGACTATTGCTGGACAGTGACAAGAGATGCTCCATTTAATGAATACAAGAGACAAGCCAAGAAGTGCCGAGTAGACACTGAATAGGACTAAACTATGTACAGAATAGTTTTTTGCCTTTTGTTTCATAATAAATTTTATTTATATAACCCTTTTGCTGATTTTTAAAGTGTTACATAAACAGGACAGGTGAAATATTATCATGTAAAGCAACCATAAACACATGAAAAGACCTAGGTTTACAATTTATGATTAAAACTCTACTAGCTACACAATATACATAGACATAAAATGTAAAAACTTAAATATCTTAGAAACAGTAGCCAATCAGTTGTTTTAACTGTCATATTTGAATTCAGCACATCAAAATACATAATAAATAGCACATTTTATCTCTGAAGCAGACAACTTCTCAAAAATTGTAGACCAGTCTAAGCTTCAAATTTGGATATTCGGTGCCAGCTCAAAGACATATGAAAATTGTTTAGATTAAACTTCAAATACTGGGATCTGCAAAGAAAGTGCTGACCCTTAGCTACAGGTGTGCTATTTAGCATAGCCCTGAGAACGGAGAAGAGGCGAATCATGGTTAAGGCTACGATTTAGTCACAGGTATTTTTAGTAAAAGTCATGCACAGGTCACGGGAAATAAACAAAAAGTCACGGCCAGTGACCTGTTGTAGCGGGGCGGTCACCCCTCTCCAGCCCTGAAAGGGTTAAAAGCCAGCCCTGGGAGAGGGCTGGGGCTGAGAGCCAATAGGAAAAGGCTGGGAAGCAGCCAATCAGGGCCAGGCTGGGCCCTACAAAAGAGCTGCAAAATAAAACGAGTCTCACTCCAGCCTTGGAGTGGGAAGGACCTAGCTGCCTGCAGGAGCAGAGGATACCTGAAGCAGAGCAGAGCTGGGGAAGGGCAGGCAGAGCTGGGAAGTTCGGGCCAGGCGAGTTGAGTCTCCAGGCTGAGGCCTTGCTGAAGGCCAAAGGTGGTACTGGGGCTGCAGGGAGACAGCAGGGCCTAGAAAGGCAGCAGGTCCAACCCCCTTTCCAGTGATGAGTGGCCATTAGAGACTGCAGTCTGCCCCAGTGAGCGGGGGCTAGATGATGACTGGTTGTAGTCATTGAGACAAGGTGGGCTTACAAGTTTGGTGGTTCCCCTGGGAGGGGAGACCCAGAGTGTGGGAGTACGGCTGTGGGCAGAACCCCAAGGGAAAGGGACACCGGGGTCCGGGAGGGACACGGGGGCCTGAGGCAGGAGAGACACCGGCCAGCAGGAGGCGCTCCGAGTACTGGAATCGAGCTAATTCCCAGAAGACCAGCAGGAGGTGCTGCGGCGGTGAATCTGCGATCTGCTACACCTGTCCATGACTCTTACTAAAAATAGCTGTGACTAAATCTTAGGTGCTGACGGTGGGCAGGCGGGCGGGGCAGGGCATCGCTGCTGCTCCCGGACTGCTGCTCCCGGACCGCTACTCTGGGGCAGCACCTGGGATCAGGTACCTGGGGCCACCGAAGGGGGGAGGGATAGCTCAGTGGTTTGAGCATTGGCCTGCTAAACCCAGGGTTGTGAGTTTAATCCTTCAGGGGGCCATTTAGGGAACTGGGGTAAAAATCTGTCTGGGGATTGGTCCTGCTTTGAGCAGGAGGTTGGACTAGATGACCTCCTGAGGTCCCTTCCAACCCTGATATTCTATGATTCTATAAGCAGCGGCTGGCCCCAGAGCTGCCCCAGCTTCTTGGGCGGCATCTGGGGTCAGCTGTGCCAGCCCCTGCAGCTGTGGAGGTCCCAGAAAGTCACGGAATCTGTGACTTCCATGACCTCTGAGAAAGACTTGCAGCCTTAATCATGGTCCATTGTGTGGACTGTGTTTTAGAGAAGGCTGAGAGCATTATTTTGCTTAACTTCCATACCAGGCTTTGAAAGGGTTCGTTGTCTTTTTGCCTTTCCAGATTTGATCTAGCAATAATAAACAGTCTGTAGTTGCAGTTGTACATAATCACATGTGAACATCTGTCCAGGCTCTGATCATCTTCCCAAAATGATCTGAAATGATTGTGCCCCATCTTATTATTCATTTAGCACATCCGCAAGGATGTTATAGCAAAATGCATATTTCGCAGAGCCTATGTGTGGCATACAACCACCATACACTGTATAATAATGACTGAATAATATACACGGTCTGCATCACCTTGTTCTTGTTACTTGATTGTTGGTCTGGCATCTCATGGTCATGAACTAGATGGTCCATGGACATGTGGAACTCCACAGAATCATTTTCCATCCATCATCTTTATGTTGTTTAAAACATTTTTTGCTTCTTTATTAAGATGCACATCCTTAAGTTGCCACACCATAACAATGTACCTCAGAAGCTTATTGTTCAGTTTATGATCAATAAAATCAGAACTCCTATCCTGTATTTAATTAATACTGGCATCATGAGCCCTATTGAAAACTGAATATTTATTATCATTGGTCATTTCATTTACAGTAATGTTTCTGGTGTTTGCCATGCTATACGTTGAAAATACTTCAGATACCACAGTCAAGATTAATACTGTGGGGCAGTGAACATCCATTATTACTGGTATCCAAGTTCATTTCTAATCCCATGCTATTAGCTGCATACATTGGGTGAAATTCTAGCTTGGGAGCTTTGTTATTAACTTCGGTGGGGCCGGGATATTTATCCAGTGATCGTAAGATGGTTTTTTAAAATTATTCTGGTATTTCATCAGCAGAAGTACAGTAAACATTCAGAAAAGGGCACATCTGAGGTTATCTGGTAATTTTCAGTATTTCCTAAATACTCGTCCC
Source organism: Emys orbicularis (assembly GCF_028017835.1). Taxonomy (NCBI): domain Eukaryota; kingdom Metazoa; phylum Chordata; order Testudines; family Emydidae; genus Emys; species Emys orbicularis. Next base: position 4,856,656 of record NC_088686.1, on the reverse strand, counting down.
ATCTATAGGCACTGCCGGGTCTAATCCCTCCAAGAAGTAGTTGGCATGTGGAAACTGGGATGCCTCAGAGTAATGTTAGCTAATCCGTGTTGTCTAGTTCTGTGATCTAGTTTCCAGAAGTGCCACATTTAAGGGTGATATTTCTAGGAAGGAGAACAACTAACATGATGGTGCTTATCTGTCCAGATATGCACTTGGTGCAAAGCTCACTTAAGTAAAAAGAATCTTTCCATTGACTTCGTCAGACATGAGGTGAGGAAGGCATAATACTAATGGATTTCAAATTCCCCAGGGTTAAAGGCAACTGAACTTCACCCAGGCAGTTCACCTAGGCTCCAGCCCTGAAAACACTTGAGCCCAAGAGTGACTCACTGAAGTCAGTGGAACTAGTCATGTCAGTGAAGTTACACATGGGGTAGATGAGATCAGGGCCTAGTCTGTAACCAAGAGAAGGAAAATAACCTTCCCTGTTCATCATTCTAACACTCTCCATAAATAATACTTCCAAAGGTTTCATGCAATCGAGTTATATCGATCTTAATTTCTTAAGAGATCAGACAGGAAAGGTTAAAAAAAATAAGAAGAATAAAACAGATGTGGGGGAATAGGGTGTTTTTTTAAAGATGGTTGATCATCAAAAGCTACCTTTATATATATTTAATTGCTGTAATAAATGCAGGACTGCCAGACTGGAAATAGAAAGTATCCTTCTACATCTTCAGTTTGAATCGCCCAAGTACCCTTAGAAATGACATTTTTCATCCTACAGTGCTTTGCTGGGCAAAAATGTTAAAATAAATAAATGTGTTATGCCAGACAGTGTCATTAACTGTCATAAATCATCAGGCTTTCTGGCTGAGAACTAAGAGCAATAGGTAATATTCCATAACTCTAATTTATAAAAGGCTCTAAATCCTATTAGTCTCTTGTAAATGACTCTATTGACACAAAAGACTTGGAGTGTAAAATAAAGAAAATAAGACTAATAGATAGTAGAGCAAGTCCTAAAGAGTCATAAAATGGCAAAGGAGTTCACATGTCGGTTAGACCTTCCACAGCTGAAAAATATCAGTGGATTAAATTTCATTTCTCGGTCCTTTGCTTTAGCCAGTGTTAAACGACCTCTCATTTTTCCAGAACATGCGTATTTAATACAAACCATTAGTAATCGTGACAGCAACGCTGATGCCCCAACAACAATCAGAGCCCCGTGGCGGTGAGCACCATGTACAGGTGTAGTAAGAACAAGTCCCTGCCCCCAAGAGCTTGCAGTCCAACGAGGTCGGACAGACAGGGAGGGAGACAGGCAGGACTGCTATGTTCATTTTACAGATGGAGAACTGAGGCTCAGAGAGATTAAGGCCTTGATCCCTAAAGGCGTTTAGATGAGAGTTTGGCACTGTGATGGGGCATGTAGACCCCACGCTGGGACAGAAGTGGTTTAGGAGCAGTTCTGGGCCTAAATGAATCCACCCTGTTGCACCTGCAGAGTCTGCTCCGGCTGGAGGGGGCGGAGTTTAAAGGGAGCCAGATGGCCCAGAAGTGGTGGGGAGAAGAGGTGGATGAGGAAAGTCCTCTCTTGGGAGGTCCTGAGTCTGCGCTGCAAGGGAGGGACCTGCACGCTGTAGCTACCCTAGGCCCTGTGTGGGGGCGGTGGGGACAGGCAGGGAAGAGATGCAGGTGACAGGTAGCTGGGGGGGACAGGCAGGGAAGAGATGCAGGTGACAGGTAGCTGGGGGGGGACAGGCAGGGAAGAGATGCAGGTGACAGGTAGCTGGGGGGGACAGGCAGGGAAGAGATGCAGGTGACAGGTAGCTGGGGGGGGGACAGGCAGGGAAGAGATGCGGGTGACAGGTAGCTGGGGGGGGACAGGCAGGGAAGAGATGCAGGTGACAGGTAGCTGGGGGGGACAGGCAGGGAAGAGATGCAAGTGACAGGTAGCTGGGGGGGACAGGCAGGGAAGAGATGCAGGTGACAGGTAGCTGGGGGGGGACAGGCAGGGAAGAGATGCAGGTGACAGGTAGCTGGGGGGGACAGGCAGGGAAGAGATGCAGGTGACAGGTAGCTGGGGGGGACAGGCAGGGAAGAGATGCAGGTGACAGGTAGCTGGGGGGGGACAGGCAGGGAAGAGATGCAGGTGACAGGTAGCTGGGGGGACAGGCAGGGAAGAGATGCAGGTGACAGGTAGCTGGGGGGGGAACAGGCAGGGAAGAGATGCAGGTGACAGGTAGCTGGGGGGGGGACAGGCAGGGAAGAGATGCAGGTGACAGGTAGCTGGGGGGGGGGACAGGCAGGGAAGAGATGCAGGTGACAGGTAGCTGGGGGGGGACAGGCAGGGAAGAGATGCAAGTGACAGGTAGCTGTGGGGGACAGGCAGGGAAGAGATGCAGGTGACAGGTAGCTGGGGGGGACAGGCAGGGAAGAGATGCAGGTGACAGGTAGCTGGGGGGGGACAGGCAGGGAAGAGATGCAGGTGACAGGTAGTTGGGGGGGACAGGCAGGGAAGAGATGCAGGTGACAGGTAGCTGGGGGGGGACAAGCAGGGAAGAGATGCAGGTGACAGGTAGCTGGGGGGGACAGGCAGGGAAGAGATGCAGGTGACAGGTAGCTGGGGGGCGGGGACAGGCTGGGAAGAGATGCAGGTGACAGGTAGTTGGGGGGGGACAGGCAGGGAAGAGATGCAGGTGACAGGTAGCTGGGGGGGACAGGCAGGGAAGAGATGCAGGTGACAGGTAGCTGGGGGGGGGACAGGCAGGGAAGAGATGCAGGTGACAGGTAGCTGGGGGGCGGGGACAGGCTGGGAAGAGATGCAGGTGACAGGTAGTTGGGGGGGACAGGCAGGGAAGAGATGCAGGTGACAGGTAGTTGGGGGGGACAGGCAGGGAAGAGATGCAGGTGACAGGTAGCTGGGGGGGGACAAGCAGGGAAGAGATGCAGGTGACAGGTAGCTGGGGGGGACAGGCAGGGAAGAGATGCAGGTGACAGGTAGCTGGGGGGCGGGGACAGGCTGGGAAGAGATGCAGGTGACAGGTAGTTGGGGGGGGACAGGCAGGGAAGAGATGCAGGTGACAGGTAGCTGGGGGGGACAGGCAGGGAAGAGATGCAGGTGACAGGTAGCTGGGGGGGGGACAGGCAGGGAAGAGATGCAGGTGACAGGTAGCTGGGGGGCGGGGACAGGCTGGGAAGAGATGCAGGTGACAGGTAGTTGGGGGGGGACAGGCAGGGAAGAGATGCAGGTGACAGGTAGCTGGGGGGGGACAAGCAGGGAAGAGATGCAGGTGACAGGTAGCTGGGGGGCGGGGACAGGCTGGGAAGAGATGCAGGTGACAGGTAGTTGGGGGGGGGACATGCAGGGAAGAGATGCAGGTGACAGGTAGCTGGGGGGGACAGGCAGGGAAGAGATGCAGGTGACAGGTAGCTGGGGGGGGGACAGGCAGGGAAGAGATGCAGGTGACAGGTAGCTGGGGGGGACAGGCAGGGAAGAGATGCAGGTGACAGGTAGCTGGGGGGGGGACAGGCAGGGAAGAGATGCAGGTGACAGGTAGCTGGGGGGCGGGGACAGGCTGGGAAGAGATGCAGGTGACAGGTAGTTGGGGGGGGACAGGCAGGGAAGAGATGCAGGTGACAGGTAGCTGGGGGGGGACAAGCAGGGAAGAGATGCAGGTGACAGGTAGCTGGGGGGGACAGGCAGGGAAGAGATGCAGGTGACAGGTAGCTGGGGGGGGGACAGGCAGGGAAGAGATGCAGGTGACAGGTAGCTGGGGGGCGGGGACAGGCTGGGAAGAGATGCAGGTGACAGGTAGCTGGGGGGGGACAGGCAGGGAAGAGATGCAGGTGACAGGTAGCTGGGGGGGACAGGCAGGGAAGAGATGCAGGTGACAGGTAGCTGGGGGGGGACAGGCAGGGAAGAGATGCAGGTGACAGGTAGTTGGGGGGGACAGGCAGGGAAGAGATGCAGGTGACAGGTAGCTGGGGGGGACAGGCAGGGAAGAGATGCAGGTGACAGGTAGCTGGGGGGGGGACAGGCAGGGAAGAGATGCAGGTGACAGGTAGCTGGGGGGCGGGGACAGGCTGGGAAGAGATGCAGGTGACAGGTAGTTGGGGGGGGACAGGCAGGGAAGAGATGCAGGTGACAGGTAGCTGGGGGGACAGGCAGGGAAGAGATGCAGGTGACAGGTAGCTGGGGGGGGGACAGGCAGGGAAGAGATGCAGGTGACAGGTAGCTGGGGGGGGACAGGCAGGGAAGAGATGCAGGTGACAGGTAGCTGGGGGGCAGGGACAGGCAGGGAAGAGATACAGGTGACAGGTAGCTGGGGGGCGGGGACAGGCTGGGAAGAGATACAGGTGACAGGTAGCTGGGGGGCGGGGACAGGCTGGGAAGAGATGCAGGTGACAGGAAGCTGGGAGCTTTCTCTGGGTAACGGGGGAGCGTGACAGCCTCGGGCGGTGGGAATGAAACCCCGGAACTGGGACCAGTGTGAAGCTGGGGCTAGCTTGCAAGGAAGAAGGTGACTAGCTGAGCCCGGCTGGGCCGAAGATACAGTTATTTTTGCTATTTTCTGTTGGTCTTTAAGTGAAAATTTGAGTCCTTGTGGGACGCAAGTGATAGGAAGTAGCCAGGGAGGCAGGGATGAAGTGCTCCAGGGTGCTGGCTATCACCTGAGTCAGAGTCTGGGGGAAGTGGAGGGCCAGGGCTCTTCTACCAACTACCAGTAAGCCCAGCCCCTGTCACAGGCATCTAAATAACTTTGAGTATCTGGGCCTAAGTGGTTGGCCCAAGATCACCCAGGGAGTCTGTAGCAGAGCTGGAACCTAACCCAAATCTCCTGGATCCTAGCCCAGTGCCTTACCCACAAGCCCATCACTCCACAGACTAATGCAGTGAGTTTTAAAGATGAGAATAGTTCACATTGTCTTGTGAACTAAACATTTCATGTCCACACAAGCGTGGGAGAACAGAGGCCAGGGTTTCGATTTGGGTGGAGTGTCTAATGAGACACACACATAAATTGCGTTATGAAAGTGGTTGTCTAATGCAGCCATGGGGAGATTGTGACAGGGTCCAAATATATTAGCAAGGCTACTTCAGTGGCTGATGCCAACACCGAAACTGATATTAGCTCCACATCTTAAGAAATGAGCCAAAAAAAAAGGAAAGGGTCAGAGATAAAGTGAGAGGCAGGAGAAAAATGAAGATGTGAAAGAAAGAAAGAAAGAAAGAAAAGTGAAAAGCATGGGGTAGCCTTTTACACTCACTGTGCACGACTGAAGTGACCACAGGAAGTGCAGGACAAAGATAAATATGTCCCATGGAGCAGTTGTAATCATGGAGAAGTGAGCCTATATGCAGCTGTGAAGGAGAGAAACAGTAATGCTACGACTGATAGTAAAACAGTAAGATCTTCTTATGACTCAACTAGCTCCCTTTACCAACATGGAATAATTTGTTTAGAATAAAAGCCTGCACCTGGAGGGTAAGAACCCCAACAGAGCAGCAGAGAAATAGCAAACAGCTTCAGATGAGGAGTTAAGCTCGTTGAGAATGTTCCTCTGTCATTATATATTCTCTTCCCTCTCTTTACAGTAATTCAGATGTCGCCTTAACTTCATGGGGAAACAACTAACAGCTCACGCTTTGTGAAAAGCACGACAGAGCTCTTTCTGAATGGTAACCGGGCTCCTCGTGAGGAAGGTCTGGAATATTCCTTATGACTCAAGTAAACTTTGCATAACTTGCAAGAGAAAGGAAGCTATTGTACATCTTAGTCTGCCTCTTTGCATTGTGGTGATAATGCCAGGGGTGCTTTTCATTTAGAACTGTATGGGCAGGGAATGGATACATATCTAAATACCTAGTTAATCCAAAACAATTATTTAACATCTTGGTTCACCAGTACAGCTCTATATGGGTGATCAGTCTCTCAAAGGGGGACAAGCGTAGGCTTGATCAATGTATGATGATCCAAACTTTGCCACTTGCATTACTAAACTAACCCAACTATAGAACTCAAGGGATTGTGGACGGCCCATAAACAGTCTAGTCACCTGTTTTCCTTACCTGCTGAGAGTGTTCAGAGAAAAGCCTGGGAGGGCATGAACGTACTGGTTGAATTTTCTTTTCACTCTGGGCCCAGTCCTGCCACCAGTGACATCAGTGGGTACAGGATCATACTGTAAATAATTCCATTTTGGCCGGGATCTCCACTGCTGTATGCTCTGGGGTGTCATTGACCTCTGTGTAACATGGGTGCAGACACTCCCACCAGTCGGAGTGGGGAATGCTTGTTTGATAGCATTTTACACCCAATTTGCACAGGTGGAATGGCGATACCAGGGAAAGGCAGGGAAGAATCGGGCTCTGGTTGCTACACAAAGGGGTTATGGTCATCCTAAATCACTCATTAACATAGCCTTTATTTTTCTTACTAGAGTAGGAAAGTTATGGGAAACAACATGCCCTAATGTCAGCATATTCTTATATTTTCCAAACATGGCTGTTTAGGGGACTTTTGCTCAGGATTTAGTATCTAGGCTTGTAAATCATTAAAGAGTCTTGCCAGCAATTTTCCCAGTTGCATTGTGAGGCGTTTTTTTTTTTTTTTTTTTTAACCAAGGCCCAGGCGTAGCTGTTGCTCGACATTCTTGGGACTATAATGTTCACGGGAGTGTCCTCCTCACGTTTTATGATAACGTAGGGTGGCACATTCCAATGCCTGAGTTCGTTCCTGTCTTTTTTGCCAATCTTTTAGCATCCGCCATATTTACAACACATTGTGAACATTGATATAAGTATTAACACTTGTATCCATAACAATATCTTAAAACTGAATGCTCCCAGTTGTATTCCTTTGATTCCCACCAGCTCGTTCTATCTGATGATTTACTATATACAGCTTTTCTCGCATATGAACTAAATATTTGTATTTCATTTTACCCAAGATTTTAAGTAGATTTAATTTAGTGACAGGCCCTGTAAAGTTAGGGAGCCGACCTCAAAGCCTCAGAACCAAAACGTGGTCAATCTTTTACTACTATTGGTTTAACAAAGTTGGGTATAAGTATGATTTTTGACTGATCCAATTATAGTTTCAAATTTAGGTATAAAACACCAACTGGACTGATTAACTGGGCATATATAACTGCTGCATGATCACACATCATTCACCATTTCCCACATAAGTGGCACATGTTTGATATTCATTCCAGGCACTCAGCCAAACTGGGCAATCGACATGAGCCCTTTCTTGGAGTCCCTTCCCGTTACTATAGTCTGGGCTACGATTGCATCACCCCTCGGGCATCACATCAGCTGATCCATCTGGCTCACACCTCTGTGCAGCAGTTCAGAAGGGGTGCTTGCCACCATCCATATGTGTGTCTCACCAGTATCTGACGGACCTTGATGTGTTCCTTCAAAATTGAGTCTTTGAGGACCCCTACTTAGTTGACCCGTACTACTGTTTCATAACAGTAGATTTCCCAGTGGCTATTATCTCCAGTCAGATGAGTTTTTTTTTATTTGAAGTTGGGAGCTTTCTCTAACAAGACCCAGTATCACGCTATTAGTTCAGGCAGGTAGTCCTCTTAACTGCTATACCATTCATTCCTTAAGGAAATTGAAGAAAAGTTCCTCCTTAGGTTAAGACTCAGCGTCCAGTCCTTAGAAGCACTGACCATCTCAGGGCTGATTAGTCATGCCACCTGCATTGAGATCTGCAAGACAGACATCAGTTCACCAAATTCTGCATGTTGCTCACCCCATCTTAGTCAATGCTATTGCTAAAGCTGGTCAGAAAAACTTCAACAGGACCAGTTTCCATCAGAAAATGCAATACATCAAAACTGAAATGCTTTGTGAAATTGTCAATGCAGATGAAATTTTGTTCCAACAATGTCCAAATGTCCCAACTTTGAATTTAATTTAATTTTTTTGTTTATATTATACATTTTTTTTTAAAAATCAATCAACCCGAAAAAAACCCCCAGAATTTTCTTTCACAGAGAATTTTGAAATTTTTAGGTTTCATTCGTAAACGGAATGAAAACGGATTTGGAAATCATGAAATACGTCGTGAAACAGAATTTCTTTTCTCTGCAAAGCTCTAACCATGTCCCCTCTTTTAGCACAAGTCTTCTTCACACTTCAGTGCCAGGCAGAAGATTATGTATAATCTACTCATTTCGGATGTTCACGGTTAAAGCATAATCTGCTTCCCATGCTGGAGGCACACGGCTATGAAAATCCCATTGTATCGGCTCTGTGGACCTTAACATGAAGAATCGGATAAATGTCCTGTACCTATCTGAAAATTCCCTTCTTTTGAATAAGATCCATCCCACCCTGGAAATGATGGATCATCTAGAACTGAGATGCTCTGCAGTAGGGAAATTGTTGGTTTTTCCCCCCTCCAAGTATATTTTACTGTAATTTTGGAGAGCAGATTTGAATTAACTTGGCTGTGGAAGTTTTCTGAACTGGAGGGAACCTCAGGAGATGGGACATTCCTCTGCTGGTGGTGATTAACAGAGCTTGTTCTTCCCCCTGAACTGCATATTGGCCAAAGTATCCACTGTAACGGATTCGTGGACTTTATTACTCAAAGAAAGGACATTTTCAGGTAACCATGGGTCATTTTTCCTATTATTTAACATTCAGCTGCCTTTCTACTTGAATACGGTACAGACCTCTGCCAAATGTATTTATCTGAAGGGTTATTGTAGCCATGTCGGTCCCATGGTACTGAAGAGACAAGGTGGGAGCGGTAATATTTGTTGGACCAACTTCTGTTGGTGAAAGAGACAAGCTTTCGAGCTTACAGGCGCTCTTCTTCAGTTTTTATGGTAAATGTCGGCAGCAGGAAACCCAGCTGAGAAGGGATGGAGGCATCTGTCTGTCATATTAGGTTGCCCATCACTATAATGGTAGAGCACCAACTGCCAGAGTAGGTTCTAGGCATAAATTCTTCTTATCTCAAAGGGGGGAATAGACTGTGTAGAGTTTCATATTTTCCTTATTCTCCAAAGAAAGGGAGTCTCACAGGCCATTCTTGAAATATTTACTCACATATGTACCTGGACAGGGATGTCTATACAGTATTGAGTGTTTCAAATGTTCCTCTCTGATGAATGTTATCACTCCTTTATGCTTACTTGGCAAGAAGCTGCAGTGAGGGGTGGCACAAAATCAATCTTCAAGCCACATTATTAACAACAAGCAGGAAGAACAGTGCATCTCCTCATAGTTAGAGAGACACCATTGGAGGAGCTCTGCTAATTAATTCAATATCTTACCAAAGGCATTCATAGCATTTTTACAAATATTCTAAAACTGAAATGCAAATGAAATGCTTAAAAAGGTTTAAATTGCTAACACTCACAAACAAAATAGTATGTGGCCAGTTTGTAATCTCTAGCCAAAGGCTATAGTCCTAAAATAAGTCCTTCGGTTCTAAAACTGAACTGAGTTATTATAGTCACATGAAAACAAATAACTTTAATGGGGCAGATGGAAATTGAATATTAGTGGCCAAGGATGTACCATGCCTTTGAATGCGAAGCAATGGGTGCATTTCAAGCCTTCCTATCACCTATGAAATGGTGCAGGAAATCTGAGTATAATATTTACCAGACTTGTTATATTGCAGGGAACGTTTTGTTCTCTTGAATAGGAACCAAAGGAAACAAATAGTAAAATCCTACCTTAAAATAATTGTCAGGCTGAGACACAAATCTGTAAAAAGCAATTTCTGTGTTGTCATTCTATGCTAATGGAATATTTCCACATACCAAACAATCCAAACCTATTTGCTGCTAATCCAGTCCTGTCGATTTTATTCTAGGAATGACTGTAATTGACTAGTCCTTCCCAGGGTGTCGCTTATCTATGGATATACTCATTGTTAGGCAATAAAATAGCAGATGTTAGCTCAGACTCCCCCAGATGAGAACTGTTTTATGTGCCAAATATATTGTCTAATTCAAGAATGTGTGACCATGCAATTAAAAAAAAGGTTATTAAAGAATTTATATGATTAATTAAAATTCCTGCTTAGTGCATTGTTCTGTTTTCTTTTACCCTGAGGATGATTTCAGCTTCTGTACTGTGATGGGGAATAAAATGAGTCGCAAATTCCTTAGTTTAGTCATTCTGATTTTCTAAATGAAAAATAATTGTGTCCAACCAGAAAGGGACATCACTAACTACTCATAAAAATGCTTTTACAGATTACTATCATTCCAGCAACCGTCCCGTTCATTTGTTTCACTGACTGTACAGACAGAAAGTGATGTCTGATTTTCTCTAACCTCATCAGAGTCCTCCTGGAGTAATCAGTTCTCGTTTATAGTCTGAACGTTCCGTTCAGCTAGCACATTTGTCATCACCGACATCAGGCTATGAAACCTTACAGCTTTCCATAAGGAGCCGAAGAGCAAGGAGAACTAGTCACCACGAGTCGCTCAGGGAGCTGCAAGTCCATGAATGGCTTTAACTCTTGCGTTATCATACTGCGATACAGTGTGAAATCCAACCGTGTTTTATTGCCCAGGGGCCTGATGCTTGGAGAGCATTTGACATAGTGGGTCCGAGACGTTCTCTGTAAGAATGTAGATTACACTGAAAAGATTCTGCCCTTTATCATTATTATTTATTATTTGGATTGCAGTGAGGCCAATCAATGATCAGTACAATGATCCATAGAACAAGGTGCGGTACACGCAAGTAAGAAGACAGAGCCTGCCCTGGAGAGCTCATGATCTAGGTTGATGACCCTGGGGGCTGCATATGCCTTGCTCACTTTCCAGGCAGGCTGTAGGAAAAGTGGGCATGGCTTGTCAAAAGGGAAGCGTGGTCCGGGTGTGATCGCCTTTGAGAGCAAAAGAGGGCGACTGCATCACATACCCCTGGGCGCTCGGCTTATTGGGAGCGCAGCAGTTGACGTTTGCTCTTTTAACACACTAGTGTAACGCCAGCAGACCCTGGTGGTCGGTGGGTGGGATTGAACCTGGGTCCTCAATGCATGAGCCTCTACTGCATGAGCTAAAAGGCACCTGGCTCTTAGCCCAAGGCTGTAGCAGACTCATCAAGCTCTAGCTAGGCTAGGTGCCACCAGTGGGGGACAGAGCACCACCCCAAGCAGGCCTGGGTTACAGTAGCAGGCAGGGGAAGGAAGGCCGGGGCTAAATATTGTGTTGAGCATCCTGTTAACACTGGGCCAGTTTGTGTAAGGGACACACTGGCGTGATAAAGGGTTGAGGTCCAATACCAGGCACGCACGGGAGTATGTCCAATACCAGGCACCGCACCTTAGAGTGGTTCAGCCTCCTGCCCCGTGCGCTTCCAGCCACCTCTGCTGGCTGATTGTGGAGGAAAGGGAAGGTGATGTCCCTGCCTCCTTCCCGCCTCCTAGGGGATGGTTTGCACACATGGGGGTGGTAGGAAGTAGGAAACTGTGATTTGTCTCTGGTCCTTACACAGGGTACACTGGTAGCAGGATGGGTAGGTTCGTTTGCCCTCCCCCACCACCCAGTACAAGAGGCAGAGATAATCTAACTCATTGATAATAGTGAGAACATAGGGCCCTTTACTTGCGAAGTACAGTATGGCCAATGATAGTGTAACCCACACGAACCCAGTGTAGGTCTTTGTCTCCCTCTAGTGTCCGGACGCTGTGAGGTTTATGAATCTGCTCCTGCGCTCGGCAACTGGTTCTAGGTTTAGTTCACTAGTAGACACTCCTGTTTGTAGATCAAAAGGTCCTGTATTCAGTTCCATCCAGGGGGCTGGTACACTAGTATTTCCCTACCTATGGCATGTGGTACTTTTAGCCTGGATAAGGGCAGGTCCTTAGGACATGCATTCTGGGTAACCCTTAGGTAGCATTGTGCAGTTGTACTGTTAAGAGGTGACGACGTGGATGTTAGTTAAGGAGGAGTCTGTCCATGACTTTCCACTACAGAAGTTTTGCAGTTTATTACTTTGCTACTGGCAGGGAAAACAAATGGCTCTAGACTGCAGACAGTGCAGGTACAGTATCCTACTGAAAACAGATTTGTTTGAGGTCACGGTCTCAGGGTGCAGCATGGCTAATAGTTATCACTTTGGATTTTATTTTTTCCCCTAAGAAATGGCTGTTTTATTCCATCTTTCGACAAAAGCTTTCAAAGCTTTCAAAGATGTGGAATTAAAAGAAAAAGTTACCCCACCAAATGGGGAGGGGAGGGGGACTAATACAAATAGCTTCCAAGGCAGATGTATATGGAACTGTTTATGAGGTCCAAATAGGAGCTCTGATTTGGATGTGAGGCCACAGGGATTGACTGCCAGGAGGAATGTAGATGCTGTGTGTGTGTGGAGAGACAGGGGGGGTGCGACAGCCCTTGATTTGTTCTTCTATCAGATTTACAGATCAATATTTAATTTTAAAAAATGGCCAATTAAAGGCTAATACCTTCAAAAGGGTTTTGGAAGCTAACGATTCCATGCCAAGCCACAGTGCTCGAGGTTTTCCAGCAGCCTTCACTATCCGTCTCTAATGCCATTATGCAAACTTTGATGGTAAAACCCCTCTTTTAGACAGCTCCCAGTGATGTGAAGCTGTTTTGATTGCTAGCTTTCTGCTCAGCTATCACAGAGAGAAACAGATAATTGGGTCCAGGTTGGAGACACGAACATACCCGAGTCCTAGCAGCAGTTGCATGGTGCTGCTACTCAAAAGTTGGGTGAAAAGTTTGGAACCCTTTTATAAATTAACCTATTTGCCTGCCTGCAAATTGAATAAAAACAGAGGGGGGATAGTAAGAAAAAAATCTCCAGCCGGTGCAGTCCGACGGTAGAATCTTAACCATGGTAAACACCCTTCAGCAGAGTGGTCTGCAACAAAATCAAAATGGAAATTTGTTTTATGCCACGGTGTTTGAGTTCCCTTCCTCTTACTTGCTGATAGTTATTGAGTTGGGTATGTGGGCTTGAGCCACTGCAGTCTAGAGTGTATAACTTCCTCCTCACTCCATCCTCCTGTCCTTACACCCGGGTAAAGCAAACAGCTGGCAAACAGAAAGACCCAAGATCCACTTTGGCTAAACTAAGGACAACCCAACCTTCCCCAGTCAGTGAGTCAGGAGCCAGGCTGCCCCTCTATAATAGCCTATTTGGAATCAGTCCGGCTCCCTCCTTGCTGTGATACCCAAATGGCACAGTTTAACGGTGGACTGTCCAAGAATTGATTTACCTCTGATGTCCCAGTACCATCATTGGTCAACCAGCTTGTCAAAAGGCAACAGTAGAGGGTTAAGAGAGAACAGGATGAAGGGAGGAGGAAGAGGAAAAGGTGAGAGGTATGGGAAATAAAGCAGGAGGCGACAGGGGATGGATCACTTGATGATTACCTGTTCTGTTCATTCCCTCTGAGGCACCTGGCATTGGCCACTGTTGGAAGACAGGATACTGGGCTAGATGGACCTTTGGTCTGACCCAGTGTGGCCGTTCTTATGTTCTTAATGCTTGATGTCACGATTCCACCAGGCATCAAAGAGCAGGTTATAGGCATCCAGAGGGAGGGGAAGAGAAATCCAGAGAAACACAACTCTTACATGATGGAAAAGCCAAACTGACAAGGAGCTTATAGTGACACAAGCTGGTTTTTCACATTTTCTCTTTGTTAGCTGTGGAATAAGAGCCCAGTTTTGCATCCACATACAGTCATGCCCTGAAGTCCATGGGGGTGCTGAGTGCATATAGAACGTAGAACCCTACTTCTAACGAGAGCTGTATGAACAACTGATTGTTTGTTGGGTTCACAGGTCATTCCCAAAGATATCAATTAATTAAAACAAATTAGTTTGGGGTCGACCCCAAACAATGAGTTTTGAATTTTTCAGTGAAGCAAAATGTTGGAAAAAATTGTTTGGGTCAAACAAAAGATTTTGCTTTTATTCCCCATTTTTTAATATTTTTTTAAATAAAATTGAAGTTACTTTTGAAACCATTTTGAATAAAAAATTGAAATGTTTAATTGTGAAATAAAATTTTTTGACTCTTCTCTGAACTTTTTCTCAGATTTATTTTGTTCGGGCTGAAACAATTTGGCGAAACTGAAATGAATTTGCAGAATGTTTTGGTTGACCCAAATCTGCCCTTTTCCGTGCGTGGGCGGGAAGTTCTGGATGAACCCTGTCACCCAGCACTACTCCGACCTGAACAATTGTGCAGATGTCCTTGTTCAAATAAGCACTCTCCAAGACAAACCACTTTCCCAGTTTTCACTGTGCCTTGTCGCCTGCATTGCTACTGCCCAGGGACTGCAGCAAAGAGCCAGCAAATGCATGCGTCATCACTTCCTTACAGTCCAATTTTAGATGCCTGGTCTGCACAGTGAATTTACCCTACACAAACAAATATATAAAGTGACAGAAGCAGTGGGCAGCTGAGCAGGCTGTGATGTTTATGCTGTCTTTGCATTCACTGTAGGGTCCTCACATGGATTATCTACTTTTGTATTCGAGTTGAACTCAAGCTCCTGTATAGCATACCAGTAATACTAAAAGCAGTATGCTGTGCCTTTAAAAAGGCACTCAATGGTCCCCCCCCCCCCCCGCTTTACTTGTACCGTTGCGCATATGGTGATAATGTACCTGGGAAGCGGTTACAAAGATGACAAAAATAAGCCCAAGAAATCTTTGTGTCAGTCAAACGTATACAGCCTTATCTATTTCCATAAAAATGCCACCTTAATTCAGACTGAGGTAAATGCGTGCAATATGCTCAGTTTGTGTTTTAAATACCTTATGCAATCAGAAATCAACCTTGCTGATTGATCTGTGTGACTGATTACGTACAAAGTATTTTTTTTTAAATAAAACCCTTCAGTTTAACTCTGCAATTTGAGGCCTTTCTGACGGAACAGCTGTCTGAGTTTTGTTTCCCTCAAAGGCAAAACTCAAACCTTTGCCTGTTATTTAAAGTGACATTTTAAACGTATCAAGGTTTTTTTTAACTACCATAAGTCTCAAGATGTTTAATTGTTTCAGGTTGAAAAGTATGCAAATTTCAGACACTTTACACTATTTGCTAAATATTTATTCACCCTTTAAGGTATGATGATAATAGCAGGGATTTTTCACTGGGTTCTTGGTTGCACATCCGAACTGAATGAAAATGATAAATCTCTGAACTGCACAGAGCAAAAAAGCAGGCCGGTTTGGTATGAGATGTTTGGTTTATTTAGATTCAGATATTATGTTGCACAATGCAATCGGTCATTAGAGAGCTCAGATTTTTATCCAAAATGGAACGGCATTTCCAATATTGTGACACTTTCCCGCTCTGTATTGGCAGGTAGGTAGTATGGTGATCTATAGGTGTCCGATATATACCTAAGGTTAGATAAATGCTAGATAAATTTGGTTTTATAAGTTAGAAGCCTCCAGGAAAGGTGCTGTGCCTTCCTCCTAGCACCATGAGAACTTGAAGGAGAAATCTGGCAACACCCCTCCCAGCAGCAATATGGCGTCTTCTTTACTTCCCAGTTCTGAAAACAACTGGAGCAAAACAATGCTGGGACCGTGCAGTAAATGCTGCTGTGGTGACATTTGTAGCAAATGACTTTTGGGCAAACTTAAGATATTAGGATGGTTCGGGTATGGTGCATATCTAAACCAAACCACTCACATATTTGCGTCATACTCGCACAAAATTCCTTGCTTTTAAATAATTAATCCGGTGTGGTGAATTAAGGGAAAAATCCGCTCTCGAGTGGAATGGAAGCATCTTCAGCTCCTCAGAACTGTTTTGAAGGGCACTCACCTTGGATGTAGAAGACCCCGATTCAGGTTCAAGTCCCTGTCCTGTCGGATTCAGACCCCTACCCACTAGGCTATTGGCCATTCTAGGTCTTGCCCTCATTTTGTTCTGATACAGAATGAAAACAAATAAAGGAATATTGGGAAAAAACAAAGAGTCCCTTTTTTCATTTTTGTGTGTGTGTGTTTGAAGAAAAAAGGCCATTTTTTAAATGTAAAAGCTTTTTTGTTCAAAACAACTCAACCCTCTCTATTCATTGCTTGTATTACAGAAGCTACTACAGGCCCCGGCTGAACCCGGGTCCCCACCTTGCTAGGTGCTGTACAAAGAGAGTCCCTGCCTTGAGGAGTTTACACTCTAACTAGGCCAGGATAGGAGGGGGAAATGCAGCACAGGGAGATGAAGTAACTGGCCCAAAGTCACTGGCAAAAACAAGAGTAGAACCCAGTTCTCTTAACAATCACTTGAATGTCCGTTCCACTGGAGCATGCTGGCTCCTATGCTACCTAGCCAAAGATCTCAACGCTGACCACCCCAAAATAATATCCTATCTCATAGAGCTGGAAGGGACCCTGAAAGGTCATCGAATCCAGTCCCCTGCCTTCCCTAGGTGGCCCCCTCAAGGATTGAACTCACAATCCTGGGTTTAGCAAGCCAATGCTCAAACCACTGAGCGATGCCTCCCCCCAGCTAGGTACAAGACTGTGTGTTCTCAACCTGAAAGCTGCAAACACGTTTCTGAGGGTTACCACCCTTCCAGCTTTTATTACAGCTATATGGGATGGGGGGGTCTTGAAACTTGTGGGGATGGGGGTCTTGAAATTGTTTTCTGTTGTCGCATAGTATGGAAGAGGTTGAAAACTACTATGCTAAGTATTTCTGTAAACCAACATACCGTGTAAGTATGAGAGCTATGGTACTTTCCTGCACATCCTTGGGAGACCTTATTGAGTTAAGCTTAGGTATCTTTAGGGTCCATTGTATTAAATGCAGAGTTTACATATTATTGTGGGCTGGGGTTGTATGTAACCTCTCTAGAGGGGAGATGTGAGACTGGGCATTCAAAGGGCTCTATTGAAAATGTGCCAGACAAGAATGGATTTTTGGGACAATGAGTGTGAAGTAGATTTCCTGGGGAATCCCTAGGGAAATTTTCATGCAAATTTTCCAGTTCGTTGTGAAAAAACCCCTGCCTGCTGTGAGGAGGGAGGCTTTGTCTGGTGATTACCTGTTACCAAAGGCCAAGATCAAAGGCCTGAGCTGTATAAAGAAATGGCTGTTCTGCCCAGCCTGGGCTCTGGTTCTGAATCTGAGACAGTTAGCAACTTGGAACCAAGGGGAAAACCCAGCTGTGGGTTTTGAAGGACTGGCGCTCGCTGGAGTCCAAGGTTGGAGTTGAGAGGTGGCCTCTAGTGAGCTTTTTAGAATGCATGTGGGTTTTAAAATTGATTTTAAATTTATTCTCTGTAATGCTTTCACCTTAAGAATATATGTGCTGGCTTAGAAAGAGCTGTGTGGTAGAGCCCTGCGTGGGATTATTTTTAAAATCCTGCTCCTGTCCCGCCGGGTAATACCGACTCCCACTCCCTCCGGCATTGTTTCTTGCATTTTTATCCGACTCCCACCCGCAAAAACCTTAGAGCCCACAAATCCCACAAGAGAGAGAGGAACCCCCGCCCCCCATGCAACCAGAACTGTTGGTTAATATATTATATATACAAATGGAATTCAGGCACAGGTTTTACAAATAATACAAATCTTGCTTAAACCATGGAAAAATACACTTTAACTCCAGTTATAAGAGACATCGAATCTCTTTCTAGCCCTTGCTTAAATTTAAGTATAAAAACCTTTATTTTTTAAAAAAACAAGGATTTAGTGTTTTCCTGCAAATTATCACAGTCTGGGTTTTTTGCCCACCCAATCCCGTCCGCAACAAAGTACGTTTTACCCGCTCCTCCTATTATGGGAGTGGGTCCTGGGGACTCGCGGAATTCCAGTTCTGCTGAAAGGCTCTACTGTGTTAATCGTACCAACACGTACATGGTAATGGGTGATAACTAGCCACGTCAGGGGGCAGTAACTGTGTCAGAGGCAGGACGTAACTTGTTTGTATCGGGGTATAAAGATGTATCTCAGAGGCAGTATCTTTGGGCAGCTTCATGGGCAGCGGAAAGTCCCGCCATTCACTGAGCTGCGTCCATTGTCACTGGCATACATGTCTTAGTATCCCTGTAGAGACTGCCAGGAGCTATTACCGTGCTTCGTCGACAATAAACCTGGCCTGTTGCCTTCGTACCTTAACGGATCTTGTGGTCATTGTGCGGTTCGCTCAAGGTCTGCTGTGCCAGCTGTCTATGCAGAGCTGGGGCAGCACACAGGGAGAACACACGCATGCAGCCAAACATCTAATGACAGTAACTTGTAACTGTGGGCAATTATGCTGGCCATATCCTTCAAAGAGAAAGCAAAGCACAGATGCTGGCCTACTTAGGGAGTCTGGCTTGCTTGGAACAGCAGGGAACTATGCAGCCTGGAAAAAAACAGTCAGGAGGGAGTGTGACATGGGGTTGCAGCCCAAGAGCAGGGACAGATGAGGAGTTTGAGCCTAGAGTGTGCGCACTTGGTGGAACATGGGGTGGGGAATACAGGTGCAGTTACCCTGAACTGTGACAGTAAGACGTCAATGTTTATAGTAATTTCTGAGAGATGTCTTTTGATTTCTCCTTAAAAAAACCCTGTAATTTCCTTATTTGGGGGCAAATGTGAGTGGGACTCCATCAACTGCAAATAATCGGTGATAAAGTTTTCCCAAAAGATGGTAAAACCTCCAAAGATCTGCAAAAAAAAAAAAAAATGCACTAAATGCATTTGGGGTGAAATTCAGTTTGTATACAATTCTTCCGCAAAGGGGAACACAGAAGAATGAAATCCCATTTGTCTATTTCGTTTTGACTATGTGCTCTGACTTGCCTGTGACTGCACACTGATCCTTCATGCGACACTACAAATGCGTATGAGTTTTCGAACAAGAAAACAGCATATGCAATAAGAATTCCAAAATTGTACCCAAACCCATATCGAGCTGCAATGGAGGTTGGCATGTGTCTGTACAAGGCTGTATCAAATCGTGACTTTCAGCTGCCATTGTGACCACCATTTTGAAGAACATGACTTACCTTTTGAGAATGTAAGTGGAAATGACTAAAGATGTCTAGGCCAGAGCAAGCACGGTTTATTATAGTGCCTGACACTTCCATGTAGGGACTAACAGAGCCATCAGCTGGGATTGTTTCAAAGGGAAGCACCCTAGAGCCATGTTTCCGCTATAGGGTGCAGCTGGGTTGAAGAAAACTGTTTTTTCCAGTTTGGACTCCAGGGAACAGGGCCTTCCCTTCTAAGTACCTAACAAGGGTCTGCAACTGATCAGCTGGTTTATAGATTCATAGATTCATAGATTCTAGGACTGGAAGGGACCACGAGAGGTCATCGAGTCCAGTCCCCTGCCCTCATGGCAGGACCAAATACTGTCTAGACCATCCCGGATAGAAATTTATCTAACCTACTCTTAAATATCTCCAGAGATGGAGATTCCACAACCTCCCTAGGCAGTTTATTTCAGTGTTTAACCACCCTGACAGTTAGGAACTTTTTCTTAATGTACAACCTAAACCACCCTTGCTGCAATTTAAGCCCATTGCTTCTTGTTCTTTCCTTAGAGGCTAAGGTGAACAAGTTTTCTCCCTCCTCCTTATGACATCCTTTTAGATACCTGAAAACTGCTATCATGTCCCCTCTCAGTCTTCTCTTTTCCAAACTAAACAAACCCAATTATAAAATAAATAAATAAATAAATAAATATTTCAGCCTTCCTTCATGGGTCATGTTCTCAAGACCTTTAATCATTCTTGTTGCTCTTCTCTGGATCCTCTCCAATTTCTCCACATCTTTCTTGAAATGTGGTGTCCAGAACTGGACACAATACTCCAGTTGAGGCCTAACCAGCGCAGAGTAGAGTGGAAGAATGACTTCTCGTGTCTTGCTCACAACACACCTGTTAATACATCCCAGAATCATGTTTGCTTTTTTTGCAACAGCATCACACTGTTGACTCATATTTAGCTTGTGGTCCACTATAACCCCTAGATCCCTTTCTGCCGTACTCCTTCCTAGACAGTCTCTTCCCATTCTGTATGTGTGAAACTGATTGTTCCTTCCTAAGTGGAGCACTTTGCATTTGTCTTTGTTAAACTTCATCCTGTTTACCTCAGATCATTTCTCCAATTTGTCCAGATCATTTTGAATTATGACCCTGTCCTCCAAAGCAGTTGCAATCCCTCCCAGTTTGGTATCATCTGCAAACTTAATAAGTGTACTTTCTATGCCAATATCTAAGTCGTTAATGAAGATATTGAACAGAGCCGGTCCCAAAACAGACCCCTGCGGAACCCCACTTGTTATGTCTTTCCAGCAGGATTGGGAACCATTAATAACAACTCTCTGAGTACGGTTATCCAGCCAGTTATGCACCCACCTTATAGTAGCCCCATCTAAATTGTATTTGCCTAGTTTATCGATAAGAATATCATGCGAAACCATATCAAATGCCTTACTAAAGTCTAGGTATACCACATCCACAGCTTCTCCCTTATCCACAAGGCTCGTTATCCTATCAAAGAAAGCTATCAGATTGGTTTGACACGATTTGTTCTTTACAAATCTATGCTGGCTATTCCCTATCACCTTACCACCTTCCAAGTGTTTGCAGATGATTTCCTTAATTACTTGCTCCATTATCTTCCCTGGCACAGAAGTTAAACTAACTGGTCTGTAGTTTCCTAGGTTGTTTTTATTTCCTTTATAGATGGGCACTATATTTGCCCTTTTCCAGTCTTCTGGAATCTCTCCCGTCTCCCATGATTTTCCAAAGATAATAGCTAGAGGCTCAGATACCTCCTCTATTAGCTCCTTGAGTATTCTAGGATGCATTTCATCAGGCCCTGGTGACTTGCAGGCATCTAACTTTTCTAAGTGATTTTTAACTTGTTCTTTTTTTATTTTATCTGCTAAACCTACCCCCTTCTCATTAGCATTCACTAGGTTAGGCATTCCTTCAGACTTCTCGGTGAAGACCGAAACAAAGAAGTCATTAAGCATCTCTGCCATTTCCAAGTTTCCTGTTACTGTTTCTCCCTCTTCACTGAGCAATGGGGCTACCCTGTCTTTGGTCTTCCTCTTGCTTCTAATGTACTGATAAAAAGTCTTCTTGTTTCCCTTTATTCCCGTAGCTAGTTTGAGCTCATTTTGTGCCTTTGCCTTTCTAATCTTGCCCCTACATTCCTGTGTTGTTTGCCTATATTCATCCATTGTAATCTGTCCGAGTTTCCATTTTTTATATGACTCCTTTTTATTTTTTAGATCAAGCAAGATCTCATGGTTAAGCCAAGGAAAAAGATCTTGGCGTCATCGTGGATAGTTCTCTAAAGATGTCCACGCAGTGTGCAGAGGCGGTCAAAAAAGCAAACAGGATGTTGGGAATCATTAAAAAGGGGATAGAGAATAAGACTGAGAATATATTATTGCCCTTATATAAATCCATGGTACGCCCACATCTCGAATACTGTGTACAGATGTGGTCTCCTCACCTCAAAAAAGATATTCTAGCACTAGAAAAGGTTCAGAAAAGAGCAACTAAAATGATTAAGGGTTTAGAGAGGGTCCCATATGAGGAAAGATTAAAGAGGCTAGGACTCTTCAGTTTGGAAAAGAGAAGACTAAGGGGGGACATGATAGAGGTATATAAAATCATGAGTGATGTTGAGAAAGTGGATAAGGAAAAGTTATTTACTTATTCCCATAATACAAGAACTAGGGGACACCAAATGAAATTAATAGGCAGCAGGTTTAAAACAAATACAAGGAAGTTCTTCTTCACGCAGCGCACAGTCAACTTGTGGAACTCCTTACCTGAGGAGGTTGTGAAGGCTAGGACTATAACAATGTTTAAAAGGGGACTGGATAAATTCATGGTGGCTAAGTCCATAAATGGCTATTAGCCAGGATGGGTAAGAATGGTGTCCCTAGCCTCTGTTCGTCAGAGGATGGAGATGGATGGCAGGAGAGAGATCACTTGATCATTGCCTGTTAGGTTCACTCCCTCTGGGGCACCTGGCATTGGCCACTGTCGGTAGACAGATACTGGGCTAGATGGACCTTTGGTCTGACCCAGTACGGCCTTTCTTATGTTCTTATGTTTCTTATGTGGTCTTTTGCCACATTTTCTATCTTTCCTAACCAGCGGAATAGCTTGCTTTTGGGACCTTAATAGTGTCCCTTTGAAAAACTGCCAACTCTCCTCAGTTGTTTTTCCCCTCAGTCTTGATTCCCATGGGACCTTACCTATCAGCTCTCTGAACTTACCAAAATCTGCCTTCCTGAAATCCATTGTCTCTATTTTGCTGTTCTCCCTTCTACCCTTCCTTAGAATTGCAAACTCTATGATTTCATGATCACTTTCACCCAAGCTGCCTTCTGCTTTCAAATTCTCAATGAGTTCCTCCCTATTTGTTAAAATCAAGTCTAGAACAGCTTCCCCCCAGTAGCTTTTTCAACCTTCTGAAATAAAAAGTTGTCTGCAATGCAGTCCAAGAATTTGTTGGATAGTCTGTGCCCCACTGTGTTATTTTCCCAACATATATTTGGATAGTTGAAGTCCTCCATCACTACCAAATCTTGGGCTTTGGATGATTTTGTTAGTTGTTTAAAAAAAGCCTCATCCACCTCTTCCACCTGGTTAGGTGGCCTGTAGTAGACTCCTAGCATGACATCACCCTTGTTTTTTACCCCTTTTAGCCTAACCCAGAGACTCTCAACACTTCTGTCTCCTATGTTCATCTCCACCTCAGTCCAAGTGTTTACATTTTTAATATATAAAGCAACACCTCCTCCCTTTTCCCCCTGTCTGTCCTTCCTGAGCAAGCTGTACCCATCCACACCAACATTCCAATCATGTGTATTATCCCACCAAGTTTCAGTGATGCCAACAATGTCATAGTTGTATTTATTTATTAGCACTTCCAGTTCTTCCTGCTTATTACCCATACTTCTCGCATTTGTATATAGGCATCTAAGATACTGGTTCAATCTTGCCTCCCAGTTTTGCCCTGACCCTCCTTTCTCCCTGGCGGCAGCAGAGGCTTCCCATGTGTTTGGGTCAATTTGGCCAGCTTTTCGGGTGTCCTGATATCATTTTCCATGACCTCTGCCCATATGTGCTCCTGATTTCAACGGTCCATAAAATATGGCTTTGGGGAGTTGTGTTTCTTCTGTCCATAGACAGTGACGTTGCACCTATTCAATGCTAGTCATGCAGCACTAGTCCAAGACTTTGATGTTCGTTATCCTGGCCAACCATTTCATGTTATTCATGAGTTATACACAACGCATATGAAAATGCTCTAGTTGTTTCAAGCGCCTGGTATAGAGCATAAGAATCTAGGGCCACTGGAGTCTGGGCTGCTGACTTTTCTGCAGCTTAGGTGGCTTTCCACTAGAGGACCCTGTGAAGCTAAGCTTGGCAGGAAGTACCACACAGCAAGGACTGAGTGACAGCCCCCCACAGTCCACTGATTGGCTGAGGATGGTATTTAAACCAGGAAGCCCACATGGGAAAGTGTCTGAGCAACACCACAAACTGCCTGCCTGTCTCTGCTCCAGCCCCTCCTTGCCGTAGACCCTAGATGCTGAGTTCTGACCCTGGTTTGTCCTCAACATTGCTATTTGATTGCTGTCTATAACCTGGCGCTTGACCCTGACTTCCTAGTATCTTGACCTGGCTCGCTCCCGACCATGTAGCTCATCTCTTGACTGCAATTTAGCAGCTGACCAGTGCACACAGGCCACCCGCCAGCCCAGCCCTGACATAGTGCATCCATGTTTCACAGCCATAGAGAAGAGTGCTTAACGTGATTGCATGATAGGCAGTCATTGTGGTGTGGCGTCAAATGCCTCTCACATTCCACAGGGGGCGACAAAGTCAACCACAGGCAGGACTGGCCTTAACCTGCGCTGCCTGATTTCAACATCGATCATGGCGTTGTTAGACGAAGTGCTGCCAAGATAGCAAAATGTCCCTACTGCATTAAGCAGCGAATCATCCATTGCGACTTCGAGCTAGCGCGAGTACAAACAGCCGTGTAGCCGCGGGAGCACAAACAGCAAAAGTGGAGTGCAAACTCCCCTGAAACCAGTGGCTATGGCTCAGCCATGCCTCTGATGCCATTAACTGTGCTACTGCAACCACACTGGGTATTGATCCTTGTGCTAGCATGTGTACGTGAGCAGGGGACTCGCACCTCTAGCTCGTCATGTAGATATAGCTTTAAAGACTAGAGATAGACACGGTGCCTGGATCCTGCCCAGACCCCGCTGGCCTGGAAGCACATAGGAGCCAAATATTGGGTCCAGTTACAGCAGACTGGTGACAAGTATCAGAGGGGTAGCCGTGTTAGTCTGAATCTGTAAAAAGCAACAGAGGGTCCTGTGGCACCTTTAAGACTGGACAGTCACTATGCAAGAGGATAAATGGACACAAGTCAGATATCAGGAATGGCAATATACAAAAACCTGTAGGAGAACACTTCAACCTCCCTGGCCACACAATAGCAGATGTAAAGGTAGCTATATTACAGCAAAAAAACTTCAGGACCAGACTCCAAAGAGAAACTGCTGAGCTCCAGTTCATTTGCAAATTTGACACCATCAGATCAGGATTAAACAAAGACTGTGAATGGCTATCCAACTACAGAAGCAGTTTCTCCTCCCTTGGTGTTCACACCTCAACTGCTAGCAGAGCACCTCACCTTCCCTGATTGAACTAACCTCGTTATCTCCATACTGATTTATACCTGCCTCTGGAGATTTCCATTACTTGCATCTGAAGAAGTGAGGTTCTTACCCACGAAAGCTTATGCTCCCAATACTTCTGTTAGTCTTAAAGGTGCCACAGGACCCTCAGCAGACTGGTGAGTGTCCCTCAGAGTGTCATAAACAACTGTCTCAATGAGCGCTTAAGAAATTCACATTCCAATTGCAGCACTGGCCCTTCTCGCCTTTATCCGGGTTTATAACTATATTCTGCCCCGGGACACGTCTGTGCCCCTGTCCTATTGCCCTTGTCCCTCTCGGAAGAGCCGGGCCGGCTCATGTTTACCTCAGAATCCTCCACTCGATTTCTTAACATGACAATAGTTGTAGCTTTTCATCTCAGTGTTAGTTTTGTTCATTGCTACCCTGTAGTGCGGGGAAGTGGCTGACTAGCTGAGACCTCCAGCCTCTCCGACATGCCTCAGCACAACGGAAACAGTTACTTTAAACAAATCAAATCAAGCATCCAGCTGTGATTCGACAACAGGACACAGGTTCATTCATCCTCTTCGCTGTGTTCGTGACACACAGGTAGAATGCCTTTATTTTCCCCGCAGCTGCACAGAATTGAATACAAAGAAAAAAAGCAGTGCCCTCCACTGTGCATAGTATTGTGGTATGACTCACGTTGGCTCAGTAGCTGTGCTAGCTTTATGGAGCCTAGGTTAACTTAGTGGGAATGACTTTTCACATCTGCTTCCCATTTTGCACCCTCAAGTATTTGTGTGCCCAGTTTTGCAGGGACAAAGAATGGCCCAAGTGTCGAGCCCTGCTCGAAAGCCTAGTGAAGACTGCTGGAGTCGTTCCATTGACTTCAGTGGGCTGTGGATTGGGCCCAATGACCACAATTCAGGCAGCTGCTGTAGAATTTAGCTGCCATCATCTTAGCTATAGCTATATAGAATCATAGACCCATAGGGGTTGACGGGACCAAAAGGGTTTTCTAGTTTAACCCCCTGCCAAGATGCAGGAGTATGTACCTGCAGCTACCAGTGGGTGAAAAGTGAAAGACTGTGTTTAAAATCCACTAGACTAATTGATCAATTTCTCTTTAAGAAACTAGGGGACATTTATTTATTATTATTATTATAAATGATGTATTTATTATTGCTACTTACACCTGGACAAGCAAACCTCATTTTGTGATTCAGAAGACCAACTCTGCTATTTAGGGGCTACAATACAAAAGTCTGTAATAACTGGCTACTCCAGTTTCTTAATTATGTTAGCCAAATTTAATTTGGGTGGGAAATGTTGTTTAATTTATCCATGAAATCTAATATTAGATTAGAGTGAAAACTATTTTCCTTAGAATCGGAAGGAGTTCTCCTAGGAAAGCGTGTCATATAAGCTTTGGAAAGTTTTGTTCTTTGGGGCCAAATATGTTATCCCACAATTAACAGATAATTTTACAAATACTTTTGTGTATGGAAAACCATCGGGTAAATGACAAAATGATGAGAGAGAAAGTTGCACAATACATCTGACAAGTTTGCTGAGGTCATCATTAAAGCTTAATTAATCAACCAGTGTGTAATGCCAGGCCAGGCCAGGGTATTTGGAGTGATTGATGGGAAAGCACCTGAAATACAGTGGACATAGCTAGTCAGAAGAAGATATCTAATATTAACTTGTTACAGAATATATGACTCTGAAGAACTGGCAGTCTTAAAAAATCTAGTGCCCATCTATAAAAAGGGAAATAAGGACAACCTGGGGAATTACAGCCCAGTCAGCTTAACTTCTGTACCAGGAAAGATAATGGAGCAAATAATTAAGCAATCAATTTACAAACACCTAGAAGAAAATAAGGTGATATATAACAGTCAACATGGATTTGTCAAGAACAAATCATGTCAAACCAACCTGATAGCTTTCCTTGACAGGGTAACAAGCCTTGTAGATAGGGGCAAGTGGTAGAGGTGGTATATCTTGACTTTAGTAAAGCTTTTGATACTGTCTTGCATGACCTTCTCATAAACAAACTAGGGAAATACAACTTAGATGGAACTACTATAAGGTGGGTGCAGAACTGCTTGGAAAATTGTTCCCAGAGAGTAGTTGTCAGTGGTTCACAGTCATGCTGGAAGGGCATAACGAGTGGGGTCCCACAAGGCTCGGTCCTGGATCTGGTTCTGTTCAATATCTTCATCAATGATTTAGATAATGGCATAGAGCAGGAGTAGGCAACCTATGGCATGCGTGCCGAAGGCGGCACGCAAGCTGATTTTCAGTGACACTCACACTGCCCGGGTCCTGGCCACCGGTCCGGGGGCTCTGCATTTTAATTTAATTTTAAATGAAGTTTCTGAAACATTTTAAAAACCTTATTTACTTTACATACAACAATAGTTTAGTTACATAATATAGACTTATAGAAAGAGACCTTCTAAAAACGTTAAAATGTATGACCGGCACGCAAAACCTTCAATTAGAGTGAATAAATGAAGACTCAGCACACCACTTCTGAAAGGTTGCCGACCCCTGGCATAGAGAGTACACTTATAAAGTTTGTGGACAATACCAAGCTGGGAGGGGCTGCAAGTGCTTTGGAGGACAGGATTAAAATTCAAAATGACCTGGACAAACTGGAGAAATGGTCTGAAGTAAATATGATGAAACTTAATAAGGACAAATGCAAAGTACTCCACTTAGGAAGGAACAATCAGTTGCACATATACAAAATGGGAAATGACTGCCTAGGAAGGAGTACTGCGGAAAGGGATCTGGGGGTCATAGTGGATCACAAGCTAAATATGAGTCAACAGTGTAACACTGTTGCAGAAAAAGCAAACATAATTCTGGCATGTATTAGCAGGAGTTTGTAAGCAAGACACAAGAAGTAATTCTTCTGCTCTACTCCACACTGATTAAGCCTCAACAGGAGTATTGTGTCCAGTTCTGGGCGCCAGGTTTCAGGAAAGATGTGGACAAATTGAAGAAAGTTCAGAGAAGAGCAACAAAACTGATTAAAGGTCTAGAAAACATGACCTATGGGGGAAGATTGAAAAAATTGGGTTTGTTTAGTCTGGAGAAGAGAAGACAGAGAGGGGACATGATAACAGTTTTCAAGTACATAAAAGGTTGTTACAAGGAGGAGGGAGAAAAATTGTTCTTCTTTACCTCTGAGGTTAGGACAAGAAGCAATGGGCTTAAATTGCAGCAAGGGTGGTTTAGGTTGGACATTAGGAAAAGCTTCCTAACTGTCAGAGTGGTTAAGCACTGGAATAAATTGCCTAGGGAGGTTGTGAAATCTCCATCATTGGGGATTTTTAAGAGCAGGTTGGACAAACACCTGTCAGGGATGGTCTAGATAATACTTAGTCCTGCCTTGAGTGCAGGGGACTGGACTAGATGACCTCTTGAGGTCCCTTCCAGTTCTATGATTCTATGTATGGAAAGGAAAGCAGAATGAAGGTGCGTTCAGCAAAAGTGTGGTGAGCTACAAACTTTACGTGATTTTTGGTGCCAAGCAAAACTGAAGCGTGAAGTTGTAATATACCGTCGAAGCATGCATAGCATCCCTGTCTAGTGGGTCAACTAGGAGAGCGGTTTACTAGGAGTTACTTCTTTATTCGGAATGATAGAAGCTTGTTCTGTGGAGTGAAAAGTCATGGGTTCAAACCTTGCTGACCTATGCTAAAGGTTATTACAAAGTCCTCAAGTATGCAGAAGAAAACCTTATTTCTGAGAGTCACTAAGGGCTTGTCTTCACATACAGGGATGCAGCTGCGCTGCTGTCACGCTTCATTGAAGACACTACTATGCTAATGGTTTAGCTTCTCCAATTGGCCTAGTTAATCCACCTCCCCAAGAGGCGGTGGCTGCGTTGATGGGGGAAGCTCTCCCGCCTACATAGCATTGTCTTGACCAGAAGTTGGGTCAGTGTAACTGCATTGCGCGGGGGTAGGCAAACTGAAAACAGACTAGCGTTCCTATGGATGCAACCATTCCTGAATTACTCAGTGTATATCTATTTGAGAATTCTTTTCCTAGAAGCTGCAGATCATTCTGAATACAGTTGGTAATTATTTCAATGACAAGTAACATTACCATATTTATATGTGAGGCTGGGCATTGGGTTTGAGGGTAAATCATTCCAGTGGTTCAGTCATCCTGTAAATTACTGATAGACTTAATGATATGTGCCAGAGAGTATGGTGTTAAATCAGCAGAAAGTTTCAGATGTCTGCCGTCCATACAATTTATGGCAGATGAGTTACAAAAGCACAGCGCTGCTGCTAATCGTATATGTTATGTTGTTGTTCACCAGGAAATTTTTCTGTAAGGTTTATCACCACCTGTTTCTGGTCATAAGAGCCCCTATATCAATGAATACAGTAAACTGTAACCTGACAATGGTTAGGGAAGCAGCAAGCTGTCATTCTACACATCCTGTTATTTTTGTTAACCTATCTTTCATTGCCCTACCCACTCAACCTTGACCCCCCCGGTTTGTCTCAAACACCTGTTATGTCCAATCTTTTTTGCGTGTAAGCTCTTTGAGGAAGAGACCATCATTTTCAAAAAGTTTGTGCAGCACCTTGCATGATGGTGCCCAACCTCTTGACTTCAACATGCCACCACAATATAAACAATAATATGAATTATTATGACTATCAGTATTAATAATACTGTGATTTTCAGGAAGATAACTCTTTAGAGACATATCCTCTCTCCACTTTACAGAAGGACCGCTCATTGACTTCAACAGGGATTCTGAATTAGACCCAGCCCAAACTAGATCCGAAGTCAAAATTGAAGAAACGTTGATTGATTGTTTTTTTTCTTAGGGTTACTATTATTGTCTTGTGCCTCTGCCATGCCTGGTTTCGTTCGGAAGGAGAAATATTGAACTACTGTGTAAAAAATCATTTCTGAGAGATACCCAGCCTGACTGGATGCAGTATATAATTGAAATAATTCAATTCTTATGAGATTTGTAGCCAAATTCATAGATTAAGGATGCTCAGTTATCTTTAGAAACAACATCTCCAATTATGGATGTGTTACAAAACTGAGCTCCTTGTGATCTAACATAACTATGGGAAGAGGAGAGATATTTGTCACATCAACATATTCCTTAAAAATGTCCAAGACAAAAATATCCAACTCAGCTGGTGTTCACTGAGTTACTAGTCTATCAATCGCCAGAGGACTGTGTGTGCATTATGATGATAAAGTGTAGATTACTTTCCGATGAACATTCATAGACTCATAGATTTAAGGCCAGAAGGGATCATCTAGTCTGGTCTCCTGCTTACCACAGGGTAAAGAAATTCACTTGCATCAAGTCCATAACTTCTGACTGAGCTGCAGCATATACTTTAGAAAGACATACAGGCTTGTTTAAAAGGGTTAAAGTTATGGAAAATCTACCATTTGCCTTGGTAAGTTCTTCCAGTGGTAAATTACCCTTTATGTTAGAAATTTGCACTTTATTTCTAGCCTGAAGTTTTCTAGCTGTAACTTCCAACCACTGGATCTTATCACACCTTTTTCTTCTGGATTAACGAGCCACCTGCTATCATAAATCTCTTCCCCACACATGTAGACCATGCTCAAGTTGCCTTCCAGTGTGACGTGGTAGGTAACAGGATGAACGTGATCCTGGGCTGTGTAAGCAGGGGAATCTGACGTAGAAGTAGGGAGCTGGCATTACCTGTTTATAGGGCATTAGTGAGATCATTACTGGATATTAGAATCATGGAATCATAGAATATCAGGGTTGGAAGAGACCTCAGGAGGTCATCTAGTCCAACCCCCTGCTCAAAGCAGGACCAATCCCCAGCTAAATCATCCCAGCCAGGGCTTTGTCAAGCCGGGCCTTAAAAACGTCTAAGGAAGGAGATTCCACCACCTCCCTAGGTACCCATTCCAGTGCTTCACCACCCTCCTAGTGAAAAAGATTTTCCTAATATCCAACTGAAACCTCTCCCACTGCAATATTGTGTCCAGGTCTGGTGTTCCCACTTCAAAAAGGTTGTTAAAAAACTGGAAAGAGTTCATACAAGAGCTAGAAGAATGATGTGAAGTCTGGAAAACTTGTGAAAAGGGAGAGACTAAAGAAGATCAGTCTATTTAGAGCCCTGGCTTCTGGAGCTTTGCCTGGCCAGAGCTCCTCAGCTGGGTCTCGGCTGCCCCCTCAGCCTGGTTGTGTCCATGCCCCAGGCCTACTCGCTGGGCCGATCCCCTACGCCCACTTCAGGCTACCCTTGGACCTGCTCCTTCCAGTTGCACCAAGCGGCCTCATGTGCTCAGTTCTCTGCATGTGTGTTCTCTTACTAGCCCCACCCCGTGCCAATGACTGGCCCACACCTAATCAGCTCTCCGGCAGCCAATCCCCTGCCCCTGCTCTGGAGTGACATTCCTCCCTTCTAAAGGGGAGGCTGGCTGGCAGCACGATGTCAGAGGTGGGATTTCCTCTGAGGCCTCCAGCGCCAGCTCCCTTTTCTGCCCAGAATCCGAGCTCCCGGAGATAGGGCTGACCCTCCCACCGCGTGGATGCTCCGTAGTGGTCAATGCTAAACTATATGAATGAAGGTGTTTTAGTTCTTCTATGGATGCCCTCTCCTCCCCCCTAAAAATCCCCACTTTAACTGTACAGTGTGAGAATGCAGATTGGCGATCTCTAACAGCCATTGAAAGTGCTTAGGAATGTATCCAGGAGCTTGCTCCCGCCTGTTGTTCAATTTCCCTTTTGTTTGTTGTCTTAGAGGGCTATTGTGCTGCTGCATTTGCCAGCTAGCTTCCAATCTATAATTCAATTCAAATCCCTTAAAAGTCTTTTAAAAAAAGCAGACGAGACTTTGCAGGTGAGCAGTACTGATACTCCCTGAAAGTGGACCAAACTGTGGGCTTGATTAACCAACACCTCCCTGCTAATTAGTATGATTGTTTGCCTGCTCTTTCTAAAGTCATGAGGATACTCAGCCTACGGGCGAGTAAATTAAGCCTAGAGGAATGCAAGTCACACCACATTTTTATTGGACTCTCAATCTTAACTTATTTTTAATCTTAATTAGAACTGGAGTCTTTCTAAACAAGCCAACTGTGGCACAGCGATTTAACACACCAGGGGGGCTGGCGGATAAATCCTACCCCGCTCAAGAGACAGTGCCATGATTCATCATGCCGCTGCCTGTGTGAAGAGCTACTACCACTGTAATTAGCAGCAAATTTGTGAATCGTGATGTGCCAGACAAAGAAATAACATTTGAAAGCTGCTCTCTAAGCTGGTGGCCATAGATCAGCCTTTGGGTGTTGAGTTTGTGCAATGCCATTGCGTTGACGACTAGAACAGACAAAACAATAGGCCAAGCTAGCTTGCTGCTAGAACTATGTCAGCAGCAAAATCTGGGCTGTTCACTCAGAGGTGACACAAGTCAACAGGCAATGGTCATTGCCACATTCTCCTAGCTTCCAAAAACAACTGCTGCAGCAACGTAAAATGCAGCAATGCACGTCTGCTGCTGCTCTAGATAATATCACATGCCCGTCATCTGATGTGATGGTGGCTGTTGCAATGACATGCACACACATAATACTGCATCATAGGAATCCATGCTCTCTCCTCCCAGTTTATCCAAGATATTCCAGGATTTAGACTGTTGATTGGCCTACCATGCCTGGTTGACTAATGAACTCAAATTGCCTTTGTTTGAAGTGCCAGACATTGGCAAGAGGCCCTTCTAACTGTATTTGTTTATTCAAATGCCCCCTGTGTTAGGCTACATGCCAGAGGCAGAGGCTACCAGCAGTAATGTACTGTTCAGTCACAGGACCATTCAGAAAGCATTGGGCCCCAAAGACATCAGCAAGCCCTGTTGGCTGCTGACACCTGAGGAATGGGATTTGCAGGACCAGATTCTCCTTTAAACCACCTGCTCCATCTTTCTCCACACTCCGGATGAGTCCCAGCTAGTGATGAGTAAAATAGTCCAATGATAATACACAGTCCTAACACCTCGCACTTATACTCTGCTTTCTAGGTCCTAAATCCTTCACCAACATTACTGAACCCAGAGGGTAATTATAAAGCACTGGGTTAATATGCAGGAAGAAGAGAAGACAGTGGAGGTTGCTTCTTATGAAAAGCACCTGGCTATTTTGGTAGTGATGGTTTGAAAAATGTAGGCCGTGTTTAGAAAATCGTCCTCAAGAAAAGTCGTGCTATAATCTATGGATGTAATGCTACGTGGAGCTCCCATTGACTTCATGCAGCACAAAGGTCTACTTATGTATATGCAGTTCCAGGATCAGGCTCTATATTAATAACAAGAGCCTGAGTTGAGGAAATTCAGATAAGGATGAGATAGGGAGGGAGAAGAAAGGAAGGTGCTGTATAAGCAAAGAGTCACAAATGGAGGAGGATTATTTATAGGGTGGGTTGAAATTTTGCTTTTTTTCATAAATGTGTCCTTTATTAAGAAATGAAAGAGATATTTGCTCTCATGCATGTGTCACACACACACACACACACACTCGTACTACATTTTTATTATTTCAATAAAGAAATGAAGACAAATATTTCCCCTCCTTTTCTGTTGGCACAAAGGAAGGGAAACAGGAGAAAAAAGGAAAAAGTATCTTGGTGGGGGACATAATGTGGGTGGCGGGGGCAGAAGGAGAGAGATGGAAAAATATGAATTCCAAAACTAATCACATTTTTAATATAAATTTCATGAAAATTTTTGAATTAAAAAGATCATTATTGTTTTAAATAGCAGAAATAATATGATTCTGACATTTTAAATCTTCCATGAGAAATCCTTTCAATTTTTGTAACAGCTCTGATTATGTGTCAGCGGGTATAGTACTGTGCTTCCAGCAGGAATCATGTGTGGGGGCACACTTTAAATAGTGCCCCTCAGGCAATCTGGAGATTATTACATCTGTATTTCTAAACCAGACAACAGGGTCCCTTTTTGTAAATAAATACCTGGGAGGGAGAGAAGTTATTTAAGTTAAGTGCCAATGTTGACACAAGAACAAATGGATATAAACTGACCCTCAACAAGTTTAGGCTTGAAATTAGGGGAAGGTTTCTAACCATCAGGGAAGTGAAGTTCTGGAATTTTAAGGTCTTCCAAGGGGAGAAGTGGGGCAAAAAAACTAAGTGACTTCAAGACTGAGCTTGCCAAGTTGATGGAGGGGATGGTATGATGAGACTGCCTACAATGGTATATAGCTCATCTGCGACTACTAGTAGCAATGGCTGGTGATAGGACACTAGATGAGGAGGTCGCTGAGTTATTACAGGGAATTCTTTCCACGGTGTCTGGCTGGTGGGTCTTGCTGAAATGCTCAGGTCTAACTGACTGCCATATTTGGAGTCTGGAAGAGACCCTGGGTTGGTTGGTTGGTTTGTTTTTTTGGCTTCCTCTGCAGCATGGCGCATGGGTCACTTGCATGTTTAAACTAGTGTCAATGGTGGAGTCTCTGTAACTTGAAGTCTTTAAATCATGATTTGAGGACGTCAGTAACTCAGCCAGAAGTTAGGGGCCAATTACAGGAATGGGTGGGCGAGGTTCTGTGGCCCGAAATATGCAGAAGATTAGACGAGATGACTATGATGGTCATTTCTGACCTTAATGTCTATGAGTCTATTTTCATGGAACACAAAGACAGTCCCTGTCTCAAAGGGTTTACAATCATAGCATAGGAAGAGGAAACAGGTAGACATAGGAGACAAACAGGAGGGGGAGATGGCTGGTGTTACAGTGAAACAGGTATGTCTGGTGAATAAATAGCAGTGGTAATTGAGGAATTTATCTGTTTGGCCTTGCTAGGATATGCACATTGGAGGCTCCAGCTCTGCTGAAATCTCTGTACAGATAACTGGCTTAAATTCAATATAGTCACACATTTTAATGTCCACGAAATAAGCTCATATAAAGCATGGGGAAAACAAAGAAATAGCACAAGTCAGAGGCAAACCAACCAAAGCGAGGCTGCATACCACCCTGGTGTGATCAATGCGGGTCTAATGGAGTGCAAGCACCTACAACTCCTAAGAGCTCCTTTGGGTCTGGTGAGAGATGAGGAAGCTGATTTAGTGCCAATAACTGTGTTGTATGTGCAAGCAAGGGACTTGGCTACAGACAACGTGAACTCTCTTACTGCCTGTGACCTTTCAGTGATGGAGAAAAAATTTCATTGCTGTCTCTCAAGGCAAACACAAAACACTGTAGGGAAAATCTATTTTGGTAATATAAAAAACTTTAAAAGAAAGATATTATGTGGTAGGAAATAGCTATAAAAGTAACATGTGTAAAGTTTATATATTACTCCAAGTACAAAGGTTGGAGATCACAGTATGTATTTCCACTAAGGGGCTATATCCAAAATGTTGCTAAGCAGCACCACTGAGTTGATCCCAAAGGTGTCATACAACGCTAGGATCATCTCTACAAATTGAAGGAGAGCTGTCCTCCCTCCCCTCCTAACCAAGTAATTTTCATGCAAGGTGATGACGGCTCCAAACTTTATGACTTCCACCTAAACTGAGCTTTTGAACAAACGGTTCCCCGGGCTTTTGTCAATGTGCTGAAGTATCGGCAAAGGTGAGCTGTTATGCTGAATGATGGATGAGGGCTGACTGGTGACCTATTTGGGAGAAGAATGTTTCCTCCGTTTGGTTTATTGTAGCTAGTGCTCATTAAAAAGGTAATTTAGATAACATTAAAAATAAATAAATGAAACCCTCACTTTGCAAGCTAGCGCACTGAAAGGCTCAATATGGCCTGGGATTTTCCTGAGAGAGGTGTAAATGCAGGAGAGAACTTAATCTGCAAATGGTTTTGAAACTTTAGGAAGGGAGCTGCCAGATATAGTTAGAATTTACATTTTGTTGCCTATATTTCGTACCAAATGGTGACACATTAGATTTGCTGGTATTTGCCTTTTCTTGGTTTATTTTATGTTCACCGTGTGCATGCCCCTTTTAAACTGTGGCTTGGCTGGGCTGGGAAGGAAGGTGGAGTATCTCTACAAAAGCCAATTCATTTCTTAGGTGGTTCCTGTTGTCACTGGTCCCAGTATGTGCTATGGGCTCCCCCCTGCACTCACTAGAGGTTTGTGTAGACATGGTCCCCTTCGCACCAGGTAGGCCAGGCATCAAAGCCAGCACGTACCCTCCTACTAGTATTTCTCCTAATCCAATCCTCTAACACCACAGACTGTGTACAGGGCACATCTTACGGTTGTAGCCCATCTCCTGGAGGATCCTCCTGACCTATGTGTGTTGTGTTGCTGTGTGCTGTTTACCATAGCTTTGTTTCAACTCGGAGGTGGCTGCATTTCAGTGATGGGTGAAGTTCCCTTTCTCATTTGTTTTAAGTTTCTAAAGGGGTTGGAGCTTGAAGGCTTGTGAGATGATTAATTTATGTGAGATGATACAGCCGGTTGATGACTGACCATGTGCAGAATGACTGTGAGTCAGGAAAGTCCTCCCACAGCCCAGCCTAGCAGACAGGCAGAAGATATAGCCCTGCTGGCATGCAGTAATTTGCTGACATTTCAAAGATCTATGGTTTGCAGGAACGTATAGCTCTTACAAGGCACAGTGTAGGCTTTTTCAGCACACCATCTCTCTCTTCCTTCTGTGGCGATTTTTGTGTTATTCTTCATAGCACGGAACAGTGAAATACGTAAATTGAAGGAGAGGTGAGGGCTTCAGGAAAGGATTGCGGACAATGCCCTGCTTGATTTAAATGGTGAATTTTCCTGGGCTTCCAGTTTCTGTGGGGGAAACCAAGTGCCTCTTTCTTTCAACAGAAACTGGAAGGAAGACTGGAAAGAATATCACACAAAGAACTCTTGTGATGAGGGCTGGACGCTCACTCAGTTTTGTTCATCAGGCAATTGTAATCTTGACCGGCTCTCGCTGAATATTGTGTTAAAGTCCGAGAGGTACTGAAAAAAAGGGAGCTTTAGTATTTCAAATTAAAACAGAAAAGCTCATTGAGAAGATAAGCAATGAGTCTATGACTAATCCCACTGCCGGGGCCTGCTATCGGCAAATACAGGTACATTTACTTGTACAGCACCAAAGGAAGAATACTTAAGAGGCATCTACCAAAGCACATATTTATAAAACAGCCCTTTCCCACCTTCACACTCTGGGGGCCTGTAGTCGCCATCCTGCTGTGAGGTTCCTGGACGATGGATTGTACAGAAGTAGCAATGATTGGTTCACTCATTCTCAGATGTGCT
This sequence comes from Emys orbicularis, assembly GCF_028017835.1. Classification (NCBI taxonomy): domain Eukaryota; kingdom Metazoa; phylum Chordata; order Testudines; family Emydidae; genus Emys; species Emys orbicularis. Next base: position 4,819,716 of record NC_088686.1, on the reverse strand, counting down.
GCCTTACCAGAAAACCCCTTGTTGAAATGGAGATCACTGAAAGCCAGGGAATCGCATGGTGTAGTTTACCTGTCTCCTGCAATACAGCATTATCCTGATACTCTGGGCAAAGCATGCTAAAAAGAACAATATTTTATGTGCTTATTTTATTTCTTCATCCCCACTATCCATATGTTCCAGGTGCCTTTGGCGTAACTTAAAAAGACAGCAAAATTAATACCCAAACATAACTAATGTGCAGCAGTGAAGCTCAATATAATCCACTACCAGCAAACTAGGTAACTCCGTAATTCAATTTCCACTCCCCCTCCAACATGTCCTCCCTGTTTTCAAAGGCCTGGGAAGGAGGATGAGCTGGAGATAAGGGGTAGGGGTATTGTTTAGTATTTGGAATTTCTTAATGTCACCAATTCAAACCTTGAGAAGCATTCACTTGGACAGAAAGCAGCAGGCCAAGATTTGGACCACTTCTGATTCTTTTCCATGTAATTTTGCCCGTTATGGCCTGACGCTAGTGCAGGTGTCAGGGCTTGTCTAGGCGGCCCCACAATGGGGATTACAGGGGGTGTGAGTTGCAGCATGCACTAAAGTGCTGCACTGCAACTGCCCTGTGTAGACCCTGCTAGCATGAACTAAAAGGTACCTAGTTCATCTTAACATAATCCTGTTTGAAACGGGACTCTGGCTAGATGTTCGGCTGTGTGTGTGTGTTCTCCCTGTGTGCCGTCCCAGCTCTGTGCAGACAGCTGGCACAGCAGACCTTGAGCGAACCGCCCAATGACCACAAGATCCGTTAAGTTACGAAGGCACCAGGCCGGGTTTATTGTTGACAAAGCACGATAATAGCTCCTGGCAGACTCCATGAGGATACTAAGACATGTATGCCAGTGACAATGGATGCAGCTCAGTGAATGGCGGGACTTTCCATTCCTTCCTCTGAGATACATCTTTATATCCTGATCCGAACAAGTTACATACTGCCCCTCTGACATAGTTAGCTATTGCCCCCTGACGTGGCTAGTTATCACATACATGTTGGTTTGATCTAAACATCTCAATTACATACTGTCATCCTGACCTTATCTTTTAGAAGGGGTCAGTGTGTTTCTGTTCTCATTGGGGAATGTTTTTGTACCATTCTTGATATAGGGATGTTCTGATACCACTTGATATGGGATGTATTTGCATGAGTGCTCTGTGACTAGCACTTCTTAGGAATGTGTATTTCTGCAATATCAGCCCTGTTCTTGCCAGATTTTGTGATCAGGTCCTGCCTCATACCAGGCCTCTGATACAAGAGCTTATGTCTCAGGCTCTCTTCCTAGTACGTTCTCCCGCTTTTTGTCTTTTTATGCAGAGGATGTTTACCGCTTATCCCGGAAAAGCATAATGAACAGATTGAAAACGACCCAGTGGGCTAAACGCTGCCTTTTTGCCATTTTGCATCTAGACAAGCTTTACCTAAACCAGCTACTCACAGATCCAAAACCTGCATGAAGTCCCAATAGGAATGGACTCTGGTTAGCCCTTGGCAGCAGACGATAGGGTGAGTCCTGCCAGCCGCTTATTTTACCTACAATCCTTATAACCACCGGGTGCATAACCACTGTGTTCTAAGGTGCAGTGGAAACCACATCAATGGGAAACTGAAGCAAGGATTATGAGTGAAAAAACGGACGGTGGGAGTTGTGTGTTGGTAGAGACACGCAGCGTGAGACACACACAAGTCCAAAGAGTGTGCACACACACACACACACAGAACCTCGTAGGTGCAAACTTTCTTCTTCATGTTTGTGTTTCACGCACCAGATTCTTGCACCAGACAAGCAGTTTAAATTGAGTGTCCTTCGGTGACAGAAAAAATAGATCATGTCTCCTGGGCGCTTTGCTTTTTTGTCTGGTACAAACATATCCCTCCCTGTTGCTGAGCAAACTGATGCTTCTTCTCAGCTGAACTGTCTGCACTTTCCTTTCCTTTCCAAGTGATTTGCTGCAGTAGGGGCAGCAAGGCTCCTCTCTGTGAGATCCCCTTTGTATTGGGATGGCTGTTCTTCCATCACCTAGTGAAAGGCCTCCAGCTGATATCTCCACTTTCAACAGATGGCGACAGAGAAAGCGTGACTTCCGGCTCCGCAGTAGATGTAGGGTAGCTGAGCAAAGAAAAGTAATGCACAGTGGGACTTTGAATGAGTACTGAATGTTTACTGGTTCTGGTTCTTCAATGGCCCATTATCTCTCATTCTGTGATGGTTTTTATGACACAGGTGGTTATTGGTATCTTGGTCACGGGTGCCAGGTTGGACTCCTTCCATCCACGACAGCACTTGCAATCAGAGAGCTCCTGCTGACCCTTAGCCTTCAGTTCACATGGCCAGTGAACTGGAATAAAAGGATTAGCCTCTGGGCTCTGACTCCAGCTTTCCAGAAAGTGAATTTCGTGATGAATAAGGCACTAGCCTCCATAATTACAGCCAAACAACAGGAGGGTGTAACGGAGACCTTTGCTAAGTTACTGCTTCGAATGGTCCTTTTCTTTTTAACAGCAAACAACAAACTCAGCTGAAAAAGAAAGCTCTTTGTCACCTGCAAAAGCACATTTTATCTGAACACTCAGCTTGAGGATAGATTCCAGCTTGTGGGGCTGTCCATTGGTCCTCTATCACGGATTGAATTTCTATCTTTCAGATAAACCACGTGTTCCTGTAACTAAGGGGAAAAGCCACAGACATGGCACCCGGGTGAAAACATATTCCTGCAACATGTGCTGCTGCTTTCTTCTCAAAAAATCCAGGTCAAGATTATTTTAAAAGTAGCTTTCCAAGTGAGAAGTATCAGTCAGACATAGAACATTTGCCGGAAAATAGCTAATATCAAATATGTGCAAAACTGCCAGATAAGCACAGGGTGCAAAAACATTGTTGCGTCTCTTCGTAATGGCTCAGCAGCTCCCTACCACATAAAAACGAGCTGTAATCACACATTTTACTTTACTTTGCTCTATCTCACTGATGGCCAATTTATCCACAGCAGCATATTTACATGCCTGTTTACTGCATTGAAATTCTTCACCAGAGCCGATGCTACATTGCCTCCGAGCGCTATAGAGTTTAATTGAACCAGCATGAGAGAGCTGATGAATGGGTTGCTGGCACTGAGGGGACTAGAGCTGGGGCAGAATTTCAATGGATGATTTAAAGAGCAGTGTTTGCCATTCCTAGTGGGTAGGCAAGCCGAGCAAGACCCGCCCCCATATGTGCAGTGACGGTTTTTTATCCAACCTTACTGGCAGAAAACTATTTCCAATCATTTGCAAATGGTTTACGGCTTTCCTTTCGTCTTGGACTTCAACAATCCAAAGTTACAAATGTCTCCGTGAATGTTGCATACAGAACATTAACTACACACACACACACACACACACACACACACACACACACACAGCAAGAGAATATGGGTAGACTGTACAAGCCATGCGCAAAGGGCAGCATGTCACCATGCTGCCAGCAACCCTATTACAACTCTTTCACATCTCTGCAGGCCAGTGCTGGCCGTTGGTGGCTGGAGGAAGGGGGCCAATCAAGATTCTGCTTGCACTCTGCCCCTGCCTGCCCACTTCCCCCTCCCCCGGGGAGGCCACACTTCTCCTGCCCTGCAGCCCACAATATGGGAAGCCCGTACAGGAGAGTAAGAGGATGCCTTATGCTTCCTCACTTCCCTGCATGGGCTTTAATTGAAAACCTGGAGGAAAAGGGGGGTCTTTTTCAACCCTAAACCCTTGCAGTTTTTGTCCAGCAGCTATAGAAGTCCAATTGTTCTCAGAGGGTATCGAACACCGGTCACAACTGTGCGGGTTTTATACATGAAGAGAGAGCCCAAAACAAGGCAAGTGGCCTCCCCAAGGCACAAGAAGCTGGTGGTGGAGCTGGGAGAGACCTTGGAAGTTCCACTGGTTCACTTAGAACAGAGAGAGGCCTCCGATTTATTAACCCTGATTCAACACAGTCAATCTTCTTCCAGAGTGTGCAGGCAGTTCCTTCCGGGATGTCGGTTCAGCCTTAATCAAATTGGGAGCTGACTGGGAATCACGAGAGAGACACCCTCAGTCAGAGACCTCAGAAGACCTCCCCCAACCCATTCCTTCCTAACTGTTTAGGATACCGGCTCCCCAGAACTTTTAAAAATATTTCCTCTGCCTCCAGTGTTATAGCCTCACTTCTCTTCCTGTAAGAGGGCTGTGATGGTGGGAATGTCATACCCACAATAGATAGAAAATAGAGCATGCATCAGTGCATGCGGCTAACTGCGTCCGGGGAGACATTACTTTTGTTCCTTCTTCTTCTGTTTCATCCAGAAGAGGTCACTATACAGAAATAGAACCGCCCTGTTATCTTTGGACCTAGCAGAGAAGGAGATAGAGACAGGGGGCGCTGATTTAAACACAGCCAGCAGATGTGATGGCTTTAGTGTTCTGGCAGCAACAGAAACCAAAACCAAAGTGAGGCTTTTCCTGGGGTAGGAGGAGTACAGAGCATCCAAATATTTGAAGGAACAGGACATCACATCCCTTACTTTTGTTTTCACTGTCTCTCTCAACCTGAATATCTGTCTATCTATCTGTTTTATACTGCCAGTCATCCCTCCTATCTGGGTGCGTTCCACAATAAATAGTCTGGCAATAGGCCCCTCCTGGAGGTAATAATGTTTAAGTCAGTTTCAAACTTGATGTTTGAGTTGGTTCAGATTTAGGTGAGCTGAGCTCTACCTTGTTCTCTCTTCATGGGAGAGGTCTGAAGTCGAGGACAAAAGTAATCTTTGTAGCCTGAATGGGGCGCCGGCTGAATTGCTCATTTGAGAGTGGAAACCATCTCTCTTACAATGTGCTGGGCTCCGGGGTGGGACTGAATCGAACATTTCCACTGAATAGAGCCTTAAATAAAGACTCCATCCAAAGTAACAGGTCATGGACTGAAGCTGAATGGCGATCATTCAGGGAGAATATCTTTATACCCAAGGCTATTGGAATACAGGGAGGAGCAAACCTGTCAAAGTCAGCATTATATGCTGGGTATCGCGCTGCAAACCAGAGGGGAATTGAATACATTTTCAGAGTAGGAGAGAATACAGAGAAACAGCTGCAGTACTCACAAGATCTAGAGGTTTGAGCGGATGAAATGTGATTTGACTGGTATTTCCTGGCACCATCCTCAATGGGGTTCTCTTGTCCCTTAAAGGAAAGAAAACTTTCAGTACCCAGATGGTAAGACAGTCTTTCAGATTTTAACCACTTCATATCTCATTTCCAGTCCATACCCATTGCCTTTGCTTTCCCAGTAAATGCAATCTCTCCTCACTAGGGGATCATATCACTAGCTGAAGGATATACTATTTGTAAGCCTCCTTCCTTTTTGAGATTCTGGATACAATTTTTGGCAGCACCTAAGATTATGTCTACACTGAAACTGAACACCGGAGGCTGGCCCATGTCAGCTGACTAGGGCTCGAGGGGGTCAGGCTACAGAGATGTTTAATTGTAGTGTAGACATTTGGGCTTCCCCCTCGTAGGGTCCCAGAGCCTGGGCTCCAGCCTGAGCCACAACTAAACAGCCCTGTAGCCCAGGCCCCGGGAGCCCGAGTCAGATGACATGGGCCCACCTCGGGTGTATAACTGCAGTGTAAACAGACCCAATGTGATTTAAGATCCTAAATCCCATTTTCACCCATAAAGCCACCAAAGTGGCTTAAGTGCTTAGGAGCCTAAGTCACTTTTCAAAATGGGGATCTCATTGAATGGCACTGCCAGTGTGGAGTAAAATCCTTTCTTCTGCAACTTGGGCCAGATCCTCACTTGCTAGAAATCAGCGTTCCTCTGACGTCAATGGACTGATGCTGATTTACCCCCCTACATTAATAAGGAGTTAACGTTGAGAGTACATGTAAAAACCAGAGGGACAGAACCAAAAATTACACACCCAGAGAAGAAGTCCAAATCAAGATTACATTCATAACAAATCCAAACATGTTAAAATAAAGAAATGTACCAAATAACCTTAACTCTGCCTTGTAATGACACCATTCAATAACCATGCAATTATGATTAAGGTATTTTACTGTTTGTGGTCCCAGATGAGAGGCAACCAAATTTAAAGACATATTTTAAAAATATTTTCTCCCATCATGTTTCCCAGCATGCATTATTTTATCTGCCCTTCTCTAAACCCCCTGTTCAGAGAGCATGCCAGTCTCTTCAGATAAAGAGCAATCCTACTTTATGTAAACCCCTGCATCTTACTACATTTATTATATTCCTTTGTGAAAATCTGCCATGCTCTGCTTCTACCTAAAACATATTTGTACAGAAATCCAGTGCAATTATTTATGCTGGAGTGGACATTAAGGAAAATGTGATATATTTGTGTGTGTTATTACGTAGAGTAGGGAAATCATTTTCACAGCTTAGGATCAGTTTCAAGAAAGAGAATTTGTAATTGTATTTTTCATTTTTCATGTCAGCAGTTATCCAAAATTTAAAATGACAGACCAATCCATAGTATAATACGCTGATTATTATGCTTCAGATACTAATTTGTGGGCCTGGGTTCTCTCTGGCATTCTGTGCTCTGTGGGTATTGTCCTGGTGCCAGAATGCAGGGAACAAGTCCCTATTTTGCTGACGTTGACATTTGTTTCTAAATGTACTAGCTACATCTGTGGGCAGATTCAAAATTCTTCATTAATAGCCAGACATTTATGTTACTAAAAATTCAATACTTTTCTCATCGTCTCCACAAATGTGAACAATGTTTTCTAAAAACAGGGAAAATAAATAGCTCTCAGAACTTCATGACTCACAGCAAGCTTGATGCTGGTAGGAATTGTGGATAAATGGGAAATAGTTGTATTATTATTTATAAATGTGCTGTGCCCCTCAGGCATGTATCTGTGTGATATTACCCTGCCTGAGTGCATAGAGAGAGAGATCAAAACCTTAGACCTTTGTTTCTCCTGTACCACTGGTCCATCAGGCGGTCCAGGTCCCCCATTGATTCTGGTCACTCGCTAGTTATGGTTGATCAAAAGGGGCTGTAAAAATAAACGAGGCAGGAAAGGTAAAACAATGGCCTAATAAGGAGCATTTCTTCAAACAATAGCCAGGTTTACAGCTGTGAACAGGGACTCCTCAGCCCCAGCCGAGGTAGCCGGGCTGTTTGCCGAGGCTGAAGACCCTACAAGATCAAAAGATCCTGGTCTGTTATAGGATCTGCCATATAGAGTGGGAGGGCGGAAGCCGTCGGCAGCTGCAGGCTGACACGGAGATTGACTGGGAGTCAGAGGTCGGCAGCACCAAGGCTGCCCGGGGAGGATGGAGGAAGTGCTGGCGACTCAGGGCCTGGAGGGCATGCCAAGCTTGTGTTGTTTTAAATCCACTTCTCTAGGCACTGGGAACCTTTTGGCGGAATCAATCAGACTTGGGCCTGGTCTACACTGGGGGGGGCAGATCGACCTAAGATACGCAACGTCAGCTATGAGAATAGCGTAGCTGAAGTCGACGTATCTTAGTTCGACTTAACTCCCGTCCTCACGGCGCGGGATCGACTGCTGCCGCTCCCCCGTCAACTCTACTTCCACCTCTCACTGCGGTGGAGTTCCGGAGTCGACGGCAGAGCGATCGGGGATCGATTTATCGTGTAGACGCGATAAGTCGATCCCCAATAGATCGATTGAAGTGAAGACGTACCCTTGGTGTTGGGGAGCTGCTCCTGTTTCCCTGGACACTGGTGCTGTCCACAGGCTGCTGGAGGGAAATGCTCGGGGGTGCCAAGCCCATTGGGCCTGCTAGATAACGCAGTTGGTAGCCAGGGGTGTGTAACCTGGAGACCCAGGTGGGCTGTGGGATCCCACCCCAAAGAAAAGTGGAGGAAACAGATCTTGTTAAAGCAGAGCACCCCTAGGGTATGTCTACACTACAAGAGTAGTTCGATTTTACTTAAATCGAATATGTGGAATCGATATTACAAAATCGAACGTGTGTGTCCACACTAAGGACAGTAATTCGACTTTGTGAGTCCACACTAACGGGGAAAGCGTCAACATTGGAAGCGGTGCACTGTGGGCAGCTATCCCACAGTTCCCGCAGTCCCCGCTGCCCATTGGAATTCTGGGTCGAGCCGCCAATGCCTTCTGGGTAAAAAAATGTGTCGAGGGTGCTTTTGGGTAAACTGTCGTCATCCGTCCGTCACTACCGCCCTCCCTCCCTGAAAGCGCCGGCGGGAAATCAGTTTGCGCACTTTTCTGGTCAGTGACAGCGCGGACGCCACAGCACTGCGAGCATGGAGCCCGCTGCGACCATCGCTGCAGTTATGGCCGTTGTCAACACCTCGCAGCTTATCATCCACCTTTCCCAGAGGCAGATGCAGAGAAATCAGGCGAGGAGGCTACGGCAGCGCGGTGAAGGCCTGAAGTCTGAGAGTGGCACAGACCTGTCAGAAAGCATGGGACCCAGCGCCGAGGACATCACGGTGGCAATGGGTCATGTTGATGTTGTGGAACGGCGATTCTGGGCCCGGGAAACAAGCACGGACTGGTGGGACCGCATAGTGCTGCAGGTCTGGGATGAATCACAGTGGCTGCGAAACTTTCGCATGCGGAAGGGGACTTTCATGGAACTTTGTGAGTTGCTGTCCCCTGCCCTGAAGCGCAATGACACCCGGATGCGAGCAGCCCTGACTGTCCAGAAGCGAGTAGCCATAGCCCTCTGGAAGCTTGCAACGCCGGACAGCTACCGGTCAGTCGCGAACCACTTTGGCGTGGGCAAATCTACCGTGGGGGTTGTTGTCATGCAAGTAGCCAACGCAATCGTTGAGGTACTGCTCTCAAAGGTAGTGACCCTGGGAAACGCGCAGGTCATCATAGATGGCTTCGCCGCGATGGGATTCCCAAACTGCGGTGGGGCTATAGATGGAACTCACATCCCTATCCTGGGACCGGACCACCAGGCCAGCCAGTACATCAACCGAAAGGGCTACTTTTCAATGGTGCTGCAAGCACTGGTGGACCATAGGGGACGTTTTACAAACATCAACGTCGGATGGCCGGGCAAGGTTCATGACGCTCGTGTTTTCAGGAACTCAGGTCTGTTTAGACGGCTGCAGGAAGGTATTTACTTCCCGGACAACAAAGTAACTCTTGGGGATGTGGAGATGCCTATAGTCATCCTCGGGGACCCAGCCTACCCGCTAATGCCCTGGCTCATGAAGCCCTATACTGGCACTCTTCAACTACCGGCTGAGCAAGTGCAGAATGGTGGTGGAGTGTGCCTTTGGCCGTCTCAAGGGGAGATGGAGAAGCTTACTGACTCGCTGTGATCTCAGCGAAACCAATATCCCCATTGTTATTGCAGCTTGCTGTGTGCTCCACAATCTCTGTGAGAGCAAGGGGGAGACCTTTATGGCGGGGTGGGAGGTTGAGGCAAATAGCCTGGCTGCTGATTACGCCCAGCCAGACAGCCGGGCGATTAGAAGAGCCCAGCGGGACGCGCTGTGCATCCGGGAGGCTTTGAAAGCTAGGTTCCTGAGTGAGCAGGGTAACCTGTGACTTTTAAGTTTGTGTACAGAGAAGCTGAACCTGCCCCCGTTTCTTTACCCACTAAATGTTCAGTATCCTCTCCAGTTACATACCCCGTTCCCCCCCTTCCAACACATGTTTAAAAATAAAATCACTTGAACTTTGTTAATGAACACCGTTTTCTTTATTACTGTTTTCGCGGGAAAGTGTTGAACCTGGGACGCAGACTGTGGTGGGGAGCGGGTGTAGTGTAGTGATGCAAATGACGCTTCTAAACTCCAGGAATGACAGGCTCCGCAGTGGTGGACTGGTTGTTTCAACGGAGCCTGCCACCCCTCCTGTTCGGGACTCTGTGTGGGGGGGGGCTATGTGACTTTGTGGCAGGGGGAGGACGGTTACAGATCCCCTGCTGCGTGGCTCTGTGATCCAGGATAAGGACCGCTGCATAAGATCTCTAACTGCCCTCCCCCGCCACAAAGTCACAGAGCAACCCCCACCCCCCCACCACAGAACATGAAAACCACCTCCCAGACTGACCAGGGTAACTAGTGACTGCACTGTGTATGTGCCCTGCTGCTGAACCTGCCCCCGCCTCTGTACCCTGGTAAAGGTGACTGTCCTGTCCAATTACCAACCCCCTTCCCCCCCTTCAGACAGACTCTCCTCTAAAAGAACATGATGGAAACAGTAATTAACAGAAACATATTTTTTATTAGCAACTACACATGAAACTGGGGGGTGAAACTTGGACGGGGGCTTGGGTGAGGCGGGAAGGAAAGGACTTGTCAAATTTTGGGGAATGAGAGCCCCTTCTAGTACTAGAGCAGTCTGCAGGGGTGGAGTGAGAGTTTTCACGGACTCTGCCGCCCCTCCTTCTTTGGACTTTGGGTGAGGGGGGTATGGGACTTGGTGGCGGGGGAGGGCGGTTAGAGATAGACTGCAGCGGGGCTCTGTCCTCCTGCCTCCGGTCCTGCAGAACATCCACAAGGCGCTGGAGCGTGTCCGTTTGCTCCCTCATTAGTCCAAGCAGCGTTTGAGTCGCCTGCTGGTCTTCCTGCCGCCACCTCTCCTCCCGTTCCATGTGTGATCGGTGCATTTGGGACAAGTTATCCCTCCACTGGGTCTGCTGGGCTGCCTGGGCTCGGGAGCAGCCCATAAGTTCCGTGAACATGTCCTCCCGTGTCCTCTTCTTCCTACGCCTAATCTGCGCTAGCCTCTGGGACTGTGATGCCAGGCTGAGTTGTGAGACAGTCGCAGCTGTGGGATGGGAAAAAGGGAGTGAATTCCTCAGAAAGATAAATTTAGTGGTGAACAAAGAACATAGTCTTTCTCTGTGAACAAGACCATGCACAGCACCTATCACATGCGCACTCAGGACAAGGTCGAATTTTCGGCCTTCGCATTCAGTGCCTGGGGTCTTGCAGTGCAGATCAGAGAAGCAGGGCAGGACACCGGAATTTCTGTAGCAGGCCGACATGGTAAGCCGTAGACTTGTGGCTGCTTAAAACTTTAATAGTAGCACTGGCCTCCTTTCACATTGAAAGCAATGCCAGTCCCTGCTGCCAGCAATCCGGCAAGCATGAACTCTGCCCCTGTCCCACCCCCTCGCGGCTGTCCCAGGGAAAGATCCCTGTATGCTGCCCCTCTCCCGCCTCCACCGCGTGGCTGTAAGCCGCCGGTTACAGTTCTGTAAAGGAACAGGCAAGCAGTCCCAATACTAACATTCCCCTACCTAATTCAAAGCAGGTCACCATGAGCGACATCACTCTGATGAGGATTTCAGAGACGGAAAAAGAAAGGATGCTTCGGGAAAGCCTGCAAAGACCAGGGCCGTATGCCGCCATGCTCTGCAGGGCAATGATCCCGGAGTACTTGCTTGTCTCCTGGCGCGGAAATGTTTGCTACTATAGAGGACCCAATAAGGCCGCTCTCCCCAGGAACCTGATGCAAAGGCTTTCCAATTACCTCCAGGAGAGCTTCATGGAGATTCATAGATTCATAGATTCTAGGACTGGAAGGGACCTCGAGAGGTCATCGAGTCCAGTCCCCTGCCCGCATGGCAGGACCAAATACTGTCTAGACCATCCCTGATAGACATTTATCTAACCTACTCTTAAATATCTCCAGAGATGGAGATTCCACAACCTCCCTAGGCAATTTATTCCAGTGTTTCACCACCCTGACAGTTAGGAACTTTTTCCTAATGTCCAACCTAGACCTCCCTTGGTGCAGTTTAAGCCCATTGCTTCTTGTTCTATCCTCAGAGGCTAAGGTGAACAAGTTTTCTCCCTCCTCCTTATGACACCCTTTTAGATACCTGAAAACTGCTATCATGTCCCCTCTCAGTCTTCTCTTTTCCAAACTAAACAAACCCAATTCTTTCAGTCTTCCTTCATAGGTCATGTTCTCAAGACCTTTAATCATTCTTGTTGCTCTTCTCTGGACCCTTTCCAATTTCTCCACATCTTTCTTGAAATGCGGTGCCCAAAACTGGACACAATACTCCAGCTGAGGCCTAACCAGAGCAGAGTAGAGCGGAAGAATGACTTCTCGTGTCTTGCTCACAACACACCTGTTAATACATCCCAGAATCATGTTTGCTTTTTTTGCAACAGCATCACACTGTTGACTCATATTTAGCTTGTGGTCCACTATAACCCCTAGATCCCTTTCTGCCGTACTCCTTCCTAGACAGTCTCTTCCCATTCTGTATGTGTGAAACTGATTTTTTCTTCCTAAGTGGAGCACTTTGCATTTGTCTTTGTTAAACTTCATCCTGTTTAACTCAGACCATTTCTCCAATTTGTCCAGATCATTTTGAATTATGACCCTGTCCTCCAAAGCAGTTGCAATCCCTCCCAGTTTGGTATCATCCGCAAACTTAATAAGCGTACTTTCTATGCCAATATCTAAGATGTCCATGGAGGATTTCTGCTCTATCCCCGGACATATAGACCGGATTTTACTGTAGCTGCACTGGCAGGGACTAAACAGTAGAGCGGCTTGGGCAGAACAATCATGCTAAACCGGACATTGTTAGATTTTTTTCAGCAGTTGCACTGCCAGGGACTGAACCGTTAAGTGCCTAGGGCAAAGTAATCATGCAAAACCCATTGTTAATATTGTTAATATTCCTGTTCTGTTAAAAATAAAATGTTTAGGTGTTTTAAACACTTACTGAGTGATCCTTCCCCTGATTCTGTGTCCGGGTTAACGGCTGGGGACGGTTGGTAGGGGATCTCTGTAAGGGTGATGAAGAGATCCTGGCTGTCGGGGAAATCAGCCTTGTAAGCGCTGTCGACTGCCTCGTCCTCCTCATCTTCTTCCTCATCTTCCCCGTCCGCTAACATGTCCGAGGAAGCGGCCGTGGACAATATCCCATCCTCAGAGTCCACGGTCAGTGGTGGGGTAGTGGTGGCAGCCACACCTAGGATGGAATGCAGTGCCTCGTAGAAACGGGATGTCTGGGGCTGGGATCCAGTGCGTCCGTTTGCCTCTTTGGTCTTCTGGTAGCCTTGTCTCAGCTCCTTGATTTTCACGCGGCACTGCGTTGCATCCCGGCTGTATCCTCTCTCTGCCATGGCTTTAGAGATCTTCTCATAGATCTTTGCATTCCGTCTTTTGGAGCGCAGCTCGGAAAGCACGGACTCATCACCCCACACAGCGATCAGATCCAAGACTTCCCGATCAGTCCATGCTGGGGCCCTCTTTCTATTCTGAGATTGCACGGCCATCTCTGCTGGAGAGCTCTGCATCGTTGCCAGTGCTGCTGAGCTCCCCACGCTGTCCAAACAGGAAATGAGATTCAAACTGCCCAGACAGGAAAAGGAATTCAAATTTTCCCGGGGCTTTTCCTGTGTGGCTGGTCAGAGCATCCGAGCTCGGACTGCTGTCCAGAGCGTCAACAGAGTGGTGCACTGTGGGATAGCTCCCGGAGCTATTAGCGTCGATTTCCATCCACACCTAGCCTAATTCGACATGGCCATGTCGAATTTAGCGCTACTCCCCTCGTTGGGGAGGAGTACAGAAGTCGAATTTAAGAGACCTCTATGTCGAACTAAATAGCTTCGTGGTGTGGACGGGTGCAGGGTTAATTCGATGTAACGGCGCTAAATTCAACATAAACTCCTAGTGTAGACCAGGCCCTAGTGTGGACGCAATTATACCTGTATAAAGATGCGTCTATCAGTATAGAGGAATAAGCTGTACTGATTAGATCTGGGCGGGAACCGGATTTTCTGTTTTTGGGGAAAATCCACAATTTCAAAAGAATTCCCTGTTCCAGAGTAGAACGAAAACAAACAAAAGTGAACTATTTCCCCCCTCCTCCCCCCCGGAATGACAACCTAAAAATAAAAAATGTTCTGAGTCAACTGAAACATTTCACTGTGATACAATTGAAATGTTTTCTTCTAATTTTGATTTATTTTATATGATATAATTTAAAAATGAAAATTGAAGAGGCTTTTGGAAACAGAAAATCAAAAAGTTCTGATCCACAAAAGGCAGCACGCTTGGTTCTGCTTTTTTTTTTTTTTTAAATAAATTTAATCAAAATCTACATGTTTTGCTTTCTCCAAATTGGCAGAAAAACATTTTGTGGATTTCCAACCCGCAATGATACCAATATAAGCAAATGCTATGCCGGTGTAACAGCTTCCACAGTAGGGGCTGGTGCTACTTTAACTACAGTAGAACCTCGAAGATACGAACACCAGAGTTCTGGATTTACCGGTCAACTGGACACCCCCTGGAACCGGAAGTAATCAGGCAGCAGTGGGACACACAACAAGAAAAAGCAAGCAAACACTTTACTGCCTAGGTCGGGGGTGGCCAACCTGTAGCTCCAGAGCCACATGCGACTCTTCAGAAGTTATTATGCGGCTCCTTGTACAGGCACCGACTCCGGGGCTGGAGCTACAGGCACCAACTTTCCAATGTGCCGGGGGGTGCTCACTGCTCAACCCCTGGCTCTGCCAAAGCCCCATCCCCCACTCCACCCCTTCCTGCCCCCCCCCCCGAGCCTACCGTGCCCTCGCTCCTCCCCTCCCCGCCCCCAGCCTCCTGCATGCCACAAAACAGCTGATCGGGAGGTGCAAGGAGGGAGGGGGAGGCAATGATCGGCGGGGCTGCTCGTGGGCGGGAGGCGCTGGGAGCTGGGGGGGAGCTGATGGGGGCTGCTGACGTATTACTGTGGCTCTTTGGCAATGTACACTGGTAAAGTCTGGCTCCTTTTCAGGCTCAGGTTGGCCACCCTTGGCCTAGGGGCTTCAGCTGGGTGGGGAGGGTTAGGGCTGCAGCCACAGGGAGAGGGGTATCAGGGCTCCAGGCAGGAGAGGGTCAGGGCTTCTGACCCTCAGGAGCACCAGGGCCCAGGGTTTTAGATCTGGGGGTAGCACTGGGGCTCGGGACTTCAGCCCCGCGGCTCCGTTCCCGGCTTCAGCCCCGTGGGAAGTGCCGGGGTTCGGGACTTTAGCTACGAGGGGAGCACTGGTAGCTTTAGCTATGGGGTGAGTGCGCCCACCCCCTGCTGAAACCGGGAGCGGAGCCATGGGGAGAACAGATGGATGGTCTAGATAATATTTGGCCCTGCCTCAGTCCAGGGGACTGAACTAGATGACCTATTGAGGTCACCTCCCGTTCTATGATTTTATGATGCAACAAGCAAGTATGACACACAAATGGAAGGAAAGGGGGGGGGGAAGGGTTACAAATAAGATCATAGAACCATATGAGATTAGAGTTGGAAGGGACCTCAGGAGGTCATCTAGTCCAACCCCCTGCTCAAAGCAGGACCAACACCAACTAAATCATCCCAGCCAGGGCTTTGTCAAGCCGGGCCTTAAAAACATCTAAGGAAGAAGTTTCCACCACCTTCCTAGGGAACCCATTCCAGTGCTTCTCCACTCTCCTAGTGAAATAGTTTTTCCTAATATCCAACCTAGACCTCCCCCATTGCAACTTGAGACCATTGTTTCTTGTTCATCTGCCACCACTGAGAACAGCCAAGCTCCATCCTCTTTGGAACCCCCCTTCAGGTAGTTGAAGGCTGCTATCAAATCCCCCCTCACTCTTCTCTTCCTCTTCTGCAGACCAAATAAGCCCAGTTCCCTCAGCCTCGCCTCGTAAGTCATGTGCTCCAGCCCCCTGATCATTTTTGTTGCCCTCCGCTGGACTGTCTGCAATTTGTCCACATCCTTTCTGTATTGGGGGGCCCAAAACTGGATGCAATACTCCAGATGTGGCCTCACCAGTGCTGAATAGAGGGTAATAATCACGTCCCTCGATCTGCTGGCAATCCTCCTACTAACGCAGCCCAATATGCCATTAGCCTTCTTGGCAACAAGGCCACACTGTTGACGCATATCCAGCTTCTTAACCACTGTAATCCCCAGGTCCTTTTCTGCAGAACTGCTGCTTTGCCAGTCGGTCCCCAGCCTGTAGCATGTTACAAGATCATGTTACATAGGTAGCAATTGCATAACTTGGAGGTTCTTGATGATTCCGAATGTTTTCTTTTTTAAATTTACCATAAAATAAACAAATACAATCCATCATGCTCAGTTGGCTAGTTTCTTATAGGCATTGCAGCAGAGTTAGGACTTGAACAAGTGTTTAAGGGAGGAGAGGACGTCGGTCATATTTTGATTCATTCAGAGAGGACATTCCATGCCTCAGGGTGGTGCAGAAGGAGGCATGAGACACACTGGCAAATGGGCTGAAAAGGCTGGGACATGCTGGGGAGCAAAGAAGATGGGAATTGCAATGAGAAGAGACACAGTGAATGAGTAAGGAGAGGCAGAATGGTGAAGGGGAGCGAGTGGAGGAATTGAAAGAAGGGGTGATGGGGGTCAAGCGATGTGGGTATATGTTTGGGATGCCAGAAAGGAGGTGGCTGCCATACATCAAGACCAGAGTTCTAGCTGCATGGACACAAAGGAAAAGTCAGACTTTGGCAGTGATATGGAAAAAGAGTCAGCAGGATTTGGACACTGCCTGAAAATGAGGCCCAGGGGTGTCAGAGGTCAAAGATGCACCCAGGTTATGGGATTGCTTGACTGGAAAGAAACACAACTATTGCGCAATTTGATAATAACTAGAGCAATCAGAACTGATTCAAAAAGAAACCCTGTGTTTACTAAGGATCTGACTCAGCAACGTAGCCAGTGGGGCTCAAGTGAGAGAGGTGCCTTGCTGCATCTGCACCTGGATTACTGCAAGCCTTCGTGTATCCAGCTCACATTTTAGCTTCACAAGGATACAGATGTCCTGAGTAACATACTCCGTGACTCTTGTTGGCCATAGATGATCATCACCAAGTTGCACACAAAGAAGCTGAAGTCCCTCTGGCTTGCGTATTTTGTAGAAGCCCTTTTTGGGCTCCCAGCAGAAGTGTATAGGATCCATTCCTATGGGTGTTTCCCGTGCCCCGCCCCCATATAAAGCGTGAGAGACTAGACTTTGCAGGGTGGGACTAGCACAGAAGATAAAAGAGATGGAACCTCCCCTCCCACCTTAAAGACAGTAAACAGGGTGCGTGTGCAGACACTAAAAGCCAATGATATAGTCTGGAGTACCACTGTGGTTGTGGGTGTGCAGACCAGTTGTTATTCCCTTGCCATTTGCTCACTGCTCTGGGATCCCAAGACAGAAAGCCCCTGCAGAGGACTGCTCCCGAGTATGCAGAAGCATGGGACTGCTGTGGCATGGCCATCACACGGGATGCTCAGTGCCTTGCACTCCTGCAGAGGTAGGGGCCAGGTTTTCACCCTGTGTGAATGGTGGCACCAAAGAGCAGGCTTGCAAAGACTAGACTCCACAGGGAAGTAAATCCTCCCTAAGCCAGCCACAGTACTAGTCCCAAGGAAGTCTATGGCTCTAGAAGGCAAATGGGGTTGGCCCAGAGCCGTGTTTAAAAATTGAGATACAGTTTCTGATAACATCTAACTAAAGCAAATATTTTTAACAAATGTCCAATGTGCTCTCTTGCCTTCGATCAATTTGATTGAATTGATTGGAGTATTGTAGATTCCTGGCGGCCGTTTTTGGCCGTTAGCAGCATTGGTTGGTCTAGGATACACTGGGAAGTCTAATATGCAATGCTCTCTCCCCTGGTGCATAACGCAGCTGATGCTCTAGGTTTCCATAACAAAATAGTTTTTAAATTAAAAGAGTCTTCTGCTGCTCCAAATTGCTTTCCTGTGTGTTTTCATCTTGAGAACAGCAGGTGAATGGGAACAAGCCCAAACCTATTTTTATTTCCTAGTAATTCCCACACGGATGAGGTTTGCAAGCTAGCAGCAGCCAAACAAATATGCTGAGGCTGGCATTGAGGGGAGCTGGTGGGCAAAGCTAGACAAACTACAGGAAAACAGGCATAGAGTTTTAATAGAAAATTGAAACTTAATCAGAGCAGAGATACAGTACTTTAACACCAGTGTATTCCTGGTTCCGGTCGATAGTTCTCTTTTATGAAAAAATGGACTAAATACTTTGGGTTGAATTTGGAACAACCCTAGAATCATAGAATATCAGGGTTGGAAGGGACCTCAGGAGGTCATCTAGTCCAACCCCCTGCTCAAAGCAGGACCAATCCTCAACTAAATCATCCCAGCCAGGGCTTTGTCAAGCCTGTCCTTAAAAACCTCTAAGGAAGGAGACTCCACCACCTCCCTAGGGAACCCAGGTAACCCATTCCAGTGCTGAAATTAAATCATGCAGGAGTCAGACCAAAAGATCCTTTTTCTCATCTGTGTCTTTCTGCAGCAACTGTATTATTAGATAATGTAGGACATGAATAGGTCTAATTGAATGAAATCTGGTCATTCGACTGCAAACACTAGCCCATAAACAATGAAGTGCAGTAACAATTCACACAGGTAAGAAGCTGATGGATATATTTTTAACCAAATAACTGCTGACCAATGTACATTTTAGAATTGAAACACACCTTCCTGAGGAGATGGGCAGGTGTGCCATGCAGGCTGATGGGCACTACAGCATCATGAGCAGGGCTAAAACTTGACCAACTTATTCAGTGATTAGCAAAAGGGCAAGTTGCTAAAAAGCAGGCGGTCAGGTGGTATAACATGGCATTGAAGGCTTTGTGAAATTAAGGACAATAAGAACAAAAAGAATCCTAATAATGGTATTGGTCCATTGCTAAATGGGAATGGTAGAACTAGCAATAATAATGCAGAGGAGGCAGTATATATTACAATACATTAGTACATCAATACATATGTCTGTTCTATATTTGGGATGAAACAGCTGGTGTACTCATATCATATGCTAACACTCTCTCCATCCCACTAGTCTCTCAGGAGGATGTTAAACAACAGCTAATAAAGTCAGAAATGTTTAAATCAGCAAATCAGGATAACGTGCATCCAAGAGTTTTAAAAGGGAGCTGACTGAGGAGCTCAGTATCGATTTTCAATAAATTGTGGATCACCTGAGAAGTTCCAGAAAACTGGAAGAAAGCCAATGTTGTGCCAATTTTAAAAAAGGGTAAATGGGATGACTCAGGTAATTATAGGCCTGTCGGTGTGACATCGATCACAGGCAAGGTAATGGAGTTGACTAATAAGGCATTAAAGGAGGGTAATATAATTAATGCCAGTCAACATGGGTTTATGGAAAATAGATCTTGTCAGACTAATTTATTTTTTTAAATGAGATTACAATAGGGTGACCAGACAGCAAGTGTAAAAAATCAGGACAGGGGGTGGGGGGTAATAGGATCCTATATAAGAAAAAGACCCAAAAATCGGGACTGTCCCTATAAAATCGGGATATCTGGTCACCCTAGATTACAAGTTTGTCTGATAAAGGTAATACTGTCGATGCAACATACTTACCCTTCTGTAAGGCATTTGATTTGTTAGCGCGTGAGATTTTGATACAAAATCTATAACGATATCAAATGAACATGGCTCACATTAAATGTACTAAAACTGGCTAAATGATAAGTCTCAAGATGTAATTATAAACTGGGAATCACCATTGAACCGGAGTGTTTCTAGCAGAGTCCTGCAGGAATCGGTGCTTGACCCTACACTAACTAACATTTTTATCAATGACCTGCAAGAAAACATAATATCATCATTTGAAGACAATACGAAGATTGGGGGAGGGGTAAATAATGAAGAGGACAGGTCACTGATACAGAGTGATCTGGATCACTTGATAAACTGGGGGTCAGGCTAATAATGAGCATTTTAATATGGCTAAATATAAATGTATATATCTAGGAACAAATAATACACATACTTACAAGATGGGGGACTCTATCCTTGGAATGGGGACTCTGAAAAAGATTTGGGGGTCCTGGTGGATAATCAGATGAATATGAGTTCCCAGTGCAATGCTGTGGCCAAAAGAGCTAATGTGATACTTGGATGGATAAAACAGGGGAATCATTGGGATATGTATGGTGGACTAAGATGGCTTTATTTTTGCTGGCCTGGATCCACACCGTAACACAATCAGTAGACCAGAAATGTATGGTGTATACACACTAATGATTCTTAATTCATTAACATCTCCAAAGTGCACTGAAAATGTATAGTGCTATGTAAGAGCTAAGTATTGCTACTAGACAACTCATGTTTCCAACATAAAATGTAAAGGCATAGACGCTACCATCCTACCTTCTGGTCTGAAGTTTCCAATTTCAAAGATCCCTTGTAAAGAATTTTCAGTTCTTCATAGATATTAAGGACCAACATTCCAAGTATGGCCACCGAGAGGCCAATCCTGCAAATCCCACTGGTGGCTTATACAAGTTGCAGGATCAAGCCCTGAGCTGTGTCCACACAATATGATTGCACATCTCTTATGTGACCGAAATGCACACCTGTATGTGTATGTGTATGTGTATGTGTGTGTGTAACACATGCAATTTACCAGCCAAACTGATTCTCAAAGGCAGCACTGTGAGCTTGTACATGCAGTGGTTGTGCATGTATTACATCGTGGATCTAACCTAGCAAAAATAAAGCCATCTTAGTACACCATACATACCTCAATGATACAGTTTAACCGGTTTCCTTTCATACATTTATTTGGCATTCTGTATGCAGCCTTCAACTACCTGAAGGGGGGCTCCAAAGAGGATGGAACTCGGCTGTTCTCAGTGGTGGCAGATGACAGAACAAGGAGCAATGGTCTCAAGTTGCAGTGGGGGAGGTCTAGGTTGGATATTAGGAAACACTATTTCACTAGGAGGGTGGTGAAGCACTGGAATGGGTTCCCTAGGGAGGTGGTGGAATCTCCTTCCCTAGAGGTTTTTAAGGCCCGGCTTGACAAAGCCCTGGCTGGGATGATTTAGTTGGGGATTGGTCCTGCTTTGAGCAGGGGGTTGGACTAGATGACCTCCTGAGGTCCCTTCCAACCCTGATATTCTATGATTCTATGCACCTTAATTTGGTTAAACGCTACTTTCTGACGTTTTAGCACATGTATAAGCATGTATAACGTGTCAAAAATCTATACAAGAGAGACAAGGTGGGTGAGGTAATATCTTTTATTGGACCGACTTCTGTTGGTGAAAGAGGCCAGCTTTCAAGCTACACAGAGCTCTGTTTCAGATCTGGGAAAGGTACTCAGAGCGTCTGTGTACCTCGAAAGGTTGCCTCATTCACCAACAGGACTTGGTCCAATAAAAGCTATTACCTCATCCTGCCCCCCTTGTCTCTCTCATATACAGGGACCAACAAGCTACAACAACACTGCAAATGTAAATCTATGCAAAGAGTCTCCTGTTTTATAATTGATTGCATAAGTTCAGATTCTGATACTCTCATTTATTCTGTGTAGTTCCTTAGCACCAATGAAATGAATTACTTGCAGAGTGAGGTACTAGCGTAGTGTGAATACATAGTGCTATAGGCATTTGTGTTGATGTTACAATATAATCTTTCCATGAACAATACCATCAAATAGAGATCTGCCTTACCCATCTTAAGAAGAAAGGAATCTCAGGTAGGGAAGGGAGATTCATAGACTTTCAATAAAAGAGAAGGACCCCAGATCAGTGCAGTTCTGGGCTTCAGAGCAGTGAAGCAAAGCTAAGTGGTTCTATCTGTGATGAATTGAGCAAAGAGGCAACTGCAGGGCAACCCATGCATTCATAATAAACCAGAGCAATATTAAACAATAAAAATAATGAATGAAATCAAATGGGATTGAAATTAAGGCTGTTTCCTCTACTTCAGAGTAACCTTACCAAATGGAACAATCCAGCCATTAAAAAGAGAGCAGTTAGTTCTGCAGCACAAGGCAGCAAAACGTGAGAGCTATTGCTGCTCAACCCACCAGTGACCCAGGCCAATGAGCGGACTCACTGATCATCCCCGAGTGCCTTATGATATAGTTCTGACGTGTAAGAGGAAAGGTCCTCGGACTCCAGCCCGTCATTCATCACTGCGCTACAAAAATACAGCGTTAGAGTCTTTGCGGGCCTCTCATTTTCTGCCTTTAGGCTTTGAGTGTAGAATTCTTAGAAGAAGTCTCATAAATGAGTCTCTGATTGTGTAGGCAAAGCGTGTGCAATGGAATAGGAAGACACATTCTCTCTCTCCCTATCCCCCTATTTTATAGAACTCGCATTTCTTTTGTATTTGAAAGTTCCTTTTTCGCCATGGATCCAGCACATGGACGCGCCATGGCCTCCCTACGCAGGTAGATAACAGCCAGGGGGACCATGGAGGGGGCCTCAATATACAGGGATGGTGGACTCTGTGCCAGCCCCAAACAGAGGGGACCACAGGGACAGGCCAAGCAAGGAGCCACTGAAACCTTGCTGAACTTTAATGACAGGAGCACAGGAGTGGGGCAGGTCAGTGGTCACTCACTCATCCAGCCCATAGGCCGGGGAAGTGGCCTTCAGTAGGACATGGAAAGTAACTTCCAGCCTAGTGCCCTGTCCGACCGCTGGATTTTTGGCCATCTCCCTCAGCAAATCTCACTTAGGGGGTGCGCACGCTGCAAGCCCAAAACCCGCGGCAGCGAATCTCAGAGCTCAGGCCAACTGACACAAGTTCACGCTCCCAGGTGAAAAATAGCAGTGTAGATATTCCCGCTCCTGCTCTGAAACCTGGCGAGGCGGGTGGGTCTCCAGCCTACCACCAATGACCCATCCCTCCCCTGCTGCCAGCTGCAAAACCTGGCTCTGCCGTTGGCGCCAGGACCTGGCCTATTGCTTCATTGTCTGTAGATTCAGGGCATGGAGTCCCCTTTGGAAATGTATCTTTGCAATTTGAAGGGCTAGACCTGAATTGTTTTACACAAACGCTTCAATTGATCTCCAACACACAGTGCCCAGCCAACCTCACACCAAGACTGATCAAGGCTTCACACTGCACTGTATTCATGAGACCTTTTGCTCCATGGCCCACTTCATGCATCATCAACCAGAAATCAGGAAGTAGTGAAAATATTAGAGCAATTCTCTTTGGACCAAAATAATTGCAACCATCTTTCTACTCCTCCCTCTCTCGCTCTTTCTGTCTCACTTTCCCCCCAATTGTATAATTTATGTTATTCAACTTTATTAATATTATTATATTATTTTATCTTAGAGCCTAGGAGCTCTAGGCATGGACCAGGGCCCCAATGGGCTAGGCACGGTACGTTATTTATTAGGTTTATTATGGTAGTGCCTAGGAACCGTAGGCATAGACTAGGATCCAATTGTGCAAGGTGCTGCACAAACACAGAACAACAAGACACTCCTGCCCCAGATTGCTGATTTGTTATTTTGGAGTGGAAACAACATTTGGCTATGTACAACCTGGCCAATGAAATGTATCATGAAGCTATGAGTTCACAAGGAAGAGCTACAGTGTGAAGTGGGCTATTTACCTCTGATCATGTTATTTAGAGCTTGCTTTACAAGCTTGTTTGTACCAGTAAGGACACTGCCAAGAACTAATGTCTTTTCTGTGATTCTAGCAAGGTGAAGACTAGCTGCAAATTACCAGGCCAGCTTTCATTTATTTACGAATGGCTGAGAAAAGTATCCGTGAACACATGCTTCTGGAACTGATGAGATCCCAGGCTTGTTAAGCAACCTTTCTTCCCAGGCTCTCAGCAGCTGTTAAATCACACATATGGGCTAACATTTTTACACAGCAAAGAATGGGACCATGTGGACAAAGAAGGCTAATTTGTATTGACCTTTACCAATGCACACTTAGCCCAAATGTACTCAGCGCGTCCTCCATATGGTTCAAACATTGTACTACCTCTAGATTCTCATTTTACTGTGCTATATCTTGTAATGATTTCAGGGGGATAATTTCAGTAACTCAGAGCTCTAACAGCCAAATGTAAACTAGAGAGAATCCTATGCAGAGATGTAAGGCAGTGAGACTGTTACGGAGTATATCAGTGAAAGAACTTTCAGCTCACCCAGAATGATATGCTGAATTATTTAAATCCAGTTTGGGTGGAAGACAGATCACAAGAGCTGGCACTTTGTAAATGCTGCAGATATCTTAGCATCTGCACCGCTTTAGTACCAGCTGAATTACAATATCTTCATTTTAAAGTTCTGAATTTCTTCACTTGCACTGGCTTAACAATATGTACAGCATCACTAGACATAAAAACCCTATAATAAAGGCAATTAAACATTGTTTTCACCTCCAATATATACTGCTTAATTGGCTAGTGAGCATCTGAGGTGGCTAACAAGGTAAAGGTGGCTTTATATTCTGAAAGATCTCAAATCTTTTTATAAAAATGTTCCAGGCTAGATTCTCTTTGGCTGTAAACAGGTATAGTTCCACTGAAGTCAACAGAGCTACAGTGATTTACACCAGCTGTGCCTCTGGTTCTGCATTGGTCACCATTACATGTATAACCCGCCCCCCCCCACAGAGTCCTGCAGAAGATTCTGCAGTTTATTATCAATCAACAAAGAAAACTAAATCAAAGAGCTGCAGGATCTGTCCATTTTCACAAATATTTGTCTTTAATTCATTCACAATGAAATCCTGGCCCCACTGAAATCAATGACAAAACTCCCGTTGGCTTCGGTTGGGCTAGGATTACACTATTAGTTGTTAATTAGGTTCTTTTTAACCTCTGTTTAACCTCAAGCAGTGGTGTTTGTTCGTTTCAAGAGGCCCGCCTGGCTATTTCACCCTGGCCCTTGTTGTCACTGACAAAGGCCTGGCAGAAGGGTTACCCCAGTGTTTCTCAAATTGGGGTCGCCGCTTGTTCAGGGAAAGCCCCTGGCGGGCCGGGCCGGTTTGTTTACCTGCCCCGTCCGCAAGTCCGGCCAATTGCGGCTCCCACTGGCCGCGGTTCGCTGCTCCAGGCCAATGGGAGCTGCTGGAAGCGGCGCGGGTTGAGGGACTTACTGGCTGCCCCTTCCAGCAGCCCCCATTGGCCTGCAGCGGCGAACCGTGGCGAGTGGGAGCTGTGATCAGCCGGACCTGCGGACGGGGCAGGTAAACAAACCAGCCTGGCCCGCCAGGGGCTTTGCCTACACAAGCGGCGGCCCCAGTTTGAAAAACACTAGGTTACCCACAGGTAAGGCTCATGAGAGCCAACCCAAAATATGACTAGTGATACAATATGCACAGCTTACAGACCATGACATGATGAGAGAGACCATATGTAACTGTCCAGAGTATTGACGCTAATTAGCCCTCTTAATTAAGCAAAGTGTAATTGCAATAAATTGATGAGTGTTGCAATCCTAGGTGTTCTGGGAAACAAACAAGGATTTGAAATTGGGATAACTCAAAGGTTATCTCCTCTGAAACTACTACGTTAAGTTACGTTAAGCTTAGTAATAGCAAAAACATAATATAGACACAGGAAAGGGGTCGGGAGAAAAACAGAAAGAACGTATTGCTGCTGTGGAAAAAAATAACTAGGAACGAAATATATTGCATGTATTTATTTTAAGGTTAATAGAAAAGGTGTTCAGCAGTAAATCTGTAATCTCATGTACAATATGCAGCACAAAGAAAATATCCTGAGCAATGTTTGGATGGACTCCTGGACTCCTTTTATTAGTTCCAAGCAGAGCTGAACAAAATTAGGAATTTCTCTCCTATGGGAAATTCACACATTTCAACATTTGTTTTCACCCCAAATATTAAGGTCCATTTAAAAAAAACCTGAAACACTTTGCTTCAAGTTATTTCAACATTAAATTACATTTTTCTATTGTGCTGCATAGCCTCATGGGGGTTGTAACTGGGGACCCTGATGCCCCCATTCTCTCCATGGGCCAGATTCCTTGACTAGACTACATCTCCCATAATGCATCCAGAAGCATGAACTGCCCAGCATGCACCACACAGTTCTGTCAGAAGGATATCAGTGCATTGTCTTATGGGAGCTGTAGTCTTCCTGGGAGCCTGGCTCTTAGGAAGGAATTGGGTCTTGAACTACAGCTCCCATAAGGCAATATGCCCCGATAGGGAAATTCAGTTTAGTGTTTTGTTGAACTGGTATGAAACAAAACATTTCTGGTCAGTTCAAAAAAACAAAATATTCTGATTTGAGTCAAATGGACCCCAAATCAAATCTTTAATTTCAATTTTCCCCAATGGAAAATCAAAAAAAATTTCAGCAACATTTAAATTTTACTATAGAAAATTTTGATTTTTGCAGAAGCTGCATTTTCCATCAGAAAATCATTCCAGTAGAAAATTCCAAGACCAGCTCTAGTGCAGTGTGTGTGTGTGTGTGTGTCGGGGGGGGGGGGGGGGGGAAGGACTTTGAGCTGTGAGGGAGATGTGTTGGGTGAAAATATAACATAGGTCCTTTGACATATTCCTTTCCTTTTGTCCATACCTGTCTCTTTTCTGCCTCTGCTCCTTGGCCTTGCCCTGGGAACAGATGGAGTCAGAAAGCAGATTTGTGCATCTCCTCCACTCATTTTCTGTTCTTTTTCAATTTCTCTAACCTTTTTTATTATATTGACTAAGTGTGTATATGGGAAGAATGATGTAGTGATGGGAATGATAGTATGTGTGTTAGTGTTTTATTAATATCACCAGACTCAAAAACCGGAACCCTGCAGGCTTTGCTTGCTGTTTGTTCAGACTTATGGCAATTTAGTGTGCAGTGATAAAAGGCAGCAAGAAAAGAAGACTGAGATGATACAAGACCTCTTTCTGTAGTCCCTTCCTTTAGAAGAGTAATAGGGCAAATATTATTTTGGCTTTGACTGTTGCCATACGGTGGCATGGGAAAGCACATTTTCCCTACATGTAATCTTTGTGGATGACCACAAAAGGAAAATGATTAGCATTAGCTTCTTTTCAGAAACGATTACAACCACTGAAGATCTGAGGGATTTTTCCCCCCTGTACAGTGTTTGCTTTTACCTTTCCTGTCCTCATACTCTAGGTAACAAAAGATGCTACATGAAACTACTTTGAGCATGTTTCCAGCTTTTAACACTGAGACCAATTTAATTAAGCATGGTGGATTGTGAAGTGACTTTGTGGATTGCCTAACGTGTGCTACAAGGCTATAGCTGTCCTCAAATAACCAAGTGTTCTTCAATACACTATTGTTCTTTTCACTTTGACAGTGGTGAGTGGAACTTCCCATGGAGCTGCTAACAATCCAAGACTGCTAAATAAAAATACCTCGATGAACACTGCAGATGACCCAGCCAGTGAGGGGAAGTACTGTGTACTGGGTTATTAGATTCTCCTGTATGAAAGTATTGTGCTAGTTAAATAGGGTCTGTGGGGAAAGCAAGCAGGAAAGCAACACAATAGCTCTAGATTAGTGACCTACGAACAAAACCTGGGGCAATTACAGAACAATGGCCTATTTCCAGGCTCCAGCCTGAAGATACGCAGCTGTTGTGTGACACAGGGAGCCTAGACGGCAAAGGGACACTAAATGGTTAAAAGGCCCTCTTACAAGAGAAGGAGGGGTAAATTGTCAGAGGCTGTCCTGGAGTCAGAAGAAGTTGGGCCAGCCGCAGCCCCATAGAATGGGAGCCTTAGGGAGAGGCTGGTGTGTGTATACACTGGTTGGTTGGTTTTTTTCGGAAGTGTTTTTGTTCTAATAAATAATGCTTGCTTTCAGAAGGCTGTCTGGTCACTGTATTAACCACTGGCCACTGCATCCGGTGGAGCTTAAGTCATGCCTGCCAAGATATTCACAGCTGATTGCAGAGGACTTTAGCCCAATGCCGGGTCTGAGAGTGGGAGCATCACGTGATTCCACCCCAAGAGAGAGGTGACGGCTTGAGGCCTGAGACCTGAGACCTGAGCGGTTTCACTCAGAGACCAGGGGAGCGAGAGCTGCAGTTGATGTGGCCGTGGTTAGTGTAATTTCAATGTATATGCCTTTGCTTAAAATTCTGGCTCATACCCATTCTGGGTATTATTTTAGAATCCACAATTATGTGTATATATTTTTATATAATGTTTGTTATATGACATGGTATTGTGGCTATATATATGTAAATGCACTAGTACAAATTTATCTGAAAACCTACTGTATTCTGAAAATCTGTGAATACATTCAGTTATTTTCATCTAACTTAGATGTGCAGCTGGTCTAGGTCCCGGTTTAGAGGGATCCTGGAATGTTGACTTGGGTATTCTGCATTCAGTTACATTTCCTAACATTCAGTGTATTGCTCTTCCTTATCTGTATGATAATAGCACATAGGAGCACCAATCAAGGATCAGCTGGGTGCTGTGCAGACATGGAGCGAAAAGAGCTCACAATCCAGGTTCTGACAAGAGGCAATGGGTGGATAAGACAAAAAAGAAGACGTGGGAAATAGAGGTAGGATAAAGGAACAGTGAAAATTAGCATGCAGTAAGGTTTCGGCTCACCACCTCATTATTCTGATTTCTCACATCAAAACAGAATTAGTTGAAATTGTCCCTTTTTTTTTTTTTTTTTTTAGTTTTTGACATTTTTCATCAAAAATTTGACATGAACGCTTCACTAAACTTGTAATGAAAAAAGCGTCCCACTTTTCAACCTATTCTAGACCTCATCAACATTTGCCGAATTTTGATGGAAATTTCATTGGAACGTCCAATTTCAGACATAAAAAATAGGACTTTTTGGGTAACAATTACAGCAGTTTCCCTCCACTCAACTGCCATTTTGTAACTAACTCAACTTCATGCTAGAGAGTGGACCTCAGATGTGTGCCCAGATATTGCCTTTTCCTTGTAATACAGCAGAACCTCACTAATTCACACTGAGTAGTTCTTGTGAATTACTGGGTTTGGCTAAGACAAGTAAGGGTTGAGTTCTACCTTCTCTGGTATTCAGATCCCTCCTGCTGGGTTAGTGGCATGGCTCTGCTCTGCAAATGTGGGGAAGCATTTGTGGAGACTTTGCAAGAGGCATGTGTCATAACTATAAAGGGAAGGGTAACAGCTCTCCTGTGTACAGTACTAAAATCCCTCCTGGTCAGAGACTCCAAAATCCTTTTACCTGTAAAGGGTTAAGAAGCTCGGGTAACCTGGCTGACACCTGACCCAGAGGACCAATAAGGGGACAAGATACTTTCAAATCTTGGGGGGGGAAAGGCTTTTGTGTGTGCTCTTTGTTTTAAGGGGTTGTTCGCTCTTGGGACTGAGAGGGACCAGACATCAATCCAGGTTCTCCCCATCTTTCTAAACAAGTCTCTCTTATTTCAAAATTGTAAGTAAAAGCCAGGCAAGGCGTCTTAGATTTACTTTGTTTTTCTCAACTTGTAAATGTACCTTTTACTAGAGTGCTTATCTTTGTTTGCTATACTTTGAACCTAAGACAGAGGGGGTTCCTCTAAGCTCTTTAAGTTTGATTACCCTGTAAAGTTATTTTCCATACTGATTTTACAGAGATGATTTTTACCTTTTTCTTTAATTAAAAGCCTTCTTTTTAAGAACCTGATTGATTTCTCCTTGTTTTAAGATCCAAAAGGGGTTTGGATCTGTATTCACCAGGAGTTGGTGAAAGGAAGGAGGGGGGAAGGGTCAATTTCTCCTTATTTAAGATCCAAGGAGTTTGGATCTGTATTCACCAGGGAATTGGTGAAGGTCTCTCAAGGCTACCCAGGAAAGGGAATTAGCTTTGGGATGGTGGCAGCGGACCAGAACTAAGCTGGTAGTTAAGCTTAGAAGTCTTCATGCAGGCCCCTACATTTGTACCCTAAAGTTCAAAGTAGGGATACAGCCTTGACAGCATGCAACCCTGCTTTATGAGGAACCCATCTCTGCAGGAGTCCTTGGGTTGTCTCATGGTGGGAGTTGAGGACAGAACACAGTAAATGATGGACCATGGTTTATTCCCCATTTATTCTATTCAAATAATTACATCCCACTTGGCTATACAAATCATACAGTATTTGATGCTTATCAGCTATATAATAAAATAACAGGAGTACTTGTGGCACCTTAGAGACTAACAAATTTATTAGAGCATAAGCTTTCGTGGGCTACAACCCACTTCTTCGGATGCATATGCATAGAGCTTATGCTCTAATAAATTTGTTAGTCTCTAAGGTGCCACAAGTACTCCTGTTATTTTTGCGGATACAGACTAACACGGCTGCTACTCTGAAACCAGCTATATAATAGATTCTGTCTATTATCATGTATTTCTCATACTGACTGCTTCAGAGCTAGCCAGGAACACAAGAAAACCACCATGTGCCAAAATGTCTCAAGTTCTTTGCTTCTGGCCCTGGATTAAAAGAGGAAAGGCACAGGGATGCAACAAGAAAACATTTTTGTTTAAAGCAAATCAACTTTGCAGAAGCTCCGAAATGTTCCCTTTGGTTTCGGCACATGTTTTAAGCCAAAATTCAAGCCAGGTTTTATTATATCTACACCAATTTGCTCATCCCGCATTAGGAATGTAACGATGTGTTAAAAATTCTATCAACAAAAATAATTTATAAACCCATTATTCTTTATTGAATGGTGAACTATATATGAATACACTCACTGGGGCCTGGATTCAAAGCCCATTGAAGTCAGTGAAAGAGGCCCATTGGTTGCAGTGGACTTTGAATAAGGTCTAGTTTTGGTTCCCCCACTACAGAAAGGATGGGGACAGATTGGAGAGAGTCCAGCAGAGGGCAACGAAAATGATTAGGGGGCTGGGGCACATGACTTGTGAGGAGAAGCTGAGGGAACTGGGCTTATTTAGTCTGCAGAAGAGAAGAGTGAGGGGGGGATTTGATAGCAGCCTTCCACTACCTGAAGGGGGGTTCCAAAGAGGATGGAGCTCGGCTGTTCTCAGTGGTGGCAGAGGAAAGAACAAGGAGCAATGGTCTCAAGTTGCAGTGGGGGAGGTCTAGGTTGGATATTAGGAAACACTATTTCACTAGGAGGGTGGTGAAGCACTGGAATGGGTTACCTAGGGAGGTGGTGGAATCTCCATCTTTAGAGGTTTTTAAGACCCAGTTTGATAAAGCCCTGGCTGGGATGATTTAGTTGGTGTTGGTCCTGCTTTGAGCAGGGGATTGGACTAGATGATCTCCTGAGGTCTCTCCCAACCCTAATATTCTATGATATTCTATATGTTAGTAAAATATAATATTGTATGTACAGTATATATATTGAAGACATTGCCTGAGGTGTGTGTAAGTTTTTATTTTAAAGGAGAAAATACATACATATAGTCACTAGCTAGGCTTTTTGTGTTGAGATGAAGAGCTAGAAAATGGCGCTACATAACATTTCCATATTCGCCGGCTAGGACCTCCCATCCTATACAATGAAACTTCACAGTATTTTGCCCTAAAACCATATGGTTCCCTGGAAAGATAATACTTTCATAATCAATCCCTTGAGAGCTCCTGGAACTACCATGCAATTCATGTTCGTTATAATGCAGCATTGTTTCATAAGGAGAGGAGACTTCTTATTAAAACATTAAGTCAAATTCCACCTGGTGTGAGCAAGGACAACTCCATTGATTTGTTGCTTCATTGACTCCATTGATATGGTCTTGGCTTCTACGATAAAGGCACAGTATAAAAAGGTGGCCGGACAGAGGAAAAATACCCTGTCCATTTAAGTGCCCATTCATCCAGGTTCTCATTTATTTACACTCTCCTCTTCCCACCAGCCACATTCGTTAAATGTTACTTCAAGACTGAGTTGTGATGGTTTAAAGGCTGGATTGAGGCCTGTAAGTACATTCATGCTGTGCTTCTTTTTATTCTGATACGAATCTGAGTCTAATATGCCGTCGACATTTCTCTTTCTTCATGTGCAGTAACTCTTAACCTCTGGAAGACGCTAAAATTAACAATTGAGAGAAGGCTTAGAACAAATAAGAAGCCTAAAGCACAAGCATTTACAACCCAATCTTGTTTCTCCTCCGTATGGGATTGCTATTATTACTGTTTAAGAGTGTCTTGGCTGGATGATATTTTGTCTCCAGTTAATTTAAAATGTCTCTTACATCTCATTGAGTTTAGCTCCCTGTCTTAGATGCTAGTATCCATAGAAACAGGATCCAATGGTTCCTACTCATGCATGATCATCATAAATCTCGAGTCTAGTGCCATACAAATACCAGCTGAGCACTACAGACACAGCCACCCGGGGTGTTGTGGAAATGAAATGGCTACTTACAGACCGGATATATCAAAGCAGCTCTCCCTCCTCTTTAAGGGTATTGTAGAAGGAAACGCTGAGTGATGCACATGATAATATGATTTTGACCCTTACATGAATTGAAAGTAATCTGACTCCATTATAAAGCACACTGTCCCTGTCCACCTTTCATTAAACTGGAATTTGAAATCCGGAATGTTTGGTTTATTTTCATAGTCATAACTTCTAAGCAAATCAATGACATTAGTGCATGTGGCCTTCTTCATGGTAATGGGGCTTGGCAGATCACTTCCTGAATGGCATACTGGATGTAACAGATTTGTGAGCTAGCTGACCAACTATCATGTGTTCAGAACAAACCTGGCTAGAATTGGGGATCTGTGTATTTCTTGATATTCTCCTATGGGCTAGACACTTGGCCCCACTAATTCTGTTTTGTGCACAAAGCTGCTATCAAAATGGGCTTAATAGGCTACCTGGGGATTCCCATCCAGGATGCTAGAACAGCTCCTTAAGGGACACCAACTTCATTGGTAAAGTATAATTTGAATTTACGCTATTATGAATTCAAAAATTGAGATTAAATTGAGGATTCTGGGACTTTTGTGGAAGGTGAAACACTAACAAATAATTGCCTTGGACAATTATTCTGCTAATACATGCCTATGACATAACCATTTGATAAGATGTAACTTGCTATATTCAATTGCAATAGATTATGTTACCAGAAAATAAATCATGACACAGCAATTAGTCTTGTTTCTAGAATGGAATGCAGTTTGCGGCATATTAAAATTCCGACAGGCTCCATCTGTTTAAACTATGTTTCTTTATAATCTAATTACACAAGGTATCCATGCCTGAGTCATTAACAGCATTATGAATAATGATATTCATTAGCACTGGCCTACATGTGCTGTTTGTTTTTCTTGTTTTCCCTGAGATAGATCAGTTACTGGCAAAGATTTCTATTTTGACAATCTCCATCTGGGTTGTTCTGATATCATTTTGTTCTGTGTGAGGGATATTCATTCCGGTTTCAATTAGCGCTAGTAAAGAATGCTTACATCTTGTTTCGAGGGCTTTGTGAGTGGATTTGCAGTCACATAGCGACAGCGGAGTTGCATTTTTGCAACCTCATGTCAGGCTCAGTGGGTTTCTTTTAGGAGCGCCTCAGGCACCATTGCTGTGCATCTCCGTTCTGAATTGGGCAAATTATTTGTAAAAAGGCAACCGATAGTATCCGAAAGTACCCAACATCCAAATCTTCCTGTAGCCTTTAGATAGCAAGGTTTACAATAAAGTAGGTAGGAAAATCAGTTGCTTTGAGAAAATATTTACATAGTTCATGACTGACGCTGCCCCAGAGTCCATTCAACTTGTGCAGCTGATATTTTCTCTATAGCTGTTTCATTAAGTAAGGTAAATGGGATCAGACAAGACCTCCAGGACTCTGAGTTCCCAATAGCAATTTGGCTCCTTGATTAAAAGTCTGTAAGGGGCTTCTAATCACTAAAATCCAATCATGATATTAGAGGGGGAGGGGGGGATAGCTCAGTGGTTTGAGCATTGGCCTGCTAAACCCAGGGTTGTGAGATTTAGTTGGGGATTGGTCCTGCTTTGAGCAGAGGGTTGGATTGGATGACCTCCTGAGGTCCCTTCCAACCCTGATATTCTATGATTCTATGAAATATTCAGCACTCTGTGTACAACTACCCTTATCCAAGACAACACAGTTCCTGCTAGATGCAATACAACTAATAGTTGCTCACTGATAATTGAAAAGGAAGTTGCTTTTCATTCCTTGTTGCCCATTTATGAGAAGCATACAAGGAAGCAGCAAATAATTTATGCTTCTAGCGCTAAGACGCCTCTGGACGATATTTCCCCTTCACGTATCAGGCCCATCTAATCAGTTGAGTCCCTGACTGTCCCGTTGACAGCAGTCCATGGAACGGGATCCATTTGGCTATTGTTCAGCTTCTCTTTGAAGAAGTCAGCACAATCCAGTGTGGGGAAAGAAGAGAGTGCTGGAGGAACAGGGAGGGTTTTAGGAGGCTGGTAAGGCAGATGTGGGATTCAATTAGGATACAGAAAGGTGGCAGAACTAGAGGTGCAGAGAATGCATTTGTATTGGAGGAACACATTTGTAGTGGAGGAGGTGTGCATGGCCAGAGCTTTCCTCCAGTCGTGTTCGGCTGCTTGGGAGCAGGAGCAGATGAAGCAGATGCTGGGGAGGGTTAGGGACTTGTGGGACTTTATGGTGTGAGAGAGGTGCAAAGAAGTAAGGGTGGTGGGGAGATGGTACTGGAGATTAGGTGAAGTTTGCCTATGGTGAAGAGAATGGGGAGAAACAGCTGAGAGAGGCAGACATGTCATGGACATTGATAGCGTTGAAGATCATGAACATGCCAGTTGGAAATACAAGTTGGTGGGTGAAACTGAAGGAAATGAGCTGGTGATGGCTAGAGAGAGGGGACTCAGGATGATAGTAGGAGGGCATCCTGGTCAACAGGTGTGTAGGGGAGGAGATTCTCTGCACCCTGTGTGCCCTGGAAAGCCCAACAGACTGGAGGGCTTAGAACTCACAGAAGAGACTGCTCAGATTATTTGTACCTTGTGTATATTGTAGATTAATCAGCAATAGCATTTATTACCTCCCATGCTCGTTAATGCTCGGGGACAGGTAACAAGGCCCCAAAGGTGCCCTGAGGGCTGAGAGGAGTGATACAATGGGCTGAAAGGCAGGACTCAGATACCACAGTGATGGTCAGCAGTGTAACATTCAGAGAGAGACTGTAACGTGCTGTGCTTTTGCTAACATAGCCCTCTCCACTTCTGGAAAATCTTAAACCTGGGAATTTTCTGAAGGATTGAGGGCTGACTAAACTGGGCCTGCATTGTTCATTTGCTCTGTCATTATGCAACATCTGTTCCATACAATATCTGTTTCTTGGGCAAATTTGGCTTTGGCAGTTATTGCTTGAGATAGCAAATATTGATTTGAGGAGAAAAGCAGGTAACTGAGCTTTCTAGCAATCTTGCCCAGCACTGACAGCTATGACTTGAACCCAGAACCTCTCAATTCATTTGAGTTCAAACATCTTGCCTCAAGAGACAGTTGTGCTATATTAACCTGATGAGTTCATCGTGTTCGGAACTCTTTCCCAGAAGATTTCAAGCCTAGATGCTTTGGGAACCAATGGAGATAACACACTAAATAAATAAATGCATCTGACGAAGTGGGTATTCACCCACGAAAGCTTGTGCTCCAATACATCTGTTAGTCTATAAGGTGCCACAGGACAATTTGTTGCTTTTTACAGATCCAGACTAACACGGCTACCCCTCTGATACTTGACAATAAATATGGTTGCTCTAAGCTGATGAGGGATCCATTGAAAACAAATTCAATAGAAGCTATCAAGACTAAATGAATCTTTTATTACAAATATAAATCGTCTGCTCCTTTATTAAGTCCCGCAGAGATTTATTAAATTTTGTGGGGTTCGAAAGACACAACTGAATTTTAATAAAAAAAGACAGAGTGAATTTAATCTCGTTTTCATAAGGCTGCAGCAGGTTGATGAGATCTTTTTGGAGATGGTGAATATTTCAAAATATTACAGAAAACTAATATTTGTGGAAAAAATATTTAATTCAAAGATGTGTAGTTCAACATTTACCAATAAAAAATCACACTCGGCAGTTTCAAATATCTTGGACATCAGGGTTTTCAGTTTAAAAACTCTGTTTTCAGCATTATTGTTTAATTCAAACACCAGACGGATTTAAATGACCTGAATGAACATATATAAACAAGGTCAAATTATGATTTTTACCACTACAGTGTAAATCTGACCCTATTTTGATGATTTCTATATTACAAAATCCCACATTTTATGAGGGGGAGGAATACAATCAGATTATAGATGTGTACAATTATGGACTGTCTCATAGCTAAAAAATGTGGTGGTGCCTGTAGAGCATTTTGAAATAAAGACAAAAGATGACCAGTTAAACATCACAGTCCATGAAAAGCATATCAAAATGAGTCACACAAAATCAAAGAAGAAAAGAAACATTAGATGGAGAATTCACACGGGGTCTGAGCTAGTGCCCAGTGATGTCGGTGGAAGGATTCCTGTTGACTTCAGTGGAGGCTAGTTCAAGTTCTTAAAGTCTTTATTTTAAATGATTAAATGTGCCAGGCAGGTACTGTCATCTTATATGCAGCAAAAAAAATCTTTATTATTATTATTGTGCTAATGCATTCATAAGATTGTATTTACTAGTAATATTGTGGTAGAGCATAAAGTCAGGGCTCTATTGTACTCGACGCTCTACACACATATCAAAGAGACATTCCCTGCCCCAGAGAGTTTATAACCTAAGTGTAAAGCTATAAATACCAGGTTTGCACAAGGAGCCAAGACCATCACAATGAAACAATGAGACAGAACTCATCAACACGGTATGTAGTATTCCTAGTGCCCCTAGCCATGATTGAGGCTTTTTGTAGGCATCATATCAGAGGAGAGTTTTAAGGAGGGATTTGAAGGGAAACAATGTAGTGGCTTTATGGATGTTTCTGCGAAGTTCTTCCCGTGCAAGTGCCAGCATGGGAGAAAATGTGAAAGTGCTTATTGGAAAATCTTTTAAATGAGCATTGAAGGCAGGCATCACTGACAGAGCAGAGGTCAAGATCCTGATAGCATATGAGTGAGACTTTGTGATGGGCCTTAAAAGAGAAGACAAAATAATAGGTGTTTGTTGTGGTGGAGAAGGAGTTAGCAGAAAGCATGGGGTGGATGTGGTCAAAATTACAAGCCAGAATTTTTTTTTCTTTGTGGCATCATTTGGAATGGAGATAAGTGGGGCAAGATGGGAGTTGTAAAAGCCAGAAAGGAGGGAGTTGCTGTGGCTGTGATGTGAGGTGAGGAGGAACGTCATGAGAGTTTTTGCTGGATGGATGGACAGGAAAGTTTGGATCTGAGAGATGTCGTGAGGAAGAAATTTAGTCATTCTACGAGCATCCTTTACTGGTGTAAGATAAGAACATAAGATCTCATGTGCTCCCATATTTGCTCCTCCTTCACCTGGAGAACTCCCTCTCGAAACTCCCTGTTAGCGGCCCCTGTTCACAAAGCATAAGATCGCATACGATCTCATGTTACATTGGACAAATACTATAATAAAGTAGCTGGGCATTTGAAACTCTCTTGGGGCACTAGACCTGAATCAAAAAGTACAATGAAAAGAAGAAAACAAAGCTGTAAGTGACAAGATTAGAAAAAATATTCCGAACTGTCTCATAATGTTGAGGGTACATATTGAGCCGACTGGTCTGGATCATACCATGGAAGTTGAATGGATGGCTGTGGGACCGCCGGAACAGGAAGTGATTAAAAAAGATGATGAAGTAGTTGGAAAGTTAAATTACGTTTTTGCATTACTCTTCAATTTCAGAAGACAATGGAGAATTTCCTAATCCAAGGACACTTTTTATGTGAGTTTAAAATATGGCCTTGACAGAGATTGAAGTCTTTAAAGAGGAAGTATGAAAAGACATTCAAGTGCAGTAAATCTCCAAGAGTGAAAGTTTGGAGGGTTCTGAAGGAAATGAATTGTGAAATACTGGAGACACTGAAGAGGAAATACAATATCTCTTTGCTCTGGTAATTTATAGGACACAGGTGGGACTAGAATGCATGCTTTTTGTTTTGTTTTGTTTTGTTTTGTTTTGTTTTGTTTTAGAGAGAGGTCATGTACAATAAGCTATGTATATTATAGTATTATCGCTGCATGCAAAACTGGAGATGTTTTCTTCTTGTCAAGCGCAGAGAAGTTTTACATATGCTTGCTGTTTAAATATTAAAGAAAAGAAGCATCTGTCCCTGAAAATTTTGAAAGTTGCTAATGTGATGTCATTTATAAAAAACAAACAAACAAAACCAAACATTGAAGAACACAAGGTCCAAAGAGTGGGTAACCTCCCTGCTGGGCCAAGGAAATGGGAACAGATTTTCAAAACATGGCCTGTCTTGGGTGTGCACCAATTTGGATGTGAAATTTGGGCAGCCTGTGCATGCAAATGATAGAATACACACAGGCAAAGCATATCCCTTCGTACAAATGAAGATCAAATGGGGTTTTTGCCTGTAAATGTTATCATATGTGCATATACATCCACGGTATTGATCCTACAAATCCTTATACACATAACTATTTCTCATGAGTAGCCTCTTTGAACCCAGTCCTTGTCTTTGAATAGACATAGTAATCTAGGGTTAACTAGGCATAACTTCTATTGTACTTCTCTAACTTATTAGAGAATCCTCTGCAAAGTTAATAGAATAGTAATAATCCTGAGCAATAAAGGTAACCCAATGGGCATATAATACACTTGGACTTTTGATAAGCTCCCACATAAAAGACTATTCAAGAAAAGAAATAAGTAGAGGAGAAAGGGGAACGTTATGACATAGATTAAAAACTTAATAAGTGATAAGAAAAAAGGTGTCCTAATGAATAGCTGCTTCTTATTGTCGGGAGAGGTTAACAATGGAAATAGCAGGAGAACCAACAATTATTTCCATCGTGTTGAAGGATTTGGAGCAGGCATGGCACAGTGAGTAGATGAAATCGGCTGGTGACAGTATGCTGTTCCACTTAGTAATTGTGGTCACACTGTATATTAAGTGTACATTTATAAATAGTTTATAAATGTTTAAGTGATTAATAGATGTCATAACTGCATGCGACATCCATCAGTAGTATGTGTCATTATAGAATGCCTGCATCTGTAACTTTCCTTTCACTCCATGCAGCTGAAGAAGTGAGGTTTTTTTACCCACGAAAGCTTATGCCCAAATAAATCTGTTAGTCTTTTAAGGTGCCACCGGACTCCTAGTATGTGTTGTGGAACATTATAAATGCTTCAGCAGAAGGTTTCAGAGATGGTTCTGAGTCTGACGTGATGTCCCAGGAGGTGTGCTTGCCGAGAGCCTGCAGCTGAGATGTGATCGAAATGTTGCTGAGACTCGTCCGCCCCTCTGACCACTACCCCATGCTGTTCAGTAATGAGACCACCAGGGATGACCCTGAGCAGTGACTACAGGACTCTGGGAGTGAGGGTGAAGGGGTCGGGGGTACCGCTTGTGTTCTCATTCATCCTTCCAGTTGAGAGGAAGGGCCCAGGGGGGAACACACACACCGGGAAATGAATGGATGGGTGCACAGATGGTGTTTGTGGTGGGTTGGACCCCTTGGGAAGCCACCTGATGTGCTGAGATACCACTGAGTCAACCTGTTCTGCCAGCATGGGCCCCCTTTAACCTGTCTGGCTGAGACAGGCTCTTAAAACCTCCTCCAACACCCCCACAGGCAGGGCCACACCCAGCTGCAGATCAGCTCTGGGAAGACTCATTCTAAGGCACTTGCTCCAGCACTCAGATGTCCCCCTCCCTTGGAGTGCAGAGCCAAAGTTATATTATGAAATTCGCCCCCTCCCTCAATGTGGAGAGAGGTGTTCACACTTCTTAAACCTCTCCCCCCCCACCCAGTTAGAAATTACAGAAACTGGGTTTAATAATAAACAAAACAAATGTTAACTATAAAAGGCAGAGTTTAAGTGGTAAAAGGCGTAACAAACAGAACAAGGCAGATTACTAATCAAATGAAATCAAACACGCAAACTAAGCTAGTTGCACTAAAGAAATTGGTTACAAATAGCATTTCTCACCCTCGATATTGTTGCAGGCAGTTTGCAAAGTTTCTGTGGTTTAGAGTTCCAGTTATATTCCTTTTCAGACTGGACTCCCCCCTTGCCTTCCCTTTCGCAGTCTTTCTTCTCGGGCAGACAGGCCATGGAGAGGAGGAGCCCCATTTGCCTTCCTCCCCACCCTTAAATAGGATTTACATAAGGCGGGAATCCTTTGTTTCCCAAACTTGACCCCTCCCTACCCTTCCAGTGGAAAGTTACAAGAAGTCTCAGGTAATGATTTAGTATCAGGTGACAAGACCACCTGACCCTGTAGTATCACAGAATCCATGAGTCAGTGCCAGTATGGAGCGTCCACAGGAAGGCCAAGCTTTTCACAGGCCATTGTCCTCGCTGAGGGGCCATCCACCCTGTCTGGTTTTTCATTTTTGTACCTGAAGTGTTAGCAGTGGGCGTCACCCAAACTAGCACAGTTGAAATACAGCTACAGAGTCACTATTCCTAACTTCAGCTACAGAAATGATACAGGCACACAAATTGGATAATCGCATTCAGTAAATCACAACCTTTCCAATGATATCTCACATGAGCCTTCTTGCATAAAGTATAGCTCAGTTATGTCATATTCATATCATAAGCATATGTTCATAAAGAATATGGAATGACACGTCACAGTGTTGATAGGAGGGCTTCGGGTTCCTTGACTATGGGATGCTGTTCTGTGAAGGAGGACTGCTGGGAAGAGATGGGAGTACATATGACCAAGAAGGGGAAGATCATCATTGGACTCTGAGTTGCAGCCTAGTGAGGAGGGCTTTAAACTAGGTAAGAAAGGGGACAGGTGACAAAAGACCACAGGTAGGTATAAAAAAAAGACACCTTAATAGAGGGTTAGATGTTGGTGGGAGGACATGAAAAATTACAATAGGATCATAGGAGTAACTACTCCTGGGGGAATTCGGTGCCTAAAAAGTCTGCACCAAAGAATTCAAAATTCTGCATATTTTATTTGTTACAATTACACAATATAATAATGCCAGTTTCAATTATTTTGGGAATTTATTTCAAGACACCGGTCAGCAAGTATGTCTGTAACGATATGGACAACAACAAAAAAAGATTCAGGAAATGTTTTGTGACAAATAGACTCCTTATAAGGTATATTAATACAGAACTTTGAGTAATAATTCATTTAAACTACAAGACAGAACCGTATTTCCTGCACCCCTCAGAAGCAGTGCAAAGGCTTGGGGAAGTCAGGGGTAACGGAGGAGCTGAGGGAGAGGAAAGTAATTGCTGGGAAGGAACCTGGGAGTGAAACTGGAAGGTTGCTGGGTGTGCATGGGAGAAGTATGTAACAGGGTTGTTGTTTTTTGGTGGGGAGGGACTCTTAGGGAGTTGGAGAGCCTCACCCATGCAGACCCTGGCTGACACCAGCCTCTCCCATTCAGTCAGGTGCATCTGCCCCTGTCCCTGTGTGTCCCTGCACCCCTCCCCCATCCCCATGTGGCCCTGCACCACCACTCAGCCAGCCCCTTCCCCATCCCCATGTGGCCCTGCACCACCACTCAGCCAGCCCCACCCCCATCCCCATGTGGCCCTGCACCCCCCTGCCCCTGGTGTCCCTGTACCCCCACTTCCATGCAGCCCCTGCCCCAGTCTCCCCCCCCCCCACTAGGCCTTCTGAACCCCCATTTATGTGACCCCCTAGCAGCACCGTGTGCCCCACTCTGTCCCTCTCCCACATATCCCATGACCTCCCACCTGACCCTGCAGGCAGGAAGCTGTGAGGACAGCAGCCTCTCCTTCTCCCTATCCGCTGCTACCTACTTTGGTGAGCTGGCTGTTCTGGTGCCACAGCAGCCCCTTGTGGGCAAAAGGCACAACTGCAGCATCTCTCTGGCAAAATGTATTTTCTACGGGGAAAAGAAAATCTGCAGGGGACATGAATTCTGCACATGCACTGTGGCTCAGTTTCCTCAGGAGTAGAGTTACAGAGAGGAAAACAATGGGGTTATCTGCTCAATATCTTAGATGTAATAATAATATATGGAGATATACCTATCTCATAGAACTGGAAGGGACCTTGAAAGGTCATTGAGTTCAGTCCCCTGCCTTCACTAGCAAGACCAAGTACTGATTTTGCCCCAGATCCCTAAATGGCCCCCTTAAGGAGGGAACTCACAACCCTGGGTTTAGCAGGCCAATGCTCAAACCACTGAGCTATCCCTCCCCCCCTTGAGTATAGACACAGAGACAAGGAGTATGGGGGGGAAAAACAGGAAGAACTGGAAGTATTGGTACATAAGCTAAATTATTACTTAGCTGGCATCACTGAGACTAGATGAGTTAAATATCATGACTGAAGTATTGGTATAGAGGGATACATTTTGGTTAGGTAGGACAGGCAGGGGAAAAGAGGGAGGAGGTATTGCACTGTATATCAAAAATGTATGAATTTGTTTTAAGGTCCAGAAGAAGGGGACAGGCAGAGCAGTTGAAAGTCTCTGTGACAAAATAAAAGGGGAAAGAAACCTCGGGGAGACATCATGGCAGGGGTCTACTATAGGCCACCAAATCAGAAGGTGGTGAATGAGGCATTTTTAGAACAAATAGCAGAGATACCCAAACTATAGGACCTGGTAGTAATGAGGGGCTTTCACTTCCAAGATATCTGTTGGAAAAGTAATATGGCAAAACACAAATTATCCAACAAGTTCTTGGAATGTACTGAGAGCAACTTCTTCAGAAAGTGGAGGAAATAACTTGGGGGACTGCCATTTTAGACTTGATTCTGACCAAAAGGGGGGAATTGGATGCAAATCTGAAGGTGGAAGGCAATTTGGGTGAATGTGATCATGAAGTGATAGATTTCATGATTATAAGGAAAGGAAGGAGTGAGGGCAGCCAAATAAAGAAAATGGACTTCAAGAAAGTAGACTTTAACAAACTCTGAGAACAGCTAGGTAAGGTCAACTGGGAAGAAAATATAAGGGGAGGAGTTCAGGAAAGCTGGCAGTTTCTCGAGGAGACAATGTTAAATGCACAACTGCAAACTATTGTGATGCAAAGGAAAGATAGGAAGAATAGTAAGAAGCCAAACTGGCTCCATCAGGAGCTCTTATATGACCTGAAAAACCAAAAAGGAATCCTAGAAAAAGCGGAAACATGAACATATTGCTACGGATGAGTACGAAAGAATAGCACAAGCATATAGGGACAAAATCAGAAAGTCTAAGGGCTTGTCTTCACTACCGGCGAAATCAGCACTGACGCGATTGATGCAGTGCCATAAATTTAGTAGGTCTGGTGAAGATGCGCTAAGTTGATGGGAGAGTGCTTGAGTACTCCACGTCCCTGAGAGGTGGAAGCTATGTCAATTGGAGATCTAAGCGATATCAACTTAAGTTATGTACATGGACGGCAGGACACCTGGGCCATGGTGACCCTGCCTGGACTCCACCTCTTTCCCTCCCGGCTCTGCCACTCCCTGAGGCCCTCACCGCCCACCGATGTCTGGTGAGTCTTTCCCTTCTCTCCTCCACTCCAACCCCGGCCCCGGAGGTCCCTGCTACTCACTGTGTCCCTCCCCATGCCCCGCCCCCCATGAAACTCCCCCCTCCCAACGCTCTCCATGTCCCTTCTCACCCATGCCCCCACAAGACCCCCCCTTCCTGCTGCATCCTTCCTCACCCCCCTGCCCTGCAAGACTACCTCTCCCCTCACGTCCCTTCTCACCCCCCTCTCCCTGGAAGCCAGCGGGGGCTCAGATCCAATCAGCGGCCCAGGGCTCGGGCAGCCCAGGCAGGTGCTCGGGCCGGTGCTCCAGCCAGCCTGGGATCAGAGTGGCAGCCAGGGCTCCTCTGGCTGCAGTGGTGGTGGCGGCGTTGGGGCTCTGGTGAGTGCATGGGGGTGGAAGGGGCGGGGGATGGGAGGGGAGGGCCTCATGTGTAAGGGGCTGGGTGGGGGCTAGCATCCCCGAAGGGGGGGGTTCACCCGCCACCCATGGTTACATAATTTAACTAGCATAATTTAGATTGACTTACCTCGTTAGTTAAGACCAGGCCTCTGGCACAAAGTGAATTACACCCAGTAGGAGACAGAAAAGGAAATAAGAAGACATTCATTAAGTATGTTAGGAGCAAGAGAAAGATGAAGGAAAGTTTAGGTCCACTGCTTAGTGGGGAAGGAGAGCTAATAATGGATGACATCAAAAAGATTGAGGCGCTTAATGCCTATTTTGCTTCAGTCTTCATTTAAAAGGCTAATTTTGTGACCAAATATTTAACACGATTAATATTAACAAGGGGAAAGGAGAGAGTTGGTGGGAGAGTGTTGATTTCTCCTGCAATGGTCCTTAAAGAAGGGTTTTGGGGTTGGGTAGACAGACACATCTGGAGTTTTGTTTTCCTTTTGTGAGAAGGTAAAAGAGGGGGGAGAGGACTGTGACATTCTATACTTTGGGGGAGCATCCTGTAACCCCCATATTCCTCATTTTTTATATAATTGTGATCTTACATATAAAGCAGGTCGCGTGAGGTATCAGGGGAAAGGTTATGATCTGCTGAAAGTCATTTCTCTATCCATATATGTATATCATTAATGCTTATGAAATTATGAGAATTGTTTTGTATGGTTGTCACTAAAATATGCTGTAAGTTGGAGAATCAACCAGATATTAGCTCCCCAGAGGCAACAGCAAGGAAAGTAACCAACACCCGGGCAGGGTGTCAAACA
Organism: Emys orbicularis; assembly: GCF_028017835.1. Classification (NCBI taxonomy): domain Eukaryota; kingdom Metazoa; phylum Chordata; order Testudines; family Emydidae; genus Emys; species Emys orbicularis. Next base: position 4,775,124 of record NC_088686.1, on the reverse strand, counting down.
ACCCATCAACAACCATTGTCCAGCAAGGGAGCTACAATTCAATGACTTACCTGCATGAGGCCAAACCAGGGGAATTGCTCAACCTTGCCTGGGGACTCAGCAATGCCCAGCAGACATGCCTGGACTTATGCTCCCCAACCACACAGATTGAGGGTATAAAACAGAACATAGGGGCCCCATATGGGGCCTTTCTCCTTCACCCACCTACACTGCAAGCAACAAGGACACTCTGAAGACTCCAACTGAGGGGACTGGCCTAGATTTCACGGGTGAAATCTGTGTACTTTGAACTGCAATATTCAGTTGGGTGAGAAAAACTGCTTAATCTAGATGTTGCCCAGTCTAGTAGGGTTGAGAGTTTAGACTTCGTGCTTATATTTTATTTTGGTAACTAACTCTGACCTTTTGCCTATCACTTATAATCACTTGAAATCTATCTTTTGTAGTCAATACATTTGTTTTACTGTTTATCTTTACCAGTCAGTTCGTATGAAGTATGTGGCAAAACTGCTCAGGTTTACAAAGGCTGTGTACATCCACTTTCCATTGATGAAGTGAGGAACCAATTAATAAATTTGGTATATTCCTGAGGTACAGTGTTGGGAGCTGGGAGGATTTGGCTGGTGCCTTTCCCTGTGTGATGCATGAGTGGCTCTGGGAGCATTCATGCAATCTAGCTGGGTGTTGCATCTCCACATGTGGTTGTGCTGAGTGATCACAGCACCTGGAGGGGTTTGCTGCTGGTCACTAGCAAGGCACTGAGAGAGACAGCCCAGGCTGGAGAGAATTCAGGGGGCACTGCAGTCCCACAGTCCCAGGCTGCACTCCGGGAATTCTGTCTTCTCCCACAGCTCAGAGAAGAGCAGAGGAGAAGGTACCTCAGGGAGGAGGGGCTATGTCCAACTTAAGGCTGGGTGGAGGACATTTAGGGCTTATTGGGAACTTTATGTTAATAAAACCAGACCCCGAGAAGGGCTATTATTGGCTTCTGAACGCGTCTCTGAGTTTATGCAGAACCAAGAAAGGAAACTGAAGCAGGGTGCTGCAGAGTCACCCCTGACCATGAGGGTGTGTAGGTGGTGGCCAAACTTGTTATACTGGCGTTGAGATTTGGACTCACGTAAAGCATTAACAGCTGGCTAAAGTCAACATTTTCAAGCCTGGGTACCTAACGTTCCCCCAGGTGAATGGGGCCTGGTTTTCAGAGGTGCTCATTACCCAAAGTTCTATTTCTTTTAGGGTTGAAATACCCTCCCTTTTATTGTCCTCCCTTCCCAAATGCAGAATTGTGTTGTCTTGTTTGATAGCATCAGGTCAGGGCATGGTTAGTGTTTAATGGAAAGAGCAGTAGTGATTTCATAATGTGGATTTTAACTGCTAACGAGTACAAAGAAGACACCGTTACAGTATATTGCAAGTGATTCTGATCAAACATAAGTCCAAGAGGTTGCTTTTCCTCCATTGTTCTTCTGACATTTGGGATAATTGAGTTTTTTACCTGTCAATTCTCATGTTCGCCAGCCCCCCAATTTAGCCGTTATCAAGGGCTCAGTTTGACAGACTCATGTATTAGTTACATGTTTATCCTGCTGAGCTTCTTGATTAAGACCTCCTGATTAAAAGGCTCTTTTCTAATAGCTATATTAGCTATGATTTCCCTTCTTCCCCACCCCCTTTGTCAGTGCTAGCAATCAAATATACTACAAGCAGAAAGAAACAACAGCTTTTCTTCATAGGACATATAACAGCCAAGGAGAGCTGAAATAAATGTTTTCCCATTATAATAAACTTAAGGATCCAGGGCATAAACTGGCCTGAATTGACCACAGCACCTCACATCAAGGGAGAAAACCTATTAAGGTCTTTCTAGTATATAACCTGACAAAAATGATAGGCCTATGCCCAGTGCATAACTGAAAGAAAGTCACAGAGCTGGCCTCTCCATCTAGCGGAGGTATTTGAGAAAGTAGATAAAGAGTAGAACAAATGTCTTCATGAAGTGCCAGACTCACTTTGCTATGTTGAATCTGCCTTCCCTTTGCTGTACACTGCATTTCACTTCTGAGTGTGTGAGGCGGAAGTGCTGTGTGTGATAAAGGGTAGTGGCACCTCCAGGCAGCCGGACTGGACAACTAGAGACAGCAAGTGCTCTGGAGAGGGAACAATGGATTTATTCTTAACAAAGAATGTTGCCTTTTTTTTTTATATATCTGAGAAACATAAAACTGATTTTAAGCTATCTTGCTACTTAGTGCATCCGCATCAAGGAATAGATGTACAGATCCCAAGGCCAGAGGGGACCATTGTCTGACCTCCTGTGTAACACAGGCCACAAAACTTCCCCAAAATAATTCCATCAGTCTCCGCTGGAGAGCTGAGGCCAAAGGGGGAGCAAGGAGGGATTGTGAAATTGCCAGCTGGTTGAAACGAGAGAATTCCTTGGGGCAGAAGGCAACTGCTGGTGCTTTTACGGCCTGATCCAAACCAAATGGAAAACACCTTTTGAGTTCAGTGGACTTTGGATCAAGACCTTGATCCGGTACATTTAGGCAGAAGATCAGTGTTCCTTTCAATTGGCCCTCATTTTAGAACCAAATTTGCCTCTGGCCCATGCAGATATTATGGGATCTTTCTTACATGACCATGAATGATTGACATCCAAATTGTCGAATCATAACACTGAGGGTCTACACAACACAAGTTATATTAAAGAGATAATCTCTTGAGGCCTCGCACCTGGGGTGCACCCCTCAGTCCATCCTTCCACTTGCAGTACACAGTGTAATATCCTGGAGGTCCTGTGGCCGAGGCCCAGAGCTGTGGTACATCTCGCTGGGGTGGGGGTCTCTCACCTCCTCATGTGCCAGCTCCAATAACACAGCTGCCTCTGAGCTCTGTAGTCCTCCCAGGTCCTCCAGTCACCTGGCCTGTCAGGCCCACTTTTGGCCAGCTATCCTCCCTCTGCCACAGAATCCCCAGCCCCTGCCCCACACATGCACACTCCACTGATTGGCAGGTTCATCTTGGACCTTTTCGGTGGCTTATTTTTTTTCTTTTTTAGAACATGGTGTGGTGAATTGGGGCTACGTCTGTACAAGTTATGACTTCTGAGTGATATTGTGAAGCTGTACTACGCAAAACCGCTGTATCATCTGTGTCCATATGTATATGTGGGTCCACCATTGCTGACAGGACCTCTAGCAGGTACACACCGGACCAGATCCAATAGAAGGTGCTTAGGACTCAACAACGCAATTCAGGAGCAAACATCTGGGAACAATGGATAAGATGCATCCTCTGAAGAGGGGTGGGGTGCGGAGAGGGAGACAGGATGGGTAAACATGGGGCATGAGGCCTGAGTGAGTAATCATCCCAGATGCTGTATAAGGGGCTTCAGAAGGGAGAGCCCACTCCCCATGTAACAACCTGCATGAGGCAGAGGACACCTGGGCTGCCTGGACACTGATGGTCCCCAAGGCCGCCCAAGAGAGCAGGGAGCTAGCAAGGGAAAGGTGTGCAACATTTGTCGTTTTGTATGTTCTGTTCTCTCTGTACTCTTTTGTGCTTTATATGATCTCAAACCAGCAGACAAAGAAGGTGCCATCGTAATCCTCAACCGTGATGACTGTATTAACAAAACCAACTGACAACCCTCCGACGCCGCCTACTATAAAGAACTCAAGGAAGACTCCACACCACAAGTTACCCAGGAATTTAAGGATATTATCAAATCCTTCTCCAAACAGCTCCAAGAGAAACTCTACAAACTCATCTGCCACGAACCCACCGCTGGGACCTTAAACATGCTTCCTGAGATACACAAACAAAGGGAACCCAGGCAACCCCATCATATCTGGCCACAGCACTCTTACTGAAGGAATCTCGGGACTCAATGAAACCATCCTCAAACCATTCAAACAAGCAAAGAGCCAGCTTCCTTCAGGACACAACTGACTTCTTCCACAAACTCCACAACATTAACAACCTCCCTCAGAACACCATCCTCGACACCATGGATGTCACCTCCCTATATACCAACATCCCTCACAAGGACAGCATAGCATCCTGGTTCAAAATTTTACAAGACAATGGACAACCCTCAGATATCCACCCCAAATATGTTGCCAAACTCATCCATTTCATCCTCACCCATAACAATTTTACACTCAACAGCAAAGACTTTGTCCTAACCATGGGAATAACCATTGGTACTAGGCCGCCAATACCCCAACCTCTTCATGGGCCACCTGGAAGAAGAATGTTTAGACAAAAGCACCATGAAACCAATGATATATCTGAGATACATTGATGATATTTTCATCCGCTGGACAGACAACTTAAACTCCCTTGTAGATTTCCACCATAGCTTCAACAACAAAACTCTTTCCGGAACACTCCCACACTATCATCAACTTCCTGGACAAATAAATCTCTTAGTCTTTAAGGTGCCACCGTACTCCTCATTGTTTTCTGGACACCCAATCAGCTTCAACAATGGAACCCTACAGACAACTCTATACAAGAAACCCCCAATCACCAGACCTACCTTCATAGATCCAATAATCATGCCATACACACCAAGAAATCTGTTATCTACAGCTAGGCACTCGGATACCGTAGAATATGCTCCAGGGAGAAAGTTTGGGATATATACCTTAACACTCTTAAAACTGCCTTCACCAAACAAGGACATTCCACCAGAGAAGGAGATCATATCATGGAACGGGCCACCCAAATACCTTGAGAGAACCTGCTTCAACACAGAAATAAAACCCCGTCCAATTGCACACCCTTAGATGTCACTTACCACCCCACAATCCATATGGGGTATCAAACAACTAATACCCATACTCAATGAGGACCACATTGTGAAAGAAATCTTTCCTGAACCCTCTCTTTTCACCTTTGAACAACCACCCAACCTCTCTAAGCTCATCATCAGAAGCAAGCTCCCCATAGACCAGGACACACCAAATCAAAGCAGCACCAGACCCTGCCAGAACAACTGAAGCAAAACCTGCAAACATATCTGCACTGCTACAACACCACACCGGTCAAGATTCAGGGGTCCTATACATGCCTATCAAAACACGTGGTGTACTTCATCCTGTGCAATCAATTCCCCAATAGCAACTATGTGTGTGAAACCAGACAACCACTGCTCTGTCGAATGAACTCTCACAGGAAAATGATAAAAGACAAAAACAGCACATCCCCTGTGGGTGAACACTTTTCACAAAGCGATCACTCCAGATCTGACCTATCCACCCTCAGCCTCAAAGGAAACCTGCATAACACCTTCTGAAAGACAAGCCTGGCAGCTTAAATTCCTTACTCTGCTAGACACCAAAAATCATGGACTGAATTGAGACACTGGATTTATAGTTTATTTCAACAGTCTGTAACCCACTAACAACCTCTCCCCAGCAGCTTCCTACTTCTCTTTCCCCCTTATGACTGGAGTGGTGTTAAAGGGCCACTTCACTTTGAATGGTCCCTTGAAATATGTGCTAACTCCTTATGCTCAACAGCCTGTTCCACCTTGGGTTTAGCTGTCAGTAAGTGTCCCAGACCTGGAGAGGAGCTCTGTGTACGCTCAAAAGCTCATGTCTCTCACCAACAGAAGTTGGTCCAATAAAAGATACTACCTGTCACCCACCATGTCTCTCTAATGTAGAAAGGAGCATAAATGTGTGACTCTGTGAGAGAGGTGTGGCTGGCTATCGGTCTGTGCCTCACAATTGCTAAGTGTCCCTGAAAGAGTTAAACTTTAAGCAGAAACCTTGCACCTGGGGGGCGGGGAGCGCTCTGGGAAAGGGGTGTGTTTAGCACTAGGTTGCTGGACAGCTGGTTCCAACTCTCAGAGGGGTCATAAGAACATAAGAACATAAGAAAGGCTGTACTGGGTCAGACCAAAGGTCCATCTAGCCCAGTATCTGTCTACCGACAGTGGCCAATGCCAGGTGCCCCAGAGGGAGTGAACCTAACAGGCAATGATCAAGTGATCTCTCTCCTGCCATCCATCTCCATCCTCTGACGAACAGAGGCTAGGGACACCATTCTTACCCATCCTGGCTAATAGCCATTTATGGACTTAGCCACCATGAATTTATCCAGTCCCCTTTTAAACATTGTTATAGTCCTAGCCTTCACAACCTCCTCAGGTAAGGAGTTCCACAAGTTGACTGTGCGCTGCGTGAAGAAGAACTTCCTTTTATTTGTTTTAAACCTGCTGCCTATTAATTTCTTTTGGTGACCCCTAGTTCTTGTATTATGGGAATAAGTAAATAACTTTTCCTTATCCACTTTCTCAACATCACTCATGATTTTATATACCTCTATCATGTCCCCCCTTAGTCTTCTCTTTTCCAAACTGAAGAGTCCTAGCCTCTTTAATCTTTCCTCATATGGGACCCTCTCTAAACCCTTAATCATTTTAGTTGCTCTTTTCTGAACCTTTTCTAGTGCTAGAATATCTTTTTTGAGGTGAGGAGACCACATCTGTACACAGTATTCGAGATGTGGGCGAACCATGGATTTATATAAGGGCAATAATATATTCTCAGTCTTATTCTCTATCCCCTTTTTAATGATTCCTAACATCCTGTTTGCTTTTTTGACCGCCTCTGCACACTGCGTGGACATCTTTAGAGAACTATCCATGATGACGCCAAGATCTTTTTCCTGACTCGTTGTAGCTAAATTAGCCCCCATCATGTTGTATGTATAGTTGGGGTTATTTTTTCCAATGTGCATTACTTTACATTTATCCACATTAAATTTCATTTGCCATTTTGTTGCCCAATCACTTAGTTTTGTGAGATCTTTTTGAAGTTCTTCACAATCTGCTTTGGTCTTAACTATCTTGAGTAGTTTAGTATCATCTGCAAACTTTGCCACCTCACTGTTTACCCCTTTCTCCAGATCATTTATGAATAAATTGAATAGGATAGGTCCTAGGACTGACCCTTGGGGAACACCACTAGTTACCCCTCTCCATTCTGAGAATTTACCATTAATTCCTACCCTTTGTTCCCTGTCCTTTAACCAGTTCTCAATCCATGAAAGGACCTTCCCTTTTATCCCATGACAGCTTAATTTACGTAAGAGCCTTTGGTGAGGGACCTTGTCAAAGGCTTTCTGGAAATCTAAGTACACAATGTCCACCGGATCCCCCTTGTCCACATGTTTGTTGACCCCTTCAAAGAACTCTAATAGATTAGTAAGACACGATTTCCCTTTACAGAAACCATGTTGACTATTGCTCAAGAGTTTATGTTTTTCTATGTGTCTGACAATTTTGTTCTTTACTATTGTTTCAACTAATTTGCCCGGTACTGACGTTAGACTTACCGGTCTGTAATTGCCGGGATCACCCCTAGAGCCCTTTTTAAATATTGGCGTTACATTAGCTAACTTCCAGTCATTGGGTACCGAAGCCGATTTAAAGGACAGGTTACAAACCTTATTTAATAGTTCCGCAACTTCACATTTGAGTTCTTTCAGAACTCTTGGGTGAATGCCATCTGGTCCCGGTGACTTGTTAATGTTGAGTTTATCAATTAATTCCAAAACCTCCTCTAGTGATACTTCAATCTGTGACAGTTCCTCAGATTTGTCACCTACAAAAGCCAGCTCAGGTTTGGGAATCTCCCTAACATCCTCAGCCGTGAAGACTGAAGCAAAGAATCCATTTAGTTTCTCCGCAATGACTTTATCATCTTTAAGCGCTCCTTTTGTATTTTCATCGTCAAGGGGCCCCACTGGTTGTTTAGCAGGCTTCCTGCTTCTGATGTACTTAAAAAACATTTTGTTATTACCTTTGGAGTTTTTGGCTAGCCGTTCTTCAAACTCCTCTTTGGCTTTTCTTATTACACTCTTGCACTTAAGTTGGCAGTGTTTGTGCTCCTTTCTATTTGCCTCACTAGGATTTGACTTCCACTTTTTAAAGGAAGTCTTTTTATCTCTCACTGCTTCTTTTACATGGTTGTTAAGCCACGGTGGCTCTTTTTTAGTTCTTTTACTGTTTTTCTTAATTTGGGGTATACATTGAAGTTGAGCCTCTATTATGGTGTCTTTAAAAAGGGCCCACGCAACTTGCAGGGATTTCACTTTAGTCACTGAACCTTTTAACTTTTGTCTAACTAACCCCCTCATTTTTGTATAGTTCCCTCTTTTGAAATTAAAGGCCACAGTGTTGGGCAGTTGAGGTGTTCTTCCCACCACAGGGATGTTGAATGCTATTGTATTATGGTCACTATTTCCAAGCGGTCCCGCTATAGTTACCTCTTGGACCAGCTCCTGCGCTCCACTCAGGATTAAATCTAGAGTCGCCTCTCCCCTTGTGGGTTCCCGTACCAGCTGCTCCATGAAGCAGTCATTTAAAGTATCGAGAAATTTTATCTCTGCATTTCGTCCTGAAGTGAAATGTTCCCAGTCAATATGGGGATAATTGAAATCCCCCACTATTATTGGGTTCTTAATTTTGATAGCCTCTCTAATTTCCCTTAGCATTTCATCATCACTATTACTGTCCTGGTCAGGTGGTCGATAATAGATGCCTAATGTTATATTTTTACTAGAGCATGACATTTCTATCCATAGAGACTCTATGGAACCTGTGGATTCGCTTAAGATTTTTACTTCATTTGAATCTACACTTTCTTTAACATATAGTGCCACTCCTCCCCCTGCACGGCCTGTTCTGTCCTTCCGATATATTTTGTACCCCGGAATGATTGTGTCCCATTGATTGGACACAGAAGATCTGCACCCTGAGACCTTGAGTTTGGGGTAGTGGTTGGACTCTGCTCTTGCTCCAGGGGCTTGAAACATCTGGGGATCCAGAGGAGCAGAGGTTTGGATTCCCTCACAGCAGTTGAGTGGGTGGCTGGTAGGCGGCTCTCCCTGTGATCTGTGATACAGCGTTCCTCTGTTGACTGGCTGAAGCCTCAACAAGAGTGCCGTGTCCCTAGACATGGCCTTGTGCTTCATCTGGAACGCTGCCAGGTGTGGGGCTGAATTTTAGACACATCTGCATCGCTCACCTAGGGAAGCTCATCAGAGAGACTGCCTTGATAGGTAAGATGAACGTGGGTGGCTGCATGTGAGTGTGAAACTTGTGCTCCTTAGTCATGAAGGCAGTGTTGAAAAATCTACCCCTTGTGAACACTGGAAACCCATATCTTTTCTAACATGTCCTGTAGGAGATGGAATGTGATAACACATTCTATTTCTGAGTGTCAACCCTGAACACTGATGGCACGCAAGTCATGACCTCACCCAAACAGAAAAAGAATTTGAATGAACAAATATAGTTTTTGTTTTACAATCGCTCTGTAAACAACCATCATATAATGGTTCTTGGCTCTGGTAGGGCACAGGGCCGGTGTAACCACTAGGCGAACTAGGCGGCTGCCAAGGGCACCAAGGTTTGGGGGCGCCAAAAAGTGGTGCCCAAAAATTGTCTTTTACACTACAGTGGAGTCACATCTTATGCGGGGGTTAGGCTCTAAGGTCAGCGTGTAAGAGGAAAATCGCATATAGTGAAAATTACCATAAAGTACAGTACACACAGTATACAGTGTATACACTAGAACAGGGATCCTCAACTTACAGCACGCGTGCCAAAGGTGGCACGCAAGGCAATTTTTTTTAATAGCAGGCTGTGGGTCCGGGCCGCCGCTGAGCCTGCTGCCGGCCTGGGGTTCCATTCACTCAGCCGGCAGCGGGTTGAGTGGGCCGGCAGCGGGCGGAGCGGGGTCAGCGGCTGGCAGGAGTGGTTGGACGGAACCCCAGACCAGCAGCAGACTGAGCACCTCAGCCCGCTGCCGGTCTGGGGTCCTGGCCACCGGCCCCACTCAGCCCGCTGACAGTCTGGGGTTCCGGCTGCCGGCCCCTTGCCAGCCGGGGTCTCGGTCGCCGGCTCCGCTCAGCCTCCTGCCGATCTGGGGTTCCGTCCGCCGGCTCCTGCCAGCCAGGGTTCCAGCCACCGGCCCGCTCAGCCCGCTGCCGGCCCCGCTCAGCCCGCTGCCGGCTGAGTGAACGGAACCCCAGGCCGGCAGCAGACTCAGCAGTGGCCGGGACCTGCAGCCTGCCATTAAAAAAAAAAAATCGCCTTGCGTGCCACCTTTGGCACACGTGCCGTAGGTTGAGGACCCCTGTTCTAGTGTATACTGTACTTTATGGTCATTTTCACTATACGCGATTTTCCTCTTACGCGCTGACCTTAGAACCTAACCCCTGCATAAGATGTGACTCCACTGTATTCATTTTTGAAAGTTTATAATAAGTGATGCTCCAGGGGGATGAGGGGGCGCAAGGTGGAAGTTTCACCTAGGGCGCAAAATATCCTTGCACCAGCCCTGGTAGGGCATGGAAGAAATACCCAGACAGAAATTTCTGCATCTTTCCAAAATTGAATCTGTAACATTTTCATCCCACAAAATCCTGCCGAGACGCCTTTAATTCTTGTTTTTCCCACTTTGCAATTAGATAGCATTGTCACATTTTAGACATTAAAAATTATAATCCATTAATAAAACCCCATTAAATTGTCATACAATCTTTCTGCATTTCCTTTCCCATCATTGCTGATTATTACATACAAATATCCTAAGTAGAAGCTACTCCCTTTATACTCAGCCTGATCCATTCAACTGTTTTTGACATAATCCATTCATCACCATGGAAGCAATTTTGAGATCACAAATGCTGGATTGTGGCATTACTGAATAAATAAGGCAGGGAGTATGCTGATTAGAAAGAAGACATACAAAAAAATCTTTGCAATCAACAGTGATAACAATAGAAAAAGTACATGACAGCTAATGAATGAGATTTTGATTAACATTAGAGTTTGGAAACGTTGCCAGAGTTCCACAGTGGTTCTTTAAGCTAGACATGGATGAACTTTCACAATGGAGTCTCTCTCTGTCAGGCAAAACATCTGTTGACTAGAGAGAGTGTTTTATTTTGGGGGATGACTGCATTGCAAGAATGCCCTTGTAGGAGTTCCAGGATAGAGCTCCAACACCAGCTAAGGAAAAGGACCATTTGAAAACTTGGAAATTTCTTGACGCTTGTTAGGGGGCTTATTCCTTCACTCTCCCACTTCCCTGGTCCTTCTCGCATGAACAGAGAGCAACAATACCCGAAGTCCAAAGGTGCAAACAATTCGATGTTTATTGGGGTGAACTTCTAGCGAGCATGATTCCAGTTTCCTTCCTCAGTGTCCCCCTTCCCAGCTCTGACACCACAGAGCCATCCCTGTTCCCATTCCCTGTTCCCATTCCCCCCTTAGCAAAACATGATTGCAATTTCCCCACCCCCATTCCCTGTTCCCATTCCCCCCCTTACTTCCTGATTGACTGTAGACTATATAGTAAAACTTGAGTTCTGCTTAGCTATACCCTAACCAATCATTTTACCGAAATTTAACTAACCAATCCTAACATACTGTAACATGGCTATTTAACCAATTATATTCCACCACCTTAATTAGTTTACACCCAACAAAATTAATTATACAGCAGAGAGAAACAATCACAGAACCAGCCAGAGACCATGCAAATAAACATACAAACCAATACAGAAGTGAAGATTTCACAACTACATCTATACAGACATAAGGGTTTCCCAGCTGTGTCTATTGATAAGTGAGTTCTTACCAGACAGAAAACTATCAAACTAAATTTCCTTTTACATGTTCTAGGCTCTTTCCTTTCTCTGGAGGTGACAGGAATATCAGGACAGGATTGGATTCCTAACAGCCCAATAGCCCCTTGTTTCCATGGGACTGGTTTGGGATGTGAGGATGTGACCGTTCACTGCTCAGCTTATGGCTGCCTCTGCTGCTTAGACAAAGGCCTAGAACAGAGCCTCAGACTGTCACAGTGAGAAGAGGCCGTTACACAGACAGAGAGTGATTTTGATTCTTTCTTTTCTACCTCTATAACTAGCTAAGTGATAAGAATACACCTCAATTCTTAAAGTATAGGCCTTTACAGACAGGCCTGAATATCTATATCCTAACAACGCTTTCGCTAAAGGAAAAGTTTAATTCTGCCTTAGTGTCTGCAAAGGTGCTATCTGCCTTCAGAGTCCTTGACATAGGTTATTTTCAGAAGGAAACAGAAAAGATACCTGTGCTGTTGACATTATCCTATCCAGACCATTTAGCTATTGTGCAACTACAGACAGTCAAAAAATTTCAACCAGCTCTACTTATATAAGATGCATTGATTCCAAGCCTGGATTAAATTTAAACCACTAAATCAATACAATGTGGCTTTTTCAACAGTGGGAAGAATTAACCCAGAAGTTATTGTCAATAAAAATATTCTCCTTTCGGTGCTCAGCTTTTAAAAGCTCCATTTGACGGATTTCTTATGAGGCCAAAGTAAACAAAGTGTAGGCCTTCAGCTAGAATAACTCCTCCGCCCTGCAAAATAACTGCTTATTGTACCCAATATTCGTTCTATTTATCTAAGGGAATAATGAGCCTTGAACACTGGTTAGCAGCGTAACAAAGCTATCAGATTTTTATCAGGCTTGATGCAGCAGCTGCAGCTGATTTGAGCTGCTTATCATAATGTTCCCCTAATGCTTGCAATGCCTAGAGTAGGGCTAGATGCCATGAACTACATTCATTGGCTTAGCACGCTCCACCCGCAATGAAGGAAAATGAGGGTTTTTCTAAAGTATTAGTATCGAAGATAGATTTTATTTTGATGCAACTGATAACTAAGGCAAATCTTTTTACCAGAGAACTTCTAGTCCCGTATAAATGAACAAGGATAAAATCAATGGGTTTCTATAGAAATCACTCTTAAAAACCCATAGCATATAATAGAGAATGAAATCCTCTCTACAGTTTATAATTTCATAACATTCTGTATGATGATTAAAATAACCTTTGAAAAGTTTTCTCATAAATCTAACAGGACTTTTCCACTAGGGAATTGAACTATTAAGGCTCCAATTAAAAAAAGCAAAACATTTGCGTACATGCTTAAATTAAGCATTTATTTAAGATCCATCGACTTCAATGGGATTTAAGAACAAGTTTAAAGTTGCATTCTATTCTGAATAAGGATGTTTTTCTGAATCACAGACCTAATGAGGATGAAGGCTATTAGCCACTGTAATTTATCCACATATGGCTATCTTGTTGTAACAGACCACGACAGTGAATAAGAACCATTTTCTTCGTATAACAATAGTTCCTAGAAGCCCCAACTAAGATCAGGGTCCTTGCATGCTAGGCATTAGGCCTAAAGAGGCTTGTCTTGACTTCTGAGGATTATTCTAGATTTTGGTGGGACCAGATTACGAGACATTTGGTGGGAGGTTTGCCATGTGTTCGCTGAACGTTCTTGCTCCTCTCTGGAGTCTCATGGCAGATGGCGTATGATAGCTTGCAGAACGCTCTATAAAGTCAGCCTAAACTTGCTAGGCAAACTGGAGGAGTGGGATTTCTGGAGATTGCAGCTCACGGAGACAAATTAAGCACAGTTCTGTCCATAGTTTTTATCCGAGTATTAGGTTCCATTGGCGGTAATTAAATTGCGTTTCAGTTTCTGACGGTTCTCACCCCTACATGAAAACTGCAAGTTGAACTGAAACTAAATGAAAACTTTCATTTCTTTGGAACACTTCCCTGGAATATTTGTTAAAATTCCAAATGAACCACTGTTATTAGAATTGTGTCAGGGAATAACCAGGGGTATTTTTTGACCTGTTGTAATAAACAGTGAGGGCAAAGAAACCGGGTTCTAAAAACCCGGGGCGATTCTTGTGCTCTATCCTAAGGCACAGCACACGATGAGGTGCATGGAAGAGATCCAGCATTTCCCTAGGCCAATAGGACTAGCAGGCCATGCTCCCAGCACTGAATTGCCTGTCCAAACTAACATGCTGGAGCTAAACCTGCTAGATGATGTGTGGGTTGTACCTGGCCAAAGGGCACCTCTGTGAGCCAAGGAGTAATGTTCCAATGAGGTGTGACTGAATGAGCACAAAGCCTTAGTATACCAGGGGTTAAAGCAACACCTGCTATCAAGCAGTGAATGCAGGCTTCTTTGTAGGGACACTATTTGCTTTTAGTACCAGATTGACAGTTCAGTGCCACCTAGAGAATCTTCTGCTGAATTAATCTGCGTAGGAGATTTTCACCGAGAGTGTTGCACGATAAGTAACCACTCACATCTTTTTAAACTATCCACTACCTTTGACGTAAAGGAGTTCATTCCCGTGCCCTCCAGGTCATCTCAGAGTACTAACTCCCTTATTGAGCTCAGTTTTGCATCAGTACTGGTTGAGAAAGCAGCAGCTCTTGAGCAGATCAATATGGTGCTTCACGTCTACAGTTAACCTGGGGGCTGATCCTCTCACCTTTAGTCGGGTAAGTGATCACATAAGGGTAAGCAAGTTGTATCCTATCTCCTATACATTCCAGAAATCCTCCATTCAGATTCCAAGGCCAGACGAGATCATTGTGATTATCTTGTCTGCTCGCCTGTATAATACAGGCCAGAGAAAGTCCCCTGAAATAATTTCTGTTTGAACAGGAGCAGATCTTTTAGAAAATCTTCCAATCTTGATTTTAAAATGGTCAGTGATGGAGAAACAATCACATTCCCTTTGTAAATGGTTCCAATGGTTAATTACGCTCACTGTTAAAAACCTACACCTTCTTCCCAGGCTGAATTCGTCTAGCTTCAACTTCCAGCCATTGGATCATGTTAGACCTTTTTCTGCTAGACTGAAGAGCCCATTATCAAATATTTGTTCCCCATTTAGGTACTTATGAACTATAATCAGGTTGCTCCTTAACCTTCTTTTTGTTAAGCTAAATAGAATCATAGACTATCAGGGTTGGAAGGGACCTCAGGAGGTCATCTAGTCCAACCCCCTGCTCAAAGCAGAACCAATCCTGAACTAAATCATCCCAGCCAGGGCTTTGTCAAGCCTGACCTTAAAAACCTCCAAGGAAGGAGATTCCACCACCTCCCTAGGTAATCCATTCCAGTGCTTCACCACCCTCCTAGTGAAAAAGTTTTTCCTAATATCCAACCTAAACCTCCCTCACGAATAGATTGAGATAATTGAGTTTCTCACTATAAGGCATGTTTGGCAATCCCTTAATCATTCTCATGGCTCTTCTCTGAACCGTCTCCAGCTGATCAACATCTTTCTTGAATTGTGGATGCCAGAGCTAGACAGAGTATTCCAGCCGTGGTCACACCTATGCCAAATACACAGGCTCTCATTGGCCCTTTTTGGCCACAGCACTGCACTAGGTGCTCATGTTCAGCTGATTATCCACCATGCTACCCAAGTCCTTTTCAGAGTGCCTACTTCCCAGAAGAGAGTCCATCCTCTTGAAGGTACGGCCTCCAATCTTTGTTCCTAGAGCTATATATTTACCTGCTGTTTGGTTGTGCCCATCTTACAATAAAATCCTAGTGTAATAAAATGTGCCTAACTACTTGAAATGACATTATGAAATTTCTGGTGCTGACAAGGCAGAAATTTTTAAACATTCAATTTATGTCTGTATTTAACCCCAGTTGATTAGTCACTGTGAGTAATTGTTCACTTTTGGAGCTCTGCCTCTCCCGACTGAAATTTCAGTGTATGTTGTGGGGTTAAATTCTAGTATCAGCGATACTGACATACATCTGCAGTAATTCCAACGACAAGAATGGAGTTACTGCTGATGTAACTGGTATAACTGAAAGAAGAATTTGGTTTTAGGAGCGGTTTTTTGCAGTGCGTGCCTCATATTTATGAATCATGAAAGAAAATGCATAATTGCACAAATGACATCTGTACACTGGACATTAACAACGTAACTGAACATGATGCCTAAGAAACTCATCGTTGTGCTTGGGAGTGCTCCAGGAGACCATCTGTGAAAAACTTTAGGGTCCTATAGCTTGTCACTCACCTTTCACATGCAGGTGAAGACAATACAGTTATTGCCAAATTGACTGAAAGGTAAAATATCATTCCTGATTCTGAGAACAGATCTCTAGTCAAGGAACAGCTTCCAAACTCTCAAGAAACGCTGCTGGTTTAGAAACAAGTGCGATACTTACATTTTCAAAGTACTGCCTTTTCCACAAGACCAAAGAGTGTAATAAGGACATGTGTGTAACCTACTCCTCCAACCAATGCTGGAAATGCAGTTTTGCATAAACTTGTCTTGAAGTTGTCTATACTGTATTCTCTCCCTGCCACAGTCAATCAATTGACAGATTTTTGTACCTCTGACTTTGAAGCCATGTGCCGGGAAAGACCTGTGGTGGAATCTCTCAACTACGGTTTCTGCAACTGACTGGTTCTTGCCAGCTGTCAGAGTCTCACGCTGTGTTTGTCTCTCCTTTCAAAAACGGTATCCCCGCTTAGACATCCTTTTCCTGGGAGCATTGGCCTCTCTTCTTTCCTTTACATCCGTTTCAGCTTCTATCTTTCCTCAGTCCCCCAAGATAGACACCTTAAACTTTCCTACTCTGGTATCCTCGTCTATTTCTGATTATTGATCATTTATGTGGCTTTATTGGTTTAGGTGGGTGGAGACAAATTTTTGTATTTGACATTTGTCACATTATAAACTTATATAGTTCAAAGCAACAGAGTCCTGCAGCACCTTATAGACTAACAGACGTATTGGAGCATGAGCTTTCGTGGGTGAATACCCACTTCGTCAGTCTCATGTGGTGGAAATGTCCAGAGGCAGGTATAAATATGCAGGCAAGAATCAGCCTAGAGATAACGAGGTTAGTTCAATCAGGGAGGATGAGGCTAGTTAACTGCTAGAAGAGGCCCTCATCTTCCCTGATTGAACTAAACTTGTTATCTCTAGGCTGATTCTTGCCTGCATATTTATACCTGCCCCTGGAAATTTCCATTACATGCATCTGACTATAAGTCTATAAGGTGCCACAGGACTCTTTGTTGCTTTTTACAGATCCAGACTAACATGGCTACCCCTCTGATTCTTATATAGTTCAGTTCAACACCATTGGCAGGCTCTGCAAAGGATAGGTTCAGGGTCAAAATAGGAGTCTTTAGTGCTAATGAGGCATTATCAAAACATGCTGTTTGTCTTTTAAAGGATCCAGTAGTTCTCAATCCCTTTCTTAGCACAAGTGACTTTCACAGCTCTGTATACACCAATTTAATTTCAACATCATATATTAATTCTGTACATGTGCCCCTGTGCCAAATGTATCCCAGGAAACCTATGCAAGAGGCCTGTTGCAGTAATTGGGGCCTAGCAGGCCTATGTTAATTGTTAGCCAAGCTGAAAGAAGTGGGCAAAGGTACGCGAATTGTCACACTGTTCTGTTGTATAAAATTAAGAAGAGATGTAAGAAGGAAACAGACTAAATTAATGGAAACAGAAAGGGTTTGCCGATACCGCTGAAGGACTGGGTTAAGATTATGACTGGTAAACAAAAGGAGGAAAGGACTGGAGATTAATGGAGCAAAATTGGTGCCTTGCAAATTAGGCCTAAATGGGGAGCAA
This sequence comes from Emys orbicularis, assembly GCF_028017835.1. NCBI lineage: Eukaryota > Metazoa > Chordata > Testudines > Emydidae > Emys > Emys orbicularis. The sequence goes on along the minus strand of NC_088686.1, from coordinate 4,757,588 downwards.
AATAATAAAAGAATGAACAGTTCCACCCAGGTCCCTTTTTGATTCCCTTAAAAAGAGACTTCGGGGGAGGGAAAAAAGGAAACTTTTTACCATCGCTGCAACAGCAGGATTGTTGCCATGACACCAGATCTTGGTACTCCAGCAGGGACATGACCGTCAATGCTGCACCTGTCAGGACCTCAGACTGATGTGTGTAAGGTCCTGCTCTATATTAACCCTAACACCTCCCTTGTGTGATCCTTTTGGTCTTCCTCTATCTTCCTCCTGTCCTCTCTTGGCTTTTCACCTGATCCTGAAATCCACAATTCTTCACAGCACCAGCACGGTGAGATGAGATGGCCCATTCAGCTCTGCTTGGTCTGAGAAGGACCAGTGAAGGAGATGGACCTGATCAGACTCACCAGATGAGGTCCCTGCCTGGGGAAGTGAGCTGGGTCTAGCTGACCTGCTAGCCCAAAGTATCCGTCTGTAACTGACTACCCGCCCCGTAGCCTCAGAATGTCAACAAAAGCCGTATTTCCCTCATCTTTACTATCCTGTCACTTCTCCCTTCGGTATGTCTGGCTGCTTCAAAGCAGGAGAGTTACTATTATTCCAAACAGAGCTAACACTTTTCTTCCCCACCAAAATGGACTGTTTAACTAAACAAAAGACTTTAACAAATATTGTCTGACTCCAAAGAGGGCCTTTGATAGGTTTTAATTAAGTTTGTTTTGCATAATCACTCAATTTTAGTTTCAATGATCTTTGCCTTGTTTTGATTCTTTTCCTTTTGTGTATTTCACACAATACATTTCTAACCTTTGGCATGAATTTCCTAGTGTGTTTCCATCATACTAAGCAGGCTAAGGTCTCTGTATACCAAACCCCAAATCTTGTTTAACAGTGTTTAATACTGGACAGTTTCAGAGTCCTATTAACACCTTTGACTCTTCGGGACCCTTTATTCCATCTAAATGAATACAACAGGGCCATCCTTATTAAACAACCTCCTGTCTTTAGAGACAGCTTCCAAATATCCCCAAACATACTGAATACAATTCCATTCCACTTTTATTAGTCCCTGTGGATTAAGCAAATGATTTTTTACAGTCCCCTGAATTGTTGCTTAGGCTGGGTTTCATTACCCTAAAAAACTTCTGTGACGGACGACAAAGAGAAATGAAGATCTAATATTATTGGGGACCTAATTTCTATTCTATCACTGCATTTAATTGCATTCATAAACTTAATATCCTGGCTCTGTAAAACACAACTCCTTGAAGTGGTACCTTAGTCACCTGGGTAATCACTTTAACACAAGTAGGGGTGACAGGACTATGTCCTTTGTTGGCTCCTCATTAGAGAATTAGCGAATAAACATCTGATCCAACTCCCATTCCAATAAACAGGAGTTTCTCCATTTACTTCAATGAGAGTTGAACCAAGTCATAAATAAGCATGGAAGTCAGTTACACCCTCATCCATTGGACCTTTCAGTTAGATTTGATGTGGCAACATAAAAGACTCTCTCTCTGCTATTGTTATTAGCACCTGCCTGGATGGCTTCTCCACCTGCATCTATGTTTGGGTGGAGGACACTCAGTCATGCCACTCCCAGTTGGACCATATTTATGTTTCATGCTTTCACATCTTGCCTGCCCACTCCTCCAGCATCCGGCTGGCCCCATTCTCGGATCACCACTTGGTGGCTGTGACAGCCTCGCTGACACCAGAGAGGTTGGGGCCAGTCTTTTGGCATCCTAATAACAACTTGCCCCTACCTTTTCTGTGGATAAAGGGACATTGGTCTCCAAAGCTGCACTTCAGTGAGCTGTAAATTTACTGATAAAAATTGTAATATAAAAATGTAGCTGTGACGGGTTGGATCACAGAACCCCCCTGGGGCTGCCAACTGATGTGCCAAGACTACTTCTGCCCCTGCTTTCCCTGCCCTCCCAGCTTGGGACTTCAGCGCCCTGCCTGGTTTGAGCCAGACCCGCTAGCCTGCTGCAAACCCAGACCCAGGTCTGGACCATGTCCCCTAACAGCTGCAGGCTTAAACTGAAAGCAGCTTAAGAAGTGTGCTTCTCTTTAACACTCAGATACCCAACTCCCAATGGGGTCCAAACCCAAATAAATCCATTTTACCCTGTATAAAGCTTATACAGGGTAAACTCAAATTGTTCACCCTCTATAACACTGATAGAGAGGTTTGCCGCCCCCTCCCTCCCCACAGGTATTAATACATACTCTGGGTTAATTAAGTAAAAAGTGATTTTATTAAATACAGAAAGTAGGATTTAAGTGGTTCCAAGTAACAGCAGACAGAACAAAGTGAATTACCAATTAAAATAAAATACGCAAGTCTATGTCTAATACAGTAAGAAAACTGAATACAGATAAATACCTCACCCTCAGAGGAATTCCAGTAAGCTTCCTTTTACAGACTAGTCTCCTTCTAGTCTGGGTCCAGCAATCACTCACACCTCCTGTAGTTACTGTCCTTTGTTCCAGTTTCTTTCAGGTATCCCTGAGGGTGGAGACGCTATCTCCTTAGCCAGCTGAAGACAAAATGGAGGGGTTTCCCACAGGTTTAAATAGACTCTCTTGTGGGTGGAGACCCCCTCCTCTTTCCTATGCAAAGTCCAGCTCCAAGATGGAGTTTTGGAGTCACCTGGGCAAGTCACATGTCCATGCATGACTCAGTTTTTACAGGCAGCAGCCATTGCCCACATGCTATCTTGAATGTCTCCAGGAAGACTTCTTATGTGGATTGGAGCCTTCCAAGATCCATTGTTCATTAAGCGTTTCTTGATTGGGCACTTAATTTGCACATTCCTTTCTCAAGAAGCTGACCAAATGCTTTACTAAGGCTACTTAAAAATCAAGCAAGTACACAACCAATATCCATAACTTCAAATACAAAAATGATATGTGCATACAAATAGGATGAATAGATTAAGTGGATCATAACCATTACAGAGATATGTTACATGTCATATGTAGCCTAAAACATATTCCAGTTATACATTCATAAGCCTTAGGAGGTGCACGATCACAGTAGCTTTTAAGGTAAATAGGAAAAAATGTTATGGAAGCATCTGTGAAGTAATGTATACAAATAGTCTGTTCATAGTTTAGATGTGACTTGTCAAAGTTTAAATAACAGAAACTTTACATTAGTGAAATTCGTGCTCTAACATTGGCACTCTCTATACTTCTTCATGTGATGATTAATTTTCAGAGCTAAATAGCTTGACTTTTATTGATTATGGGTCCAGTCCTGCAAAGTACTGAAGGACTGGGACTCAGAACATCCGGAGGTGCTTAGCACATTGGTGGACTGGATGTTTTCTTTGTACTCCCTGATCATACAGAATACCCCAATCATGCTGCAATTCACAAGGATTCTGTCTTTAACAAACACATGACTGTAATGGGGTGCACTCCACTCTTGCGAGAGCCCCCTGGCCAAGTGCATGTGCCTGCACTCTCTTTCTCTCTATTTGTGGTGGGTCTTCACTGACTCAGCCCTCCGGCCAAGTCACACACCATCTACATGTGAAATAAAATCAAAGCAAACCCCTTGCAGGGTACAAGTCCAACAGGGCTCTCTGTAATGTTTCTCTCAATTTGTCCCTGCTCTGGAATAGAGCGGTGCCCCAGGGCTTCCTCCCTGGAGGCAATGTCTTCGCCCTCTCAGGGCCTTTCTGGCCCCAGCTCTCCTGCTGGGCCACTACAGTTCAGTTCCCCTGGGGTGCCTCAAAATCCAGGCCACTTTCCCAGTGGCTGCAGGACCCAGGCCCACCCTCTACTCAGGGTCCCAGCCCAGGGACCCTCTAGATAGCAGCTGTGCCATGCTCCTTAATCTAAGTCACACTGCTGCTCTAATTCCCTGGCCACTTCCCTGTGGCTCCAGCCCATCCTTCACCCTTACCTAGCAGCCTCCTCCTGGTGGAGTCCCAGCAGCGGGCCTGGAGCTCCTTCTGCTCTCCCTGGCTTCTGGCAGCACAGCACTGCCCTGTCCAAGGTCCTGCAGCTCCCTCCACCAGCCAGGAACACCATCCACTCTTCTCCAGTCTCAAGCTGGCCGTGCAGCTCTTCTTATACTAGCCTGCTGGAACCTGATTGGCTGCTTCCTCCACAGCTGCTCAAGGCAGCTTGGAGGACCTCTCTACTGCCTTTTTGTGGGCAGGGTGTGGCAGGGCCCGAAGGCCTCCAGCAGGGAGACTCAGGACTTAGTCCAGCCCATCACAATGACATTGTATGAAAGGCCCAGGTAAGTGTCTTTATAGAGTTCCCTCAAATGTAGGGAAGATGCGTTTAGAGTGAATGGCAGCAAATCTGCCTGGAATTGGTACAAATGTGTTGCAGTCCTTAAGGCTAAGTTGGGTCATGCAATCAGGCCCTGCATGATCCATTCACAAGACTGGAACTGGATAAAACTCACGTGGGTTTGGTTGGTGATTAAAGTTCTACAGAACCTCTAAGAACCACTCCCACCTCCCTAAGGCCCACTAACATATGCTTTTTGGTCTTCATAGATTTTAAGATCAGAAGGGACCATTGTGTCATCCAGTCTGACCGCCTGCATTACACAGGCCCTGGGACTTAACTAAATTAATTCCTGCTTCAAGGGGGGAGGTTTTGAGCTCAGTGGTTTGAGCATTAGCCTGCTAAACCCAGGGTTGTGAGTTCAATCCTTGAGAGGGCCACTTAAGGATCTGGGACAAAATCAGTACTTGGTCCTGCTAGTGAAGGCAGGGGGCTGGACTCGATGACCTTTCAGGGTCCCTTCCAGTTCTATGAGATAGGTATATCTCTCTATATTATATTATTATAAGTCCAACACTTCTGGTTCAACTAGAGCATATGTTTTAGAAAAGCATTTTAGACTGTGCAGTCCTTTATCATCAAATTCTGTTCCTCCTGGAGCTACTCAGAGACGGGGATCAAATCACCCTTTAACCTTCTCCTTGAAAAACCTCTGAGTCTATCAATATAAAGCACATTTACCAATTCTGAAATCATCCTCATGGCTCTTCTCTAAAGCCTCTCCAATTTTTCAACATCTTCCTTGAACTGGACACAGTATTTCAGTAGTGGCTGCATCAGTGCCAAATACAGAGGGCAAATCACCTCCCTATTCCTACTCAGTATTCTCCTATTTATACATTAAATGATTGTATTAGCCCTTTTGACCAGAGTGTTGTACTGGGAGCTCATGTTTAGCTAATTATTCACCATGACTCCCCCCCCCCCAAAAAGTCCTTTTCAGAGTCACTGCTTCCTAGGATAGAGTCCCCTAGCCTGTACGTATGGCTGCATTCTCTGTTCCTACATGTATGTTCATACAGTTGGCTGTATTGAAACACATTTTTTATCTTGCCCAGCTGATCAAGTGATCCAAAATCAGTGATCTATTTGAAAACTTTAACAGTGATTTTATGTTTTTGCCTATATAATTGATAAGAATATTAAATAGCATAGGGCCAAGAACTGGTCCCTGCAGGACCCCTCTAGAAATATACCCCTTAACAATGATCGCTTATTTACAATTACATTTTGAGACCTATCAACGGTCAGTTTTTAATCAATATTAATTATGTCTCATCTCATTTCTTAGTCAAAATGCTATGTGGTACCAAGTCAACTGTCTTACAGAAGCCTAAAGTATGGTACATCAACACTATTTTGTCAACCAAACTTGTAATTTCATAAAAAATTATATCAAGTTAGTTTGACAAGATCTAGTTTCCATAAACTCAGACTGATTGGCAGTAATTATATTACTCTCCTTTAATTCTTTATCAGTTGAGTCTCATATCAGCCGTTCTATTTTCCCAGGATCAAAATCAGGTGGATAGGTCTATACCTACTCGAGATTATTCATGTCAGCTTTCCTCCTTCATGCTACGTCCTGAAGCTAAGTGGTCTCTTCTTCCTGGATTGTTCCTCCTTTCTAAACAGTCTTTAGTGAGTCCTAGTTACACCTAATGATAATGGTCTAGTATTGCTTTTTAGTGCCTTTTCAAACGCAAGGTAAACCAACTCCCTTATTATCAATGCATGTGTCCCATCAGGTCCCAATGATATATAATGGACTTCTTTTTATTTTTTGCAGTATGTCTCACACTTCAGAAGTCATTCTGCCTGTCACTTCCTTGGGCAGTAATTGCTCCCTCCCCTGAATTGCTCTACAACATTAATTTATCTCATGAATACCCCAGCAAAGTTCCTAAGCAATTTTAATTTCTTTGTAATCTTTAGTTCATTAGCCAATCCGGGTGTCCTTGACCCAGCAGCGTGCCCTCATTATTCTTCATTGGGATGATATTTTGCTCTTTTCCTTTGGACATGACTGCTGATATTCTCTTGGGATGATGGCTCTGAATCTTAATTTTCCAGGGATGAGAAAATTAAATGATCACTATAAAATTAAAATTATGATGGAAAGAAAAAAAGTGATGTGAAAAAAGATCAGCATGCTGGAGTGGAGGGGTCTACCACATGTGTGATGGTAACTGGACATTTGAAGATCATCTGGTGCTTCAATCCCTGTAAAAGAGCTAGTATCTTGCTAGAACTAGTATGCCATGCTTCTTCCCCTTTTGTCAGTGTCCAACCAGTGTCACAGCTTGGTTCTGGAGGGCACCATGTTGTCAGAAGTGCAGTCTTCTGAGTGTGATGTAATGGTAATTAACGTTTTCTTGGCAGTGCTAGCAGTCACAATCCCTGTGAACAAGTCAATATAGGGGACTAAATACCTAAATTCCACTCCCCTTACCCAATATATCGGTATTCTTAATTTTCGGTACTATATCTATTGTGCAACATGGCTGATGTTGTTTTAATGACTATCATGTTCTAGTCTAGAGGTCCCATCCCATGATCCCATCCTCCATATCTGCACAGCAGAATACCAACTGACAATGCTCAACCAAAAACTCCAATCAGTATTACATCATGAGATGCATTACATCAAGGGAAGAAATTCTCACTGGCTGATCATGGACTGAAGCTAAATAAACCCTTTCATGAGAGGCCCCATTTGTGTGCAAGGTGTAATTCTGTAAAGCACCTCCATGCGTGTGAAAGACAACGAACTATTTAAAAAAATTCTCCCACTCTTACTCACAATGTATTCAGGCAATATCAGATGGACATCAATGGGAGTTTGCCAGATTATGGACTAAGTAAAAACCATGTAAAGACTTCAATATTTGGACCTTTGTCTTCATTGATATGAAAGTTCTTAATAGAAACCTAAACTCCTGGCTTGTGGCACTGTATGATCTCTCATCAGCACATATGCTCACCATGGCAAAGTCATCAATTACCAGTAACACACCACAGTATTTCAGCTACCACGGTAGCTCACTATATTTATCACAAAAAATGAGTGGGGTATGTCTGATACTTCAGTACAGTGACTGTTAACAAATTGTGACTCTTTAACAGTGACTTCTTTTAATCCTTGCATCTTCCTCTTCGTTTTTCACTTCCTGTTCATTTGTGTGACATTCCTTATATGTATTTGGACTTTCACATGCTTCAAATTGAAAGTAAAACAAAAGGGAAAATTGGTGGCAGCTGAAGCCATGACCAGATCTGCAGGAGCCCATCTGTTAGAAATTGTGAAGGTCCCAACTGCTCTGATCATTTGGAGGAGACCTTCTCTGTACATTTATGCAGCACCTGGGCTTCAGCCTTCTATTTACATATTAAAAAACATGTCACTGGATTAACTGGCTGATGTGGTCACCGGCAAAACGCAGCTGATGTTTACTCTCTAGTGTATACACAGAACTAGCTAGCTCCTACATTGTCCAGATTTTGTTTTCTCTGCAATGTTTGAATCCCTTATCACCACAACTGATAGTAGGATATAATTGACCAGCTGGTCTTCTAACAGGTATAATAAAATAGATGAAAACAATCCAATTTGGGACTGAAAGAGAGGATAGCTGGCACAGGGAATTCATAAAAAACACCATCTTCAACCATGCTACAGTGCCAGTCTCTACATCAGCTAATTGACAGTATTGTATATTTCTATAGGGCTGTGTCCTTTAATAATGATGGTGGCTGTGGGATGTTGATAGTATATTGATATCAGGCTAGTCACTGAATGATGTTCTAGGTACCTTCCAAATATCCAAGAAGAGACAGTGCCTGACCAAAGGAGCTCACAGTCTGAAGACCAGCAGAGAAGTAGACAGGGATTAGGGGAACGAGAACAAAACTGGGAATTCAGAGGCAAATCAGCTCAATTAGGTCTTTCCATAAGGAGCCAATTGGAAGACAACACCATGACGATTTTGTGGCAAATAAGGCTGAGAATATTGTCAGCATGGACAGAGTGATCCAATATGGGTTTATATGATCCCCATCTATTTTCTATTATATGTCAATCAAAGGTTATAGTGTTTGTAGTCATGTCCTTCTTGATCAGTGGGACCATACAGTATGGGCACTTAGACCCTGGAACCAGTGCCTCAGCCCTCCTGGTTCTCCAGTTGCTTAGACATGTTGCCCCCACAGGGTCCACCTGGCTGTGGGAGCTTAGGTGTCTAGCTAACGCTTTCAGGGATGGCATGGCTATAAAGCAGGGACAGACAGGTTTAGCCAAAAAAAAAAAATGTTATGCATCCCTGCTTTACTCTTAAAAAGCACAGGAGAGCAACAGATCTGTGGAAAACAACAAACTCCTGAACACCATCCCCTTCAGTCTGACGTCTCCCCTTTTGTGAGTAACTGCTTTGGTCTGAGGCCTTTAGGAGAAGCAAAATCCATCCTGATATAATGACAGCTGGGTGTTATGTGGCTGGCAATGAAATGGCTTCCTTGGCTTAGAGCGCATTCCCTTTTTGAGAACAGACTCTGCCCCTTACTTCTGCTGGGGATTTTCCATGTTTCTGGGCAGAGAGTCATTGAAAGTCAATAGCACTGCGTAGAGAACCCCCATTGCTCTAGGAGGCAAGAGTCGTTCAATGTTGACAGCTCTGTCACAGGTTTCCAGACAGCGTTTCTGCCCTAGGTGTCAAGTCCTGCTACATAACAAATGTGGAAAGCCATACGAAAGTTTCCTTTCGGAACAGAGATTGAAACGCCTTGGGCATTCACAAAACAAAAACAGAATTCACACAGACATAGCCCCCGAACTCTTACTGCGTGCTCCTGTGCTGAAGGCAGCAGTGACTGCACTCAGGTAGATTTGGATTCAATTCCCACCTCGCCCACATGTAGCTCAGTGGGCTAGCTTGCCTTTAGTATATTCACTGCTACTGTAGCACGGTGGGCTAGCTTGGCTATATATCTTTTCTTATACGTTTCTTATGGGTTTGATTATTTAGTATAACAGGTTTCTATTAGGGTATATTTTGGCTGTAACACAAGGGACCTGCAGGCCACATTCTGTATGGTGAGCTAAGGCAAAGTTAGCATACATATGTTTGGAACGTTTCACCTAAATAGATGGTGATGAGCTAAAGCATAAGGTCCATATATGGCTGTGACCTTTAACATAGAGGATGCGTTGAAGCAGGTTGGCATAGGGGCTTTCCTAAGTTCATACCCTTTTAAACTTAACAGGTAAACCACCACTTGGAAAGAACCGAAAGAACCGGTTAGGACAAAAATACCAAATGTGATACCTAACCCCAAAAGGGCCATGGTAACGAATGGACGTATGTGATAATAATTTGAGATCATTGATATACTAGCCTATAGAAAAAAGACACCCCAACATTAATAAGGTGAGGAAATACAAATAAGGAAAAGGGGAAAAATCCCCTACTGAATATGCATCGAACATAGTGGCTTCAGCGTAACGTATTATAAAAGTGGCATCCCAGTCTTGAGGCGGTGGGAAAGAGATGTAGCCCTTGGGAGGTGCCAGAACGATGGCCACCGGTGATGAGGGGATGGTGACGGGCATGAGGAAGATGATGGCTAACATTTCAGGTTGTTCTACAGGAGATGGTGTGAGTATATGGATGTGCAGATGTACATTCTGCAATATCCCCATCTACCTTACTGAGTTGTGGGATCAGGGTATCTCATTTGGGATGAGAAAACTCCAGGTTCAAGTGTTTACTCTGCCTGATTTGGAGGTGTCCCTGAGCCTGAGAAACCTTCCCAATGAATTTTTCATCAAAACCAATACGTTTCCACTAAACATTGCCATTTTGACAAAATGGCATTTTTCTACAAAAAAGTGTTTAATTGAATTTTTTTCTAGCTATAGCCCAATCCTCAGTAGAGCTCCCACTGAGTTAACTTGGCATTAGGTGCATCAGGATATTACCCAGGGTTTTCTGAACCCAAACCAGTGGTAACTTAACTGTTTCTCTCCAAGTGGTGTCAGAAATAAATCAATGGGGACACAGCTCCTCCATCTGATAAATGACTGGTACAACCACGAGTGCTTTTACCTAAAAATACTCTTTTATTAGGTCTCAAGCACACACACACACACACACACACACACACACACACACACACGCTGTAGCAGTAGATTCAGCGCATTCCAAACATTTATAATTACCCAAAGTCTGAGATGTAATCAAGAGCCAGGATTCCGGGGACTCTACTTCCATCCAGCTGCTGGGGAGTTTAGGTGTCAGCTCCTTGCCCAAAGAAAAGTTCCCTGGACTGCTTCAAAGTGTATCTTTTTTGTCTAATCTTGTATAGCTAACTTAAACAAAGCACATAACGCATGGTGACTCCTAGTGGGTCACCATAGTAGCCCTTAGTGGGTCACCAATTCTCTTAATTTCAGCAAATTACTCATTATCTCTTATCATCAAAGCATTTCTATTATTTCTAGTCATAACAGCAATAACACATATGTCAGGGGCATTTAACCAAAGTCGTCTGTCAACATTCCTTCCATTTTCATGACACATTAACCCTCTGTCCCATCCTCCCATTCTGATTAGCAAAACTGCAAACATGCAGCGGTTTTGCCTTTCCTCTCAGAGCCTAAGGTTATTCCTAGCTATGTGGTATTTGGTTTTCAGCTAGCAGTGACCGGACCTATAAAATAGCTGACTGTAGTAATGTCAAGTTCTGGGGTTACAAGGATGGCATGATCTGGTCCAGGCTTCTAGGAAACAAAGGTATTGGAAATTCTCACCTGCAAAAGGAGAAATGGGAAATAATGAATCTTACATTTCAGAAGCTTTGCTGGAAAAGTCCTGCTAGAGCTGAAGACTCCCTTGAAAGCAGGCTTTGGACTGCAGGAAGCTCCCATGAGAATCGTGTTTGCTAAGAAAACATCAGAGAAGACAATAAAGCCAATGACATTACAACAAAGCATTCAGACGAGGATGAATATGTTTATCACTGATCAGTGATAAACCTTTGATGTTCCTTGGATGAGCTGAAACTCATGTGTAAAACATAAGGGATAAGTTGTGCAGTGCACTAGATTTTTTTCATTAACATTCTGGTTTTGCATTTGCATTAAACCACCGAAAACTGTGAGTGTTTTCCTTCAAAATACAAAAATAATCAGGTATCCAGGTTTGGGACTTGGTTTTGATTCTTTAAGTTAACTGGAGGATTTCTGGTTTTACACATATTATCCTGGTCTATCTTCAAAAACTATACATTGTGTTAATGTTACAGAGAATACTTGTACTGTTCATCCCAAATGGCTCCACCATCTCCCAGCTGTAAAAGGCCTTGTGTGTCTATTCTGTCGCTGGCCTAGAGAAATGACCATTTAGCTGGCACTGCATTGCACCTAGGCACTCTATCTAATGGCAGCTTTGCAATACGAGCCAGGCAACGATGCATGCTGATGGTGGCTCACCATTCGCTAATCCTCACTGCACCCTGGGACGATGTTTACACTGCAGTAAAAGACTCCTGGCTGGTCCAGATCAGCTGACTCACTTTCACAGGTCTCAAGCTGTGGGGCTAAACAATTTCCCTGTAGATGTTCAGGATCGGTTTGGAGTCCAGGCTCTGGGACGGGGTGGGGGCGTTAGATCGCAGGGTCCAGCTGTGCCCAAATGTCTATGCTACAATTTTATAGCCCCACAGCCTGAGACTTATAAGCCTGATCTGGGCTGGCTGTGGGTCTTTTACTGCAGTGTAGACACACTACACTGTGCTACTACACTAAATGGCTGGCTCCCCAACACTGGCCTTAAAAGAGCTGACAGCTAAAAGGGTCTCACGTCTGCTCTGCTGTCCTCCAAGCCTTCCCCTCCTTTCATTCCAACTTCCCTTCCCCCACATTATGCTTCCTATGTTGTCCAGCTCACAACTCGGTTTAGAAATAGAGCAATGGAGCTGTTTTCATTCAGATGCAGAGGTGCCCATAGTGACCCACTCCTTTGTCATCTCAGGATTAAATCGACGTACGATGCTTCGCACAGGATTATACCTTAAGACCACTTGCAAAGTTCAGCTGAGCCCCGATCCAGCAAAGCATTTAAGCACGTGCTTAACTTTAATTATGTGAGTAACTCCAGTGAGTGTTCATACAATAGCTGGATTGTAGTCCTTGTGCAGAGTGTGCCAGCCCATTAGCTATGAGGTTTCTCTCACAGGGAGAATGATCTGTGGTGGCTGCCAATTTGTTTCTGGGTCCAATTTACAATACTAATTTGATCTCCAAATCTGTAATTGGCAACTACAACTACTTCCGAGATTCCCTCATTCCTATGTGATCCCCCAGCCATTGAGATCAGCTGAGTGTCTTGAGCGAATACTCCTCTGGGCGAGTTAGGAGGCTCACTGAGGGCTCCTTGACTAGAATATCCACAAAGGATGTATCCAAGGTCTCTTACATAAGAACGACCATACTGGGTCAGACCAAAGGTCCATCTAGCCCAGTATCCTGTCTTCTGACAGTGGCCAATGCCAGGTGCCCCAGGTGAACAGAACAGGTACTCAACAAGTGATCCATCCCCTGTCACCCATTCCCAGCTTTTGGCAAACAAAGGCTAGGGACACCATTCCTGCCCATCCTGACTAATAGCCATTGATGGACCTATCCTCCATGAATTTATCTAGTTCTTTATTGAACCCTGTTATGGTCTTGGCCTTCACAACATCCTCTTGCAAGGAATTCCACAGGTTGACTGTGCGTTGTGTGAAAAAATGCTTCTTTTGTTGTTGTTTTTAAACCTGCTGCCTATTAATTTCATTTGGTGGCCCCTAGTTCTTGTGTTATGAGAAGGAGTAAAGAAATAACACTTCCTTATTTATTTTCTCCACACCAGTCATGATTTTATAGACCTCTATCATATCCTCCCTTGTCATCTTTTTTCCAAGCTGAAAAGTCCCAGTCTTATTAATCTCTCCTCATACGGCAGCCGTTCCATACCCCTAATCATTTTTGTTGCCCTTTTCTGAACCTCTTCCAAGTCAAATATATCTTTTTTGAGATGGGGGTGACCACATCTGCATGCAGTATTCAAGATGTGAGTGTACCATAGATTTATATAGAGGCAATATGATATTTTCTGTCATCTTATCTAGCCCTTTCTTAATGATTCCTAACATTCTGTTCGCTTTTTTGACTGCCGCTGCATATTGAGTGGATGTTTTCAGAGAACTATCCACAATGACGCCAAGATCTCTTTCTTGAGTGATAACAGCTAATTTAGACCCCCATCATTTTATATGTATAGTTGGGATTATGTTTTCCAATGTGCATTACTTTGCATTTATCAACACTGAATTTTATCTGCCATTTTGTTGCCCAGTCACCCAGTTTTGAGAGATCCTTTTGTAGCTTTCGCAGTCTGCTTGGGACTTAACTATCTTGAGTAGTTATGTATCATCTGCAAATTTTGCCACCTCACTGTTTACCCCTTTTTCCAGGGGGTAGGACTCGGCCCAGTACAGACCCCTGGCAGGAGCGCTGCCAGCTTTTCTGCCGCCCTAGGCGGCGGAAGGTCCCACCCCAAAATGCCGCCCCCCCCCCCGAGGCGGCGGAAGGTCCCGCCGCGGAAATACCGCCGCGGTCGCCGCCCCCCAAATCGCAGCGCCCTAGGCGACCGCCTAGGTCGCCTAATGGGTTGCACCGGCCCTGACCCCTGGGGGATACCACTATTTACCTCTCTCCATTCTGAAAAATGACCATTTATTCCTACCCTCTGTTTCCTATCTTTTAACCAGTTACCAATCCATAAAAAAACCTTCGCTCTTATCCCATGACAGCTTACTTTGCTTAAGAGTCTTTGGTGAGGGACCTTGTCAAAGGCTTTCTGAAAGTCCAAGTACACTATATCCACTGGATCCCCCTTGTCCACATGCTTGTTGACCCCCACAAAGAATTTGAGTAGATGGGTGAGGCATGATTTCCCTTTACAAAAACCATGTTGACTCTTCCCCAACAAATTACGTTCATCTAGGTGTCTGACAATTTTGTTCTTTACTATAGTTTCAACCAGTTTGCCCAGTACTGAAGTCAGGCTTACCGGCCTGTAATTGCCAGGGTCACCTCTGGAGCCCTTTTTAAAAATTTGTGTCACATTAGCTATCCTTCAGTCATTTGGTACAGATGCTGATTTAAATGACAGTTTACAGATGACAGTTAGTAGTCCTGCAATTTCACATTTGAATTCCTTCAGAACTCTTTGGTGAATACCATCTGGTCCTGGTGACTTATTACTGTTTAGTTTATCAATTTGTTCCAAAACCTCCTCTAAGGACACCTCAATCAGGGACAGTTCCTCAGATTTGTCACCTAAAAAGACTGGCTCAGGTTTGGGGATCTCCCTCACATCCTCAACAGTGAAGACTGATGCAAAGAATTCATTTAGTTTCTCCACAATGGCCTTATTGTCCTTGAGTGCTCCTTTAGCACCTCGATCGTCCAATGGCCCCACTGGTTGTTTAGCAGGCTTCCTACTTCAGATGTACTTAAAAAATTTTTGCAATTACTTTTTGAGTCTTTGCCTAGCTGTTCTTCAAATTCTTTTTTGGCCTTCCTAATTATATTTTTACACTTCATTTGCCAGAGTTTATGCTCCTTTCTATTTTCCTCATTAGGATTTAACTTCCACTTTTTAAAGGATGTCTTTTTGCCTCTCGCTGCTTTTTACTTTGTTGTTTAGCCACGGTGGCACTTTTTTGCTTCTCTTATTATGTTTTTTAATTTGGGGTAAACATTTAAGTTGAACCTCTATTATGGTGTCTTTAAAAAGCTTCCATGCAGCTTGCAGGGATTTCACTCTTTGCACTGTACCTTTTAATTTATTTGACTAACTTCTTCATTTTTGTGTAGTTCCCTTTTCTGAAATTAAATGCTACAGTGTTGGGCTGCTGTGGTGTTTTCCCCACCATCGGGATGTTAAATTTAATTATATTATGGTCACTATTACTAAGTGGTCCAGCTACATTCACCTCTTGGACCTGATCCTGTGCTCCACTTGGGACTAAATCAAGAATTGCCTCTCCCCTTGTGGATTCAGGACTAGCTGCTCCAAGAAGCAGTCATTTAAAGTGTCAAGAAACTTTATTTCTGCATCCCAACCTGAGGTGGCATGTACCCAGTCAATATGGGGATAGTTGAAATCCCCCCACGATTATTGAGTTTTTTAGTTTTATAGCCTCTCTAATCGCCCTGAGCATTTCACAGTCACTATCACCATCCAGGTCAGGTGGTCGGTAATATATCCCTACTGCTCTATGCTTATTATTCAAGCATGGAATTACTATCTATAGAGATTCTGTGGTACAGTTTGGTTCATTTAAGATTTGTATTTCATTTGATTCTATGCTTTCTTTCACATATAGTGCCACCCCCCCAGCAGCACAACCTGTGTGACCGGTGTTGTGTGTCTTCTTGTATTGTGCACTATGGTATTATTAAGGTGCTGAAAAATGCACTTGTAATGACCTTCTTATGGTTGCTGGGATTTATATGAGGGTCTTTTCAATCGGCGGGATGAGGATTGTGCAGGTTTGACTTGGCTGTGCAGGTACAGGCTTCATTCTCATTTCTCTTAGGTTTCAGAGGATCTCAGCTTTGGAAGCTAATCTTGGCAACAGGGTTTAAAACCAACTGCCCCACTCAGGTCATCTAAACGGACGTGTTGGAGGGCTGTTGTCTCCCCGCTGTACTGTGTTGGCGATAAGTGCTCCCCGATAGACTTTGTAATGACCCCAGTTGAGTCTGGAGCTGCAGGAACATCTGGTCTCTGGGATAGACTCGGCAATATCCCCGTGAGACAGCATGCCTAGGACTGTAGGCCTATTTATTTAGGCCTTTGACACTCATTTTTATATAAGTACAAAAATGGGTGGGAAGGAGACTAGAGATGATATAGAGAATGCTTCCTTATTTGCTTAATTTTCTTTCAACAGCTGCGAGGATCTTCATCATGACTTCATTACAGTCTTTTAAGCAGAGCTAGTCAAAAACTGTAGTACATTTTCAACAACTTTCAAATGAAAAATACTTGATTTAATTAAAAACCTGCAGAATTTTCAAATGAAACATAGCAGATTTTTTTTTTTTTCAAACTGTTGTTTTCGCTACCTCTCCCTGCTTTTTTCCCCACTGGAAAAAGGGCTGTTGGAAAGAAGAAGAAAGAGCAAAACCAAAAAACCTGAGAACCAAAACGCGTTTTCATCAAGAAACCAGACAATTTTGGCCACGATAAAAAATTTCTACACACACTATTGTTTAGCTCCAAAAAACATTTCTTGGGACAAATTTTTGTTATCAGCTTTGCTTTTCATCTAATTGAAACACTCGCTTGACTGTCCCTATTGGTGCCTGCCCATAGCAACTCTCTTAAATTCTAATGTGAATTATTCATCAAATATCTTGCACATCAATGGGAAAAAAACCACTCTAATCAAAGGTACACATTTAAAAATATCAGTGAAAATCCTAATATAAAACTGAACAAATATCACCCTATGGTAAGATTATAACCAGCGGGAATATGGCTCATCCAGTTTGCATAGGTACCTTGGTTTGCTGACAACATCTCTCTTCCATCTATTCATTATTCGCTGTTGAAAATTATAGCAGACAAATAAAGAGCGGCAGTGCCAAAGAACATAATTTAAGTCCTTTAGCCACAATAGACCATTCTTAATTCACTGTGTAGAGATAAAAATGTGTGGATCAGAGAGAATTCTGCCCTAAATTAACATATGTTGCTTTATTTTTAAATGAGTTTTTATTGTATCTCTCTGTACATAAGAGGGGCGGGGCGAGGTGGGGGGGCAGAGAAGAGACAGGAAAGAAAAAGTACAAAGATAAACAATAAGAGCAAGCTGAGATACTATGTATTACAGCACCCCACATACAACCAAGTCGTCAGTCCATCAAGACATTAAGACTGTGTCAAATTAATAAGGTGAAACGCTAGCATTTTTGTTGGCTTGTCCAGAGCAGGCCCCCCCTTGTGGATATTCAGTGAACAGCAGCCTAGAGGCTAAGTAATTGGCATATGAGTCATTCTTAGAATTCTTCCTCTGCTACAATGTCCCTCAGTTTAATAAACCATCTCTTATGTCCCAGATGATGCCGTTCTGCTGCAAGTGAGCAGCCAACAAAATATGCTGTAATAACCAATGACATTAGAGGCTGCTTTTTAATTTAAAATAAGGAGTAAGGGAATTCAATCAAATCAAAGCTGCCCTGAGCTTAACTCTTTTGAAGGTTAGAAAAAGTCTGCGTGCCTCCAAAGACCTCTCTGAAAGGCAGGTGTGATGATGCGGTTCTGGCGGGACCCAACTGACAGTGCCAATTCAGGACAAATTGCTAAAACGGCAGTTACAGCCCAAGGCTGGGGTTTCTCCACCTCTAAGGCAAACCAAACCAGCCGGACAAAGAGGACTTTGGCTTCACCCCACTGGCTAACCACAAGTCACACAAACAATTCCCTTAGACACTCCAGTTTCTCAGTATCACCACCAGTGCCACTCGTTATGGGGACAAATGGTTATGAAAACCAATATCCCAATATGCACAAAAAAGGTTCTCTCTATCCCAAAGGACCAAGCCCCAGACCCAGGTCAATATACAAATCAGATCTTTCCCACAAATCACGCTGTTGCCAATCCTTTAGAATCTAAAATCTAAAGGTTTATTCATAAAAGGAAAAAGATAGAGATGAGAGTTAGAATTGGTTAAATGGAATCAATTACATACAGTAACAGCAAAGTTCTTGGTTCAGGCTTGCAGCAGCGATAGAATAAACTGCAGGTTCAAATCAAGTCTCTGGAATACATCCCCAGCTGGGATGGGTCCTCAGTCCTTTGTTCAGAGCTTCAGTTTGTAGCAAAGTCCTTCCAGAGGTAAGAAGCAGGATTGAAGACAAAATGGAGATGAGGCATCAGCCTTTTTATAGTTTTTCCAGGTGTAAGAACACCTCTTTGTTCTTACTGTGGAAAATTACAGCAAAATGGAGTCTGGAGTCACATGGGCAAGTTCCTGCATACTTTGCTGAGTTACAAGGCGTCTCTCCATGGGTCAACTGTATAGCTGATGGTCCTTAATGGGCCATCAAGCAGGCTAGACAGAGCTAACACCCACCTGTCTGGGAGGTTTCCCAGAAGCACAGCATAAGTTTGAAATACAGACAGTACAGAGCCAATATTTATAACTTCAACTACAAAAATGATACACACATCTAGGCAGCATAATCATAACCAGCAAACCATAACCTTGTCTTAGACACCTCATTTGACCCCCCCTTTATACAAGATTTGGTGCCACTACAGGACTTTGGTTGCAACCATGTTCTATATGGTTCCAGATTATATCAATAACGTCACAGCAGGTGGTCAGCTTCTCCCTGTAATAAAGGCCTTCTGTGCATTCCAGGAAAAGCCTTCTGTCAAGGGCTGACACATTTCCTGCCTACCTGTTGAAGGGGGAGGGATAGCTCAGTGGTTTGAGCATTGCTCTGTTAAACCCAGGGGTGTGAGTTCAGCCCTTGAGAAGACCATCTGGGGCAAAATCAGTACTTGGTCCTACTAGTGAAGGTAGGGGGCTGGACTCGATGACCTTTCAAGGTCCCTCCCAGTTCTATGAGATAGGTATATTTCCATATATTCCTTTAAATACCCTCACAAGCCCCAGTAAAAACTTTCTTCATGAGGCAAGTTAAAATGCTGGATCTGATTCTGCTGTTCTCCACACTACATTTAGACCACAGTCCCTCCTTTGTGTTCTGTGGCGTTACTCATGACTTGCACCGGTGTAAAGGGAGATCCAAATCAGCCCCATGATGATGGAAACTGGTCTTTATCCTCGGTAATTATCCTGGCAGCGTCAAGTTGATCCTTATCGCTGTGAACAGCCTGGCGTATAACATGTTAATAGGCTATGGCTTTGCCGCAGGAAGGCAGACTAACGAACCAGTTGTTTATGGCTGGTAATGATTGATTTGTCAGTGATTATATAGCTTAATTCTACAGCGGCATGAATCAAAGATGACACTTCTTTCTTTTTAGGCTGTCACTTAGGGTTTAGTGTTCCACGCTGTAATGGGTGTTGAAGGGTGGTGATTGTGATGGCCTTTCACCACGTTTCCTTCTCACGGCACTGCCATAAACTATTTCTTTTTAGTGCCGCTTTGCTCTGAACATAAACAGCTGATGCTTTCACTAGCCAGAGGGGGAAAGGCTTAGACGTTAACCTTTCCTGTTCAGGGATAGCCAGCGTGGACACTGTGGCCCTGATTCTCAGTTGTATAAAGGTCGCCTTATACCACTCCTGCAGTGTGGATGGGCCATACAGCAGATCTAAATGAGCTACACTCGTTTTAAGGCCCCTTTATGTTGTCAGAAAGGTGTAAAAGGGCCTTAATCTAAAGGAGAATCAGGCCCAGTAAGATTAATTCTATTGTATATAAAGCTGTGTTATGTGTCACTAAAGGCCGCTTTACATATAACATACCTAGTAGGAACCACCTGCAGATACAGCCCTCACCAACGGCATGACCATCACACCACAACCTTAACTCTGCTCCAGTGTGGATGCCAGCTTTTGAGGACATCCTCCTCAAGTTGCACCTTCCACCACCAACAGACCAGACTCCCCCCACTTCTCACCATCCTTTCTGCACAGCTCTCTAAAGTCACAGATGCTCAGGGTCGGGGGCGGTGGTGCTGGAAGGCAGCAGTGAATTGGCTGTGGTTTTGGGGCAATTGCTGAGGCCTGTCTCTGGTTGGAGGAGTTGGGTTTGTACTGCTGGTGGCTTACACATGCATTTCCAGACTTCTCTGTACACTGGGCAGCAAACTGGTGGAGCTTCCACCAGACTTCCATCACATGAGGAGTGGGGTGGGAGATGTTTGACCACCCTAGCCCTGCAGAATGGGTGGGGGCGTTCGCCCAGCAGAGGTCTGGGCCATCTGCCCAGAATTCTCCTCCTGGGCTGCAAGATTCCACTGAAGCTGTGTTGACAGGGCTTTTTCCATGCTCTTGGAATGCCACCAAATGGGTCTGTGGCATACAGAGGCTCAGGGCAACGGTTAATAAAGCCCCAGATGGCATCATTGTGGAGACACCATTTCGGGGTGTCTGGGGCAGGGGAGGAGGAATGAGCTGTGCAGTACACCAGCCCCCCAGTCTCTACCCAGCAATAACAACCCCACTTCCTCTCTGAGTCCTCTGCAAACTCTCAGTGAAGGGTCAGGACCGTGCTGCAGAACTGTCCTGAACCTTGGCTCCCTTCTGTCTGGCATGGGGGACAGCCAGACGGGGCCAATGGAAGCCTGCAATTAGTCTTTCTAATTAAACGTTCCTTTTCAAACCGAAATGTTGGACCTCTCTCTCTTTTGTGACTCCTTCTTAATATGAATGGGACCAAGTGCAGAGATTTAAAGGGCAGGGTTGGACTGCAGTTGGAAAATCAGGCTTTCCTGTTAGTCTCAAAGAGTTTTTCCTCCTAAGCAACATAACTCCCAATTCCACAAACAGATTTAATGCACTTTTCCAAAAAGTGACCTGAAGGCTATTGAAATGAATTATTCACCCATCTCCAGTAACAAAACCCATCACATTTGTTTCTGATCCAGGAACATAAAAATTATCGCCATCTAGATTTCATCGCACTTTGATGTGCAAAGCATTTTCACAGGATTTCTCTGTTTAAGTCTGTCAAAATGCTTTTTCCATGAGCTGCAAGAGACAAAGAAATATAGATAGAGAGACTTTGTGCTCCCTGAACTAGAGAACATTCAGTGCAATTTTACTGTGACAGATTTAGTGCTGCTTTTCTCCCCTGTTTCTGGAGGTGCCAATACAGGATGATGATAAAAGGTTTGATGGATGGATAGATTCTCCACTTCTGTGTTGCATATTTGCTGGTATATCATTGAATTAATATTATATATATATATAAACTCAGATCTTTGTATTGTCTTTGTGTAATACAAAAATAAAACTTGAGTGGTTTGCCAAAGCTTCTGAGATAAGCTGGATGGAATTGGTTTGGAAACACTGGTTAGTTTCACAAAGAGGGTTGTTTGTGGATTATTGCTACAATCCATGATGTATTTTGACTACTTGACAAACGTCAGGATTAGAATCTGCCATATTAAATATATCATCCCCAGATGAATGGTATTTGAAAGTGATACTTTTAGCAATGCCGCTAAGTTGATAAATGCTGATTGACATCACTGGTGGAAGAACTGATGTCTAGAATCACATACACCTGTAAGTGAGGTATTCTATTTTTCTCCCATGGCTTATTTTTTAACAATACTATATAGGCCATAAATGATCAGAATAGTCCTGTCTAGTCTTAAAATATATTAATTAAAAAATCAAATTACTGTAGGCTAGTAAATTCATGTGATTCCTGTACTAGAATTTGTTCTGTTTTCAGCATTGATGGTTAATCTTCTCTGTCCCCCTGTCCCTCCAAACAGTAAAGTTCATTCTTTGACATCTCCACATGTATCCGCTGGAGATGGGTTCCCAACTGGCTATTTCATCTTTGCACACAGTTGAGAAGTATTTGGGAAGTGATTAACATTAGCAAGACTCTCTGGACTGAGATTATTAAAAAAAAAGTCACTTAGGCCCAAATTCTTTCCCCAGCGCTGCCCTGCCAAGCTACATGGCAGGCAATTCCTCCAGGATTGGATGGGCTAGGAGTCCTTCTTCCTACTGAACGCTGGCAGGAGAGCAGCTTTGAAGAAACCCTTCTCTTCCTCTTCCCTCCCCACCAACTAGGTTGGAGAAACTTGCACCCTAAAGCATAGGGGGAAGGAAACTTGTCCCAAACGTCTCCACTGCAAAATTGTGACAAAGAAAATTCATTTTTATAGCTACCTCAAACTCTGCACAGTGATGGTAACATTAAAGGAGTAACTCCAATTTGTGAAACCCACTCTCGGTTTGTAGTTGGTCTTGTATCTATTTTGACTGAGGCACAAGACAAAGTTTTAAGAGTGGTAAACCATTGTCCAAAGAAATAAATCTCCCACTCACCAACTGCTTATCAACTAAATCAAAATCCCTCCTTTCCATTGCTGAGATAGTACCTGGGATTTCTTGCCATCAAGACATATGCACAACGTCTATTGACTCCTGCTAGTGGAAAGGGGGTGGCAAGACATGGCCTTTAGTTTGAAGACTGACTTCATTCCCAGCTGCTCAGACTAGCTTTTCTCTCTCCTACATCTTTTTACATTATTAACCTTCAAGGCATCATGCTCAAGTCATTCCGGATTAAAATAAAGACCAAACCCCTCTGGAAACAAATACTAGAGAGGTTGGAGAGAAAAAAAAATCTGTTTGTGTTTCATTATATCTGCAAGGGAAATGATTTCTTCAACCCCCCGCACACACGTTATTTTAAGAACCTCTTTCATCTCTTTTATCAATGCCTGAAATCTGTAAAATGTTATGAGGGGGGAGGAGTTTAGTTCTGACCCAAACACAGTCACCTTTTATGTCCAGAAATAACTGGTATGTGTCCCAGAAGACTATGTCGTCCAGGAAACAGGTGATTAGCACAGTGACAGGTGAAGGGGAAAAGGAAGAGAAGAGTCAGGCTTTTCACTTAGAGGCAGAAATGTATAAAGCGCCATTTCATTCCAATACTGGAGAAACTTAGTGTTAAGAAAATTAATATTACAGATCATATGTCAATTGACGCCCTTACTTATTTTCTCTGTGCATACAAGTCACTAGGGTTGGGATATCTAAAGGGACTTAAAGGAGTAGCTGCCCCCCCCCTTTGAAAATCAATGGGAATTGGACAACTAACTCACTTTGAAGCCCCAGCCTGCATTTATTGTTTGCTTATATCCAGTTCTAACGAAGGACTAATTCCACCTATAGACACATGCCGTGGTCAGGAGATTTTCTGGATGATCGATGTGTAAGCAATACACTAGGCAGGGAAGGTAAAATAAAGCCCCCAGACATAGTCCATTTGCAGTTCTTTTGCTTAGGACTGGCTTTGTTAACACACACGAGATCCTAAACAAGAGCAAAGCAACTCCGAACCCATTTGAGCAGGGGAGCTGGGTCTCTCCCGGATGAGTGCGCTAACCACTGGGCTAGACTCGCTCTCACGCTTCCTAGCCCAACAGAGAGTTAATGATGTAATCCCCATTTGGAGTTTGCCAGCTCCTGGAACATCCCTTTACAGCAGGGGCAGCCAACCTGAGCCTGAGAAGGAACCAGAATTTACCAAAGCACATTGCCAAAGAGCCACAGTAATACATCAGCAGCCCCCCATCAGTTCCTCCCTCCCGCCCACCGGCAGCCCCGCCGATCAGCACCTCCCCCTCCCTCCCCGCATCGCCTGATCAGCTGTTTTGTGGCGTGCCGGAGGCTGGGGGGGGGAGAGGAGTGAGGACACGGCAGGCTCAGGGGAGGGGGCAGGGCCTGTGACAGAGCCAGGGGCTGAGCAGTGAGCACCCCCCCGACACATTGGAAAGTTGGCACCTGTAGCTCCAGCCCCGGAATCGGTGCCTGTACAAGGAGCCGCATATTAACTTCTGAAGAGCCGCATGTGGCTCCGGAGGTTGGACACCCCTGCTTTAGAGGGCACCACTCTATGGACTACACCCATAATGGCTACCAGAGCCCTCTGGTGCCATTTCCCAGCATGCTTTGAGCTGGGGGCAGGGATGGAAAGGATAGCAACTCCTGCTGAGACCAATAGGGAGGCTTCTGCATGAGGTGAGCAGGACAGGCTGTTTGCTGGGAGACCGATGAGCCCGGCTGCTCAGCCCCTCAGAGGGAGGGGACAGCCTGACCCAGAGGCAGAAACGAGGCTTAGTCTCAGTTTTGAGCTGTGAGTGGGGAGCTGAGAGAGACGCAGAGCAGCTCAGGGAGTCTCTGATTGACTTCCCTCCCCACAAAGAGAGCCTTTGCGTGACTGTGGGATCCAGTGCATGGGTCAGGCTGCTCCAGCCCTGCAGAGACCAGTGGCCAGAGAGCCAACCTAGTGAGAGCCACCAGGACCCCCCCAGGGCTTCCAGACCCAGAAGCAAGGAGCGGGCCCTGCCCCACGCAGGAGTGGAGACAACGTAAGGGGACCCTTTGTGTTTAAGGAGGCCAATGTTCACAGCACTGCAGCACCTGCCTGTGGCCTCCTCCCCGGCATGCCATCTGCCTGGGAAGGTGCCAGGGAGTGAGCTGGGGGGTGGGAAGAGTGGTAAGGTGGGGAATTGGTTGATGTTTTAATATTTATTAGTTACCACTAGCCCTTCCTGGCCCCAGATGCCATCTTCCTGCTCCCAGTAAAGTCCCCTTTGTTGTTGTTGTTTTGTTTTGGGGCCTGTCGTTTCCTTGCTAGGGTTTGTGCTGATGTTCTTTATTTTTTCTTGTGTACTGGGGTTTAGACTCCTGGCCAGAAGTGGTAGCATTAGTCATTTTCCCAAGGGATCGCACCCCATGTGCAGGGGCACCTGGGGTGGAGGCACCGGGCGTCACAAAAAAGAACCCAGAACCCGGCCATGTGAGGAGAGGGGAGACCCCGCTCCAAGTTGTGAGCACCGGGGAGGAGGCGTGAGCTACACCTAGGAGGAAGAATCGCGTGTATTCATACAAGGGGAATAGCTTCAGCAGGAGAGACTGACAGAGCTAGATTGACATGGACCTAGGCACTGACACAGACTACCCCATAGTGCAGGAATTAGGGTACTCTTGTGGGAGACCCAAATTCAATACCAAATCAAAAGCTCCTTTGGTATGAAATAAAATAATGGATTAAAATTATTTAATATCCTCATGTCGGGCAGCTTGAGGACTTGAATCCACATCCCGGGTGAATGCTCTAACCCCGAGGCAAACGACGGTTATTGGGGAGGGGGAAGAAGCAGCTCTTTCTCTCTTTTGTGCAGGGCCTGATCTGGTAGGTGATTTCTAAGAATGCCTCGTTTGTGTCAGTGGCTAGCACAATCCCAGAGCCCTGAGTGCACTCAGGATTCACCAGCTAACTCAGCCATAGCAACTTCAGCTTTTGTAGTGTCTGAGTGGAGGGTCCTCCCCAGAGGTCACTCAGTTCCACTGCTGCCCTCTACAACTTCAGCAAAGAAAACTCCCAACAGCCTCATCGGAAAAGAATCAGCAACATAAAACCCTTGAACTGAGCCCTTGCCATACCATAGGAACCCTCTTCCCTGTCTCAGCGCAGTTCCACTACCCAACCAATTCTGAATGTGTTTACAAGTATGGTGACTCCCAAGGTGTCACTGGCGGAATTCTAGGTCGCATGTTTATGGAGATGAAACAACTGCATGGCCATTCTTCCTGTTGTTATGCTCTAGAGCTTCAGGCCACAAGCCTTCCACATGGTGCTAATTCACACATCTCTTGGTGTGATTGTTTCTGTTTGTTGACTCGAACAGATGCCATTTGTTAACACTCTCAAAGGCCCATCTTCACCAGCCAAGGAGTTGGGGGCGGGGGTTGTATAGAAACCTTCGATTCTGAGAATAGAGCAAAATCTGCAGTTGTGCCTCAGCTCTTAGAATTTCATGGAGTTTTCTTGCCTGAAAACTTGTCCTAACCCTACAGGAAACCCACAAATATTGGGGGGAAAACTAAAGATACCCTTAAGGGAAACATCCACATGGGATAGAATATGGCCATTAGCATACAAGTACTGTCAGACTTGTAGTAAATAGGGAGTAAAATAAGAATGCTAGGACTAGATTTCATAGAAAACTGAGTAAAACTTGCTTTAAACTGTTTTAATGTGCATTAACAAAAAATGGAGTTTAAACTGGCAATCACAAGTACTTTTGATGATCAGAGTATCTTTCTGTAGATGCAGGGTTTTTGTTTTTTTTCCCCCCAGCTAAATTTGCTACCCATGCTCACCACACAGGAAGCATATGAGGATGTTAAATGTAATCCATTATTTTAGCTCAAACCAAAGGAGCTTTTGATTTTGTATTGTTTAATCTAAGTGAGATCAGTGTGGGGAAAAAAATGATTGGACACATGGTTAAAGTGACACTCAGAAAGAAACGATTCAGCTCAGAAGCTCTGGAATCATGACACTTAAAGGATGCTGCATGGTGGAAATGGTGATAAAAGAGCAGGCTAGGTCGCTTTGAACTTTAGCAGACCTTAAATATGAGCAATATACCTAAAAACTCTACTTCATGCAGAACTGCATTTTTACTGCTAATTCTATATAGCTTGTCTTTTCTTTTCATAACAACTCACTGACATGCTTAGACAGACCAAGAAGTAATGGCCTCAAGTTGCAGTGGGGGAGGTCTAGGTTGGATATTAGGAAACACTATTTCACTAGGAAGGTGGTGAAGCATTGGAATGGGTTACCTAGGGAGATGGTGGGATCTCCATCCTTAGAGGTTTTTAAGGCCCGGCTTGACAAAGCCCTGGCTGGGATGATTTAGTTGGTGTTGGTCCTGCTTTGAGTAGGGGGTTGGACTAGATGACCTCCTGCGGTCTCTTCCAATCCTGGTAGTCTATGATTCTATGTTTCATTTACAATCCTGCCAGCCAAATCACAAATATTACTAGCCCCATCATGCACTAAACTGTAAATGATCTGCTCATATAAACTGTCCCTCTGTGAAGTTGAAGCTAGACAAATTCAGACTGGAAAAAAAACATAGAATTTTTAATAGTGAGGATAATTAACCATTGGAACAATTTACCAAGGGTCCTGGTGGATTCTCCATCACTGACAAGTTTTAAATCAAAATAAGATCTGCTCTAGATCAAACAGGAATTATTTTGGGGAAGTTCTATGGCCTGTGTTACAAAGGAGGTCAGATTAGATCAGTCAGTCTCAACCTATTTAGTATTGTGGGCCACATATTCCGCCCTCTATGAGTTATGTGGGTGACACACACACACACATACACACACAGACACTCTCTCTCTCTCTGTATGGCCCTGACGATGTCATATGGGCCGCAGCTGGGTGCTGATTGGGCCACAAGCCGCCCGTAGGCTGAGAACCACTGGACTAGATGATCATAATGGACCCATCTGGCTTTGGAATCTATGAATTTGCCTCTTGAAAGATTTTTTTTCTGACAGGATCATTGGCCAAAAACAGGCGAAGAAGCTTTAGTGTATTTATACTATTCACTTTTTCCAATAATCTGCCAGTACCACAGCTGCAACAGGATACAAGTCTATCCGAAGAAAGCAGGAGGTTAAAAGCAAAAACTAACCCCTCATTATTGCAGTTAATTTGGTCTGTACCATGTTAATAAATGTGTAAAACAGGAGTGCCGATCAGAGCACTTATTTCCAGCTGCAGTTCCATGACATGGGGCCGGGTTATAAAAACACCAATCACGCGGCTATTACATAACAGTGTTCAGTAGCCGTTAATTCCAGGGGCTGCAGTTAGGGTCCATCTTCACTGCGAAATTAACCTGGCTGATCAACACCCAGGTGAGTCTAGTGTCACTGTGAGCAGCCACGCTGCCAAACCATCCCCGAGTCACCGTGCCGTCACTCATGCTGCGCTGACGAGTGTGTGGCTAGGACTTCTGGGGGCATATCCCATGGTACCTTGTGCTGCAGTAAGCTGAGCTGCTTTGTGATTCTTCCCAGTGAATTGTAAGAAAACCTGTTTGTCCTTGTGGGAATGCAGGGGGAATTGTGGGAAGGCACTGGAGGACTATCAGCACTTAAGTGATTTAACCTCTGTCCTCACTGCAAAGTGGGCAGGTTACCTGAGCATCAAAGATTTTTGCTTATTTTTTTAAACAAAACCACACATAGAAAACATGAAGGTTTCCTGTTGATTCTACCAAATAGCTTGAATCAACAATTCACCTTTCTGCCTATGTGTCTTTCTTTAAAATGCATCATAGTTGCTTTTTAAAGTTTGCTTTAAAGTATGAAGGAATCAATGCAAGGTTACATCCATTGACCAATTTAAAATGTCAAGATTGAAGAAAGAAAGACCATTAAAGAGATGCAGATCGTGTTCTGTAAGCACAGAGTTACTGTTCAATTGGACATTTGACTTTGACGACTCGGTTCTAAGCCATGGTTCCCACCTTTGTATGTTTTATCTCCTTTAATTCTCTTTAGTGAACTCAGTAGCAAGTTTATATAACATGTCATCACCTTGGCAAGTGTCCTGGTTTTAATTAAAGATGTTCGTTTGTGTGCTTGAATGTATGAATCTCCTTCCTTAGAGGTTTTTAAGGCCCAGCTTGACAAAGCCCTGGCTGGGATGATTTAGTTGGGGTTGGTCCTGCTTTGAGCAGGGGGTTGGATTAGATCACCTCCTGAGGTCCCTTCCGACCCTATGATTTTATGAAGGTGAAAACTGACATGCACCAAGCCTACAGTGTAGTTGTTTCGTTCCCAGGGTATTAGAGACAAGGCGGGTGAGTTAATATCTTTTATTGGACCAACTTTGGTTGTCTCTCTCACCAACAGAAGTTGGTCTAATAAAATATATCACCTCACCCACCTTGTCCCTCTAATATCCCGGGACCAACACGGCTACAACTATTTGCACTAGTCTGTTTTTTAAATCTCAGTTCAGGATTCTGTACTGATCCAGGTACATGTTTCTGGGTTCTTAGGGTTCTATACTAAGAGATATTCAGCAGAAATCAAATCTAATTGCAGACAATCAGACTGATGACATTCTACCCCTTATTTACATGTCCATTCTGACTCAGCTTTTATCCCCCTCCACTCACTTTCAGTGTATCAAAGTCTTACTGTCAACTTCTATATCACTATTTATATAGTACCCAAAAATGTGCTTGGCATTTTAAAGACAGAATATAAGATACATTAGAGGAGGGAAATCAAGATAAAATCATTTTTCGTTAAGTATTTTCATCAGGATATTACTTGGATGCCAGCAGGTGGGTGGAGGTCAGAGCACAGGAGAGACAGGCTCCCTGCTCTCAGTTCTGGGCCTGCACCACCCCATCCCAGAGGCGCTCGGAGGAGCCATGACAGGGAAAAGTCCTTCTGAGACCCCTAGCCCTGGGCTAGAACACGCTTAGTCGGTTTATGGGGATGACACATGCAGGGTCAGCTTTAGGAGCTGTGAGATGGTTAAGGATCAGTGATAGAATCCTCAGAGTTAGCGGTTAAGCTCTACCACATCTCGACGGAGCATGACGCCTATAGCTTGGCCAAATTGGGGTGGATTTTCAGTGGCAAAAAGGCATGTCGCTGACACAAAGGCCCCCTACCAAATTTTGTGTTCATATTCCAAAGCACAGGGACACTAGACTTTTTTTTAAAGAAAAGGTCACCACAAAATTTTAATGTGGTCAAGATAACGCATTTTTCCTAACCCCATTCTTAGAAACAGCTGAACCATTTGGGGAGACATTTTTGAAGAGCATTTAGCGTAAGATAATTTAGCCTAAGCATTTAGCCCAGCATGGAAAATTCCAGCCCAAATGGTTAAAGTTTGTCAAAGTTAGAAACCACGGAAAACAGAATCTTACAATAGTATGTGTCTGGCAACTGGTAAGTGTAGATGCTGCTTAAGCCCTGCCTATAATCAGATCATCTCAGCCACTGATGAAGAAAATATCTTAAGGAAAAACAGATTATGAATCTGAAATGAATGAAGTTGATGGGAATGATCTGCATTTACTGTCCTATGGCTTAGTTTGCCAATGCATTTCCCCCCCTCCGCACCCCCCAAGAGCCTTTTAATTATTTATAGAAATCTCATCAAATACAGATGAAAAAGGTCACAACAATTAGTATAAAACAAACACTTCAGTGTAATGCACCATAATGGGTATTTTTTTTTTCCATAATCAGTTAGCAAGCTCAAGGAACATCTGATGCATTTGAAGCTAACTAAGCCATTATCACATTTTCCAAAACTCATAATCATGCTAATAATTAAACAAATGACTACGCTGATCAGAAGATCAGCTCTCCATATGAAGGCATAGCAGAGTGTTCTTTCATCAGTGTGTCTGTGTGAGAGGCCCAGATGGGAGGATGCTGGGGCAGACGGGAAGGATGGTCGTGTGTTAAACCACCTGGCTGGCACTTGGCTCTGGGTTCAATTCCTGCCACTTCCTGTGTGGCTTTGGGCACCCCACAGAATTGCAGGGTGCCTCAGTTCTAAGACAGGGAGCGTCAGAGCTCCTTTGTGGCCCTATTCAGAGTGTAAATTCTTTAGAGTATTGATTGCTTCCTATTCAGCGTCTGTGCGATGCGAGTGCAACGGGAACAGTGCTTGGGCCTTTTAGGCACTAGAGCAATACAGAGTGGTAACATGGCCCGAGTCAAATACCTTTGCACGGGTTTGTGGCATCTGCCTCTGTAATTTGTCCTGCCCACCGAAGTTTGGATCAGACCCCGAAGCTATATCTACATTATGAGCTAGGGGAGTGATCCCCAGCTCGCGTACACATACACATGCTAGCTCGCGGAGAGCTAACCCGAGTACAAATAGTAGTGTTGCTGGGCAGCGGTAGCCGCCGTGTCACGTACAAACCTGCCTGAACCCCAGGGGTACCTACGCCGCATGGCGGAGCTGTGCTGTCACCCTGCTGCTCATGTTACTGCAGCTACTGCAGAACTATACTCTGCTAGTTCTCCTCCAGCTAACACGCGTTGGGAATCACACCCCTAGCGAGTAGTGTAGACATCGCCTAAGGGAATAAAGCGAGTGGAAGGGGGACCTCTGTTATTCCTCTGTCATGAGGCAAAATTCTCACTGACATCAATGAAATCCCCCACTGAACAAGTGAAATTGCCACATTCAAAAATGGAAATACTAGCTGGCACAACGTGTCATTTGAGTGTGGAACGCACTGCTGCAGGATGTGGCTGAGGCCAAGAATTTAGCATTATTCAAAGGAGGACTGGACAGTTATAGAATTAAGAACATACAGAGATATAATAGTTAACAATAACATAAAAGAGAATTGGGAGGGAGATAAAACCTCATGTTTCAGGGTTTAAACTGATGTCTAACTATTAGGGATTAGGGCGAGACCTTCCCGGGGGCAGATTGCCATTCTTGGACAAGTTTGGAGCTGGCCACTGTTGGAGGCAGGATAGTGGAGTAGCTGGAGCTTGGTCTGAACCAATACATTGCTTTGTGCCCAAATACGGAGTCAGGATTTGATTGATTATTAATAACATTTGTTTAAAAAGTCACAGCTAATTGCAGTTTTATTACTAGCTGGCTAGCTACTGCACTTTTGAAAAGAGAAAGT
The DNA here is from genome assembly GCF_028017835.1 of Emys orbicularis. Taxonomy (NCBI): domain Eukaryota; kingdom Metazoa; phylum Chordata; order Testudines; family Emydidae; genus Emys; species Emys orbicularis. Next base: position 4,725,977 of record NC_088686.1, on the reverse strand, counting down.
TACCAGGAATTCTGTTACTGATAATCATGAGACCACCTGGCTCTTATCTAGATGAACCCTTATCTAGTAGACCTCCTGAGGTCCCTTCCAACCCTGATATTCTACGATTCTGTCACTAGATCTTGAAGTGCTTTACAAAGGAGGTCAGTATCATTATCCCCATTTTGCAGATGGGGAAACTGAGGCACGGAGCAGTGACATGGTTTACCAGTGGTTCCCAGCAGAACCAGGATTTGAACTCAGGTCTCTTGAGTCCCATTCCTGTGCACTCTTACTCTTTCTTAGGCTACACTGCCTTCATTGTGGTTTTCCAGAAGCATTCTGTAATTTTGTTCCCAGATTAATGTAGGTTTTGCAAATAATCTGTCTCTGCTTTAAAAAGCATCCAAGCTGGCAATAAAAGCTAATTGTACACAGATGTAATTACCCATCAGTGTGCTGCTCAGTCCGAGAACACTTTCCTGATGCTGATCTGTGAAGTTGTCTTTAGAAACATACATACTCTCCCTGATTCTCTCTCTCACTTGTCTTGGAACAACCTTGAATTTTGGAAGGAAAAGAGCCAGACGCACCATTACATCCCGTAGGGATTTTGCATTTGCCAACTGCTTTTACACAGAAAGTGTTCAGATACTGCAGTGATTGACAGCAATAGACCTCCCTTAGATAGCTGCATAAACAGAGAGAGGGAGTGATAACGGGGTATACAAAGAACAGAGACAGAATATTTTCAGATCTACCTGGGGTGGGGGAGGGGGGAGGATATCAAACCTACCTGGCTGTAGAGCAAGTCATCGTCTAGCCTCATACCTAGTGCCCTGCACCTGCCACACCGAATAAGGGCAGACAGAATCTGACCCATAGTTATCGATGATTGCTGCAATATTCTCCATGCCACCAGTCACAGTTTCGCCAACCTACTGAGTGATAATATAGTCACGCATGTCAATAGCATTTTCTAACCATGTCTGAGTCCCTGTTTACCTCCTCCCTCCCCCCTTTTCCCTTCTGTTTATTCTCACGGGGCTGCTGCTGGCAAACCTACTGCTCAGGAGTTTTGTAAATTTTAAGTCTCATGGGAGGCGTTATGTTTCGCTCCTGAATATTTAAAGTTGTGTCTGTGGTTAAACACAGGGACTTGGTGTTTGTGAGATCCCAGCTTTCTGCTGCCAGACAGAAGCGTTGTGAGGCTGGGGTAATGGAGAATGGGCAGTGAGCAGCAGCTCAAAGAGGAAAAATTGTCAAAGACAATATCCCCTTTTGAATACAGATTTCACACTAGTCACTTGGGGAAATCCATGATTGTTTAAATAGCTGAGAACACCTCTGGAAAATGTCTTTCTGCAATTCGAAATAAACAGCTATTTGGAGTTGCGGAACGTGCTGTATCTTATTGGTGCTACAGGGCTGACTTTTTCTTTCAAGGCAGGCTACCATTCTGTGGAGCACCCACTCCAGGATTAATTGAGATTGGAGAGGATATTTTGTGGCTGCGCTCCTGGGGAGCACTAGTCCTTCTCTGACACTTTCAGAAAGGACTGAAAAATACTGTTGGGCAGATACTAACAGAATTGGGTCTCCAAACCTCAGAGTGTATTTCCCCCTCATTGCTAATGGGAAAGGAAAGCATATTGTGTGGTCTAGTCCAGTGGTTCCTACCTGGGGGGCTTGTGGTAACTGATCCACAATAAGTAACTCAGGTAACTCCCACTACGATCAATTGGAAGATTCCTGGGGAGTCCGGTGAGAACTGGATTGGACTGTAATACAGTGTCTCTGACAAGCTCCAAATAGAGGACAAACAATTTATGGAGTAGACCCACAGTGCAGACCACTCAATGCCTCTTTCTGATTGCACAGATTCCCTTCTGACCCAGATGTGACCCCCAAACTTTAATTAGTAGAAATGTAAATCTCATTGCCAACATAAAGAGGTTCTTTCAACAGCCTGGATGAATTTAGGGTTGTTGTAGCCTGGTTGGTCCCAGGACATTAGAGAAACAAGGTGAGTGAGGTAATACCTTTTATTGGATCGACTTCTATGCATTTACATGGATGAATTTACACAGCCAGCCATGTAAAAAAAAAAAAATACTACTAGTACTTAGAGCAAATCAAACCAGATATGCAAATTGATAATGATTCTGGCCTGGCTGAACACAAATTATTCCTTCCCATGAAACATTTACTAGCATTATCTGCTAGCTTCCTCCAGCCTATTTAGAATGGTAAATCAGTTACTTTCTAAGGCTGTTTTAAGTTCCCCTATCTTCATTATGTTTATTTAAAACTGATCTCAATTACAGCATTGTCTCCTTGTTTGTTAGTTAGGTAGAACTGATTAGCATCACTGTCTTCAGGGTGCTGATGCTGTGAAGGCACAGTAAAGAACTGCTCTACTCATTTTCTGCCTTGAGAATGTACCTGAATTTCAACTATCAGCTTCAGAATTGAAATTCAAGTACATTTCCCCTCGGTAAAAGGTAAATTCTTGCACCTGTACATCCTGAGGGTTCATCCGGCCAAAAGAGAAAGAAAAATATCCTGGCTCACAGCAGTCAAGCCGCAATCAGAAAAGCCAGGCTCCACAACTTGTGGATAAAAAGATACAACATGCCTTAGCTTGCGGCAGCGGAAATAGCGGATACATGTCAGAACAGCAGCCTGGACCACCAAAGTTCTCAATTCTGGCTCTGCCTTTAACTCACTGTGTGACTATGAGCAAATCAGGTGTTGTCTCTCTCCCCCTCTCATTGAGCCAAACCACCAATGATTTTTCTGCCCCCACTCCAGCTGTGACCATGTCACCACCGGGCCCTGCTTAATCATAGTTTTTAAGATGGTTTCTCATGAGAAGAATACAAATATTTCAAAGAACTAGACCACAGGAACTGAACTTATTTTCTTCATAAGAAACAGTCCCACTAGAATCTAGTGGGTTACCAGGGAACAACACGGCTGCTGCTTCACTCACTGATAGGCTTTGCATCTGTACTCGGCAGCTTTGGAGGAGACAAAGCTCTATATAAAAACAGCCCAACAGGGTGTGTAAATTCTGCCCCATAATGAACTCTTTGCCTGGCCTTCCTACAATGCCCTGGCACCTTTAAAAGCTGTTGAGGGGGTCAGAACAGTCCTGGATCTCTCCTCTATGTCCCGGGCTAATCTCTCTTTCAGAAGACATTTAGGTTACATGGAAGTCAGATGATGGATTAATTAGCTGATGCTTGCTGTAACGCAGTGTGCAGATGTAAATCCCTTTACAAGGAAGTATTTTGTTGAATACTGGGGTCCTTAGTCAGGTCTTATTCTGAGAGATCCCCAATTATTCCAATAGGACACTGGTCTCCACACTTTTTAGGGTCGCACCCCCCCTTACACCTGCCTGCACCCTCCCAATCCCTGGAGCCGAGCCAGGAGTGTGGCCATGGCTCCTGGGGGGGGGGGGTGTAACCATGCCTCAGTGGGTCACAACGGAGGATGCCAAATTCAGGATGAATGGCTGAGAAATAGGGCAGATACACCCTAAGACTGGTGGCTAATCCCCCATAGGATATACCAAACCAGCAACCAAAGTAAACTCCTGCTTCACCACACTGGCTAACAAGAAAACATACAGGCAGTTTCCTCAGGCATTCCAGTTCTTATATCACCACCAAAATCACTAGATTCATAAATGAGTGGTTCTTTATAACCAGTCTCATCAAATAATAGGTTATTTTGATCACAAAGGACCAGCCACACACCCAGGTCAATATATAACTTAGATCTTACCCAAATATCAAGCTGGTGCCAATCCTTTAATATCTAAAATCTAAAGGTTTATTCATAAAAAGAAAGAAAGAAATATAGATGAGAGCTCAAATTGGTTAAATGGAATCAATTACATCCAGTAATGGCAAAGGGCTTGTTCAGGCTTGTAGCAGTGATGGAATAAACTGCTGGCTTAAGTCAAGTCTCTGGAGCACACTCACAGCTGGGATGGGTCATTCAGTCCTTTGTTCAGAGCTTCAGGTTGTAGCAAAGTTCCTCCAGAGGTAAGAAGCAGGATTGAAGACCAATTGGAGGTATTTCCAGGGCCTTTTATAGCTTTTGCCATGTGGAGGGCATCCCATTGTTCTTACTGTGGAAAATTACAGCAACAAGATGGAGTTTGGAGTCACATGGGCAAGTCCCATGTTCATGCCCAGTTCCCCTCAGTAATTGCAGGAAGCCATTACCTACACTCCAGACAGCACGTTTACAGGACAGTCCATCAATGTAGATGGGCATCTCCCATGGTCCATTGTCAGTCAAGTGTTTCTTGATAAACCACTTAATTTGAATAGTCCCTCCAAGATGTTCTGGGCACTACCTTGTGGGCGGTACCCCAGGAGCAAACATTTGAAATCCAGGTATAGAGCCAATACTTATAACTTCAAATACAAAAGTGATACCTGCATACAGACAGCATAATCCTAACCAGCAAATCATAACCTTTTTATAGACGCCTGACTCGATAACCTTTGGACAAGATTTGCTGCAAATATATGACAGTGGTTGCAACAATGATCTATATGGTCAGATTTTAATCAGATAATGGCACAGGGGGACAGACAGGGATAAGGAGGCCAAGGCTGGGGCTGGGAAGGGAGTAGGGTGACCAGATGTCCCATTTTTAAAGGGACAGTCCCATTTTGGGGGACTTTTTCTTATATAGGCACCTATTACCCCCCACCCCCGTCCCGTTTTTTCACAGTTGCTATCTGGTCACCTTAGAAGGGAGCCACAGCCAGGGGTTGAGGCTGGGGGCAGGGCCAGGGCTGTGGCTGGGTGTGGAGCTGCAGCCGGGCTGCGGTTGGGGGCCAAGGCTGGGCTGGGAGCTGGGGCCGTGGCTGGGGGCAGAGACTGTCTGGGTGGCACTCCCTACCTGCCTCCCCATGGGGGCTGGCCCGGGCCCCATCACACCCCCTGGAACGTTACTCGGTGCTCCCCTAGCAGGGTGCACCCCACAGTTTGGGGACCACTGCTACCTTTTTATTTCCCCCTCATTATTATTTATGGGTCCCAATCAGGGACTAGAACCCCACTGTGCTAGACATTGCAGCGGTACCAGTGATCTGCAGGCCGACAGACTTAATAGCATGGATGATTCCCCTCAAACATAGAAGCTATAGATCTATGTAGCCTAGATCGACCATTAATGAATCTGTTACCTGCAGAGTAATAACCAATGGCCATATATATAAATATCCATATCCATGTGCCCATTCCTTCAAAGGATGCAGACAAGCTCATTGGATGAATTACTATGTCATGTTCTTTTCTTTTGTTGTTGCCGTTGTGGTTTGCTCTGGGTTTGGTCCCTTCTGGTTCAGCGCATTGCAGATTATCTCGGATATACGTGAAGAGGCTGAGATGAGAACACTGAAGGAAGAGGCAGCTGGGGACACATTAGCTGGCTGAACTCTGCGGAGAGGAAGTGATCAATCTAGATTTGGTCCAGGCAATTTTCAGCCAACCTAACAAGTACATTTGTTTCGCTGTTCTTCTAGAGCTTTGCTGTCAAGGATACACGGAGATGCTCAATGTCAGAAGATGAATCCATTATGAGGAACTACTTTTCATCGGCATTTACTCAATCCAACTTGACGTGAAGGCAGCAGGTTTCCAATAATTTTTTTACTTAAAGTCATTAGTTATAATATCCAACTGCACTACGGGAAACATAAATCTCTCCCAAAGTGGACTATAATGATACTGAATACGACCTATTTTTCATCTGAGAAACATCGAGGGAAGGGCCGTTCAGTGGTCATAGATGAATGTATCCATTTTTTGCTTGCGGTGAAATGGGTTCAAACGTGGTGTAGATAACAAGAAAGGGAATAAGTCTGACAGTCTCTCCATGCAGGGGCTTTTAGAAAGGTGCTTACCCAGGCAGGGCCATCCTTAGGATTTATGGGGCCCTACACAGTATTATTAAACTGGTGCCCCTATGCCCGATGGCAGCCTGGGGGAGGGGGGAGGGACAAGGCAGCAAAGGATACTGAGCTGCCCGGCCTGCCTCACGGCGGGTGGAGAGTCACAGTTCCCTGCAGAGAGCCCCGTACCCTCTCCCTCACGCAGAATGCACGGCGCCAGCGCATTCGGCTCTGTGAATACAACTCCTGCCTACGGAGTCTGCAGCGTGCGTTGGGTGTGCGGGAGCCGACCCGCTCTTACCTGCTGTCATGGGTGGTGGGTGAAGCTGCCGCTTGGGGAGGCCAGCTCTCCAGCCCACCTGTGGCCCCGCCCATACTCCACCCGTGCTCTGCCCCAAGCCCCACCCCCACTCTGCCCAGGCCCCGCCCTCTCCGCACTGTCTCCCTCCCCCTCCCTGATCACCCTCTTCTATCCAAATCCCTGAACCCAAATGAACAAATGACATTTGAAAAAAGCACTCTTCTGCGATTTTTATCTAAAGAAAAAGGAGCATTTTTTCCACTGAATGCTGGAAGGTGAAGACTGGGCATGCAGAAGATGCCTAATTAAAAGCACTAAACTTGGGAATAAAAAATGTCAGTCATGGGTTTTTGATATAGCCTGAAGTTTGTCAGAGATTTATTTGCAAAAACTTTGTAGTAAGGGCAAGTCAGCTGTCCTGCTGAATACATTAAATATTATGAAATACATGATGCAGCTCTTCTCTGTTTTACATTTTCTTAATCAGTATTTCTAAGCTGATTTTATATTTTAAATGTACTCTTAAGCCTTCATAAAGTAATCATTCCAGATGACTACATATTTACTACATATTCACTGAAACAAAGACATTATTTTAAATTAATCAGTCACAGAGGTTTTAGTGTGTTCATTGCTTTTAGAAAAAGGGAACACTAATTTACTTTGTGTGATCTCCATAACAATAGACATGATTATGAAATTTCGCCAACTTTAAAAAATATGTTTCCAAAGATTTTAGGCATAACAAAGGATTTTATATCTTATTAAGGTACTGATTTTGCCAGAGGGTTCTCTTAAAACTAGTTCATGAAATAGTAATAAGTAAAGAAAGGGAAACTCGTTTGTCCAGCTGTCTGGCAGGAAAGGGGTGTTGTCCCTTTAAGGGCGCTCTTCAAGGGGTGGGGGGGAAGAAGGGAGAAAGGGATGGACAGAAAGGACAGGAAGGCTTTGGAAGCAAGTTTTTTGTACTATAGTAATTAAAATACGTATTTTAGATAAGGGTGGTTTTTTGAAGGATTTATTTAAAAAACTATATGTCTGAAGATCCAAGCATTTAAGGCTAAAGATGATTGTGCTAAAAATCTATGCAACTCACTGATGAAATATTTTTAAGCAAATTTTAAACTGAGGCCCTGTAGACTAACCTGTTCGGAGTAAATATTACTGTAATGCCCAACTGTTTTCCTCAGTAAATTCAGAAACTGACAGTATATACCTGGGGGTTGGCAAGTGACTTAAATGGCTTCATTACCACTTGACTGGCTCTTTAACAGTTTCAGTGTTGTGCTAATAGGTCTGGCAGGCTGGAGGCTTTTTCACTTTTAAGTTACTAGATCCCCTCCGAAGTAAGAGTCACCAGGCTGCTGCAGCTGGCTGTGGGAGCCTGCCGGAAGGATCAGAACAGGGATAGGAAGAGGTGGATGGGTGGACACTAAGACCCAGGGGTGCCCCAAATTTTCCGGTTCCCTAAGCAGCCACCTATGCTGTGTATGTCTAAGGACAGCGCTGTACCCAAGCGTGCAGCTCCTATGCAGCTCCTATACACCATCCACAGCACATATGCCTCCACGCCTCCACAGGAAACATGCAACCTTAACGCCAACCACAAACATCAAGCATGGCGCCAGGGGCGGCTCTATGTATTTTGCCGCCCCAAGCACAGCAGTCAGGCGGCTTTCGGTGGCGCACCTGCGGGAGGTCCATTGGTCCCACGGCTTCGGCGTACCTGCCACCGAATTGCTGCCGAAGCCGCGGGACCGGCGGACCTCCCACAGCCAGGGCCGGCTGTAGGCACCAGCAAAACAAGCTGGTGCTTGGGGCGGCACATTTTTAGGGGCGGCATGGCCGGCGCCAGAATGCCGCCCCTAAAGATGTGCCCCGGCCGCCCTAGCTCACCTCCGCTGCTGCTGCCGCTTGCGCACCACTGCTCCCCCTCCCTCCCAGGCTTTAGAGTGGCCACGGCGCGGGCGCCGCTTCTCCCCCCCCTCCCTCCTAAGCTTGAGAGCCTGGGGAGAGGAGGCAGGGCTGGGGATTTGGGGAAGGGGCGGAGTTGAAGCGGGGCCGGGGGTGGGGTAATTAAAAAACGGGGGCGGGGGCGGCCAAAATTGTTTTTGCTTTGGGCGGCAAAAATCCCAGAGCCGGCCCTGCCCGCAGCATGCCGCCGAAGGCTCCCTGACTGCCACCCCCACAGTGACCGGCAGGCTGCCCCCCGCGGCTTGCCGTCCTAGGCACGCGCTTGGTGCGCTGGTGCCTGGAGCCGCTCCTGCATGGCGCACATGCTTCCTACTTCCATCACCTACAGAACACGACCAGGCCCACCATTACACACAGTCAGGGCTTGTCTCCATGGACAGGATGTCCCGCTCTAGTGAAGATGCTACTATGCCGACAGGAGATCTTCTGCCGGCAGGGTAGTTAATCCACCTCCCTGAGAGGCAGTAGCTCTGTTGGTGGGAGAAGCTCTCCTGTTGGCGTAGCGCTGTCTACACTGGGGGTTAGGTTGGTATAACTACGTCACTGAAGGGTGTGAATTTTTCACACCCCTGAGCAACGGAATTATACTGATGTAAGTTTGTAGTGTAGACCTGGCCCAACTTCCCCAAATGACATGGGGGATTTGATAGCTGCTTTCAATTACCTGAAAGGGGGTCCAAAGAGGATGGATCTAGACTGTTGTCAGTGGTAGCAGATGACAGAACAAGGAGCAATGGTCTCAAGTTGCAGTGTGGTGGTCTAGGTTGGATATTAGGAAAAACTTTTTTACTAGGAGGGTGGTGAAGCACTGGAATGGGTTACCTAGGGAGGTGGTGGAATCTCCTTCCTTAGAGGTTTTTAAGGTCAGGCTTGACAAAGTCCTGGCTGGGATGATTTAGTTGGTGTTGGTTCTGCTTTGAGCAGGGAGTTGGACTAGATGACCTCCTAAGGTTCCTTCCAACCCTGATATTCCATGATTCTATGATTCACTATGACAAACTATTTCTATTTAATAAGCAAAAGTTCCCTCTAGCAGCAATCATCCAACACAATATACTTGTACATAAGTGCGGGCCAAACATATGTACCATGGGCAAGCAGAGGCATGGCTCTCCTGCCATTCCCATCATGCTTCTGTGTGGCTGGAAAGTATTAGCCATGCTGTCCCTGCTCTTCACTTTCGCCAGATCCCAATCTAGGCAATTCTTACATGACTGAACAGGAGGCTGAGTGGGTGTCTCATCCCCCTTTCGTCCCCTGGGTGGCTGCATAAGAAAAGAAGATAATCTAATCCCAGGGATTGTATCTGGCTAGTTGTATGTATGTATGCATGCATGCATGCACTCCACCATCAGCTTTGGGAAGCAATTTCTCTCCACATCTGGAATGAGTGGGGCCTCTCCATTGTTCAGCATTACAGCTGAGGCAGCAACATTACAGAATATTAAACTATATATATATATCTTGCCAGCCAGACTGGATTGCTTTGTTGGTAGAATTATCAACTTAGATGAAAGGAACTAGTAACAGATCTGGAGTTTTGTGAAGCGTCAGATACTGTCTCACTGCCTGAAAAATGTATTACATTGACTTGGATAGCAACACTTTCATGTGGACTAAAAATTAGCTGAAAGACAGCAGAAAAGGGCCACAGTGAGCAGAAATGTTCTGAGCCAGGTGGAAAGGCCCAGTAGGGTAAGATTTGCATCTACTGGTGAGGACGGAGAAGCAATACAAATGTACCCAGCGACATTAGAAACGTAGCCAGAAAACAACAACAACATGAGATTCAACCATAAATAATACAGGCTAATACATGGGAAATGGATAAAGTGAAGTATATTCAATAGAAAGGGGAAACCTAAAAGCAGGGATGCTGAGATAGACTTAGCAGAGGTGTGGGCAGCAAATTAGCAGTGTGTTCGCTGTTAGCATGGCCACACATGTGTCCAGTGTAATTTTGGGCTGCATCTGCAGAGATGTCATGGCACAGCACTGGAAGATGATAGTCCTTCCTGGGTGCTGCAGTGGAATGACTGGAGAGAGAGATCAGGTAGACAGAGCCGTGCTGCATGCATTCCTACCTAGAATACCATCTTCAGTTCTCAGTGCCACAATAGCAGAAAGCTATTGACAAACTCGAGGGAGTTCTGAAATTACCAAGAGGCTGGAGAGACTCATTAGTGCATTGGAGAGACAAGGTGGGTGAGGTAATATCTTTTATTGGACCAATTTCTATTGGGGAGAGAGACATTTAGTGCACTGAGAGGAGGTAGTACCCAATGTCCCAACAAAAACTACGTGGGTGAAACCAGAAAGACAATCACGACGCTCTCGAATGAACTGACACGGGAAAGGGGAAAAAAATCACCACATCACCTCTGGGTGAACACTTTTCACAAAGCGAACACTCTGTGTCTGACCTATCAGAACTCATCCTCAAAGTAAACACCTTCAAAAGACTGGCCTCGGAGCTTAAATTCATAACTTTGCCAGACACTACAAAGCATGGTCTTAATAAAGGTCCTGGATTTATGCCTTATTACAACAATCTGTAACCCACTAACCCCACTTTTTGTCCTCTGACTAGAGGGGTGTTAAGGACCACTTCACCTTGAATGGGCCCTTAGCATATGCACTAACTACTTATGCTTTTTGATCTTCAATTTAGCTGTGACGGCCTGAGTACCTTTCCCAGATCTGAACAAGAGCTCTGTGTAGCTTGAAAGCTTGTCTCTCTTCCCAAGAGAAGTTGGTCCAATAAAAGATATCACCTCCCGCTCCTTGTTTCTCTAATGTCCTGGGACTGACACGGCTACAACACTGCATACATCGCTAGAGCATTGGCAGAGATTGAGGCTAAAGTAGACGCACTGTAACCATTTACATTTACAAGCATTTGAACAGTGTAAATGGCAAGGATGGAGAGAAACTACTTAGGGTGTGACAAAGGGCTACGATGAGGAACAATGGGATAACATTAAGAGAGAGATTTCAGAGTAGCAGCCGTGTTAGTCTGTATCCGCAAAAGGAACAGGAGTACTTGTGGCACCTTAGAGACTAACAAATTTATTAGAGCATAAGCTTTCGTGGGCTACAACCCACTTCTTTGGATGCATATAGAGTGAAACATATATTGAGGAGATATATATACACACATACAGAGAGCATGAACAGGTGGGAGTTGTCTTACCAACTCTGAGAGGCCAATTAAGTAAGAGAAAAAAACTTTTTTAAATTTGTTAGTCTCTAAAGTGCCACAAGTACTCCTTTTATTAAGAGAGAGAAGATGTGAGTTGCATATCAGGAACATCTTTTAGTAATCTGTAGAATTATCCCATTGGTGCAAGCTCCATTGTTTGGGGTTATTTCAAACCAGCTTGTACTGCAAGGCACAGACGTACAATGGGAAAGAGACGAACTGGATTACTTAATAGATTTTTTCCCCCTATAATCAGTGTGGAAAAATGACTAATGTGCATGTGAATAGATTGTGTCCAAGGAAGACACTACTGTTCCTTTCCTTTTCCTCTTGCCAGTAGCTGTCAGCTGTCTGAAACCAATTCTGTTTCAATCAAGCTTTTTGCTTCAGTTACCTACCTCGTTTATTGTCTCTCTCCCCCTCCTTCCCCCTGAATATCTTTCAGACAGTTTGTAAGCACTGCTCTGAAAAGAAGCTCTGCTTTTGTTTTTTTGCATTAAAACTACATCTGAAAAGAAAATCTAGATGAATGTGCACTGGACCGAAGAACCTGTGCAAAATAACCGTTGCAACATGCCTGGAGAATTCTTATGGAAGACAAATTAGATTACACAGCTGTCTTTGGGGGGAAGGCACTTTTGATAAGGTTAAAAGATAACAGCGGAGAACATGGACACCTGAAGCAGCTGCAGAGATCTTGCACGCTTCATATATAGCGACCAGAGGACTCTTCAGGTGACCAGAAAGGGCCTTTTCAGATTCTAGACCTTTTGGATGAGATTTTCAATGACACCCAATTCCCATTCATGTTAATAGTGTCAAACTCCCCTAGGCATTTGCTGAACATTTCAGCCTTTGTGTACCAATACTTAGATGCAGAGTAAATCTATCTTCTCTTACTGCTGCCCATCACTGGAGTACCTGAGTGCCAGACAATGCATGTACCGTAGAATGTTCAAGGAGCATTGGGAAGGTTTTTTTAAATAGAATAAATGATTGGCTATAATGCAGAGAACAGCAATGGAAAAGAGTGTGATTCTGTCATTACAATAGACACAGGCAGGAAAGGGTCTGAAATGGATATTGTGTAAAAAGAACTGATCCCGTCGGCACAAGCCTTGCCAATTCATTTCAAGAACTGTTACGAAGCACAGTTTTAACTGAGATGTGGTTCTAATACAGTTTAGCCAGCCAGCGTTCCAAACCTGTGCTCTCACTTAAGTCCCCACATAGGCAGGGCACAGCTTTTGATCACGGTTCTAACACAGGTTGACCTTGTCCCCACTGGGCAGCCAGACCATGTTGGTACCTGTTTTGGCCTCGATCAGGTTTATACTGTGTGGAAGGATGCTTAGTATATTTTGGTTTTAGGACTGCGTAGATGAGACCAGTGGAAGGAACAAGATTTATGGCTAGAGCTAGGTGAAAACTGCCAACTAGACATAGTACTTTTTTTTTTTTGTATTTGTGTCAACAAGCATCCCAGAATCCTTTGCTCTGGTTCCAAAGAGGAGGCACCTGTGACAGGTATGGCAATTTCCTGCAGTATCCTGGACAGCCCTTATTGAATTAAGTTTAAGTATCTTAGGAGTTTGTTGTACTACAGATGTTTGTGTGTTACTGTGGGATTGGGTGTAACCTCTTTAAGGGGGAGACAGGACTAATGTAAACCCCTGGAGGTGTTATGACCATCAAAAGACTCTTTTAAAACAAAAGTTGTTTTTTTTATTTGAGTGAATGGCCTAGGAAATACGGGGGAGGGGGGATGCAAATTACCCACTTCCAGGTCCATTACTTTGAAGCTGTACCCTGTGGAGTAACCCATGGTCTGCTGACAATCTGTTATGTAAGGACATGATGAAAGGCCCAAATTGGATAAAGGAGTGACTCCCAGATTTAAGGGGGTGCTTGTTCTGAGGCCCAGCTGGTTCAAACTTGTGACCACAGAAAAACCACAAGGAGGGCTTTGAAGGACTGCTCACTGGCTTGAATCCTCGAGTGCAGGGGACTGAAACTAGATGATCTCTTGAGGTCCCTTCCAGTTCTATGATTCTATGATCACAGGTAAGCTTATTAATACATGGGTAGGTATTTTATCATTTTTATAGTTTTTTCTGTAATGCTTTTATCTTAAAAATAAACATACTTGCTTGGAAAGAGTTGTGTGGTAAGTTGTATAGGTGGACAACTACGCTGTTTGAAGCCTTTGAGGAGCAAAGCAGAACAGGCCTTATTAGACAGTCTGACTTTGCTGGGGAAGCCAGTGTAGTCAGGGAACTATGCAGCCTGGAAATACGCTGGGTCAGTAGGGAAAGAGGAACACAGGTCCTTCCCCAAACCTAGGATCCGGAAGCCTGAGTGTCTTTGCTGGACCACGAGGGGAAAATACAGGTGTGGTTGCCCTGAATGGTGACCATTGGAACTGGCACTGCAGTTTTGGGGACATCTGAGGACCGGAGCATCTGCTTCAGTAGAAGACCAGGGAATTAGAACAGACTCATAAGCCTTTATCCCCCTCCCCAAATAGCTGCTAACTAAATTTGTGAAGAATTCTCCAGACCAAAGAGAATTTTGAGGGATTTGGGCAACATGCAATTAAAGAAAGTTTTTGTTTCCTTTGGGTCAGATTCTGATACCATTACTCATGCTGAATAGCCCCTTATTCCTGTGGGGTTACTGATGCTGGATGGTACTTTACTCATTGAGTCAGAGTATCAGAAACTGGCCCTCAGAAAACCAAAGAAACACAGGGAATTGGTGGAAGGTAGGAATTTATGTGAACATTCACGCTCCCCACCTGTTCAGGGCTGTGTGCATTTGATTGATTTCACACTTGAAAACTATCAGTTTAGCATTGCTCTATTTGATAATTCCCAAATCGCAGTTCTCTTAGCTGCTTTGGCACACCTCGAGCACTTAATGTTTTTAAATATTGACAGACTGATTGTTGTCTCCAGGTCCTCAGTGAAAGCTGTAAGCATAATGCTATTCTTAAAAGAACAGAGATAGTCTGCTAAATCATTTACTTGGAATCATAGAAGTGTAGGACAGGTAGGGACCTCAATAAGTCATCTACTCCAGTCCCCTGCACTCAAGGCAGGACATAGTAGCTAGTCCATTCCACACAGGTGTTTGTCTAACCTGTTCTAGAAAACCTCCAATGACGGAGATTCCACAACCTACCTTGGTAATTTATTCCAGTGCTTAACCATCCTGACTGTTAGGAAGTTTTTCCTAAAGTCCAACCTAAACTTCACTTGCTGCAATTTAAGCCCATTGCTTCTCGTCCTGACCTTAGAGGTTAAGGAGAACAATTTTTCACCCTCCTCCTTGTAACGGCTTTTTAGGTACTTGAAAACTCTTACATCCCCACTCAGTCTTCTCTTCTCCAGACTAAACAAACCCAATGTTTTCAATCTTTCCTCATAGGTAGGGCCCTATCAAATTCACGGTCCATTATGGTCAATTTCACAGCCAGACGGTTTTAAATTGGTCAATTTCACGTTGTCAGCTGTTTACATCTGAAATTTCACGGTCTAGTAACTGTGGGTGTCCCAACCTAAAAGGTACCCGGAAGTGGGTGTGATCTCCCTGCTCCCGTCCCCATCCCCTCCCCCAACCTGTCATGCAAGGGAAGGACAAGTCCTCTCCCTCCCCAGCCCAGCCTGGATTCACAGCTAGGAGCCCCCTGTCTGGGGCGCTTCCAGGAGCAGGGGGATATCGGACCCACCTCCACAAGTCTCCTCCAGATGCAGGAACCTCTGGTGTGGGGCTGGAGTTTCATGCAGCAGGGGGAGGCACTCGGAGGTGGGTCTGATCTCCCCCCCACACACACAGCTGCTATGCAAGGGAAGGACAAGTCCTGTACCTCCCCAGCCCAGCCGGGACTCACAGCTAGGAGCCCCCTGGCTGGGGCACTCCCAGCAGCAAGGGGGAGATCAGATTTCACAGGGAAGGGCTTACGTAATAGTCCGTGACACATTTTCCAGGGCCATGAACTTGGTAGGGTTACATAGGTTATGTTTTCTAGACCTTTAATCATTTTTGTTGCTATCCTAATTTATTCATCATCTTTCCTTTCACTTCTTTACTTCTAAACGTTGAAATAACTTCTAGCTACTTTAAGGTGTTTTTTTTTAAATCTTACTTTTGAAATAGCAACACAATCACCCACTGGATACCCTTCCTATTCCACCTACGGTGTTTCCCCCATCCTTATCCTGCCATGTGAAAAGAGCAATATTTGTCTCACTGTGCAAATGAAAGATGAGACTCAACAGTTAGTTTTTCTCTTCATCTTAAAAAAAAATGCAAAAAAGGAAAACTATTTTAATGCATTGAGGTCCCAACTTACATCAGGGCCACATTGAGAGACAGATACTGCCCTGAAGAACTTGCAGTCTAAATAGACAAATCAGACAAGGGGGAAACAGAGGCACAGACAGGCAAAGGGACATAGTCAAGGTTTACACAACAAGAAAACAGCAGCATCAGGAATAGAACCGAGGTCTTCTGACTCGCAGCCCCAGGCCCAACACACTAGACCATATTGAAAGCAAGAAAGGAATATTTTAATCGGACTTTTAAAAAATATGTTATTTAATGCCTAGGATTTATTTCCTTTGTTCCTTTTCCTGCTTATATGTTGTTGTTATACATAGAGCTGATTAGCAGATTCTGTTTTAATCAAGTACACCTTGAGTGCAAATACAACTTAATTAAAATGGAACTTAACATTAGTTCATCTTTAATGTGTTATTGGACCCAAAGTTCCCAGCTCTGCAAACACTTATGCATGTGCTTAACTTTCCCTCATGATAGTAAGCTGGGAGGGGTTGCAAGTGCTTTGGAGAACAGAATTAGAATTCAGACTGATCTTGACAAACTGGAGAAATGGTCTTAGGTAAATAGGAAGAAATTCAATCAGGGCAAATACAAAGTACTCCACTTAGGAAGGACTAATCAATTGCACAAATACAAAATGGGAAATGACTGCCTAGGAAGGAGTACTGCAGAAAAGGATTTCGGGGTTAGAGTGGATCACAGTGAGTCAAGAGCGTAACACTGTTGCAAAAAGCAAACATCATTCTGGGATGTATTCACAGGAGTGTTGTAAGCAAGACAGGAGAAGTAATTCTTCCACTACTCATCATTGATAAGGCCCAAAGTGGAGAAGTGTGTCCAGTTCTGGGCAACGCATTTCAGGAAAGATGCGGACAAATCGGAGAAAGCAACAAAAAAGATTAAAGGTCTAGAAAACATGACCTATGAGGAAAGATTGAAAAAAGTGGGTTTGTTTAGTCTGGAGAAGACTGAGGGGAGACTTGATAAGAGTCTTCAAGTAGGTAAAAGGTTGTTATAAAGAGTAGGGTGATAAATTGTTGTCCATAACCACCAAGGACAAGAGAAGAAGTAATGGGCTTAAACTGCAGCAGGGAGATTTAGGTTGGACATTAGGAAAAATTTCCTAACTGTCGGTAGTTGTGGTTTTGGAATCTCTGTCCTTGGAGGTGTTTAAGAACAGATTAGACAAACACTTGTCGGGGATGGTCTAATACTTAGTCCTGCCTCAGTGCGGGGGACTGGACTAGATGACCTATCCAAGATCCTTCCACTTCTTCATTTCTATGATTCTATGAGCAGGCCCAATCAAGTAAATGGGGACTATTCACATGTTTAAAGTTTAGCATGTGTTTAAATGTTTACAGGGTCAGGGCTTAACTTCTAATTGCCCTAATCAAAATTAGCAAACAGATACCCATTTTTTAAAATGGCACCTTATCAGGAGTGCAGCTAAATGAAGATGGAAAATATGTCAAGGAAAACCAAAATTAACTCCCGTCAAAGAAATCATCCACTTGAATATGTATGATGCATCACAGAGCTGACTGATAATGACCACAACTCATCAGCAACAATGCCTTATGCTGAATAATGGAGGTTCATCTTTCAAAGGTGACACATTAGTCACTCAAATGCATTCCATATCCTATTGCAAACACCTTTTAGATCTCTAACTCAAACACTGCTTTCTTTATAAAAACAGAAGAATGTCTTTCCCACTTAAACATGGTGACCATTTTTCAATAATAGCCTTCTTCCCTCTCCCCATACCCTCTATGGCCTCAGCAGAAGGTGGACTTTGTCTGCACTTGGCCGGGACCCAGTGTGGGTACTCATTTAAAACATGTTATGATTCCCTGGTAAACTGGAACTGCGACCAAGCATAGGGTAGGCATCCCCCAAAGAAGGTAGGGGAAGGGATTGGGCTCCAACTTCTGGAGTTTCACCTCTTTCCCAATACCCTCAGCACTCCGGGGAGGACATGGCGACAGGTCCCAACAGCAGTGCAGTGGCCAGGTGTGAGGAGGTGTGTCAGTGCAAACGTGCCCCCCCGGCCAAATGGGGGGAGGGGAGCATGGCTCTGGTTCACTCGGCTCAGCGGGGCTGTCAGTCCATTCCTGGTGTCCAGGAGCACGGAAACCCGTTCTCCCAAATCTGTGTATGTTGACTGGGGAGGATTGTGGCTCCACATAGTATGACCAAGGGATTTATATCCAGTCCATGAGATCCGTTGTATTTTTGAACCCTGTCATGAGGCCCAGCACTCACCGCCAGACTGGCACCTCCTCCGGGTCACTCTGGGAATTAGCTTGCGGCCAATGCCCCCTGTCTGCAGCTTGCACACCATCACTCTGTCTCTGCATCTGCCTGCAGCCCCTCTCACAGTCTCAGGAGCTGCAGCACCCTCTTCAGAACAAAGCCCTCCGGCTGTGTCACCATCTGTGTTCCCCCCTTTTGGGAGTTAGTGTCTCAGCTCAATAATAATGCCACTTTCCCTGTTTCAAGTGGGTGGGACCCAGGCCCAACCACTACTCTGGGTCCCAGCCTAGGAACCCTGTGGATAGCAGCCTCCTGCTGCTCCTCTAATTCCTTTCACTGCTGCTATGATCCACTGGGCCACTTTCCCAAGGCCCCAGAACCTTCTTCACCCTTACCTCAAGGCACCCTAGCTGCTCAGTCCCTACAGCCAGCCAGGAGCTCTCTTGCTTCCCCAGTCCCTGTCAGCAACTGACCTGTCCATGGTGCTAGCTTTCTTTCAGCCTGCTAGGCACCCAGTCTTCACCCCTTGGGCTCCCAGCAGCAACTGACCTTGGCTCTGCCCTACAGCTCCTTTAATGTGAGCCTGTTGGGCCCTGATTGGCTGCTGCTTGCAGTCTCTCTCCTATTGGCTTTGCCCCATTGCAGCCTCTCAAGGCCCCTTGGAGGACTCACCTCGACTGCTCCCTGCTGGGGTTAACCCCTTTTTACATTTGTGTGGGGCCAATGCCCCACCACAAACTCTCTATCTGGCCACAATCCTCTTCCAAGAGTAAAATGATGTGAGTTATCCCTTTGTTTGCTGCACTCTCAGAAATTCTTATGGATTCTTTCATTCTAAAACCATTATGGTTAAGCTACAAGACACAAAAGAAAGTCACTTTAGGTTACTTACAATTCATTAAAAAAATCAATTTTAAAAAAGTAATTTTGTTAAATAATTCACCTAAAATGAAGGGAAAGATCGTCTGAGGTCAGCTTTTCTACTCAGGACTGTAGCACACCAGGGGAAACTCAACTGCACAATAGTTTGTGTTTCATTGTATTGCAGTTGTTATTTGATAGCCTGGTAACATTTTAATAGTCTTGAATGAGCATTTAATTTATATTTAATAGAGCAGCTACTCTATTGTAATTAAATATCAGTTGATTGTTAAAAGAGTACTTGCTGAGATTTAATATGTAAGAAATAAACCAGGGTTGCTGCATAATTAACTCAAAGCACATGAATAAAAGTGCAGTCAGATTTCTAGCACACAGAACTGGTAAAGAAAGTTGATCAAGGTGGAAGATACAATGGAAATTAAATGAAAACAAGATTCTAAAACCGCTTGTGTGTGTTTACTAAGGTACCTGGCTACCCGTTGATGATCTTCGCTGTGGAGTTTATTTTGAGATGGAAATCACCGTAAATAATGAATAGTCAGTACTTATGCCAGTTCTGTCCTGTACCAAGCAAGGGCACCGCCAGAAATGTTTCCAGCGGTATACACTGTGGAACCATCTGGGCTGCAGATGCGAACCCCAGCACCTTGCCCGCCACGTCCATGCACACTCAGCCCCCATCTTCCAGTCTGGACCTCCCAGGTGCAGTGTCACTCACCATCCCCGAGAGGGAATGTGGGCTGCTGGGAATGGGACGAGGCCAGGCAGGAGCAAGCCTCTTGGCAGCAACGAGGAGCATCAGCACTGGCCACCCACTGCAAGCTCAGGTTTGGCTCTACAGCCCCCGAGTCATGTATGCGGGGCCAGCGGGACAGTCAGCACTGCTCCTCCTTACCGCTGCCAGTGGTAAACAGCATGCGTATTGTGCGTAGGGCTGTGGGCACCCAGGTTGCAAGAGACACCCCCTTGTTGGGCAGATAGAGAAATAAAGGTGTAAGTCAGACTGTCACAGATCTGGTCCTATGTTAAAACCCACATGCCCTTTGCTTGTTGGGGCTGGGCAGGGTTAGGTCCTCTGGGCATACAGTCTAGCTGCTGACCTCCTGTCTGACACCCCTCTTGGCAGGGGGGACCCACCAATGCAATTGCCCAGGCTCTAAAACCAGTGCCATCTCCCCCAAGCCTCCTCAGCAGCTCTTGCATGTTCCCCAGAATCCCAGTGAAGGTGTGAGCCTTCTGGGTCACAAGTCTCCTCTTTGGGGGCACAGGACAATCTAGGCCAACAGAGACACACAAAGGCTGCACAGGATTGTAAGACGCTATTGTTCTTTTCTTACCAGCATGAGAGGGAAAGAGATCTAGACAAAATAAATACACCAGTATGTATTTCTCTGCCTCAGTTTCCTCACCTCTCTGTAAAGTTCTTTGGGCAGAGTCACCTTCAGCTCATGGCTTCTCTTCAGAATCATGGAACCTTTCCGGCCCAGCTAGCTTTGACCGACCTCGACTGGTCCCACAGTTGAACTGCCCCTCGTGCTATGAAAGCCTGCCGAACTCTTCCTCTCTTCTGCACAAAGCTTCCTGTCTCTGTAAGTCTCTTGAGTCTCCCCTATCACAACCTGGGTTCTTTGTTCTGCATTTGAGAATTTTCCACGCCCCATCCATGCAGACAAAATTGGAAGGACTAGCTTCTCCGCTCAGGCAATCTCTTTAGCATACACATTGTCCCATAGTGCTTCCCCCTGAATAGGCTATCACTAAAAGGTCTAAAGAACCCCCATTGTATCTGGTCTGTGACAGAGATGCTATAGTTCCTGTGGAATGGTGAATTCCACATCGAGGCATTCCATGTTCCAACAACTTCATAACTTCAACCATAATTCATAAGCTGTACTTAGACATAGTCCCCAGATCTTCACACAGGCCTTTAGTGTAGTTTGAATGTAATTTTTGTTCCATTTAGAGTTAGTCTATCTCAGACATACTTGAAAAAACGCAGCTTCTTAAAGTAAAGTCTTTAATTAATTCTCCAAATCCTTTCCTTTTTCTGAATCCTTTTGGCTTATGCACACTAGTGAATGACAGGAAGCATGGTTTGTTTTCTGCTTCGATTTCTTTTTTACAGCACCTTAGACTTAAAATAAAAAATACCAGCCATAAAAAGCCTTTCACTGGAATGTTACTGATTGGCAACCAAGCCCAGCCATCCAGGCCCAGAAACAATAACCTCCACATTCGAATTAAATTCCACAGAAATAGTGACATAATATTAGAAAACTATAAGTGATGGAAACATCTTAGAAGTTCACCTCTAAATACATTTGTATTGTTGCCGTAGCACTGAACTGCCATTTTCTGGATGTATAACCCCCTCCTAAATTAAAACGTTTTCTCATTCTGAGAAGACATCGCAGCATAATTCACAAATATGCCACCCCCGAACATTTTATAATCTGCTTCTTGAGCAGCGACAGCACTCCCAACATGCTATTTTTTTCCAATTTGTGTTGCAAATTATAAACAATCAATAATGTAGCATAATAGTAATGGTTTCTATTCGGTTCAAGCTCTCCCCCACAATGCAAACACACACGGATTACCAAGGGGATTCGAACACTCGGTGTCCTCTTAAATTTGAATGGAACCAAAGTTCTTTCAATAAATCCCTTTTAAAATGCAAATGCAATTCCATTTTGTGATGCTTCACATAAAGCTGTATTGATGTTTAGCACAGGAGCTGATCATTCAGCGATGTCAGGAACAAACCCCACGGTTGTAGTGGAACAAGGCTATAAATGACAACATGTGGAGCAGCGAAAGAAGCTGGGAGAAGAACACTGGTTTCTTTTCTCACTGGCCTAGCAGCAGTCTTTGATTCTTGCTGACTGTAGAGGTGGGATGAAGTCGTTTAAGACAGTGGCTCTTAACCTTTCCAGACAACTGTACCAATTTCAGGAGTCGGATGTGTTGTGTGTACCTCAAGTTTCACCTCACTTAAAAACGACTTGCTAACAAATTCATACATAAAAATACAAAAGTGTCACAGCCCACCATTACTGAAAAATTGCCGACTTTCTCATTTTACCATACAATTATAAAATAAATTGGAATATAAATATTGTACTTACATTTCAGTGTATAGTATAATCAGCAGTATAAATAAGTCATTGTCTGTATGATATTTTAGTTTGTACTGACTTTGCTAGTGCTTTTCATGTAGCATGTTGTAAAACTAGGCAAATATCTATATCAGTTGATGTACCCCCTGGAAGACCTCTGGTTGAGAGCCACTGGTTTAAGCCATCACTGAGCTATGTTCAAAAACTGCTAGCTCCATTTCCACTAATATCACAGAGTCAGAGTAGAGGTCACCGAAAAACATAATTTTTTTAAAATTCCCAATGAAAAATTTCCCATTTTTCCTGAAATTTCCTATGAAATATGAAATTTTGAAAATATGAAATTTTATAAGAAAAGAAAAGAAAAGAAAAGAAAAGAAAAGAAAAGAAAAGAAAAGAAAAACTATCTTGAATTATATTTATATTATTAGCTGCTAAAAATGTTTATAGGACAATTTTGAGTTTCATGAAAAAATCTGCATTTTAGATGAAAACTCATTTTTCATCGACTACTTTTCAAAGGAAAACTTTCAGCCAGTCTTAAATCAGACAGTTGTAAGTGTCCACACAGTTAACCCCTTAGAACACTTAGAAACACCCTCTGAGTCACAACCATCAATATTCCTGCATTATACTATTGACCTATGCCACCAGCAAGGTATTACTCCACCTGCAGAAGCTCAGCTAAACTGGACTGCCATTAATGGATCTCTACCTTTTCTCCACCCATTTACCTCAGGGAGAGTAAGTAGCTGGGTCGTGCCTGTAAGGAGGCTCAGGCCATTAGTCAGTCATATTATAACCTTTGGAAACTGCCTCTCATCTGGCCTCTGTTAGGACAGCAGCACTGAACTAATTAAGGTACTAAGACTGATACATCCTGGGTTGAAATTTGCAGGAGGTGGAGGCAAACTATACTTGGAAGAGGGCACCAGGCAATCTCTTTCCTCAGGAGATGGTCCAAGCCTGACCATTCTGTAGAATGTAAGGCTTCCATCAGGGACTAAATCAGGGGGCCCAGATAATCTTCATCCAAGAATATTAAAGGAACTGGCACATGAAATTGCAAGCCCATTAGCAAGAATTTTTAATGAATCTGTAAACTCAGGGGTTGTACGGTATTACTGGAGAATTGCTAACATAGTTCCTATTTTTAAGAAAGGGGGGAAAAAAGTGATCCGGGTAACTACAGGCCTGCTAGTTTGACATCTGTAGTATGCAAGGTCTTGGAAAAAAAATTTGAAGGAGAAAATAGTTAAGGACACTGAGGTCAATAGTAATTGGGACAAAATACAACATGGTTTTACAAAAGTTAGATTGTGCCAAACCAACTTGATCTCCTTCTTTGAGAAGGTAACAGATTTTTTAGACAAAGGAAATGCAGTGGATCTAATTTACCTCGATTTCAGTAAGGCATTTGATACGGTTCCACATGGCGAATTATTAGCTAAATTGGAAAATATGGGAATCAATATGAAAATTGAAAGGTGGATAAGGAACTGGTTAAAGGGGAGACTACAACGGGTCGTACTGAAAGGTGAACTGTCAGGCTGGAGGGAGGTTACTAGTGGAGTTCCTCAGGGATCGGTTTTGGGACCAATCTTATTTAATCTTTTTATTACTGCCCTTGGCACAAAAAGTGGGAATGTGCTAATAAAGTTTGCGGATGACACAAAGCTGGGAGGTATTGCCAATACAGAGGAGGACCGGGATATCATACAGGAAGATCTGGATGACCTTGTAAACTGGAGTAATAGTAATAGGATGAAATTTAATAGTGAAAAGTGCAAAGTCGTGCATTTAGGGATTAATAACAAGAATTTTTGTTATAAACTGGGGACGCATCAGTTGGAAGTAACAGAGGAGGAGAAGGACCTTGGAGTATTGGTTGATCACAGGATGACTATGAGCCGCCAATGTGATATGGTCATGAAAAAAGCTAATCCAGGCTTGGGATGCATCAGGCGAAGTATTTCCAGTAGAGATAAGGAGGTGTTAGTACCATTATACAAGGCACTGGTGAGATCTCATCTGGAATATTGTGTGCAGTTCTGGTCTCCCATGTTTAAGAAGGATGAATTCAAACTGGAACAGGTACAGAGAAGGGCTACTAGGATGATCCAAGGAATGGAAAACCTGTCTTATGAAAGGAGACTCAAAGAGCTTGGCTTGTTTAGCCTAACCAAAAGAAGGCTGAGGGGAGATATGATTGCTCTCTCTAAATATATCAGAGGGATGAATACCAGGGAGGGAGAGGAATTATTTAAGCTCAGTAGCAAAGTGGACACAAGAACAAATGGATATAAACTGGCCATCAGGAAATTTAGACTTGAAATTAGATGAAGGTTTCTAACCATCAGAGGAGTGAAGTTCTGGAACAGTCTTCCAAGGGGAGCAGTGGGGGCAAAAGACACATCTGGCTTCAAGACTAAGCTTGATAAGTTTATGGAGGGGATGATATGATGGGATAGCCTAATTTTGGTAATTAATTGATCTTTGACTATTAGCGGTAAGTATGCCCAATGGCCTGTGATGGGATGTTAGATGGGGTGGGATCTGAGTTACTACAGAGAATTCTTTCCTGGGTGTCTGGCTAGTGAGTCTTGCCCACATGCTCAGGGTTTAGCTGATCGCCATATTTGGGGTCGGGAAGGAATTTTCCTCCAGGGCAGATTGGCAGAGGTCCTGGAGGTTTTTCGTCTTCCTCTGCAGAGTGGGGCACGGATCACTTGCTGGAGGATTCTCTGCACCTTGAAGTCTATAAACCATGATTTGAGGACTTCAATAGCTCAGACATAGGTTAGGGGTTTGATACAGGAGTGGGTGGGTGAGATTATGTGGCCTGTGTTGTGCAGGAGGTCAGACTAGATGATCATAATGGTCCCTTCCGACCTTAAAGTCTACGATTCACTATATTTAAGAAAGATCAATAAGAAATAGAATGTGTGGCTTTTCTTTGAAAGCTAACGTGTTTGCCAGGCTGATGGGCAGATCTGTGTATGGATATCAACATGTCCATCTATCTTCCCAGTGTCCATAGATTTGAGAGGCAGATGTTAGTCAGCTATTCTATGTAATGGGTGGAATCATCTTTGTGACTTAAGATGAATTTAGCTTAATAGGAACACGGTGTGCAGCTCCACTCCACAGACCAACAGCTGCCCTGCCCCTGGAGCCGTGATTGGCGAGGGGATGAGCAAACAGGAGAAGCTGGTTGGTTAGACAGCTGGAATGAAATCCCGCCCCTACTTCCTGCTGCCAAGCTCTTCTGCAATTGCAGGAGAAAGGACTGTGGAGACTGCTGGAAAGGGCATGTGCTGCTACTGGGACATAACAGGCCAAGGGTCTGCGTGCTGAATGTAGGACAGGTCCAGGGAGCACAGGGCCCCCCTGAGACTGTACTGGGCTGCAGATGGGCATCAGTCAGAGCCCGAAGGGAAAGAGACCCCCAATCGGTGGCTGATGGGCTGAGGTTCGGGGGCGCTGGAGCTGTTGGTTTGTGATGAAGTTGACTGATGCTCATAAAGGCGATTGTTACTTGATGACAATGTTGGAGTGATTTCTGGTGTATTCCTACCTCCCCAAAGGCTGTAGGGGAGACATGGTTCATGCCTGTTGGTTTGAAGAAGGTGAAAAGTTCTCCCTGGTGTAACAATCTGCAATACTATATCTGGAGTGGTAAGAGTCCTTCCCAGTCCCTGGCAGGAGATTGCAGAATGACCATGACCATGAACATGAGATGTTATTAACCAGGGGAGAGATGTGCAAAAGGCACAAATGGGAATTAGCTGCTGCCTTTGAAAATCCCCCTCCCCTAATTAATAGCTTCCACAGAGAGACTGAAAACATCCTGAGGGCAGTAGAATCTGTCCTTGTGGCCTGGTGGGTGAGAGTCACCCTGGCGGTGATCTGTTGAGCCCAAAAGACCTATGGTGCAGAGGGTGTGGCTGTTTCTGTTTGCAGGATGGGAGCATCTGTACCAGCTACAGTTTTGCTCTGCCAACAGGGCTCTCAGCTTCTTCCACTTCCCCGATCCACGGCATGGCGGAGGAGGGCTAGTTCGCTAACACAGAAGACATCACTGGAAAATGTTGTATACATCTTTTCAGCTGCTCTTCTTCCACCAAGTCCTAGGGCTTCTGACACGGGGAGCACAAGTGAAGAGAGAGAGGCAGGGAGGATGCAGGATTCCTCTCTCCAAAGACAATGAAGAGCAGAAAGACAGCAAGCAGTGGCAGCAGCCAGCCCTACAGAGAGAGGGGAGTGGAACATATAGACTGGAGCCAGGAGAAGCTCTGCAAACACTGCCCCCAGGAGCCTAGCAGCGGTAACAGACAGCCCTATGGCACTGCAGATGGACCCTGGCAGCAAAAGCAATTACGGCATTAAGATCAGTGATTTAGACCAAATTTCATTTAGCCCAAAACGTACTTGGTCAGATTCTGATCTCAGTTACACAGATGTAAAACTGCTAACAGCTGTGGATTTACTCTGCATTTCCTATAACAGAGCCAAGACCAGAATCCAGCCCTCCACATTTGGTCCCAGCCCAAAGAGAATTTTTTCTGTCCTGTGGAAAGGATGAGCAAAATCGGTTCCACCATTCTTGAGTTAAGAGTGTACTTTCAATACTTTCAAATAACTCAAAAATGGCTGAGCTAAAATGGCTGATCCAGCTCCCGTTCATTTTACTGGGAAGCTTCCTGTCGATTTTAATAGGAGTTACATGAAACCTGGGCTTGTTTTATAGTTCACTGGGGAGGGAAAACCAATTTGGCTCAGTATTTTCTTTAACACTATGAATGCTTAAACTTGGAATTTATACACATTATATTTTGTTCCTGATGATATAAGGTTATGAGCATTTCAGTAATCAATGTATTGTTAAAACATTCCTCAGGAAAGGATCTGTCAGTTAAAGATAGATTGGATATGGCCTTCTGAGTTTAGGACACCTTACTTAGATTGTAGATGCATCTGGACACACCATTGGTCTAATTAACCAGTGGGTATTTTCTCCCCTTTCTTTTCTTCTGCCCACACCCTGCCCACTTCAATCTTTTTCTATTCTTCTCTTTAAAACAATAACCAAAATTAGGGAAATTATAAACAAAAACTAGCATTAGCACAGTGTTAAGGATGAGAAATGAAGCATTCAGAAATCAGGGCATTCATTCTAAAATGAAGGTTCCTAGACTAATTTTACCTGTGCCATTTTGCATAGGAACATAGGAATTCCCTCACTGGATCAGACCCAAGGTCCATCTAGCCCAATATCCTGTCTCTGACATTGGCTAGTACCAGATGCTTTAAATAGGATGACCAGACAGCAAATGTGAAAAATCGGGACGGGGGTGGGGGGTAAATAGGAGCCTATATAAGAAAAAGACCCAAAAATCAGGACTGTCCTTATAAAATCGGGACATCTGGTCACCCTACTTTAAAAGGTAGGTGCCCCCACTTTAGGTATCATCTAATGGTTGAGAGATTGGTTTAAACCCTAGGTAATATCTTTTCCATGTGTTTAGCATTTTGTATTCACTTTCCTTTCCATATACATGAAATGTAATGTGTTTGTGCTATTTATTCAATACCAGGATGTGCTCAGGATGAAATTGTGGCCCTGTTAAAAACAAACAAACAAAACCCCCCTCACTGACTTCAGTAGGTCCCAGACATCAGCCTGGGATGTAAAATGTGCCAAGATGAACATTGGTAGAAATCTTAACTTTCCAAATATCCTTACTGTCAAATGTGTGATTTCTCAGTCTTCAAATTGGGGTCACACTAGTTTTGCCTATATTTTTTAAAAATATAAATTGCAAGGACTTAAGCCCTTCTCCCAGTGTAAAAGCCGACAGAAACATAACTATGGATCCTCTAGGGCACATCTGTAAAACAGAGATTTTCTTGTGAAGATAGGATGGATCTACATTTGAATCTCTTCATTCTGATATGAATGTCTTTTTTACACACACACCGCATGAAACTCATGTAGCATTTTTCCTTCACAGTGGAGTTCTTTGAACACACACAGAATAGAGACAAATAAAATCCATGCTATTCAGTGCTATATGCATGCTATCATTGCAATATTGCTTTACTTATTGGGTTCTCTATATAAAGTTCTGGAAACAGTATGAATGCTCAAAGCTGCATGTGATTGACTTTAGTCTCTCCACTCATGAATCTCTTGACATTCACATTACATCAACAGACAAGAAGCTCCCTTTTTGTCATGTAGCAAGGGGAAACGAAAGCTTTAATATTCTC
Source organism: Emys orbicularis (assembly GCF_028017835.1). NCBI lineage: Eukaryota > Metazoa > Chordata > Testudines > Emydidae > Emys > Emys orbicularis. The sequence goes on along the minus strand of NC_088686.1, from coordinate 4,697,720 downwards.
TGTCCTGTCTACAGAAGCCATACAACTCTTTGGTCTCAATGAAGATCAAATATTAATGTAATGTTCCAAGGAAGACATTTGAAACTCTCAGCATCACAAGCTTGTTGAAAACAGCGGCTAGAGAAATCTCTCAACATAAAAGTCCTCTAAAGTGTAGGATTCCCCAGATAAAAAGCAGCATGTTGTTGAATGTACTTTCTGAATGTATTTTTGAAGACAATGGGTGTGTATACCGTAGGCCAGTCAGAAAGTAATGCCGGATAATAGCAACAGAACTATTTAAAATACGATCTATTTTCAACCCTCAGAAGTGAATGGGATGAAAACTCTTATTTGATTAGCACCTGGAGTGTTCCAGATGCTTTACTCAATTTACATTGAAACATAAGAAGCCGATTTAAAAACCCCAAAGGCACTGGATAGCGGGAGGTGAGGACAAGGGCTATAACAACATAATTATGCCAACACTTTGCATCTGATCCATCTCCCATGAAAATCAATGGAAGACTTTCTATTGGCTTTAGTTACAGTTGGATAGATCTCTTATGTAGATAAGTATGAGCATCTTTATGCCTATAAACTGGTGGGGGTTAGAAGGTTGATTAGATTTTTTGTAGTTCTAACTTATTTTTATCTTTAGTTAGTTTACAAAAGCTAGACATTAGATCTCCGTACATAAGAACATAAGAACGGCCGTACCTGGTCAGACCAAAGGTCCATCCAGCCCAGTATCCTGTCTACCGACAGTGGCCAATGCCAGGTGCCCCAGAGGGAGTGGACCAACAGGCAATGATCAAGTGATCTCTCTCCTGCCATCCATCTCCATCCTCTGACAAACAGAGGCTAGGGACACCATTCCTTACCCATCTTGGCTAATAGCCATTAATGGACTTAACCACCATGAATTTATCCAGTTCTCTTTTAAATGCTGTTATAGTCCTAGCCTTCACAACCTCCTCAGGTAAGGAGTTCCACAAGTTGACTGTGCGCTGCGTGAAGAAGAACTTCCTCGTATTTGTTTTAAACCTGCTGCCTATTAATTTCATTTGGTGACCCCTAGTTCTTGTATTATGGGAATAAGTAAATAACTTTTCCTTATCCACTTTCTCCACATCACTCATGATTTTATATACCTCTATCATACCCCCCCTTAGTCTCCTCTTTTCCAAGCTGAGGAGTCCTAGCCTCTTTAATCTCTCCTCATATGGGACCCGTTCCAAACCCCTAATCATTTTAATTGCCCTTTTCTGAACCTTTTCTAGTGCCAGTATATCTTTTTTGAGATGAGGAGACCACATCTGTACGCAGTATTCGAGATGTGGGCGTACCATCGATTTATATAAGGGCAATAATATAATCTCAGTCTTATTCTCTATCCCCTTTTTAATGACCCCTAACATCCTGTTTGCTTTTTTAACCGCCTCTGCACACTGTGCGGACATCTTCAGAGAACTATCCACGATGACTCCAAGATCTTTTTCCTGACTTGTTGTAGCTAAATTAGCCCCCATCATATTGTATGTATAGTTGGGGTTATTTTTTCCAATGTGCATTACTTTACATTTATCCACATTAAATTTCATTTGCCATTTTGTTGCCCAATCACTTAGTTTTGTGAGATCTTTTTGAAGTTCATCACAGCCTGCTTTGGTCTTAACTATCTTGAGCAGTTTAGTATCATCTGCAAACTTTGCCACCTCACTGTTTACCCCTTTCTCCAGATCATTTATAAATAAGTTGAATAGGATTGGTCCGAGGACTGACCCTTGGGGAACACCACTAGTTACCCCTCTCCATTCTGAGAATTTACCATTAATTCCTACCCTTTGTTCCCGGTCTTTTAACCAGTTCTCAATCCATGAAAGGACCTTCCTTTTATCCCATGACCACTTAATTTACGTAAGAGCCTTTGGTGAGGGACCTTGTCAAAGGCTTTCTGGAAATCTAAGTACACTATGTCCACTGGATCCCCCTTGTCCACATGTTTGTTGACCCCTTCAAAGAACTCTAATAGATTAGTAAGACACAATTTCCCTTTACAGAAACCATGTTGACTATTGCTCAACAGTTTATGTTCTTCTATGTGTCTGACAATTTTATTCTGAACTATTGTTTCGACTAATTTGCCAGGTACCGACGTTAGACTTACCGGTCTGTAATTGCCGGGATCACCTCTAGAGCCCTTTTTAAATATTGGCATTACATTAGCTAACTTCCAGTCATTGGGTACAGAAGCCGATTTAAAGGACAGGTTACAAAACCTTAGTTAATAGTTCCACAACTTCACATTTGAGTTCTTTCAGAACTCTTGGGTGAATGCCATCTGGTCCCGGTGACTTGTTAATGTTAAGAAATGGTCTGAAATAAAAATATGCCTAATGTCACAAAAACACAGGACACGCAACCAGAGGGGAAAGTCTGACACATCCAGAATTTAGCTTCACCTAAAACAGCCACTTTGGATTCCCAAACCAGTAATCTGTCATTGTATTCTATTGAAACAAGAGTGGAAAGGAAGTTGTACAGTAATCCCTACACAGAAGGGAATGAACGGCACTCTTCTAAAAAGACAAAACCAATTCCTTTGACTGCTTCTTTAATTATAGCTATTAAAACACCAATAGCAGTTGCCACAGAAGCAAAGTAAGCTTTCAGTCCCTGGAAGTAAAGAGATTGCTATTGGAGAAGAACCTTGGTACTATGTGGCAAAGTCTTAGCCACCATTGACCAGATTGTGCACTCCTTCCTCACACGCGCAGGCCCACTGACTTCAGTGGAACTACTCGCTATTGTAAGTAAATAATTTGTCTCCATGGAATTTAGCAGCCTAAAATATTGCTATCTACTTTCCAACAACACCCCTCCCTGCCTGCAGGGGGCTCTCCTGCAGCACAAAGGACAGCAGTTGCCATTAAAAAGTCAACCCTGGCCATCAGGGACATCTGAAATAACACAGGACCAGTTTCTACCATCCTTACTCACCTTGAGTATCACCTCACTATGCAAGTAGTTGAATCATCAATGGGTTAATCTGTGGAGTAAGATGCTAGCTCAGTGTGAGTAATGGTGGCAGAATCTGGCCCACAATTATTTACTTTTTTTAATAGGGAAAAACCGGATCAGTTTGCAACTGACTGAGGCATAAATAAGGGTTACATTCTCAACACATATAATTTGCAGTGAAGAATTCAGCTAGAACTGGTCAGGAATTTTTCAATGAACCTTTTTTTTCTTGGAAAAATACCAATTTATTGAAACAAACTTTTCTGAAACTTGCTAGTTTCAACCAAGCTTTCATTAGGAAAGTGTCTCAAGTCCAGGATGGAATTTCTGGAGGGAATGACACCTTCCCCCCAATGAAAATCCAATAGTCTAGTGGGTAGGGCAGCTGAATTCAAGCTTCCACTACAAAACAGTCAGAGCAGGGGCCTGAATCTGAGACTCCCAGGTGACTACCATGACCACCAGGATATTGGCAGTTCTGGGGCGGGTGCCTCTTTCATATGTTTTTGTTTTGTTTTTTCCCCAAAAAGCGCTTGTTTTTGTTCCAATGAGGAATGAAAACAAATTTCTAAAAGCACAGCATTTTTCACAAAATGGAATTCTTGTTTTCCAGACAGCCCTAAATTCAACCCATTCTAGAAAAAAACCCTACTGAACGAGGTCATCCTGCCTAACTATCTACCAATACAGAAGTACATCCAAAAGAGATTTATTCAGTCAGACTAATTGACTCAAGTGATGGATTTTCACCTATTTCACAGACTATAGGGGGTGGAGGAGTGCTGATATTCAACTTAAACTCCAAACCTTCCTTGCCCTTTATTTCCTTCAAATATTTGGAGATTTTTAATACCAATTTTTTTTTAAAAGACTCTCTCTGACTACCACAAGCTCATATGCACAAACACCTGTATGATCACTTTTTCCAGTACTATCAAACCATTATAGGAAGGGGCAAGACTCTCTAGACACTCCCCCTCCCCAGGTCCCACTGTCCTTCATTTATCCTCTCTACTCCCCCAGTGGCTATGTAAGGACCACAGACCCTGGTGGTTGGCGGGCAGAATCGAACCTGGGACCTCTGGAGCTAAATGCATGAGCTTCTAGTCACATGGCTCTTAGCTAAGGCTGTAGCAGACTCATTAATCTCAAAGTGGTCTCAGTGCCACTAGAGGGAGACAGAGCACCACACCCAGGAGATGTGTGGGTTACAGCTGCACTTGGGGGAGTTCTCTGGGGCAATCGCTCCCTGGTGGAGGACTGGTTCTTCTTCCTTCTTTCCCCTTGCAAGAAAGGTGAGTCTGGCTGCAACAGGGGCCAATCTGTCAGACAGTCCCTGGATAGGGCTTTACAGCCTCAGTCTCTGAAAGTCTCTATTGCCCCTTCACGAGATTTACCTCCTACCCCTCTTCCTGGGGCGTACTGCTTGGCTGTCAGCCAGGGCAGCTCTGAAAGCAGTGTGTTCCTTGTCTGTCTCTTCCTCAACTGGCCTGCCGCTGTTACTAACGGTCTCTGTGGAACAGCCTTCTTCCTGGAAAGCTTCCCCTTGAAAGCCCCTTCTCCTCCAGGAGGAGCAAGCTGTGCAGGTGAACCTCCTTAGAGGTGCTTGTTAGCCTCCTCCCTGCCAACAGGAGGGCATGTCCCTTCACACCCACTGAATTCTACAGTTCCAAAGAATTTTGCAGACAGGAGAATCTATATTGTCCAATGGATTTTCCAGGCACAGCGATCACCCTTAAAAACTCACCCCTGTGCTTTCAGTAAATAAGGTTACCTGGGTAGATATAGCACATGCATACACTTCCCTACGCAACCTACAGAAAAAAATCTGCAAATACTCAGGAAATGTTTCCTAATGAGCAAAGATATGTAGCAAGAGTGACTTGTGTATAGTCCAACACTGGCATGAAAAAAAACAGTGACTATCCCCTGCACAACTCACTGAGGACTGAGGGTACTTGGCACCTTGTGGCATCTGTCCCATAGTTTACAATAAATACTACTTCAACTCCCTCAAGTCTGCAGTATAAATGGAACAAAGTCCAAAATGAAAGTTAAGCTTCAGGATATTCTTTGCTTTCCAGAAAAGACTGCATTGATCCAGTCAATTACAGCTTAAGCCCTAAACATTTGATACTCAGGGTTTTTATTTTACTGGATTTTCAAAAAGGTTTATTACGTCTTCTGCCTCCACTGTACATCGCACAAACCAGACTCCATTCTTTCCAAGTCCTTAATGACTCCTTGCAGCTCTGCAAAAGCCCTAATCAGACTGAAATCAGACTGAAATCAAGCAAGAACAAAGCTATGGCTAGTATAAATGTCAGTGAGAGACCATACTTCATCTTTCCTCTCAAATGAGACTCTGGGGAGCAGAAACTGAGCTGTGTCTCCACCGATCTCGATTGTCTAAATCTTGCAATTGCATGCACCTGAATATCAACTAACTGTACGCTGCAGCAGCATTATTGACAAACTTGCAGGCAGATTGGACGCATTTTGATTTTATTTCCATTGTCTCCAAAAAGCAGGTTCAGAAGTTAACAAATACTGACAGTCTGTACCCCTATGTTCACCCCTTTTACAAGACTATGATGCATTTTGTATAAAGCATACCGTGTGCAGTATCATTTGAAAATTCAGGATTTGCTGATCATTATTGTCCTGGAAAAATCTGTCTGGCAACATTGTATGTAAAGATATAAGATTCCACTGTGTGATATTACTGGGACATGTTCCAACCCGTTCTGAAGGGCGTCATCAACAAATTCCCCAGAGATAAAATGCTAGCCAACACCTCAGCCAGGTGTGAACGGGATCAAAGTCGGATTAAGTGGCCACTCTGCCACAAGAGAGAGGGTGTGGGCAAAAGATCTATATTTTGACAAAGAAGCAGTCTAAGGTTCCTGGCCACACACTGAGTATGCGGCACAGAGGGCTGCTGAGTTGCTCAACTTCTGAGTAGGAACCAAGGAAGGGAATGGCGACGATCTGATATGTCTCGCCCCTTTCTCTAGGGCCTGATCCAATGCCTGTTGACGTGAACGATCCATTGACCTGGAGTAAGCATCAGCTGCGCACACACCTCCCCCCTCCTGTCTGCTGCCACTGCAATAGATCCCCCCGGGAGCGGCGGCTAAGAAGAGAGAAATGCGGCCAAGGTGAGGAAATGAATGGAATAGCCCACTAGGCATGTTTCCCATTAACTCCGCCAGGACTGACGGTGATGTAAAGCATCTCCAGTTACTACTGTTAAGAATAAAAAAGAGACAGAAGGAACAGAGCCCAGTATCTGGTCCAATAAGCATATTAGACACATACCCATAATGCATATGTAGAAAGCCACCACAATGTGCTCTTCTGTTCTTTCCTACTAGAGGAGAAAAATCTAGCTCTTAGCAGCATGCATGAGTGGTTCATTGACCTTAAGGTGACATTAATTTGTTGCTGCTTTTTAAAGTAGATTTCAATTATTGCTGATTCTTTAATACCAAAGGGAACCACAGGAGCCTGTCAGCATTGGCTGGCTTGAAATGTGATGTAATTATCATCAGGCTCTAGTCAAGGATTTTAAATTAAAGACAACTTGGTCTGTAAATCCTTTGTGTCTAGATTATTGTTCCACTTTCCTAATGGCTTTTGGCACCAGCCTTGTCACTGGTTTATTGTACAACCCTCTGGCTGTGACAGTGTCTTCTATGAATAAATCATACACTTCAGTAAGCACCAGACGATGGCAAAATGGAACAGCAGAAGAAATAAGCAATAAAGAACCATTACGGGGGCCTGTTCGCCTCCGCAGGTTTACATCCCCATCTGATTTAATTTCCTGTTTGTAAAAGCGCAACTCGCCACCGTGCTGTTATGAAACAAAGCCATGAATGTTCACACGGGTGCAAATGAGAAGTGAGGTGCCTCCTTGGTGACAAGGTATGTACTCCGGCAGCCACGCAGCTTGGCCTCTCATTTGTCTGCATGGGTCAGAGAGGCACTGGAGGATTCACGGGGGATAAAATCACTTAGTTACCTTATTGCCACCCAGGTGAAATTCATACAGGTGTGTATTTTCACTAGTTTAATTCTGAATAAACACTGCTTTTTCCACCAAAACCAAAGAGCAGATAGGTAGCCTAGGGCCACACATCAGACTGCCAGCTACTGTACCTCCTTCTTTATGCAGGCAGTGGCATCAGCATTAGCTAGAGCTAAAGTTTGATCATTAGAAGGGTTGTATATTACCTTTATTATAGTGACTATAGGTCCCCACCATGTTCAGAGCCCCATTGTGTACAGTGCTGTACCAAAAAATAGTGAAATAGAGTCTCTGCTTCAAAGAGCTTGCCATCTAAACAGACAAAGAGAGTGTATGTTATCCCTAGTGACACATGGGAAACTGAGGCACGCAGCTGTTAAATGACTTGCAAAAAGTCAGTGTCTTTTCTAATTCTTCCCTAGAGAATGGTTGGACGTTTTTACCTTGATTGAGCTGTGCAGACTGCTTGTATTGACATCACTCTTTTTTGATTGAGACCTCAAAAATTGTATCTTTAGTGGTGTGGGTCACATGCATGGCGATAGTGTTAGGAGACACCTTAGGTTGCCATGTATTTAGTGGGTTTTGTGCTGTACTGAACTTCCTGATGAGTGTCTATGTTTTCCTGCTAAAGTTTGACATGTCCATTTTTGAGATTGCTTTCCCCCCCATCATGGTCTTTGTGCTGCATTCAGGCTCTCTGGGAGCTGGATGGATGTTTATGGAATATCAGATTGTTCATGCTGTTTAAGGAGGTCTGCACATTCTTCATCCAGACATGGTATGTAGGTTGCTTGGCCACCACATGGAAGGGACGTGGAGGCTGCCTTAAAAATGGTCTTGATACACCCTGAGTTTGGTTTGATTTATTGACATAGTATGTGGGATACAAACTGCATATTGGTGAAGGAGCTCAGTGTAATTGTCCAAGTCTGCCTTTCTATGGTGGCACTGTAGTCTTGCAAACTAGTGATCGTGATCACTAAAGGCATGGTAAACCCTATTTGGATGAGGATGGGGCAATGCTGGCTGGGGGGGAAATTTCAAAGGACCTGGCTGGTAGAGGGTGGTCTCCAGCAGAAGTGATGCAAGTGAGGTCAAGGGAGCAGCTCTGCATCCAGTGGGCAGATTGAAAATTTGCAGTGATGAAACAGGTGTAGTTCATTAAAGGATGCCCAGGTTGCAAGGTCTATATCACTTTGATCAGATTCTCTATAGCTCTAGATGGTGTGGTGGCCATTAATATATTGGGCATAAATGGTGGGATGATGGTAAAATAGGAGCACTGATTAGAGGGCTTGTAGATGTTAATCACTTTAAACTGACTGGTCCTTACAATGCCATAATAGTCAGATATACAGTAGACTCTCCACATGAAATAAATTGGATTTTACATAAGTGGCTCAACCATTGTTTTCATGCCAGCTGTAGTTTATAAGAGATTTTGTTCCGGCTGTAGTTTATCAACACCAGCGATTATGAACTGACAGGCAATAAGGGAATTAACATGAGTTTCCTGAAGGCCGATGACATTGGCATTGGGTCAGGAGGCAATGTTCTCAAGAACAGAACACTTTGTGGCCCTCAACATTCACCTGTAGCGCCTTGAGGGAAGGGCTAACATGCATAGCCTGTCCTTGTCCTTGTCTAGGTCCATAGTAACTGGGAACCAGTAGATACAGTTTGCTGGCTGCTGCTCTGGCTTCCTCCAAAGGGTAACCACGGGGTTCACAATGAGAACATAGCTGCATTGTACACTTTGCAATTAAAGGTTATCGGTCATAATCATGTTGACATTTTTGCTTGTCACATATTCATGTTTGAGTACATCAGCACCATGGCATGATATAAATGGAGACAATCAATTAGAAAGTACAATTATATAAAGGAAAATAGATTTTGTAACTTAAATCCAAATATCAATGAGTAGGTCTTAGCAGCCTGAACTTGGAATACCAAAGCTTTATTGGTGCTAAATCTAATTCAGTATTATCTTAATTTAAATTTTGAAATATATTTTATTTTATAGAATTTCTCTTTATCATCAATTCATTTTACTGTGGTTCATTATTTGTACTGACTCCAACAGAAGTACTTGTGTCCTTGAAGTTAGGCATACATATATGCACCTTACTAAAATGAGGTCTTAATGCATAACCCATAAGTATTTAGGCCAAGTTTTTCAAACTTGGGTGCCTAAAGCTAGCACCTAAGTAAGTGACCTGCAGTCTTAGAGATGTCAATGAGCTAAGTGTGCTCAGCACCTCTGAAGAATCAGGCCACTTATTTAGGTGCCTAAACATTGCTTTAAATGCTAGTCAGGTTTGAAAGTGTTGTCCCTATTAACCATCATATCTGAGATCTCAAGAAAAATAAATGTGCAAATATGCAAAAACGGATCCTAATACTGAGCTTGCAAGTTTGCATGCAATGGCTCTTTGCATTCACATCAGGCAGCTGTTTAACAACTCAGTTAGCAAGAGCAAATGTCTAGTTGTGCAGATAAATCTGGGTTGTACACACCGACACACACTATAAAACTGGAGGGGTAATTATTAGTGGGAGGGGCTGGGATGTCTGTTCTCTGCCCCTAGGTAGGGTCTGGAGACAGTCCATGATTTAGTTTAGCAATATAGCAATTTCATCTATCAATATCGCATCCCTCTATCTTCTTTTTCTCCTTCCAATGAAGAAAAATGTTCCAAAAGGACTTTTATTTGATTTATCTGGCTATAAAGACTCCTGTTCTTTTCAGGGTACTCTATTAGAACAAGCATCTGCTTCATTTGTCAGTTTCATGCAGCCCAGTGCACATGCTACTGAATTTTCATACCAATACAGCCAACCATGTTATTTGCGGGGAAAGATTTTACCTGATTGCAGAAGATAGTTGCCAAGAGAATCTCTACTCAGTGAAGCATTTAAACAAATTCTTGTTAACACAAAGAGAGCTAAGATCTGGTCTGCAGTCGTGCATTTCTACTGCCATTTAACTGTTCTGTCCAGCATGTTCTGGCTTGTAACCCAGTCCATTCTACACCTTGTTTCTAATATTGTAGTGATGTCATTTGCTTTACTGTACTAAGTCTGCTGGGTCAGTGATGATATTGGTATGCATATTTAATAGTCCCTAATGACTATTTTATGTAATCTCCATTTTAAAAGCTCTGTAATACATCCTTGTATGGTAAAATGTAACACTATTACTGTTCTAGGAAGGTATTTTTAACTTACTATTAAAACAAAGGAATGTAACATACAAAAGATAAGCTTAAGTGTTAAAGTTATGACAAGCAACAGAGAGTCCTGTGGCACCTTTAAGGCTAACAGACGTATTGGAGCATAAGCTTTCGTGGGTGAATACCCACTTCGTCAGACACATGTAATGGAAATTTCCAGAGGCAATTTGACAATTTGCATCTGACGAAGTGGGTATTCACCCACGAAAGCTTATGCTCCAATACATTTGTTAGTCTTAAAGGTGCCACAGGACTCTCTGTTGCTTTTTACAGATCCAGACTAACACGGCGACCCCGCTGATACTTGAAAGTTATGACAGGAACCAACAAATGTGATATTCACACATATGGCTGCATGTTGATATATATTTATTACCAGTTCCCCAATGAGCTGATGGGATTCACATAAAGACTCAGTTCCTGCAGATCGGCATAACTCCCCTGATTTTAGTGGAGCCATATCGATTTATGCCAGTTGAGTATCTGGCCCACTGTCTTATGCCTTTCTTTGTCCAGGCTCTATGCCCCTGCTGTACTACTGTTGTCCATAAACATTCCATTCATTACAGTGCGGTATAAGAACGTCTTGGGAATGAAACGCATCCCTGGAGATGGGGTATCCCTAGAAAGTTCAGCAGCATTGAAGTACTTGGCTCATCCCATTGCAAGGGACCATGCAACCCCCTCAGCCCGGTGGACCATGTTAAGGATTTACCATGAATCCATTTTAGGTAGTTAACACACTATTAAGGATCCAGAGGTCAAAGTTCCAGAAGTTATGAAAAAAGAAAACATTCAAAATTAGATCCTTAGTTTGTTCTGAACACCAGAATGTTATGTCCTTTGATTATATCAGACATATTACACCACTCCAGATGTAAGCTTTCACCACCAAGATGTGACACAGAAGTGGAAGCTGCATAGATTCCAAAGCCAAAAGAATCATAGAATATCAGGGCTGGAAGGGACCTCAGGAGGTCATCTAGTCCAACCCCCTGCGCAAAGCAGGACCAATTCCCAACTAAATCATCCCAGCCAGGGCTTTCTCAAGCCTGGCCTTAAAAACCTCTAAGGAAGGAGATTCCACCACCTCCCGAGGTAACCCATTCCAGTGCTTCACCACCCTCCAAGAAACAAAAATCCCCAAGAAACATGTTTCCCAGAATAATCAGGAATAGTTTTTTTTTTTTTTTTTTTACCATGCTAATGAATAATAGACTGGCCATGGCCTTACTTAATAAATTTCTTCTCTTCAAGAGATATCACTGGTTCTGGTGGTTTTTCTCCATTTTAATGATCAGGAATGGCTCTCAAACTGGTAGATATTTTCAAAATGGAAGTGTTTTTGTAAATGCAGTCTTTGAAGGTGGAGGAATCTTCAGTTTATTCGCATATCATTGCAATGGTGAGGTACCAGCCAATCACCAATAGCTGTGACACCTCTAGAAGGACTCAGTTGACTATTCAAAACATGTCTTTAGATAATCAGGATATGGAGTCATACTCTGATATTAGTCTTTCCTATATTCCTCTCTGAAATGACTGAAATGAGCAGATTACTAAAGGACGTTTTAAATCCTCCATCACATGGGCTCTTTAAATCAAGATTGGACGTCTTTCTAAAAAATATGCTCCAATTCAATTATGCTAAGCACAGCACATGGAACACTAGGTGAAGTCTATAGCCTCTGCTATGCTGGAAGTCAGAACAGACAATCATAACAATACCATCTGGCCTTAAGTTCTATGAATCCATGACCTATATATCGTGAATCTATGTATGTTAAGTAATGGAATAGTTGCCAAGAGAGGCTGTGGAATCCCGTCACTGTAGGTTTTCAAGAACAGGTTAGAAAAACATCTGTCAGGGATGGTATTGGTTTACTTGGTCCTGCCTAAGTGCTCGGGGATGGATTAGATGACTTCTTGAGGTCCCTTCAAGCCCTACGTTCTATTATTTTAGTGTAATTTGTGCTCCCACAGTCTCATAATTTATAGATTCACATAACAAAGTATTTAAAAATACATACATCTAGGTTGGCCAAAAAAACCATCATGGACACTTTTCTCACAGAAAGAAAAACAACTCTTCATGCTTAACTCACCTCCTCAGGAAAAGTTGGAGTCAACACCTACAATATACAACATGGCTTAAAAGTCCTATGACATTAGGCTCTGTTGGCTCAAAGGAGGGGGAAGAAAATTCCAGAGACAGGTACCCTTCGCGGAAACCACCCTGACACCAACTCTTTCCTATTTAATTCTCGCAGCTATTAGATTGAATTCCTCAGCTGAGCTCAACTGTTGGGTAAGAGTATGAGGAGTGAGACTGTCTCCATAGATGCAAGGACTCAAACTATAAAAGACTCTATAGGTCAAAAGCAGCTCCTGGACTTGCAATGCAGACATGAACTGGAAGCCAATGCAGTACAGGGAACACAGTACTAATATGCTCAATGCCTACAACACTACTACACTAATACAATCTGTATTAACCAAAGTTTCTGAATGCAGTTCAAAGAAGAGCAATTTGAGGCAATCAAGTAATATTGATAATAGGCAATGTTATATTGTATTTAGATGATATGTGTATTTGGGTATCCAAGTATTTAGATCTTCTAATGGTACCATGATATTGTTTGGTCTTGCCCATTCTTTAAACCAGTGAATCATTCACCAATGCAATACTCTACTTACAGCAGAAATATTCTCTCCATCTTTTGCAAAACCAACTACCACAAGCTTCCAAAGAGGATGTATCTAGACTGTTCTCAGTGGTAGCAGATGACAGACCAAGGAGTAATGGTCTCAAGTTGCAGTGGGGGAGGTTTAGGTTGGATATTAGGAAAAACTTTTTCACTAGGAGGGTGATGAAGCACTGGAATGGGTTACCTAAGGAGGGGGTGGAATCTCCATCCTTAGAGGTTTTTAAGGCCCGGCTTGACAAAGCCCTGGCTGGGATGATTTAGTTGGGAATTAGGTCCTGCTTTGAGCAGGGGGTTGTACTAGATGACCTCCCGAGGTCCCTTCCAACCCTGATATTCTATGATTCTAGAAGATTAATTTAAAGGTCTTCTCAAAATATTTCAAGCTAAACAATTAATCTGATTATGTTATATGAAACAGTTATTTAACTAGGTTGTAAATCAAACCCTTAAATAAATAAATTAAAATAAAATAAAATAAAAAACTTATTTGCATTTCTGAGTGGGAGGACAGCAATTCAAGTTTTTAGTCTTCAGCTTCTGGAAAGCTATATCTTTGTAACACGAAGTTGTAAATTTTTTAAAGGCATCTCTTGTAGCCGAGAGACTCAGAACATGGAAAGTGCATTTGGCGGAAGCCTACGGATGTCAGCAAGATGTTAAGGATGATAAAATCAGTCATCTGTTTTAGTGCCTGCTGTTAACTCAAAAAGTTGTAAGTGTCATAAGAGGACAGTGATGTTGGAAGAGATGTTTGGTTTCCTTCTCAATAAACATTGTAATATCATTTAAAAATTAGACTCATAGACTCATAGACTTTAAGGTCAGAAGGGACCATTATGGTCATCTAGTCTGACCTCCCGCATGATGCAGGCCACAAAAGCTGACCCCCCCACTTTCCTTTAACTCAGCTGTTGAAGTCTCCAGATCGTGATTTAAAGACTTCAAGTCGCAGAGAATCCTCCAGCTTGCGACCCCTGCCCTATGCTGCGGAGGAAGGCGAAAAACCTCCAGGGCCTCTGCCAATCTACCCTGGAGGAAAATTCCTTCCCAACCCCAAATATGGCGATCAGTAGAACCCCGAGCATACAGGCAAGATTCTCCAGCCAGACCCTCATTTTACCAGCGATGGCACGTTATTGCCTAATTGACTAAAACCACTTATCCCATCAAAACATTCCCTCCATAAACTTATCTAGCCTAATCTTGAAGCCAGAGAGGTCTTTCGCCCCCACCGTTTCCCTCGGAAGGCTGTTCCAAAATTTCACCCCTCTGACGGTTAGAAACCTTCGTCTAATTTCATGCCTAAACTTCCCCATGGCCAGTTTATATCCATTTGTTCTCGTGTCTACATTAGTACTGAGCTGAAATAATTCCTCTCCCTCCCTGGTATTTATCCCTTTGATATATTTAAAGAGAGCAATCATATCCCCCCTCAGCCTTCTTTTGGTTAGGCTAAACAAACCGAGCTCCTCGAGTCTCCTTTCATAGGAAAGGTTTTCCATTCCTCGGATCATCCTAGTGGCCCTTCTCTGTACCCGTTCCAGTTTGAGATCATCCTTTTTAAAGATAGGAGACCAGAACTGCACACAGTACTCCAAATGAGGTCTCACCAGCGCCCTGTATAACGGAAGCAGCACCTCCTTGTCCCTACTAGAAATACCTCGCCTAATGCATCCCAAGACCGCATTAGCTTTTTTCACAGCCACGTCACATTGCCGACTCATAGTCATCCTGCGATCAACCAGGACTCCGAGGTCCTTCTCCTCCTCCGTCACTTCCAACCGATGCGTCCCCAGCTTATAACTAAAATTCTTGTTAGTCATCCCTAAATGCATCACCTTACACTTCTCACTATTAAATCTCATCCTATTATTATTACTCCAATTTACAAGGTCATCCAAGTCTCCCTGCAGAATATCCCGATCCTTCTCCGAATTGGCAATACCTCCCAACTTTGTGTCATCCGCAAACTTTATCAGCCCACTCCTACATTCGGTTCCGAGGTCAGTAATAAATAGATTAAATAAAATCGGACCCAAAACCGAACCTTGAGGAACTCCACTGGTGACCTCCCTCCAACCTGACAGTTCTCCTTTCAGTACTACCCGCTGCAGTCTCCCCTTTAACCAGTTCTTTATCCACCTCTGGATTTTCATATCAATCCCCATCTTTTCCAATTTAACCAATAATTCCTCATGCGGTACAGTATCAAACGCTTTACTGAAATCGAGGTATATTAGATCCACCGCATTTCCTTTATCTAGAAGGTCTGTTACTTTCTCAAAGAAGGAGATCAGGTTGGTTTGGCACGATCTGCCTTTTGTAAACCCATGTTGTAATTTGTCCCAATTGCCATTCACCTCAAGGTCCTTAACTACTTTCTCCTTCAAAAATTTTTCCAAGACCTTGCATACTACAGAAGTTAAACTAACAGGCCTGTAGTTACCCGGGTCACTTTTTTTCCCCTTCTTGAAAATAGGAACCACATTAGCTATTTTCCAGTCCAACGGTACCACCCCCGAGTTTACCGATTCATTAAAAATTATCGCCAAGGGGCTTGCAATTTCTCGCGCCAGTTCCTTCAATATTCTAGGATGAAGATCATCCGGTCCGACCGATTTAGTCCCGTTTAGCTGGTCAAGTTTGGCTTCCACCTCTGATACTGTAATGTCAACCCCCCCTCCTTTATTCCCCTCTGTCCTGCTCCCTCTATTCCTAAGCCCTTCATTAGCCTTATTAAAGACCGATGCAAAATATTCATTTAGATATTGTGCCATGCCTAGATTATCCTTAATCTCCACTCCACTCCATCTACATTCTTCAGCGGTCCCACTTCCTCTTTCTTTGTTTTCTTCCTGTTTATATGGCTATAAAACCTCTTACTATTGGATTTAATTCCCCTCGCAAGGTCCAACTCTACACGGCTTTTGGCCTTTCTCACTGCATCCCTACATGCTCTAACCTCAATAAGGTAGGTTTCCTTATTTCCTTAAATTAAAGCCTTCTTTGATATATCAGAATTTGGGGAAAGAAGGGAGCATCTATTTCTAGAGTGATAAAAACTAGAGACATTGATACATTTCAGAGAAATGACCTACAATGTATACTTTCAGGTTTACGAGTACACTCTTCCCGACTGGGAGTCTGCACAGGGCAAGTCATGGATTTGGAGAGTCGATATAGCCCTGGCTCTGTAATGTGTATGGAGAGCACTCACCAGAAAAAAACATGGCATTTTAGCATTTGATTGGGGAGCACACATGTTAATTAACCTCAGGATTTGATCTGGTTTTATCTATGTGAATTTCAAACCGGGATTATAGTCATTGCAAAAGTTCCTCCTTTAAAAACTCTCACCTCTATTGCTGCCACCTTCCCTCTCCAGGCTCCTTGCCTTTCTTCTTCCAGACTATCCATATTGGCACTGCTTAAGTTACCTTCCTTTTCTGCCACTTTGACCAGGCCATTTCCTAATTTAGTCCCTGATTCGGCAAAGCATCTAAACACGTGATCAACATCAAGAACGCAAGTCATCCTGTCCCTGTTCAACACTAGTCAATCGGGTTTAAACGGTAATTAAAATCAATCATCATCTGCTTAGCTTTGCTGAATCCCTTCACCTGCCTCCTGTCTTTCTTTAACCCCACCAAATTCAAGCTCCCTGTCCCTCAGGAACTTTTCTTATTTCCTCCTGCGCCTTCCTTTCCTCAAGGAACTCTCCATTAGAGCTGGTTGAAAAGGATTTTTTTCCCACAAAAAAAATTCAACACATTTTATTTCATTTTTATCAATTTTTTTCCCATGCTCTTACTGGAAAAAAAAACAAAACCCCAAAAACAAAAAATAAGATGCCTGTACAGATCTACCTCCCTCCCTGCACTTTATTTGTCACCAGGGTACCAGCGCACCTTCAAAGCCAGCAAAGATCTTCAGGAGGTTTTTTCTTTAGCATTGCCCTATGCTTGCTCACACAATATATGCGTACACAGTGATCTTTGGACCCTTGGTTTCTGATGGACTCCACATATAATTAGATCCCTCTTGTGCATACTGCTAAAGATGTCTAATGATGTCCAGGCCTAAAATTACCACCATTTTAATCCCTCAGATTTCCTGGATACTTTCCTGCTTATATATTTGTCACTGACAAAGACTGCAACTGTCCATATGCCACATTCTCCCAGACCAGGTCCCTCATCCGGTGTATGCAGCAACACTCTTCCCCCCTCTCTGATCAGTTACATTAATTAATTATGCGTATCAGTCATTTTATGCTGACACAAGTAAGAGTTACTTGGGCCTACTTTTAAAAAGGTAATTAGGTGCCCAGATAAGCGCCTAGTGGGATTTTCAAAAACACCTAATTCATATTGAAATCGATAGGAGTTAGGCCCAGATCCCTAGAGGGGTTTTCAGAAGTGCCTAGGTGCCTATCTGCATCTTAGGTGCCTAAATACTTTTAAAAATCTGGCCATTGTCCTCTTTATTCCTATACTTGCCAGACAGCTTGTCATCTTTGAGTTATTAAGCTGAATGGATGATCCAAGAAGTCCAGTTCCCAGAGGAGTCTAGTATAGGATAATTCATACAGCCATCCGACACACCCTATTAGATTTCACAAAGGTCTTGCCTCTATATTGCCAAGTCCGCTCATATCAAGGACAAATGTGTCCCAGGGAATTTAAGAGGCCAATTAGCTGGCTTTATCACCACCATTTAGTGGCAATGTGCTCCTTCCTTGGCCTCATTCCTATGAATATGAAAGAAGTGACCAGCTCTAAAGTGACCTCTGATTCATAAATTATGCTCAGTAGGAAGGAAGTCTGCTAGATGAAGTGAGGCCTGAATTGTAGAGCGCATGGGGATTTTTTAGCAAAAGGAGGACACGGCATTGTTTCAGGCTCTGTGAAACCACAAGACCATTGCTGATGGCATTGACAAAACAAAATGGAGTAAGTGTCTGTTGCTGGGACAGTTTGTCAGTTTGACCTTGTGCTTGATTGCTTGCTTGTTTGTTTGAAAAGTGTGAATTGGGAGTGCTTTGTTCCAGGTGGGCCTTGAGTGGGCCTGACTGGTATATAAGGGCAGTCAGCAGCGAACCAGCTGAGCAGCGAACAGCAGAGGCTAACAGAGGGAGTTTGCCTGGGAGCTGTCCGAGAGGAGGTACGCTAAGTGCTGCATTAGGGGGGCTGTGTTGGTGAGTATCTGAGTGTCTGTTGCTGGGACAGTTTGTCAGTTTGACCGTGTGCTTGATTGCTTGCTTGTTTGTTTGAAAAGTGTGAATTGGGAGTGCTTTGTTCCAGGTGGGCCTGACTGGTATATAAGGGCAGTCAGCAGCGAACCAGCTGAGCGGCGAACAGCAGAGGCTAACAGAGGGAGTTCGCCTGGAGAGAGCTCACTGAGGCTTTCATCTGCAGGTTTCTCTGAGTAGTTCTTGCAACAGCTGAGGAAGCTCTTAAGAGGAAGGTGATATGGAAGGTGAGCGATCAGCTGTTGTAACCTGCACAGGTTGTGCCATGTTTGTCTTTCTTCCACAGGACAGAAGCGACTTTGTCTGTACAAAGTGCAAGCTGGTCTCCATATTGGAAGAGAAGGTTCGAGGTCTGGAGAAACGAGTATCGACTCTGCGTTGCATAAGGGAAAATGAAGATTTCCTGGACAGACGTCAGGAGATGCTTCTACGGCCACAATGTTCTGAAGATTCAGAGCAGGCGCAGCAGGGACAGACGGATGATGAAGAAGTTTGGCAGCATGTGACCTCCAGAAGGAGAAAGAGGAGCGTCCATGTACCAGCAATGGAGATACAGGTGAGCAATCGTTTCCATGTTCTCTCTACAGGTACTAATGCGGAGAGTGGAGTAGATGACCCATCTGAGGGAAGGGAGCAGAAGGAGACTCCACCGATTGGAAGGCAAAAGATGCACTGTCCTAGGGATGGGGGTTCCACGACCACCACTCCCAAGAGGAGGAGGAGGGTGGTGGTGGTCGGGGACTCCCTCCTCAGGGGGACTGAGTCATCTATCTGCCGCCCCGACCGGGAAAACCGAGAGGTCTGCTGCTTGCCAGGAGCTAGGATACACGATGTGACGGAGAGACTGCTGAGACTCATCAAGCCCTCGGATCACTACCCCTTCCTGCTTCTCCACGTGGGCACCAATGATACTGCCAAGAATGACCTTGAGCGGATCACTGCAGACTACGTGACTCTGGGAAGAAGGATAAAGGAGTTTGAGGCGCAAGTGGTGTTCTCGTCCATCCTCCCTGTGCAAGGAAAAGGCCTGGGTAGAGACCGTCGAATCGTGGAAGTCAACGAATGGCTACGCAGGTGGTGTCGGAGAGAAGGCTTTGGATTCTTCGACCATGGGATGGTGTTCCAAGAAGGAGGAGTGCTGGGCAGGGACGGGCTCCACCTAACGAAGAGAGGGAAGAGCATCTTCGCCAGCAGGCTGGCTAACCTAGTGAGGAGGGCTTTAAACTAGGTTCACCGGGGGAAGGAGACCAAAGCCCTGAGGTAAGTGGGGAAATGGGATCCTGGGAGGAAGCACAAGCAGGAGAGCGCAAGAGGGGAGGACTCCTGTCTCATACTGAGAAAGAGGGACGATCAGTGAGTTATCTTAAGTGCCTATACACAAATGCAAGAAGCCTGGGAAACAAGCAGGGAGAACTGGAAGTCCTGGCACAGTCAGGGAACTATGATGCGATTGGAATAACAGAGACTTGGTGGGATAACTCACATGACTGGAGTACTATCATGGATGGATATAAACTGTTCAGGAAGGACAGGCAGGGCAGAAAAGGTGGGGGAGTTGCGTTGTATGTAAGAGAGGAGTATGACTGCTCAGAGCTCCGGTATGAAACGTCAGAAAAACCTGAGTGTCTCTGGATAAAGTTGAGAAGTGTGAGCAACAAGGGTGATGTCGTGGTCGGAGTCTGCTATAGACCACCAGACCAGGGGGATGAGGTGGACGAGGCTTTCTTCCGGCAACTAGCAGACGTTGCTAGATCGCAGGCCCTGGTTCTCATGGGAGACTTTAATCACCCTGATATCTGCTGGGAGAGCAATACAGCGGTGCACAGACAATCCAGGAAGTTTTTGGAAAGTGTAGGGGACAATTTCCTGGTGCAAGTGCTGGAGGAACCAACTAGGGGCAGAGCTTTTCTTGACCTGCTGCTCACAAACAGGGAAGAATTAGTAGGGGAAGCAAAAGTGGATGGGAACCTGGGAGGCAGTGACCATGAGATGGTAGAGTTCAGGATCCTGACACAAGGAAGAAAGGAGAGCAGCAGAATACGGACCCTGGACTTCAGAAAAGCAGACTTTGACTCCCTCAGGGAACAGATGGGCAGGATCCCCTGGGAGAATAACATGAAGGGCAAAGGGGTCCAGGAGAGCTGGCTGTATTTTAAAGAATCCTTATTGCGGTTGCAGGTTGCATCCATCCCGATGTGTAGAAAGAATAGTAAATATGGCAGGTGACCAGCTTGGCTAAACAGTGAAATCCTTGCTGATCTTAAACGCAAAGAAGAAGCTTACAAGAAGTGGAAGATTGGACAAATGACCAGGGAGGAGTATAAAAATATTGCTCAGGCATGCAGGAGTGAAATCAGGAAGGCCAAATCACACTTGGAGTTGCAGCTAGCAAGAGATGTTAAGAGTAACAAGAAGGGTTTCTTCAGGTATGTTAGCAACAAGAAGAAAGTCAAGGAAAGTGTGGGCCCCTTACTGAATGAGGGAGGCAACCTAGTGACCGAGGATGTGGAAAAAGCTAATGTACTCAATGATTTTTTTGCCTCTGTCTTCACAAACAAGGTCAGCTCCCAGACTGCTGCACTGGGCAGCACAATATGGGGAGAAGGTGACCAGCCCTCTGTGGAGAAAGAAGTGGTTCGGGACTATTTAGAAAAACTGGACGTGCACAAGTCCATGGGGCCGGATGCGCTGCATCCGAGGGTGCTAAAGGAGTTGGCGGATGAGATTGCAGAGCCATTAGCCATTATTTTTGAAAACTCATGGCGATCGGGGGAGGTCCCGGATGACTGGAAAAAGGCTAATGTAGTGCCCATCTTTAAAAAAGGGAAGAAGGAGGATCCGGGGAACTACAGGCCAGTCAGCTTCACCTCAGTCCCTGGAAAAATCATGGAGCAGGTCCTCAAGGAATCAATTATGAAACACTTAGAGGAGAGGAAAGTGATCAGGAACAGTCAGCATGGATTCACCAAGGGGAAGTCGTGCCTGACTAACCTAATTGCCTTCTATGATGAGATAACTGGCTCTGTGGATGAGGGGAAAGCAGTGGATGTGTTATTCCTTGACTTTAGCAAAGCTTTTGATACGGTCTCCCACAGTATTCTTGCTGCCAAGTTAAAGAAGTATGGGCTGGATGAATGGACTGTAAGGTGGATAGAAAGCTGGCTAGATCGTCGGGCTCAACGGGTAGTGATCAATGGCTCCATGTCTAGTTGGCAGCCAGTTTCAAGCGGAGTGCCCCAAGGGTCGGTCCTGGGGCCGGTTTTGTTTAATATCTTTATTAATGATCTGGAGGATGGTGTGGACTGCACTCTCAGCAAGTTTGCCGATGACACTAAACTAGGAGGCGTAGTAGATACACTAGAGGGTAGGGATCGGATACAGAGGGACCTAGACAAATTAGAGGATTGGGCCAAAAGAAACCTGATGAGGTTCAACAAGGACAAGTGCAGAGTCCTGCACTTAGGACGGAAGAATCCCATGCACAGCTACAGACTAGGGACCGAATGGCTAGGTAGCAGTTCTGCAGAAAAGGACCTAGGGGTCACAGTGGACGAGAAGCTGGATATGAGTCAACAGTGTGCTCTTGTTGCCAAGAAGGCTAACGGCATTTTGGGCTGTATAAGTAGGGGCATTGCCAGCAGATCGAGGGACGTGATCGTTCCCCTTTATTCGACATTGGTGAGGCCTCATCTGGAGTACTGTGTCCAGTTTTGGGCCCCACACTACAAGAAGGATGTGGAAAAATTGGAAAGAGTCCAGCGGAGGGCAACAAAAATGATTAGGGGTCTGCAGCGCATGACTTATGAGGAGAGGCTGAGGGAACTGGGATTGTTTAGTCTCCAGAAGAGAAGAATGAGGGGGGATTTGATAGCAGCCTTCAACTACCTGAAGGGGGGTTCCAAAGAGGATGGAACTCGGCTGCTCTCAATGGTGGCAGATGACAGAACAAGGAGCAATGGTCTCAAGTTGCAGTGGGGGAGGTCTAGGTTGGATATTAGGAAACATTATTTCACTAGGAGGGTGGTGAAGCACTGGAATGCGTTACCTAGGGAGGTGGTGGAGTCTCCTTCCTTGGAGGTTTTTAAGGCCCGGCTTGACAAAGCCCTGGCTGGGATGATTTAGTTGGGAATTGGTCCTGCTTTGAGCAGGGGGTTGGACTAGATGACCTCCTGAGGTCCCTTCCAACCCTGATATTCTATGATTCTATGATTCTAAGTAGTTAGATATACACATGTACAGACATACAGGATCCTCACTCACCTCATCTTCCAGATCATTCAAAAATATTTTGAACAGCAGCCGTCCCAGCAATGGCCCAGATTCTGGATAATTTTGGAAAGAACAGACTCAGTTAAAAACACAGGCATTGTCCCCCTAGCAGCAAATGGGAATGCACTTTGATTTTTCACAACTGCTCTTTCAGCGATAACTAATGCACTCAGGCACTAATGCACTCAGGTATGAAAGAGCAGTTGTGAAAAATCAAAGTGCATCCCCATCTGCTGCTAGGGGGACAACCCATTGGAGAACCAATGACCTTCTAAACTCTAACACAGCAGTCAGGCGTGACCTCACCTCAGGATGGAGGAAGCGCTGGAGCTTGGGGAGCAGGGCTGGCTGTTCTATTAGGATCGCAATAGCGCCTAGAGGCTCCAACTGAGATCAGGGTCTCAATGTCCCAGGCACTGTGCATACAAATAGTAAGTGACAGTGCCTGTCCCAAAGAGCTCACAGACTTAACAGAGATAAAGTGACTGGCAGAAGGTCACACAGCAGGTCAGTGCAGGGACTAGGGTATTTAGGTACATAACTTCCATTGATTCCAGTGGGATTTAGGTGCCTAAATGCATTTGAGAATCTAGGTCTAGACCTCCAGGTTTCCTAATTTGCAGTCCAATGCCCGATCGACTGGGCCATTCTGCAGTGCAGAATGAAAGGCCTGAAGCGAGGCAGACAGCGTTGGCTTTCCCCCTGGTATTCACACAAGCTGTACAATGTTTCACATCAACCATTAGGGCCTAGTTTCCAGTGGGAGCCCCGTGCACGGAAGACGTACAAGTCTGGGCTCCCAGTGATGAGTTCTGACACTAATTACAGACTGATTGGCTGTTCACGGAGCACCCAATGCCACGCAGTCAGTGCAAGCACAATTAAGAGAAATGTCACGTACTTCAATTAATTCCAACTTACACAAGCAATAAATGCAGCATTTGCATTATTACTAATACATACAATGCAAGTGGCACGTTTGGAGAGGAATCTACCACGATAGCTTTGGTACGTTAATTAGATCATTGCTAAACATACTAATTGATTTTTAATTAGAGGGAGTGAAGCTTGTAGCCAAGCTGGGCCTGGCAGACAGCTCCCTCGTTAGACAGCCAAACTAAGTCTTGGCTGTGTATTCCCTTCCCTGCCCCTTTCCTGTGAGTGTTCCCTGAAACTCAGCATTCCCCCTTAGATCCCCCTTGTGGTCCCTTGAGGTCCTGATTCAACAAAGCACCGAAGCACTTGGTGAAGTCCACCCCTGTTCATAAAGCACATACGTATGTGCTTGACTTTAAGCACGTTACATCCCTTGACATCAATAGGACACAAGCAGGTGTGTAAGTGCCAGGCTGAATCCAGGCCCAAAGCAGCGGCGCTGGTAGATCTGACACTAGGAATTGCTTAGAAATTTCTTTCTGGATCAGGATTTATCCCATTAAAACTCCTCTGAGATGATCCTTTCCTCTTTGGAAATCGCTTCTAGTTTCAGTGCAGGTTGAAAATAGATGGAATACCATGGGGCTCCAAATTCAGCTCCCACTAAGCCTGTCCAGGATCGAGGTGTCTGAGACACTGCTCTGCAGCCTGGCCGCAGGATACGGAGGGCTCCTCTCCCCCATTCCTGGGCCGCAGCGGCAGAAAAGTGGTCTTAAATATAGTCTTTCCCTGCCCTCGAGGGTGGCTGCGGTGACCAAGAGGTGGGAGGGCTGCACCACATGGGGAGAGAACAATTGCACAGAGATTGCTGTGCCCTAAGGTAGCCACAACCCTTCTCAAACTCCCTTCTGGGATGTGACGCTACGCAACTGCCCCACTGTAGGCCCATGCACAGCCCTGCTCTGAGCTCCCCAGGCTGCAGTGAAGTGGCCTAGAAGCAGACCCTGTGCTGACTGCCGGCCGTTTAAAATGCTCTCGGAAGCGACTTAGGCTATATTAAGAAACTCCCATTGTGTTAAAAAGCCGCCGGTTGTTCTCTGCAATGTTTATAAGAGTTGGTTCTCCTGGCAAAGCCCCTCACTGGAAGTTCCACCTTTGCGTTGACACAACCCCATACTGGATTTTTCACTTTCCAAGGCCAGACTTTCTGCCCCCAGGGCACAGAATTCACTCTTGACCGAACAGTCATCTATGACAGGTACATAATTATTTAAAACCAGCTTAAAGACTCCCTTCTTGATTTGCCTTCAACCTGAATCTGATCATGAGATGTTGCAATATTTGCATCTGTACTGCAGTTGTCTACAGTTGTCCAGATTTAGCAATGGGCATTGCTTTTGTTCTGCAGTGGTTATTTAGAGAGAAGCATGCTTTATATATGTCCAAATTATAGGGGAGAATCCAATTAGCCACGTCACTGCTGAGAAATGTTGCAATCCCTGTTCTTTAGGATGTGCACTGCACAGGACATCAGAACGTTTCCACATGCCACAGATCATTCAAGCTGTGTGATGTTTTCCTATCCCTGCCTTGTGAAGTAGGGCAGGTATTGGAGAAACACACAGAGAGACAATTTAACTACGGATCTGCCATCACTTAACTATGTATAGAAGAAGCTAGAGGATCTCTTCTTTCCTTGCAAAGTGCCTGATCTCACAAGTAGGAGTAAGCATCTCCTAAGAGCTGCCAATCAACTTTTGACCCGACTGGATTCAACTGGAGGGAAGGGTTCTCAGTACTGAGCAGGATCAAGCTTTCATTGTCTAAGCTTCCCTAAAAAATATGATTATGGTCCCAGTTCTATTGTTATGGGCATAGTGCATCTCTTACAAAGATTTTACTTTTCTATAGTGGCCTGGGGCCTCTTACATTTTAGGCTAACAAAACCAGCTGTTGATACCTTTCTATCTTCACTGGATTCCGAGAATGCTGTCCTTCCCCCAATTGGAGGTCCTTATCTACAGTGTGTGTCAAGTGCACAGAGTGAGAGAATGTGTGTGTAAGGAACGGTGTCAAGCCTGCATCAAGTTCTAGTTTTTCTTGGCCATGCGGAGGAAGCAATGTTATGTCTGCCAAATTGTTAAGTGGAGAATCTTCCCAAAGTCATGAGAAAGAATTCTGTAACTGGCCAAAAGTCTTAGAAAGGGGAGACAACCACTAAAGTAAAAATGTTCATTCTCCACAAGGCACAAAAATCTTCAATGGGAGTAGTTTTAGCCTAAAAAAAATGCTCCTCACCCAAACCAGATATCTGTCAACTGTGGCCCTCAGAATCAAATAGAGCTTAATCTACAGTTTCCGTAAAACTTCCCAGGGGAGTTTTACAGTACATCTTCATTCTATTCCACTTAGATTATGAAAGAAATACATGTTGTGGAAATTAGAGTTGAGTGAAATTTTTCAACTGAAACTTTTTTCCAAGCAAAAAAATTCAGATTTGCAATACTGAAACACTTTGTGAATTAATGTCTGTTTTGCCAATTTGTTTTGGTGGGGGGGCGGGGGGAACCTGAACAGAATTTCCAGAAAACTCAAAGTGTTTCAGTTCTTTGATTTGAAATAACTGTTTAGAAATTTCCTTTCATTTTATTTTTTTTAAAAATGCTCAAATTAAAATGACCTAAACAAATCCTCCCCCTGCCCAACCCCAATTTTTTGGAATTGCAAGTGAACCAAAGAATCCATGATTCACTCAACTTCCCTGAGACCTCTCCCATCCCACACCTCTCAAAACTCGGTGTTCACTGACCCATTTCAGTGCAGAGACAGTAGCAAATCAAATACAAATAAAATGCTGCATAAGTATCAATATATTTTACTGGATTGCATGACTAATTCCACTGCACATCTGAGTAACTACTGGGGTTTTAACCTGTGCAGACTAATTGCAAATTATTGAACGTGCCAGTGAAGCAGAAAAATCAGTATATCAAGCCCAATATCCTCAATGTGCAAATGTGTCATTCCCGGTTTTGTCCAGATTTCTCTTACCCAAATGACAGCCTCTTCCTTTAATCAGGGAATGTTACAGATGACTGATGCACCAGTCACAACATACTATGAAGTTTTATCACCCTTGGAACAAATATTAGCTGTTCCCTTTCCAGCCTTGCACATTTTCGTGCTATTTCAGGAAACTTGACCCTGAACTGAACTTTTTTAGTCTGTTCAGTGCACTCTAAATTTGTAAGTGGCAGTGACAGTCTGCGACACATAATGAAAAAAAGATAAGGGAGGTGCAGCTGTTGCTCTCGTGGTATCACAGCTGAAGCGGAGAAGGGAATATATGCAGGGTGTGGCTAGCTCACAAAACAAATGAGCTGGGATTTAATGATTTCCGAGGAGGAAGCCTTCTTGTATTTGCTGGATTGGAGTAAAGCCCTGACATTTGAATTTTATAGACATGTTTTGGGCGGTTCTCGTATGGCACAGAAAGTAATTTGAGAATATCAGGATATAAACCCTTTCTTTAAGAAGCTGGCATTTATGTTGATCTTTATTAAATCTAGAGGAATATGAAATTCCCCTGCCGGAAAGCATGTTTTTATAAGTTTGGGGGAGGTTGATTAAATGCATAGCTGAAATATGACTGTGACGCTGGCAAACCAGGTACCAGCTTTTACCGAGTCTGTAGGCATCAGCTGAGCACTGACAAATTCATAGCTGGAAACCAGAGCAGTGCACCTATCGGTTAGTATTGTTGTAGATCGGGCAAAGGAGGAAGGGGGGAGAAAAGGGGTTTCAGAGGCAGTAGCTGAAGCTCACTCACTAGGTTAGTGGCAAAACTGGGAACAGAATGTAGATCTCCTGAGTCCTGTGCCCTATTCACTGGCCCGTGCTATCTCACCAAATTGCCCCTTATGAGAGAAGCTAGATGAGGGGTACAAGGGGTGCTCCCACAGACCCCACATGTTGCTGTCATGTGGACATCTCAGGAATCAGTTAATCGAAGTTATTTCCCCTGCAGCTTGTGCCATTAGTGGGAAGCACCCAGAACTATTGCCCTGCTGAGAGCTGTAGCTACATGCCACAGCCTAGCCCCGGAGTCGAAAGTTCCACACATTTTAATAGCAAGAGTGGATATCCTCTTCTGGTAACTAAACTGCAAAATGTGACCTGGATTCCTACAAATGAAGACTTGTATGTGGCCTCTTGGCTCCTTTGGAGACATCTGGGTTAGCCCGAGTTGTACTCTGCTCAGTAGTACCTTCCTCTAATCTGCTCTTCTCCAGCAGCACTGCATGATTGGATATGCCCCTACTCAATAGAGTTACCATCCCTGACTATTACAAGCATTTCTCACATGTGCTCTGATTCATGCCTGTGTGTTTTATGTTTGTGAAACTAATACAACCTCTGATCATGAAGAAAGAACAGTCAGCCCATAAAGCATGAACTAGCTGGTGTTTTGTTCCATTTTACTTTGGCTTCGTGGGATTTGTTAGCAGGAACTGGGGGTGGAGGATGATGGTTCTGGCTGGTGGACTTGGATGTTACACGTATTCCTGAAGCTCCCTGCATAGCCATTTCCCAATCAAACCCAGCACTCCTCTTTTTCCTGGTAAGAATTGTTAACTAAAGGTTCCTGTTTAGTTCCTTCTCCTGCAATCCGTGTAAGCAGCTTTAGTGAAAATTTCATCTCGCTGCATTTTCTGGCAAGCCAGCTTTCCAGAGCCCCTCTGAATCTGCCAGAACGTCGGGTCGATATACCACGCCTGATCACACCTGCACATCACATTAGGCAGCTTAATGCAATGTGCAGATGTAACTGGCCGTGACACATCATCCTGATGAGGCGTTAAAGCTGGGATATTCCACACGAAGGGAGCCAGCTTGCTGAAAGTCACAGGTAAAAATAGCAAAGCTGCTTTCAATTAAGAACAGAGAAACCATTTTGATACGATTGAAGCATAAAAGCAAATTATTTATACTGCACACCCATTTGCCATCATTGGGTGCAGCCAAAACACTTTCTGCCCAGACCCCTTATGTGGGAACACGCTGGGTCTTCAAACCCTGGTACATTTTTAAAATGAGGAGCACGCTGGATGGCAATTAATCATTCCAGGAGCATGCATGGACACAGTGGGGTGCATTTTTTAAAACGGCACTTGAATAAAAATAAATGTTCACATCTCAAGGAGCCAGGGGGAACCCGGGACAGTTAACTGATGAGAGGATGAGGCACAGCAACCACCACGAATTAATGCCACCATGGAATCCTGCAGGGCACTTTTGAAAAATGAGATCAATGTTTGTAGCCAAGTTATAGTACAATTGCCTCTAGCTCAGAGGCAGCCAGTTGAACAGGATTTGATGTACGTTATGTCCTTCCCTTTTCTGCTTAAAAAAGAAGAGTTAAAACAACAATAGAAGGACAACCTCTGGTCTAGCTAGCCCATAGATACATTAAAGTAGAATGGCCATGCAACTGATGCTCTTAAGGCAGTGATGAATGGTGCTGCGGAGGTAGGACTTCATGCTGGATGTCTGCCCTACCTTCTCCAACATGCTGAAATTGGAGCCAGTGCAAGGCTGTGACTTTGCTCTCTTACAAGATCATAGTTCTGCTGCAAAAACTAAATGGACAAAAGGCTTCCTAGAAAATACGTGGCAGGACTGGAATGTAAATTACCCACCTCCAGACCCATCCTTTTGAAGCTACACCTTGAGGAGAAACCCACTGTTTGGCTTAAGACCTATTCATGATCTGTGCAGGTCAAAGACACAGACCTGGATAAAGGAGTGACTCTCAGCTTCATGGTGGGGCTTGTTCTGAGTGAATAGCTGTTATGAGGGGGGGAGGGATAGCTCAGTGGTTTGCGCATTGGCCTGCTAAACCCAGGGTTGTGAGTTCAATCCTTGAGGGGGCCACTTAGGGATCTGGGGCAAAATCAGTACTTGGTCCTGCTAGTGAAGGCAGGGGGCTGGACTTGATGACCTTTCAAGGTCCCTTCCAGTTCTAGGAGATGGGATATCTCTATTAATTTTATGAACTTGTGAGCACAGAGAAACCCATCGGTGGGGTGTGAAGCATGCTCACAGGCCAGACCCCTTGCTGCAGTCGAGATGATTCTGACAAACGTATTAGCATGCATACAGGTTCTTTTAATTGTTTTTAATATTTTCTCTTTAATGCTTTTACCTTAGGTATAAATGTACTTGCTTAAAAGTTACGTACCCAGTTAATTTGTAGCCAGTCATATAGGCATATTGGTAAGCAATAGATATTAATTAAGCCAGTAATGCAAAAGCCTACAGGTCTCTAGATCATAAGATAATAGCTTCGCCAAACTAATTGAGGCCGAAGGCCTAAAGCCTTAGCACAAGTAACTAACTCACAAATGAGCTTATACTTCAAGAGGTCACAAGATAGAATGAGGTTTCAAGTAAGTGCTGCTACATTGCTGGCAGATAACTGCAAGTTTATACTAGCTTTAGATATTTTTAAGTTAGGAACATTAGCAGACGTTCAACCACAAGAATGCTACAGTCACTAAAAATGACATATAAGCTGGTAAGTTTTAGGTAATGGATTTAGTGACCCGTGGAAGGAGGACACTCCAACATTAGTAGGTGGGAAATACAAATACGGAAAAAGGGCTGAAACCCCTACTGAACACATTAGCTAACACCTACAATGCCCAATGTAAGATAAAATGTGGCACTGGCCCAAACACTACACAAAGATTTCCTGGAACGTTGGGTCATCTTACCTACTACGGGGCTCTCCAGCAAAGGATGGTGCAAGTATGGGATTGCTGGACATTCTATAGGACTCTCCCCATTTTGCTATGTTGTAGTGTTTGTGATATTACTAATTAGGCTAATAAAACTATTACAAATTCAGAAGGTCTTTCCTCAGTGTGAGTGTCTCTCCTGCAGTCACTGGGGCCCGCAATTGAAGAGTAACTGTGATACTGTTGCAAGCTGTACCCGGCCAAACCACGAATTGTTAAACTGGGAAATCTAAATAACCTAACCAATAGATCAGGCAACAGTGGTAACTTATAACTGTGGCAATTACCCTGTTTTTAGCCTCTGAGAAGCAAAGCAGAGCAGGCCTGCCTAGGCAGTCTGACTTTGTTGGGGAATTCTGAGTGTAGGCAGGGAACCATGAAGCCTGGAAATACCCCAGACAGGAAGGAGAGAGAGGCAGGTCTCAGCCCAAGGGAGGTGTTGACAGTGGAGCTGGAAACCTGAGTGCAGGTGCCCTTACTGGGACAGTCCGTACTGATGACAGCATTGGAACTTGGAGCTACATTGCCCTCTCTGTGGTTTAGCACTATTTACCTTTGATGCAAGTCAGCATTCGAAAACAAGGACTTGGAGCAACGCAGCCTAACATGGAGCAAAGAAGAAGTCATTAGCGATTTCTGTGCACCATTAACGTGTGTCCCTGCGGCATGGAAGGCATTAGTTTGTCCCCCGGGAAAACACCATGAACACTGATTACACAGCACCCGTATCTGCAAACAGTGGTTACGTCGCTCATGTTGCTTAGTAATAAGCTACCTAATATGTGTCAACTGTAGCCATAGAAAGTTTCCTCCAAGACCCTTTGAATTCAGTGGGATGCCAGCCGACCCACCCACTTCTCTGGCAAGCACTCCTTACGTGTGGGAAAACCTCCCCAGTTCAAACCTGTCCTCCAAGTCACTCCTCAGAACTCCCCTTTGCCCTGATACCTACTTGTACAGGAGTTGGCCGGGGCTCGACCCGCTCCGGGGTGGCGGGGAGCCACACAGACTCACTACCTGCTGGGGCTTGAGTGCTTTGTCTGGCTGTTGGGTCTCGCCCGGCAGCCCTTGCAGTCCTGAAAGATACAGGAAGCCCGACCCCGGCTCAGGGCGGGCACCAGCGTTAGGTCAGGGCTCAGACCCTTAGTCAGGGTTGAGCAACAGTAAACAAAGTATTTAGCCCAGGCCCTAGGTCAGGACGGGGCAACAAACGCTGAGGCAGAGCTCAGGCCCTCAGGCAGGGCTGAGCCACAGTAAATACGTCTGAGCCTCGACAGGCCTGGGGGAGGGGGAGTCTGCCACCCACAGGTTGGGTGGCAGGGGGGACGCAGGCCCTCCCACTCCACTGCGTCCCAGCCCAGGGCCCTAGCAGCGGCAGAAGACCCGCTGCTTCGTCAGTGGGGATCCTGGCCGCAACACACTGACATTGGCTCTGGCAGTGCTGCAGCCAGATTGGGGTCGGCTGCCCCCGGGCTACTTCCAGACTCCCCCTCTGGGCCTACCTGGTTGCTGGCGTCGGCCTCGGGGGGATCCTGGACCATGGGTTCATCCGGCCAGGGATCGTTTGGCAAGTCCGGGAGCTCCTCCGGATAGGAGGCGCAGGGCAGGCCTGGTGGCTCCTCTGGGTAGCGGGCGCCGGGCAGGCTCGGCGGCTCCTCTGGGTAGCGGGCGCCGGGCAGGCTCGGCGGTTCCTCGGGGTAGCAGGCGCCGGGCAGGCCCGGCGGCTCCTCGGGGTCACTCCGGTCCGCGGAGGTTTCCCAGCCCCGAGCTAGGCTGGAGACATCTGGTCTCTCCGGCTGCTGGGGCCAGACTGAGTTCTGAGGGCCCGGCTTTATACTTCCGGGTCGCCGCCTGACCCTCTGAGGGGCGGGCTCAGAACTCCCTAGCTCCGCCCATTCCGGCCTCCGGATGGGCTCTTCCCCTTCTGGGGCGGCGGGGAGCCACACCGACTCACTACACTACTAGAAACGGCAACCTGAGGGGAGCCAGGCAGGCGGGGAGTTGTGATCATTGCTTCTGACTGCTTGAGAACTGCACAAAGCCTATTCGATTTGTTACACTGTCTCTCCACTAGGTCCCCTGCTTGCTTGTTTGCCTCATCCACCTGCCATCTCTCTCTATTCGACTGTGAGCTTTTTGGCACAGGAATTGCCATTTATTACATCTTTTTATAGCACCTTGCACCATGGGACCCAAAGTGGTTGAGGTCTTTAGGAGCTATTGCAATATAAATAATAATTAGATCAGGCCCTTGCACCCTAAACCAAGGAGACATAGGAAAAGTGTCTGTGTACAATAATGTCTTGGAAATACTCAATGTCACATTATCACCACTCAACTGAGATGCATCCCCTCCAATCACCTGTGCCTGTACAGAAGGAAGCACGATACGCAGTCAAGACACCAGCTTCTCAATTTGTGTCAGAAACATGATTTGAACAGCAATTTGGAAATATTCTAACTGGACAGAATAAACAAGGGTTTGTGCTGTACACTTATTCACAAGGGTTTATTCTAGCCACAAACACAGGGATGTGATTGTGACCAAATGCACTCCTGCAATCACACCCTACAGGCTACTGTAAGAATTGTCGTACAAAATATACCTTGTGAAGTATCCTTTGAAAACTAATAATTCACTGATCAATAATATCATGATGAAATGTGCATAGCAAAATTATATATAAAGTTATAAACATACACTGAAATTAGATCTGAAATGTGTTTACCAGTCAACTCTGGGTAAACCAGTTTCTCAAAGTCAAAGGACAAGCTGATGGCTCTAGCCAGGTGTCAAGGCTGATGGGCAATCACCTATCAAGTGGCCTTTCTTTGGCAAGTAAAGGGGGCAGGAACAAACAAATTTGCATCTTAGCAAAAAGCAGCATGGAACCTCTTTCACCATCAGACTTCTTGTCTCTATCCTCACAGTGGAAATAAACTTTATCCAGGGGTAACTCTCTGGAAAATGCACTTCAAAGGAGGTCTGGACCATAAAAGTGAGGGGGTAAAACCAGGGCCGGCTCTAACTTTTTTGCCGCCCTAGGCAAAAAAGAAGAGCGCCATCCCGCCGTAACACCCCCCCTCCGAGCGCCGCGCCGCCGACCCCCCCAACCCCCAGTGCCGCGCCGCCCAAACCCCAGCCCCCCCCAGCGCCGCGCCGCCCAAACCCCCGCTCCCCCCCCCCCGAGCGCCACGCCGGGCCGCCCAAACCCCTGCTTCCCTCCCCCGAGCGCCGGGCCGCCCAACCCCCCCCGAGCGCCGCACCGGGCAGCCCAAACCCCTGCCCCCCCCCCCCCCCGAGCACCAGGCCGCCCAACCCCCCCGAGCGCCGGGCCGGGCTGGCCAAACTCCCGAGCGCTGCGCCGGGCCAGCCAAACCCCCGCCCCGAGCCCCGCGCCGGGCCGTACCGCCCAAACCCCCCGAGCGCTGCTCTGGGCCGCCCAAAGCCCCGCAGCCGCGCCGCGCTGGGCCAGGCCGGGCCGCCGAAGACCCCACCACCCACAGTGCCGCGCCGCGGAAACACCTCCCGCACTGACCAGCCGAAACAAACAAAAAAACCCCCTCGAGAGCCGCCCCGCCGAACAACAACCAAAAAAAAAACACCGCAAGCGCCCCCCGCCACCCCAACATTGGCCGCCCCTTCTAAGGTGCCTCCCCAAGCACGTGCTTGGTCGGCTGGTGCCTGGAGCCGGCCCTGGGTAAAACACCCCAAGTTACCGCTCCCTCCCATTTTCCTTTCACCTAAGAAGACAAAATGAGTGGTAAAAGTGCAGACTTTGGATTTTGGGAGCAGATCCTGGCCTGAGAATTTGGTCAACAATGTTATTTGAAACCTGTGGTGGGGGATTTCACCTTGAACCAAGTCTAGTTTGTTAAGATTTAGTACTAGGAAGCATTTTATCTTTATTTCTCTTGTAACCATTTCTGACATTAACGCCTTATTTTTGTACTTACTTTAAATCTCTCTCTTTGAAGTTAAAGAAACTTATTTTATTCTCTAAGAAAAACTAATCCAGCACTGTGAATTGTTTGGATAATTCCATTTAAAGTAGCAAACTATTGTTTACTGATCGCCTTAGAGGGGCAAGTCCCTAAAATATCTGAAATGCCCAGGAGTGGGCGGGACAGTGCAGAACCCATGTGTGGGGAAAATTTGGGACTGGGGGTGCGTGGGATCACCCTGAAAGTGGTAACCAAGGCTGGTGGAAGGCAGAGTGTGACTGGAGTGTGCTGGACGAGGGCTGCAGCTATACACAGACACTCAGGGTGTGACTTACATGCTGTTTGGCTATTCATAGATTCATATTCATAGATTCATAGATTCTAGGACTGGAAGGGACCTCGAGAGGTCATCGAGTCCAGTCCCCTGCCACTGTGAGGGACTGGGCTGGGAGCTGCAGTATCAATACATTGTGAGGCACCCCAGGTTACAGGGCAGGTCTGGTCTGGTGTGCACCCCAGAATGTCATAGTGATGTACCCGGTTCTGCAAGGCAGCATGCAGGGACATATCTGCAGTCCTTAGTGGAGGAAATGCTTCTCACTCCCACAGACAGAAAAAACAGAGGAGGAGTAAATGAATTATTTTGCCATTCAATGGTGAGACTGTAACCTAAATGTTAACAGGCCAAATACTCAGCGCCAGATTCTGACATCTTTATTCCTGTTGCTTAGCATGTTATTGAACAAGTGGCCCGTGACAGGGTGCACCTGGCCCCCAGGGATGGGGGCACCCATTGGGGCTTGGGGCTTTAGCCCTGTGGCGGGGAGCACATTGGGGCTTGGGGCTTCAGCCCTGTGGAATGTGTTGCTACTCTGCTCCAGATGGCTCTGGCTGAATTTAAATCCCGTGTGCCAGTATAAATTGGTGGAGCTCCCTTCAAAACAATTAAGCTAGAGTGAGCTACATTAGCTATGATCTGGCTCCTAAATAGACCAGCAGTGTCCCTTCAGTGCTTTTTGCTCCAGTTCGTCTGGTACTCTTTTTAAAAATACATAATGGTGTTTCAAAAAGAGATCTAAGGTGAAATCCAGGCCCCATTGAAGTCCATAACAAAGCCTCCAATGACTTCACTGTGGCCAGGATTTCAGCCTTAGTGTGTGAGAGTGTCTATCAAGTCACTAACTACACCTGTTATAAATCCCATTGCTAGCCGGATGACAGTTTTGTGCAGCCCTTTCTGAGGTGATGCCACTGCCTTTAGCTTTCTTTTTTATCTAACAAGCCTATAATTGCGCGCCAAGTTAGTGTTGGCTTTCATCAGCGAGTAAAAGGTGGTGTCAAAAGAGAATGCATAGGCTTACGCAGGAGACTTAAAAGAAGCATAAGAAAAGCAGGCCCCATAGATGCTCAAGAACAAGTAGAGCCAGACTCCTTTACCACACCTGTGAAAGCCACATCGTGTTTCAAAGCGGATTGACTGGTCTACCTGGCGATAAACATTATCTCACTAGCTCCGTACTGTTCAGATTTTTCCAGATCTAAAATGTATAATAAACTAAACCTTCAGCAACTAACTCACACTTGGAGTTTGCTGGCTCCTGGGTGACACACTGAGACCTACCTAGTGCTAGCTACCGAGAGCCAGCTGAGACCTCCATAGATTCCAGACCAGGGAGCCAGGAGAGGACCCTGCCCCACCCGGGACGAAGATGCTGTAAGACAGAGGTGGGCAAACTACAGCCCGCGGGACCGTCCTGCCCGGCCCTTGAGCTCCCAGCCATGGAGGCTAGACCCCGGCCCCACTCCTGCTGTCCCCAATCCCCCGCAGCCACGTGGGGAGCGCGGCTGGCTCCAGCCGGGCAGCATGACTGCCAGACATGCTGCTCTGAGTGGCATGGTAAGGGGGCCGGGGGCGGGGCGTCCCAGGGGACAGGGAGCAGGGGGCAGTTGAATGGGGTGGAGGTTCTGCGGGGGGAGCAGTCAGGGGAGAGGGAACAGGGGTGTTGGATAGGCGTGAAGTCCCAGGGGGCCTGTCGGGGGCGGGGGTGTGGATCGGGGTCGGGGATGGGGAATACAGGGGGTTGGATAGGTGTGGGAGTCCCAGGGCACCTATCAGGGGGTAGGGGTGTGGATAGGGGTCGGGGCAGTCAGGGGACAGGGGTCGGGGGGATGGATAGAGGGTGGGCTTCGGGGGGGGGGGGGTTAGAGGTGGGGGGTCCCGGGAGGGGGCGGTCAGGGGACAGGGGGGGTTGGATAGGGGGCGGGAATCCCAGGAGGGGGTGGTCAGGGGACAAGGAGCAGGGGGGGTTGGATCAGTCAGGGGTTTTGAGGGGGGCAGTCAGGGGGCAGGAAGTGGGAGGGAGCAGATAGGGGTCGGGGGCCAGGATGTTTGGGGAGGCACAGCCTTCCCTACCCGGCCCTCCATACAGTTTTGCAACCCCAATGTGGCCCCTCAGGCCAAAAAGTTTGCCCACCCCTGCTGTAAGAGGATCCTTTTGTTCATTTGTTTAAGCTGACCAACATTCACAGCACTGCAGGACTCATCCCTGGCTTCATCCTCAGTGTAGGATCAGCCTGGGAAGGTGCCAGGGAGGGAGATGTGAGTTGAGCTATATTGTGAATCCTGGAAGATGGGATATTTGTTGATTTATTAATGTTTAGTATTTATTAGTTAACCCTAACCCTTTCCTGTCCTGGATCCTATGTTCCTGCTCCCAGTAAAGTCCCTCTTTGTTACATTCTTTTGGGGATAGGTCATTTCCATGATGAGGATTGTGCTGATGTACTTTATTGTTTCTTGTGTCCTGGCCAGATGTGGTAGCATTCGCCATTTTCCTAAGGGACAGCATCTCTTGTGTCACGAGCACGGTGAGAGTCACCTTGGCTGGAGGCACGAGGGGTCACAAAAAAGAACCCAGGACCCAGCCCATGTGAGGAGAGTGGAGAAACCACTCCAAGTAGCAAGCACCAGGGAGGAGGTTTCATTCGCACCTGGGGAGAGGGGTTATACAATAAAACCAGACTTCAGTTTGGAACAGGGTGTATCTAAGGCTGAGACTGACTCTACCAGACACTGAGTCACACATTCAAATCACTCCTCTTGGATAGCTGATAGGAATATACTAAGCCAGGCGTCCTCAGTATATTGAGAACATCATAACCCACAGTGGTCCCATATGCAAGTGAAACAAGATGGAACCTTGCGGCACCCAGCACAAGAAGCCATTTGAGGTAGATGTGCAATTTTGGACCTTTGGATTCCTCTACCAAGAGGCAACATGACTATTCCAGAACAGCCTCCTGAGTTCACTCCTGCGAATGAGTCAACACCACCTCAGAATGCACGGTACTGAAGGCAGGTGACAGATCTGGATATATCAGCATAGATGCTAGGTCATTACCATTGCTAAGAGATTGCTGGCCAGAAAAGTAATCACCACTTCGGTACCACATCCAGCCTGTAACCAGAGTGACAAGGGTCCAAGAGCTAGGTATTGTTTTGAGCAGTTCATAGAATATCAGGGTTAGAAGGGATCTCAGGAGGTCATCTAGTCCAACCCCCTGCTCAAAGCAGGGCCAATCCCCAACTAAATCATCCCAGCCAGGGCTTTGGCAAGCTGGGACTTAAAAACCAGTTTCACCACACTCTTCCGACTCAAATAACAAAGGCTAGAAGTCAATCCTACATGCAAACTTCTTGGGCAAAGGGTAAACGCAAGCCTGCTTCAAAGCCAGTGGGAACCCACTTTCATTTATGGAGGTATTGACAATCTCCATTAATGGAACCTGACTTTTCTGTTGGCCTCCATTACCCAGGAAGGGTTTAGGTCTAATGCATAGGTTGTGGTCTAAAGTTCTCCCAACACCTCCAGTACCTCAGTGAGTGACACAGGCCAAATCATCAGCAGAGAAGATATTATTAAACACTGACATTGCTGGAGTGCCAAGAGGCCCACCCGGCCAGGGCCTCATTGTGCAAGGTGCAGACTTGCATTTGTCAGCTCGCTATACAGATCTGTTATCATGAATGCAGAAAACCTGGCCCAAATCTGAACAACTTTATCTGCAAAATAGCAATTATTATCTTACAACAGAAGTGACTTGAATCAGCAATTGAGTGGAGACAATCAGGGTGTAACGGGGCGCAGACTCACCACCGCGGCGCCTCCTGCTGGTAGCTCCGGGAATTAGCTCTGTCCTAGCCATGGAGTGCCCTCTGCAGGTGGTGTCTCGCCCATTGTCTGCTCTGCTGTTTGTCTGGGACCCGTGTTGCTCCTTGGCTTGCGGCGTCCTCTTCTGAACACAGTCCTCCTGCTGTGCCCCACTCGGTTCTCTCCCCTTCCGGGGGGTATCCACAGTCGTCAGTCTGCACCTGCCCTCGTGGCCAACTGCAGCCCCAGAGTCTAGCCCCTTGCCTCAGGGGCCAGCCCCAGTCTGTATCGGGCCACACTCCTCCACGGCCAGGTGCAGTGTAAGGGGGGAGGGGAATACCCAGGCCCATGCACTACTCTGGGTCCCAGCCCAGGGACCCTCTGGTGGCAGCCATGTCCTACTCTCCTCTCTACTTCTCACGCTCCCTGGGCCACTTTCCTTTGGCCCTTGCACCTTCTTGGCCCTTTCTATCAGGGACCGCAGCCTGGCAGGTAAGAGGCTGGAGCTCAACCTCTGCTCCCCTGAGCCTGCCCAGCACTGCTCTATTAAGGTGCTATCCCTGGGAGCCAGTCCTCCTCCCTTGCTGGTCAGGGAGAGACTCCCTGTCTCCTCTGCTTTGCAGCCTTTATATAGGGCCCAGCCAGGCCCTGATTGGCTGCTTCTAAGCCTTCTCTGATTGGCTGAGTTCTGCACAGCCGCTCCAAGGGCTGCTATTAAGCCTTTGTCTGCCAAAATGGGGCAACTGCCCCACTACACAGAGTTAATGACGGTATCAAAACTCAAAACAAATCCACCAATATATTGTAGATGCTGTAGTACAGGCAAAGAGATTTTTCCATATAACTATGATACACAATTTCAAGAAGTCTTTCTGACGCACCTAACAGGTGGGTAATGTTATCTGCTCTGCATGTAAAGAATGTCCAGATATCATCGCTGGACACCATTTAGAAGCTTTCATGGCTGGCAGAAAAAGGATTTTTTGTTTAGACATAACATTTCCATTTAAAACACAGATTGTCTTTGTTAACAATCTAGTTACCATGTGTCAAATAGCCCCAGATAAAATTCAGTGCCGCAAAATATCAACGTGTTCGCCTCTAGTAGACAAGGTTACCTATGTTATGGCTACAGATCCATGGAATGGATGAACAAAAAGCAGGCTGACAGTAGACAGGTTCAAATGGCATGTTGCTCTGTAATCTATCTTTGAAACAAAACTACAATACCTAGCAGAAGTAAATCCAGGATGTCTCATACAATTTCCTGGGGGAACTTCCATCTGTTTTCTAGAAAAGCACCAGAAAGAAAAGTGAGCCAGGAAAGACTGAAAATTGTCATCCAGCTTCAAAGCAATGGCACGTGGACTCAATTGAGCAGTTTCTGGATGGTTGCTAGCAGATACATGTAAAAGTTTATACAGTATTTTCAATATTGGTTGTTGTTAGCTACTATTATTACAATGAGCTAGATGCTATCCAGACATAGGAAGACAGTCGCTGCTCGGAAGAGCTTACGATCTAATGGCAGACATAAAGCAACAAGTGAGATAACATAACACAACTGCATAGATGTAATATATCTACACTTTGATGAGGCATTTGACTTAGTACTGCGTGACATTTTGATTAAAAAATTAGCACTATACAACATCAATAAAGTATATGTTGAATGGATTAAGAACGGGCAGATCTCAAAAACTAGTTGTCAACGGGGAATCATCATCAAATAGGGGTTTTTCTAATGGGGTTCTGCAGGGATCGACAGTAGGCCCAATGGTGTTCCACATTTTCATCAATGATCCGGAGGTAAATATAAAATTGCTGCTGAGAATTGATGGATGACAAAGAGTGGTGGAATGTAAAGAAAGACAGAGCAGTCACACAGAGAAAACTGGAATGGCTGATAAGTTGGACCCCATTCAAACAAATGCACAGTCATATACCTAGGAATCACCGGAATGGGGATCTGAGGCCTGGAAAGCAGTGATTCAGAAAAGGATTGAGGTGAAACAGCGGAGAAGCAACTAAACATGAG
This sequence comes from Emys orbicularis, assembly GCF_028017835.1. Lineage (NCBI taxonomy): Eukaryota > Metazoa > Chordata > Testudines > Emydidae > Emys > Emys orbicularis. The sequence goes on along the minus strand of NC_088686.1, from coordinate 4,657,407 downwards.
CTTCCAGTATGACACTGTGGCAAAAAGGGCTAATATGGTTGTGGTGGATTTGGAACTGCTCTATCATAGTTTATGAATAATTAATGTTGACCATTAATATTGGGATATTACTGTAGGAATATTTTCGTTTAGTGTAAAAGGGGCCTGTCAGGGGGGAAAAAAGTAGAAGGAAAAGAGAATAACTTAAGATAAGCCACCCTTCAGCAAACACATGAATGGCGTTATGGGACAATGGCAGACCCATTGGCTCCAAGAACTTTGGTTTAATCTGCTGCTGGGCCTACATGGCCAGTTTTCCCCTGAAGGGCCAAACCCAGGGAACTCAGGAGAACAAAAGAATTATAGCAGAGTTTAAAGGTGTTTTCTTCTCTCTCTCTCTCTCTCTCTCTCTCTCTCACACACACACACACACACACACTCACACACACACACAAACACACAAGAGTTGTTTGGGGAAACAAGGCTGAGACACAGAACCCACTAGAGGTGTCTGAGGTAATTAGGCCTGCCTAGGGGAAAGTAATCCTATAGGTAAGATAGACGTGTGTAGACTGCTATTCAAAAATCCTTATTCTCAAAATGTTTAAAAATACACCGTACTTTGGTTTAAGCTGTCTGAACACTATAATCATCACTGGTCACAGATTCCTAAAGGGAAGAACTGCAGGTGCCAAAAGCCATTGGAGATGCTGGGTAAGCATGGTTGATACACAGGATGCTGCAGCTCAGGGTCTAGTCTTAGGCCTGGTCTACACTGGGGGGAGGGGGAATGGATCTAAGTTATGCAACTTCAGCTACATGAATAACGTAGCTGAAGTCGACGTACTTAGATCGACGTACCGTGGTGTCTTCACCGCGGTGAGTCGACTGCTGCCACTCCCCCGTCGACTCCGCCTGCGCCTCTCACCGAGCTGGAGTACAGGAGTCGACGGGAGAGTGCTTGGGGATCGATTTATCGCGTCTTCGCTGCCCGCCGATCCAGCAGGTAGCGAAGACATACCCTTAGAGTGAGAGAGGCAGGGAATTCCACCCCAGGAGCGGTAAAAGCTTGAGGTGGGATCCAGGCAAAAGTGCATTTTTGCTGGTATAGCTGCATCTACACTAGGCTTTTTTGCTATCACGGCTATATGGGTCAGGAATCACACCTTGTCTCATCCCTGACCAACAGAGCTATGCTAGCAGAAGACTGTAGCGTAGACCTGTTTCAAGTAGAAAGCTGAGCAACTGACGTGAAGGGTAGCAACTCAGTCACCGGGCAATGTTAGTTGGGCAAGTGTTAAGAACTGGTGTAAACTGTAGAGCACATCTACAGGCACAAATCCTCCAAATGGATGGTTTCCATGAGATTTCTGGCTCCAATGTCTTCGGTGGGTGAGATTACTGTGCTCCACCTTGGATCGACTCTCTTCTGAGGAAATGTCGGCAGGGCTGACTGCCACTTCAGCCTTGGTGTTTGGCCTAAAAGCTATTGAAGTCTTGTGCGCTCAGCAGTGCCCTGAGAGGCTCATTTCTGCTGCATGCCCTGAACGTGGCCCACCAGTCAATAGATCATACCTCATGGCCATAGGAGACCAGGAGATTGAAGTGACCAGGAAGACCACGGAAGTTTCACTTGTACTTGTAAAATCGGGCACTTGCTCTCCAATACTCCTGATGCTTTACCTGCTGAACCTGTTAAGAGGTTTCTTCTCTTGTGTGTCTATCATGCCCATTGGCCTCTCTACAACATACATACTGCATGGAACACCTAGCATTTCCTTATAATGGATGGACAGGCCTGATCCCAAGCCCCCTGGAATCAACGGGGGACTTTACAGAGCAGGAAACAGCAGGCAGATCTTTCTGGGTCTCAGGCCAATACATAAACCTAAACCACTCTTTGTCTTTAATGTGGCTTGTTGCTTCCTTCTCATAGGCTGCAAGGCGGGGGGGTGGGGGGGAGGGCAGGAGAGGGGCAGTGCACCTGGGCCATGGCCCACCCACTTCTTGCCTGGGCTAAAACTGAGTGGTAGGCACTGTAACCCTGAGCACCAGGTTGCAATGCCACTCACTCACATCTGGGCCAGCTGCCCCTCTGACATAATGGAGGGGCAGCCAGGCAAAATCTAAGTAGCACTGCAACCCCACATGCAGACTGCAGTGCCGCTCTTCCAAATTTGGAGGGAGTGGGGCGGGTCTAGTGACTGGTGTGTGTGGGGGGGGTACCTAAGAGGACAATCAGGTGTGGAGGGGGCAAATCTATAGCACCCCACAGCCCCTGCTTCTCCTCCTACACCCCCCCATTTCGTTATGCATCCCACCTAATTATACTACTGAATATTGAGACGGTTAAAGTATTGCACCATACTACTGAGGAGAAAGCAATATTTGTTCAGCTATCATTTAGAACTTAATGAGACCCGTGACTGTTCATATGGAGCCTAATCCTGCTCCTGACTTCAGTGGGGCAGGATCAACCCCCCTAGAGCCAACGTTTTAGCTCAGATTATTTATTCCCACATCCAGATTGCAGTGGGCTTTGGATCAGACCAGAGGAGTCAAACCCTGCTAAATAACAGCAATTGCCTTGGCCGTCAAATAAGGAATATGCAGTAGACTACGTCTGACCCCAAATGAACCGCCGCTGGCCTGATGGCGTCGTAGGCAGTTGGCCAAATATGGGGTAAATCACCTTGCTAGCAGGGCACATAACTGTAACTTTCAATCTGTATTGATTTATGTAGTTACTTGGTGCTCTACATTACAGACTGGGTGCTGCACCGTGCAAAAAGAGAGATGTGAAGTATTCTAGCACTGAGGAGTATGGCTGTCCTCCTGACCTCGTGCCAATGAAGTCTTTCGACCACATCAGACCACTGTGTATTCTGTGTCTGACACATTTGACATGCAGGAGTCAATTCCTGGTATCATATTTTACTGATAAATTCCATAAATTCCAAATGAAATTAAGGGGCAGCAGGTTTAAAACAAATAAAAGGAAGTTCTTCACACAGCACACAGTCAACTTGTGGAACTCCTTGCCTGAGGAGGTTGTGAAGGCTAGGACTATAACAGGGTTTAAAAGAGAACTAGATAAATTCATGGAGGTTAAGTCCATTAATGGCTATTAGCCAGGATGGGTAAGAATGGTGTCCCTAGCCTCTGTTTGTCAAAGGGTGGAGATGGATGGCAGGAGAGAGATCACTTGATCATTACCTTTTACGTTCACTCCCTCTGGGGCACCTGACATTGGCCACTGTCGGTAGACAGGATACTGGGCTAGATGGACCTTTGGTCTGACCCAGTACGGCCGTTCTTATGGTCTTATGTTCCATCAGTTTTGCATGATGGATTTCAGCTGCCGGTATTCTTCTGCAACTTCAACCGACGCTAATGGAAATTCTGTGAAGATAGGTCCCGAACAAGCACATTACTAAAGAACATGGGAAACTTTGCACATGAGTAGTCTCACTGAGGTCACTACTCACGTGCCTAAAGATACACACCCACTGAAATGCTTTGCAGAATCAGGGCCACAGGACCTGACCCAGAGCCCATTGATATCAATGGGAGCCTTTCTAATGGCTTCTGGGCGCTTTGGATCAAGCCTAAGGGAGAGCAGAGAAACAATGGAGATCTGAGCACAGCGTTTTCTCTTTTATTCTGAGGACAACAGTGTGTTGGAAGCAGTTTTTCAATGTTCGTTATTTTCCTTTTCACCTAACTTGTATTTTCCTGCTGTTGACCTGCAGGGCAGAACTCCTCAAACTCTTCTTTGTCTGAAATTCAGCAGATCCCCTTTGTTATTCCAGAGTGTTCTCCAGCCCCAAGGAGAATACTGACACACCCAATGCACCTTTTGTGCCTAGGTACTGAACACTAGAGAGTGTCTGTGAGTGGAGGCAAAACCTTAATGAAAGTGCATCTGACTCTGTAAATTAAACATGTTTATGGGTGTGCATTATTCATGCATGCTTGGTTTTCAAGGGCTGAATGCCACTGTGTGTTGAGCTTTGTTTTATGTTTGGTTGGTTCGGGGTTTTTTGTTTTGTTTTTATTTGGCAGTACCCTTGCAACTCACTAAATTATTTACTAAAACATGAGAGAAGATGATGAATTATGAAAACGGAGCTGCCAGCACCAGATGCAGAAATGGAAACAAAGGTTATTTGGGGGATTATTCCAAGCCTCTCTCTTTTTAGCAGACAATAAAACCAAAAGGTCATCCCAATGCACTGGCTGTTTAGCAGACATCTAAATCCAAGAACATAAGAATGGCCAAACTGGGTCAGGCCAATGGTCCATCAAGCCCAGTATCCTGTCTTCACACAGTGGCCAGTGCCAGAGGCTTCAGAGAGAATGAACAAAACAGGGCAATTATCGAGTGATCCATCCCATTGCCCACTCCCAGCTTCTGGCAGTCAGAGGCTTAGGGTATGTCTACACTACTCGCCGGATCGGCGGGTAGCGATCGATCTATCGGGGATCGAGTTATCGCGTGTAGTGTAGATGCGATAAATCGATCCCCGATCGCTCTCCCGTCGACTGCTGAACTCCAGCTCGGCGAGAGGCGGAAGCGGAGTCGACAGGGGAGCATCGATCCCGCGCCGCGAGGACGCGAAGTAAGTGATTCTGAGTCGAGCTAAGATATGTCGACTTCAGCTACGCTATTCTCGTAGCAGAAGTTGCGTATCTTAGATCAATCCCCCCCCCAGTGTAGACCAGGCCTTAGGGACACCCAGATCATGGGGTTACATCCCTGACAATCTTGGCTAATAGCCACTGATGGACCTATCCTCCAGGAATCCAGCTGTATTTTTGGCCTTCACAATATCCCATGGTAATGAGTTCCAAAGACTGACCTTGTGTTGCGTGAAGAAGTGCTTCCTTATGTTTCTTTTACCTGCTGCCTATTTGTTACCTGGGGATTTCTGAACCCAAAGGTCTTGGTAACTTTTACTCTTGTGGAGGCAGTGGCAGTAAATAAATCAATGGGGACATGGCTGTCCGACTGATAGATCGTTGACACAGGCAGTACAAGACAAGAGTGCTCTCACCTGAGAGCTACACTTTATTTAGTCTTGAGCACTTACACACATCCACAACCGGTTAGTAAAACACCCCCAACCCTCAATAATTACTGAAATCTGGTGTGGATCTTGAGTGGTACAGCAGCAGTCTTCTGATGAGCAGTCTTTCGTCTGCTAAGATGTGTCCACAGAGGGATCCAACTAGCCCAAAGTAGCCCAAACTTTGAGCAGGGGGTTGGACTAGATGACCTCCTGAGGCCTTTTCCAACCCTAATATTCTATAATTCTATCATTCTCCCCCACTTATTTATTGTGTTAGCACAACAATGACACGCCAATCAAAAACAAAACAAAAAAAACTTGTTAAGAGAGCAATTTTGAAGGTTAAGCAAGAGATTTCCTCAGACTGTTAATTAGACAGATGTGTTTTTGCAAAGTCTGCATGCTGGAGGGCCTGACAAACACACCCCAGAGGGCAAATATAGATAAGCTCCCTGTTTTCTAAACACACATTCCTCTGCAATTTCAGCAGAGATCTTATCAGAAAGGATGCAGGGAAAGGCTCCCTTCTTGTGGTTGCTCAACCCCCCCTCCCCTCCCCTCCTGGGTGAGCTATGCTAAGGCTGCTGCATAGGCCCACTAAAGGCCGACTGACTTGGCTGTTTTGGCAATAAGCATAATAACGGATATTCCAATTACCAATAGTGGTCCAGGCAATTTACTGATCCACCAAGATCTCCCCATACATATTCATTTCATTGGGTGACCCCTGCTTCTTCTGCCATGTGACGGAATAAATAACACTTCCTTATTCACTTTCTCCACACCAGTCATGATTTTATAGACCTCTGTCATATCCACCCCTAGTTGTCTCTTTTCTAAGCTGAACAGGCCCAGTCTAATCTCTCCTCCGATGAAAGCTGTTCCGTACCCCCAGTCATTTTTCGCTGCATTTCTCTGTACTTTTTCCAATTCTAATGTATTTTTTTTTCAGATGGCGTGAGCACAGCTACAGACCGGATTCAAGGTGTGGGGGGTACCATGGATTTACATATTGACATTATAGAGATGGAGCCCCTTTGTTCTACATCCTTTCCATTACCAGTAGGTAAGGGAGATCCCACACTGGGTACCTGCAATATGAGTTTAAATAATAATCCAGGCAAGGCGCATAAAGCATATGCATAATTTCAAGAACGTCAGTCATCCCATTGGAATACTTGAGCATGCGTCTAAGTGCTGTGCTGAATACTGCCTGCAGTTCTGGTCAGCCCATCGCAAAAAAGATATATTAGAATTGGGAGATGTACAGTGAAGGGCAACAAAAATGATTAGGAGTAAGGAACAGTTTCCATATGAGGAGAGATTAAAAAGACAGGGAATTTTCAGCTTGGAAAAGAGACGACTTGCGGGGGAGGGAGATATGACAGAGGTCTATAAAATCCATGACTGGTGTGGAGAAAGTGAATAAGGAAGTGTTATTTACTCATTCACATAACACACGAACCAGGGGTCACCAAATGAAATTAATAGGCAGCAGGTTTAAAACAAACAAAAGTAAGTACTGCTTCACACAATGCACAATCAACCTGTGGAACTCATTGCAGGGATATGTTGTGAAAGCTAAAAGTATAACCAGGTTAAAAAATAATAATAATTAGATAAGTTCCTGGAGGACAGGTCCATTAGCCATGATGTCAGGGATGCAACCCCATGCTCTGGGTATCCCTAAGCCTCTGACTTCCAGAAGCTGGGAGTTGGCAACTGTTGGAAGACAGGTACTTAGGCTAGATGGACCAATGGTCTGACCCAGTATGGCCGTTCTTAGGGGATAGTTTGCAGAATTAAGGCATTGAAGAACAAGATAATAGAATATTATCCTACATTCAGTAGTGTTAATATATGTATATTAATATATGTTACATTTGTATATATAATAGAAATGTTTGTAATGTTATTAGAATTCTTTTTATATGAAGAAATATAAAACACTTGACATCAAAATAAGAAATTAATAACAGATGACCAATACTAAGACATATTATTCATATGATAAAATATTTAACATTTTTTACTGCTAGCCGGGGTGGAAAAACAATTCACAACTACTGAAAAACTGATCTGTCTGACTCCCCTTACTGTGCGGCCTCCGTTTGGATAGCTGCGTATTGATAATTACTTAGGGGAATTACTGCTGCTAGAAATCAGACTATCATGGTAACTGACTAGCAGTTTTGAATGCTGGATTCATGCATCAGAGCAATAAAACTAATGTAAATAATTTACAACTTAAGTATTTTATTAGGGAGATAAAAACATTGTACATGTTAACATTTTGTAAAGTTTTGCTACGAAATGAATTATGTACAATTGGGTTTGTTTAATTTGTGTACCACTGGAGATGTGAAAATAGTTCTGATTGCTATGAGGAGGAACTTTAGCACTTTAATGATCTGAGCAGAAATGTTATATTATAAATGTATTTATATCAGCAATGCTGAAAACGTCACTTATGTATTGAGGTTATTTCCAGCAACCATGGTGGTATATCCTTCAAATCACTTCAGAATGCAGAGGAATGTATTTTAAAAAATGTCAAGAAATGTACATTACTTAAGCTTTTTAAAATGAAAGCATTTGACAATCAAAATGATACCCTAAAGGCCAAATATACTTAAAATACTAGGTGACACTTCCAGCAGAACTTTGCTCAGTCACATGTTTTGGTGCTAACATTCTGTGCCAGAATAGAATAGCTGGTAGGTGCATTTAACCAGATAACCCATCTAACCTCTCTCCTTCCCACATGACAGCACAGAATATACAGTCACTAACACCCTTCCTTCCTGAGACCCTGAAAATATTTAGCAATTATACACGCGCTATAGAAGTTCAGGTTGAAGCCTTCCCAGAATAAGCTGAGAGCACTGTCCTGTTTGCTCTCCATATACCTCCTCCTTGTTGCTGGAAGAAAGCGTCACGGGGAGGGGGGTTTCAGGGGAAAATGAGAGGTCCAGAACAGACGCAAGTAGGAATATATTCTGATGTCCCTCACAACGCATAGTATCCCACACTGTAAAATGGCAGTGCTACTCACTACCCTGTGCTTCTTTCACACAATCGGGGAGGAGCTTTTCCTATGTCACGATGAAATGTATGCCTTCTTGTTTTGCTTTCTGGTATTCATGTTCAAGTCTGAGCAATTCCTGATATGCTTAGGATTTTATTACCCACTCATCTCCGTGGGATCTGAACACAATGGCGTCTTCTCGATGAAGAGAGATCTACTTCAGGTCCATTCAGCGACTCCACAATAATTGCCATCGGGCCAGCCAGCTACCCTGTGGCTAATTTGGGGCCTCATCTGACTCACATCAAACTTAATGGAAAGATCTATTACTACAGGTGCAGTGTCTGCAGTGGAAACACATTGAGCCATCATGGATATTTCTGCTGTATAAAAGACCTGAAACAGTAGCCTAGAAGTTGCTACTTCTCACAGAAGGGAAGCACACAGTCTGAGGAGAGGCTCCAATGTCTGATAGCCTCTTAAAGTCATAGATTTTGGTGGTACCTAAGATGTGGTGAAAGTACAACCCCAGGTTGAATAATAAAAGAAAAATAACTAACTGTTTGATTTTATGAACCTTAAAACAGTTTGGTCCCCATCATCTCTCCATCAGCCTGTCTCACAGTGATGCAGTTTTCAAATCTAAGTCATGTGATGCATAATATCGGTTATGCATTCTTTGTGTCCTTGCCTTGTTTAATGTGAAACTACAGGCACCAGCTGAAATATTGCTGCATATGGAAAGCTATTTTACTTGGCGTAAAAAGATTGATTTGCTGGAAATATTTTAAGCTTTGACAATTAGATCCTGACTTTTCAGCAGCCTTAGGGTTTGATTCTAATTGATGTAATTTTTTCTTTTACTAATGATGCCCACTCTAAATGTCTGCACAAAGCCCATTAAATTAACATGAAAAAATTAATAATACTCTAATATGTTTTCCTCATTAAATTCCCATTATGAAAGTAATGGTGGTCTTAAATGGACATCATTTTAATAGAGAAATTGCATTAACCCTTTCGTGTTTTTATTTTTCTAAAATGTGTGTACCACGAGCATGGATTTCAATTTCCTCAGTAGAGCTGTGCGTTCTTTCTTTTTCCTTTTCACATTTTTCCCAGCCTAAGTTTACAGAGAGCCCTGGCTGTCACATTTCTTCTTTAGACAAGGTCTATGAAACATTCTCTCAAGTCTCCTTCCCTCTCTAGACAATGACTGACTCCTACCAGATCCCTGCAAGCCCTGTTTCTTATCCCATATGGTAGAGTGCCCATCGACTGTTCATTGAGAAATGAGCTGACCATGTGCCCTGGATCTGGGGAAAGTCCCTCTCCTCAGGGTCCCCCTGTGGGGAGGGGAATTGTTTGTTTGACAGAGAATGGGACTGATGTAGGGCCTAGCAGGAGACACAGGAAGGGCAAGCAGGTCCACTCCAAGCTCTGCCACGTAATAATACCCTCCATAAAGCCTCCTGCTTAGCAACCCTCTTGTATTGGCCTCTCCTGTACTCCAGCTCCTGACACAGTGTTGGATCCATGCAGACTGTGCCCTTCGGTGAGTGGTGAGCCTACAGGCAGCTCTGTTGTGCTAGCACCTCCCCATCCCCATCTTCTGCCAGCCCTCCCAGCTTCTATCCCCTGGTGCTAGTTTATCCCATGTCCGTCTCTGTACACTTTAGTATATGGAGATTATGCCTATCTCATAGAGCTGGAAGGGACCCTGAAAGGTCATTGAGTCCAGCTCCCTGCCTTCACTAGCAGGAGCAAGTACTGATTTTGCCCCAGATCCCTAGGTGGCCCCCTCAAGGATTGAACTCACAACCCTGGGTTTAGCAAGCCAATGCTCAAACCACTGAGCTATCCCTCCCGCCCTTTCTTCCCTTCCCTTTACATGTGAGGCTCTGTCTCTGAGCTGATCCCTCTCCTCCTGCACAGCTCCCCTCGGGCCCCATCTCTGCTGTGATGCCTGCAAGACACCAGCCAAGGTGGGCATAGCAGATAGTTATTGGAAGGAGGAAAATAGAGATTGTCTATTTTATCCTTTCCCCAACCCTGTGCATTTCTCATCATCACTGACAGAGTTCTTCGGAGCTGTAGGCTTGGGCACTGACTACCCCATTGCAGGGGCTCACAGAGACATACAAAGAATTGGGGGGCGGGGAGAGGAAACGTTTGGATGAGGGTTAGGGCTTCACTACCTCATATACTGCCTTATATCCAGAGATCGGAAAGCACTTCCAAAAGGACCCAGTATCCCCATTGTAGAGAGGAGCACAGTTAGATGTAAAGAGTTAGACTTGCCTAAACTCACGCAGAGATTCAGTGTCAGAGAACCCAGTGCTTCTACCTTCCAGCCCTATGCATCCTCGTGTGTCCTGCATCACGGAAGTATTTTTTCAGCCCCAATTTGTTTTTCTACTGAGCTGTTGCCTAACTCTTTTTGACAGCAATGTACACTAGTTACTGCTCTTGCTCCTCAGTGCATTCCAGATATTAGCTGTCTGCTGTGTAAAGAAATTCCTCACTTATTTTACTGCTTTCCCATCCCCTTTTATACCAGTTCAAACAGCATTTATCCTTCTCTAGTCCCTTTAGCATTTTTACTGCCAAAGTTTTGCACATTTCCAGAAAAAGCGCCGTTAAGTGAGTACCTGGGTACGGCACACTACTGTAGTCAAGAGTCTGTTAGCATAGTTCTCTCGTAACAATAATGCTTTCTGGCTTTCATAAGTGATGTGTTTCAGCCCAGATCAGCCTGAAAATTGGTATGCATATAGTTAGCGTAACTGTCTGTTGTCATATCAGTGAAGTCTTGATTTATCGAAGGTGCGATCCCACAGTTGGCAGGGTTTTAGTACGTTTTATCCAATTCTTGGCCTAAAATTGCTACATTCTGCAAAACTAGAGATTGCATGGAGTTAAAACCTCCCATGTAAAATATTTTGGGGGGGGAAAATGGAAGCACCAGCCTACATTTGTATAAATGTGATATTTTTCTCTTTCCATCTACATTCTATTCACTCCATTGTGTGCGTGCTGTATGTTATTCTTCTCCTTTCGATGCATACATGTACCAAAGAGCACAATTATTTAATTGTCTGTATCACAAGACCACCTCAGTCCCTGTGCAATTTACGCTAAAAGTGGTTGGGGGCGGGCAATGGCTGGGCATGCCAGAGAAAGGGAGACGGAGAAATCTGAACCATCCAGAAGAGATGGTACCGCATGTATATTCCCTCTGTGCACCAGGAACACTTGCCTTCTGGGGCACAGTTCTTCCCAATGCCCCATCTGCAGCATAGACTGGTGGCTAAATATATTTTAGCCATTCAAAGACCCTTGAGACCCTGATGTGACTTGGTTTAGTATTTGCATCATAACCAGAAATCCTTGACATCCACCAGCAGTTACACTTTTGCCTTACTGACCTGATCCACCAAAGAAGTTCAGCACATGCTTAATGGTAAGCACATGAATAATCTCACTGACTTCAAGCTAATCACATGCTGACATGCTCTGCTGGCTCAGAGCCAGCGTAAGGGCAACATTCTCACAATGCAAAATCTGTTTTAAAGAGAGCCAGGTGCTGCCGACAGTATGGCATTTTTACTACTCTAAATCCCACGAGAGCTTGCCTCTGAGGGATTGTAATGCTGTGGTTTATTTAGTACTGTGGTTGGGCTCAGCATCTCATAGCATTGGCCTTTAGTGCTCTGAGAGCCCTTCTTTAGAAACTGATTAACTATAGTACATCTGCCATGCAGTTTTCTCCATCCAGATTATACTTTGCTTTGGCCACTGTTGTGCTTCGCCTTTCCCTTGCTGGAGGGCAGGCACACTCCATATTTTTCATGTAGCTTTTTAGGTGTCTTAATGTTTATTTTATTCATTTCTCCTGCTGGAATTGGACAAGAAAATGAGGGTCCCTGGGCAGCAGGAAACAAAGATGACAGCAGGAAAATGTTGGGGAAAGTAGCGACAGGGTAAAGAGGGCTAGAGAGCAGCAGAAAGGGAAAACAGAGCAGTGAAAGAGTTCCAGAGCCGCAGGGAGTGGTCAGAGGGAGCACAGGACGTCTTGTGCATGTTGTCCAGCATCTAATTCTTTTTAGGTTGGCTTATCCCTGGGGAAAGGAGCCTCACACACCTGGCTGTGACTGAATCTTTCCATCAAGGAGTTCCATGACTAACGTCCCACATCAGAGAACTCCATCCCCAGTGCCTGCCCCACACTACCAGTGCTTACTATAGACCTGATCCAAAGCCCAGTAAAGTCAATGGAAATGTTTCCATGGATTCCAATAGAGTTTTGGATCAGGCCCTGGCATTCTTATGAGTTGACGAGCAAGCACTGTTCTTCATTTGCATTTGTCTTATATTCATGCGGGTATTTAGAATAACAGGACATAAGAATCAATAGTTCTTTTCTACTATCGTAACAAAGGGAACATTAGGAAAAAGACATCAAAAACGGGGAATCCAAGGCTGGGCTGTAAATCAATACATGAACATTTATATAAGGTAGCACTAAACCTAGGGAATGCATGAGGTAGCTTTATGCTGCTGAAGTCTTTGAAACAGTCAAAATAAACTGGCATGGAAATAGAGCATTCCCTAGAAAATAGCCAACCTACAGTACCAGTAGGAATGCTGTCCTGATGGAAGTTGCCTTGTAGGCATGCAATTCCCTAAACTAGGATACAATTGGCCATTAAACTGATTTTATTAATGGAAGAAATCCTTTCAAAAGGACAAGTAGGCAAACAGACCTTCCAGCAGGCTTCTGGAAATAGCCATTTTAAGAGCTCTTCCACACTCTTCAAACCATTTCTCTCCAGAGGATCTCCCCATAGTACCCGCAAATTGGAAACCTCAGTTAGCATTAGGGCTGCCAACTTTCTGATTGCATAAAACCGAACATCCTTGCCCCACCCCTTCTTTGAAGCCCTGCCCCTGCTCATTCCATCCCCTCTCCCTCCATCACTTGCTCTCCTCCACCGGTCTGGGGCAGGGGGTTGGGGTGCGGGCTCTGTGGTGGGCCCAGGGATGAGGGGTTCAGGGTGCAGGAGGGGGCTGCGAGCTGGGGCAGGGGGTTAGAATGTGGGAGGGGGCGAGGGGTGCAGGCTCCTGGTGGCACTTACCCTCAGGCAGCTCCCGGGAAGCAGCCAGCATGTCCCTCTGGCTCCTAGGCAGAGGCATGGCCAGGCAGCTCTGCATGCTGCTCCTGTCCGTAGGTGCCACCCCTGGCACTCGGGGTGGAGGCAGCACGTGGAGCCCTCCTGGTTGCTCCTGCACGTAGGAGCCGGACATGATGGCCGCTTCCGGAAGCTGCACAAAGCCAGACACTGTGGCCAACTGGACTTATGCTGACCGGAGCCGCCAGTGTCCTTTTTCGATCGGGCGTTCCAGTCGAAAACCCAACGCCTGGCAACCCTAGTTAGCATGTAGACAAACAAGAAAAGCTTCCAGGGCATTTCATAGGCCCATAAGGCTTACAAATATGAACTGCAGGTCTGTTCAGGAAGAAATGCACACAATGCATCCAGCTAAAAGAGCTATTTAAACTCCTGTATACAGTATAGTTGTGGCCATGTTGGTCCCAGGATATTAGACAGACAAGGTGGGTGAGGTAATATATTTTATTGGACCGACTTCTGTTGTAGAAAGACAGGCTTTTGAGATTACACTGAGCTCTTCTTCAGAACTCAGTGTATATGTGGCAATATCTGTCTTTTAAAAGAACCATTTCAAAATCACTTCCACTGGTACAAATCAAGAGTAACTCCATTCAAGTCAGTTGAGTACAGAAGTATCAAATCTATATTAGTGAGAACAGAATATGGTCCAAAGTGTCTAGTCAACTTTTTAAAAGTATCTATTGATTTCTGTCCAGTTGTTAGTAGAATTCATTGCCATTAATTTTCTTTGCCAAGATAGTAGCTGAAAATATTGAAATCTTTCCAGTCTTTTCTTTGCAAATGGAGAATTACATGAAAGCTGTAAATTATATTTAGCACTTACTGTTTATAGCATTTTACAGTTACAAAGCACTGTGTGTACAAACATTAATTTAGAAAAAAGAAAGGATATAGACTATTAAAACTTTATGACAATTTTACTTTTGACAATTTAAGCTTGCTAAATAGGCTTCTTGTCCCAGAGTCCCTGTAGAGGGTCATGGTAGAGCTGGCCAAAACTTGGCATTTAACGTTCTTGGGAAACTGACATTTTGAAATTTGATTTTGGTCCAATTTGGAATGAAACCAAATAATTTTAAAAATTTCCCGTGAAATAGAAATTAAAAAAACCTAAAATGTTTCAGAAACACTTAACATGGTGTTTCTGAAATCAAATGTGCTTCCTGGGACCTCAGCAGCAGCAGACTAAAACTGACATGATTCTTGTCAGTTTCACCACTCCCCTCCAGTCTGCAGGGCCTCAGGTCCCCAGTCCTGGGGCAATCCACATGGTGGGACTGCCCTGGAGCCACAGACCATGGAAGCATGTATAAGGATTTCCAGGTGCCTGGCCCCTTGCAGGGAACCTGGAAGCCATGTCATGGTGGGAGTGGATCTATAGTCACGGGCCCAGGAAATCCTGGTGCTCTCAGCAAACTTATTGGGTTCTGACACAGACTTGTCTGCAACTCTACAGAAATTAGTCAAACCAGATGAGAGTCTTTTATGGGAAAATTTCCCACCAGCTCTAGTTAAGGGATAGAGCCCTGGTAAAGTTATTTCAGAGATCTACAGTGAAAAAGAATGCAGATATGACACTTTTTGTCTTCACGATGCTAATAGGCATTGTTGAATGCTAGACAAAAAACAAAAAGTACTGATTTGACATCATTCCTATCTGGAAAGGAAGGATTAATTTATGCCTAAAGCAGATTTACAAAATCCAAAATGGTCCTTTGAATAGGAATTATGATACATTAGCCCTGGTTCCTGATTAACTACAGAATTCACATTAAGCAATATAATAAACATAATTCCCAGGACCACTAGGATCAATGTGTCAGATAAAATCAGTGCGTACTGAGGACCTGTAAAACTTCATTTGATGGAATTGTAGATCATGTGGTAGAAGATGCCAGACTGTACCTCTCCTGAATTGTTCAATGAAAGAAAATAATCTTTCACCACTCAGAGAACTATTGGTAGTTTACATTTCATGGGCCAAAATCTCTGCTGATGTAACACTAAAGAAGCAAGTGGAGTCATTCCAAAGAATAATTTGGTCTCATATAAATCTGCATTGAACCTCCTGAAACAAGGAATGAAGACTCAGTGGTTGCCCTCTATGCATTCCCTCAGTATAAATGTTAAACGACACATTACTCATTTCCATAGGATCCCCTCTACTGGATACACAAACAGTACTGTGTTTTTTAAGCTCTCCCATCCACCTACGCGTGCTGATCTGGACCATCAATATATCAAACAATGCCTAGATACCAAAAAGGGGGTTAGTAAACCTGGAGGCCCCTGCAGTGTGTCCTCTTTAGCAGCTGATGTAACGGTGAACTGCAGTCAAGTCAGCACCCCGCCGGAAAGAATCTGCACCTGCACTAGTGCAGAAAAGAAATACTTATAGTAGATCCAGCACATGCTATTTGCTTAGGGCTAGATTTTGCAATCCTCACCCACACTGGTGAGTACTTCCTCCTGTGACTGTCACACTGAAGCCAACTGAGCCCTTGGAAAATTTACTGAAAAATCAAAATGCCGAAATTCCCCACGAGTATTGAAGACAAGGGTGTGACGGGTTGGATCACAGAAACCCCCTTGGGAGCTGCCACCCAATGTGCAAAGACTACCCCTGCTTCTGTTTTCCCTGCCAGCTTAGGATTCCAGCACCCTGTCTCGCTGAGCCAGACACTCCAGTCTGCTCTAACAAAGACTCAGGGTCTGAATTACTAGTCCCAAAGCTGCAAGTTTACCCGAAACCAGCTCACAGGAGTGTGCTTGTCTTTAGCACTCAGATGCCCAACTCCCAATGGGGTCTAAACCCAGATAAATCCGTTTTACCCTGCATAAAGTTTATGCAGGGCAAACTCATAAATTGTTCGCCCTCTATAACACTGATAGAGAGATATGCACAGTTGTTTGCTCCCCCAGGTATTAATACATACTCTGAGTAAATTACTAAATAAAAAGTGATTTTATTAAATACAGACAGTAGGATTTAAGTGGTTCAAAGTAGTAACAGACAGAACAAAGTAAGTCACAAGCAAAATAAAATAAAATGCGCAAATCTATACCTAATCAAACTAAATACAGATAATCTCACCCTCAGAGATGCTTCAGTAAGTTTTTCTCAGACTGGACACCTTCCAGGCCTGGGCACAATTCTTTCCCCTGGTACAGCTTTTGTTCCAGCTTAGGTGTTATCTAGGGGATTCTCCATGATGGCTCCTCTCCCCCTCTCTGTCCTCTTCCACCCCTTTATATATCTTTTGCATAAGGCGGGAACCCTTTGTCTCTCTGGGTTTCCACCCCCCCTCACTGGAAAAGCACCAGGTTAAAGATGGATTCCAGTTCAGGTGACATGATCACATGTCACTGCAAGACTTCATTACTCACTTGCCAGCACACACATATACAGGGAGACTCACAGGTAAACAGCCATCTGCAGACAATGGGAGTCATCAAGATTCCAAACCCTCATTAATGGCCCACACTTTACATAATTACAATAGGCCCTCAGAGTTACATTTTATATTTCTAGTTTTAGATACAAGAGTGGTACATTTCTACAAATAGGATGATCACACTCAGTAGCTTATGAGCTTTGTAATGATACCTTACAAGAGACCTTTTGCACAAAGCATATCCCATTTGCATTATAGTCACTTATTATCAAATTTTTTATAAAACTATCCCAGTTACATTATATTCACTTATTATCATGTTTTTATAAAACCATGTAGACTGCACGTCACACCCTCCTCCTGAACTTACTGCCAGAGACTTGGACACTGACCATGGCGGAGGCAGTATTCCTAAAATTCGTTTTTGGGCTCCCCTATGGGGCAGACACTCCTGTGTCCCCCAAAAGGGAATGAGACCCTGATCCAGCTGTAGGCTCACAGCTACCAGCTATGAGGGACCTTTCGCTGGCCAGCAAAATCCCCCCCCCTTTCACTCAGGTTGGGTTTGCTTCCAGCTAGAGTCCTTGGGGTTTGTTCCCACCGCAGCAGTCACCAGGACCCCAACTTCCAGCTCCAGGATACATGTCTCTGTGCACCTCTTCCACTCCATTACAGCCAGGTCATGCTTCTGGGTCTTAATTGCTTTGTCTCTTAAGTCCAGGTTGGTGGGCAGCCTTTTCTTTTTCCAGGCCAGCCTTTTCCCGGGCAAATTGTACATCAATTTCCATTTGTCTTCCCTTGAGACCATCACTTGATGAGCTGGGATACCACAGAGAACACCCTCCTGCCAGAACAGGCACCCCTCCCCTCCTGTCTTGCTAGGTTAGACACTCCAGTCAGCTTCAGCACAGACAGAGGTTGGGCCACACCCATCTGCAGTTCACTGAAACTGAGATGTACTCAGCTCAGGGGCTTCTTAGTTAACAGAGACATTTCCAGCGCCCATTGTTCAGTCTTTCTGGGCAATTTGCAACTTGTGTAGTTTTAGCTTCTTTTGATCTTCATTCTTACTTATTTTGCTTCCTTTTCTGTCCCTAATTTCCTTTCCCGAAATAAGCAAACAGAAAATAACAAACCAGTAACTACTTTGTCTGTTCTCCAGCCACCACACTTAAAACTTACTTAAAATCACTACCAGTATCTCAAAGCAATCAGCTGTGCACAGATCCTGCTCGACTACGCCACTGTGACGGGTTGGATCACAGAAACCCCCTTGGGAGCTGCCACCCAATGTGCAAAGACTACCCCTGCTTCTGTTTTCCCTGCCAGCTTAGGATTCCAGCACCCTGTCTTGCTGAGCCAGACACTCCAGTCTGCTCTAACAAAGACTCAGGGTCTGAATTACTAGTCCCAAAGCTGCAAGTTTACCCGAAACCAGCTCACAGGAGTGTGCTTGTCTTTAGCACTCAGATGCCCAACTCCCAATGGGGTCTAAACCCAGATAAATCCGTTTTACCCTGCATAAAGTTTATGCAGGGCAAACTCATAAATTGTTCGCCCTCTATAACACTGATAGAGAGATATGCACAGTTGTTTGCTCCCCCAGGTATTAATACATACTCTGAGTAAATTACTAAATAAAAAGTGATTTTATTAAATACAGACAGTAGGATTTAAGTGGTTCAAAGTAGTAACAGACAGAACAAAGTAAGTCACAAGCAAAATAAAATAAAATGCGCAAATCTATACCTAATCAAACTAAATACAGATAATCTCACCCTCAGAGATGCTTCAGTAAGTTTTTCTCAGACTGGACACCTTCCAGGCCTGGGCACAATTCTTTCCCCTGGTACAGCTTTTGTTCCAGCTTAGGTGTTATCTAGGGGATTCTCCATGATGGCTCCTCTCCCCCTCTCTGTCCTCTTCCACCCCTTTATATATCTTTTGCATAAGGCGGGAACCCTTTGTCTCTCTGGGTTTCCACCCCCCCTCACTGGAAAAGCACCAGGTTAAAGATGGATTCCAGTTCAGGTGACATGATCACATGTCACTGCAAGACTTCATTACTCACTTGCCAGCACACACATATACAGGGAGACTCACAGGTAAACAGCCATCTGCAGACAATGGGAGTCATCAAGATTCCAAACCCTCATTAATGGCCCACACTTTACATAATTACAATAGGCCCTCAGAGTTACATTTTATATTTCTAGTTTTAGATACAAGAGTGGTACATTTCTACAAATAGGATGATCACACTCAGTAGCTTATGAGCTTTGTAATGATACCTTACAAGAGACCTTTTGCACAAAGCATATCCCATTTGCATTATAGTCACTTATTATCAATTTTTTTATAAAACTATCCCAGTTACATTATATTCACTTATTATCATGTTTTTATAAAACCATGTAGACTGCACAACGTCACAAAGGGTTTACTTGGAGGGAAGAACCCTCTAGTGAAACTGACACTGGTCCAGGAAACATGGAGCGTTAAAAACCACTGCCTAATGCAAAGTTGCATTATTGGAGAAGTAGCATCCTGTCCAGAACCCATCTGGTCAGAATGACTTTCTCAGATGTTGCCTTCTCTATCCTCTTAGCAGTCTGCCTAAAGCAGAAATTCCAGGTCCAGCCAACACGTGTAGAAAGCTCACAAAATATTTGTGCTAATAGAAAGTCCATTCCATCATCATGAGAGAAGAAAAAAAAAAAGTCAACCTTAACGAAATATTATCCTACTCTGTTATTCTAGGGAGAGGCCAAGTTTTAGCCAGCATCCCACTTCGACCTCACGGGAGAAATATCAGACAGACTTAGCACTTTCGCTTCTACTGGAGAGTACAATGTGACATGTACATACAGGGGCTCAAAGTAATCAAGCTCCACTGGCTTTCAGTCCCATTTATTCAGTGAAAAGGAGGAGGAAAAAATCTGCCTTTTTATCATAAAGACACTGTCAGGTTAACTCAAGTGCAGCAAAGAGAGACAGACACACGATGTACCAGAAAATGAATATTAACTTTGTTTACTAATCCTTGGCTATGCAGATTCATGTGAACAGTTATCAACGGGATTTGGGATTTCGTATTCAAGGACTGGCTATAAATGTGTATGCTCACTGGAGTTACACCAATTTCTTGTGCAGATGGTACCTGACAGCACTGGATTCCCTACATCTCCCCTTTCACTACAGCATGATATTTAAAAATGGGAACTGATTCTTAAGTGACATGCATCATCTTTATTCCTGGCTGTTCACTCTGAAAGGTCATTCTGCTTGAACTGGCAGGCAATTATATAATCACATCACACAGGGCAGAAAATGAAAAAGAATTCGAAACAGTCTACCTGCCAAGTCTACATATTTAAAACATTCCCATGGTCTTCACCATTTCGCTCCGAAAAGAAAGTGGCAAAGTCACAAAGTCCTATTGTACATACGATATTATATCGAGATTTGGGGGGACATTTAGCGTGATTTGGATATTTGTCTTGATTTGTAAATGGATTTTTTTTTTAATCTCCGAGTAAAGCCATAATTCCTGAACACGGAGGATTTTGAACCAGAAATCTGAATCCTACAGAGCTTCACTGGTATCTAAGGATACAACGTGCATATCATGAAAGAGCAGCTGCCTATTAACCTCTTCACGGTTGGAATTCAACCCTCTGTTCCTAAAAGTCAGTGTTTTAGCCCCATCTTTCAGTTACTTCAAAGAAGCCACATTTTCTACGTCAAATCTGGAATAAATGTAACACTAGGATTATCGCCTCAATTCAGCAAGGTGTATAGGAATGTTCGTAACTTCAATAAGACTACTCAAGTGCTTAAAAAATTAACAGCACTACAGTGCTCAAGATTAGGCTCGTGCTTATGTACTTTGCTGAATTGGTGACAAAGTATATTCTAAATAATTTGTTCTTCTCTATAGTCACTGATATACAGGAGACATTTTATATTCTGTGGTAATATCTGCATATCTGCTGTCTCCACATGCTTTGATGGAGTCCTCCACATCATACTGAATATTATAGCATATAGGCTTTTTTAATTAGGTATATGCTAGATCAGTGGTTCTCAACCTCTCCAGACTACTGTACCCCTTTCAGGAGTCTGATTTGTCTTGCATACAACAAGTTTCACCTCACTTGAAAACTGCTTGCTTACAAAATCAGACATAAAAATACAAAAAAAGTGTCACGCCACACTACAGGATTATTGAGAAATTGCTTAATTTTTACCATTATAAAATAAATTGATTGTAACATAAATATTGTATTTACATTTCAGTGTGATGCCCGAGCCTGTTATTCACTTGTGAGACTTGTCTGAAGCCCGAGTCCCAGGCGGCAGGGCTGAGGTTGAAGCCTGGCCCCCCGGGACTGAAGCATGTAATTTAGCTTCACAGCACCTTCTGTGGCGTGGGGCCCTGGGAAATTGCCCTGCTTGTCTCCCCCAGTGCCAGCTCTGCCCTTGTGCCCCCCCCTCCCAGGGGCTGCAATCTTTAGGTTAAAAACCACTGATCTAGATGAGATGAGTACCCCCTGAAAGACCTCTGCGTACCCCTGGTTGAGAAACACTCTACTAGGGCATTTGCCCTTGCCAGTGTATCTTGCTACAAATAGCCACTAATATTATCAATGATAAATATTTCTAAAGAACCAAACTTCATATGGAGCTTTAAGGAGAAACAAATATGATCCTCGCCCTGAGACGCTCACAATCCACATCAGACAATCACAGGAAATGAAAAGGACGGACATACTTGAGTGGGTAGGGAAGGGAGGACAAGTAGTCAAATAAAGATGAAATGAGATTTCCAGTCAAAATGTCAAACACAGATTTATAGATTTTAAGGCCTGAAGGTGCCCAATGACCATCTTCTCCATCCTCCTGCAGTATTACCCCTTCTGCTTAACAATCTGTCCCAATTGATATTTGTCTCAGACACTCTACTTCCTTCCCCAGCCCTGAAGAAGAGCTCTGTGTAGCTTGAAAGCATGTACATTCCATCAACAGAAGTTTGTCCAGTAAAACCTATTACCTCACTCACCTTGTCTCTCTCATATCCTGGGACCAACCTGGCTACAGCACTGCCAACAACTCCAGAAAAACATCTCCCAAAAACAAATGCTTTAGAAAGTTTGGTCACTACAAGCTGGAACTGGAAAACAGGCACCTTCCAGTTTTGGCTCCAATCTACAAAACAAACGTCAGGCATGCGTCTGGATCCATGTGTGATGGGTTGGATCACAGAAACCTCCTTGGGAACTGCCAACTGATGTGCCAAGACTACTTCTGCCCCTGCTTTCCCTGCCAGCAGCTTAGGACTTCAGTGCCCTGCCTGGTTTGAGCCAGACCCGCTAGCCTGCTGCAAACCCAGACCCAGGGTCTGAACCACGTCCCCTAACAGCTGTAGGCTTAAACTGAAAGCAGCTTACAGAAGTGTTCTTCTCTTTAACACTCAGATGCCCAACTCCCAAAGGGGGCCAAACCCCAAATAAATTTGTTTTACCCTGTATAAAGCTTATACAGGGTAAACTCATAAATTGTTCGCCCTCTAGAACACCGATAGAGAGATATGCACAGCTGTTTGTCCCCACCCCACCCCCCAGGTATTAATACATACTCTGGGTTAATTAATAAGTAAAAAGTGATTTTATTAAATACAGAAAGTGGGATTTAAATGGTTCCAAGTAGTAACAGGCAGAACAAAGTGAATTACCAAGCAAAATAAAATAGAACACACAAGTCTATGTCTAAGAAACTGAATACAGATAAAAACCTCACCCAGGAAGCTTCCTTTTACAGACTAGTCTCCTTCTAGTCTGGGTGCAGCAATCACTCACACCCCCTGTCGTTACTGTCCTTTGTTCCAGTTCCTTTTAGGTATCCTTGGGGGTGGAGAGGCTCTCTCTTTAGCCAGCTGAAGACAAAATGGAGGGGTCTCCCAGGGGTTTAAATAGACTCTCTCTTGTGGGTGGAGACCCCCTCCTCTCTCCTATGCAAAGTACAGCTCCAAGATGGAGTTTTGGAGTCACATGGGCAAGCCACATGTCCATGCATGACTCAGTTTTTACCAGCCAAGCCACATTCCTGGGACAGCCCCGATGTGGACTGGCGTCTTCGAGTTCATTGTTGGCTTAAGTGGTTCTAGATTGGGCATTTAACTTGCACATTCCTTTCTCAATAGAAATCAAGCAAGTACACAGCCAATATTCCTAACTTCAAGTACAAAAATGACACATGCATAAAAATAGGAGGAATGTATTCAGTAGATCATAACTTTGACATAGATATGTTACATGGCATAAGTAGCATAAAACATATTCCAGTTATGTCCTATATACATTCATAAGCATATTCCATAAAGCTTTATGAGGGGCCCCGTCACACCATGGATTCAAATCTTGCCACCCCATCCCACCCAAGCCCCTTGCCCAACAATTCAAAGTAATAGAGAAGCAACATGTTGGTTTTGATCCATTTCTACTTTTCACCTTTCCATAAGAAAAAGTTTTAGCAACCCACCCCTACCACCCTTCGACTGGAGAGCATTGAGGATCCAGTGATTTAAGAGTGGGCCATTCCCAATGCACATCTGAAATGTGGAACTAAAGAAAAAGTGACTTTCCCCTCTTAGCTCCTTTTGCTGCATCTGATTCTGAAGGCAGAGCAGTTGTCCTTGACACACTTTTGAAAATGACTGAGTCTTCAGAATATAACTTTGCTCTCACCAAGCCAGTCCAGGAACTGTTCAATTATAAAAGGCATTATTTCATGTAGCAAGGGCTGCAGTGCCGCCTGCACACTGATATAACTTACATTTTTTAATTAAAAAAATCGTGTAACTGTTAAAACTGATATTCAGATGATGTCGTGATTCCATCATGTGGAGACAAGTTTTATGGCCTGAGAACTCTCTCCCCTAGTGAGATTAACAGCAGGTCTTAGAGGATGCCATGTGTCTTTGCTGTACTGATTGGACCGAGAAGTGTTATGGCAGATAATAAGGGAGCTGCTCAAGGTCAACAAGAGATGAAATGGGATTGAAATGAATATATTTTCCCTAGATATTATTCATATTAGGGTCGGTTTTACAAGCCTGTGATAGAGTGTTCACCCCACCCCAACCATGAAAGGGTTAAGGAAGCTCTGAAAGGGCCAATTAGTGTGATAAACCACCTTAGAGGATTAGGCTGGAGGAACAACCTCTGATTGGAGGATGAAGCTCACCTGAGCAGGTTTGGGCTGGGCTACTATAAAGCCAGGAAGCTGGAAACAGGAAGGCCTGCAGTGTGGAAGTCTGCAGCCACCCTCTGTGGACTAGAGAGGGAACCAGGAAAAGAGTAGGACCCGGGTCCTCAGGGAAGGCCATACCTTTAAGAGAGAAGGGCAGAGAAGAAAGCAGCCCAGGGAGTGAGCTGCAAGATTGGGGTCTAAACAGACCTTGGCTGCGTGTTGTAGGGTCTCTGGGCTGGAACCCAGAGCAGTGGGCAGGCCTGGGTTCCCCTACCTGCCACTGATGGAGTGGTATTGCCCGGACCTTGGGTCCAGTGAGACTCAATACTCTGGAAAAGGAACAAGCCAATGAAACCTTGGCATAGATTACAAGACCAGAAGGGACCGTTGTGATCCTCTAGTTCGACCTTCTGGACAATACAGGCCACGAAAACTTTCCAAAAATAATGCCTAGAGCATATCTATAAGTCCTAGAGAATATCACATAAAATCCTACATCACACTTCACCATTTAATGCAAAACTAATTAGCAAACATTCACATGGCTATTTGAGAGACATTGTCACCAGTTTATCTCAGCTGTGTGTTTAACACACACTGATAGCAAGCACAAGGTTTACTCAGATGTTTATTCGCCCTGAGTGCTCTTTCCCACTCATTAGTTGAAATGGCCTGAGGGCCAGGAAATTCTCTGCAGCTCCAGGCAGTCCCTGTTGATTTATCATGAAATCTCTCATGCAACTTATCAGCAAATATCAGAGCAATCATTTTATTCCATGAAGCAAAATGAAGTTATTGTGGATTAAACTAGGAAGACTTGCACTAGTTTGTGATAATATCTGGCTACAGCTCAGCGTTTAGAACTTGATCCAAAGCTCACTAGGCAAATGGAAAATCTCCCATGACTAATGGGCTGTGGATCAGGCTCTTAATGCATATTAATATTGCATCTGATTTGGCTTTTCCTGAGCTATAATCTTTGCAAGGCAGGTACATGCCTTTGAATGCGTTTATGAAACATCTAGCACAACGTGGCCTCGGAGCAGACTAATTATTGTTGGTATTGCACTAGAGACCCCAGCCAAGAGCAGGGCTGTGTTGTGCTAGGCACGGTCCACGCACTCGGTATAAAAGATATTGTACGTTCTTTGGGGCAGGAACTCAATATCAACGCTAAGAGATAAATACAGGTTTCAGAGTAGCAGCCGTGTTAGTCTGTATCCTCAAAAATAACAGGAGTACTTGTGGCACCTTAGAGACTAACAAATTTATTAGAGCATAAGCTTTCATGGGCTACAACCCACTTCTTCGGATGCATATAGAGTGAAACATATATTGAGGAGATATATATACACACATACAGAGAGCATGAACAGGTGGGAGTTGTCTTACCAAGTCTGAGAGGCCAATTAAGTAAGAGAGGAGAAAAAAAAAAAAAACTTTTGAAGTGATAATCAAGATAGCCCAGTACAGACAGTTTGATAAGAAGCAAGTGTGAGAATACTTACAAGGGGAGATAGATTCAATGTTTGTAATGGCTCAGCCATTCCCAATCCCTATTTAGCCCTGAGTTGATTGTGTCTAGTTTGCATATCAATTCCAGCTCAGCAGTCTCTCCTTGGAGTCTGTTTTTGAAGTTTTTCTGTTTTAAGATAGCCACCCGCAGGTCTGTCAAAGAATGGCCAGACAGGTTAAAGTGTTCTCCCACTGGTTTTTGAGTATTATGGTTCCTGATGTCAGATTTGTGTCCATTAATTCTTTTGCGTAGAGACTGTCCGGTTTGGCCAATGTACATGGCAGAGGGGCATTGCTGGCACATGATGGCATATATCACATTGGTAGATGTACAGGTGAACGAGCCCCTGATGGTATAGCTGATGTGATTAGGCCCTATGATGGTGTCACTTGAATAGATATGTGGACAGAGTTGGCATCGGGCTTTGTTACAAGGATAGGTTCCTGGGTCAGTGCCGCCCCAGGCAAAAAAGCCTCCGCCGCCCCCCCCCCCGCCCCCCCGCGGGGGGAGGGCGGCCGGAGCCCCGGGGCGAGGGTGGCGAGCCCCGGCGGGGGCTCCACTCTCCCCCCGGCGGCCGGGGGGAGGGCGCCGGAGGGGAGGGCGGCCAGAGCCCTGGGAGGAGGGCAGTGAGCCCCGGCGGGGGCTCGGCTCTCCCCCCGGCGGCCAGAGCGCAGGGCGGCGAGCCGGGGCTCGCCGCTCTGCCCCCGGCAGCCGGGGGGAGGGCGCGGGGGGGAGGGCGGCCAGAGCGCCGGGGGGAGGGCGGCGAGCCCGGCTGTGGCCCCGCTCTCCCCGGTGGCCCGAGCGCCGCGCCGCCCCCCTCCAGGTTCCGCCCCAAGCACCAGCTTGGTTGCCTGGTGCCTGGAGCCGGCCCTGATTGGCGCACATGGTGATATTGCAAAGAGAAAGACCAGTGCCACCCAGAGGATGCAAGTATAGGGGCTTCCGTTTCTGAGATTTTGCCTGTGAGTTGGGTTAGTGAAAGATTAGTTTGCCAGAAGCTGGGAATGAGCGACAAGGAATGGATCACTTGATGATTCCCTGTTCTGTTCATTCCCTCTGGGACACCTGGCACTGGCCACTGTTGGCAGACAGGACACTGGGCTAGATGGACCTTTGGTCTGACCCAGTATGGCCGTTCTTATGTACGAATGCATGGGTTGATTGATCATAATGAATGACAGCAGTAATTAAAGATTGCTGTAAATGTTACCTACCAATTCACTTTTCCATGAAGAGATACAGAAGCAGACAATTTTAATCCACCTAAAACATTTACTAAAAAAAATATTTTCTTTAATTCCAGCATGTATTCATTTATTAGCTGGGCACAGGGGAAGGCTTGATGAAATATGGGATTATGCCCTGGCTGGGCCAGACTTCCAGGGTGGCCTTGGGCAAGTCACTTAACTCAAGTTTCTCCATAGAAAATGTGGGGTTCTGCTATTTTCATACCTTACGTTGTATTGTGAGGATAAATGTATTAAGTTTGTGAGGTGCTCAGATATTATGATAATATGGGCCCCATGCACACAGACAAAATCTAAATACCAGTATATTTCCTGGGCTCTGAATCAAACGTGATCCTATCTCTGCTGAAAAGCCAAGAAGCTGCCCAAGGAGTCAGATAAACATTTATATTTTAGGAAGCTTACCTAGGCCAAAGCCAAACTCCTATTCTCTTAAGATTCTCCCATTGTTAACCCTTTCTCATCTCTGCTAATACAGGGCCTGAGTCAAAGCCCATTTTCCCATTGACTTCACTGGGGTTTGGTTCAGAAACTTGCCTTTCAGTGGTTCTTTGTTTCCCATTTATATATCAGAAATATAATATTTCCATATTTCTTAAGTATCTCTTCCCCAACCCATGCTCTGCAGTGGTTTCAGGACTCAGAAGTAGAGAATATTCCAAGCTGTTAGACTAACAAGAGTTATTTAAGCAATTTTCTATTACTCTTTATAACCCTCCCTGGCCTGGTGTTACCGCAGCAGATATTAGACAACATCCTGACATTAAAACTACCCATCAGCTTTTTACTGAGTGAAATAAAACGTTGTTGTTCCATAGAGGTGGCTCTGTTGTATAACTGTGCCCTGTTAATGTTGAAGAAGCTACTCTGTTGAGATAATTGGCTGCAGGCACTTGTTACAAAAAATACACAGTCTTAAAAATTTACTATTTCTTTTTTTTTAAAAAAAAAGAGTTACAAATATGTAATTTAAGCAACCAAATGTTCTTTAACCACTTGCCATTAAAGTGTTTTGCTCAGAGCTTGAAAGATGAGATGCCTAAAGTAGCTCTTACGATTATGTACAACAGATTAAATGTTCAGTGTCAGGAGGGGGCAATTCCACTTTATTTGGAATGGGGGAGACCCTAACAGAAGCAATCAGTATCTTACAGCTCCAAGACACTAATTGTCACTATGGAGGGAGGCACCAAGCCCGGCAGAAGGGAATGGGAGAAGGGTATTGGTACCAGTAAAGAGGAGACGGGATGAATTTTGGCTAACTAAGGAAGTCATGAGGCGCAATAAGTAAAGATAAAAGGATCATGGTTAGCATGGAAAAGCCAGCCAATGGGCAGCGGGATAGTATCCATAGAGAACGATCATAGCACACCAACAATGATAGCTATGCAGAGGGCAGCGCATTGATGACTATTATTTATATCACAGTGGTACCTGAGCTTGAGTCCCCAATTGCACTAGGTACCATCTATACACATCATGAGAGAGAGTCTCTACCCCCTAAGAACTTACAGTCTAAATAGAAAGGTGGGGAGAGGAAGCAAAGGCACAGGGAGATGGATGGTGTGTGCAAGGACACAGAGCAAGTCAGTGGTAGAGCTGGAAAGAGAACCCAGGCGTCCTAGCTCCCAGTTCACTGACCTACCCACTAGATATCTCTACAATCCCCAGCTCTTTAACATCCATGTGAACACAGTTTTTCCCCATTACATTTTGTATACACGTTTCTCTTATGGTTAACGTACGTTCTCTTTAATCTCCCTGGTGGGCCAGAATCTGTTTCTTCTCCCTCCCTGCATTCCTGAAGAGTGGGAGGGTCTGTTGTGGGTCTACTGAATGACATCATGATTTCCAAATAGTCTGGAAAGGCAGAGGATTAATTCCTTGTAGGGAGAAAAAGTGAGTGACAGAACACTTCTCCTAGTCTGCTTTTATCTGCAGTTTCTAAGCTCTTTGGGCAGACACCATGTCTTCTTCTTGGCTTGTACAGCACCTAGCACAATGGGGCCTGATCCCAGTTGAGGTGTCTGGATGCTGCCTTAGTACTACTGTTAATTAATATAAACACTATTGTTGACAAGGGTGAGGAAGTTTTTAGTCTTGGAAGAAATACTATGTTGTGGGATTTTTCATGTAGTTCTTGGGGAGAGCTGGGCCAAAAAACAAGGAAGTTTGACATTTCTAAGGTAGAAGGCTCTAATTAGAGAATTTGTCTAATTACAGACAATGGTTAGGGCACAGTTGCTCCCTGAGGGCTGAACATTGGTGTTTGGGCTGAGAGTTCTGAAAGAAGTGATTACCTGCCTGTTTGTGACCACCACTGCTCCAGGACTGGTGTAAGTGCAAAGAAAACAAACTGCTCTAAGAATATACTAGACGCCATGCACTGATATCTCCTTCGACAGGAAATTGATCTGCAAGGCCCCGCTGGGCAGACAGGCAATAATATTAGGTCTGTGGTAAGGTTATCAGACTCAGATCTTCTGCCTTGGTTAATCCCAACCACACCTGACCTGAGCCAAAGCTTCAAGATGTGTCAAAGGTTAGGCAGGGGGTTACTTTCCATGTCTTACAACACAAATGGAAACCCACTGGACTTCAGTATAAGCAACCCTCCCCTCTTGAATACAAAAGGTGCCGGTGTTTGCAGCTCAGATTGCAGGCATGCATTATTCTCATCCAATACTAGTTTAACTCCAGTTGGTACCGAGCAGTGCGGGTCAGCAGTAATGTTCATTGCTTGCTGCTGGTAGGTTTCTGGCCTCTCAGACATGATGAATGAACATAAACCTTTGAGTTGCACATCTGCCCATTTTGCCACAATATAATACTGAGTGCCAGTAATGGAGTGGTAATGTTTCAAAATCCCCGCTGATAAGCTAGCTGAGAAAGGAACTGCTCTCTGATATACCAAGACTCTTAGAGCAAAAGCAACACCTGTGAGACCTCACAATCCCCATAATATAGTCTGTGCTTTCAAAGCTTGGAACATTCAATAAATCCATTGAAATCCCTCATCCCGTCTCCACTGATGGCTAGTAGGTCAACTGTTTTTTTAATACTGAAAGCTATTGACTGTCCAGGGAGAATTTAGGGGCCATTTGACCCTGTTTCAGGCAAATAGGTTGTGCCTGACAGTATTTTAATAAACATTACTGCGTGTACTTTTAACATTATACACATGCACAGTTTTGTAACCCAGCTTTGATTCTCTGTAGCGAATGCTTTTAAATACTAACTACATTGATGGGGATTTTGTACATTAAATGCTCACAGATGGCATAATAAACAGATCTAGATGTTTTGCTCATAAACTATATCAGCTTAATTTTCTGAATACTGTGGCGCATCTGCACACCCAGGTAATTAAGAGATCCAGGTACAAAAATACTGACAGTCATAGTCTATAATTCTTCCATGGATATAGCGCACAGGCCACGTGCACCAAAACTGTCA
Organism: Emys orbicularis; assembly: GCF_028017835.1. Classification (NCBI taxonomy): domain Eukaryota; kingdom Metazoa; phylum Chordata; order Testudines; family Emydidae; genus Emys; species Emys orbicularis. The sequence goes on along the minus strand of NC_088686.1, from coordinate 4,627,268 downwards.
CTTGTTTTTATATGTTTATTTTGTGAGGTCTTGATATTTGAGCTCCATGAACATTAAAACAAACTTGGCATGGAGCTGTAAAAGCTGTATACTACCTTTGGCTGCAATGTGCATTCCTTACTGAAAGTAGTTGCATTCCATTGGCATTGACAGAACAAGGAGCAATGGTCTCAAGTTGCAGTGGGGGAGGTCTAGGTTGGATATTAGGAAACACTTTTTTACTAGGAGGGTGATGAAGCACTGGAATGGGTTCCCTTGGGAGGTGGTGGAATCTCCTTCCTTAGAGGTTTTTAAGGTCAGGCTTGACAAAGCCCTGGCTGGGATGATTTAGTGGGGTTGGTCCTGCTTTGAGCAGGGGGTTGGACTAGATGACCTCCTGAGGTCTCTTCCAACCCCAAGCTATGATTCTAGGATTCTGGAACATGGCCAGTTGTGAGCAGACGATCACATGCTCACCAATACTTTGTCAGTGACCAGGTGGGTGAGGTAACTTTTTTTTTTTAATTATTATTTATTAACTTCTGTTGGTGAAAGAGACAAGCTTTCAAGCTCTTCTTCAGGACACCGACCTGGGACAAACACAGCCACAACACCTCTGAAAACATAAGTATTGGTGAGAGCTATAATCTATTTTCATTTGCATATCCAGGCTGAATAGCCATCCTTACCTATGCTCCTTATTTGCCTTTTGTTTAACATGGCCACCAGGAGCTATACAACAAGGAGAGTTATACAATTGGACAAACACTAGTAGATCAAGAATAAAAGATGCTCCCTGATGGCCTGTCTCTGATAATTAACTGACTCCTATGGCAGAAGGACGCACTAACGAACAAACCGATTTTATTACAACTGCTGCTCAAGATCTTCTCCTGCCCCAGATGCCGATTAACTAAATAGGTCTGAATTCTGAAGCTGAATGCATAAAGCATGTGTCATTCACATCCATATCTCTATTTAATCCACCTCACCATCTCCCTTCGATACATTTCCCGCCCCAGCCATGCTGGGTTGAAATTCTGCAGGGCGCTAAGACTCAAACTGCCAGCATAATGGTAAGAATTGGCATGGCAGCAAAACACTAACATGAATGTGTTCTGAGGCCGCTCCAGCGTGCGTACCGAATGCCAACAGATACAAAGTGTACGGAGAACAGCAAGAGAGTGTTTCACTTGTTATTTCATTGTTAGTTGGCTTCAAATACTACTCCATATGGGCTCAGGAGCTATCCTCATATAGAACTTGCACTGCAGAAAGCGCCAAGTGCAGTATGCTGCACAGAAGTAGGAAAACATCCAGAACAGTCTTTGTTCAGCAGGGAAAAGTTGACTGTATGAAAGCTCTTAGTGCTTTGAGGGGGTTGATTTTATATATAAAGCACCTGTGTTCATAAGCTTCTAATTGAGACTGTTGGAATCACTGTGGCCACATTACTGTAAAACATCCAATTTAAGCTGAGAGTTGTTCCATGATTTCCATATGGCATGCCACCATAATGCACCACAAAATGCTGTTTGGTATTCACAGTAATGCTGAAAGCAATGGGCCTGATTCTCCACTGCACCGCACCACACCTTGTGCAATCACCTACACCAGTGCAACGTGAGCACAAAGTGGATTTTAAAAAGGCTGCTAAAATCAGTCTTCTACTCACTTTACACTAGAATACGTAATTCACAAGCAAAGAATCAGGCCCAATTGATTGAATAAAATGAGTAATGAATAAAAAATCTGTTTTTTATTCCAATGAAAGATGTGTATTGAGTTAGACTGCCCCAACACCAGACTGAGTTTACACAGAGATTTTTCTGCCTTACCAAAATAAGACTTAATACCCTGCAAATCATTTTAATGGAGTTTATTGTAAGTTATGATTTAGAATATACAGTTACATGAAACTCCAAGGAAACGAGATGAAGCACAGCCATCTCAGAGCCTCTCCCTTCAATAGCCTCACTTGTTGGGTCAGAACCCAAAGCAGGGTGAACAGAAAAGCCAGATGTGTGTCCCCCCACCCCACAAAAAAGTCTAAATTCAGCAGATCCAGTGACAATCAGAAATGCAAGTCTGGCAGCTTGCATAATGCCAGTCATGTCATATATCTGCCAAGCCTCTCGGACAGATATTGCTGTTAGATCTCTCATGGAAGCCAAAAGAAACCGTTAAGGAGGTCATACACACAAAGTCAATAGGGCTGTCAAGTATTGTGAAGATAAGCATCTGTGGTAAAATTAGCAAATTGTGGGGCAGGCTCATGAGGACTGAATTGGCTGTAATTTATCACGATGCATTTGAGACAGATACCTTGAACTAAATCCTCGGCTCCGTAAATCAGCATATTTCCCTTGAAATCAACCAAGCTACACCAATTGACATCAGCTGAGGATCTGCCTCCTGGCTCCAATCTTAAAGTTTGAACCTTCGTGAAAATAATGAGTTCCCCCATGGCAGCATTCTCTGAAATGCTTCCAGCTCCACGCACAGGGCTGGTTAGACAGAACTGCAGGGTCTCAATGTGTGGATGAGATGATGGTGTAGGGAGGAGGGGTTTAAATTTATTAGGAACTAGGGAAACTTTTGGGAAAGAAGGAGCCTATACAGGAAGGATGGGCTCCACCTAAACCAAAATGGAACCAGACTGCTGGCACTTAACATTAAAAAGGTCAGAGAGCGGTTTTCAAACTAAGGGCTGGGGGAAAGCCGACAGGTGCATGTGGTTCAGACATCCCTTAGGGGAGGATCTATACATGGAGATTCCCTATATCCTAGTAAGGAGGAGAGGATGAAAGATGATAAAATACAGATAAGATCTGATGAGAAACACAGTCAAAAGAAAAAAAGTCCCAGACGATTACTGGATGTAATGGGAAACAGCTAAAAAGTGACAAGATTTTAAAGTGCTTATATACAAATGCTAGAAGTCTAAGTAATAAGATGGGCGAACTAGAGTGCCTTGTATTAAATGAGGATATTGCTATAATAGGCATCACAGAAACTTGGAGGAATGAGGATAATCAATGGGATGCAGTAATACCAGGGTACAAAATCTATCAGAAGGACAGAACAGGTTGTGCTGGTGTGGGAGTGGCACTATATGTGAAAGAAAGTGTAGAATCAAATGAAGTAAAAATCTTAAATGAACCAAACTGTACCATAGAATCTCTATGGATAGTAATTCCATGCTTGAATAATAAGACTATAGCAGTAGGGCTATATTAGCGACCACCTGACCAGAATGGTGATAGTGACTGAAATGCTCAGAGAGATTAGAGAGACTATTAAAATAAACTCATAATAATGGGGGATTTCAACTCTCCCCATAATGACTGGGTACATGTCATCTCAGGACGGGATATAGAGATGAAGTTTCTTGACACCTTAAATGACTGCTTCTTGGAGCAGCTAGTCCTGGAACCCACAGGAGGAGAGAGAATTCTTGATTTAGTCCTAAGTGGAGCACAGGATCTGGTCCATGAGGTGAATATAGCTGGACCGCTTGGTAATAGTGACCATAATATAATTAAATTTAACATCCCTGTGGTGGGGGAAACACCACAGTGGCCCAACACGGCAGCATTTAATTTCAGAAAGGGGAACTACACAAAAATGAGGAGGTTAGTGAAACAGAAATTAAAAGGTACAGCACCAAAAGTGAAATCCCTGCAAGCTGCATGGAAACCTTTTAAAGACACCATAATAGAGGCTCAACTTAAATGAGTACCACAAAGTAAAAAACATGGTAGGAGAACCAAAAAAGAACCACCATGACTAAATAAAGTAAAAAGCAGTGAGAGGCAAAAAGGCATCCTTTAAAAAGTGGAAGTTAAATCCTAATGAGGAAAATAGAAAGGAGCATAAACTCTGGCAAATGAAGTGTAAACATATAATTAGGAAGGCCAAAAAAGAATTTGAAGAACAGCTAGGCAAAGACTCAAAAAGTAATAGCAAACATTTTTTAAAAATACATCAGAAGCAGGAAGCCTGCTAAACAACCAGTGGGGCTACTGGACGATCGAGGTGCTAAAGGAGCACTGAAGGACGATAAGGCCATTGCGGAGAAACTAAATTAATTCTTTGCATCGGTCTTCACGGCTGAGGATGTGAGGGAGATTCCCAAACCTGAGTATTCTTTTTAGGGGACAAATCTGAGGAACTGTCCCAGACTGAGGTGTCACTGGAGGAGGTTTTGGAACAAACTGATAAACTAAACAGTAATAAGTCACCAGGACCAGATGGTAGTGTTGCAATGAAGAAACTTCAGAGCACTCCAACATTTTATGCTGGGAAGTATCTTGATCCATCTTGTTCTGTTTCTGGAGCCAGCAGAGAAGGAAAGACAGGCAGATTCAGAGTGTTTTGCACTGGGGAGTGCAGGTGAGAACATTTAGAGGGGCAGGAAAATGGAGCCGGTTGGAAAATTTGACAAAACAGTATTCCATCAGAAAAAAAACCCTGGAAATTTTAATGAAATGTTTTAGTTTAGATGAAATTCATTTGAAAAAAAAATTAAATAAGGGTAAGAGGTTTCATAATAGAGTACCAGTATTTTTAATGTCCTTGTGTATTATCCTAGAACAATTATTCCAGGTTATTAAAAACATCTGCTACTATAAGCCGTACTAAGTGAAACATCTTTTGGTTGTTCAAAGTGTCTGTTGTTGTAATAAAACAGTCTAACGCTTTGAATCAGGTAACAAGTTAAGCATTCAGTATTAATTAGAGTTGATTTTAATATTTAAAAAGAAATCAATAAAATTTTAAACTACTACTACATGTCAGTAGAAGTGCATAATGATATATTATGCATAACTACTATAACATATCAAGAAATATAAATATTGAAACAAAAGTTTCTTTTCAAAACAAACTTTTGATTTAACAAAAATGTTTCAAGATTAGGAGTTTCATGGGAAATTTCAAGTTGCTTATTTGGATTGAGAACTAAACCAAATTTCAAAATGTCAGAATTTCTAGTGAAAAAGACATGTCAAGTTTCAACCAGCTCTCATCTTGACTGCCACATTCCCATGGAGTCTCCATTGAAACCAATGAGAATCTGAGATAATGTCTGTACTGTAACACCACAAGAAAAGTAAACAAGTGATATTGGGCGGGGGAAGGGAGAAAGTGATTAGAAGGGTCTAATTAACATTGTCTAAAGAAGAATTGTGTATTATACATGAAGAACAGCAACAAAGGTTTCAACAAGCACAAGAGACATTTCATCAAAGATTTAGTTGCTGACTAATTATAGAAGTAATTAACATGGTGTTTGTATGGAATCCTTATCAGGAAGAGAGAACAGGAAGTGTATGGGATTAGACAGATAAAAGTTTAAAAGCAGAACCATTAATCTTAAAGTGAGCATAAAACACTATTGGAGGATCCCGACTAACCCGTCCTATCCTGTCTGAGAGCCAAGATGGGTGAGGTAATATTTTTTACTGGACCAACAGAAGTTGGTCCAATAAAAGATATCACCTCACCCACCTTGTCTCTAATATCCTGGGACCGACACTGCATACTCACCTGTTTTAGATAGTTACTGCACTTTTTCAAACCAAATTGCTGCACCAGTAAGAATTGCTTGATTATTTTTGTAGGATTGTTTTTAAATTAAAGTCTTGATTTGATGTAATTGTGGCCTGAGGAAAATTTACAGAAGAAATCACATTAAACAGCTGAAACTTATCCATTTCCCGCCTTTTCCCACCTCACCAGAAGAGGTTTAGAGAAGGGAAAAAAATAAAAAGGTGTATACACAGGTATTGATACCAAGAAAGCAAATGTAGTGAAATCAAGCAGGAATAAAATGCAATAAAAGGAGATATTAAAACCTACAAGTACACAGCTAGTCATGCTGTAGACAGTAAACAGGATATATCTTGATTTTAATAAGGCTTTTGACACAGCCCCACATGACAATCTCATAGGCAAACTAAGGAAATCGGGTCTAATTTAAATTACAATAAGGGGGGTGCACAACTGGTTGAAAGGCCGCACTCAGAGTAGTTATCAATGGTTCGCTGTCAAACCAGAGACCATATCCAGTGGGGTCCTGCAGGGGTCATTCCTGAGTCCAGTTCTAGCCAATATTTTCATTAACGAAGTGGATAATGGAATGGAGAGGATGCTTATAAAGTTTGTGGAGGACACCAAGCTGGGAGAGGTCATAAGCACTTTGGAGGACATTAGAATGCAAAATGACCGTGATAAATTGAGTTCATACAAATTCTTCAGCAAGATGAAATTCAATAAAGACAAGTGCAAAGCACTATACTTAAGATGCAGAATAACTGGCTAGGCAGTAGTACTGCTGAAAAGGATCTGGGAGTTCTAGCTGATCACAGATTACACGTGAGCCAACTGTGTGATGCAGCTGCAAAAAAAGGGTGGAGTGTATTAACCAGAGTGTCATATATAAGACACAGGAATTAGTTGTCCTGCTCTACTCAGCACTGGTGACGCCTCAGCTGGAGTACTGTGTTCAGTTTTGGGTGCCACATTTTAAGAAAGATGTGGAGAAATTGGAGAGAATCCAGAGAAGAACAACAAAACATGATAAAAGGTTTAGAAAACCTGACCTATGAGGAAAGGTTAAAAAACTGTGCTGATACACTCTTCAAATAGGTTAGGGCTGTTATAAAGAGACACAGGTCAATGTTCTCCTTCTCCACTGAAGGAAGGACAAGAGGTAATGGGCTTAATCTGCAGCAAGGGAGATTCAAATATTAGCTCGAGGCCACCATCCACATCCATGGTCTGCACACTGGCACTCTGCCTCTGCTCCAGAACCAAAGCATCCTCCTCTTCACTGAGCCCTCTGTTTGCATCATCCAGGGGGCAGGGGTATATCTGTCCAACAATTCAGCTACTTCCCCAGTGGCAAGTGGTGGGGGGGGGAGGGAGGCCCACCCACTACTCCGGGACCCAACCCCGGGACCCTCCTGCTGCTCCTCTGTAAACTCAGTCAACACTGCTCTGTTTCCATTTTCCCATGACCCCAGCTCCTTCTTCACCCTTTTCTCAGTCCCAGCAGCCAGCCACTGCTCTGTCCACGCACTTACAGTTCTCTCAGCACTCCAAGGATGCAGTCCTTACTCCCAGGGCTCCAGCAGCAACTGACCCTGTTCTGCCCTGTGGCTCCTTTTATATGGACTTGCTGGGTCCTGATTGGCTCTTCTTTGCAGCCCGTCTCCTATTGGCTGCTTTCCACGCAACCTCCCCAGGGCTCTATTAACCCCTGATGTGCCACCCCATCACATTCAGGACCTGAGGCTCCAATTCTGTAAAGACTTCTGGATTCAATGGTCCCATTGATTTTGAGGTTTACTACGGGGTCAGATTCTCAGGTGGAGTAAATCAGTTGTGTTCCATTGACACCAGTTTATGCAAGCCAAGAATCCGGCCCACAGTGTGCAAAAATCTGTCAGGATCAGGGCCTTAGATTGCAGGTTTGTTGTGGCGGGACTGACTTTATTATATGCCCAGCACCATGTGTCCCCTTTCTGACCAAGGCCTCTAGACACCACTGTAATACAAATAAGCCATCCGAGAGAAGGTGTGGAAGCCCCAGTACTTGTACTAATACACAGGGCAAAACATGAGCTAATTTAGGACTGTGGCCCCTCACTTTACTGGCAGGCAGAACTGGAAAAGACATCACCATTATCTCAGATTCACAGGAGGCACAGCAGTGTGTATTACAATGACTTTATCTAAACAGGTCCCTTCTCTTTGGCGGCCCCCAAATTGGACTGCTCATACAAGTAAGGACTGGGCCCTTATTTCACACCCGAGATAGCTGTAATGTGGAGTTTCCCTAGAGATGAATGTGGCCCGGTATGTGCAAGCAGAGCTCCATCACACACATGCCATTTTCAGAACGAATAGAAGCTTATCTCCCACGGCTCTGATAAGCTCTTTAGCGTTTCACGTTTAGAAAACCTTTAATGAAAACACTGCATGTTGAGTATAACACTTTCTAAAGCAGACTCAATACTCACGATGCTATGAGGTGAAAACGTCCTTCCCCTAAATCTTTGCAGAATGTCATAAAAAAGGAAACTAATAATCTCTGTAAAGGTGCTCAATTCGCAGCACTATAATAGGAAAGAGAATGGTAATTAAAATGCCTTGAAAAATAGCCCCATAGGAAAGCACAGTGGTGCAAACGGATTACAAACAATGGCTTGTCGGAGAGAGCGCCTCTCTTGCAAAGCTCTGAGTTCCTTCGACTGCTATTGAAGTAAACAGGATTGACTGCACTTAACGAGTTTGTAATAAAAGCATTGGCTCTAAAGAGACAATATTCACAAATCTTAAAGGAAATTAAACAAAGTGAAGAATTGTCACCAGAAGATGGCAAGAGGTGAAACCAGTGGGAGAGAAAACATACTTTTATGATGAAGTGTGCTGCAGAGACCCATTTCCTGTAGCTTTTTGCCATATTTCAAATTACTTAGTGATGAGTGAAGGTCAATAACAGCTAGTATATGATACAATGTCATTTCATCAAGGGATTTCAGACTCCATATGCTATTAGGCAGTTGGATATTTGCTAGTTTTATAAACAAAAAAAAGGAGAACACATCTGGTGCCAGCTCCACAGCTAGTGTAAAGCATCAGAACTCCACGTTGCACCATTTACACCAGCTCTGGATCTGGCCCATTGGAAAAGATCTGCTCACATTCCATAAGTAGCATTGTGAAAGTGATGCTATATCAGTTCTAATTCCTTCTCCCCCCCCCCCTCGAGCCCCCGGACACACACACATTATTTTATGAACACAAATATTCACAGCCATTGAAATTTTTCAAGTTTTCAAATATCTCCAAAAAGCTGAAAACCATTTTCTCCCCTTTGGCAATTGAAAAGTTAAGAATTTCAGCTGGTCAGGTGAAAGATTTGAATAAAACTAAGAAATGGTTATCTGACAAGTTAAAAAAGTTTGACGTTTTGGGATGTCAATAACAGGGTTTTTTCCCCCTGGAGTCTTTTATATAAACCTGGGGGGAAATTAACTGAAGGCAGACATTCCTCACAGCAACAGCTATTTAGTTGAAATAGACACTATCCATTAAAACAAAGTTGATGGATAATTTATTACCGTATTAATGTGTTAATACTAGTATTAATGTGACCGTATGACTACACAAATATCAAATGAGGTTTTTTTTAATGCAGTGTCCTCTGCTGGTGTGTGTCAAGGAATTTCCATAAGGCACAGATGATTGGTAAAGTCAAACAGGACAGCAGAGCAGTGAGAGACCATAACTGAATTGTTGATAATGCTCTGACTTTACCAATACAGAGGTCATGGGCTTGTTCCTACTCCCACTGAATTTAATGAAGTCAGGATTGGGACCACGCATCAGCAAACATCATGTTTTATATTTCCACCTTCCCACAATGCTTATTATTTGTAGATCACCTACCTGTTGACATTTTGGGGGTAAAATTCATCCCAGGTGTTACTCCACTGAATTTAATGGAGCATAACGGGGCAAAATTCATCCTTGGAATTGAATTCTAATGGAGGGACATAGAGGGCTGCGATTGCCCTGGTCTCCCACATAACCCTCTCTCCCTACCTACTAGTTTATGTCATTGTCTTGTCTTTCAGACATTGGGGAGGCACTGTCATTTGTTATCTGTTTGTACAACACCTAGTCCAATGGGTCCCTGACCTGGCTGAGACTTCTACACACCACTGAGATTAAAAATATAAAAAACCCAAAGATGGCACTTGTGCACATACGTAATGCTGTTTTCCAAAGTACCCTTCTCTGAATCAATTGCAGGCCTCAATTTTAGAACTCTTCTCATTAGAGTATCCACAACAATACTGAGATTAATGGTAATGTATTGATAGGTTTTGTTTCCCATGGTTATGGAATATGCAAGCAGCGCTGACCTTCTTCATTGTCAAGGTCAGCTGGTATTTCAGAACCTTAGTTTACTGTCCATTTCAGGATTCTAAAGTCACATTTGTAGGTTACTGGATGGCACAGGGAAATGACAATAGATTATAGAGCATTTATGCACTGTTTCATAATACATAGGAAGATGGCAATACAACCAAACAAAGAAGAAAAATGGTCCATGAGGTTATAGTCATACCTAAAGTGAATGTTTCCTTTATAATGACATTTTCCCACTGTAATGCAGACTCCTTTAGGCACTACACATTCTAAATATAGAAAGCAATATGGTGAGATATCTGAGAATGTGTAAATGGCACCGACTCTCTGGGGATCTTCATCATCCCACGTGGGACTTCAGAATTCTGCTGGGATCTAGTAACACCCATTATGAATAGACATATCACACACACAGTTTCTGTTTTATGAATTAGGGTTGGGAAATCCAGCACACACAAAACAGAAGCTAACTTGAAGCTGAAACCAAAACCATTTGACAGCTCTACAGGGTTTAGATGTTCAAGAAGAACAACCACCAAGAAAGCTTTAAAGTTATTTCTCTCCCCAGTTTCAAGCCCTTCTCCCTTTCTCCCAACCCAGCCATATTTTTTTCCTGACCCCATCTTCCATAACTACCATGAAGGACATTAATCAGTCACAACAATGACATGCAGTGTCTTGTGCATCCCAATCTAATTTGCTAAATAATTCATCTATGAATTAAAAACCTAAATCCTTACCATGGAGACACAAAACTGTCGGGCCCCCATCACTCCACTGGGAGGCATTATGGGCCACTGGAGACATTGTTAAATGGGGAACTAACAGACCACTTTTTTTATTCTTAGCTCTACCACCATGGAACTTGGGCAAGTCACTTCAACTCTGTTACTTTCCATGCCCTTTGTCAGTGTGTTTATGTAAACTGACAGAAGAGCTGGTGGAAAGAGTTTGTTCAGTGAAGAGTTGTTTTGCTTTCATCAAAACAGAAATTTTCATGGGAAGAATCTGATTTCTAGTAAACATTTAATCTCTTAATAGAAAAACTGGGGTTTGGGCTGAAATTTCTCATTTCTTTAAATGCAGACTCAAAAGCCCTTTGAAGAAAAATTGCTACAAAAATGAAAGCTTTGTTTTCTTTGAAATTTTTCTAAAGGACCAAAAAACATTTCCCAACCAGCTATAACTGAAAGCTCTTTGGGGGAAAGGTTTGGTTCTTACTAGGCATTTGTATGGTGCCTACTGCAATGGGGCTCTGATCTTGTGACTCGCAGGGGACCCTACAATACAAGCAATAATAATTCTACACAGACTTATGCATACACTTCATTTCAATAATGTGTGTGTTTGCAGGCCATGGGCTGTCGGGTCTCATCCTGTTAGTGCTTTATGTCTCGTGAGTGGTTCAGAGTATTCACAGCTTCTAATGATTTGGCCAGAGGCACACAGCACCTTTACTGACACTTTGAACTTTGTAGGATTGAGTCCCTGGCAGCACCCATGAAAAAAATATTTCTAAGCTTTTGGGATACTCTTCTTGTACAATCATAAAGATGTTGACATTAAAAATATCACATTAACAAGATGAGAAAATTGTGCCAAACCTGACCTGAAAAGTCCTCTATTTCATGAGTAAATTAGAATTAAAGTTTTTTTCCCCCTATTTGTTTTTAATAGATAGGAATTAGTACTGGGCAGCAAGCCAGGAATGCAGAGATGCCTTGAAACCTTTCCTGTTTCATATGAATCATGTTTTTAACATTAACATTTGAGTCTCAAAAACCACTGGCAGACATTGAATCACTTCAGACACCACAATTAAAAATAGATTAATACTTACTGAAGACGGGTCTATCAACAAGCAGCAACCTACTGAGCAACGCCGTGGGTGTCAGAAAGAAAATAGTGTAGGTTGCACAGCAAGATCATTTAAATAAGTCTCTAGTCCAAGCCATGCTGTGGATGTGAGCATTTCTGCAGTGCTTGGAATAGGGTAACCAACTCAAATGAGCAAAGATGAAACAAAGGGGCCATACAGAAGCAAGTGTATATATGTTGGGCCCAGAGATTCAGGATCCACTCTGAGGGAGCAACCAACAGATTTTATTGACAAGTCTAGGAATCTGCTCATGGGTTTCTCCTCAACTCAGGTCGCTCGCTGGAGTCAAAAGTATCCAGCGCATTTGGGGTTTTCAGTCAGGTTCTTTTTAAAAGCCTTTAGGTGCCTACATCCATCCAACATTAGCTCCTCACAACCCCCGCTCAGCTGCCACCTAACCCTGAAGGTGTCTAAGTTTCCTTAGGCCCTCAGTCTCCACCAGTGGCCTGTGCAAAGCCCCTCCAGGGCCAGCTCCCAGTTCCTCGCTCACACCTAAGCCTTGGCAGGTTCCCTTTGAGGCTCCACCGCCTCCCATCTATCTCACCTTTGGGCCCAATCCAGCATGAGTTGTCAGAGCATGCCTACTGGGTCAGGCCCTGCACAAAACACAGCCACTGGAGGAGGAGAGTTATTTATATCCCATAGCCCAGTGGTTTGAGCACTCAGCCAAGATACAGGAGATCCCAGTTCTCATCCCCATGCTGCCTGAGGCAGAGGGATTTTTACCCATTTTTGCTACTTCCCAGGAGAGCAGACTAACCCTGTGCTATTGGGTGTCCTAGCATGGGACTCTCTCCTGTTGAAGCTGTTCCACTTTGCATAAAATACTTAAATAGTCACTGAGCCAGTGAGAAGACTGTATAGCCCAGTGGACAGGGCACTCATCCAGGCAACCCAGGTTCCAGTTCCTGTTCTAACGACTAGCTCAGTATTTCCTATAAAGGGGGATGGCTTCCACAGGTGCATCAGACAGCTATACCCAATAGCTGGGTGGTTAGGGCACTCGGCTGCGGGATGGAAGAACTGGGCTCAAGTCCCTTTTCCACATCAGGCAGAGTGGGGAACTGAAACTGGGTCCTGGCTCAGTGCTTTTACTACTATTTAATACATATAAATATAGACTGGCTGACCTGCCTTAAGTACTGTTGCAGATTCACAGCATCTCTGCTACACCTGTTCTTAAAGTTTCTTGGCGGAAGCTCTCTACTGTGAAAAACCACGGGGGCGGGGGGTCTCACTTGCTCCTCCCTCAGCCTCACCCCTACCTAGAATGAGCAATTGGGCTCCAGCCCTCCTGCTTCACACCGTGAGCTTTACTCAGCAAGTGCAACTGAGAGAGACTCCGGGTAAAGACCCGTGCACCTCACCCAGTTTGTGCGGTGACACTCAAGCAGCATTTTCAAAGCAGTAGAGCTTTAGTTAACTAGAACCTGGCACTGAAAGTGCTTAGGTTAGCAAAGAGAAAAGAAAGTTAAAGCATAGCCAATCTGGTCAGCCTACAGCAACACACCAGCCAAGCTGTAATGAGCTTTGTTTTCAGTCCGTCTCTCTCAGACTTCCTTCCTTAGTCAGGTGAGATAGCGCCAAGCTTCTTCCAGAAGTCAACTCTTTATTCCGTCACCACATACCCTGTCATGTCCTTCGTTCTCAAGCTGGGGTCTCTGCTCAACTTCCCTGGTGAGAGGCAAGAAAGGCCTCCTCCCTCTGAGTCATTGGTCAGTAGATGTAGTAGAAAGAGAGAGCCTGAGACATGGAGGCCTGGAATAAGAGGCCTGAGGCCTGGAATAAGAGGCCTGAGGCCTGAACTAAAGTAGTCAAGCTCTGCTAATATAAAGCAGAGTTAGCAAGAGTCAGGCTAAGTCAGGCTCTGCCCTGTTACAAAGCAGAGGCCTGCTTGCAGGTTCACTGTCTGAAACATGAACTTGGCAAGAATGGGGCTGGCGTTGCAAGAACACAAGCACTCCTAGGCACCAAGTAGTCACATAAACACATTCCAGAAGGGTAGGACCAGAACACCTGGATACAGGATTACGGTGTAAACACACTCCCCGAAGATGACACAAGGACACACTGACCCCTCTTAAAGATAAGGTCAGGATGACAGAGTGATGGATAGAGATGTTTTGATCGAACCAACAGGTACAAGGTAGAGGGTGGTAACTAAACGCATCAGAGGGGCAATACGTAACTTGTTTGTACCAGTGTATAAAAGAGGGTGGTGTGTCTTTATCCGGTCAAGGGGGCAATGGAAAGTCCCGCTGTGTCGTTATTAGCATAATCTGGGACCATATAGAACATGGTTGCAACCAAAGTCCTGTAGTGACACCAAATCTTGTATAAAGGGGGTCAAATGAGGTGTCTAAGACAAGGTTATGGTTTGCTGGTTATAATTATGCTGTCTATATGTGTGTATCAATTTTGTAGTTGAAGTTATGAATATTGGCTCTGTACTGTCTGTATTTCAAACTTATGCTATGCTTCTGGGAAACATCCCAGACAAGCTGGTGTTAGCTCTGCCTAGCCTGCTTGATGGCCCATTAAGGACCATCAGCTAAACAATTGACCCATGGAGAGAAGGCAAATACGCCTTGTGACTCAGCAAAGTATGCAGGAACTTGCCCATGTGACTCCAGACTCCATTTTGCTGTAATTTTTCACAGTAAGGTCAAAGAGGTGTTCTTACACCTGGAAAAGACTATAAAAGGCTGATGCCTCATCTCCATTTTGTCTTCAATCCTGCTTCTTACCTCTGGAGGGACTTTGCTACAACTGAAGCTCTGAACAAAGGACTGAGGACCCATCCCAGCTGGGGATGTATTCCAGAGACTTGATTTGAACCTGCAGTTTATTCTATCACTGCTACAAGCCTGAACCAAGAACTTTGCCATTACTGTATGTAATTGATTCCATTTAACCAATTCTAGCTCTCATCTCTATCTTTTTCCTTTTACGAATAAACCTTTAGATTTTAGACTCTAAAGGATTGGCAACAGCGTGATTTGTGGATAAAATCTAATTTGTATATTGACCTGGGTCTGGGGCTTGGTCCTTTGGGATCGAGGGAACCTATTTTCTTTTACTGGGGCATTGGTTTTCATAACCATTTGTCCTCATAACGAGTGGCACTGGTGGTGATACTGGGAAACTGGAGTGTCTAAGGGAATTGCTTGTGAGACTTGTGGTTAGCCAGTGGGGTGAGACCGAAGTCCTCTTTGTCTGGCTGGTTTGGTTTGCCTTAGAGGTGGAAAAACCCCAGCCTTGGGCTGTGACTGCCATTTTAGCAATTTGTCCTGAATTGGCACTCTCAGTTGGGTCCCGCCAGAACCGCATGGTCACACCCGCCATTCACTGAGTTGAGTCCATTGTAATGGGCATACATGTCTTAGTATCCCCATGGGGTCTGCCGGGTTCTATTACCGTACTTCATTGACAATAAACCTGGCCAAGTGCCTTCGCTACGGAACCAAGTCTGTGGCCTTTTGGGGCTTTTCCATCAAGGTCTGATGTGTCAGCTCTGTGCAGATAGCTGGGACAGCACACAGCAAGAACACACACGCAGACGACAACTGATGACACTAGGTAGCAATGTCTTGGTGCCTGGGCTTTCCATTGTCTGCTTGGATTTTCCACCAATATGGAAGAGCCTTGACCGCTCCTTTTTAAATGACCTATTCAGTCCACTCAGCTAGCATGCACACACCCATGTCTCTCAGCCTGCCCTTCCACCCCCACACACAGGGTAGCCATGAAAGTATACAGGAAACTGAGGCACACATAGGCTTCATAAAAATATTTTTTTTAAATTCCCACTTCATCCCATGTGACTGACTTCAGGAGAGGATTCACGGCTATGAATACCAAAAAAAGAGGTGCCCCCCTTTAGGCATGAAACTCCCTTGGAGAGATGGGGTTTAGACCTCACCCCTCTCCTCAGCATTTCCTACAGGCTAGCTTAGGCAGATCCCCACTCATTGCACTGGCTTTGATTAATTCAATTCCTAGGAGCCTGACACCCCCTATGCCTCCTATAGGGAGCCTGGGTGCCAGGGCTGTGTATTCTACTAGGTGGCAGGGTGTCTAAAGTTAGACTCAGCATTACAACATTTTAGTCTCCTTTGTGAAGCTAGTCCCCTCTATTATACTAGAGTCAATATATTGTATCCCCCTCCCCAAATTAGAATGACTCTCCCCCTTGTTCCCACCCTGGTCCCTTTCTGCTATTTTCCACCGCCGCCTCACCCCCATAGTCTGTCCAGTAACATTCAAGGGGAATCAAATTTTGAAACCTACAACCTACTAGAGTGGGTTGCATTGCACATGGAGAAAATGATCTAATTCAGTCTTTGGATGTCTGCACAAGGCAATAATAGGCAAGGGTAGGGAGGTGGTATTGTGTCTGTAGAGGGATTAGTAAGACTATTACTGGATGCAGTGTGTAAAAAGATGCTGAAGATTGGCAAGTTTCAGAAAAGAGCTAGACGAATGATTAGAGGTCTGGAAACCAGCCTTATAGCGAGTGACTCAAGGAGCTTGATCTATTTAGTTTAATCAAAAAGAAAGTTAAGAAGCAATAGTCCTGGACCATACCGATGTTGGAAGGGAAAAGATATCTGGCCTTAGCGAACTCTTTCATTCAGCAAACAAAGGCATAACAATATCCAATGGCTGGAAGTAGAAGTTAGAAAAATTCAAAGCAGAGACAAGAGATATATTCTTAACAATGAAGGCAGGTAGCCACTGGAACAACTTATTGGATGTGTTCGATTCTCCATTACTTGCAAACTTTAGAAAGGGCCCCGATCTCAATTGAAAAGATATTCTCTAATTCAGCTATAAGGTACTGAGCTTGACACTGTGTAGGAGGAAAGAACGGTGGTTATCAGAGTGAAATTCTATGGCTTGTGTTATGCAGGAGGTCAGAGTGGTCCTTTCTGACTTTAAAATCTCTGAATTACACAAAAGGGATCTGAGAGTCTATGGATAAATTCAGTCTTTTGGTGGGGCTGTCGCTGTCCCGCAGCCACGAAGGAGAGTGTTCAGTGAGCCAGCAGTGCAAAGCTTTGGTCACCATTTGTTTGAGGTGGAGTGCGAACACACAAAATGCCTTTGGGCACCACTAATTCACACTTTGCTGTCCTGCAGACTGGATGATAGACACTGCCCCCCCCTCCCCAAAGCCCAGCAGGCTCCTGGCACCTCTAAGCAAAGATTTAACATCAGAGCGCTGTAGCGAGTTCTTACATTACTACCAGCCCACTGCTCTCAGAAGGTACGTTCACAGCAGCACAAACAACAACATGTGTCAGTGGCAAGCCCACGGTGTGTAGTGTTGCAGCCTCTAGGCTATACAGTAATACAAAGATATCAATAAGAATTCTCTGCCGTCTTGCATCACTAAGACTTTGTTACCATCATAAACACATACAGTGCCACACTTCCAGTGTCAACAAGTTACACTATCTTCCTCCAAACCAACAAAGTCTGCTTCGTGGAGCATTTTTGAATCCTTTATGATGGGTTGTTTTTTTTTGCCATAGCAAGTTATACAGAAGTGCAAGAATGATTATGGGCCCCACTGTGGATAAATTACTTTTAAGCAGTAGTGTGAAAGTAAACACTCTTAAGTTTCCATGAACGTTTCCCATTTAACAGGGAAAGGACTCTATAAGAAAGTCTGATCTGTTAATTAATGATTCCTGCCCTTCCTTCAGTTTTAAGTTACTGGTAAACCATGCCAATTATCACTGATAAAAGTCTTTCACTTCACCCCGCTTCACCCCCAGACTAGAACTAATTAATGGAACATCATGAGACGACGTAATGATAAATGATCTGACTTTCCCGGGGCTGGTGATGCATTGCCTTGGTTCTGTCGGAGACTCAAAGACCGCTTGAGAATGTCCACAGGCAGATCTCAGTCGGAAGGACAAGAGGAAGCTGTCAGAGCAGAGTTCTTAATGCAACAGCAATCAAAATGAGAGTCTGAGAAATCGGCAGGTGATGGATGTCAGCAGCATTCAGCCAGATGGCTGGCTCCATTTTGTCAGTCCATTTGCATAAAATACTGAAAGCTGATCAATTGATCAACTTTCTTCTGAACAAGCCACCAGCCTTCACAAACACTGCACTCTTAGACAGACTTCACTAATAGAAAATGCCATAATGGGTCAGTCCATTGGTCTCTTTAGTGTAGGATGCTCTTTCCAGTAGCAGCCAGCACCAGATATTTCATAAAAATGTACAAAAGGCTAAGCTCTATGTTCAGTAATGGAATAACCTTCCCACTCTATAGACATTTCTACCTAACCTCACCCATGCCCCACAGCATAAGGGTTTATCTGCTTTACAAGATTTTAATTCAATTTAACAGAACGGTGAAGGCTCAGGACCCAGATGTACATCAAACCCATTGTGAATCAGAGCACAAGGTCCCACATTGTTCATTACATACACAGGTGCAAATTCTAAATCTGAGCATTACATTCATTTAATCAACACCACCCCAACATTGCCCACATGAGGGCTGAATAAGCAGATTTGATGCACGTCCAAATTTTAGCAGTCTCTGTCCCCAGGAAAGGCTTCTCAGATAGGTCACGCTTGTCAAGGGTGGGAGTATTCCACAGGAGATCTGTACATAGGGATGGGTCAGGGTGTGTACATGCCAAGAGATGTGGAACATATCCCCTATGTAGGTGCCATTCCATGGCTCCTCCCTTGGAAGAGAACCTCTCCGTACAGGCAGTGGGAAGGCAGATCCAAGGTGATCAGTTTCCACCCCCAGATTTCATACCTAGTGACGGCTTTTCCAGTGTAGATGTATGCCCAGCTCAGATAGAAGTCCAGCCCACAGTCCCCAAGTTACCTCTCCCTGAACATTAAAAATGAAAACCACATATCAATATCACAGTTCAGGGAGAAACATACTATACCCTCAACTACTGACAGCATGTGGGGCAATATTGCACATTCTTTACATTTCATTTCCTTGGTTTTGCTGGGTTTTATCTAAGCTATGGAAGTGCAAACTAATCCTTTTGCTATCTCTGCTTCAGATTCAGCTTCTCCCCCCGACCCCCAATACTTTTTGGATATCTACCTAGGTTTTTAGGTTCAGGAATATCAGTTTGGATCAGATTATTTAGTCAAAAGCTAGATTCAAGTTCTTCTCTGATTTAAATGTCGAGCCAGAAGAGAACTTGGTCTCTAGATTTTAAATAAGGGGCTTGCCTTTTTATACTAGACTTATAGCATCCTTCACAAGTAGCAATGCAGGTAGTTCTGTGACACTATCATATCACTGCAGTTACCAGTCCAGCTACCATAAGCTGCCTGGTAGATTTATTCCAATTCCACATAAATACCATTATAGCAACTTCTCCACATTCTCCTTGGACTTCAGTAGTGTTTGCCTGGGTGCCACTGAGGCCAGAATGTGGCCCAGAGTCAGTACAGATAGATGAGCTGGTTTAGGTGACGCAAGATCCAGCCTAAGCCTTTGCCTCAAACTGGAACCAAAACCAAAATTAATTCTATTCCAGGTGGCTGAATGTGTTTAAGCATTTGATGGTTTTACTGAGAATGGGAAAATTTAAATACCACAAGAACAGCCTTTTTCATGCTGTTTCCTGCCCCTCCACCTAAAACAAGTACAAAAATCTCACACGGGGGGGGGGGGGGGGGGGAGAAGTGTTCTCATGACATTCCTAAATCATTTTACCAGAACTAAGAGGTTCAATTAGTTCAAATGTACTTCCAACCCTTTTGAGAACCTCCAACCAGTGACTGATTCCCACTACAGCTCATGGTAGGACAATAGTAGGAAATGGAGGTATAGAAGGATTGACTCACTGCTGGAGCACTCCCCTCACAGCTGGGCTTGGGGTAGAAGGCTCTTTCCTCTCTAGCACCTCCACTGATGGTTGCCCCAGCCCTGCAGTGGTTTCTCCTTGTGCCTCAGTCCTCCAGCCAGGTCACATTTTAGTTACACCTTTTCCCACTTCCTTCCTTTCAATCACGGTCAACAAAAGCATTGCTTCAAGTCCTACCTCCTTGTAACCACCCACTTACTTTGTGAATGCAGATTTCCATCCCTCCCATTCCCCCCCACACCCCACCCCCGCTCCATGCAAATAGCAAAGAAATGATCCTGGAATCTTTACTTTACTTTCCACAAACAAAAATATCCCAGTCAAACTAATTAAAATAGCTTATTTGCAAAATCCCATCATTCCTAACCGAAACCATCTTTCTTCCCAAGAGCAGTGGGTTTCTTTGTAACTATATTACAGTTCCTCAATGGTAAGATGCTCATGTGAAGTCACTATGGGTTCAATCCTGCAAGGTGCTGAGCAGAACATCTCCCAAGAGGTGTCAAATGCCTTCAATGCCATCCTTTGATGGAAGCTGAAGGAGCACAACACTGCACAATCACAGCCTTTTATAGTTGTGTTAAACTTTTGCAACAGAACCCCAAACCAGGAGAAATTCAGTTCTGCTTATGTATTTTTAGAGACCTTAAACAAAGCTGGAATCCAAATCAAACTGAGCCAACTTTATGGTTTTGATAGGAAACTAGGAAAAGCTCAGTTCTGCAACTTTTGGACCAAAAATGGTGGTTTCAAATGAGGTTTGTGTTGAGTTTTTCAGGTCAATCTAGAGTTGGGGGATGAGATGCAAACTTCCAATCCAGACTTCAAACCTCTTAGGTCTAGATATTCAGCTCTGAAGGATTGATTTGGTCCATTATAAAAATAGGCTGCACTCACCAAATCTGGATCAGAGAGATCAAGGTAGATCTTAAAGATCAGCGATCAAAGGTGTTTAGGTCCAGCATTGTAGTTCAAGCCCACCATTAGTTCATTCAAACTGCAGACTTATAACCTGCAAACTCACCTGAAGAGAGAGGAAGAAAAAGTTTGCTCAAAACCCTATAAACTAGACCTGGTCATATATATTTTCAGACAAAACATTTTTCTGTCAAAAAGTGGTAATTTGTCAAAAGCCAATGTTTCATGGAACAGTGCAGATTTCCATAAAATTTCATTTAAAAAATAATGGAGCATTCTCATAAGATCAAAACAATCTTTTACAACTTTTTTGGAAAGTTTGAAATGAAATATTCTGTTTCAACCTTTCAAATTTCTGTTTTGAAATTCCTTTGTTTCAATTTTAGATATATATCTAATTAAAATTGTAACAAGTGAAAATCAGAATGAAACATTTCAATTTGATTGAAACAAAATGTTTCAAAGACCCAAAATAATTATTTATTTTGTAATTTTGTTTCATGGGAAATTTAAAAACAAAGGTTTTGTTTTGAAATGGAAAATTATTCAAAATGACAGAATTTCCCATAAATTGGAAAATCCAGTGCCTTCCCATCTATACTATAAACAAAAGCCCCCAGGTTTGGCACTGCTTTCTTCCGATTACAGGCAGTCCTCAGACTTATGATACAACTGGTTCCTGAAAATTGTGTTGTAAGTCAAAATATCGTAACTTGGACCCACAATCCACTCCATTGTAGGACCAAGCGTCGTAAAGTCAAAACTACTTGTCATAAGTTGAATCAGGGTGTCATTTCAGAAATATCATAAGTGCAGTTTATCGTAAGTCAAACATCGTAAAGTCGAGGTCTTCCTGTACTCTATTTAATGCATTTTAACCCAATCAAAGGCTGGGTTTGGCATTTGGTAACTTTATTAGTTATATGGAACTTCTCTGAATAACAACACTTCCAAATTAAATAAAATCATAACAGAATTTACAACTGGAACTCAATTATGACATGTAATTTATTATGTTTTATGCAAACTGTGTTATTCTTTATTGCAATTGATTTATAAAAATAAATCAAACACTACAGAAATTATTAAAACACACACAATTACAATCCTCAAGCCTGTACTAAAGGAAAATAAGGCAGAAAATAAAAATGTAAACTAGTTGTACACTTTTGTCCTTTCTTCCCCTCACCCCAGAGATTGCATTTCTGTAAATTTTATGTCCGATTTAATAGGAGATTATTGCTCATCACGGCATGTGCACATATTTGTAATTCCCTCCACTGCAGGACTTGCTTGCTGAAATTCTATGGCCTGGGTTATGCGGGAGGGCAGATTAGATGATCATAGAAATTCCTTCTCACCTTAAAATCAATGAAGCACCTAAGATTGTGAAGACTCCCATTGAGTTTAATGAGACTACTCACATGCACAAAAGTTACTCATCTGCTTCAGTGTCTTCAAGATCAAGGCCTTTGGCTATATCACCAGCAAGCAAGACAGTAAAGAAGGAGAAAAGGATGCAAGCTGGGAACCCACCCTTAACCTTCCCTGTGTTAAGCTAAACAGATTGAGCTCCTTGACTCTATCACTAAGGCATGTTTTCTAATTCTTTTTCTTGTGGCTCTTCTGTGAACCCTCTCAACAGCCTTCTCGAATTGTGGACCTCAGAGCTGGACACACTATTCCAGCACTGGTTGCATCAGTGCCAAATACAGCAGGAAAATAACCTACCTACTTGTGATTCCCCTGTTTATGCATCCCAAGATTGCATTAGTTCTTTTGGCCACCACATGGCACTGGGAGCTCAGGTTCACCTCATTATCCACCAGCACCCCTAAATCTTTTTCAGAGTCACTTCTTCCCAGGATGGAGTTCCCCATCCTGTAAGGGTGGCTGACATTTTTTGTTCCGATGTGTATCTATTTACAGTTGGCCATATTAAAATCCATATTGTTTGCTTGCACCCGACTTATCAAGCCATCCAGATCGCTCTGTAGCGGTGACCTTGTAACGGGATTGTGCTCACCTCTCGCAGGTGCCCCCAGCCAAGTGCATGGGCCTGCACTCTCTCTCTCTCTATTTGTGGTGGGTCTCTGCTGACTCACCCCTCTGGCCAGGTCAGACACAGTCTGTCTGTGAGAGAAAAGCAAAGCAAACCCCTTCCGGGGTACAAGTCCAACAGGGGCCTCTCTCAATGCCCTCTGTAACATCTCTCTCAGTTGGGCCCTGCTCCGGAATAGAGCGGTGCCCCAGGGCTCCTTCCCTGGAGGCAATGTCTTCGCCCTCTCAGGTGCCTCAATGCCCAGGCCACTTCCCCCAGTGACTAATGGGGGGGCTGGGGGGAGGGGGGAAACACAGGCCCACCCACTATTCCAGGTCCCAGGCCAGGGATCTGGTAGATAGCAGCTGTCACTGTGTCCCTTTATCTAAGTCGTGCTGCTGCTCTAATTCCCTGGGCCGCTTCTCCGTGGCTGTCATAACTATAAAGGGAAGGGTAACAGCTCTCCTGTGTACAGTACTATAAAATCCCTCCTGGCCAAAGACTCCAAAATCCTTTTACCTGTAAAGGGTTAAGAAGCTCGGGTAACCTGGCTGACACCTGACCCCAAGGACCAATAAGGGGACAAGATACTTTCAAATCTTGGGGGCGGGAAAGGCTTTTGGTGTGCTCTTTGTTTAAGGTTGTTGTTCGCTCTTGGGACTGAGAGGGACCAGACATCAATCCAGGTTCTCCCCATCTTTCTAAACAAGTCTCTCATATTTCAAACTTGTAAGTAAAAAGCCAGGCAAGGCGTCTTAGTTTTACTTTGTTTTCTCAACTTGTAAATGTACCTTTTACTAGAGTGTTTATCTTTGTTTGCTGTACTTTGAACCTAAGACAGAGGGGGGTCCTCTGAGCTCTTTAAGTTTGATTACCCTGTAAAGTTATTTTCCATACTGATTTTACAGAGATAATTTTTACCTTTTTCTTTAATTAAAAGCCTTCTTTTTAAGAACCTGATTAATTTCTCCTTGTTTTAAGGGGGTTTGGATCTGTATTCACCAGGAGTTGGTGAAAGGAAGGAGGGGGGGGAAGGGTCAAATTCTCCTTGTTTTAAGATCCAAGGGGGTTTGGATCTGTATTCACCAGGAGTTGGTGAAAGGAAGGAGGGGGGAAGGGTCAATTTCTCCTTGTTTAAGATCCAAGGAGTTTGGATCTGTATTCACCAGGGAATTGGTGAGAAGTTTCTAAAAGCTTCCCAGGGAAGGGAATGGTGGCAGCGGACCAGAACTAAGCTGGTAGTTAAGCTTAGAAGTCCTCATGCAGGCCCCCACACTTGTACCCTAAAGTTCAAAGTGGGGATACAGCCTTGACAGTGGCCCTGCGCCATCTTCACCCTTACCTCAGGGCCTTGTCCTGACACAGTCCCTGCAACCAGCTCAGGGCTTCTTCTCACTCTCCCCGGCTTCTGGCAGCACTGGCCCATCTGGGGTTCTGCAGCTCCCTCAGCCAACCATGCATACTCCTCCAGCTCTAGCAAAGAACTGAACTTCCTCTGGCCCTGAAGCTCTTCTTATACTAGCTTGCTGGGCCCTGATTGGCTGCATCCCACAGAGACACTCTAGGCAGCTTGGAGGACCTCTCTACTGCCCTTTTCTGGGGCAGGGCTACAAGGCTTCCAGCAATTCCACCTATTCAGGGCCTATTCCACCCCATCACAGACCTGTCCTCTCTATTATTTACCATCCCCCCAATTTTTGTGTGATCTGAAAACTTTATCAGTGATGATTTTCTGTTTTCTTCCAGGTCATTGATGAAAATTTTAAATAGAGCAGGGCCAAGCACAGATTCCTGCAGGACCTCACTAGAAACACAGCTGCTTGATAATGATTCCCCAATTACATCTTAAGACCTATCAGTGAGCCAACTTTTAATCAATTTAATGTTTGCCATATACATTCTATATCATTCTAGTTTCTTAATTAAATGTTGTGTGATACCAGGTCAAATGCCTTACAGAAATCTACATCAACACTATTATCTTTATCAACCAAACTTGTAATCTCATAAAAAAAAAAAATATCAAATTAGTTTGACAGGATCTATTCTCCATAAGCCCTTGTGGATTGGCATTAACTGTATTACCCTCCTTTAATTCTTTATTAATCAAGTCCCATACCAGCTGCTCCATTATCTTGCCTGGAGTTGATGTCAGCCTGACAGGCCTATAATTATTCGGGTCATCCCATTTACCCTTTTTAAATATTGGCACATCAGCTTTCTTCCAGTCTGCTGGAACTTTGCCAGTGTTCCAAGACTTATTGAAAATCAACATTAATGGTCCAATGAGCTTCCCAGCCAGCTCTTTTAAAAACTCTTCACTGCTAGTTTTCTGGACCTCCTGACTTTAAAATATTGAACGTTAGTAGCTGATTAACATCGTGCTGAGATACAGCTAGAATGTAAAGAGTGTCGTCATCATCGTATGATGAGATTACAGCTATTTTCCCCAAATACAGAACAGAAATATAGATTGAACACTTCTGCCTTTATTGTGTTTTTATGGATAATTCTAACATTTCCTGAGTCTTGTGTTTGCCCATAAGCATTTCCATGCCGCTAGACTCCACTCACAGCAAACTGTTCCTCAAGTGCTAGCAAAAATAAACCTTGACAGAGAAACCAAGGAAAAAGAAATAATTACCCACAAACCATCAGTTTGTGTTATCATACATAGAGATATATGCGTTTCTGGCTTAGTGGGGCTTTATTCCCTTCAAACTATTTTTAAAATATAAAATAAGGCACCTCCTTGCTTAAAAATAGGTGTAAAAATATCCCCTAAAGGTTATGTTCATTATGATGATACACAAATGACTATGTATGAGCTTCACAAGGTGCCATAAATCACAATATTTAATGAAGATCTTTTGTTCATGGTCCTCACGGCTGTTTTTACATTTCCCTACAGCTTACTACTAATCATAATGATGGATGAATAGACCAAAAACAAAAAACGAAAAAACTTTTCTCCATTCATCTCAGTGTGATTTTAAGTAAGTGTTTTATATTGCCCTGCTATTCTCAGCATAGTATCCAATAATGAATTCCTGGGTGATTCGTGCCAACCTTAGAAAACATGTAAAGCATTTAAATAAAAAAAAAGAAGAAGAAAAAGACAATTCAACTACTGTGTTATCTGCAGTCAAACAATGAGCCAAATATCCCTGGGTTTAGCTGCATTGTTACTGGTTGCCTTGAGACCCATCAAAATCTCAAACTCCCTGCTTAATTAGATGAGATGGCAAAACTAGCTGAATATCCACTGAGTTAACAGGGCTTTTATATTTATTTAAGTGGCATTTAGCCAAGGTCTCAAACAGCTGCATAAATAACCAATTTTATAATTAAACAATTGGTACCAACACTCTTTGTAGCTTCCCCCATCTTCCCCTACCCCCCATACACATATTAACTTGCAAATCTGTCTTTTTTTAAGAGCCAAAACTAGTAACCCAGCAGGTTGTGCACTGGAGGCTAATCTCTCTGCTAGTGAATTGCAGTCAGTGAAGTTGTGTCCATTTACACCAACAGAGAATTTAGCCCAGAGTACCTCCACGGTGGAGGGAAGGAAGGAATTCTCTCCCCAGGCCACTTTAACCCTCTCTGAAGTACAGATAGCATGTCCCTGCCTGAGGAGAATACTGCATTCAGTGTTGTTGTAGCCGTGTGGGTCCTAGGATATTCAAGAGACAAGGCAACAAGGAATCTGGTGGCACCTTAAAGACTAACAGATTTATTTGGGCATAAGCTTTCGTGGGTAAAAACCTCACTTCTTCAGATGCATAGAGTGAAAGTTACAGATGCAGGCATTATATACTGACACATGGAGAGCAGGGAGTTACTTGGCAAGTGGAGAACCAGTGTTGACAGGGCCAATTCAATCAGGGTGGATGTAGTCCACTCCCAATAATAGATGAGGAGGTGTCAATTCCAGGAGAGGAAAAGCTGCTTCTGTAATGAGCCAGCCACTCCCAGGCCCTATTCAAGCCCAGATTCATTCACCTGCACATCCACTAATGTTATATATGCCATCATGTGCCAGCAATGCCCCTCTGCCATGTACATTGGCCAAACCGGACAGACCCTCCGCAAAAGAATAAATGGACACAAATCAGACATCAGGAATGGTAACATACATAAGCCAGTAAGTGAACACTTCAATCTCCCTGGTCATTCTATTACAGATTTAAAAGTCACTATCATTGAACAAAAAAACTTCAGAAACAGACTTCAAAGAGAAACAGCAGAACTAAAATTCATTTGCAAATTTAACACCATTAATCTGGGCTTGAACAGGGCCTGGGAGTGGCTGGCTCATTACAACAGCAGCTTTTCCTCTCCTGGAATTGACACCTCCTCCTCTATTATTGGGAGTGGACTACATCCACCCTGATTGAATTGGCCCTGTCAACACTGGTTCTCCACTTGCGAAGTAACTCCCTGCTCTCCATGTGTCAGTATATAATGCCTGGATCTGTAACTTTCACTCTATGTATCCGAAGAAGTGAGGTTTTTACCCACGAAAGCTTATGCCCAAATAAATCTGTTAGTCTTTAAGGTGCCACCAGACTCCTTGTTGTTTTTGTAGATACAGACTAACACGGCTACCCCCTGATAAGAGACAAGGCAGATGATATAATATCTTTTATTGGACCAACTTCATATGTTTCCACCACAGCTTCAACAACCACTATCAGTCCATTAAAACTCTCTCTGGAACACTCCCACACTAACATCAATTTCCTGGACACCTTGATCAGCTTCAGCAATGGAACCCTACAGACAACTATATACAAAAAACACACGGATCCCCACACCGACCTTTACAGATCCAGTAACAACCCCAAACACACCAAGAAACCTGTTATCTACAGCCAGGCATTCAGATACCACAGAATATGCTCCGAGGAGAAGGTCCAGGATATATACCTTAACACAGTTAAAACGCCTTCTCCAAACAAAGACTCTTCACCAGAGAAGTAAATCATATCACGGGATGAGCTACCCAAATACCCTGAGAGAACCTGCTTTAACACAGAAAGAAAAGCCCATCTGACCACACACCCCTACTTGTCACCTACCCCTCACCCACACTGGAACCTATACGGGGTATCATCAAACAACTACAACCCATCTTGATGGGGACCTCCATCCTGAAAGAAATCTTTCCCTCTTCTGGCCTTCAAACAACCCCCCAGCCTCTCCACGCTCATCATCGGAAGCAAGGTCCCTACAGACCAGGACGTATCCACTCAAAGTGGCACCAGTCCCTGCCAAAACAACATATGAAAAACCTGCCAACATATCTATACCGTTACAGTGATCAGCACCCCCCACAACACACCTTTCAAGATCCTTGGATCCTATACATGCCTATCACAATATGTGGCATACCTCATCCAATGCACCACATGCCCCAATAGCAACTATATAGGTGAAACCAGACAATCACTACTCTTTCCAAAGAATTCACACAGGAAAATGATAAAAGACAAAAACACCGTATCCCCTGTGGGTGAACACTTTTCACAAAGCAATCACTTTGTGTCTGACCTATCAGACCTCAGCCCCAAAGGAAACCTGCCCAACACTTTCAAAAGAGGAGTCTGGGATCTTAAATTCATAACTTGGTTAGACACTAAAAAGCATTCACTGAAGAGAGACACTGGATTTATGGCTTAATATAACAATCTATAACGCACTAACAACCTTTCCCCAGCTGTTCCCCACCCCCTTCCTTTCTTCCCTATGACTGGAGAGACATTAACGGGCCACTTCACCTTGAATGGGCCCTTGAAATATGTGTTAACTACTTATGCTAAACAATCTGTTCCATCTTGTCTTTAACTCTGACACTGTGAGTAAGTTTCCCAGCCCTGAAGAATGGCTTTGTGTAAGCTCAAAAAACTTGTCTCTCTCACCAGCAGAAGCGCTTTACACCAACATTCCACATGAGGATGGACTACAAGCTCTCAGGAACAGTATCCCTGATGAGGCCACAGCACTCCTGGTGGCTGAGCTTTGTGACTTTGTCCTCACCCACAACCACTTCAGATTTGGGGACAACTTATACCTTCAAGTCAGTGGCACTGCTATGGGTACCCGCATGGCCCCACAGTATGCCAACATTTTTATGGCTGACTTAGAACAACGCTTCCTCAGCTCTCGTCCCCTAGTGCCCCTCCTCTACTTGCGCTACATTGATGACATCTTCATCATATGGACCCACGGAAAGGAGGCCCTTGAAGAATTCCACCTGGACTTCAACAATTTCCACCCCACCATCAACCTCAGCCTGCACCAGTCCACACAAGAGATCCACTTCCTGGACACTACAGTGCAAATAAGTGATGGTCACATAAACACCACCCTATACCGGAAACCTACTGACCGCTATACGTACCTACATGCCTCCAGCTTCCATCCAAGACACATCACACGATCCATTGTCTACAGCCAAGCCCTAAGATACAACCGAATTTGCTCCAACCCCTCAGACAGAGACAAACACCTACAAGATCTTTATCAAGCATTCGTAAAACTACAATACCCACCTGGGGAAGTGAGGAAACAGATTGACAGAGCAAGACGGGTACCCAGAAATCACCTACTACAGGACAGGCCCAACAAGGACAATAACAGAACACCACTGGCCATCACATACAGCCCCCAGCTAAAACCTCTCCAGCGCATTATCCATGATCTACAACCTATCCTGGAAAATGATCCCTCACTCTCACAGACCTTGGGAGGCAGGCCAGTCCTCGCTTACAGACAACCCCCCAACCTGAAGAAAATACTCACCAGCAACTACACACCACACCACAGAAACACCAACCCAGGAACCAATCCCTGTAGCAAACCTCGTTGCCTACTCTGTCCCCATATCTACTCTGGCGACACCATCAGAGGACCCAACCACATCAGCCACACCATCAAGGGCTCATTCACCTGCACATCCACTAATGTTATATATGCCATCATGTGCCAGCAATGCCCCTCTGCCATGTACATCGGCCAAACCGGACAGTCCCTCTGCAAAAGAATAAATGGACACAAATCGGACATCAGGAATGGTAACATACATAAGCCAGTAAGTGAACACTTCAATCTCCCTGGTCATTCTATTACAGATTTAAAAGTCACTATCATTGAACAAAAAAACTTCAGAAACAGACTTCAAAGAGAAACAGCAGAACTAAAATTCATTTGCAAATTTAACACCATTAATCTGGGCTTGAATAGGGACTGGGAGTGGCTGGCTCATTACAGAAGCAGCTTTTCCTCTCCTGGAATTGACACCTCCTCATCTATTATTGGGAGTGGACTACATCCACCCTGATTGAATTGGCCCTGTCAACACTGGTTCTCCACTTGCGAAGTAACTCCCTGCTCTCCATGTGTCAGTATATAATGCCTGCATCTGTAACTTTCACTCTATGCATCCGAAGAAGTGAGGTTTTTACCCACGAAAGCTTATGCCCAAATCAATCTGTTAGTCTTTAAGCTGCCACCAGACTCCTTGTTGTTTTCACCAGCAGAAGTTGATCCAATAAAAAAATATTACTGCATCCACTGCATCTTAGGGGAATACTAAAAGAGGTGTTCTGCGGGAATACTGTGGTCCCCGCCCGCCACTGCCACCTTGCCCCCGCCCCTTCATCGCTCGTCTGTGCATTTCTGTGCAGAAAGCCTCCATGTTAGCAGCACTCCATGGTACATGACAGAACAAGGAGCAATGGTCTCAAGTTGCAGTGGGGGAGGTCTAGGTTGGATATTAGGAAACACTATTTCACTAGGAGGGTGGTGAAGCAATGGAATGGGTTCCCTAGGGAGGTGGTGGAATCTCCTTCCTTAGAGGTTTTTAAGGCCTGGCTTGACAAAGCCCTGACTGGGGTGATTTAGTTGGGAATTGGTCCTGCTTTGAGCAGGGGGTTGGACTAGATGACCTCCTGAGGTCCCTTCCAACTCTGATATTCTATGATTCTATGATACACAGGCCTGAACACCTGGACCCCTCTAGATCCCCCCCTCTATCCTGAACCTGGACCACCCCCCCCTCTATCCAGCCCCCCACAGCAGCAGAACCACACTGGTTCCACTGCACATGGGGACACCCTGCCCACGTAGGAACTGGGTGTGTTCCTAAACTCATTGGGCCAGATCTTCAGCTGGTGAAAACCAGCATCATTTTGCTTATTTCAGTGGAGCTGTAAATGTTTACACCAGTTGAGGATCTGGATCATAGCTACCAATATTTTGGTCCATCATTTCCATTATATGTATATTCCCTAAAACAGAGAACTGTCCTGTAGGAGAAAAAAATTCTGCCGTTGTAGAGTCCCTTGACCGCACATCTTCCCGAAAGGACTTTCATTTTTCCATGTAGATTTTAGGTGCAGCTGGCTCTGATGACATTGACACTAACTCTAAAATCACATACATTATATGTAGGCTAGGAAGGATTAGTGTTTTATTGGTAAATGTCTGCGAACTTTGACACACTGCACACACACACACACACACACACCAACAAAACTCTATTTCCATCCATAACAATCAACATTTACGGATACGCAAAGTATGAAAAATGCTACTTGAGAACATATGAGAGTTTGATGTAAGGCTATTTACTTTGTACGTTTTGACATGTGATATTGACAATTTGTGTTTTAATGATTATAAAGCTTTAACTTTTGAATTTCAACATCTACTGTCATTAAGTAATTGTCTGATCCCCACACGGTTTCCCACAACTCTGGGCATTTACACTGATAAAAATAAAAAAAAGTGCTTAAAAATAAACATCCATGTTACCCACCGAAATGATAAAACACTGAATTCTCCCAGGCCTGTTTGCAACTAAACAAAGCCAGTTTTCCTTTGTGCGTCTTGATTTTTCATATTTCTTGGAATAAGATTCTCTTACTTGGCCATTCAAGTCGTCACTTTGTTCCTCAGTTCATTTTCTTTTCATGCTTGGTTTAGCAGCTGACTCTAAGTACTGCGACCCTGTTCTTTTTGTACGCTAGAGATCTATCCTTGAGATGCTCCCACATGTTCCACTGTGGCAGGCTGGCTGTTATTTAATCAAGTGTTCAGGATGCAGCAGCCTCAGTGATTGGGTCATGTGCTTAGCATTGGAAATGGAACAAAGCACCCTCCCTACCTGTCAGTGTGAGCCAGCCCAGTACAGAGTCTTTCCTCATCCTCTGTCTTTAGAAAAGTGGTGTGCTGTTAACCGAGACACCCGATGGGTAACTCGACGTGCGTCTGTGAGTGGATACAGATTAGGAATGTGGAGAGCAATGATAAGAATTCCACTGATTACCAAAATACCAACAGGAAGTGCGAACGGGCACATACCTCCTAGTCTGTAACTTCTAAAATACATTCAGCAAATCCTGGGTCTGTTCGGTCCCACAGACGAGGCCACGTTCCTGAAGGTTTGAAAAGCAGCAGGTTTAGCAGTGTTAATTAATGAAACGTTGTTGGTTTTCTAACTTGGGAGGAGAAGGGAAGGGAGGAAGGTGTCTCAAGTATTAGGATAACTTGTACAGAAGTGCATAATTATATGAAATTAGCATTCAGCCCAGCAAATTACAGGCAGATGAAAATGCTGCACGGAGCACAGCCAGGCAAAGGAGTTTGGATTTTCAAGGACATAGTTTTTCAGCTGGTGACATCTGTCCTTTGTCTAGCTATACAGAGAGCGCTACAGCTGCACAGACAAAGAAAGCATGATCGTGCTGCACATACATTTTAGAAGTCTCTTACTTTCTCAGTACCTGAAAGACGTACAGAACTCGGTGGGAGTCATGTCAAACTCACATCACTACAGTACTACCGAGTATCCAAAACCACAAGGAAAACTTAAAATGACCTGAGGAACACTGGAGACGGTTCTGCTGGTTGCTTCCTCCCCACTCACTTTCTGCCACTTAGCAGCACACTAACTAGCCAGCACGTTCTACTATAAGCTCTCGGAGCAGGTGCAAGACTCCTTCGGTCTGTAAAATCTTATAATACAGAGGAAAACAATCTACACTTAATTTTTCTGCTCACCTGAAATGGAAAGTGCTGTTTTTAATCCAATGTGACGAGTGTGTCAGGTCATGTAGAGCTTTGTCATGTCACATGGACACGTGTCTCACCATGTTATGGGCTGGTGTAGGCTCTCATCGCGGAATACAACGGACCAGCTGAACATTTGGGTACCAAAGAGGTAACCCACTTGGCAACCACACATGGGAATGATGGCAGGATGCTTCCTCCAGTGACATGCCCAGATAAGAGGAGGCTGATACAAAGAGAAGGAGACATACAATCGCTATTGTGCCCAGAGGATCTGTGAATGGGTTCCCTTGTATGCCAGGCTAAATAATAAAAGGTCACTAATCTCTTCAAAAGTCTGGAAAATGCTCCTTCTTTTCCTTGATTACTGACTGGTCCAGACTTTAAAATACATACAGTATAATGTACAGTGCATTCAGTTACAACGTTTTCTTTTGCCTTAACAACAGGTAAGAAGTTAGCTGGTCTAGCAATATTTCCTATTATAAGTATGTGCATTCCAAGTAGATGTCAAACCAGTAAGATCTTAGCCCTTTGGGGCAGAGTCACTGACTATGTCTAAGTACAATGCATAGAACAGGGGGTCCTGATCTGGGTTTGGGACTCTAGATATTACCGTAACAGAAATTAAATTATAATGGTAAATAGACTTTAAAAAAATGCCGTGCTGAAAGCGCGGTAGATCTAAGTACACGATGGACCTTTGAGTGCGCGGCAGCAAAGTTCGCACGGACACTTAGTGCACGGCAGACTAGTGCAGGGTAGACTTGCACCCCAGGTTCCTGCAAACTAAGCATTCATCTAGACAAGCCCTTACTGCCTGAATGTTCCATGTCTAAACTTCATCCAATGTTTCCACGTTGGGCCAGAGTCACAAAGAAGCGGCAGCGGGGTGATGTTGAGCATCCCCAGCCCTAACTTTTAGGTGCCTAGAAAATCACTGCGAGTCCCAAAGCCTGAGTTCGGCGCCCCGGGTCCCTTACAATGACTGGAAAGAGAGAGATGCCTCACAATGGGATTCACAAAAGCCAGCAGGCTGGGCCGCTGCTTGCAGGGCCGTCCTTAGGCATACGCAGCATACGCAAGGTGCGTAGGGCACCATGAAATTTGGGGCACCAAATAGCCCCAAATTTCATGGTGCCTTAGGCAGCCGCGTGCTGCATACGTGGCAGCACCAGCCCCGGCGACCAGCCCTATCCCTCAGCTGGTCCCCCCTGCAAGGAGCAATGCCGTCCCTAGGAGAGTGTGGGGCCCCGGACAACTCCCACCTCTTACCCTCCCCCCCTGCTCTGCCCCTGGCCTGCCCCCATTCTACCTCTTCCCCCAGTGACCCTGCACTCACCAGCAGCGGCAGGAAGCGGAGCAACCCGGCCCCAGGCCGTTCTACTCCGCCAGCTCCCAGCCGCAGCGCTCTGCTTCCCACCGCCAGTGAGTGTGGGGAAAGGATCTCCCCCTGCACTCACCGGCAGCAGGACGCGAAGAGACACGGCCCAGTCCACTCCGCTTCCCGTGCCCCAGCCTCAGCCATGTCGCTCGGGTTGGGGAAAGGACGCCCCCCGCACTCACAGGCGGCGGGACGCGGAGAGACGCGGCTGGGAGCTGGCGGAGTAGAGCGGGCTGGGGCCGGGCTGCTCTGCTTCCCGCCACTGCCAGTGAGTGGGGGATCCCTTCCCCCAAGCCCCCTCCCCCGAGCGACATGGGTGGGGCCGGAGCGAGGGAAGCAGAGCGGGCTGCTCCCGGCCCCCCCCCCCGCTAATCCCCCAGGCCACTCTGGGCCTGTGGGGCCCCCAAAAGTGGCCCCCCACAGCTTCTGCCTCCCAGATCCATGGGGGGACCTGGAGCCCCACACAGCCCCCCGATGGTCCTGGCTCCTTGCCTTAGCTAGCCAAGGGAAGGTGCCAGGCTAAGGGGTCTGTGCTAAGTCCCGCCCCTCTCTTGGAGATAGGTGGCTAAATCTGGGCTACAGGGAGGTGCCTTCCTCTGCTTGGGATTCTCAACTGCAAACCCTCTCTTGGGATTAGGCGCCTATGCCATTTTAGCAAGAAACCAGAGGCGGGGGAGTAGGAGGGTAAATCATTTTTAAAAAGTCATTGGTACAGGGGGACTAAACCCTGGGTCTTCCAGGTCCCAGAGGACTGTGCTAACCAGTGGACTACGGAGTCTCTCTCTGACTTGTTGTGGCCGAGTGATTCTTTCATTATTTAGCCACAGCTTCAACAGGAGAGATGAGGGAGCCCCATAGCTGAATATCCCGTAGTCCTGTGATTAGTGCGTGCAATGGAGGGGTGGCAAATGCCTATTCAAATCCCATCTCCCTCTCAGGAGTAGGAGGCATTCGAACCAAGGGTCTCCCACATCCCAGGGGATTACCTTAACCACTGGGCTAAATGTTACGAGGCAGCATCTTCTCCTTCGCCCCACCGCTGGCAGTTTTGTGTACACTTGTCCATAGGGGCCCGGTCCAGCAGGTGAGCTCTGAGCACACTTACCAGATCAGGCCCTACAGGCAAGATCAGCAGAGGAATGCCTGTCTTCTCCGAGTTGGTGCATCACTTAGGCATCCAGCTCTCCATCCCAGGGCGACAGTACACTGCTCAAAGGCATAAATATAGACACTTAGGAAAAGTTTACTGCAAAAGTATAGATGCTGAGTGAGTTTAGGCCCTATAGAGCTTGGAGGCAGCTGAGCAAGGGTTTTGTTTGGGGGCAGCTCAGTTGGGGGCCCCAGTGAGGCCTGAGTCTGGGATTTAGGCATGTAAAGCGGCTGTTGGGCACTTACATCCTTGTGTGACAGTAGCCCATTCTGCCTCTGTGTCATATAGTAAATCACTTCTCCTTCGGTGTTCAGTCAAGTGTTAGAGTATCGTGTTCCCACCAAGGCCAAGTGACACTAAGGGTATGTCTACACTACCCACCGGATCGGCGGGCAGCGATCGACATGATAAATCAACCCCCGAGCTCTCTCCCATCGACTCCTGTACTCCACCCCCGCGAGAGGTGCAGGCGGAGTCGACGGGGGAGCGGCAGCAGTTGACTTACTGCAGTGAAGATACCACGGTAAGTCGATCTAAGTACATCGACTTCAGCTACGTTATTCACTAGCTGAAGTTGCTTAACTTAGATCGATCCCCCCCAGGCCATAGTTACAAAACCCCTTTTAATATTTCCTCTTTCTATAAATCCCTCCAGCCCCCTCATCTTGGTTTGTTGCAATGGCAAATTTTTTCCATGTGGCTAAAAAAAAAAAAAAAAAATGATGTAAACTAAACAAAAGCCCAGACTCTCTGGCTGGATGCCTTTTTAATATTTAAAAACTATTTTAAAATTACTTGTAATTAAGGATCATAGGTGTTGTCCATATAACGTATATTGCGTAGAGTATATAAGGTGACATGGGCTGTTAGAAATCCTCAAAACACAGTTCTAACTGACTGCTCGTGTGACAAATTGAAATAATTTAGCTTCACTGCATCCTGTTGAGGCAGGTAAGTGTTATTAGACCCATTTTTAAATGTGGCTTTCCAAAGTTAAGTCCTGCCTAAGGTCACAGAGAAAGAGCTGGAAATTAAACACTGGTCATTCAAATTAGAATCCAATGGTTTAACCATAAGGTGATACTTCCTCCATTACATAAGGAGTTACTCTCAGTGACCACAACCCTTTATTTCCGATGTAATAATTCATTCGTTCACACCACCCTTCAACAAAAAGAAAAATTTCACTTATTTTAAACTTTCTCAAAAAGCTTCTAAGTCAAATTTTAAAGTTTTTAATTAAACATACTTACCTTTTATTCCCACCAGCTCTCTCTCATATATCATATGAAATCTCTTTGGCAGAGTCAGGTGTATGGAAAACCAAAAGTGTTGTTGCTTTTCAGATCCGTATCCATTATTTTAAAATACATAGAACCGTTGAACGTTATGTATTTATGAGGTGGCGTATTCTTTTCTCATATGGCAGCAGTGCATTAAAATTTTACTACATGAGAACTATTGATTTTACTTTTGCTTATGTCCTGGATGCAAAATAAATTAGTTGCACATTAATAAGTCAGCAGAGAGGACAAGAAGCTAATTGCATGGATCATGAAATAGAATCTATAATTTTAGCCAATATTTAAAAAAACCCTCAGTACGAATAGTGCTAGGCTTCAGTGGTTTCAAAGTTGATATCCATTATTTAAAATACAATAGTGATAAAAAAAATGCATGTGGTGTGGTTTCCTTTGGTAGCAAACATGCCTTTATTTGGGTTTTATTATTACAGGGACATTGATTTTACTTTTGTCTCTATAATAACAGGGTGAGACTGTCTTTACTGTGAGGCTTAATTCTGAGAGAATAATGGCAGCTGCTAAGTGACAAGCTGTAATGAAAATCTAGACACTTCATTTCAGT
Organism: Emys orbicularis; assembly: GCF_028017835.1. Classification (NCBI taxonomy): domain Eukaryota; kingdom Metazoa; phylum Chordata; order Testudines; family Emydidae; genus Emys; species Emys orbicularis. The sequence goes on along the minus strand of NC_088686.1, from coordinate 4,590,158 downwards.
GCCTAAATCGCAGCTGAATTCTTTGGACAAACCCAGCCAATCAGACGTTTTCTATACAGCCAGTTGTTCTGGGTTAAGGAAGATAAGTTTTTTAATAGGTTTTTTTTTTTTCTAAAAAAAAAAAAAGGCAAACTCCAACATGGGTTAAATCAGTCTGCAACAGGTTCGTATTGATTTAAACAAAATCAATCCAAGTCACTTGTACACCTCTTTAAATACATCCACGCAGAGGTTTGCACCAGTTGAACTATATCAAATTAAAACCCAATTTTTGTTACCATGGTGCAATTTGAGCATGAGGTGCAGGTTGCTGAGCCCGTCTGGAAATCTGGTCCCTGACCCCAGTGATATTGAGCTTATATCCTTTGAGATAACTTTCACTCAAACGTTTTTTGTACCGGTCCACAGAAGAAAATGAGCTGGTTCCTCAGAGTGTGCAAAGTGGTGTTGCTCTACTGAAGTCAATGGAACTGTGCCATTTACACTGATGCCTGTACTCAGTGCATGTCCCTCCTGGTAATATAAAGTCAGTCCTGTGTACCAAGCCCAATAAACCATTTGAACGTAGGAAAACTACTTCATGTCTCTAGACTAATGCTTTAAATTGATACATATGATCATCTTCAGGAAAGCCGACACTCTGACCTTTCCGAAACTAAAAGTGGTTTCCTAATCAAAAGAAGAAAGAAAGGTTGTGCCTACCATCCTTCAAGTCTGATAACAGCAGGCACATAAATTGAACTGACCGGGGAGAGGTGATTAGGATGATGCATTATAGCCAATTCAATAGAGAAGTGAAATATTGAGACAACTCTCAAATACAAATTATTATACTAAATTATCCTCAGCCCACTCCAACATTGCAGAGAATTAGTCAGTCACCCGGGCAGAATGTTCGGACCATATGCCAGAGTGCTTTTTTCTAATGGCGGTGAAGCATCCCAGAGTTTTACACAATGTCTAGAATACACAAGGGCTTTCCTGCATCGTAGAATCAGCAGCACGGGCACATGGGCTCGTTCCATTAGAGGACATGTCTCCCTGCCTTCCAGTTACAACTGAACTTCTGGAGCAATTCAGAATGAGCAAAACCAATTTATTTTGCAATAATTTGGTTTCTTTGGATCTGACGGTGAGCAGAATGCTGGGAAATAAGTGCCCAAGTAAGAGATGACAAAGAAGAGATGAAGCCTGGTTAGGACATGAGACCTGGATTGTATCCCCAGCCCTGACACTGATGTGCTGCCTGACCTTGAGGAAGTCACTTCTCCTTTGTGTCTCAAAATAGGGGAGCTAATTAAAACATAGCAACAATAGTTTCCCTTTCTATGTTTTCCAGCTGAAGATCTCAAAATCTCTGCAAACATTAATGAATTAACCCTTCCAAGACCTCTGTATAGCAGATTAAAATACATGGATATACAAGATATATGGTAGGTAATGTAGGTGCATTAGAACAGATTACCTGTAAGTACAGTTGCCGCATCACCCCTGTTTGTCTGTTTAATCATCTTCTTCTTCCCATCTTTTTGTCCCTTTTCTTTTCCCAGCCCATTCTGTATTTTCTTTTCAGTAAATAGAGCTCTCTGTTAGTCTGGTGTTTGCGCTGTCTTATTTTTTCCTACTCTCCCCATTCTGAATCTCAGCACCCTCTCCCCCTCCCCCCCGGTTGCCAAGTTTGCTCTTTGCTGTTGGGACTCATCGTGGGGCTGGTATACCCAGTCACAATACTGCTTGTGCTTTATAAGGAGAGGGCTGGTCAGCAAGCTTTGACTGAAGTTATCATGGTAGTCAGGGTGCTGGGGGATGATGTCAGGGGTAAGTGGGTTCCTCAAAGGCTGGCAGGCCACACAGATTGCTTCCAGCTACTATAAGCTAGTGGAGGATGTGGATGAGATTTCCACTTCCTCCTGCCGTTGGCATCCGTGGCTCTCATCACTGTAACATCTAAGTACCAAGATGAATCATTGCAACCCTGAGAAGGGGTTACAGAAGAGGACCTGGGGTTACAGTGGACGAGAAGCTGGATATGAGTCAACAGTGTGCCCTTGTTGCCAAGAAGGCTAACGGTATTTTGGGCTGTATAAGTAGAGGCATTGCCAGCAGATCGAGGGACGTGATCATTCCCCTCTATTCGGCATTGGTGAGGCCTCATCTGGAGTACTGTGTCCAGTTTTGGGCCCCACACTACAAGAAGGATGTGGAAAAATTGGAAAGAGTCCAGCGGAGGGCAACAAAAATGATTAGGGGGCTGGAGCACATGACTTATGAGGAGAGGCTGAGGGAACTGGGATTGTTTAGTCTGCAGAAGAGAAGAATGAGGGGGGATTTGATAGCTGCTTTCAACTACCTGAAAGGGGGTTCCAAAGAGGATGGATCTAGACTGTTCTCAGTGGTACCTGATGACAGAACAAGGAGTAATGGTCTCAAGTTGCAGTGGGGGAGGTCTAGGTTGGATATTAGGAAAAACTTTTTCACTAGGAAGGTGGTGAAGTTGGGTTACCTAGGGAGGTGGTGGAATCTCCTTCCTTAGAGGTTTTTAAGGGCAGGCTTGACAAAGCCCTGGCTGGGATGATTTAGCTGGGGTTGGTCCTGCTTTGAGCAGGGGTTTGGACTAGATGACCTCCTGAGGTCTCTTCCAACCCTGATATTCTATGATCCCAGGCCCCTTTCTCAGCCCTACACAGGAGATGCAGTTGTGACAGAGATGACAATTTCCTGGACAAATCTTACTGAATTATGTTAAACCTTAATGAATTAAGTTTAAGTATTTTAGGAGTCTGTTGTATTACCAATGCAACTATGTATGTGTTACTGTGTGTAACTTCTTTATTGGGGGGGGAGGGGAGAAAGAGGACGAACAATCCCTCGGCAGCCTCACAAGCTTCAAAGGACCTTTTAAAACAATCACCAGATGAGATTGATCTTTTAGCTGAGTGGGTTTCTTAGGAAATACTGGTGGGGAGGGAGATGCAAATTACCCAGCTCCAGACCCATCCTTTTGAAGCTCTGCCCTGAGGAGAAACCCTTTGTCTGCTGATCATCATGAGGACAAGACCAGAGGCCCAATCTGGGTAAAGGGGCAGCTCTCACATTCATGCGGGTGCTTGTGCTGAGCTAACAGCTGCTAGGAACTTCTGACCTAAGGAAAACGCCATGGGTGGGGCTTGATGCTTTTACCTTAAGAACAGATGTGCTTGCATAGAAAGAGCTGTGCGGTAACTTAGAACTGTGGCAATTACATTGTTCGTAGCCTCTGAGGAGCAGAGCAGAGCAGGCCTGCTGATGATGGTACTGGTGAATTCACAGTGTAGGCAGGGAACGGAGCAGTCTGGAAATACCCCCGTCAGGAGGGAGGTAGATGCGGGTCTCTGCCCAAGCGAGGGGACAGCTAGGGTGCTGGAAACCTGAGAGTGGGACCACAAGGGGGAAATACAGATGTGGATGCAGAGATCTTTGCAGCTCCAGCACAAGGATGACAGAAGAGCAAGACCCAAGGAGGATTGCCTGGAGATGGGAGGAGCCAGGAGCCTCTTCACTCACTGTATACACTGGCTCAACTACACCCAGGACAGATTGGATCACAGCAGACAGACCCGCAGTACATGGAAGAAAGGAGCTTTCACAGTCCATGGGAGCCAGGGCAGAATGGAGGCAATACGGAGGATGGGATATAGTCTGTATAGATACCACTTTTGTAACTCTTACTGGATAGCTTCGGTGCTCTTTTTAATGAGTTCATTCCATGACTCTTCGTCATTTCTTCTTCTGAGTCACATTCCAACAGGGGTACTTTTTTTTTTTTTCTTACAAGGCAGATCACACACATTTATTAGCTGTAGTCATGAGGACTTCACACACGGATCTGAGCTGGTTTAATTTCAGCAAAGCAGGACATTTCGCTAACACCATAATGAAAGGGATTTGAGGGGAGATCCCTGTAATAACTCTTACATCAATTCTCTGATATCGCAGGAGAAGTCTTTCAATTTACAACGCTCCCAAACAGTTGTTATCTCTCAAGGAGCCACATTTTCACAGATGCATTAGATAGTGAATTTAGTCCAAGACTTGGGTGTGACACTACTGAATCGTAGTGTTCTACCACTAGTCTCTCCAAGAGGCTGGTATTCTGCGGTAGTGCTAAGCATTATAAGCCTGATCCAAGTGCACTGAAGGCAACTGAAAGATTTCCATTGGCTTCAACTGGGCTTTGGACAAGGTCCTACATCTTTCTGACCACCTAGAAAGGTTTGCTTGCCTCACTTCTTTTTTGTAACCTGCTGTTGCCTCATATAGTCTATCATGCTCTGTAGTTTTGTGGAAAGGCGTACGCAATTCAGTAAATCCATATAATTGTTTTTAACCCAAGATCTGTCCCTGCTTCCCCTACCCACAATTCAACAGCAGATATTTAGAGTACGGCTGTAATTCCTGGCTCAGCGAGACATACACAAGCTAGCTCGGCTTCAGCGAGCACCTAAAACGAGCAATGTCACAGCAGCAGCCCGGGTGGTGGCTTGGGCTGGCTGAGTATAATCCTGCCCAACCCCCTGGGTATAACTTGGGCAGCTAGCCTGAGCCAGCACTAGCTCCAGGACAGCTAGCTTGTGTTTATCTACCTGAGCTGGGACTTCCACCTTCCAGCTGCCGTGTAGATCTGCCCTGTTCTGGCTACAGTTGAGCAAATCTTTCTAATAAATGAGTTTGCCAACTTTAAAATCTGTAGCCCACTTACAATTTTCTCACATTAGATACTCAAAGTTATTTCCAAAATCATTTCGGCAAGTAACGCTTGGTCAGTGGATTGTTCCCAGGCAGTTTGTGATGAATAGTTGATATCCAGAATTCAAGCTGGTTTGATTAATTTGGATTGGACACATCAGTCAGAGGTGATGGTTATTCTGTTCCTTGAATGAATGAGCATAACTCCTAGAAACAGGATTTTGGTGTGAATACTCACGCTTAGGAATTCAAACTTCCCCTTCACAAAAGTTTTCTATTCACTGCAGCGCCAATCCTGCAAACACCTATGAACATCCTTAACTTCAAGCTCCAGTAGTTCCAATAAAGACAATGGGACTACTCACATGAGTACAGTTAAGTGCATGAGTCAGTGTTTGCACATCAGGGCCTTAAAATTCATTTGTTCTCACCAATACTTCTGCAATGTCTTTCTATAGGGGTTTGAACCACCCTATAAAATTCTGTAGCAGGAATATGATTCTCTGTTAAAGTCTCTCGGCTTTAAGAGTAATTTCTATAGAATCTCATTATACTTTTATGAAACCTTATAGTCATTCAGAGAGGTAGCAAATTAAATGTTTTATTGGAGCCAGTATCTGTGGAATGGTTCGTGAGTTATTTAGTGAGAAACTTAAAGGGGAGTACAATCTGTCTAGTTTATCAAAAAGAAGATCAAGAGGTGACTATATTACAGTGTATAAATACCTTCATGAGAAGAAGATACCTGATACTACAGGGCTCCTTAATCCAATGGAGAGAGGCAGAACAAGAGCCAACGGCTGGAAGTGGAAGCCAGACAAATATGAATTAGACAGAAGACACAATTTTTTAGCAGTACTGTGGGGCTGACCATAGTATGTATACACAGGCCCCGCTCCCACTCCACCCCTTCCCCCATGGCCACCCCACCTCTGCCCATCCCCTGCTACACCCCACCTCATCCTGCCCAGTTCTGCCCCCGAGCACACAGCTCCTCGTTCCTCCACCCCAGAGCCTCCTGCGAAACAACTGATTGTGGTGGGCGGGAGGCACGGGGAGGGAGGGGGAGCTGCTGATCCGTGGGGCCTGTCGGTGGGCGGGAGGAGCTGACAGGGGGGCTGCCGGTGGGTGCTCAGTCCCCATGGCTGCTCCAGCCCCAGAGCATCCACAGTGTAGGTGCCTATGATAGTATAAGAACCTATATGGGGGGAGATAGCTCAGTGGTTTGAGCAGTGGCCTGCTAAACCCAGGGTTGTGAGTTCAATCCTTGAGGGGGCCATTTAGGGATCTGGGGCAAGAATCTGTTGGATGATCTAATTGGGGATTGGTCCTGCTTTGAGCAGGGGGTTGGACTAGATGAGGTCCCTTCCAACCCTGATATTCTATGACTATAACAGAGAGCGTGACTAACCATTGGAAAAAGCTCCCAAGGGAAGTGGTGGATTCGCCATCTCTTGATGTCTTTCTGGAAGATGCTTTAGTCAAACACAAGTTATCGGGCTCAACACAGGGGCAAGTGAGAGAAGTTTAGTGGCCTGTGATAGACAGAAGGCCAGACTGGATGATTGAATGGTGCCTTAGAATCTATGAATTTACTTGGCTCAAGTCCTATCATGCATGCTTGGGGGCAGGTTTAATAGCATCAGTTCTTTTAACTCAGGTTGGCAAGTGAGACTTAGCAGCAAGAACAAAACTCAAACAAAACATAAGACATGTTTTAAAAATGCCCGCACTCAACTTTAGCTCACAAGCCATCACAAAATAAGCTTATACCACCTCAGACCAGAGTGGTATCTAGGAGCATTTTTAGACAAGATAAATTTGTACTAATTACAACCAGTGCAAATCCCAAATGTAGGCACACTGCACTGGAGAGAAATGGGGTTTGTACTGGTATCACAGACAGTATGCACAGTTATCATATTTGCTTCACCCAGCTATCTAGTGTGTGAATATAAGCACCTTTGTATGCATACAGGTACAACAGCTGTACACACAAATGTTTTTAAATCTAGGCCCTGCTCTGGCAAACACAGATGTAGTTGCTCGTGAGTATAAAGTTACTCAGGCACATAAGTGTTTGAGAGACCAGGGCCTTACAGGGGGCAGGGAGGATGCCAGTTACATGGAACGACTGTGCATCATGCTCCTTCTGGATAACTTATCCAAAACTGGTTTCAGTGATGTGGATCTATCAACAGGAGACACATTGGAAGTATGGGTGGGGGTGCAAGCTAAAAACAGTCTTTAAACACAGCATCATCACACACCTGCTTGGAGTCACCTCCCTCTGCTTGGGATTCTCAGCTGCAAACCCTCTCTTGGCATGGAGGGGGAAGGAAAGAAAGGAGAACCACTTCCCTCATACATTTTAGCGCAGAGTTTAGGGTATTCACTGGGGATGGTTCAGGTCCCCCCCTTCCACCTGAGAAGAACAAGGGTTTTTGTTTCTACCCCCTCTCAATTGAGTGTCCTAACCACTGGGCTATGGGATATTCAGATGTGGGGTTCCCTCAGGCTAGTCTGTTGAAGCTGTTCCGCTATGAATAAATAGCAACAGACTCATTAGGCCAAGCGAGAAAGCAAGAGAATGACTCTATAGGCTGGTGGTCAGAGCAGTGGTTCTCAAAGTGTGGGGCATGCCCCCTAGGGGGGCCATGGAGGAATGTTTGGGAGTGTGTGCAGCAGGACCAGGGCCAGCCCCCCAGAGGCGGGGAGGGAGTGCCCCACTCCACCCCCAGTCTAGCTCCACCCCCAGCCTCATGCCTCCTCCAACCCCGTTCAATCCCCAGTCCTGCTCTGCCTCTAGGCCCAGCTCCACCCTCACTCCCTCTCCACCCTCAGCCCTGCCCCCAGCCACAGCTCCACTCCGTCCCTGCTCCGCCCCCAGCCTGGCTCTGCCCTCATTCCCTTTTGCACCCCTAGACCAGCTCCTCCCCCAACCCCAGCTCTGCGGTCAGCCCATGCTCTGCTGCTGAGGCAGCCCGGGCTGTGCGGTAACCGGGTGTGTGTGGACAGATTCCATTACTGGTTGCGGGGGGAGGGACGACAGGAAACGTTTGAGCACCGCTGGGTTAGAGCACTCCCCTGAGAGACCCAGGGCCGGTCCCCCTGCTCCAGCGCTTTTCAAAAATGATTTATCCACAAGTGAAGCTTCAAGAGCAGAGGCTGAAGGAGCCTCCCCCACCATCAGAATGTGATTAGCGCACTCCCCTGAGAGGTGCAGACCCTGCATTCAAATCTCTTCTTCCCCTCAAGCAGAGGCAGGGTTTGAACTGGGGGTCTCCCATATCCCAGGTGAGTTCCCTGACCACTGGGCTAAAAGTTAGGAAGGAGGTTATCCACCCCCAGCCGTTTTGTGTAAACTCACCTGTGGGGCCTTATCCAGTAGGCAAGCTCTCAGCACACTTACCAGATGGTGCCCTATGGGTGAATTAGACAGAGGAACGCCTATCTTCCTCCAGTTCAGGCATCACTGTGGGGCTTAGGGGTCTGGACACCTAGCACAAAGCAGCAGTGTGCATGCTCAGAGGCAGAAACATGGGTACTTGGGGAACTTGCAGTGCAAAAATGTAGGTGCTCCATGAATTTAGGCACCTCTAGGGGGCAGCTGAGCAGGGGCCTTGTGTCTCCCAGCAGGACCCAATTCTGGGATTTGGACAACTAAAGTTGCAGTCAGGCACCTACGTCCTTTTGTGAATCTAGCCCCTAATACCAAAGGATTCCTCGTGACTGTCAGTAGTCAAGACCTCATTCCAGAAATTATAACTAGCCCTTTGTTAACCTAAATCTATTCAAAAGTCAAGTCTGAGGCTTAACATGTTACAGCCTGAAGTATTGAGACCATCTGCGAAGTTGCCAAGAACAGGTAACATTTTTGCCAGTGTGTGTCCGGAACCTCACTCTCAGAAGGAGAACTGTATTCCAGTAATCTTCAGACACTGAGTGATAGGTGGTCACAGGGAAACTGGCTGACATTTAAATCCTGCACTTTACTGCAAATGACATGTAATAACCTCAATAAAAGCTTTATCAGCCCAATGCAATCTTGAAGAATGCCATGAGAGTACAAATATCAAAGAGGGCCATACTCCACCAAGGATAGGAATCTAAATGTTGTCATAAAAGCCCAAGACAGAATGAGATTTAGCAGCAAGAAACCAATATACTGTCCCGTGCCCCTAGATAAAAGAGTCACTGCAGCACAAAATGTGCCCTTTATGTTCTTCCATTGCCTTATAAGTGCATCTGCAATGTCTGCTTTTAATGCAGCACAATGTACATTTTGGTTTTAAATCATGTATTATTATTTTACTTCCAGAGGAAAATTGACATATCTGAGTCTTTAAAGTAGGATAAACTCCAGCTTGAACAAACACCTCCCCGTTGCGGAAAGTCTCAGTCACATAGTTGATTACACTACAATGTACCCTTCCTCTATTGCTACATTTCCTTTGCTTTTACCATTAACTATGGAAGATACAGGCCTTTTTTTTCCTGAGTACTTCACTCCCCTTCTGTTCGCCGTGGGCCTCAGTCTGCCCTTATGTAATTTGTAACAATCTGGTGTGCAATGACTCACCTGGGATTTTTGTTTGCAGTCAGCAAATAGCATAAGCTCTGTGAGAAGCAGATGCTTTAGCCTAGACCTCTTCGCCTCTAGGAAAGGTGCACCGTCCCCCAACTAACAAGAGGGGTGAGTCAATAAAAAAGCCCTGGCAAAATGATTTCAAACACTGAGAAATCTAATTCAACATCAAATAAAATTCCAGAGCCGGGATTGAAATGTGAAAAGTATTTGTTAATATAAAGGCCAGATTTTCAGTTAACCTGGTAAAAGGGGACAGTAAGGAAGTGAATTTTGAGCTAATGTTTAGTGACCTTTTCATCTGTCTGTGGGTCATTTAAAGGTTGAAGGAAATCAACAATTGGACAGTGTGCGCTCTGACAGCCTGTTAGCACATGTAAAATAATTGGGGTTACCTTCTGGCATTCCTGGAGGAAGAAATTTACAAAAGATCTAACTGATCACTCCCCCAACATGCATATAGACCTAATAAAGTGGAAATGGAAATACCTTATACACCCCCTAAGTCATTAGCATTTTCATTCTCGACTGGGACATTGCATTTTTGATCTTCAATCATAAGGCTATGTCGCAATTTTCTGAACTGAACACCTAACATTCTTCCACTGGGTATTTTTGGAGGGCCTCCCAATCTTCTGTCTAACTTGTGCTTTTTTATTACTTGAAATGGTTCAGTATATATTTGGTCCAAATAGAAATCCAGTATGCATCCTCTTGCACTAGCCCTGGTCAACGAAGGGCAGCAGATCGGCACAGAATTACTATATTTCTAACTTCTGCAGCTAAGACTTTCCCACTAGATGCTGGAAATGTAAAGTAGCCTATGGAACTCCATTGCTTGCCCGCTTCAGCATGAAAGTAGTGATGGCTGGAACACACAATGCTCTATATGCATGTCCATGCTGATGGATATCCTGTAAGCTAAATGAGGGATCTGCCTGGGTTGGAGAGAGCTCATCCCTAAGCTAATATGATGCCTGACTTTTGAAGTAGCTGCAGAGTCATTCAGGAAATTGAAACTTTATCCAGTTTAATCCACTGATGCTTTCATCTTCATCTCTTGTACAGAGACTGAAGAAAATTCAGAGGCAGTGGGGAAGGCTATTGATTTCAACTTTTTGGTGCTGATTGGAAGAATGGGTCTAAAAAAAAAAGGTTTGACTTGCAGGCCCAAAGCGTATGCAGCACGCTAGGCTACAAAGCATCAGAACCACGGCAGCGTGGTTGCATTGGTGGCCGAATCTGAAATGGCGTGTGCCTCCGAGGAGGACAGCTCTGTGGCAAGCCTACACACAGCACCCTGGGCATGCCAGGGGCACAGTCAAAGGGGATCCATACAGAAGCTGCATCTGAGATTCCTCCATCACTAGTCCCAGTCAGATGTGGGCTAGCTGCACAGGTGCAAAGTCTACTGAGATTTAGAATTCTATATGCAGTCTCCCTCGGATTTGCACCCAAGTATGGTTATTTTTCCCTGCAGCTGTGCTTTCCAGCTCGGGATTGGGCCCAGGAACGCTGTAGCAGGTTGAGCACTCACCGCCGTGGCGCCTCCTGCTGGTCATCCCGGAATTAGCTCAATTCCAGCCTTGGAGTGCCCCCTGCTGGCCAGTGTCTCGCCTGCCACAGGCCCCATGTCCTTCCCAGACCCCAGAAGAATACTGCCCCCCGGAGTACCCCTACGCCCTGGGTCTCCCTTCCCAGGGGAACCCCCTCCCACTATGCCCACCTTGCCTCAGTGGCTACTACCAGTCGTCATCTAGACCCCCGCTCACTGGGGCAGACTGCAGTCTGTAATGGCCACTAATCATTGGCAAGGGGGTTGGATCAGCTGCCTCTGCCTATCCTCGGGCTACACCTGTGCAGCCCCAGTACCTCCTTAGGCCTTTAACAAGGCCTCAGACTGGGGAGTTGCCAGACTGGAGCTCCCCAACTCCTCTGGCCTTTCCCCAGCACTGCTCTGCTTCTGGTACCCTGTGCTCCCAGGCAGCTAGGCCTTTCCCACTCCAAGGCTGGAGTGAGACTGACCCATCTCCTCCCTTAGCCCTTATATCAGGGCCAGCTGTGGCCTGCTTGGGTGTGGCCACAGCTCTGGCTGTCTGTTCACGCAGCCTACCTCAGCTGCCTTTAACCTTTTCTCCCAGGAGCGGGGAACTGCCCCACTACAAACGCACACTGCAAGGGACTGGGAAGCTCCTGGCTAAGTCCCGTATGAGGTTGGGAGCTTGGATAGTGTATATATAATATGTTATGACACACGATATTAGCAGAGACTTGCAAAATCCACAAACATCAATGCCTGTGGGACCATTGTATCTGTCTTGCAAGTCACTCCAGTAATTATTGCCAAACTGTACTCTTTATAGTAATGTAGCCCATATTCCTGCTCATCAGAACAACCACACCTAGATACTACAAAGATATGTGCAAACAGGATTTGTGCAACACAGATATCTGCAGATACAGGCACACAGTCTATGAACGCATCCTTCTGTCCGTGATTCTGCATTGTGCCCAGGAAGAGAGGAGGGACTAATCACAAGCAAATGCTGCTTCAATTCTCTACTACCTTGCCCTAGCATAGGCTAAAGCTTCAGAGGAGAAACTTTCACTCCTGCTTAGGCATCAGATCCATCAGAGACCAAACTCCATTGGGGGAATATCTCCCCACACCTCTTCTCCCCTTTCCCCAACACGCCCCATACTTCCTCTTTCGCTGGGAGAGTGGAGTTCTGGTTCAGGAAGCAGCATTTCAGGTGCGATGTGTGAGTGAAACAGACCTGCCTATCACATATTTCCTGTTACCCTTAGCCCTGGTCCCCACTAAGCCCCCACTTCGGACTAAGGTACGCAAATTCAGCTACGTTAATATCGTAGCTGAATTCGAAGTACCTTAGTCCGAACTTACCGCGGGTCCAGACGCGGCAGGCAGGCTCCCCCGTCGATGCCGCGTACTCCTCTCGCCGAGCTGGAGTACCGGCGTCGACGGCGAGCGCTTCCGGGATCGATCCGGGATCGATTTATCGCGTCTAAACCAGACGCGATAAATCGATCCCAGAACATCGATTGCCTGCCGCCGGACCCTCCGGTAAGTGTAGACGTACCCTTATTTTCTGCATATACCCTGTGTTTTAGAATTCCTACCCAATGCCTCTCTCCAAGCCTGAAATCACAAACAGTGCCCTGGGTTGCACCCTCTCCAGGGTAATGGCGAAACAAAGTAAATTGCAGATAAGTGGATCAACAGCAGTAGCATAATTTGTGACCTGACCATCCCTGGTGCTCAGGATAATTAGCCCTTGGATAAGTTTGAAAGGCTGATGCTATAAAAGTCTGTTAATGGGCTGAAAGGTGAGAGGGAACTAGTGTGGAAATGGATTTGAAATTCATAGCTGTACATGAAAGAGAACTTCATTTTGTAGCTATACTGTGTGCTTTTGAGGGCTTTTTTAAAAACGTAATACTTTACACTTGGGACATGGGAAGAAAAATCTTACCATAGCAGGGCTGCTGGCCTGTTAGAACCACTTGGGTGTTATATTGCAAATGTTAGTCTTTGAACTTATCCTAAGGGTCATATCTTGCTAGCTGGTAGATTTCATGTGAGTTTTTTATGGGATGACTTTCCCATGCACCGTGCATCCCAGTGTTCCAGTGTGAAATACGATTCAATACCATATTGTTTATATTTTTCCAGAGCAGTTTTGCAGGGCCTAGTATTACAAACTGGGGGCCCAATCGTGCACTAGGATCTGCATAGGCACAAGGGTCGAATGCCAGACCGGGACCTAGTTTGTAAGCAGAAGGTTCCAAGCAATCTTGTTTACAGCCATTTTTCTGACCATGCTGACCACACTTTAAAAGACTGATTTTATAATTTACTGCATCTGAGACCCTCTCCTCCCCTACTTCGCTGCACTGGTCTCTGCTGCCTTTCCTGTTTAGACGTAATGGGGTTGAAATTTAATAGCAGCACTGCTTACAAATAGTTTCTTAATACGTCTCATTTTGCTGGAGTAGATTTCCCTATGCATGAAAGTACAGCAATCATCTTTCCTCGGGGCACTTTTCATTCTCTCAACATCCTCTTTCTGGAAGCCTCACACCACCGACTCTTCCCTTTAGTACTTTGCCATCAGGAGTATTTTGATATTGGAATCACTAGAGTCTAGATGGCCCCAAGCTTCAACCTTATTTATCACGTACAGCATTTTCCCTAGTTTGAAGTCCATAATAGCCTCTGTGTACGGAGGCTTCAAAACCAGCCACATAAGAAAGTAGTAGTGCCTCTGGAAAGAGAGAGTTCTTAGTGGTTCTCATGCAATTTCTAAATAATTAATTGGCCATGCCTAAGGTTATAGCCTTCATCCAAACCCTATTTTCTATAACTACTGTGATACTGCATTACCCTCCATATCAATGACCCTTCCTTCTTTCTATGGCATTGTATCCCTGACCCACTTCTGAGTGATTTTGTCTACATTTTTAGTAAATTCTGTATCTTGGCAGTTAAATCTCCAGGCATTCAAATCTCTTTGGCTCAATCTGGTTTCTACATCTCTAATAATATTTTTCTCCTTGCAAACATTCAACTCCAACCCAGCAGTCATGTTTTGTGTATTCTTAGCATTTTTTTCCTCATTTAGACTTGTTATTGTTTTGTACACTGAGAACAAAGTGAACCTATCTATTTATAAGTAAGGACACCTTTGAAAAAGAAAAGCAGGGATGGCTACATACATGATATACTGCAAATATTACTTCTATTGTATACAAAATGGCAGTTTTTCAATGACCTCTCATTCATTGCAACTAAAGTGATCATTGTGTAGACTCCAAATAAGTGCAAATACTAGCAGTTTTTGCAGGTCCTTTCTATTGGTGATATCAGATGCAAGAGACCTCAGGATCAGTATAACTCTACACGACCGCACTTCAGAAACACCCATATCAAGCAGAACTTCATTCCTACTGTGAGGAGATAGGTCTGTTTGTTAGCCTGGGATAGAATTTTGGGTTTGACTTTTTGATACTCTTATACTAAAATGTGTAAACAAGGGACAAAGACACGGAGATGTTGCTTCTGCCTAGTCGGCTGGATTTGTTAGTACAATGGGAACAGATAAGAGCAGTTAACGTGTTACTCAGAGCACACTTTAAGATTGTCTCAACCCCTATCTCAAGGCAAAGTCAAGCAACCAGTGGGGGGGGGACAAAGGGGCTTAGGGGGGAAGGTATAAAACACTAAAAGACCAAAGAAATGCCCATCCCTGACCGGAGCACAACCTCACTCCTTACCCCTCCCATGGGGTACAAAGAGGTGGGATGAAGACCCCAGACTCAAAACGGACCATGACCCTAAGTTGTAAGGGGTGGGACTGAGGGTCTGCATTGCAGGTATAATTGTGCCTCCTGAGGAGTGGGGGACGAGACACTGGGAAACAAGGCTCTGCGGTGTCAGAGTTATGGAACACGTTTGCTGGAAACTAACCCCAATAAACATCGCATTGTCTACACTTCAGACTTCTGCTCTTCTGCTTTCTGTCTGTGTGACAAGAACCAGGGGAGAGGGTGAAGGGAAACCCTCTAGCACCTACTGGGAGCATGAATTCAATAAGCATCCTGAGAACCCTTTGAAGAGCATTCTACAAAATTAAGTGGAAGCCCTGTTTGCACTAGGAAGTTTAGGAGGGGATATTTTCAGCTGAGGAGCTGGCAGTGATCACATGGCACTCAGGGCAGTATCGCCATGTAATGTATGAAATGTAAGACTGCATCATTTAAGACTGTATGGGAGCATTAGATTGATATTTTCAGAGTCAATAGCAGCTGGGTCCCTAATTTCCTCCAGTTCTTTTGAAAATCCAGGCCTTAATCCTCTGCACCATTTCTCCTGTTATTCATCTTCCATCACCCACTTCTGCTTTTTATGCTCCTGTTCTTATAGAGTTTGTCTACACAAGAGCTTGTGCTTCAGTTTTAAGTTAACTGACTGCCAATTAATGAGTCTTATTGTGAAAAATTGGTCTTGATGCTCCACAAAATGTTTGGACTAAGGTGAAGCAATCTTGAGGGTTTGTGGAGTGTCTGGATTAGCATTTACAGTCATTTTAGCTAACTGAAGTTAATTGGTAATCAGTGAACTCCACTTCAAAGAAGACCACAGACTCTAGTCTAGAGGTACACTTTGGGCCATGTCTACATGGGGAAACTCAGGAAAGCTAAGCTGTGAAGTCAATGTGGGTTAAACTCCCACATGGATGCTCTCATTCAGGAGTAAAGTGACTTCACTTCACTGTAACTCATCCTCCTCAAGCCGTAGTTGTACTCTTTGGGGTTGTCCACATGGTGCATTAGTCCCATTTTAACAGTACTACACTAATGTGTACTGGGTAACTTTTAGCATGCTCCAGCAGGGTCCACATGGGCCTGTGAGTGCACAACATGCCAGCACACATTAGACTTTACTCCCACCTGGTATGAACTAAGGCAGCATGTAGACAAGCCCTCAGTATCCTCTTCCCCTCCCACTGCTTTCATCCTCTTTCTTCTCTTCCTTCTTGCATTTCACAATTATCCACAGTAATGACCAAGCATGGAGTGAAGCCATAACACATCCTGGTATTCAGCTCCTGATTTCAAATGCTGGAGCAGGCCATAAATGTTAACTAATTATGAGAGTGGTTTTCAGCATACTGTAAATAATTTTAAAGTAAAATATTTGCATAGTGAATGCCAGATGATTGCTGATCTTAATCACTTGATGTCCAAGCGCAGTAGACAGCAGGAATCGCCAGACATCACAGCATTAATAAAAGTAATTTGATAGTCCTGACAAAATGAAGACCCCTGTTGCTAGTTGTGCTGGCTGTGAAATATGTAAGGGAGATTTAAAAAATGATTATCAATAAATAACTTGTAAAAGCTCATTTTTTAGATAGCTAGACATAAAAATGAATGGATAAAACATAAAAAAAATAACCTGGGTTTGCTTTTATCCAGCAGAATCTAAATATTTTAGGTCTTTTGTGTGTCATTAAGCAACATTAGTGATGGTGTCACATATTTTTCAATTAATGGCTTTAAAGAGGAGGAGTTTCTCTCTCCCCACACCCGCTCCACTTCAACACAATGTGTAACACACCATCCTATTGTGAGCTAATGTATTAAGCGGCCTGTTCTTGTCACCATATGTCACCCTCCCCTGAACTTCTTCTGGATCTAAAAATAGTTTGGCACAGAACACAGCAAGTTCCTGCCAACAACAAGTGCCTCAAGCAATTTAGTCTTTATTTCACACAGGTTGGGCTCTACAACCCCTGACGATATAGCCATGGAGCCAAACTGTGATCACAGTACAGGGGCATGAATTTCACTGCAGTACTTATATGAGAGGCACCAGGGCCGACGACGTGGAAAAACAAAACTTCCTCCCATTCCTCTGTGAATGGGTCTGAGGCTTGTTCTTCAGGGACTAGCTGCAGAGCCATTGTGAGTCTATATGCTATTTCCATCAGTGACCCCCTCCGCTGAGACCTAGACAAGGGCACCAGTTGTGAATGTACTTATGAGTAATATTACAGTGGTAATAGCAGGCACTCACCAAGATCAGGGCCCCCGTGTGCTAGGCACTGTACATGCACATGGTGAGAGACAGGTGAAGAGCTTACACTCCAAGTGCCTGGTTCAAAACCCATCAAGTCAATGGAAAGATGCCCATTGACTCCCGTAGGCTTTGGATCATCAGGCCCCCAATAGACAAGATGGACAAAGGAACATTATTCAGATGGGGAGCTAAAGCACAGAGAGATGACGTGACTTGTCCAGGATCATGCAGTGCTCTCTTTGGACCCAGCACAGTGAAGGAGATAGACACCGGAGGAGCTGATTTAAACACAGCCATCTACGGTGGTGCCTTCCTTGCTCTGGCAAAACACAGGAACAAATGGAAGTGAGGCCGTGTGCTGAGTGAAGACTGCCTAGCCATTTAAAGGGTCCCATACGCCCTCTCAACTGGGATGAGCCACTTTTCTCCCCGTTCCAGAACTGAGCCAAATTCTCCCATCCACGGACTGGTAAAATGTTAAAAAGTGGATATTTAGAGCTGGGTGAATATTGGATTATTTGGTTTCATGGCTGAAAGAAAAGAACAAAGCGAAAATATTTGTTTTGGGTCGAATGAAACAGTTTGCTGGACCTGACACTAAATGTTTCCTTTCATTTGCGGGTGATGTTTAATTTTTTTTTTTTTTAAGTTACATCTAGCTGAGTTTCTGAATGAAACATTGTTTCAAAATGAAACATTGAAACATTTCATTTTGAAACCATTGAAATGAAATTGTTTTACTTTTGGAAGTTTTTCCATTTTTTCCCCTTTGGCTAAATCTATTAGCTGAATTTGACCCCAAACTGCACCTTTCAGCATTTTTCACTGATTTTTTTTTTTTTTTTTTGGCCTGGTTCATAGAATATTAGGGATGGAGGAGACCTCAGGAGGTATCTAGTCCAACCTCCTGCTCAAAGCAGGACCAACCCCAAATAAATCATCCCAGCCAGGGCTTCGTCAAGCCAGGCCTTAAAAACCTCTAAGGAAGGAGATTCCACCACCTCCCTAGGTAACCCATTCCAGTGCTTCACCACCCTCCTAGGGAAACAGTGTTTCCTAATATCCAACCTAGACCTCCCCCACTGCAACTTGAGACCATTGCTTCTTGTTCTGTCATCTGCCACCACTGAGAACAGCCGAGCTCCATCCTCTTTGGAACCCCCCTTCAGGTAGCTGGAGGCTGCTATCAAATCCCACCTCACTCTTCTCCAGACTTAACAATCCCAGTTCCCTCAGCCTCTCCTCATAAGTCATGTGCCCCAGCCCCCTGATCATTTTCATTGCCCTCCGCTAGACTCTCTCCAATTTGTCCACATCCCTTCTGTAGTGGGGGGCCCAAAACTGGATGCAATACTCCAGATGAGGCCTCACCAGTGCTGAATAGAGGGTAATAATCACGTCCCTCGATCGGCTAGCAATGCTCCTACTAATGCAGCCCAATATACCATTAGCCTTCTTGGCAATGAGGACACACTGCTGACTCATACCCAGCTTCTCATCCACTGTAATCCCCAGGTCCTTTTCTGCAGAACTGCCGCTTAGCCAGTTGGTCCCCAGCCTGTAACAGTGCATGGGATTCTTCCGTCCTAAGTGCAGAACTCTGCACCTTGTTGAACCTCATCTGATTTCTTTTGGCCCAATCCTCCAATTTGTCTAAGTCGCTCTGGACCCTATCCCTACCCTCCAGCATATCTACCTCTCCCCCCAGCTTAGTGTCATCTGGTTCTACTGACATTCATGTCATGGGGGTGATTTTCCCTTCCAAACTTCAGTGCAGGGATGGTTTCGTTATGCTGCGTCTAAACAACGGAGATTCCCATCTCCCTTAGGACAGCAAACAGCATCAGGATGATTGGAGAGCCAATCAGATCGGACTAAAGCTAAGGTAGATTGGGTGCTGAGCCTGGAGACTGAGGCCTGGTCTACACTGGGGGGCAGGGGAATCGATCTAAGTTACGTGAATAACGTAGCTGAAGTCAACGTACTTAGATCTGCTCACCGCGGTGTCTTCACTGCAGTAAGTCAACTGCTGCCGCTCCCCCGTAGACTCTGCCTGTGCCTCTCATGGTGGTGGAGTACAGGAGTCGATGGGAGAGCGCTCGGGGGTCGATTTATCGCTGCCCGCCGATCTGGCAGGTAGTATAGACATACCCTCAGTTATTTAATTTCACTGACATGGATAGTTATTTCCAACCCTAAAATCCAGAATTTTGCTCTCACGTTGGAAGAGTCTCCTGAGACTGCCGTCAGGATCACTCAGAGTGGTCCCTCTCTCTGGAAAACAAGGCAACCCCTCTGAAATCTCTCTCTGGAGACAGCACATCATCTCCTCACAAAGGCCACTTGATGAAGAGAGCACAGGAGTTTACATCCAGCAAAAAGAATTTGTATCTGGCCAAGTGGCTGTTAAAGATTCATGTATGTAAACGAGGTTTATAAATGCTGTTCTGTCAGAGAAGCGGGGACTGGGACTGTCAGAGTGGTGGGAGTCTAAGCAAACTTGGAAAGCTGTCATCTGCTTTGCCTGGTGGAGTTCCTTTTGTTTCTGTGTCATGGTGTGCTGCTGGACAGAAATCCATACAATCTTTACATAGCACTTGTCAGGGTTCCCTCCCCACTCTGAACTCTGGGGTACAGATGTGGGGACCCGCATGAAAGACCCTGTAGTGATGCGGACTCATCCCTGCGGCGCCTCCTGCTGGTCTTCTCGGGAATTAGCTCATCCAGCCGTTGGAGCACCCTCTGCAGGCCGGTGATCCGCCTTGCCACTGGCCCCGTGTCCCTCCCAGGACCCCGGTGCCCCTTTCTCTGGGTGCTGCCCCCTGGCAGTACTCCCACAGTTCTGGTTCTCCCCCTCCCAGGGGAACCCCCACTCACTACCCCCACTTCGCCTCAGTCTTGGCTACTGCCCAGTCTCCATCTAGCCCTGTTCACTGGGGCAGACTGCAGTATCAACCACTCATCACAGGCAAAGGGGTTTGGACCTGCTGCCTCGGCCTACCCGTGGGCTGCCCCCTGCAACCCCATACCTAATAGGCCTTACCAGGCCTGCAGCCTGGGGATTTCCTAGGCCAAAGCTCCCCAGATCCCTTGGCCTTTCCCCAACCCTGCTCCACAGTACCTTTTTGTGGCCTTTAACAAGGCCTGCAGCTTTGGGGGTTTCCAGGCCGGAGCTCCCCAGCTCCTCTAGCCTTCCCCAAGCCCTGCTCTACTTTAGGTGCCCTCTCAGCTTCCAGGCAGCCAAGCCCTTCTCTCTACTCTGCTAGAGAGAGACTGCTGCCTCTGGCTGCCCTGGCCTTCTTATAAAGCCCGGTCAGTCTGTTTGGGGCATGGCCCCAGCTGCAGCCACTTCCCCCAATCAGCCGGGGTTATGCTCCCTTCCCCAGCCCCAGCCCTCTGCAGGGCTTTTCCAACCCCTTCAGGGCTGGAGTGGGTGCTCACCCCGCTACAGACCCCCTAGGCTTATATTCCACCAGCTTAGGTTAAAAACTTTCCCAAGGCACAAATTCCTTTCCTTGTCCTTGGACGCTATTGTTTCACCACCAAGTGATTTAAACAAACATTTAGGGAGGGGCCACTTGGAGCCCTATCCTCCCCCCCGAAAAAAATATTCCCCCAGCCCCCTTCACCCCCTTTCCTGGGGAGGCTTGAGAATAATCTACCAACCAATAGGTTAACAAGGTGAGCACAGACCAGACCCTTGGGTTTTTAGGACACTAAAAACCAATCAGGTTCTTAAAAGAAGAATTTATTATAAAGAAAAAAGTAAAAGAAGCACCTCTATAAAATCTGGATGGAAGGTAATTTTACAAGGTGATAAAAAAAGATTTAAAACACAGAGGATTCCCCTCTAGGCTTAACTTCAAAGTTACAAAACAGGAATAAACCTCCCTCTTACCATAGGGAAAATGCACAAGCTAAAACAAAAGATAATCTTATGCATTTCCTTGCTATAACTTACAATTTCTGTAATTTTAGATGTATCGTTTCAGTAGGAGCTGGGTTACCTGCTGGTCTCTCTCTTTGTCCCGAGAGGGAACAAAAAGAAACAGCACAAACAAAACCTTCCCCTCCCCCCAGATTTGAAAGCATCTTCTTTCCCCACTGGTCCATCTGGTCAGGTGCCAACTAGGTTAATTGAACTGCTTAACCCCTTACAGGTAAGTGATTCTGTACCTCTGGCCAGGAGGGATTTGTTGTTACTGCATACATAAAGGTTGTTACCCTTCCCTTTATATTTATGACAGCACTCTTCTTATGTTATTACAGAGCAGCTCCATATCTGTCACATTGCAACTCTTCCAGATTGGACACAGAGGGGTTATCTGTCAGGTACCCTCAGGAAGTCCACATGTATCCTCCTATGTTTGCCCAGTACTCCAAATTAATCATCCCAATCTCCTCCCTGTAGATCCCAAAGGAGGGGTACGTATGGGCAGAGTTCCTGGGCCCACATATGCTCATCACCCCAATACTTCTGACTAGTGCATCAAAAGGTCTTTTCTCTTAGCACCCCGCACATTAGCATCCCTGCCCCTTGCTGGGTCTGTATAGGAATCCACAGCAGGCAGTGTGGATGGTTTCACATTTGGAAGAGACAGTGGACACTCAGATGTCTGGGACATTCACACCTAGACCCAACAGACAGGAGGAGGAGGATTCCCCACCGCCACCTCTCTGCAGAGCAGAGGAAAGGCCCCGAGGTGCAGAAGAAAGGAGAAAGGTGTCATAGGGCTGTGTCAAGACCTGAGCTCCCAGAAACACAGGGTCTCGCCGAGGTGTAAGACAAAGGAACAGAGACAAGGAAAGGAAATGGAGATGGTTCCTACAGCAGCATGGCTCAAGGAAGCTGTGTCTATAGCTAGTACGGTCTGTGTCCCAACCTCTGCTTCTCTGTGTTAACCTAAGGTAGGGTTGCCAACTTTCCAATGTTTCAAAACCAGACACTACAGGCCCCCCTGGTGCTCCTCCTCCACCCCTGTTACTTGCTTCCCCCTTCCCTGGGACTCACCTGCCATCTGCAGAGCCAGGCTGGGAGGAGCTGAGGCAGAGCCCGCCTGCCTGCCCGCCCAATTGGGCACGGCAGGGCTGGGAAAGGCGGGGGGTCAGTGTCATGGGTTGGCCTCCATTAAGGTGCCACCTGATCTGCTGAAATACTACTGAACCCGCCTGTTCTGCCAGCCTGGGCCCCTTTTACCCTGTCTTGCTGAGCTAGGCTCTTAATCCTCCTCTAGCACACACCCAGCTGCAGAAAGACACAGACTCTGAGATCAGCTCTGGGAAGACTCAGCTTAAGGGACGTGCCCCAGCACTCAGGTGCCCACCTCCCCTGGGAGTGCAGACCCAAACATATATTACCTTGGGCTTATAGAAAAATCTGCCCAGCACAAGCTCATAAAAATTCACTCTCTCCTCCAATGTGAAGAGAGAGATGCACAACTTCTCCCCGCCCCCTGCCCCGAGTTAGAAATTGCACAAACTGGGTTTAATAAAAAACTAAACAAAAGTTATTAACTATAAAAGGCATATTTTAAGTGATTATAAGAGATAGCAAACAGAACAAAGCAGATTACTAAGCAAATAAAACAAAACACGCAAACTAAGCTTGATTCACTAAAGAAAGGGGTTATAGAATGTAATTTCTCACCCTAAATGTTGAATTAGGTTGGATGCAGAGTTTCTGTGGCTCAGAGTTCCAGATATTTCTTCTTGCAGACTGGACACCTGTCTCAGTCTGGACGCACCCCTGCCTTTTCCTTCAGGTTAGTTCCTTTGTCCCTTCAAGTTCTTTCAGCAGTCCTTCTTCTTGTGTAAGCAATGGAGGAGAGTCCACATCAACCCCCTCCCCAGCCTTAAAAGGATTTACCTAAGGCGAGAATCCGTTGTTTGATCCCCATCCCCCTACAGTGGGAAAGTACCAGCAGTGTCCAAGGGGTATGTTGCATCAGGTCACATTATCACCTGACCTTGTAGTGTCACAGCTACATTCCAGGACACCTCTCAGGAAGGAGAGAGATTAGTATCTTCAGAGTTCTATTGTTCTTCTTAAATGGGTCATTCAGGAGGATTTCCTACTGCATGGTGGGCGTTTCCCCCAAGTACGCACACAGTTGTAATTGTTCCATAGTCAATATTCCTAACTTTAGATACAGAAATTATACAGGCATACAAACTGGATAATCACATTCAGTAAATCATAACCTTTCCAATGATATCTTACATGAGCCGTCTTGCATAAAGTATATCTTAGTTATACCAGGCCATATCATATCATGACCATATTTATATGAAGAATATGGGGTGTAATGTCACAGTCAGTCCCCAGAGTGAGGGGCCAGAGAGAGCCAGGGCCCTGGGAGGCAGAGAAGGCAGGACATGGCATCACGGGTGGCCACCGGCCCCGCTCCTCAAATGCTGCGCGCTGTCAGGATCCCTCCTCCTCTAGCAGCAGCTGCTCTTCCTGGTTCCTACCCTCCCAGCAGCGGAGGCCGATTGCCGTTACTTTGGTAACTGGACTGTTGGTGTCCAGTCAGCAGTATTGACCAAACACTGCATAGATCCCCTTTTGACAAGACTTTCCAGTCAAAAACAGGACACCTGACAACCCTGCCCTCAGGACATTCAGATGCTGCATTCCAGGTGATTATTAAATTGCTACCTTGTTTTGAAAAGGCTGCCTGGTGCCATTGCAGATGTATTGAGAGTATGGCACCCTAAAAAGGGGTACAGCACGAGCCTCCTGCAGGAGTCTGGACTCACTGCAGGGAGCCATGGCGGCAGATAGGGATTCTATGGCACCCGAAGGCCCAGTTTTGGAATCATGGAGGCCACTGGCCTGCCCCTGTGGAACTGTGCAGATCCTTGGGTTCTGATCCAGTAAGGGGGCCAGTCCAAAGGACTGGTTACACACTGGGGCATGGAGAAGATCATGTGAATCAGTGACAAGGGCAGACACCATATACCTGGGTCTTCAGGAGTGATAGGTTCTAAGTTATTACCCCATTATAGGGGCCAGGAGGACGTCAGAGTGTTTTTAAATGTTTTTGAGATGAGTTGTGAATTTAACTGGGTAGCCACCAAGCCCAATGTCTGTCCCATTTACTGATGGGGGAGGGACCGGTCACGTGTTCCCAATTTCATGTTCATGCTGACGTTCCTTTTCACTCTCTCCTCTCCTCTGGTGTAGCTTGTCTCTTTCTGGAAGGAAACTTCAGCTTTTCCTCCTCAGTCTACAGCCTCTTCAGTGCCAGCTGCTGCTAAAGTGGTGAACTCATCTGGATGGAGCCCAGTTGCTTCTTCTGTCATCATCTTTTCTGCTCCTCTCCAGGAGATCTCCTGGTCCCTTCTGGCCTCTGTCTCCCTCAAACTCTGCTATCCCCACTGGTGATCTGGATGTTCCTCTAGAGTCCCCTCCTGCTGCTGGAAAATGACTTTTTTCTGGTCCTCAGAGTACAGCAGGTCAACCAGCTGTGCCTGCGTCAGCTCTTGAGGGCTTGGCTGCCTCTGTCTGCATATCTCCGCAAGCTGACTTTTCTTGAGTTGTTCATAAGCCTTTTCCAAAAAGACTATGAAACCCTTTTTCTCTTTGCTGTTTCCTACTACAACACTTGCTTTCTCAGCTGTTGGCACTTATTCGAAATTCACCACTGTCACCATTCCACCAGGCTAACCGGGTCACATGTGGCATTTGTACACTTATTACATATCAGTATTCTTAGGATATTACAGATGCTTCACGTCTGTCACAGGAGTGATATCTACTCTGGCTTTCACCAAATCCAAGCCCCAACCAGCTCTAGAAGATACCCACCCCTTCCTCCTCATCTAGCATTTCCCTCTTCGCTGCCTTTATCTTCACCAATCCCCAAGCCCAGAAGCCCACAGAGCCCTGGTTTCTTTACAGAATTGTTCCAGAATTTCATATTCTGTATGTCTGCGTCTATGCAAATAGTTGGTTACATGACGCTGAGGAACTGCAGGACTAGATCCTGGGTTTCGCAATTCTAATAAAGCTTCTTTGCTGGGGGCAAATGGCTTCCTCTATGCAGTTCTTCACATCCGCCTTTAACATCTCTGTGGGGCGAGAGATGATGTGAGTAAGCAAAGGGATCTGAAACTTGCAAAGCACTAACAGAAGGGAGGGGAGTGGAGAGAAAAGTAGCGACCAACACTTTACATTGAATTGACACTTTTCCCTGCACTGGTCAGTCTATCCAAGGTCCTGCTGAATCAAGTTATTTTAACATGAGAAAGCAACTAAGCAACACAGAGGAAATCTCAAGCATGCATGAAGTCTGGGAGTTAACAAAAAGCAAAACAAAAAATGCTGGAGTATGCAATTTGGTTTGAAAACAGAGAAGCTGCTTCTTTGAATCAGGTGACATAGGAGGTTTAATAAAAGAGAATTAGGGGGCTATGTTGTCTTGTAATTAGTTTTAACCCCTGTCATTGTTATTAATTATTATTATTACAGAATTTCTCATCCGCATACCTCTTGAAATGTAGCTTTGATAGTTTTAAAGCAAATCTGCTGACATAAAAACTAGGAACATTAAAGATATATTAAAACTCTTCTAAATGTTCAACTTGAATAGAGTCTAGATTAGTATATTACACTTTCATAGTAGAGAAAATGTGTGAGCATTAAATTGCTTCCCTTGACTGGTCTATTATCAGGCATAAAAGAACATTAGTACTTCAAGTCTATAACACTAAATACAGGTTTTGCATCTAGAGAACTTCAAATCAAGGTGCATTCAGTACAAAGCTTGATCAAAATAATATAATAAAGTGTGTCTGTGATAAGTTTGGCAGATCTGTATTTCTTTGGTTTATATTAAGAGTGTCCCAGATATGTGCTTGGATCCATGAGGACTCTGAATAAGATGTGCTAGTTATTTTGTCAGATACTAGTTCTGTGCATGATGCACTGAAACAGGGAAGCCACCTACCCTTAGGAAGCTGAGAGCACTGAGGCTTTAAACCAAGAAGAAATAAAAATGTTCCATTTGGAGCTTCCCTTCCACTCCTCCCCCTCACAAATGAATAATCATTAACAAAATAACATTTAACAACAAATTACGGATGCAAAGGAGGTGCTGGTTTCACTGCTTGTCCAGATCTAGTCAACTCCTGGCCTTCGGGAGAGTTCTGAGCAGCTGATTGGCCTGGGTTAACAAGTAGTTTCCTGGTCAATAGATTTAGGATCCTTTTCAGCAGGGTTATCTCCTTTATCACTGTTGTTACAAGAGTCATGATGCAACTCAGTTGAGTTTGAAACAGGCTGAAGATGCCACCTGTTCCTTCTAGACCAGTGGTGGGCAACCGGAGGCCCGTGGGCCATACGCGACCCATCAGGGTAATCCACTGATGGGTCGCGAGACAGTTTGTTTACATTGACCGTCCGCAGCTCCCAGTGGGTGCAGTTCGCTGTCCTGCCCAATGGACACTGCTTGCAAACCCTGGTTTAGGTGGCGTGCGGGGGAAGGGCTGGGGACAGGGATTCTGGGCAATGCTGTGACCCCAGGGCTGTCTCTATTATATGAGGGATCCCTCCAGGCCCTGAGCAGCTCCAGGACTGGGAGGGTGAACAGGTGGATTTCAGCCTTCTTCATCCCCTCTCTCCCTGGGCTCTGAGTTGTGTTCTGCATGGCTAAGACTCTCACCCATCCTGGAGAAACTGTGTTCTCTCATTCATTTACAAACACATTGAAAATGGGATTAGATGCTAAGATGAGCCACCAAAAGCAAAGTTGTTGGCATTGCCCTTTGTGCCCACCAGAGCCAGCTGGCCTCAGTGCGCAGCATGCCAGTAGGTTTGTTTAACGCAGCGTTTCTTCCCCATTGATTTTTAAAACATACTCAGCTTGTGGGATAGGGGCAGCGTGCTGGAAATCATGACTGAAATGAATAATCCAGCCCCTTCCCCACCCTGCCTGACAGAACACAGACAGGGTTGTGTTATCCCGCTGTTCTGCTGGGATAGTGTCCAACAAGCACAGGAGTTCAGCAAAGCTAGTGCAATGGTTTGGAGGTTTGCATGACTTCCCCCGTCCCCTTCTCAACTAGCTTGTCCACAGACAGCCAAATGCTGCAGCCTTGGAGGGAGAGAAAGAATGAGACCTTCCGTACCCTCCTCCACAAAAACCCAGCTCGGGAATTTTCCATGAAGAATCATGGCCCAAAATTCTCAAGTGGTGTAAGTCTATTGGTTTCAGTGGAATTACATCAGTAAAGAGTCAGGGCTTTTTTTCCCTTTAAGTTTCATTGAGCTTTCTAGCTTGTCTTGGAAGCAGGGCTGCTTGTTTCTGAGCCTGAGACCAAATTAAACAGCTGCCTGGAAAACCAGGAAGCATGAGACTACGTGACAGAGAGGTTTTGGAGGCTTGTTCTTAATTCCTTCAGCACTAGTGACAACTACAATAATGTGTATTTGACAAATGCCTACGAGTTCCAATCAGGGTTCATAAAATGAGCGTGCAGTCCCTGTCTGAAAGAGCTTACAGTTATAGCAAATACTGCCTGCCGTGAATTTCAATGCAAACCAGTTGCTTTGCCATACCACTAACGCTGCTGAAACAGGCACCGTGCAGGAGAGATTCTGTGTGATCATGAATAGATTTGGATAATGACCATGAAAGAGGAAGAGCTCTGGTAAGAATCGATGCCAGTTTGAAAGTGTTCGAATTAAATATTGATATTTTTAAGTCTGCATTAACACTAATGGCAAAACTATAAATCATGGACAAGCTTAATAAAATGTATCCTGTCTTGTGACTGCTTAACAGAGGCCTTTGATTGATTTTTGGCACCAACCAGGTAATTCTGAGATCAATAGGACACCAAATGCACCTGTTTTCTTGTTAATAGCTCAGAAACACTCACCACACGTAAAGACGTGATGCTTCCCACTAAAGCGCCCCTGTGTTAGGTGTAAAGAATAATTCTCTTTTAGCTATGAAATTGTGCTTTATCACATACGAGGTGTTTGAAATAAATGCAAACACCTTAAACTGCTTATTTTTAAGCCTAAATCAAAGACCTGTTAAACCTCTTCAACTGAATCTTGTGAATAATCAAATCAGTATACAAATGTAAACAGAACATTGCCAAGCTTGAAACCATGAACACACAACAGTAATAATCCATAGTGCACTCTGCAATTACAGCTGCAGGTTGACACAAAACAAGCTGTTCCTGCAACGTAAAATTGCTCTGAAATTGGCCTGCTGACAATTACAACAAGGGCCAAGTTTTATTTGTAAAGCATGTAAGTGTGGGAAATAGCTCCTTCAAGGAATTTGCACCTGACCTTAGGGAGAAAAAAACAAACAAAAACAAAAATGACGGCAAGTTCTTAAAACTACCTGTGAATATTCTGACAAAAGCATGACCAGGTTACGTATCTGGGGCTGAACAATGTGACCCATATGTTGGGATCCCTTCCGAGACCTTTTCCACATGGCTTATCTGAACACTTCATCCCGACCTGGGAGAATGCTTCATCCAGTTTTCTGGATCCCAAAAACCTCAGTTCAACTCCAGCTCGTCACTCAGGTTACTTTATTAGGCATGTACCAGCTCTAGGCCCATGGTGGCCAGGCCCAGACAAAGGGGAGTTAGGCACCAGGTGACACCACAATTCCAAATCATCACACTACACGGTTTATGTACATTTTTCTAGCTACTAACATCTGTACTTCTTGAATCTAACTGGTTTGGACATCGTATGGATCACATAAGGACCAATTGCTTTGCAGATCATATAAGGACCAATTGTTTATGTCCGCACCTTATCTGCATTTCAAGATTATCAGTTCAGGGTGTTCCCACTCATCTCAACTAGCCCAAAAACACCATCTTCACACCCTTGTTTACAGTTTAACCTTGCACTCAAATCAAGATATATACATGTTTCCTCATGCCCACCAAGATCTATGCCTACACCCTGTAGCTCCTGTTTAACATTGAGGGGTGATGTCCCCCCAAGACTATAAGGTCCAACATGAAATGAATTATCCTAATCATGGGGACTGGCTGCTCAGTCAAAATGAAGCACGTCACACTTGAGCCCTTTGGGAGCTAGACCTTTGCACTAAAGATGACGGTAGCTGCCATGTTCTCCATTTTATGATAGAAGTGGCAGATTTACCATCTCTTCATGTCTTCAGATTGAGCTTGGATGCCTTTGTGGAACAGGTGCTTTAGCCAAACCCAGGTTGTTGAGTTCGATGCAGGGATAACCAGAGGCCAGACTCGATGATCTGATCATCTTTTCTGGCCTTAAAATCTATTAATTCAGGAGACGGTGCCAATGCAGTGCACCGTTGGCTAGCCTTTGGGCATGCCCTTCTACAATTATTTGAAATACACTCCTCCAGAGGGAGCAAAACATTACAAATATGGATTATTCACTGTTACACCTGACATAAAACCTCTTCCATTTGCCACTTTAAGCAGACTAAACTCGTCCATAGTGACTAGAATTATGGTCTTGCAGGCAATATTCAAGAACCAAAGTCTTAGTGGGTTAAGGGAACCATTTACATTAGAAACAGATAGATTTTGATGCAACATCACTAGAAGAACTGAAACCAAAACAGAATGGTACAACACAGAGAATTATAAATAGAGCAATGGTACCAGAGGACAGTTGTTATGCCAGGAAGTTAACTTATAGAGATTTGGGAATTGAGAATGGCATAGGATTTAGTAAGGGGAAAACCAGTAGCAATGTAAAGTAAGAGGTTTTGAGGATAATGGATAGCAACGTGTTGGCAAGAGGAGTTTCATGGACAGCTCAGTAAGTTCAGCAACAGAATACGGAGGTGAGCCATGTCCGCAGATCCCAGTCATTATTTTGAAAGAGTGGGAACATGGACAACTTTCCAGCTAAGGCAAATACTTCATTGCAGCAAAGCTAGTTCTCATCCTTTGCTGTATGCCACCTTGTGCCCTCGTTTTTGCCAGATTTATGTAACCCATCTGTTCTGCTAAACTGCTTCTAGTTTGTAAAGCCAAAGTAATTGCTTTTTTCATGCGTATTTATGATAATTTTACTGTTCGTAGCCAAATATCCTGATTCCTGCAGAACCAATTGTTACTCATCAGAACCTCCAAGTTTTGTGAAATGGCCGGCAGATGGGTAAAGCATCAACTTACGTGCAAAAAATAGCACATGGAAAGGGGGAAATGAACTCACAGTCTCTGTGCATTATCACTGGGAAAACCCAACAAATCCCTGGTGAGAGGAGTATCATCATATAAAACAATAGCTAATACAAATTCGATTGAAATTGTTGAATACAGCACTGAGTGCTGCCAATCCCATGGCCTCCCAGACTGGAGGAAGAAGAGGACAGGCTTGAGATGAATAGAGTAGTAGAGTACATTACAGATGCAATACAGTGGTGCCCCTATGGTGCCTGTTATTTTTAATAAAATGGTCATGTCTGTATCTGTATAATGACACTCAGGGCAAGTCTACACTAAAATGTTGCATTGACTCAGCTTAACTGAAGACGCTCTCTGCTGACAGGAGAGAGCTTTCCCATTGGCATAGTTAATCCACCTCCACAAGAGGTGGTTGTCAGTGGGAGGGCTTCATGGCACTGTCTACACCGGTGCATAGGCCGGTATAACGGCATCACCCAGAGGTGTGGATTTTTCACACCCCTGAGCAACGTAGTTATACTGAAGTAATTCTCTAGCATAGCCCTGCCCTTAGTGAAGCAGAAGTGGGGAACTGATTCTCACCAGCATGGGATACATCATCTCCAAGTTAACTGGTGCAACATTTTCTTCAGTGGCCTCTGGCAAGTTCTGCTCCACCCCAACACTGCTAAGCTGACAACTTCTATAGTGCCATTGAGAAGCTATTGCTTTCCTTGTCTCCCATTCAGCATCACAAGTACCATTCTGCAAGGCCTGGAGGGAGTGCGCATTTATACAGGTGACATTTCCATTTATGGGAAGACAAAGGAAGACAATAATGTGAGGTTCAAACGAGGTATGAAGGCACTTAAGGCTGCTGAAATTAAATAGAGAAAAATGTATGTTATGACAAACCCAACTGCAGTTCTTAGGGCGTGTTACTGATAAAGAGGGGGAAGGACAAGTCCAGAAAAAGTGAGACCAAATGCTGAAGTGCTGCCCCCTAAAATGAAAACAGACCTGATGTATCTCCTTGGAATGATGAATGTTTTGGAACAAATTTGCACCTATTTTGTCCTCAACCCCCCAAGCTCCTTATGCACACTACTTAGAAGAAACTCTGTTGATCTGGGATAAAGCAGAGGACTGCACATTTGAGGAACCAAAGAGTCCATTAACCACATTGGAAGTAATGGTGTTTGATGAGATTTCCAACTCCACAGGCAGTTCAGCAAGGGGGTGCTACTCCAGTTACACGGGGATCATCTGAGGCATATCACTCCAGACAGCTTTCAGATGCTGAGACCTGGTGACTCAGATGGAGAGATTTAGTGAGAGTTTGTTCACACAAGAAATTCCTATGAATATTTTCAGTATTTTGGTAAATTCAAACTGGTAACAGACCCCTTGGCACCACTGATAAACAGTAAATGCCTACACAAGGTGGCCATTAGGTGCCAGAGACTGTTCATAATTTGACACGGTCAAACCCAACTGCAGAATATGTGCCACAGAAGTGCTTAATGACCCCCTCAATTCTGCTGAGGCTCAGGTTGACATAGTAGAACATGGGATGCCATCTTGAGAGGCTTGCCAATCTCACTACAAAAATTAGAACTGATTGAAATAGCCACCACTACAAAACATATCCAAGTTTATGAGGACTGGTTGGTTTAGTATTTTTTTGATAATCCCATACTGAACCAGTGCCTTCTATGCAATAAGAGGTCTGATTACCTATTGCAGTCCTTTAGTCCTTGATGGACGTGTTCCAGAACAGTTCAGTTTCTTTCTCTGCAACATGCATTTGAAAACATCAATAGTTATGTATGGCATGGCTAATCCAATAAAATGCTTTCAAAGCATTTTATAATCTACATCTGTTAAAAAGTATTTCCCATGAATGTTCGTATAGCTGTAACTGAAATTGTTTTCCTATTGATAAATACTTAAGCATTTTTAAACCTGTGAATGCAGAGAAATGATAAATAATGTGCCTAAAATGAGGGTTTCTGCAGCGCTACAGAACACATTTTACAATGAACAAAGACGAAATCAAGATGGAAATTGTATAGGAATTTGAGCATCACAGGGAACATATTCATAGATTTTAAACATCACAGACAAATTAGAGAGCTTTTTACAAAGCAGGAGCTGGTTTAAGAGTTACAGGAAAAGTGACTTATGGCTGTCATTTAATTAAAAGCCTGTCTCCACAGTCACAATGATTTATAGCTGCAGACCTGACACATAAATTGGGAAAGACAAATAGCCTCGTTTTTCCTGCTTGCGCTGCTAACTAGCCCTGAGTTGGTTGCACACCAGAATATGGGAATGGCCATTTAAATATTGGCTTCATTTTCCAGAGCATGAAAAATTAAGAGTTTGCCATATTAAGAAATAATCTTTCTGATCAGCCCTATTTTAGCCATGGTTACTTATTGTGCGCACAGTGATGGTCCAGACCCTCAGCTGGTGTACATCAGGGAAGCTCTATTGAACTGAAGGGAGCCTAGGAGATTTGCAGCAGCTGCAGACTGGCCTTAAGCGTTGATTGGGTTCAGAACAGCTCTCCTCATTTCTGCATAGTGTGAGGGGCTCTTCCCATTCCTGAGAGTAAGAATGGCTGGCTGTGTTATTAGTATTTGTGTCTTAGGGCTAGTCTACACTTACCGGGTAGTTCGACGGCTGCGGATCGAAGTTCCGAGTTCGATTTATCGCGTCTGGTGTGGACGCGATAAATCGAACCAGGAAGTGATCCCCGTCGACTGCGGTACTCCAGCTCAGCGAGAGGAGTACCGCGAAGTCGACGGGGGAGCCTGCCTGCCGCGTGTGGACCGCGTCTGAACCGCGGTAAGTTCGAAATAAGGTATGTCGAATTCAGCTACGTTATTCACGTAGCTGAATTTGCGTACCTTACTTCGACTTGGGGGGTAAGTGTAGACCAAGCCTTAGTGTCCAGAGGCTCCAACCAAGATTTGTTGTCTCATGTGCTCAGCACTGTACATACACATACTAAGAGGCCACACCCACAGATCCTGCACTCTAAACAGCCAGGACAGATAAATATTATTATTATTTCCTTTTTTTTTCCAAACGGGGGTACTGAAGCAGATATTAACCACTGTGCTCAGGGTCACATGAGAAGTCTGTGGCAGTGACAAGTCTGTGGCAGTAAACCCTTCCACAGTGCCTTAAACACAAGGCTATCCTTCCTCCCATCTTTGTTTCTCTCTTTTAAAGCATTTTATATCTATACGCCACCACATACGCCCGGAACAGTAATATTATTGGCGTCTTGCTTGGAATCTAACATGTGCTCCCTTGACCCAGCTTCTGTTCCCAAAGCATCAGTCCTGTGCAGGGGAGTGTGAGGTGAGCAATGGTGCTGGCCACTGACCTACCTACAAAACACACACACAGGAGAAGCAAAGTCCACCTGCAGAGGGTCCTGGCCTGCATCTAAGGAGAATAATTCGCCCATAGCTCTTTCGAAAGTCCCCCAAAGTACATATCTGAATCCTTCCCATACCGTCAAATATCACGTAGGGCATGAACAAGACTCTGTGATCCCTGTCTATCCTGGGCTGCTCTGTGCAGCTCGCAGTGTGGTTAAGTCCCTATGTTTTCCTTTTAAGTACTGCTACTTCGGCATGCTGTTTGTTGGAATGGCTACCTTGGTGTGTTCCTACAACTTATTTTTTTTGAGAGCGAACAGATAGATTATTGGCCTATCATTGAACGTCCAACCTGGAGACCCAGTAATGCTGGAACAGGTTTTATAGTGGGGGTGCTGGAGGTGGAAACCAGGCATTTGAGTTGTTATTACTACTTCAAGCCAGGGGTGCGGCAGCACCCCGAGTTCCAGCACCTATGGGTCTTCACTTAGCAATTATTCATGGTCTTCACATCACTTCAGCTGGTGTGTCAATGGGAACATTTTGCAAGTATGTTTTTGTTTGTTTGACTATTTAGACAGCAAGCATGTCAGGGTAGGGGCTGTGCCTATACAGCTGCTCATTCATCATCAATGCAACAGCAAGGTGAGCCACCACACCACCGCCATGTTCCAAAACAATCCGATCATGCCACGTGGGTTTGGTGCAACTCTTGCATGCTAGGAGTTCTGACTGGCTAATGCAGGGGATTAGTAGTTACATCAGATGAAACATTCCAATTGAGCAGGGATATTTTCCACCAGTCATATTTCAGCCACTCGCTGCCTCTTGCTGTAGAGTCTAGGAGATACTAGTGCTTATGCCACAAGATCAACCTTTGATGTCATGTATTAATGTATATTAACAGAGTGACCCATTAAGGAATAGTGCCATTGATACAGCTGCAGTAAGAGGAGTGCCTAAATCCCACAAAGAACAGCTGTACTCAAAGGCCTTTATAAGGTTATCGGAGATTTAAAAAAAACCACTAACATATTGTGGATTAAACTTAAGGCTAGCAAGAATCACACAAGCCACTAAACAGATAAGGACACAGCCCTAGTGCAACCGCACTTGAAATATCATGTGCAATTCTAGGGCCAGATCCTTAGATGGGGTAAGTGGGTGCAGAGCCATTGACTTCATGAGCCCATTTATGCCAGCCAAGGATTCAGCTCCTGGTCTCCACAGTTTAGAAAGAACAAAATAATAAATAAAATAACAGCAATGAAAAGAAGAAGAAGTGGAGCGGAACGTGAAGGAGTTACTTGTATATTGTCAGCAAAATGAGGGGCACAGGAAAGATGTGATCAGGGTTCCAAAATATCTTCAAGACAGTATAAATCAAGGAAGGACATTCATACTCTTATAAGATGGTAGGATAATGAAAAAGGACATGATGTTATGGAAGGACTAGGCTAGCAATTGTGAAAATTTACACAGTGTGTGACAAAGTTCCTCCTCTACCTTGGTGGGTCCTGCGCTTATTGGCGGATTTGCTCGCCTCAGAGATGTTCCCCTCTCGTGGAACCCACAGTCCGGGTCAACTCCTCCTGTGTCTGATCAGGAGTTGGGAGGTTTGGGGGGAACCCGGGCCCGCCCTCTACTCTGGGTTCCAGCCCAGGGCCCTGTGGATTGCAGCTGTCTATAGTGCCTCCTGTAACAGCTGCATGACAGCTACAACTCCCTGGGCTACTTCCCCATGGCCTCCTCCAAACACCTTCTTTAGCCTCACCACAGGACTTTCCTCCTGGTGTCTGATAATGCTTGTGCTCCTCAGTCATCCAGCAGCACACCCTCACCCTCTCACTCTCAGCTCCTTGCACCTCTTGCTCCCAGCACCTCACACTCGCACCACAAACTGAAGTGAGCTCCTTTTTAAAACCCAGGTGCCCTGATTAGCCTGCCTTAATTGATTCTAGCAGCTTCTTGATTGGTTGCAGGTGTTCTAATCAGCCTGTCTGCCTTAATTGTTTTCAGAAAGTTCCTGATTGTTCTGGAACCTTCTCTGTTACCTTACCCAGGGAAAAGGGACCTACTTAACCTGGGGCTAATATATCTGCCTTCTATCACTCTTCTGTAGCCATCTGGCCTGACCCTGTCACAAGTGAGAAAAGCCAGCAGGGAAGTAGACTGCTGGGAGAGGTAGTATCACCACCACTACTGATATTCAGATACAGATTAGACTAGATATGACTATTAGGAGTAGAAGAACCCGTTTTAGAAAGTGAAAGGATCCCTGTGGTTCTTTGCATGCAAATGCACCTTCACAGAGAAGTGAACACAAACCTCCGAGGTTCTAAACAAAGAGTTACTCCCCGGAAATTGAAATATATTGGGGCAAATCTTCAGAAGTTGTGATGTTAGAGCACTGAGGATCTGCCTCATTGTCTCTGCAGATCCACTTGAGTGCCTGCCTCAATAACAAGCCCCAGAACCCTTCAGAAAACAGCGTTTGTTGGGGGCCCATGCATGCCCTCTTGGCTATCTGAATGTTTGCTGTAAGGCCATTATAAGGCATTCCAAATCCAATTGCCCTCTGCTCCCTGCAAAGACCTGGAAGAGCACTGAGCAAAGGTGGGTGGGTGTGGATCTGCAGAGGTGAGGCCTGTATTCAGAAAAGAACTTCAGTTGTAGGTGAATAACTTTCCTTTCTTCTTCTGCTTCTGCAGATCCTCAAACTTGGGAGGTTGGTTAGTAGCAGTTGCAAGGTCCTACTAGGCAGTATTGATAAGAGAGTCAGCACTATGTTTGGGGGCCCCATAAACCAAGAAGAACCTGAACGTTCAGGTCAGCAGAGAAGCAGAACCAGGCTGAGTCCTTCTCTCGTGGTGACTTGATGAAAGTGCTGACATAACTTGCATGGCGTGGATTTCTGATGTAGCTGAGAAGACCAGAGACCTTTGTTTAGGGAGATTGCTAAGATCATTGGAATCCTTGTTGTGGCTTTCGATGCCAGTGGTCATTGGTCAGTTCCCATTGCCAAACCATACGTGAGCAGAGGCCTTTGGCAGTATCTACAAGTCCTTCATTGATGAAAAGAACAATCTTTTCCTTTTCTTTGACTTTCAGTATCGCAAACAGCTTGTGACTCCTTCTTGATACTGAAGTAGCATGTCATGAGTCATCCACGCCTGGACTTTCTGGCAAGCATGGGAGTGGACACTACAGGGGATCCCTTCAAAGGGGCTCAGGGACTGGTGTGCACCCATTGTTAACCTGCAAAGCAAAGTAAGGGCTAGTTTTGCCCAGAGGAGAGGGTTTGGGTGGCTGACAGGTTGGTCGAGTCAGGAAGCTGACTCCCAGCTAAGCACAAGCAAGGCTCCCACACACTGGAAGCAAGGGGGAAACATGATGACTCAGAGTCCTGGGTACCCCGAGAATCATCGCAGTGGTATTAGGAGGTTTTGGGGCACAGAGAAGGACGCCTGATTATGACCCAACATACAGCAACCATCAGGGCGGCCACTCATCCAATTGCACATTAGCGAAGGGAAACCATTCAAGGGCTTAATAAAAGCTGTCAGGAAAAAAAAATCAACTATTTATTGTGAAACCAAGATTTCTTTTTGATTTTTGGCAACTGAGAACCAAAATAATTTTTTTTAAAAAGACCCAGAACTGAAAATCCACAAACATTTTCAATTAGTTGAAAACCATCCCCAGTTAACAAAATAAGCAGAAAGTATGATTAGCGTCAATAAGCACTGTTGTTTCCTTGCTTGGCAGTTGCCACACATCCAGTGTATGGGTCATGACAGAGCCCTGTGGATTTTTACATCCTTGGACTTGTCCCTCTGAGAAGCTTCCTGGACTGTTGGGAGCTATCTGTTTGAGGAGACTTTGTTATCAGATTTTGTCATCTCCCAGGCGTTCTCTGTCCAGGATATTACTGGCGAGAAATGTGGTCTATTGACAACTACAGTTAATTGTGATCGATCACTTTAAATTCTCAGGGTTTTTCCTTGTGCGGCTTGCAGGCTAGGAGGGAAGCGTGCAAGTCAGAGTCAGTTCTGCACACAGCCAAACGAGAGGTAGGGTGATCTATGCCTCCCTTTTGTTAGGATGTCGCCCGTTTTCTCTGTGTGTTTGGGGTTCTTGTGTGTTCTCATTCCGGATTCTAAGAAATAAAATTGTGTTATATTTCAGCCTTGCAGCAAGAGTAATTTATGGGTTTGGCTACTGTCTCTGTGTCTGTGCTGTGAATATAAGAAAAATCATGAGTTTTAAGAAGGTTCTCATTCTTGCATTGAGAAGGTGTTGATTGGAAATATTTGTTTTTGTTGGACTCTCATGAAAATGGTATCAAAGGAAGTTTCCTCAGGTGACTTCCCATGCATAAAAGATCCCCATGTCTCCTGAAAAAAAATCTTTTTAGAACTTAAAAATGCCAAGCCGAACAATGCTCTCAGTGAAGTACAAGAAAAATGAAAGCAGCAGGACTGCCAACATACGACATAACTTTCCCATTCTTGTTTATTTCATGCTAAGGATATACACTGACTTTGTCAGATCACTGCAACAAGCTGTGCAGTGCGAGAAAGTTATCCTTTCACAGAAAGAACAAACTTTGCTTTGCAATAATTCCAACTCACACGTAGCTAGAAGACCAAGTCCAGGAATCCTACACAAAACACAGATAGATAGATAGATAGATAGATAATTTATTTAGGCCTCAGTCTTCCAACCAGATACACACAGTCCTTACATCCATGCAGCTTTTTACTGAATTCAATGGACTCCCATGCAGCACACCCACACGGATCCAATTGCAGGACTAATATTTTCATTTTCTTTTCTCCTGACACTTTGGACACTGATTCAGAAAGGTGCTTCAGTTATAGACATGCCTAAATTTAACTACGTGAGTGGTCCCATTGACGTCACATGCTTAAAGTTAAGCACATCCTAAATTCTTCAAGGAACTGGGGCCTACAAACCAGCAGTTTATGGCCTCAGTGAAAGCAAGCATTACCCTGAGCTCATTCAGAATAAAAGACACTGATATTTCAATCAGGTACAAGTCAAAGAGAAAACAATTGCAAATAGGTTCCTAACATTCTTTGCAGAGAGGGATATTTAAGTGAATTAAAGATTTTTTTAAGACAGTACAAACTGTTCTTAAGAGCAATTCTGAGAATTCTGTGACATTGCCTTCCAGCAAATACCTTAAAGTGTCCACAGGAAAGATGATCAGAAACCAGTGCTTTGTAACGTTAGACAGTCTTTTGGCCTTGGTCCACTTGTAGGCATTTCAAGGGGAGAGATGCCGAGCTATAGCCAAGAAGGAAAGTGCCATGTTCAGCTAAAACTAAAGATTTTAGGCTCCTAGAAAAGATCTGTTACTATGACCAGTCCCTGTGTATGCAGTAATAGATGGATTTTTAGCTGTTGATATGATGTTCAGTTTTTTCAAAATAAGAGATTTATCTAAAACAGGAAATGTATTTTTCACCACAGGAAGTAATTCATATCATTTCACCCTTCAGGAACTCATCCTGGTTCAGATAAACCCCCAAAGTGTGCCTACTTAACGGCATTGTTGCCAACTCTGCCCGTTTTATCACAAATCTCACGATGGAATTTTTCTCACGGACCCCGCTGATTGAGTCAACAGATTGCGTGAAAGTCTCAGCTTTCATCCTAAAAAAAGCAAGATTTTAGGTTTCATAATTGCACAAAAAAGCTTTAAAACATGAACCAAGTGCACCCTAAAGGCTCAGAAACCAGAAGGCTAATAAAGGAACCCCAAATGTGTTAATTTTTAAAGTCTCATGATTTCTGAGCCAATCTCAGGACTTTTGGGACCTGACTCATGATTTCTGAATGCTTGGAGATGGCAACACTGTAAGTGTAGAACAGAGTCAACTTTTTTTTAACCTCAATAAAAGATTAGTTCCATTGTGGGATGCTTTGTCCAGGCCAATTTGCTGATCTCCAGTAATTACATGTTTGATCTGTGCTAACATTTCCAGTAACTGTAGAAAGATAGGACAGGCTGCATGCGTGAGCAGCAAGATACCCATTGTCCCTACGGGTAGGTAGAAATACCCCATTTTGGAAGCTCTTTAACAATGGGGTGTGTAACATTTAGGAGCTGGGTAATATCTCAGGGAAGCCCAATAAGGAGCATCCAGTGCAGAACCTACCAGAATGCTTCCATAGCAGTGCTGTACATAGGAATTAGGACACGTATATTTATGCATCGTTAATAAACATATTAGCTGAAATCTAGTTGTGCCAGTGCGGTTTCCCCATATTCTTAAGGTTGTGCAGCGTGCGAGAACTCAACAGTTTGGTTAGGCGTGATTTGTTGCTATTGAACTGAGTCAATGGTTTCAGAGGCAAGTAGGACATGCCCAAAACTAGAATAATCAAGATGGAAGGATCTGCAATATCCGGAATTTTTTTAACGCGGTTTCTCTGTTTAATAAATTACAGTTTATATCCCACTTGTAGCTACCAGCTCAGCAAGTTTTTAAAAATAGCTACAATTGGAGTCTACAGTGACACTACTATACGCAGGACAACATTAAAAAGTCTATCAACCCTTATGCTTTGAACATAAATGATCTAATCCTAAGCGCATTGTAAATTTCCTTTGCCCTCAGTAGGCTTTGGATCATGGCCATGATGAAAAAAATCATGTCAGGAGATTTGTTGTTTTTTCTTTTCTTTTCTTTTCGTTTTTTTCCTTTCTTTTTTTTCTGTCTTACGCTACTGACTGATTAAGCGGATTACAATGTATTTGTGTTTTTCTGTGGAGGGCATGATACCAGACTAAATGAACCAGTGTCTATATGTGCTACAACATTCAGAGACAAGGTGGGTGATTTATCCTGCGACTGACACAGCTACAATGACACTGCATACTGCAACATTCACACATCTCAACAGCTCTTCAAAGACGGGCACTAAATAAAAAGGTGAGAAATTGCAGAACAGTTCTGAGAAATGTTTGGACATTTTGACAGTGAGAGCAGTGGTTTTTCTTTTTTTAGTAGGCCAGTGATTAGAGGTGGCTGAGTGAGAAGGGTGGGGGGAGGTCACTCATGCCAGTTGCGTGGGGAGCACAGCCTTTAAAAAGCATACCGGCTCCCAGTGGCTGGTAAGGGATGTGGCTGGTGAGCTGAAGGTAGCTAGGAGACTAGCTAGAGCTAACAGCGGCCAGCACATCCCTCGGCCCACACCGCTTCCCGCAGCCCCCATTGGCTTGGAACGGCAAACCGCGGCCAGTGGGAGCTGCCATCGCCCGAACCTGCAGCTGCTGCAGGTAAACAAACCATCCCGGCCTGCCAGCGGATTTCCCTGATGGCTGTGTGCCAAAAGTTGCCAATCCCTGCATTAGACATTGTCTTTGAGAACTCCTGGAGGATGGGTGAGGTCCCAGAGGACTGGTAAAGGGCAAACACAATACCTATCTTTAAAAAGGGGACCAAACGGGATTTATAGACCAGAGAGCCTCACTTCAATACCTGGAAGGATACTGGAACCAATTATCATCAATTTGTAAGTACCTAGAGGATAATAGGGCAATAAGTAATAACCAGCATGAATTGGTCAAGAATAAATCATGCCAAACCAACCTAATTACCTTCTTTGACGAGGTTACTGGCTTAATGGATCAGCGAGGAAGCAGTACACACAACATATTTTGATTTTAGTAAGGATTTTGACATAGTCTCACGTGACATTTTCATACGCAAACTCGGGAAATGTGGTCTGGATGAAATTACTGTAAAGTGGGTGCACAAAAGATCATATTCAAAAAGTAGTGATCAATGGTTCACTGTTAAATTTGGGAAGATGTATCTAGCAGGGTCCCGCAGCGATCTGTTCTGGCTCTGGTACTATTCAATATTTTCATTAATGACTTGGATAATTGAGTGGAGAGTATGCTATAAAATGTGCAGATGACCCAAGATGGGAGGGGTTGCTAGAACGTTGGAGGACATGATTACAATTCAAAACAACCGTCATAAATTGGAGAACTGAGTCACAGAGTTTAAGGCCAGAACCGACCACCAGCTCATCTCTTCTTACATTCTGCATGCCACTAGCCACCAACACCATGCAGCACCCATACATTAAACCCAACAACCAAAATTATTCCAAAATCTTACAGCTTATGTGAGACTGAACTATTATGGGGGACAGGCAGAGAATTTGAGGGGTTCAGGTGAACCAATGCCTGAGGCTCCAGCAATAGCAGGGAGTTCATTAAGTGAAATATACCCAAATAATCCCAGCAAGTGACTCTCACTCCACCCTGCAGAGGAAAGCAGCAAATCCCCAAGGTCGCTGCTAATCTGTCCTTGGGGAAAATTCCTTCCCAATCCCACATATGGCGATCAATTAAACCCTGCGTATGTAAGCAAGAACCAGCCAGCCACGCACCTAAGAGAGAGAATTCTCAGTGCCGCCTCAGAGCACTGACCCACCCCATCCAGTGTCCAGCCAATGCCACCCCTCCGTTCAGAGGAAGGAGAACAAAACCAAACAACCACCCAGAATACATTGGGGGGGGAAATCCCTCCCAGATCCCTACAAGTGACTGTCTGAAACTCTGAAGCATGAGCTTTGGGAACATAACACACACATAAATCACCCCATGGCTCCTGACCTCTGCACAATCACAAGCAACCTTATCATACAAACCCACTCATGGCTAGAGCAGTCAGGAGGGGGTTAAACTGATAGCAAAGGGGAAGGCTAAAAAGACAGAAGATATGAGTGCTCAACACAACATCGAGATGTTGAGAACAACACTGATCAGAGAACCAAAGGACATGAAGAGAAGAAATTCTTGAATGGCTTATACACCAGCACTAGGAGCCTGGGGAACAAGCAAGAGGAATTCCTCCTTTATGAGCATAAAGTCCATCTAGTTGGTATTCCTGAAACCCAGTGCCATGATTCACATGATTGGAATATTTACATCGATGGTTATAACTTATTCAAGAAGTTACCAAGTGGGCAAAAGGGGGAGGGAGAGCAGCACTCTCAAAAACGGCATTCCCTGTTTCCAACTCACTGAAAACTCGGACGAAAATGACCTTGCGTGCGTATGGATCAATGTCATGACAGATAAAGCTCAATATCGGGTATTCCGTCTGCTACAGACCACCAAATCCCACAAAGGAATAGGATGATGGCTTCCCTAGGCACCCATCTACAATGGGTAGGGAACCGAACTGTGTGGTCATGGGGTTTTTGCGGTAAGTGACACTAGCTGGAGGTCTCGTACCGCTAGTGCTAAAACATCCTTGGAATTTCTAAACATTAGAGATGACCATTTTCTAACTCAAAAAGTGCTGCATCCAACACAGGGAAGTCTTTATTAGGCCTTGTCCTAATAGATAAAGAGAACTAAAAATTAATAGTAGCTTATGTACAAGTGATCATGACTTGATCACAGTTGTAATCTGTAAACAGAATAAAGTGCAGATCAGAGATATATATAGTTGGTGCTTTAGCAGGGCCAATATCACAAAGATGAATACAACTATGAGCCAAATCATCTGGAAGGAAGAATTTAATGAGAAAAATATGAATGATCATTGGGAATCATTTAAGAATATCCTACTAGATGAGCCAAAAGACAGAAAAATAAAACCAATAATATAACTGTGAACGTGCTGCCTGGGGTGGCGGGTCGCACTGACATCACGCAATCAGGGAAAACTGCAACGAATGCAGCAGACAATCCCCCAAACTGGTGGTTTGTTCTAATAATTAGATTCACCACACCAACAACAAAACAGCTTCTACAATACCTTCCAGGTGACCCAGAAACCAAAACACGGCTCCCTTAAAGCAACCCAGCCTTGGGCCAAGACAGCCAGGTCAAACAGTGTGAGGATTATTTAAAATCTCCCACCCAGACAGCCAAGTCAAACAGGGTGAGGATTATTTAAAATCTTTCTATGAGGAAAAGTTAAAAGTTAAAAAAAAAAACCCTGGTCATGTTTAGTCTTGAGAAAAGAAGACTCTCTGGCTTTGACAAATGCAAACGTGCCCCTCTCATATGCATTCAGAATGCTGCTACCAAGACTGTTTACCTAGCCCTTTGCCTTGGCCACGTCACCCCTCTCTTTGTATCCTTCCACTGGCTTCAAACAAAAGCGGCTTATCTTCACTTGCAAGGCCTTTCACAGTCATTCCCCACCCTTGCTATCGCTATCGTCTCTGATTTGCTATCAAGCTCCCGATGCTCACCTCAGATTGGCCAATGATGCCAGCTTCCATTGCCCACTAGTTACGTTTTCAAGGAAGCTCTTTTGTGATGCGTCCCGTGCTGGCCCTCACGCTTGGGAAGAGCTCCCTGTAAACATCCACAACACTCACTATTAGAGCTGCCTTCAAATCCCTCCTTAAAACTCTCCTTTGTTGGGACACCGCCAAAAAATGTCACAACGATTTTGTT
Source organism: Emys orbicularis (assembly GCF_028017835.1). NCBI lineage: Eukaryota > Metazoa > Chordata > Testudines > Emydidae > Emys > Emys orbicularis. The sequence continues at coordinate 4,546,227 of NC_088686.1, read as the reverse complement.
CCTGGTGAACTGGGACCACTGCCTATTATGCTGACCCACAGTGTCTCATTGGTTCCTTTTACTCCTTGGTCTGTCTTTAGCTGTTGTCTCTTGTTTTACACTTAGATTGGAAGCTCTTTGGAAAAACGGTCTTTTCATTCTGTGTTTGTATAGCACCTACCACAATGGGGTTCTGGTCCATAATGAGGATTCAGAGATACTGTAGTAATACATGTTTGGGGTGTTTGTTTGTTTTTTTGGGGGAGGGGAATTATTCATATAGAGCCAGTTTTAAATTTGCAGCAAAACATGCCAGTGCACCCATTTCAGGAATTCTAGCTTTCATTGACGCTGTCTTGCCCCTGTTTTAATTACAAATCCCCCCATGTGAGATCCTTATGCTCAGAGTTGCAGGGAGTTCCTCTGAGCCTTGGTAAAGACCTTGACACAATGCTGCTGCTCCAGTTTCTCTCTTTTTTTCTAAAATCGCCTTTTAAGAGAAAGAAGCCTGCATAATCCTAGAACTTGCAGATAACAAGCATGTGATTTTATGAACTGATCTGACTATAAACAACCACCACCAAACAGGAATAAAATTTGATTTTATGTTCCTGGGATTCAGTGTAAGTCAGGAGGAAAACCAATTCATGATTCTTTGAGCACAGGAGGAGTATAAATCTTTACATAAATAGATTTTTAGCTCCTGGCTAATAATATATATATGAACTTCTACCAGGTAAGGGTTGCCACTGCTCAGTAATCCAGACCTACATGCGATGTTATCTTTTTCTTCTATGTTTGAAGAATCAGAGAGAAGGCTTCCAAAGCTATTCGCTCTGCAGGCAGACTACATTTGACTGTACTTTCTGACCATGGAGTCCACTGTATTTTTTTTTTTTTTTGTGTGTGTGTGGCTAATATCTGTTTGTGTTATTTTGCTGTAATGGCTTCTATTTTCCACACTCAGTCTCTGCATTTCTCTGGTTCCCTCCCCCGCAACCCCCCATTGCATCTGACCTTTTAAATGTTTTTTTCCCCCCAACCAATTCTTCCTTTTATGATAAGGGCACATTAAATAGCTCCAGCACTGAGCCCACTAGGGCTCATCATTGCAAGTGCTGAAATGTCAGGAAGTTCAAAGCACATGCAGTAGTTATGCTTTCAGAGCTCGGCTTTCCACAGGAATTCTGAGTTTTCTTCCCTTTGCAATCGGAAATTGAATTAAAAAACGATATATAACCTATTCGAATTTCCTGCAGGGCTTGGGCCAGCAGCAATTCACTTCTGTGACTGGCCCCTAATGCTGCACCTATGCACTTGGGGAGTCTCTTTCCTGTGCCAAGAAGGAACAACTTCCCCTCTGTAGCAGTGAAATTAGGTTCTGCTTCTGGCCCCTGAGATGAAGCAGAGCTGTGCCTCCCCAGGATATCGTACACTGGCCTTCTGAGAAGGATTGTTCTTTATGATTTCTAACGCACCAGAGTAGCACCTAACACTTTACAAAAGGCCCCTTTGGCTTACAATTTCAGGACCTGATCCTACAACGTGTCATGTGCCCTCAACTCCAATGGCACTCATTTTGCAAATGCACTACTGCAGGAGGTGGGAACAACACAACCGAAAGGCTAGCCGGCCAGCTTGCCTAGCCTTAATGGGAGACAGAACTGTGAGCGACCCAAACAGAGTTCCTAGGTGGAGTTATGAGCGCTATATATACTGTACTGTGAATAGGAGGGGCAGAACATGTGACAGCATTTCACAACCACTGGTGATAGGAGGACAATTTGGCATATTTTATGGGGAGGCCGTGTCTCCTAATGGATAGAGCACTGAGGACACCTGGATTCTATTCCCATCTCTGCCACTCACCTGTTGGATGACCTTGAGCAAGTCACGTCATCCCTCTGTGCATCGGTTTCCACAGCTGTCAAATGGGGATAATGATGCTGACCTCCATCAAAAGCTCTTTGAGATCTGCTGCTGAAAAGCGCGATAGATGAGCTAGGTATTATTAATACCTGGGGGTGGGGAATGAAAATCAGCTCATCGCTGTAATGTCAAAGGGTGAAACCCTGGCCCTGTTGAAGTCATTGGGAGTTTTGCATTTGACGTCAATGGGGCATAATTTCACCCACAAAGACTTGCTGAAGAAGACAGTGTTCTGGAGAACAGAGGGTCTGATTTTGATTCAGAGTCGAGCAATAAATTGTTGTTATCTCACAGCATCTACACAGGGTTTTCCCCTATTTATCTCCTGTCAGGCAGGAATCCTGCATCCAAGTGTGATGACTGGTGCATTTTTAAAATTACTGCCATTTAGAAATGCGCGTTTAGGCCAGAGGCGTAGCGAGCGCCCTCCGTACCCTCCGACCGGAGGGGGCCCTGCAAGGAAGGGGGCCCCTAAAAGTGGCAAAATAAATACCGCATTCCAGTTTCTGCATTGTAAGGGGCCCCGCCCGGACATATGTTCGGAGGGGGCCACCGTTCGGAGGGGGCCACGTTCTTTGTTGCTACGGCCCTGGTTTAGGCCCCAATCTTGCCAGCAGCTGACACACATTTAGCTTCGGGCCAGCAGGATGTGGGCCTTGGAGTCTTCATTGGGCTTAACAGCAGGGCTGTATGGCCAGATCCAGCCCCCATTCATGTCAATGGAAAGAGTCTCATCCACTTTAATGGGAACTGGATTAGACCCCTAGAGTGAGGATTAAAGTGACAGGCAAGATTACAATCCGATCAAGCCACAGACCCCAGAGTTGTTCAGACAAGACCATGCTTCATATTCTCTATAAGTTACATAATGCCTCAAGGCCAAAGGAAGTGTTTGTGCCCTATGTGTATTGACAGTGAGATAACGATGCCATCTAGCTGCAACTGCTGAGACAGGCCGGTTCAGCATGGAATGCTGGCAACCTGTTATTTCAACTGCTTTGCTGGTCACATAACATTCATAACATTTATTTCTTCCATGCCATGCTGCATATTAATTCCTGCAAAGGTGGTTAGTCCAGCCACGAGATGCATTATTAGCAAAACGGACTGATGAAACATTTAGTTGCTATGAATATTTATAATTGTATTCTATAGGTACTATAGTATCTAAAGGTATTCTATTACAAGTTTAGCTAGTTATAGGATTGCCATTTTGTGCTCCTTGTTTTGCATTTCTCTCTTGGTTTTCTGTCTGTTCATTTTAGGTCCTCTCTTTCAGCAAGACACATTTTACCCCCAGATCTGGCTACTTGATAGCCAGGCAGTTCAGTCCAATCAGCAGCAGCAGCCTCCCTTGCACACCCAACTGTTGAGTTTACAGGCTGCATGATAACGCACATTTGGAAGGCGGGGGGACAGAGCTCCTAATTTAAACTGTAAACCTGGCTTTCCAAATAAATGTAGATTAATCAAACCGCCTGTCTTTACAGCATGGATTGTTTTAATGATGCAGAGAAAAATGAATATATTTTGTTTTCATTTGTCAAGCATTTCTTGGTGATTTTTATAGGCGATCTAAACTGTATAATTTCCACCAGGAACAAATTCAGTGATTAGATAAAATCAGATTAATGGATCAAGGGCCTAATTAGCAGTGGGTTTGTGAAGCACTATGTTTCTGGTCATTCTGGGCCAAGTCTCATTAACCCATCTACATAGTTTGCTGCCTATTGACTGACACAGTAGAGGGGGATTCAGGAAAAAGACAAATACAAATGGCATATTATCATTCCCAATTTACACATGGAAATTGAGGCATAGAAAGATTAAGTGGCTTGCACATTCCTTAGCCACACAGAAAATTCGAAGTACACCTGGGAATTGAACTTAGAACTCCTAAAACCAACTCTAGTGCCTTAGGCACAAGATAATGCTGTTACTCCATGGGCTGCTTAAGGGAAAGTACCTTACAATGATAGCTTGTATAGTGTTTATTCTGTATTTATAGATGCAAACTAGTGTAGCGAGAGGCATTATACTGCCTTGACGTACTATCCAGCCGAGACCCCCACTCAGGGCTAGGCCTAAAGGCTACAATCTGGCCCTACATGCCAAGGCACCCCCATGTCAGTCAATATTCCACACACCAACAATGCAGCTCATGGGATGGCCAATAACCTCCTCTCACATCCATCAGCACAGAGAGCGATGCGTGTTCTGAAGTGGAATTTTACACGGAAAGGGACTCATTACAAACCAACAGGTTCAACAGCAAAACCAGTGTCCTTATCGAAGGCCAGAGCCAGACAACCTTATTCACATTTAGTGCTGTGCTCAAGTGACCAGCATATACAGAACTGTCAGCATCTGGCCCCAATACAGTGGTACCGGCTACTCATCACTGATTAATGAATGTCACTGAACTACTTCCTGTTACTGGTACAGCAGCTGTCAGAAATACCCAGGAAAGTAAAAAAAAATATCGACCACAGCTGCCGGGTGTTACATATTGTTCTTGCTTGATTGCTGTCATGGCACATCATGGGCTTGAAAGACAGCGAGATGCTTGTTGCCATCATTAACACTGAGTTAGTTTATCATCCAGTCTCAAGGTTCCCCTTCTCGTTTGCCCCTCTGTTCTCTCACTCTACTATTGTTCATCACTCATTTCTAATTTCCCTTAAGATACGCTTCCCCAAATTAAAATAATTCCAACTCTTTACTGTCCTGGTTTTTACATCTTTCATTGTCTTTACTGCTCTGTTTCAGTTGGATTTGGCTCGCTTTCACTACTGGAAGTGTTTTACAGTATCTCAAAAGCACTCCTGTTTTTCATTTTCTTCCTCATTAGCAGATACATAATCACCACAGGACAGTGTTCCAAACCCTTTGTTTTGTAAGCCCAAATTAAAAAAGAATCTGTATCTGTTTTTTTGGCATCAGAGCCTGATCCAGTCTCCTGGTAGCTGGGTGAAGTTGGCAAGCAGGGTAGGAGACCATCTGTCGTACAGTTCTGTGCCCTCCCCAGTACATTTGACAGAACGCCTGGGCTCAGAAGTCCACCAAACCAGTCATGGTTTGCTTTTAAACTAGGTTCTTCTGAAGAGGAAAGAGATGTGCAGATCACTTTAGAAGGAGTTTTACATTAAAGTTATACAAACAAGAGAAACATTTCATTCGAACCACAATGTGCTGTATTTTCCATTTCAGTATACCATCTAAGAGACCAACTAAGCTATGCCAAAGATTAAACATTCAAATCCCAATGGCAAACTTTACTTTGTTTTGGCATTAAAATGAAGCGCAAACATACTTTTTGCAAAAGCAAATCTACTCTTCATCATAAACAAAAAGCATGGGGCATAGAGAAAGCTGTGGGTGAAAGTGTCCGTTCCTCTTGCTACAGTACATGGTTTCTCGGGCTGAATAAAGCAGCAGCAGCAGCATTTAGATTTCTGAGTCTGGGATGTGGCAAGCATGGTGGATAACTCAGGCAGACATGAGACCATGTTTTCAGAAGTGCTTAACACTCAGCTGTTCCCACTGGGACATGTCTGGGCCAACTTTCAAGAGAACTCAGCATCCAATGCACTAACCTCTTTGGAAAATCGGGCCATTGATTTTGGTGCCGTATTGGAGCTGGGGTTCAGACTGTCCCAGACTGTCATAAGAACATAAGAAAGGCCATACCGGGTCAGACCAAAGGTCCATCTAGCCCAGTATCCTGTCTACCGACAGTGGCCAATGCCAGGTGCCCCAGAGGGAGTGAACCTAACAGGCAATGATCAAGTGATCTCTCTCCTGCCATCCATCTCCATCCTCTGACGAACAGAGGCTAGGGACATCATTCCTTACCCGTCCTGGCTAATGGACTTAACCACCATGAATTTATCCAGTTCTCTTTTAAACTCTGTTATAGCCCTAGCCTTCACAACCTCCTCAGGTAAGGAGTTCCACAAGTTGACTGTGCACTGCGTGAAGAAGAACTTCCTTTTATTTGTTTTAAACCTGCTGCCTATTAATTTCATTTGATGACCCCTAGTTCTTGTATTATGGGAATAAGTAAATAACTTTTCCTTATCTACTCTCTCCACATCACTCATGATTTTATATACCTCTATCATATACCCCCTTAGTCTCCTCTTTTCCAAGCTGAAGAGTCCTAGCCTCTTTAATCTCTCCTCATATGGGACCCGTTCCAAACCCTTAATCATTTTAGTTGCCCTTTTCTAGGGCTAGTATAGAACTGGAAGGGACCTTGAAAGGTCATCGAGTCCAGCCCCCTGCCTTCACTAGCAGGACCAAGTACTGATTTTGCCCCAGATCCCTAAGTGGCCCCCTCAAGGATTGAACTTACAACCCTGGGTTTAGTAGGCCAATGCTCAAACCACTGAGCTATCCTTCCCCCCTTCCTCTCCAATTTCAGTGGTGAGGATTTTCAAAGGAGCCTAGGATGTTTAAATATCAAAGTCAATAGGAGTTAGGCATCTAAGTCCCTATGGTAACGTTTAAAATTTTGGCCAGTCATCTTTCATGCTCCTGTATGCGTGGAGTGTCCTCCACTCCCTGTTCCATAAGCTACCCTGCATGCCTGTCCCATGGTCTCAACAAGGACAAGTGCAGAGTCCTGCACTTAGGACGGAAGAATCCCACGCAATGTTACAGACTAGGGACCGAATGTCTAGGAAGCAGTTCTGCAGAAAAGGACCTAGGGGTTACAGTGGACGAGAAGCTGGATATGAGTCAACAGTGTGCCCTTGTTGCCAAGAAGGCTAACGGCATTTTGGGCTGTATAAGTAGGGGCATTGCCAGCAGATCGAGGGACGTGATCCTTCCCCTCTATTCGACATTGGTGAGGTCTCATCTGGAGTACTGTGTCCAGTTTTGGGCCCCACACTACAAGAAGGATGTGGAAAAATTGGACAGAGTCCAGCGGAGGGCAACAAAAATGATTAGGGGGCTGGAGCACATGAGTTATGAGGAGAGGCTGAGGGAACTGGGATTGTTTAGTCTGCAGAAGAGAAGAATGAGGGGGGATTTGATAGCTGCTTTCAACTACCTGAAAGGGGGTTCCAAAGAGGATGAATCTTTCTCAGTGGTACCTGATGACAGAACAAGGAGTAATGGTCTCAAGTTGAAGTTGGGGAGGTTTAGGTTGGATATTAGGAAAAACTTTTTCACTAGGAGGGTGGTGAAGCACTGGAATGGGTTACCTAGGGAGGTGGTGGAATCTCCTTCCTTAGAGGTTTTTAAGGTCAGGCTTGACAAAGCCCTGGCTGGGATGATTTAGTTGGGATTTGGTCCTGCTTTGAGCAGGGGGTTGGACTAGATGACCTCCTGAGGTCCCTTCCAACCCTGATATTCTATGATTCTATGGCTCTGCCTCAATTCACGGGCCTCCAGCTCGGCTGCCTCACTGTCTCTGGTTGGTTCGTTTAGGCCTCCCACCAAAATGGCAAATTCTATCGTTTCAAGGGTAATAAAAGTCCAAGATAACCCTTCGCCTTCCCCGGGCCACAGCTCTTCCCCTAGGGTCCATGTGACCATCACCCCTTCGCATCAGGAGTTTCACTGGACCTTCTCCCCTTGGTTTAAGGGGTCCAAACTAGACAGTATCCAGCCAGCCTGTCAGCTTCTCTGGTCCTGGACTGTCTGACTGGGTTACAATCCGCTCCCATATGACTGCAGTGGATAGGCCTTAGGCTAAGTTTCTACAAGCGTCACTTGTTTCCAGGTCTCCTCTCTGGCCCCTTCCCAGACTTCTTCCTACAGCTCTTCCCAGGCTGCCCTTTGTAGGGCCTACTCTCATTGCTGAGACCCACAAAGGGCCTTGCCTCTTCCTTGATCTTGTTCTGTCTCTTTCTCTTTCTCTCTTGGTGGTGAAACAGCTGCTCCTTTATTTCCTGCCTCTTTCCCTGCATGCATTGCTTCCCAGCCTGCAATTCCCATAGTCCCTCTGGGAGCTACAACCCCCGAAAAGGCTTTGATGCTCGAACAGGATTGTGGCCATCCATGGAATGGTCTCGTTTAAGGTGCTGGGCTAGTCCCCAGTGCACAAAAGTCCCACTACTACACCAGGCACAGTTTTATTTTCCCATTGCCTCCTCTCCCAGGGGTCATTAGCAGCCTGTTCCAGGGAACTCAACCCCCTCTGCTCCTGCTTCTCTACTGACAGTCCAGCGCTTAATATGGATCCCCTGGCCTCTCCTCAGCGGCACTGATTAATCATAGAATCATAGAACTGGAAGGGACCTCGAGAGGTCATCTAGTCCAGTCCCCTGCACTCGTGGCAGGGCTAAGTATTATCTAGACCATCCCTGACAGGTGTTTGTCCAACCTGCTCTTAAAAATCTCCAATGATGGAGATTCCACAAACTCCCTAGATAATTGATTCCAGTGTTTAACCACCCTGATGGTAAGGAAGTTTTTTTTCTAATGTCCAACCTAAACCTCCTTTGCTGCAATTTAAGCCCATTGCTTCTTGTCCTATCCTCAGAGGTTAAGAAAAACTTTTTCTTCCTCCTTGTAACAACCTTTTACATACTTGAAAACTGTTATCATGTCCCCTCTCAGTCGTCTCTTCTCCAGACTAAACAAACCCAATTTTTTTCAATCTTCCCTCATAGGTCATGTTTTCTAGACCTTTAATCATTTTTAAAAGCAGCAAAGAGTCCTGTGGCACCTTATAGACTAACAGACGTATTGGAGCCTGAGCTTTCGTGGGTGAATACCCACTTCGTCAGATGCATGTACATCTGGACTCTTCTCTGGACTCTCTCCAATTTGTCAACATCCTTCCTGAAATGTGGTGCCCAAAACTGGTCACAATACTCCAGTTGAGGCCATATCAGTGCAGAGTAGAGCGGAAGAATTACTTCTCGTGTCTTGCTTACAACACTCCTGCTAATACATCCCAGAATAATGTTTGCTTTTTTTGCAAACAGTGTTACACTGTTGACTCATATTTAGCTTGTGATCCACTATGACCCCCAGATCCCTTTCTGCAGTACTCCTTCCTAGGCAGTCATTTCCCATTTTGGAGTACTTTGCATTTGTCCTCATTGAATTTCATCCTATTTACTTCAGACCATTTCTCCAGTTTATCCAGATCATTTTGAATTTTAATTCTGTCCTCCAAAGCACTTAGAACCCCTCCCAGCTTGGTATCGTCCAGATACTTTATAAGTGTACTCTCTCTGCCATTATCTAAATCACTGATGAAGTCATTGAACAGAACAGAACCCAGAACGGATCCCTGTGGGACCCCACTTGTTATGCCCTTCCAGCATGACTATGAACCACTGAGGCCTCTGGCCTCTAATTGGGCAGACCATGCTATTACACCTGGCATAGCTTCTTACAGCCCACTTTAAAAACCTTCATCCTTCCTGTGGCCTACAAGTGATTTCTTACCCAAAGAAGACAAACAAGCTTCTGCAGAGCCATCATCACGTTTGCGTACTGAGTAAAATTCACCTCTGATTCCGTGCACCACGTACACCCAAGCTGTTCTGAACCTTGGCAGGGCCATAGGCACAAAATGAGGGCTGTTCGTTGATTTTTTGCTCTGGATTCACTCTGGACAATTAAAATATACTCACGGGCTTCACTTGCTTAGCCTCGCGTGCTCTAGCATAGTCCTCTACTTGCAGACTTCAGGGGAACGTTGCCATCCAATCTAAAAGTTGTTTTCATTGGAATTAAGGAAAACCTAGGAAAAGGTTTTGGTTGACCGAAGGTGTTACAGAACCTTGTGGCCTACACGTTAGGCTGGCATCAACTTGACAATGTATTTTTATATTGCAGATGTTAAGAAACGCTGGCTCTCAGCTGGTTTAGAGAATGACAAGAGTAAAAAAATATGGAAAGCAGGAGAAGTTACAGACACAGCAGGTCACTTGCATTGATTGAAAATGGGGAATCAAGTTCCAGTGAGTAGGGCACCGGCCCAGCAGTTGGGAGACCTGGGTTTGAACCCCAGCTTGACAATTCATCTATTGGGCAACCTTGGGCAAGCCACTTCCCCTCTCGGCCTCAGTTTTCCCTCCCACCCTTTGTCTATCATATCTGTTTAGCTTGTAAGCTCTTTGGAACTGAGAATTGTCAGTGTGACAGCTGCCCTCTTGTCGACACGCTGGGGAGCGAACCCAGAGCTGAACATATGAACTGCTCAAGTTCTATATCTTGGGACTGTAACAACTCATATCTTCTGAGGAGTGACCCAGAGTGAGACCTGTAACACACACTCACCGGTGGATTACCTCCGCACAGTAACTATCACAAAGAGGCTCTGATCTAGTTTAGGGCCTCTAGGCCCCACTGTAATAGGGAAAATAATAAATTAACAACAACAAAAACTTTGCTTGCTTTATGGAGTCTCCAGACCTGGCATCTCCTTAACCTCTGAGGATAAGACAAGAAGCAATGGGCTTAAATTGCAGCCAGGGCGGTTTAGGTTGGACATTAGGAAAAACTCCCTAACTGTCAGAGTGGTTAAGCACTGGAATAAATTGCCTAGGGAGGTTGTGGAATCTCCATCATTGGAGATTTTTAAGAGCAGGTTGGACAAACACCTGTCAGGGATGGTCTAGATAATACTTAGTCCTGCCTTGAGTGCAGGGGATTGGACTAGATGACCTCTCGAGGTTCCTCCCAGTCCTACGATTCTATCTCAACACCACCTGAAGTAGCAGCTGCCAAAAAAGTTTTACAGGGTTGTTGTTGTTTTTTTTCATTTTAAAGTTACAAATGGGGTGAGGCCACTACTGGTTTTTAATGTGTGTTTTAAACACTTTTCTCAATGTTCATTTTAATAATAGGGGAGGTTCTCCTTTGCGTTTGATTCTAGTGACACCCTCTCTTAGGCTAGCTACAATGACACTAGCCCTCTGGAGTCAGTCTGTTGACTCTTTGACACCAGAAATAACAAAACTGAAACAAAGGAATAGCTCACAGCAAGGAACTGCCTACTGGGGAGCACAGGCAGGTGCCATCTCAATGTGTTGGCTTTGGTGCATCCCATTCTGAGGGACCTCATTATAAAAAAATTAAAGCTGCTCCTTGAACCAGCCGGGATGTATGTAGAGTGGGTTTTTTTCTAACCTCATTACTGCTGATAGAAGACTGTTTACGAGTTTAAATCGCTTTTAGAGATGGTTCTAATTACTATAGTCTCCTCTGCTATAGTAACTCTGGCAAGGAAATTAACCTCAACTTCTATTATGCTTGCTGACTTTCAGCTTGGCACATATAACTCACGTCATGCTCAATTGTCTAGTCATAGCAGTGCCTGCAATAGAGGGGATGAAAGTTTAGACAGAAATAAAACCCCACAAATGTATTTAAAAGACGTAACTTAGAGGTGCAAAGCTCTGCAATGAAATGGTTATAGAGGCTATAGCTACCTCATCATTTCACTCTCGGTCACCTAACCATTGGGAACCGAACCGAGCCAGAAGTGCCGGAAGCTCTCTGGAAGTGGGGGAGGCAACCGGTACCCGAACCAGGGCCCCGCCCCACCTTACCTTTCTCCCCAAGGCCCCACCCCCACTTCAACTCTCCCCCTGAGACCCCTCCCTTGCTCCACCTCTTTCCCCCAAGGCCCCACCCCCACTTCAACTCTCCCCCTGAGACTCCTCCCTCGCTCCACCTCTTTCCCCCAACCCCCACCCCCACTCACTCCCCTCCGCCTCCTCCCCATGTTGATCACCCTTAAGGCACAGCCTCCCACTTTTAAAAGTGATGGGGCCATGGGCCCCTGACCCCCCCCCTCTGTTCTGGCACCCCTGAACCGAGAGCCCCAACTCATTTCACATAGGGTCATTACAGACTCTGCCAGATTCTAACCAGGAAAGTGAGGCTACAATGCTCCCTCCTAGCCCATTACTGGCCCCCTGTACTATCCAGCTGCTGGGAATCTCTATCTGCAGTGGGAATTACCTCTGGAATACTATTACTGGGACCATTTCCTGATGATCATCTTTCAGGTCACTAATTTGCATTTAAAGCATTTTCCATAAGGTATTAGTTGATGTCTTGTATAAAATTAGTTGAGCTTTAAAAACACCAGGGCAGAAAAGGTGGAGTGCTACAGGAGGTGGAATCAGCCAATGACAAATGATACTCTGGGTTTTACACTAAACAGTTTGTTTATGCTGGAGCTTCATCTGCATTCAGATCAGGGCTGTTGTAGACAATGCTGGAGTTCTGATTTGCTGAAAATGAGAACTTTAATTTTGTCTAATAATATAGTTTGTTTCATATGCATTGGCTAAATTCCCTTTGTTTATCCTAGAGACAAGGTGGGTGAGGTGATATTTTTTATTGGACCTACTTCTGTTGGTGAGAGAGACAAGCTTTATAGAGCTCTTCTTCAGGTCTGGGAAAGGCACTCCGAGGATCACAGCTAAATTCAAGAGGGAACAGATTGTTTAGCATAAGCAGTTAGCACATATTCTAAGGGACCATTCACGGTGAAGTGGCCCATTAACACCCCTTTAACATCGGACAAAAAGGGGGGTTAGTGGTTTACAGAATGTTGTAATAAGCCATAAATCCAGTGTCTTTATTAAGACTATGATTTTTAGTGTCTGTTTATCCTGGCATATTCCAAGTACTAGTTTTTCCAGGACATAAGGGGCTAACAGCATTGCTTGGTGTAATTGCATTGAAGCCAGTGGAATTACACTAGGGATGAATTTGGGCCGAGATGCACAATTAGTTTCAAGAGCAGCACTGTAAGTATTTTAAAACCTTCCCCTTGGCAACAATCAATTTCATGTGGGAAAAACCAAACCTGTGTGCGATAAATCCTAATGTCACAAAATCCAGGCTGGGAGGAATGAGGCTTTAGCAAGCAATTACCTTTTCATATACATTTAATCCAGTAACACTGTAGTTCACTCTGCTGGCGAGATAGCATTCGGTCTCTGGTACTTTGCTGCTCAGCCTACACAGAAACAGTAGAAGTTTGCCCTAAGCCAGGTCCTCATGTTCCTCCACTTCTTCTGAGGACCATGTTCCACCCCTGTCCTTAAGACGGCTGGGAGGGAAGGCTGATACCAATACCACTCCAGCCAGCAGATGGTGCTCATCTAGTGAGCCGCTGACACTCTACCCTCTCCAAACACCACCGTGTATGTACCTGTCACCAACCCTGGGCTTGTTGGGATGGAAGAGAGTTCTATGGGGATCGGGAAGCAATAGCTGTAGTAGGAAGGGCTATGTGAAAGGTTGCCAGGAAACCCCATAGTCTCTTGCATGATAGCGAAAGCATACTTAGGAATGCAAATCTAGTCCAGCAGTTAACCCATTCAAGAGCCGGTGTGGACAATTCAAAGTTTTCAAGTCACTGTCATGAGGCTTATTGGGCCTCATCCTCAGCTGTTGTAACTCGGCTTAATTCCATTGACATAAATTTACAGAAGCTGAGGATCTGGCCCCACTGCATCTGACCCCGTCCTCCTAAAGATCTCCTGTCACTATAAGATATTAAGCTACAATCCTTCTAAAAACAATGAGGAGTCCTTGTGGCATCTTATGGCTTGTCTTCACTACCCGCCGATCCGGCGGGTAGCAATCGGTCTATCGGGGATCGACTTACCGCGTCTAGTGAAGACGCGATAAAATCGATCCCTGATCGCTCTGCCATCGACTCCGGAAATCCACCACGGCAAGAGGCGGCAGCGGAGTCGGCGGCAGCGCGGCAGCGGTCGACTTTCCCCCGTCCTCACAGCCAGGTAAGCCGACCTAAAATACGCAACTTCAGCTACGGTATTCACGTAGCTGAAGTTGCGTATCTTAGGTCGGACCCCCGCTGTAGTGTAGACCTAGCTTTAGAGACTAATATATTTATTTGGGCATAAGCTTTCATGGGATATAACCCATTTCATGAGATGCATGAAGTGGAAAATACAGTAAGCAGGTATGAATATACAGCACGTGAAAAGATGGGAGTTGCCTTACCAAGAGGGGGGTCAGTGCTAATGAGGCCAGTTCAATTAGGGTGGATGTGGCCCATTCTTAACCGTTGACAAGAAGGTGTGCATATCAACAGAGGGAAAATTATTTTTTGTACTGACCCAGCCACTCCCAGTCTTTATTCAGGCCTAATTTGAAGGTGTCCAGTTTGCAAATTAATTCCAGTTCTGCAGTTTCTCGTTGAAGTCTGTTTTTGAAGTTTTTTTGTTGAAGAATTGCCACTTTTCAGTCTGTTATTGAGTGTCCAGGGAGATTGATGTGTTCTCCTACTGGTTTCTAAATGTTACAATTCTTGATGTCAGATTTGTGTCCATTTATTCTTTTGCATAGAGACTGTCTGGTTTGACCAATGTACATGGCAGAGGGGCATTGCTGGCACATGATGGCATATATCACATTGGTAGATGTGCAGGGGAACGAGCCCCTGATGGCGTGGCTGGGTCCTATGATGGTGTCCCCTGAATAGATATGCGAACAGAGTTGGCAACGGGGTTTGTTGCAGGGATTGGTTCCTGGGTTGGTGTTTTTGTGGTGTGGTGTGTAGTTGCTGGTGAGTATTTGCTTTAGGTTGGGGGGCTGTCTGTAAGTGAGGACTGGCCTGTCTCCCAAGGTCTGTGAGAGTGAGGGATCGTCCTTCAGGATAGGTTGTAGATCCTTGATGATGCACTGGAGAAGTTTTAGGTGGGGGCTGAAGGTGACGGCTAGTGGTGTTCTGTTACTTTCTTTGTTGGACCTGTCCTGTAGTAGGTGACTTCTGGGTACCCTTCTGGCTCTGTCAATCTGTTTCTTCACTTCCCCAGGTGGGTACTGCAGTTTTAAGAACGCCTGAAAGCGATCTTGTAGGTGTTTGTCTCTGTCTGAGGGATTGGAGCAAATGCGGTTGTATCTGAGGGCTTGGCTGTAGACAATGGATCGTGTGATGTGGTCTGGATGGAAGCTGGACGCATGTAGGTACGTATCGCGGTCAGTAGGTTTCGGGTATAGGGTGGTGTTTATGTGACCATCGCTTATTTGTACTGTAGTGTCCAGGAAGTGGATCTCATGTGTGGACTGGTCCAGGCTGAGGTTGATGGTGGGGTGGAAATTGTTGAAATCCAGGTGGAATTCCTCAAGGGCCTCTTTCCCATGGGTCCAGATGATGAAGATGTCATCAATGTAGCGCAAGTAGAGTAGGGGCATTAGGGGACGAGAGCTAAGGAAGCGTTGTTCTAAGTCAGCCATAAAAATGTTGGCATACTGTGGGGTCATGGGGGTACCCATAGCAGTGCCACTGACTTGAAGGTATAACTCGTCCCCAAATCTGAAATAGTTGTGGGTGAGGTGAACTGCTGGGAATGGGCCACATCCACTTTGATTGAATTGGCCTCGTTAGCACTACAAAAAGTAATTTTCCCTCTGTTGATATTCACCCCTTCTTGTCAACTGTTGAGAATGGGCCACATCCACCCTAATTGAATTGGCCTCGTTAGCACTGACCCCCAGTTGTTAAGGCAACTCCCATCTTTTCATGTGCTGTATATTTATACCTGCCTATTGTATTTTCCACTCCATGCATCTGATGAAGTGTGTTAAAGCCCACGAAAGCTTATGCCCAAATAAATTTGTTAGTCTCCAAGGTGCCACAAGGACTCCTCGTTGTTTTTACTGATACATACTAACATGGCTGCCACTCTGAAACCTGACACCTTCTAAAGAGGCTTCCAGTACCACAGCCCAGCTTGTAACCTACTACACCAGCTTCTCTTTGTTTCTTTACATCTCCACTATCTTCATTATCCTTCAGTGCTCCCTGATTCCAGGACTAAAAATGGACTGTACATTTCAGTTCTCTTGTGCTGCTCATTTTTAGCAATAAAAACTGTCTCAGTGCAAGAAATCTGAAGGAGTCAGCAAGGTAAACATGGTTAGCTGGGAGAGGATTTACAGTTTTTAAGCAATATTGTGTGGAAATTCACAGAACTTGTTGTGGCAGTGAAATAATATTAGCATACATAATAAAAGCAATGCGTTGACTGCTGTATTATCATAATGCAACACGTCTGCATCCTCACAATATCACTGGTGCTAACATTGCTGACTGGCACTGTTTCTAATAGCAAAAATAGCTGTAGGAACTACAGATGCACAGAGCACAGATGATGTTATTTCCTGAGCTAGCACAGAATCTAGCTGCTGAAAAAATAACGGGTGTGGTGGGGTAGAGTCCTGCATGGGTAGTGTTTGATCTGGTTTAGTGGTAAATTCCCAGATGAAGGTCCTTTGCTCATCTCAGACAAAGCGTGAGTCCTCTTGCTGTTTTAGGACCTGAGAGAAGCCAAGGGGGTGGACTGGCAGCCCAGAGAACTGTAGATCCCTTAGCTGTCTATTGACTCCCCCTTTATACATCTGGCACTGCTCCACTCAATGCAGACCTGAGCCCAGCTGCTCTAAGTGAAGTCACCAAAGGCCACTCTCTGGAAGAGGGCTCTTTCCAGCTTTAGACCAGATGCCATCCAGCTTCCATTAAAGTCAATGGGCTTGAGTCTCCTTTGCCCTGCACCTGGTGCATTCACTGAAACATTGGGATGCGGTATCATTTTGCATGTGCTGGACATCATTTGGTACAGGTGCAAAGAACAACCAGGCCCAGGAGACTTTGCTATAGAGAGAGCAGCTGATAGTAAATAGTTAATAAACCCTTCCACTGGCACTGGGTGAGGGAAAGTCTGGGCTTTGTTTCAATAACTGGGCTGAGAACTTTTAAACAACAGAGTTGGTTAAGCTTTTGCTGATATGAACTACAGGCTAAAGTAGTAGGACATCAATGCCCTCAGAATCC
Organism: Emys orbicularis; assembly: GCF_028017835.1. NCBI lineage: Eukaryota > Metazoa > Chordata > Testudines > Emydidae > Emys > Emys orbicularis. The sequence goes on along the minus strand of NC_088686.1, from coordinate 4,529,522 downwards.
GGTGACTTGCCAGGTCTTGGCATTTACTTGGAGAAATGAATTGGGCTGATCTGGATCCAGAAGTTTGAGCTGCCTGTGGGGTATTTTTTGGGAGGGGGGAGGGGAGAGGAGACGTTGTTCCAGATCCAAGTCCTTCTCTAGTTCTAAACCATTCTGTCCTATCCCAATTGCACATGATCTCAGGGGCCAAGATACAGCAAACCTCAAAATTGGCATTAGGGAGAAAAACATAAGTATCCCGCACCTATTGAGGGTGCTACTCAGCCTCCCTGGCTAAGCCCCGACAGGCCTATGGTCTGCAATGTGCAGCATTCCTATACTGGTGGAAAGGCAGCAGGTGCAACATTGCAATGGGACACTAAGGTGGAGGGTTCTATTCCTAGCCCTGCAACTGACGTACTAAAGCAAATCACTTCATCTTCGTGGGCCTCTTATCATTTGTCTGTGTAAAGTGTAACCTCTTTGGAGCCAGGATTGTTCTCAGCCCAAGAAAGAACATAAGAATGACCATCCTGGGTCAGACCAATGGTCCATCTACCCCAGTATCCTGTCTTTTGACAATGACCAGTGCCAGGTGCCCCAGAGGGAATGAACAGAACAGGGCAATTATCTAGTGATCCATCCTGTCATCCCATCCCAGCTTCTGGCAGTTGGATGTTTAGGGACACACAGAGCATGGGATTGCATCTCTGGTCATCTTGGCTAAAAGCCATTGATGGACCTGTCCTCCCTGAATTTATCTAATTCTTTTTTGAATCCAGTTATACATTTCGCCTTCCACAACATCCCCTGGCAATGAGTTCCACAGATTGTCTGTGCATGGTGTGAAGAAATACATCCTTTCATTTGTTTTAAACTTGCAGTCTATTAATTTCATCAGGTGAGCCCTAGTTCTTGAGTTACATGAAGGGGTAAATAACACTTCCTCATTCACTTTCTCCACACCAGTCATGACTTATTAGGCCTTTATCATACACCCCTTAGTTGTCATTTTTCTAAGATGAACAGTTCCAGTCTTTTTAATCTCTCCACATAGAAGCTGTTCCATACCCCTAATCATTTTTTTTGCCCTTCTCTGTATTTTTTCCACTTCTAATACATCTTTTTTCAGATGGGGTGACCAGAACTACATGCAGTATTCAAGGTATGGCTGTACCAGGGATTTCTATAGTGGCATTATGATTCTTCTGTCTTATTATCTATCCCTTCCCTAATGGTTTCTAACATTCTGTTAGCTTTTTGACTGGTGCTGCACGTTGACTCCAAGATCTCTTTCTTCAGTGGCAACAGCTAATTTAGACCCCATCATTTTGTATCTATAGTTGGGATTATATTTTCCTAGGTGCATTACTTTGCACTTATGTATTTCATCTGCCATTTTGTTGCCCAATCACCCACTTAAATCAGATCCCTTTGTAACTCTTCATAATCAGTTTGGGATTAACTATTTTGAGTAATTATGTATTGGCTGCAAACTTTGCCACATCACGTTTTACCCCCTTCTCCAGATCATTTACGAATATGTTGAAAAGCATAGGTCCCAGTACAGAGCTTTGGGTGACCCCACTATTTACCTCTCCACTGTGAAAACTGACCATTTAGTCCTACCCTTTGTTTCCAGTTACTGATCCATGAAAGGACCTTCCCTCTTATTCCTTGATTGCTTACTTTGCTTAAGAGCCTTTGGTGTGGGACCTTGTCAAAGGCTCTCTGAAAATCTAGGTACACTATCAGTTGTATCACCCTTGTCAACAAGCTTGTTGACCCCTTCAAAAATTCTAATAGATTGGTAAGGCATGATTTCCCTTTAAAAAAAGCAGTGTTGAATCTTCCCCAACATATCGTGTTTATCTCTGTGTCTGATAATTCTGTTCTTTACTACTGTTTCAATCAATTTGCCAGGTACTGAAGTTAGGTTTACCAACCAGTAATTGCCAGGATCACCTCTGGAGCTGTTTTTAAAGACATTACCTTATCTATTTTTATTTTACATGATTAAAGGCATTACATTATCTATTTTCCAGTCAGCTGCTACAGAGACTGAGGTAAGAGATAAGTTACATACCACAGCTAGTAGTTCTGCAATTTCCTACCCAAGTTCCTTCAGACCTCTTGTGTGAATCCCATCTGGTCCTGGTGACTTACTACTAAGGCTACATTTATGTCACGGAGGTTCTGTGATTTCCAGAGACCTCCATGGCATTCTCTGCTTCAGTCCCAGGGACTGCAGGCCTTGGCAGGGTCCCAGCGACGGGCAACAGCCTTGCGGGGTGGGGGCGTGCCTCAGGCGAGCAGCTGGGGGTGTCCCATTTTCTTTTTGGGAAATATGGTCAGCCTGCAGCTCCCAGCCCCCGTGGGGGTGTGGGAGGGGTGCAGCTTCTAGCTGCCACAGGCAGAGGGGGAACCCCACAGTTCCCTGCCAGCACAGTGGTGGGGAAAACCATGGAGACGCAGCAGCAAAAGTCGCAGACAGGTCACAGCTTCCGTTAATTTTTCTTTCTTGCCCATGACCCGTCCGTGACTTTTACTAAAAATAACCATGACACAATCTCAGCCTTACTTATCACTCTTTAATTTATCAATTTGTGCTAAAACCTTGTGAGGGGGTGTCCACCCCACACAAGGCTTGAAGGGGCTAAGGTGGCCAGGTGGGCCAATTAACTCCACACGCTGCACCTGGAAGCAGAGACAGGGAGCAGGGGTTGATTAAATGAGGCTCAGCTGAAAAGGAACAGGAGGTGCCTGTGTGAAGCCCAGGAGCTGAGAACAGCTGGGGGCTGGAGGGAAGGAGTCTAAAGTCACCCCCTGGGTGTGTTTGGGGCTAGAGAGGCAAGTACCCTATAGTTACTCCCAGGGAGGAGGGAGTTTAGGCTGGCAAACCTAGAGACGTGGGAGAGCTAGAGAGAAGGAAAGGCAGCAAGGTGTGGGGTAGGGCAGAGCTTGGCTGCTGATGGGGGCCGTTGAGCCAGAACCCGGAGTGAGGGCAGGCCTGGTTTCTCCTATCAGCCATTGGGGAAGTGGCGCAGATGAGGCAGCAGAGAGTGGACTGCCTGGGACAGTTCACCCGGGAACTTTGATACCCTGGAAGGGGGAAACATAGGGAGTGTCCTGGCCACAGGGCTGAGTCACGAAGAGGAAGCAGGAGCTCCTGATGCGAGAGGGACTGTGGCCTGAGAGATAGACAGAGAGATGGAGTGCACCCGCAGGAAGGGGCCCAGCCTGACAGAGCTAATCCCCAGAACTGCCAGTAGGTAGCGCTGTTCAGCCATGAGCAGAGTGCCCTGTCACAAACCTCCTCTATTGACACTGCAATCTGGGACAGCTCCTCGGACTTATATCACCTACAAACAGTGGTGTGGGAATCTCCCTCAGAAGCTCTGCGGGAATCTCCCTCAGAAGCTCTGCAAAGATCGATGCAAAGAATTCATTTAGCTTCTCTACAAGGGCCTTTTCTTCCCTGAGTGCTCCTTTAGCCGCTCAATCGTCTAGTGGCCTCACTGATTGTTTGACAGGCTTCCGGCTTCTGATGTACTTAAAAAAAACTGCTGTTAGTTTTTGGGTCTTTTGATAGTTGCTCTTAATCTTTTTCTGACCTGCCTAATTATACTTTTACACTTGCCTGGTAAGACTGCTACTAAAATATGCTGTCCCGTTCTAGTGGATGGGGAAAAACTGGAAAGAGTTCAAATGGGGGCCTGGTTTTATTCCTCACTAGGATTTGACTTCCAATTTTTAAATGATGTCTTTTGCCTCTAAATACCTCTTTTACAGTGTGTGTAGCCATGTTGACTTTTTTTTTTTTTTTTTTTTGGTCCTCTCGCTGTTTGTTTGTTTTTATTTGGGGTATACATTTTGTTTCAGCCTCTATGTATGGTATTTTTTTTTAAATAAGTCTCCATGTAGCTTGCAGGCATTTCCTTTTGCAACTGTTCCTGTTCGTTTCCATTTAGATAGCCTCCTCATTTTTGTGATGTTCCCCTTTTTGAAGTTAAATGCAACTGTGGTGGGCTTCTTTCCCCCTACCAGGATGGTTCAGCTAGAGTCACCTTACAGACCAGATCCTGTGTGCCACTTAGTACTAAATCAAGAACTGCCTCTCCCATTGTGGGTTCCAGGACTAGTTGTTCCAACCAGCAATCATCAATGGTGCTTAGACATGTTATCTCTGTATCCCGTCCTGAGGAGCAATGTTCCCAGTCAATATGGGGATAGCTGAAATCCCCCATGATTATTCAATCTCCTGTTCGTGTAGCCTGTCCAATCTCACTGAGCATTTCACAATCACAGTCACCATCCTGCTCAAGTGGTCTGTAGTATATTCCTATTCTTGCTATACTCTTATTATTTAAGCATGGAATTTCTATCCATAGAGATTTTATGGTATAGTTTAATTCATTTAAGATTTTTACTATATCTGATGCTATGCTTTCTTTCACATATAGTCCCCCCCCCCCCCCCCACATCAGCACAACCTACTCTGTCATTTCTATATATTTTGTGCCCTGGTATTACGGTGTTCCATTGATTATCATTGTTCCACCACGTTGATGGAGCATCCTCCAGCCATTTTTTCAATTGTTTATATACTAAAGCTAGGAACCTAAGTAATAAACAAGAGGAGTTGGAGATACTCATATGGGAAGAAATACAACATGGTTGGTGTTACGGGAACTTGGTGGACTGGATCTTATGACTGGAATGCAGAATAAAAGTTACAATTTGTTTTATAAGGGTAGAATGGGAAAAAGTGGGTAGCAGTTTGCATCTGAGATCCAGTTACAGATTCAGAATTGCAGGACCTCAGGGTATATGTATTAAGGTTCTAGCTAGTAACATTGAAGAAGGGGTACTGGTGGACATCTGTTACAGACCACCAAATCTCACTGGAGAACAGGACTGACTACTCCTATGACATCTGTCCATAATGTGCAAGAAGAAAAACAGTGATCATGGGTGACTTCAAGCTGGGAGATATCTGTGGACAGCTCATGCAGCAAACATCAAAGCTTAGAGAGTTTCTAAAAATAAAGAACTTCTTAATAAAGAGACTCCTGCACCCAACAAAGAGAAAAAATATTGGACATCATTCTGATGGACAAAAAAGAGTTAATTGCTGACCTAAAAATTATTGCTGACTTAAGTGTCAGTGACCCTGATCTGGTTGTGTTTACCTTGTGCAAACAGGATGACAACAACCAGTAATATATATTTGGAACTTTTAAAAGGGCCAATTTTCCAAAGCTTAAACAAGGATCAGGGGAGGGATAGCTCAGTGGTTTGCGCATTGGTCTACTAAACTCAGGATTGTGAGTTCAATTCTTGAGGGGGCCACTTAGGGATCTGGGGCAAAAATCAGTAGTTGGTCCTGCTAGTGAAGGCAGGGGGCTGGACTCGATGACCTTTTAGGGTCCCTTCCAGCTCTATGAGATATAGGTATCTCCATATATATAACTGACTGGGAACTTTAAATTGGAAAGTGTTCATAAAAACTGGGAATTGTTCAAGGACATCCCATGGGATGCCCAGAAAATCATGATCCCACAGACATGAAGAGAAATTAGGCTGGGCAGTAAAAGAAGATGTGGATGTGACAGGTTGGACCCGCCCTTCTGGGATGCCACCTGATGTACTGGGGTTTTACTGAGCCCCTCCTGATCCACCAGCCTGGATTCCCTCTCCCTGTTTTCCTGAATTAGGCTCTCCGGCCTCTTGCAACACACACACACACACACACACACACACACACTCACACCAGCTGCAGACGTAGACTGAAGTCAGCTCCGTGGGAGAGGACTCACCCAGCACTCACTTATATACCCTCTTTGGGGAATAAACCCAAAATAATACTGTCTTGCACTGTATAGAAAGATCTGCACAGCACAAGCTCATAAAAATTCACCCTCTCCCTCAATGTGAAGAGAGAGATGCACAACTTCTTGCCCCTCCCCCCATCAGAAAGTGCACAAACTGGGTTTAATCATAAACAAAACAAATGTATTAACTATAAAAGGCAGATTTTAAGTGATAATAAGGTATAGCAAACAGAAGGAAGCAGATTACTGAGCAAATAAAACGAAACATGCATACTAAGCTTAAGATCTTAAAGAGCCTGGTTTCAAGAAATAATTTCTCACCCTAAATGTTATTTTAGGCAAGTTGCAGAGTTTCTGTAGCTCAGAGCTCCAGTTATTTCTTCTTACAGACTGGACCCCTGTCTCAGTCTGGACTCACCTCTGCCTTTCCCCTCAGGTTAGTTCCTCTGTCCCTTCAGGTACTTTCAGCCATCCTTCTTCTTGGGTAGGCAATGGAGGAGAGTCCAGATTAACCCCCTCCCCAGCCTTAAAAAGGATTTACCTGAGGCAGGAAACTTTTGTTTGATCCCCATCCCCCTACAGAGGAAAAATACCAGCAGTGTCCAAGGTGGTATTTTGTATCAGGTGATCTTATCACCTGACTTAGTAGTGTCACAGCTACGTCCCAAGATGCCTCTCAGGAAGGAGAGAGATTAGTATCTTCTCAGTCTTATTGTTCCTTCCTAACGATCCATCAATGCTGTGATGGCCAGTTGTCTGGTGTGTGTCTCCCAAATACACATACACAGTTGTAACTGTTCCATAGTCAATATTCCTAACTTTAGATACAGAAGTCATACATGCATACAAACTGGATCATCTCATTCAGTTATAACCTTTCCAACGATACCTTACAAGACCCATCTTGCATAAAACATCTCTTAGGCCACGTTCATATCCTAACCATATTTCTATGAAGAATATGGAGTGTAACGTCACAGTGAAAGCAGCAATAAGCATAACAAAATCCCAATATACAATGGATGGGAAAATGTAACAGTAAATGGCAATGATTAAAAGTCAAGTTAAAAAAAACGTAGGCAACTAATAAGGAAAGACAAAGGAATCAGTGACACCGCAATGGCTAACAGGGATAAAGACAATAAGAAGCCATTTTTAAAATAAATTAGGAATAAAAGAAATAGGTCAAGTATAGGTCCTAGATGCAGATGCTAAAATTGTAAATAATAATGTAGAAGAGGCAGAAATATTCAGTAAAAACTTTTGTTCTGTATTTGAAACATGGCAAAAGGATATATCCATACCAGATGTTGTGGATGGGGCAGACGATTTACCATCTGTAACAAATGGGAACATGAGGCAGAATCTGCTAATATTAAATATTTTCAAATCAACAGGTTCAGATAAACTTACAATCGAGAGTATTTAAGGAACTAGCCGAAGACTTCTCTGAATCAATGTGAATTTTTAATAAATCTTGGAAAAAAACTGGGGAAATTCCAAAGAATTGGAGGACTGTCAATGTAGTTCCAGTATTTTAAAAGGGATGAACCAGGGAACTATAGACCAGTTAGCCTGATATTAATCCTGGGTATGATAATGGAAAAAGTGATTTGGGACTCTATCAATAAAAGAATTAGAGGCTAAAAATAGAATTCTTGCCAGTCAACATGGCTTCCTGGAAGGCAGGTCTTAAACCTGTTATCTTCTATTGACAAGATTACAAGTCTGGTAGATAAAGATAATGGTGTTGATATAGTATACTTGAATTTCTTTAAGGCATATGACCTATTTTCACATGACATTTTGATTAAAAATTTGTATTACATGGAATTAAGAGGGCACAAATTAGATGAATGAAAAATAAGTTAACAAATCTCAAAATGTAGTTGTTAGTGGGGAGATATCAACAATTGGGGCCATTTCTAGTGGAGGTCCCAGAGATCAGTCCTTGGTCCAATGCTATTTAATATTTTTATTAACCATCTGGACTATGATAGAAAATCTGCAAGTAACATTTGCAGATGACCCAAAGATTGGTGGGGCAGTAAATAACAAGGAAGACAGGATACTGTTAGCATGACCTGAATCACCTGGTTAAATGGTCACAATCCGACAAAATGTGTTTTAACACAGTCAAAAGCAAGATCATACATCCAGGGACAAAGGACACGGGTTATACTTACAGGATGGGAGAGTCTCTGCTTTGGAGAGCAATGAATCAGAAAAGAATTTAGGGTTCATCATACATAATTGCCTCAACATGAGTTATCAATACAATGGGGTGGCAAAAAGGGCTAGTGTGATCCTTTGGTATGTCAAGCCGAAGTAGGGAAGTGATATTGGTCCTGGATACAACATTGGTAAGACTGCTACTAGAATATGGTGTCCAGTTCTGGTGGAAAGGAAAAACTGGAGAGAGTTCAAATAAGCAGGGCCGGCTCCAGGCACCAGCGTAGGAAGCAGGTGCTTGGGGCGGCCAATTCAAAGAGGCGGCACTCCGTCCGGTATTGGGGCGGCAAGTCCGGGTCTTCAGCAGCCATTCGGCGGCGGGTCCTTCATTCCCTTTCTTCCTCTTGAGCTGCCGCCAAATGGCCGCCGAAGAGGAAGAGAGGGAGGACCGGCCGCCGAACTGCCACCAAAGAAGCGGCGTGATTTAGCTGCCGCCAAAGTGCCGCCGCCCGTCTTTTTTTTTTTCTTCCCCCCCCCGCTTCGGGCGGCAGAAAAGCTGGAGCCAGCCCTGCAAATGAGGGCCACAGAAATGATCCATGGGCTGGAAAACAAGCCTTACAATATGAGATTAAAGGATTTCAACTCATCGCAGAGAAGGCTGAGAGGTGATGTGATCACTGTGTCTAGGTACAGTCACATGGACAAGAGATCAGATAGTGGGGAAGCAGGGTGATGCTATCCCTTGCAGACAAAGGGATAACAAGATCTAATGGCTGAAAATTCAAGTTAGACAAATTCAACATTGAAATAAGATGGAATTTCCTAGCAGCGAGGAGGACTAAATATTGGAACCGATCGCCAGGGAAGGTGGTGGACTCACCGAGGGCCAGTTTTAGGGCGATTCACCCGATTCCCCCGAATCGGGCCCCGCGCCCCTAAGAGGGCCCCGCATCGTCCCTAAGGACCCTCCGCCGACGTGCCGCTGAAGGCACCGGCAGCCAGTTGAGCTGCTGCCGAAGTCCCACCGCTGTCTTTGGCGGCAGCTCTTTCGAATCAGGCCCCGCAGTGCCTAAAACCAGGCCTGGACCCACCACTTGAGTCTTTAAAACAAGATTGGATTTCTTTCTGAAAGATAGTCTGTAATCCAGTTTCTGGGGAAAGTTCTGTGGTGTGCGCACACATGTGTGAGAGGGGGTCAGGCTAGATGGTCATGGTGGTGCTGCTCTCTGGGCTTGGAATCTATGAATCCCCCTGTTCAGCCACTTCCTTGGGGTGAACAGGATTGCTCAAAATGTTCATCATACTTGTAGCTCTCTATTTGGTAAAGAGTAATTTAATCTCATGCTTCAGGGCTTCAGCTGGTCACCTGCAGGATCAGGAAGGATTTTTTTGCCCCAGTGTGTAATTGTAATCTGGATTTTTTTCCCACTTGCCTCTGAAGCATGAGCGATCTGAGATAGCTACAGACTGGACACCAGTTGGGTAGACAGTGCTCAGAGATGCTACAGAAAATCCTCTGTCATAGATGCCTGGCTGGTGGGTCTTGCTCACATGCTCAGGGTCTAACTGACCTCCAGGATTTGGAATTGGGAATGAATACCCCCCCACCCCCAGATCAGATTGGCAGGGACCCTTGGGGGATGTTCACCTTCTGCAGTATGGAGTCTGGATCGCCTGCTAGGATTATCTGGACATAGCTCCTCTAATGACCTACCATTTCAGGGGCCTCAGCCACTGATGGCCTTGGTCTTTCCAGTTCTTTGCCTGTGGCACACAAAAGTTTAGTATCCTTTGGACTAAAATATTGTCGTTTACTTGAAGTTGTGGGGCTCAGTGTAGGATTGTTAAGATGGAATTTGATGTCAGTAATATGCAAGAGGTCATGATCAAATGGTCGGTTCTGGCCTTAAACTGTGAAATGTGTGTGTCTGTACAGTGCCTCGTACATGGAGCCCAAACCTCAATGAAGGCCTCTATGCACCCCTGTAATATATAAAAACAGACAACAAATGCCCAGATTTTAAACTGCTGTTCTCCCTTTGCACTAGGGTGACCAGATGTCCCGATTTTATAGGGACAGTCCCAATTTTGGGGTCTTTTTCTTATATAGGCTCCTATTACCCCCCACCCCCTGTCCCGATTTTTCACACTTGCTGTCTGGTCAACGTACTTTGAAACCCAAATAAAGGACTTAAGGATGGGCACAGAGACACAAGTAGAAAATGGTGATAAATCCCAGAATCCCTTTGCTCCAAAAGGGTCAATTTAGAGATACCAAAAGGCCTGCATCTACTGTTTCACACAAACACAGTGTGTTCTGTGAAGCAAGAGATACTATTGACTTGATTTCCCACGGTGGGCCAATCCATGCTCTCTAACCTAAGTGGAACAATTACTTTCTTGCAGTTAGAATGCCTCTCACTAATGGCTTCTCAGTCAGTCTCAGTGTTTGCACACTGGACCTTGAGTCTGCAAACCCCTTGGGCTGTCAATCATATAAGAATAGGCCCTCATGAGTTTTCCAGATAAACTGGCAAAACCAAGACCGCTTTCCTCACAATATTTTAGCATTTCCACTGCATTTCCGGGCAAAACCAGGAAGTGCAAAATAAAAATGCTGACAACATTTTTGAACATAGAAACTAATCCTTTTTTTTTTTCTTTTTCTTTTCTTTGGGTCACTTTTCTACCCCGCCCCCAAGACCAGTCTGCACAACGCTAACGCTGCTCTGAAAGGAGACAGTTACTGGCCCTAAAACCAAATACCTGCAGAATCTCAGCATTCAGTGCTTTGGGAGTCGTTGAGATTTCAGGAGCGTTTAGATTTTTAAGCCAATGAAGCAGATAAAAGTTCTAAATTGGCAACAATAAAGATACATGGGAAAGAGCTGAATAGCCTATATCTTTGCTAAAATGTTAAGACCATTTAATTCCTTTTTTACATATTGCAGATATTGTCTTAGTAGCATCTTAGATGCATCTAAAACACTTTGCATTGCTCACCAGTAAAACCCACAGACTATTTTCAAAGTGGCTGTGCATCTCTTGAATGTCATAATCTCCCTCTACTGTCTGTCTGAAGCTAAGAGCATTTCAATTTCCAAGGTGGTGGAATGAGGAACCTTCAGGCTGCCTCATTTTTGGTTTTTCGTTACAAATATATTTGCTCTACACCAATTCGTTCCTTTTCTAGGATCTAAAATTCCTTTATGGCCACTGACCTAAATAACTGGAGTGCAAAACTTTTATAATGTGCTAGATGACCATTAATTCAGGCTGGCAAATCCAATCCATCTCTTGTCCTTGATAGAACTATAGAATGCCCTGGATTGATAATTAGAACCATCCATGGAAAAATGTACTCAGCCACTGAATGAAACTTAATTTTACATGACAAGCCATTGTCCCTTCAGTTACTTATATTCACACATCAAAGTCATAGTATATTGTTTGCACTAAAATGGAAGATTTCCCCAGCTTCTCTCTTTATTCTAAACCAGCCATATCTCTTCTTGCTGATTTAATTCCCTTCTGGTGCTGTAGTGTGGCGTCTTTGTAGATAGATCCACAGAGCAGAAATTATTTAATTAAAAAATAGGCTTAGCTCCTTTCAGGATGGTTAAATGTATATTTTTTCTCTATCATGCCAGCCTTGGCAATCTTGCTGGGTTTGTAACGAAGATATAGTATACAGGGCAAATCTTACTATAAAGTCCAAAGTCTCTTCTTTAACCTCTCAGGAATGACCTGATATTTTTCTACCATGATAAATGTGCAATGATTGCATTATATCTTTTTGTATATTAATGTCTTTATGGATCTCTGTAGTTCAGGTGACAAATCTATTATTTATGCATTTTTTCCAAAGTTCAAAATACATCTGTGAGGGAAGTGGAGCCGCTCTGAAACAATTTATGAATATTCTATGTTGACCTGGTTAGTGAAATGTTTACAGTATGACTATATTGTTTTAGTTTAGCAGGAGGCTGCAAGGAAAAAACCAAACAAACAAGAAGGGAAGAAAGACAAGTCAAGGTAAGTCACTTCTCAGCAAACACTTGAGTTTGCTCACCCAGGATCCAGGGTCCAAAATATATCACAAGGCCAGAATAGTTTGTACTTGTGGGGGAGCGGCACTATATGTGAAAGAGAGCATAGAATCAAATGAAGTAAAAATGTTAAATGAACCAAACTGTACCATATAATCTCTATGGATAGTAATTTCATGCCTGAATAATAAGAATATAGCAGTAGGGATATACTACTGACCACCTGACCTGGATGGTGATAGTAACTGTGAAATGCTCAGGGAGATTAGGGACAGGGCCGGCTCCAGGCACCAGCCAACCAAGCTCGTGCTTGGGGCGGCACCTGGTAAGGGGCGGCCAATCTTGGGGTGGCAGGGGGGGCAGCGCGGCGCGGTGCTCGGCGGGGGGGGGGTGTTCGGCGGCGCGGCGCTCGGCGGGGGTTCAGCAGCTCGGCGGGGGTATTCGGCGGCACGGCGCTCCACGGGGAGGGGTTCGGCAGCGCTCCGCGTGGGGGGGGGGTGTTCGGCAGCGCGGCGCTCCGCGGGGGGCGGGGGGTTCGGCAGCGCGGCGCTCCGCGGGGGTTTCGGCGGCGCAGCACTCAGTGGGGGGGGGGGGGGGTTCGGCAGGGCGGGGCGGCGCTAGGGGCGGGGGTGTTACGGCTAGGCGGCACTTTTTTTTGCTGCTTGGGGCGGCAAAAAAGTTAGAGCTGGCCCTGATTAGGGAGGCTATACAAATTTAAAAAAAAAAAAAAAAAAAAAAACACCAAAACTCTCAATAATAATGGGGGATTTCAACTATCCCCATATTGAATGGGTAAATGTCTCCTCAGGATGGGATGCAGAGGTAAAGTTTGACACCTTAAATGGCTGATTCTTGGAGCAGCTAGTCCTGGAACCCACAAGAGGAGAGGCAATTCTTGATTTAGTCCTAAGTGGAGCACAGGAACTGGTCCAAGAGGCGGATATAGCTGAACTGTTTGGTAATAGTGACCATAACGCAATAAAATTTATCATCCCTGGGGTGGGAGGGGGACACCAAAGTAGCGCACCACGGTAGCATTTAATTTTAGAAAGGGGCACTACACAAAAAGGAAGAAGTTAAATAGAAATTAAAAGGTATAGTGCACAAAGTGAAATCCCTGCAAGCTGCATGGAAACTTTTTAAAGACACCATAATAGAGGTTCAATTTAAATGTATACCCCAAATTAAAAAACATAGTAAGAGGACCAAAAAAAGTGCCACTGTGGCTAAAAAACAAAGTAGGCACTTTGAGAGACAAAAATGCATCCTTTAAAAAGTTGAAGTTCAATCCTATTGAAGAACAGCTAGCCAAAGCCTCAAAAGTAACAGCAAGTACATCAGAAGCAGCAAGCCTGCTGAACAACCAGTAGGGCCACTGGACAATTGAGATGCTAAAGGAGCACTCAATAAGGCAAGGCGGGTGCAGAAAAACTAAATGAATTCTTTGCATCGGTCTTCACGGATGTGAGGGAGATTCCTAAACTTGAGCCATTCTTTTTAGGTGACAAATCTGAGGAACTGTCCTGGATTGAGGTGTCATTGAGGAGTTGATATACTAAACAGTTATAAGTCACCAGGACCAGATGGTATTCACCCAAAAGTGCTGAAGGAACTCAAATGTGAAATTGCAAAACTACTAACTGTAGTATGTAACCTATCATTTAAATCAGCTGCTGTACCAGGTGACTGGAGGATAGCAAATGTGATGTCAATTTTTAAAAAGGGCTCCAGAGACAAGCCAGGCAATTACAGGCCATTAATCCTAACTTCAGTACCAGGCAAACTGGTTGAAACTACACCTCTACCCAGATATATCGCTGTCCTCGGGAGCCAAAAAAAAATCTTACCACATTATAGGTGAAACTGTGTTATATCAAACTTGCTTTGATTCGCCGGAGTGCGCAGCCCCACCTCCCCGGAGCGCTGCTTTACCGCGTTATATCCAAATTCATGTTATATCAGGCCGCATCATATTGGGGTAGAGGTCTATAGTAATGAACAGAATTATCAGACACGGATGAACATGATTTGTTGGGGAAGAGTCAAAAATGGTCTTTGTAAAGGGAAATCATGCCTCACCAATCTACTAGCATACTTTGAGGAGGTCAACAAGGATGTGGACAAGGGGGATCCAGTGGATATAGTGTACTTTCAGAAAGCCTTTGACAAGATGGCAAGTTGCAAGTTGCGGGGGCCCTTTTTAAAGACACCATAATAGAGGCTCAACTTCAATGTATACCCCAAATTAAGAAAAACAGTAAAAGAACTAAAAAAGAGCCACCGTGGCTTAACAACCATGTAAAAGAAGCAGTGAGAGATAAAAAGACTTCCTTTAAAAAGTGGAAGTCAAATCCTAGTGAGGCAAATAGAAAGGAGCACAAACACTGCCAACTTAAGTGCAAGAGTGTAATAAGAAAAGCCAAAGAGGAGTTTGAAGAACGGCTAGCCAAAAACTCCAAAGGTAATAACAAAATGTTTTTTAAGTACATCAGAAGCAGGAAGCCTGCTAAACAACCAGTGGGGCCCCTTGACGATGAAAATACAAAAGGAGCGCTTAAAGATAATAAAGTCATTGCGGAGAAACTAAATGGATTCTTTGCTTCAGTCTTCACGGCTGAGGATGTTAGGGAGATTCCCAAACCTGAGCTGGCTTTTGTAGGTGACAAATCTGAGGAACTGTCACAGATTGAGGTATCACTAGAGGAGGTTTTGGAATTAATTGATAAACTCAACATTAACAAGTCACCGGGACCAGATGGCATTCATCCAAGAGTTCTGAAAGAACTCAAATGTGAAGTTGCGGAACTATTAACTAAGGTTTGTAACCTGTCCTTTAAATCGGCTTCGGTACCCAATGACTGGAAGTTAGCTAATGTAACGCCAATATTTAAAAAGGGCTCTAGGGGTGATCCCGGCAATTACAGACCGGTAAGTCTAACGTCGGTACCGGGCAAATTAGTTGAAACAATAGTAAAGAACAAAATTGTCAGACACATAGAAAAACATAAACTCTTGAGCAATAGTCAACATGGTTTCTGTAAAGGGAAATCGTGTCTTACTAATCTATTAGAGTAATTTGAAGGGGTCAACAAACATGTGGACAAGGGGGATCCGGTGGACATAGTGTACTTAGATTTCCAGAAAGCCTTTGACAAGGTCCCTCACCAAAGGCTCTTACGTAAATTAAGCTGTCATGGGATAAAAGGGAAGGTCCTTTCATGGATTGAGAACTGGTTAAAGGACAGGGAACAAAGGGTAGGAATTAATGGTAAATTCTCAGAATGGAGAGGGGTAACTAGTGGTGTTCCCCAAGGGTCAGTCCTAGGACCTATCCTATTCAATTTATTCATAAATGATCTGGAGAAAGGGGTAAACAGTGAGGTGGCAAAGTTTGCAGATGATACTAAACTACTCAAGATAGTTAAGACCAAAGCAGATTGTGAAGAACTTCAAAAAGATCTCACAAAACTAAGTGATTGGGCAACAAAATGGCAAATGAAATTTAATGTGGATAAATGTAAAGTAATGCACATTGGAAAAAATAACCCCAACTATACATACAACATGATGGGGGCTAATTTAGCTACAACGAGTCAGGAAAAAGATCTTGGCGTCATCGTGGATAGTTCTCTAAAGATGTCCACGCAGTGTGCAGAGGCGGTCAAAAAAGCAAACAGGATGTTAGGAATCATTAAAAAGGGGATAGAGAATAAGACTGAGAATATATTATTGCCCTTATATAAATCCATGGTTCGCCCACATCTCGAATACTGTGTACAGATGTGGTCTCCTCACCTCAAAAAAGATATTCTAGCACTAGAAAAGGTTCAGAAAAGAGCAACTAAAATGATTAAGGGTTTAGAGAGGGTCCCATATGAGGAAAGATTAAAGAGGCTAGGACTCTTCAGTTTGGAAAAGAGAAGACTAAGGGGGGACATGATAGAGGTATATAAAATCATGAGTGATGTTGAGAAAGTGGATAAGGAAAAGTTATTTACTTATTCCCATAATACAAGAACTAGGGGTCACCAAAAGAAATTAATAGGCAGCAGGTTTAAAACAAATAAAAGGAAGTTCTTCTTCACGCAGCGCACAGTCAACTTGTGGAACTCCTTACCTGAGGAGGTTGTGAAGGCTAGGACTATAACAATGTTTAAAAGGGGACTGGATAAATTCATGGTGGCTAAGTCCATAAATGGCTATTAGCCAGGATGGGTAAGAATGGTGTCCCTAGCCTCTGTTCGTCAGAGGATGGAGATGGATGGCAGGAGAGAGATCACTTGATCATTGCCTGTTAGGTTCACTCCCTCTGGGGCACCTGGCATTGGCCACTGTCGGTAGACAGATACTGGGCTAGATGGACCTTTGGTCTGACCCAGTACGGCCTTTCTTATGTTCTTATGTTCTTAAGATCCCTCACAAAGGCTCTTAAGTAAAGTAAGCTGTCATGGGATTTGAGGGAAGGTCCTCTCATGGATTGATAACTGGTTAAAAGATAGGAAACAAAGGGTAGGAACAAATGGTCAGTTTTCAGAATGGAGAGAGGTAAATAGTGGTGTCCCCCATAGGTCTGTACTGGGACCAGTCCTATTCAACATATTCATAAATGATCTAAAAAAAAAAGGGGGTAAACAGTGGCGTGGCAAAATTTGAAGATGATACAAAACTACTCAAGATAGTTAAGTCCAAAGCAGAGTGTTAAGAGTTACAAAGGAATTTCACAAAACTGGGTGACTGGGCAACAAAATGGCAAGTTAAATTCTATGTTCATAAGTGCAAAGTAATGAACATTGGAAAACATAATCCCAACTACACATACAAGAGGATGGGGTCTAAATTAGCAGTTACAGCTCTAGAAAGAGATCTTGGAGTCATTAGGGATAGTTCTCTGGAAGCATCCACTCAATGTGCAGCAGCAGTCAAAAAAGCTAACAGAATGTTGGGAATCATTAGAAAAGGGATAGATAATAAGACAGAACATATCATCTTGCCTCTATATAAATCCATGGTATGACAACATCTTGAATTCCGTGTGCAGATCTGGTCAGCCCATCTCAAAAAAGATATATTGGAATTAGAAAAGGTTCAGAAAAGAGCAACAAAAATGATTGCGGGTATGGATCAGCTTCCCTATGAGGAGAGATTAATAAGACTGGGACTTTTCAGCTTGGAAAAGAGACGACTAAGAGGGGATATGATTGAGGTCTATAAAATCATGACGGATGTGGAGAAAGTAAATAAGGAAGTGTTATTTACTCCTTCTCATAACACAAACTAGGGGTCACCAAATGAAATTAATAGGCAGCAGGTTTAAAACAAACAAAAGGAAATATTTTTTCACACAACGTACAGTCGTGAAGGCCAAGACTATAACAGGGTTCAAAAAAGAAATAGATAAGTTCGTGGAGGATAGGTCCATCAATGGCTAGGAGGCAGGATGGACAGAGATGCAAAACCATGCTCTAAGTGTCCCTTGTCTCCATTGCCAGACTGGGAATGGGTGACAGGGGATGGATCACTTGATGATTACCTGTTCTGTTCATTCCTTCTGGGGTACCTGGCATTGGCTGCTGTCGGAAGACAGGATACTGGGCTAAGTGGACCTTTGGTCAGACTCAGAATGGCCATTCTTATGAGAGTGGTTAAAGGACAATGCCAGGACAGGAAAAACCCTGGGAACCAGAGATGGAAAGAACTGTGGCAGATTTGCTAGCAGAGCAGTGCAAACTGGCCATGTATCCTGGGAGAATCAAGGACCCAGTATGTAGAGCCTATTGGGAGGAGAGGCACTAGAGACATGTGAAGCTTTTCAAATTAATGGTCTAAAAATTCTGGAAACCCTTTTTTTGTGTCATAACGCCCTTGTGGCCAAGATGGAGTCTGTTCTGTGGGTAGTTCCAGCCACGAAAAGGTGCACACAGGAACACGGCAAGGAAACTTCCTTCTAGCATAGTGGCACCAATTCCAGCCCTCACCTATTCCCCCCCTCCCAAGTAAACACACACATGCTGGAACAGTACAGTAATTATAAGAAAGGGAAATATTCATTTACAAAGGAATGGATGGAGAAGATAGGGAGAGCAGTAAAACACAGTTGCATCCAACACGAGGACCCAAGGGCCCAGTGGTACCACAATATAAAAGCATAGACGCTAAGCACTGCATCTAGACTCAGAGTTCAGGAATTTAGGGCAGAATTCTAGTCCAGCAGTGAGTTTTGGGTGCTCCTAGTCAGCTTTGATGCCAGTGAACTTTTCCTAAACCCTTCTGGTGCCCTCATCTACTGCTCCCTGCAAACCCACACAGAGCGACAACTCCCCCCTTAACTAGCTACAGCCTCCTCCCTTATTCCCAGTGCAAGGTCACAAGCCTCAGTACTCATGGCCCCAGACAGCTCTGGGCAATAGTGATGCTGGGTCTGGCTCTGGTTTGTCCTTCTTGGGTGATTTCCTCCTGGCTCCTGTCCTTGGACATCCCCCAGTTGGCCACTCTGTCCTTTCCGGGCTTCAGGCTGGTTCTCGGCTGCTTCACTACGTGAGGGCCTGCTCACTGTAGGCTCTCTTGTCTGGACAGATGCACACACACCTGTTCTCTCTCTCCCCACTCCCTTTCCCATGGAACAACCAGCACTTTCTTGCACTCAGGACAAAGTTTTAAAGGGGCTTTTTAAACCCCAAGGGGGGTAGATTTATCACACTGAAAACAAAACAGAACCACTCCCCTCAGTTACAGAATATTATTCTACTCTAGAAAAAAGTTCATAACACCCTTTGCTCAAAACAATGACCATGCGAGTGAGTCCTCTCTCCACTTTGGGGGTCTTTGAAGAGATTGCAAATAGGTAATCAGCCAGGCATTGGGTCCCCTCCCCGGGGTGAAGCTTCAAATGGTTGAGTTCTTTCATAACCAGAGGAGTTACATTAGCATAGCCCCTCCTCCTAGAGAGTTCCCAAAGCCCCACTTGCTTTTAAAAGTTCACATTGGTTCAAAGAATCCTTTGATGTTCC
The DNA here is from genome assembly GCF_028017835.1 of Emys orbicularis. Taxonomy (NCBI): domain Eukaryota; kingdom Metazoa; phylum Chordata; order Testudines; family Emydidae; genus Emys; species Emys orbicularis. The sequence continues at coordinate 4,510,481 of NC_088686.1, read as the reverse complement.
TCCCATTTTCCAAGGTTTACATTAGTCAGGTCTCCTAGAGAAGTTACATATAATCCCACCATAAGACAAACAATTGCATTTTTAATACAATGGACCTCAAAGGTATTAAACTTATTGAATTAAGATTTTATCCAGGAGATTGCCCTATTTGTCACTCTCATCTAAGTATCCTAAACATAGAGGCAACGAGATATCCATTGATACAGTAAGTCTGTCACATAAATGTTAGAGAAAAATGTATCGGGACTCAAAACAGCAATTTTCCCAGACTCATTTTGTACTGCAGGCCCAATGTACTAGCATCAAAAAGGCGGTAGAGAGAAGCTAAGGGCCACTAAACACTGGAGTGTCACCCAGTGCAAAAACGTTCATGCTAGGAGCAGCGGAAGGTCCCTAAAAGTGTGGGGGGCACCAAGGTCCCCCTCTGTTGCTCGCCCTTACTGCTGGTAAAAAGGGTGCGTGCATGGCTCCCTGCCCACCCCCATTTCAGTGCCCCTGATTCATGCTACATACGTCATTCTGAGCTAGTGTAAAAGTGAGCAGAGCTTGTCTGTGCCTGGCCCTGTGTAACAGCAGAACAAGGGAGAGGAAGGTGACAATGAGCCTTTCATCCCCTCTGTTCAGGGCCCGGGCACACCTGCAGTCTGTGCGCTCCACTGAATGCCAGGGCTACACAATCCGAGCATCAGCACCATTGCACACTACTTTCTGTTAAAGGGCATCACAGCAGCCATGCAGCACTCCTCGCTCTCCTACAGGCCCTGTGCTCCCATCTGTACTGCCCCCTGCTGTGAATTTGCACCTTCCAGACCCAACTGAGCCTGCAACCTTTATTGCTTGCAGTGGGTGGCTGCTGGGTGCAGGGCTAGCAGAGATGCAAGCTGCAGATAAGTGTGACATGCCCTTTTAGTATCATGTGTAGCCACAAGGTTAAAAAAAAAACGAACCAAACCAAGCAGCTAGAATAAATAGGGGACGCTGGCGTGAATCCAGCTAAACGAGCTTGGAAACATTCTTCATTTCTTAATGATATTAAGAGATTTGTCAACCTCCACCCCCAATTTGTTGGCTCCCTCTTGAAAATTACATTTCAAAGCCTTTTTTGTTAGATTCCATTGTCACAGGAATAGCTCGAGGGCTAGCCACAGACATCCGCAGCCAAACAGCAGTGTGATCTCCATGGAGCTTCCTGAGTCCGGATGAGACCAGGGACCACACTTATTAACAGCTTGTTTCAGGAACCTGGCAGGCCCGAGGATGAGAGGCTGGGATTATACAACTAGAAGCCCAGTGGGAGGCAGGAGGGCAGTGACCTTGCAGTACAGAGCAGTGGATGTGACTTCATTAGCCGCAGTCAGAGTGCCTTCTAGGCTGGGGAATTGCTGTGCTGTGAGAGGTCACACACACTGTTTGTGGAGGCGTCTGGGGTGTCTGTCTTTCACTAGCTGCAAGTTGTTGCATTTTATTAGTATTATTGTGGGGAATTTAGTCTCAAATGCTTCTCTGTGGGGGCCTGATCCAGGAGTCTCATGAACAAGAAGCTGTCACATGCATTCAAGTTATTTCAAAAAATCCTGGCCCTTTCTGGACAGACCCCAGCTTTGCTGCGTGGGAGGTGCATGAACTGCCTTTATGGCACTGCCCTCTTTACTATGGCCCTATGGCGTAGGCGCCGACTCCCTGGGTGCTCCAGGGCTCGAGCACCCACAGAAAAAGAAATAGTGGGCGCTCAGCACCCACTGGCAGGCCCCACCGATCAACTCCTCCTCCTCCCCCACAACACCTCCCGCCCACCGCTGATCAGCTATTGAGTGATTCCCAGTGATTAGGCCCTGATGCAAACAGAAGCTAATAATATTGCTTCCATATCCTGGTGACCCAAGAGGATGACATATTGACCATTGTGAGCAAAAACTGTAGACTCAAAAACCGGATGACGGTCCACGGGATGTGTGTGTGGCGGCGCGAGGGTTCGGCGGCACGCCGCTCCACGGGGGGGGGGGGGGGGGTGTTCAGCGGCGCTCCGCGGGGGGCTGACATGTTCGGCGGCGCGGCGCTCCACGGGGGGTTGGGGGGGGTTGGCGGCATGGCGCTGGGGGGATTCGGCGGTGGGGCGCTCCACGCAGGGGGGTGTTGTCGCGGTGCTGAGGGGGTGTGTTATGGCGGCGCTATGGAGGGCGGCACTCTTTTTTTTTGCTTGGGGCGGCAAAATTTAGAGCCGGCCCTGGATTTATATTATCTGTTCAGAGATACATCGATTGTTTCGTGTGCACAATCATGAACTCCCATATATTCCTGCCAACTTGATAGATCTGTATCTGCTCTTCAGTGATTTGTGTATTATGATTATTAGCCTTGTAGCGGTAGGTTTATAGGTTAATAAACTGTGCATGTGAGAGCATGAGGGAGCGTGGTCTCACTCTTAAATGAACACAAGGAACATAAATCTGACTCAGCCTTTGTCTAGATTTAATTGCCCCTACAAAATTGTTACTTGTTCTTCAGAATGTAGTCACACTAACTAGTGACTCATTCCTTCTTTTCAAAGCACTGTTTGTTTATGATCGACCGTGTACAGAGGATTACAACTGTATTTGGAATTGCATTGTGAAGCTGTGCTGTGAAAAGTGCATCATGCTGGGTAAGATTTACATTTTGGAGAGTCTGAGATAACAGAACTTAAAAAACAAAATTAGACAGATAGCTATCACTGCAGAACAACCTGAGACGGAGACTGTCTAAGTCAGCAGCTCTATGGCCAAAGCTGAAGCTATCCAGGACAGAAGCTATTACTGAGATTTCCCCAGGCTTCGTTCTTAAAAACAAATGGAGGTGATTTTATTGCTTATATAAAGTCCTGGCTTCACAATCCCATGGACTGAGTTGATCATAATGGCACAGGCTGCAGCAATGCAAATTGTCCCATTATTTATTTTTAAGATTTTATACTGCTCCCCATCACCATAGTATCAGAGCCCCTTCCTCATAAAATCAATAGCAAAGTCCCTATTAGACTTCAAAAATGGAGAAGAGCTGGAGATCCCATGGTGTCAAAACTCTGTTTGGGGTAGGGTTGATTATTGTTTGATTTGGGGATGGGTTTTTGGTGGGAGGGTTGGTAGAGGTTTGGGAATGAAAGGGTAGAGGTATTGTATGCGTCACTTATTATGGAAAGTCTTTTTCCTAGAGGAAGGTTTTACAACATTTCCTAAAAAAGGAAAGACTCTGGATTCACCTGATCTCCTCTGGAAGACTGTTCCCTACCTGGATCCCCTGGGCAGAGAATGCTTTGGCCACAGGTCACAGGCTTCATCCCAGTGGATCATAGTTGTTACAGCGGTCAAAATTTGATCTCTTGATGTAGCTGGGGCTTGATCCATTAACTGCTTTGAAAATTAGGACGAAAGTCTTAAACTGGCAGCAGACGCTGCTGGGGAACCAGTGGAGGGACTGGAGCATGGGCTTGATGTTCTGAGAGCAGCCTGAGCCATGGAGAAGGATCGTTGTGGCCAGGTCCTCATCCAGAAGGAAGGGATGACGTTTCCTACCAAGACAGAGGTGAAAGAAGGCAATTTTGGAAACTGATGCTCCCTGGTCATCCAAGCTTAGAGAAGAGTCAAAGGGGATCTGAGACTTTGCAGCATGTTGATGAATGGGGGTTGTAGCCTTCAGTGGAAGATGGGGATAAAATATTGGCCAGTTCTTCAAAAATGTCCCCTTTCCAACCAGCATCACTTTGGTCTTTTCCTGGGTTCAGTTTGAGCCAGCCCTTCTGGCCAGGTGTTGTCAGCAGCAACAAGGGCTGGGTTCAAACAGCTAGAGGTCCCTCTTAAAATAGACACACCCCACCTAGAATTCCTAGGATGACTAAATACTATCCCTGAGCACCCTCAGCAACCATACCTTTCCACACACAAGAACCGAGTTTTTTGTATGAAACAAGAAAAACTTTATTAGGGGAAAGGGCACACAGGAATCAACTTAAGAAAACACAGCTACAATCTGTATGAATGATCAATAGAATATTCACCCAAGGTAACTTTGTCAGTGGTGGAGAATTCACCACATTTACCAATGTTTCCTCCCTTGGTGTTCACACCTCAACTGCTAGAAGAGAGCCTCATCCTCCCCGATTAAACTAACCTCGTTATCTTTAGACTGATTCTTGCCTGCATATTTATACCTGCCTCTGGAAATTTCCATTACATGCATCTGACGAAGTGGGTATTCACCCACAAAAGCTTATGCTCCAATACGTCTGTTAGTCTATAAGGTGCCACAGGACTCTGTTGCTTTTTACAGATCCAGACTAACACGGCTACCCCTCTGATACTTTAAACCAAGATTGTATTTTTCCCCAAAAAAAGATATGCTCTAGTACAAACAGGAATTCATCCAGATAAACTCTATGTCCTGTGTTACATAGGAGGTCAGTTTAGATTATCCCAATGGTTCCTTCTGGCCTTAGAATCTATAAACTCAATTCTCCATCTACTGGGGTGAATGTTCATTAGGCAAATGTCCCTTTACCACATCACTTTCTCCTTCCCTATCCACTAAACCCCACTCACAGTTTTATGTCAGTGGGTAGCACAGTCCTAGAGTGCCCAGATGCACTCAGGGAGGCCTGTCTCCAGTCCCTCAGGAAGTGCTGCCTGGTTCTCTCCTGAGGCTCCACCACCTAACACGGCTATAGTGATTTCCCGTTTAGCTAGGGGTCTGGTAGGAGGGGCCTCACCAGAGTTCACTGAGCTCTGCTGCTGTCTTCTGCATCATCTCTTATGCAAGAGGTCTCCCAACAGGACTGAATCCTCAGTGGAAGGCAACCAGTAGCATGTAGGGCCCTTGAGCGGACTCTTTGCCACAAGATAGAAGCTCTTATTTATCTTAATTTAGTTCCACTATCCAACCAATTCGGAGCTTACGTGCAGTTATGGTGACTCCCAAAGTGTCACTAAAGGCATTCTGGGTAAAAAACTTATTCAAACAAAGCTGTCACTGTAGCCATATTTCCCCTTGTTCACCAACAGATGGGGGCAGCTGAGACAGGAGCAGAACTCCATCTAGAGCTTCAGGCCATCGGGCCTCCTTAGATATTCGGACATGTTAGTGGAGGCAGTGGTTGCCTCAGCTGAGAATGGCGAGTATCTTTGGCATACTGTTGGCAGTGGGGGGAGGGATAGCTCAGTGGTTTGAGCAGTGGCCTGCTAAACCCAGGGTTGTGAGTTCAATCCTTGAGGGGGCCATTTAGGGATATGGGGCAAGAATCTGTTGGATAATCTAATTGGGGATTGGTCCTGCTTTGAGCAGGGGGTTGGACTAGATGATCTCCTGAGGTCCCTTCCAACCCTGATATTCTATGATTCATGGTGTCTGACTTCCTCTCTCGCAAGGGTCTCATGTAGCTAATGAAAAGAAGCAAAGATAGTATGGATCCCCACCGAGGGCCTTTGGACTGGAGTTGCCCCAAGAGCTCTCCTGCTGAGGAACAACTGGAGCTACTGTAGTACTGGGCCATCAGCTCCTGCTGCTTCACGAATACAGTTTACTCTGACTTGCAAGGCCCATTTGCACAGGATGAGAGGGTGACCCCGTTCACTTGGCAGCCTCTCTAAAATCTTCCCACAAGGTTGCCAATTATGGTGACACTTACCCATTAGGAACTGGACTGAGCGCATCTCTCATTTCACACAGGACACCAGCGATAATAATGGCTGGTAACTACCAGCCAAGCTGGATTAGAGCCAATGATATAAAGAGGAAATACTTCTTGCGCCATTAACAATGAATGCCCCGATTCATCAAAACACCAAAGCATGTGCTGATAGCGTATTGACTTCAGGTGCTCTAACCACCAGATTTCAGAGTCATTTCTACTAACTTAGGCTTTGCGGTTCGCAATAGTGTTCTTATGATTATCTAGGCGCTATGCCAATCAGTGTTGCAACACCTATGTCCCTTTGTGGATTTGGGCCTAAGTGACATACCTTTAAAGGTATAAATGTTTTAGAGAAGAAATACCCAACCTGCCTCAGTTTCTCTATCTGAAGTCATGCACGGATTAATTAGCTAATTCATGTTTGTGGCGCACTTTGGATAAGTAAAAGACACTAAGTGTCATTATTACTATTGCCCCTAAAAGAGCAAAGAATGGAGAGATGTTGTCCTAAGCAGAAGGGACAGTTACAGTGAAAGGTAAAGGCAGAAAAGCCCTACATAGGATAGGTTTGCAGTAAGGAACAAGATCAAGAAAGAATCCCTTATGTTAGCAGCAAATTCTTACTCTATGCCAGAGTGAAGTGGGATGATTGATAGGATGGGACTGGAAGAGTAAGGGCTAGTCTAGCCTGTGGAAACTTTCACACTGCAAATGTAATCATACTACACACAAAACAGGGCTTCTCTCAGTGTGATTTACAGGCTGTGATGGGGCGCCTGCCCCTCACTGGCAGAAAAGGGGTTAAAAACAGCCCTAAGGCAGCTACGCTGGAGGCAGCCAATCAGAGAAGGGCTAAAGGGAACAGCCAGTTAGGGCCAAGCAGGCCCACATAAAAAGGGAGCTTCAGGGAAGAGGAGGGCAGTTCTCTGCTTGGAGCCCAGGGAGGAAGGACTGTGTCTTTGGAGGGCTGAGACAACTGCCAGCACCCTGGACAGAGCAGTGCTGCTAGCAGAAGCTGGGGGCCTGAGAGACAGCTGTGGGCTGGCTGCTGGGGTTTACAGGCTGAGGTCCTGAGGCAAGGACAAAGAGGATGCTGAGGCCATGAGGAAGTGGTCAGACAATTTGCTGCAGTAGCCACTGGCGGGAAGTGGCTGAACAGCAAACTGCAGGTCCCCGGAAACGGGGAGCACAGTGTGTGGCATGGTCGGAGGGCTGTGTTGCTCAAGAGGACACCGTGGTCCTTGGAGAGAGGTGGGTCCTAGAACAGGAGTGACGGCGGCAAGGCACCACCCAAAGAGGGCACACTAACACACAGAGCTAATTCCCAAGACAGCCAGCAGGAGTTGACAGAGTGCTGTGTGAACCCCGTTACACAGGACTAAAAGGATTTTAGAGTCTTGAGTAACAATGAAATTCAGCCCTTGCAGTAGACCAGTCTAAGGCCTATGCACCTCGTAAGTGGTACTGAAATAGTGCCTAGACCTCAGGCTAGACCTTTGCACGGGAGTGAATTTCACCCCAAACTTTCCATTGGGCATTACAGTTTTGGTTCCTTAGTTAGCCAGATTCCGTATTATTGTTGACCATAGCATACACGTCCACACAGAGAGGGGCTGAAGCTGCTGTGAAATTTTTAAATGAATATCAGAAGTAAAGTAATAATGATGTGACTGATGTTCACTCAAACAGCACAGATGATACTATCCGATTCCATACTTCCTGAATGCGAATTTTTTTGGTTTCTGGAATGATAGTGGTTGGGACAGTTTGTCTTTTAAAAAAAAATAAAAAAAAAAAATACACCAAACCGTATGCCTAACTTTCAGGAAGAAGTTATTTATTTGTAGTGGTGTTGCTCTCATTTACCAATGAAGCATTAGATGCTAACAGAGTTTGTATTATATCCTACTTGTCATCTTACTGATAGTCTCAGCCTGAGATGTATAGGAGATTTCACTTTGACAACGTCATATTAAATATACTTTGATTGTCTTTCCTTTTGGCTATGCTTCTGTTTTGTAGATCTTATAGATCATTAATTACAGATGTAATCTATATAAAATTGAGGAGGGGGAAGAAAAGATGAACTAGCCCTGCACTTACACATTCTAAAATGACTGAAGTCAAGGGAGGGGGGGGAAGAGAGCTTGGATTTTAAAAGGTCACGTCTTGCAGAGATTGTTGATTTTCAGACAGCCACCGTGCTCTCCCTACAGCAATGGATGGAAAATAGGAGCTGTGCAGGCACTTTTTGCAGAAGTTCATTAAAGTTCGCTACCTTTTGGAAAGATCACGAAGATGCAGGAGTTTGTTGACGACTGTAATTTATTATTGACTTCCTGACACAAAATGGAAGACCCTTCCCTCATGTCAATACTGATTTCTAACGTTCAGCTGCCCTCTGCTGGGTGGGTTTTTTTTTTTTTTTTTAACTTAAACAGGATTATTTTCTTCTCCATTAGTTTTTCCTCTAAGTTTTTCTTAAACGGATTTATTATAAGAGTTCCAAATCCAAACACTGCTTTGGCACAAGCTGCAACCGTTATTTTTACAACATATAGATGGATGGCATGCAGTCGAATTCCCCAAGCTTCATCTAGCCCTGCCCACGTAGACAGTAGAGCAAGAGTAGAACAGCAAATCAGAAAAAAAAGACAGAACAATGAGGCTTTTCATTCTGTGCAACAGTATCGTTTGGGATTGGAGCCACAGAAAGCTGTTTGTCCAAACCACATTCTTCCAAGCCTGATAAACAACCACGTTATGAAACTCTCGTTATTCCCCATAGGATTGAAACTGGAAACGGTCCCTCTTTGAAGATTGAGAGGGACATTTTCAAAGTTTTCTGGGATATTAGTGAAGCAGCTTCCACTCTCTTTAATTGGAGTCACGTAACCAAGCTCTCTGCCCCCTCCCCCCTCTCCGACACACACACCCACCAGCTGCTGGTAAATGGCACATTCTGAAAATGAACTTTTCATGCCTGGAATTAACTCATTACCCACAGATATTTTTTTGCCCTTTTTAGAGTAGTATTAAAACAATCTGCCTAGCTACTGTGAAATAATGCACATTACTTTGCAGTAGCTATATGGTAATGCCATTAAGTAGTAATGGTTAATACACGATCATTTGCGTTGACCTTACAGCTTAACTTCCTGAGAAATACAGCCCCAGAACTTTCTCTCATTAAAGTCAACAGGCTTTGTGCCATTTACTTCAAGGGAAGCAGGCTCACTCTCTGGGTTTCTGGCCAGAGATGAGCTGAGCACCAGCAGCTCCCATTGGCTTCAGCAGGAGTGGCAGATGATCAGCATCAGACCCTATGTGCAGTGGTCACCATGAAAAACTCAGCATTTACCAACAGTTCCTGCAGAACAGCGCCTAAGATGCTACAGTTATTTCCTATCCTAAGTATAGGAAGAAGCTGTGCTAAGCTAGAACCACTGCATAGTACCTATCGGCACAATTCCTTCCCTCTTTTCTCCAGCACGTAGCACCCGATATGAGCCCATACCAAGTTATGACAGCCCCCTCTTGTGCTGGCTTAGCAATGTCTTGTTCGTGATGGCTCTCCAGATGGCCTCCCATCCAAGAGTCTGCCCATTCTGCTCTGCAGGGAATAGCAGACAGCTAAGGTCCAGGGACGCCGCATAGGGAAGTAGGGTGGAATATGACGCCCCTTATGTCTCTACGTGACACTGTAGGATAAGATGCAATCTAGCCCCTTAGCATCAGTTAATGTAATTAAACATAAGATACTGTAGTACTGTAAGCAAACAAAATAGAGAAATGATTCAGGGTAAAGCTCTAAAAATTTGCCTGTACATTGAAGAAGGCCCCTTGTATTGGAGCATTTCGGGAACGGTGCAGGTTCTTAGCTACTAATCAGTCTGCCTAGTTACAACTGAGATGTAGGATGTATAAATAACAGGAACGTCTTTCACTCATGAATTTTGTTATCCTCACAGCAGCCGCATGAGATGGAGATTAACATTCTTCCCTCTTCTACAGAGAGGGAACTGAGAGAGAGGCAGAACTGCCCCAGGGCAGCCAAGAAATATGCAGCAGAGCCAGGAGCTAGACACAGGTCTCTTCTTTCCCAGTTTAGTGCGTTGAGCACCCAAGCCACCTTCCTCCCAGTAGCCAGTATCTTCAGAAAGGAATAGCCTGGTTCCACACACATCCTGATCTAGTTCAATCATCTCAAGGGGACAAATATTTGTGCCAGAAAGTCAAAACAGTCACTATCCTATTCAGGTATTAGAATGAAAATTACACACAACTGTGCAACGTATTTCCCATGCACATTTCAGACCATGATATCAGTCTGATGGTATATGCCCCTGTTTGTTATATCTGCTTGTTGTCTCCTCTTATACTTAGATTGTAAACTCTCTAGGGCAGGAACCATCTTTGTGTTGTGTGAGTGTCCAGCACTTCACACAAGGGGGCTCTGATCCCTGATTGGAGGCGCTAGGTGCTACCTTATGTGACAAAGCTCCGAGCCTGTATTGGTGGGTCCCGCGCTTCCAGGCGGATTCAGTGGCTCAGAAGCTCGCTAAGGCCCTCAATGTGACCTCCCTTTCTCAGTATAGTGGCAAAGGTCACCGCTTATTGAGCTACTTTCATCACAGGCCAGTCTGGGAGGTGGGAAGGTGGAATACCCACAGTCTCTGTTGCTCCTTAGAGCTCAGTAGGCGCAGTTCGGCCTCCTGCCTGGACCAAGGTCTGCTTCCCCTCTCAAGGGGATCTCTGTAGAGCATGGGGGAAGGGGGGAACCTGGGCCCGCCCTCTACTCCGGGGTCCAGCCCAGGGACTCTAATGGTAGCAGCTGTTGGCGCCTTTCCCTTCACCACTGACGCTGCTTTGATTCCCTAGGCCACTTCCACGTGATCCCCTTTTCCCAGCTTCACCCTTACCTCGGGCTTCAGCAACGCTTCCTCTCCTCCAGCTCCTTCCACCCGGGCTTTTTTGAGGGCAGTGGAAGGAGAGCTTTTAAGCAGTATGAATAGGACCTTGATTAGTTCCAGCTGTCTCCATTAACTTAACTGACCCTTTGCCGGTTAATTGGAGTCAGGTGCCTGCATTAGCCTAACGACCTTAACTGGTTTAACTGACATCAGGTGACTTGATTGGCCTCGAGTAGCCTTTGCTTGGCTACTCAGGGAACAGGGACCTGCTCATCCTGAGGCTCGTATATTTGCCTTCCACTACTCTTCAATAGCCTTCTGGACTGAGTCCATCACGCCTGATACAAATAAATAACATACATTGTAGGAGTTCAATTGTGCAGGCCTCTCTGCTCTTCACGAGCAAAATGACTATGTTGAAGGCGATGGGATTACTCATGAGAAAGTGCTCATAAATGTGAGTTAAGCTTGCACAACCTAGCCCTAAATCACTAGTATGTGCAAATGTTACTTAAAAGGTGCTAACTAGGAAGTGCTCCCATATAGTATTTTGTTATCTTAGGAGGAAAAGGAAAGTATTAAGCCGATGAAACAGAAACGTGTTGAGATGCTGTCCAAATTAGACTGCTTAGCATTAGAAAACAGAGCTGACTGAATACTATTCTTCAAATAATTAATTCAATTAAGTTCACTACATTTTCCAGATAAATTCAACAACTAATTTTCACTATTAAATCCCAAGTGTACACAATATATTCTTTTTTTTTTTCAAATAAAATATCTGTCAATGTTTCTTGCCATTATTCAACTATCTTTTCACTGTCACCACTGCAATTGGGCAGAATGAAACTAGTATTCATTTCCAGTAAACTTTAATTAGTTTACTCATTACCATTACAATTTATTTTTGCTGTACAACTTTACTAGATATCAATAAAAAGCTGGCAAAGAATGCTAGGAACATTCAGGGGGTTGAATGAGATGCCCCTCATGGCATTAAGGAGTAAAGATTTTCCTAAGATTATTTCTCAAAAGTCATGTATAATCAAGGGTTAGAGAGGATTGGAAGAAAATCAAAATTGGTAAGATATCAATCATTAAGGAAAGGGAGAGAAACTAACAGCTGGTGAAGCTAACTTTAATTCCTAATAAAATAATGGAACATATATCAAGATGGAAATAAAAATCTTTAAGCACATAGATTCTGACAAGAGACCTGAAGAGAAGCAGTCTGGTTTTATAGACAAAAAAAATCACAAGACAAACTTGGTTTGATTATAAAGCAGACTGAAAATTAGTGGCTGAGACCCTCGGCATGGCTAGTGGTATGAACCAAAGGCAGTGAACCAAAGTAGGCCTTGTTAGAATAACAAGGAGTCCGGTGGCACCTTAAAGACGAACAGATTTATTTGGGGATAAGCTGAAGAAGTGGGTTTTTTACCCACGAAAGCTTATCCCCAAATAAATCTGTTGGTCTTTAAGGTGCCACCGAACTCCTTGTTGTTTTTGTGGATACAGACTAACACGGCTACCCCCTGATACTTGTTAGAATAGCAATACAAGGTGTCAGCTAACCAAGCAAGCACATTATTGACCTCAGAAGGTGGTATGGAAACACACAGAGTTCTCAAGTAACTACGTAAACACATTCCTAAGAGATGGGGTAGGACCATACAGACCCCTTGTAAAGGTCAGGAGGTTATGACAGGCCAATAGATGAGGCTGTTGTGTTCGACCTAGCAGGTGCAAGGTACAAGGGTGGTAACCAACAACATCTGGAGTGTAACACGTAACTTGTTTGTATCAATGTATAAAAGGAGAAGTCATAGGAGGGGCAACTTTATACTGGCATGGGGACAGCATTCTGCTGTTTGAGCTGATGCCTTGTTGCAGGCACACATATGCTAGCGTACCTGTAACGGTAAAGCCAGGGCACTGCCTTGTCAGCAATCAACCTGGCCAAGTGCCTTTATCACCAAACCGAGCCTCTGGTCTCTCTCTCTGCTTCACATCGAGGTCTGCTGAATCCACAAGCTGCTCCGGTGCAGCCAACACCAGAGCTCCATGAACAGCATAGGAGCGACACACAGACACACCACAGATGGGAGGTTAAACAGAGCATTGCAACCTGTGTCTCCCCCAGCCTCCCCCTGAAAGGGGAATTTGTGATAATCAAGTGAGTAAACAGCCCATTCAGTGTACAGAGGGACACAAATTGGAAGGGGCTGCAAATCCCAGAATGGACAGGAGACAACGCAGAGGGTCCAAATGCTCAGAGGAGATGAAGTGGTGCATGGGCCAGATCACAGCAGTCATGTTGTTACCCGGGGTTCTTTCAACCCAAAGCTCTTGGTAACTTTTACTCTGTGCAAGGAGGTGTCAGGAAATAAATCAGGGGAGACACGGCCGTCCGACCGATAGATGGCTGGCACAAACAGGACAACACAAGAGTGCTTTCACTTAAAGCTAAACTTTACTAGTCTCAAGCACTTACACACGTCCGCAACAGATTAGCAAACACCCCCAACCCTTGATAATTACCAAAGCTGAGTGTGGCGCTCGAGTGGCACAGTGGCAGCCCGTCTGCCGGTGGGGAACATAAGATGCATCCAGAGGGAGAGGCCAGTCCCGAAGAGTCCCGCCTATCTCAAGCTTTTCTCCCTTATTTATACATTAGTAATACAATGACATGTCCCTTAAAGAAAACTTGTTAAGCAAGCAGTTCCACTGGGCAAGCAAGAGGCTCCTTCTGATTATTGATTAACCAGGTGTGGGTTTTTCCAGAGTTTGCAGCTTTGAGACCCCAATAGACATTCCTGGGGCACATCCTGCTATTCTAAAATGCATGTATCAGCAACTTCAACACAATTCTTATCAGGAAGGACATGGGGTCAAGCTGCCCTTTCCATGGCACCCAAAACCCCCTCCCCTCCTGCCTTGGTCAAGCTGAGACTGCTGAATGGCCAATTTACAGCTTGCTGACTAGGCCGCCTTTAACAATAAGCCATAGTGGTTTCAAGCACTTTACTGGTTTGCCAAAGTCTCCCCGTACAGTTTCACAGGTGCTTTGAGCTGAAGCTGAGACACTGCATTCGGTGGAGGAAGAGGAGGTGCAACAAGCTCCCCCATCATGGCTGGTGCAGACGGTAGGACAGGACCATGACCCCACCGCCTCTCCAGACCTTCCAAAGGCACTTGCTCTGAGCGCTGGGTTGTGATGAGCCCTATGGGAGGGGAGCAGGCACAATGCGCACTGCCACCTTGTGTCAGGAAGGCTATAGAAGAGTAGTGCTAAGAGTGAGGAGTGAGTAGGGAAGCAGTTCCTCACTATTTCCTCTTGTAGCAGCAGGTCATACCCCAGAACCCGCAGGGATAATTGGGACCTAGTAGGCCAACCCCAGCTAACTGTGGGAAAGTGGATGGATGTTTATGAACTAGTTCAATGTTGATGGAGAAAGGTAACAAGAGTCCAGCTCAGCCTGTTACATCAAATAATCACTCAGACTAAAGACAAAAAGACTAAATTAGTCCAAACCAAAAATGTACTGATATAATAATTCAGGGACTGTGTTGAGATCATGTCTGGGAAACAAATGGGACTGGAAACCAATGGACCAAAACTGGCATATTAGAAATAAGGCCTAAGCGATGGACAAAATACATGAGGAGATGGGCTATGTTGCCCATCACTCAAGGGTGAAAGTAGAAATAGGGACTTACCGGTATGGGGCTGGGTTGGGGCTGGCTCTGGCCCCCGCAAGGGGCGAGGCCTCGGGCAGAAGGGGCGGGGATGGGCGGCCCTCCCCCTCCCCCGCCGGGGTAGCAGCGGCAGCCGAGGGCTCTGGCAGCAGTTTAAAGGGCCCAGGGCTCGGCCGCCGCTACCGCCCCGGGCCCTTTAAACCGCTGCTGGAGCCCACAGCTGCCGCTGCTACCCCAGGGCTCCGGCAGCAGGGCTCCGGGGGCTATTTAAAGGGCCTGGGCCTCTCCTGCCTCTACCGCCCCGGGCCCTTTAAATAGCCGCTGGAGCCTGCCAGAGCTGCGGTGGGGCTCCGGCGGCTATTTAAAGGGCCGGGGCCGTAGAGGCAGCGGGAGCCCCGGCCCTTTAAATAACCCCCGGAGCCCTGCTGCCACTACTCCAGGGCTCCAGCAGCGGGGCTCTGGCGGCAACTTAAAGGGCCTGGGGCTCCAGCCACTGCTGGGAGCCCCAGGCCCTTTAAATTGCCGCCTGGGGAGGCCGGGCCGCCTGGGTACGGCGCACCGACTCTTGCTGGTATGCCGTACCGGGGTGTACCGGTTTACTTTCACCTCTGCCATCACTCCATTCTGGGCTACTCAAAAGGAGACTCTGTGGGGAAAATCGGCGGATAAACACTGGCTGACTGAAAGACCAGAGAACAGGAAGGAGTGAGTTTCACCATTATGGCTGCTACCTCCACCACCTCCTGGGACCATCATGACACCATTGGGCCTTCATCATCCTAATCCTGAGTGATGCACTGATCAGACTGGGTCAGAGAAAGGGACCCAGATGACACCACCACCTCCACCAGCTCTGGCTAAATACAGAACACCGTCTGTGATGTGAGAGTTTGTCCACCACTCCTGTATGTCCTCTTCCTTCCCCACTTTATCCCTTCTTTTTTCTATGCCTCTCCTTTTGCCTTCTGTCTCATAAGTGTCTGGATTAGCTGTCCAAAACTGCATATTTTGGAACAGTACTGTAAGCCTGTGACCAGAAACACAGCTAAAAGCAATGCCCTAAATAGCCCAATGCTGGCACGAGTTTGCCAGATCTCAGATTTATAGATTTCTAGGCCAAGAAGGACCATTGTGATCATCTAGTCTGTCCTCCTGTATAACACAGGCCAGAGAACTGGCCCAAAATAATTCCTAGAGCAGATCTTTAAGAAGAAACATCCAATGTCTACTTAAAAGTTGTCAGCAACAAAGAAACCACGAGGGCCCTTGGTAAATTGTTCCAATGGTTAATTACTCACTGTTAAAAATGTATAACTTCTTTCCTGTCTGAAATTGTCTAGCTTCAACTTTCAGCCCTTGGATTGTGTTAGACCTGTCTCTGCTAGATTGGAAAGCCCATTAGTAAATAGTTGTACTCCATGTAGGTACTTCCAGACTAATCAAGGCACCCCTTAACTTTCTTCGTTAAACTAAATAGATTGAGCTCCTGGAGCCTGTCACTGTGAAGCATGTTTTCTAATCCTTTAATCAGGCTCACGGCTCTTCTTTGAACCCTCTCCAATTTTTCAACATCCTTCTTGAATTGTGGGCACCAGAACTGGACACGGGATTCCAGAAGCCGTCACGCCAGTGCCAAATACAGAGGTAAAATAATCTCTGCTCCTACACGAGATGCCCGTGTTTACGCATCTCAGGAGCGCACTAATCCCTTTGGCCACAGCTCTCGTTCAGCTCATTATTCACCAGCACCCCCACATCTTTGTCTCCCAGGATAGAGTCCCCCCTTCTATAAATATGGCCAACATTCTTTGTACCAGGATGTATATACATTTACATTTAGCCATACTAAAAGCACATATTGTTTGCTTGCACCCAGTTTACCAAGTGATCCAGTTTCCTTGGTTTTAGTGACCAGTCCTCTTCATTGTTTTCCATCCTCCCCCCCCCCCACCCCCAATTTTAGAGCATAGGGCCAAGAACCAATCCCTGCGGGATACTACTAAAAACACTGGATAACGATTCCCCATTTACCCGGAGACCCACCAGTTAGCCAGTTTTCAATCCATTTAATGTGTGCCATGTTAATTTGATATCTCTAATGTTTTAATGTAAATGTTATGCAGCACCAAGCCAAATGCCCTAGGTATATTACATTAACACTACTACCTTCATCAACAAAACTTGTAATCTCATCATAAACCATAAACCCATGTTGACTGGCATTAATTCTATTACCCTCCTTTAATTCTTGATTAATCAAGTCCCATATCACCCGCTCCATTATCTTACCCAGGATCAAAGCAGACTGGCAGGCCTATAATTACCCAAGTCATCTCATTTACCCTTTTTAAATACCGGCACAGTATTCTCAGAAAAGTCAGAGTCAGAACCACACAGAAGCTGTATTTTGTATCTTTGCTGTTTTTTTCTCTTCCCTTGTGGGTTTGGTCTTGCTTTGTCTTCAAGAAAAGAGGATTGAACTTTAACAGCTCTCCAGCCCAGCTCACCTATCTTCTTCTCTTTTCCCCAAAGAGGACAGTTATTACCATGTAAACAACTGCCAAGTGGGGGGCTTCCCTTCTAAAAACTCATTCCAGCTAGAGGGAAAGGGAAAAAGGAATGCTGTTAAAATGAAAAACTTAATAATGTAAATGTCTAATGCTTTCGCTGTTTTTTCCTTCTTTTCTGTATCTTTATCTAAAAGGCTAAAAGGATTGTTAGCCGTGTATTTGCCACAGCACTAAACAGGCAGAGGTCTCTGTATACCGAACCCCGCATCATGTTTAAAGTTGGACAGTAATATTAGGAAAGGGTCATGTTAACACCTTTGATTCTTTGGGCCCATTCATTCAGTTGCAATTAATTCAACATAGCTTTGGGCAGGGGAATAGTTTGGTGCCCCCTTTTCACCTTTCCCTACAAGCTGACATGGTACCTGCAGATGGAAAGTGCCACAGACACTATAGGGCTTTGAGTGTTCAAGCATAATGAGAGAGTGCACCAAGACAGTGCAAAACACTGAACCTGTTCCTTCCTCCACATATTCTGTCCTCCCGAACATGCTCTTGGAAGTAGAGTGCTCTAAGTTCCTAGACATTACCCTATACATAAGCATAGTATCATACCATGTCCCCCTATTGGGGAGCTAGCTGTCATAACATAGGGAACAGTGTGATATTTATAACTCAGGAACGAATGAGTGCCAACACATAAGGGTTCTTGCTTTGTTGTCTGGTGTTAATACAGGCTGGGTGTGGCAGGAAGGAATACAGTCTTGGTTCAGGAATAGGTTACAGGAACAATAACCTACAGGCAGGAGGAAAAGTGGCAACCTCAGGCACATCTATAGTATTACTCACATGTGGATGCATGGCTGGAGCAGAGGGGCCCAGCCGTCTAGACAAAACAACAAAGTACAGGAGATACCACATGAAGCTGTCAGGACACAATAAATGTGGATTCCGGCTGAACCATTGAGGAGACGCTTACTCTGCCAGACCAAATTGGACCTTCACTCCTTGCAGACCATAGATATTGGAATAGGACACAGAGTTTCCATACTGGTAAGCACCTTAGAACGCTACCCAGCCAGAGGTTCATGGTGCTAGAGATTTACTTCATTAGCCCGGCATTTTATGTATATCTTCATAGGGATCATTTCCTGTCTGCGGGAAATGCAACAAATTGTAGTATGTAACAAAAGGGGTCCTATCCAGCTGGACTTTTAGGAGAAATAACTCCAGCATTCCTAGCGTATCACATCACCTGTAGCTAAATACTTCAGGGCAAGACTGTTCCCTGTCCTACATAGGTGTCTAAGGGGATGGGGGGGGAATACAAGGAGCCTTCACCCCACAGTCCCCTCACAGGGACCGAATGCAATGTGGTACTTGGTACCAGGAATATGGACCTAATCCAAAGCCTACTAAATCAATAGAAAGATTCCAAGTGCCTTCAGTGGGCTTTGGATCAGGGTCTATGTGACATAAGTGCCACTGCTGGCAAATGCCCTTCCAAAGTGGCCCGGACTGTGCAGGACCCTATCCCCATCTCCTATCTATCAGCACAGCTGGCCGTGCACAGAAGGGAGCGGTATTTCTTCTATGATGGCAATTTAGTTCCTTCAGCGCATGCCTGTGAGCCCGGCTGCTCCAGGAAGGGCTGGCCGACTTCATGCATAAATGTTCCTGGTGGGGTGGCGTATTCCAGCTAGCGCCAAGACAGGGCGGTCTCAGGACACAACGTGCCCTTTATGAGGATGGAGACACATCCCCGATAATGTGATACGGCCCAGTTCTGCAACCCTTATTTGCACTGAGTCAGTGGGACTAACTCTCTTAAGAGATGCTCAGTGTGGGTAATATTTGCAAAATTGGGCCCACACTTTGTGGAGTCTATTGCGGCCATGGAACAAATGGAAAACGAAGCCATCTTCCAGTTTGGGACCACAGAGCCATGTAAAGGTGTAACTCCTTTTGCATGTGAAACACGTATTCCGTAACAAAAGAATTCAGTGTGAATGAATAATGGAAGAGGAATTTCTCTTTTCTGAGTGAAGAGATTGTGTACTTTTTGTTCCTAGTCTTGATCATGTTCAGTCAAGTGCTGATTTGGAAAGACTACCATGGGTTAGCCACTTTATTGAGTAAACACTTTAATTATGAAAAAACAGGAAATAACTTTACAAGAGACAAAATAAAGAAGGCTTTTCTAGCATTCTTCAGTTTAGAGTTGAAAATTCCGTTGAAGAGGTTGTTTAATGCATTGAGGGCATGGTTCAGGGACAAGAATTTTCACATTTTAATTGGGAAAAAAATAGTTCTGGCTTTCAGAAGGTACATCACCAAGCCAGAATTAAGGGAACAAGACAAAGACCCCACAAAACCCCACCAAAAAACCAAGACACCCTACGGCACACACAGTTCCCCTGCTGAGGAGAGAAAGAGCGATTTCCAATAAAGTATCGACATGTGACAGAAGTTAGTTACATTGCTGACTGCACTACTGGCAGGAGCTCAGATATCACCATGATGAGGGCAGTATAAGAACAAATACAGGATAGAATATAATAGAAAGACACTCCCTGATTCAAGCCCCCTTCCTCATGTCAAGTTATAACTTACTCCAAGTCATCCCATTGAAATCAAATGGGGCTTAATCAAGGTAAGAGAGGGTGGCAGAATCAGTGAGTATCATGCAGCGGTTGTCTCACCAGAGGAATGTTTGTTGTACTTGCATTTAACCCATTCACTACCATCTCATATTGACCTAACAAACCATTCTATTAAGATTCCTGCATTTCTCTGGGTAAAGCAAACTTTAAAGTTGAAGAAGTTTTTTTTCCTTCAGGACATGTACAGATATGGGTAATGTATGATGGGGCACACTCACCTCTTGTGAGCACCTCCTGTCGGCGAGGTGCAAACCTGCATTCTCTCTCGACTCTCAGTGGCCCCTATCGGCTGTTCCCTCATCAGGCAGGTCTTCAATGGCTCAGCCCTCCACTAAGAAACACAGTCTAAACGCATGAAGGACCCCCTTGAGGGGTAACACAGCCCAAATGGTTGGCCTTCTCTCTTCGGTCTTCAGACCCATCTCTAGGCCTGTTTAAATTCTACCCCCTTTCTTGGGCTTTTAGTACTGAGTCTTGTCCTCTTCTTGGGGCTTAGCCCACTTCCCCAGTGGCCCGTGGGGAGACCTGGGTCAACCCACTACTCCGGGTCCCAACCCAAGGTCCCTAAAAACAGCAACCACGTACTGCTTCCCTTTAACAGTGGCTGCTGCTATTCCCTGGGCCCTTTCCCACTCAGATCCATCACCTTCTTGGATTCTGTCTGTTCCCTGCTTGAGCAAGGTCTCTCCCATGGCCTCCTTGCCTGGAGAGTTTCTCTGTCTTCGACTCCTTCTTCCCCCTTCTGGCCCCAGCCAGCAACTGACCAGCTCAGGCACTGCAGCTCCATTTAACTGAAGCCTGCTGGGCTCTGATTGGCTGCTTCCTTGCAGCCTTTCTAGGCAGGCCTGGAGGACCCAACTTTACTGCTCCTTTTCTGGGAAGGGGTGTGGTAGGACAAGGAGGCATCATCTCAAAGGGCCTGGTACACCCCGCCACTAGGGTTGCCAATTTTGATTGGATGTATTCCTAGAGATTTCATCACATGACATAATCTTTAATTAAAGTTTAACCTTTAATTTCTGGAGACTCCAGGCCAATCCTGGAGGGTTGGCAACTCTACCTGTCACATAGTTAAACACCAGAGGGCAGGTTCTCTTTTCTGATCCAAGCTTCTTTGAGTCACTGAGGCAGCAAAGAGAGGCCGGAACTTGACCATAACAGGCCAGCAGAGAATCTCCCCAGGGAGGTGAGCTCTCAGCTTGTGTATAACTTGCAGAGCTGGCTCCTGCTCCAGCCACTCACCACATACTGCCAAAGGGGAAGGATGATGTGGGGCAGACACCAGTTTTCAGCTGGTGCATGGCCCTCTGGGAGCCATCGCCAGCTGTCGAAAGTTATAGCAACCCCAACTCTACTCACACTTACACACAGAGATGGGTTGGAGTAGCTTTGACTTGAGAATCAGGGGGCTGCAGCTGGCTGAGAATGGCATCTTTCCCACCCCTCCTGTGCTGAATGGATCTCAGGGCAGGAGAGAATCCAGGCCCTGCCCAGGAGTTCAGGTCTGAAGTTTCTCTTTGTTACTGTTCTCTACCAGCTACTTTAGGATTTATATTCCTCTTCACCAGAATATCACCATGCTCTGCCTCCATGCTACAGTGTCTCCCACCATTCTGCCTTTGCAAACCCCACATTAGCACCATTGCTAATGGAGCTACTGTGGCCTTCTTCCACAGTTTGTCTTTGAACGGCACTCAGAATGTAACGCTGATGTCCTTTGTGCATGGAAGTAGGCACAGTATGCTAGTGAGCCTGTAGCAGTAAATGGACGACCGATCAGCGATAGCCCTAGATATTGCAGTACTCCTAGCTGTACCGCCAAAATAGCCTAGATATACGTAATCACAGGGTTGATAGAGTACATCCCTATTGGCGGTACAGCAGCATTCAGAATTTAGTAGCTCTGGTTACTTACTAACCCAAATCCTGCCATTGTTCAATGTGCAAAACTCCCCCTAAAGTGA
Organism: Emys orbicularis; assembly: GCF_028017835.1. NCBI lineage: Eukaryota > Metazoa > Chordata > Testudines > Emydidae > Emys > Emys orbicularis. The sequence goes on along the minus strand of NC_088686.1, from coordinate 4,489,073 downwards.
AACAGAGCGTGATCCATTACACAGGACGTGGGAGTGGGGCACAGGAGAGCTGGATTCTATTCCCAGCTTTGCCAGTGAATCCTTCTGTGGACTTGGGAAAAGGCGCTTTGCTCTACTACCCCTTATCTAGTTAGACTGCAAGCCCTTTGGGCAGGACTGTAATGTACTACATGTATGTGCAGTGCCTAGCACATGTTAAGGGGGAGATTTAAGTATTGACCTATATCAGGACTAAGCTCCACTGCATTACAAGTAGATTAGAACTATCATTTTAATCCAATTTTCCAATTTAATCCTGGAGAGTGGGATAATTCACCAGGCTTTTTACTGTAAATATTCAGAAAAAAAATTGAGAATGAGCATAGACAAAAGCACGGGAAGAGTATGGGAAAATGATCAGAATACAAAAGCTGGAGTAAACCAACTCTTGATTCTAACACTGAAAAATAGCCTATATTTACAAGTTCTCATCAAAGAGATGGCTGCATAAACAATACTGATTCAGTGGATGTAACAATCTAATTGTGCCATTTTTTATGTATGAAGAGCAACATTCTAATTACAGCAAAAAAATGAAAAATTTTCAATTCTTCAATTCGATAGATTCCGTTGTAACTTATTCATTTTCCCCTTGTTATTAATTAACATCTGATTGAATCCCCTAATATTACAGTATTGTTAACATACACAAAATGTATAATTTCTGCAGGCTCTTTCCCATCAGGCAAGAATGTAATTATCCCTTATCTTTCAACACAGCCAAGTCCTGCAAATATAATTACAGAAATTTATGTTTACTGGAGTGTAAAAAATAAGTCAAAATTAATATTGTATTTATCCTCTTACTTGTAGCAGTTATTAAAATGCACCGTGGATTTTGCAGCTATTCCTTTTGACTATCATTTCTTGCCAGAGTTGACTATGACCTTGTCTCATGTTTTCAGAGTGATTTGATGCTTGCTATAGGTAGAATGACACTGTAGGGGCTATAAGATGTGTATTGTTTATTTGTTTGGAACATGCCTGGGGCAAGTAGGTGAACGAAAGTAACTGGGTTATTAAACTTGCTGTGATTAAGGGCCTGTTGTATTATTGTGAGGCCTTGTGGACGTAGTTATGCTAACGGTTGAGTTTTAGCTAAGATGTGCTAAGCATATAAAGATAACCCCAGGTCATTCATTCTGAAAAGGAGGACAAGGGACCATAAATGGAACTGGGCACTGCAGGATTTTATAAGAAGGGAGTTTTGGAGAGCTTTAGCAGTATCATTGCTAGGCAGTAACTAGGCAGTTAGACTGCATTCACTGAAGGAATAATTAGGAATTTCTGAAGAAATCTGCCATATAGTTTATTAATATTAATGATTACGTTGCAGTTATGAAAATGGGAAAGTCCACATATGGATAACGGGCAGGTGTCAATCTTGTTATGGTCACAGAACGTGCTCAAATATGGTTACATATCCAACAGGGTATATGAAAGTGGAGGATTCAGTTTAGTTCCCTATTTTTGGCTCCTGAACTGGTGTCAACTAGACTTTTGAGGGGCTCCACTGACTTTGTATACATCTCTTTATTTCTTCCAGGCATTGCAAGTATTCAATGATAGGCTGTTGCCAGGGCCGGCTCTGGCTTTTTTGCCGCCCCAGGCAAAAAAGCCTCCGGCCGCCCCCCCCCCCGCCCTGCGGGGGGGGGGGGGGGCAGAGCCGGGGGGGGGGGGCGGCGAGCCCCGGCGGGGACTCCGCTCTCCCGCCGGGGGCAGGGCGCGGGGGCGGAGGGCGGCCGGAGCCCTGGGAGGAGGGCGGCGAGCCCCGGCGGGGGCTCGGCTCCCCCCCCCCGCGGCCAGAGCGCCGGGGGCAGGGCGGCGAGCCCCGGCGGGGGCAGGGCGGCGAGCCCTGGCGGGGGCAGGGCGGCGAGCCCCGGCGGGGGCTTGGCTCTCCCCCCGGCGGCCGGAGGGAGGGCGCCGGAGGGGAGGACGGCCGGAGCCCTGGGAGGAGGGCGGCGAGCCCCGGCGGGGGCTCCGCTCTCCCCCCGGCGGCCGGGGGCAGGGCGCCAGAGGGGAGGGCGGCCGGAGCCCTGGGAGGAGGGCGGCGAGCCCCGGCGGGGGCTCGCCGCTCTCCCCCCGGCAGCCGGGGGAGGGCGCGGGTGGGGGGGAGGGCGGCGAGCCCAGCTGTGGCCCCGCTCTCCCCGGCGGCCCGAGCGCCGCGCCGCCCCCCTCCAGGTGCCGCCCCAAGCACCAGCTTGGTTGCCTGGTGCCTGGAGCCGGCCCTGGCTGTTGCTTCAAAGCTTTTGTTCACTTTATATCACGGTGCTGTGCCGTTATATTAAGGAGTGTATTTATTTGGCACATATATAAAGTCAGCATTAAGGGTGTATCTTGCTAGCTCAAGTTATGTCAATGCCCTAAAGAAAGAAGAATTTCCCAGAGAAATTTCAGTGTACGTTGCCTCATGAAAGAACCCGTGATAATCAATAAACATTATACGTATGGAAAATTTCTATTATTTATTACAGCTACAACAGAACAAACGTTGACTTTGGTTTTCCAATTATTCAAAGTCATTTGGATTGTTGAGAAACAAGCTTCAGGCAGAGGTTGGAGACTCTGCCTCTGACATTAAAATAAACTTTGCTCAGAAATTGTTTTCTGATAGAGAAAGTGCAAGTTGATATCATCATTTGCCTCTTGTTTTTGTACACTCTGTTCATTCAATCTGCAGCTACACTGAGCCTTAAGACTCAAAGCCCTTCCCAACCCCCAGAGCAGCACTGAGGATTTGTGACTCCGGACCTACCCTGCTCCTGGGTTGGGGGGAAAGTAATTTACCGTCGCCCTGTACAAGATGAGCCTTACTTCCACCCTCATGCCAGCTCAGCAATGCCTGCGGGTGTGTTAGGGTGGAAGATGGAGCCAAAGCCCTGCCCATTCCCGTCCCACACAGCCTGGTCTAGCTCTGGGGAGCCCAGCAAACCACGCACAGAGTTAGAGTTAGGCAGCACAAGACACGCCCCTACACAGCCTCATCACAGACAGGGACAATCTGGAACATGATGATTATATGCCAATTACCAGTACAAAAGCAGATCATACTGTCCTTTGATGCTAATGGGCTGTTCTTTTGGGGGTGACCATGGTCATTTAGGTTTATCACTAGTCCCTTTAAGTGGGAGTAGTAAGGGCTAAAATTCCCTCTGTAGAAAAGTCCCGTCTACTTTTCTACATACAGGGCTTGCCTTCTGGATCAGACACAAGAACAAAACTAGTCGGAGTCACCTCTGCTAGAGAGATCCCCCCAAGCATTTAGGCACTCAAGTTTCATTGGGAGTTAGGTCCTAAATACTTTTGAGGGGCTGGGCCTAAATACACCTTATCCCAGGCACGATACATCCAATGAGACTACAAGTTAAGTCATAGCTATTTATAAATGTAGGCTTAATTGAATCAGGAGCCAGGCAGCTATGACATTCTGCGCAGGACACCCAGAACTGTGAGCCAGTGGGTTACCTCTCTGCCTCAGCAAGACGGAGCTTTGCGGGAGATTAGACTGTGGGTCAGCTCCCTGCCACACCAGCCTGTCCTCCTCACCAGCAAACTCTGAGACTCTGCCAGCTTAAACCCTGCCTTCAAGGTAACAACCAGTGAATCCCAGTTCCCGAGTTCCCCCAGAGCATCAAAAAGAAGGTCAGGGATAATGTGGGACCCCTACTGAATGGGGGAGGCAACCTAGTGACAGATGATGTGGAAAAAGCTGAGGTACTCAATGCTTTCTTTGCCTCGGTCTTCACAGACAAGGTCAGCTCCCAGACTGCTGCACTGGGCAGCACAGTATGGGGAGGAGGTGAGCAGCCCTCAGTGGTGAAAGAACAAGTTAAGGACTATTTAGAAAAGCTGGACATGCACAAGTCTATGGGGCCGGATCTAATGCATCCAAGGGTGCTGAGGGAGTTGGCTGATGTGATTACAAAGCCATTGGCCATTATCTTTGAAAACTTGTGGCAATCAGGGGAGGTCCTGGACAATTGGAAAAAGGCTAATGTAGTGCCCATCTTTAAAAAAAAGGGAAGAAGGATAATCCGGGGAAACTACAGACCCTCACCTGAGTCCCTGGAAAAATCATGGAGCAGGTCCTCAAGGAATCAATTTTGAAGCACTTGGAGGAGAGGAAGGTGATCAGGAACAGTCAACATGGATTCACCAAGGGCAAGTCATGCCTGACCAACCTGATTGCCTTCTATGATGAGATAATTGGCTCTGTGGATATGGGAAAGCAGTGGATGTGATATATCTTGACTTTAGTAAAGCTTTTGATACGGTCTCCCACAGTATTCTTGCCAGCAAATTTAAAAAGTATGGATTGGATGAATGGACCATGAGCTGGATAGAAACCTGGCCAGATCGTCGGGCTCAATGAGTAGTGATCAATGGCTCCATGTCTAGTTGGCAGCCGGTATCAAGCGGAGTGACCCAGGGTTCGGTCCTGGGTCCAGTTTTGTTCAACAACTTCATTAATGATCTGGATAATGGGATGAATTGCGGATGACACTAAGCTGGGGGGAGAGGTATATACGCTGGAGGGTAAGGATAGGGTCCAGAGTGACCTAGACAAATTGGAGGATTGCACCAAAAGAAATCTGATGAGGACAAGTGTAGAGTCCTCCACTTAGGATGGAAGAATCCCATGCACTGCTACAGGCTGGGGACCGACTGGCTAAGTGGCAGTTTTGCAGAAAAGGACCTGGGGATTACAGTGGACGAGAATCTGGAGATGAGTCAACAGTGTGCCCTTGTTGCCAAGAAGTCTAACGGCAGATTGGGCTGCGTTAGTAGGAGGATTGCCGGCAGATCGAGTGATGTGATTATTCCCTTCTATTCGGCACTGGTGAGGCCACATCTGGAGTACTGCGTCCAGTTTTGGTCCCTCCACTACAGAAAGGATGTGGACAAATTGGAAAGAGTCCAGCGGAGGGCAACAAAAATGATTAGGGGCATGGGGCACATGACTTATGAGGAGAGGCTGAGAGAACTGGGTTTATTTAGTCTGCAGAAGAGAAGAGTGAGGGGGATTTGATAGAAGCCTCCAACTACCTGAAGGGGGGGTCCAAAGAGGATGGAGCTACGCTGTTCTCAGTGGTGGCAGATGACAGAACAAGGAGCAATGGTCTCAAGTTGCAGTGGAGACGGTTTAGGCTGGATATTAGGAAACACTATTTCACTAGGAGGGTGGTGAAGCACTAATGGGTTACCTAGGGAGGTGGTGGAATCTCCATCCTTAGAGGTTTTTAAGGCCCGGCTTTACAAAGCCCTGGCTGGGATGATTTAGTTGGGGTTGGTCCTGCTTTGAGCAGGGGGTTGGACTAGATGACCTCCTGAGGTCTCTTCCAACCCTAATCTTCTATGATTCTATGATCTCCCTGCAGTGTCCAGTCCTTCTCACAGTGACACTCACAGAAATTACGAAGTTCACAGCCTCCAAAGAGATGCTGTACACACCAAAGGGTTGGCTTGCTGAGGACTCACACTTACTTCCGCCCTCGTGCAGCTCAGCAATGTCAGGGGTGTTTTAGGGTGGAAGATGGAGCCAAGGCCCTGCCCATTCCCCTCTGAGCTGCTTTGTAGTAAAACTAAGAAAAAGTTTATTAACAAACTAAAGAAACAAACCATTAAAGAACAGATTTAAGAGATACTCAGCAATAATAAGAGAGACAGGTCTAGTTACAATCACAACAAGATATGCTTTCCAATGACAAACTTAATTTTAACAAGTTCCAATCTTTGCCTAAGCAGTTTTCTTACTTACATAGACTCATAGATTTTAAGGCCGGAAGAGACCATGAGATCATCTAGTCCAACCTCCTGCACATTGCAGGTCACAGAACCGCACCCACCCACCCACCCCTGTAATAGACCCCTAACCTCTGGTTGAGTTATTGAAGTCCTTGGGTCATGATTTTAAGACTTCAAGTTAAGAGAATCCACCATTTACTCTAGTTTAAACCAGCAAGTGACCCGTGCCCCATGCTGCAGAGGAAGGCGACAGGGCCGGCTCTAGGCACCAGCAAAACAAGCTGGTGCTTGGGGCGGCACATTTTTAGGGGCGGCATGGCCGGCGCCAGAATGCCGCCCCTAAAAATGTGCCCCGGCCGCCCTAGCTCACCTCCGCTGCCGCTCGCGCGCCACTACTCGCCCTCCCTCCCAGGCTTGAGAGCCTGGGAGGGAGGGGGAGAAGCGGTGCCCGCGCCGCGGCCAATCGGAGTCTCCCCCTTCCTCCCAGGCTCTCAAACCTGGAAGGGAGGGGGAGATCCCGAGCGGCCACGGCGCGCGAAACAGCTGATTCGCGCGCCGGTACTTGCCCTCCCTCCCAGGCCTGAGAGCCTGGGAGGGAGGGGGAGAAGCGGCGCCCGCGCCGCGGCCACTCGGAGTCTCCCCCTCCCTCCCAGGCTCTCAAACCTGGGAGGGAGGGGGAGATCCCGAGCGGCCGCGGCGCGCGAAACAGTTGTTTCGCGCGCCGCTACTCCCCCTCCCTCCCTCCCAGGCTTGAGAGCCTGGGGGGAGGAGGCAGGGCTGGGGATTTGGGGAAGGGGCGGAGTTGAGGTGGGGCCGGGGGTGGGAGTAATTAAAAAACGGGGCGGGGGCGGCCAAAATTGTTTTTGCTTTGGGCAGCAAAAATCCTAGAGCCGGCCCTGGAAGGCGAACCCCTCCCCAGGGTCTCTGCATGCTGACATGGGAGAAAATTCATTCCTGACCCCAAATCTGGCAATCACTTAGAACCTGAGCATGTGGGCAAGGCCCACCAGCCAGACACCAGGGACAAAATTCTCTGTACTAACTCAGAGCCCTCCCCATCCAGCCATTGGGGATATTTGCTACTAGCAGTCGCAGATGGGCCGCATGCCATTGTAGGCACCTCTCGCCATACCATCTTCTCCATAAACTTATCAAGCTCAGTCTTAAACCAGTTAGATGTTTTGCCCCCTCTGCTCCCCTGGGAAGGCTGTTTCAGAACATCACTCCTCTCATTTCGAGCCTAAACTTGTTGATGGCCAGTTTATATCTATTTGTCCTTGTGCCAGTATTGATGCTTAACATAAATAACTCCTCTCCCTCCCCGTTTATACTTCTGGTATATTTAGAGAGAGCAAACTTATCTCCCCTCAGTCTTCATTTAGTTGGGCTAAACAAGCCAAGCGCCTTCTGCCTCTTCTCACAAGGTAGAGTTTCCATCCCTAGGATCATCCTAGTAGCCCTTCTCTGCACCTGTTCCAGTTTGAATTCATGTTTCTTAAATATGGGAGGAGAGCAGAACTGCACACAGTATTCCAGATGAGATCTCACCAGTGCCTTGTGTAATGGCACAAACACTTCCTCTATCTACTGGAAATACCTTGCCTGCTGCATCTAAGGATTGCATTAGCCTTTTTCATGGCTGCTTCACATCAGTGGCTCAGTCATCCTGTGATCAACCAATATACCCAGGTCTTTCTTCTCCTCCGTCGCATCTAAATGGTATTTCCATAGCTTATAGCAAAAATTAAGTTCCAGTCTCCCTAGCTTTCCAGACTAGGAAATCCAACTTTCACAGGCTCAGAGATTGATGTATCCTATGTCCTCTAAGTGACATAACTAAAATGTCTTTTTGCTTCCCTTATATTACTCAAAGCCCATTATCACTGCCTCAAGAGCCAAGAAGACATCCTGGGGTGCAGACTCTGTCCTCTGATGTGTTCACCATGCTGCAGCTTGGTAGCTTGATTGCTTTTTTAAATCTTATATGTAAATGTACCTTCACTGTCATCTGGCTTACAAAGCTTGACCTAGATGGTAAATCCACATTCCTTTGCCTAAGGCAGGCAGGTCTATCAGCTCTCTCCACAACATATTTTTAATATAAAACATTCATAATTCTTTATACATCATTCTGTCCAGATCACAACACAGGCAGTCAGGACCAAGGACAAACCTGAGGCAGGGAGTAGCAGAGGAGTGCCTAGTCATGTTCCAGACCTCGGTTGTAACCAAGGAGGTGAATCAGGAGCACAAGGCCAAATCAAGCCAAGGTCAAAGCTAAGAGTTAAGGAGGCAAGGCACAAAAAACAAGAAATCCAAACTATTGCCTGGACTCTTCCTGGAATGTCCCTTTAGGTTTATAGAGGGCAGGGAGCCAATCAGGAGCTGTGGGGCTGCTGCCTGTCAGACCCATTGAGGTGTTTTTCCATAGTCTCTGTCCACAGTGGATCATAAGAAATGGAGTGTAAGCAGGTTACAGCTGCTACTAAGTGTACAGCCGTTAGATAGTGTACACCCTGCTACTAGATAGCAGCACAGAGCTGCTACCTGCCTAGCACCCCTACAGATCTGGGTTCTAGAGCTGTGTGGCCTCACACACCTGTATATACAGCACCCAATGATATTCATAACTGATGTGTCACCAGCTTTTGTAGAAAACCTTTCCTGATGCACTTTTGTAGTACAGTAATAGTGTATACAATCAGCTGATTCAATTGGTTATACTTTGGGGTTCCTCTTCTTCCCCTACTGCGTCTACACGCTGATTGTCACAGGAGCCTATTAGGTTGTACAAACAAAGAGCATGTGAAGGTCCCCAATGTGCTTTACACCAAAGGCCACACAGTCCACTGACATTGACCCAGGTGAAGACAAGCCATGGGTACTACAAATCTATAGTCTTCTAACCAAACATTCATCACATGGTCTTTACCAATATTTGCCAGCTTTTTCAAAACCTTAATGCCAGGCCCAGAATGTCCTGAACCCGATCCTAGAGAAGCAAGTCTTGGAGTTCAGATGTGCCTGGCAGAGCAACTCTGTACATCTTCCAGTTGTCTTTTAGGGACCAGCTGGGACTTGGGTAGTTTCTCATAAACCTTATTGACGCCAGCCTTGCGATGATGGCACAGACTGATTCTTAGTGATCTTCTCATAAGTCTGAGAAACATCCTGTAGATGAGATATGCCTTTATGTGCAAAAACAACTGCAGGCTAAAGAATACATCACCCCTAGAAAGAACACAATTGTTCCCAGAAACACCATCTTGTTGTTTTTTTAAAAACCAGATAGAAATATGAGGTCAAGCATGGGCCAGAGACTTCTTGTTTTCTGGGACATGAGGATGTCCTAGAATAAGTATTCCAAGAAGCAAATTTTGTAACCTCACTGAGCATATGTTTGAATTCAGTAAGTGCAACCAGGGATAGAAGGCAGGAGATGGCAAAAGCACTACCTAAAGGGTTGCCAATGGCTCGAAACTTGAGCTATAGACTTTATAATTAGTTACATGCTGAAAGCATGAACCCAGATTAAGGAAACCACCACATCACCCCAGTGACACCTCCTGAAATTGTCTTACTTTCTGGAAGCACCGCGTTTCATAGATTCATAGATCCCCAGGCCAGGAGGGACCATTGTGATCATCTAGTCAGACCTCCTGAATAACACAGGCCACAGGACTTCCCCAGAATAATTCCTAGAGCAGAGCTTTAAGAAAAATATCCAGTCATGATTTAAAAATTGCCAGTTATGGAGAATCCACCATGACCCTTGGTAAATTGTTCCACTGCTTAGTTACCCTCACTGTTAAAAATTCACGCCTTCTTTCCAGTCTGAATTTGTCTAGCTTCAACTTCCAGTCATTGGATTGTGTTATATCTTTCTCTGCTAGATTTAATAGCCCATTGTTAAATATTTGTTCTCCATGTAGGTATTTATAGACTGTAATCAAGTCACCCCTTCTCTTTGTTAAACTAAATAGATAGAGCTCCTTAAATCTATCACTAGGAGGCATGTTTTCTAATCATTTAAGCAGTTTTATCTAGTTTCAGCTTTGAACCTATCTTCCATCAAAGTCAGACTACCACAGAGAGAAATGGGAGGGTAGCTGTCTAGAAACATTTTACCTGTTGGAGGAAGAGTCCATCTAACTATGAGCCCAGTGGTGCAAAGCATAACTTGTGAATAGCCTCATTGAAGCCAATAGGGCTACCCACTTAAGTAAGGGTGTGCAAGATCAGGCCCCATGTCTAATAATCCTTCAGTAGACTCAGGGCAGTAGATATTCCAAGCAAGAGAGTTCTTCGCTAATATTTCTCTAAATTAATGTGTTTGATTTCAGCATTTGGAAAAAGCACAAAGTATGTTCTTAGGTAAATGTTTTAACTTGGTATTGCTGCTTTATGGAGTTTAAGTGTTATTCAAGTGTTAAATGAATGCTTCCGTTTTATCTAAGTGTTTATGGAAAATAAACTCTCACTGAATGGCTTTTTTCAAACTGTCAGATTTGGGTCTGAGTGAGAGAAGTGTAATGACTTGACAAGGAAGCACGGTCTGTATCACGTTATAATTCTCTCTTTCCTTTTCTGATTTCCCGTCGGCACGCTTTGGAAAGAGCAAAAACCATAGTGCTACAGGCAGCCTTTAATCATAATGCTGCTGATAAGGTTACCTGTGCAGTGAAGGCTACATGGTCAGCTCACATTGTTCCTCTTGACACCTTAAACTAAAAAGAAGACTGCAGGGATGCTATACAATTACTGACAAATCTCTGCTCCCTGATTAGCTGTGCACTGACTCTGTTTAGTGACTGCTCATGGATTTCACTAGCTATGCGGAGATCAATTTTCAAACCTGTGAGCCTAGGTGAGGGCACCCATTTCCCTGTTTAATTATTCGATGTGAAACTTAGACACCTACAATGGCAATTTTGGGCTTCCAAGTTTGAAAATTGGGCCCCTGTTATACAAAATCCCTGCATTCTGACTCCTAAAGCCATGATAAATAGGACCACCTTACCTCACCATCTAGTTTTGCTGCTAATTATTTTAATCCAAATATGTATCACTTAAGGTCCCGGAGATTCATTTTCCCATCAGGGAAAACTGAATTCATGCTTGCACAGTATTTTGAGACTCAGATGAAAAGTGTTATAGAAAGAGCAAAGTATTAATATCAGCATCTTCATAATGGAAAGCCACCATAGAGCTCCATGTGCCTTCACTTTCACTCTATGGGGTAGGTGTTGATATTCCATGGACATACAACAGTTCAGTTCCTTGTCCCACTTAAGAAGGGCCAGATCAAACTTTCCCAGTGACTTCATTAGGGACTGCATGAGGCCTACAAGGCTTTCGGTGGAAAGACGTTCTTACATTTCCTTGGGGAAGTCTCTGAGAGTGACAGAGAGGCCTCACTCTTCATGCGACAGCTGGAATGTGACTGCAAGTGCTCCTACTGGAGCTCTGAGGATCTCTTTCTGTATAAATTAAAAATTTGAAACAATATTTGTTTGGGATTATATGAAAAACTGTCAGTCAGTACAGAGGATGCATTTCCCACTCAGCACAATACAGGTATCAATGCACCTTCCAATGACTGATACCTCCTGAAAACACTAAAAAGATTGTATGGGTTTTAAAAAAAAATAAATGTAACATTTTATATAGACAGAATCATAACATGTTCCAGTGGTTGGAAGTTGAAATCCGTGAAGTTCCAAGGGAAAATAAGATGCAATTTTTGGACAGAGAGGGCAATTAACAATTGGAACTTGTTACCAAGGGAGGTAAATTCCTCATCACTTGGAATCTTTAAATCAAGGGTGGGGGCAGATATTTTGCTGGTGTGAATTAAATAAATTAATGGAGATATCCTATCTCCTAGAACTGGAAGGGACCTTGAAAGGTCATTGAGTCCAGTCCCCTGCCTTCACTAGCAGGACCAAGTACTGATTTTGCCCCAGATCCGTAAGTGGCCCCCTCAAGGATTGAACTCACAACCCTGGGTCCAGCAGACCAATGCTCAAACCACTGAGCTATCCCTCCTCCCTGAGGGAATTGTCATAGCTCTATTGATTTCCGTGTAACTCTGACCATTTACATTAGCTGAGGATCTTCCCTAGTTGTCTTTAAGAGATACGGCCTCGTTCAACCACATGTTGCTGGGCTATATTCACTATTGTTCTCTCTTTTACAGGAAGGGACTGCATGAAAATGACATCTTCTGATCCCCGAAAATAGCCGGTCACCTTGTGGTCCATGCTTTGGCCTCTTTGTGTCACCAGAGCAGTACCAATGCCCAGTCAAGCTTCCTAAGTGGGCAACTGAGGACTCACCAGTGCAATAGCAAAGACAGGTGCTCTAGGGTAGACTAGAGCCATGCGAATAACCAATTTTTTGGCTCAGTGGCTGAACCCAACAGAAATCCTCTGGGTTGACCCGATTTGAAAACCTTTCAGTGAACCAAAAAAAGGAAAACACATTTTGTTTGAGGTCGAACCAGACTTTATTCCCCACCTGAAATGAAACAGTTCAGTTCAATGTAACCTTAGATATGTATATATAATTGAATTGAAAACCTAAACACAGTGTCTTTTAGAATTAAAAAAAAACATCCACCCTGAAACATTTCATTTTGAAAATGTCAAAATAAAACGTTGCAGGTTTTTTCAGTCTTTTTTGGCAGGAGGTGGGAGGTTTCCAACCAGAATAATTCAGTGAATTCACAAAATGTTTGGACCTGAGTCTGCATTTTTCAGTGAAAACAAGTTTTGTCCAAAAAATTTCAGCCAGTTCCAGAGTAGACAAAGCATCAGGGCTTTTCCACCACTGTGCCCTCTAGGCTGGGGCTGAGCAGGGGTAGACAACAAGGTGGTAAAAATCCCAGTGGCCACTCACTACTCCCCTACACTAGCACTACCACCATTGCTGCCCTCACTGGAGGTGCAAAGGTCTTAGCAATGGTGCAAAATCTTGGGTGGGCGAAGCGGGAAACGCTCGAGTAGCCCCACCACTCTGGTTCTTGTAGTTGAGAGGTGGTAGCATTGACATGGGGTGTTGACCAGACTGGACTCATAGTCTCCTATACAATAGGCTATGAATCTGTGTAATAAACTCATTGTGTTGGGCTCAGTCCCGAAGTAGTTCCTCAGACACAGCTCCCATAGTCTCCAAAAGGGTAGAGCTAATTAAAGGCATCAGGACTAAAGCCCCAATTCAGTAAAGCACTCAAGTAAGTGCTTAAATCCCACTGAAGTCAATTGAGCTTAAGTGCTTTGCTGAAACAGGGCTTGGGCCCACAATCTTTTCATTAACACATGCGGAGGTTGCTTTGCACTGGATCTGCTTTCATCCTGCCCAGCTTGGCCAGGAGCAGTGCGTCGGGCACAGCACGGTTTCTACAGCGCCAAAGAGAAAGAAATGACAGTGCTGCCATGACACGCACTGGGAGTCAAACGGAAAAGATGGCTTCTATTAATCATGGTAACTAGCCTGAGCTGACATTTGCCAGCAGATAACACTGTGCAGCTTTATAACAAAAAAGTGATATTACCTCCAGCCCCCACACTTTGACAGTAAACACCACTGCAAGAATCATTTAGCAATACACCTACCCCGGCACCGAAATAAACATTGTATGATTGAAGAGTCCAGCCTGAGCCAAGTAGCAGGATGAGCTTGGCCTCCACCTGCGTCTCGTCCATGACCCTCCCCCTCCCAGATAAGGAGATCAGTGTCAGAGCTGGCTACATGCAGGCCCAGCAGATAAGAAATTGACAAATGCAGATTGTTTTCTCTCTGACAGACTCATTAGTTTCCAGTGAGTTAGAAGCACAGTGAGGAGCGGGTTTTCTAGCTGAAGTGTGTTGTGAGTGATGGAGATGCTACAAGAAGACTGATGCATTTGAACTAAGGTTCCATGCAGAGCAGTAAAACCACAAAAAGCTACCGCACAGATAAAATCTGACAGATACATGCATTCCATGGAGTTCCTCTCTAAAAGATCCTTGAAATCACCCACTTCCCCGCAACCCTCTATTGCATCTAAGTTTGACATTCTCATTGATAACGACATCTGTGGTAGTAAGTCCTCTGTCACTGCAAACATTCACACCTGGAAATCCCAACCAATGACAGCTCTGGACAAGTGTCACATGCTGTGCAAATCACACAAGCCTTTAACTTGTTTCATTCTTTCCCCTTGACCAGTAGTTCTCAAACTATTGTACTGGTGACCCCTTTCACATAGGAAGCCTCTGAATGCAACCCCCCTTATAAGTTAAAAACACTTGTTTATATATTTAACACCATTATAAATGCTGGAAGCAAGTGGGGTTTGGGATGGAGACTGACAGCTCGTGACCCCCTATGTAACCCTGAGGGGTCCCAATCCCCAGTTTGAGAACCCCCCACCCTTGACAGAGGAGAAAAGGGAAATTGTGAGAGCACTAGATGGCCACAATGAAATGCTAATTGTTTTGGATAGACAGACATCCTCCTTAACGAGTCATGGTGGAAAATATTCTGCAACTTCTGGTTTTTTGTCCATAATCATCATGCAAACTGAATCATAGTAGGTATATTTTCCACTCAGATTAAGGTGTATTTGTTGAGGTTTTCACCAAATTGTTTTCTTCATTGAAAAAGGTATCTTTTGGGGCCCAAAACATATCATCAAATTCAGGTTTTTAAAAAAATGTCAAAAGAGTCTACATATTTCGTTTCAAATTTTGTTTCCAAACATTTCATTTTGAAGCATCTTAAATGGTTTATTTCAACTTTTCTATGTGAAATGATATTTCGATATCAAATTTTGCCAATTTTTTTAAAAGCCCACAAAAAATGGTGAACACACCCCAAAAATGACTGAAATGAAACAGAGGAGGTCAATTAGCATCCGCTGAAAGTGTTTTCATCAACTCAAAATGGATGTGAGTGAAAAAAATTCATTTCAAGTCAACGCAAAACATTTTGATCTATTCAAATTGAAACTGAGATTTCAATTAGTTGAAAAAACTGAAAAAGTTTACTTTCAGTTTAAGTTGACCTGGAATTTTTTTTGTTTGGTCCCTTGTCTAAAAAATCAAAACAAAAAAACGACCCACCAAACTAACATTATTATCTCAGCTCTAGTTATAGCCACAGTTCTTCCTCCTATTAACGGAAGCTCTGCACCTACCTTAAAATGCACCAGAAAATGTATCACAGACCAAATACAAAGATCACTTTAAAGAACAAAGGCTCAGTTTGAAGTTAAGGAACAATTTATGTACTAACAGGCCATCTACTGTATCCCTTCTCCAGTGAGGCTGTGTGTTCATGTCCCAATTTTAACCCGAAGAGTATATCTATTTACAAACCTATTGATTTTCCCCATTGTTCTTTGCAGCTTTATAGGCACGCTTTCAGCATGAGGCGTCAGACATATTTCTGCCAATATCCCGTTGACCATCTGCCATGCTCTTGTGATTAAACTTCAGCCCGGTATTGTTACCCGTTTATTGTTCAAATTAACTGGTTGGATTTGGGAGCAAAACATGTTTTGCAAAGCGAGAGAATGGAACTGTGTTAATAGTCCCCACTTCTGATGCAGATTTGAATTGCCAGCAACTAGAATAATAAATAGCTGGGAGTGTGGCAAACAGCAATTAAATCTCTGGCAGTCAAAACATCTGAGGAAAAGAGATACTTACCTTGTAGATAAATGTTTCTTATCAGATGCATTTCAGATGGTCCAGAGTTTGGCAGTCGTGCAGAGCTTTGTCTCCAGGCATAGCGGAGACCTACAGGAAAGTGGGGATTTTGGTATCTGTGCTGCTACTGAGCTTAGAAGTGTGAGGGGTGTCCACCCCACACATGCCATGACAGGGGTAATATTGGCCTGAGTGGCCAATTAACATGTCTGCTCAGATCTGGAGGGTGGGCCAGGACTAATTAGTAGTAAAGCCCAGGTGGGGAGAGCAGGGCTTGTTTCCATAAAGAGCTGGGTGAGCCCAGCTGAGAGAAGGAGAGACCTCCAGAGCTGAGAAGTGGTCTGAAAGGCACCTGAGAGGGAGAGCTGAGCAGACAGGATTCTCCCGAGCGAGCTGGAAGTCTGACTGAGGCAGGAACCCTGACAAGCTGCAGCTCTGAGCAAGAGGAGGAGCACGCCAGCCCCTGGACAGTGGGATTTTTGGAGGTGTGGGATGAGGTGTGGGGAAAAGATTACAGCAGCCAAGATGTACCTGTGAGAAAGCGGTGGCCTGCTCAGCACAGTGGGGCTGAAGGTTTGATCATTTTGTTGCACTTTGATAAAAGATTCTGAAGCCCAAGAAGAAGGTGGACTGTAACATGGTCTGGCTGGAGGGCCAGGACACTCCGGTGGCTGGAGGAGAGTGGGGGAAACTGAGGCAAAAGTTGCTGCAGCTCCACAGCCGACCAGGTGGGGGGGTGTTGGGATGGCAAATTTGTACAAGTCAAGATGGCTTTGTTGGGAAGAACTTTGACAGTAGCCAGAAGGCCATCATGAGTCCAAGGACATTTCAAGAATTATTTGTGTAGGCATAAAACTGAGGATTTTCCCTGGGAAGAGAGCAAGGGGGAGAGAAGGGGTGATAAGAGTCTCCTGACTTGGCTTTTGCGTCTTTAATAAACCAGGCACTACACATCACTGTTCTTTGCTCCCCTAGAAGGATAATAGCTTTGTCTCTCTTAACAAAGGGGAGGTGTCCAGCTCTTAGAGAAGACACTGCTGCTGGGTGTCTGTCTTTTAATCAAACAGTTCTGATGATTACAGTCTCTTCAGTACATTCTCCCCCAAATTGCAGTTGAAAACTCCTACCGACGCTTGGCAAAAATCACAATAATTAAAATTTAAATTTCTTTCTAACATGATGGAAAATAAACATGTATATAGAGCATTGCAGCAATATAGAAGTGATAATGCTGCATTGCAGAGTCTGCAATTGGACTGGGAGGTGCTAAGTACAGATTTATGGCCAAGGACGAGGTATTCTCCTTGAAGCTCTTTGTACCTGTCACTTAGTGGGAGAAAGTGGAAATTCCCTGGGAGTTCCTTTAATTGGTCTGAACATTTCAGTTGATAAAACAAGCAACTACGTATATGTCTACACTACAGCAGCAGAGCTACCTCCCTGCAGCTGTTCCACTGTATTGCAGATGCTTCCTTTATTGACTGAAGCAATATTTATTTCCGCCAAATTAGGTAATCCACCTCTCCAAGAGGTGGTTGCTAGGTCAACAGAAGAATTCTTCTGTCAACCAAGCTGCATCTACAGTGGGGGTTAGTTCGACCTAACTATGGTGCTCAGGATCCAACATTTTACAGCCCTGAATGATGTCGCTCGGTCAATCTAATATTTAGGTGTAGACCAGGCCTTAAAATGAGGATGAGAAATGCTGCTCTCCAAGCATCATGTATCTGTCAATATCTACTAACAGTGACAAGAGGGAAAGGTTGGCTTGTAATAACCTTAAGTTATAATTTTATTAATAACCATTTGGCATCAATTCAGAGGTTTATCCCCCATAAGCCTATCACCAATAAGCTAGGACTGGATTTCCAACTCAGTGTACCCAACACACTCCTAATGACTGACCACTTCCAAGACCCCTATGCTTTGTATAGATCTGCAGCAAAACGTGTCATTTTTATGAGTGACCAACATGTCTAAGCAGGCACCTTATTTGCACCTTTATAACCCTTTGTTGAATTTACCAGCACCTTATTTGCACCTTTATAACTCTTTGTTGAATTTACCACTGTTAAACACCTCGGAAGACAAATGCATAAAAATAACCTATAGACATAAATGCTGTTCAGTACAAGTGCTTTTAGGTGTGACTATTTAATACGTAGATAATTGTTCCCAAAGCCTTGCCGATCACATTCATCTGGCTTCTGTAGTGGTTTTCCTGTGACCTTCTGGAACTTTCCACAGCAAGGCAAGGTCCAATACTCACACCTATCCTTACATCTTTGATTCCTTTACATCAGTGTTTAGGAGATTGTTATTCCATTTATGTACTATCATATGGATGGGAGATCTCTTGCCAATAGAGAGGTTGTTTTATGCAAGGACGGCAAGTCAGTATGGTGCCAAACACCTTTGCAGATACTAGTCTGCGGAAGTGATCCATAAATACTTTAGCAATCTCCACAGCTTAGCCATTAGTCAACTCGTCGAAATGACTAAGCCGAAAGGACATCATGGAAGCACATTGATAGGCCTTTTCTTACGTGGGAATCATGAATTCAGTTCTCCAAAATGGCAGCTCGTTGCCAGTGGTGGTAAACAAGGAGAAGTTAAACAGCCAGAGTTCTGAGCTTTTCCTGTGATGTTCTACTGACTCAAGTGTGCAGCATTCATAGAGGGTGAAATTCCCCCTTGAGGCGGAAGGCCAAAGCCTGCTTTCACTGCCAACACTTAAGGAAGGGGCTTTGTAGGATACAGTCACTACACAGTGAAGCTCCTGCATCCCACATAGGGAGCCCTGGACGCACAGGATCCAAATAGGCCACATGGAGGGTAGGTTAAGATAGGCTGGGGGCCAGGCCATGGAATCTGATTGTATGGCTCCAGTGACCCAGTGCTCCCACCCTAGGAGCTCAGAGGGGCACTGGCAGCTATTTAAGCCCATGGACTGGCATAGTGGCTGCACTGAAAACACCCAGCCTCCCCTCCTCCCCAGCCTGGCTGAGGGTTTTCAGGGGTGAGGGGTGAATTCCCCTTTCCCAACCCTGATGGGAGTTCCTCCTCTTTTAAGCTTTGTGGAGGGAAGGCATGGGGAGAGGGAACAGAGAGAAATTTCTTTCCTAGTAATCTATGGGATATTGTCTAGGAGATTATGTACCATTATCCTGCTGCATTTCAGATGGGTGTTTAACTGAACGTGAATGGGCTGCCATCAATAATATCTGATGGTTTGTTTATTGGCCTATCCCAGTTATCAAAATCTGTTCATTAATATTCCCTAGTGGTAACCAAAACATCCACAGAGCTCATCATCTTCACTGTGTTCCCTGCAACACATTAATCTTTCTGCTTCCCATTGATTTTTTTTTTTTAAATGTTACTGGCTCATGGAAAATTACTGCGCTCTTTAAACGGGCTGGTTTAAAAAGCTCAATCCTTTACCGGTTCATCTTCATTCCTCTCCACTTCATTCCTTCGTGTGAGGTGCTGATACACCCAGCAAAGTCACCTTAGCCATAGCTCAAGCAGTGTGCAATGAATTTCTACCCAACTAAAGGCTAACTAGCCCAACTCAGTCTGAGGAGAGACGGAGGCCAAGTCTAAATTTGGAGCTAGGGGTCAGAGTCCCAGCTCATCTAGATGTACTTGCGCTGGCTCTCCTCTGAGCTAGCACACTGATATTTTTAGTGTAGCCATGGTAGCATGGGCAGCAGTGGGACACACTAACCACCCCAAGTATGTAGCCATGAGGATCTCACCAATGCCCATGTACCGCAGCGCTGGCTACACTACTATGTTTAGAGTGCTAGCTCAGAGGAGAGCTAATGCGAGCTGGGAATCACACTAGCTTGCAGTGTAGTGGTAGCTCCAGAATGCTGTGTACAGATGGCCAATTGCTAGGGAAGGGAGACTGGTTTTTACCCCACCACTGACAAGGAGCGTGTCCACCATATAAAAGCCCCATGCTTGAAAGCACTGACCTGAATAAATATATGCAAACCTTCCGTCAGGTGGTGTCAGCAGCAACAAGGGCCAGGTTCAAAATCTAGGGGTTCCTCTTAACGTTGCAGAACAGGGCCAGATCAAGCCCCCACCCAGAAACCTGGGGAAAAACACCAACCCTGGGCATCTCTAAAAGGCAATATTGCCCCCCACTCGCATGCACTAAGTCTGTGCAGAACACAAATAAACATTTACTAAGAAAAGAAAACACATTACTAAGGTGACTTAGTAATGACTTGCAAGTACACTGTTTGTGTACTTGCAAGTCATTGTTGTGGCATTTTCACTAGGGAAAATGCCGCAACAATGACTTGCAAGTACGCAAACAGTAAGTAAAACACTCACCCACACAGGATTTGGGGCAGCATCCCTTGCCTCAGTTTCCCACCTTATGGTGTGACAGTCCAATGGACGAACGTCCCTTCAACACGCCACTCTCCTTTTCCCTCTGCTGCACCCAACTCCTGGTTTGTTGAGTGAGGTCAGTGACGTCCCACAGTCCAGAGAGGAGTTCAGGTAGGTGTGTGGCCCGCCCCTGAAGGGAAGGGGTAGTTGAGTGTCACTGCAGCTGTGCCACTGTCTCTGCCGCAATCATTGCCTCCACTCACTGCTGCTGCCACCATCACTGCTGCCTCCAACTGGGATGCCATGTTCTGAGGTTCCCCCCCCTAGCCCAGCTCTTAGTGATTTCAGCTCTTTAGCAATTTCCCTGGGTAGCAGGGAACCTCTCTACAGCCGTCTCGTCTGCGTTGTCTTGTCACCGCAACAGATCGGGGGTCAATCCCGTTAATTAGCTGATCAGTGATTACAGATCTAATAACTGCTGGGAAAGAACAAGAGTTCTCAGTTGAGTCTAGTCTGCTCTATCTTGAAACATTAGTCTACGCCACCAGGTAGGAATACCTTTCTCCCCTCCTCTGACTTTCACTTGGATTTGTGAGCCCTACCCCCTCACTCGGCGAGTGAGGTTACAGTTAGGGTGACCCCCTCACTCAGGGCACGTCAAGTACAGTCCTGCTGCTGTTTAATCATATAATCAAGATAACAGCATTTCATTACCACTGTGTCCAAGACTAAAGTGAATTTTAACCCCACACAGTCCAAATTGATCACTTCGGCAAAGCAGGTGTGTCTGTTCATCTTCTAGGCAAAGTAAGGGTGTCTATGCAAATACAGTTTGTGCCTGAGGTCTTTCCCCCAGTTTATCAATAAAGGGCAGGAGAGAGCTCATTCAAACCCTACTTAGCCATACGTTTAAAAAGACTCTCTCTCTCTCTGGTGCGCACACACACACAGATCCTCAGCTTATGGATACTGGTGAGCTTCAAGTGATTTCCAGAGTTATGCCATCTTACATGAGCTATGGATTCAGTCAACTGATTTCACTTACATGTGTCGTCAGACGTCACCGGTGTGGTGCTCTGCTCTGTTCAATGTTGATATCAGTTGGCTGCGTGCGTGTTCCCTCTGTGTGCTGCTCCGGCTCTGCGCAGATTGCTGACACAGAAGACCCCGAGAGAACCCCCAATGACCACAGACTCTGATAAGGTACGAAGGCCCCTGGCCAGGTTTATTGTCAAGCAAAGCACAGTAATAGTTTCCCATAGACTCTACAGGACATACTATGAATATGCACCCCCTGACAATGGACACAGCTCAGTCAGTGGCGGGACTCTCCACTGCCCCCTAGGCTGGACAAAGACGTCCACTCAGGGATGCATTCTTATACACAGGTACAAACAGGTTACACATCACTCCTGACGTATTGAGGTACAACCCCTCTATGTGTTAGGGTGCTGCCTCTCTCCTGGTATATGTTGGATCAAACAAACAAGTCTATCCATCATATTATCCTTTTGACCCTGTCTTTAGAATGGGTCAGCCTGTTCTTCATTATGTCTGTGGAATGTGTTTGTACCAGAATGTTCTGTTGCCATTCTGGCACATGTTCATCCTATTAGTACTTGATACGTGCAATTAGCAGCCTTCTTCTTGCCAACATCTGTGAGCAGGGCCTGCCTCTGGCTCACAGCTTAACTTAGCTTTATGTTAGCAAATTTCTTGGCCATTACTTTAGTTCAGGCCTCAGGCCTCATACCAGGCCTCTGATACCAAGGGTTTATGGTTCAGGGCCTCATCTTACTACAACATGTACACAATTCACTGCTGCATAGCTTTCTCAAGTTTTTCTATTGCCCCACTAGTGTAGTGCCTGAGCCCTTCACACTCTTTAAGGTATTCATCCTCACAATGCCCCTGTGTAGAAGGGCGGTAGCATTACCCCTGTTTTTCAGCTGGAGAGCTGTGACAATGGCTACACAGCAAAGAAAACCCATAGCTGGCCCATGCCAGCCGACTCAGACTCGCAGGGCTGGGGCTGCGAGGCCATTTCATTGCAGTGTAGACTTCCAGGTCAGGCTGGAGTCCAAACTCTGGGAGTCACCCACCCCAGCATTAGTAGGGTGAGGAAATACAAATAAGGAAAAGGGGATGAAGCCCCTCCTGAACATGTATCAAACAGAGTGGCATCAGCACACCGCATTCTGAGAGTTGTATCCCAGCCTGCGCGCCTTGGGAGATGCAACTCTTGGGAGATGCCAGGATGATGACTACAGGTGAGGATGAGGAGGCTGACTGACACTTCAGGTTGTTCTGCAAGAGATGGTGTGACTAAATGGATGCTCAGACACACGGCCGGTGTTCTCATAGAATCATCGAATATTAGGATTGGAAGAGACCTTAGGAGTTCTCTCTCTCCCTACCATACTGAGCTGGAGTGTTTGTAACTTTGCGAACCGTTACAACTATTACAAACACAGAAGGATTTTCCTAAGTTTGAGTGCTGCTACCATGCACTGCTGGGTTCTCAACTGAAAAGTAATTTTAATAATACTTGGCCTCATCTTGGGACAAGAACCTACCAAATCTCAGCATGTTAATGGGGAATTCTTACGTAACCAATAGAATGAATGCACAATCAATACAGCAGGCAGCAGAGGCCATCTTGTTCTTGCTACAGATGGGAATACATGAGTCAACCACTTACCATCTTGTGCTTGTTGGGGTCATGGGGGATATTTTTGAGTATTAGCTACGTATAGCTGCTCCCA
This sequence comes from Emys orbicularis, assembly GCF_028017835.1. NCBI lineage: Eukaryota > Metazoa > Chordata > Testudines > Emydidae > Emys > Emys orbicularis. The sequence goes on along the minus strand of NC_088686.1, from coordinate 4,466,479 downwards.
CCCACCTGTATGCCACCATTCATAGAGCCCTGTGCAGATGCAAAAGTTGTGTCCACATCCGATCCACGGATATCAGATGTGGATATCTTCAGATATAAAGCAGATATCCAGAGATTTGCAGGGCTCTAACCATTCATATATGGCATTGCGCACACTGACAAATGTGTGTTATTTACTAATTTTCTGCATCTCATGGCACTTGCATACTCACATGCAATATTTGATAAGTGTTTTGAATTGCCTTTTGCCTTCATAGTCAAGTACAACTTGTATTAAGGAAGCTGTTAGCACAACTGAACATGTCAAGGCTGATTTGAGGGTTTTGGAGGGACAATCTCATTTTCCACATGTTGACCTTGTTGATGTGTTGGAAAATATTAACTCTAGGGAATATAAATAGCCTGGCAACATTCATATAGAATGAAGTCCTTGCCATCTGAAAGCAAAAAGGATCCATTTGTGCATTGCCCCAAACTGAAACAGAAATGGTGAAACTGCTACTCGTCCCCAAACGTGTTAGGCTGTTTATAACATACAAGTTCATCCCCACCAAATTAGCTGTGACACTCTAGCTTTCTATTCTACACATTGGGAAGTGCTGCACTATTGTACCTCACAGTAACAACAGGAGTTTTAATGGAGACCACTGTATGCACAAAGAAATACATATCAGTTTACAATGTTAGATGTGACTGTTCCTTGATTCTCTGCTCAATAGCAAGGGATGATTAATTTTGCAACATAAAAGGCTTAAAATTACTGCTTCTGTTCCAAACAACCCCTGGTTTGACATGCACATTGTTCATTAATTGTACTAGATGGATGCCAGTGTTGTTAACATAAACTATATATCCATGTTAATAAGTCACATGCAGCAGTTAAAATAGATGTAGACTTCAGAGTGCAGTCTACATCTTTTTCCACTGCAGCATTTTAAATTCCAGAAAGTTTACTCACACTCTGGGTTCATGATGCTATGGAATCAATTAATGTATTGTACCTAGATTGCACTTTAGTCTGACATCAGGCCATTATAAACTGTATTTTCTACCGTGTACAATCTGTCAAAAATTAGAAATGAAAAATTGTATTCGCAGATTTTTGTTTAGGGAGCATTATGCTTAAGGGTATTAGCAAAATAATTATTCTGCATATAGGAACAGACAGCTAGGTTTAGATTCTAACTAATTTTTGTAATGTTTGGGGATTTTTTTTAAAACCAGAAACTTTTAGAGACGAGCAGAACTTTCAGTCATAAATAAAGTGTAGAGAAAATATTTGCAACAATCAAGAACCATAATATATGATTAACTATAATACATGATTAACACTGGGTCTTGGGTGTCTGCACTCCAAAAATCCCAGCCTAAAAAAGTGTGTAATGATTTGATTAGCAAATGAAGCCTTTTCATCTGCTCATATAATGCTCGGGAGCAGATCTCAATTTCATCAGCTTTATTCTTTATTCAAATTTATTGAACATGTTTAGCGGAAGGGATTTGGATTTATTTTTATATTTTTACTCTATGAATGGTTTGCAAAGAATTGCAAACATCAGGTACACAGTACATGATATTCAGAGCATAAGCTGTGTTGTTTACTTGTGAATGATCACATACATCATGTTTTATAGTTTCTGTGCCTGACTGGATAACAACAACCTAACCAAGAAGAGAGCCAGAAACTGCCACTATGGCTTTGAAACGCTCCAGTAAAAGGTAACAGTTCAGGTGGAGCTAACCAATACCAATATGAACTGGCCGTGAATAAGTTAAGGCTGGATATTATAAAGTGGTTTCTAACCATCAGAGGAGTCAGGCTCTCGAACAGCCTTCCACTAGGTTTTTTGCCTCACTACTCCTAATTAGCTTGAAGATAGAGTTTGATAAATTTATGAAGCGGATTATATGCCAGAGTGGCTTATGATCGCAGGGGTCGGGATTCAAAGACCCAGGAAGTTCCTTCCAGTCCTGTGCCCTATGTCTCTAATACAGATGACCATGGATTAAAAAAATAATAAAAAAAAGTTTTACACCATTTCCATGGGAATAATTAGACTACTGTTAGATTTGACTGACAATTTAACTTTCTCACCACAATCACACAAAGCAATTGTGTGTGCACAAGCTAGTTGTGAGAGATGTGTTCAAATTCTTGTAGTCTCATTTCATTACCGATGTGCCAGGATTCTGGTGTGGAGCTTGGGCAATTTTTCCTATGCTGTGTAAAGCAAATATCCCATCCCCCATCAAAATGTACCATTGTAGTGCGACTACTGGAGAAAGCAAGAATAAAATGTGTTGTCCTCGCATCCTCCAGTGGAAGTGTGTTAGCTTAAATTTACTGGTAGCAAGCATTCATGCCAGTAAAGCTCTTGAATCACTTGAATATATGTGACAAGCAGGGCTGAAGCAACTTCAGGCTTAAATTTGAATGGGTACTCACTGAAACATTTTACACAGCAACTGAAAACGGGGGAGGAGGGGCAATTTTCAGGGTTTTTATTATTATTATTATTATTATTTTGACAAAAAACAAAAACATTTCAAAGAAAACTTTCAGTTTCATTGATATTTTTATGGGGGGCAAGTAATTTTGGGTCCATCTCCACTATTTGCCCAGTTCTTCTAAACAAACTGGAATGTACAATGAAATTAACAATAGATAACGCTAAGCGAGTTCACCAGCAGATGATATTTTTTTCTATTACGGGGTTAGGTTATACTCATTTCTGTCATGGGTTTTGTGATGTGTATTAATATTTCCAAGGACTAATAGGATAAAGATACAAATTTTGTACTCCACAGTCATTAGAGTCCAAAGCCAAATGGGAACCTAGATGTCCAACCTAGAGTTTAAATCTTTGATTTCATCTTCTTTAGTTGGCACTAGCCTACTTCATCCAACCACCCCAAAGGTAGCAGTCTCTGTTCAGGCAGCATGTAATGCAATGTACAAAATCTATATGCTAATATTTTCCGTGTTGGATAGCCAAGGCCAGAGTTCTTGCCCCAGGTTTTATGAAACTGTGTTACATTTTAAATCAGGGCAAGAACACAAAATCCATGGTTTCCAGCTAGTGCCCTGTCAATTTACCCTCCTTTTTAAAGCAATTATATTTTGGAAATTGCACTAATTCGACTGCTAATTATTTCCTCTTCCCTGATAGATTTGGAAATATGTATCCAACAATTAAGTGTATCTAGCAGAAGTGTCCATCTTTTGTTTATTCTTGTTCATCTACCTGGGCATTTCACCTGACATTATAAATAAACTCTAGCATGCTCATCTTAACCATTTTTCATAGTGGGTTAGTGCAACATCAGCAGCCTACCTCTGTCTACCAGTGTTACTCACACCAGAAGATTTCATGCAGTCCAACCCCACCATGGACTCAAGACATCCTTTCCCTTCTAGAGTCTATTTCTTCCAACAGTATAATGGGTAAGGACACATGTCTGGCTGATATAAATGGGGACAACTTCATTGATGCCAGGGGAGTTGTGCCCACTTATGCCAGTGTTGAATCTAGCCCGTGGTCTCTTTCCTTGTGTCATGGAAGTAGCTTGTTCCAATATATTTGAAGCTTGACTCTAATTCTAAACAACTGAAGACCGTTCTGCAGGCAAGCAAACCCCTAATAATCTTCTAGTCTCCTCGGCTGTTGGAGTTGATGCACATACCTGAATAACACGTTGATGAGATTCCTTATCTTAGCATCCACGTTAGCAACAAGTAGACAAACAGTGTCAGTTATTTACATGCACCCCATGCCTGCAGTCTCTCTGGTCATGGAGGAATATTGGAGCCTGATGGCAGCCAAAGAAGCATGATGTTAGCAGTGAAGGGGCAGCGATAGCATTGTCCTCATGTTGTTCCCCATGTCTCTCTTTACTGGGGCCTAAATCTGAAGTCAAGAGCTTGCTAACCCTCCCTGAAATGGGACAAAAGTTGGTTTTAGCAGCTTGTAGGCCAATTTAAAACTGGGATAAAAACTGTCAAACATCACAGCTATTACTCTTACTAAGTCACTGAAATGAAGTAGTTTTATTACCCCTTGTAATGATGCTCTCCATATTAGGATCCCAAGTGAGATACAACAACTGATGCATCAGAAACCCATCATTTTTGTTTGCTTGTTTGTTCTCACCCTATTCCAAACTTAGTCTGTCTTTTGTTTGGCATGCTCTTGATTTAAGCGATCTGATTTTCTATTCTCATTCAACGCTTGGGGTTAACAGACAGGCCATATGTCTTGTCTGCATCAGGTGAGAAGAGAACCGACAAAGAAATGGACTTTGAAATCCCAGCTTGGACCACTGAACAGCCTCATTCAAGGTTATGATGGTGGATAAAGGAGTCAGAGAACCCATTATTAAAATGGGAAGTGTGGGTATTACACAAGTGTGATATTATTGTGACAGATATTGCAACCGCATGCAGCATCTTTGTAATACGTTTATGTATGACTGGGGGCCTGAGATCGTATCTGTGATTGTGTTCTTCTCCATGGGGGAGGGTTATCAGAGTTCGTCCAGGAATCAAAAACAGTGGGGCGTGGGAGGTTACTAAAGTGAATCACTTAGGTTTTAAACGTGTCTAGAGAGGTAGCACCCCTGGAAAGGCTTGTATCCAGTGGTTCAAACTGGATTTTCCAGAGACCAACAGACAAAGAAAGAGCTTTTGACATAAAAAGACTGTGCTTAAACTGCCTTCTGTCTGATGCCACAAATGGACAGGACAGGAAAGATTTTGGCGTACTAGGGGCCCATAAGACTCTGGTAAGACTCTGGGTGACTTCCGATGAGCTTTTAACATGCTTATAGAATTTTGTGTGTTTTCGATCTGTAATGCATTTACCTTAAGAATAAAGGTGCTTGCTTAGAAAGAACTGTGTGGCAAGAAGTAACTGCTGGCAATGCACTGGTCCTAGCTCTCGGAGAGAGAGAGCAAGGTACAGTCACTGCCCTTTAGGCAGTCTGGCTTGCTGGGGATATCCCAGTGTAAAGCAGGGAGTTCTGCTGCCCTAAAACCCAGGTCAGGAGGGAGAGAGATATGGGTCTCCACCTGGGAGCTGGAAACCTTAACTGGATGATCTTGAGGGACCAGGGAGAGGAAATACAGGTGCAGTTACCCTAAAACCGTGACAATTACTTATTATTTGTACTGATAGCTCCTAAATGCCCTAGTCATGGTCCCACTGTGCGAGGTGCTGTATATATCTAACAATAGATGGCCCCAGCCCTGAAGAGAGATACAGATAGACAAGGGATGCACAAGATTGCCATGAAATGATACTGGTCCCCATGATAAGCAGCTGTCACACAAGAAATGTGAATAAAAACAGGCCATTCTTTTACACATAAATAAGGCCACTTTCTCCCAATCTGGATATTGTCCCTGAAGAATTGTACGGAGAAGTCTTCACCTGACATCAGGCAACAGCCCAATTGCAGAAAAGTAATGTGACATTATAACTCAGGCTAAGATTTTGTCATGGATATTTTTAATAAAAGTCACGGACAGGACACAAGCAATAAAGAAAAATGCATGGAAGACCGTTACCCGTCCCTGACTTTTACTAAAAATATCCTTGACAAAATGGGGAGCTGCAGAGTCTCCACATGCCCGCGGCGGCTGGGCAGCTGCGGGGCGCCCTGGCTCAGAGCTCTGGGGGCCCCCACTGCCCGTGGGGGCTCAGCGCTCCAGAGTCCCCCAGCTGCCCTCAGCTCAGAGTTGTGGGGTCCCCCCGCTGCCTACAGCAGCTGGGAGATGCAGGGGAGGGCCCATCGCCCATGGCAGCAGGGAACTGCAGAGTTCCCCCGACACCTGTGGTGGCCAGGAGCTGCGGGGTCCCGCCGCCAACCGCAGTGGCTTAGAGCTCCGGGGGGCCCTGGAGCTGCTTGGCTCATAGTCCCCCACTGCCCGAGGCAGTTCAGAACTCCCGGGGGGGCCCCACCTGGTGGGGGTTACCTCGCAGCTCCCAGCCACCATGGGCTGAAGTCCTGGAGGTCTCTGGAAGTCACGGATTCCATGACTTCTGTGACCTCCGTGACAAAATCGTAGCCTTAACTATAACTAACCTACACAGTGAAAACATTTTCAACAGCACCTGAAGTCACAGTAGCAGTGAAGTGACATCTCCCATGGGAAAGAGGATGCAGCTAAGTAGCCGAGTAAAGCTGTCCAGAAATACTGTCACCACGGTGGGAGTTCTGGACCATCCAGGAGACTGGTGACAGGGGACACCCGCATTTGACAGAACAAGTAGTATCCGCTACCACCTGCAGCAACTTTGCAGACAGTAATTGGCTGTCGCGGTCCATTTTTTCCCCTAAAACAAAATTGTTCTTGCTTTTCTGGTTAGCAGTTGTTCCCAGAGCGAAAACGGAGTCGTGCTTATCATCAGACGGACTACTCTGTGTAGCGGGAAGGTTAGGCTGCTGGTATGGAATCATTTCATACACAGCTTTACAACAGAAAGTGCCACTGCACTATGGAAGTGTAATATCAAATACCAGCATGCTGCAATGCCAGACCTGAAGACGAGCTCTGTGTACACTCGAAAGCTTGTCTCTCTCACCAACTGACGTGTGTCCAGTAAAAGATATCACCTCACCCACCTTGTCTGGCTAATCTCCTGGGACCGACATGGCTACAACAATACGACATGCTGCAGTAATATTATCAGCTAACCCTTGCATAGGCAACCATTACAACATAGGTGCTAAGTTTTCTTTTTCCCTGGGGGGGCTCCACCCCGACTCTGCCCCAAGACACCTCCTACTCCCTGAGGCCACCCCCTTGCTCCGCCTCTTCCCACCCTGCTCCTCCCCCTCCTCCGAGGCGCCCTGCCCTTGCTCCGCCTCTTCCTTCCCCGCTCTGCCCCGTCTCCCAAGGCCCTGCCTGCCTGCAGCTCACTGCTCTCCACCCTCACTGGCCCCCAAACAGCTGATCGGCAGCAGCCCCCCGAACAGCTGTAGCTGGTGGGTGCTGAGCACCCACTATTTTTTTCCAGCCCTGGAGCACCCACAGAGTCGGCACCTCTGCATTCCAAAGCCTTCCCAGTACAGGAAATATAGTGGGAACTGATCTCAGACACAGAGTTATAGGAAAGGGGTGTTTTGGATTCAGTACTGTTCTCTGTGAGACTGAAGACCTCCATCAAAGATAAATTTTGTCCCAGGGCTATATTTGCCATACAGCCAGAAGACAGGCAACAGCCTGGAGGCACACAGCAGGGCTACAATGCTGATGGAGGAAGAGCTGGCTATCTTTGAGGTTTCTGTCACTCGTCCCTTCTCTTCCCGCCAGGATAATCCCGCTCACTTGCAGGCTTTTATTAGCGCTGTGGACTGTCATCAGTTGTTTTGCGGTTAAGAAATTACGGGCTTGCTCTTTTGCTCTTTGAGCCTATTAACCTGCCAGTTTCGGAGCCCCACCCTCCACAGTGCCACGGCAACCGGACTTTTTCCCTTTCTGCTTGTCTGTATTTTGTCTCCCTTACCAGCAAAGTGGACAATGGTCCCAGGAATGTCCCCATTACAAGAGCCCCACAGCACAGCTGGCCCCTGATGCGCAAGCTCAGCATCGAGGCCAGGGACTGAATGGACACGGAGAGTAAAATTATTGATGTGACAATAGCACCTCGAGGCCTCCCGCCCCCTCCAGAGCCAGCCCCACAGTGCTAGGAGCTTTCCAAGCACAGAGTGAGGGCAGTCCATGCCCCAAAGGGCTTACCACCTTCATAGACCGTGGGGAGAGGAGAAGCATATGCACAGAGAAGTAACTTGCCCAAGGAGGTAGAGCAGATGAGCAGCAGAGCCAGAAATGGAACACAGGACTTGCTCTCCTTTCTTTCAGAGTCCACTCTGTATCCCCTCCAGATTATGTCTGAAGCATATTGTCATGCAAGCAGCACACACGTCTGCTGTCCATAGTATACTTATTCTGCAGTCTACAAAACACATACAATGAGGGCAGCAGCAGTGTATGGCCCCTTCATACCACTATGCCTCCCCCCTGCTCAGAAAGATTTCCATGCTGTCAATCCAGAACCTTTCACGAGCATTATATCCCCTCTACGACTGAAGGGAAAGGAAAGAATTAAATCCAGAATTTTAATATTCTGATTATAGGAAGGGTAATAGAGACGGGACTAGTCGGTGGTTGAGAACTGGGAATGAGAACTCACAGCTGCTACCTTCTGGAAGAGCCAAGAACAGACCCTCTGGCTATCAAAGCACCAGCCTGCCCACACAAGACAGTTTGGCTGCTAGCCTGCAGCCCTGTCTGGCTGGCTGGAGTTTTGGTTTTCATTTTTCTGCTGGGTAAATGGAAGTGACTAGGTGATGAGCGAGAGTCTCGTGTTTTGCTGCACACACCATTTATCATCATGGACCGGTTGGTAAATGCCTTCCTCGTGTGCTAGAAGTTTGGGTAAAGATCCTTCTGGATGGTCATCATTTGTGACAGTACGTCATATTAATAATTAGAGCACCTTCCGCTTTTTTTTGCATGGGTATTTTTTATTATGGTTTTCTCAATCCAAATAAATAATGAAATAAAAATAATGAATTCATTTGATTTTTACCGTGTGTAAAGTCAGGTCAACAAGTATTTCTGCTCTCATGGAGAAGGCAGTTGTGGAGAGAGATGCATAGTGGTGGCAGAAAGAAAGAAATTCTGCAGGATTTGATCCTCTACTTAACGTAGAGCTGCCAAACATCTGTCTCTTCTATGAACAGAAAACAGGAAAGTTGTGGAATCTCTTTCACTGGAGGTTTTCAAAAGGAGGCTGAATAGCCATCTGTCTTAGCCCCAACAAATCCCGCATCTTGGCAGGGCGTTAGACTAGATGACCCTTGCAGTCCCTTCTAACCCTATGAGTCTATGACTCAAGTCCCACTAACAAAACCAGTCTCTCTCGCTGACTGGGTTTGGTTCACATAAGCCTTGTCTAGACTATTCTATACAGGCTCAGGTTCTTATTTTGCCATCATAACCGGAGTATCTGAGGACCTTCCAGGAGTGCATTAAACAACATGACTAATATCTGCCATGTGTGATTTGTTCTTTATTGTATCCTTTCCCTGGCAGAAGAGGAGAAGTATGTTTGTAGTGGAGTGTTTTGATTTGTTTTGTGTGTGTTATGTACATATAAGTTATAGAGCAGCGAGTATGTATATTTATAGTAGCAAAGGCGAGGATGAAGAAACATGCCTTGCTCTTGGAGAGGAAGGTGATGAGGTTGGTGATGGCCCTGCGTTTCTGTGGGAGTTCATTCCACGGCTTTGGACTAGTTCCCAAGAAGTCTCCATCTCCTGCACCATTGAGCTTTACCCTTGAGGTGGATAACTCCATTGTGCCAGGAGGAGCATGGTTGATAACTCTGCTCTCTGAGTCGATCTGATAGTTGCTCAGGCCAGTGAGAGCCTTTAAGATAAGAACCAAGACCTTTCTCTTCACTCGCCATTCCATGGGAAGTCAGGGTTGCGAGCGGAGGACAGGCTTGATGTGCAGCCGGTAGCGTGTGCTGCTGAGGAGGTGCGTTGCAGCGTTCTGTACTAGCTGGAGTTTCCTAGGTGCTGATGGCTTCATGCCCAGGTACACCAGACCGCTGCAGTCCAGCTGAGAGGTGACACAGAGGTGAATAACCCAGGCCAGATCATTTGCCGCCAGGTTGAGACAGAGGCACTTAGCCAGCCAAAGATGGTAGAAAGTGTTACCCAGGGCTGCTGCAACATGAAAGCTCAGCATCAGTGAGGAATCCTGGATCTCCTGAAATAACAGGCTGACTGGAGCAGTTCTGGGCATGAACCTTCAACCAAAGGAGACTGCACTGCAGCTGCGAACGACTCCAAGTACTTTCCTCTGTAAACCGGGGTATCATCCATCTTGCTTGGGTTCAGCTTCAACTGGCTGCTCTTCACACGTGAGTTAATCTCATCCAAGCCCTGAGCCATATTTGTGACAGCGGTATTGTCAGACAAGATGGAAGATTGGTATTGGGCACCAAGACATTTTTAGGAAAAGCAGACCCACTCTTACCTATTCAGCCGCACTGGCCCTACCAATCTTGGGAGTCACACCGTCAGTGGGAATGATGAGAGCATGACAATTGCAGGTTTGAGCCCAAATTAGCACCTTGTGCCTAGTGATGCTGGTATCTGAAAGCACATGCCATGTCTCCATTCTAGACATTCTATGCCCAATTCCTCTTTGTATGAAAGACGCCACGCTCCTTTAAGTCAGACACATTTTATCTGCTACACTGTGACTAGCAAAAGGTCTGTAAAGGCCCTCTAATTACATATATTAATATACAAATTGTTTGTACACTTAAGCTCAGATTTAATGGCAGTTTATTAGACCATTTTCCTCTATGCACCTCCCCTTGCGGTTGCAAGCTGATTCTAATTAACCATGGCAAGACGACAATGTTATTTCTCTGCAACGTTCAATGTCAGTTTTTGGACTGTCCTTATCAATTGACATTTCCCCCCCCCCCATTCTAATATTGTACTTTGTTCTTGAATTATGAAATGATGATACATTCTCACTCTGCAGAAATTATTATTAGGTTTATCTCATGAAGAGTGCAGTCAGTCCCTGGGTAGTAATGCACTATGGGCTCAACTGATTAACATTTTGCAATCTGACATTAAAAAAAAAAAGAAAAAGCAAAGCACAGCAGATAGCATTCCTAGGTGGCTAACTTCAATCTCAGCGAAGCAGCTGTAATACCCAAATGGCATTTAAGCCGGCGCTAAAGACACCTACATGCAGAACCTATTGCAATAGCAGGCAAGTTCCAGGGGAGCTAAGCCTGTCAACATTAAACCTAGTCATTTATTCCTCTCTCTCTCTCTCTCTCTCTCTCTCTCTCTCTCACACACACACACACACACACACACACACACACACACAGTGTGAAAGTTACAATTCCAGACATGGGGTGGCAAAAACTAAAACAAGAGGGGGGGAAATGTTAGAAATGTGACCCTGTTGTAACGCTTACTAGGTTCATAATCCACAGCATACGTGGCAGGTGACCCAATACTGAGCGCCTACAGACAGATACCAGAGGGACCCGATCTCTTTCTGACTCTTCGGCAATGCTTGTCTCATTCATCAGGCGGATTAGGTCTCATTGAATTGAAAACTCAGTGCTGTCCACTGTTAAGTGAACTCCCGCCAACGTCACTGGGGAGTTGTGCTTAGCAATGATCAGTCACAAGATATTGCCTCAAGTAATTAATAGCGAGCGGCTCCACTGGGACTTTAGTCTCAGCCCTGAATAAGGGACTAACCATAGCTGCACTGCCCCCACCCTGGGAAGGAACAGCTTCCCAGAGGGCAAGTTACTCTTGCCCAGGGGTAGGCAACCTATGGCATGCATGCTGAAGGGAGCACACAAGCTGATTTTCAGTGGCACTCACACTGCCCGGGTCCTGGCCACCGGTCTGGGGGGGCTCTGCATTTTAATTTAATTTTAAATGAAGCTTCTTAAACATTTTAAAAACCTTATTTACTTTACATACAACAATAGTTTAGTTACATATTATAGACTTATAGAAAGAGACCTTCTAAAAACGTTAAAATGTATGACCGGCACGCGAAACCTTAAATGAATGTGAATAAATGAAGACTCGGCACAGCACTTCTGAAAGGTTGCCGACCCCTGTCTAGCCCTGAAAAGGTACAGCTTGCTCCTCCATACACTGGCTGGTATTTGGGGGCAGAGGCAAGTACCTCCTCCATTGCTCCCCAGGGGCACTGTCCAGAATGCTGGGACTACGTGCCACATCACATCCCAAGATCGGAGTATATACCACGCAAGAGGTGGGGGCGAGGGCTGAATTCCTCCTTACAACTCTGCACAGCTGTGTAAGACAAGGGCACAACCTAACGATAAATAAATAAACCTACTAAAGTTTCCTTTGCCGCATCCCTGCATAAAATAAAAATGGTAGAGCTGGTCAGGGATTTTCTGTTGAAGTTCTTTTTCCAATGGAAAATGCAGTTTCAGCTAAATCAAAATTTTCTCATTAGCTGCTAATCTAAAAATCTAAAGGCAATATTTTGCTTTTGGATAGGTTTGATATTAAAATGCATCTATGTGGTGCCACAATTTTTCCTGGGCATTGTGGTTCAGGTGCTTCATGTCCTCATCCTTTCATATGGGCCAGACTCCAGACTAGGCTACATTTCCCATGATGCACAGAGACACCCCCCACACACACACAACTGAGTTTTATCATGCATCATGGTAGTCACATGACCATGGTGCACTATGGGAAATGTAGTCTGGCCAGGGAGGGTCCATTCCGTATGGAAGAAGGAGAGCATGGAGATCTCTCAACCACAGCTCCCAAGGCACCATGGCACCTTACACAGATACTGTTTAAAGTTGAATTAGCTCAAAACATTTCAATAGTTCCAAATTGAATTTTTTCAGACCCTTTCAATCCATGAACTAAATTGATATTTCGACCTTTTGTTCCTATGAGGGATGAAAACAAGTGTTTAGATATACGAATTTTCTTTCAGCTAACAAACCGGCATTCAAATGACTAAAGAAATTCAGCCAAGTTTGTGGCATAAAGCAAAGTTTCAAAGGAACACTGCACGGATTGTGGGGGCCTTTTATTTGACCACGCGAGTAATTTTAGCCACTTGGACGAAACTGCCAGTGCACAGTTTTGCTTAAGAGAAACCAATTATCTTTCTAAAGAGAAATTTGGTGCGAACACAGAATGAACACCCAGACATTTGTATTCACTCTCCTCCACTGTATGCAGTGAAAGCCACAGCTCAGTGCAGTCATCTTTAGCCTTTTAGACCTTAGGATGCACATTCTGATTTTCCAGAGAAGGAAGAACACAGCTGTAAGCAGAGTTTACTACTCCCTAGGCTCCTTCCAAACTTCAGCTAAATCTCCCCGCTTCTGTTCCTTAAATGTCTCCATTTGCATAAAGTTGTCTGCAAACAATTAAAGTTAATTAAGATAATTTATCACTTGAAAGTAAAGCCGTCTTATCAGCAGGTATCAGCCTGTTAAGCAAACAAAGAATTAGTCGTAGGAAAATAATCATGTCCCCGTTACCATGTCAGACACGAAGTGGCAAAAATAATTTCTTTATGATACTTTCTGTTTGGACTGGGTGTTATGTTTTCAAAGTAATTAACTGCAATTAGCTAATCATGTTTCTATAGCAGCTTAATTTGTGACACGACACTATAGACTTGACTCATTTACACTTTGGCAGTCATCCTGCATATAAATTGCGATAAAAAACTTTTGATAACATCCCCAAGTTCTTCTGACTGTACAAAAATGGGAAGTTAGAGTTTAGTTGGGGATACACCGAAATCTGCTCAGTTCAGGAAGTAAGAGTTTTCAAAATGGAGAGGAAAAAAATATCATAACTCATATGAACATGGCTGCATTAAGCCACACCCAGTATGGGACTGTCCCATTGACCTCCTATACCAGGCCTCATCTCCGTTAAGGGCCAGCCTCTTTCTCTCTTAAGACCAGACCCAGGCTCCACTGAAGTCAACGGAAGACGTGTCCATGAGCTTTAATGGGCATTTCATTAGGCCCTTTGGGCAGAACTCCTGTTGATTTCACAGAGAGTTTCATGTGGGAGGTGCTTTCATGTGGGAGGGGTCTAGAAAGGGGTCAGGAAAAACACAGTTAGCAAACCACTCGCCATTCAAGGACTGTGCTTGGCAATTTGGCAGTGCCACGTATGAATGAAAAAAATAAAAATGTCATCCATTCTTGGAGACTGTGCAATGAAGACTTGATTGCTTAAATAACAACAAGAAGAAGAAGACAGTGTTTAATTTTCATTTGTGCTTAGTTACATATTAGCATTCATAAAAGCATTAGCTGTCAGGGAAAACTGACTTAATGCTGTGCAAAAACTGCTAAAAGGCAACCAGGAACAGTCATTTTAAAAATTAATTTACGACCATTTCTGAAAGTGCCATGGGAAAACAAAAATCATTAAGTGGGGATATTAATATTCATTGTAGCTGTTATACAGTCATCTACCGCATCCAGTGTTCAAAAGAGCTGCCCAACGCACTGCCTTAGAGGGATCTGACGGTCCGAGTTCAGCAGACGCCAGCGGAGCGTCGCTCCACAAAGCCTCAGCACTCCCCTTTCCCCTCTGCCTGCTCATCCTCCTTAGACCCCATTCTTTGCAGTGTCCTTACCTCCTTCAAGTAACGGCACCCTCAGCGTCATATAAATACAGGCACGTTAGCTTAGAATACTCTACAGACGCCCCCTGGGTTATGCAAACCCGAATACACAAATCCGCACTTACGGAAAAAGTTCCGTAAGCTAGAAATAGGAGGGTGGTGGGTTTGGGGGGGTTTTTGGGGGGTTTTTTTTGCATATATGTCGGGTATACATTCCCAACTTACGCAAAATTCGAGTTATGGAAGGCGTTCTGGAACAGAACGCTTGCGTATGTCAGAGAGCGTCTGTATTTGTGGGCAACACAGCTCCTCTTATAAAGACTGATTTCTCTAATCTGTGAAAGATCATTACGGTTAGAGCAGTTGTGGTTACCTATTTCTTATGCTTCTCCCCCCGTCACAAACGTCCCACATATTGTGCAAAGTGGCCATCGGTACATCCTTCCTCCCCCTCCATGTTAAGGCTTCAAATAACTTTTCTTTCACGTTTTCTAGGGACACAGCATGATGCAGGGGACTGAGCACAGGTGTAGGAGCCAGGATCTCCGAAGGTTAACCCCTGTTCTGCTGGGAACTGTGTGTGTGTCCTTGCCAGTCACAAGCTACCTGCATTCTCAGATTCCCCATCTGAGGTAGTTAATGCTGCCACTATCCACTAAGTATTAGTGAAGTGCTGCGAAAAATTGAAACCATTATGTAATCACTAAGTATTTTTTTATCTAATTGCTTTTGGGAAGTGCGTTAGGGCATGCCTGCCCCATAGCACCACCTACTGAGCTACTCTAGAACTGCAGATACTCTCTGCCTCAGTTTCCCTTCTCAGGAAGCAAAAAACCCACTTCAGTCACTCTTGAAGCTTGACTCCATGAGCCTCTTCTTGGGGCTGGTTTTAATATAAACCCCCATTCAAAACGGTCCATAACAAAAAGTCCCAAATAAACAAAAGGTGCTTCTGGCTTTGAGGGACCCTCTGAAGCCTGCCCTCCAAATGCTCCCACAGTCCCCCTAGGGTTCTCTCTCAGGCCATGTCCACGCTACAAATTTTGGTCGACATACATTAAGTCAGTGGACAACCACCGCAGTGGGCATATTGCTCGTGCTTGTGAGTACTTGGCTGCTTGTATAAGCATTGCACGTTCTCACCAGGAGGCTTGTGTTGATGCACAGTGCAGTGCACCAGGGATAGGTATTCATGGCATCAGTGTAGGCTGGTCAGGGAAGATGCATGATGCTCACATCATTAAAAACACAAGACTGCTCATAAAGCTGCAACAGGGATGTCCTTTCCTGACCAAAGGATTGCCACTGGTGATATTGAAATGCCAATAGTTTGCCATGGGTGACCCAGCCTACCCCTTGCTCCTCTGGCTCATGAAGCCATACACTGGCCACCTTGACAGCACCAAGGAAAGATTCCGCTACCTGCTCAACAGTTGAATGTGCTTTTGGGTAGATTGAAGGGATGCTGGTGATGTTTACTCACAAGTTTGGATCTCAGTGAGAAAAATAACCCCACGGTTATAGCTACCTGCTGGGCCCTGCATAATAGCAGTGAGGCAAAGAGGGAAACGTTGCCGCCAGGGCGGAGGGCTGAGATGACGCAGCTGCCTGCTGACTTTGAACAGACACAAGGGCCATTACAGGAGCTTAGCGTAGCACTGTGTGGTTGAGGGAGACCTTAAAAGAACACTAACAGTCTGCCACAACAAGGCACTGCACTGCGCTCTGGCCCTGACATCTTGAGGGCTGTTAGGAATTTTGAAGTGCTAATTGTACATTTATAAATATTACTCTGTGTCTGTTGCTGAACCTATGAATTCTGCAGGTCTCGCTGTGCATTTATAATTTTATACTGTGTGCTTAACTGGATCTGTGTGTTCTGTGGTCCTGTCCAATTACAAGTAGTGGGTGCTTTGAGTACTGCAATACAGTCTGCAGTATTTGCTGTGAACTAATAAAGATGAGTTTCTTTTAAAAAATAAAAATGTATTGTGTAGCAGAAACAGGGAAAAAACTGTGTGCTCCAGGCTGGCAGTATCACCTAATGGCAATACTCCTAATGGTGACAGTCCCAGGGTCAGTTTCCCTGGCAGTTATGGCCCAGGATACTGTCACCCACTGGGGAGTCCCCAAAGGCTGCCTTGCCTAGTGGAAAAACTCAGGGTAGTGTCACCCACTGGTGAAAGTGAGTGGGGGGACAGGGGAACCTGGCCCCCCTACTCCACCAGGTTCTGACCCAGTTCCCTTTGAGACAGTATCTTTATACAGGGCCTAGGGCCAGCTACCCCTAAATACACTCCTTAGGTCACTTCCTACCCTTCTTCTAGTCCCTCTGATGGTGTATCAGGCTGAACTTGGGGTTCGTCCTGTGTTTACCACTGATCTGTCTCACGAGTCTCTTGTGCTGGCAACAGCAAGTCATCACCTTCAGCTCCCACAGCTGATGGGCTTCCAGTGGCTGGGCATGGAGAATGGGCATGGCTCGATCCTGTTGGCATGGAGCCCTGGCAGCTTCCCAGCAGGAGGCTGCTGCACCTCACTGCTCTCCTCCGTGGTCAGCCCAGACTGAGATGAGTCACTCCCTTTTAAATGCACCCTCTACTGGAAGCACATACAACAGAAAGTGAGGGGGTGTGGCCTCTTGGGACCAGAGCAGCTCTTTAACCCTTGCCTCACCAGTGAGGAGCTGGTACATCCCGTTACACAGCGCAAAAAAAAACCAATGTGCAAATAGACACAACACAGAACAAATGTCTAGCACAAAGTAATGGAACTTTAAAATTAGAAAGACTGAAAAATGTGTTTTGCCTTTTTTACTATACATACACCAAGTAGGCTCTCACAGATCAGTGTATGTGAATCTATGTCCCCTGGTGTGGAGTGGTACGGGTAGGGATGCAGCCCATGATGCCAGGTAGAATATTGGGGAGGGAGGGTGTAGGTAGCTGCTGCAAAAAATTTCTCCCAGTGACTGCAAAGGGTAGCATGTCCCAAGCAGTGGGAATATACTACTGACCACCTGCCCAGGATGGTGCTGCTGATTATGAAATGCTCAGGGTGATCAGAGAGGCTTTAAAGGCAGAAAATGCAACAACAACAGGGGGTTTCAATTATCCTCATATTGACTGGGTACATGTCACCAGAGGAAGGTATGCAGAGATAAAATTTCTAGACAGCATAAATGACGGCTTCTTGGAGCAGCTACTCCTGGAACCCACAAGGGGAGAGGCAATTCTTGAGTTAGTCGTAAGTGGCACATAGGATCTGGTCCAAGAGATGAATTTGTGTTTACTGCCTGAAAAGCTCCATTAAGAACATTAGAATGGCCACACTGGGTCAGACCAATGGCCCGACTAGCCCAGTATCCTGTCTTCTGACAGTGGCCAAAGCCAGGTGCTTCAGAGGGTGTAACAAAGCAGGACTCACCACCTCGGCACCTCCTGCTGGGCATCCTGGGAATTAGCTCTCGGCCCTTCCAGTCCTCCTTCAGCTAGTGGTGTCACGCCTGTTGTCACTGCTGTCTCCACCCTTTGGACCCGCATTGCTCCTCGGACTGTAGCGCCCTCTTCTGGGCACAGTCCTCTGGCTGTGGCCCCAGTCTGGTATCTCCCCCCTTCCGGGGGACCAGCAGTCCTTAGTCCTGCCACTTGCCTCAGCAGCCAATGCAGTCCAAGGTCCAGCCCCTCGCCTCAGGGGTCTGGATACCGGCCACTCTCCTCATTGGCAAGTGGCATGCAAGGTGGGGGGGACCCTGGCCCACCTCCTACTCTGGGTCCCGACCCAGGGACCCTATAACCAGCAGCCATCTACTGCCCTCCTCCAACCTGCTGCCTATTTTCCCTGGGCCACTTCCCCCATAGCCCTAGCATCCTCTCAGCCTTTGTAGCAAGGCCCTAGCCTGGCAGTGGTCAGCCAGCAGCTCACCCTCGCACTCTGCTGCCCCTGCCCAGCACTGCTCTATCTATGGCGCTTCTTCAGGCAGCCAGTCCTCCTCCCTTGCCTTCCAGGGAGAGACTCCCCTCTGCGATGCTGAGCAGCCCTTTATATATGGCCCTTGCTGGCCCTGATTGGCTGCTCCAGTAAGCCTTCCCCCTATTGGTGGGCTCAATAAGCCCTTTCCTGATTTTTGGGTTCTGCGCAGCCTCCCCGGTGCTGCTTTTAACCCCTTCTTCTCTCTGTGTGGGGCAGCTGCCCCAACACGGAGGGAATGAACACAACACGACAATAATCAAGTGATCCATTTTCTGTCATCCAATCCCAGCTTCTGGCGGTTGGAGGAAGCCTGCCAAAGAGTCAGTGGTGTGTACCTAGATGATCAAGGTACTAAAGGAACATTCAAGGAAGAAAGGCTGTTGCAGAGAAGCTAAATGAAATCTTTTCATTGGTCTTCACTACACAGGCTGTGGGGGAGATCCTCACACCCAAGCTATTCTTTTTAGGTGACAAATTAGGAACTGTACCAAACTGAGGTGTCAATAGAGGAGGTTGTGTAACAAATTGATAAATTAAACACTCACAAGTCACCAGGACCATGTGGCATTCACCCAAGGGTTCTGAAGAAACTCAACTATACAAATGCAGAACGACTAACTGTGGTATGTAACATATTGCTTATATCAAGCTCTGTTCCAGATGACTGGAAGCTATCTTATGTAATGCCAATTTTTAAAAAAGGATCCAGAGGCAATCCTGACAATTACAGGCAGTAAACCTAACTTCAGTGCCAGGCGACCTGATTGAAACAATAGTAAAGAACAGAATTATCAGACACACAGATAAAGAGGATATGTTGGGGAAGTAAAATCATGCCTCTCCAGTCCATGAGAATTCTCGGTGGGTGTCAACAAGCACATGGACAACGGTGATCCAGTTCATATACTGTACTTGGACTTTCAGAAAGCCTTTGAAAGTCTTTTAGAGTTAAGGACAATAAGACTGAGTTATTTAAATATGTTGGAACAAAAAGAATCCTGACGTTGGTTCCATTACTGGATGGAAATGGTAGAATGATCAATAATAAGGCAGAAAAGGCAGAAGGGTTCAATAAATATCTGTTCAATATTTGGGGAAAAGGCAGATGATATAATCTCAACATATGGTGATAACTTTCTTTCCATTCCACTCAAATTTCTGAGGGATGGTAAATCACAGCAACTAAAGTTAGACTTTTTAAAATCAGAAGATCCAGAAAACTTACACTGAAGATTTTTTTTAAAGAGCTGGCTGAGGCACTCACTGGACAATTAATGTTGATTTTTAATAAGTCTTGGAACACTGGCAAAACTCCAGAAGACTGGGAAAAAGCTGATGTTGTGCCAACATTTAAAAAGAGTAAATGGGATGACCCAGGTAATTATAGACCTGTCACTCTGACATCAACCCCAGGCATGATAATGGAGCAGCACTTAAGGGACCCGATTAAAAAAGAATTAAAGGAAGGTAACACAATTAATGTCAATCATGATGGGTTTGTGGAAAATGGAACCTGTGAAACTAACTGGATTTTTTTTTATGAAAATACAACTTTGGTTGACAAAGGTAATAGTGTTGATGCAATATACTTAGCCTTCTGTAAGGCATGTGACTTGGGATCACACGACATTTTGATTAAAAAACTAAAACGATATTCACTTAACACGGCACACATTAAATTGATTAAAAACTGGCTAACTGATAGGTCTTAAAATGTAACTATAAACAGGGAACCATCATCAAGCAGGTCTGTTTCTCCTAGAGTCCCACATGGATCAGTTCTTGGCCCTACGCTATAGGACATTTTTATCAATAACCTTGAAGGAAACATAAAATCATCACTGATAAAGTTTGCAGATGACATAAAAAAACAGGGGACTGATAAATAATGAAGATCACAGGTCATTGATTCAGAGTGATCTGGATCGCTTGGTACACTGGGCACATGCAAACAATATGCATTTTAATAGGGCTAAATGTAAATGTATACACCTAGGAACAAAGAACGTAGGCCATACTTGCAAGATGGGACACTCCAGGTCTGGTGGCTAGGTATCAACAACGACATTGAGAGGAAGGTGAAGCGCAGTATTACATATTAGCAGTTCAGAATGATCCTGGCCCAGGTGATCTATACTCTTGGTTGTGGCCTCAGATTCTTTGGAAATGCATTCACGTGGACTTTGCTGAACCATTAGATGGTTACTTGTTTTTGTTCATAGTCAAAGTACATTCAAAATGGCCAGCAGTTTTCAGAATGACTTCTTCTACAGCTACCAAGACCATTGGACATCTTCGTACCTTGTTTAGCCAATCGGGTTTACCGTTTCAGTTGGTGAGTGACAATGGACCTCAATTCTGTACTGAAGAATTTCAGAGGTTCCTAGCTTCAAGTGGGATTCAGCTCATATGTTTTGTTCCATATCATACTGCTACAAATGGACTAGCAGAACACTCTGTGCAGACACTTAAGCATGCCTCAAAAGCAAACAAGTCTATTTTGGGCCATCAGCAGAAACTGGACAGTTTCTTGCTTGTCCACAGGAAAACACCATCTGCTACCACCCCAGAATCACCTGCATCTCTTTTCTTGAAGTGATCTTTGTGTACCTGTTGGGAAGGCTACATGCTGATATCGTCTCACATATCGCCAAATCCCAAGCTATGCAAATTGATAAATACGAGACTCGTCACTGTTATTTTCAAGCAGGAGATTTGGTGTGGACTCACGACTATGGTTGTGACGTGAAATGGGTACCTGGATAACTTGTAAAATGCATGGGGCCCATTTCATTGGTGATAAAATTGTCCAATGGTATTTTGTGGAAACGACATATGGACCACTTGTAGCCTCAACTAGTACTGGAGTCCAGGTTGGTTCCAGTAGGACTTTCTGTTCCTCCAATTAAACCTCCTCCCATTACAATTCCTAATTTTAATGACTTGTTGGGAGAAACTTTGTTACTAGATCCAGTTGATTCCTTAACACGGACTGTTCCTGTTGTTCAAGACATTGCCACACCTGCATCCCCACGTTACTCCCAAGAGAGTGCAAAAACCAGTTGTGCTCCTGAATTTATAAATTGTTTAGTAAGAGAGTTGCTAATCCAGGGCAGAATAATCCCTTAGAACATAAGAACAGCCATACTGGGTCAGACCAAAGGTCCATCTAGCCCAGTATCCTGTCTTCCGACAGTGGTCAATGCCAGGTGCCCTAGAGGGAATGAACAGAACAGGTAATCATCAAGAGATCCATCCCCTGTTGCCCATTTCCAGCTTCTGGCAAACAGAGGCAAGGGACACCATCCCTGTCCATCCTGGCTAATAGCCACTGATGGATCTATCCTCCAGGAACTATCTAGTTCTTTTTTGAACCCTGTTATAATCTTGGCCTTCACAACATCCTCTGGCAAGGAGTTCCACAGGTTGACTGTGCATTATGTGAAAAGATACTTCCTTTTGTTTGTTTTAAACCTGCTACCTATTAATTTCATTTGTTGACCCCTAGTTCTTGTGTTATGAGAAGGAGTAAATAACACTTCCTTATTTACTTTCTCCACACCAGTCATGATTTTATAGACCTCTATCATATCCCCCCTTAGTCGTCTCTTTTCCAAGCTGAAAAGCCCCAGTCTTATTAATCTCTCCTCATCTGGCAGCCATTCCATACCCCTAATCATTTTTGTTGCCCTTTTCTGAACCTTTTCCAATTCCAATATATCTTTTTTGAGATGGGGTGACCACATCTGCATGCAGTATTCAAGATGTGAGCGTACCATGGATTTATATAGAGGCAATATGATATTTTCTGTCTTATTATCTATCCCTTTCTTAATGATTCCCAACATTCTGTTTGCTTTT
The DNA here is from genome assembly GCF_028017835.1 of Emys orbicularis. Classification (NCBI taxonomy): domain Eukaryota; kingdom Metazoa; phylum Chordata; order Testudines; family Emydidae; genus Emys; species Emys orbicularis. The sequence goes on along the minus strand of NC_088686.1, from coordinate 4,444,429 downwards.
TTGACTGCCACTGCACATTGAGTGGCTGTTTTCAGAGAACTATCCACAATGACTCCAAGATCTCTTTCTTGAGTGGTAACAGCCAATTTAGACCCCATCATTTTATATGTATAGTTGCAATTTGAGAGTCTGCAGAAGTCCACCTGCAACTTTTAGTTAGGTTATATTGTGTTTCATGTCAGTGACGTCAACGGTCGTGTATATCTGCTTGGAAAGTTTTTTTTCAAGTAGAGTGGAGGAATGTGATGTCCTGTCCCTTTAAATGTCTGAGCCCTCCCACTTCCCCAGTGCAAGTTTTGCAGCAAGAACAATAAAAGCTACCACAGCAGAGAGCTGCGTTTCTATCAGCTCCCTCTCTGTGCGTGTCAATCACCTTCTCTGCTGGGTCCATATATAGCAGTATCCAAGCACAAACCCCACACATAAATCTCCTACTCCCAGTCTCAAGCTGGGCGCAGATCATCCAGGCTTCTCCAGGGCTGCCCCGGGGGGGGGGGGGGGGGAGGAGCCCCCACGAGAATATAGTATTCTGTAGTATTGCAACTTTTTTTTATGGAAGGGGCCCCCGAAATTGCTTTGCCCCATGCCCCCTGAATCCTCTGGGCGACCCTGGGCTTCTCTCCCTCATCAAACTTCAGACACGCTTCTGCCGGCCTGCTGGGCTTAGCTTGCATCCCTCGGGCTCTCCTGGGCTCCTCTGAGTAGCTCCCATCTCACCACCAAGCAGCGACACCCGGGACTTCTTACCCGCAGCCGCCCTTCTTCCTCTTCGCTCTCCACAGGCGCCTCTTTTATCTCCATCCCAGAAGACCAGTTTAGCCACACGCGCTGAGTGTCACATGGCTGACCATCTTCTCCACTTGGGGAGGCGAGCTACGTGTGTCACAGATGGGGGCTGGACCAGTCACCCTGTGGGAAGAAGTTAAATGGCACTTCTGGAACAGCAGGGAGGAGTGTGTCACGGCTTCACTCATATTAACACAATTCTGCACCGCAATGTTAAATTGCTGGTGCTTGTTACGCCGGTCATACAGAGAACAGCCCCCAGTCCGTTTGTTAGTGACTATGCTCAGGGACGGCTCCAGGCACCAGCCTTCCAAGCAGGTGCTTGGGGCGGCAATCTGCAAGGGGCGGCAGTCCGTGTGTTTTTGCCCCCAAGCAGCGCGCCGAATTGCCACCGCGGATGGCGGGGGCAGTCCATGCGCCGTTAGGGCAGCACGCGTGTTTCCACGGCGGCAGCTTCTATGTTCAGCTGCCCGCAGCGGCAATTTGGCGGCACGGACTGCCCCCGCCGTCCACGGCAGCAATTCGGCGCGCTGCTTGGGGCGGCAAAAACAGTAGAGCCGGCCCTGCTATGCTACTCACGGATTTTCTGGATCGTTAAATCATACTGGATCATATTATAGTCTAATGCAGAGTCACTTGCCGCTGCGCCTTCGTTATTTCCCCCTGTTCTAGGGTGACATTTTCAAAAGCATTCAGCACTGGCCTACCTCTTCTCCCACTAGAGTCAGAAGTAAAGCCCTCATTGATTGCAGTGAGAAAAGAGCCAGGACAATGCTAGGCACCTTGCAAACCCCTCCCTTACTGACCATGTGTAACGCCAATAGACCCCAGGGGTCGGGCTCAAACCTGGGACCTTTAGAGCATGAGCCTCTACCCCAGGAGCTAAAAGCCAACTGGCTGTTAGCTGAGGCTGTAGAGCAGACTCATTTTATCTCTCTCTCTAAGTGGTCTTGGTGCCACTAGATGGAACAGAACACCACACCCAGGAGGTGTGTGGGTTACACATGCTCCCCATGCCATATTAATTCCTTACTTTACACTCACTTGCCCATTTCTCTGTATCATCTTCTCGATGACCATGTTCACGTCCACACCTCCGTTTCCAAACGGTCATCTAAAATATGGTCAAGTGTCATGGCAGATGCCTGGGTGACAAAAGCGCCACTCTCATGGGAGGATCACAGATCCTAAATGATGACTGAAACCTTGTATGAGTGGATACCAAGACACGTCATTTAAGATCTGAGTACCCAAGCCTAGGGTATCTCCGGATGTTTCTCTTCAATTCCAGCTATTGGTGGAATATCCTGAGGGTGCAAGTATTTGTTGAACCCTGCAATCTGTTCCCATGATGTGACCATTAATAGCAATAGGAGGCTGCTTTTTCTTCAGACACTAAGGGCCTCATTTTCCAGAGGATTGAGCAGACACAATCATAAAAATGCACATTCACCCACTGCGACTGCAACTCACCCCAACCTTTCTTGTGTACATGCAAATGTGGAATTATGCAGGCATGCGCAAATGAGGTAATTACACACGCAGAGAAAGGCAACGTATCATGTCATCACTGGATTTGTAAGTGCAAATAAGGGCTTTTGCAGTCTCAGCCAGTGTGTGTGCATATTTTTGTGGGTGCATGAGGTGTACCCTACTTTAAACATTTCTCTCTCAGAAGAATTTTTGGGGAATTCTCATCCCTATGATGAAATCCTTAAAAATTGGAAATGTTCAACTTGCAGAGACTTTGTGGAATGTATTCAGGCTGTCCTTCTTCTGATGATGATGATAAAATTAATGAAACTTGCAAAACGATATTAATCTGAAGTTGCCAGGAAAGGTAGTACTGACTCTCTTATTATGCCCAATTGTGTAAGAAAATATGTTTTAATCAAACAAATCCCCTGTGTTTGAGGGGACACTACATTTCCATTGCAACAAGATTCTGATTGTTCCACTTTGGCCATGGAAAGCAGCCTATGAGAGTACCACTCTTGCATTCACAATGATGGGCTATTGCCAGCGGCTCTGGATTATGAAGAGAAGAGACTTCTCCAGGCAGTCAGGCAAGTTACAAAAATCAATTCACAAGTACAAACTGGAGGTATTAAAATACATAACCCACACTGGCAGTTTTGGGTATGCAGGGACACAGTGTGGCCAAGGGACTCAAGCCCAGGGCTACAAGCCAGGAAACATTGGTTTGAGTCCAAGCTTTGACCTTTGCTCACCCTGTGAACTTGGGGAATCAGGGATATGTCAATTTCTGGTAGCCCCACCTGAGACCTCTGGGGTCTGGTTTTTAGAGCAGCTATTTCAGCTGCACTTGTGGTGCTCTGCACCTCTGAATAGCGAGCTAGATAGGGCCACTGGTGGAATAAGATATTACTCAACCTAAGAGTGGCACAACTGACCCCTACCAGTGGCACAGTTGGACTCTGTGTAAGCACACACTGAAGGGTAAGGAAGAAAAAATTCAGGTATAAGTTCCCTAGGAGAAAAAAAGAATGAGAATCCTTGTAAATCTATTCATTGCAGTTGAACTGTTTGGTACTTAGAACACAGAACCAGAGTTCCTACCAGCTTCAAGTAAATAGTGATAGTCTGAGAACTGGCCCCAAAAGCTTGGGGCAGGGGGGGGAATAATTTACAAGTGGCTAGATTAAAAAAAACCCAGCTCTAACACTGTTTGTTTCCTGACTTATCTATACTTTCCAGGTAACAGCGGTATAATGGCTATGTATTAACGATATGCCTTAGCTGCAATTCTTTGTTGTCTCTTATGCTTCCTCATCTAGTTGTTTTGATTTGTAATGGTGAAATGCACACTCTGTCCCCACTCCCAATTTAATTTAAAGGCAAATGACATTGAAGTCACAGATCTTTATTTTTTTAAAGACAGCACACAGCTCAATCTGTGGAGAAACATAGTTTTGTTTTCTTTTTAACTGGGGTCATCACCTTCTCTGCTGTTGTTTCAAGGTTGGCAGTGATTTAAACTTGGTGTATTTTTACAACCTGCACCTAATCCAGGGTATAAATCATCCTGAAGGACATTTATTTCTGCCTGTCATTTCCCAGGAAGATGGTATTAAAGCTGAGCCTGGTACAATGTGCAATTCAAAAACAAATTTGTTGCTGATGACTTCAACATGCATTACATTTTCATTAGCTGCAGAGAGAGGGAGGTGGGAAGGAATGCCAGCTGATTCATCTGATTAAATGATAATTGCTTTCCCCTCCGTTAAGAGCATGTCAGGGGTTTTTCTTCATTAATAAAAGGGCATCTGCATTTTTTAGCAGTATCCCGTTCTGTTAATAGAGACTAAGTATATTAGACTCACTGGCTAGGGGCTGGGAGCACTCAGAAATGTTGCTAGTGGGTTTTATAATTACCACCACTCTTATTAGGTTTCACAGAGAGACGAGATTTTCCAAAGTGATTAGAGATTCCGGGTGCCTCGATTCCTGCTGAAAAATGAGGGCCCTTTAAGATGACTCAAATTAGGCCTTGTAGCCCATAGGGCTGGCTTGCCTTGATTATATTCACTGCCTTTATTATATGCAGCAGCAATGCAAGAAACCTAGAGGCCTGTATGCTGTAAGACATTATCTTCAGCAGTTAGCATAAGGCTTGAGTCCTATGATCTTTGGCACAGACAAAAGGCCCAACAGAAAACCCCAAGTATTGGGGAAGCTGAAAATAGAGTGTTTAAGGCCACCCACTACATCTCTCTCTCCTACAGCCCATAGGCTGGGATGCAAATTTTATAAGATGTTTACACTGATGCCACTATGTCTAATGCACATTCAGTAGGGGTTTCTCCCCTCTTTGTATTTCCTCACCCTACTAATGTTGGGGTGTCCTTCTCCTATAGGTTAGTATATTAATGGTTTCAACTTTTTATTATATACATCAGTTCATTGCCATGGTGTAACACTGACAGACCCCAGTTGTCGGTGGACAGGATTGAACCTGGGGCTTCTGGAGCTTAGTGCATGAGCCTGCCCTCTTGTTCTTGCTCTCTCTCACTCTCTTTCTCTCTTCCTGCCTCCCCTTGATGGGACAGAAAACCACACTAAAGAGGTGTGTGGGTTACAATGGCACCCTTGTGGTTAGGTAGCTGCGGATGTTAGCTTATGTTCCTGTTATTCCTTGCATTACTGCTGAATATAATGAAGACAGACTATAATGACGGCCAGGTAGCAAATATAATAAAGACAAGCTAGCCCTATGGGCTATAGCATCTAATAACGAAGGCATCCTAAAATCACTAGTCATCTTTTGAAAACCTTTGCCTACAGCTATTCAGCAAAACTGTGGCGTGGGTTTTTCCCCAAAATAAATTGAATCTCTGAGTAATGTACACACCAAGTATTGCGATATTTTTCCTACTACAGAAAATACTGAGCAGCAGCTGTTTGTCAGAGGGACGGACTCCCGCGAACACGAAGCCTGGAGGAGCCAGCGTAAGTTTATCAATCTCTTTTGCCAGCTAGACTTGTGTGTGGCTGCTCTTGCCCCTTTGCACAGAAAATGTCTGATTGGTTCAGCTGGGGGTGACAGAGGGAATGTCTGGGCACAAAGAGCCAAGCTTGAAATGAGCAGTGAAATGGTTCAACATTAAACAATTTGAAACAAGGTTCAGGGATTGAGACTTCAGCCTGCTTAGTACCATGGCAAACACACCATTAATAATAGCTTTAAACCTTTTATTAACGATACAGAAAAGAAGGAAAAACAGTTACATCATTTGAAATCTAAATGATTAAGGAAGGCTTTCATTGTAACAATATCCCTTGTTCCCTTTAGCTGGAGGGAGTTTTTAGAAGGAAAAAAACCCTTGTCTGACAGTCTTTTTGGTATTAAAAATGGTTGTCTTGTCTGGTTTGGGGAAAAGAGAAGTTAGCTGAAATGGGCTGAAGCTGTTGTTGTTAAAATTCAGTTCTGTTTTCCAGAAAACACACACGAGGGGGAAAGAAAAGAACAGCAAAGATAGAAAATGAGGGTGTTGACTTTCACTTCCACCCTCAGTGCTGGAAAAACACCAGCTCAGCTACTCTGAGACCTGTTGAGGACATTTAATTTAGCTGCCTGTTCCTGGTCGTAGGCTTACAGCAGCACTGCAAAATATACAGTCTTGGCCAGCTAAGCCAGACCCTTATTAGACAAAAGGCGAGGGACAGGAAAGAAAAGAAATAAGGTGGGGAAGGAAAAGAACACCCAACGTGGGGTGGAGGGAGTATTCAGGATTTAGCCAAAAGTGGTGGAGTTGGCAATCCCTGGGAAATTGGATGTTAGCTCAATCTGCAAACTGGCTGGCTCGCTCAGCAGAGGGGTTTAACAAATGTTTATTGAGGCAAAAAAGACTTGCCAAGCAATGGTCACTAATTCACAAGTGGGACGCTGATGGGGACAACACCACTCAGTCACCTCCAGCACTGGACAGACACAGCTTTCGTTTCCCTTTGTTCGGCTGACTGTTTATAACGCATGTTATCTTTTTATTATGCGCATATTTTAGTTTGTCATTATCTCAATTCTCCACCCCGTCAGTACAAGTTTTATGGTAGCTCAAACCAGTTTCTTGTAGCTTTGCAGTTTTTGTTGTTGTTGTTTTCCTCGCGAATATGATTACTCTGCAATTTCTTACACATGCTCACCACCACTTATACACCACTGCTCTTATTTACCAGTCATACTCTTAACACACAGTCCTTGAGGGGCATCAGTAAAATCCTTTCTGTTTACATTAATTCAGGCGGTTTCCTCCTTACTTCTCTGCTTAAACCATTTTATACAGCAGGTCATTGGGGCAGTTTATGAACTTTCATTTACTTCTGACAGCTGAGCACACAATTAAGGTCAGTTTGCAGGCCCAATTTTCACGACAGGGACTGCGGACATCTGAGGTAGCCTGTGGTCTATAGGTTGGACACAGTTCCATGCTTCCTGCCTACACAATTCAGTCTCCCAAGGTAGACCTGCCATTACGCACAACGTAGTCACTAACATGGAGGCTGCAGTTACACAGAAAGGCCTATCAGTGTGCTGAAGGGCCTGTGAAGGAGCACACAAAAAACACACACACCCCTCATGGCACAACAAATGCTGCCCACGGGACATTACCGTTTGCGTACTCTGACCTCCGTGGCGTACGCTTGCCTCCTCACCGAGTCTGGTTCTGTGACACCGCACATGAGAGTTGCCGGCAGCTTGGGAGAAGCAGCAAGTGCCCTTGTGTGACATGAGGCTGACATGGAGCCGCGGCGGAGCGCTGCAGCAGGGTGAAGAGATCACAGGGATTTCCCCCCATCTATTCAAACGTGGAAGTAGATAGGGGTAGGAATATAGAGCTGCAGGCTGAGGGCTGGGGAGCCGACATGACCCAGTGGTAGCTGTCCGAAACCCACAATATCTATTATTAATTATTAGCTATGAACAGGAATGTGCAGAGTGGGAGGATCCCACAGGGATCCTAGTGAAATGCTCTACAGGAGAAAATATAGAGAGTCTATTATTTAACTCATGGTTCACTACAAGGCCTAGCACTGGCGAGGGAAGGGGGAGTGCATTTTAAAGAGAGCTTGTAGGGTCAGCGGTGGGAAAGAGAGCAAGACTTGTCATCCTGCTGTTTCTTCCTTGGTAACATTCCCAGCCTGCGCAATTCTCATTCAGTGTAACCTGCCTTTCCCTGACAACTCCCTGCATGTGCTACAAGTTTGTTTTCTACAAATGGCTGAGCAACTGAGTGGCGGCAGCAAAAGCCAACAACATTTCAAGAGGCAAATTGCAATGGTTTGCATATTAAAACAGTACACTGGAGGCAGAGAAAGTTCCTTCTTCACAGTAACAGCAACAGGTAATTGATTACAATTGTAGCTGTTATATTTTCCTAACTGCCTGCTAGGTGACAGCTGACATGTTCTGTGTAAGATACTAAGCAGTGGCTACATACAGTTCAGCAGTATAAGGGAGAGAAAGAGGTGGGACAGCCAGTTAGGGGACGGGATCATGTAACATATTTTCTCATCACGTATTTGAACAGCGTGCTCAGCAGCCACCATTTTGTGGTGTCATGCTGTTGTCAAGAGAGAAACTTTTGAGAAGTTTACTGTGACTGCTTCTGGAGTGTCCCCTCGACAGCTGTGTTAAAAGTCACTTCTGAAACAGAGCTGGATAGAACTAGCTCCAAAAGAAGATGTTCTTTGTGTAGATGGTCATGGAAACCAGCAATACATGTGGTTGTAGGTGATGGAAGGTGTGCTACAGAGGGGAGTGAAACATACCTTTGCCAGAGTGACAAGACATTGGTCTCCCTGACCATAGCAGTAACCCCCATGCAGCTAGGTTTCTGGAGACAGATCTACTTGGTCTTGCTCTGCTGCTCCCTTGACCCCGTGCTGAGATGAGTGGTGTAGTTCAGATTCCACTCAGTTCACAGTGACTGTTGTCCAGGAGATTCCTGGTAACATTTCCTCTTCTCCTGTTCGTTTGTGCCCCTCAACACATCCTGGCTCCAGAAGTTGTGAAGCAGCAGGTGAAGAGCTCCAACATGGCCCCGGAGTAAAGGAAGCCTGGGAAGGAAAGCCTGTTCTTGAATGAGTCTAAGGTCTGAACTTTTCTAGGCTTATCCACACAAAGCATAGAGGTTTCTGAGCTGCAGCCATAAGTAGCTAGAATGAGCAAGGCAGTGGAATGTTTCATAGTCATGGATTAAAAAAAAAAAAGAAAACATTTATTTCCTGTCGCTCGGCTTCTATTATTGTGCTGATTTGTTTTCAGAGTTTCCACATAACAGTGACACGCCTGGCAATGCTAGGTGGATTTTGACATGTACAAGCACACACAACTTTGTGTATCCTTGTCCATAGGCAAAGTTCCAAAGCATGTGAAGCTGTCCAATTTGGTTTCAGTGACATTTACACTAGTGTGAGGCTGTAGTCTGAACCATAGGACTGCCAGCCATGATAGGGCTTGATTTAATAGCACATTAAAAACCCAGTCCAAAGCTCTTAGGCACATGTGCAACTTTAAGCACATGATGAGCCCCAGTGAAGGAAACTTTAGCTCAAGCAGCAGCATGCATGGGAGCTCACACGCTTAGTTATCCACATGCTGAAGTGCTTCGTTGGAGCAGGACGCAAGACAGTTTGAGATACACACTGAGAAGTGAAGTTGGCCTTGTTTGCCCTACTCTAAGCTAGAGGTGTCCTATCCAGCTGCAGCACTGCACAGAAGAACTCCTTCATCTATAGCTGTTTAAAATTATTCTCGGTTTGGAGCAAATTCCAGTCTGCAAGAGCGTGACAGATGGATAGCGTTAGCTGCAACAAGGCACAGTGATGCAGGGATGCTGTGCAAATACAATCAAGCTTGATTGGGTAACAGAATCTCTGGACCTGTTCTTTAGAACACAACTACCAGCTGGTGTTTCTTCCAGCAAGAAAGTGAATAATCGTTTGCTCCATACTTTGATTCTACTGTAAAGGGCCAACAAGATCTTGATCTGAGTCTCCCCACAAACCCCTGACGTACACCAGTGACTGTAGGCCTCATTCATCCAAACTTACAAATATCGAGTAGCACTTACCTATGATCAAGTGGGATTATTAATGAAAGCAAGTGCTGCTCCATGTCAGTAAGGCTCGCAGAATATTATGGCCCTTTAACGGGCTCTTCAAGAGACTAGAGCGTTCATCTCCTAAGGCACCATGCTAGTATCATGCTAGATACTTTGGTCATCACAAGGGATTGAACATGGAACTTCCAGAGAGAAGCTTGAGCTAAAAGACTATGGGGCAGATTTACAATGGTATTTTGGTGCCTGAAGATGCAGACAGGAACAGAGTTGGATTTACAAAAGCAGCTAATGGGAGTTAGGCCCCTAACCTTCTTAGGCACTTTTGTACTGGATGTCTATCTGCGTCTTTAGGCTCCTAAATACCTGTGTAAATCTGGCTTGAAGTCTGAGTTGGCAGCTGCAGCAGTGTAATAACTTCTCAGGAGTCACATAAGACACACCGAACAGTGGGTTACACTAGTGCTACGACTGGACTAATTAACTGAGTAAATCTCTCATTTGATTTTTAAAGGGGAGATTTTCAAAATCACTGAAGAGATTTGGGCTCCCAATTCTTATTAGAAATTGATGGGGCTTGAGTAAACAGCTAGGGGGTGCAGAGGGGGGGGAGGGAAACCCTAAATCTAGGCAGAATTGAAAAGGATGACATTGCCATGATGTGAATATCTGTCAGTTAATAGATTTAATATTTTGATTTTTTTTTTTTTTAAATGTGGGGCAAAATCTCCTAACCTGGTTTTATGTCTCAATTGGCAATGGTGGGGCAGGAGAAAGCCTTCATTTGAAAAAAAAAAAAAAAACAATCAAACATTGAAAAAATGACGTAAAAGAAGAAAAAAAACTGTGCATCTTTCACAAAGTCTTTTCACCTTCCTAGCCTCACCACCGACATCACCAGTATTAATGTGCCACCTGACAGCCGCTGCTCGATATGCCTGCATCACAGAAATGAAACTCAGAGTGCAGGAAATTTGTTTTAGAGTACCAAGCAACAATTCCATGCACAAATCCCATTAATAGCCGCTTTGAAACTGTAGCTTGCAAAGCCCATTAAATCCAGAAAGATATATTTAAAAGAAAAACTCAAACTGTTTGAACGTCCCAGTGTTTGAGAGGCCATTTTAATTGTACAGCAAACAGAGCATTTCTAATCCAGCCCAGATGAGAAAGACAGAGCAGAATGGATGCTAATTATATTTAAAAGAGAAGGAAAGTAAATAGCAGAGAGAGACACAGTGTATAGGACCTATGACTGTGGTATGGGAGAGGTACAGTGTGTGCAGAGATAATGGGCCGCATTGTTCTTGCTGCATATTTTTACAGTGGAGTGACTCCTGATTTACACAAATGGGAGATCAGAATCAGCCCCCAGGTATTTGAACACATTTCACAGGTAGCTTTGAAAACAGACCCTTGCCCTAAAGTACTGTGCAAGTTCAGAGTGCTATATAAGCACTCAGGTGCAGCTTTTCCACAGACAGCAAGAACGGGACTGTGCAGAGCTGTCCCAGGGCACCGGAATCTTTGTACAAGTAGGGGGGCCAAGGCTAAAGTGCCCACGCCCTCTCTGCGGCTGGCTGCTCTGCCAGTGAGCCAGGTGCCCTCTCTTCTGGTGCCATAGCAGCTCCTGGTGGGTGAAAGGTGTAATTGCAGTGCCTCCCCAGCAGAACCTATTATTCTGGGGGGTGGGGCAGGATGCGGGGGACATGAATTCTGCGCTTATGTTTCTTTTGTTACAAATTATGGGGACAACGGACTGATTGTGTGCTTAAAATTAAGCACATGCTTTTCTGATTAGGGCAAAGTGCTCAGTGCCTTAGAGCAGTGTTTCTCAACAACCGGCCCGTAGACTGGCACCGGTCCCTGAGATCTGCCTGACTCAATTTAGGCAGGCAGTAAGTCAATCCCCGATATCAAAAAGGTTGAGAAACACTGCCTTAGAGTACCAAACCTTCCGTTCTCATGAACAACCCACAGCAAAGTAAAAATAAAATTCCCTCCACAAGAGGCAACCAATATGGATATTGGAGATGTTCTAAGACACTACCATACATAAACGAACACATCACAGTAAAAATCATTTTACAGGCCTCAACCCACTGCCTCCCAAATGGCGCTGGGGGTGAGGGAGAGAGAAGAGATTTCTAGCTCTCTCTTTTTATTGTGGTGTGTTTGGTTGTCTTGGTTAGCTGTCACTGGTCTTAAATGCAGTATTAAAATACAAACTGTGTTAAAGGTTTAACTATTGATGTGGAATATTAATAAGCCACCAAAATCAATGGTCTTCAATCTATTTTTTTCCCCTGGGATATTTCATTTGATATAATTTTTAGAGTTAAAGGAATGATAAAAGAACAAATCAGGAGTAGCTCCATTTATACCAACGAAGTACCAGTAGAGAGCCAGATTTTGCAACTGGGGGAGGGGGCTGGGTAGGCTGGAGAGTTAGCCCCCCCTCTACCTCTGCACTCCCCTGGCAGTGGCAGCTTTGGGGCTGGGCCCAGCTCCCCATCCTGGGTGTTGCGATCTAGGGCATGGGGTCACAGTGCCACTCAGGCTCGGTCCCACTGATCATGATGGAGGGGCGTCACAGCAGAGCGGCGGCCAGGTCACATGTGAACGAATGGCAATGCGACATGACACTGGGTCAGAGTGCCAGGAGCCACCCCCGGTGGGAGAGTGCGGGATGGCCTCACTCTCCAGCGCTGTGTGAAAACTCATGTCCTAACCCTCCTTTTGTCAATTGCAGAACACGCTTAAAGAGATACCACATATACATCAAACAGCCCCTGAGAGGGGAGTCGCACCTGCCCCCGCCCCGCCGCCTCGTTCCCCTATTAATTTCACCACTGGAAGTTACACCAGGGTAAAATTGCTGAGAACGGAGAATCAGGCCCTGATATCTGGTCACCGATCTTAAAAGAAAACCACCCACTTGTGCAGGACTCTAGAGCACAGAAGTACTACGAATCTGGTGGATACCTTTACTGTCTATTCAAACTGCCAGGTTTTATAACTGGAATGCATTAGCTCTTCAGTGGTGATGCTGTAATGAATAAATCCATGCTGATAACATGCATGTGACGTCAGAAATCGCCTCTTTAGATAGGTGGCGTCATCCAGGTTGCATTACACAGGGGAGAGAAGGTGCTGTTCTTTTCCCTCCCTGATTGTAACATGCTGCTGGTGAAATGAAGCAACAAGTGAGCTAGTGTCGCTGTTCCTTGTAAACCGAAGTCTGAGAGCTAGAGGTAGATCCCTACCAGAGGAGGCAAGCACAGCGGGAAGTCGTGGAAAGGTTCTATTCTTCCAGGTTTCATCTGGATAAATCCGAGGTGAAACAGACCAGCCTCCTCATTTTCAGTTCTTCTCGCTGACGTCCCATGTCTTATTGTTAATGGAGGCATTTGCTGCGGCTGTTCTTTCTATGGTCACATGGCTTCATTTTTCCTAGCACAGAAAAGCTTTCTGTCCTTCTACACACTGAGTACAATTGTTGGAAGGGTGCAGCCATTTTACAGGTGAAACGCCACATTTGCATTTCAGAGCTTCAGCTTCTTGAGCCAGAAGTAATACGCTGGTGACAAAAAGGATCATTGGTTTCAGAGTAGCAGCCGTGTTAGTCTGTATCCACAAAAAGAACAGGAGTACTTGTGGCACCTTAGAGACTAACACATTTACTTGAGCATAAGCTTTCGTGGGCTACAGCCCACTTCATCAGATGCATATAGAATGGAACATATATTGAGGAGATATATATACACATACAGAGAGCATGAAAAGGTGGGAGTTGTCTTACCAACTCTGAGAGGCCAATTAAGTAAGAGGGAAAAAAACTTTTGAAGTGATAATCAAGATAGCTCAGTACAGACAGTTTGATAAGAAGTGTGAGAGTACTTACAAGGGGAGATAGATTCAATGTTTGTAATGGCTCAGCCATTCCCAGTCTCTATTCAAGCCTAAGTTGATTGTATCTAGTTTGCATATCAATTCAAGCTCAGCAGTTTCGCGTTGGAGTCTGTTTTTGAAGCTTTTTTGTTGCAAAATTGCCACCCGCAGGTCTGTCATTGAATGACCAGACAGGTTAAAGTGTTCTCCTACTGGTTTTTGAATGTTATGATTCCTGATGTCAGCTTTGTGTCCATTAATTCTTTTGCGTAGAGACTGTCTGGTTTGGCCAATGTACATGGCAGAGGGGCATTGCTGGCACATGATGGCATATATCACATTGGTAGATGTGCAGGTGAACGAGCCCCTGGTGGCATGGCTGATGTGATTAGGTCCTATGATGATGTCACTTGAATAGATATGTGGGCAGAGTTGGCATCGGACTTTGTTGCAAGGATAGGTTCCTGTGTTAGTGTTTTTGTTCAAAAAGCAACAGAGGGTCCTGTGGCACCTTTAAGACTAACAGGAGTATTGGGAGCATAAGCTTTCGTGGGTAAGAACCTCACTTCTTCAGATGCAAGTGTTTTTGTTCAGTGATGGTTGCTGGTGAGTATTTGCTTCAGGTTGGGGGGTTGTCTGTAAGCGAGGAAAGGTCTGTCTCCCAAGATCTGTGAGAGTGAGGGATCATCTTTCAGGATAGGTTGTAGATCTTTGATGATGCATTGAAGAGGTTTTAGTTGGGGGCTGAGGTGACAGCTAGTGGTGTTCTGTTATTTTCTTTGTTGGGCCTGTCTTGTAGGAGGTGACTTCTGGGTACTCGTCTGGCTCTGTCAATCTGTTTTTTCACTTCAGCAGGTGGGTATTGTAGTTTTAAGAATGTTTGATAGAGATCTTGTAGGTGCTTGTCTCTGTCTGAGGGATTGGAGCAAATGCGGTTGTAAAAAGGATCATTGTTTACTATAATGTTGAACAGAATTAAGGGCAATGCATCTCTGAACTCTGCTCTACCTACCGACAGTAACGTACATTCCTCGCCACCTTCATATGGCCTTACCATACGATTGGTCACACACTGCAACGCTCCCTACAGCCTTCGCTTCCATGCCCAACAACAGACACCAGCATGCTTCACACTCTCACTCTAACACAAAACCTTACCTGCAGTCTCAGACTCTGTCAACAAAACAGCACACCCGACTATCGTGCAGTCTGTGCATTCGAAATGTTATTTTGTCTTAATAGTACCAATTTTCAAAGTTGCTGATCGCCTACAGCTCCACACGAAGCCAGTGGAAGCTGATGGGTGCTGTAGTGGCTTAGCGATGGGGTTCCTCCCACTCCGGGTCCGTGGGAGGCCACTCCGCCTACCGTGGGGAATTCGTGGGGTGACAAGAGTCTCTAGCCCTGGCCTGTCTTCAGGCAGCGAGCAGCAAACACCGTTAAGCAGCGCAGGCCCGTAGCCAGGGCAGGGCAATAAGAGCCTATGGCTCGGGTCTGTGTTCAGGGTCAAGCAGCAAGGGGTGCAGGCATCCTAGCTCTGGCGGATGGGCGACAAGCACTGGCTTCTTGGCCTAGAGAGTGGGAGACTGCCATCCCAGGGTTGTGGTGGGCGGGGGGGCCACAGGCTCACCCACTCCACTGCACCCCAGCCCAGGGCCCTAACAGCGGCAGGGGGGGTCTGCCACTGGGTCAGTGGGATCCTGACCACAATACACTGGCTGGGTCTATGGCAACAACACAGCCAAACTAGGGTCAGCTGTCCCTGGGCCACTTTCTAACTCCCCCTCGGGGTGTACCTGGGTCTGTGGAGGGTTTTCCAGCTCATCAGGGTAGAAGGCCTATGGTAGTCCTGGCAACGCCTCCATGTTCGGGTCAGTATATGGCTCCAGTGGCTCTGCCCAGTCCTCAGCTCCCCAGGGACCAGCAGCAGTCTCCCAGGTCAGGAGCAAGCAGGAGACATCTGGTTCCTCCGGCGGCTGCAGCCCAACTGAGCTCCCAGACCCGCCTTTTATACCTCCTGCCCTGACTTCCAGCGGGAGGAGTGAGCATGGCCTGGCTTTGCTCACCAGGCCTCAGTGAGGGGTTCCTCCCCCTCCAGGTCCGTGGGAGGCCACTCCGCCCCCACTATAGTGCACAGCACTTTTGAAAAATCAGGTCACTTCATTAGGTGCCCAAATATTTATTTTGGAGCCTAACTTTAGGCAGCCATTTTTAAAAAATGGCTCTTGGCCATGGTGCTAATTGGCTGAACTCTGAAGTTAATGGATATTAATAGCTTATGTTTCCTGTAAGGTGTGCTGGGGTGTGCAAATCCCACGCTGGACGACAAGGGGTTAAGGAGCTGCTCTGGGCTCAGCCAGCCCCACCACATCACACCTGCACGGTATGCACAGGCTGGAGGAGGAGTTAAAAGGGGAGCAGAGGAGTTCACCTGGGGGAAGACTAGGGAAGAGAGCAGACTTTCAGCCCCTGAGGAAAGGGCTGATGGAAGGCAGGCGCTTCCCAGAAAACCACTGCCCAGAGAAGGGAGAGGCTGATTCTGATGTGCCCCAAGCAGGAATCATCCCCCTCTAGTTCTTATTAACTGAGTTTATTTGCATTAATTCCCTGTGGCTTTTGTTCATGGACTACCAAAGACTTTTAAGTGACCTAGCCAGAGGGCCAAGCCACAGGGAGAGAAATGTTACGGCAGAGGTGGCCCAGCCGGTAGCAGGAGACATCCAGTGGGGAGAGAACTGCTACATCACTCCAAGGAGACATCAGGAGTGAGACAATCCTTTCACACCTGGAAGGCTCCAATTTTGCAATAGGCTCCACAAAGACACTAGCTGGACTCCTCACAAGAGCAGGGATCTGCCCACACAGATCTAACTGCAGGATCTGGGCCAAAATGACTTGTAGTGGCTTTGTGAACAGTGAATAAAAATGGAAAGGATTCTGTTGCAGTCAAACACTTCTTCTACTGCATTATTAGTTGATAGAGAGAAAAATATATAAAGCCATGCTTAATTACGAATTAAGAAACAGTTATGTGCTATTTTCCTAATGATTCATTGGGAAGATGGATCATATAGACTCCCATAACTGTACTTTGCAAATTTAATATCTTCCTGGCCTGCAAACAGAATTATAGTCCCGGGACTGGTGCTTTCCCTCCCCCGCCCCTCTTTCAGCTGCTGCCTCTGAAATCCACCATTATTTTGTTTATTTAATATTTTGAGGTGGGGGACAGGACTGGGGAACTCCAACCCTCAGAATCCCCTCGTTAGAATTAACAGGAAGAGTTTTGACCTCTTCAGCATGGAGAGAAATTTTATTTCCTGAATGTTTTCTGGAACTTGTGGCATATTTTACACACATTACACTTCCGTACATAATGGTCATTGCAGTGCTCATCTTTTATAAAGCAGCCTTTGATGTAAGCCTGTTGAACTCTATAGAAATCCCACTATCGGTAGCTTCCCCCTTTTGTATGAAGCATATAGGTCTAAAATGCAAACTCTCAGCTTCCTATAGGGCTGTATACCGAGGGTCCACTGCATTTATAAGACGAAGGGTTATCTGTTATATTTCAGGATAGGAGCTGCGAAATTTGTTTCAGACGGAAAAAAGATAACTTTGCTGTTCAGAGGCTCAGCTGTATTCATTTTTTCTGCATGGATTACTACATTGCAGCATTGCCGATGAGTTCTTTACGCATTCCATTTACAAAACATAATTATTTCAAGAGCTAATAGTAAAGCTATCCATCAAACCATTAATGCTGTACTGTTCCCTAATGAATGCTTGAAATCTACATGTTTCTCTCCTTATGGAACTAAGTAAAGAATGTACTGAACTTTCACATTAATAAATGTCCTGTGGAGACAACTATGGTAAATGATCCCCCAGATAGTCATGGAAGGACTTGCTAGATATTCCCTATAGTAAACTTTCCCCAAAACGCTAAAAACTTTGTGAGGGAATCATTAAATAACACACATTTGATTCACAATTTCCAAAGTGAATGTATTTCTAATTTCCCATAGCAAGAAGGGACTCTTGAGTCTATTGAATGATGCCTTCCTCCACACCATATTTGCAATGAGGCGCAAATGTCAGTGCATAAGGAGAAGATGAAAATGGGCAATAAGGTCTGGAATTTCCTAGCATGAAGCTGCCAGGGCATTTATACACCCCGGAGCACAAGCAGACGGACGTTAGATTTACAGACCACAGTTCAGAGAGAGTCATCCATCTTTCCTTCACGCTCGGGAAAGTCGTTTCTGATGTGAAACAGAAACAAAACAGGTTATGGGCTTTAAACTATTTAAAGAAGAAGAGGAATGAATGTGTGTCCATGTTGGAGATTAGACTATTTATGATTTCAATACTACGAACTACTTCAGTGCAGTTAAAAACCCCGCACCAGGCAAGCAGGTACTAAAGAGCAGCTGTGAGCTCAGGCAGCCCAGCCCTTGCAAGACCTGCCAATCTTGAAGGAAGAGCCTTAAAAAAGGGGGAAGCTCAGTTCATAAGGCCCCAATTGGGGAGGTGGACAGACCTCTCTGGCTCTCAAAAAGGACCACAGCCGAGAGAGACCCAAGTTACCTCAGGTTGCCTGTGAGCACAGAACAGTAGGACTGGTGGCTGGAGGATCCTGGTAGGACAGAGGAGCTGGTGCTGCTCTCCATTCCTGTTGTGACAGACCCAGACCAGTGGGGTACAGGAGTCTGGTAGAGGGCAAATATACTGGTCACTGGATGAGTAGTTTTCTGTTCCCTGAGTGACCAGAGCAGGGGCTGCACTAGAGTAATCAGGTATCAGAGGGGTAGCCGTGTTAGTCTGAATCTGTAAAAAGCAACAGAGGGTCCTGTGGCACCTTTAAGACTAACAGAAGTATTGGGAGCATGTGGCACCTTTAAGACTAACAGAAGTATTGCTCCCAATACTTCTGTTAGTCTTAAAGGTGCCACAGGACCCTCTGTTGCTTTTTAGAGTAATCAGGAACCTGCTAGAACCAGTTAAGGCAGGCAGGCTAATTAGGACACCTGGAGCCAATTAAGAAGCTTCTAGAATCAATTAAGGCAGGCTAATCAGGGCACCTGGGTTTTAAAAGGAGCTCACTTCAGTTTGTGGTGCGAGTGTGAGGAGCTGGGAGCAAGAGGCGCAAGGAGCTGAGAGTGAGAGGGTGTGCTGCTGGAGGACTGAGGAGCACAAGCGTTATCAGACACCAGGAGGAAGGTCCTGTGGTGAGAATAAGGAAGGTGTTTGGAGGAGGCCATGGGGAAGTAGCCCAGGGAGCTGTAGCTGTCATGCAGCTGTTACAGGAGGCACTCTAGACAGCTGCAGTCCACAGGGCCCTGGGCTGGAACCCGGAGTAGAGGGCGGGCCCGGGTTCCCCCCAAACCTCCCAATTGACCTGGACTGTGGGTTCTTCCAGAGGGGAAGGTCTCTGGGCTGTTCCCCAACCCACATGGTGAATCTCTGAGGCAAGAAAATCCGCCAATAAGCGCAGGACCCACCAAGATAGAGGAGGAACTTTGTCACACTGTAAATTTAGTTTCCTTTGCCGCCTGAAGAACTGGGATTAGGGGCTTCACCCCAGTGCAGATCCCTGCTGAGAATGAGCCCCCTGAGAAGAAAGTGGGTTGATGTAGGAAACAGCATAGGGAAAAAGCAAGAGGTGGGTCAGACCGACTTTAACCACGGATACCAGGATTCCTGGGCTGGAACCCAGGATAGAGGGAGGGGCTTGGTTCCCCCACAGCCTCACTGAGAAGCGTCCAAACACAAGCGGCCTGAAGGACTATTGGGCCTGGACCAGGGTCGTCAATCGGGTGTGAGGTCCTGGGAGTACTGGTGAAAACCGAGTCACAAGGCAAAAGGGAACCATCAGCGGTCCTGGTTGGCAAGACTACAGAGAAATACCCTGCGATGCTGCCCCTGGCCACAAGCAGGCATAAGAACATAAGAACATAAGAAAGGCCGTACTGGGTCAGACCAAAGGTCCATCTAGCCCAGTATCTGTCTACCGACAGTGGCCAATGCCAGGTGCCCCAGAGGGAGTGAACCTAACAGGCAATGATCAAGTGATCTCTCTCCTGCCATCCATCTCCATCCTCTGACGAACAGAGGCTAGGGACACCATTCTTACCCATCCTGGCTAATAGCCATTTATGGACTTAGCCATAAATGGCTATTAGCCAGGATGGGTAAGAATGGTGCCAGGCACAACAGCTTATGCCAGGCACAACAGCTGGTGAGTCACTTTGCCAGACAGCCATGCTGCAGATGTGCAGACATCTGTAAATGAAACCTAGTACACGGTGATCTCCCATTGATCCCGGTGGCGTTTTGATTTCAAACGCTGGCACAGCCATGAGATAGAGGACCCCACTAAGGAAGGGGTAAGAAATAAATGCACGGTGAGCTAAATTAAAAACATCAATAAATACACAAAACAATTGTTACAATCTCCCCCTCAGATTAGAAATCCTGCAGGAATTCAGATACTTTCCAGTTCTTCCAGCGTGCAAGTTTCACCCCCTTTTTCCCTGTGTCCCCCATTCAGCACGGTAACAGGAGGAGATGTCCTCTCTCCTCAGGACAGCGCCTGACAAAAGCTATACAGCTGAATTCTCTCGCTGTTGCTCTTCGGGATTTCTTTTTCTCCTCAGGGCCCATCTTGCAAGTGGTGGCAGCAACAGCTTCTATTGGGGCACAGGGCAGGAAAAAAGGACCAGCCTTGCCTCCGCCTTGATGGTTGCCATGGCAACCAGGTGGGCAGGCGGGTGACCTGCGTGTTGATGGACCACAAGCAAGTGCCAATCCAGATCCCCAACCAAATAAAGACAGGAATAAAGATATGAGGCAGAGTCCCGCCTAGTGCAAGCAGCTACTACTCCACAGACTCTAGTAGTGCCATCGGCGGCCTGGATTGGACCTTGCGTCCGCACTGGCGTGAAATGGAAGTGACTGGAATTAGTCTCGAGTTGCACCTGTGTAACACAGCCCCACGGACTCCTTCTGCATCATGAGTGTGGCACAAGTGGCAGCAGCTGCCACCCTCGGGCAGGAAGAAGCTGTACCGTACTCTGTTCTCCTCATAGCACGAGCAAACGTAATGCTATGTCAACCTGAGCAAGAGGGGGGATCGGTCAGATCTAGAGCAGGCTGAGGGCAGTGCAACTGCACTTCTCCTCCCCTGTGGAGAGGTAGTAGTTTAGCGGACTCAGGGGCCTCTATGAAAGAGGCCTTTCAATATAAATATGAAATCCATCTTTTCCAAAACTGCTGAGCCACTTTTGGCTGAGAGGACATTTGGGAGCCCACCTCGGTGATTTAGCTTTCAAATCCAACAAGCAGCAAAGGTGTTCATCAGCAAGCTAGCTGACAGGCAGGCCAGAGACTGGATCCTGTCAACTACAAGGATATCTAAAGAGCAAAACATAAAAACAGGAGCTGCCTTGTATTTTTTCTTGATTCATTTCCATTCTCCCAACATACACAGTACACGCCAGGAGCAGAGAGCACATGAGGTAGAAGTGGTGAAGTGGTATCCTCCCAAGTGGTGAAGTGGTACCCTCCCAAACTGTGGGAGACAAAGTGAGACACATTCAAAACCTCCACTGAATCATTTGAAGAAATAAAGCTAGATAAGAACTGAGGACTTTGCTTAGGTGTCCATATCAGAAAGGCTTTCAAGTAGCCGCTTTGAAAAGTGTAGGTAGTTTCCTTCATGGTGCCATCAGTTAACATACAAAGCAAAGCCCCGTAGATCTATTATTCACCTAGAACTGGCCAGTTCCAATGTGTTGAATTAAAAATGCCTTTGTGGTTACCATGAGGTGCTGTGCTCTTCAGCTAATTATTTTAGTTCTTACTCAGTGGTGGTTGTTTGTGAATACACTTGCTGACAGCTGCCCCAAGCCAAATCCAGGATATAATCCAGAAAGCCCCCAAAGGATCATTGGAAAGGAGCTAATTGCTAGGATTTAAAAACTCCCATAATATCAATGCAGTTGAAAGAATTATACCTTGCACATAATGATGGAAAACCAGAGGTTTAGGGATTATGGGCCAAATTTAGACCCAGTGTAAATGGGTGCATATCAGTTGAGATCGATATCTGGATTAAAACATTAAATATGAGTGACTTTCATCCTACATGTTGTGTATTGTTTCAATGACTATAATTGGACAATGTAATACAAAAAAATATAAAGTGTAACATCCTACCAGATTGAGTTTAGGGAGGATTTTGGGTAAGCATTACACTGCATTATACGGGCCAAACTAGATGGCCTTAACATCTATAAACCTAAAAATCTATGAGTTTAGCTGGGACCGTGCCAGCCGAATCAAATCTCATCAGACCCACATGCTCAGAACTGAACAGGATTTCACATCACAATACGGCATTGCCTGTTGCAGCCCAGTGCCACTTGCAGTGTGTGGACATTGCATCAGTACTGACCCAAGACACAAAATTACCGGTGTCATGTCCTGCAGCATCTCTCTTTTGATCAGAGGTCTCCATCCAAAGCCCAACCCTTTTTGCTGACAGGAACTGGCTCGGTTGTAGCCTGCATAGTCTAGCTGCAGACTACTGCCCATGCAATACATTCCTCTTTCTCCACTGAACAGACTCTGAAGAGAAAGACATCAGTCACAAAACCAAAAGGAACAAAAGCACTTTCAATGGAGGGTAAATTTCAGGCGAAATCCCTGGTTGTAGAGAATCAGTGCTGAGGAGCGGAGGAGAGCTGAAAGCCCTGTGCATACCAGGAAGGATTTTATTATCATTTATCTGCATATGGATGATTTCCAGGCAGTCGTGATTCCATCCAACAACCAGACCACCTATCATCTTCTAAAATCAAACTTCTGTGTCCTTTAAATTGAAAAAAATTGCAGAGACATTACTGATATCTGTAAATGCCACCACATGCTGTTTGCTTTATACTGGACCAGGAAGAGGCTCCAGTAGAGACAGCAGACTGCAGTACAATTAAACAATGTATTTGTTTTCTTATTGTTCTCTTTTCATCTCCTCTCCTGTGGCTGCAACAGTTGCAGATAGTGCGTCTGACACAGATAAGCATTAATCTATTGCTGATCCGGTGCTAATTGTTTTCTTTTGTAGAAATACTTTGTTTGGGTCCTTCATGACACTGGTCAAGATCACTTCATTAAATCGGCTCAGTGTATTAGAGTTGTCTCTGGATATAATGGGCAAATCGTTCTTGGGGTCAGAGTGACCTGACTTTAGCAGCAAGTGACTAAATGCAGCCATGGAGCCCGAGCATCAGAGGCTGTAAACAGAGCAAGGAGGAGGTAGCATCCTCTCTCTCCTCCATTGCACTAATAGCAATGGTGTGTATGGTGCCATTGCCGCCTTCTGGGTTAACTGCATCCGATTTAGGCCCTGATCCAGCAAAGCACTTAAGCAGCTGCATAACTAAGCATATGAAAAGTCCCACTGAAATCATGGTTAACAAGTCACTTGATTAAAGGCAATTCACTATTTATGGAGTAAGATGCTCCTCCATGTAGGCAAAGGTACCAGAATGGGGCTGTGGCAGGGCATGGGCCTCCATTCCTGTCTTTTCGTACCAATGGCTCTGACACGTCCAGTCTCCCATGGTGTACTTTTATTTGTGTTTTGTCAACCACCATGCTCTTTCTGTCCTGTGCAGCAATGCTACTGACAGTTTGTTCCAGTCATTAGAGAGGGATGAGATCTCCCCTGGCACGTCTAATTAGCTCCTTAGCTCTCCCCAGCCCAGGCTGATGTAGTAATTAGCCACTGCTTCCCTCACCCAGGCCCTCTTCTTGTCCAGCTCCTCCCTCTCAGCATTCTGTCACACACCTCCCTGCCCATTGTCTGGTGGAATTTTCTCCTTCCATGGGCTCTCCCTCCTCTACTGATGGTGCTGCTCTCCCTGAGACCTTCTTTGCCCCTAGGGTGGCCATCCAGGGTTCCCTTCTGGGTTCCCCCCATTCTCCACTCACAGAAATCACATTTGGTGGGTGGGGTCACCCCATAATTCTGTCTTTTCCCACAGATCTTCACATTAGGGGCAACCTGGTGGGATACTCTCACCCCCTTTGTTTTGTGGCAGGGCCCACTGGCACCCCTCACCCTCCTGGTTACCCAGGGTCTCAGGTTCTCCAGGCCTCTGAACTGCTCCTGGGGTCCCTCCTACCTCTGTTCATGTGATGGAGGTTCCAATAACCGCCCAATCCCTGTCAACGAACTCAGGTTCTCCTTATCCTGCATGGCTAATTCTGTGTTGCCTCCTTCCTCCCCCTCTTTCTCTAGGAGGGCTCCCTTTTCTTTACTTTCCCCCAGCTTGTGTCCCTTTGCCTAGTCTTTTCCAAACCCTCTGTGTTTAACTTCTCTTTTCCCTTCCCCTAGGGTTATATTCCTCCCTGCCAGGGGCTCCGGACCCCCACCAGCTTCCCTCAGGAGAAGAGGCTGCAGAGAAGAGGCTGCAGTCCATGCCTCGTACGATGGGGTGAGATGTGTCCACTACCCTGCACCTCCAGGGCTCCCTCAGCCACAGGGCAGAGTTTCTTATCCCCATGGATGCGATCAGGCCACAACCTTGCTCCCAAGAGCATCTAGTGGGGCTTCACCAATTTCTTCTTGACCTATGAACAGACTGAGGCAGTGCCCGCTAGACCCCTTTGACACCTCGTCCCCACCGTCACAGAAACAGGAGGTCATTTCTTTTTCCTTCCATGCCCAGGGGTCCCTGCCCAACCGCAGAACTCTGCAAACCCGCATCCCATCTAAGGGTGGTCTCTTTTTGTCCTTGATGCCAAACCTGATGCTCATTACAAGGGAATCAGCTGATTCCTGCTCGGTGTGCCTCTTTAGTAAGGAGGCCTGGCTGGCCCCAGGCTAAAGTCACCCTCTTCCAGGCGTTCTGCATGAGAATGCAAACGGCAAGCTTGCAAGGTTCACCATTGTATCTACTTGATATTTGGAAGAAAGCAAATGGCCTAAGCACATCAGAGAATGGGCAAAGGGCACAGAAAGGCCGGTCAGCCTGAAGCACGGTTGCACAAATAATGCATGGCTGAGGCTATGGGTAAGGAGACTTTTTCACTCAAGTCTCAGTAAATCTTGGACTGTAAACATAATACGATGGCACAGCATGACCAGCAATGAGAAACAAAATGAACGGCATTATTTGAAATAATCTGTAAATACTGGAGCAGATTAGTGAGGAGATTTACACTAATCTGGGTGGAAAAAAATTACAAGAACAGGGGCTAAATTTTTGGCAGCCAAAAATAGTCAATTACTGCTTTTTAAAATGAGAGAGAAATTAAAACTACAGGAGCCTGCAATTGAACTCAGATGATAAAGGGATAAGTTAGAATCCCTCTTGAGCCAAAACCTCCCTTGAATATTTCCTTTGACTCAGCTCCTATCACTTTAAGCCAAACAGCACAGCGTTCGGACAGGACTCGATCTCCTCTGCCTTGTTTGCTGTACTGATCTGGTCACATTTTATGCTCAAGGGTAAGAGACTACATAAGGTGCAGGACAGGGGAGAAACAGGCCTTCTGGTGAATCAGTTGGGGCTCCATAGACTATCTGATGTGGAGTCCATTAGCAGGATGGGACTTAAATAGGAAAATTCAAGAATAGTAATGAGGAGAGCAAGTTCATCCAAAGTGCTCGTGCCTCTGTAGTAGAAAAAGACAGCCTGAAGCGTGGGCCTAGTGCAAGGCCTGAGGCCTGAACCAAAGTTAGCAGAAGTTATGCTACGAGCAACAGTGAGGCCCTGTCAAAAGCAGATGTTTGCCTGCAAGTCAGTGTCCGGTACACGAACTCAGCATGGGTATTGCTAGCACACACGGAATATGTAAACACATTCCAGCAGGCCAGCACAAGAACACCTAGCACACGATAAAATGGTTTGACAAAACTGATGAATAGTGATGTTTTCTCTGAAACTCCAGGAGTGAAAGTACAAAGACAGGTGGTGAATAGGAATGTTTTCTCTGAAACATCAGGAGGAAAGTACAACGGGAGGTAACAAACACGTCATGAAAACGCGTAAGGTGATACGTAATTTGTTTATCCCAGATTGTTTGTCTCAGTCTATAAATGTTGGGATACCTCGCTTTAACCCCTCGTCTGGCCTAGGGGCAGTGGAAAGTCTCACCACTGACTGAGCTGCTTAGGGTTGCCAACTTTCTGACTGAACAAAACCGAACACCCATGCCCCGCGCCCATTGTCACGCGCAGACATGTGTTAGTGTACCTGTAACCATGGAACCGGGGCATTAGCACCATGCTTCATCGGCAATAAACGTGGCCAGGCACCTTCACTATGAAACCAAGTCTTGTGGTCTTATTGGGCAGTTGGATCACAGCCTGCTTTACAGGCTATCTGGTCCAGGCCAACGCAGCACGCAGAAAGAACAGGCACACAGCTGAACATCTGACGACAGCCTCAGGTGCAATCCTGTCGCTTCCAAAAGAGCCAAGCAGGACTTTAATTCAGGGCTCAGAACTTCCCCTGGGGATAGGGTATCTCAGAACGTGTTTCATGCATCTTCCGCTGAAACACTGATGCTGGCCACTGTCAGGCTAGGTCTACACAGAGTCCTAGAGCGTGGGCTCCAGCCTGAGCCTAAATGTCTACACAGCGATTTTTAAGCCCGAACCGCATGAGCGTGAGTCAGCTGGCCAAGGCCAGCTGTGGCCAAGCCAGGGGTCTTTTATCTCTGTGTAGACGTACCCTCAGAGACAAGATCCTGGGCTAGATAGACACCTTGGCCTGATCCAGCCTGGCAATCTTTATGTGCAAAATGTGTCTCAGGCCTGGTCTACACTAGAAAATTAAGTCTGCTTAACTATGTCACTCAGGAGTGTGGAAAACTCCACACCGCTGAGTGGCGTAGTTAAGCCAACCTAACCACCAGTGTAGACAGCACGAAGTCAATGGAAGAATTCTTCCATCGACCTAGCTACCATCTCTTGGGAAGGTGGATTACCTACGGCAATGAGAGAGCCCCTCTCATTGGCGTAGATATTGTCTACACTGAAGTGCTACAGCAGTTCAGCTGTGCTGTTGTGGCATTTCGAGTGTAGACAAGCCCTCAGAGCACATATTAGTCACACTTCAGCTTTTCAGTTTCCTTCTGTATAATTAATTGACAATTCTCTTTCAAATGGGTCTTAAATCAGAGGATTTAGTTCTTTAGCAATATCCAGCGGGGAAAGTTTGACTCCAGATTATATCAAGATCTGTCTCAGGTGAGCAGAAATTGTAGCACAAAAGCAAACCTCCAGAAATAATCAACTTCCCAAAATGGAACCCCAGGAAGTACTGTACGAACCCAGCTATTACAAACTGTGAATTGAATCATACTGGATCCGAACCACTAAGCTAGCGCATTGTAAATACTTCGAAGTCAAATGCCAGACTCCCTCTAGCTCATGAAAATTCACTGGAGTGCACCCCCTGTGTAATTTGTTGGCAAATATATTGCAAACTTGACAAATATCGTGGTCAAAAAGTCAAACATTACATACCATGTAATTTTTAGTTAAGATATTAAATTTGCAGGAGAACAGCATTTTCCATAACCTCGGAGATTAAAAAGATGGTGAATATTTTGCTGTAATTGGTCTTATTGCTACCTGTGCTGCTTTTCTGAATAATATTAATTCACACCCCATTCCAGCCACATGGTGGTTAGAAAACAAAAAAAGTTACAAAAGGAAAATTAGCCTCTGATATTGTCTGTGTCTATGCAATTTTCTTGTTAGTTTTCAAGTTATAAATCTGTTTAGTTGTAAATAAAAACAAAGACAAATTGTGAAGGCAGTCAGCTGCGAACCAGCTGAGCGGCAAATAGAGGGAGATTGACTGGGAGCTGTCCGAGAGGAGGTACGCTAAGTGCTGCATTGGGGGGCTGTGTTGGTGAGTATCTGAGTGTCTGTTGTGGGGACAGTTGGTCAGTTTGACCATGTACTTGATTGTTTGAAAAGTGTGAATTGGGAGTGCTTTGTTCCAGTTGGGCCTTGAGTGGGCCTGACTGTTATAAAAAGGCAGTCAGCAGCGAACCAGCTGAACAGTGAATAGAAGGAGTTTGACTGGGAGTTCACCTGGGGAGAGCCCACTGAGGCTTTCATCTTGCAGGCTTCTCTGAGTAGTTCCTGCAACAGCTGAGGAAGCTCTTAGAAGGAAGGTAATATGGATGGTTGGCGATCGGCTGTTGTGACCTGCACAGGATGTGCCATGTTTGTCTTTCTTACACAGGACAGAAGCGACTTTGTATAAAGTGCAAACTGGTCTCCATATTGGAAGAGAAGGTTCAAGGTGTGGAGAAACAAGTATCAACCCTGCGCTGAATAAGAGAAAATGAAGATTTCCTGGACAGATGTCAGTATATGCTTCTACAGGCACAACGTTCTGAAGAATCGGAGCAGGCGGCGCAACGGGGACAGAGGGATGGTGAAGAAATTTGGCAGCGTGTGACCTCCAGAAGAAGGAAGAGGAGCGTCCATGTACCAGCAATGGAGATACAGGTGAGCAACCGTTTTCATGTTCTCTCCACAGGTACTAATGCGGAGAGTGGACTAGATGATACATCTGAGGGAAGGGAGCAGAAGGAGACTCCACCGATTGGAAGGCATGAGATGCACTGTCCTAGGGCCCCTTACTGAATGAGGGAGGCAACCTAGTGACTGAGGATGTGGAAAAAGCTAATGTACTCAATGATTTTTTTGCCTCTGTCTTCACAAACAAGGTCAGCTCCCAGACTGCTGCACTGGGCAGCACAATATGGGGAGAAGGTGACCAGCCCTCTGTGGAGAAAGAAGTGGTTCGGGACTATTTAGAAAAACTGGACGTGCACAAGTCCATGGGGTCGGATGCGCTGCATCCGAGGGCGCTAAAGGAGTTGGCGGATGAGATTGCAGAGCCATTAGCCATTATTTTTGAAAACTCATGGCGATCGGGGGAGGTCCCGGATGACTGGAAAAAGGCTAATGTAGTACCCATCTTTAAAAAAGGGAAGAAGGAGGATCCGGGGAACTACAGGCCAGTCAGCCTCACCTCAGTCCCTGGAAAAATCATGGAGCAGGTCCTCAAGGAATCAATTCTGATGCACTTCGAGGAGAGGGAAGTGATCAGGAACAGTCACCAAGGGCAAGTCATGCGTGACTAATCTAATTGCCTTCTATGACGAGATAACTGGCTCTGTGGATGAGGGGAAAGCAGTGGACGTGTTATTCCTTGACTTTAGCAAAGCTTTTTATACGGTCTCCAACAGTATTCTTGCCATCAAGTTAAAGAAATATGGGCTGGATGAATGGACTGTAAGGTGGATAGAAAGCTGGCTAGATCGTCGGGCTCAACGGGTAGTGATCAATGGCTCCATGTCTAGTTGACAGCCGGTATCAAGCGGAGTGTCCCAAGGGTCGGTCCTGGGGCCGGTTTTGTTCAATATCTTCATTAATGATCTGGAGGATGGCCTGGACTGCACCCTCAGCAAGTTTGCAGATGACATTAAACTGGGAGGAGTGGTAGATAAGCTGGAGGGTAGGGATAGGATACAGAGGGACCTAGACAAATTAGAGGATTGGGCCAAAAGAAATCTGATGGGGTTCAATAAGGACAAGTGCAGAGTCTTGCACTTAGGAAGAAAGAATCCCATGCACTGCTACAGACTAGGGACCGAGTGGTTAGGCAGCATTTCTGCAGAAAAGGACCTAGGGCTTACAGTGGAAGAGAAGCTGGATATGAGTCAACTTGTGCCCTTGTTGCCAAGAAGGCTAACGGCATTTTGGGCTGTATAAGTAGGGGCATTGCCAGCAGATCGAGGGACGTGATCATTCCCCTCTATTTGACATTGGTGAGGCCTCATCTGGAGTACTGTGTCCAGTTTTGGGCCCCACACTACAAGAAGGATGTGGAAAAATTGGAAAGAATCCAGCAGAGGGCAACAAAAATGATTAGGGGGCTGGAGCACATGACTTATGAGGAGAGGCTGAGGGAACTGGGATTGTTTAGTCTCCAGAAGAGAAGAATGAGGGGGGATTTGATAGCTGCTTTCAACTACCTGAAGGGGGGTTCCAAAGAGGATGGAGCTCGGCTGTTCTCAGTGGTGGCAGATGACAGAACAAGGAGCAATGGTCTCAAGTTGCAGTGGGGGAGGTCTAGGTTGGATATTAGGAAACACTAGTTCACTAGGAGGGTGGTGAAGCACTGGAATGGGTTCCCTAGGGAGGTGGTGGAATCTTCCTTCCTTAGAGGTTTTTAAGGCCTGGCTTGACATAGCCCTGGCTGGGATAATTTAGTTGGGTGTTGGTCCTGCTTTGAGCAGGGGGTTGGACTAGATGACCTCCTGAGGTCTCTTCCAACCCTGATATTCTAAGATGAGAAACCAAAGTTACAGTGAGTTTTGTAGCTTGTTTAGTGTTTATTTTTATGCCAAGTCAACCAGGGAGGATAGCATGTCAACAATATTACGCTCATATGAAATCTGAGGTAATTCAATTTATTTTTAGCTCTTTCAGTTAAGTTGTATGAACTGAGTCCTTTCCAAAAACATGTACACTGAGATGGTGTTATGAGCAGTGGATGCAGATGACTGAATAACACATTCCCAATTCAGACAGGAAACCTGACATAAAAGCAATCCATGTGCCAGAATTGCAGCTTATGCAGAAGTCATATATAGAATAGGTATTACTGCATTTTGCTTGCTAAAATCTAAGGTAATAGCAGGTTTGTCACTTTGGAGACTAGAATGAAAAAAAATGGGCCACATCCGCAGCTGACATAAATCTGCATAATCTAATTGATTTAAATGGAACGACACCGATTTATTCCAGCTGAAGATCTGGCCCATTAGACTCATAGACTTACAGACTTTAAGGTCAGAAAGGACCATTATGACCATTTAGTCTGACCTCCTCCACATTGCAGGCCACAGACCCTCACCCACCCACTCCTGTAACAAACTCAAATCCTCTGGCTGAGTCACTGAAGTCCTCAAATCATGGTTTAAAGATTCAAGTTACAGAGAATCCACCATTACACTAATTAAACCTGCAAGTGACCTGTGCCTCACACTGCAGAGGAAGGCAAATCCCCTGCCCCCAGGTCTCTGCTAATCTGACCCGAGGAAAATTGCTTCCCGACCCCAAATATGGTGATCAGTTAGACCCTGAGCATGTGGGCAAGACCCACCAACCAGAAAAATGGGAAAGAATTCTCTGTAGGAACTCAGAGCCCTCCCCACCTGGCGTTGCATCAGCAGTAGTGAGAGTTATTTGTTGCTTGCAGAGGCAGATCGGCTACATGCCGTTGTAGGCAGTCTCATCATACCATCCCAGAAAGATGTTTGCTTTTTTTGCAACAGTGTTACTGTGTTGACTCATATTTAGCTGGTGATCCACTAGGACCCCCAGATCCCTTTCCGCAGTACTCCTTCCTAGGCAGTCATTTCCCATTTCGTATATGTGCAACTGATTGTTCCTTCCTAAGTGGAGTACTTTTCATTTACTTCAGACTGTTGCTCCAGTTTGTCCAAATCATTTTGAATTTTAATCCTATCCTCCAAAACACTTGCAACCCCTCCTAACTTGATATCGTCCACAAACTTTATAAGTGTACTCTCTATGCCATTATCTAAATCATTGATGAATATATTGAATGGACTCAGAACTGATCCCTGTAGGACCACACTCGTTATGCCCTTCCAGCCTGACTGTGAACCACTGATAACTACTCTCTGGGAAGAGTTTTCCAAACAGTTATTCACCCACCGTATAATAGCTCCATCTAGGTCGTATTTCCCTAGTTTGTTTATGAGAAGGTCATGCAAGACAATATCAAAAGCCTTACTAAAGTCAAGATATACCACATCTACCACTTTCCCCCATCCACAAGGCTTGTTACTCTGTCAAAGAAAAAAGACAGTTACCTGTTCCGTAACTGGCGTTCTTCGAGATGTGTTGCTCAGGTGTATTCCGCAGTAGGTGTGCGTGCTCGCCACATGCACCGGTGCCGGAAGTTTTTCCCTTAGCAGTACCCGTAGTGGGGGAGCCCCGCTGCGACCCCTGGAGTAGTGCCTGTATATCGCGCTATAAGGGGAGCTGCGCACTCCCCCCACCCTCAGTTCCTTCTTGCCAGACAACTCCGACAGAGGGGAAGGAGGGCGGGGTATGGAATAGACAGGAGCAACACATCTCGAAGAACACCAGTTACGGAACAGGTAACTGTCCTTTCTTCTTCGAGTGATTGCTCCTGTGTATTCCACAGTAGGTGACTCCAAGCTAAATCTGATGGAGGTGGGTAGGAGTTTAAAGGTTATCAGGACGGAGTACCGCCCTACCAAACCCGGCGTCATCCCGTGCTTGGGAGACGATCGCATAGTGCGAGGAAAAGGTGTGGACAGAGGACCACGTGGCAGCCCTACATATGTCCTGGATAGGGACGTGGGCTACATAGGTGGCTGACGAGGCCTGCGCTCTCGTCGAATGCGCCTTTACGATAGGCGGCGGGGGAACCCCTGCCAAGTCGTAACATGTGCGTATGCACGAGGTGATCCAGCGGGAAAGGCGCTGGGTGGAGACTGGTTGCCCTCTCATACACTCAGCCGATGCAACGAACAGCTGCGAGGATTTCCTGAACGGCCTGGTATGGTCCAGGTAAAAGGCAAGCGCCCTACGCACGTCTAGCGTGTGTAGGCAGCGCTCCTCGTTAGAGGAATGGGGCTTAGGACAGAGTACCGGTAAGAAAATGTCCTGTTCCATATAGAAGGCGGAGACCACCTTGGGGAGAAACGCAGGGTGTGGGCGAAGCTGGACCTTATCCCTATGGAAGACCATATACGGGGGTTCCGAGGTCAAGACCCTAAGCTCCGAGACCCGACGGGCTGAGGTGATAGCCACCAAGAATGCTACTTTCCAGGACAGGTGGGACCAGGAACATATGGCCAAGGGTTCAAAGGGAGGGCCCGTGAGGCAGGATAGCACTAGGTTCAGATCCCATTGTGGGACCGGGGCTCTGGCGTATGGAAATGTACGATCTAGTCCCTTTAAAAAGCGGGAGGTCATCTCATGGGAAAACACCGAGTGACCCTGCACCGAAGGGTGAAAGGCTGAAATGGCCACTAAATGTACCCTGACGGAGGCCGGAGCTAGACCTTGGGTCCTAAGGGACAGGAGGTAATCTAGAATAAGTTGGAGGGATGCGGATGACGGGGAGGCGCCCCGCTCCCTCGCCCACCTAGAAAACCTAAACCATTTGGCAAGGTAGGTCCGTCATGTAGACGGCTTTCTGCTTTCCAGCAGAATTCGTCTGACATCCTCCAAACACCTTCCCTCCTCCTCATTTAACCATGGAGCAGCCACGCTGTCAAGTGAAGCAAGGCTAAGTTGGGATGGAGAAGGCATCCCCTCTCCTGGGAGAGGAGATCCGGGTAGAGCGGAAGCCTCCACGCGGGGACCGCTAACAGTTGCCAATGCTGGTGGGCCCAATCCGGGGCTATGAGGATGACCCTCGACCTGTCCGCCTTTACTTTCCTCAGGACCTTGCCTATCAGTGGAAACGGTGGAAAGGCATAGAACAGTTGGTCTGACCACCGGAGGAGGAATGCATCCGAGATCGCTCCCCTTTCTGCCCCTGCCCTGGAGCAGAACTGGGGGCAGAGACGATTCTGGGCGGTAGCAAAGAGATCTACCTGGGGAGCTCCCCACTGTCGGAAGAGCTGCCGGGCGACCTCCCAGTGGAGTGACCACTCGTATTGGTGGGAGAAAACCCTGCTGAAGTGATCGGCTCACGTATTGCGCGTGCTGGTGAAAAGCCCTCAGAGAGATGTCGTGGGCTATACAAAATTCCCATAGGTCCAGGGCTTCCTGGCACAAGACCGAGGAGCGCGTGCCCCCTTGCCTGTTGATGTAATACATCGTGGTCGTATTGTCCATGAGGACTCTAACCATCTTTCCCCGAAGGTGCAGGCTGAACGCTATGCATGCCAGGCGCACCGCCCTGAGTTCCCTGATGTTTATATGCAGGGACAATTCCGAGGTCAACCATCTGCCCTGGGTTTGGAAGCTCCCAACATGGGCTCCCCACCCCAGGTCCGAGGCGTCCGAAACTAGATCTAGTGAGGGAGGGGTCTCTCGGAAGGGGATCCCTTGTAACATGTTGTCCGGGAGAGACCACCATTGAAGGTTGGCCACTACGTTGGGAGGTATCGTGACAACCTTGTCCAGGCCGTCCCTGGCCTGGGAATATTGGGAGGCCAGCCAGAGTTGGAGGGGCCCCATTCTGAGCCTGGCATGTCGCACCACGGAGGTGCAGGCTGCCATGTGGCCCAGGAGTTGAAGGCACACCCTTGCCGTTGTCACGGGGAAGGACGTGACCGAGGCTATGAGACTTTTGAGCGTCTCGAACCTATCCCTGGGAAGAGAGGCCATGGCCACCACTGAGTCCAGCTGCACTCCTATGAAGTGTATGCGCTGAACCGGCACTAATGTGGACTTGTCCTCGTTTACGGCTAGGCCTAGACACTCGCAAGTGGCCAGCAGGAATTTCATCTGGGCCTGCACCTGGGACCGAGACTTGCCTTTGAGCAGCCAGTCATCCAGGTAGGGGAAAATTTGCAGCCCGTTCCTCCTGAGGTAGGCTGCCACTACCGCCATGCATTTGGTAAAAACCCTGGGGGCCGTGGAAAGGCCAAAGGGAAGGACCGTAAACTGGTAGTGGTCCCGCCCTACCAGGAAGTGGAGGAAGCGCCTGTGACCCTCGAAAATATGGATGTGGAAATAGGCATCCTGGAGGTCCAGGGCTGCGAACCAATCCCCCGGGTCTAGGGATGGAATAATAGAGGCCAGGGAAACCATGCGGAACTTGTAATGAACCATAAACTGGTTGAGGCTCCGCAGGTCGAGGATGGGCCTGAGCCCGCCTTTTGCCTTTGGAATCAGGAAATACCGGGAGTAGAAACCCCTGCCCTGGAATTCCTGAGGCACCTTCTCCACCGCGCCCAGGGCGAGGAGGCGCGTCACCTCCTGGTCTAGAAGGAGGGCGTGCTCCGGGTCCCCGGGGATTTCCAGGGGTGGGGAGTGGTGGAGGGGGGGGCGAAGTGAACTGCAACATGTAGCCCCTGGAAATAGTGCTGAGGACCCACTGGTCCGACATTATACGGGGCCATTGCACTCAGAAGGCAGATAAACAGTTGCAGAATACAAACTTTATTAACTGGGGGGCTCCCCTGGCAACAGGCCCGGTGGCCCCCCGCAAAGAGTCAAAAGCGCCTCTTCCCTTGCCTTTTGCCCTTGGAGGGCCCAGGTCGCGGGGCCGAGCGGGACTGGCGCTGGGACCTACGTCTCTGCTCCCTCGCCCTCTTAGGTGGAGGCTCATATCTGCCCCTACTTGGAGGAGCCGAAGTCTGTGGCCTGGGTTTGTCCTTAGCCAGTGGGACATATAGGCCCGGAGTTTGTAGGGTGGTGCAGGAGTCCTTCATCCCGTGTAGACGGGTGTCTGTCTGATCCGCAAACAGGGCCTTCCCATCGAAAGGCAAGTCCTGCATGAGGGACTGGGACTCCGCGGACAGCCCTGACAGCGAGAGCCACGACGCCCTGCACATGGCAACAGCGGAAGCCATCGAATGGGCTGCTGTATCTGCCGCGTCCGAAGCCGCTTAGGGGGCCGCTTTCGCCGCCGCCGCGCCTTCGTCGACCAAAGCTCTGAACTCCTTATCCTTTTCCTGAAGAAGAGGTTCGAACTTTGGCAGGGACCCCCACAGGTTAAAATCATAGCGGCTCAGGAGGGCTTGATGATTAGCCACCCTGAGCTGGAAGCTCGCCGATGAATAAACCTTCCTGCCGAAGGTATCAAGTCTTCTGGCATCTTTATCTTTGGGGGTGGGCGTGGGTTGACCATATCTCTCTCGGTGGTTTACCAACTCCACCACCAGAGAGTTGGGTACCGGGTGAGAGTACAAATATT
The DNA here is from genome assembly GCF_028017835.1 of Emys orbicularis. Lineage (NCBI taxonomy): Eukaryota > Metazoa > Chordata > Testudines > Emydidae > Emys > Emys orbicularis. The sequence continues at coordinate 4,409,190 of NC_088686.1, read as the reverse complement.
TGTGCCCCTTTGCTGGCACAAAGTAAAAAAAAATAAAAATAAAAAAAAAATAAAAAGTTAATGGAGATGTCCTATCTCCTAGACACTAGATAGAGATAGTGTCTCTCCTTTAACCAGTTCCTTATCCATCTTTCTATTCTCATATTAATCCCCATCTGCTCCAATTTAGTTAATATTTTCCCATGAGGAACGGTATCAAATGCCTTACTGAAATTCAGATAGAAAGTTTTCCTTTGTCTAAAAAAGTCAGTTATCTTCTCAAAGAAGGAAATCAGGTTGGTCTGGCATGATCTACCTTTTGTAAAACTGTTTCATTTTATCCAAGTTACCAATTTCCACTATGTCTTTAACTACTTTCTCTTTCAAAATTTGTTCCAAGACCCTGCACACAATTGAGGTCAAACTAACAGGCCTGTAGTTTCTCAGATCACCTTTTCCCCCCTTTCTTAAAAATAGGAACTATATTAGCAATTCTGCAATCATAGAGTATGACCCCTGAGTTTACAGATTCATTTAAAATCCTTGCTATTGGGCTTGCAATTTCATGTGCCAGTTACTTTCCCCCCATATTTTCCTTTAATCTCTAAACCCAGGGAGCATGCCAGCCCCACTGCACGGTGGCGCTGCCAAGTAGACAGTCAATGGGGAGGTGGGGGGAGGGATGCAGTGAGGGGGAAGTGGGTGCAGGGGGTGGGACGGGGATGGATGCAGTGAGGGGATGGGAGTGTGGGGGGGTGGGATGGGGATGGATGCAGTGACAGGGGATGGAGTGCGGGGGGGGTTGGGACCAGAAGAGAGGCAGTGACGGGGGATGGGAGTGTGGGGAGTTGGGGTGGGGAGGGATGCAGTGAGGGGAATCAGGGTGCAGGGGGGTTGGGACTGGGAGGGATGCAGTGAGGGGGATGGAGGTTTGGGGGGTGGGACGGGGATGGATGCAGTGAAGGGAATGGCGGTGCAGGGGGGTGGGACCAGAAGGGATGCAGTGAGGGGGATGCAGCTCGAGCCCAGCTGCACGAGGAGAAGATAGGCACCGTGCAGCAAACCCTTCCCTAGGTTAGACACTGGGGTTGATCCAGAGAGAGGGCGGTGGTTAGGATTCTCTTACCACCCTAGGTTACAGAGCAGTGCTGGACCAAGCTCGCAGGTGTCAAAAGTAGGAAAGACCTAAAAATGTATGTAGATCCATTGCCATAGTCCACACTGGAAATGAATTCTGCATGTGTAGCCCACTGGTTCAGAGTGGGTTACCAGTCTCCTCCTACAGGCTGTTCCACATAGTAGAATGATCATCTACTACTACTAACAGCTAAAGGCATTACTCCTTTAGCTCAGGTGGTAGACCCCCCTTCCTTCAGTACAGAAAGATCCAGGTTCAATCCCCATTGGTGAGCCACTGCAGGCGATTATACATGCAGCTGCATATTTCCCCCCACGCACCTCAAATCTTGCCCCCCCACACACACATTCTTCCTCACACAGTAGAGCCACGTTGGATCAAACACCTGTCTAGCTTCTGCAGATAGGAAGGCAGAGGCAGGAATTTCCCCTCTGTGCAGTATCTCAGTTACCACGGCATAGAAGCTTCCAGAACGTACTCATTTTCAAACAGGGGCCACTGTGGAAGTAATATTTCCCATGCAAGGGAGAGGAAGCTCCCAAACTCTATCTTTAGCCATATTTTAACAAACAAGTAGTTCAGGGAAGAAACCATAAGGCACCATCCTCACTTCAACATTACCATCAACAGAAATAATCGTTCATTAGGTCTGCTTGCTCCTACATGCACTTCAGGGAAATGTATTCTTGTTGCTGTCTACCGTCTAACATTAATTGCACACTGAAGGGCATTTTGGAAAATAGATCCAAGCAAGTTTAGAGAACTCAATTCTCTTTGTGTTCCCTCTAGTTGAATTAAATGAGACTAATGTGAATTTAAGGTTCTTGAGCAATACAATTAGAGCCATTACAGCGCTCAGTAGTTCTGCAATATTGATTTCATGAGTAAGATGGAATTGGTTGGCTGAGATGAAACAGGAATTCCCACACTTCTAATGAGAGATGTTTAGAAGAGATGTATTCTCATTGGTGAATACTGGAAAATATTTCCTTCCTGAGAAGAAAAGGGGTATTTTGACCTGAATATAGCCACTTTTCATGGTATAGTGGATAACAAGTCATGTAGAATTAGCAAGATTAAGAGAAATATTACCAAATTAAAGTGGACAAATGTCTAAACACACAGGGGATTGTTATACTTTTTCAAGCCCAGTCAGGTTGACTTTTTATGAGCGGTGTCTCCCTTTCACTCAAAGGTCTGAATTTGGCTTAAACCACAGCTCTGCTTATTTTCTCATTACCCTGTCTCATTGGCACCCTGAATGCAATATAACTTTATTATGTTTAATATCTTCTGTACAAACTGTATCCCTACACATTTGCCTTTATTTATATGACAGTAGTGCTCGGAAGCTCCAATCAAGATCAGGGCCCCATTGTGCTGGGGCTATAAAAACACCTATTTAGATATTGTAATGGTCCAGAGGGTACCTTTGACCCCCTCAGTCAATCTCTCTCCGTGCACCCCTTCCAAATGGCAGGCCTGCACTTGTCCCTCTCGCTCAGAGTGGAATCCCACAATTTACCACACTCTGAGACAGGGGCTCCAGGTTGCCGCACCCCTGTTTACCAACCATATGTCCTCAGCAAGTCCCATTGGGTTTTGGCCCCGGCTATCGGCCTCCCTTCAGGATTTGTGAGCAGTATGAAAATACAGTGACACTGAAAAGTCTCTTCAAAACGGAGTTATTTATTTACCCATAGCAAACAGAGAGGGAAAGGATTCAAACAACAAAAGGCCTATAGGCATATTGTCTAACACTAAAGGCTCAGGTAGGTCGTGACATCCCAGCCTCTGAGAGCTGAGCGTTTTAACCTCTCTCAAGCTCTTTGTTTCATTTTTTCCTGCCTGAAGTCCCTGAGATCAAACTTCTGATTCCACGCTGGTGGAGGTAGGCTTCAAAGCAATGAACATGTAGTGACTTGGGGTCATTGTCTATCCTCCTGGATTGGCTACAAACTTACCTAGGACTGAGTTAACCCTTAGTGCTTCATATAGCATGCCACCTTACAATAATTAAACACACACAGATACCTATATTTTTATGAATAGTGTCGGCATCTCCCATGCTCCTCAGGCACGCAGTCCCTACGCTGAAGAGCTTGCATCTTGTCTGTCTTTAAATTGTAACAAGTGTAACAAACAGGAGGAAGGAATACAAGAGAAATATCAGGCTAACGATGTGTTGGTTAAAATCATGTAAACGTTTTCTTTAAAATATCGTTTTTAAATACCTTTTCAAACCACAGTCCTGGGGTCCCTTAACATTTGATCTCCTCTGGAAGGCAGAATGCACAGGGAAGCATGACCCTCACTTATTATTTCATAGAAATGTAGGGTGGGAAGGACCTCAAAAGATCTGCTAGTTCATCCCCCCAAAGTGAGGCAGGATTAAGGAATTTATTCCCCCCACCACCACCTTCAATGAGATAATGCAAGAGATCAAACAGTACATGATACAGATGCATTTAAAGACACAATTCTAATCTCACACTGGTAAGACTGCACTGACCTGACTGGAGCTGCTTCTGTTTTACACCAATGAAGAGCAGAATCATTCCCCTTCAGAGTCATCCAGTTAAAATATTCAGCGGGCGCACTTTCTGCGGGTCTCTAAAAAGAAGAGCTACTTGCAGAGCGAAGGGAATTGACATGGGCTCAGGAGAGGGGGTGTTATTGCAGCCGGGGTGCAGCACTCCTTTCAAATTCATTCTCCAAGCACGTTTTCAGCAGGTTCAGGAAAAATGATGAATAGGAAGAAGAGGTGACCTCCTCTCACTAACTCACAATCAGGATCATTAGAGAATTCGTTGCCCTTTTTCCTGATGGCTGCTTCATCTCTCCTTTTAATCCTGTACCCTAATACAAAACAAAGGGTCACTGAATAAAGCAAACGGCCAGTAAATTCAGGATGCGTATCAGGAAATGTTACTTTGCACATTGTGTGAAATTGCTGCCTCACTAGGTCATCTGCTCAGAAGCTGTAGCTCGTTTTTTTTCTTAAAATGGCGGAATAATTTCCAGACCATTCACGACATTGCCTTTTTCTTAGCTCAAATGAATACCAAGCTCCTACATTTCAGAGTGTTAGCTGGGGTCAAGAGAGAACTTTCCCTTCGTATAGAACATTGCTCACAGGCAAGGTACATCAGGCGGTGAGATGGAATCCACCCTCCTTTATGAAGCATCAGGCACAGGCTAGCGTGATGTGAAACTTGCGTTACAAAGCTCAACATCACATGAAATCCTCCTGGCTACAAAATAAGTCTCGGCCCCTGTTTCTCGGGAGTTTTGCTAATACGAACAAACTTTTAAGCATATACAGGTCACTCTGGGATCATGGTAACAGACATCTCTACAGCAATCTAAATAGCCAGAACTAGTGTTTCACCTTAGAGGCATAAGAAACTCTCGGCTTTCCATGATTTCAACATGAACACAGGTTGAATTCAATATCTAGGGCTGAGTTTTGCTATGAATTTTTGGGTTCATTCAACCCAAACACCCAGGGGCCGTGAACCTTTGCAAACTGGAACTACCCACATTTCTGTAGCTCAAGCACTTTTCTGTTGGCCATTAATGGATTCAGGATATTGTCGTTGATGGACCAGTAATATTATCCAGTACAGCAAATCCTCTTCTACTGACCGGCACGTCCTACTTCACAGCCCAGAAAACCTTGCCAGCATACAGTGACATGGAATGTTTCTAATTATTTTTTGAATGATAAACAAAATTCAGAAAGAATGTTTGCTCATCTGATCAGCTGGGTTATAAATGATTTTCATTTATGCTCTCCAACCTTCACCAAAACTGCGTGAGTCAAATGTGTTTTAAAGTTTAAACCCATTGTAAATATTCGTTTTAATCACACGGTTAGAAAGTTTTGCAGAGGTGTAGTGCAGTGGTTAGATGGTTTCAGTTCAGAAGCATACTTTGTGTTCTTCCCTCAAATCCCTGTGAAAAGAAGATCAGGGTTTGCCAATACCTTCTTTGGAAACAGAGGTAGAAAACAGAAATAGAAAATAGCTTGCGTGGCATTTTTCTCATCATTGGTAACAGACCTAGACGACGACGTTATACAGAGTATTAGAAACTAGTTATATGCATCACCGCAATGCACAATGTTTTGAAGGGTGTAGAGAGCATACTGTACTGATATAGGGCCTTTTGCAGCTGGCGAGTACACTAGCCACAGGCTTTGTCCTGAGCTTCTCTCTCAAACGGCTTCCTTTATAGTTTAATGACACTGAGTTTTCATAACTCTTGAAACACGGAGCATTCTTGTGCTACTCCGTATAGAGACACAGTCTTTCAGTTTGGGATACAGACGCATCCCCAGTTATGGGAGACAAGTGAAGGACACAGATTTTCCCCATACCCCATTTAGAAATATGGGCCCAGATCCTTGGCTAGGGCCAAAAATGGCATAGTTGGATGCAGGAAGAGTAGGGGGTTGCAAATCGCTTTAGCCTTCTCCCCACTTCTCTACTCTATTCCTCCTAATATGAGCCCCATGAATATTTGCAAGTCTTATTAATTATTATTATTACTCACACTGGAATTTCTTTACATTTTCCATGGTTGGACGTGAGACGGGAGCACTTTTTTCCATTGAAGGTGCTTCCCTGCAGGCTGTAGAGTTTTATTATTATGGCTATTTTGATTTGTAATATGAAGAAACAAAAGACCTCCTCATTCTTCTTTTGCCTGCGGATGACTAGAGTTAGTTGTGTCGCGTGCCAGCAGGAGCACAGTTAATGTGATACTTATTGCATCTCTTTGACATTTAGCACAACCCTCTCCTTCCCCCTGCACAAACACTCTGAGCTGCGGGGGAGACAGTGGCACGTGTTGGTAGCAGGCAGCCAAGACTTTTCCTTAATCAAGGGGAAAAACTTGATATGCACCAATTATTACATTTAGTGTTAGTTCTCTAGTAACTACGACTGTACCCTAGCTACAGACTATTGCATCAGAAGGAGCTGGTTCTCCACTCAGGATGATTTCATGATCCTGAAAACAAAAAACAAAAAATAAAATGATTGTCCAGAGTTGTTCTTTGTCAGTGTGTTATATTGGCAAGACAGACTCTTCTTTGGTAATAATCTTAAGGGAAGTAAGACCATTAGCGTGTGAGTTCACGGGAGAGATTGTGGTGTGGAGGAAAGGTCCTCATAGCTGATCGAGTGGGCTTTTGATGCCTTTCTAAAAATTTGGGGGTGGGGATAGCTCAGTGGTTTGAGCATTGGCCTGCTAAACGAGGGTTGTGAGTTCAGTCCTTGAGGGGGCCATTATAGGGATCTGGGGCAAAAATCTGTCTGGGGATTGGTCCTGCTTTGAGCAGGGGGTTGGGCTAGATGACCTCCTGAGGTCCCTTCCAACCCTGATATTCTATGATTCTCTAACCTAACTTTCCCCTTCCCTTTCCCACAATTGCAAAGCAAGGAGGCTGAATGGGTAAAAACCTTGACTGGTAAAAGCCAGCTTCAAATAACTCCTCAACCCCCTTCCCTCCTCTAGGAGCAAAGGGAAAGAGGGAGGAAACTGTGCTTCAGCATGATGTCTTAGGCACAATGTGCCCCAGAGATAGACCTGGGGTGGTGCAGCTTATGCACCAGCCATCGTTCACAGAGGCCTGTGTCTAAAGGCACCACCTAGCCCTCTGCTACAAGCTCCATAGCTTCATTTTAGAAATGGGTTGACCAATTGTATTTTAATGGTTTTCATTTTCCTCATTACCTAGAGCCGCTGTGTAGGGTCCTATCCAATAGGAATGTTTGTGTCACACCCTCCCAGGACTGGAACTGGTTAGGATTTTCTCAGCTAAATATTTTCCATCAGAAAAAAGCTGATTTGTCAAAATTGAAGCTTTTCATAGCAATGTGTCATGTTCAAGGAAGCCTTTGGCAGGAAGATTTCTCAGTGTAGGCTGGAGTTTCTGGTCAAAACAAGGGAGAGACCCACCCAGAATAGCCAATAGCCCAGTGGTCGGGGCACTCACCAGGGGTGTGGAAGACCCAGGGTAAGTCCCTGTTCTACCAGATACAGAGCAGGGCCTTAAACCTAGGTCTCTCACATCCCATGAGAGTACCCTGACCGCTGGGCTATTATCCTGGGATGGGTGGTGCTGCGTAGGGGGCTCTCTCCCTCTTCCCACCCTCCTCCATCAGCAACCCCAAATTCCATATTTTCAAATGACTTCCTTCCTTCATGCAGCCAACGTACATCCAGGTACACAACTTTCCAGTTAACTGGACCCTTCCCTTTGGAGATTTTTAGACTGAAACTTGCACTGACCAGTACAATGAGCCAGTGTTAGAGAAGGGGGGGGCAAGAAAGGGTCATGAAACGCAGAGGGACTTGAACTGAAACTCATTCAGTCTTTTCCTAGTTTGTATCACTTCGCTCATTTTCAACCTATCTGTACTTTAAACTCAGATTATGAGCATTTATGTGGGGCATAACTTTGATGCTGAGACCAGACAGTGCCTTTGGAATGCACACAATGAACTCCCATTGACTTCAGTGGGAATCCTACCTGAGCATTAAGAGCAGTTTTTGGCTCTAAATAGCTAAATACTGTATCATTAAATCATTGGTTAATGCATGATTTCACATGAATAAATAATTAGACAAGAATTAATACCCCTCATCACTTTTCATCTTCCTTTGAAGCATTGTTATAGAAATGAAATTCAAGTAAGGACGAATGGTTCTTGAACAACTTCTATACAAGTATGAACAGTCTTTTCTTTAACAGATCAGACACCGTATACCCTCCCTGTCTGTTTTTCAGCCTGTTAACATTAATTGTGAGCAAATGAGAATACTATTGGTGTTTGAATTACTCCTATTCCCGTTATAGTATCTGAGATAGGGAGTGAATGTAGGACTTCAGTTTTACTTACACTTTCAAGACTTCAGTGCCAGCAGTAACTGAGGTATTGATATTTCCCCATAACCTTCTGAACTAGGAGCAAATTATATAAAGAAAATCATTCTATTCGTTTTGGCTCGACAAATGGTATGTGAAGACCTGTGCGCTGTTGTCCATGTGTTGTCAGCCACATCTCATGCCGAGGATGGAGTATTGAAGGATAGACAACAGTATCAAGATAATTAAGGATCCGTCTACACAGCTGCTAGGAGGGAGTCTTGCAGCCTGGGTCAACAGACTTGTATTAGAGGGGCTTTTGCTCATGTGCTAAAAGTAGCACTATGCGCATTGTGGCTTGGGTGGGAGCACAAGCTCGGAAGCTTTGGAGGGGTTGGGCTTCAGAATTCAAGCTCCAGCCTGAGTGCAAACGTCGAAGTACTGCCTACATAGCTATTTTCAGAGCCCGAGCCCTGACAGCACAAGTCTGTTGACCTGGCTGTGAGGCTGGCTCCCAGCAGCTGTGCACACGTACCCTAATAAAGACACTGTGGAAGAAGTTCTCTTGGTCCATCTTACGAAGTTTGGAACTGAGTGAAGCCGCCAATTTCCATGTCTCAAACATTCAGATGACGTCAGAGGTAATTAGTTCCAGAATCCTGATGACTGTCACTGAGAGGTAATAGCATTTAGAGGAGTTTTTGCATAGTGCAGGGTGTTGCCCATTGACAGTGTAGCTAGACTGAGCACCAGATATCCTTGTTCACAGTCAGGACAGGTGCAGCAAGAAAAGTAATGGAGAAGGTGGCTCATTTCCTCTGTGGCCTGCAGGGAAGTCACACTACTTCTCAGGTTTACATTTCTTAAGAAGTGATTCATTCATGTAATAGGTGGCTTTAATAACCTTGTTCACACATAGAAATAGCACTTTGCAATGAAATGATAGCTGTCTGCCTGTGAAAAATGCCTCTTTACAAAAGGTTTGAGTTGAGAATGAAAAACGTTTTCCTTTTCCATGAACCTCTAGTAACCTTATTTTTTGGTCAGTTCCAGAGGCAATGAGAACTTTCCCTATAGCAGTAACAAAGGCATTTCTTACGTGCTAAACTGCCACTCTGTTGCAAAAGAATAGTGTTCAGCCTTAGCTGGGGCTTAATCCTACTTCTATTGACGTCAATGAGAGTTTTGGCATGGAATTTCATGGGAGCAAATAAGGCCCATTGTCTAAAAAGGGAGAATTCTGATGCCTACCAATATAGGTTTTTATGCAAAAGATGCTGGTCGGCATCAGAATTCTCCTTTTTTAGACCATGGGCCTTATTTGAATAAATTTGTAACACACACACACACTCTGTCCTATCACACACAAGAGTCTTTGGGGCAAAAAATGTGTACAATGGTTTCAGAAGCGAGCCTTTAGACACAGGACTTTTCTATCAATTTAATATCTCAACAGGTGATGGAAAGGATTCAGCTGCAAACCACACAGTGGGATACAAGAAGATTACCATACAAAACTTAGGTATGTAAAACCACACCACCAGCTTAAGGCATTACTGATCACGTCATTTTTTTGCTCTGTAAAATTACATAAAGCAGCACAACACTCAGTCGGATCATTCAAATTAAATGTTAAAAATGTTCTTCTTTTAAGCCATTGAAGGCACTGAAGTGTAAAACAATATGGCATTTGTCTGAACCGGGTAAGAGGGAATTCTGTGATTTTCCCCCCCCTTATGTTGCTAGTCTTCATACAGAAATACAGCACGCCCCCAGCTTTGTTTCACACTTTGTCTTGCACATGTTCCACTGGTTCTTGACAATTCACAATCATTCATCCCTAGCACTTTAAAAAGTTTCATGCATGAAGTAACATACCTCTAAAATGCTTATCACTCACCTGTCTCTCGGGAGACTTGACATGCTATTGTAATTGCCATCTGGAGCTGAGACAACTATCCCTTGCAAATATGTTAGAAGTTGCTCTTTTGGACGACATGTACAAGTACTTGGGTTTCGTTACGCTGGACAACATGCGGCAACTTCAGAGACGTCTTTAACATTGTGACGAATTAAGTGACCCCTGAGTTCCCCCCATTGACCATGGATATCTCATTATCTGCCATGTTAATTTTATACCAGTCTAGTTTTTTTAATCAAAGTGTTGTGCAATACCAACTCAAACACCTCACAGAAGTTTCAACATATTATGTCAACACTATTACCTTTATCAACCACACCTGTAATCTCATCAAATGACCAGGGAAGCAGGGAGCTGGGGGGAGGTATACAGTAGGGGTGAACAGGGGACCTGGAGTGGAAAGTGGATACCCAGGGGTGTGGGGGAGTCATACAGGTATTTGAAATGAGATGATCTCAAGTTAGCCTCTGAATGCAGAGGTAGTGTTTTATACCTCTATGAGCTTCTTACAAACTCTGCCATTGTTGGCTGAGTGAAGCAAGGTCTAGCATCGAGCTAGATGGCAGATCTCTGTCTGTAACATGACAGCTTTGGAATGCCACATCCCATCAATTCCAAAATTACAGGGAATGTTCTGGACATCAATGTTTGTTTTCATGCAAACTGGACCACCGGAAAAGCCCGACTCACAGGAAAATGACCTGCTGTCTCTCCCCACCTCGAGACAGAATGCCTGGTGGTGCCAGCAAATCTGTCTCCCCCTGCTGCTGCCTACACATCCCAGAGGCAGCAGCTTCACTTGCTGTATGGGGAAATGGTCTGTAGTCTGGATGCTAACAGATATAGGAGAGCCTTAAAGGGAAGGGGAAAGAGTAGGGAACAAGAGGGATGGAGCAGTGGCGGGGGGGAAGCATGTTCCTAGATGGGACCTGGAATGGAGTGGGGAGCAGTAGATGTGGTGATGGGAAGGGAAGCAGCAAGACAGGGAGTGGTGGGGGGTGTGTGCAAAGCAAGGACCTGCAAGGGAATGGGCGTGGGGGGGGACTGCTGGTGATCGATTCATAGATTCCAAGGCCAGAAGAGACCATTGTGATCATCTTGTCTGACCTCCTGTATGACACACGCTAGAGATCTTCCCCAAAGTAATTCTTGGAGCAGATCTTTCAGAAGAACATCCAGTCTTGATCTGAAAGTGGTCCTATAAGTATGGCCTACAGTCTTTGTTTCTACATATATACATTTACATTTAGCTGTTTTAAAATATATTTTGTTTGCTTGTGCCCAGTTTACCCAGTGATCCAGATTGCTCTGTCTCAGTGACCTGTCTCTCCAAAGTCTGATCTCTCCAAAGAGTGTTGTCATTTGTCTTTTTCTGAATTGCACTGTCAGCTCTTTGAGGCAGGTACCACATCCCCTTATAGTGTTAGGGAAGCTGACAATGCCTAACAATGAATAATAAAGACATTAAAATATAAGACAATCTCAGTAGAAACTAGATCCCTAGGTGGTGTTATGGAGTTTTGGGAGGTATTTTACTGAGATTTAGCTGCCTATTCTTAATGCAAAATGAATAAACAATGCTGATGCAGAAATATACACAGTGAAAGATGTCAGATAATTTTGGAGAGTAAGTTGAAATACATGTGCCAATATTGTGTAAACCATGTCCCATTCTATGAGATTTCTTGATAGATTTGCAGTTTGGAGACTGGGAGGAAAGTGCCTTTTATGCTCCGTTAACCATTCCGTTTCTCTTTACAAATATCAGTTCTTTATTCTGTTTCTTTGATGACTGTGACACTCTGCCACTGTGTGTGTATATATAATTTTCTGAAAGTTACTCTGCTGTTCGCCTTATCTCATGGACATGCATCTGAACAGAAGAAAGAATGAAGGAAACAATTTAACAGTGAGTAGCAGCTTTTAGTGGATTTGAAAGGAAGATCACATTCACTTGGTGAAATAGGGGATTTCAGGGAAAGCTTTGAGTATTGGAAGTACCTGGGGATAACTTACTATAACTACAGTAGCCGCCACCAGTGTAGCTGCTTCATAAAACATGAAGGGAAAAAGAAGAAAATCTGAAACAGAGCATTCCCATAAGCTATCTTACAATGCAAAGAGCGCTTAAAATGTATTTTACGGTTACCAACTGTAACTTACTTGTGCAACATGATCTCTTTAAATCATCCACTGCTGGAAATGCATGCCTACGGTACATTGCTCTTTTATCACGGTGCAGAGCTTTATCTCAAAATGCAGACAACACAAAGCACTCTGATAGGAGTAAAGAATGTGTTTACTTTTAATGGAGTTCTACCACTGGAACCAAAAATAAAATGTCCCGTCTGTCTGTCTATACACACACACACACACACTCCTGCATTATCTACATGATTTACCCTAGGAAGGGAATGCTGTCTAATAGGAAGCTATACGCTTCCTTTCAACTTTGCTATGGACTCAGTGACAGACTCACATGCTTATTCACACACCATATATAAAGGTGTTTTAAAATCTGTCGTTTTCTGAAATCTGGTCTCTCTTTCCATAAAGAGAAAGCTATAGAGAGACTTATAGCACAGCTATGTCCTGTACATCCAGCAGTGGATGTAGCAGAAAACCTTCAAGAAAAACTTACTTGCAGATGAGGGCCTGAAATTTGTTGCCTTTGATCCTGAGGCAGGTGTTCAATTTTGAATAATTTGTGAAGTCGAACTTTGCCATAAGGGGTCAGTAACTGGCTATTCTGCACTGTAGAGAGGCCAAGAAGTAGCTCTTGCAATCCAGAAGGTCCAGACATTTTAGGTTTTTTTATCCAATGGAGAGGAATGCATCTAATGTTGTCTGTTTCATTCCTTAACTGTTTCATCCACCAGAGAGAGTTAAGTGTAGAGTGAGAGGGAAAAAAATTCCAAACCTCTGGGTGGGATAAAATACCACTTGCTTGTAGGAGGTATAGTGGCTGTGGTTTTCCATACTATTCAGGCTGGGGACAGTAAAGCATCATTGATGGGCGCTGCAATCTTGCCCTGAGGACATGTATGAAGCATGTACAAGACCCATCCAGTGTGAGTTCAACACTTCTCAAGAAATTCTCCCACCTCTGGAAGAGAATGCCTGGAACCGATATTAGTTTCAAAGCCTTGTGCTTGGTGGCCATAGCAAGCAATATACACAGACTTAGACTGCACATGTTCACTGCATTCTGCAGGGAGTCCAAATGTCAGTCTATATGACCACCATCATGCTGGGGCCACTAAGGAAGTGGTGGAAGTTTTAGTACTTGGGTCTTCTAAAGCCAGAATGAATAAAAATACTGGGAAAAAAAACTACTGTTGGGGCATAATGCTCATTGGCAGGAGGTGGACTGGATAATCTGATGTCCAGCTCAGTAGAGCTTTTCCATCTATAACTTCTGCAACTCATCTTCTAGGAGGGAAAAGATTTATTAAGTAACTTATTTTAAAACATTATTAAAACGGGGGAAATAGTTCAGATTAATGATAATTGGAATTAATTTTAAAACACTACATTCTCCTAGCAACGGTAAGGAACTGTTTCTTTTTTCAGGTTAGATGAATATTACTGTTCTTTTCCCCATTAGCGTCTATTTCATTAATTCTGTTACTCCTCTCTCCCTGTTTCCTGACTTTTTAACCTTTCCCCCATTGTTTTCCTTCTCCATGTCACCTCCCTCCTCTCCCCTACATACACACTTGGGTTCAGACCCTGAGCTAGGTCATATCAGGGTAGCTCCACTGATTTCAACAGAGCTACACTGATTTACACCAGCCAAGGAAATGGTCCATGGAGAGCTCTGATGAGTCACACAGCTCAGCAGCAGCCCTTGAAAAGAGAACCAGAAATGTCGGGCTGGAAAGGACCTCAAGAGGTCATCTCGCCCAGCCCCCTGTGCTGAGGCAGGACCAAGTGTACCTAAGACCATCCCTGACAGCAGTGGTGCCAATTCAGATATTTTTTGCAGGGAAGAGTGGGGCCAATCCCTCAATTTTCCCCCCTAAAGTCTACCTATATCTCCCTTCCTGCAAACTAAGCTGCTTACGCCTTGTCCTACCCTTGGTGGACAAGGAGAACAATTGATTTTTCAACCCACACTACTGAAAAGGGTTGTTTGATTACCCCAACTCCTGCCCTCTGACTGCTCTGTAGCCATTACTGGTTTTGTATGCGATGCAGTGAAGCAATCAATGTCCCAGTGCATCGTATGACTGGCCCTAGAAAGCAGACCCTGGGCCTGCGGGATTGTGGGGGGGGGGGTTGGGGGTGGCATTTCATGCTTGGATTCTGCTTCATGTAAGAAAGAAAACTTCCGGCATGTGTGTGCTAGGTTAGGAGCGTTGTTACTTCCCTACCCCTTACCCAACTAGCGTAAGGAAGGTGTTTGCTACACCTCTCTGCACCTGTGTGCTGCAGGGGGAGTTAGCCCCCTCCAAGGGAGGGGGTGGCATAAGCACCTGCCTTGCTTTGGGATTCTGTAGGGCAGGGCTTCCAAGGAACCCCTCAAGCAAAGACTGCTCAAGCTGCTGGCTGATTCAATGCATTCCTGGTAACATCCTCGGCTCAATCAGCAGCTAGTGCATGTCTCAGGACAGTGGGATCACTTTGCACCAGTGCACCTTTCCTGCAGACTTTCTGCTGCAGGGCTCAACAGCAGAGGAAGTGGGTGGACACCCTGGGTAGAATTTAGCTCATAATCACACATACTTTACTATTATTAAGTCTATTTGTTAGCAAAATCCTTCCAAGCCCAAGCCGACATAAGGAGGCCCAGCACAGAGGCATCTGGACATCTCTATTCTCTTTAAAAAATAATTACTGCGCTATATCCTTGTATTCAGTAACCTATCTCCCCTTGAGTCAGCGCTGAGTCAGACGTTGCCATCATTTCCCAGAAGAACATCTATGAACTTTAGACTTCTCACGAAGCAAAGTATTTTGGAGGAAGGGGAGCAGAAATTGAGCAGCAGACATCTGCCTCTTTAGACGGTTCCTCCTCGTAACCTACCTTTGCCTGACGCGCTGACTGAGCACGCACAGCCCCATGCTGTCAGCATCTCCGTTTCTTTCATAGGGACAACTTCGCATTTCAGTGCTTCCGCCCCTCCCAGAATGCTGCTCAGTGGCTACGGTCACAGAGAGGAATCCTGCTTACCATTCAGGTGCAGTAACTGAGTCATGTTGAGAAAACCTCAGGGTGCCTGTAATATTTAAATTCAGAAAAACCGTCAATGTCAGGCCATCATACTGTTTACAACAGAAATGTTCCACCTCAAAAGGCAAATGAATTGGTTTATCTCCTTTGTCAGGGGCTGACTGCATATAGTCTAACACAGAGTGTGGGGCTGGACTTGGAGAATAAGAAAAACGCATTTTTGTTTGTGACCCTTTTTGTTCCTTGACTTGAATCAGGCTGTAAATTAGCTACAAAAAGTAACTAGCACTCCATATACATGCCTGTTCACTTTTACACATTTAACCTTTCCTGCTAGGATCTTTAGTTTAATGGTATTGCTTTGACATCAGACAGCTGTGACTTGCTGTTGATTGTGCTATCTAAGCTGTGATAATCAAACCGCAAGGTAACCTTGAACAACAAAAGTCAACCTTGAACATCAAGATACAAATGGGGAGGGGGAGAAAATCTCTAGCTGTTACAGTTGTGAAGAAAGCCTTGAATATGAATCGAATTATTTTGGGTAAGTCCCTTAATGTTTCTGTGCCTAAGTTCCCCATCTATTAAATAGAGATCCTCCCTACCTCACAGGGATGTGTAGTAGAGGATACATTCATCAGTGTTTCTGAGGTCCTCAGATACAGTGATGGGAAATACATTGGATATAAATAATAACTATCAGGAAAAGAATATGATCGTTAGAGCTTTGCGGAGGATATCTATTCGGTTTGACAATTTTGAAGTTTGGCTTCCATTCCAATCAGAACAAAATGCAAAAGTTTCAAAATTCTGCGAAAAGAAAAATTCAAAAACATATTTGTCTCCGATTAATCAAAACACGTTGCTCTGACAAAATTGAAACATATCTATATAAAATCTCAAAATATAATGTAATAAATATAATTTTTTAAAAAATCAAATGAAAAGCCATTTCAAAACAAAATATCAAAATGGTTTGTGCCCAAAGTGTCTAAATCGTCACAACTTTTTTTTCTTTTTTTCTCCAAAATGGAATTTCAGGGAAATCAACGCAGTTTCGCAAAGTGCTTTTGATGGAACTTCATTTTCTGGCAGAGAGTGGTTCAACTGAAGCTTTTCCAGCCCGCTCTAATGATAATGTTTAATCCATTCTCTTTATCTCTACTTGAAAGCTCTATGACATTTTTTACACACACATCCAACTGTGTGGTTGTCTCTCATTTAAAGTTTTTAGATGACTGCACCAAGGAAGCTAAACTTTTCATATCTTCTAACTCATTAACGGCAAGAGATTGATCTTTTGTCTTGGCTCAGTAGGGATCCTTTTATATCTGAATTGTATCAGCTGGATTTTGCACGAGCCTGGCATCACTTACCCAGTCCAATTACTACAGTCCAATTACCACATTATGCCCCTCTTCTCTCTGTCATGAACTTAATGTCTTCTTTGGGCAAGATGAAAGGCTCTCTATAAAACTGAACACAAATAAGTTCACATATTCATAAATTAATGTAAGACCATCTTCACGTCTACCTGCCTAGATCCTCGTGTCTGATTATTCCATTAGTCCCTCTACACTGCGGTTTCAGAAAAGGAGAAAGTAAAACATAATTAGAATGAGTAAATGAATGAAAAGTGAGCCACATCACCACACTTTAATTTTGCTTTGGGTTTAATCTGGGCGTCATGAATAATGAACATGTAATATTAAAATGAAAAGACTATTCCCATAATGTTTTGGATTAAAGTTAACAGCATTGAGGCCATTAGAATACAGTAGCAAAATGCCAGTAACAGATTGCTAAGCATCACGGAGTATATGCAGTCTGCTTACCTCAGAGGAATAAAGCCATTATCACAAGAGGTAACAACATTCGCACCAGAAGGAGAGTTGTACCATTGAAGTGGCCGGTTGAGGAATTAGATGACTCATAGGAATGACACTGGGATATGGGGCCTTTCACCTCTAGCTTTAAATGCTGAACAGGTCACCTTTGGCAGCAACTCATCATCTGATGCCTGTTTGGGGGCTTATTTAAAGGAATTTGGTGGTCTGTTTCCTAGTAAATAATGGTGTATCCACTCTATTCTGCATGTATGGTGTGAATACTCTAACAAAAACCTTGGCAGTTGTGTCTACATTTTACCATCCTCCTGCTCTGCTCCAGTGCTCCCTTCTTCTGAACAGATATTCCAGTACTTCTGGTAGAGTATGGAAATACACATGAATGCTTCTCTGAATGCTTCAAAGAGCAGGACCCTTGTATATATCAGTATGTGGCCAGCTCACAAGAATAGGACAAATCAGGCAATGGCATAATGGCAAGGGAAAAAAACGTTCCTCATTCTTGCTTTATTGTCCATAGGTCAGTCATTGGAAAGGAGTTTATAAAATGCCACAGGCCTCCTTCGAGGGGGCTGATAAAAACAGAGGTTGAGACAACTTTTTCAAAAGGTGCTTTAAGACACAGGTTTCATTTTGGACCTGTAAACCTTGGATGTGCCTGATTAGCATTGCTTTATCACAATATACAGGAACATGATTACGGCTTCTGTATGACTCGGCAATATATCTCACAAAATAGCAGTGGTCTTTCAAATATACACCCATTAATCAGGGACAAAATTTTGCCACAGTAAAGCTTGTTCAACTGGGGCTTGGTCCAAAGCCGAGAGGAGTTGATGGGAAGACTCGTGTTGAGTTCTACAGGTTTGGATCAGGTAGGGTTACCATATTTCAGCAAGCAAAAAAGAGGACGGGAGGAGCCCCGCCCTAGCCCCGCCCCCATCCTGCCCTAGCCCCGCCCCTGCCCCTCCCACTTCCCACCCCCCTCAGAACCTCCAACCCTCCCCCCCGCTCCTTGTCCCCTAACTGCCCCCCAGGACTCCACCCCCTACCTAAGCCTCCCTGCCTCTTGTCCCCTGACTGCCCCCTCCTGAGACCCTCCCCCATCCTAACTGGCCCCCTAGGACCCTACCCCCTACCTGTACCCTGACTGCTCCAACCCTTATCCACACCCCCACCCCCAGACAGACCCCTGTAGTCACGCCGCCAGCGCTGCGAGCTGTATGTACTCCACCTCTCCGAGGGGAGTAGCTTGCAGCGCTGCAGGTTCTGATTACACTGGCGCTTTACAGCGCTGCACTCGCTGCGCTCGGGGGGGGGCGTTTTCACACCCCTGAGCGCAGCAAGTTGCAGCGCTGTACAGCGCCAGTGTAGCCAAGGCCTAAATCCTTGAAGCTCCTTTGAAAATCCCAATCTATGATAATCACTTTGTTTTAGCTAATGGTAAAACATGAAGAAACCTTTTTGACCATACACCCACTGCATCTACCCTAAGTATGCCGCACAGTCAGAGTAAGAAAGCACTTCTCACTCAAGCAAAGAGAAAATCATGACAGCCTGGAAGAAATGGGTCAGTTTCCTACTGTTTGTATTTGCATCCAATCTGCAAACAGCAGGGGACAATTGGCCAGCAGTGAACATTCAGTTCACACAACTTAACATCTTTGTATTACACACATCTCCACATAAGCTAATGAGGCCAAATCCATTCCTCATTCAAACCATTGACCTCAGGGGATTTACACTAGGGATGAATTTGGCCCATTATCCCTTCCTCAGCTCTTTTCCCATTTACTCCCGTACCTAACTGTATCTCGCTATATTTATTGCAGGAATTTCCATCTCATTGTGTCCCAGCATATCTTCCACTTTCACCAGGATGTGGGCAGTTAGTAGGGTGACCAGATGTCCCGATTTTATGGGGACAGTCCCAATATTTGGGGCTTTGTCTCATATAGGCTCTGTCATAACTATAAAAGGAAGGGTAACAGCTCTCTGTGTACAGTACTAAAATCCCTCCTGGTCAGAGACTCCAAAATCCTTTTACCTGTAAAGGGTTAAGAAGCTCGGGTAACCTGGCTGACACCTGACCCAGAGGACCAATGAGGGGACAAGATACTTTCAAATCTTGGGGGGGGAAAGGCTTTTGTGTGTGTCCTTTGTTTAAGGGGTTGTTCGCTCTTGGGACTGAGAGGGACCAGACATCAATCCAGGTTCTCCCCATCTTTCTAAACAAGTCTCTCTTATTTCAAAATTGTAAGTAAAAGCCAGGCAAGGCGTCTTAGATTTACTTTGTTTTCTCAACTTGTAAATGTACCTTTTACCAGAGTGCTTATCTTGTTTGCTATACTTTGAACCTAAGACAGAGGGGATTCCTCTGAGCTCTTTAAGTTTGATTACCCTGTAAAGTTATTTTCCATACTGATTTTGCAGAGATGATTTTTACCTTTTGCTTTAATTAAAAGCCTTCTTTTTAAGAACCTGATTGATTTCTCCTTGTTTTAAGATCCAAAGGGGGTTTGGATCTGTATTCACCAGGAGTTGGTGAAAGGAAGGAGGGGGGAAGGGTCAATTTCTCCTTGTTTAAGATCCAAGCAGTTTGGATCTGTATTCACCAGGGAATTGGTGAAAGGTTTCTCAAGGCTTCCCAGGGAGGGAATTCTTAAGATGGTGGCAGCGGACCAGAGCTAAGCTGGTAGATAAGCTTAGCAGTTTTCATGCAGGCCCCTACATTTGTACCCTAAAGTTCAAAGTAGGGATACAGCCTTGACATGGTGGCACAGCGGTGGGATCGTTTTAAACCCAAAAGCCAGTAAGAGATTTTTTTTTCCTTCTAGCTGCTTGGAGAGCAGAGCTGAAGGTAGATGCATATCTTATCTCTCCTTGCCTGAAGGCAGAGGTGTTAAGTTTTTTTAACAAGGTCCTTTGTTAAGAGAAGGGTTCAATTAATGAGCAAACAACTGGTAAAGATAATTTACAAGCTGAATTGTGTTTTTTTTCTTTTTTACATCCTCGGAAGTAGCTAGTTAGAAACTCTCTGTTAACTCAGCAGCACTCAGCAGGAGCCTGAGCTAAATACATCCCAGTTTCAGTCAACTGCAGAGGGTGAGACCCAGCACAAGAAAACCAGGAAAATGACTACCAGTGAAGCAGCTAGCAAACTAGAACTGGCCAGACTAGAAGCAGAAGAAAATGAGAAAAAACATCAGAGACTACTTCAAATTAAAAAACTCGAGGAAAAAGCCAAACAGGAGGCCCATGAAAGAGAAGAAAAAGCCAAACAGGAGGCCCATGAAAGAGAGGAGAAAGCCAAAGAGGAGGCCCACAAGAGAGAGATGGAGCTGGAAAAAGCCAAAGAGGAGGCGAGAGAAAAAGAAAGGAAGCATGAACTGGAAGCAGCAAGTGCTAAGCAGGATGCATCAGACCATCCTAACAATTCCTCTCCAAGTACCACTTCCCATCCCAGGAAATTCCCCACCTACAAGGCAGGCGATGATACTGAGGCCTTCTTAGAAAATTTTGAAAGGGCCTGCCTTGGATACGACATCCCTCCAACCCAGTACATGGTAGAGCTGAGGCCGCAGCTCAGTGGACCCTTAGCAGAAGTGGCGGCTGAAATGCCTAAGGAACACATGAACAGTTATGAACTTTTTAAAAACAAGGCCAGACTCAGAATGGGGCTAACACCCGAGCATGCCCGTCGGCGGTTCCGAGCCCTAAGGTGGAAACCAGATGTGTCATTTACCCGGCATGCCTATCACATTGACAAAAATTGTGATGCCTGGGTATCAGGAGCAAATGTTAAATCTTTGGAAGATCTGCTTTCCCTAGTAAAAATGGAGCAGTTTTTAGAGGGTGTTCCTGAGGAAATAGAAAGGTACATCCTAGATGGGAAGCCCAAAACTGTAACCAAGGCGGGGGAGATTGGAGCCAAATGGGTGGAGGTGACAGAAAAGAAAAAAGCTAGTAGCAGTTGGAGCGAATATCAGAAGGGGCAAGCCGAAACAAAACCTTATCACCGGGGACAACCCAAGACCCCACCCACATCCCAAGGGAAACCCCAGACGCCTTCTCACCCCACCACACCAGTCTCCAGCAACCAACATCGCCCCGGTGATACCTTAGCAGGGCGATGTTTTAAATGTAATGAACTGGGGCACATAAAGGCTCACTGCCCCAAGAACCCCAACCGATTACAGTTCATTACACCCCAATCACACCAAAGAACCCCAGACCCAGATGCCTCTCTCATACCCTCGGAGCGAAGGGAAACCTTGAGAGTGGGCGGAAAGAAGGTTATCGCTTGGAGGGACACTGGGGCACAAGTGTCAACTATCCACCAATCCCTAGTGGACCCCAAACTCATCAACCCTGAGGCTACAGTGACAATTCAACCCTTCGTGTCACAGTCTGTAACCTTGCCTACAGCCCAGTTGCATGTCCAGTACAAGGGCTGGTCAGGAATGTGGACTTTTGCAGACTATGACAATTATCCCATTCCCATGCTGCTGGGGGAAGACTTGGCCAACCATGTGAAGCTAGCCAAGAGGGTGGGAATAGTCACCCGCAGCCAGGCTAAGCAAGCTTTCACCCCCATCCCTGTTCCTGAGCCGTTCACCAGGGCCCCGTCTGTGTTACCGGAGACCCAAAACCAGGTGGTGGAACCGGATCCCCTGCCAACGACTGCAACAGCCGTAGTGGATCCAATCCCAGAGACCCAGCCAAAGCCAGTCCCAGAACCGGAACTGGCAACGCAACCAGCACCAGAACCATTGCCAGCACTGAGTCCAGCGCTTGCAACCCCGTCTACAACTCCAATGCCAGAGGGCACCAGCGAGCCTAAACTGGCGGAAGCAGCAGATAACCCTACCCAAGAGGCTCAGCCAGAGCCTGAAATACCACATAGTGCACCAGCGGACAGCGGTTCACAGTCAATGGAAAAAGCCCCAGCACCTGCATCGCTTCCAGAGGGACCAAGCCCCAGTCCACAGTCCAAGGAGGAACTGATGTCTCCAGCATCAAGGGAACAGTTCCAGGCCGAGCAGGAAGCAGATGACAGCCTTCAAAAAGCTTGGGCAGCGGCACGGAGCACCCCACCGCCTCTCAGCTCTTCTAACCGATCCCGGTTTGTTGTAGAAAAAGGACTTTTATACAAGGAGACTCTTTCTGGTGGGCACCAGGAAGACTGGCATCCTCAAAGACAGCTGGTAGTTCCCACTAAGTATCGGGTAAAACTCTTGAGCTTAGCCCATGATCATCCCAGTGGCCATTCTGGGGTGAACAGAACCAAAGACCGGTTGGGGAAGTCCTTCCACTGGGAGGGAATGGGCAAGGACGTTGCTAATTATGTCCGGTCTTGTGAGGTGTGCCAACGAGTGGGAAAGCCCCAAGACCAGGTTAAAGCCCCTCTCCAGCCACTACCCATAATTGAGGTCCCATTTCAGCGAGTAGCTGTGGATATTCTGGGTCCTTTCCCAAAGAAGACACCCAGAGGAAAGCAGTACGTACTGACTTTCATGGATTTTGCTACCCAATGGCCGGAAGCTGTACCCTTAAGCAACACCAAGACTAAAAGTGTGTGCCAGGCATTAGCAGACATTTTTGCCAGGGTAGGGTGGCCCTCCGACATACTTACAGATTCGGGAACTAATTTCCTGGCAGGGAACATGAAAAACCTGTGGAAAGCTCATGGGGTGAATCACTTGGTTGCCACCCCTCATCACCATCAAACCAATGGTCTGGTGGAGAGGTTTAATGGAACTTTGGGGGCCATGATACGTAAATTCGTAAATGAACACTCCAATGATTGGGACCTAGTGTTGCAGCAGTTGCTTTTTGCCTACAGGGCTGTACCACATCCCAGTTTAGGGTTTTCACCATTTGAACTTGTGTATGGCCGCGAGGTTAAGGGGCCATTACAGTTGGTGAAGCAGCAATGGGAGGGGTTTACGCCTTCTCCAGGAACTAACATTCTAGACTTTGTAAGCAACCTACAAAACACCCTCCGACACTCTTTAGCCCTTGCTAAAGAAAACCTAAAGGATGCTCAGGAAGAGCAAAAGGCCTGGTATGATAAACATTCCAGAGAACGGTCCTTCAAAGTAGGAGACCAAGTCATGGTCTTAAAGGTGCTCCAGGCCCATAAAATGGAAGCGTCGTGGGAAGGACCATTCACGGTCCAGGAGCGCCTAGGAGCTGTTAACTATCTCATAGCCTCCCCCACCTCCAACATAAAGCCTAAGGTATACCATGTTAATTCTCTTAAGCCCTTTTATTCTAGAGAATTAAACGTTTGCCAGTTTACAGCCCAGGAAACTGATGACGCGGAGTGGCCTGCAGGTGTCTACTATGAAGGAAAAAGGAATGGTGGCATGGAAGAGGTGAACCTCTCCACGACCCTGGGACGTCTGCAGCGACAGCAGATAAAGGAGCTGTGCACAAGCTTTGCACCGATTTTCTCAGCCACTCCAGGGCGGACCGAACGGGCATACCACTCCATTGACACAGGTAATGCTCACCCAATTAGAACCCCACCCTACCGGGAGTCACCTCATGCCCAAGCGGCTATACAAAGGGAGATCCAGGACATGCTACAGATGGGTATAATCCGCCCCTCTACCAGTGCATGGGCATCTCCAGTGGTTCTAGTTCCCAAACCAGATGGGGAAATACGCTTTTGCGTGGACTACCGTAAGCTAAATGCTGTAACTCGTCCTGACAACTATCCAATGCCACGCACAGATGAGCTATTGGAAAAATTGGGACATGCCCAATTCATCTCTACTTTAGACTTAACCAAAGGGTACTGGCAAGTACCACTAGATGAACCCGCTAAGGAAAGGTCAGCCTTCGTCACCCAGGCAGGGGTGTATGAATTCAATGTACTCCCTTTCGGGTTGCGAAATGCACCCGCCACCTTCCAAAGACTTGTAGATGGTCTCCTAGCAGGATTGGGAGAATCTGCAGTTGCCTACCTCGATGATGTGGCCATTTTTTCTGATTCATGGACAGAACACCTGGAGCACCTGAAAAAAATCTTCGAGCGCATCCGGCAGGCAGGACTAACTGTTAAGGCTAAAAAGTGTCAAATAGGCCAAAACAGAGTGACGTACCTGGGGCACCAGGTGGGTCAAGGAACTATAAATCCCCTACAGGCCAAAGTGGATGCTATCCAAAAGTGGCCGGTTCCAAAGTCAAAGAAACAGGTCCAATCCTTCTTAGGCTTGGCCGGATATTATAGGCGATTTGTACCACACTACAGCCAAATCGCCGCCCCGCTGACAGACCTAACCAGAAAGAAACAGCCAAATACAGTTCAGTGGACTGATAAGTGTCAAAAGGCCTTTAACCAGCTTAAGGCAACACTCATGTCTGACCCTGTGCTAAGGGCCCCAGACTTTGACAAACCGTTCCTAGTAACCACAGATGCTTCCGAGCGAGGCGTGGGAGCAGTTTTAATGCAGGAAGGACCAGAGCAAGAATTCCATCCTGTGGTGTTTCTCAGCAAGAAACTGTCTGAGAGGGAAAGCCACTGGTCAATCAGCGAAAAGGAATGCTACGCCAGTGTGTACGCGCTAGAAAAGCTACGCCCATATGTTTGGGGACGGCGTTTCCAACTACAAACAGACCATGCTGCGCTACAGTGGCTTCATACCGCCAAGGGAAATAACAAAAAACTTCTTCGGTGGAGTTTAGCTCTCCAAGATTTTGATTTTGAAATACAACACATTTCGGGAGCTTCTAACAAAGTGGCTGATGCACTCTCCCGGGAAAGTTTCCCAGAGTTAACTGGTTAACAATTGTTTTTGGAATGAAACATATTGTTAGTTTTTATATAATCAGTAGTATGTCTAAAGGTACGTGTGTCTTATTAACTCTGTTTTCTCCTAGAGCTCCAGGAAAGAAATCACAGCCAGTGTGGAACCAAACGTCCAACACTATCTGTGATTTGGGGGGCGTGTCATAACTATAAAAGGAAGGGTAACAGCTCTCTGTGTACAGTACTAAAATCCCTCCTGGTCAGAGACTCCAAAATCCTTTTACCTGTAAAGGGTTAAGAAGCTCGGGTAACCTGGCTGACACCTGACCCAGAGGACCAATGAGGGGACAAGATACTTTCAAATCTTGGGGGGGGAAAGGCTTTTGTGTGTGTCCTTTGTTTAAGGGGTTGTTCGCTCTTGGGACTGAGAGGGACCAGACATCAATCCAGGTTCTCCCCATCTTTCTAAACAAGTCTCTCTTATTTCAAAATTGTAAGTAAAAGCCAGGCAAGGTGCCTTAGATTTACTTTGTTTTCTCAACTTGTAAATGTACCTTTTACCAGAGTGCTTATCTTGTTTGCTATACTTTGAACCTAAGACAGAGGGGATTCCTCTGAGCTCTTTAAGTTTGATTACCCTGTAAAGTTATTTTCCATACTGATTTTGCAGAGATGATTTTTACCTTTTGCTTTAATTAAAAGCCTTCTTTTTAAGAACCTGATTGATTTCTCCTTGTTTTAAGATCCAAAGGGGGTTTGGATCTGTATTCACCAGGAGTTGGTGAAAGGAAGGAGGGGGGAAGGGTCAATTTCTCCTTGTTTAAGATCCAAGCAGTTTGGATCTGTATTCACCAGGGAATTGGTGAAAGGTTTCTCAAGGCTTCCCAGGGAGGGAATTCTTAAGATGGTGGCAGCGGACCAGAGCTAAGCTGGTAGATAAGCTTAGCAGTTTTCATGCAGGCCCCTACATTTGTACCCTAAAGTTCAAAGTAGGGATACAGCCTTGACAGGCTCCTATTACCCCCACCCCCTGTCCCAATTTTTCACACTTGCTATCTGGTCACCCTAGCAGCTAGTCAGGTTCCACTGAAGATGTGAAGAGGTGCATACTTGTTAGCTGCACGCCTGACACAAGTATCCCTGTGTTTAGCCCCTACCTCAATAAACATTTTGTTTTATACTTGTAGGCTTAATATGCTGCTAAAAGTCCATTCATGAGATGGGGAAAATAAAAGCCTGCATAGATAAGAGGTTACATATCAGAAAAAATATTCAGATTTCACATTCTACAGTAGGGAATGGAAGCAGGTGCCAATCACATTGCATTCGCTACACAATCCCGGCACATTCTGACTGCCACGTCTATTTTTATCTATACCTTTCTGATACCACAATAGCTATTGAGCCATCCTGTTTGTATTTTATTGTCACATTAATAAAAAATAAGCCTTTACATGTGTTTCAGTAACAGTAGGTGTTACGGCTACGTGCCAGCCCAGAGTCGTGATCCAATCACTGTAATAGTCAAGCATGTGATCATGAGTAAACTGTAGATTTCATGGTGTCCCAATTCTCTGCACTGTCACCAATGCATACATTTGGGGGGCAATCCCCCTGAAGTCAGTGATCCGTTCAACTGGGAGACCTTGTTGAATAAAGTTCCAGTATGTTTAGAGACCATTGTATTAATTAAATGAATGTTAATGTATTATTGTGGGCCAGGATTGTATATAACCTCTCGAGGGGGAGATGTGGCAGATGTGAGCCCTGGGCGTTCACGAGACTATATTGAACAATGCACCAGACAAGAATGGACTCTTGGAACAATACATGTTAAGTGGCTTTCCTGGGGAATATCTAGGGGGAGATGAATGCAAATTCCCCAACTCTGGTTATGCAAAAACCCAACCTTTTGAAGCTACAGCCTGAGGAGTGAGCTATTGTCTGCTGATCACCTGTTACATGAGGCCAAGATCAAAGCCACAAGCTGAATAAAGGAAAGATTGAATTATTCATGGTGTTTCTGGTTTGGAATCTGAGACATTTATGAACTTGTCACCATGGGGAAAGCCCAGCTGTGGGTTTTGAAGGACTGACACCTACCGGTGCTAGAGGTTGGAGTTGGGGTGATGTCTGGTGTTTAGGTTCTTCTGTTGTCCTTAATATGTTTTGTCTGTCATGCTTTCAC
The DNA here is from genome assembly GCF_028017835.1 of Emys orbicularis. Lineage (NCBI taxonomy): Eukaryota > Metazoa > Chordata > Testudines > Emydidae > Emys > Emys orbicularis. Next base: position 4,382,305 of record NC_088686.1, on the reverse strand, counting down.
CTTAAGAATAAATGTGCTGTCATATAAAGAGCTGTGTGATAATTTGTAACTCTGGACAATTACACGGTTAACTCTGACCTTTAAGGCAGTCTGGCTTGCTGGGAACTGTGCAGTCTAGAAAAATTCCAGCCTACAAAATTAATTCTCTGCCTCAGAGGGGTGATGACTTAGGAGTTGAGAACCGACAGCAGGTGCCCCAGCAGGACCACAGAGGAGGAATACAGGTGCAGTTGCCCTGAACTGTGACAGATTCATAGATCTCAAGGCCAAAAGGAACCACTGTGATCATCTAGTCTGCTCTCCTATCTAATACAGCTTTAGGACTTCCTTGAATTATTTCCTGCTTGACCTAGAGCATGTGTCTTTTAAAAAACAGACAGTCTTGATTTAAAAATTGCCATTGATGGAGAACCCACCACCATCCTTTCTAAGTTGTTCCAATGGTTCATTGCCCTCCCTGTTACAACTTTGTGCCTTATTTCGACACTAGATTTCTCCAGCTTCAACTTTCAGCCATTGCATCGTGCTGTACCTTTGTCTGCTAAATTGAAAAGACCATCATCAAATATTTGTTCCCCATACAGGTACTTAGGGCAGGTCTACATTTAAAACACTGCATCAGCACAACTGCACTGATGCAACTGCGCCGCTGTAGTGCTTAAGTGAAGATGCTCCTACACTACCAGGAGAGAACTGTCCCGTCAGTGTCGTTAATTCACCTCCCCAAGAGGTGGTAGCTTTGTCAATGGGAGAAGCTCTCCCATCAACATTGTGCTGTCTACCCAGTGGGTTAAGGTCGGTGTAACTATGTCACTCAGGGATGTGGATTTTTCACACCCTGAGTGACGTACTTATGCCGACATAGGTCTGTAGCGTAGACCAGACCTTACTCTGTGATTAAATCATCCCTTACCCATCTTTGTTAATCTACTAGATAGAGCTCCTGGAGTCTACCACTAGATGGTTTGTTTTCCAATCCTTTGATCTTTCTTGTGTGTCTTCTCTGAACCCTCGCCAATTTTTCAACATCCTTCTTGAGTTGCGGACACCAGAACCAGACACAATATTCCAGCAGCAATCACACCAGCGCCAAATACAGAGGTAAAATAACCTTTCTTCTACACAAGCTTCTGCATCCAAGTATCACATTAACTCTTTTGGCCACAGAGTCACGCAGGGAGCTCCTCCTCAGCTGAGTATCTACCATGACCCCAGATTCTTTTTCAGAATAACTGTTTCTTGGGATAGAGTCCCCCATTCTATACGTTTGGGTACATTCTTTGTTCCTACATGTATGACCTTACATTTGGGTGGATTGAAATGGGGAGATTGGTCCCAGGCTAGAAGGGAGTCCAGGCTAGAAGGGAGTCCAGTCTGTGTATTGAAGAACTGTGAGCTGTTTGTACCATCTGTTAACACGAGAGACTGCTTGATTCCAATCTTGCTTCGTCTGTTTAAGTTAGAATTTAGACTGTGAATTTATTTTTATTTCTTAGGTAACCAATTTTGATCTCTATGCCTGCTACTTATAATCACTTCAAATCTCTCTTTCTGTAGTTAATAAATCTGTTCTATATTTTATCTAAGACAGCGTGTGTTTGGTTGACGTGCTTGGGGGGGATCTCAGCTCAGGTTAGCAAGAGCTGTTGCACACCCACTACCCTTTTGTCAGAATGGTGAACTAAGTACTGAGCTTACACTGGACAGGCTTCTGATCAGGGCATGACGGTACAGTTCTGGGGCGTAGGGCTAGAGCTGGGGGCAGAGAGGCTTCAGCCAGCTATTGATGGTTCATGAGTGGCTGGGAGACCATTCATGTGACTCAGTTGGGTGGGCCGCTGCCTGTGGATGGCTGTGTAAGTGCAGTGTCTGTCAGAGGCTTGTTGCTTGACATCAGCATCCCAATGCAGGGGACAGCCCAGGCTGGTGGATTTGGAGGACTCAGCGGTCCCACAGTCCAGGTTGCACCCCGGGGACCTATAAGTCAGAGACCTGCAAGTTAGCCAGTTTCTAATCCACTTAATGTATGCCATGTTCATTTTGTGTTGTTCTTGTTTCTTAATCAAAATGTCACAAGATACCAAGTCAAATGCCTTACAGAAGTCCAGGTATATTACATCAACTCTCTTGCCTTTATTAACCAAACTTGTAATCTCATTTTTAAAAAAAAATCAATTTAGCCTGACAAAATTTAATTTCTATAAATCTGTGTTGATTGGCATTACTTACCCTCCTTTAATTCTCTATTAATGAGCCTAATAAGCCCTATTATAATGGAAAGGAATAGGGTAGTATCCCTTGGTATCATTTGTGAGCCCTCTAGTGGCACTCACTATGTTCTATGTTTTGGAAGCTATCAAAAATCCACCAGAGCGGAGTGCACATGTAGCTTCAATGGCTAATGTGGGTATTTTTATTAAACACACTTACTTAGGACCCAGCTGTTCCCAGGTGGTTTCTTCATACTGTTATTTTTGTGTAAAGAGCAAAAGACTTAAATAGAGGGGTTATTTTAGCTATACTATATATCTGAGTATGTGGATCTTGTACATTTCTAATAGCTATCCAGACACAGGATACAATTGGGCTGCAGAGGCGTAAACACAGAATCGATTGGATTGTGGGTTTGGAGCAGAGATGGCACTCTTCTGTGAAGTCTATACAAGACTAAATGAGCTATAAATAGCCCTCTTGTACACCATACTGGTTTATACAAGTTCCCCTTAGGCTCTACCTGTGAAAATCATGAAGAGACTACTTAGAACTTTGACACCACCACATTTCCTAAAAATTTGACCTTTTAGACATTTTGGAGCTTTGTGGTCCATTTTTATTTCTCAGACTAGTTAGGATTCCTGATCCTGCAATCACATAAGCATGTGTGTGGTCCCACTGATCTCAAAGAAAAATGCATGGTCATAAAACTAAGCATTCATGTAATGGCTTGCACGACTGGGGCCTGAACTAGTCTTATAAAACAATAGCCTTTCCTAATTTCAATATCTCAGCTACTGTAATCGGGGGGTTTTCTGGGTAGAACTGGAAGGGTATTAGCCCATCACAAGAAAAATATCCTAACTCCTCTCTGGCAGCAAGCTGCACAGTATAGGAGAGAACAGACAAAGAAAATGAGAAAAAAGGAACAAAAATATAGGATTTAAAACATTGGAAATGGGGGTAATTCCTGTTCTCTGCCACACTCTATTACAGTATAGAGTAACTTGCTTATCCTCATGCTAGACCTACAGCGTCAAGCTGTTGGAACTGCTTTGCACATGTAACATAATGCTAATATCAATTTTTTTAAAAGCCCTTTCCTTAATTAAGGCCAAATGTACATGCAAAACTACTTGACAGATCTTTCAATAGAGTGGAAAAATGAAAATAGGAAATATCATTTGAAAATATTTGAATCACAGCATGATCAGCAATTATTCTGAATAGAAATGGCAGATGTTTTTCTTCTGTGCCCAAGAAGCGTAATTGCCTAGAGACTAGAGAACAAACATCACACTACAGAGCACGAATGAACAAAAAAGAGGATGGACAGATGGACACTCAACCTAATTTTATATTTGGCCTATTTTCTAAACTACATTTCACAACAGTACTGTTAGAAACATCCTCACTGACTCCTGGACTGTACAACAACATTGACCCCGCTGTTAAGTCTTGGTTTATCTGTCTGAACTACCTTGTTAGCCACTCATCTATAAATCACAAGAACAAACTTTACAGCCTGCAGTAGAGAGATGGACGGCAAGGCAGATTCCTTCAGCTTCTACGATTTAAATTTCCCACCTGATTAGCCAGAAGGAGCAATTAAAGAAGTGCTTGTGCATACTGTTTTGTTCTGACACCCCTTCTTGGGATATGGAAATGAAACTCTAGAGAGTAAGTCAGGCATTTGTAGTAGCTTCATCTTTTACCAGCCGATTTGAATTTCTGCTTCATAGGCTATTTTCTACTAGGAAGGCTTACATGTAAGGACAGCCCTAAAGTTCACCTTTTATTTTAAAAGAAGTAAAAATTGGGTGTGTTTTTTTAGAGGGCTTAACTGCAGTTCTGCATCAACACAGCTTAAATTGCACTGTCAGTGTAAATCAATGGTTTCATTCTAATTTAACTGGAAATGCGATAAGCAAGAGAATTTCAAGCTCAGTACTTTTCTTCCACAGTTCACTGCCAAACTTGCATTTACATATCCACAGAGACATCCAACCCTTTTCCCTATGCTAGCAGAAGGGCTACATCACCTGCCTACTGTCAGGAGTGAACAAAGACCACCCTGACCCCAAAGTTAGGTCTGTAACTCACTCCAGCTTTCTCCTTCGTATGGATGGTAGCTAAGAGCAAATCTTTCACCACGTCCAAGAACTAGGATTTTGATTCAACCCTGACTTTAAAGTGGGGGGAGTATACAGCCCACAGAACTTGTTTCCTATTGTAATATCCTCATGATTGCCCACAGACTGCAGAAAAATATACAAATGTGGATATCCCTGGCAAAATGCTTACCATAGCTGAAGTCAGATACAGTACTGCCCTATAGGTTTGTGATAAAAAAAAATCAAGATGGAAGGCTTGCAGTAGATTCTGCAGAGAAAACAGTGGCATGTAATACTGTATATCAGGGGTAGGCAACCTATGGCACGCGTGCCGAAGGCGGCACGCAAGCTGATTTTCAGTGGCACTCACACTGCCCAGGTCCTGGCCACCGGTCTGGGGGGCTCTGCTTTTTAATTTAATTTAAAATGAAACTTCTTAAACATTTTAAAAACCTTATTTACTTTACATACAACAATAGTTTAGTTAAATATTATAGACTTATAGAAAGAGACCTTCTAAAAACGTTAAAATGTATTACTGGCACGCAAAACCTTAAATTAGAATGAATAAATGAAGACTCGGCACACCACTTCTGAAAGGTTGCCGACCCCTGCTGTATATCCTCTAAGTTCATGTCTGTAGCAGAGACTTCATTAGAGGCTGAAACCCTCCTGGCCTAGCTACCCTTTAGCTGTGATACTCGGAGTACCTTTCCCAGACCTGAAGAAGAGTTGTGTGTGGCTCAAAAGCTTGTCTCTCTCACCAACAAAAGTTGGTGCAATAAAAGGTATCTCCTCACCCGCCTTGTCTCTCTGGCACCAACATGGCTATGACACTGCATACAACAAGGATAGAAACTGAGACGTCAGCCTGTACCTCCACCAAAGAACAACTGTAGCTAACGAAATCCAGCACAAAGCATTGCATGTAAGGAGTCAAAGGATGATTATTCTAAGCCCCCAGAGAGGAAATGGTGTCTTTCCCCGCATTATAAGCTTTAAGACACACAGAGAGCCACCAAAGAAAGAGTTTAGATCTCAGATACCATAAAAAGTTAACCCCTTGAGGCAACAAAAGCCTTCTGGAAATACCCATGGCCTTAACATCAGCCAGTATCTTCTCTGTGTTGCTAGGGAAATGATTAATGGTAGCTAATTGTTTAAACTTTCATTTAAAAATATTTCTATCAGAGAAATACATGAAAACATGACCTGGGGGGACTCTGAAGAATAAAAAAAAATGCAAATAAATCCAAGGTTTTTTTTTAAAAAAAATATCATAATCTCATGATTTTTAATGTAATGTGTTGGCAATATTCAATTATAAACGGAACTATATACTTGTCTTCCCTTCATTTTCTGTGTATTGTACCTTTAAATATTGAAGACACCTGCTGTCTGCAGAGACAGGCAACCCTTAAGTGTTCATTTCAATACCATCAGCCACCCAGGGCACACAAATACCCCTTTCTCAGGTGCCGCCTCAGAGATTTTACTACGGTTGTTTCTGGCACTCAATCTATTACAATGGAAATTCTGCCTGAAAGTATCTGTTTGCTCTTTGTATATAATGAAAAACATTCAGAAACCCCAGGTCATTCTTAGGATGGTCTGTTAAAAACAAACTGTAAATCAAGAATGTGATATGATAGATTACAATAGCATTCCTAGGCTCGTCTGTCTTTAAGTGCTGGGGGAAAATCAGATTTTTATAACCAGTTCCATACATAAAATATATTTTCCTTTGTGGCAAAAAGCCACAGACACTCCATCCTAAGCTCTTACCAACAACATCTCTACCTTTGCAGGGTGCTTATTATATATTGCCAGCACCACAGTGATTGAGGAGAGTGTCCGTTTCAATTTGATAGCGGAAAGAATGGTACCTGCATGAGTTTTAGTAGAATGAACAGTGGATTATAATTTTTGTCTAATTAGGGATTCTATGTGTGTTGTACAATTTGAAGTTCTGGAAAGTTTATAATAAGCTGTTCAAACTGACACTTTTTTTTTAAAAATCACACAATTTTTTCGGGAAGTTTTCTTTATATTCCTTTTGCAAATAGCCTAAAACACACTGGGCCCGCTCATGGTTCCTCCTCATGTGCTGATTCCTAGACGATCAGTTATACATCAGTAACGTTTGTCTCAAATAAATGTTCTAGAACTTTCTAGCCCTAATGGTAAATATGCATGCCCGTCTGAACCTTGCATTGCATGTAGTCCACCCCTAGTTCTAGCCAGGACAATGACGGCAAAAAAAGCCTTCTCTGGAGACAACATGAATGCATTATGAAGGAACAAGCGTGGGGTCGATTTTGCCTTTAAGGTGGGGATCCAACGCTATTTTTGTATGAAATACATTTTCAGCTATTGATCTCTAAGTAAAGCTTGAATTTCCTGTGGATGTTCAGGTAAATCTGCTAATTAGTTTCTGAGTTCTATTCAGTTAGAAATTGGCCTTAAAAAGTCCACATTCTTCGTCCCATGTTTTTTGAGGCCCGCCTGTTTGCGATGGAGGGTTGTTCCCCAGACTGTTCACAAGGGAAGAGCTAAAGACAACGAGTGAGGGTCAGCTCTGAAATGGATTGGTTGTAACTGCCGTTACCTAAAATGTTGGGAGGACAGCTACTGCAATGGAGAGGCTCAGCCAGCCCAGAGATAGCCCTGACCTGAGAGGAATCCAGGCCAGTCAGACCTGCATCGAGAGAAGAAGCCGGGTCAAACCTACCTAAAAGTGAGGAGCCAGAAGTCCACCACAGCTGGGTAGCTGTGACTTTCCATCTAAGGTATTTATATGGCCCTCAGACCATAGCATCCAAATGCCTCATAATTATTAATGGATGTTATCCTTCCTGCCCGAGTGAGGTAGGAAAGTAGGACTCCCATTGTATAGATGGGGAACGGAGGTACAGGGAGAGTAAGTGATTAAGTGACCCAAGGTCAAACAGGGAGTCTGTGCTTTAGCGGAGAACTGAATTCAGGCCCCAATCCCAGTCCAACACCGTATCCCCTAGACCACCCTTCCCCAGAGAGGTCTGCCCACAGGGCAATGCCAAATAAAGTGACTGGACACTCCTTTCTGGAAAGGGAACCAATGTAAGAAGGCAGAAAAATGCCATTACCCCATGGCAGGGACATCCTACATCTAGGCATAATGATGATTGAAATGCTCTGGACTGAGAAAGTTATTTGGGATAACTTGGGGGTGAAAAGGAAATTGTTCATGTCTACCCTTCAGGGCAATGGTGCTCATCTTCTGAAGCCAACGGCAGCATGTGGTGCTTATTTTAATTCCAGCTATGTACGACTTAATCCTTTTAAAGTGTACGCTGCTGCCACATTAAAGGCTCTAGTCCTTTTCAAAATTGTTCATGTTCAAGAGGAAAATAGCACCAATCATTCCCGTACAGAAGTGGTTCTGTGATCACAGGTGTAACTACTTCACAGCCTTTCAAAACACATGCAAGTTAAAGGCACAGCAACCATTCCCTTTCTCCCTTTTAAGTTTCCAGCACCCTGGATCATGAATCTTTTCAAGAGTCTAAATTTAGTTCCACTTGCCATGGAAAATATTTGTGAAGTGATACCTTAGTTGAAGGAGGTAAAGTAAATAGAGAATAGCTCAAGCCATCATTTTCAAAGATTATATCCTTTTCAAAGTCAGGTAGGACAAAATTCTTCCTGGCGTCTCACAATATTGCAGTAAGATCCTTTTTAGCTATTTCAGTAGCACAGTAAGGCACTTTGAATCACAGTGTGATTGCATTTTTTTGCCCCACCAACAGAATGTAAAGAAATAGATGTGCAGAATCACAAATAGTAAAATTCAGTTGAATTTAGAGCGCTGATTTGATGGGATGGGTATCTGCAAACGGCAAAGTCGAAACAGTTTTAACCATCGTGATTTACTTACCAGGCAATTCAGGCTCTTAGCAACTACAGTCACGATTTTTTCATCTCACAAAGCCAGGAGGAAGAATTACAATAAACTCTGAACCTGAAGAAAACCACAATAGGCCTTTCCTGTCTGCATCATGAGCAGGGGCGACAAGTTGTATGGGCCCGTGGTGCCCGTGCTCGAGCAAATTCAGGGCCCTGGGGGCCTGGCTCCACCAATGTTTGGGGCCAGGTCTCTCCTCCGACCCCACCCACCACCCCTGCGTGCCTCCCCCGGAGCATCCCCCGGCCCTGCCTGCCACCCCTGTGCACCTCCCCTGAGCATCCCAGCCTCACCTGCGCCCTGGGCAGCGGGCAGTTACCCCTGCAGCTCCATGCTACGCTCCCTCATGGGCTGCTGCCAGCTAAGGGACCAGCGCCGGCGGCAGGCTGACTGATGCACCTGCAGACGGAGGAGAGGAGGAGGCACAGTGGTATGGCAGCCCCCCCTCCCCCCGCCCCCGGCAGGCAACTCCAAGGGGGCTTACCCTGTCTGGACCTCCTGAGCAGCAGCCTGGGGCTTGGGTGAGTGTCGTGTTGACGGGGAGCGGGAGGAGAGGGGGGGCCCTCCCCTGGAGCTTGCTGCTGCCGGTGGGGAGAGGGCTGGGCGGAGTCCTCCTCTCTGGCCCCAGCCCCGGGGCAGCTCCCTGCTGCACCCCAAAGTTTGAACTCCTCATCCCCAGCCCAGCTCCACTCCAGAGCCCAAACCCCCAGGCAGAGCCCTCACCCCCCCACACACCCCAACCCTCTGCCCCAGCCCTGAGCCCCCTCCTGCCCTGTGAACCCTTCATCCCTGGCCCCACCCTGCAGCCCTGACCCCTGCACTCCAACCCTCTGCCCTACCCTGAGCCTCCTCCCACACTCCAAACCTCTTGGCCCCATCCCATTAATTTTGTGTATAATAATCAACAATGGATAAATTCTTAATAAAGTTACCCAGAGAAAAAGAACAAAAGGGCAATTCATCAAGTGACAGCCTGAGTCTGACACCCAGTTTGCAAACTGAAATTAAACAAAAGAAAGATGTGGCAAATCTAAAAGATAAGAAAAGGAGTTTTCATCAATCTTGGCTATCAAGATTTACGTGGTTGGAGTCTAATAGCAAATTAGACAGAGCTTTTTTCTTTGCTTTTGAGTGTTATTGATCCAAGAGTGCTTGGTTGTTTCCATATTCAAGAGTATTAATAAAGTTCATACTCTTCATTAGATAATTTTTTCTTACAATAGTGATATTATGCAATATAGGGAAACTGTTAAACACTTACTGTTTCCAGTCCATTTTTATATTATTTTAAAAAATATGTATCAGCTTACAAGGCAGATGTGCGGGGCATGGGACTTGGACCTGTTCTGGGCACCAGCAAAACTTAAACAAATCTGCCACCACTGATCATGAGCACTCTCCTCTCTGAACTAAACTTGAGTACAGAATCTGATCCTCAAGATCTTCCCTTTTCTGGTAATGCACAAAACCAAGGACTTTCCACTAAAACGCACCATGGACATAACCAGGCCCCATTCTATATCTGCTCACAACAGAGGTTAATCTGGAGGCCATACTTTTGACAACTGCTTGTCTTGTCTTCAGGTAATGCGGGCTTGTCATACCCTTACTCATGCTGAGTAGTACTTGACTCCATACATTGTCCCATCTGGCATGGGGGAGACCCATGTTTGATTCTCTGCTCTGACACAGACTTCCTGTATAATCTTGGACAAGTCACTTAGGGCTTGTCTACACAGAGACACTCAGGAAAATTAACCTGAATTAACTAAAACTTTGAATTTAAAGTGGATCAGTTAAACCACATTAAACCCCTGTGTGGGAGCTCTTATTCCAATTTAGGCCATGTCTACTTCAGTATAACTACCGTATATCACTCAGGGGTGTGAAAATCCACACCCCTGAGTCACGTACTTCTACCATCCTTAACCTCCCCATGTAGACAGCTCAACGTCGGCAGCAGAGCTTCTCCCACCAACGTAGCTACCTCCTCTCATGGAGGTGGAGCTCTCTCCCATTGGCTTACAAGGTCTTCACCATTGGTGCAGCTGTGCCAATGTAAGTTTCTAGTGTAGACTTGCCCTTAGAGTGGACTTAATTCAATATAGCTTAATTCACTTAACAAAAAATTTAACTAAATCAAATTAAGTTCACTTTAATTCTGAATAAGAGTGTCCACACAGGGGTATAATGCAGTTTAACTAATCCACTTTAAAAGTTAATTCAGATTAATTTTCCTGAGTGTCCCCATGTAGACAAGCCCTTACCCCCTCTCTGTGCCTCAGTTTCTGAACTGTAAAATGGTGATAACAGAGCTGCCCTGCCCCACAGGCATTGTGAGGAAAACTACTTGAAGAATGTGATTCAGTCTGGTACTACAGCAATGGGGACATATAAATCACTTAGCTAGATACACAGCAAGATACTAATCAGTGCGGTACAATCTGCCTCTTAATTTCTTTTTTCCCCAGATTTACACTATTGCATCTTTCTACCGCATCCTATTACTCCTTATTTAATAACACCTGAGGTCTACATAGTATTTAGCAATGTTGGGTGCTTTACTCAGCTACTCCAGACTTCAAAGAAGTACACTGCACTTTTGTCATCTAGATTATAGAGATGTTCATATTTCTCATCCTTGACAAAGACAATTCTGCTCCACAGTGACAAAGAATGGCACACCTGAGATACAGCTCCAGAGGCTTTCTGTGCTATTTCATTTCAGTACTGGCAGGTAATATTACAAGCCCTTTCCTCTCCCTTCATATTTCAGTAGGATTGTCCTTTCCACAAGGACAAATATAAACTTCCCCTGCCCAGCCCCGTTATTCACAGGATATCGTCACTCCGATACAAGTAGTAGGATCTCCAAAGTTTTTCTTCCCTTGTGCAGGAGGCTGCTGTGTCCAAGGCAGTTTGTCAATACTTAGACTTCTCAGTGGGCCTGTCCTACAGCCAATAGGTCTGACTCTGGACTTTTACTGGTGGCCTGCAGAGAATAATAAATATGCCTAGCAAAACTGCCCTTAATGTGTCTGAAGTTCTATGCTCCAAAATATAAGACTTCATTTTTTCTTTTACTGTGTACAAGAAAAAGGACTTGCCTTGAATTTGTCAATTAAAAAGACTCTTTCCTCTGACCATTAACAATTAGTCACCATTCATCTCCCTTTCCTGTGTAGCTCACAATGCCATTGCACCTGCGCCTTACTTGACTTTGATCTCATTGTCAAAAAAATCATGGGGCAAAGTTTGCTCTAGAGAACCTGGAGCTCTCAGGGCCCACTCTTAGCATGGATTTAGAGTGATCACAACTCACCTTGTTCCAGTCCCATTACAAATGACAGGCCACACTTTCCTTTAGATCCTTTTCTTCAATATCATCTCCGTGTCTTTTCTCTAAAACATCACCTATGGTTAAGGCTACGATGTAGTCATGGGTATTTTTAGTAAAAGTCACGGACAGGTCACAGGCAATAAACAAAAATTCACAGCCCGTGACCGGTCCATGATTTATACTAAAAATTCCTGTGATTAAATCTTGGGGGCGACGGGGGGTGGCCACTGCTGGAGGGGGCACCCGGGGCCAGTGGCACCAGCGGCTCCGGCTGGCCGGCTGCAGACCACGGCCAGGGAAGCTGTATAGTGGCTGCTCCAGCCGGCCACCCTGGGACTGCTGCCTGGGCCACTGGAGCAGCGGCTGGTGTAGCTGTCCCTGGGGCCAGCTGCTTGGGCAGCCCTGCGGACAGCCACACTGGCCACTGCAGAAGTCACGGAGGTTGAGGAAAGTCAGGGAATCCATGACTTCCACGACCTCTGTGACCGACACGGAGCCCTACCTATGGTTAATATCTTTATTTTCAGACTAGGCAGACATATGTTGTCATGTCATAAAGTACAAGTACATAAAAGATTGTTATAAGGAGGAGGGAGAAAAATTGTTCTTCTTAACCTCTGAGGACAGGACAAGAAGCAATGGGCTTAAATTGCAGCAAGGGAGGTTTAGGTTGGACATTAGGAAAAACTTCCTAACTGCCAGGGTGGTTAAGCACTGGAATAAAATTGCCTGGGGAGGTTGTGAAATCTCCATCATTGGAGATTTTTAAGAGCAGGTTGGACAAACACCTGTCAGGGATGGTCTAGATAATACTTAGTCCTGCCATGAGTGCAGGGTTCTGGACTAAATGACCTCTCGAGGTCCCTTCCAGTCCCATGATTCTGTGTCCTTCACTTTCTATCATTTCATGACAATTGGTGGGCGACACATTCCCTAGCGGGTCTCTCAGGATCCCAGAAATCATCTCAATGAGTTTCTTTGGAAAAAAGTTTGAAGTGAGGAAAGAAATAAAATACAAAGTAATCCCCACAAAAGTAGGAAATGCTGTTTATAGTAAGAGAAATGATGATGCCCAAAAATCACATTTCACCAACTGCTCAGCTGATATTCTTTCCAGCACAGTAATATTACAAATTGGAAAGCCCCCGTACCATCGAGGTCGGCACTGAGAGATTGCTGTCAGCCCTGTATAAGGGCCATGCCACCCCAGAGATCGATGCAAAGAGGGACTGCGACCCAAAGACACTCCTGTGACTTTCAATTCCTCATAGCTCGTTTCACGCTGTGGCAGGGAGCAGGCTGCCCCAGCCCATTATCAGACAAACTCCCCTTTGCGTTCACACCCAGCCAACTCTGCAGATAAGAATGGGAGCAGGCCGGATGGAGCTACAGCTCCACCTAGTCCTTGCCCCTCCCTGCCTCTCTCTACCCTCACACTAGCCCCTCCCAGCTTTTGGGGGGTGGAGAGTATCAACCATTTCAGCCCTCCACCCTGTGTTCACCTGAGCTCACAATCTGGATAAACTCGGCACAGCCATGCAAGCAGGTGAAGGTAGAGGGTGACACCCCATTAGTGCCTTATCCAGGCCCCCAGTGGCTCCGCTGGAATTGATGTCTCCACTGCAATTACAAATCCGCAGCTGGCCCGTGCCAGCTGACTCGGGCTCTCGGGGCTCAGGCTGCAGGGCTGTTGAATTGCGGTTTAGACTTTCAGGCTTGGGATGGACCCTGCAAAGTGGGAGGGTCCCAGAGCTCAGGCTCCAGCCCAAGCCTGAACATGGACATTTCAATTGAACCGCCTCACAGCCCGAGCCCAAGTCAGCTGGCGTGGGCCAGCCACAATTGCAATGTAGACCGGAGCCAGGGAATGAAAGAGAAGACAGAGGTGAGAAGGGAAGGGTCAGTGCTCCTGATTGTCAGGGTCGGGCAAATACGCCTCCCAAATATCTCCAGACTGGCCACCCCCATCGTTCTTCAGCTTGTGGATTGTTTTCTTGTAGGAGGGAAGCAGCCTCTGTAAGCGATGCATGCTGAGCTGAGCTGACATCCTGGGGTGGTCTCTTTAATCTTGTGTTTCAGACCTCTATGAGCTGGATCTCAGCGGAACCCTTCTGCTAGCACTTGAGACCCCAAGGCGTGGGATGGGAGCAGTGGGACTGTGAGGGATTTTGAGATACTGAGCCCTCAAAACAACAGAAAGAACATCCCCCTCCAGGGAGTTCATGACTTGTGAAGAAGGGACCAGGTCCTACCCGCCCAAGTGACACCATAGGCAAGAAATCAACCTCCTGACCCTCATCTGAATTTCTGTGCCTGGCTACACAAAGTAAAAACAATCCACAGGAATTATGCTAATCTACTTTTAAATATTAAATTGACCCCTACTGCATAAATGCACATCATTTTCTAAACCCTGCTGAACATGTGAAGCTTCCAGCTGGCATGTCAATGGTTTCGCATCTGGTTGCAATGCAAAACATGAGGCATGCATCCCGTCTGTCCCCGAGCATCGATACCCCTCATTAAACATGACTAATTGTTAAGCAGAATGCTAGATGACTGTTCCGTGAAATGCAAAACTGAAAGCAATGACACTGCAGGAATGCTCTGTTGTTATAGATGAGTAGAAATAATGGGGGGGGAAGTTAATGTAAAATGTTCATGTTTTCATTTTGTACCAATGCAGTGAACACACTTCCCAGTAAAACCACATGCTTCTTCATGGTCATTTCTGAATTGTTATGGGAGGGCCAACTGTTAGCATCTATACTAATGGAATCACCTTTCACCCATCTCTCTAGTTCTTAAGTGGGGACCTACATGCACCACTTTACAAAGGTGTAAATGTAGAGTAACTATCTACTTCAATAGAGCTCAAGAAGTTGAAATCCATGGTAATAACTCCAGAGCTGCACCTGAGCAAGAGTCTAATTTAGCCCAGTCCTTTCATTATGAGCCTTCAGCAGGGAAGCCAGCTTCTTCTTCTAGCCTCAGTCCCAGCTATATAGGGTCAGTTCTTCGAGTCTGTCTCCATTCCAGTCTGTCTTGAAACAGCTCCTAGGCAATTCTACAGTTAATCAAATCATTTTGTATGACATCCATCCATCTAGCTTTGGGTCTTCCAACCCTTCTCTTACCTGCTACTTCTACCTTTAACACCCTGATGCCCATATATTCTTCTGATCTTATTTTCACAGGCCCAAACCATCTAATCATGGATTCCCTCAGGTTTTCTATAATTGATAGCACCATCACACTTCTACATTTTATTGGTTCTGAACATGGGCCATTCTTGTAACCCGGTTGTCGGCGGGCAGGATCAAACCTGGGACCTCTGAAGCTAAATGCATGAGCCTCTACTGCATGAACTAAAAGCCACATGGTCCTGAGCTAAGGGTGTAGAGCAGACTCACTGATCTCTCTGCGTGGTCTCAGTGCCACTAGATGGGACAGAGCACCACCCCCAGGAGGTGTGTGGGTTTCACAAGCATCCATCTTAACATTTTCATTTCCAATCTAGTCAAGATGTGTTCCAGTCTCTTCCTCAGTGGCCAGCGTTCAGAGCCATACACAAGTGCAGGTCTAATTACCATTACTTTTCAATTTGATAGGCACTATCTCAGACCACTCTAGATCTGCACCAGCGTAAGAGTCTCATTTAGCTCAGTCCTTTAATAACGAGCTTTCAGCAGGGAAGCCAGCTTAATCCCTGAAGTGACATTGTCACAGGTTTGGTCTCCCAGGACACCTTCTAGGGGCATCAAAGATCTCTGAACTCACCCGGCCTTTGGTCTTCGCTCTCCACGAAATTGACAGCATGGCTCGGGTTGTGGGAGACTCAGCCCTCTGAGTCCTTGAGTCCTTCCACTTCCAGAGCTAGGAAAGATAAAATGCAAAACCAAACACAAATGAAGAAACACAAGGCCATAGCAGGACTCTCTTCCTTCAGAGAGACTCTGCTAGGCCAGCGCCTCATTTGGCAGCTGCAATCAAGACTCTAGTAATAGTCCCTTTTACATGTAGGCAATTGACAGCACTTCACAATCAATATCAAATTTAGTTACAATTTGCAAGCAATATATATGAAAATGAAGTCCAGTGTATGACTCCTAAAGAAAAATGCTTTCTATCATGTTAACTACTGTAAAATGACTAACCTTTAAGCATCAATTTAAAGAGTACCAGCAGTTCAGACCTATTCTTTAATCAAATTAGGAAATAAAGCCTATAAAAGTTCAATAGCCAAAAACTCTTGAATAGCATTTGGATAAAGTCAGCCAGAATCTGCCTTTTCTTAGTCTTCAGCCAGGTATCTGCGAAGATGGAGGGACCATTAATAATGAATGAGGGGATGGCATGCTTCCTCCCACAGTATTTCACAAAGACACCTCACTGAATATTGGCATCTGGGATGGCTAGTAACGGCATTATGTCTTGCGGGGCCTGCAGGTACTGTCTCTCATACGTGTTTGTACAGTGTCTAGTACAACAAGGCCCTGATTGTGAGTAGGGCTTTGAGGAGCTCCCACAATATAGTGTAATTAACAGCAACAACATGGAGTGACATGTAGAATGTACCATCATTTTGTAAACCTATACAGGAAACCACTTGGTTTAAACCATCTCTTATCTTAAGTAGCTAACCCAAAATTAACTCCAAACCTAATCCGTGTAAACCATTTTAGTGCATGCTTCGCTTTAATCACCTGAATATCCCCATGGAAAAAGAGAAGAAAACAAATAGTACCTGAAGCTTTAATGATGCTGGACTAAACAACTCAGTACAAGTTATATAGCTTCATTTTCTTAATTCCGCATTTTCTTACATAAATGAGACAATAAGAATCTAACTGAATTTGGCAAAGGAAAGTGATTTGGGGCCCCTCTATGTTTGGGTGCCCAATTTCAGACCCCTCATAGGGACTGAATTTTCAGATAGTGCCTGATTTTCAGAGGTCAGGTGTCAGCACCTTTGAGGTGTCTCAAGTTGGCGCCTAAAATTATTCATCATTTTGGAACATCATCATCGCTGATTCCAAAGTGAATTGTGTTCCTTGTAATGAGATAGAGTTGAGCATTTCTATAGGAGAATTAAAACCTGACTGGATTTGCATTGCGATTAAGCAAGCTACACTCAGCACATCTAACCAAAGCTAACAAGATACTCAACTGCTCTGACCTTTTCTGGGCTATAATCTGAACCATTGCAATTCTTCTCCATTCATGCAGGTTAATTTTTTACAAAGTTATTATCGGAGTGGGTTGGAAAATTTTTGAAGAAACAACTTTCCATCAGAAGATTCCATAACAAAACCTTTCATTTCATGAAACCAATCTATTATTTTACATTATTTCACTGCATGTCAGTAGTAGGGCACAATATGCACTATATTAATGATATGTCATATTTTACTCTACTCCTAGAAAAACGATTCCAGGCTAACATGAGGCTCTTGAAAACAGCCTGTTCCTGAAAATCAGTATACCAAGCGCTTCTCTTTTCTTCTTGTTCAAAATGTTGAACAGTTTCATCACAACACAAACAGGAGGCACGTTGATCTAGAAAGTAAGATAAGAGGTTTCAATTACTACTAACTAGCACTGTCGTTAATGATTTTGAAAACAAAACAAAATAATAGACTAGAATATTTTGGCTATTATATTGTGAATTACAACATGCCAGTAGTAGTAGTAGTGAATAATATGCTTGACATAACATGACATGTCATATTATGCAATAATACTGGCATGTCATGAGATAATATAAAATAAAATATTAAAATAAAAAGCAAAATACAATACATTTCAACATGAAAATTTTATAATGAAGTTTTCCAAAAACAAATTTTTCAAAATTTCAATGTTGTGGGACATTTCAAAAATATTTGTTTTCATTCCAATCTGTAACAAATGGGAAATTTTGACAATTCACAATTTGTTTGAGCAGAAATTCTGAATTTCAACCAGCTCTAGTTATTATTCTTCCCTTATTTCAAACATTCTGAGGTGGGTGAATAAAGATGAGCGGATGACTCTAAAAGCAACGACTCATGCCTTCCACACTTGTCATGATATTTCATAAGATTTCTGCCAAAATCATGTGAAAGGCCACATTACCATAAATATCTAAGTAGGGTCTGTTTTATGGTGAAGTTTTTAGAAACTCTCACGTCTCCCATAGACGTTATCTAATATTAGAGCTGTGATCTCATGCAAAGTTTTCCAATATGGACCCGTCAGAGGGTGATGTGTCACAAATTCCCATAACAGAACAAGATTCTTTAATGGTGCATATATATTTGAATACTTTCATACTAGGAATAAGCAAACCAAAGAAACAATAAGAATGGTGTGCACTACTCCTACTAACATGCCATCAAATAAAGTACAAAATAAATTTGTTTTCATGGGAATTTTGTCAAAAAATTGATTGATATCATGATTTTTGTGGGGGGAAAAAAAGGTTTTGTCAATACAGCATTTTCTGATGGAACATTGCTTCACCAAAAATTTTCCAATAAACTCTAATAAGAGCTTTGCAAACACTTGTATGCAGTGTTGTTGTAACTGTGTTGGTCCCAGGATATTAGAAAGACAAGGTGGGTGAGGTAATATCTTTTATTGGATCAACTTCTGTTGGTTGGAGACACGAACTTTCAAGCTTACACAGAGCACCCACCACATGGACACTACATGACACTCCAACATCATCAATTTATCAACCCGTAACCGGAGCTGAATTATCTCTACTCTCCAAGGGATTGAACTTCTGCCTCACCACAGAATCTAATACCATATTAACATATGAAGAACTATAAGACTTCCTTTGCTGACTCCACCTCAAAGAATTATTTCACAGCAATGACACATCGCCCCTGACAGTCATAAGAAAAAAGAATCATCTGATTGGATACCCACACAGTGGACAAAACCACACTATTGATCAAGACATTCATTGCTTCAGGAAAAGGTTGACTGAAAACTTTAACAAACCTCATATTCACCACAATCTTTCCACTGCCGAGAGGATATACAGTCCCTAAACTCCAAATAATGATCAAATCAGAAGACACCATCGTAGTGCTCAACCATGATGGCTATGTTAATGAGGCCAAACAACAACTCTCGGACACCCACTACTATAAAGAACTAAAAGAAGACCCCACATCAAAATTTACCCAGGAATTCAAGGACATCATCAAATCCTTCCTCAAACAGCTACAAGAGAAACTCTACAACATCATCTGCAATGTACCCACCCCAAGGACCTTCCACATGCTTCCCCAAGATATGGAAACAAGGCAACTCAAGCAGACCCATCATATCTGGTCATGGCTCTCTTACTGAAGGAATACAGGGGGTTGTAGAAGCCATCCTCAAACCACTCACCACACAAAGAGCCAGCTTCCTCAAGAACACAGCTGACTTCCTCCAGAAACTCCACAACATTAATAATCTCCCTCAGAACACCATCCTTGACACCATGGATGTCACCTCCCTATACACCAACATCCCTCACAATGACGACATCACTGACAACCTCAAATATTTATGAGATAATGCACACCCCTCAGATATCCCCCCAAATACATCAAACTCATCCATTTTGTCCTCACCCATAACAATTTTAAATTCAACAGCACACATTGTCCAAACCATGGGTACAGCCCTGGGTACTAGGATGGCTCCCCAATATGCCAATCCCTTCATGGGCCACCTTGAAGAAGAATTTCTGGACAAGTGCACTATGAAACCAATAATATACCTGGAACACAGGTATTTTCATCCTCTGAACAGACAACCTAAACTCCCTCACAGATTTCCACCATAACTTCAACCACCACCATCCATCCATTAAACTATTTCTAGAACACTCCCACACTAGCAGCAATTTCCTGGACACCACAATCAACTTCAAGAATGGAACCCTATACACGGCTATATACAATAAACCCACTGATCCCCACACCGACCTTCACACATCTGGTAACAACCCCAAACACACCCAGAAATCTGTTATCGGCAACCAGGCACTCAGATACCATAGAACATGCTCCAAGGAGAAAGTCCTGGATATATACCTTAACAACCACCTTCACCAAACAAGGACACTCGACCAGAGAACTAGATCACATCATGGAATGGGCCACCCAGATACCCCGAGAGAGCCTGCGTCAATACAGAAATAAAACCCCCTCCGACCACATACACCTAATTGTCACCAACCACCCCGCACTGGAACTCCTATGGGTATCATCAAACAACTACAACCCATATTCAGTGGAGACCCCATCCTGAAAGCAATAATTTCCTGAACCCCCTCTTATAATACCTCCCCTCTTCAAATAACCCCCCAATCTCTCCAAGCTCATCATCAGAAGCAAGCTCCCCACAGACCATGACACACCAACTCAAAGCAGCACCAGACCCTGCCAGAACAACATATGCAAAACCTGCAGTCATATCTCCACTGCTACAATGATCAACACCCCCCACAACACACTTGTGTTTGGATCCATGGCCCTACACTTTGCCTATCACAATAAGTGGTGTACCTCATCCAATGCACTAAATGCCCCAACAACAACTATGTGGGTGAAACCAAGCAATCACTACACTCTTGAATGAACTCACACAGAAAAATGATAAAAGACAAAAACACCTTATTACCTGTGGGTGAACACTTTCCACAAAGTGATCACTCTGTACCTGACCTCTCAGTCCTCATCCTTAAAGGAAACCTGCATAACACCTTCAAAAGACAAGCCTGGGAGCTTAAATTCCTAATTTTGCCACACACACACACACACACACACACACACACACACACACACACACACACACACACACACTAAAAGTCATGGGCTGAATAGAGACATTGGATCTATGGCTTATTATAACCCACTTACCGTCCCCCATGACTAGAGGGATGTTAACAGGCCACCATTCCTTGAAGGGTCCCTTGAAATGTATGTTAACTACTTCTGCTAAACAATCTGTTCCACCTTTTATTTAGGCCTGAAGAAGAGCTCTATAAAGCTTGTCTCTCTCACCAACGGAACTTAGTCCCATAAAAGATATTACCTCACCCACCTTGTCGCTGTAAACACTTGACCTATACAAATGGGGTAATTGCATTATCTCTACCTAATTTGTAAGTGCTCTGAAACTGGGAACAGGTCTTCTTAACCATGCTGCAAAATGCCTACCACATTTTTGGACACAGTAAAGTAATTATTAATATTAATAGTTGAAAACAAGCTATAATCCCACTCTAAATTATTTTCTTGTCTCACTGTCAATGAACTAATTTTACTTTAAAAAAATTATGTGACTCCCTGATTAAAGCTATTGAAAGCATTTCTCTTATCAGAAACATAAGTAGCATAATTCATCTTTGTCAGTTTCTTAAGTATAACAGCCTTCATTACAATAAATCCAGAAGTTATGGCTACATCACAGCAGAATGAACATATTTCTCAGCACTCCGCTCTATCCACAGCTGTATGAAAGACATTCTTTTGTATGCTTTTAGTTATTTACAGAAGTTCATGCATCATTTTTCCAGCCGTTTTATGGTAATGCCATAAAACTGACAACCATTAAATGAAATCCCCACTTTTATGCAGCAGGTTATTGATACTTTACAAATTTGCATTTTTAATTTTACACCATAAATAAATGTCATGAATAAATCCTGATCAAGAGGTTAATCTTAAGGAATTGTGATTATATATTGTAGTTCATTAAAAGGTATTTTCTGTTCTTAAATTTGATATCAGCATGGAATCCATTATTGTCTAAAGGCTAGCCACAAAATACCTTGATAATGGGTTGAATTTTTGAAATGGGAGTTTTGCCATTGACTTCACTTGGGCCAAAATTTCACCCAATATATTTTGATGTGATAAAACTATACCCTGAAGATACAAATTTCATGTGCGCACACACACACACAAAATCAGTGGGTTCTACCTACTGAAAAAGGAACTGGTTGATGCACAGCCATAACCAGGTAGCGAAGCTCAGAAAAAGCGACCGCAGTGCCTCTAGGAAATGGCCAAAGTTGTCTATTTTATAAAATTATCAGACTCCGACAACAATTTTTTTTCTTTGGTGTTCAAAGACAGAGATTATAGACAGAGCCAGAAGTTGCTGTGAAGTTCAAGGGAAAGAAAGGGAACACCTAATCATTGCTATTAATTATTTGTATTATGGTAGTGCATAGGGACCCCAAAAATATCAGGGCCCCATTGTTCTAGGCACTTGCTGTACATATGTACTATAAGAGACCGTCCTTGCCCTGAAGAGTTTACAGTCTAAATGGACGAGGCACATGAAGGGATAAGAGGGAAGGGATGTAACAGACAACCAGATTGGACAGAGTGATTGTCTGCGAACATCATGTTAGTGCCACAATCACAATACAACAATTTTTGGACGAGATTTCATTCAGTGCAGTCACTGCCCCTTTTAGCAATGCCTCCGCCACTGTAGATCTGATACCGACCTCTTCTTACCACAATAGCCATTCCTAGTATTTGTTCCTTGCTCTATTAAGTACCAAGCAAGAATCCAGGGCACAATCTAGACAGAGTAGAGAGGTGACCTTTTCTCCTGATACCAAGGTGTGAAAACCTGAAGATGGAGCATGTCCTCATTTATCCCTTGTAATTATGCCTTTGTGGGAGATCCATAGGCACATGCATCATCTGCTGGACTGGGTCTGTGAGTCATGAGACAGAAGATCTCTTTACTACCAAACTCCTCACCATCGCAAAGGTGCCCTCCATCAATTGCTTTTACACTGAGGGGGTTTCTTGAATCTCAGAAGACTGTATTTAGTGTGCAAAAGGGGTAAAGGTTTGTAAAATTCTAGAAAATTGCAAACAAGAGAGATGAATAAATATTTGATGACTCTGACCTTGGTGAAGTCAGAGGGGTGTGTGGGGGTGGGTGTGTATCACAAATTGAATTGCAAAGAGCCTTCTAAGACTGACTTTTAAACCCCATTCGTTCACTTGTTCGGGCTTGCTCAAGCACTACTTTCCACGGCAGTCTTTTGAATATGTACACATATGACTCAACCAAGCAAGAATTAATCAGGTTTGCCTGTATTTGTTTGCTACTTGTTCAGATGCTTTCATAAACCACCTGAGTAGGTCAGAAGAGTCGCCATTTTACCTTACAAGCATCCGGGCTATGGTAACTTTCATGTATGTGAAATTTTGGCCTTTCTGAAGTTAGGGACTGGACCCGCAACTCCTGTAAATTCACTCACCTCAATGGAGCTCCACTGATTTACACAAGCTGAGGATCTGGCCCTGGCTACCTAGCAGCCTCTAGGTAAGGTGAGGGATTTAAAACCCAGGGTAGATTAATGATCTGATACTAGACTGGCTTTATGCAGCCTAAGTGGAATTCACCTCAGGAGGAGGCAAGTCAGGTTCCACATCCTCCGCTCCCTTTTGAAAGGTTCCTGAGAGGAAGAGCAGCTGTGCAATGCAATCACAACTACACAGTAATCACTGCTATCCCTGGCTACTCCAGTATTACCAACCCCAGCATTGGGGGGTGCTTTTTATTTACTTGCTAGTTTCTGAACCTTTGCAGTGCGCTCACCTCACATTTGAAAGCTTTTCTCTGCAACCGAGAGGCCTAGAAATTTACTTTAATTTATTTTTTTTAAAGAAAACAGATTCTTGTTTAGTCTCATGCATCCAGGAGGAGGGGCTTTAAGAAAACAGTGAATGAAAACACTAAATATTCCTGGGTTTGCTATAAAGTCACAAGAACTGGCAATGCTGCTACCCTAGCTGGCACTCACCACATTTTGGACTGCACTAGCCACCAAGCATCTGGGGGTTTGCAGTCATCTTTCAGGTCTGTTACCTGCCTGATGGACTGTCTCCCACCAGAGATGACTTGTGCCCTTAGGCCATACTATTTCACACATCTGCACCAGGGATGTCCTGGAGTCCCACAACAGCGGTCTAGCTCCTACACTAACCAAAGGTGGGGTGGCAGAGACAAAGGACACCAAAACCCCTGTCCCGAACTGAACTTTCCTTAGCCCCACAAAAAAGGCTCTGTTCAAGTTCAGTTCTAGGGATGATGTACACTCAGCACTGGGGTGCCTCCTTGTGGCTGGGTCTGTGGATCAGGTCTGGCCCGCTTTTCTGTTGCTCACACCACGGTCTCTCTCTCTCTATCTCTAGGACTTGGAGAGCTCCATCTTCATGACTCAGCCCTCCAGTCATGTCACTATTTAGTCCTCCCCTTCCAAGGTGTCAAAGTCCCATTTGATAAGCTGTCCATCTGTCATGTCAGGCAGTCTTCCAGTCCAAGCCCAGGTTGTGTACCACTTTTCCAGTGGCTGGTAGGGGAACCCAGGCCTGCCCACTACTCTGGGTTCCAGCCCAGGAACCCCATGCCTAGCACCCATGGTCTACTTTGAGCTTTGAGCAGGGGGTTGGACTAGATGACCTCCTGAGGTCCCTTCCAACCCTAATCTTCTATGATTCTACTCAATCTCAGACCCTGTTGCTGTTTCCCTGGGCTCCTTCCTATCTCACTTTGCTATTCCCTGGCCCACCTCTGGGTTTACCAGCCTGAGCTCCCTCCAGTCCCATTGGTTACTCCACCCATCTTGGCTTCTTGTCCGACTCTGTAGGGCAGGGCTTATTCTCCCCCTAGAACTCTCCTTGTCCCTAGCCAACTCTTTTATTATCCAGAGAGTGATTGCAACGTTCCTCCCTGCAGCCCCCTCCTGCTCTCAACTTCCTGGCTTTATAAAATCCCAGCCTGACCCAGCTGGGCTCCATCTTCACTTTTACGTTATCAGTCAGCGGCCTTCCTACATGTGCAGCCGATCAGGCTAATTGGCCCATTTTAATCTGGCCAGGACTTGTGTGGGGTGGCCACCCCGTCACAGATGGGCCAAGTTTCATCATAGCTCTGCCACCCTTATTTCTAGCACGTATCATTTTATAACAGACACGTTTGTTGCACTGCCACCTAACTCAGCATGAACACCATGGGAGGCCCTGCACATTAGCCTGTCCTTGCGGATATATTTGCCTTGCCAAGTACTGGATAAAAGAAAATTTGGTGGCATCGTCAAAAAATTCAACAGCTTAAGCATTAGAAAAGACAGTATCAAGCTCATTTAATTATTCCTGCTTTTCACCTTTCCTATAACAAGTTCCTTCACAGGAAAGACAAATATCAGATTCATATAATGTAATCTAAGTGTACATTATAAAGTAGCGCTATCTTGCCTAACTAGGCCCATCAGCTTCTTTTATCTCGTTACATCCAAATATCTGATGCTCATGTTAATAGCTTTGTAAGGCAATTTATGAAGAATAATAGGCTGTTTTACTGCAACAGTGCAATTGAAATGTAAGCTTTGAACCTTCAAAATGATTCCACCTTAGCAGGAGAGAAAATTAAAGATTGATCATTATAGAGAAAACAATTATAAGACAAATACTTAATGTAGTTATTGATGGTCCTATTACGGATAATTGTAATGTTAAAAAATTTACAAAGTGAATTGGATCTCACATAATTTGTTGGTAAAGATCAAATAGACATCTTCTTAAACTGAAATATCAGGATTGACTGATTTTTCCCAGTTTTAATAATTTAAAAATGGAAAACACCATGTTAATCCATGCAAATTTAGTTTCAAACAAAATAAAAATGCAAACAAACGCCCTCCAAACACTTGCAGTTTTCCATATGGCCCTTTACAGCACTCAACCAAGGAGAACTGTGGGGGTGTTAAACATCAATCTAAATGTTTAATTTATAAACAGCATTACAGATAAATATCCACATAAAAACAGTCTTTCTGAGTGTTCATTGACATGTACAATCAAAGTATTCAAACTTGTGAGTGCCTGTCTAATACAAACCTGAAGCAATAGAGATTCACCTGTCACTGGTGATAGTTCATTCCACCACTACACCTTGGAATTAGCACTGGTCAAAAAGATGAGCCACATTTCCAAGATCTCATCATGAAGGTTCTCTCTGAAGACCCATACATTGATCCATCCTGCATTTGCACCTTGCAGTGTTCTCTCCCCCAAGTGTTTCCTGCTCTGATTTTCCAAATACACTCTTTGCAGTTGCAATTTCTGTTGCTGACTTTGGGTGTCCATTCCACACATTTAACACACATAGTCTTCTTACTTTTACATATACCCGCTTGGTTTTCATTACCATTGAGTTTTGTGGTACTCTGTTCATCACACTCACAGAATTTTGTAGACAATTTTGAAATTTAAACTTTCAGTTTGAAAAGGATTTTTTTTGGGAGGGGAGAATATTCTATGACTTTGTATTGATGTTTTTATCTACATATGTTTTAAAATATTTTTTTTTCCTTTACTGAAAACTAAGTTTTTAATAAAAAATATATTGATAATGATTTAAATACATATTTTAGTAAAATATTAATAAAAATGTAGCAGGAAATTTGACTGAAAAAAATTGAAAATGACAGTAATATTGAAATTGTTTTCTCCAAAAACCTGAGTTTTGAAAGGCCACTTTTGACAAACAATCAAATCTTGTGCAAAATATGTTGACCTGTCCTACTGCTGAGAATCCTCAGCTTGCGTTGACTTCGGGGGTACACCTTATTTGATAATAAAATGGAGATGGAGCATTTTTGTCAAAAAAAAATTTCTCGGGAAAATGCCATTTTGACAAAACTGATTTTTTAATGAAATTGTATCACTTTTGAGGAAATTTTATGTTTTTAAAATGGAAAAACCAGTCTGAAAATTTTCTAAACAAAACACTTCTATTTTTCATTTTGAAATGACTTTTTGTTTCTAAATTTACTTTATATAAAACAAATTTTAAAAAGCAGTCAAAATCAAAATGAAACATTTCAATTTTATCAAAATGAAATCTTTCAATTGACCAAAAATAATACATTGAGAATTTTGTTTCACAATGTTTTTTTGAAATTTTGGCTTTTCATCCCAATTTGGGACATTTTATCCAAAATCTTGATATTTTTTCAGGGGACAGAAAATCCATTTTCTGACCAGCTCTAGTCCAAGTGCATATGCTGCAATTCATCTTCTAGGCTGGGCTGTGACAGGAAAGATCCAGGGTGGGGTTCCTTTTTCCTTTCTGATAGAATCATAGAAAATTACGGTTGGAAGAGTCCTCAGGAGGTCATCTAGTTCAACCCCCTGCTCAAAGTAGGACCAACACCAACTAAATCATCCCAGCCAGGGCTTTGTCAAGCCGGGCCTTAAAAACCTCCGAGGAAGGAGACTCCACCACCTCCCTAGGTAAAGCATTCCAGTGCTTCACCACCCTCCTAGTGAAATAGTGTTTCCTAATATCCAACCTAGACCTCCCCCACTGCAACTTGAGACCATTGCTCCTTGTTCTGTCATCTGCCACTGACTATGCTCTGTCAATGGTGGTACATGCGGCCAGGATGGCTTAGTACCTTAGAAGTAGCTCTGTGTCTGCAATTGAAAGTCTACAATGTAACCCATTATGAGTTCTTTGTGTTAGGGTTTGTGCAATCGTAGACAAGGTACCTGTATTACGTTCGGCATAGCTGCCAAAGACACAGTGCATTAGTTCTTTTGCCGTGCCCTACGCAAACCATTTGTAAATGCAGCTATAGCAATGGTGTGGCAATAGGAACCAGGTGACTTATTTGGCTGGGTCACTAATGATCAGCTCCTCCCAAATCCCCAGTAAATGTCCTGCTCCTGGATAGTTATTATTTGAAAGAGTTGGTCAAAAATGTATATGCAGCCCTATATAATGCCCACTGAAGTCTCTAGAAAGGCACTGTGACGGTCCACGCCCCTAAGGTTGCGGGCGGCGTGGACTATCCGCCACCGTCTGTCAACTAGCCCTTTAATCCAGGGCTGTATAGCCTAGTGGCCAAAGTCTATGACGTCCCCTTTGCCTCAAGGGGACGCAGCCTAACGGCAAGAGTCTGGAACCCAGCCCGTGGCTACCGGGCGGGAGGGCCTATAGGCCAGAGTCCCCAAAAGCAACCCTCGGGAGGAGGGTAGCGTGGCCTAGCGGCCGGAGTCCCCAAAAGCCACCCTCGGGAGGAGGGTAGCGTGGCCTAGCGGCCGGAGTCCCAAAAGCAACCCTCGGGAGGAGGGTAGCGTGGCCTAGCGGCCGGAGTCCCAAAAGCGACCCTCGGGAGGAGGGTAGCGTGGCCTAGCGGCCAGAGTCCCCAAAAGCGACCCTCGGGAGGAGGGTAGCGTGGCCTAGCGGCCAGAGTCCCCAAAAGCGACCCTCGGGTGGAGGGTAGCGTGGCCTAGCGGCCAGAGTTCCAAGAGCGACCCTCGGGTGGAGGGTAGTGTGAGGCTTTTTTACCAACTCAGCGGGGGGGTTCCGACCGAAACACGCTGAGATTCCCCGGGGGGGGGGAGGTACCACTCTGTCACCCTCCCGGGGTCCCTTCCTACCAGAGTCTCCGCTGGGGTCTCCCAGGAGTCGACGGGTACTTGGTGCTCGGCGAGTTCGGTCGTCCCCTGGGTCTCCTCTAAGCACCGGGGCGCCGGCGAGCCGTGGACGGCGTCTCTTCCCGGCGTAGCCACCGGCTGTGGCTGGTCCGCCGCAGGAGCTTCCCCGGCAGGTCCTGCGCCTACGGGCTCCACCCCAGACTGAGCCGGTCTCCCTCCCTTTATACTCCTATAGCACTTGGAGCATGCCCAGTCCGCCCAGGGAGGCGGGACTTCCGCTGTCAGTCCCTGGGGCTTAACTCCTTCCGGGTTAAGGCGGGGTTGCCTGGCCCCTCCCTCTAGTCCCTGGGGCTTAACTCCTTCTGGGCTAAGGCGGGGTTGCCTGGCCCCGCCACACACCCTCCCCCTTAAGAAGGACCATCCCCGGGGCTGGTCCGTCTCTCCACCCTCCTTTCCCTGTCTAGAAAAGAAATCCGCGTTAGCATGCGCCTTACCCGGACGATGAAACACGCGGAAGTCGTACGGTTGGAGGGACAGGTACCAGCGCATAATTCGGGGGTTCGCATCCTTCATGCTGTGTATCCATCTGAGGGGGGCGTGGTCGGTGATCAATTTGAAGGTATTCCCCAGTAAGTAATAGCGCAGGGCATCAATGGCCCATTTCGCCGCCAGGGCCTCTTTCTCGATTGTCGCGTAGTGTTTCTCGTGGGGGAGTAGTTTTCGGCTTAGATATAGGACTGGGTGTTCCTCCCCCTCCCATTCCTGGGAGAGGACCGCCCCTAAGCCTACCTCTGACGCATCTGTTTGGAGAATGAACTCCTTTGAAAAATCGGGGTGTCGCAAGACTGGCTCCTGCACGAGTCGGTCTTTCAGCGTCCTGAAGGCCTTGTCACACAGGTCGGACTATTGTACCTGTTGTGGCTGGGAGTTTTTTGTCAGGTCCGATAGGGGTGCAGCTATGGACGCAAAGTCCGGTACAAAGCGACAATAGTACCCGGCTAGTCCCAAGAACTGGCGTACCTGTTTCTTCGTCGTGGGCGTAGCTGTGTCCATAAGGGCTTGTACCTTATTGATTTGGGGGCGCAACTTCCCTCCCCCTACGACATACCCAAGGTAGGTCACCTCTTCCTGGCCGAGATGGCATTTCGCCGGATTGGCCATGAGCCCAGCTTCTCGGAGGGCCTGGAGGACTCCCCTGAGGTGGCGAAGGTGGTCTTTCCAGCTGCGACTGTAGATCACGATGTAATCTATATATGCCGCTGCGTATTGATCGTGAGGCAACAAGAGCTTATTCATCAGCCGCTGAAACATTGCTGCAGCGCCGTGTAACCCGAATGGCATGGTTACAAAGTGGAAGAGGCAGAAGGGTGTTGGGAAGGCCGTTTTCTCTCGGGAATTGGGCGTAAGGGGGATTTGCCAGTATCCTTTGGTTAAATCTAGGGTCGACAAATACCTCGCTCCCCCGAGTCGTTCTAGGAGTTCTTCTACCCGGGGCATTGGGTATGCGTCAAACCTAGAGATGGCATTAACCTTCCGGAAATCGATACAGAATCGAGTTGTCACGTCGGGCTTCGGGACCAGAACAATGGGGCTACGCCATTCACTGTTCGACTCCTCGACTACACCCATTTCAAGCATTGTGTCCAACTCTTGTCGCACTGTGGCCCACATCTTCCGTGGTATGGGACGATGGTTATCTCTCACCTTCTGGCCCGGCGGCGTCGCGATATGGTGGCTCGTCAGGTTGGTTTGTCCCGGGTGGGTTGATAGCACATCGGGGAAGTCCTTTACCAGTTGCGATATTTGGTCTCGCTGTGCCTGGGTAAGGCCGGCCCCGAGTGTCGCTGGCTTGTGGTCTAAGGGTTCCCCTGCTAGGGGTCCCAATTCTGGGTCTGGGGGCGAGAAGGTGATGAACAAGGATTCCCTAACCTTCCAGGCCTTTAAGAGATTCACATGGTAAGTCCGGGTGTCCTTCCGTCGTCCCGGTAACCGGACTTCATAATCTACGGGTCCGACCCGTCGGATCACCTCGTATGGTCCCTGCCACTTGGCCAGGAGCTTTGATTCCGCCGAGGGTAGCAAGAGTAACACTCGGTCCCCGGGGTTAAAGCTACGTGCCTTAGCCCCTCTGTTATATAGTCGAACCTGCGTCTCTTGGGCCTGTCGCAGATGCTCCCGGGCAAAACCCCCCAAGGTTTGGAGCCGTTCTCGCAGATGTAGCACATACTGGGTGGTTCCGAGCACGCGAGTCTCCTGAGTCTCCCAGTCTTCCCTTAAGAGGTCCAGGATCCCTCGGGGCTGCCTGCCGTACAGAAGTTCGAAGGGCGAGAACCCAGTTGACGCTTGGGGTACTTCTCTTATGGCGAACAGCAGGGCTGGCAATAATGTATCCCAATGGCTGGGGTCTTCCTCTACGAACTTCCGCAGCATGGACTTCAGGGTCCCATTAAAACGCTCTACCAGCCCGTCTGTCTGGGGATGGTAAACTGACGTTCGGAGCGTCCGTATATTCAGGAGGCGGCACAATTCTGCTATCAATTTCGAGGATACGTTAGTACCCTGATCAGTCAGGATCTCCGCGGGTATCCCGACCCTAGCGAAGACCTTCACGAGTTCGGTGGCAATCACCGGTGCCGTGGCCGCTCGGAGGGGAACAGCCTCGGGATACCGGGTTGCGTAGTCCACGATTACTAAAATAAATCGATTCCCTGTCTTGCTTCTTTCTAAGGGTCCCACTAAATCCATTCCGATACGTTCAAAGGGTACGCTGACCACCGGCATGGGTATTAACGGGGCTCGGGGTACACCTTTTGATCCCACCCGTTGGCATTCTGGGCAGGATGCGCAATATTCTCGGACTTCTTGGTGAATGCCGGGCCAAAAGAAACGGCGGGCCACCCTCTGAAGGGTCTTCTCCCGCCCCAGATGTCCAGCCCATGGGTTGGCATGTGCCAAGTGTAGTAGTCCTCGTCGCAACCTCTGGGGAACCAATAGCTGTCG
This sequence comes from Emys orbicularis, assembly GCF_028017835.1. Lineage (NCBI taxonomy): Eukaryota > Metazoa > Chordata > Testudines > Emydidae > Emys > Emys orbicularis. Next base: position 4,351,225 of record NC_088686.1, on the reverse strand, counting down.
GAGGACCTCAGGCGTATGTGGCTCCTGCACCACCCGATATAGGCGGTCCTGTTGGACCTCGAACCGTGGCCCCTGCGGAAGTCTTGGAGGTACGTCCTCTCCCGCTCCGGGGACAATGGCCTGCTCCCAAGCCCGACTCAGCGTTGGGTCCTCTCTCTGCTCCCTCACAAAGTCAATATCTTGTTCCAACTCCCTCTGAGTCTCTTCCATGGGTTGATGTTGGGCTTCGGCGGGCATCTGTCCCGCTGTAGACGTCCCCTCCCCAGGGTCTGTCTCTGGCGTGTGTCCGAGGAGTTCCTTTCCTGGAGACGTAGCTCCTTCAATTTGCGGAGCTGACAGTTGATACTGTTGGAGGACCTCCCTAAACTCCGGCCAATCCCGTCCCAGCACTACGAGGTAGGCCAATCTGGGGGCTATGCCCACGTGGAGGACTTCCTCCCGCTGCCCTATCCCGATCCTCACCCAGGCGGTGGGATAAGGGCGAATGTCCCCATGTACACACTGTAAGTGTATCTTATCCCCTGCCAGTCTAAGGTTCGGGACCAGCCCCTCCCGTACGAGGGTCTGACTACATCCTGAGTCTACGAGAGCCCTCGTGTGGATCCCCTCGACCCGCACCAGAACCACCAATTTCCCTGGGCCCCTTTTCCGGGCTCTATGACCGGCAACCCATACTTGTCCATAGTTACAATCCATAAAAGGACATTCCCGCTGAAAATGTCCCTCTTGTCCGCACTCCCAGCAGCGGTTCCGGCCCTCCGCGGGTCCGTTGCCGTCCCTTGTTGGGCTTCGTCCCCCTTGGGGTGGCCGTTCTCTTCGACTCGGCCTCCGAGGGACTTCCCACCTGGGTCCGGGATTGTGGAGGTTAGTAGGTGCGGGTCGGATGGGGGGGCAGGTTCCCGAGCCCCCGCTCCCCGAGGGCTTCCTCTGTCTGGGCCTTCTCCCCGGTTCAGGTTTCCGGACCTACGGGGGTGAGTCTGGGCTTCCTCAGCTGCTAAGTAATCCTCCATCAGGCCCACCGCCGCGGACAGGGTGGCCGGTCGGTGACGCTGTACCCACGCTTTCCCTCCTTCTGGGAGGATCTGGGTGAACTGTTCGAGGGCCACCCTTTCCGCTACATGTGGCCCGGTCAAGCCCTCAGGCTCCAACCATCTCCAACAGAGGTCCCGTACCCGTTGGGCCACGGCCCGAGGCCGAGCTCCAGGAGGGTACCGTTCTTTACGGAGGCGCTGGCGGTACGTCTCGGGGTTAATGCCGGTCTGGTCTAAGATGGCCGCTTTCACCCGGGGGTAGTCCAAGGCCTCTCGGGAATCCAGGTTACGGTAGGCCATCTGCGCCGGTCCCGTTAAATAGGGGGCCAACATCGTGGCCCAGTGTTCTGGGGGCCACCGAGCAGCGGTGGCGACCCGCTCGAATGTCACCAGGAATGCTTCCGGGTCGTCGCCTGGTCCCATCTTTGTGAGGCGGACCGTTAGTCCCCCCAGGTGGTCCACAAGCCCCGCGCCTGTGGTGTTGGGGGCGGGAACTCCTGGCGGTCCCATTACCGTAGCTATTTGTTGGACCAGGCTCTTGTTGTCCTTGGTATTGGGTGGCCAACTCCCGAAGGAGTTGCTGCTGTCGTTCCTGGTGCTGGGTCGTCTGTAGCTGCTGCTGGCTGGCCATTTGTTGCAGCAGGTGTGCCTGTTGTTGTCGCTGTTGGGCCACCTGTTCTTGCTGGTTCTCCAGCAACCACTTTACAAGTTTATCGGCATCCATCTTAGACGGCGGGAGGGGTTCCGTCGTCTAGACTCCGAGTATTGGACCTCTTAGCAGGTCCAGGGCCGTGCCCGCATTCTCCACCAATTGTGACGGTCCACGCCCCTAAGGTTGCGGGCGGCGTGGACTATCCACCACCGTCTGTCAACTAGCCCTTTAATCCAGGGCTGTATAGCCTAGTGGCCAAAGTCTATGACGTCCCCTTTGCCTCAAGGGGACGCAGCCTAACGGCAAGAGTCTGGAACCCAGCCCGTGGCTACCGGGCGGGAGGGCCTATAGGCCAGAGTCCCCAAAAGCAACCCTCGGGAGGAGGGTAGCGTAGCCTAGCGGCCAGAGTCCCCAAAAGCAACCCTCGGGAGGAGGGTAGCGTGGCCTAGCGGCCGGAGTCCCCAAAAGCAACCCTCGGGAGGAGGGTAGCGTGGCCTAGCGGCCGGAGTCCCCAAAAGCAACCCTCGGGAGGAGGGTAGCGTGGCCTAGCGGCCGGAGTCCCCAAAAGCAACCCTCGGGAGGAGGGTAGCGTGGCCTAGCGGCCGGAGTCCCCAAAAGCAACCCTCGGGAGGAGGGTAGCGTGGCCTAGCGGCCGGAGTCCCCAAAGCAACCCTCGGGAGGAGGGTAGCGTGGCCTAGCGGCCAGAGTCCCAAAAGCAACCCTCGGGAGGAGGGTAGCGTGGCCTAGCGGCCAGAGTCCCCAAAAGCGACCCTCGGGTGGAGGGTAACGTGGCCTAGTGGCCAGAGTCCCAAAAGCAACCCTCGGGAGGAGGGTAGCGTGGCCTAGTGGCCGGAGTTCCAAGAGCGACCCTCGGGTGGAGGGTAGCGTGAGGCTTTTTTACCAACTCAGCGGGGGGGTTCCGACCGAAACACGCTGAGATTCCCCGGGGGGGGGGGGGGAAGGTACCACTCTGTCACCCTCCCGGGGTCTCTTCCTACCAGAGTCTCCGCTGGGGTCTCCCAGGAGTCGACGGGTACTTGGTGCTCGGCGAGTTCGGTCGTCCCCTGGGTCTCCTCTAAGCACCGGGGCACCGGCGGGCCGTGGACGGCGTCTCTTCCCGGCGTAGCCACCGGCTGTGGCTGGTCCGCCGCAGGAGCTTCCCCGGCAGGTTCTGCGCCTACGGGCTCCACCCCAGTATTGAGCCATTGCAGGTGGTGTGAACAGAAGTACACTCATTTACACTCACTGAGGAGCTGGGACATTGAATAGTAGTCACAAGGTCTCTTGTCTAACCACTAGGCAGTATGGCTAGCCAGTGCTCTGACCACTAAGGGAGGTTGTCTTGGGTGAGGGTCTCCCAGCCACTCACCATGGTTTCATATTCAGCCAATCAGAGTCTCCTGTCTGTAAATCATGTTATCCCAGGCTAAATAAAGAGAAACTGCAGCATGTGGAGCCCCTGAGGCTTTATGATATTTCTGCCTATGGGACAACAGACTGAACTTCTCAGCCGCAGAGCTAAAAACTTCCGCCGTGGAAATAAGTTTCATATTCCGAAAATCCTGTTCTTTAGCCTGATAGTGAGAGAGTGTGGAGAGGCTGTACAAACATGATCTCCTGTCACTTTGAAAAGCAGCTGGCTAATCCACCTGACATTAATTCACTTAAGCCATCATCTTATGAGTGGCAAAGAAAGAAGCTGTCAGAAAGGCTTCATTCGTAACTGAAATGCAGCTGCCACCATTTTTTTTTATGATGGAGGAAAAGGCCTATTCCCTTTGTGCCAGCCGTGTTGTCTACGTTACTGATTTCTCAGGGGTTGTAACATATTGCCTTGTCATGTTAATGAAAACTGGGACAGAGTTCTTTTTTGCGTGTGCCTGAACATGCTAATTTTGGGTGGTTACAGGTCAGCTTACTATCCATCAAATTTCAGTCAGTAAAATTGTCCCTCTCGCTTTGGGTGAATGGCATTGATTTCTGTAGTGTTGATTTCTACAACAGGAAGAAGTTCTCACAGGTCATAAGAGCGTCGGTCCTGCCTTGTGAACTCCTCAGGGCGGGGAACTCAAAACGCAATGGAGAGAGACTAACAAAGCCGATTGCAATGCAGGGCCGAGAACTAATTCACTTTTCACACAGACACTCAACGATTAAACACTAACGTATTGTTGTAATCTATTTTAACAGGGACTAAAGTATGTCCATATAGAGCAGATCTCCATACTATGGGCCAGTTCTATTCTATTCCAGTGTATCACTACTCTTGGAAGAAAGCTGGCCTATCATACTTCACATACTGGATGTTCAACCTTTAGGGTCAGTCTATGGCTGATTCCTTCTACATGGACACAGACCCATGGTACAAGGACCCTTCAGTCGCATGCACCCCTTGCAGGGGCCAGTCAAATTGCTGTCCCTGCCCTGAGGAACGGCAGAGACTGTTCTATCCAAGCCCCCTCCCCCCATGGGCATACTTCATTCCCCTCAAGTACTGGGAAGCTTGGGGCAGGATTGTGCTCACTGCTGTTGTCATTACCTCTGGGAATGTCACCGGGTATTGATTTGTTGTGTCCATTGGTGTGCAGCTATTAAGGGAACAATAGGCACAGGCAGGTGGCAGATGCTTTGCCTGTCTCATCTCTGTTCCTGAAGGCATCTGTCGGTACAGAGTGCTCGTAGTCTCTGTACATTAACACTGGCTTCTGAGAATAATGCAATACAATGATATTCAAATACGTGTTTTGAGACCCATTACAGTAATTGGTTTAAAATGTGCTATGCCTGCTAGGCATATCAATTCCTCAAAATGTGCAAGGTTTGGTGAAAAAAGGTTATATATTTTATTGCATCGAGGGGGGTAAACATAGCTCCCATACACAACAATGCCCTCGTTTATCTGTCCTCAGCAAGGAGAATGTCATACCACATGCCGAGGAAAAGTAGCATGAAAATAGTATAAACATTTGAAGTGTGAATTCAAGAGTGAAAATTATGGTCTTGATCTACTAAATGCTAATGAGAACTATGCATGCACATCAGGAGGAGAATATAACCCTACAATGGTCCCCTTTGGCTCATGCAAACTAATGCAGGAAAAGTACAAAATAAGGATAATATGGAGAAATGGCAAATGGGTTTATCCTCTTTATGGTCAGGAACTGCAAAAAACTGATCAGAAGATGAGGGACAAATCATGAATCTCCAGCTCAGTGTCTAGCAGTAGTTCAAGGTGTAAACAGAGAAACAGAATGCACTAGATCACTAGAGGAACAGACAGCAAAGAAGAAGAGATTAGTTCTGAAGTAGAGAGAATATTAAATACATATCGTAATACAAAGTGTTATCATTATTATGCCCTCCTTTGGGCACCATATCACGTACATGATTTGGAAAAGGTACAGAAAGGAAAATAAGAGTAATGATTGCGGGGTGGTTATACTAACTGTGATGTATAGAGAAAAGAAGCTTGTATCTGGAGCTAGTTGGAAGGGTTTTCTGTTGGAAAATACCAATTCACTGAAAGAGAAATGTTTTGCAGAAACACATTTTAATTAAAAAACATTGAAAATAGTTTTTGATAAGGTCAAAATGTTTCGTTCTGATGTTTTCAAACTTGTCTACAAAATCATATTCCTCTATTTGACCAGCTCTCTGCCGCACCTACCAGAGGCAATCCATAGCCACGCAGCATTGGACCATAAATAACGAGGGGTGAAATCCTGGTAAAACTCCCATTGCATTTCATTCAGTGGAGCCGGGATTTGACCTTAGAGTATTTAGATAAATCTTTTCGTTGTATCATCTAATATTAACTTTGCTTTTTTCCATACCCAGCCTTTTCTTCATCGTGACCTGATAAGGCCACAGTGTAGCACATGGGAGTCAACATTAACTCTGCAAAGTTCTGGGAGAATAACTGTCTAGCATTCTCCGCTCCGACCTCTGCATTAAATACCATTTTATTTGACCCAGTGGGGTGCTGTATCCTACTATTCCAGTGATGTTTTCTAGCTTGTCCAATAATTTGCCACACAGTATTAAACTTTTTTTTTTATGCACAAACTAAACTCTGCCATTTAGAGGGCAGTTCAGGCAATGATTGGTTCAAGAAAATAGAAATAAATGATGGAAAATCCTTCGAGAGGACATCCCTTTCACTATGTTGTGTTGGTCTCTCTAAGAAAATAGATGAAATCAAAAAAGGAAAACCTAGAAGTGTTAGAGACCCATGTGCCAGTAATGCACCCTGTCCTGGGGGTGTGATATGTATATCCTATGCACCTCAGGGAAAGCGGAATTCCCATAGAAAGAGGTATTGCCAGGCCTAGAGTAGAGATAGGACTTCATCAAGCCCAGAGAAGTATCGAGCTCTATCACTTTATCCAAACTCCTTTAGATGAGAAATCCATCTGGACATTTCACAAGACTATATTCCTGCATGAAAAAAAATCCAAAAATTCATAGATTTTTAAGGCCAGAAGTGGCCACTGTGATCATCTACTCTGACCTCCTGGGTAATACAGGCTGTAGGAGTTCTCTGAAATTATTAGAGCATATCTTTTAGAAAAATATCCAGTCCAGCATTGCTTTGTTTTCATCAAGTCAGAAGTAGCCTCTCACATGGGATCAGAGCCTGGCCCCACTGACTCTGCTCTGCTCCACAAAAGTAAAGGGACAAACTGTTGGCATCAATTCTCGCCTGCAGCCAATAGAGCTATCCTGGGCCCCAAACTGCCTTAGGTGGCCATCTGCAGGCTCCCTTTGAATCAAGAAGTGGCACCGCACAGGCGTTCAGGCTGTCAATCCTTTACTCTGTGTGCATGCATGTCGGCATGTTGCTCTGTCCCTCTGCTCCATCCTTGGGAGTAGGCTGGGTAAGAACATAAGAACGGCCATACTGGGTCAGACCAAAGGTCCATCTAGCCCAGTGTCCTGTCTTCTGACAGTGGCCAATGCCAGGTGCTTCAGAGGGAATGAACAGAACAGGAAATCATCAAGTGATCTATTCCCTGTTGCTCATTCCCAGCCTCTGGCCAACAGAAGTGGACACCATCCCTGTCCATCCTGGCTAATAGCCATTGATGGACCTATCCTCCATAAATTTATCTAGTTCTTTTTAAAGACAGTGAGAGACACTAACTGAGCCTGGCTTGGAAACCCACAAGCGCCAATTTTCTGGAATAGAAACTGGAGTGGAGAAGACACATAAGCTCTAGCTCTGAAGAGCCCTGCCTCTCAGCTGGACTACCCCAGGGGCCAAACAGGAACTGCTGCTGCTGCCGCTCACTTTGAACTGTAACTGTTTATGCCTCTGTACCTGGGATATCTGCAACCTTCCCTTTCCTGACAGCTCTAGGAAAATCCCTTTTCCCTGAGCCATGTGTCTGCGTGGTTAATGGGACCCTCCAGGGCTAGCACCTACAAGGCCTAGCTGCTGTAGGACATATAGTGTTTGCCTCCAAGTCATGGCACGCTATTGACATCCTAGAGGCCTGGTGTACTGGGTCCCCCCAATAATTACACACTTTTATTTATACAGAGATTTAGGAGCTTAACTTTAGGCAGCCAGGTGTAATATTTTTGGCCCAAGATGTTAGTCCACTGCATCAAACATGCACTTTAGTGTCTTCTCTAAGGCCCGCCATAACTTTTTTGGGGGGCTATAATCTTCATATTATGGATGCTTCAAGAGCGACTCCATAGTTACAGGTGTGTTGAAATTTTCACTCCAAGAGGAACTGCTTCACACTTTAATTACTGAATCTACATTTGATGTAATAACTCTTTCAGAGACAATTGAATTTTCCAAAGAGAAATATTTACGAACCTTTGCAGAGGAAACCTTTCAAAATGCTCTTTTCTGAAACGTTCCTCCTTTTCATTCTCTTTGAATTCCCCTCACTAAACAACCACAGTTCTCTCAAATTCCCAACTTCATGAACACACACAGATAATATCTTTGACATAGGAGACTTTTGCACTTTTAAAATTGGACACAGAATTATCCCCTTCTTCAGTAAAAGGACTTTTATGCCTTAGAAAACTATTTTCCTGCCATTTTCTCTTGTCTCTTTTTTCCCCCTCTTGCTTCAGGGACTTTTTCCCTTCAGTTTTGGTTCTGATTTACAGAAAATCTACTCCGAGCTGAGATTTAAGACACTGCCAGTGTTTTCTGTCTGTATATACACTTTTTTCAGACATAGATTGAAAGTAGATTATTAAATTATGCGCCTTCTTGAGACAAGATCAGATAATCACAAGGGGAAATAAAAATCAGGAATATGACCTGAGGTCAGTATGTGAAAGAGAAAAAAAAACTGTTGTGAAAACATCTGAACAATGAACAACATCCCCTATTGAATAGGGTCCTTTCTCTCCTAAGCATCGCGAGCATTTCTCTATAGGAAGAAGACATTTGATTTATAAAAGGTAAACATGATCCAATAGGTCACCTGCAGTTCAGACCGCAATGCAAATGCTGCGCCTCCATGTAAAGGCTGAAATCTTCTGAGACAGTTCAGCATAAAGAACCATGAATATTTCATGACACTTTCAGCCTATTAAATCGTACGTGCCAAACTCTAGAATCAACAGGATTGACGGGGCTAGTGCCACTTGGCACCAAGTGTCAAAAGACTAGGAAAAAATTACCCCCTTTAATGGAAGCAGGGGGTCAATGTTCAACACACTTTTTTTTCTGGGAAAAGTAATGATTTCAGAGCAATTACCCCTCAGCTGTCACAGTCGAAAGGTCAGGTTTGACCCTTGACTATTTTTTAATGCATTTACCTGGGCTACCAGCCAGGCTGAAGTTTGCAGGAACCAACATTTAGCTATTTTTGAACACTTGGGGTGGGTGGGGGCGGGGAACCGTAAAGCATTGTGCTGATTAAATGGACGATTGCTGTTATCACCCCAGGAACAGCTCGTCCCCACATCTTCAGGGGCTTTGCTTTGAAAGAAAAATATTAAAAATGATACATATGAACACATAGGTCAGGAGAAAAATCAAAATCAGACCTACTAGAGAACAGAGGATTCAGGTATAGCAAATAAAACAAAACCACTAGGGAAAACATCAATTTTCCTAGGCCCAGGGTAACTTCAAAAGCACCTAAATGATTTAAGAGCCTAAGTTCCATTTTCAAAAGTGACTTAGGCAATTAATGCCCAGATCCTCAAAGGCACCTAATGCCCAGATCCTCAAAGGCACCTATTTAGGCACCTAACCACCATGGAAAGTCAATGGGACTTGGGTCCTTTTGCTACCAGGTCATGATGCAACCCCCCATGAAATCAATGGCGGTCTTCAATATCCAACCACTCTCATAGGAATTGGTTTACGGGACCGGATATTTCCCAATGGCCTTGACCTTGCCTCTTTTTGCTCATGCACATTTTTCAAATGTTTGCACAAGCAGGTGATGGGTTTGGTTCCTCTAAACCTGATCACCTATATGCCAAAGCACAAGTGCCCCAAATCTACATACATGGGAGTCTGCATGTTCAAAGCAACCACTTCCTGAGCCTCAGGCCCAAATATCATTGCACACTCCACGGCTAATCAAAATCCTTTCCCAGTTGGCATGTATAGAATGGCATTGCTATTTAATGAAAAGCAAACCCCAGACACATTCTTTAGCCCAGTGGTTCTACCTGCATCCAACTCAAATGCCTATTTAACTGACAACATTCCCTTCCAGTGAGTCACCATTGCAGCAAAATGTCTCCGTTTTTATCGGCTTTCTGGAGCGAGGAATCTGTAACACTCCACGAATCCTTTAGTGCTCCAAAGAATGCTGTAACAGCACAGTACTTCAAACACATTCAAGGCTTTGTAGCCTAAGAACAAGGAGGTTACATTCACTCCATTCACAGCTGTAGTTTGTAAAGGCATGTTATACAGAACAGCAGAACAGTTCATCTACTTAACAAGCACTGGATATTAAGACAGCTGGGGTTTTTTCCATTGCATACCTGACAACGTACCCTTTCCATTCACTAACAAGCAAACAAGAGGAAGACTATAAAAAAAAAATTAAAGTCACACTATTGAGCCAGCAGGAAATTTAAAGTTTTGCAAGTTCAGGATTGGAGGTGGTTCAACAACATAAAAAAATAAACAAACTAAAAATTCATTCACTGAACGTTTGACTGAATAAATTATCCAACAATATCATTCAACTAGCAATCAAGTTGGGTGAATAATTAAAAAAAAATCAAATAATTCAATTAATGGCAAAATGTGGCAAATATCCTGGGCCTGATTCACCTCTGATTCATGCCAGTTTTAAGTCAGCATAATTCTCTTGGCATCTGGAGTTGCCAGCAGAAAACAAGAGTATCACTGAGCAGAATCAGGCCCAGCAGTCACTGAAAGGTAAGCAGCTAGCTCTACTCATCCATCACCCAGTGGTCCTAACGAAATACAATGATACAAAAGCAACCCTCATCAAAGGCTCTTAAGCAAACTAAGCAGTCATGACATAAGAGTGAAGGTCCTCTCATGGATCAGTGACTGGTTAAGAGATAGGAAACAAAGGGTAGGAAAAAAAGATCAGTTTTCAGAATGGGGAGTGTTAAATAGTGGGGACCCCCAAGGATCTGTACTGGGACCTGTGCTGTTCAACATATTCACAAATACAGGAAAAAGCAGTGAACATTGAGGCAGCAAACTTGCAGATGATACTAAATTAGTCAAAATAGTTATGTCCAAAGCTGATTACAAAGGGACCTCACCAAACTGGGTGATTGGGCAAGAAAGTGTCAGGTGAAATTCCATGTTGATGAGTGCAAAGTAATGCACATTGGAAAACATAATCCCAACTATACATACAAAATGATGGGGTCTAAATTAGTTGTTACCATTCAAGAAAGATATCTTGGAGTCATTGTGGATAGTTCTCTGAAAACATCTGCTCAATGTTCAGCAGCAGTCAGAAAAGCGAACAGAATGTTGGGAACCATTAGGAAAGGGATAGATAATAAGACAGAAAATATCATGCTGCAACTATATAAGTCCATGGTACACCCACATCTTGAATATTACGTGCAGTTCTGGTCACCCCATCTGAAAAAAGATATATTACAATTGGAGAAGGTGCAGCGAAGGACAACAAAAATTATGAGGGGTATGGAACAACTCTAGGGAGGAGAAGGGTTGGTAAAATGGCTCTAAGCCACTTTTGCCCTGCCCCACGCCTAGTGCTATCTGGCCACCAGGATGGTCCCTGGAGTAAATCAGAGCAGACTCAGGGATTCACTAACTTAATCTATCTGTTGATGGCCCCAATGACTGGAAATCACTCGAGCATAGGAATGATCCAATCCCATCCCCTTTCTGATGTCTGGAGGGCAGGAAGACTGCAAAGGCAGGTAAGGAATGGGCAACTGTTAGAAGGTGTACAGGGAGAATGAAAGGGGGCCAGGAGACTGGTGGGCTGAGAGAGGAGAATGATGGGGAGTGGGAAGGTAGTAGGGAAATATCGTTATATCCCCTATGCCAGAAATTAGAAAAGGACAATGGAGTTCCCCACCAACAAACTAGAAAGGACATTTTTAGTTGAACTTTAAATGATCACATAAAGTTAGGAGTAAAGACTGAAATGTTTGGAGTTGGGAATTCTAAGAATTCCAAGCAAAGAGACAGAAATTCCCTCTCTGAGCTCTAGCCAGGAACGATGTTCTAGTAACAATAGAAGGTACCAAGTCTTCACACAGAAATGGATTTTGTGGGTCTTGATGTCCCACTCACATCAGGCTTTGGCTAGTAAGTTTAAGGCTGCTGGTACCAAACTGTTGAGTACATTCTAATGTCCTTAGAAGTTTCATGACAGTGTCAAGTGTTATTTTCATTAACTTACAACAGTAATTTATGTACGACACTAGACCAATAAGTAAGGATAGGGTGACCAGATGTCCTGATTTTATGGGACAGTCCCGATGGTTGGATCTTTTTCTTATATGGGCTTCTATTACCCCCCCACCTCCGTCCCGATTTTTCACACTTGCTGTGTGGTCACCCTATGTAATGACCAATTGGCATTGCAGGAAGGGTAGCATGGAAGGAGGACAGAACATGTGGCTTCATAGGTGTTCATTCTTGAGACTGGGGATTTGAAAAAAATCCATCTCAATCAGATGCAAGAGGCAAGCTATAGGCACTCCAGTGAAAGTGTGACACTAGCATCACCAGGGAGCCAGTCTGTGTAAAATAGGCACTAACATTATTCAGAGGGCCTTGAAGGGCCAAAAATCTTGGCGAGCTAGGGGAGTTCCAGCCTCTCTCATGTTTGGGAGCTCAGACCTAATGGTGGGAAGCTGCTCAGCAGGGTATCTTCGGAGCCCAGTACTTGTCTATGTCACAGGGGTGTTGTGTCTGTGTCTTACACATTTGGGGCTAGATGGTGACCTGAGGCACATCGCTGAGCAAGGAGTGGTGTGCAAACTGCCCTGCCCCCTTCTCTGGAAGGGGATGACAAGGGGTTGCAGGTTGCTTCTGGCCTATACCATCCACAGGTTTCAACATCCCCTAGGCCAGCACAGCTACTCCGAGCAGCAAAAAGGGAGAGGAGCAGGGATCTGCTCATTCTCTACCCAGCCACCTGCGGCATAGGGAGTACCAGCAGTGCCTGCTTCCTGCTTCCTGCCTATGTCCAGGGTCAGGGAGGTTTTTACTGTCTCTTACTCCCTTGCAGAGGCTTGTAAAGCAAGTCACTATCTAGTAAGCTCTTCAGGGCTGGACTGTCTCTAATTACATGTCTGTGAAGTGCCTAGTGCTTTGGGACACGAATAATAAAGGAATTCATATTTGTAAGATGTGGAAACTGACAGACTCGAGGTGCTAGAGCAGGAGGAAGGTGTATGTATTATTCCTATCATTATCGTGCTCAGCAGCCAGCTACACATCCCATTCTTGCTGGGAGCAAATGCTGAAAAGGGACACAAACTTTGCAATGGTTAATTTCATGGTTTGCCATTGAGATCCCACAGACTTGCCCCTCCACCCCACATAAACACACTTTCCCCACCTTAAATCCACCAATCAGGATTCAGACTCAATCTGTACGTGTGAGATTTAGATGGGGTTGCTCCGTTTTGTTTTCAAGTTGTAATTGGTGCCCCTGCTATCGATGTGCAATGCCAGCACCAGCATTCAACCCGAATGCTTTTTTGTAGCCTCTCGTAGCAACTCCAACACCCTGCTGCCAAAAAGTTACCACCAGGTGTCTATTTCGGGTTACAAAGGTTTGATGTGACAACAGGATGCAGCTGATGGTCCTTGAAGTATAAATATTGGAGGCACATTGCAGTCAACAGAGATGACATTTGAAGCGTACTTCTCTTGTTAGAGCTTTCCGCTTAGGTGCAGTAAAATATGAAAACACAAGAAAATCTCTAGCAGGGCCAGATTCTGACTCAGGGCAAGTAGTGCTTCACTTTGAAAGCAGTTCCACTGAATTCAAATGGGGCATAGCAAGGACAGAGGTACCTCTCTTTTTGAGCAAGGGTGAGAGCATTCTAGCTCTTTGCTTACTTGGGTCTAAAGAAGACTTGCACTAGGCCAATAATTGGCTTTCCTTTAGAATATAAATGCCATCATTCTCCTCCTGGATGGGAATACAGAAAAACAAGGTCTGAATTCAGAAAGCAATTTACTGTTACACAGAATTGTCTAAGAATAAGAGATTTGAAACAGCCATTCCTAGCTCAATAAAGCGATCTATAGAGCCGGACAAAATTTATTTAGTGAATACGTAAATTAGCCAAAAAATGCATTTTTCAGAGTAATGAATCTGCTCGTGAATTCAGGATGAATTGGGTGAATAGTTTCAGCAAAGAAAAAAAATTGGAAATGTCAAACAATTCATTTTGACTTTCAAAAAGAACCATGTTGATGTTTTGTTTCACGTAGATATTTGTGAAACAACATTTGAAACTTTTCACTGGAGTTGAACAAAAAATTTTAGATTATTTTGTTTCATCAAGAAAAAAAATCCGTTTCATTCCTAAACAAACTGATTTTTTTTCAGTTCAGCCACTGAACCCCCCCAAAAAAATCAATTATTCCCCCAGCTCTAAGGGAGGTATTACCTTATTGCACTCAAATACTCCACTCCGTATAGTCTGTCAGTACCGAAATAGTTAAGTGTTAATCCTACTCGGACCACTGAGTTCCTTTTGTACTTATAACTATAGCCCTGTATCCATTTTCCTATTGGACACGTTTTTAGTGACTGGTGCAGTCTACCCGTGGTCCCAAAAGGAGAAGCTGTAATGGAAGCCAGACACAGGAACACTTACCACTAGAACTGCTCAGATGTTTTCATTTAAACACTTTTTCCCCCCCAATGAAAAATGGTTTATCTGGGGGGAAAAAGTTTTCTGGGGAATTTCTTTGTTTTGGTTTCAAGTATCAGGAGGTAGCCATGTTAGTCTGTATCCACAAAAACAACAAGGAGTCCGGTGGCACTTTAAAGACTAACAGATTTATTTGGGCATAAGCTTTCGTGGGTAAAAAACCCCATTTCTTCAGATGCAACTGAAGAAGTGAGGTTTTTTTACCCATGAAAGCTTATGCCCAAATAAATCGGTTAGTCTTTAAAGTGCCACCAGACTCCTTGTTTTTGTTTTGGTTGAAATTTTCTAGTTTTTCAAAAGAGCCAATTTCCCCCCCCATTTTTATCATTGTTCGTTTGTCTTTCCCCACTTTTCCCTCCCTCTGGAAAGAAAGGGGGGGGAGAAAAGAGATATAAAATAAAAACATTTAATCAAAAAACTGAAAAATAATCCACAAAAACATTTGGAAAAAAACCCAAAACTCTTAGTATCGATCACAACTTTTCATAGAAAACACATTTTTGGACCACTTCTGTTTACCATTTTGCCTTTTAGCTCTGCTCTTAGTACTCAGAATTTGGGTTACGGACTGTAAAATTCACTTCGCTACAGGAATTACTCATTGACACTACCAGAACTGACAGCAGAATTTAGCCCCCTGGTTGGCCATTGCTCCCTTTGTCCGTCCGGCTTTCTAATCCTATGGGACACATGCTCCCTATCCTCCAGATTTAAAAAAAAAAGCGAATCCACCGACGGGATGAAATGGCAGTGAGCCTCCGAGTGACTTGTGCAGGTATTGTGGCATAATCTCTGCAAACCTGGAGGATGCAATGCAGGAGTGGTTTTTCTAGCCGGCAGAGCCCAGGTAGCCAGCTAATCCAAGTAGGGATTCGATTATTTTCATACTACCAGAATAACACTCAACTCCCGATTGCTGAAAAGGAGGTGCCACCTTTTCCAGAAGAGCCGTAGTTTGATGTGTGTTAAGCTGAATTTGTTAACTCATATGTGTGGTATCATGCCAGTGAATTATCACATTTTCTGCATGGTTTGCAATGTGTTTAAAACTTACATGTCTGTCTTATATGTCATCATTTTTAACCCACTATACAGCCTGCACTTTATATAAGGTTATCATTGGCATACCCAAGGCAGAAAAAAGTAGCACCCAATTAAAAAAAACAAAACAAAACAAAACAAAAAAAACAAACAAACAAAAAAAACCAAACTCTTAACAGATGACTATGACGACTGATGCTTTTGATACCTGGTAGCAGAGACACCAAAATGCATTCATAACATTTGATTGTCAAACATTTGTGTTTATAACAATTTCCGTACATAGAATATGCCATTATAATAGCTCAATGAGAAAAGGCAGATGGAAGATTTTAGTATGCAAATCTGATTTTAAGATGCCACTTTAATATGTGATCTGTGCAATCTGCAAGCAGTTGCCATGTCACAACAGCACATCAGCGCTGCGTGAACACATGCAAGGAGTCATTCGGGAGCATTTGATGACACTAAGCCTGCTTCAGGAGATTGTGAATGATAAAGCTGAGTCGTACATTAAGCACTAGGGCTGCAAACGTTCCTTCCAGATTTTTTTTTTTTTTTTTTTTTTAATTTACAGAAAATGAAATAACCCTGTAAATTACCCAGAATTGCATGGTAGCCCTTGATGGAAAGCAAGATGTCTGTCACCTATTGCCCTAGATGATTATGATAGCATCAGGCCTAATGGTTGCAACATGCAAATGACTGCCACAAGGTGAACTGCGCTTCCATCTGCCTCTACCTATTCAAATTTCCTCAACAAACTCAATCTGCTAATTAACCAGGGAGAAGTAACGCTGTGACTATTTCCACACAAATCTCATTGAGCCAGTCAACTTTTTTTACAAACTGCATTGAGCGTTTGTTAGGCTGGTAGGTTAATTTTTCCCACCCATTTCTCAGGTGACAAGCTGCATTGTAATGCCTCACAGAAGGCTTCTGATACTGTCTCGCATGACCTTCTCATAAACAAACTAGGGAAATTCAACCTAGATGGAGCTACTATAAGGTAGGCGCATAACTGGTTGGAAAATCATTCCCAGAGAGTAGTTATCAGTGGTTCACAGTCATGCTGGAAGGGCATAACAAGTGGGGTCCCGCAGGGATCGGTTCTGGGTCGGGGTCTTTTCAAGATCTTCATCAATGATTTAGATAATGGCACAGAGAGTACACTTATGAAGTTTGTGAACAATACTAAGATGGGAGGGATTGCAAGTGCTTTGGAGGATAGGATTAAAATTCAAAATGATCTGGACAAACTGGTGAAATGGTCTGAAGTAAATAGGATGAAATTCAATACGGACAAATGCAAAGTACTCCAATTAGGAAGGAACAATCAGGTGCACACATACAAAATGGAAAATGACTGCCTAGGAAGGAGTACTACAGAAAGGGATCTGGGGGTCATAGTGGATCATAAGCTAAATATAAGTCAACCGTGTAACACTGTTGCCAAAAAAAGCAAACATCATTCTGGGATGTATTAGCAGGAGTATTGTAAGCAAGACATGAGAAGTAATTTTTCCACTCTACTCCGTGCTGATTAGGCCTCAACTGGAGTATTGTGTCCAGTTCTGGGTGCCACATTTCAGTAAAGATGTGGACAAACTGGAGAAAGTCCAGAGAAGAGCAACAAAAATGCTTAAAGGTCTAGAAAACATGACCTATGAGGGAAGATTGAAGGTTTGTTTAGTCTGGGACATGAGAGGGGACATGATAACCGTTTTCAAGTACATAAAATGTTGTTACAAGGAGGAGGGAGAAAAATTGTTCTTCTTAACCTCTGAGGATAGGACAAGAAGCAATGGGCTTAAATTGCAGCAAGGGAGGTTTAGGTTGGACATTAGGAAAAACTTCCTAACTGTCAGGGGGGTTAAGCACTGGAATAAATTGCCTAGGGAGGTTGTGGAATCTCCATAATTGGGGAATTTTAAGAGCAGGCTGAACAAACACCTGTCAGGGATGGTCTAGATAATAAAAAAAGCAGGTCTTGATAATGGGGCCTGGATTGACATCGACATTTGCAAAACTTGGAGGCTGTTCTTTTATCATTCTGGCTGCTAGCACATTTTGAAACCAGAAACTGAATAATCACAGGTTTATTTTATGGTCTGGTCCCCTTACCACAAGCTTCCTGTCTTGGCTACTGTCTCTTTTGATTCTGATCAAAGCCATTTGCCTTTATTGTCATTTGGCCCTCTCAAGTCAGCTTGATACAGCTGGGAAAAGAGGACTGATAAGCATTCACGAGTAGCGCTGGGGAGGAAATTTTGTAGAACAATTTTTTTATTTTTAATGGAAAATGAATTTTTAACCAAAGTGAACATTTTCATTTTAGTCAACGTTGTCTAGTTTGTGATGAAAAGCCAGAAAGTGATTTTTAAAGACATTTTCAAGGGGCTTTTTTTTCAGCTTTTGGTTTCAATGTATCCTTTGAAAACTGCTCTATTAGGCAAGGTTGCCTCACGCCACAAATCTTCAGCTCCATCAACAGACGACACCGACTGAAAACGGCTTTCATGAAGAAATGGTGACCCAGCGCAGACCGTTTTTTGTCCCTAGTGTATGCTACTGTACTGGCCGCCATCTTTTCTCTGGCCATGCTGTCAGATTCATCCCACTGTGCTGTCAAAAGCTGCTCATAATCTTGCCAACACCAAGTGAAGATACGTTGCACAGACATACTGCATTGTGGTTAGGCTCAACTCTCCGATTAGTAGTTCCCAGAGTGGTCTGGCCACCTGGAGCAGCTGCACTTAGGAATGGCAAAGTCATGTGACTGACAATTTTGCATCTTGTGCAGAAGTCAAATGTTTGTAGAATACACGGTATGTGAAATTAACTAATGTCCTTCTTCTGCAAGGTTTCACTACTGGAAATACAGAGCAAATTATTTTCCTCGATATACGTTAAGATTAAATATTAAAAAAACACTTTGGAATCTTAGCAATATGCTCTAAATCCTTGGGAGAACTTGGGTAATATTACCGAGCACTGGATCCAATCCTGAAGTCCTTACTCAGGCAAAACGATTGGATCCACATCCAGTTAATTCACTATTCCAGTCAGGTTCCAACTCACCCTGGTTCTAATCCTGAAAGGCAAAATTCCCATTCATTTCAGTGGGGGCCAGATTAGCCCCCACACTGAAGTTTGGTACTTTACACCCCAGACTGAAAGGCACCGATGCACAAAATGTACAGTTCACCTGTTCACAATGCTGCTTGTCTCACAGCCACCTCAAAGTGCGGCGGCTCACTTTAAGCTCCCAGCTGAGAGAGCTGTTCGAAATGCACTGGGCTGGCAATAGCTATTGTTTCAATATGCTTGCCTTAGGCCAGGTCCCAAGGCTGCTGCGAGATGCCCGACAGCCCTAACCCTGCCCAGTGCGTATCGTGGCAGGATGTGGAAGTGCATATGCGGGAAAGGTTCCCATAATTCAGTGCTTGTTTGAGCCTCACTGCAGCGCACCACAGGAGACAAAGGGACAAGCCTGCAGCATTCTTTTCCTAGCCACTTCCCTGCCAGGGGGTTTCATCCCCCTGCTGAAGTTGCCAGGCCTCTCCCCAGTAGGGTCTGCATCGCAGGCTGTCCAGTCAGAACACAAATGTACCCCCAAAACCAACACAGTCCTGGCCTCTTCTTCTGGAAAAGATTTCTCAATCCCTCCAAGTCTCCCTCTATTCTGAGGGGTGGGAATTCTTTCTATAACTAGCCCCCCTTCCCAGCAGACCTTGCCAGCTCATTCCTACCTGTCCTTGTGACTACCATTCCCAGCCTGTCCGACTCTCTCGCTCCGGTGAGAGAGGGGCTGGTGGACGCACCCACAGACCCGGCTTGAGCCCTCAGTGTTGAGGGGAAAGAGGACTGCCTGCGTGTGTGAGCTCAGCCCCTGAGCACAGATATCGGGGGCAGCCGTTAGTCTGTATCCACAAAAACAACAAGGAGTCCGGTGGCACCGAAGAAGTGGGTTTTTTACCCATGAAAGCTTATGCCCAAATAAATCTGTTAGTCTTTAAGGTGCCACCGGACTCCTTGTTGTTTTTGTGAACACAGATAGCAGTGTAGGTTCCTTCCCCAAACTGCCTCCCTGAGACCGTTTATCCCTGAGTAACCAGGTCCCCTGTCCCAGTTATTTCTTTCATCAGATCATCCTGGAATGAGCTATTGCTGTCCCTGGAAACTTCCCTCACCGGCCTTAGAGCGGTGGTACTCCCCGTTCCACTCAGACACAAACCAGCTTCACAGTTCTTTGAAGAATTCAAAACCCCATTCCTGAGTAACAGAAAAAGACCCTTCCCCCTCTACTTCCAGTGACCTTCTAGACGGCTTTTGATTAGTAATTATATTAACTTCCTTTTTGCATTCTAAGCAAAATATATGGAGATTAATTCATTAAAGGTTTTGTATTAATCAAAGAAGCCCAAAAAGATGACCAAAAAACCTCACTCACTCACCCCCCTCTGAGGTCAATTCCTAATGAGAGCTTGTCTCATCTCTAAACTTCTATTAACTTCCAGCAATTCTTTGAAGAGCCGCAAAGTATTTTACAAAGTTTTCCTAAGGTGACATAAAACTTTCTTTTATACATTTTACAATAAGCCACATTTTTCTGCTGAACTCATGCTGAGATCTGAAAATATCAAGCAACAAGTCTGTCTATTAAAGCTTCTGTCTTTTGTTGGACATTTCACTTGCATGAGATTACCCAGGCCCATTGTCAAGGTGCTAAATGTGTCGTCTCCCCCCTTTCCGAAAACCACAGCAGTAAAGCCCTGATCCTTCCTAGTCATTTCTTGTTTCTCTCTGGATATACTGTAATGCCATGTGCTTTCAGGTTCCTTATCTTACTTTATCCTTTCTTCTTTAAGAAACAGTGTCTTGTTCTTTCTTGTGCCAGAACTATCCTTTCTGTAGAAGCAGTAGGAAGACACTAGGGATAAGATTGTCTAGCCCTTTTTGGAATTGTATGCATTTGTCTAATGGAAGTGTCTACATCTTTTCAAAAGGGTACAGAAACAATGTCATTCCCTTTTAAATTTCACTGCACTGTCCAAACACCTTGAAAACTGAATCTTCACATGACAGCCTGTTCTTGCCTTCATTCACGATGGGCCCGATCACCACTGGCATAAGTCACCTGTAAATAGATCACCTTTGTGTCTAACGCTTTTAAGCAGCTGTTGGATGGCAAAATGCAGGTGCAGGTTCAATTGAATAGGCAACATTGAGAGCCTTCAGAGTGATAACAAATGGCTCCACAAGAGCACTGTGTGCTGATGAGATACCAAAATGCACAGGTGGAAATATAATCGAGCACCAGGGTTAACACCCACAAGGAGGAGGCGGCCTGCTCTCCCAGCTAAGCTTTCTTACCGTTTTCTCGGTCTGCGCCATGACACTATTTTCGGTGTTGGCAAATCTGTCAGGTTTCTAGCAACAATATCTAGAGCGACATTTGAAACAAGCAAATAGCACAGATCATACTTCTCATGGGCCCTGGGGTAATAGCAGCACACCATACATACCCTCTTATTCAGAAAGATTTGGGGCCACATTCCCTTCTTCACAGCCCCTTCATAGACTGTTCTAAGGGGCATAAATTAACATAGCCCCAGGCCTTGCTGTGCTTATTCCGTGATCTCTGCAGGACAATACACATCCCACCATCCCCCACTGGCCCTCCCTTTATCTTTGCAGATGCCTGGACACTCACAGGGTCCAGGACAGGGAGTCTACTCTGCAGTGTAGGCTGCTGATCCCTTTTCGACACAGGAGAAGATCAATGCTCAGACAGTGCCAGGGACACAATGTTGATGCTGCATCAGAAGAATGAGAGTGCAGAGCTCAGTCCTGGCTTTGCAGAGCTGGGAGATATTTTAGCCACTGACCCCTGTGGATCTCTCTCTGGATACATAAAGGGAGCAGAGCAAGGGGCCATTTTAACAAAGATAAGAACTGCACTTTAATTTAAAAAAATGGACGCACTAACAAAACTACCTTCCCTTAACATTTTTCGTTCATACAATCATTACAAGCTGAACTCTCTCCAGTATATGTTTTCAACCTTGCTGATTACTCCTGAGGCACTTAATAAGAACACAAAATCCAAGATGGCTAAAGGTTTCAGTCTGTGCACCAAGCACTTCAGAAAGAAAGATCAGGGCAGCTTGAGGTTTCACTGTGGTGGGTTTGACATTCTGTACTAAACATACTGGGCTTTCCGGCTCAATCATTCAGTAACTGAGAAGATGTTTTAATGATTATGTTGTGTATTTGGGGGAGGGGGGAGAGGGAAGAAAGCAGGGACCCAACTCAGGTCATAAAGAGCCCAATCTTGCACTCAAATTCAGATTAGGCCAATTGAAGTTTTGCCTGAGTGAACAGTACAGGAAATGGACCCAAAGTCTGCACATCATGTGACATTCATCTAGACTGCAAACAGTCCTCCATCAGGATGCAAGCAACAGCTCAGCAGAGATTATTTTCGACGACTCTAATGGCCTGTTGTCTGTCCACTGGGATATTGTGTACATATTATATGATATTCTGCAGTGCAATCCACAGCTGAATAGGGAGACTGGCAATCTCATAAGCCCTCACCCTGTAGCAAAGTAAAGTAATGTTAGGAAAGCATGTATTTCAAGCCAGTCAAAAAATGCTCAATATGGTCCACAAGATATTTGGGCCAAAACAAATTTAATTTAATTCAAAAAAAATTTGTGGATTTTTTTTTTTTTTGCGGAACAAAAATCAAAAAGTTGTTCTGGGTTTAGTTTTCAGAAAACAAAAAAAATCTGGTTTTGTTCCCCTCCCCCGTTTTCTTTCTTCAACGGGGAGATATTAATAAAAATGTAGGGGCTGGGTTGGAAAAGGGCTCCACAGAGCACAGTCTGGGAAGCACTGCTGTACCCTGTTTGGAAGTGCACAGGGTGTATCGCTGACTGTGCCAAAGCGAATTAAAGGCAACAGGCTCACTCCTCTCTCGGATGGTGTACGACTGGAGACTGGAAGCTTGGAAAGCGGGTGAACTCACCACATACTTATTATGGGCTAAACTGTGACTCAGAACATACACCCACACCAGAGAGTAATCAGGGGGAGTCACACCCACCTTGCACATGGTGGCAACAGGCTGGGAACTATGCCTCAGAGCCGTCTCTCGGAGACACCGTGCTTCCCAGGGCAATTCATGCACCACCCCTTGCTCCAGACTACACCTACCACTGGAATCTAGTGCTGTGATGCTTCAGAGTGTCCCTTCCTTCTTCCCGAAGATGTAAATAAAAATCTTTCCTGCTACTCAGTCCTGGAGTCTTCACAAGTGTCACTAGGCATTTTGCCTGCAGGATCAGGCCCAGCACATAGATAAGCTACAGGTAATAAGAGACATGGAAATAGCCAACACCTAGACACCACAGTCATGGGTGCCTTATCAATGCAGGAGATTTTTAGAAATATAAATAAATCTACTCTAGCCCTTGCACGTGGAAGTACCTATGGGACTTTCAAATCCAACAGGTCCAGGCTAAACAGATAAATTATCTGAAATAAAAACAGCTAAATAATACAAGGAAATATCCCCAAGCCAAAGGATGCCTAACTTGAGCCTCAAGAACTTGTGAAGTATCAGAGGGGTAGCTGTGTTTGCTGCTTTTACAGATCCAGACTAAGAGTCCTGTGGCACCTTATAGACTAACAGACGTATTGGAGCATGAGCTTTCGTGGGTGAATACCCACTTCGTCGGATGCATGTAGCGGAAATTTCCAGAGGCAGGTATAAATATGCAAGCAAGAGTGAGTCAGGCTAGAGATAACGAGGTTAGTTCAATCAGGGAGGATGAGGCCCTCTTCTAGCAGTTGAGGTGTGAACACCAAGGGAGGAGAAACTGCTTTTGTAGTTGGGACTCTTTGCTGCTTTTAAAGAACTTGTGAATGATCTTAACTTTACCCACTGAGAGTAGCCTCACCGACATCATTAGGGGTTTTCACAGTGCACAGAGGCAAGTGAGTGCATAAGGCTTTGCTGGCTCAGGACTCTGGGGAGCAGGACTGCGTCTGCAGGCTGATCCACAGGAAGACTACTGACTCAGAAAAGTCCCCAGTTAGTAGGAAAGCCTGTGCACCTAACTCAATCAGCCTAGGCCGGACTTAATGTGGTGGAGAGGAAAGCGCCTCCACATGAAACTCCATTCCACCCAGACATTTCAGAAGTTCTGGAAACAGGGGTCTCTGGACTTAACAGAAGTTCCTGTTAAAATACACAAGTAAGAACTGTCTAAAAGGTCTTTCATTATAATGTCTAGTTATCCATGAGACACGAATCAAGACACGTGCCAAACATCAAACCAACCACTTTGTATGCGGTGTCTCTCTCTCTCATCCTTTGTTTAGGCTTCTTTTTTAGATTGCTCAGGAAAGGGACTCTCTCTTTGTATATGACATAGCAGCACACAAACTGTGCTAATACAAAAAATAACTCCTCCAATAACTGCCTTGAGCATGAATCTTAAGCCCATCTGACATTTCAAAAGGGTAAAGTAAAATATACGCAGATGTGAAAAATGTGTGTCTTTACTCCCTGCAAGTAAATAAAATTACCTATTCTGAAAAAATCAAAAGGTAATCTCTCTTTTCAAATCACGTGAAGCGACAGGAAGTGGCTCCCAGTTCTCATGACATTAATCAAATCTAGACTCAGTTTAATGATGTCAACAGCCATCTTTAGCTTCCATAATCATTGCAAGGACTTGGGCTGAAATTATTTGACTTCAGGCTTTGTTCACTTTTCAAAAATATTTTAGAGCCGGTGTAACGTTTGGGGAAAGTTTCATGTTCTGAACAGGGACGAAATCATAGACTGATTATTATTTATTACCTTTCTAATTCAGTCAAACTTTAATTACATGCACAAAACCTCAGGATGATTTGAGGCACATAAACACCCACTTTTGGCAATCTGATAGTCACACACAAAAAGCAGATCATGACCTTGTCTATGTGAGTCGCTGAGCTGCTGACAAACTCCTTCAAAAATAATCTTGAAAAATAATGAAAATCTGTTTTATGAATGAAGTTTGTGTCAAGAAAAGGCAGCGTTCCCTTCAGCATTATAAACAGCCCTTTGATGAAAGTTTCATAAATGGTTTAATTTTTCTCTTTCATCTTATCTCACTCATCTAAAACCTGTCTTTTTTTTAAAAGTACAGCATAGACAGTGGAACAGATGTGTTCAGGAGATAGGAGAGATCTCATGAAGGATTCAGGCATGAAAGTACCTGCCTGCCTGTTTGAGGGAGATTGTTTTGTGAGCCATGTCATAAACGACTCGTGGACTAACCCACCCCAGCACTGTGGAACAGACTCTGAAGTGTGCCAAGTGCATTCACAATGCACAAGGCTTTTAACACTCGACTGGATCCAAAGAGCACACAGTAGGGAACAGTCCCTGCTTACAGGGAGATGGATGGGATGGTGTCATAACTATAAAGGGAAGGGTGACAGCTCTCCTGTGTACAGTGCTATGGAATCCCTCCTAGCCAGAGACTCCAAATCCTTTTACCTGTAAAGGGTTAAGAAGCTCGGGTAACTTGACTGACACCTGACCCCAAGGACCAATAAGGGGACAAGATACTTTCAAATCTTGGGGGGGGAAAGGCTTTTGTGTGTGTCCTTTGTTTAAGGGGTTGTTCGCTCTTGGGACTGAGAGGGACCAAACATCAATCCAGGTTCTCCCCATCTTTCTAAACAAGTCTCTCTTATTTCAAAATTGTAAGTAAGCCAGGCAAGGCGTCTTAGATTTACTTTGTTTTCTCAACTTGTAAATGTACCTTTTACCAAAGTGCTTATCTTGTTTGCTATACTTTGAACCTAAGACAGAGGGGATTCCTCTGAGCTCTTTAAGTTTGATTACCCTGTAAAGTTATTTTCCATACTGATTTTGCAGAGATGATTTTTACCTTTTGCTTTAATTAAAAGCCTTCTTTTTAAAAACCTGATTGATTTCTCCTTGTTTTAAGATCCAAAGGGGGTTTGGATCTGTATTCACCAGGAGTTGGTGAAAGGAAGGAGGGGGGAAGGGTCAATTTCTCCTTGTTTAAGATCCAAGAAGTTTGGATCTGTATTCACCAGGGAATTGGTGAAAGGTTTCTCAAGGCTTCCCAGGGAGGGAATTCTTAAAATGGTGGCAGCGAACCAGAGCTAAGCTGGTAGATAAGCTTAGAAGTTTTCATGCAGGCCCCTACATTTGTACCCTAAAGTTCAAAGTGGGGATACAGCCTTGACATGGTGGCAGCGGTGGGATCGTTTTAAACCCAAAAGCCAGTAAGAGATTTTTTTTTCCTTCTAGCTGCTTGGAGAGCAGAGCTGAAGGTAGATGCATATCTTATCTCTCCTTGCCTGAAGGCAGAGGTGTTAAGTTTTTTTTAACAAGGTCCTTTGTTAAGAGAACGGTTCAATCAGTGAGCAAACTTTGATCTGGTAAAGGTAATTTACAATCTGAATTGTGTTTTTTTTCTTTTTACATCCTCGGGAGTAGCTTGTTAGAAAGTCTCTGTTAACTCAGCAGCACTCAGCAGGAGCCTGAGCTAAATACATCCCAGTTTCAGTCAAGTGCAGAGGGGTGTGGCCCAGCACAGGAAAGCAGAAAAATGACTACCAGTGAAGCAGCTAGCAAACTAGAACTGGCCAGACTAGAAGCAGAAGAAAATGAGAAAAAACATCAGAGACTACTTCAAATTAAAAAACTCGAGAAAGAAGCCAAAGAGGAGGCCCACAAGAGAGAGATGGAGCTGGAAAAAGCCAAACATGACAGAGAAGAGAAAGCCAAACAGGAGGCCCATGAAAGAAAAGAGAAAGCCAAACAGGAGGCCCATAAAAAAGAGATGGAGCTAAAAAAAAAAAGAGATGGAACTGGAAGCAGCAAGGACTAGGCAGGGTGCATCAGACCATCCTAACAACTCCTCTCCAGGTACCACTTCCCATCCCAGGAAATTCCCCACCTACAAGGCAGGCGATGATACTGAGGCCTTCTTAGAAAATTTTGAAAGGGCCTGCCTTGGATACGACATCCCTCCAACCCAGTACATGGTAGAGCTGAGGCCGCAGCTCAGTGAACCCTTAGCAGAGGTGGCGGCTAAAATGCCTAAGGAACACATGAACAGTTATGAACTTTTTAAAAACAAGGCCAGAATCAGAATGGGGCTAACACCTGAGCATGCCCGTCGGCGGTTCAGAGCCCTAAGGTGGAAACCTGATGTGTCATTTACCCGACATGCCTACCACATTGGGAAAAATTGGGATGCCTGGATATCAGGAGCAAATGTTAAATCTACGGAAGAGTTGCCCTTCCTATTGCAAATGGAGCAGTTTTTAGAGGGTGTTCCTGAGGAAATAGAAAGGTACATCCTAGATGGGAAGCCCAAAACTGTAACCGAGGCGGGGGAGATTGGAGCCAAATGGGTGGAGGTGACAGAAAAGAAAAAAGCTAGTAGCAGTTGGAGCAAATATCAGAAGGGGCAAACCGAAACAAAACCTTATCACCGGGGACAACCCAAGGCCCCACCCACATCCCAAGGGAAACCCCAGACGCCTTCTCACCCCACCACACCAGTCTCCATCAACCAACATCGCCCCGGTGATACCTTAGCAGGGCGATGTTTTAAATGTAATGAACTGGGGCATATAAAGGCTCACTGCCCCAAGAACCCCAACCGATTACAGTTCATTACACCCCAATCACACCAAAGAACCCCAGACCCAGATGCCTCTCTCATACCCTCGGAGCGAAGGGAAACCTTGAGAGTGGGCGGAAAGAAGTTTATCGCTTGGAGGGACACTGGGGCACAAGTGTCAACTATCCACCAATCCCTAGTGGACCCCAAACTCATCAACCCTGAGGCTACAGTGACAATTCAACCCTTCGTGTCACAGTCTGTAACCTTGCCTACAGCCAAGTTGCATGTCCAGTACAAGGGCTAGTCAGGAATGTGGACTTTTGCAGTCTATGACAATTATCCCATTCCCATGCTACTGGGGGAAGACTTGGCTAACCATGTGAAGCTAGCCAAGAGGGTGGGAATAGTCACCCGCAGACAGGCTAAGCAAGCTTTCACCCCCATCCCTGTTCCTGAGCCGTCCACCAGGACCCCGTCTGTGTTACCGGAGACCCAAACACAGGTGGTGGAACCGGATCCCCTGCCAACGACTGCAACAGCCGTAGTGGATCCAATCCCAGAGACCCAGCCAAAGCCAGTCCCAGAACCGGAACTGGCAACGCAACCAGCACCAGAACCATTGCCAGCACTGAGTCCAGCGCTTGCAACCCCGTCTACAACTCCAATGCCAGAGGGCACCAGCGAGCCTAAACTGGCGGAAGCAGCAGATAACCCTACCCAAAAGGCTCAGCCAGAGCCTGAAATACCACATAGTGCACCAGCGGACAGCGGTTCACAGTCAATGGAAAAAGCCCCAGCACCTGCATCGCTTCCAGAGGGACCAAGCCCCAGTCCACTGTCCAAGGAGGAACTGATGTCTCCAGCATCAAGGGAACAGTTCCAGGCCGAGCAGGAAGCAGATGACAGCCTTCAAAAAGCTTGGGCGGCGGCACGGAGCACCCCACCGCCTCTCAGCTCTTCTAACCGATCCCGGTTTGTTGTAAAAAAAGGACTTTTATACAAGAAGACTCTTTCTGGTGGGCACCAGGAAGACTGGCATCCTCAAAGACAGCTGGTAGTTCCCACTAAGTATCGGGTAAAACTCTTGAGCTTAGCCCATGATCATCCCAGTGGCCATTCTGGGGTGAACAGAACCAAAGACCGGTTGGGGAAGTCCTTCCACTGGGAGGGAATGGGCAAGGACGTTGCTAATTATGTCCGGTCTTGTGAGGTGTGCCAACGAGTGGGAAAGCCCCAAGACCAGGTTAAAGCCCCTCTCCAGCCACTACCCATAATTGAGGTCCCATTTCAGCGAGTAGCTGTGGATATTCTGGGTCCTTTCCCAAAGAAGACACCCAGAGGAAAGCAGTACGTACTGACTTTCATGGATTTTGCTACCCGATGGCCGGAAGCTGTACCCTTAAGCAACACCAAGGCTAAAAGTGTGTGCCAGGCATTAGCAGACATTTTTGCCAGGGTAGGGTGGCCCTCCGACATACTTACAGATTCGGGAACTAATTTCCTGGCAGGGAACATGAAAAACCTGTGGAAAGCTCATGGGGTAAATCACTTGGTTGCCACCCCTCATCACCATCAAACCAATGGTCTGGTGGAGAGGTTTAATGAAACTTTGGGGGCCATAATACGTAAATTCGTAAATGAACACTCCAATGGTTGGGACCTAGTGTTGCAGCAGTTGCTTTTTGCCTACAGGGCTGTACCACATCCCAGTTTAGGGTTTTCACCATTTGAACTTGTGTATGGCCGCGAGGTTAAGGGGCCATTACAGTTGGTGAAGCAGCAATGGGAGGGGTTTACGCCTTCTCCAGAAACTAACATTCTAGACTTTGTAAGCAACCTACAAAACACCCTCCGACACTCTTTAGCCCTTGCTAAAGAAAACCTAAAGGATGCTCAGGAAGAGCAAAAGGCCTGGTATGATAAACATTCCAGAGAACGGTCCTTCAAAGTAGGAGACCAAGTCATGGTCTTAAAGGCGCTCCAGGCCCATAAAATGAAAGCGTCGTGAAAAGGACCATTCACGGTCCAGGAGCGCCTAGGAGCTGTTAACTATCTCATAGCCTCCCCCACCTCCAACATAAAGCCTAAGGTATACCATGTTAATTCTCTTAAGCCCTTTTATTCTAGAGAATTAAACGTTTGCCAGTTTACAGCCCAGGAAACTGATGACGCGGAGTGGCCTGCAGGTGTCTACTATGAAGGAAAAAGGAATGGTGGCGTGGAAGAGGTGAACCTCTCCACGACCCTGGGACGTCTGCAGCGACAGCAGATAAAGGAGCTGTGCACAAGCTTTGCACCGATTTTCTCAGCCACTCCAGGACGGACCGAACGGGCATACCACTCCATTGACACAGGTAATGCTCACCCAATTAGAACCCCACCCTACCGGGAGTCACCTCATGCCCAAGCGGCTATACAAAGGGAGATCCAGGACATGCTACAGATGGGTATAATCCGCCCCTCTACCAGTGCATGGGCATCTCCAGTGGTTCTAGTTCCCAAACCAGATGGGGAAATACGCTTTTGCGTGGACTACCGTAAGCTAAATGCTGTAACTCGTCCTGACAACTATCCAATGCCACGCACAGATGAGCTATTGGAAAAATTGGGACATGCCCAATTCATCTCTACTTTAGACTTAACCAAAGGGTACTGGCAAGTACCACTAGATAAACCCGCTAAGGAAAGGTCAGCCTTCGTCACCCAGGCAGGGGTGTATGAATTCAATGTACTCCCTTTCGGGTTGCGAAATGCACCCGCCACCTTCCAAAGACTTGTAGATGGTCTCCTAGCAGAATTGGGAGAATCTGCAGTTGCCTACCTCGATGATGTGGCCATTTTTTCTGATTCATGGACAAAACACCTGGAGCACCTGAAAAAAGTCTTCGAGCGCATCCGGCAGGCAGGACTAACTGTTAAGGCTAAAAAGTGTCAAATAGGCCAAAACAGAGTGACGTACCTGGGGCACCAGGTGGGTCAAGGAACTATAAATCCCCTACAGGCCAAAGTGGATGCTATCCAAAAGTGGCCGGTTCCAAAGTCAAAGAAACAGGTCCAATCCTTCTTAGGCTTGGCCGGATATTATAGGCGATTTGTACCACACTACAGCCAAATCGCCACCCCGCTGACAGACCTAACCAAAAAGAAACAGCCAAATACAGTTCAGTGGACTGATAAGTGTCAAAAGGCCTTTAACCAGCTTAAGGCAACACTCATGTCTGACCCTGTGCTAAGGGCCCCAGACTTTGACAAACCGTTCCTAGTAACCACAGATGCTTCCGAGCGAGGCGTGGGAGCAGTTTTAATGCAGGAAGGACCAGATCAAGAATTCCATCCTGTCGTGTTTCTCAGCAAGAAACTGTCTGAGAGGGAAAGCCACTGGTCAATCAGCGAAAAGGAATGCTACGCCATTGTGTACGCGCTAGAAAAGCTACGCCCATATGTTTGGGGACGGCGTTTCCAACTACAAACAGACCATGCTGCGCTACAGTGGCTTCATACCGCCAAGGGAAATAACAAAAAACTTCTTCGGTGGAGTTTAGCTCTCCAAGATTTTGATTTTGAAATACAACACATTTCGGGAGCTTCTAACAAAGTGGCTGATGCACTCTCCCGGGAAAGTTTCCCAGAGTTAACTGGTTAACAATTGTTCTTGAAATAAAACATATTGTTAGTTTTTATATAATCAGTAGTATGTCTAAAGGTACATGTGTTTTATTAACTCTGTTTTCTCCTAGAGCTCCAGGAAGAAATCACAGCCAGTGTGGAACCGAACGTCCAACACTATCTGTGATTTGGGGGGCGTGTCATAACTATAAAGGGAAGGGTGACAGCTCTCCTGTGTACAGTGCTATGGAATCCCTCCTAGCCAGAGACTCCAAATCCTTTTACCTGTAAAGGGTTAAGAAGCTCGGGTAACCTGGCTAACACCTGACCCCAAGGACCAATAAGGGGACAAGATACTTTCAAATCTTGGGGGGGGAAAGGCTTTTGTGTGTGTCCTTTGTTTAAGGGGTTGTTCGCTCTTGGGACTGAGAGGGACCAGACATCAATCCAGGTTCTCCCCATCTTTCTAAACAAGTCTCTCTTATTTCAAAATTGTAAGTAAGCCAGGCAAGGCGTCTTAAATTTACTTTGTTTTCTCAACTTGTAAATGTACCTTTTACCAAAGTGCTTATCTTGTTTGCTATACTTTAAACCTAAGACAGAGGGGATTCCTCTGAGCTCTTTAAGTTTGATTACCCTGTAAAGTTATTTTCCATACTGATTTTGCAGAGATGATTTTTACCTTTTGCTTTAATTAAAAGCCTTCTTTTTAAAAACCTGATTAATTTCTCCTTGTTTTAAGATCCAAAGGGGGTTTGGATCTGTATTCACCAGAAGTTGGTGAAAGGAAGGAGGGGGGAAGGGTCAATTTCTCCTTGTTTAAGATCCAAAAAGTTTGGATCTGTATTCACCAGGGAATTGGTAAAAGGTTTCTCAAGGCTTCCCAGGGAGGGAATTCTTAAAATGGTGGCAGCGAACCAGAGCTAAGCTGGTAAATAAGCTTAGAAGTTTTCATGCAGGCCCCTACATTTGTACCCTAAAGTTCAAAGTGGGAATACAGCCTTGACAGATGGTCTAACAGGTCTTCTCAAACTCGTCCTGCTTTGACTCTCTGATCACCTTCCTGCCCCAGGCTCCTCCTCCATGCACACAAGATGTGAAGGAAAGAGGGTGGAAGACCAAAGTGCAATCCCAACGTGTGTCCCCATGGCAGAGGAAATCTAGATGTGTTTAAACCACATCTTACACGTTTTGGATGAAATTCTGGCCCCATCAAGCCAAAGGGAGTTTTGCTGATGACTTCAGCGGGGCCAGGATTTCACCTTTTGGCATTATAAAGAGAAAACTGAATCATAGAAATCTTATGAAGAATGGAAAGAGAAGCAAAAGCACGACAGCTTGGTCATCACCAGGCCAAACAAGGGCCAGGTTCACCACTCAGAAACCCAGGAGGGGTGAAAAGTATGCAAACGGAACCGACACGACATGCAGAACAGGAGATTATATGATGAACTCAAAGGATAAGATTTATTGGAATGTGGAACATAAAATAAATAAATGGAGATATACCTATCTCCTAGAACTGGAAAGGACCCCGAAAGGTCATCGAGTCCAGTCCCCTGCCTTCACTAGCAGGACCAAGTACTGATTTTGCCCCAGATCCCTAAGTGGCCCCCTCAAGGATTGAACTCACAACCCTGGGTTTAGCAGGCCAATGCTCAAACCACTGAGCTATCCCTCCCCCCTATAAAAACATCATAGCAGGGTGGAGCACTTGCAGTAATGATGGATGAGTCAAAATGATATGAGTGGGACATCATCAGTTCATGGGAAACAAGATTGGAAAGCAAAGCAAAAGTCTACCACAATGAATAGAGTGACATTGGGAAGGAAAAGTGGTGGGTACCAGGATGGTGTCACATTGGTTCTAAAGCTGAAGGTAGGCCAGGCTTTTATGGCATATCTCCTTGTATGTTGAAGGCAAGATTCAGGCACACTAGTGCATGTGTATGTGCTGACCTCAGCAGTGCCCCAAGAATAAATTGACGAATGTTATAATGATCTACAGAAAGCAATACCAGAAGTTTCAAGACAAGACATGTTGTAGGTGATGGAAGATATTAATGCGAAAGTAGGTTTGGACTGGAAAACCAGGGCTGAAACAATAGGCAGATCCAGACTTGGTGAGGAAAAGTAAAAAGGATACTAAGTTTCTGCCTAAGTAACAACCTGTTGATAACGAACACACTATTTCAGAAAAGAAAAGAAAAATCTGCAGAGAAAGTGGACTTGGATATCACCTGATGGACAAAGAACATGATAGAACATGACAGACTTTGTACTTGTGAATCACAAATAGAAATCAAGCGTGTCGTTGTGCAAATCATTTGCAGTTGTCAGCTCAGATCATACGTTTGTTTTGGCAGCAATGAGATTGAATTTGGACTGAAGATGAGCATGGAGAAGACAAACTATGGCAATTGGAAGACAAGAAGAAGAGGTAAAGATCAAAGTCAAAGAACTAGAACAAATGGAAAAATGTGTGTACTTTGGAGAACTGATATTGAAGAATGGGAATTGTGAAGATGACATAAAAAGAAGACTTGAAATAGCTGCCATTGCATTTAGAAAACTCGATAAAACTGCAAATCTAAAGGGATTTCAATAAAAACAAAAATCAGCGTAAATGAGAAAACTGTGGTGCTGCTATTGCTCGGCAGCTCCTAATGCTGGCGTAGGAGGAAAGCCGGCAAACATAAGATACCGACTACAGAAATGAACTGGCCGAGGGGAATACTGAGAGTTTCAAGACTGCAGAAAATAAAAAATGAAGTGATAAGAAAACAGCTAGGGCAAGAAAGAACAAACACTGTTACAGAAGTTCCAAGAAAGAGGACTGCAGTGATTTGGACACGTGTCGAGAATGGACCCAAAAAGCACACCATAAACGGTGACATATAGCAGAGTGCAAGGAACTAGAAACAGAGGAAGGCCAAGGATGCATTGGATAGACCTGGTGAAGAATGATACAAAACAAAAAGGGTTTGAGATGAAAGCTGTGAAGCCAGCACAAGAAAAAAAAGCAGTGGAAAGCCTTTGTTCAGCCCCATCCTCGCTGCTGAGCTGATGGACGGGAGTCAAAGAAGAAAGACTAGAGAGTGAAAGAGCAGGTGGCTACCTTTCAGGGAAGGCAGCGAGCTTAGAAGTTTGGTGATGGGGTAACATGGGCTCATGATCTCTTCCCCATCCCCTTTCCACCACCAGTTGCTTCCTCCCATCAGGGCTTAGCTTCCAGTCCCGCACCATCCTGTAGCTCCCAAACAGCAGTGCCCTGCAGAGGTCTTAGGGATCAGAATTTCTTCTCCCCCTCCCCGGGTCTGCCTGATCTCAGCAATGGACGTTCTTACGGCACCTCACCCCCGATCAACCAGCAGGGGGAGCAGTGCGAGAGGAGGACACAACCGGCAAGAGCAGAACGATAAATTAGGGCTCTCTAATGACAGCTCCCACCCTAAAGACTCTTTTTTCTACCCCCGCAACCCACCCAAAATGCCCCGACTAACCCCATGCTACTGCTCCCATCTGAGTGGGTCCCCAACTTACCCACCCACTGACATGCCCTCTAAGGAGCTGTTCCCCTCTCCCATTTGCTCACACACACATTTTCCTCATGACACAACCTCTCCTTCACACCCCAAACCCCTTCTTGGTCACCTGAGGGTCTCCCCCCCCCCACACACACACAGAGTCTCCCCAGGGGTCCCATCCTGCAAGCCTATTCCCGCTGCCTCCAGGCCACAACCTCCACCCCTAGTAGCCCTGCCACCTTCTGGTGAGTCTGCCTCCTCCCATTCCCACTCCCTCCGCTGGGCTGGGACCAGGGAGAGGATTGCAGTGCCTGGGGGTGCTGCTCCTCCAGCCTCTGGGCAGTGGTGTGAACTTTCCCCAGCAAAGCCAATGTGTTGCCGCAGGCCAAGAGGAGGAGGCAGAGGCAAATGCTTCTGCACTTAGCTCAGCAGTCGCTCAGCACTGGAAGGGGGAGGGCCAGCCCACACCATCTCCACAGAGATTCTCCTCCGACTTCCCCCTCACGTTTTCCCCTGAGGCAGTCTTCAGCATTAATCCTAAACCCCGTGGATTGCCAGGGATCCACAGGCAGCCTGTACCTTCCAGCTCTGGGTCCCTCCCAGTGTCCCGTATCCCTGCCCCCTCAAAACATAGCTCCCCTGGCGCCTCAGTGTCAGAGCCTAGGTAACAGGGTAAGGGGACTGGTGTGGGGGACAATGTGCGTACCCCACCCCGGGAGGAACACCAGAATCCCAGGGGCATGTGGGAGGATGCTACGGAGGTGGCAAAGCCTGCCTCCCTTTTGGCATGAAAGGACTGAGACTGCTATAAGAATTGACTCCAGACTCTGCCCGCACTTCTTATCAGGCTGGTTCAGTTCTCATGTGCTTCACACAGGCTCTGCTGCTGCTGCCTTTGTATCACCATGTGTGCTCACATTTAAATTCAAACATCAGTTCAAGGAACACACTCCACATTGACATCAAATCACTTGAGCATTTCTTTTCTAGAAGGCTGGCAGTAACTTAAAACATGGCGCCTTTTCTTAACAGAAAACTACTGACATGATCACTGCATTCCCCACGTGATTGGGGGGGCGTAGCCTTTTGTTTGTGACTTGACCGGGGCTGAACAGAGGATTGTTTAACAAATAAACAAACTAACAATAGTAATTCCTGGAGTGAGATGTCAGGTACAGGCTACACAGCTTCTGGATTTGTATGTTGAACTTGTTCATTGATCAGGCCGTTTTTTTACAATTTTCCTTGGTAAATCCTGGCTTCTGACCATAGGAAGCATGGTATCTGCTCTCTTAAATATACTCTCTCTTTTCTTGTTTATTTCAAAGTCTTTATACATAGCCAGCCTCCGGCACAGGATGGCAGAGTGTCTTGTAGCATAGACACGAGGCACAAGAAAAGTCATTGTGTCAGATAGGAAAGTGTGACCCTTTCGAGAGATGAGAGAGGGAAAGTCTGTATCCCATTCTCTCCCTCTTCCCCACCCTCATGCCTGACTCTACCTCCCTATAAAACAACCCCTCCCCCCCCAAAAAACCACAACCACCACCACAGTTAAAAAATGCATCCTCTGAAATGATGGAGAAGAGTCACAGAAAAGGGCAGCGGTCTGACGATGAAGGCATAACCAGCACATGACAGCGACATACAGAATGATGGAATTGGTCCTCAACATTCCATTTGAATATGATCAAAGCCGCTGGCGGTTTCTCCCACAGGATGGTGTGAAGAGATCTCCAGACTTTGCTCATAGCAGGGATTTTTGCCTCATTATCTTTTCGGTGATTTTTTTTAAGAAAAGAGAAATACAGTAAAGAACATCCTGATCATACAGTCAGACTAGATCGACATGAAAGTGGATAGCATTTGGAGTATGTATTTATTTCCACCTACATCCCCGTTTGTGTCTTCCACTCAGTTACATCCCAAATAATGATATTCTGGCCCTGTTGGATATTTGTAGACGTGGAGAAGAGACGCAGCAAATTCTTTTACCTCTTTTTTGGCAGTAACACAGACTAACAGGACAGCACATGGATGGATACATCAGAAAAGAATCTACAGTTCTTCTGAACCCTTCAGGTTGATAAGATACCCACAGTGTTTAACTTGGTGCCATCCATGCCTTTGATATTTTAATAAAGAGACTAAGAAGAGACAGATGCAACGGAATCCATTGATTTAAACAGAAGTTTGTTGAAAAAGGATACCAGAGAAAGTCAGCCTGAGCAAATATTTCATTCGGGAGGCACTGACTGCTATGTCATCATTTCTAGTATATGTAAGGGGTCTAGAGCAGAGATATGCCTTGAATGATTAACAACTATTAATTTCTCCTGGCCCTCAAATTTAGGGGGAAAAAACTATCCACCTCTGTTTATCCCCAAATAGGGTCCACCTAGGAAGTAAAGACAATAAGAAAATGGTTCATATTGTGGAGACACTTCGTCTCAGGTCCCATAGATCAACCAAGGTTGGGAGCTCCACTTCCAAAATACAGAAACTGAAATGGCTAAATGAGATTACTGCTAATCCCCTAGGCAAGACTCTCTCATACATTACATATGGATAAAACCTCTTTCTCCCTCCCCATGTAGCTAAAAAGAAGTCCAGAAAGTTACCAGGCAAGGGTAACATCCTGCTGTCCTATACAAAATGTTCCATTGCACATTGTGAGTGGATCAAATGGGGGCCTGGATCAGCGTTCATGTCGCAGTCCTCATCAGTACCTAGCCAAGTAAACCAAATTCGGCGATGAATCCTGGTCATGTGGCACCTGAGTCACGTTGTGTATATGCCAAGAAGTGGATCAAATTGTTACGTTGTGCAGTCCATATGGTTTTATAAAAACTTGATAATAAGTCAATATAATGTAACTGGGATAGTTTTAGAGAAAATACGGTAATAAGTGAATGTAACGTAACTGGGATATGCTTCATGCAAAAGGTCTCTTGTAAGGTATCATTACAAAGCTTATAATCTACTGAGTATAATCATCTGATTTGTATAAATGTACCACTCTTGTATCTAAAACTAGAAATATAAAATGTAACTCTGAGGGCCTATTGTAATTATGTAAAGTGTGGGCCATTAATGATGGTTTGGAATCTTGATGACTCCCATTAACCAGGACCATTGTCTGCAGATGGCTGTTTACCTGTGAGTCTCCCTGTATGTGTGTGTGCGCTGGCAAGTGAGTAATGAAGTCTTGCAGTGACATGTGATCATGTCACCTGAACTGGAATCCATCTTTAACCTGGTGCTTTTCCAGTGAGGGGGGGTGGAAACCCAGAGGGACAAAGGGTTCCCGCCTTATGCAAAAGATATATAAAGGGGTGGAACAGAAGAGAGAGAGAGAGGAGCCATCATGAAGAATCCCCTAGCTATCACGTGAGCTGCAACAAGAGCTGTACCAGGGGAAAGAATTGTGCCCAGGCCTGGAAGGTGTCCAGTCTGAGAAAAACTTACTGAAGCATCTCTGAGGGTGAGATTATCTGTATTCAGTTTGATTAGGCATAGATTTGCGCATTTTATTTTATTTTGCTTGTGACTTACTTTGTTCTGTCTGTTACTACTTGGAACCACTTAAATCCTACTTTCTGTATTTAATAAAATCACTTTTTATTTAGTAATTTACTCAGAGTATGTATTAATACCTGGGGGAGCAAACAACTGTGCATATCTCTCTATCAGTGTTATAGAGGGCGAACAATTTATGAGTTTACTCTGCATAAGCTTTATGCAGGGTAAAACGGATTTATTTGGGTTTAGACCCCATTGGGAGTTGGGCATCTGAGTGCTAAAGACAAGCACACTCCTGTGAGCTGTTTTTGGGTAAACTTGCAGCTTTGGGACAAGTGATTCAGACCCTGAGTCTTTGTTAGAGCAGACTGGAGTGTCTGGCTCAGCAAGACAGGGTGCTGGAGTCCTGAGCTGGCAGGGAAAACAGAAGCAGGGGTAGTCTTTGCACATTGGGTGGCAGCTCCCAAGGGGGTTTCTGTGATCCAACCCGTCACACAAATGATGAATGGGGAAGATGTGAGTTAACCAAACTGGAAACAATTTACTGTCAGATTGAATGTCAGACAGGGCAAACTGCCTGTTACCCCAAGAAAGCTAAACCCCATGGTTTCACCCCAAATAGATTTTTTTTTTTAAGGAAAACATGTATGGTTTACAAATATACCATGGATAGTCTGTTTTGTCCCATCACACTGAATTAGAAGCTATACATTTGTCTACCCTGTGAAGCAGATGAACTCTGTATGGAGATAATACCTCTTGTTCTGATGTAAGCCCTAAATAATATGAAATGCGTATATGCAATCAAAGAGTACAGAATATATCCAGCAAATGTAGAAGACTATAAAGGAGTTTGTTTGTTCTCTTGGTAAATGATTGTTGCACGCTAGAAGCAATAGGCATTTTAGAGCAAAAAAAAGGAAGGCTGAAAGAGATAGCCAGGATATAACTTTGACTTAAGTGATTATTAAAAGAAATTGCTAAAAAGGGGGAAATTCCAATTAACAACAATTTCAGCTAATGCTGAAATTCATTTCAAGGATTGTATCAAACATAAAAAGCCAGCGATAAGAAAAGGATTGGACACGTGTTAAACGCCAGCACCGGCTACTGGATACCGACTGAAGCAGCAGAGAAACTGAGAGCTGAAATCTGACACACAAGCTTTTGAGTTTACACAGAAAAAAAAAACTCTGTGTACGCTCAAAAGCTTGTCTCTCTCACCAACAGAAGTTGGTCCAATAAAAGATATTGCCTCCCCCACCTTGTCTCTCTAATATCCTGGCACCCACACAGCTACAACAGCTGAAATCTGAGGCACTCAGCTGGCAAATGGCTCATAGAAATCAGAGGGGGGTCCCTCCAGTGAGCCCTGGAGTCAGGATATATAAAACTGAGGTCACCATGTGAGTCCCTAGAATTGACTAAACCCACAAAGAAGCTGCAGAATCCCCTGTGGGCCCAGGCCAGCTGTGTGTGCAAAGTACCCACAACCCACCACTACGATAAGTGGTGAGATCTCATTTAAAAAAAAATTATATTTCTCCTTCTGTTCTTTATTATGGAATCATGGGGTTAGATGGGACCTCCAGGGTCTTCTAGTCTAACCCTCTGCCAAGATGCAGGATTTGTTGTGCCTAAACCATCGAAGACAGATGGCTACCCAGCCTCTTTTTCAAAATCTCCAGTGAAGGAGCTTCCACAACCTCCCCAGGCATCTGTTCCATTGTTCTACTGTTCTTACAGTTAGGAAGTTTTTCCTGAGATTTAATCTAAATCCGCCTTGCTGTAGTTTGACACCATCGCCTCTTGTTCTGCCCTCTGTGGCAAGAGAGAACAAGTTTTCTCCATCTTTTTAATGGCACGTTCTTGTGGTGCCCAATTGGCACGGGGAGATATTACTCCAAGCTGCTGGTGGGAAACCTGCATTGTATGCCGCTGAAGTGCTCAAACGTAT
This sequence comes from Emys orbicularis, assembly GCF_028017835.1. Classification (NCBI taxonomy): domain Eukaryota; kingdom Metazoa; phylum Chordata; order Testudines; family Emydidae; genus Emys; species Emys orbicularis. Next base: position 4,311,851 of record NC_088686.1, on the reverse strand, counting down.
AGTGACTGAACAGCACAGCTATGAATGAAGTGAGCTGGTCAGTTACCAAGAAAATACGCCCTTCCCAACATGTGACTACCTATCTGGAGTTCCTGCTTCAGGAAAAGTTTGCAGCTGTCACACCCAGGACCGGGTCAGAATTCATGAGGGAATCAACAGGGTGTTGAGTTAGCTTCCATACGGCTTACCCCCTGTTACGGGTGCATGTAAACACTCAGAACTCCACAGCTTTCCTCCTTCTCCTCCTCCCCTACACATTTCTAGACAAAAATTCAAATCCCATACTTGGTGTGACAGAGTGTATCTCGCTCGGGTGCCCTGCTGCAGGCCTCACAGTCCTACCATACCCCACCCCAGGAAAGAGCCATAGAGGTGAGTCCTCCAGGCTGCCTAGAGAGGCTGAGGGAAAGCAGCCAATCAGAGAGAGGCCGCAGGGAGCAGCCAATCAGTGCATAGCGGGTCCAGCTAAAAAGGGCTGCAGGGCCTGAGCAGATTCAGTTTGCTGGCTGGAGCCAGAGGAACAAAAATGGTGCCCCACCAGGCTGCAGGACTAGACAGATCAGTGCTGGCTAGAGCCAGGCAGCAAGGAAGGTACTGGGCTGAGAAGGGAAGTGGCCCAGAAGCAAATAGTTAAAGGGAAGCAACAGGCAGCTGCTGCTTTTGGGTCACTGGGTCAGTACCCAGAATAGTGGGCAGGCCGAGGACCCCACACACACCAGCCACAGTCGGAGTGGCTAAAGCCCTGAGCAAGGGAGTAGCCCAGGGAAGGGGCTGGAGACCCAGAAGAGGGTCAGCATTTGTTGGACTTTAATACCCCCAGAAGGGGAGTCGACTGAGCTGAAAGGAATGAGACGGCTGGGGGTCACCGAGGACTGACAGTTGAAGAGTCTCCAGGGAGGATACATTGAGGCCACTGCTCCAAATCAGATCAGGGACTGTGGCGAGATAGCTCAGACGGGGCCTGTCGGACAGATTGTGGAGGGCTGAGCCCAGAGACAGGGCTGCAGATAGGGCCCAGTGCCCTCCGTTGGTATTTCTGTTGGACTGTTTACCCCAGAAGGCATCAGTTTGTTGTTTCACACGTGGACTGTGTATGACTTGGCCAGAGGCCTGAGTCACCGAAAACCCACCTGAGAAAAGTAGCTGCCGGCAGGGGCCCTGGGGATGAGAAGGCAGAGAGAGTGAGTGCAGGCACATGCACTCCAGAAAGGAGGTGTTCCCAAGAGGCTCCGTCATACTGGAGGAAATGATTTTGTCCCCGATGGATGGCATGGGCCACCTCTAACGGAAATGGACTAGATTTGTAAATTAAACACATTTTCCCAAACGCACACACCGTTTACTGTTTCCATGCGGCTCCACAGACCGTCGTGTGATTACAGAGCAGCAAACTTCAATGCATGGCAATGTAACGTTATTACTTACTTTTTAGAAACAGGAATGGCCCTAGCAAAAGTTCTGTGCCTTCCCACTAAAAATACCCTTTAAAGGTGTTCTTTACTGTTGTCATTTTGGTAGGAGGGTGGCAGGGATGGGGGGAGAGGCACACCAAAGTGCTGGGATACAATCCGCAATTAGCAGACACATGATGCTGGCCTGGAGTTCTCATCATTTTTGCATGGGTTCTTAGGGCAGAAATTCCTCCCATTATTTGTAGCAACAAACATTAAATTGGAGCCAGAAACTTACCAGGCTCAGAGGCAGCTTCTGTCCCTTCTATTTCTGCTGCAGGCTGTTCCTCTGGGGGGCTGTAGCGGGGTGAACACCCGCTCCGGCCCGGAAGGGGTTGGAAAAGCCCGGCTGGGCCTGGGCAAGGGAGTAAAACCCCCGCTGATTGGGGGAAGTGGCTGCAGCTGGGGCCATGCCCCAAACTAAGCAACTGGGCCTTATAAGAAGGCCAGGAAAGCCAGACGGAGCAGTCTCCCTCTGACTGGAGAGAGAGACAGGCCTGGATGCTGGGGAACTCACCCAGGAGACCTAGAGTGAGGCAGGGCTGGGGAAAGGCCTTAGGAGCAGGGAAGCCCTAGGCCAGCAACTCCCCAGATTGCAGGGCCTAGTTCTAGGCCCTCCTAGGGATTGGGCTTGCAGTGGGGCAGCCAGAGGGTGGGTAAAGGCAGCCAGTCCAAATCCCTTGTTGCCTGTGATGATTGGCTGATAGACTGCAGTCCGCCCCAGGGCGCGGGGGCTAAATAGAGACTGGCAGTAGCCATGACTGAGCCGACATGGGGGTGGGGGTTCCCCTGGGGTGGGGGAAACCCAGCAAGACTGTGGGGTACTGCAGGAGGCAGAACCCTGAGACAAGGGCACCGGGGTCCTGGGAGGGACATGGGGGGCCAACGACAAGCGGATCACCGGTCTGCAGAGGGCGCTCCTGGGTCAAAGAGCTAATTCCCAAGGACGACCGGCAGGAGGCGCCGCAGGGGTGAGTCAGCGCTGTGCTACATGGGCATCAAACAGCTCCTCCGAGTACCGACCCAGAATTTGCTGCTGATCGTTTTCCAAAGCATGCCCTGAAACCACTTTTGAAATAAAGTGACTTCATGGTCCTCATTCGGTGCCTGCTGCTGGCTCCCCTCAGTCCCCAGGCTGGATTCTGGGGCCAGCAGGGCACCAACCTGGCGGACCAGGTCATTGTGCACAATGGTTGGCTCCATGTGAGGCGCAGTGCCCAGCACCCAGGCAAACACCTCATAAAACAGGCAGGATGTCAGCAAGGAGTGGTTCTGGTCCCTGGTTTTCCAGTACGCATTCTTGAGCCACTTAATCCGCTTCTGTGATGGCCTCTCTCGTGAGTGCCTCCTGTCTGTTGGGTGCACACCTACACACTCACTGTCTCTGCTCCCAGTGTCGCCCTGTCAGCTGTGAACCTTGTCCGTTAGGTTTTCAGTGGCCCAGCCCTCTGGCCATGTCACACACAGTCAATGTGCATGAACAATTCCCTTCCAGGGTAACAGGGCCTGCCCGTGTGCCCTTGTTAAACTCTTTAACCCTGTCTCCGGGCTTAGTCCTCAGCCCCTTCTGGGCTAGTTTTACATCTATGCCTGCCCTGGTATAGAGCAGTGCCCCCAGAGCTTCCTCCCCGGAGACTTTTCACCTTATTAGTTCTGTGGTGTCCCAGCTCTCCAGTCAGGTCACTCCTTAACTTCAGTCCCCTGCCGAGGTAACAATATCCAAATAATAGGTGGCCCTCTCTAGGGTCTCCAGTCCCGTTTAAATTCCAGACTTGTGCTTGGGCTCCAAAATGAAACTTGTGCCCTTCTCAGGGCTTTGGCTACTTCACCAGTGGCTGGTGGGGGGACCTGAGCCCACCCACTACTCTGGGTCCCAACCCACGGAGATGTTGCTTCCTTTAATAGCTGCTGCTGCATTCCCTGGGTTGCTTCCCACTCTGTCTCATCACCTTCCCCTGTTAACTTAGAATTACAGTCCTAGGATTCTCTGTCTGTTCCCTGCTTGAGCAGGGTCTTTCCCAGGCCTCCTTGCCTGGACAGTTTCACAGCCTTCCAAGTCCTTCCTCACCCTCCCGGTCTCAGCCAGCAACTGACCTGCTCAGCACCTGGAGCTCCTTTTATCTGAGCCTGCTGTGCTCTGATTGGCTGCTTCCCTGCAGCCTTTCTAGGCAGGCCTGGAGGACCCACCTTTACTGCTTCTTTTCTGGGGTGGGATGTGGTAGGACTGCGAGGCCTTCAGCAAAGGGGCCTCAAAGGCTTGGTACATCCCGTCACAGCTCCCTGGACTGGTCACTGGTCCGGTAAAATTGCAAAGCTGCCAACTCTTTCACTATTTGCTTGTATGCATGGTCATTCCTGGTACTTTTATTAAAGTCCGCAGTTTTGCTGGCCTCACACCAGAAATTCATCAAAATCTGCCTGTGCTCCCATGGCCACGAAGCAGAAGGCTGTGCAAAAGGATTTTCCTGCTCAGTCTCTACTGCAAACACAGAAGGCTCTGATGGGGTGTTTGCAGCTCAGTGTTCAGAAGACAACTGACTCACTGCACTGCTGCACAACACCAACTGGGGTTGCTTCCATTTCCCTGGAGTTGACTGGAGATTCTTGGGATAGAGACAACAAAGGAAGCTGGCCCGTGGGACTGTTGGATGCTTTTGGCAGACTCCCAGGACCTGAGTCATGGGGGCTGCGCCTCAACCACAAAACAGTCATGCTTGAAACCTGGGTCCCAGTTTAACTTGAAATTGAACCTTCTAGCCCTCCATGGTTCTAGAACCCTCGGTCCAAGCCTTAGTCTGACAGATTTGTGTGTAGATGGAAGGGGTGGTTGGCTGACGCCTGAGTCTGAGCCTGGGTTTAACATTGCCATGTAGACATACCCATAGAGGCCAACTTTAACATGTGAAGTATCAAAGATAAATGACTGAGCACCACTTTGCTTCAGGATATTTAGTCATGAGAAATATATATTTGTATTTTATGGCGGGAGAAGTTCTCGGCAGACAGTGAATAATAGTCACATATATGTTATCTAAACAGTGCATTTTCACAGCATTCATTCAGCATCAGCAATGATAGGCCAGCATCCTTGTAAGATGCTAAGTAGGCAGCATCATAGCACACACTGAAATGGGGCGGCGGGTCAAACAACACTTCCTGAATAGCACTTTCCGAGCCATTTAACTCATCTTTCACATCAAAGGGAACTTGCATTGGAAAACTGTAACGTATCCTCTGCAGACCCTACTGTGCACACCCACTGGAGCTCCAACAGGAAAAAGTGATTGTATGTGCATAGTGGCTGCCTTTCACAACTGAATATCCTAAATGTTCTAAGGATTTTTGTGTTTAGTGGCACAAGGCACTAAGTATTTGTGGCCTACAAATTCACGGTGGGCAAGGGAGATGTTAAACTGAAGTAGTTTTTGAGCACAGAATTAGTACCTGAACCACTGAAACTATTCCTTTTATCACAGATCTTACTTTGAAAATTAGAACCTTTCATTTTTCAAGATTCAGGCTGCCGCAAATTTTTATCACTAAGTCATAAACCCTGAAACGTGTTTTACTGAGAAAATGCAGCTAGCTAAGATCCTCGCCTGGAGAAGCATTACCAATGTTGTTAAGGGATCAAGGCGGGGACTGAGAACAAAAGCTTGTGGGACTGCAATGTTGATTGATTAGTGACAGATGGAATAATTTATGGTTTTGCATTCAAGATCACATTATCCCTTTGCGACGCTGTGACCAAAAGGGCTAATGTGATCCTTGGACACATAAACAGGAGAATCTCGAGTAGGAGCAGAGAGATTATTTCACCTCTGTATTTGGCACTGGAATCCTGTGTCCAGTTCTGGTGTCCCCAGTTCAAGAAGGATGTTGATAAATTGGAGAGGGTTCAGAGAAGAGCCATGAGAATGATTAAAGGGATTGGAAAAAATGCCTTCTAGTGATAGACTCAGGATCTCAATCTATTTAGCTTAACAAAGAGAAGGTTAAGAGGTGACTTGATTACAATCTATAACTATCTACATGGGGACCAAATATTTAATAGGGTCTCCAGTCTAGCAGAGAAAGGTGTGACACAATCCAATGGCTGCAAGTTGAAGCGAGACAAATTTAGACTGGAAAGGAGGTGTACATTTTTAATGGTGGGAGAAATTAATCATTGGAACAATTTACAAAGGGTCATGGAGGAGTCTCTACCACTGACAATTTTTAAATCGAGGTTGGATGTTTTTCTAAAAGATCTGCTCTAGGAATTATTTCGGGGGAGTTCTGTGGCCAGTGTTGAATGGGAAGTCACACCAGATGATCACAATGACCCCATCTGGCCTTGAAATCTATGAAGCTGGAGTCAGGACCCCATTCACATAGTATGGAAAGAACAAGTGCTTTGGTGGTTGGAGTTCCATGTAACTCACTGTTTCCTTAAGGTTTGCGTGAGGCAGAAGAGGAGAGTATCTTCATTCCTTCTCAAGGCAATCAAATTGTATCCCTGAACTTGGCTGAGAAGTGGAATAATCACTATTGCCGAGACTTTACCACCCAGTAGGAGATGTAGATGCATCCCCAGGCAGAATTTGGCCATAAGAAAACCCCCAAATCTTTCAAAGGCTAATCTTTCCAAAATATAAAATAGAGATACCATAAACCTGTGTCATCGGACAAGTGTGAGACAACACTATGATACAGCAGGTGTCTTTGAGTTATAGGCTCAGCTGCTGCTTTGTGGAGTGCTCCAGCTGACAGTCTTGATGTGTTCCATTGGCCTTCATTGGGAAAAAAATATTGCTGGTCATCCCAAGATGAGGAAAACATGGTGATGTCAATTTGGAAAGTGAAAAAAAAAAAAAAAAAAAAAAGATGGAGTGAAATACCTTCGCTGCCCTGAAAGCTTCCAGATTTCTTTCCAGAGTCTTCACAGTGATGCTCATTTATTTTGGAGGTACTCACAACAGCAGAGGCTGTTTGCAGTGCTATTTTCAAATGTGCCACTTCACAGGTCCAGTGTGAGCAGACAGGTAGGCAGCTGCTCTCCAGATAAGAGTGAATACAGTACAATCCACTTCATCAGGAAATGCACTTAATTGGGATGTCTCCAAGGGAACAGATTTAGTCTGCTGATAGTAAGTTCAGTGTAAGAGATGGTTTAAGTATTGTTTAGGTTCCACATGGGGGTAATGCTAAGCTCTGCTCTTTAATATGGAAATTGCTGCACAAACAAGTAAAGATGAAACTCAGCAAATATTTTATTGCTGTGTTCTTTTTTTTAATTCAGTGTGGTTTTAAGTAATTTTTTTTTTAATCTTTTCAGGATCTTTTGTCACAGCCTTTTCTCTTAGGCTCCAGTTCAGAAAAACATTCCTCTTCAGGGGAATATTTAAGTATTATTTAATATTTAAGAATATTTAATACTTAACTTTAAGTGTCTGCTTAAGTCCCATTGAAGTCAAGCACATGCTTGAAGTTAAAGTTAAGCATGTGCGTAAGTGCCTTCCTAAATTGGTGCCTTAATTTGAAGAGTCATTTAGGCCCCAGTCCAGCAGAGAACTTAAGCATGTGGAAGGCTGAGATTCTTTTCAAGTGAACTGAAAGGCATACCCTCTGCTGAAAGAGAAATCCTTGCATAGAGTCCAGAAGGAGGCCTGCATTCAAATTTGAGTCTCATATTAAGAGGGCAGCACCAAAAAATAGAGTGATATCTAAATTTACCAATATTTTAATGATTTGTAAATTCTTTTCTTCCAAAACATGCCTAGTGAGTTAAAGCCAAATGGCGACAATTCCAGTTACCGGACTGCAAATAAGACTTCAAGGACTTGTCTAGGGTGGGAAAATGAGTAATGTTTAGCCAGCATGTGAGCTTAACGTAGAAACACACGACTGGTCATAGTTGAATTAAAAACATTCCCAGTCTAGACAAGCCTCAAATAATCTTTATAGGGTCACTCTAGCACAAAACCAAAACCAAACCCTTACTCTTATCTGAATCGACTTGTGTAAGTGTTGCAGGGTTTAGACCTAAATATCATCAATCACTGTGAACTGGCTAGGTTCCTACTTGGTCCTCAACGGAGCACATAGACCTTGAGTTGGTGGCCAAACTCTCTCCCTTCCTGGGGCTTAGCTTTACTGGTAACTTTACTGGTTTCCCTCCAGGCCTCCTGTGTCCTAGCTCTCTAATTGCCTCTCTAGAGGCACGTCACTGCCTCTCTCATGTCCTGGGTGGAGCTAACAAGCTGAAGCTGCCACATGGAGTCTGCTGACCTTGAGCCAGGTTCTAGCACCTATGAAGAAGGTCAGTCAACAGAAGAACCGTGCTACCCTATTGCAGTCACCAGCTTAGTAGAAGGAGGGAAGCGAGAGAGAAGATGTGGTACAAAGCTGGTTGGGTTCCTTAGCAGACACTGCATTGCTTCACAGTAAGAAAGATTTCGGTTTCATTTTTCCAGGTTTTTACTAATAATTCTCTGTACTGTTGTTTGTCTTGCTGAGCCACAGGATAGAATGGCACCAGTTGCTCATATGACTAATTTAGTCCAACTCCAGAAGTTACATGAACACTAACACTAAGCTAGTCTTCTTGGAAGGGCAGGAGGAAATAATGTAAATAAATTAATGAGATTAATGCAAATGGAAATAGCACAATCTGTTACATTTTCCACTTGTACTTACAGCTGGTATCTTTCGATGATTGCAATATTCCACCCATTTAGTTCTCACAGAAGATATAATGGAACTGTACACCTCCATACATACGAGTCATACGAAATATACTTCCAGCATCTCAAAAAGAAAATTGTCTGCATCACTTGCCTTTGTCTATTCCTACCAACACTCTCACAAGTTGAGCACACACCATTTTTAAATAGTTAAAGAGAAATATTCTTGTCTGCCACAGTAACAGACATTGTATTTGTGGATCCATGTTTAAAACCAAAGCAGAGCTGTTTTCCCTTTTAGAGTTTGAGAAGAAACACATAACAGATTGGTGGTGAACTGTCCTGTGGAATTCTTTTATGATTATTCTCCCACTGAAAAGAGCTAACACAGTTAAGAGACTACAAGAGGAGGCAGATTCTGCATTTGATTGAAACTCCAGTGCTATTTCTTTTCGATGTTTTAACAGCTAAACGTGGGTTGAGATGATTGTTAAAGCAGAAAAAAAAAATCCCTTCAATATTCCTGTGTTTGTTTCGGTTTATTTTTCTGAGAGCAATGCTGGAGCTCAGCACAATCAGTGTGTATTTTAATTAAAGAGGGACAGTAACGGGGTTGCCCTCACCTCTTGCAAGTGCCTGCTGGCCGAGCGCGTGGGCCTGCACTCTCTGTTTGTGGTGGGTCTTTGGTGACTCAGCCCTCTGGCCAAGTCATACACAGTCTGTCTATTGACTCCTGGCCTGTGAGGCTGGACTCTGGCTCTGACTACGAGGTCTGCTGGCCCATGACCCAGCCATGACAGCCCCAGGGTTAGAGGAAAGGAGGAGTATATGTGCCTGGTTTCTCTGAGTTCCTTCCATAGGTGAATTATTCATTTGGGGGAGGGAGATTATAGCTCAAAACAAAGCACTTTTATGACAAACTCAAGTGACAACGATGTATTTTTGGACTACATCCAACATCTATTGGTGTTATCAACAATGTTGGATAAAATCGGAGGCTTTTAGTTGCCTTCTTAGCAACGGGTATATTTAATTATAGCATCAGGAATTCCTAAGGATGCTACTGGTACTATCAGTAAATCATAAATTAAGCGTACTGTGTCGTGGTACAGTATTCACCCAGCAGGCCGATTGGCTCCAGAGCTGTCACTTATGTTTTTCTTTATTTAGAAACATGCAGATAGCAGGCATGGCACCTATCCAGGCCCCACTGGAAATAGTTAATACAGTAGTAATTTTAGTTACCTCCTGAGTCTGCAAACACTTGTGCACGCACACATTGCCCAGGAGTTTAATGGAACGGCTCAAGTGTGTGCGCACCCAGGGTCAGCAACTAAACATCAGACTAGCTCCCAATCCTGTAAGTGCTCGGTGCCTTCACAGATGACAAGGCCAGAAGACGTCAGTGACTGGCATGTGAGTGGTCAGGCCTAGACACAGAGCAGGAGTCAAGAGCCTGGTGCCAGAGCCAAGGGCCAAAGCTCAAGTCTGGACTCTGAGCCGAAGGTCAGCACTGGGTTACCTGGAGTGAGGAAAGGCAGGAGCAGGACTGGAAACAAGATAGGGGCAGGAGCTATCACAGCCATAGGCAAACACTCTGAATAGCCAGGGAACTGCTGCTGCTGCCGGTCGGCTGACTCTTCCCACCAGGCAGGTGCTGTACTCAATCAGGCAGCCTGCTACAAGTGCTCGTTAGGTTGCCAGGAGACTGGTACTGCCGCAGGCCATGATACCTGACAGAAGGGACCATTCTAATCCTCTAGCCTGATCTCCTCCATAAAACAGGCCAGAGAACTTCCCTGGATTAATCCCTGTTTGACCCACAGCAGAGCTCTTAGAAAAACAACTAATCTTAACTTAAAGATTTGCAATGATGCAGAATCCAGCACAACCTTTGGTAAGTTGTTCTAATGGTTAATTACACTTAAAATCAGGTCTTCTTGTGCTTAATGATCTTTCCAAATGTTGTTTGTACTGTTAGCTAACTTTTATAAAGCGCTTTGGTTCTACAAATAAAAGCACACAACTCATATTTTAATATCAGTAGTCTTACTTTCCTAATGCGATGCCCTCTCTCCCCCGCCACGGCAGCCCCCAAGCTGGGGATGGGAAAGGGGGGGGGGGACTCTCACCGGCAGCCGCAGCCCTGGAGCTGGGGAGGGTCACCTCTTTCCCTGGCTGCCACAGCCCTGCACGTCCCAAATTTCCCCCACCCCCTCTTCTCACCATAGGCGCCGACTCCGTGGGTGCTCCGGGGCTGGAACACCCACGGAAAAAAATTGGTGGGTGCTCAACATCCACCGGCAGCTCCCCGTGGCCCCGACCTGCCCCCCTGCTCCAGCTTACCTCCGCCTCCTCCGCGACCATGCTGCCACATCCTGCTTCTCCCCCCTCCCTCCCAGCGCTTGTGCCGCGAAACAGCTGATTTGCACGGCTGGGAGGGAGGGGGTAGGAGGGGGAACATGGCGCGCTGGGGGAAGAGGCGGGGCCGGGGCGGGGATTTGGGGAAGGGATCCAATAGGGGCAGGGAGGGGGCGGAGTTAGGTCAGGGACTTTGGGGTGGGGTTGGAATGGGGGCGGGGCCAGGGGTGGGGATGGGGTGGAGTCGGGCGGGGCCAGGGTGGGGAAAGGGGCGGGGGGCGTGGGCACCCACTGGTGCCGGAGAAAGTTGGTGCCTATGCTTCTCACCCCACTGCCCCCTCCCACCTATCCCCTATTCCCCCCCAAGGCCACCACCTCACCTTACACCTCCAGGATCCAGGCACCTAATTAGAGGAGCCACACCTGCGCGACTCCACTAATTAGGTGGGTGGCCCTTCATTGTCTCGTGTGCGGCCACCCAGACACGCACCTTAGAGGGAACATCCGCAGACCACCTGAATGGAGCTCGCAGAGCACAGTTTGAGAACCTCTGATCTAGAAGCTCTTTGGTGCCCTTTGGTTGATGAACTGGAGATTTTGCTGATGCTATATGCACAGTTGGTGTCTTTGCTGCAGGGAAGCGAAGGACCCTATCCAGAAATAACAGCCACATTAAACATCAAACATCTCGTGGTAAATGCCTGTCTCGTCTCTCCTCCCCACTCACAACAGTTCCTGTGCCCCTTCTTCTTCCTGTCTTTCCCCCACCTTCTATATTTACACCAAGAGAAGATGCATGTGATGCCACACTCCATAATGGGTGACATCTTAAAGGGGTTCCAGAGAAATGGCCCAGAAGAGTTCACTATAAGGCAAGTCCACCACCAGGAGACTGGTTATTATTCACTTAGTAATTCTAAGCAGACAGCTACCATTCACTCATACTTTACGCTGAGGCAGAAAGGAATAGTGGGTGTAGTACATTCAGTAGCAACCAATCCCAACCCTAAAACCAGTTGCTAAGGCTGACTGCAAACAGCTAGCGACAGAGCTCAAATCCTTAATTCAGACATAAATTATAAATATATCCTATCTCCTAGAACCGGAAGGGACCTTGAAAGGTCATCAAGTCCAGCCCCCTGCCTTCACTAGCAGGACCAAGTACTAATTTTGCCCCAAATCCCTAAGTGGTCCCCTCAAGGATTGAGCTCACAACCCTGGGTTTAGCAGGCCAATGCTCAAACCACTGAGCTATCCCTGCTGGCCTCATTCAAAGATTTCAAAGAAGGATATAGACTAGGATTTATCCAGCAGCCCCCAGAGGTGGGGTCGTGTCTGGGTGCAAACAGCAATGAAGGAGTGGAACTGGGAAAGAAAATAAAAGAGATGGAAGAGAAAATTCAAAGGATTGCAGGGAATAGCAGACAAGGCAAATGTAGAAGTTTTATGGAGTCCAGTGTTAGAGAGCTGGAAAAGAGACTAACAGATCCAAAGCACATCAAATACTGCTTCCTTCTGAAACAGGATCAAGTCTAGGAGACTTGAGGACAATTACAATGAATGATTCTAAGGACAATAAGGGGTGTGAATATCAACTCCCCTCTCCATTCAAGCACAATCTTTTGCCATTTGTCAAGATTCTCTACCCTCATTCGGAGGGAAATGAAGGATTTCAGGGTGAAATACCACTGAGCTTCCCACTCAAAGTGACTTTCCATCATTCAGTCTCCAGAAGTTGGTGAGCCGGTATTAAAAGGAACTAAAGCATAAATAATAATATGTAATATTTGTTTTAGTGAGTTAATTTGTTCTTTGTCAGATGTTTGGGGTTTTTTAATACTGCTGGGTGTATTATGCTGTTGCAAGATTAATTGTCAGGTCACCGAGAGCTCTCGCAAAGTTGTTTGTCTATTCGTTATATACCTAAATAAATACATACTAAATTGTTCTGTCTCTCTGTATTCCCTTGGATTTTATTTACTTTCCATCTGAAAAGTTCGGCAATTAAAAAGAGGTGTGTGTGTGTGTGTGACACAAATTTTTAATTGCACAACTTTTCAGATGCAAAATAAATGCATGCACACATATATACATACACATAATAGGATATTTAATCGTCACTTCTAAGTAGTGTATAGGTTTCTTTACTTATGGTTCAAATGTATAATTAACATTCCCTACTCCATCTTGCTTTGCTCTTAGAAAAGATTTTACAAGTTATCAGAAAAGAAAACACTTCCTCTAATTTTAGTATGCTAAACTCTAATTACAGTATGAAATTTTTATTTCTTAATTCTTTACCATTTTTATTCACTCTCTGGGTTCTGAAATATAATTAATTCTGCTTTACTTTCTCTAATAGATTTATGTGTATTATCATATATATTAAATTTTCAGTTCTGTAACTTTTTTCATTTTTATTGCTTCCCACTCTGACAATGTGCACTTCATTAAAAACATGTTATCCCTTCGCTGCGATCAAGACATAATTGCACATTTTTGTATTATAATAACAGTCATGTTCTTCATATTTTATTAATGGAATTCTCAGTTCTGTTTGTCTTACAGCAACCTTCCAAATTTCAATTGGATTCAAACCCAGTTTAATCTTTAAGAGAACTAATGTTAATATCCATTGACATGTATTGAAGTATGCTAGTGACAAATTTGGGAAAATGCTGTTTTAAACATTTTGCCAAAAAACCAACATTAGATTGTAATGGGTGAATCAAAACCAAGCAACAGGAGAGAACTTCTCTGTAGCTCTGACCTGCCAAATTATTTGCCTTCTTGGAGTCAAAGCAGCTAAAAAAACCACAACTGAAGAATGGCTGAGGGTGGCCTGTATGTGGAATGAGCTATCAAGCTGGGGTGAGTCTGTCACTATACTAATGTCTGGATTGGCTTTGGAGAACGATCCACCAGATTTTCTTATTTTGCAACATACATTCCCATGGAGACCCAAACAAAGCTTCCCTAGAACATGATAAGAACAAAGAGCAGAATCCTTTATAAAGTCTGCTATGGACGACAATATGCAGATCTACATTAGCTGTTCAGTGCTTCGGTACTACAAGGATGGATGCTACAGAGAAATCCTAGACATGACTTTCCTTAAGTGTAAGGTTAGAACAGAAATTTCATAGTTGGGCCTCATGCTCCGAGAAGAACTTCTCTAGTGAAAGCTTTCTTTCCCTTTAAAGTAGGGGTAGTGGGAAGTGAACACACGGCTTCCTCTTCCACTTATTACTGGGTAGGCACTACTGGGATTCCCACCGAGACCTTTTCCAGTCAGCTTATCCAGAACACGTTGTCCACTGCTGGGAGAACACTTTATGCAGTTCGCTGGAATCCAAGAAATCAGTGCAATGCCAGACACATCACGGTAGTTTCTTTATTGGCATACAAGCAAACTACGCTTGAATTGATCTGGCTCAAGTGTAGGGGGTGGGTTTGGGGTAAACCACACAGCCAACGTACATAATCATGGATCATAGTTAATACATCATATCCTGTGCTTTATGATTGGTCTACTAACTTTTGGAGCCAATTCCTATACTGATCATGAATAATCCACGAGCTGCAAACTATGCTAGTAAGCAAAGATGCAGCTGCAAACTTATCACACATTACTCTTCTTACTATAAAAAGAACATACAGACTAACACGGCTGCTACTCTGAAACTCTTCTTACTATGTCTTTATCTATCAACTACGTTATTTACAAAACCACTTGTGAGTTTATGCTTTGTCCATCGTTAACCTCGGTTTCCTTCTTCTCACATTGTTCGTGCAAGGCCTACAGGCAGATGCCACTAACTGCTACTGCCTCAAGCCCTTGAACCTTCCAGGTAGTTCTTACCTGACCACAGTATGGAAGATCCTGTCAACAGTCACAGAACTAGTCTAAGCACCAGACACCTCCAAACAAAACCCTCTGGAGCAGTGTTTGGAAAGGAGGTTCGAGGAGTCTTCATGGCAGAATAGTGCATGACTACCAACTATTCACGTCCTTCAGGTGCTTAACTGTAATCACCTCAAAGACAACATTGATGTCTTCAGTGTAGCCCATAGGGCTAGCTTGCCTTTATTATATTCATTGCCTTGCCTTCATTTTATTCTGTTTTATTATATTCAGCAGTAATGCAAGGACCCTACAGGCCTGTAGCCTGCAAGACATTAGCTTCAGTAGTTAGCATAAGGCTTGAGGCCTAAGAACTTTGGCACAGATAAATGACCTAATGATCACCCCTACATTTTGGGGAACTGAAAATAGAATGTGCAAGGGGGAATTTTCACCATAATGACACCTACCAACCACAGGAACATGAGTCAACATCCTCAGAAGACTACCACAAGAGTGCCATGGCAGCGAATTGACGTATATGATAATAAGTTGAGATCGTGATCTACCAACCTATAGGAGAAGAACACCCAAACATTAATAAGGTGAGGAAATAAAAATAAGGAAGAGGGGAGAAACGCCTACTGAATATGCATCAGACATAGCGGCGTCAGCGTATCATCTTATAAAAGTTGCATCCCAGCCTAGGGGTGGTGGGAAACAGAGATGTAGCCCTTGGGAGGTGCCGGAACGATGGCCACCAGTGATGAGGGGATGGTGACGGGGATGAGGAGGAGGATGGCTAACATTTCAGGTTGTTCTATAGGAGATGGTGTGAGTATATGGATGTTCAAATGTACAGTCTGTAGTACCTCTACCTTACTGAGTTGGAGTACTTGTGACTGTGCTAAATGCATTAATAAACTACTAATAAACAAAATATAGAAGAGTTCCTACAGTGTGAATGTTGCAGATGTGCACACTGGGGTTCCCAACTAATAATAATTTGAATAATACTGGGCCTGACCTTGGGACAAGAACCTGCCAACCCTCCAAGTGATAATTGGGAATTCTTAAGTAATCAATATAATTGATACATAATCTATAGATCGGGCTACATCAGGCACCATTCAGCAGACCTAGCACTAGAGCTGCTCCATAACCTGTATCCAGTTCGCAGTTATTCTTAGAACGTTTTTCACTCAGCTTCATGCACTGATGGGGGCTGGGGAAGAGCCAATGATGACTTGGCCAGCACTGATATATGTTGTGCTAAGACTTTTGACACGAGTGGATCTGTTTTAGGTGACGAATTCATCCTTTGGGATGTGAAGAAAATTGATGTCTGTGCAAAGAGCACTTCCATTATGCCAAGTGGGTAGGTAGGCTGTGGTCCTGTGTAGAGCTGGCTGGGAAATAATTTTCTTGTCCTGTGGAAAATTTGAGATAGCAAAAAATGTCCCCGTCCTGAACTGGGACAAAGTGTCACTATCTCAAACCCAAAAGGAATTTGGTTCAATTTTTTTATCTCATAGAATGGGAAAGGACCTTGAAAGGTCATTGAGTCCAGCCCCCTGCTTTCACTAGCAGGACCAAGTACTGATTTTTGCCCCAGATCCCCTCAAGGATTGAACTCACAACCCTGGGTTTAGCAGGCCAATGCTCAAACCACTGAGCTATCCCTCCCCTCAGTCTAACTGTTTTGTTCCAATGATCTTGAAACATTTTGTATTGATTTTGACCAGCCTTTTAGCCCTGCTTCACACTGGTTTTGCCTCACTGGAGCAAACATAAAAAGCTTATGCTACAAAACCCCTTTAAATTGCCATGTACAGCACTTATGCATTCTTCTTTATGCCTAAACAGATGCATGCGGATGGAGAATGCCTCTGCTCTTATTTGGTGTCTGGAGAATTCTGAGCAGGTCATGTGACTGGGAAGAGTGCCAATGTGAGCAGAAGTGTTTGTTTATCAATTTTTTTCCTAGTGTTGTTCATTAATACAGACGCTTTCCTGACAGTGACTTCTGTTGGCATCAACGCTATATCCTGGCATTGTTCTGAGATGAATCAGGCAGGGGGAACAACCTAAATGTAAGGAAGAGCTGCTTTGTGGGCACTAGAATTGTTGTAAAACACTGATATGCAGTTTTCTAAAATGTGCCCTGACTGTTGTGTGTGTGTGCGCGTGTGTGCGCGTGTGTGCGCGCATGCGCACAGTAAGAAAAATCAAGCAGTTTAAAGAGGTTTTGTAGTGTATGCTTTTTATTTTCCTTCAGCGAAACAAACCAATGTGCACAAGAGCTAAAGGACTGGTTTTCCTATACAAGAGGATCACTTAGATAACTGAACAGGTGCTTCAGCCCGTGGTTACTTGATCTTAGAACGTGTATTACTTCTTTTTTATTTTTTACTTCTATCTGCCTTTCGTTGGTGGATCTCAAAGCACGTTAGAAACATTCTGTTATTTCCACAGGGCAAAAAAAGTTATATCCATTTTACAGGTGGAAAAACCAAGGCAAAGATAGTTTTAGCAACTAACCCAAGGCCTTACAGCAAGTCAATAATAAAAATGGACCAGTAATGCAGAAGACCTGACTCCAAAACACCTATTCTAACCACTAAACACTTCAGCCATCTTATGCAAATAAGGTTTACATCTGGGTGTGTTGACAAAAGCTTGTTTCGGGGCGGGAAGATTGGGTTGGGAGCTGCTGGAAGAATTTCAAATAATGTGGTCTGACATGCTCACCTACAGCGTGATACTCACACTTTCTGCCTTTCAGGTCTTGAAATATGAGGTGCCATTAGAAAGCGATGAAAGGAGTCGTCCCCCAAGGGGGTGCTGAGCTCTACTGCAGTACGTACCATGCATATGTTTTCCCAGTTTGAGAAATGCCTTGGGCTGACGTCAGTGGGACGCTGGACAGGCAGGGCTGGTCTGCCCAGGCACAGTTGATGCTGCAACTCTCCCCTCGCTCACAGGGTGGGACAGCCCTGTAGCCGCTTAGAGGGAATTCTTCTGCAAACCTTCCCTTCGCAGCATTTTTCAAACTCCATTTTTTTTTTGTAACCTTGTTCATCTGCCCCTCCCCCCGGCTCTCATCATGCCCCTCTTCTGCATCATCGCATCCGCCCTCCCCCTGCATCCATCTCCCTTCCCCATCCTTATTATCGATAGGCACTGAGGGCAGCACAGCACAGCAGAGCAACTGCACAAAAGACAGCTGGCTGCACAGGGAAACAGGGTGAGCAGGGGAGCGGTATCAAGTGCGAGCAGGAGATGGGGAGGGAGAGAGAGAAAGACTTTGGCTGCTACAGCAGGGGCTACCTAAGCAGCGGACCTGGCTAAGGTGCTGTCTCTGGGAGAGGGTTTGCCACTGAAGATTCCAAGTGGAGGGAATCACCTGTCTCTGGCCCATCAGATCAGCTGATCACACCAGATCAGCTGCTTACCACCAAAGCCCCTCTCCCCGCCCATTTCCTCAGCATTTTCTATTTCCCCGCTCAGCTTGCTGGCTTCTGAGGATCCCTTAATAGGTCCCTACTCTCCCCCATATATCGCCTGGGGAGCCTGGGTGGCAGTGGCTACATCGGGGCTGACCAGGCTGCCTAGGGGCTAGGCATTGCAACACAGAGCAAAGCCACACCTAAGTACTTATGACGATCTGGACCCTAGTGGCTATAAGCAAACACTAATAGCTTCGTGTTAGGATGAGTCAATAATGGTGCCGTTAAACACAAGCCACATTTATAACTGGTGGCTCTTTCTTCTAGTTGATTATTTCATATTATTTATGCTCAGTGATTCTAATCTAGTATTCATAAAATGCTTGGCTAAACACCAATGGGCAGTTATGGCACTACTGCTGGTTCAATTGTTTGCTTAGGATATATCAGACCGTTATTCACCTATACACAACCAGCAAACAAGACAACTCTTGTAAGCTTAAGAGAAAAGAAAGATCTCCAGAGAGGAATGTAGGGGAGTTTGCTTAGTTTCTCTTTGGGTGTGAGAGGCTCAGTTGTCCCATAGGATTATTTCTGTCATGTCCTTTAAAATTCAGAAGGAAGCTGTCTGGTTTGTTTGTGTTGTCAGACATGACAATCAAACCGATGCAGACAGCAACAGATAAACAGAATGAAAATGCATGGGAACCTCAACTATTATCAAGCTGTAACATTGATGTGCAAGCTAGAAATGTCTCCACGTGTACCCCAGCCTCCCTCCTAACCAGAAATTATAGTAGCTGCAACAGATTCGCATCATTCCAAAGGGCTATTTGCAATTCCTGGAATAGCTATGGACGCCCGGGTTTATTGTGACAGTCGCAATCTTGCTGAGAAAACAAGTTAAATGGTATTTTCCAGGCCTCTTCTTCACCACATCAGATTCCAAAACATCTGCTGCTAATGACACACACACACACACACACACACACAGAGCTGTTAGAACCCTTTAACAACACAGACCCTCAATAAACTCCAGGGTGAGATTTTCAGAAGAGCCTGAAGGAGTCAGGCCCCCAAATTCCACTGGCTTTCGATTGTAATTGGGCTCCCAACTCTTCTGTCCGAGCGTTGTAATTCGGATGCCAGCCAAAGAAAAAGAAAAACCCTCCACTGCTGATGCCATTCACTCACTCAAGCCAGTCAAACGTTGTATTGGATCACTGCTTGAATGGAAGACACCCCACTCCCCGGCCCATTCAGGGGATTACAATCTTGCTACAGTACCTAAACCCCGATGGTTCACCTGAAGACAGGATTCTCGTATCCTCCAACGCTGGTGCTACGGCCGTGGGCTGTTAAATGGCTGCAGCGTTCTGCCCCTAGGGTGTAGTGGCGGATTAACACAGGAGCGGATGGGGCCCGTGCCCATGTGCCCCAGCCAATTGGGAGCCCCCACAGGAGCACTGGAACCTGTGGGGAAATGGGGGGCCACTGGCACTGGAACTGTGCCCCCCTGTTCCTCCTCCTCTTCCCCTTCCCCCAGAAGCCCTACCCCCTGGTCAGGCTGGAAGCCAGAGCCAGACCATGGTAAGAGCCGTCCAGGCTGCTGTGGGGATCCCCGGACACTCCACCTGTTGTGGGCAGGGGTGCCCAAAAGCAGCCCCCGGCCCATGTCCCCGCCCCCGGGGTTTGCCACCCAGGGCAGGTGGAGGCTCTGGGGCTCCCCACAGCAGCCTGGGCTCCTGAACAGTTCTTACCACGGCCCAGCTCCAGGGAAAAAGAGGAGCAGGAGATAGGGCCCCATGACAAGGGGGAACGAAGGCCCACCTCAGTCCCCCACTGGGAAGAGGCTGGCGCGGCCAGCAGGGGCTGTGCTTCATGGCGGGGGAGCTGATCACCGTATCAGCTCCCTGCCACTGCTGCTCCATGCCTGCCTGAAGCTACTACGCCCATGTTAAAAAGTGGATGGGCATGGCCCCCCTTCCCCTCCCAGTTCCGGTGCCCCTGGACCCCCCAAGGAGTGGGGGGCCAAATGTTCTTTGTGCCCAGGGCCCCAATTAATCTTAATCCATCTCTGCTAGGGTGGCTTCATTTCAGTGGTGGGCAATGTAATCCCTCACCTCACAGGTGTCTTATATTAATCCGAATTGATTATCATCTGAATTTTAAGTCAGGTTTGTAAATCATTCTGAGAAACAGAGGCAAGGTGCTGTTATCACTATCCATCACCTCCAGCAGAGCTGTTTTTGTGGCTAGGACTCATGGCAATGGTGATCCAGGGCTGGACAAACAGCTGGGAGAACCAGTTTAAACCTGGTCCGTATAAAGGAGGGCTGCCGCTTCGGACTGAGACCTGTCCATTCCATTCCATTGACTGGGTTCAAAGTAGATTGCTGAACTGCTCCCTCAGACCTTATGAGATGGGTTTTTGGGGGGATACCACGTGGAAGAATTGGCTATTGAAATACCCTGTGTTCCAGTGACCCTCTCCATGAAGGGGACAGATAGAGGAAGCTGTTCAGCCCACTCCATCTCAAGCAGCACAATCGCCGATGCTGTGCAGGCCGCTCACATTTCCTTGTTCTCTCGCTGTTGTTCAGGAACAAGAACATGAATCCAGAGGGCTGTACACAGCACGTGCCAGGACTGCAGCTACATTGATGCTGTAAAAGGAGTGCAGCAGAGGGGAAAGCTAAACATGTGGAGCCGGGCTGTGTGAATGTCAGTACAGCTGTACCATTTACTCTGATGGAAAAATCCTATAAAATGTAATGGTGATTAAACTAATAGGGAATTAAACTAAAATGTAACACACAATGATGAACTTGCTCTGGAAATCACAACCAACCTATTGGATTCTGCAGCTGGGTTATCATAGAAGATTAGGGTTGGAAGAGACCTCAGGAGGTCATCTAGTCTAATCCCCTGCTCAAAGCAGGACCAACACCAACTAAATCATCCCAGCCAACGCTTTGTCAAGCCGGGCCTTAAAAACCTCTAAGGATAGAGATTCCATCACCTCCATCCTAGTGAAATAGTGTTTCCCAATATCCAACCTAGACCTCCCCCACTGCAACTTGAGACCACTGCTTCTTGTTCTGTCATCTGCCACCATTGAGAACAGACTAGCTCCATCCTCTTTGGAACCCCCCCCTTCAGGTAATTGAAGGTTGCTATCAAATCCCCCCTCACTCTTCTCTTCTGCAGACTAAATAACCCCAGTTCGCTCAGCCTCTCCCCGTAAGTCATGTGCTCCAGCCCCCTAATCATTTTCGTTGCCCTCTGCTGGACTCTCTCCAATTTGTCCACAACCTTTCTGTAGTGGGGGGCCCAAAACTGGACGCAATACTCCAGCTGTGGCCTCTCCAGTGCCGAATAGAGGGGAATAATCACTTCCCTCGATCTGCTGGCACTGCTCCTACTAACGCAGCCCAATATGCTGTTAGTCTTCTTGGCAATGAGGGCACACTGCCAACTCATATCCAGCTTCTCGTCCTCTGTAATCCCCAGGTCCTTTTCTGCAGAAAAAGGATTACAATTCTCTATCCTAGAATTCTAACAGTAAATAATTATTTCTACAGAAAGATTATTGTTCCCTATTAGACCATATAGAGCTTTTCTAGATGAGGTAACTACTTTTTATTACAGAAACTGAACATCAGTGTAAGACTGGACCGGCGTAGGTGCTCTCCCATTATGCTGTAGAATGTGATTGACCACATACTCTAGCAATGCTTCATGGAAGAGGCATGAGATACCTGTGCTCCAGAAACTGCAAAGCTTCTGATTCTTTTCTGGATGCAATTCACTGTTTCAATTCTCATCTATGAAGCCTTTTAGGATTTGGGTCCTGTGTATCTCAGAGACCCCAGGTCTCCCAGGGCTATATCCCAGCATCTGGAGTTAAGAACCCTTACATGCTCTTGTGGGTCGGGTCAGGAGTCTTGAGCTACAGCATCCGCAGTGGAAATTGCCTGGCTGTGACATTTACATGTTCCTCCCCCCACCTTCAGATTTATTTTTGACTACCAAGGTAGATTCCAAACCCTGAGAATAGAAACAGGCTTTTTGCAAGGAATGGGTTTCGTGAGTTCACAAGGGAGGGGCTTACATATGGTTGATTTGGGATGCCTAGGTGACATTGGGTCCGTTTCCATTTGTGTGACAAACAGGCTGCGTGGGCACCAAGAGCTGTTGGATAGGCCCATTTTTCTAAATAGGAACCAACCTTGTTCCATGATAGATTCAAGGACTTCTCCAGCTGCAGCAGATTTACACCGCTGCCTCCCCGGTGACGACTGTGACAAACAGATTCAAGTTCCAAGTGGCAACTCCACTGTGGGTAATGCCGAAATCCACAGCCGCGCACCCCTCTGAATGTCCTATCAACCTCCATGTCTCAGCAGCCGTAGCACCCTGGTAGAAACACCCCCGCACACACCACCGCACCATCCTGCTGTCACTTTCCGAAGTGTTGGAGAACAGGAACTCTTTTCTTTTAGCACCCGATGGCGACAGCGACAGTTCGAGAGAAGCTGGCCTTTTCCAGCACACGCTGACCCAGCCTGAGCACTGTTCAGGGGGTTATCGATCTAAGTTACGCATCTTCAGCTACATGAATAACGTAGCTGAAGTCGACGTACTTAGATCGACTTACCGTGGGGTCTTCGCAGTGAGTCGACTGCTGCCGCTCCCCCGTCAACTCTGCCTGCGCCTCTCGCGGCGGCAGCGTACAGGAGTCGATGGGAGAGTGCTCGGGGTCCATTTATCGTGTCTAGACTAGACTCAATAAATCGCCCCCCACTGGATCGATCGCTGCCCGCCAATCTGGCGGGTAGTGTGGACATACCCTAAGAAACTGTATGGCACTCTTTGTGAAGTTGAATGAGAACTGTTAATGCCTACTTACATACATCTACATACAATAGCCCTGAGGTTTAACTGTGTAATGCTTTCTGAAAAGACAGCATTCTAGCCTATGCTCTAAGCAAAGAGATAAGCTGAAGTGAAGGAAGAATGGGAGTTGTACACAGTTGTACATAATCTTGCCTCAGCAAGCATTCTCCTGTCCCATTACACAAGGTTGGAAGAGGAGTTGAGCCATGCAGCCCAAGGGGATTCCATTGTGATCTGATAAACGCAGGGGCAGGGGCCCCATTAGATTGGAGCACGGTGCCTGTGTGAAGCAGCAGAGAATGAGCAGAAAGCCAAAAACAGAGCAGAACAAACACTGGGAATGTGGCCCTGAGAAAAACTCTAGGCAGAGAGCTTTTGGGGCGGAGTGCTGACTGAAAGGGGCTTGGAACTGAGAACAGGGAAACTTCCTCCTGTTTGATTCCTTGTGCATGAAGAGAAACAGGACTTTGAATATTCTTTGTAAATAAACAGGATTGCATCAAACATAAGAACAGCCACGCTGGGTCAGACCAATGGTCCATCTAGCCCAGTAGCCTGTCTCTAATGTGGCCAGTACCAGAGCTTCAGGGGGAGACATCCTTCCTTACTTTGGAGATATCCTTTCCTTCCTGGCTTCTGGCAGTCAGAGGTTTAGGGTCACCCCAAGCATGAGGTTGCATCCCTGTGGCCATCCTAGCTAATGGATCCTCCACAAACATATCCTCCATGAAGTATCTACTTCTTTTTTTAACCCAGTTATACTTTTGGCCATCACAGCATCCCATGGCAATGAATTCCACAGGATGACAGTGTGTTGTGTGAAAAAGTATTTCCTCTTGTTTGTATTAAACCTATTCATTTCATTAGGTGACTCCTGGTTTTTGTATTGTGGGAAAGGGTAGATAACACTTCTCTAGTCACGTTTTCCACACCATTCATGATCTTATATACCTCTATCATCTCTTTTCTAAGCTGAATAGCTCTAATGTTTTTAGTTAATGTTATCTTCACATGGAAGCCAGGTCCGCACCCTTGGTCATCTTTGCTGCCCTTCTCTGAACCTTTTTTAGTTCCACTACATTTTTTTCGAGAAGGGGCGACCAGAACTGAACACAGCCCAGGATTTGCTAATCCTTTTCTAACTGTTCTTAACATTCTGGTAGCCTTTTTGACCATAGCTGTGCATTGAGCTGAAGTTTTTAGAGAACTATCTACGATGACTCCAAGATCTCTTCCTTGAGATGTAACAGCTAATTTAGACCCCATCGCTACACAGGTGTAGTTGGGATTATTTTTTCACAATGTGCATTGCTTTGCACTTATCAATGCTGAATTTCATCTGGCATTTCATTGCCTGGTTTTGTGAGATCCCCATGTAACTCTTCACAATCAGCTTTGGACTTAACTAATTCCATCATGAATTTCTCCTCCTAACCAAAACAACATAGAATCATAGGGTTAGAAAAGACCTCAGGAGATCATCTAGTCCAGCCCCCTGCTCAAAGCAAGACCAATCCCCAACAGATTTTTGCCCCATATCCCTCAACAGCCCCCTCAAGGATTGAACTCACAACCCTGGGTTTAGCAGGCCAATGCTCAAACCACTGAGCTATCCCTCCCCCTATGGATGGCACTGAATATTAGCTAACTGTTTAAGTAAAAAGGGGGTAACAGTTTTCTAGGGAAAGTGTCTGAAATATACATCTGCATACCTGCATTTCACTAACAATGCACTCGAATTCCAATTTCCCTGACAGGGAATAGAGATTCCATTTTACTACCCTTTTGTGCAGGACATGGGGTCAATGCAAGTATAAAGGTATCCTGCCAGGAACACATTACATAGTATTCTGCCATTAAATTGCAGGCTCCTTTGTTGGTGACAATGGGGAATGGATGACAGAAAGGCTTTATCAAAACAACTCATGCTGATGATTATGATGTCACCATGATCAATGTCAAAAAATCTGCTTCCGTTTCAATGTTTGTTACCAGCAGTGCTGATGTACAATTAAAAAAAAAAAAAAAAAAAAAAAGAGAGAGAGACAGACACAGACACCACAGACATCTAATCTCATGCTTCAGAGCCCAAGCTGATCTGCAGGGACCAGAAATGAATTTTAATTATTCCTTACATCTGCCCTTCTCCTCCACCAACACACTCCATGCAGAGCATTTAGCTTCATGTATGTTATAGGGGATTTGCCTTCATCTGAATGAGCCAATTACTGGCTCTAGCATGAAGCTGGCTAGCTTGTCCAGTAGTTTCATGGGATATAGCAAGTCCTATGAAACACCTCGGAATTTAACGTACAAAAATAAAATAATCAGATCTCTCTCCCACCAAGAAAAGAAGGAAGCCAGGAGGGGAAAGGAACTACTGTAACAGAGAGAGGAACTCTGAGCAGGAGGCATTTACAATAGATGAAATTATTTTTGCTGGAAAAAAAAAATGTGGCAGCCAGCCATAATGCTTAAAGGCTTTTTTGTGCCTGATCATGTAGTGTGGAGAACTAGTTCTCGAGAAGTTGACCCTAGAAGGAACATGATCCTTGAAATATTGCCTAGATCATAGAAACATACAGAAACTGATCCAATGACGATGCACTCCAAGAATAGCACAGCTGAGAGGACGCTGGAAGTTGTGCATAGAACTCCCTGGGGATTAGGATCTGTCTTCCTGATATCACCAATTCCATGGCCTGCGTCTCTGCCCTTCAGCAGCTTGAGAAGGGATTTTGTGTGACCATCCCAGCTAGGAGGAGGGCATGACAAAAAACACAAATGAGTGCAGATCAGAAGTGGTTACAACAACTTCTCAAGGAGAGCGTAGCTTTTCTTCACGTCGCTCGATGCTGAGGACTCGGATATTGCTGCATCTCTTCACATGAGACAGGACCTTCAGTGTAATAAGATACAGAGGAAACAAGGTGGCAACTGAATGTGTTGAGGAGACATTGAGTTGGACTGGTGGGTCGGGGAGGAGGGAGTATTTAATAGAGATTTTTTTAAAAGCACCGTCCTTTACCCAGTTTATCTATAGGAAATAACGTTCCATTCCAGCTGCAATCTGCCTTCACTGACAATTGGAGCTTTTAGTTGGAGCTGTTGGCGGAGGACAGAACGGAGCCATAAATAATACAGGTCACTTGAATCAGCGGCAGTAGCATCTCTGAAACTCCCGAGTGCCTAAAGCACTGAAAGCACCCTTGGTAAACACTGGGAAATGACAGGTTTGATCATGACGGCCGAAGCTTGTGAACACCTTAGCAGGTGAGAGGGGAAATAGTCCAGGGGGAGAAAGACACATGTGAAAAGGCGATAACAATACAGCGAGAACAGAACCTCTCACTGCTGTGTAAATGCAGTGTGAGCCACAGAACAGAGTTGGGACACAGTTAAACAAGGTGACCTGGGGTTTATTCAAATATCAATTTATTACAGAGCTGTGGGCAATAGTTCCTCATGAACTCATTGCAACATAGAGACACTAACACGCTTTGCAGGCCAAGGGCCTTATGCCAGAAAGGACATAATGAGCCCTGCAGGGTTTCAGTGCTTCTTCTACAGCAGATGACAACATCACTAATACCTGAAGTTGTCCAGGAGTTGCAGCAAACCCGTGCTGCAGGCCTAGCTCACCATCATGACGGACGAATTGAGCCTAGAAATCCCTCCCATCTGGACCTGAGCAGGCACATGGTGAGCTGAGACTTCTGCTTTCCCACTTAACTCTGTTCATTTTATTGCAGCCTCGTCCTGCCAGCTCACCTCCATGCAATTCACCTGTGATCCACCTAATGCAGCCAGTCTGCCACCTTGCTTGGCAAGTCTCTGGGGCAGGGACTCTTACTTTTCTGTACAGAGTCTAGAACACTGAGTTCTGCTGCTAGCTAGGGCTTCCTAGGCACTGCTGTAATGTCATCATCATCATCCCCATTTACAACAGTCCTTGAGGAAATAACCTGAAATCTTTTGTAAAACAGGGGGAGGGATGGACTGAATATGCTGGAGCCATCAGGGAGCTCCCTCCTATAGAGGTCCTAACTGAGCTGGCAGAAGGTAAGCTCCACAAATCAACAGAGAGGCTCCCCTGACGACCCTTATCCAGCCTCAGTTTCAGAGGGTCTGGATCCTCATTGAGATCAGTGGGAGTCAGGGATGCACATGGCTTCTGAAAGTCGGCCCAGTGGTGCCTGCTTCCATGCAGAGCAGCTCTGGGGGAGACAGTTATCTCAGGGGAGGAGGGATTGGGATTCCCCGCTGGATGTTTTCCTTTCCAATCTGCACGTCTAGCCCAGCACCGCCTGAGATCTTAAATAGGATTGTGTTTATTTTTTAAAGTATTTCAATCCCCTTCCCTGAGACGTTCTTCGCTGGCCCGAGCCCAGTGCTACAGACAGACTCGAGTATCTGTGTCACTCATGAGGATGAAGTAGTCAGCGTGGCAGATTTAGAGCACACTAACAGAATGCTAAACCTTAAATTCAGAGTGAATAGGAAGAAAATGTATCAGGTATGCTGCAGCAAGGCACCCATGCAACCTTATTTCCCCTGCCAGCTTTCAGTCCTGTCACGCAGTTCCACCGTCCTCTGTAAAATCAGGCCGACACCCTGCTTTACTGTAACCACGGGGGCGACCCAGAGCCAATGGGGGTGAATTTTTCAAGTCCCTCTAAATTACTCAGGAGCCCAAGTCCCACTTTCAAAAGTGACAAACACTTAGGCCCTGAAGTCATTTAGATTCCTTTGAAAATGTTGCCCCTGGGCTCACAAAGATCTTCTTTCTCAAGCAGCTAGACCACAGGAGAGACTATTTTGACTTTAGGCAAGGGTCAAGAGAGGTGAGGATCAGGAGTGACAGAAGCTTCCTAAAAGTGGGGGGGGCCACTGGCGCCCAAACCATGGCCCCACTCCCCCCATGCCACCCCTTCCCCGTGAGTCCCTACCGCCTGCTTGCTCCTCTCTGCCCCCTCCTCCTCCATCGTTCACCCTTATGGCCAGTAAAAAGTGATGGGTCCATGGCCCCATGACACTCCCTGTTCTGGCACCCTTGGTGAGGATGCCACCCACTGTCAATCTTAAAACCCCACCCCCACTGCCATCAGAGCTGACAATCTAGACCTAAAAGCCAGGTAGCTCCCATACCTGTTAACATGCCATTTCTTTGTTTGAAAACAGCGCACGGTCGCTACTGAACCAAACAAGAGTCACTTTGCTGGAAACCTTTCTTCCAGCAGGACTGGAAGTTGTGGGGACAGGATCAATTTTCCAGTTGTTTTATCAAATGCAGTCCAGAAGAGCCCACCTTATAAACAATTCATGGCCTTGAAACAGAGAGTCTTATTATCAGCACAAGTTGCAAGAAGCCTGGGCCTCCTTGTTCACCAACTGCCGAGTTTGCACAGCAGTGGAGAGAGCAGCTTAAAAGGGAATTTTTATAAGCAACAGCATGTCTGGCATTTACCTTTACTGAACCCCCTTCAACCTGTTTTTAGATAAGTGTTCCTGCCGAGCGCCTGTAGCTCTCCAGCATGATGTACAGTGAATTAAACAGAGATCGAATCCTGGAAAAGCTGCAAGGACACCGCCTCAGAGAAGAACCTGGTAAATAAACAAGAAGCAGAGTGGGAAGTGATTAAAATATAGAGAGGAAGTGGGAATATTTATAGCCCTCTGCCTTGAAGG
The DNA here is from genome assembly GCF_028017835.1 of Emys orbicularis. Taxonomy (NCBI): domain Eukaryota; kingdom Metazoa; phylum Chordata; order Testudines; family Emydidae; genus Emys; species Emys orbicularis. The sequence continues at coordinate 4,283,494 of NC_088686.1, read as the reverse complement.
AAGGCCTCCAACGCCTGGAGAGCAGAGAAGTTTTGCATATGAACTTTCTCATTCCCCGGATCAGCTTTTCAAGAAGGGCTTTTGTTTGTTTTAGATTTAATTCACTGGTTTATTGCCGGAATTCTAACGCTACAGGCAGCAAAGTGTCACTCAAGGTAAATATTTAAATTCGTAAACCTATGGTAAATTAAACACCGAGAGCTTCATGTGAAGCGGGGATAGTCATTGTAAAGTTAATTTTGAAACTTTAAATCCAGTGATGGCATTTGAACATAGAAAGCCCCACAGATGTTCCTGTCAGTGTGCTTGGGCAGAACTGGCACATCTGGCATGCAGATGTGGTCACCCCATCTCAAAAAAGACATATTGGAATTGGAAAAGGGTCAGAGAAGGGCAACAAAAATGATTAGAGGTATGGAACGGCTTCTGTATGAGGAGAGATTAAAAAGACTGACTTGTCAGTTTAGAAAAGAGAGACGATGGAGGGGACGGGGGAGGGCTGTGATAGAGGTCTATAGAATCTGGACTGGTGTGGAGAAAGTGAATAAGGAAATGTTACTTACTCCTTCACATAACACAAGAACCAGCACTCACCCAATGAAATTAATAAGCAGCAGGTTTAAAACAAACAAAAGGAAGTACTACTTCACATAATACACAGTCAACCTGTGGAACTCTTTGCTAGGGGATGTTTTGAAGGCTGTAGAGGAGCAGACTCACCCCTGCGGCGCCTCCTGCTGATTGTCTTTGGGAATGAGCTCTGCCAGCCTTGGAGTGCCCTCTGCAGACTGGTGATCCGCCTTGCCACTGGCCCTGTGTCCCTCCCAGGACCCCGGTGCCTTTTTCTCTAGCTGCTACCCTCTGGCAGGACCCCTCAGTCTTAGGATCTCCCCTCCCCAGGGATCCCCCAACCACTATCCCCACCTCGCCTCAGTATACGGCTACTGCCAGTCATCATCTAGCCCCCACACCCTGGGGCAGACTGCAGTATCAGCCTACTCATCACTGGCAAGGTTGGGTTTGGACCTGCTGCCTTGGCCTACCCCTGGGCTGCCCTCTGCAACCCCCAGCACCTGTTGGCCTTATGCTAGGCCGCAGCCTGGGGCTTTCCAGGCTGGAGCTCCCCAGTCCTGCTCCACTCAGATATCCTGTCTCCAGCTCCCTGCAGCCAGGCCCTTCTCCCTCTACAGGCAGAGAAAGACTGTTTGGGCTTCTGGCTCACAGCCTTTTTATACAGGCCAGCTGTGGCCTGATTGGGGCGTGGCCCAGCTGCAGTCACTTCCCAATCAGCCCAGCTTAGCAGCTTCCAGCCACAACCTTCCCCCCCCCCCCCCCCCCCCCCGGCTGTTTTAAGCCCTTCAGGACAGGAGCAGGGTAACCACCCCGCTACAAAGGCCAAAATTATAACAGAGTTCAAAAAAGAATTAGATAAGTTCCTGAGGGATAGGCCCATCAATGGCTAATAGCCAGGATGGACAGGGATTCAACCCAATGCTCTGAGTGTCCCTAGCCTCTGTTTGCCAGAAGCTGGAACTGGATGACAGTGCATGGATCACATGATGGCTGCCTGTTCTGTTCATTCCCTCTGAAGCAACTGGCATTGGCCACTGTCAGAAGACAGGACTCTGGGCTAGATGGACCTTTGGTCTGACCCACTATGGCCGTTCTTATGGCATCTGTAGTAATAGCTCTCTGAATGCACATGATGGAACACATTTTAAGAGTTTCAGATTCAGACACAAAAGTGCATGCACACCACATTTGCACGGGCAATCTCTGCAGCTGTGTACACACATGCACTAAATCATGTGCAGTCAGCTAGCTGGGAGCCTAATTAGAAGTTAACACACAAGTTTAGGCATAGGCAAGTCACTGGGCAGATGTGCACATGGATGTTTTGCAGGATTGAGAAGGTCTCTACCATTTAATAACCTGGCCCTCTATGTTCTGCGAAGACAGAGGATTTACCAGGCAAGGTTAGATTATTTTGTTTTTAGGGATTAAGAAATCTTGGGTAGCGTGGTGTCCATCTTTGCTTTTAAAAGATGATTGTTCATGCATCTTAGCATTTCAAACAGTGTGCCTATAATAAATTGAAGAAATGTATCCTTATTTATTGCTTTAAATACCTTTTATAAGAGCATTTTTAAATATAAGATAATGAAGCAGCAAACAGACCAACAAACCATCTGGCTATTTGCATACTGAATGTAAGAACAGTAAGGTCAGAGTTGCAAGAGGCAGAGGAAATAGTGGAAGAAAAAATGATTGACTTTGGTTATGGGATTATGGGATTTGGTTATGGTTATGGGACTGGGATGCAGAAGATCTGGATTCTAAGTCTGTCTCTGCCACTGGTATTACCTGTGTGACTTTAAGCAAGTCACTTAGGGTGCAATCCTTGAAGGAACTCGGGCACTGTAATGTTGTAGGTCAGAGCACCTAACTTTTAGGCACCTAGAAAATCACAGAAACAACAGTGAGACCCACAAGAGTTAGGTGCCTAGGTTTCCTACACAGTGCCTGGGGACAGATAGGTACCTTCAAATGTGATCCATGAAAGCCAGCATGCTTGGTGGAACCTGCCTCCTGGAGGCAGGTGGCCTAGGCACCTAAGGCATTTCTTGGAGAATAAGTTAGGTGCTGCCTCACTCCACACACAACAGCCAGGGGAGGTATTGCCGGCTGCCTTATAATTTTCATCCCAGTGGTTAGAGCACTTGCTCGGGATGTGGGAGACCCAGGCTCAGTCACCTCCCTCCCCAGAAAGGGAGAAAGGATTTGAACAGGATTTGAACACTTGTCAGGAGAGGTGCTGTCACCACTGAGCTATGGGATAGTCTGATGCAGGGGGCTATCAGTTTTTCCTGTCAAAGCTGTTTCACAGTGGCTAAATAAGGTCATTGGAGCAGGAGGACTGGACCCCTGGTCTCCCCTCTCTGAGGTGGGTGCCCCAACCACTAGGTGACAGAGTCAGTCATCGGGCTGGAAAGAGAATGAGAGAATGAGTCTGTGGCCCAGTAGAACCAAAGTATCTTTGCATAGCCCACCCTTCATCTCTAAGCCTCACTTCTCCATCTGGAAAATGAGGAGAATAATGTATCCCAAATACAATGGCACTCACTCTGGTTATGAAGTGTACTGTGGTGATGAATGCTATCGAAAAGCCAACAAGCTTTAGCACCACGCTCTTTAGACAAGTTCTATGTGTGCAGTAAACACACTAAGCAAAATAAGCCAGGGAAAAAACACAGCACATGCCCAACAAGAGCTGTGAAAGTCTCCTGCAATTGTCTCTCTCCCAAAATGGGGCTCTGATCTACCTGTCTTAATACATATAAAGGCGGATGTTTCAGGGGGGATTGTTAAAATGGCAAAACCTAGAGAATATTCAGCTACTTAAATTCATATCAGCCCAGCTGTTTTTAAAATGTTCCTTTGGAATATTGCTTTTTTCCTTGTTTGATGCATTTCTGAAGCCATCTAAAGGAGCAGTGAAATGTACAGAAATTTTCATTTAAAGTGATGAACAAGCATATCATGAGTCGGATTTCCCCCCTCAACACATACACAGCTGTTTCCATGTGTCTCCGTCCTACCTCCCAATAACCTTGCTATCCCATTCCAAGTGGTGTCTTGAAACCTCAGTTGCTAGCTTCATTATGTGCACAGATGAGGAAGAAAACCATAGTTCATTTATAACTGACTTATGACTGGAATTTGAACCTGTGTCCCAGAAGCAACTTACACTACCATCCAGCATCTGTCCATTTCTCAAAATTAATAGGCTAGCAATTAAAGGCATTACATAGACACGACAGGATTGATTCTCATCTCAGTCCTGAGTGAGACGGGGGTAAAACCAGTTGACACATTGGAATTACACCTGTAATTACACCTGTCTACACATATAATGGAATTACCCCTGTAGACTAGATGACCCTTACAGTCCCTTCTAGCCCTATGGTTCTATGATTCTGTGTAAAACTAGTGTGACAGATTAAAACACACTGAGCTTGAGTCTTGCAGACTCAAATGGTGCTTATTTTGTTTGTAGTTTTCAGAAAATGTGTATTAGAAATATTTTGCCTGCAGTAGTCTATTGAAAGATTGATAGTCCAAACTCCAGCCAATACAGAAATGTGCTCCAAATAACAATTTAAAGAAGGTTGTCCTTTAGCTGCAAGCAGTGTATCTGTTGCTTCAACGGTTGAAATATTGAAGAATAGCAGAGGTATTTCAAATATAAAGTGTGTTGGGATCATGTATTATATAGTAGAGTTTAGCAATATTTCATTTGCTGTGTAAGAAGCAACTGTCCTGAATAGCAGGATGGTGAATAGGTTACATCAGAGAATTTCATATGATCAGTGCAGCCTTCCATCACTTTCAGGAAATGCCTAAAAACGGCTTTGGAAGAATATGTCAGGCTCTTTCTAATGGCCCTTGTCCATCACAAACTTGGTACTGCTGCAGCCGAATGTAGTCAGACACTCGATTTCAGGCTGGCATAAGAGTCCATCTGGGATTTCACAAGACTGTCTAGGTGGAAAGTGTCAGCTAACAAATGGGCAAGTTCTCCAAATCAATATGTGATGTGTTGTGTATGTGCAAGTCATGGCACGTCATCAAGATTAGATTATACCCCAACCAACCTGAAAAGGAAGCAAGCCTTTGAGATTTCTCTGTCCACCTGATGTGGGTTTTAAATAGATTGCTGAATACTTTAGTTACAACCTTCTTTTTAAAAAGCACGACACTTCTAAACTATTGATGTAGAACCTGATTGATTTAGATCTACACCTTTTTATTTATCTGTCTAAGTCAGAATTCTTTGGCACTATAAAAGTGAATATCCCAAAGACATTTTTTTTTTCCGTATTCCTGCTCGGATCTTTATTCAGACTTTGCTAGGCCCACTTGGGGTGAGAGGTCTATTTCACAAAGACTTTTCGATACGTATTTCCTTTTATCCAAATGGTGCCTTAGTTCTTCCGAGATAATATTTCTCAGGAAAAAATTTACCTACATATAAAAATCTGGAAGCAACTTAAATGCATAAATATATAATTGTGTTTCATTAGCAAATTGTGCTCTGGACACCTAGAAATAGTTTTCAGCTAATAATGGGCTATTTTCCCAGGTGTTGAGAAGCTGCAATTCCCATTGACTTCACTAAGAGCAGTGAGTGCTTAGTATCTCTTAATAGGCCTGTGGGGAGCTCCTCTTTCCTTTACTGGCTTCTGGTCAGGCACCTGCCTTAGTTTCCCTACACTACTCAACCCACTGTCTCCTTCCACTGGTGGTCCTCCGGCTCTATAGCTCTTCCTCTTTTCACTCAGGGTGAGCCCTCACAGGTGCCCACTGTCTCTTCATCTGCCCTAGGCTATAATTCCTCATCCGACTCCCTCCTGGGCTCAGCAGTCCATTTGCCTTGTGGCACAGGAACAGGGACTTTCTCCTATCCTTGCTACAAGTCCCAGCCTAGACCCTAAGCAAGCACAAGTATCTACCCCCTTCAACACCTCTCCACCATCCTGTCCAAGCTTCTCAAAGTACCCCTCCTTAGGGTCTTTCTCCATCCTGTTCCTGCTTCCTCCCAGCTCCCTTCCACCAGCCCTCCTGCCTCCTACCAGGACAAGCCCCATACCTAGCTCGTATCTTCACTGCCCTCCCTCTCTCACTGAGCCACAGGTGCCTTCTCCAGACCTGCTAGTCACATGATTCCTCAGTCAATATGTCCTCAACAGCCCCTCCTGGAAGCTACATTTCCCATGTTCTCCGCTCTTAAAGGCCCAAATGCTCCAGTTATGCCTGAGCCCATTACATCAGCTCTTAACTGGCCCCGCACAGACTGATACAAGGTCATAAGTTTTTACAAGAGACTGGAAAATTCATTACACTAGTTTAGCATAGAAGTTTTAACAGGAAACTATGTCCATGCACTGTGAAAAAGCATGCATGCAGAGAGTAGCTAAAGCCTACCGGTATTTCAGATAAAACCTGATTTGTGGTGACAGCCAAGTGTCAAGGAAAAAAACTTTGACTCGATGAATGCATAAATTATAAATAACAGAGTTTGACAGTGTTTCAGTATTGGTTAAAGTAACACAAGATCTTATAGCAAACCAAGATTAGGATTACTTTTGCTAGTGAGATTCAAGAAAAAACCCAGGAGTCATTTTGAAGCATTAAGTGCATACCTGTGGTTAGTGTGTGTGGGTGGGTATGAGAGAGAGGCTTGATAGATCATCATTTCCTGGAAAGACCTGTTTGTAATAAATTGATATTTATGTAACTGTTTAAATTTCTACTCTTAAAATTACTTTTGGATGAACCGTCCCTTAACTCTTAAGCAGCACATTGACAAGGAGCTATAAGAAGGGTACATGGGTTTTTGTAGGTTCATGGGTCTATAAAATGTCCTCTTCCGAGAAGTAGAGAATTAGAATAAGTTCATGATAAAACTTTGATTTGTGATTTATTACTGCTGGACGACTTCTGCCAGAAGGAGCTTTGAGGAGCTGAAGTTTGGCCTGTCATTCAACGTTGATACCTTGGCTAAGTATTTTTCGCAATGGCTCTTTAAACTTAACAGTAAAGAAAGTGTCATCTTGTTTCCACCTAACCAACCGGTTAGTTCATTGGCAGCTGCAGGTCCTTCTGAACAATCAGCCAGTCATTTTTGCGCTGTACCCTATTTATTTGGAGATAAAACTTGTCCCTTCTCTGTCCTCTTGACAACACATCGTGAAGACACACACCAAAATCCAGTCAAGAGTGGCATTCCTCTGCAGGCTTGCTGGAAATTCATGGGGCTCTAGCGTTGCTACCCAATGCCCTAATGACTGCACCTGTCAAATACACTGCAGCAGCAGGGGGCTCCAGTCATCACTCTGGCAAGTTGGACTCAACAAACAACTCTGTCCTTCAATATCATCATTGGTGCGACCCGGACAGCTCCAACCTCCAACTTCCTAATCCTGGCTGGCCTTGCTCCACTGGTAATTAGACATACTGGCCACATTACAGCATGCAGCCAACTATCAAGACAGCTTCCTTCACAATTTCATCTCAAAGCCACATCAAAAATGCCAGTGAAAGTCAAGATACACCTTTTTCGAAATAGTTGTGTGTCTCAGACAATCCATCACGACCTTTCTAAGGAACGGCAGCAACAGGTGGTGCAGGATTATATTTTGGATCAATGGTGCATTTCTTGGCAGACAACTCAGATCTGTCCCGCCAGATCAGATCTCACATGCCCCTCAGAATGAACCAAAAGATCCTCCTTCATTACAAGATATATTGTGGTCACGGGCGGTTTAACATACATCTTTACCAGTGGGGCTTCTTTAACTCCCCATCCTGCTCTGTGGAGCTCAAGAAAAAACAGTGTGCCATCTGGTTATGGATTGCCCTCTTCATCATCTTGGTGATGGATGGACGCACTTGATGACTCCAGATGGTGCTGCTGTGATAGAGAGGCTCCACCACTTACCCAACATCTAATTCATTGTTTGTGCTGTTGAAAGCCATATGCCAGAAGAAGACTTTTGGATACATTTTAATATCCTATGTTAAAGTCATTCAATTAAAAACTTTGCAAGCACTGTTACATTCCCATCTCAGATTTACTTGCTGTCATTTCTTATCCTTGGCAAGGCTGATAGCACAGCCTATGATTAAGGTTGCCCAACGCTTCCCATTATAAGCCCCTGTTTTCAGTTGCTTTTAACTTTGCCAAATTTTAGTTATTTGGACTGAAATTTTCCCTGCTAGTTGTCTGCCTCAGGCTGAATTTTTTGGGGAAAACTTTAGCCAAAACAGTTAAACTCTTAAGGAGAAGGAAGCTAGGGGAAAATCCATTATTTTGCACGTTAAAAAATTCTGGCAACTTATTTTGAACAGCTCTGGTGCCACTGGGCTTTGGAGCAGGGACTTGAAATTTAGCAGGAGTGGTCTTTGTGTCAGAGAAGTGCCTTTTGCCATCCACAAGAAATGTTCAAATTTAGCCAAGTTATAAGCCTGGGCTCAGGAACCTTCGGCATGCGGCCCATCAGGGGAATCCGCTGGCAGGCCGTGAGACATTTTATTTGCATTGATCGTCCACAGACCATCCCCCCCTGCAGCTCCCAGTGCCCGCAGTTCGCCATTCCCGGCCAAAGGGAGCTGCAGGAAGCGGCAGCCAGCACGTCCCCGTGGCCTGCCGCTTCCCGCAGCTCCCATTGGCCGGGAACGGTGAACCGCAGCCACTGGGAGCTGGGGGGGCTGTGCCTGCGGACGGTCAACATAAACAAAATGTCTCACAGCCCACCAGCAGATTACCCTGATGGGCCGAGTGCCAAAGGTTGCCAACCCCTGCTATAAGCCTTTGAAAAATTGCAATTTGCACATGCTCAGTAGAGACTTTTTAGATTTTACCAGCTCAGTTCCCTGAAGATTCCAGCTTCACTGAGCATGCTCCTAGTGCTGACCAGACTCACACAGCGACTGACCATGCTCCATCCACTCACAGCTCTGACTGTGACCACACCATGCCGATAAATTAATTAATGTTTGTGAAGCACATAGATACTATAGAGGTGAGCACCATAGAAAAGCCCAGGAGAAATTAATAATTGCGTCTTCAGACCAGGGTTATACACTGAGGAGAAAACTAAATATGGAATAGCTGCTCATTAAGTGAGTTCCATCCATCCTGTGCACTGAATGATGCAGGGGCCCGTGTGTGGGGGGGGGGAAACAATATTTCATCATATAATTAAAGGCTGTCCCATAATGTATAGGAAGCGGGGGGAAGGGGGCAAATTAAGGTTGTACAAGGAACCTTAACTCTAACATTTCCTAACTTTTGAGGGCTTGACTTTGCAACCTTAATGTTCGTTTAATATTTTTTCTGTATGTAATATAACTTTCATTTCTAACTCTGATTTTAAAAAAACACTTATAAATGTCTGCATATTCTCACCGCTGTACATCAGCTTTAGCAACTCAAAATCCAATGAACTCATGAAAAATATGGTCTGGGTAGCTGGTTAATTAAAACTGCAGCGGGCTGTTGGCAACTGGAAGACAAGCTGCTACACTGAGGATATCAGTGGAGTAAGGAGGGAGAAATCCATAAGAGCTGATTGACATTTGAAGGCATATCTTAGTTATTTATAGAATCTACACTGAAATACAGGCCAGTACGCTGACGAAGAACTTCATTAATAAAGAGTGTCAGTCCTACATTATCTAAATTACACTTAGATCCATGTTAATTACAGTGGATTAACCAAACAGGAATCCCTTTCTAGAAAATAATGACTTTCATACACAATGTCGGAAGAGATGGGGCTGAATTCAAGACTGCTTGGACTCAAGCAGGAAATTACATTTTCTTCCAGTTGCTCAAGTCATTAAAAAAAAGGAAAAAAGCTACAGCATTAAGAAATGGTTATAATAAAAATAGATTAATGATCACTTGAAAAAATGCAGATTGATCCTTTTCGGTACAAGACCTTCTGTCGCCAGCAAAGACCAGTTACTAACCAACTATTCCGCCTGCATTTACAGGAGTTTTCCTCTTCAGCTCTGTTACTGAAGTATGGGAACTCCCAAAGCAGCCACAGACTTTCCTTCTGGCCATTGGGAGGCTGGCAGCAGCACTGCTGAAATATAAACGTTAGGATAGTTTTGGCTTATTTCCCAGTAGAATGAAATAAGAACCTTTGTCCTCTCCTAACCTCAGCATAAAAATTCAAAGCCACAAGTGCACCAAACTCAAAGCCTAGATACATAATCTCCCAGTTTGGGGATGTTTAGAATCTGGATATAAATTTGGCCTCCTGAGTCCATCTCTATTCAAAACAAACCTGTAATCTCTACGACTGAGAAATAGTTCTGGATAATCTGCACCCCTCCTCTCTCGTGACTGCAGAAGTCTCCAGGAAATCAAAACCTGAAGTGCAGAAAAAGCTGCGGGAGATGGAGGATACTTGGTAGAGAAATAAAGCAACAGAACAACATGCTCTTGCTGATACTAATAACACTTGAGGTTTTGTTTTCAGGAGTTAAAGTCCATTTATGGACCACGGAGAGCCAATAACTGTCCAATCCTGTCCACTGAAGGCACCACCCTCCTAACTGAGCACAGCATGATACTAGAAAGATGGAAAGAACATTTTGCGACTCTCCTCAATTGTGAGTCGAGCAGAAATGATCAAATACTAGACTCAATCGAGCAAAGACCAGATCAATTTGAACTCGAAGATCCACCAACTTTGGAGGAGTCTAAGAATGCATTTATGGAAATGGCAAACAAAAAGGCAGCTGGAGCTGATGAAAACCCAGCTGAAGTGCTGAAACACGGTGGTTCTGCACTTCACAAAGCTTTGCTAGACCTATTTACTTTCTGCTGGGAAAACGAGAAAGTAAATACGGAAGTGTTATATACACCTCATAACACAAGAACTAGGGGTCACCAAATGAAATTAATAGGCAGCAGGTTTAAAACAAACAAAAGGAAGTATTTCTTCACACAATGCACAGTCAACCTGTGGAACTCCTTGCCAGAGGATGTTGTGAAGGCCAAGACTATAAAAGAGTTCAAAAAAGAACTAGATATGTTTATGGAGGATAGGTCAATCAATGGCTATTAGCCAAGATGGACAGGGATGGTGTCCCTAGCCTCTGTTTGCCAGAAGCTGGGAATGGGCGACAGGGCATGGATCACTTGATGATTACCTGTTCTGTTTATTCCCTCTGGGGCATCTGGCATTGGCCATTGTTGGAAGACAGGATACTGGGCTAGATGGACCTTTGATCTGACCGAGTCTGGCTGTTCTTATGTTCTTAACCCAGGATTTCAAAAATGCCAAAATTGTAACTATCTACAAGTGCAAAGGGGACAGACATGACTGCGGCAATTGTCGTGGCATTTTGCTCCTCTCCATAGCTGGTAAGACCCTGGGTAAGCTGTTGCTGAAAAGACTTCAGGTTACTGCAGATGATTCATAGATTCTAGGACTGGAAGAGACCTCGAGAGGTCATCAAGTCCAGTCCCCTGCCCTTATGGCAGGACCAAATACTGTCTAGACCATCCCTGATAGACATTTATCTAACCTACTCTTAAATATCTCCAGAGATGGAGATTCCACAACCTCCCTAGGCAGTTTATTCCAGAGTTTAACCACCCTGACAGTTAGGAAGTTTTTCCTAATGTCCAACCTAAACCTCCCTTGCTTCAGTTTAAGCCCATTGCTTCTTGTTCTATCCTTAGAGGCTAAGGTGAACAAGTTTTCTCCCTCCTCCTTATGATACCCTTTTAGATACCTGAAAACTGCTCTCATGTCCCCTCTCAGTCTTCTCTTTTCCAAACTAAACAAACCCAATTCTTTCAGCCTTCCTTTATAGGTCATGTTCTCAAGACCTTTAATCATTCTTGTTGCTCTTCTCTGGACCCTCTCCAATTTCTCCACATCTTTCTTGAAATGCGGTGCCCAGAACTGGACACAATACTCCAGTTGAGGCCTAACCAGCGCAGAGTAGAGCGGAAGAATGACTTCTCGTGTCTTGCTCACAACACACCTGTTAATACATCCCAGAATCACGTTTGCTTTTTTTGCAACAGCATCACACTGTTGACTCATATTTAGCTTGTGGTCCACTATAACCCCTAGATCCCTTTCTGCCATACTCCTTCCTAGACAGTCTCTTCCCATTCTGTATGTGTGAAACTGATGTACTCCCTGAATCCAAGTGTGGTTTTCGTTCTTCATGCAGCACGGCCGACATGATATTTACCCTGCACCTGTTACAGGAGAAGGCTGCTGAACAACAAATGCCCCTATACATTGCCTTTGTCGACCTTAGTAAGGCATTCGACTTGGTCGGACGTTCTGCTCTCTGGTACCTTCTTGCAAAGTTTGGCTGCCCAGACAAACTAATCAACCTTATATGCTACTTCCATGACAACATGCAAGCCTGTGTATCGGGGTGCTGACTCACCTGATTCCTTTCCTAACGTCCACGGGGTTAAACAGGACTGTGTGCTTTCCCCTACATTATTTACTTTCTTCCTGGCTGGCGTGCTAGAAGTCACCGCACGTACTACCACATAGGTGTCACTCTAACAACGCAATTCAATGGCAGACCTCTAAACCTCCATCAATTCAGGCCAAAAGCAAATCCCAGCAAAGTGAAGTAAAGGATCTACTGTATGCTGACGACTCAGCTTTCGTCGCCCTTTCCAAGAATGAGCTGCAACATTTGCTGAATTCCTTTGCCCATGCTGTATTCCTTTTTGGCCTCTGCATTAATGTAAAGAAAACAGAAATCCTGTACCAACCATCGGCCAGAAACTCATCACCACCAGAAATAAAATGGAATGGCTGCCAATTAAACATCAAGTCTTTCTGCTAGCTTGGTAGCACAGTTTCTGAGCATTGACAAAGAACTTTCAGCACACTTAAAGTCAGCTGCTTCAGCTTTCAGTCATCTACAAAAAGACTATGGACAAGATGGGGGGGGTCAAAGTGTCCACAAAATGCCAAGTTTACAGAGCTGTTGTGCTCCCTCGTCTTCTATACTCGTTAGAGACCTGCCCCTTTAAAAACGTAACTGCCTGCAACAATGCCACCTATGCAGCATAATGGGAATCAAACGGTCTGATAAAATCACCAGCAATAAATTACTACGGCTGGCAGCCATGCTAAGCATGGAAGCCATGCTAGCGCGGAGGCAAATGGTGTAGGTCCGCCACATTATACATATGGGTAACAACTGACTGCCTAAGAGAATTCTGTACAGTGAACTTGAAAAGGCAGTAGGAATGTCGGCCATCCCAAACTCCTCTACAAGGATTGCATCAAGTGCTACATACAATCTGCCGGGCTGGACTTAATGACCTGGGAGGATATGGCCCATGAAAGACAAGGTTGGCACTCCACTACGATGAAAGCAGAACGAGCATCGGAATATTGTTGTGCCACCGTGGCCAACAGGAGGAGGGAACGTAGACACCGATTTGCCCTGGCATGTCTCCTGAACCCTACATGTGGAAACTGATTTCCAGTTGTACGCGTGACAGTCATTATTCTGCACATATTCTTCCTCCCCTTTCACACAGACTTTCATGTCTTAGGGTACGTCTACACTACCTGCCAGATCGGCGGGTAGCGATCGATCTATCGGGGATCGATTTATCGTGTGTAGTGTAGACGCAATAAATCGATCCCCGATCGCTCTCCCGTTAACTGCTGAACTCCAGCTTGACGAGAGGCGGAAGCAAAGTCGACGGGGGAGCGGCGGCTGTCGGTCCTGCGCCACGAGGACGCGAAGTAAGTGATTCTAAGTCGATCTAAGATACGTCGACTTCAGCTACGCTATTCTCGTAGCTGAAGTTGCGTATCTTAGTTCGATCCCCCCCACCCCCCACCCAGCGTAGACCAGGCCTTAGCAGAAGCACCAGCAACTTTACCAGACAGTCTGTTCCTGATGATTTCCAGCTTGATTTTTCAGGCTCGTGTCATGAGGTTCAGATAAACACCCCGGGTGAGATCCTGGCTTCATCAAATCAATGGCAACACTCCCACTCATGTCAGTGGAGTCAGGATGTCACCCCTGGACCTTTTGGGTGTTGTCTCCAATTTTTTGAGGCTGGCACATTGCTAGCAATATGCACAAACCACTTTTCCAACAATTGAAAATACTGCTTAAGAATAAGGTAATTCAGTGAGATGGCTATGTTTGATTTTCACTGGTCTCTGCCCTATGGAAGAATTCATAAATCAAAATAATGTAACTATAACTAAAGGCTAAGTTGTGACATAGTCTCATCGCCATATCAAAGCTAGAAGTCACTTGTTGACTCCTCCTTGTACGCCATAAGTGATGGCGATCCCATAGCGAGGGGTGTTTGAGAAAAGCAGATTGATCAGCGGGAGTTGAGTGATACTTTTATTTTGTTGTGAAGACCCAAGTAACTTTGCTCATTGATTCAGTGGCAAGTCCACCAGGTAGGTAATAGACACTGTGTGTTTGCTGATCCTTTCTGCATGTGCACTTCGCGACTAGCTTCCCAAATCCACAGCAACAAAGTGAGGTAAATGTAGGATAAAAGTAACTTTTTCCTCAGTGGATAGCCCTCAGCTAGCATGATGCCGAGCCCCATTGACCTGCCTTAATCACTATGAGAGAATTCTCAGTAAAGGCTAACCCTCCTCTCTACTTACATTTCACCAATTGCTTTAATTAGGAAACATAAGAGCTCTACCGTTTATTTACCCGATGCTCCTAGGTGCTCCGATTGCTACAAAACGGGCATTGATGTGCGAGCTATGTAGTTGTGAGTTCTTCAGAATGGGGCTCAAATGAAGATGCTTTGCTTTTTCTTTAAACAACGACACTTTCCTCACTGAGGACTTTTGATTCTCCAGATTGCAGGTTGTGTTGTTAGGTGCACCTGTGCAGAATGAGTGTGAACTCACTACCCTGCCAGAATGACAGACTCTGGAAATGACTGCAAAGCACAAAGCAGGAGAGAATCCAGATCTGCACATACTCAAAAAACTTTCTTTAGAGCTAAGAGGCCAAGCAGGAGAAAGAATTTTGCCTAGCCCCTTCTGGGTCTGCAGACATGTGGCACATATCGAACGTAGCGGCACCCACTTTACTGAGCATGGGTGTAAAGAAAATCATGTTAAGGAGAGGCATGGCCCAGCATGAGGGTTACCCTTCTGACACAGAGATTTTTTAAAACAAAGCTCCATAAACCTGTGGGAAGGGGTGGAGAAAAGTGTATGTCTTCCCTATCCCTCCCAAAATGTCTATGTTGCATGTAATGCTATTTGCTGCGTGGAAAATATGCTGGCCTGGCTTCATGGTGTCATGGGGGGGGGGGAAAGGTGTCAGCGTGCTCCATTATTTGCTGATGAACTTTAGTTCTCAATCCCAGTGCCACATGAAGTGCTAAAGGGTCAGAACATTTCAACCACACAATGAGGTTTTGTTCTCCCTCCCCTCCCCCTGATAAAATGTTAAATTTAAAAGGTCCCATTCCAGAAATAAACAAAGGAAGCCATTAACAATTATTGCCATCGCTGCTTTCTGAACTAGTTTGGTACGAGGGGGTGGGGAAGAGACGACACAGCAGTAATAAATCATTACTATCCTAAAGGCCAGTGCTAAATAACGAGACAATGAAGACAAGTGATGTAAGTCAGTCAGTGGCTCAGAATCAGAGGCAACAGTTTTGCAACTGAGTTACTATCAAAGCCGAGGAACCCGGTAAAAGATGCATTTTCCACCCTATCTTTTTATGGAGCTGCGGGACTCGATTGCTTTGATGTCGTGAACATATAGGCTGTGCAATGTTATTGAAGTCACAATGCAGCCAGTTTACAATAATTACGGTTTCAGATTTTTCTGATAATTAGCTGCATAACAAGAATTTTCTATACAACTTGAGGGTAAAAGTAAAAGCAAAAGCATGACCCGAGAGAGGAGCTGATAGAGAGTTGTTCGGCAGCCAATCGCATTCACCAGCTGAGCATCCGTTCATTTGCATATGTAGAGTATAAAGTATCCAGGGCTGGAACCATCAAGCACCATAAGTTTCCTGAACTGGAAGGCAAGGTTCCAGAATCTGAAGACTGACAATTCTTCTAAACACAGGCCTGGAACAACGCCAGCTCAGTAGTCCGTGCTCGGCAATTGGTATAGCTGCTCCAGTGCTGACTCCAAAGCACAGACAAGGGTATGCTGTGACGTGCCCCCACTGATCTAACAGACATTTACCCCTGCTTGGGGTATGTGGTAGTGCAGTTTGACACATGCAGATAATTCCTATTAACCCCATTTGATCTGCTTTGGGTGCTCAACTCCCTACAACACAAGCAAACGAGGCACAGAGCAGAAAGGATAAAGAAGTAGTTTGCTAGATCCTGGAATTCCCAAGGAGCTAGATGCAGAATCCAGAGCAAACAAATGTTTGCCTTTAATGGCAGATGAGCACACTTGTGAAATCGTGTCTTGATAACTGCATTTAATGCCCATCTTTCTTGATAATGATGGAAGCGAAAACAATAAAGTAAAACAGGGCCGGCTCCAGGCACCAGCCCACCAAGCTTGTGCTTGGGGCGGCACCTGGAGGGGGGCGGCGCGGCGCTCCGGCCGCCGGGGAGAGCGGGGCCACAGCCGGGCTCGCCGCCCTCCCCCCGGCGCTCTGGCCGCCCTCCCCCCCGCGCCCTCCCCCCGGCCACCGGGGGGAGAGCGGCGAGCCCCCTGCGCTCTGGCCGCCGGGGGGAGAGCCGAGCCCCAGTCGGGGCTCGCCGCCCTCTCGCCGCCCTGCGCTCTGGCCGCCGGGGGGAGAGCCGAGCCCCAGCCGGGGCTCGCCGCCCTCTCGCCGCCCTGCGCTCTGGCCGCCGGGGGGAGAGCCGAGCCCCAGCCGGGGCTCGCCGCCCTCTCGCCGCCCTGCGCTCTGGCCGCCGGGGGGAGAGCCGAGCCCCAGCCGGGGCTCGCTGCCCTCCTCCCAGGGCTCCGGCCGCCCTCCCCCCCGGCGCCCTCCCCCCGGGGCTCCGGCTGCCCTCCTCCCCCCCCCCCCCACAGGGGGGGGGGCAGCCGGAGGCTTTTTTGCCTGGGGCGGCAAAAAAGCCAGAGCCGGCCCTGAGTAAAACATGTAAATGACAAAATGCACTAAGAAAGGGGGGAAAGCACACAGCAATCACAAGAGGACACCAAATCTTCAGTGCGACTGACCAATTTCTCTGCATGTTTCTGATCCACAGACAATCAGCTATCAACACACTTTAGTAGAATGCCCATTACAACTCAAACTATTGCTTTGTGGTCTCTTTTCTCCCTAAGGCAAAATTATCGAGGTGAAAGTTAGATTACAGGTAAACTCTCTAGCATTTCCATCTAATGTAATCAAAAGTATGATTGGTTAATTTTTTTCCAAAGATTCTATAAACTGGTCAGGTACAGAACAATAGGTTGCCACAAGAAATTTCAAAAAGTTCTGCAAAAAAGTCATCAAAATCTCAACAAATTTCAACAAACTGTATTTAAAATACTGCGAGTTCCTTCTGAAAAACAAGTGATGCTGCCTCTTGATACACCTACATATTTATATGGATGCTACTACTGTAGAACCCACCATTTATTTGTAATAATCCTCTGATCTAGTGAGAACTCAAATACTGTTGCTCTAAATGCATGCTAGGATTTAGGGCATTGTCTCACACACTGTTTTCAAACCACAGCTTGCCTTGATGTTATTGGTGTTCAGTGAAAGCTAGAGGCATCGCTGAAAGAGCCTTCTCTGCAGATATTGGTACATTTGCATCCATATTAAAAACCAACCATCATCCACTTCCAAGAAGTGGTCTTGGAATTCATCCAATTGGATCATCCAATTCCAAGAAGAGAGGCTGAGGGAACTGGGATTATTTAGTCTGCAGAAGAGAAGAATGAGGGGGAATTTGATAGCTGCTTTCAACTACCTGAAAGAGGGTTCCAAAGAGGCTGGATCTAGACTGTTCTCAGTGGTAGCAGATGACAGAACAAGGAGTAATGGTCTCAAGTTGCAGTGGGGGAGGTTTACGTTGGATATTAGGAAAAACTTTTTCACTAGGAGGGTGGTGAAGCACTGGAATGGGTTACCTAGGGAGGTGGTGGAATCTCCATCCTTAGAGGTTTTTAAGGTCAGGCTTGACAAAGCCCTGGCTGGGATGATTTAGTTGGGGTTGGTCCTGCTTTGAGCAGGGGGTAGGACTAGATGACCTCCTGAGGTCCCTTCCAACCCTGATATTCTATGATTCTAAGTGCAAAAACACAATGGATGAATCTACATCAGGACTATCTCCCATTTGAAACCCAGCCTTTAGAACAGATCTAGACTATGGAATTAGAGTGTCTTGCTACACTCTTTTTTTTAAAGGCCAACTGTAATAGTCCGGTGAGGGGGTTTGCGCCCTCTTAAGGGCCGTCGGGCGCCAGGCCGCCTCACTACACGGCCGAATCAGACCTCGGTGCGGGAGGTCTCGGGGTTCCTCCCCTTAGGCAGGGGCTAAACAAAAGGCTCCCTGCCGCTGCAAGGAGCTCCAGCCCTCAGTCGGGGCTGGGCAGTATACCAGTCCTAAGCTCCGGTTCAGGCAGCCGGAGCTGAGCACTTGCCCAAGTCAAATAAGCCCGTATGCTAGCTCAGGGCGGGGTAATACCCCAGGGTTCAAGGGGCTCCGGTCCTGGTAGCGGGAGCGGAGCACTCACAAAGTCAGGAAGCCCCAGGCCCTTAGTCGGGGCAACGCACAATAGTCCAGGGGGGGGGGCTCAGGTCCTTACAGCAGGAGCTGAGCACCCCAAAGTCAGTAAGCTCAGTCCCTTAGCCAGGGAGTGAGCAGACAAGTAACGGCAACCCCGGCCCTGGGTCAGGGCGGGCCGCAAACAATCCGTCTCTCTGGGGCCCAGGCCCTTAACCAGGGACTGGGTCAATTGGTGGCAGCCCAGGCCCTAGGTCAGGGCGGGGCAGTAAGCAATCAGCCTAGGCTCAGGCCCTCAGGTGGGGCTGAGCAACAAAGTCAGTAGTTTAAGCCCAGGCCCTCAATCAGGGCGGGGCGGCAAACAGCAGTTCTAGGCTCAGGCCCTCAGGTAGGGGCTGAGCAAGCACACAGTAACAAAGTCAGTGGTTTAAGCCCCGGCCTTCAATCGGGGCGGGGCGGCAAACAGCAGTTTTTCAGGGCTCACGCCCTCAGGTAGGGGGGAGGAGAGACTGCCACCCGGCGTGGGGGTGGCAGGGGGGAACACAGGCCCACCCACTCCACTGTGTTCCAGCCCGGGGCCCTATCCGCAGCAGTCCGTCTGCCACGGGGTCAGTGGGGATCCTGCCCGCAACACACTGACATAGGCTCGGGGTCTGCTATCCCCGGGCTACTTCCCATCTCCTCCTCCATGGGTACCTGCTCCTCGCTGGGCTCGGCAGCGGGGTCCCACACCATGGGCTCCTCGGGTTGTTGGGGGCTGTCTAGGTCGGGCCGCTCCTCCGGTCTCGGGTCCGGCTCAGGTTCGGGTGGCCCCTCGGGGTACCGTGCTCGGGGCAGGCTCGGCCAGTCCACCTCGGGGTCCCGCGCTCGGGGCAGGCTGGGCCAGTCCACCTCGGGGTACCTGCCGAGTGGGAGGTTTGAGCGGCGCTGGGTGTTTGGGTGCCTGGTTCTGGGGAGGCTCGGTCCGTCGGCGTCCAAGTACCGGGCTCGGGGTAGGCTCCGTCTCGCAGGAGCCCGAGCAGGAGCGTCTGTCCTCTCCGGCCGCTCGGCTCCAACTGAGTGTTGGGGCCGGGCTTTTATACTTCCTGTCCCGCCCCTTGACTTCCGGGGGGCGGGAACAGGTGGTGGGGGCTCCGCCCACTTGAGTGGCGGTTCTAGTTCCTCCCTCTCTGGGGTTGGCTCCGCCCACTGGGGTGGCTGTTCTGGCTCCTCTCCCTCTGGGGCCGTCGGGAGCCAGGCCGCTTCACTACACCAACCAATGGATATTATGATTTATGTTAACTTGCTGCATTTATTTTTGCTCTCGGTATTCAATGTTTTTGCTCTCTGCCATTCGGTACTTGGATACTATTGTGCTGAATCCAGGATAGATTAGATTAGAGTCCAAATACAAGCTAGAGAGTCTAAAAGGAGAGACTAGTGTGTGTCTGCCAAACAACAACACTGTCAAGTAGTGGAGGGGAGGGGAGAAAATATTACTACAAACTGCCACCTTTCACCAAGTGTAATAGGCAGATCACATGCGCCCATTCTCATCAGAGCCTGTAATGGAAAAGAAAATGCCACAAAATTAATCATTTCTCCTGACAAAAAGTGTGATAGGAAAGGGGGGAATATTACAGCTTTAAATCACACTCATTGCCTGCTTAGCACTGTAATCTGGCAGGCTTCGTTAAATGGCATTCCTGCTGGGCTTTCGTTGCTGTCTCAATGGCTGGGCTGCCAGAGCTCTTCGCTTCCCTGCTAAGTAGCATTGCTGTTGATATTCAAGTCCACCCACTTCAAGGCAGAGCTAACCCGTTCTGCCACTCGAAGAGGCACAGGCTCTCGAATTGCCGTGAGGCTAAGGGGATATGTCTCTATAGCAATCCCGCGCTGGGACTGCTGCTCACGTGGACAGCCCTGGACTAGCTTTCATTTCAGTAGCACAGGTCCCAGAGCAGGAAACCGGTGGCAGCTCCTACTTCAGAGCAGCTTGTACAATCCATGGCTTCGCTGCTCCGGGACTCAAGCTAGAGAGATTGAAGCTACACTGGGTATGTCTACTGGAGCTGCAGGTACACCCGCGGAGTGCAGTGCAGCGATTTCTCAGAAAGGTGCTTCCTAGTTCACAGACTTGTATCTTCAGTGGTTTTTATAGGTGGGCGTATTTTGTGGCTGGTTGGCTGTTTTCTTGTCATTACCGACCCTTTCCATTGTATTTGCTCTATAATATTAATTAAGTACTGGATGGAGTGGAGGAAGCAGGGGATCCACATTTCCAGATGTTACAAAGGACCCAATCCGGCTGTCCTTAGAATCATAGAATCTCAGGGTTGGAAGGGACCTCAGGAGGTCATCTAATCCAACCCCCTGCTCAAAGCAGGACCAACCCCAACTAAATCATCCCAGCCAGGGCTTTTTCAAGCCTGACCTTAAAAACCTCTAAGGAAGGAGATTCCACCACCTCCCTAGGTAACGCATTCCAGTGCTTCATCACCCTCCTAGTGAAATAGTGTTTCCTAATATCCAATGTAAACCTCCCCCACTGCAACTTGAGACCATTACTCCTTGTTCTATCATCTGCCACCACTGAGAACAATTTAGATCCATCCTCTTTGGAACCCCCTTTCAGGTAGTTGAAAGCAGCTATAAAATCCCCCCCTCATTCTTCTCTTCTGCAGACTAAATACAGTAATCCCAGTCCCTTCAGCCTCTCCTCATAAGTCATGTGCTCCAGCCCCCTAATCATTTTTGTTGCCCTCCGCTGGACTCGTTCCAATTTTTCCACATCCTTCTTGTAGTGTGGGGCCCAAAACTGGACACAGTACTCCAGATGAGGCCTCGCCAATGCCAAATAGAGGAGAATGATCAAGTCCCTCGATCTGCTGGCAATGCTCCTACTAATGCAGCACAATATGGTGTTAGCCTTCTTGGCAACAAGGGCACACTGTCGACTCATATCCAGCTTCTCGTCCACCATAACCCCTAGGTCCTTTTCTGCAGAACTGCCGCTTAGCCAGTCGGTCCCCAGCCTGTAGAAGTGCATGGGATTCTTCTGTCCTAAGTGCAGGACTCTGCACTTGTCCTTGTTGAACCTCATCAGGTTTCTTTTGGCCCAATCCTCCAATTTGTCTAGGTCCCTCTGTATCCTATCCCTACCCTCCAGTGTATCTACCACTCCTCCCAGTTTAATGTCATCTGCAAACTTGCTGAGGGTGCAATCCACGCCATCCTCCAGATCATTAATGAAGATATTGAACAAAACCCGCCCCAGGACCGATCCTTGGGGCACTCCACTTGATATCAGCTGCCAACTAGACATGGAGCCATTGATCACTACCCATTGAGCCCGACGATCTAGCCAGCTTTCTATCCACTTTATAGTCCATTCATCCAGCCCATACTTCTTTTACTTGCCAGCAAAAATACTGTGGGAGACCATATCAAAAGCTTTTCTAAAGTCAAGAAATAACACGTCCGCTACTTTGCCCTCATCCACAGAGCCAGTTATCTCCTCATAGAAGGCAATTAGGTTAGTCAGGCACGACCTCCCCTTGGTGAATCCATGCTTACTGTTCCTGATCACTTTCCTCTCCTCGAAGTGCTTCAATATTGATTCCTTGAGGACCTGCTTCATGATTTTTCCAGGGACTGAGGTGAGGCTGACTGGCCTGTAGTTCCCCGGATCCTCCTTCTTCCCTTTTTTAAAGATGGGCACTACATTCGCCTTTTTCCAGTCATCTGGGACCTCCACCGATCACCATGAGTTTTCAAAGATAACTCATTGCGGACAACAATTTCACTGCAAACAACCATTTCCTTTAGCTTCAATGCTACTCGTGGAGACTGCACAACCTTACCACAGGCAGAGATGTCTGTGTCTCTATGGCCCAGCAGGCTGTGAGTGTTCTTCCCTGATGTAGCTCTTCCTACACCATCCATGTGCTGTGTCACTTCCAGATTCGATTAGTGCAATGGGATCTGCTACCCCTGCAGTCCACCTGGACAACTCAACACAGCAGCGTACCTGTGAAGTAGCATCGCCTCCAAAGAGCAAGCCCCCTTGGTGCTCTGGGATCAGCCCTGACTGGCCGAGTGAAGTGTAAAGGGGTTGGCTAAGACCAATAAAATTCTAACATTATTATTTCCATTGCCAGATTTCCATTGTGCAAACATAGCAAAGATGGTCCCTGCCCCACACAGAGCTTATGATCAAAGTACGAGACAAGAGACATAGCTGGATAAATGTGACAGACAAGGAAACAAAGGGGACAATTATGACGTAGTATCTGCCTATCTAAGAGACCACTTCACTGTCTATGGCATAGTGTCATAGTGGCAACCAGCTAGGGCTCTTAGTTTGAAAGGGTGCGAGAATTCCCTCTAACACCTTTGTTCCAAATTACCCTGAATCTGTTTACTTTGGTGTCTTGCGACACAGCCCATGTGTTTGCCCACGCCTTTGGAGAAGAACATCATCCAGGATATGTGTGTAGTAGGTGACATGGTATTTCTGTTCCTTTCTTTGGTAGGCTATTTTTTGTTACGTGGGCTGAGATGGATTGCAGGATTCATAATTTATTGCAGATTATGTTTATTGTTACGTTCAATTACTGTCCCATCTCAGACACCACAGTTTGGCACTGCCTGGCAAGCGTTTGAAATGGCAGCCACTCTTTCCGTCTCCTTGCAAAATGCTGAAAGTCACTGGCGTAGAATAAAAATATTCATAAGAATATTTATCTTCCAGCAGCATTTATGGCTTAGTCGGAAGAATTTAAGTGGCTAAAAGCCGTTCTGAGCTACATTAATTAGGGGAAATTAGATTGTTTTTCACTCTTAGGTTTGTTGAAATATATTTATGAAAATATTTTGACAGCTGCTGGCAAATGAAAAAAATAGAACATGGAAAAATATTGAGACTCTCCCAGGAACATTGTTTTGGTCCCTTAACAAATCATCTTCTAATATCCTCTCTGGAGGCTCCATTCAGGAGTGAAAATATTGTAGAATGTTTAAATGTTTAATTTTGGGAACAGTGTTATATTAATGTGCAGAGCAAACCTGGTTTATCCTCAACTAACAGATCCATAGATAACAGCAATAGAGAGGAAAATGAGAGGAAGGGGACAGGGAGATGAAGGAGCAGAAGTTTCATAGCTAGACATTTGCTGGGCCCAGGCCTTGCATTCCACAGAGTGATGTTGTTTGCTGTGATGCTCAGGGATTAGGCACCGCTACTGAAAGGCTGCCGTAAATTATAAATCAGCATATGTGCAAGGGAAAAAGACAACCCATTAGTAAACCTTTCAAATATAGATAGCCTCTCAGGAGATTAGTTTGTACATTATTCACAGAAATAACTTTGACGGCATAAAGATTTGTAGAGCATTTCAATTGCCCTGAGATAATTAAGAATTTGTTCAGTGAACAAAACTGGAAACCTAAAAGTCACAGTAGCTGAACAAATTATTCCAAAATCTGCATCATTTATTTGATGGCAGTCCAGTTTTGGAGAAAATTAACATAAGATGCAACTGCAGTAGCTTACGCTGAGTTGAGAACTAGAATAAGAATTAAAGCTGTTTTACAAGCCTGCTGGAGTCTCTTTCCATAGGAAGCCACAGTCCTTGCTAGTTATAATTTATGCTGTAAACCACTCTTGAATAAAACTAAATGCAATTTTTGGCCCATATCTTCCAAAGCTGCCCATATTTGATTCACTATAATTACAGCATAGACATTGAATGCTTCAGTAGATAAGGCAGTTGTACCTGGTGCATATGCAGCCTGCGATTTTCATTTCCAAATTTCTCTGTGACAGACTAGTTTAACTTCACTGAAATCCACTTGGTTAAAATGTGGCTTTGAATAATGAACTGACTCTCTTTTAAAGCAGACCTACCAATAGCATGACGTGAATAATGGTTTTCATTGACATCTAGCTCCACTATATTAACATATCTAAGGTTTATTATTCCTGGGCCAGAAAGGGAAATAGTCTGGCTGGATCACTGAAAGATAAACCTACTTTCATCCCTGTATTTAATGAGGGCACATCAAACACAAGTAGCTTATTCCATCATACAAAGGATTGGTTATAGGAAAGAAGACATTTTGCAAAACAGAATTTAAAGGAGAAAAAGATACGACTGCAGTGGTGAATAAATGGGATCAGGGGACGAGAGAGCTCAGTGTGGGACAGAAAGGATAACTAGTTTAGATTTATCAAAGGGGTAGCCATGTTAGTCTGGATCTGTAAAAGCAGCAAAGAGTCCTGTGGCACCTTATAGACTACAGACGTATAGGAGCATGAGCTTTCGTGGGTGAATACCCACTTCTTCGGATGCATGTCTACACCCACGAAAGCTTATGCTCCTATACGTCTGTTAGTCTATAAGGTGCCACAGGACTCTTCGCTGCTTTTAGTTTAGATTTATTTTTTTAATGTCCTTAATACACATCTCTCAATCTCCTGCCTGCTTCAGTCTAGAACAGCGGTTCTCAAACTTCATTGCACCGTGACCTCCTTCTGACAACAAAAATTACTATAAGACCCCAGGAGGGGGGACCGAAGACCGAGCCCACCTGAGCCCTGCCACCATGGGCAGGGGGGCCAAAGCTGAAGCCCCGGGGCTTTAGCCCTGGACGGTAGGGCTTGGGCTTCAGACTTGCTGGGGCCCAGGGCCAACACCAGCTTTGGCGACCCCATTAAAATGGGGTGGTGACCCACTTTGGGGTCCTACCCACAGGTTGAGAACCCCTGGTCTAGAAGCTCTGACACTTACTCAGAAGGAATGGAGCTTTAGACCATGCATTTGTAGGAGAGTCTCTGGGACAGATGACCAGCTACTGACCACATAGCAGTGTTCTAAGGGCCTGTTTTTAATGGTATTTCAGCTCCCAAAGATGCATATAGGTGCCTAGTGCGATTTTTAAAAGCCTCTAGACACCTATCATCAGCTTTAGGTGCCCAACTACCTTTAAAAATCTGTCCCTTAGGGTATGTCTACACTGCCGCGGTAGTTCGGCGGCTGGGGATCGAAGTTCCGGGTTTGATTTATCGTGTCTGGTGTGGACGCGATAAATCGAAGCAGGAAGTGCTCGCCGTCGACTGCGGTACTCCAGCTAGACGAGAGGAGTACCGCGGAGTCGACGGGGGAGCCTGCCTGCCGCGTGTGGACCGCGTCTGAACCGCGGTAAGTTCGAAGTAAGGTATGTCGAATTCAGCTACGTTATTCACGTAGCTGAATTTGCGTACCTTACTTCGACTTGGGGGGTAAGTGTAGACCAAGCCTTAGTGACCCTCTCAAAATGCTTACTTCTTTCGGCTTTCTTCTATCACAGGGGTCGGCAACCTTTCAGAAGTGGTGTGCCGAGTCTTCATTTATTCACTTTAATTTAAGGGTTCGCGTGCTGGTAATACATTTTAACATTTTTTAGAAGGTCTCTCTCTATGAGTCTATATATAATATAACTAAACTACTGTTGTATGTAAAGTAAACAAGGTTTTCAAATTGTTTAAGAAGCTTCATTTAAAATTAAATTAAAATGCTGATCTTAAGCCCACTGCCAGCCTGGGGTTCCATTCACCCAGGCCGGCAGCGGGCTGAGCAGGGCCTGCGGCCAGAACCCCAGCTGGCAAGGGGCCGGCAGCCAGAACCCCAGGTTGGCAGCGGGCTGAGCGGGGCCGAGGGCCGGGACCACAGACCGGCGGTGGGCTGAGCGGGGCCGGCACCCCAGACTAGCAGCAGGCCGAGCGGCTCAGCCCGCTGCCAGTCTGGGGTTTCGTCCGCTGGCTCCTGCCAGCCAAGGTCCCAGCTGCCGGCCCCGCTCAACCCGCTGCCGGTCTGGGGTTCTGGCTGCTGGCAACTTGCCAGCTGGGGTCCCAGCCACCGGCCCCGCTCAGCCCACTGCCAACCTGGTGCTCAGGGTGGGGATGTGGGGGATGCAAGAGTCAGGACATGGGGGGGGGCTGGGGATGTGTGGGGAGTGCAGGAGTCAGGGCAGGGGGTGTGGGGAGTGTGAGGGGGTGCAGGAGTCAGGGCATGGGGTGTGGGGGGGCTGGGTATGTGTGGAGGGTGCAGGAGTCAGGGATGGGGTCGTGGGGGGGATGCAGGGAGCTGGGGTGCAAGGGGGTGCAGGGGTCAGGGCAGAGGGGTGGGGGGGTGGGCTGGGATCAGGGGGGTGCTCCCAGCCCCCTGCCCCCTGAGCGGCTCATGGCAGGGGCCTGGAGGGATACGCCTCGCTCCTACCCCCCCTTCCCCCTGCCTCTTCTCCGCCTCCTTACCGGTCTGAGCAGCGAGGGCACCGGGGCTGCTCTTCCCCCCTCCCTCGCAAGGGCCGTCGGCGGCAGGGAGGGAGAGGAGGCGGGGCTCCACACAGCACGCTGGGGGAGGAGAAGCTTGGCTGCGGCGGAGCCTGCCCTTCAGCAGCAGCTGGCGGGAGCAAGCTCGCTTCTGCCCCCTGCCCCCGCCAGAGAGAGCGGTAGGCGGGGGGCGGAGAAGAGCGGGCTGGGTCGGGCAGGATTTTTTATGGCCCGCTGCTGCCTGCCGGGGTCCGGCAGCGGGCTGAGTGGGACCCCGGCAGGCAGCAGCGTGCCATTAAAAATCGGCTCGTGTGCCGTCTTTGGCATGCGTGCCATAGGTTGCCGACCCCTGGTCTATCAGAGCTCATGCTGTAATTTGTTTATTACAGTACAAGAAGGTCCTCAGAACTTAGTAAATATGTGCTGCTCCTTGACTCGAAAGTATTTATATAATGCTATAAAAGTGGCATGTGTCCCTGTTTATAACAAATGGGAGGAAAATGTTTTAGCTACTGTAGCGGGGTGGTCAGGGCCTATAAAAAGGTACTGGGGCTGCAGGGAGGCAGCCCAGAGATAGACAAAGGCAGCAGGTCCTAACCCCCCTTGCCGGTGATAAATGGCATTTACACTGCAGTCTGCCTCAGTGAACGGGGGCTAGATCGAGACTGGCAGTAGCCATAGTCTGAGGCGAGGTGGGGATAGAGGGTGAGGGTTCCCCGGGGAGGGGAGACCCAGATCTGTGGGGGTACTGCCAGGGGGCAGCACCCCGGCCTGAAAGGGGCACCGGTGTCCAGGAGGGACTTGGGCCCAACGACAAGCAGGACACCAGCCTGCAGAGGGCGCTCCGGAGGCTGGAAACGCTAATTCCCTGGACGACCAACAGGAGGCACCACAGGGCTGAGTCTCACCCCGTTAGAGCTACATTTCAGTGTTTTGGGGCCTTTTTGGAACATCCCCTACTTTATCTACCTCCGAGTTTATATTCTACTCAGAGGCCACATCCTTTCCCGAAAGGAACACTAGATACCACTCCTGAGATCAAACTTTCCCTTACATATCTGAGGTGCTTCCACCACATCAACCAAAGATGTTGCCCAACTTCTGCAAGGCAGTCCTTCCCACAATTGTTCCCGGCCACTTCTAACTGAAGCACGAAATCCCAGACAAATTAAAGAGCAACCCAGCTCCATTGTATGAATCATAGAATATCAGGGTTGGGAGAGACCTCAGGAGGTCATCTAGTCCAACCCCCTGCTCAAAGCAGGACCAACCCCAACTAAATCATCCCAGCCAGGGCTTTGTCAAGCCGGGCCTTAAAAACCTCTAAAGATGGAGATTCCACCACCTCCCCAGGGAACCTATTCCAGTGCTTCACCACCCTCCTAGGGAAACAGTGTTTCCTAATATCCAACCTAGACCTCCCCCACTGCAACTTGAGACCATTACTCCTTGTTCTGCCATCTGCTACCACTGAGAACAGCCGAGCTCCATCCTCTTTGGAACCCCCTTTCAGGTAGTTGAAAGCAATTATCAAATCCCCTCCTCATTCTTCTCTCCTGCAAACTAAATAAGACCAGTTCCCTCAGCCTCTCCCAATAAGTCATGTGCCCCAGGCCCCTAATTATTTTCTTTGCCCTCTGCTGGACTCTCTCCAATTTGTCCACATCCTTTCTCTAGTGGGGGGGGGACCCAAAACCAGACGCAATACTCCAGATGTGGCCTCACCAGAGCCAAATAGAGGGGAATAATCACTTCCCTCAATCTGCTGGCAATGCTCCTACTAATGCAGCCCAATATGCCATTAGCCTTCTTGGCAACAAGGGCACACTGTTAACTTAGATCCAGCTTCTCATCCACTGTAATCCCCAGGTCCTTTTCTGCAGAACTGCCGCTTAGCCAGTCGGTCCCCAGCCTGTAGCAGTGCATGGGATTCTTCCGTCCTAAGTGCAGGACTCTGCACTTGTCCTTGTTGAAGCTCATCAGATTTCTTTTGGCCCAATCCTCCAATTTGTCTAGGTCACTCTGGACCCTATCCCTACCCTCCAGCGTATCTACCACTCCTCCCAGTTTAGTGTCATCCGTGAACTTGCTGAGGGTGCAATCCATCCCAGGATCCAGATCATTAATGAAGATGGTGAACAAAACCGGCCCCAGGACCGACCTCTGGGGCACTCCGCTTGATACTGGCTGCCAACTAGACATTGAGCCATTGATCACTACCCGTTGAGCCCGACAATCTAACCAGCAGAGAACATCAAGGAGACAACCACTCGATCGGGATTCAGTATTAGGCGTGTTTACTGTGCTACACCGTGCAATTGGATATATTTTTACCATAATACCATTTTCAGCCTCCCCGTACTGATTTGACATACTGTGTTATTTTACTATGGCATTAAATCAACAGCAATATGACTTTTCTGGCTAGGAAATGTAAATAAAAGTGTTTCCCATTCTAAATGAGCAAAAGTCATTTATTGCCATGATGTACATTTGGAAAGACAATACAAAAAAGATTCCATCTTTGAATTTTGGTGGCAAAATTCATCAACAGAATTACATCAGTGTATCACAGTTTGTAACTATTTCGGACAACCAAAATATGCTTTGGTTTGCTGTATGTTTTAATCATTAGAATCAAATTTTTACAGGCTGTGAATATACTGTTCTTCCAGTGCACTTTACTTTGTCATACCAAACCCCTGCTCTTCACGTCCTGAGTCTCCACTGAGCAGAGGTTCCCAGCTGCACCCAGTTGTGTGTAGTGCAAGCAAGGAAGCCACCACCTAACTGCAGTGCCCTTTGGTAGTTTGCAACCCACCACAATGACCCTGTGAGTTTTTGGTTTAACTAGAAAACTGCTGAGAGAATTTCAGGCTGGAACTGCTAAGAGCCGGCCAGCATTCAGAAAGGAAAGCAAAGCCCCTAGGCAGCTACAATGCTTGTGTGCTAAAAGCCAGAACAGTAGCTGCACTGTTTTTCCCACGTGTATAAAAGAGATTGCTCCACCCTAGTTCTTGCCCGTCTCATGTGCCATTCATTAGGGTTTGACTGACGGATTTTGGTGGGAGGACCCACCACTTGCTTCATGGGTTAGTGAACCGTAGTTAACTTATAACTGTGAGCTAAGAGAGAAGCTCTCCACATGCTGCAGCTCCCCCTAACCCCGGCTACAGCCCTGCTCCTGGAAGTCTGACAACCTTTTCCATAGGCATTAATATTATTGCTGTGTTGACCTTTGATGCTCCTGCCATTTTGGAATTTACAGATCAGCAAGCACCAGTAAATCTTGTGAGAATTAATGCAAATATAAGGCATAGTCACTACCATCCTCCCTCAATAAAGAATAGCTTGCTACAGAGTTATTACAGAGACAATTTATCCTGATTGCCGGAGAGATGAAAAGCCCAGACTTTAAGCAATAAGCTGGCGTGGAGAAATCAATCCTGTTTTATGCTGCCCACACAGCAACAATGCTGCATGCTGTCAGCAGAGAAGATGTGATTGAGCCAGCAGTTCAGTGCTGCTAAAAACAGCGCACACACACACACACACACACACACACACACACACACACACACACACACACACACCACATAATCCATCCTGGCATTGCTTGCTCTCACTGGATCTCACATCCACCACATCTCACCAGGCCCTGCCTGTGCCTGGAATATTAACATATTGGTCACATTTGACAGAACTTTTGTTCTCTTTTATTTATTAAAAAGACAGATCACTGGAAGAGTTCAGAAAGTATCAAAGTTTGCTGCCGTCTCATTACAACTCCATCCTTCAGCTCCAAGCATTGTTTAATGCTCTAGTCATTAAGATAATCACTATATGGCACATTATAATTAAGGTCATGACACAGGAGATTTTCTCTCCAATAATGGTTGTAATTACAGACGCTCCCCGGGTTACGCAAACCCGACTTACACAAACCCGCACTTACGGGAAAAGTTCCATAAGCGGGGTTTTTTTAAATTATTTTTTGCGTAATTGTCGGGTATACGTCCCCGACTTACACAAAATTCGACTTACGGAAGGTGTTCCGGAATGGAACGCTTGCGTAAGTCAGGAGAGTCTGTATCAGCCCTTGAAGCCTCCCCAGGCTAGGTTCCAATCATGCCCCCCCCAAAGCACAGAGCCTTTCACAGGGAAATCTCCCCTCCCCAAGGTTTGGCTTCAGTTTCAGACACAAGCTTGGTGGGATTTCTCTGTCTGCACCGGAACAGTTCACTCCTCTTTGCTAAGACGCTAGGCATGGCGTAAGTGAGCTGAGCTCAGTTCCTGGCTCTTCTGTGTGAGCTTGGGCCACTCACCTCATCTCTTGGTGCCTCTTTTCCCTACCTATAAAGTGGGGATGAGGCTTATTTACCCCCTGGGGAGTTGTGAGGCTCAAACCATAACTACCGGGAAGCATTCAGACACTATTGTTACCGGGGACATACAGGTACCCAGCTAGACAGGTAACAGCTCCGCGGAGGACGGCGAAATGCAAGTCTGTGCTGCTGTCTGATGGGCTACCTGCCGACCATCATCATCCCAAGGTTTTGCCACAAGAAAACAAGCAGCTTCCGACTTGTGTATCCATGTGGTTTCGATCAAATTAATTAAACTGGTTTGGACTATGCTGAGCGGGGAGGTTTGTGGGGTTTAAAACCTTTCAAGGCTCCATAGAGAAGCTGAATAAAGATATAAAGCAGAAGGGTGTTTCCTTTCCCCCATACTCCCCACCCACCTTCCAACACATAAAACCTCATGGGGGCTCACATGGGCATTAATGTGGACAGTCCGTCAGGACCAGCAGAGTGGGACAGCTCTTATAGCAATGTATCTCTGCTTTTAAGGAACAGTGCTGCGGACATGGTTTTACTGGGTTTATAGCATAAAGCACTCGGACTAAAAGGGGCCGAGTGCGAGCACGAGGGGGCAAAAGGGGAGGCCATTGCTGGAGGACAAGAAAAGAGACATTGGCTGCAGCTTCTGGAGGGGTCAACACATTGCAAATATTTGACTGAGTAAATACAGGAATCTTCAGAATAGGTAGCTGGCTGCTGTGGAGGGAGACAAGCCATTTAAGATGAGCAGGTTTTTTTCTATCTAGCTACAGAGAGGCTGGTGGGCTCTCTGAAGGACTGACACAGAGGCAGGCAGTTGGAGGGGGGAGAGAATGGAGCTAGAGGAGAGAGGAAAGCAGGCAAGAAGTCTCCCACTAGGGAGGCAGGACTAAAGCAATTAGTGCTGAGCTGTGGGCATGGAAGGACCATGCAGTAGCTGGAAAATATGGCAGTAGGCCACAAGTCAAAAAGGGATTAGACATTGACACAGATAACAAGAATATTCAGAGTTAAAATAGTTAATGCCCACAAATAACGGGAGAGATATTAAGGCCCGTGCTTCGCGGTTCAAGTCAATTCCTTGTGATGAGGGAGGAGGAGACCTAAAGAAGCGGGCAGATTATACCATGTCTGTGTAACATGAGGTAGCACACAGCTTCCTCTGAAGTATATGGTCCTGGCTACTTTAAGGATTCTGGTAGAGGTGGACCATGGGTCTGATGCAGTCTGGCAATGCCTGTGTTCCTAGGTGAAGAGGAGAGCGTGCTGGTTTCATGCCCATATGGGAGAAAGAGGAACAGAGACCTTTGCTGCGGGCAGCTTTGGGAAGGAGAAGGCAGGACACTAGGCTGCAGGACAAGGAGCGGCGTGTAGCCAGCTGCAGGTAAAGTTGAGCGGAAGCAGAAAGAGCATACAGCTGTGTGGTTCTCATGAGACGGTGATGTAAACTGTAGATGGAGAGCCTCGTAGGCTGTCTATGAAGGGACGTGGCAGCCGGCCACACTTTCACTGGAGACATCTCAGGTGGAAAGCTGGGTGTCTTGTAGCTGTCGTAGGATTGGGTCTCCCGAAGCAAAGAGAAGGTGCAGTTCGCTCTACAAGGGAGACCACAGGACTTTGCGAGCCAGGAGGAGCATGTAACATCCCCAACCACCCCGACGTGACTGCATGCTGAGCTCGCACAGCTCAAGAGCAACAGGCCAAACAGTTGCAGCTGGCTGCCCGTGTGTTTTTAACACAATGGGCCAGCTCTGGAAGGGTTCATTTCATTGGACTGAAGCCATCTGCTGGTTCCCCAGGAACCGGCTCGCTGAATCGTGTACCTAAATTACAGCCCTCACTCTAATCGCCTGTATGTGTTGTATACAACAAAGGCTGGGTTCATTTTGCATATGATAATCACACGTGAAGTTCTATCAAATGGACGACTTCGTATTTCACGCCTGTATTTTCATTATGATGGGGGGTACTCGGTTGGGAGTGCAAAGAGGATCTGCGTAATTTCTACTGGATGAAAACTAGATAAACTAATCTGACAAAGTGAACGAGATGCTGAAGCTTACCCTGGAAAAGCTTGTTCTGTGAAGTAATCAGTTTACAAACACACTGACCCAATTAAAGAAGAGAAATGTATGTGGTTTTAGCATAATAAACCTGAAATTGTTGCTGACTGAATTGTAAAACCCCATTATGTCTGAATAATTTTTATCCTTAGCCTGTAATGTCAGCTCTATAGGTCAGCACTGAATAATAAAATGACTTAAATCATTAACCTATTTTAAGCTAATTGTGGTCAGAAACATGGGCTGTTACTTGTGCAGGGCCGTGCTTTCATAATGAAAGGAGACATGGTAATGGTAAAAAGGCTTTTGTCTTCACTGCAAAAAAGGTGTGTTTTGACATCCAGACAGCTGTCTCCAGATAGCTCTCATAACATAAAAAAATCCCTTTTTGCAGTTAGGGTGACCAGATGTCCCAATTTTATAGGGACAGTCCTGATATTTGGGTCTTTTTCTTATATAGGCTCCTATTGCCCCCCACCCCCTGTGCCGATTTTTCACACTTACTGTCTGGTCACCCTATTTGCAGTAAAGATATACCTTAATCTCCTCTGGCAAAAGCTGGTGTTATAAACTCTTACCACTTAGAGATCATTAGCAGGAGATCTGGGACTCTGGTATCAGATACGTTGTTTTATCAACCTGCAAAATGTTTAGCCACAATATGTTTTTGACCCTTCTCCCTCCAGAATTTGCAAATTTGCATCTGCAAAATTACCATCAGAACTAAAAACATTTAAATTATCTCACTACAGAAGAATGCAGGCACACTCTACTTACAAATCTACTGCGAGCAACTGAAAGCAAGGTGCGGGGCGGAGGGGAGTGGCACTATATGTGAAAGAAAATGTAGAATCAAATGAAGTAAAAATCTTAAATGAATCCACATGTTCTATAGGATCTCTATGGATAGTAATTCCATGCTCTAATAAGAATATAACAGTAGGGATCTATTATCGACCACCTGACCAGGACAGTGATAGTGATAATGAAATGCTAAGGGAGATTAGAGAGGCTATCAAAATTAAGAACTCAATAATAGTGGGGGATTTCAATTATCCCCATATTGACTGGGAACATGTCACCTCAGGACGAAATGCAGAAACAAAATTTCTCGATACTTTAAATGACTGCTTCTTGGAGCAGCTGGTACAGGAACCCACAAGGGGAGAGGCAATTCTTGATTTAGTCCTAAGTGGAGTGCAGGATCTGGTCCAAGAGGTAATATAACAGGATCGCTTGGAAATAGTGACCATAATACAATAGCATTTAACATTCCTGTGGTGGGAAGAACACCTCAACAGCCCAACACTGTGGCATTTAATTTCAGAAAGGGGAACTATGCAAAAATGAGGAGGTTAGTTAAACAGAAATTAAAAGGTACAGTGACTAGAGAGAAATCCCTGCAAACTGCATGGACACTTTTCAAAGACACCATAATAGAGGCCCAACTTAAATGTATACCCCAATTTCAAAAACACAGTAAAAGAACTAAAAAAGAGCCACCGTGGCTTAACAACCATGTAAAAGTAGCAGTGAGAGATAAAAAGGCATCTTTTAAAAAGTGGAAGTCAAATCCTAGTGAGGTAAATAGAAAGGAGCATAAACACTGCCAAATTAAGTACAAGAATGTAATAAGAAAAGCCAAAAGGGCGTTTGAAGAACAGCTAGCCAAAAACTCAAAAGGTAAAAAAAAAATGTTTTTTAAGTACATCAGAAGCAGGAAGCCTGCTAAACAACCAGTGGAGCCCCTGGATGATCAAGATACAAAAAGAGCGCTTAACGACTATCAGGGCCGGCTCCAGCATTTCTGCTGCCCCAAGCAAAAAAAAAAGCCGCGGTCGCAATCGGCGGCGGCAATTGGGGGAGGGGGAAAGCCGCGATCGGCGGCGGCAGTTCAGCGGCAAGTCCTTCGCTCCTAGAGGGAGTGAGGGACCTGCCGCCCCCGAATTGCCGCAGGTGCCGCCGCTCTCCCTTGGCCGCCCCAAGCACCTGCTTGTTAAGCTGGTACCTGGAGCCGGCCCTGATGACTATAAAGTCATTGTGGAGAAACTAAATGAATGCTAGGATGTTAGGGAGATTCCCAAACCTGAACCGTACTTTGTAGGTGACAAATCTGAGGAATTGTCACAGATTGAGGTGTCACTAGAGGAGATTTTGGAATTAATTGATAAACATAACAGTAACGTGTCACCGGGACCAGATGGCATTCACCCAAGAGTTCTGAAAGAACTCAAATGTGAAATTGCGGAACTATTAACTATGGTTTGTAACCTGTCCTTTAAATCAGCTTCTGTACCCAATGACTGGAAGTTAGCTAATGTAACGACAATATTTAAAAAGGACTCTAGAGGTGATCCCAGCAATTACAGACCGGTAAGTCTAATGTCAGTACCGGGCAAATTAGTTGAAACAATAGTAAAGAATAAAATTGTCAGACACATAGAAGAACATAAATTGTTGGGCAAAAGTCAACATAGTTTCTGTAAAGGGAAATCATGTCTTACTAATCTATTAGAGTTCTCTGAAGGGTTCAACAAACATGTGGATGAGGGGGATCCAGTGGACATAGTGTGCTTAGATTTCCAGAAAGCCTTTGACAAGGTCCCTCAGCAAAGGCTCTTATGTAAATTAAGTTGTCATGGGATAAGAGGGAAGATCCTTTCATAGATTGAGAACTGGTTAAAAGACAGGGAACAAAGGGTAGGAATAAATGGTAAATTCTCAGAATGGAGAGGGGTAACTAGTGGTGTTCCCCAAGGGTCAGTCCTAGGACCAATCCTATTCAACTTATTCATAAATGATCTGGAGAAAGGGGAAACAGTGAGGTGGCAAAGTTTGCAGGTGATACTAAACTGCTCAAGATAGTTAAGACCAAAGCAGACTGTGAAGAACTTCAAAAAGATCTCACAAAACTAAGTGATTGGACAACAAAATGGCAAATGAAATTTAATGTGGATAAATGTAAAGTAATGCACATTGGAAAAAATAACCTCAACTATACATACAATATGATGGGGGCTAATTTAGCTACAACTAATCAGGAAAGAGATCTTGGAGTCATCGTGGATAGTTCTCTGAAGACGTCCATGCAGTGTGCAGTGGCAGTCAAAAAAGCAAACAGGATGTTAGAAATCATTACAAAAGGGATAGAAAATAAGACGGAGAATCTCTTATTGCCCTTATATAAATCCATGGTACGCCCACATCTTGAATACTGCATACAGATGTGGTGTTCTCATCTCAAAAAAGATATACTGGCATTAGAAAAGGTTCAGAGAAGGACAATTAAAATGATTAGGGGTTTGGAACGGGTCCCATATGAGGAGAGATTAAAGAGGCTAGGACTTTTCAGCTTGGAAAAGAGGAGACTAAGGGGGGATATGATAGAGGTATATAAAATCATGAGTGGTGTGGAGAAAGTGAATAAAGAAAAGTTATTTACTTGTTCCCATAATATAAGAACTAGGGGCCACCAAATGAAATTAATGGGCAAATAAAAGGAAGTTCTTCACACAGTGCACAGTCAACCTGTGGAACTCCTTGTCTGAGGAGGTTGTGAAGACTAGGACTATAACAGGGTTTAAAAGGGAACTAGATAAATTCATGGAGGTTAAGTCCATTAATGGCGATTAGCCAGGATGGGTAAGGAATGGTGTCCCTAGCCTATGTTTGTCAGAGGGTGGAGATGGATGGCAGGAGAGAGATCACTTGATCATTACCTGTTAGGTTCACTCCCTCTGGGGCACCTGGCATTGGCCTCTGTCGGTAGACAGGATACTGGGCTGGATAGACCTTTGGTCTGACCCAGTATGGCCATTCTTATGTTCATATGTTATGTTAACTTTGGTCAAGTAAAAGTAATCAGCATGGAGAGATTAGTCAAGGTACATGCTAAGAATGGAAAACTCAAAATCAGACCCACTCTCCAATCCAAGGCCTTCTGCAGCTTCTGAAAAGTGAGCTAAAAGGCACTATTTATCCTACAGCCTGAATGTCTTCGATATCTAATTTGACAGATTTTTTTTATTCTCTCTGCTGTAAACAGCCAATATAGTTTTTGCACCTCTGGTTTTAAGTCAGGTTAGTGCTTGTTTTCCTTAGGGGAAAAACAAGTCCCATAGAACACAGATGAGTAGAACACAGTGCCTGGTTTTCTATTTTACAGAGAACGGGCAGTTAATTTGCTTTCATAGATTCACAGATTCCACAGCAAAAAAGGAGCATTTTGACCATCTAGTCCGGCTTCCTGTATAACACAGGCCAGTGAATGTCCCCATATTAATTCTAGAGCAGACCTCCTTTTAAATCAAACTTGGATGTTTTTTCTAATTGTCAGTGATGGAGAATCCACCATCAACCTTGGTAAGTTGTTCCAATTGTTAATTACTGTGACTGTTAGAATTTTACACCTTGTTTCCAGCCTGAATTTGTCTGGCTTCAACTTCCAGCTATTGGAACATGTTAGCCGTTCTCTGCTAGACTGAAGAGCCCATTATTAAATATTTGTCCCCGATGTTGATAGTTATAGATTGTAATCAAGTCACCCCTTAACCTTCCCTTTCTTAAGCTAAATAGATTGAGCTCCTTGAATCCATCTATACTCTGATGCATTTTTTCTAATCTTTTAATGATTCTTGTGGCTCTTCTCTGAGCCGTCTCCACTTTCTCAACATCATTCTTAAATTGTGAGCACCAGACCTGGGCACAGAATTCCAGCAGCCGTCACACCAGTATTAATATAGAGGTAAAATAACCTCTCAACTTGTATTCGAGATTCCTCTGTTTATCCATCCCGGCTGCTTATCCACCACCACCCCCCACTCTTTTTCAGTGTCACTGTTTCCCAGGATAGAATCCGCCATCCTACAAGTGTGGCCTACTTACTTTGTTCCTAGATTTATACCTTTACATTTAGCCATATTAAAACACATATTGTTTGCTTGCACCCAGTTTACCACGCGATCCAGGTCATTCTGAATCAACGCCCTGTCCTCTTCATTATTTATTATTTCACCCAATTTTTGTGTCATCTACAAACTTCATCAGTGATGATTTTATGTTTTCTTCCAGGAAATTAATAAAAATTTTAAATAGTATACGGCCAAGAACTGTTCCTTGCAAGACCCCACTAGAAACACACCAGTTTGATGATGATTCCTGATTTACAATTGCATCTGGTGATCTACCAGTTAGCCAGCTTTTAATCCATTTAATGTGTGCCATGTTAATTTGATATTATTCTAGTTTTTTAATCAAGATTTCAAATGCCTTACAGGGGTCCAATACATCAATACTATTACCTTTATCAATCAATCTTGTAATTTTATCATAAGAACATAAGAATGGCCACATTGGGTCAGACCAATGGTCCATCTAGACCAGTATCCTGTCTTCCAACAGTGGCCATTGTCAGGTGCCTAAGGGGGAATGAACAGAACACGGCAATTATCAAGTGACCCATCCACTGTCATCCAGTCCCAGCTTTTGGAAGTCAGAGGTTTAGAAAACCTAGAGCATGGAGTTGCATCCCTGACCATCTTGGCAAATAGCCACTGATGGACCTATCCTCCATCAACTTATCTAATTCTTTTTTTAACCCAATTATACTTTTGGCCTTCACAACATCCCCTGGCTACGAGCTCCACAGGTTGACTGTGCATTGTTGAAGAACTTCCTTTTGTTTTATTTCTAAACCTGCTGCCTATTAATTTCATCAGGTGATCCCTAGTTCTTGTGTTATGGAAAGGGGTAAATAACACATCCTTATTCACTTTCTCCACACTAGTCATGATTTTATAGACCTCTATCACATCCCTCCTCACTAGTGTCTTTTTTAAGCTAAACAGTGCCAATCTTACTTTCTCTTTGTATGGAGCTGTTCCATACTCCTCATCATTTTCGTTGCCCTTCTCTGTACCTTTTCCAATTCTAATATATCTTCTTTTGAGATGGGGCAACGAGAACTGCACGCAGTATTCAAGGTGTGAGCGTACCATGGATTTGTATAGTGGCACTGTGATATTATCTATCTCTATCTACATTATGTTAGCTTTTTTTATTGCCACTGCACATTAAGCAGATGTTTTCAGAGAACTATCCATGATGACTCCAAGATCTCTTTGAGTGGTGACAGCTAATTTAAACCCCATCATTTTGTCCATATAGTTGGAATTATGTTTTCCATTGTGCATTACTTTTTATTTATCAACACTGAATTTCAGCTGCCATTTTGCTGCCCAGTCTTCCAGTTTTGTGAGATCCCTTTCTAACTCTTTGCAGTCAGCTTTGGACTTAACGATCTTGCATAATTTTGTACCATCTGGAAACTTTGCCACCTTACTGTTTGCCCCTTTTTCCAGATCATTGATGAATATGTTGAAAAGCACTGGTCCCAGTACAGAACCTTGGGGGATCCCACTGTTTATCTTTCTCCACTATGAAAACACCATTTCTGAAAGTCCAGGTACACTCTATTGACTGGATCACCTTTGTCCATGTGCTTGTTGACCCCCTCAAAGAATTCTGATAGACTGGTGAGGCATGATTTCCCTTTACAAAAACCATGTTGACTCTTCCCCAACATATCATGCTCATCTATGTGTCTGATAATTCTGTTCTTTATTATAGTTTCGACCAATTTGCTTGGTACTGAAGTCAGGCTTACTGGCCTGTAATTGCTGGGATCACTCCTGGAGCCTTTTTCAAAAATCGACATTATACTAACTATCCTCCAGTCATCTGGTACAGTGGCTGATTTAAGCGATAGGTTACATCCCACAGTTAGAAGTTCTGCAATTTCATATCTGAGTTCTTTCAGAACTCTTGGGTGAATACCATCTGGTCCTGGTGACTTATTACTGTTTAATTTATCAATTTGTTCCAAAACCTCCTCTACTGACACCTCAGTCTGGGACAGTTGCTCCGATTTGTCACCTGACATCCTCTGCAGTGAAGAATTTATTTATCTATTCTGCAACAGCTTGTCCGCTCTTGAATGTTCCTTTAGCACCTCAATCATCTAGTGGCATCAGTGATTGGCAGGCTTCCTACTTTTGATGTACTTAAAAAAAAATTGCTGTTAGTTTTTGTGTCTTTTCCTAGTTGCTCTTCAAATTCTTTCTTGGCCTGCCTAATTATATTTTTACACTTGACTTGCCAGAATTTAGACTCCTTTCCTCAGTGGGATTTGACTTCTAATTTTTAAAGGATGCCTTTTTGCCTCTAACTGCTTCTTTTTTAATCTGCTGTTTAGCCACAGTGGCATT
Organism: Emys orbicularis; assembly: GCF_028017835.1. Lineage (NCBI taxonomy): Eukaryota > Metazoa > Chordata > Testudines > Emydidae > Emys > Emys orbicularis. The sequence goes on along the minus strand of NC_088686.1, from coordinate 4,243,288 downwards.
TTGGGTTCTCTTTTTTTAAAATTATTATTTGGAGGTTACATTTAGTTTGAGTCTCTATTATAGTGTTTTTAAACAGTCTCCATGCAGTTTGCAGGCATTTTACTCATGACTGTTTCTTTCAATTTCCATTTAACTAGCACTAGCATCCTCATTTTTTGTGAAGCTCCCCTTTTTGACGTTAAATGCCACTGTGGTGGATTCCTTTGGTATTTTCCTCCCTACCATGATGTTATATTTAATTACATTATGGTTGCTATTGAGTGGTTCAACTACATTCACCTTTTGGACCAGATCCTGTGCTCCACTTAGGACTAAATCAAGAATTGCCTCACTTCTTATGGGTTCCAGAACTAGGTACTCCAAGGAGCAGTCAGTAATGGTGTTTAGACATTTTATCTTTGCATCCCATCCTGAGGTGACCTGTTCCCAGTCAATATGGGGGTAGTTGAAATCCCCCATTATTATTGCATTTTTCTGTTTTTGTAGGCTTTCTATTCTCCCTGAACATTTCACAGTCACCATCCTGGTCAGGTCATGAGTAGTGTATTCCTACTGCTATCTTCTTATAGTTCAAGCATTAAAAATGTTTTCTATATTTGACTGTATGCTTTCTTTCACATGTAGTGCCACTCTCCCATCAGTGTGGCCTACTCTGTCATTCCAATTTATTTTGCATCCTAGTTAGGGTGACCAGACGTCCCGATTTTATCAGGACTGTCCCGATATTTGCTTGTTTGTCCCACGTCCTGACCAATGTTAGATCGGGACACTGGACAAACAAGCAAAAGGTCCGGAGCCCGGAAGGGCTCGCGTCCGTCCCCCCGCCCTGACTCCGCCCCCTCCTTCCCCCATTGGCTCCCTCCCCAAATCCCTGCCTCTTCCCCAAGCATGCCATTCCTCCTCCCTCCACAACCGCTGGAGGGAGGCCCTGGAGACGCAGGGGGAGCGCAGGGCCGGGGTGAGTGAGAGTCCGGCCTGGCCCCGAGCGCAGGCAGGACTCAGTCAGGCGGTACCTGGAGGGAGAGTAGGGGGGCGGCCCGAGAGGCCAGGCGGCGGCTGTTCTCCCCACCTGGGCAGTGGGACTCGGGAGCAGCTGCTGCTGCAGCTCCCACTGCCGCGGGGGGAGGAAGCGGCCACAGCGCTCAATGGCTGTGGCTCTGGCACCCGGGCCCAAACCTGTTGCGGGGACCCAGCAGCGCACACGCTGCGCCCAGCCCCTGGCCAGTCATGTCTGGGCTGCTGCCCAGCTGGTGCTATCCCGCGGCGGCCCCGGGGCGGAGGCATCGGCAGCCCAGGCTCGTTCGTTCCCCTGCGGGACCCGAGCGGGACAGGGGGGCTGGGGCCTGCTGCCCCCACTCCGGGGCTGCCCGCGGGATAGCACCAGCTGGGCAGCAGCCCAGACGTGACTGGCCAGGGGCTGGGCGCAGCGTGTGCGCTGCTAGGTCCCTGCAGCAGGCCCAGGCTCGGGGGGTTCGGGCCCTGGCACCAGAGCCGCAGCCGGCGAGCTTGGCCATCGGCCGCTTCCTCCCCCCGTGGCAGTGGGAGCTGCAGCAGCGGCTGCTCCCGAGTCCCGCTGCCCAGAGGGGGAGAACAACCGCCGCCTGGCCCCACGGGCCGCCCCCCTACTCTCCCTACCGCCCGACTGAGTCCTGCCTGCGCTCGGGGCCAGGCTGGACTCTCACTCACGTCACCCTGCTCCCCCTGCATCTCCGGGTCTCCCTCCAGCGCTTGCGGAGGGAGGAGGAGGGGGGGGGTTGTTTTTTTGCTCTGCTGCCATTTTTTTGCTCCGCCCCCCACCCCCACGTCCCAATATTTGACCTGGGTGATCTGGTCACCCTAATCCTAGTATTACTGTGTCCCATTGATGATCATCTGATATGAAGAGGAGCAATATTGCTCACAACTGGAAGCCATGGGAGTGGAGTCGGATGCTGGGAGCCGGAGATGATGCGCATGGTGTCATGTAACTGCGTATCCACCAGTTTGGTGTGTGACAATCAGCTCCAAACTGGTGCGCAGTGCTCCGCCACCGAATACGAGGTGGCAAGAGCTGATGTCCGCAAAGTTGGAGCACAAGCACCCCATGACGAACCTGCCAGTTTGCTAAGAAGATTATTGCGCGTCTTAACTTTAGCTGTTGTCCTCCTCATATCAGATGAGAGGTTGCCACTGGCAAGTTACTGGAGAAAGTTCGCGCCAACTCAAGTCTGCCGCTGCACAATGACCTTTTTAAACCACCAGCTGCACGTTTGCCATCACGTCGCCCATTATGGTCTCACCCGCCATGCCAGGATGTTAGGGTGGAAACACTCTGGCGAGAGGAATGGATATCTGTTATAATCCCCAACAAGTCCTTTGTCGCCGACCCCACAATTTGCCCGCCTGGTTTTGACCTGCCCCGTCGCCAATGGTCCCTATTGAACAAGTTCTGGACCAGGCAAGGTCTCTGTGCAGCCAACAGGTATCGCTGGGACCTTCGTGACAGCCCTTTGTGCAGCTGCAGCACGACACAGACGATGACGCACATTGTTGATGAATGCCTGCCGACTAGGTTCAGCGGTGGCCTAGAAGAACTGCATCACGCCACTGAAGATGCCATCGCTGGGCTAGACGACAATGCACACGCTAAATATTGATTATCATTGTTCCACCAAGTTTCCGTGATGCCTATTATATCAATATACTCATGTAATACCAGGCTCTCAAGTTCACCATCTTAGTATTTAGACTTCTAGCATCAAAAAAAGATATCAAGTTTAATCAGACAGGATTTTTTTCCCCATAAACTGATACTGATTGGCACTAATTATATTACCATAATTGAATTCTTTATTAATCAAGTCCTCTATAAGTCACTCTATTATCTTGCCTGGGATCGATGTCAGACTGACAGGCCTCTAATTACCCAGGTCATCCTGTTTACCCTTTTTAATTATTGGCACAACATTAGCTTTCTTCCAGTCTTCTGGAACTTCCCCAGTGTTGCAAAACTTAGTGAAAATCAACATTAATCATCCAGGGAACTCCTCAACCAGCTCTTTTAAAACACTTGGATGCAAGTTATCTGGACCTGCTGATTTTAAATTGTCTAACTTTAGTAGCTGTTGTTTAGCATCCTCTAAGGATACTAGTGGAATGGGAAGATTGTCATCACATGATAGGACTATATCATCTATTTTTCCCCAAATACTGAGGAGAAATATTTATTGAACACTTCCTAGTATACTTAAACCCTTGATTGTCCTTAATTCTGCTGGCCATAGATTTCTCCTTGTGGCCCTTAGTTCCCCTTCTCAATGTTCTACAAATCGTATCCTCTGATTTATATTCATTATTATAAACATTCCTGTTCTTCAATTATATATTATATATATATAGCTGCCTTCACTTCCCTACTAGACTGTTTTTTTAAACCCGTACAACCTACATCCTCAATTATGGGATTGTGGCTTTTGGGGCATCCGTAACATGTTCTTAGATGATTCCCAATTATCATTCACATTTTTCTGATTGAAAGCTTCCCCTCAGCTAATCTGGCTCGTAATTTTTTTCAGCTTTGTGAAATTGGCCCTTTTAAAGCACCAAGTATTCATATTACTGGACTGGACTTTATTCCATGTGCACATTATAAATGGGATCAAGTCGTGATCACTTGTACCTAAGCTACCATTAATTTTGAGTTCTGTGATCAGTTCCACTTTCCCTGTCAAGACGAGATATAATATAGAATTCCCCTGTGTTGGCTGAAATACTTTTTGAGTTAGGAAATTATCATCTCTAAGGTTTAGAAATTCCAAGGATATTTTAGTACTGACAGCAGGAGCCCTCCAGCATATGGCACTCAAACTGGAGTCCCCCATGATTATGCAGGTGTTTTCCCCCACACATTATAGATAAGTGTGTATGGAGCCAGTCATCCATAGGTGCTGGAACTAGGGGTGCTGGGGGTGCCGAAGTGGTTTCCATCATATACAGCAGAGGTTCTCAACCTTTTTCTTTCTGAGCGCCCCCTCCCCCCCAACATGCTATAAAACCTCCATGGTCCACCTGCATATAAAAGCCGGGGCAAGCATTGGGGGTAGCAAGCAGGGTAATTGCCCAGGTCCCACGCCACAGGGGATCCCACGAAGCTAAATTGATTGGGGTGGCAGGGCTCAGGACGCAGGCTTCAGCCCCATGTGGTGGGTCTTCAGCTTTCTGCCCCAGGCCCCAGCAAGTCTAATACTGGCCCAGCTTGGCGGCCCCCCTGAAACCTGCTTGTGGCCCCCCAGGAGGCTCCGGACCCCTGGTGGAGAACCACTGATATCCAGGGTTACAGTTTGGGTCAATGGCTCTCAGCACCCCCACTATACACACTGTTTCAGCAGCCCTGCAGGCATCCCGTTCCCGGGTGGCCTATGGCAGACACAAACTAATACCCATTTGACCCTATCCATTTCTGACTGTCTCCAGCTCAAATCCGTAACCTTTGTGTATTCACTTTCCATGGATACGGCATTAGTGGCAAGACTTTTCAATGAAGAGCAATTTTGAGAGAATATGACAGACTATTCAAGGAGAGGGAATCTCGAATTCACAGCCACAAATCCGCCCCAGAAACCTCATTCGAAACAGCCACACACAGGCAGGGAACAGAAACAGGCCGTGTGACCTACATCTCACCACAACACATGGGCCAATTTCAGGGACAGGACATCCTTAGTGCCCAGCTGATCTCCAGCCTTCTTGGGGGCAGAGGCTGTAGGTTGTAACCCAGACCGAGCCCAAGACTGGGGAAAGGCAATGCTGTCATAAAGTCGTCCAGAGTGCAGTTTGGCCAGAGCAGAGACCTATATGTGACCTCAGATGAGGAAAAAGTGCCTGCTGGAAATCACTGGTCTTGCGCAGCAATGATTGCATGAACCAAATCGAAGCCAGCTCACTCTTAACAGCAAGAGCTTCATCACTTGCTTTCAGGCTACCAAAAAGAGAAACGAACCCAAGAGCCGGGTGCTAATCTGATCACCTTTCGGGGACACCTTCCATGTGAGGCTGAGGCTGCACACTGTTCTGCAGAAGAAGGGGGACAGGTAGGGCAGACAGGTCTCAAGATTTTGCTATTTCAGCACCATCCAGTTAGGGTGCGGCTCTCCGAGGAGATTTAATTGCAGAGTCGCTTTCATTAGAATAAGGGCTCTTGGGCTGAATCCTCCAACAGGAAATCTGAAATTAGGCCCTTAACTTGAACACAGAGAATGGAAGGAATCCAGCCCCAAAGAAGAGCTGCAAACAGCTCTCCAAACACTTTATAAACTCCTCACACAACAAGAACTGCTGTGGAACAGAATGGGGAACAAAACATTGAAAAGGAGTGTGTTCTATTATATCCAGGTAGCTGCCTTCAGACCTTTAATACACAGCCACCTTTAACCACCCTGAAATGCACAGGGGAACTGATTTCCAGAAGGAGTTCAGTTACCATTCCTCTGTCCCTCCCCCACCCCCAATAGGGACAAAAATGTAAACCCAAAACCATATTGTTTGGTAGCTAAAGTTACCTTGGGTTTTGGTTTCATGCTGAACAACTAAATATGTCTGTAAATGCTAGATAGAATGTCACATCAAATATTTACATTTTATATTCCAAGACAAAAAATTACATTACATGGAGTTCACACTGAAAGTACAAGATGGTAATTTAAGGATAAAACCCATTACAGGGATTTTGTAGTTGTCTCAGAACCGAGCATTACAAATCCACGAAATTCAGAGTTACGTTTATGTATGGAAATACACTATTAAGACATTCAAATAACCTTAACTCTGCCCTGTAATGACACTATTCAATAACCCTGCAATTATGATGAAGGCATTGTAGAGTTTGTGGTCCCAGATTAGTTGAAATTGATTTTTAAAGTCCCAATAGTTTATTTAATTATTTTTCCCTTCATTGTGCCAAAAATTCAATAGCAGTCCCTGATTGTCCCAGCAGCAGCGGCATTTCTTGAGGACTCAAGCCTCAAAGCTATTGTATATCTCAGAATCATGTGGCAGTGTGGAAAGCAGCCTGTTCTCCCAGCCCCGGAAGGGCATAAGAGAGAAGTGCTGACTCCACTGCCTCCTCCTTTACCTAGATACTGCTGACATCCCTCGGTGGGGGCTGTGCTGAGTTTGTGCTCCAGCACTGAAGAAGGGACAAGCTTGGGGAGCAGACTACATTCCCCTCCATTCTCCTCATGTGCTGCGTTGCTCTTCTCATTAAAGCAAGGGGACCTTGTATTTGGCTATTACATTCTTTTCTTCAGACCGGACATAACTCTAACTCCACAGGGCCTGCTGTTCACTGCAGCCCTCTGGTCTGCCCACCTTCCAGTACAGAATGTGACCTCAGTAGCCACAACCCACATCCCTAAACAACAGGAACAGCAGCTCCATGCACACACACAGGGCAAACCAACACTAAAAGTTCACGCACACCTATGGTGTTAGATACAAATATTTAACACCAGCACATGCTCACTTGCCATTATATATACCTATGCTGAGACGTCCCTTTAGACAGGGAACCCACCGGAATATGGCTCCAGCTGGCATACCTCGCCTCTCTCAGCAGAAGACATGAGAGGAAACTGCATAAGAAACAACTCCTACTGTTTCCAGTGCTCTAGGAGGTTCTTCCCAGCCAGGGGAGCACTAGGTTTTCAAATTGACTTTCCAAGGGCCCTCAGCCAACAAGCCCCACCACGCCAAAACTTTGTTGAGAAGAGAAAAGAGCCTCCCATGACTTCAAACAAACATCTGTAATGTGCAAGCTAAACATATTTGTTTATTTTTAGTAATAAAACCCCTGCAAAGGAAAATGACAATGCCACATGGGTCAGAAAACGTATATTTTTACTAGTAAAAAAAAAAGCAGCAGTATTTCCCCTCTACAAAGGTCACCAAAGCTGTGTCGCTAGTCAGGCATGCATTTGATATATTCCAGGCCTTTGCACTGAATCTTTAAATAGTGATTTAAATTACAAACATAACCTATTTAGATATACAACAACCTTAAAACAAAAAAGCCCCAATGTACCAGTATTAACTCATATTACATATCAAATAAGATCACAAAATGTTACTAACTGCAAAGCTGTTTCTGTAGGAGTTGCAAAAAATTCTGAGACATTTTCACTTAAAGAGATTTGATAAGAGGAAATTGATTTCCCCGGTAAAGACCATTTCCTTTCATTTAATATATTTCCTACCTACAGCAGATAGAGTTGTGAGTTAACCCTTCGGTAGACCGCATGATTCTCCTTTTGGCAGCCAAATGAATGTTATCTCAGGGCATCTCCTGTAGTCTGAAGGTGTTAAAGCGGGTGGATGGGGAAGCTATATTAATACAATCTTACTGCTGTAGTGTTTGGAAATTCATGTCTACAGTTCCTGCCGCGACCAAAAAGTCTCTCAGACCCTTTCTGCAAATGTGTTATTTCGTCTTCACCCAACACTCTAAATAAACTCCCTGCTTTCTCTAGCACTGTGACGGGCTGCACCTGGTCCTTCGTGGCTCTGTAGTGAAGGCTCCTTGGTCCTACCACACCCCGCCCCAGGAAAGCAGCAGAAAAGGTGGGTCCTCCAGGGCTGCCTAGAGAGGCTGCACAGAAGGGCTCAGATAAAAACTGCTGTAGGGTCTGAGCAACTCAGTTCCTGGCTGGGGACAGAGGGAAGAGTGCTGTGTCAGGCTCGGCCCACATTTGCTTAAGCTGGGAGGGAGAGGCCCTGAGAAGTTTGGCCGAGGGCCCGGGGTGAGGATAAATGTTGGTTTTCTGGTGCCAGCACAGAAGGAGAGAGACAGAGGCAGAGGGAGCTGCTGGACTCACAGCTGTCTGCTGTGCTCACTCTATTGTTCTGGCTGAAAAACTGAAAGTAACACAAAAGTGTGGCTTTGCACTGGGGACGGGGGAGAGCACAGAGCCCCCTGAACGTTCAGAGGGACAGGATATCACAATAAAGGGGCCAGGTGGGAAGAGGCCCAGGGAAGGAACAGCAACAAAGCCAAGTGAGTAGCACGTGGCTGCTGTGTATAGAGTCCCTGGGCTGGAACCCGGAGCAGTGGGTGGGCCTGGGTCCCCCCACTGGCGAAGTGGCGTAAGCCCCAAGAAGGGGACAAGACTCATTTGTAAGCCCAAGTGGAGGCCTAAATTTAATAGGCTCAGAGCCAGGGCTGAAGACCCTCATGAGGGCAGATGGACGGTTTGGTGAACTCTTTGCTACCCTGGAAGGGGTTTGTTTGACTATGTAACCCGGCGGGAGGGCTGAGCTTCTGAAGACCCACCAAGCGAGTTAGACAACGTGTGTGCACCAGGAGCAGGACATACCTCATGTATGTAGGTGATCTTCTTGGAGACACTTCCTGTCCCATTGGTGAGAGAAGACACACACCAGAAGATACTGAAAGTGCATGGCTAGTTAGGTAGGTGGTGTAAATTGGAGGGGTTTGATTTCAGGGGGCCACCTCCTATGGTGAGAGGAGGCTGTATGGCTTGGGCGATCTCCATCACAGTAGAAGGGGAACCAATCTTCTGGGTGACAGACAAGCTAGACTAGCCAGGAGGGCATTAAACTAGTATTTAAAGGGGGGGAGGGTGCTGAGGGGTCAAATACAGTACATGTGCTCAAATCAAAGTGACACATAAGGAGAAGAAATTCTTTAACTGTCTGTATACAAATGCTAGAAGGCTGGGTACTAAACAAGATAAATTAGAATTACTCATTTATGAAAGGAAATTTGACATAATTGGTATAACTGAAGCCTGGTGGGAGAAATCACATGTGCGGTGTTACTATCAATAGTTACACTGTATTTATGAAAGATAAAATGGGCAGAAGTAGAGCAGGATGGCACTTTAGAGTTATTGACAGGTCCGGAGGAAAGGACCTGAAGTGCTTCTGAATCAATGTTCTAACTGATAGATCACAAAATAGGGGTGTGACGCTGGCAGACCAGGTGCCAGCTCATGCCAAGGTCCCAGTGTCTTAACTGGACACTGACAAATACATGGCTGGAATCAGTCTGGCTCACCTGTGCGTTAGTGTTGTTAAAATAGGTGTTATAATTCTAAGAATGTATTTGAATGTTATTGAATGCTTGTGAGTTGCTGCATTCATTAATTTCACTTATAGTATCTGTAGCCCATGTTGTAAGGTAATATTTGAGGATTCGTATTGTAAGCCTCTGTGACTGTGTAAATCACCAGGCAGGAGAGAGATATTAACTAGCATGAAGTGCTGGTCTCCAACAGAAGGTGTTAAGTCCCGTCCATAGGGAAGGTCCTTGAACACCAGACGGGCTATTGTAAAGACGACAAAAGTCTTTGTTCTGCTATTCTCACCCAGCCTCCAATGAAGATGAATCATCCAAGTGGATTCCTCCCATCAGCTAAATTTGCAGCTCAGAAAACAAGGGAGGAGGAGCATGATAACCCCTAACGTGAAGGAACTGCATCTCTATGCTTCCTGGACTCTGGAGGGCAAGATATTCTTGGCATAAGCAAGAAGTCCCAGCTGTTTGGCCTGGGTTAGCCCTAAAGGACAAATAGCACTTTCTTATTATAGAAGCTTCTATTATCTTTCGAATTTAAGATTGTAACTTGTTTGTGCATCTAGGTTTACCTGCCTTGACCTTCTAAATAACTCCTGTTTTCTTTTCCAATTAATAGATGTGTATATAGTTTATTATAGGATTAGCTACAAGTGTTGTCTTTGGTGTAAGATCTAAGATGTGATTGAGAGTAAGTGACTGCTCCTTTGGGACTGGGAGTAACCTGAGCATTGCTGTGATTCTTGGTGTAAGGGACTATCTAATCTACAAAAGGGATGCTTACCTGGGTGGCAAGACAGATCGTAGTACCCAAACGGATTGACTGTAACTCCATGTTAAGAATGGAAAAGAGAAGGCTGAGAGGGGACATGATAGCAGTTTTCAGGTATCTAAAAGGGTGTCATAAGGAGGAGGGAGAAAACTTGTTCACCTTAGTCTCTAAGGATAGAACAAGAAGCAATGGGCTTAAACTGCAGCAAGGGAGGTTTAGGTTGGACATTAGGAAAAAGTTCCTAACTGTCAGGGTGGTTGAACACTGGAATAAATTGCCTAGGGAGGTTGTGGAATCACCATCTCTGGAGATATTTAAGAGTAGGTTAGATAAATGTCTATCAGGGATGGTCTAGACAGTATTTGGTCCTGCCATGAGGGCAGGGGACTGGACTCGATGACCTCTCAAGGTCCCTTCCAGTCCTAGAATCTATGAATCTATCGTATAGTGCCTGAGCAGTTCACACTTGATAATTGGTTGGTGAAATCTAAGTACTGAACTCAAAGCCAATGTGGGCTTTGTATACTGGTCTTAACAGTCTGCCCTGAGGTTGGGACCCACGCTCAAGTCACTGCAGACAACATGACAAAGGGTCGCAAGATAGGGGTAGTGTGGGTCCCTTCTAAATACCAGATCAGATGAGGGAACAGGATGAGCAGCTGCTTCAGTGTCTGTCTGTAATATGTTGACAGAAAAGTTGTGTTATCTTGGGGGAATTTCATTCTGGTGGTCTCATGCTGCCACTAATAAAGCCTCCCTGGAGTTCCTCGCAATTATGGAGGATAGGTTGCTAACAAAAAGTATTGCAACCAAGACAGGGTAATTCTATAGTAGGTCTCATTTTGAGAGATCAATTGGAATTGATCACTGAACTAAAACCTGATTGTCGCGTAGGTGCAATTGATCCTGATCGAGTTGTGTTTGTTATGTGCAAACAGAATATAGTCAGTGCAACTCCTCTGACCCCTTCGAACTTGTCTAAAATTAGGCACCTATCGATGGGAACTTCAATCGATGGGAGCGATCGGTGTTGAGCACCACAAAAACCAGGCCACTTCTTTAGGCACGTAACTCTAGGGACCCTCTCCAGCAATACGATGCATCTAAGCAAACCCCTGAACTCATGCAGAGCTCCATGGAAGGCAGGTGTAACGCCGACAGACCCCAGTTATCGGCGGGCAGGATCGAAACTGGGGTCTCTGGAGCTTAGTGCATGAGCTAAAACCATATGGCTCAGACTCCTTTAACTCTCTCTACGTGGTCTCGGTGCCACAAGATGGAACAGAGCACCACACCCGGGTGTGTGGGTTACACAGGCACATGCCACACAGTTCCAACCGAAGGGCCTAGCTTGGCCTTGCCCTCTCTGTGCATCTGCAAAGCTGGGATGATAATATTTAGCACAGGGCTACTGTGAGACCTAAATCATGCATGTCCCCAAAGTGCTGTGAGCTCCTTGGCTGGAGAGCACAACTCAGAAAGCGGCTTTAAGAGTGCGGGTATTACGCTGATCGGATTCTTTCTAATGCTACGGCTGTCCATGCAATAAACCCTGCCCATGGAGAGAGAAATCACTGCCCTGACAAAGCAAGAAGTGCAAGAAGGTATGACAAGAATAAGCCAGAGGTCCATGCTCAGATACTGCAGTGATGAAGACGACACCAGAAACTGGTTAAAAATGAAGTTCCAATGCACCACCTAAAACCAAGTATTAAAAGGAACTCTGAACCAAATCAATTAAGAGAGACATTTTGCTGTGTCATCTAGGTTATGGAAATACCACATCCCTGCTGTACTTGCTTCCTGAAACCTGTGACTCCCAGGGTACGAGCGGCAAAAGAAACAGTGGCACTAAGATATTCAGGGCAGAGACGGTTGCTTTCTTTCCTCTATCAAAGTCATGAGCTTTGGGCGAGGCTCTCAAATGATTTCAGTCTCCCGATGCACACTTATGGGAACCTATCACACTCGCACTTAGAGCACGAGAGGGGAGATTTCTAATCAGCCCTCCTCCCTTTGCATTCACCAGTGTGCCTTATGCTAGCGATTGTTTGTTTGTGTCGCACAACCAGCCTCTTCCACCTGCACTAATACTTGAGTAATTGGACGTGCAGCATCTCTGCCAGGTGGGCGAGCTGTGATAATAGCAGCGTGTACAGTGACAAATGGAAGTGTGCAGCTAAAACAATCCAAACCAACCCAAACTCACTGAAGGAGAGCGACTGGGCGGGCTGCACAGTTACTCATCACATAATTAGCTAATCAGACTGCACAGGCTGTCTCCTCGGGCTAGCAGGAGCTGAGCAGCTGGGAGAAGGGAGCACCTCATGCTGACCTCAGGAAGCACTGATGCAATCTGGGAGGAGCACATCCGCCCCCCGAGTTACAACCCAGGACCCGTCTATCTATCCTAATAGGCATTTATGCTGAATCCTGTCCTAACCATGGCTCTGAGTGTCTCTGAGGGGTAATGGGAGTGCTAAGGGGCACCTGGGGAGAAGCAGTCAGTTGTCTCAGCACTGTTGCAAGGAGACCTCCTGGCCAGTCACACGCTCGGATTAGTCCTTGGCAAACCTGGCCGCTCCAGGAAGCCGTATTTAAGGACATCATTTAGGGAGGGTGCCAAAGCAACCTGCATCCTCCCCATCACCTTGTACCTTGCAAGCAGCCACGTGCTCTCATGGGGAGCAGGGAGTCGCTGGTTCTGTACCCAGCTCTCCCGCAGCCCCCCTCCCCCAGCGTGTGCCCTCATACCAAACAAGTGGCAACCTACAGAGGACAGGAGGGTGAGCCAGGGTCAGACCTGGGCCCTTCCACAGTGAAACACGACCCCCTCCCACGTCAGAGAAATGAGCAGCCCTGGCAGGGTGTATCCTCCCTGGGGCCGAGCGGCAGGAGGAGGCAGGATTGTGCAGAGCGTTCTCCTTGGACACAAGTCCCTGAGACTTCGTGCCTGCTCCCATCACAGTCAAGGGGCATTTTACCTTTTACTTCAGTGAGAGGCGGCTGCGCGCTGGCTGGAGCGTCACCGTTTTCAAAACTCCCCATCTTGGAGAAATGTTTCAGTTACATTTTGACAAAAAAGGGACAAAATCCATCCTGTTTTTCAGCCAGTCCGTGGTGGGGAAAGGAGGCAAGATCATCCCCTTTTCACAGAGGGGGAACGGAGGCCCGGAGTCACCCCAAAGCCAGAATCTGAACCCAGATCTCCTGAGGCCCAGGCCGGATCCCCAAGCACCGCCCCAGCCTTCCTGCCGAGGGGAGACTGGGAGGCTACATTCAGGAAGCTTTGTTAAGCTCTTCGCACTCCTCGAATGGGGCAGGGATGATCCTTTGCGGTGTGGGTCCAGCACCTCGCACAATGGGGCCCTGATCCATACGGTGCTACTGTGATACCTATCGTAAGTGCACCGCAGTAATCGTGGTCCTATGCCCCAGGAGGAACGTTTTCCCTTTTCCCGGCTGCGATCAATTTCTACCCGAAAGCAAGAGGACTGATTGCCCTAGCTTGTGTGACTGCAGGGGTTAATCGGAGTTGTGTGAGCCTCACCCTCTCCGATCGCAACAAAAGGGATCGTTTCGCCAAATGGTCTCCTACTGAGACCATACCTGCACTACAGCTTAGTCCCTATAACTCATGGTGCTCAGGGGATGGGCGGGAGGGTGAATAAGTCGCCCCCACAGCGACGCAAGTTACACCAACCTACGTGTGGCCAGCGCTACGTCGACAAGCTTCTCCTGCCAACATAGCTACCGCCGCTCCCGGGGGCTGGAGTCAATAAGGCGATGGGAGAACGTTCTCCCGCCAGCTAACAGCATCTGCATTAGCATCTGCATTAGTGCCGCTGTCAGGTCTGTAGTGTAGCCATAGCCTCGGAGTTAAACTGAACTCTTAGCTGCCCCGAGATCTCTCCTGCTCACACCCAGGCTGTCCGCTTGGAGACAAGGAGGTTGGTTTGTTTTCGGCCTAACAATAAGATGGGACAAATTAAAATTTTAAAAGGTTTCACAATATGCTTCTCTTTATTTTTTAAAAAAATCTCCTGCCAGATCTCCATTGTGCTCACCAGCATTAATAAGAAATAAGACCATCCTTCAGTCAATGCAAAGACTAAAATAATGAGTGTCTGCTAAATTAGTTACATTATTAAGGCCACTCATTGTGTCTGAGATGCTTATAACGGAGACTCAGCCTGAGACGAGCAGGAACTGCAGGAATTTCAAGGCTCGGGGAGCCACACGAGCTCCAGAGCAGGTAGCAAGCCAGAAGCTGCCCGTTTTCCGTTCCTAAGGCTACATCTACACTACAGGGGGGGGTCGATTTAAGATACGCAAATTCAGCTACGCGAATAGCGTAGCTGAATTCGACGTATCAGATCCGACTTACCCTGTTGTGAGGACGGCGGCAAAATCGACTGCCGCGGCTCCCAGTCGACGGCGCTTACTCCCACCTCCACTGGTGGAGTAAGCGCGTCGATTCGGGGATCGATTGTCGCGTCCTGACGAGACGCGATAAGTCGATCCCCAAGAGATCGATTTCTACCCGCCGATTCAGGCGGGTAGTGTAGACCTAGCCTAAGAGTGATGGTACCTCCTAGGATTCATCATTGCAGATGTATTTGGTGATGGATGATGCTGTTTCTCCTTTGCCTCAGCCAAACAAATTCTGCTTGTGCTTGTTAGAAGATACATCATGAACTGTTATTTTTAAAAGATCTACCAGGCCTGATCCTTGTCTGAAGCAGGGCTGCATGACGCTGCTGACCCACTTTCAGCATTTGTCATGAACCCCAAATTCAGGCCAAAACATTTACTTTGGTTCACAGGCCTTCCAGGAAGCATAGGGTGAGATTTAAGCATCCACAGGCTGATTGGTTATCGCCAGTGGAAACCAGGCAAGAAGTGGCAATTTTGCCTAGTATGGATTTTGCCTTTAATGTTCACAGCAGTGAATGGATCCTAGCAGTCTAAACATGTATAGAGCCACTGCTCTGAAAACAGAGAGTCAGGTTCTCTGGTCCCTCCCTCCTGATTTACCCAAATGTAACCATAAAACCACTAAGTCAGAGGAGATGCCGACCCCTCAGTTGGAGAGACCTGAGTATTTAGACACCTAATTCCCTTTGAAATCAATGGGAGTTGTGTGTTTAAATATCTTTGACAATCTGGGCAGTGGTCCATATCTGCCTGGTATCAGACAAGTGCTGTGGGAAAGTGCCGTGAACCAGCATTATTGTTATTTAATTGTATTGCGACGGTATATATAGGACCCTGATCCTCAGTAATCAGAGACCCACTGTGCTAGGCACTGTACGCATAGCCAGTCCCTGCTCTAGAGAGCTCACAGGGTAGGACAGAGCTGATGGTCTTCCTTCATCAGTCCCTGTAAAGACCTCACTTCTACTGCCTTGTGCCTTGGGGAGACATTTGCATCTGGGAGTGTAAAGAGGATGTAAAATGTCAGCGAATCACCCAGCGTGAACAGGTGTAAGAGACTAGCCAAGGAAGTGGGGAATCAGGCCCCATCCCAGTAGTGCTAATGGAGGCACCCTGGGGATGAATTTGGCCCTGTCTTGGTACAAAGCTTGAAAGCATTCCTGCGGCAGAAAATCTAGTGAGAGAGTTTATGACAGCCAATCAAGGACAGTACTGTGATGATTCATTGGATTTATTCTGTAGACAAAGTTATTAATTGTGCGGGATTGAATTGGCTCATCTCCTCCTGAAATGGGAGCTCTTCCATTTTATTCCAATTAATGGAAAAAAGACAAGAACAGAACTCCCTCTGACTACCATTGTGAGTACTCCCAGCCTCAGAGATCCCCAGGCCCCCTCCAGAGCCCAGGCTACCAAGGGCAATGCCCCCTCCGACTTTTTCCAAAGTGTGGAGCACCTTCTGAATGGAGATCCTCTTGTGAACACCTCCCCTCTCGGCCCTCCAGAACGAACTTTCCCTGCTGCAAGTCCAGTTGTTGGTTACCAACACGAGTAATGGTCGAAGAGCACGGAGACAAGAGGAAAATCAGTTCCCATTAATGCAATGGGCTCAGTAGCTTGGTGAGGTCCCCTGGTTAATTTCTCTCCAAATGCAAGCCTTCGCAGCCTCATCTCACCATCCTATTCAGACAAAAATTTGTCCCAGTTGCTGGAAATTGGTTCTTGATTAATGACCATGGGCCAGACTGAGCACTGGAGTAAGCAGGTGCAACTCTGATTGAAGACTATGGGCCTAAAAGAGAAACCAAATCCGCTTGTCAATGGGTGTCACTTCCCAAGTCAATAACCCTAGATAGAGACTCTCTCATTAGGCTTGGAAGCAGATATGGGGTGACCATATGTCTCCATTTTATAGGGACAGTCCCAATATTCTGGGCTTTGTCTTATACAGGTGCCTATTATTCCCCACTCCATCACGATTTTTCACACTTGCTATCTGGTCACCCAAAGCAGATAACTAAGTTTTTGATAAAACCTTATGTAAATGAATGTCCTTCCCTGTAGGGTGCCCCCTCCTGCCTGGACACGGCATTGCAGGGGACTTTGCCATCCACACTCCCTCTGGTGGCCACTTTCTTAGCCACAATAGTCAGTCCCAGCCAGTCCCTTCTCCAGACTGCTTTACTGCGTCCTCTGTGGCTCTGCCCTCGGGCCAAGTCACACAACAGTTCAATCCCCTCCCAGGGTGACACTCCTGGGCTTGAGTTCAACTCCTCCCCCCCGTCAGGGCACATGCCCAGGCTTCCCCCTGCTGGGAGTTCAAGTCCCACTTAAATTAGCCTTCTGCCCCCTACTGGGCTTCTATATCATTCCTTTGGTCTTCCCAGAGCCTAGTTCCGGACCCCTTTCCACTCTAGTGCCCCTCCACAAGAGCTAACCCTGTAGCTCTTCTTTCTAACCCCAGCCAATCCCAACTACTGGCCCTTCCCAGAGAAGAAGGAACTCTCCCTAGCTTCTCTCTCCTGGTTCCCCCTTCCCAGCTGAGCAATCTCTGCTCCTTATACAGCCTAGCTACTCCTCCTCTGGCCAGGAGTCAATCACCTCCCAGCTGCGGAGTAGGACTAGTTGGTTCTCTCCCTTGCCTTACAGGGGATGGGAATAAAGCCCTCATATCTTAGTATGATTTATATATTGCTTGGACACCCTTTTTTAAAAGGCGGTCAGGGCTCAGGTATTTTTCTAAGGATGCTCAGAGGTGGATGGAGAACATGAACACATTTATCTTTGTGAATGTGGGATGTGGACTGACATCACGCTTTCCAAAATAGACACCATTTGCCCACACTGGTGGCGTGAAATCTGTGGCATTAAAATGTCGAGGAATTAGCATGGCAAACCGGCAGGAAAGTGAATGAAAATTACAAACACACTCTTGTGACTGTTTCCTTATAAGGGGACAAACTCTGGCCTTACTCTAGGAGGCAACAAGTGAAGTTTAACCCCTTGCTCACAAGCACGCTAGCTCTCTGCACAGCCAGACTAACAGCAAGTGCCACTAGAGATGTCCGTGTTCTTCATAGAAGAGCATCACCACTGGTAAACAAGGGAGACAAAGCTGGGATTTGAGCTGTGTGCAAACCTGTTTGTTCCTGTCTGTAGCTGTAGCTATTTATTTTCATAGCCATTCCCCGTTTCAGGCTGACTGTGATTGCATGCTACTAAGGACAGTCAGGTCACAAGCAGAGGGGAAGCAGAGGGTTTGTATGCCAGCTCCACAGCCAGGACAGGGAAGCTCATACAAATGACATCACTGATTGCTAACCCCCTGAATGCCCTGCACAAATTCTGCTCCCATCGCAAGGCTCCACAAGTTCCCGTACAATCACCACCACATAGGAGAGAGAGGGAGAGCGGGACAGCTCTCTAAATTGTGTTAACTGGCCCTTGGCAGAAGGGGCTATAGCCCTGGGGGAGGGGATAGCTGTGTCCTTTGCACGTCAGCCTGTGGGGGGCTCTACACTTCAGTGCACGCCATCCTCTCCCAGGCAGACAGTGCTGCTTAGCAGCTATCCACCGACACCGCCCTTTTTGGCAGCCAGCATTGAGTGAGGCTTCCTGGGTGACTGACAGCTGGGGAGGAACCTGAAAGGCCCTTCAGCCCCTCAAGGGAAGGGGGAAGCCACAGCTGCACCTCACGGAGGCAATGGGGCTCTGGGCCTCAGCTGTGCCCGAGATTTGGCACTGCGGCTTAAATCCGCCACTCCCCCAGCTCTGCTGTGTATAGTAAAGTGACCCTGCTTTGATGCAGCTCTGAAGCTTTACCTTTGCTGTACCAGGCGTTTGAAGGCAGAGGTTTCACAATGGCAGTGTCACGGGAATGACCCACCTGCTTGCAAATCCAGACCCTGATCCAAACCACAACCCAATAGAAAGAATCCCCCTGACTTCAGTGAGTTTTGGATCCCAGCCCTTGGGGAAGATCCGGCCCCCAGGTATTCCACCAAACCAGGAAAGCATTTTAAACTCACAGAGCTGGTTAGTGGAATTGGGCACTTGGGGTGAAAAGGCCAAGGCAACCCTTGGTGGGTTTGATATTTTTATCCTTTGATGCGGAGCATCTAGCAATTAAGAGACAACGGTGTTTCTCCAGCCTCACCGGTATAGTATGCACAATGGTGTGCTGGCCCTAAACCAGCGTATAGAACTAGTCCAACAACAGAGTGAATTCATCCCTTTGTTCCTTCGAAATCGGACTCCCCCTTTTCAGAAGTGGTACACACACTCCCAGGAACAAACGCCACAGTGTCAGTGAGAACTGACAAAAAGAACAGGAGTACTTGTGGCACCTTAGAGACTAACAAATTTATTAGAGCATAAGCTTTCGTGGGCTACAACCCACTTCTTCGGATGCCTATATGCATCCGAAGAAGTGGGTTGTAGCCCACGAAAGCTTATGCTCTAATAAATTTGTTAGTCTCTAAGGTGCCACAAGTACTCCTGTTCTTTTTGCAGATACAGACTAACACGGCTGCTACTCTGAAACCAGTGAGAACTGAGTGGTTGATGATGACAGAGCATATGGGAAATGTCAGAACCCAGTGGCCTACCTCCTATGCCCATTTGCCACGTTAATTCTGGAGGACCGTTACTTGGAGAATAACAGCAAGTTTCCATAGCTCTGGGGGATTTCAGTCTTGGCATATATAGTGGATGCCTTCAGTATTTGCATGTAAAAAAGTTGGCAAGTATACAAAAGTTCAAGGCCTCGTCTATCTCAGTAAGTGATTTCAGTAGGTAAGGCACTGTATGAAAGAAATCAAGCAGACTGCAATGTTTAATTTATTCACCTAGTTCCACTGAGAATATATATCAAACCAATCCCTGTTTGATTAATTTTGTCTATTTATATCAGTACGCCAGCCCTCAGGGCGAAATTCTAGGGAATGTGAGAAGGTGACACTAATTACTTGGCAGTATGATCCCACAATGTGTCCCATTGGGCCACTTCCCTATAGGGCCCAGCTAATGACAGATCCAGTCAATGGCCCAGAGAAGCCATCCTCTGCCATAAAGTGGTAATGGTCTTGAATGGGGCAAAGCAACCACAAAGGCAGTCTAAAGAGTAACCTGGAAATCCCGCTTATGCAAAGGGGAATCCCTGGTTGGCACTGAGCTGGCTGACAACAACGGGAGTCAGACTGAACCTTCCCTCAGACGTCTTTGGGTAGTTTGAGTTCCCCTCTTGCATGTTGGCACCAGGATTTCCCAATGGTCCCATTGTGGTGCCCTGACAATTGTAAGATGTCACTTTAAATTTAAGGGGGGAGGGGATCCTGGTCCTGCTCACAGGCTAGGGAAGGGTGTGATCTGGGTCCTCAGCAGCTAGTCTGTAGGCAGCCAACCTAGAACAAGTAAGTTGAGCTGTGCCTCGCTCTTTTGGGGAGCAGCCTGCTTTGTCACCCTCTGTTTTGGGGTTCATGTACATTATCATTCTGAATCCTAGGAAATAGAGGAGTGTGATGTTGCAACCTTCCAGCAAGAGTATTTGCTGTTTCTAGCTAGCTTCTCCGTTGGTATAATGTGAACACACAGTCAGTTTAATAATCTTTTGTATGGTGTGACAGACCCAGACCAGTGGGGTACAGGAGTCTGGTAGAGGGCAAATATACTGGTCACTGGATGAGTCGTTTTCTGTTCCCTGAGTGACCAGAGCAGGGGCTGCACTAGAGTAATCAGGAACCTGCTAGAACCAGTTATGGCAGGCAGGCTAATTAGAACACCTGGAGCCAATTAAGAAGAAGCTGCTAGAATCAATTAAGGAAGGCTAATCAGGGCACCTGGGTTTTAAAAGGAGCTCACTTCAGTTTGTGGTGCGAGTGTGAGGAGCTGGGAGCAAGAGGCGCAAGGAGCTGAGAGTGAGAGGGTGGGCTGCTGGAGGACTGAGGAGCACAAGCGTTATCAGGCACCAGGAGGAAGGTCCTGTGGTGAGAATAAGGAAGGTGTTTGGAGGAGGCCATGGGGAAGTAGCCCAGGGAGTTGTAGCTGTCATGCAGCTGTTACAGGAGGCACTATAGACAGCTGCAGTCCACAGGGCCCTGGGCTGGAACCCGGAGTAGAGGGCGGGCCCGGGTTCCCCCCAAACCTCCCAATTGACCTGGACTGTGGGTTCTTCCAGAGGGGAAGGTCTCTGGGCTGTTCCCCAACTCACATGGTGAATCTCTGAGGCAAGAAAACCCGCCAATAAGCGCAGGACCCACCAAGATAGAGGAGGAACTTTGTCACAATGGATACATAGTAATCAGCAATGCCAGCTGCCCCCCTGACCTAATCATTTGCTGGGCAGTCTGTTATAGGCTGCTTTGCAGTAGAAGTGGCTCTTTGAAAGAGGGTAATGTTTAAGGACCAGCTCAGGGAGAGCATATGGGTGGAGGGAAAGAGTAGAAAGATGAGAGGGAGGAAATGGACGAAGGGGTGATTGAGCCTGGTGGTGTTAGCAGAGTGTCGGAGGCAGGGGGGCACAAGATAAGACCTAAGAGCAGAAAAGTACAGAGGGGCAGGCTGTGAAGGGGCTTGAAGGGAAAGTAGCTTGAACGTGTTTGCACTCTCCACCCCCGTTGTGCAGGCAGAACGGAAGGCTCCACAATCTGCCTTTCCATGTGGCAGTTTACGTTTTTCAGATGGAAATTCATCGATGACTGAATTAAAACCAGGGAATATGACAGGGGCTGAAAGCCTGACCCCCTTGGGGTCAATGGGAGTTTTGCCATCCACTTCAGTAGGGCCAGGGTTTCCATCTTCATTTTTTCCCCTCTAATAAGAATATCACTTAGCTCTTGCCGTTGAGATGCAACGTCTTGCACGCAGTCCAGCGTCTGTACACGGCCCCATGACAGCCAGTGGGGCTCAGCACGAGAGCCTTAATATACCCACATGCAGGAAGCTGCAGATTCCGGTCCCATTCACTAACTCATGCAATTCTCACACTCCACCAATGCAAACCCGCCAAGAAGGCGAGTGGCATTTCCCAAAACACTTGTGAAAACCTCACCCTACGTCCTCACGAGAGCTGGCTGGATTAGGCTGTGCAAATGAGATGCCATAAAATGCATAAATAATAATTTAACAACAACAATAATAATAATAATCCTTTTGTATGCTTCAATTCACAGAACATGTTTATTTACTAAGGTTACAAATCATTCTAATTTACATACACCTATAAGGACAAATGACCATATAAATCAATGTATGGCAAGTTAGCACAGATATTCACCAAACACAATAATATGAAAAACAAAATCCATAGGGGTTTCAATCAATCTTAATAAACGACATCAAGATGTTTCGTAAAACCAAAATATTTTTAAATCATGGGTATTCATTTCTGTTTTATAGTTGCACCTAATGAGCCACAACCAACATCAGGACCCCAGAACTGTAGGCACTGGACACAAGCAATGTCAGAGACAGCCCCTGCCCAGAGCGCTTCCCATCTCAATAGAGACAGAGCGGAGGGGAAACAGATTAAATGGTTCAGCCCAAGGTGACATGGCAGGTTAGGGGAGAGATGAACTCAGATCTCCTGGGTTCACTACTTAGCTATGCCACTGTCCCAGGCCCGACTTACTAGACCACCCTGCCTTGCCAAAATATTTGTTTGCAAGAACCTTCATAAACTGTAATTACAAAGAGGCATTGTGACGTTATGAGTATAATATAATATCTTATTGAAAGGTGACAGGGCCAGAAAGAGTTAATTAACTCACAGACTGACCTGACCCATAGCTGAACTGTAGAGACTGGTTAGGAAGATAGGTAAATGAACAGAGCTTTGAAATGTAAGTCTGCATTGTTAGAGGTAAAAGGGTAGATGTTTGCTCAGGGCTTGTGATGTAAGCAAACAAGTCTTGTCTATTGCTATAATTTTAATTCAAAGATCAAAAAAGGAATATTAACATTTAGAAAGATACTTGAGTGAAATAGTATTATTGTCTATATGTCTCTTTGAAGGTTGTGGTAACCTGTATCTGAACTGTTTAATGGATAAATTACCCTGTGCTAATTGCCAGGATGTTTGGAAGAAGGAGAGTTAGGCCTATTGTTTTCTCAGGCAGAAAGGCTGCTGGAAATGTATAAGAACCCTGGGACACGATCCTGCTTCATCTCAGATCTGCTTTGGGTTTCAAGAGGGGGAAACCTTAAGCCACAAGGATTGAGCTCCCCAGTCATTGACTGGAGCCACCCTGAATATGGCCATTGGACTATAACCTATGGACTATTTCTAAAAGGACTTTTGGCAACTACAAGCTCACCTCTGCTATGTATCTGAACCTCAAGAATTGAATTCAAGTCTGTCTGTATATTGATCTTTTGACCAACACTCTCTCGCTTTTCTTTTTTAATAAATTTTAGCTTAGTTAATAAGAATTGGCTATAAGCGTGTATTTTGGGTAAGATCTAAGTTATAATTGGACCTCGGTATGAGGCTGATCCTTTGGATTGGAAGAACCTTTTCTTTTATATGATGAAATAAGATTTTCAGTAATCATCATCATATCTGACAGGTGTGTCTGGACGGAGGCCTGAGGCTGGGCACTTTAAGGGAACTGCGTTGTTTGGACTTCTGAGTAACCAGTGAGGTACTACAGAAGCTGTTTTGTGCTGGTTGGGAAATCTAAGTATTGGAATAACCACCAGCTTTTGGGGTTTGTCTGCCCCGGTCTGTTTGCAGTTCACCCTAATTGAGTGACCTCAGCTGGCTCCCACGTCACAGGCATGAACTGAACAGCTGTTTGGAATTTGACCAAACCCACTTTTGCAGGAGTTGCCCAGCTCTCACGCCCATTGGTACACACCAAGGTCATTGATTTCAGTTATAGTCTTAACTAAGGCATGTCTCCCCTAGTTAATTCCCTGCATTGCAGGGGCCTCAGGCATTGACAGCAACTCCATCTCTCCTGTTCTGTGCCTGTGACACACCGTGGGTTTGTCTAACTAAATGCTTAAAGCTAAAGTCTAGGGCTCAATCTAGGGGCATCTGGGTGACATTTAATAGCCTGCGATATACAGGAGGTCAGACTAGATGATCTAAAGGTCCCTGCAAAGTTTTCATAGTTTCATAGGGTTTAAGGTCAGTAGGTGGGATTTTCAGCCTGCATCTCCTATGAGCGCCGTTGGGAGTGCAGGTTAAAGTTCCACCCCTCTAGCAGAGAATATACACTCCTGCTGCTTAATTACCAGTGTTACATGCACAGCACATAATTAATGCAAATAAACGAGAGGAAAGAGTGCCAAGGTCAGATCCACTCATGTCTCTTTGAAAAATCCATTAGGGGGTTAAAAATGCAGCATTTACAATTTTACTCCATTTTTCAATAGAATGAAAACAGACAAACTTTTCTAGTACTTGTATAATCTCCATCTGATTTAGTCAAATTCCTTTTCATAATTAAGAGAACTTGCTAGAGCTACGTGTGTCAGAACTATTGGGAACCTTGATTACATTAAGTGGAGTCTGTCACTTTCCAACAGCAGACAGCATTTGATAAAACCTTTGTGATCCAGCAAATGATCTGTCCTAATAACTGTGCTTCACAGAGCCCTAGAAACCTTAGCTATAACTTTGCAAGCGGTCAATCAATGAGCAATATTTGCCTGGGACTTGATTCAAGATTTTTTTCTTTTCATCTGAACATGTTTGTCAGGCAGAAAATAAACCAAATAAGGAAGAGAAAACGGTTTACCAAACCAGATTCTATGCAACGCTGTCTTTCTAATTGAGCATTAAAATTACCTATTCCACATGTTCAGATACTTGTTGGAACCATCCCAAAATTCCCACACTTTCCAATAGCTGGGAATAGCCAAAGTAGGGTCCATTGACCTTACAAAAGAGAAAATACTAGTGTTCCAAGATACTCTTGTATGGGACAAATCATATGGGTGATCAGTTTCTCCCTCCTGTTATCACAGGTGCCAGATTGCAGAACACTTTTCCCTGGAGCCTTATGAAATTCCATCATTAGAGGAGGAGCATTTGCTGTTTCTAGGGGATGCCACCGAGATGAGACTGCTGCTCGGAGGAGGAGGAAAAGGGTCAGACTCTGACCCAGATCCCTATCAAGTTACCCATCTGAGCAGTGTAGGGTCACTAAGAGGTTAGCACTTGTGCTGCTCCAGGAAGTCTACCAACCTTTACTGTACAGCAGACAACCGAAATGTACAGGTGCTGTTAGAACTGGTGAGGGTGGGGCACGGGAAATTATTTGGTACCTGATATGACAGGTCATACACAGGCAGCTGCAGTCACACAGCACGTCTGAAGCGTGGGCCTTATTTTATAGCACTGTAGCAAGAGCGTCATAATTCACTGCTGTTTAATACTGCTACTTTGTGACTCCCGCCGTTAGTTACTTTTATTATCCTGTATGCTGTCAGAGAGAGCAGACACTGCGGAGAGACGGATGCAAGAGGATAATGAAAGATGTGTCTGTAAGATCCAGAGCCGTTTGAAGAATATACAGGAAAGGCGATTGCTGTGTCTGGCATCAAGACAATGCAGCAGAGGAAAAGCTGAACTTTAGGATGAGAATATAAGACCATAAGACCGGCCAGACTGGGTCAGACCAAGGTCCATCCAGCCCAGTATCCTGTCTTCCGATAGTGGCCAATGCCAGGTGCCCCAGAGGGAATGAACAGAACAGGGAATCGTCAGGTGATCCAACCCCTGTCGCCCATTCCCAGCTTCTGGCAAACAGAGGCTAGGGACACCATCCCTGCCCATCCTGGCTAATAGCCATTGATAGACCTATCCATGAACTTATCTAGTTCTTTTTTGAACCCTGTTATAGTTTGAGCTGGATGAAATTAACGAGCATTTATTCATTGCCAGGTACAGTGTTGAAGGGCCCTGAGTCTGTGCTGCACAATTGTCTGCAATCACTGTTCTCTGTTCGGCAGCTTGTCTGCAATGAACCACAGCACGACGAAGGCACTGAGAACAGAGGGAGGAGATATGACCTTCCCAAGAGACCCATGTGTTCTCAAGAGAATCCAAGCAGCCTTTCTGAAGGAAAAGATCCCTGTCTTTATAGCAACAACTCAAGCATATTCTGAAGGTCAGTGTTTAAAGGGCACTTTCTTTAACAAACTCTACTGAAAAGGGTAGAGACGAAGCTGAGACCATGCCGGTAATTTGCAATGTCTCTGTGAAATACATGAACACAGTCTCAGGGTGGGTTTGTCAAAAGAGCCATAGTGATTTGGGAGCTGACTTTCAATAGCACTTGTGTTCCTAGGTCACTTAGGTGCTTTTGAAAATCCTACTCGGTGTTCGGTAAAAGACAGTTATGAAGGGTAATACAGGGGGAGCCTTGAACCTAGCCAGAAAACTAAAGAATTGGTTTACAACTAAAAAATTGAATTGAATGGAGTTTCAATCAGCCAATCATCTTCAGCTGATAATAGTCCTTCCGCTGCCCCACAAACTCGCCTGGGCCCCTTCCGTACCTGTAATCTGCCAGCACAGACCCCGGTTCCAATCCCGTGAGCCATCCAGCTCCATCAAGCAGCTAAACCTTTGAGTGTTTAGCCAAACAACTTTTAAACTTTGGGACTTTACCCATACACAGGCAGAGGAGCCAGCATGGTCCATAATACCAGGGCAGATACCCAGTACATTGCTGCAGGACAGGTGTTTGGATTTTAATAAACCCAAGCCACAGATCAGTGGGATTACAGCATGGATACCCAGAGAAAAAAAACAGTCATCCTTATCTGTGACAGTTCACAGTGGGGCACCTGACAAAACCATGTTGTAATTCATTGCCTTGCCAGTCACTGTGGATTTGAATGGCACCCACAGCAGCCGTCCCAATTACGGATATAAGCACTTCATTTTCCAACAATGGGTTGAAAAGAAGGGGGCCCTAAAAGAAAAACAAATGTGAGTCGCCACTGGAAACAAGCCTCTGCCACTGAATTTAAAGCCAGATTCCCAATGCCTGGAGGTGTCTGGGTCTGGCATTTTAGTTTAGGCCCATCTCTCCTAACGTGTGTGGTTGGGTGACAGAGATAAAGAATGAAGACAGAATTCTTTAGTGGATTAGCCTCTTTAGTTACTTTGTTTAGTTCTTCCTATTTGTAGTTCCTAATTAAGTGACCTGTACATAATCTCCTGCTTCCACATTGAGCCTCTCTGTCCCCCTCTAGAGGCTGAACCACATAGGATTTAGGAGACTGCTACAGGCTTTGGTTTACCCTAACCAAAAGAAGGCTGAGGGGGGATATGATTGCTCTCTTTAAATATATCAGAGGGATAAATACCAGGGAGGGAGAGGAATTATTTCAGCTCAGTACTAATGTGGACACGAGAACAAATGGATATAAACTGGCCGTCGGGAAGTTTAGGCTTGAAATTAGACGACGGTTTCTAACCATCAGAGGGGTGAAGTTCTGGAACAGCCTTCCGAGGGAAACGGTGGGGGCGAAAGACCTCTCTGGCTTTAAGATTAAGCTTGATAAGTTTATGGAGGGGATGGTTTGATGGGATAACGTGATTTTAGTCAATAGGTCAATAACGTGCCATCGCTGGTAATTAGTATCAATGGTCAATGGAGAATCTTGCCCGCATGCTCGGGGTTCTGCTGATCACCATATTTGGGGTTGGGAAGGAATTTTCCTCCAGGGTAGATTGGCAGAGGCCCTGGAGGTTTTTCGCCTTCCTCCGCAGCATGGGGCAGGGGTCGCTTGCTGGAGGATTCTCTGCAACTTGAAGTCTTTAAATCATGATTTGGGGACTTCAACAGCTGAGTCAAGGGAGAGAATTATTCCAGGAGTGGGTGGGTCAACTTTTGTGGCCTGCATCATGCGGGAGGTCAGACTAGATGATCATAATGGTCCCTTCTGACCTTAAAGTCTATGAGTCTATGAGTCTTTGAGCTAATAGGGAGGGGTCTTTTAATTCCAACACTAGAGGCTCTTGCATTTTAGATCCAGGGGTCCCAGATGGAGCACTGAAGGTCAAGATGAGCTTCCCTTGCCAGGAGGGCTGTGTAACCCATGTGTTACCCCAAGACACAGTACGTATCCCAGCCTCAGAGACAAAAAACATATAAATTAGTGGATGAGGTTGGTTCCAACTAAGAGCAAAACAGCTGGTCCCAGCTCTGAGGTATGCTTGGCTAAAAATGCATGGCCTAGATGCATGCCTTTTGGGCAATCCATTTGTCCTAATGCCGAGATGCTCAAAACGCTGTCTTGAGGCCAGACGCATACAGACAATTGAGATATCTATGCTGAAGCCAATTCCTCGGTTTGCCATGTAGCCAAGATCCACCTCACTGAGTCTGATGAGGCCAGGCAATAGTGCTCACTCAGGTCACTTGTCATTCACCTTTTAAAGTAGAAGACAAAACCATAAGAGTTTCTACTCCTCCCTCCCCCCACCCCGCCATATCATCCAACCAGAAATTTCATAACTTGAATTTTAGCTTGTGCCACCAAACTACAACTTCCATTTTAATGTGTGAACAGTTGTTATGAATCCTAGGTTGCTAATATTCCCCCTTTCAATGTCTTATTAATTTATGTATATTTAAGAGGCTGGGATGCAACAGGAAGCCATTTGTCAAGGATTTCTTTTCTGTATAAGATCAAAAAGCTAAAACTCCTTGTGTGATAAAAATGTTATGCAAGATGGACAGATTGCTTAGTGAGAAATCCCCTCATCCTTTTCCCTACTCAAAAGCAGCAGCAATACATGATTCAGAGCAAACTACTGTCAACAGAGAAAAAAAAATCATCATAGGTGATGATTAGTTTTTTCCCTCTGTTGACTGTAGTTCATTGTCAATCATTTATAGCTTTTCCTTAGTTCAGGGAAGGATAAGGATGCTCTGTCTCCTTCACAATTAATCTGTCTATCTTCTTGAATGCATTTTACCACCACGATTTTTTAAGTGTTTTCATCTCATACTTAACAGAAATAGATAACAAACCTCCCAATTACACTATAGCCTTTTAAATATCAAGCTAATCAAAAGGTTGAAAGGGGAAAATTAAAACCTATTTTCAGAAGAGTACATTTATTACTGTATCACTGACCTTCAAGAAAAGAGTAAGATCATGTGACCCTTTTTCAGTACCTAGTCTGTCTCCATCCTTTCACTTGAGAACCTATGAAAAATAAAAAAATATATGGAGATATACCTATCTCCTAGAACTGGAAGGGACCCTGAAAGGTCATTGAGTCCAGCTCCCTGCCTTCACTAGCAGGACCAAGTACTGATTTTTGCCCTAGATCCCTAAGTGGCCCCCTCAAAGATTGAGCTCACAACCCTGGGTTTAGCAGGCCAATGCTCAAACCACTGAGCTATCCCTCCCCCCCCCCAAGCAAACAGATTCAGAGTCATGTGGACTGCTGGAGAAATTACTAATAAAATGTACTTGGATTTAATCTAGATATCTACCTAGAAATGTGGTATCTGATGGTGTCTGGATTCAATATTTGTTTTGTGACTCTGATTAGCTGCAAGATAACTTGGGGTGGGGAGTGAAATAGTCTGAGAATGGAAACCAGAATCGTTGTTAGAAGAGCTACACACAACTCAAAGCCACTGAAACTCACATGCTCTCAAGCGCTGTTACAAACTGGGGGCCTCGGCCTTCTCATTTTGCTTCAGTAAGTCAGTGGCTATTTCCTGGAGTTAAGTCACATTTCAACTCACCAGCATCACTGATCTTAAAACAGGAGACAGCCTTATCAGGATAAGGTTTCAGACCAGTTTCACCATGGTGCTGAAGTTAAATGGGTCTACTTGTTTGAGTAAGGCAAGTAGGAGTTGACCCTTGGAAAATAAAATAAGGCAGGATCCTTGAAACTTTGGCTAAACCTCAAAGAAAATGGGCCCATGCTGAGTGGACACAGGGCGCTCTGTAGTTCTGCATCTGGTCCCTGTGAAGTTAGTTGATTTGCATGGTGTCAATGCGATGCCAACTGAAACCCACCGACTCACTCTGAGATGCATTTTGAGATTCTGAGTTCATAGAATCATAGAATCATAGAATATCAGGGTTGGAAGGGACCTCAGGAGGTCATCTAGTCCAACCCCCTGCTCAAAGCAGGACCAATTCCCAACTAAATCATCCCAGCCAGGGCTTTGTCAAGCCGGGCCTTAAAAACCTCCAAGGAAGGAGATTCCACCACCTCCCTAGGTAAAGCATTCCAGTGCTTCACCACTCTCCTAGTGAAATAGTGTTTCATGCTAAACCTCAGGCTCAAAGTGACATGTAGGGGGTACAAAACCACACAGATCACGAACAAATGCAATGTTCACTCACACAAACCCTTGTTAAACAAAATCCGTGCATTATGCACAGCTCCACTGTAGCAGAGGTCAGTCCCATCAGCTGCCATAAATGACTGGTAGAAAGTTATACTCAGAAAAAATCTCCGTATGTCCATTTCCGCACCAGAGTAAGTGATAGTGAGCCCTCGGGGTGAGTTCACAACGGCCATTGGGAAGGGAGGTCTAGTCAGTCAATCATTTTCTTGTGCTCCTGCTGAAAATTCCAATGAGAGCCGGATTGGGCCTTTGCACGGATACAGGTTAAAATACCAAAACCCTCTATGTAGATTAGGAGAGGGGGAGCGGTACCTGTAGGAAAATGGGCAAAACTTTTAGTGGCCGTTATACAAGTTCACAGCCCGATAAAAGCCATACAAACCAAGGTGCTGTCTGCTTCATGTGGACATTAAAGATCTCATAATACTTTTTATATTGGTCCTTGGCAAACATACTACACACAGAGGCTGCCGGCCGACAGCTGGCGGAGGAGCTCACTGGACCATTAATATTGATTTTCACTAAGGCCATGTCTACACGATGCAGTTTTGTCGACAAGTTACATCGACGATCATCTACCACTGTAATTAAACTGCTTTGGCATGTCCATACAATTCTCCTTGTGGCGGTGGAGCGCATCCACAGTTGGTGCTCTTGCATCGGCAGAGAGCAGTGCGCTGTGGGTAGCTATCCCACTATGAAACTCGCCAGTGTCTGCCACTGGGAGTGCTGGGAAGGGATCGCAGTGCCTCATGAGCCAGGCTCACTGTCCCATGATGCAGTTTTCTCCATCTCATCATTCTATGGGCGTCCAACAACATCTCACGCTGCTTTTCAACAGCCCCCGTAAACGGTGCACCCGCCATCCCTGCCTGAACGCATGGATCCTGCACTGCTCTCCAATTGCTTGATAAGCATTATGAACACAACACGGCTGATCCGACGGTATTTCATGAGCTGCAAATCTGGTAATGAAACTGTGGTGTCCACCCGGCTGTGTGCCATGGAAAGACACAATTGAAGATTGCTGTTTGCATTCAAGGAGCAGCTGCTCGCAATGCACCATTGGTCCTGGGCTCGGGAAACAAGCACTGAGTGGTGGGATCACTTCATGATGCAGGTATGGGATGATGAGCAGTGGCTGCAGCACTTTTGGATGCACAAAGCCACCTTCCTGCAACAGTGTGCAGAGTTCGCCCCAGCCTTGCGGCAAAGGGACACCAAATTGAGAGCTGCCCTCACAGCGGAGGAACAAGGGACGATTGCTCAGTGGAAGCTGTGGCGGGTTCGGTCACAGAGACCCCCTTGGGACTGTCACCTGATGTGCTGAAACTACCTCTGAGCCCGTTTTCTTTGCCAGCTTGGGACTCCAGAACCCTGTCTTGTTGAGCCAGACACGCTAGCCGGCTGCAACCCAGACTCAGGGTCTGACCCACGCCCCCAAAGCTGCAGACTTACCTGAAAACAGCTCAGCAAGTGCTCCTGTCTCCAGCACCCAGACACCCAGCTCCCAATGGGATCCAAACCCCAAATAAATCCATTTTACTCTGTACAAAGCTTATACAGGGTAAACTCATAAATTGTCCGCACTCTATAACACTGATAGAGAGATATGCACAGTTGTTTGCTCCCCCAGGAATTAATCCCTCACCCTGGGTTTATCAATAAACAAACATGATTTTATTTATTTGGTCCTCCAGAAGCTGTATCATCCGCGCCTATCCCTGTATCATCTGCTCCTGGCTATCCAGTCTCAGTCTTTCATTTATAGTCTCTCTACTCGCTTTCAGCTGCATCAGATGAATGCAGCACCTCCCTGAACATGTCTTCCTTACCCCTCCTGGTTCAGCTCCTTATCACTGCGCGCTGCTCAGTCGGTGTGCAGGAGGAAACCCTCAAGGGCACATCTGCAGAAGCTAAAGAAACAATAGACAGAAGCACTCACAGCCTTGATTCATTCAAGTTAGATATACCACTTTCTCTTGGCATGCACACAGCGCATTGAGGGCCCTAGCCAGAGTGAGTTTTGGCCCGGGGAGGGTGGGGGAAGGAGTAAGATGAGACAAAGGTGGGAAGGGGTTTCACAGGAGTATCAATACAAACGCCCAGGGTCACTATTCTGAATACTGGCACCACTTTCCACAGGCAGGGGTGATAGCAGCTGATATCTTGTTCCTGAGGATGCGAGCCTGCAGCTCCCGCATGCATGTGGCTACAGATCAGGTCCTTATGCTGCTCGCCTGTGTGTGCTGCTTTGCAGCCTGCAAATGCAGTTAAATGAAGGGTGCCACAGGGATAGGTTCCTGGCCTACGCTAGTTCATATTATCGTGAATGATCTGGAAGAAAACATTAAATTATCCTCGATAAGATTTGCAGATGACACCAAAAATTGGGGAGTGGTAAAGAATGAAGATAAGTCACTGATTCAGAACATTCGGGCCTGAAATTAAAATTTTCAAAACAAATCAAAAAAGCCACACCACACCCTTTGGCCTGAGAGCAAGTACAGAGCGTTTAATCTCAGACAGAATTTCTTAGGGATGATTTCAAACATCTGAAAATGGGGAGGAAAGGTGCAGGGCAGGGGGGGCTGGGGAAGAACACAAAACTCACCTAAATCATATAAACCAGGGTTTTCTGCTGGTGCTTATTAGACATTAGCTATGCCGAGATTGTTAGAATGTTTCCATCAGAAAAGGCTTGCCTTCCAATTTACCAGCCACCTGGCATTATATATCACGACTGCAGTCATTGCTCGAGTGCTCAGGAATAAGATATGTGACATTTGGAGAGTACACAACACAGCCTATCTGACTGCAGGAAGCTACAGAACTGCTCTGGAAATTTTACAGACATATTGCAGAATCTTAGCTGTCGGAGATGAAGTTCGAGGCAGGAAGCTCCACGCACAGGTGGCCAAATCACAAACAATCACATCACCAACTCCTCCACGCCCATGTTGCTGCTTCATCGTATTCCAGAAACCCAAAGCAAGGGACACGGTTTCAGAATAAACAGAGAAGGTGTTTTATTTAAACAGACAGTTCCTAACAGAGCCCTCCAGGTGAACAGCGGTGAGCACGTCCGGGCACCAACTGCCTTGTCTCACTTCATTTTCACTCACAAAGTGGAGCAGCCACTTGCTCCGACAGCTGCAGTCCGACTGGGTCCAGCAGAGAGGGGTCAGTGCACCAGCTTGGCAGAGACCTGGGGAGCTCAGCAGATGCAGGGCGAGACTGCAACGTTACAAGGTGCCCTGAGGAAGGGGCAGAGCCCAGCTGCCCCAGGAGCCATAGAGGGAACCATTTGCACACCAGGAGTCACAATCGCCCCCCTGCTCCAAGTCAGGGAGGAAGTTACTTCACCTCTTGTGGGAGCAGGTTGCCTGCCCCAATGCAGCTGAGCAGCTTCTGGGGTCAGTGCCTGTGTGCAGCAGAGGTGCCACGGCTTCTCCCTCTCTTCCCCCTCCTCCTCCAGGGGTTCACGGGCAAATAGCCCCATGTCTCCTACCCCCAGCCGACGTCACAACCTGAGCCCTCATGCTCACCCCCATGCTTGAGAGTCTAGCGCGCCGCAGGCACTGGCCACGTGGCACTTCCGTTCCCAGCTCCTGTTCATTGCAGCACAGCAGAGGCACCTTGAGACGACACGTACGGAAAGGCTTTGCACTTCTACCATACGGTAACGACAGCAGAACGTGGTGCGGCCAGGACACCAGGGGGATGGTCGGCCTGCCCCTCAGGGGCACCTCCCAGATCCCCAGCCTCTTCTGGACCAGGACTCCAGGAGCTCCATTGCCCTGCACCACACATGGGACTCGCTGCCCCACCGTCTGCTTCCATCCTCCCTAGCCTGGTCCCTGCCCTTTCCCCCTACCCCACCTCCCTCCCCATCACTCCCTTCTTCCCTCCAATGGGTCTCAGTCTGGTGCACCCTTCTGGCACCTACCTCAGCTGCTCTGGATAGTACCCCAAACCTCCCAGTGCAATGGCTCCAGGAAGCCATGTGCTGAGTCGTACCCACCCCCTCGCTGTTTGGTTAGGTCTTCGCTGCCTGTTTAGCGTGCTGGAAAACCCCAGTGCCCTGAAGCCTTTACCTCAGGGAAAGGTGAAAACTGGCACTTTGCCTCCCCTAGGAATTGGCACCAAGGTAGCCGTCTCCCTGTACAATGCACACCCTTTTGCAAGCTCTTGGGGGCAGGGACCATCTATTCCCGTGCAGCACCCAGCGCAATGAGGCCCTCAAGCTTGCGTGGACCCTTGGGTGCTGCTGTCCTAACGCCCATTTTGATCACGGATATTCCCTTGTACTGAAGCACCTACTTTTGCCATGTTTTCAGATGGCAAACCTCAGCTTTGTCTGTCAATTGCTCTCAGGGCCGGCTCCAGGCACCAGTCAACCAAGCACGTGCTTGAGGCGGCACCTGGTAAGGGGCGGCCAATCTTGGGGTGGCGGGGGGCAGTGCGGCGGGGCACTCAGCGGGGGGGGGGTCCGGCAGCACAGCGCTCGGCGGGGGGTGTTCGGTGGCGCAGCGCTCCGCGGGGAGGGGTTCGGCGGCGCGGCGCTCCAGGGGGCGCTCGGGGATGTTCGGCAGCGCGGTGCTCCGCGCGGGGGGGGTTCAGCAGCGCGGCGCTCGGCGGGGGCTGTTCGGCAGTGCAGCGGGGACTGTTTGGCGGCGCTCCGCGCGGGGGGGTTTAGCAGCGCAGCGCTCGGCGGGGGGGGGTGTTCAGCAGCGCGGCGGGGGCGGGGGGTGTTCGGCGGCGCAGCACTCGGCGAGGCGGGGGGTTCGGCGGCGCAGCACTCGGCGAGGGGGGGTTCGGCAGGGGGGCACTCGGCGGGGGGGGGTGTTACGGCGGGGCGGCGCTTTTTTTTTGCTGCTTGGGGCAGCAAAAAAGTTAGAGCCGGCCCTGGGTGGAGCATAACGCTCGTGACATGATTAGGCAGCTGTATGCGCACAAAGCAGATCTGCATGTTAATTTTTATTAGGAAAAATGTGGCTGGTCCAAGCTGCATTGGTAGTTTGGGGTGGTAGTGCCGTATAGTGCCTTGCGAGAGAACCAGGTAAAATGTCATCCACAGAGCTTTGATCCCCAAGGAATGCCATCCCCAAATGACAGTAGTTTGTTTAGATGGTCCTTCCATTTTTCTTACAGGCCTGGTAGTGCTGTAGCTAACACTGAATCCCAGCAAGGTATTTGAGATCTGGGGAGAAAACTAATGTGCTCTGGTACCCCAAAGGAACCTGCACCACATGCTACATTAAGATTTAAGCGAACGAATCCTGAACATCATGACATTTTCTCCTCTCCCCGCAGGGTTTACAGGCACTAGCAGCCCTGGAGACCATCGTTCAGCCCACTGAATTTACACAACATTTTAAAAGATTTTGGTTTCTTCATTGCCCTGGCTCCTGAAATGTATTAACATGGCCCTAGATGTCCCCAGGATTGCTGCCTGCCACGTCGGTTCCCACTCTCCGAGACGGCATCATCAGTCAGCCCCCCGGAGAACGTCCTGCCTGCTGATAACTATATGTTAGGGCAATGATGAGAGCTGCCAGGAAGAGAGACTGATTCCCCTCCCCCCCCCCTCCAACAGCTGATGCACTCAAACATGCTGCAGCGACTGTCCTTTTCAGCGGCATCATTACTGTTCTCAACATCCTGGAATCGGTTTAGAGGAGTAATCAGCTCCCCTGCATTGGTTCACACAAGTAATGGCTGGTTCATTGGTTTATGGCCCCAGGTGATACTGATGGCAGTAACAAGCAAGGCTTTAGTAGAGAGAATTTCTTCCTTTGGAAGCCTGATAAAACAAAGACGAGGGCTAAATTTGGACGAAGGAAATAATAATCAGTCTAACAGGAAATGAAGGATTTCAGGTAGCACAAAATATACAAGGAGTAACACCCAGGCTGCTCAGTCATCTTTGAGCTCTTAGCTTGTTTGCTGCTTTTCAGACTCCTGTGAACGGGGGCCGTTCGGGATTCTGTTTCTCAAGATACAGGGTCATTGTTTAATTAATCCCCTCGGGTGGGAAGTGTTTGTAAGCCCAGTGCTTATCGAGCACAGGTAATTTGCAGCACACGTAACGTACTGGTTGAGCTCAATACTACTCCAGGGCTGATGCCCGCTGGCTCCAATGAGGCTGGGGGACACAAACATGCTCATCTCATAAGTGCTAAAGTATCATGAGTTTGCACTGGAGCAGCAGCGTGTCTACAGTGACTGGCCACCCTGGGTTCGATTACAGGGTCTGCATCCAGGGTGCATTGTATTTAGAGAAAGGCCTGGATCCTAGCTTGCTCTTTGGAAGAGTTGCCCCTTCCCCCGGCATCTTGATAAGATGCATGTGTGTATTGTCACACTGCTTTGTCTCAGAGAGGACTGTACAGTTTCCTAGGGACACTGCTGTATGACAGAGCATGGACTTCTTATGCCTCCCAGCAGACATAACAAGGATGTTCTCTCCCCCCTCCCGTTGTCCCAGATATGGTCGAAGAAGCATGGTTGAAAACCTGGCTCCATTGAAGCCAATGGTAAAGCTCCCCTTGACTTCCCTGCGGCCAAGATTTCACCCCATTTCACCCCTTTTTCAAATGTCTTTCCAGAGTTAGGGCTGCCCTTTCACATGCTGGACTTTCAAGAGCAAATTAAATCACATCTATGTTTGGACAGCTATGTGGTGTTGCTAATGCTAGAACAAGCATACCTTCCCCCTTTGGAAATGACAGTATTTATCTATAGCTTTGTGAACACGAAGGATGAAGCTAAAACGAAAAAATTTTGGTGTAGAAAAGGGGCTTTCTATTTTGATAGTGTGTCATCCATTGGAATCAGCTGGGGCTGCGGAGGTGGTGTTTAGGGATGGATTAGGTTTAGACTAGGGATTTAGTTTGTGGTGAAACTGCAGCAAGGGTTCGGGTCTGGGATT
This sequence comes from Emys orbicularis, assembly GCF_028017835.1. Taxonomy (NCBI): domain Eukaryota; kingdom Metazoa; phylum Chordata; order Testudines; family Emydidae; genus Emys; species Emys orbicularis. The sequence continues at coordinate 4,206,734 of NC_088686.1, read as the reverse complement.
TGATTTAATGGTGCCAAGGATATCCATGAACTCGTCTCACAAGATTTATACCTAGAACGGAGGAAATCTCACATGGTCAGATTTTTCTCATGAGTTTCCACTCTCTTGGGCCTTCCCTGACCAGGTTGCAGTTGAGTCATGCTCTTAAAAATCTCCAGTGATGGAGATTCCACAATCTCCCTAGGCAATTTATTCCAGGGCTTAACCATCCTGACAGTTAGGAAGTTTTTCCTAATGTCCAACCTAAACCTCCCTTGCTGCAATTTAAGCCCATTGCTTCTTGTCCTATTCTCAGAGGTTAATAAGAACAATTTTTCTCCCTCCTCCTTGTAACCGCCTTTTATGTACTTGAAAAGTGTTATGTCCCTCCTTAGTCTTCTCTTCTCCAGACTAAACAAGCCCAATTTTTTCAATCTTCCTTCATTGAAAGTCTAGAAAAAAAAATGTCCTATCATGTTTTGTTGCTCTTCTTTGGACTTTCTACACATCTTTCCTGAAATGTGACGCCCAGAACTGGACACAATACTCCAGTTGAGGCCTAATCAGCGTGAAGTAGAGTGGAATAATTACTTCTTGTGTCTTGCTTACAACACTCCTGCTATCTATCCCAGGATGATGTTTGCCTTTTTTTGCAACAATGTCACACTGTTGCCTCATATTTAGCTTGTGATCAACTATGACCCCCAGATCCCTTCCTAGGCAGTTATTTTCCATTTTGTATGTGTGCAAAACTGATTGTTCCTGCCTAAGTGAAGTACTTTGCATTTGTCCTCATTGAATTTCCTCATATTTACTTCAGACCATTGCTCCAGTTTGTCCAGACCATTTTGAATTTTAATCCTATCCTCCAAAGCACTTGCAACACCCTCCCAACTTGGTATGGTCTGCAAACTTTAGAAGTATGCTCTCTATACCATTATCTAAATCATATGGACCCACTTCAGCAAAGCTGTTAAGCACATGCTTAAGTGCTTTGCTGAATCAGGGCCTGTATCCATAATAAGAGCAGTATAAATATATTTACTTGAGATTTCCAATAACAAGACTCAGATCTCCCTTTCCTGCCCTGCTCCCCTGTGCTGAGTACATCTGCTACTTCAGTAGCTAGCCATTCCCCAGCAGCAGACTGAATCCAACAAAGGATCACTTGAGCTCTCATACTCCTTCTGGCATGTCCTGTGCACGCACGCTAACACACTGGACTGAAGAAGGATGAGAGCTGAATGCACACTGGTCATGTGTCACACCTGACCATAACTATGCAGAGCCTTCAAAGGGAAGAAATAAATAGAAAAACAATGCGATCTGCCCCAGGCCTCCCAAGACTGGACGCTCCTTCACAAGAGAGGAAAGAGACTGAAATGAGGGAATAGAGCAGGGGTCAGCAACGTTTGGCACGCGGCTCGCCAGGGTAAGCACCCTAGCAGGTCGGGCCAGTTTATTTACCTGCTGACGCGGCAGGTTCGGCCGATCGCGGCCCCCACTTGCCGCGGTTCGCCGTCCCGGGCCAATGGGGGCGGCGGGAAGCGGCGCGGGCGAGGGATGTGCTGGCCGTGGCTTCCCGCCGCCCCCATTGGCCCGGGACAGCGAACCGCGGCCAGTGGGGGCTGCGATCAGCCGAACCTGCCGCGTCAGCAGGTAAATAAACTGGCCCGGCCCGCTAGGGTGCTTACCCTGGCAAGCCGCGTGCCAAACGTTGCCGACCCCTGGGATAGAGCCATAGAAAGCAGAGAGGGAGGACCACAGGAGGGGGAAAGTAGGTACTAAGGGTAAAGGAGTCTATGTTTGTCTGGGCATAAGGAGAACCCCTGTAGTTTCGAGTCTGGCTTATTTCAGAATATGAAAACCAGCAAAACAAAAGGCAAAGCAAAAGCCACGTTGTGTCTCCTCTAAACATGGGGGGGGAGGGATAGCTCAGTGGTTTGAGCATTGGCCTGCTAAACCCAGGGTTGTGAGTTCAATCGTTGAGGGGGCCATTTGGGGATTTAGTTGAGGATTGGTCCTGCTTTGAGCAGGGGGTTGGACTGCGGCAGCGCTTTAACGTGGGTTGGGTACGGGCCGGTGTGGGTTCTTACCAGTACGGAGTACCGACCTGTACCGGCTCACTTTCACCCTGACTACAGGGAGGTGCGGGGAAGAAAGAGCCTGCAAGCTGAAGCAAATTGCTTAGTTTAAAGGAGATGGGTTGTTGGGGCAGCCACCAGTCTACGCAGGGGTGATCGGTAACCAGATCTGTAACTCTAAGAAACTCAGAAGTAAAATCTTCCCCCTGAAACCTTCATTTGTCCATTCAAACGCCTAAGCAGGAGAGGTCATTCTCCCTTTCCCAGCCTCAAAAAGTACAAACGTTACAATCCGAGCCTGGGTTTGTTTTGCTGAATGAGGGAGACTTTGAATTAGAGGAAAAGCAACTTAGATTATCAGCTCTTTGGGGCGGGCACCCTTTTTGTTCTGGGTTTGTACAGCACCTAGCACACTAGAGACCTTGTCCATGGCTGCCGCTCCTAAGTGCTAAGGCAATACAAACAAACAAACTCTAGAATCCCTTATCAAACGAGGGGGACAAGACAGTGTATGTTCCAGGGTATCCAGCAGCAGCCAGGCTAAACTCAGACAGGGACGATTTTGTCATTGGAGGCCTCCTAGCAGTTTCTGAGTCAATCTTCCCCCTGCCCAGCGGGTGCCCTCCCAAAATGTGTCCATGCCCCAGCACTCCACACTACTGAGGAGTAGTCCTTGCAGCCCACAGGACGTTAAATACTCCCTTTCTACAACAATGCCCCCCCAGCTGTCGCATCAAACAGTTCAAGAGAAAAAGCATTTCCCAATCAACCCCCAGGCACATGCATACACAGGCCCAAACCCTCTGCCAAACTCCATAATGCAGCAACTCTGGCTTCTGTCACTCAAAAGACTTCCTGGAGAACTGGATTTTGGAAGGTTTCCCCTCCTAAGGAAAAATCATTCTCCAGGGGCTTTTATGAAGGTGTGAATTCACGAATTGAAAATCATGGCCTGCAAATAGGTGTTTAAGCCACTCCGGAGTGCACTCATGCATGGACAAGTGGTTACTCAATCCCGAAAACCAAACTTAGTTGCCAGCACACATGAAGCACTCCAGCTTGCACCAAAGCTTTGGTGACCACACGGACGGAGCGTTAGCCAAGTAACGAGAGTGCCCCCTGCAGCACAATGGCAAGCAGTTGCTTTGTCTGACTCTCCTCTGCTATAGCTTGGGCAGCAGCTGGGGCTGTTCTGCTCCGAGCGACAGCAGACAGGGCCTGATTTTCAAACGTTCAGCACCCAGCAGCCCTCATTGCATGAGCAGTGGGGACCCAACTGTTCCAGGTGAGCACCCACTGTGCTCTTAAACCTCTGGCCCCTGGCCACAGGGAGCGAGCCCTTCGGAACGTCTGGCTCACGGTGTACATAGGGATTGCCGGACTGGATCAGACCTGAGCTCCATCCAGCCCAGTGTCCCGTCTCCAACAGTCGCCAGCAGACGGTTCAAAGGAAGGTGAAAGAATCCCACCGTAGGTAGATGAGGGATACGCTGCCCCCAGGAACGTACCCCCGTAATCCTTACTAGATTCGGGATTGAATCCAATCTCATGACGCTCAGTCTACCTCCCAACACTCTGTTACTAACTCTAACAACTCCGGCTGATGTTCTCATCTCTCTAGACAGCCTGACCCTCTTTGAACCTTGCTAACTTTTTGGCCTCACTGACTGCACTCCCTTACTTGATTTCTATTTTGTTAGACAGAAATATCAGTGTCCTCTCCTCCCAGATACTGCAGACAGATTTCCTGCTTTTCTTCCGTTTTATTTTGTTCTCGTTACTGGAAAGCTCTAAACTGCTATTTTATTTTCTTCTTAAAAATCTTCATGGCAGCATAGAATGGCAAGACCTGCTCTGGAATTAGAACAGATCCAGAGCGTTTGCTTCCCAGTGTAGGAAGGGGTTGATTTTTCCTGTTCCATTTTGGGTCTTAGTTCAACCCAAAATGAAACATTTTGTATTGATTCCACCCATTTTTTAAAATAAAATGAAAGGAAACTTCCAAACAAGATCATTTTAAATTGTAAAAAATATCCAAGTGTTTTGTTTCAAAGACACTTCAATGTTTTCAGATTTTTGTTGTTTTGTTTTTCATTTTTATTTTTTTCCAGCTGAAACAAATTTGCTGAAATTCAACGACATGAATTTGTGAAAACTTTCGGTGTTGCCACTTTTCTCCACAAACAGTTTTGGTCCGAAGATTTTGCCCAGTTCCAGTACTAACCTCACAGAAACCACCCAGGCTTACGCTGTGGTGGGAGCTGGAGGATTTCTCAGCTCTTTCCTCCTGTCCTTGCCTAATCTGGAGAGATCGTCTCACCGCTGTCCCCCATCCCACAGCTCTTCTGGGGTGGGACACGCCCCGGCCACGTGGATGTCTAGTCAGGGGGAGAAGCTGGATTTCTACTGCCTGCCAATCAGCCAGAGCCAGGTAGGGACCTGCACCTCCACAGATCCTGTGAGCTCCCACCTTTCAGGGTGGCATGGCCCCAGACTGCGCTGGTGGTCCGGGTCCGTTCCAGGTAAGCGGTCACGTGTAGCGACCCGTGCCACACATCTCCGTCTGGGATGGGTCTGTCATTGCCCAGGCAGGCACTAGCCCACTCAGACAGCGGCCCTGTCACACTCAGAGTGCAAATCCCTACCTTCCTGCTCTCTCCCGGATGAGACGTTCCACCCTGCCCCCAAGGGAGGGATAGTAAAAGCTGCATGTAGACAGCTGTCCCCAGGAAGCCACTTCCAGCCCATGACAACTTTTACTGGGCCTACAAAACCCCCCAAACAATGCTGCATCCTCTTGAAGTCCCCCTAGCAGCTCACAGCCCTATTACATATACAGGCGCCCCCCAACTTACGCAATCGTTCCGTTCTGGAAAGCCTCATGTAACTCAAATTTTGCATAAGTCGGAAACTTATACCCGTACGTTACGCAAAAATTTCCGCAACTCGAAAATCCTATTTCTGGCTTATGGAACTTTTTCCGTAAGTGCGAATTTGCATAAGTTGGGTCTTATGTAACCCGGGGAGCGTCTGTACATGGGTCTCTTCCACAGAGCACGCCTGCCGCTTCTCTCCTGCCCTCGGGGAAAGTCAGTACTTCCCATTGGCGAGGCCTCGGCAACTTCATTGCTCTCTCCCTGCCCATGGTTTGATTTCGAGTCTCTTCCTTCCCCTGCCTGTTGCCCTCACAGGAGGCTTCTGTGTTGTTAGAGCGGCTGGCGTAGCCGGTGAACTCCTTTGGCAGCCAGTGCCAGTTTCCCAAGCCTCTGAAGCCAGTGACCTCCTGGGGTCCTCTCTTACTGGGGAGGGAAGAGCTAATGCTTCAATCTCTTGTCCCTTGGGAGGGGGCAGTAATGTCCCTCAGCCTCACGAAGGGGCCCAGCCCCATGTTGTGCTCCCCGCTCCAGGGGGGAGGGCCTGGTAAGGCCACCTGTGCCTGGCCATGCCTGCGCTCTGGGGATGAAGGCAGTGCCATCCAGCTCCCCCCGCTGTTCCCCTACAGTCAGTATCGACCGGCTGCATATTCAGGCCCAGTACAAGATGGCTAACACAGCCTCAAGCCACATCCACGCCACTGCCTGTCGCACTCACGGCCCAGCCTGCTAGGCCTTCCCTGCTCCCCACTTAACCTGGTGGTCATCTCAACAGCAATGAACCCCTCACCCCGTAAACCTCCCTCTACCCCCAGCCCTCCTCTCCCACCCTTGCCTATTACCATTAGTTCATTTCTTCTCTTCCTCTTGGGCAGTAATGAGCCGAGGACACGCTTGAGAGCTGCAGCAGAGTATGCCCTACAGAATACAGTAATTAGGAACTGAATTAGGAGCAGCATACAGCCCAGCACGTCTGTCAGAGCCGCCTAACAGAGGCATGGGCCTCATCTGACCAATCTAGGAACCGGGCAGACTGCTAACCCTGTTTGACCTGGGTGAGCCTGTTTATTTCTCAGCACGCCGAGCGTGGAGCGCCTTGTATTGCTCCAGCTGAGTCGCCTGCTAGTTGGCAGTAAATTATCAGAGCGCCACGAAAAGTGAAACTCCATTAACTTGCCAATGTAGAATTAGGAAAGGGTCACAGGAGAGAGACTGAACAGTCTGGTCAGTTCTACCATGTCCCTTTCCTCTGCTGTCTCTTAATGAGGGACTTTCATATCACAGGCCAAAGGGAGAAGAGGAGTGTGCCAAAGAAATCTCCCTTCCCCGCTATTTGCTGAGTTCTCTTCTCTTTCACGAGGTTTGTGGTGTCTAATTGCCAAATATATATATACACATTTCTTCAGCAAAATCAGAGATTCCTAACACTGCCTCTGTGCCATTACCGCGCATTAGTGGGGGGAAGGCTTGAAAGATCAGAAATTCAGCATCACATTTCCACTGCAGGGAGAGAGGACAGGGGGTGGGGAGATCATGAAGCCACATGCCTGAGGCGTTCTCACCTGCCCCTCTGCTCTCATTTCTCCAAGTGACTGCACTGCCTAGGCAGCACAACGCTCCCACACGCCTCGCCGAATGACACAGCACCCAGTTCCAAGTCCAGAGGAGAGGTGCCTGCTCCTTGCACAGCGAACCACCATTGCCCACAAGTGTACAGCTCCCATTGACGCAAGGGCAAAACTATTCCAGGCTCAGGGGCTCAGTTCCAAGTGCCACAATCCCGCCCGTTGGAGCCTGCAGCATAGGCAGCGCCAGCGGTCAGTCTGACGGCATTGCTCAGGCTAGGACGAAGAGCCACCACAGTGGGGGGCGCTAGGGAGCACACACTGCATTTAGCCCCTCAGAGTCAGAACTACAGGACCCTGCGTGCGCGCCCAGAGCACCCAGCTCCTCACAGCACCGCACTCAGCACCTGGCTGGTTCGGAGCCTGGGCCCCCGCTGGCTCTACTGTAGTCACTGGGAATTTGGCCCTTCATTTCAGACACTTACCCCAGACCCGCTCTTTTGCCACGTTATTGTGTTTGAACCACAGTATCCCGCAGAAGCCCCGAGCAAGAAGCAGGGCCCTGTTGTGCTAGGCGGTGTGCAGACGGGTACTGAAAGCACACCTTGTCCCAAGCAAGTTACAGTCCTGGCTCATGACACAAATAAGTAGGTGGGGCAGGACCAGCAGGGCGAGGTACCAGGACATTCCCACCTAGAACAGCTGTGCATGGAGTGTAGCTTGTTCCCGTCAGCCTCTTTCCCTATGGCTGGGATCCAGAGGCAGCACGGCCCAGGAGTGCCAACGAGGGAGTTGACGGCTCTCATTTCTGTAACGAAAAGTTACGCATCTTGTCCGTGGGGTTGCGGCGATCTCATTCCACACCAGAGCCAGTGCTGTGCCAGGTCTGCTCCCACCGACACACACAAGCTTGTTCCAGTTGCGTTCCTGAGACATCCCATTCTGTCCACCGCGTCTGAGCCTTGCTGCTCTCCCTGCGGACACGTCTCTCCTAATTCCCATCGCCTTGCATTAACTGCAGTAAGTTGCCAAGCGTCTGTGCAGCAGGCTTCTCTTTTGTGACAGCCTCTCCCAAGCACAGGGGATGGGAGAATGCAGACAGTCCATGCAATGTGCAGCTGGTTCTTTGCAGGACAATGATTATGTACATGGGCAGGGCTGCAGCTGCTGCTTTAAGACCTTGGATGTACATTTTTCTCAGTCGAAGTGAATTTCATGCCGTGACGCTTTTCCATCAAGCTATGCAATCTCATGCTGAATACCATCGCACCAGGCACACAGAATCCTTTAGGAAATTGTCTTCCGAAATTAATGTCCCTCAAAGCCCATCGCAATCATGCTGTCTCCGAGTTAAGCGTAGGGCTCGTTTCAGTTTCCTATACAATAGGAGGTATTAGACTCAATTCCAGCCCCATAATTCAGGAAAGATTGCCAAGGGCCCCAGACACACAAGGGCCCAGGAGCGAATAGGAATAAGGTCATGACATTTATATTGTCTGGTTGTATCTTTGTTCACATCCGGGCGGGTTTCAGCACATTCTGGGTCTATGTAAATTAAGACTCAGTGGTTCTCGCGCTGCTGTGTGTATCAGTGTCCTGCTGAGCCTGTTTTCTCCAAAGGAGGGATGTAGTTGTTGGTGTAGTGCAGGAAATCACACAGTTGCATTTTTCAATGTACAGCTGCAGGCCAGCTTGTTCAGTACAGCTTTGGATAAAGACAAAGCTAACTCTCACTCATGGGCTGCTCTCTACTAGTCCAGAATGAATGCAATGAACCGGCTGGTGTGCACTGCTGTCCTCTGCTGGACAGAGCCCTAGCACTGCTCAATTGTGCACAGTTAGCAAGATTCCCCTTCAGTTCCGGTGTCAAGTGCCTGTGGCTTTTGGCATGGTGGGATTGGAGTTCTAGCCTCACCGCCACAGTCAACTTACAAGTGTCACAGCAGCAAGTGCTAGGCGACTGGACGTGTTACAACACAATATGCTGCACTGAGGGGCGGGGGCTCAGCAGTAACTCCCACCCCGGTGTGTGGATAGCACTGCACAGCCGGCATGAGGATGCCAGCATTCATTCATTAGAAAGGCATTCATTAGCACTAACAAACAGACAGGGGGATCCAAAAGCGCTGGAGGTTTTAAACGTCAATACATCGGACAGACCGCCTCATTTGGGATGGTTTCTCTAATGCCCACTGGATGAGATTGAGGTGTAAGACACGGAATTCATGGGGTTGTGCCAGAAAGGGTTACTGGCGGGCGTTTAGCATGGCTGAATCACGGGCAAGTGTCAAAGCCCTGCGTGTATGGTGCAAGATATCCAAACCAAGTAAACCTGTTCTATCGTATCACTCCTCTGGGCACCCGGCCTGGGGGAGGAAGGTAGCTGCTTGGTAAGTCAGTAGGGAAAGAGCGTTACACGAGCAAGGGAAAAGGCTGCAGTAGGAGAGAAATGGGACATCAGACTTGGCATCACTGATGGAGAGAGGAAGGAGGCAAAGTGACGACAGATGAGATCAAAGGTCCGGGGGCCACAGAAAGGAGCCGTGTGGGCCCTTAAAAGCGAAGAGCAGAAGTTTAAACTTGAAGCTTTGGGCAATGGGATGCCAACAGAGGGCTGCAAAGATCAGGGAGTGATGTATTCTCATTGACGGCTGAGGAAGATCATGTTAGGAGTTGTATTTTGAGTAGAGTGGAGGAGACAATGTCTGTATCCAGGATGGTAAGTGACAAATGTAACTGAAATCAGAAGGCTGCAGTTTGTCCCATTGCTGTCACCTTGTGTGTCACGGTATCGGGTTTCTAAATTTGCGAGAGAGAAAGATGCACAGGGAGCAAAGCAAGCAGCCTCTTACTTCACAGAGACCCTAAGCAGCATAGAAGTAAATCCTACTATTGCCAGAGCTAAAGAACCCCAAAGCTGAAAATGGCATTGCAATCTCATTGGCCAGGGCTGGGCAGGGTAAACATGCACAAGAGGAGAGAAGAGAGTTCGGAAATGGGGATCAGAGGTTCACAGCTGCTCCTCAAAACCCAGGAGCAGTCATTCTAAAACCGATGTTACTCTGTTCAGCAGGATTTCTAAGTCCCAGGTGCTTATTTTAATAAGCAGACTTTCAATGGTCTATTTTAAGATGTAGATCGTGTCAATATTCGCAGAATGGCTGTTTACAATGCCACATAGCTGATCCATCCGGTGCCAGAGGAAGGGACCTTATGGAAACATGGGAGTTCCCAGATGTATAATCAGGCCAGCTGCGCTTATTAGCATTTATCAAATTCACTTAGGAAGTGTAATGAAGAAGCATGTGTTACTATATTATATATACAATCACACACACACACACACACACACACACACACACACTTTCTCTCTTCCCCCCAACCTTAATCTCCTGCTCACTTTTTATCCTTCTCCTACACCTAGTCTTTCGCCTGCTGTTGCCGTGGTTGACAGAACACTGGAGCTCCGCGAATGACTACCCCTGTTCTAACACCATGTGCTGCTGGAACTCTGTGTCCATGGTCCCTTCCTCCTGCTCTGCCTGTACCAGAGAGGGGAAGTCAGCCAAGATGCACCTGTCCTGTTTCAGATGGGAGAGTCTGGTGGTGGTAAATGGTTTGCTCCTCTGCTTTTCAAATGGCAAAACCTACTTTTCTGGGCCAGGTCCTAGTGAGGTCAGACTGGAGGGGGTATCAGACAACGTGCAAATAGCTTTACTGCGTGGTGTTATGAGCAACAGAAGCTTGCCTTAGCTCAGAGAGCATTCTGGGACAGATGTGAAGTAAGAAGCTTGCCTAATACACACCCTCCAAAAAAGAATAAACTAAAAATCAATTTAAAGAACATCCTAGATCAACTGTAATCGTGCTACACAAAGGGTAAGTGTGTCCATTGCACATGTTCCTACAAGTCATTTATTTTTCCCAGATTTTGAAAACTTCTGATCAAAAACATTGACATTTGTAACCTAGGAAGACCATAGATTGTGCGCGATTATGATGGCTCGGTGTTACTGCCCTCATATGGGGTGAAGCATCCCTTGAAGTCACTGGGAGTTCTGAATGCTGAAGGATTATGGGAATATTTCAATAAGAACAACTGTGTAGTTCTAACAGGCACGTGTGAGAATAGAGGTTTTCCGAACACTTTTCAGCTGCCCTGTGGAGTACGGAAATGTTATCCTCAGTTTATAGATGGGGGAAACTCAAGCTGGGAGAGGGAAGTGGCTTGACACAGGAAGCCTTCTGCAACGCTCAGAAGAGAACGCTCAGTGGGTAGCATCAGTGGGTAGCATACAGGGTGGTATTCTATGCCTAGATATTGGCATAGAAAGTACGCTTATTAAGTTTGCGGATGATACCAAACTGGGATGGATTGCAACTGCTTTGGAGGATAGGGTCAAAATTCAAAATGATCTGGACAAATTGGAGAAATGGTCTGAGGTAAACAGGATGAAGTTTAATAAAGACAAATGCAAAGTGTCCACTTAGGAAGGAACAATCAGTTTCACACATACAGAATGGGAAGAGACTGTCTAGGAAGGAGTACGGCAGAAAGGGATCTAGGGGTTATAGTGGACCACAAGCTAAATATGAGTCAACAGTGTGATGCTGTTGCAAAAAAAGCAAACGTGATTCTGGGATGCATTAACAGGTGTGTTGTGAGCAAGACACGAGAAGTCATTCTTCCGCTCTACTCTGCTCTGGTTAGGCCTCAGCTGGAGTATTGTGTCCAGTTCCGGGCACCGCATTTCAAGAAAGATGTGGAGAAATTGGAGAGGGTCCAGAGAAGAGCAACAAGAATGACTAAAGGTCTAGAGAACATAACCTATGAAGGAAGGCTGAAAGATTTGGGTTTGTTTAGTTTGGAAAAGAGAAGACTGAGAGGGGACATGATAGCAGTTTTCAGGTATCTAAAAGGGTGTCATAAGGAGGTGGGAGAAAACTTGTTCATCTTAGCCTCTAAGGATAGAACAAGAAGCAATGGGCTTAAACTGCAGCAAGGGAGGTTTAGGTTGGACATTAGGAAAAAGTTCCTAACTGTCAGGATGGTTAAACACTGGAATAGACTGCATAGGGAGGTTGTGGAATCTCCATCTCTGGAGATATTTAAGAGTAGGTTAGATAAATGTCTATCAGGGATGGTCTAGACAGTATTTGGTCCTGCCATGAGGGCAGGGGACTGGACTCGATGACCTCTCGAGGTCCCTTCCAGTCCTAGAGTCTATGAATCTATGAATAAAACTGCTAGGAAGCAGTGCCCTTAAAGATGTACCATTAAGGACATTTGTAATGCATGGGCGGCGGATATCAAAGGCCAGGGCAGGCCAAGCCTTCCCTAACCCTGGCCCCGCCCATATTCCACCCTGAAGCCCCGCCTCCCTCCCCTCTCCCCTGAAGCCAGCGGGGACTCAGCTCCAGCTGGCAGCCTGGACCTCGGGCCTGTCAGCAGCCAGGGACTGGGACGGGCCAACTGGCAGCTTGGGGCAGCTGGGGTGGGCTGGCCAGGGCTCCTCCGGTGCAGGGGTCCTTGGGGCTCCTCTGGTCGCGGGGGAGACCCGCAGGCAGAAGGGGGGGAAGGCAAGCAGCCTAGCCTCCCCAAAGGGGGGTTTACTCGCTGCCGTTCTGCCAGCTGTTAGCAGCAAAAGGGGCCAGGTTCAAATACATTGGGGTTCCTCTTACAACTAAACACACACGATTGACTCAAGTCCCCACCTGAAACTTGGGAAAATTAATCACTCTTGGACACCATTAAGAGGCAACATTTCCCCTCTCGCAAGCAGGGAGCATGTGCTCAAAACAAGGAAAACGTGAGAAAAGAAAACACAGCAACAATAAATCAAACTGATATTCATACCAATAATACAGCATCCAACCCCACAGTATCTTTGGCAGCGCCCTTTACTCAGTTCCCCACTGGCATGAACCCTCAATGAACAAATGTCCCTTTAACAAATCATTTCTCCCCTCCCTCTCCGCTAAACCCCGCTTGTGGCTTGCTATCAGTGGGTAGCATAGCCCAGGAGTGCCCTTGGAAAGGGTCATCTCCAGTCCCTAGGGGAAGCACTGCCTGGCCTGCTCCTGAGACTTCACCAACTAAGCTATAGGAATGTCAGTTTTGTTGGTGCTGGGTAAATAAAGCCCTCATTTGCGGATCCCTTGAGCAAGATCCCTTGAGCAAAGTCCCTGCCACCAAGACCGTATGCCTTGTCATAAAATTAAAAAATCCTCTGCCAGGCTGGTGTCCAAGCTCCACTACCCAGTAGTGGAAGACTGAGGCTTTGGTTATGGTGCCTTGTCACTCAGGGCTGTTCAATACAGTTCTCTTACCCTATTGTCATACAACAAGGATAAAAACATTTCATTACCCAGACACCCGAAACTTACATGTAACCAAAATGACCAACGCGTTGACACTGATGTGGGGGGTAACAAACATGCAAGTGAGGCCTGGCTCATTCTGTCTCTTCCTCCAACTCACCGATAGATGGTGGAAGAGTTCATTCCCTTTACAGCTTGAGCATATCACAACATTTAGCAAAACATTTTCAGTAGAACTGTAGGTAAAGCATGTGTGTTGGAATTTTGTTTAATTGCCGTTGGAAGTTTATATCCAACCCTGTCTAAGAGAGAGTCCATTGCTGAAGGATAATTTTTTAGAACTAGGAACTTGACTTGCATCTGAAGAAGTGAGGTTTTTACCCACGAAAGCTTATGCCCAAATACATCTGTTAGTCTTTAAGGTGCCACCAGACTCCTTGTTGTTTTTGTAGATACAGACTAACACGACTACCCCCTGATACTTGACTTTAATGATTTATTCCTCCCCTTTCATTCTGAAAATATGGTTGTTTAACAGATCTCCCTCCCTCTTTAGCTTAAGCTTTTTTCCGAATGCATTTAACACTGCAGAAATGTACTATTTCAATACCAGTGCCCCCTTCTTATACTTCCTGAATTATTCAAGGACAACAAAACAGTTAACTCTTAGTACAGAAGGGGTAACATCTCTTACTCCTTATTCAGACTGCACATTTAGATATCTTGCACAAAGCAGTATCTTAGATGTCTGTATACTAATGCAAGAAGTATGGGGAATAAGTAGGAAGAACTAGAAATGCTAGTTATAAACACAATTATGACATTGTTGGCATCACAGAGACTTGGTGAGATAATACGCATGACTGGAATATTTGTATAGAAGGGTACAGCTTGCTCAGGAAGGACAGGCAGGAGAAAAAGGTAGGTGATGTTGCCTTATATATCAAAAATGTATACACTTGGGCTGAGGTTGAGATGGAAATAGGAGATAGACTTATTGAAAGTCTCTTGGTAAGGATAAAGGGGGTAAAAAATGAATGGTAGTCATGATAAGTGTGATATCATGCTACTACAGACCACCTGACCAGGAAGACGGAGTGGATGAGGCTTTTTTTAAACAACTAACACAATCATCCAAAGCACAGGACTTGGTGGTGATGGGGGACTTCAAATACCCAGACATCTGTTGGGAAAATAACACAGCATGGCACAGATTATCCAACAAGTTCTTAGAATATATTGGAGACAATACATAGGGGAGAGGCTGTTCTAGATTTGATTTTGACAAATGAAGAAGTGGTTGAGAATTTGAAAGTGGAAGGCAGCTTAAGTGAAAGTGATCATGAAATGATGAGTTCATGATTCTAAGGAATGGTAGGAAAGAAAACAGCACAATGGATAAATGGATTTCAAGAAGGCAGACTTCAGCAAACTCAGGGAGTTGGTAGGTAAGATCCCATGGGAAGCAAGTCTAAGGGGAAAAACAATTGAAGACAGTTGGCAGTTTTTCAAAGAGACATTATTAAGGGCACAAGAGCAAACTATCCCACTGCATAGGAAAGACATCACCTGGCTTAACCATGAGATCGTCAATGATCTGAAACTCAAAAAAAGAATCCTACAGAAAGTGGATACTAGGTCAAATTACAAAGGATGAATATAAACAAACACAAGCATGTAGGGTCAAAAGTAGAAAAGGTAAGGCACAAAATGAAATTAAACTAGCTAGAGACAAAGGGTAACATGAAAACAAATAAATTAGAAGCAAGAGGAAGACCAAGAACAGAGTAGGCCTATTACTTAATGAGAGTGGAAAACAATAACCAAAAACATAGAAATGGCAGAAGTGCTAAATGACTTTTTTGTTTCAGTTTTCACCGAAAAGGTTAGTAGCAATTAGACATCTAACTTAATGAATGCCAGTAAACATAAGGTAGAATCAGAGGCTAAAATAGGGAAAAACAAGTTAAAAATTACTTAGACGAGTTAGATGTTTTCAAGTCACTGGGGCCTAATGAAATACATCCTAGAATACTCGAGGAACTGACTGAGGAGATATCTGAGCCATTAGTGATTATCTTCAAAAATCAATGGAAGATGGGTGGGATTCCAGAGGACTGAAAAGGGCAAATCTAGTGCCCATCTATAAAAAGGGAAATAAGGACAACCTGGGGAATTACAGACCAGTCAGCTTAACTTCAGTACCCAGAAAGATAATGGAGCAAATAAGCAATCAATTTGCAAACGCTTACTAGGTAATAAGGTGATAAGTAACATTCAGCATGGATTTGTCAAGAACAAATCATGTCAAACCAACCTAATAGCTTTCTTTGACAATAACAAGTCTTGTGAATAGGGAGGAAGCAGTAGATGTGGTATATCTTGACTTTAGTAAAGCTTTTGACACTGTCTCACATGACCGCCTCATAAACAAACTCGGGAAATACAACCTAGATGGAGCTACTATAAAGTGGGTGCATAACAGGTTGGCAAGCCGTTCTCAGAGTAGTTATCAGTGGTTCACAGTCAGGCTGAAAAGGCATATAGAGTGGAGTCCCGCAGGGATTGGTTCTGGGTCTGGTTCTGTTCAATATCTTCATCAATTATTTAGATAATTTGCAGATGATACCAAGTTGGGAGGGATTGCAAGTGCTTTGGGGATAGGATAAAAATTCAGAATGGTCTGGACAAACTGGAGAAATGGGCTGAAGTAAATACTAGGAAATTCAATGAGGACAAATGCAAAGTACTCCACTTAGGAAGGAACAATCAGTTGCACACATACAAAATGGTAAATGACTGCCTAGGAAGGGATCTGGGGGTCATAGTGGATCACAAGCTAAGTATGAGGCAACAGTGTGACATTGTTGCAAAAAAAGGCGAACATCATCCTGGGATAGATAGTAGGAATGTTGTAAGCAAGACATGAGAATTAATTCTTCCGCTCTACTCCACGCTGATTCAGCCTTAACTGGAGTAGTGAGTCGAGTGCTGGGTGCCACATTTCAGGAAAGATGTGGAAAAATTGGGGAAAGTCCATAGAAGAGCATGATTAAAGGTCTAGAAAACATGACCTATGAGGGAAGATTGAAAAAATTGGGTTTGTTTAGTCTGGAAAAGAGAAGACTGAGAGGGGGCATAACAGTTTTCAAGTACATAAAAGGTTGTTACAAGGAGGAGGGAGAAAAATTGTTCTCATTTACCTCTGAGGATAAGACAAGAAGCAATGGGCTTAAAATGCAGCCAGGGCAGGGGAAAAGTTCCTAACTGTCAGGGTGGTTAAGCACTGGAATAAATTGCCTAGGGAGGTTGTGAAATCTGCATCATTGGAGATTTTTAAGAGCAGGTTAGATGAACACCTGTTAGGAATGGTCTAGATAAATACTTATTCCAGTGCAGAGGATTGTACTAGAGAGACCTCTTGAGGTTCCTTGCAGTCTTACGATTCTATGATATTAAGCTGGAGAGCTCTTTAGCATCTCAAGCGCTCTGAAGTAATGTCTGAAATTCAGCATGTGTTACATTTTGGAGCTGCATGATGACCCATTAGACTTCCCTTAACCAATATTCAACTAATAGGCCTAGATAGCTCCCCATAGGAGCGAGATATAGTGGAGTCCCCAATTACCCATCACAGGCCTATCTCCAAGCCCAGAAGTAGTCCAAGATGCCCTTCTGAACAGCTTTGAGAGAGAGACAGATCTAGGCTAAAACATCTAGGGACAAGGAATGCAGGCCATACCTATAGAATGGGGCACTGTATCCCGGAAAGCAGTGACTCTGGAAAGGAGTTGGGGGCTTAGTGGGCAAGCAACTCAACATGAGTTCTCAGTGCGATACTGTGGAAAAAGAGCTAATGCGATCCTTGGATGTACAAACAGGGAAGTAGTGAGTAGGAGCAGGATGGTGATTTTACCTCTGTATGTTGCACTGGTGATACCAGTACTGGAAAACTGTCTAGTTCTGATGTCCACATTTTCATGAATTGTTGAAAAATTGGAGAAGGAGCAGAAAAGAGTCACAAAAATCTTATTCAAGGGCTGGGGAAAAAATGCTTGACAATGGTAGATGCAGAGAGCTCAATCTGTTTAGTTTATCAAACGCAAGATGGAGGGGTGACTTGATTACAGCATGTATGTTCTAGAGAGAAAATACCAGGTACTAAAGCAGAGTAAGATATAACAAAAATCAATGGCTGTAAACTGAAGCCAGACAGACTCCAATTAGAAAACAGGCACAATTTTTAAAAATGTGAATGATTAACCAGTAGAACAAACTGTCAAGGGAAGTGGTGGCTTCTCACTTCAAATCAAGACTTCCTGGAAGGTACTTGTTCGCCAAACAAAATGTTTTGAGCTCAATAGAGGGGTAAGTGGGTAAAATGTAAAGGCCTGAGACATACAGGAGGTCAGACAAGCAGGGCTGCCCAGAGGGGGCGGGGCAAGTGGGGCAATTTGCCCCAGGCCCCGGGCCCCGCAGGAGCCCCCATGAGAATATAGTATTCTATAGTATTGCAATTTTTTTTTAATGGAAGGGGCCCTCAAAATTGCTTTGCCCCGGGCCCCCTGAATCCTCCTGGCAGCCCTGCAGACAAGATGATCTAATGTCAAGGGTGCTGGAACAGTTTGTATAGTGGGGGTGCTGAGAGCCATTCAACCCATCTGTATGATGGAAACCACTGCAACCCAGGGGGTGATGCAGCACCCGCTGCTCCCCTAGTTCCAGCTCCTATGTCTAATGTTGCTAGTTTAAGGTTAGAAAGAAAAAGAAAGTTTCACAGATTCATAGTTGCAACAAGATATAAATACCTGGGACTGACAAGGTATCTTGTTGCAACTATGAATCTACAAGACACCACACACACACGAGTGTAAGGTCAGAAGGGAACACTAGATCATCTTGTCTGGCCGCCTGGATATCTCAGGCCATTACATTTTACCCATTTAGCCCTCTATTGAGCCCAATAAATTTTGGGTTTGGCTAATGTATCTTCCAGAAAGTCTTGATTTGAAGAGTGAAATCCACCATGATTAATTACCCTCACTGTAAAAAAAGGTACGCTTTATTTCTGGTCTGAATTTGTCTAGTTTCCACTTCCAGCCATTGGATCGTGTTAGACCTTTGTCTGCTAGACTGAAGTTATAAATACCTGGGACTGACCACGGAGGTGAGGGACAGCACTGTGACAGAGGATAAGAGATCACGCTGTTGTGGAACCACAAGATATCCACAGGAGAACCCTAAATACGAATGGTGATCCTCGCAGACCTTCTAGTAAAGTGGATGGCAGAAAGGGGTCCAGCTCTCTCTCCCTTGGAAAGAAAAGAGGAGGAGAAAAGGGGGGGGAGAGGTGGACTCCCCACACACATGCATGCCCCCTACATTACTTAGTGAGAGGGGAATTGCTGTAATAGACCTGGGTGCCCACTGATTACATTTAATTATGAATATGACACCCAGATCCCAGCGGGGATGCATGCCTTGGAAACCTGCGCCGATGTTATGCTCTGTATTACAACAGCTGATGCACTCCCTAGCTTGCCTCATTGTTATGCCTCAGTAAAGTCTGTCCAGGTGTTTTCATTAAGCCACACTGTAAGGCTTAAACAGTGGAAACCTAATTAGTTAGAGCTGGCTAAGACTCAGACTAATTCTGCCTGACAGTGCAAGGCTAGGGTAGATTCCTGGGAGGAGAGCTGGTTGAGGGCCAAGTGTAGTTATCTGCATCTGAAGAAGTGAGGTTCTTACCCACGAAAGCTTATGCTCCCAATACTTCTGTTAGTCTTAAAGGTGCCACAGGACCCTCTGTTGCTTTTTACAGATTCAGACTAACACGGCTACCCCTCTGATACAAGTGTAGTTATGTTCATATATTCATCATGCCCATTCTCTCTGTCCAAGTTAGACTTCTAGGCTATGCAACCTATGTGAAGAGTTTTATTGAAGTGACAAGCTCTTTAAACGCACCTTCAGTTGTGAAACAGGAAGCACCAGAACGGCTTCTGGGGGAAAGTGGGTTATTTCCCCAAATCTCTCCTGCCCTTGAGCTCAAACTTTTCCTGGGAAAGAAATTCAGAATCATTCATCCTTTTTCTTTCTTTTTTTTTTTTTTAAAAAAAAGGGAAGATGTCAACGCTCACCGGTCTTGAACGCTGTGTCTCTCAGATCGTTTTCTGCCTATTTCCTACCCCCTGAATCTTTCCTTACTGCTTAGAGGGGAGGGAATGGAAGAGGGAAAATTTGACAGAGTAATAACTCTAAATCCGGGATACGTCTACACGATGCACACCACTTTCACCGATGTGTAGGGTACGTGTAGGTACAGGTCACAATCAAAAGCGCCCTGCATCCAAACTGTGGTGCGCAGCTTGGTGTGTCAGTGAAAGACTCTCACGGGGCAGGCAGTGAGCAAAGGCTGAGCAGCCTTGTCGTGCAGCCCGAGTGTTTCCCTGTAGTGGGGGAAGGCTCTAGCAGTGGGGAGGGAGCAGGACACAGCAGCGTAGATGGGGAGACAAGGCTTGGGCATGTAGAAAGCTGTGCAGGGTATGTACTCAAGTACACATACACACACACACACACACCCCGCCACCATTCAAGCATGTCTGTACTCTATTCACCTAAGCCAGGCCTTGCCATCTACACTATTAACACCCGTGCGAGGGGGCTACATGTTGCTGAAAGCAGTGTGCAGGGTAGATGCATCAGTTCTATAAATGATATTGCCTCCAATGCCAGAGCTGAGCAGACAGCCATTGAACTGGGTGTAGAGACCGACAGTCCATTCCTGGCTCTCCGACTAACCTGCTCTGTGATCTTAGGCAAGTTACTTCCCCTCTCCGCCATGCCTCAGTTTCCCCATTTGTGGCCAAAGTAGTTGTGACCAGATGCCACACCGAGAATGCTATGATCAGGCAGACTGCAAGGAATAGGGCAGACAATCCCCAAAATTGCTGGTTTATTCTATAATTAGATTCACCAAGCCAGTAACCAACCAGCCTCTGTAATACCACACCAGTTACGAGAAGCCAAATACAGTCCTCTAAGCATTCCAGCCCTTGACCCCCCCACCCCCCACCCCAGACAGCCAAGTCTAATATAGTGAGAGGTTATTGAGCCATCTGTGAGGTTCACCAGTCCCAAAGGACTGGACACTGATGACTAGGTCAATATGAGTCTCAGATCTTACCCAATAATCATGCAGGTGTCAATCCTTTAGCAACTAAAAGACTAAAGGTTTAATAATAAAAACAAAGACAGACAGAAGAGAGTTGCTGTGGTTAAAAGATCAATATACATACAGATATGTAAAGTCCTTAGGTCAGTTTCATGAAAGGTGAGGCTGCTGATTTGCAAAAGTCTTTCTGGGATCAATTTAAAAGGTTAGAGTCCAATAGACAGTCCAGGTGGAGTGTTTGTACAAATTCCAGGGTAAATCCAGAGGAAACCTGGACCCCTCCGTTGTGTGGTTTAGATCAGGCCCGAAGCTTTCTTTATAGTTCTCTAGCAAGCTAAACCTCCTCACAGCAATTGTCACAGCAGGACAATCACCCAAAGAATAGGCAGTGCAGATTGTTGCTTTGAAACTAAACTTCCATTTCCTATGCATACACAGATAAACTAGCTGCATTCATTTACATGATAATTTGAATGCCTAATTGTATTAAGACAGATCACAAGTGGTTTACTATGTGGAATTACAGGTTTCGAGGAGAGATTAGGACAATAATATTACACCACAAGTCCCATCTAAATGATAATATCCCCCTTTTGATCCCCAAGTCAATAGAATACCATAATGAAGCATTTGAGACAGGATTAGCATCTAGAAACTAATTCGATCACATTGTTAAAACTTCTAACTAGATACAGGTAAACACAGACACACACTTAGCATCTACCCTTGATTTCTATTACTACAAATTAATGGGTTAATGGTCTAGGACATTTCTTTGAAATCCCCATATAAGTAGATTGAAATGTAATCAAGACAATGCCTCTTGTTAAATTGTTATGGGTCATATTCAAGTTGACCATCTGTCAGTGTCACAGTAGTGCTTTGACTAGAGCTTCAACAATGGACATTGCTTATGTGTAGCCTTGCTGGAGTTCTTGCCATCTGTGCTCTAGGTAAACAAAACCTGGGTCTATTATTAACAGAAGAGACTAGGAAATGGCCCAAGTGTTTCTCCAACTTCTCTTCAAAGAAGAAACCAACCCACTCCAGAACTGCTGCCACTCAGCAATACCCAGCCACGGGGGATGGCGGGGTGTTGCTGGCCAGACTTTGGAAAGCGAGGCCATCTACCCCTGCTAAATCTGTGGCCACTTCTTGGCACCAGCAAAGTGAATCACGGGCACCATGATCTGTGATCTGGGGCACAAGCAGTGAGATGGCAGGGCAAATAAACAACACAGGCACGGTTTCTTGGATGCAAATTGCACTTGCCCAAGGGAGGCCATCCTTTGGATAACTAAGCCTATAAAGACATTAAAAAGAGAAGCTTAAACAAACCAGGGCAGCCCTTGTTTATTGATAGTCTCACTGCAAGTCCCACCTGCTGCTGTTTTCTCCTGGGTAGGACTGGCCAGTTGGAAAATGTTCTCCCCAAGCATGGCCTGGACCATAGCCACAGGCAGTGGGAAAGAGGAACACTGCATCCTGACATGCTAAGGCACCCGTACCTCCGTGCAGAACATTTCTCCAGCCTGGCTCATTGTCTGAACAGACAAGACAGACTAAGGCTTTCTCCAGTCATGTCTACAAGGAGTCCAGTGTAGCAAAGAGGAGGATTTGATCCTGCCCTACCCATTTCTTCAGATTGACACACTCTCTCGTGAGCAGTAAGGTTCTTCTGTGCAGGCAAGGACAGTTTCTAAGTTTCTCCTGGGATGGTTTTGGCGGAGTCCTGATTCCAGTTACTCCCTGGGCTAGAAGCAAAGAGGCTGCATGGGTAATTCTTCTTCCTCGCAGAAGCTCTTTAGCCTTTCCACCAACCTCTCTCCATATCCCCTAGAGCTAATCCCCTCCCTGCTGACCTTACTGTGGGATATTCACATCTTACCAGAAGCATGGTACATTACATCCCTGTGTAATTACACTTTGTAGCTGTTCTTGAAGACATAAGCCAAGTTATGTTTTGGAAAAGTATTCAAAAATCAGTGATTTGAAAAACCAAACCAATCATAAAACTTTCAAAAACTCCTTTTCTGATCATGTGCCAGTTCAGTGGCATTTGTTTTCTTTGGGGGAAGTTGGAGGGATGTAGGTCTTTGAAAATTGAAATTATAATGAGAAAGTTGTAACCTTAATTATGGAATTACTTCTGACATTGCATAAACGAGGAACTGATGAAATGTAATAAAGCAAAATCTGCTCTAAATCTTTACTGTAGTCGTAGACTTTGCATCCCAGATGGAGGCAATGGGGGGTTGGAAACAGCTTGGCATGACACCTTTGTGAAGAGGCTCATCATACTGAACTGTCAAGAATGATTACTATGTATCCTTTCCATCGGGCAAGATACATCCCAATTAGATGGTCTTCCTGCAGGCTGGGTAATTGCTCTTCCTCTTTTACTATGCATACCTGTAGCAGTGGTCGATGTATAGCTCTCTTCCTAGTAGTCCCCAGAAGGGAAAGTTTTGGGAACTATGCAGCAGGGGGGATGATGTGGTGCTCTGTTAGGAGATGACTCATCAGAAAGAGTTGGAGAACCACTGGACTACAGCAGATCCTTTAGGCTTTACTTTACATTGACAGGCATCAAGCGATGTCCTTTTCTTGACTGCTGCTGTTGCTCCTGTCTAAATTAGCAGTCAGACTTGGTGTGAAGGAAGAGAAACTTTTGTGCCTTCAGGCACATCCATGCATCACTTAAAATCCTGGTTAAAACACACCTCATCTTACCTACCAGTAGATGAACAAATCTGTCACTGGATCGCCATTATGTGATTTTTCAGATTAACCGTCTACCAGGTCCAAGATATTGTTTTGCACTCATATTGCACCACCGTGCCACGAGAAATAAAATGCATCAATTTCTAAATGCTAGAGATATTTTGGCAACTCACATGACCTTAGGACAGACACTGCCTATCCTTCTGCAGACACCATCTCTCTAGACATAATGGCATCATGCCACATGAAGAACATGTGCTCAGTGGGTTATTCAATCATTAATTATTATTATTACTATAAGTATTCATCATGATTATTACTTTACTAGATTTTTTTTACTCTAAGATATTACCCATTTCTCCCAATTGACACTTGAAGTGTTCATTTCCTGTCAGATCACTGGGCACAAAAAACAGATTTTTAGAAGTCATTGTAGGAGATCAAAGTTCAAATTATAGTATAGTCAGTCAATCAAGAAGGTGCCAGCTCTTCCCTGATAATGACTGGGTTGCTTGACTACAGGCACTATAGATAGATGTTCTCATTGTGATAATCCTTACACACACCTGATTTTATTTTGGTACCTGCCATTCACCCAATTAATTAGAGTGCTCACTGGATACCGGCTTTACTACATGGTGATTTGAACCTCCTTAGGGGTAAAAACGTCCCACACAAAGCCAGCCCACTGGTTCTACAGGTAGCCCAATTAACAGATGGGGATACTGATTATTGATCACAGTGGTCTAATGTTTGGTCTCCTTATGGCCAGAGCCTCAGAAAGGATTATTACCAATATCATTAGAATGAGAACTTCCCCCCAGGAGCACATGAAGGACAGCCACACCAGAGACATTCACAAATCATTACAATGGTTTCATTCATCATTTTGTTATGCAGACAAACAAATGCTACAAACACTGATGTCCAACAGCAGACAGATGGGGCTAAACATTCTGCACTATGACTGATACCGTGCACATCTCACACTGAGGAACCCCAGGGTATCAGTTATTTTCCTCATTATCTTCATCCAGGTTTGTCATCCTAGCATCTCCCCATGAATTTCCCACCAGCACACAGGCTGGGCAACACCTTTTATCCTGAGTTATGCTTATACCAACTAAGGCCAGGTCTACACTACCACTTACTTTGGAATCATTTAAGTTGCTCCAGGGGGGTGAATAAATCACCCCCCTGAGTGGCATAAGTTATGCCAACCTAAGCGCTGGCGTGGACAGCACAATGTTGGTGGAAGAGCTTTTGCCGCTTGTGACGGGTTGGATCACAGAAACCCCCCTGGGAGCTGCCAACTGATGTACCAAGACTACCCCTGCTCCTATTTTCCCTGCCAGCTCAGGACTCCAGCATCCTGTCTTGC
The DNA here is from genome assembly GCF_028017835.1 of Emys orbicularis. Classification (NCBI taxonomy): domain Eukaryota; kingdom Metazoa; phylum Chordata; order Testudines; family Emydidae; genus Emys; species Emys orbicularis. Next base: position 4,182,633 of record NC_088686.1, on the reverse strand, counting down.
TGAGCCAGACACTCCCGTCTGCTCCAACACAGACCCAGGGTCTGCATTACCTGCCCCAAAGCTGCAGGTTTACCTGAAAACAGCTCACAGAAGTGTGCTTGTCTTTAGCACTCAGATGCCCAACTCCCAATGGGGTCTAAACCCAAATAAATCCATTTTACCCTGTATAAAGCTTATACAGGGTAAACTCAAATTGTTCGCCCTCTATAACACTGATAGAGAGATATGCACAGTTGTTTGCTCCCCCAGGTATTAATACATACTCTGAGTAAATTACTAAGGGGAAAGTGATTTTATTAAATACAGAAAGTAGGATTTAAGTGGTTCCAAGCAGTAACAGACAGAACAAAGTAAGTCACCAAGCAAAATAAAATAAAAAGCGCAAATCTATGTCTAATCAAACTGAATACAGATAATCTCACCCTCAGAGATGCTTCAGTAAGTTTTTTCTCAGACTGGACACCTTCCAGGCCTGGGCACAATTCTTTCCCCTGGTACTGCTCTTGTTCCCGCTCAGGTAATAGCTAGGGGATTCTTCATGATGGCTCCTCTCCCTCTGTTCTCTGCCACCCCTTTATATATCTTTTGCATAAGGCAGGAACCCTTTGTCCCTCTGGGTTTCCACACACACCCCCCACTGGAAAAGCGCCAGGTTAAAAATGGATTCCAGTTCAAGTGACATGATCACATGTCACTGCAAGACTTCATTGCCCACTTGCCAGCACACACATATACAGGAAGACTCACAGGTTAACACAGCCATCTGCAGACAATGGGAGTCATCAAGATTCCAAACCACCATTAATGGCCCACACTTAATTACAATAGGCCCTCAGAGTTATAGTTCATATTTCTAGTTTTAGATACAAGAGTGGTACATTTATACAAATAGGATGATCACACTCAGTAGATTATAAGCTTTGTAATGATACCTTACAAGAGACCTTTTGCATGAAGCATATTCCAGTTACATTATATTTACTTATTATCATGTTTTTATAAAACCATATAGACTGCACAACGTCACACCGCTGACATAGCTACCACCTCTTGCAGAGGTGGATTTATTATGCTGATGTGAGAGCTGTCTCCCATCAGCACAGAGCATCTTCACCGGATGCACTGCAGCTGCACTGATGTAGCACTTCTAGTGTAGACTAGCTAAGATTCATACATATGCTGAAGGGTTCCAACCCCTTTTTCCTTATCCATACTTCCACACCCCACTAATGTAGAGGTTCTGTATTTCTCATTGGCTGTCCACTTTGATGTAGATGTTAATGAGAATAAGGGAATCCAGGAGTTACTTTAGCAACTTGAGGTTATTACAGAATCCTCGATCTTGGGGTGTTAACAGGCACATTGCAGCATATTTTCCAGTCTATTGCTGCTTAGTTTCCAGAACATCAGCACTTCACATATCTTGTACGGTAATTTTACACTTTACTGGTACAGCGCTACCCTCAGTCAACTAGTCATGCCAACCTATTTTAGGCCTAAGGGCTTGTGTGACTAAGCTGAATATTTTCCAGACTTGAGGCCTGTAGTCCCTGTGTTACAACATTAATTATACTTTTATTTCACCTCTATCTCCTAAATATACTTAATATCTTGTATTCTTGACTACATATAGAAAAAGCAGGTCTCTCTACTAATGTTTGTTAGATTCACATGGCTTCAGCAAACAAAATGCAAACTACTATCCTCTGGTAAGTTTCTTTAAACAATCACATGTTTTGTTTAAAAAAGAAATCGAAATGTAAGAGGAAGAAAAACTCATGTTAGTGGCAAAGCAAAATAAAAGCAGCAAGCCATCCTGAAAACTCCAATTTTCAACCCGCAAGAGTAATATTTATCTATTTGAAAGGTAGCAGTAATGATATGCTAATAAAATCAATTCGTTACAATTACCTCACTACCATTCTAGGAATTTAAATTTTATGTTATATTTCCTTCTAAATCAAGCAATTGATTCTTGCAGATTGGAACTATACCAGCTCACAAAAATCAACAGACTAATTGAATAGTTAACCAAGTGTTCAATAAACTTCACACCTTAATATCTTTTCCCTTAAAGCTACTTAATTAGATTTTGCTCCTTGCATAAATAGTTCTAAATGGAGCCTGCAGTTTCACTTTATAGTACCTTTTCATTTAACTTTATTCTCAATACAAACACATTAGCAACCTACCGTACATCAGATTTTTTTTAATAGTTCACAATATAGGGCAATTACAATTGTGCAAAGAGGGAATAAAATACTTAAAAGTGCTTATCAATCAGATCGACTGCATTCAAATATCAAGAAGTGAATCTTGTGCATCCTCAAACATGCATAGTCTGCTCAGGACCATTGTGCCAGCCAGAGTGGCCCTGGTTCATGGCATCATAGCCAGCGTTGTAGAGTGAAGTTCCCAGATCTGGTTCAATCCTGTGAATCCTCAAATCTCTGGGTCGGCCCCAGGTAGAGTCAAGGGATGCACCTTTTGCGCGTCAGTGGAGAATGTGTTGGGCTGTTTTGTCCATCCAGACAACATGGCCAAGGAGCACACACCACCATTTGACATCGTGAGCAACTGGATGTAGGCCAGATCTCGGAGATTATGGCATTTCAAACAAAGACTAACTACTTTATGCTTAGGATTTTGCATTGACAGCACACATGGAATGCCTCTTGCTGCTTCAAGTCTGCCTGGAGGAGGGTCCAGGTTTCTGACCCATATAGCCAAACAGCCAGTTCATAGATTGTGATAAATCCTGAACTTCGTCTAAGCAGACACATTTTTGCATCCATAGGCAAAGACATGGACTTCCTGCAGGAAGCAGTGATATCTAATCATAGGAGAGCACCTGATTTGCTACGACTGTTTGAACTCTGCTTGCAGCCTAGGTAGATGAACTTGTCAATGTTCTCCACAGTGCTCAACCTGATCTGCACTTGGGGTGCTGGTAGCCTAGCTCCAAGGTTCCTGGCCTTCATCTTCTGCCATGTGACGTTCAATCCCAGAGCCGTAGGTGGCATCTTGGAAACCTTGCAGGGCAGAACTGAAATTCTCTGTCTTCTACACAAGCAAGGCAGTGTCATTGCATAGTCTTGGTCAGTGGACACTTCTTGGCTAGCCTTGACTCCACCATGTGGAGTTGCAAGACCTAATAACTATTCTATTAAGCTATTGACTGGATAAGGGCAAGAATATGTAGAAACGTGGCAAACCGACATGCATTCTCAGACTGGTATCAGTGTCAAGGCAGCACACCAGATTTAGCAGAAACTTCTGGGACACCAACTCCTTTCAGTACGAACCAAAGCACTGAACTGTGAATGGAATCAAAAGCCACTTTGATATGGATGTATGCCACATGACGCAAGCTGTTCAATTCTTGCTGTAACTCAGCCAGAAGGAAGAGGGTAAGGACAGCATCCACTGTTGGCCACACAACAGTGAAACCTGATTGCTGTGAGCGATGATGGTAGGACGCAGCTACTCCTTACCAGACAAGCAGGATATGAGCAAAGATCTTTCCAGGGACTGATGGAAATGAGATTGACCTGTAGTTGCCATGCTTGGTGCAAAATCCTTTACCCTTGTACAGGGACACTGAAGTCTTCTTTCCATTTTGCTGGTACCCTGCCTGATGCCTACATTTAAGAACAATTGCTGCAGGCCAGTGCTCTCTGATTCCCAGGCACCCTTGAGCAGCTTGGGTGGGACGCTATCAGGTCCAGCAGCACATCCATTCTGTAACTTTCGGGTGGCCTTTTGTACTTCAAATGACAGAGGATCCGTGTTGATGCCTGGATTTGCAGCTAAATGGTTTGCCAAGTCCTGGAGCTCCAGACAGTCAACACAGGTGTGGTTCCATATGCTTTCATAATGTGTATTCCATCTAACCAGGACTTTGTCCCTTGATGAGCAGGGAGAGCTCCCTGGTTTTGTGACGGGGATGCTAGAAGGCGGACGATGGCTGCCAGCCAGGAGTGTGATCGCTCTTTAGGCAGGACACAGATTGTTGTTCTTTAGGCCATCCTCTGCCTCAGCAGCCAGGCAGCTGGCATAGATCTTATGGTCATGTTTTGCTATAGCCCAGAAAATGCCTTTCAGCAGTTTACATTCTTGGACATTTCCCTGCTTGCAAGCTTCTGCCTTTTTTACTAAGGGATAGTTCAGTGGTTTGAGCATTGGCCTGCTAAACCCAGGGTTGTGAGTTCAGTCCTTGAGGGGGCCATTTAGGGATCTGGGGCAAAAATCTGTCTGGGGATTGGTCCTGCTTTGAGCAGGGGGTTGGACTAGATGACCTCCTGAGGTCCCTTCCAACCCTGATATTCTATGATTCTAATATAGAAATTAATGGAGATATCCCATCTCCTAGAACTGGAAGGGACCTTGAAAGGTCATCAAGTCCAGCCCCTTGCCTTCACTAGCAGGACCAAGTACTGATTTTGCCCCAGATCCCCAAGTGGCCCCCTCAAGGATTGAACTCACAATCCTGGGTTTAGCAGGCCAATGCTCAAACCACTGACCTATCCCAATATATCAAAGGCTCTTCAGAAAGAGAAGGTTTGTGCGATCAACTGAAGCTGATTGCAATACTATCGTATGCTGCCACTGAAACAAATACCAATCCAGGTGATCTCCACATTGTCTTGTGCATTTTGGCTCCACTTCAGGAAAAGCAGGAGGACTTAAGGAAGCGTTTTCCTGGATCAGGCCCTTTATTAGCTGCCTTCAGAGTTGTAGTGACCTGTGCTCTCCGCAGATCTACATGTTATTTGTATAGTTACACATGAAAGTTAGTTTTCCTAGTCCCTTCCAGTTTGGTATCAGTTCTCTGCCACTAAGCGTAAATACTGAGTGTAAAATACTGAGTGTGGAATTTGACCCTCACCTGTAATAGAGGTGTTTCTAGTGGGGTCCCATAACAATTGGTTCTTGGCCCTACAGTAGTTCACATTTTTAATCAATGACCTGGAAAATTAGGCAGGCCAAAAAAGAGAATTTGAAGAGCAAATAACCAAAGATAAAAGCTAGCAGGGGGAAAAAAAAAAAAAAAGTTTTAATCGTATCAGAAGCAGGAAGCGTGCCAAACAGTTAGTGTGGCTGCTGGACAATTAAAGTGCTAATCAAGCACTCAAGGACGACAAGGCCATTGCAGAGAAGCTAAATGAATTCTTTGCATTGGTCATCACTGTAGAAGATTTGAGGGAGATTCCCACATCTGAGCCATTCTTTCTATGTGACAAATCTGAGGAACTGTCCCAGATTGAGGTGTCAGTAGAGAAGGTTTTGTTGTCAATTAATAAAAACAGTAATAAGTCACCAGGACCAGATGGTATTCTCTGGAGAATTCTGAAGAAACTGAAATATGGAATTGCAGAACTACTAACTGTGGTATGTAACCTGTTTCTTAAATCATCCTCTGCCAGCTGACTAGAGGGTAGCTAATGTAACACCAATTTTTGAAAGAGGCTCCAGGGGCAATCCTGGAAATTATAGGCTAGTGAGCCTAACTTCAGTACCAAGAAAATTGGTTGAAACTATAATAAAGAACAGAATTATCAGACAGATATTTGTTTTGGATGTGTCAACACAGCTTTTGTAAAGGGAAATCATACCTCAACAATCTATTAGGATTCTTTGAAGGGGTCAAACAAAGATATGGATAAGGGTGATCCAGTCAATATAGTTGTTACCGTGCCTCAGTGGGTCACAACTGAGAATACCAAATTCAGGACAAGCTGCTGGGGAAAAGGGCAAACACACCCCAAAACGGGTGGTTATTCTTCCATGAGATATACCAAACCAGCAACAAAAGTAAACTTCTGTCTCACTACACTGGCTAAAAAGAAGTCAGAAATACAGCCTCCTTAGGTATTCCAGTCCTGGATTCAACACCCAGACACTAGACTTAAAGATGAGTGGTTCTTTAAAATCAATTTAATCAAACAAAAGGTTCCCCTGATCCCAAAGGACCAGCCACACACCCAGGTCAATATATAATATATAACTCAGATCTTACCCAATAATCACGCTGTTGCCAATCCTTTAGTATTTAAAATCTAAAGGTTTATTTATAAAAAGACAGACAGGAGTTAAAATTGGTTAAAGGAATCAAATACATACAATAAAAGCAAGGTTCTTGGATCAGGCTTGTAGCATGGATAGAGTAAACTGATGGCTTAAGTCAAGTCTCTGGTTGCTTCCAAATCATTGGAAGGTTCTCGGTCCCTTGGTTAGAATGCTTAGTATAAGTCCATCGTCCAGAGGCTAAAGCAGGAAAGAGGCCAAATGGAGATGTTTCCAGGGCCTTTTATAGCTTCTCCCATGTGGAAGGAAACTCATTGTTCCAAGCAAAGCCCTCAGCACAGTTTGTGGAAAAGTACAGGCATACAAGATGAAGTTCAGTACCACATGATCTAGTCACATGCCCTTGCATGCTTCGATGAGTCATAGCAGCCATTACCCATAGTCTGGCTGAAACGTCCTCAGGAAAGTCCATCAGGTGTGCATAAGCTTCTTTCATGGCCCATCATGTTCATTGATGGGCCATCGACTTCAATATTCCCTTCACAATGTGCTGGCTAGACTGGATGTAAATACCTTGGGGATGTTACCCAGGAGCAAACACATTTGCAATACAGTTATACAGCCACTAATCATAATTTCAGATACAAAAATGATGCATGCATACAAATAGGATAATCACAGTCAGCAAACCATAGCTTTTCCATTGCACAAGATTTGATGCAACTGTATAATAGTGATAGCAAAAATGATCTACATGGTCATATTTTAATCCTATAACATCACAACAGTATACTTGGAATTTCAGAAAGCCTTGACAAGGTCCCTCACCAAATGCTAAGCAATGTAGGCAGTCATGGGATAAAAGGGAAAATCCTCATGGATCAGTAACTAGTTAACAAGACAGGAAATAAAGAGTAGGAATAAATGGCCAGTTTTCATAGTGGAGAGAGGTAAATAGCAAGGTCCCCAAGGATTTGTACTGGGAGCAGTGCTGTTCAACATATTCATAAATGATCTGGGAAAAGGGGTAAACAGTGAGGTGGCAAAATTTGCAGATGATACAAAACTACTCAAGATAGTTAAGTCCAAAGATGACTGCAAAGAGTTACAAAGGAATTTCACAAAACTGGGTGACTGGGCAGTAAAATGGCAGATAAAATTCAAGGTTGATAAGTGCAAAGTAATGTCCCTTGGAAAACAATCCCAACTATACATACAAACTGATGGGGTCTACATTAGCTGTTACCACTCAAGAAAGATCTTGGAGTCATTGTGGATAGTTCTCTGAAAATGACTCAATGTGCAGAGGCAGTCAAAAAGCCAACAGAATGTTAGGAAAGGGATCGATACAACAGAAAATATCATAATGCTATATATAAATTCATTGTACAGCCACACTTTAAATACTGTGTGCAGTTCTGGTCACCCCATCTCAAAAAGATGACATTAGAATTGGAAAAAGTACAAAGAAGGACAAAAATGATTAGGAATATCTTCTATATGCTGAGAGATTAAAAAGATTGGGACTGCTCAGTTTAGACAAGAGATGACTAAAGGAAAGGGGGATAAGATAGAGGTCTATAAAATCATGAATGGTGTGGAAAAAGTGAAGAGGGAAGTGCTATTCACATCACACACAAGTCAGGGGTCACACAATGAAATTAATAGGCATCATGTTTAAAAACATACATATGAAAGTACTTTACACCATGTACACTCAACCTGTGGAATTCATTGCCAAGGGACTTTGTGAAGGCCAAAAGTATAATTGGGTTAAAAACAGAACTAGTAAGTTCATGGAGGATAGGTCCATCAACGACTATTAGCCAAGATGGTCAGGGATTCAACCTGGGTCTGAGTGTCCCAAAACCTGGGACCAGACAACAGGGGATGAATCTAATAGAATCATAGGGTTAGAAGGGATCAGAAGGGTCATCTAGACGAACCCCTTGCCAAGATGCAGGATTTGTTGTGTCTAAACCATCCAAGACAGGTGGCTATCCAGCCTCCTTTTGAAAATCTCCAGTGAAGGAGATTCCACAACCTGTCTAAGTGTCTGTTCCATTGTCCTGCTGTTGCTACAGTTAGGAAATTTTTCCTGAGATTTAATCTAAATCTGCTGTGCTTTGGATTGACCCCATCACCTCTTGTCGTGCCCTCTCCGTCTTTTCTATGGCAGCCTTTCAAGTATCTGAAGACCGCTATCATGTCCCCACTTAATCTCCTCTTTTCCAAACCAAACATACCCAGTTCCTTCAGCCTTTGCTCATACGGCTGCATTCCATCCCTTTGGTCATCTTTGTCGCTCACCTCTGGATCCTTTCCAGTTTATCTACATCCTTTCTGTACATTGGTGACCAAAACTGGACACAGTACTCCATCTGAGGCCTAACCAGCTCCAAGTAGAGCGGTACTATCACCTCCCATGACTTCCATGCTATGCCTCTGTTAATGCAACCTACAATTGCATTTGCTTTTTTTTTTTTTTTTTTTTTTGCAACAGCATCACACTGCTGACTCATGTTGAGGTTGTGATCCACCACAACTCCCAGATCCTTGTCAGCAATGCGGCTGCTAAGGCAGTTATCCCCCATTCTGTATTTGTTTTTTCTTCCGTAAGTGTAGTACCTTACGTTTGTCTTTGTTGAATTTCATTTTGTCGTCTATAGCCCAGTTCTCCAATGTATCAAGATCTCTTTGGATTTTAGTGCAATTCTCCAAAATGTTGGGAACCCTCCCTAGCTTTAGTGTCATCTGCAAATTTGATCAGTATGCTCTTTATTCCTACATCCAGGGCATTAATAAAGATGTTAAACAACACCGTACCCAGAACAGATCCCCGTTGAACCCCACTTGAGACCTCCCTTCAATCTGACATCATTCCATGAATAGTTACTCTTTGTTTGCGGTTGTTTAACCAATTATGTATCCACTTAATGGTCATTCCACTGAGCCAGGATTTCTCCAGCTTACTTATCAGAATGTCATATGGGACGGTGTCAAAAGCCTTGCTGAAATCCAGGTATATTATTTCCACCACATTCCCCCTATCCAAACCCTGTCAAAGAAGGAAATCAAGCTGGTTTGGCATGATTTGTTCTTAGTAAATTCATGCTGGCTGCTGATAATTATCCCTTCATCCCCCAGGTATTTACAAATTGAATGTTTTATACGTTCTCTAGTAGCTTCCCACGTATCGAGGTCAGGCTGTCTGGTGTATAGTTCTCCAACTCCTTTTTAAAGATGGGCACTAGGTTAGCCCTTCTCCAGCCTTCCAGGACCAATCTTGTCTTCCATGAGTTTGCAAATATTATTGCCAGTGGATGTCTTCTGCTAATTCCTTCAGCACCCTGGGGTAAATAGTATCAGGCCCCTCTTGAATTCATTCAAATTAGTCAGACGATCTCCAGCGTGTTCTTTACTTATCCTGATCTGCGTCCCTTCCCCTTGATTGTCCATCTCTGCTCATCATCTGGTCACACGTTATTTTTTGTGAGAAGACAAGCAAAGTAGGCACTGAGCAGCTCTGCCTTCCTATCATCTTCTGTTACCAGCTCAGCTTCTCCATTGAGCAGCAGGCCCCCACCGTCCCTGATCTTCCTTTTGTATCTGATGTATTTGAAGAACCCCTTCCTGTTGTCTTTAACATTCCTTGCCAGCTGTAACTCATTCTTTGCCTTGGTTTTTTTGACTGTCCCTACATGCTCACGCTATTCCCATGTATACTTCCTTGGTGACATGCCCCTTCTTTTATTTTCTGTGTGTATCCCTTTTGGTTTTTAGATAGCTAAAAAGCCTCCAGTGGCCTCCTGTGGTTCTTCTTATCTTCCTTCTGCATCAGAATAGCTTGATGTTAAGCCTCTAGTACAGGGGTTCCCAAACTGTGGTACATGTACCCTTGGGGGTACACAAGACATCTCTGGGGGTGGTATATGGGAGAAGCTGTGTAATGGTGGATTTTATTTATTGCATTTTCAAAATAGGCTACTCATTCAAAGCTTTAAAACTATGGGAATTTGTGATATAAAATACGGTAGTTAATTGATTTCAAGATGTAGCAATGAGAACACAGATACACAGAGATGCTGATATACAGAGCCCTCCCCTCCAATCACCACACAGCATGGGCTCAGCTGCTCAGCAACTGTCCAGTCTAACTGAGCTCAGAGCTTAGTCAAGGGTCATTTTTTTTCATTTGTATATGTCACACTATATCTGTACGTGCCAGTGAAATATGGCCAGATGGCTAAAGACAGGTAATGTTGAGAAGAACACACAAAATATCAGTGATGAGACGGGTAGGGGTATGCGGGCAGCTGGTGGATCTGCAATGGCTGTGCAATAAGAAAAGTTTGGGAACCTCTGCTCTAGTATTAGATCTTTTAGGAACTGCCAGCTCCCTTTGACTCCTTTTCTTCCTAATTGGTCTTTCCACAGGACTGTGCCTCATATTTCTCTGAACTGGTTGAAATCCACCTTTCACTTGATAATTGCCCTGTTCTGTTTATTCCCTCTGAAGCATCTGTCGGAGACAGAATACTGGGCTAGACGGACCATTGGTCTGACCTAGTATGGTTGTTCTTATGTCCTCATGATCATTCATTGCCGCTTTCCATATGACCCTTTACACTGGGAAAGCCTTCCCCAAACCAGTTTGTCAAGCCACCTTCAGATCCTCACTGGTGTCCTGCCTTCTCCTACATGCCTACAGGAAGCGTAGCCATTACCAGACAGGCAACAATTTCATATACCCACACTTGCTGCAAGGTCTAGGAAGAATGCGATGGGTTCAGGATCAATTGACTCTGTTCTAAAGTTCATTCCGTTAATGGGTTGCTGTTATTTTTAAGGTTTGTCATTCTTTTTTTTTTTTAAGCAAAAAACCACACCCCTCTAGTTGTACTATAGCTTATGTGACACTCATGCACTACGCACATTGTAATGGCCTTTCAGAGCGATTATAGCATCGGTGAGACTATTATCCATTCACTTCCACCATAACATCTTATCGACATTGCTCACATTAGATATAAAAATTTTATGGAAAGTGATAAAGCTGTTGCACATAGCAGCAGTTTTTCCATCATAAATGTCTTGGCCCATTTTAAAGACACTTCTTTCCAGAGACCAAGCAGCATCAGTTCACATTACCAATAAAAAAAAAAGTTACGCTGCTTCTTATTTTTAACAAAAGCCTAGAGTTGAACAACAATAGTTTCTGAAGTCACATAAATATTTACCCTTTAATTTCAAAGGACTCAGCCAATTTACACAATTCTTGGTGCAAACAATGTGCACCTGGAAAAATAACGATTACCCCTTTCAACCCAAAGAGTATTGCAGCAACTACAATACTAAACCACAGGAGGAAAGGTTTATCCATGAAAGCCTGATAGACCCTTAACTAATGCAGTGAGCACCATATGGAAGTGTTGCAGAGAGACACCATTATTGTTCTATGGTCTAATGCTTGCTATTACTAGGCTGAAGAATCCTTTGCCTTTTGATTCTCCAGCGTACAGTTGATAGTCTTAAGGACGAGACCTACCAAGTATAACTGGTTTTAAAAAAATTAGATAAGTTCATGGAGGACAGATCTATCAATGGCTGTTAGCCAAGATGGTTGGGGATGCGACCCCATGCTCTGGATGTCCCTAAACCTCCAGCAGCTGGGACTGGATGACTGGGGAGGATCACTTGAAATTGCCTGTTTTGCTCATTCCCTCTGGCCCTGACCACTGTGGGAAGACAGGATAGGGCTAGATAGACTAATTGGTCCGACCCAGTATGGCCGTTCTTATGTGACATCTGGACCAAATGCAGCCCTGGCAAGAGTTGGCATGATTTCAGTTGCGTCTGTGGAGCAGTGGCAGTACTTGATGTAACCCTGGAAGTCTTATTTTACTATTACTACTTAATGCAGATTACTATCAGTTCTAATCTTTAAAGAGGACATACCAGTGTGGGGATCCTAGGTTGCATGAGTGAAAATTGTATCCTCCAGAGCACTGAAGAACTAAGGGCAGGTCTACACAGGAAAGTTAAACCAAATTAACTAAAGGAGTCAATTTAAAGTGCATGAGTTAAAGCACCTTCAACTCCTAATTCAGAAGTTTGCTTTAGCTTACTTCATCAGTGAATGAAATGAATGCAAACTAAGGCCACTTTATTTCTGAATACGAATGTTAACACAGGATTTTAATGCACTTTAAATTAATTCAGCTTAACTTTCCTGAGCATGCCCATGACATGCCCCAAGACAGATATTCCCTTCCAAGCTACGCTTCCCTCCAGGGCCTCCTTCCTCTCTCAGCCTTTTGTCTAGAAGACTTTTGCAAAGATTTCCTAACCGGTTGCTCGTCCTTCGTCATTACAATACATTGTACATGCTGCAGGGGTTCTCAAATTGGGGGTCTTGACCCCTCAGGAAGTCGCAAAGTTATTACATGGGGGTCATGAGCTGTCAGCCTCCACCCCCAAACCCTGCTTCACCTTCAGCATTTATAATAGTGTTTAATATAAAAAAATGTGTTTCAAAATGTATAAGGGGGGGGAGGTCCGCACTCAGAGGCTTGTTGTGTGAAAGTCTGAGAACCGCTGGGGCTTCTAGAACTCTATGGACTGTGTTTTCTATCTCATGATAAGATTCCACCAGCAAATGTTCCAAGGTATTGCATTTACTTTGTGCTCCAGCTAAGCAGTTTAACAGTCATCCCAAGTGCATATGTATCTTTACATTTAGCATCACACTGGTGTGAGTTATTTATATGAATGAATAATAAGGATTATACACTATCTCTAGAAACAAGACCGAAGAGAAACAAATAAGCATCATTTAGAATTGTTATGAAGTCAAGTAATTATTGGGGGGCGGAGAGACTTGGAGTTAAGGAGCACATGTTCTCTGCCTGACCTGTGAAGCAGGCAGCACTTTCAGAATATTTCTAAAGCAATCTAAAGCATGGTAAATCATATCCCCATATTTGAGCTAGTGTTTTCTGATAAATTGATAGAATGAAATCATTTTAATATGCCACCATTTTGAGTCCTTTCTCCCTGTTTACAAACCCTCATATACCTGAGGTTGCCTCATTCAAAAAGTCTTCAAAAAAAAAACCCAGAAAAGTTTTGTTTTAATTATGCCAGGAATTTTATTAAATGAACACCTCTTGATCAGTATTAAAAAGTTTCAAAATATGGGGCTGTTACTCAGTGCAAAGTCATCATTATGTTTATATGGATATTGTAACTAATTGTTTAAAAAAAAAACCTAAGCAAGGTGGGAAAATATTCTCTCATTCTCAGTGGCAAATTGCTTCAGGATTTTGCACGGTTTCATTAATATTCATTCTTAACAGAATTCATTAAATTGTTCACAATAGTCTAATTCACAGCAGTGGGCCAAGATTAGGTTGGCAATTATAATAGTAAAGCAGCCGAGACTATTAATGACAGGTAATAATGCAGCTGCCTTAATGCCCAATGACAGCAGTTCATGTCAAGCTGTTAAAGAGATGTAAAGGAACGCATTCTGCAGAGAGGAGCCTCCTAAAAACCATCTGCTTGAGCATCCAATTTCACAGTGTAAATAGCTTATAACGAACATATGCACAGGCCTGACAAATGAGGAAAAAACCCAACTGACAAAATCCACAAGATGCAACCAGGATATTTCAGTGGAAAATAATCTTCCCAAGTGCATGGTAATAAAGCCATGTAAAGATGAAGATTAGAAGGGCTATCCCAGGTGTAGATATAAAATTCTCATTTTCTTCATGTTGACTGACATTTGTGAGTCTTTTCAGCAGAGAGGAGCTCAGGCCAAAACCCCAGCTCTGAACTTCATACCTCTATAATGAGAGAAAGTAACCCACCTTCCTCTCACCTCAGAGGTGAACACTCAAGCTCGAAAGCTTAAAATCCAGACCAAATTCAAACTTGATCCAAGATTCAGGATGTTCAGAATCATCCTATTAATTCAGATCAGCCAAGAGCCAGATTCAAGGTTTTGGCCTAGAGCAATCTCTATTTTGGGGATTCGGAAAGTCAATACTCTTCCCTTAAAAGCCCTTGGTTTTGAACCAACAAGGGCTACAATCCTCTGGATGGACCAACTGGCTATGAAATCTCATACTTCTCTAAAATGGTTGTCCTGGTTACCATTCTTATACGAGTTGTATTGTCTCTGGTCAATTCATGTTCGCATTAAAGCTACATTTCAATGTGAAGCAACTGATAATTTGCCTTCGTGTTCCTGAATTTACACACTTTGGTCCTGCAGTCCTAAATCAGCATTGACTTCAATAGAGGGACTTATTAAACCTCGTGCTGAACGAGCACCACAGATCCTTTTTGTCTATTGTGACAAAGTCAGACCTGCCAGTTCTGGAAGGGTGATTCAAGGCAGGTGTATCAGACTTGGGATGGTCAAAGCACTTTTTCCTAGGAACTGAAAGAGGTTATTGCAAGTTAATTATGGCCTTGGGGAAAAAAGTCCTCCCCCAGTGGGTGGGTGGGAGGGAGGAAGTGCAAGCTGCAGAACAGTTGTTTGCAGCATGGGGGAAAGGCCTCTTTTAGGTGAAGAGCTGCTTTTCTCTACGGGAAATCTTGTGTTTATTTCTGTTAGGGAAGTGGGCCTGGATTCCCACCATAGCTGGACCCAGCATGGATTAGAGAGGGTGGCTGGTGACCAGTAGCCTGCATAAGAAGAGGCAGTACCCCAGTGGGAGTTAGAAAAGTTATTCTGTTTGTTTAAAGAAACCTCTTGGGCCAACCCTATAATTAGTTTAAATAAACCAACATTCAGAATTAAACTCCTGGAGTAGGACTGATTCACTCCAGGCCCCCACCACCACCCTCGCCCCCATGCCAAAGGGAGAAAAGCTGAGTTTTGCTGTGACAAAAAGAGGTGAGTCACACAATATGGCAACTCCTGAAGTCTGAGTGGTATTTTTCAAATTGGTAACTGTAGTGGTCCCTCGCTCTCCAGTCCACAGGGAGGCCACTCTGCAGTAACATTAGTACAAGAGGAAGTACTGAAAGGTAAGAGTGTGTGCTGTTTTCTTCACAGCTGGAAGCTTTACCTTCCCAACTCTAAGTTGTCATTGTTAAGCTGATGTACACAAGATACAGTAAGTTAGATAGTGAGTCAGGGACCATCCTTTAGTTCTGTGTTTGTACAGCGCCTGGCAAGGTGGGTGCAATTCCATGACTATGGTAATACAACCAACAGTCACTATGACTAGTCTGGTAACTCCTGATCAAAGCGCGCCGGCACTCAAGAAATGAACCATCACACACACAAAAAGGCAAATCAAAGTCTATTTTGTACATCATTTTCCTCACTTTATGAGCCTGATCCAAAGCCCAGCAAAGTCAATGCAAGTCTTGTTCCATTG
The DNA here is from genome assembly GCF_028017835.1 of Emys orbicularis. NCBI lineage: Eukaryota > Metazoa > Chordata > Testudines > Emydidae > Emys > Emys orbicularis. The sequence goes on along the minus strand of NC_088686.1, from coordinate 4,167,208 downwards.
ATTTCAGTGGGCTTTGGATTAGCCTTGTTATGGTGCAGAGGTAGCCGCACCAGAATCTAACACAACCTTAGAGATTCTCTTTGACAGTGAAGAAAATGGTTCATATCTTAAGTGAGTTTTAACTTTAAAAAAAACAAAAGCACATGGATCTTTGGGGAACTACAGCTTGTTTGGATGTTTTGGCTGCACAATTTGAAGTCCTGGAAATTGTATAACAAATTATTGATGTTTGGGGAAAATTTTCTATGGAGCATCTCACTTTTCTTTCTACTCCACTATCAGAAAGATACAGACTTTGAGCCTACCCATGACTATAGCTATCATTGTCTCCATAACAGGTATTCCTAGAACAACATTTTTAATTAAGTTCATGTAATTTTTTTAAATGTAGCTTAAAGCACACAGTTTAACTCATTATACACTATAAAAACCAATGGATCAGGGGAATATGTAAATAGAGCAGTCTACAACTTCCAATTACTTAATTTTTTTGGAAAAATATAAGTACCTTAAATGGCAATGTATTCTTAATCTGTGTCCAGAATTTGTAAAAATGTAAAAAACTTAGAATCATAGAACTGGAAGGGACCTCAAGAGGTCATCTAGTCCAGTCCCTTGCACTCAAGGCAGGACTAAGTATTATCTAGACCATCCCTGATAGGTGTTTGTCCAACCTGCTCTTAAAAATCCCCAATGAAGAAGATTCCACAACCTCCCTAGGCAATTTATTCCAGTGCTTAACCACTCTGACAGTTAGGAACTTTTTCCTAATGTCCAACCTAAACCACCTTTGCTGCAATTTAAGCCCATTGCTTCTTGTCCTATCCTCGGAGGTTAAGAAGAACAATTTTTCTCCCTCCCCCTTGTAACAATCTTTTATGTACTTGAAAACTGTTATGTCCCCTCACAGTCTTCTCTTCTCCAGACTAAACAAACCCAATTTTTTCAATCTTCCCTCATAGGTCATGTTTTCTAGACCTTTAAGCATTTTTGTTGCTCTTCTCTGAACTTTCTCCAATTTGTCCACATCTTTCCTGAAATGCAGCACACAGAACTGGACACAATACTCCAGTTTAGGCCTAATCAGCGTGGAGTAGAGCGGAAGAATTACTTTTCGTGTCTTGCTTACAACACTCCTTCTAATACATCCCAGAATGATATTCACTTTTTTTGCAACAGCATTACATTGTTGACTCATATTTAGCTTGTGATCCACTATGATCCCCAGATCCCTTTCCGCAGTACTCCTTCCTAGGCAGTCATTTCCCATTTTGTATGTGTGCAACTGATTGTTCCTTCCTAAGTGGAGTACTTTGCATTTGTCCTATTGAATTTCATCCTATTTACTTCAGACCATTTCTCCAGTTTTTCCAGATCATTTTGAATTTTAATCCTATCTTCCAAAGCACTTGCAACCCCTCCCAGCTTGGTATCGTCCGCAAACTTTATAAGTGTACTCTCTATGCCATTATCCAAATCATTAATGAAGATATTGAACGGAACCAGACCCAGAACCGATCCCTGTGGGACCCCACTGATTATGCCCTTCCAACACGACTGTGAACCACTGATAACTACTCTCTGGGAACGATTTTCCAACCAGTTATGCACCCACCTTATAGTAGCTCCATCTAGGTTGCATTTCCCTAGTTTGTTTATGAGAAGGTAATGCGAGACAGTATCAAAAGTCTTACTAAAGTCAAGATATACCACATCTACCGCTTCCCCCCATCCACAAAGGCTTGATACCCTGTCAAAGAAAGCTGTCAGGTTGGTTTGACACAATTTGTTCTTGATAAATCCATGCTGACTGTTATAACAGTAATTACTTATCACCTCATTATCTTACTAGTTATCAAGAGTAAGAGAAAAATTTATCATATGTACATCAGCACTGAGGCTGGAAAGAGATTGCAAGTCATTAATTCATAACATTCAAGGAAGCACAATATCCATATGAAAAGTAGAATTGCTGAAAGATTGAAATATGTCTTGACAACGGAAGTTTGATATTTCTTTAATTGTCTATTTCCCAGATTAAGGCATCATGTTGGTTTCTTTTTTTAATTTTTAAGAGAGACAACTTAACTGAACACAAATACAGTTTTTTCTTTCCTACGACTGAAGATTACAGTAAGACTGGATGACTGAAGGTTTGGCAATAGATTGCAGATCCTTTCCTGCTGTAGGTCACAGGTTCAAATCTAATAAGTGGTGGTAGGAAGTCATTACCCTAACGAGCTAACTGATGATATAGGATTTCACCATCACAGTCGTCACTGAATTGCTCTTTGCTGCCAGACTCAGTGTGATTAATGTGGAGGTGCGTGGTGATGAATATTGTTCAGTATCCCAAAATGTGTCCTGCATAGGATCTCTGAGATGGGGTACTGGAATGTTAGGAGGAGACAGCAGTTTCAGCCTTGTGTCTACGGCAGAGTGTGCTGAATGCCTCCACTGGAAGGCGCTCGGGTCCTATGGGGATGAGTGTAAAAGGAGACCTTACATAGAATAGGCTGACTGCAAGCCATTAAGAATGATTGGTCTAACTACCAAGCAATGGAGCAACCATCACAGGCCAAGGCCTGGCTGGGAGAAACCTGCTGAAGGCCAAAGGGAGACTTGGCACCTAGGCCCTGTAATAAAGAGCCATGGAACAAAACAGGAACTGGGCTCAGGCTCACACGGGGCAGATAGGGCATTGAGAAAAGTGAGTTTCCCTGAAGGGAGGATACGAACTGGGCTCACTCTGAAAGGCAAATAGATCAGGCTGGGTCCCAAGGGCTGTGGACCCTGCTACCATGAACGTAAGCTGGGCCTGTAATTCCAGACAGAAGCCCATCTAACGTAGCTGAAGTGTAAGATTAGAGGAGTCAAGATGTGCGTGTCAGCTACTTGTTGTTTTAAAATCATTTCCTCTAATGCTTTTTTCAGAGTAGCAGCCGTGTTAGTCTGTATCGGCAGAAAGAACAGGAGTACTTGTGGCACCGTAGAGACTAACAAATTTATTAGAGCATAAGCTTTCGTGGGCTACAGCCCACTTCTTCGGATGCATATAGAGTGAAACATATATTGAGGAGATATATATACACACATACAGAGAGCATGAACAGGTGGGAGTTGTCTTACCAACTCTGAGAGGCCAATTAAGTAAGAGAAAAAAACTTTTTAAGTGATAATCAAGATAGCTCAGTACAGACAGTTTGATAAGAAGTGTGAGAATACTTACAAGGGGAGATAGATTCAATGTTTGTAATGGCTCAGCCATTCCCAGTCCTTATTCAATCCTGAGTTGATTGTATCTAGTTTGCATATCAATTCCAGCTCAGCAGTCTCTCGTTGGAGTCTGTTTTTGAAGTTTTTCTGTTGTAAGATAGCCACCCGCAGGTCTGTCATTGAATGGCCAGACAGGTTAAAGTGTTCTCCCACTGGTTTTTGAGTATTATGATTCCTGATGTCAGATTTGTGTCCATTAATTCTTTTGCGTAGAGACTGTCCGGTTTGGCCAATGTACATGGCAGAGGGGCATTGCTGGCACATGATGGCATATATCACATTGGTAGATGTGCAGGTGAACGAGCCCCTGGTGGTATGGCTGATGTGATTAGGCCCTATGATGATGTCACTTGAATAGATATATGGACAGAGTTGGCATCGGGCTTTGTTACAAGGATAGGTTCCTGGGTCAGTGTTTTTGTTCAGTGATGTGTGGTTGCTGGTGAGTATTTGCTTTAGGTTGGGGGGTTGACTGTAAGCGAGGACAGGTCTGTCTCCCAAGATCTGTGAGAGTAAAGGATCATCTTTCAGGATAGGTTGTAGATCTCTGATGATGCGCTGGAGAGGTTTTAGTTGGGGGCTGAAGGTGAGAGCTAGTGGTGTTCTGTTATTTTCTTTGTTGGGCCTGTCTTGTAGGAGGTGACTTCTGGGTACTCGTCTGGCTCTGTCAATCTGTTTTTTCACTTCAGCAGGTGGGTATTGTAGTTTTAAGAATGCTTGATAGAGATCTTGTAGGTGCTTGTCTCTGTCTGAGGGATTGGAGCAAATGCGGTTATATCTTAGAGCTTGGCTGTAGACAATGGATCGTGTGGTGTGTCCTGGATGGAAGCTGGAGGCATGTAGGTAAGTGTAGCGGTCAGTAGGTTTCCGGTATAGGGTGGTATGCTAATGCTTTGTTCCATTTGCTAAATAAACCTACTGGTTTTGTATGTAGTGTTGTTGTAGCCGTGTCAGTCCTAGGATATTAGAGAGACCAGGTGGGTGAGGCAATATCTTTTATTGGACCAACTTCTGTTGGTGAGAGAGACAAGCTTTTGAGCTTATACTGAGCTCTTCTTAAATTTCTGGGAAAGGTACTCATAGTTCACAGCTAAATACAAGAGGGAACAGATAGTTTAGCATAAGCAGTTAGCACATATTCTAAGGGACCATTTAAAGTGAAGTTGCCCCTTAACACCCTTGAAGTCATAGGGCAAGGAGGGGGATTCTATGCAGCTGTCAGGAGGGGTCTTGCTGGCCCCTGCCCCCTCAGAGATGACATGTAGTAACCCAGGCCTGCTCCGCCACATCTACCTACAGCACTGGATCCAGCAGGCAAAGGAACTGCAGTGCCCAACTCCTGTCAGAGTGGAGAAGAGAAATTCCGCCGAGGCCCCTGTTGTCCCCACAGCTAGCAAAGGAAGAGGTCCCCCGGACACAGGGAGGGGAAGAGACGAGTCTCACCAGCCTCCCCCTTTGGATGGGAAGCATTATTACCAAACCCAAAAGTTCAAAAATCATGAGTCAGACCCCCAAAAACCATGTTTGTTCCGGTTGGATTTTTTGTGACTACTCTGTGGTTTTGGGCCCATCTTGATGATTTTTTTTACTCCCCCCTTACACACAACCCCAGGGTGCATGGCAGCAACTTTTGCCAACTCTCCCAAACAGAGTACAGGGATTCTGGTCCCCTCTGAGGGCACTAGGGTGACCAAATGTCCCAATTTTATTAGGACAGTCCCAATATGTAGGGCTGTGGTCTCATACAGGCACCTATTACCTCTCACCCCCATCCCAGTTTTTCCACACTTGCTATCTGGTCATCCTAGCAGGTACTCCCTGCCGCCTGATGCTATAGAGCTTCCAGCCTCTCAACAGACCCCAGAATTCTAATTCGTTAAATCAGTGCCCCAGCCGAGCAGCTAGTTATGCATCCCCACCTCCTCTCTGCTCCTCAGTGCACCTCTGCATCTCCAGGGGTTATTCCCCCACCTCCCCCAGACCTGAAGTGTTACAGGGGTGGAGGGAGGAGCAACGGACCCATTTTTCCACAGGAGGAGCAGGAAGTAGAGCTTCTGAGCTGTTTCTGCACCCTGCCTCCTCTCCTACAGCAATTGGGTCAGCCACTTCCTCTCCCCCTCCCCCAAAGCCCCACTGTGCTCTTGAATGTGGGGGGGGAGGGAGGGAGAGAAATCTCTGCCTGCCTCCTGCCATAACCATGTTTGGCTGCTCTTCCCCAGGGGGGTGGGGAAGTGAGGAAGGCAGCCAATCAGACAGATTCCCCCTTAGGCGGGAGCCATGGCAAGATTGGCTGCAGCCAAAAATCACCTTGCTGGGGATGGAATCCATCAGCACCATTGGGGAAGAGGGTCTGAGGAGAGGCCTAGCCGCCACTCAGTGGGTAAAGGACAATATCACACACCCCCATCCACCTTCCCCTGGACTCTCCTCAAGTGCAATGGAGGTCAGGGGAGGAGGAGAACAAAGACTTGATACTTTATCCCATGTTGCCCATGGTGGCTGTTTGTGGGAATTTCTCAGAAACATGACGTTTCTCTCGAGAGGCCCCCACACTGGATATTTTAAATAGATAAACGAGCATGCAGACCAAGATTTCCAGGAACCACTAGGAACTTGGGCACCTCCAGTTTGAGTTCCCTTGCAGGGGCCTGACCATTGCAAAGTGCTCGGCACCTACTCTGAAAAGTGACTGGGGTTTCTCAAAGTCTCAAGAATGTTTTCATGTAAGCAAACTGTTTTCCCCTTGCCTCATTCTCAGAAGTGGCAGAACAGGCGTTAGCTGAAATCTTTAAAAACAAAAAACAAACATCCATCCTAAAGCAGACACCCAGCATGAAAAATTTCAGCCCAGACAGTTAAAGTTTGGCAAAGTTCTATCCAACTGAAAGCAGGGTCAAAATAGAAAGGGTCCAATACTAGGTGGTGCTACCAGCCCTACCTAAACTTTTGACTTCTATGAAGCAATTCAAAGTAACATTTGACTTCCAAAATCCTTACACTCTAAAACTGCACCAGTTTGTCTGTCTTCGAACTTCTTACCAGTGCCAACTCAAGAACATTCATCTTCCAGCAAATGACAACAGGCAAGGCAGGCATGCACCCACCCATACACAGTATTCTAGCCTCAAACACCCAAAATCCTGAGTGAAGGCTGTGACCCACACATCCCATGGCGCTAACTGGCAGAAGGCACAGGAGCTACATAGGGTTTTTACAGGAATGCCCTGGGTCAGATATCTGCATAATAGCTAGTCAAAGGATGGCAAATGAGGGCTCTGCCAAAAGCCAGTTGCCCACTGGTCATCATAATCACTGCGAAATGTCTGTGTGCATAATACATAAGGAGCTGTGTATCTATACTAAAAAGTATGTTCTTAAGCTCTGGAGTTAAGATAGGTTACCAAGAAGTGACCTACCTCAAAACTATTTCGTTCAGGTAGGACATACCAGACAGAGAGGTAGGTGTCAGTTATTTGTGTATTGTATGCCTATTTGCATACTGAACCAGCTGCAAACAGAGAGACTGCAGAGTCTACAGGAGGAAAAGCAGCAGGGGAGTGTTTCCTGTTTATGAATACAAAGGCTTGGTCTGGTGTGTCCTGGAGAGGAAAGTGAAAGACTTTGTGACTGTCTCATGAAAGAGGATCCCAGCCAGCTGGACTGAAGTGCTGCAGGGATTTTAGGTGAGCAACACCTTAAAAACAGTCGTTTTCAACCTTTCTTCATTTGCAGGCCCCTAAAAATTTTGGAATGGAGGTACGGACTCCTTTGGAAATCTCAGATATAGTCTGCGGACCCCTAAGGGTCTGCGCCCACAGGTTGAAAACCACGGCGTTAAGATCTAAGACTATCTTGTTAGTTGAGATGTTCATGTATCACTTGACTTCAGGAGTCAGGGCTTTAAGAAAGCCACCAAATAGGAGACTCACAATAAAACCGTCATTTGTCAACAGTGCAGACAGCACACTTCAGATACGGAGGACCGAATGCTCTGCTGGTATAACTTCACTGAAGTCAGTGGAGTTACACTAGCAGAGCATTTGCCCGTATAACTTAATTGGACCCCTTGTTGGTACGGCTGCAGCTCCTATTACCAGAGATACTGTGACCTTCCACTGTGCTCCCCAGCGGAGAGAGAGTGGGAACTGACAATGCATGGAGTTACGTACTGCCTCGCTGCAGCTGGACTGCTGGGGAGTCATTATCTGGGTCAGGCACTGCTTCCAAAGCTGAAGGCTCAGGTTAATTAGCTCTTTACTGAGCCACGGATGGCAAAGGTTTTAAAGGACAGAATGATTAATCATTAAAAACCCCACACATCTAACCTTGAAATGTGTTTGACTTTTTCCAGGCTTCCTGAACGTGAAAGACATTGTGGGAAGGCAGCCATTCTATTTACCTGCAATGCGTGGAAAAGGAAGTCTCCGGCATGCAATAAGATCTTTTTCCACCTCGGGCTACTGAAGCCGCTATTTGGGGTGGTAAGGGAGGACTCAGGTTGTAACTGGACCTTTTGAAATATTTTCAGACACTACTAAAGATCTGCCTTACATTTACCTCTAGCTGCAAGGAATCTAGCAATGCATTATACAAAGCAAATGGCAGTGTGATGTCCATCTTAAGGACATATTTACATGACTTGTCCCCAGCAATTAGTCATCTCCAACATTCCCTTTGTCATCTCCAATGACTCGCCTATTGCTACTAGGTCCCTCTCCCCCAAATCCTCTGCCTTTCTCCCTAGAGGCTGATGTTATTCCTAGGAACCCCCAGAAGACCCAACATTCTGTATGATGCTAGCAGGTGGGAGCCAAATGCACATCTGCACACAATTTATTTGGAACAGCATACTGCAGAGTTGACCAAGTCATATTTCCTGTAAGAGGTACATAGCTCTCCTTAAGCACCGTTTAATTTTTTCATTGGTATTAATGCCCCCAAATCAAAATTAGAAACAAAGGAACTCATATCTTTGTCTTAAAACAGACTCAGTATGGCAAACTATGAATCAAATTAAATCTGCAGATGCAACAGAAAGACCTAGAAACTGTCACGTGGGAAGTGTAGAATTCTGTAAAATACCACACAGTCATTTGGAAGAGCCCTGATCCACCTAATCCAGAGTTTTTTCATGCTGGCATAATTGTGGTACATCATCATATGGATCATCCGACGTTGCAAGGTTTCTGAATGGCTTAGAATTCCTCTGAGGAATTCTAGCTTATACAATGTAACAAGTTTTGTTTTCCTCTTCTAATTCACCATGCTGAACAAAACACACCTTCATAAATACTGTTCTAACAATGCTGGACTTTGGAATGGTCTGGTGCATTTATACAACCAAAGTAAGCAAGAATCTATGTTTAGCCAACAATTTTTAGGCTGCCTAGTTTTCCCTAATTGAAACTTCTGCAATATAGCTGAAGGATTGTTAGAGAGCTTTCCCTTCACCCTCTCCCCTGGTTCTTGTCAAACAGACAGAAAGCAGAAGACCAGAAGTCCGAGGTGCAGGCAATGCAATGTTTATTGGGGTTAGTTTCCAGCAAACATGTTCATAACTGACGCCACAGAGGCTTGTTTCCCAGTGTCCCATTCCCCCCTACTCAGCAGGCACAATTATACCTGAAATGCACGCCCACAATCCCACCCCTTACAACTTATGGTCATGTTCCGTTTTGGAGGGTCATGAGTCTGGGGTCTTTGTCCCACCTCTTTTGTATCCCCTGGGAGGAGTAAGGAGTGAGGTTGTGATAAGGTCAGGGACGGGCATTTCTTTGACCTTTTAGTGTTTTATACCTTCCTTCCAATTTCCACTTGCCCCTTGTGACTGTTTGCTTGATCTTGCCTTGAGATAGGAGTTGAGGCAGTCTTGAAGTGCGTGCTCTCATATGTTATACTCCCACCATGCCCAATAACACTTTAACTGCTCTTATCTGTTCCCATTATACTAACAAACCCATTTGTCTAGGCAAAAGCAACACACACAGTGTCTTTGTCCTTTGTTTACACATATTAGTAAAGATCCTTTTGGTCACACATTAGTTAAAAATATAAGTGTATCAAAAATCACACAGGCAAACAAAACCCAAAATTCTATCTCAGTCAAAGATACAGGCCTAAATCCTACATTGTTATTAACATTCCTAACACGGATTTAGGATTTTTTCCTTCACCTCATCCTAAGCAAAACAAAACAAAACAATATTTCACTGTCATTCTGCTGACAAATCCTAGCCCCTCTTCTCTTTCAGAGAGCCTCCTGGCCCGAGAACCAATGCTGTTCCTCCGTGCAAGCACAGCAAGGATATGGGAAGATACTGAAGGGCAATATTTATTCAGGTTTCAAAGGAGGAGGAACAGAAACAGTTAGTCAAAAAGAAAAGCAAACATGGATGGGAATGTTTAAAGTAGGATGGTGGAGCCAGGCAATTTGCCTTTGTCAGGAACCCCTTCTCCTTCAATAGTGGTATCCAGCTGTATATATGTAAATAGTTAGCTAATTAAGTTGGGCCTTTTGCAAGTGGCAAATGATGTAATACTAGGCAATGAAGTAACCTGCTCCACCGATGCTGCTGAAAAGGAAATACTCCAATATGGAGAGGTTTTAAAGGCTTTGGAAGCCTTCCTGGAGAATATCATTTGGAAAATCAACCCCAAGGTAAAAAATACACAACTAGAAGCATATAAGAGTGGCCATACTGGGTCAGACCAAAGGTCCATCTAGCCCAGTATCCTGTCTTCCAACAGTGGCCAATGCCAGGTACCCCAGAGGGAATGCTGATTACCTGTTCTGTTCAAGTGATCCATCCTCTGTCGCCCATTCCCAGATTCTGGCAAACGGAGGCTAGGGACACCACCCCCGCCCATCCTGGCTAATAGCCATTGATGGACCTATCCTCCATGAATTTATCTAGTTCTTTTTTTAACCCTATTATGGTCCTGGCCTTCACAACGTCCTCTGGCAAGGAGTTCCACAGGTTGACTGTGCATTATGTGAAGAAATACTTCCTTTTGTTTGTTTTAAACCTGCTGCCTATTAATTTCATTGGGTGACCCCTAGTTTTTGTGTTATGAGGACTAAATAACACCTCCTTATTTACTTTCTCCAGATCACTCATGATTTTATAGACTTCTATCATATTCCTCCTTAGTCATCTCTTTTCCAAGCTGAAAAGTTCCTGTCTTATTAATCTCTCCTCATATGGCAGCCGTTCCATACCCCTAATCATTTTTGTTGCCCTTTTCTGAACCTTTTTCAATAGATCTTTTTTGAGATGGGGCAACCACATCTGCTCATAGTATTCAAGATGTGGGCGTACCAGGGATTTTCTGTCTTATTATCTACCCCTTTCTTAATGATGCCCAACATTCTGTTCACCTTTTTGACTGCCACAGCACATTGAGTGGATGTTTTCAGAGAACTATCCACAATGACTCCAAGATCTCTTTCTTGAGTGGTAACAGCTAATTTAGACCCCATCATTTTATATGTATAGTTGGGATTATGTTTTCCAATGTGCATTACTTTGCATTTATCAACATTGAATTTCATCTGAGATTGTTACCCAGTCACCCAGTTTTGAGAGATCTTTTTTTAGCTCTTCCCAGTCTGCCTGGGACTTAACTATCTTGATTAGTTTTGTATCATCTGCAAATTTTGCCATCTCACTCTTCAGCCCCTTTCTCCAGATCATTTATGAATATGTTGAATAGGACTGGTCCCAGTACAGACCCCTGGGGGACACCACTATTTACCTCTCTCCATTCTGAAAACTGACCATTTATTCCTACCTTTTGTTTCCAATCTTTTAACCAGTTACCAATCCATGAGAGGGCCTTCCCTCTTATCCCATGACTGCTTACCTTTCTTAAGAGCCTTTGGTGAGGGACCCTGTCAAAGGCTTTCCGAAAATCTAAGTATACTATATCCACTGGATCCCCCAATGCAAAGTAGCAGTTTTTGCAAAAGAGATTTATGCGTCAGTAAAGTTGTAGTTCCTTTCACACCTCTCCCAGATCAGGGAACTTCTTAGGAAGTTTTCAAGTAAGATGCTGGAAGGTGTTGAGAATCCCAGAAGCAAAAGACTTTCGAACAGATCCAAAAATCCATCAGGTCCAAAAATACTAGGCTGAATGGTTACAGGTACCTTATAATGTGATGCTGGTGAATGCAGATTGGGATCATTACTACAGAATGCTGAGCCTGTACAGCTTGTCTCTAGTACACTATTCCCAATAGAACAAAACTACATTCAAATAGAGGAGGAATGACTAGCCATTTTGTTTTGAATGCACCAAATTTGCCTGGTATTTCCTGCAACCTGGTTGTGGACAGAGACCACAAACCTTTGGACTCAAATTTCAAAAAGCCATTGTAATCAGCTCCCAAACACCTTCCAAGACTGAGTGAAAACTCAAATATTCCTTGGGTGTACTGTCCAAAGCGGGGCTCTGATGTTCATTGCAGCTTTTTTGTCCAAAGCAGAAGTGCCACAGGAGTGACTGCTGCGACCCTTGAATCTGAGATCTTTTGCAGGCATCAGGAACCTGGACACATCAGCTAAGCAGAACTCCTTGGTGTGATATAAGCAACTACTGCAGATACAGAGATGTACCCAAAAGACAGAACACTAAGCACTTAGAACAGCAGTTGTGTCAGGATGGCCAGACTGGAACGAAAAGGAGCCGCTTTGTATTCATGAATATTTGGACATACAGAGAAGAACTGATAGTAGTATCGGTTGTTCTCTGAAAAGCAGTAGGGTCAGAATAGCTAGAGACGTGTATCCTGCCGGGCTAACCCACATGAACCTGAGCCATATTGTTGCTGAAGCATGGCTCTGAAAAGTCCAGAGATGTCCTGTATTAGCCAAACATGAGCAAGGAGGTGAAGGACTTCATAGGACAGTACAGCATCTGCAATGAATTCCTAGCAAATCAATAAATGGAACAACTCATGATGCATGAAATACCTGATCCACTGTGGACCATGGTAGGTACTGACTGATGTTTATCAGGAAAACAAGTATCCCTGGTGAGGCATCATTACAATTCAGATTATTGGGAAATAGATTACTTACATACAAAGCAGCAGTCTGTTACTGAATGTGGCAACAGTCAGTTGGCCCAGAATGGAACTTCTAAGACTTATTGCAGATAATGGGCTTCAGTTTGCAGCCAGAAATCTGCAGCTTGCAACATCAGAATTTGAACATAGTATGCTCTCTCAACCGAAAGCCAATTTAATGACAAAGCAGATACAGCTGTCAAGAGAACCAGGAAACTATTAAGGTATACCAGGACAATAAAACCCCCTAGACAGCAACACTGGACTGAAGCAACACTCTCACCCACAGAGGGCACGGGCAGCAGTCTCATGTCACATCACAGCACTTCTTGTCTCACCACAGCTGACAGTCTGCAGCAAATAGACTTTTGAAACCAGAAGTAGTGGAAGAGATGACGGAACAAATTAAACAGTGGTGATGGGAAACCAGATTCTTCTATGACAGAGTTAGAGATCTCCATGAACTTCAGATAGCATAACAAATATGAGTACAGCCAGCACCAGATGACCAGAACAAGAGATGGGGGGGGGCAGGGAAATCTATACAAAGAGTAGCGCCAAGGCACTTCACAGAAGTACAAGAACAACCCTACAGCTTAGCGTATCCAAATACTATACAGTTCACTGAAGTTATTCAATTTCCATTATAGGAAAAGACATTACAAGAGAGGTCTGTACAGGTTATGTACAGCTAGCAGATAAGGTGCCAGGAGATAGCACTCGAGAACATGTAGCACAGTTTGTGGGTTTTGAAGGACCAATAAAGTGTGTAATTGTGCATGGCAAATGGCGTCTTGGTGCAATATATTACAAAGCCCTTAACAATATCTGATTCAATCTAGGGAACCTATATGGAGAGCCAGGAGACCTTGGTGGATAAGCTCTGTATCGTGACCAGTGGAACTGCACCCAGAGGATCCATATTCCCTAGAAGAACAGCAGGAAAAGGCACCTATTCAGCTACATGGACAGAGCAAGGCACAGGATTTAATCCAATTCTACTTGTTCAGACAGAGCCTGCATCCAGTTTCACTCTTTGCTAATGAAACAAGCTCCACCTGGAACGGAGTTTCCAGCACGGCTTGACTCTCCACTTGTCAGTTACTTACCATCGAAAGAGCCTGGATCCCGGCTGTCCCAGACACTGCCCCTGAGACCTCACACCCTGCACTCTTCTAGTATGCAGATGCAACCCTAACAGTGAGGCTAGAGGGGGCTTCAATATTGCCAACCCCCAGTGTTCATAAATCATAATTTAAAAAATAAATAAATGGGGATTTATTTTGCCTATTGGGATTTTAGCCTTAGGGTGCATTTGGGTCACCTTTGACAGCTTTCCTCTGCAACCGTGAAGGCTAGATTTTAATATATATATATATTTTTTAAATGATGAGCTGAGATTCTCACATCATGACCTGACCCAAGAAGCTGAAGTTTATTGCGAGATGCAGGATATCTAGAGTTGACAGTGCTGGAGCTAGGCAGCCAAAGTCAAACCATTTTGCTGAAGGCATTTTCCGACCAGGTTTTGTTGGGTTTTTTTAAACTAGCCATTAGTTACAGTCCCACTGTTATTTAGTGGACTGGCAAGGTCGTCCTCATCTCTCAGAGGTAATAAATGGCTGTACTTAGAGACTGGCTAAGCAGCGAGTGTCTATTGAGCTCTTTTGATCTTTCTTCATCGTAAGTCAATCCCTCCAGCCCACTGATCATTTCTGTCGCTCCTCTCTGACGTCTCTCCAGTTTGTCAAAGTCTTTCTGAAAACAAGCTTCCCCGAAGTGTGCAGTATTCAGCTGCATTCGAGATGTAATCCATGGCACTTTACAGACACCGAATAAGAGGTTTCGACTCAAACCCAAAAGGAGTTCACAATCTAAGAGTCTAGTCCTGTAACCCTTACGTGTCAGAGTAACCCCATTGTACAGCTTGATTCTACACGCCCATGCTCCTCGTACATGACACAAAGTGACCTCGGCAGACTGGAGAATCTTCGTTTAGAGCAAAGTCTGATTTCCCACAGACCAACATCCCGTAGGGCTTGTCTACATGGAGCATTAGTCCACACCAGAGGGTGTCAATTCTAATCCGCACAAGCATTTTGTGTGCTAAGGGGCCTTTGGGGACCCTGCTGGTGCATGCTGAAGGGTCTCCAATGAAACAGGACTGCATCAGTGCACAAACAGTACTACACTAGCGTGCACTGGGGACCTTTTAGTGCGAGTGTAGTGAATACTCCTGGAAAACAGGGATTAAAAGCAGCCAAGCTAGGCTGACTGGGGAAGCAGCCACAGCTGGGGCCACGTCCAATCTACTAAACCAAAGCCACCTGCCCCACTGTTCCCCAGAACGTAGGGCAGAAGGCAGCCCCAACTAGAGTGCCCTGCCACAGCAGGCCAGGGCATAACCAGTGTTCACACACCTCAGTTTCTCCTCTCAGGTAACCCAAGGACTCTATTGCAGGTTCTCTTGACTCAATCGTACCCTCTGCTGGGGGCTGGTTTATTACGCAAACATAGGCAAATGGTCCAAAACATAAATGGACTAGGTGTTGGGAATTATCCCCCCCCATGCAAGAAATCCCAAGTCATCTCCTCCTTCAACACCCCATGTACCACACACCAGCACCTGTCAGTCCTCTTCTGGCCCTCTGCCAGGACAGCACCCCAGCACTTCCAACCAAATCAGCCTCATCAGGGAAACATCCCTCATCCACCCCGGCCCCTCTGACTGATCCTCTAGGTCCAGCTCTCCAGTGTGGTGACATTAGCGAACAAGACCCTCCACTGCTCCCCAGCCACCAGCTCTCTCCGGCCCTTGGCTTCAGCTCTTTGGCTAAAAGTCCGACCTGCCCTTCTCCTGACTGAACAGGATTGTCTCTCAGACTCTTCCTGATCTTTTATAACCAAAGCATCTGTTTTGGCACAGGGGAACTAGACCTGCTTAATTTATGAGAGCCAGCCACCCCGTGATAGTCTCCATCTTACATGTGAGCTGCAGGGCGGGGGCACAAGGTGGAAGAATATGGTGGGAGACAAACTATGACAAATGACTTCATCATCATTTCATTACTTTCAGAGAAAGGGCATAAATATATTTTAACCAGTGCTTAATTTGTGCCAGGGTTGAGCACCGGCACCTCTAGGCTTGGCACATCAGTTCTGAAAGCAGAAAAAATTGCTTGAGCACCTCTCGTTACAAATTAAGCACAGGTTTTAACCCTGAATTTGCAGGGTGACATGTGGATTTGGAGAAAGCTGCAATGTTTTAAGGGCTCCCCCCTAATTCCTGTGTAAGTGATTGTCCCTGGGAAGATTTTTCACTGATTTAAGAAGTCGGCGGCTGGCAAAGGGAAACGGTGTAAATAGGGCAATAAATCATGGCTCTGATTTGTTAGATTTGATTTATACCTGAATGCATTTGGTGGGTTATTTGTGGAGAAAACATCCTACAATGGAACCCTGCAGCCCCTTAGAACTTTAATAGCCAACCAATTACCTGTCAACACTAAACTCAAAAGGTATTTAATAGCATTAGCCAACCCATTATACAATTCTCACTTATCACATTCTCTTGGATTTAGGCCTATTGTACTTTAGCTTCCGACCATGTAAAATGCTACTGAAATCATGGTCTTTAGAACATTGACAATACCAGGCTCCAAAGAACAGAAGCAAAAGAAACTTGGATTATATTTAACTCGCATACACATTTGTCATTTAAACTGCTATGGCCATTAATCTGAAGCCACGATTTGCCCATCATTTTAATTTTGGGTTCATTTAAGCTACATGAACATAAAAGTAGTAATTCCCAGGCATTTCTTCAATGTTCTGCAATACAGTTGTGTAATAACTAGTACTAAAGGGACTGTGGAGCAGAGACTCTTAACTTTGCTGTAATTTACCAACCCGATAATTAAACTCAAGTCCATGCTGCGAGATAGCTTTATATGACATGCAGTAAATTCTTGAAAATAGCACTTCCCTTTAAAGCTAGAACAAAAAAAACCTTTGTATTAGTGAGAGAGCCTTCCCGTAGTATTTGTTTTCTGACCTCCTGAGTTTCCCAGATACTTCACAGACCCTTAAGGCCAAATACTGAGATCTTCACTTGGGCAAATGCCCACTGATCTCAATGGGAATTGCCCTACATAAGGGATCTCAGATTGTAGCACACAGGAATAAGAGCTGAATGAGACTTGTTAGATAATTTCATCCAGCCACAGTCATTGTTCTCTAGAATATATTTCCCAGTGTTTTTTCCAGTCTTGTTTTAAATATTTCAACCAATTATTCTTCCACCAATTCTCGTGAGAGTCTGTTCAACAAGCTAATGCATCTCACTGCCAGTGATTGTTCAATTTGTCCCTTTCTCCATTTTATCCCATTATTTCTAGCTATAGCGTGGGAATCATTCTCCCCGCCCATCCAGAAGGGCTATCAAAAAAATCAGATGGACCTCCAAGGAACATCACAATACAAAGGATTGGTTAATGGCCCTATGGCACCTTGGAAATGCTACATGCAAGGAAGCTCATCCTGTGGACTTGGAAGCTGAATAAAGGAAATAAAACAAAGTCACAGGAAGACTTTGCATCTCTTCACTGTTTGAACTCACAGGGCCAGAGCCACCAAACTGAAGCCAGAGATCCACAGGGACTGCCTTTTGGGTCCATCCTGAAAGACACTTTGAATTGACAGATCACCTACAAATCAGTGACTTAGGATTTAGATGGTAACTCATTTGTGTGTGTGTGTGTGTGTGTGTGTGTGTGTGTTTTCTTGCTTTAACCTGTAAATAACTCCTTTCTTTTCCCTAGTTAATAAATAGTTAGATAGCCAGGCCTGTAAACAACTACAGGTGTTGTCTTTGGTGTAAGATCTATGGTACCAATTGATCTGGGGCAAGTGACTGGTCTCTTGGGACTGGAAGCAATCTGACTGATGTGAATTTTGGTGTTAGTGTCCATTTATCACTAAGGGCAGGTCTTCACTATGGGGGGGGGGTCGATTTAAGATACGCAAATTCAGCTACGCGAATAGCGTAGCTAAATTCGACGTATCGGAGCCGACTTACCCCGCTGTGAGGACGGCGGCAAAATTGACCTCCGCAGCTCCCAGTCGACGGCGCTTACTCCCACCTCCGCTGGTGGAGTAAGAGCGTCGATTCGGGGATCGATTGTCACGTCCCGACGAGACACGATAATTCGATCCCCGAGAGATCGATTTCTACCCGCCGATTCAGGTGGGTAGTGTAGACCTAGCCTAAGTCCAGTCTGTCTGGGTGGTAAGATAGACTGGAGGGCCTAAAGATACCGTCTGTGACTCCATGGTAAAACTGTTAAACGTGAACTCCTGGACCACTGTGATACCAGCTTGATGATATCGAATTATAGAACATACAACCAGTTTGGGGTGTCTGTCTTTCCTGAGGTTGGCTCATATTGTGAGCCAGTCCAAACAATGTGACAACTAATTACAGGCTCACGCTTCACTGCCTGCTTCCAGTCCAGCTGAGGGTCACCAGAGACATGTGGTCAAGCTCCACCAATTCACATACCCTTCCCCTCTCCCACTTTATTCAGACCTTGGGGAGGAGACTTTTTCCACTGCTATCTCCACCATCTCCAGTGAGGCCAGACAGCTTTGGGTCATTCCAAGGACAGAGGTGAAGAACAAAGCCTGAACGCCCCATTACAACACCCTTCAGGTACTTGCCAATGGTTTATCATACCCTCCTTTATGCCCCGATCATGCAGCTGAAGCTGTCCAGGTGGCCCCACCAGAACTCTGCCTAGGTATGGGCCGTAATCCCTGGTGGAGGTTTTCACATGCAGATCAAGCAGAGGTTTTGCCCAAGGGCCCTTACATCTTTAAAGATGCCTGCTCCTAAAAGTTGAATATATTTCATGGAACACTCGCGGCCTGATTCTTACTTTACACCAACACAGCTCCACGGATTTTAATGGAGTCATGCCTGGGATAAATGAGGTAAGACTCAGACCCTTGTAATCGACCTCTGCTTCATTAAGAACATTTAATTGAGCACTGGTCCTACTGAGGTATAGCTCCAACCCCAAAGATGCCCAATGAAGAAACCACTCAGATTCTAGGAAGGTTTTGTTGTTCCACGTGAGAAGTTCTTGGTTCTGTAGCCCTCAATTCTGCAAAAAAGTGCTGCTTTATACACAGATGCTGTCTCTGAGGTTATGCAGGGCCCCACCATAACTCGTCGTCCCCGTCCCCCCCTCCCGCACCCTACCCCCAGACAGGGAATTGCATACATAAACCACTGTGCCAACAGCAAAGCATGACAATTCTAGTGGCTCTTACCTGAATGAATCCTTGATCACATTAAGACTTCTTATGTGGATCATTTTTAATTCAATTTAAAGGGAGGTAATTGCTCACTTCAGTTGTTAAGGCTCTCTAGGGGACACTTACAATAATAACTATAATCATTTAGTGTGGGGATTGCCATATGCAGCTCGCCCAGATTAATCCACAATTGGGCACATTTAAAAAAAAAATCCATGGAGAGATTACTACCACCTTACCAATTTAACATCTTAAAATAACGTTCTCATTATATGGTTTAAAAAAAAAAAACAGGCTTTTACAGGAGATATGAGAAGTGTAGTCTGGTTTAATGGAATACAACCAAATTAAAGTTATTATACAGAAAAAAGGATAAGCAGTCTGGCTGAACAGTGGGGACTTGAGACCTAGCCATGTAAGCGGGCTGGGCCTGAGACAGCATTAAGGCCCCTCTCAGCAACACCACGACATCAACATCCACATCTGTTATTAGGGTGACCAGACAGCAAATGTGAAAAATCGGGACAGGGATGGGGGGGTAATAGGAGCCTATATAAGAAAAAGACCCAAAAATCGGGACTGTCCCTATAAAATCGGGACATCTGCTCACCCTATCTGTTATTGTCAGGTAAAGTGATATGAGCGGAAGGACAAAATGGGGAGGCAGAATTAAGACTGCAGCACCTGGTCTGCGGTGTGTTGAGCAGGTCAGGAATTTTTGTTGTTGTTAGATAATGCCAGTTCGTTAAAATTGAAATTGTTGCAGGAATCAATATAGATTTCAACAACCTTTCATAGAGAAGGATTCTCAGGTTCAAGATGGAATTTTGAGAGAGATGTATCCCAGACCCTGTTCTGCTTGGTTTTTGTTTTGTCCCAATGCAGAATGGGAAATTTTTCAAAAATCTTTTCCAGAGGGGAAAACCATTTTACACCCAACTCTAGAGATGTACATTAGTTGGGGTGTTGGACAAGTGCTTGGGGCAGTAGAGCATATGTACTACAATGTGACTTTACTTTTCACATCCTTGCTTCTGCAGTTTTGTGCCAGGGCTGGTACACCTACCATATACCTAAGTGATTCACAATTAGGCTTTTTGTGTATGGATTGTGTGATATGAAGAAAAAGTGTTAATGCAATGTCAACGAGGAGTCCTTGTGGCACCTTAGAGACTAACCAATTTATTTGGGCATAAGCTTTCGTGGGCTAAAACCCACTTCATCAGATGCATGGAGTGAAAAATACAGTAAGCAGTATATATATATATATACAGCACACGAAAAGATGGGAGTTGTCTTAACAAGTGGCGGGTCAGTGCCAACGAGCCAATTCAATTAAGGTGGAAATGACCTATTCTCAATAGTTGACAAGAAGGGGTGAATACCAAGGGAGGGGAAATTACTTTTGTCGTGCTAACGAGGCCAATGCAATCAAAGTGGCCCATTTTCAACAGTTGATAAGAAGCTGTGAGTATCAGCAGAGGGAAAATTACATTTTGTAGTGACCCATCCACTCCCAGTCATTATTCAGGCCCAGTTTGATGGTGTCCAGTTTGCAAATTAATTCCAGTTCTGTAGTTTCTCGTTGGAGTCTGTTTTTGAAGTTTTTTTGTTGAAGAATTGCCACTTTTCAGTCTGCTATTGAGTGTCCAGGGAGATTGAAGTGTTTGCCTACTGGTTTTGAATGTTACAATTCTTGATGTCTGATTTGTATCCATTTATTCTTTTGCATAGAGACTGTCCGGTTTGGCCAATGTACATGGCAGAGGGACATTGCTGGCACATGATGGCATATATCACATTGGCAGATGTGCAGGTGAACGAGCCCCTGATGGTGTGGCTGATGTGGGTAGGTCCTATGATGGTGTCCCTTGAATAGATATGTGGACAGAGTTGGCACCGGGTTTTGTAGCAGGGTTTGGTTCCTGGGTTGGTGTTTTTGTTGTGTGGTGTGTAGTTGCTGGTGAGTATTTGCTTCAGGTTGGGGGGCTGTCTGTAAGCGAGGACTGGCTTGGTATTCCCTCCCTTGGTATTCACCCTTTCTTGTCAGCTATTGAGAATAGGCCACTTCCACCTTAATTGAATTGGCTCGTTAGCACTGACCCCCCCACTCCCCAGTTGGTAAGACAACTCCCATCTTTTCATGTATTAGAATATATATTCTGTATTTTTCACTCCAAGCATCTCATGAAGTGGGTTATATCCCACAAAAGCTTATGCCCAAATAAATTTGTTAGTCTCTAAGGTGCCATAAGGACTCCTCATTGTTTTTGCTGATACAAAACACTACCGCTCTGAAACCTCTTAATGCAATGGTGTTAAGGCTACGCTGACCATAAATCCCATTTTGGCCGGGGCAGTCCCCTTTTTAAGCTGTCCCAGACATCCTGACTTTTTTGGCAAAACTGTGCATTGTCTCATTTGTCTTGCCAACTGATCATCAGTAAGGCTACGATTTAGTCATGGAGTTCGCGGAAGTCACGGAATACGTGACTTCCAGTGACCTCTGTGACTTTAGCCTGCGGTGGTTGGGAGCTGCAGGGTCCCCCGCCGCCCGCAGGGGCAGGGAGCTGTGGAATACCCCTGCCACCTTTGGTGGCCCCTGGAGCTCCCGGCCGCTGTGGGGGGAACCCCCAGAGCTCCTGGCCACCGTGGGCCCCTGGAGTTGTAGGTGGCGGGGGGTACCCTGGAGCTCCTGTCTGCCACAGGCAGCGGGGGCACCCCACAGCTCCCAGCTGCTGCAGCTGCGGGGAACCCACAGATCCCCATTTTGTCACGGATATTTTTAGTAAAAGTCAGGGACAGATCAGGGCTTCCATGAATTTTTCTTTTTTGCCCGTGACTTTTACTAAAAATATCCGTGACAAAAACTTGGCCTTAATCATCAGTTGGCAAGAACAAATGGGGCAAGTGCACTTGTTTTGCCAAAAAAGAGGGGGTGGGCCGCACCAGGGGGGTGCAGATGTTAGGTAAAAAGCAAGTCCTTACTCACCTCTCCAGCACCCGAGTTCGTGCGGAGTTGGTATGGGGCTCACAATCTGTCAGAGACCAGACACCAATTCGTTGATCAACGGGCTCACACTATCCTTAGCTTAAAAGGCTTCGGAGTAAGTGTGGCGAGTTTATTAGGGGTGAGCATCAATATTTATACACAGAAGTAAACAAAGTGATTAACAGATCATAATGGTCATGCATAATCAATCAAGATTCTACAGGATAAAACAGGTTAAAATGTAAACTTAAAAAGACAAAAGGGGAGATGGCTACTTAAGGGGGGGGGTGTCATGAGTAGTTAGCAGGTCAGAGCTTTGATTAAAACTTTCAGACAGAGACATCAAGTCTGGGTTAAGTTTAAGCTCATCAAAAGTTCAGACTCAACATTCCTCCATTTGTAGCTTTGGGATAACTATTTACCAAAAGCTACACCTCATTTTAAGGAGCCAAGGGCCGCTTGGCAATTTCAGCCTGGGCCAACTCGAAGAGAGTAAGGCCTTTGGCTGAAGTAGGAAAAGAATAAACTGACCCACATGAGTCTATGAGGGAGGGGACACACTGAATACAGCAACACAGTATTATAAGGATTACTATGGCCCCAACAATATCCACCAAGAGTTTTTTAACCCACCCAAATCCAGGCAGCCAATTCCATAAGGCTCCCCACCAATCATAAGGTGGCTGGCCAGAGGAGTAGTTCTTAGCCATTTCCCTTAGATGTTTGGTACGTTGAAAAGTGTCAGGGTAGGTGTCATTTACAAAAACACAACATTCTTCATTTATGAGGGCGCAAGTTCCTCCCTGGGCTGCTAACATTATGTCTAAAGCCATTCGGTTTTGCAAAGCTAACTGGCGCAGCTGGGACATTTCCCCGGCCTGATTCTCAAATAGGGTCGCAGTTTCATTGGTTAAAGATTCTAGTAGTCCCTGTAGACGGATGACACCACCCCTCAAGCTAATGAGACCAGCCCACCGCTGCCACGACAAACCATCACGGATATTAATATCTCTGAAGGTTTCACGGATGTTACGAACGTGGGGAAAATGAGGGGGAGTGAGGGAGATGCGAGAAGGCAGTGTTAGCCACGCTAAATAACATGACCCTGCCCAATCAGGGGAGAGAAAGTAATAAGCTTTGGGCCCACACACCCAGTATGTTCCATACAGTGCGTTTCGGGTATTCCATTTCTCAAAGTAGGAGGTAACCCACCACCCGTTGGACCACTGTTCCCCTGGTAACGCAGAGGGGTCATTGTGCGAACTGCAGAGGCACAATTTGGTAGTGGTGTTTTCAAAGTGCAGTGTAGTACTGCTTGAGCAGTTGTAGAAGGCAATCGTATATCCCTTAACAATTAGTTGGACACCCTCGTGATCTGAGCAGGGCTTCTTAAAAGCTGACTCTGAAGGCTTGCCCACCCATGAAAAAGTTGGATCGGGGTGAGGGATCCACATATGGGATAAGTGGGATGCGCAAGGCTTGAAGCCAAGATTTTTACTAAAGGCGGTGCCATTAAAATACATGTTGCATTTACTTGTTCCCACAAAAGTTGACCCCTTTTCTTTAACAAAACACAGTGATCCTGTCTGATTGGTTACCCTGAGATATCTGTTAATTGGCACTCCTGTTTTGTCCCATGTAAGATTGTGTTGGACTGGATCTTTTACTCTAGCCGGTGGCATCCAAGTCATATTAGCAGTGGTCAGAGGAATGGGTGTGAAGGGGAGTCCCTGTTCTGCATTTACTGGAAATTGAGTACATACCCAGCAATTACTTCTATTTCCTAAAATACGAGTTTTAACCTCGTGGGAATATCTAATAAAAGCATTATCTTCATAAGCAGAAAATAAACTAAAAAGGCATAATAAAAAACATACAGTTGTCAGAATAAAAGGTCCTCTCATTTTTTCCGAGTCAATTTAAGTCTGATGTCTGAAAGAGGTAAGCTGGTCCACTGGTCAGAGGCAGTGTCCTCAGTGGTGGCAAGAGCTGCTGGTCCGTCACTGTGGTCCACTACGGCTGGCTTGACGTGGGAGTGGTGGATCCAGGATTTGCGTCCTTCCAGGAACACTGCAGTCTGGGTTGTTAAAAGAACCTGGTGGGGTCCAGTAAACCTCGGCTGGAGGGTGTCGCCACGAACGCACTTTTTGGCCCAGACGAAGTCCCCTGGTTGGAACGGGTGGATCTGTTCTTCCAGCGGCATGGTCTGGGAAAACTGCGAGGCTTTCCAAAGGGTACGGAGGCGAGCCTGTAGGGAGAGAAACTGGCACGCGGTCATATGATCCCCTCCCAATAGTGAAACATCAGCACGTGGTAGCGCCCCGCCTTTGAAAAGGGGGGTGTCCATAGAGCAGTTCAAAGGGGGATAATCCCAATACACAGGTTGGGCGAGTACGAAGGTGAAACAGGACCAAGGGAAGTACCTGAGGCCACTTTAACCCTGTTTCCTGACAGTATTTAGCCAATGTAAGCTTAAGCTCCCTATTCATACGCTCAACTTTCCCGCTAGACTGGGGGTGGTAGGGTGTATGAAAGGAGTGTGAAATGCCCAGTCCTTGTTCTAAACGGCCAAGGACATGACCAGTAAAGTGGGGTCCGCGATCTGAGTCAAGCACGAGAGGGATGCCAAAACGGGGTACAATGTCTCTAAGGAGAATCTTCGCCACTGTGGCAGCAGTACAATTAGCAGTAGGAAAAGCTTCGACCCATGAAGTCAGAGGGCAAACCAAAACAAGGAGGTGCTTTTTCCCAAAAGCCTTTGGCATATCTGCAAAGTCAATTTGAAGATGTTGAAATGGAGCAGCAGGCGGAGGTCTTCCACCCTTAATTTTGTTAAGAGGCGGAGCAGGTCCATTACGCTGACATGTGCTGCATGCTTTCACTATTGACAGGCAGTAGGGTTGAATGCCTGGAGCATACCAAAAGCGAGCGATGGTGTCCACAAGGGCGTGCGTGCCGTAGTGACCCCCCTTATCATGGTGCCAGCGAACTGCCACGGGGTATGTGGAGCGAGGGAGGCAGGCTCGGCCATCCGGCATAAGCCAGGTCCCTTTGACCAGAGTGGCTCCGAGGCTCTCCCACGACTGTAGTTCAGCAGCGGGTACTGGTACGGGGTGCGGTGGAGTAAAGGAGGAGGTTACAATAGCCAACGTGGGCATGGCTAAGGGTAAGACGGCAGCCGTCTTGGCGGAGGCATCAGCCAGGGCATTCCCACGGGTGACGGGGCTATCATCTTTAGTATGGGCCTGGCAGTGAACTACAGCCAGGACCGAGGGTTCTTGGAGGGCGTCCAAAAGCTTGTGGATGAGGGGGAGGTGCTGAATGGGTTTACCGGCAGCTGTCTGGAAACCTCGAAACTTCCAGAGGTGGATGTGACAATGCACAACTCCAAAAGCATACTTGCTATCAGTAAAAATGGTAACGGTCTTACCAGCGGCCAACTGGCAAGCTCGGGCCAGGGCATAGAGTTCGGCGGCTTGGGCTCCCCAGTTGCCTGGCAGTGAGGCGGCCTCTTGAATGTCCCATTCAGAGGTGACTGCATAACCGGTGAAACGCTTGCCATCAACATAGAAGGAGCTTCCGTCCGAGAAGAGGATGCAATCAGGGTTGTCCAGTGGCACGTCAAACAGGTTGTTCCTTATCTGTAAGATGCTATGAACTACTTCCACACAGTCGTGCTGATCCTGGAGGACTGGCAGGTCAGGAAGCAAGGTAGCTGGATTAAGGGGCCCACACCTTTCAAAAATTAGGTTAGTGTCTTCTAAGAGTTCGGCCTCTAGCTGTTGCTGACGATGGGCCGAAAAGACTTGGGTTGTGCCCCTACGCAGAAGGGCTGACAAGGCATGAGAGGTCCAAACCGTGGTAAAATGACCCAGGGTCAGGCTCTTTGCCTTTGTGATCAGCAGGGCAGCTGCTGCCAGAGTCCGGGTGCAGGATGGGGTTCCCTGAGCGACAGGGTCGATCTGCTGAGAGTAAAAAGCAAGCGGGAAATGGTGGGGCCCGCTCAGCTGGGTAAGGACGCCACTAGCAATTCCGCCCCTCTCGTGGACAAAAAGGTGAAAGGGTTTGCTGTAATTGGGGGGGGCGGAGAGACATGGAGGAGGCCACACTGTCCTTGAGTAACTGAAAGGCTTGGATCGTGTCTGGGGACCACTGCAGAGGGTCAGGAGCAAGGTTAGCAGTGAGTCGGTGGAGCGGTTTGCTTAACTCCCCGCAGGACGGCAACCAGGGGCGACAGAAGCCAATTAATCCTAAGAAACCTCGAAGTTGTTTCTTGGTGTTTGGCAGAGGGCAGTTTTGGATAGTCTTTATGCGGACTGGGTCCATTTGTCTCCCCTCTGGGGTTAACAGGAAGCCCAGATATCGGACCTTCTGTGAGACCCACTGAATCTTGTTAGGGTCTACCTTGTGGCCTCTGGTGTGTAGGTATAATAAAAGTGCCTTACCATCGATGCGGAGGGCAGCTTCTTCGCGGTTACCTAATAGGATGTCATCTACGTATAGGACTAACGTGGATCCCTGCGGACTGGTGAAGCCTTCCAAGTCGTGGCGGAGGCATTGGCTGAAAATCGTGGGTCTGTCTCTGTATCCTTGAGGAAGTCGTTGCCAGACATAACTTTGTCCCTCCCAGGTGAAACCAAAGAGATACTGAGAGTCTGGGTGCACAGGAATGCTGAAAAAGGCTGATTTTAAGTCAATAACAGTGAACCACTCAGCATCCCAGGGGATTTGGCTGATGATAGTAGCTGGATCAGGAACTACTGCATGAAGAGGGACCACATACTGATTAACAACCCGTAGATCCTGTACAAAGCGCCAACGAATAGGGTCTCCGTCCTTTTTAGGAGGCTTTTTGACAGGCAGTATAGGGGTGGTGTTACAGGGAATGCGCTGAGGGCGGACTAGCTTTTGTGCAATGAATCCCTCGATAATGGGGCGGATGCCCTCCCGGGCTTCCAGCGACAGGGGGTATTGAGGGACTGACGGGGGGGTTAAGGAGGGCTTCACTTGAATCCTTACTGGCTCTGCCGAAAGGAGCAGGCCAACATCAGTGTCAGAAATTCCCCAGAGGGTTAAAGGCAAGTCAGTGAGGTCAGGGGAGAGAGAGGGGGGGGTTTCCCAATTACCCTGAGTTGGGGCCGAATCTCCTAACACTGTCATCAATAATCCTACCCCTTCAGGAGTGCAGGTTAAAGTAGCCTCAAGCTTACAGAGTAAATCCTGGCCCATCAAAGGGATCGGACAAGCTGGGGAAAAAAGAAAACGGTGAGAAAAACATTTATCAGCATAAATAACATTTAGAGGCAAAGTGAGCCCCAGAGACTGTGGGTTGCCCTCCACCCCAGTTGCAGTTTTAACCTCAGAGGATAGCCAGGGAGAGGGGGCATGATTTAAAAGAGAGAAAGTAGCTCCAGTATCAATGAGGAAAGAGACAGGCAGTCCTTGGACTGAAAGGGTTAGACGAGGCTCTTTGCTGGGAGGGGAGAAAGTGAGGAAGGAGCCGGCTAAAGACATTAAGGAAATAAGACCATCACATTGTTTGCCTTCGCCCCCGGGGTACCGTCATTGAGGAGGCTGAGTTTGCTGCAGCTGCTGCTGTTGCCCGTAGTTGATCCAGGCCTGAGGAACGGGCTGGGCTGGTGGTGCAGGGGCGTATTCGTCCCTGGTGTAAGTATCTGCGGATGCGACCGGACCCTCTGGGCGTCCCCAGGGGAGGGATATGCATCCTGCTGCATTTGCTTGATCTTTTGCCTAGTAATTACTCCTCCCGAGGTGTGCCCTTCCATTTCCCCCTTATCCCTCTGCAGAGATTCCGATCTGGAGTCCTGCAGATTCCCCTCTGCGCTCTGGAGAGAGTCCCCCTGCGGAGGAATAGGGGCAGGTGCAGTGGGGACCAACTGACGAGTCAAAACACGCCGTGGTTTACACCCTTCATCGAAATAACATGGAGGGGATTCACTCTCGGGAGAATACCTGACTGCCATAATTTTTAAAGATTTCCACAGCTCTGCTGCTGTGTCCCAACAAAACCAGTAACATAACTGTCCCGGATGGTCTTTTTCGATCTGGCTCCTTACTCCTCTTAAGGCAGCCTGTTCGAAAGAGCCATACGAAGGCCACCTCATCTCCGGGTCGGACAATACCGCGGTATACCCAGTCCAATTCCTTACACACAGTGTGTACAACTTCCTCCTAGACATTCCTGTCTGTACTGGGAGTTTCCCTTCGTTCCATAACTTATTTACAATCCCCAGCGGACTCTCAAGAGGCACGCTAGTCCCTTGACCCATGGTGTCTGACAGGAGCCCTCCAACTGGCGTTTATCCTGCTGTCCAGTACACGACCCCTCAATATTGAATTGGCTGGGAGAAATCTCCCGTGGCGCCTGCCAATTCATATATGAGTGGTCTGACCACTGGACAGAGGCACCGCACCAGAAGGAAATCCCGGACGAGCCCCCAAATTGTTAGGTAAAAAGCAAGTCCTTACTCACCTCTCCAGCACCCGAGTTCGTGCGGAGTTGGTATGGGGCTCACAATCTGTCAGAGACCAGACACCAATTCGTTGATCAACGGGCTCACACTATCCTTAGCTTAAAAGGCTTCGGAGTAAGTGTGGCGAGTTTATTAGGGGTGAGCATCAATATTTATACACAGAAGTAAACAAAGTGATTAACAGATCATAATGGTCATGCATAATCAATCAAGATTCTACAGGATAAAACAGGTTAAAATGTAAACTTAAAAAGACAAAAGGGGAGATGGCTACTTAAGGGGAGGGGGGGTGTCATGAGTAGTTAGCAGGTCAGAGCTTTGATTAAAACTTTCAGACAGAGACATCAAGTCTGGGTTAAGTTTAAGCTCATCAAAAGTTCAGACTCAACACAGAGGAATTTTTTTTTTTTCGGGGAGGAGTGGCAATACGAGGCCCCAGTCCTGGGCGGTCAGCCCCGCCCCCGGTGCAGGGGCGCTCAGTCGAGCGGCGATACCCAGTGGCTCAGGCCAGCCTCGCAGAGTGTCCTGTTTTAACTTTGGGAAATATGGTCACCTTGGTTAAGGCTGTGAGATCAACTGTTCAGAAGTCATAGCAAATGCAGGATCTTCTATTCCTCTTTTGTTTGTAGCCCCTTTTTGTTATTAACAATATATCCTGAAATATGCAGGGCGCATAGCGTAGCCAGACAAGCTTAGCATTCTGAATATAGATTTTTTGCAGAAGGAGAGGCAATTATTAAATATAAGCTTTTTCTTGTATACTTCCTGGGCTATATTAATTATTCATTCATAGTGTTCAAAAACAACTTCCAAAAGACTTAAAATAAACATATTGACCTTGCTACCCCACTGTGCTGCTCAGATCTACGCTGGTATCATTCCACTAAAGCCAATGGAGTTACACTGGGATGCAGTGGTGAATGAAGCCCATCTTTTGTGGTGCTTACCCAGCAGAGGGCAGCAGGTCACTTGGACACACAGGAAGTGCATCTTGCGTTGTAATTGGTATTATGTGATAGTGTTGCATACCAGAAAAGCATAAAATGGAGATTTCAACGCTAAATTTAAGTTTTTCTAATGCCTTTCCCAATAATCAGTTACTTCCACCAAAAAGATTTTGTTTCAAATGGCCTCAACTCAACTCTATTTATGCCTGTTTGCACATGATAAAAATATTCATGCAAACAGCCCACTCTTCCTTAGTTTACATATGGAAATAGTTTTCGCATATGAAAACTGTTTGGACACTCGTGCAACCAAACCTTTACACAAATAATCTTCATTAAAACCTTCTTCACCCAGGGTGACAAACCAGAGAGATGTGTCTCAAAAGAGGATTAAATAGACAAATCAAGCGGTAAATAAACAGCCAACAGGATATTTAGGGAAGCAATTCTTCCTATGTTTAGTCCTTCCAATACCCATTTCACATAAAAATCAGACAGTGTCTATTAGAAGGTATTCAGAACTTGCTATAGTAATTTTTTAAAAAACTGCAAAGTCTACCTAGAAGTACTATCTTAAAGGAGAATATGCTTTTTGGTTGCTATTTATAGCAATAAAAAAGAAAGGAAATAATCCCATCATAATTTTGCTTTGTGACACAACATTCGGCAATTCCCTGTGTACAGAGCAGAATAAAGATGAGCGGTGCGTATTCAAAGGAACAATTAAAAAGAAAAGCCATTCCCTCTGATTTAGAACAAGCAACTAATAAAAGCCAGAAGGGCATGATGTCTGAAATTCTGATCTGAAGTAGGAAGTAAACTCTATTCCTGAAATCATTAAGTATCTGGAAGGCTGGAGGCCAGTAGGGATCAGAGTGGTGTTTGATATCTAGGTTGTTCTAAGAAAACATTACAGCCCAATAGATTAGGACAGAGATGTACACAAAGTAATATATAGTACAAGATATCACAAGCCACCAGGAGTAATGCACAAAAATAAAAGGCTGTTACAGGTACTTAGCCTGCTGTGTTGGTTGCATGCCAGCAGATATTAAACATGCTTTTATTTAATTTTGTTCTCTTTTTAAGAGTTTTATTTCCCCCACTCATTTTGCTTGAAATATAGTCCAAAGTACTGTGTCTATCCCCTTGTGGAAAAGGCCTACAGAATGTAATAGAGAAGGATTATCTTGCTACAGAATGTCTTAGCTGACCTGCAGAATTCTAGAGCTGGAATATAATTCTTTAGTAATAAATTCTGCAGGTTGCTGTCAAAATGCCCTAAAAGGGATTAATTCTCATTCAATCATGTGAGTTTTAGAGTAATTTCTATAGAACCCTGCTTAATGCTTATAGATTACTGTTGGTTTTATCTCAATTAAATTATGTAGGACTTTCCCATAAGGGTAGAGCACAAATCAAATCCACTCTGGCATTATTATGGTACACTCTGCAAATGCAAAAGAGGCTTTGCCTTTCTTCCAGGCTGTGCTATGCAGTCTATATAGAGGACACTTCACCTACCATCTAAATGCCACCACCTCTGGAGTGACGCACGTGACAGTGCCAACCACGTTAAATAGCACAGCAGCTGAGGACAGACAGTGAAGAAGAACCGCTCCAGTTGGCACTGTTGTCGAGTGTATCACATGCCAAATAAGCCCCTGATCCTGCAAACATGATTTCAGTTAAACACACGCAGTGGGCCTTCATGTTAAGCGCGTGTACTCATGTTAGCAGAATCAGGGCCTAAAAGTTGCATTAATATTATGCAAATTCTCAATGAAAGTATTGGGGGGA
Source organism: Emys orbicularis (assembly GCF_028017835.1). NCBI lineage: Eukaryota > Metazoa > Chordata > Testudines > Emydidae > Emys > Emys orbicularis. The sequence continues at coordinate 4,136,314 of NC_088686.1, read as the reverse complement.
GGGGCCACTACCTGCTGTAGTTACAAGTAGCAACTAAGTTCTTTAAAACCATCTAGCTTTTGTTTTTTAACTTTGCAAGTTTGACAGTACAGTCTATTTCATTGTTTCCATTACAATGTGAGTTCTTTCCTTGCTGAGGAGAGCCTTATAAACATCAAGCAGGGGGCAGAAAAATTCTTATAAAAAATTAAGGATTTTGTTTTAAAGATTTGAGACAGTTTAAAGGTTCTTCCATCAGAAGTTGGGATTTATTGAGACTAGAAATTCAAGTTGACAGTATCCCTTGAAATGATCTTACAGCCTATTGTGTTTCTGCAGTACTTTTTTTTTTTTTTGCCAGAATATTGCCAAACCCTCCCCGCAAAAAATCAATATGTGTTTAAGATATTTTTGGCCAACAAAGACAAGCCAGTTTTAATGATATTTTGCTAAACAAACAATTTCTTCTTGGAGTTTCTGCTCATCCAAAGGCTTGTTCCAATGTATACTTTAGAACCTAATGGAGTATGCAAATGTTTCATAAAGGGAGAATCTACTAGAAACACTGTTAGAGCCTTATGGATAGTAACACAGATGTATGCCACTATAATAGCCCAATACAAGAAGCTGGGGGGGAAAGTATCTATCCAGCAAATATAACAGGAGTACTTGTGGCACCTTAGAGACTAACAAATTTATTAGAGCATAAGCTTTCGTGGGCTACAACCCACTTCTTCGGATGCATATAGCTATATGCATCCGAAGAAGTGGGTTGTAGCCCACGAAAGCTTATGCTCTAATAAATTTGTTAGTCTCTAAGGTGCCACAAGTACTCCTGTTATTTTTGCGGATACAGACTAACACGGCTGCTACTCTGAAACCTATCCAGCAAATAACCATGCTGCATATACACAGAGCTCATCCTGACTCAAAGGCTGTCTCCTACCATGCATGCTGGGTTGGCAGTACATCTTAGTGCAGTGAATGAAAACAGGACAATCGAAATAATGAGGAGGGGTAGTTATTGGAGGACTTAGTAATGGAAGAGACAGCATGGTTTGAATAGATACAGCAAGTGCAAAACTAAGTGACATTAAAGTAGGCAGTATGTATTCATCCCAACTCCCCACAGTAAGAAAGGGAAGGACAGCAAAAACCCTGCTGCTGTGAAAGCATCACATAAGAGAACAGGTTAGCATACTTTCAGACAACTGCCAAGTGCTTAAGCCTCAACCCGTATAAAACTGGTTTTTTGCTTGGTTCCATATAAACTGGGATTCAAATGAAGGTAGCAGAGGAAGTTTGCTGAGGCGGTGCCATTTAGAGTAGCAAATTCACATTGGGTACAGAGCTCTTTATTTCCCATCACTGCATGGGGCGTTTGCTTACACACCACAGAACTCTGAACAGCCAGAATATATATAGTCCATGTCTTACACTTTGGATGGAACAAAATAGACCTCAACATTTGCCAAGCACGGTAACAATAAGGAATAAAAAGTGTTGTTTTACTAAATTGAGCACAGACCACAGCATTTTTTGGTGCTTTTCCAGATAATAATACTTCTGTGACGTATCAGCAAGCAAGGAGAATGACTAAGCAGAAAGCCACAGTTGCAGCTGGCAAGGCTAATGTTTGTAATTTTGTAAGGGGTTACTCACCACTGGAATGCCTCCTTGTGGCTGGGTCTGGGAATTAGCTCTCACAGGGTCTGGCACTCCTTCCTGGCAATTGTCCACACGATGGTTCCTCTCTCTCTCTCTGGGACCTAGGGTCTCCCTCTTTGTGACTCAGCCCTCCAGCCAGGTCACTAGTCCTCCCATTCCAGTGTATCAAAGTCCCCCTGGGCAAGGTGTCCATATACCATAATCCAGCAGTCTTCTGCTCCAACTCCAGATCCAGTGCTACTTTCCTCATGGCTTGTATGGGAACCTGAGCCCACCCATCCACTATTCCATGTTCCAGCCCAGGGACCCTATGCCTAGCAACCATAGACTACCCAATCTCAGTCTCCCTCAGCTACTTCTCTATCTCCTGGCCCACCTCTGGGTTTACCAACCTGAGCTGCCTCTGCTCCCAGTGCCTACCCCACCCACCTGGCTTCTTGCCAGACTCTAGTGCAGAGCAGGATCCCAGGGTTCACACTCCCCCTAGAACTCCTTCTTGTCTCTAGCCAACTCCCTTTTTCTCACAGGAGTGGCCATAGAGTTCCTTCCCCCCCCCATTGCTGGTTTCATATAAGCTCAGCCTGCTCCTGCCCAGCTGGGCTTCTCCTCAGTTAGATTTGAACAGTGCCTGGCTCTCCTCCAGGTGCAGCCTATAAGGTCAATTGGCTCTTTTTAACCTGCTCAGGCCGTGCCTGGGGCGGGCACCCCATCACAAACCGGCCAAATTTAAACAGCAAAACTCAACGTGGGATGTACCAAGGCCAGCTGTCCCCTCTGCCTTTAAAAGCAGCAAGTCTCCGAGCCCTTCCCCTGTACAAGGTGAGGGCAAGAGGCTGAGCTGGTGTCAGTCCTTTGTTCACTGGACTCAGATATTCTTTCTGAACCTTCTCATGGTAACAGTCATGGCATTTTTCTTTCTAAAGCCCCCTCCTGCAATGGGACTGGCAAGTGCAGACCCCTCTGTCCGAGCCGAGTCTCAGTCTGTCAGTGTAGTTCTGCAAGGAGTGAGAACCTGCCCTTGCAGATCCCATTGCAGGGACGGATGACGCAAGCAGGAGGAACTGGCGTGCTTGGGAATCTCTTATATCCAAGATGGGATTGTCAGGGTTGACCTATGCCTGCTCCTATTGAGGAGACTGGGAATGTTCCCAGTACCAAGGGATTTTTTTTTAAATTCCATCCCTTTACTTTATGTAAAACCTGTTTTGATTGACTCTGACTTACCTCCACACCTGATGTTTCCTGTATGTCTGTGTTCACCTGTAATGGAAAAAAGGCCATTTTAAAGATACAAAATTAGCAGCTGCTTAATCTTTATTCTGAAATTCTTTTTTCCCCTGCTTTAAAAAAGGTACTTTTTAGTGTAACCAAGTAATTAATTTTTGAAAAGCATTGGCTGCACTAATGCACTGTGATTTATTAGCAGTGATGAGATATCCCAATTCAACCCTATTAAAGAAAGTGAATGCTGCTGGGTCTCTTACCGTCTTAGCAGCAACAAGCTCAGGTCCCAGAATTTTTGACCCAGACTGATCCATTTCCAGTTGAACTTCAGCATCATTTTCTAAAAGAAACAGGAAATTTCCAAATAAAGAAACTGAAACTGAAAGTGAGGCTGGGGCATGTTTGGGTGACCTATTCTTTCAGTCCCATCTCTAGAAACTCTTCACGGGGCATGCATAGAGCAGCACTGATGGAGCCTAGGAGAGATTGGTCCAGCCCTCCTCCAGAAGAAAAGTAAATACTGTGAAAGGCTGGTACATCCACCGATAGGCAAAGGAAAAAGTGTTCCTCTAACTTCTGAGCATATCTGTCCAAATTCATCGCTGGTATAATACCAGCATTGACTTTCATGCAGTTATGCCAAAGGAGGATTTCGTGTTTCTGGAACTGTTGATTAATATTTTGCAGGCTTTGGTATAAAAGCAGCAATTAATCCCACCCTCAGCGTTCTAAGAAATGTGCTGAAAACCCATAAAGTGCTCTTATAAAGAATGACGGAAAGTAGGTTACCGTTTATATGCTGTGTCTTGCTGGATCCTAGAGATGAGAATAGTAACGCTCTCTCTTCAATGGTGGTATGACGGAAAATCACTCATGTGGTTATGACAAGGTTTTGACATCTTGGTGCTCCACGTTGATTCCGCCTCAATGATTTCCACTTCAAATGTCCTTGTACAAGCATAAGGAACTGTTCCGGCCCATGCTGTTCCTAAGGCTCTCAGACCTTGCCTGCTGTGGGGTCTGCCTCTCTGTTCCCCTGTATTAGCTAGGCCACGGACAGATGTTAATGAATCTACTATCACCATCAATCTCCCAGCCTTAATCCTTTAGCTCAGGTACTAGTGGCTCGTGTTATTAGATACAGAGGCTGCAAGTTCCATCTCCCAGATGACAACCAAAAGTGGAGGCCCGTACAGTGATTTCAACTGCTGTGAACCACTGACATTCAGAAAGAACTTCTCTGGCCACCAGTGGCATCGTTCAATTATGCACTTGGGGGCATGAATAAAATGGAAGCCCAAAGCGCCAGCAACATGGACAGGACATTGGTCCCAGCAAAGAAGTTTCCGAAACCTCTTGCCCCTTTCCCCAGCCAAGAGTGGATAGAAGGGGCTGATTAGGGGTGGGTGATGGAGAGGCCCCACCCGAGTGTCTATGCAGCACCCAAGATCGGTGCTAGGTGCTGCACAGACACTTAGGGAAGCTCTAGGAATAGCCTGCTCCAAAGCAATTCCCACTGTATGCAGCAGACTCCCCCTGGGTACCACTCCCACTCTGTGGGCCCGTGGAGAGAGAGATAATAGTGCCATGCCCCCCCCCTGCTTTTGGACCCCAAGCATCCTTGGGGGAATAGGGGCTGCAGCTGTGCCTGGCTCTAAAATGGACCACCTCTGGGCCATGGACAGTTGGGCCCGAAGTTGCGATGCTTCCTTCCATCTCAGCTGGGAGAGGCGGTTGCTGACTCAGAAGAAAGAATAAATGATCATTTATTTTTGCTTTTCCTCCACAAGGTGCTGCTCCAGCTCCTGCCAGAGCTTATGACATGGCCAGTGATGAGAGGTAGATGTGTCGCTACCAAGACGAAGCATGCTGTACGTGTATTCATACTATAGGGAATGATGTGAAAGTATTCACTTGTGAATGACACCGATGGACTAAGCCTGGAGCAAAGCTGCTGCCAGGCCAAAAAAAAGTCTTTGTGGTAAATTAAACAAAAAAAAAATCTGAGTAATGGTGGTGTTGCAATAGACACCAAAGGAAGTGCTAATGCTTTACCACTTAATATAAACTTGAGCCACCACTTCAGAGATAATTTATTCCCAACTCATCACTTTCCTATGTATTTCCCAAGGGGGAAAATGATTGCTGAACTAGAAGAACGAAAACAAATATTAATCTATAGAAAGGGGTTTATTACTCTCCCGGCTGGAAAACTAATAAACGTCAGAAAGATGTTTCCAACTTTAGACAAACTCAGCTGAGAATCTTTATATTTTGTTCATTCTGCAAAATACCTTCAGACTGTGGAAAACACATTAACTTCCAAATCCTTGTAATAAACAATCACGGACATGCCAGTTAATGCTTTACCTCTCTGCTGCATACATTAGCATTCAAATGGCTTGCTGAAGCCTTACACATTGCCCTATACATCTATCCCTCCTGCATTAAAGAAATAGATTTGATCTAAAGTTAAGGGAATCTCTGTTTTCTCTGATGCTGATAGATACAAGAATGAAAATGCCAGTTACACTGGTTGAATAGCCATTAAGAACAAGAATCAGCAATTAAAAGAAAAGGGCAATTAAAATATTGTTTAGGAGAAAGTGAAGTGTTGACCCAGTCAGGACACTCTTAATCTAATCAACAAGTCACGTGGATTAAAAAAGTCACCTTGCGATCGCATGTTGGAGATATTCAACATAGTCTCAGATTTAAAGCTTGGGTTTGACTTGACAAATAGGATTCTCTCCAGATGCCAATCTGCAAAAGAATGATGGTCTCCAAATGACCTGTACTACCACAAATAAATTACATGCTTATTTTAATTCCTCTGACCCATTTCGAATGTAGCAATAGCTCAGAAGCCATGCAAGGAGATAAACAGCAGAGACTTAATATTCATAACTCACAAAGCAAACCTGACCTGGGTTTAAATGGAAATGCAGGGTCATTCTACTGAAAAAAAGGAGATGGTATATAGGCTTGGTGGAAGTCAATTTTTTAGATAGTTTTGACTGAAAATAGCATTTACTTTTAAGCATTTTTTCATTTTTATTGATTTGAATTTTCATAGTTGTGCAAAACAATGGTGTAATGGGGTCGGCACCCGCCTCTCATGAGCACTTCCTCTTCTCTGGGCAATATGCCTGCAAACACCGTTCTTTTTCACGGGGTGGCACCCACCTGCATTTTCTCGGTTGGTTGGGTGTGAGCCTGCTTTTGTTTTAGTTCTTTCAACAAGGTGGCACGCACCTCTCGCGAGCGCCCCCCCGGCCGATGGTTCTCTCGGCAGGTCTTCAGCGACTCAGGCCTCCGGACGAGCCCCACACACTGTCCCCACTTTCGGGGTACACAGTCCATGTTCTTATCAAGGCCATGGTATGGGGCAGTAGCTCTAGGGCTTCTCCCAGAGGCACTGCCTTCTTCAACCACCCAGCCGGGGCCCATCTTGGTACCTGCAACTAGTAGTGTTTCAGCAGGCCCCCCCGGGCTCAGTCTGCAACCAGACCAGCAGGACCCATCTCAGTACCCTCGCTGGCCTGGCCAGGTCCTGCGCTCAGCCCCCCTGGGCTTCAGCCTGCCCTCACTGACCCTCCACTAGTCCTACTGCTCATCCCCCCAGCCAGGCACCAGGTCTTCAGCAGCCTTCCCTGGGGTTCAGTCCTGTCTGCAGTGAGCTCTCCATGGTACTGCTGCTCTTCCAGCCAGCCAGGCACCCGGTCTTTGGTCTTCGAGCTCCACACAGCAGCAGACTTCTCTGCTCTTCTGCTTGTCTTATATAGGGCCCTTCTGGCCCCAGATTGGCTGCTCCATCAACCTCGTTGATTGGTTGTTCCTCTACAGTCACTCTAGGCTGCCTGGAGGACTTCTCTCTGCTCTATTCTGGGACAGGGTGACACAGGGCTGCGAGGCCTCTAGCAGATGTTTTAAGCATTTTTTCTGATTTTTATTGATGTAAATTTTCACAGTTGCAGGACCTAAGGGGGAGATCAGAAAAATGAGAGTCAGACAATAGTTATTTAATGGCAGTAGATGCTGAGATTCAAAAAGTGAAAACTTTATAACTGTTAAAACACAAAAATGGTCAATGTCACATGTCAAAATATACAAAGTAAATAGCCTTAAATCAAACTCTCAGAAGTCCTGGAGCAGCATTTTTTTTTTTTGGCCTAGCTGTAAATTTAGATTATTAATGGAAATATTTGTCAGTTTGTGTGTGTGTGGTGAAATCGACATTTGCCTACATTTACCAATAAAAATCTAACCCTTCCACGCCTAAAGCTAGAATACGAAAAGCATTGTGCTGATCCTTCTCCGAGTGCGGTAATCTCAGGCAAGTGAAGGGGAGTACAGGTGGAGGACCCTCCCAGGGGAGTCAATACCCCATTCATTTCAGTACAAGAGGTCTGCTGGTTCAACAATGTGGGACTGAGTGCGGAGCCTTACATCAAAGCTAGCCTACGAAAGACTAGCAGCCTGCGAGTGTGGCTTGATGGAGGAGTATGGGACTGTTGATACACATGTGTTGGCAGTTACAGCCCTTCTCAAAGTGACCTCTCTCTCCTTCCCCCTCTATTTGGCAAATTAGACACAACCACCTTGTGTACAAGGAGCAGAACCACGGGGGCTTGCAGAATCAAGACAGACCTTAATCCGTTCTCCATCACTGTGACCGCTGCATGCCGCCCCTAGCCGTTACCTATTCTTTGTGCTTGCAAGGACCTGGGCACAGTCAGCAAAGCAGTAACAGAACCTTGCCACAAGGAAGCAGTTCCCAGCCCCTCTCATCTCAGGTACGTGTGTGGCCCAACTCTAGAGTCACTGGTCAAGGGCCCAATCCTGCAAAGTGCTGAGCCCCCTCAACTCCCACTGAAGTCAGTGGCAACACAGGAGACACTTTGCAAGAGCAGGACACTAATGAACAGCCACATGCCGCTGCTTTTTCTAGCCATTAGCTCCCATCCCATTCACCTCCGTGCTGCACTCCTCCAGCTGCGGTGACCACCTGAATATCTGAAATAAACCTTTTTGCTCAGTGAGGAGTAAGTCCACAGGGCTCTAAAAATCAAGCATCACGTTTAAAAACAAATAAAAGCATTCCTCTTTCACTGATGATGAATTCAGTTCAGCTGAGTGACTGAATTTTACCAAATTATTTTACCAAGTTATTAAACCTGAAAGCCAGGGTATTATTTTACTCAGTTTCCCTTTGTTTCTGTAGTATCAAATGGGGAAAGGGGGAATGAAAACAGCAGATAAGAACATATCTACCAAACACATAATGGTCCATTAAGCAAAATTTTAAACCAAATAGTCTTTGGTTCTCTACTTCTCAAATGCAATTCTGCTCCTTCCCTTCAGGCTGTTATTAACACTTTTATAACAAGTAACTAACATAAAACTCAAGTATATAAATATGCTCGAGGCATTTTGTTATATCTGCAATTAGAGGCAAACTGCCACAGTAAAGCTAAAAGCATTTGGGAAATTATATTCAAGCAAACACTATAACTACAGTAATCCTTGGGCTGCTTTTACCAACTGCAACAAGTACTTTGAAGAGATGGGCTCTCTAGTATCAGACAGTGGAAAGAGACAATTTGTCATGTAATATTGCTCTGCTCAGCCTTTCAGAATTTAATTGTGAAGCTGCTTTAAGTTCTGCTTCAAGGTCTTTAACATCTTCTATGGGCAGCGATATTCACAAATTGCCACTGAGTCCCGGTGTTCCTACTGCTATTTTTATGTCAACCTTCAGAGCTGCAAATTGAACATTTACTCAGGTGGGCAAGATTCTGAAAGGTGTTTGAGAAGATGAACCAATAATTACGCTAAATAAACTTGAGGGCAAAATCCTGGCCCTACTGCAGTCAATGGCAAAACTCCCATTGATTTCACCTCATATTTCTTGCCTTCTGCATTCTGTGCCCCTTGTGCCAGCTGCTGATTACGCTGCACATAACTGTCTTACTGTTACCTTGCACTTCACCTATTGTCTCTCATCTTATACTTCCAATGTAAGCTCTTTGGTATGTTTTTATTATACGTCTGCACAGTGCCTTGCACATTAGGGCCCCAATCCCTGACTGGAGCTGCAAGTGGTAACACAGTACAAAACAATAATCCCTAACTGGAGAATGGTTTAAAACTAAGACCTTCCCCTTGCCTTCCCCCAGTGGATATGAACTGAAGATGTTTCTTTCATGGTAACAACCATTTTCAATTATTTTTGGTATACAGTCTTCAGACTAAATCTCAAAATCCTTAGTAAGTAGTTAGGCAAAATTCAATGGGAATTTTGTCTGTTTAAAGAAAGGATGGAATAAAAACAGAGTAAAGGACCCTTTTACAGTTTCCCATTTAATCTTGATGTTCATACATTTGCTATTTACAGATTCTGTTTCCTACGTGTTTAATAGAAAGTTTGACCACACGTATTAAAAAAAATCATTGGGCATCATACATTTCATCTCAGGAGTCTAAAAAAGATATAGTATAAACTGGCGGAATCAGCACAGGGTTGGGAATCAGGAGATTCTGAGTTCTAATCCTGACTCCACAGCTGACTCACTGTGTCATCTCTAGCAATACTTCATTTCTCCCATTGTAAAATTAGGATAATGATGCTTATGCACTTGCTGTGACACACTGTACCTCAAAGTAGCACCCTGTAATCCCCATATTCATCATTTTTACGTGGTTGTGATATTTCATACAAAGCATTACATGTAAGGTCTCATATGAAAGATCATGATCTGCTGAAACTCACTGTTCTGTCAAAATATGTATATTGTTAGTGAGTAGGAAGTTATGATATTTAGCTCTATGGTTATTGAAATACATTGAGAGTCTGGGAGTCGCCCACTGCTAGTTCTCCAGTGACAACGAAGGAGGTGACCCACACCCAAACGGGCATTAAACAACCAACACGAGCCTTTGACCTGCAAGGGAACTGTGAACAAGAAACTTACAATTCTGTAAGAGATAGTTGTCAAACACCACACAATGGGGACTCAGCAAGGCCCACCAGGACATGTCTGGGCCAGTATTTTTCCAGGCACATGGACTGAGGGTATAAAATAAGGGACAGTGGCATCATGAGACCACCTCTCTCCTCTCCCACCTATGCCAAAGGCAACAAGAATGCTGGGAAGACAAAGACTTTGAACTGAGGAGATTGGTCCCTGGCTGTGAAGCAAATTCAGCCTGTGTATTAAGAACTGTAACCTGCCTGCAACATCCAGTAGGGTGAAATAAGATGCTTGATTCAAATCTTGCTTAATCTAAAAGTTTAGGATTTAGAAGGAGTGATTACTTTTTATTTTCTTAATTAACTATCTCTGACCTTTACGCCTACCACTTATAATCACTTAAAATCTATCTTCTGTAGTTAATAAATTTATTTTAATGTTTTATCCTTAACAGTGAGTTTGTCTAAAGTTCTTGGGGAATCTGCTCAGATTAAAAGACTGGTGCATCTCCACTATCCTTTGATGAAGTGACGAACTAATTAATGAGCTTGCATTGTTCAAGACAAGGTCTTGAGCCGGGTAAGATGGTATATTTCTGGGGTTCAAGCCTGGGGGCTTGGGAGATTTGCTGGTGTTTCCCTATGTATAGTTCATGCGTGGCTTGCAGAGCATACATGCAATTTAGCTGGGTGTGTCTTTGCATGCTGGGGGCTGAGTGACAGTACCGGGGGGGGGGGGGTTGCTGCTTGTCACTGGCAAAGCATTGTGCGAGACAACCCAGGCTGGAAAGTTAAGGGGACACAGCGTCCCACAGCTCCAGGTTGTACCCCGGCGATCCCATCACACCTGCCTCAGAGGATTAATTGGTAGCATACTCCTCCCATCCAACTGGGACCACTGTAGTAATAAAGGAGGGCAGGGTGGTCACCACCCTCTGATATATGTTTGTGACCCTCTGGTTAAGAACCCCTGAGATAGAGCATTGATCATCTGCTCCCTCCTGGAAGATTTCACGTGACATGACAGGGATATGGCCATACCTCATGGCTGCTCCATGAGACTGACCTCTCTGCGGAGGGTACCATTTCTGCTGAATGGCCCCAGGACAAGAACAAGACCATAGGACATTCAACCAAGAGCAAAGCACAGTAGCATCTCCGCATTTCTGCCCTATGTTGATGATGGACTGTGATTGTCACAGCCCCAGTTTGGATTGTTCTCACATTTTACAGGCTTGGCAATAAAATGCTGCCTGGGTCATGAAAGATTTTCTCATTTTCTTTGTTGGATCATGGGCTTGGGGGAGAGGGCTTGCCTTTCACAACTCAAGTCCATTTTCAATTTCTACAGTAATTTGTCTGGGGTGGGAGGGTAATAACTGATCAGGAAACCATGTGTAAATTTGTTTCATTAGTTCACACAGGCTGAGAGAGACAGATGGGGGGCTTACTGGAGAACTGAAGGACTGGACTCAAGGCCCCAAACACTATGCATTAGCTATAACATTTTGGGTATAGCTGAAGTGGACAGATATAGCTAATCTCTCCAGCAGTCTGAGGTGAATACAGAAAAGCCGCCTTCCATAGGGAACAAGGTTGGGACACATTTGTCCTATGCGCTTGTCACAAGTAATTTAGGTCCCAATCCTGCTCCTACTGAAGCACAACCTCGGTGGCATAGGCTCAGACTCAAAGTGTGCTAGCTGAGGTATGTCTATGACCCCCCCACTACTGAGGCCTCTGAGCACCTCCCATTCTATCCTGTATTTATGCTCACAACACCCCATGAGGTAGGACAGCGCTATCACCCCCATTGTACAGACAGAATTGAGGCACAGAGGGGCTAAGTGACTTGCCCAAAGCCTGTGGTAATGTTACCCCAAAAATGGATGTTGGGGATGCAGCCTATTGCTCACCATTAGCCTGTTCTTCCCGAGGTGAACGTTTCCAGGGTTGTTAAGGAAATGCTAAAAGACACGGATATAACCTTCCGATAAAGGAACTGACACGGGTAGTATTCTTTTCCAAAACAAAATATCTTTTTATTGATGTAACTAAAATCCTAAACAAAAAACACAAAAATCCCTGAGAAACAATCCCTTATTGCAAATTAACGAGCATTCAAACTACAATAGCATATAGTTCAAATGATCCTAAGAGAAGTGATTTGTTACCAGTAGTCAGTTTGTAACAAATCGCTGACAGCACATCTTAAAATTGCTTTAAAGTTTATGTAGATATGTTGCAATTAATAACAGAATTTTATGCATTCTTATAAACACACACACACACACACACGCTAACCCTATATACTACCCTACACAATACTTATGCTATGCTATAATTAAAAGACTAACGGGTTTACTTTATAAATCAATTGGTATCGCTTTTATAAATTCTTTAATATTTTTCTTTCAATCGCTGTTGCTGTTCAGTTCCTGGTCAGTCAGCTTTGCTCTGCTCCAGTTTTCTTCTCTCTCTCTGCAGCAGCTTTTCTGACTTCCTTCCAGCTGCTTTTCTTGGGGTCCTCTTGCTTGCTTTTTGTCATCTCGCTCTCTGACTGACTCAGGCTCTGACTCCGAACTCCGAACCTGCCCGCTGGCAGCTGGCCTTTTATGCTCCATTGTAGCTCCCTTCTAATAGACGGTTCTATTCTAAGGGTACGACTACAGTACCCGCCGGATCGGCGGGTAGCGATCGATCTATCAGGGATCGCTTTATCCCGTGTAGTGTAGACGCGATAAATCGATCCCCGATTGCTCTCCCGTCGACTGCTGAACTCCAGCTCGGCGAGAGGTGGAAGCAGAGTTGACGGGGGAGCCGCGGCCGTTGATCCCGCACCGCGAGGACGCGAAGTAAGTGATTCTAAGTCGATCTAAGATACGTCGACTTCAGCTTCGCTATTCTCGTAGCTGAAGTTGCGTATCTTAGATCGATCCCCCCCCAGTGTAGACCAGGCCTTAGAAGCAATTACCTCACTCGCACATGCCCAGTATTAACCATTACGTCAGAGTTCTGATTGACAGCTCTGACCTTTAAAACAAGCTGTGCCCGGTATGAGCAGGCTCTGACCGGATAGCTGCTGAGGTAGCTGACCTCTCTGTCACCCCTGACTGCACATGCTCAGTAGCCACCAATCTTGCACGTGCTCACTGTTGTCATTTACCTCAGAGCTGTGATTCTGCTCACACACACACACACACACACACACACACACACACACACACACACACACTACTTGGGTCTTTGCCAGGGCACCATTTTAGAAATCCTAAGTGTTCACTGAGCATTCCCAGTGTCCACAGCATTCATCTCCGTGTGGAGTGATTGTTGCTTATTCAGAATAGAGATTAGAAAAACAAAGTGGAGACTGGAGAATGTCTCTAGTAATAGTAAAGCAGGCACTTGATCCCAGGTCTCCCAAGTCCCAGGCTAGTGCCTCTGGACCATCCTTTTGAAGGCTTTTCCTTCCTTCTCGCTCAGGGATAGCTCATTGAATGTGGCTGTGGCATTTGTGGGGGATGGGAGGAGGAGCTGATATAATTTATGCCATTTTAATTTTTATGATGGAAGCACTTGAAAAATAAGTGATAAAAAAATGCATCCCAGTGCAGAGTAGCAGTAAATAGCTTGACATGGAAAGCAAGGAGTGGGACATAGGAATGGCCTTACTTGACCAAACCCTAGGTCCAGCTGGTCCAGTAACCTGTCTCTGAGAATGCCCATAGCAGATGCTGCAGAGAAAGGTGTAAGAAACCCTGCAGGCGAGAGACGTGGGGTAATCTGCCCCCCATGGAAGTGTCAAATCAGAAATTGGCTTAAACCCAGAACCATGAGGCTTTATATGCCTTCCAAAATTCAAGGTCAAACAGAAATTATTTCAGGGAAGTTCTATGGCCTGTGCTCTGCAGGAAGTCAGATTACATGAACACAGTGCTCACGTCCGGCTTGAAAAGCCATGAATATTCATATTGGCATTAACTATTATCATTCTAGATATTCTTGTTGTCCTTTAAAGTGTCTTCAAATCTTGCCGCTGGAGCGAAGCAGTACAGTAGTTTAGCATGTCTCTAAGAACAGAATGAAAGGTTTGGGTAGTTCATCCGCACATCTGTAAGTCATGTGATTTCTTGAAATAAATAATATCACCATCGTGAAACGTAAACTGATTGAGTTTTATTGTAGTTCTCCCATAAAACATTTTGAAAGTATCTAAAAATGTCCAAATTCAAACCGCAGGTCCAAAAGCGAGCACAAACAACTACTTTACATTCAGATGGAGAAGATAGCAGTACAAAAGCCTATGGAGAAAACCAGCTGAAAGCTGATGACAAAATGGAGTAAGCAAGAGCATAAAGAATCAATTTGATGCAAATAATCTGGTGTTAGCATACACAGGAACAGTAGGGCAGATACAGGGATTGGAAATGTCACATTGTTTCCACTGCATGTCTACCAGCTACGTTACAAAGATAAACCAGTAATCGGTGCACCTTTCTGCAAGATTAATATACCCTTTCATAATTTAATGACATTGCATTTTACATTATGGTCTAATGGACGTAAACTGCTCACAGTAGGCACCAAAGCTGCTTTATAAATCAGTTGCCACTAATGGAAGGTAAGCATTGACAATAAATGTATTATTTTTTACTATGAATACATCATATAGTTTTAATCCACAAGAGTTTTGGTTTTGTCACTTATAATTCTTCTCTCTCCTTGCAGTGGTAAAAACATCATTTTTGTATGAAATATGTCAAACTGCATTTTTCGACTTACACTATTTCTTGTTGTCAGATAGGTTACTTATAGCATTGTTCTTTCAGACTTTACTGGATGGAGATATGCAAAAAAAGCTGAAGTCACATTCAGCCACTACAGATATTTAGTCAATAAGACCATTTTATTTTAGCACTGCCTTTTACCCACCCACTATATTATCAAACTTTTTCCAAAAACTGTGCCTTCATCACACAGTAGATAATATGCATAGAGAACCTACCCCATGCACTGACTAGCAGAATGTTAACTGTTAATCCAAACATCTCAATCACTAGACTTGTCTTCTTTCCCAGAGGCAAAATATGACAATGAATTTACTGTCTGTTGTCTCTGGGTTTGAACTTCTAATTCATTGAATAGACTGATGCAGCAATGTTTAAAAACAGCATGTGGGAGGTTAAAGAAAAAACACCGACTAAAGCATATGATGTAGGTTGTCATCTGAACAAATAGTATTCTATAAACCCCTGAAAGCAAATTAGACAATGTGCAATACACCTGGCAACATGATGGCCTGGTTGGAGCATACATCATTAGCCTTATTGATTCCTCGGGAGCATATGGAGAGTAACTTTTCTGTGTCCTTCATTAGGTGCAATCTTGTTTTACTGCATATTTTAGTCTGTAACCTGCCAACGATAGACGTGAAGCAACTGCTGTTGCATAACAACCCGACAGCAAACTTCCAGTCCCACTGAAAATACTGGTTCGAGGATTCAAGATGCGGCAGGTGAAGGACAGAGGTTGTGTGTGGAGCAGCTGCTACTCTTCTTTAAGGAAGTGGAATGTGACTGGAAACAGCACAAGGCCTAGCTCCCTTTTAGAAGGCAGGGTAGTGGACTGTGGGGGACAGAACAAATTGTGGCAAGCTGATTGTTGCATTATGTAATGTTTAAATAACAGTATGTAAGCGTATCTCTACACAGCAACTAGACACCCATGGCTGGCCTGTGCCAACCAACTCAGGCTCATGGGGCTCGGGCTGCAGGGCTGTTTCATTGCTGTGTAGATTTCCAGGCTCAGGCTCTAGGATCCTGTAAGGTGGGAGGGTCCCACAGCTCAGGCTCCAGCCCAAGCCTGGAAATCTACATAGCAATGAAACAGCCCCACAGCCCAAGCCCCGTGAGCACGAGTCGGCTGGCCCGGGCTAGCCGCTGGTGTCTAATTGTTGTGTAGACAAACCCCATATGCTAAATACAAGTGCTCATTGCTTTAATGCAAAGAACACCACACCTGGGAGGGACGACCTCCAGCGTCCGGGCCGAGGCCTCCTGGACAAGATTTCCCAAAAAAAGGCTCCTTAAATTTAAGCTCCTACATTCATATGTGGACACTTAAAGAAATGGCTGTATTCTCAAAAGTGCTGAGCACCCAAGAAGCTCCCGTTAAGTCAATGGAAACCGTTAGGTGCTCAGCCTGTATCTCGTGGGCTGTTTGTTCAGCACTTTACATGCTGTGTGCAGGATGAGTCCAACACAGAGCCAGTGAAGTCCATGGAAAGATTCTCACTAACTTCAGTGGGTTTGGGATCAGGCCCCTACACATTAATGAATAATAGAGTAGGTCAATAAATGGTGGGGAGGGAATTGCAAAATCATTTCAGTTGTAAACAGACTTGTTATTTTCCTTATCCATCTCTAGGATCTTAATTACAATTGTTTCCATTGCAAGGGCAACATGTTACCTGGGTTTAACCAGAGCAGCCGCAGGACCATCCAAAGGAGGTGAATAGCCCTGTGACTGAGTAACATGAGGAAATGAATGGACCACCCCTACAAACCGATATGATCACATGTGATTGCTAGTCATGTCAATATTTCCACTGATGCTTCCCCTCAACAATGGGGCACAAGGGATAAAATGAATGGAATAAAAGACAAACCTATAAGAATTATCTATCCACTTAGTAGTTTTGATTGGTGTGTGCCTGTACTATAAGGGGAGGGTTGTGGCTTGCTACAAGATTCAGTTATACATGAGGGGGCGGAGGGGAGTCATATCTGGAATTAGCACATGAAGAAGCCTTCAAAGTGTAAATGAGCAGAGACTCGTGTAAAATTGATGCATGGAGACAGTGCATAATTCTGCCACTGTAACAGGCAACAAAAATATCACCATTTAGGAAAGCCTCGTGCTGCATTTCAGATAAAATCACGCTGCCGCAAGTTGGTAGGTGAACTGAGAAAAGATATTCTCAACCTTGATGGTGACACAATATCACGATCATATTAGCTGATGCATTTTTCGATGTCGTACTATCATATCACAAAGACTAAAAAGTGAAATAATGGCAGTCATATGTCTAGGTTACAAACAAAACAGTATGTTGGCCCTCTCACCCAAGCTGACAAGCCCCCAATACAGAACAGTGTTTGCTATCAGAGTTGAAGCCGCCTGTTATTCTTGCTTAGTTTATTTTTCTATTCTTAGCTGGCAAAGCTAGGCTTGCCCCTGAAAGCATCTGGGATATCTCTGATTGACTGCAAGAATGCTTATTAATGAAGACTTGAAAACAGGACCATTTAAGCTGCAAGAATTCCCACTAAGCAAGTATAATATATAGAACACCAATTGCTGCCTGACAACCAGTGCAAACAGCTTGTTGTTATATAATTATTGCTCCTCTTTTTGTTTTCTTTCTTCTGCCATGAATTGATGTTCCCACCCCATCTATGGGAAATCCAGAGCCCTCTGTAAATGAAGATAACCAGAGGGCATGGATCTTATTGTTACCCCTGTTTGACCTCAACAGTTAGCCAATTTGTGTGGTCTGGCAGGCTGTTTCTGCTAGGAGGAGAAATTGATGATGGATTCAAATATATCTTTGATGCAATCCTGTTTATTTACAAAAAAGTCCTGCTTTCCTGAAAACAGCAGGAACAAACATGTGAGGGTGTCTTTGCTCACATCTCTACACCCCTGTCCACCCAGCACTTAGCCCAAAAGCACTTGCTCTCTCGCTCAGCTTTTTTCCCCAAGGTCACTCTACCAGTGTTTTTGTGGCTGAGCCCTTGGTATTCTGCTGCCTTCTTTCTCAGCTTCTCTGGCCTTTCTCTCACTGACACACACAAACATCCCTCCACCAAACAGCAAATCCCCTCCATCCACATAGCTCAGTTTCTGCTTTGCGTGTGCCTTTCTTTCGAGCAATGACGCATGTCTGTGTTTTGGGTGACAGCTCCAAATGGTTTGGCTATCTGGTTCCATAAAGGAGCTTAATTGTTTCTTTCTTTCTTTTATCCCAAGGGAAGGGCAGCTGTTACATCCACCAGCGTCAACCAGGTTTAACCTAAGCCACGACATTATTACTGAATCCTTTTCATGTTACACCCAGTGGCTACAAATGAAAGCTAAGCTACGCATGGTGTAGGCATCAGGTTTTTCATTTCATTTCATTTCACTGTGTTCTAACCAGTGCAACAAAACCCATGTATTGTAAAAACACAACTCATCAAGAATTCACATTTCCAAGCAAACTGCTATTAGGACAGTCAATATCATCAGAAAGCTTCTTTGCAAATAGCCTAGCTTGTAAGAACCAGAGAGGTTTGGAAAGCTGTGTCCTGCGCTTTTGTAGTACAGTATGTGGGTAATAAATCAAAAACAGTAGTTTACTCACAGCTCAGGAGAGAAGAGGTACTGAATCCTGTGCTTCAAAGCGCATGGCTATTTGGAAGCTTCAGAACTGAGACATTATGAAGCTCCTTAATCACCAAAATAATCACGCGATGGTGGTGTTGCTTTATCCCTCTCTGGGATATTAATGAACACAGCACATTGAAGAATGATGCGCATCAGAGGTTTAAGGTCTACAAAATCCATCCACTAAAACCATTTATCCCTTTCCCCATTATTTCCTCTGTCATGCCATTGTATTATGAAGACTAACAAATGCAGTCACAGCTTTCACATCCCCATGTACTGTACATAGCCAACCAAAATACAGTACATAGTATCCCTTGTGCACAGCATCTGCCATCTTACAGAGGTAGTATATACAGAGGCAGCGTATTTAAAAACAACATGCTTTTCTTCAGAGTTGCTACCGAAGTCATGTGCTGGCAAATCCTGCCCTTTCTCCACAGCCCCTGGAGAATCAGAACTGGTGAGGTTCTTTGTGAGCATAGGACTAGAAGGGACCTCCTGGGTCAGTGAGTCCAACCCTGTTGCTATTGCAGGCAAACCTATTATATCATTTCGTTCATGCACTTATCAAGCTCTGTCTTAAACCCAATTAGGTTATTTGCTCCCACTCCTCCTATTGGAAGGCCGTTCTATAACCTCACTCCTCTGATAATTAGAAAACTAGTAATTTCCAGCCTAAATTTACTCATGGCCAAAGTACTGCTGGGTTGTTGAGACTGGATTTGGGGCTGCACAGAATACATGAACATGAGTATTTCGCTTCACTGTATGGTAACTTCCAGGCCAAGTTTCAGCCATTTGATGTACATTTTGCGCACATAGCCATCCACACATTCAAGCCCTGAGTTTGCACATGCAGATGGAAAGGTGATCCAAGCATTTTTCATCTCTGTCCAATTTACTGAAGCACTCTGACACAGACCCCTTTGCAGATACAAAATGATAAGCCATGGCTGAACATGATTCAGGCTCTCCTGAAATAGCCTGCAAAGCTTTACATATTTTTAATTTCTTATCACCTTCTTATTATTTATATTGTGGTCGTGCCTAAAAGCCCCAGTCACAGACTGGGTCCCCATTCTGCTCAACACTGTGTGCACAAATAAAGAAAAGAATTTACGACCTAAATAAAAGATGAGAGACAACAGCTAGATACAGACAGACATGGGAGCACAAGATAACTAGGAGACAATGGTGGGATGCAGACAGCTGCTCTTGGTTTGATAGGGAAATGTAGGCTCAGATCCAACCCATGGTCACTTGTGGTATTTGAGGACAATATTAATACACAGATATACAAGGCTCACCTTTTCTTGTCTTTATTTCTGGACCATAAAAAAAATATTTTACCAGAATAGACCAAACTCCAAGCTAGTTTACACAGCTATCAGCTGCACTATTCAGAGAGAAATTATAGTAATTTTAAATGAAATGAGTCAAAGTCATTCTTAGATTAACGCAGCCCCTATGCAAGTGATATGTACAGAAAAACTGATGCTAATTAACTTTAAGGGTCTGCTGCGGATCAGTGAGGGACAGGAAATTGAGAGTTAGAACTGAAGCTGCATCCTTAATTCACCTTGCTATGCCTCTTGCTGTGGTGATCATGCACTGTTTGGAGAACTCGGGAAAACCTTGGCCAAAGAGGTAAGGTGAGTCTGGAATTCCACCCTTAACATGAGAGTAGGGCTGGATGAAAATATTCCATTGAAACTGTTTTTCAAAAAACAACTTATTTTCAACCAATGAAAATTCTCATTAAAGTGTCTGCTTTCAGAGGAAAATTTCAACTTTCCATCAAAAAATTAAACACCCAAAATCCGAAACATTTTTGATTGGGGGCTGAAAATTGAAAAATTTTGGTCAAAACTTAAAAAAAAAATGTTGATTTGGAAATGGTGCCACAATATCTCATTGGAGCTGTAATTAGGATGATTCATGCCACCATTCTTCTCCATAGGCTAAGTTCCCCAGCCAAACTACATCTCCCATAATGCATCACAGCCATATGCTTCCCATGATACACCTTGGCCTCACAGCGAGAGGGGAGACTGTGGTGCATCATGGGTTTATATTCCAGCCAGGAGCCCACATATAAAAAAGAGAATGAGAGCATGAGGCACTGCAGTGGCCTTTCTGAATCAAAATTTTCAGGTTTTGCCCCAAAAATTTCATTTTTCAGTGTTTTAACAGAAAGTACATATTTTTTATTGAAAATTTTGACAAAAACTTTTTTCATTTTTGTCTAAATTTTCAGTGGGAAAAATCATTCCAACTAGCTCTACCTGGAAATTCATTGGGTTTTATTCTTGTTAAAGTATAACTGTTACCCTTCCATTAAAGCTGTTGTAACAATGTTAAGTTTTGTATATGTGTGTGTGTGTGTGTGTGTGTATAGCTACATCTATACTGGTGTGCATACTTGGGTACAGGGTCATGTATATGCTCGTGTATTTACCCCATATCTGAGCTGAATGTCCAAATATGCTGTGCTGTACCCAGAAATACCAGTGTCCACACTGCCTTTTAGCGAGGTTAGTGCTAGCATTTCAGGGGTGGCATCCCACGGTCCTGTGATAAATGAAGGGGGGCGGTAGCTCCCTTTTATAGCCACCCAGTTAGCTATAAAGTCCCTCTTGGAGGCAGTTCTCTGCTTGCTTTATCTGTAAAGGGTTAACAAAGTCTCTCAGGTAAAGAAAAGGGAACTTGACCAAAAGAGCCAATGGGAAGGCTAGATTTTTTTAAAATTGGGAAAGAAGCATTCCCTTTGTGTTTGTGGTTGTTCTCCAGAGAGCAGAGACACAGAGCAGCAATGCTCTAAACAGCTTTAAGCCAGGTATGATCATAAATCATCAGATCACACCTAGAACTACTTATCTGGAATTCCCAAATGTGTAAGTAGATCAGGAACGTTTAGAAAGACATGATTAGGGTTATTTCTGTTTATTTCTTATGGATAATGGACTCCTCTGTGCTAACCCCAGATGCTTTTGTTTGCTTGTAACCTTTAAGCTGAACCCCCAAGAAAGCTATTTTGGGTGCTTAATTTTTGGAATTGCTCTTTTAAAATCTAGCAAATGCCTAAGTTCCAGATGTAGTTTCTTTCTTTTTTGTTTTTAATAAAATTTACCTTTTTTAAGAACAGAATTGAATTTTTGGTGTCCTAAGAGGTTATTTTACCTCTATATTTGGCACTGGGGTGACTGCTGCTGGAATGCTAAGTCCAGTTCTGGTGCCCACAATTCAAGAAGGATGTTGATAAATTGGAGTGGGAATGATTAAAGGATTAGAAAACATGCCTCATCAGGATAGATTCAAAGAGCTCGATCTAGCTTCACAAGGCAAAGGTTAAGGATAACTTGACTACAGTCTACAAGTACCTACTTGGGGAACAAATATTTAAGAATGGGCTCTTCAATCTAGCAGAGAAAGGTCTGATCCAATGGCTGGAAGTTGAAGCTAGACAAACTCAGACTGCTGATAAGGCATAAATGTATGACAGTGAAAGTAATTAACCATTGGAATAATTTACCAAGGGTCATGGTGGATTTTTAAATTAAGATGGGATATTTTTCTAAAAGATCTGCGCTCTCGGAATTATTTTTGGGAAATTCTGTAAATTCAATTATTATCAATTGAAATATTTTTTTGTTGGTTTGTGGGCATATGGTGAAATTGACATTTATCAGCATTTGCCTTTAGGAAATGTACGCATTAGGTTATGAGGAAAGTCTCTAGCAGAAGGCTCGTGAGACACTTTCCTAATCTAAACTTTGACCATGAAGACATTTAGCAAACTGCTCTTAAGCTATGTATATTGGACCTCAAGGGCCACTGTTAGACAGGGCTAAAACCAAGGTACGTGATGGAACTGAGAAGAGAATTTGGCTCACAGTCATTACCACCACTGGAGGGACTTGCTAAAAGTGAAAGCAACAGAGACTCAAAGGGGAAAAATTAGACTACAGGGCAATTCAATTTGAAATTAATTACAAACATTATGTAATGGGGAAAGATTAGCAAAATTAGTTTTTATCTGTATTCAGAAGGAGATAGCATGACCATAGCCCAATCCTTCTGTATATTCCCAGTCCTATTAACATTCTCCATTATTGCGGATAATATTTCATTTGGTAGCTTCAGTGACTGAAATATTTGGTTTTTTAAATGAAGACAAATTGAGGTCTGCAACATGAGCTCTTTCCCCTTAGTTAACCTCCTACCAGAGTACCCGATGGCATCTCCTTGACAACAAAACTATCAGTATCAGTCACAATAGCAGAACTCGAGCTTAACATGAGCGAGGTAAAGCATCATTTAAAGCTGACACAATCATAATGGCTGACCTTGAGCTGCTTCTGAAGAAAATGAATTAACTTATGGAAGTAGTCAAGTGGAAAGCTGAAACTATCATTTTCTAAAGATACTCAAGGTAAAAAGCCTCAGGGACAATCTTTTGTCAGTTTCTGAGACTTGATTAACTGTCTTAATTCAGCATGATTAATGGTTTTCAAATCTCAGGGGCTCCAAGTTTCTTTACATGCTGTATTATTGCAATCTTTTAAATGAAGCTTTACTCCAAAGAATACCATAAGCTGTACAAATGCTATAGCAACAAGTGCTGCTGATAGACTGTCTGGTGTCTGGGCCATTCTCCTGCTATGGACGGCAAGTCTGGCTAAGGTTACCCCCCATCAATTTACCTATAAATGGGGATTTCTCAACGGAAAAGGCATCACACATCACATCAAAGAGGAAATTTTGTTTTTCAGCAATGACTGGGCAGCAGCTTTCTCACCCATTGACAATTCATAAGGGACTATGTCAGTTGGAAGGATCACTGGTGACAAACCAACCCAAGCACTTTTCATGGTGAGTGTTTGCAAAGTCAGGGAGCGATCCGTGCCTTGTGCAATGGAGAAGCATGTGTGCACTGGGGACATGTCAGGAAGCAGAGCTAGTGTAAGGAATGGGGAAGCTACAGTTCCAACTTCATGTTTATAAAGGGCAAATCCTGGCTCCACCTCAGCAGCTCTAGAGGGTCTGTGGCAGCAGGACTTATGTGATGCTACTTCACAAGGACGGGCAGGATTTGTGAGCAGGGGCATCCCCTCTACAACACCAGAAATAAGAACGGCCAGACTGGGTCAGAACAATGGCCCAGTATTGTCTTCCAACAGTAGCTGGTGCCAGAAGATTAAAGCAAATTAACAGAACAGGGCAATTACCGAGTGAGCCATTCCCTGATGTCCAGTCACAGCATCTGGCAGTCAGAGGCTTACGGACACTCAGAGCATGGGGTTGCATCCCTGACCATCTTGGCTAATAGCTATTGGTGGACCTATCCTCCATTTATCTAAGAATTTATCTAATTCTTTTTTGAACACACTTATTATACTATTGGCTCCACAACATCCCTTGGCAATGAGTTCCACAGGTTGATTGTGCATTTTGTGAAGAAATACTTCCTTTTGTTTGTTTTAAACCTGCTGCCTATTTATGTCCTTGGGTGACCCTTGGTTCTTCTGTTATGGGAAGGAATAAACAACATCTTCCTCATATACTTTCTCCACACCATTCAGGATTTTATAGACCTCTATCATACCCCCTCTTAGCCATCTCTTTTCCAAGATGAACAGTCCCAGTGTTATTAATCTCTCCTCATACAGAAGCTGTTCCATACCCTTAATCATTTTTGTTGCCCTTGTCTGTACTTTTTCCATTTCTAATATATCTTTTTTGAGATGGAGTGACCAGAACTGCACATGGTATTCAAGACATGCGTATATGATGGATCTATATAGTGGTATTATGATATTTTCTGCCTTCTCTATCCCTTTCCTAATGTTTCCTAACATTCTGTTTGCTTTGTTGATGGGCTTTGCACATTGAGTGGATGTTTTCAGAGAACTATCCACAATGACTCCAAGATCTTTCTTGAGTCATAACAGCTAATTGAGACCCCATCATTTTATATGGATAGTTGGGATTATGTTTTCCAAGGTGCATTACTTTGCATTTATCAACATTGAATTTCATCTGCCATTTTGTTGCCGAATCACCCAGTTTTGTAAGATCCCTTTGTAACTCTTCGCAGTGTGCTTTGGACTTTACTCAAGATAGTTATTTTGTATTTTCTGCAAACTTGACCACAGCACTGATCCCAGTACAGATCCCTGTAGGACCCCACTATTTATCTCTCCCCTTTCTGAAAACTGACCATTTATTCCTACCCTTTCTTTTCTGTCTTTTAACCAGTTACTGATCCATGAGAGGCCCTTCCCTCTTATCCCATGACTGCTTAGTTTGCTTAAAAGCCTTTGGTGAGGGACCTTGTCAAAGGCTTTCTGAAAGTCCAAGTACACTATGTCCACTCAATCACCCTGGTCCACATTTTTTTATTGACTCCCTGAAAGAATTCTAATAGATTGGTGAAGCATTACTTCCCTTTACAAAAGCTGTTTTGACTCTTCCCCAACAAATCATGTTCATCCATGTGTCTGATAATTCTGTTCTTTACTATAGTTTCAACCAATTTGCCTGGTACTGAAGTTAAACTTACTGGCCTATAATTGCCAGGATCAACTGTGGAGCCTTTTTTTAAAATTGGTATCACTTTACCTATCCTCCAGTCATCTGGTACAGAAGCTGATTTAAGTGATAGATTACATACAACAGTTAGTAGTTTTGCAATTTCATATTTGAGTTCCTTCAGAACTCTTGAGTGATACCATCTGGCCCTGGTACCAAGGGCCCAGAACCTGGGCTGTAGCCCAAGCCCAGACATCTAACTGCAATTTTATAGCCCTTCAACCAAAGCCTCATGAGCCTGAGTCAGCTGACATGGGTCAGCTGCAGATGTTTTATTGCAGTGTCGGCATACCTTTGGAGGCCCCAATCAAGATGGGGACCCCATTGAACTAGACACTACATGTACACAGTAAGATACAGCCCCTGCCCTGAAGACTTTGCAATACAAGTAGAAAAGCCTGGGAATGAAAGAGTTATTATCCCTGTTTTATAGATGGGACTGCCTCAGGCCACACAACAGAACTAGGCACTGCACCCAGATCTTCTGAATCTCACTCTAGTGCCGTAGTCACAAGACCATGTTAACCATCTCTTCTCAGTGCCCATCCAGCTACCTGGGCTTGGTGAAGGAGGCTGGATCTGTGTTTAAGTGCAGAAAAACCTAATCATGTAGTACTTTGTTCAAACTCCAAAGAACATCTGTGGGGAGAGAAAATTCACCAGAGAAATCTATACTTGCTCTTAGCAGAACCAAACATTTTGGCTTTCAATTAGTCTGACAAAACTGTTGCCAAGCAAAATTCCTTTCTTGTCTGGGGCAGATTCACCAGTTCCTGGGGTAGTGAAAAGGTTTGAAAAGGAAAAACATTTTTCTGCTGTCCAATTTTGCAGAGCGTCAATCAGAGCTGCAGGGCGGAACTGAAATCTGGCTTGCTTGTCTCCCCAGGAGTAGGCAGCGGGCATGCTGGAACTACTGCCTTCTATACCAACTACGGATGTCACCTTGTCCTCCCCCCACTTGTTTCTGTCCTATTGCCTCTCGCCATCTGTTTAGATTGTACTCCCTTTGGAGCATGACTGTCTTCTTCATTGTGTGTGTGTACAGCACAGAGCACAGAGCACAATGGGACCCAGGGCCCTGACTGGGGCTTAGGTGCTTATCATGTTACAATATGTTAGGATTGGTTAGGTAAATTTTAGTAGAATGATTGGTTATGGTGTAGCTGTGAATATTACTATATAAATTAGAGGCAAACAGGAAGTAAGTTGGGATTCGAAAATAAGGAAAAAGGAACTTGGATTTAAGCTTGCTGGAAGTGCACCCCAATAAACATCGAATTGTTTGCACCTTTGGACTTTGGGTATTGTTGCTCTCTGTTCATGCGAGAAGGACCAGGGAAGTGGGAGAGTGAAGAATAAGCTCTCTAACAGGTGCTACAGAAATAATCGATCATACCTCTCTGAAGGCACTCTGGCACACAATGGGATGGGTGCTGGGAATAGATCTGAAGCACATAATGAAAGTCCACTAACCAGTGGGCAAAACTCACCTGTTGTAAGTTCCTGTGTGTTGCAGAGTTCTAAAATAATAAACCCAGACAAAGTCCATTTCACTTCCTTCAGTGAACACAGAAAGGTACTCCCCACAGGTCTACGGGGAGGGGCAGTGTCAGAAATATGTTTTGGTCTTGCAAGACAAAATAATGTCCAATGCACCAACGGAAGAATGTGGGAGAAAAGTATCAAAATATTGTCCTCCCCCCTCTCTGTTATTATGCCAGATCAACACATATTGTCCCAGTGAATGAGAGTCCCGTTTGTTTCTCAGTGAAAGAGTGTTTGAGAATGTAGGACAAGGCTCCCATTGTGATGTTAAACTTTTTGGTACCAGTATAAAAAAAATTAACACACTGACAGAATATGAAGACACAGATATGCACCCACGCAGACTCAGTACAATACTTGGTGAAATCCTGGTAGTTGGGTTGTTAATCACTCGGGAAAGGTTAAAATGGTACAGCCAAAAACTTGGAGGATTTGTGCAGCACAAGGTCTGTGATAGATGAAAAATTCATTCCAGTTCTGCCCTTGTTAATAAAACGCGAGAACTGTAATTCTCAAAAGTTTTCTAACTAAACTACCAGTGACTGACTTTCTCTGCTGTACTTAAAGGGAAGAAATTACATAAAAGTGCAGCTTAGGGAATAAGTGACCTTGAGAAGTTTATGTGAAAAGAATACTCATAGGTTGATTGAATTCCTGAGGATGTGCAATTCTGAACAAGGTTAACGCTTTAAATATACCATAGAGTCATAATTTTCTGATTTGTATTACAAGAAGTTACAGTAGGTCTCAACTTAATTGAACCGTATTACTCATGTATTGAGTTATTATTTATAATGGATACAACAAATGGAAACTGCCACATGGATCAATGGAGTTTGTGATCTTGGAGTGAGACAGAGGTGCTGGCACTGTTACATTTCTTTGAGCGTTATTAGATATTTGAAATAGGAGTGCCCCAGACATTTCTTTTTTCTTGGTATTTGTCCCATCCTATTACATGCCTCTCAGCTTACCTCTGCTCCACAGGGGCGGCGGCAATCCCTCGAGGTCAAGGATGATCTTTCACAGGTTTTATTTTTCATGGATTCTTTGGTGACTGAGGAGTCTGATCCTTGAGCCACAGGCTTGTTGGCAGACGTTGCGGGTGGTGTTGGAAGACAGGGTTGCCCCACGATTGCTGCATAAGAACATAAGAACATAAGAAAGGCCGTACTGGGTCAGACCAAAGGTCCATCTAGCCCAGTATCTGTCTACCGACAGTGGCCAATGCCAGGTGCCCCAGAGGGAGTGAACCTAACAGGCAATGATCAAGTGATCTCTCTCCTGCCATCCATCTCCATCCTCTGACGAACAGAGGCTAGGGACACCATTCTTACCCATCCTGGCTAATAGCCATGTATGGACTTAGCCACCATGAATTTATCCAGTCCCCTTTTAAACATTGTTATAGTCCTAGCCTTCACAACCTCCTCAGGTAAGGAGTTCCACAAGTTGACTGTGCGCTGCGTGAAGAAGAACTTCCTTTTATTTGTTTTAAACCTGCTGCCTATTAATTTCTTTTGGTGACCCCTAGTTCTTGTATTATGGGAATAAGTAAATAACTTTTCCTTATCCACTTTCTCAACATCACTCATGATTTTATATACCTCTATCATGTCCCCCCTTAGTCTTCTCTTTTCCAAACTGAAGAGTCCTAGCCTCTTTAATCTTTCCTCATATGGGACCCTCTCTAAACCCTTAATCATTTTAGTTGCTCTTTTCTGAACCTTTTCTAGTGCTAGAATATCTTTTTTGAGGTGAGGAGACCACATCTGTACACAGTATTCGAGATGTGGGCGAACCATGGATTTATATAAGGGCAATAATATATTCTCAGTCTTATTCTCTATCCCCTTTTTAATGATTCCTAACATCCTGTTTGCTTTTTTGACCGCCTCTGCACACTGCGTGGACATCTTTAGAGAACTATCCACGATGACGCCAAGATCTTTTTCCTGACTCGTTGTAGCTAAATTAGCCCCCATCATGTTGTATGTATAGTTGGGGTTATTTTTTCCAATGTGCATTACTTTACATTTATCCACATTAAATTTCATTTGCCATTTTGTTGCCCAATCACTGCATGACTGTTGTCTTTCTTTTCTGGTGTTTTTCTGCAACCAGGGCAAGGCGATTTTCCTCAAAAGTGGACGTTCCCTCTCTGACAAGTCTTCGCCAGTTATCCCTACCCTGGGCTGCTGTCTCCCAGTGTGTGGTGTCGATGATGCATCTCTTGCTGTTTATCTTGAGGGTGTCTTTAAAGCAGGGGTCTTAAACTCAATTTACCTTAGGGCCAGTGCCAGTCCTCAAATCCTCCCAGCGGGCCAATAATGTCACTGAAGATGGTGTTCAGGAAAGAAAACATTTATATTGTATTTTTTATTTCGAATTTCTTAGAAATAATAAAATTGTCATACAACTGGGCATACAGCAGTTGTTTTGGTAAGCGTACATCAGGCGTGAGCGCACAGTGCCCGCTCCACCTCAGCTGGTGCTGAATAATAAGGGCCTCAACACTGACGATGTTGGCCTCTGTGAGGACACTGACATTAGTGCGATGATCCTCCCACTTTATGTAGAGGATCTTCCGAAGAAAGTGCTGGTGCTGGCGTTCCAGGTTTTTCAGGTGTTTTCTGTAGGTCACTCAAGTCTCACAGCCGTAGAGGAGAGTTGGGACCATTACCACCGCTTTATAAACTAAAAGTCTAGTGTGTGTTCTGATGCAATTGTTGAACACCCAGCGAGACAGTGCTCCACAGGGCCTTCTGATGTGAAAGGCAAACAGTTCATCAGAAGGGTCGGATTGGGATTGCAGCCCAAAGTCTAGAGACTGCCACCTCGGTGCTCCAGAGTTTTTCACTACCCCAAGGACTCATGACACTTTTTGCCATTTTTCTTGTATTCAAGGAAAGATAGAACTGATACACAAGGGTGATGATTTTCTGAGTCACATGCTATACTTATTCTATAGCAGTGGTTCTCAACCTAGTTACCATTGTGGGCCGCATATGTAGCTCTCTGTGTGTTATGTGGGCTGCATCCACACAATATCTATACTACCTTTATGGCCCTAAGGATGTCACATGGGCCATAGCTGTGTGCTGATTGGGCTGCAAGCGGCACGCTGGCCACAGCTGAGAACCACTGCTCTATAAGGAATGCCCAGTGACATCGATACACAGTATGTGACTGTCGCTACTAGCCCAGCAGAATGTAGAATATGCTCCTCTCTTGCTACCATGGAATCGCTTAATGAATATCAAGGCTGGACCAGTGTTGCCAGGTACAGGGATACTGAAATGGTGAATCGAATATTGGGAGGGCTGTAACAAAAATATCTTCCATCAATTAATGCCATTTATGTCTCTTAATAACCCACTTCATCAGACTCTTCCTGCATCAACTTAATAAATAAATTCATATATACAAATATGAGAGAGAAAAAAAAACACATATTACAAACCCCATAGGTGCAACTGGTAGCACCTCCTGTAACTAAGGTTGCCCGACACAAGCACCTGAAAACACGACCTAACCTAGATAAACTTTAAATGTCTGGGTTGAAGTTTTTCATGTTGGGTGTCTGCCTCAGACTGAATTTTTCTGGAAAATTTCAGGCAAAATGGTTCAGCTGTTTCTGAAAGTAAGACTAGAGAAAAATGCATTGTTTTGTCCATGTTCAAAAATAAAAACTCTAGCGCCCCCATGCTTTGAAGCAGAGGAGGGGCGGGGGGGGAGTAGAGTGGGACCAGGAGCCTGGGCGGAGGAGAATGGGATTGGAGACTGGTGACAGAGCAGAGAGAAACTAGGAGTTGGGGTGGGAGGAGCCCGGGGACTGGCTGAGCAAACAGCCATGGAGTAAAATGAACAGGGGACTGGAAACCAGTAGGTATTGCCGTGGGGGGACAGGAACGGACTGAAATTAGAGGAGGATCTGAGGGGAGACTAGGACCAAGCACCAGTGGGGTGGGGAAGGAGGTGAGCGGGTGCAGGGGAGACAGGTTAAATGAGGATCCAGGGGAGGACTGGAACAAGGAGTAGGGCGCTCTGGGAGGAAGTGAGAATGGTTGGACAAGGAAGCTGGGATGAGAAGCCTGAGGAGTGGAGACTGGGATGAGGAGCCAGTGGTGGGGTACACGCAAGACTGGGACAGATTGGAGGCAACAGGGCAGAAGATTTCACCTGTTTTGGGGAAATGGACAAAATAGGTCGTGTCTGCTAGAGCACGCTCCCCTCCAGAGCCTGGAACAGAACCCAGGATTCCTGAGCCTCAACAGGCCTCTGCTGCCAGCAAATATCTGTGAAATCACTGGCAAAGTGCCCCCTTCCCATCCCAGTGATGGTCTCCAGAGAGGGTGACAACCAGCTACCGCTGTCAGTTACTCCCTTGGCACAAGTGGCAGAGGTCTGTGTGGTGGAGCTAGAGGTTTTTGCCTTGCTGATGACCCAGGCGGGTGTCAATATGATGCCACATGATAGAGACTCTCTTTTCAGTTTGCGGTTTTTAAAACCTAAGAAATTACAGAGAGAGAGAGAGAGCGAACATTATTAAGATTGTGAAGTCAAGGTCTCAGAAGTTAGGAAATGCCAGAATTAAGGTTTCCTGTGCAACCTGAATTCAGCTCCCTTGTGCATATGTGTAAACACCCTCACTGCTGGGTTACCTGTAGCGCAGGGCAGTAACAACTCCTATCCTCTATGGATTGACACAGAATGGGACCTAGAACACACCCACCAGTGTATTATAATACAGTCTTTAACTACATGATGACATACTGTTTTTTCCACAGGACCCAGATTTTGGGGGATTCCAACATCCTGATCCAGATCTGACTTGGTCAGCGTGTGCCCATATCTAGATATATTTGATACAGCTTGGTTAAAACACCAACCAAAAGTTACAGGCACATGTGTCTTAAAATCAGAGCCTCCTGTCTCCTGTGACAGCAAGGCTGTAAAATGGGACTGGGAGGTTCAGTTGCATTACTACACTGATTTTCAAACTCAAATCTGCTCCAGTTACAAGTTAAATGATACATTATCTCGCTGCCTGGTCTCCAAACCCAGCCTGGGCTCTGCAAGTCAGGTTGGGTCTTGTTGGCTTGTATACCATCAAGCAATCAAGACTGCCAGCCAAATTCTGCTCCCAGCTATGGAAGTGAAACCTCAGTGTTTTAAATCCTCTTCTCTAGGCACTGTGAACCTTATGGCAGAATAAATCAGACTGTGTTGGAGAAGCTTTCCCTGTGTCTCTGCACACTGTCAAAGTCCACGGGCTCCTGGCGGGAAACTCTGACAGATGCCAGATTCATTGGACATGCTAAGCAACATGGTTGGCAACCAGGGTAACCCAGAGACCCAACTGGAGAGTGGTTGGATTGTGGGATCCCACCCCAGACAAAAGCGGAGGTGTGGGCCTGCTACCTGAAAGGCGGGCAGTCGGGAGACAGGAAAATGGTCTCAGAAGGGGCAGCCTGACCAAGGACTGCGAAACCCTACCTATGCTTACTGCTGATCACAACACACGACACTGCCTGCTCTCTCACCAAATTAGAGAATGCAACAATCCCAACTCCTGCAATGAGAGCTGGTAAATTCTTGCTGTCTTGGGTCACTTTTGTAATCCTGAAAAGCCAGCTACAATCTGACAGCTGTCTTAAAAACAGCAAGGGGAACTTTAACCCTGCAGTTTGCTAAGGCTTATTCCAAACATTCCCTTTTAATGGTAAGTGAAACCTGAACTGTCAGCATCAGAGGTGGTGCTAGCCTCTTGGGGGCCCTACGCGAGAATATTTTGGGGCCCCCACCACACAACACATAATAAAAAGTGAATAAGGGGTCCCCTTGAGCTGGTCGGGGCCCTAGGCAATTGCTTAGTCTGCTTATGCCTAGCCCTTTCCAGAGCCTGGTGGAAGGAGCATTTTAATGCATTTAAGTATGCACTTGAGTTCTGAGACAGAGAAAGGAAAATAAAGAACAATAACAGTTAATAAATTATAATATGCACATCTAGCAGTGTGGCTTAGTGGATAGAGGATTGGGATTCAGGAGACCTGAGTTCTAGTCCCAACTCTGCCACTGACCTGGTGGGTGAACTTGGGCAAGTCCCTTCACCTCTCTGACTCAGTTTCCCCCTTCTGTAAAATGGAGATAATGATACTCCTTTATCAAGTACTTTGAGATCTACTGACTACAAGAGCTAGATATTATTTAAAAAAGGCCTCTCTAAACAATTCCTTGTTCATTGTTTCGGTGCTGCTGTGGGAGCCTCAGAGCAGAATCAGTCTACTGCTCATCCGCAACATGGACTTGATTCAATCGCCATTCAGCTTTACCATCAAATGGTTTTCACACCCAGTTGCTCTTCTCTTTGTTCCTGGCACTGATATGAGCCCTTAGCCCTTATTCAAACTAAATACATTGTCAGGGCTTTATGAAAAGAACAAGCCGCAAACCAGCTGGAGGTTCAGAACTGCTGGAACAATTTCCCTCCACATCGACAAATCATGCTCCTTATCCTTCTGCTTTACCATCCATCCCAGAAGTCAGCACCCAGATTTGTGGTAGAACTTAATGATTTCTGCATAACGTTTACTTAAAAAAATTCACAAGTTTATCGTTTCCCATTTCCTGTGTCACAGGAGCAGCAGTGGCAATTACATACCTAATTCCCCATACACATGAGTGGAGTTGTGGAGCAGAGGATGCGGAGGGGAAAAGTGCACTTCAAGTGAAATTTACTTTTTCATTATCCCTCTAATGAGCAGAGCAGGAAGAAAATCACTTCTCTCATTGTAATTTCATGAACTAAAGCACTAGCAAAAAACAAAACAAAACACAACAACCCACCTTCCAATGATAACTGCTTTTCACAAATCAAAGCCAAAAGTTGTTCTACCGAGGCACTGGAGTCATGCTGTCAAGTATCAGAGGGGTAGCCGTGTTAGTCTGAATCTGTGAAAAGCAACAGAGGGTCCTGTGGTACCTTTAAGACTAACAGAAGTATTGGGAGCATAAGCTTTCGTGGGTAAGAACCTCACTTCTTCAGATGCAAGTAATGGAAATCTCCAGAGGCAGGTATAAATCAGTATGGAGATAACGAGGTTAGTTCAGTCAGGGAGGGTGAGGTGCTCTGCTAGCAGTTGAGGTGTGAACACCAAGGGAGGAGAAACTGCTTCTGTAGTTGGATAGCCATTCACAGTCTTTGTTTAATCCTGATCTGATGGTGTCAAATTTGCAAATGAACTGGAGCTCAGCAGTTTCTCTTTGGAGTCTGGTCCTGAAGTTTTTTTGCTGTAAGATGGCTACCTTTACATCTGCTATTGTGTGTCCAGGGAGGTTGAAGTGTTCTCCTACAGGTTTTTGTATATTGCCATTCCCGATATCTGACTTGTGTCCATTTATCCTCTTGCGTAGTGACTGTCCAGTT
The DNA here is from genome assembly GCF_028017835.1 of Emys orbicularis. Taxonomy (NCBI): domain Eukaryota; kingdom Metazoa; phylum Chordata; order Testudines; family Emydidae; genus Emys; species Emys orbicularis. Next base: position 4,102,475 of record NC_088686.1, on the reverse strand, counting down.
TGGCCAATTAGCAAACGCATTTGTCATGACCCATTTTGTCAAAACACACGGAGCACTCACAGCACATTGATTAAACCTCACGGCCTAGCGCTGAGATCGTCTTCATACTCTAGAGGGCTGAAATGTTGCTTCCAGATTGTACATTTCCTGCATTATGCTTCCCTGATTCTTTTCTCCCAACTCTTTGAACATTAGCATGTTTCTAATTTCTCAAGAGTTGCTTCCCCACCTTCAACCATGATCCCACATGCAACATGCCAATCATTTCTTTCCCATGCCATTATTTTCCATAATAACCAAAGAGATCCCAAATGATTTCAGATGAGGAATAAATTTAGGGGGAAGTGAACTCCTTGGGGGAAAAGATCCTTAACATGCCATGTCATTGTTAATAAAGAACAAAGGAAGAAGGGTCTCATTAATGCAGTTTAGCTGAAGTTGCCTGTGCAAGTGTGTCGGCAACATTGTAATGGAGATTTCACTCCCCAGTGCTGCCGTAATAAGAGAAAGGAAGAGCATAAAATGCCAGCAGAAGTGTTTCTAAATAGAATGTTATCCGAAGTTTACATGAGGTGTGCCTGGGCCAAATTCATCCATGGCATAACTCTGGTAGCCACAATGGACAACTACACAGGACAAACTTGGCCCATCATCATTAGCAGCCTCCCTTTTCATCAAGTGTTTTTAAAATTACACTAACAACTCAGATCATGGTCGCATTGTGCTTGATACAGTACACACACACACACACACACACACACACACACACGAGAGCAAACAGCCTACAATCTAAACTAGCGATGGACTTGTGGCACTGCCGCTCAAGTTTGTGGTGCTGAGAGATGTGTGTTGATTTGTGCAGGTGGCAAATGAGGGATATGTGCTGTGGTGAGGTGCTGTGTGTGTTCGGGATTATTGTATGGGTGGTTTTGAAGAACTGTAGCAATTGGGTCAAGTAATCATAAGAAACTTAAGAACGGCCAGACTGGGTCAGACCAAAGATCCATCTAGCCCAGTGTCCTGTCTGCCAACAGCGGCCAATGCCAGATGCTTCAGAGGGAATGAATAGAACAGGTAATCATCAAGTGATCCATCCCCTGCCATCCAGTCCCAGCTTCTGGCAAACAGAGGCTAGGGACACTATCCCTGCCCATCCGGCTAATAGCCATTGATGGTCCTATCCTTCATGAATTTATCTAGTTCTTTTTTGAAACCTGTTATAGTCTTGGCCTTCACAACATCCTCTGGCGAAGAGTTCCACAGGTTGACTGTGCGTTGTGTGAAGAAATACGTCCTTTTGTTTGTTTTATACTTGCTACCCATGGTGACCCCTAGTTCTTGTGTTATGTGAAGGGCTAAATAACACTTCCTTATTTATTTTCACCACACCAGTCAAGATTTTATAGACCTCTGTCATATCTCCCCTTAGTCATCTCTTTTCTAACCTGAAAAGTTCCTGTCTTATTAATCTCTCCTCATACGGAAGCTGTTCCATACCCCTAATCATTTTTGTTGCCTTTCTCTGTATCTTTTCCAATTCCAATATATAGTTTTTGAGGTGGGGTGACCAGAATTGCACGCAGTATTCAAGGTGTTGGTGTATCATGGATACCACGAATACGTCCATTGACTTGCATGGGACCACTCGCACGCTTACAGCTCAGCATGTACAAAAGTGACTGGAGGACCAGGGCCAACATGACTCACCCAGGCTCACGCAGGCAGGGTGTGGTAGATCTTGACGGCAGACCTCTTGTGTTCCAGGCCAGGGCATTAACCACAAGACCACCCTTCCGCTCTCTGGTAATCTGTGTAACAGTCTGGTGGCTCAGAGAATGGGTGTCAGGTTCACAGACTTAAGGCCAGAAGGGATCATTGTGATCTAGTCTGACCTGCATAATACAGTCCAAAAAGCCTCCCCATGTAACCTCTGCAACAAGCCCAAAACTTCTGTTTGAGCCACAGCATTCCTCTTAGGCTAGGTCTACACTACGGGGGGGGAGGTGGGGGTATCGACCTAAGATATGCAACTTCAGCTACACGAAGTTGCGTAATTTAGGTCGACTTACCTGGCTGTGAGGACGGTGGCGAGTCGACCACTGCCGCTCCCCCGTCGACTCCGCTTCCACCTCTCGCTGTGGTGGAGTTCCGGAGTCGACGGCAGAGCGATTGGGGATCGATCCAGCGGATAGTGAAGACGTGCCTTTAGAAAGCCATCCATTCCTGATTTAATGACTTCACATGATGGAGAATCTACCACATCCCTAGATAAGGCATTACAATGATTAATTACCCTCACTAAAAATAAGGTGCAGTTTTTAACAGTCTGAATTTGTCTAGTTCCGCTTCCAGCCTTTGGATCTCCTATGTACGTTGTTACAGGAGAAATGGCACTGACAGGTCCCTTTCTACCTAATGTCAGGTTTCAGAGTAGCAGCTGTGTTAGTCTGTATCCGCAAAAAGAACAGGAGTACTTGTGGCACCTTAGAGACTAACAAATTTATTAGAGCATAAGCTTTCGTGGGCTACAGCCCACTTCATTAGATGGGCTGTAGCCCACGAAAACTTATGCTCAAATTTGTTAGTCTCTAAGGTGCCACAAGGACTCCTGTTCTTTTTCCTTTCTACCTAGTTATTTATTTATAGTATTTGTGATGGGATCTGAAATAGGAACATCATTTAGCAAAGCAAAATTTACATCATATGATAATTAAGATGAAGCCGCCACGGAAATACCCTTTGCAGGATCAGTAACCTTCATCGTGGTGCCTCCCACACCACTTGCAATGCACTGTGAAACAGGAAATACCATCTAATGGTAGTGCCATAGATTCCAATGCCAGAAGGGATCAGTGATCATCTAGTCCGACTCCTGCATCACACAGGCCAGAGAACTTCCCCAAAATAATTCTTGGGGCAGAGCTTTCAGAAAAAAAATCCAGTCTTGATTTAAAAATGGTCAGTGATGGAGAATCCACCACAACACTTGGTAAATTGTTCCACTGGTTAATTTCTCCCACCATTAAAAATGTACACCTTATTTCCAGTCTGAATCTGTCCAGCTTCATCTTCCAGCCGTTGGATCGTGTTACACCTTTCTCTGCTAGACTGCATCATTTGTTGCAACGTGATTCTTATGACTGGGCTCTCCATGATGAGCATGGTAGCAGAACTTTTTGGAATATTTCTTCTTACTAATTTTTTTATTTCTGCTGCTTCCTGCACTTTTGAGAAAAGTTGAGGGATCTTTGGGGACCAACACAGCTGGAAAAAGTGACATTTGGATTTCTAGATGACTTATTTTTCCAGGTGGATGGAGTTTCTTGCCATTGCACATGCCCTCAATGTGTGTGTGTGGGGGGGAGGGGGGTTAGATACACAGTCACAAAGGAGAGAACTGCTTCCCTGCCTTAAATTACAAGCCTGAGGGAAAAGGGCGCACAGGAAAACTCTACATTAGGGAGGAAAACTCAGAGATTCTGATCTGTCAGCCCCTGTATCAGTCAAATAATACACTATGTCTTCATTTTGAAAAGGTAACTAGTGATTTTGGGTGGTCAACTTGAGGGACCTTAAAGGGGCTTAATTTTCATAAGACGAGAGCTCAGCACTTCTGAAAATGAGGCCCCTCTAAGACGTTTCAAATTGGGCAAACCAAAAATCAAAACACCCCAAAATCTCTCATCGCTTTTGAAAAAAATAGGCCTATAGGTCAAATTCTACGTACCTAATTGAGCAAGATCCTCCTGGCCCCACTTTATTGAATTCATTAAACTTTAAAAAAGCAGAAAAATCAACTCAATACTTTCGTGTTGTTTTTCTTCATAGAATCATAGAATATTAGGTTGGAAGAGACCTCAGGAGGTCATCTAGTCCAACCCCCTGCTCAAAGCAGGACAAATCCCCAACTAAATCATCCCAACCAGGGCTTTGTCAAGCCAGGCCTTAAAAACCTCTAAGGATGGAGATTCCACCACCTCCCTAGGTAACCCATTCCAGTGTTTCACCACCCTCCTAGTGAAATAGTGTTTCCTAATACCCAACCTAGACCTCCCCCACTGCAACTTGAGACCATTGCTCCTTGTTCTGTCATCTGCCACCACTGAGAACAGCCGAGCTCCATCCTCTTTGGAACCCCCCTTCTGGTAGTTGAAGGCTGCTATCAAATCCCCCCTCACTCTTCTCTTCTGCAAACTAAATAACCCCAGTTCCCTCAGCCTCTCCTCGTAAGTCATGTGCCCCAGCCCCCTAATCATTTTTGTTGCCCTCCGCTGGAATCTCTCCAATTTGTCCACATCCCTTCTGTAGTGGGTGGACCAGAACTGGATGCAATACTCCAGGAGTGGCCTCACCAATGCCGAATATAGAGGAATAATCACTTCCCTCGATCTGCTGGCAATGCTCCTACTAATACAGCCCAATATGCTGTTGGCCTTCTTGGCAACAAGGGCACACTGCTGACTTATATCCAGCTTCTCGTCCACTGTAATCCCCAGGTCCTTTTCTGCAGAACGGCTGCTTAGCCAGTGGGTCCCCAGCCTGTAGCAGTGCGTGGGATCCTTCCTTCTTAAGTGCAGGACTCTGCACTTGTCCTTGTTGAACCTCATCAGATTTCTTTTGGCCCAATCCAAATTTACTTAAAAACAAACAAAAAAACACCTTTCTTCTTTCATTAATTATCCAATCAAAAATAAATCCTTCACCCATTCCCTTTATTCTTCCATTTTGTTACCAGGAAGAACATTTTGCCATACCATGGTCACTCTAGCCATAAAGTCATGTTTTGCCTGTTTCATAAACTATGCACATAACCTTAATCTAACAGGTAATTGACAGAATACCAGTTGTAACCATCCAACCCATCAAATAAAACCTGCTCTAAACAAATAACCATTACAGGACTACAGCTACTATAGTACAAACATCCGAGGAAGTTTGCAGAATAGCCACCTACAATGTACTTGGCTCTAGCATTTTCATAATAAAAGAGAGAGAAACAAAGGCAAAGGCACAAATGTTAGAAAATCTCGTTTCTGCACAGTAAACAATAAGACAATAAAAATATGATTTAGTATTAATCAGATTCATGATATGGTTAAATCTTCTACACAAATAAAGGTCCCCATGCCCAGAACTATGAAATGTAACATTTTTCAACTGTGCCCATTGTATAGAGGTATTTTTCTCCAAACACCATGGGCTTTATTTCAGTAAACAATAACACAAGACTAATGCAAACAGATATGCTGCCAAGTCATTATTCCTGTCATTATTAAGGTACAAAGTCAACACCACTGCCTAACCTGGAGCACCAGAAATAATGAGGGTGTTAAACTGTACCCAATGAATAATTCATGATGTCTAATTCCAGGGGTTTTTGGCAGCTCTCTTGAAACCAACCAAAACAATGCAGAATGATTACAAAGATGCATCATGTATATTGTTAGGATATGAGCCTTATCTATTTAACTACCTCATTTGTTTAAAAATAATCATCTCATGGCTGGTTTGTATTCCAAGCATTTGCCCTGGGAACACGATGTGATTCTGAGACACATTCTGCTTGAAATTTGAAAATAAGATACCTTCTAGCTCACACAAACAGATACTGTACAGACCTGCTATGGCAATATCTTACAACTGGATATTTTAGGAGTGGAAATAGATGGAGATATGATCAAGAACAAACGTGTTCTAGATTCCAAAGACTAATTTGGCACAAATAAGACAACTCGGGGAATAAAACAAGGGAGAAGAAGAAAAGGGTCCCAAGACACCAAGGGTGAAATCCTGGCTCCATTGAAGTCAAGGAGGGATTGACATTGATTTCAATGGAACCAGGATTTTATCCCAAGTATGTACCTGGATCTGAACTTCATCTACATTCAGATGTGGGGCTTTCCTTTTGATTCATTGTGGAGACAGGCTGAGATGTTGACATTAAAAATCAGATACAAACTGCTTCAGGCCCATCTCTTTAAAAAGAGAGAGATACATACAACATGTGGGAAATGGATGTCTTATTGCTAACAGGAAAGAGGAAAGGCCAGGCTATCTCTTCATAAGGTAATTAATCCTACAAAGTTTGGGAAAGTTACATGTCTTAGGATACTAGGGTTGTTCAGAGACTCCTGGACAAAAAGAAAAATCAGGTCACACTCAGGGAATTTACAGAGTGTTGGCAGCAGTTAACGGGTGGTAAGGCCCCTCTTTATTTCTGTTAAGGATAGTACTTGTTCTTGTCTGGTTAACACTATGGAGCTGTAAGTTATAGAAAACTGTGTTACTAAGAAGGTTTTATTAAGCATCCCTGATTTTTTAGTTTGGTTCCTGGAACACTTGGATGGTGCTTCCATAAATCCTGATTCTGGGATGGCATGCCTGTCCAGGAGGGCTGGTCAAAATTTTCCCATTTGTGTTTTTGAATAAACACAATTTTTCACAGAGAGTGTTGCTTTCCACAGAAAATAGAAGGTTGGGTTTTTTTAGTCAAATAAACCAGTTTCAACTGAAAACTAAAATATTTTGATTCTGAAAAGCAGCAGTGCCTCAAGGGAGTTGTAGTTTGGGTGCCTCATGCCCAATTCTCTCCTATGGACATGGCTTCCTAGCTGGACTTCATCTCCCAGGATGCACTGCAGCAAAACTACTGCTGATGAACCGCCTCTCCTCACCAAGAGGGGAGATCATTGTACATCTTGAGAGAGAAGTCTGACCAGGGAGCACAGCCTACAAAGGAGACAGGGAGCATGAGGTACTTGAACTAGAATTCCCATGAAGCACCCTACCAGCATTTCAGAATTGAAATATTCCAGGGTTTGATTTTTTTGCTGAAAATGTGAACTTTTCCCTGGGTAAAAAGAAGAACCATTTTCCAACCAGCTCTACTGTCCTGTTTCATCATCAGCCAAACCATTTTATAAATGGTCGTACAAAACTAGATTTAGATGCATGGTAAGAAATTGGGAAGGGGAGGAATTAAGCATATACCAAAACCTATGGCTGATCTGGACCTTAAGTTCCATTTCATAGAATCATAGAAGATTAGGGTTGGAAGAGACCTCAGGAGGTCATCTAGTCCAACCCCCTGCTCAAAGCAGGACCAATCCCCAACTAAATCATCCCAGCCAGGGCTTTGTCAAGCCGGGCCTTAAAAACCTCACTCTTCTCTTCTGAAGACTAAACAAGCCCAGTTCCCTCAGCCTCTCCTCGTAAGTCAAATTTCATTTTACCTGGGCACAAACTTGGAGCATGGAGACCTGTCTGAGGCTGCTGCAGAGGCTGTTCAGGTGGCTATATTCTCCTCCCACTCAAATAAATGTGAGCAATACAAAAGTAGAAATGAAGACATTTAAACCTATAACTGGACCATTCATATTGTAATAAAGGGTTATTATTCAGTTGACCAATATATTAGTCTTGTAATGAAATGCTGATGTTTGACACACATTAGACTATTACTAGCCTAAAAACTGTGTGAGGTTATACCTATGATTACAGATATATGCTGAAGACATGTTATTTTTGGAATATATTTTTTATCTATCCTTCGTTAGCCAGGATGGGTAAGGAATGGTGTCCCTAGCCTCTGTTTGTCAGAGGGTGGAGATGGATGGCAGGAGAGAGATCACTTGATCATTACCTGTTAGGTTCACTCCCTCTGGGGCACCTGGCATTGGCCACTGTCGGTAGACAGGATACTGGGCTAGATGGACTTTTGGTCTCACCCAGTATGGCCATTCTTATGTTCTCAGGTACTAATATGGCCCATAACACTACAGTCTGAGTGCCCTCCACTATTTAAAAGATGACAGTATTCTCTTTCTGTTCCTTCCCAGCTACTCAGAAGAAGCATTTCCTCTGAGCTCTTGTTTGGCAGAGGAGAAAAGAGGGAGCAGCATTTTGTGACAACTATTACTTTTGAAAATTCAGGATTTTTTTTTTTTTAAAAGACTAACTTGTGATTAATAAAGGGTGCTGGCGTTAAGGATGGAGAATTTGTTTAGGGAGGGTAAGATGGGAACAACAAGAATGAATGAGATGATTCTAAGCAAAGAAAGTAAGTTAGCCTGCAAATCAAGACATTTCCGAACCATTAGCTGATGGAATAGCCTGCTAAGGGGGAGGGAAGAAGGTTCTTTCCTTTGTGACAAAGTTCCTCCTCTATCTTGGTGGGTCCTGCGCTTATTGGCAGATTTTCTTGCCTCAGAGATTCACCATGTGGGTTGGGGAACAGCCCAGAGACCTTCCCCTCTGGAAGAACCCACAGTCCAGGTCAATTGGGAGGTTTGGGGGGAACCCAGGCCCGCCCTCTACTCCGGGTTCCAGCCCAGGGCCCTGTGGACTGCAGCTGTCTATAGTGCCTCCTGTAACGGCTGCATGACAGCTACAACTCCCTGGGCTACTTCCCCATGGCCTCCTCCAAACACCTTCCTTATTCTCACCACAGGACCTTCCTCCTGGTGTCTGATAACACTTGTGCTCCTCAGTCCTCCAGCAGCACACTCTCTCACTCTCAGTTCCTTGCGCCTCTTGCTCCCAGCTCCTCACACTCGCATCACAAACTGAAGTGAGCTCCTTTTAAAACCCAGGTGCCCTGATTAGCCTGCCTTAATTGATTCTAGCAGCTTCTTCTTACTTGGCTCCAGGTGTCCTAATTAGCCTGCCTGCCTTAACTGGTTCTAGCAGGTTCCTGATTACTCTAGTGCAGCCCCTGCTCTGGTCACTCAGGGAACAGAAAACTACTCATCCAGTTACCAGTATATTTGCCCTCTACCAGACTCCTGTACCCCACTGGTCTGGGTCTGTCACATATCCCTCCCCCCTGCTCAACGCCAAGGGGTTGGGCAGCTTGGGACGCCAGACAGTGCACACGTGACAAGCCATCGGCGTTGCCATGACGGCTCCCTGCTCTGTGTTGCACACGGAACTGGAAAGGTTGGAGGGATAAGAACCATCTGGTCACCCTTGTGTTCTTCTCCTTGTTCCGCTGCATCCATTGAAGAGGGGCATGGTCGGTCACGAGGACAAATCTGCGCCCGAGCAGGTAGTAGCGCAATGTTTCCATGGCCCATTTTACAGCGAGGCATTCTCTCTCCACCACTGCATATTTTTGTTCCCTTGGAAGGAGTTTCCGACTGAGGTATAGAATTGGGTGTTCCTCCTCCCCGACCATCTGTGATAGAACGGCCCCCAACCCTACTTCCGATGCATCCGTCTGCAGGATAAATTCCTTGGTGAAATCAGAGGCTATCAGTACGGGGTTACTGCACAGGGCAGTCCGTAGGTCTGTGAATGCTTCCTCTGCTGCGTCAGACCATCTCACCAGATCAGGTCCACGGGCTTTCACTAGGTCTGTCGGGGGCTTGCCCTTGTGGCAAAGTGGGGGATAAATCATCGGTAATACCCCACCACACCTAGGAACGCCCGGACTTGTTTCTTGCGACTTGGTCGGGGCCAATTTTGGATGGCCTCTAACTTGTTCTCTTGGGGTTTTACCAAACCTTTTCCCACACTGTAGCCAAGATATTTGGCCTCTGTAAACCCTACAGCACACTTGGCAGGGTTTGCTGTAAGGCCAGCTCGCCTGAAGATATCGAGGACTGCCTCCACCTTCTCCAGGTGGGTTTCCCAGTCTGGGGTATGAATGACCACATCGTCCAAGTAGGCAGCAGCATAACTGTTATGCGGGTGTAACAGCTTGTCCATGAGGCGCTGGAAGGTAGCTGGGGCCCCATGTAGTCCAAAAGGGAGGACAGAATATTGAAAAAGACACTCTGGTGTAGAGAACGCAGTCTTTTCCTTTGCGTCTTCTGCAAGGGGAATCTACCCTTTGTCAAGTCTAGGGTAGTCAAGTACCGGGCATTACCCAGACGGTCCACTAGCTCATCTATGCGAGGTATGGGGTACGCGTCGAACTGGGATACTTCGTTTAGTCGCCGGAAGTCGTTGCAAAATCTTGTGGTGCCATCAGGTTTGGGCACCAGCACGATTGGGCTGGACCACTGACTGTGGGATTCTTCGATGATCCCCAACTCCAGCATTTTTTTTACTTCTGCTTTTATTTCCTCCCTTTTTGCTGCTGGCACCCGATAGGGCCTCATTGTTACTCTGGCCCCAGGGTTCGTGACTATGTGGTGATATGTCTCGGTTGTTCAACCCAGTTTTGTCGAGAACACATCTTAGTTCCGGAAGATCATCTCAGACACCTCATTCTTCTGGTCTGGTGTTAAATTGGGAGACACTCTCACCTGTTTGGAAGGCTTGTTTTCCTGGGTTAGGTCTTTTTGGACCGTTGTGCATGCCTCTTGTGCATGCCAGGGTTTCAGAAGGTTAACGTGATAAATCTGTTCTTGTTTTCTGCGTCCTGGCTGCTGCACCTTGTAGGTTACTTCCCCCACGGGTTCAACCACCTCATAGGGCCCCTGCCATTGGGCCAGAAGCTTGCTTTCTGCCATGGGTACCAACACCATAACCCGATCCCCTGGTTGGAACTGTCGCACTTTTGCCTGGCGATTGTAATGGGTTCGCTGGGCCTCCTGTGCCTTCTCCCAATGTTCCCGTACAATAGGGATAACCCGGGCTATCCGGTCTCGCATCTGCATTACATGCTCTATTATATTTCTCCCCTCATTGGGTTCCTCTTCCCAGATCTCTTTGGCGATATCTAGTATGCCACGGGGGTGACGCCCGTATAATAACTCGAAGGGGGAAAACCCAGTTGAGGCCTGAGGTACCTCCTGGATAGCGAACATAAGGTAGGGTAGTAGGGTGTCCCAATCCTTCCCGTCCCCACTTACCACCTTCCTTATCATAGCCTTGAGGGTTCGGTTAAACCTTTCTACCAACCCATCAGTCTGCGGATGGTAGACCGAAGTTCTCAGGGTATGTATATGGAGCAGCGTACAGAGGTCCTTCATTAGCTTTGACATAAATGGGGTTCCTTGGTCTGTTAATATCCTCTTTGGTAGCCCCACTCGGGCAAAGATCCCCACCAACTCCTTAGCTATCGTTTTAGAGGCCGTGTTTCGCAGGGGGACGGCTTCTGGGTAGCGAGTAGCATAATCCAGAATGACAAGTATATATTGGTGGCCCCGGGCTGTCTTCTCCAGGTGTCCCACTAGGTCCATGGCTATTCGCTCGAAGGGGACCTCTATGATGGGAAGGGGTACTAAAGGTGCCCTCAAGTGGGGACGGGGATTGTGCAGCTGACACTCCGGGCAGGACGCACAGCACCTCCGCACTTCTTCATGTACTCCGGGCCAGAAGAACCGTCGTAGGACCCTGGCCAGGGTTTTCTCTACCCCCAAATGTCCCTCAAAAAGATGACTATGGGCAAGACTTAATACAGCATTCTGGTGTTTTTGAGGTACTAGGATCTGCTGTACCTTCTGCCCCTGTACTGGTGCAACCCGGTATAAGAGATCCTTCTTTATTATGAAGTAGGGTCCTGGTCCCTGGGTTTTCCCTTCCACAGGGACCCCATCTATTTCAGTCACCTCCTTCCTAATGTTGTCGTACCTTGGGTCTTCTGCCTGGTCCCGTCCAAAATTTCCTCTCCCGGGGCTAATCTGCCCGAGATCTAGGGGGCCAGTCTCTGTTGCCTCTACTGGTTCAGAAGTGTTAGGGTGGGGGTCAGACTCGGGTGCTTCTCCCTCCTGGGTGGCCTCCTTTTCAGCTGCTCGGGTCCGCCTACCTACGAGAGCCACCCTCTGGCTTTGGGTCAGTATTTGGGTTCCCAAGGCCTTAGCTGCCCTCCTTTCCCTTTTTGTCTTTCTACCCTGTCTGGGAGTGGAGAACAAATCTGGGGATATTTCAGAGAAGACTGGGGGTTGACAGTCTACTGTGGATGCCTCTCTAACTTCAGGGTTTCCCCCTTTCTCCAATCCCCCTACTGGGAGTAAGTCTCCAAACCCTGGGAAGTCCCTCCCTATGAGCACCGGGTATGGGAGTTTAGGGACTATACCTGCTGCTACCTCAGTAGTGTTCCCTTGGATCTCAATTTTTACTGGGATGGTGGGGTAGTAACTAACTGTCCCATGGACACAGGTTTTCCCCGTATGCTTAGCCCACAGCAGCTGACTACGCTTCACGAGCCTCCCTGAGATAAGCGTGATAGCACTCCCCGAATCAACCAGTGCCGTGGTCTCTACCCCATTTAGTTTCACTGGTCTGGTATACATATGTGGGGTTAGTGAGACCCCCACAAGGTGGATTAGGGAGCATGGATCTGCCCAGTTCCCCAGGTTACACTGCATAGGCTCCTCAGCATTGGGACACTGTGCAGCTATGTGTCCCCACTCCCCGCAGGCATAACATCTGTATGGAGCCCTAGGCATTCCCCGGTCTCTTGGTTTGGGCAGTCTAACATCACGATCCTCTTCTCCCTTAGTGCTCCGACTCTTTGTGGCCTCTGATGGGCCTTCAGCCTCTCTCTTTTTCCACCTGGGCCCTCCTGGTGGCCCAGTCACCCGAACTTTAGGGCTTGGTGCTGCTAGTTTAACCCGGGGTGCCTCTTCCTTATCTGGTCGGGTCAGCTCCCTCGCTGTCCTTCGCCTCTCTACCAGGGTGACAACCTCGTCATAGGTGGAGGGTTCGTTCTGGCTTACCCAGGCACGAAGGTCTGGTGGTAGTCCCCTCTGGTGGTAGTCTCGATGACCAGAACAGCTAGTATCTCTTCCGGACTCCGGGACTCTGTTTGCAACCACTTTCGTGCGAGATGGAAGAGGTCATACAATTGGGACCGCGGGGTTTTGTCTTCCTGGTACCTCCAACCGTGATACTGCTGGGCCCGCACTGCTGTCGTTACCCCAGATCTGGCTAGGATCTCTGCTTTCAGCTGGGGGTAGTCTGCCACAGCCTCTTCAGGCAGATCATGGTAGGCCTTCTGGGCCTTCCCACACAGGAATGGGGCAAGGATGCCAGACCACTGATCTCGAGGCCAGGCCTCCCTTAGGGCTGTCCTCTCAAAGGCCAGAAGGTATGCCTCTACATCATCCTCCCGTGTCATTTTCTGCAGCCAATGGCTGGCCCGTATGAGCCGCGTCCCATCATGGCCGCGATTCAGCTCTGTAAAGGGCTTTACCTGGTTTACCAGTTCCCGCAACATAGCTCGGTCTTGAGCAGCCTGGTCCATCAGCAGGCGATTAGTCTCTTGCTGCAGCCGCACTGCCTCCTGTTGGGCGGCTGCCTGGACACGGGTAGCCTCCTGCTGGGCCGCCGTAGCTTGTATCAGTGCCCGTACTACGTCATCCATTGTGGTGAAAAAAAAATAAACCCTCTCCCTTTTTTTTTGCTTTTTGTTTTTGTTTTGTTTTGTTTTTTTAAATCACCCTCCTTCTTCCGCCGCGTTGTGCACCCCAAGATCCCACTCCTGACACCAATGTGACAAAGTTCCTCCTCTATCTTGGTGGGTCCTGCGCTTATTGGCGGATTTTCTTGCCTCAGAGATTCACCATGTGGGTTGGGGAACAGCCCAGAGACCTTCCCCTCTGGAAGAACCCACAGTCCAGGCCAATTGGGAGGTTTGGGGGGAACCCGGGCCCGCCCTCTACTCCGGGTTCCAGCCCAGGGCCCTGTGGACTGCAGCTGTCTATAGTGCCTCCTGTAACGGCTGCATGACAGCTACAACTCCCTGGGCTACTTCCCCATGGCCTCCTCCAAACACCTTCCTTATTCTCACCACAGGACCTTCCTCCTGGTGTCTGATAACGCTTGTGCTCCTCAGTCCTCCGGCAGTACACCCTCTCACTCTCAGCTCCTTGCGCCTCTTGCTCCCAGCTCCTCACACTCACACCACAAACTGAAGTGAGCTCCTTTTAAAACCCAGGTGCCCTGATTAGCCTGCCTTAATTGATTCTAGCAGCTTCTTCTTAATTGGCTCCAGGTGTCCTAATTAGCCTGCCTGCCTTAACTGGTTCTAGCAGGTTCCTGATTACTCTAGTGCAGCCCCTTCTCTGGTCACTCAGGGAACAGGAAACTACTCATCCAGTGACCAGTATATTTGCCCTCTACCCGACTCCTGTACCCCACTGGTCTGGGTCTGTCACACAACACACAAGTCATCACTTCCAACTTTTAGCATCAACATTTCTCTTTTAAGACAGGCATGCCACCTGCAGCGTGCATGCACTCTAGCTGTCAGTGCTGCATTTGACACCAGAGACACACATTGCAGTAAGGATCAAGAAAAAACAAGTTGCTCAAGCCAGGTTAATAGGTTTCGGGGAATATCAGTTGTCAGGCTTCAGGGAACAAGCTGATCATTAGCTAGGATAGGACAGGAATGGTTCCCTCACAGCAGAGCATTGCACATTTTATTGAGTACATTATGAAAGGTGGGAGGACTGCCTTTTTCTCTGTAACGTTAGCAATAGGTCTCCGATCTACATGTACTGGTGGCCTATTCCAGTATGGTAATTGCTATATTCTTATAAAGGAAGAAGGATTGATAGTGGGGATTGTTAAAATTACAAATTATAAATCGGTCACTTTCTGCATAAGCCGTAATAGCTGCCGTGAGTACAGAGCTCTCTCCTCGAATACAAAGAAGAATTATATCATAAAATACTTGAGTGGGAAAACATGTTCACCATAAAAGGGAAATTGTGTTTGGAGATAACAGATAGAAAACTGGTACATCTAGGAAGCTAAACCAACCACTCAGCACTTGTAAAGTAAATGGACTTGGCACTGGAAAGAAGAACAATTGTAAAATGTTCTATGAAATGCAAGGTGCTCAGACTTACTTCAGAAACATTTAAACTTCTTCTGGGGACAGTGGATTTCTCCCACATTCAAACAGAGCTGACAATGATGGCAACACTCCCACTGCTTGCCACTCCAATGAAGATTTTGTATCGTAGCTTCATTAAGCAAACTCATGTGAGTACAGAGCCCTATCACTACAGATACAGATACCCATAATAAACTATCGGCTCCATGTATCTACACAGAGACACGGCAGGTGAGGTATTACCTTTTACTAGACCAACTTCTGTTGGTGAGAGAGACAAGCTTTCAAGCTTACACAGAGCTTGTCTGTTGGCCTAATAGAAGATATCACCTCACCCACCTTGTCTCTCTAATATCCTGAGACCAACACAGCTACAACAACACTGCACACAACAGTGTGTCTATAGGCTACTTTCTTCAGACAAAGCTTTTTTAAAAGGTTTAAGCAGCATGGCTCAGGAATTTCCTGATGTCTTTTTCTGGTTAACAGGCTCTCCCCCAGTTTACTTCAGCTTGCAGACATCATGGGTGGCCTGCTGTCACTAGGGACCGTCCAGGAGGGTCTGTCCCAGCTAGAATGAATCTATCTGGCAGCTGCAATTCAGTTTCAATGACAACATGTCAAACACAGCACTGTTAGCACAGCTCTGAAGCAATATAATCAAGCTCCAAAATGATGAAATTCAAAAGGACACGGGAGAACAAATGTACTGAGTAGTCATGGCAACCCACAACAGCTATCTATTTTCCTTCTTGCCATATTAGTGTTTTTCTACTACATTACTGATTTTCTGTCATACTGTACCATCAGCAGGCCCATCTGATCTGCAGCAGGCAGAGATGTTAACATTAGCTGGAAAATAATTTTATTAGCAGATTTTCATCTTGTCATTTTAAAAGCATTGCAATGAATTTAAACCAATCCTCATTAAACCAGGGCTCAAGTCTGATTGGACAGTGGGCGTATTACACATGGGTCACTCTCATTATCCCCATCCAGCCTCTTCACGTGAAAATAAAGGCTTGGCAACTGCATTTTGTCAGGGTTCCTGGGATTATAAAATTATTATTCTACCGAAAGTGGAGGAATACGATTAGGGGTTTCAGCTTTCAACACTGCCTTGCACTCAGTATCCCTGACCTAGGCAGTCATGACTGAAGCACATGAACTCTGTCCAGTATGAGCATCAGTGGCAGATTAATGCACAGGCCCACGGGGCCCGTGCCAAGGGGCCCCGGCCAACTCGGAGGCCCCCACAGGAACCTGTGTAGAAGTGGGGGGTTGCTGGCGCTGGAATTGTGGTCCAGCCCCCTGCTCCTCCTCTTCCCCCAGGGTCCCGCGCCCTGGCCAGGCCAGAAGCTGGATCTGGCCTTGTTAAGAGCTCCCCAAGGAGCCCAGGCCATTGTGGGGTGCCCCAGACCTTCCACCTGCCCTGGGCAGGGGTGTCAGAGAGTAGTTCTGGTCACAGGCGCCAACTTTCCTTGGTGCCGGTGGGTGCTCACGCCCTCCCCCCTGGCCCCGGCTCCACCCCCGACTCCGCCCGCTCCCTGCCCCTATTGGTCCCCTCTCCAAATCCCTGCCCCGCCTCTTCCCCAAGCGCGCCGCGTTCCTCCTCCTCCCACTCCATCCCACCGCTTGCCACGCAAAACAGCTGTTTCGCAGCGCAAGCGCTGGGAGGGAGGGGGGAGAAGCAGGACTCAGTGGCGTGCTCAGGGGAGGAGGCGGAGGTGAGCTGGGGCGGGGTGGGGAGCTGCCGGTGGGTGCTCCAGCCCCGGAGCACCCACGGAGTCGGTGGCTATGGCTCTGGTCCATATCACTGCCCTCCAGGGAAGAGGAAGAGGCTGGCGCTGCTAGCAGGGGCTGCTCTTCGTGGTGGGGAAGTTGATCAGTCTTTTTGTGTCATACAGTATAGACACCAATATAGATCAGAAAATGCTAATACAATTTAATTTCCATCATTTACCAGTTATTAACCTAGCCAGTTTTAGTTTGGGTACCAGACACAGACCCAGGTATTTCTTGCCAATAGTGGCCGGTAACTGCTGTAGTCCAGTGATTTGTTTAAAAATGGAAAAGCAAGAGAGATTTCCTTGCATGTTTGGCATAATGCATCGTTTGTGGCATGTGGCAGCTGACAGAAGACACTGAATTGTGTGACACTATGTCTCAATTTAATTAAATGCAATGAGACTGATGTGTTGCTTATATCTGGAATGCAAAAAGATTTGTAAAAATTTAAGTAGAAAGTAAAGCAGGAGCAATTATTCCTAGAAAAATATCTGTGCCTTGCCAACATCTGTGAACGAAGGTAGGTATTGGGTATTGCATTGGTTACATATGTGAGCTTGTGATGTTTCTACATCTCTGTGATGGGTTCCCTGGGGTGCATCCTGGGACTGTGGGACCACTCTGCCCCCTTAACTTCCCAGCCTGGGCTGTCTCTCACAATGCTTTGTTACTGACAAGCAGCAAACCCCTCCAGGCGCTGTGATCACGCATCACAACAGCATGTGGAGCCCCACACCCAGCTAGATTGCATGAATGCTCCCAGAGCCACTCATGAATCTTGCAGAGAAAGGCACCAGCCAGTTCCGCCCAGCTCCCAGCCTTGTACCTCAGAAATATACTGTCTTGCACTGCTCAAGATGAGCAGTGCAAATTTATTACTTGGTTCACCACTTCATCAATGGAAAGTGGATATACACCAGCCTTTGCAAACCTGTGCAGATTCACCAGACACTTCAGGAAAACTCACTGGTAAAAATAAACAGTAAAAGAAGTGTATTGACTACAAATGATAGATTTTAAGTGACTATAAGTGATAGGCAAAAAGTCAGAGTTAGTTACCAAAAGAAAAGAAAATATAAGCATGCAGTGTAAACTCTCAACCCTATTAGACTGGGCAACATCTAGATTAAGCAGTTTTTCTCAGCCCACTGAATATTGCAGTTCATAGTACACAGATTTCACCCTTGAAACCTGGGCCAGTCTCCTCTGTTGGAGTCTGAAGTCTTCTCAGTTTCCTTGTTGCTTGAAGCATAGATGGGGGCAGGAGAAAGGTGAAGCATGGGCCCCATGTCCTGTTTTATACTCTCAGTCCATGTGCTTGGAGAACACAAGTCCAGGCTTGTCTGGCGGCATTGCTGAGTCCCCAGGCAAGGTTGAGCAATTCCCCTGGAGTGGCCTCATGCAGGTGAGTCATTGAATTGTAGCTCCATTGCTGGACAATGGCTGTTGATGGTTGTTTGACACCCCGCCCAGGCGTAGGTTACTTTCTTTGCTGTTGTCTCTGGGGAGCGAATATCTGGCTGATTCCCCAACATACAGCATGTTTTAGTGACAACCATAAAACACTATCTTATAATTCCATATGCACTAAAGATACACATATTTACATAGAAAAGTGACTTTCAGCTGATCATAACTAGAGGGGCTGGCCGGGGCTCGACCCTCTCCGGGACGGCGGGGAACCACACCAGCTCGCTACACACAGCTGAGGTTTGGAGAATTAGTCTGGCCGCGGGAGTCTTTCCTGGCGGCCCTTGCGGAGGCAGAAATGAGTACAGTTATGCCGGGGCCCTCGGTCAGGGCGGGGCAACAATGACTCAGGCCCTCCGGCAGGGGCTGAACGATAATGCTATAGTAGTAGCAATATAAACAGTAGCAGGCCCAGCCCTAGGTCAGGGTGGGGCAATAACAAGCCCGGAGCTCAGGCGGGGCTGAGCAGTAACAGTAGGCCCAAGCCTCCAAAGGCCTGGGAAAGGGGGAGACGGCCACCCACAGGTTGGGTGACAGGGGGGACGCAGGCCCTCCCACTCCACTGCGTCCCGGCCCGGGGCCCTAGCAGCGGTAGAAGACCCGCTGCTGTGTCAGTGGGGATCCCGGCCGCAACATGCTACATGGGCTCTGGCAGTGCTGCAGCCAGACTAGGGTCAGCTGCCCCCGGGCTACTTCCTACCTCCCCCTCTTGTGGTACCTGAGTCACGGTGGTGTCCTCCGGGGGGTCCAGCACCATGGGCTCCTCGGGGTAGTGGGCGCAGGGCAGGCCCGGCAGCTCCTTCGGGCAGTGGGCAGGTCAGGCCAGTCCTGGCGGGCACCTTGGGCCGCGGGGGTTTCCCAGTCGCAGGCTAGGCTAGAGGCATCTGGCCTCCCCGGCGGCTGGGGCCCTACTGAGCTCTGAGGGCGAGCCTTTATACTTCCGGGTCACCGCCTGACCCTCTGAGGGGCGGGCTCAGAGCTCCCTAGCTCCGCCCACCCCGGCCTCTGGATGGGTTTGTCCCTCTCCGGGGCGGCGGGGAGCCACACCGCCTCACTACAATAACCTTTCCCCTGATATCTCACATGGCAGGCTTTATATGCAATATCACAATTATATACAGATGAGGAATATGGGGGTTACAGGGTGCTCCCCCAAGGTATAGAATGTCACAATCTTGATTCAACTTAATGAATTTTAGTTTATGTTTCCATCCTAAGAATGAAAAATAAATCTTACTTTTCCTGGCCCCTCTCAAATATTTTGATTTGAAGTGGAAGGTTCATGTTTCAGGGCAGACCATTTATGGGCTGTGATTTGACTTAGGTTTGGCAGAGGAAAGGTGATGCAGGAGAATAGCTCCTCTGGAAAATAACATAATGGCACATACTAATTGGCAGAAATTAATAGGACACTAATAGTACTGATGCCACAGTGAAAGCCATGTGATAACTAATTGGAAACTTATTAGAAGAATTCATTTACCACTCAACACTCTTTAGGCAAATCTGCCAAATTAACCTGTTAAAAATGAATGAAAAGAATAAAGAGACTATCGGGTCTTCACAAGGAATGATTATCTGAGCAGTTAATAGCACTCATTCAGGCAATACTATTGCAACAGTAATAAATTGGGGATGCGGGGGGTTGTGTGTGTGAGAAAGGTCACATCTGTCTCCGTCTATAGTGGCTTTGTTCATATCCAGCATAACAACCTACTGTTTGCTCACAGCTGATGTGTTTAGTCTGTTAGCTCAAGTGACAGGAGTTTCTGCTCTTGTGTAAAGGCCCAGGGTTCTATCCCTGCCGATTACAGCATGCAGCCACAGGCTTGCTACACAAACATATCAGTGTATTAAAGCTATCCAGTACTAGAGAGTCAGCTTAGAAGCAGCAGGTGTGACCAGAAGAATGAACGTTCAAGTCCCAATGCCAAAGGCTAGCAGCTGTCATTAAAGGTCATGTCACTTTACAGTAAGGCCCTCCAGCTACTGCTTGGAGAGTCTTTGACATGCTCCAAAGAAAGTTGTTGGCCACTTTTCTTTCTGCTATGGAGAGCTGGACTTGGGGTTTGATCCCACTCCCAACTCAATTGGTCTATACTAGGAAAAGCAGTTGTGGCTAGTTAGATGTTGTCGCTAACCTCAACATAACCTCAACCTTTTCCCTAGTGTAGACCGTAACACCTTCTACCTCGACTTACCTGATTGAGCCCAGTGGTTTAGCCAAGAGGAAAACCTAAGGTTGACTCAACCAGCTAAACTGAAGTCAGATGTGTTAACCTTCATCTCTACTAGGGAAGCTACAACATCTCTCTCCCTCTAACTGTCCTGAAGCCAATGCATGTTTTATTATTGATTTCAATGAGAGCAGGATAAGGTAAAGAGATGCAAAACTCCAGTAGACCTCCACCCAAAATAAAACTTCAAAGTAAGTTATATGTTCAGAAGACCATTTTATCCCCAATCCCAAGTATGACAGATGGTAAAATTTTCAGGAGGAAACACTCCCAGACAGAAAAATAAGAGATCATGGGCCCAACTTGGGTTGGGGGGCAGGGAATGTGCCTTGAATAGGTTTCATGGACTTACAACCCCCTTTTGTTTCTTTATGGCTAGCGGGGAGGAGAGACCTGAAAACTTCTTCAAGTTGTAACATGGGGTCACATTAGGGAAAAAGGTTAAAATCTGATGAAACAGAATGATATTATGTACATGAAAAGGGGTCCATGCTTGCTACCTGCAGAATGTCAATTTCTACAGATTTTACTTGTGACGCATCTTCTCTTTGCAACACCAAAGGGCTAGTAGTCTGAGACTTTGGGACCAAACCAAAAATACCATTTACATTTGCTCTGGATATATCCTTCATGCAAAGTAAATTGTCAATGAGTATATTCATTTGAAAAGGATTGTTTTTATTTTATTTCCTTGAATGCATCCTCTCTCACCTATAAAATGCACATGAGAATTAGTATTTTATTGTGAGGATCAAAGCCATTTGTGGGAGTATAAAATATTAAATTAGTAAGACTGTGGAATAGTTAATCATGACATTGAAATGCTAAGCACTGCATTGATGTTTATTATTTGCTATAAAGATACATTCTCCAGCACTCTGCCTGGTGGCTACTCTGTAATAGCATCTTGGAGCGCAAGATAGGTTTTTGGTCTCATTCCGAAACCAATGGTAAAAGGCAGCCTTCATACAAATTAAGCTACATTTTATGACCACTAAAGTAACATTCCAAGTGAGAGTGAAATGAGTTTAAAAAAAAGCATCTCCCCTGTTTTTTTAAAAGTTAACACAGCTTTCAATGGCAGAGAGTTACATTAAAGTCAGTGAGGTCCCTCCATTATAACACTGGCTATAAAGAGGAGCCATAAGTGTGCCAGGAATTGCATAAGTTTTCATTGGAGCACTAGTGATTTTGTAAGGGGTGGATGCTTTCATACAGCTAAAGGAGTCCTTGTGCAGTGCCTCAGATTGCTCACTCATTTTTAATCACTCAGTATTTCAATGTGCCCCACATCATCCAGAACTTTAAGTGAAGAGGAGCAGATTTACAAAACACACTGATTCTTCCTATTATGCCTTTCCCAAACGTATCGGATAGCTGTTCCAAGCAACCTGAGAATTAGGCACTACAGGTGGTGTCCTGGGCAGACTTGAATATGGTCACATCAAACCTCAGGCATGGGTTTAGGCATGAGGCCCTGGGCTTTATACTACAACCATCAGAGAGGAGGTAATATTTCAGCACAACAAATATTAATTATTAATTATTATTATTATTGAAGCAATCCTGCAGGCTTCTGAATGCCCCCTATGAGCTGCTGGGAACCTGTTGGTTTGAAGATGTTCAGTGCCTCATGGGAGGCTCTCACTACTCACTGGAAGGGGCCCAAGGTTTGTAATCAGACTGCATTACAACAGTAACATATCCTTGTGAGGAAAGTATAGGGTTCAATCTGGCTCCACCTGAACTTGGTGAGAGTTTTGCCATTATCTTCACTGGGAGAAGACACAGAACCAACCTCGCCTGAGTTAAAAGGGCACGGTCAGCCTGAACATCATACTTTTTGAAATCTGTTTTTTTTTTTGCTTTGATAGGAGCAGGTGTAACGCCGACAGACCCCGGTCATCGGGATCAAACCGGGGACTTCTGGAACTTAGTGCATGAGCCTCTACCGCATGAGCTAAAAGCCAACTGGCTCTTACCTAAGGCTGTAGAGCAGACTCATTTTACCTCTCTCTCTCTCTAAGTGGTCTTGGTGCCACTCGATGGGCTAGAGCATCACACCCAAGAGGTGTGTGGGTTACACAGGCACTGCTCAAAGATGAAACGCAATTCTGAGAAACATACAGAGAGGCACCTCCGAAAATCATGGTTGTGACACGTGTACCAGCAGTGCCTCTGTTGCAGCACTTCCACCCATTCTATTCTTTTCCAGCTCAAATGCAAAAAAGCAGATTCCATTCCAAATCCTTTGCGTGCATCTACTGAAATCACCGAATCTCCAGCCAAGAACACCCTGCTAATCTACAACACCCTCCACCCCCCCGACACCACAGCTTCCAAGAGGAGGTGATGGTGATCAAGATGCTGTCCAGCTTGTTGATGAAGCTTTTGTAGACCTAACTATCCACTCGGATGACACCTCTGATACACGATGGCCTACTGCGTGGATGCGATCAGCTCACGCATGAACAGCAGCTAGTTGAAGCTGAACCTGAGCAAGACAGAGGAGATGCTGGTTGGCAGAGGAAAGTATTCTGAAAGTTTGCAGCCACGGTGCTGTCTGCATTGGTTGAAGATGAAGGGGCCCAGGCTCCCCGGCCTGGCTCTGGCATGGCTGGGGACTCAGGGGGAAGAGGAAGGGCAAGGGTGGGACCACAGAGGGGGTGGGGCCTCATGCAACCCCCCCTTTAGGAAGAAACTGTTGCCCCTGATTTGCCCCCTGGGAGAGAATGAGAGAACAAACCACATGTGACAAATGTTGGCCCCATGTGAGATTTTAGGGATCACCCAGACCAGTCAGGGGGTTTCTCACTGCAGGCCCTGTAATCTTGGGTGCCTTAATGCTGTGCTGCTCTGGCTCAGAGCCCTGACACCAGGAGCCAGCCTACAAGCATAAGGATCTCACCGTGGCTTCCACCAGCCTCATTACTCCTTGCAGGGTGACCTCAACATTCCTTCTGGCCCTAAGTCTCCCCACATTCATCTACCCCAAGTTCTTAACTGTCGTTACGGCTGCAGAGTTCAGCCATTCAGCAGACCTCGTTGTTAAAGAAAGACCAGTCTCCGTGCACTGGCGAAGGGTTATTGTCGACAAAGCACAGTTCTAGCGCCCCGTAGGAGCTACAGGTACACTAGCCCATGTATGCCCGTGACAGAGGTACTGGTTCAATCAGCATTGAAGATGCTCCAATGACTTCTCCTTTTATACACTGATACAAACAAGCTATGTATCACACTCCAGCTGTTGTTAGTTACTACCCTAATCCTTGTACCTGCTAGTTTGAACAAAACATCCTTATCCATTACCCTGTCATCCCCACCTTAACTAACAAGGGATCAGTGTGTTCTTGTACCATCTCTTAGGAATGTGCTTACGTAGTTACCTGAGAGATCTATGGGTTTTGTACCATCTTCTCCAGTCAGGAATGTGCTTTCTCGGTTAGCGGACACCTTGTGTGTTACTATTCTGCCAAGGCCAGGCCTACCCTGGTTCACAGCCTTTGGTTCGCATTGCTAGTTATGCCTAGGGCTCCAGCGAGGCCTGCTAGACACTCGGACTTTTCCTCTAGACACCCCCAAAGGAGTGAAACCTGCTCCCCAAGTTACCAATTCACTTTGGAACACACTCCATACAGTTTGCATAACGAAGATTTGCTTGGGGGTAAAAATAAAAAGTTTATTTAATAAAAAAAAATCATAGCTTCAAAGATGAAAGATTACGGAAAAGCAAGCACATACAAGTTATACAGAAAACAAAGCTGCAACCTCAGGCTTTACACTTCTATATTAGCTAAATTCCCTTTTCTAATACAAGTTACCTATTGCTTCTGAACAGTTTCCCAGAGTGCCCTCTGTCATAAAGGTGATCCAAGATTTGACAAATAGCACCCCACTTAAATGCTGGCCCTCCATTTCTGGATTTAAAAAAACCTGTTTTTAAAGGTTTTTTTTTCTCTCTCTTTCTCATGGCATGATCACTCATGGCCACTAAGATTGAGGAAACTCACTCCTTTCTTAGGTTGGATCTACACCACAGACTTATTTCTGCCTAAATGTGTGTCTCAGGGGTGTGAAAAATCCACACCCCTGAGCAACGCGGTTATATCGACCTTAACCATGTGTAGATCAAAACTATAACATGGTTCAAATGTTGGACCATATCACGGAATTTCTGTATTAGAACCATAAAGTGTATGTGTATAACAAGTCTGAGGCCAAGAGAGACAAGAGGTAAGATTGAACTCCCCATAGCTTAAACTTCAAGATATTGGTAACAGAACAGGCCTCTTGCTTTTTCATTTCTTTGTGTCTCCCTCTCTGTGAGAAACATGCAAGGCCAAACTGCTAATTGTGTTAACACATCCTAAGACAGAAAGTCTGTTCTCAAAGAGTGATAAGGCTTTGCAAAAACAACTGTAATTGTTCTTCAAAACAGAACACAGCTTCCCACTCTTCGGAGCTTTTAACTTGTTTGCTATGTATGTTAAAGTTTAAGTAGATTTGCAACATCCTGAGAGTTGTTAGAAGTTAAAAGAGATAGTGAAGCAATAATAGTGATAAATGTATGTTAAAATAGAGGATGTACGTGGATGGATGCTTGATTTAGATAAAGGATGAATGGTCAGGGAAGTGCCAGCCTAAGAATTACAATTTCAGTCTCGATTGGCCGAAGAATGCGCAGAGCGGAGATAACTGGATGACCCCCAGAGGGCAAATCGGAATCCACCCAACGATCCCAAGGATGAAAGAATCAAAAAACAAGATAAGCACCTGACAGCCGTCATGGAGCCGTCACTGCTGTGCCATCTGCATGATGGACTTATCATTTCAAACGTGAGAAGTGAGGGATTAACACTTCAAATGCAGTAACAGCATGATGAAGCAATTCCCATAGACTGGCATAGGAATAAAATCCTATAAAAACAGACTCTAAAGACTGAAAACTTTGAGTCTGGTTCTGCAACCACCCTCCAGGAGCATCGGATGCGCATCTGACAAGGACTCGGCTCCACCCTCGTGTGCGGGCTACGTGGCCAGTGCTCTGCCACGAGCAACCTCTAGGCTGGTAACTATAACAACTCTGCAGAACGTGTATGAATGAGTGTGTGAATGAATAAGGAATAGTAGTGAAATAATATTGAACTGCATATCCTGATTTCTCTTTCTCTGTATTTACAATAAACGTGGCATTTTGCCTTATCCCTCTTATAAGATCCTGTTGTTATTATTTTATTAGTGTAACACAAAAAACAACTAGATAAATTCATGGAGGATAGGTCCATCAATGGCTATTAGCCAGGATGGACAGGGATGGTGTCCCTAGCCTCCATTTGCCAGAATCTGGGAATGAGTGACAGGGGATGGCTCACTTGAGATTACCTGTTCTGTTCATTCCCTCTGGGGCACCTGGCATTGGCCACTGTTGGAGGACAGGATACTGGGCTAAATGGACCTTCGGTCTGACCCAGTCTGGCCGTTCTTATCTTCTGATGTTCTTACACTACAGACCATACAGCAGCACAGCTGCACCGCTGTAAGGTCTCCTGTGTAGCCGCTCTATGCTGGTGGGAAAGAGCTCTCCTGCCAGTATAATTAAACTACCTCCAACGAGCGGCGGTAGCGGTGTTGGGGGGAGAGCGTCTCCCACCAACATAGCGCTGTCCACACCGGTGCTTTGGTAGGTGAAAATTATGTAAGTTGAGGGTGTGTTTTTCACACCCCGACCGACAAAAGTACTAGTGGTAGCTGTAACTTAACTCATTCCTTTCAGATCTAAATGCAAAGCTCAGCTTTTCTCTGAGCTTTCCCTCACTCGTTACTTCATCACACAACAACAAGCCAAACCAAAAGCCCATAAGCTTATCAATCTACTTCTGCGACAGGCTGGGGAAGAAGACAGACAGACGGTTACTGTTATTTCTATTTTTAAATCCTTGACAGGACACTCGTCTACTCTGGAGATGAGGCTATATAGACACTGATTGTATAGCTTAGCAACAGAGCGTACACACCCGCTGTGGCCTGCTCCTCTCTCCCACCAGCAAAGCTCAATAAGCAGCCACGCTATCGCCTTAAGTGAAGAAACATCCCTCTTATGCGGGGAAGAGGTGGGCAATAGGCATTAATGTATCATTATTCACTTACCAGAATTGGTGCTCAGGGCACTTGATGCACACGTTCCCTGCCCTGAAGAACTCACGCTCTGGATACCCCTTGTTCTAGAAATACTGATGAGGAGCAGAGATAAGAGAGCTGAGAAGAGGGAAGGTGGGGACGTGAAAAACACCATGTACACACACACTTGATACAGTTATCAAGGCTTTTAAAATATGTCTGCACTAAACATGGGTCACTGGCCATTACTTGTGAAGGTGAGCAGTGGCATGCGGCTTTCTCAAAAGCCTGCCCCCTTCTGGCTATTCAGCAGCTGGTTTTAAAGCATTTTCCGTATTTCTTCTTGATAGGTGGATCACTTTGCCGAGCCCATAACTCCACCTGTACACCTGTGTGAGGTCTAAGCCAAGAGTTATTTCCCTGACTGGTGGAAAGCCACCTTGTCACGTGGCGGTGAGATGCCCTGCACGTCCACGGGTCAATACCCAAGGTGATATACTAGCACAATACCAGATGTTTACTGAGCCATGTTGCAAATGGTGTGTGGACCCACTGGCATGAAGGATTTCTTAATGCCACTGCAACAAGGTCTCGTTCCTACACCCATTTGTCACAGCTCTGGGTTGTACCCCTCACTGAAGGTATAGGTTATGTCAAACTTTACAAAAATATATAAAAAACAACAACAACAAAAACCTCTCTTCTAGCCACTGCTCAGGGAACCTCAAGAATAAAACCCTGCAGAGGAAAAACTGTTAGCTAAGCACCAGGGGCTAAATTCACAGGGGGGTTATGCATCGCAATGTCCAGCAGGGTAACTCCTAACTTTCCAACTCCCTGCCACAGAGTGGAATCCACAGCTCCAAGTTATGCATTGCATGAGGAAAGTTCGGCACCTAAGAAAGGGAGTCACAGAAGCCAGCACCAGCGCCTGTATGTATAAGAGAGAGACAGGAGGAGCATGGAAAATCCAGTGGTATATGATCTAGGAATTATACAAATGCAAGATCATTTAAACCAGCCATGGCTAATCAGGAAACTCAATTTAACGGGACAAACCTCAGAGAACTGAGTTTTTCCTATTAAAACAGAATAAGTGTTCTGTCACTTTAGCAGGATGATCATAATTGCCGAAACCTTTGTGTTGGGGATGGCTTTTAGGCTCATTTCTCTGTCAATTACCGGTGTTATTATGGTTGTTAAGGATCACTAATTGCTTGCAGATTGTGTTGTTTTTCCTATCTCACACAATGACAACCATGAAAATGTCTAGAATTTATTTTTAAATGTCCATTTAAATGGTATGTTAGTTTATTTGACCGAATCATGGTTATGTTTTACCTACTGTCTATTATTGCATAAAATTGATTGATTTGCAATTTATCCCACATTAAAAAAAAACCCAGAGCTGCAGAGACATTCACTGATAATATCAAGATGGATAGTTGGATAAACTTGTGTGGATTACTCATGTTCTTTAAGTGAAACACCTGCTTAAGTGTCTGCAAGCTTGGGACTAAAATGAGTAACATCTGCATTTATTTCAAATAAATGAAGTTTTCACTTTCTTCTTAAGTTTGAAATGCAAGTTTTTAAAAAACTTTACGATGATCAGACAGCAAATTTGGATTTTTTGTATTAGTTCCACCATTTAAATATAACTACAGTATGGACAGGTTTGCCAGATAAATCTCCCATCCCTAACAGCCAAAAAGATCTCTCACTGGTGTCACAACTGAAGAGAAATAAGACCTCAAATTCAGTAGACAAGGCAGCATGGCCTAGTGGACAGGGTATTGGAGTGGCAGTCTTAAATCCTGGTTCTGCTGAGTATCTGTGGGCAATCACTTCCCCCATGGGCCTGAGCTACTCCTTGCCTATTTAGACAGTAAGCTGTTTAAGGAAGGGACTGTCTCTCAATATACGTTTGTACAGCACCTTGCACAAATGGAACCCCAAATTTGATTGGGGCCTCCACACACTACTGCAATACAAATAACTAATAATACTAACACAACAGGCAGCATCTTGGCTAAAGATCCAAGTGACCTTGCAGAACCATGTGCAAAAGAAAAATGAAAACAATCATTTTAAAATTGTTTTCAAGTGTTCACTAGTGGATATGTGCAGCTAGGGAACATCACTTCTGCTAATGGCTCCGTAATTTGTGTTGTGTTCAGAGCAAACATTATCACAGGCTAAAGATTCTGAGGGGCTGTTGCATTAAATTCCCTCATCATTATGAGGAGACAAAAATAGAAAGCATCACTGAACAACCTATCCATCTGACAACGTTAACATTGCCTTCCCTGCTCCTAAGTACATTTCATATGGTGTCTAAAGCTAATATGATTTCTGTGCAGGGTGTAATCGCTTTGTTTCACTTAGGATTTGTTAATATCACTAAATATTTAAGCCATGCAACTTCAATACAATTTAATAGCAGCCTGTGCTGAAGAGTACACACACACACACTAGGACCCTATTAATATGGGGAGTGGACAGTGGATAAGTGTCCTAATGCAGTTGGCCAAAGACTGAACTACTCCAGGGCCAGATTGAGCCATAGGCACATGGTCCTCCGCCCCAGGCCTCTGCTGCTGGAGTCATGTGGTTACATCAGAATCATCTTTAATTTCAAAAAAGAAAAAAAACTGAAGTGTCTGGACCTTCTGACTGCAAAGAAAAGCTTGAAAACGTGACTGGAGTGTGACCAAAGCAGTGTCTGCCTGAGTCTGCAGAGAGCCTGAAACAACAGCTCTGAGGAGTGGAGCACTGTAGGATAAGTATAAAGTTAAAGAATTAAAGTTAACATAAGTTCGGTTAAGGAAATGTATCTGTGTTGTAAAGGAAGGCCCTGCCTAGCAAGTAGAAGGAAGGCCTTGAAAATAATGAGTGATAAGGCCAGAAGGACTAAAGTAGGGAGGATGTCTGGTTCAAAGAATAACTGATGAGATATGGGGAAGGCCTCTGACCGATAGGGGTAATTGCAGGTGGTTTTAAATCAAACAAAAAGAATCTGTCTTAAAATAAGCCAACACAGCCCTTTCCCAACCCACATACCAGTGTTAATGCCTACGTGAACCTGGTGCAATGGGAGAACTGTTGGACAGCAGTTAGAGGAGAAAAGGCCTTGGGAAATAAGGCAGTTGTACATCTTATCTGGATGAAGACTGGAAATAAGGGTGAACTGTCTCCAATTGCTTTTGTGATGGGCCGCACTTGCCCCGCACTGATACTTCAGGGGTTAACTCCTCCCTTTGGGCCGAGGAGGTCATGCTCCCTCGGCCCTGCTGGGCATGCTCCATCTGGAGACCAGGTATAAAAGGGAGCAGCCCAGCTCATTCAGGGCTGACCATCGAGGAGACGGGCTCCACCTAACGAAGAGAGGGAAGAGCATCTTCGCCAGCAGGCTGGCTAACCTAGTGAGGAGGGCTTTAAACTAGGTTCACCGGGGGAAGGAGACCAAAGCCCTGAGGTAAGTGGGGAAATGGGATCCTGGGAGGAAGCACAAGCAGGAGAGCGCAAGAGGGGAGGACTCCTGTCTCATGCTGAGAAAGAGGGACGATCGATGAGTTATCTTAAGTGCCTATACACAAATGCAAGAAGCCTGGGAAACAAGCAGGGAGAACTGGAAGTCCTGGCACAATCAGGGAACTATGATGCGATTGGAATAACAGAGACTTGGTGGGATAACTCACATGACTGGAGTACTGTCATGGATGGATATAAACTGTTCAGGAAGGACAGGCAGGGCAGAAAAGGTGGGGGAGTTGCGTTGTATGTAAGAGAGGAGTATGACTGCTCAGAGCTCCGGTATGAAACTGCAGAAAAACCTGAGAGTCTCTGGATAAAGTTGAGAAGTGTGAGCAACAAGGGTGATGTCGTGGTTGGAGTCTGCTATAGACCACCAGACCAGGGGGATGAGGTGGATGAGGCTTTCTTCTGGCAACTAGCAGA
The DNA here is from genome assembly GCF_028017835.1 of Emys orbicularis. NCBI lineage: Eukaryota > Metazoa > Chordata > Testudines > Emydidae > Emys > Emys orbicularis. The sequence continues at coordinate 4,072,169 of NC_088686.1, read as the reverse complement.
AGTTGCTAGATCGCAGGCCCTAGTTCTCATGGGAGACTTTAATCACCCTGATATCTGCTGGGAGAGCAATACAGCGGTGCACAGACAATCCAGGAAGTTTTTGGAAAGTGTAGGGGACAATTTCCTGGTGCAAGTGCTGGAGGAACCAACTAGGGGCAGAGCTTTTCTTGACCTGCTGCTCACAAACAGGGAAGAATTAGTAGGGGAAGCAAAAGTGGATGGGAACCTGGGAGGCAGTGACCATGAGATGGTCGAGTTCAGGATCCTGACACAAGGAAGAAAGGAGAGCAGCAGAATACGGACCCTGGACTTCAGAAAAGCAGACTTTGACTCCCTCAGGGAACAGATGGGCAGGATCCCCTGGGAGAATAACATGAAGGGCAAAGGGGTCCAGGAGAACTGGCTGTATTTTAAAGAATCCTTATTGCGGTTGCAGGAACAAACCATCCCAATGTGTAGAAAGAACAGTAGATATGGCAGGCGACCAGCTTGGCTTAACAGTGAAATCCTTGCTCAACTTAAACGCAAAAAAGAAGCTTACAAGAAGTGGAAGATTGGACAAATGACCAGGGAGGAGTATAAAACTATTGCTCAGGCATGCAGGAATGAAATCAGGAAGGCCAAATCACACTTGGAGTTGCAGCTAGCAAGAGATGTTAAGAGTAACAAGAAAGGTTTCTTCAGGTATGTTAGCAACAAGAAGAAAGTCAAGGAAAGTGTGGGCCCCTTACTGAATGTGGGAGGCAACCTAGTGACCGAGGATGTGGAAAAAGCTAATGTACTCAATGCTTTTTTTGCCTCTGTCTTCACGAACAAGGTCAGCTCCCAGACTGCTGCACTGGGCAGCACAATATGGGGAGAAGGTGACCAGCCCTATGTGGAGAAAGAAGTGGTTCGGGACTATTTAGAAAAACTGGATGTGCACAAGTCCATGGGGCCGGATGCGCTGCATCCGAGGGTGCTAAAGGAGTTGGCGGATGAGATTGCAGAGCCATTAGCCATTATTTTTGAAAACTCATGGCGATCGGGGGAGGTCCCGGATGACTGGAAAAAGGCTAATGTAGTGCCCATCTTTAAAAAAGGGAAGAAGGAGGATCCGGGGAACTACAGGCCAGTCAGCCTCACCTCAGTCCCTGGAAAAATCATGGAACAGGTCCTCAAGGAATCAATTATGAAACACTTAGAGGAGAGGAAAGTGATCAGGAACAGTCAGCATGGATTCACCAAAGGGAAGTCGTGCCTGACTAACCTAATTGCCTTCTATGATGAGATAACTGGCTCTGTGGATGAGGGGAAAGCAGTGGATGTGTTATTCCTTGACTTTAGCAAAGCTTTTGATACAGTCTCCCACAGTATTCTTGCCGCCAAGTTAAAGAAATATGGGCTGGATGAATGGACTGTAAGGTGGATAGAAAGCTGGCTAGATCGTCGGGCTCAACGGGTAGTGATCAATGGCTCCATGTCTAGTTGGCAGCCGGTTTCAAGCGGAGTGCCCCAAGGGTCGGTCCTGGGGCCGGTTTTGTTTAATATCTTTATTAATGATCTGGAGGATGGTGTGGACTGCACTCTCAGCAAGTTTGCAGATGACACTAAACTAGGAGGCGTGGTAGATACACTAGAGGGTAGGGATCGGATACAGAGGGACCTAGACAAATTAGAGGATTGGGCCAAAAAAAACCTGATGAGGTTCAACAAGGATAAGTGCAGAGTCCTGCACTTAGGACGGAAGAATCCCATGCACTGCTACAGACTAGGGACCGAATGGCTAGGTAGCAGTTCTGCAGAAAAGGACCTAGGAGTCACAGTGGACGAGAAGCTGGATATGAGTCAACAGTGTGCTCTTGTTGCCAAGAAGGCTAACGGCATTTTGGGCTGTATAAGTAGGGGCATTGCCAGCAGATCGAGGAACGTGATCGTTCCCCTTTATTCGACATTGGTGAGGCCTCATCTGGAATACTGTGTCCAATTTTGGGCCCCACAGTACAAGAAGGATGTGGAAAAATTGGAAAGAGTCCAGCGGAGGGCAACAAAAATGATTAGGGGTCTGGAGCACATGACTTATGAGGAGAGGCTGAGGGAACTGGGATTGTTTAGTCTCCAGAAGAGAAGAATGAGGGGGGATTTGATAGCAGCCTTCAACTACCTGAAGGGGGGTTCCAAAGAGGATGGAGCTCGGCTGTTCTCAGTGGTGGCAGATGACAGAACAAGGAGCAATGGTCTCAAGTTGCAGTGGGGGAGGTCCAGGTTGGATATTAGGAAACACTATTTCACTAGGAGGGTGGTGAAGCACTGGAATGCGTTACCTAGGGAGGTGGTGGAGTCTCCTTCCTTGGAGGTTTTTAAGGCCCGGCTTGACAAAGCCCTGGCTGGGATGATTTAGTTGGGAATTGGTCCTGCTTTGAGCAGGGGGTTGGACTAGATGACCTCTTGAGGTCCCTTCCAACCCTGATATTCTATGATTCTATGAGGGAGGATGCTCCAGCCCGGGAACTGCTGAGGCCCCAGGTGGTGGAAGCTAGAGGTGCTGAAACCAGGCGGACGCCCAACACACCCAAAGAGTGTCGGAGTTGCCGGGAGCTGCATAGGCAGAGGAGCCCAGAGACGTCTGGACCACTGCCCCAGGGACAGGGTAGGAAGTAGGTTAGGGGGACTAGTCCTTGTGCCTGGGGGGTGTCAGCATGTTTCGGTCGGATCCCTGCTGACTCACTGGCGAGCACGCTTGGGCCCAAGACCCCCTACCCGGGCCGCCACCCACTCCTAAGTGGCAACACATCCTCCCGACTCGTCACTAGACCATTCAGCTCTGCTGAAGAGGGCAGCCATATTGACTTTGGCAGCTAGGCCACGCAGAAATATTGACTCGGTAGGGTACTGACTCCGGCTGTTAGGCCGCCACGCCCTGGCAGAAATGCAGCATACTGACTTTGGCAGCTAGGTCATGCAGTTATATAGACTCTGGCCGTTACACCACGCAGCCCCGCACCTGAGGGCAGCCATCTAGACTTTGGCCATTAGGCCACACTATCCTGAGTCCCAGAGTGATCGTGCAGACTTAGCTGTGGGGCTATAACAACTCTTACCCCATCCCAAAAGGGGAAGGGCCCCTCACACTGCTGCTCACTGGGGGGGGGGGGGGGAGGTCTCCATTCACTTTCCCTCCAATCAGGGAGTGGAACCATAATGCAGGAGTGGAGCTATGGGGGGAGGGGAAGAGGGGCACTAGAGCCCTGAATGCCTCCTGAGGATCCAGGGCATCCTAGGGACATTGTTGCTACGCCCTGTGCGGTTCTGTGGACAGAGAGAGTCTCCAGTGCTGTTGAACCTGCCCCTTTCATGAGCACTCCCTTCACTTACATTTCCAAAGGCGAGCAGCTAGCAAAGCCTTCGCTCTATGTGCTAAGCCCACTAGATGTCAGGGTTTCCCAACTCAAAGCGTTTTAATGCTGCTAAATGTAAATGGACACCTCTAAGGAACAAAGAATATAGGCCACACTTACAGCCTGGGGCATTCTGACCTGGGAAGCAGTGACTGACAAAATGTTTGGAGTCCTGGGGCAGGTCTACACTTACTTCCTGGTCCGGCTGTAAGCAATCGATCTTCTGGGATCGATTTATCGCGTCTTGTCTAGACGCGATAAATCGATCCCGGATCGATCCCGGAAGTGCTCACCGTCGACGGTACTCCAGCTCAGCGAGAGGAGTACGCGGCATCGACGGGGAAGCCTGCCTGCCGCGTCTGGACCCGTGGTAAGTTCGAACTAAGGTACTTCGAATTCAGCTACGTTATTAACGTAGCTGAATTTGCGTACCTTAGTTCGAAGTGGGGGGTTAGTGTGGACCAGGCCCTGGTGGATAGTCAGCTGAACAAGGGCTCCTAGTGGCAGTGGCCAAGAGAGCTAATATGATTCTGGGATGCACAGGCAGAGGAATCTCGAGTAGGAGGAGAGAGGTTATTTTATCTCTGTAGTTAGCACTGGTGCGACGGCTGCTGGAATCCTGGGTCCAGTTCTGGTGCCCACAATTCAAGAAGAATATTGATAAACTAAAGAGGGTTTGGAGAAGAGCCACAAGAATGATGAAAGGATTAGAAAACCTGCCTTCTAGTGATAGATTGAATCTTTGAATCTATTTATCTTAACAAAGAGAAGGTTAAGGAGTGACTGGATCACAGTCTGAAAATAGGTACGTAGGGAACAAATATTTAATAATGGGCTCCCCAATCTAGCAGAGAAAGGTCTAACTACGACCCAATGGCTGGAAGTTAAAGCTAGATCAGGGGTTCCCATACTTGGTTTGCGGCTTGTTCAGGGTAAGCCCCTGTCGGGCCGTGAGACGCTTTGTTTACCTGAGAGTCTGCAGATATGGCTGCTCGCAGCTTCCAGTGGCTGCGGTTTGCCATTCCCTGCCAATGGGAGCTGCGGGAAGCATTACTTACTTCGGCACTTTTGGAAATACCACTGGTGGTCACATAGCCCCCCTAAGCTACTTTGAACATCCCATCCCTAGTCAATGGGAGCCGTGAGGGCTCAGCACCTCTGAAAATTGGAGCACTCTATGGGTGTATCGTCACAGCACAGTTAGCTTGCATTATAACTCGAGTGTTACCCCTAACTCAACTCCATCCACACTCAAAAATCTTCAGCTCACCGGTGATGCAGGAGAGATATGCAGAGATGTGGGTGCCAGCCCCCAGTCTGGGTCAGCACCCACCTGCAGGTGCAGTCATCGGCGAAGTTCTGGCTTTAAGGCCCTCTCTGTCTCATTCTGCAGCTTTTCAGTTGAGCTTCTCAGTAGGCGTTAACCCACTCAAGCCAAAACCAAAAACATGTTCACAAGAATCACTGCAAATTGGCACTGATGAGTTTTGTGCAGCACTGTTCAGGTCTATATGCTCCAGGAACATAGGCCCGGCTAGGAGATTTTCCACTGTAATAGACAAGGGTGTTCAGTTTTGTGCAAGTAGAAAGTTGGCAACCCAATATGGATATGGACCAGCCTCAGTCACAAGATTCAGCTTTAAGGAGAATTTTGTTGATTCTAGGAATCAAAACCTTTTTCTTGAGGGGCTTCTTGCAGACCAAGACCTCCGCAGTGCCCAGCTGCAGGACAGCCTCCTCTGGTAGCGCCAGCACACGCCCTGATCACTCCAACCCTGCCCTGCAAGGGCTCATTCACTATGCCCCACCCTATTCTTAGAGGCAGAGTCCATTTTTCTTGTATATAATTTCTATCACCATAATAAAAACAGATATGACAATAAAAAAAATCACTAAATTTAAACAATAAGCACCTACTCCTAAAACAGCTATTCCACGCAAGCCTGTCCATTATAGAGCTATTGCAAAAATATGCTCATGCTGAAGTGCTTCTTAATTATATAGCATAGACACCCTTCCGGATCAATCAGATATAGATTCTAAGTCCAGAAGGGACCACTGTGATCATCTAGTCTAATCTCCTACATATGACAGGTCATATGCTCCCCTGATCCTGCCCAGCACTGCTCTGTCCAAAGTGCTAGCTGCCCTCTGCTTGCAAGGCAGCCAGTCCTCCTCCCTCCCTGAGCTCCAGAGAGTGACTGACCTCCTCTGCCCTGCGGCTCTTCTTATATGGGCCTCTCCGGCCCTGATTGGCTGCTCCTTGCAGTCTTCTCCAATTGGCTGTCTTCTGCACAGTCTCTCTAGGGTCCTCCCCAATTGTCTGCCTGTTGCGCAGCCTCCCTAGGGTTCTATTAACCCTTTATTGGCTAGTGTGGGGCAGACGCCCCATCACAAGGGGGTCTAACTAGCTGCTGGACACCTGGAAAGACTGTTTGTTTTCTAAATAGCGATATTTTGCAGGCCCCAATATACCCACTTGCTCCCCTCAATAATGGACCCACGTGCAGTGGGGCAGGACTGCTTGAGCCCATAGCTCAGAGGTTCTCATACAGGTGGTCATGACCCCTCAGGGGGGGTTGCGAGCTGTCAGCCTCCACCCCCAAACCCTGCTTCACCTCCAGCATTTATAATAGAGTTAACTATAAAAAGAAATGTGTTTTTATATGGGGGGGTCGCACTCATAGGCTTGCTGCGTGAAAGGGGTCACCAATACAAAAGTGTGAGAACCACTACCACAGCTGCTCTTTAACCCCTTCCTGTCCAGTGTAGAGTTTATCTACTCCCTCACACCCTCACTGTTAAAAATGTATGCCTTATTTCTGGTCTGAATTTGTCTAGTTTCAAATTCCAGCCATTTGATCTTGTTATACCTTTGTTTCCTAGACTGAAATGCCCTCTGTTATCAAAGTTATGTTCCTCATATTGGTACCTATAAACTGATCGATCAGGTCACCCCTTAACCTTCTCTTTGTTAAGCCAAATAGTTTGAGTTCTGCGAGTCTATCACTATATGGTATGTTTTCTAATCTTCTAATAATTTTTGTGGCTCTTCTCTGAACCCTCTGCAATCTATCAACATCCTTCTTGAGTTCTGGACACCAGAACTGTACACAACATTCCAGTAGCAGTCATTTTAGGGAATTTTAACCATAAACAAGTTCATTGTTATGCAGTTTATATGCAAAAATCTTTTTCCAAAAGCACCAAAAGGCCAAGCTTTTCTGGATCGATGTTTCACTATTAAAAAGAAGTGATTGTAACTATTTAAAGCCTCCTGATAACTCATATTTTACAGCACTGAGATTTTAAAAAAACCCTGACTACACCACTCATACAAATATAAATATTTGCATATCAATAGTTGGGGGCACTTTCCATAACTCAGACTAGAAAAACACTGGGCTTGTGACTACGACACCAGCCCGAGAGCCAGGAAATGTTGGGTCAATTCCCAGGTCTGTCGCAAACGGCCTGTGCGACCTTACCCATCTTTCTGTGCCAGAGTTCCCCATCTGTGAAATGGGGCAATTATGTTTCGTTTGTCTGACTCAGCTAGGCTGCACGTTCTTTGGGGAAGGCCCTTTACTATATATTTGTTAATCACCTAGTACAATAGGTAAGCAGATGGCGCCTCAAGGTGCTACTGTAATACAATAACACATCTAGGAAATTAATTTCGCTACAAAAATTAACATAGACTTTCAAAATCTCCTCAGCATTTAAAAAAAATGGCACTTGTTATAACACCCCTGAGCAAAGTATTTGCATAAAATGAGATTTGCTCTATCACCATTTTTGGTAGCAGGAAGAGCAAGTAAATGGTCCACAGGCAGTGCCTGAGCCCACACATCTGTCCTTCTTGCCTCTGACACAGAGAGGAGGCAAAGAGAGATGGAAAATAGTAGCTAGACTGAGGCAAACATTAACAGCAGCACTTCCAGATGCAACTGTTATGAGGGTGAGCTACAGCGAGGAGCCACATGAATTTTTAAACTCTCAGGTTATTTTGCATAATTTCTTATGAGACCTTGGGACACTGCAAAGTCTTCTCACCATCCTGGAAAAAAGGGCTGAGGTCTAATAATCGCAATGTTACTTCCTAAATACAGCCATCCTAAATCTGCTGCTGAATAATACCCAAGGGAGTGATGCCTGACAGGGCGTGCCAGATCAGCTCCCAGGGAAGGAAACCCTCAGTCAATCCATTCATTGTGTGTGTTAAATCATGTAACGTTTTAAAACACACACTTGGAAGAAGCAATGAGCAACTTGGGCAGTGAAAAGGAAGAGTGTGATCTCAATCTAGCCTCAGGAAGTGGCCAGCTGCTAGCAAGGAAAGCAACTGCCCCCACTCCAACAACCCACCAGGTCAGTTGTGCAATGCTGCACGTGGAGAAAGGGGACAAAACTGATCTGCTTACAGGACACCATGAAGCATCAGACTGTCAGTCTGTCTGATACTCCATCCAAGTCTACACTAGCCTATTACAGGATGACCATATTTTTTCCAGTCAGTTCATTTTACTCTTTAGTTCCCTTAATGTTCTATATTTAACCCAGCCATTGCCAGCCTGCCATTGAATATCAATGTAATGCTCCCTGCAATCGGGCTTGGGTTTCATGACATATGCAACAGACGGAGGGACAGAATTGCTTACCACTTCATTTTAAGCTAGGAAAACATACAATATTGGGGTTTATTTGTTACTCTGCAGCAGGTGCTTATCTGTTGTCACCACTGAGACAACTGCAGTTTGGTAACAAACATCTGTTCTCTTTTGCTCTGGGAAGATAAATGACTCTGTAAGTCTAATTAGTGGGCAGAGCTGACCTCATGAACAGGCAGAAACAGCTACTGCACATCAATTGCACCTTAGGGAACAAAGAGATAAAACACTGACTCATTCCTTAGAGTTAGGTTCGGTTTAATCCCTTAAAAACTAATACTCATAAGGGGAAAATCTGATTTTTAATTAAAAGGCTGCACTAGCACAGCAACATTTTTGGTGGCTTCCCAGCTCAGCAGGCGAGCAGACCACGTTTGCTGTATGTGGCGATAAAAATGGAAGACCAAGGGACATTTTGCTCTCAATTGCAACCGGACTGATTTTGGATTTCAGCTTACTTGGTCACAGTTCCATTTAATTGAAAGAAAGAGGTGATTCTGTTCTTCCTGCAACCATTGTACTCAGGATGGCACAAACACCACAGAAACAAAAGAAAAAGTCTCTTGTAACCCCTGGCCTAGTTCGTTAGCTCGGCCTATGCTACAGTAATATAAGAGGAAGATACGGTGGGGGTTCTAAGGAGTACTAGTGATTAGAGGAGGTGGAGGACAGAGAAGTGCTGCTGTTTTAAATTGTTTTATTTGTTGCATCTTTGGATATTTATAACTATCTGTCAAAGGTGCCCAGAGTTTTGGCCAGGAGTCCTATATTGTGGAACTTGTTTTAGGCAAAATATCTAAACTAATTAACAAAAATAGCCTCCTCCAGCTCTGTATTTTAGTGCCTCCTGGGAAATTAGGAGACAGCAATCATGTAGCCTGCACTATTATTTATTTGTATTGGACCTAGAAGGCCAAGTCAAGGACCAGGACCCCATAGAGTTAGGTGCTGTACAAACACAGAACAAAAAGGCAGTCCTCATCCCAAAGAGTTTAGGATTTTCCAAGTCATAACATACCAGGCAACAAAGAAGCTGTGTAAGGCAGTTAAACACAAAGGAAATGAATTCTCAATGATGTAGGATATTTAAACTAGTACATGCTGCCGTGTTTTAACACTCTTCATTGTCAGCAAGGCCATGCTATGGTTCGTCATCACTGGGTATCACTCTGAGCATCTGAAAGAATAGACAGACAGAATTCTATTTTTAGCTAGGGCCGTGGGCTGAGGGACGAAATGCAGGCCACGTGATACCTTTGCCACACAGGGAGACTCCTGGAATTGACTAGAGGAGTTTATCCAAAGACCAAGAGTGGACTATTACCCTTATGTAGTACTGAGGTGTTTACGTATGTGATGAGGCTCCACTCACCACACTGGCGCCTCCTGCTGATCATCTTGGAGATTAGCTGCACAGGTCAGTACGCCCTCTCCTGATGGTGCCTTGCCCACCGTCACATCTGCTCCTGGAGCCACGTCATTCTAAGAACCACAGTGTCTTCTTCATGACACAGCCCTCCGGCAGTGTCACGATGTGTGCTCCCCCGTTCCGGGGGCCCTGCAGTCAACTGTCCAGCCACTTCTCCAGAGGCAATTGCAGTCAATTGACTTGCCACTTCCCCAGTGGCAAATAGGGGATCAGGGCCTGCCCACTACTTTGGGTCCCAGCCCCGGTACCCTGTAGATGGCAGCCACATGCTACATCCCCTCCCACTCCTCCGTGCATTTCCCTGGGCCACTTCTCCGCGGGCCCAGCACATTCTTTGCCCTTACCTCAGGGACTCAGCATGCCAGTCCTAGCAGCCAACCAGGAGCGCCCTCTCACTCTTCTGTTCCTGCCCAGCACTACTCTGGCTTCCTTCCACCTACAAGGCACCCAGTTCTCCCTCCTGGAGCTGCAGGGAGTAACTGACACTGCTCTGCCCTGCAGCTCTCCTTATATGAGCCTGCTGGGCCCGGATTGGCTGCTCCTCATGGCCCCTCTTCTATTGGCTGCTTCTTGTGCAGCCTCCCTATGGCTCTATTAATCCCTTATAGGCCAATGTGAGGCCATTGCCCCATCACAAGTTAGTGTAAAGTTCTTTTGCCTTTTCATCTATGGAAGGTGATCTGGGGTGCCTTAGCAGCAGGACACCTTTCAATCTCCCTCATCCCGCTGCTGTTTCTCACTCACTCGCCCCACTTTTGCCAGGTGAACAGGAACAGCAATAGGGTGACGTAGAAGGGAGTAGCTGCAGGCCTTGTGCTTGGTGAACTGTGTGCGTGTTTGTTTTCTGTGCAGGTGGTATGGCTGGGCTTCTGGGCCCTGAACATGCCAGGGGAGACACATCTGGGTTTCGGTGAGGGCCCTGTGGCTGGGACCCGTGGGTCTGTGATTGGCCCTGGGGTTTGACATTTGAGTGCTTAATCCCTCTGGTTAGTGAAGCGGTGGAGCTAAGCAGTGAGACTTAGTATAAAAGTTAGCTCCCTAGTGAGCTCCTACGCGGGAAAGAGGAGCAGCTAATGGGAGTTGTGGAGTGAGTTTGCATTGGGCAACGCGAGAGGCTTTCTAGATACATTTCTATGTTCTATACCAGGACGGCCAGCGCTGGAACAAGGTCTGAGCCATGTGTTCTTTCCTTCCTGAAGCCAGAAGCATCAGAGAGCATGAGGAGTACTTGGTCAACCAGAGTCAGAAAGCATCACCACAGAGATCCAAGAAAGAAAGGAATGGGTGCCCAGGGAACCAGACAGAGTGGAAATCAGAGAAGGAGGCTGACACTTTATAATCCCCAGAAACAAAAGGACCAACTGGCATTCTTCATAGCTGGAAGCAGACAAGGATGGACAGGATGTGACCACCAGTGAGAAGAGGACCAGGAGGAATTCCACACAGCTAGAAGTACCCAATTGTTACCAAATTCTCAGCATGGAAACGAAAGCAGATTTCTCTGAAGATCTAGCTGATCGAATGGAATGGAGAGGTGTATAGGATGCATGTGTGGATGGCTGCTCCGCCTAGCCGGCAAGACACAATAATGTTCACAGCGGTCTCCAGCCAGACAAAGATGACAGATCATTTTTGCTGGGAAGTCTATGCTAAGAGGCATTGAAGAATTGAAGCAAGGGACAGGCAAGCAAAAGGATGGTGTGCGGTCACAGATGATATCACAGATGATAGTCTACTCCAGGCAACTCGGAAGGGTGAGATTATAGTCTGCTCCAGGCTTGGGGCTCTGGAACAGCTCTGAATCAATCTCAGGCAGGACCCACTTCAGTGTGACACCCCTCAGGGCACACTCTCACTAGGGTAAGCCTCCTTGGCTTCAGTGCCTCCTGGGACAGACCTCAGAGCCTTCAGCACCCCCGTTCCACACCGTGAGCTTCCTGCAGCGAGTCCACCTGAATAGGACACCCGAGGGAAGCCTTACACACACTCCCAAAGGGGAGTCATGCACCCCCAACTTCTGCAGTCAGCAGTGACTCTCAGCCAGCGGTGTAAAACAGAAGGGTTTATTAGTTGTCTGGAACAAAGCATAGGTAGGGTCTTTGTTACCACAGAAACCAGAAAGTTATAGCTAAATCCATCTTCGTCAGACCCAGAGCCCTAGTTCTCCCCCAGAGACCCAAACTGGAGTGTCCTGCTTCCAACAGCCCACCCTCAGTCATGTCCAGTTGCCTCTCCTCTGTCCTTTGCTGTCTTTCCCAGGCAAAACTGGTCACCTGGCCTCCACCTCGACTCTTTGTTCTCCAACTCACTGTAGTGAGTTGGCTTCTTGCAGAGGGTGATGCCCCTCCCCCAGCCATCAGTTGTTAAGTTTTGAAATGTCCGGCCATTATCTGGGCCCAGCTAGCTAGATGGCAGTCACACCTGATCCTCTAGGGAATCTCTGCAAAGATCAACACGCTTGTCCCACCACCTGGTTAATCATACAACACATAGGGGAAACTGAGGCACACATACAATATTCATACAAAACATTAAGAAAATCCTCCACTTTTTCACAGTGCTGAAGGAGAGAACTATCCAAGTGATCTTCATGGAGCTCCTTCCTGTCCTAGAGCAATGGAAGACAGAATGCAAAGATTCTGGAAGAGAACTGCTGACTAGGTAAGTGGTGTAAGGTAGAGGGTGAACTTTGGCCCACCTTCTGTGGTGAGAGAGGGCTGTACAGTGTGGCTGGCTTCCATCTCAGGAAAAAGGTAACCAGTCTGCTCTAGGACAGGCTGGCTAGAGTAGTCAAGAGGGTGGTAAACTAACAAGAGGAGGGTGAAAAGAGAGAACAAATGATCCCTCATTTAGCACAAAATCAAGATGTCAAGAACAAAATTAATGAAGACTCCAAGGCAGGAGTGAGTGGGCAAAAGGGGAGAGGGAGTGGCACTCCATATCAAAAATGGCATATCCTGTTTCTGAGTCACTGGCAATCTGGAAGCAAATTATCTGGAAAGCTAATGGATCAATGTCATCACAGATCGAGCACAGATAGTCCACCAAATTACACATGAGAACAGGAAAACTGTCTCATTATACACCGATCTATAATGTGTAAGGAAAAATCTGTGATCATGGGCAGGGCTGGCTCCAGCTTTTTTGCCACCCCAAGCGGTGAAAAAAGAAAAAGAGAAACCCGATTGAGCTGCCGCCGAAGTGCCGCCGAGGAGGAAGACAGGGAGTGAAGGACCCCGCGCCGAATTGCCACCGAAGACTGAGATGGGCCGGTTGAGCTGCCGCCAAAGTGCCGCCGCCAGCCCCCCACCAACGGACGGAGTGCCGCTCCTTTCTATTGGCCGCCCCAGGCACCTGCTTCCTTCGCTGGTGCCGGGAGCCGGCCCTGATCATGTGGGACTTCAATCTGAGCAACCACTGCTGGAGGTGTCATGATGCCAATACTAAAACATCCTTGGAATTTCTAAAAGTTGTAGATGACAATTTCCTAACTCAGGAAACATTGCATCCAACGTGGGGAAATTATATATTAGACCGCAGCTTGACAGATGAAGAACTGATCACAGAAAAACTGAGTGGTAGCTTAGGTACAAGTGATCGTGACTCGATCCATTTATATGCAAACATTATAACGTCTCAGCAGTATAGTAATATATATACAATTAATATACTTGGTGCTTTAAGAGGCCAGTTTCATAAAGCTGAAAACAATTATGAGCCAAATCAACTGGGAGAAAGAATTTAAACAGAAAAAATGTAAATAGTAATTGGAAACTGCTTAAGAACATTTTACTAGTTGTCCCAAAACCCACAGTCAAGAAAGAAGGCTATGCTGGTTAAGACCATCCTGGCTAAGAGAGGAAATGAAGGCAGCAATAAAAAATAAACAGCAATATATAACAACTGGGAAAAAGGGGCAATTGTTAGCAATTAAAATAAATTAGAAACTAGAAATTGATAAGGAAGCAAAAGGTCACCAGGAGAAATCTATGACCAGAAGCATTTAGGTTAATAACGAGACTTTTTTAAAGTACTGTATATTGGGAACAATGATATTGGTTCATTCCTAGATGGGAATGATAGAATTGTCAATAAAAGTGCAGAAAAGCAAAAGTGTTCAATAAATATTTCTGTTCTGTATTTGAGAAAGAGCCAGATGATGTATTCATATCTTATGATGAAATTCTTTCCATTCCATTAGTAACTAAGGAGAGTGTTAAATAGCAGCAACTAAAGCTAGATATTTTTTAAATCAACAGGTCTAGATATCTTGCATCCAAGAGTTTTTAAAAGAGCTGACTGAGGAGCTCTTTGAACCATTAATGTTGATTTTTAATAAGCTTTGGAACACTGGAAAAATTCCAGAAGACTGGAAAAAAGCTAAATGTTATGCCAATTTGGATGGCTCAAATAATCACAAGCTTGACAGCCTGACATCAATCCTGGACAAAGTAATGGAGTGGCTGATGTGGGACTCGATTAATTATTCTTTTTTAATTCTTTATTAATGCCAAACAACATGGGTTTATGGAAAATAGATCCTGTCAAGCTTGATTTTTTTTATGAGATTACAAATTTGATTGATAAAGATAATAGTGTTGATGTAATAGATTTCTGTGAGGCATTTAACTTGATACCACAAGACATTTTGATTAAGAAACTAGAACGATACAAAATTAACATGGCACACATTAAATGGATTAAAAACTGGCAACTTGTTAGGTAGGTCTCAAAATGTAATTGTAAGTAGAGAATCGTCACTGAGAGTGTGTTTCTAGTGGAGTCCCAAGGGATTGACTCCTGACTCTATGCCATTTAACATATTTATTGATGACCCAGAAGAAAACAAATTCATGACTGATAAAGTCTGCAGATGACACAAAGATGGGGGGAGTGGTAAATAATGAAGAGGGCAGGTCACTGATTCATAGCAATCTGGGTTGCTTGGTAAACAGCAGAATTTAAGGTCTTAAATCTAGGAACAAAGAGTGTAGGCCATGCTTACAGGATGTGGAAACTCTACCCTGGGAAGCAGTGACTCCAAAAAAGACGTGGATCAGGGGGTCAGTCTGTCGACCAACAGTCTCTGTCCCCAAAAAGGGAGAGTGTGTGCTTTTAAATGTTGCCAGAGTCTAAGTTTGGTGGGCTCTGTGGGAGGGCAGAGTCAGAGGATCAAAGTGAGTGGCTTTTGCCTCATCGCAGAAGGGTTTGCAGGGACCCGTCTATCAGAATCCACCTCCCCCCTTCCCTGGGTGCAAGTGTTGACAACACTGCTTTGACCCTAACAGCCTCAGACTCAACCAACTCACTACACCCAACACTCTGTTATCATGGTATTTATCCACAAGGCATTGTGTAAAATATCATATGAAAGCTGATAACCACACTGGTCTTAATATCATTGTAAAATGCCTGTGTCAGCGTTATATGTGAAGTTATGAATTCCCTCTGTATAAGACCAGACGGCCTAGCCTAGGTAAAGGCAATAAACAGATCTGCCCTAAGCAAAGGAATGTGACTTTACCTCAGTTTATATTAGTAGTAAACAAAGCTATTGAGCTAAACCAGAGGTGGTTATCCTGAGCCTGCAACCCAGAGACAGAAAATTAACATGGCTCCTGCACCCCAGAGAGACACAGGCAACTGAATCCCCAGGAGTCCTTCCTGGCTTGTAAAACAAAGACAATCCCATTGGGGATACATGGAACAGAGAGAGACTCCATCTTTATCCTCTATGTTAGGAGGAACTGAGCTATTTGATTTCTGTGATGGATCCTGGCCAGGCTGGCCTATTAAAGCTGGAAAGGAGACTATGGGTGAGACAAACCATCATGAACAATGACTGTATCTTGCTAGATTAAGTTTTAGTCTTTTAGATGCGTATTTTTACTTTTATTTGTTTGTAACCATTTCTACCTTTATCCCTGTTACTTGGGATCACTTACTCCAGGCTCTTTTGTTAATACACTCATTCTGCTTTCATTATAAATCGTCGGTGCTGGGTAAATTCAAGGAAATGTTGGCTTCTAGAAAGCTGACAGGTCGGAGTCTTTTACTCTCTCTGTAGAGGCAGTGAATTTAACACAGTCCCCGTGAGAGGGACTGGTCCCAGCGGAAGAACGATTTGGGCGTGAATTCAGGGTACTGAGTTTGGCCTGCCAGGGGTAATGAGGCTGGGCAAAGCCGGGGTGAGGCTTCTGGGCTGCTGAGGTCAGAGCTCTGGACCAAGGCTGTGCAGCCGTATGAGCCCCAGGGTTACAAAGCAGACATTGACTGAATCCCTGACTGGCCTGGGGGAACCCCAAAACACCACACCTGCTTACTGAATTAACTCTGTATCCAGCAGACATTCCTACACCCCACAGAACATCTCGGATTCATAACTTATGACAGAGCAGCTCCAAATCTGTCACCGTCCTAAGGCCTGTGTGATGCAGGCTAGATGAGCGCAATTGTCCCGCCTGGCCTTAAAATCTATGAGCTTTTGTCCCTCTTTCACTCCACATTTTTCGTTTTATTTTCTGTATCCCCTTTTTGATCTCTTTCCTTTTCCATTTGCTCCCTCTTTGCCCTCCTTACTCCCGATTTCTGGCTCCTGACACTCTTTGCAACCTAATTCTCTGCACCTGCCTCCTCCCAGCCTTTGGCCATGACCCTTTAGTTCCTTGTCTCTGATGGCCACTATAAGCAATTTACACACGAGTAGCACTCAGGCCAATTTTCCTTAGCAGTCTACCTGGCTGGAGAGCGTCTCTACTTGGGAAAGCAGGGAGCCTACTAAAGAGGAAAACTGATGACGTCTGTGAACCTACATGGGTCCCTTTCCAGGGACAAATAATGAATGCTGATTCTAGCCAATTTCTCAGACTTGCCCTATGGGAAAGAGCTCACACATGGTTTTCTGCATCATTTACACCCTGCAGTGGGGTGCTGCACTAGGGACTTTTGAAGCTTTCGGCTAATCAGAAGGGGGATCTCAGCACCAGCCCCACATACACCAGCACAGAGACGACAGAGGGTTGGGCACCATCTTTTCATTCTGTGTTTGTACAGTGCCTAGCAAAATGGAGTCTATGATAATACAAATAGATAATTGTTATACCGTGGGACCCAGAATGATGCGACTCTGTTGGCCCTACGGCTTTGTGCAAATGGCACAAAGAGGCTGCAGCAGCTATTCCCACCTCTAGACTGCAATGGTGACTGCACTGTTCCTGGACGTGGGATTTTGTTCTGGTTTCATGAGGGTGGCATGAATGTCATCCTGAGCACTGAAGCTCTTTACAAATGGATTTAATAGAGAGGGTCATATCCCAATCACTCTCCCTTAGCAGATGGTTATGTGTGTACCAAGATTCTTTTGTATTTACTGCCACTGGCCCTGGGCCCACAGCAAAGCAAGCACAAGGTGACGTGGGTATATGAATACAGGGCTGGAAATCTGACACCTGTGAGACAGAAACTGGTCAAGTGTAAGAGAAGGGGAACAGTTAGTGGGAGAAACCTCAGAATGGTTCAATATGGGGTAAAGATCCCAAACTTCAGATGCTTATTTGATACCATTTGGTCTAGAAACTTGTCTAAAAAAAAACTGCACAAAACTTGTCTCTTTCTAGTGAGACGGCCACCAGATTACATCCTAGTCTTTGCTGGGATGGAAACACTGTGAAAATGTATTTCCAGCACCCCTGCTGCAGGGTGGTTAACTTGACATCAAATCCAGGGAAAATCATGGAACGGCTGAATCAGGATGCAATCAGTAAAGGGTCAGAGGGGTAGCCGTGTTAGTCTGAATCTGTAAAAAGCAACAGAGGGTCCTGTGGCACCTTTAAGAGTAACAGAAGTATTGGGAGCATAAGCTTTCGTGGGTAAGAACCTCACTTCTTCAGATGCAAGTAATGGAAATCTCCAGAGGCAGGTATAAATCAGTATGGAGATAACGAGGTTAGTTCAATCAGGGAGGGTGAGGTGCTCTGCTAGCAGTAGAGGTATGAACACCAAGGGAGGAGAAACTGCTTCTGTAGTTGGATAGCCATTCACAGTCTTTGTTTAATCCTGATCTGATGGTGTCAAATTTGCAAATCAACTGGAGCTCAGCAGTTTCTCTTTGGAGTCTGGTCCTGAAGTTTTTTTGCTGTAAGATGGCTACCTTAACATCTGCTATTGTGTGGCCAGGGAGGTTGAAGTGTTCTCCTACAGGTTTTTGTATATTGCCATTCCTGATATCTGACTTGTGTCCATTTATCCTCTTGCGTAGTGACTGTCCAGTTTGGCCAATGTACATAGGGGCATTGCTGGCACATGATGGCATATATAACATTGGTGGACGTGCAGGTGAATGAGCCGGTGATGTTGTAGCTGATCTGGTTAGGTCCTGTGATAGTGCTGCTGGTGTAGATATGTGGGCAGAGTTGGCATCGAGGTTTGTTGCATGGGTTGGTTCCTGAGTTAGAGTTGTTATGGTGCGGTGCGTGGTTGCTGGTGAGAATATGCTTAAGGTTGGCGGGTTGTCTGTGGGCGAGGACTGGCCTGCCTCCCAAGGTCTGTGAAAGTGAGGGATCATTGTCCAGGATGGGTTGTAGATCACTGATGATGCGTTGGAGAGGTTTAAGCTGAGGGCTGTAGGTGATGGCCAGTGGAGTTCTGTTGGTTTCTTTTTTGGGCCTGTCTTGTAGCAGGAGGCTTCTGGGTACACGTCTGGCTCTGTTGATTTGTTCCTTTATTTCCTTGTGTGGGCATCGTAGTTTTGAGAATGCTTGGTGAAGATCTTGTAGGTGTTGGTCTCTGTCTGAGGGGTTGGAGCAGCTGCGGTTGTACCTCAGTGCTTGGCTGTAGACGATGGATCGTGTGGTGTGTCCGGGGTGGAAGCTGGAGGCATGAAGGTAGGCATAGCGGTCGGTGGGTTTTCGGTATAGGGTGGTGTTAACGTGGCCATTGCTTATTTGTACTGTGGTGTCCAGGAAGTGGACCTCCCGTGTAGACTGGTCCAGGCTGAGGTTGATGGTGGGGTGGAAGCTGTTGAAATCATGGTGGAATTCTTCCAGGGTCTCCTTCCCATGGGTCCAGATGATGAAGATGTAAAGGATGTTAGCACAGTTAATGCCAATCAATATGATTTTATGAAAAATAGGTTTTTATCAAACTTGTTTGATGAGATTACAAGTTTGGGCACATGACCATTCAGAGAAAAATGTAGCCTATACTAAATGGATTAAAATTGGTTAACTGATAGATCCCCCCCAAATAATTTGGGAGTCATCCAATGGAGGTATTTCCAGGGGGTCCCACAGAGATCTTGCTATTCAATATATTTAAACAACAATCTGGGAAAAAATATAAAGTAGTTGCTGGTAAAGTTTGCAAATGACAGAAAAAATTAGGGGGATAAAGTGAGTGAGGGAATATCTTTTATTGGACCAACTTCTGTTGGTGAAAGAGAAGCTTTCAAGCTACACCAAGCTCTTTTTCAGGTCAGAAAAAACAGGAGAGTGTTTGGAAAGCAGCAGCTCTGAAAGGGTCATGGTGGAGACCCAGTAAACATGAGCTGCCAGTGTGATGCAGTGGCTAAGAGATTCGACATGAACCTTGGATGGATAAGCCAGGGAACATTGACTAGAAATAGGGAGGTAGAGTACTACCACTGTATGTGGCATTTGAGAGACCAGTACTGGAATAGCAATGCAGAGTTCTGGTGTCTACACTGCAAAAGGTTCAGAAAAGGGTTCAGAAAAGGGCTACCAGAATGATTTCAGATCTGGAAAACTTACCGTCTAGTGAAAGACTAAAAAAGCTAGTTTAACAAAGAGAAGGTTAAGAGGTGACTTGATCATGCTCTGCAAGTACCTACAGTACCTAGATTTCTGAGAGTATACAGCTCTTTTATCTAGCAGACAAAGATACATGAAGATGCAATGGCTGGAAGCTGAATCTAGACAAATTCAGGCTAGAAATAAGGTACACATTTTTAATGAGGGTAATTAACCATTGGAACAGCTTGCCTAGGGATGTGGTAGATTCACTGTTACTTAAGTTCTTAAATCAAGACTGGCTATCATTCTGGTAGAGCAATAGCATATCTCTTAGAAGTTATGGGCTTGATACAGAAGTTACTGGGTGAGCTTCTATGGCCTGTGTTATTGAGGTCAGACTACATAATGGTTCCTTCTGGTCTTACAATCTATACCAGGATATGCAGAGACAGCAAAGCAATAAAATGGGGAGGATATAACCACAGCTTTTCAAACCTCAACAAAAAGTTCAGTTTGTACCAAGGTTTAGGTCAGTTCTTATTTTATCTGAACTCTTGCTCATCCTTATGCTTTGAGATCTATAGATGAGACAGTCTATATAAAAGTGTTATTATTATTAATAAATATAGCTATACTGTATTTTCAACAGAAGTGCAGCCACCCGTAGCTTTACATGGAAGGTGAAATCTGGGCAGCCTTTGAGCTTAAGGTTGCTGAGAATACAAATAAGAAGGGGAATGCTTGCCATCTAGTGGAAGCATGACCTACTCTACAGTATTTCCATGAGCTCTTTTCAGTGCAAACAAAATTGGATTTTGCAGAGACCAAAATCCAGTGTTTTTCTTCTTTCTTCAAAGATATTATGTGTGGAATTGTTTTCTGCAGGGCCTTTGCTACCTGCAGGTGTCTGAGAAAATCTTTCCTTTTTATTAGGCAAAAACCATACCAAATGGGATATCATTTGAAAACTACAGTATCTGATTTAAAAAATTAACTTGTAAGAGACTTAACATGGCCCAGTGAGGCTTGAAAGGTAATACTTTGAAATTTCTGTTTGATCCTTGTAACTAAGCGATTTATGTCACTGCACCTAAGACTGAGGAGTGTTTCTAACTAAATCCTATTTTGCACGCTCCCTAATGTAGCTAAACCCTAAACAACAAAATATTTAAAAGATTTTTTTAAATAGTTTCCATTTGCTAAAAGTTATGGACAGGCCAATGAAAATGATGGACTTTTACTGCACACTTTTCCAAACTTAACTTTGTAAAACAAATTAAAGGTAGCTGGTCCTTAATCTATATTTATCTTTTGGTACTTACGGCAAATAATGTGCTGTATAAAAGATGATTTGTTAAGGTTCGAACATTGACAGTAGTTCTTTAAAGCTTTTTAAAATATGCCTGTACATATTAACATATTGGCAGCTTAATACCGTAGCTGGATATGACGATAATAAACATGATCAGATTCTTAGGGTATGTCTACACCCAGCCGCTAGTTCGGCGGCTGGGAATCGAAGTTCTGGGTTTGACTTATCGCGTCTTGTCTGGATGCGATAAGTCGAACCAGGAAGTGATCGCCGTCGACTGCGGTACTCCAGCTAGACGAGAGGAGTACCGCGGCGTCGACGGGGGAACCGCGGCGTCGACGGGGGAGCCTGCCTGCTGCGTGTGGACCGAGGTAAGTTCGAACTAAGGTACTTCGAACTTCAGCTACATTATTCACGTAGCTGAAGTTGCGTACCTTAGTTCGAATTGGGGGGTAAGTGTAGACCAAGCCTTAGTGTGTTTTCAAAATATAAAATAAGAATGAACAATTATGCATTAACATTCACTAGGGAGAAGTGTCTTCCTAACCTCACTTTGGTTGCTGATATCCTGAGTTCATATCCTTTATAGATCTTTCACAGAAATGTAAGACTGGAAGGGACATTGAGAAGTCATCAAGTCTAGCTCCCTGCACTGAGACAGAACCAAGTAAACCTAGACCATCCCTGACAGGTGTTTGCCCAACCTGTTCTTAAAAACCTCCACAACCTTCCTTGGTAAGCTATCCCAGAACTTAATTACCCTTACAGTTAGATAGCTTTTGCTAATATCAAACCTACATCTCCCTTCCTGCAGATTAAGCCCATTACTTCTTGTCCTATCTTCCTTATAACAGCCCTTGACATATTTGAAGACATTATCAGGTCCCCCCATCAGTCTTCTTTTCTCAAAACTAAACATGCCCAGTATTTTTAACCTTTCCTCATAGCTCAGGTTTTCTAAATCTTTTATCATTTTTGTTGCTCTTCTCTGGACTCTCTCCAACTTATCCACATCTTTCCCAAACTGAGGCACCCAGAATTCGACACAGTACTCCAACTGAAGTCTCACTAGTGCCGTATAGAGCTGGATTATTACCTACCATGTCTTACGCAGGACGCTCCCGTTCATACACCTCAGAATGATATTCCCTTTTTTCACAACTGCATCACATTGTTGACTCATATTCAATTTGTGATCCACTATAACTGCCAGATCTTTTTCAGTAGACTCCTATATACTTCAATGGGTTCCAACTCAAGCCCCACATTTCATAGTACCACCTAACTGTACGATGTCTGATTTTAGTCAGGGATATTCAAGTTTTCTTTAAGATAAGACTGGGAGTCAGCTTGGCACTTTGCTTTAAAAATAGAGTCAAAACTAAAGATCCTTTACTTTTTTTACCCCCACCCATGCTAATACAAAGGGTAAAGAGGCACAAAAATTCTCCTCCCATTTTGCTACCCTCCCCAGCAGGGCCAGCTCTACTGTTTTTGCCGCCCCAAGCAACACACCGAATTGCCGCCGCGGACGGCGGGGGCAGTCCGTGCGCCGTTAGGGCGGCACGCACGTTTCCGCGGCGGCGGCAATTCAGCGGCAGCTTCTGTCTTCAGCCGGAAGACAGAAGCCGCAGAATTGCCACCACGGGCAGCTGAACATAGAAGCTGCCGCCGAATTGCCGCAGCCGCAGAAATGCACGTGCCGCCCTAACGGCACACGGACGGCCCCCGCCGTCCGTGGCAGCAATTCGGCACACTGCTTGGGGCGGCAAAAACACACGGACTGCCGCCCCTTGCACATTGCCGCCCCAAGCACCTGCTTGGAATGCTGGTGCCTGGAGCCGGCCCTGCTCCCCAGTCCTTTAATTTTACTGCAAGTTACCAGATGGTGCTATTACAGAGAGCATGTTCTGTTTAACTGAATGTATAGACAGATTTTGGAGAAATGCCAGTTGTTAAGTGTGATTCAGTTAATAATTTTAGCAGCTGTGCTATTATACATGTAAAATTGGTTTTCTACAATTTGCAAGTGTCATAGGTTAAAACCTAATTTCAGTGGCTGATCCTGCATTCCACATCTGTGGAATCATTGTAAACTGTACATCACTCCCATTACAAGAGTGTACCACAGTCAGACTGCAATGACATAAGGGAAATTTGTAGAAATTGGCAGAAGTTGTCAAAAGCTTTGCATCTCAATGATGGAAATGACAAAACAACAGTAAGATGAAGAACAGGACGTCAAGGACAGTTCTCACACAAAGCAAGCATGGTGATGAATAGGGACCTGGACACACAAATGACCATTTGTACATATTATCTAAAGTAACATGGCCTATAACAGTGATGTGACTTCTCTCTGAATAGAAGAAACTCTCGTATATTGGGTCTGAAGACAGACAAAGCTACAGGGAAAGTGAAAAGCAGTGAGTTGGTAAAAAGAGGCAGGCATAAGGGGAAGGGGATAATTTTCAGAGCTGGCATGAATAAGAACCCAGTGGCTTACACATCTAAAGTAGGCAGACAGAGGGATAGGGTAGAAAAGATTTTGTGATTGGATAGGTTGTATTGCTATAAGAGGGCACTGATTAGTATTGGGCACCTTTCTGGTAGACAGTGAGGCCACCTAGATGGTGCTTTATTGGACTCGTACAGCTACAGGGCTCTCAAGAAGTTAAGTAACAAAATAGATAAAGCAGAGAAATAAGAACGATTTTGACCAAATGTTCAGGATATAGCAAATAAAAATAGGGGAAAGGAATGCATCAGTATGGAAGATTGCCACAGGGTCAGCGTGTAAATGCAAGAAATTATTTATATAAAAAAATAGAAAGACAATATATATAGGCAGGGAATTATGTCATGATAGACATACCTGAAGCATGATGATGTAAAACTCAATGGGAATTAAATACACAAGATATAAATTATGTATGGAAGCTAAAGAAGAGTGAAATATTACCCTTCGTTACAAAGATTTGGAGGCAGCTGACATTGGAGATCATATGCTAGATGCCATTCATATTCCTGCTGTTTTGTCATTTTCCATCCTTAAGATGCAAAGCTTCTGGCAACTTACAAGATGGCAAGATGACAAGTTAGATGTCTTCAAGTCGGCAGGGCCTGATGAAATACATCCTAGAATACTCAAGCTGTTGACTAAGGAGATATCTGAGCCATTAGTGATTATATTTGAAAAATTATGGAAGATGGGAGAGATTCCAGAGAACTGGAAGATAGCAAATATAGTGCCAATCTATAACATGGGGAATAAGAACTACCCAGGGAATAACAGACCACTCAGCTTAACTTCAGTACCCAGAAAGATAATGGAGCAAATAAATAATCAATCATTTGAAAAAACTTAGAAGCTAACAAGATGATAAGTAACAGTCAACATGTATTTGTCAAGAACAAATTGTGTCAAACCAACCCAATAGCTTTCTTACCCATGATAACAAGACTTGTGGATAGGGGGAAAGCAGTAGATGTGGTATAGCTTGACGTTAGTAAGGCTTTTGATACTGTCTCGCATGATCTTCTCATAAATAAACTAGTGAAATACAACCTAGATGGAGCTACTATAAGGTGGGTGCCATAGGTGCTGGAACAATTTGTATAGTGTGGGTGCTGAAAGCCATTGAACAAAACTGTAAATCCTGTATATGATGGAAACCACTTCAAACCAGGAGATCCTGCTGCACCTCTAGTTCCAGCACCTAAGGTGGGTGCATAACTGGTTGGAAAACCATTCCCAGAGAGTAGTTATCAATGGTTCAAAGTCAAGCTGGAACGGCATATCGAGTGAGATCCCACAGGGATTGGTCTTGGGTCTGGTTCTGTTCAATATTTTCATAAGTGATTTAAATAATGGCATAGAGAGTACACTTATAAAGCTTGTAGATGATATCAAACTGGGAGGGGTTGCAAGTGCTTTGGAGAATAGGATTAAAATTCAAAATGATCTGGACAAACTGGAGAAATGGTCTGAAGTAAATAGGATGAAATTCAGTAACGACAAATGCAAAGTACTCCACTTGGGAATGAACAATCAGTTGCACACATACAAAATGGGAAATGACTGCCTAAGAAGGAGTACTGTGGAAAGGGATCTGGGGGTCATAGTGGGTCACAAGCTAAATATGAATCAACAGTGTAACACAGTTGCAAAAAAAGCAAACGTCATTCTGGTATGTATCAGCAGGAGTGTTGTAAGCAAGACACGAGAATTAATTCTTCCACTCTACTCCACATCTGATAAGGCATCAGCTAGAGTACTGTGTCCAGTTCTTGGTGCCACATTTCAGGAAAGATGTGGGCAAATTGGAGAAAGTCCAGAGCAAAGCAACAAAAATGATGAAAGGTCTAGAAAACATGACTTATGAGGAAAGATTGAAAAAATTGGGTTTGTTTAGTCTGGAGAAGAGAAGACTGAGAGGGGACATGATAACAGTTTTCAAGTACATAAAAGGTTGTGACAAGGAGGAGAGTGAAAAATTGTTCTCTTTAACCTCTGAGGATAGGACAAGAAGCAATGTGCTTAAGTTGCAGCAAGGGAGGTTTAGGTTGGACATTAGGAAAAACTTCCTAACAGTCAGGGTTGTTAAGCACTGGAACAAATTGGACAAACACCTATCAGGGATGGTCTAGTTATTTCTTAGTCCTGCCTTGAATGCAGGGCACTGGACTAGAGGACCTACTGAGGCCCCTTACACTTCTATGATATAGGAATTACCAACCAGGTACAGCACTGGTAGATATTAAAGAGAAAAGGATCACACAGTGATCATGCTGATGCATTTACCATATCATGTGATCAAAATGAGCAACACTTTTGTTGAAGAAAAGTACAGAATAAGAAGAATATGTTTTCCCATAAGGTCCTACACTGGCTCTGGGCACCATATAACATTAGAACACTCTAAAATAATAATTTAAAAAAACAGTCTGCTTCAGTACATACAAAAAATAATCAAGATGTCCAAAACCAGGAACGTGTGATAAGAGGGAAAAAAGAGGGGACAAAAATGGTCACACCCATGAATGGCTACTGCCTGGAGAAAAGGTTGAGTTTCTTAAGTATGGTAGATGTGGAATGAAGTGTTGCCAACTCTCATGATTTTATTGCAAGACTTGTGATATTTCGTGTTTAGAATTATAGAAATGTAGAACTGCAAAGGACCTTGATAGGTCATCTAGTCCAATCCCCTACATCAAGGCAGGACTAAATATTATCTAGACCGTCCCTGACAGGTGTTTATCTAACCTGTTATTAAAATCCTCCAATGACAGAGATTCCACAACCTGCCTAGGTAATTTGTTCCAGTGTTTGACTACACTGACTCATAGACTCATAGACTTTAAGGTCAGAAGGGACCATTATGATCATCTAGTCTGACCTCCCGCATGATGCAGGCCACAAAAGCTGACCCACCCACTTTCCCTTGACTCAGCTGTTGAAGTCTCCAGATCGTGATTTAAAGACTTCAAGTCGCAGAGAATCCTCCAGCTTGCGACCCCTGCCCCATGCTGCGGAGGAAGGCAAAAAACCTCCAGGGCCTCTGCCAATCTACCCTGGAGGAAAATTCCTTCCCGACCCCAAATATGGCGATCAGTAGAACCCCGAGCATACAGGCAAGATTCTCCAGCCGGACCCTCATTTTACCAGCGATGGCACGTTATTGCCTAATTGACTAAAATCACATTATCCCATCAAACCATTCCCTCCATAAACTTATCTAGCCTAATCTTGAAGCCAGAGAGGTCTTTTGCCCCCACCGTTTCCCTTGGAAGGCTGTTCCAAAATTTCACCCCTCTGATGGTTAGAAACCTTCGTCTAATTTCAAGCCTAAACTTCCCCACGGCCAGTTTATATCCATTTGTTCTCATGTCCACATTAGTACTGAGCTGAAATAATTCCTCTCCCTCCCTGGTATTTATCCCTCTGATATATTTAAAGAGAGCAATCATATCTCCCCTCAGCCTTCTTTTGGTTAGGCTAAACAAACCGAGCTCCTCGAGTCTCCTTTCATATGAAAGGTTTTCCATTCCTCGGATCATCCTAGTGGCCCTTCTCTGTACCCGTTCCAGTTTGAGTTCATCCTTTTTAAACATAGGAGACCAGAACTGCACACAGTACTCCAAATGAGGTCTCACCAGTGCCTTGTATAACGGAAGCAGCACCTCCTTGTCCCTACTAGAAATACCTCGCCTAATGCATCCCAAGATCGCATTAGCTTTTTTCACAGCCACGTCACAATGCCGACTCATAGTCGTCCTGCGGTCAACCAGGACTCCGAGGTCCTTCTCCTCCTCCGTTACTTCCAACTGATGCGTCCCCAGCTTATAACTAAAATTCTTGTTAGTCATCCCTAAATGCATCACCTTACACCTCTCACTATTAAATTTCATCCTATTACTATTACTCCAATTTACAAGGTCATCCAAGTCTCCCTGCAGGATATCCCGATCCTTCTCCGAATTGGCAATACCTCCCAACTTTGTGTCATCCGCAAACTTTATCAGCCCACTCTTACAAGTGGAAAGTTAGGAAAGTTTTTCCTAATGTCTAATTTAAATTGCCCTTACTGCAATTTAAGTCCTTTGCTTCTCATCCTGTCCTCAGGGGTTAAGGAGAACAATTTATCACCCTCCTCTTTATAACAACCTTTTATTTACTTGAAGACTGTTATTATATTCCCCCTCAGTCGTCTCTTCTCCAGACTGAACAAATCCAATTTTTTCAATCTTTCCTCATAGGTAATGTTTTCTAGATCTTTAATTATTTTAATTGCTCTCCTCTGGACTTGTCTTAAAGCCTATGCTCCTGGAGTCATGTGATTCCATAACTAGCTCTGTTTCTTTTCTTTTAAAGGTAAATTTCTAGCTCTGGTGGTTATAGAGAAAAGCCAAAAAATGTTAACGCTAAAACTGAAAAGACACAAAATATATTATTTTTTTTAAATCTCAATTTTTAAACGAATCATGATTTTTTTTGGGGCCTGACTCGTGATATTTGAAAGTTTGGGTTTGGCAATACTGTCATATCAAGGGTGAACTCGTTCTACACCCCAGGACCAGCCACAGGAAAGCACTGATCACTTGGCTACTTAAAATGCAGTGGAGAGATCCATAAAAGGTAGGTGTGTGCAAGCACAGACACCCCTAAGAGCTTGTAAAACTACTTGTGCAATAGGAGCTGCAACTGCAAACATACTCAAAAGCAATAACACAAGCATTTTATTCTTATCCACACCCTGTGTTGCCAACACCAGTTCAGCTGCAGCAGTGTTAGCGATGGTGGGACCTACAGCAAAGGCAGCGCTCTAGCACCTGCTTTCAGCACATTGTCAGTTAGACTTGCTCTGAAAATGTTCACTCGATAGAGGAATGAAAATGGTTGCCTGAGCCAGAGAGCTGTCTGCACTAGGGCTCCCACCAGTGCAGCTGAACCAGTGTTAACAATGGCAGGAATTTTATTATTAAAAGATTCCCATCTAGACAAGGCTTTAGGGGAAAGAGATGCATGTAGCCAAAAAGGTGAAGGGAGAGATCTAGATGGGCTATATACTACATCTTCTCTGTGTTCTTGAACGAGACTAGTCTCTTTTCCCTTTCCCAAATAGAACCCTCCCCCCCCCCCCCAATAAATTGTAGAATGCACGCAGTAGATTAGCTATGGAGAAATCACTGCAGGAAGCAACATCAGGGATTGCCACTTCCCAAACAACTGCTCTGGCCTCCAGCTGAAGGAGCAAGTAGCGGCTTAGGGGAGAGTCTCTATTATACTTTCCGGAGCCTTACTTAAAAGGCACAGGACATGGCACTTCTTGAGCCCAGAGGGTACAATTATCTCTGCACCTGTTTGTTCAGAATCACAGAAGAGAAAGTACATTGATTACAGGAAATTACAAGCTAGTGACACAGCCTCTTAACTGCAAGCCTCAGCATGATTAATCTGCCCTTTTCAAATGCTGAAGAGCCCATCAGCTGCACCATCAGCAAGGAATAGCTTTAATATATTACACATTTTATATAAAAGTGTAGTGGAGAAGGGCTGGCCACCAGGGAGTTCAAATGCATGTATGCCCTGAGTCACCACCTTTCTTTCACCTTGAAAGTCGTGTTCCAATACTGGCTTTCCATTTTTGACTGGCACTGCACATTGAGCAGAGAGTTTCACTTATCTGTACAAGTCTTTTTACCACTATTACTAGTTATTTCTATTCTGGTAGAGACCTGGAGTCATAAAGATGTTGTGCTGGCACAGCATAAACACACGGCTAGTCTACACTACACAAAGGCTTTGCCAGTATAGCTATAATGGCAAAGCCTTCTAGTGGAGACAGAGGTTATAGGAGCAAAATGAGTTATTTTGTTGCTATAGTTAAATCACCTCCCCAAATGACATAAATTATGCGAGCAAAAAGTATAATCTGTTTCTGCACAGTGGGAGGGGGGTGTTGCCAGCATAGCTACACTGGTTAAGGACTATTTAGAAAAGCTGGACATGCACAAGTCCATGGGGCGGGATGCAATGCATCCAAGGGTGCTGAAGGAGTTGGCTGATGTGATTGCAGAGCCACTGGCCATTATCTTTGACAACTCATGGCGATCGGGGGAGGTCCTGGACGATTGGAAAAAGGCAAATATAGTGCCCATCTTTAAAAAAGGGAAAAAGGAGAATCCGGGGAATTACAGACCGGTCAGCCTCACCTCAGTTCCTGGAAAAATCATGGAGCAGATCTTCAAGGAATCCATTTTGAAGCACTTGGAGGAGAGGAAGGTGATCAGGAACAGTCATCATGGATTCACCAAGAGCAAGTCATTCCTGACCAACCTAATTGCCTTCTATGATGAGATAACTGGCTCTGTAGATATGGGGAAAGCAGTGGATGTGATATACCTTGACTTTAGCAAAGCTTTTGATACAGTCTCCCACGGTATTCTTGCCAGCAAGTTAAAGAAGTATGGATTGGATGGATGGACTATAGGTGGATAGAAAGCTGGCTAGATCATCGGGCTCAACGGGTAGTGATCAACAGCTCGATGTCTAGTTGGCAGCCGGTATCAAGCAGAGTGCCCCAGGGGTCGGTCCTGGCGCTGGTTTTGTTCAACATCTTCATTAATGATCTGGATGATGGGATGGATCGCACCCTCAGCAAGTTCATGGATGACACTAAGATGGGGGGAGAGGTAGATACACTGGAGGGTAAGGATCGGGTTCAGAGTGACTTAGACAAATTGGAGGATTGGTCCAGAAGAAATCTGATGAGGTTCAACAAGGACAAGTGCAGAGTCCTGCACTTAGGATGGAAGAATCCCTTAGGATGGAAGAATCCCAAGCATTGCTGGGGACCAACTGGCTAAGTGGCATTTCGGCAGAAAAGGACCTGGGGATTAGAGTGTATGAGAAGCTGGATATGAGTCAGCAGTGTGCCCTTGTTGCCAAGAAGGCTAATGGCATATTGGGCTGCATTAGTAGGAGCACTGCCAGCAGATCGAGGGGAGTAATTATTCCCCTCTATTCGGCACTGGAGAAGCCACATCTGAAGTATTGCATACAGTTTTGGGCCCCCCACTACAGAAAGGTTGTGGACAAATTAGAAAGAGTCCAGCAGAGGGCAACAAAAATGATCAGGGGGCTGGAGCACATGACTTATGACGAGAGGCTGAGGGAACTGGGGTTATTTAGTCTGCAGAAGAGAAGAGTGAGGGGGGATTTGATAGCAGCCTTCAATTACCTGAAGGGGGGTTCCAAAGAGATGGAACTAGGCTGTTCTCAGTGGCGGCAGATGACAGAACAAGAAGGAATGGTCTCAAGTTGCAGTGTGGGAGGTCTGGGAGTGTGGGAGGATATTAGGAAACACTATTTCACTAGGATGGTGGTGAAGCACTGGAATGGGTTACCTAGGGAGGTGGTGAAATTTCTATCCTTAGAGGTTTTTAAGGCCCGGCTTGACAAAGCCCTGGCTGGGATAATTTAGTTGGGGTTGGTCCTGCTTTGAGCAGGGGGTTGGACTAGATGCCCTCCTGAGGTCTCTTACAACTCTAGTCTTCTATGATTCTATGGTTACAGGTGATTTCTTCCACACGCCTATCGCCTATGCCAGCAAAACATGGTGTAGACCTGGCCCCAGTAAAAGACAGTCCCTGCCTCAAAGAGCTTATAATATAAATAGACAAAAACAGACAAAGAGGAGGGGTGAAAACACAGGCAAAGTGACTCAGGGTACGATCCGGCGGGTAGTAATCGATCTATCAGGGATCGATTTATCACATCTCGTCTAGACACGATAAATTGATCCCTGAACGCACTCCCTGTCGACTCCAGAACTCCACCAGAGCAAGAGGCGGTAGCGGAGTCGACGGGGGAGCTGCGGCCGTCGATCACGCACCGTGAGGACCAGAGGTAAATTGATCTAAGATACGTCAACTTCAGCTACGCTATTCACGTAGCTGAAGTTGCGTATCTTAGATCGATCCCCCCCCTCAGTGTAGACCAGCCCTCAGCAAAGCCAGGAATAGAATGCAGCTGCTCTGACACCTACTCCTGTGTCCTATTCACTGAACCATACTGCCTCTCTCTGGTTCTGGAGCAGTTACAGTGAAACGTAGTAGAACCTAGCAACGTGCAATACAGATCTGGGGAATGCTATGAGCTTTATCAGAGCCCTCAAAATTTAAGCTTTAATTAAAAAACTGAGTTTATAGCCCTTAGAGTTGTTGAAACAAACCTTCCAATCATGAACCAAATGCTGCACGAAGCCTTTTTTAGACAGAGAGCCTGAAACACTAGGCATGAAACCCCCTTTATTGGTCTAGCTTCATATGGGCCTTACCTACACTTGTAAACCATGGAGTGTACCTATACCGGTTTTAAAAATCAGGGCTTTGGAGCTGTGCTCTGGCTCCGCTCCAGCTCCAGGCAAAAACCTGCAGCTCCACTGCTCCGGAGCTGCTCCGCGCTCCAGCTCCAGGCTCTGCTCCAAAGCCCTGTTAAAAATGGTTTAAGTACTAGTACAAACCAAACTCTTTTCCACACCAGTTCAGACGAGTGCGATTCATACCTGGTGGAAGGTAACAAATTTTTCATCTGTGTTTAAAGAAGGTGCTAGAGATGATCCTGGGAATTACAGACCAATAAGCCTCACTCAGGCATGAGGTAAAATGGTTAAACTAGAGATATAAGCCACTTGAGTATCCCAGGGAATAACCAGCATGGTTGCTGCAAAGGAAAATCATGTTTCATGAATCTCTTAGAATGGGCCAATAAAATAATAGGTCATAATTATGGAAAATCATGGGAGATGGGAGAGATTCCAGAAGACTGGAAAAGGGCAAACATAGTGCCCATCTATAAAAAGGGAAATAAAAACAACCCAGGAAACTACAGACCAGTTAGTTTAACTTCTGTGCCAGGGAAGATAATGGAGCAAGTAATTAAGGAAATCATCCGCAAACACTTGGAAGGTGGTAAGGTGATAGGGAATAGCCAGCATGGATTTGTAAAGAACAAATCATGTCAAACCAATCTGATAGCTTTCTTTGATAGCATAACGAGTCTTATGGATAAGGGAGAAGCTGTGGGTGTGGTATACCTAGACTTTAGTAAGGCATTTGATACGGTCTCGCATGATATTCTTATCGATAAACTAGGCAAATACAATTTAGATGGGGCTACTATAAGGTGGGTGCATAACTGGCTGGATAACCGTACTCAGAGAGTTGTTATTAATGGTTCCCAATCCTGCTGGAAAGGGATAACAAGTGGGGTTCCGCAGGGGTCTGTTTTGGGACCAGCTCTGTTCAATATCTTCATTAACAACTTAGATATTGGCATAGAAAGTACGCTTATTAAGTTTGCGGATGATACCAAACTGGGAGGGATTGCAACTGCTTTGGAGGACAGGGTCATAATTCAAAATGATCTGGACAAATTGGAGAAATGGTCTGAGTTAAACAAGATGAAGTTTAACAAAGACAAATGCAAAGTGCTCCACTTAGGAAGAAAAAAATCAGTTTCACACATACAGAATGGGAAGAGACTGTCTAGGAAGGAGTACGGCAGAAAGGGATCTAGGGGTTATAGTGGACCACAAGCTAAATATGAGTCAACAGTGTGATGCTGTTGCAAAAAAAGAAAATGTGATTCTGGGATGTATTAACAGGTGTGTTGTGAGCAAGACACAAGAAGTCATTCTTCCGCTCTACTCTGCTCTGGTTAGGCCTCAGCTGGAGTATTGTGTCCAGTTCTGGGCACTGCATTTCAAGAAAGATGTGGAGAAATTGGAGGGTCCAGAGAAGAGCAACAAGAATGATTAAAGGTCTTGAGAACATGACCTATGAAGGAAGGCTGAAAGAATTGGGTTTGTTTAGTTTGGAAAAGAGAAGACTGAGAGGGGACATGATAGCAGTTTTCAGGTATATCTAAAAGGGTGTCATAAGGAGGAGGGAGAAAACTTGTTCACCTTAGCCTCTAAGGATAGAACAAGAAGCAATGGGCTTAAACTGCAGCAAGGGAGGTCTAGGTTGGACATTAGGAAAAAGTTCCTAACTGTCAGGGTGGTTAAACACTGGAATAAACTGCCTAGGGAGGTTGTGGAATCTCCATCTCTGGAGATATTTAAGAGTAGGTTAGATAAATGTCTATCAGGGATGGTCTAGACAGTATTTGGTCCTGCCATGCGGGCAGGGGACTGGACTCGATGACCTCTCGAGGTCCCTTCCAGTCCTAGAATCTATGAATCTATAAAGGATAACTGGTTGATCGTTTATTGGACTTTCAAAAAGCTCTTGGCAAAAGCTCCATAAAAGGACAATAAAAAATCTAAGGGCTGGTCCACACTATGCCCCCAGTTCGAACTAAGATACACAACTTCAGCTACGTGACTAACGTAGCTGAAGTCGAAGTATCTTAGTTCGAACTTAAAGGTACTTACCGTGGGTCCACACGCGGCAGGCAGGCTCCCCCGTCGACTCTGCCTACTCCTCTCGCAGAGCAGGATTACCGGTGGCGACGGCAAGCACTTCCGGGATCGATTTATCGCGTCTAGACAAGACACGATAAATCGATCCCAGAAGATAGATTGCTTGCCGCCAAACCAGCGGGTAAGTATAGACGTACCCTAAGTGATCATCGGTTGGGAGGTAAAGAGCCACTATGGATTAAAAACGGGCTAAGACTCCCAAAAAAAAAAAAAAAAAAAAAAAAAAAAAAAAGGGGGGGGGGGGGGGGAGAATAATCAATTTTCATGATGGCCAAAGGTTAACTAGAAGGGCCCTATGGTTCCATGCTGTGACTGGTGCAATTTGCTGGAATCCTGACCTTTTTTGGTAACTCATCTTTATCCACCCAGACACCTCCTTTTTGCTGGCACTTCGCTGAGACTTACATGCTGACAAGTCCCCCCCCTCTTGTGTTTCCCTTAATTATTTTCCAGTATCCCTGAGCCACAGCTTCTCTTATTTCCTCTGTCCCTTCTCCCACGCCTGAGCTGCTGGCTAAGAATGTCAGGAAAATTTACCAGGCAGAAATGACAGAGTAAAACAAGAATATCGTTTACATGTAGTCAAACATCATATTAATAGAAGTGCAGAGTTTTATCAATGGCCATTGGAAACTTGCTCAGAAATTTTAATATAGAATGCCAGTATTTGTTTACAGTTCTGGCTTGTCAGTGTTACAGGCTCAAAGAAGACATTTCTGTTTTTCATATTCATAAGCCATTGGCTGTAGTGAAGAGCTATACAGTTATTGAGAATGTTGAAGGTTTGTTTCCACTACCTCTCTTCCTCACATGGAATTTCAGCAGAACTTTACAGAACATTCTTGGTTTCCTGATAGCAGTACATTTAGCAATCAAAGCTCTGTAAACAGTGGTGGGTTAAAAGAAAGGCAGTGTACTACGTGCTCCATAAGCAGTCACATTTAGAAGACACTGAATGCCGCTCTACAAGGAGATGTACCCTGCAGTCCGTTGTGATGCGAAAATTCTGGATTGCTTCTTTTGTCAGATTTGTGCCACCAGTGACATCAAGTTCTCGCAAACTCTCCATTTTAGCCAAGCTCAACAAGATATTGTCAGTCAAAACAAAACCACTGGGGATGAAAAACAGATTGTACTTAGGGTTTCAGAGGGAGTCACAAACAGAGAGACATCTGAAATACAGAGCAAAAGAACAGTTTCTATATTGGCGACTTAAAGATCCAGAATCTCCCACTAGTGATGGCAGAGATGTGTGTTCATAGAATCAAGCTAGGTCTACACTGCAGCGGGGGTCCGACCTAAGATACGCAACTTCAGCTACGTGAATACCGTAGCTGAAGTTGCGTATTTTAGGTCGGCTTACCTGGCAGTGAGGACGCGGGAAAGTCGACCGCTGCCGCGCTGCCGCCGACTCCGCTGCCGCCTCTTGCCGAGGTGGATTTCCGGAGTCGACGGCAGAGCGATCAGGGATAGATTTTACCACGTCTTCACTAGACGCGGTAAGTCGATCCCCGATAGACCGATTGCTACCCGCCGGATCGGCGGGTAGTGAAGACAAAGCCTCAGAGAGATTAGAGGTGGTCTGGGTGGCCTAACAGGTCTCTTCCACATCCCTGTCAATGCACAAGCATGCCAGCAATGAGCATTGCCAGGGACAAAGGATTAGTAATGTAACTAATTGTAAAGAACTTTTTATCCCAGAGGGCTGCCCTATGGAGTACGGATGGGCAAAGGGAATTATATGTCTTCTCCAGAGCATGATCAGGGCGTTTTGGCCAGCTCACTGCTACTCAAAGATCAGATCCTCCCCAATTGCTGGATGAGCTACCAGGCCCCCCAACTTGGGAGAAAGGAAAAACTCCCTGCCTGCG
The DNA here is from genome assembly GCF_028017835.1 of Emys orbicularis. NCBI lineage: Eukaryota > Metazoa > Chordata > Testudines > Emydidae > Emys > Emys orbicularis. Next base: position 4,036,772 of record NC_088686.1, on the reverse strand, counting down.
CCGGATGGAGGAGTGAAAATGGCAGCCTACCAGGCCAGGATGTCACTATTTGGAAACTAGTGAGTTAAAAAGACTTCCCTGGGGGAAGGAATATTGAGGGACCAGATGTACTAGTCTATGGCTCTGCCCTTACTACAGCTCCTCACTTCCCTGCTGGGTTCTTCAGTTTTTGGCTACCCAGCGTCATTGCACAGTTGCAAGTGCTGGCATTGTACAACCATCACCATGTCTTCAAGTCTGGCATCCTCCTATGCTCTTTGGGAGTCAACTAATGAGCTCACTAGCCATCTCACGTGGGGGTCAACAAGGTCAACTCATCTCCTGCTCATGTCTATCTGTATATTCAGAGGATAAGGAAATGAGGGCAAGTTTCCCATGCCCACAATTCTTCAGCACTTGTGAGAGCAGAAACACTTGCTCCTGCTACTGACTACCCAATTGCCTATTAGCTTTACCGGCATGGTAAGGGAGATATCTCCCCTGCCCTGCCCTTCCCTTCCCCTCCCCTGAATACACTGGGCTGAATCTGATGGTCTGGAAGCAAGGGCTTGTTCACATGGTAAATGGAACCAAAATACTGATTGCGGCTACATTTCACATCTGTAATTATTGCAGTTCAAGCCTGTGTATTGATACTCTTATTTCTGAATAACTTGATTTCTTTTTTACTGAATTATTTCAAAATAGGGCATTTATTCACACACAGACTTGAACTGAAATAGCCAGAGGTGTGAATTACAACCGATTTAGTTATTTCACTTCCATTAACTGGAACTCCCAGGAGACACAAAACAGGGTAAATAAAGAACCCCCACCTTCTTAATTGTTTTGTGCTGCCTCTTTATTTAGCTTTAAAGGGGTGTTAACTACAGCCATGTCTACACACAGACTTGCACCAGTTTATCTAAAAATTGGTTTAAAAACCTCACACTTTTAGTTAAACCAGTGCAGCTTTTAACATACAAGTCCTAATGTAGTAAGTTTCTTTCATTCTTCAACATCGGTAGCACATTGTTTGGTCATACCTAAGGCAGAGTCTAGTCAGCAGTGGAAAGAGGTGGGGAAATTGTTTCAGAGTCTTTTCATCAAATCCATATGACAGGGTTAGATCCATTTCTCTTAGCTTCCAGGATTTGTCAGACAAACAGCTGAGCGCAGAGTTTGAGAGCTTGGTTCCAATCACACTTAGTTTAACAAGGCTGGAAGGAATGTTATCAACAAACATATCCAAATTGGAGATCCCTTTAAAAGCAGACAGAGAGGACAAAATATGACATTTATGACTCTTTTCTTGACAATATTTTTCAAAGTAAGTATCAGGGGTTTTTTTTTGTTGTTTTTTGTTTTTTTTTTTAAAGTAAACTTTGTCTTTACTTTTTTTAATAGATACCAAAGTTCTGTTTTTCATCCACTATTCAGCAAGAATGAGACAGTGCAAAAGCATGAAAGGTACAAATAAAACCAATGTTTGTGTTATATTAGCACCTAGAGACCCAACTGAAATCATGGCTCCATCGTGCTAGGTGCAGTACACACATATAGACTATGTCTACACTACCGCGGTAAGTCGACTTATGCTATGCAACTCCAGCTACGTGAATAATGTAGCTGGAGTCGACATACCTTAGATGGAGTTACCGCGGGGTCTACACTGCAGGGGGTCGACGGGAGAAACTCTCCCATCGACTTACCTTATTCTTCTCGTCGGGGGTAGAGTTCAGGGGTCAACTGGAGAACGATCTGCTGTCGATTTGGCGGGTCTTCACTAGACCTGCTAAATCGACCGCTGGTGGATCGATCTCAGAGCGTCGATCCCAGCTGTAGTGTAGATATAGCCTTAGTGACATATTGTCCCTGCCCAAACAGCTTACAATCTAAATAGACAAGACAGACAACGGAAGTATCACCATCCCCATTTCATAGAGGTGGAAGTAAAGCCTGGGGAGAGTAAGTGACTTTCCCAAGGTCACAGAGGAAATCCATGGCAGAGCCAGGAGCTGAATTTGGATCTCCTGAGTACCATCTAGTGCCTTAACTACAAAGGCTCTCTAGGAAGACTACATTTTCAAAACCTGCATTTTCAAGTACTTAGCTTAATAACATAGTATCTTTTGCTCCCCTAATAAAAATAAAAACTTCCAGTCCTGTGACTTAGGACTTGTCTAAACTTCATATGCTACAACCATAGGCGCCGACTCTGTGGGTGTTCCAGCCCTGGGGCAGAGTGGGGGCGGGAAGAGGCGGGGTGGAGGTGGGGGCTTGGGAGAAGGGGGTGGGTGGAGGTGGGGCTGGGGGGGTTGAGCACCCATGGGGCCCAGAGGAAGCCGGCGCCTATGGCTACAGCAACACAACTGTGCAGCTGTAGCACTTCAGTGTAGACACTAACTATAGTGGCAGGAGGGATTCTTCCATCGCTGTAGTTAACCCACCTCCCCGAGTCAGTAGTTAGGTCCATGGAAGAATTCCTCCCATTGACCTAGTGCTGTCTACACCAGGGTTAGGTTGGCATAGCTACATCTCTCAGGGGTATGGATTTTTCACACCCCTGAGTTTTCAGTATAGGCCAGCCCTTATAGAGAGGATTAGGACTTCATAGGGGTTATCACAGGTGCAGCTGCATCAGTGGTTGGTTCCATGGCTGAAATGGGGACAAATCCCAAGTGTAGATAAGCAGTAGTGGGGATCTGGAAACTGGACTGGGAAGGAAACAAGGAGGACATTAAGAGCCATAAGGCAGCAGCTTCATTAAATAGTAGATATCTAGACCGATTTTTCAGTCGGGTTTGAATGAACACAGTCAAGCCAATCAGATTCTGAATTGGGGAACTGATTTTTTCAGAGACAATATTAAGATATATCAGCCAATAGAAACATCCATAAAAATAAGCTCTCTGCTGTCTTGCCAGTCACCATTTAACAGAAGATGAAACTACCACAAACCTTCCTAAGCCTGCACAGAACAAAACCCACAAACACTTCAACCTTAAAAACAACTTACATAGAAGATTTAATTCTGTCAAGTTTGGTAGGTTCTTCAGCACTTGTCCAAAGGCATCCACTGAGTGTAACAAAAAGTCCTTGATGTAACAAACAGTCAGAGTGTGGATGGTGGAGAGCTGATCCAGGAAACACTCTGAAAGAAGGTTATAACCAGTTTGCCTCAAGGCCAGAGTGTGAAGCTGAAGTTTTGGAACAGGAGGCGACTCTAAACATAGTGGATGATTGAAAAGGTGGGGGGAAGTACTTATTTGACATCCCAGAGATATTTGTTTTCCAATATTAAAGCACAAGTTATGTATAAGTCTTTACATTAGGTTCATACTTATGGTAGCACATAGTGAATATAACAGGAAAGACAGGGGGGAAATCCCCACACTTTGAAGAAATTAGGTTGCAGTTAAGCCAAATTATTAACCAAACTGGAAGGTATCGGACAATGAGTTATCTAGAAAGTTTGAACAATAAACAAACCAATCATTGGCTAGTAGAAGGGGTCTGAAAAAAGGTCAGATATGGAAGTTTCATAAAGGGTCCATCTAAAATTATTTTAAAATTCCTAAACTAAGGAACAAATTCAGCTGACGATCCCCAGAGAACTTTCTCTGTGCTCTCCGATTATGTGCTGTAAGGTTGGTTAAGATACACAGGATTTTTCATACAAAACAAAGAGGTTGAATCTCTGCTTTAAGTGTAAAACTGAAGTATATTATAAAAATGCTACAATACTTAAATGTGTGCGTCAAGATTTTAAAAAAATTACTAGTGATTTGGGAGAGACAAGGTGGGCAGGGTAATTTTTTGGGGGTCACTTTTAATGGTGCTTGATTTTGAGGGCAAGTGCTCAGCTCTTTTGGAAAATCAGGACCCATTAAATTTGTCTCCATTTGGACATCGGAAAACAGATGCACTTAAAATCAAGTCACTTTTGAAAGTCTTGGCCAAGAACTATATCCTCCTTTTAGCTATTTATATATTCAGTTTAAAATACTCCACAAGCTTTAGGAAACATGTTTACGACATATCAAAACAGTAATGCAATGGAAATCTGAACCTAGTCCACTAAAGCAAGGGGATACAGTTAAGAATAAATCTTCACTACCAACACACTCTGATATACCCAGCATGTAATCCTTTGAGCAACAATGGACACTTAGGCCCCAATCCTGCCAGTTCTAATGCACATACTTGTTTCACCCTGAGTTGTCCTATTGATTTCTCATGGTAGCAAAGTTAAACACGTGCATCAGAGCTGGCAGGACTGGTGCCATAATTCTGAATATAGTGTATATAAATATAGCCTATAGAAACAACACTCACCTTCTGATGAATAAGGGATGGGATGTCTATCTGGCAAACTGAGGCATAACAAAAAATGCTCCTTACTCAGGATATAAGAAAGTGACAGTTCTCTGAGTTTTGGTAAATGGAATAAAACATACTCTAGTGCTTTCTCAGGAAGAGCCTTTTGCACAGTATGCAATGAGAGCATATGTAGGTTTTGTAAGCAAGCAATTCTGATCAATTCACTGCCACTTAAGAAGGTTATGCCGCACAACAACAAGTGGGTAAGGTGTTGAAAGTTCACAACTTCCCTGATTACACTTCTCTCAGATAACCTAGAGCATGTTTTCAAGTGAAGTTTCTGTAGATCTGTGAGCAGCTGTAACCCTTGCAGGATTTCCTCGCTCCAGAGGGAATCCACAGTTACATCTAGCAGCCCAGGCATGAACCTCAGCAGCTTTTGCCATTGCTTAAGCCCAATTTCTTTCACTTCTATAGAAGTGATCTTTCTTTTCCGAAGCACGTCCCAGAACTCGGCATTGAAAGCGCTTATGCGTCGGAGGACAATGGTACTCTTTTGCCACACAACAGGCTGATCAACCAGATCCTTGAAGAGACTGCACGTAGCACGGACTTTGGATTTTTCCGCAGGAGGAAGGTACATGATTATCTCAGTCAGCATTTCTTGCGGTAACTGCAGCAAGTGAGTGGCTCTCATTATCCCTGTATTACTGGCTGGCATACTTTTCTCCTGCATTCTTCCACTCTCTTTAAAAAAAAGACAATAATTAGTTACATAGCCAAGAAAAGTATTATGTAAATGTAAGCCCTGTGGCCCAAAGCCTACAAGAGAAGGGAGTTGACTGAATGAGGTAGCATGACTGCCATCTACATTTATACCACATATTAACATGTACCATGAAGTACATAAAGGTGTGCATGAACTACAGGGTGTTTTGTAGAGATACTGTAGATACCATACACGTGTTACAATAAAAGAATGTTAAGGTTGCAAGGTCAAGTACAGGAAAGTTAGGAAGTGGCAGAATTAAGGTTGTCTGTGCATAATGCTACAGTAGGGCATTGAATACTGTGTTAAAAATTCAAGCTGTCACTTGAAGTATAAGGGTTTTCTGGTTTTGCTTGCAGGCTTGGGGGTTCTGTACAGAAGCGTGTGACCTGGATTTTCAGCAGTCAGTCTGTGAAGTGTCAGCCTAGAGCAAAGTGGATTAAGTTGTGCTTCTCTACCTTGGGGAGCAACCTGCTTTGTCTTGCTCTGATTTTGATTCTTGTGTGTTAGGGTTCTGGAGTCTAAGAAATAAAGTAGTGTGTTACACTGCCACCTTCCAGAGAGAATATTTTATACTTTTATCCAACTTTGCTGTTTGTATGCTATGAACAAATAGTCTTTAATTACATGATCACACAGTATTTTTTCCATAGAACCTCTGCATCATTCACCACGCATGATGAACAATGTTCACAGGCCTTATTTATTACACACCATCCAAACCCAGAATTATTAATTTCAGGTTGTCTTCTATGCACTCACTGTACTATCTGAGCCTAAAAATATTAATGATTTTATCTTCACAACTCCGCATTTTACAAATGAACAAAGGCAAAGGCCCAGATATTTAAAGGTATTTAGGCATTGCTCTGCGTTGCAATGCTCAACTGATTTAGGAGCATGTCTCATTTTAAAATGTGAGTCGGAGTCTAAGTGCCTAGGCCACTTTTGAAAATGACACTTAGGCCTTGCAATGCTGAACAGAACAACACTAAGGCCTGGTCCACACTAACCCCCCACTTCGGACTAAGGTACGCAAATTCAGCTACGTTAATAACGTAGCTGAATTCGAAGTACCTTAGTCCGAACTTACCGCGGGTCCAGACGCGGAAGGCAGGCTCCCCCGTCGATGCCGCGTACTCCTCTCGCCGAGCTGGAGTACCGGCGTCGACGGTGAGCACTTCCGGGATCGATCCAGGATCGATTTATCGCGTCTAGACAAGACGCGATAAATCGATCCCAGAAGATCGATTGCCTGCCGCCGAACCAGGAAGTAAGTGTAGACGTACCCTTAAATACCTTTAAAAATCTGGGGCAAAGTGACTTGCTCAAGGCCGCAAACGAATCAGCAGCAGAGTCAGGATTAGAACTAGTCCCACATAAACACCCAGTCCTGTGCTTATTCCTCCAGACAGCATTGTCCTCTTAAAGCTAAGCAGCCATAGCTGCAGTTGTGGGTGCTCAGCAGGTCTAGAAGTCAGGCCCCAAGTGTCTCAAGTCTGGTGCTCAGAAAATGAGGAACACACAGTTAGTGGCCACCTGTGAGAGTTTTGGTTTCAGTAATGTGCCTTGCATCACACAAACTCTGTCTGAGGCAAGGATAGAACAGAGTTCTTCCAGGTAGCATTCAACTGCCTGAACCACAAGATCGTCTTTTCTCTTCCTGTAGCCCTCTGCTTCATTCATGGCAGACCTTCCAGTTTCTGAAAACAAAGCCAGAAGTCCTACAGCCAACAGCCAAGATTCATTCAACTGCAACAAATAAAATACAGACCCTGCCAAGGAAGAAATGGGAAGACAAAAAGCAAGTGAGAGATTAGGGACTTAATGTATCTAATTAATTTGCAGCATGAATCAAAGAGGAAATTAAAGATTTAAGTGGATTTAATGGCATTTCTGGAGTTTTAAAGCCAAAGTATGGGTCATTAAATAATTATAAACAAAATTTGACTTCTTCCCCAAAGGCAAAAGAAGGATCAGATTTATTCAGAGATCTAAATGTACCTGAAATGAGATCTCAGAAAGTCAAAAAGAGTACTGCAGAGCATGATAAAAATTAGTACTGCTTCTGAAGCAACAGCATGCACTTTTTATAAAAATGGAGCAAATAAACATGGTAATGTCAATAGATTATAAAGTGGTTAACTAGGTAGATATGTAGAAAGGACAAATCTAATTACACCACTGCCAAGAAAATAGCTCCAAAAGGGAGAGTGACAATTAATGACTGATTTCCAAGGTTCTTCATAGTTGCTATAAATCTCTGTAGGAATCAGAATGCAAATCCTCAAAACATGAATTTTTTTTTTTTTTAATTTCAAAGAATAATCTATTCTGGTTGAATGAGATGCACTGAGTTTCTCTTAATATTAAAAGGCTCCCCCAGCCTAGCCCAAGCCCTCCTCATGGTACCTTATTTCAAGAGTGCAAGGAACTGGCATTCTTCCTTGATATTATAGATAATCTAGTGCAGATGGGATAAAATGGGCAATGATATATTAAGTTTTAGGAGATTTCCCAAGGCAAAACAGTATGTAAAAGACTGGATGCTAGAAAATAGCAATAACCCCTGCTATAGGATGGAACCACTCATCAATGACACCACACACGTACGTTTGTACGTATAATACAGCCAATATACTTTATTTCTATTGCCCCGCTACAGCCCCAAGATCTGTTATCATTATACCTAGGCCACAATTACGATCTAAACAACCAGACACAAAATATAAAAGTGCCCCTTCCCTTGCAGCTCCTGTTTTGATTTTTTACCAACTTCCTCTGGTGTTTTCTCTCTGTCTCTAATTCTATCTCCCTTTTAATTTTACCAGCTAATGTTGGGTTTCTTTTAAATTACCTTACCAGATGTTCCCAGTTTAAGTGATTGACACACAGTTAGCAGCACAGGTAGGTGAAACCAATAGCATAATGCAAAGTTATCAGCTTGCTGAAGAAAACAGTGCATGGGACTGGTGAGCACTTCCCTTTCAGTTTTTCACAACCAATCCTCTCTCCTTCACCACATGCACATATTGCATGTTGCCTCTCATTCCCCTGCCCACACAATATCCTCTCACTACTCACACAGGTTGCTCTCTCTCTACAGATTAGAGGAGGAGAGGGGAAGCAGCACAGACACTTAGGAAATCCATATCTGATGGTCTTAGCAAAGAATGGGGTCCAGACAGCCACTCCTGCCCAGATGCCTTGAGCTTGTGAAAGAGGTTTTTCATCAAACTGGATGTTCTCCTGAAAAACTCAACAAGCTGTCACCAGTTTCCTCTCTGAAGACACCAAGCTTGGACTCTGAGTGCCAGTAATTGTGTATTTTCCTTTTCCTTGATTTAGATTGTATATATGTGCACTGTGCTTAACTAGTGTAATTATCCAGTCAGTTGCACTGTTGAATAGTTACATGGCCTTTTGCCTGCAATTCTGAATTTTAAAGCTCTAGTGGAGCCAATCTAAATCCATGAGGTCTGCTCTATTAGATGCCTTGGCTATCTCCTGATTTAACTCCCTTTTTATTTTCTTGTTATCTCAGTGAGCTAGCACATCTGGAAAAAAGTTTTGTTAGTGTCACCATTCACTTGTCTTTGTCCTTTTGTAACATGGTGGTAGAACTCACTATTTGGAATAATAAATAAAAAAAATAATATATATGGAGATATACACCTATCTCATAGAACTGGAAGGGACCCTGAAAGGTCATCAAGTCTAGCCCCCTGCCTTCACTAGCAGGTCCAAGTACTGATTTTTGCCCCAGCTCCCTAAGTGGCCCCCTCAAGGATTGAACTCACAACCCTGGGTTTAAGCAGGCCAATGCGCAAACCACTGAGCTATTCCTCCCCCCCCGTATTAATAATACCTACAAACCTACTGAAGTCATTAGCAGCAAAAGGGCTGCCTCATCATCTGATGGATATAAAATCTTACACTCAAGTATCAGTGAGATAAATAACCCTCTCAGAGGGGAAATATTTTGTAAATTGAAGGAGGACTTTGCCTTTCTTGACAAAATGCAAATCAAACTGAGCAAGAACATTTCTTTAAAAACTCTTAGGAAATGTAAAGAACAAAGCAGAGATGCCCCTCTTGTTAATAAACAACACTTGGATCATGCAAACACCTGCACAGGAGTAACTTTACTCAGGTGAGGCAAAATTGCTCAGGTGCATAAGGTCTTTGAGGGGGAGCCAAAGTCCCTTTTCTTAGGCCTGGTCTACACTACGAGTTTAGGTCGACTTTAGCAGCGTTAAATCGAATTAAGCCTGGACACGTCCACACGACGAAGCCCTTTCTTTCGACTTAAAGGGCCCTTTAAACCGGTTTCTTTACTCCACCTCCGAGGAGACACTGAAAGTAAAATCCGGTTCCTGTTTGCGGAGTTCGCAGACGACCCCTTAGCCCTGCTCTCAGGTGTAGGGGCCGGGCTCCGGCGGAGTGCGGATGTTGACAGACTCGGGGCGGGGGTTAAGCTTCGAGCAGCTTGCGCCGAACTGCCACTGAGCTTCCACAAGCAAAACGCTGAAGAGGAAACAAACACGCGAGGCGGCTGGCTGGGGCTGGCCCCTGTTCTCCCTGCAGCGAGCAGCCAGCCCCGCCCTACTCCTGCCGGTGGGACCCCCTCGCGTAGTCAGCAGGCGCTACCCCAGCAGCCAGCGGTGACCGCCCCCAGCCCGGGTGCGGGCAGCGCTGGGGGGGCGCGTTCCCTCCCTCCCAGCGTCGGGGTCATCAGCGACCGCGGCTGACAGGCTGGACCCAGCTACCCCCCGCCCCCGCCACACCCGCTTCCCGCCCACCGCGCCTTACGTCACTGCGAGCGAACCACGCCCCGCGGGCCGGCCGGCGTCTCTGCCCTCTCCTGCCGCAGCCCCGCCTCCGCCAACGTCACTCCCCTCCCTGCCAATCAGCGTGCGAGGCGGCGGGACTCAAAACTTGTAACGGCCGCGCGCGCGCGGCGCAGGGGAGAGAGAAGCGGCGGCGGCGGCGCGAGCGAGGCGGCGGGGTGAGTGTGGCGGGCCGGGCGCTTGGGGGAGGGGTGGCGGTGTGACAGGGCAGAGCGCGGACCCAGCCGGCGTGGCCCGCCCAGGGCTAGACCCGCGCTGCTGTCTGGGCTAGGGGAGAGCCGCGGTGGGTGGCCGCTTGTACCGGGCGCCTGGAGCTGGTGGGAGGCACCTGCTGTCAGCAGCGGCGGCTGTTCCCTCCCGGGCTTTGTCTCTCTCGTGGCCTGTGCTCGGCGCTGCACACGAGCTCTGTGTCGCCCGTGAAACCCCAGCTCTCGTTGCACAGATGCCCTGGGTATTGACTATGGGGGTGGGGAACTCCTAAGCCCAAAGCTGATCTTTCCCCATCAGTTTCCTGAAGCCGGGAAGAGGCTGGAGCCTTGTAGTTTCAGAAAACAGCCAAGGGACTTGATCCTCTTCCCCTTGAAATCAGCTGGGAAGTCTCCTATTGACGTCAAGGGGGAGACATTCTTAATCTAGTCAACCGAGCAATCCATGAAAACACACTTGCTGCAGTACACTGTACTGCGAGTGCTATGTTTGTGTGTCCCTTTTCTGAAACTAAATAATTGGCTGTGAAACAAGCAGGCTGCCAGTCTGTACCTAGCACTTCAGCTTGATTGATGTACAACAGAAGTTTACTTTAAAATGTGGCACTAACAATGAAAACGTAAAGACCAACTTCTTTTCACCACGTTTCTCTTTCTAGCTGACATTTGAAGAAATAAAGTCGACAATCCATGGAATTCATGTTCCTCCTTCTTTTAGTTAAAAAACTATACCTAAACATGCACATTTTAATGACTTTGCAGTAGGAGCACAACACATAGTTGTCAACATTGGCAAGATGATTGCTACACCTTTAAAAAACACAAGGATTTCAAAATCTCACATTTCTTCTAGCAGAAGAGGAGATATGCCTTTGCAGGCAATCTTAATGAGCAACATACCGTCAGGTACTATTACTCCTTTAAAAGATTTGGTGAAATTTCAAGATGCTGGTCTGACTACTTCTGCAACAAAAGAAGCTGTGCTCCCTTCAGTTTTACGTGACTTCAAGGAAAACCATGCACGAGGGGCAGGAACTTCCAAGAAAATGGAAGGTATTTTTCAGTCCACATTAATAACAGATGGCACTTATGTTAAAGAATTTCTTGACCTCAGTGAAATAAGGCCAGATTCTGACACTGTAGCAGTACAAGCTGCATCTTGCCAGCAGCAACAGATCTTGCCACTAAAAGACAAAAATTTACTGAAACGCAAAGCTTGTGATCCTTTAACTCATGAATCTCCAGCAAAAATCTTCCAAAGAATGAAAGCCAAGGCATCCCATGAAAAGCAGCATCAAATGCCATCTAAGGGAACATTGTTAGGGACAAATTACAACAGCGATTTGATCCTGACTCCTGCTACGAAACTTGTCCATCAGGGAACACAGGATAAAAAATCCAGTGATGAAGAAAACCAGCAAAGAGCTGGCAAGGTACCTGATAGACAGATCCAGCCAGGGAAAGGTTTGTTGCATTATATTTCCAAGATGCCTGGTTATATTACATCTCCAGTAAAATGCAAGGATGATGGTGGTATCTGTCTGATCTGTATCACTGTAATATAGTGATTGTGTGTCTGAATGGAGGGATGGATCAAGCTTCAGGGAGCAACCAGTACACACAGTCATGGATTTCTATTCCATCAGGTGTGCTATGCTTTTGTAGGGTTTTAGAACTGGGAGTATGCTGCTGTGGAGGGTACTTCACATACCCACACTGTCCCTGTGCTGTGATATCTTAGGGGGAATGACATGGTTTGTAGTATCTTAATGTCTTATGAACAATATGAGACCACTGTAGTCATACAATGTTCTAGTAGTTTTGAGCCTTTTTATGTATGTATTCAGGCTGTGTACAGGCTACAGCTTAACTCGGTATAAGTTGCATCACGCAGGGGTGTGAATAAGCCACCCCTCTGAGTGATGTAAGCTACATTGACCTAAGTTCTGTTGGTGAGAGAGCTTCTCCCATGGATGTTGCTACCATTGCTCGCTGGGGCTGGAGTAATTAAGTCCATGGGAGAGCTCTAGCCTCAGAAGGAAAAAAGCATAGAAAACTTAAATGACTGAATTTGCCTGTACAGAAGTTTTCCATTTGTACACCGTGACAAAGGAGTGAGAGGAACTGGCTGGCTCCCTTAAATGTTCATTTGCAGACATCTTAATGTTTTGGGTTTTTTTGTTTGCTTTAAAGGTGTGGAATTTTTTGAAACTAAAGTAATAACAGTTTTGGTTGTTAGCTGGAATCTGCTGTTCCATTGGGGGTTAGTAACAGCACTACTTATTAGGGGTGAAAGCCTGATCCCACTGCAGTCAATAACAAAGCTCCCATTGACATCAGTGGGGCAGGATTTCACGCTGGTACTTCTAAAAGATTTTTAAAAGCTGAACTGCTCATGTAGAGAAGAGATCTAAGACAAAAGAGGAAGAAGACGGGAGGTAAAAACAAGAAAAGAGAGAAACTGTATCTCATCAGACTGTGCCTGTTCCTAGCCATAGATAAGAAGCACTGCCGTTTCCTACTCCAAAAGACAACTCTGATATTGGCAAGTAGAGGGAATATTAGGAGTGAGCCAAATCGGGTCTGTTGAGAAGTGGGGCATGACCTTTATTTAAAAAATAAATAAATAAACTTTTAATCAAACAGTTTCACACTTAGAACAAATGGCTAATATAAATCCTGGTGTGTGTGTGTGTGTGGTTTTTTTTTTTTAAGTTTGAAATACAAGAAATAAGAGAATTGTTTATTTTTTCATTTGTGAAGCGAATGTTCTATGAAATTTATATTTAGTCTACTAATTTTTAAATGAATTACTAACAATTTCTGTTATGCTGTTACTCACTTCCTGAATTTAAGAGAACATTTTTCTTTTAGCCCTGCATTGCACCAAGATAGTGCGAAACAAAAATGTGGATTCCCTCGCTGTGGACACTCTGGTTTCAGAATCTCCTCAAAAGTTCTTCTTGCGCATAAAACAGAAAGTGCAGAAGCAGCAAAAAGGTACTTTTCTTGGCAGTGCTGGTAGTGGTTCTTAAAACAGTGACTGGTTTCTTATGTTTCTATGTTAGTGGGTATTTTAGATACAATACACCCTTGCCATAACAAACCCATCGGGATCAAACCATTTGTTCATTTTAGCGAAAGAGTCCTGTGGCGGGGGGAGGGAAGGCAGCTGACTGCGATAGCTGCAGGGGCTGGAGGACCGGGCAGCCATGGGAATCGAGGTGGGCAGGGCCAGCTCCAGCTTTTTTGCTGCCCCAAGTGGCGAAGAAAAAAAAAAGATAAAGCCGCAATCGGCGGCAGCTCTACCGCACCGCTTCATTCCTCGGCGGCCGGTCCTTCCCTCCAAGAGGGACCGAGGGACTTGCCGCTGAAGACCCGGACGTGCCGCCCCTTTCCATTGGCCGCCCCAAGCACCTGCTTCCTACGCCGGTGCCTGGAGGTGGGATCCAGGGACTGGGTTCATTATAGCAGAAGGTAAGTTATTATCAAGGGCATTATAGCGAGGGTGTGCGGTAGTTACAGTATCTTCTCTTCCCTTCCCCATCATTGCCCCACCACCCAGGGCTCAAGCTGAAGACGAGCAACTTAACATTGTGGGGCCCCAGGCAATTGCTCTGCTTGGTACCCCCTAATGCTGTCCCCAATTTTTAATCTACTGGATATGCAGAAAAACAGGCAGGCCATGGAATTTTTTTGGCGGAAGGGCTCAAAAGAAAAAGGTTGAGAACCCCTGCACTGGACACTTTTTCTAGATTTGTACCAATCCTTCATTTTGAGATGGGTGGGTGTATCATTTATCTTGTTTCTTTTATAAAAATTACTTCTTATGACATCTGATTCCAATTGTGGAGCTTGGTATTATCTTCTATTATCTTCTCCCTACTATATCAACTTCTCCCTACTAGCAGTACTATGTAAATTCCCATCTATGTTGTCTCTCCACATTCTGCCTCTGTGTGGGCAAATGGGTGAGGTAATCTCTCTTATAGTACCAGCGTCGGTTGGTGAGAGAGACAAGTTTTTGAGCCCCACAGAGCTCTTCTTCAGGTCTATGTGGGCAGATAGAAAAGTTCTTGGAGCCTCTCTATACTTCTGCATACAAATTTCAGACTTCTGCGTTCGTCACTTTATCACTACCAGCTTAGGAGCAGTTTGGTAAGGACAGCAGGTGAGGAAGGTTGAAGTGGCCTTTAGCAGCAGAAGTCTTACTTGGAGCTCCTGCATGGGCCAACTCCACCAGGCAATGTCTGAGATTGAAAGGCTGCTTGCACCTAGTAGCAGCAGCTGAGTTGCTGGTCTTGGGGTATGTGGAAATCATTGTGCCAGCTGATTGGAGGCAGAGGGGTGGGGAGGGAAGCTGTAGTTTCTACTCAAGGTTCATTGTAATAGAATCAGATTTCTGGTTTTATGAATGCAGGTTTGCTTTTCTTGAAATAACATGAGTTGCTTTGCCTGAAATTTTTTTTTTTTTATTGGCCAGATCCTGCATTGTCAAACCAAATCAAGCAAAGCATTTCTTCAACAATCGTGAACAAGCCCTTAATCAAATCTGATTTTGCCAAACAAGTCAGTAACTTTAATGGAGAATGTACAGTTAACAATACCAGCAACAGTCAGGATGATGTTTTTCTTGTGGAGCCAATTGATGCTGATGATGAAATGTCTCAAAATACTGTGATTGATACTGTGAACGCAAATTCCGACCCTTCTAAAACTGGGGCTCAGTTAGCAGAAAGGTATGGAAGTGGAGAAACAATATATGCCAGTCCTCATCGAGAAGGAAGACTATTACAAGAGAGCACCTGGAAAACAGCTCAAGGAGTAGAGAAGAAATCAGAGACTGACCCTCAGAGGCCCACACAGTGCTTCTGTAGTATTATGTTTTCTTCTCCAAAGGTCCACATACCAAGAAAACAAAAAACAAAAGAAGGAGATTGTAAGGCCTCCTCAAGCACATCTCACATAGATGAAAATGATGGCAATGCAAATAAACAGGTGGGAAAGTTTGTTCCTTTGTGGAAGGATTTTGTATTGAAAAATTCCTTCAGATTTGCTACAACTAGTGGTATTTGTTTAGTTTTTTGTCATATATAGCAATAAATAAGTATAAATACGTTTCTATCCTGTGGAATTCATAAGCTTCATGTGTGTCCTTTGGAAAATTTGCAGGCTGTTAATCCTGTAACTCCTTGATTAGAGACTTCATAGAATATCAGAGTTGGAAGGGACCTCAGGAGGTCATCAAGTTTAGGCTTGAAATTAGACGAAGGTTTCTAACCGTCAGAGGGGTGAAATTTTGGAACAGCCTTCCGAGGGAAACGGTGGGGGCGAAAGACCTCCCTGGCTTCAAGATTAGGCTAGATAAGTTCATGGAGGGAATGGTTTGATGGGATAACGTGATTTTAGTCAATTAGGCAATAACATGCCATCGCTGGTAAAATGAGGGTCCGGCTGGAGATTCTTGCCTGTATGCTCGGGGTTCTACTGATCGCCATATTTGGGGTCGGAAAGGAATTTTCCTCCAGGGTAGATTGGCAGAGGCCCTGGAGGTTTTTCGCCTTCCTCCACAGCATAGGGCAGGGGTCGCAAGCTGGAGGATTCTCTGCGACTTGAAGTCTTTAAATCACGATCTGGAGACTTCAACAGCTGAGTTAAGGGAAAGTGGGTGGGTTAGCTTTTGTGGCCTGCATCATGCAGGAGGTCAGACTAGATGACCACAATGGTCCCTTCTGACCTTAAAGTCTATGAGTCTATGAGAAAGAAACAGAAATAACACTACACTTTTTTGTTTAATTAAACAAAACTCTAAACACAAAATTGGTATTTATTCCCAACTTTCGTTATTTTAATATCTATTTAATATTAAACATTAGAACATTCTGATTGGATGTAGAGAAAAACCTTGAAAGGGAGAGATGGGAGATAGACACTACAGGCAAGGGATCTGGGGCAGACATCACTATACTTTTTTACTGCTTTTGCAGCCAAAGGAATCAATCCTGTGTGGGACTCTGAGCCCAGAGGTCTGCATTAGTGCATCAGATTCTAGGATTATGGTCAAAGTCTAACATTTTAAAAGGCAAAAACCCCTAATTTCATTACATCAGGCAGGGAGGAAAAGAAATAATAAAGAAAAGGGATGTAGTTAGTTAATTTACGTGTTAGAGGAATTTTTAATAAATACAGTTTTCATAATGGAATGATACATTCCATAAAACTCTCCAAATCCTGTGTGCACGCGTGTATGTGTGATGTTCAATATAAAATTACTAGCCAGTTTCCAAAAGCGATAAGGCCCTTGAAGGTCTGCCTTTAGTAGGCTGTTAGGTTCATTGTCTGCACCTGAGGCATGCACTGAGAGTTTACTGATACTCCCTGTGCTGTGCATTTTTACTATAATATAATCAGTAAATACAACTGGAATCACTTTAACTCTTTCTTCGATGTGTCAATTATTGGATTTCTCCAAACAATAAGGGATTAAAGGTGTGGGGGAAGAGTTGGTGTTGGAACCTTTAAGAGTTTCCAGATTTTAACTGTCTAGAAGTTTTGGAATCTAACTCCCCTAACTTTTTTAAATATTTGGGTTTTTTAACTTTCATTTTTAAATTACTGTCAAATGTGTTCATATTTTTTAGCTGTTTAATATTTTGAGGCATCTGTTTTCAACTTTACCTCTACCCACACTGGAAATAGCAAAGTAATGTGTTATTTTGTCACTTTTTCATCTCCTGAGAGTATTCAGTTTGTCAATTCACTGTTAATATATGTAGGAATTCTTGGTTTTAAACAAACATTATAAAGCATTTATTTTCTTAAATGTTACTGGTTAAAGGATATTTAGTTTGCTTCTTATTTTAATGGCTGTATAATTGGCATATTAAGTGTACCTATAATGCATGCTGTTTTTCTTTAACTTAGTCAAAAATCTGCCTAAGTGAGTGGAGGATTAAGGTTATCAACAACAATACTGCTGTGTGTGTAGAAGGAAAACGGAGGTAAGTGATGTTTTGTTCCTTCATCAAAGTTGCACATTTCTGTGGCATAAAACATAGTTTTTTATTCTCATTTCTGTATCTCAATTTCACAAATATGCACCATCCTGGCATCTCCACTACTAAGTGGATCTGGAAAGGATCACGTGCACCAAAGACTAGTCTGTCTCAGTTTAACCCCATTACATAGGGCTGCCACTGCCGCTGACAATGCCCCCCCACCAACTTGTGCCTGCCTCCACTTACCAGAGAGAGTTTGGGGGGTGGACCCAGTGTTCTTAAGTCTAAGAAAGCCACGTGCACAGCTGGTGAGAAGATAGCCTAGAGCTTCATTCAGCAAATACCAAGTACACTCTCCTGTTCTGCTGTGTTGAGGGAAGGGAGCACTTCAGCAACATAACTTAAAGATCTCAAGGACTAGCTATCCAGTCTGTTATAGAATCGTAGGACTGGAAGGGTCCTCAAGAGGACCTTCTAGTCCAGTCCCCTGCACTCAAGGCAGGACTAAGTATTATTTAGACCGGGGTGGGCAAACTTTTTGGTCCAAGGGCCACATCTGGGTATGGAAATTGTATGGCAGGCCATGAATGCTCACAAAATGGGGGTTGGGGTGAGGGCTGGGGGCGCTGGCTCTGGGGTGGGGCTGCGGATGAGGGGTTGGGAGTGCAGGAGGGTGCTCCGGGTTGGGACTGAGGGGTTCGGCAGGTGGGAGGTGGATCAGGGCTGGGTCAGGTGGGAGGGGGATCTGGGCTGAGGCAGGGGGTTGGGGCATGGGAGGGGGTCAGGTGTGGAGGCTCTGGGCGGCGCTTACCTCATGCAGCTCCCGGAAGCAGCAGCATGTCCCCCCTCTGGCTCCTACGCGGAGGCGTGGCCAGGTGGCTCTTTTGTGCTGCCCTGTCTGCAGGCGTCGTCCCGCAGTTCCCATTGGCCGTGGTTCCTGGCCAATGGGAGCTGCAGGGGCAGCGCTTGGGGTAGGGGCAGTGTGTGGAGCCCCCTGGCTGCCCCTATGCATAGGAGCTGGAGGGGGGACATGCTGCTGCTTCTGGGAGCCGTGCGGAGTGGGGCAAGCCCCTGACCCCGCTCCCTGGCTAGAGTGCCGGAGTGGTGCAAGCCCCAGACCCCGCTCCCTGGAGGGAGCTCGAGGGCTGGATTAAAATGTCTGCAGGGCCGGATGTGGCCCCTGGCCCGTAGTTTGCCCACCTCTGATCTAGACCATCCCTGACGTGTGCTTGGAGGGTTTTTTTTAAAAGCAGATTAGACAGTGATGGAGATTCCACAACCTCTCTAGGCAATTTATTCCAGTGCTTAACAACCCTGACTGTTAGGAAGTTTTTCCTAATGTCCAACCTAAACCTCCCTTGCTGCAACTTAAGCACATTGCTTCTTGTCCTATCCTCAGAGGTTAAGGAGAACAATTTTCTCCTTGTAACAACTTATTATGTACTTGAAAATTATGTCCCCTCTGTCTTCTCTTCTCCAGACTAAACAACTCCCCCCCCCCCCCCTTTTTTTTTTCAATCTTCCCTCATTAGTCATGTTTTCTAGACCTTTAGTCATTTTTTTGCTCTGGACTTTCTCCAATTTGTCCACATCTTTCCTGAATGTGGCGCCCAGAACTGCACACAATGCTCCAGTTGAGGCCATATCAGCGTGGAGTAGAGCAGAAGAATTACTACTTGTATCTTGCTTACAACACTCCTGGTAATACGTCCCAGAATGACGTTTGCTTGTTTTGCAACAGTGTTACACTGTTGACTCATTTAGCTTGTGATCCACTATGACCCCCATATCCCTTTCCGCAGTACTCCTTCCTAGGGAGTCATTTCCCATTTTGTATATGTACAACTGATTGTTCTTTCCTAAGTGGAGTACTTTGCATTTGTCCTTATTGAATTTCATCCTATTTACTTCAGACCATTTCTCCAGTTTTTCCAGATCATTTTGAATTTTAATTCTATTCTCCAAAGCACTTGCAACCCCTCCCAGCTTGGTATGGTCTGCGAACTTTATAAGTGTACTCTCTTTGCCATTAACTAAATCATTGATGAAGAGATTGAGCAGAACTGGACCCTGAACTGATCCATGCAGGACCCCACTTGATATGCTCTTCCAGCTTGACTGTGCATCAATATCTTGATTCTGGGGTGACTATGAAAACAATAACCAGCAGCCCTCTCCTGTGTCCTTAATACCTACAACCTGTCCAGGATCTGGTTCTATGTGTGAGGGTTTATGTTCCTTATCTTTTATCCTGTCTTACATAACTGTGGATGTCCTCATTATCCATAACAGGTAAACACATAATCTATTTTTTACTCCTGTTAATTGTGCTCTTGTATTCAGTGATATCTTGTAGCAGTGAATTCCACAGATTGTGAATTTTTTTTTAACCACCTCAAGCAACTTACGAAAGGTTTTTGTCAGTCTGAAATATGATGCCTTGTAATTTCATTGTATGTTGCCTTATTCTTGAATTCTGAGAGGGTAAATAAGAGCACCTTATTTAACTTCTCTGTACCTGTTGGTACAATGTCACCTGTCCTAATTTTTTGAATTTCTTCTTATACAAAAGAATTTCAGTGTTTCTACTCACTTTGTTTCCTGTCTTGAGACCCTTTTTAGTCTGCTGTAACTTTTTGAAATGTGGTGACCAGGACCAAGTACAGTATTCCATGGGAGGGCATACCATTAACTTAAATCTTGGCATAGATTTACAGTATTTTCAAACTCCATTCTTTATACGTTGTAGTAGTTGGTTTGCTTTTTTTGTGAATAGAGCAGCTGTTTTCGCTGTTCAGAATGGCATTTGAATTCTTCTTCTCCTGAGTGGTTACAGTTAATTTAGAACAATAATGTATTTGAGTAGCTTACCTTATTCATTCCCCTGTTCATCACTTTGCATTTGTCAGTATTAAATTTCTTCTTCCGTTGCACTCCCAATTTGCTTAACTTTGTTAGATCCCTCTGGAGTTCCTCAATCTTTCAAAATCTTGACTGTGCTAAATAAGGGCCTGAATCCAGTACCCATTCAAGTCAATGGAAAGGCTTCTGTTGACTTCAGTGAGAGTTGGATTGGGCCATAATTTTGTATCACTGATGATCTTGATGCTTCTCTGTTCATTCCCTTTTCCAGATCATTAATGAAAATATTTAAACACCAGTCTGATACAGAATCTTGGTATTCTCATTGTTGGAACTTGAAACCCCATTGTTAATCATTTTCCCTAACAAAAATGAACAACTTATTTCTATTTATTCTGTCTCTTCAGAGATATGAAAGAACTGTGCTGGCATAGTAATGCAGTTGTGGAACGCATGGCATCCAACCAAGTTAAAACAATATCTGGCAGCATCTATGTGTTACAAGGAAATGTAAACTCTGTTTCCATGAGAAAAGATGGTAAGGAAACTCATTTGAAATTTAAAATGTCTGGTGTGTGTGTGAGAGAAATAAAGGCAGAGTGACCGTTCTTCTGTAAAATACAAACAAAGGCTAGGTTAAAGGTAATCAGCAAATAAATTGACTACATTAACTTCAGCAATATATGCTGCATATCCCTGCCAGTTGGACTTAGTGGGATATTCAGAACATACTGTAAAACTGACTTCTGTCCTCAGCTTTTTAAATCCTTTGTTGTTCATTCCTTCTGGCATCTGCTCCATTGTGATATTGCAGCCACTAGGAAACCCAGCTTGGAGCATGGAACTAGCCAATAGGTATGTCAGACAGATTTTTTTGTTTAAATTGCCTGATTTTGCAAAATTTCCCTTTTTATAATTTGGAAGTGTGTTGGGTTTTTTTGGCGGTTTTGTGTGTTAAATGGATCATAGGGCCTTAATCATAAAAGAATTGTATGCATATTGTTGAAGATAAAATATGAAAACTATATTATTTGCAGTTCATCTTTAAATGATTAATTACTAGATTAGTAACATAACATGAAACATTACTTTGAATACCATCCTATAGTAGACCCAATAACTTTCACGAATGTACCTTTATAGTTTGATTTAGTAAATGTTTATCTTTCATATCAGTGGGAATATGATCAATTGCATAGAATTTTCCTTTTCAGATTCTTTTTTTCCCCCCCAAACATGGGATTTTTAAGGAAATTCATTCACAGCATACACAAGTTAAGTAACTTAAAATGTTTTCTTTTTCTCTGAGAGTAATACCCATTCTTTCAAAATGAATAGGTAATGACTCTCCAGCAAACCTTTCCAACCAGCCATGATGTCCTATCTTATAGTCCCCCTCCTTCTCAAAATCCTCACTCAACCCTTCTTAAAATATGTACACACACACAAAAAAGTCCGGGACAATAGGTTAATCTTACAGCATGTCCTAAAAGTCATCAGATCCAGGCTTGGGTTAACCAAGTGTGAAGTGAACTCCCAAAACATCCTGCTGCCAGCCCTCTGTCAGTTATACCAGACAATTATTAGTCCAAGTGCCTCTGATGATCACAGCTGCCAAGATATCGCAGGGATGAGAGGCAGTATCTATGATAGAACCCCAGCTCATTTGGGGCTTCATATGTCAAAACAAATACACATAGTCCTTCAGTTTAAGACCAGAAGGAACTTCTAGATTATCTAGTCTGATCATCTAGTCTGAGCTATATATCACAGGTTGCCAAAACCACCCAGCACTGGAAATGAGACCAAAGTAAATGAGACCAACAGGAGACTAGACCCAGGTGCACCAGTGATCAAGATCCCTGCAATGGCAGGGGAATGATTAAATGAAAGAGTCCCAGATAATTCTGGCAAGTGACCTGCACCCATATGGTGCAGAGGATGCGAAACCCCCCAAGGTTACTGCCAATCTGACCTGGGGGAAAATTCGTTCCTGACCCCAGATATGGTGATCAGTTAGATCCTGAGCATGGGAGCAAGAACCAGCTAGCCAAGCAGCTGAGAGAGAATATACTGTCTGTATTTGTAACTTATTTTGATTTATAAATCTGAGATAATACAGATACCTGTTCTGAGTTCTAGGACTACTTACAAGACTTAAAATTGATAATAGCCCATGGGTGGGAAGAAAATAACATTTAAGCAGGTTAAGTCCAGTCCTCTGCCTATCCAATCCTAATCCGATTCAGCCCCAACATTTAAATACCTGCATTCTATCTTCTGAGGATGAATGAGTTTTTCAGCATGTCCATGAGGCTAAGAAATGTGGGCTGTGGCAGGCTTGGGTGAGGAGTGAATTCTGAAGTTAGACACCTCATTGTGAGTGTCTTGCCAGAAACCCCTTCTTATATCAAGATGGCAGTATGGCTGGGGAGAAACATCGCCTGTTAGGTAACCTGGACCTAAACCATTTAGAGCTTTAAAAGTCTATGCCAGCACTTTGAATTCCACTCAGAAGCACACAACTGCAGTGTGTTTCAGTAGAATAAAGCTCCACTTAATAAGCAAGTTGCCATATTCTGTACTAGCTTCAGCTTCTCAGAATGTTCTTGAGGCCCCAAGCAGAGAATATTACAGAGGTGACAAAGGCGCTCAGATAAGCATGAAAAGGTCCAAATCCTTTATATATATATATATATATATATATAAGTTTCCCTCACTAAGTACAGATGGGGAAAAATGCACTCTTTGATCTACAGATTCTTCCTGAGAATCTAATAGCAGCCATGGCCTAATAAACCCCCTGAATTGTAAACCTGTATCACAAATAGTGGCCATACACTTTCAATTAGTGGAGCATACATCATTTTAGCTAATGCTACTCCTACCCAACGGTGTAATCTCTGCCTTGTCCACGTTCAACCTCAGCCAGCTAACCCCAATTCAAACCCAGTCTCTTATTGACACTGGTAACTTCTAGAGCATCAGTGGAATTGACCATAATGATGTCTTCAAATCAAGACTGGATGCCTTTCTGGAAGATAAGCTTCAGTCAGACAGAAGTTATCAGGCTCCATAAAGGGGTAACTGGGTGAAATTCTTTGGCCTGTGATATATATAGTAGGCCATACTAGGAGATCTTATGGCCCCTTCTGGCCTTAAAAATCTGACACTCTTTGGAAGTGCAGTGAGAGACGCTCTATTCCATGTCCAAATGGAGACAGCTCAGATTAGCCACACTATCCGAAATGGTTCAACTATATATTGCTATGCAAATGCTATGAAAGAGCCCCAACAATTGTCTTTATATTCCAATTGATTGAACTCAGGTGGGGATCTCTGCCGCAGTGCTCTAGTCATTCTTCCGCTCACTTCATCACAAGTCTTCTGTATGCTAAATGACCTGCTGGGTGACTCGAGGGAAGACAGCATTTACTAGTCACTGCATAAACAGTCATGGACAACTGCAAAAGTGTAATGGTTATCCTATGTCATGGGTGCAGTGATTACGTCCCTAACCTCCAACCCATTTCCAAACACTACATCCAGAGTGCCGCCAGCTGCATGCAGAGTAGCTTTAAATTAAATTGACTTACACCCATTCCTATGGCAGTATTTTCAGTATTCAGCCTAGCAGTTTGCCCTTCAGTGAATTAATTAAAAGCCACTGAAATAATTGACTATGTCTATTTCTGTTTTCGTGGGGGAATTGACTACTGTTCTTTTTTCTATATACAGTAGAACCTCAAAGTTATGGACACCTTGGGAATGGAGATTGTCTGTAACTCTGAAATGGGAGTGCAAGGGCTCTGCAGTGGGGGGGGGGGAGCAGCTCGGGGCTGCAGCCAGGGGGGGGGGGGCGCCAGGGCTCTGGGCAGTGGGGGGGCATTGGGGGCTGCAGCTGCAGGGTGGGGAAAGGGGGCACCAGGGCTCCGGGGGTATGCGCCAGGGATCGGGGCTTTAGCTACTGTGCGAGCGCTGGGGCTGAAACCATCGCTTCCCTCGTAGCTAGAGCCCCAGCACTCCCTGTGGGGCTGAAGCTGGGAACAGAGCCGCAGGGTTGAAGCCTCGAGCCCTGGTGCTCCTGAGGGTCAGAAACCCCAAGTCCACCCAGAGCCCTGAACCCCTCCTCACTCCCCCTCCACATGGCTGCAGCCCCAACCTCCCAGTGAATAAAGCCCCAAGGCAATACAGTATTTGCGGGGAATGTTTTGTTTTGTTTTTTATTCTGTGCTGCTGCCTGATTGAGGACTTGCAGTTTCACAGATGTCCGGTTGACCGGAAAGTCCATAACTCTAGTGTTTGTATCTTTGAGGTTCTACTGTCACATGTAATGTACTACAACTTATGTACTGCTATCAGTGAACCAAATTCAGTATTCAAATATCATTCTTTCTTACTTTGACAGGGGGGGAAACGCAGTAGAAAGTACAGTATGCTGTTAAAATTTTAGCCATTATTAACACACTCCTTTGTTTCAAACAGGATTTCCATACAAATTCATCAAGAAGTTTACATTTGGATTTCCAGAACAATGGAAACAATATGTTGAGAATTTTCTTGAGGAACTAAAGAGGTAACTTTTGGTAGGCCTTTATTTTGCTCAGTGCTAATTTAATAGTGTAGAGTGAATATTTGTTTTTTAAAAATACGTAATAATACAACTGAGGTTCAGTAGATGTGTATTTAGACTAAGTTCTAAGTAAATTCTTAGTAACCAATGTGTTAGATGGAAAATAAAGTTTAGCAGGCTTTGTCTACTCTGTGTGTGCGCGCGTGCGCAAGAGTGTAAGTGAAAGAGAAACCAGTCCAGCTACACTGATTTAGCTACAGTGGTGCGCCACGTATACCCATTGCACTAATGCAGGAGGACTTGCACTGGCTTGGCTTCTGGTGTAGTTTATTTACACTAGGGGTTTGAATCAGTGCAGCTGCATTAATACAGTGGCGTGGGGTTGTGGGGATGGGAAGAACAGTCTACAAGGCTTTTCATTTGTGATTTTTTTTGTTTGAATGGTGTAAAATAGGATTTCAGCTGAAGTTCTTTAATAACAACTAAGCAATATTAAGCAGTGACAGATTTTGGTTTCCTATTCTTTTTCTTAAACTTCAAAAAATTAGGAAAGAACAAGATACCGATGAGGCTGGCAATGAAAAAATCAGTTCTGTGGAAATGGATATGTTGGAAGAAGAGGGGGTAACAGGAGACTTAAAAAAACAATCTAGAACACAAAACACCACTTATGAAGTAGCATTGAATGATAACAGATGTGAGTACTTCCTCCCACCCCCCTTTTTTTTGTTCTAAATTGATAGTAATTTAAGTGGTTAAATGACTGACTTTTTCTTAATATTTCTCATTTTTAGAATTGTCACAGCACGAGGTTGTTTTTTTCCCAATTGTAGTGGCATTTCTTTCTCACAATAAAGCTCAATGTTCTATTAAAATATTTGAATATGAAGGGACAAATTTAACCCACAGTTTGTGGGGAATGAACCATCAACATTGGTTTGTGTTGAATAACTTAGGCTATGTGATGCATCCACATACAGGGAATGAAAGATTGCTAGAGGGTAACTTCCTTGTAAGTCTTTATTTTACTCCCTTTTATAAAATGAGTACATTCACAATTGCAATTCCTGTTGCTCGCAGCCATTCCAAATTCTCTCCTTTAAAATATTTCTCCTAATCTCCCTTAATGCATAGACCTCTCGCACAGCCTCCATTTTGTGCTGACTTCTTTCTGAACCTGTTAATTGTTATGAACCGTTATTAGACACATGAGGTGGGTGAGGTAATATCTTTTAGTTGGTCCAGTAAACGATATTACCTCACCCACTTTGAGTCTCCGAATAACCTGGGACTGGCATGGCTACAACTACACTGTATGAACAAGTATCAGAGGGGTAGCCGTGTTAGTCTGAATCTGTAAAAAGCAACAGAGGGTCTTGTGGCACCTTTAAGACTAACAGAAGTATTGGAGCATAAGCTTTCGTGGGTGAATGCCCACTTCATCACACTTGCGTCTGATGAAGTGGGCATTCACCCACGAAAGCTTATGCTCCAATACTTCTGTTAGTCTTAAAGGTGCCACAGGACCCTCTGTTGCTTTTTACTGTATGAACAGTTATGGCAGTTAGGTTTTCTCTGAAATGTTGACATTTTTATAACCCTACATATTGTTTCCCCTTATCCACCTCTCTTTCTTAGTACAAGCCTAGTTTTCCCAACTCCAGGGGCACCGTATCTTAATTGGTCTTTGCACCTCTGTCAGTTCCTGAATAGCCTTCTTATGATATGATGTTCCAAAACGTCTTTGATCAGATTTAATGATTCATTATCTCTTTATCCAGACTTCTTCATTTTTGTATCATCTGCACATTTGTACTTTTTCCAATGTGCTTCCGTACAATTGATTGTATACTTGGGAATAGACTCAGAGTCTAAACTTTTCTTTGGCTAATTCCACTTACCACCACCTTCCTAAATGATCTTTGTGTATCATTACTCTCTGAACTAGGTCACAAAGTCAAAAGACTTCAGAGCATAAATTTGGTTGCTGTGGGGGGAAAAATTACTATAATACTTTAATCACACTAAGTTGCATGGGTTTTTGACTTGTCTGCTTTTAAAACTAAGAATGGTAATTTCTTGATTTAGATATTCACTTTTGTTTTGTGTGAGCATCATTTTCATGTAAATCAATACAAAACTGGGTGACTGGGCTACAAAATGGCAGATGAAATTCAATGTTGATAAATGCAAATGCACATTGGAAAACGTAATCCCAACTATACATATAAAATGATGGGGTCTAAGTTAGCTGTAACAACTCAAGAAAGATCTTGGAATCAGTGTGGATAGTTCTCTGAAAACATCCACTTAGTGTGCAGCGGCAGTCAAAAAAGCAAACAGAAAGTTGAGAATCATTAAGAAAGGGATAGATAATAAGACAGAAAATATCATATTGCCTCTATATAAATTCCTCGTACACTCATCTTGAGTACTGCGTGCAGATATGGTTGCCCAATCTCAGAAAAGATGTATTGGAATTGGAAAAGGTTCAAAAAAGGCCAACAAAAATGATTAGGGGTATGGAACAGCTTCTATATGAGGAGAGACTAATAAGACTGTGACTTTTCAGCTTGGAAAAGAGACGACTACGGGGGGATATGATAGAGGTCTACAAAATCATGACTGGTGTGGTGAAAGTACATAAGGAAGTGTTATTTACCCCTCATGACACAAGAACTAGGGGTCACCCAATGAAATTAATAGGGAGCAGGTTTAAAACAAACGGAAGTATTTTTTCACACAACACACAGTCAAACTGTGGAATTCTTTGCAAGAGGATGTTGGGAAGGCCAAGACTATAACAGGGTTCAAAAAAGAACTAGATACATTCATGGAGGATAGGTCCATCAATGGCTATTAGCCAGGATGGGCAGGGATTGTGTCCCTAGCCTCTGTTTGCCAGAAGCAGGGAATGGGAGACGGGATGAATCATTTGATAATTGCCTGTTCTGTTCATTTCCTCTGGGGCACCTGGCATTGGCCACTGTTGGAAGACAGGATACTGGGCTAGATGGACCTTTGGTCTGACCCAGTATGGTCGTTCTTATCATAGAATCATAGAATATCAGGGTTGGAAGGGACCTTAGAAGGGCATCTAGTCCAACCCCTGCTCAAAGCAGGACCAATCACGTTTTTATGTTTTAAATTGTTTTTATGTTCTTATGTAAATGTAGTATTCTGAACTTGCAAACGTTGGTTTATGCCTGTAAGATCGTACTCAAGATTACTTTTAAAATACAGTATTTTGATGTTTTAAAAAAAACAAAACTATCCTGCTGCTAACGAGGTTTTTTTTTCTGTGTGTGTGTGTGTGTGTGTGTAGATATGACACCCAAACGCAATTCTGTGCAAAAAGATCCAGATGCAAGTTACAGCCGTAGTGGTCGGCGCATTAAACCACCATTGCATTACTGGTGTGGACAACGAGAGTTTGTTGATCGTAAACTAAATGTTACTATAGAAGAGGGTGGAAAAAACTACTTGAGTATTGTAAGACTTTTCTGCATGTTATTACCTTATCATTGTTCTATAATTGTTTAAAAAGTATCGAAGTTAAGATGACTTTTGTATGCCACAGCCCCTTAATTCAGTAGTTTTTGAGCTTTTTTCTATTGTGGACTACTTTGTAAGGATCACTTCTTGAGGATAAGGATGGTTCAGTGGTGCGCATTCTAGCTTGGTACTTGGGAGATGTGGGTTCAATTCTCTGATCTGCCACAGACTCCCTTGTATTACCTGGACAAGTTATTTAGGGCTGGATTTTCAAGTGCCTAAAGAGCCAGATATCTGCCTCTGTAGGCATCTGAAATCCCTTTTGAAAATCTGGCCTTTGGTTTCTCTGTGCCTCAGTTCCCCATCTGTAAAATGGGGATAAAAGGGCTGTGCTATCTCACAAGGGTGTTGTGAGGATAAATACTGTGACACTGCACCCCATATTCTTCATAGTTCAATTATGATATGATTATGGCATAATTAAGATGCATTTTGTACAAGATAAATCATGTGAGGTGTCATTGGAAAAGGTATGATTTGCTGAATATGATTATCCTATTTGCATGCATGTATCATTTTTGTATCTAAAGATAGCTCAGTGGTTTGAGCATTGGCCTGCTAAACCCAGGGTTGTGAGTTCAATCCTTGAAGGGGCCATTTAGGGAACTGGGGTAAAAATCTGTCTGGGGATTGGTCCTACTTTGAGCAGGGGGTTGGACTATATGACCTCCTGAGGTCCCTTCCAATTCTATGATTCAAATGTAGTTATACCTGGGTAATACCCACTAGTCTAAATAGCTGGTTGTAAAGGGCCTATTCAGGGTAATGGGCCATTAGAAAGACGAATAGGCCTTAGGAGAAGCTTATCCCCCACTGGATGAGCCTTCCTGAGAACTCTCCAGACAGCATGTAAGTAATGGCTGCTATGACTCTACAAGGACATGTGACCAGGCCATGTGATGCTGGACTCCATCTTGGGATATCAGTATTTTTCCACAAATCGGTCTGGGAGCCAAGCTTTGCAACAAAGGGTACCTGCCATATGCTAGAGCTATATAAGGCAGGGAGTGACATCTGGGGTTCTTCACGTTCCACACAAGACCACCCCTGGAAACACTTGAAGAAAAAAGACTGAACTGGGGGAAATGCTGGACCCAGGCTAAAGAGATTTCTAGCCTGTGTATAAAACATCCGGGGACTCCAAGCTGCAAAGCAAGTGTAGCTTGTGCCTTAAGAACCTACAAGTCTGCATGTACCATCGGTTAGGGTGAGAATCTGCTATTCATAGCCAATCTATCTAGTATATTAAGCTTACTTTGCATTTTTTGTTTATTTGCTAGGTAATCTGCTTTGATCTGTTTGCTATCGCTTATAATCACTTAAAACCTAGCTTTTTGTAGTTTAAATAAATTTATTTTATATTTTAATCCAAACCAGTGAGCTTTCACTGGAGTGCTTGGGGGAAAATCTCTGCTTGATTATCACAAGTGTGCATTGTTCTCTTTACATTGAGGGAGAGGCGGACCGGGTATTAAACCCATATACTAGCCAGATTAGAGCAGGGCAGGACAGTACTGCTCTGGGGTTCTAGGCTGGGAAGCTGGCTGTTAGAGAGCCTGCATGTAACTGCAGTTGGGTGTGTCCCTACCTGTGTGAAGCCTGGTGAAAGTGCAGGCTGGCTTTGGCACTTGTCACAGCAGCTCAGTGTGAGAGGGAGCCCAGGCTGGTGGATCAGAGGGCTCAGTGGTACCTCAGTTCTACGTGGCACCCTGGGGGGAACCCATCACAAATACATCAGATTGTGAGGCGCTCTCATACTATGGTAATGGGGGCCATATAAGCACCTGAGAGAGATTCCTTTGCAACCTCAAAATGCTCATTCCACAACTATATTGATTATATTAAAAATGTAACATTAGGACAGCACTAAAGAGAGAAGATGAAAATAAACTCATGCCAGTGCAGTAGCATCAACATTTTTTATCTGTGCTGTTTAATTTAATTTCCTCTTAGTGGGTGGAGGACTTCTCATTCATTAGGACCAAATGTTCCCTCTTCTCCTGTAGCTCTTTCTGGTCACTTTGCAGTTTGGGTCAGTCTTTTGTGTTTGGAACTGCTGGCTAATTCTAACACACTAGACAAATTTGATCGTGGTTGAATTTAAGTGAAAGGAAGATACTGTTGTTGTTTCTTAGTTGTGCATGGGCTTAAATGGGGCTGCTGTTATGTTGGGGTTTTTTTTTAAGCTTAATTGATCTAAAAAGCCTCTGGAAACCTTAAGAGGACTGGACTTTGCTGTAATAGCTAGCTGGTGCCATTGCTTGAAGATGCATTGCTGCTTTACCATTGTGATATAAACGGCTCCATAGACCTCCGTTTGAGACTCACTTTCTTAGTTAAAGTGGTCCTATAAATTAAAGGAAACCCGATCTACTATTTTGGTCTCACTGTGGTGTCCCTTGTGGAATTTGTATGAGCATCAACATTTACAAAATACTACTGATGCAGTATAGCAAAATATTGTGCCATATAGTTTATTACTAACACCTCCAGCCCTCCATCTCAAGAGTGCAAAACCAAGAATTTATGGCTTGTTGTTCCGTACTGGTTTTACTATAGCTGATGTGTATAATCTCTGGCAGACACATTTATTTTCTTATTTTTCAAGGTATGTAGTAGTAGTAAACAAGCCAAAAAGAAAACCATTTCCAGCTCTCCAAAGAACAACAGAGAGGATACAACAGAGACAAGTGAAGGAAAAACTAAAAGCCAATCTAAAGGTAAGAATGGCCATGTGTTTGCAAGCTACTAAGTGCATTTTCGCCCCCTGAAGTAATTGTAAATGAGGAAGATAGTCTATTAAATGTGGGCCTATAACAAAACCACTATGATGGTGTTGATATTAAGAACTTTTAAAATCTCTCTTGATTGCCAGTTGATTTTTTTAATAATTAAAGCAATACTGTCCACTAGTTTTATGCCAAAAAGAATGATAGTTGATGTGAAAATAGAGAGGGGATACAAACTTCATGAATAGACAGATTTGCTACCTGTCATAAATTGAAATGGAAACAGGTTGATTAAAATTTCTGCTGCTATGCTGAGAATCTGAACACATCAGACTTGGTGTTGTCAGTGTGTGACACCGAAAAAGGAAAGAATAAACAAAAGTTCACCAATCTAGCTTCACTTTGCAAACTGAGTGAAGTACAGAAAGTAAGCGGCCTGTGTAAATATGAAAAAGTACATTCGATCATCAACTTTTAAGTCTTTTGGGAAATATCCAGTAAACCCATAAAACTAAGTTTAAAAACAAAAGTTAGTGTCCTTTTTGAAGCAACTAGAGCCTCTCCTATAGAATTCTTTATTGTGTGAAGGGAATATTTTATTTTGGCTGGATCTTATCCAAAATAACTCATGTAGCTGAATGATTTAGACTGAGTAAAACAGTAGCATTTTCTATTGACTTTCTTATGTTCCGTATTTATTCAGTTCTTTCATGTTGGAATCAACTCTTCAAGATTCCCTTTGTGGTTTTGATAGTCTTAATTTACTCAGCAGTTCGGATGGATTCTATCAATTGGGAGCCATTAACTGAAACCTAGCAGATTTGTTTTGTACAAGGAGCTCTGTCCCTGGCCAGGCCTGCCTGCCTCGTTCTTGTGAGCAGAAGGGTGTTTGCATTTTTAAATGGAACTACTTCCTAATGGACCAATTCTGCTTCTGTTATGACGTGAGGGCTCCCATTGACTTCAGGGAGCAGAACATGTCCCTAAGCAGTTGAGGGAGTAGGATTCTTATCAATTGAAATATCATGTCCTGATATAAGAACTTGAAGAGACAGATGTAATGAGTGCAACACGTCCTCCATGACCTAGAACAGGCTGTCAGCTTACTTGGTGGCAGAGATTTTTGGGGATCGGATCCTCCTTGCCTTACTTGTTACAAGTAGGTTGACTTGTGCAAGCAAGGTGGATTTGAAAGGGCTTTCGGGGATCAGGATGACATACAATCTTGCACTTGTTTATGACTAGAGCTGCCTGTTTGTCACAGCAGTGGAAAAGTCACACGCACTGTGATTTCTCTCTGTCTGTCTGTGATTTTAATAAAGCACCCATGAAGAGGGGAAGGCCTGGTGGGGAGAGAGTGAGTTCTCCCCATATTCAACCCTGGGAGTGGTGGCTCCTGTGTCCCTACAAAACCTGAGCAGTGCTATCGACCTGTGCGCTAGGCTGCACTACCTGGAGTGGGGAGTTGGGTCCAGCTCTGCGGGGAACAGGAGCCACCACTGCCCAGGGTGAGTGCGGTGTGGGCTCAATCTCAGGCACACCCCCTGCTCCAGGCCTCTCCTCCTCATTTGTCAGTCTTCTTTAAAATAAAAAAATGAACCTGTGACTTTTTCTACATTTACTGTGATTGCTGGAAATTTATATTTTTTTCAATTTCTTGGTTGAGCATGAAGTTACATTTTCTTCCAAGAAAAAAAGGAACTTCCACGTTCTTTGATAGTCTGAGCATGGTTCCACTCAAGCCTTACTTATTAACACCTCTTCCCAAGCCTCTTAGCCATAAAATCATAATAATTGAACTATCTATTTTCTGATAATTGGGTTCTTTAAATTAAACCTGAAATATATTTTTACTGCTCACGTCCGTGAGCATGAAATGTGCAGTGAGGCTGTTCTATAGATTTCTTACTGTACCTAACTCAAAAGTATAAAGATGGAAAAATGTGTTTATGGTGTAGATTGTGGGGAAAAAATTCCATGTTTCTCTTTGATCTGTGCAATACACTATAAGTTATTAGCATGAAAATGTCTTGGAACACAACTGATATATTTAACTCTTATCTAGTGCTTTTCATCCATAGATCTCAAAGTATTTCACAAAGGAAAATCAATTTCCCCCTTTAAAATGGGGATGATATTTAAGTACAGAAAAGTTAAGTATCTTGACCAGGGTTCTGCAGCAGGTCAGTAGCAGAGCCAGAAAAAGAGCCTAGGTCTCCTGCCTCCTCATTCAAGTGCCCTGACTGCTGGACCATACTGCCTCACACATATACTAGGTAGCATCAGACTTTCCAGAAGGGTTTTGAAAATATAAGCCTCCTCAGTGGAGTCTCAGTAAATGGAAGTATATGCAAGAGTGCATAATTGGGCCCAGAGGGTTATATTGTACCCTCCCGAGGCATAACCCCCGAGATGGACCAGAGAGCTCAGAAAAGTTTGCCATATTCACCTGGTGGAATTTTCAACTAATGCTCATGTTGAGTATGAGGTAGCACCATAGCCTTCAAATGCTGGGCAATTAACTCCCCCACCACCTGGAAGGGGATGTCCATGCAAGGTGACTGCAGCTTGCCTATCCCATATCTTTCTCCTGTATGGGACAGGATAGTACAGAGTCGGAGTAAATGCTGCTTAGCGGCACTAATTCCCACTGGTTTTACAATATTATTTCTGTATGTTTGGGAGGAAAGCTGGCATCTGAAGGCAGCTGCTTCCTAGCCCAGCATGAACTGCTGGACACCCTCCTGACGTGTGGAACCCTAGTCTCCTGTTAGTCTGATGGAGAGGCTTCTGTGGAGTCAGGGGATTTGCACACTGGGGAGTTGCTGCTTGCCTCTATTCTGTTCCACTAGCTTCTGCCAGTAAAAGTGGAAGGGAGCCTCCAGCTTTAACAATTGTACAAGGGGTTCAATGTAGCTGCTGTAGGGGGCGTAAGGTATAGTTGTTTAACAGCATGCAATGCTACATCACAAGTAAAACCTGTCTTGGTGTATGTGAAAACAATCTGTATCTAATATTTTTTCTTTTAGGAAAAATCTATGAGAAGAGAGCAAATTTCAAAAAAGAAATTGGGTCCAGTGACAAAAGAGACTCTAGACGTTTTATTTCAGATCCTGATGAAAGTGACTCTGAAGCTGAACTTAAAAATATTGATAAAAGAACTGTTGTATTGACACCCTTGAAGCATAAAAAGCTATATCAAAATAACCTAACATATAATAGCCAGACTGCAGAAAAAAGTGCAGAGCAAAGTATTTCAAAATATGGAACTGAGACCAGAAATTGCAAAACAAACTCAAGGAGAGAGCTAAAGACTTGCAAGTATTCTCTAAGGTCACTGAAACAGTTTTGTCAAGACAAACTGTCTACGGAAGAATCCTCAAGCAAGGATGAGGAAGACTCCAATGAAGATATCCCTCTGTCTATCAAAAGGAAAACAAAACCCTCTTTGGAAAGAGAGATTCATAATTATAAATCTTCCTCCGATGCTAAGAGCTCACAGAGCGATACAAAGAAGAAATCATCGGAGCAAAGAAAAATAGAAAATTCTGTAGCCACTTCCTCCCACAACAGACAGTTAAGGATAGATCTGTCTGATCAGAAGAAACAATCAGAAGTGGAACCTAAAGGGAAGGCTCCTGCTGGTGGGTCCAGCAGTGCCCCTTTGATTGACAGGAGAGTAAACACAAGAAAAGCGAGCATCAACCCTCCGACGTATGTGTTTGAGTCAGAAATTGAGACAGAAGACTGTGATAGAGAATTTCAAAGAAAAGAAAAGAAATCAAAAGTGTCTGCCAAAAAACCTGATTGCAAGATTATCAACAGTACAAAGTCTTCAGCGGTGAAGTCAAAGGAATCTGACAAGACAGAGGAGCAGAATTTCTTGGAGTCTTTTCCAGGTGCAACTGAAGACTGGACTGAGAAAGAACTACAGAAGCTACACAGGCAAGCGGTTATGCTTGGTAACAAAAAACAGAGCAATTTACCTGGACTTTTAAGCAATGTATTAGACTTGATCATTTAGATTTGCTTAGCATCACTTTGATTACTTTTCAGTCAAGGTAGAGTAAGATGTACCAATTACACTACTGTGTGTTTAGCATTCGCTTAGACTATTCTGTTTAAGTTTTTCATGTTTCATTTTCAGTCCTTATCTCTTTCTTAAATTTGGAACTCTTTTTCAGACTTTTTTTTTTTTAAAAAGACCATGAACTTTGAGTATTTCTCCAGACAATACAATCCTATACACCTTTTAAAAAAAAAAAAAAAAGATTGAAATGAAAGACACAGACAATGTAGGTTTTGGTAAAATAAGTTATGCAAAACTATTAAATTTAGATTACAACAAATTTTTCTTTAACATGAGTCTCCTGTTTTTTTTAAAATATTCCCTTACAGGGTTTACAGCTCAAACGTATTACAGCATTGTGCCAGTGCAGGAAAGCTAGAAATTTAAAATGACTAGAAACAAAATAAAAACTCACTTTTTGTTGTGGGAGTTAAGATATGCAAAAAGTAAACGATATATGTTGTACAAAAATCCCACGGAAATTAGGTTTTTAAATTCTTCAGTTGAAGGTGCTGATGTTTCTAAGTGTGAAAGATTTTTCACATGAAGAAATGGAGAGAGATCAGGACTGTTTAGTTGAAGGAGCAGGTGAATAAGAGGTGACATGATAGACGCAAACAAACTAATGAATGGGATAGAGAAAGCTAAGTGGGAACTACCCACTTGCTCTTTCCTAATCCAAAAAAGGAAGGGGATGTTAAAAAAATAAAAACTAACACTTAAAATGTACAGGGAAATTAACTTGTGGTACTCATCGCCACAAGGCATTGATGAGGCCAAGAGCTGAGTAGGGTTTGACACTTCTGTGAATAATAAGAATGACTAGAGTTATTTTAGGATTAAAAAAAACCTTAAAACAGAAATGAATTCATGTTTCAGGGTGTAAAAAACTACTCTGCCTGAGATTAGGAAGAAACTCCGCCCATGTGCAGGTCACTGCATGATTGTCTGTTACGAAGGTTTTACACCTTCCTCCAAAATGTCTGGCACTGCCTGCTGTGGAGTT
The DNA here is from genome assembly GCF_028017835.1 of Emys orbicularis. Taxonomy (NCBI): domain Eukaryota; kingdom Metazoa; phylum Chordata; order Testudines; family Emydidae; genus Emys; species Emys orbicularis. The sequence continues at coordinate 4,000,853 of NC_088686.1, read as the reverse complement.
CCTTTTTTAAAATTTGATTTCATTTTTTTTAAACCTAACAATTTAAATGTTAGATTCAGTCCGTCTTATGACGTGTAGATCAGAGGTTTGACTTTTGAATGAACATGTAGTTCAACCCATTTCTTCTGGCTATAGATTATTACATTTTTTGCTCTCTTTACAGGGCTGTTGCTTCTTTTCCAAAACACAAGAATGGCTTTTGGTTGGATGTAGCAATGGCTTTGGGTACTCGATCTGCGGAAGAATGCCAGCAGAAATATATGGAAGAGCATCAGACAAAAGGTTCCAAAAAGCATGTCACAAAGACTGCGTTAGATAAAAAAGGACAAAAAGGTACTGGCCTTTCTGCACAAATCATGTATGTGCCTTCTATTTCTTCATTTTTCTGATTTTTCAAGCAGTTGTTTTTTAATTCAGTCCACACTAAGCAGGTGGACTTACACAGAAGTGGTATTATTGCATGTGTCGTATGTAAGTTGATATTGATGCATTTTCAGCATACACATTGGATTTAAACCAGTACAGCCCCTGCTGAATAGAATCTAATAACAGCTGCCTATAAATCCTGTAATGTTGTTAGCCCAGTGAGAATTGAAGTGGTGCACAACATTTGCAGCAGCCTAAACTTCCTCACTCTGAAGGTAAGGCTGCCCGTCTGGACCGCTCTCCAGGGTGCGCACCATCCATGCCGCCAGCATCTCCACACCTGTCAGCCAACTCGGTACCCCAGACACCCGCCTCGGGTGCTCACAGGGACATTCCTCGTACTTCAGGACATTGTGAGCCCTTTCTCCCATGGGTGCATCTCAAATGTCTGACCTCCATTCTCTGCTGCTTGTTACAATCAAACCTCCCACTCTGGTGGATGACCCGTCCCTGCTCCAAAAGCAGCATTTCCAGGCTGTGTGTTGCGGACCCCCTGTACCAACGACTCCACCATTCCTGGAGGCTTCATCGGACTCCAACAGTTTCTCTGAGCTGGACCCGACATTCTCCCCTGCTTCCAGGAGAACCTCAGACTCCTGTGCCCACGCATCTCACCCCTAGCATGTGACCCGGTGCTGCTGGCTGGGTACCGGTACACCTGTGGCCCACATACCCCCAAGTCCCAGCCACATCCATCCTTGCCCTCCTGGATTACCTCTTAGAGCTCAAAATGTCAGGCTTTGCCCTCAGCTGTCAGGGTCCCTCTGGAGGCGCTAAATGCCTTCCTTCCCCCTGTGGACGTACAGTCTGTTTACACTCACCCCATCACTGTTTACTTCATGAGAGGCCTTCCCAACAGCTTCCCTCAGGTACTAAAAGTTGTGCATCTATGAGATCTTAATCTTTCCCTCTCCACCTTCCCCAAACCTCCCTTCAAAACCTCTGGCCACGTGCTCCCTCTCACATCTCTCCAAGAAGGTAACCTTCCTCAGGGCTATCACTTTGGCCAGGAGAGTTATCAAACTGGCAGCCATGATGGCTGACCCCCCCCCCCCACACACACACTTACTTCATAGGGACAAGGTTTCCTTATGACTGCATCCCAAGTTCTTCCCAAATGTGATGTCAGAATTGTTCTACCTCAACCAATCTGTTCACCTTCCAGTTTTCCATCCTGAGCCGCGTTCACTCCCTTGACGTCCGCCGTGCACTGGCTTTCTATCTGCTCAGAACTCGCTTCCTTCATGCCTCTCCCAGACTGTTTGTGGCTGTTGCTGACTGCTCCAAGGGCCAAGCCCTCTCCCCCCAATGAATTTCAAAATGGGTTTCAGGCAGCATCTGTGAATGCTATAGGCATCCAGCACCCTGCCACCTGACGGCATTATGGCACACTCAGTGTGGGCACAAGCAACCACATCTGCCTCCCTAACGGACGTCTCCTGGCAGGCATCTGCCAGGTGGTAGCGTGGTGTTCCATACATACTTTCACAACCTATTACACCATCTCCCATTTGCTAGTCCCCATGTCTGTTCTGAAGCTTTAATGTTAAATACTCAAACTGTAATTTATCAACTGTGAGAACTAAGTGGCTTCAGTTCCGCAGAGGGTGGAAGCCTCATTGAATTGTACAAAGTTAGTTCTGGAATGCTCACTTCAGAAGCTGCTGAATCTATCTCAGGTCTGATCAGTGTGTTGCACAGATCTGAGGCACAATGAAGCCAAAGGCACCTGAGCTCACAGATTGTACAACAGAAACCTAATGTCTTTCATATCTGATATGTAAACACACAGAATATTTCTGCTTAAATGACCAATAAAATAGCTAAAAAATTGATGTTTACAATGCTGCCATTTTTTTTTAATAAAGTATAAATTCTATAGAAACTAGAAGTACAGGGAGCAGGAAAACTTCAAAGATTGTAAGACTGAGGATTTTGCATCACAACAGTATTGTCTATAACTAATAATCTGCAAGACCAAATAGCGTAGCCAATAGCTCTGAACAAATGTAATATGTTGGCAGATTCAGATAAGAAACAGCCGGTAATAACTGCTAAGGTGGGAACATTTAAAAGGAAACAACAGATGAGAGACTTCCTGGAGCATTTGCCAAAGGATGACCACGATGATATTTTCAGTGCAACACCCCTACAGAATAGAAGAGTAAAGGTAAATCTGTAATTTAAAAAATATATTAAATTGAATCTTCTATTTTAGAAATCTGCCTGTTCAATTTCTTGGATCATAGGTCAGTGACTTTGTGTTGGGAGAAGGGGCTTATATCTTTGACCACTTATGGCTGAGTGTTGGCAATTTGGACCTCCAGTGTAAATGGATTAAAGGAGACCGGCAAAGGAAAGAAACTGTGTCCAATTTTTGTTGCTTTATGATGTGTAAAGAGATTCTGAAATATGCGTGCATGCTCGCTTTGTCTGTCTCTCACAAAAAACTGTTTCTGGTAACTTTGAAAATTGGGGATATTGAATGTGGTCCTTCCTGGTTTTGCTGGAGAACTCTTAAAAGCTCACAGTTCTCACACTAGACATTCAGGGGCATACTGAGTATTTTAACAAATACCTTTTCTCCCAAGTGTTTCTTATACATTTGAGTAAATAGATGTCAACAATTCAAAGGTGTTATCCACTGTGTAAAACAGAACCAGAGACAGAATTTTTTCTTGCCCACACCTGCATCTAAATCAGGTTTAGCTCAGCTTCAGTTGCAGCTGTTGTCCGTAGCGATTCCATTTCATTGTGTAGGCCAAAGAGCTTTCAGCCCAATAAATATCCTTTCAATCAGTTTTCGCCTCCTTGTCTACCTTGGTCTTCTTGGAAGACTAGAGAATTATTGTTTATGACACGACCTGAATTTCTAATCTCTTTATTTAAAAAAACAAGCTACCTTCCTCTGCCCCCACACATGTTTTTTTAAATCCTGCTTTGTTCATCTTATATGAAAATTTGCTTGAGAATAGGGAGAAAGCCCCCCTACCTAATATCTTCTTTCCAGGTACACTGCTGGGTGTTTATATTGTTTGTGGTAATGTGTTTTGTGTACTTGCATGCCTGACTTTGTAGTAGAACCCAAAAAAGGATTGGAATTAAAACCACTTGCTGCTAGGCATGATGGAAACCGTCTACCTTTCCTTCAAGTAAGTGAAGAGACTTCAATCACCCTGATATCTGCTGGGAGAGCAATACAGCGGTGCACAGACAATCCAAGAAGTTTTTGAAAAGTGTAGGGAACAATTTCCTGGTGCAAGTGCTGGAGGAACCAACTAGGGGCAGAGCTCTTCTTGACCTGCTGCTTACAAACCGTGAAGAATTAGTAGGGGAAGCAAAAGTGGATGGGAACCTGAGAGGCAGTGACCATGAGGGATAGCACAGTGGTTTGAGCATTGGCCTCCTAAACCCACGGTTGTGAGTTCAATCCTTGAGGGGGCCATGTAGGGATCTGGGGCAAAAAAAAAATAGTTGGGGGTTTGGTCCTGTTTTGAGCAGGGGGTTGGACTAGATGACCTCCTGAGGTCCCTTCCAATCCTGATACTCTGAGATGGTCAAGGTCAGGATCCTGACGCAAGGAAGGAGGAGAGCAGAAGAATATGGACCCTGGACTTCAGAAAATCAGACTTTGACTCCCTCAGGGAACTGATGGGCAGGATCCCCTGGGAGAATAACATGAGGGGGAAAGGAGTCCAGGAGAGCTGGCTGTATTTTAAAGAATCCTTATTGAGGTTGCAGGAAAAAACCATCCCGATGTGCAGAAAGAATAGTAAATATGGCAGGTGACCAGCTTGGCTTAACAGTGAAATCCTTGCTAATCTTAAACACAAAAAAGAAGCTTACAAGAAGTGGAAGATTGGACAAATGACCAGGGAGGAATATAAAAATATTGCTCAGGCATGCAGGAGTGAAATCAGGAAAGCCAAATCACACTTGGAGTTGCAGCTAGCAAGGGATGTTAAGATTAACAAGAAGGGTTTCTTCAGGTATGTTAGCAACAAGAAGAAAGTCAAGGAAAGTGTGGGCCCCTAACGGAATGAGGGAGGCAACCTAGTGACAGAGGATGTGGAAAAAGCTAATGTACTCAATGCTTTTTTTGCCTCTGTCTTCACGAACAAGGTCAGCTCCCAGACTGCTGCACTGGGCAGCACAGCATGGGGAGGAGGTGACCAGCCCTCTGTGGAGAAAGCGGTGGTTCAGGACTATTTAGAAAAGCTGGATGAGCACAAGTCCATGGGGCTGGATGCACTGCATCCGAGGGTGCTAAAGGAGTTGGCGGATGTGATTGCAGAGCCATTGGCTATTATCTTTGAAAACTCATGGCGATCGGGAGAGGTCCCGGATGACTGGAAAAAGGCTAATGTATGCCTATCTTTAAAAAGGGGAAGGAGGAGGATCTGGGGAACTACAGGACAGTCAGCCTCACCTCAGTCCCTGGAAAAATCATGGAGCAGGTCCTCAAAGCATCAATTCTGAAGCACTTAGAGGAGAGGAAAGTGATCAGGAACAGTCAGCATGGATGCACCAAGGGCAAGTCATGCCTGACTAACCTAATTGTCTTCTATGACGAGATAACTGGCTCTGTGGATGAGGGGAAAGCAGTGGATGTGTTATTCCTTGACTTTAGCAAAGCTTTTGATACGGTCTCCCACAGTATTCTTGCCGGCAAGTTAAAGAAATATCGGCTGGTTGAAAGGACTGTAAGGTGGACAGAAAGCTGGCTAGATCATCGGGCTCAACGGGTAGTGATCAATGGCTCCATGTCTAGTTGGCAGCCGGTATCAAGCGGAGTTCCCCAAGGGTCGATCCTGGGGCCGGTTTTGTTCAATATCTTCATTAATGATCTGGAGGATGGTGTGGACTGCACCCTCAGCAAGTTAGCAGATGACACTAAACTGGGAGGAGTGGTAGATACGCTGGAGGGTAGGGATAGGATACAGAGTACCTAGACAGATTAGAGGATTGGGGCCAAAAGAAACCTGAAGAGGTTCAACAAGGACAAGTGCAGAGTCCTGCACTTAGGATGGAAGAATCCCATGCAGTGTGCCCTTGTTGCCAAGAAGGCTAATGGCATTTTGGGCTGTATAAGTAGGGGCATTGCCAGCAGATCGAGGGACGTGATCATTCCCCTCTATTCGACATTGTTGAGGCCTCATCTGGAGTAGTGTGTCCAGTTTTGGGCCCCACACTACAAGAAGGATGTGGAAAAATTGGAGAGAGTCCAGCGGAGGGCAACAAAAATGATTAGGGGGCTGGAGCACATGACTTATGAGGAGAGGCTGAGGGAACTGGGATTGTTTAGTCTCCAGAAGAGAAGAATGAGGGGGGATTTGATAGCTGCTTTCAACCACCTGAAAGGGGGTTCTAAAGAGGATGGATCTAGACTGTTCTCAGTGGTAGCAGATGACAGAACAAGGAGTAATGGTCTCAAGTTGCAGTGGGGGAGGTTTAGGTTGGATATTAGGAAAAACTTTTTCACTAGGAGGGTGGTGAAGCACTGGAATGGGTTACCTAGGGAGGTGGTGGAATCTCCTTCCTTAGATGTTTTTAAGGTCAGGCTTGACAAAGCCCTGGCTGGGATGATTTAGTTGGGGATTGGTCCTGCTTTGAGCAGGGGGTTGGACTGGATGACCTCCTGAGGTCCCTTCCAACCCTGATATTCTATGATTCACAGGTTAGTACAGTGCGAAACTGATAAGATTTGGTAAGATCTTATTTATAACAGTCCCTTAATGGGCCTTAAACTTTGGAAGCTGAAGTGCAAGCAGAAGATCTAGACTCCTCAGAAGAGGTGACGTTGCTGTGTCCTTGGCATGCATTCTAAATCTCTAGTATACTAGCTGGTTTCTTGTCCTGCAGGACTGACAGCCAAATTAACCATTTGCTTTCTAAGAATAGGAATTGCAGGGAAGCGCTCTAAAAATGGAGTCTTTCCTTCACGCACCCGGCTAGTGAAAGTCTTACTGATAGCATTGCAGTTTGCCACCAGGCTATAATTCTAGACTCTGAGCTGAGAATATATTGGTCCCCAAGGCTCTACTGCCTTTACCTCACTCCAACTGAAGGTTCACCACGGCTTCAGTTCTCTTCCTAAAGAGAGATGTAAGAAATTTTAAAGACTATCTTTACTAAGCATCGCATAAGGTCTGCCTTTGACACCCATAATGCAGCAGTAAAATCGGCTGCCCCTGGGATAGGTGCTCCTAGACATGCTGGGCTGCAAGCGTCTGGCCTTCAATCGAAAGTACTGCAGAGACTTGAACTTCCAAAGAAGTGTCTAAGAAATAGCTAGAATAGGCTCCTTGAAGCTACGGATAGCGATGTCACCAGGTTCATTTCCCCAGCCTCCTCTTGTCACATAGACCCTCAAATAAATCCTGGTGCACTGTCTTCAAGAACCTCGATGGTAACGATTTTCCCAGCAACTACTCTAATCTGACTTTCTTGGGGAAATTTGAAGAGGAGGTGACATGAAATCTAGCAATACTTTCCCTTTCAGGACGTTAGGTCCCTTTCAATTCTCTTCCAGACCTGGCTATGGCTCAGAGACTGTTCTGAGAGATGTTGTTTTAGCGCTTGTTTGAAGACAGGTTGAATATGAAGGGAAGTTTCTTTTATAAATCTAAAATGAGGCAGGTAATAAAACTGTCTGGAGGTGTAGAGTAGCAGCCGTGTTAGTCTGTATCCGCAAAAAGAACAGGAGTACTTGTGGCACCTTAGAGACTAACAAATTTATTAGAGCATAAGCTTTCGTGGGCTACAACCCACTTCTTCGGATGCATATAGAGTGAACCATATATTGAGGAGATATATATACACACCCATACAGAGAGCATGAACAGGTGGGAGTTGTCTTACCAACTCTGAGAGGCCAATTAAGTAAGAGAAAAAAAACTTTTGAAGTGATAATCAAGATGGCTCAGTACAGACAGTTTGATAAGAAGCAAGTGTGAAAATACTTACAAGGGGAGATAGATTCAATGTTTGTAATGGCTCAGCCATTCCCAGTCTTTATTTAATCCTGTGTTGATTGTGTCTAGTTTGCATATCAATTCCAGCTCAGCAGTCTCTCATTGGAGTCTGTTTTTGAAGTTTTTCTGTTTTAAGATAGCCACCCGCAGGTCTGTCATAGAATGGCGAGACAGGTTAAAGTGTTCTCCCACTGGTTTTTGAGTATTATGATTCCTGATGTCAGATTTGTGTAGTTAGTTAGAATTTTTATTCTGCAAGTGAGATCCAAGTGATGGCTAAGTTTCTGTGTGACTAGCAGTTGGTGATGGAAAAATTCCACAGTTGTGTGGTCTGATTATTTTTTTAAAGGTGGGTGTTCTCTTTGCGTGTCCATACACCTGCATGCATGCTTTTCAAGCCTTGTCTCGTGTGTACAGACAGACTTTACAAGCATAAACCTGACAGGAGCCATTCGTTTTTAAAAAGTGCACATGTAAAATTGTGCATGTATAAAAGGAGGCTGAATTGAAACCCAGTCCAATATTCTTAGTGTCTGCTAAAACAAAAAACAAGTGCTGTGGCTTTTGCTGTCCAAATGAAGAAGGATTTGGCTGCAGGCTATTTCCAGTCTGTGCTCCTTAACCAGAGGCCAAAGAGGGGAAAGCAGAATAAGTAAGGTGCATCTTTAATTCACTGTCATAAATGAATAGGTTTCTAAAAGTGCTAGTTCATTGATGAGGACAATTATGTGATTTTCTTGTAGCTCCCAACATTCCGGGAAAGCCAAGATGATGATGTCTTCCAGCTTATGGACAGCAATCCAATCACACCTTCCTCAGCTGTCTTCCCCTTGGTAAAAACCCCTCAGTGTGATCATATTAGCCCTGGCATGCTGGGATCTATCAACAGGTAAGAGCTACAAACAGCTGTTCATTGTGTAATGCCACAAAGCGTTTCTCAGTTGTGTCTTTCTACTTAAAAGGAATCCATTTTGCTTCCTTAGTTGTACAGGAGGTTCTGATGGGCATTATCTGCACTGTTCAGGCTCTACCTTTTTCATATAAATTGCAGTTATTGTTGTACAGGTGTTTAAACTTTACAACCAACGAGTAAACTTTTAAGAAATTTAATATTTTGAAGCTGGCTTGGATGGCACCCTGGGATTCAGAACGTGTCAGCTTTATGAAAATGCAGAATTACGACGTTTAATTAAAACTTAGCAAAACGGTCTCCATGCTTCAGAGCTGAGGTCTAGGAAGTGTTAGAGGTGAATACCAAGAGTTTATATCTTAAATAAAAACCCAGCATTTGAAAGATTCTGTAAGGACACAACAGAAAGTTCCTGTTGTGTTTAATTGCAGTTAGAAGTTGTTCAGGTACATTTATATTTCTCTCATTGGTTTTATGGGGTTTTTTTGTTTTTGTTTTTTTTGCCTTCCTCTGAAACATCAGTAACGGGCAGTTGTTGAGTTGGGATATTAATGCAGGCTAGTCTCCTGCATAGGAAATCCTGCATTCCTGTGAATTTTTGGTTGGACAGAGAGAGATGTTTAACAAAATTGCTCATGCTGTTTGAACTATGTGAACTTGAAAATAAACATCTAAGAAATTTACTGAATTAATTGCCCTTTTTCACTCTTATGACTAGTGATTGAGCTTCATATTTAGCAGGGTCTTGGTGCTGGCGGTGGTATTTCTTCAAAAAAAATCTGAAGAAATTTGGTTCAGAAGTGAACTTGTCATTTTCGATTACTTGCAACTGAATGTTTGGAAGGGGGAGCCAGGAGTGTTGTGTTTTAGGCAATTTGCAAAAAGGAAAAGCCGGGACAGAATGTTAGCATTTAAAGATGATTTAAGGGCCAAATACAGCACTTCACTTGTATCCCTTCAAGTATTTTTAGCTTTAGTTCCAAACCAGATTCCTTCATACCAAATGGGAAATTAAAAAGTGCAAAAAAAAAGCATCTTGAGGGCTTGGCTATACTTGCGAGTTACAGCGCAATAAAGCAGCCCCGGGCGCCCTGGCTCACTCCCCGTCCACACTGGCAAGGCACATAGAGCGCTCTGACTCTGTGGCTACAGCGCTGCTGGTACTCCACCTCGGCGAGAGGAATAACGTTTGCTGCGCCCCCGCTGGAGCGCTGCAGCACCAGTGTGAACGGGGTGTTGCATTACTGCGCTCTGATCGGCCTCCGGAAACGTCCCATAATCCCCTTAAGTCACGTGGCCACTCTTGTCATTGTTTTGAACTCCTGTAGGAATGCGGAAATGCCCTTTCAAAGCTCCGCTTCTGACTGCCGGCATGCAAGCCATTAGTGTGGAATGCTGTGTGAGAGAGAGAGAGGCGGGGGGGTCTGCTGCTGTCTGAACTTACAAGACAGCATGCTGACATGCTCTCAGCCCCCCAAAATCCACTCTCTCCTCCCACATACACACAACACACTCCCTGTCACACTCCACCCCCACCTCCCCATTTGAAAAGCACATTGCAGTCACTTGCATGCTGGGATAGCTGCCCATAATGCACCACTCCCAATGCCGCTGCAAGTGCCGCAAATGTGGCCACGCCAGTGCGCAAGCAGCTGTCAGTGTGGACAGACTGCAGTGCTTTCCCTATTGCGCTCTCCGAAGGCGGGTTTAACTCACAGCGCTCTACATCTGCAAGTGTAGCCATGCCCTAAGTGTGGAAAATGTGAAGCAGTGTAGGGTTTGTTGTATCTTTCTTGGGGTTTTTTGTTAGTTGTCCACTGCCAGTGTATCTGAGCGCCTTTCACTTCATTCATGCGTGGAGTTCAGTAGTGTGTGGTTTTTTCTTTTTAAGGTAAAAATTGGGTTTGAGTTGCCACCAGCTGTTTGATGTTTCCTCTTTCTCCATTACATATATAAGGTAATCATGAGAACCAGTGGATAAGGCTTAGATGGGAGCACAGTATCTGCCACCCCAGAGCACTCTAGGAAAAGGGTAGCTGGGATGGCTCTACTGGCAAACCCCTGTAGTGGGAGATGCAGCTTATACTGGGAAAAGTCCCATGGTCTGGAAGTTAAAACTAAACAAATTCAGACTTTTTTTTTAAAACAGTGAGGATAAGTAGCCACTGGAACAACTTATTCAGGGTTGTGGTGGAGTCTCCATCACTGGCAATTTTTAAATCAAGATTGGATGTGTTTCTAAAAGCTCTGCTTTAGTTCAAACAGGAATTATTGCAGGGAAATTCTATGGCTTGTGTTATGCACAGAGACCAGTTGAGAAGGTCACAGTTCTGGTCTTATGATCTATGAAAGAGACATTTTTGGGAGTATAACTGCATCTACACAGTTTACAGCAGGGCTTTTTGCTGGTATAAAAATGTCTTAAAGAACTGCATCCCTAACCAACATTATTATACCAGCAAAAGTTTGTAGTGTAGACCTGGCCAAACCCTCAGTAGCTCCTAGAAGTCCTGAAGTAGAATTCCTAACTACTGTGGCTAATACAAAAGGCTTCACTTCAGGGGTTGATTGAGGAAGAAGCAGCAGCTTCTTGGGTGCTAAGCTTAGCGAATGCTAACTTCTGAATGGAAGGGATAAGCACTATATTTTTAGAGGAGGATGCTGACTGTTTCACTGGTATCTCACTTAAGAGAGCTGTTGCACATTCTGCCTACAGTGTTACTATAAAGTTTCATACAATTCATGCACAGAAGTATAGTGCTGGATTTTTTAAAAATAAGACTAAATATGTTATCCATTTTTCTTTAAAATGGTTCAGTTACCTTTCTGCCTTAAGGGGTAACTAATTTATAATGGCTGTAATTGTACCAACTAGAATCTACATAGTAGATACACCAGTAATACTGACTGAATTGTTTGTATTTACAGGCATGATTACGATAAGTATGTGTTTAGAATGCAAAAGAACACACAAGGCAAGAAGGGTACCTGGGGCAACATCAAGAAGAAATCGGTAATGATTTTTTCCTGTAATTTGAACTGAAAACTAGTGATGCTAGTATGGAGTATGTAGCCAGGAGTTCCTGTGCGCTGTTCCTCCTGCTGAATGGAATCAGAAAAATCCCACAATTGCAAAGATGTAATTGTGGACCTACTTGTTATAGTAAAAGCTCCCAGTCTTCAAAACTGTATGTTGGAGAAAACAACTTCTAGCCAGAAAATGGCAATTCTCGGTCACGACTAAATGCAGAAACACTAGGAGCTAGATCCACAAAGGGATCTAGGAACCTAACTAGCACTTTAGGTGCCAAAGTCCAAAATGTAGCTCCTCAGAACATGTGATCAGCTGCTGCCTAGCCCTGTAGGTCAGGGGTGGGCAACCTGCGGCCCGTCGGGGTAATCCGCTGGCGGGCCGCGAGACAGGTTACATTGACCGTCTGCAGTTCCCAGTGGCCGTGGCTTGCCATTCCCGGCCAATGGGAGCTGCGGGAAGCGGTGTGGGCTGCAGGGACGTGCAGGCTGCTGCTTCCCGCAGCTCCCATTGGCTGGGAACGGCGAACCATGGCCACTGAGAACTGCGGGCAGCCAGGTCAGGCATCCAGCTGCCTAAGGCTCGGAGCGATGCACAATCTAGGAAAAGATAGGCAGATAAACACCTGACTAGCCTCCAGGGCCCTGTCTGATAAGCTCCCTTACTGAATCAGACCCCTCTAGGCAACTTACACAAGAGGAGAAAGCCTCCTTCAAAACTCTTAGCCCAGTGGTCACGATTCTCACCTGGGATGTAGGAGGGTTTTGAGCTGGGATCTGCCAGCTCTCACTGTTGAGCTATTCTGATGTTGGGCTCCCTCAGTCTCTCCTGTTGATGCTGTTGCACCATGGTTTAAATAATGAAAGAGTCATGGGGCCAGAGAGAAAGCATTAGTAATGGGGTAGTCTTGTGGTTGGAGCACTCACCTGGGAAGGTCCAGTCCCCCAGTCTAATCATGTTTTTAAACATTAGTTATCCACAATGGAACAGCTTCAACAGGCGGCCTGCCGGATTCCCCCATCACAGTCTCCCATAGCCCAGTGATTAGGGCACTCACCTGAGAGGTGGTAATCTCAGTTCAAATCCTGCTCCCTGTTGTGCAGGGAGTGGGAGAAATTTGAACCAGAGGTCTCCCACCACCCAGGTGAGTCCCCTAACCACTGGGATAAAAGTTGAGGGAGCTCCTCTTACTATTTAAAAATAAAGTGCCTAATGCCCTCAGAGTGTTTGAAGCTGAGGGAAGTGCCTCCTTGTAGCCTGGACTTAAGCCCTGCCCCTCTCTTGGCGATAGGCACCTAATACCTCCCTCATGTTGGCACCTGCCATGGCCTGGCTTGGGCAAGGAGCCACCTAGCCTGCTGATTTCTGTGAATCCCATTCTCAGGTGCTGCTTCCTCCATTCATCACGTAGGAGCCCGAGTGCAAAAGCCAGGCTTTGTGAATCCATGATTTTCTAGGCACCTACCCAGTTAAGCGTGGCGATGCTCCCGGTCACGATGCCTAGGTTTCTTTGTGAATCTACCCCACGTGCCTAACTTCCTCCAAACCCAAGCTCAGCTGCTGCCTCACCCCATAGGTACTAAATTCCCACCGGTGGGCATGTGCAAAATCGACTGCTTCCTGGTACCTAGGTCACGCCAAAGCCCTGGTGGGATTCACAAAATCTGTCTCACCTGGAGGACCCAATCTGGTGGATGGTGTCTGAGGCCAGCTACTGAATGGGGCCCTACACCACACATAATTGCATTATAATAGTGAACTAGTATCTTCATTATAGTTGATGCAACAATGGACAAAGTTGTGTAAACTTGTTCCCCTGTCATTTAAATCAGGCTCGAACTGTGTTTACCACTCCAACCTCGGGAAGAACCACCACATTTGCCTTCGATCAAGGTGAGCTTTGTTATCCTTGCTGCTTTTCCTCATTTCAGGCCTAATCCTTTGAGATACTGAGTTGAAGGTGATTGCTGCCTTCAAGCTAGGAGTGCAGTAGTATGCTCCCTAAAGCTGTTCTGTTGGAGCAAAATCAGCAGCAATTCACTTCCTGCTTGCACTTGCTGTCTCTAAGTGCTTTGCTACTCCAGTCAACTTTCCCCCCCATGCTTTCCTTGTTGCAGGTGCAGTGAATGACTCTGTTATAGGGAAGCTGTTCGTAGGTGAAGCAGCAGAGCGGTCTGATGAAGAAGAGCAAGAAGATTCCTATTTTTCTACTTAACCAAGTCCATGGTTGTAAATAGTTTAACACTTACTGTAACCTTTACTGAATTAAAGGGCAAAATATTCCAAGGGGCTTGAGCTGGCCCTTTCAACGTGTGCTCCCAGACTTGGTCGTCTCACACTGAAATTTGGCCTGTAGTGTTTTAAGGTGTCCAATTATGTTCGAGTCTTGTTTCAGTCATACCTATTGATGCGATTAATAATACTTGATCTTTTGTGTAAATTAAAACTCTGTCCCAGTTCAGGGTGTACCTCTCACTTCACTTCCTCTTGGGGGGAAAATTTATAAAATACCAATTAGTGTCAAAAGTTTTTTTCCTTTTAAGGTTAAAAATAATGTTTTAAAAATGGTAGTGTAATAAACCTACAGTAGGGTTTGTAATGAAATGGCCTTTTAATTTCCTATATTGAAAACCGCTGTATTTTTATTAAATAACTCTTCTCAATGCTTTTCAAATGTCTCAACGGTTTCATAATCATGTCATTGTTATAGTAAATGATGTAAAGGTGTAAATATAAAATCAGTTAATTACCAGCTGCTTAATGTTGCAAACCTGTACCCTTTAGATAGTATGTAGGAATTTTTTTTATAAAGCCTTTTTAAATTGGGGGGAGGAGAGAGTGGGGATCTCTGGCCATGTAGGATCTGTATGAGAGGCTTCTTAAAGAAAAGACAAGTCCCACTTTTCAGCACCTAGGGCCTGACACCAGGTGCATCTCTCTGCTGAGTTGCTATAGCCTTAGAAGCATTGAGGGAGGCTTTCACCCTAGTGAGCTTTAATGTGTCCCTAACGGCCACAAGCTGAGCGTAGCTGTTACTTTCCTCTCGGTCTGTCTTCAATAGTGCAGGGTGAATTGGGAAAGGTTCCCACCTTAATGTTTCTCAGGCCAGAGGAAGGTTGGGCATGCCTCCCTGCTTAGCAGCTGTCCCCCTCTTCCCCAATAAGCTATAGGACTTGCCCCGTCACTTCTCGTACCTACCCATGGAGGTGATAGTGTAACCCTGCTATCACCTCCATGGGATCTGCTATTTCCATAGGTGGAGTTTGGGAGCATGCTCAGACCCTTAATTAATGCCCCTAGCTTTGTATAAAGCTAGACTCGGTTTATGTAGCTTGCTGTGCTGGGGTGAGGATCAGTTATTGTTTGTAAAACACACTGAAGAGTTTAGCTGGACTCACATGGCTTTGGGTAAGGGACTATTCCCATGCCTGTTTGAGAAGGGTTATTTGGTGCAGAAATCTCCTCAAACCCTTTACAGCAGGGCTTTGGCCTGTTCCCACCTGAGGAGGCAGCATCAGCCAGTTCTGTTCTGCCTCCTGAGATGTAGGCAGACTTTGCCAGACTCCCTGGTACAGAGCAGGGATTAAAGCCCCACAAGTTCATACAACAGCTGACACAGATCTCAGACTGCAAGTCTGTTCTACACTACACTCTGATAGGCTGAGGGATGCTTCCACATACCCCAGTGAAGGGCAAACTAAAGGCAATTCAACTTGTTTTAATCTCAGCAATGAGGTTCAGATGTCTAGTTTTGGTTGTGGTATCTTGGCTGAGGGAAGTGGGTAAGCGTGGCTAGTTCTGTCTGTATACTGGGGAGTGGAATCAACCAATTTCACCATTAGTGAGATCTTGCCTAAACCTCCTGTATTTGTGCCCACAACAGCAGCAGACCTTTTTAGAAAGCTGTTAGGTAGGATGGAATTTAAATCAGTTTGGAAAAAAATATTTCACTTTAGGTAACTGATGGAGCAAGTTCATTAGGAATTCACAGACTAGGAATGGAAATGGTAGAGTTAAAACAAACATCTTAAATTTAAAATTTTGTGAAGTACTTGAGTAAAGTAAAGAGTTTTGAGCTACGTTAACTTACTTCCTGAACTATTGCCTGATTAACTAGAGAGCATGCTCATGATGAGGCATAGGGTGAAAGATACCAATAGGAACAGAAAAGTCAGGCAGGTGCTGGGACAGGGAGAGGTTTTAGTTAACAGTGGAACAAATTGAGGAGGGAGCTGTGTCTGCTGCAGGAAAGAGTTTGCTGTAAGGAAGCTTGTCCATTGCTTTGGTAATTTAGGGTTGAGGCCTAATCAGAGCACAGTAGAACGGAAGAATTCCTTCCCGTATCTTGCTTACAATACTCCTGCTAATACATCCCAGAATGATGTTTGCTTGTTACACTATTCACTCACATTTAGCTTGTGATCCACTATGACCTCCAGATCCCTTTCTGTAGTACTACTTCCTAGGCAGTCATTTCCCATGTGTGCAACTGATTGTTCTTTCCTAAGTGGAGTACTTGGCAGTTGGCCTTACTGATTTTCATCCTATTTACTTCAGACCATTTCTCCAGATCATTTTGAATTTTAATTCTACTATTTCCTCTTGATTTAGCATACTCTTCTCCCCTGCCCACCTAAAAAGCTGTTCAAACTTACTTTCTAGTTTTCTACACAAGCTCTATGGGAAAGAATTACATAATCATATATACTTCACTCTCCCTTCAAAAAGGAACAAAGCTTTAACTGCTACCATGGAAGGTAAAGGGCTTAGGAGCAAAATAAGTAGGGTCGTGAAAAACACATCACAGACTGAAAGCTGGTCTTTTGTGTACTTTTACCCTATACCAGGGGTTGGCAACCTTTCAGAAGTGGTGTGTCGAGTCTTCGTTTATTCACTCTAATTTAAGGTTTTGCGTGCCAGTAATACATTTTAACGTTTTTAGAAGGTCTCTTTCTATAAGTCTATAATATATAACTAAACTATTGTTGTATGTAAAGTAAATAAGGTTTTTAAAATGTTTAAGAAGTGTGAGTGCCACTGAAAATCAGCTTGTATGCTGCCTTTGGCAGGTGTGCCATAGGTTGCCTACCCCTGCCCTATACTATACTGATTTCACGGAGAGGACCAGCGTTTCATGAACTGGGGGGCCCTACCCAAAAGGGGTTTGCAGGGGGGTCATGGTATTGCTAACCTTCTGACCTGCCTTCAGAGCTGGGTGGCGGAGAGCAGCAGCTGCTGGCCAGGCGCCCAGCTCTGAAGGCAGCGCCCCGACAGCAGCAGTGCAGCAGTAAGGGTGGCAATACCCTGCCATGCCATACCACCTTACTTCTGGGCTGCTGCCTTCAGAGCTGGGTGGCCGGAGAGGGCTCAGCTCTGCAGGCAGCAGCACAGAAGTAGGGGTAGCAATTAGGGCTGTTGAATAATTGCAGTTAACATGCAATTAACTCAAAAAAATTGTGATTTAAAAAAATTGTTATTAATGGCACTGTTAAACAATAGAATACCAATAGAAATAGTATATATAGCTTATTACTACATGAGGGTTACAGCATTGTTACAGCTGAACTGGTTAATAGTGGAGGCCTAAATGAAGCAAGGTTGTCAGCTGAGTGGTATTGGCTCCTCTCAGGGGAGGGATAGCCCAGTGGTTTGAGCATTGGCCTGCTAAACCCAGGGTTGTGAGTTCAATCCTTGAGGGGGCCATTTAGGGAACTGGGGCAAATATCAGTCCTGGGAATTGGTCCTACTTTGAGCAGGGGTTTGGACTAGATACCTCCTGAGGTCCCTTCCAACCCTGATATTCTAGGATTAAATATTTTTGGATGTTTTTCTACATTTTCAAATATATTGATGTCAGTTACAACACAGAATACAAAGTGAACACTGTACACTTTGTATTCTGTCTTGTAATTGATGACAATATATTTGAAAAAAGAAAACATCCAAAAATATTTAAACAATAATAGAATACAATTTATTTAACAGTGTGATTAATCACGATTAATTTTTTTAATCACTTGCCAGCCCTACTAGCAATACCAGACCAGGCCATCCTTCCTTTGGTGCTGCTGCTGGTGGTGGCACTGCCCTCAGAGCTGAGCTCCCATCCAGCAGCTGCTGCTCTCTGGCCGCCCAGCTGCCAGCGAGCAGCAGCTGCTGCTCTCTGGCCGCCCAGCTGCCAGCAGCAGCGCAAAAGTAAGGTTGGCAATACCCTGTCCCTCTTCCAATCACCTTGTGCCTCCCCTCCCCTGCAAACCCTGTGGGTTAGGACCCCTACAGTTACACCACCATGACATTTATCAATTTTAAAATCCTATGATCATGAAATTGACCAAATTGAAGTATGAATTTGGTAGGTCCCCAATAATAAGCTATGCCACTTAAAAAAACCTACCATGAAACTTTACTGTAATGGGGTAGAGCCATTTTCTAACATTTAAACATGAAGCAGTGTAACTAAACATCAGATCTAGGATATGAGAACTAGATTCAAACCACAGTGCTTATGGAGACCTCCACTGTTAATCACACTTCACTATAACTTGTTCTGCAGCCTAGCAGGGCCTGGGATGAACAAATGGGTGGTAGATAGGCCAACCAAGTCTTCAATAATCACTTATCAGCAAGGATTTCTACTTTTGTTGCTTACCTTAAAATCCATACAATTGTCTTTCTGAAAGCTAACTATGGTTGCTGTGGAAAAGAAACAGGAAGGCTTTCACTAAGATATAGTTAGTAGTATCTTTCTTAAAAATCTTTATCTTCACCCATCTTCCTAATATTAAGCAAGGGAAGACATCTACTAATAGATTTCCCCCCCAATTTCCACAAGGTGGCAGCAGCGTACGGAGCGTGGTTCCCTGGTGGTAGGGCTAGTGTTTTCCAGAAATTGCAGCTATTGCTATGTTTTTTTCCAAAATGATTTTTCATTTCCAGAATTGCAAGTCAGAGTGGGTGGGGCATGCAGCGTCACGTTCCCTCCTACCCTCCTCTGGATTTTTGCCCAGAAACACCTGACCCATGGAGCTTCCCCCGGGTGGGTAGGGCACTTGGAAGCAGGATGCTGAGCTCTCTCACGATGCTGCGCAGTGGATGGTGCTCGCACCTGCTCTGGGCAGCGCCCACAGCACCTCACCCCTCTGCCCTGGGCTGTACCCGTGCCCCGCATCTGTCCCCCACCTCTCCAGCATAGCTGCCTCTAGCATTTTTTTTGTATTAACATAATACATATCCAAAATTACTGTTTTCATTGGCAGAAAACACTGGCCCTGCTGGTGTGTATCATTGCATCGAATGGTTCCTAGATACACATTGCCAAAGAACAAAATGACAAATGGCTCAGCACTGGGATATTGAAACTTTTTACATCACGTTTCTGCATTTGAATGTTTCAAGAGCAGAAAGCCATTGGGTACAATGAGCTACCTCAGTTTTTACTCCTGACGTGAGATCTCAGTTTGAAGGTGTACTAGATGTGGAAGGATCAGTTTGGTGTGGAGCTTAATATCTTTCCATAACTCAGCAAAGACCCCAGCTTTAGTCTACCTGTGGAATACCACTGTCCAGCTTTGGTGCCAGACCATTCTATGTGGACAAGTATCTAGAATTCATCAACAGCATGTTAATCCGACATGCTTTGGGCAAGAGGAGCCATGTGTACCACTCAGCTGACAACCTTGCTTCATTTAGGCCTCCACTATTAACCAGTTCAGCTGTAACCCTGATGTAGTAATAAGCTGTATATATTATTAGCAAGAGACAGGGAGAATTCAGATGGCTCTGGAAATCATTTTGGCATCTTTACACAATGATAAGCTTGCCCACATGATAGACATCTGCCAGAGAAAGTTTTAATGACATGAGTCCTGCCCATATTTGGCATACATACATACCTTGCAAGTAACATCTAGCTATAAAAAGGATAAAAAAGTACCACCTCATTACTGTAGTGAAGGGGCAGAGATGTAATATGATGCCCCTTGCAAAACACAAGAAGTTTTACTGCCCAAGTTAAAGAAGCCTTCCGTAGCTCAGAGGCAGAAGTAGACTCATACATTCCTGTGTATGGACCAGCCACTAGAGGACAGAGCCACATCTGTCTTGCATGGTAACCTATCCACTCTTCCAAACACTGTTGTAAGAGGGATGGCCAGAGTGGGCCTGGTCCAGCAAATGCTTCCCCCAAGAACCAACATCGTAGATACTTATGTCTCATTCTGTCACAGCAGCACAACTCAACATCCCCTCTCCCCCTATAAAGAAATATACTTTTTGTGCAAGGATTTATTTACATATTTTACAGTGAATCATATGTAACAATAATAAAGTGCATTGTTTAAAAATAAATTGCCTCAAGTTCCAGAGTCCAGACTTGTGTCTGTCTCAGTGTGTTGCTGTTACGTGTTACTCTTCCCTTTGGTGTGAAGTTTTTCAGGCAGCATTTGCAAGTCAAAGCCAGAATGGATATAGCAGTAGATCTCCTCAGCCTTCTGCTGACTCACTTGGGCACAGGTGGCTATGTCCTTCGGGGAGCTGTAAAAGACATTACACAAAAGAGGGTATTTCAGTTGCTGCTCTTTGGGTTCCAGCACACACTAGGGGAAATGCCAAGTGGGACAAACGAAGCAGGTGCTTGTTCAATCTGCTACATGTATCTGATACAGGTAAGTAAGGGACCAGAGATGCCAGGGAACTTTTCATAGTATTCTCTCATTGGGACTTGAGGGAACTCCCCCATATCAGATGAGGCAAGCCCAAAGCAGAGAACAACTTGGGACCCAATGAGGTGAGAGCAAAGGCCGGGCTGAGGAAGGGGGCTTATGTCACATTCCAGAGTTAGGCTGACTAGTTAGAAAGGAAGGGAAGATGAGCAGGGAGCCTAGAGAGAAGTGCTGGGGCGTGACACTTGGAAGCAGTGAAGGAAGGAAAGCACATGTTAGGGCAGGGGGTTCTCAACACATTTTTTGGTAGCATCAAAGTGCGGCCACCGACACTTATTGGTGGCTGCTCTGACAATTTTTTCCTAAAATACTTAATTAACTTTAGGAAAAACAAATCAATATGCATAGATACACACCCAAATCATCGTAATTTATTTATGTAAGGTTTTTTTTTTGTTTTTTTTCCAAACAATCAAAATAATGTACTATTCTTTACTGGACCTAAACAGAATAGAAACAAAAATAAGGTGCTTTGCATGTTCTTGTCTTTTATTGTTGTTTCTTTTGCTTTTTTGTTTCCTTTTTTGTTCTAGACTTGCTAGTTAGTAAGTCTGCTGCTATGAAAAGTGATATTTGTATGTCTGTTAATAGCATTTTTCACAGAAGCAGTCTTGCTAGCTAGCTGAGAGGCAGTGAAAATTTATACTAACATACAAATATCACTTTTCAAAGCAAATTAACTCAGACCTGGCATGCTGGGGGACAAATTAAGCCCTGGATGGGGAGGTGGGTAGAGAGGCAGCGGAGGCTAGGGGCAATAGGGGGTAGGGAGCCCGGGGCCAGCGCCCGAAGCCCAGGTCTGGGCCGAAGCCCTGCGGCCAGGGACCAGAGTCTGCTGTCCCATGGCCAGAGCCTGCTGCCTCCCATCCCAGGGCTGAAGCCGGAAGCCTGAGCCCCACCAGCCCTAGGAAGATGGGGAACTCACACCAACTGCCTGCTCCTCCAGCATTTCTGGCTCCAGAGGGGCAGGGCCCAACCTCTGCTGGCGGCCTAGGGGAAGAGCCACTGCTTCTCCCCCCCGCCCCGTCCCCCCAATCACTGCCCAGGAGGCTGTGGCCGCAAGAAAAGCCCCTGGTGCATCTGAGAAACGCTGTGTTAGAGTAACTTTATTATGAGCAGTGCCGTGGCAGAGATTGCTACCCCAAGCCACTCTAGATGATCCCTGCCCTGGCAAGAGATCTTGTGTGAGAGGGTCAAGGAAGTGGCATGAAAAGCAAGGGCACAGAGGGAGGTGAAAGGATCACCCGCCAAATTCACTTTCCTGAATCCTGAGGTATTTACAAAGCAATCCAACCTGCCATTACCTGTTAATCATCTTCTTCACAGAATCAAAGCCATGGCACATGTTCAGTGCAGCTAAGTAGCTGATGTTGGGAATACTCAGATAGAACCGGAGAGCTTCTTCTTTGGCCCCTTTCACTTCTGTTGGCACATGAATAGCAACATTCTTTCTCTGTTCTACCAGAGCCAGATCTTTCAGCAAATGGGCAGATTCCTCTTGGCAAGAGCTGAAAAGGATTCGGATTCCAGCCCGGATTAAGGCTGAGAGCATGGCATCATAGTACTTGGTCCTTTGAAATAATCTTGAAGTCTCTCCTGCATATTTAGAATAGAAGAGTTGAGAATCAGAGTTTTCAGAGAGACTGAATTCTTTTTAAATCTGGGATTGTTAAAAAGGAATATACATCAATAATCATGATCAGAACTTTGTAGGCTACTTTACAAACAATAAGACTGTTTTAGAAAACTCACTATATAAAATGAGAGGAGGGAAAACTACTCACATAAAAAGAGATTATTGGGGAGAAGGCTGGTTTCTTGGAAGAGGGAAAGAGAAAATGTGGCAGAAAGGAAGTAGGAAGCTGTACCAAATACAAGGGCTAGATGACAAAATGCTAGGTTGAAAATGCAAAGTAGATGAAGAGCAGTTAACATGAGGAGCACAGGGGCAAGCAGTGGAGGAGAAGGAAGAGCCAAAGATGAGGAGAGATTATATAGGGCCATGAAGGTAGGGACTCGGTGCTTTAACATGAAGTGGTAAGAGATGAGAAGCCAGTGAAGAAACTTGAGCAGATAAGTAACATGGATGAAGTAATGGGGAAGGAAAAGGAGGAGAGCAGCAGCATTTTGGAAACAAGGGAATGAAGGAAAGTGGACAGGATGTTACAGGAATGAACAATGTGTGCAACAGCATCAGCAGTGGGATAGTGAGGCACCTTTACATAAGTCAAGCCACTTATTTTTGTGACTATATAGAATTTAAGCACTTCACCCTCAGCATCCATGTTCAAAGCTTGCATCAATCCCACAGTCTTCTGCCAGTTTGTTACATGGGGCAGGGATCAGGAGCACTGGGCGTTACAGATTTAAGCATTTATACTTCACATAAAACAAAGCTACATTTACAAAACTGTTTGGTTTCAATAATTTAATACCTACAACTGCTGTACAGAGTCTCCTACTTCTCTCACTGATTTCAAAGCAAGGCCATTGACTACATAGTCTGTTAGATACTAAATGTCTATTGGCAGCAACATGGCAATTTGATGGAACAAGTTGTCTTCTTAATGCTACGTACACTTCAGTTAAAAAATATACAGTATGCGGTTTTGTAGGAATATTGGCCTTTACCTTTATAGCACTACTTAAAAAAATATTTTCAGCTAAACAAATAAGAGAAGGTAAATTGCCTTTAATCTCACTGGGCAAAGTGGGCTTTTGGCTGCTTCAGGGACTAGCATTGCTATGAATAAATAAAATAGGGATCGCTATGTTTGATTTTGCAAATAACTTTACATCCATTTATAAAACCTTTCAATATACAGCAAATTATATTGCTCAGCTTGTAGAGATGGGTTTCTGGCTTACATAGGTACTAAAACAAATGTTCTTAAAATTTCACTGGTTCCAGTAGTATATAAAGCCAATGCAGTCATTATTAATTTTGCCAGTCACAGCAGCAGTGTGAATACTAGCTAACCTGTTTTAATCCTGTCCTTTTCCACAATCACACATATCCTCTCGAACATGCTCTGCAAATGCTGAATCCGTTGTGTAACTTTGTTCCTGTTCAGACTGTTCAGCAGTTCTGACTGAGTTCTCCTTTCCACTGCCATTCGATTGCTCACAATGTAATCACAGCCACCGAGAGAGCAAACCTGCACCTTTACTCCATGAACTGCTTTTAGGGAGGAAATTATTTCCGATCCAGAGGCGATCTCACGACTGTCAACCAGAATACAAAGGGAGGCTTTTCTCTCCAGAAGAGCAGCTGAAATAGGTGTTGCAGCAGCAGAATTTCCCTTAGAAGCAGAACACCAGGTATCTGAAGTGTTTGCACGGTGGTTTTTTGAAGAACCTTCCACCTGCAAACATAAAAAGCACATACTACACCATGTTTGTAATAGCAATATGGAGCAAAAGGATGGCACTCCCTAAGAATGTGGATTTAAATATAAAAACTTAGCAGCATCAAGTTTTGTTTCACGCTCATCCTGGCTTTCTCTCAGAAATCATTCAGTTGCATCTTTTAATGAGAAATTCACTTTGATCTCGTTTGTAACTTTTCTGTACTGCAGAGACTTAAGCTTCAAGGTCAACATTTCAAATCTGCCTGCCTAAAGCTAGGCTCCCAAATCTGTATTAGGTACCAGATGAGTGGCCTGAACTTTAAAAGTAATCAGCACTCACCAATACCAGTGACGTCATCAGCGCTGCACGTGCTCAGCACCTTTGACAATCAGGCCGCTTTTATTTGGATGCCTACATAAGGATTTAGGAGCCAGATTTTACGGTGTGATTTTGGATCAAATGTACAAATCTATTACAGGAATTATAAATACCAAAATTATAACAGAACCCTGATTATTTGACCCCAAACTATCTGAAGCTCCCCATTATCGGAAATGTGATCATGTCCCTCAACGACTGTTAACTGAAAATTCTGTCAGTTCCCAACATCTTGACATTGACCATCAAATGCAGACCGTATGCAGTAAAGCTCCACTTAGTGAGTGATAAGGAGATATGGCCACTTCCCTAGTACTACACTGCACTGCCCCTTCAACGTTCTCCCGAATGGCACCAGATTCACAGCCATTATTACCTGTATTTACAATAGCACAAGTAACTAATCGATCGGGGTCAGGGCCCCAGTTTGCAAGGCACTCTATAAATACATGTGAAGTGAAGTGGTGGTCTTATGCCTTTGAAATAATACGAACCTTGACTTTTGCCTGAAAATCCGCATCCCCTCTCAGGGAATCATTGCTGGCAATAGCCAGCGAAGGCGGCCTGCCTCTGCCCCTACTTTCTGGCTGAAAGTCCAGCACTTCTGACACTGAAGCCTTCAGGTTAATTAGTCTCTGACCCTTGTTCTCCTGGGGCTGATGAATAGGGTTCTTTCTAGCAGGAGCTTTATGCTGTCCAGGAGAGTCTGAAAGCAATGACTTGGGTAAGTGAGCCTGGCTGTAGTCTGTCCTGGGAGAAGATGTTTTTACTGGCCTCTGATTACTGACATTTGTTTCATCCCCACTAGAATCATCAAGAACAATAATTCGGGACCTTTTCTTTGTCAATGGAACTGCACAATTTTGTTCCGTCTTGGCCTGGTTTAGTTTTACTCTGCGGCGAGTGAAGTATTGTTTTCTTCCACTAGCAGAGTGCTCATCCATTATGAAGTCAAAATTGACACACACTTCCTCTTCTTCACTAGAGTCACTTTTCCTGAGACTTTCCTCTTCCTCCTCTTCAACACAGAAACTATCTGCTAAGTAAGCCTCATCTTGCTCAGGAATCTGGAAGGAATTAGAACATGATCACTTTGGCCTTGCACTATACGTAAGCGGTGTGCTCATTTATCCCTGTTTTATACAAAATGCTGAACGCAAAACAGGTACCTAATATTTGAGCTACTTCCAGTGCCCAATCCTACAGCCCCCACGTGTGTGACTCCCCCGGGAGTAAGTGGGAAACGTGCAAGTACTGCAGGCTGAGGCCCATCATTTGTCGCTAGAAAATATTTATAGTGAATATGACTGTAACATAACGGGAGAAATTAAATGAGATTTACTGGTTAATAGTTCTAAGACTGCATTTTAAACAGGCAATCCTAATTTCAGTTTTCAGTATGTGTTATAGCTAAATATTTCAGATTATTAAAAGATAAATATTTGTAATTTCATTCATTCTAGAACCTCAAACTTGTACCCAAAAGACAAAATTCTACAATTTTTTACATGAAACAATGCTGATGACACACAACCCACATTCTACTATGTATACAATGCAAATTCTACAATATCTGCAAAATAGCTTCCCCTAGGCCTATACAACAGATTTTACAATGAGATAGGCATGTTGCTAGACGTGTTTTCAAAACAAACTATGTACTCTGCACAACACATCTCAATGCATAAAGATTTGGGAAATGCAAAATTAAATTCCAGAATGCAGCCAAGTTCGGAAAATAAGCTTCACAGTTTACATATACTCCACAACATTTTCAGATTCAGAAAAAAGTCGCTTCTGCACAGATTGTGCCGTCTATGTATGTGTTGTGTATGCGTTGTGGAATTTATCTGCATGCAAGTATAGGAGACCAGCTTAATTACCATGCTAATTTGATTTTTCATTTGTAAATAGCAAAAAAGTTAAGATTTCCACCTATAAAATCAGCTTTGTCATCTAATATAGATGCTCAGTTACAGCAGTGATGAGGGCAATATAAGATACTATATTGACTATAAAGAGGCCACCGGCAATAATTAATGCAATTGTCCATTTTGCATTGTTCAATAAATGAAAGAAGACTAAATATTGAAAACCAAGCCATTTAACTTCAAATTAGGTAATGACCTTTCTCTGATAGAAAAGAGAGTAGTATAAACTTATAGATGCATGCACATCTATCAGTGTATGCATTCTGGTCTCTTTTATAATGAATAAGAAAATCATAACTGGGATTTTGCTAGAACTCACTATTTAGGAACAATGGGTTGCAAACAAACCTTAATCATAGAATATCAGGGTTGAAAGGGACCTCAGGAGGTCATCTAGTCCAACCCCCTGCTGAGAGCAGGACCAATCCCCAGACAGATTTTTGCCCCAGATCCCTAAATGGCCCCCTCAAGGATTGAACTCACAACCCTAGGTTTAGCAGGCCAATGCTCAAACCACTGAGCTATCCCTCCCCCCTCAATGAAAAATTAAATAGAAACACAGTCTTAAATATGTTACATTTCATGAGGAAAGCAGAGTCATTTTACTTCATACCTGTGAGAAAACTGCAACACTATTGAATCCTTTGTGCACCATTTTATACCTGTTGCCGAGAGCTGGGCTACGCACAGATTTTAGATAAACTCCTTCCATCTCAGAATCTGAATAAAAATTATGAAAACAGAGAGACACAACATTTTATTAAGGGTTTAATTCCACAATGGTTTTCAACCAACAAAATAAACATTTCCATAAAGGTATCTCCCAAAGTAACATTCCATACCAAAACAAGCTCTTCAAATTTTTCCTGACTTGATAAAGACTCAAGATTCTCCCACAAAATCCCCACATGCTCTAGGCAAAATAGGGGACTGGACCTACCCAGTCTTCTATCAACACTGAACTAGGAGTCACACAATGAAATGAATAGGCAGCAGGTTTAAAACAAAAGGAAGTACTTCCTCACACAACGCAGTCTACCTGTGGAACTCGTTGCCAGGGGATGTTGTGAAGGCCAAAACTATAAAAGGATCCAAAAAAGAACTAGATACGTTCATGGAGGACAGGTCCATCAATGGTTATTAGCCAGAATGGTCAGGGATACAACCCTATGCTCCGGGTGTTCCTAGCCTGTGTTTGCCAGAAGCTGGGAGTGGACGACTGGGAATGGATCACTCAGTGATTGCCTGTTCTGTTCATTCCCTCTAAAGAACCTGCCATTTGCCATTGTGGGAAGACAGGCTACTGGGCTAGATGGACCATTGGTCCGACCCCGTATGGCGCGTTCCTTTGTCCCATAAGATTTCTCCCAATTGGCAGACCTCAGAAAGCTCATTATAGCTCCCAATAGAGAGAAGGCTGACATCATGCATCTGTAACATCCAAACCATCCCTGAAAATGGATCTAACCACAATCTCTTCATGGTGACAGGTTTCAGAGTGGTAGCCGTGTTAGTCTGTATCAGCAAAAACAACAAGCAGCCCTTGTGGCACCTTAGAGACTAAGAGATTTATTTCTCTTCTCTTCATGGGTCACTCGGAAAACAGGGACGGCGTTATCGAAATCCAATATAAACAGGGAAGAACTGAGACCTGAGCTGCAGGAAAAAACTCCTCAGTAACCGCCTTTAAGAATCTATCAAACCAAAGTGAAGATGAATCCATTTTCCTACATCCTTCCCTCAAAGACAAAATTAGCCTTCCAGACTCAGAGCACCTACCTGAACATGACACCCTCCATTAGCATCAATTTCTTCCCACCTCCCTACATGAAATGTTTGTTTCCAAAGCTGGTGATTTCCAACATTTTCCTGGCCGGTATTCTGCAAATGTCATACTTACTTCCTCCCTCATCCCCTTATATAGGACCATACAGAACTGGGGAGCAGAAAGTGGGGAATGAAACAGATATAAGTCTGGCATAGTGTATAAAATGCATCCTTGTTGCTAAAAGAATAATTCAGAATAGAAAGCAGAATAGATTTTATAGGCCATCTGCCAGATCTATTCCTCGGGGGAACAAACCTCAGACAGCAATCTACTGGAGTAACCACTCACTTCACTTGCGATTACATGGTCAGCTCCCAGACTACTGCACTGGGCAGCACAGCATGGGGAGGAGGTGACCAGCCCTCTGTGGAGAAAGAAGTGGTTCAGGACTATTTAGAAAAGCTGGACGAGCACAAGTCCATGGGACTGGATGCGCTGCATCCGAGGGTGCTAAAGGAGTTGGCGGATGTGATTGCAGAGCCATTGGCTATTATCTTTGAAAACTCATGGCGATCGGGAGAGGTCCGTATGATTGAAAAAAGGCTAATGTAGTGCCCATCTTTAAAAAAGGGAAGGAGGAAGATCCGGGGAACTACAGGCCAGTCAGCCTCACCTCAGTCCCTGGAAAAATCATGGAGCAGGTTCTCAAAGAATCAATTCTGAAGCACTTAGAGGAGAGGAAAGTGATCAGGATCAGTCAGCATGGATTCACCAAGGGCAAGTCATGCCTGACTAACCTAATTGCCTTCTATGATGAGATAAATGGCTCTGTGGATGAGGGGAAAGCAGTGGACGTGTTATTCCTTGACTTTAGCAAAGCTTCTGATACGGTCCCCCACGGTATTCTTGCCAGCAAGTTAAAGAAGTATGGGCTGGATGAATGGACTATAAGGTGGAGAGAAAGCTGGCTAGATCATTGGGCTCAACGGGTAGTGCTCAATGGCTCCATGTCTAGCTGGCAGGCGGTTTCAAGCGGAGTGCCCCAAGGGTCGGTCGTGGGGCCAGTTCTGTTCAATATCTTCATTAACTTTCTGGAGGATGGCGTGGATTGCACCCTCAGCAAGTTTGCAGATGACACTAAACTGGGAGGAGTGGTAGATACGCTGGAAGGTAGGGATAGGATACAGAGGGAGCTAGACGAATTAGAGGATTGGGCCAAAAGAAATCTGATGAGGTTCAACAAGGACAAGTGCAGAGTCCTGCACTTAGGATGGAAGAATCCCATGCACTGCTACAGACTAGGGACCGAGTGGCTAGGCAGCAGTTCTGCAGAAAAGGACCTAGGGGTTACGGTGGACGGGAAGCTGGATATGAGTCGACTGTGTGCCCTTGTTGCCAAGAAGGCTAACGGCATTTTGGGCTGTACAAGAAGGAGCATTACCAGCAGATTGAGGGAAGTGATCATTCCCCTCTATTCGGCATTGGTGAGGCCTCATCTGGAGTAGTGTGTCCAGTTTTGGGCCTCACACTACAAGAAGGATGTGGGAAAAAAAGTGCAGTGTAGGGCAACAAAAATAATTAGGGGGCTGGAGCACATGACTTATGAGGAGAGGATGAGGGAACTGGGATTATTTAGTCTGCAGAAGAGAAGAATGAGGGGGGATTTGATAGCTGCTTTCAACTACCTGAAAGGGGGTTCCAAAGAGGATGGATCTAGACTGTTCTCAGTGGTAGCAGATGACAGAACAAGGAGTAATGGTCTCAAGTTGCAGTGGGGGAGGTGTAGGTTGGATATTAGGAAAAACTTTTTCACTAGGAGGGTGGTGAAGCATTGGAATGGGTTACCTAGCGAGGTGGTGGAATCTTAGAGGCTTTGGTATGATTTAGTTGGGGATTGGTCCTGCTTTGAGCAGGGGGTTGGACTAGATGACCTTCTGAGGTCCCTTCCAACCCTGATATTCTATGATTCTATGATTACTAATTCCTTGGTCCTGCCTCATCCCCCACACGGCCAACCATTTCCACAAAAGTACTAAACAATGAATCATCCCAGCAGAAAAACTTTGCTGCCTCAACTTTATCAGTAAGTTCACACCATTTTATCTTAAAAAGCACTTGGTCATAATCCTCACTTTATATAAAAGCATCGTCCTAGGAGACCAGAAAGATCCGGACAGCGTCCAACTGGAATGGAAAATTGAGGGTTCTCTACATTCATAATGGGGGGGAAAAAATTACTTAAGGAAAGACAACCTGGTTATAATCCGTCAATCCTTGAAGAGCTTCTTCAACCTTGCACGACACTGTCAGACCTCAGAAGCCCCCAGTGAGGAATAAAGTGCATTGTAAATCGATGTGGATGTGAACACCATGAGAAACAGACACCATAGCAGGGTTAAATGCAGTGGCTATTGCTTTATTTAAAACTATTATCCAACTGGAGTGACCACTCCAAACTACCCCGCAGGGTTGTTCTAATGCACCTGTTCCAATGCACCTTACCTGGCACAGATAGCCCTGGTGGATTATGAACTTGAGGGTGGATGTGAAAGCCATGCCCCCTTCTGCAGCCTCAAACCTACCCAGACTGGAAGGCAAATTGCCGACTTGCTCCCTTCCTTGATGTCATAGGTAGGAGAGATGAGAGGAAGGGACCCATATGCCATGTCACACAAAGGTGACCCTCTCTCAATGCAAGGCTGTGCCCAATACCAATGCCCAGCAGCTGCATGGGTTACAGGGACCTCACATCAACCCTTTCTACCCCTCCACCCACACTGGAACCTGCCCAAGTTGTGACAATTGTCATTGGAACCCCTCAAAACCAGGATATAGGAGAGAAAGTGAAAACCCACATAGCAATTGGTCAGTTTTGCCATATGGGAAAAATCCCTTCCAGACCCCAAAGCTGGTGATCTGCCTACCTCCCAGAATCACAAGAGATCCAGCAACTAGATTAAAGGTGAGAATGAAACAAGGAGCCCACCAGGGCTACCCCCCGCCTAAGAAGAAAACTGTATCAATCCTCCACACTCCACCACCAACAGGAGCCAATCATCCAGCTCCAGCAGCAGGACAGGTCCCCGTGCCTGGGGTCAGATGCAGTATGTGATTCCAAGCCTTTCAGAGTCCACATGCCCTGCAGCGTAAGGAAGGAAAGTGGGGGGTGGGGGGGAAAGAGGAGAAGCAGCTGCCCCCACATGATGAAAGCAAATGGGGGAGAGAGAAAGGAAGTAAAAGGGGGCATGTGGAACATTGCCTCAGCTAAAATTCCTTGTCCACACACACACACCTCTCACTTCCACTAGAAAATCTTCCCCTTTTCCTCTCCAACACACCCTCCTTCCCATCCTTCTCCTTTCTTTCTCAGATCTCACATACAACAATTGGACATTGTGTATCTCCCCCTTTTTACACATGTGGCTTTCACCGCATGGAAATATTTGGCCTTTTATGCAGTATGTTCCTCGATAAAATGTGTCTAATGGTTATCTGTGAGATCAGACCTTCAAGAGAAAAAACAAATAAAAATCTCAAACACTGTTTTAATAGAAGGGAAAGTGATTTTCTTCATTTACCATTTAAAACCTCTGTGAACTGTGTCTCATCATTAAGGAATTGATTGAGTGAGGAGTTTGGTTCATTCTCTGAATCACTCTCATCAGATGAAATATCCTCTGCCTCTCGTAGGGAAAGCTCAGCTTCTTCATCTAAAAATTGTCTGGCTTCACTCTACGAAAATGCAAACAAGTGAGTAATTTACAGTAGCATACTTCAGAGGAACTCATACTGTAGATAAGTAAAATCAATTAATGAAATCAGGAGACACAGGGCTCTCCGATGACCACAGATTTTATATGTCAGACTTTGAAATCAAAGGAAGAGAAAGCCATGAAAGAGTACAAAGTCCTGCAACTTAGGTTAGAAAGGAGTAGCCAAAGACAAAATGGGGGCTGAGTCAAATGCTGAAAGCAGAGAGCATATAGTCCCTGAGTTGTTAGAATATTCTTGATGCTTAATTTTTGTAAATGGGATTTTTAAATCTAGTAAAAGCCTAAGATCCAAATATATTTTCTTTTGGTTTTTAATAAAATTTACCCCTTTTTAAGAACAGGATTGGATTTGTGTGTCTAAGAGGTTTGTGCACATGTTGTTTAATTAGCAGGTGGCAACAGATGATTTCCTTTGTTTTTCTTTCTCAGCTCTTCCCTGGAGGATGGGGGGTGAAACGGCTTGAGGGTACCCCACAGGAAGGAATTCCCAACCTCGCCTTTCTGGTTTCACAAGGTTTTTTGCACTTGGGTGGTGGCAGCATCTACCCATCCAAGGTCAGAGAGAAGCTGTAACCTTGGGAATTTAATACAAGCCTGGAGTGGCCAGTATTAATTTTTTAAATCCTTGCGGGCCCCCTCCTTCTGCACTCGAAGTGCCAGAGTGGGGAAATCAGCCTTGACATATGTGTATATAATATTGCAAAACCTAATAGTTAACTATATTATAATTTAAATGCTAACTATTCCAAGCCTTTAAGATCCATACAAAAAGCATATCAACAGCAACATGTAAAGCTCTTACCTTGAACATAAAGTTGTCATTACTCTTTTGCCTTTTGACACCTTTTAGTTGTTTCTTGTTATGGCTCATGTCGCAATCCACAGTCCTGTTTGATTTCTTGTGAAAATCCATGCCCTCATCACTAGATAAGTCTGACTAGAGTATGTTACAAACACTTCAGTGAATAGGAAAAAGACTGTCATGTAACCATTCATAATTATTCAGTTGCTATTCTTCAATATCAACTATTATCTAAGAAAGTGGGGCACAGCCCCAGTTTGAGAATCTCTGACCTAAGTAATCTGTGAGTCTGATATGTTGATTATTATACTCCCACATAAAGAACATTAGTAGTAATCTTTCAATGAAATAAGGAAGGCATCCATTTCTGAGGAAGGGAGAAGGAAGCTTATGTCATTTGGAAAAGAGATCAAGTCAAATATGATATGAAAGCTTTGTGGGCTTATTGGTAGCACGACTCTTATTTTACTAATCCTTATAAGGAGAGCGGCTCTGTTCTTAAACCTGTGAATGTATACTTCATTGCCACATACACCTCCATATGCATCTTAAATAAGATATTTAGGGGACAAAGGGAAAGAAGAAAGAAACATTCTAGTGAGTTTGGGTCAGATGCTTTTGGTCCTGGATCAGGCCCCTGATGAGCTAGTTCTAAAAGCTCAACATAAATGATTTAGCTTTATAAACAACTTAAACAAGTGAATCTTTGTTTCCAGTTCTGGATAATATTCCATTTGATTAGGTTTTGCAAAAGGCAAGCCAAAACATCTATTAATTCATTGTCCAATTAACTTTTTAAACATAAAGTCTTAAAACCCCAAATCAGTTTTATTTAACCATTTGATATTTTTTAAATATACTGCTAAGTATAAATGGTATTTAAATTAAAATAGCTAAACTGATATAAATTGGCTTAAACCAATGTGAGTGTGTCCACACTAGGAGTACGTACAAATTTAATTAAATTAGTTTTTACAACAATTTTGTAAAATCAGTGCAAAAAACTGTGTACACAAGCCTTAGTTTAAATCATTCAAGCTACTGCAGAGTCTGCTGCTATTTGCCTACCTGAAACGGGAAATTCGTTCTAGTTTTACTTTTTAATTAAAGGACAACATACAGACGAGCCGTGGAACTGAAATCCAACATTTCCCAGAATTGTATTGTCTTTGTTGTTTCCAGAAGGGCAGGGGTGACAGCAGCTGACTTGCTGGGCTTCACTCCAGAGAATGCCAAAGTTGCCAGTTAATGTCATTTGCAATGGTGGCTTGAGTGATGTGGAAGAGATCTATCCAACTAGCAACTGGACTAGACAGCTTTGGAGGCAGGAAGAGGGGAGTGAGGGGGAAAGGAAGACACTAGCATAGCTAGTCCGCGAAATAATCTACCATACATACCCTAAGACTGGCTCCCCCAATTTTATTTTCCAAATGCTGTTTTTCTAAAAGTTTCAGATATCCTCTAAGACCTTTAGAAAAGCTTGATTTTCACCCTGTGAAGGGAGTATTTCAGAAATTAAGTTTGCATCCAAAAATGTGACTAAGAGCCAAAATTTGAGAAATTAAAGATTAGAATTAGAATTAGAATGAAGAGGAGGCCATTTTGCAAGAGATGCTGTCCCTCAGCACATTTTAAAATGCACTGTAAGCTTTACTTTGCTGTATTTTGCATGCTTTCTGTTAGTGAGTCAGCGTCCCTTATAGTACACCAAAGCAGTTTTTTTTTTCTTTAAGTAGGAAAGATTCTATAGTGATTGGGAAAGTGTTTGCCATTTTAAAATAAGCTGAGTGAAATTGGTTTTTTTTACACATTTTCTTTATGTCTTGTTCAAGCATTTACTTACTGTGTTAAGTGGATGCCTACGCTTCTTGACAGCATGAACTGGTGATTCAAAATCACTGTTATTCTTAACCTTGGTAAAGAGAAATAAATTAAAATGTAATTACGGATTCCAGATAGGAGTTTTGCTTTGGCGTTTAATGAAACTTTCTTTTTTTTTTTGAATGACTCACATCAGGAGACTTCAAAACATTTCCTTTTTTCTTATTTTTCCTTTGGAAAATAATCTCTTCTTCACTTTCGCTGCTACTTCCTACTGAGGAGTGGTAAACAGATAACAAACATAAGAAAATGTATTCTCCACCACACAATATAGCTCTAACCAAACAATCAAAATCTATCTGGCTTTGAAGATGACTAAAAAAAATAATTATTTATTGATGTATGTAGTAAGTATTGTTCCTGTTAGCCCTGGTAACCAAAACAAGTATTTTCCTACTGAGATACAAGGAAAGTGAGGTTTACAGTGTATTTCTTTGCATTGAAGTAATTACCCATGCAGCACAGAAGATGAAGAGTGGAGGGAATAAAGTAAGAGGGTAAAACCCCATATTAGTAGTGAACAAGTTAAGTATTTATTTTCTTTTTAGTCACCACATTCTTGTTTTGTTCCAGCACACCCTGAAGAGAAGTGGAACTGACTGAAAACTCTTTTTACCAAATCTGCAACAGTCTGTGTATTAATTTTCTAGTGAACTACAAAGAATTATACCCTGTTTGATGTATTCTGAAAGATACCATATTCCCTACATTGCCCAAGATATAGCTGTCCATTGTGACTCTTACATGGAGTTCCTTGACAGAGGGATGTTCTCTGATGAGTTTTCTAGTTTGCCAGTAAGAGCCATCAAAAGGCTATTTTAGCAGTCCTTTCACCTTCTCTAATTTCTTTCTCCAAGGTGTGCCTGAGACTTGCTATAGCCACAATTGGCAAGGTTCTTTATTTATTTATTTTTAATTTTGGTGCTTGCAACGGAATGAAGGTGAGGTGAACATTGGTTTTACTACTTTAGGGAGAAGCACTAATAAGTCATAATACCTAGCACTTCTATAGCAAGGTCTTCAAACATTAAATTGTAATGCTCCTTATTCTTGCCAGCAAGTTAAAGAAGTATGGGCTGGATGAATGGACTATGAGGTGGATAGAAAGCTGGCTAGATCGTCGGGCTCAACGGGTAGTGATCAATGGCTCCATGTCTAGTTGGCAGCCGGTATCAAGCAGAGTGCCCCAAGGGTCAGTCATGGGGCCGGTTTTGTTCAATATCTTCATTAATGATCTGGAGGAGGCGTGGACTACACCCTCAGCAAGTTTGCAGATGACATGAAACTGGGAGGAGCGGTAGATACGCTGGAGGGTAGGGATAGGATGCAGAGGGACCTAGACAAATTAGAGGATTGGGCCAAAAGAAATCTGATGAGGTTCAACAAGGACAAGTGCAGAGTCCTGCACTTAGGACGGAAAATCCCATGCACTTCTACAGACTAGGGACCGAATGGCTAGAATCATAGACTATCAGGGTTGGAAGGGACCTCAGGAGATCATCTAGTCCAGACCCCTGCTCAAAGCAGAATCAATTCCCAACTAAATCATCCCAGCCAGGGCTTTGTCAAGCCTGACCTTAAAAACCTCTAAGGAAGGAGATTCCCACCACCTCCCTAGGTAACCCATTCCAGTGCTTCACCACCCTCCTAGTGAACAAAGAGTAATGGTCTCAAGTTGCAGTGGGGGAGGTTTCGGTTGGATTTTAGGAAAATGTTTTTCACTAGGAGGGTAGTGAAGCACTGGAATGGGTTACCTAGGGAGGTGGTGGAATCTCCTTCTTTGGAGGTTTTTAAGGTCAGGCTTGACAAAGCCCTGGCTGGGATGATTTAGTTGGGGATTGGTCCTGCTTTGAGCAGGGGGTTGGACTAGATGACCTCCTGAGGTCCCTTCCAACCCTGATATTCTATGTTTCTATGATTCATAGATTCTAGGACTGGAAGGGACCTCGAGAGGTCATCGAGTCCAGTCCCCTGCCCGCATGGCAGGACCAAATACTGTCTAGACCATCCCTGATAGACATTTATCTAACCTACTCTTAAATATCTCCAGAGATGGAGATTCCACAACCTCCCTAGGCAATTTATTCCAGTGTTTAACCACCCTGACAGTTAGGAACTTTTTCCTAATGTCCAACCTAGACCTCCCTTGCTGCAGTTTAAGCCCATTGCTTCTTGTTCTATCCTCAGAGGCTAAGGTGAACAAGTTTTCTCCCTCCTCCTTATGACACCCTTTTAGATACCTGAAAACTGCTATCATGTCCCCTCTCAGTCTTCTCTTTTCCAAACTAAACAAACCCAATTCTTTCAGCCTTCCTTCATAGGTCATGTTCTCAAGACCTTTAATCATTCTTGTTGCTCTTCTCTGGACCCTTTCCAATTTCTCCACATCTTTCTTGAAATGCGGTGCCCAGAACTGGACACAATACTCCAGCTGAGGCCTAACCAGAGCAGAGTAGAGCGGAAGAATGACTTCTCGTGTCTTGCTCACAACACACCTGTTAATACATCCCAGAATCATGTTTGCTTTTTTTGCAACAGCATCACACTGTTGACTCATATTTAGCTTGTGGTCCACTATAACCCCTAGATCCCTTTCTGCCGTACTCCTTCCTAGACAGTCTCTTCCCATTCTGTATGTGTGAAACTGATTTTTTCTTCCTAAGTGGAGCACTTTGCATTTGTCTTTGTTAAACTTCATCCTGTTTAACTCAGACCATTTCTCCAATTTGTCCAGATCATTTTGAATTATGACCCTGTCCTCCAAAGCAGTTGCAATCCCTCCCAGTTTGGTATCATCCGCAAACTTAATAAGCGTACTTTCTATGCCAATATCTAAGTCGTTAATGAAGATATTGAACAGAGCCGGTCCCAAAACAGACCCCTGCGGAACCCCACTCGTTATGCCTTTCCAGCAGGATTGGGAACCATTAATAACAACTCTCTGAGTACGGTTATCCAGCCAGTTATGCACCCACCTTATAGTAGCCCCATCTAAATTGTATTTGCCTAGTTTGTCGATAAGAATATCATGCAAGACCGTATCAAATGCCTTACTAAAGTCTAGGTATACCACATCCACAGCTTCTCCCTTATCCACAAGACTCGTTATCCTATCAAAGAAAGCTATCAGATTGGTTTGACATGATTTGTTCTTTACAAATCCATGCTGGCTGTTCCCTATCACCTTACCACCTTCCAAGTGTTTGCAGATGATTTCCTTAATTACTTGCTCCATTATCTTCCCTGGCACAGAAGTTAAACTAACTGGCCTGTAGTTTCCTGGGTTGTTTTTATTTCCCTTTTTATAGATGGGCACTATATTTGCCCTTTTCCAGTCTTCTGGAATCTCTCCCGTCTCCCATGATTTTCCAAAGATAATAGCTAGAGGCTCAGATACCTCCTCTATTAGCTCCTTGAGTATTCTAGGATGCATTTCATCAGGCCCTGGTGACTTGCAGGCCAAGTGATTTTTAACTTGTTCTTTTTTTATTTTATCTGCTAAACCTACCCCCTTCCCATTAGCATTCACTATGTTAGGCATTCCTTCAGACTTCCCGGTGAAGACCGAAACAAAGAAGTCATTAAGCATCTCCGCCATTTCCAAGTTTCCTGTTACTGTTTCTCCCTCTTCACTAAGCAGTGGGCCTACCCTGTCTTTGGTCTTCCTCTTGCTTCTAATGTATTGATAAAAAGTCTTCTTGTTCCCCTTTATTCCCGTAGCTAGTTTGAGCTCATTTTGTGCCTTTGCCTTTCTAATCTTGCCCCTGCATTCCTGTGTTGTTTGCCTATATTCATCCTTTGTAATCTGTCCTAGTTTCCATTTTTTGTATGACTCCTTTTTATTTTTTAGATCATGCAAGATCTCGTGGTTAAGCCAAGGTGGTCTTTTGCCACATTTTCTATCTTTCCTAACCAGCGGAATAGCTTGCTTTTGGGCCCTTAATAGTGTCCCTTTAAAAAACTGCCAACTCTCCTCAGTTGTTTTTCCCCTCAGTCTTGATTCCCATGGGACCTTACCTATCAGCTCTCTGAGCTTACCAAAATCCGCCTTCCTGAAATCCATTGTCTCTATTTTGCTGTTCTCCCTTCTACCCTTCCTTAGAATTGCAAATTCTATGATTTCATGATCACTTTCACCCAAGCTGCCTTCTACTTTCAAATTCTCAACGAGTTCCTCCCTATTTGTTAAAATCAAGTCTAGAACAGCTTCCCCCCTAGTAGCTTTTTCAACCTTCTGAAATAAAAAGTTGTCTGCAATGCAGTCCAAGAATTTGTTGGATAGTCTGTGCCCCGCTGTGTTATTTTCCCAACATATATCCGGATAGTTGAAGTCCCCCATCACCACCAAATCTTGGGCTTTGGATGATTTTGTTAGTTGTTTAAAAAAAGCCTCATCCACCTCTTCCACCTGGTTAGGTGGCCTGTAGTAGACTCCTAGCATGACATCACCCTTGTTTTTTACCCCTTTTAGCCTAACCCAGAGACTCTCAACACTTCCATCTCCTATGTCCATCTCTACCTCAGTCCAAGTGTGTACATTTTTAATATATAAGGCAACACCTCCTCCCTTTTTCCCCCTGTCTATCCTTCCTGAGCAAGCTGTATCCATCCACACCAACATTCCAATCATGTGTATTATCCCACCAAGTTTCAGTGATGCCAACAATGTCATAGTTGTATTTATTTATTAGCACTTCCAGTTCTTCCTGCTTATTACCCATACTTCTCGCATTTGTATATAGGCATCTAAGATACTGGTTTGATCTTTCCTCCCAGTTTTGTCCTGACCCTCCTTTCTCTCTGCCAATATAGCCCACACTCCCTCTCGTTTCCGACCCATCTCCCAGGTCTCCATGTTCCCCACTTACCTGATTATGATTATTCACTACATCTTGTTCTAGTTGGAAATAACTGACCTAATTCACTAATTCTAGTTTTTTTAACTAGGTTTAATTTGTTTTTTAAATTTAGTGAATTTAAGTGTTTACTGAAGTTGCTTGCTCAAACATCCTGAAGACTGACCAGATATAGACATAGCACAGTGAGAAGTGCGAGTCCCAGAAATGTGCCTCACACAGATTCTAGAAGGAACCTAGGTTTCTGGCAAAAACAAACAAAAAACAAACAAACAAGAGACTTTAGAGAATCCAATAACTGGAGAGACTGAGAAGGTGCAGGGCGGGCGGAGGGGGAGAAGAGAAAACTCTTCAGCTGCAGGAAAGGACTGCTCAGCAGTGGGTTATTTTCAACATTTAAGAGTAATAATGAAACCATGAAGCAAACCTCAGTATGCCCTAAGAATCAAGTTCAGTAACATTAGATCTTGATTATTGTCAAAAGTAGTTCAAGGTTATTTGGAGATAAGTAGGCTGGAGGGACAGAGGAGGGAAGAGAAGACTGGTGGCCCTGCTCAGATGGGAAGGTTTGGGCTTTTAAGGACAGGATTATGGAATTTATGAATTTTGTGGTATAGATGCACCTAGAACAAGGGAGAGAAATAGAAGATCACACACATACACACACACGGAGAGAGAGAGAGAGAGAGAGAGAGAGAGAGAGAGAGAGAGAGAGAGAGAGAGAGAGAGAGAGAGAGAGACCTTTATAAACTGACATTTATAAAGGCAATCCACGTTCCAGCAGACGTTATTGTCAGGAAATATTTACCATGCAAGTCAGTCACCGAGCAATTAAAATTAAACAGATCTGTCAATACAATTTCTGTCCCATTTAGAACAATGATACAGAAATGTGAAAGCATGGATTTAGGGGTTACAGAGTAACAGATCAGGATGATTACAAATAAGACACTGAGAGGATTAAAAAGAGGCTTTAAAGGCAGCTACAGTTCACATAATTGCATCTCACATGTTCACACTAACAGTACTTGTGCACAGATTTTAGGGGTTTAACCTAGACCCAATTGCTGCAGTACTCATAGTCATTCAGCCTGAAACAAACACGTTTAAATATGTATTCTGCATGTTAACCAAGAAAAGGCAAGTGAAATGTGAGGCAAGCTTTATAGAAACTAAAGTTCCTTAGGATTATGCTCAAAACATTTCTCTTCCTTCTCCCCTCAAAAATCAGATTGTATAACCCACTGCTGAGTCTGAATGCTGCCAATAAAAAAACATTCTCAGCTGTAATCCAAAGGAACCCTTATTGAACAAAGAATAATTCTTTCATTTATGATAGCTCAAGGGTGATGAGAAAATAATTTATTCCTATCAGTAAGACTGGTAGGAGTTATTAGCTGATGCTCTGGCAATCTGCGTACAACATTATCCATACTGTGTTAACCATCCAAGAGAGTTTGGGGAACCATCCCCACAGAGCCATAAAGGTTGCTTCCCCCCCCCCCCCGGAAATCTAGGGGTTGTGCTTCTTCCCCACACTCCTGATGTCACAACCTAAAGGTTGAGGACCCATGAATTATTAAATTCTACAGGAAGATTTTTTTTTTTTTTTTAATGGAAGCATGAGCAACCTTTTAATTAACTACAGCGGACACCTTACCTTCAATAGGAAACTTCTGGGAAACATGCAGCTGTCTATGGTCCAGGTTTTCAGTCTTTCCTGAGGGGAGATCTGGTGTATCAAAAGCTGAACTTAGCACGACTTTAACAGTGTTGGTATTTACTTTATTTGTAGGCAGCATCTGGGGAATTTCCTGTCTGACTCCAGAAAAAGCATTCATAGAAATTCTTTTGAGGACTTTAACATTCATAACCTTTCTACCTTTCGGTGTGGAAAATGCAGAAGCTAAAGAATCATATGATCCATGTTCCTTTTCTTCTGTTAGCTTCATAGGAGAAATGATTGGGATACAGTTTTCAGTCAGTTTTACTCGATTAGTTCTCTGATTTTGTGAGGACAATGGTGTAGAAAAGTTTGTTCTTGCAATGCTTTCATCTTTCAATTTTGGTGTAGATGGATGTCTCAAGTTATCATTTGATGACTCATTTTCACCGCTAGTAGGTTTAACATCTACATGAGTGCCAAAGATACCATCTGAGTTTTGAATACTACTACTATTCATGTCTGTTTGTTCATCCTCAGACTCTTGAATAGAAAACCCTAGATCAAAGTTAACAGGGAACAATTCCTGAGAACAGTCATAAAGATCTTCATTATCCGGAAATTGTTTGCTTACAATATCCATATTTTCAGATATTTTCAAAGTTCTGGTTCTACAGCTTATTAATGATTCTTTGGGGTTTGCATCACTGTCTAGAAAGCACTCATCTGAAATATGCCCTTCAGAAATTTGTCCAGCACTTGGTGCATCTTCATCACACAAATCTGATGACATTAAAAGTTTGTTGCAATTGTACTTAGAAAGGCTTGCATTGTTAGCATCAGAAAAATGTTCATCTTCAAATAAATTTATGCTCTCATCTTGGTCAGTGGCCATATTTTCCTGGAACTTTTCAGAATCCTCTTTATACCCGTCAACTGAATTAAGGTCTGAAGGGCTATTTGTCAGAGCATGATCTACCATTGTTAGATTGTCCTTTTGAATTTCTGTGTGCTTTCCATTTTCACAGTCGAAGATGTCGTCCCAGCTAAGACCATTATTTGTCTTGCCAACAAAAGCCTCATAAAGGAAGCTTGATTCTGAAGGACAATTACTTATAGAGGAACACAGTTTACTGGAGACATTTAATTCTGAGCATTTCTGAGGGGGAAGTGATGGATTTTGGAACTTTGTGAAAGAGACAGAGGTTTTGCCCTGCAATCCCTCTGTGAATGTGTTGGAAATAACTTTTTGAAAAGGAACAGGCTGCTGGATTTCATTTTCTCTGGTTCTCTCCAATCCTTCACAATCATGGAGTTTATTCAAAGGTGGAGGAGACTGTGACAAAAGCCTTTTTACATTTGTTAATATTATTTTTATCAATGAAGGATCCTCAGCTGGAGTTGTGAGTGCAAATGAATCCAACTCTGCTTCAGGTAGGTAAAACAAGCTACATGAAACCAGTGATTTCTCCTCTGTGAAGCTGCTGTAACCAGAATCTGCACAGTTTCTGTCCAGTGAACTACAGGCTTGATTTACAGATTTACATTCCTTTACTATTTTATTTGCACAGCTAGTGACATTTCCACTGAGATCACTTGGGGCAGTAAATTCATTTAAGTGAAATGTCACATTTTCTCTGTTATCATCTGGTAGACTTTTATGTACAGTACATTCAGAAACGGGGTCCTCTGCAGTTGAAAAAGAATCTAAAATGTTAACTTCTGTACATGGTGCAGGCACTTTCAAATTTAATGCAGATGTTCTTTTTGTGGTCTTGAAGTTGGTTGTTTTAAACAGTGAAATACATTCTGTATCAAGTTCGCTTAAGGAATATGAACCAAGTTTTACTTTTGATCCTCGTGCCATGTTTTTTCTGGATAAAAATGCCTTCTGAGCCTCGGAGTTGCAGGTGGGAAGACATTTACTCCTTTGAGCATTTGAAGTTTTAACATCGTCCAGATTTAAATAAGGCTGAATTTCCAGTTCATAGCTGCAGTCTCCCTGGTGAGAAACAAACAAATGGAACATTTAAAATCAGATAAAAACAAATAGATTTAGGTTTACAGACATTTTCATAAAGCCATTTAAAATAAATGCCAAGATTCTAGGCCCAAGGTTTAACTACCCTTGAAAATGGGATAGAGAAAATTCCTTTGGATTCTAAGGCCAAATTTTTCCAATGAAATTTGCCTGAAGTTCAGTTCTTACATACATATTTAGGTATCCAGGGTTGAAAATTATGGCCTAAGTCTTTTTAAAAACAAACAAACAAAACCCACCAAAAATTAAAAGGTAGTGTTTTAACAGAATCTACAATGCATGATATTCTGTTTCCTCTGCTGACTTAATACTAGCAGTTAACTAAAAGTATAATTCGTAGAATAATAGTTAACTTTTCTCCTTCATGACATTATCTACATTTGGATTTTTTTTCTTAAAATACCCATTGCTGCTGCAGCCAGTTCAGCTCCACCAGTGGGAGAATAAGCCCCTTTCACCATCTGTGCTTGCATCTCAATCCAAAGATCTGAATTTCAGAGTCAAGAGTGCTAGAATGGAAAGAGGCATGACCAAAGATCAAATCACCATAACTAAGTACTGGAGTAGGTCCCATGAGTTGCTGGAATTATTACTGTATCAGAAAGTCAAAAATTCTTAGAGCTATAG
Organism: Emys orbicularis; assembly: GCF_028017835.1. NCBI lineage: Eukaryota > Metazoa > Chordata > Testudines > Emydidae > Emys > Emys orbicularis. Next base: position 3,957,721 of record NC_088686.1, on the reverse strand, counting down.
GAGTTCTGCTCCATCTTGTGCTGGGAACTTGAGATCCAGCGGTGAAAATCTTGTAGTGATGGTATCTTTAAGGAATATCTAGCTACTTTCCATCCTTCCTTAATGGCCAGGATATCTACTCTCCTTTTGGATACACCCAAGCCAAGTGTCCAGTGTATAGTTTGTCCAGTGGGAATAGCTATAATGCCTCAATATTTTGTCATTCTTGAAATAGGACTCTCTGAGGAATATGCCTTCCTCCCAAACTGCGCAAGCTGTCCACCAGCACAGATTAAAAAGCCTTTCCTCTAAAGTGTGACGTCTTGTAAACTACTGACAAAATCAGATCTGCTGGAATTACAGTTTCAAACCCTCCCTGCAGACTTGACAAAGAGACTAGCCAAGTTTTCTAGAAGTGCCAAGAGATTTTGGGTGCCTCAAGTTTTTTGGTGGCCCACTTAAGACACTTTAAAGAGGCTCTGATTTTTGCAGAGAGCAGCATTTTCAGAAAATTGGTCCTCCTGAAGCTGTCTCAGATCAGTCACCCCAAATCACTAGAGACTTTTGAAGATCTTTGCCTCTTATTTTATGCACATGGGTGGTTCAACATCTCCCTAGCAGGATCTAGACGCTCTTCATTCACCGGGAATGCAAGCTCTCCCTCTCAATAGCTGTAGTATGCCAAACTCTGTGTAAGTTGGCTGTAACTGAAAATTCCAAGCATTCTGCTCATTAGATAGTGAAAGGCTGTTGCCATCCATAGAAGAGGAAGAGATCAAGGCAGAATCATCTGTGGCTAATAATTAAGGGGGTGGAAGCTCCAATGCTGGCCCTGCCTATTCCTCCTTAGTCAGCCTGTGCAGGGCTTGCCTCTAAGGGGATGGAATCCCAGAACTCAAGAGTGCACACTCTCCTTATCCATAGAAGAAGGATCTTCTTTCACAAAGCTGACAAACTGCAAAGGTAGAGCTCTAGGCCAAATCCCTTCTGAGATGAAAAGTCCAGAGAGAAGAAACTGCCCAGGAAGCACAACTCCAGGAAACAGACAATGCCGAGAAAGAAAACCCAGAAGCTGCAGTAATATATTGTGGCCCAACAGCCTGCAGCTTTCCTCTGCAAATCTGAAGTCTGTGTAGAGACTTGAACAGTGAATAAGTCAGGCTCTGATCTGACAAGCCCAACAAGGGTTCCCTTTGTAAGGCAAACAAAGGCCTTAAAACAATCTCTGAAGGAAAAGCTGGTTACAAAGACCCCACCAGCTCAAAGGATCCATTGCTTGGATTGGAGGAGGCTGTGTCAACCCCTGAAAACCCTAGAAACACAACAGGAACCAACCTGTAGCTCCAACTCCTTACCAAATGTGGAACACAAATGACTGGTAGGGGTTTTCTCTCTGAAGAAGATTGTGAGGGAAACTGAGAAGCATTCAGAGCCTCTCAGACTAGATACTTTGATCTTCTGTTAAACTACCTCATATCTTCAGACTTAGGGCTTGTCTACACTGGCACTTTACAACTTTCTCGCTCGGGTGTGCTGCAACTTTCTCGCTCGGGTGTGAAAAAACACCCCCCCGAGCGCAGCAAGTTTCAGCGCTGTAAAGTGCCAGTGTAGACAGTGCACAAGCACTGGTAGCTACGCCCCTGGTGGAGGTGGGTTTTTTAGAGCGCTCCCAGCACTCTGCCGTGGCTACACATGCCATGTTACAGCGCTGCCGCGGCAGCGCTTTAACATTGCCAATGTAGACTAGCCCTCAGTCCTGGATCCAGAGAATCTTGGATCCTTCCCTGAAAAACTTCAGTAACTACTGCATACTAGAAACAACTTAACACCAAACTATATATAAAAAATCCAGTTTAAATGTTCTCTCTCTCACACTCTCATTTAAATAAGAGAAAGTGATCAAAATTTGAACCTAAACTCCACTCTCGTTTAGGGAAACCACAAGAAGGTTATTTTCTGTAACCACCAGCAAGCAGAAAGTAGTAATGAAAGACAGGGAAGGGATTATGGAGGGGGCTTCTATACTGTGGATTTAAAGAAAACTGTATCCAAAACAGCATGTATGCGCATTTATAACTCCCGCCCCCCAAAAACTACTTATTACTCTGAAAAGAGTTCTGTCTCTTCTGTGACAGGGTATGCAATTTCTATAGTGTCTGCTGAGGCAATATCATGAAGGAAAAAGGAAAGACGAAGTTTTATCATAGCTTTTTAGAAACTTTGAAGAATCAATGACAGTTAACAAAAGCTATTAGTTTGTAATACACTTTCAACTCTGGGATCCATTTTCATCAATGCTTGATAGACTTTAAAGGAATCTAAGATATAGAGAATTCAGCAGGCTTCATTCTTAGTTCTCTGTGCATTAAGTATAACTATATACACTGGAAAACCAATTTAAGAATCAAAAGGTAATTTGACAAATTAATATCTAAAGATATAAGTGTAGATTTCCCAATATCCAGTAGAACATGTATAATGTACAGCCAATTTATATATGAGCTACTTAAAACAGGCATACAGAACTGTGTGTCATGTCTACGTGGCCAGTGCTCAAAAATCTTCTAACATCTGTCCTAATTTCAGGCTTACAAGGAGTTACATAAATGTTCTAGTTTGTTATAGTGCAACGCTAAATCATACAAAATGGTTTCTCCAAACAAGACTGCTTACTACTTACTGATGGGTGCAAAGACAGTTACAAAAGTCACATTTTAGCCTGAATACATACAATTTCTAAAGACTTAAAATGTCATCTGATAAACTACTCCACAATCTAGCAAGTTTCAATAGTGCATCAGCTGCTCAGTAAAGTAGGTCATGAGAAAGAGAAAAACAACCCTCTCTCTCACATTGTTGTATTAAACCAACAACCTTGTCTAGAATTATTGAGTTCCGTTTTTCCTAATACACACCTGGTGGATTTGGATACAGAGGACAATGCCCTGTACTGCATTGTTCAGAAGAAAATACAATAGTCCTCTTTAAAAAAGAAATAACTAAGCTTGTTTCAGTGGAAGTTGTTGCACTTTCCAGTATTTCTTTGATCATTACTTCCAGTAAACAACAAAATGGACCTTACTAATAAGCTATAACAATAAAAAGGTAAAGTCAAACGATCCCTCAGAGAGGAGGATTCATAGCAGCAAAATATGACAGTCATGGTAGCAGCTAAAGTAGCCAGTATCATCAATGTGGTTCTATGGAGGTTAAGAAGATCTCAAAGAACAAATGAAATATTAGACTAAGGGTATGTCTACACTATGAAATTAGGTCGAATTTATAGAAGCCGGTTTTATAGAAATCGGTTGTATACAGCCGATTGTGTGTGTCCCCACATAAAATGCTCTAAGTGCTCTAGTCGGCGGACCGCGTCCACAGTACCGAGGCTAGCGTCGACTTCCGGAGCATTGCACTATGGGTAGCTATCCCACAGTTCCCGCAGTCTCCGCCGCCCATTGGAATTCTGGGTTGAGATCCCAATGCCTGAATGATGCAAAACAGTGTCGCGGAGGGTTCTGGGTACATGTCATCAGGCCCCTCCCCCTCCGTCAGAGCAACGGCAGACAATAGATTTGTGCCTTTTTACCTGGGTTACCGGTGCAGACAACATACCATGGCAAGCATGGAGCCCGCTCAGCTCAGCTCACCATCACCATATGTCATCTGGGTGCCGGCAGATGTGGGACTGCATTGCTACACAGCATCAGCAGCTAACTGCCTTTTGGCGGTAGACGGTGCAGCATGACTGGTAGCCTTCATCGGCGATCTGGGTGCTGGCAGCCGTGGGGCTGGCAGCCGTAGGGCTGCATTGCACCAGCCCTTGCCTTTTGCCTTTTGGCAGTAGATGGTTTATTACGACTGGTAACCGTCATCATCGTACTGCAGTGGCTGTCAATCATGGGCACCTGGGCAGACATGCTCAGTCCTATCGAACTGTCTTGACAATGATGGCTATCAGTCGTAGTATGCTATTTTCTGCCAAGCGCCCAGTATTTTCTGCTAAGCACCCAGAAGAGGCCGAGGGCGATCTGGGTGCTGGCAGACGTGGGGCTGGCAGACGTGGGGCTACATTGCTACACAGCAGCAGCCCCTTGCCTTTTGGCAGTAGATAGTATATGACGACTGGTATCCATCGTCGTCATACTGCAGTGGCTATCAGTCTTAGTACACTAACTGCCAAGCACCCAGAAGATGCCGAGGGCTATCAGTCATGCTGCACCGTCGTCTTAAGATGTAAAAAATAGATTTGTTCTGTATTCATTAGCTTCCCCCTCCCGCCGTGAAATCAACGGCCTGCTAAACCCAGGGTTTTGAGTTCAATCTTTGGGGGGGGCCATTCTGTGTGACAGTTGTTTGTGTTTCTCCCTGATGCACAGCCACCTTTCTTGATTTTAATTCCCTGTACCTGTACGCCATGTCGTCACTCGCCCCTCCCTCCCTCCGTCAGATACTAGTTTCGCGCCTTTTTTCAGACCAGACGCCATAGCTAGCACTGGGATCATGGAGCCCGCTCAGATCACCGCGGCAATTATGAGCACTATGAACACCACGCGCATTGTCCTGGAGTATATGCAGAGCCAGGACATGCCAAAGCAAAACCAGGACCAGCCGAGGAGGCAATTGCAGCGCGGCGACGAGAGTGATGAGGAAATTGACATGGACATAGACCTCTCACAAGGCACAGGCCCCAGCAATGTGGAAATCATGGTGTTCCTGGGGCAGGTTCATGCCGTGGAACGCCGATTCTGGGCCCGGGAAACAAGCACAGACTGGTGGGACCGCATCGTGCTGCAGGTGTGGGACGATTCCCAGTGGCTGCGAAACTTTTGCATGCGTAAGGGCACTTTCATGGAACTTTGTGACTTGCTTTCCCCTGCCCTGAAGCGCCAGAATACCAGGATGAGAGCAGCCCTCACAGTTGAGAAGCGAGTGGCGATAGCCCTGTGGAAGCTTGCAACGCCAGACAGCTACCGGTCAGTCGGGAATCAATTTGGAGTGGGCAAATCTACTGTGGGGGTTGCTGTGATCCAAGTTGCCAGGGCAATGAAAGACCTGGTGATATCAAGGGTAGTGACTCTGGGAAACGTGCAGGCCATAGTGGATGGCTTTGCTGCAATGGGATTCCCAAACTGTGGTGGGGCGATAGACGGAACCCATATCCCTATCTTGTCACTGGAGCACCAAGCCACCGAGTACATAAACCGCAAGGGGTACTTTTCAATGCTGCTGCAAGCCCTGGTGGATCACAAGGGACGTTTCACCAACATCAACGTGGGATGGCCGGGAAAGGTACATGATGCTTGCGTCTTCAGGCACTCTGCTCTGTTTCGAAAGCTGGAGGAAGGGACTTTCTTCCCGGACCAGAAAATAACCGTTGGGGATGTTGAAATGCCTATCGTGATCCTTGGGGACCCAGCCTACCCCTTAATGCCATGGCTCATGAAGCCGTACACAGGCAGCCTGGACAGGAGTCAGGACCTGTTCAACTACAGGCTGAGCAAGTGCCGAATGGTGGTGGAATGTGCATTTGGACGTTTAAAAGCGCGCTGGCGCAGCTTACTGACTCGCTCAGACCTTAGCGAAAAGAATATCCCCATTGTTATTGCTGCTTGCTGTGCGCTCCACAATATCTGTGAGAGTAAGGGGGAGACATTTATGGCGGGGTGGGAGGTTGAGGCAAATCGCCTGGCCGCTGATTACGCGCAGCCAGACACCAGGGCGGTTAGAGGAGCACAGCAGGGCACGGTGCGCATCAGAGAAGCTTTGAAAACGAGTTTTGTGACTGGCCAGGCTACGGTGTGAAACTTCTGTTTGTTTCTCCTTGATGAACCCTCCGCCCCCCCACCCACCCGGTTCACTCTACTTCCCTGTAAGCCAACCACCCCAACCTCCCCTCCCCCCTTCGAGCACCGCTTGCAGAGGCAATAAAGTCATTGTTACTTCACATTCATGCATTCTTTATTAATTCATCACACAACTAGGGGGATAATTGCCAAGGTAGCCCGGGATGGGTGGGGGAGGAGGGAAGGAAAAGGACACACTGCAGTTTAAAACTTTAACTCTTATTGAAGGCCAGCCTTCTGATGCTAGGGCAACCATCTGGGGTGGAGTGACTGGGTGGCCGGAGGCCCCCCCACCATGTTCTTGGGCGTCTGGGTGAGGAGGCTATGGAACTTGGGGAGGAGGGCTGTTGGTTACACAGGGGCTGTAGCGGCAGTCTCTGCTCCTGCTGCCTTTCCTGCAGCTCAACCATACGCTGGAGCATATCAGTTTGATGCTCCAGCAGCTGGAGCATCGACTCTTGCCTTCTGTCTTCAAGCTGACGCCACCTATCATCTTCAGCCCGCAACTTGCTCTGTTCATCCCGCGATTCAGCACGCCACCTCTCCTCTCGTTCATATTGTGCTTTTCTGTAATCAGTCATTGACTGCCTCCACGCATTCTGCTGTGCTCTGTCAGCATGGGAGGACATCTGGAGCTCTGTGAACGTGTCATCCCGCGTCCTCCTTTTTCTCTTTCTAATCTTCACTAGCCTCTGTGAAGGAGAAACATTTGCTGCTGGTGGAGGAGAAGGGAGAGGTGGTTAAAAAAGACACATTTTAGAGAACAATGGGTAAACTCTTTCACGTTAAATTTTGCTGTTCACATTACAGAGCACATGTGCTTTCGTACAAGGTCGCATTTTTCCTCTTATATTGAGGGCCTGCTGGTTTGGTGTGAGAGATCACTCATGCAGTGCCAGGCCACAGATTTCGGCTTGCAGGCAGCCATGGTAAGACACAGTCTTTTGGCTTTTTTAACCTTCTTAACATGTGGGAATGGTTTCAAACAGCAGCACTCTCATTTCCCATACCAAGCACCCGTTGGGTTGGCCATTTGAAATGGGTTTGCAATGTAAAAGGAGGGGCTGCGGTTTCAGGGTTAACATGCAGCACAAACCCAACTAACTCCCCTCCCCCCCACACCCAATTCTCTGGGATGATCACTTCACCCCTCCCCCCCACCACGTGGCTAACAGCGGGGAATATTTCTGTTCAGCAGAGCAGGAACGGGCACCTCTGAATGTCCCCTTAATAAAATTGCCCCATTTCAACCAGGTGACCGTGAATGATATCACTCTCCTGAGGATAACAAAGAGCGATAAGGAATGGATGTTGTCTGCATGCCAGCAAACACCGGGACCATACGCTGCCATGCTTTGTTATGCAATGATTCCAGACTATGTGCTACTGGCCTGGCGTGGTAAAGTGTCCTACCATGGCGGATGGGATAAGGCAGCCCTCCCCAGAAACCTTTTGCAAAGGCTTTGGGAGTACATCCAGGAGAGTTTTCTGGAGATGTCCCTGGAGGATTTCCGCTCCATCCCCATACACGTTAACAGACTTTTCCAGTAGCTGTACTGGCCGTGATTGCCAGGGCAAATTAATCATTAATCATTAAACACGCTTGCTTTTAAACCATGTGTAATATTTACAAAGGTACACTCACCAGAGGTCCCCTGTGTGCCTTCAGGGGATGGGAGCACGCCTTGGGTGAGTTCGGGGGTTACTGGTTCCAGGTCCAGGGTGATAAACATATCCTGGCTGTTGGGGAAACCGGTTTCTCCGCTTCCTTGCTGCTGTGAGCTATCTACATTATCTCCATCCTCATCTTCCTCGTACCCCGAACCCGCTTCCCTGTGTGTTTCTCCAGTGAGGGAGTCATAGCACACGGTTGGGGTAGTGGTGGCTGCACCCCCTAGAATGGCATGCAGCTCCGCGTAGAAGCGGCATGTTTGCAGCTCTGCCCCGGACCTTCCGTTTGCTTCTCTGGCTTTGTGGTAGGCTTGCCGTAGCTCCTTAATTTTCACGCGGCACTGCTGTGCGTCCCTGTTATGGCCTCGGTCCTTCATGGCCTTGGAGACCTTTTCTAATATTTTGCCATTTCGTTTACTGCTTCGGAGTTCAGCTAGCACTGATTCATCTCCCCATATGGCGAGCAGATCCCGTACCTCCCGTTCTGTCCATGATGGAGCTCTTTTGCGATCCTGGGACTCCATCACGGTTACCTGTGCTGATGAGCTCTGCGTGGTCACCTGTGCTCTCCACGCTGAGCAAACAGGAAATGAAATTCAAACGTTCGCGGGGCTTTTGCATGGCCAGTGCATCTGAGTTGAGAGTGCTGTCCAGAGCGGTCACAATGAAGCACTGTGGGATAGTTCCCGGAGGCCAATAACGTCGAATTCCGTCCACACTAACCCAATTCCGACCCCCTAAGGCCGATTTTATCGCTAATCCCCTCGTCGGAGGTGGAGTAAAGAAACCGGTTTAAAGGGCCCTTTAAGTCGAAAGAAAGGGCTTTGTCGTGTGAACGTGTCCAGGCTTAATTCGAATTAACGCTGCTAAAGTCGACCTAGACACGTAGTGTAGACCAGGCCTAATAGATTAATATGAGTTGGAGTGGTTATATTGTAGAATTGTAGACCATTCTGGATACAAATGATAGCTAGTTTGTATTACAGATGCCTGAAATGGTGTTGCTGCAATGATTTTCTCCTGTATGGAAGACAGGCCTAACGAGCACCTGAGAAAGTCCCCTGTAGCTCGCATGTTGGAGTTCCCAATAGTCCACAATTCACCACTGTTAGAGTGATATCATCACGTATTTTAAAACTGTTCAGGTATGATTAAACATATAGATGAACTAAACCTAATAAAATATGAATAACAAAGACACATTGTTGGATCCCAAACTGTTTCAAATGTTCCTAAACCTTAATGCTTCTTTGTATGGTACTACTACAGACATAGCCATCTGTTATCCATTCTACTGAAGCCTACAAAGCAAATATATACAAAAGCAGTTTGCTAATTTAAACAGTCTAAATAAATTACAATGTACAATATTAAATTATCCCAGTGGAAGGTTTATTTTTATACCTACAGTAGCAAGGCCCTAAAATAAGTAAGTAAAAGACTTCACCCTCTCCCCAAATAAGTAAGTAAAAGACTTCAATCGCTTACATGTATGGTAATCCCTGTAGGAGCCCTGAAGACTTGTTATTAGATGTATACAAACCGGTAACCTGTTTACATTTATAATTCAGGGTTTCACTAATCATCATTTCATCTATAAGATTTCAGGGAGCAAAACACTATTCTTGTGCAGGGATATTTTTAAAATTTAGGAAATTGAAAATTACACCTATTTTTAATAACTTGAGTTTTAGGCAATTAAAAAAACTACATACAAAGAACAAGTCACTTATATAGAAAATAATACATACACAAAAGGAAAGCCACAATTAATTTATATAAGTCTTATGATTATGGGATTCAATAAATAATGTGGTGGTCATGGAGTACCAGTAAGAAACAGAAAAAAACCTACAGTGGCCAGAACATAAATCAACAAGTGCTTCTAGATTAGATAATGTTGCTCAGTTGATATTGGTGACAATGAAGGGTGGTATAGATTGTGAATACTGCTGTGTGGTACAATACATCCAGTTAGTTAGCGAAGAGTATACTGGAAATATCATAGAATCATAGGCCTGGAAGGGACCTCGAGAGGTCTTGTAGTCCAATCCCCTGCATTCAAAGCAGGACTAAGTATTATCTAGACCATCCCTGACAGTTTGTCTAATCTGCTCTTAAAAATCCAATGACTGAGATTCCACCACCTCCCTAGGCAATTTATTCCAGTGCTTAAACACCCTGCAAGTTAGGAAGTTATTCCTAATGTCCAACCTAAACCTCCCTTGCTGCAATTTAAGTCCATTGCTTCTTGTCCTATCCTCAGAGGTTAACAAGAACAATTTTTCTCCCTCCTCCTTGTAACAACCTTTTATGTACTTGAAAACGTATCATGTTCCCCCTCAGTCTTCTCTTCTCCAGACTAAACAAACCCAATTTTTTCAATCTTCCCTCATATGTCATGTTTTCTAGACCTTTAATCATTTTTCTCTCTCTTCTCTGGACCTTTTATAATTTGTTCACCTCTTTCTTGAAATGTGATGCAGTGGTGGTTGTGGGGTGTGCCGGAAGCTGAGGCAGCAGTGCCAGCACTTAACACATTAATGCCTCAGTATAGAGGCACTGGGTTCCCCCTCACAACAGTGAGCGCACAGCCCCCAGGTCCCCACAACTAAAACCCTCTTTCCCTGAAACCACATAGCTTGCTAACTCCCTTTGCCCCTACACCTGGCTGCTCATCTCCCCAATGTCTTTACTTTTCCTTACCTTAAACACAAAAAATCTGGAGTGTTAATAAAAATAAGAACCGCCTGCATTTAAGGCCAGTAGCAGTTTTAATACGTGCCTAGTTAAAATATGGCACAGTCTCAAACTATTTTAACTATCTGTCAACAGGATCAGAATGTTGGCAATATTGCAAAAGGGAACTATCATAATCAAAAGGCTGCAGTGTAGTTTTTCTCCTTTGTCTATAGCTCAACTTCTCTTCCACTGCAATTTTCAAGATCCGTAATTGTAATATTTACAATAATGCTAAAGCACTCTACGGTACACACTTTAGCCAGAAAGCAATTTTTTAAAAATTCATCGAGCCAAAGAAGGGCAATGCAAGTAAATACTATTGTAGGCAAAGTATTAGCCATACCAAAAGTATTCAATTAAGCACTGTGTATATCTGCTCATGATCCTGTCCCGCATTCAGCAGAATTTCCAATTTTGAAAGAGCACATAAATCTGTCTTGTTTATTCCAGTTGGAAAACATATTACTTTAATTATTTTCCTTTATTTGTACAGAAATACTTAAATTTACACAAATGTATTCTAATTATTAGTCTGTCCAGACCTTGGATAATTTAATCTTCAAGATGTTTAAAAGCTATTAAACTGTTTTGGAGTTTAAGGATCAACTTGGTTTGTTACCATGTTACACAGAAATCCTTGCTAATAGTAGAAAATCCACTCCATCTGCCCAGTTCTCGTTGCCTTAGTAATAAAGCCACGCAGGCATTAAAAGCTTCCTGCAGTACATGTGTTTGTTACAAAGGGTCAGATATAAATATATATTTTTAATGTTCCAATTTGTTCTTTGAATACATGACAAGCAGGCTAAAATGGATAACACTTACTAGGTTCTCAATTGCCATAAAACAAAATAAACTCAAAACTCTATTAAATGCAAAATTAAAATACAACAGAATCTATTTTTAGTTTCTAGGGGTTTTTCCAAAAAACAAAAACAAAAAAACTTTAAATGTTTTAATTGTATTTGTTTAGTCTTTATAGTATGAAAACAGCTGCAGGGTAAATTTGAGGTTTTGTCAAAATCAGATTAAAAGGGCACAATGACAGGAGAATGATAGTTTGTTTTCCTCTTTGCAACAAGCCTATAGAGAATATACAAAACATCTACAGAGCAGGTAAGTCTTAAAACATTTATATTAGAATCAAGTATTTTAAATTACACTGTTCCAAGTAAGTGCTTAATAGTCTCACCATGTACTTCTAGTTTATTTGCTGGTTTTGAACAAAACAGTGGTGATTCATAGATTCATAGATTCTAGGACTGGGAGGGACCTCGAGAGGTCATCGAGTCCAGTCCCCCGCCCTCATGGCAGGACCAAATACTGTCTACTGATTTGCTTATACAAACCATTGTCGTTTGAAGTGCAACGCCTTGGTTATTTAAAGTGGTGGCTCTGACTTGCATTTGCCTTAATATTTCTATTATTAAGGGCTGTACATTAACGTTAGAGGAGAAGGATTAGTAGCAGTACATTTGGCTATCTATATTTATAGTAGGTACCTGGTAGTACCCCATAATACCTGAGACTGCAAAGTGATTTCACTTATAACCACACCAACATTGCTGTTTTCGCAAACTCACTTTCTTAGAACACAGACTTTTTAGGTTGCAGGCTTGGTCTCTGCCTAAAGGTTAATTCTCAGGAAGTTACAGTAAAACCCCTTCATCCATTGTTGAGATCAGTGAGGATGGGTAAATAAATATAACCACATTAAGGTATATCAAAACATCTGAAACTTGACATGGCTGGAGTCCTCACTGAGGACTAGTGCCTTAACTTCATTTGAAGAACAGTGGTCTTGATTAAAGGAAGTGGTAATAATTTGAAAATTGCATCCTGACCACATATAATACAAAGTTTACAGGTGCATACCTAGATGCACTATGCCTGTCACAATTCAGGGTCACCTTTATTCCCCATTAGTAGTCCAGCAAGGGCACACGCACTCTTAGGCTTCCAGCCCCCGAGCTGTTGCCTCTCGGGTGATGACACACGTCTCTCTTACTGCTGACCAGGGCATTTCCAAGCCGAACAGTTCCCTGAATTCACTGTTATTCCCAGCAAAAGACAATTTGCTTCAGCAGGCCTGCTTCACTTCTCCCCTCAGAGACTGTACAAAGTGAAATTGTCCCAGTTATATGGTACCACACAGTTCTTTCTAAACAAGCATATTTTATTCTTAAGGAAAAAGCTCTACATTGAAAACATTAAAACCAATACAAGAACCGACATGCATGCTAATAATCTTACCAGAGATTCCCTCACCCCCCCCCCATCTTTTTTCCAATGAGGGTTCCAGCAGGTGAGTCCTTCACTCCCACTTCTCCCCGCCCCCTCCCCCCAAGAGATCTCTTTTGTGGTCACAAGTTCATAACAGCCTGGGCTCAGAACTAGCTCTCAGGTCTTATGGGGCGTCAGTAAGTCAAGTCCTTCCAACTCTTCCCTAAGGATTGGGGCCTTCCATGAACCAGAGGTCCTGCCCATTTGCTGGATCAGAACAAAGGCCCTGAATCAGTTTCAACTGGGGCTATATATTCAAAAGTTCTTTCCTTTGTCTGATGGTCTCTGGTGAATCCAGATTGGTTCTTTGAACTGTCCTTATGTCACAGGTGATCAGCAAACAAAAAGATCCTCCCCTCCGCAACGCTTCAAAGACAGAGTCTGTAGGTGGGGTTTTGCAATACCGTCCTCCCCAGTACTTCCTAGAAATTCCACTTCATACTTATTGTCCCAAAGAGAAATCACATCTGCTATACTGTTCAGCATAGGCATTTGAAATTCACCTTATCTCCCAGAGATTGCATTAATCCTTCTTTCTCCTACAGAAGTCCCATACAATTCCCTCCCCCCCCAACAAAGATATTAAATGTAATTCAATAAGGTTTAACTTATTTCCATAAGGTTTGCCCAGGATATTGTCATGTGTGCCACAGTGCCTATATGTTGATGCCTTGATCCTGCAAACACCTAAGCATATGCTTCAAGTCAATGGGATTTCTCATGGTGCTTAAAGTTACATGCGTGTAAATGTTACCAGGATCAGAAACAGCTCATAAATACATTGCTTAGCCAAGTCTGCACTTGTTGGTTCAAAGAAATTTACACGCTTTACTGGCTAAGCCAAAATCTTCAAGACAATTGCTTCCAGATATTCTTATTTTCCTTTTAGATTCTGCATTAATTTTTTGCATGTAATTTCATAACAAAATGTTAGTCTTGAAAGATTAAGAACTCCTTAACTAGTAAAATCTTAGAACTAAGATTATTCCAGTACAATCAACTCATCCACAGTACTTTCTGTTCATCTTTCTCTTGTTAACAGCATGTGCAACATCGCCAAGTTAGTTTTGTCAAAGCATGCTGAAGTTTTGGAATTTCCTGACTTGACTAATGTTGCACGCAATACTACTACTGTTTCCCATTATCTCCTATTTCATGAAGGAATTCTGAATGTATGACTGGCCAGGCATGACTGACTCCTAGACTTTTAGGAGGTGAAGTAATGCCACATAATTTGAAAGGTAATGTCCCCTAGATTTGGGTTCAATCTATGAATTTGAAACCACACTCTATTATTCAAGTTGATGCCAATATAACATTTTAGCAAATTCTATTTTTTTAAATTTTATACAATTAGAATAGCTATATATTTAACATTTTACCTCAACTCAGTATACATACTGAGGAGGTGATTCCAGTTGTTCATCAAATAAGCACCAATGTAATGAGGCGATTACATTGGAATTGTGCTCTCTCTCAAACTACCAGAGGTGGGTATACAATAATGGACAGATTCTTGAGTGTGATATTCAATTTATACATTTAGATTTTTTTTTAAATTTAAAGGATAAAGGAAATCATCAATCAGCGCATGTATATAACATTTTTAAAAGCCCCCCCCTCTTTAAAACCAGAAATTTTTTAAAAATACTTATTTTACTTACAGATTATTTAAAAGTTAAATAGTTGTTTCAGCTGCCATCTTTCTGAGGTACCCAAATCCATTGCTGACAACTGTTCCTTGTGGGGAGGGCTTTTGTTTTTGTAAGAGGGTAGTTGATTTATCCATTAAAATGTGGGAGAGCTACACTAATTCCAGATCTCCTGTCTATACTCCCCCTAATGCTGACCTATTATCGGCTCTGAACTCCCCATCCCTGCCGTTGCTGCTTGGATGAACAGTTTAGTTCTCAAAGTGCTGCCTGAATCCCATGTATAAATATGTCTCTGCTATTGCCACAGCCAACCAAGCCTTAAGACGTAGATGCAGCTACAATGAAGATTAAGGGAAAGATTCTTACTGATGATTAAGATTATAACAATCTTCTCTCCTAAAATAAAATCAGAAGAGTTAGCATTAGTACTCCACCTCCCCAGAAGCAAGGAGCGGCGCAGCTATCATGGCTAGTATGACTAAGCTTGCTTTGACCTGAGAACATGGAACTCTGTGTCTCCAAGCTCAGCACCTAGTTCTAATTCTGTTTATCTGTCATTATCCCTTCAAGATCACTCAAGAAAAAAAGAAAAAGAACGACAGACAAAAGAATGAACGGCCAGCACAGATCATTAGCAATCAGGGTGGGTGCACCTCTGAGAAACTGAGGTTGCTAGAGGGCAGGCTTCACCATAAATTTTGAAATCTCTTAGTGAAATGTTATCTGTCACACATTCCAGATTCATGATGGAGTTGGCTTACAGAGCTAAGGGAAGTGGTATTCTCACCACCACAGGTGGTTTTATACATGGCTTTTTCTTTAAAACGTTTTATACACAAAGGATCTTCACTCTGCAGCTACCCCGCACTACATAATTATACAAGATGTGCCTGTTTGCTAGCTTTATTCTCACAGGTCACCCTGACTTACTGATGATCTGCAGCAAATGAGACAGGAGGGAAGACAGTTAGACCAGCAGTGGCATAAGTCTCATGCTGCTGGTCTAACTGTCAAGGCTGACTAGTTGCAGCAGAAAGCTTTGAAAATTCTTATGCTGTGCGGCCAGGGAGGAAGCAAAAAAAGTCGTTTTCCTCCACCATAGCATCCACAAAATCTTACAAAGCAGATTTGTTTTGGGTGGTAGAGCCCGGTAAATCCAGACTGCCTGAGCTCAGTAGCTGATCAGAGCCCACCCCACTGCAAGAAAATGTGTTATTTTGCAGAGAAGACTGATCAGTTTAGGAATGGGCTGTCTGCTTCTATGGTGAGACAGGGCAAGGCCTCAGGGACCAGGGCCTCATCTTTCCTGCTAGTTTCAATCAGCGATGATCACCAGGGTAATGGAGGTGCTGAGAGAACTTCATTCCAAAATCTGTGCATGGGATCCATATACTTCTTGGCTGGGGAAGGCCAGTTAGGAAGTACTGGATCCCTGGCTTGAGAAGACTGTCAATGGTTCTCAGAAAGGGCAGGTTGCCTATTGCTTTGAAAGAAACATTAGTCTGGTTTTTGCTCAAAAAAATCATCACTTGATACTGATTGTTTAGTTAAATTTCAGCCAGCATCGCATCTTCCCTTCTTGAGTAAGTGTGACATTCCCCTGGTGTTATCCGGACCGGTGATCTGCTAGGTCACTCCAATCCTTGACTCTGGGAGCCAGCTTTACCCTGCTCTGCTGTGAGAACCCCCAATCCTGGGCTGTTCACGCACAGCCTCTGTCATGTAAGCTGCTCCTTGGATTGTGCAACCAAATGATTTAGTTGGGGATTGGTCCTGCTTTGAGCAGGGGGTTGGACTAGATGACCTGCTGAGGTCCCTTCCAACCCTGATATTCTATGATTCTATGACACCAGCCAATATCTCCAGTCCCAGACACAACCCTAGGAACCTCCGTCTTGAAGTGTCCAGTTATGCCTGCTGGATGCTGCAAGCTTATATGAGTTCGTCAATTTAACAAAGAAATTGATATGTACCAGACTTGTTATCCCAAGGGGAATCTCTCACACGCTTCAAACCAAACACACTGCTTTAGGTAGAATAAACAAACAGATTTATTAACTACAAAGATCGATTTTAAGTGATTATAAGTCAAAGCACAAGAAGTCAGATTTAGTCAAATGAAATAAAAGCAAAACGCATTCTAAGCTGATCTTAACACTTTCAGTGCCCTTTCAAACTTAGATACTTCTCACCACAGGCTGGCTGGTTGCCCTTCAGCCAGGTTCTCCCTTTTGCTCAGCGCTTCAGTCGCTTGGTGATGATGTCTGTAGATGGAGGTGGAAGAGAGAGGAAGAGCATGACAAATGTCTCTCCCTTTTATCATGTCCTTTTTCCCCTCTTGGCTTTGCCCCCCCCTTCAGAGTCAGGTGAGCATTACCTTATCGCAGTCTCAAACTGACCAAAGGAAGGGGGTGGGGGGTTTTCACTCGAGAATCCAGCAGATCCTTTGTTGTCTAGGCCAGAGTCCTTTGTTCCTGTGAGGCTGGGCTGGGTTTGTCCCATACATGCCCTGATGAGGTGTGAACTGTCTCTCTGCTCTTGGAGAGTTTTCTTCTGGGCTTGCTTTAAGCCACGAGGACACATTTTCAGCCTCATAACTATATACATGAAATTACAACCTATAACATTACTATAACAACAATTACTATAACATTACTTTAACAACAATGCTCAGTGCATCATGAGCCTTCCGAAGACACCTGACATGACAAACTTTGCATTGGATGCCACACAATCATTTTACAAGGATGAACATGGGGGTCCTGGGTGTTCCCCCGAGGTACAGAGCATCACAGTAAGACTGTGGAGAAGGTTGTAGGGAGATGCCTTTGATCTTCTTGACCCTCATTAATCAAGATACAGACCTGGCTTTGGCACAAAGACTGCACTGGTCAACAATCTCCTCCTGACAGTGGATGAAGACTAGGTGTCCATGTCAGTATTAGATTAATCAGCTATTTTCAATACCGTTTATTGTAAGACGTTGCTGACTTGCTTGTGGACCTTGGCAGGAACAGACTGGGCTGCCTTTAATTGGCTTCATTTTTTTCTCTCAGAGTTCTCGATGGGTAGTTGTGATTGCTCCTCTTCCTGAAGAGCTCAGATGGAGGGTGCTGCAGGATGTCATTCTGTAACTCCACCTGTTCACAACTGAGGTGATGATGGGGGGATGGGGGGAACCAGCCTCAGGAAATGGTATAGGCAATATCAACTCCTGTGATGAGTGAGTGAATCTACCATTTGTTACCAGGTTTTGCAACTTAGGGTGATTCCAGGCCTCTTGCTGCTGTTAAACAATCAAATTATAGCTGTGACCTCATCAGCTTTTAACCATCTATGTCTGGTGAAAGGTTGCAAGCCTTCCTTTCAGATACAAACCATGCCATCGTTATCCATGCCTTTGTTACCTCAAGATGGGACTACTGCAATGTACTGTACATGGGGCTACTCCTTAAAGTCAAACTAGAGATTAAAGCTGGTGCAGAACATAGTGGCATGGTTATTGAGTGGGCATCTCACTGTCACCATGTGACACCAGCGCTCCAGGCTCTGTAATGGCTGCCTATAGGTCTCTAGGTGAATTTTAAGGTGTTGGCTACAACCTTTAAATACAACCCCATGAAATTATTTTTCTATTATAATCTTTCATTTTATTTTTAGGAAATTTCATTTTATCCCGCTGGGATGACGGAGGAGCGGCCAAGTCAAACCTGAGCAGTGCTGCAACCCTTTGCATCAGATTGCAATGCCAATCACTAAAGTTCAGCCACCCCCGCCAGGCTGGAGAGGCAGCCCAGGCAAACCTTGGGCATTTGGGGCTGTATTAGTAGGAGCATTGCCAGCAGATCGAGGGACGTGATCATTCCCCTCTATTCGGCATTGGTGAGGCCTCATCTGGAGTACTGTGTCCAGTTTTGGGCCCCACACTACAAGAAGGATGTGGAAAAATTGGAAAGAGTCCAGTGGAGGGCAACAAAAATGATTAGGGGGCTGGAGAACATGACTTATGAGGAGAGGCTGAGGGAACTGGGATTATTTAGTCTGCAGAAGAGAAGAATGATGGGGGATTTGATAGCTGCTTTCAACTACCTGAAAGGGGTTCCAAAGAGGATGGATCTAGACTGTACTCAGTGGTAGCAGATGACAGAACAAGGAGTAATGGTCTCAAGTTGCAGTGGGGTCTAGGTTGGATATTAGGAAAAACTTTTTCACTAGGAGGGTGGTGAAGCACTGGAATGGGTTACCAAGAGAGGTGGTGGAATCTCCTTCCTTAGAGGTTTTTAAGGTCAAGCTTGACAAAGCCCTGGCTGGGATGATTTAGTTGGGGATTGGTCCTGCTTTGAGCAGGAGGTTGGACTAGATGGTCCCTTCCAACCCTGATATTCTATGAAACCTGAGCAGCATTTTATTCTATTTCATTTTATACTTTTTTAAAAAAAGTATTATTTCATGTTTTCTCTTATTTGCGAAAAACAAGAGGCTCTATCTATGAATTCCTAACTGGCCTAGGTCCAGCCTACCTGAGGGATTGACTCTCTCCCTGAGCCACCCTGGTCAAAAGAGGGGGCTGCTGGAAGACCGCTCTCTGTGAAGACCCCAAGATTCTGGGACTTGCTTCATCTGAAATGGCCTGCATCCAGTGACCTTCCAGGCATGTCGCAAAAAACATCTATTTGATAAAAAGAACGAGGAGTACTTGTGGCACCTTAGAGACTAACAAATTTATTTGGGCATAAGCTTTCGTGGGCTAAAACCCACTTCATCAGATGCATGCAGACTAACACGGCTACCACTCTGAAATCAATTTGACAGGGTTTTTGGAGAGGGCTGTGGATATGCTTCTTAGATGATGTCTGGCAGAGTTCCTATTTGAATTATTTTATTTCTGCTGGGTTTTTGTTGCAATACTCATAAATTAGGGCACCTACAGCACTGCATAAGCATATTTTGTATTTATATAAAATAAATAGGAAATTAATCCTCAAAATGCCATAATCAAAATGTACAGTCATGATTATACAGTAGAACAGCATTTATAAAATCTTCTACACCATGACCCCCATCCTTCCCTATACCACGACTACCTTATGAGCCTTCTCCCACTTAACAATATGTTCATGACTCCAGATTGAGAACCCATGCTCTAGAAGGGCTTTAGACTTCTAGTGTTCTAGGCTGAAATGGAAAAGATTAAGCTGGCCCTAAAATGTCTATTTATAATTTACCATTAACTCACTTTCCTGGCAAGAAATGCAACTGCAATGTCTCTATTCTCTCCCAATGATTAACTGTGGCTGTTCAAGAAACTTTGGCAGCTAAGCAACAGATTCTGATGACCTAGAAAACTTCAGCACACCGAAGAGCAACATTTATGGATTATGCTGAAGCTAAACTGGAGGAAAATGCAGAATAATGTCCAATTAAAATCTTCAAACTTTGTTGATACATCTATCTGTACATAATTCTCACCTACAGATGCATTTTACTATAAACACCTAAATGCCACCAATCAATGACAATCTAAGGAAATCAATAATATTCCCAAATTAATTTTCATCCCTGTATATTTGATTGGTGTACTCTTGACCTAGCTCTTACCATTTAAAACCCAACGGAGAAGGTTCTGGCTTTCTTTTAGTATTTTATACTGTGATAATTAGAGCACTTTTTGAGAGATATTCCTGAAGTATATTTTCAGTGCTTGTATGTGATACACAAATTCATCGTCACATACGTGCATTTAATACATGCAAGTAATATGCAAGTACTTCTAAAATTTTAATGTTCTTGGAAGATTGGTAGTGTCCCTTTTTGTGATTTTGTTATTATGTTGGTCCCTTGGTATGTGTTCAGTTCTCTTATTGTGGATTTTCTGAAAAGTGATACCTGGATAAAAATAGTTATTAAAACTAGAATAAACTTATGTCATAACATTCTGCAGAAAAAAACAAACACCTTTTAAACAACAGTTCAATAACTCAATATAAACATTTGAAAATAAAAGACTGCAAGTGAGGGATATTTTAAGATGTTCAGTTTTGTGAATATTTGCTTGGCCATTATGCCGTCTTTAAAAACTACATACATTTTTTCCTCCTTTCATCTTGACTGACAAAGATAGAGAGACTAAAGCACTATTTGGGCTTGTCTACGCGCGGAAAAGGCTGTGAAAAGCTAATGCAGTATAGCTATCACTCAGTATTAACCTAAACTGCTATTGCGGTTTAGATTAACCCACTTCTTAATCTAAATTGCAAAAAGGTACTCAATGTGGAATAAGAGTGCCCACACAAGGAATTAGTGTGGAACAGCTAATTGCGCATTCAATTTACACCCTAGCTATTTCATGCTCATCTCCATGAATTTTAATGTGGATAAGCCCTTAAACATATTAGAATTTGCTTTTTTTATTATTATTATGCAGTTGATGCATATCTATGCTTGCATACATAGTCAAACATAGTAACTCAAAGAGCCTACCTCTTCATGTCTCATCAGTTCTATCATTTCCATAACACTAATAAAATGGTAGCAACGATCCGAGTGGTCAACCAGATAGGTAGGAAAGGGACGATTCTGCCAAAGTCTCCACTCAGATAGGGAAAGTTCACGAGTTCCTTCCACTCGAGATGCCTGCAGTTTCAAATAAATATTAACATGAAGATTTCAATCATGCAATTGGTTCACAAAACAAACAGAAACAATGAGGAGTCCTTGTGGCACCTTAGAGACTAACAAATTTATATGGGCATAAGCTTTCGTGGGCTAAAACCCACTTCATCAGATGAATCAGAGGACTCCTCGTTGTTTTTGCTGATACAGACTAACACGGCTACCACTCTAAAACAAATAGAGTCCCAGTTCTCTATGGAAACCACCCTCAAATGACCTGAACAAAAGAGAAGGCCAATAAACTTATTGTTATAAGGGAGATATGTCTGTTTTAATAAAAGGAAATATTCTCTGCTTTTAGTCTGTATGTATTCTGTACTACTTTCCAAGTAACCAAAAGAAACCCGTAACTATTGCCATTTGTCATGCACAAAGCATGCGGATCTAAAATGTGAAGTGACAGATGGGGATCCCTATTTATTCTTTTGCATCAAGAAAGAGCCCACTGAGTGGGAGTCTTGCCTTCTCTAAGTTAACAGAGGGGGTTTCAAAATACCCATAATTACTGATCATCATCACTGAGGATATAGTCTCCTTTTTACAAAGGAGTGTATATAACTTTTGGAAGTGTTAACACAAGTTGTTTGTATCCAACAGAAATAAGTTTCCTATGCCTATAATAGCAGCAGGAGACATGACAATATTCTACAAATATTTTAATTTACAGGAAGTGGGTTTCAGATATTAGAAAAATCTCACATGCGGAACAATCCTGGATTACAATTCCCCGGTTCTCTCATATATAGATATCAGAAGGTCCTTAAATTGTATTTTTAGATAGGCTTTCTTAGAATCTTTGTAATTAATTTTATTCACTACCCAGAAGTCTTTGGGGTTATTTTCCCTGTCAAAGGATTTCTTTTAATTGTTCTCAAATATATGAAGAAGAATCTTGGTCTGGGAAACTCATTAGGTAATATTCTGTCAGCATCTGGCATCACCACAGCAGAAGTAGTTCAGATTTCTCTATAATATTACAATAATTTCTACACTGTAAAATTATCAGATCAATTATAATATTAAGGAAAAACACGTCCAAAAATCAATGGCAGAGATTCACTTCTGTAATTTCTTCTGGGTCTTCTAGTGACATTACATTAAGGTTGAACTTACTGCTATTTCCTCCATATTTTCTAAAGTTTCAAAGTGACTTTGAGACAATATTGGTTCTTTGACTCCATCACTTTCTTTTAGTTTGTATAAGCTGTTCCATACTTCAAATTCCTCTGACGTTAGGAACCAATTTTCACGAGAGTCTGTTTGCTTTGTGCCTGCAAATGGGTAAAAATGAAAAACATCTTAGAAAAAATAAATCTATGTAACAAAGAAAAAGACACAGTGATTAATTAGGACCTCATATGATACCAGCCACAGGAAAACAAATTCCCATTGCCACATTGGTAGTAAATATTAACCTTTTCAGTCCTATTTTTCTTGTATATTAAATTTATTTGCATATTAACTTTTCTCCCAGAATCTTTATGATATCAGCAAAGAGTGAGTTTGAATTTGAAGGCCAGAGTGCCGGTTTTTAACCTGTGAGTGACCGTATTCACGTGACCCAATATTGGGCTATACTTTATTATGGCTGGCACCTCCAAATATGTGGGGAAATACATGTCTAGGAAAAAGACCAAAGTACGGAAATATGTATAAACAAGAGTGGGTGGTTGATGAGGGGTGCCTAAGATTTAGTTATGTTGTTTGATTGATAAGAGGTACTTGTTATTGCAGATGTCTTCTGTAATGGATAAAATAAGGATCCACTGAAAGATGTTTATGTTAACTCAGTAAGAACTGGCAGTTGTCACAGCTGTCAGTAATAACGACCAGATTAGAATCCTCTTTAGTTTATCAATCATGCACCCTAAAGATATCATAAGGAAATTCCATCAATAGTTAGGTAAAAAAAAGTCAAAACAGGTCATAGTAAAATTAATCATGGGAAGTATTTTCCTTCCAAAAAGGAATTTCTCTGTCTCAGAGGTTTTGGGAGTTAGATTGGGAATTAACAGTCAGCATTCCACCAAGTACAGAGAAAGGGACCAAACTACCTTTTCTTCACCTACATCAAGTGGTAAAGTATGTCTTCTTTCTGTATTCTGGATAGTGCTATACTAAACACTGATTGTTAATCTTTGATTGAATAATTCTATTTCAGCCTGTTATTTGATAATCTCTAATTGCCAACGACTTCAAACATGCAGCAACACAAACAAATGGATAGGCGGAAGAATCAGTTGTTAGAAGCGAAAAAAATTCAAATGTTCTGTTTTATGGCGGAGTAGTGGACAGAGGTGTGTGTATACTTGTAAACAAACACTGGCAAGCCCTGCAGGTGATGATAATTATCACACAGGGCAAACATAGTTCCTCAGTTAATCATATGTTGCCAAAAGACCAAGGAGAAAATTGAAGATATCAGATGGAATTATTGAAAAAGCCCTGTTATTGCACTGTCTAAACAATGAAAATCTGTTAAAACCAAACAACTAATTAATCCTTTGACTATTTTGGTCCCCATTTTCCCTATCAAGGGCATGTGGATGGGGAAGAGAGTACACAGGAAAGAACTAGAGCAATCTTTGGGGAGGAGGAAGAGAAAGGAAGCAGAGTACCCAGAGTGCTAATTCTTGTCCTCAGTTGACACCTTATGTAGCCAACACCAAACTCCTGAAATGAACACTCTGGCATTGGGGCATCAGAACAATGGAGTGAGTCCTCAATTCACAAGGGGCCCACCTACTGTTCGTAACTGTCCTTTCCAGGTGCCTCACTCAGATGTCCTAAAAATACATGACTTTCATATATCAATTCAAAGGCTGGTTCATGATATATGATCACAGCAAAAATAAACTGTAGAAGGAAACTGGTTTCATGTAACTTTTATACTTATATGAAAGGCATATTTGTCCTCAGTACATTACAGTATAAACACATGCAGTTTTTCAGATTATACATGACATCTACCTAAACTGCTTTAAGTGCACAACCACACAACACACATCACAGTATTAATAAAAGCACAGAATTATTATTCAAATATAACTTTATGCTGAGACACTAAAAAACTCCCACACCCCAAGAACAAACCAACCCCTCCCACCTCACCTGCGAGAGAAAATGGGTCT
This sequence comes from Emys orbicularis, assembly GCF_028017835.1. Taxonomy (NCBI): domain Eukaryota; kingdom Metazoa; phylum Chordata; order Testudines; family Emydidae; genus Emys; species Emys orbicularis. The sequence continues at coordinate 3,933,742 of NC_088686.1, read as the reverse complement.
TATAGTGGCATCAGACTTGGAAAAAGGAAACTGGACCAAACACAGAAAGCAAATTCCAGGGTGGAGTGTTTTCCAACACCACCACCCTGCTTCCAATCATATAGTACTAGGAATCATCCACGCAAGAGACCCAATTGGAATCAAATTTAAAGGGACAGCATAAAGATCTGCAATATCCAGGGCCAAAACCTACTTGTTTTAACAGATTAAAAAAAAAATCCATCCAATTTCACCCATAAACTTAATAGGAGCCAGTGCAGTCTTTGGAGCAAAGATTAAATATGTTCCCTGCAAACAGGTAGATTCGGTAGGAGTTGAAGTTTCTCAGCATTTTATGCTTTTAAAATACTCAACCATTCATCCCATTGCCTGACACTAACCTTACTTCACCTCTAAACTGCTTAAGATTAATAAAGATCAACGTTCCTTAAAGACACTAACTTAGTGCCAGAAGAAAGCGGTTTATTACTTTGCTACGTTACAATCCATTACATAATAGTACAATGCACCAAGGTTCAATGTTAGGAGGAGAGAAACAGAAGCACTAAGTAGCACAACCAAAGACTGGCTTTAAAATAGGCATGACCTAAATAGCAGAGAGAAACAGTTCAGCTTTGTTTAAGTGTTAGGAATCAGATTTGCCTCTTTTGTAGTATCTTTATGTTTCCAAAAATCCACAGAAAGGGAAATTGTTTGTAGTTGTAAACAAAGGATTTAGAAAGCAAACTCCAGTGTCATTAAATGCTGTTACAATTTCAGTTTCAAGAGACTAAATGGACAAGCTAAATATTTAGCAATTTTGGGGGAGATGGAGACAGGGAGTAAGAGAGACACTTTGTAAACGAAGAGGGCTCAAGGTTGACCACCTCAAAAATGACATACACCGCTACCTTGATATAACGCCACCCGATATAACACAAATTCGGATATAACACGGTAAAGCAGTGCTCCAGGGGGACAGGGCTGCGCACTCCGGTGGATCAAAGCAAGTTCAATATAACACGGTTTCACCTATAACACGGTATGATTTTTTGGCTCCCGAGGACAGCGTTATAACAAGGTAGAGGTGTACCTTAAAAATAAGCTTCTGGTTCCATTTAAGAGACACCACAATACTACAGGTATTTCTTTTCCTAAGAAATTGTCATATACATATGCAACAGGAGCACCTATTCCAAGGAGCTTTCAGCCACCTGTAGTGGTGGCTTGGGTCTATGGTCAGTCTGGAGAGCAACATCTGTCACGGTTCCCCTTCACTTCCTGCCAATGACCAGATGCCCTAAAGATTCTAATAGCTACTCAGATACATAAAGAACAAAAATTAGGCCCAAAATGAACTATTTACTCCCTTAGAAGAGTTAAGCCTCCCTGCTCAGCTGCTGAAGCCAAACAGATGAGACAGAGCTCAGGAAAGAAAAAATATTGCAAGTGTGCTACCTTCAAGTTGTCACTAACTTTAAAGAACAGTGAGAGCATGTGGAGGATCTCCTATGGACTGGCTTTGAAACAATAATGCAATGATGGACAAGATTTGAGTCTCAGTAACCGGTACACAGATGATGTTCCTGCTTTTTTGTTTGCAATAATAAAATCTCACTCATGGCAGAAACGTGATCACCTACCAATGGGTGCATTACATATAGCTATACATGTATACACACATGGGAATAAGGAAGTCTCCAGACCATCTCTGGAACATACAATACTGTTTGTGCTTTTCACAGTGGCATCACTACCTTGAAAATGACTGCTCCACTCAAACTGAAGGTGTACCTCGTATTTCTGACTCCTGCCTTCTGTTAAGGAAGAATTCAATTGTTTAGAATGCATCTCAATATCTAAAGCTATGGGCAAATACAGTCTCTGTACTCCTAAGTGTTTTAATTTTCCACAAAAATTAAGGAAATAAAACTGAAATCAGGTCTCTACTTGCTGTTTACTGGTCTTGCTATTTGATATCCAGAATATGTGTAAGCATTACTTTAAGATATTAAGCAGAAGCCACCACCCTAAAAACAAAAATGCAACAGTATAGGTTAAACACGCACATTAATTCCTCGCTTCCTTCAGGATCCACTTAAAACTCAGAACTCCCAAGATTCCCCTGTCCTATTTTCTCCACTTTTATACATCTATTGAGTGCTTATATACAAGAAAGACTTTAATGTTTGGATTCTATTGAATGCTTGTCAGTTGCCACATGCATTAATCTTATTTCTAATATCTGTGTTCCACGCTGTACTGCAATATTTGAGCAGTTGTACTGTGAGGCTCTGTGACCATATGGCGACATTAGTGTGAAGAGCTGCTCTTCTACAGAAATTGTTACACCTCTCCCAAAAAAGGAGACTCGTCGATATCAGATGGCCTACAGTTGGATCTTGTAACTGGAAATGGCCTACATATGAATTGAGAACCCATCAACAAAAAGACTAAAGACAGGACAAGAGGCAATGGGTTCAAACGACAGCATACAGATTTAGATTAAATCTCAGGAAAACTTCCTAGCTGTAAGAACAGTAGGACAATGGAACAGATGCCTAGGGAAGTCGTGGAAGATCCTTCACTGGAGATTTTCAAAAGGAGGCTGGATAGCCAACTGTCTTGGATGGTATAGACAAAACAAATCCTGCATCTTGGCAAGGGGTTAGACTAGATCAGAGGTTCTCAAACTGTGGTCTGTGGACCGCCAGTGGTCGACGAGCTCCATTCAGGTGGTCCGTGGATAGTTCCCTCTAAGGTGCAAGCCTGGGCGGCTGCACATGAGAGAATCACGGGCCACCCACCTAATTGGTGGAGGCGCACAGGCATGGCTCCACTAATTAGGTGCCTGGACCCTGGAAAAGATGCACATGTAAGGCGAGGCGGTGGCCTTGGGGGAAAAAGTGGGTAGGTGGGAGGGGGCAGTGGGGTGAGAAGAGGGGGTGGGGGGAATTTGGGACGTGCAGGGCTGCGGTAGCCAGAGAAAGAGGTGACCCTCCCCAGCTCCAGGGCTGCTGTGGCAGGGGAGAGACCCTCCTCCTTCCCAGCCCCCGCTCGGGGGCTGCTGTGGTAGGGGAGAAAGGGAGAGACCCCCCTTCTTCCCAGCCCCAGCTCGGAATGGCACAAACAACATTTGGAAAGATCATTAAGTGGTCCGCCAAGCAATTTTCAGCAATTTTCAAGTGGTCCATGAAAAAAAAAGTTTGAGAACCACTGGACTAGATGATCCTTGTGGTCCCTTCTAACCCTATGGTTCTATGATTGTTTTTCTGCTCTCCTCCCCATGAAGAGGAGTCATGCAAGCGGACTCCTCCCAGCAGCTGAGTTTGCAGCTCAGAGCACAGGGCAGCAGGGGAATAAAGACCCAAACAAAAGGAACTAGCTATCTCTATGCTGCTTGGATTCTGGGGGAGGAGGAAGAAAGAGGAGTAACAAATGTGTTAGTCTCTAAGGTGCCACAAGGACACCTCGTTCTTTTTGCTGATACAGACCAACACGGCTGCCCCTCTGAAACCTGTCACCATGGGCAGGGCCAGCTCTAGGTTTTTTGCTGCCCCAAGCAAAAAAAATTTTGGCTGCCCCCCCCCCCCGCCAGCCCTGGGCTCTCTCTCTCTCTCCCCCCCCCACCCCCCATCAACTGCACCCTCCTGCCGCCCCAGCCCTGGGTCACTGGTAACTCGCTCCCAGGGCGGGTCATTCAGCAGGAATTTTGGATGTGCGCAGAACACAGACAGGATTGGTTCCCATATGGTTACAGAACTGCAGTAAAGTGGAACAATTTTCAGCTTCTGTGATTGGAGGATATCTGGATGCATATTATAAGACTGTCCTACATAAATGAGGAAAAGTTGAGGTGCCTTTATTATTCTTTTGTTCCACTCTTTGTTTCTATGGGGAATTTGCCAATGCAATATCACTATCTTCCTTTTAAACAAATAAAACTAAAAAAAACAAAAACAAAAGGCAATGGCTGTTGAAAATAGCAATTCCAGTCCTAATAACCATTTCTTGCTCAATTTATTCTACTTTTTCTACAGCAAGTTACAGTGGATCAGTATATTTGATTTGGGAGAAATGAAGTAACAGCTGCCCAAATTGAGCTTGAGCACTCCTGAATTTTGAGGGTGTTCAAATCTGGAAGGCAGGTGCTAGATTCCCTTTCTGAATATTAGCTAAATCTGGAAAAGAAGTGTCAATTTCTGCTTCCATGGCTCAGAAGTGTAAATCCTCCTACGTTCCTTGTACTGTATCTAAAGCTGCCCAGGTCCTAGTAGAGCCTCCCCTCCCCTACTTTTCATTTTAAATTCTAGTGGGATCCACGTACCTCCCTTGCTAGGCTTCAGATAGAGAGATGCACTGTCCATTTAGTCCACCCAATTCTTTCTTTGAGGGAGAGCCCAGGGCTGGGGCGGCAGGAGATACGGGGGGGGGGGGGGGGGGGAGGAGAGAGAAGAACCCATGGCTGGGGCGGCAGGGGAGTGCAGGTGGGGGCCAGAGCTGGGGCGGCAGGGGGTGTGGGCGGGGGAGAGTCCAGGGCTGGGGCAACACGGGGGTGCGGGGGGAGCCCAGGGCTGGGGTGGGGGGCGGCAAAAAACCTAGAGCTGGCTGTCCCTACCATTCACAGCAAGCTGCAGCATGAGGTTTCAGTTCCACACTCCTTCCCCCTCCCTTTCCTGTTAATTGCGGCCGAGGGAATGCTGGGAAATGTAGTTCTTTCTCTGCTCCAGGGCTGGCTCTATAGCAGGGATAGGCAACCTATGGCACACGTGCCGAAGGCGGCACACAAGCTGATTTTCAGTGGCACTCCCGCTGCCCAGGTCCTGGCCACTGGTCTGGGGGGGTTCTGCATTTTAATTTAATTTTAAATGAAGCTTCTTAAACATTTTAAAAACCTTATTTACTTTAGTTACAATAGTTTAGTTATATATTATAGACTTATAGAAAGAGACCTTCTAAAAACGTTAAAATGTATTACTGGCACGCGAAACCTTAAATTAGAGTGAATAAATGAAGACTCGGCACACCACTTCTGAAAGGTTGCCGACCCCTGCTCTATAGGCAGGGAGCTAACCAGGAACTACAGCTCCCAGGGTTGGTTCTCAGCTCCCATGCTGGATTCTTGTGCCCCTGCAAATTTGCCGCCCCAAGCAACTGCTTGCTTTGCTGGTGCCTAGAGCCGGCCCTGACCACGGGGGAGGAAGGTGTTTCTAGGAATAAGCAAGAGATCCCCAGCTGCCTAGCCTGGGTTAGCCCTAAAGGACAAATAGAGCTTGCTGATGATAGAAGCCTATATTACTGTAACTCATTTGTGTGTCTATGTTTACTTGATTTAACCTTGTCAATAACAATCTAATTTCCTTCTCTTCTTTAATAAATCTTAACATAGGTTACTATGGGGTTGGCTACAAGCACTGTCTTTGGTTTGAGACCTAAAGTGCAACTGACGTGAAGTAAGTGACTGGTCCTCTGGGATTAGGAGTAACTTGACTATTGCTGTGATTTTTGGTGTAAGGGGCCATCGATCATAAAGATACACTCACTTGGGTGGCAAGACAGACTGGAGTACCCAAGGGGACTGTCTGTGACTCTGTGTTGAGGCTGTTAAAGTCTCTGAAGAGTTGGCACTTAGTGCAGATGGTTGGTGAATCTAAGCTTGGAACTCGCAATTAGTTTGGGGTTTGTGCCCTGGTTTTTAACAGTCTGCCCTGAGGTTGGTACTCATACTTTTGCGTCACCTTTGAGTTTGTCACACATGATCCACTTTAACACCCACTGGGTAAGGTACTTCATTTTTCTGTAGGGTACAAACTTGCAAAGGTAACACAAACAGTGAAGTGAATATCAGAGCGAATAAGGTCTTGGTCCTGAACTAAGAGAGTGTTTACAATTTAATACCATGTTATTTTCCTGTGATGTTTACCCTTTCTTGAAGGATCTGGGATATGGGAAAAGCGGTGGATGTGATATATCTTGACTTTAGCAAAGCTTTTGATACGGTCTCCCACAGTATTCGTGCCAGCAAGTTAAAAAAGAATGGATTGGATGAATGGACTATAAGGTGGATAGAAAACTGGCTAGACTGTCGGACTCAACGGGTAGTGACTAACTGCTCAATGTCTAGTTGGCAGCTGGTATCAAGCAGAGTGCCCCAGGGGTCGGTCCTGGGGCCGGTTTTGTTCAACATCTTTCTTAATGATCTGGATGATGGTATTAATTGCACCCTCAGCAAATTTGCAGATGACACTAAGCTCGGAGGAGAGGTAGATACACTGGAGGGTAGGGATAGGTCCAGAGTGACCTAGATAAATTGGAGGATTGGGCCAAAAGAAACCTGATGAGGTTCAACAAGGACAAGTGCAGAGTCCTGCACTTAGGACGGAAGAATCCCATGCACCGCTACAGGCTGGGGGCTAAGCAGCAGTTCTGCAGAAAAGGACCTGGGGATTACAGTGGACGAGAAGCTAGACATGAGTCAGCAGTGTGCCATTGTTGCCAAGAAGGCTGACGGCATATTGGGCTGTATTAGTAGGAGCATTGCCAGCAGATCGAGGGAAGTGATTATTCCCCTCTATTCGGCACTGGTGAGGCCACACCTGGAGTATTGCGTCCAGTTTTGGCCCCTCCCCCCCCCCACTACAGAAGGGATGTGGACAAATTGGAGTGAGTCCAGCAGAGGGCAACTAAAATGATCAGGGGGCTGGGGCAAATGACTTATGAGGAGAGGCTGAGGGAACTGGGATTATTTAGTCTGCAGAAGAGAAGAGTGAGGGGGGATTTGATAGCAGCCTTCAACTACCTGAAGGGGGATTCCAAAGAGGATGGAACTCAGCTGTTCTCAGTGGTGGCAGATGACAGAACAAGAAGCAATGGTCTCAAGGTGGGGGGAGGGGGGATAGCTCAGTGGTTTGAGCATTGGCCTGCTAAACTCAGGGTTGTGAGTTCAATCCTTGAGGGGGCCACCTAGGGATCTGGGGCAAAATCAGTACTTGGTCCTGCTAGTGAAGGCAGGGGGCTGGACTCGATGACCTTTCGGGGTCCCTTCCAGTTCTATGAGATAGGGGTGTGTGTGTGTATGTGTGTATATATATATATAAAAATAACAAAGTTGCAGTGGGGGAGGTCTAGGTTGGATATTAGGAAACACTATTTCACTAGGAAGGTGGTGAAGCACTGGAATGGGTTACCTAGGGAGGTGGTGGAATCTCCATCCTTAGAGGTTTTTAAGGCCCGGCTTGACAAAGCCCAGCTGGGACGATTTAGTAGGTGTTGGCCCTGCTTTGAGCAGGGGATTGGACTAGATGACCTCCTGAGGTCTCTTCCAACCCTAATATTCTATGATTCCTTGATCTGCCTTTTGTGAACTATTTTTCAACAGGAATAATCTTCTCTAGTAAAAAGAACAGGAGTACTTGTGGCACCTTAGAGACTAACAAATTTAGTCTCTAAGGTGCCACAAGTACTTCTGTTCTTTTTGCGGATACAGACTAACACGGCTGCTACTCTGAAACTTCTCTAGTAACTTTTTAAAAAGACTTTTTCCATTGCTGTAGCACGAAGGGGACAAATCTAACAGATATTAAGATACAGGCTTTCTGAGCTCAGTTAAAAACTTCATCATTACTTAATGAAGTGAATATAATCTGTTTGTTCTGAAGTACAAAGTGTATCACTTGAGATGGAATGTGCTATAGCATCCCCTGATTCTAAACTTGTTCCTTCGAACAGATTAGAATGGTTAATACTTAGAAAGCTATATGAAAGATTTTCCTGTTAACCAAAATGAATCCACGATGTCCAGCGCACCACACTATTATGTTTGGACCGTACTGCAAAATCCCCAAACCCTTCATGTATGTTGTCAGAAAGTAACATAACATTCAGAAGGACTCCTGGAGCCCTTTTTAATTTGTCTTTAAAGCAAAACATTCATGTAGGATTCCTGAAGTCAAGTTTTACTGAGTTTTTGTAAGCCCCCTTGAACAACAGTGTAATATCACGTCAGCATGGTTTTGCCTTCAAACTGAATGTGTAGGGAGGTCATGTGATGCAGCCGAGCAGCTAAGCGGTGTTTCAATGAGCTCCCTACTAAATCCACTTAATATCTCAATAGCTAATTTTTTGGCTCTTCATAATTATATCATAGAAATAGCTTCTTACACCAGTATGAATTTTTTATGAGCATCAGTGAAGACTAATCCTGCCAAATTTAAAATCAAAACTAGCAGCTGTAGAAGAGTGGGGGCAGACCAGGACGACAGTCAAGGTGGCTGAGTCATTTGGTCTGCAACACCCAGCAATGTGGCCACCAAGTTCATGTAGAAAATTAAACAATCAGAAATTACAGTCCTGTCTACATCAGGCTCATTTTTGAAATATTTCCCATTATTAACATCAGTTCTGCTGTATCACTGTTAGCAACATCAGGATCCCACGTGAGAGCACTGGCTGATGACACTGTACCAACCAGATGTGCTCTGATCAGAGGGTTAGAAGACATGGTGTGGAGAGTGGTATCTGCAGCAAGGCCAAGCAGTCATATGTTATTTGACTAGTATTTTCATCCCTCCATGACAAATTATTCAGCATACAATAAATAAGTTTTTCAGTACAGCCATAACCAGCCTATAAATATGGTATTTAGACATTTTAGTTTACTCCATACGCTTCAGTCACATAAAACCCTACAGTGACAAGTATAGAAAGGTTTTACTGCATCAGCATTTTCCATTTTATTTCAATGGAAATCTGAGGGGCCTTTACCAGTTATACCTCTGGATCCCAGAGCAGGTTCAAAAGCAGCACTCTCTGATCCAACACACTTGACATTAAAAAGCCAGATTAGGGAATCAGCAGTTTAGTAATATTTTAAAAGTGTTTTAAAAAAAAAAAAAAAAAAAAGGAATTTTAGAAAAAGGAAGCCCATTGCAATGACCATGCTGGTGAGATAGCACAGGGATGGAGGCAGTGTAAATACTCTGATTAAATAAAATGGCTGAATCAATCTTCTGGAGAGTAGCTTATGAGTCACAGAAGTCCCTGGGGAGCACCTGCAATTTGTGTAGCTCAGTTTTAAAGTCTAAAGCTTTCCATGAGCTCTTAATCTTCTCAATATCCAGGTCAAGAGGGAAAGCAGACACATTCTTATGTGAGAGTAGAATTCCTTGATGCGAAAGTTCCAATACAAAGGAATCAAGCTCAAAATCCTTGGTTTGGAATTGTCTGGTCTTACCAGGAATACAACCTTCCTCTTCCTATGGTGTGCTGAATAACTCTAACCCTTCCTTCGGAGTCCTGATATTTCTAACTGCTGGAAGGAACCAGCTGGAAACAAAGAATCTCTCCTACCCCAAGCCCTCGTGCTTTCTCAAGCAGGCAACAGCTTCAACAGTGCAGCACCACAGTGGCTGACCATCAGCTGCTGGAAGCCTGGCAAATTCCCAATGTAGACAAGGCCTCAGAGAGATAAGCTTCTGAGAGGAGAGCTTTCAGCAAGAATCGAACTTGCAGGCAGCTGCTGCTCAAGGAGAGGAAAGTGGCTAATTGAACATGCTCTACCAAGTGACACCTGAGTCTGGCATGAGCAACAGGATGGAAACAAGATGGAGCTGGAGGGAGCAGAGTCTGCAAGAGAGTCTGGAAGTTTTACCAAGTTTCCTTCCTTCCAGATCTTCTCAAAAGCTCGTTAAGAAACCAAGCCACAGAGGAATTCATCCTACTGAGTTGAAGAGGCTGCAGGCCTTTTTCTTCAGATACTTACTTCTGAAGCAGGACAGCAGCAATTTTAGGATCCATTTAGACCAGGTACCTCTCAAGTACCTAACCAGGACTCAAACTCAGTGGATCTTCATCCTCCCAGGGGAGAAAGAGAATGTATCAAGATGAGAGGAGGTGCAGTAAGGGCCAGCAGAAAATGGCATAATGACTGTACTACAGGCTGGGCACCTAATTCCTTCCCCTGACCCTTGAGAGTAAGCATTATTCTTGAGTACAGTCCTGACCATCTGAACCAGCTGTTAGGTAGTACTCAGGCTACTGAAGGGAGGTGAGGGCTGGAGTTAAGATGGGGTTGCCAGAACTTCAGAAGTATGATTGCATGCACTTTGGTTGGTGGCAATGGTCAAACAGCTCACTATTCCACATGATGAGTGGGCTATTACAGCAAACACTATATCTAAAAAATAGCCTCTCAAACAGATTACTCAAATAATTAGGATCTCTGGTTTAAAACAATAATAGATACTGTTCCACTCACCAGCAAGTACACTTATCTCATAGGAAAAGAAATGTGCTAAGCAATCAGAGGACACAGTGCGATTTCACACCAATGAGCAGCGTTGGACTAAAATAGAGAGGAATGGGGAGGCACGTTGGCACAAGTTCACATACAAATTTATTTGTAAAATATGGCTTTGAATCCATCATCGTCAGCGATCCCTCGAGGCCAAGGATGATCTCTTTCACAGGTTTTATTTTTATGGGTCCTTTGGCGAGTGAGGAATCTAATCCTTGAGCCGCAAACTCATTGGCAGGCATTGCAGGTGGTGTTGGAAGTCAGGCTTGGGCCAAAATTGTAGTGTGACAGTCGTCTGTCCTTTCTTTTCTGGTGTTTTCCTGCGATCAGGACAAGGTGATTTTCCTCAAAAGTGGACGTCCCTTTTTTGACAAGTCTTCACCAGTTATCCCTATCCTGGACTGCTGTCTCCCAGTGTGTGGTGTCAATGCCGCATCTCTTGAGGTGATTTTCCTCAAAAGTGGACGTCCCTTTTTTGACAAGTCTTCACCAGTTATCCCTATACTGGACTGCTGTCTCCCAGTGTGTGGTATCGATGCCGCATCTCTTGATGTTTATCTTGAGGATGTTTTTAAAGTGTTTCTTTTGGCCTCCCAGTTTCCTTTCTCCTTTGGTGAGCTGGGCATACAGCAGTTGTTTTGGTAAGCATACATCAGGCGTGAGTGCACAGTGCCCGCTCCACCTCAGCTGGTGTTGGATAATAAGGAACTCAACCCTGACGATGTTGGCCTCTGTGAGGACACTGACATTAGTGTGATGATCCTCCCACTTTATGTTGAGGATCTTCCAAAGAAAGTGCTGGTGCTGGCGTTCCAGGTTTTTCAGGTGTTTTCGATAGGTCACCTAGAGTCACAGCCATAGAGGAGAGTTGGGACTATTACCACCACTTTATAAACTAAAAGTCTAGTGTGTTCTGATGTCATGATTGTTGGCCAAAGGCAAAGCTGGCACAGCGGATACATTTTCACCTTTTTAAAACCCCAAGTTAAAGGCATCAATATGAAAAATGCATCAGCACTCTTAAATATGATGCAATTAAAAAAAAAATTCAGACAAATTGTCGTCTACTGAAACCACCATATATTGGTAATAAGTAGGGAACTTTAGAGCTAAACAATAACTGTAAAAAGACATGTGACATAAGTATATTACTTTAATACAAAACCACAGATCAGAGGCTTACTCAAGTTCAGTATATGAATGCAGAAGAGTAGAGTATTTGAAATTACAAGCAAAGTTCTAAGTAAAAAAAATTTGAAAAGGCATTTCAAAATACAATAGTGATTAAATTAATGGAAATAAATAAACATTTTACTGTTGGTCTTATAATTTAGATTGTTGTCTACAACATCTAGAAATATTAGTTTGGCACCATAGCCATAAGAATGGCCATACTGGGTCAGACCAAAGGTCCATCTAGCCCAGTATCCTGTCTTTGATCTCAGTCTCTCTTCCCCCCCACCTCCCCAAGTAAAATCTTACAAAGCTCCATCTTTCTTTGAGAAAAGGGATTAGGATGGATTTAAAGATGTATTCTGTTTATGTAAGTTTTCAGTAGTCCTGTAATGAAGTACTAGAATTCATTGACATTTTCCTTTAGGTTGTACACCACTGGAATGACCCAAGGTGTTTTCAGAGATGAATTATCAACTCTTGGGAGCAGGAGAGAAGAAGAGAAGGGGCTAGATTATGTCTACTACAAAAACTTGTAGGAGGAACCTAATCTCAAGTGGTAGAACAAGCAGTTCCCCGGACACAAGCTGTGGTGCTGATCACACCTTTACCTTTTCTACTATATTAGAAGAGTCTTTGGTTATTCCTAACTGTTCTGAGGGTCCCCTCTTCTTACCAAACAGGAGAATGAGAAATGGCCAACAGTATCTACATGGGGAACAAACATATAATAATGGGTTCTTCAGTTTAAGCGGAGAAAGGTATAACATGACCCAATGGCTATTAGCTGGTGCTTGACTGGAAATGAGGCATAATTTTTTAGCAGAGAGTGTACAGGGTAATTAACCATTTGAACAATTTACCACAGTGGATTCTCCATCAATACATTTTTTTTAATCAAGACTGGATGTTTTTCTTAAAAAGATCTGCTCTAGGAATTATTATGGGGAAGTTCTATGACCCGTGTAATGCATGAGGTCAGATTAGATTATCACAATGGTCCCTTCTGACCTAGGAATCTATGGTTCCAATGGATAATTATAATTAACTCTAAGACCCTGCCATTTTTCAGACTGAAACAAGAGCTCTGCAAACAGGGAGCATTGCATCTATAGTTATCTGCTAAAATATGTGGTGAATTTTCAGCTGTTTTTCTAACATTATTAAAATTAGTCAAGAAAACAATTTCAGCCTAAATTACAGAGCCTGATAAAGATGCAAAAAACATTTTGATGCAATACTACTTGTTTAAGACCCAGCAAACACTTGGGAGTTGCATTAAGGAGAAGTGAAACAAGTAGCTGATTCACACTATACATATTAAGGGAATAACTGATTCAAGGATGCTGAAAGAATTGGAACTTGTATATAAACAAGTGGTCTCATCATAATATTGGAACTGAAAAGTTATGAGTAAGATAAATTATATTTTTACTAACGACCCATAACATTTATGAACAGTTTTGTGCCTGTTTCAGTACCACAATGCAGTCAAGACATCAGCTTACACCAATGGTTCTCAACCCGCGACCCAATCAGCACACAGCTGCGGTCCATGTGACATCCTCAGGGCCATACAGGTAGTATTGGATATGGCCCACAATGGTAACTAGGTTGAGAACCACTGGTTACACAATACATATAAATAAATCATCATAATCTTACTTGCGCCCATGGAAAAGAGAGCGGATTTATGCTGGAGTGAGCTGGATCTTCTCTCTTTGGAAAGTGATCTTGAATTATTTGGTTCATATACTGCAGGAGTGATAAACATTTTGTGCAACTTTGGGTTTATTCCTTCAGGAATCAGACGAGGGCTTTGCTGGTAAAAGTGAAGCATTTTGTTTTCTGAAATTGCTTTGTAAATGCTCTTTTTGTTGGACTGGCTTTGATTGTAAGTCTGTAAAACAGAGGATAAGCCACTTGTTACTGGAGAGTTTCACCTTATAACTAAGAGAATTAAAAGGGCACTTGAACATTCATACTTTTGTTACGTATTATATTTTTGAGTCCCCAAACACGTGTTACAAAAACAAAAGAATACAGGCCAAATACATCAAAGCCAGATTGTGACCCCTTTACTCAAATGAATCGCCACAATGGAGTCAATGGAACTACTTGTGTGAGTAAGGGGTTCACAGAGGTGTCAGTAAGGGGTTCACAATCTGACCCCATCTCAGGACGAACAGAGGAAAAGGAGAGAAAGATATGGATGACAATAATCAGGTCATCTGGTTACACAGAAAAACATGTCCACATCTTAAAAGTTCCAATGGGGAAAAAAAACCCAAAACACAGAGCAAAAAAGATTGCCACTCCCTTTCTTCCCACCCCATTCTTGCCGTCCCACTCACTTACCGTAGGCAAGTAAAATGAGGTGAAGAGATGGCCTGACAAATTCATTTATGAAAACCATTCAGACCATAATACATAGCACTGAAGAAAACACAGAGATGTCTGAGAACATGTCATCTGAATAAGAAACCCACAAGTAAGGCATAACTACAACAACAATAGTATTATACAGAATTTAATTTTTTTGTACATAGTATCAAAAGTGGGCATGTCCCTTGGAAGGGAGAGAGAGAGGGAGAGAGAGAGAGAACACCCTTGCCTGTAGGAGTTTAGAGTAATCCAGGTTAGATACAATGTGACTAGGCTTGGCCAAATTTGATTTTTATTTTTCAAATTTCGATTAACAGCTATGTTTTAAAGTATTTTTCTTTTAGATTTTTAGCTATTTAAATTTTCCCAGTTGTGCAAAATTATGGGGTTTAAAACTATAATAGTCTGTATACCCTTTCTTCACCAAGATGAAACTTCTGTATAAAACACAACAATACTATTTCTTTTGTTTTTCTTATTAAAAGCATGAAAGGAGAAGTCCAATAAGATGCCAATTATAAGCGATTGCTTCTGTGATGCAGACATCTGTCTAGTAGGACCATACTGAGATGAGAGGCCATCAGTTGGCAACCACTTCTGGTCACTGCTAACTTGGACTGTATTTGAAAAGATTACTTACAAGTGAAGAATGCCAGCTCTCAATCAGTTTGCAAGAAGTTTTTGTTAGACGATACTTTTTAAGGAAGAAAATCTATGTAGGGAAACAAACGTGCTAGTAAGGCCAGCATATTCCTTGAAAAATCTGTATGGAGTTGTCTGACAACCATCCTGAATAATTTTTCTCTTTAGAACCTATGGGGCTGAGCTTTCAAATGCCTCTTCTTACACTTGTTACTCCAAAATCTTTGGATGTAAACCTGAGACCTGATTCTCCACTCCCACCATTCCTAGCTTCCTTCCAAATTGGTGTTTGAGTTCCTCTGACCAGCCTGTGCTAAAGTGGAATCTAAAGCTTACAAATGTATGATCAGAACAGTCTGCCTCAAAGGTTTCCATACAATAACCTGAAGGTCACAGGAATCCAACTGCTTCAAAAGGAAGCTTCAGCAAAGGATCACATTAGTATCCCATGACATAGGGAGCTTTTAAACACGTACAATAATCAGGCAGATTTTGTAGGTGGGAACTGAATATATCTACTTATGACATTTAAACAACATATTTCCCACCTTTTTCTTTTCAAATACAATATGCCCTTCTGAGAGGTTCCTCTTTAACAGACAGGAGTGACTTAGGATACCTTGTCTGAGAATCAAATCTCTCATCTCAAAATCTAAGCCAGATACAAACATCACATCTTGGACTGGAATAGTATTGAGTGAGAATGTTAAGCTGAGATGGCATGTTCAGCTCTTTAACAGTCACAGGAGATTTCCATTTACGTAGGTCTCCTCAAGACCTCACCTCACACTCAGCACTGCTGTTCCAAGGTGCTTATCACTAAGGCTGCGATTTAGTCACGGAGGACACGGAATCCATGACTTCCAAAGACCTCTGTGACTTTAGGCAGCGCTGGATGGGAGCTGCAGGGTCCCCTGCTGCCTCCGGAGGCAGGGAGCTGTGAGGTACTCCTACTGCACTCCCTGCCGCCGCGAGTGCCAGAGGACCGCTGCTGCGCCTTGCTGCCACCGTGAGTGGCAGAGGACCCCTGCTGCTCCTTGCTGTTGCCGGGAGCGGCAGGGACCCCGGCAGCTTGGGGCCACCAGCAGAGGGGGACCATGGAGCTCCAAG
The DNA here is from genome assembly GCF_028017835.1 of Emys orbicularis. Classification (NCBI taxonomy): domain Eukaryota; kingdom Metazoa; phylum Chordata; order Testudines; family Emydidae; genus Emys; species Emys orbicularis. Next base: position 3,918,159 of record NC_088686.1, on the reverse strand, counting down.
CCCTCACTCTAATGCCAGCTCTGCCACTAATTATTTTGTGACCTTGAGCAAGTCACAACCTTATATGCTTCAGTTTACCCATCTGTATAATAGGTATCATTACTTACCTGCCTCAAAGGCTTTGAAAGACTTAAGACTGGAAAAAAAAACCCAAACACAGATGAAAGCTTGAAGTACTAAAGTTCCACATTTCCAACATTTCTGGAATGTGGCTATACAAAAGGAGGATTATCAAAGTGTATTTGCAAATCCAGCATGGGACATTTGAACTATTAATGCAAAGAGTTCACCACCATCATCAAGCTCCCCAGGATTTTAATCAATCTGCACGCAATTGTTTTGTGAGACTAAGTGATGAGACTGAAAAGTTAGAAAATACAACGAGAGATTTCTTAACTCACCCGTTGTTCCCGTCCTTCTGCAAGTATGACAACAATTCTGCCTTTCCGCTTGCGCCCAGTTCGACCCATTCGCTGCACAAGACGAATTGGACTTTTCTGAGCATCAAAACAGATTATGAGGTCAACTTCTCCAATATCTAAACCTTCTTCTCCTACACATGTAGAGACCAGTGTATTATAGCCACCTTCACGAAAGCATTTTACCACCTAAAATGGATTAAAACACATATCATAAATCTCCTCTACTGTCCTAAATAAATCCTCACCATCTTTTTACATTCCAGCCTTGTGATTAAAATTTTTTCAGCTTGTTTAAAAATTGTAGAAGCACAATCTACCTCCTTCCAAAACAGTTAAGTATTCCATTTTAAACTGCTGACTAACAAATGCTGCGTGTCAGTATTATCAATGTTATTCTACCCATGAATACAGAATCAAGACGTTTCACACCTTATCCAGCCTCAAACTACCACATACACAAGACCAACCTACTCCTACTAATCAATTGTTCAATTTTACAAATATATATTTCTGCTACTCCACTAAGTCGAGACATAGTCTAAAATCTTAACTTTTAGAATTCTAAAAAAACTAGGGAAAAAAGCACTGTGCTCAATTCATTCCACGTACATTTCCATTCTTTTCAAATATTGCATATTTTTTATTAAAAGAAATCACACAACAAAATTATTAAATGCAAATATTTTCTCTTTTATACATTTCTTTCTGGTCAGATGATCTGAAAGAAAAATACTTTGCAAGTGGATGTCATGCTTCCCAGAGCTGAGAGGCACCTCACTATCTGACTTTAGCCTGAGGAAGCCATGTCTGTGTATGCTGGGGGGTAAGCTCCCCAGCCCCACTGGCCACGGGCAATACAAGCACTCCCTCTTCTAGGTCTACGCAGGCCCCACTCTCTCTATACAGGTTAGCTCCAACCATCTCCCTGGAGCGTCCAGCTCCTGATCCACGAGACGTCTGTAGTATTCACAGATTTGCTACTTTCAAAGAACAATACATCCCTACTTACCACTTTCACCTCAAGTCACTGCTCCACTTAACACACAGAACTTAGATAGGTTTATAGAGAAGTCAAGTATAAGTTTATTTAACATAGCACAGAGATTTAAGTAATAGCTAGGAGAAGTATTGGAAACAAATTGTTACATATAAAATAAAATCATAACACGCATTCTAGAGCCTAAACTTAACTAACTACTCTCATGTGTTATAGACTATTGCTCACCCAAAGTCCTTTCAGCATTTTACAGCCAGGCTGGCTGTGACCCTCCTTTCATAAAACATACTGTTAGCTTGTCTCCTCAGTGAAGGATCCTGTGTGTTTCTTTGCATCCCTATATAACAGACTAGTCCTTTGGTCTTAGTCATAAACAGGATACCCCTTCGCTGATTATGCAAATAGGCATTAATTGTGAGACACACAATACTTATGGCCAGATAAGAGAAAAGCATCTGTTACCTCCTGCCTGAAAGGAAAATGTGCGAGGTCTGTCACTTCTTGGTGACTTGCCTCAGCTCCCAGGCCTTAAGAACATAGTTTTTAGTATAGATACATAACTCCTCAAATATTATGCATGCCTACATTTCACAATGATTATGATGACCGGTGGGCCCTTGGCTCTCAGTAGAGACCGCACATGCCACCTTTTGGTGAACTGTTATGTAGATATCTGATCCAGAGGATCCCTGTAAAATCCTAGCATGGTGTCAAGTATCAGGGGGTAGCCGTGTTAGTCTGTATCTACAAAAACAACAAGGAGTCTGGTGGCACCTTAAAGACTAACAGATTTATTTGGGCATAAACTTTCGTGGGTAAAAACCTCACTTCTTCGGATGCATAGAGTGAAAGTTACAGATGCAGGCATTATATACTGACACATGGAGAGGAGGGAGTTACTTCGCAAGTGGAGAATCAGTGTTGACAGGGTCAATTCAATCAGGGTGGATGTGATCCACTCCCAATAATAGAGGAGGAGGTGTCAATTCCAGGAGAGGAAAAGCTGCTTCTGTAATGAGCCAGCCACTCCCAGTCCCTATTCAAGCCCAGATTAATGGTGTCATTTGCAAATTTAACACCATTAATCTGGGCTTGAATAGGGACTGGGAGTGGCTGGCTCATTACAGAAGCAGCTTTTCCTCTCCTGGAATTGACACTTCCTCCTCTATTATTGGGAGTGGACTACATCCACCCTGATTGAATTGGCCCTGTCAACACTGGTTCTCCACTTGCGAAGTAACTCCCTGCTCTCCATGTGTCAGTATATAATGCCTGCATCTGTAACTTTCACTCTATGCATCCGAAGAAGTGAGGTTTTTACCCACGAAAGCTTATGCCCAAATAAATCTGTTAGTCTTTAAGGTGCCACCAGACTCCTTGTTGTTTTTGTAAAATCCTATGCACCCCTTGGACCCTCTCCAGTTGGCATCAAGAGGTCTCGAGATTACAGTTGTTTACTTAGTACAGTGGTTTACTTAGTACAGCAATTTACTAATGAAACTTAAAACTACACAGTCATTTCTATACAATATATATTAGCACATCACATTCTCTACATCCATCTTCTCAAACAAGACTGATTACATCTTTACCTCAAGCTGCTCTTTTTGTGTAAAGCCCTTCATGCTCTTTCCTGTGGCGTGGCCAACGAAGGTCATTACTCTGACAATTGGATGGTGCTGGGAAAGCATTTCAGCAATTTCTTGGACGCTGTCTCGAAACGAGGAGAAGATCATAACTCTGGTATCACTGGGTTTGCTTTCAGATGTGCTTGGATCTGTTTAAGACAAAAATAAGTCTATGAGCTAGAAAAGGATTTTATATACACAATAAATAAAAAACACAGGGCCAGATAACTCCTGCATTGGGCATGCGTAACTCCCATCACTTCCATAGGATAAGACTGTGCCCAAATGGATTCCATTTCATTTTTTGATTTACACAGTGTGCCCATCCCATTTGTGCTAGGAGCACAAAGCCATCCAAATTAACATAATGTTAAGAAACATGACAATTACAAACTTCCCAACCTATTAAAAAAGAAAACTCTCCTCATTCACTACAGAAAGGATACAGTCACTCCCTGGAACATACCAGGCAGAACTAACACTGGCTCTGCTCTGGAATTTGATCCAACAGAGGGCCCTGCATTGAGAATACCTTGTTCCCAAGTCACAATTTATTATAATGTATTGCTTTATAAAGCCCAAAAGTGCACTCAGTAGATGCCTCAAAATAAAATTAAGACATGGTTGTGCAACAAAGAATCTGCAATCTAATTTCAGACCCAAAGATATAATGACCAAACAAAAGAGATAACAAAAGTCAGGAGGGACAGGTGAAGTAAGGATGACTTACTAGCATACTCAGGAAAGGCTTGTGCACAGCAAGGTAGAGCAGAAACATGGGGTTTAAGTTATAAATCAGGATAAAGATCTTAGTTGATGAACAAATTTAGGTACTGATAGCCTTTATCAAATACTACTAGAAGTCTGCAACTTCGGCTTCCTGTGTGAGCTCTCAGCTCAATGAGTAAGGCCTTGGCTACACTCGCAGATTCACAGCGCTGCCGCGGCAGCGTTGCTGCGGCAGCGCTGTGAAGCGCGAGTGTAGTCGCGCCGCCAGCGCTGGCAGAGCTGTCTCGCAGCGCTGCAAGTACTCCACCTCTCCGAGGGGAATAGCTTGCAGCGCTGCGAGGGAGCGTGCAGCGCTGGAGGCGCTGATTACACTGGCGCTTTACAGCGCTGCACTCAGGGGGGGTGTTTTTTCACACCCCTGAGCACAGCAAGTGCAGCGCTGTGAATTGCCAGTGTAGCCAAGGCCTAAGAGAGCAATAAGCTAAGCTGCATACCAGGACTTCCATTATGCTGTGGCAGCGTCCAGACTGCAAGTTACTGAGTGTTGTAGATTCACACCCTGGTTTGCCATGTAGACAAGCCCCTAAGAGGCAGTTGTCCTGCCACTATCTAAAAGGCTCTGCTTTACCTACCATAGGGTTATATCCTGTCCCATCTATCTTCATACAGTCACATCACCTAAAAGATTGTGTTGTCTGTATTGTTTTTTGTTTATTTATTTTAATGCTGCAGGTAAGCTGTTCTTTTGTAGAAAGTATAAATTTTGTTTTTAATAATTTGATAATACACCTCTACCCCGATATAACGCGACCCGATATAACATGAATTCGCATATAACGCGGTAAAGCAGCGCTCTGGGGGGGCGGGGCTGCACACTCCAGCGGATCAAAGCAAGTTCAAGTTTCACCTATAACGCGGTAAGATTTTTTGGCTCCCGAGGACAGCGTTATATCGGGGTAGAGGTGTATTTTGAGATTGCAGGAGCCAAGGAGAGAAAATCATAAGGGGTAGTGAGCTATAGAGAAGAGATAAACACTTTGAAAGTCAGATGTTATAAAGCACACAGTGTTTTATTCAGTAGATCAGTTATTTAGCATTTGTACTGCAGGAATGCCCATAGGCCCCAATGAAAAACTGTAGCTGAATTTTATTACGTATTTTCACAGCATCATTCTGGGGTTAAAACTGGGATTAAAATGGGATTAAAGCATGGTTTGTTGATCATTTGATGGGTAATTATCTGAGCTATAAGCAGTATGATTATGCAATTCTGTGTACTCCTTCCAAGTACTGCAAATACGTTACCACCAGGTGACACAAAAGCCTGAGAGGTCTTAGAAAAAATCAGCATGCACACTTGATCTTTGTCTAGCTCTAGAAGGAGATCATGAATTACTGAAACTAACACTGCCTCACGGCAATACCCAGGCCTAACCGCTGTCTGAAATGGAATATGGCAATTGTAGGACTATAGGTAATTTAAGAGCTCCTGTCACGGAGTGTGGGGGACACAAGGCCCTGCACCCCCGGCTTCCTGCGATTCACCATGACTCTCAGCCAGCCAGTAAAGCAGAAGGTTTATTTAGACGACAGGAACACAGTCCAAGACAGGTCTTGCAGGCACAGACAACAGGACCCCCTCGGTTAGGTCCATCTTGGGGTCCTAGGGGCACCACAGCCCCATTGGGGGGGGCAGAGCCCCGTCTGGGCTCCCTCCATTACCAGCCAGCTCCTGAAAACTCTCCCCCAGCGTCTCCTCCCCCCGCCTTTGTTCAGTTTCCCGGCAAAGGTGTCACCTGGCCTCTAACCCCTTCCTGGGTTGTCACGTTACATGCTCAGGTATCTTCCCTCAAGGCCAGTCTCCCATCCCCCAATGCAGACTATCCTAGCCACACTCCCCTGCCTTCCCAGGCCAACACTCCCCACTCAGCATTCAGAGACCACATTAGGAACAGTCCCAGTTCGTCACAGCTCCTTTATCACAAACTTCTAACATCTTCCCCCCTCCAAAAGAAAAAAAAAGATAGACATAAACATGTAAATAACTGGCAAGACTGACTGTATGAAGAGATGGTTTCTTGTGAATAGGCATAACACTCATTTGTTGGAGAGCTGCCGAGATCCACCTAGGTTTCCATGCTGTGCCTGTTACTCTAGTATCTGAGTGCCTCCTGAAGTTAGAATTTAATATAGATATATTTCACAAAGGTCTCTCTCTCTCTCTCTCTCACTTTCACTCCTCACTTCAACCAACAGAAACTGCATTTTATTTATTTTTCTTTTAGTTGTGTGTGTCAGGTGTGTTTGTGTGCAGTGACATTTTCTGCAAGGTCATCAGTATATCGATGAATGGCATTGTTTGACATAGGAATGGTTTCAGGGCCGTGCCTGCTCGTTCCCCAGTTATAATTCTACACATGTCTATTGCTGCTGGAAGTAAAAGCGTCTCACCAATGGTGTGTGCATGTTTGCATTTTTCAATTTGTCTAGCCACAACATAAGATGCTCGTAAGGCTTTTTGGGTAACAGCTGCTTCTTTAGACATTACTTTTTTGCTGTTTAATTCTTCATGTTTCTGAAGGAAAATATTGTTGGGCTCTTTTTTACAAATTCCAGATGTCTGGTTTCTAAATGTCTGTGTAGTTTCCTTGGCCTCATACTTTCATTTACTAACATTTTAAAACAAATGACACATTCGGGCTGTGGACTTTATGCAGTAATAGTGAGACACAAAAATCCAAGCATAATGTAACTATAATTGGATTGTCTGCTTTTCTTCCTTTTCTATTTAACGTTATTAAAATCATCATCTTCAGCCAAACGTTTGCTACATGTAGGTTTAGCACGTGTTAAAAGTTGTTCCAGTCAGTATAAGGAGGAGACCCTGTCTCTCCCTCAGCCCCTTTCCCCTAACTGCGAGTGCTGCTGCTGCAACATGGCTAGCACTGGGAGGCTCTCTTTGCCTCTGCTCCAGCAGGGGTCTTTCAGCTGACAGGCTTCCTGCTCAATGCTTCCTCTAGCAGGGAGTCTCTCTGTGAAAGGCCACCTCGACAAGCAGAGGCACCCAACCCCTGCAGCAACAGGAGCATCAGACACAGACCCACAGATAAGACACAGGTGATTTTTAAGCCCAGTTTAATAGTCTCTTAATTAAAAGCAAACAAAAAATTGAGATGTCAATTAAAAACCTTTTCCCAACAATCGTGGCTCCCCTATGAACCATTTATGGCTCTCCAAGGGAGCCACAAGTTATAGTTTAGTACTGATTTAACAGATGCAAAGGTGGAAAGACGGGTTTTCTTTATTTCTTCCACAGAGAGGGCATAGGCTTACAAAAATTCCTTATGTTGGATGAGGTCTGCGCCTGCCTATATTTTACACTGCTGATGTACAAATTCTCTTCCTCTGACTCCTGTCACAGATTGCAGAAAACCGGGGAGATCTGTTGGGAAGGATGTCACTTTGGTGTCAGTGTCAATCACTGTGGTTATGGAATATTCCCAGTGACTCACTTAGTTTTTGGTGATGCAGAGTTACATGCAATGATGCTTTGGAATTTTACTGGATCCGGGAGCTTCTGGGGGTGGACTAGTGCAATTGCTTCTTGTCTGCAGGAGGGAGATCACCAGAAGGTGTTTCTTGTATTACCTGTATTTAATTAGAGTCTGAAAATCTAGTGCAGAGTGTGACTGGCTGCATGTGTGTAGATCCAGAGATTACTTGGAAGAAATCAAGGGTACAAAGGGTAAAAGTGGTGGTTTTGGGCCATTGCAGTGTCAACACAGTGTTTAAATATATGTGGACAACAAACCTTGGAAACAGCATCACTATTTCACACAGTATCTCAGTCGACTCCTTTTCAAAAATCTATAGATTAGCAGGATGCCCATGTTGCTAGATTCACGGAGTAGGCTGGTGCCCTGTGTTGATTTTCTGATGACGACACTGTGAATAATAAAGGGCTTCCTGATCTCTGACCTTGCGTTGATCAACAGGAGAACTACGCTATGGTGTTTGCCTTTGTTATAAGCATGTGCAAAGCTGCTGTTCCATATTTTAATTTGACAAGTGCCTCCTGAACTGCTTTCTGGATGCTGGTTTACACTTCCTGTGGCTGTTCCTTCCAGGAAAGACTTGGACTGAGGAGAAGTGGTGGATGTATGTTGTGATGGATCAATGATACTGATGATGCCTAAGATAGCCAGCATATGAATGGCAAACATGGTTCAGTAACTTACCCTCTGTGTTACAAAAGGCTGCTTAATAATTTATGTGTACATTTTAATTTTGCATTGTAACTGTAAAATTGTTAATCTCTTGCTTAGAATTGATGCCCAGAACACACTATTCACCCACAAGGTTCAGAAATCTTGGTCCATACTTAAATATTAGAAATCTCAAACATTTGAACTGAATTGAATATTAATTGCTTTTAAGTATCAGAGGGGTAGCCGTGTTAGTCTGGATCAGTAAAAAGCAACAGAGAGTCCTGTGGCACCTTTAAGACTAACAGATGTATTGGAGCATAAGCTTTCATAGGTGAATACCCACTTCGTCAGATGCAGTGGGTATTCACCCACGAAAGCTTATGCTCCAATACATCTGTTAGTCTTAAAGGTGCCACAGAACTCTCAATTGCTTTTAAGAGTTCTGGCAAGCCTTCCTGCTCGTGATCCGAAGTAGCCAGGATTTACTGATTTCAGGACACATTGCAGGGCCAACATGTTACAACCTATGAATCTTCAAAGGTCAAGTGAAAGGCCAGAAAGGACCATATTATGATCATCTAATATGATCATCTAATAAGTTCTGTCTGAGCTAAAACATCTCCCTTAGAAAGATGTCCAGTGTTAATTAAAGATCTTAACTAATGAAGAATCTACTGCATCCTTAGGTAAGTTATTACAATGAATTACTCTCACTGTGAAAAGTGTGCGCCTTATTTCTAATCTGATTTTGTCTAGTTTTAGCCATTGGCTCTCATTATGCCTTTTTCTGCTAAATTAAATAACTGCCTACTATCAGAAATCTTTTCCCAGTGTAGGTACTTGTAGACCATGATCAGTCAGCTCTTAACCTTTTTCTTGGATAAATTAAACGTATTGGAGCTTCTTTAGTCTCTCCCTAGTTTTCCAGACCTCAAATAATTTCTGTAGCTCTCTTCTGAAGTCTTTCTAATTTTTCAACTTCCCCTTTGAAGCATGGAAACCAGAACTGAACACAGTATTCCAGTAGGTATGCAGAACTAATAATCTCCCCTTCTCCTACTTGATATTCCCTGGCTTAAGCATCTGAAGATTTTGTTCATCCTCTTAGCTCAGACAAGTAGGAGATGAGAAAATGAATGGCTGTGTTAACATTAATTATGAGCTGCTGCTTGGTAGATGAGCTGAGCTGATTAAACTTTACTGGATTTGGAAATTTAACATAATTGACACGGTACTCAGAGCACATAGCCAGGCACTTTTTATGTTTATAAAAAAGGAAAGATTATTTAGCACTACAAACAGCTACTATTGCAGAAAACTGGAAGGTGGCTAATGTTGCACACTCAATTGTAAAAAAAATTTGCTTCTCTTTTTCCATTTGGTTACATGGAAAAAAACAAATCCACAATTTTTTACTTTGTAGGAAGTTTCAATAAAATGTTTTCCAGACCTAGACATATAAAATGAACAATAAGATCTTTATAACTGAATAAATAATAATAAGTAGCAACATAGCTCCAGTAAAATTTCTGCAGTCTCTGAAACCTCAACTGTCAACACAAGCCTCTTACTTCTATGGTTATTTGGACAAATTATTTTATGTATTATTGTGCTAAGCATAAACCAAAAGCATCAAGCTTTTTTATCTAAAATGGGAAAATTAGTGTTTTACTGACAAAATTATTTTTGTGCTTTTGGCAAAAATTCAATGCCGTGACAGTAGAAAGATCTATAAATCAATGAATGCATATCCGGCAAGAAGAAACTGAGGGTGGGGGGAATCGGCAGTGCCCTATATACCGCGGCATGGGCACGCCACTCCAGGGGGTGCCAGAGCTGGTCCCCTATGGATTCTGCTGAGGGAAAAACTTCTGGCACCGGTGCATGTGGTGAGCACATACACCTAAGTTGAATGGACATGAGCAATCACTCGAAGAAGAACCAGTCAATTTGGAGAGAGCACTGTTCTTCTGGAACTATTTACCATACATCGTCCATCACACTCATAAGTACATGCATATTACATAATATAGATCGCTCTATATATATCCATTCTGTACTTAAAGAATAAGTGATATAAATTTGAAAAGAATACACTGTACTCTTCTATACTTCTATATGGATCAAGGAAATACTTCTATATGGATAGCTCAGTGGTTTGAGCATTGGCCTGCTAAACCCAGGGTTATGAGTTCAATCCTTGTGGGGGCCATTTAGGGATCTAGGGCAAAAATGTGTCTGGGGATTGGTTCTGCTTTGAGCAGGGGGGTGGACTAGATGACCTCCTGAGGTCCCTTCCAACCCTGATATTCTATGATTCTATATAGAATAAGAGGTTAAATTCCTGCTTTAAGTATAAAATTTAGTTTAACCTTACTGTGAAGCCATGGCCAGTACCTCCATATATAAATGACATGTATACATACTCATTGTGACCGAATATACCCCTACCACACTATTGTAATAATATTTTCACAAAGAATAACTTGCAAGGCATCATTTGAAAACTTAATTTGCTGGTCAGTATTGTCTGATAAAGTATGTGTGGCAGGATTCTACCCTAGTATATCACATTCATGTAATATGACATGATTCCATATGACCAGAGAGATGAGATCAACTTGCCAAGCTGGCCTACCTTAAATTTGTTTCTTCTCGCATTCCCTAATTTTAGGATTCCTCCAATTGTTCTTTTCAAATCAATGGTTTAGGCACTAAAAACTGTTTTATTTTCAAACATTTAACTTATGCTTCCTGATGCCAGTGCATATAAAATATATGGAGTAGGACTGAGGGGGAAGAGAGGCTGTTTTTGGTGTCAAATTCTCAATGCTGCAAGCACTGATTGCGCTACAAAAAGAAGTCTGAGAAATTCTGAAATTAAGACTGGAATCACTTTTTAAAAGTCAGACTTTTAAAGCCTAATTAACTTGATACGGTTGAATCATTTAACCTTATCTGAAAGTGCTCTTTTCTCTTTAGCATCAATTAAACTATTATAACAAAATAAACATTTGCATTATTTAAAGCACAAATATATGCACTGATTATCTGAGGTGACTTTTATGGCTTTTCACAGAATCCCAAGTTAGAAATGTCAAGCGTTGTATCCTTGAACTCCATAATGAAGAGTGATACACCTTTTCCTCCCTATTAACTGAAGTTTTCAGTGGAAGAGCTCTTCCAATTCTTCTTCCCAAGGAAGGAACTTTTGCATAATTAAAATATGAATTTTAATTTTCTAAAAAATTTTAACAGCACACAAAATAAACCCTATAAATCACACTAAAGTGAATCAAGTAAAAATACTACAAAGAAACAGAAAACTCAAACACATTAATAACATATCAAGTATATGAGGATTTTGTTTATTTTTAATCCAACTCATTCTTGAAATTTCACATTTTGCCTTTAGTTATGTAGAAGTCAAGAGCTTTGTTCCAAGTTCTCTGCCACTCAGGAAGATGACATTGCATCAGTTCTTGTTTACACTTTAAATGTTCCCTGCACAACCATACTAACAAGATTTTTTTTTAATGAAAGCATAACTTCAGGGGCATAATTCTGCAGAGGGAGTTGGATTCCACAGCCTGTTCTGTGGCTATGAAATCCTGGAACAAATGAGACCCCAGTAATAAAACATTTGGTTAGAGTTGTGCAAGAATTTATAGTAAAATAAGGTTAATGAAACCTATAAGGACATTTCACTTAATTAACTGTATGATGGCAACTTGTTTTTTCAGTGATTGCAACGGAGTCCACTCACTACTCTGGCACCTCCTCAGCCTGTCTTGGGAATTAGCTCTGTGGTTGAGTGCGCCCCCTTCGGGTGGTGCATTGCCGCCGGAACTCCTGCTCTTGGACCCACGTCTCTCCACGGACCACAGCGTCCTCTTCAGTGATACAGCCCTCCAGCTGTGCCACACAGTGTGCTCCCCCCTGCCAGGGGACCTGCAGTGGGAGATGAATCCCTGGCAGGTCTACGGCCATCACTGCTGCATCCTCCCTGACAGTCTCTGACCCAACCTGGCTCTGGGAACCCCTTTCCTATCCCGTTTCCTCCTAAGGGGGCAGTGCTTTTTTATATGGCCGCCCTCATGGCACCAAAAGCAAATTCCTTGCCTCTTCTTGACTACGGGCCCCCCATAGTCCTTCCCTTGTTCAGCCCCTTCCCTTAGGCTAGCCTTGACCCTGCAACTTATGTAATGACATTCCCTCTGTAGGTGCCCCACAGGCCCAAAATGCCCATCCCCTCCTTGTTCTCCTCACAGAGGAGATTCTCTTGGGCTCTCGCTCCTTCCCGCTCTCTGGTTGAGGCTTCAGTCCCCATCCCAGTAAGGGCAATCTCTTTTCCAGTGTCCTTGACACTCACAGGCATGACAATCAGTTAGCCCAGCCACCGGCCTCCTGGCCCTGGTGCCTAGCTTCTCCTCACGCTCTCTGCGGCTTCTATTAAACTCTCTCCACAGGAGCTTTACGGGGCCTGCTGTTCTTTAACCAGCCGCCCCAGATAAGTCTGGAGGTAGCACTTGGGCCTTCCATTGCTTCTGTTGATTCTCCAGGATTTCCTGTAGCAGGGTCTCGAGCCTTCCCTGCTGTCAATCCCTTTCTGCCTGGGTACTGACCCTAGGGTCCAGCCTGGGATGGTGCAAGAACCCTCCACAAAGAAGCCCTCTGCATACTCCGGATCCATCGTCCCCACCTTCAATATCTGTCCTTTAGTCTCTCAAACCCCCTTGTACCTGGGCAATCGTCCCCACAGTCCTCTATCCTCCCCTTGTATCAGGGGTGACTGTGTGCACGCATTTTCCACCATGTGCAATGTGCTCCACTCACCACTCTGGCGCCGCCTCAGCATGTCTTGGAAATTAGCTCTGTGGTTGAGTGCACCCTCTTCGGGTGGTGCATTGCCGCCGTCACTCCCACTCTTGGACCCACGTATCTCCAAGGACCGCAGCGTCCTCTTCAGTGATAAAGCCCTCCAGCTGTGCCACACAGTGCGCTCCCCCCTGCCAGGGGACCTGCAGTCTGCTGTTCAGCCACTTCCCGCCAGTGGCAAACTGCAGTCCACAGTCTAGCCACTTCCCACGTGGCTCCGGCACCCTCTTTACCGTTGTATCAGGGCCTCAGTCTGTAACTCCCCGGCAGCCAGCCAGGAGCGGTCTCTGGCTTCCTCAGCCCCTGTTTTCAGCACTGCTCTGTCCAGGGTGCTGGCAGTTCTCTTGGCCCTTCATGGACACAGTCCTTCCTCCCTGGGCTCCCAGCAGAGAACTGCCTTCCAGCTCTCTTTTTATATGGGCCTGCTTGGCCCTGATTGGCTGCCTCTGGCGCAGCCTCCCTAGGGATGCTTTTAACCCCTTTTATTCTAGTGAGGGGCAGCTGCCCCATCACAGGGATATTTTTTCAAGTGGATAAAATAAAAATACCTAGCAAAATATGCAAGAGTTTCAATCAATTAAAGAATAAGAACATAAGAATGGCCATACTGGGTCAGACCAATGGTCCATCTAGCCCAGTATCCTGTCTTCTGACAGAGGCCAATGCCAGGTACTTCAGAGGGAATGAACAGAACAGGTAATCATCAAGTGATCCATCCCCTGTTGCTCATTCCCAGCTTCTGGCAAAAAGAGGCTAGGGACACTTCAATTAAATGAAACAATTAAAGAAGAAGATTATGGATTCATACCCAGATAGTGCGATTAGATTACATTTTGGAGACTAACATTTACCTGTATATCCCTTCCAGGATTTGAAGTGTTCTACTACGACTTCTTCTAATTTCTTTAATTTTGGATGACTGTAGATGATTTTATTTTTATTTGTAGGTCCTGTAAATCAAATAAGGTCATTTTTAAAAATATACCTGTGTGTCTTTATCTGGAGTAAGTACAGAAGAGGTTCTGTGAACCTTGTTTTCTTATTCTACTTCTCTCTTCCAAGTCTGACAAGCACCAATTCCCAACATTTCCAATCTAATTACAATAACTATCTAAGACATGAACCTCAGGAAACTCATTACTGCAACGCATGTTTGTTAAACCCAGTTTTTCAAGACCTGCACATTACTTTTATTCTGGTCAAATTAAAAAAGTATTGCACAAGGCTAGTTAAGAGATTATAATAATTTATAGTTAATTCTAACTGAACTTCAACGCTTCAGACCTACAAAACTGATTTCAAGGCAGATGAAATTGCTTATATAGAACACATAAAAGCTGCAATGTAACTACACCTCTACCTCGATATAATGCTGTCCTCGGGAGCCAAAAAATCTTACCGCATTATAGGTGAATCCACGTTATATTGAACTTGCTTTGATCCACCGGAGTGCGCAGCCCCTCCCCCCGGAGCACTGCTTTACCACGTTATATCAGAATTCGTGTTATATCGGGTAGCGTTATATCGGAGTAGAGGTGTACCATCGAGTTTTGTGCTACCTTAACCTTAAAGTGCACTATGAAAGAGAGGCATTACACTGAATATCAGACTTATTTTGCATCAAGAATCGTCAGCAGCTAGGCTTTATGTTGAACAGAGCGTTTGCCAGGTTTAAATTTTGAGGGGAGAAAATGATCTTCTAGAAAAAAGTCAGGAAGCAAATATGCTGACTTCAAAAGGTAAACACTGACCTGTTCTATTGTTGTAAAGAAGATTTCCATTTGCTGAAGTCACAGACGTGTCTGAAAACATGGTTTCAAGTTGCCGATACAATTTCATGAAGTCCTCATTCCGGCTAAGTTCATTCCTGGCACGAGTCAAGCCTTTATAAAAAGATAAGATAGTTTAATATTCAATCTCTTGAGTAATCTTAAAGATTTTGTGTTTTGCTACATATAACTTGAATTTAATTTAGAATCAATTCCACATTTCCTTAACTGAAATACAAATAGAATTTTCTGAAGAAGCTAAAGTTATTATGGAAAGGCTTATGTAATTGGGAGTCAATATTATTTCAGGGAGTGTTAGCGTGAACATACGAGGATTAAATGCACATAACAGAAGTCTACATCCTGCTCAGGCAAATTAAAAATTATTATTAAAGAAGTCTTAAGCTTGTCCTTTTCACCAACGGAAGTTGGTCCAACAAAAGATATACCTCACTCACCTTGTCTCTTTAATATCATCCAGTTTATATTAGGAAACTGGACAGCTGTTGAAGATGCTTTCTGCACTCAGAGGGACCCACAGCTGAAAACAGTTGAGCTACTAGTGTAAGCAGGACAGTGTTACGTGTCTTCTTGAATGTTTCTGTAACAGTGCATGTCAAGGCTGTATCCCCACTTTGAACTTTAGGGTACAAATGTAGGGGCCTGCATGAAAACTGCTAAGCTTATCTACCAGCTTAGCTCTGGTCCGCTGCCACCATCTTAAGAATTCCCTCCCTGGGAAGCCTTGAGAAACCTTTCACCAATTCCCTGGTGAATACAGATCCAAACTGCTTGGATCTTAAACAAGGAGAAATTGACCCTTCCCCCCTCCTTCCTTTCACCAACTCCTGGTGAATACAGATCCAAACCCCCTTTGGATCTTAAAACAAGGAGAAATCAATCAGGTTCTTAAAAAGAAGGCTTTTAATTAAAGCAAAAGGTAAAAATCATCTCTGCAAAATCAGTATGGAAAATAACTTTACAGGGTAATCAAACTTAAAGAGCTCAGAGGAATCCCCTCTGTCTTAGGTTCAAAGTATAGCAAACAAGATAAGCACTCTGGTAAAAGGTACATTTACAAGTTGAGAAAACAAAGTAAATCTAAGACGCCTTGCCTGGCTTTTACTTACAATTTTGAAATAAGAGAGACTTGTTTAGAAAGATGGGGAGAACCTGGATTGATGTCTGGTCCCTCTCAGTCCCAAGAGCGAACAACCCCTTAAACAAAGGACACACACAAAAGCCTTTCCCCCCCCAAGATTTGAAAGTATCTTGTCCCCTTATTGGTCCTTGGGGTCAGGTGTCAGCCAGGTTACCCGAGCTTCTTAACCCTTTACAGGTAAAAGGATTTGGAGTCTCTGGCTAGGAGGGATTCCATAGCACTGTACACAGGAGAGCTGTCACCCTTCCCTGTATAGTTATGACAGTGCAGAAAAAAGGTTTGTCCTGGTTACCCTAACAGCTGAACTATTGCCAGCACTGGTTCAAGGGAATCCGTTGTGACTGAGGATGTTGTCTGTAATCAACTTCCCATTGTAGAAAGGGCTTAAGGGAGCAGTGAAACTGAAGAACTCTTTTTATTTATTAAAAATAATGAATGCATACTCCAGTGCATGCATCTACTAATACAACAGTACTATCAAAAAATGTCAAAGTAAGCATGTATGAAAGCAGTACATTGTAAAAATACCAACGCATGAATGTCACAAGACACTAGCATACACATTACTATTTGCTAATTGTTTCTGTGATCTGAGGCATTCTGTAAGGTTTTTTTTTTTTAATTGGTATCAAACTTCACTCTCAGACAGCAGTAATAGCACTCACCAATAACTCATTTAGTAATTTTGTAGCTTGCATTCAACCATCCAGAAGCGCTAATGGGATCATGAATACAAGATTCATCAATTCATCAAGACTTGAGCAATAAAATGGTAAGAATCGAGATGCTTGGTCTACCCTACAAACTTGCATCGGCACAGCTGCACTTCTGGTGAAGACACTGTAAGCCAACAGGATAGAGCTCCTGTCGGCTTAACAACTCCACATCTGCGAGAAGCGGTAGCTATATCAATGGGAGAAGCTCTCCTGCTGACATAGAGCTGTCTACACAGAGAGTTAAGATCGGTATAACGACATTATTCACACCCCAGTCTGATGTAGTTATTCCGAAGTAAGTGTGTAGTGTAAACCTGGCCAGATTCATATTAGTTTCTCTCTAAATTAATAAGGGTACGTGTATATTGCATTGGAAATCCAGGGGCAGACTCAGATGTGAGCCCAAACCCGCTACCATCCACACACAAATCTTTCTGACTTGGGTCAGCAAGCACTCAGGACCTGGTTTCTTGGATCCATCTGGGGAGCGTGTAGAGGGATCCAAGCCCTAGTCCCACTGTGACTTGGGCCCAAGCCCTGTCATTTTGCAGTGTGGATGCAGTTCAAGTCACAAACTCAAGTCAGAAGGTCTGCATAGTGCAGTATGGACACGCTAGCATAGTTGAGAGACCCGGGTGCCACAACTGTAGACGCAGGTTTACAATACAACATGGACGCTCAAGCATGGGCTTGGAAATACCAACTCCACAAGCGCAGGTCCCACAGACCAGGGTTTACAACACAGTGTAGACATATCCTAAGTGGTTAAAATATATTGTGTATCTTACTCTATGCATCTGTTTGTTCCTTGATCCCTTTCTAGATAAGTGGTTCTCAGCCTTTTCCATACCATGGCCCCATGTTACAAAAGAAAGTTTATGGACCAACATTCCTTTCCATCTAGCCACAAAGAAAGGGTGGGTGGCAGTGACCCATGGTTGAGAAAGAGGTTACTCGCCAGTAACTGTTATTGCTTGAGAGTGACACCCCTACACACTCACACTTCTGTGGCTGACATCTTCTGGCATGGAGCTGCACAATCGTCTTGAGAGCCATTTTGCCCCTTGAGGAGAATTCTAAAGGTTCCAACCACCCCTCAGTTCCTTGCCTAATTTTGGAATTATTGACCTGAGACTCAAAAGAAGTGGAGGAGAGTTGGTGAGGAGTGGGAATATGCAGAGGCGACATGCTTGAAGAACTGTTACTGGTAAATAATCTCTTTTCAAGTGGCTCTGCATTGTCCCATTTGTGGGAGATTAGTGAACAGTACCTCTCAGAAAATGAGATGAGCAGTTCCAGGTGAACAAGGACTTAAAAATGAACATCACCTTTGGATGACAGATCAAGAGAGTATTAGAAGTGCCCACAATCTTGCTCTCCCAGATCAGACCTCATTGAATCACAACAATTTTTTTGCTTTAAGAGCGTACAGTTTTTCAAGTAACGGTTTTGCAATTTCTATTAAAAAAAAAAAAAACACTAGGAAGAAGGCCTGTAATATGGGTGCTGTGTTCAGATTAGTTAATACCTTTTGATATAGCCAGGTAATTGTACATGGGCAAGTCATAACAAGGGCATAAATGAGACTTGGAAAAATACAGACAGGTTAGTGGCCTGTACAAGATGGAAACAGATGGCTTGAGACTGAAAATGGGCATGAGGACACTGACCAAATCACATTTCTCATATGCTCTACAGTTTAGGGAGTATTTGCCATCTAGCCTCTATCTAACTAAGTCTGTGGGCTGAAACTATGACTATGAGGAATGCCTTCTTCACAGATATCTGCTGTATGGTACAGATGATACTCTGACAAACCAGAGGTCCCAAGAGCTTTGTGAAACAAGACTCCAATCCCAAAAGCAAAAAAAGAGTTACATGAAGCAGAGGAAATATCCCAAGACAGCTACATCCACATGATGCCCACAGCACAACCACATGTGTTGCTAGGAACAAATCAAGTTTCCTTTGGTGTAGCCATCAAAGCAAAGCAATTACCTCAAGCAACCTGATGAGCCTCGGATCAACCCATCCATAATATATGTCATAGTAAGGTGAGCAAGGGCTGTTTCCCCTAGATTGCGCGGGTAAAAACTGAAATCACAACCCATGTAGCCTAAATGAACTCAAAACAGTTCTGAATGTTCAAAACGTAAGTGATGGCAGTGTTAAAAGCAAGAGGTTTGTTTGGTCCAAAGTTCCTGCTTTTTGATAGGATCCACTAGACTTTTGGAGAGGATCTGAACAATCCAGAAGTCAGAGTGTGTCAACCAAAGGAGACTCAGGCTCTAACAGATTTTCTTACTCAATCTGAAATCAAAGATCCAGTGAATTGAGAAAACGTATCATATTCAAAGACAAACCCTGGTAAGGATTGCTAACAACATCTTGGTTCCATGCCAACTGATCTGCAGACAGATCTCCTGAATTCCTGATTCCAGCCCAAGAGAAGGGGCTTCTGTCAAGGACATTAGGTCTTGTTTGACCATATATCAGAACTGGAGACAATGAGTGGTCTCCTTGCCTAGTCAGGACTACTCTCCTTGTACTACACAATACCCGAACAAGATCTAAGACAGACACCTGTGTCATTGTATGAAAACTCTCTTCAAAGTATCCGCCTGGACATAGCTCTCCATCCTACACTACATGAGTATTTGGTATTGGCCAAAGAGAGAAAGCCTTGCAAGCTAAACAAAACAGCTCTCAACTCCAGAACACTGGCATGAAGCTTTCATCTGGGACCAGATCCACAAACCTTGAAATGGTGGGGGTGGGGTGGCAAGATAAATATCCCAGTCCACTATCTGGAAATATTCCTTTAGAGATAGTAAGGGAGGTGAGAAGGGAATTCCCTTATATGCATGCGTTACCTTCACCTTTTCCATCTTGAATGATCTGAGACTTAAGTGGCTCAGTTGTAAGTAGGGTCAAGAAAAAGTAGAGCTTTTGTAAATCAGTGTTGTGAAGACCACAGATGTAGCCTGGGTGCAATATCACCCAATTACACCGTTAAGGAGCCTGTCTGTGGGCCAAGGTCCAGATGCGGAAATTAATGAAAAAATGACCTGACATTGGAGAGGAGGTCAGAATAGCCGGGTTTTCTTTATTTTTTAAAGGTGCCATTTAAAGCAAAGCATCTCCTGGAGACCTGTGGTTAGTTGTACTGATATAACAGGGCTGGAGATTGTCCTGTGAAAAGAGGCGATATAAATGCCAGTGTTGATTTATAGGTTGTAATTTTCAGCGACTGTGTTGCCTAGGAACAGCACACCAACAATTGCAAGCAATTAATGTTCTTAATCACAGTTGAGAATGACAACTTCACAAGTTAAGTGCTTTCCACTGGGCACTGTCAGTACTTGAGTGTGCAGGCTCAGGAAAGTTTAAACAGCAAGAACTCTTCTGAGGCAGGCACCTGTGCCTGATATAGACTGCCTGCTGTGCTCAGATGGAAGACAGGTTGAGGAAGGATGTTCCAGAAGTTAGAGCACTAGCCTATGACTTAAGAGACCTAGGTTCAAGTCCCTGTTCTGACACAGACTTCTTGTATGACCGTGGGCAAGTCATTTATCCTCTCTGTGCCTCAGGTCCCATCTGTAAAATGGACCTACAGAACTTCCCTACCTCACAGGTGAGTTGTGAGGAAAAATACATGAAAGATTGTGACGTGCTCAGATACTACAGTAATATGTAAGTACCTAAAACAGGATGAAAGTCTTAATGGCACTGCAGAAGAATAGGTTCCAGGGCTAGAGCACTGGAGAAAACGTACCAGAAGACTCACTCCAATTGGAACAGAAGGATTTGGTGCCCAGGCAGCAAGGTCCCTGTAATGGCTGCCAACTTTTCTTTTTAATTTATTAAAGTATAGCACCTTAGAAACTCAGGGGGTTCAATGAGCAGTTCATTAGACATGAATAGAAAAAAGCATGCCAGTAGTGATGCAGCATTGGCTGATGATAGTGGAGCACACTCCAGGAAAGCTCTTTATGACCTCGCTTCAGAAACAAAGCATTGACACCAATATTTGGAACCTAAGTGTCTCTGGGCACTAATGGTTTTGGATGGTTTCAAAGTCAGGGCACTGGCACCAGATAATAAGTCTTGGTCACTTTCACAGCCAGTAAATGGTGAGGCACTGATGAGAACCAGTAGGAACAAGAGCCACCTCATATTGAGCCTGGGAATGGTTTTCAAAGGTTTTGGTGCAGAGGGTGTCTTGCACTTAAGGACACCTTGCACTTGGCTAAGGAAACCATCTAAAGAATAGTGGAGCTGATAAAGGCCATGCCAGATACTAATCAGAACCTCAACCTGGAAACTTGAACATTTCTACTGATTTCATCTGGAGGACTCCCACAAAAGGAACTTCTAGACCCTGAGTCAGCTATCTCCGCAGGCACTGAAAGGCAACCATCTGTAATCATCACCTTTGTGTAGTGTTTATCTGAGATTAAGTTTCTGATACTGGAAGGACTCCAGGACAGGAGATCTGGGTATAAGGGTGCCAACATAGTAGACCCCAAAGGATCACGGGACTATGGTGCTCCCTATAAAAGCAAAGTTAACCATGCCAGGTTCTCAACACCAGACCTAGCCAATCCAGATAGGTCTGGGGACCCTTCCTCTGAGCAACTTATGCTAGACAGAGGCTCACTGCTTGTGAATATGCTGTATTGCACTTAGGCTAGTACATCACCAAAGCTGACGCTAGATGAGGAAAGCATCGAGGATCCCGTGTGCAATAACTGCACCTTTGGCAGTAAAGAAGGAACTGAGAAGCAGTTGGGACCATTCCCATTTTATACTCTCAGGACCCATCACCATATGTATATATATGTGTGCGCATGCGCATTAGGGAGGGGCAAGTGGCCCCAGACACTGCTCTCTAGAAGATCTCACAGCTTGATGCCGGGAGGTACTAATCCCACACATAGGAATAAGCAGAGGCCAGTCAAAGAAGAATCCAGGTTTTATACCACAGTAAGATCTTTTCTACACCATCAAAAATGGAACACGCTATACTTCACTGGTGATGGCAAGAGAAGATGTAATGCAGACAGTGTTCAGGCATTTTACCATCACGTACCTAACCCTGCAGGGCCAGGGGACATGATGGTAAAAACAGAGTATTGCCCATACTGTGTCTTCCATGGCTGCTATTACCAATAGAGCTGAATTGTTGGGGAATTACAGGTTTTTTTTGTTTTTTTTTTGCCAGCATAGTGACTGCCTTAAAGACCTAATCCTTTTCTGCATAAACCTTTTACTGGCTGGTTATGTCTCTTTTCCGGTCTATTGCTGTATCGTGCGCTGAACTCTGATTGCATCTTCCTCATACTTCACTGATCTATCGCCACACACACATCATTGCTATCCCAATCTAACTACACTATCTCATCTACAGATTATTTCTAAAGGTTTACGTTGAGCATGATATTTTCATCAAAACGTAAGCTGCAAAAAGAAAATATACAAATTTCATGTGCAACCCATTTGTTAAAGCCGTTTTTGTTCTAAATAATTTAAAATACTCATATACACCTGGTACTCAACATAATATGTTTTTATCTCCCGAAAATTAAATTGTAGGACCAAATAAGGAGCAGAGATAGTTTGTTTGTGAATGCATTTTACCTTTTGATCCATCCATAATTCCACACAGGAAGATAAATAATGATCGTGTTCCCATCTGCAGCAGTAGTTCATAACCATGATACAAACTAATGCAAAGAGCAAAATCTCCTTCAATTATGCCCTGTTGTATCCCCTAATAAAAAAAATGATGACACACTGGATTAAATTAAAGAGGTCAATAAGCAACAGGAATCATACTGCAATTTTTGATGCCAAAAATCAGTTTAACATTTGAAAAACAAAACTGCAAAAGAAAACAATACTGAATTGGTGGTTTGTCTCCCAAAAACCTTATGAACCACGCTGGAAATGGTTTGGCAAAGTTTCCTAATAATTAATAAAAGTAACCTTTTTTCTCAAAGGAGACATGGAAGAATTTTGATAAAGGAATCACTTGAAAATTATGGACATCGGCAAAAATATTTTCAAAATACACCAGTGCTGTTTTGCTTGTCCTCTGGAATGAATTAACCATCTGCCTTATCAAGGGAATACCATTTTGTTTTACTGCTTGTACTGCTGTTTTTGTTGTACTGCTTGTTGTATTTGGCAGGGTGGAATTTCCTTTACACATACCCAACCTAAGCATCTTGAGTTGATAAAGTTGTACTGGTTGTTATAAATTACATTCTCTGTTATGCTTAAGACACTCAGGACTTTCGGAAAACCACAAATGAACTGAGTTTCTCTGTATAGCTGTCACCTGGCTTATTAAATAAACGAAGGGCAGACTATTTGTGATTAGTAAAAACCCTGTGGCAATTTAGACAAGGAGGTGCATTAGCTGAATTTTCAGACCTCAATGTAATCTGGGCAGTTATATTTTACATGTCTAGTTCCCTATATAGTTTCAGATGGATACAGTATTCTTCCCTCTTTTCCTAAATGGTCCTGCAGTGGTGCTGAGAGTGGTTAAACAGTTTGGCACATTCCATCCCAGGGCTGCATATCTGTGGTAATTTCTATTTATAGTTTGTCAAGCATTTTGAGATCCATTGGTATTTTATGTACTATGTAAATGTAGGAGTATTACTACTATTTATTGAATACTGTATAATATAAACTCATTTAGCCAATTACATTACTAAATAACATTTACCGCATTGTGTGAAGAAGGGTTTTTCCGAAATTGATCTCTTGCTAGAATTATCTGGTACTTTGTAAGGCTGGGAATATCACGCTGTGCCAAAACTCGAATTTTAATCAGGCAGCCAGCAAACGTTTCCAAAACCTGCAGGTAAAAGAAAAAGCACATATGTAATGCAAAGATAAGAAATAATTATGCTTTTTCAAAATTTTGTTTGTATGTCTATAATCATCAGTCAGCTTTAATGCATAGTTATCTGCCAAACAGAGATAAAATAATCAGAATTTAACTGACTTGCTTAGTTTGTAGGCTAAATGGTAATTTTGTCGAGACTATTCTATGATTAAATTCACTTCAGGATAGTTTATAGTATAGCAGATGGCTATTGCCCATGTTACATCCCATTACAGTGTTCTCCACTGTCAGTGTAAGTTTCTTGTGTCTTCCAGGCTGTAAGTATTTTTTTTTTTTAATTTAATTCTGTTCATACACATTATGCAAGCCTGTTTTCCACTTCAGTGGAGCAAGGGAAATGACCTGCTCCAAGTCAACTTAATATTGTTTTTCTCCTTTGTTCCTTTGCCAAAGGTGGTTAGGATTTTTTTCCATATACTTAGTTTTGCATGAACGCTAACTCTACAGTTTTATTATTAGAGTAATCAGATTTACTCTAGACAAATGGCTTTTTCAATTTGTTGGTCCATTTGGGTAGCAGTATCAAAAGTGTCTTGGCACTCTGTAACACCATCTTAATTTGACAAGAGACCATTAACTCTGAATTCATGCTAGCTGTATGCACTAGTAATCAGACTGAGGTAGTGTCTATACTAACTATGTTTACAAAATTTCCCAGAGGTTGTAGGATGAGTTCAGTTGAATTGGTGTAAAAGCCAGTGAAAGCTGTAACATTCAGAAAGCTCTGGATGGCAAACCTGTTTATAACCATTTTTGTTAAACATGATGAAAAACTAGGCTAACTGCAGTAGTAAGTACAGGTCTGCTTGTTGGAATCTTGGGTACCAACAGCTCCCACCAATTTTAACACTGGTTAAGGCTAAACCAGAGGGAAATGGTTTGGGAAAGTTTCCCCTGTGTCTAGAGTGAAATGTACTAACAGCAGGAAATCAATGTCAGATAAATCACAGTTTTAGAAGTAGAACAACATGTTTATTCCAGATGTCAACTATTCCAGTTTTACTTTGCACACACCTACAATATTCTGATCTCTTTAACTATGGTAATTATCAAGTCTACAATTCATCTACATGTACCCACTACGATGACAACTTAGCATAGCTCTTTTTGCCCACTTGCTTCAACTTATTCTGCAAGTTGTATTGTTCTGGCTCCTTATTTTGTATTTGCTAGGTTAGATGTACTAGGGCACTTGAAGGCAAGTCCTGGGGGAGGGGAAAGTGATAAACTGCCTCGGCTCATCTACAGACATTTCCCCCCACACATCCCAAAGAATCACCAATGGGAAAGGAAAGGGAGTGGGAGAGGAGGGAATGGAGCTTCAGTAAGGGAACATATCTCCATCCCTGCATGTGACAGACCTGCTGGATGTGGAAAACCTAAGGGTATGTCTACACTACGAGAGTAGTTCGATTTTAGTTAAATCGAATATGTGGAATCGATATTACAAAGTCGAACGTGTGTGTCCACACTAAGGACAGTAATTCGACTTTGTCAGTCCACACTAACGGGGCAAGCGTCGACATTGGAAGCGGTGCACTGTGGGCAGCTATCCCACAGTTCCCGCAGTCCCCGCTGCCCATTGGAATTCTGGGTCGAGCCGCCATTGCCTTCTGGGTAAAAAAATGTGTCGAGGGTGGTTTTGGGTAACTGTCGTCATCCAACCGTCACTCCCGCCCTCCCTCCCTGAAAGCGCCGGCGGGAAATCAGTTCGCGCACTTTTCTGGTCAGTGACAGCGCGGACGCCACAGCACTGCGAGCATGGATCCCGCTGTGACCATCGCTGCAGTTGTGGCCGTTGTCAACGCATCGCAGCTCATCATCGACCTTTCACTGAGGCAGATAGAGAGAAATCAGGCGAGGAGGCTACGGCACCGCGGTGAGGACCTGAACTCCGAGAGTAGCACACGCCTGTCTGAAACCACGACACCCAGTGCCGAGGACATCACGGTGGCAATGGGTCTTGTGGATACTGTGGAACGGCGATTCTGGGCCCGTGAAACAAGCACGGACTGGTGGGACCGCATAGTGCTTCAGGTCTGGGATGAATCCCAGTGGCTGCGAAACTTTCGCATGCGGAAGGGGACTTTCCTCGAACTTTGTGAGTTGCTGTCCCCTGCCCTGAAGCGCAAGGACACCCGGATGCGAGCAGCCCTGACTGTCCAGAAGCGAGTGGCCATAGCCCTCTGGAAGCTTGCAACGCCGGACAGCTACCGGTCAGTCGCGAACCAGTTTGGCGTGGGCAAGTCTACCGTGGGGGTTGTTGTCATGCAAGTAGCCAAGGCAATCGTGAAGGTACTGCTGTCAAAGGTAGTGACCCTGGGAAACGCGCAGGCCATCATAGATGGCTTCGCCGCGATGGGATTCCCGAACTGCGGTGGGGCTATAGATGGGACTCACATCCCTATCCTGGGACCGGACCACCAGGCCAGCCAGTACATCAACCGAAAGGGCTACTTTTCAATGGTGCTGCAAGCACTGGTGGACCATAAGGGACGTTTTACTAACATCAACGTTGGATGGCCGGGCAAGGTTCATGACGCTCGCGTGTTCAGGAACTCTGGTCTGTTTAGAAGGCTGCAGGAAGGTATTTACTTCCCGGACCACAAAATAACTCTTGGGGATGTGGAGATGCCTACAGTGATCCTCGGGGACCCAGCATACCCGCTAATGCCCTGGCTCATGAAGCCCTATACTGGCGCCCTGGACACAGAAAAAGAACTGTTCAACTACCGGCTCAGCAAGTGCAGAATGGTGGTGGAGTGTGCTTTTGGCCGTCTCAAGGGGAGATGGAGAAGCTTACTGACTCGCTGTGATCTCAGCGAAACCAATATCCCCATTGTTATTGCAGCTTGCTGTGTGCTCCACAATCTCTGTGAGAGCAAGGGGGAGACCTTTATGGTGGGGTGGGAGGTTGAGGCAAATCGCCTGGCTGCTGATTACTCCCAGCCAGACAGCCGGGAGATTAGAAGAGCCCAGCGGGACGCACTGTGCATCCGGGAGGCTTTGAAAGACAGTTTCCAGACTGAGCAGGGTCACCAGTGAATTTTAAGTTTGTGGACTCAGAACCTGAACTTGCCACCGTTTCTTTACCCAGTTACCGTTGACTATCCTCTCCAGTTACATACCCCCTTCACCCCCTTCCCAAAAAATAAAATCTGTTCTGTTTTGTTAATGAACACCGTTGTCTTTATTACTGTTTTCGCGGGAATGTTTTAAACCTGGGACGCAGACTGTGGCGGGGTGCGGGTTTAGTGTTGTGATGCAAATGATGCTTCTAAACTCCAGGAATGACGGGTTCCGCAGTGGTGGACTGGTTGTTTCAACAGAGCCTGCCAGCCCTCCTGGGCGGGACAGCGTGTATGTGTCGGCTATGTGACTGTCTGGCAGGGGGAGGAGGGTTACAGCTCCCCTGCTGCGGGGCTCTGTGATGCATTAGATCTGTAACTGCCCTCCCCAGCCACAAAGTCACAGAGCAACCCCCCCCCCTCACAGAACATGAAAACCACCTCCCAGATTGAACAGGGTCACTAGTCACTGCACTGGGTATGTGTCCTGATCCTGGACCTGACCCCGCCTCTGTACCCTGGTAAAGGTGACTGTCCTGTCCAATTACCATGCCCCTTCCCCTCGTTCAGACAGACTCTCCTCCAAAATAAAATCATGGAAACAGTAATTAACAGAAACGAATATTTTATTATGAACCAGACATGAAACGTGGGGGTTGAAACTTGCACGGGGGCTTCTGTGAGGTGTGTAGGAAAGGACTTTTAAAATTTTGGGGAATGAGAGCCTTCTAGTGCTAGAGCAGTCTGCAGGGGTTGACTGAAAGTTTTAACGGCCCTTGCCGCCCCTCCTTCTTTGTACTTTGGGTGAGGGGGGTGTGGGACTTGGTGGCGGGGGAGGGCGGTTAGAGATAGACTGCAGCGGGGCTCTGTCCTCCTGCCTCCGGTCTTGCAGAACATCCACAAGGCGCCGGAGCGTGTCCGTTTGCTCCCTCAGAAGTCCAAGCAGCTTTTCAGTAGCCTGCTGGTCCTCCTGACGCCACCTCTCCTCCCGTTCCATGACTGCTCGGTGCATTTGGGACAAGTTCTCCCTCCACTGTGTCTGCTGGGCTGCCTGGGCTCGGGAGCAGCTCATTAGTTCTGAGAACATGTCCTCCCGCGTCTTCTTCTTCCTCCTCCTAATCTGCGCTAGCCTCTGGGAGTGTGCTGACAGGCTGGGTTGGGAGACAGTCGCAGATGTGTCTGTGTGAATGGGAAAAATGGAGTGAATTCCTGAGACAGATAAATGAAGTTGTGTACAAAGAACCTAGTCTTTCTCTGTGAACAAGACCATGCACTGCACCTCTCACATGCGCACTCAGGACAAGGTCGAATTTTCGGCCATCGCCTTCAGTGCCTGGGGTCCTGCAGTGGTCTTGCAGTTATCTGAGAAGCGTGGCAGGACACCTGAACTTCTGTAGCGTGCAATCATGGTAAGCCGTAGACTTCTGGCTGCTTAAAACTGTACTAGTAGCACTGGCCTCCTTTCACATTGAAAGCAATGCCAGTCTCTGCTGCCAGCAATCAGGACAGCATGAACTATGCCCCTGTCCCACCCCCTCGCGGCTGTTCCAGGGAAAGATCCCTGTATGCTGCCCCTCTCCCTCCACCGCGTGGCTGTAAAGCAGTCCCAATACTAACATTCCCCTCCCTAATTCAAAGCAGGGCGTAATGAGCGACATCACCCTGCTGAGGATCTCGGAGTCCCAGAGGGAAAGGATGTTTCGAGAAAGCCTTCAGAAACCAGGGCCGTTTGCCGCTATGCTCTGCAGGGCAATGATACCAGACTATCTGATGGTGTCGTGGCGCGGTAACGTGTCCTACCACGGAGGGCCCACTAAGATCGCCCTACCCAGGAACCTGATGAACAGGCTGGAAATGTACCTTCATGAGACCTACGAGGAGTTCTCCTATGAGGATTTCGCCTCCATCCCCGGCCATATTGACCGGATTTTCGCGTAGGTGCACTGGGACTAAAGAGTGGAGCGTCTTGGGCAGCATAATCATGACTTACCGGACATTGTAAAAAAATTTTTAAATACTTGGGACTAAATTGTGAAGAGCCTAAGGCAGACAAATCATGAAAAACCCTTTGTTACTATTGTAAATATTCCAGTTTTTTTGCAGATAATTGTTTACATGTTTAAGCACTTTAATAAACAGCCATTGTTAATATTATAAATATTTCAGTTCTTGTAAAAATAAATGTTTAGATATTTAAAGCACTTACTGCTTGATCCTTCCCCTGATTCTGTCTCCGGGGTAAGGGATGGGGACGGTTGGTAGGGGATCTCGGTAAGGGTGATGAAGAGATCCTGGCTGTCGGGGAAATCAGCGGTGCCAGCGCTGTCGACTGCCTCGTCCTCCTCATCTCCTTCTTCATCTTCCCCGTCCGCTAACATGTCCGACGAGGAACCTGCCGCGGACAATATCCCATCCTCAGAGTCCACGGTCAGTGGTGGGGTAGTGGTGGCGGACGCACCTAGGATGGAATGCAGTGCCTCGTAGAAACGGGATGTGTGGGGATGGGATCCGGAGCGTCCGTTTGCCTCTTTGGTTTTTTGGTAGCCTTGTCTCAGCTCCTTGATTTTCACGCGGCACTGCGTTGCATCCCGGCTGTATCCTCTCTCTGCCATGGCTTTAGAGATCTTCTCGTAGATCTTTGCATTCCGTCTTTTGGAGCGCAGCTCTGAAAGCACGGACTCATCGCCCCACACAGCGATGAGATCCAAGACTTCCCGATCAGTCCATGCTGGGGCCCTCCTTCTATTAGATTGCACGGCCATCTCTGCTGGAGAGCTCTGCATCGTTGCCAGTGCTGCTGAGCTCGCCACGCTGTCCAAACAGGGAATGAGATTCAAACTGCCCAGACAGGAAAAGGAATTCAAATTTTCCCGGGGCTTTTCCTGTGTGGCTGATCAGAGCATCCGAGCTCGGACTGCTGTCCAGAGCATCAACAGAGTGGTGCACTGTGGGATAGCTCCCGGAGCTATTACCGTCGATTTCCATCCACACCTAGCCTAATTCGATATGGCCATTTCGAATTTAGCGCTACTCCTCTCGTTTTGGAGGAGTACAGAAGTCGAATTTAAGAGAGCTCTATGTCGAACTAAATAGCTTCGTGGTGTGGACGGGTGCAGGGTTAATTCGATTTAACGGCGCTAAATTCGACATAAACTCCTAGTGTAGACCAGGCCTAAGTGATTATGGATGTGAAAAACCTAACTAGGTGACCATAAGGTAAGCAGACTAAGCAGCCCATTACGATGTGAGCTCTGGGCTGTTTATTGGAAAATGAGTCTGGGGCTCCAACTACCAACGTAATGCTCTGTTGGGTGGATCTGGGTCTGCTTCTCTTGCCTCCTTCCGTGGCTTTGTATTGGGGGACAGAAATGATCCACTGATAAGACCATGATAAAATGCTGAGGCTAATGTAGCAGGTTCATGCAGCTTGTCAGTAGCAATTTCTACCTTGGGAGAACTGCCTTCATATCATTGTGTCACTTGCTCCCTCCTGGGAGGAAATGAAGCAAAGTAGGAAAGATCAAGGGGATTGCTTGCTGCTTCACTGTTGGGGCTTCCTGACTCTTTTCTGGCTCAGGAGAAGGCAATTAGGGTGACCCCTTCCTGAGCTGGCCACAAAATGAGCCGAGCTTATTGTCTATGCACTGTTGGGCAATAAGTGCATGAATATCAAGTTTTCCCTCTAGGCTTTTTTCTGCTTGATTGCTAGGCTACAGGGGCATATGCTGCTGTAGTACTTCTGGAAGAAAGGGAAGCCATGAATCCAATGTCTGTCCCCAATGCCAGTGAAAAACACTTGCCCAGATTTCTGCATCAGAAATTTAAAACATTAACGTTTATTTTAACTTAGAAAAAAAATCAGAACATCCTAAATCTCTTGCAGCAAGGAGTTCTTGTTCACTTTGCCTGTATCTGTGGAGGCAGAATAAAAGTGGCATGCTCTTCAGCAGAACAGTTATAGCCCATGAGCCAATAAGTCAGTTCTTCCCCAAAAGACCTATTGTAGAATTTGTAGGGACCTTACAGAGCTGAAGAAATACATATTCTATGGCATATATCAGTGTAACCTGTAAATGATAGCCACTAACCACTACAATTAACAACATGATGGGACTTGAATGAGATCTGCATTACACATTAGAATAAAATATTTAAATAACCAACATGATTTGAGCAGGCCAGGGGAGACATTTACTGGAATGAAGTGCCGTAAACTACTATATTCTAAGAGAAGCAATAACTTCTATAATGCAGTACTACTATTAGATCAAAGAAATACTTCAAGATGAGAACATGAAAGACCTGAAGACAAAAATGTAGTGTACATTACACCCAAAGACCTGTATAGTGTACATTAGTATTTGAATATAAGCTAATAAACATAAACCAGACTTCTAACTAAAAAATAGCATATACAAAATATAAAGGCAAACATTTTTCCTTTAAAGGGAGCCAATGCCTGGGCTAAATTTTGATAACATCATAGCTATGGTTTTATGTAATAGTTTTTTTACACTATTATTTCTTGTAATTAGATTCATCTTTTTAATTTTTCATTATGTGTGCTTGTGTTTCATCTCCCTGACCTAATTTGGAGTATGGAAGAAAATGATATCGCCACGACATACACAGTGTACAAGCACTATCTGATCCAATCATCTTCTACAAAACAAACCAAGAATGACTATTATGAAAGACAGCAGGATTCAGTCACCTGGAGCTTCAAAACTGAAGCAGATAAGGACAGTAAACATAACCTACTTAGAAAAGATACAGCAACATGCATCACTCAGATACAAGTGAATCATAACATTTAACTAATCTCCCAGTATTTGATTTAAATCAGCTATAATTAAAAAGCAGAGTAACTGAAAATCATTTCAATCTTTCCAGGACATTTTAGTTATACATAATAGTATAAAAATATTTTTTAAAACAGAACTGTAGAACAAGTAAATTTTCTTTTAAATTTAAATATGGAATTCTCAATCGTGCCTGAGAATTTTTATACCTCAATGAGATCAGTTAAAAAAGCAGTTGAATATAATACCAACAGTATATAACAAGACATGCATACATAATTATCTCACTCTGTCAAGTGGGAAAGTAGCCAAGAATGCAGTGGCATATGATAGCAAATTAAATAAAATATTTTCCCTTACTGAACAAAATCAACATAACTTTCACCACTTAAAAACTGATCAATTTCGTCCCCACACCACCTAAGGTACTAAACCACAAAAAAGTTTCCCACGGCCCACTAATATCCTCAAGTACACATGGAATCATTTGAGACCTGAACTCAAATCTAGCATAGACTGCAATATGGATGTTTAAATATATTTAAGAATATGCACATTCAGTCAAATCTGATAAGATTTTTTTAAGAACCCCTGTGATCTCTCACTAGGTCATGACATTAATTTGTTCTTTTTCGGCCTAAATAAAAATAAAGGCTGTAGGATTATTTCTAGAGACAGCAGATTTAGGCAGGAAATAAACCCTGTCATTAGACTGGTCATTTAACTCCACACTACCAAGTTTCCCGCAGTTAAATTTATCTTTAACAGTAGAAGATGATCTTAAGATATCATCTTAAGAACATAACATAAGAACGGCCATGCTGGGTCAGACCAATGATCCTTCTAGCCCCGTATCCTGTCTTCCCAAAATCGTCAATACCAGGTGCTTCAGAGGGAATGAACAGAACAGGCAGTCATCAAGTGATCCATCCCGTGATGTCAACTCCCAGTTTCTGGAAGTCAGAGGCTAGGGATGCCGAGAGCGTGGAGTTGCGTCCCCGACTATCTTGGCTAATATCCTCCATGAATTTATCTAATTCTTTTTTAAACCCTCTTATAGATTTGGCCTTCACAACATCCCCTGGCAACGAGTTCCATAGGTTGACTGTGCGGTGTATGAAGAAATACTTCCTTTTGTTTGTTTTAAACCTGCTGCCTATTAATTTTATTGGGTGACTCCTGGTTCTTCTGTTATGCGATTGATTGTATCCTCTTAAAAGTAAAGATGTGAAGATTTAATCCACACCTGGCCTCCCATAATCACAGGAAGTTCAAAGTCTGACCTCCTGTCATAACACAGGCCATGGAGCTTCCCCAAAATAATTTCTACAGCATATCTTTTAGAAAAACATACTTCCCCACTTCCAGTGAGTGGTAGACCTTAAGGAAAGTTAGGCACACAGAGGCTGTTTATTGTTTTAAGATCTGTTTTCTCCTAAATGCTTTGAATTCAAGAAAATCTGGAACATTTTATCCATAGAACTACCAAATATTAAGAGACAAATGATACACTGCTATACTACCCTGAAATCCTTTTTTAAATTCTTCAAAACTAAGTCGACATGCAAAGCTAAATAAACTCGCCGGCAAGTTAAAGTAGTATGGCCTGGATTAATGGACTATAAGGTGGATCGAAAGCTGGCTAGATCATCGGGTAGTGATCAATGGCTCCATGTCTAGTTGGCAGCCGGTATCAAGCAGAGTGCCCCAAGGGTTGGTTTTGTTCAATATCTTCATTAATAATCTGGAGGATGGCGTGGATTGCACCCTCAGCAAGTTTGCCAGCAGATCGAGGGAAGTGATTATTCCTCTATATTCGACACTGGTGAGGCCACATCTGGACTACTGCATCCAGTTTTGGTCCCCCCACTACAGAGAGTTGTGAACAAATTGGAGAGAGTCCAGCGGAGGGCAACAAAAATGATTAGGGGGCTAGAGCACATGACTTATGAGGAGAGGCTGAGGGAACTGGGGTTATTTAGTCTGCAGAAGAGAAGAGTAGGGGGGATTCGATAGCAGCCTTCAACTATCTGAAGGGGGGTTCCAAAGAGGATGGAGCTAGGCTGTTCTCAGTGGTGGCAGAGGAAAGAACAAGAAGCAATGGTCTCAAGTTGCCGTGGGGGAGGTCTAGGTTGGATATTAGGAAACACTATTTCACTAGGAGGGTGGTGAAGCACTGGAATGGGTTGCCCAGGGAGGTGGTGGAATCTCCATCCTTAGAGGTTTTTAAGGCCCAGCTTGACAAAGCGTTGGCTGGGATGAGTTAGTTGGTGTTGGTCCTGCTTTGAGCAGGGGATTGGACTAGATGACCTCCTGAGATCTCCTGCAACTTGAGACCGCTACTCCTTGTTCTGTCACCTGCTACTACTGAGAACAGTCTACATTCATCCTCTTTAGAACCCCCTTTCAGGTAGTTGAAAGCAGCTATCAAATCCCCCCTCATTCTTCTCTTCTGCAGACTAAACAATCCCAGTTCCCTCATAAATCATGTGCTCCAGCCCCCAATCATTTTTGTTGCCCTCCACTGGACTCTTTCCAATTTTTCCACATCCTTCTTGTAGTGTGGGGCCCAAAACTGGACACAGTACTACAGATGAGGCCTCATCAATGCCGAATATAGAGGAATAATCACTTCCCTCGATCTGCTGGCAATGCTCCTACTAATACAGCCCATATGTCATTGGCCTTCTTGGCAACGAGGGCACACTGCTGACTCATATCCAGCTTCTCGTCCACTGTAATCCCCAGGTCCTTTTCTGCAGAACTGCTGCTTAGCCAATCGGTCCCCAGCCTGTAGCGGTGCATGAGATTCTTCCTTCCTAAGTGCAGGACTCTGCACTTGTCCTTGTTGAACCTCATAGGATTTCTTTTGGCCCAATCCTCCAATTTGTCTAGGTCACTCTGGACCCTATCACTACCCTCCAGCATATCTACCTCTCCCCGCAGCTTAATGTCATCTGCGAACTTGCTGAGGGTGCAATTCATCCCATCATCCAGATCATTAAGAAAGATGTTGAACAAAACCGGCCCCAGGACCGACCCTTGTGGCACTCCGCTTGATACGGGCTGCCAACTAGACATCGAGCCGTTGATCACTACCCGTTGAGCCCGACAATCTAGCCAGCTTTCTATCCACCTTATAGTCCATTCATCCAATTCATACTTTTTTAACTTGCTGGCAAGAATACTGTGGGAGACCATATCAAAAGCTTTGCTAAAGTCCAGATATAGCACATCCACCGCTTTCCCCATATCCACAGCACCAGTTATCTCATCATAGAAGGCAATCAGGTTGGTCAGGCATGACTTGCCCTTGGTGAATCTATGCTGACTGTTCCTGATCACCTTCCTCTCCTCCAAGTGCTTCAAAATGGATTCCTTGAGAATCTGTTCAATGACTTTGTCAGGGATTAAAGTGAGGATACCAGTCTGTAGTTCCCCTGGTTCTCTTTCTTCCCTTTTTTAAATATGGGCACTATATTTGCCTTTTTCCAATTGTCTGGGACCTCCCCCGATCACCACAAATTTTCAAAGATAATGGTTCTGCAATCACATCAGCCAAGTCCCTCAGCGCCCTTGGATGCCTTAGATCTGGACCCATGGACTTGTGCACATCCAGCTTTTCTAAATAGTTCTTAACCAGTTCTTTCACTACTGAGGGCTGCTTACCTCCGCCTCATTCTGTGTTGCCCAGTGCCGCAGTCTGGGAGCTGACCTTGTCTGTGAAGACCGAGGCAAAAAAAGCATTGAGTACTTCAGCTTTTTCCACATCATCTGTCACTAGGTTGCCTCCCTCATTCAGTAAGGGTCCCACACTTTCCCTGACCTTCTTCTTGTTGCTTACATACCTGTAGAAACCCTTCTTGTTACCCTTCATATCTCTTGCTAACTGCAACTCCAACTGTGCCTTGCCCTTCCTGATTATACCCCTGCATGCTCTAGCAATATTTTTATACTCCCCCCTAGTCATCTGTCCAAATTTCCACTTCTTGTAAGCTTCCTTTTTGAGTTTAAGCTCACAGAAGATTTCATTGTTAAGCCAAGCTGGTCACCTGCCATATTTGCTATTCTTTCTGCACTTTGGGATGGTTTGTTCCTGCGCCCTCAATAAGGCTTCTTTAAAATACAGCCAGATCCCCTGGACTCCGTGCCCCCTCATATTAGCTTCCCAGGGGAACCTGCCCATCAGTTCTCTAAGGGAGTCCAAGTCTGCTTTTCTGAAGTCCAGGGTCCGTATTTTGCTACTCTCCTTTCTTCCTTATGTCAGGATCCTGAACTCAACCATCTCATGGCCACTGCTGCCTAAGTTGCCACCCACTTTTACTTCCCCTACCAATTCTTCCCTGTTTGTAAGCAGCAGGTCAAGAGAAGCACGGCCCCTAGTTGGTTCCTCCAGAACTTGTACCAGGAAGTTGTCCCCAACACTCTCCAAAAAGTTCCAGGTTTGTCGATGTATTGCTGTATTGCTCTCCCAGCAGATGTCAGGGTGATTGAAGTCCCCCATTAGAACCAGGCCCTGTGATCTGGAAACTTCAGTTAGTTGTCCGAAGAAAGCCTTGTCTACCTCATCCTTCTGATCCGTTGTTCTATAGCACACAC
The DNA here is from genome assembly GCF_028017835.1 of Emys orbicularis. Taxonomy (NCBI): domain Eukaryota; kingdom Metazoa; phylum Chordata; order Testudines; family Emydidae; genus Emys; species Emys orbicularis. The sequence continues at coordinate 3,882,259 of NC_088686.1, read as the reverse complement.
CCACCATGACATCGCCCTTGTTGCTCTCGCCTCTAAACTTAACCCAAAGACTCTCAACAGGCTTTTCTCCAGTGTCAAACTGGAGCTCTGAGCAATCATACTGCTCCCTTACATACAGTTCAACTCCTCCACCTTTCCTCCCGTACCTATCCTTCCTGAACAGTTTATACCCATCCATGACAGTGCTCCAGTCCTGTGAACTGCCCCACCAAGTTTCTGTTATTCCAATGACGTCATAGTTCCTTGATTGTGCCAGGACTTCCACTTCTTCCAATTTGCTAAGGGAGTCCCACAGATTAAAATTGTACCTCCTAACAGAGCCTGATGGTTAGACACCTGAAACTGCAGGCTAGCTGTCGAATAAACTTTTCTAGTCTCTTGGCGTCTTTGTTTTTTGGAGTGCCACTGATTTGGCCCTGCCTGTCCCTTTCATTCACAGCGGACATGACCAGTGACGTTGCTGGAGGATGAGTGTACAAATATTTGAACCCTTTTGCAGGGAAGTAGTACTTCTTTTCTACCTCTTAGAAGTAGGCGGAATGGAAGAGGGGGGCTGCCACAGTTTGCGAGTTGCAAATCTTAAGGACCCCGGGTGGATAGGCAGTGCGACCCTGGCTGGGTGGAAGAGGATATAATATTAAGAGGTCAGACTTCTCCGCGAACTCCTTAATTCTTAAGTTCAAATTGGCAGCCACCCTTTTAAGGAGGACCTAGTGCTCCTTGAAGTCATCAGGAGGACTGCCCGTTTGGAAGGGACCTGCCACCGCTTCATCCAGAAACGACAATGGCGATTGCACCGCCGGGGGAGGCGCAGGTTCCCCTTTCCTCTCCGGGGATGGCTCCTTACGTGTTGGAGTTTCCTGCGCTGCCTCCACGTCAAATTCAGTACCGTGTTCCAACTGCGGTGCCAGCGATGCCGGAGGCAGTTTGTCAGAGGCAGCAAGGGAGGACTGGTGGGAATATGGGACCAGATCATCAGTACGGCCCATGGATTCCAGTATGGTCATTGAGTGGGCCACTGTCGCTGCTGCCATGCCGCTGGTGCAGATGCCACACTGGTCTCGCGAGTCGGCAGTGAATCACCCCTCCTTGGCAAGGGGCTGAACTCCCAGCATGACTCGGACCATTGCCCTTCCGGCGACCAGGGTGGAGCCGTGGAGGCCTGAGTCTGCCAACTGACCCTGGTTGGCGACCAGTGAGATGAGGGCAAGGATCGGTGCCTTCCCGACAAGCGATATCAGGGAGGTGGAGATCGGTGCCGTGATAGGAAGCAATCCCGCCCTGGTGGGAACCGCCGTCTAGGAGACCGTCTAGGTAAAGGTGACCTGCGCCATGGCAATCTTTGGCTGGAAACTCGCCAGTACCAGGGATACAGGGATCGGTGCCTCAACTCTGGTGTCCCATGCCTTGTAGGGAGAGAGCGCGGCACTGGGCACCTGGGCCTTCTGACCAAAGACCGAGAGTGCGGTGCTGGGGTCCTAGGCCGCAGAGATGGGGATCTACGCCTGCGGTCCCAAACCCAGGCCCCAAGTCTCAGAGCCCAGGTCATTTGACTCGGGCTTGCAAGGCGAAAAATAGTGTAGACATTTGGGCTCAGGCTGGAGCCCAGGCTCTGAGGCCCACCCCCGTCATGGGATTTCAGAGCCTGAATGTCTACCCTGGAATTCGTAGCCCTGCAGCCTGCGAGTCAGCTGACGTGGGCCAACCTCAGCCATGCTGCGGGTTTTTTATAGCAGTGTAGATATCCCAAAGAGATTACAGTTAAATGGTCAGCAAAGCTTCAGCTGTCTGGATGCACCTCATGCAACATTTCTACATCTGTCCGTATGTGCAGCTTGACTGCTTTGAAATACTACACATCCTGCAATCAGAAGAATCAAGAGTATGCATTGTCCTTTTATCATATGATGGCATGAAAAATGCTAGTAATGACACACTGTAATCTCAGTTTGTAAAATTGAATAATTGCTTCTCTGTTGTGTCTAATTGCCTTGAGAACAACAAAAAGCACTCCAACTGCAGCACAATTCTCTCCAAACAGCTGTGTTTCTTAGCCAGCACAGAGTCTCGTTAAACTCCAATCGATACTGCTGGAAAGGATGATGGCTAAGCAATGTATTCATGTTGAGCCCATCACCCTGGTATCTGGGCACAAACAGCATGGGTTATTTAGGAGTATTGCAAACATATTGCTTAAGAGTCAGTTTATCCCTACAATCTTAGCCACTATTAGATACATCAGAAACGCAATGCATTTGATTGTATGTATGCATGTGATATCACTATGTATCAAAAGAGCATCACATTGATCTGTAGCCCTGGGGTCCTTTTGGAGTCTTTGCTCCTGCTCGAGTCTCAAATAGCTACAGCAGTGAAAGATGACTTTTTCCACCTGAAAATGGCTAAAAGCCTGTGCCCCATTCTGTCAGATGATGACTTGAACACAGCAATGCATACCTGTGTGACCTCCAGGCTGGAGGTCTACTACAATTCACTATGCCTAGGTATGAGTATGCAGATCTTTAAAAAACCGCAGTCCAGAATGCAGCCTGCCCCCAGAACACAAACAGTGGAATACAGCAGATCACCCTGATGCTATCACATTACTAAATCAAATTCAGAGTCTGGTCTTAATTTTCAAAATCTCTGTAACTGTCTCAATAGGACACCTCTCACAGTGCAATAATTCTCTTTCAAGTACATTTCCTCACAAGTTAGGAATTTGTCAACCTGAAGAGTGGAGCCTGTGAAAATGAGAGATCACTTGGCAACAGGGCCATGCTTTTGGTACCTGTGACTACAGCTGTTTAGAATGATGTTGTGGCCTTCAGAACCACATGCAAGACTCACTTATTTGACTTGGCTTTCCTGCAGTCTCAGTTAAAAACAGAAAAGTAGCAAAAAAGAGGACAGACCAAAAGGAAGTGATGTCAAGAAGGAATAAAGGGATAGAAAAGAGAAGAGAGAGGAACTAAAAACTAATTAAAAACCCCAAAAGGACATGCAAATCTACTGCCTTGAGGTGAGTAGAGAGGAAATAATGCAATGGGCCTTTTTAAGATTTGGATTTGATTCTTTATCAGGTGCTTGGATACGACAATGCTGGGTGATGTTATAAGAAAAATACATATGGTGGCCAAATCTATTTGAAGATTCTGCACAACGTGCCTGGAATTCTTGCAGACAAGACTACATCTTGGGTTGTACCTCTGCTTTCCTAATTCCAAACAACAATGCCACATATAGACCAGATCACAAAAAAGTTCCTTTCTGCCCATTCCTAGACTGATTCTGATGGAACCCCTTCATATGCGCCGAGTTTCTAATATGCCAGGGGGTGGTCCCCCAGCTCCGCCCCAAGCCCCGCCCCCACTGCACCCCTTCCCCCAAGGCCCCACCCGACCCTGCCTCTTCCTGCCCCATTCCACATCCTCCCCCATGCGTGCCCAGCCCTCGCTCCCCCTCTCCTCCCCCCCAGCACCTCCTGCATGCCACGGAACAGTTGATCTGCGGTGGGCAAGAAGCGCTGGGGCGGAGGGGGAGGCACTGACCGGCGGGGCTGCCAGCAGGTGGGAGGCGCTCAAGGGAGGGGGAGATTCTGATAAGGGGGCGGCCGGTGGATGCTAAGCACCCACCATTTTTTTTGTGGGTGCTCCAGGGCTGGGGGACACTGTGTGGGACACTGTGTGGGACAACATGGAGGCAGCATAGGCTGCCCTGGGGCTCTGGAACTCCACCCAGGCCAGGCCATGTGAGCGATGCAATGCGGGTGTAATGTCACAATCTGCTGCTTTGCGGTTACAGTAATATTTGCTGAAGCCACCACCCTCACTCTGCCCTTATCTGGGACTCCAATGTGTTCCCTGCTGTTTATGGAGGTTCAAGGGTGCACGGGGGGGGGGGGGGGGCAGAATTTGTGCGTGGGGGGGGGAGGAGGAATGAATGAATGCACAGGATGGTCAAACAGCTAGAGCTAGAGGAAGGGGAAGGGCAAAATCACAGGCAGGGAGTAGGAGTTGGGGGTAAGAATGGGATAGAGGCACTGCCAGATATTGGGAAAAGGAGAAAACACTGGGACAGGAAGAGGTAGAGGGGATAAAGTTACCACAGATAGAGTGAGCCACCCACAGTGGTTGCAGAAATAGGTGTAAGTGACAGAAGGGCTTCTTCCCCCTCCCTTTCACAGGATGGAACATCTCAGCACCCACTTTCCAGGGCTGTGTTCTTAAAGGCACAGTGCATCCCAATACCTAGACAAGGCAGCTCTTCTCCATCTGAAATGATGTACTGAGCTACTAAAAGGGACTTGATTCACTGAAATATTTTACACACCTACACACACTCCTAAAAAAATCAGAATTGTCATACATGTTTTTAGAATTGAAAAGAATTCCTTATTAGTTTATATGTCTGCATAAAACCACACAGCAGTACATAAATTTGTCTGATCAGCTGTTCTGATAACCTGAATTTGACTCATGATAAAGAGATTGCACTACAGTACTTGTATGAGGTGAATTGAAAAATACTATTTCTTTTATCATTTTTACAGTGCAAATATTTGTAATAAAAATAATAATATTAAGTCAGCACTGTACACTGTATTCTATGTTGTAATATAAATCAATATATTTGAAAACATAGAAAAACATCCAAAAATATTTAATAAATTTCAATTGGTATTCTATTGTTTAACAGCGCGATTAATTGCGATTAATTTTTTTTTAGTTAATTGCGTGAGTTAACTGCGATTAAATGACAGCTCTAATTAAAAATATTAATAGTTGCTAGTAGTTTTAGCAATCACATCTAAGTAGTTTTAGTATAACATTTTCTATGTTTTTTATTGTGAATTTGTAATTTGCGATTTTTAATTCTAATTTTTATAGTAATTTTATTCTTTAGGACTCAAAAAAGTCATGACATTAAAAAAAATGGATTATTTCCATTTGCCTTTTTGTTCCTGAGCCTTCAGGTGCAGTAGGCCCAGATCCACAACGGTATTTCAGCTCCTAACAATAACATCCACGGATTTCAATGGAAGTTAAGAGGCTAAATAGCTTTGTGGATCTGGGTGTAGACTCATACTTTTGTTATCTCTTCCAAAGAATCCATATACCTAAAACAGCTAGACAGTCCTATAACATTTAATGCTATTTTGGACTCCCTCCACTCCAATTTAAAATTAATTAAAAATCCCTATTTCCGTAAGTAATTCCGCCATCTTGCAAACAGTGAAAAGATTTTTAAGAATGAATCCGTCACGTTACTCCTTTGCATTGGTCAGGCACGGGGGCATAGTGCTGACCTCATCTAGTTTACTCTCCAGTAAAACTGAAGTGCATGGTCTCTGCTATGTTTTTATAGCAGGTCGGGTAATGCATGCTAAGTACCTCATGGTAAAAAAACACATCTTGTCATTAGCCAAACATAATATAAGCCTTTTTTTCACTAACAACATGCTCCCAGGAAAACGTGACTTACAAACACATTAGAGAGACAATGTAATATCTTTTATTGGACCAACTTCACTTGGTCAGAGAGACTAGCTTTTGAGCTTATACTGTTGAAGTCGACGTACTTAGATCTACTTACTGCGGTGTCTTCACTGCGGTAAGTCGACGGCTGACGCTCTCCCGTCGACTCGGCCTGTGCATCTCGCCCCGGTGGAGTACCGGAGTCGATGGGAGAGCGCTCAGCAGTCGATTTATCGCATCTAGACTAGACGCGATAAATTGACCCTCGCTGGATTGATCGCTGCCCGTCAATCCAGCAGGTAACATAGACAACCCGCAACAAACATGGAGGGGAAAGTAAAGGAGGGGGAAAAAGCAGCCTGGGGAGGCGGGATGTTAGTGGGTTATATAGATTGGGATGATTTAGTTGGGGATTGGCCCTGCTTTGAGCAGAGGTTTGGACTAGATGGCCTCCTGAGGTCTCCTCCAACCCTAATCTTCTATGATTGTTATAATAAACTGTAAATCCAGTGTCTCTAGTGAATGATTTTTAGAGTCTAGAAAAGTTATGAATTTAAGCTCCCAGGCTCCTCTTCTGAAGGTGTTCATAGTACAAGAACAAAAGTTACAGCCCAGAATCCAGACAATTGCATATAGACTCAATGGAATAACCTGGATAAGGATCAAACTGTGATAATGTTAGTAAATGTTTCAGCTGCAACCAATAGTCATATCTTCACTAATGATTATATGTAGCTGTAAAGTTAAAAAATACAGCAGAAGTTCACGGAATATTATTTTATAATCTTACTAGTTAATTTAAATTATATTTTGCATAATTAATTGTATCATTTTTTTCATCTGCTGTTTTTCAAAGGTAGAATGGGACTCCTGCAAGAGGTGGGAAGAGAACCAATAAAGACATCCTAAGCAATAGGAAAGAATACAGCTGCACAAAGCATGTATAGCTGTTTACAAAACACTTACATTGTATAATTATTTGTGAAGATAAATATTTTGGTTTTCTTGCAATTATACAGTTGAAATACAAATGAGTAATATTTAGAGCAGTTCAATTTTAATGTCCGTTTGAATAAAAATATATTGTTTCTAAAACCACACTCAGATGCTTGTTTTGGCAAGAATGCAATGTAAAGCAAGCCACTCCTTTTTCTACAATGGTCACATTTTCCAAATGAGAAGAACACCTCTCCCGACTAGGGTGACCAGATGTCCCGGTTTTATAGGGACAGTCCCGATTTTGGGGTCTTTTTCTTATATAGGCTCCTATTACCCCCCCACCCTGTCCCGATTTTTCACACTTGCTATCTGGTCACCCTACTCCCTACCAAACGGAGGGATGGGGGCACCGCCACGCAAGTGGCGACCCCCGGGCCAGAGGGCTGGGAAAGGCAAAGGCAGCGAACGGTGACGGGGACTAGCAGCTGTCAGGAAGCGCTACGATCGGCGGATTGTGCCGGCGGAGCAGTCTCCAAGGCTGCCCCGGGCTGCCCCCGCCCCGCCGAAATCCCTCGGCAGGGCGAACAAAAGCGCCGCCTTGACAGCCGCCGCCGCCACTGAGGTCCCTGCCGCAGGGCGCAGAGCACATCGTCCCTGGGCCGGGCGCGGCAGGACAGCGACCCCGCCATGCAGCAGGAAGCGGTCAGCTGCCGCATGAGCGGCGCGGCCGGGGAGCCCGGCGCCCCGGGGGCGATCACCCTGGAGGACCTGGACAGCATGGCCGAGGAGCAGAGCCCCGACTCGGCTTATCACAGCAACGGCTGCAGCCAGGACGACGACGCCGAGCAGGAGCGCCTGCTCAGCTACTGGCAGAGCGTGGGCAGGGGGCACCAGGTGGACGTGCCCAGGGGTAAGAGCCCGGCCGCGAGGCGAGGCGAGGCGAGCTGCGCCCCGCTCGCCGCACGGCAGCGCCACAGGGTCACGCTAAGCGGCCGAGGAGTCCCCTGGGCTCCCCCAGGTCCCAGAGTCAGAGGGGGGTGGCTATGTCCGAGCCAGGGCTAAAGAGACCAGACGAAATGGCGAGCATGGGGAAGAGGCAATGCATTATTAAACGGGTTGTATTTTGTGCTACAGCCCCACTTCTCATCTTCATCTCCAACCTCAGCTAGTTTTTCAGTCTGCCACCATAGACGTGTAAAACGGGAGCCAGTATCCAAGGCTAGCCCAACAACGCCGGGTGACATTGGAGGAGGGTGGTGCTCTCGCACCCTTTTTAAGGTAATTGAAAGGCCATCCCTCAGAAGACTGGGCACCACCTCACAACAAAATACAAATCTAAATCTGAGCCTTTCTGTACAAGTGTATTTAATTCATTTTTATACAGTGAACGAATATGCCTGTAAATGCTGAAACAGTGTCGAGCTGGGTTAAACCTCTTAACAATAAAAATAAACCGTTTAGGATTTAGCGAGATTACGCAGAAGGAATTGAGAAGGAAGGAGCATATTTATTAGGAACATGATATTCCATGTTTACCAAAATACCTTTCTAATTCTTTTAGGAATCTCACATTACTGTCCTACCATTAACAATTTTACTTTTGTTTTATGCACTATGCAGTGTTTTCAAATGCTTTGGCTGTAGAGTGAGATTCAAAAGAAAGGGAAGAGGAGCAATGATCCTTCCAACCAGTGAGAAGGGAAGAGATTACAACTTGTGTCATCACTGTGACTCTTTAATGGAATTGGCTTCCACACTGGTGAAACTGAAAACAATTTGTGTACAGTTATGAGGCTTGTGTAGATGAAAGTTTACTCTTCTTGGAAGAAAGCTGATACATGCCTGTGACTACAGGAAAAGGGGCAGGGAGCACTGTTTAGACTGTGGTTCTACTGTAATTGATCTCACAGCTTGCACAAATATTTTTGAAACAGTGACTTCAGCGAGGCTGCTGCTAAATATCTGATTTGCAAGCCAGCTTTTACACCTTCCAATTTATATTTATTGTCATATATATCAAAAAATTTAGTCACTACCATCATGAAATTTCCCACAGTAATATTTTAATGTGAGGGTGTGGATAGGGAGAACTTATATTAAAGTTTGTTTGGTATTAGCTATTGTGTTACAAATATTGCCTTTTGACTATAGTTAAGGGAATGTAAATTAGACCTAGTTTCAGGGGTTTTGGGGAAATTACACTTCCAATTCTGAGATGTATGGCCTGAACCATCAAGAACAGCGCAGTGTGCATATGAGATAACTGGATCAAACCATGGATAAACGAAGTCACAGCTAAATCTTTGTTCAAGATAATTTTGGAATTTTTAAAAAAGATTGGAGTAATTTTTCAGGTCCTAGGAACTTGACTCATTTGTAATACAAGACATAACACTAAGTAAAAAATTTGGACAGCTCATCTCTAAAACAGTTTAATTTTCTTTGTTTTTGTTTTTTGTAAACATCTTTGTCACCATCCTTGATGCTCACTGTTTTTACACAGTGAACAGAGACAGAATCAGAACAGGGTAAGACGATTCAGTTTAGTGACCTACAATAGGCAAAAAGTGACTTTTTGCTTCTTTATAATAGATCAAGCCTAAAAGGTGTGTGCGCGTTTATTTTTTGTTTTACTTCCATTTTTGAGAAGTTCAGGAACCTGAACCACTATAGTTATCAGAGAACTTGTAGGATGACATGCAAGGAGAAACAAAGATAACCGACTGATTTTTATTCAGACTACTTAACATTTGTGGGCATTAAACAAACTGAGAAATACTTGAGAGAGGATTTTCCCCAACATCCCCACCTTTCAGCTAAAGTATGAGAAAGTTCAGTCCATATCTGAGATCAACAGGACTTCAACAAAATCAGCAGAAAATAAACTAGACTTTATATTCCCAAGATTAAAACATAACACACCAACCAACAAGTCACAAACCCCAAATTATTTTTCATTTCAGGACACATTTACGTTTCTCATCCTAACCTTAATTCTCTTTCTTCCTGCATTACAATTAGGGATGGGCAAACTGGTTTGGGCAAACAGACAAACCCTTGCGCCTCCCTTAAAACTGAAAAGGCATTATAAAGAGGTTCAGGCATAGAATCATAGAATATCAGGGTTGGAAGGGACCTCAGGAGGTCATCTAGTCCAACCCCCTGCTCAAAGCAGGACCAATTCCCAACTAAATCATCCCAGCCAGGGCTTTGTCAAGCCGGGCCTTAAAAACCTCTAAGGAAGGAGAATCCACCACCTCCCTAGGTAACGCATTCCAGTGCTTCACCACCCTCCTAGTGAAACAGTGTTTCCTAATATCCAACCTAGACCTCCCCCACTGCAACTTGAGACCATTGCTCCTTGTTCTGTCATCTGCCACCACTGAGAACAGCTGAGCTCCATCCTCTTTGGAACCCCCCCTCAGGTAGTTGAAAGCAGCTATCAAATCCCCCCTCATTCTTCTCTTCTGGAGACTAAACAATCCCAGTTCACTCAGCCTCTCCTTATAAGTCATGTGCTCCAGACCCCTCATCATTTTTGTTGCCCTCTGCTGGACTCTTTCCAATTTTTCCACATCCTTCTTGTAGTGTGGGGCCCAAAACTGGACACAGTACTCCAGATGAGGCCTCACCAATGTCGAATAAAGGGGAACGATCACGTTCCTCGATCTGCTGGCAATGCCCCTACTTATACAGCCCAAAATGCCGTTAGCCTTCTTGGCAACAAGAGCACACTGTTGACTCATATCTAGCTTCTCGTCCACTGTGACCCCTAGGTCCTTTTCTGCAGAACTGCTACCTAGCCATTCGGTCCCTAGTCTGTAGCAGTGCATAGGATTCTTCCGTCCCAAGTGCAGGACTCTGCACTTGTCCTTGTTGAACCTCATCAGGTTTTTTTTGGCCCAATCCTCTAATTTGTCTAGGTCCCACTGTATCCGATCCCTACCCTCTAGTGTATCTACCATGCCTCCCAGTTTAGTGTCATCTGCAAACTTGCTGAGAGTGCAGTCCACACCATCCTCCAGATCATTAATAAAGATATTAAACAAAACCGGCCCCAGGACCGACCCTTGGGGCACTCCGCTTGAAACCGGCTGCCAACTAGACATGGAGCCATTGATCACTACCCGTTGAGCCCGACGATCTAGCCAGCTTTCTATCCACCTTACAGTCCTTTCATCCAGCCCATACTACTTTAACTTGGCGGCAAGAATACTGTGGGAGACCGTATCAAAAGCTTTGCTAAAGTCAAGGAATAACACATCCACTGCTTTCCCCCTCATCCACAGAGCCAGTTATCTCATCATAGAAGGCAATTAGGTTAGTCAGGCACGATTTCCCCTTGGTGAATCCATGCTGACTGTTCCTGATCACTTTCCTCTCCTCTAAGTGTTTCATAATTGATTCCTTGAGGACCTGCTCCATGATTTTTCCAGGGACTGAGGTGAGGCTGACTGGCCTGTAGTTCCTCGGATCCTCCTTCTTCCCTTTTTTAAAGATGGGAACTACATTAGCCTTTTTCCAGTCATCGGGGACCTCCCCCGATCACCATGAGTTTTCAAAAATAACGGCTAATGGCTCTGCAATCTCATCCGCCAACTCCTTTAGCACCCTCGGATGCAGTGCATCCGGCCCCATGGACTTGTGCACGTCCAGTTTTTCTAAATAGTCCCGAACCACTTCTTTCTCCACAGAGGGCTGGTCACCTTCTCCCCATACTGTGCTGCCCAGTGCAGCAGTCTGGGAGATGACCTTGTTCGTGAAGACAGATATTGTTTTTGTACATGATGACAGCCCACTACACTTTGCCTTCTTTTTGGGGCTTCCTTAGAAGATACTGTGTCTAGGAAGTCATCAGACCTCCTGGGGTTTTCAATCCAGTAGGTAGTGGTGCTGGATCTACTTCTGTAGGGAGTAGGGAGAATAACCAAGAACTCAAACTTTCCATGATAAAATGGAGCAGAGTCCTTCCCCATTTGAGATTCATATGACCAAGGTGAAGGCATGTCCATTGTGGGGAAAGGTAACCCCTTCACACAAAAGAAGTCAATTTCCTAATATATATTATTTGATTATACTTTTTTTTTTTTTTTTACTAAGATTTGCTAGACAATATTACATACTATTTTGGAAACACAACAGAAAGGAAATTATTTTGCAGCACCCACACTTTTGTAAATAAGACCTTTCTATAACCTATTTTGCAAGGCTGAGTCAAGGTTGAAAACGGAATCAATGAAAATTCCTGATTGAACTAACAACTATACCTTTGTACTAAGGTAAGATTTTTCCTGAAAGAAAAAATGACCCAAGTAGACTTCCCTACTTGGGCAAGTAAGTTTGTGTTCTGCTCCCCCATGACAAATACCACAAAACACTTTTATAGCTATTTTTATCAGAGGATTTCAAAACCCTTTAAGTTAGATATCATTTCCATTTTACAGTTGGGGAAACTAAGGCACAGAGGGCAAGCGTGTACCCTTGGGCCATGTCTTCTATAGGCACAGAAGATTAAATCAAATTCTGAAGGCAAGTGAGGCTGTTGGACTAAAATTAGAGAAAAGTGCTATGACAAACCCTATTACAGTTCTTAAGGCATTCAAACAGAGGGGGGGGGGGGGGGGGGTTGGTGGCAGATCCAGAAAAAGTCAAAGCTTTAATTGAGATGCCACCCCCTAAAAAATGTGTCTTATAAGATGCAACTCCTCAGTATAATATAATTTTGGAACAAATTCAGACTTAGCCTGTCCTCAGAAGACCAAGATAGATTCTGCGTATTGGAGATTAAAACACAGAAGCATTGGCTAACAGAATTTGTTGTCTACATCCCTAGTATGGTCTTTTTTTGCTGTTCCCAATTCTACAGCAGTTGACCATCCCATCTTTAGCTAGGTCTCTGTGGGAGGGTCTCCATTTCCATAGAGATGAATGGAAGCCCATAGCATTGTCCTAGTTTTCAGGCACTGAGACCAGGTACCCCCAAATAAAGCGAATACTTTGAGAGCATGAGAGAGGTTCACAAGATATTTTGAGGGTCTTAGATTATTTTCAAGCTTGTGACAGACCACCATCAAATTCATAATGAACATGGGAGACCAAAATAAGGTCCCGCCTTAGATGCCAGAGATTGCTCATGCATTTGAGATTTGAACTTGACTTAATATACACACCAAGAAAGTCTGCAGTGGTAGTTGATACCTTATCAAGGAACCCTTTTGATCACCCAGATTCTCCAGAGGCTCAGAATGACAAATACTCACAGGCCTGTTTAGATTTCCTTTACATCTCTAGAAAGACAGGCAGAATGAGCTGGAGTATGTCCTGGCAATATCTCTATTGTGAAACAAGGTGAGAGAAGTAGCTTTCAGAAGGATACTGTTTATTCTAATGAAGTTATTTATTTTTAGTGTTTGTAGAAAGTGACTGATACTATTACTGTCGCAACAGCAGGCCCGATTCAAACCAATGCCTATCCACTGGACCATGGCAAATGCCTCAACATAACAAATACAAAAATCTTCCTTTAGTTATAAACATAGTTGCTTCACTATCTATTATCACCAGAAGCAGAAAACCTGTAATAGCAGGTATTTCAGGTTACTTTATTCCAACTTAAATAAGAGACTCCTTACAAAGCTTTAAAAAACTGGCAAAACCAAGCCTATTCTACTTGCTTGAAGCATCCAGTTGCTGAATTTTAAAGTTATTAGCCAAGATATTTAACGCCATCATAATATAAAAGGCACTGCGTGTGCCATATACCTACTTAGGTTAGTGACTGACAAGTAGAATCCTTCTCTCTTTTCTGAAGTGAGGCCTACAGCAGGTATGATGAATTTAGATCAGGTGCCTGGTATGACATTCAGTATCTGGTGAATGTACATGCTAATAAGACCCACCACAATTAGAGGTTACCGAATCTTCATGTTAACGGACTTCTAAACCAAGTCCCATCAAATATATCAGACCACTCCTACCCTCTTCCCACTGAAATCCCACCAAAAAGACTTGCTTCTTCCATAACACTCAGATATAGTGTCAATCCTAATTACCATTTTAAAATTTAAATAATTGAACCTTCAAGATGTACACATACTTGTACTGAATCACCATCTAGTTGTAGGGCTGCAATTCATCCTTCTTCAGCCTGTCCCCTCCCAAAGTTATTTAACATCTTATGTCAGGTCTGAATGTTAAGCTTTTAAGGACATGCACCATATGTCTCAAGTACCTAACATACCTGTGGGCACTATTTTAAAAATATATATGATATACTAGTTTTCATGGAATGCTAAATCCATAAAAAGTGTTCAGATTTAAAAAACAGTTTGAATAGAGCAATACGTATTTTACTTCACAGCTCCACAACACAAGTTGTTTGGCTGACATTCCAAAGGCTTACCTTCAGGCTAAACATGAAAAATTTCCTCTAATGGAATTTTTTTTAAAAGGTCATTAGAAGGGATGAAATAGAGCTTATAAAGAATACCTTATGCACCCTTTGCTACAGAGATACTTCAATATATCAAAAACCTTATTCCAACTACTCTCCTAAGACAAAGGTAAAAAATCCTTTTACTATAAGCAGCATAGACAGGAATGTTATTCAGTGATTTAGCTTAAATTAATTTGCTTTAGTACAAAGTTTTCCTACTAACTCTCAATGTGTTTCAGGTTATATATTTTATGGGACCAACTTCCATTGGAGAGACACAAGCTTTTGAGCTTATACGGAACTCTTCTTCAGATCTGGGAAAGGTACTCCGAGGGCTAATGCAGCTGCACCGCTGTAGCGCATCTGGTGCAGACGCTCTAAACCAGTGCTTTTCAAACTTTTTGTATTGGTGAGCCCCCTCACGTAGCAAGCCTCTGAGTGTGACCCCCCTCCTTATAAATTAAAAATGGGGAGGTAATGTAATTTAATGGGGACTTGGGGCTGTCAGCCCCACGAAGCTGACAGCTTGCAACTCCCATGTAACTACCTTGCAACCCCCTGAGGGGTCATGACCCCCAGTTTGAGAACCCCTGCTCTAAACTGACAGAAGAGAGCTCTCCCATTGACTTATTTACTCCACCCCATGATAGGCGGTAGCTATGTCAGCTGGAGAAGTTGTCCTGCCGACAATGCGTTATCTACATTGGCGCTTAGGTCAGTGTAATTTACATTGCTCAGGGGTGTGGATTATTCACACCCCTGAGCAATGTAAATTGCAGGGAAGTAAGTGGTAGTGTAGACAAGCCCAGAGTGTCACAACTAAATAGAAGGCCGAACAGATAGTTTAGCACAAATAGTTAGCACCTACTCTAAGGGACTACTCAAGGTGAAGAGGCCTGTTAACACTCCTGCAGTCATAGGACAAAAAGGGGGGTTAGTGGGTTACAGATCGTTGTAATAAGACATAAATCCAGTGTCTTTTTTAGATCATGATTTTTAGGGTCTAGCAAAGTTATGAATTTCAGCTCCCAGGCTTGTCTTTTGAAAGTGTTGTTCAGATTTCCTTTGAGGATGAGGATTGATAGGTCAGATATAGACCGATCGCTTTGTGAAAAGTGTTCATCCACAGGTGATATTGTGTTTTTGTCTTTTATCATTTTCCTTTGTGAGGTCAGTCGAGAGCATAGCAATTGTCTGATTTCAAATGGCCCCTTAGAACATGTGCTAACTACATGTATTAAACTACCTGTTCGAACTTGTATTTAACTGTGACACGGAGTACCTTTCCCAGACCCAAAGAAGAGCTGTGTAGCACGAAAGCTTCTCTCCTCCCAACAGAATTTGGTCCAATAAAATATATTACCTCACCCCACCTTGTCTCTCTAATATCCTGGGACCAACATGGCTACAACTATACTGCATATCAAATTGTAAGTCAGCTTCCGAAGATCTTAAAGCAGGATATGATCTTTTAATTACTAACCAAAAAAATTAAGGTTTAAATCACAGGTCAAAATTAACCAATATTAACATTTTCAATAACAGAGTTCTCTTCATTAGAAGATGACATTCAAGTCACACAAACAAACAACATGAGGCATGCATGCTCTTGGATAAAAAATAATAAAATATAAAGAGAACTACTGTAAAGATCTAAAAACGTAACTAAATTTTCCACGCAATAGACATCTACGCTTCTGGTGTACAAGATGAAACTCAGTCCTACTAACGAATATTGTTACTTACCTTCCAGTAACTGTAGTTCTTAGAGATGGGTTTTTTACACACATTCCACTCAGTGTCCATGTGGATCAGATTGGATTCTTTTGAACATCAATGTCTGCTAAGACCACACTAGGTGCCTACAGTCGAGGACATGAAGGGTGGGGTGGCCACAACCCAAAATCAATAGAGGGTCCTGTGGCACCTTTAAGACTAACAGAAGTATTGGGAGCATAAGCTTTCGTGGGTAAGAACCTCACTTCTTCAGATGCATCCAATATGCTCCCAATACTTCTGTTAGTCTTAAAGGTGCCACAGGACCCTCTGTTGCTTTTTACAGATTCAGACTAACACGGCTACCCCTCTGATACTTGAACCCAAAATCAGTTACTTCACCAATAAGAATCCTGTAGGACCGGGAGTCCTCTGAGTGGTGATGGAGGGTGCTTTTTGAAATCTGTGTGAACAACACATCTTGAAGAGCCACAGTTACTGTGACTAAAATGGTTGCCCAGAGCTAGAGTAAACAGAAGCTTACCTGAAGAATAATTGTAGAATCTTCACTCTACCAAAACTAGCATCCAACCTGGTAGCTTGCATCAGAGAATAATGAGTGGTAACGGTCTGGATTGAACTCCATGTTGATGCCCTACATCTCTCTGATATGGGGATATTACCCAAGCAGGTCAACAAAGCTGCTTGAGCAGTGAATGAGCTTTAATCTGTCCAGGTAGATCTTTCTTAGCCAAAACTTGTCATAACACAATCAGAGACCTGCTTTGACAGTCTTTGATGACATAGGTTGCTCCTTAGCCCATTCCACAAATGCCACAGTCTAGATGTACACCTGAATGGCATGGTCATATCTAAATAAAATGACAATGTTCAGGATTATCCAGCATGTGAAGTCTCATTTTACCTAGAGTGGAATGCAGTTTAGGGAATGTGAAAAGACTGATGCAGAAGCTGGAAACCACCTTAGGCAGAAACTTAAAGTGAGATCTGAGAGTGACAATGCTCTCGTGAAAGAATGTTGGGGGCACCCCACCACAAAGGCCTGAATCTCTCCTATTCCCCTGGCTGATGTGATGGCCACCAAAGAGGCTGTCTTCCTCAACATGTGATAAAGAGACCTGGTAGCCAATGGTTCCAAGGGTGGACCCATCAGTCCAGTCATCACCAAGTTGAGGACCAAGGCAGGAGGGAGTTCCCACTGCCAGACCAGTGGGCAAGCATGTGAGCACCCAATGAAGAACCTTGTTAGGTGCTAGAAAATGGTACAGCCTTGTGCAGGAAGATGATTCACCAATGTCTCTGCCAGGTGTACTCATATCAAACTACGGGTCAGGTTTTATTGTTTTAGAGAAAGTAAGTAGTTCAGTATAGCTGAAATCGGGGCTGCTACCAAGGAAGAGCTGATGCTGCATTGCCCAGACAGAAACCCTCTTCCATAAGTCAGTTTGGGCAAGGGTTTCCTGTTTTGGAGCAAGATGGCTTGAAATGCAGCAGAGCAGATCCTCTCTGTAGATGTTAGCCAGCCAGCATCCAGGCTATCAGATGCAGGATTCAGCCATTGTTCTGTAAGACCAGATCTGGTAAGGAGATGAGATGTCATTGTGAAAGGTTCACAAGGCTTGAGTACCAAAGCTGTCTGGACTTTGCTGGAATTATGATAACGCAACCTGCCTCAATTTCCTCGAGACCCAGGCATCATGTGTCTTAATGGAAAGGCATACATCACACCAGGAGCTCACCAGAGGAAAGAGAAAACATCAAAGACAGCATCTGCGCTTCCCATGCAGCAGAACCTCAGGTACTTATGGGGACAGGTTGCAAATAATGATAGAACTTTAAGAAATGGACCAACCAGTCCATGCTGTGCCTTTTGGTAGAGGTTGGTGTATCTACCAATCTTAACCGCCCTTGCAAAGATTGCAGGTGAAGTCTGGCATGCTGCCTGTGATATATGTCCATTCCAACATGTACCCCAAGAATCTGAGACTGGTCGTACTCAGAGTGTGTTTCAAGTTGCTCAAAGAGGGTGAGCACAGTCTGCAGTTTCAGAAAGGTATGCTCTAATATACCTGAAATCTAAAAGTGCCCCAATAAACTATGCTCAGAGACAGGGTCAGTGTGGATTTTTCCTTGTTTACCCTGAGTTCCAGCACAGCAAAGAGGCTTAGTGTCCTTTGAAATAAGTCTGTCACTTGCTGGGAGGATTCTCCCTGTATCAGCCAGTCACCTAAGTAGGAATACACCTGGACTCCTTGTCTTCTCAGACAGGCCTCAGCTAGGACATGGGGAGTACACGCGGGCCTGTGGAGAAACCAAAGGGTAGGATTCTACTGATAGTGAAATACGTATCAGGAATCTCAGTTATTTTCTGTGAGCAGGATGCATTAGATGTGAAGGTAGGCATCTTGAAGGTTGAGAGCTGGCAAGCCAGTCCATGGGATCCAAGGAGGGGATTTACAGAGGCAAGAGTCACAATATGGAATTTGAAGCAATGGACAAAGGTGTTGAGATGGTGAAGGCTGAGGATAGGTCTTCAACCCCTCCAACCCCCTCTCTTCTTTGGGATTGGGGAATAGTGGCAAGTGGGACAGGTGGTTGCCAAAAAGAGTGACAGGAGGAGGATCTGCAGATGGTCTAGCCAGACTCTCAATGTACATGTGAAAACTGGTTTATGTCAGGAGTCCTGGAATGTGGGGCAGCCAAGGAAGAATGTGGTGAAATCACTGCCTCTTCCTCAAGGCTCGGAGGACTGTTAATGCGGATAGTGACTGTGGTCTGTCATACGGTTGCTATTGTCTCAGGTGCTTCCTTTTTGGGGATGAGATGCACAAGCCTAAAGAGCTCAAAGTAGTTTTGGACTCTTAGGACATGGAGAGCCTCATCCATATCATTGTTAAAGAGCTCACTGTCTTTGAATGGAAGGTCCTCCATGGTGACCTAGACTTCCAGTTTAATTTCCATTGCTTAATGCTACAAAGACCTCATCACCCTGGCACTGGCCATTGATCTGGTGGCTGCATTTGATGCATCAAGTGCCACTTGGAGCACTGTTTGGGCTGAAAGCTTTCCAGTTCCTCAAGCTGTCCTTTCCACAGTCTGTCCCATAAAGGAAAGTTGTATGTGGAGAGCAGCACTTGAACATTCACCACTCCCAACTAAAGTCTTGGTGTCACCATGCCTTCATGGGTCACAACTGAGAATACCAAATTCAGGACAAGCTGCTGGGGAAAAGGGCAGACACCCCAAAACTGGTGGTTATTCTTCCATGAGATATACCAAACCAGCAACAAAAGTAAACTTCTGTCTCACCACACTGGCTAACAAGAAGTCAGAAATACAGCCTCCTTAGGTATTCCAGTCCTGGATTCAACACCCAGACACTAGACTTAAAGATGAGTGGTTCTTTAAAATCAGTTTCATCAAACAAAAGGTTCTCCTGATCCCAAAGGACCAGCCACACACCCAGGTCAATATATAACTCAGATCTTACCCAATAATCATGCTATTGCCGGTCCTTTAGTATTTAAAATCTAAAGGTTTATTTATAAAAAGACAGACAGACAAGAGTTAAAATTGGTTAAAGGAATCAAATACATACAATAAATGCGAAGTTCTTGAATCAGGCTTGTAGCATGGATGGAGTAAATTGCTGGCTTATTGGTTGCTTCCAAATCATTGGAAGGTTCTCAGTCCCTTGGTTAGAATGCTTAGTATAAGTCCATAGTCCAGAGGCTAAAGCAGGAAAGAGGCCAAATGGAGATGTTTCCAGGGCCTTTTATAGCTTCTCCCATGTGGAGGGAAACTCATTGTTCCAATCAAAGCCCTCAGCACAGTTTGTGGAAAAGTACAGGCATACAAGATGGAGTTCAGTACCACATGCGCTAGTCACATGCCCTTGCATGCTTCGATGAGTTATAGCAGCCATTACCCATAGTCTGGCTGAAACGTCCTCAGGAAAGTCCATCAGGTCCATCAAGTTATCTCAAGTGAAGGGAAACCCATTGTTCTCACTGTGGAAAATTACAGGTAGCAAGATGGTGTTTGGGGTCACATGGGCAAATCACATGTCCATGCATAATTTCACTTAGTCACAGCAGAAGCCATTACCTATACTGCAGATGGAACGTTCATAGAAAGTCCATTAAGTGTAGACAGGCGTCTCCCATGGTACACTGTGAGTTAAGTGTTCCTTGATGAGCCATTTTAACTTGAATAGTCCCTTCAAGATGTGCAGGCTAAATACCTTGTGGGTGCTACCCAGGAGCAAACATTTGAAATCCAGGTATAGAGCCAATACTCCTAATATCAAATACAAAAATGATACATGCATACAAACAACACAATCATATGCAGCAAATAACTTTTCTACTGACACCTTCACACTTTATACAAGATTTGTTGCAAATATGTAACAGTGGTAGCAATAATGATCTACATGGTCATATTTTAATTAGACAATGTCACACTTGGGTATACACTTTCCTCCAAAAGAGGTTTGATTTCTTCAGGTCTTTCTCTTGAGAGGAAGGCTTTGGTTAGCCCTCCTGCTTTGGCTTCGCATGAGCCACCTGTAATACAAGAATACCAGTAGGTTTTCACAGAAATATTCAAACCCTTTAGCTAGCACCTGATGTCTCCTGTTGAGAGCTTTCGATGTTGCTGTGACTAAGACAAGCATATGCCCAATCAATTAGGCTGATTCGAGCAGTCCATCATTAATGGGCCTGGCCACTTGCCACAAGGAGGAAGGCTGCAGGATATCCAGAAGCTTATGTTGATTCTCTTGGATGAGTCTTCACAGCAAAATATCCAGCATCTCCACTATTCTCTTTAACGGGTGCTAGAAGACCATTAGCTTGTCCATAGAAGCAGTGGATTGAGGATTAACTGCCTCATCTGGGGAGGAGGATGAGATGGCTAAAGGCAGGTGACCTTCAGGAAGTGGTCACCTCCACTGTATTCTTCTTCTCCCTCCATGAACTGAGGTTGAGCCAAGAGAGGGGCCTGGGCTGACAGGAGCTGTCTCTTTGGCAAGACAACCTTAGATGAAGCTAGCTTTCTCCAGTGCAGAACAAAAAACTTTGAAACCAAAAATATTTTTTGTGAGATGGAATTCTTATTTTCCAAACAGCCTTACCTACAAGCCTTAGAAAAGACCAAGTTTGCACATGCTTAGTAGAGACTTATTTGAGAATAACAGCTAAAATTGCTGAAGATTCTGTCCTAACTGAGCATGCTTAAGCTTCTCACATATCCTACTACTGTACTGGCCAGACTGCACATGTGAATCCCCACAGAGCAACTGAGCATGTGTCATCCCCTAACAGCTCCTACATGTCACCATACTGCACATAAGCCATCCCCACAGAATCTGTGAACACGCTGCAGCCCACGGTAACAGGGGCAAAGACAGACCTTCCATGAAATGGCTGATCCAGGCTGGGATGGGGCTTGGGCTGGGCATTGGGACTCAGAGCAGAGAGCTTGTGTCTCTTATGTTCTCAATGACCTTCCTGCTGGCATCCAAGCAGCATGGAGGAGAAAGCTGTCTGATTCAAGTGCAGAGTAGCCAAAAGCCAGACCTGGGGAAAGGAAAGTAGCTCGGGAAGAGGACAAGAAGTCTGGTGAGACTGGGACTGTGGGAGGAGAGAAACTGGGATACACTGAGCAAGGAGACTAGGGGGATGGGAGCCAGTAGGCTTTGGGGCACAAACACTGAGATTGTACAAGAAGCTGCGACTGGCTGGACGAGGAGCCTGGGACAATCAGTGTGGGAAAGAACAGGGGTGCAGGGGAGGGGACACAGATCTGACAAGGGGCTGGGTGTTCAGGGAGAACAGGGACTGGCTAAACAGAGAGACTGACAAGGAGCCAGGGAAGGGAAAAGGTCGGGGGAGAGACTGAGATTCGATCAGGAGCTCAATGGAAGGAAACTAGGGCTGGAATCTGGGGGACTGGGCCTGGGAGAGAAGAGAAGTTGGATGGGGAGCCTGGAGAGGGACACTAGGACTGGCTGAGCAAGGAGACTGGGTCTGGCATGAAACTGGGTAGGCAAGAAGAATGAGACTGGAACAAGGAGCTTGGGGTGGAGAAAAGACGAGTGGGACAGGGCAGAAGGGTCTGTACCCACTAAAACACACTCCCCTCCAGAGTCTCACCATTCCGCTACTGTTAGCAACTATCTCTGAAACACCCACACACAGTGTCTCTCCTCCCCCTCTAGTGCTGACCCAAATACAGGATGACAACCTGCAACTGCTATCAGTTACTCCATTAGCTCAAGTGACAGAGGTCTGTGCAGTGGATCTAAAAGGTTCCAACCCTGCAGAGGACTCATGTTGGTGTCCCTATAATGCCATATGAGGGAATTTCTTGTTATTCAGTTTGCTTTTAAAAAAAACCTAGGAAATTACATACAAAAACATATTAAAAGACTATTAAGGTCGCAAAGCCAAGCACTCAGAAGTTAATTCTGGCATTTCCTTAGGGGCCTCATGCCACCTTAATTCAGCTGCCTTGGTGCCAGGACTGTGATCACGAGCAACACACATGACACTTAAGAGGCTCATTTTTTTTATATTCAATATCGTCTTTGCTTACAAACAGAGCAAAGACGTATGCAAAATGCTAGTGTGCCTTTTAGCCCAAACAAAACTGGTAGCTTTTTGATTTTAGACTTGCCAGTGTCTTATGCTATGGCATTATGACTAATCTTAAAATATTAATCCACTGTGAATTCTTTCTGCATTAGGATGTGAAAAATTTACAAATCTGAAGTTATGAAACCTATTTTGTCCTGATTTAAGCTTTTGTACATTACAGCTTCATTTTCCTAGAAAGTCAATATTTACTATTACAAAAGTTGACCAATTCATTTTGTCATTTTAAATATCTTCTGCACCTTTAAAGCTAAAGTAAAATCCCTTATCAAAAGTAGGTTATGTATCTAATTACATCATTAATATATGACAAATATGTATAAAATATTATGCAATCGATGGAAACAATTGCAATTTAAAAAGCCTTTGACATCGCAGGTTTTAAAGTAGCGTGTAAAAAAATTCCCCGTGTTATTTAAATATTGAGTTAGGGACCTGTGGCTGTTTAAAACAAGTTTTCAAAGGACATGGTCTTCAGTGAAACATATAGCTGGCACGTTTCTTAAGTTTGGCCATTTTATTCCTTCTTAGCTTAATTCAGTCATTCCCCCCTGCAAGAAACCTCAGTCGTTTTTAAGGTTAACAAGACAAAGCAAACTTCTTTTCAAGTAAGCTGTAGTGCCTATCTGTGGTATTTAGATACCATATTAATGTCAAACTGAATTTTGTACAAGTTGCATGCACAAACTCCTGATCAGTTCTGTGACTGAAATCCCTTGTTTTGCTTCAGGGCTTTGGGTTTTTTTAAAAATCCTCTCCTACTTTGAATTCCTTGTTATTAGGGAAGGCTTGAGTAAGGAGGCAGATATTGCCCCTTTCCAGAGGACATGCTTCTATGCTGATGACTCTTGTTAAAAAAATGTGTTAATTAAATTTGTGAATGAACTCCTGGGGGGAGAATTGTATGTCTCCGGCTCTGTTTTACTCGCATTCTGCCATATATTTCATGTTATAGTAGTTTTGGATGAGGACTCCGCATATTGTTTGTTTTAAGAACATTTTCGCTCTAGATTTGACAACACACAAACAAGGTACCAATCTGAGATTTATAAAGATGGCTACAGCACTCGACCCAAGGTTTAAGAATCTGAAGTGCCTTCAAAATCTGAGAGGGACGAGGTGTGGAGCATGCTTTCAGAAGTCTTAAAAGAGCAACACTCCAATGCAGAGACTACAGAACCTGAACCACCAAAAAAGAAAATCAACCTTTTGCTGGTGGCATCTGACTAGATGATGAAAATGAACATGTGTTGGCCCGCACTGCTTTGGATTGTTATCAAGCAGAACCTGTCATCCGCATGGATGCATGTCCTCTGAAATGGTGGTTGAAGCATGAAGGCACATATGAACCTTTAGCGCATCTGGCATGTAAATATCTTGTGATGCCAGCTACAATAGTGCCGTGCGAACACCTGTTCTCACTTTCAGGTGACATTGTGAATGAGAAGCATTATCTCCTGCAAATGTTAAACAGACTTGTTTGTCTGAGTGATTGGCTGAACAAGAAGTATGACTGAGTGGACTTTTATGCTCTAAAGTTTTGCATTGTTTTATTTTTGAATGCCAGGGTTTTTTTTGGACATAATGCTACACTTGTAAGTTCAACTTTCATGATAAAGAGATTGCACTACGGTACTTGTATTAGGTAAATTGAAAAATACTATTTCTTTTGTTTGTTACAGTGCAAATATTTGTAATAAAAAATATATAGTGAGCACTGTACACTTCGTATTCTGTGTTGTAATTGAAATCAATATATTTGAAAATGTAGAAAACATCCAAAATATTTAAATAAATGGTATTATATTATTGTTAAACATCAATTTTTTTAATCGAGCGATTAATCGCGATTAATTTTTTAAATCGCTTTTCAGCCCTTATATAGAGAGGGTATGGATGTGGCCCACATATATATATATATATCTCAAACCATATGGCCTTGAGGATGTCACATGGGCTGCAGTTGTATGCTGATTGGGGCCGCACGTTGAGAACCACTGGACTAGACTCTTATCTAGGCATTGCTTCCTGAGCAGCTGTATATGTTGGGCTTCTCTACTGGGGCAGTGGAAGTGTCAACAATCAACAGGGAGTATAGGAGGACTCAGATGGTATGTTACTTTGCAATATGAATAAATAGAAAGTCTAAAATTTGTTATAATTTTAGAGGTTCAAAGGTAAGAAAGTCAACTGACTATGCCTTTCTACACTGAGGTAAGTCAGGCTCATTTTTAACAAAAAACAAAAGCAAAGCGGTCCAAAATAAAACCAGATGTGCTTACTCCTTATTTCTGTAGTTTCAATTCTAGAATTAAAAACATATGATGTCATTGCAGACATGGCAGAGCCAATCCAGCAACTGACCAGAAATAATCAACATCAGGAGAGGGAAAGTATCCCATTTACACTGATACACCGCAAAGAAAAGGTAATTATTTTCCTGCAAAGTATTTATTCTGGTATTTGAAATGAATACACTTTGATAAGCAATTTAATTTTCTAAGTGTTGCAAGACTGATGATGTAACTGAAAACATGAGGAAACAAACCTGGCCCCAATGTCTAACAGTCCATAATTGAAGAAGGGGAGAACAGTGCACACGAGTGATTGAAATCAGTATGCCTAGAATGAAAGTTAGGTGACCCAAAACCACTTCAGTATGTGAACATCCTAAATCAGTATCTGAATGTGTACTTAAAAGAGTTTAAAGGATATTTTCCCTTTATTTACCTTGTAAAAGGAAAGTTCAAAATTTTGAATACATTTCCTTTCCAAATGAAAATCCAGAATGTGTGTCTTGACAGGTATGCAAGAGATGCTATTTTCAAATGTAATTTTAAAAAATAAAGTCAATGTTTTCCCAAGCAATTAGATTAAGTCCAAATTAAACAGAAAAAGTTAAGGTGAGAAAGAGTATGAGATTTGTATGAACACTGCATAATAGCTACTGAAAGCTTAATGCAAGCTAAATACTTAGATATTTTAACTTCAAAAGTAAGAGTCCAAAAAAAAAAAAAAGACTGCCCTCGAGTGTGCTTTTGATTTGTGAATTTGCCATTTTGTACAATCCATGCTTGCTCTGATCCAGAGAACAGAATACCTTCTCTCTACTCAGAGCCTGGGTCAGTTACACTCTAGTTCTGCTTTGCAGATTTCAGGAATACATATGTAGATATTATCTTTAAAATGCCTCCAAGATAACATTTCCTCTCCTTAAGACTATTTGAAATTAATTTCTAGTTTTCTACTTCCACTCTCAAAATATATCACTAAGCTGGCTAATCAAGTGGTGGGGTTAACTTCTCTGTTTATCAGAACCATTATTTTATCAGAACACAAAGGCTGTTACCAAAAGTGCGAGTAAAAAAAAAAATTCTCGACAGATATTTAAAAGCAAAAAGGTGAAGCCAGCAGAGTTGA
This sequence comes from Emys orbicularis, assembly GCF_028017835.1. Lineage (NCBI taxonomy): Eukaryota > Metazoa > Chordata > Testudines > Emydidae > Emys > Emys orbicularis. The sequence continues at coordinate 3,856,592 of NC_088686.1, read as the reverse complement.
ATTATCTATCTATGGCTAATTCAATTAATTTCACCCTGTTTAAAAATAGACAGTACTAGTTGTTATTGGAACTACAACAAACATTCAATGCAAACAGATTTCAGACCAGGGATTTTTCACCAGTTGTATGCACTGTTCACTAGTCATTACAAATAGCAGCATGGTCAGGCAGAAGGGGTCAGGGTTGGAGGAAAATGGGCGGAAGAATCTGAAATCTGTAGAGCATACTCCCACCCAGAAGCTGGAATCTAACCCGATTCCTAAGCCTGGCCATTCCTCTGCTACCAGCAACTGTGAAACCCACCAGCAAAGTATGCATCTCACCCCCCTCTAGTGAAAGTCCACACAGAAGTAGTACATTATCATCCTCTGTCACAGGGGTAGGCAACGTATGGCACGCGTGCCAAAGGCAACATGCGAGTTGATTTTCAGGGGCACTCTCACTGCCTGGGTCCTGGCCACCGGTCCGGGGGGCTCTGCATTTTAATTTAATTTTAAATGAAGCTTCTTAAACATTTTAAAAACTTTATTTACTTTACATACAACAATAGTTTAGAAATATATTATAGACTTATAGAAAGAGACCTTCTAAAAATGTTAAAATGTATTACTGGCACGTGAAACCTTAAATGAGAGTGAATAAATGAAGACTCGGCACACCACTTCTGAAAGGTTGCCGACCCCTGCTCTATCAGTTACTCCTTTACTTCAAGTAGCAGAGGATCTAAAGTTTCCACAACTACTAATAAACCATGTTGGTGTCACCATGATGCCACATGAGGGAATTTTCTCAGTTGCTTTTTTAAAAGCCTAGGAAATTATAGTGGTGTTGTAGCTGTGTTGGTTCCAGGGTATTAGAGAGAGAAGGTGTGATTTAATAACCTCCTACATGGGGGAAGGCTACTACAGCTCCTCTGCCAGGAACCAAAAACAGTGGGTGTTGATAAGGCAAATCATAGGATCATAGAATATTAGGGTTGGAAGAGACCTCAGGAGGTCATCTAGTCCAATCCCCTGCTCAAAGCAGGACCAACACCAACTAAATCATCCCAGCCAAGGCTTTGTCAAGCCTGACCTTAAAAACCTCTAAGGATGGAGATTCCACCACCTCCCTATGTAACCCATTCCAGTGCTTCACCACCCTCCTAGTGAAATAGTGTTTCCTAATATCCAACCTAGACCTCCCCCACTGCAACTTGAGACCATTGCTTCTTGTTCTGGCATCTGCCACCACTGAGAACAGCCGAGCTCCATCCTCTTTTGAACCCCCCTTCAGGTAGTTGAAGACTGCTATCAAATCCCCCCTCAACTTCTCTTCTGCAGACTAAATAGCCCCAGTTCCCTCAGCCTCTCCTCGTAAGTCATCCCTTCTGTAGTGGGGGAACCAAAACTGGACGCAATACTCCAGGTGTTGCCTCACAAGTGTTAAATAGAGGGGAATAATCACTTCCCTCAATCTGCTGGCAATGCTCCTACTAATACAGCCCAATATGGCGTTCCCCTTCTTGGTAACGAGGGCACACTGCTGACTCATATCCAGCTTCTCGTCCACTGTAATCCCCAGGTCCTTTTCTGCAGAACTGTTGCTTAGCCTGTAGCAGTACATGGGATTCTTTCTTCCTAAGTGCAGGACTCTGCATTTGTCCTTGTTGAACCTCATCAGATTTCTTTTGGCCCAATCCTCTAATTTGTCTAGGTCCCTCTGTATCCTATCCCTACTCTCCAGCGTATCTACCTCTCCCCGCAGCTTAGTGTCATCTGCGAACTTGCTGAGGGTGCAATTCATCCCATCATCCATATCATTAAGAAAGATGTTGAACAAAACCGGCCCCAGGACCGACCCCTGGGGCACTCTGCTTGATAAGGGCTGCCAACTAGACATCGAGCCGTTGATCACTACCCGTTGAGTCTGACAATCTAACCAGCTTTCTATCCACCTTATAGTCCATTCATCCAATCCATACTTTTTTAACTTGCTGGAAAGAATGCCGTGGGAGACCATATCAAAAGCTTTGCTAAAGTCAAGATATAGCACATCCACCGCTTTCCCCATATCCACAGAGCCAGTTATCTCATCATAGAAGGCAATCAGGTTGGTGAGGCATGACTTGCCCTTGGTGAATCCATGCTGACTGTTCCTGATCACCTTCCTCTCCTCCAAGTGCTTCAAAATGGATTCCTTGAGAATCTGTTCAATGATTTTGCCGGGGACTGAAGTGAGGCTGACCGATCTGTAGTTCCCCGGGTTCTCTTTCTTCCCTTTATTAAATATGGGCATTATAGTTGCCTTTTTGCAATTGTCCGGGACCTCCCCCGATCGCCACAAATTTTCAAAGATAATGGCCAATGGCTCTGCAATCACATTAGCCAACTCCCTCTGCACCTTGGATGCATTAGATCTGGACCCATGGACTTGTGCACGTCCAGCTTTTCTAAATAGTCCTTAACCTGTTCTTTCACCACTGAGGGCTTCTTACCTCCTCCCCATACTGTGTTGCCCAGTGCCGCAGTCTGGGAGCTGACCGTGTCTGTGAAGACCGAGGCAAAAAAACCATTGAGTACTTCAGCTTTTTCCACATCATCTGTCACTATGTTGCCTCCCTTATTCAGTAAGGGTCCCACACTTTCCCTGACCACCTTCTTGTTGCTTACGTACCTGTAGAAACCCTTCTTGTTACCCTTCACATCCCTTGCTAGCTGCAACTCCAATTATGCCTTGGCCTTCCTGATTACACCCCTGCATGCTCTAGCAATATTTTTATACTCCCCCCCAGTCATCTGTCCAAATTTCCACTTCTTGTAAGATTCCTTTTTGAGTTTAAGCTCACCCAAGTTTTCACTGTTAAGCCAAGCTGGTCACCTGCCATATTTGCTATTCTTTCTGCACTTCGGGATGGTTTGTTCCTGCGCCATCAATAAGGCTTCTTTAAAATACAGCCAGCTCTCCTGGACTCCTTGCCCCCTCATATTAGCTTCCCAGGGGATCCTGCCCATCAAGTCACCCAGATTGTTCCCTCCCTCTCCCCACCCCCAAGTACAACTTCCTGAAAAGGCTCACATATACTAATTCAGACTGGATTCTCCAGAGACCAAGAAACAGGGAAAGTACTTTAGAATAAACCACCTGAGTTTTAACTGACTTGAGGCTCTTTTTCCTGTTCCAACAAACAGAACTTTTTCTCTAAGGGGGGGAGGGGCTGAGACTAATGGGTAACCTCTAGTGAACTTTTGGTATGCATATAGGAAAGTACTTTTTTTTATTTTGTAAGTTGTCTCTATAATGCTTTTAACCTTATGAACAAAAAGCACTGTTCAAGAGCTGTGTGCTAACTTCTAACTGCTGGCAATACATTAGTCATAGTGCTCAGAAAAAAAATAAAGAGCAGACAGTGGTCTTTTAAGCAGACTGGCTTGCTGGGGATACCACAGTGTAGATCAGGTAGTGCTGCAGCCTTAAAACCTCTGCAGGAGGGAGTGAGACAGTTTCCACCCAGGAGAGGTGATGGCTGGAACCTGGAAATCTTTAAGCAGGTTCCTGAAGGGATCATAGAGGGGGACTACAGGTGCAGTTATCCTGAAACTGTGACAATTACATACTATTTTCCTCTACAGGATCTGTGCCTCATTCAATGGATGTGATGGAAGGTGCTCTGGGTATGAATCAAGGCTGTGTAGTACAGGAGGCTGTTGTCTATAAGACCCCTGTCTCATTTGTTGCAGAAATTTAGAAGGTGTGTAGGAATGAGGCAGGGGATTGCAAGAAGAGAAAGATCGTCTCAGTTAACACAGCTGAATGCTGCCCTGGAGAATCAGATTCTATCCCTGCCTCTGCCCCCACGTTCTTATGTAATGCTGGGCAAGTCACTTAAAACCAAAATTTTCAGGGGTGTTCACTAATTGTGTTCCTCATTTTCTGGGTGCCCAACTTGAGACACTAGGGCAGGGGTCGGCAACCTTTCAGAAGTGGTGTGCCGAGTCTTCATTTACTCACTTTAATTTAATGTTTCATGTGCCGGTAATACATTTTAATGTTTTTTAGAAGGTCTCTCTCTATTAGTCTATATATTATATAACTAAACTATTGTTGTATTGTAAAATAAACAAGGTTTTCAAAATGTTTAAGAAGCTTCATTTAAAATTAAATTAAAATGTTGGTCTTACGCCGCCGGCCCGCTCAGCCCGCTGCTGGTCTGGGGTTCTGTTCACCTAGGCCGGCAGCGGGTTGAGCGGGGCCTGCGGCTGGGACCCCAGCTGGCAAGGGGCCGGCAGCCAGAACCCCAGACCGACAGCGGGCTGTGCGGCTCAGCCCGCTGCCGCTTAGGGGCTCCGTCCGCCGGCGCCTGCCAGCCGGGATCCCGGCTGCCGGACCCGCTCAGCCCGCTGCTGGTCTGGGGTCCCGGCCCTGCCCACATACAGTGGGTACTTACCTTCTCCTTGGTTCTGGCCCATTCTCTTCCTCTCTCTCTGCACTGAGCTGAGGGTGGAAGTGCACTGAGCACAGGGCTGGGGGTGAAGGAGCAGGCTGGGGGTTGGGGTGTAGGGTCTGGCCAGGAGCTAGAATGAGGGAGGGGGCTCAGGGTTGGGGCAGGAGGTTTGGATGTGGAGCGCTTACCTGGGCAGCTCCCATTTGGTGCGAGGGGTGCAGGTGGGAATGTGTGTGTGGGGGGTGCAGGAGCTCCCGTTTGGTGCTCAGGGTGGGGGTGGGGATGTGGGGGGTGCAAGAGTCAGGATGTGGGGGGTGCATGGGGTGGGGGGGGCTGGGTATGTGGGGGGGTGCAAGAGTCAGGGCAGAGGGCTGGGGGCATATGAGGGGGGTGCAGGTGTCAGGGCATGGGGCGTGGGGGGGGTTAAGGAGCCAAGCAGAGGGCTGGGTGTGTGTGAGGGGGGTACAGGGCTCAGGGCAGGGGCCTGGGGGTGTGCGGGGCAGCAGAGCTCAGGGCAGAGGGCTGGGCGTGTGGGTTGGGGTCGTGGGATGCTCACGGCAGGGGGCTGGAGGGGATATGCTCGGATTCCACCCCCACCTTCCCCAAGGCCCTGCCCCCGCTTCTTCTCTGCCTCCGCCGGGAGCAGTGAGCACGCTGACTCCGCTCCTCCCCCACCCCCTCCCTCGCAAGGGCCATCAGCTGATCGGCCGGCAGGGAGGAAGGGATGGAGGAGGAGGGGCAGGAACCCAGCACACTGCAGGAAGAGGCAGGGGAGCCGGCAGGACCAAGCTTCTGCCCCTTGCCCCCTGCCCCCGCAGGAGGGGGCAGAGAAGAGCAGGCCGGGCCAGGCTGTGCAGGATTTTTAATGGCACTCTGCCGCCTGCCGGGACCCCGGCAGGCAGCAGCGTGCCATTAAAAATCGACTCGCGTGCCATAGGTTGCCGACCCCTGCACTAGGGTATGATTTGAATAAATGCTGAGCACTCACAGCTGCAACTTATGTTAGTCGGAGCTGTGCTTTGAACATATGAAGTGTTACATAATGCTAATTACAGACACTCCCTGACTTACGCAAGCATTCCGTTCCATAACGCTTTGCGTAAGTCGGGAACGTATACCTGACAATTACACGCACCAAAAAAAAAAAAAAAGCTTACAGAACTTACGGAATTTTTTCCGTAAGTGCGGATTTGCATAAGTTGGGTTTGTATAACGCGGGGAGCGTCTGTATACGGAAAAAATCATGTTATTGGCCTCTCAAATTAAGCACCCAAAATCAGTGTATACTTTTGACCTGTATCTCTGCCTTCAGCTCCCCTTTGGTATAATGGGGATAGTAATATCCCTTCATCACACATGAGTGCTGCAAAGATTAATTAATTAAGGTTCATGAAGCACTCAGACACTGCATGGTGAGTTCTATAGAAAAGCCCAGGAGGAAATTAATACGGTCCTTAGAGCTGGGTTTGAATAGTGTGGAGCTAATAAAATGTAAAGCCACACATTCAACAATGAGGATAAAACAAAATACTGAATAGCTGCTCATTAAGTGAGCACTGTCCATCTGTGCACTGAATGAGGCAGCGGTTCTGGAGGGAAAAACAGTAGGTCATCATGTAATTAGAGACTGTACCATAATGCATAGGTGTAAGGGGGCTGAATTAAGGTTGCATGAGCAACTTTAATTCCTGGTATTTCTTTATCTTTGAGTGCTTCACTTTGAAACCTGAATGTTCTTTGAACACAGTTGGTAATTTACAGTAGTACTGCAAACTCATTGAATGCTAAATCAGTGCAAGTTACATTACCTTGTCACTAACCTCCACATAAATCTGTTTTATGATCAAGTTACAGCACCATTGATTATGGCCCTTGTCAAGGTAATCATTTATATTGATTAGAGTTAATGGAAAACTTGGAAAAAATGAATATATCAAAATCTGCAGATGGTCCCACTACCAGAGTTTTAAGTCTTAAAAAATCCTGCTACTTACCAGTGTAATAGTCTTTTGAGGCAAGTAGCTAGCACACAGCTATATCTCAGAAGACAATGCCCATTAGATAACCTTAGTATTTGAGCTAGCTACAAAAAAGTGAACTAAATATTTAAGACTTGAAAAGCAATATTCTTTCCATTTTTTTTTAATTGAAACATCTAGACTTTAGTATAAATCACTAGTCATTCTTTTCATTCTCCTGCCCGTCTACCAGTTAGCTTATTTCCTTTCAAAGTAGGCAAAGGATCTGACTTAGTCATCTTAAAACACAGAGGAGTTCTTTAAATTACTCATACCAAAGCTTAACGTCAAATTAAGATACTAACTCGTCTGATTTTTTGTTTGCAGTTTGGGGAAGTGCTTTACGAAAAACGTCAGTATGGAAAAGCTAAATGGGCTTGTATTAAAATGCAAGAAGAACAGTATGAACAGAGCATATGTCTGGGATTCATGAAGCTTATGAAATATATTTGTGAGCAGAACTCTTCAGGTAACTACAGATGCTAGTTTTGAATTAGAACATCTTCTGCTATTTATGCTCCAGCACCTCTCATCAATTCTAGTTTGATTTGCACCAACCAGTTCCAAATACACAATCCTTTAGAGTACAAACAGCTCCCTGTGACAGCTTCTTTGTATTGGAAATGAAAACAAACCAAACAAAAAAAACCCAAACGGAAGTGCCTCCTTGCACACTGAGTACACGATCAGCACTAGACAAATGAGTTTTTCCTGAAAGGCTGTCTGGATATTGGTAGTTCAAATATTTCTAAACTGTTAGAATACTACTGAAAAATACTAAGAGTCAGTTTGCACAGCTAAAGGCCAGAAAAGACCATTAGATCATCTACTTCTAATCTGATCCCTTGTATAATACAGGCCATTAAATTTCACACAAGTACCTCTGTATTGAGGCAAACATGCTTTAGCCAACACAAGCTATCTTCCTTGTATTGAAAGGCATCCAGTCTTGATTTGGAAATTTGTTCCAATTATTATCACCCTCTCTGTTAAAAATTTGTGCCTAATTTCTAACATAAATTTGTCTGGCTTCAGCTTCCATATATTAATTTTTGTGCCCTTTTCTGCTACGTTACAAACCCTGTGTACTAAAGGGCTCTTCTCCCCCCAGAAGTACACATACACTAATCAAGTCACCTCCAGTTTTTCAACTTCCTTTCTAAAATGTGGACACCAGAAATGGACAAAGCATCCCAGTATCAGTCTCATCAATACCCATATACAGAGGTAAAAATCACCTCCCTACTCCTATTCCCCTCTTTATCCATCCAAGGATTGCATTAGTCCTTTTTGCCACAGTTATCATATTAGGAGCTCACATTGAGTTGCTTGTCCACCATGAGCCCTAAACCTTTTTCAGAGTCAGTGCTTTCCAAGATACAGTCCCTCATTCTGTAGATATGGCCTGCACTACTAGATGTGTAACCCTGCATTTGGGTGTGTGTGTGTGGGTGTGTGTGGGTGTGTGTGTGGGTAAAATATACATACAAACCCATTAGATTAATAAACCTAGAAAGACAAGTGTCAGAGTTAAGGCAGTTTGTGTGGTCTTCTCTACACAGGGAGTTATTCCTGTGTAACTCCATGTCTGGAGGCCCCTATTCTACAATAAGAATGCTCCTATTCCAAATCCAAGTGGATTAAGTTAATTCAGATAAAGGTACTCTTATTCCAGAACAGCAGCATCCACTTGTGGAGTTAATCAGGAATAATTAATCTGCTTTAAATTCACAAACTACATTACTCCGCGATTAACTTTCTTGTGTAGACAAGCCCTGTCTTTGCTAAACCTAACTACATCTAGACAGGGAAGAGCTCTCATAACACTTCATTTTAATATATTGTACGTGCTGCAATTCCAAGGCACAGTGGAATGTTAATATCAACAGTTGCCTCCAGCCAACAGCACCTAAAGCCACCAATTTCTAAAACTACTGAATTCCATTCTGCTATGAAAAAAACTTTTCCACTCTACAGTACTTTATCTATGCTTAGCTTAAGAATGTTCAATATTAGTTTTAAAACTTCATACATATTGAGTGCAAAAGTTCTCTTTTGTATTCTCTAGAGTGATGGTCATGTATTTTTCTTCAGGATTGTACTTGGGGATGACTATACCCATTGTGACTCTAGTGCATACTAACGAAACTCACTCAGAGATAACACGTTCAGTGACAGTCGCATACTACCTGCCTGAACTACTGCAGGAGCAGCCACCTCAGCCTTATGATTCTGACATAATTATTGAAGAGTGGCCTCCTACTGTTGTTTATACTAGGTAAGAAACATATTAATCCTATTATAGTAAAGCCTTAAGTAGTATAGGTCTCTTTCTATATATTTAAAATAGGATATGACAAATACTAAAAGCTAACATTGAAAATCAAAGCTTGTGTTATATCTTTATTAAATACCGCTTGTTTCAGAGACCAAAGTCAAAGTCAACTCAGGAGGTAACTATTACATTCTGTAGACTGTCGCCGACCTTACTGACATTACAGAAGTATTTAATTTTTTGAAGTAAATTAGTTACGGTGATACTTGTATGGGGCCTTTTTATTAAAAAAATTGAATGATGAGTGCAACAGGGAACATTACACCTGACAATTGTAAATTTTGGGTTAAGAAACATTGTAGCAGTTATCACCGTATATGGTGCATACATTAAGCAGTATCATTGAGAATCACCATAGAACCACTGGGAAGAGAAAAAAAAAATCTTCCAGGTTTAGAGGGGACTCCAGGAAATACAATAAAAGAATAGAATATAATTAACAATTGGTTGTTGCAGGAGCTTCAGAGGGGTCACCAATGAAGACTCTATAATGAGAGAAATAAACTTCTTGGCAGAACTTCTGGAGAGCCCTGAGCTATGTTTGCAGAATATATTCATTGTTGCAGGATACACCAATCCAGCTGCTGCAAATCGACACAATGAAATATGGTTCCTGCAAAGACCGTAGCCTCCCACTTCTGATGCCTAGTATTATCCAAATTCAGTTTGTACACAATGGCACACTTAAATTTGCAAGTGAATCATGTCAGGCTAGTCAACAGCTTTATAAGTCTTTGTGATAAACTATACACAATTTTTAATCCTATTTTCCTAAACTACATATTACAGTCAATCAAATTAGCATGACAATCAATCCAATTTAGTTATTGAGCCATCAGGGTTAATATCTGAAATTTTACTGCCAATTTTGAAAAAGTCTTGTACACAATTTTTTACTAGATACTTCAGTTTTACAGTTTATCCATAATATTTCTTTGAGATTTATAGTACTTTTCAAATTGATTCATGTAATCTTTGTCAACAAGGTAAATTCAAGTCACAAAGGTATAGTTAATAAATTCTAATGTTAAAAAACTAAACTGTTTTTAGATTTTTTAAATATTAACATATTAAATATTTTTCCACTACAGCATCTCTAGGGTGCCCTAAACATTTAGCATGAGATTTTCAAAAGTGCTCAGTGTTGGCCCAACTCTGCTCAAATGGAAGACCATAATAAAAGTTGGGAGCAGAGTTTGGTCAACACTTTTGAAAAATCCCACCCTTGAGTACAGGTTTTCCCCACTCTTCTCAAAAAGATATTTAACCAAATTATTTGTCACCTTCGAAATACAGAGTCCAGGATGTGAAGAGTCAGTTGCATTGCTCATTCAAGTTTTGTTAGTAAATAGTTCAGTTTTTCCTTTTTTAAAACTCACTACCACACACCCATAGATGACTGAATACGGTACTCAGGAGACAGAGGATAGGCATCATTCCTGCTCAGCTGTTCAACTTACTGAGTGACATGAACTTTAAAAACTAGAGCTTTGCCTAGATATTCAGAATATAGTAATCAAGACAGATTAATTGGCATCACAGAAACTTGAAGGGATAAATCTCCTGACTGAAATATTGGTATATAGGGGTACAGCTTGTTCAGTAAGGACAGGAAGGGCAAAAACTGAGGAGGTCCAGAAGGAGATGGGAGGCAGACCCGCTGAAAATCTCTGGGTAAAGATAAAAGGGGGAGAAAATGTGTGTGACATCATGGTAGGAGTCAAATATAGACCACCAGGAAGAGGAAGCGGATGAGGAATCTCTAGAACAGACATCAGAAATATCAAACACAAGACCGGATAGTAACAGGGGAATAACTACGTAGACATCTGTTGGAAAAGTAATATGGCAAAGCACAAGTTCTTAGAATGTACTGGGAACAACTTGGTGTTTCAGAAAGTGGAGCAAGTAACTGGGGGACAGTCATTTTAGATCTGATTCCAACCAACTGGGAGGAATTGGTAGGGAATCTGATGGTCGAAGGCAATTTGGGATAAACTGATCAAGAAATGATAGATTCTAAGGGAAAAAAGGAGGGAGAGCAGCAGAATAAGGACACTGCACTTCAAAGCAGACTTTAACAAACTCAGAACTGGTAGGTAAAGTTCCATGGGAAGAAAAACCTAAGTGATAAAGGAGTTCAGGAAATCTAGCAGTTTCTCAAGGAGACAATATTATAGGCAGAACAGCAATCTATCCCCAAGTGAAGGAAAGATAGGAAGAAGAGTGAGGGGCAAATATGGCTCCATCAGGAGCTCTTCAAGGACATGAACATCAAAACGGAATCCTACAAAAAGTGGAAACATGGACAAACTGCTAGGGAGCAGTACAAAAAGAACAGCACAAGTATGTAAGGACAGAATCAGAAAGGCTAAAGTACAAAGTCCGTTACACTGAGCCAGGGATATAAAAAGGCAATAAGAAGATGTTCGTTAAATATATTAGAAGCAAGAGAAAGATGAAGGAAAGCATAGGTTCTGTACTTAGCAGGGAAGGAAAGCTAATAACTGATGACATCACCAAGACTGATGTGTTTAATTCCTGTTTTGCTTTAGTATTCATTAAATACTCAACACAATTAATATTGACAAGAGGAAAGGAACACAAGCCAAAACAAGAAAAGAACAGGTTAAAGAATATTTATCTAATTAGATGTATTCAAGTTGGCAAGGCTGATGAAATTCATCCTGGGGTACTTAAACTAGCTGATGCAATCTTTGCGCAATTTGCAATTATCTTTGAGATCTTCTGGAGGATGGGTGAGGTCCCATAGGACTGGAGAAGGGCCAATGTAGTACCTAACTTTAAAAAGGGAACAAAGAGGACCTGAGGAATTCTAGACCACTCAGCCTAACATTGATACGTGAAAGATGCTGGAACAAATTATCAATCAATCAATCAGGGTTATAAAGAATAGCCAGCATAGATTTGTCATGCCAAATCAACCAAATTTCATTATTTGACAGGGTTATTGGAGGGTTATAGGAGGAAAGATGTGATATATCTTGATTTTAGTAAGGCTTTTGACACAGTTCCATATGACATTCTCATAAGCAAACTAAGAAAATGTGGTCTAAATTAAACTACTATAAGGTGAGTGCACAACTGGTTGAAAGACCATACTCATAGTAATCATCAATAAGGCTGCGAATTTGTCACAGAGATCATGGATTCCATGACCTCGGTGACTTCTGCAGTGGCCAGACACACCAGCTGCTGCTGGGGCAGTCTTGGGCCATCGCCCCCCTCTCCCAGCAGCAGCAGGAGTTTGGGTGGGGGGCAGAAGGGGATGAGGGCTCTGGGTGGCGTTTACCTTGGAGGGGCTCCCCGGAAGCGGTGACATCCCCCTCCCTCGGCTTCTAGGGGGAAGCGCAGCCAGGGGGCTCTGCGCACTGCCTCCGCCTGCAGGCATCGTCCCTGCAGCTCCCATTGGTCGCGGTTCCCGGCCAATGGGAGCCGTGGAGCCGGCGCTCGGGGAAGAGGCAGCGCACAGAGCTGCCTGGCCATGCCTCTGCCTAGGAGCTGAGGGAGGGGGATGTTGCCACTTCCGGGGAAGTGTGGAACCAGGTAGGGAGTCTGCCAGCCCCGCCAACCCCTCCCCGCTGCACCAGCGGGGGTCCCAGGCTGCCCACACACACACCCCCCCCAGCCCACCCCCTCAGGCCACCCCCCACCCCGAGCACCCGCAGTGCCCCTCAGGCTGCCCCTCTGAGCACCCGTGGTGCCCCTCACCCCATCGAGCATGTGCAGCACCCCCAAGCCGCCCCCCACGAGTTGGGGTTATATAGTATAAGTCATGGACAGGTCACAGGCCATGAATTTTTGTTTACTGCCCATGACCTGTCCATGACTTTTACTAAAAATACCAGTGACTAAAACGTAGCCTTAGTTATCAATGGTTCATTGTCAGATGGTGCAAGGTATCTAGTGGGGTCCTAAAGGCTACAGTTCTGGGTCTGGTGCTATTTAATATTTTCAGTAATGACTTGAATGATGAAGTGGAGAGAATGCTTATAAAATTTTCAGATGACACTTGGCTGGGAGGAGCTGCAAACATTTTGGAGGACAGGATTAAAATTCAAAATGACCTTGACAAATTGGAGACCTGGTCTGAATTCAACAAAATGAAATTCAATGAAGACAAGTGCAACATACTTCACTTAGGAAAGAAAAATCAAATGCACAACTACAACGTGGAAAATACCTGGCTAAGTGGCACTACTGTTGAGAAGGATCTGGGAGTTATAGTGGATCACAAATTGAATACAAGTAAACAATGGGATACGGTTGCAAAAAATGCTAATATTCTGGAATGCATTAACAGGGTTGTCATATTTAAGACATGGGAGGTAACTGTCCCACTGTACTAGGCACTAGTGAGGCCTCAGCTGGAGTAGTGTGTCCAATTCTGGGTACTATACCTTCAGGAAAGGTATGGACAAACTGGAAAATCCAGAACAGAGCAACAAAAATGATATAAGGTTTAGAAAACCTAATCTATGAGGAAAACAAAAACTGGGCATGGTTAGTCTTGAGAAAAGACTACTAAAGGGGGATCTGATAACAGTCATCAAATAGGTTAACGGCTATTATAGAGGAAGGTGATAAATTGTTCTCCATTACCACTGAAGGCAGGTCAAATAGTAATGGTATTAATCTGCAGAAAGGGAGATTTAAGTTAGATATTCGGAAAACTATAATGGTAGTTAAGCTCTGGAACAGGCTTCCAAGGGAGGTTGTAGAATCCCCATCACTGGAGGTTTTTAACAACAAGTTGGACAACCACCTGTCAGAGATTGTCTAGGTTTATTTGGGCCTGCCTGACCGCAGGGCATTGGACTTGATGACCTCCAAAAGGCCCTTCCAGTTCTACATTGCTATGATAGCTAGCATACAGACTTATTCTGAAACCCAGTAAGAAGTTAATCACATTACAACTGAAAAAGTATATTCACGGGAAAAGTCCAGTGGTTAACTGTATACAATATTTATTAGATACATTAAAATTTTTCGAAGTAGTTTTTAGATGACATATTTGTTTCAAGTATCAGAGGGGTAGCCGTGTTAGTCTGGATCTGTAAAAAGCAACAGAGAGTCCTGTGGCACCTTTAAGACTAACAAATGTATTGGAGCATAAGCTTTTGTGGGTGAATACCCATGCGTCTGATGAAGTGGGTATTCACCCACGAAAGCTTATGCTCCAATACATCTGTTAGTCTTAAAGGTGCCACAGGACTCTGTTGATAATTGTTTCAGTACCTCCAATCACAGTGAACACAGTTTACATCTCAGTGGGACGTATCTGAATGTTACAGAATTGTACTTTCCAGGAACAGCTTAATTTGACAGACTAGGGTTGAAACAATATACTTTGAAACTTTGCTTTTCAATATCTTCTAACTGTTTTTCCAAAATATGTTTTATTATATTAAAACATTTTGATTGATATCACAACTGTAAAAGCTAACCCCTCCTCTCACCCAAATATTTAAAGAATACCATGAAAATTACAAGTGTACTGGTTTGCCTGAATTTGTCCTCACAAAAATTGCCCTGACTCAATGAAATGTTAATGGCAGATCTGCTCAAGTGTATGATCAAATTGCCCTCTTGTGGCGGCTGCCTACAAGAGATACCTAGGGAACACAGGGAGAGAAAGGAGAAAAAGAAAGAAGTGGGAGCAGAGGTGAGGAAAGAGGATGAATAGTAAAGAAAAGGGAATGGGGAAGCTGCCTGTCTCAAGTCCTATAACTTCCTGAATTTGTCCTGGGTACTGCTAGTGGCTTTTAGAGAGATTTAGTCTTACTTTGCATCCAGTTGTAAAACTGGCAGTTTCCCCATTTAGTGATTTACAGTTATTTACTGATTAAAATATTTCACACCAGCTTTGCTTTAAACAGCTATATATTATAAGCTTTTCCCCAGTGTCTCAAAGATATCTTAAGTTATATTAAGTGTAAATATATAGCTTATACAGACCTATGAGTTTCAATACAGGATACAGAGATTCACTTAGAATTGTTAATCTCTAAGGTGCCACAAGTACTCCTGTTCTTTTTAGTTAGATTTCAGTTTCTGTCCAACCAATTCACATACATGGCAAATACAGGAAAGGGGAAAAATAGGTGGTTTCACAATAATTTACCAAGATTTTCTGACAGACACTGAAAACTTTTGCATTTTGATTACTCAATAGTAATATTATCAAAACATGTTTTTGGCAATTCAAACTTCAAAAAATCTATGGGAAACAATTAATGCCTATAGTCTGAAAGCATCAGTTTGTATTTAATCTACAGAGCAAATAAAACCTCAAACAAGTCTCAGTTATGCAGTTTTCAGTTCAGTTACAGAACTATTTAACTACTTTTGTGAGTGTCAAGCAAGGTCACATAGAAACATTCTTGTTAATGTATAAGCTACAGAAAAATCTTCACACAGTATCTGAATGTGTGTTCTTCAGCACCCTGAAAACTGCAGTAAAATGTACAGTGGCATTTTATGTAAAACTATGGATTAATGTAGAACATTAGTATTTATTATGAGTTGTGTTAGATTGCTTAAGCTGCTAGAAGCACCGATTACATTTCAAGTTTGAAGATACAGTTTTCCATAGCCATACAGTGTATTATTTCTATAGACGGCCAATACACTAGTGGGTGCTAGGAGACATGGTTTCCTCATTTATAAACAAATCTATAAAAAAGCATTTTATAGGAACATTGATTAAGCTTATTGAAATCTTGCTATTCTTACATACTAACATTTGAGGAGGCTGGGGAATAAATTTTTAACAAGTCATAACATTCACATTTGTCATGCTGTGGTACCCCATTATCCGTGGCTTCCCATTATCCTTTTTATTATGCTCCTATTGCTATACAGTAGAATCTCAGAGTTACGAACACCTTGGGAATGGAGGTTGTTTGTTACTCTGAAATGTTCATAACTCTGAACCAAACATTACTGTTGTTCTATGAAAAGTTTACAACTGAACATTGACTTAATACAGCTTTGAAACTTTACTATGAAGAAAAAAAATGCTGCTTTCCCTTTTTTTAAAGTAGTTTGTTTAACACAGAACTGTACTGTAGTTGCTTCCCCCTCCCCCCCATCTCTGCTGCTGCCTGATTGTATACTTCCAGTTCCAAATGAAGTGTGTAGTTGACTGGTCAGTTCGTAACTCTGCGGTTCTACTGTACTTCCTCAAACCATTACTAAAGTAATTCATAATTTTAATGAGATATGTTTAAATAGTTTGGACACAATACATTGTTAAAAGCAGCTAACAAAACTGCATTCCTCGGATCACATCCTGGCAGTTTAAATATTTCCGCCTTAATACTGAAACATTGTTGCCCTGCCTACTTTGTACTTTTCAAACCAGTGTTAGTGCCTAAAAAGTTTAATCCAGTTATTGTGAAACTCAGGGCCTTGCTTATTTACTTTTACAAAATAACTGTTTAACTACAGAACTACAGTGGGATTTTTCCAGCTTTGTTGCATTACTGCTATAGCTTGTTTTACGCTGTCCTTCACTTTCTCTGAAACTTGTGTCTTGTTTAATGTTACAGATTGTCATAAATAAAGCTTCAGATTTTATTGTGCATAGTGCACATGGGTCTAACTTTTCAAGCACATTATGTGCTTAGCACACATATACCAGTATTTTTTTTAAAAACCTAGACATCTAACCTATGCTTACAGATGCTGAGAAAGCTTATTTAACCCATATATGTCTACTCTGGCCTTGTGAGGTTTTGCTGAGAACTTGTTGGGAGCTCTTAATTGAAAGGTGGAGTTCAGACTTTTCTCCAAACTATTTGAAGGACAAGAATTGTTAAAAAGCATTAAACAGTGTCAATCAGATGTTATTTCCTTGTTGCTGTGATGTCATAATACTACTAGTTTCTTAATGACAGTCAGAAAATGACATAAAACAAGCTGACTTTTCAAAAAAAGCTTTTCAGAACTTTCTGTTCTACTTCAGAATCTAGTTGTGCACCTTTGCAGATCACCTTGAATCCAAAGCATAGCTAGCAATGAAACAGCAAAATCAGGAAAAGGTATAATTCTACATCTACAAGGACTAGTTAGTCTAAAAGGCAAGCTGGTAAAGATATTAAAAACCAAAAGGCTTTTTAAACTAGCTGTCTAATAACAAGCCACACACTTCTTGCCCAGCTTGAAAATATGGAACTAGTAGGTACAAGTAGTCTTATCATGACTTTGCTATCTAGAAGCGGTCAGCCTGGAACTTCTATTTACCATGCAGTTAGAGGTGTAATCCCCAGCTACGGGAGCTGTGGACATGCTAGCTTTGACTAAGCTAACTTGCTAAACATAGTTGCAGTGGCGTGGGAGGCAGCACAGCCCGGCCACCTCAGTACAATCCCATCCAGTCCCCTAGGCACACACACTGGCAGCTAGCCCATGCCGCCGCTTGCACCACTGCAGCTATGCTGCTATTTTTAGCATGTTCGCACAGTCCAAGCTAGCGTGCGAACGTCTATCCAAGATGGAATTACACCTCCGACTGCAGTACGCTCTTCAGGGTGGGGAAGGTCTCCTACTAGGGGTCTGAAAAGTGCCTAGCACAGAGGTGCCCTGATGTTAGTTGGGCATCTCAGTACTATTACAATAGTCGTCTTTAATAACAATAGCTGCAGAGGGTCACAAAATCTTAAGAGTGAGTTTCCCATGATTCCCATTGGAGGCCAAAGATCCAAGAGTGAGAATAAACAATGTAGGATGTTTTGGAAATAAATTGTAAAAAAAAAAACCCCAACCAAACAAAACGGAAAAAAACACACACCACAAGAGGCATTTAATAAAGACTGTCATGTGTGCACATTAAAATGTTTTCCCTCCCTTGCCCCATCACCATGTACACTTGAAAATGCTGCGATGGTGACTGGCCCTGGAGGAGGTCAGAAGGAGCTGTACACCTATCAGGGAAACCACAAACCTGTCCTCAGGGAGTGCAAGGGCCCAGGAAGGCTAAGTGCCAGTGCATGAGACACCTTGAGAGCCAGCAGGGTCATGGCTCCATTCTCTTTTGAAACAGGTGATGCACAAATGCAAGGAGAGTGCATACTGTATCCCTGAAGACATGTTGGAGTTACCTGAGCCAGTGCCCTGTGACATCTGAGGCATTTTAGCCTGCCTGTGTATTCTACAAGTAGAATGCTAAAGGAAACTGGTGCAGTACTCTTTCACTCTCCTACCTCCTTCACTGCAGCTATGCTTAGTGTAGGCACAAAAGACATCTTACATTCCAAATCAAAACCTCAAGTTCTCAGTGCCAAATCCAAAAAGTAAATTAACACATGACTGAATGCATACTGGCACCCATTACAGAAAATACAGTTTGGTCTACACATAGAAACTACACTGATTTAATTAAACTGATACAAATTTATGGTGGACACTTGTTTCAGTTTAGCTTAAATCTGCTCTAAATGGATTTAAATTAAACCAAAATAAGCTATGTTTAAGCCAAAATGAGTTAAGGGTTTGCACAGGTTTAAAACTTAATTTAATTAAACCAGTTTGACTGTCTCATGGAGATAATCTCTAAGATTAAAGATCTGAAAATAGCTCCAGGTTAAAAAAAAAACCTCTCTCCTAAATCTAAAGACGTACAAATAAGAAAGTGTTCTTCAGACACTTAATAGGACTCTTCACATAGACCCTAACAAAACTGATCATTAACATGGAAAGCAAACTACCCCTTCAACAACATGGCGGATGACCAACTTAAAAATACACAACATTTGGAGAAAACATGTTCCTAAATCTAGCAACTGTGAACATGTATAAGCCTCATCCATTAATAAATTCCTGATGCTTTCTAGAAAGAACCCCCATTTTTAAGTTAAGGAATCTGAAATTCATAGCTAGCAGATTGCTTATTTACTCATTCTATAAGAACTATTATTCTCTGTATAACTTTTCTTCACAAAGATAAAACTTCTGTATAAAACACAACAATACTACTACTTTTGTTTTTCTTATTAAAGAAGTCCAACAAGATGCCAATTATAAATTATTACTTCCGTGATGCAGACATCTGTCTAATAGAACCTGACTGAGAACAGACAGGCCACTGAACAGCCATCAGTTAGCAGCCACTTCTGTTCATTGCTAACCTGGACTGTATTTGAACAGATTACTTATAGGTGAAGAATACCACCTCTCAGTCAGCTCCTCAACCACAGTTTACAATATTTTTTTTTGCTAGGCAATACTTTTTAAAGAAGAAAAATCTATTTAGCAGTACACTTACAAAGCAGCTAAGAATCAAAAGTTACATTTTTACAGGAAGGAAGACAAGCATTTGATTCAGTACTCATAGTATAGGAATAACTTTTGTGTACGTATAGCAATGAAATGGATAGCTTGAGAATTGTACCCATCATATTAATACTCTTACACCAACCCACTTAAAATAAGCTGTCAATTTAGTTTAGGCTCAAATGTAGGTTTTGCAAGTTTCTTAATGGAGTAAGACACCATATAACTAGATTTTTTTTTTATTTTAATCAAAGTTTAATTTTAAACATTACCTCATGCTGTTCTGAAGCCAAACAAAAACTTAAAGCAAGTGTATCAGAAGTATTAAGTGATACAGTAGTAACAAAAGTGAAACTGGCCATTCTGTTTTACTATCTGAGCTAAATATAAGCAAAAAGCCAACAGCATAAATAATGTAAGTTAGCTTAACAGACTACTTGTCTTAGTACTTAAGAGGTATTAACTATACAGATAAGGATTTTATTACTATTTTTATAGTGACATGAGCTCTTTAATAGTAAAAAAAGTAGTAACTCACCCTGATGTAAGCATTCTGAATTTCTGCTAGTTCTTTACCAAGTGGAACAACAAATTTTTCAACTTGTCGCTCATGAGAGTAAGGCTGAATATCTGGGGAATCTTCAGAACACAGCTCTATCTGTGCTATCAATAGGTTGGAAATAACTTCCTGGACAGCCTATGAAAAAGTCACAGGAAAAGAGTGTTTTACATAGTGTATTTTTCTTAATGTCATCTCACTGCTGTAAATCAAAGATATGTGAAAGTTATCAACACAGGGCCTGTAAAACTATTTGAAATAGCAAAGAAACATTACCTGTATTGAGGGATCTGCAGACAGCAATTCATTTTTCAGCAGTCTCCACTACAACTAGGGGCCCTGACTTATCATTTCAGCCATTTTAAACATAAGACAAAACAATGTAGTCAGGAAAATGCCCTACCACGTCATATACATAGCAAGTAAAACAATCATTAAAATAGTAATAAGAAAAAATACTTGAGTTAGAACTATTCTAGCACCATTTGTCAAGTTTTGCTATAAAAACTA
Source organism: Emys orbicularis (assembly GCF_028017835.1). Lineage (NCBI taxonomy): Eukaryota > Metazoa > Chordata > Testudines > Emydidae > Emys > Emys orbicularis. The sequence goes on along the minus strand of NC_088686.1, from coordinate 3,836,450 downwards.
TGTCTATCAGCTGTCATAACCCTCCCTTGCTCCACCTCATCAGGCCAGTAGTGCAGCACATACAAGTGCATTAATATGAGAGGGATAATTTGTGACATTCATTATAAATGTGGTAAGAGTTTAGATCACTGAGTTTGGGAATTCCTTGTTTCCTCTGATATTATTTGGGAGAAGGTGGCATAACATATTCAGACTAGTACTGTACAGCAACATTAACAGTGCCGCAGAAGCCACTTGTACCTGACTAGGATCATGCAGTTCTAATCAGCAAACTGCTGCTGCCAAGAGAGCAACACTCAAGTGATAATCACTCTTCTGGGGGGCTCTTTGTAAGAAGATGGGTGAGGGGAAAAAAAAAAAAAAGAGGATGAAACACTATGGATGCAAAGAGGTCACTATAGAAAGCATGCTAATGTGGAAAGGAGATCCAGAGGAAAAGGTGTAAGCAAAAGGATAATAGCATTTTGCTCAAATGAGCTGCACTACAGATGAAAGCTGCCATTACGATACCAAGCCTTAGGTAAGCACTGCCATGAGTCTCAGTTAATTTTTTTCTTGGATCAAATAAGCAATTTCTCTGAAGTATTTTAATCAAAGATTTCTATCAGAAAGCTAATATAATTCATAAAATGGGAAGGCTAACACAATCAAAGTAGGAAGCATCGTATACTGCATGTGGAAATTTCTCCTTCTACTATGGCATTTTTATATAATGCCCCCATGTACAGGATAGTGCATCAAGACAGTAAGTGTTATTAACTGTGGGATGCTATGCCTACTTGCAACGGGGTTAGTGAAGCACTGTCAACCTAAGCCAGATTGCTTTGTTTCTATTAAATCCCAAAATGAACTAACTATCAGGAGACAGCATGGAAACACAGAACTTTCTTCCATTTCCAGATACAGCGTATACAGGATAGAAAAAAGAAAAATTGAATACTACCAACTTATTTCCTAAATACATTTCTTTCATGTCCAGTACTTAATTTTTAAGTAGAAATAATTTGGGAAACTTCATACAAGGAAAGCACGTTACTTTTATTTTAAAGAGTAAGGTGCCCAATTACCTTAAACTCTGAAAATTCCAGCCTTAATTGTCCAGACACATTGTGCTGGATAGAGTAAAATCTATTTTACTTTGAACGCACATTCTTTTCAATCAGTACAAGCAACTGCAAGTTTATCATCATGTATTATTTTTTAGCACACAAAAGTATGCTAGGCACTTCACTGTACAAAGAAGACAGGGTCTTTGCTCTGGAGAGTTTACAATCAAATTTCAGACAAGATATAATGAAGGGATAAATGTAGGAAAAGGCAGAGGTTATAACAATAAGAATGCAATTACTCAAAGGCTTCTGCATAGCATAGTGGAATAATCTTTATTTGGTGCATTTTAATAGATTTCACTGCCTTCCATGGTATGCAAACTGGTACTAAAAATAGCTTCTATTGAAGCCACTCTAATTCTCAGTCCACTAATGCAGTACTTGACTCACCTTTGTGTCACTGCCTGGTGTGGCACTTAGAGCCAAGATTCTAAATTGGTTTGTGTATTTGCTCAGTTCCTTCACAACCTGACAAAAAAACAAGAGTTACATTAATACCCTTAAAGAGGAAAAGCTCTTACTCTCAATGGTTTACATATGTGAAAAATTAAAATTTAAATGTTCCGAAAAGTATTCTCCACAAAGTTAGTATCTAGCCTAGAAACAGAACCCAACAATAAATGATTGTCAATCTCCTCCCACCCCACCCCAAAAAGACTGAGATTATGTGAACTAGCTTTAAGAGCCAACTCTGCATACTAGAATAGGCATAGTCTTTTTTTTGTCAAGGTCAAATTTATTAGTCAAGGTATAGTCAATGTCCAGACTCAAGAGAAAATAATAAAAAAATGATAATAAGTAAATAAAAAGATTGCTGGGTCCATTGAAAAGCATCTGGCAGTCTGGATTTGGTCCGCTGTTTGCCTATTGACCACCCCTGTACTAGAACTACTTGGATGAGCATTGAAAGGATTATTACTGGATTCAGCAAGTGGATTTACAGCATATTAGCCAAATGAGCTGCCAAAAAGGAAATCTGGAGGGGCACTCTGAAAGCCAGCATTTGCAACCTGAGTGCAAAACTAGTCTGAAATGATGAAGAAAATGGCACGACAAAGGAGCTGGACTAGGGGGCAAGAGCTGCATAAAACCACATGCACCCATCTGTCTCTCATTGCAAACTTGTTTTTATGGCAACTGGGAAAGTGGCAGGCTGTTCCTTTGAAGCCATCTATATTCCCGTTCTTCACCCAGATCAGCTCATAACGTCAAATACACAATTAATGTACAGGGCTGCAGGATCAAGCAGCAGCCTGGCAGCACAAGCATCTATTCTCCTATAGCACTTAGATATACTGTGACCAACAGGCAGTCTTCTGCTGAGTGGGGAAAAGTATGTGAACCACTGGAAGGCCACAGAAAAGTGCTAAAAATATCAAATAGAAATTTAAAAAAAATACAGAAAATAAAAGTCAACAGATAGAAGAGGACAAGGGAATTAAATATACATATTAAAAAGTGATGGTAGCCATGCCCAAGTATAGCAAGACAGGACAAGGAAAAATGCATTAGAGAAGCATTTTATATGCCAATTCCACAGCAAAGGTGACTAACAAAGGAAGCTGGGAACCACTACTCTGCATTAAGTAAGCTCACAAAATTCTCAATGAAATGTGAGTCTCGTTTCCGCACAACACAGGTAAACGATCACCACAATGGTTAAAAAAAAAAAAAAAGAAAAGAATGCTACTTTGGACTTTAATAGAATAAAAAAGTATTTCATCCTTTGTCAGATGCTCAGAAAGCAACACAACCTGTACATTTACATTATTACAAAATGAAAACAAGTTACTAAAGGGTTTGAAATTGGGGAGGGCTGCAGGAAGGAGGAGGTGCAGCTATGGTGAACAAGCCTGTTCTCTGCTTTAATTCTAATAAAAATAGAAGCCTCAACATTTTCCTTTATGTGCCATATTATACAAGTCTGCTGCTTGTCCGTTTTCCTATGCAAAGGTCTAATAGGAAACCATCTTAGTGCCACATCAGTTCACTGCAAATGTCTCAATACATGACTTGCTTCATAACTTTAAAACTAAGTATTGATAGAGAGGGATTTAACCAAGATACTTCAATGCATTTTTCACTGCATGAGACAAGACCACAACTGAACAGACAACAGTGGGTCATACTGGGCTCAGAATTTAGTTCAATTTAAATAACGTTTTTTTCAGAAATGAGGTTTAATTTGCAATCTCTAAGATTGCTGCCACTGGGGTCTCCTGTTTACATTTTTAATTCCTTGCCAATACATGCCACACAGACTGCAGTAGATTGTGCTCATAAACATGCCCATGCCCTGTAGAAACAGCCCCACCCTACAAATGCACTTTTAATTTCTTACAATCTAGGGTTTAAAAATTAATTTCTGAACAGAAAATGCAGTTCTATACCCAACTATACAAAATTTTTATCACCCCATCTACTTAAGATTTCATAATACAGTTAGAATGTTCAGCATCTTGTGTACATTCTTGTTGCATGCAATTTATCCATTACTTGTATCAAGGTATTATAAGCCATAAAATAATGTTTTGTCTTTGTTAATTTCTTACCAAATACCTCAGTTTAAAAAACTGCAGAGCAATCTGCCTACAGTAATACATTTGTGCTTAAATTATCCATGATTGCACAAAGAATGGCTCATAAGATTGTGCAGTTCACATTAGTCCACCATTATTACCTGGCAGTAGGCGTAGTTTCCAAGAGCTTTGTGGGCTTCATCAATAACCAGACATTTTATTTCTGTAGCAGGACAGGTTCCACGAGAAAGATCATTTACCATTACTTGAGGTGTAAGAAAAAAGACCCTCTTATTGTGCCAGATTTCCTTCCGATTGTGAACCTGGGTACCCCCTGAAAAGAAAAAAGAAAAAAAGCACTATTACAGATTTCAATTAGTTGTTACCACTCAAGAGAGAAATCTTGGAGTCATTGTGGATAGTTGTCTGAAAACATCCACTCAATGTGCAGCTGCAGTCAAAAAAGTGAACAGAATGTTGGGAATCATTAAGAAAGGGATAGATAAGACAGAAAATATCATATTGCCTCTATATAAATCCATGGTTGCCCCATCTCAAAAAAGATATATTAGAATTGGAAAAGGTTCAGAAAAGGGCAAGAAAAATGATTAGGGGTATGGAATGGCTGCCATATGAGAAGAGATTAATAAGACTGGGACATTTCAGCTTGGAAAAGAGACGACTAAGGGGGGATATGACAGAGGTCTATAAAATCATGACTGGCGTGGAGAAAGTAAATAAGGAAGTGTTATTTACTCCTTCTCATAACACAAGAACTAGGGGTCACCAAATGAAAATTAATAGGCAGCAGATTTAAAACAAACAAAAGGAAGTATTTTCTCACACAACACACAGTCAACCTGTGGAATTCCTTACAAGAGGATGTTGTGAAGGCCAAGATTATAACAGGGGTCAAAAGAGAACTAGATAAGTTCATGGAGGATAGGTCCATCAATGGCTATTAGCCAGGATGAACAGGGATGGTGTCCCTACCTCTGTTTGCCAGAAGCTGGGAATGGGCGACAGGGATTCCCTGTTAGGTTCACTCCCTCTGGGGCACCTGGCATTGGCCACTGTCGGAAGGCAGGATACTGGGCTAGATGGACCTTTGGTCCAACCCAGTATGGCCATTCTTATGTTCAACAGGGGAACGTGCCTTTTTAAGTCTGAACAGTTTTACTGGCATTTCACCTGCTGAGTGACTCAAGGCCTAAATTTATTGTAATCAGTATGAAATGCTTCACTTAAAACAATAGGATGCCCCAAAGGTTCCATGGAGAGTACAATCTGCTATGATACAGGTGCCATAGATCAAGCTCAAGTTTATGTCAGTGGCAGCTTGAAATGAAGAAAGTGAAAATTAGTTTGAGAATAGGGAACAGACACCATTACTCTAAGGTTACATCTACACTCCATGCTAGGGGTGCGATTCCCAGGTCACATACACATACTCATGCTCACTCTCATCGAGCTAGCACAGGTATAAATAGTAATGTAGCTGTGGTAGCATGGGCAGTGGCACAGGCTAGCCACCCTGAGCATAAACCTGCCTGAAACCGGTGGGTACTTCCTTGGCACAGCTTGCCACCGCCCATGCTGTGTCACCGATGCCCAGGTTACCACGGCTACACTATTATTTATACTTACCATAGCGCTCACTGATCTATCATGAGCGTGCGTACATGAGCTGGGAATCACACCCCTAAGTTGACATGAAGATATACCCTGAAGATCCCCTCATCAGTGGCAAGCTACACAAACAGGTATTACAAGTTGAATTTCATGCCCACTCTCAGCTTTAGGAAAGAAGGAAAACTTTTAAACATGGGTAATAGAGTTTTCTAGAAATATCTAGTCCACCTTTTGGATAATACGGTTGAGAAGAGATTACTTTGTGTATTGATTAAGCCAGTAAACATCACAGGCTTACAGTTTAGATAAGAGGTGTGAGCATCCTGCGGAGCTGAAAACTGATACAACCTGAATTATGGTCTCCCTACTGCTACACTATAATTGAGAGTAGTTCATCACTAAGGCTGCGAGTCGGTCATGGAGGTCACGGAAGTCACAGATTCCGTGACTTTCCGGGACCTCCGTGACTTCCACAGCTGCCGGTGCTGCTGACCCTGGTGGCCGGCCACTCTGGCGGCCCCTGGGTTGCCTGAGCAGCGGCTAGTGCCACTGGCCCCGGGGGCCGCTGGAGCAGCAGCGGTCCTGGAGCAGCAGCAGTCCAAGAGGCCGCTCTGGAGGCTGTCAGAGCAGTGGTCCCTAGGGGCCTCGAATCCACAGGCGGTGGGGGGCAGTCAGCCCCCGTGATAAGAGCAGGGGCCAGCCATCAGCTGCCAGTGCCCCAGGAGCTAAATTTTAGTCAGGGGTATTTATAGTAAAAGTCATGAACAGGTAATAGGCTGTGATTTTTTGCTTATTACCCGTGACCCGTTCATGAGTTTTATTAAAAATACCCGTGACTAAATCTTAGCCTTATTCATCACCCATACCTCTGTCAGCTACCTTCAGAGGTGTTCTAAATATAGCCTGAGAGTTGGATCCAGGCCCATGTCATTCAGTTTCTTCAGAATTGATTTTTTTCTAAATTAAGTTTTTAGTCCATGTGGCAACAAAGATACACTCAAGTCACATTTGGAAGGTTAATTGTTGCAGTAATGTCTGAGTGTGTAGGCAGCCTGATACAGGGATTCGGAGGTATGAACTGCACTGTCTCCTCTTAATCTGATTAAAGTATCTTTGTGATGACATTTTAGTGTCAATATTAACTACTGATAAGCATTCACTTTAACGGATGCAATGAGGGTACAGAGTAGTAATGAAATCTGGAAAATGGAAGTTGCTGCACAGAAGGAACTGCAGAGAAAAGAACAAAAGACTCAAACACAGGGAAGGGAGGAGAGAAAGATGAGAATGGGAAAGGAAAAGAAAAAAAATAATGGTAAGCCTAAAGCATATTTTCCTCACTGCATGATGACAAATGTGATAAGGCACTGAACAAATAAAACTACTGAAATATTTAGTTACTACATAGAGACCACATTACCCCCTGGGCCTTGAGCACAAGCCTCAAGACCAGTATGCATCCCATTGTGAGGAGTAACCAGTCCTGAATTTATATCTCAGTCCATAGGACATAATAAATAGAATTCAGCCCTCTCCTCTGAATGAGTTTGATATTACTATACTAAACTACCAGAACAGCATAAATGAACAGTTGACTTTAAGAAGGCTATCACGATCAAGCTGCATGGAAACTTTTTAAAGACACCATAATAGAGGCTCAACTTAAATGTATACCCCAAATTAAAAAACATAATAAGAGAACCAAAAAAGTTCCACCGTGTCTAAACAACAAAGTAAAGGAAGCAGAGAGGGGCAAAAAGGCATCCTTTAAAAAGCGGAAGTTAAATCCTAGTGAGGAAAATAGAAAGGAGCATAAACTCTGGCAAATGAAGTATAAAAATATAATTAGGAAGGCCAAAAAAGAATTTGAAGAACAGCTAGCCAAAGACTCCAAAAGTAATAGCAAAAAAAATGTAAGTACATCAGAAGCAGGAAGCCTGCTGAACAACCAGTGGGGCTACTGGACAATTGAGATGCTAAAGGAGCACTCAAGGACGATAAGGCCATTGCGGAGAAACTAAATGAATTCTTTGCATCAGTCTTCACGGTTGAGGATGTGAGGGAGATTCCCAAACCTGAGCATTCTTTTTAGGTGACAAATCTGAGGAACTGTCCCAGATTGAGGTGTCATTAGAGGAGGTTTTGAAACAAATTGATAAACTAAACAGTAATAAGTCACCAGGGCCAGATGGTATTCACTCAAGAGTTCTGAAGAAACTCAAATGTGAAATTGCAGGACTACTAACTGTAGTCTGTAACCTATCATTTAAATCAGCTTCTGTACCAAATGACTGGAATATAGCTAACGTGACGCCAATTTTTAAAAAGGGCTCCAGAGGTGACCCCGGCCTGACTTCAGTACCGGGCAAACTGGTTGAAACTATAGTAAAGAACAAAATTGTCAGACACCTACATGAACATAATTTGTTGGGGAAGAGTCAACATGGTTTTTGTAAAGGGAAATCATGCCTCACTAATCAACTAGAATTCTTTGAGGGGGTCAACAAGCATGTGGACAAGGGGGATCCAGTGGATATAGTGTACTTAGATTTTCAGAAAGCCTTTAACAAGGTCCCTCACCAAAGGCTCTTAAGCAAAGTAAGCGGTCATGGATTAAGAGGGAAAGTCCTCTCATGGATTGGTAACTAGTTAAAAGATAGGAAACAGAGGGTAAGAATAAATGGTCAGTTTTCAGAATGGAGAGAGGTAAATAGTGGTGTCCTCCAGGGGCCTGTACTCGGCAAGTCCTATTCAACATATTCATAAATGATCTGGAAAAAAGGGTAAACAGTGAGGTGGCAAAATTTGAAGATGATACAAAACTACTCAAGATAGTTAAGTCCCAGGCAGACTGCGAAGAGCTACAAAAAGATCTCTCAAAACTGAGTGACTGGGCAACAAAATGTCAGATGAAATTCAATGTTGATAAATGCAAAGTAATGCACATCGGAAAACATAATCCCAACTATACATATAAAATGATGGGGTCTAAATTAGCTAAAGAAAGATCTCAGAGTCATTGTGAATAGTTCTCACTCAATATGAGGCAGCAGTCAAAAAAGGCTAACAGAATGTTGGGAATCATTAAGAAAGGGATATACAAGACAGAAAATATCATATTGCCTCTATATAAATCCATGGTACGCCCACATCTTGAATACTGCATGCAGATGTGGTTGCCCCATCTCAAAAAAAGATATGCTGGAATTTGAAAAGGTTCAGAAAAGAGCAACAAAAATTATTAGGAGTATGGAACAGCTGCCATATGAGGAGAGATTAATAAGACTGGGACATTTCAGCTTGGAAAAGAGACGACTAAGGAGGAATATGATAGAGATCTATAAAATCATGATTGGCGTGGAGAAAGTAAATAAGAAAGTGTTATTTACTCCTTCTCAAAACGCAAGAACTAGGGGTCACCAAATGAAATTAATAGGCAGCAGATTTAAATCAAACAAAAGGAAGTATTTTTTCACACAACACACAGTCAACCTGTGGAACTCTTTGCCAGAGGATGTTCTGAACACCAAGACTATAACAGGGGTCAAAAAAGCACTAGATAAGTTCACGGAAAATAGGTCCATCAATGGCTATTAGCCAGGATGGATAGGGATGGAGTCCCTAGCTTCTGTGGGGCATCCCTGGACCTTGGAATGGGCGATGGGATAATCATTTGATGGTTACCTGTTCTGTTCCTTCCCTCGGGGGCACCTGGCATTGACCACTGTCGGTCGACAGGATCCTGGGCTAGATGGACCTTTGGTCTGACCCAGTATGGCTGTACTTATGTTATGTTTTTAAACTATTCAAGGAATAGGCGGGAGAATGAGATCCCTGAATGGATGGCACCTGGAGAAAGCCAGAGCACAGCCACAGCTGCGCTAAGGACTATCTCCACAGCGCTTCACAACTGGCTTGCCTCTGCCAGTAACTACATGAGGGGCAGCGCTGGGCCGGGGCTGTCACAGCGCACGGGGCCCGGGCTCTGCGTGGGGCCGCCTGGCTTCCGTGCCCGAGCTGCGAGGCACTGGGTGGGTGTGGGGGGCCCGGGGACCCTCCGTACCTGTCATCTCGGCCATGTGGTGCTGAGGGATGCCCATGACGCGGGCGCAGGCCTCCATCTGCTGCGCCACCAGCGGCTTGGTGGGCGCCAGGAAGAGCACCTTGGCGGAGGGGAACCAGCGGTAGAAGTTGTACATGACCACGGCGGCGATGAAAGTCTTGCCCAGCCCGGTGGGGAGGCACACCAGCGTGTTGGCCAGCAGCGCCGCCCGCGCCATGCGCACCTGGTAGCCGCGCTCCGGCCAGTTGGTGGGGTAGATCCACAGCGAGCCCGCCGCCGCGCAGAACCCGCCGCCCGCGGGGGGCGCCGCGCCCTCGCCCGGGCCCCGCTCGGCCTCGTCCGCCGCCGCCAGCAGCAAGTCATCGTCCGCCGCCTCCGCCTCAGGGCCGGGCCGGGGTCGCTGGCGCCGCGCCCCTCCGCCGGGGCAAGGCGCGGGACGGGGAGCCGCCTCCCGCCGAGGTCCTGAGGGTGGCCCCGGGGCGCGGCTAACGCGGGACCCCCAGCTCTGGAACAGCGTCCTCTGCCCGCCGCCGCCACCGCTCATGCTCTGTGCGGAACGCCCGGGCCCCTCACTCAGCGCCAACCAGAGCCCCCGCCGCCATCTTGGGGCCGGCGGCTCTCCGGGAACGCTTGAAAACCCCGCCACGTTCCGAGGGCTGCCGCGAGAGCACCAGCCCCCGCAGCACCCTGGGAAATGTAGTCATTTAGGGCCGCTCTGTGCGGCGAGAGGCGCAGCGGTATGCTGGGAAATGTAGTCATGGGGGGGGGCTTACTGCTAGCAGGCGCTGCGGCATGCTGGGAAATGTAGGCCGTGGTCTAAGGGCCTGACCAACTCCCCTAAAGGGATGGCAAGTGCAACCCAAGCGCTTGCTAAAGCCACCAGGACCCCGTCCCGCCTTCCCACGTGCTCCGGTCTCTGTGGATTTTGTTCAGGGAGGCTGTGCTGGAAGACTGCCCACAGTATTGCCATCGCTTTACTAACTAGGCCACTGGGAACAGGACTGTGCAGAAGTTATTCACCTATTTCACTGACCTGTAATGCACCAGTCATGCTCCCATTTATAACGATGGGATGCTATATGCATCCGAAGAAGTGGGTTGTAGCCCACGAAAGCTTATGCTCTAATAAATTTGTTAGTCTCTAAGGTGCCACAAGTACTCCTGTTATTTTTGCGGATACAGACTAACACGGCTGCTACTCTGAAACTTATAACGATGGCTAAACCTTAATCAGACATTTTATCAGACTGTCTGTTAAACCAATTTCACTGATAATAACACGGTAAAGGAATTTAAACACCGCACACCCTGACCAACAGCTGGTCAGGTACAAGGGTTCAGTACATTATAAGAAAATAGATTGACTACCAGTACACAATGACAAGCACCATTACATACTTTTTGTCAATATTTAGGTTATAAAGTCTTCTAATGACAGCTCTAGGATAGTTGTGTTTTCATGTAATTCCATTATTTACAGTTAAAATCCGTTTCCTTATCCTCTTCAGAGTTAGGGAACAGCCCACCTGGAAGCTGGACTGCTGCAGATGTGGCTGTCTAGAAAATAATTACTAATGCTGCACTGGGTACTCTGGAGAAGTTTGAAAAGTAGAATTGCAGTGGGGACCTGCCTCCTAGTCCCACTGACAACAAATTCTTCCTGTTACCCACCCGTGCTTCACAAACAAGCAGATTGTAGACAAGAAATCCTGCATGTTGGCAGGCGGTTAAACTAAATCAGTGTTTTTCAACCTTTTTTTGGGCAAAGGCACACTTGTTTCATGAAAAAAATCACGAGGCACACCACCATTAGAAAATGTTAAAAATTTTAACTCTGTGCCTATATTGACTATATATAAAGTAATTCTCTTGAATAGGAATCAAATAAACACAAAGAAAGTATTTTATAATTACTTTATTATGAAATAGTAAGTAAACAGAAATATGAAAAATTATAAAATACTTTATTCAGTGCGCAACCTGGGCCTGTTTGGCTGAACACAAAGCTGATATTCTGAGCTATTTATAGTCCTTAACATCAGTGGTGGGATTCAAAAATTTTAGTAACCAGTTCCGACATTCAAGCATGGTTTAATATTTTTTTCCCACGGCACACCAGGCAACATCTCGCGGCACACTAGTGTGCCGCGGAACAGTGGTTGAAAAACACTGAACTAAATGACCCTTTCAGTCCCTTCTAACCCTGGGGCGGAGCAGGGATCGGAAGAGGCGGGGGCGGATCAGAGCAGGGGCAGGAAGCCTGGGGAAGAGGCGGAGCAGGAGCTGGAGCAGTACACAGTTGCGCAGGGCACGAGGAAATTTGGTGCCCTACGCGGCTGTATACTTTGCATATGGGTAAGGACCGCCCTGCCTGTGATTCTATGATTTACTTACTTTACTTGCCCTGTTATCTTTCTACCACTTTGAACAGTGTCACAGTAATAAAGTGAAGCACAATAAAGTTTCCACGGCAGAGTGCAAGTCACCACAAGATGTTGCTTCTCTTTCATTGTACCTGCATATTTAATAGCTTCTTCATTCCTGTAGGTGGATGCCTTGAGAGCAGCTCTTCCCTTCAGCCAGGAGGAGCCAACGGCCAACCTTCAAGAGCTCTGTGTGGCTTGAAAGCTTGTCTCTTTCACGAACAGAAGTTGGTCCAATAAATATATTACCTCACCCACCTTGTCTCATAATATTCAAACAGTCCTTTGTCATGACTGGTACAACCTCACCCACACAATGGGGGTTGTATTGCCTTAATTATACCCAGAGAGTCAAAATGGATAAGGGCTTACTCTACCGACCATCCCACTGGCCCCTCCCACCAAGCCCAGGCACCTCCCTTACCCCTTAGGCCCCGCCCACCAACCCCAGGCCCCACCCCCATCCTTCCGTCCCTCCCACAAACCCCGGGCACCTCCCTTACCCTTCGGCCCCGCCCACCAAGCCCAGGCTGTGTCAGCGAAGCGCAGCCGCGCCCCCTGCCCGCCCCTCACGCACCCGGCCACGCGCTGCGCGGGAGCCCCTGCGGCGGAGTGGGGGGCGCGGCGCAGCAAGATGGCGGTGGCCCCGCCGCGGCAGTGGAGCGCCGAAGAGCTGCGCAGCGAGGCGCTGCCCAAGAAGGACCTGATCAAGTTCCTGCAGGAGCACGCGGCGCAGGCGGTACGGGAGGGGGAGGGGCTCGCGGCGCAGGGGTACGGGGGGAGGGGCGCGGGGCACGCGGCGGGCCGCTCCCGCGCGCCAGAGGGCAGCTGTGCAAAGCTTGGCCGGACCCCACGATCCGCCCCAGCCCGCCCCCCCCCGGCCGGACCCCACGATCCGCCCCAGTCCCCCCCTCCCCCCGCCTCACCCCGGCCAGACCCCACGATCCGCCCCAGTTCCCCCCTCCCCCCGCCTCACCCCGGCCGGACCCCACGATCCGCCCCAGTCCCCCCCTCCCCCCGCCTCACCCCGGCCAGACCCCACGATCCGCCCCAGTTCCCCCCTCCCCCCGCCTCACCCCGGCCAGACCCCACGATCCGCCCCAGTTCCCCCCTCCCCCCGCCTCACCCCGGCCGGACCCCACGATCCGCCCCAGTCCCCCCCTCCCCCCGCCTCACCCCGGCCAGACCCCACGATCCGCCCCAGTTCCCCCCTCCCCCCGCCTCACCCCGGCCGGACCCCACGATCCGCCCCAGTCCCCCCCTTCCCCCGCCTCACCCCGGCCAGACCCCACGATCCGCCCCAGTCCCCCCCTCCCCCCGCCTCACCCCGGCCGGACCCCACGATCCGCCCCAGCTTCCCCCCCGCCTCACCCCGGCCGGACCCCACGATCCGCCCCAGCCCGCCCCCCCCCGGCCGGACCCCACGATCCGCCCCAGTCCCCCCCTCCCCCCGCCTCACCCCGGCCAGACCCCACGATCCGCCCCAGTTCCCCCCTCCCCCCGCCTCACCCCGGCCGGACCCCACAATCCGCCCCAGTCCCCCCCTCCCCCCGCCTCACCCCGGCCAGACCCCACGATCCGCCCCAGTCCCCCCCTCCCCCCGCCTCACCCCGGCCGGACCCCACGATCCGCCCCAGCCCGCCCCCCCCCGGCCGGACCCCACGATCCGCCCCAGTCCCCCCCTCCCCCCGCCTCACCCCGGCCAGACCCCACGATCCGCCCCAGTTCCCCCCTCCCCCCGCCTCACCCCGGCCGGACCCCACGATCCGCCCCAGTCCCCCCCTTCCCCCGCCTCACCCCGGCCGGACCCCACGATCCGCCCCAGTCCCCCCCTCCCCCCGCCTCACCCCGGCCGGACCCCACGATCCGCCCCAGCTTCCCCCCCGCCTCACCCCGGCCGGACCCCACGATCCGCCCCAGCTTCCCCCCCGCCTCACCCCGGCCGGACCCCACGATCCGCCCCAGCCCGCCTCACCCCGGCCGGACCCCACGATCCCCCCCAGCTTCCCCCCCGCCTCACCCCGGCCGGACCCCACGATCCGCCCCAGCCCCGCCCCCCCCCCCCCCGCCTCACCCCGGCCGGACCCCACGATCCGCCCCAGCCCGCCCCCCCCCCGCTTCACCCCGGCCGGACCCCACGATCCGCCCCAGTTCCCCCCTCCCCCCGCCTCATCCCGGCCGGACCCCACGATCCGCCCCAGCGCCCGCCCTCCCCCCGCCTCATCCCGGCCGGACCCCACGATCCGCCCCAGCGCCCGCCCTCCCCCCGCCTCATCCCGGCCGGACCCCACGGTCCGCCCCAGTCCCCCCTCCCCCCGCCTCATCCCGGCCGGACCCCACGGTCCGCCCCAGTCCCCCCTCCCCCCGCCTCATCCCGGCCGGACCCCACGGTCCGCCCCAGTCCCCCCTCCCCCTGCCTCACCCGGCAGGACCCCACGATCCACCCCAGCTTCCTCACCCTGGCCGGACCCCACGATCCGCCCCAGCGCCCGCCTCATCCCGGCCGGACCCCATGGTCTGCCCCAACGCGCCCCCCCCCCCCCCCCCGCCTCACCCGGGCAGGACCCCACGATCCTCCCCAGCCCGTCCCCCCCCCCCCCCCCCGCTGCCTCACCCCGGTTGGACCCTACGATCCTCCCCAGCCCGTCCCCCCCGCCTCACCCCACCTGGACCCCATGATCCTCCCCAGCCCACACCCCCCAACTCACCCCAGCAGGACCCCATGACCACCTCCATCTCTACCTTGGCTAGATTCCATGATCCACCCTCACTCCCCAGGCTGCCCCGTCTCTCCACTCCACCCCATGACACCCCCACCTCTGACTCCACCCTGGCCGGGCACACCCCCCCCGGGCACCCCAAGGGTGTGACAGGTCCATCCCGTGAGAGCCCCCAACTCCCCGAGTGCAACCTGCCACTCCCAGCGATGCCAGCACCCCAGGGCCCTTTCGGGGCAGACTGTAGGCGCCGTGCTTGACACGGAAAGCCCTGGCAACTCAGCTAAATTTCCCCCTCTTGTCTCTAGTTTCTTGCAGAACACAAGTTACTGGGGCAAATAAAAAACGTGGCCAAGACTGCGACCAAGGACCAGTTAGTTACGGCCTATAACCAGCTCTTTGAAACTCAGGTGGGTACCTGCCTCTCCTGGGCCTGTGTGGGACAAAGAGCCCCTCCTTATAGTGCTTGCTTGTGACTGAGAACACAGATGGTTTTCGCTCTAGCCTCATTTCCATGTTCTCCAAACCATTTGGCTGAATTGTTCTGTAGCTGAAGCATATTTTTGTTTTTGAAAGTTTGAGCAAAATTTTTGCTACTTTTCATTTGTGTGGGAAAATAGTATTCATCTATTTAAAGGGATGCTGTCAACTTCACAATCACACTTGCATTGGAATAGTGTGTGCCTGTTGTGATTCCTAAGGCAGTCATTTGTAACTGAAAGATTCCATCTTTTGTTGATCATTTGTTCTTCCTCTCTCATGCACACTTTTGCTAATAACAGCAGCCACAAAATTGGAACTGAAGAGACAGATAGTGTGTGCTCACAGAGGAAGGGGCTAGAGGGGAAAGAGTCTGATACTGCTTTCAGATCTCAACAAAGGGCCTTCTGAACATCATTAAGGGAACAGAAACACCCAGATATTTGATAAAAATAACTTAAAAATTATGTGCATGTTATTTATAGGGTGTGCTATCAGAAACACTACTTGCTCGCTTTAGTTGAAAAAAAATCAAGTTGATAGAACTTTTTAAAAGGGTATTACCACAATTCACAGAATAACACAAACACGGATGAAGTTTGATAGCTGACACTTGGTATATATTTTTTTTAATCTAGAGCAGTGGTTCTCAAACGTTTGTACTGGTGACCCCTTTCACATAGCAAGCCTCTGAGTGCGGTCCCCCTTATAAATTAAAAACCCATTTTAATATATTTAACACCATTATAAATGCTGGAAGCAAAGCAGGGTTTGTGGTGGAGGTTGACAGCTTGCGACTCCCCACGTAATAACCTCGCGACCCCCTGAGGGGTCCCGACCCCCAGTTTGAGAACCCCTGATCTAGAGGAACATATTTTGATTGTGCATGCCCTTCGAAGCAAATTAAGATAACCAGTCATACAAATATGTCCTGTGCATCTTCAGTTGTCAGAAACAGTGTGACATCTTTTATCCTTTATAAATATCCTGCATCATTATACATATTTAAATAACTTTCAGTTTGCAGTGTTTTAGCCACATTGATCCCAGGTTATTAGAGAGATAGGGTGGGTGAGGTAATATCTTTTATTGGACCAACTTCTAGTGGTGAAAGAGGCCAGCTTTCAAGCTACATAGGCTCTTCTTCAGGTTTGGGAAAGGTACTCAGAGCATTGCAACTAAATACAAAGTAGAACAGATTGTTTAGCATAAGTAGTTACATATTCTAATCTAAGAGACCATTCAAGGTGAAGTGGCCCTTTAGTACCTCCCACAACACACCTCTCAAGATCCCTGAATCCTACACATGCCTATCACAACAGGCGGCGTACCTCATCCAGCACACTAAATGCCCCAATAACAACTATGTGGGTGAAACCAGACAGTCGCTATTCTCTTGAATGAACTCTCACAGAAAAATGATAAAAGATCACCTGTGGGCAAACACTTTTCATGACATGATCACCCCATATCTGACCTCAGTCCTCATCCTCAAAGGAAACCTGTACAACACCTTCAAAAGACGAGCCTGGGAGCTTAAATTCATAATTTTGCTAGACATTAAAAAAATCATGGTCCTAATAAAGACACTGGATTCCAGGCTTATTACAACATTCTGTAACCCACTAATCCCCCTTCTTTGTCTTATGACTGGAGCAGTGTTATCTGGCCACTTCACTTTGAAAGGTCTTTTAGAGTATGTTAACTACTTATGCTAAACAATCTGTTCCACCTTGTATTTAGCTGTGACACTCTAAGTACCTTTCCCAGATCAGAAGAACAACTCTGTGTACTTGAAAGCTTCTTTTTCACCAACAGAAGTTGGTCCAATAAAAGATATTACCTCACTCCCCATGTCTCTCTTGTGTTTCAATTACATTGTAGAGCCTTAATACTGCTGACTATTGGAATCCATGGTTGTTTCCCCTCCAGAATTGGTCCTTTAGTGTATAAAAGTTGTAAAGTAGATTTTTGACAACCTTCTGAAGGATTTCCTATCCTATTATGTAGCAGGTAATGATAAATGCTTTCCTTACAGCGCTTTAAAGGCATAGAGAGTGCAGCTAAAGTGACGGAACAGGTAAAGAATATCAAGATTGATGAAGACAAGGCAAAAGAAACTAAGCCTGAAGAGACTGTTGATGAGGTTTGTATAGAAAACTACTCTTTCTTAGATTAGGACTACTGCCTATGTCAGTGGTTCTTAACCTGGGGTGCACACACCTGCTGGGGGTGTGAGATGCCCTTTCTGGGGGTGCAAGACATGCCAGATTTTTTTAGATGGTAAATCATCAAAAACACAAATTAAGCACAGGCACATAAGTACAACTACAATTAAGAACAGGCACGTAAGTACAACTACTTTGTTTCATCAAACCTGTGTATTTATTAACATTATACATTTTTTAACGATTACTGTAATATACAAACAAAAATATATCTAGGTTTTAGGGGTGCGAGAACATATTTTGATTTTTGATAAGGGGTGCGAGAACATATTTTGAGAACGAAAGGGCTGCAGGCTGCAGTAAAGGTTAAGAACCACTGGCCTATGTAGTAGAACAAATGCTTTTGAAACCTTGAATGATACAAGGTAGAGAATTTGAGTGGGCTGGGTTGAGGGGGATTGCTAATAGAGTGTGCAGCCTGGAATGGATCCAGAAATTGATTCTGAAATTGTTTAAGCTGAACAGAACAGCTCTTGGAAGTGAAGTGATATGGCGGACAAACATTCACTAGTTGTAACTTTGGTTGGATGGCAGTATCCAAGCAGAAAGTGTTAATATTACTGCAAAATGTTTCTTTTATGGGTACAATGTATCCCCTCAGCATTTTCTCTCTTGTTGGAATAGTCACTAACTGGACTGGGGTATATTTGAGGGCCAAAGCCCCAATGAAGAAACTTTCAGTGATGTTAAGAGAGCTGATCAACTTAACAAACTGGTAAAGAGAAATTGAGTGCTCTTGGTTTGCTTTCTCACCAGAAGTGACTGCTGTGAAGTGTCTATTTATAAGTTGTTGTTCTTCATAAGTCTGTATTGGTAGTTTTCTGGAAGACCCTCATCTGATTAAAAAACGGGACCTTGATTCAACTTCTCACTTACCCAGCATATTTTGAGCCAGTAGTCATTCTCATGCAGATTTCTCTCCAAAGTTTTAAATAACTTTGACATCAGGACCAACCTTGGTTTGGCAGAGACTACATGTATATAACCCTTTCCTTCCCAAAGGGTGCTCAAGTATGGTACAGACTATATTAATTTAAAAGCATATATGGGTGCTGTTCACCTTAGTATCTGGATGTGGTTCATTCAGTGGCTTAAACTCAATTAACTTCAGTTGGTGCATCTTGTGCTTTGTTGGTAACTTGGGACGAGTCATTAAGGTTGTGGTAATTCTCTATTTCTATCTTAATTCAGGGTCCACCAAAATATACAAAGTCAATTCTGAAAAAGGGGGATAAAACTAACTTCCCCAAAAAAGGAGATGTCGTTCATTGCTGGTATACGGGAAAGTTACAGGATGGGACTGTCTTCGATACCAATATTCAAACAAGTAAGGTCACACGGATAACAAGGTCTTGCAGGTTTAAAGAGTTCAGATGGTTTACACTACATATGAGTGGAAGAAATTAGCTGGAATGCTAGTCACCACGTTGTCTTGTTGGACAATGTTTATGCTTCTTAAAGGCTTGAATGGCCTGGGTCCTCAGAAACTGCTTCTGCCCCTGTGTCCTGTTGAGATCAGGGTCTTCTTGCTGTCAGTTCTTGGGGTGAATCTTTCCAAGCGAGAAAACAGGGTATTCTCTGAGGACTCACTTTTATAACATGATCCCTGCATCTTGCCATAGGTTAAGTGTGGTATTTCCAGGCCATGGATAATGTGAGAGAGACTGATTTAGTCAGGCCTGTGGCTCTGCAGAAGGGCAGAGATAAATACTTTTAATTCAGAAAACTCTGTTTAGCTATAGAACCTGAGTGGTGGTAGCTTATTTAGCTGCCCAAGCAGACAGCTTGTATAATATTTATCAGTTTAATGCAGAGGTGCTTTGGGGATAATTGTGTAAAACACACAGCTTATGCGGGAGACAAGTGCTAGAAATGTACATTTGGCAGCAGTTTTATAGCACTGTTAAAAGTAATAGGTTGTAATAATAAATAATTATAATAATAATTAATGGAGATATCCCATCTCCTAGAACTGGAAGGGACCTTGAAAGGTCATCAAGTCCAGCCCCCTGCCTTCACTAGCAGGACCAAGTACTGATTTTGCCCCAGATCCCCAAGTGGCCCCCTCAAGGATTGAACTCACAACCCTGGGTTTAGCAGGCCAATGCTCAAACCACTGAGCTATCCCTCCCCCCCAATAGTGCAATACTATGCAAGGTTCAGGTCATTGTTTTACAATCTGTTTTTCTGCTCCAGACATTCCATAGAAATAGATCTTCCCTGTTTGTTACATCAATATCAGCTCTGGTGCAACTTCACTGGTTTAAAGAAACTATGGGCACTTGCATCAAGACTGAATTTGCCCCATTGTTTTCTATTTAACTGCTATTTTGAATGATTACATTATATGAAACATGGGGAAATCCATTTATAGCTCATCTATAATGTATATCTTGGTGCAGTAGATATTTGTGGTGCATAACTGTAGTGGTAATTCTAATCAGAAATGTTAGTGTGAGCTAGTTAATGATTTAACTCTGGCCAGATAAATGTATATACAAGTGTCTTTCAGGTTCAAAGAAGAAAAAAGGAGCCAAACCTTTAAGCTTCAAAGTTGGTGTAGGAAAAGTTATCAGAGGCGTAAGTAAACCATATAAAGTCTGTCAGTGTGTCAAAGTCTGATGAAGTCCTCAGTCTGTAGGCTTACCCCTTGGTGTGCATCTGTTGGGTGCTTCTCTGGATTGTCTGGGGAAGCGAGTGAGTTTATGCCAGTAATAGGTTATATTTCAGTTTTTATATAAATGCCCTCATCTAACTTCTCAGTCTAGGCCCTCCCCATAACTAAACCTGTGGACAGCAGTATTAGAGTGTATGATCTTTGGGTCAGAGACAGTGTTTTAGATATTTGTACTGCACGTAGCACAGTGAGCCTTGATTGGAGCCCCTGCGTACGACAGGCTGCGATCTGGGCCGGGGCTTAGGGCCCAGATCCACAGTGGTATGCAGGTGCCTAATCCCCATGGGTCCAGACCTTAGGCACCTGATTGACAGGCTGAAGGGAGGCACCTCTCTCTGCTTGGAATTCTCCACTGTGATACCTCTCCTGGAGTCAGGGCCAAGCGAGATCAGCCTTTCCTTGTGATATGGAGAGAGACAGGCCACCACCCCACTATAGCCAATAGCCCAGTGGTCAGGGCACTCACGTGGGATGCAAGGGTCCTGTTTTCAGATCCCTGCACTCTCTGATTTGGAGCAGGTCTCCCATGTTCCAATTGAGTGCCCGGGGGGGAGGGGTTTATCTCTATAAATAATTAATATTCATTAGGCCAGTGAGAGAGTTAGTGAGTATCTCAATACCCAAATGGTTAGGGAGTCAGGTTCAGGTCCCTGCTCCGGTGAATAGTCAGGTTTTTTTACATAGTGGACCAGCACCAACAGAAGAGATAGACCTGCCACAGACTAGTCAGGCGCTCAGTGGTTAGGGCACTCTCCTGGGATGTGGGGGCCCTGGGCCCAAATCCCTGCTCCAGATCAGGCTGAGTGGCCGTCACACTAGCCAGGTCAGGGCCCTAACCACGGAGCTGTTGGGTATTCTGATACAGATAGGCAGCCCCCAGAATTCCCAGCTTTGCCCTGGGTTGTCGTATGCAGGTTAGGTCTGCTGAGAGCATACATACCAGTCGCCCTGCAGGCGAGAGATGCGGAGGAATCCGATAAGGCTTGCCTGAGCCAGGGCTCCGACCAGCTTGCCCACCAGTGGAAACCTATGCACGTAGTGGTGATTTAGGCGCCTAGAGGATTTGGTGGCAGCTGAGTGGTGGTTTTGTGAATGTCAATTGTGCCTAAAGAGGCATCTAGGCATCCAAGTCCCTTGTGCATCTAGCCCTACCACAATGCAGTATGTGCTGGTTCCAGTAACCTGACAAGTCAGTCGACATATCCTTGTCTCCCACCAGAGCTCCTCTTCTACCCACTCAGTCACCCCTCACGCCAAAGCTAAACAGACAAGCTAAACAGTATCCTGAAAGTCCCCACGCTCTGGTGCGTGTCATGTTGTGAGAAGAACAGTTGTGTGTCTGGATTTCACTTCAGAACTCTGAAGAGCTGATCATGCTTCTTTGTACTTAAGCTTGATCCTTGCACAGGGCACAGCATGGAGCTCCAGATGGTCACTAGTGCACGTGAAGGCTGCTTTTAAAACGATGGGTAGCTAAGTAAAGCACTAGGTATAGTCCTCTGGGCAAAGCAGATGTGTCAAGCCTTTTACACGACTGCCTGCCTACTTATCCTGGAGAGCCTAGAGAATAGGGGCAGGTGTGGATGCAGTGTGGGTGTGTCTGAGGAGATGTGGGTGTATCCTCTTACAATGAAGTGCTTAGCTACAGCCATACTCTTTGCCTCCCATCTGCTCCTGGGCAGCAGTAACTTGGTGGCTTCTCAGTGCAGGATCAGGTTCCTCACCAGTGCTGTGTACGACCGCTGTGGCTCTGCGTGGATGTACCGTGACAGCTACTCATGGGGGGGGGGACGGACCCCAAAATGTCATTGGTCTTGTGCCCACTGCTGCAAGGAAACACTTGCTTCAGTTTTTTGTGATAAGCTTTAGTCTCTTGCTGTAACACTTCCATGCTTGGATTGCTGCCATACACCTCAAACAGCTGAGATCTGAACACCACCTGTTCATTGTGATAAGCTGATACGGTGCTAAACTCTGAACTCTAGCTAAGAGGTTTGGCATGGGGCGGGACAAGCACTGAGATAAAATTAGTTATCAAACTTTATAAAGCCCGGCTGGATAACAGCTTATCTGTACATCCCAAAATAAGTGGAATCTCTGAAAACAAACTGAGTTTCATACTCTTATTGAAATAAGAAAGATTCGGCTGACTAGTATCTTCACATCAGGGGATAATACACTTCAGAGACTAGTTTCCACTGTTCTGTATGTGCCTGGGCTATAAATGCAAATCAGTGGCAGTAAATCCTAGAACAGCTCTTGAGCAGGTGTTACTGTGGGAACATTTTCATTTTTTAAAAGGAAAAATCCAGTTGTCAAACACAACTGCTTGGAAGGCCATCTGCAGTTAGTTAAGCTGCAAGCTGGGAAGCGTTTACTGGTGTGTGTTCTGGCT
The DNA here is from genome assembly GCF_028017835.1 of Emys orbicularis. Taxonomy (NCBI): domain Eukaryota; kingdom Metazoa; phylum Chordata; order Testudines; family Emydidae; genus Emys; species Emys orbicularis. The sequence continues at coordinate 3,814,207 of NC_088686.1, read as the reverse complement.
CAGAGCCCAGGTACTTAAAAGGATAGAGTTGGAAATGTGGAAATTATATCGTTTTTTGGAAGTTCATGTTACAACATCCTTTTTTTTTTTTAGTGGGATGAAGCTCTGTTGACGATGACTAAAGGGGAGAAGGCTCATCTGGAAATTGAACCTGAATGGGCTTATGGGAAGAAAGGGCAGCCTGATGCCAAGTATCCTTTTACTTGAAAATATGAACAGGATTGAATGTACCTTTTGGGAACATATTTGTTATTCTTAAAGTCTCTTTGCAGTAGGATCTTTCCCTCTGGAAACATATAACCAAGGCCAAGATGGATTTCTGGCGGGGTGTACATTGGCAACATGGTGCTTGAGATGATGGTGTAGAGAGGAGGGGGTTTAGATTTATTAGGAACTGGAGAAACTTTTGGAATAGGGGGAGTCTATACAGGAAGGATGGGCTCCACCTAAACCAAAATGGATCCAGACTGCTGGCACTTACCATTAAAAAGACTGTAGAGCAGTTTTTAAACTAAGAGCTGGGGGAAAGCCAATTTTCTGCAGAGGAACACGTGGATCGGACAGAGACTTCTTAGAGGAGAGTCTACGGATAGAGATTCTCCAGGTTTTAGTCAGGAGGTGAGGATGGAGGAGGATAAAGTATGGGCCAGATCAGACGAGAAACATTCACATAAAAAATAATCTGATACATCAGAAAAGGGCAGACAAATAAACAGAGACGAGTTTTTAAAGTGCTTGTACACAAATGCTAGAAGTCTAACTAATAAGATGGGTGAATTAGAGTGCCTTGTGTTAAAGGAGGATATTGATAGAATAGGCATCACAGAAACCTGGTAGACTGAGGACCATCAATGGGACACAATCATTCTGGGGTACAAAATATATCGGAAGGACAGAACAGGTCATTTGGGGGGGGTGGGGGGTGGTACTATATGTGAAAGAAAATGTAGACTCAAATGAAGTACAAATCTTAAATGCATCCATATGTTCCATAGAATCTCTATGGATAGTAATTCCATGCTCTAATAAGAATATAACAGTAGGGATCTATTATCAACCACCTGACCAGGACAGTGATAGTGACGATGAAATGCTAAGGGAGATTAGAGAGGCTATCAAAATAAAGAACTCAATAATAGTGGGGGATTTCAATTATCCCCATATTGACTGGGTACATGTCACCTCAGGACGAAATGCAGACACAAAATTTCTCAATACTTCAAATGACTGCTTCTTAGAGTAGCTGGTACAGGAACCCACAAGGGGAGAGGCAATTTTCGATTTAGTCCTGAGTGGAGCACAGGATCTGGTCCAAGAGGTAACTATAACAGGACCGCTTGGAAATAGTAACCATAATATAATAACATTTAACATTCCTGTGGTGGGAGGAACATCTCAACAGCCCAACAGTGTGGCATTTAATTTCAGAAAGGGGAACTATGCAAAAATGAGGAGGTTAAACAGAAATTAAAAGGTACAGTGACTAGAGAGAAATCCCTGCAAGCTGCATGGATGCTTTTCAAAGACACCATAATAGAGGCCCAATTTAAATGTATACCCCAAATTAAAAAACACAGTAAAAGAACTAAAAAAGCCACCGTGGCTTAACAACCACGTAAAAGAAGCAGTGAGAGATAAAAAGGTATCTTTTAAAATGTAGAAGTCAAATCCTAGTGAGGTAAATAGAAAGGAGCATAAACCCTGCCAAATTAAGTGTAAAAATGTAATAAGAAAAGCCAAAGAGGAGTTTGAAGAACAGCTAGCCAAAAACTCCAAAGGTAATAACAAAATGTTTTTTAAGTATATCAGAAGCAGGAAGCCTGCTAAACAACCAGTGGGGCCCCTGGACGATTGAGATACAAAAGGAGCGCTTAAAGACGATAAAGTCATTGCGGAGAAACTAAATGAATTCTTTGCTTCAGTCTTCATGGCTGAGGATGTTAGGGAGATTCCCAAACCTGAGCTGTCTTTTGTAAGTGACAAATCTGAGGAATTGTCACAGATTAAAGTGTCACTAGAGGAGGTTTTGGAACTAATTGATAAACTTAACAGTAACAAGTCACCGGGACCAGATGGCATTCACCCAAGAGTTTTGAAAGAACTCAAATGTGAAATTGCGGAAGTGTTAACTGTGGTTTGTAACTTGTTCTTTAAATCGGCTTCTGTACCCAATGACTGGAAGATAGCTAATGTAACGCCAATATTTTAAAAGGGCTCTAGAGGTGATCCCAGCAATTACAGACTGGTAAGTCTAACGTCAGTACTGGGCAAATTAGTTGAAACAATCATAAAGAATAAAATTGTCAAACACATAGAAGAACATAAATTGTTGGACAAAAGTCAACCTGGTTTCTGTAAAGGGAAATCACATCTTACTAATCTATTAGAGTTCTTTGAAGGGGTCAACAAATGTGGACAAGGGGGATCCAGTGGACATAGTGTACTTGGATTTTCAGAAAGCCTTTGACAAGATTCCTCATCACGGGTTCATAAGCTGTCATGGTACAAGAGGGAAGGTTCTCTCATGGATCAGTAACTGGTTTAAGTAGGGTGACCATATTTCCCTATGCTGAATACAGGACACCTGGTAAAATAACTCGTATTCAAGCGAGTTAAATGGCAATCAGTCAGAATTATGCAGTACAAACATTCAGATTAACATCCAGTTGACTGAGCCCCTGTTAAAAAGAAATACTGCGGAGTTGGATTCTTTTTATTTACTTTCTTATCTTTAAAGCTTTAGGGTTCACATGGGGAGAGGTGACACACACACACATTCCCGTACACCCCCTCTCACATGGGGCGGGGAGGGGGGTGACCAACCGACCTGACCCTCCCTGCCCAGCCCTCTCCGCCCTCAATGCCTGGCTGGGCCCTCGGGACAGACCCGCCTCTCCGGGTACTTGGAACACTGGGGGGGCACGCAGGGTCACATGCCTCCCCCTCCCCCCACATTTCTGCCAAGGTTGACACCAGAATGTAGCCAGCAGCAGCCTTTCAGCACTGTGCGGGAGGGAAGGGATGGGATCTGCGTCCGGCTGTGGGCGAGGGATGACCTGGCCTGAGTCTTTACAGAGCTCATCTCTTCTCCTGCCTGCACAGTGTTGAAAGGCACCTGACACTTCCAGGCTGCTGCTGGCCACCAACATAACCCAGCCACACTCTATCCCCTGGCTACAGCACGGGCAGGAAGGGGTTAAGCCCTAAGGCTGCATTGTGCACCAGGGCCCAGGGAACCTGACTGCAGGGGCTTCAGCGAACCCAGCCAGAGAGTTGGCTCAGCAGGGGAGGGTGCCTAGGGGATGGAGTAGCCCCGCGCTGCCTGGGGGCAGGACCCAGGGCAGGGGTGGGTGGGTGAAGAGGGTGCGAAGTCCCTGCTTGGCGGGGCTACTGCGGAGCCCCGCCAAGTTCAGGCTGCAAACAGGCTGGAAATCGCTTGTCCCCCCACTCCAGGGCTTTGCTGAGGAGTGGAGAGGCTGCCCTGTGCCAGTGCTGTGTGGGGCTTTGGCACATGCAGGGCTCGGCTCCTGGCCAGTGCCCTAGGCTAGAGGGTCTTGGGCTTTCCCGGGCACCGGCCCAGCCAGAGGCAGTGGGGGAAGGAAGGCGCCTGCTGGCCAGGCTGTTGGTGAGCTGAGTGCTCCGACCAGGGGTTGGTTCTCCGCACAGCTCTGGGAGCGGCATGTGCCCCACTGGGGAGGATATGGGGGAAGCAGGGAGAGGACAGCGAGAGGGGGAGCATGTAAAGGGCCAATGGGTGGGCAGCAGAGGTAATGTAACTGGCTGCTACCTGGCATCTGCCCCCACTCACCAGTTACCGCAGCACGTGCCATCCGGAACAGGATGGGGGGTGGGTCCCTGCTGGCCGAGAGCCAGCATGCAGCAGGGGGAGCGGCCGGCCCCGTGCACTGCATCTTTGCCCCACCACCAGCCTTGCACAGCCACCCTCATGGCTGGCCACTGGACCCCCCCACTCGCCACGGGTGGGTGGGCAGCTGGTGAGTAGTGAACTGGCCAGTAGCAGGACTCGCCAGTACTGATGGGGATGGGAGACAGAAAATACCGGACAATTTGCCTGTTTTTAAGAAGTTGGGACACCTGCAGGGGGTGCTTAAATATGGGACTGTCCCTTTAAAAATGGGACACCTGGTCACCCTAGTTAAAAGATGGTCAGAGATGCAACCCCATGCTCTGGGTGTCCCTAAACCTCTGACTGCCAGAAGTTGGGAGTGGATGACGGGCTGGATCACTCAATTACCTGTTCTGTTCATTCTCTCTGGCACTGACCACCGTCAGAAGACTGGGCTACATGGACCACTGGTCTGACCCAGTCTGGTCGTTCTCATGTTCTTACCAGTCAGGAGGTGGGAGAAAGAGAGAAGTCTGCTGCCATTGTTTCAGTAGCAGTTACGAGAAGAGGAAGTATTGAGATTCAGCTGTGCTTATGTTCCAGAATGCTTCTGGACAGAGGACACAAGGAGCAAATGGGAGTGGGCTGACCTGCTGAACATTCCCTACATCCTACTTGGCTCTGTTCCTTGCTAGATTTTTGTGCTGCTGGTAGGGGGGGGAGAAAGGGAAAATGCCCCCTCTTTGTCTCCAGCCTCTCACCTTGTCCCCCTTTCCCAGAACTAATGGAAAGTAAACAGGAACCCCACTGCAAAACTGCTTGGCCAGACTCCCAGCAGTGCTCACCCTCTGGTTGACATGACTGTTTGGAGGCTACAGTTCTCCCCTTGCTCCTGCTTTTTGGCTCTTTTTGGACCTGCCAATGAGACATGTCGATGCTCTGTCCAGAATCTTGTGCTACTTTCCCCCCTCTTCCTCCTAGAAGCTGAATCAGCACCATTAATAGTACCCTAAAATGGGGAAGATTTATGGCTTTATCCACCTGACCTGCTTCCCTCACTACCCTAGCTGGGCTTTCCAAGGGGGAAAGTCTCATGCCACAAGCATTTCATTAAGACCTTGTGAAACCTGCCTGCCAAACAGTTGACACTGAGTGTTTCATACGATCACTGCCATGTTACAGATATAGTGAGTGATTTAATAGCTTGGGTTTAGTATGTAAACTAGTGGAGGTGAAAACTTTCTTGCCAGAGGTTACTGAAATGTCAAACTGAAGTGTCAGGTTGAACAGCGGGGGGTAAATCACAAGTTATGTCTAGCCAGTTTATACATCCAACTGGATTGTGTTAAAATGTCTTTAACTCTTGTGCAAACAGGATTCCTCCAAATGCAAAGCTCTTTTTTGAAGTTGAATTAGTGGATATTGATTGATATGAAGAACTTGTTTCTTTAGTGCTGTGAATTCATCGATAAGTGAGAAGACATCTGCCAACTGCAATTCTGTTCTTACAGCTTCAGGAAATAGTTACAACCGTGGCCTTTCTGTATTGAAAATCATTGTTTTTTCCCCAATCGCTGTACAGTAAAACATCATTAAAAAAAATAGATTATACATGCAGGTAGTTTAACTGACTTTTTTTCCCCTTGTGCTTCCATACTTCAGTAAACTTATCTGGAAAATCTGTTCTTCTGCAGTGGAAGCAGACACTGGGTTTATTTGTAAGTGTGATTTATACAATCTGTTGCAACGAGGGGGAAGGGAAACACACTTACATTGTCAGCATTTTCCCTTCCACGTTGGCCTGGGTGCTAAATGCTCCCTTCTATTCTGTTGTACTTCTGCCTTCCTTTAAGCCCCATATCCGTGCCTGGTTCAGATCCATGTAAGCTGTGTCTGTCTTTCCACTTTTGTAGTTTGGCTCATGGAAAACACTGTAGGCTCAGCAAGCAATGTATTAGACTCTTCAGCCTTACCAACCTCTTACTGCAGTTGGCTAAGTTGTCTTTAGTTTAGCTTTCTGATCACAGCAGTGACAAGAGTGGATTTTTTTTTAGTGGTCAGCTAAACTGGACTCTATTTGGAAAGGATGGAGGGTGGAAAGAAACAGACAGCGCTAGGAAAGAAATGAGTAAGAACCTCATAGTAACCTTCCAGGCATTGCTCAAGATTTAGCAGAACCCTCTGGAGGTGATGGCATCTGGTTCCTCTTGACCTTTTTAATTAACCAATGGAACAATTGACCAAGGGGTGCTGACAATTCTCCATCTGACAATTTTAAAATCCAGAACGGATGTTTTGTGAGTTGGGGTAAGGTATGTACGTAACTTTTCTGTGCCTAAGTTTCCCATTTATGAAGTGCATTATGTGCTTACCTCCTCATTTTTAAGACTTTCAGATACACAATATAAGGTGGCATCTAGAGTTGATTTACATTTGTTTTTTATACATCGGAAGTGTGGCATCCCAAGAGTTGCAGTATTGAAAGAGTAAGAGGTCCAGGAGGTGGTATTATACATACAGAGTTTACAGTGAATGAAGTCAGGGAGCAGGTTTGCAACGTGGTTGTCAGGCAAGCCCCACAGTCCCATCTCATGGCTCTGGCTGCTGTAGGTTGAGCACTGCAGAACACCAACTATGTTTTGTAGCCTTGACTTCCATTGTAGGACTCTTGCATCTCTGCTTCAGAATTTAGGCCTAGGTCTTCTCAACTAACTGAACTGTCTGGCATCTGGGGATGTGAGGCAGATCCAGCAGTGGACAATTCCATACAAGTTTTACATACTCAATACTGCCATACTAGTCTCTCATGGAGGTTTAATATAAGTTGTCTGGGTGAGGATGGGCAAGTTCCTGGAGATCTCCACCATAAGATTCCAGGATTGTTAACTATGCGTGTCACTCTGAACCTTATATCGGCAGAAAGACATGGTGGGTGAGGTAATATTGGAGCAATGTCTGTTGGTGAAAGTCAAGCTTATACAGAGCTCTTCTTTAGGTTTAGGAAAGGTACTTAGCCCTGGTCTACAAATACCGATTTGTCAGCATAACAGGCTTTGTCTACACGAGCACTTTCCTTGTTAAAGCTTTTGTCACTCGGGTGTGGAAAAAAAACAACCCTCTGAACAACAAGTTTTAATGATGCAAAGCGCTGGTGTGGACAAAGCTTCATCGTCAGGAGCCACTCTCTTGGCAACGAAGCTACTGCCCCTTGTCGGGGGTGGTTTTATTTTGTCCTTGAGAGAGAGCTCTCACGGCGACAAAGAGTGGCTACACTGCCTGTTGTAAGGTGTACAATGTAGATGTAGCCGAAGTCACACAGGGAAATACACACCCTTGAGCAACAGTTATACCACCATAAGCCCTGGTGTAGACAGCACAATGGTGAGAGGAGGGCTTCTCCCATCAACATAGCTCCTGCCTCTCCATAAGGTGGAGTACCTACCCTGGAGATGCTCTCCTGTCAGCACAGGGAGCACCTTCACTAAGTGCTCCAGGGGCACAACTGCAGCCCTGTAAGTGCAGACAAGCACTTAGTGTCACAGCTAAATACAAGGTAAGACAAATTGTTAAGCAAAGGAATTAACACATTACAAGAAACCATTCAAGGTGAAATAGGCAGTTAACAGCTCCCCATCAGAGGACAAAGGAGAGTTAGTGGGCACAGATGGTTCTCGTAAGCCTTAAATCCAGTGTCTTTATGGGAGTCCATGGTAGATGGCTATAGCTGTCCGCATGAAGTGATGGAAACAGCTACAACTGTAGTTGAGGGCTCTTGTTCAGAACATCACTGGGGCTTGCAGTGTGTTATCATCCAACTTAAGTTCTCAGCCAGTTTTGGCTTTTTTTTTTTTATATATATATATATATAAAAACAGCCACACATGAGTTGTGACACAGCACCAGCTTTCAACCACTGGCATACACTTCAAAGGAATTGTTAGCTTGTGGGTCAAATCCTTTTCTAGTATATCTAAACATTAATTTATGATTTGATACCTAGCTGCAGGGGCTAAACACAATTTTTCAACAGTAGTAAAGACCAGAATAAAAGACACTTACTCATTAGGAGCCATCAGTAATTACTGGTACATAATTTAAAGCATGCTTAGGCACACAAGTCCCTTCCAGTTCAGCCTAGAAAAGCTTTTTCTAATTTGAAGGTTTAGGTGCCGTATGTGGACAGACGTAAATAGTTTCCTGAATGTGGTTCAGCCCCACATGGCAAATCATAAATCAAAAGCTAGATAAGCCCAAAGCACTCTCCTCCCATGCTTCCTCCCCCCTAAGCTGTAGATGGAACCTAAAAGGTACATTTGCACCTCCACTGTATAGGGGTTTAGTTCAAATATCTTCACCTATCTAGATGACACCTCTCCCCCCCCCCCACTTTTAATTCAGCACAATAGGTGCTATAAGAATGATACTCAAAAGTGTGTTACAAGGCTTAACCCTGGAGGTGGCCTCTGTAGACGAGACCAAATGGAGAACCTCTGTGCTGCAGAAGTTCCGTGTGCACTTCAACTTCAAAATACCAGTGACTTGCTAGCTTAATTTTAGTGTTCAAACCCATCTGCATTATAGGAGAGCAAAGGTCAAAGTAGAACAGGGGTCGGCAACCTTTCAGAAGTGGTGTGCCAAGTCTTCATTTATTCACTCTAATTTAAGGTTTCATGTGCCGGTAATACATTTTAATGTTTTTAGAAGGTCTCTTTCTATAAGTCTATATTATATAACTAAACTACTGTATGTAAAGTAAACAAGGTTTTCAAAATGTTTAAGAAGCGTCATTTAAAATTAAATTAAAATGCTGATCTTACACCACCAGCCTGCTCAGTTCGCTGCCAGCCTGGGGTTCTGTTCACCTAGGCCGGCAGCGGGCTGAGTAGGGCCTGCGGCTGGGACCCCAGACCTGGGGGTGGGTGTTTCAGGGGTCAGGGCAGAGGGCTGGGGGGGGTGTAGGGCAGAAGGCTGGGTGTGTGTTGGGGTGTGGGGAGTTCAGGGCAGGGGGCTGGAAGGGATATGCCCTGTTCCACCCCCTTCCCCCAGGCTCCGTCCCTACCTCTCTCTGCCTCCTCTACGGAGCTGTGTGCACGCTGCCGCTCTTCCCCCTCGCTAGGGCCATCAGCTGATTGGCCAGGGACGGAGAGGAGGCAGGGCCGGAAAGCACCACGTTGGGGGAAGAAGGGGAGAGGGGAGAAGCTTGGCTGCCGCAGAACCAAGGTTCTGCCTCCTGCCCCCGCAAGGGAGAGCGGGGGGCGGGGGAGGCTGAGGGCCGGGACTGCGTCAGGGGAGCTGCGTGCCACTCAAAATCGGCACGCGTGCCGTAGGTTGCCGACCCCGAAGTAGAACCTCAGTTAATAGTACTTCAATTTTTTAAAAGAGGTTTTAGCCCAGAGTTAGTTGATTTTAAACCACAGAAAATGTGGTCCGAGTAGTTGCATCGTTAAGGACATAGGTTCATCTACACTGCAATTAAATGGCTGTCATGTCAGCTGACTTGGGCCTGAGCTCAACTGTCAACACAGCAATTTTATAGCCTGATGAGCCTGAGGCAGCTGACAAAGGTCAGCTGAGGGTGTTTAATTGCAGTGTAGACATACACACAAGTTTTTCAACTGCATAACACTGAGTTTTGACAGTCACAAAGTTTTAATGGGATAGCAAAGAGAAAATCCAACAAAGCTCAGAGAATTACTGAATAATTCCTTGGTTTTATTACAAAAGAGAATGATCACTTTGATCAAAATGAAAAAGTTTACTCACAACTTGTACATGAGAATTCTAAATTACAAACATCCACCCCAAACACCATCGTTTCAGTGCCTTTTTAAAAAAGGGATGCAACCATTTTGCACTGCATGTAATTTGTGACCCCATGTAAAACAAAAAATACACATTATAACTTTCAAATGTTGACATTACTGTATGCATTATGATCATGGCAATAAACAGACTCATTAGGGCACTGCTCACTGGGACCATGAAAAACTTCACAGGCGTCGTCGGGTAGGAAATGAGGTTTTTTGATGGTGAAGAGGAGAGCAGGTAAAGATGAAAAAAAATTAAAGGGGGCTGCTCATGTTCATAGACCTTTCCATACTGTTCATCTCCTGTATTGGCTACTGTGACAAACACTGGACATCAGAATTTCCTCATTGCTTAAAAGAAGATTGTAGCTTGAAGGATTTAAAAATACCTACTGAAGCAATGCTGACTCAAAACAACAAAACAAAAAAAGCCTCCAGATAATTTTTCCATAAGTTAGTGTGGGAAATAAAGTTGCATTTATGGTAACTAGCAGTGTACAGAGCTCAATGCATCTACCAACACACAAATCTTGCTTCACGTACCCTGTGAATATGGGCTCGTTAAACATGCAAAAAGAAAAAACCGGCAGATATTACAATAGTTCATTTGTTCACATCCCTAATTTAAAAAAATATATTTTCATCGTCCATCTTTGCTGAACCACCACAATGAACTCCAGTCTCTCTTCTGATCAGGTTGGAGGGGGGGCATAATACTGTCCATAATTCCATGCATTCTGGTAGTTGTACTAGAAAAGAGACATCATGGGGAAAATGAGCAGAAATCGTTTTTCAAATATATTTGATAATTTGCAGTTTCAACAGACTACCTCCACACATCACGATAGAAAAGAACACTTACCCTGCACTGACTGGGATGATTTACTTGGGGTTGGTCCTGCTTTGAGCAGGGGGTTGGACTAGATACCTCCTGAGGTCCCTTCCAACCCTGATATTCTATGATTCTATGACTGGTTCTTCAAGGTGGTATGGTCAGTGTGGATCTCATTGTAGGTAAACATGCGCCACAAGATTGGAATCTTTTGAACTGCTGTGGTCATCAGAGCTGCATGTGCACCCTGTGCCCTCATGCGAGAGCATTAAGGGCAGGGAGGCCACAACCTTCCAGCAGCTCCCTCGCAAATCAAAGCCTGTGGTTGGTATGGACTCTGGAAAGCGGGGTTAGAAGGCAGATCATGGGATCTGTAAAGACTGCAATATCTCAAAGACCCACAGTTACTGTACAGTACGTACCATTCTCTCAGAGTATGTGTCAGTGTGGATCCCAACGTAGGTGACTGGCAAGCAGTCCCCTCACTGGATAACGGGAATGAGAAATTGTAAACTATTTTAGTCAAAAACTGAAGCATCGTTCCGTCATGGGCATAATGTTTGACCATTTGGTTGGTGGGTTCCTGCCTGGCAGATCTCAGATATTGGCACATTGTCCTGTCCTAGACCTAAGGAAACTCATATCAACATCTTCAGCAAAGACCCTCTTTCTTCTTTGTACAGGGTGCTGAAGGAATTAGCTGAAGAAACCTCGGAACTACTGACAATAATATTTGCAAACTCATGGATGACCGGAGAAGTCCTGGAAGACTGGAGAAGGGCTAACATAGTGCTCATCTTTAAAAAGGGGAAAAAGGAGGCGCCAGGGAACTACAGACCAGGCAGCCTGACCTTGGTACCCGAGAAGCTACTAGAGCTATGTATAAAACATTCAATTTGTGAATAAATGGAGGATGAAGGGGTGATCATTAGCAGCCAGAATGGATTTACCAAGAACAAAACATGCCAAACCAGCTTGATTTCCTTCTTTGACAGAATAACTGGTTTGGTGGATAGGAGGAATGTGGTGGATGTAATATACTTGGATTTCAGCAAGGCTTTTGACAAAGTCCCATGTGACATTCTAATAAGCAAGCTGGAGAAATGCGAGCTCCCTGGAACTACCATTAAGTGGATATATAATTGGTTAACTGCACACAAAGCGTAACTATTAATGGAATGATGTCAGATTGGAGAGAGGTCTCAAGTGGGATTCCCAGAGATCTGTTCTGGGTCTGGTGTTAACAACATCTTTATTAATAACCTGCATGTAGTAATAGAGATCAAATTTGCAGGTGACACAAAGCTGGGGTGAGTTGCCAACACTTTGGAGGATAGAGCTAAAATCCAGAGGGATCTTGATAAATTGGAGACCTGGGTATAGACAACAAAATGAAATTCAACGAAGACAAACATGAGGTGCTACGCCTAGGGGGAAAAAAAACAATGTATGAATACGGAATGGGGGATAACTGCCTTGCAAGCAGCACTGCTGAGAATTATCTGGGAGTTGTGGTAGATCACAACCTCAACATGAGTCAGCAATGCAATGCTCTTGCAAAAAAAGCAAATGCAATTTTAAGTTGCATTAACAGAGGCATAACATGCAAGTCACAGGAGGTGCTAGTACCACTCTTCTCAGTTTGGTTAGGCCTCAGCTGGAGTACTGTGTCCAATTTTGGTCACCAATATATAGAAAGGATGTAGCGAAACTGGAAAGGATCCAGAGGCAAGTGACAAAGATGATCAAAAGGACAGAATGCAAACCGTATGAGCAAAGGCTGAAGGTATGTTTAGTTTGGAAAAGAAGAGATTAAGGGGAAAGACAAGATACGGTCTTCAAATACTTGAAAGGCTGCCATCAAAAAGATGGGAGAAAAGTGGTTCTTTCTTGCCACACAGGGTAGGACAAGAGGCAGTGGGTTCAAACTACAGCACAGCAGATTTAGATTAAATCTCAAGAAAAACTTCCTAGCTGTAAGAACAGTAGGACAATGGAACAGAAGCCTAGGAAGTTTGTTGAAGCTCCTTTACTGGAGGTTTTCAAAAGGAGGCTGGACAGCCATTTGCCTTGGACGGTACTTTCTCTTTGGCTCCTAGATGAAGCTACAAAGCTACTTCTGTTTGCAGCAGGCTCTTGTGAGAAAGAGCCAGTGAATGAAATTGGATGGAGCAGCCATGGACACTGATCTCTAACACCCACCAGTCAGATATTATGGCACACCACACCTGGTGGAATGGGGTAAGGCAACTTACAAAGGTTACATGTTCTGAACAGGCCCTAAGCCAACTCCTGACAGTCCTGTCAAATTTACTAATGTGCCACTAGTGCCGAGTGTGTCACTGAAGAGGAGGAAGACGTGTCTCCTGGCATATCTAGCCTTTATCTTCAGAGTATGATCGGGCTGCTTGGTGGGATATGACTGGTTCCTCTATCTCATCTGAGGTTGGCAATGGTACAGTTTGTGTTAAGGGGCTATAGTACACATTCCCAAGCAGCACAAGGTAGTCTTCGGGTAGGTCTTCACTACCGGCTGGATTGGTGGGCAGCGATTGATCCCCGAGCGCTCTCCTGTCGACTCCTGTACTCCAGCTCAGCGAGAGGCGCAGGCGGAGTCGACGGGGGAGCGGCAGCAGTCGACTCACCACAGTGAAGACACCGCGGTAAGTCGATCTAAGTACGTCGAGTTCGGCTACGTTATTCACATAGTTGAAGTTGCGTAACTTAGATCGATCCCTCCCCCCCAGTGTAGACCAGGCCTTCAGGTCCTTTTAGGAATGCAGGGCATTGTCTATGTGTTGGCTGCACAATTCTATCCCCTCGAAGAGTAGATCCTATATCATGGCCTGTACCTCGTTGGGAATCACTGACATCTGGAGCCATGAGGCATTTCATATAACCACCACTGCAGCCATGAACCTGGCTGCCGTGTCCGAAGCATCCATGGCTGCTTGTAGGGCCATCTTAGCTCTTAACTGGACCTCTTTGATGACTTCCTTGAGCTCACTCCTGTTCTCTGATGGAAGGTTGGACAACAAAGGCTGTTACTATGTCCCAAGTGAGAAAATTATATTTGGCCACAAGGGCTTCGTAGTTTGCCACTCACACATGGAGGAAGGCAGAAGAGTAGGCTTTCCTCTCAACCCAACAGTTTCTTTGGGTCTTTATCACTCAGGGTGCTCGTTAGACTTTTCTCACACCACTGAGACTGCCAACAAGCCCAGGATGGGGTGGGCATAAAAATATTCATAGCCTTGTGCACAACTTGGTATCACTTCTCCACTCCTTTTGCTGTGGCCAGGATAGTGGCAGGTTGACGCAGTGAACAGCAGACGGACACTCTTGAAACAGATGTCAGTCATACAAACTCTGTATGCTGACACCGAGCCTGGCCAGGTGAAGAGAGGTTTGACCTCACTAAGGCATGATGTCAAACCACCCTTCAGTTATTGAATGGCAATCCTGGATGGGCTTGGTGTCATCAGCATATCAAATTTACGAGATTTCTCTTGGTTAACTGACATCTATTTCAGGAGTCTCTGCTAGTCTCTTAAACAGACTGCGGAATGTCCTAACGTCAGCCAGTGCTGGGGTCATTGCTTCGTCTTGTGACTAAGCTGGAACATCCTTACAAGGCAAGGTAAGATTGTGTTGCTCCTCTGATCCTATGTTCAGGAATTCCTGGCTTTGTTCCTGGCCCACTGTCTGTGGTCTAGCAAGCCACGCCATTGAGGAGTGCAATCTTAACCTCTTCCTAGAATGGGATGGGGCTCTGCTCCTGAAATTATGCAAAGGAGGACCCCAGTAAACCCAGGAAGTCAATGGTAGCATTCCATATGGCTATGGCTGGCTTGCCTGATGATGGCAGTCCAATAATAATCCCCATGTGGCTGCAGGCCCTTTAGGGAGAGCCACCTGCTCTATCCATGGTCTCACAAGTCAGCCTCAGGGAAGAAGATTCCCTGTTTGAGGGAGGTGAGAAGACATGTCCCTGTGATAGTGGGGAGGAATAGATTTCTTCTAGCAGTGGTGCCAAGGCATATGACGTTCTTTGTATCAGGGTCCAGGACAGTGGTTGTCTCTGAACCAGGGTCCTTTTCAACATGGGACCAGAATCCTCCAAAAATATAAGCATCAGTGCCGTCGGTGACTGTTGCTGGGGTCAATGCTGATGGTTGCAAAGTGTGCGATGCCATGATGGTTAACAAGGAGCCATCTCTAGCTCTAGATTTAGTGTGGGGCTCAGTGATCTCCCTGCCTCCCCTCAAGGCTTTATGCAGTTTTTCCCCTGGAAGACCCCAAGCCCTAGAGTCTCTGTCCTGATGTTTGGAGTGGCCTCTCGCCGCCAGACTTTGCTACCATTGATGTCTGCATTTGCTTTGCCACCAAACTGGGCATCCTATGTCTACTGGAGGGGTTGCTTGTAGATGTTTTATCCAGTACCTGTTGGGATCCAATACCTGACTCCTGGATCCAGAGAGGCCCTTCATCGACTGCTCCAGTGAATGGAGCTTCAGTTCAGTATCCTGCAACTCCTCAAAGAAAATGATCGGAATACGCCAAACATAGATCTAGTGCATGATTCACTCCCAAGCAGAAGAGGCATATGCTGTGCCCACCCATTAGCAGAATTAGCCCATTGCAGAAAGAGCAAGGCTTGAAGCCCGAAGATTTAAGAGTTCACCATTAGGTAGGCGGTTGAACCATGCCATATGGGAGCATGTCGAACTGTCAGGAATCAGTCTATGTGGGTCGTAGTTTATCTGTTGTTTCTACAGCAAGTAGAGCGTATTTTGGAAAGTTCTGAAGAGTTTAGTGGGAGCTAAAGCCTAACAGATTGGACATTCGCTAGGTTCTGTCTTGCTACCATGGGCGGAGAGAGGAAATTAAGGGAGGGTCACAGCTGCCCTGCCCCTACAGGAGCATGAGACAGCACAGGAGGCACACACACACCGAGACTGGCATCCACACAGACACACTCAATGACGGAATGTGTTTCTCTCAGATGAATAACTGTAAAAAAAGCAAGTCAGACCTCAGGTTGAGGCATTTTAAGAAAAACTCACTAACATGGCAACCCTGAGATGGCCTTTCTGCAGAAATGTGTAGTCCTCCAACTGCAGGGCAGAAGGTTCCAGCATGAAGAGAGGCTGATTTCCCTCAAGTGTTTGTGTATTTTTGGGGTCTTTTTTATGCAAGCAGGCCCGTATAAAAAGAGTCAAGTCGCAGAAGAGCCAGTCTTTGCCACTCTTGGCCCACTACAGAGGAACAAATTCACGTAAAGGGGCAGTGCGGATGCAAAAGGAAAGGAAGCAGAACTACAGTTTTATCTGAGACATTAAGTATCTAGCTGCAGATAAATAAGGTCCTTGGAGGTAAAACATACATTAAGAACGTACAGTCACAGAAAGTGATCACCTCATACCCACCTGATACCATGCATTATAATTATATGCAACCTGATTAGCTTGCATGTCTCCATCCATCATTTGGGTAGATGCCAACGTCGCATCATCTGTATGTGCTTTCTTCTCATCTGGTTCCTCCGAGCTGCAAAATGAAACAAACTTATTTTGTTTAACAAACTTTAAAACACTTTAAAACACTAGAAAAGCTTTACTTCCTACACGAATGCGTATTTGTATACTTTATAAGAATCAAGGTGACGTTTTCAAGCCCGGGTTTCTGAGGTGGGAACCCAAAGATGGAATCCAATTTTGAGAGATCAGGCACATGCTGCTTTCGCTGAAGTCAACAGGAGTTGCAGATGGCAGCACCTAATTCTTAGAGGCTACTCATCCAGATGCCTAAATAAGGATGGAGCTACTCAGTTTTTAGGTAATCAAGTTTTGACCCCAAGATTTAGTTATTTTTGGCAGCAGTGCTCTTTAGCCTGTCTCTGCCCTGTAACTTGTAAGTTCCTGACTCTGCCAACAAGTCCTTTATGTTAAAGAAGGGAATATTCTAACGTTCCTAAACATTTGGGGCACACTCTTCACCAATACAAGAATAATGGGTGATGGTAACTAAGTACAGTTCTAAACTGAACACCACCTTTCAAAATAGGATGCATTTTTAGGTTTAAATGTGGCCCAGGCCAAAGTTCCAGGAATTCTTCCTGAGATGCCACACTCCATGTTATTTTAACTACACGTAATAACCCTCCATGCCTGGCAATCATGATTAGGACTGTAGGGTGAGGAGTGGACTGTCACTTTCCTTTGTTGGAAACAGTTCCAGTCTTGTAAGGGCAATCTCTGAAACTCTCACAGGAGTAGACTTGTGTGCAATGCTGTGATGTGTCTTTCAAGGTCAGAAAGTCACTGCAGAAGGGAGGTGGAGGGGCCCAGGGAGTAGTTATGGAGCACTCTGTCCCCAGTACTCCCATGTCTGAAAGCAAAGGGAATACATGTGCTTGATCAATGGATTTTCCTGCCTCCTAGGCCTATTTCTGCAGATAGTCAGGCCTGGCTGTAGTCATATTGGACTGAAATGAGATTCACACCTTTGCAAGGTCTAGGCTTACTCCTTGCAGTCTGGGTCCAGGTTTTGCCTCTGGTTCTCTCATAAGAAACAGCCTCATGGGCCAGAGTCCATTCACACACTGAATGTGGAAATCAGTCTGTGCAGTGTTTAATACCTTCCTGGCATCTAATCTTATCCTGAACACACATCTCTTTTGTAAGGTCATGGATATTGTCGCTCCCATTATACACAGAGGTAATACAGGACGTACTTTAAAATGCTCTAGTTTGTTGAAAGGATATTTTCTCCTGGTATCCTTTCACCTACAAACAGTACCAAACCAACTACCGAGATTCCTATAGCTGTCAGGCATCATCATCAGCAAAGATTAAAATCCCTGAGCTCCAATCTAAAAAGGCTTATAAAGAAGTAAAAATTGCTTTGAGGCATGTTAATTTAAGATTGGCATCCCTCACCTTAGAGTTTTAAGTATCAGGTTATTCCACAATTTTTCCTCGTACTCTATTTAATTCTTGCTCCAAAAAATGATTTTGTATGAGGCACTTTAACCTCATGATCTAACCAGCCACAGATACTGGCACAAGATGCTTGATGCAGCTTCTGGAAGATTATTTAAGACCATTTTAATTATTCTTTTGGTTATTTGTGACAAGGCCAACTGAATCCAGCCTACAGCTTTTCAACTAGTTATACTCAAGACTTTGGTCCTGAATTCGGATATAAATTTTGTTTGCAGGATTAAAGACAGGTACATTAACCCCTTTCTACTCCCAAGAGTTCAAGAACTTCTATTAACTTTCAAATGATTCCAAAAATGAATACACGTTTTGTACTCATTGACTTTTCAATATTATGTGAAGTTTATTCTAGATTTTAAGCATGTCATATTAGTGGGGTTTAATTTATGCAAGTTAAGTGCCAGCTTGTAACGTTCCTGTTCATTGGCATGGACTGCTCTGTTCCGCACAGGTTAGGCCTCAGCTGGAGCACTATGTCCAATTTTGGTTCCCAATGTAGAGAAAGGATGTAACGAAACTGGAAAGGATCCAGAAGCTTCATCCATTCACCACATCCCACAAATCTGTTCTAGATCAAATGATGTTTGGAAGCCACTTCTAGCTGATAATTTTCACCCCGTTTTTCTAGACATGTGAACTGTTAGAGGTTTTCATCCTAGACTTTTCATTACTCCAAAGGAATCCTGAGACTGAAGTTTTTGGCTATTTGATCTATGCAGCCAGAATATCTAAAACCAACATTCGGAATAATGAGAGACACTTTGGAGATGTAATCATTTTTAATTGTACTTAGTCTTCCTTTAGATTCTTGTTAACTAGGGCCAACATTTTCCTTAATCAAAACTGACCTCTTTTGTAAAGCACCTTTGAGATCTATGGATGAAAGCCGTCTGACTGTGAAAGTTCTCGCTTGGAAAGTGTCATGGCTGGTGAGATGAAGCAGCTGGGGGACTAAGGGAATCAGCCAGCTGGTACTCAACAAGGAAGAACTTGCAATGGGAGGGAAATGTGTCATCAACACCATTGCTAGCTCTTCCTCTGCCTTCAGACAGTCATCCTGACCCTGGCGGCTTCCTGGTCTTGACTTGCTGGAAATGATGCCTGCATCTCCCCACTGATGAAAGCCAGGCCGCGAGAACCACCCCTTGTGAGTGGAATCTGTCGATGGCGTCCCTCAGGAAGCAGGTGAGAGATGCACAGGAGGCGGTGGCTCCCGAAGCAGAAGGGCTTCATCAATAGGATGCCCGTGGAAACATCTGGGATGGAGGATGCTAGTTGACTACAGTGGCACCAGAGGAGGATGGAGAACCAGTTGCTGTATGGGAAGGAGACTGGTTGCTGGCCACCTCAGCCAGTAAGCAGTTTTCCACCTTCCACCCAAGTCCCCCGTCCATCAAGGTGAAGAAACGGTACACTGTACTGGCAATGAGAGACAAGCAGCACATCTCAATAGCCAAGGACAAGGAGCCACAAGCCCCCAAGGCTGGGAGGCTCACAGCCATGGCACCCAAGAAGAGGCAGTATAGGGTACTGGTGGTCAGGGACTGCTGAGGGGAACAAAGGCATTCATCTGCCAACCTGATATAATGTTCCGGGAGGTGGGCTGCCTGCCTGAAGCCTGCATCCAAGATATTACGCGAAGGTCGTCGAGGCTTATCTGACCGCTACCCCATGCCGCTCATCCACTTGTGCACTAGCAGATCAGCAGCGACTACCAGGCTCTGGGAACGAGGGTGAGAGTCAGGAGCTCAGGTTATATTCTTGTCCATCCTTCTGGTTGAGGGTAAGGGCCCGGGCAGGCACATGTGCATCCTGGAGATGAATGCATGGCTGCGCAGCTAGTGTCAGCAGAAGGTTTAAAACAAACAAAAGGAAGTGTTTCTTCACACAACGCACAGTCAACCTGTGGAACTCCTTGCCAGGGGACGTTGTGAAGGCCAAGACTAAAACAGGGTTCAAAAAGAACTAGGTAAGTTCATGGAGGATAGGTTCATCAATGGCTATTGTGCAGGGATGCAAAACCATGCTCTGAAGTGTCCCTAGCCTCTGTCTGCCAGGAGCTGGGAATGGGCAACAGGGAATGGATCACTTGATTACCTGTTCTGTTCATTCCCTCTGGGGCACTTGGTATTGGCCACTGTCGGAAGACAGGATACTGGGCTAGATGGACCTTTGGTCTGACCCAGTATGGCCATTCTTTTGTAACCGGGAGGGCTTTGGCTTCCTTGACCATGAGATGCTGTTCTGGGAAGAGATGGGACCCACCTGACCAAGAGGAAAAGCATCTTTGCACACTGACTTCCCAACCTAGGGAGGAGGGCTTTAAACTAGGTTCAAAGAGGGCAGGTGATAAAACCCCACCAGGTAAGCATAAAAAAGGCAACCCTAACAGAGCGCTAGATGTTGGGAAGGGGAGACATGGAAATTTACAATAAGATCACAGGACCCACAAGAGGCAAACCAGTGGGGGAAGCTGTTCAACATCTTAGATGTCTACACACAAATACAAAGAATATTGGGAATAAGCCAGAAGAACTGGAAGCATTAATCCATAAGCTAAATTATGACTTAATCGGCATCACAGAGACCTGGTGGGATAAGTCCCACGACTGGAATACGGGTATAGAGGGATATAGCTTGTTCAAGGATAGGCAGGATACAAATGTTGCATTATACATCAAGAATATATACACATGTTCTGTGGTCCAGAAGCACAGCAGAGGCAGACCAGTTGAAAATCTCTGGGAGAAGATAAAAAGGATAAAAAAAAATAGGGGTGACATCAGGGTGGGGTCTCCTACAGACCACCAAATCAGGAAGAGGAGGTGGATGAGACATTTCTAAAACAATACATATCCAGAACATAAGACCTAGTAGTAACTGGGGACTTTGCCTACCCAGATATCTGTTGGAAAAGTAATATGGCAAAACAAAATTTCCAGTAAGTTTTTGGAATGTATTGGAGACAACTTTTTGCTTCAGAAAGTAGAGGAAGTAACCGGGGGGGGGCAGCCATTTTAGATTTGATTCTGACTCACATGGAAGAATTGATTGCAAACCTGAAGGTGGAAGGCAATTTGGGTGAAAGTGATCATGAAATGACAGATTTCATTATTGTGAAAAAAAGGAAGGAGGGAGAGCAACACAATAAGGACAATGTACTTCAAAAAAAGCAAACTTTCACAAACTCCCGAGAGCTTGTAGGTAAGCTCCCATGCAAAGAAAATCTAAGGGAAAAAGGAGTTTAGAAGAGCTGACAGTTTCTACAAGTGACAATATTAAAGGCATAACAGCAAACTATCCCCACATGAAGGAAAGATAGAAGACTTGTAAGAGACCAATATGGCTCCATCAGGTGCTTTTTAAGGACATGAACATCAAAAAGAAACCCTACAAAAGGGGAGGCATGGACAATTGCTAAGCAGGAGAACAAAAGAATAGCACAAGCATGTGGGGACAAAATCAGAAAGGCTAGGCACAAAATGAGTTGCACTTAGCAAGGAACACAAAAGGCAATAAGAAGAAATTATTTAAATACATTCAGGAGTAAGAGAAAGATGAAGAAAAGTATAAGTCCTCTCCTTAGTGGGGAAGGAAAGCTAATAATTGATGACATCCCGAAGGCTGGGGTGTTTTATTTTGAGGTACCTATTTTTTATATATATAGATATAGATGGAGATAAACCTATCTCATAGAACTGGAAGGGACCCCGAAAGGTTGAATCCAGCCCCCTGCCTTCACTAGCAGGACCAAGTACTGATTTTGCCCTAGATCCCTAAGTGGCCCCCTCAAGAATCGAACTCACAACCCTGGGTTTAGCAGGCCAATGCTCAAACCACTGAGCTATCCCTCTCCCCTTTTTGCTTCAGTCTTCACTAAAAAGGTTAATGGTGACCAGATATTCAACACAGTATTAACAAAAAGGGGGAAGGAATGCATGCCAAAGTAGGGAAAATACAAGTTAAAGAATATATTGATGAAGTGGGTGTATTCAAATGGGCAGAGCCTAGGGTATTTAAGGAACTAACAAACACTCTCGGAACGGTTAGCAATTATCTTTGAGAACTTCTGAAGGAGAGGAGAGGTCCCAGACAACTGGAGAAGGGCAAACGTACAAAGAGGAACAAAAAGAACCCAAGGAATTACAGACTAGTCAGCCTACCTTTGATACCTGGAAAGATACTGGAACAAAATTATTACACAATCAATTTGTAAGTACCTAGAGGATGATAGGGTTATAAGGAATAGTTAGCATGGACTTGTCAAGAACAAACTATGCCAAACCAACCTAATTACCTTCTTTGACAGGGTTGCTGGTGTAGTGGATGGGGGTGGGGAAGGGAGCATTAGACATGGTATATCTTGATTTTAAATAAGCCTTCTGAGACAGTCCCACATATCATTCTCAAACAAACTAGGGAGATGTGGTCTAGATGAAATTATTGTAAGGTGGGTGCACAACTGGTTGAAAGACAGTACTCAAAGAGTTATCAATGGTTCGCTATCTGGTGTATCTAATGAAAATATTGAATAGCACCGGACCCCTGTGAGACCCCATTATTGACTTAAAATTTGCAGATGATACCAATCGACAATATGTTGCAAGCACTTTGGAGGATAGGATTAGAATTAAAAATGACCTTGACAAACTGGAGAATTGATCTGAAACAAGATGAAATTCAATATAGACA
Source organism: Emys orbicularis (assembly GCF_028017835.1). Lineage (NCBI taxonomy): Eukaryota > Metazoa > Chordata > Testudines > Emydidae > Emys > Emys orbicularis. Next base: position 3,792,025 of record NC_088686.1, on the reverse strand, counting down.
AATGCAAAATATTTCACTTAGGAAGGAAAAAAATCAAATGCTCAACTACAAAATGGTGAATAACTGGCTTAGGTGCTAGTACCACTGAAAAGAACCTGGGGTTATAGTGGATCACAAATAGAATATGAATCAACAATGTGCGCAGTTGCAAAAAAGGCTAATATTCTGGGATGTATTAACAGGAATGTCATATGTAAGACAAGAAGTAACTGTCCTGCTCTACTAGGCACGGGTGAGGTACTGTGTCCAATTCTGGGGCCACACTTTAGGAAAGATCTGGACAAATTACAGAGTGTCCAGAGGAGAGCAACAAAAATGATAAAAGGTTTAGAAAACCTGACTTAAGAAGACAGGTTAAAAAAACTGAGAAAAGAAGATTGTTATCAACCCTCTCACACCAATCTTCAAATATGTTAAGGAATGTTATGAAGACGACAGTGATCAATTGTTCTCCATGTCCACTGAGGGCAGGACAAGTAGTAATGGGTTTAATCTGCAGCAAGAGAGATTTAGGTTGGGTAGCAGGAAAAACTTAACTATAAGAGTAGTTAAGCTCTGGGCTAGGCTTCCAAAGGAGGTTGTGGAATAGCCATCATTGGAGGATTTTAAGAGCCGGTCGGACAAACACCTGTAAGGGATGGCTTAGGTTTACTTGGTCCTGCCTCAGTGCAGGAGGCTGGACTTGATACTTCTTGAGGTCCCTTCCAGCCCTACGTTTCTATGATTCTATGGGGAGGTTTTAAAAAAAAAAAAGCCACATCTCCAGGAATTCTAGCAGCTTTCAGCATAAGCATTTGAGTTTAAGTACTTTTGGGATGCAAATGCTGTAAATTAAGGCAAAAAACATTACAGTCAAGTTAGAGCTATAACTAGATACACTACACTCTAGTTGATATTTAGCACCACTCCCTTTTCTTTTAGGTCTCCTGGGAAGACAGTACAAAGCCCAAAATAGTTTTAAGGGCTTTAAAAAACAACTGAACTTGAAAAACCCCAAGTACTTAATGATGAGTATGGGGCAGTCAGTGACGTTCTCTAAATGTTTTAGAAACATTTCAAAATGTTTTGTTCCAGTTGTAGAAGTCTATACACTGACTTCTACAATACCCCAGGATCCTGTCTTTGCTACTCTGGAATTCAAAGCAATACCACTATTGCATGAACTATTAATTGACTTAGGAGCATGAGGTGAATACAGTTCATACCCATTTTCTGCTTTCCTTTTTAAAGAATCCTGCTCTTTTAGAAGTGTTTGATGTTCATCATAGGCATCCAAAAGCCTGGGTGAAAAAAAAAAAAAAAAAATCAAACATCCCACAAACTTTGTTTAGCATGCATGTTACATTTTCAAAACAGTCAGTACAGCCTGTAAATAATTAGGCTACCAACCTGTACATCTTCCATCCATTGTCAAAGGATGTTGTATAGTGACAATTATTAAGTATGTCTATTTCAGACTGTAAAAATTCTGTATTACTATGAAACTAGGCAAAGGTAAACTAATTTTTTAAATTGAATTAAGACCAAAAGATTAAAGCTATCCACTATGACGTGAGGAAGACCAAAAAGCTTGCTAGTTTGAATGATTTTCAAAAGTGTGTGTTAATACAGTGAAGAACAACATTTTCAGTGGCATGTGAAGACATTTTCCCCCCACAAAAATACCAACCTACCATTACTTACAGTTGTGTTTATATTAAGCATTTATACTGCACCATAAATGTACATGGTGTTTTACATGTGTTGCTATAATTCATATAAATATCTAAAGACCTTTCACAAGTAGTATGAAAAATAGAGGAATTCAGTGCTACATGAAGAGCCATATAGCTATCAAGTAACAGTGTATAAAGCAGCCCATCTTTCAATAGATGCAATAACAATTTGTATGTTTCCTAGATATTTCATTTAATATAGGCGCAGCTGCTGGTTCAGATTCCTCTTACTACTGCAGTTCAAAAGGTGACAGACCAAAACTGCTTCTTCCATCAGCCATATCCTTTGACACAAGTTGGTCTGGAGTTCCATCCCCGTTCTTTTCGTTCTGCACATCTCAGATATTTTGTCCTGCAGCACCATATCAGAACCTAAAAGCTTGCTTTCTCTTAGCCAATTTCCTTCCTGGAAGTTACATGCATAGTTCCCATGAAAGTCAGTGCATATCAGAAGGCAGAATTTTACCATAGGCTATTATTAGCAACGTGCAATGCAGAAAAGCTAACTTATGGCTTGGAAAATCCAAGCCAAAAAACAGGAAAATTACACTTTATGGTAATATTGAGAATGAAGATAATAAAAAATATTTAATTAAAAGTTGCATTTGTGTAAATGTCCGATGCCCAGAGAAGGCTCAATGCAGAGCACACAATTAGAAAGCCTGTGATTTCTGAACACATTAATGATACTAGTCCTCAAGGATAAGCCGTTAGGGCAAGTTTGAAAATTTAAGATGTGTGGTTGTGGGTGAAGTTAGAGTACAAAAAAACAAACAAACACTTTTCTTCGTGTCCTCTTTCAAGAATATCCCCCACTATAAAGCCAAGACACAGCTTTCGAACAAAAAGACAACACTCTTTTGAGCTGAGAACAAGCATGAGACAAAATGGCAGCTTTTCCAGAAAGTTGATAATACTTGAAAATAGGAACTTGGTATGAATTTGTCTGTCTTCAACTCTAACAGTGTCATAATTGCAGTGCTAAAATAATAGTTTAAGGAGCATGTCTAAATGAAACTCTTCCCCCAAAGTTATAAACAGCACCTCATTTGGTGACCCAATTACAGCCATAGTGTAGGTTAAATCTTACTTGTTGACGTCAGAACCAAAATCTTCCAGAAATTCCACTTTTCGTTGAGAAAATGTAATCCTCATTTTTATAGACAATGCACCATTGACAGCTGTGTCAAAACATGTGAGGATGTTTTCTTCATTTTGCTTAAGATCCCCACTATACTCCATTTCAAGTAAGTTGAGATACAATTTAGTGTTCTCCTGTGCAAAAAAAGTTACAGCGATTGTTGTAAAATAGTGTTTGCCCAAGTACATATCCAGCATTTCTTTCTAATAAGTTCAACAGCTATGCGCACCAGAGTGTCCTACATTGTAAATAGATGTTATAGTGTAGTCAGTACAAAGGTTTCCTGTCCGAAAGTGTAAACATAGGTGCTCTTTGACCTGTGTCATTTTATAAATAGACGCACATGGTCTACAGTACATCTGAGGGTATGTGTATCCTTGTGATTAGCATGAGGGCTCGAAGACCAAGCAGTTCTGGCGCCCAAATAAAGTGATCCCCGCACTAACACAACCAATGGTATTTAATAAATTACTTCCATGCAATATCAGCATCCCTGCATTGTTTGGGATTTATGAAAGGGAGCAGGACAGAGAAAAACAACGATGTCTCAGAACACTAGGGGAATCATGGATGCTATCTGAAGGGTGAAAAAGGCAAGATTCATAACCTGCAAATCTGGCAACATCAGCTTAGAGGGACTGGTGTCTCCATGTGCAATAAAATGCTTTACATACAGTCTGGAAACCTGTCATCATTGTTGCCATGTTTTAATGCACTGACTAAAAGGAGGAGGAAATTAAATATCACAGGACTATTTATAAAGCTTTTAGGAAACACATACTTTGTCTTTCTCAATGGCTTCCAACAGCACTTTTCTTGCTTTTGGAAGGTTCTTCTGAACTTTGAAAAGATGTCGAGCTAGTTTGATGGCATAAAATGATGATTCACCGCTTGATTTAGCATTCTTAACAGCTTCCTGAAGCAGGTGTTCAGCTTCTTCCATGTTTCCATGTCGGCGTTCTAAGCTAACTCTTCGCAAGCGAACCATTGCAAGTCCCAGAACACACTCTTCAAATGTTTTCAAAATTCTTCTTGCTTCATTGATGTTCCCTAAAAATGTTGGGTAAGTATTTAATGCAGACACCATGCATCCATCAACTCTTGGAAAAAAAAAAAAAAAAAAATCACTGCCAGCAACAATCCAAAGGCTAATTTAACTAGAAAAGCCTCACTAACTTGGCTCTTACCCTGCTGTTCTTCAAAGGCAGCCCATAGCATATGAACCATTGGTTTCTTAGGAAGGTGTATTGTACAGGCCCTGCTGTAGACATGTCTCACTCCTTCAATACTGTGATTCTCCATATACTTGGCATACTACATTTGAAAACAGAGTATAGATTGAATAATTTAAAGCTTATTTTTGGTCTTTAAATACATGACAGAACGATAAAATTCTTTTGTTTAAACCCATTCAGCACCTTTATTGAACCACTAGACTAGTTTCTGTAAGGAAGGACGTAGAGAGGCAACGAAGTTGGCATATGCAGCAGTCAAATCTGGTTGCAAGCAGACCATCTCCTAATGCAACAGATATAGTTATATATGAACAACATTCAACAAGAGTACAAAAGGTTAGTCACTAGATCAATGTTTGCAATCAGTAAGAATTCATTAGTAAATCACTTCCCTTACCTTAATCCAGAAGTCCTCATAGAGGGCACATGAAATAACACATCTTTCAAAGAGGACCACAACTCGCTCATGAGTCCCATTTTCTATCTCAAACTCTAAGTATTCTTTCCAGTTTTTCAACTGGGCTTTCTCCAAAGGTTTTACATGGAAGTAAGGTCGTTTTATCTGCAACAGATGAGTAACACTGGAGTCAAATTCAACAACTTAGTCAAAAATACAGAGCAAGATAAACTGTTTGGATGTTACTTTATATTGGAATTTATACCACACCCTTTGACTTTTCAGAATAATCATCTTATGTAGGCTATTCAAATATCCAGGTCTGAATGGACTTCAGGGTATGACTAATTTTAAAGGGATACTATAATTGCCAATTCAAGTTTGGGCCAAAATCTAGGTCTTGTAAAAACAGCTTTCCCAAAATAATCTTTTTTAAACAAATTACCCACAACAGTAATGCGGTTAGTAATTACTCAATCCTCTGCCTTGTCTGCAAACCAAACATAGCAGCACTGAGAACCTGTAAGAGACTAAGGGGGGATATGACAGAGGTCTATAAAAATCAAGACTGGTGTGGAGAAAGCGAATAAGGAATGTTATTTACACCTTCACATAACACAAGAACCAGGGAACACCCAATGAAATTAATAGGCAGCAGGTTTAAAACAAACAAAAGCAAGTACTTCTTCACACAACACAGTCAACCTGTGGGACTCATTGCCAGGGTATGTTGTGAAGGCCAAAACTATAGCGGGGTTCAAAAAAGAACTAGATACATTCATGGAGGATAGGTCCATCAATATGTATTAGCCAACATGATCAGGGAATTAACCCCATGCGCTGGCTGTTCCTAGCCTTTGAATGCCAAAAGCTGGAAGTGGACGACAGGGAATGGATCACTTGACGATTGCTGATCTGTTCATTCCCTCCAAAGACCTGGCATTAGCCCCTGTCTCTAGACAGGATACTGGGCTAGAATGGACCATTGATCTGACCCTGTATGGCCATTCTTATGTAAAAATGTTGATCAGGATCCTCAGATCAGGCATGGCCACTTTGCATGGTATTGCCAGCATATTATGGTCCGAAAAGGAAGCATTCACTCTGGTGCAAGGGTGATCCTGCACTGGTATATAGCGAGCCCTGTATACCATACACCCTCTAAGCTGCTGGCATGGCAAGGAAAGGGGGGGACCCATGGTCAGGCCTCCCCTCTGTTTTTTGAGCCTTTATGGCTACTACAGACCACTGTAAGGTTGTACAGACCTTGCACTGCTCAAACACAGAACAGAGAACTCGAAAACATGGACTAGAATCCATGCAATGCAAGTAAGAGCTTTAATGCAGTTTTACACACTGCCTGACCTACACTTACTTGCTCTGGAGTACCATCTCCACTGTTTTGTTCATGATAAACTTGCATTTAAAATAATTTTTTCCCCATAAGACTATAACAACATAAGAGCAGCCAGACTGGTTTAGACCAAAGGTCCATCTAGCCCAGTATGCTGTCTTCTGACAGTGGCCAATGCAGGTGTGCCCCAGGGGGAATGTACAGAACAGGTAATCATCAAGTGATCCATCCCGTCGCCCACTCCCAGCTTCTGGCAAATAGAGGCTAGGGACACCATCCCTGCCCATGTCACAATGTCCATGTGAAATAATACAACTGCTAGTTTAAAACCAACAGAAAATTACTGCCAGACAAACAGCAGCAAGACCAGGAACTCCCCATGTCTCCCATTCCCTTCAATGAAACATGAATGTCACAGCCCAATAAACACTAGACATAAGCAAGTTTTTCCTCTTTAAAAACAAAGAAAATTGAAGGCAAGAATAATGTCCTATTATGTTTACATGGTAAATGTATGGAGAATTCAGAAGTTGAAGTTGCAAAAGTAACTTGGCTTCACTGAATATATACAATTTCATATGCTTGCTTAGTTTAATACTGTTTGTTATAAAGCATGTGCAGCACAACGTGGTGTTATTGGATGAATAGTTAGTTTTTGCCATTCTCAACTGGAATTTTAGTTGTGAAATTCTAACACAGCAGTATCAGATTTTTGCACCTAGTTGTACTCTTTACAGTTTCTATCTTGGTGACAACTTAATTTTTAAGATATTATAAGAAGCTTTTCTTTCTATTGACTAGTTTTAATTCTGTAAAATACCACATTTATGAAGTAGTACCCTCCTTTCTTATACATGGTATGAAAGACACTATATGTAAAGTTTACACTTAGTAAAATGTATTTTCCCCACGTTGCCTCTCTCAAAATAAAACTTAGTACCTACCTCACAGAGCTGCTGTGAGAATTAGTTATTAATGTTGGTATATTTTTTTAAAGTACTCTTTTTGAAGATAGAAAAGAGGGTAAAACATTTATTTGCAAAAAGCTTTACAGTAGTTTAATCAGAATTAGAAACACCAGGAGTTTCTGGTTCCCAGTCCCATGTTCATGCCTTTAGACCACGCTGCCTTTCATACAAAAAAAGCTAACACAAGAAAACTTACTCCTTCTTCAAAGGTCCACCTCTTGCTGACTTCATGTTCATTGTGATTGAACATTTCTTGATGAATCTCTTGGATTCTGTGTCTCATGTTTTCTATTTCAGTGATTAGCTAAAGATACATGATAAAAGCAAGTGATTAATACTGGTCTGTAAAATATCAAGTTTACAACTGCACTGTATTATTGACGTGATCTGCATAAATTAAAATATGAAAGGTACACCGCTACTTCAGGTGCTGTCCTGAACAAGTGGGATAAAAGTGCACATTGTCTTAGCTCTTAGTGTAATGGACCTGAGGAGGTCTTGGATCCAATGGTCGGCCTCTTAATTTCTGAAGTGATATAAATCTGAGATGCATCATATCCAAATAGGATTCCATCTTTAGTTTGGTACAACCCCAAATGGGCACTTCTTTCTTGCTGGTTTCATGCTTTTGCATGCCCTTCAAGGAGCACATATCTGCACAGGCCAGTACTAAATAAATAAAAACTCAAAAAACACGCCATAACACTTACCCCATTTATTTGAAAGAGTCAACATTCTGCTAAAATTTTGTAGATCACTTTTAAGATTAAAATGTTAATTACATTTCTTTCAAACCTATGTAGTGTAAGTGAGATCTCTTCTTGTCTATACAGCCAATCACACACTAACTGCTGCTCTTTGGCTCACATGTAGGAGTTGACACTCTACACTATGGGATCAGCTCAGCCAAAAACATAGTACAGTCCCTGCAAATAAAAGAAAACTCTCCTCTCAGCAGCAGCAGATTGAACAAACATGCAAAGGTGTTCCGCAACCTCGCCTGCACATTTACCTTTGCAGGGTCAGTTATGTCCTCAATTCCAGAAGGAAGGTCATCTCCTGGTGGTGCATCATCCCCACTATGGCCACTGACAGACGCCAATTCCCGGCGTAGCTGAATAAACTGCTCAGGAGTTAGAAGGTCTCGAGGCAAATTATTTTGTACGTGTTCTTTAAACCTGCAAAGAAACAGGATTTGTTCACCTAACAAATGCACAATTTTTACGTTATATTTTAAAAAATACTCACTTATTCTAAGTTATATGACAAAAGCGAGGAAGTTACTCACCTTGTGCAGTAACAGAGGTTCTTCGAGATGTGTGTCCCTGTGGGTGCTCCACTTTAGGTGTCGTTGCGCCCCTGCGCTCGTAGCCAGAGATTTAGAATAGCAGTGCCCTGGTTGGGCCGCACATGTACAGTTCCTGTCTCACATTGCTTCAGGCAGTTAACTGGTGCTGTGCGACCAACCCCCTTCCTTCCCCCCCATTCCTTCTCTACTGCAGAGTGTGTATATCAAAGAACTCCAAAGCAGAGGGGAGGAGGGAGGGTAGTGGAGCACCCACAGGGATACACATCTCGAAGAACCCCTGTTACTGCACAAGGTGAGTAACAACTTTCTTCTCCTTCTCCTTCTCCTCCTTCTTCAAGTGGTGTCCCTGTGGGTGCTTTACTTTAGGTGACTTCAGAGCAGTGCCCTCCGGTGTCTGTATGTGGTTTCGGAAAAAATGTAGGTAAGTATATAGGCTGGTTAAGGTGAAACGATGAATCCACCTTAGGCAAAAGCTTAGGATGGGGTCTGAAGATACTTCATCTTTAAAAAAGATCATACAGGGTGGATCCCTCATGAGAGCAGCTAGTTCTCCTGACTACCTGGCCGATGTAATGACCACTAGAAACGCAACCTTCATAGAGAGGTGTAGTAAGGAGCTTGTAGCTATGGGCTCGAAAGGGGGCTCGGTGAGGGCATGGAGGACTAGGTTGAGGTCCCATGGAGGGGTGGGTTTTCTCACTTCCAGATAGCAGTTGGAAAGATCATTCAAGAAGAGTTTAGTGATGGGATGCGTGAAAATAGAGAATCCGTCGACTTTATGATGAAATGTCATGATGGCCAGAAGGTTTACATGGATGGAACTCATGGAAAGTCCCGTTTAAGTTCCAGTAGATAGCCTAAAATAAGAGGTAAGGAGGATGACACAGGTGCCGTCTTGTTTGCCTTGGCACCATGATTTGAATAGTTTCCACTTATGTCCGTAGGTGTGTTGGTTAGTTTCCCTATGGCTGTTTAACAATATCTTCTGAACTTCTGTGGAACGTGTCATTTCAGATCCCAGGAGCCATGTAGTAACCAGGCTTTGAGATGAAGTTTTTGGGGATCCGGATGGAGGATGCGCCCTGCAACCTGTGACAGAAGTCGAGGCAGAAGCAGGAGCGTGCGTGGGGGCTAATAGGATCAATCTGGATCTATCTTGCTTTATCTTGTGAGTACACGGGCTAGGAGAGGGATGGGAGGGAAAGGCGAACAGGAGAGGGGCGTTCCACTTGATGAGGAAGGCACTGCCCAGAGAGTGTTGACCAAGTTCTGCTCTGGAAGAGAACTGGGGGCATTTGGAATTGTGTGCAGTTGTGAAGAGGTCTATCTTTGGGAACCCCCACATCTAGAAAATATCTTGGATGACCCATGTGTTCAGCTCCCATTCGTCGTCTTAATAAAACTTCCTGCTCAGGGTATCTGATGCGTTGTTCTGGAAACCAGGTAGGTAAGAAGCTATAACATGGACATTGTGTTTGATGCACCATGCCAAAGACGCATGGCTTCCGTACATAGGGAGTGTGACTGTGCTCCTCCTTGTCTGTTTATGTAGAACATGGTGGCTACATTGTCGGTGAGGATCTGTACCGTTTTGTTTTGGATTAGTGGTAGGAAATGAGAACAGGCATTTTGAACCGCTTGGGAGTTACAGCAGGTTGATATGAACCTGGGACTCCGCTGGAGACCAGTGGGACTGTATAGAATGTGCCTGGAGATGTGTCCCCCTCCACCCCCCCCAGCCTAGGAGGGATGCATCAGTGGTGATGGTGAGCGCTGGCAGATTCTGCAGAAACTGCACGCCCCTGCAGACACTGACCAGATTGGTCCACCATAGGAGTCCTTGACTGCATTCGTCATAGAGAGGAGTTTGTTTTTGCTGTGCTTGCGGGGAGCATAATTTGTCCATAACCAGGCTTGAAGGCACCGCATGTGTAGCCTTGCATGTTGGACGACGAAGGTCGTGGCGTGTAGCCTAGGAGTGCAGGCAAGTTCTGGCAGACACCTGCGGGTTGTTCCATGCTGTTAAGTTTAAGGCGGTTAGAGTCAGAAAGTGTTTTGTTGGAAGAGAGGCAGTTGCTTTGAGGGAGTTGAGGTCCGCTCCAATGAATTCCAGGCGTTGGACAGGTGTTAGGGTGGACTTTTGTAAGTTTATTTGAAATCCTAAGGAGATAAAGAGGTGTATTGTACGTGGGCGGAACATATGGCTGTCTGCAGTACTGGTGCTTTCAGCAGGCAGTCATTCAAGTACGGGAATATCATTATTCCCTGTCTGTGTACATAGGCCGCTACTACGGCGAGTACTTTGGAAAATACTCACCGTGCAGTGGAAAGGCCGAAGGGTAGAACTTTCTACTGAAAGTGATCCTGTGCTATTGTGAACCGCAGGAATTTCTGATGTGAGGGATGGATCGATATATGAAAATATGCGTCCTGTAGGTCGAAGGCTGAGAACAAGTCCCCCCCTCTAATGCTGGGATTATGGTGCCTAGTATGATCATTTTGAATCTTTGTGTTTTTACAAACTTGTTTAGTCGCTGTAAATCTCCATAAGTTCCCAACCTCCTGTTTTTTTCTGTCTGAGAAAGTAGTGGGAATAGAACCCCTTCCCTCTGTACTCGGTCGATACGGGTTCTACTGATCCCAGGGATATGAGATGGTTCACCTCTTTCCGCAGTAGATGGGATTCTTGAGCCCTCGACAAAGGCTTCAAATCTGTTGCCTAGAGGTTGATGGCTGAGAGGTAGTAGTCCAGGAAATGGATTGTCTTCTCCTCGAAGTTTTCTGTTTCCGCCCCTGTTGGTCGTAATACCTATTCCGTTAAGTATACTGAGGGGGTTGGAACCGTTGAGGAGTTTAGTTAGTGGTCTGCCGTCTCTCGTTCCTAGGTGTGTGGATGCCCAGAGACCGCAAGGTGGGCCTCGAGTCTTTCAGGGTATGCAATCACTTGTCCGTTTTGTACACGAAGAGTTTGGCGCCTTCAAAGGATAAGTCTTCTATGGTGGACTACGCTGGCTTTGGGAAACCGGACAGATGAAGCCAGGAGGCTCTCCTCATAGTGACTGCTGTTGCTATAGATCTTGCTGCGGAATCAGCGGAGTCAAGGGCAGGTTGGAGCGCTGTTCTGGTGGTAAGTTGGCCCTCTGTGACGAGTGCTTTGTATTGATTCTTTTTGTCTTCTGGTATAAAGTTTATAAATTCTGAGAGACTTGCATAATTATTGTGATTATATTCTGTCAGTAGGGCTTCATAGTTGGCAATTCTCAATTGTAATGTCGCAGCAGAGTACGCTTTACGACCGAATAGGTCGAGCCATTTCCAGTCTTTATCATACGGAGTGTTTCTATAGTATTGTTGTTTACCCTGTTCATTCACCGCGTAGATAACGAATGCATTTGGCGTTGGATGTGAGAAAAGGAATTCAGTGCCCTTGGCTGGCATGTAATACTTCTTATCAGACCTTTTACAGGTAGGTAGAATCAATGCTGGGGTTTGCCTGAGCAACTTCACTGGGTCCATAATCGCATCATTCATGGTGAGGGCAACTCTGGATGAAGTGGATATGTGAAGTATGTTCACTAGATTGTGGCGAGATTCCTGGACCTCTTCCAGGGAGATATCTAGGGAAGTGGCCACTCTCTTGTAGAGATCCTGGAACTGCTTGAAATCGTCTGCTGTGGTGGGGCGTAATTGTGTCATCCGGTGACGAAGATGAAAACGTAATGTCAGTTGGTTCATCTGGGTCCGAGAATTGCTCCTTTTCTTGGGCCCCTTGTTCGGAGACGGTAGAAGGTGCCTTTGATGCCAATATGGGTGGTTGAGGGCAGAGTGTTGGGTACTCCCTGTTGCTGCTGCTGTGGGTATGGAGTCCATGGCTGCCAGAATGGCCATTGTGGTTGGAAGGGCATGGTGGGCATTATGGTTGGCCCAACCAGGGTTGGTTTGTAAAGTGTACAGGGAAGCCTATGCTTGGTGGGGTCTGTGTGGCAGGAGTAGCCACAGGAGAGGAAACCTCTGGCAAGTGCCCGATATCCTCCTCTCCATCGTCCTCCCCACTAGAGAATTGCATTGAAAACTCTGGAGAACTGGGTTGGCTTAGTACCATGTGTACCGTGGTACCTTTGGTGCCAAGGAGACTATGGTACCAATGAGACAGATAAGTCTGTGGGACACAGGAACTGCTGTGACGTGTCTGATCTCGGTGGGATGGTGGAGCTCGGTACCGTATGCTGGAATGAGCTTATCTGTGCTGGTGTGTGGCTGGTGTGCATAGTACCAGCAGTAGGTGGCAGCATTAGCGCAGGAATGCTCAGTACTGATGGCTTGCTTGCTGTTGTTGGTGCGGTGGCATGGGGTTTCACTTTCCCCTTAACGCCTGTGGCAGAGCGTGACTGCTTTGGAGCTCTGGGTTTCTTAGTACCATTGGGACGTGGTCTATCTGCAGTTGATATGGCCGGTGCGGTCGGTACTGGGAGCATCTGGCCGCTATTGGAGCACCTTTTCTTGGCCGACTCCGGAGTCGGGGACATGGTGCCCCGTTTCTTTGCTGCCTTCTTGGCAGGTTGTTCAGGATCTTTTCCCCTGAAAGAAGGGTCTTTGTCCGAGGCGGCAGTCGGCGATTTCTGTCTGGGAGGAGTTCGTACCTCAGGCTCAGTCGCCGGGCGAAGAGATTTCTCCATAAGGAGAAAGCTTTAGCTGTAAATCCCTTGCCTCTCTCGTGCAGGCTTTCAAGTTTAGACAGTGCGAGCACTTTCACGGTGTACGTCCCTCACCGAGACAGCAGATGCATTGAGAGTGTCCATCCGAGAGGTGTATTGAAAGCTGGCAGGTAGTGCAGCGTTTAAACCCTGGGGAGCCAGGCATACCCTGAGGAAGCTTATTCTCTCAGTGATGCAGAGAGATATAAAAGTATAGTGCCCCTGTGATCAGGAAGACTGGAAAATTTATGGTCCTAAGAGGAAAAAAATTTTTTTTTTATTTTTTTTATTTTTTAAAAGGACGGAGATAAGATAGGAAGGGGGAAAAAAGTCTATTGTATTCTAACTAAGAACTATGAACTATTGCTAAAGGGACAGGAAAAAGAATTATTTCTAGCTGTGAGGCGCTTCTGAGTGCTCCGACGTCGGGAGAGAAGGAACTGGGGGGAGAAAGGGGGGGTTGGTCGTACAGTGCCAGTTAACCGCCTGAAGCAGCGCGAGATGGGGACTGTGCACGTGCGGCCCAACCGGGGCACTGCTACCATAAATCTCCGGCTACGAGCACAGGGGCGCAACGACACCTAAAGTGGAGCACCCATGGGGACACCACTCGAAGAACTGATTATTAGCACAAGTGGATGGTTTAAGAACCTAGAACTCTGCTGGAGATGCAACTTCGCACAGTGCGCATAATACATAGGTAATATCTACTAGGTGTGCAAAGCTTTCTGTTTCAAAGGATTCAAGTACCATGAAGGGCAAACATTAAGGAGTGGCTTGTAACGGTGAATACCTTTGCAAACTGGTGGGAAAAGGCTACCTACTCAGTGAATAGGATGGCATGGGATGTTAATTCTCAGAGAATGACCACTTGCTTGGGAATTCCTAACAAAAACCTTCTTTAGAAACTACTAGGAAGACTGCTGTACCTCTTAACTACAGTTTCTGGTTTTTAATGTTTACCCTATCCAAATTAACACAGATATTTATTATTTAAAACTGAATAAAGTATTTTTCTTAAATTAGTTTATGGTAAAAAACAGTTCAGCTGAGACTTGTAGCAGGATATGGAATTAGAAGCTGAACAACATAACTTTCTGGTAAGATGCACCCTTTTCTGGGTTCACCCCATTTTTCTTCCTGCTAACAATTCCCACAACTTCCTTTTTACAAAGAAGTTGGTCATAGGCGAATTTGTGAATTTTGATGTTTTTAGTTTTTCTCTGGACACCAGTTCCTAAACTTTGCTTCAGCGCTCAAAAGAATAAAAAGATCTAAGTCTGTACAACACTCAGCTGGTTCACAGCTCCAGGCAATACTGATTTAAATACATTTTATTGTGTTGTACATTTTGCATCAGTTTGAGGTCTTGCTGCTCCAAAGATCACTTCCATGGCTCCCTAAAGAGAAGTCTGTGCCCGTTCTTAATGAAGGTGAAAACATTTTCAGTCTCCAATTTTCTATTAGCCCTCGTTTTATTTATTTAAAGAAATGCTAGCGTGTGAAACAGTGCACTCACAGTATCAACATAAGAACTAAAATATAGATGGTAGAGTAAGACACTATACAAATGTATCTGCTTATAATTAAGAAGTGAAGTTTACCCAGAAGCTTTGTTTTTTTGGAGAGACAATCACTTTTATTACTGGCTTAAGTGTAATAACTTTCCAAGTTCCTGTTTGGATTGAACAATTTTGAGTTTTACAAAAATATTAAAAATTTAATTATATTTATGCCTATTTAACACAGTTAATAGCATGAAGTTAACTAAGGCTTTAAGTTGTCCTTACCTCTGGAAGTGATGGCTATAGAGCTGCGTTGGAATCCCCAGGATACGATCATATATAGCTGTAACTTCTCGTAGGTTGCCCTGTTCATTTTCCCAATTTATATACATTTCCCATAGTCTGTCAGAGCGGAAATCTGTCCCTGCAGCTAAGACTGCATGTTCATAGGCTCTGAAAAAATGTTTAACAGCCATTTCTGAATGTAGTACCTCAACTATTCAAGGAGCAAGAAGAATGAGGTGGATTTTTTTTGTAAGAGCCTCTGAATGTTCTATTTAGCTTTTACTGCATTCTTTTGGGGATTCAAACAATGCATGTTACCAAATATGTTCTCTAGATATATGATAAATACAAGACCTTTTTAATAAGCAGCTCTACAGTGATTTTTCCTAATATTTTCACAATAAAAGGAATAAGAACATAAAAATAAGCCATAAACAAGAAATCAAACCACTAAAACCCACGAGGAGTTTCTCTCTAAGAGCCTATTCCCAAGGCTCTGAGGAGTGAATGGAACTATTTATCAGACAAAAATAAAGAGACATCAATACAGCTAGATGCTACTTCAGCTTTGCTCTCATGGCTAAAGATTTTACTTTTTCATGTAGCTACATATCATTTACAACTGTGTTCATGTGTTTCTTCCCTTTTTTTTTTTAAAACACAAACAACTTACCCTCTTACGGTATTATTAGTTTCAGGGTCAACAGGATCCAGTGTCTCTTTTAAGAAGTTTATATAATGTATCCAAAGATCAACACTAAGAGGTATTGCCTGTAGCCCTCTCCGATACACCTATGAAGAGAACAACATAAACTGTACTTCAAATATTTAATAGCGTCCTAAGAGAGAGGCAACACTGTGTTATCCGGTGAACCTTAGAAATACTAATTACTGGAATTTTGTTTAAATAATCTACCATTACCATTTGGGTGGAGGTTGGATAGAACATGGCAATGTTCTGATCTCCACGTGCAGAGTCTTGATCTTCAAAGCGCAGCGGTCCCTGCATTCTGACCAGGTTGTGTGGGCAGGCTTTGGGGTACAGACCATAGGGCACAGACCCATTAGAGCATCATTGACAGCGTCTGACCAAAAATGCAATAAGATGTAGCAATTGTGACCAGCAAACCAACTATATTGTTTTGAAAATGAGAAATAAATGTAAGTGACAGAAAAGCCCTGCCCTACTTGTTAAGCTGCAGTGTAATACAGAGGCTTGCACTGCAAAGCTTGACAAACTGTAGAGGTTTAACGCACCTGCCAACAAAGAGAGAAAATATTAGCTACAAATGCCACAAAAAAAGTGACAAATGCAAACAAAATCCCTATAAATCTGACCATATATGGTAGGTACTGGCAGCCAAAATGACTTGCAGTGGTTTAGTCATCATTTGGCTTACAGGACCAAATGGCGATAGCTATATCCAGCTACCAACGTACCTCATCAGACTGTTTAATGTTGTCATGTCGCTTTTCAAGGTCTGCATACTTTTTCCAATATCCATAGCAATATGGATAATGTGTGAAAAATCTGTCAAATGCTTTCCTGGCAGCCAGCAAGTGGTTCTGTAAGAAACATACAACAGAACTGTAACTTACAGTTCTTAAGAGAAAGTTTCAAATAACTAGAGAAGAGCATGAATTCTTACATGGAGGGCACCATTCCAATTCAAACACAGAAAGCCACGTCGTAATATCAGGTGCTTTTCCATAGTTTTATAAATAACTTTGAATATATGTGAGCACAAATAATTACAACACTAAGACCTAAGCTAACTTAAGTTACAGGTCTACAAAGTTGCAAGCAGACACAGCTTAAGTATTCCCACACTACTCTGCTAGCATCTTCAGTCAGAACCTGCTTCTTTCCACCTCAGCCACTGCACTTGATTCTTTAGACCAGTGGGTCTCAAACTTTTTTACTGGTGACCCCTTTCACATCACAAGCCTCTAAGTGCGACCCCCCCCCCTAACAAATTAAACACCCTTTTAATATATTTAACACTATTATAAATGCTGGAAGCAAGCAGGGTTTGGGGTGGAGGTTGACAGCTTGCAACCCCCCATGTAATTACCTTGCGACCCCCTGAGGAGTCCCGACCCCCAGTTTGAGAACCCCTGCTTTAGACAGATGTTCCAAACCTAGGGTGACCAGATGTCCCCATTTTATAGAGACAGTCCTGATTTTTGGGTCTTTTTTCTTATATAAGTTCCTATTACCCCCCACCCCGATTTTTCACATTTGCTGTCTGATCAACCTATCCAAACCTCAACTAGCTGTCAGCAGGGCTCTGAGTTTTCAGTGATTCTATAGACATCAATGTAACTCAGCAAGCCATGGAAACAAAAATTTCACACAAAACTAGGCTATCATTTGAACTTTTAAAAACAGACTTTGAGAAAAAGCCATGATCTGTTAGCATCTGATGTCTGCATTACAAGCTGTGTCAGTAGTAACACTTAGAAGGTGTAAATCATTATTTGAGTGCTAAGTGCTGGACAAGCAATATTCATCTACTAGCTTGATTGTAATGCAAGTAAGAGGAGTGTGTCTTTGTAGCTAGGTAGCGCTGCTCTTTAAAAGGATTTTACAAGATATAACAACACTATTTTAAAAATCTAATTAGAAAGTTTCACAATATTAGTGCTCTCAAGACTTACTCATCTTTATTTTTTCCTCTCAACTAGTTGATGACATGGCACAATCACAACTGGCCACAAAAATTGGCCAGAGCTGCAGTGTCCCCATGCTCTGATTGTCCCTAACCTGTGACTGCAGAAGTCAGGGCTGGATCACTCAATAATTGCCCTGTTCTGTTCATTCCTTCTGAAGCATCTGGCCCTACCCACTGTCAAGAGATGTGCTAGATGGACCACTGGTCTAACCCAATATGGCCATTCTTATGTCCCCTTTTTAAGTGACTAGAATTCTACATGCATAAAGCACAGAGATTTGAGAACTGAAGTCAGAGCTTGTACCCTTAAGAACGAACATGGCCCAGTAGAAATCCAGAAGCACTGTCTTGAAACAATACCTGCTAGGGACTGAGATACAACTTTAAATTCAAGACTGGAATCAGAGGACAATGCGTTAATTCATCCTTCTATGCATTTTGGGGAAAAAGATGTACTCACCTCCTGCTCTACGTACTGCAGCAGATATACCCAACCTGTGAAATCCTGGGAATTCTCCTCTACTACTTTCCAGAACTTCTCATATTCAGGAGGGAAATGAGCCTCAACATCAGTCGTGTGTAAACTTTGAATATCTGGTATTCCACTCTCTTGTGTGGTCTCCTCATTTACATCAGGAGAGCTATCAGGGGACTGCTCCATCTCTGTGACACTCATAATCTCTGTACTAAAGTCCGTAAGCTGCTCTCCTGCTGCGTCAGTGCTGTTGACTGTGTTATCATTACTTAGGTTGCAGTCATCCTCTGTATGATCTGAGTTCTGCATAGCTGCTGTTAATGTTGTTCTGTTGAATGATATCCTGTGGAAATACAGATTAAAGGTTACTATCTTCCAGATGCCAGTACAATTTAGCTGTCAATTTTTAAATTGTCCTACTTGGTGTAGCAAAACATTTCAGGTAATTCAACTGAACTACAGGAAGAACGTAATTTTAAAAGATGTATAATCCATTCCATTTGATTGTAAAAACATATCCTCGTTTAAAAGTAAAACATTATTAAATAACCAATAAACTGGCATGTTGCCTCTGATGAAATGAAAAGGATTGCTCGGCAGCTCCCTGCAAGTAAAAGAGCTGGTAACTGTGTTCTCAGGTGCATCCAGTATTTTTTAAATTAACTGGATTTAATATGAATCTTCTGTACTGCTATGTAAAACCAAAGAAGAAAGTTCACAGAAGCCTGCCAGAGACAAAAAGGATTTTAACCAACAATCAAATAATCTCTAGCTGTGCAACATGACTGGCCATGGATTAATCCAAGTTAGATAAATAATTATACTTGAATGAAGGAAGTGTCGTAGCGATGTTGGTCACAGTACTACCTCACCTATCTTTTATTGGACAAACTTCTGTTAGTGAGAGAGACAAGTTTTCAAGCTTACACAGAGCTAACCTGAAGAAGAGCTCTGTGTAAGCTCGAAAGACTTTTCTCACCAACAGAAGTTAGTCCAATAAAAGATATTACCTTACCCACCTTATCTCTCTAGTTATACTTGAACAGTTTACTTTCAACCATCTGAGAAAGCATCCTAAGTGCCTCACACATTCATCTGCTTTGTCACAATCTTAGACTTTCCACACTCACTAGCACCATTCATATTTACAGAAACACTGACAGTGATGGGCATTTCTAGATTTTTGGGGAGAGTCAGATGCAAAATCTTTTGTAAATATCCCATGTAGCTATCCAGGTATTAGAACCAACCACTGCAATTTCCTTGTAGGGTCGAGGTATTTTACCCTGTCTAAAATATCTGTTTATGTCAATTTACTACTGCTAGTTAATACAGAATACTATATTCCAGTTACACCCCAAAGTATATCATCAACTGTAACTTCTAGATGAATTGGTTCAAACTATGATTTCACCAAGAAAAAAATTACCACCATCAGCAACACATTCCGTCAGAATTCAAGATGGCTAGACAGGATCAAACAACATAGGGTTGCAAAAAAGATTCGGTCCAGACCCTGCCACAAAGACTTTCTTCCAGGCAAAGGTCAAAAGGCAGAAGCTTCTCCCTAGTCCTCCAGGAGGGATTCATCCATCCTCCCACTTTGCATCCTTGACATTCCTGCCAAGTGAAGCAGCCCAAACCAACAGACACTTGCCTAGCACAACTCAGCGGCATGCTGCATCATTGCTTGCTGTTCTGTCTCTGCTGCATCCAAGTCCCTTACAAGAGAGGTCTAGATCTCAAGGATCCTGCATTTATCTTTCTCTGAACTCAATGGGAGAGCAGTCCAAAGTCAGAAGAACCCAATCAGCTCCCTAGTAATAATGGATTTTATCACTACAGTTTCGTAGATTCCAAGGCCAGGAGGGACCATTGCGGTCATCTAGTCTGACCTCCTGTATAATACAGGCCAGAGAACTGCCCCAAAATAATTCCTAGAGCAGTTTTTAGAAAAAGTCCAATCTTGATTTAAAAATTCACAGTGATGGAGAATCCACCTCAACCCTTGGTAAATTGTTTCTTAATTACTATCACCATTAAGAATGTATGCCTTTGTCTAGCTTCAACTTCAGGCATTAGATTGTTATACCTTTCTCTGCTAGATTGAAAAACCCATTATTAAATGTGTTTCCCATTTACATACTTACAGATTAATCAAGTCACACTTTAACCTTCTCTTTGTTAACCTAAACAGATTGAGCTCTTTGAGTCAATCACGATAAGGCATCTTTCCTAAACCTTCCATCATTATTATTAATATAATGGGGCTCTTCTCTGAACCCTCTCGAATTTATCAACATCCTTGTTGAACAGTGGGCACCAGAACTTCATTATATACCACTCCCCCACTTTTTGTGTCTTCTGAGAACTTTCAGTGATGATTTTATGTTTTCTTCCAGCTCACTGATAAAAATGTTAAACAGCCATGGGGTCAAGATCTGATCCTTGCAGGACCCCACTGGAAACACGCCCCACTCAAGGACTGTTCCCCCTTTCAATTAAAGCAGATGCATTTTCTCCTATGCTACCTCATCCTCAACAAGAATTGCATAACTAATATGGCTCTCGTCTAAGATAGGAACTCCAGATATTGTCTAGGCTCAGTTTTCTATACCTATCTTTTCAGTCTGAGGGACCTTTCCTTCCTTCACATTCACAATCCATGCCCAATCCTTCAAAGCGGCTGTGGATTTTATACCAGCCTGATGGTAACAAACATGACTCCAAAACCTGCAATTAGGGGGTGATGCTCTGACTTCCCAGGTCCAAAGCATTGGGGTTGGGGGGTGAAATCGGTCTACAAATTTTAACTGCGGGATTGTCTACACATACAGCACTGCGGCTGTGCCGCTGTAGCACTTAGTGAAGATGCTACCTATGCCAACGGGAGAGACTCTCCCATCGGCGTAGGTACTCCACCTCCCCAAGAGTCAGTAGCTATGTCGACAGGAGAAGCCCTCCTGTCAACATAAAGCTGTCCACACTAGGCGCTCAGTTAATATACCCGCATCACTCAGAGGTGTGGATTTCCACACCCCTGAGCGACACAGTTATACTGACATAAGTCTGTAGTGTAGACCAACCTTGAATTTGTAACCAGGCTATAACAAAAATTAACACACTGTTCCTAACACTGCAGCTATACTATGTTTCCAACCGATTTATCAGCAAGGGAGTACCAACTGCATAGGTAACCAGGTTCTAGATAGGACTGTCAACCACATACATACAACTGGGCTGGCAAGTCCTACCACCTCTCAGGTCCTTTCTGTGGGAAAATATTCCAGTCATCCTCTGCACATTCAAAATGAAATCTAAAACCCACTTCTTGAACGTAGAATTCCTGTGACTGGGGAGGGAGAAACAAAAACCTGTGTGTTCAATAAGTAAATGCTCAGATACCATGTTGAGAAGTACAGTAGAAAAAGCCTAGACAAAAAGCATACTGCACCAGTGGAGAAACACTGAGTCCCGTGTCCTCGGCACCAGCAGCTGAGACTGTGTGAGACAGCTGCCCAAATTTCCCAGAAAGCATCAACACAAATCCGACTGTGCCAAGTAGTGTGAAAAGGCAGACATGGTTGATACATGGCGTACCAGAAAAGGGCTGCTTTTTGGATCCTCTGAACCGTGTTCCGTGGAACTATCAAATGAGTATGTCTAAACCTGACCACACTTACAATGATTCTGTCTATGGTGAATATAAGCAAAAGTCTGCCATGTATAGATCACTGCATTACTGACTGGGCCAGATGGTCAGCCACAATACTTAACGATTGTTAGTATAAGATAACTGTATTTTTCATTTTAAAGCTCCTTGTTTCTCTTGCCTGTATAAGACTGCATGTATCTTTCACCTTGTGTATTTTGTCTACATGAGTTAGCATGTCAGTAAGTTTTAAAAGGAGTGAAATTATCTCTGGGAGGGACTACCATACAGTCGTGTAGTAGAGACAGTTAACAGCATGGAGCTGACAGCTTTTTTTCATAATACTCTAGAAAAACATTTCAGCCCTTATCCTCCACGCCCCTTTCAAAAGGCCTGTATTTTAAGCTGAGGTCACAGTAATCACACTCAGGTGGTTATAGAGGCCAAGCTCTTTCTGCCCTTGCTATGGACCATGCTGGAGAACTGCAAATTACAGACACGCAGGCTGAATGAATTGATAGCCAGGCTTTTGTGTCCTCCCTAGAAAAAACCTTGATACCAGAAGCTTCAAGCAAAGGCCCAGCTAGGCTGCACTTTTGGGCAAGAGTGCGGGAGAAAAGCACTGTGTTAATGTAAACTCTCAGTCAGTCCTAAGTTTCTGAGAAAAGAACCTTTGAGTCAAACTGCACCCCAAAAGGGAGAGTAAGATCCCCAAAGAAGCCTGCAATAAAAGGCACTTGGCACAGGCAGGAAGTGGCTGCTTTACAAACCAGAAGTGAACTGGAATTCACAGAGGTACCAGGTGTATCATGTCAGCAAGCGTTGCCACAGAAAAAAGATTAGTAACCATATCTGGAGAAGAGGAAATTGATGAATATGCTGTAGTGAGGGCCAGAGCAGTAGATTCTGTCTGAGAAATATGATAATATATTGTGTTGGAGAATTGATATATGCTAATGTAATTAAAGCCTATTGCACATATACACGCAGGCAGCTATTGCAATGCATAGTTAAGAATGCAAAAGTTTGGAAACTGTTTAATCTGTGCAACCCCAATATTTTATTAACATTGGGGATGCAGGTGTCACCAACAAGGGGGGGTTGTTTTGTTTCAGAAAAACTTAGAAAAAAGGATTAATTCCACAAAATGTTAAAGCTTTGCTGACTCGCAACAAATTGTCAATAATGCATGTAAATTCCCTAATACATAATTATATGGCTATACACTGCTACAATGCCATGTCCCACATCCCTAAGAGATCCACCGGACGAAGTCCCTCTCCCGCAAACTTAAGGAACTTTAACTACAACTAGTGCCCTCCCATGCACCTTACATATTGTGCCACTACCCTCCCTAAGGATCCTCAATATCCCAACAAGGTCCACGGGGACTGAGCCAACAATTCCTGTGTAGCCCTATTCTCAGTCCTCAATATGCTTTTCACCATGAAGCTAAGCTCACCATGCATGCATGCACAATGAAGCCTTTTACATGCATATTTTACAAAACAGCTAAAAGTTCATACAAGGTGTATTGCATGTAATCGTCAAAGGTTCATAACTCAATCAATTCTCTTCAGAACAAAGGCATTTCCAAGTAAGGATGGTAACTCCATGCTAAGTTTCACTTTCAACTCGCTTTCAGGGTATTTCAAGCTGTAGAATGTCCACAATGTTCACACATGGGTTGGGGTTTTGGGGGGAAGGGGTTGTTTTGTTTATTTTGAAATTGGAAAAGTATTTTTCACTCTCCCCATAATCAAAAGTGACTACACCATTTTTGCCTAAACAAGGAAAAACAAGGGGTAAAACTGCAACGTGAGCACGCTTAACTGTAGTGGTCACTCCCTCTCTTTCTGCAGTGTTGCAAACCAGCTTGCTGGTTAGGGGTTATTAGTAAGGGTACTCAGGATTACCACCTTATTTACATAATGGTCTAGGAAAGCATTACTTCAGTAACATCTTCCAAATAGCTTGAAATACACATACTATTTGTAAAATTCTCAATCATAAGGGTTCCTGGCATCAAAAAGGGCACATATTGTAATGTAAAAAACCTTTGAGAAAAATGCAGCATTTGTATGATAGAAATAGCTCTGTAAAATTGCATTACTACACTGCACAGCATACTATACCATATCTATTACAGTATAAAAGACTTCTGTAGAAGACGGTCAATCAAGAGACTGATCACTAAGTTTTCATTTTGCCAATATATAGCATACTCGAGTAATTTAGCAATTTCAACTGCAATTATATTAACTTCTGTTTTAAAAATTAGAAATAGTGAACTAAGCCATCATATTCTTTTATAAGTGCTTAAAATCTACTTACCATTTTATTTTTAACTTGCAAAATGAGAGTAGACAAGTGCCGAGGCAGAGCAGTGGCTTACCAGCAGAGTAGGAGCTCAAGTTTTGGTAGTGGGAGATCATCCTCTCTGTGGAGCTCACAGAGAGGGAGAGGAAGCCAATAAATATATGGAGCATAGAGATTCTCCTCTTGTTTTTGGTGATGAGATTCACTACTGTGCACCATTTGAGCTGATATATGGCTTCATCACCACCAGAACAGCTCAAACAACTCATCAGAACTTGGCTTGGAGTAATTAATATCCACAGTGTCCAATATATTTTAGAGTAAAACTTATTCTTTGAAATTACACAGCAATTAGACTATTACACTGTAGTTTTCCTTTAAAACGTTTAACATAATCAGTGCTGCTGCATTAGAACACCAACATCCTATAATATATGCATTCTGGAAGCAGATTTCTTTTGGTGAGTTCCAGAGATGTGCCTTTTCTTCACACATGGTCCCCATGCTTCTGTAGCTATGTGATACCAGTTATTACTGAGAAGCTGCTGACTTTGGGACTAAAAAGGCCATTTTGAGAGAAATAAAACTCACTTGCAAAATCAATAATTTTATTAAGCTTTAAAATGATCTCATTCATGAATTTTTAAAGAATCTCTACTGTATCTAATATTACCCTGCAAGAATGCAAATACATTCTCTGTAGTAATTATTTCTTCTTCCATCCAGTAACATTTTCCCCTTGTTTAAGGAGAAAAATTGTTTAACAAGACTATCAAGAATGTCAAAAAGCTACACAAATAGAATTTGTTGATGAAGTGAAAAATTACTGCACATTCTGCTATAGAGTGGACTAAAACACACAGTAGGTCCTACATAATATCACCTATTAAAAGTTTATCTGGGATTAATTCCACCTCAAAACACACACAAAGGTATTTAGTGTATGCAGAATGCTCATAATATTGCTTAGCTCTCTTGAAGTTATCCATTCAGTTCTGAGATCAATTTAAAAATGTCACTGCAATTCAAAGTGGAATTTCAAGGGGAAGTTGAATGTTTGACCACTCCTTTCCAACAAGTAATGAAGTAGTAACACTGAACTGTCAGTACAGTACAGATTGTATTGTTAAATGGAAACAGAGGTTACCAGTGGGAGCTTGAATATACAATCTTAGCAAACTCAAGAAACAATTTTTTTTGTAAGTGGTTACAAGAGTACAGTATATAACAGGGGTGGCCAAACTGCAGCTCCTGAGCCACATGCGGCTTTTACAGTTAGAATGTGGCTGGAAGAGCCCTCCCCGCCTCCCCATTCTCCAGCTGGGGGGGGGGGGGAGGCAAGGGGGAGTGGAGAGGGCAAGCTACAGATCTCTGCCTTGTAGCAGAGTGGTGGGAAGGGGTGGGGTGGGGGGGTCTTGAGGCTTCAGCCTACGGGGCACACCTGCCAGGGCTTGGGCTTCTGCAGGAGCAGAGCCCCGACAGGTGCCTCCAGGGGGGCAGAAGCCCTGAGCCCCGGCAGGCCCATCCCAGCTCTCCAACTTGTGAGGATTGTCCTCTGTGGCTCAGAGAGTCAGCACATTTGGCTACCCCCTACCGCGTTCCCCAGCCACCCCCCAGCCCTCCTCAATTGCCCCCCCCCGTTCCCCAGGCACCCCCCTCGCTTCCCCCCCGCTTCCCCAGCCACCCCCAGCCCTCAATTCCCCCCGCTCCCCAGGCACCCCCCCTCGCTACACCCCCCCCCGCTTCCCCAGCCACCCCCCCGTTTCGCAGGCATTCCCCTGCTACCCCCTACCGCGTTCCCCAGCCACCCCCCAGCCCTCCTCAATTCCCCCGTTCCCCAGCCACCCCCCAGCCCTCCTCAATTCCCCCGTTCCCCAGCCACCCCCCAGCCCTCCTCAATTCCCCCCCGTTCCCCAGGCACCCCCCTCGCTACCCCCCGCCTCCCCAGCCACCCCAGCCCTCAATTCCCCCCCGTTCCCCAGCGACCCCCCCGTTTCGCAGGCACCCCCCCCCGCTACCCCCTACCGCGTTCCCCAGCGACCCCCCAGCCCTCCTCAATTCCCCCCCATTCCCCAGGCACCCCCCCGCTACCCCCCGTTCCGCAGGCACCCCCCTCGGTTCCACATACACCCCCCCAGCCCTCCTCAATTCCCCCGTTCCCCAGCCACCCCCCAGCCCTCCTCAATTCCCCCCCCCGTTCCCCAGCCACCCCCCTCGCTATCCCCCCGCCTCCCCAGCCACCCCCACCCCTCCTAAATTCCCCCCCGTTCCCCAGCCACCCCCCCCCCGTTTCGCAGGCACCCCCCTCGGTTCCCCCGTTCCCCAGGCACCCCCTCACTACCCCCCCGCTTCCCCACCCCTCCTCATATCCCCCCCGTTCCCCAGCCACCCCCCTCGTTCCCCCCCAGCCATCCTCAATTCCCCCCCGTTCCGCAGGCACCCCCCTCGGTTCCACAGACACTCCCAGCCCTCCTCAATTCCCCACCATTCCCCAGGCAGCCCCTCGCTACCCCCCGCTGCCCCAGTCACCCCCCGGCCCTCCTCAATTCCCCCCCGCGCGCCCCTGCCCAGGCTCACACCGCACTGAGGGGCTGCTCCCGCGCGCCCCAGCACTGACCTGGCGCGAGGTTCTC
Organism: Emys orbicularis; assembly: GCF_028017835.1. NCBI lineage: Eukaryota > Metazoa > Chordata > Testudines > Emydidae > Emys > Emys orbicularis. The sequence goes on along the minus strand of NC_088686.1, from coordinate 3,765,668 downwards.
TGCCATAGGCCCGTTGCGGCCGCACTGGTTCTGCCAGACCCTTCTGGAGTGCGCACTACGCATGCGTGCCAGCCATTCCGAAACGGAACTGCGCATGCGCCACCACCCCGAAAGGCGGAAGGAAATCGCAACGCATGCGCCGAAGGCCACAGGCAGAAGCGGCGCGCCGCCTGTCCCACAGGAGGCATTCGCCAGCGCCCTCGACCTTTGCTGTGCGCATGCGCTATCCTAACGCGGGGCTTAGCTACTGGCTCGGCCGAGGGGAACGTCAGGCTGTGGCTCCGCCCCTCTCGGTGGCCGGCGGTGCTGCACGTGCCGCGCCTACGGGTCGACGTGTCACCTCACGCCAGGGCGGCCCACTCAGTCCTCGCCGCCGCTCGCGCCAGCCTCCCCCCTCCCCAGCTCTGCTCCCCTCAGCTCCGCTCCGGCCAGGCCGCCCCCAGCTCTCGGCTCTGCTCCCACCAGCCCCCCCCCCCCCCAGTTCTCGCCAGACCCCCTTCCCCAGCCCTGCTCCCGCCAGCTCTTTCCAGCCCAGCCCGGCTCTGCTGCCCCCCAGCTCCCCTCCAGCCCCCCGCCCAGCTCTGCTCCCGCCAGCTCCCCCCAAAGTAGAGTGACCAGACAGCAAGTGTGAAAAATCAGGACAGGGGGTGGGGGGTAATAGGAGCCTATATAAGAAAAAGCTCCAAATATCGGGACTGTCCCTATAAAATCGGGACATCTGGTCACCCTACCCCAAAGTGAGGGCCCCAGTTTGCTCTTGCCCCATTGCCACTGCCCTTCCACCTGTCCCCATCAAGCTAGCTCCCAGCAGCAGCCAGTGCAGGGCCCATCCCAGTGACCCAGGTTCCCCTCACGCTGTGTTCTTGGGCTGCTCAGTATGGGGCAGATTCACCTCCCACAACTATTAATTCACATATTATGTTATTTCCAACCCCAAGTATTCAAAATCCATGACCTGAAGGCACCCTCTCCTGCACCCCAAATCCTGAGTTTGATCTAAAAATCCTGAGATTTTAAAATACTGGGTTTTCTAGTTGCGATCTGCTTTTGGGGCATCGGGACTCTTGGAACCAAGCTTTTCTCTGCAGTCATATGGAGCAAGGGTTCTGGGGGAAAACACTCAACTACTGCAGTCTGCTGATAAAACTGAAAACTGGGCAACAGTAGTAGTTAGCCTTCCACACCCCCAGAGGTGTTGTGCCCACTGTTTATCATGCTGACCAGTAGTTTCATTGTTTGCCTGTACTCTCCCCATTAGGTTGTCATCTTTCTTATACTTAGGTTGTAAGCCCTTTTGGACAAGGGCTGCATTTTTAAGAATATAAGAAAGGCCATACTGAGTCAGACCAATGGTCCATTTAGCCCAGTATCCTGTTTTGCCACAGTGGCCAATGCCAGGCACTTCCTAGGGAATTAGCAGAACAGGTAATCAAGTGATCCATCCCCCTGTCACCCATTACCAGCCTCTGGCAAACAGAGGCTAGGGACACTTCAGAGCATGGTTTTGCATCCCTGCCCATCCTGGCTACTAGCCATTGCTGGACCTATCTTCCATGAACTTATCTAGTTCTTTTTTGAATTTTTTTTATAGTCTTGGCCTTCACAACATCCTCTGACAACAAGTTCCACAGGTTGACTGTGTGTTGTGTGAAGAAATACTTCCTTTTGTTTGTTTTAGACGTAGTGCCTATTGATTTCATTTCGTGACCCCTAGTTTATGAGAAGTAAAGAACACTTCCTTATTTACTTTCTTTACACCAGTCATGATTTTATAGACCTCTATCATATCCCCCCTTAGTCGTCTCTTTTCCAAGCTTTAATGTCCCAGTCTTATTAATCTCTTCTCATATGGCAGCCATTCCATGCCCCTAATATTTTGTTGCCCCTTTCTGAACCTTTTCCAATTCCAATATAGCTTTTCTGAGATGAGGCAACCAGATCTGCAAGCAATATTCAAGATGTAGGCATACCATGGATTTATATAGAGGCAAGGTGATATTTACTGTCTTATCTATCCCTTTCCTAATGATTCCCAACATTCTATTTGCCTTTTTGACTGCTGCTGCACATTGAGTGGATGTTTTCAGAGAACTATCCACGACTCCAAGATCTCTTTCTTGAGTGGTAACAGCTAATTCAGACCATTTTTGTTGTTTCTGTACAGTACCTAACAATGAGCCCCCATCGGTGACTGGGGACCTTAGCTACTACAACAATACAAATACTAAAAGCAGTTAACGGAACATTTGGATGGCTGTATGTACAGCTGGCAGTGGGTGATGTGTGGCCAGTAGGAGGCTGGTTCATACTCTTCCCTGCTCCCACTCCCCTTGGAAGTAAACATTCATTAAGAGCTGAGAGGCTTGTGTTACGTAGCTAAAAGTGGGGAATTAAAATCCTGTCAGAAATAATATCTACAACTAATTTTCCACACTTAATTTAGCTCCAGCTAGCTCTGTAACTCATGTGGACCACAAAAGAACTATTCCTACCGTTTTCTTGAGCTCACAATTTGAGGGGGAAAATACAGTTTTACACTTTTACCCATCTTACTGTTTAGCACTGTTGCTCATGAAACAGAACCTTGCTTCATGGTAACATTCACCCCTCATGATACCCAGTGTAAAGCAGAACTTTACAGATAACATTAGTCTTTGTTGTATGTTTAGTTGTCCATAAATGATTTTTCTTCTTCATCCAACAAAAGGGAGAGAGTTTGAGTGAAACATCATGTCACAATTTTACAGAAATAAATCCATTTATTTTTTATAACATTCCTTTTTCTTTTTAAAATGAGTACAGTACTTGTAGCTGGAGAACTCTGAAAAAAAGCTACTGAAGACCTGGCACTATGTTGTTGAGAATTACACACCTGGGCTGAGAGATAACACCTTTATAAATATTTGACAGATAAAGATTAAATTTAGTGTTTTTAAACAAAACTACGGAAGTTACATTCACCACCTGGAATTTTTTTTTAAGACGAATGTGTATTTCAAAATCTGTAAAAATTATTCATTTCCTAAATTTTTGTCATCATGCTTCATTATAACCTGTTAAAATTTTACATCTGTGCAGCTGATTATGCCCAACTGTCAAACAAATGTTACATCAATGTAACAGGAGCAATAGCAAGCTAATACTGCACAATCATAAGTGGACTGATTTAAGAAATACATATTTTTCACAAATGTCACGCAAACCCCTGTTCTTGGTACCATATACATCACTCAAGGATTTTTTCCACTTACATAAGTAAGGCTAAGTGAGAAAACATGTCAGAACATGATTACATAATAAAAAGTATATTATTCATTACAAATTTCATATCTATTATTACATACAGGGTACTGTGCTGTAATTTCTAAAGAAGAGTGCAAATGAGCAGGACTGACTTCTCTTTAAAGACCTTAGATACTTCCATGTGGCCTGCAAGCAACACTGGTGAGGACAGTTCATGAGTGTTATATTGATTTGGTGTACATGTGCTGCTACAGGACAGTGAGGTGCTCTACAGGTTGTCAATAAAGGCAGCCATTCTAGTTTTCTACATGAAAGTGCAGGCACTGTGAAAAAGCAACTTTAGAATTGTTTCACTTGTCTTCATGTAAACATTTATCAGTCTGTCATATAGTGTATGTATTGATTGATCTACACACACATACACACCGTTTATTTTAGGTAGCTATATCAAGAAATTCTTCTAAATTCTTTTTGATGTGTGGTGGCTGAGATGCAGCCTGGATTAACAGGCTTTGACCCATTTGTGCAAAAAGTGCTTTTGATAATTTAGCTGTAGCTGTCCGAATATTTCCTCCAGCTCCAGGTAGCGATCCACTGTTTGTCATGTTTCCTAAGAGATGCCATAGGACAACTAAAACTTTCTGCTCTATAGCATGAGGCTTCTGTGGGTATAGCTCCATAACAAGATCTGAAAGAATTAAGAGAACACAATACAACCGTAATTACCATGTTGTAGTATATTATTTGTATTTTCTTTGCAAATACGATGACATCTATGAAGCCAATTTAAATAGTATCGCTTGTAAATCATCTCCCCCTCAGAGGCTTTTTACATTTTTTAAAAGTTATATCCATCTACCACAAGTTAATAATTATAACCATTCATTAAAAAATGTCAGATAAACCTAGAAAAGGGGACACATTTTGAGGTAGGGTTCTTATAACTTCCTTTTCTCATCAGTATTGCAGTTTGTGTGTTAGGATAACTGACAGAGTGCTGGGCAACAGCAGCTCTACCAGCACGCTGACCACTGGATCACCGATTAAATCACTCCCAAGTAAGCCTCAGCAATAAAGCTCAGCCTAATTGATTGGGATGGTCCAGAAGAGCCCAAAAGGCTAATTAGCCCATTACCCAAGAAGTAGAAAAGGCACAGGAAGGAAGTGCTCAGAAAGAAAGAAAGACTGCCAGGTTTTTCAGGGTCAGAGCCCAGAGAGATCTCTGAGAGGGAAGATACCTTCTCTCTGCCTCTCTTGGCTCACTGAGCTAAGGAGTGTATGCTTTTATCAATACAGATCTGCAGAAGTTGGTATGGGTGCTAGGGAGAACACTCTCAATAAATTGCACCAGGTGTTTGATGAGAGGAAGGTCTCTGAGCAATTTGTGGCTAGAAGACAGAGAGGAGTGGGGCGATGCTGTCACACTAACCCACTCTTCTGAGAAACTTGACAGAGTTCCACATGTTCTGCAACACTTGGGCATAACAGATAGAACTAAAAACACTGTGGCAGTACAGAAGCCCTATAATATAAATACCCCTAAATAAAATAATTTCCCTACTTAAGATTTAATGACTTCAAAGCATAAATATTACAGGCATATTTTCATCTTGTCACCAGAGTGCGTAGCTATACAGTGCCGTTAATTTTACTAGATCACCACCACCACCCTCACAGGGAAAACAAAAAACACCTTGATACACAAATGTGCTGGAAATTCAGCTTCATATGTAAAATGTATAAGAACGGCCATACTGGGTCAGACCAATGGTCCATCTAGCCCAGTATTCTGTCTTCTGACAGTGGCCAATGCCAGATACTTCAGAGGGAATGAACAGAACAGATAATTATCAAGTGATCCATCCCCTGACATCCACTCCCAGCTTCTCAGAGTCAGAGGCTAGGAACACCCAGAGCATGGCGTTGCATCCCCGACCATCTTAGCTAATAGCAGAGGTTCTCAAAGTTCATTGCACCGTGACCCCCTTCTGACAACAAAAATTACTATACAACCTGAGGGTGGACTGAAGCCTGAGCTCCACCATCCCTGGCAGGGGGGCCAAAGCCTGAGCCCCATCATCCAGGGCTGCAGTCCTTGGGCTTTGGCTTTGACCCCAGGTGGTGGGGCTCAGGCTTTGGTTTCTGCCCTGCGGGGGAGCACCAAAGCTTGAGGGCTTCAGCCCTGGATGGTGGGGCTCGGACCTTGGCTTCAGCTTCGAGCCCTAGCAAGTCTGAGGCCAGCCCTGGCGACCCCATTAAAATGGGGTCACTACCCACAGTTTGAGAACCGCTAGATTAGTCTAATGATCTCCCACCTCCTTTAGAGTACTGATAACAAAAGATAATTCAGCCAGATATTCATCTAGAGCAGTGGGTTTCAACCAGGGGTATGCGTACCCCTGGGTGTCCACTGAAGTCTTCTAGGGGGTACATCAACTCATCTAGATAGTTGCCTAGTTTTACAACATGCTACATAAAAAGCACTAGTGAAGTCAATACAAACTAAAATGTTATAGACACTGACTTGTTTATACTGCTCTATATACTATACACTGAAATGTAAGTACAATATTTACATTCGAATCAATTTATTTTATAATTATATGGTAAAAATGAGAAAGCAAGCAATTTTTCAGTAATAGTAAGCTGTGACACACTTGTATTTTTATGTCAGATTATGTAAGTAAGTAATTTTGAAGTGAGCTGAAACTTGGGGGGTACTCAAGAGAAATCAGAGTCCTAACTCCCCAACTCTTCAAGCAGAAGTAATGGCTGCTGGGAAGGCCATTTTCGTAGATAAGTCAAGTAGAGACAGGTTGCCATTGGCTCACAGGAAGGTTTGTAAGGCATTTAAACACCAAGTTGAGGTCCCAAACCTGGGCAGGATGTTTGACTCATGGAAAGAGATTTTCCTAACCCCTTGAGAAATCTCATCATCATCATCAGATGTGCAAACACTGAAAAGCTCTCCACCAGAAAATAGAAGGACATAATAGCTACCAAAATTTACCGTAATGGAACTCAAAGACAAACCTGTCTTTGTAAGTTCTAGGATGTAATCTAGAATACCTGACAGAAGAGGACACAGGTGAAAGGTGTCTTAGGTCACACCAGTGATTGAATCTCATCCACTTTTGTAGTTGAGTATTATGGGCAGACAGCTTTCTACTACGTAACAAGATTCTTCTCACTTCCTCAGAACAGGTTGTTTCTAACCCCACAAATCAATTAGCCATGCTTTGAGGCAAAGAACCCTGAGGTTTAGGGTGAAGAATTTGACTAGCATCCTGAGAGAGAAGATGAGGGATGGTGGGGAGGGTGATCGGTTGACAAGCAGCCAACTGGATGAGGTAAGGAAACCTTGTCTGTTTTGACCACGTTGAAACCACCAGCATAACTCTGGTCTTGTCCTTATCTTGATCAACACCTTGGATATTAGAGGAGTTGAAGGAAGTGCATACAACAGACCTGACATCCAACAAAGGAGAAAGACATCTCACAAGGGAGTGGCCCAGTTCCGCTCTCAAACAGAACTGAAAGCACTTCCTGTTTCTAGCCAGGGAGAACACGTCTATCTGCAGGACACTCCAACATTGAAATATTCAGTGGAGTATAATGGGATACATCTCCCATTCATGATCCTAAGAAAAGCGTCTGCTGAGGGTATCTGCAGTGATGTTTTGCTTGTCCGGAAGTTAAGCTGCTGAGATGCTGATGTGATTTTGTATGCACCAATTCCAGAGTCTCACTGCTTCAGCCCAGAGAGAGCATGATTTCGCTCCCCCTTGACGGTTGATATAAAACACGCATGACATTATCTGTCATGATCTTCACATATTTGCCCCAATCAACAGCATAAAATGGAGACAGGCATTCCTGACTCACAGGCATTCCTGACTCCCATGCATGCCAGCAAGCTGATGTGTAGAGTGGTATCCATAATCTTCAATGTCACTTTGTAGGGGTGGCTCACCAGTAGAAAGGAGTGGTGAGTCCATCAATACCAGGTGCATGCCTGGAGACAGAGGTCCTTAGGCTGGATCGGTACCAAACAAAGGGGAGTCAGGCATCTCTGTCACTGTCAGGTCCCATAAAATCTAAACTCCTGTGGTACCAACATGGTGGTCAGTAGTGAACCAGCAGCAGAGGTGATTGTGGCAGAGGGAGAAGACAGTCCCATAGACTCTATGCGCGCTGAGAAGCATCCGCTAGATGATAGTCTGGTCTTTTGTGGTGCTGAAATGGTACATTACCAAGAGCCTGGTTGATTCTACCGGTACCGACTTAGAAGTCGTCTTCTCTTTGTCGCCTAGATCACCTGACAGTACCTATGATCTTCTGGAGACAGAACCCTTCGATTCTTTGGGTTTAATGGTGATCATAGTACTTGAAGAACCTGCAGCCTTGCGGGTCCTGATTCGGGAACTGGCAGGCATGGAACTGGTTGACTCGATGGGCAACTGGTTTTTCGTTCAAGTAGACTCCCTGGACCTGGTGAACCTGAGCTCCATTTCTAGAGCCTTTTGAGAGGATTCTTGAGTTTTCTCCTAGAAGCTCTAGGGGAGCGCTGTGCTGAAGTGGATGAGGTGCTCAACATGCTCGGAGACCAGTGTACATGGGGAAGTCCCCTGCCCTGGGTCAGAAGCCGAACAGAAGGAGTTCTTCATCATGAGGAGGCACAATTTAATTTCCCTTTTCTTTCTAACTCTCAATTTGAATGCCAGTCTAAAATTACACTTTTAGGGGATATGTGATTCCCCAAGGCAACAGATACACTGGGAGAGCCTTCCAGCATGAAAGGCAACATTTAAAACTCAGAGTGCCAAGCATATCCTCCCAGCAATCTAAACTTCTCCTCAGGGAAATAAGCTGAAAGGACAATGGTCCTCACACACATACAAAAAAAAATTTTTTAACTATGATTGTTAGCTTAGTTAGTAGTAGAAGTAAGTAAAACTATGAAAAACCCCTACAGTTGAGGTAAGTTCAACGTGGACTTTGCTGAGGCTTCTTCTCAGGCCGAGGCAGCTGAGAAGGGACGGAGGTTGGTTTACCTGCGCAACTCTATATAGCCATGGTGCAGAGCACAAGGCGGAGTAGAGCACATGTGTGGGTGGAACAGGCACTGCTACCTAAAATCTCTGATCGAAGGCCCATGGGGTACATGTGCACCTGAAGTGGAGCACCCCTAGGGATACTACTCAAAGGAGGAGGATTACTTACATCTCCTAGTGAAAGATCTGGGAAAATCTGAAGACAAGATGAGGATGGGAGGGGGGTTCCAGTGTAAGCCTTAACTTATAATTGATATATTAATTAACCAGACACTAGAAGGGGAGATTGTAGTTTACATGACTAATGTGCTGTAAGATTACCCCAAAGGTACAGAAGAGGGAAAGACATAGCGCCACACATGACAGAGGAGTAAGCAAACCTCTCCTACAGCTCCCCGTCTTCTGGCTTGGTTCCACAAAGATGCAGAGGGCTGCCTGTGCTGGATCAGGACCCAAGTGACAATATGACCTATTTCAGTTATGGAAATATTGACAACACAATCCAAAGTGAAAATTAATGATCAGTTTAGCAAGAACCATTAAAGTTACACTATCGTTTAGGTTATTATATGGCCCCCTTTGCAGGAGTATCTGACTAACTAATGTGTCTGCTCCTTTGGCTTAAAAATACTATTTCTTCTGACAGACAACATGTGGCATGAGAATCACTGCATGGGCTATGTGCATGATTTCTGTGGCTGCAGGGCACATCTTGCCAAATGCGATACTATTGCTGTATAACAAACATAACCACTTGCATCAAGAAGGGAGTTTGGCAAATGAGAATAGAATACAAGTAAAAGTGAACTTGCAAAGCAATATGTAACTTTACCAGCAAGCTTTTCAGTCATGTCTTGTTTTGCTTTTCCATTCAGAAACTGGGCCTTTGTGCAGAATGGTTGGAGAAGCAAGTAATTATCTAAATTCAAAGAATAAAATGTTAAAAACCATCAGAATAATCACATTTATACAACAGAAAAGTATGTAGACAAGTTAAAATGACTTTATAAAATAAAATCTTCAGTTCACAATTTATTCAAATAAAACTACTGAACCAAAGTGACTTAAGGTAGAAAGTCCTTTTTTTCACTGAAGATCAAAGGATTATTTTAACTTGTGAATTTTTATGAATAGCTACAAGAGAACTGATTTCTTGTAAGGACTAACTACTACATACTGCAGAGAGTTAGAAATGTACAAGGCCATGAACATCTACCTTCCTGCCCATTGGCCTAGTCTTCAAAGTTGCTTAACACTTTTAAATTCTATAAAAGTCATTACAGTTAGGGGCACTCAGCCATCTCAGCAGGTGCACCTCAATTTGCAGGACTGGGCCCTTCCTGAGTTATATAAGCTGACTTACAGCAACATTGTTGCATCAGTTTATGGGCTGTGTAGGACTGATCAGGGCAAACTGCCTAAGTGATGGGAATGTGCAAAGTGAAAAAGGAAATGGATAGCCTCTGTTTTTTCATACTTCTCAAAAGTCACCAAAGTCAATCTACGCTGAGCTTATCAATATACTTAAACCCTCTCCTACCCACCACACATATACAATGGCTTGGTAGAAACAGTTTTATAAAGACTGGCTACTTCAAACAGTTAATTACCTAAATGTTGACAAAGAGCTTGAATAACATTTGTGGCAGCAGCATAGATCCCTGGATTCTTGGAGTTCAGGTTGTTGTCTACCATGGCTGGAATCAACATGTTGATAACAGGTGATAAGTTATCTTTCAGCAAAGGAATCATCTTGTACATTGTCTCTAGAGCTACCTGATTTACTTTGCTGTTGGAGTCATGTAAGCGAGACTTGAAAGCGTCAAAGATCTGAAAAAGTGTACAAATATGACAGGAGTTAGAGAAGTTTCATGTTTTCTCACACATTATTTGAGTAACTTGAGTTGTGCATTTTACTCAAATAAGACTTTGATGTCATCTGGGATTTTATCCTTTTTACCAAGGTAAAATGGAGTTTGATATTTTTATACTGTATATAGCTCAATTTTATCTCAGTTCATATGTATTCTAGTCATTCCCGGACAACACAATAAGGTTACACTAGCCTTCTGTAACTTTTGATCTGATAGCCGTATTTTCATAGAATAGAATAGAATATCAGGGTTGGAAGGGACCTCAGGAGGTCATCTAGTCCAACCCCCTGCTCAAAGCAGGACCAATCCCATTTTCTGTGCTACTGATTTTTTTAAACAAGGCTACCCATTCAAACAGACTGAATCCCTAGATTTTGCATGAGAAGAGTAGAGTGTCCCCCTCCCATAGCATTTTAGAGCCATGTTTGTGCAGTGTTTAGCACAGTGGGGCCTTGGTCTATAATTTCAACCCCTACATGCTATGACAACACAAATGATAAGGAATAAGTACGCCAAAGTGGTTTTTGCCTTCCTGAAGCAAAGACAAAACAGAAACAATAACTATTTCTATTTATAGACTTAAGGCCAGAAGAGATTATTATGATCACCTATTCCAGTGGTCCTCAACAAGGGGTACGTGTACCCCTTGAGCTATGCCAAGGTATTCCTCATCTAGATATTTGCCTAATTTTACAACAGGCTACATAAAAAGCACTAGCGAAGTCAGTACAAACTAAAATTTCATACAGACACTGACTTGTTTATACTGCTCTATATACTATACACTGAAATGTAAGTACAATATTTATATTCCAATTGACTTATTTTATAATTATATGGTAAAAATGAGAAAGCAAGCAATTTTTCAGTAATGTGTGCTGTGACACATTTGTATTGTTATGTCTGATTTTGTAAGCAAGTAGTTTTTAAGTGAAACTTGGGGGTACACAAGACAAATCAGACTCCTGAAAGGGGTACAGTAGTCCGGAAAGGTTAAGAGCCACTGTTCTAGTCTGACCTCCTGCATAACACAGAACCTCACTTAGTAATTTCTGTATCAAACCCACAATTTTTGTTTGAGCTGAAGCGTCTCTGGGACACTGACAGAACAACCAACTTGTGGGTGACCCATAACAACTTAACAAGAGGCACTGAAATGTAATCAAGACAATCTATTTGTATGTGGATTTCAAAGAGATGTACTAGACCAGAATCATTAACCCATGTATTTGTAGTAATAGAAATCAAGGGTAGATGCTAAGTGTATGTGTCTGTGTTTACCAGTATCTTGTATCATCTGACCCAAAGGACCAATAAGGGGACAAGATACTTTCAAATCTTGGTGGGGGGAAGGCTTTTGTTTGTGCTCTTTGTTTTGGGGGGAGTTCGCTCTTGGGACTAAGAGGGACCAGACATCAATCCATGCTCTCCAAATCTTTCTGAACAAGTCTCTCATATTTCAAACTTGTAAGTACAGCCAGGCAAGGCGTGCTAGTTTTATCTGTGTTTTCTCAACTTGTAAATGTACCTTTTGCTAGGGTGTTTACCTCTGTTTGCTGTAACTTTGAACCTAAGGCTAGAGGGGGTTCCTCTGGGCTCTTTAAGTTTGATTACCCTGTAAAGTTATTTTCCATCCTGATTTTACAGAGATGATTTTTACCTTTTTCCTTAATTAAATGCCTTCTTTTTAAGAACCTGGTTGATTTTTCCTTGTTTTTAGATCCAAGGGGTTGGATCTGTGTTCACCAGGGAGTTGGTGGAAGAGTCTCTCAAGGCTACCCAGGGAAGGGAGTTAGCCCATTGGGAGTGGTGGCAGCGGACCAGATCTAAGCTGGTAGTTAAGCTTAGAAGTTTTCATGCAGGCCCCCACATCTGTACCCTAAAGTTCAGAGTGGGGAAGGAGCCTTGACAGACCCCAAACCACCAAAACCTGTTTTTTAGCTAGTCAGCCTTTAGCAATGACATCACTTATTTGTTAATGGCTATAAAAGGATAAGCTCTTGAAGGGTTCATTGCCAATACTTAACCAAGTTGGAGCTGGCCAATATTGGTGTAAGCACCCCCAGTTTAGCTCTTTTGTAAGTGTTTTGATCAAATGTTTATAAATGTTTTGTTACAGTTTGAATGCAGTAGTTGCCTACTATTTAGGCTATTAGATGTGTTTAGAGGAATTGTATAAATATCATTCAGCCTTTGGATTTATCTAAGGAATTTACAGTTAAGCCAGTGTCTGGTGGAATCCTATATTACTAATATCTATAATAATAAATTCCAACGAGACCCCACCTTACCAAGCAATCCAGATCAATCTGTATAACTGACTTTACCCCATCATTATTTACCACTCTAGCCATTTTTAGGTCATCTGCAAATTTTACCAGCAATGGTTTTGTATTTTCTTCTAGATCACTGATAAGGATATTGAATAGCATTGGGCCAGGAATTGATCCATGCAGGACTCCATTAAAAGTAAAGGGATTCTGCTAGGGTTTTAACCTAATCTATTCTAGGCTGCTATTTTCCCCCTCAAAAATGGCATTCCTGAGTAAGTAGACTGGATGCAGCTACCTCATTGGCCTGGTCCCCACTAAGCCCCCACTTCGGACTAAGGTACGTTAATAACGTAGCTGAATTCGAAGAACCTTAGTCCAAACTTACCGCGGGTCCAGACGCGGCAGGCAGGCTCCCCCGTCGATGCCACGTACTCCTCTCGCCGAGCTGGAGTACCGGCGTCGACGGCGAGCACTTCCGGGATCGATCCGGGATCGATTTATCGCGTCTAAACCAGATGCGATAAATCGATCCCAGAACATCGATTGCCTGCCGCCGGACCCTCCGGTAAGTGTAGACGTACCCATTGATACTAACAAATTAACTCTTGGGAAAAAATAGAAATAGACCTCGTCTCCTTCAAGTCCCAAAACAAGAGTGAGACAAACTTTCCGGAACTATGCTGAACAGATAGTACAGAGGAAGCTGAGGGAAGTCTGGCAGTTGCTGATGGGGAGGAATCTGGGGGAAAGGGGTGCTGGATGGCTGACATATCTACTGAGACAGATTAAGGTTGTGGAGCGGTGTCTTGTTTGGTGATTGTTCTAGTGATGAAGTGGGCGTCTTTGGGGGGGTGTAATGAATGGTGTGGCATATCAGATGCATTAACTTTTCATTTCCTTGCTTTTTGCATTTTGTGTAAATTATGCTCTGTACAGAGCAATCTTAATTCACACACAACACAGGGTTTTTTGGGTACTAATTTTGATCGTACGTCTCTCTTTTATATGTTTTCCTTACTTTTTAGAGTTAAGATCTTCAGGCAGGTATCATGTCTTCCTTTATACAATGCCTAGCACAATTATGCCCCAATCAAACTACCACAATAGAAATAAGCAAGCCACTGCAAAGATTGTTTAAGCTACTCAGGAGTTCTTTAGACTGATGCAGTCTACAGCTTCCTAAAGTAAGATTTGGCAAAAGGCAAGTGCTCACACAGTGGTGGTAGAATTGTAATACAAAGAAAACAAGAGAAAATCCAAACTGGGGAATAGATTTTTAACTCTCACAAAGATTTAACATGGAATTAAGATGAGAATAAAACTGTTCTAATTGGAAAAAATACTCCGGGATTAATTCTGCAATCAGGTCTTTGGCCTTCCCCGGTTTTACCAATCCCTTCTTTTTAAACCTCTACCTAAGACACAGCTCTAAGCCTCTCTTTTCCTATTTGTTTCCAACTATTTTTGTACCTCGTTATCTCCTCATTAGCCAGGCCTGCCCTACTCCCCACTTGCTCTGGGACTCTCTTGTTCCTCAGATTTTCATAATAAAAGAACAAACCAAGGTTTTTAGTAGTGAGAATCTCTGAAGCAGTACATTCTTATCATCAAGGCTTTTTCTACAGAGAATCAGGATGAAGCTTAATGGGCCTTTGAAAGAGGATGTTTTTATATACAGTTACCTTCACAATGTTCGCAACAACGAGGTCTTGATTGTTCTCTGTGTCTGATAACAATTGTTTAATTCCATTAATTCTGTCCCGGAAGTCTTTTGCATTCAGTAAGCTTGTAATGACCTTAACATATTCTGCACTTTCTAGTGAATTACGAGCAACTGGTTTTCTTGTAATTTCACGTGCTTCTGTAATCTCTCTGTTGGGGGGGGGGAAAAGGATTACTGTTATTCAGTTAACATTCAGACCAGCTGGAACAATAGCCTGACGTTTACAGGCAGTCAACTTTCTCAGCTATACAAACATCAAAAACTAAATAGAACAAGTTCCTATCAAAGGCATTTGGGCATTTTAAAGTACGTTATTTAAAATGAACCATTTCTTACCCTACCCGAACTGTGGCTCTTCGAGATGATGTCAGTGTGGATCCAACTGTAAGTGCACATGCAAGCAAGATCAGCGTCTGTTGGGGCTGTGCATGCACCCTATGCCTCCTCGTGCTTCTGTCCGAGGGCATAAAGGTCAGAGTGCCCAGGGACCCCCCTGCTCAGTTCCCCCACCACTCACAGCCCGTGTTCGCAGAGGAGTGGGAATGGAGATCCAATCATGGGATCTGCACTAATGACCCCTCTTCAAAGAACCAGAGTTACTGTAGGGTTAGGAACTGTTCATTCGTCGAGTATATCTCATTGCTGATCCCAGTGTAGGCAACTGGCAAGCAGTGCCTCTTCTGGGTGGTGAGTGAAATGAGGAACATCAGCGGCAGCAGGCAAATGGAGATTGTAGCACTGCTCTCCCAAACTTGCCTGGCAGCTCAGTCTAATGCATAATGACAGACAAAAGTCAGTGGATTACTCCACATTGCCCCCATGCCAATCTCAGAAACTTAGCATATTTCTGAAGTAGGCAGAGGATGTTGCTGGAGCTCTGGTGGAGTGACCCTTGGTCTTCACTGGGAAAGATGTACATAAAAACGGTCATACTGGGTCAGACCAAAGGTCCATCCAGCCCAGTATCCTGTCTACCGAAAGTGGCCAATGCCAGGTGCCCCAGAGGGAATGAACAGAACACAGAATCATCAAGTGATCTCTCTCCTGCCGTCCATCACCACCTTCTGACAAACAGAGGCTAGGGACACCATTCCTTACCCATCCTGGCTAATAGCCATTAATGGACTTAACCTCCATGAATTTATCTAGTTCTCTTTTAAACCCTGTTATAGTCCTAGCCTTCACAACCTCCTCAGGTAAGGAGTTCCACAGGTTGACTGTGCGCTGTGTGAAGAAGAACTTCCTTTTATTTATATATCCTAGATAATTGGTAACACTGTAAGATACATCATGTTATCCACTATTCTTTTGAACATCAAATGCAAGTGAGATGCCTCAGGTAAGAACTTCATATGAATTCATTTGACAGTAGAAACCAGAGCCAAAGCCAAGGTAGACTTTATGCTTATTTAAATATCACCACAGACAAAAGGACTGATAAACGGAGCTCAATGACACCTTGTCGCCAATGGCAGTGAAATACCCCTGATTTGTCATCCTGGAAGATTTCAGTACTCATACTGGCAAGGCTGCAGATGCAAAAACCCCAAAACTCATCTCTTCACGAACTCTCACAGGTCACCTCTGGTCCAACAACCCTCAAAGCCATTCATAACCTGGATATGATCTGCAGCCTAGATATCAAGATGGAAGACATTACAACCCAGACATGGTCTTGGACAGACCCTCACCTCATTAAGGCAGTGATCAGAGACCTTCTAGCATCCATGTAACAAGACTTATGGACTCCAAGAAATTCCAAAGCCTGTTACAGAAGACCAGCACCCCACTCACAGGACAAGCAGATGAAGGGCTCCCCACTTCAGCTTGCTGGCTCTCGCTGCTTGCAGATTTGCTGTGGCAGGCTCCTTCGACTGGCGTGCAAGGGCTCGCCATCTGGCCATCCACGACAACAAGAGTGGGGGAGAAGAAGGGGAAACGGTTCATCAGCCCTGCATAACTCTCCACAGTAAATATGGGATGCTGATGCCAGGGCAAAAGGGGTGAGGGGCCCTGTAGGGGGTTCCTGGGTGAACCATAGGGGACTAGAGCAATAGAAGGGAGAGGGGGTTTGGGGCAACCAGCAGCTGGTGGCATACAGGCCGATCTATTGGGCAGATGGATTTGGGTGTTCAGGGCAGCAGAAGGGTACTGGTGGGAGCCAAGGGTGGTGGAGCAGGAGGAGAAGGGGATCTGCTCTGCTTGTACCCAACAACCAACTGCCCATCTGTATTCCCAGAGTTCAGTACATTCACTCATCAAGAAGTTCTGGATACCCTAAAAGAGTCCTGGCTTCTAAAAGAGTCATGAACAAGTGATAACTCTCCTGACCAATATAGCCAATGCCTCATTCAGAGAAGGAATCTTCCCTTCCTCTTTCAACCATGCAATAGTCTGACCAACACCGAAAAAACCCACCCTGGATACTTTAGTCCTAGCCAACTATGGCCCAGTGTCAAACCTCCCATTCTTAAGCAAGCAACCAAGCAAGCAAAAGGCCAACTATAAGCTCATCTAACGGAAGCCAACATTCTACACCCAGCGCAATCTGGATTCAGGCCAGGACATGGAACTGGGACTGCTTTAGTGGCATTGATGGATGATCTCCTCCTGTCAATGGATAAAGGACAGACATCCATTCTCATCCTCCTGGACACCTCTGCACCAATTGACACTGTTGACCACAAAAAGATACTGCTGTCTCTCCTGAGTTAGGTAGCAGGAGTCTGGGGTAAAGCGCTAAAATAGTTTGAATTCTTCCTGGAGGGA
Organism: Emys orbicularis; assembly: GCF_028017835.1. Taxonomy (NCBI): domain Eukaryota; kingdom Metazoa; phylum Chordata; order Testudines; family Emydidae; genus Emys; species Emys orbicularis. The sequence continues at coordinate 3,748,732 of NC_088686.1, read as the reverse complement.
TGCACCTAAAGAGTCGTGATGGGAAACTGCACCTCCACCACTAGACCCCTCTCTTGTGCGGTTCTACAAGGTTCAATTCTTTCTCCAGTTCTTCTCAACATCTATATGCAACCACTAGGTCAGACAACATGGGCTCAAATGCCAGCAATATGCAGATGACACAGAGCTTTCCCTATCCTTCACCACATACAGACACAACTCTACTAGAAAGATAATCCAGTGCTTGGAGGAGATCCAGAGCCATAACTAGATATTTTAGTGCCCAGGGCAAGCAAGCATATTTTCGCCCCCATCGCTTTTCGTCATTTTTCCACCCCCGTGGCTTTGCACTCTGGGTGGCTGTCCTGCTGGCGTCACCCTGGTTACAGCCCTGTAACTCTGCCACTTGCCTCCTTTGTGATCTTGGGCAGATCATGTTTTGGTGCTTCAGTTTTCCCTTATACAAAAGAGGGATAAAGATACCTACAGAAGGATGGTGTGAGGTAGAATTCACTGGTGAAATGAAAGGCATTATAAGAGTGCAAACTATAGTTCATCTCTTCAGAATATGTACAGGGGGAAAAAAGGGAAGCTTCCCCCAATAAGCCAGAGATCACGAGTTAGGAGCCCTTTCAGAAAGCAATATTGCAATCATGATCTCTAAGGCTAGAGTTTACAATGGAGTCACTACAGCCTTTTGGACCAGTGCTGTAGTATCTATTTTATAAAGATTTCAAATATGCTTCTCTGGAATTTAATCCTCCCCAACACTAAACTCCATGCCCACAAGTGGCTTCCAGAGAGGGAATCCTGCCTGCTAACACACGTCCCAGTGAATGAGGTCCCCCACTGTAGCTGGACCCCTCCTACTCTGTCAGTAATCTGCCTGTCCTTCCCTAGCCCATAGGAGCTGTGCTAACCGGCTCTCTTCTAGGAAGCATTCCCGTACTCATGTCCAGCAGGCATAAAAATCTCTTCCATCAGGCAAAATCAGATCCGTGTTTGCTTCCAGCAAAGAAAGTGCAAGTTTTATGGTGAAAGCAATTTCCCTGTTTCCTGATTAACAACAACAAACCAAGGCCCTCAGGCTGGGGTGGAGAACAGAGTTTAGTTGACAGAGTTTTGAAATGGGATCTTAATGACCAGGTTCAAATTAGCCAGCATCACATTTTCATTCTGGGGAATGGAAATGAAAGAGGATTCTCTATAGCAGGCTATGGCTAGTCCAACTCCCACCACACACACAGCCCTTTTAAAACATGTCTCAGATAAAATAGGTATCTTGCTCTTTCACAGGCTCTATTTCCCTCATTCTGTTGTCCGAAGTACAGATTTTAACCCCCCCCCCCACACACACACACACACACCTATCTAAGCCACCTGTGTTTTACTAGCAGATCAAGAGGAGGATGAGATCGGGGCAGGGGGAGGGGGAGGGGAGGGAAACAAAGAAATGGCTGCATGATAGGAAGTGTGAGTGGGAAACAGTGACACCCAAAGAATAGTAATAATTAATACCTGGCATTTCCCACAGCAGAATTCTGCAGTAATGGTGCAAAGCACAGCAAGGGCACTAATAGCAACTAGGGTCTCCTGGGCTGGGCACAAGTCTGGGAATCAGATCTGCCTCCCAGTCTTCATCACAGCAGCAAGTCATTCTGCCTGGTCAGCTTCTCCGTCTGTAAAATGGCGCTAATGACGCTACTACTCCCTTTTTGTAAAGTACTTTGGGTGGGAGCCACAAAGGGACTCAGGTGTTCCCATGGGGAGTGTCACAGCATCTAGAAAATCACAGGAACACACCGTGATCCACAAAGCCCAGTTAGATGCACAGGGAGAGGGAAGTGCCTAAGAATGCCAACCATTCTCAGAGCTAGGCACCCTACAGCCAAACTGCATTGAGGCACATGTCAGTTTAGCAATCCCCAGACAGGAACTCACCCCTAGAATCAGATAGCCGAGGCACATACTTCATGGAGCCTATCCTTTGAGAGCTAGAAAATGCAATCTACCAGCTAAGTGTGACCATACACGGTAATGCTTTAGATCGATGCTGCAGAACAATTTAACATAGCTCTTTATGTCCTCAGTGAGATCTCCCGAGGGAAACAGTAGAAGCCCTATTGCTTGGCACATTTAAAATGCGTATGGACCAAATACTAATAAATGCATAAGTGGGCACAATCCTGTGCTGGCAGGGTGAAGGATTGGATGGTCCAACTGGTCTTTTTAATCTCCAGAGTCTGTGATTTACAAACACTGACTAATGAATCCACAAGTGTCCAGTGTGAGTGGAGAGGGGACTGCACTGGTGATGTCCCTCAAACACCAGACTTGTTTACTAAGAAGCCTGGATACTGCAGGAGTAGGCAGTGTGGCTGCACAGATTGGGCACTGGCCTGGGAGTCAGCAGTGGTGAGCTCAGTTCCTGGCTCTATCACTTACCCACCATATAATCTTGAACAAATCCCTTAAAACGTTGTGTCTCAGTTTCCTCATCAGTAATTACACTTACCCATGTTTGTGACATGCTCTGAGATCTTTCAGTGACAGGTGTGATCTCAGTGCTGAGTATTTCTAGGTAGATAAAGAGAGGAGCGCTGCCTCGAGGAGCTTACAAAGTCAGTCTAAATCAGAAGCACAATAAAGATGCCAGTGGGGGATGGCCTAGGGAGGAGGAGGACAGCAAGAGAACAAACCACGCTTGTTGCACTTCCTCCTTGCATATTACCTCTGTTGCACTAGATTCCTGTTAGCCTGGGTGTCCTTAGCAGGTGAATTCACAGCAGCCCGGCACCTCACCAAGGAAAGAGCCTCTTAGCTGTGGTGTCCCCGTGCAGCACTTTCCCTATGTCTGAGTACACAACAGCCCTGCGCTGATCAAAACGTTACATACAAATCCACCGACTTTGTGATTTCACAACTAAGCCATCAATCCTTGCTGCTTTTAACCTCACTCGAGGACATGCAGGTATCAGTCCATTGCAAAGGCCACAAGTAATGTTTCCTACCATCTCCACTTGGCTAGGAGACTCCATGCCATTCCTGGCAGACAAAGACCTGGCCTCAGTTATTCAGGCCTTCATCACTTCTTGCCTGGACAACAGCAATGTGATATACCTATGCACAAAACTTTCAACACTTGGGAAACTCCAATCAATACAAAATGCTGCAGCGCATCTCCTAGGCAACATGGATTACCGTGAGCACATGACACCTCTCCTCCGTTCTCTACTATGGCTTCCCATAGAATTTTAAATCAAGTTCAAGGTTTATTTATTTAAGGTGTCGGTCCTTATCTTCAAATCACTCCATGACTTGGACCCAGATCTACAAGACTGTCTAAAGCTCCAGGGTAAAGACTGTGGTCGACAGCTTCACTCCTTTGGCACAATGGAACTCATAGGCCTGGTCTACAGTAACCCCCCAAATCGACCTAAGATACGCAACTTCAGCTACGTGAATAACGTAGCTGAAGTCGACGTACCTTAGTTCGAATTTACCACGGTCCAGACGCAGCAGGCAGGCTCCCCCGTCGATGCCGCATACTCCTCTCGCCGAGCTGGAGTACCGGCGTCGACGGCGAGCACTTCCGGGATCGATTTATAGCGTCTAGACAAGACGCGATAAATTGATCCCAGAAGATCGATTGCCTGCCGCCGAACCAGCAGGTAAGTGTAGACATACCCATAACAATAAGACTAAAGCTCATCTGAGTGGGAGACAAAATCTTCTCCTAGAATGGTCCGAGCTTAGGGAATGAACTTTGTCAAGAACTAAGGACCATCACAAATCTCACCACTTCCTGCATTTCTCTAACCTGCCTTCTCTAATAATCACGTAGCAACAGGTATATTTATTTAATAAATATATTTTAATAGGAGAACAAAACCCCACCAAAACAAGACATTACACTGCATGTGCTTCTCGTTCTGGAGAGAGGATGAGAGGAAAAACACCACATGACAGATGCATAATCACTTTGCATATTGCTTTAATAGAGGACGCTCAAATAGTATGGTGATGAGTTTGGTATAAAAACCTATACAGAACAGAATTTGTGATGAGATGACCTGTATCTTGGAACATCCAACTATATCCAGGAATAAATGGGGACACTGCCTGAATGGGTTGGTTCTGTCAACATACTAAACAAAGCTCTGGAAACGTCCAGTAAGTGCAACAACTCCCCCAGTGAAGAGCAGGGAAAAAACAGGCAAACTCATGAGACCTTCTTTGTAGCCCCTTTCAGAATGCTCCTTGCTTCGTCTCACTCTGAAGACAGTCTTCCTTCACTTCAGCCAGAAGAGTGAGTGAGCGTTGAGCACTTAAGGCTGACACTCCTTACTGACTTTCAATAGGGTCGTGGTGGTGTGGAAAACTCATGCCGAATTCTGTGACTGAGACATAAGTTTCAGAGTGGTAGCCGTGTTAGTCTGTATCAGCAAAAAGAACGCGGAGTCCTTGTGGCATAAGTATTAGCTGTGATATTGAGGCTTAAGTGCTGAGGCTACCAGTGCAAAAAGCATCATGTCAAAGTTGCTGGTGCCAGTTTTGACAGTGTCCTCTTCGTTGCCTTTCTTCTGCTGCCTGACCCCAGGGCGTGGTGTCCGTTCGAGGGAGGGCTGGCCAATGCCAACTCTTTCAGAGCCACTTGGGTGGTGGTTGTTTCCTCTGGATCCAAAGTAATTAGTATGGATTGTTCAACCAGATGTAACTTGAGCCAAACCTCCCTGGACTGCGGGCCCTGGAGGAAAACCATCAGCACACCACGCACTTTGGGATACAGCTCTCCCATAGGAAGAATAGGCAATGGCTGTGTCGGTCAGTGAGGGGAATGATGCCAATGCACGGTTTGAACCCTGATGGCTTAGAGTCTGTCATGTTAGCACAAAGCGCCTCGCCCCACCGTACGGGTGTGGGGAACTACTCTTTTCTTCCTGCAACATCCAAAGTAAAGAAAATAGAGGATAAGAGTGAAGATAAATTCTCTACACCCAAGTAATCAAGAAAACGATGAGTTTGAAGCTCTACAGTAATGGGTTAGACACTTGCTGGGTTCTATCTCGCTGCCACAAGCAATTCAAGGGAACAGAGATGTCTGCAGCCACCCTTTATGACCTTCACATGTGGCTCCAATGGACAATGCTATTCAAAAGACTTCAACCTTGTGCACATGAGGTGCATGCACACCTACAGGGGGATCCACACTGACACATACTCAAACAAGAATTATATTTAACAAAGGAACAATAAAATATGTTACAAATTCATGTGCAATTCCTTTTACTCAGTATACTTTTAATATTGCTTCTCGGACCTCTACCTTTCTTCTCTTTTTTCAAAATAGTTTCCAATGGTATGTCTACAAAGCAAGTGAAGGTGTGATGGGTTTGTACTCAGGTTCTAGCCTACGCTGAAGACCGTACTGTCACATCTTTAAAACTATTGTTACCCACACTGGCTAAACTAAAGCTAGCATAAGTATGCCTACCTGTGCTACAATCACACCTTCATCTGCTGTGTAGATGTAGCCTAAAAGAGACGATTAAAACAGGAAGGAAAACTATTATACTTTCCATGAGTATCCAAAATATCAAACATCACATTTCAATCCAATGTGGGGTCCATGCTTTGTGTATTATATATAAACTATTTATATTTCAAATGGTTATTCTTCTACATGGCCATGTTTACAAATTAGGAAACACAGATTAAAGGCAAAACAGCTGTTGAATATTTGGTACACAGATCGCAGATGTTTTGGATACAAAAAGGTTATCTATCTAGCGTATGTAATGCAATTTTCCATATATAATTTAGTACACTGTATATGTGTATTAGCTCAGGATCTATATTGCTTTACTAGGTGCTCAAGAGTATTGAGTAATTGGTTTGCTACAGTTTATACGCTCTCAAAAGTCCAGAAACTGTTTGCTTCTACTTGCAATTTGTTTTACGCCTGTAGTAATGCTTGGGATAGTAGCTCCCAGAATGTAGCATTCCCCTGTCTGAATCTAAATAGTTTATACCAATGATGAATCTGGATTGTCAAAAAAACAAGGGTCAGTATTATAATGATTAATATGGGAGTTGTGTAAACGTGAGGCGTAATCCTCTATTTTTATCATGTGACAATACTGCCATTTAGTGATTTTTATCAGACAAGTTATCCACTGACCAGCTCAATTACTTATGGACTAGTACGGTATAATCAGAATACTGTTGACAAGAGTTCAAAGAGCCCATTGTAGAATTTATATGCGATTTATTTTAATTATTTTGTATTAGTCTCCCAGCCAATAATTTAACTTCTCTAGTGGAGTTTAGTCATTATCAGATTCATGATTAAGCACTATAAAACATATGTACTGATATTCTTACTGATATGGTCCACCACTGAGTAAGAACTTCAGTTAATCCAATGTCATGCACAGAAAAAGTAAAACCTTTAAACTACATTTACAGTAATAGTGAAGCACTGTATGTGAACAAAAGGCATGACAAATGCTCCTTCATAAGATACATGTGTTTTCATAGGCAATCGGTGAGTTAATTAGCACCTAACTGCACAAAGCAGTAAGTTAGGCTGTCACTTCTTACTAATAACTAACTAAAAGTATTTACTTGAGACACAAAAATTTCTACCAACTTTTTTTTTTTTTAAGTTCCATTCAAATCTGACAAATATTGCCATGAACATTGCTACAATCTCTCCCCAGTGGTACTGCAAAGAATATTCCCTGGAGATTAATTACTAATAGAGTATGCAATTTAGAAAGACAAGTCTACCTTTCAGTGATATTGAGAGCATCTCTCGAAGTGGATGACGACCTTGAATGTCCAATGCTACCAGTATGAGAACGTCTTCCTTTGGCTGACGGTGTGTCTAGAGGCATCTCTCCTAGGCCCTGCAAATATGACAGTAAATAAGAGGTTATCCAGTACTGTGCTGTGGTGTTGGAAGCTCTTTAATAGCAAGCCTAACGGCTAATCAAACTGCAGTAGCAAATAGTTCACTTGTTGCAACCGAAGCAATTACAGATTAGATTCGCTTTGTGTCTTTTCATTGACACAATCTGTTTGTATTGTACTCCAAAGCAATAACATTTTACATTACAAAATAAAATGACCATTTATTCGTAGTATTAACATTATTCACCATTGCAAAGATGCAAGACTGTAAACTCACTATTTATTTATATTAATTAAATTCACATAAGTAGGAAAGATACTTAAAACACTGCTATTTCACCTCTTCATTTCCTTGTTTAAGTTATCCCCTCCTCATCCAGCCTTCCTGATTTATATGCCAAAGCTACATCCACTGGTGATAGCCAAAACTACCCAAAGCTAAACTCCATCAACTGCCACTGCTTGATCCCTGTCCAGGTTTAAGTCCTCAAAGGAGAAAGTCACAACAGACTTTTCCCCTATGCAATTTATTGAAAATGAGGAGTCAAACTGCCATCTTCACATTTAGAAGCTCTTAATGATTCTGCAATTATTGGGTTAAATGTCTGAGTTGTGCAAATACCTAGAATAAGGAGCTGTTTCTATCCCATTAAATATGTTAGTTACAAGTTTCGGTGCCAACTATCAAATTTCTAATTCTTCCTTTTGGGAAGCTGTGAACTACTTGGTTTTATGGGGCAATTTTAAATTAATCCATTTGTCTTAAAAACCAGGATTTAAAAAGAATACCTGTTGTATTCTGTAAAACCCTTTCAAAATAGTAAGTACAGTACAGTACAGTACAGTCATGTCTGGATGCTAAAAGGGATGGACTAATGTTGGTTATAAAACTAGGTTCTCAATGCTGAGCTTAAAACTCTCAGTGATTTAGTTTGTTCCCTCAGCCTGTGACCACACTGGCAAAAACTGGACATGCCATTCACCACTGCTGCAGCTGCTTAAATGTTGACAGTGGTGAAAACTGTAGTGTAGACATTATTTAGGACTTTTTATTCCCTGTCATCTAATCTTGTTCCATAGTACTGAAACAAGTACTTACACCAAAACACTGAGGGACAATTACATCTCTTGCTATTTTATTTTATTTTAAGTCACTTTATGCTCCTCACTGTAAATTATTCATTTGTTTTACATGTAACTTCGCTTTTCAAGTCATCACACAAGGTACAGAACGTTGGGCAGTCAAAGGAACTGACTACCACAAGTCCCTTAAAAGCAGCAACCTACCAGTGGTTGCATCCCCCAGGGTGCATCAGTAAGAACAAATGTTTTAATAATAAATTATACACGATTTAACTACATATTTTTCTAGCTAAGAATTCACTACTGAATATTAAAGTGCCAGCTATGTGCTAGGAGCCATAGAAGACAAAGATAAGCCCCTGAACACTAGTCATCAGAAATGTGAAATACAACATCTCTCAAGGAAGTTGCCTAACATGCTGTGAGACCTCTTGGCAGCAGTATTTCTGAAGATGGTAAAGGATTTTCAGTACACTGGATGATGGACAATGGTAGCTCTTGGGTCCCACAGATTTGGTCTTCACCCTGGACAGTGTCTGGGTAATAAAGCCAGCTAATTGTGCTGAAACTACCTTATCTTAAACCGTGGCAAAATGAAACCTGTTCGGTGGAGGCTGTTGATAGGAGATTTCAACTGCCTGTTTGTTGAGGGAACTTGTTCAGAAGTTGTGGACCAGATTAAGAAACCTGGAGAATGTCTACACTGCAATTAAAAACCCATGGCTGGCCCATGCCAGCTGACTCAGGCTCACGGGGCTCAGGATTTGGGGCCGTTTAATTGTGATGCAGATATTCAGGCTTGGGCTGTAGCCTGGGCTCGAAGACACTGCAAGGTGAGAGGGTCCCAGAGGCTCCAGCTCAAGCCTGAATATCTACACCTCGATTAAACGGCCCCTTAGCCTGTGTCAGCTGTGGGTTTTTAACTGAAGTGTAGACATACCCCAATGTCCTTTTTGATCAGGTCCTTTCTAATGAAAGCCATGTGTCAGAGGTGATTTCAAGTGTCTATTTCGGTTGTGCAATCTGTGCAACCTACACCCTTACTTATTCTGATGTGCCCTCCGCAAAGCAACATGCTCCTTCCTATCCATGAGGCAGGATTATTGTAATTCCATTTTAGCAGGTCTCCTCTTTCATTTGTTCCTGGTTCAGAGGCAGCAACACATCAGCTCAGGTTTAAGCAATGTGAGCATATTACGCTGTCTCTGCATTCTTTACACTGGCTGTTAAAGTGGCAGACTGACTATAGAGATAACTGGTTTTAAAGCTTGTCCTCAAAACTTTGAGCCTCATCTTGCCCATCATTTAAGGATCCCAACACTGTCTGAAGCCAGCAATCATGCCTTAGCTGCAGTGGATATTATGGGGTAGGACTCGTCCCAACCACAGATCTAACTCAATCCATCTCTTTCCTATTTATAAAAAAGCACCTAAAAATTACTTACATCCCAGATGTCCTCTACTGACCCCTTATTAATTATTTTATTTATTACATTATACCCATGTGTTTGCTCTTTGGATTTAAAGAGGATTATAATTTTGTTTGTGTATTTTAACTTACTTTTATGTTGTACAGAATCTGTCTTGCTAAAAGTGGCATTTAATAAATAATGATGAAAGTATTTCACTGTCTTTTCCTTTCTTAAAATTGGTATGCACATTAGTTGTTTTTGAAGAGTGTCAGACTGATACCACTGGATACTGAAGTCTTAACAAGCTTCCCCAACACTGCACTGTGAAATGTATGCCTCCGTTCTCTTCAGAAGGGAGTATCTCTTGCAGAGAGAGAGGACACAGCAATTTTTAGGCCCAGTCTTTGGCCTTGCCACTGAATCAGTCAACAAGCAATAACTTGGTACCAACTGCCATGGTGCTTTGTGTGATGTGGACTACTCTCCACAAGGAAAATGGCTATTCATTGGGCTACACAGCAGTAGAGATTGCTGTGTACTACTGACCTGGGCCAGATTAGAAACAATGACCAGCAGGTTCACAGATTTTTAAAGCCAGAAGAGACCATCATGATAATTTAATATGACCTGCTGAATAATGTAGGCCATAGAACTTCATCCAGCGATTCCTGCACTGTGCCCAATAACTTGTGTTTGGGCTAGAACATATCCTTTAGAAAGATATCCAACCCTGACTGAAGGCATTAAGTGATGGATAATCTATCGTCTTGCAATCTGTTCCAATGGTTAAATACAATCACTGTTAAATTTTTCCAGTGGTTGGATTTGTTACACATTTGTCTGCTCAATTATATAACCCTCTAGTAGGAGATAACCTACACAGGGTGAGGGTCTTTTTAGACCAGGGGTAGGCAAGCTGTGGCACGTGAGCTGATTTTCAGTGGCACTCACACTGCCCGGGTCCTGGCCACCGGTCCAGGGAGCTCTGCATTTTAATTTAATTTTAAATGAAGCTTCTTAAACATTTTAAAAACCTTATTTACTTTACATACAACAATTGTTTAATTACATATTATAGAGTTGTAGAAAGAGACCTTCTAAAAAGGTTAAAATGTATGACTGGCACGCGAAACCTTAAATGAGAGTGAATAAATGAAGACTCGGCACACCACTTCTGAAAGGTTGCCGACCCCTGTTTTAGACCATGATCAAGTCTTCTTTCAACTTTCTCTTTGATAAGCAAAAAAGACTGAGCTTCTGAAATCTCTCATCGATAAGAAACTGAAATTATAATTTTTGAAGCTCTTTCATGAACCCCTTCCTGTTTTTCAATATCTTTTTTCAAGTGCAGATACCAGAACTGGACACAGTAGCATGTAATGGTCTCACTAATGCCATATACAGCGGTAATACCACCTCCTTACTGCAATATCCCCATTTATACATCCAAGGACTGCATTGACCCTCTTAGCCACAGCACTGCTTTAGGAGCTTGTGTTCAGTTGGTTATCCAGCATGAACCCCAAGTCCTTTTCAGAGCCACTGCTTTACAGAAGCGGATCTATCTGGAAGGTATGGCTTACACTCTTTGTTTCCAGAGGAATGGCTGTATTAAAAAGTACATCTGACCAGTGGCTTACCAGTGGCCTTGTATCACCTTATAGATCCCGTAAGCCATTTAATCTCCCTACATTTATTTTTTCTAACCTGTTAGATGAAAGCTTTTCCATATACCTTTTGACGTAGACTGCTGACAGACTCCTTAATGTAAGGTAAATCCTTAGACGGCACATACTTTTCAAGCATTTTGTCAAAGTCTGGGTGAGTCATCATACTGAAGAGCATCTTTCGACCATAGTACCTAAAATCGTAGCAAACCATTTCATATTAACCTAGAAATATTAGGGAAATTTGGACCATTACCATATGTCTAATTGATCACAATAGAACATATCTTAAAATGTAATTTTCTAAGTGCAGAAAGACCGTCAGATATTCATATGCCCTCACCACCTCCTTCAAAGAAACCACACTCAAGAGAAGCTAGTTTAGGTACATAAAAAGGTGAAAAAATGCTAGTTTAGCAAGTTAAAGAATGAAAATAATCTTTAGTTTCCATCTGGAACAGTTATTTGCTATATATAAAGTATACTACTACCTACTGACCTTGTTTCTTGTGAGCCATCCTGCGCAAACTTGGCTACGGCAGGTAAAGTCCTGTCAGTAACATCCTTAATTCCAGATAATATCCGTCCCGGTCCCATTCGTTCCACCACATCTGACAAGTGCTGGGCTGTGCATCTTCTCACTGCAGTGTGCAAATGACTAGAGGAGAAACAGTCAGATACAAATGGTCACTAATGACCATGGAAAGAGCTATGCTATATTTTCTCACTCTTTCAATGCTTACTGAAAGCCCCGTGTTTTAAATTCTTCCACTCAAGCTGCAACTCTGCTCTACTGACCGCATCTGCTCCAACCCCTCAGACAGAGACCAACACCTACAAGATCTTCACCAAGCATTCTCAAAACTACGATACCCACACAAGGAAATAAAGGAACAAATCAACAGAGCCAGACGTGTACCCAGAAGCCTCCTGCTACAAGACAGGCCCAAAAAAGAAACCAACAGAACTCCACTGGCCATCACCTACAGCCCTCAGCTTAAACCTCTCCAACGCATCATCAGTGATCTACAACCCATCCTGGACAATGACCCCTCACTTTCACAGACCTTGGGAGGCAGGCCAGTCCTCGCCCACAGACAACCCGCCAACCTTAAGCATATTCTCACCAGCAACCACGCACCGCACCATAACAACTCTAACTCAGGAACCAACCCATGCAACAAACCTCGATGCCAACTCTGCCCACATATCTACACCAGCAACACCATCACAGGACCTAACCAGATCAGCTACAACATCACCGGCTCATTCACCTGCACGTCCACCAATGTTATATATGCCATCATGTGCCAGCAATGCCCCTCTGCTATGTACATTGGCCAAACTGGACAGTCACTATGCAAGAGGATAAATGGACACAAGTCAGATATCAGGAATGGCAATATACAAAAACCTGTAGGAGAACACTTCAACCTCCCTGGCCACACAATAGCAGATGTAAAGGTAGCCCTCTTACAGCAAAAAAACTTCAGGACCAGACTCCAAAGAGAAACTGCTGAGCTCCAGTTGATTTGCAAATTTGACACCATCAGATCAGGATTAAACAAAGTCTGTGAATGGATATCCAACTACAGAAGCAGTTTCTCCTCCCTTGGTGTTCACACCTCAACTGCTAGCAGAGCACCTCACCCTCCCTGATTGAACTAACCTCGTTATCTCCATACTGATTTATACCTGCCTCTGGAAATTTCCATTACTTGCATCTGAAGAAGTGAGGTTCTTACCCACGAAAGCTTATGCTCCCAATACTTCTGTTAGTCTTAAAGGTGCCACAGGACCCTCTGTTGCTTTTTACAGTTTCAGACTAACACGGCTACCCCTCTGATGCTGAAATTCGGATACTTATTTTAACTTTGTACAAAGAGATGTCCATTTCCACTCCATGGCACCAAACTTTTTAAAGGGAGACTGTAGGATTAAACTTCATTTTATTCCTACTCATATACATACCACATACACACTAGAATGCACAATTAAAATAGAAGAATAAATTTCACTTTTGTTTCAAGTCATTTTTACTTTCTGGCCCTCCTACACTGGCACACTGCTGCAACAACCAGGTTGCAAATGCTGACGGAAAACATTATTCTAGTCTTTTTAAAGCAAAGTGAACATTAATTTAAAAGTAATCTATTTTAAAGATGAATAGTAAGAAACATACCTTCCAACATAGTCACTAACTTTATTACCAACAAATTATTGTGCTCTAAAACATTCTACACAAGGATACCAATCTATAGAGTCATTTACATTAAAACAAATCAGCATCTTTATTATCCTTTCAAAACTCCACTCAAGTCTATTTTCCCACCAGAGGTGGTGCCAGCAAGTCACTACCTTCATGCAAACAGAAAATTCTCACCCAAAATTTCAGAAGCATGCACCCAACTATTATGTATCTACATGGAAGCGCAACTGCAAATTAGACATATGCAATTTCGAATATTCGGGCCTCTCTTCCCAATTTTGTTATTTTAGCCTCCAGATAGAAATTTGATACTGGGGCTAGCACAGCACTTACAGACCTTATTGTGAACAGAGCAGTACGACATTCTAAACAATACATATATAGCTTGTCAGTCACACGCTAAAGAGAAAAAGGACGTTTAGAAGAGAGACTTAAAGAAAAGAAGTGACTTGTGGGCTTGGCGGAAGTAAAGCACAAGTAGAGGAGCAATTCCTATTGCATGGATTGGAGGGGAAAGACAAGGACTAGATCCAGGCTGGAGGAACTTAGTGAGCAGGCAGGGAAGGGAACAGATCAAGTGACAGATTGGAGAGAATCTATGGAATACTATCAAGATTAAGAGGGCAATTTTTAAGTGGATTTGGCACTTGATAGGAGTCTCTAAGTGACAGAGAGTTGCAGGGGATGATGCAATATGTAAGAGCAAGAGTAACGTCGCAGCACCAGCGAGCAAAAAGTCCTCCAGTCTGGAAGACCAGGCTAAACAGAAGTGCTCCTAGACAAGTAAAAGCATCATTCTGCCTGTCAGACAATGCAGCAATAGAAGAGAGGGGCTAAGTGATCTTAGGCACAGCAGCTGAGCTGCCCATCCTCAGAGAGGAGAGTGGGAGTGGCGCAAAGGACTGAGCTGACTCTAGCATAAAAGGACGAGAAGTGGCTGAGCAAAGCAGTAGAACAGAGCTCCCGGTCAAAGCGAAGGTAATGGACCTAGCTGATGTCACTTACACAAGAAAGGCCCTAGGGCATACCTGAGGCTGAAGCACAGTTTGAAGGCCCTGTCTGTTAGTGCTCGGATCAGAGGTCTGTGGTGACTGAAGTGTGGAGAGAGTTGATGCGAGCTTTTCAGGTAGTCAGATAGTTCAAAGGCGAGCAACAGTTTAATTTTCCAGCGACAGTAGCAAGTCTGAGTAGCAAGTTTTAGGGTATATCTACATTGCAATAAAAACCTGCGGTGACTGGGGCTTGCAGGGGCTGTTTAACTGCAGTGTAGACATTTGATGGGCCAGCCTCGGCTGTCTAATTGCAGTGTAGACATACCCGTAGAGTCTTGCAAACTTGGCAGCAATGGAGCTGCTGCAAGACAGAGTTTCTCTGATTTTATGAGGAAGCACAAAGACGGTAAGCTGCAGTCACATAGTTCAAAGGTCATTATTTTTGCCAAAAAGGTGAACAATAGTGTAAACTGCCTAACCAAAACAAAACTTGCTACAACTTGATTACTTACTGAAACTGCAAAAATACAATTTGATTTGATCTTAGGTGGGAGATGGCCTCTCTAAATTAAGCGGGTAACACTACAATCTTGTAATTCCAGATTTAACTGCTGTTGCCAGGGCCAGGCACGATTTAAAAAAAATCAACCCTTTATTTACACACTATTTAAAACACTTTTTAATAAAATTATGTAGACAGACTTCATTTTTTAAAATTGTCAATACTTGGATCAATTGCTCTTTTTGGGGGGGCGGAGGGATGGGGTTTTCAAAATTCCATCTGAAAGCCTGGCCAACTAAATGTAAAGCACATGACACAGAAGAGTATAAAGAACATGAGGAAACTTAGACCTAAAACACTTTCCCAGCAGACATGGTTTTCATGTCAAAAAGACTGAATGTTTTAATTTGCAGAAAGCATGAAGAGGTTTCTGATAATTGCAATGCTCTTGCAAGAAGATGTAAAACCTTTCTAGTTTCTCTTATATGTTCACAACTGCTCTGCTTTTTGGGTGAAATGCATGGTAGCAGAAAACGTCACCCTGTTCTCAAGAAGCTCCAATTACTCTATATAAAATGTAGCATGAAGAGATTCCAGTGCTGGCTCTTGTTTAACCCTGTTTACACAGATGCTAGACATGCTTTTAAAATCTCTAAAATTGAAATACTCCAACTTGCAAGGCACAAGTGGTCTAACCTTGGATAAACACCCACTCACAGAGGTAACACAATGTCTTTTGGGAAAAAATGTCTCAGAAAAAGTATACCAAAAAGTAGATTTATTACTGTGCTTGTTGATATACTGTGCTGAAAGCTCTGTCACTGAGAAAGAGTCAGCATACATCAAATTTGCTCAGGATGGGGAGCCTTATACTCTCCTTGCTGACATAACAAACTTGGAATGTGGCAGCTAATAGTATCATACAGGGAATAAAAACAGCCTTCCAAGTTGTGGGTCAGTTGTAACTTGACCTAAACGTAGATGGTGCAGTAATGAATATGGACTGTTCAGACAGTTCACAGGCCAAATTTAGACAAGATATTCATGTTGCTGTGCAATGTGTCATCCACAACCATGAGCTTCCTATTCTGGATGTTAAAGAATTCTTGTCCTTATCTTAAAAGTGCTGAAGATTATTTTGAAGGTCATATTGAAAGACACTTTGGAATTTTACTGTATAAGTCTTGAGGGGATGACAACTCCAAGTTTTTTTCTGATGCCTTGGAGGCAACTGATTTATCTGGGAAGTATGCACCATGTTGATTGGGTTGCCAGTCAGGTCAAAACACAATGAAAGCAATGTTAAAAATAGGGACTATTACTCATATTGCAAAAACTGAGTCAGAGTTTAAGGCCAGAAGGGACCACCAGATCATCTAGTCTAGCCTCCTGTATATCACAGGTCACCATCACCACCATCATCCTCTTCTCTCCCCTCCGCCCCATATACACTAAATCCAACAACTGAAATTAGACCAATTTATTACAGCCCACAGGAGACTAGACTGTTCTGTGCCACAAGCAGGCAGGAAACAGGAGGGACTGAGGTCCTCACAATGGCCCGGAATTGATTAAGTGAGATATACCCAGATAATCCTAGAAAGTGACCTGCACCCACATGCTGCAGAGGAAGACAAAAACCAAACAAAAAACCTAATGTCACTAACAATCTGACTTGGCAGAAAATTCCTTCCCAATTCCACACGCGGTGATCAGTTAGATGCTGTGCATGTGAGCAAGAACCAGCCAGCCAAGCACCTGCGAGAGAGAATGCTCAGTACCACCTCAGAGCCCTGGCCTTCCCTATCCAATCTCCCATTTCCAGCTATGGCTATCTCTGATGCTTTAGAGCAGTGGTCTCCAAACTTTTTTGATCGTGCACCCCTATCAGTAAAAAAATTTTGAGCACGCCCCCCCCGCCGCGCTGCAGGGCCGGATCTACCATTTTTGCCGCCCCAAGCAAAAAAACCCAAAAAAGCCACTCAGACTCCCGCCCGAACTGCTGAAGCAAAAAAAAGCCGCCCGAACTGCCGAAGCGGCGCTCCTCCTGCCATGCGGCTCCTGCCGCGCACCCCAAAGGATCCTCTTGCGCACCCCACTTTGGAGACCACTGCTTTAGAAGAAGGCGATAATATAACCCCAAACAAACCCAGAATACATTTGGGGGGCAAAAAAATCCCTTCTGACCCAGGCAGGTGGCTGGGTGAAACCCTGAAGCACATAGGCTTTTAGGAACATAAGTTATAAACCAGCACTGAGTCTCAGGGCTGTTGAGCCCTACCCCACCCCATCACAAGCAACCCTCTCATACAATAGCACTCAGATTTGTCCAGCTCTCTCTTAAAACTAATTAAATTGTTTCCCCCCCAACAACTCCTATTTGGAGGCTGTTCCAGAATCTCATCCCTCTGATGATTAGAAACCTTCTAATTTCCAGCCTGAATTTGTTCATAGCCAGTTTATGCCCATTTGTTCTTGTGTCATCATCCTTTAGCTTAAATAGATCATCTTCATCTCCCCGGTGTTTGGCCCCTAATGTGTTTATAGAGAGCAATCAGATCCCTTCTCAATCTTCTTTTTTGCTAGACTAAAGAAGCCAAGCTTTACGAGTCTCCTCTCATAAGACAGGCCCTATGTTCCCTGATCATCCTAGTAACTCTTCTCTCCCTTTTCCAGTTGGAATTCATCTTTATTGAACATGGGTGACCAGAATTTTACCCAGTATTCCAAATGAGGTGTTTCACCAGTACCTTGTACAATGGCATTAATACTTCTCCATCTACCAGAAATGCCTTGCCTGATACATCCTAGAATTGCATTTGCCTTTTTCACAGCTGCATCACATTGGTGGCTCATAGTTATCCTGTGATCGACCCACACACCCAGGCTTCTCTCCTTTTTGTTGCTTCCCACTGAGGAGCCCCCAGCTTGTAGCAGAATTCATTCAATCCTACATGACCTTGCACCTTGTACTACTGAATTTCATCCTGTTTATCTCTCCACATTTTCCTGTATAATATTCCAATCCTCCTCTGTACTGACAATAACTCCTAACTTTGTATCAGCAAATTTCATTAGCACACTGACTTTTTGTGCCAAGGTCATTTAATACTAATATTGAATAAGACTGATCCCAAAACCAATCCATTAGTAACCTCCCTCCAGTCCGATAACTCACCTTTCAGCACAACCCATTGCTTTCTCCCCTTGAGCCAGTTCTTTATCCACCTTACAGTTCTTGTACTGATTCCCATCTTCCCTAATTTAACTAATGATTTCCCATGTGGTCCCATGTCAAATGCTTTACTGAAGTCCAAGTATATAAGAGCTCCTGCACTTTCCTTATCTAAAAAAAATAAGTTATTTTCTCTAAGACGACAACCAGGTTAATCTGGTAGGATCTACCTTTGCTAAACCCATGTTCCATCACATCCCCTTTATCTCCATTAATTTAATTACTCTTTCCTTCACAATTTGTTCTAAAGCCTTGCAAACTACTGAGGTCAGATTAACAGGTCTTTAATTGCACAGATCACCTTTTCCCCCTTTCTTAAATATAGGTACAACATTACCTATTCTCCACCATATGGTACTCCTCCCGATACACTTATTAAAAATTCTTGTTACCAGAGTAGCAAGTATTTCATGATGAGTTTAATCATCACTGTGACTGAAGTCTCCTTTATTTTCTGAAGAACTGGATCTCTAGTTTAAGATGCTACGCTGGAACTCTCAGCACAAACAGACAATTCTGACTTGTGTATCTGAAAATTTATCAGGGATGGGCAAATTTGATGGGGAAGCCTTTATAGGCCTCTAAAAGCAAAGCTGCAGAATGGTCATATCTATATTCTTGAAGTTTCAATTTTACATATGGATGCCACATTTACCAAGCTATGGCAACAACCAGTGACACAGTTTCAATGCCTGGATTGAGACAGCAGCCTAGGGTATTTGGTTCTTTTTAAAGGATCATTATATGTCAGTATGTAAACTGACAATCTGCTGCACTAGTTTGTAAAGGTACTAAGAAAAAGAAAAGTGACCTATATCAATGGTTGCCCTCTAAAATTAAATTATGATGAATGACAGTTTAAAGGAATGCAGTGTAGTTGTAGCCATGTTAGTCCCAGGATATTAGAGAGACAAGGTAGATGAAGTGGTATTTTTTATTGGCTCAACTTCTGTTGGTGAGAGAGAAGTTCTCGAGCTTCACAGAGCTCTTCTTCAGATCGTGGTCCTTCCTCTAATCAAAACAAGCACGCGCACATATATGCAGCGCAGTACATTCCAAGCCTTGACATAGGTGAGGAAACAGCTCAAGTGAAGATGCTTTCCAGAACCCTCAATCTATTTTCTACTGGCCTGATGGATGACCAGGAACAAAACATACTGGTGGACAGAGTCACAGGTATCACTCAACAACAGGCAGCCCTACTGCAGGACTAATCTAGTGCTATTCTGTATGCTCTGATCTAGCTTTCAAACTAGAAGGATTTGGGGGTTTTTTGTATTATAAATTTTATCTGAATCTGAAATACTTGATTGCACAGTCTCAGTTCCAAGTAACAGTAGCAAACAGATGGTGCAGCGGCATTTTCTAATTACATTAAAGCAAGGAAACAACTAAAAGTAAGATCAAGTGAAAGTCAAATACACTAAAAACAAGGGAACAGAAGTGAGAAACTGTCACAGTAGTCCAAATCAGGACAAGCAATACAGAGCAATGTCTTTAGGCCAGTGGTTCCCAAACTTTAACAACCTGTGAACCCCTTTCACTAAAATGTCAAGTCTCACGAACCCCCTCCTAAAAATGAATATTTCCTGAGTATAAATTATAAAAGCAATGATCTTGGAAATACACTATTTGTTTTTATGACATGCTCATTACACACTATTTATTATTAATTATTATTTATCATTACAGTATTTTGTTTACATTATGAAAACGGCAACACTCTTCCAAGATCTCACTTCCGTAGCTTGTATCACTTTGAATAAGCTGTTATAAGACAAGGCTCCTATGTTTCATAAAGGAGTATCAGATGTGAAACAGCATGAAGGTATTTAAGAAGCCAACTCAAAGAGTTCCTCCTACACAAGCATTCAGGTCTTGAGCAGTCCACGCAAACAACGCATGTTACAACAAAGCTTAAACTTGTTCTTTATAATCATTTTAAAAACAAGACTAGCTGCCTATTTAATTTTAAAAACACCAAAAAATATCCACCTCCCTTTCCATTTCTTATAAGGCGTCTTGAAGTTTAAATCTCCTCAGTGTGATAGATAGGCTTGCTTTGATCTGCTTAGCTCTTGGAAGTCCAGGGGCTCCGGGCTGCTGGCCCCGTGCTGCCCAGGGTCCCTAGGGACAGCACTGTCTGTCATTAGGGATTTTTTTCCCTGAGAACCCCCTGTAACATTTCATGAACCCCAGTTTGGGAACCACTGCTTTAGGCAATCACAACAGATACCGTGTGTTATTTTAATTTATCAGAGAGAACGAGACCACAGACCAAATACAGGGACAAACCACATTTTCTTGTTGGACACCAAATTACAGTCTTAGCTTAGCTGAGGGATAAGCAATTGGAACATTTTTTCCCCACAGCCTGGGAGGCAGTATTCTGTACCCCCAGAAGTTTAGTCAGGGAATTACAACAGTCCGCTGGGAAGTAATGACACAGAAATAAGGATTCCAGCAGAAAAAGAATCAGATTCTGGCAGCATTCTGGAAATTGTGACAGACCAACTTGCCAGCAAGAAAAGTAGGGGGGGAAAGGCTAGAATCAAGAAAAAAGCCAAGATTTTTAACTCTGGGGACAAAGTTAAAGTTTGAGTTAAGGAGTGTGACCGTCAGAGACACTGGAGAGGGAGGACTTAGCATTGAAAATTCATATATATCCAGAAGCAGGCAGAGAGATCACAGAATGAGATGAAAAAGGTATACATCACTAGAAGGGATGTCTAAGACTGAAGCTAACTACTAGAGGTCCTATAGATGGAAGATGGATAGAGGATATAAAAGGTCAAAAGACAATATGCTTAATGAAAAACGGAACGAGTAAACTTTCTACCAAAAACAAAGGGGAGAGAATAGGATTCAAATCATGAAAAAAAGAGATGGAGAGAAGTTGTCTCGTTTAAGGTACTCAAAGAATGATTGATAGAATGAAAACTCATGCCAAAACCAAGCAGGAAGTCGAAATTCATGTACAGAGACAAAGAGCAGCTTGTTAGCCACTCGGAGAGTGTAGTCTCAGTACTGTGAAATCGATCAAGAAGGATGTGTTCAGACGTAGCCAGAAGTGAAAGAAAACCACTTTCCCAAAACTGCTGAAGAGAAAGGTTTATGACAACAAAATAGGTGGCAGAGGAGGATGGACTAAATAAGCTCTGCCAGAAGACAATAAATGTTATCAGGCTTCTCAAGAACATGGCAATGAACACTACTACAGATTACTGCAGTCTTACAAAACTATCACAAAATGTACCAACCAGGCACAAATTTTACTAATCTGATACCTTTTACCATGATAATGGAAAAAAATCTTACATTTTATTTGACTGCCAAAAAACATTGCTCTGGATAAGCAGAGTTTTGGAAGGCTGGAGTATTTCACTTTGAATGTTCTGCTTTGATAAGAAAAACTAAGTGCCTTATGTGATGCACCGAATTTTTTCTTAGTTATTTCATTACAAGCTCTTTAGGAGTTACCTTTGACCTCCATTTATAAGAGAACAAAGTGCACGTGCTGGAGTCACATTATTAACCATAGCCTTCAATGCTTTGTCTACGTCTTCCCTTATAAAGGTGTTGGATTCCCCGGCTTTGTGCAACAGGACTTTTACAGTACTGTCTAGTTCTTGATCCATGCTCTTTTTCAGGTAGGTGAACAAATCCCCTAAACAGACTACAGCAGCTCGGGAAACGCCTGAGCGTAAATTCTTCACCTGCAAACAGGAAAAACCCAAACAAACAATGTGTAAGTAGTAAAGCTTAATTTTATTTTCCTCTTTGTAAATTTTTAGTCATTTAGAAAAAGAGAAATTCTCATCTTGATTCCTGATGGGTGGGAGTTAAGATGCATAACATATCAAAATGCTATCAGGTTAGATCTTAATTTTCACAGCTTTCAAGCAAATTTAAAAATACTGAATATCCCAAATACAGGCTGCTTTACAAAACTGTGCACCCATCCTTTGAAAGATGGTCAACATACAGAAAACAGCAGCAACTGAACATAACACCTTGCCACTCAAATGTTTACTCAGTCCTATCAAAACAATATTTTTGGCATAAGATTTTTATATGAAAATTTAACCTCTTGAACTACAGCCAGACTTGTTTCATGCAGCTTTCCAGTCAACACATCAACATGGTAGGCAGACAAACATCGAACAAAGTTCAGTCCTTCGATCTTCTTCTCCCTATATAAAATAAATATTTAAATTAAAAGCAGTATCTCACAAAAACCACAGAGACAGCAGATAACTAGAATGTCTGGGGTGACAGTGGATCATAAATTGAATACGAGTCAACAATGCACTGCAGTTGCAAAAAAGACTAATATCCATATGGTCTGTTGTATGTCCTGCTCTGCTCAGCATGGTGAGGCCTCTGCTGGAGCAATGTGTCCAATTCTGGGGGCCACACTTCATGGACAGACTGTCGAGAGCCCAGAGGAGAGCAACAAAAACTATAAAAGCTTTAGAAAACCTGACCTATGAAAAAAGGTTAAAAAACCTGGGCATGTTTAGTCATGAGAAAAGACGAGGGAGGGATGGGGGGAGACGACCTGATAAAAGTCTTCCAATATGTTAAGGGTTGTTATGAAGAGGATGGTGATCAATTGTTCTCCATGTCCACTGAAGGTAGGAGAAGCAGTAATGGGCTTAATCTGCAGCAAGGGAGATTTACATTAGATATTAGGAAACTTTCTAACTATAAAGATAGTTAAACTCTGGAACAGGCTTCCTAGGGAGGTTGTGGAGTTCCCATCATTGGAGGTTTTTAAGAGTAGGTCAGACAGGGATGGTTTAGGTTTACTTGGTCCTGCCTCAGCGCAGGGGGATGAACTACAGCAGTGTTTCTCAACGACTAGTCCTTGGACCGGTACCAGTCCCTGAGATTTCCCTGACACAGTTTAGGAAGGCAGAAAGCCGGTCCCTACTATCAAAAAGATTGAGAAACACTGGACTAGATGACCTCTTGAGGTCCTTCCAGCCCTGCCTTTGATTCTGTGTCCAAGTAGCACAACCATCGGGATTATTAAGGAAACAAATAGTGAATACAAATTGTTTCCCAAAACAGCAATCATTTAAACTAGAAGCTCTCGCAAAAATATTCCTTGGTACAGACAGTAGCAGGGCTGGATTAAGACAGGACGGGGCTGTAGGTACATCATCCCCGTCCCCTCCCCACCCCAAAGAGAGGCAGGAAGGGGGCCAATAGGCCAATGTCACTGCTCATCTCTGGAGTGTCAGTAGGGGCCCATCCTCACATCTGGAACAATACAGTGATGTTGGTTGCGAGCTCCGCAGCACACTGGGTCTTGGAATTAACAACCCACTGAGATGCTTGTCCCACCTCTCAGAGCTGTTGTCTCAGGCTGTCTGCAAACTCAGGCAGGCATCACTCCGATGGCTGTGCCTGGTTCACTTTTTCAATATTTTCTTTGCAACCATGAGGACTTGCCCTCTTTTCTTATATTTTACTAAACAGACTACTTTTTTGACCAAAAAGCTAAGTACATTTCATTTTTTAAAAATAAGTATTAACATAAATGCTGCAAATTATAATCCGACTCCATATATGTGTGTGTATATGTATACACACCAGTCATCATCAGCTAAAAGTCGCAATGCTTCTGTCAGTGCTGTTTCAGGTTTTGAAAAGGGTCGCAATTCTGATGGATCCATTATCTCTGGACTATGCGTGACTGACGGGGTCCGATCCTTATACTGCCCTCGCGGTCCAGGAGATGTTTCATCTGTAAAGTCATTAAGTGTTTAAGCAATAATCAGTGACAATCGTCATAATATGAAGAAAGTGACTAGCAGTAAGACATGAACGTAGTTAGCTACACTAAAGCTGGTATCTGGACAGATTACTATTGCTAAAGGGCTGAGTTTTCAAAAAGGTCACCACAGTTACACCCACAATATTTGCAAGCGCACAATTTGGTGCATTTAAATGAAAATTTGTGCACACAGGCACTCACTTTGAAGACTGTAACTTGAATTGCACATACAAATGCAAGGTTTTACATGGACAAACAGATGCATTCAAAGATATTGTGGGCAAACCTAAGAAGGCTACTGCCTGCATTTGAATTTATTTAGAAGTCTAATTTGAAAATTCTTTATATCCCCATAACTGAGAATTTTTCCAGAATTCAGACGAAATGATGTGCTGTTTCTCAATTACAGACTTTTCTGATATAAACAGGTATTTGGTTCTATAGTTTGGAGAGGCAACAAAATCTTGGCCTAAGGACTGAATAGCTCCCCAGAAATCTCTAATGTTCCAAGCTATGCAGTCATAAAAATACACAAATTCCACAATTAAATGTTCCCAGCAGGAATAGTTAACACCTCTGAATCATTCCTTTCAATTTTACTGCTAGTGAATCATTCATTTTAAATTTTAATGAGCTATTGCTCAAATTCAGTTTATCAATATCACACTACCTATAATATAATTGCAAAGACAGCTGTAGATTTTCAATAAGTTTTACTAGCAAACTAGAAAGAAGAATTTCTAAATCATTTCATAATCCAAAATGCATTTGTTTTTTAGTTTGTATTGCTACTGTTCTAGCCTATTGATAATGGCTAAAGAACTACCAGCATAGCAGCTATAAGCCTCCAGTTTGAAGGGCTTTCTATCAGACATTTTAACTGCATCAGAGTTATTCTTCCCTTAAACTGACATATAGTATCTGGGGGGTTTTTAACTTTGTTTTTACTCCATTAAATAATTTGAGTCACTAAGAAAGGGGGAAAAAAGTGAAATGCCCCTAGGGTTTTAAACGTCTCTATTTGCCAAACTCTAGATGAAAAATATTTCAAGGGAGCAGAGACCACCTCAGTGACCCAAAAATAACTTGCCTAAAATTGTATTTTCCTTGCAGGTCAGACATCTAATCATCGTCAACTCTTGTTCCTCTGGTAAGGTAATCAAAAACTAGTGACCCTGCACACGCCCTGAACTAGAGCCTTAGCATCACTCTGCTCACTAGACAGTGCAAACGGAACAAACTGCCTGTAGTCAATGTAGTCGGGATAGTTGGTTCCTATGTCACCTCCCCTGCAGTCCCCTGTACACCGCACTCTGACTAGCCACGCTTACTGGAGCGTCCCTGGGGACCACTGACAGTTGGCAAACACTATAGAATTCCCCAGCTTCTTGTAACCCCCACCTGGGCTGGATTGGGGCAGAGCTTTGCAGAAACTTAGGGAGCTGCCAGCAGCAGAACTGAGCTGCAGCTGCACTGTTGCTCTGTCTTCATCATGGAATGTTAGGAAGGAGATAATATATGAAGAGCTAAAAACATCAGGATGGTAGGCATGCCCTGCTCAGGAACAAACACAACACACTTTATGGGGAAATGGCTGTGTGCTATTCTGGAAGAAGCTACCGAGACTGAGGATTGCCATGGAACTCATATCACAAAAAATAAAATAAAATAAAATAAAATCCTAGAACCCTCCACCCAATAATGATTCTTACAACCTCTGTGCTGCTTCTCAGGTATCTTGAGTAAAGAGAGTCAGGGACTAAGGAGTAAAAATGGTGGTTATGTTTTTAGGTATATCTATTCTACACTCATAAGTATAGCATCTAAGACTTCAGTCGCATGTGCTTAATTTTTACTGATTTCAATGGGATTACTCATGTACTTAAGTATAAGCAAATGTGTAAGTCTTTGTAGGATCAGGACCTGAGTGCCTTAGCGGGTGCCAGGGATGCAACTTTAGCATCTAAGCCTTAGTGCTGTTTTGCTAAAACAGCAATTACCGTATGATAAACTTTTGGTGAAATCCTAGCTCTATTTAAAGGTCAGTGGGAGTTTTGCCATTGATTTCAATAGGGCCAAAATTTCACCCAAGTGTTTGTCTTTTCCCCCCCATCTGGTTAACACACATAGATAACATTGGGTCAGGATTTTATGCTCATTGGGGGACACAGTATTTTAATGTGGGTTTCAATCTATCAATAAAATTTGTCTTTGTAACTGCTTGCAGTTTTGGGATATGTATCTGCCTCTTCCACAAAAGAAGATGGAGATGTGAAAAATGTATTAGAAGTGTTGTTCTATACCTCCAAAATGTAAGTTTATTCTCTGTAACGATTTCTTATTAGTAATAAGAAGTGGTAACTAGCACTGAGCTAAAATGTAAGGGCATACACAGCTCTGCACACATTCCTGTAATAGGGGGAAAAAATGAAACTACAGTTTTAAAATAAAGCATATTAAGCCTGATTACACTATGGGTTTGTCTCATCTGCCAGCATCCAAACATTTTAATACAGTGTTTTACATTTAATTAACTGTAACAGCTTACCTGAATCCAGCAAGACTGAAGACTGTGTCTTCTTTAAACTGGATGTTCTTTTTAGTGAAGCACTGAAGGCAACATCTTCTAAAGATAAAGACTCATTCTTGGATGTTAACACATTTCCATAAAAACTTAAACCTACAAAACAGAGAAAGAACAGGAAAATCAGAAAAAGGGAAGAGGTCGCTATTTCTTAGTACTATACTGTACTCTATAAAGATCTCAGAAACAGTCAGCTTATCTGTCATAAATTCCTTCCTTATTATTGTTAGTATTTTATATCCAACAACAAATAAACTCATGAAGATTACATTGTAGCATAACATTTCAGTAATACCGGATATCATTTTGGGCAGTCATAACCTTAAATAATTAGTGTTATTATACCAGATTTAGAACATACTTCTTAGTCAACACCATTTAATAGTATGCCATTAAATTGACAAAATACTAAACATTACTTTCTGTTGCCATTTTCTCTGGTTCACTATGTTTAAGTCGTTCCCAGGGATTTCGTTCCTTTTTTTCAACATCATTGACTTCCTGATGTTCTTTATGACTCTGTTCTTTTTCTTCTTTCTTCTTCTGCCTCATCTTATCCCGGGCAGATTTTGACATGGCAACTTTCATCTGCACAAAACAGGAAAAGTCCCACTGTAAAATGTAATTGAACTGAAATAGTTCAGTCAATAACTTAACCCTGGGAATCATCTTTGCTAAACAAAGAAGCTCACAACTTCTGCTACTACTCCACAGTGCGTTTGGGAATTATTTACGCTAATTTAGGACCCAATCCTGCAAAGACTTCTGCATGTGCTTACCTCTATGCACTGTGAGCAGTCCCACTGAAGTCAGTGGGACTACTTATATTGTGTAAAATGAGCATGAGACTCTTTGCAGCACAGAAATAATCACTCGTGGTAATCTATGAATAATTAAGTTATTAGGGGGAGCAGGACTGTGAACCCCTCGATTTAATGGTACTACTTGTGTGAATAACTACTCACTAATTTGAGTAAAGGGTATGGAGTCCAGCCCAACTTCAATTATTTGACTTTTTTTTAAACAATTTTTTGATAGAGCAGTCTTCAAACTGTGAGACCTGATTATTTTAAAAATTACTTAAAGGGTTCTTGTGATCCCCTGTTTATGCTTAAGGGTAAATGGTGGATTCTCTGTAACTTGAAGTCTTTAAATCAAGATCTAAGGACTTCAGTAACTCAGCCAGAGGATATGGGCCTATTGAAGAAGTGGGCAAGTGAGGTTCTGCGATGTGCGGGGGATCAGACTAGATGATCATGATGGTCCCTTCTGGCCTTAAAGTCTAGGAGTATTTTCAGTTAGTAATTTTCTCCCTTATTTATAAGGAAATAATGAAACTGACTATTAAAATTGCAGTCAAGTGCACAGATTAAACGAAGTGAGAAAACAGATAAATGGTCATTAATTTCTTTAAATTTAACAACCTTAGAGGTTACTTGACATGCATTTTCAGGAAGAAATATGATTTTCATTTTGAAGACGTACCTTGACCTTGTGTTATTTTACACAAATAAATATTAATGTTCAAAGTCATAAGAAAGTTGAACAAGATGTAAGTAGCAGCACAGCTCTTCATGAAATCTCTCCACAGGGTAGACACTGAGACAAGATTATTTACAGGGAATGTATGGCTTATGAATGGTGCTGGATTAAATGTCTGCAAACTACAGTCCTCTTTTTGTCCACACAACAGATGATGGTCAGTAACAGCAGCTGGTTCCTCACACTGCCTTGCCAAAATATCCCGATCATGAAAGGAAGGGACTACCTTAGGGGCCAGTGGGAAGTTCATTCTCCATGTCCATTCAAGCCTTGGTCTCTTTGCTCAGAGTGTTAACAAAAATTGCTAATTAGTAACAGTTTTAATGGCTATTTTGTGATGTTGATACATTTCAGTACCTGCTACAGCTGAACAAACAACTGCATTGAATTGAACATTTGCAACAACCAATTGAATTCCTTCACCAAATGTATCCCTTTAATCTGTTTGAATTGTCATAAAAAGACTGATGAAATAAAATAAATCTCTATTTCAGGTCTAAAGACAACTTTGTGTGAACATTTGTACAAACAAAACTATTCACAGAAATGTTTACTAAAAGTGTGCAAACAGACAAAGCAACATTTTGTTCAGAGGTCATCAAGATATTGACAAATTACTCCTCATTATTATTCACTGGGTTTTAGTCTCCAGCCTGTGCTGGAATTAGACCAGAGCCCAAGAAATAAAAAGCTCTGTATCCCATTACCAGCCACCTGAGATATCGATGACTGTACTTTAATCAAACATTTATTTACCAGAATCTGGAGAACATAAAACTATATTCACTGGTGACACTTGAAAAACAATCAAATCTGTTTTACACTCTTACATCTTTCTCATGTTCAGTATCAAGGAAAGGTGCACTGTTCTGCTGGACAGCTCTCCCATAGATCCCTGAGAGAGGCTCAATGCCTTGTTTGAGAGAAAGGACGTCTCCGTTCTCCACACACGATATCATGGACTGGCTGTATGTTAATGACGCAGATGGGGGGCTTCCAAAAACACCTGAAATGGTTATCATATTGTAACCTCACCAAGAGGTCATTTTCACACAGCAGAAGTCACTCAGTAACAAACTAAAGCAAAGCAAAAATAATTCCAGAAAATAAAACTTGGGTTGCTCTAACGTTAGTGCCAAATTCTACCCAAAGTTACATTATGCATTTCCACTGACTGCAATGGGACTTTATGGGTGGGTATACGTGCAAAATTTGGTCCTCATATTTTCTCACTGTTCTTTGTTATTTAATGCTAATATTGTAGTACAGTGTATATTACATTTCTCATTAAGAATGTAAAAATATACAGTAATTCCAATCCTTTTTTCAACTTTAATACTTTTAATTTATTTTAAAAATTGGGGATTGTTTAATCTTTAAATAATAAACATTTGAATGAGCTCATTTCAACTCCTCTTCTCCTGACTGTCCAAAAATACAGGCTTTGTTTCTATACTAAAATTGTATTGCACATATAGAAAATAAAATGTTATTTTAAAATACCTTTTCCAACAATTACTACAGAATCTTCAGACAGGGCACTCGGTGAAATGAAGTCTAGGTTGTTAATTTGCTGTAAACTAGATGTTGACCCTGTAAATCCTAAAAATTACACACAAAGAAGAGCTAAATCATGTAGTTTACCCATTACTATATATTGCATTCTTCCAAAGTACACCTCTACCTCGATATAACGCGACCCGATATAACACGAATTCGGATATAACATGGTAAAGCAGTGCTCCGGGGGGGTGGGGAGGCTGCGCACTCCGGTGGATCAAAGCAAGTTCGATATAACGCGGTTTCACCTATAATGCGGTAAGATTTTTTGGCTCCCGAGGACAGCGTTATATCGAGGTAGAGGTGTATCATCTTACCAAACTTAGTTTGAACTGATTAATCACTTTTATGCAGGACTGTATTTCTAATTTACTAGAGTATTGCAAGGCTTAATTAATGCTGAAATTCTCAGAAGTACTATATCACATATACTAAATATCATTACTTCCAAATATACTAAATACCAACTCGCTTAACAGAATTATTTTCCATGCACCTATTTTTCCAATAATTCAGCACAATTGTGCCAATTTAGCATCAATTGAAAACCACTGGTTTTCTGTTCCAAAGAGCACTTCATGTTGATTACTGCACAATTTAGCAGTTCTTCAATTTTTCAGTTAACATACATTTTATATTTTAATTCTGGTTGCACTGTTTGCATATATGGCAATGTCAGTCAGTAACAATGGCAGACTGGCATTACATTCTTTAGCATTAAATAACTCCCATGGAGTTAACAACATTTTCAGCTTGAGGAAAGTCAGATAGTCACTGGAAAAAATCACAAATAAAGTAAAAAAAATGTTATGGCAAATAGATGCTGATGTGCTGCAAGCCTGACTTTATTTTATTATTATGATTACATCTGACAGTCTATAACAAAGACTTTTGAGCACAGAGGATTGAGACCAAGCCAGGGCTATACCAACTGAAGAGTCAAAAGAATTCTTAAGCCCTTTAAGACTCTGTCCCATGAGAGCTGTTCTGTTTCCTGACTCAACCTCCATCTAACTCCTTCCCTATGGAAAGTTAACTTTAGGGAGATGGGGCTGATGATGTTGAAACTGACCAGCAAATGATTGGTTTTTTATTCTGGATTTTTGCTTCTACTCCCTCCACTCCACCCCCCTTTTTATTTTACATAACATAATAGAAAGCCTGGAACTGGTTTGTTTTGGGGGAGGGGTTAATGTCTCCTCTGCTCCCCCCATCCCCTATCTCTCCCCCCCCCAAAAAGGTTATTAGTTGCTATTTATTTTATACCTTAGAAATATGAGGTACATCAAGCCTGGTCGTGTCTGCTTTAATTGAATAACTTCTTGAGGTTCTAACAAGCTGTTTAATGCAAGCTTTTATACCTTAACCGAACAGGCATGGGAATTGTATCTTTAGCCAAATATTACTTATATTACAGTAGCAGCTAAGAATCTAACCAAGGATTGTCCTACATGTTGTACAAAGAAGAAGAAGCCAGTGTCTGTCCCAGATGGCTTACAATCATGGTGTTTCATAGGCAACAGGAATTAAACTGGTGTTAACAAACAAAAGTGTTAAACAGTCTTGACTAAAATCCCTTCCCCCCCCTTCACTCCAATTGCTCAGCTTTCAGTCTCTTGTAATGGCATCATGTCACTATATCTATGCTGACTGGAGAGTTTGCAGGGTAAATAAGTCCCCAAATTTTTAATGCTAAAAAGAAAAAGAAAAAAAGAGCGGAAAACCATACTCTTTGGGGACAGATTCTCTTGGAGACTTTCTTTATACATCACACGTCTATCAGGCTTTGACATAAGACCAATACATTTCACATCAGAAACTAAAATACTGCCACAGGATATTTACTTTAGCCACTACCAATCACCCAGATTGGGGGGAGGGGATAGCTCAGTGGTTTGAGCATTGGCTTGCTAAACCCAGGATTGTGAGAAGTGATGTAAAAGATGAAGACTGTATCCCTTAATTTGGCTTTCATTTTTAGCTTTCTTGGTCAAAAAGACACACTATCATGGCTATATGCTAATAATGGCCAGAGTCAGAGAAACACATAAAAGCCAAAATCCTTTAACCATAGGTAAGCTGATTACGATGCAGGGAGCAGTAGCTTTTGTATATTACTAATATGTGCCTAGTGCTAAATCAATGCAACTTTTCAAGACTTCATTAGAACTTAAACACAAAAGCTTATGATTTATCTGCCTGAACTTTACCAATAACGATGGCTTAATTTAAAAAATGAAATATATATAGCTATATCCATATTTTGGCTGAGAAAAGTGAGATTCTGATAATTCATTTCAAATCTTTTCCTATCCCGGAGACTTTAACAGTTATCTAACACTAGTTAATTAACTGCTTGTTAATTTCACAAGTATATCTTATTAAGATAAATAGAGATTGTAATTATAGGACCAAGTTGAATTCCATGAAATATTTGATTTATAAAAAGCTAACAAATGTTTGGGATTTTTTTGCCATAAATAGGACGTCACAGGAACATAGGAAGCTCACTAACCTTTTGTAGGTTTACAATGCCTTTGATGCTCTTTGTTCTGACCTTTAACACAAGGTGATACTTCTCTCTGCTTGTCATCTTCATAATCACCAGATCCATTTCCATAGTTCAGACGTTGGCCAATTATGCTCACATTAGAGGTTGCTTTATCATGAAATGTTATCCCTGCACAACAGAATCCATAGCGAAGTGTTCAGTATGTATCACTGAAATGGTGTGTCACCATTTCATAAATAAAAAAACCCTCAAATCATCACATTTTTTGATAGCTCTGCAGGGTTGAGGCCAGTTTTAACATGCCCTAGCTGTGTTACAGGAAAAGGAAAAGAAACAATCCCAGAAGTCTCCTCTCATACACAGCCCCACAGTAGGATTTCAAAATGGTCAATTAAAGTCTAATAGAGTAAAAAAAAAAAAAAAAAAAAAAACTTCTGGGCTAAGATTTTATAGGTCAACTAAGACCAGACAAAATTAGATACTACTTAAGTGGGGCTTGTTATGAAAATAATGGACAGATCCTTCACTAAAATGGTTTCACTTTGACTGAATTAGTTATCTCTTTCTTTTTATGCACAACAAATTACCTGCACTGGAGCTCTGTTCTACTACGTTAGTACTTCTATTCCTTCCTGAAGACAGTCTTGCTGGACGTGATTTGCATCCAAGTAGAGGAAAGATGTCTGAGCTGCTGCAATACAAAATCATTTCTATAAATATATTTCTGAATGGCACTAGGAGCCCTGCCTAAGAACATTTTTCACCTAAAGTGAAAACAGTACATGTTGGGTACAAAACATTTCCAGCACATCACCAGAAATGGTCATGTTTACTACAGATTAGAGAAAGAATACATTTGGTAATGATCAGGTTCATCACCCCCCCTCCACTATGAGTAGCTCCTTCTAAGAGCAAAAAGTTACACGAGGCAGGTATATGGGAGAAGTTTCCATTTCTCCTGCCCATGCTGGTATTTGTTCTGTGAACACAGAATTTCAACCTCCAATGCTGGAAAGCCAGCTGTAGGCCTAGCTGGAGCCCTAGTACCATTTCTTGTGGGCATTTGTTTATGTAGTTACTTGAGAACTCTGAGTGTTCTTGTACCATCCTCTCTGGTCATGAATGTGCTCACTTGGTTAGCAGACACCTAGTGTATTACTATTCCGCCATGGCCAGGCCTACTTTGGTTCAGCCTGTCAGCTATGCCTAGGGCTCCAGCAAGGCCTACATCAGCATCTGAACTAAACTCTCTTAAATATATAAAGAAACTTCAAGGTATTTAATGACTCCTGGGATGGTATTCTGTCACTCTTGCACAAATTCAAACTTCCTTATATAGGTCAGATCCTCCCTGGTGGACTAGACAGACTTGCATTAGCTGTGAGCACTATCATACATTAAGGCTGCAACGTCGGGGACTAATGGAAATGTTCTGTATTACAGAATACTGTTCCCATCGCTCCTGGTCAGAGCCAATGCTGCAACAACATGGCATGCCAGAGGTTTTTTTCTGTTGGATTTTTGCATTATGTTCTTCAGGCCTGAACTGCATGCAGCTTGGTCATGTGCCTAGGAAGAAGGTAAGGAGAGGCTGTACTTGCAACACTCGGCAAAATATTTCCCACTTGATTTTACAAAACTAAAAATAAGTACATACTGCAGCTAACTGCTCAACCTTAGTGCACCATAAAAACCAATTCCATCAATACACTATCTCTTTGCAAAGGAGCTGAGAGAATGAAGGCATTACATAGAAAACAATTCTCAGCAATTATTGCTACTATGGAAATGCTGCATTAGTTGATAATTCAGCTTTAGCAACAATGAAAAAAAGTTTATATTATTTGTTTCATCTGCACCCAAAAATCTGTTTAAGAAAATGCATTCCTGATTAACTTTCCAGGTTGCAATAAGAAACCTCTTCCTTCTCCTGATTCATTCTCTGTTTTACTCATTTGTTTTGCCTGTGGTTCAGCTTCATTATAAAATATTTACTAGCCACTGCCGGGCTTTAACAGCTACTTCATGTTACTATAGCTAGAGCTTGGCACTGGGTCAAAGAAAAAGCAGGAATGAATTAGAATAATATTAAACCACAGCAGCACAGTACAATGTATTTTAAGTGGGAATAACTCTCAGATAAAATCTAGGCACTAAGCAAACCAATGTCATTAAAAAAAATGCAGGTTTCCCACCATTCAATATTTAACTAACTCCAACAGCGATTATGTCAGAATTCTCAATGTGGGTTTAACATATAAATTACACTCACGTTATCTTTCCCTGAGGGGTTGTGGACACTGGCGAAGTCAGAGAGTCCTGACTGTAAACTCCACTTTCACTGTAAGAGCTCACATTTGGAGAGGAAGTGCGGGAAGGGAAGTCCATAGTCAGATCAAGTTTAAGCGCAGAATCGGGGCTCTCGAGATCTGAAGTGCTGCCACTCAGTTTTGCCCTCTTCTTAGCTGCACTATTACGGAGAGACCTAAGTGAACTCTGCATCTACACAGAATTGAAAACCATGTCAGAGTTTACACGCTGCATGTATAATTCATTTAAACACAGGAACAAGTTGTCAAATACCAGCCTGTTTCTAAAAACTTAATTCTTATTTATTGTATGATGACAGTGCTGTGTCTATGCCCCCTTTGGGCAAGATAATCTACATGGAGTCAATGTATCAGTAAGTTATTTATTAGTTTAATGTCAGAGATCATTATTATTCTTATAAAGTGAAACAGACATGCACAATTTAATAGGACAACCAATGCAAATCCAAATGCTATATGCACATCATATCTAGTTATGTTTTGCAAAGCTTAAAATGAAAGGTTTCTCACACACACACACACACACACACACACACACACACACTCAATCAATCCTTTTTTCAAAAAAAATTATAATTTTCTTAAATAGGCTCATGTTAAACAGAAGAGTTAACTGGCTCAATGACAGTCTGTGGAAGGGAGCTCTGATTTTTGGTCCCTGAGCTAGCCAGTGTTGGGAGAACTGCAAAGGTGAATCTCACCCCAGTCTATCAGTGAAGGCTGTTACCCAAAGTACGTACTGAAACTACAGCTACTACAGCCCCATTCCACTGCATCTTCTCCCCTCTCCTTGCAGGAGATACTCAAAGAGTAGAAAACAAGGGCACTGGTAGGTTGTATTATGAGGCAGGATTTTGGGGCAAGGAGTCGGAGGGAGATTGGGACAAACTACAATAAAGGGTGGGGTGGGAGAAAACAGTATTTCTACCTTGGACCCCCTTACAGTTTTGTCCCATTCACTGTCTCTTCTCTCACATTCCAATCTCTCACTAGTGACTTCCACCCACTCAGAGCCCCCACACTCTCACACACCAATCCATTCATACTCACACCTTCATTTGCCAGCTCACCCCATTCTCCCACAATCAACCCTCCCAACTCATTTCTGGTACAGAGTTCCCCACGTTCTCTTGAGTTTCCTCCAATCAAACCTCACTGCTCAGAAACCCCTTACTCTCCAACCCTCCCGTAGGCTCAAAAGCACCTTCCCAGCAAACCCAGCAAGCTCAGAACCCCCTCCTCCCTTGGCCCCAAAACACAACCTTTATAGGTTAAGGATGGGGACCAACCCATGGATTTTTGAGAGCCACAGGAAGGTAAGTAGAGAGCTAGGATTAATTTGAGTATGGGGTACGTTGGCATGTATCTGTGCCTGTTCACTAGTGACCCTTTTTCTGTTTGTTTTTTTTTTAAGATTTTGGGAGTAAAAGATGCAAACTGAGACAGCTGTCCATTACCACCCCAGCTTCAGTGACTCCTAGTGTGGTAGGTATATTTATGGATTGCTTTAATCTCTAATTTAATGTACTGCTTTTCTTTCCTTTTATACATGAGTTTCTGATTTTCAAAGGATGAAACCCCACTGGATAAAAATTATTATTTAAAAATGATCATTTATTAATATAAAAAAAGCTTTAACTTAACTGTACCAAAGATGCATTACAATTTTCCATACAATGTGTGTTTGTCCATCCCCTGAGGAGAGCCAAATCAGGCATGATCTATACCTACTCTCTTATATGGATTCTGTATTACAGCTGTGTTAACATCATAATGGCTCCACATTATGGACTGACATGACTCCATAGGTGACACCCTTATTCATCTAATTAATACTTTAGATCAGGTTTTCTCATTTCACTCCATGGAAATTTAAGCATGTGTCAAGGGCTGCAGCAAGGATGTGCTGGGCTGCATCAGTGACAGTGCACTTCAACAAACTTTTACAGGTGAACAGAGTTTGAACAAGAGATTTCTGGAAGTTAAACAGAAGTCACAGTAATCAAGCGCTTGGCTTTTTGGTATTTTCTATAAAACCATTAAATAAAATAAAGGATTAATTAAGTCCTACATTAAAGGTAGCACTGTGGTTTCACCTTGGACAAAATCAAAGAGAGTTGAGGCTGTGTAAATGTCTAACTCATGCCATGGTACTATAATGGAGAATGTCAACATACTGATTTGAGAACCTCAAAATAGGTAAGTGAAATGAGGATATGCCCAGGGCACAGAGAGTGTCCTTCAATGCTGACTTTTATTGCTTTAGTTAGTTTCTGCCAGACACATAACATTATCTTAATGTAGTCTTTTTGTATTCATGACATGGTCACAAAAAGTACAGCAGTGAATATGTATTTTTTTTCTTCTACACCTGAGATTTTAAAGGGGGTTGGGTTTAGTGTCTGTGGGGGTGGGGGTTGTTTTTTGTTTCTTTGTTTATAAAATGTATATTCTAGCATCTTTTTAAAGTATGTAAAATCACATTTAAATCCAACCTCTTCCTGGTCTGACTCCTTATCATTGACATTTAATTCTGAAAGATCAACTGCAAGTTTCTTGTCTTTTTCACTCTTCCAAATATCGTCAGACTCTTCATTTTTCTGTCCTGCTGTGTTTAATTCAGATTTATCAGGCAACGGGCTTGCCCCCCTTGGTATTGGGGGGACAGGTTTGGTCCCATTCAATCCTCTCCGTGAAGCTGGCGATCTCACCAAGGCTGGTTTAAGCTGAATTGGAGAATGCTTCTCCTGTGAATTTTCCCCTGGGTAAGATACAGACATATGTCACCATTTCAGAAGAACAGTGGGAACACATCACTCATTAGGATAAAATACACAATCAATTTTCATGAAACACAGCAAAAATATTTTTTAAAAGAGGTGATTTTTTCTTACTAAATACACATTTGTGAAATGAAGTTTATTTATTATGTCAATATTTTAAGGACAATTTTGGTTGAAGCAGCACAGCATTTTCACTAGGAAATTCTACATGTAATTTTGTTGCACACAGACTATGCAAATAAATAGCTCATGACACACATGATGTGCAGAAACCTAATAACACCAATAAGAGATAAATTTGTTTAGGCCTGTCCTTTGAAATTTCATAATTCTATTTATTGAGATACAGTAAACCCTACTAAATCACACTTATTTGTTCCCATGCATTATAACCTTCACATAAAATTGGCTATATCTAATTGTCTCTCTGGGAAAAAAAGTCTCGTATTACTAAGATGTCATTATTTTTTACAAAATATGCTAAAGTATATCAGCATACCATGAAGCGATCAAATAATTAAATACTAAATTACAGTTGACAAAATTAATTGAAGTACATTTTGTGATGCATAATCCTCACTTTTTTATTCTAGGTTTTCAATTACTTGAAAGTTTGCAAAATTCAGTAACTCACAATGGGTTTTGAGTGTGAATTCCTGAATTAAAACTATACATATGGAGAAAAATAATAATGCTTGTATGATTACTTTTTTTTTTTTTTTTAATATAAGACCAGGCTGCTCTTTGTCTTCAACTTCTATACAACTTTCCCTGGTAACATATATTTCATTGATTATTCAAAAGCTATTTTTAAAAGATTAACAGTATTAGAAAATTTCTGTTTTTAAAAAATCCACCCATCTTCATTTTTCTAGAACAGCTACCAAAGGCAGTTTTTGTTTCAAACAGTGCAGAGTGGGAAGAGCGTATGCATATAAAATACATGGCTGGTGTCTTACAAAATTTGTCTTTACTAATGAGAAGACTTAATATAACTCAAGATGATACCTGTCAAAGAAGCTAGCTTTCTTCAAAACATACAGATCATCCAATTATCTATTGCTACGTAAATTACTTATGATTAGGGCCCTACCAAATTCACAGCCATGAAAAACGTGTCACAGACCGTGAAATCTGGTGCTGTGTGTGCTTTTAGCCTATACGATAAAAATTTCACGGGGGAGACCCGTGTTTCTCAATTAGGGGGTCCTGACCCAAAAGGGAGTTGCAGGGGGGTCACAAAGTTATTTTAGGGGTATCATAGTATTGCCCCCCCCCTACTTCTGAGCTGTCTTCAGAACTGTGTGGCCAGAGGGCAAGGCTATTGGCCAGGTGCCCAGCTCCGCAGGCAGCAGCACCGCAACACCCCCGACCCCCAACTCCATTTTGGGTCAGGACCCCTACAATTACAACACTGACATTTCAGGTTTAAATAGCTGAAAATATTAAAATTGACAATTTTTAAAATCCTATGGCAGTGAAACTGACCAAAATGGACCATGAATTTGGTAGGGCCCTACTTATATGTGGAAGGTCATAAAGAACTGCCAAAAGTAAGCCTTTGATATTTTAGTTATGCACCCATGTTTTTCAATATTGTATTTTAGTTTGTTTTACAAAATATGTTAAACGATACTATATTGAACATCTTCTGGCTCCTTACTCAGGTATTTTCATTGCTTGCCAACTTTCTGGCATCTTTGCCCTACACTCTGCCATTACAGTAACCTAATTACACTAGCAGCGGCTTACAAAAGTGTTTCCCATTTGTCTGGAATACTTTCTCTTAGGAGATGTAAATTGGTCTATTTTACATACATTTTGGGGGAATAAAATGTTACACATTAAATAGTACTCTAAATTTATCTTTCTGAATCTAGAATAAGTAAAAGTTGTCTGGTTCCACGATAAATGCTGTTGAAAGCTGCTTTGCTAAGAAGACTATTCTAATGAAAGAACAAATGGCACAACTACTGAAAACAATAGGCTAGGCATGAAAAAGTCAGCTATTAATAATTGTGCTTCATCAGGTCACTTTAGTGGGAAAACTTCCAAATAACTAATTTAGGGCTTTTCTACAAAAGAAAGCTGTACTGGTTGAACTTAAAAGTGTTATTTTAACTTGCTTTAGTCAAACCACTGCAAAAAGCTGAGTGATCACTCTTCGTTTGGTTTAAACCAGGACCATTTTGTTTTAGTTTAAATACATTAAGGATATGTCTACACTACTCAGCTTTTAGTGATATGTCTGTGTCGCTACAGCCGTGCCACTAAAAGTTGTGCAGTGTAGCTGCTGTTTGTCGGCTCTCCAGCTGACAGAAGATTTCCACTCCCAACGAGCGGCATTTGCATTGTTGGCAGGAGAGCACTCCTGCCGACAACATGCTGTTCACACCGGTGCTTGTCGCCAGCAAAACTTTTGTCTTTCAGGGGGGGCTTAACACCTCTGAAAGACAAACGTTTTGTCGTTCAGTTGCCAGTGTAGACATCTACACTGGCAACTGAACGACAAAATATTTGTCTTTCAGAGGTGTTAAAAACAAAAACAAAAAACCTGAAAGACAGAAGTTTTGCCATGTAGCTAAAAGCTGTGTAGTGTAGACATAGCCTAAGAATTAGGGTAGGTCTACACTTACCCGGTAGTTCAGCGGCTGGCGATCAAACTTCTGGGTTCGACTTATCGCGTCTTGTCTGGACGCGATAAGTCGAACCCGGAAGTGCTCGCCGTCTACTGCGGTACTCCTGCTTGGCGAGAGGAGTACCGCGGAGTCGACGGGGGAGCCTGCCTGCCGCGTGTGGACCGAGGTAAGTTCGAACTAAGGTACTTCGAACTTCAGCTACGTTATTCACGTAGCTGAAGTTGCATACCTTAGTTCGAATTGGGGGGTTAGTGTAGACCTGGCCTCAGTGTAAGGGCTTGTCTACACTGGCACTTTACAGTGTTGCAACTTTCTCACTCAGGGGAGTCAACTCCCCCCCCCCCCCCCCCGAGCGCTGCTCGTTTCAGCGCTGTAACTTGCCAGTATAGACAGTGCTCCCAGTGCTGTGAGCCATGCTCCCAGAGCTGGTAGCTACACACCTTGCGGAGGTGGTTTTTTTAGAGCTCTCCCAGCTATGCCGTGACTACACAAGCCACGTTAAAGCGCTGCTGCGGCAGCGCTTTAATGTGGTCAGTAAAGACGTGCCCTAAGAAACTGAAATAAGTTGCCCTTAAACTAAAATAAGAGTGTCTAGACAAAGGTTTAACGAAATCCGTTTTAAAACAATTTCAGTTTAAACCAGTGCAACTTCCTTGCTTAAACCAGTGCAACTTCCTTGCATAGACAAGGTCTTACACTGAGAGTTAATGGCAATGACTGATGTTGAAACCGGGATGGAATTAGCACAAAAATTCCAATTACAGGCACATTTGGCCTTAATTAGATTTTAAATAGGTGTGAAATTGTGAGGACTGGTCATTGAATACAGAAGTTTCCAAATAAAGATTAAAAAGGAAAAAAGGCAAAATGCAATGAGTATCATTTTCTTGTATATTCATTCATTAAGGTATTTTATTGCATTTAAGTTTTTTAGACTGTTTTTCTTTACAAGTGCTATCTTCTTTTAATCAGAAGATAGATGGTACACTAGTGTGTTCCAGCTGAAACAATTCTTGCCTAGCACATTTCATATGTGTGCACTTATCTTGAGTATAAAAGCAAAAACATTTAGATTAATCTAACTGCAAAAGTGTTTTGTTTTTTTAAATGTATAAACAAAAGAGCCAAATTTTCCAAAGCTGGCTCTTGACCATGTGCCTACAACAGCATATGCATATGCAAAACCCACTTTACATGCGCAAGCAGGAGAAGTGCACATTTCCCAATGCAGTCACACAGATGCAGGTTTTGCGTACACTTTTTTGAAGGCCTCTTTCAAAGTGTGACCATAAACTTATTTTTCTGCAATATTTTTACCTGCATTGTCTCCTGACTTTTGATTGAGAAGCTTCTTCTGAGGACTGGGCTTGGGCAACCCTTCAAAGCTCTTAAGAGGCCAGGAATTTGAAAAGTTAACAGCATGATCTTGAGACTTCTTTGGAGATTCAGCAGGAGGGGAGGTGTGCTTTGGACTGTTTCTAGGTGATGAGAGTGGATAAGATGGAAGAATGAAGGCCCCTTGGCTTGTGTTAGAACTTGGAAAGGACAAAGTACGCTCTGCTGGACTGCAAAAAGTTCGTTGGGTCTTGGTAAAATTTAGGCTGGCACAAACTGATATTAGAAGGAATGAAAAAATATTATTTATACTAATAAACCTCTGTAACAACCAACAGCAGTTTAATTTTACTTCTCTTTCTATCCAACTTGTCCTTCAATTAGGCTTTAAAATACTCTGAAAAAAAACTAATTTTAGGCGGAATCAAGCATTATTTTGTCAAGGACTTGTCTACACATTAGAGTTAATCCAGAATAAGGTAGGGTGTGTATTTGAAGTGGATTAACTATTCCTGAATAACTCCACATGTGGATGCTCTTATTCTAAAACAAGAGTGCCTTATTCCGAATTGGCTTATCCAAAATGGATTAAGCCAATTCAGAATAAAGACACTTTTATTCCGGAATAAGAGCATTCCCACTTGGAGGTAATCAGGAACAGCTATTCCAGAATTACTCTCCATGTAGACAAACCCACAGTTGATAATCACACTCAAGTCCATGACAATCACCATCTTTAAAATATCAGTCTAAAACAGTCAAAATGCTAGATTCAATAGGATACCATTAAGAAGACAGTGACATTTAATTCTGATTGGGTATACTATTACAGCAATAATTTGCAGTGAAATAATACATTTACCCAAACTATTACAAGTGAAGGTCAGAGCTTTACCTGAGCGAGAGATGCAAGCTAATAGATTAATTATTCGTATCATCTAATTTCATGTGTGTAGTACAAGCTACATGGTCTCTCAAAAATTCTACTTCCATGTTTGTGTTTGGTTATGCTTTGACTACAAAGTATTTGTTTTTTCATCTAATCTATGTTCTTTTACTAAAACAGAGAAAATTACCAGATCATATTTGATCCAAATAAAAATAAAATATTTACTAAGAGGCCTGATACAGGACAACACAATAATACTCTCAAAGGGGTGTGCAGAAATTTGGAGTGTGTTTATAGTCAATGTACCTTTATCTTGCCGATGATTATTTAATCCTAAAAGTTGTAAATCAGAACCCACACTACCACTCTTTCCACGTATCTGTGAGTATCCAAGTTGTCCACATTTCCCTGAAATATGTGGCTGATGAGAGCCCACAACACCTTACAAAAGGAAAAAGAAATTAATTTCAGCAAGTACCTCCATATGCAGCTTATTAAAAGACTAAAAGACCACAACTAAAAGAACTGAAATAAAAATGTAAAACCTTCTTTGAATAGTTATAAAATTAATGTAATTAATTAACAGTGATTAAAAACACTTTTTTAATTTGGATAATAAAACCTAAACGAAAAGTTTGAAAGTTTTCAGTGCTGCACTCATGGGTTTCTAAGCAACCTTATCATGTTCTTCATGCACATAAGCTAGAATAATGGCTGGCACTCATCAAAGAAGCCTGTGGTTCTACCAAGGCACATTACCAACAATGGTATTTGTAGTAGGTGAAACGAAAACCGAACAAATAATTTCTTCTTGGAATATGGAAAAATAAAGGGGAGAAAAATGCCTTAAAAGCAGAAAAATAAGAAGTTTTTCTTTAAAATGACATCATTCTTAACATAACAGTAAAAACACTTGGAATTCTACATATGTCAATGCTCCCCAAAGGGAGTTGAATATACAGAGTGCACTGCCAAGAAAAGGGAACGAATCAAGATTGGTCTTGCCCAGTGTCTCCAAGTGCCTTTTCACTATTATAATACAAAAGATAGCTATCATAGGTTAGGTACTGCACTGAACACCCAATCTTTTATAGAATAGATCTTTAAAAAGGTTCCCAATTATTTTAAAAGGGGAAAAAAAATCTCATTCTTCAAAACTGTTCTCAAAAGCCACTTTTCACCACCAACAACTAT
The DNA here is from genome assembly GCF_028017835.1 of Emys orbicularis. NCBI lineage: Eukaryota > Metazoa > Chordata > Testudines > Emydidae > Emys > Emys orbicularis. The sequence continues at coordinate 3,705,585 of NC_088686.1, read as the reverse complement.
TCAGGCACTTTCTAGTTTTATGTCTATCCCCGACCAATTATTAAAAAACACAATAGAAAAGGGAAAATGTGAACATATGGAATAGAAAACCATTCCTCTGCTGACAAAAAAATTATTCTGAAAAGGCTACATTATATAAATGTAACCATTGCTGCATGTTGCCCAATGTATAGTTTAGTGCTCCATTTATTAAGGTTACTATTCAATAGGATCTTTGCTAGAACAGTTTCCATGGCAATAAATCACTATTTTCTCAAATTGTTCCCATAGAGAAGTTGTCTCAAATTGTTCCATTGCTCTTTAATTTACTATTCAATCTGAAGTTTGAACTATATTTTACACAATGCGCAAGAACACTGGTCAAAACTGTTTCCTTGCTGATCTATATAGAAATTGTGATACAGCATTTTTTCTACATTTTAAAATCAGGAGAAAGGTCTTGACTCAAGGTCACCCTGAAATGATGTCATTCATTTTAGCTGTTAAAAGACTGAACTATTTCCTATTAATCATTTCTTAAATGGCCAAATTAAATTACATACTTTGAAACTAAGGGCATGTGTACACACAGAAGCTAAACTGATTCAACAAAAGGTGTGATGTTAAACAAATGTAGTTAAACCAGTACAAAATTTCCGTGTAGACCAGTATTAAGAATCTCTGACTGTAGTTCTGAGTTGGTGTAAATCAGCATTGTACCAATGATTTCAATATAGCTATGCCAATTTACTGCAGCTGAGGAAATAACCCTGTTTTTATTTACTCAATACTGGAGCTTTCCTGTTTAAAAAAACAAAAATCCCCAAATGATTAAACATTTTCAGAATGCTGTAAATGAGCACAGATGTCTTATCAAGTTATCCTAAATGCACCTGATCACTAACAGATCTTCTGCTTATTTAAACACAATTATCTACAATGATACTTACCAGGACAAACAGCAGAATGCTCAGAGTTAAGATCTAGACTATTCTGAAATAAATTCCTTGAAGCTTTTTTTCTGCTAAAAAATAAATCATCACTGACTGGCATTCCTTGAGAAGATCTTAATTTTGGAGAATGAAGGAAATCATTGTATGGACAGAACTGTAAGAAAACGGAAAATGTAAAGAAACATTTATTCATATCAATAATGTGCTCAATTTTTTCTTCTTTATAAACAGTGGAATCCATAATTAATTACTGTAACATTATATTTAGAAGCCACCCTCAAATAATAAGCGTCTTCATTTAGGATCTGCACCATTGCCAAGCTAGTCATAGGGGATGTAATTTACTAGAAACTGTGGTGTCAGATGGAGGGGAACAGCACTGAAACCAGCAGCCACTGCTGCAGTCCACAAAGGCGGCAGGACAGGTCAGGAATGAGAATCTTACCCTGGATGCTCTCAATGTGCAACTGTGTAACAGTGTCTGCATGCAATTTACGACTCCCTGCACCCACAGAAATGTATCTGGCCCATAATGTGTACATTCAAGAACTAGCTATGCTGAATGAAAAGGGCAAAAAGCCAGAAAGATTCTCGCCTCTGCTCTGACCCTTAAATGCCACTCTGGTGGTGAACAGGACACACAGGAACAACACAGGGCTGGCATAAACCACTACCCTCCCAAGCCCCAGTGAAAGCAGTATAATTGTGCATGCCGGGGAAGAGAAGGAAAGGGACGTCTCCACAACATACTGACACTTGAAAATCCTGGGCTCTGACACAGCTCAGAGACAGCAGTTAGGAAAATGTCATTTATAACAGCAAGCTTTGGGCTGCTCTAATTTACATGATGGGCTGCACCAGCCTCCAGCCAATCCAGAATCTCTGTGCGCACCTCTAAGAGGCACAGCACAGAATTGGACTCAAAGTCACAGCTGATTTCTGTTATTCTGAAACTTGCAAATGTCATTTTTCCAATTACCTCACATTTAAGACAAGCTTTCCTGAAGTGATCCAGATACGATGATTCATCAGTATACAAGCAGGGATGAAGCAAGAATAAAATCTTTTATGCAAGTAAAGGTATTCATTTTGTTAGAATTTAAATTTTATTTTAAAATTACAAACAGAAAATCAGAGAGTAGGGATCCAGATGTAACTCCCCACTTTTATTTTTTATTTTTTTAATACTGATGTTTCAAATCCTGCTTTCCAAGAGTCGTGGCTAAACAGAAGAAATCTCAGATAATCGTTTACTGGAGGACTAGAAGGCTCAAGGGATTGATAAATGGGATATGGAGCCTTTTGGTGGCCTGAATGCAGCATACCCTGGTTGCAGTATTGCCAATCCAAAGTGTTATAAATCATGTCAGATTCCCCCCCTCTCCCCCCCCCCCCAAATCATGAACCCCTACAATCTAAAGTTGAGCCTCTAGGGATCATATTTTCAAAGTTTCTTCTGCAAGCATTAGGACTAGATCAGGGGTGGCCAACCTGTGGCTCCGGAGCCGCATGCAGCTCTTCAGAAGTTAATATGCGGGTCTTTGCATAGGCGCCAACTCCGAGGCTGGAGCTACAGGCGCCAACTTTCCAATGTGCCGGGGGGTGCTCACTGCTTAACGCCCTGCTCTGTCCCAGTCCTGCCCCCACTCCACCCCTTCCCCCAAGGTCCCTGCCCCTCCCCCCGAGCCTGCCATGCCCTCGCTCCTCCCCCCTCCCCACCAGAGCCTCCTGCACATGGCAAAACAGCTGATTGCAATGGGAGGGACGCATGGGGAGGGAGGGGGAGGCGCTGACTGGCGGGACTGCCAGTGGGTGGGAGGCGCTGGGGGCTGGAGTGGGGTAGCGGATCGGGGGCTGCTGACGTATTACTGTGGCTCTTTGGCAATGTTCATTGGTAAATTCTGGCTCCTTCTCAGGCTCAGGTTGGCCACCCCTGGACTAGATTAATTTTTTTTAACAAAATATGAGGTTCTCATGTAATTCCAGGAGCTGGGGCTTTATGAGAACACTAAATATGAGAATTGCTATAAAATTACAAGAGTTGGCAACTGAGCTGATCACTGCATAGTGATCAAAAGGGAGTCTATATGAAGAATAAGGTGGTCTCAATCCAGTTCCCAGTGGACATGTGTATCACAAAACTACTATAACTGGCACCTTTGACTTATCTGCTGAGATGTGCGAATAGAGACTAAATTATTCACTCAGCCCTGAAGTTCACAGCATTGTTTGGGATGAGATATTTATTAGAGGGGTAGGTAGCATCAGAAAGCGCTCTATTCAAAGTTTTTTGGATGGAGGACTTCATTCTCCAAGTCCAACAAGCCAGCACCTTTCTAAAGCAATAAGTTCACTTTAGGAAAATCTTGACTTTCAATTTCACTGCAAGTATCAGTTTACCATTGGGTTTGAATTCTGAAAGCAGGAATCTCAACTCAAATTTTTTCCAAGTCATATTGAATACATGGAATTTCAATTAGTCTGATAATTCAACTTCTCTGCAATTTACAGCCGGCGCGGGTGAGGGATCTGCTGGCCGCGGCTTCCCGCTGCCCCCATTGGCCCGGGACGGCGAACCGCGGCCAGTGGGGGCCGCGATCGGCCGAACCTGCCGCGTCAGCAGGTAAATAAACTGGCCCGGCCCGCTAGGGTGCTTACCCTGGCGAGCCGCGTGCCAAACGTTGCCGACCCCTGGCCTAGGCTATACATTATAACAGACATTACCTAGTAAAATCTTAAAAGGCACATCACTTTGACTGGATAAATGAGCTCAAACCAGAGACTGCAACCAAATACTGCAATTGTCACTACCTAAAACTTTTACATGGAGAAACTGATCTACTGCATACCTACTACATAAGCTGTAAAACCTTACTACAACTGAACAACAAAAGATGCAGTGTAAACCACAAGACAGTGGACAATTCTAAAGTTTATTAAATGTGTTCTGTGGAAAGCGTTACTTCTGTAATAATTTGACAGGTAATACGGAGTCTTGAAAGTTAGACCATCTTGGCCAGCATACACAAGGACACATTTTGTCCTCATTTACACACGTTAAACTCTACTGAAACTAAGGGGGTTCAGAGACATAGCAAAGGGCAGATTTTTCTAACAGCTCGGCTCTAGGAATTATTTTGGGGAAGTTCTATAGCCTGTGCTATACAGGAACTCAGACTAGATGATCACAATGGTCCCGCCTAGCCTTGGAATCTATTAATTTGGCCCAGAATCTGTTCACACAGTGGATGACTGTACCTGAAGTGGTATAATTTTGAGATGTATAGCGTGATTGTGAGCATGTCTTGAATTTTAAAGTTAAAATATTTAATTATGTTTCATAAAATGTCTTAAGAAGGGGTTCAGCTTAATTTCTGCAGCTATAGCATGCTATCAAAAGTTATTTAAAGTTTAAACAAAAGCTTGAGGGCTGTTTTTGTAGTTCAAGAATATCTGCAACACACTTTAAAAAGCCACAACCCCACCCAAAACAACAAAAATAAAATGACACCTCTCTGAAATGGAAAAAATGTTTAAATTCTGAAGTTTATTAAGTTCTCTCTAGTAAGCTTCTTTTCCTCAAAATGAAAAATCCCTTATAGACTGCATGTCGTAAGTTTGCAGCAAATTCTAGTCTCTCTAAATTCCAAAGAGTCATTTAGCTATTTTGGTTTAAAGTGGAAAAAACAACACATTTTTTTCAACTGGTTTATGGGGGAAGGTTGTTCATTTTTGTGATACTATTCCATGCACACATGCAAGCATAGCAGTTATTAAACTGAAATGGTTTCTACATTTGCTTTTGTCTTTATTAGCCAAAAAACCAAAACCCCAAATTTCATTTTAATTTTAACTTTTGCATTTTATGCACTGCTGCCACACAAACTATACTTAAAAGTTAATCCATAGATCAATTCCAAATCTCCATATTCAGGGGCTTAAAACCAGTCCACTGAAAAAACTCAGCAGCTTAAAACATAACTTAAGATCTTTGCCCAGGAATGAAAGCTTTATAAATAATTTATAAGAATTAGTTTCTCTTTTGTTTAACTTGTAGATAATCATCTGGTTTGAGATGTATATCACTGAGATGAGTCTGTACAAGTCTACATGCTTGAGTCTTCCACTGAGACTAGATCCACTTCTAATGAAAGTTTATGGGGAAACCAAACTTGCTAAAAGTCCTTTGGAGCCACCGATTCAAACAGAATTAAAAACAAAGTAAGAGACGCCTCAATTCGCTACATGTCAATTGAAAATAATGGCATGAAACCCTCAATGATGTATAATAATGACAACACATAGCATGATATAGTGCTCATCTTCAACATGTTTGTATTAGCATTATTTGACTAATACAGAAAGGCTAAGTGATTTGCCCAAGGCTACCAAGAGTCAGAGACAAATCTGGGATTGGAACTCAAGAGCCCTAGTTTCCAGTCCCCTGCTCAGACTACTAGACCAGACCCTTCTCTGGATGAATTTACTACTTTTGAAAATCGTTAAACAACTTTGGAACTTGAAGTTCAGACAGGAATCACAATAGTGTACAGCACAGGACAAGCAATAAACCTAGAGCTGCCACAGTTGCCAGCTAAACAGAAGACATAGCTTAGAGAACAGAACTCAAAGCCTTCAGCTCCAATCACAAAGGCATCTACTAGTAGTGCCAACCACATAAGTAGAGCCCTGCATGGATAAAAATGTGCATCCGCATCTGATCCGCAGCTATCTGTATCCACAGATATAAAGTAGTTACGCCTCTACCCTGATATAACGCGACCCGATATAACAGGAATTCGGATATAACGCAGTAAAGCAGCGCTCCAGGGGGCGGGGCTGTGCACTCTGGTGTATCAAAGCAAGTTTGATATAACACGGTTTCACCTATAACACGGTAAGATTTTTTGGCTCCCGAGGACAGCGTTATATCAGGGTAGAGGTGTATCTGCAGAGCTCTAGATATAAAAGTTGGATCTGCATCCATCCTCGATCCGCAAACATGGTCCATGGATGCAGATATCCGTGGATATAAAGTGGATATCTGCAGGTTTGCAGGGCCCTACACATAAGGATACTGGGTTCCATACTCCATGAGGAAAATTAAGAGGGTTAGCAACCCCTTTCAATCACCAGACTGTGACAACTGGAGAACTAGCAGAGAAAAACATATCCTTACTCACATTGTCCAATCTGTATGCCTCAACTCTGACTAGAGGAACAAGTTTTATTGTCATACAGACAGTTCAGCCCTCTTTCTCGTTTAATCTGTGCCCTCTTTGTTGAGAAATGGCAACCAGGGTGGTGGTTTTAGTGCGCAGATGCTTTTTCTACTGAGAACAAGATACAAACTTATTTCATAAAACTAATTTCAGAGGACACTGAATAGCCATCAGATGATGTGTGTCATTACTGTCCTAACAGGGCCCAGCCACCAAGTCCCCCAAGGAATTCCCAACTTAATAAGAAAATCGGAAAGGGAGGAAGGTTTCAACTGTATGTATGAACAATGAAGCTAAATGAAAATTAAATATGGCTCATGTGTACTTCTCTTCTGAACTGCTGCATGTTTAGGGCCCTGCCAAATACACGGCTATGAAAAACGCGTCATGGACCATGAAATCTGGTCTTCCCCCTCCTCCCCCCCTGTGAAATCTGATCTTTTGTGTGCTTTTACCCTATACTATACAGATTTCACAGGGGGAGACGAGCATTTCTCAAATTGGGGGTTCTAACCCAAAAGGGAGTTGCGGGGGGGGGGGGGGGGGAGTTGCAAGGTTATTTTAGGGGGTCACAGTATTACTACCCTTACTTCTGCACTGCCTTCAGAGTTGGGTGGCCAGAGAGTGGCGGCTGTTGGCCAGACGCCCAGCTCTGAAGGCAGTGCCCTGCCAGCAGCAGTGCAGAAGGGTGGCAAAACCATACCATGCCATCCTTACTTCTGCACTGCTGCCTTCAGAGATGGGCGGCCGGAGAGGGGCGGATGCTGACTGAGGGCCCAACTCTGCAGGCAGCAGCGCAGAAGCAAGCACAGCAATACCATACCATGCCACTTTACTTCTGCACTGCTGCTGGCAGTGGCTCTGCCTTCAGAGCTGGGCTCCTGTCCAGCAGTCACCTCTTTCCAGCTTCCCAACTCTGCAGGCAGCGCTGCTGCCAGCAGCAGCGCAGAAGTAAGGGTAGCAGTACCGCACAACCCCCCCCCCCACCCACACACACACACACACCATGAAATTTCAGATTTAAATAGCTGAAATCATGAAATTTACAATTTTTAAAATCCTATGACTGTGAAATTGACCAAAATGGACTGTGAGTTTGGTAGGGCCCTAATAATGTTGCTGTACACTATTCAACAGTTACTGTCTTCCACCTTCAAGGCAGCTGCTTTTCAGAAGTGGGTGAAGTGATCCACACTCTGTGTTTTACAGAGCAAAAGCTATAGTAACTTTATATTATGCAAGGTTCAGTATGCATGTTCTCCCACACAACACAACAGATTCTAAGCAGCGCAGAGTTCAGGTGACAACTACCAAAAAATAATTTTTAGGAAATCCCATAATGTAGTTTTAACGTGTTTAACTGAGACTGTGCAGCTGGAAACAAGGAAAAACAGATCAACCTGGTCAGTGGGATTTATGAATCAGTAGCAGTTACTCCAGAAACAGTGCTATGCACTGTGACGTTGCACTCTACATGATTTTATGAAAATATGCTAATGAGCATGAATATAATGTAACTGAAATATGCTTCATGCAAAAGGTCTTTTGTAAGGTATCATTACAAAGCTTATAATCTGAGTGTGGTCATCCTATTTGTATGTATGTATCATTCTTGTATCTGAAACTAGAAATATGAAATATAACTCTGAGGGCCTATTGTAATTATGCAAAGTGTGGGCCATTAATGGTGGTTTGGAATCTTGATGGCTCCCATCAACCAGGACAATTGACTATGGATGGCTCTGTTTGCAGGCAAGCCTTCCTGTGAGTCAGGCTGGGAGGAATCAAGGCTTGGGGGGTCTCACAGGACATGTGACCATGTCACCTGGTACTGAAATCCATCTTAAACCTGGTGCTTTTCCATTTAGAAGGCGGGGGGGGGACAACCCAGAGAGATAAAAGATTCCCGCCTTGTGCCAAAGCCATATAAGGGGGTGGAACAGAACAAAGGGGGCAGCAGTCATGAGAAATCCCCGAGCTACCACCTGAGCTGGAACAAGGGCAGTACCAGGGGAAAGAATTGTGCCCAGACTAGGAAGGTGTCCAGTCTGTGATAGAAGCTTATTGAAACATCTCTGAGGGTGAGCTTTTGTCTGTATTCTTACTGTATTAGGCATAGACTTGCATGTTTTGTTTTATTTTGCTTGGTAATTCACTTTGTTCTGTCTGTTATCACTTGGAACCACTTAAAATCCTACTTTTTTGTATTTAATAAAATCACTTTTTACTTATTAACTCTATCAGTGTTATAGAGGGCGAACAATTTCTGAGTTTACCCTGTATAAGCTTTATACAGGGTAGAACGGATTTATTTGGGGTTTGGACCCCATTGGGAGTTGGGCATCTGAGTGTCAGAGATAGGAACACTTCTTAAGCTGCTTTCAGTTAAGCCTGCCGTTTGTGGGACGTGGTTCAGACCTGGGTCTGTGTTTGTAGCCAGCAAGCGTGTCTGGCACAACCAGGCAGGGTTCTGGAGTCCCAAGCTGCCAGGGAAAGCAGGGACAGAAGTAGTCTTGGCACGTCAGTTGGCAGCCCCAAGGGGGTTTCTGTGATCCACCCCATCACATGCACATCACACTGGAGGTCTTAGTAAACTATATAAATAGAAGTCCTAATTTGGAGTTGCAATGGGCAAGAAAAATGTGCCAGCTTTTGTTAGGGAAGAGTAAGGTACTGTAATGATCCAAGTTTCTCTGAACAGCCCTGCAGGGAATGTTAAGGTTGTGTGGTTGTTCTGTTTGGAAAGCCACCGTTTCTACATGTCCTGGTTATGCATGGTGACTGTGGTTAATTCACGTCTCACTTTCAGGAAGGATATGGAAAACAGAAGGTGAATGGGCAGGTGCAGCCTCAAGTCCTCCCTTGCCATATTTTGTTTTATACAGACAGTGGAATTTGACAGGAATGAGACGAAGAGATTAAGTAAGTAGCCACACAATGCTTTATTAAATGACAGATTTGTAATACCCTTGCTGTGTTTGCAAGACTTAGTAACATTTGGTTATTTGTAGAAATGCAGTTAATTCAGAGGGATTTCACATGCATAATGACTATTTCTGACATTCCTCAGGAGCCGAATGATACTTGTTCTAAACGCTCCTTCTCATGCCCAAAAGCTTCCCCACCTTTGTTGAAAGGTGCACTATGCAAACATCTGACGTGTAACTCCCCCAAGACCAGGAACACATTTTTGAGTTGCACTACTGGGGCTGCCTCTGGCTCGGAGGAAGCTCTATGCCTGCTTCAAGAGTCATTCCACCAAGACAACTGCACCATTAGGCCAGGACTTTTGCTTCCTGCCAGATGGGTAAAATTAATCGCTGGCTGTAACTCATCTGCAATCTTTGGTGGGTTCCCCCAGGCACTTTGGCTCTGGAGAAGTGACCATCACTCCACCAGTGCTTCAGGCCCCCAGGACATACTTGGTCTCTGATCCCATCCCCCAGCTTTACTGTCTTCCCCCAACTCTTTTTAATTATGAATGAGCAAAATACACAGTTTTCAGACTGAAAGCAAGAGCACCCCCACTGGATTTTTAGGAGATTACAACTCAAGAATTGCCAACTCATTTCATGCATGAAATTTGGTGGAAAAGTCTACATGGATCCAAAGGCATGTTACTAATGTTCAGCCTCGAATCAGGGGGTAGCATTTACTTAGTATTTGTATTATCTTAGCACCTAGGAGTCAAAGTCATGGACCAGGACTCCATTGTGCTAGGCACTGTACAAACAGAACAAAAAGATGATCCCTGCCCCACAGAGACAACAGATGGACACAGATAGGGAATACAAAGAAACAATGAGACAACGTTGGCCAGTATATTAGAAGCTGATGGCTAGACATCGATGAGATGTCTTCAGAGACAGGCCAAGATTTTAGTTTGGACAGAAGGAGACAGGTCTGGAGTAGAGAGGTAGATGTGTACATCAACCACCTATAGACTAGTTGAATTTGTGTTTGCTGAGGGGTTTACCTAGAGAAATATGTGCAGAGGGAGAAGAAGAGAGGATGGAGAACAGAGACCCCACAGAAAGTTTGGGGGTGGGGGGGGAAGCACAGATTAGGAAAATCCATTGAAGGAGCGATTAGAAAAAGAGGAAGAGAAAAGGAGAGGACAGTCACAGAAGCTAAGGGAGGTCAAGATTCCAAGAAGGGCATGATTAACTGCACCAAAGACAACTGCCAGGTTGAGTGTGGTTCTGAACTTTGGCTCAGCAGAGGTCATTAGAGACTTTGGCAAGAGTGGTTTCGGTGAAATGCATGGGGCAGAAGCTTGACTGGAGAAGACAAAGTTGAGACAGAAATTGTAAACACTTCATTCATTGGTTTTAGAGATTAAATGAAGAAGGGGCGGTAGCTGGAAAAGCAAGTTGGGTCATGGGTAGGTAGGTATTTTTGTTTGTTTTTTAAATCGGAGAGGCTAAATCCTGCTTGTATTGTGCAGGAGGAGAGTCAGAAGAGCGAAAGAACAAGGAGAATAATAAGGGAGGAAATGAGAGTGGGCATGAGAGTGATCAGGAAATGCATTAGGATAGAGTCAGTGTAGCAAGTGGAGGGGTTACAGATGGAAAGCAGACTTCTGTATTTGACAGACAAGGAGGAAGAGGAGAAGAAGAGAGCTATAGGAGGGCAAGGAAAGGCAAGCCTTTAAATCAAGACTAGACTGGTCTAAAATATAACTCTAGGCTAGCTCAAACAGACTATATAGGCTTAAGTCAAGAATTGCTGGGTAATGTTCTCTGGTCTGTATTATGCAGGAGACCAGACCAGATGATCATAACGGTCCCTTCTGGCCTTAAAATCTATTTATAGGCCTTGGAATGGGAACTGGGTTGCAACCTTAACTACGGAGCTGCTGACAATGCTGTACAGCAGTTAAGATATTTTATATTCTTGGTGAAGAGTTTCAGTGAAACCGTGTCTCCTTGCTTCACACCTTTTTTGACTGGGATGCGAAGGGGAATGTCAAACAGAGTTATATCTGTCATCCAGTCAGAGTTTGCTTCCTTTAGTAGTCTGATGTAGTTTGTGTTAGTGCCCTGCTCTGCAAGAGCTTTCAGCACTGAATTGATCTCTACTCTGTCGAATGCTTTTTCTTAGTCAATGAAGGCAATGCATAAAGGGAATTTATATTCCCTTGAGCGCTCCAATAGCTGGTTTATAGCGAAGATATGGTCCGCTGTGCTGAAATTCCTTCAAAAACCTGCCTGCGCTTCACAGCCTGCCTCAAAATGGTAATGAGGTGGATGAACTGGAAGAGTGGAATCAGAGTCAATGGACAGCAGTTAAACCACCGTAGATTCATGGACAATGTCGTGTTGATTGCCGAAAACACCAAACTACAGAAAATGCTGCAAGAACTCAACCCAAAAAGCAGCCAAGTTGGACTGAAAATGACCCACTCTAAAACTAAATTTATGCCATCCGATGCCTTGCCAAAAGCCCAAATAATAGTCAAGGAGAACAAAGAAGTTGAGCAATATGTCTACTTGGGCCAAGAAATTAACATGCGCCGTGATCAGGAAGGTCAACTCTTGCAAAGAAAGAAAGCTGGTTGGCGTGCATTCAATTCTATCAAGAATGTCCTCCAAGGACAAATCAACAAGGAAACCTCTTCAACTCAACAGTACTGCCGGCAATGTTGTCCGGCAGAGAAACATGGTGCTGACAAAGATAGAGGGAGCAACAACTGTCTGTCATGGAAACAGCGATGGAAAAAAGAATTCTGGGCATTTCAATCTGCGACCGAGTCCCCAGTGAAGTGATCAGACAGCAGAGTGGAGTGCAGGATGTCGTTGTTGAAAGCAGGTACAGTAAAATGCGATGGGCTGGGCATATAGCTAGGCTCACTGACAATCAATGGACTGCAGCTGTCACCGAGTGGTCCCTAGGGGAACTGAAACGACCACTCAGCCGACCTCCAAAGAGATGGGATGATTTTACTGTGAAAAAGGCATGGTCACACATGGAGAAGGAAGGCCAGGATAAGAGAAGAATCGAAGACGTGTTGTGATCGGAACAATCTATATGAGTGCTGAAGGACCGATCAATCAAGGTGATATTCTTGGTGTAAAATATTGATGGCATCCACCTAAATCAGTGTTTCCCAAACTGGGGTTCGTGAACCCCTGGGGGATCACGAAATGTTACGGAGGTTCTAGGGGGAAAATTCCCTAATGGCGGACAGAGCTGTCCCTAGGGACCCCGGGCAGCATGGGACACTGAGGAGACTTAACCTTCAAGACTCCTTATAAGAAATGGAAAGGGAGGTGGATATTTTTTGGTGTTTTTAAAATTAAATAGGCAGCTAGTATTGTTTTTAAAATTATTATGAAGAACAAGTTTAAGCTTTGTTGTAATGTGCATTGTTTACCTGGACTGCTCAAGACCTGAATGCTTGTGTAGGAAGAACTCTGAGTTGGCTTCTTAAATACCTTCATGCTGTTTCACATCTGATACTCCTTGATGAAACATAGGAGCCTTGTCTTATAACAGGCTTATTCAAAGTGATACAAGCTACGAAAGTGAGATCTTGGAAGAGTGTTGCCATTTTCATAATGCAATAAAAATACTGTAATGATAAATAATAATTAATAATACATAGTGTGTAAACAAACATGTCACAAAACAAATTTTATATTTCCAATATCTCTGCTTTTATAATTTATACTCAGGTAAAGGAGAAAATCCCTGGAAATATTCATTTTTAAGAGCGGGTTCACAAGACTTGACATGGTCTTGGATATCTTCTAGAAATTGGCAACATCCTTGGTGTTAATTTTTAGAATAACCATTTGCAGCTTTAAAACCAAAATATTTTGGCTTAGTTTCTCCTTTTTTACTTGATTGTTCTACGCTGTGTGGCTCGGCATATTTGAAATAACTGATTAGAAGAGGTATTTGTTCTTGAAAACATGATCAATACTGTAGCAATGAGAAGAAGTCGTAGTAATAGGATATTAAGTTTATCTAGAGTCCAAAAATGTGCTTGGCACTTTGCAAAAATCAAAACTAAGTTGACAAAAGCGCAGATGGCTCCTCTATACAGTAATGTAACACAAAGACAAAGCAGTTGCTTTTGTTATCTTAAGGGCAGTAGGGTAAGTTTCCCGTCCAGACCCTGCTCCTAACACCGAGTGTGCTGCTGCACTCAGCCTGGTACAGGGCTTGGATAAAAGGTGCTGTTAGAGCAGGGGTAGGCAATCTATGGCACGCGTGCCGAAGGCGGCACGTGAGCGGATTTTCAGTGGCACTCACACTGCCCAGGTCCTGGCCACTGGTCCGGGGGGCTCTGCATTTTAATTTAATTTTAAATGAAGCTTCTTAAACATTTTAAAAACCTTATTTACTTTACATACAACAATAGTTTAGTTATATATTATAGACTTATAGAAAGAGACCTTCTAAAAATGTTAAAATGTATTACTGGCACGCAAAACCTTAGAGTGAATAAATGAAGACTCGGCACACCACTTCTGAAAGGTTGCCGACCCCTGTGTTAGAGTGTTAGCTAACATGTTCTAACTACTGTAGTATGTTTGTAGAGTAATGTAGACAGGGCAATAAGCTTCCCGGTAGGCTTTAACTCAACCAGCTTTGAATGTGTTTGACCTGTGCTGCACACAAATTTGTATTCATGTAATTAGAGGTGTAATTTTATACTGATTTAGTTTAAATGTTGCAACTCATGTTACCCTTCTTGGCAGTTTGAACCTGACTTACAAGAATTTAGCTTGAATCTGTAAATTTACAGCTACAAGTTGAACCCAACTAAAGTTTTAAAGTGATATAAGAGTCCACAAAGAAAAGCTGCACTGGTTTAAGTAAAATGATTTGTCCAACTGTGGCAACTAGTGCGCAGGCAAGCGCTTTAACACAGGCTACATAAGACTTTTCAAACATGCCCTGGTCTACACCTAAAACTGAATGACCTAGCTACATCACTCAGGGCTGTGAGAAATTTCACACCCTGTGGGATGTAGTTAAGCCAACCTAAGCCTAATGTAGACATTGACACATCTATGGAAGAATTCTTCTGTTGACCTAGCTGCCAGCACTTGTAGATGTGCAGATTTACTTCAGCAACAGAAAAAACCCTTGTCGCTGCAGTGTCTATGCTATAGCGGTACAGCTGCAGCCCTACAGCTGTGGCGGTGTAGCATTTGTAGTGCAGACATACCCTTAGAACACATTCGTTTACACATTCCAGAATCACATCTTTTAACCTAACCTATACAAGTCTTGGGGGTCAGTAATCACCAAAGACTATATAGTGTCTCCCTAAAAACATTACCACCAGAGAGCTGTAAATATTAAACATTAAACTGATTTCGTAAGTTTTCAGCTACTAAATGGCTCTGACAGTTAATTTTTAAACGAACTCAGCTCAAAGGAATGTCCCTAAATTAATAGTTAAACATTATATTTACACAAGAGGTCAGATACTCTAAATATTTTTCTGTGATTTTTGTACTTTGCAGTTTTATATTTTATAAAATCAAAACCCAAGAATTAAGATTTATCCAAGCCTTTTTTCTTTTTGGTTTTCCAAGTCCTGAGAGAGTCACATCATAAAGAAGTAGAGCTGATCAGCTCTTTCAGTTAGCAGATGATGTCCCCAAGTACAGAAAACAAATGGTCAATTCAGCACTGGCATGAGCACATGCATCTTCACTGAAAAGCATGGAGTTCGTGTACTTACATCAAAACTGAATTTTCCCCAAAGGACATGGACATTTATTTTTTCCAAGCATTTAGGACCTCATTGTGTCAGGCACCAGAAAGCAAGTAATAAGAAGAGTCCCTGCCCCAGAGAATTTATAATCTACTTTCAGACAAGATGCAACTCAGACAAGAAAAGGGGGATGAAACAAACAAATGGGTTGGGATATGAGGATGAGCTAACAATAAAATTAACAGTTTAGAGCAGCAGAATTCTTAGTTTATCTAATCAGCCTAATATTTCATTGCTTAAAAGCAGCCTAGCAACTGACAGTGTATCAAAAGGTAAAGGTCCATCTACATTAGGAAACACTTTTTTATGGCAGTGGTTATGAAGAGGTTAAGACCCATCAGGTTAGAGTGAAATTAAGCATGGCTGTACTGATCCGCTTCTAAAAATACCCAATACATAGTCTAATAGGCAAGAGGCGCTCATGGCTCTCTCAGTGAGTGGTCTTCCTAGTTCAGGGGTTCTCAAACTGGGGGTTGGGACCCCTCAGGGGGTCGCGAGGTTATTACATGGGGGGGGGGGTCACAAGCTGTCAGCCTCCACCCCAAACCCCGCTTTGCATCCAGCATTTATAATGATGTTAAATATATTAAAAAGTGATTTTAATTTATATTGGGGGGGGGTCGCACTCAGAGGCTTGCTATGTGAAAGGGGTCACCAATACAAAAGTTTGAGAACTACTGTCCAAGTTCTCTCTCCTCTAAAGACCTGCCCTCCTCTCTCTCTAGGCTTCTCCCTCAAGGGGTTACTTGTTATTTTCTTGCACTGGAAGTGCAAGGAAGCGGGGTGGGGAGTACACAGCTACCCTTCGCAATGAACAAGATTAAAAAGAATAAAATTCTACACTCTTTACCTATTCCACAGGAAAACGGATACAGCCCACACTTTGTCTTTAGGAGTATTCAGGTACAAAGAACGTATAGAAGTTTAAAGAGGAACGGCACACTTCTAATACGTGAGACATTGATACCTTTGGTCACCAAGTGAAGCAATGGTTAGATGGGAAGGGGTGTGATTAATGACTATAAGCACGAGCCAGGGCTGAGTTAGTCTAATAGTGGAAAAGGAAGATGGCTACTCCCAGAATCAGGATCTACTCACATTTTGCTTTAGGTCTGTCCTGAGGAAGTCTATTTAGTTTTTGTCAACAGGCGAGTTGGGAGTTTGTTTTAATAATTAAAACATACTAAGTACTAGGCATGTAAATAACGTTTAAAAACAGTAACCGTGTAACCGATTAAAATTCTATTGATTACAGGGTTAAACGTTTACCCAGGGAACGAGGCGCGCAAGAGGTGCTGCAGCACCCCCATGGTTTACGCGGGGCTCCGCTGCTGTCCCCACACCCAGGGATCCCGGCTGCCAGCCCCGTGTCCAGGTCTCTGCTGCTACCCAGCATCCTGGCACCCCAGCTGCCGGCCCCTCACCCAGGGCTCTGCTACCCGGCATCCCAGCGCGCCTGGGGTCCCAGCAGCCAGGACGGACCATGGGTGCAAAGGGATGCCAGGCAGCAGCATGGTGGCAACCGGGACGTCAGCGCGGGGCCAGCAACCAGGACGGACCCTGGCAGCCCAGAGGGACCCCGGGCACAAAGGGCAGAGTTTAACCGTTAATAGAAACCAATAAGCATCAAGCTTATTGGTTAACCGTTTAATACAGTACTTAGTACAGATGTGAGAGTTTAATGATGGGCACTTTCCACAGACAACAATTCCAAAATCTCTCAAATATCAACATGCTCCCCATAACCCTCTCAACTGGTGTTGGAAATGGTTTGCCTTTTAGTGTAGACTGAGCCAAACCCTTTTCAAAACCATTACAAGACACACTTAAGACGACATGCTCTAGCAGTTTCTGTAATTGTGTGGATAACAATTTGACACATTCTATACTAGTGGTTGAACTGTACCCAGCACTTCACTCAGAACGTGGCTAAATGAAGCAGATCTGGCTGGCATGTTGTGATTATGTGTATCTAGGTCAGAAATGGACTCTTCAGAATCACCATAATTTGGATGCTGACTCTTATTCTGGCAAGTACTTAGCAGTGTATGGGTATAATGTTAGGTGGGGAAGAGTTACATTTTAATGTAAAGTGAGTCATGGTTGAGGAATTTTCTGGTTCTTCAGCCACCCTTCAAGTATGAGTGGACAAGGGGCACATGGGGTTACCAGAGGCAGTGTGAGACTGACAAGATCTTCAAATTCAAACACCTCAAAGTCATCACTCTGCCTTAGAGACAACTAAAACATAAGAATAGACAGACTATAAAATGGAAGTGAGGCAGACAGTTCTAAGTCATGGGGAGGGGAAAGACAGGAACAGAAAACATTTCCAGAGGGGACTGAGTGTCTCTGGGAAAGGTTTAGGAGATGCAGACTGTTCCATTTTTTAAAAATCTAGTTCAAATACAGTCCTACAGGCTGCATCTTCACTCTGGAAGATAATCCTATCATACTAACCACCGAATTCTGAACAGCAGTAGTGAAAGCAAGTAGAGTCTTTTTAGTTTCACTGAATGGCACCTCGGCAAAGTCTTGAGCAGCAAAAGTAATGGAGCTGTCAGCAAGCTCGTGAAAGAGATATTACATTGGTCTATATCATGTTCAGAATGATGATTTTGCAACCCAAAGGCTAGAAACTTGGATGCCTAAATCACACCATGGATCTAGCCCCAACTGCCACTTAGCAACTAAGTCCAATATTCAGATCCTCAAAACTCCCACTCAATTGCCACCTAACCCCGGTAGATGCCTGAAGTCCCCAGGCACCCATGTTTCCTTTATCAGAGAGGTAGCCATGTTAGTCTGGATCTGTAAAAAGCAACAGAGTCCTGTGGCACCTTAAAAACTAACAAATGTATTGGAGCATAAGCTTTCGTGGGTGAATACCCACTTCGTCAGATGCGTCTGACGAAGTGGGTATTCATCCACGAAAGCTTATGCTCCAATACATTTGTTAGTCTATACGGTGCCACAGGACTCTTTGTTGATGTTTACTTTAGTAATCTAAAAATCTGCCACTGGCTATGCGCAAAGCCACCTCAGACCTGATGCCCATGTGCCTCGCTCACGCCTAAGCCCCAACAGGATCCTCCAACTAGGCATTCTCCTGCCTATTTCACCTACAGGGCCCAATGCAGAAGGTGTTCTCAGAAATTACCTTACAGATCAGGCCTTAAACCTAAACAAAGTGACAGCACTGGAGGATGAGGAAAAGGTGGCCCCCTTATAACCTTTAGCCCAGCATTGAGAGCGCTCATCCAGGAAATAGAAGTCCTGGATTCAAATACCCCCCTTTGCCCAATTTGGAGCAGGGATGTGAACCCACCTGTCTGGAGAGTGCACTAACAACCGGGCTATGAGATATGCTGGGGTGGGTCCCTCAATCTCTCCTGTTGAAGCCATTCCACTTCACGTAAAACACTTAAATACTTATTGGAACAGAGAAATGAAGGTGGATCTCCCACAGGCCAGGTGAGGGTCCGGACCACTCAGCTAGCGACTGAGTCAGCTTCACTCTGTCTCTGGACCAGTGAGCATATGTACAAAGTGAAATGGCTTCAGCAGGAGAGACAGACCTCCCCACATCAGAATATTCCATAGGTAGGCTTGGCAGAATTTTTTTTTTTTAATAATTTCAACTAATATTGATATTTATTTATATTTTCTATTTGTATCATTGAAATTTTCAATTGGGCAAAATCATGGGGCTTAAGCATTTTTTATGTTTATCAATTTACATTTTCACTGTTGTGGGAAATTATAAGGGTCAGACAACTATTTAATGACAGCAGACATTGAGATTAAAAAAGTTACAGCTTTATAACCATTAAAACAAATGGTCAACATCACAGGTCCAAATATACAGAGTAAATATAATTAAATCAAACTAAAGTTCTCGCACAGCATTTTTCTAATTTTGCCTATCTGTAAACTTCAGTTATTACTGATAGAAATATTTTTAATGAGTTTGTGGGTGTACAGTGAAATTGACATTTACAATAAACAAAGATCTAATCCTTCCAAGGCTATCCATAGGCTAGTGGTTAGGATACTGTCCAAAGATGCAGGTTCAAATCCCTGTCCACATCAAACAGTGGGTGAGGGGAATTTGAATCTGAGTCTCCCACATCTTGGGTGAATGCTCTAACCATTGTGCTAATGGGAAGAAGGAGGCACCACCTCTGTCTTTTTTTTCCTCCCTAGCAAGAAAGGTTTTAGGCACATAACTCCAGGAGATGTGAATCCCAGATGGAGGTAGGCCCCCCAAGTCCCTTTCAAAGACCAAGCTTAGGCCACATCTCACCCAGGTATTTCCTATTAGCTACTTTAGACAGCTCAGTCCCTGCTCAGCTTGCTAGCTTTTGTTGATCCCATTCTTAGGCACCTAACCCACCCCATGCATTATACAGAGAAGGTGGGCAGCTAACTCAGGACTGAGGAGTCCATTGGCAGAAGGGTGCCTAACATTAGGCACTGCAACACTGAGCCTAAACCCCTTTGTCAATCCAGCCCCTTGCATTTTAAATACAATTTTATGTTCTGAAGAAATTGTTGGTGCAGCTGTAGGTTCCTCATCTGCCACACACTTTTTCAAGTTCTAGTCTACAAATATTTTAGGTGTGCCAACACCAAGAGGAAAACAGTGCATTTAGCATGGTACAAGATGACATTACTAAGAATGGTGGGATAAATATAAGAGGAAAGTTTGTGCTAAAAAATTTAAGGTTTCCTGCGCAAGTTCTGTGTAGAATAAGAAATTGTAGTGAACAATTCAATACCATCTGAGGCTGTTTCTCCAGGTCAAAGCAAGCAGACTGATGGGGTGGTGTGGGGAAATTTTACACCATTCCCGCCATACTTTACTGATTCTGTGGTTAAATGGAGGCCTTTAGTCTCAACTGTTATCAATATGGCCACTTTTGCCCATTGTTTTTGAGAGTGGATTTCCCCTTTGAGGGCTCCCCCTAATCTACAGGCATCAGATATGTCCACTTTTGCAAGCACATTCACTTTAAAAAAATTGGAACCATTTCACAGCAACCAGTTGTGATGTCACGGAGAGGATTGTCTCTTCAAGCAGTTAACAAGAGATAATTTCTGAAGTTGTACATTCATGAAAAGTTTCCTAATTTTAAAAAAGGTGAAAGATTTGTGACACTAATGCATACCACAGTATACAACTTGATTCAGTTTACAATTAGTACACTGTCAATTAGCAATTACCTACACAATTAGCATTAATATAATTGTTAGTCTCAGAAATGAGGACAAGAACTGACTGAAATCTCTTCTAACCCACAGAGATGATCTCTGCAGGCCAGCATTAAAACCCTTACCTAGACTATCTGTTCTGTGGATAAATATATGACATCAGCGCCCAGGACTGCCAATCTGAAAGTTTCATCACTTCAGATATTAGCACAGATATATACACACTGATTAAGGAATGTGCTTGTGCAGAATGAATCTCCCCCCTTTTCAATTTCTCAGTGGTTCTATATCCATTATGTGGGGCAAATTAGTTAGGGGGGAAAGCTCAAGGTAGTGAAACATGACCAAAATATGGAGTTTAGAATAGTTACATGACTGAAAATTAACTTTTAAATGGCAAACATTCAGTGGGGGGAATTGTTTCAGTAAGACTATTTTCTAACCAACATTCATTATGAGTTAGCTTTCTAGATAGTAACCCATGCTAAAATTAAACAACCTGTTTAATTTAAGAAGTCTTAGCAGAAAGGCAGACTTTTCATGAACATCCAACAAATCAGGAGAATGAAAGGCTGTCTAGTGCAGAACTAAAGGGGACTTCAGATGACCTTGGATAAGTCACTAATTTATGGATGTTAAACTCAAATTCACGGTTTGTCTGATTTAGACTAGGATTAGCGGGAGTGTATTAGCTATGCCTGACCTAAAACCTTTCCTGCTCAATGCAAAAAGAACAGGAGTACTACAAGTACTCCTGTTCTTTTTGCGGATACAGACTAACAGGGCTGCTACTCTGAAACCTGCTCAATGCAGGCTCTCATAGGGTCAAATGCAACTCAGGTAACTATTGACATGACCTACGCATTTAAATATTCTGTGGTTGAGCCTACTGACAAAAGCATTGGGTATAAGAGCACCCCAGAGCTCTGTATAAAGAACCAGAAGCGAAGTAGTTTATTTTGCACTGTAGGATCACAGTCATGTTCCCTTTTCAGTTTATATGTGAAGAGCTTTTGCACTTAGAAGGAAACCGACCAGTTTCCTCTTGAGGAAAAAAAAGTGGATTTTAATGACAGGAAATCTGGTTTTTACTATTCCTAACTCTACCACAGACTGTACTTGACTTTGGCACTCACTTGGCTTCTGCATGTCAGCTTCCTTATCTGTGACACAGAAGCAATATCACCTACATCAAAAGGATCTTGGGACTTCGTTCATTAAAGTCCAGCCACGAGGAAGTCTGTTCAGAAACAGACTTCAACGAGAAACTGCAGAACTGGAATTAATTTGCAAACTGGACACCATTAAATTAGGCTTGAATAAAGACTGGGAGTGGATGGCTCATTACACAAAGTAAAAACTATTTCCCCCTGCTAATTTTTCCCCCTACTGTTACTCACATCTTCTTGTCAACTGTTTGACATGAGCCATCCTGATTATCACTACAAAAGTTGTTTTTCCTCTGGCTGATAATAGTCCACCTTAATTGATTAGTCTCATTCGAGTTGGTATGGCAACACCCATTTTTTCCATGTTCTCTGTATATAAACATGTATATAAACATATATAAACTTCCTACTGTATTTTCCACTGCACGCATCCGATGAAGTGGGTTGTAGCCCACGAAAGCTTATGCCTAAATAAATTTGTTAGTCTCTAAGGTGCCACAAGTACTCCTTGTTCATTAAATGTTTATAAAGAGCTCTGAGATCCTTACATGGAAGGGCCTTTAGAAAAAAAGTGTTAAGTGAATTAGTGTACATACCTGCTCTATGCCCTTTGTAAAAGGTGTCTGGTTTCCTGAACAGCCTCCTGTGCCTCCAGCTCGCTCATTTTCCCAAGGCAGTTTGTTTTTTCCTTTACCTGCACTTAAAACCCTTCTGGGACATATCCCTTGATCAGTATAGGGGCTGTGAGAGCCATAGTTTTGTGTAGCATCCCTTGTGTGATCCCCACAGTAACTGTGTGCACTCTTAGTCCTGTTGCCTGCCAGCAACCAATCTGTGTCTGCTCCATGGGGCAGATGGACCCCCCTGCCATAGGCAGAGGATGGCATGGGCACAGCATACTCCACAAACCCCTGGTCTGTTAGCTTAGGCAAGGTTTTCCTGGCCAGCCTGGCCTGTACAGCGTGCATCACTCCATCCCCGTTGTCCTGCAATTCCACAGCATCCACAGCCTTAAAGAGAAGACTGGTTTTGCCTGAGCCCATGGAAGAGGCCAACACCGCAAAGGCCTCCAGGGCAGCATGGCGGACCCGCCGCTTACTGTCCACCAGGGCTGGTGCCAACCCAAACGCCAGCTTGGGCAAGTCAAAGTCCTCACTAGGGTATGTGAGCAGGGACCCAATGCAGATGTTCACCACCTCTTCCCTGACCTTGGAGTTCTTGTGCTGAAGATGCTCTGGCTGCAGTAGCAGGCACAATACCTGCTGGGGACCCACCGCCTTCATCAAGCGCCAGAAGAGCTGATTATACTCCTGCCGGATGGCCAGCTTGTTGTCACCCAGCACCTTGGCAGCGGCCGACACTAAGGGTCCCAGGTAGGCCTGAACCCGCTCGCCCAGGCGCAGGGCCAGCAGGTGCAGCACCTCCAAGGTGCCATGCACCACCTTGAAATTGGAGTCGTCCAGAAGGGTGTAGAGGAAGCTGATGAGCCCCAGCAGGCTGGTGGCGGGCGTGGAGGCCAGGCAGGCCGGGGAGGCATCTGTCAGCACCTGCTTGAGCTCCTCCACGGCCTGGGTGCGGTTCTTGTAATCCTCCTGGTCCAGCAGGCGGCCGTGCAGCTCCTGAGGGATCAGCCCGAACTTAAGGTTGGTGCCCAGGGGATCCTGCTCCGTGGGCCGGGGCCCCGAGGTGTCCCCGCCGCCGCACAGATCCTCGCCGAGCCGGGCTTCCAGCAGGCAATTGTAGTGGCCGCGCAGGGCGGAGGGCAGGCGGCCTAGGTAGCCGTGGAAGCGCTCGGGCCCCAGGGTCTCGCCCAGCTGCCGGAGGCTGCTGAAGGCGGCGGCCGCCTCCTCCCCCGGGCCGCCCCCGGGCCGGGCCGGCGCGCCCAGCTTCCTGGCCAGGCTGAGGGTGAGGTCGCCCAGGTCCAGGCCGCGGGGCAGCGGCGGCCCGAGCAGCGCGGGCAGCAGCAGCGCGGTGGCGGTGCGCAACGCGGGGTCGGCGCTCTCCAGCCCGTGCTCCACCAGCGCCCGCAGCACTTGGGCGCCGGGCCCCGGGCGGGCGAGGCGGCGGCGCAGGTCCCGCAGCGCCTCCCCGCGCAGCGCCGGGCTCTCCCCGCGCAGGCCCCGCACCAGCTCGGCCAGCGGCAGCTCGCCCGGCCCCGGCCCCTCCTCGCCGCCGGGCCCCGACAGCGCGGGCAGGGCCGGGCCGGGCTCGGGGCCCCGGCGGAGCAGCTGCTGCAGCAGGGCGGCCTCCTGCTCCCGCTCCGCCGGCGAGCCCCGGCCCTTGGGCGCGCGCGTGTCCCCGCCGGCCCCGCGCTCACTGGCCTCCATGCTGCCCGCCTGCGGGGGAAGCGCGAGGGCCGCGGCCATGGAGCGGCGGCGGCGTCCCCGGGCAGCGGCTGGAACCGGCCTGAGAGGAAAACATCGCGGTCTCCAGGGGCCGCCCTGCGCCTGCGCGGCCTCAACCAAGCGCGGCCGAAGGGGAGAGGGCGGAGTGGACTGAACCAATGCTTCGCCTCCTCCCCAGAGCGCGAGTCAAAATGGCCGCCCGCAAGGGGAGGGCGTCACGTGACCTTCCCAAGGTACGTCTCGACGCCGCTTGTTGCCGGGAAGGGCAGCGCAGAGCACTATGGGATTTGTAGTCTCCGGGAGCTTGAGGGTGAGGCGTAACTGTTCCTCCCGGGGGTGGGGGGGTAGTGTCATGTGACCCACAAGATGGAGGCTGTACCGAAATGGCCGTTGGGAACGCAACACTCCGGAGCCGCGGGTTTGGGTGCCCGGAAGTGACGCAAGGCCTCTGTGTGTTGGTGTCTGACAGGAGGCGACGGGGCCTACTGCTGCCGCCGCGGGCTTTGGTCTCGTCCCGGCCTCTGCCGCCCTCATGACTCAGGTTAGTCGAGCCTGCGGCGGAACGGCCCCCGGACCCCGGGGCGGGGAGGAAGAGCCCCGCCCGCAACCGAGCCCCGTGTGCGGTGAACAGCGCCCCCCGGTGGCCGGGGGCTGAGCCGGGCTGCGGTCCGCCCCGAGCTCCTCCGGCAGCCCAGCTCGCCCTGCGGGCCGGTACGTGGCTCCTGCACGCGTGAGCCCCCCCCCCCTTCCTCCCGGCTTCAGGCTGTGCCGTGGCGCCCCTCTCATTCCCTCGAGTCAGGGACTTGGGCCGTGACCGTCCCCTGGCCCGCCCCAGCTTCACCGTGCAGCGCCCGTCGGAAACGGCAGCGCCCCGTGCCGCTGGGCGGCCCCCGGAGTTCAGCCTGGCGCCGCCGCCCGCTGCGGGTCCCGGGCAGGCACCCCCCACCGAGCGCGCCCCGGGCCAGTCCTGGGGTTTGCAGACCCGCCTCGGCTTCCCGAAGACACTAGACGGCAACCTATCCAGGCAGCCAGATGCTCAACCAAAGGTAGATCCCGGATCCCAAACAAAATGCCTTTGCCGTGGGACATTCCAAAATAAATGAAATTTCCTGCAGAATGGAAATTCCGAAACTTCACTTAGAAAAGTCACAACGGTGCTTCCGTTTGGCTTTCTTGAAATGTTTCCGAGGCTCGCCCAGCCGTCCGGCAGCCTGCCAGGCTGGGACCCCCAGTTCTGGGGCCAGGCACCTGGCAGAGTGTGCTGGTGGAAAAATGGTCCATTGGGAAATTGCCACGTTGCCAATGAGGCTTTTTAGACCAAATCCCGGCATTTTGCATTATACCTGAAAGTAGATGGGGAAGCAATGTAGAGCTGGCAAAACAAGTACACTATGCTAACATCATGCCACTTCACCAAGCAGGTAGGCCTTCTGTTATCACTGAATCTTCAGAGTTGTCTTTATGGGCAGGTCTACACTAACCCCCAAATTCGAACTAAGGTACGCAACTTCAGCTACGTGAATAATGTAGCTGAAGTTTGAAGTACCTTAGTTCGAACTTACCTCCGTCCAGACGCGGCAGGCAGGCTCCCCCGTCGACTTCGCGTACTCCTCTCGCTGAGCTGGAGTACCGCAGTCGACGGCGAGCACTTCCGGGTTCGACTTATCGCGTCCAGACAAGACGCAATAAGTCGAACCCAGAAGTTCGATTTGCTTGCCGCCGAACTAACGGGTAAGTGTAGACCTACCCTAAGAATAGCCCTAAGTCCCCTAATCCAGTCTGGAGGGGACAAAGGTAGTTCTGTCTTTAGTGTCCTGTGATTTGTTGGTAGAATCTAGAAATGGAACAGGCCTGTTAGGTTTCAACTAATCCATAGTTTGAGGAGATTGTCAATATAGAGATATTATTTGTATTGTAGTGGTACCGAGGCCACATGTGTGTCCTTCTAGCATATTTTCCAAAGCTGTGCCTCTGGAGGGAGTTAAATAAGAGGCAATTTGCTGTTAATTTCTTCAGCTGTAAATTCTGTCTGAAATGGTGGTTTATTTGTTGCATATTCCCTTTTCTATATTATGGTGTATATCAGAGTTAGAATAAAATTAAGAAGCACAAACAAGAAGGTTTTATGCTACACAATGTTGGGGATGGCATTTTTTTCATTGTAATTTGACTCACAAGTTGTGCGTGTGTACGATGTACTGCACTGTGGTTGCTTGAGAAATTTAAAATTAAACTTGGTGAAGCTCTTGAATGTGCAATAGGGAACAAGCCTCTACTGGACAGGAGAAAGCCTAGATGGTCATGTGCTGTGATTCTAGGGTTTTATGGTACAAATGAGGATTTGGGGCAGGCATTTCAAAGCTCCCTTGACCTGGAATAAGCACCTGAGCCCTTACTTCCTATTATTCCCATGTAAAGAAAATCCCATGTAGATAATTGGGAGTCATTACATAATATTGTTTGTGAAAAGAGGAGTACTTATGGCACCTTAGAGACTAACAAATTTATTAGAGCATAAGCTTTCGTGGGCTACAACCCACTTCTTCGGATGCATATAGATGCTCTATATGCATCCGAAGAAGTGGGTTGTAGCCCACGAAAGCTTATGCTCTAATAAATTTGTTAGTCTCTAAGGTGCCATAAGTACTCCTGTTCTTTTTGCGGATACAGACTAACACGGCTGCTACTCTGAAACCTGTGAAAAGAGGATAATTTATAGGTCAAGCAAATTTAATATAACTTTTCCAAGATAATCATGACGTTCCTAACAATAATTCTATTGGTATTTATTGTACTTCAGTTTTAATTTTTGTCATTAGAAGGGACTAGGACTCAACAGTTCATCTAAATGTTTTATAGGAACAGTACCACGCTTTGCTAAGTGCAAGTTATTTGAATAGACACATTTCTCTGACTAGTGAATGTACCTTGTTCTAACTTCATGGCTAACAAACTAAATAAAGATATACAGATTCTGTGCACTGTTGTTTATTTGACGATCACAGGTTTTGTTATGTGTGGTAAACACAAATGTGAGTAGTCGCATTTAATTCTGTGGGACTGCTCACATGCCAAGTTACGTGTACAAGTTTTTGCAGGATCTGGGACTTATTCCATATCACACAAATGATTCTGGTTCTCTAGCAATCGTCTTTGAGGATGTTGTTAGCTTCATGTGTCTATTGGATTCTGCATACTCCTAGAGTAAAATTAGGAAGTGAGGCAAAGAAAAATAATCTCTGTAAACAAATACACTTAAATAAAGGAAATAAAAAGAAAAGAAGCAGGGGATTTAGCTGCTAGATTGCATCACTAAGCTTGTGAATACTGCAAATTCAGTGACCAATTGTCACAATCTTGTTTTCAGAGGATTGTGGTGAAGGGTTTTCTTAAAAACCTGATACAAGATTATGATAGGAAAGGGGTAAACTTGTGTATTTTCCTACACAAAATTGTTTTTACTTTGGTTGTAATTCTTTACCTCTTTGCTAGCGACTTCTATGTTCTATATTTAAACATTGTCAGATAATTGTCTCCCTCCAGACTCAGTACTTCACTGGTGCTCCGCTTTGCAAATTAGGTGTCAGGGAGTTATAAAAGTGGTGAAAAGAAACTTGCCAGTGACCACAAGTCCTTACTTTTTAGTACCAGTTGACAAGAAGCAAAATGATGAAACATTGTAGTCAGTTTAACAGATGAAAAGCTGGTTTATTTAAAATTCAGAAATCTGATGGGCACAATGTTCATATGTATTTCATCTGGGGTCATGAACAAGAGTGGATCTGTCAGTTGTAGTCTCTGCCATTGTATTTAAACAAGCTGAACAAGGAAGAGGTGAAAATGTGTAGTATAACAATGGGGACACAATGGAATGCTTGAAAAGTTTACAATTTAAAATGTTGTTTCCTTCCAATTGATTTATCATAATTTCTTATGCACAGTATCTAGGTTTAGAAGTCTGTTCTTTCCTCTGTGCATAATCCCTGTGGCTGATGCTGGGAGCAACTGTGCATGAATAAGTGGATAATGATGGCAAAATCAGACTTTAAAATTATTTGGCCAAATTTTGCCTCAAAACCCATTGATTTTAGTGGGCTTTCAGAGTGTAGTGCCAGGTCTGCACTACAGATTTCTGCCCGTAGCTGTATTGGTCAGGGGTGCAAAGAGGTGCAATTCCTGACTGACGTAGCTTGTGCAACCAGAAGCCCTTAGCGTGCATGCAGCTGTGCCAGGATATGTGCACTTTTACCAGTTTCTTTCATTTGTAGGGAATGGTTTTATTATACTGGTACAAAGCTTGTATAGTTGCATCCTCACCAGGAGCACTTTGCTGGTATATTGTGCTAGTATTCCTGTACTGGTAAAGCACATCTGGATGTAGCCTAAAAGGGTAGAATCTGTCTAATCGTTATCTGAGAAGGAAATTCCATTGCCTCAGTTTTTAGCAGCCTGACTCTTTTTCCCAACCACAAATTTAATAATTCTGGCTGCAATAAAATAGTAAACAAAAGAGTTACTTCTGTGGTTTATGAACCAATAACTATAAAAACAACAAACAGAATTATACTCAAGATAGAGGCTAGGGATGTTATTATTATTTATTAAATAAATATAAGTGTCACAGTTCAATGCAATTGCAGCTGTATTTCCCCTCAATAGTCCAACCTGGGCACCCACTCTCAGGCTTCCAGCTCCCCAGCCATTGCCTTTCTGGGTGGAAATGTGTGTCTCTTTGCCTTCTGACCAGGGTTTTGCCAGGCTGAGCGGTTCCCTGCCTACACCGTGTTATCCCCAGCACAGACAGGCTGCTGATGGACACCTGCTTACTTCCTCTTCAGAGACGGTTAACACAGGTATATTTGCTACAGTTATAAAGTACCACAAAGTATCAGAGGGGTAGCCGTGTTAGTCTGAATCTGTAAAAAGCAACAGAGGGTCCTGTGGCACCTTTAAGACTAACTTCTGTTAGTCTTAAAGGTGCCACAGGACCCTCTGTTGCTTTTTACAAAGTACCACAAAGAACTTCCTATGCAAGCCTTCTTTATTCTTAAGGCAAAAAGCACTACTAAGAAAACATATTACAAACAATAAAAGAACCTACACACATGCTAATAAGCTTACCAGACATCACCCTAAGATGGATTCTGGCAGGAGCAGTCCAACCTCCCACCCAAGGGGATTCCTTGTGGTTACAAATTCTTGTGGTTACAGTCCTTTCAACGCTACACTAAGGATTGAGGTCCTTTGTAGACCAGGGTCTCATCCATTTGTTGGTTCAGGAAGAAAGCCCATGAGCCAATTTAAAATTAGGCTAATTATTCAAAACCCATTTCTTTGGCCTTTGGTCCCCAGAGAATCCAATCTGAACTAAGTATATGTGAGCCTCTCCAAGGCGGTGGCTTCAAGGGGTTGATAACAGGAAGTACATTAGCCGCTCCTCTCCCTTCTAGAGAAGGTATGTACAAGGCCACCATAACACACAATTGCATTTTTAATACACGGTACCTCAGAGGTATTAACCCTAATTCAGTAAGGTTTAATTTAATTCAGTAAAGTTTATCTTAATTCCATAAGGTTTGTTCAAGATATTGTCAGTCTGTCACAATAAGAAAAATAGTTTTGTAGGCAGAATGGCCCCTTATAATTGTTTGTTAGAAATGATTTTGAAATAAGAGAATCTGAAATGAGCACTCCCATTCTTTTCTAAAACTACAATAATTTAATTTAGTAATGTTTGAGAACTTTTCAAAGCACTTTCTAAATATTAAATAATGAATCCTCCCCAGCGCTCCTGTGAAAGGAGGAGGAAGATATTGAACCTCCTTGCAGAATATTAAATTTTGAAGAGTGCATGGCACCGGCTGTCCTCCAAGGACATGTGTAGTAATTGTTTCCTCTTCACAAGGTTTGCTTAATACAGTAGAACCTCAGAGTTACGGACACCAGAGCTATGAACTGACCAGTCAACCACACACCTCATTTGGAACCAGAAGTACACAATCAGGTAGCAGCAGAAACCAAAAAAAAAAAAAGGCAAATACAGTTTAGTATTGTGTTAAACGTAAACTACTGAAAAATAAAGAGAAAGCAGCATTTTTCTTCTGCATAGTAAAGTTTCAAAGCTATATTAAGTCAGTGTTCAGTTGTAAACTTTTGAAAGAACAACCATAACGTTTTCTTCAAATGTATGAACATTTCAGAGTTACGAACAACCTCCATTCCCGAGGTGTTCGTAACTCAGAGGTTCCACTGTATTCACTAAAGAGAATTATCAGTACAGCTCATTGACTTTGAAGCATTCAAATGGATGTTAGGCAGATTTCTTCAAACGAGGGCATTTGTGCATCAACCTAACAGAAAAGGGCAGTGATCTGCAACTCATATTACTTTGATAAGTTTATGAACTTCAAAGCTCTGTCCAAAATGAACATGGTCTCTTAATTGTTTTTATTCCACCACTGTGGTTGTGTTGAGGGTATATTTGATGCAAAGTCCCAGTTTAAACACACTATTAGGTAGGTAAGGCCCAAAATACAAGTTCTGTAAAGGAAAGACTTTTTAAAAAATATAATAATACCTTTGACTTTAAATTAATGTGCATAAGAAAAGCACTTTGCTAGTTTGTGAAAATCAGAAAGCAAAACATTTGTTTTATTTGTCCAATTGGAGCATAATGCAAAATTAAAATAACAGCATGAATGATGAAAAATAAATTTGATTTTTTAAAATGTTGTCTGTTTAATGATTTAAGAGGCCTAAGTAAAATGGATAATGAAACTCTTTAAAATAAAACGCTGAATAACATATTTAAAATTTTGTTTGTCACAGATGGACCAGTCGTCTCCAACCTACATGCTTGCCAACTTAACCCACTTACATTCTGAACAGCTTTTGCAGGGCTTGAACCTCCTTCGCCAACATCACGAGCTGTGTGACATTATCCTTAGAGTTGGCGATGTCAAGATCCATGCGCACAAAGTGGTACTTGCTAGCATCAGCCCGTATTTCAAAGCCATGTTCACTGGAAATCTTTCAGAGAAAGAGAACTCCGAGGTAGAGTTCCAGTGCATTGACGAGGCAGCGCTGCAGGCTATAGTGGAATATGCATACACAGGGACTGTATTCATCTCGCAGGACACCGTAGAGTCACTTCTTCCAGCTGCAAATCTTCTTCAGATCAAACTTGTACTAAAGGAATGTTGCACATTTCTTGAAAGCCAGCTAGATCCTGGCAATTGCATTGGGATTTCTCGTTTCGCAGAGACGTATGGCTGCCATGACCTCTACTTGGCTGCTAACAAATACATTTGTCAGAATTTTGAAGACGTTTGTCAGACTGAAGAATTTTTTGAGCTTACACATACTGAATTAGATGAAATTGTTTCAAATGACTGTTTGAATGTTGTCACAGAAGAGACAGTTTTTTATGCACTGGAGTCTTGGATCAAGTACGATGTGCAGGAGCGACAGAAGTACTTAGCACAGCTGCTACACTGTGTCCGGTTGCCACTGCTGAGTGTTAAGTTTCTTACTAGGTTGTATGAAGCAAACCATCTTATTCGTGATGACCATACTTGTAAACATCTACTGAATGAAGCCCTGAAATACCACTTTATGCCTGAACATAGACTTTCCCATCAGACTGTGTTGACGACACGACCACGTTGTGCTCCTAAAGTACTTTGTGCTGTAGGAGGAAAAGCTGGATTATTTGCTTGTTTGGAAAGGTAAGGAGTATTGGTGAAACTAAGTGGTGTTAACAAGCCATGCATTAACATGTCCCTCCAGGTCCGGGTTGAGACAGTCTTTGGGTTGTAACTGTTTAATTTGTAATTAAAGGGCTTCAGTCTTGACATGGTCAGTGTATCAGCTCCTTTCATGAGCACCCAAATGACTCAAAATCAAATTTAAAAAACGTCAGAGGAACAGGGATGAGCATACTATGCTCTTTATTTTTATATATGATCTTCCTTGATACGTGTTCCTTATTTGTGCTGAGAACTTTTCTACAATGTAAAATATTGCAAAGCCTTAGTAGATAGTTTGGGTTGCATGTATTTAAATATGAAATTTGTTAACAGTACAGGTATTTTCACTCCGTTTTTGCCTTGGTACCCTTTCAGGTTTTTACTGTGTATATGATTTTTGTTACTCTCCCCAGTCACCAGTCTAGACTGCCAAATAGTAAAAATGTAGTTTAGGTGTCATAGATGTGCGCCCCACAAAACCTTATTGGTGGGATAAAACAGACCTTGTACTTAACCAGAATGTATAATTGAGACTGCTAACTCTCTTATTTTTCAAATGATGTTTGAGATGGTATAACTTTGTAAGTTACATTTTAGTGCTTTGAATCCTTGATTGTAAGTAGTATAGCTACACCTTTAGTTAAAGTTGCTTTATACTTTCTCTTATAATCCTCTGTTTTCAATTGCTTAAAACCATTTAGTCTGAAATTTTCCGAACTTTGTGTGCATTAGCAAAAACAGTTCTGTTTCTAAGAATGAGATGGGCGGTGGGGAGGGAAATTAGGTCTGCCAAATTCAGATAAATGGTTGGATAATTTAAGAGCTGTAGTGCCTCAAATGTTTGGAACAAGAACTTGAAATTTGGCAGTGGGGTGATCCTGGGGCCAGAAATGTGCCTTTTGCTGTCCCCATGAAAATCCAACAAGATTTAGGATCCACGTTAGCCTCTGAATCTGGTAATTTACATATACCCAGTATAGCTTACTAGAAGCATGTTGTTACAATATAACATTCTATCTGCACTGAACATGCTCCAAAGCACAGAGCTAGAATTGGATGAGAGTGAATGCTTGGAAGACGGAGGGGGAGATTATTCAGCACTAATAGCAACAGCCTCTGTCACCTCTATGGCCTAGGACAGGGGTTCTCAGACTTTTGTACTGGTGACTGCTTTCACACAGCAAGCCTCTGAGTGCGACCCCCCTCTTATACATTAAAAACACTTTTTTATTCATAGCTTCATAGATTCTAGGACTGTAAGGGACCTCGAGAGGTCATCGAGTCCAGTCCCCTGCCCGCATGGCAGGACCAAATACTGTCTAGACCATCCCTGATAGACATTTATCTAACCTACTCTTAAATATCTCCAGAGATGGAGATTCCACAACCTCCCTAGGCAATTTATTCCAGTGTTTAACCACCCTGACAGTTAGGAACTTTTTCCTAATGTCCAACCTAGACCTCCCTTGCTGCAGTTTAAGCCCATTGCTTCTTGTTCTATCCTTAGAGGCTAAGGTGAACAAGTTTTCTCCCTCCTCTTTATGACACCCTTTTAGATACCTGAAAACTGCTATCATGTCCCCTCTCAGTCTTCTCTTTTCCAAACTAAACAAACCCAATTCTTTCAGCCTTTCTTCATAGGTCATGTTCTCAAGACCTTTAATCATTCTTGTTGCTCTTCTCTGGACCCTTTCCAATTTCTCCACATCTTTCTTGAAATGCGGTGCCCAGAGCTGGACACAATACTCCAGCTGAGGCCTAACCAGAGCAGAGTAGAGCGGAAGAATGACTTCTCGTGTCTTGCTCACAACACACCTGTTAATACATCCCAGAATCATGTTTGCTTTTTTTGCAACAGCATCACACTGTTGACTCATATTTAGCTTGTGGTCCACTATAACCCCTAGATCCCTTTCTGCTGTACTCCTTCCTAGACAGTCTCTTCCCATTCTGTATGTGTGAAACTGATTTTTTCTTCCTAAGTGGAGCACTTTGCATTTGTCTTTGTTAAACTTCATCCTGTTTAACTCAGACCATTTCTCCAATTTGTCCAGATCATTTTGAATTATGACCCTGTCCTCCAAAGCAGTTGCAATCCCTCCCAGTTTGGTATCATCCGCAAACTTAATAAGCGTACTTTCTATGCCAATATCTAAGTCGTTAATGAAGATATTGAACAGAGCCGGTCCCAAAACAGACCCCTGCGGAACCCCACTCGTTATGCCTTTCCAGCAGGATTGGGAACCATTAATAACAACTCTCTGAGTACGGTTATCCAGCCAGTTATGCACCCACCTTATAGTAGCCCCATCTAAATTGTATTTGCCTAGTTTATCGATAAGAATATCATGCGAGACCGTATCAAATGCCTTACTAAAGTCTAGGTATACCACATCCACAGCTTCTCCCTTATCCACAAGGCTCGTTATCCTATCAAAGAAAGCTATCAGATTGGTTTGACATGATTTGTTCTTTACAAATCCATGCTGGCTGTTCCCTATCATCTTACCACCTTCCAAGTGTTTGGAGATGATTTCCTTAATTACTTGCTCCATTATCTTCCCTGGCACAGAAGTTAAACTAACTGGTCTGTAGTTTCCTGGGTTGTTTTTATTTCCCTTTTTATAGATGGGCACTATATTTGCCCTTTTCCAGTCTTCTGGAATCTCTCCCGTCTCCCATGATTTTCCAAAGATAATAGCTAGAGGCTCAGATACCTCCTCTATTAGCTCCTTGAGTATTCTAGGATGCATTTCATCAGGCCCTGGTGACTTGCAGGCATCTAACTTTTCTAAGTGATTTTTAACTTGTTCTTTTTTTATTTTATCTGCTAAACCTACCCTCTTCCCATTAGCATTCACTATGTTAGGCATTCCTTCAGACTTCTCGGTGAAGACCGAAACAAAGAAGTCATTAAGCATCTCTGCCATTTCCAAGTTTCCTGTTACTGTTTCTCCCTCTTCTCTAAGCAGTGGGCCTACCCTGTCTTTGGTCTTCCTCTTGCTTCTAATGTATTGATAAAAAGTCTTCTTGTTCCCCTTTATTCCCGTAGCTAGTTTGAGCTCATTTTGTGCTTTTGCCTTTCTAATCTTGCCCCTGCATTCCTGTGTTGTTTGCCTATATTCATCCTTTGTAATTTGTCCTAGTTTCCATATTTTATATGACTCCTTTTTATTTTTTAGATCATGCAAGATCTCGTCGTTAAGCCAAGGTGGTCTTTTGCCACATTTTCTATCTTTCCTAACCAGCGGAATAGCTTGCTTTTGGGCCCTTAATAGTGTCCCTTTGAAAAACTGCCAACTCTCCTCAGTTGTTTTTCCCCTCAGTCTTGATTCCCATGGGACCTTACCTATCAGCTCTCTGAGCTTACCAAAATCTGCCTTCCTGAAATCCATTGTCTCCATTTTGCTGTTCTCCCTTCTACCCTTCCTTAGAATTGCAAACTCTATGATTTCATGATCACTTTCACCCAAGCTGCCTTCTACTTTCAAATTCTCAACGAGTTCCTCCCTATTTGTTAAAATCAAGTCTATATTTAACAGCATTATAAATGCTGGAGGCAAAGCAGGGTTTGCGGTGGAGGCTGACAGCTCGCGGCCCCCCATGTAATAACCTTGCGACCCTCTGAGGGGTCCCGAACCCCTGGCCTAGGAGAAGCCAGATGTGCTAGTCTCACTTGTAAATGATTAATTATGTATGCTACACAGCCCTTTTTTTGGAGCAAGGGCTCATATCCTTACCTGAGGAGGGAGACTAATGTAATTTCTCACCTTTTTAGAAACAGGGTAATTGAGAGCTTGCACAAGGTCCTTCTTTATGAATAGACCCCAATGGTCATATTCTATATACATCTCTCAGCGTTCTGTCAGATGCCCAAAGCAAACTGTATTAAAAAAAGAGAGAGAGAGGGAGAAACATGACTTCTTTTCGGGTGTTTTCCAGTTCTAGTATTCTTGGGTGTTGCTTATAACATTTTCAGACTAATGTGATGTTTTGTTTTGTGGTTCATAGTATACCTTTAACACTAAACATTAAGCCTGATTATACTGTTGTATGATAGAGTATTCATGTCACAGTTTCTTGGTAACTGCACCTGTATTTCCTCTCCATGGTCCCTTGAGGATACCCACATATGGTTTCCAGCTCCCAACTGTCACCTGTCTTTGGTGGAGACCCATGTCACTCTCATTCCTGACTGGGGTTTTAAGGCTGCACAGCTCCCTGCCCACACTGTGATCTCCCAGCAAGCCAATCTGCCCAAAGGCTGGTCCTGTGCTTTGCTTTGTCTCTCAGGGTTATGAACAGTGCCTTGCCAGTTACTGCACAGCTCACTCTGTGCAAAACATGTGTATTCTTAAGGTAAAAGCATTACAGAGAAAACCTAAAAACAACCAACATTCTGATATGCATGCTAAAATCTTACCAGAGATTACTCATCAGTCGTTTGGGATCTCTACCAGGTCAAAGTCTTTCCAGCCCTTCCTCAAGGATTGGGGCCCTTGGTCAGGAGGTCCTGTCCATTTGCTGGATCAGAGAGAAGGCCCTGTGTGTCAGTTTGTCATCCTTTTATACCAAAAGCCCCTTCTTTGTCTTTTTTTTTTTTTTTTTTTTTTTTTTTTGGAAAACCCAGCTTCAACCAGCATATGCAAACCTCTCTAGAATTGTTTAGTCTTAGTGACTGGCCTTAATCACCTCCCACTGTTTTTATTTTCTGTATGAGCTTTCGTAACCCTCCCCCATGGAGTAGAATGCAATTATACATAAACCATTTATAAATTTAATACAATGGCACTTAAAGATACTGGATGGGGTTGTAATATCTTTCGCAATTCAGACCATCTCTTAGAGTAGAAAGGCTCGGTTAGTATCCTGTTAAATAACTTGAAACCAAACTTATACAGTTACATGACTTAAAGAAAATTTTAGCATGTCATTTGAAGTTTTTAATTTTTGAGGTAACTATTTTTGTTGCTATGTATATATCTCTGTAAATCTACGTATGATTTACTGTAGACACAACTGAATTTCTTAACTTTCCCAAATTTGATCTGAAAACATAGCTTTCCTGAAGCAAAGTGATAATTGAAAACCACTATTGGTACAGAAGACAATCAGGGGTGGGAAATTGTCAGTTCCTCAGATTTAAGGAATGGAGATATTTTAATTGAGAGTTTCAGTGGCTTTCTATTAAATCAAATAGTGTACTTTTCTGATAGTCTCTCTGGAGCTGCTCCTCTGCAAATTCCCACAGTGAAGTACTGATTGTAAGACTATCCCTTCCCAATATTTTTGTCAGAAATCCATTGCTTTCTGCTGTTCTCAAGCCTTTAGCAAATGCAGTGGAATAGGGAACTTCTCCTCTCCCCTACTGTAATTGACTAAACTGAAGTTCTTGAGTTTAAACAATCCATCTGGACATAAAGAACTGTTTGTTTATTTATCTATTTATTTGTTTTAACTTTTCTAATAAATTCAAGCTGAAAGTTAGCTGGGGGAAGAGCAAATGCAGATATCTACTCCACTAGCAGCTAGTTGAAATTGGGCCACACTACTCTGCAGCTTGGAATGCCTTCTCCTGCAGGACAGCAGAGCTGTAATATTTGTTGTTGTATCTTTATCAGTCTCTGCCTCGAACCTTTCTGTGAAGACTGAGGTTGCTGGATTCTGTAACTGTGAAAGAAATAAAGGTCTGGGAAAAATCCAGCTGTGATCACTGGAGTCTCATTTGGGGTCTGAAGCTGGCCCAGGGACTGCTGAAGCTGGATTTCCCATGGCAGCTTTAATACCAATTGCCAGCAGATTTCTGGTCTTGGTGACCATACAGTGATGATATATTTCATGGTGACTTTCGGGAATTTTCTCTTCCTACTTGTGTATATATAGAGGAAGAGCTACCTCACTGAATAACTCACACATGTTAATCAATGAATGTGAAATACTCAGTAGTCTTGGATCTGGATCACTTGAGGCCTGATCCAACTCCCATTAAAGCCACTGGAAGGTACATGGGTATGGAACATACATTTCAGTCTTAACAAATAAGTACTGCTTGGTGGGACTTAGCAAAGCTTCAGAGAGTTAAGTCTGTTCATCTAATCCAATTTCTCTATTTCCTTTCCAGTGTTGAGATGTATTTTCCCCAGAAAGACTCCTGGATAGGTCTGGCGCCTCTTAGCATTCCCCGCTATGAATTTGGAATATGTGTCCTGGACCAGAAAATATATGTTGTAGGAGGGATTGCAACCCACATGTGTCAAGGCATCAATTACCGAAAACATGAAAGTTCAGTGGAATGCTGGGATCCTGATACAAATACCTGGACATCTCTTGAAAGAATGAATGAGAGCCGAAGTACTCTTGGAGTAGTGGTTCTAGCAGGAGAACTGTATGCCTTAGGTGGCTATGATGGGCAATCTTATTTACAATCAGTAGAGAAATACATTCCAAAGGTTAAGGAATGGCAACCAGTGGCCCCAATGAGTAAAACAAGAAGTTGTTTTGCTGCTGCTGTCTTGGATGGAATGATATATGCCATTGGTGGTTATGGTCCTGCCCATATGAACAGGTATGTACTCTTGAGGTCTGCAGGATCAAAATAATATGAACTTGGAAAACCAGTGATAATATTTACCTTGTGATCAGCAGCCATTTGTAAACGTTTCTAGCAAGATCAGTGGTAATCCACGGTGGGCCTCATTATTTCTTGTTCTGCTGCATCAACATGAGAATTCATTTGGGGAATCTTTTCTCAATGTACAACTGAAGTGTTCTAGTTAAGAGCGCAGCTCTTTTTTTATACAAATCTTAAGAGAAAAATATAAATGCTTTAAAAGTTCTGATGCTAACAATATGAAGATAGATAGATATAGATATGCTCCATGAATAAATATTTGGGAACACCACCATTCTGGAACTTCCGCTGGAAGATGGTCAACGTGTATGTTTTAAGAATTTAAGATTACGGCCAGGAGAATTAGAGAGGACCTGGAATCCCAACCATATATATAATTCCAGGTCCTCTCTAATTCTCCTGGCCGTAATCTTAAATTCTTAAAACATACACGTTGACCATCTTCCAGCTGAAGTTCCAGAATGGTGGTGTTCCCAAATATTTATTCATGGTGCATCTTTCAGACATTAGGTATTTACCCAAAGTATGAAAAAAGCAGATTTTAAAGGGCCAGTTCACTAAGGTACTCGAGTCCATAATTAAATTGAAATTTCCGTGGGATTGCACATGGGCTAAAAGTTAGACTTGTACTTAAGTATCTTGCTGAACTGGGGCCTTAGACTAGTTTAACAATAAAATTCCAGTACCAGGGGATGAGCACAAAACCAAACACAATCACAGGTCCTAGTCCTGGATTCAGATCGCCATGGGTGGAACTTTACACCCATAAGGAGTTCCATTGAAGTCAGCAGTGCTCCATTCAGTTGCCAGCTTCTCACCACATGGATCTTGGTCCATGATCCCTTCTGGCCATGAATCCCCCTGTACATTCCCTTTTTTCCTGGGCCATGGCAAGAACAGGATTGCCTGCATTGCCCTCACCATGCTCATAACACCAGTAGCTCAGTGTTAACACACTAACTATAATCAAATTTCATGCTTCAGCCAGTCACCTGCAGGGTCAGGAAGGATTTTTTTTTTCCTGATGCACAATGACCAGATGTGTGTTGGTTTGTTTTGCTTTCCTCTGAAGTATCAGATTGGTCAGCTGGAGGCCGGACAGCAGATTGCGTGGATCAGTGCTCTAATGTGATACAAAGAATCTTTTCTAGATGCCTGGCGTGTCTTACTCAGATGCTCAGGGTCTAACTGATCACCAGATTTGGGATCAAGAATAAATTTTACCCCAGGTTATGTTGCCAGGGACCTTGGGGGTTTTTACCTTCCTCGACAGCATGGAGCAGGGATCACCTGCTGCTGGGCATCTCCCATCTAATCAGTTCCCAGCCATTGCAACGGTATTGTTGACACCTCAGTGTCCCCTGTTCCCTGCCTGTGGCACACAACAGTTTAATCTCCTTTGGACTAACACCATTGGGCTCAATTTAGGGGTGTCTGGGTGAAATTTAATGGTTTGTGTTATGCAGGAGGTCAAGACTCTGATCTAATGGTCCCTTTTGGTCTTAAATTTTGTGAAATCTATGATCTGGCTGCAGGATTAGGGCCATAGGCTGCAGCTTACACAAACTTTCCCTCATTAACAATGGCAGCAGAACAGCTGGGCGTCTCTCTTCAAAAGGCAAGCTGGCAAAAGAAGACTCACTTAAAACAGCAGGATAATCAGCGAAAGGATGGAGAATCTGGCCATTTGTGAACTACCAGTCTTTAAAATTATTGAATGTAATATATATAAATAGACCAGTTGGGCCTTGCTGACCTGGCATTTGGTTCTGCTGCTGTTGAAGTTCTTGGCACTGAATTAAATGGCAAAAGGATCAGACCCCTAGTTTGTGACAAAGGAGGTGCTGTTCAGTTGAACGAATGAGACTGCATAGGTCTCTTAGAGGTGAGTTCTGTTAAACGTTGCTGGGGGTGGACTATTACATTCATCGCTGGACTAATGTGAAGTATACTTATTTAAGTATTAAACCAATGTAAATTTTAAGGAAAAAAACACTAAAAACAGACCTCAACATTGAACGGTTATGCTAATCTTACTCTTCTCATGCATTCGTAGCTTGAACAGCTCTTCCTTTGTCACAAAGGAATTGCCAGTATCACTCACAGTTATGGAGTTACTGAAATTGTGACAGGTATTTCTAGATTCCCTTTTTTAAAGTTCCCTTTTTATTGAGTGGCTTTGTTTTCCCAATTTATGGACCCTGTTTACAACATGGTCATCAGGCTCATACAAGCCCTGGGCGATAGAGTAAGCCGGCCGATGTTTAAATAAGCTCCTTGCCTTCTGTGCATTGCTACTTCTGGTTCCCTGTTCCTCTCTCTTCCCCCCCCCCCACCCCCCCGCCATGGGCGCTGCACATCTGGTAAGGGATGGCTACATTCCTGTGTCTGTAGTAACCACTCTGTCTTCTCTACAGCTCCAGTGCTGGAGAGGTATGTTTTGTGGGGCTGCATGTTACTTTAAAATTTACCCTGAAGTGAGGATATGTCCCATCCTCCCGTTACTGTTCAGTAACTGGGGTTTTAACCCTTGTGTTGCCATTCTTGACGAATACTCCTTTCCCATTTCCATCCCCACTCCCGTCCAGTCTCAGTTGGTGTTGGGGCAAGATGGGAAAAGCTTGAGCCTGAAAGACTTCTTGGTTAAATTCCATTGCAGAGTTGTGAAATGTTCAGATTACCTGTTATTGGTGGTTGTTACTTGAATTATAGTGGCACTTGTCCTTCACAAGAACCCTCAGCCCCGCACTCTGTCTTGTTTCATGTCAAAATGTATTCTGTGGTTATGACCATAATCTGATAACCTCAGAGTACAGGCAGAACTATATTGTTTGGCTATGAGGGGATATTTTTAAACTGTTTTTGGCAATATTGTGGGCTGAATCTTCAGTTATGCCAATTCTACATTGCTCAAGGATCCTAAGAGGGGCTGATCCTTCTGTTGTTGAGTATGTTGGCTTCAGAGCTTCTTTGTGCCAGCCTTGGTGAAAAGAAGTTAGACTGCAGAATTTTTCCATTACCCTAAACATTTTTTCTCGTTGCCTTACATAATGGAGCAAACTTTAGTAGACAGAAGCAAGCTAGGAATCCCTGATGAATGCAGATAAGTCTCTTGTGGTATAAAACTCAGTGCAAACAAATGTCATTAAACCCAAGCCTTACAAGTTGTTTATTTGTATCTGCAGCATGGAACGTTATGATCCAAGTAAAGACTCATGGGAGACAGTAGCTTCAATGGCAGACAAAAGGATAAACTTTGGTGTTGCTGTCATGCTGGGCTTCATTTTTGTAGTTGGCGGACACAATGGGGTGTCTCACTTGTCAAGCATTGAGAGATATGACCCACATCAAAATCAGTGGACGGTGTGTAGACCTATGAAGGAACCCAGAACAGGTAGGAATGTGTAAAATGCTGAGAATGTCAAGAGGTTTTCCTGGTGTCCTTAGAGACAAAATTGCCAGTTGACTTGATAGAAGGATACAGGACTTGGCCTTCAGCCTGTTGTGTCTTTTCCCTGAGTAGATTAAAGATCACTGAAACAATGTAATGTCATGTGAAAGTATGACTAAATATTGGATTTATCTTTTGTTTTGTGTGAATACATTAAAGAGCATTTATTTTCCTAATCTAATTATTATAAAAGGCCCAATTCTACTACCTTTGCTCACATTGAGAAGTACCTTATTCAGAAGTAGACCATTTGAAGTCAGTGGGGACTATCTGGGGACTCAAATACTTTTCAACCAAAGGATGGCAGAATCTTGACCAAGACTTATAAAAATAACTAATACTGATAGGTAGAAAATGTCATTTTTTAATATCTTTATGAACGAGGGTAAAAATGGGAGTAGAACTACCCTAAACAGCTGGTTGTGGACAGGCGTTTCAGTAGTGCATATCCCTTCCTCCCGTTCTGACTAGGAAAAGGAGGTCAGTGTTTTGTTGAGGGAGGGTGCAGGGTGATTCAGGAAAGGAGACACAGATCTGAAGGGGCACAGATTTTTCACCTACATGCAGCCTTTTTTAAAAACACCATTTTAGATGGTTAAAAATAAAAATATAATTTAGCAGAAATTAATGAATTTTGCATCTTTTCCCCTTTAATAGGAGTTGGTGCAGCTGTAATTGATAACTACCTTTATGTAGTCGGCGGTCACTCAGGGTCATCCTATCTGAACACCGTACAGAAATATGACCCTATCTCGGATACATGGCTGGACTCTGCTGGTATGATGTACTGTCGATGCAATTTTGGTTTGACTGCACTTTGATGAACAGTGTGAACTCATGGACCTAATGTGAAGATGGAACTTTTTCTGCTTGAAAAGATGCCCAATTCATGGAGACCATAAGCTGCATTTTCTGGAGTTGGAGGAGTGGGGTGAATATTTGATTGACAGAGTTGGATTTCCTCCCCCACCCCCCAAAATTGGCCTTGGTTATTGTTAATTACACAAAACAAAAGGAAACTTGTTGCCAATCTAGGGTATGGACTGCATCCTGTTACTGGCATGAAATGGTTATCTTAACATTAGGATACCTGGGATAGGATTAGAAAACCTAGTGTATCCTTTCACTTTTTAGAACTTTTACCTCTTCCTACTATGAAACATGCAGTTTACTGTGCTAGGGATGAGAGATACTTGAGTATGTTGTATGACTGGATTGTTTGTTGATAGTTGTCTGGCTGTGTCTTCATATTGAGAAAATGCCAGTGCTTCACAATCTTTTTTATGAATAGTAACTAAAGGGCTGCCTTGTTTCTGAATCTCAAGGTTTGTAAATAATAAATGCCATAGTATGTTGCCTGTACACTCTCCTTTGTTACCTGCTTAATGTGTTTTGGGCTGGGGATAATTATCATGGGTAACTAAATTAATACATTTGCAAGGTAAGTTTAATGCCTTTTATTATATTTTTGAACCTATTAAAACAAATTGCAATCAACTGCCTCGTTTTAACCTTCCCCTATATTTTTGTTGTGGATGGACTAATGCTAGATGAAATTACTTACCTGGTCTGCAGTGTGCTTGTAATCATAATACAAAGAAAATGTTAAATGATTAATTTATCAACAATGTCTTGGTTTTCTTAAGTAGCACAGCAGAGTTCACAGCGTAGGTGTAAATACTTAGAAAGAGGTGTCCATCCCATCCTTGGTCCTAGCAGACTTGTGTTCATATTTCCTTGTAACTTTTATTTTTTTAAGAATGTGTGATTGCTTTTACAGAGTGTTCAGGTATCAAAATGGTGCTAAATGTAGGATTTACCACAAGGCTGTTACCAATCTAGTGCAGTATGTATAAAGCATGATTTGTTTTGATTGTTCTCTAGTGTATTTGTTTCTCTCTATCTGCTTGATTAATTTGTGCCTATGAAAAATGTCAGTAATAACACAACATACTCTAAATTTTTTCAATTGGTCTAGTTTAATATTCCTGTTTTCACAAAGTTTCTAAATATGGACTGGATGAAGAATGCATCTCTGCCTCTTTAGACAAGTTTTGCTTTTAAAAAATATCACATTGAATAAAAAGCACTGGGCATGGTTATTTATACTATGCACATATCCTTTGTAAAGGATAAATCCTGAAGGTTGATTCTTCTGATAAACGGGAATCTGAAGAAGTCTACTTCAGTGATGGCCCTAAATTTAGTTAAGCTTTGGATGGATCAATAAAACATTGCGGTTATGTGATGACCATTTATTTAAAATAAATAACTGAATAAATATTAATTTAGGTTACTAGAGTATGTTTTACTAAATGTTTCTTTCTGTGTTAAGCAAGGAATCACATTTATCTTGCATTCTATTCTAATATTTGTACTTATGCTTGCAATTCTGGTACTTGGTACATTTTTCTGCTTCTGGGATTATTCCCACCCCCCGTCCCG
Source organism: Emys orbicularis (assembly GCF_028017835.1). Classification (NCBI taxonomy): domain Eukaryota; kingdom Metazoa; phylum Chordata; order Testudines; family Emydidae; genus Emys; species Emys orbicularis. Next base: position 3,661,691 of record NC_088686.1, on the reverse strand, counting down.
ATTTTAACATCATAATCCAATGTATGTTTCCCCTCACTCTTAAAATCCACATACTATTATTCTTGAAAGTGCAATAATGTTAGACAAAGTTGTTTAAAAAGCCATTTATAAGAACATAAAATAAGGTGTCCTGGATGTACTTAATTTATTCTGAGTTTCTGTCAAACTAATTGCAACCAGGCAAACTGCAGTTTTCCTTGTTCTTCCATAAGCTAACATTCAGATTTAAACAATGAGAGAACTGTCTTTTTAACCATAAAAAAAAATCATGTTTTACCAATGTTTGCACAAATTATGAAATCCTGCAAATATTCTTCATACTTTACTAACTTGGTAGAATTCAGCAGGATTTGTAAGCAAATACAATGGACAAATTTAGCATTTTATATGCTGCTTATTTGAATGACCTATTGCTTATTCTAGTTACATAGCAATAATAGCATAATCGAATGATTCCAGTTGATCTGTTGATAGAAGACAGGTAGCTCTATTGTACATGGAGTGTTTGTGCGGAGAAAAGCAGTTTTAGGAACAGGACACAACCAAAATCATGTTAGTCTGCTGTCTAGGCTGCCTTTTCATTTTGTTCGAGTAAATACCCAAGCTGAATGTTTACATATGCTGTTTTGCTTTCCAGTTACAATTTCATAGCGGTACCATTGATTTTTGTGAATTAAGGAGCATCTTATCCCCCATCTAAACAAGTAGATAAAAATGCTCAAGAACCTAGTTTGCAAAACAGTGTTTAATTGAGTTTATGCCTTGAAGTGGCTACAAGTTTTTTGTATAATTCAGTATGTACTGAACTTTTTTAGGCGTTTGATTAATTACAAGAGTACTCCATGAATGCAGGTTTTTAAAATACAGACTTAAGTCTCAGTTGAATCATTAGTAAACAAAGTTCATGTGTAGAAAGTGGCACAAGATACAGACATAGGTGGTCTGGCATCAATAAAAAGAACAGTGCATACCTGACAGGTATGGTGATGGTTCGTCAATATTTAGCTAGCACCTTTCATTTAAAGATCTCAAAGCATTTTACAAGAGCAGTGTACATTATTCCCTTTATTTAGGCTATAGTGAAATTAATTTGTGAAATAGACTTACCACTTTACATGACACTGAAGTTAATGCAGCATATTGCTAAATTTAGAGTACTAACCTAAGCAACATTTCAGTATGCAGGTTTGATGTTAAGAATGGAAGTAGTAATAGTTAATGAAAAATCCTGCTGTTTCTAGATGCAGATCTGTTTAGATTGGATTTTGATAGTAGTGAATCAATGTAAGATGCAGAATACTCACATATGCTGTACATCTATCAAGTTTAGAGATGTAAACTAATAAATATGGCATATTCATTTTCTGTTTGGGGCGCTGCTTGTGCTCTTTCACCGAAGTGCTCCATTTTAGGGAGATCTGACACAGCAATCAGTTTAGCATTTAAAATAAATAAACCTATTACAGCCTGTACCAACTTTCATGCAATCTGAAAGCTAAGACCTTCAAATAAGATGTCATACAACTTTAAATTATCATCCAGTTCTATTTCTTAATCACTCAATTATTTTTTTAAAAGCACTTTAAAATACGTGTGAGTTTGTATGTGCATAAGTCATTGGATTTTCACTCAGATATTTAGAAGAAACTTAATAAAATGCCATATGCAAGTTTCCTGACAGTCATTGCTATTAGAAATGCTTTGATTTTGGAATATCCTGTTTGAATCTCTGAGAGGACAAATGTGTCCAGTATACATCTCTGATGTCCCAAATAGCTCACTGTTTTATTGGAGGTAGTTAAGTGTTGCTTTTGTGAATTTGTCATCTGTAAGTCCTCATTCATTTATATGAAACAATGCAAAAATTTCCAAGTTTGCCTTAAATTCCTGATGTTTAATTAAAACTCAAAGAACTGGATGATAATTCCTATATTTTGCCTTATGTCCTGTGCTGTACTTTAAACCCAAGGAGAATTTTAACTTTTAGCAGGATTTAGAACCATTGTAGAGAGAGTACTGTATTGTACTCCGACTTGTGAGGAGTGATTTGGTTGTGAGTTTCAGATGAGAAATGTAATTCTGTGTATGTACAGTGTTTTTATGTGTACACCTTTTTTAGCAGCAGGATTTTGTTTTCATTATTGTTTACATAAGTGGCATTTGAGTTCAAGAAAAAACTGCTGAATAACTTGCATTCTTGTTCTTAATAGTGTTTGTTTGCTATTGTGATAATGCTCTGTAACAATTTGTTGTAACAGTATTTCATTTAATGTGAAATGTTTACTAAATAAATCTGGGGGAAAAAGGATTTTATTTTTACATTTTGGCTGGATGGTGAATGCAAATGCACGCTAGCTTTAATCCTACTTTTAAATACAATGACATCCATGTGATTTGGTCCCTTAAGGCGTTTGAGGCTTAATTTAGGTCTGAGGCCTCAGTTCCCAATCATGGATTAAGCAGAGAGAGAGAATAATTTTCAGAAATCTGCTTCCTGACCTTTGTTGGCCATGCTACTTTTTGAGTCCTTTCTCAAAAGCCACTTGAGAGGAGGCTTTTATACTGTAACCCCTCCCCCCACACACTCAAGTGACACTGTGATCTGTGTGTGTACATATGCACATAAAATACAGTATTTGATGTCATGTGAATAACCATGCATGCACACAAGGCAGCAGAGTTAAATAGTTGTGCATTTTTCTTTGTATGTGTAAACATTACATTGAACATGCTCAATTGACATTTTTAAAATATGAAATTTTTTTTAATCAAAGAGAAAAATTCCACAATCTGTTTGTCTTGTCCCATTGTAAGGCCCTGCCCCCCACACTTCACAAGGTGCGTAGGAATAAGCCCCAGCAAGCACACACCCACTTGTGAATGTGCCAACAAGTACAGGAGAGAGGTGTTCCCTCCTCTGCTCCGTAGCAGGGCTGCAGACCTGAAGACTCCTACCTGAAACCTAATTTCAGGAAGAACTTTACATATCCTGATAAAGCGTTCTGTGATGCAAAGTTCATGCTCTGGCAGAGTGGATAAAAATCAATGATTTTTTTTTAATCAAATTGGATATTTTTTATTTAAATTGGATTTTTTTGATAAAATGGTTAATTTTAATTAAGATACATTATAGCTCAAAGATATCTCATCATGGAATAGGAATTATAAATTCTAATTCTATAGTATAAGACAATATATTCATGTAATGTTTAAGAAGAGTTTTGTAAATGAGTTCCAATAGTTCATGGATTAGGGACCCAATTTTATGGGGTTCCAGGGGCTTCTGTATAGATTATTTAGGTTAATCTTTCTATCTACCCAATGGGACTCAGTGCTCAGTCTAGAAGATACCATCAGAGATCCTTAGTTTTGCAGTTCTCAAACCATGGATTTGTGTCTCCAGAGATAACATGCTTGTTAACAGCAAAAATGTTTTTAAATAAATAATATATAGAGGTGAGAAATTAGATCTCAACCCTATTGTCCCGCTGCAAATTTGTGTATACAGAGTCAATCCCTTACCTCTCTCTAAAAGTGAAAAGTTTCAAAAAGTGCAATGAATAGAACATGGTTGGGGATGGAATAGATCTGGACAAGGACAAGAAATCTGAAGATAAATGTGAGAAGGAAGGGACAGGCAGTAGAAACAAAAGTGAAACTGTTAGAGCAGCATATTCCAGAAGTCTTGAGGTCTTTCTGAGTGTAGCCTTCATTGATCTGAGATCTACCATACCATTCTCTCACTAGAAGGGAAAACCTATAATGGCAGCAGGCCGTAAAAGAGACCCAGTTTGGAAATATTTTAATGAAGTTCCTCTCCGTGGGGGTAAGACAGGCATGCATGCAAAATGCAAACAGTGCAACAAAGAAATGCAAGGCCTGGTGCCTAGAGTTAGCATCCGTCCGGGTTTCCCCGGACATGACCGGCTTTTTCAGCTTTAAATGGCCATCCGGGGGGGGATTTCTAATAAAGTAGAAATGTCCGGGATTTCCCCCTTCCCCTCATGCAGAGTGCGGCGCAGCTGATTGGACGACTGGGCCTGATTGAAAGCTGCTCGCAGCCACTGGGGCCTCTAGCAGCCAGAGTCCCTCCCCCTCCCCCGCTCCCTCCTCCCCCGCAGAGCAGCACAGCCCAGTGTTTGGCTCCACGTGGAGCCCGCAGCTCTCCCTCTGCCCGGGGAGCGGGGCAGGCGGGGGGGTGCAGAGGCTGCAGGGCGAGGAGGAGCAGGGCAGGCAGGGGCATAGAGGCTGCAGGGGCAGGGCAAGCGGGGGGCGCAGAGGCTGCAGGGTGAGTGGGGAGCAGGGGGCACAGAGGCTGCAGGGGCGGGGGGGTGCAGGGTGAGGAGGAGCAGGGCAGGCAGGGGCATAGAGGCTGCAGGGGCAGGGGGGTGCCAGGGGCTGCAGGGAGCAGGGAAGCACTTAACAACCCCCAACCAAGATCAGAGCGGGAGGGAGGAGGGGGAATGCAGGGTGCTCAGAGGAGGGGGCAGAGTTGGGGCAGGGACAGGGCCCAAGTTGGGGCAGGGAAGGGGCCCCGTGGAGTGTCCTCTTTTTTTAAATGTTTGAATATGGTAACCCTACTGGTGCCCAAATGAAACAACATCATGAGTAGTGTTGCTTCTCAGGAGGAAGCTGCGTTGAAGATGATGAAAGGAACATGTCTGAACATGCAGGATCTTCAGGTTGGTAAACTTTTTTATTTCATACTTCTTTCTTAAGGACTACCTGTCTTCCTTCTGGACTAGTCTTGAATTCTCATGTTTGAGCAAAAAAATATAGTAGTTACTCTATGGTACTATCATTTTAGATGCAGTTGTGATAAATAAGTAGCTGAAATAGGCAGATCTCCCTTTTATAATTTCACCTTTAAAGTAGTACAGAGTGTCAGTGAATGCAGTGAGTAATACTAAATGAGCAGTATGGTGATAATAATTAAATAACTGCATTGAATTATTTTGTTTCAGAGAATCCAACCTCAACATACAGGATTCAAGATCATTGTTATTTTCTATAGTTTGAGTTATCTGTGAATGATAGTGTTTCAGTTACATCATGTATGTCACATAGCCACAGTAGATCACTTGTAGCAAAAAGAAAAAAAATCTCCATCATCCAGAAACAACCAGCAGATTACAAAAAGAGGTAATTGATTAAAAAATTGCCCGGTTTGTTTATGCAACAAACTCTCCTTTCCGTAATTGAGAACTGTAAGAGGTCTGGACTCACCCCTGCGGCACCTCCTGCTGGTCATCTCGGGAATTAGCTCTTCTAGTGTCCTGGAGTGCCCCCTGCAGGCTGGTGATCCACCTGTCCCCATGTCCCTCCTGGACCCTGGTGCCCTTGTATCTGGGGTGCTGCCCCCTGGCAGTACACCCCTCAGTACTAGGGTCTCCCCTCCCTGGGGAACCCCCACCCACTATCCCTACCTCACCTCAGAATAAGGCCACTGCTAGTCACCAACTAGCCCCCGCTCCCTTGGGCAGACTGCAGTATAGGCCACTCATCACTGGCAAGGTTGGGTTTGGACCTGCTGCCTTGGCCTAGCACTGGGCTGCCCTCTGCAACCCCCAGTACCTCCTGGCCTAACACTAGGCCGCAGCCTGGGGCTTTCTAGGCTGGAGCTCCTCAGCCTTTCCCCAGCCCTGCTCCACCCAGGTACTCTGCTCTAGTTCCCTGCAGCCAGGCCCTTCTCTCTCTGCACTCAGAGAAAGACTGCTGAGCTCTTGGCTCCCAGCCTTCTTATACAGGCCAGCTGGGGCCTGATTGGGGCGTGGCCCAGCTGTGGCTACTTCCCCAATCAGCCCAGTAGCTTTTCCCTTTGCCCCAGCCCTCTGCCAGGGCTGTTTGAAACCTCTCAGGCAGGAGTGGGGTAAGCACCCCGCTACAAGAACCCACACTTGATTAGCATAGTTCAGTCATTAAGACCAGGGTACAGTCCACCCAACAGAGCAGATGTCACAGGCAAATTGCTGGATAAAGTGTATGAAAGAGAAATTGAGCAGTGTGCAAAAGGTTTGGAGGGTAAAATTGCTCCACCCATCAAGACTCAGGTTAATAATGTCCACAATGATCCTGTTGTATGTGCTTGTGTGACAACAGAAGAAGGGAATGTCTTCCTTACAGAAACAGTTGATACATCAGGAAATGCACACACAGCGGAATACTTACAAGAAGTAGCAGTAAAAGTTATAACAAACTGGGGGGGGAAATTCAAATGTCTAGTACACAGCTTGGTCACAGACAATGCTGCAAAAGTGTCCAAGATGAGAAGAAATTATTTAGAAGAGAGTCCCAAGCTAATAACATACGGTTGTAGTGCTCATTTGATGCAGCTCCTAGCCAAAGACTAAGTGTTTAAGTTTTCCAGAAATAAAGGCTAATGTTGTTGAAATTGCAAAATACTTCCAAAACAACCACTTTGCAGCAGCTGCTCTGAAAAAAGTGGGAGGAACCAAGCTAACTCTCCCACAAGACGTGCAATGGGACTCAGTAGTGGCCTGTTTTGAGCACTATATCAAGAACTGGCCTAATCTGATGACAGTTTGTGAACAAAATCGTGAAAAAATAGATGGCACTGTCACAGCCAAAGTTCTCAACATTGGGCTTAAGAGAAATGTTGAACACACGCTGAGTACCCAGAAGCCTATTTCTGTAGCCTTGAACAAAATGCAGGGAAATAGCTGTTTTATTGCTGATGCTGTTGAAATTTGGAAGTAACTGAGTGAGATCTTAAAAAGAGAAATATGCAATGACAGAGTTAAATTACAAGCATTAAAAAAATGAATGGGACAAGCACTATCTTCAGCTCATTTTCTTGCAAATATTCTCAATACTCGGTACCAGGGTCAAACCTTAACTGCTGAAGAAGAGGAGTTGACTATGACATGGACATCCAGTAATCATCCCTCCATAATGCCAACTATAATAAACTTCAGAGCTAAGGGTGAACCATTCAATAAATATATGTTTGCTGGTGATGTTTTAAGAAAGTCACACCAGTGAACTGGTGGAAGTCACTTAAGCACTTGGATTCAGAGACTGTTGAAGTGATAATCTCACTTTTAACAGCAGTAGTTTCTTCTGCGGGTGTAGAAAGAATATTTTCTTCCTTTGGACTAATTCATTCCAAACTGAAAAATCGTTTGGGACCTGAAAAAAGCAGGAAAGCTCTTTTCCAGATTATGAACAAACAGGAAAATGAAGGTGAAGACGACTGAGTTAGCTCAGAAGCCAATATTTTAAGTTTCTCATGTTGACCTGGCTGACATAGTCGATTTAATTTTTGTTTTTTTTTTAAATATATTTCATTTAACTATTTTAGTTAAAAACAATTTTAACAAAAACCTGATTTTAAAAAAAAAACTTGAATGTTTAATTACATTCAAAAATTCATAGCTTGTTTTGTTAAAATATTATGTTTGCTATTGAAGAAAAAAATCCAGAATACATAACGTTGTTGTTTTAGTTAAATAAAACAATTTAAATATCTGTCTGGTGATGGTCTCCTCCTAATACAGCATGGCAAGAAAATCCCCCAAATATTAATGATTAACCTGTTGAATTGGAGATAGTTCACCTCCCAATGACTTCATATATATCTGCTTCAATTACCTTTGGTAAATGAAATAACCAAACAATCATTCATTTTCTGATATAGTGTAAAACTAATCTGAAAACTTTTCAAAATAAATCACTTGAAATGTATAATATGTACCTTCTAAAAATGAAATCCACATCTATCTCGGAGTTGTGAAGAATATGTATTAAGGTTATAACAACCAACAAGAATGCACTTTTATGTAGAAATCCATGATTAAATTGAGTCTTCCTGACTAGTGATTTAAATCAATTTGATTTAAATCAAATCCACCCTGGTATCCTGTCTTCCAACAACAGCCGGTGCCAGATGCTTCAGAGGGAATGACCAGAACAGGGAAATTTTTGAGTGATACATCTGCAATCATCTAGTAGCAGTTTCTTGCAGTCACAGGTTTAGGGACAACCAGACCATGGTGGTGTGCCCCTGGCCATCTTGGCTAATAGTCATTGATGGACCTATCCTCCATGAACTTCTCATTCTTTTTCAAACCCAGTTATACTTTTGGCCTTCATAACATCTCCTGGCAACGAGTTTCACAGCTTGACTGTATGTTGTGTGAAGAAATACTTCCTTATGTTTGTGTTAAACCTGCTGCCTCTTAATTCCATTGGGTGTGGACCTGATTCTTGTGTTATGTGAAAGGGTAAATAACGCTTTCTTGTTCGCTTTCTCCACACCATTCATGATTTTATAGACCTCTATCATATCCCCCTTAGTCGTCTCTTTTCTAAGCTGAACAGTACCAGTCTTTTAAATCTCTCCTCCTATGGAAGCTGTTCCATATCCCTAATAATTTTTCTTGCCCTTTTCTGTACTTTATTCCAATTCTAATCTACCTTTTTTGAGATGGTGCAACCAGAATTGCATGCAGTATTCAAGGTGTAGGTGTACCAGGGATTTATATGGTGGCATTGATATTTTCAGTCTTATCTATCCCTTTCCTAATAGTTCCTAACATTGTGTTAGCTTTTTTCACTGCTGCTGCACGTTGAGCAGATGTTTCAGAGAACTCTCCACAGTGACTCCTGGATCCCATCATTTTGTATGTATAGTTGGGATTATGTTTTCCAGTATGTATTACTTTGCATTTATCAACATTGTATTTCATTTGGCTTTTTGTTACTCAGTCCTCCAGTTTTGTGAGATCCCTTTGTAACTCTTAGTTAAATCCAAAGTTGACAGCAATCCCGAGTAATTTTATATCATCTGCAGACTTTGCCACCTCACTGGGAGTGTGTGGCAGATCTAGGAATTGAATCCAGATCCTCTGAGTCCCAGCCATATCATAAACAAGAACATCTTTGCTTTCCATCTTCCATGTCTTGACATTTGTGTCTAGTGACCTTGTGACAATTAAATTGGAAAAGGAAATATGGTCACTTTCTAACCCCGCTCAAGTCTGTGAATGTGTATGACTGATTGGGAGGGGTCAGCTCTGGGCACAAAGTTTTCAGCAGTTTCAGGCTCCCACCACCGCATGTTTGAGAACATTGTGCCCCAACCCAACCTCAGCAGTATGGGAAACTTTGTGTACTCTATCTGTACAATTTTTCATGTAAGACACATTTCAATTTCAGAGTTTTTCTTCCAGGCTCCTCCGGTTCCTAGACTCCCAAATTCTCATCTGTCCTGTAGCCCTTGCAAAGTTTTCAGGAGAGTAGCTCTGCTGTAGTTACTTGTATTACAGCAGCAACTAGGGACCTCAACTAAGATCCAAGCTCAGTTGTGCAGAGTAAAACAGTGCTTGCCTTGGCAAGCTTACAGTTTGACTCCAATCTTTCAATTGCTAGTGCGTGAGTGGAGTGCTGCACCTGCATGGAGCCTTGTTGAAGTCACTGGGGTCTGTGCAGGTTTAGCAGCCTGCCCATGAACTGTCAGGGCCTACATACAAGACAGGGCATCAAAGTTTGACAAAGAATAGAATGGGAACAAGCGTTACAGGCATAATGCAGTTCCATGGCGGGGGTAATGCACAACTTAAAGTAAAACAAAACAAAAAAATTTCCCTTTCTCCCTTCTTTAAAGAGTTAGGTAATCTCAACCTATTTCCCTTTTTAGTCTTAACTTTTGCTTATGTCTGCTTTTTTTAAAACCTCTACCAAATTCCCAATAGAAATATAATGTGTTAATCATCTTCTATCTGATAAGAGAGACAAAATAATACCCTTCCTGGGAGAGAAGCAGGGAGTAAGTGTGGCCACTCCTGGCATGGGTGGAAGGGATTATGGCTCTAGTGGGGGGGGAGAGGGAGAAACTGGGACCCCTCTTAGCTCCAGCTTGATCCTAAGGTGCATTAAAAATTTCTCTCCTGAAATCTGCAGGAAGGGAATGAGGAGCACAAAGGTAACAATGCCAGGAACATGGGCTACAAGACAATTGGCAGTTTCAATTCAAAAGTTCTTGTTTGTTTTTTAAATGAAGCAGAGAGATTAATATCAGCAATGCCAGTATTTGACTGAGGTGGGTCACCAGCTTTCTGGCTGTGACATTCATTCCACCTCAGCTGTGCCTAGCTGCAAACCCAAGGGATGTGGCAGAGCCAAAAAGCTGATGAATGACATTGCTTTTATTTTCTTTGCATGTGTATAACATCACAGAATGCCACACTACAAGCTGCTTGCTTTTGGTGAAGGTCCAGCACATGTTTTAAAGAGGCTTTGACCTTCTTGAATGTGTCGTGTTTTAGCAAAATATTTTCTTGGAAAAGCCGTTGTGGAAGAAACATATGTCCTTGGTCCTTCAGCACAAATAGTCCCAGTTATATTCATGAGAGAGAGAGTGTATGAGAGAGAGAATTCAGGTAGAGCACAGGTGAGAAGGTCGGAGCAGGGAGACTGATTTAGGTAACTAAAAGTGGTACATTAAACCAGTACAAGTTTAAAACTTAGCCCCAGAGACACAGTATGGCTAAGTACAACCATAAAGAGTAAGGACAGAGGAGTCTACTCTTGTAAGCACTATCTGACCTAGCTGTTCCAGGCCCAGGAACTTTCAGAATGATTTCTGCTGCCCTCTCCTGGAGAATCAGGAAACAACCAGCAACCTTTCCCCCACGGTAAAATGTATTTCTTAGGGTATGTCTACACTACGAAATTAGGTCGAATTTATAGAAGCCGGTTTTATAGAAATCGGTTTTATACAGTCGATTGTGTGTGTCCCCACATAAAATGCTCTAAGTGCATTAAGTCGGCGGACCGCGTCCACAGTACCGAGGCTAGCGTCGACTTCCGGAGCGTTGCACTGTGGGTAGCTATCCCACAGTTCCCACAGTCTCCGCCGCCCATTGGAATTCTGGGTTGAGATCCCAATGCCTGATGATGCAAAAACAGCGTCGCGGGGGGTTCTGGGTACATGTCGTCAGGCCCCTCCCCCTCCGTCAGAGCAACGGCAGACAATCGATTCGCGCCTTTTTACCTGGGTTACCTGTGCAGACAACATACCATGGCAAGCATGGAGCCCGCTCAGCTCAGCTCAACTCACCGTCACCATATGTCATCTGGGTGCCGGCAGACGTGGTACTGCATTGCTACACAGCAACAGCTAATTGCCTTTTGGCAGTAGACGGTGCAGTATGACTGGTAGCCGTCATCAGCTATCTGGGTGCTGGCAGACGTGGGGCTGCATTGCTACACAGCAGCAGCTCCTTGCCTTTTGGCAGTGGATGGTGTATTACCACTGGTATCCGTCGTCGTCGTACTCCTCAGTGAGTTCGGTCAGAGGCACCTGGGCAGACATGTTTTGTCTCCTGGAGACTCAGTCCTGCCGGCAGTCCTATTGAACTGTCTTGACGATGATGGCTAGCAGTCGTAATACAGCATTTTCTGCCAAGCACCCAGAAGATGCCGATGGCTATCAGTCATGCTGCACCGTCTGCTGCCAGCTTAAGATGTAAAAAATAGATGGACCAGATTTGTTCTGTATTCATTTGCTTCCCCTTCCCTCCGTGAAATCAACGGCCTGCTAAACCCAGGGTTTTGAGTTCAATCTTTGGGGGGGGCCATTCTGTGTGACAGTTGTTTGTGTTTCTCCCTGATGCACAGCCACCTTTGTTGATTTTAATTCCCTGTAAGCCATGTCGTCACTCACCCCTCCCTCCGTCAGATAATAGTTTCGTGCCTTTTTTCAGCCCAGACGCCATAGCACTGGGATCACGGAGCCCGCTCAGATCACCGCAGCAATTATGAACACTATGAACACCACGCGCATTGTCCTGAAGTATATGCAGAGCCAGAACATGCCAAAGCAAAACCAGGCGAGGAGGCGATTGCAGCGATTGCAGCTCGGTGACGAGAGTGATGAGGAAATTGACATGGACATAGACCTCTCATAAAGTACAGGCCCCAGCAATGTGAAAATCATGGTGTTACTGGGGCAGGTTCATGGCGTGGAACGCCGATTCTGGGCCCGGGAAACAAGCACAGACTGGTGGGACTGCATCATGTTGCGGGTGTGGGACGATTCCCAGTGGCTGCGAAACTTTCGCATGCGAAAGGGCACTTTCATGGAACTTTGTGACTTGCTTTCCCCTGCCCTGAAGCGCCAGAATACCAGGATGAGAGCAGCCCTCACAGTTGAGAAGTGAGTGGCGATAGCCCTGTGGAAGCTTGCAATGCCAGACAGCTACCGGTCAGTCGTGAATCAATTTGGAGTGGGCAAATCTACTGTGGGGGCTGCTGTGATCCAAGTAGCCAACGCAATCAAAGACCTACTGATATCAAGGGTAGTGACTCTGGGAAACGTGCAGGTCATAGTGGATGGCTTTGCTGCAATGGGATTCCCAAACTGTGGTGGGGCGATAGACGGAACCCATATCCCTATGTTGTCACCGGAGCACCAAGCCACCGAGTACATAAACCGCAAGGGGTACTTTTCAATGCTGCTGCAAGCCCTGGTGGATCACAAGGGACGTTTCACTAACATCAACGTGGGATGGCCGGGAAAGGTACATGATGCTCGCGTCTTCAGGAACTCTGGTCTGTTTCAAAAGCTGGAGGAAGGGACTTTCTTCCTGGACCAGAAAATAACCGTTGGGGATGTTGAAATGCCTATCATTATCCTTGGGGACCCAGCCTACCCCTTAATGCCATGGCTCATGAAGCCGTACACAGGCAGCCTGGACAGTAGTCAGGACCTGTTCAACTATAGGCTGAGCAAGTGCCGAATGGTGGTGGAATGTGCATTTGGACATTTAAAAGCGCGCTGGCGCAGTTTACTGACTCAGATAGACCTCAGCGAAGCCAATATTTCAATTTTATTGCTGCTTGCTGTGTGCTCCACAATATCTGTGAGAGTAAGGGGGAGACATTTATGGCGGGGTGGGAGGTTGAGGCAAATCGCCTGGCCGCTGATTACGTGCAGCCAGACACCAGGGCGGTTAGAAGAGTACAGCAGGGCGCGGTGCGCATCAGAGAAGCTTTGAAAATGAGTTTTGTGACTGGCCAGGCTACGGTGTGAAACTTCTGTTTGTTTCTCCTTGATGAACCCTCCGCGCCCCCCTCCCCCCCGGTTCACTCTACTTCTCTGTAAACTAACCACCCTCCCCTCCCCCCTTTGAGCACCGCTTGCAGAGGCAATAAAGTCATTGTTACTTCACATTCATGCATTCTTTATTAATTCATCACACAACTAGGGGGGTAACTGCCAAGGTAGCCCGGGAGGGGTGGGGGAGGAGGGAAGGAAAAGGACACACTGCAGTTTAAAACTTTAACTCTTATTGAAGGCCAGCCTTCTGATGCTCGGGCAATCATCTGGGGTGGAGTGACTGGGTGGCCAGAGGCCCCCCCACCGCGTTCTTGGACGTCTGGGTGAGGAGGCTATGGAACTTGGGGAGGAGGGCTGTTGGTTACACAGGGGCGGTAGCGGCGGTCTCTGCTCCTGCTGCCTTTCCTGCAGCTCAACCATACGCTGGAGCATTTCAGTTTGATGCTCCAGCAGCCGGAGCATCGACTCTTGCCTTCTGTCAGCAAGCTGACGCCACCTATCCTCTTCAGCCCGCCACTTGTTCTCTTCAGCCCGCGATTCAGCCCGCCACCTCTCCTCTCGTTCATATTGTGCTTTTTTGCACTCTGACATTGACTGCCTCCACGCATTCTGCTGTGCTCTGTCAGCATGGGAGGACATCTGGAGCTCCGAGAACATACCCCGAGTCCGCCGTTTTCTCCTTCTAATCTTCACTAGCCTCTGTGAAGGAGAAACATTTGCAGCTGGTGGAGGAGAAGGGAGAGGTGGTTAAAAAAGATTCCACGTTAAATTTTGCTGTTCACATTACACAGCACATGTGCTTTCGTTACAAGGTTGCATTTTTCCTCTTATATTGAGGGCCTGCCGGTTTGGTGTGAGAGATCACTCACGCAGTGCCAGGCAACAGATTTCGGCTTGCAGGCAGCCATGGTAAGCCACAGTCTTTTGGCTTTTTTAACCTTCTTAACATGTGGGAATGGTTTCAAACAGTAGCGCCCTCATTTCCCATACCAAGCACCCGTTGGGTTGGCCATTTAAAATGGGTTTGCAATGTAAAAGGAGGGGCTGCGGTTTCCAGGTTAACATGCAGCACAAACCCAACTACCCCCCCCCCCAATTCTCTGGGATGATCACTTCACCCCTCCCCCCACCGCGTGGCTAACAGTGGGCAACATTTCTGTTCAGCTGAGCAGGAACGGGCACCTCTGAATGTCCCCTTAATAAAATCACCCCATTTCAACCAGGTGACCGTGAATAATATCACTCTCCTGAGGATAACAAAGAGCGATAAGGAATGGATGTTGTCTGCATGCCAGCAAACACCGGGACCATACGCTGCCATGCTTTGTTATGCAATGATTCCAGACTACGTGCTACTGGCCTGGCGTGGTAAAGTGTCCTACCATGGCGGACGGGATAAGGCAGCCCTCCCCAGAAACCTTTTGCAAAGGCTTTGGGAGTACATGAAGGAGAGCTTTCTGGAGATGTCCCTGGAGGATTTCCGCTCCATCCCCATACATGTTAACAGACTTTTCCAGTAGCTGTACTGGCCGCGATTGCCAGGGCAAATTAATCATTAATCATTAAACACGCTTGCTTTTAAACCAGGTGTATTTACAAAGGTACACTCACCAGAGGTCCCTTGTGTGCCCTCAGGATCTGGGAGCACGCCTTGGGTGAGTTCGGGGGTTACTGGTTCCAGGGTGATAAACATATCTTGGCTGTTGGGGAAACCGGTTTCTCTGCTTCCTTGCTGTGAGCTATCTTCATTGTCTTCATCATCATCTTCCTCGTACCCCGAACCCGCTTCCCTGTTGCGTGATTCTCCATTGATGGAGTCAAAGCACACGGTTGGGGTAGTGGTGGCTGCACCCCCTAGCATGGCATGCAGCTCCGCGTAGAAGCGGCATGTTTGCGGCTCTGCCCCAGATTTTCCGTTTGCCTCTCTGGCTTTGTGGTAGGCTTGCCTTAGCTCCTTAATTTTCACGTGGCACTGCTGTGCGTCCCTGTTATGGCCTCTGTCCTTCATGGCCTTTGAGACTTTTTCTAATATTTTGCCATTTCGTTTACTGCTACGAAGTTCAGCTAGCACTGATTCATCTCCCCATATGGCGAGCAGATCCCGTACCTCCCGTTCTGTCCATGCTGGAGCTCTTTTGCGATCCTGGGACTCCATCATGGTTACCTGTGCTGATGAGCTCTGCGTGGTCACCTGTGCTCTCCACGCTGGGCAAACAGGAAATGAAATTCAAAAGTTT
This sequence comes from Emys orbicularis, assembly GCF_028017835.1. Lineage (NCBI taxonomy): Eukaryota > Metazoa > Chordata > Testudines > Emydidae > Emys > Emys orbicularis. The sequence goes on along the minus strand of NC_088686.1, from coordinate 3,646,373 downwards.
GCGGGGCTTTTCCTGTCTACCTGGTCAGTGCATCTGAGTTGAGAGTGCTGTCCAGAGCGGTCACAATGAAGCACTGTGGGATAGCTCCCGGAGGCCAATAATGTCAAATTCCGTCCACACTACCCCAAAGCCGACCCGCAAAGGCCGATTTTAGCGCTAATCCCCTCATCGGAGGTGGAGTAAAGAAACCGGTTTAAAGGGCCCTTTAAGTCGAAAAAAAGGGCTTCGTCGTGTGGACGTGTCCAGGCTTAATTTGATTTAACGCTGCTAAATTCGACCTAAACTTGTAGTGTAGACCAGGCCTTAGTGTTTGGTTGTTTGAGAATTTTGCATCTACCTGGAAAATCTGTTTTGGAGGCTTACATTGGTTTGGTTTTGAAATGATCTAGCTGTTACTTTTACTGACTTCCCAATAAAGAGCAAAGTACAGAGTCTAAGTCAGACACTGTGGAGAGGAATAGATAAAATTTTGCAAAGGCCACTTAATTCTCTTATAGCTTTTTCATCAGCATATTCAAAGAGGACAGTGCAAAAACTGAGGTTTTATGTACAGTGTCCCTCAACATTTGTGCTATACTATGTGATTTACTGACATTTTTTTCAAGAATTCCATGACTTGCAATAGGACTTTACATTTTGGCAGAGAGCTAGTCCTTTTGCCACAAACTACTTTTTACTGGCTAAGTTATTCGCTATTAGAAATCACCATGTCCTCTGGATTTTGCTAACTTCTCATTTTTGGCATGCTGCCAGAAAACAGTGAACATTGAGTTAGCCTGGCACATGCACTGCTCTGTTTCTTTGTGCACCTCCGCCAGCCCCAGTCAGGCCAGGCACAGTCAGGCAAAATAGATCCCACTCCCTACATCAGCACACCTTCTGGGATATAACATGGTGCACTGGGCAAGGAACCAGTCGTTCAAGTCTCACTCATACTGAAAGGTTAATAATTCAGTAACCTTTCAAAGAGTTTATTTTTTCTAAGCAAGAGTCCTACCCCACTGAGAGGTTACACAAGCTGGGATCTCTCATATGGCAGATCCCACTCAATCATTTAGCCACACTATGGTTCAGAAATAATCTGTCAAATTTAACTGCTCAGCCATGCTGTCTGTAAAATGGGGCTACTCATGCATACAGAATCCACCCTTTCAGTGAGTGATGCATGTTGCTCTACAGGGCTCAGATGCTACTGACGACAGGTAGAATTGGCATTCAATAACTGATATTTATTTCTGTTGTAAGAACTTAGGTTTACTTAGGGTTTTTTTTAAATGTTATTTCCTATGTTAAAATGTTTTTAGGTCATGAAGTCAAGTACTCATGAAATGCCAGAAGTAAGGTGGTCTGTGCAACCTTAATTCTACCTGCCTTGTTTGTGCATTATGATAGAAAAATCATATGTGATCATGTAAACTTTGAAATATTAATAAAGAAACAAAGGATACAACCATTCTTGGGTTTTTTTTTGCTTTTTTATTGTAGCATAAAAATTTGCCTGTATAAAAATAGCTCAATAAATGTTTTTAAAAATTGCATAGTGTTTCCAATTTCAAATTTTTACCTATAGTAACCATTGGATGATACAATACCAGAACTACTGTAGTTCTACTCTTTTCTTGGATACCAAGTATACATAAAATATAGACCTCCATTTGGGATGGGCCAGCATTGGTGGCAGAGAAGGGAACGTGATTTAATTTTGTATCCATAGTCTAGATATGTCATTTATTCTCTGCTGCTCTAATATAAACTAGAGATGACAAAAGAAGAAATTCTGGGGGTTTATTTAACAAAATTAAGTTGACATTTCTGAGGCCATCATAGTGTATCCAATACCCATCAATCTGGAAAGCTGCAGAATAATGATGCTCCTCTTTATTAAACAATGTGGCACCTTCCAATAAGTACCTGCAAATTAAGGCAAACAGAGATGTAACCATCACAAACATGCTCTTTCTGGCAGTAAATGCTAAAGAAGAATGCTACTGTCGATGGCAAGCATTTAGTTGTCTTATAAATAGTTGTTGTAGAGAGGAGCCAGCATTGCCCTTGACTCCTCTAAGTGAGCTGTTTTCTTGCCCCAGGTGCCTGATGTCCATTTGAGCAATTCCTGGAGCAAGAGTGACAGTCTGTAGCAAGATAAGATCATATGACTAGTCTGCCCTTCAGAAAAGGCTTATTTTCTGTCCCCTTCACTCCAAATTAGTATAAGAAAAAGCATTAAAATAACTTTCAAAATCAATCTGGAGTGTGTTGCTGCTGAATTATATGGTAGAGGAAAGTTGTGCATTGGCAGGGAAGAAGGAATGAATGAGCTAATAGAAATGGGATAGTCTAACATCTATGACTCCATTCAGCATGGCATTTTAATACAGGCAGGGGGGAAAAAGTTAGTGCTTTGGTCCCATGTGGCCTTCAAGTGATGCTTACTCCAAAACTCAGATATAGTTTGCTATACACTAAGAGGGTTGCCTGCTTCTTCAGGGCCTGAAGCCAGCCAGCCCTGTTCAATTATCAGAGCCAGCTGGCAAGGGATCAGGGCTGAGAAAACTCAGTTGAGAGGAGATGTGCTTTTGCGGCAGGCCCTGAAGCATAAGGACGGGAGGAGAGGTAGGGTAGTGTAGCAGGTATTCTCTTTTCAGCACTGAGAAGAAAATAAGAAAAGTCTTCAGGCACTGTAGCCCAGGGTCAGCAGAAGAACTTCTGTTTTTTTTTTTTTGTTTTGTCTAATTTTTATATTTAAATAAAACTGCCTAGAAAAAGACTTGGGTGTGGCAGTAAATCCTGCCTGGGAGGGTCATGAGATCCCACCTGAGTGAGGGGAAACTGAGGAGTGGCTAGCCCACAAGTAGCCTGAGTAGGCGGTGCTGTGACAGCTATGCACGCAAGAAACTCTCAGCAGGACCATGATCGAGCAGCAGTTAGTTCTGTCTCTTCTATTAGAGATCGGTCTGGCTAGCAATCTGCCTGACTCGCACCCCGGTGAGAGAACCTTTGCTTGGCACACAGGAGAGCAGGCTGGGTTTCTCTGTTATCAGGGTTTCTAATGCTAGTTTTAAAGCTCATGCTCTAAAGCTGCACTATTAGTCATATTTGGTTGCTTCTGCAAACTGTTGCTTTGCTCCTATAAAGCAGCCTGGTTTTTCTTTGGTTGGTTTTTGTCTCTGTCTTTCTTTTTCCACTAACTGTCCCCTTATTACTGCTTTAAAGTACTCCCCAGGATGGATCCTATAAGGGATTTTCCTTCAAGGTAATCAACAGTTTTGCATTTTATTCACAAAATATTTGTCTTTTAACAATAGATTTCTAAAACTCCAGCTTCTTTCTGAGTTGTGCTTTCTTTTCACAGAGACAGACACATGGTTAAAGAGAGAGATTCTAATTCTAACACTGAGGATTATAACTTCATTAACGTTTAAAGATTTCATTAAATCTATTTAGCATGTTATGGCAATTTCAGAAGCAAAAGTAAAGTCCATGAAGATGTAAAAACCCCAAATATTCATCATGTCCCGTTCTTTATATCATGGTGATGCTATTTGATTTTCTTTTGTTTTTTTAAAAACGGAGCTTATTGCCTGTGACAATGCGGTTCTGGCGGAACCCAACTGAGAGTGCCAACTCAGGACAAATTGCTCAAGCAGGGCAGTTACAGCCCAAGGCTGGGGTTTTCCCACCTCTAAGGCAAACCAAACCAACCAGACTAAGAGGACTTCGGTCTCACCCCACTGGCTAACCGCAAGTCTCATAAGCAATCTCCTTGGACACTCCAGTTTCCCAGATTACCACCAGTGCCACTCGTTATGGGGACAAATGGTTATGAAAACCAAGACCCCAGTAAAAGAAAAAGGTTCTCCTAATCCCAAAGGACCAAGCCCCAGACCCAGGTCAATATACAAATCAGATCTTACCCACAAATCATGCTGTTGCCAATCCTTTAGAATCTAAAATCTAAAGGTTTATTCATAAAAGGAAAAAGATAGGGATGGGAGTTAGAATTGGTTAAATGGAATCAATTACATACAGTAATGGCAAAGTTTTTGGTTCAGGCTTGCAGCAGCGATAGAATAAACTGCAGGTTCAAATCAAGTCTCTGGAATACATCCCCCACTGGGATGGGTCCTCAGTCCTTTGTTCCAAGCTTCAGCTTGTAGCAAAGTTCCTCCAGAGGTGTGAAGCAGGATTGAAGACCAAATGGAGACGAGGCATTAGCCTTATATAGTCTTTTCCAGGTGTAAGAACACCCCTTTGTTCTTACTGTGGAAATTTACAGCAAAATGGAGTCTGGAGTCACATGGGCCAGTCCCTGCATACTTTGCTGAGTCTCAAGGCATATTTGCCTTTTCTCAATGAGTTCATTGTATAGCTGATGGTTCTTAATGGGCCATCAAGCAGGCTAGGCAGAGCTAACACCAGCTTGTCTGGGATGTCACCCAGAAGCATAGCATAAGTTTGCAACACAGACAGTATAGAGCCAATATTCATAACTTCAACTATAACACTGATACACACATATAGACAGCATAATTATAACCAGTAATCCATAACCTTGTCTTAGACACCCCATTTGACCCCCTTTATACAAGATTTGGGTGCCACTACAGGACCTTGGTTGCAACAATGATCTATATGGTCCCAGATTATATCAATAACGTCACACCCCCAACGCAAAATTGATGCAGGAAGGGATGACACAAACATCGCTGACTGCATCCCAAGAGCTCCCCATCCTTGGGTCTGTCTCACTACAGCTAGCATTGGGTTAGAAGTTATACCAATGTATAACAGAAATGGTTTATCAAAGTCATGTTCAATAACATGATTGAACCTCTTTACAAACTCAAGGTAAAACTTAGTTAGAACAATAGTGGATTGGATCTGCTCTTGCAGCATGGTTCCTGAATGTCTCATGTGATTTTGCCACGAGTTAAAGAAAACAGCTACTTTACTCATACAAGCTTTGGCAAATATTTGGAACCCAATTAACATCAAGTCAATGTAGATATTAAGGTTGTTTACAGTACAGGAATTTTGGCCTTTAGCCATGAAAGCAATATGGTAGTGCGCCTCGGTTTCCCTTTTTATACAGCACATTAGGTCTGGAATGTCTTTTCCCCTGTAAAAAGTTCCAATACTGTTTACAGGCATTAACTGTGAAACACCATTATAACAAGGCCTTTTAACATAAAGTGTGTTCTCATGTATTCCTTTTAACCTGTTCAATGGATTTTCCAAAAGATTAGGCACATTGTACATTTTTACAGTTTGTGGTAATAGCAACACATTTATTACAAAAATTACCATTAGCAATAATAACAAATTCATTGCAAGTGTCCATTTACAATCATGTTTGTCATGGCACACCTTTGGCTTAATACCATTGGAGTTTGGGCAATTTAGGGTTAACCTGTGGCTTCCCTTTGCAAAATTTAGTTTTCTCTTTCCTCCTTGTCCTGCAGGATCAAACCCTGATTTCTTTTGCTTAACAGAATTCACTGGCTGATGGGGTGGGCTCTTTGTGCTAACAGCTATTAGCAAGTCCTTCCTCTCCCAGCCAGGCAAGTAATTTGCATTACCACAGACAGGAGCCAGTTCACCAGTTTTCATATTCTTAACTGCTATCATTTCCAAGGCTGGACTCTGTCTTAAAGAGATACCACACAAATCCAAAGAGTCTGAGGGTGAGAGTTTGCTTGATCTCCCCTGCATCCTCAAGCATTTGGCCATAAAACTGTTCTGCTCTGAAACACCAGTAACCAAATCTGTCCTCAGACCCTGAAGCACAGACTGCTCACTTAACGAATTAGCATGGAGACAGTCCTGTCCCAACCCCATTGTCTTCCCAACAAGATGGCCACGCACAGCCACCTGGTTATAGGGCTGCTTAACTTTCTTAACAGCTCTTACTCCATCTGAGACCTTCTCAAAGCTACCCACACTGGATCTTTCAAAAGGAAAGTCAGTGGATCCATTCACAACAGAAAATTTCTGGCTGTTAGGAACTGAAACTTCCTTGATTAAATCACTCTCACGCCCTTCAGTTGCAGTGAACTGCTTGCACAGATTACCATGAGGATTCCTTTTCCCAGGAGCTTTTCTAAGCAGCAAATCACCCCTCACAGAAATTTTGCCCTTACCCTCTTCACCTAGGGCTTGCTCTAAAGGAACACTTCCCTGAGCAACAACAGACTTTTTCTGGGTCTTACTTACATCCAGGATCACCTTTGGCCCATCAGGCAGATTTCTACACAATCCCCTTTCAGGCAAACCCATAGACTTCCTAGATAAAAGGTTAGAAACATTTCCCTTTCCTTTGCCACACACAAGTTCAGGAATCCTTTCCTTCTTGCTACAAGTTTTCACACCATCAGTAGGTAACACAACCAAATCACCTTCATGCTCTCCTTGTGCCCTGGCTAGGATATCACCCTGATTAGACAGAGTTGCTACACCCTTTACCAACCACACACTAGCAATAGGCAAAATATAAGCACCAGAATTGTCTGGTCTCTGGGATTTTGCTAAGACACTAACTGGATGCAACCTAGTTACAGTGCCATTCTCCCCAGCAGACACCAACTTAAGACCATTCCCTTCCTGGGCTTTAGTTGAATCCAGAACCAAATCTGATGCAACTGAATTACTCTCAACCATCACAGGCTGAAAGGCACCTTCTGTCTGCTCCACAGACAAAAAAGAGTTGGAGACACATTTTCCTTTACTAGACACACAGTTTGGGATTTCATTTCCCTTGTCCCAGCACACCGGGCTGTTCACAGACAACTGCTTGGAGACTGGGGTAGCTTCCTCCATAGGCAAGTCAATACCCCTGACAGACACAGGCACATTTCCTTCACTGTCCCTATTCTTTACACAGGAAACAGGTAAGGTATGGGGACACTCATCTTCCACTCTCCTTGCCTTCCCAAACTGCTGACTAGATAAAGCCATCAGCTCACAAGACTGCCTAGGCTCATCCAAAATCTCCTCTCCCTTCGCTTGATCTAATTCCAGATTTACTTTTGAGACATTAGATAGACATTCAGAAACTTCATTCCCATCCAAACAGCTACTTTCCAAAGACAAACTTTTGGAGAAACCCTCCATAGGCACAACCTTAGGATCAATCCCCTCCTGTGCCTGGTTTGTGTTAACTTGACTGACCATAGCTTTAATATCATTTCCAATCATAATATCCTTAGGGAGTGTGTCTTTTACTCCCACAACCATGGTGCCCTCAAATCCCTTCCATTTCAGGTGGATTTTAGCCAAAGGCACCCTGACAAAATACTCAGAAAAGGCTACAACAGTCACATCTTCACCTGGCAAATAATCTTTCTTCCTGACAAGACTTGCTTTAACCAAAGTGATATCTGCTGCGGTGTCCCTCCATGCCATACACCTTACTCCATTCACTTCTGCACTGCTAATAAACTCTGCATTATTTCCCCCATATTTAGCTTTAATGTGAGTTTTAAGGTCAAATTCTTCAGAGACCACAGAAACAGCATTTGCACACAGGGCACCAATGCTGGGCTCTGTGTAGCTTGCCTGTGAGTTTATAACAACAGGGTTAGCATTTGCCGTGGCATTTGGGGTTGCTGGTTTTGGGCTGCCCTTCAGTGTTGGGCAGTCTGGTCTCACGTGGCCCAGCATACCACAGTGATAGCATGTAACCTGTTTCATCCTGGGATGTGAGTTCCTACCCTCCGGGCCCCCTTGAACTCCTTTAGAAGAGTCAGGTTTACTTTTAAATCCTTCCCTCCTCTTGAACTGGGGAGAATGGTGATTAGTTTTCCCCGGGGTTTTACACCCTTCTCGAGCCCTGTTTTGGGTATGGGCATCCGCAATCTCTGCTGCCCGTAGGACTGACTCAGGGTCCCTATCACACACAGCTGCTCTCACATTGTCAGGCACAATGTCTAAGAACTGTTCCAAAGTTATTAAATCCAGCAGTTTTTCAAAACTCCCATGCGCCTTGGCTCCCACAACCCACTTTTTAACAAAACCCATCAGCTTATGAGCACATTCTACAAAAGTACAATCCTTAGACATTTTAAACTCTCTAAACTTAACTCTGTAAGATTCAGGAGTAACCTTGAACCGCCTTAACACAGAATCCTTAAACCGCTCATAATCTAAGGCTTCTTGTTCCCCCAAGTCATTAAATACCTCCCTGGCTTTTCCAGTCAGTCTGGTCAGCAGGATAGGCATTCGCTGACCCTCGGGGATCTGGTACAGATTGCAGAGGCGTTCAAAGGTAGATAAAAACTCCTCTATATCCTCAGTATCGTTGTAAATGGGACACATCCTTTCCCAGTTTTTCTCATGGCGGGGGGGAAGTGGAGTACCAGGTGGGGATGACTTTCTCCGCTCTTCCATTACTTGGAGCTGAAGTCTGGCCGTCTCCTGTTCCATCTTGTGAGTCTCCTGTTCCATCCTGCGAGTCTCCTGTTCAGCAGCGAGCAGCTCTAGACGCCCCTTACGAGCTCTCTCTTCTCTCTCATCTGCCTCCTTCTCTAATTGTGCTATTTTTTGCTTCTCCAGCAATCGAAGATCTGCTAGCTTCTGTTCATGCTCAAATTGCAGTTTACTTGTCACCTTTTGCATCCTAAATTTTTCTGCATCTTCTGTAGCCTCAGGTAAGGGCTGTGCTCTTGCCCCCTGATCACTGGCTATTAACAGATTTCTCAGTTCTTGATTTGTAGCTTTCTTTCTAAAGCTTATCCTCTTTTCTGAACACAAATTTTCCAGGGCTTTTTTGCCAAGTCCCTCATATGCTCTTTGCTCAGCCATTGCAGCAGCTCTTTAACCAACAAAACTCTCAATCCCAAAATTCAAATTTGGATAGCGTGGGGTTCTGACCCAAAGCTTAATTGACCTGGTTCTGTGGATCCAAGCACGACTACGCCACTGTGACAATGCGGTTCTGGCGGAACCCAACTGAGAGTGCCAACTCAGGACAAATTGCTCAAGCAGGGCAGTTACAGCCCAAGGCTGGGGTTTTCCCACCTCTAAGGCAAACCAAACCAACCAGACTAAGAGGACTTCGGTCTCACCCCACTGGCTAACCGCAAGTCTCATAAGCAATCTCCTTGGACACTCCAGTTTCCCAGATTACCACCAGTGCCACTCGTTATGGGGACAAATGGTTATGAAAACCAAGACCCCAGTAAAAGAAAAAGGTTCTCCTAATCCCAAAGGACCAAGCCCCAGACCCAGGTCAATATACAAATCAGATCTTACCCACAAATCATGCTGTTGCCAATCCTTTAGAATCTAAAATCTAAAGGTTTATTCATAAAAGGAAAAAGATAGGGATGGGAGTTAGAATTGGTTAAATGGAATCAATTACATACAGTAATGGCAAAGTTTTTGGTTCAGGCTTGCAGCAGCGATAGAATAAACTGCAGGTTCAAATCAAGTCTCTGGAATACATCCCCCACTGGGATGGGTCCTCAGTCCTTTGTTCCAAGCTTCAGCTTGTAGCAAAGTTCCTCCAGAGGTGTGAAGCAGGATTGAAGACCAAATGGAGACGAGGCATTAGCCTTATATAGGTTTCAGAGTAGCAGCCGTGTTAGTCTGTATCCGCAAAAATAACAGGAGTACTTGTGGCACCTTAGAGACTAACAAATTTATTAGAGCATAAGCTTTCGTGGGCTACAACCCACTTATGCATATGCATCCGAAGAAGTGGGTTGTAGCCCACGAAAGCTTATGCTCTAATAAATTTGTTAGTCTCTAAGGTGCCACAAGTACTCCTGTTATTTTAGCCTTATATAGTCTTTTCCAGGTGTAAGAACACCCCTTTGTTCTTACTGTGGAAATTTACAGCAAAATGGAGTCTGGAGTCACATGGGCCAGTCCCTGCATACTTTGCTGAGTCTCAAGGCATATTTGCCTTTTCTCAATGAGTTCATTGTATAGCTGATGGTTCTTAATGGGCCATCAAGCAGGCTAGGCAGAGCTAACACCAGCTTGTCTGGGATGTCACCCAGAAGCATAGCATAAGTTTGCAACACAGACAGTATAGAGCCAATATTCATAACTTCAACTATAACACTGATACACACATATAGACAGCATAATTATAACCAGTAATCCATAACCTTGTCTTAGACACCCCATTTGACCCCCTTTATACAAGATTTGGGTGCCACTACAGGACCTTGGTTGCAACAATGATCTATATGGTCCCAGATTATATCAATAACGTCACATTGCCTACTTGGTAATCTATCTCCATTAGGTTAAGACAAGAGTTAGTTGCATGCCCCTATTGCACACAGGGTTACCAACCCTCCAGGATTGTCCTGCTGTCTCCAGGAATGGAAGATGAATCTTTAATTAAAGATTGTCATGTGATGAAACCTCCACGGATACGTCCAATCAAAACTGGCAATCCTAATTGCCCATGACTTCTGAACTATTGCAATAATTCAAGTGTTACTGAAGAAGGGAGTAGCCTCCTCATTTGGGGTATGCTACATCGTGTAACACATTTACCCCTCAATACACCACCTGAACCTGTTTTAATCCTCTTACATTCCCACCCTCCTTCTTTACTTAGTATATACACCACTCTCTTATGGGAGCAGAGAGATGGCCCATAGCTATACGATACCCCTTCCCTTTATGTTTAATTCTTTTAGGTTACGTTTTCTAAAGCAGTCCCACCACTAGCTTTTTTAAAAGCAGTCATTTGGTATTGTTTTACTGGAAGGTTTAATCCCCTAACATTCCAGGGGAACCAGACTGTTCCTGATTCTTTAACCATTTCTCAACATAGGGAGCATTGTCTTTACCAATACCCCAGCTTCCTCGATCCATAACCCCTGGATCTTATATCTATACAGTATTTGCTTGAGAGCTTCCCTACACCCACATCCCCTATGATCCCTACTTATAACATAACCATAAACCGTACACTAACTCCTGTACCATTATTTGTTGGAAATTCTTAACTTTCCTAACAAACAATTGTATGAACTTCTGCCCCTGAGACAGCATTTTTCTTATAACAGGACATGTTCTGTAGTGTATTATATTACATTCAAGCAGGGTGGATTGATTTAAATTTCCAATTTAAATCATGAAGCAAGAACCCTTGTTTTAAATCAGATTTTTAATCGTATTATTTTTACTTTTGATTTTCATAAAGGTTGAGTCATTGTTATAATAAAACAGGTTGATTTGCCACTAAAGTTGGTACTGTTTTGCTAATCAAGGAAATACACAATATCTATACACTGATTAAGCTTAGCTTGCATTTTCTTAAATTTTACATCTATTATAGTAGAAAATTCCTCTTCCTGGGGGTTAGAAAGTTCGCAATTGAGACACTTAACTTAGAATATCAGGGTTGGAAGGGACCTCAGGAGGTTATCTAGTCCACCCCCCTGCTCAAAGCAGGACCAACCCCCACTAAATCATCGCAACCAGGGCTTTGTCAAGCCTGATCTTAAAAACCTCTAAGGAAGGAGATTCCACCACCTCCCTAGGGAACCCATTCCAGTGCTTCACCACCCTCTTAGTGAAATAGTGTTTCCTAATATCCAACCTAGACCTCCCCGACTGCAACTTGAGACCATTACTCCTTGTTCTGTCAACTTGAATCTAATCATTTGCTATTTCTTGGTCTACTACATTTGGTTCCAGTACTGAGGTTAGGAACTTCTGGGCCACCTCAAACATGTAGAAAGATTTTAACTACCATTTATTTTTATATATTTTTTAATTTTAGGATTGCCAGGAATCTGTAAAGTTTTTTTTCTCCCCCCCCATGAAGCTGCTTGCAGATTTTCATAAATTCACCCTTTTCCTCTGTACAGCTATGGAACAATCTTGATAGAAGGATACATGATTGCTCTTTGCTCACCAACCAGCAGACCAAATTTGGTGATGAATCCTGGTCACATGCCACCTGAGGCGCGCACACACACACACACAAGAGCTGGCTGGCTCAAGAATTGAAACCTGGTCTCTAACTATATAAATGTACTATGACAGTGTGGTCTAGCTGAATTCCTGTTGTGTGCCAGGATCCTGATCCAGTGTGCCCTTTCAATCTTGATTTGACTGTCAGAATCAGAGCTTTGGGGATCCATATTTCACAGGACTCTATGAATTTTCCTCCAGCCCCCTCGAGCAGTCCTAGAATACTCATACTTTTCTTGCTGCCCCTATTTTTCAGATCTTCCAGTTTGTGTCAATTCTTTGACTTGAGACTCTTGGGCTGCCACTCCTGCATGTCCACCTCAATGCTGATCAGTCTTAAGTCCATGTCTAATGGCTGCTGCTGGTTCATTGGGATATCCACTGTGTGTTAATTTTTCTTCCAACTTGCTGAAATAGGTTGTCAGCACCACACCTAAACTGGAATTAATCTGTGCCACTATTGTACTAGTCATCCCCATATCCACTGATTCTCCTCTGGACTCAGATTCCTTGGTTTGCATGTTGCCCCGTTCCCCCTTCGTTGTGGTTTTTGTCCAGTGACCATCCACCACCAGTGTTTGAGACAGAGAAACTGCAGGGCCCGCTGCTATTCCCCTCTGTGCTGCACTCAACTCTAGCTGGACCCAACCTTATACAAGGCCAGGGAGAAGACCACCCTCTGCTCCTTTCACCCCTGCCTCTGCTCGTCACAGCGCAGGGGTCACACACCGCTCCCTTCCACTCCCCTCAGCAGTATCGCGATCCCTATCCCCGGCCTGCTCGCGCCACTTGCTACAACTTCCTCAGAGGGGGAAGGGGATGAGGCGCTAATCGGCACAGCTGCTGCTCTGTGATCCTCCAGGATCCAAGGTCCCCCACTACTGCATTGCCAGTGAGTTCAGGGGGCAAGAGGGGGAGGAGCAACAGCCCACAGTTCAACTGACTCTTGCAGTCTTCTGGGGGGGGGTGGAGGGCATGGATCACCCCTTAGCTGCTAATGGAAGAGGAGGAAAGCTAGTACCGTCCTGCTGTGTCAACAGTGCCTTTGGGGGGTGGCCCAGCCCACAGCTCCACCACTCTTCACAATCCTCATAGACTCATAGACTATAAGGTCAGAAGGGACCATTATGGTCATCTAGTCTGACCTCCCGCATGATGCAGGCCACAAAAGCTGACCCACCCACTTTCCCTTAACTCAGCTGTTGAAGTCTCCAGATCGTGATTTAAAGACTTCAAGTCGCAGAGAATCCTCCGGCTTGCGACCCCTGCCCCATGCTGCGGAGGAAGGCGAAAAACCTCCAGGGCCTCTGCCAATCTACCCTGGAGGAAAATTCCTTCCCGACCCCAAATATGGCGATCAGTAGAACCCCGAGCACACAGGCAAGATTCTCCAGCCGGACCCTCATTTTACCAGCGATGGCACGTTATTGCCTAATTGACTAAAATCATGTTATCCCATCAAACCATTCCCTCCATAAACTTATCTAGCCTAATCTTGAAGCCAGAGAGGTCTTTTGCCCCCACCGTTTCCCTCGGAAGGCTGTTCCAAAATTTCACCCCTCTGACGGTTAGAAACCTTCGTCTAATTTCAAGCCTAAACTTCCCCACGGCCAGTTTATATCCATTTGTTCTCGTGTCCACATTGGTACTGAGCTGAAATAATTCCTCTCCCTCCCTGGTATTTATCCCTCTGATAGGGAAGGGAAGCCAGATATGCTGCTGCTTTGCTTCTATTCTCCCCCTTTGCTAGGAATCTGAGCGCTTATCTCCTGCTAGCACATCATCAAGGAGGGGTGAGAGCACGTCTTTTCACTGTGTGTACAATGGGCCTCTCCCTCCCCCTTCCACCACTACAGACACACAGTAGTGGGGGTTGGGGGGCTGAGGCCCTCAGTCTATCCCTGTAGTGTTAGCTAGTAACCCCTGTCTTAGTTCCACCTGTTCTCTACTCTTCTGAGCTCTCCCCACATCTGAAGGCAGGAAATGGGGCCTACCTGGGGGCTCTGTTGTGAATCTTATGGGTAAATAGGGAGGGGGAGCTCAGTCTCCTTCCTTGCTCCTCTGACAGTCACATCACCCTTCACTTTCTCCTCGTCAGGCATGCTAAGGAAGTAAAATTTGGATTCAAAGTTCTCTGATGCTTAACTGGGTCTCAGCTAGAACCCTGTATATCAAAATGCTATGTCCTGTAATAATGCATTGAAATATCTGCAGTTAGATGTATTTTTGATAATTAACAGAAAATAGGAAGGCTGGTTCTGAAACCCAACAATTGTTCTAAAGGGATTTTGACAATAAGAAGTTAGCAGAAATTGACAGTGAGCATGACTGTCCATACTGCACAAAGAACAGGAGTACTTGTGGCACCTTAGAGACTAACACGTTTATTTGAGCATAAGCTTTCATGGGTTTATGCTCAAATAAATGTGTTAGTCTCTAAGGTGCCACAAGTGCTCCTGTTCTTTTTGCAGATACAGACTAACAAAGCTGCGACTCTGAAACCTGTCCATACTGCTTCATGATTACTGACTCTAAAAAGGTTTCAGAGTCGCAGCCGTGTTAGTCTGTATCCGCAAAAAGAACAGGAGTACTTGTGGCACCTTAGAGACTAACAAATTTATTAGAGCATAAGCTTTCGTGGGCTACAACCCACAAAACCCCTTTCCTTTACAGATTATTCAAAAGGATTATTGGACTCCTCCTAAAAACATGAAGTGAAGAGAAGCCGTTTGCCTTGTTAAATATAGTTTTAAAATACTTACTTGTGATCAGATAAATCCAAATGATATGGTACATATGCCAGTTCTTCTGGCTTCCATTGCTGCATATTTAAAACAACAAAAGGCGGTGCCCCATGGCAGAAAACTCTCTGGGTGAATTCTCTTAACCCATTACATCTGCAAGTAGAGAAGCAGAAATGGCAATTATTTCACTGGGCAAGCAGTACAATTAAGCAGGTTTTATTTCACATCCAGACAAGGTTTACACTTCATTAGGGCAGGTTTTGTCTTGTATTAGAATTTGGTTTGTTTATTTTATGCAGGAAGGTGTTAATGGCTGTCATCATGTGTATCTTTGATCCACAGCCAATCACAGACCTGTGAAAGCTGATGGGCTGCTGGCTATCCTTCATTCAGTCTACAGGGAAGCAGCAACTCACCTCCTTTATGGAGTATGACAACTGGACCCAATAGAAGCTGCTGCCCAAAGCACTGGGACACACAAAAGGCCAATCAGCAGCCACTTCATGCGGTCCAAGGAGTTTCCCAGGGGACTGATTGGCTTTCTGCCTCTGACACAGCGAAGCAGTTGTGAGCATGGCTCGGAGGGTACAGAGACAGAGCTCCTTTGCGCACAAGACTGGATGGAGAGGCAGCCTTGGAAATGGTGAGCAAGAAAATTGGTGGCTGTTTGTTCCCGCTCTGCTCAGGAAAACAGGACTTTGGGTACATTCTTTGTGAATAAAGACAGCACCAAAGATACCAAACTCATGTCAACACTCTCTCCTAAGAGAAACAACCCAGCTATGTCCAGAAGAATGGCTAACGGCTCAGGCCAAGGAGCAACAATAATTCACAGTAAATTTAGAGGACACTAGCCAGTTTACTATTTGCTTACCAACTTACTGCTTGAACCAAGCTGTCCTCTGGTGGTGGGATTTTCAGGTGCCCTGGGGAACGAGGTGCCACATCTCACTGAAAGTCAGCAGGAGCTGGGCACCTTACTACCTTAGGCACCTTTGCAAATGCTACTATAAGGGTCCAGAGCGTCTCTTTTTGGTAATCTGAGGCGATACTGCTGTTAAATGCAATGGTGGCACTTGGTGCAGCAGGAGCCCAGATACTTCACTGTTGCTAGTTACCCCCTTTAGCTGGGATTTTTAAATGGGCCTCTGGTACTGGCCAGCAGTGATGTATGCCAAATACACAGCAGACACTACCCCAAATTGGAGGTATCTCAGTGGAGGGAGACAAGGGAGGACTATGGCCTGGGGCTACAAAGGGACTCAAGCATTACAATGACAAAGACCTCCTGCACTGGGGTGATCTGTCCCCTAAAAGGTAGTGGTGTGAGGGGTCAGCACCTCACCATCACATCATGGCCTTTAAGATATTTTGGGAGGTTGGATGTGCAAAGGCCTCAGAGATACTGGGAGAGAGGACACGGTCCCGTGAATAAGTAGTGGTTGGGAGGAAATCCCCATTATTGTTTCATCACAGGCCTGGGCAGAGTGGGCAGGGCAAGGTTCTGCTCTCTCCCAGCCAACGGGCAGGACCTTTAGCAGGGGGACCAGTTTCTATGCTGCCTCTTCCTTCATAACAAGGGAGTCATCAGCAGGACACGACCGGCCTGCTAAGCCCTTGGAGCCTGGGGACTAACGGGGGATAAGAGCAAGCTGAAAGAAGGTGCCTAAGGCTCTACAGCTGGCCGAAGTTATAACCCTAGCTCCAGGAGCGGCTGTGTGGAGGGCAGGGGGAGGTGGCTGTGTTATCTCCTGTTTCAGGGAGGGTATTACTAACCTGAACCATAGTCCCAGATCCGGGAGGAGAGTTGAGGGGACTCCTGTCAGAAGGAGTGACTGCCTTAAGGGGACAGACAGAGAGGGACTGTCTGAAACCCCAGCTCCAGGAGTCGGGGGAGGAGGAGGGGAAAAAAAGAGACTCATCTTGAGGATGGAAATCAGAAGGATGGTTTGAAACCCAGCCCAGCAGCTGCTAGAGACTGAGGAGCCACTGAGAGCAGGTGCCTACCGCAACACACTGGGGAGAAACTGCTCAGCAAACCAGATCCTCTAGAAGAGAAGACCCCTACTGGGCCTCTGAGTCAGAGAACAGGCCAGAGAGGGGCTGAGAGAGCAGTGCCAACCACTTCATGCCGTCCCTGGCCTGGAACCCCGAGGAGTGTGCAGGCCTCGTTTCCCCTGCCAAACCCAGCAAGAGGACTTCGTAAGGCCTTCAACAAGTGGGCCATGCTCAGAGAGGCCAGGGACTGTGCTCCCCTCATCTAGGGCAATGGGCCACCTGAGGTATAGGACTCTAACACTCAGAGGGGACAGGACTACTACTAACTTGACCAGAACACTGAGGTCGTAACAAAGAATCAAGTGGCTAGATGGCGATTGGTCTAGCAGAGGAGGGAAACTGAGGCAGAATTATAGACTTTAAGGCCAGAAGGAATCACCAGCTCATCTAGTCCGATCTTCTGTACATCACAGGCCACCAGCACCCGTACACTAAACCCAACAACCAAAATTAGACTCAAGTCTTACAGCCCACAGGAAGCTAGCCTATTACATGCTGCAGGCAGAGAACAAGAGGAACCAAGGGACACCAGTGCTTGAGGCCTCCCCACTGACAGGGAAATGATTAAGATATACCCAGATAATTCTGGCAAGTGACTGGCCTGAGATGTCTGGTTTTGCCACAGGAGGCACTCTGGTGCTGAGTGCACGCTATAACACCAACTCCGAGAACACTGTTCTGAAGCTGGTTTGGCATGCTTCCTCCTAACCCACATCCCACCCCATCCTGGGCTCTTGGATCCATTTAGCTGAACCCAGTTGTAAGAATAGGACAATGCCTCTAGCATTCTGCTGACTCAATCCCCCACTGTCTGTTTTGCTCTTCCTATTCTGCAATCTCCTAGCCTCTCTTCCCTCCCCCAAACTTAGTCCAAACATTTCCCCCGGATGTTGCCCTGGATTTTCCCCTCCCACACAAGCCTCTCAGATCCAGAGCCTCAGATTCTCCTTTGCCAACTAATCCTTATAGCACCATTGTTTCTCCTCACCCCCTCTCCAGACTGTTCTGCCCACTATGTTGTACAGGGAGATATGGAGGGGAAGCCACACAGATCAGTGTGTTTGGTAGGCAGGAGCAGCAGGTGTGAATATAGCTGCTGGTTCTGGGTTTATGAAAGGCAGCTCCCCTACAGGAATCCATGGAAAAATGTGTACAGTTTGAGGAGTCCAATGTCATCTTTGGGCTGAGACCAAGCACAGAACATTTCAATCCTAGGGAAAAGTTTTGTTTAGCAGTGAGCAAGTGCAAACAGGCTAACAGACCATGCACCCTCTGTGATAGCAAATACACACTTTCATATCTATTATGCACTTACCCATACTGTTCACACAGCTCAATCTTGGAACAGAATAATTCATCTACTGCCCGCTGAATCAGGTCTCCATGAGGAATTTCTTGGGGAGGACTGAAATAGTTAGGGACATTTGATCAGATTTATTCTGTACTTGCACAGTATAAAATCATTTAACCACAATGACTTAAAGAGCAATCCCTAAACTCAATACAAACAAAAATCAATCATCCCGTGAAAAAGAGTCTTTAGAATGCTGTTTCTTGTCCAAGAACCTAGCTACTTTAGAGCAAATAAATGTTTTCAATGTTTAACTCAAACGCCAAACCAACTTCTCCTGAACATGACTGCCATATTGAGAACTCTGCTGTTGAGATTCAAGTCTTTCAGCTATGCAGTCAGCTAAACCTGATCTCATCTTGCCATGAACAAATGTATCGTAACAGTGACATGTACTGCACAATAAAGCCAAAAGGCTCTGTCCTATTCTGTACTCTAGGATCACCCACAAGGGTGTCCATCAGACCTTCCTTTCCCTGGTGTTTGTGTAGAGGCAGGTAGTCCAAATATCTTACTCAGACAAAATGTATGAAATATAGAACAGAGTATAGACAGGAGGGCTGGTGCTTGGTTGATTCATCACATATTTCAAATATAGACCTAAAAGGTATCTTTACATGCTCTTCAGCACCAAGTTCATTTTCACAGTACAACCATTAAGCACAGAGGTTTTTTGTTTTTTAAAAACAATATGAGAGAACTACCTTAAACCCAGTCAGAACAGCTTCATTGGTTAGTTGGCATGCCTCGCTGGAGAAGCAGTGTAGATTTAGAAGGTAGTGGTCTCCTAGGTTGCAGCACTAGTGTTGTAAGAGTCCAGTTAGAGAGTCAACTTTAAAATAGCAAGCAGCTGAAAGTCTCTTGTATGGAAGGTATTAAACCTAAACTACTATTGCCTCAGAGCACAGACCCAGTCATTAAAAGTTCATACTTGGCATGAGGGGATTAGACAAATTTGTCTTCTACCTCAAAAAAGTTTACAGCACCTGTTATTTGCATGTGATTTTTCATCCAACTATTAAATCAGACAAAGAATGGTGGAAACAAAGCCTTAATTGCTACACTTATTGCTGTATGAAATTAACATCTTGAGGGTACAGCGCTGTAATTTAAGGACAGGACAGTTACATAGCATCTGGGTCACCATTAAGCAGAGTAAGGGGGTGCAATATGACCTGACCAGCTAAGAAATCGGACACTACAAATTGGAAAAATGCTTTCATTGATGCACAATGCCTGCAGTGAAAGGGTAAAAATTCAAAACCTGAAGTATCCAAGTCCAACAGACTTTCAAGCCCATGAAAGCAAACGCCACAATCTGTAAGAGAGAAGTTATAGCAGAGAGCCCTGTGCCTTACCATGTGGTCAATATGCTGCAGTTGTAACTTTAACTCATCTGCATCAGCTGCTAGTATAAAAACCTCATGGCAGAAGTAGACAGGATTCCAGCAGAGGAGGGTGAAGAATCACTGATCATGATTCATACTGGTACCACTGATGCAGCAAGAGCTCTCAAAGTTTCTGCTAGACAGATTTGAGAGTCAGGTAGTAAAACTACATTTCTAGCTCTTTCAGTGATCATTCTGAGCAGGTCAACAGAATTCATAACCCCAGAGATGTGTGTTTTGGCCTAATGTACTTCATTAAGGAATTAAGGCCTTCCTGCATCTTCTCCAAGACTCAATTCTTAGCCCCCCTCGTCAGACTTTGTATATGTTTTAGTGTAATACACTCTGGACTTGGGTACAAGTTGAGACTACTAAAACTGAAGTAGAGAATGCAACAACTTGCTTAATAATGTAATGCAGAGTTTCAAGATAGAAGCACATTACACCTCTACCCCGATATAACGTGACCCGATATAACACAAATTCAGATATAATGCAGTAAAGCAGTGCTCCGGGGGGGGTGGGGCTGTGCACTCCAGCAGATCAAAGTAAGTTTGATATAATGAGGTTTCACCTATAATGCAGTAAGATTTTTTTGGCTCCCGAGGACAGCGTTATATCAGGGTAAAGGTGTACTCCAGCATCTGAAGGTATCCTCAGTGGTTTGGGAACTTGTTACCTGAAAAAGTACCTCTCCCCTAGCAACCTATTGCCCCAGTTCCAATCAGAGGTGCTAGAGCCCCTCCATTTGAGAGATGGAGCTGCCAACAGCAATTTTTCTGTGAAGGATGCTTAACTTTGAGACTCACTCTCCCTACTGCTTTTGTCCATTTGAACCTCCCTCTGTTAATTTCTAGGTATAACTGCAAAGGTCAACTCCACCTCGCTACTGGGGACACATTTACTAGTTTTAGCATTGGGACAGGACAAAACAGTACTGTTGCCGTTCTACATTTATTCTTTACTGTGAAACAAAATCCATTTTAGGCACGTAATTTATTTTGCAAGTGTTAATCTGTAGTACGAGGACCCAGCATGAATGACAGGCACCTCTGGAGAGTTCTTAGTCACAATAAGTCAACAGCTACAAATGCGAGAGAGCAATTTTCATATCACATGCTCCAAGCAGAGAGGGAAGAAAGCCCAACCCAGCAGTATTTGTTAAACAGCTCTCCAAGCCAACACTCCCACTGAATCAGTGAGCATCAAAAGCAATTACACTTTACCACTGCAGTGTAGAATATTAGAGACATGCTCTGCTGCAATTAATGCAATATTCTTTTTAATCACTGTCAGCCAACCCTAGGCCAGAAGGGCTCATTTCTAAGTCTTCTACAGCAATTTGAATGATTTGAGTACACAGGGTGTACACATTTGCTACAGATACATACAACCATAGATGTATTCTAGCTGATAAAGGCACTTTGACAGGTAATACTGATCTCTTAAAAACCAGAGTTACAGCCCCCCTTGAAGAAGTTTGTTTTATCACAGTTGCATGCCAGCATGTGCAGCAACTTACTTTATGTTAATTGTTCTATGCAGATCTTCCTGCATACGAGTTGGACACCTCAAATTTGAACAGTAGCTCTCTTGAATGGTAGACATGAGACTTTCTAGATTCTTTGTAAAGTTATCATGCTCATTTCCAAATAAATCGATTTCCAGTGAAGCTTTGTGAACTTCAGATTTGTACTGTTGCTTCTCCATCTTGTCCCAAATCCAAAGCAGCTTCACTGTTGTAAAATTATAGGAGTCCATTAAGTAAAGAAAGTAGTCGACAAACTCTCTACCTAAATGAAGGGAGAGCTCCTTGGGGAAGTGTTCATTTTCATGCAGAATGACATACAACAACATCAAGAATCCATCGATAGTGCAAGTATTTTTCAGATTTATTTCAACATAAAGTGGTGTGCAAGATACAGCTTTCCGGCCAGCTTTGATAGTAAAAACCCCTCCCCAAGGGAGCACAGGCCTCCAAAATGAGCAGTCTGGATCATAATTATTTTTAATTGATGCTTTGATCTCCTCAAACAGTGTCTTCATCCTGCAATTAAGAGAAAAAGTATTAATATATTGTACCAAGAGCATTCCGTTTTGGAACAGGCACACACTTAGAATATACAGTGAGTGGACCAGAACTTAAAAACAAACAATTTAAGTACTATCAGTATACAAGGCTTCCAAGCACAGTCAGGAGCAGCCCCTGCTAAGAATCAAATGGCTTTGAGATTTCCCTAGTTTAGATATAGGTTTCTTCCCATTTGACCCAGCTAATTACTGGTCTTTACTAAAGAAAGTCTTAGTGATTAATTTTAAAGCATGAGTGGGCATTGGAGGCATTAAGCTGTACCTTGAGAGATTCAGTCTGCAAGAAGGGATGAGTCACTCACATATAAAGGATGCTGTTATCTCCTCTAGAGTCCAGGCGGGCTGACTGACTGGCACAAGAAGTGTTTTCTTGCTGAATATAATCTGTGGTTAGTCACTGCCCACTGTTTGTCACCAAACTATATAGGTTACTTTAGAGGACAGTTACCACAGAGAAATGTGAGGCAGTTATACTCAGCTTAGCTTAGGTAAGCTGAAAGTAACTTGAAATCAGTTTACAAGGAATCCCTGAATGTGTGACTAGGGCATATCAGTCTTAAACACTACAGAAAGGGTCTTTTTGGCCCAATGTCTGATGCTAGGTAATGCTGCATTTGAATTCTGAACCATTCAGTGCTCTAGACAGTGAAATGACAATACATTATTGATAAAGTATTCGTCCAGAATGAGCCAGCGTTCAGCGTTTTGTAACCCTAGTGCTGCAGGAACTGTTTAGGACCTCTAGTTTTAGGAAGCACTAGCATTTGCAGTAGAACCTGTGTTATGAACACCTCGGGAATGCAGGTTGTGTTCATAACTCTGAACAAAACATTGTTTGTTTCTTCAAAAGTTTACAATTGAACATTGACTTCGTACAGCTTTGAAACTTTACTATGCAGAAGAAAAAAAGCTGATTTCCCTTAATTTTTTTTAGTTTATGTTTAACACAGTACTGTACTGTATTTGCTTTTTTGGTCTCTGCTGCGATTGCGTACTTCCATTTCCAAATGAGGTGTGCGATTGACTGGTCAGTTCATAACTCTGAGGTTCTACTGTACTTAATAAGAACACCTACATCAGGATACAGATACAAGGCTTTTTCTCCAGGGAAGAAAAGTGTCATGTTTAATATTTAGGCAATAACTATTGTAAAAGCTAAGGCTTTTTGTGGCTCCTTGCAAGTTAAAACTTAAGACTTCCAAACTCAAATGCATTTTAGTCTTGTAGACTAAAGACATCCTTTTTTCATATG
Organism: Emys orbicularis; assembly: GCF_028017835.1. Classification (NCBI taxonomy): domain Eukaryota; kingdom Metazoa; phylum Chordata; order Testudines; family Emydidae; genus Emys; species Emys orbicularis. Next base: position 3,623,549 of record NC_088686.1, on the reverse strand, counting down.
GGAAGAGAGGTGAGCCCCTCTGCCACCATATACAGTTTCTAGCAAAGTCATTTTCTTTAGGCTTTTATTTCAAGTTATGTCCCTATAAAGACAAGAGAAATGTAGATCATCATTTCTGGCTTCAGGGTAGGAAAATAATGTGGACTAAAACTAAAGACTATTTAAACAGTAAGGCATCAGTTAATTATAACCAAGAAACTCAGCACAAGTCCATTACTCTTCAGTACATAAACTTTGCTTGGTTATTTAGACCCAATGTTCTCTGCCATTACAGCCTGAATAGGGTAGAAAGTACAAGCCAAATGATGACAAAGCAAAAGACGTGAAGGAGAAACAATGGGTTGGGGATAGAAAACAGAAAGAACACAGGGACCTGAGACAGTCAAAAGCTCAGACACATTGACAGAAACACTCCTAAGTGTCACAACACCTCCCCTATCACTACTGCTCAGGAGCAATTGCTTGTTTCTGCCAGAAGCTGATCTGCAGCGGTCGCTCTTGGGGTCCCAACGGGCAGGGGAAGCTGCTCTCTCCCTGGGGTTCTGCTCAGGGCCCACCACCTCACTTGGGCCGAAGCACCATGCTGCTCACAGGGTGCTAACAATGCCAGGAGGGAGCAAGCACCCCGCCTGCCTGTACCTTTCCCAGCTCTCACCACCAGGGCCCGTCATACCCAGCGCTCCTCCCACTCGCAGGGGCAGGGCCAGGCCAGGCTGCGAGGATGGTGAGAGGAGCTCTGCAGAGCTGGACCCATGGGATGGTCCTGGGCTCTGCCCCAGAGCCAGGGCAAGGTCACCTCTTGCAGAGTTCGGCTGCAGAGAGGATTAGGCACAGGGGAGGGTCCATCAGGGCAGCAGCCACCTGGCCCAATGGAGGCAGCGCAGGAGGAAGGTTCACAAGGCTCTCCCCACAACCACCCCTGTGGTAACCCCACCCACCACCACCAGCAGTCCCCCCCCAGAGCCCCCATGAGTTCCCCCCACAGGCCACCTGCACCCCACCAGGTGCCACCAGCACATCCCCCCCCCAACCCCCACGGGTCCTCCCCCCAACCCCCACAGGTTATCTGCACCCCACCAGGTGCCACCAGCACACACCCCACAACCCCCATAGGTCCTTCTCCCTCCCCAGCCCCCATGAGTTCCCCCCACAGGCCACCTGCACCCCACCAGGTGCCACCAGCACACACCCCACAACCCCCATAGGTCCTTCTCCCTCCCCAGCCCCCATGAGTTCCCCCCACAGGCCACCTGCACCCCACCAGGTGCCACCAGCACATCCCCCCCCCAACCCCCACGGGTCCTCCCCCCAACCCCCACAGGTTATCTGCACCCCACCAGGTGCCACCAGCACACACCCCACAACCCCCATAGGTCCTTCTCCCTCCCCAGCCCCCATGAGTTCCCCCCACAGGCCACCTGCACCCCCCACAGGTGCCACCAGCACACACCCCACAACCCCCATAGGTCCTCCTCCCCCCCAGCCCCCACGAGTTCCCCCCACAGGCCACCTGCACCCCACCAGGTGCCACCAGCACCCCCCCAACCCCCATAGGTCCTTCTCCCCACCGACCCTCCCCCTCAGCCCCCATGGGTCCCCCACAGATCCTCCCCCCGCACGGGCCCTCTGCTCCCCCAGCAGGTCCCGCCCCCACGGGCCCGAGCGGGCCGGGCCTAGGCCGCTCCGCGTACCTGTGCCGGCCGCGCCGAGCGCCCCCCCGGCCGCCACATCTACCCCGCGGCCCGAGCCCGCCGCACGGCCCGGCCAGGCCCGGCCGCCGCTTGTTATTACGGAGGGACCCCGCCTCCCTGCGTCACCAGGCCCCGCCCCGGAACGGGCTGCGGGACGGGCTAAAGCGCCGAGGGGCGTGGCTAGAGGGACTGGGGCGGGGCTACAGGCGGCGGGGGTCCGACTGTGGGAACAAGGGGCAGGACAGTGGCAGGGCCAGGGCGGGGCTGTGGGAACGGGGGGAACAGAGAGACGTGGGCGGGGCTAATGGGTGAGGGGCGGGGCTGTGGGAACGGGCGGATAGAGAGACGTGGGCGGGGCTAATGCGTAAGGGGCGGGGCTATAGAAAGGGGCGGGGCGTGCCAACATGGGAGGAGCTGAAGAGCCAGGGTCTCACAGGGGTGCCTGTTTCACAGAGGGGTGTTTATTATTATCATTATTCCCCCTCCAGGGATGTGGAGCCTGTCATTTATTTTTTTCATTCTCACATCTCTCATAGGACAGGCCATAAATCTGTGGCAGCCTGCTCATAATACACCCTGCATGTGAGAGGCCTAGTCATCTGCAGAATCCTGACACAGGGCAGGTGATTGGGACCAGGCAATATCTTTATTACAGGCAGACAAGAAGATTTTGTGCTTAGGTTGGTGAATTCTCTTGAGAACCCGCTTTCCCTAACTGGGCAGCTACAGGATAATTCATGCCAGCCTAGTCCTCTCTGTGTGTATGACTTTGTGGTTTGAAAATGACCTCAATGTAGTTTTCTATATTGTTTTTTCAAAATCATTGGTGAAATCCTGGCCCTATTGAAGTCCATGGCAAAAGTCCCATTGATTTCAGTAGGGCCAGAATTTCATCCCATGTTTTTATAATCATGGCTGTTAGTGTATAATAAATGTTAAAAAAAACACACAAACTAAAACATATAAAAGATATAGCTTTTAAATGACAATAAATAAATAAGGAAATGCACAATTATTGTGCATTTCTAGTTTTAAAAGTGACTGTAAAATGACACTCAGTTTTCATGTTTATTATCTCATAAGTCTGTGTACAGCTTATTAGCATGTTAACTACACCTGTAACACACCTCACTTGGGTTTGGGCTTAGAATGTAGATGCAAAAGCAGATTCCAATCTGATTTTTCAGATGCCAGGTTAACTTTGCACGGCTGGCAGTTAGCTTTTTTTTTTTTTTTTTTTTTTTTGTGAATTGTGCAAATATGGTCTGGATATCTTTAAAAGATAGTAAACATTCTAACACAATGTCCTCTCAACTGAGCCATTTTTAGTAGAATCACACTTCATTTCTTAAGGTAACATTAAATAGATTGGTATTATGTTCTATATATTATACACAGAAGCTTTAATTTCAACCATGCAAGTGGTTAGTGCAAGACCGAGGATGTGTTGAATACACACAGTGAAGAATAACATAGAACAAAAAGGTTTAAAGATGAATGAAGCCTTGAAGCTAGTAGAAGATAGAAAATGGTGGAAACACTTCATTTGGCCCCATCATCGCTATTGAGCTGATGGATGGGAATTAAAGAACAAGAAGAAGAAGAAAGAAGTGGTAAGTAGTGTCCAAAGCAATTGCCAAAAATACAGTTATGATGGTTCCATGCACATTTTCCCTCCATCATACACATGCACAGACTGGTTATTAAAGAATCCCCCCCATCAATGTAATTGATCTCACCTTGTGCAACAAGAGAAAATCCAAACTTTTTTGAAAGGTTGGATTATTTATTTTGGAATGACCTTAGCTAAACTAACTGAGTGGTAAGAAGAACATCCAAGGAAAGGGCTGTGTGTGGGAATCAAAAATTAGATTCTGTGTAACCCACACACCTCCTGGGTGTGGTGTTCTGTCCCATCTAGTGGCACCAAGACACCAGTGTGTGAGTGTGAGAGAGCGAGAGAGACTGAGACTACTCTACAGCTAACAGCCAGTTAGCTCATGCGGTAGATGCTCATGCACTAAGCTCCAGAGGTCCCAGCTTCAATCCCGCCCACTGACAGACCTGTCGGCATTACACTTGCAGCATACACAGTTCCTCTAAAATCCTATATAGAGAGAACCGGAGGAGAAGTTGTATCCATTCATTTTTCCCCGTGAGAATAAACAAAGCCATTTCACTGCTGGCATCAGGCTGGAACAACACACCCCTGAAATAAACATGGCCAAAACTCCCACTTTCAGTTCCATCACTGCCACCTTCTCACTTCCTCTCTCTGGTATCAGCCATCAGGTTCCCACGGCCTCCCAGCTCTAAGAGATGAAAGAATTAAGATTTTATCCCCTCTCCCAAAACATGAGAAAAGGGAAGGGATACAAAACCCTCTCACTGCCAAGAGAGGGAAAAACAGGGATATGATGCCTATCTTGATGGTCTCATCCCTCTCCCACTTGCCACATCATTCCATGTATTGGTTCTTCTGTCCCACAAACCCATGTTCTCCCTCCACAGTTTGTCCCCCGCAGTTCCTGTTCGGCTCAGTGGTTCAGCTGTCTAGTCCAGCTCTGCACTCCTTGACTTTGGTATTACCTGCTGTTCTTCTGAGAAATCCTCCACACCAGCAGAGAAGAGACCACGTCATCCCATGCTCCCAACTTTGCTGAGAGGAGAAACTATCCACAACTGTATCTGAGCAAAAAGAGAGAGACCTGTCCTACGCCACCAGCCAGGAAAGAGTCCATCCCACATCCCTAGCCAGACAGAGAGGAGAGACTTCCCCTTTCCCTAGCAGGTCAGACGGGGACATCTCAGCCTCCCAGGGATGGAGCTAGGGAGAGATGGAAGATAAGGGGATAGAAAAGAAGTGGGGGGGTTGAAGGATAGAGGGGATGAGGGATTGAAGGGTGAAGAGGAACATAATGGGCCGCTGGGGTAGTGTGGAAATAAGAGAGGGACGGGAGGATATTAGAATAACCAAGCACTGACTGTACAGGCATCTGTCCAGAGTGGGGTCTAGTCATAAGGGAAAGCTGTTGGGATGGAAAAATCTGCCCCTCGTGCTGCTGCCCCCAGCGTTGGGGTGGAGCTCCTCCTGCTAAGGCCATGTGGAGAGGTGGTGAGGAGACTGGTGGGACCTGTTGCATCTGGGCAGCTTTTAGCTGGTCCAGTCAGGAGTGGGGCTGTTGTATCCTGACTTCACCCCATGCCCTCTGTCCTATGGCTGCTGCTGAAGTGAGGGAGGGGCTGTGGGGACCAGTCTGAAATGCTATGTGACATTCTGTGCAGAGGATTTATTATTATTTTTACAGCACCATGAATGTGCATGGGAAGTGTGAATGCTGTAGCATGTGGGTTCTTTTGCTGCTGTGTATGCGCTCTTCCTTCCAAGTCCCAGAGGGTCAGATGGGTTAATGGGACAAGCCGGAGTAGATAAACAAACACAAACCTTTGGCATGGGAGTGGTTTGTTTGAACATTTGGCACCATGTCAGCACTTAGAAATGGAACCGCCCTGGAAATCAATTGATGAAGCTGCTATTCACAGCAAAGGTGAGGTTGCACTATTGTAAGAATCTTTCAAACAACACTTGCTGGGTTAGTATGTATCAGCAAAAACAAGGAGGAGCACTTGTGTCACCTTGAGACTAACAACTTTATTTGGGCATTATGCTTATTTCCAAATAAAGTTGTTAGTCTCTAAGGTGTCACAAGTACTCCTCCTTGTTTTTACTGATACAGACTAACCTGGCTACAACTCTGAAACTTGCAAGTCAGTTGCCCAATCATTCATTGAGTTAAGTGGATTGTAGCAGATACCTCTCAGATAGCTTGCTTACCTTGTCAGTCAGATGCAAGTTCCTCTTGAAATGGATCTTGATAATGAGCACACTGCCATGGCAAAAGGAAAAGTCACAAAATACATACTTAGCCTTCACTCGCTGAGATCTTATGAAACCACTTCACTCTGGTGAGAAAGAGGCATTGAAAAAGCAAAAACTTCCTCTCCATTTAAAAAAAAAGTATAAAACCCCTCCATTAGCCTCCTATGTACTGCGAACTGTTTAATAAAATAATTACCATAATAAATCACATCCTTTAATGTACCTACCCACAAATAGCAATCCCTGCATCAGACTAGCCAGCCAGTTACTAAAGCTATATTTCCCCAAAGACCATGGGATGGGATTTTAATCCCTGCTATATGACCCCTGTATGCTTTTGTGGCAGACTATGGGGGCCATAAATGTCCTGGAGTTTGGCAGGGGAGAATTCCCCAGGCATTTCATAGGGCAAACAGAGACTGCTACAAGCCTCAGGGAGAGGGAAAGAGCTGGGCCCTTGATACTATGGGAATTCTCAGAGGCAGCACCAGCCATTGGGTAGCAGAAAGAGACTGCCATAATCCCTGAGCTGCCTGAATTATACTGGGGCTGGAATGGCCTGGAGTGGGGCGAGCGCAAAGGTGGCATAAAGCTCCTTTTACCCACCCTCCCTTTGCGCTGCAAGTTCTGTGCTGCACCCAGAATCTCACCCCACGGGTGGAAAATCAAAGTTCACATTGCCCAGATAGGTGAGGCCCCTAGTCCTAGCTGCCTCTCTATCCCAGGGAGTGCCAGACCCAGCCTGAGGGGAATTACCACCTCCCCACTTCACTGGCCATATTGTTTAAAAAAAATACAGTTCAGCATTTATACCAGCAAGTTGAGAAAATTGTAACCACACAATTCAAGACATACAGCCCTCTATGCTTTGCACAGAACCGCTTATTACTCCTCCTCTCTAAAAGAGCAACTCTCCCTTCCTAGCTCAAAGGGCCTTTCAAATATCCTTTTCCATGCTCCCATTGATGGGGAAAGATGTGGGTGTTTGGGGATTGCCCAGGGCACACCAAGCACAAAAGTAAGCCTGTCAGCAAGCCAAGCTAACACCCAAAGACCTTTCACACCCACTTAGCCGCCACCCCCATGCTACTGGCTGCAATCTCCATACCATTTCCACCTGCTCCTGCAGGCAGTTGTTACACTCTCTGTAGATGAGAATGGCCACGCTGGGTCAGATCAATGGTCCATCTGCCAACAGTGGCCAGTGCCAGGTGCTTCAGAGACAACGAATAGACGAGGCAATTTTTGACCGATCTATCTCCCTATTGTATAGTCCCAGCATCAGAGCCTTAGGGACACCCAGAGCACGGGGTTGCATCCCTGACCATCTTGGCTAATAGCCACTGATGGACCTGTCCTCGATGAATTTTATCTAATTCTTTTTTGAACCCAGTTATACTTTTGGCCTTCACAACATCCCCCGGCAACAAGTTCCACAGGTTGACTGTGTTGTGTGAAGAAGAATTTCCTTTTGTTTCTTTTAAACCTGCTGCCTATTAATTTAGTTGGGCAACCCCCTGGTTCTTGTGCTATGTGAAGTGGTAAATAACACTTTTATTCATTTTCTCCACACCATTCATGACTGTATAGACCTCTGTCATATCCCCTCTTAGGTGTCTCTTTTCCAAGCTGAACAGTCCCAGTCTTTTTAATCTCTCCTCATATGGAAGCTGTTCCATACCCCCAATAATTTTTGTTGCCCTTCTCTGTACCTTTTCCAATTCTAATATATTGTTTTGGAGATGGGGTGATCAGAACTGCACGCAGTATTCAAGATGTGGACATACCATGGATTTACATAGTGGCATTATGATATTTTCTGTATTATCATCTATCCCTTCCCTAATGGTTCCTAACATTCTGTTAGTTTTTTTGACTGTCACAGCACATTGAGTGGATGTTTTCAGAGAACTATCCACGAAGATAGCGTCCAGGTTCTTATAGAACTGGCAGGTCTTAGGTGCAGCACCAGAGCAACGGTTTGCCTCCCTCGCCTTATGGTACGCCTGCCTCAGCTCCTTTATCCTTGCTCTGCATTGCAGCATGTCCTGATCACACCCTTTTCGCACAAGCCTCGAGAAATCAAAATTCCTACAGCTCCAGTGCAGCTGGGACTGCCCAGCCTCCTCTCCCCATATACTGATCAGATCTAGCAACTCTGCAGTGGTCAAAGTGGGAGAGCGTTTGCTGTGATAACCCGCCATGGTCACCTGGGAAGATGCAATGAGACTTCTCCATGCCGAGCAAACAGGAAATGGAAGTTCAAAAATTCCCGGGTCTTCTAAGGGGGCGGGAGGGTGGATGGTGGCTTACCTGGCTGCAGGGCAGTGGAGTTCAAACTGCTGACCAGAGCGGTCAGGATGGGCATTGTGGGACACCTCCTAGAGGCCAATTGAAACGATAAAATCAAGCGTGTTGTGTACACTTGCACTTTGTGGACAAAAATTTTGCGCAATGCGCCTTATGTCTCTCATCGGGGTGGTTTTATTTTGTTGCCAAAACAGGGGACTTTTGCCGCCAAAAGTCGCATCGCAGTGTGTACGCATCCAGTTTTGTCAACAAAAACTGCCCTTTGTTGACAAAACTTTGTAGCATAGACAAGGCCAAAATGTACGTTTTGATTTATGAAATAGATAAGATATCAGTTAATAATTGTACAAAGACTTTGGAAATCTGATGTGCTTATATAGAGGATATGTACTCCTGCTGAATGTCTATTTCTTTAACAGCTCTGCTACTCCCTACCTTGGGGGGCAACAATTGAAAAGCATCTTAACAACCCCTAATTTGAATAAATCAACTGGTCATTGAAGCAATTGCCACTATATTGTTCGAAAGAGGGGTTGATGTTTTTTGGGAGGGGGGTGCTTAGAGATGGGCTTGAGTGGACGATATTTCCTACATATATTTACTACATGATTTGAGCAGGCTCCTTTGCATCTGTGGCATGTTGCTTGACCTCAAGATGGCAGCAAAATACAACATTTCTCTAGGAGAAAAAGCTAGGCTGTTTTCCTAAAATGACCTCACACAAGTGCTGTTTCACTTCTAAAAGTTTTAGTCACAAAGCAATATATGTTTCTTTTCTTTTCCTCTTCCCATTGTTCTGCTACAAAGTGTCGGGGACTCAGAACCCAGACGGCACGGTTCGTTGTCTGACCGCAAAGAGACAGGCAACACCAGCAAGGTCCAAATACAAGCTCTTTATTGAGGAGTGCACACAACAATAGAGAGCGGCCCGTCTCCAAAGAGAACCAGCCATGATTACAATAACTAGTGAGGTTATATAGACAGTTCCGTTGTGTCATAGTTAAAACAACCCAACCCCCCTTTCTTAGTTAGAAAGCTTCTAATATTCATGCATATCTATCTTCTTTGGCACTACAAACAATTTGTGATGCCTCAGCAACTTCTTATCAGCTTTGTTGTCATGCACCAGAAACTAGGAGAAAGGAGGGAGTTAAGAACAGAGGAAGAACAGAAACAGGGAGTGGAGACTGCAAGTCTCCATATGTCCAAACAAACCGTTCCTAGCACATCTGGTACAAGAATGCGCCCCCCCCCCCCTCTTATCTCGTTCTCTGCAGCTCAAGCAAGCATGTCCTTAGGTTTCACAGAGAGACAGGAATGGCCCAGCAACTACTGTTAGCCTAACTTTGGCTAAGCTGGCCAAACAATGTTCTATACTCCATATTTTTGGGCCTAACAAAAGCATTTGTTTTAGATGCTGGTGAGGGAGTGAATGTCCTTAGTACCCATCATCCCTGAAATTACACATTAACGTTGCAAAAACAAGGGGCAAAACTTGATCTTGTTCTTGAGCCAAAGCTTGAAATGTCCAGGGTGTTCAGCAGTGCAGAAAAGGAGTTCTTGTAATGAGAAAGTTCTGTAGTCAGGTGCCAGTCTCAGTCCTAGGACCACTGAAGACAACTTTAAAACTCCCGTGCATTAAGGGTGTGGTAGTCAAAGGCAGGATCGCAGCCTAAACGTATGTACTGCCCTCCCTGAGGTGTAGAAGAAATGCAAAGAAATCAGTTTTTGTAAAACAGAACGTTTCCAATTAAACAATCTCCATAGATTCGTAGATGTGTTGGACTGGAAGAGACCTCGAGACATCATCTAGGCAGTCCCCTGCACTCAAGGCTGGACTAAGAAATGACTAGACCATAATATGGCCAAAAGAATGTGAGGGCTTTATTCAGCATTCCATTGGTGTCTATGGCCCTGTCTTCACTGTAACTATTTGCTAAGTTTGTAACCAGTTACTGGCCTGACTGCACACAACATGGTTAAAGCTCAGTCAGTAACCCTGGCCACCTAACAACGTTCGATACTGGCCACCAGCATAGGCAATCACATGGTTGTCATCCTGTTACTGGTTCAGCTTGCTTCTTTTTTGCAGTGTAGACAGAGTGCCTACCTATAGACCTGATCCAAAGCCCAACTGAAGTCACTGCAAATCTTTCCATTGAGTTCCGTGGCTCAAGTTCTCAGCTTGCGTAGCTTATTTGCACTGTGTCCTCTTCCTACTCCCTTTGTGGTAGGGCATCTTAGAAAGCGTTTCCCCATATGCTGCTAGTGCTAATGTTGCTCTGCGTATATCTGTCTGTGCTGCTCATGCACAATTTGACAAGTGTGGACACAAACCAAACTGTGTAATGAAAGTGAGGGTGTCTTTAACTTGTTATAAAATCCAGGTTAAAAACTGCAGTATGAATAGCGCCAAAGGGTGTCTGACCTGATCCTGTAAACACTCACTACTGGGTTTAGTGCAGCCAATGGCACGACTCAGTGTCGTAAGCACTACTCCTGATAGCGTCTGCAGGATTGGACCTCTCCATTTTGTCTTCAGCTGGCTCAAGACATAGCCTCTCCACCCCCAAAGGTTAACTGAAAGAGACTGGAACAAAGGACAGTAACTACAGGGGGTGTGAGTGATTCCTGGACCCAGACTAGAAGGAGGCTAGTCTGTAAAAGAAGCTTACTGGAACATCTCTGAGGGTGAGATTTCATCTACAATCACTTTCTTACTGTATTAGGCTTAGACTTGCATGTTTTATTTTATTTTGCTTGGTAATTCACTTTTTTCTGTCTGTTATTACTTGGAACCACTTAAATCCTACTTTTTGTATTTAATAAAATCACTTTTTACTTGTTAATTAACCTAGAGTATGTATTAATACCTGGGGGGAGGGGGTGGAAACAGCTGTGCATATCTCTCTATCTGTGTTATAGAGGGCGAACAATTTCTGAGTTTACCCTGTATACGCTTTATACAGGGTAAAACAGATTTATTTGGGGTTTGGACCCCATTGGGAGTTGGGCATCTGAATGTCAGAGATAGGAACACTTCTTAAGCTGCTTTCAGTTAAGCCTGCAGTTTGTGGGATGTGGTTCAGACCTGGGTCTGTGTTTGTAGCCGGCAAGCGTGTCTGGCACAACCAGGCAGGGTTCTGGAGTCCTGAGCTGGCAGGGAAAGCAGGAGCAGAAGTAGTCTTGGCACATCAGTTGACAGCCCCAAGGGGGTTTCTGTGATCCAACCCGTCACATGCACATCACACTGGAGGTCTTAGTAAACTATATAAATAGAAGTCCTAATTTGGAGTTGCAATGGGCAAGAAAAATGTGCCAGCTTTTGTTAGGGAAGAGTAAGGTACTGTGATGATCCAAGTTTCTCTGAACAGCCCTGCAGGGAATGTTAAGGCTGTGTGGTTGTTCTGTTCGGAAAGTCACCGTTTCTACATGTCCTGGTTATGCATGGTGACTTTGGTTAATTCAAGTCTCACTTTCAGGAAGGATATGGAAAACAGAAGGTGAATGCAACAGAGGGTCCTGTGGCACCTTTAAGACTAACAGCAGTATTGGGAGCATAAGCTTTCGTGGGTAAGAACCTCACTTCTTCAGATGCAAGTAACGGAAATCTCCAGAGGCAGGTATAAATCAGTATGGAGATAACGAGGTTAGTTCAATCAGGGAGGGTGAGGTGCACTGCTAGCAGTTGAGGTGTGAACACCAAGGGAGGAGAAACTGCTTCTGCAGTTGGATAGCCATTCACAGTCTTTGTTTAATCCTGATCTGATGGTGTCAAATTTGCAAATGAACTGGAGCTCAGCAGTTTCTCTTTGGAGTCTGGTCCTGAAGTTTTTTTTGCTGTAATATGGCTACCTTTACATCTGCTATTGTGTGAAGGTGAATGGGCAGCCTTAAGTCCTCCCTTGCCATATTTTGTTTTATACAGACAGTGGAATTTGACAGGAATGAGACGAAGAGATTAAGTAAGTAGCCACACAATGCTTTATTAAATGACAGATTTGTAATACCCTTGCTGTGTTTGCAAGACTTAGTAACATTTGGTTATTTGTAGAAATGCAGTTAATTCAGAGGGATTTCACATTCATAATGACTATTTCTGACATTCCCCAGGGGCCATGTGTCTGGCACAACCAGGCAGGGCACCGAAGTCTGAGCTGGCAGAGGGAAAACAGGCTCAGAGGTAGTCTCAGCACATCAGGTGCCAGTCCCAAGGGGGGTATCTGTGATCCAACTCATCACAGCTGTAAACTACACCTGACGGCAGCAGCCCAGGAGGTTACCCACCAGATGTGGATATTGCTGAAACACAACACACTCTGGCCACTTCCCCTCCCACCTTTGGCATGCCCCAACGCTGGGAGCCAGGAGTGGGATGGCGTACTGCTGGCTACATCATCTGGGGTTACTCCCCACTCCCCGGCTGGCTCTTTGAGTCACTATACAGCTCCTTTGTGCCACCAGAACAGTGCTGACTGGCCAGGGCAGGGTTCAGAACTGAGTCCAGGATGTGTAGCTTGCAAACTCAGACAGTGTATTAGTCACCACAGACGCAGCTACACGTGCACAGAGCAAAGACTGCAGCAACACATGGGAGTATGATTGTTGCTTCGTTCAGGCCAGCTCTCCATCGGGGGCCTACCTTCCCACAGGAAAGCTGGCCACAGCAGCTAGGCACTCTTCCCCCACAGGGACTCAGTCTCCACCTCACCAGCTTATACCGTACCGGGCAGGGCCGTCCCTAGCCATTTGGGTGCCCCACGCAGCCCCTAACAGGGTCTGGGAGGCAGGAGCTGTGGGGGGCCACTTTTGGGGGCCCCACAGGCCCAGAGTGGCCCAGGGGATTAGCGGGGGGCCGGGACGGGAGCACCAAATTTCATGGTGCCCTATGCAGCTGCATATGCTGTGTATGCCTAAGGACAGCCCTGCTACTGGGGGGGGGGGGGGGGGAGAGCAAGCTTTGAGCTGGCTAATCAGAGGACAATTCCCTCCCTCAGGGTGAGTCTCCTTCCTGTTCTCTCTTTCCACTTGTTCACTAAGGACTCAGTAGCTCCTCTGAAGGTATGTGGCTACTTCACTTCCTTCCTGCACAGGTGCATGGTACCCTGCTAGTGTAGCTGTGGGGAATGGTGCAAAGGGAGCTCAAGTCAGGTCCCACACCTTTATAGACTGAGCTGGTATTGGGGTTTTTTAGTAGATGTTTTTACATGTGCCATTTGCCTAGACCTATGAAAGCCTACACATATATTTGATCTGGGATAGTTAAGGGTGTGTGTGTTGGGGCAGCAGGGGTGTTATGTGGAAAAGTATAATGAAAGAGGTAATTCTGATATCCACAAATATTTAAAAGGCTGGCATAATAGCACTAGATACTAGAGCCATAGTCCCGTAGTGAGCCCCACATGGGCAACCCCCTGCGCTTATTTGGAGATCAATGCAAATGGGGGCCCTAGATCAGCAGGGGCTGCCTTGGTGAGTCAATTTGGAAAGCACATTTTAAAAGGGCATACTGGAAATGGCAGTACTGCCAACCCCAGAAGTTCAAAAATCATGTGTCATGCCCCCAACAGTCATGAAACTGGCTTAAAAATCACAAGGTTTTTAAAAGTCACAACGTTGTGGTTCTTTGTCCTTTGGTGTTTTAGCCTTTAGGGGTCATATTTTCAGGCTTTGCTTTGTAACCGCAAGGGCTAGAAACTTTTTCCGAAGTGGAAGCTGAGATTTTCACATAATCTATGGCTCCAAGAGCTGGGACTTGAAGAAAAACACCAAGAGACTTGGGATAAAATTGCAAGAGTTGGCACAAATGAAATGTTTTTGCACAACTGGGAAAAGTATTTCGAGCTTTCTTTCATACAGTTGTCTCCTCCCTTATCAGAGACATGTGTAATTCCCATTTGTGCTAGTAGGAATTACCTGCCTGGAATACAATTTTAGCTGTGTGTTTTGACTGACTCTGCTGCAGTTCTAAGGCAGACAGATGGGACAGTACTAGGTCATTTTTGTTTTAATCCTCCATCCCACGGTCTGTTCTCCTTGCCTGCCTTTTGTCTTGTGTACATTGTTGTTCCTTCATATTGCTTCCAGTACTATAAAAATCACTGAATACAACTAGCTCCTCTCAGGGGACTTTGTGTGTCCTGACAAAACCAGCGTAGCCATGCAAAGCAAATTTCTTTATATGACCTGACAGGGAATTATGGAGGAAACATTATGATGGCTGACAACGCTGCTGTAGAATATTAAACATGAAAAGGCTTGACTAATAGAAGGAAATTCTGCAGAAAACTTTTATTAATGTCGCTTTTGTTTCCTCCCCTAGTTTTTTCTCAATCCTCCCCTGTGCATTTGATACCCATCTTAGCCTTGCTTTCCTTTAGCCAGGGGAAAGAGTGTGATATCTGATGGAGGACAACACAGCAATAGAAGAAACCCCAAGAGGAAAGGATATAAATTGGGATTGTCCCGTGGGCAGAGAACCTGAGAGTCATCTAGTAAATCTGGGGGCAGGTAACTGTGATACTGGCTCATGCTTGGACACTCTGCCAGTTGGGAAATTCATTGATTGTCTGGGGGGGTGTACATTCCCCAATGGTCATTACAGAGCATAGGCACCAGCTAACAAACATGTGATTTACCCTCCTGAAAATCACACGGAGCAGAGCCCTAAGTCTGGATTCAGTTCAGGGCTGGCTCCAGTGTCTCAGGGTAAAGAGAATCCCCCCCACAGGAGGAAACCCCGCTCCTCAACTCAAGCCCCTGATATTCCCTCATGACTCCCTGATCAGGACAGCACCTGAAATGGAGCCAGCTGCTCTGCCTCAGGAAATAGGGGAGGACTCCAGCCATAAGGATGGGGCTTGGGGACATGAGAAAGGGCAGAGGGTTAAGGGGTAGCAGGGTTGCTCTCCTGAAAGCACATGGCCTATCTGAGATTAGGCCAACAGAACAAGGAGCAATGGTCTCAAGTTGCAGTGGGGGAGGTCTAGGTTGGATATTAGGAAAAACTTTTTCACTAGGAGGGTGGTGAAGCACTGGAATGCGTTACCTAGGGAGGTGGTGGAGTCTCCTTCTTTGGAGGTTTTTAAGGCCCGGCTTGACAAAGCCCTGGCTGGGATGATTTAGTTGGGAATTGGTCCTGCTTTGAGCAGGGGGTTGGACTAGATGACCTCCTGAGGTCCCTTCTAACCCTGATATTCTATGATTCTATGATTCTAACATCCTATGGAGACCCTAGCGGGCTGGTTCAGATAGGACAGTTGTTCAAAGTGCCCAAACATGAATAAGCTTTTCAAAGAAGCTGAGCACGGATAACTCCCTTTTAGGCCTCTAAGCAAGTGGTGAGATTTTCAAAAGAGCTCCGCGCCCACGGAGGCACCTCAAGGGGGAGATGCTGGGAGCTAAATCAGCCTATACCTCCATTTCCCAATGAACACGTTTGTTTCAATTTAATAAATTGACATTTTTTAAAAAAGAAAAAAAATCCATCATTAGAAATGCCTAATTGTCACACCTCAGTAAATACCTGAGGTTTTCCCCAGGATCCCTTTGCTCAGCAGGGAGGAGCAAACCTCACGGAGTCGGAAGATTTCTGGCTTTGCAGAACTCGTGTGAATTTGCAAATCATTTGCCCCTGTATTGTAAACCCATGTTTCTTTACCCCTCAAATAACTCCCCCAAACAACCTGATTCTGGTTTTGTTTCTTACCTGTGGAAGTGGATATTGCAGGCTGATAGCAGCTCTGCAAAGCTGGAGTTCAAGCTTCACACTAATGTGGGAAATTATGCGCCCCAGGTAATGTATGATTGGGTCTTGCGCCAGAAATTCCTCTCAGCTTTTTTGGTTTATCTGGTTTCAACTTCGGTTCTGTGTTTCTGAAGAGGCCTGTGAGCAGAACTCTGTGAATAACTGTTTTTTTCCTTCAAAAATTTAGTTTTGGGTGAACCCAAAAATGAACATTTTTTTCAAAAATTTTTGGTGAACTGAAAAAATAAAAAGAGTTAGTTTCAGGTCAAGTGAAATATTTAGTCTTAGAAGATTTAAAAACCTTTTTAAAAATAAAATTGAAGTAAAATTTAAAAAAAAATTCCAATAAAAATTTGAAACATTTTGATTTTGTTCAGACTTTTTTCTTTTAAAAGAACAATTTGGCAAATTCAACACAAATTCATGAAATGTTTCAGTTGACCCAAATCTACATTTTTTTTGAAAAAAAAATAAAATAAAAATAAAATAAAATAAAATTTAGTCTTAAAAATTTTGCCCAGCTGTAGGCAAATGGTTATAGAACTGCCCAGCAGTTCTGTGCACTATGTGTGCCAAAGGGATAGAAGGCAGCTGGTTGTGACCAGCTGAGACACCTTGTGGCACAGAGGAGCTCTCAGATGGCATGAAGCTAGAATGCTCTCTCTTGCATCATAACCATCACCCAGTCCCACCAAAGGGATTAGGCTGGGCATAATCAGAGTGTGCTGTGCTCCATCAATTCCCAGCAGTCCCTTGGGGATGGTCACCAGCTGGGATAGAATCACAGAAGATTAGGGTTGGAACAGACCTCAGGAGGTATCTAGTCCAACCCCCTGCTCAAAGAAGGACCAACCCCAACTAAATCATCCCAGCCAGGGCTTTAGGTTAGAGGAGCTCTTCAATCATAGTTGCAATTCATAGTCGTTCACAATAATGAGAGAGTCACTGGGTCAGAGAGAGCATGAGAATGACTCGCTGTCCGGGTGCGTTGGGTGCTTACCTAAGATTTAGGAGCTTCAAGTTCCAGCTCCAATGACGATTTGATTATTTATAATCAGTGGAACAGCTTCAGCAGGAGAGTTGAGAGTGAGCTACACTAGACTATTCTCCAGCCCACTCTCCTGTGATGTAGGAGACCCAAGTTCAAATCCCTCCTCTACAGCAGGAGAGCAAACCTATATCTCTCACATCCCAGGGGAGTGTAACAACTGCTGGGCACTGGCTCCTCACAGCCACTTGGTGGATCTAGCCCTTTACAAATGCCCCAAAATAATAGATTTTTTTTGATTCACTGAATTTTTTTCACAATGTTTGGATATGTTTGATCTGAACCAATTTTTATTTTTTTTTGTCAGCATTGCCAGCAAAATGAAAAATGAGCTTTTTGCCTAGTTCTTGTTCTAACACGATGCAGTGTCCCCTGTTTGTAGAGACTCCTGGTCCCTGCCTGAGGCTGGTAGGTGCTATGATAATAATGGTGATGATGTAGAGAAATGGGGGAGGCTTTCTGCTGTATAATAATGCTGGATAATACAACAGTTTGCTTGTTAGGAAAACTATATTAAAAAAAAAGTGGTCATGGCATTACAGACGTTACAAAGCCAGTTTGCATCTCGCCTGCCATGGCCCCAAATGCCTCATCTTTCTCTGCGCTCCGTAAACAAATCATTCCCCATGACTGTTCTTGTTTTGCTGACTGTAATAATGCAATTTGTAGAACAGAAATAATGTTTTCAAGAGTCAACTCTTTGTCATGTAGATTTTAAAACATAACCCCCTCTTCCCCAAGCTTTAATCTAAATGGCATGTTAAAAACGGGAAATCTTCCAACAGCAAAATCTCCTCATGAACCCCATGTAGGCAGCATTATTTCAGAACAACTTGTGATGTGGCAGCTCTCTTAAATAATTTTAAAATGAGCCTTGCCGCGCTCTCTCTCTCTCTCTTCTTTTGATTGCAGATGACAGGTCAAAACCAAAATGGAAGAATTCCTCCAATTGGGGCTTTGTTGTGCCAATGCACACTTAAGCCAGCTGTAGTGCTGCCATGATCATGAGCAAAAACAGCCAGGGTTACACTAACTTGGGAAATAATACAGAATCAGGCCGAAGATTCCTTGTAAGGATTGACTACTGAGTTCTGCTGTAGCCTGGCCAGAGAGATGAACAATTAATGAAAACTCCTGAACATCAGGCATTGATCCCAGCCTATAGAAGATTTCTGTTTGTTATGCCTGTGAGCACAAAGAGCAAACAGAGGGCTTGATTCTGAATGACTTACTTTAGACTGAGGCTAGGTCTACACTACCCGCCTGAATCGGCGGGTAGAAATCGATCTCTTGGGGATCGACTTATCGCGTCTCGTCAGGACGCGACAATCGATCCCCGAATCGACGCGCTTACTCCACCAGCGGAGGTGGGAGTAAGCGCCGTCGACTGAGAGCCGCGGCAGTCGATTTTGCCGCCGTCCTCACAACAGGGTAAGTCGGATCTGATACGTCGAATTCAGCTACGCTATTCGCGTAGCTGAATTTGCGTATCTTAAATCGACCCCCCCCTGTAGTGAGGATGTAGCCTGAGAACAAGACAGAGGGGAAGTAAAGTCTCCATGAAAGAACATAATGTGTGTGTCTCCTCTGACAGTCTGCACTGAATTTTAAGAACAAAATGACTGCTGCATTTTTCACACAAGCATAATAAGAAGTTTAAATCTGTTGCTGCTTTCAGCAAGTGGACAAAGAGTTTGTCTATATCAGGGATTGTTGCACTGGTATAAACACCCAGAATAGATGTGCTGCACTGGTGTAAGGTGGGGCTAAGTTAGAGGTAAGTACCTGCACCTCTCCAAAGAGACATACCTTTAGCTGAAGTGGTAGAGGCTCCCACTTGTAGTGCTAAAAGCCTTGGATTCAAACCCCTCTTTCCCCAGGGGAGCCAGTTACCCTTAGAGATGTACAGGTCAGTACACAGAAAATAAAGGGCAGTGCAGTTCCATAGCTGCATACACCACACTACCAGACAGAACTGCAGCCCGGCCCTGGGAAGCAGCAGGGCGGGGCCTTGGGGGAAGGGGTGCAGTGGGGGCGGGGCCTGGGACTGAGTGGCGGTTGAGCACCCCCGGGGAAAGGAGGAAGCCAGCGCCTGTGACTGGAGATCAGAAGCAAGAGTCAGGGTTAGACTCAGGCTGGGATCGGAGGCCAGAGATCTGGAGACAAGGTGAGGTCTGGAGTCACAGCAGGCCCCAAATCGGTGGTGTTGCCCAAACAACTTCCTGGGGCACCTCCAGGGTTAAATAGGGTGGTTGGCCAATGAGAGGTCGGCAGGAGACTGTCACTCTGGCTCCCTTGGGTGCTACTTCCTGCTGCGCCTGGTCTGCACAGTGCTCCCTAGGTATGGTGCTGCATAGCCTTCTGGGGGCACTGTGGGAGCATCCGCCATCCCAGGCTCTACAGGCCCGGCCTCTGGTCCCCACATCCTTACAGCTCATCATCCTAGGTGCCATATGTAACAATGGCTTGTCCCTGTGGGTTGCCACGGGAGCCCTTCAAAGGGATGCTGGCAATGTAAAACTCACCCTTCTAGCCAACATTTTACCTACTATTGTAAACGTACAAGTAACCCTTACAATTATACAGCTGAAAAGTTTGAGAAAAAAAACCGATTCCTCCCTATTTTCAGTTTGGTTACTGTGCATGTGTTAGCTCTGTGTAGAGTAGTTCCACCGCTCTTCTGTCTAATTATTATTCACTTTCCCCAGTTTGTGTGTGTGCAACTTGGCACCAGGGGAGAGCAGAATGTGTAAAAGGTAAGAGAAGGTGATGGTAAAACCAAAACCATTGGCCGGAGGGCTGTGGGGCAGGGGCAATGCTTGACGCTCCTTTGAAAGGAAGAAGATTTCCGGTTCAATCAATCCCTCAGACAGACGGTAGATTTCTTCTCTCACTGATCTAGAGTCTCCACAAATCTATACTTTTTGTGGGAAATAAAAAGCTTTTCAGTTCCTTTGTTTATGAACTAAGGCCCTGATCATACAAAGACAAACTCATGCTTAACCTAGCTTCACAATGGGACTACTTGCATGTATAAGGTTAAGCACACATGTGAGTTTTTCCAGGACCTTGACCTTTGATGTAGACATTAAAGTCCTGCTGTCTTTTTGATTCTGCAGTTGAGCAATAGCACCAAACCAAAGTGTGAACGTCTCCCCCTTATTTTAATGGTGTGTTAGCTTCACTTGTGAATATTTAATTGCTAACACTTTTTAAACTCAAGCCAAAACTCAAACTCCCAGCATGAGCCTTTGAAATTTAATTACAGGAGACAGCTGGGTCCAGCTTTGCCTTGGATTCTAGACCACATGCGCGCACACACGCACACAAATATACCCCAGACACACCAAACCGTCTGGAGGCATCTTAGTAATTTAAAATAAAAATAAAGTGTGTACACTGCGGGTTCTAACAGTCCCAATGTTTCCTTGGTCTATTACTGCAGGGAGGGTCAGTGCAGACAGCCTGCATTGAATTTCTAGTGCTGCCAGCCTTTGGGATTCTACTTCCTATGCAAGAGAGAAATCGGAAAGAGACATCCTGATGGGCTTTCCCCCAGTTAGGGTTGCCAGCCCTCCAGGATTGTCCTGGAGTCTCCTGCAATTAAAGATTAATCTTTAATTAAATATTATGTCATGTGAAGAAACCTCCAGGAATACGATTGGCAACCCTACATCTGGATTTCTCTTGCTCTAAAGAGTGCTTCTAAAATGCTTGGGATGAAAGTTCTTATCTTACTGGCAGAGAAGAGTTCCAGGCTAAAGCCTTGGAATCCCCTTCCCATCTCCTCTGGGGACAGGGAGAGCCACAGTCTTGTAGTCATCCCTCTCCAGACCGCCAAGCCTCTTTCCTAACTCCTCCCACCAAGAGAGGGACGAGAGGAGTTAGCAGTTAAAAGGGAGAGGAAAGGTGGAAGCAATGGTTTGAGCTTGGGTTGGGTTTTTTCCCAGTTCACCTTTAATTTAAAATACTTTATGAAAGCTGTAAATATCCAGGTCATCTGCCTCTCTTTTCCCAGGGCCCCGTCTGCTGACGCTGCTAGGCCAGGGGAGGATCTGGGCTTGAGCCTATTAATTAAAGATGGGGCCTGCTGGCAGTCTAGACTTCTTCAGCTCTTCTCTTGCACCCTTGCTCTGTACTTCCCCCCCCAGTGCTGCTTCTCCTGTGTGTGCCCCACGCCACCTGCTTCGCTTTGGCTCCTCTCCCCTTTGTGCCCCAGGGGACCCTTTAATATCAATGTGGCAGAAGGGCAGCAGCATTACTGGAGAAACACGTCTTATTTTAAGAAGCATCTCCACCCATCTCCTCAATTTTAAAACAATCCTCCCTGTATGTTACCCAGGGTTTTCAGAACCCAAAGCAGTGGTAACTTAACTGTTTCACTCCAGGCAGTGTCAGGAATAAATCAATGGGAAAAACGGGTTACCTACCTTTTTGTAACTGTTGTTCTTTGAGATGTGTTGCTCATGTCCATTCCAAGCAGGTGTGCGCGCCGTGTGCACAGTCGTCGGAAGGTTTTTCCCCAGCGGTACCTGTCAGGTTGGCCTGGGTGCCCTCTTGAGTTATGCCTTCATGGTGCCGCATATAGGTCCCTGCCGTTCCGCCATCTCCTCAGTTCCTTCTTGCCGGAGGCACCAACAGAGGGGAAGGCGGGTAGGTCTTGGAATGGACATGAACAACACATCTCAAAGAACAACAGTTACGAGAAAGGAAGTAACCACTTTTTTTCTTCGAGTGCTTGTTCATGTCAATTCCCACTAGTTGACTCCCAAGCAGACCGTCGGAGGAGGGGTCGGAGCTCACGGATTCACTGATTGAGGCACTTCTCTACCGAAAGCTGCATCGTCCCTTGCATGCTGGATGATGGCACAATGCAAGGTGAATGTGTGGATTGAGGACCAGGTCACTGCCCTGCAAATCTCCTGTACAGGGACTTGTGCCAGGAAAGCAGCCAAGGAGGCCTGAGCCCTTGGTAAAATGTGCTGTTAGTGTCGGGGCTGGCACTTTCACAAGGCGAAGAGTCATTAGAAACTGAGCCACAACCACAGCATTATTAACTGTGGGTGGTTGTTGGTTGTGGCTCAGCATTATGACTCTTCATAACACGCCTGAATGCAGGACGATGAAATTCTTTGGGACGATAAACAGAGGCCCTTCACCCTGTCCGCTATAGCGACGAATAGCTGGTTAGACTTCTGGAACGGTTTTGTCCTTTAAATATAGAAGGCCAAATCCCACCTCATGTCCAGGGAATGGAGTCTTTGTTCCCGGCTGTAGGTGAGTGGCTTAAGATAAAACACTGGGAGGAAGATGTCCTGACTTGTGTGAAACTGAGATACCACTTTTGGCAGAAAGGCTGGATGAGGCTGCAACTGGACCTTGCCTTTATAGAAGAGTGTGTATGGAGGTTCCGATGCTAAGGCTTTGATCTCAGACACCCTCCTAGCTGAAGTTATCACCACCAGGAATGCTACTTTCCATGAGAAGTCGAGCAGTGAGCATGTTACTAAGGGCTCGAAGGGAGCTCCCGATAACCTGGAGAGCACCAGGTTAAGATCCCATGCTGGTATTGGATGGCAGACTGGAAGGTATTACCTGTCCAGGCCCTTGAGAAAACAACCTACCATTGGGCTAGCAAAGACTGATCGACTGTCCACCCCTGGGTGGAATGCCGACATGGCTGCTAGGTGAACCTTTAAGGATGACACCTCTAGACCTGACTGCTTCAAGTGCAACAGATAGTCTAAGATGAAGGATATTGATGCCTGAGACGGAAACATGCCCCTTTATGTCGCCCAGATCGAAAATCTCTTCCACTTGGCTAAGTAAGTGACTCTAGTGGACGGCTTTCGGCTGCTGAGGAGGACCTCTCTGACAGGTTCTGAGCACACCAACTCCATGGGGTTTAGCCATGAAGCTTCCACGCTGTGAGGTGGAGAGACACGAGGTTGGGGTGCTGGAGGCAACTGTGGTCTTGGGTGATGAGGTCCGGCACAACAGCAGGGCGATCGGAGTGGCCACTGGCAGTTCCAGGAGCAATGTGTGCCAGTGTTGGCAGGGTCAGGCAGGTGCTATCAGAATGACTGATGCCCTGTCCCTTCTGATATTGAGCAGGACCTTGTGACCGAGCGGAAAGGGTGGGAATGCATAGAACAGACGGTCCTTTTGGGGGAGGAGAAACGTGTCCACGGTCGAGCCCAGGCTGTGTTTCGGGAAGGAGCAAAACTGTTGACACTTCCTGTTCATTTTCATCATGAATAGGTCCACCTGGGGAACTCCCCACCGTTGGAAGATGCTGCTCACGATGTCCGGGTGGATCGACCAGCTGTGGCCATTGAAGGATCTGCTGAGATGGTCCGCCAGCTCGTTCTGGGATCCTGGAAGGTAAGATGCCTCTTGGTGTATTGAGTGAGCTATGTAGAAGTCCCACAGCTTGAGGGCTTCCTGGCATAGGGGAGAGGAGCATGCTCTACCCTGTCTGTTTATATAAAACATAGCTGTTGTATTGTCCATCATGACTGATACACACCTGCCCTCCAGGTGGGATTGGAAGGTTTGACAGGCTAAGCGAACTGCTCTCAACTCTCTGACATTGATATGGAGCAAGAGTTCTGTTTGGGACCAGAGGCCTGGCGTCCTGCGGTCCCCTAGATACGCACCCCAGCCCAACGCTGAAGCATCTGTGACTAGAGACATCGATGGTTGCAGTCTGGACCGCCTGAGTGTTAAGCCACCACCGGAGGGATAACCCGAGGAGGAAGCGAGACTTCCTTGCCCAAGGTGTCTCTGCTTGGGCAGTATACTGAGGCTAACCAGGCCTGAAGGGTTCTGAGCTGCAGCCTTGCATGCTGGACTACGTATGTGCAAGCAGCCATGTGACCCAGCAACTTCAAGCAGCTCCATGCGGTCGTGGTGGTGGGGAAACATTGAAAATCGTCTATGATGGAGCACATGGTTTGAAAGCACGACTCTGGCAGGAACGCCCTGGCCTGGGTGGAGTCTAGCACTGCTCCTATAAACTATCTTCTGGGTTGGGGAATAGGGTGGACTTGGTTACATTCAGCAATAGCCCCAGACTGTCGAAGGTTGATTGTATCAGATGTTCGTGTGCCGTTACCTGAGCCCTGGAGCAGCTCTTAGAATCCTAGAATATCAGGGTTGGAAGGGACCTCAGGAGGTCATCTAGTCCAATCCCCAGACAGATTTTTGCCCCAGATCCCTAAATGGCCCCCTCAAGGATTGAACTCACAACCCTGGGTTAAGCAGGCCAATGCTCAAACCACTGAGCTATCCCTCAAGCCAGTTGTTGCGATACGGGAATACCTGCACCTGCCGTCTGCTTAGGAAGGCGGCCACAACTGACATGAGCTGGTGAACACCTGAGGGGCCGAAGGGAAGGACTGTAAACTGGTAATGGGTGCGATTCAGTACGAACCTGAGAAACCATCTGTGGGACGGGACTACCAATATGTGGAAGTATGCGTCCTTCAAGTTGAGGGCGGCATACCAGTCCCCCAGATCCAGGGAGGGGATTATGGTGGTCAAAGAGACACTGCGGAACTTCAGTTTCTTTATGAATCTGTTGAGGCCTCACAGGTTGAGAATGAGTCTGACTCCCACTTTGGCTTTGGGAATTAGGAAATACCGGGAGTAAAAACCCTTGTCCCTTAGCTCCTTAGGGAACTTCTCTACAGCTCCTGTGGCTAGGAGCGTTTGTACCTCCTGCGTGAGAAGTTGCTTGTGAGAAGGGTCCCTGAAGAGGGACGGGGAAGGGGGATGGGATGGGATGGGATGGGAGGAGCAGAACTGGAGAGAATATCCCACATCTACTGTGTGGAGAACCTAGAGGTCTGAGATTATCTGGCCCAACCCACAATAGAAGTGGGACAGACAGTTTAGAAAACAGGGAGAAGGACCCGGTGACTGGACTGGTATGTCGCCCCTGGGTGCACCCTCAAAAGGCAGCGGACGGGGAGGCTTGCATCTGTTATTTCTGCCCCGCTTCCTGGAGAAGTCCTGCCTAGGCTGAGGAGGGTAGAAATGTGGAGGAGGTTGGGGCTTAAAATGCTTTCTCTGGGTAGCAGGAGTGTGCAGTCCCAGGGACTTCAAGTATCTGGCAAGAATAGAAGTGGCCTATTAATTTTTTGTTCTTTAGGTTTTGAAAGTTTGCAGCTTTCAAAGGGTAAACTTGAAAACACTGAGAACAAAATGTATTAGTTTAAAATGTGAATACCACTTCCAGGATAATTCAGCTTCAGGACAACTTGAGTTCCTTACTGAAACCTTAGGCTGCCCAATAAATGTATCTTATCTTGAAACCTACGTGGCTTACTAAATGGATTGCGTTTATTTCACATTGGTCCAAATAGGGAGCTACTGACAATGGAAATATTGCTTTCTTTTAATTCTGGAAGGATTTCTAAATGAGTCTCGTCCTCCTGAGACCAGGATGGGATGGTCACATCTTGTGACACTAATTCAGTAGTTTCCCAGATTTAAAACTTTTTACTGAGAGAAAAAGGAATAATGAATGCTCTGTATCCCTTCACATGCCAGAGCTACATACGCTGCCATTATCCCCTGGGGAAAGGCAGTAGCACCGCTAGCCACAGGCTGCACTGACATGGACATTTACTTTTAGAGGCAAGAATCTGCTCATGTTGTGGCAGCTGGGAGTACTGAGGAAAAAAGCCTAAAAAGGCTATTGAATCGCATCATATGGTAAGAGCATGTACCCAGTGCTGAAAACATACTGCACTGCATATCCCCAGGTTGAACAGATGGATGTATTTCTCCAAATAATAATCTGAAGATATTTTTCAAAATGTGTATTGCCATGGGAAAAGAATTTCCATAAGTGTAATAGCTTATTTGGAAGTGTTTGCCTCCCCCCACCTCCAACATGGATAAATGTTTAAGTCCGTCAGAATTAAAGTGAAAGCATTGATTCATTGGTTACAAATTATCTTTGGTAGAAAGTCCTACACACTTGGATTTACAAATATCAGATGTGTAAAGTCAAAGGAAGAATGGTTCTTACGCACAGGGCTAGGAACCAGGAGGTCTGGGAAATATTTACAGCCAAGTCCCCTAGCTTCACCTTGAACGTCCACTGCCCTGTACCTTGTGAAGTCATTTACACCAGTACAAAGTTGGTGTCAAAGGCTGCTCCCGGTATTAGTAAGAGAAGATTTCAGACTGCGGAGCATTTTGCACTACGTTTGCGCAGTGACATAGAGTGACAAGGCAGTGAAACGGAAACAGTGACATAGGGTCAAGGCAGTGGAGTATCAGGCTGTTAATGTCTCATTTCCCCAAGCTGTACAATGGGACTAACACCCTGTGAAGTAGATAAGAAGTGGTATTATGAGGTTTAGTTCATTATGGACCCGATCCTGCAGTTGGATCCATGCAGGCAGACCTCTTTGACTTCAGTGGGTCTCTGGCCGGGTGACCGATCTGACGGCAGGATTGTGACGGACATGGAGCTGCTCTGTAAGAACCCAAGGATACTGAGATGTAGTAATGGTATAAATACTGTGTGTAACCTGGCCAGTGAAGTAAAGTTACAAAGTAGCTGTGTTTGGTTATAAGAATTTCCTGAACGAATGTATTGATCTTACTTGACAGGGATCTGTTGGAAAAACAAGCAGGGAAGTGCCCCAATAATTCTAGATAAGCAAACCTCCCAATAAACATGGGAGTGTGGCAGCACTTTGCAACTCAATAGCCTCTGTTCAGGGAGAAGTTACATAATTTTGCCAGGCTGTAAACTGAGAGATCAAAGGGTTATAAACAGTTAAATCTCTGTCAGGAGAGAAAAGGTTGGGGTCAGGCGCAGTACTTGATGAGAACAGACTGCGATGGAACTGTGACAATCTGTACCCTCATGTTCATCCTTTTTACAAAACTGTGATAAATCTTGCCTTGTGAGGTATTGTTTGAAAACTCATAATTTTCTGATCATTATTGTCCTAGTAAAATATCACCTGTCACCTGAACCCCAGCTGGAGATGATTCTCAAAGAGGAGGAAAAGATATAAAAATGAGGAACAGAGGCCCCAAATCACCTCTCACCCCTCATTTCTACTCATGGCATCAACAATGTTTGAAAGACAAAAGAAACATCATTGAACTGGGGGAGGGATCCTGGCTGAAGGCATCCAGCCAGATTGCTGTGAGCATGTGGTGAGAGAAATCCTTTTGCTTTAAGTTCACTTAGCTTGTTAAATTAGGGATTAGTTTGTGTGTTACCTTTTATTTCCTTGTAACCAATTCTGACTTTTAGGCCTCATTACTTGTAATCACTTAAAATTTATCTTTCTGTAGTTAATAAACTTGTTTTATTGTTTTATCTAGATCAGTGTGTGTTTGGTTGATCTGTTTGGGAACCTCCATTTGAGATAACAGGGTTTGTGCATATCATTTTCTATTAATGAAATGACGGGCTGGATGGTGCTTTCCTCAGGTGGCTCCTGGTCAGCAGTGCAGCGGGGCTAAGGCAGGCTCCTTGCCTGCCCTGGCTCCGCATGGCTCCCAAAAGCGGCGGCATGTCCCTGCGGCTCTTAGGTGGAGGGACCAGGGGGCTCTGCGTGTTGCCCATGTCCGCAGGCACCATTCCTGCTGCAGCTTCCATTGGCTGCGGTTCCCGGCCAATGGGAGCTGCAGAGCCGGTGCTCGGGTGGAGCAGCGCGCAGAGCTCCCGTGGTTGCCTCTCTGCCTAGGGGCCACAGGGAGATGCCAGCAGCTTCCAGGAGCCAGGCAGAGCCTTAGCTCTGCTGTGCCGCCAACCAGACTTTAAACAGCCCAGTCAGTGGGGCTGACTGGGGCCGCCAGGGTTCCTTTTCAACCAGGCACTCCGGTTGAAAACCAGATCCCTTAGATCACAAGGGACTGCAGCCTTAGGACAAGTCTGAGAGGGGAGAATGTTGTGATTCCACTTGGAGTGAGGTATTAGCTGGTGGCCTGAGACCTGAGTGGGGGGAACGCTCGACGAGAGCAGGAGGGGTCAGAGGTGCAGTTAGCCTGGGAACCTTGGCAAGGATTATGGCCTTATTTGCAAACTGCCTAGAGATTCTTGGGTGGAAGGCATTGCTGGAGTGGAATCCTACATGAAATCCAGGGGTGAGGTGGTCAGTGCTGAATATCTTAAGTATATGATTTGTTTTCCTTTAGTGACTTTAAAATTGTCAGTATTTCCCTTAAGAAAGAAATGTTGCTGTGCTCTAAATGTAGTTTTTAAGGTAATCAAATATTACATTTCTAATGTGAATTCATTGTATTATCTTGCTGATCTCTTTTACACGCAACAAGCCTGGATAGATCTTCTGAAATGTGGTAGGGAACAGGCTAACCGCAGGTTTTTATCTTGTCACTGGATGTCAGTATTGTTCCATTTAAGGGCAGCTGAAATGAAACTGATGGCTAACTAGTCAGTAAATATGTGCCTCGACCCTTCTCAATAGGGTTCCGCTGCCTGCCAGGCGGTGGGAACATAGATTCTATTCCTATTTTCTTAAAACAAAACAAAACATTTTTATTAGTTGGGTGAAAGAATAAGGCCAATATAGCTGTCACACTGGACCAAATTCATCGCTGCCCATTTGAGATTTCAATTAAGTTAGAGGGATGAATGTTGCCAAAAATGCATGTCGTCCCCCCCACCCCAATCCAAACAAAACCTTGTCCAGAGAGCAGTGCAATTTTTATAGTGATCTGCATCACACAAAATTACTTATAAAGAGCTGCTGGTGTCATTGCCTGTGGGACCATTTTTCAGGCAAATTGATTATTGTCAATAAACATAAGCTACGGGACCTCTTGGCAAAGAGCAAGTGCAATATGAAGTTACTATCTGATAGTCCTCAATAAAAGGCATATCTCCTGCCCTTGGTCTGAATGAGAGAATAGCTACAACTGTCTCCGCTTATTGGTCACCCTGGTAGAAGCTCCATCTCTTGAGCCCTTTTATTTATGTCCATCAATGTGCAGATTTTTAAGGCAGAAGTATCAGCTGAAGAGTTTTGCTGACTCACCCCTGTTCATTCTTTTTTCCTACACAGCCACAGAAGGATTAGGGAACCCACTGCTATGCTGCAGGCACCTGTGATCCTGCACTTCAGAAAAGTCCTCAAGGCTTGCTCCCTGGGACCAGGGCTGCCCAGAGGGGGCAGACAAAAGGGGCCATTTGCCCCTATTTGAGAGGGCCCCAAACTGAGGGATGTTGTGATCTGGTGTGTGGGGTCACAGCACCACTCAGGTTTGACCAGCCCCCTTCTCATGGAGGGCTGCCAGGCTGAACCTGAATGGTACTGCAGTGCCCGGTCGTCATGCCACTCATTCACATTTGGCCTGGCCACTCCCTTCATGATCGGTGCTGTGACCCAGCGCACCAGGTCACAATACCCGGTGCAGAGAGCTAGGCCCAGCCCTGTGGGACAGAAACCCCCGCTGCAGCATGAGTGCAGGGCAGACTCAGACTCCCATCCCCCACCCCAGGCCTCCCCCTCATTGATTGGTAGTGGGGGGGGGGGGGGGGCTCAGTTTCAGATTTTTCCCCATCCACCCAAAAATCCTCTCTGCAGCTCTGCCTGCAACGGAATATTCTGTTCCCATCTGCATTGGTCTCAATAGCTTATTCGGCTTACTCCCTCCTGAGCTGCCACCTGCCGAGAAATTAGCCGTGTGTTGGTTTCGATGAGTTAGCCTGCAGTCAGAAGGAGAGGGCAGGAACGGGACCGTCTTATTGTGTGTCTGTACTGGGCCCTGACCCTTTGTGCTTTAGCAATATAAAAATGAAGTAGTAATAATTGCTTTCTATCTATCCCAGGTAGTTATGTGAACCCCATTACGAGGCACCTCACAATCTTTATGGTATTTAGCCTGTTGTAGTAATTGGGTGTATAAATTTACCCTGTGAGTTTCATTGTAAGAAGTGAGCGAAAGTTCATAAAATGTTACAATAACCTATCGTGTTGATGGGGAAAGGTACGAAAGGGGAGACCTACTGGTATAATTCAAGGATTGTGTTACGACCATACCTGGTAAACAAGAACAGTGTGAGACCGAGAATCAATGAACTGAAATTGGTGTGTTGGAAATTAGGTCTAATTGGTGGACACAATAATGGAGGGATGGGCTATTTCACCCACCACTGCCTTTTGTGGTCCTTCTCCTAAAGTCCTCCTTTAAAATTGGCTACTGGTGCAAGCTTCACCATCATGGCTGCTATCCCACCGTCTCCCTGGACCCCAGACCCTTTATCCTAATCCTGAACAATGTCCTGACTAAACTGGGGCCGAGAGAGGGAGCCAGATGATTGACATCACTACCTCCAGCAACTTCGGCTGAATCCTGAACACCACCTGGGACAAGAGACTTCGTCTCTCCCCCCACCCTCAGGATGTCCCTTTCTTTCCCTACCTTACTTCCTCTCTTTCCTATCTCGCTTCCCCTTTTTCCTTCTGTCTAATAAGAATCCGGCTTAGCTGTCCAGTACTCCATATTTTGCAACATGGTTGTGAGCTTGTGACCAGGAAGCTAAAAGCAATGTCCTAAACAGCCCAATGCTGGCACAAGTTTGCCGGGCCTTGAAGAAGCTGATAAGACTGTGTGCTGGGCTTGTGTTTCTCTGACAATCAGGTTGCAAGTGAGAGTCAACACCAGAGACAGAAGCTGCATGTTCTCTCTTTGCTGTTTGTTTCTCTTGTTCTGTCTTCTAGGAAATGGGACTGGACTTTAAGAAAAACAGCAACAGCTCCAGCCCATCTTTACTAACTTCTTAATTGCCCGCAAAAGGACAGAGAGTGCCACCTTTGATGGTATCTAAACAACTGCCAAACAAGGGTTTTTTCCTTATAAAAACTCTCTCCAGCTAAAGGGACATGGAACAAGGGATGTTAAAAGGAAAGCCTAAATGGACAGATTACATTTCAAATGCTTTAACTGGCTTTCCTCTTCTTCTGTATCTTTAAGAACAGGTTAAAAGGATTTTTCATGGAGTGTTTGCCATGGCCCTAACCAGGCTGAGGTCTCTAGACCAAACCTGACCTTGTTTGACACTGTTTGATGTTGGACAGTGACTGGGTGATAACAGCGTTGTCCCATATTCCATCTAAATTAATACAACAATCCTCGCATTCCCCTTGTGGGGCAGGACAGTGCTATTCTCCGTGTTGTGCAGATGGGGAATCGAGGCACAAAGAGACTAAGGCCCAGCTCCTTAGCAGTATGACCAACTTCAGTGGAAGTGAGGAGCCTAAATACTTCAGAAGACCTGCCCAGGGCCACCCAGGAAATGTGTGGAAGAGCAGGAAATTGGATCAGGGCCTCTTCAGTCCTGGGCTAGAACCCTCACCACTGGACCATCCTTTATTTTTTAATAGGACACTGCATCCTTGTCATGTGGTTACAAAGGACACACAGCATTCGTGTCAGAACGAGAGAGGTGCATTGGATGTGTTTGTTTTAGCAAAATCTCATAGGAACTCAGTATCCCCTAAATGTAAGAGGCCAGACTGAGATTTGTGGGGAGGAGGGAGCAGATTGTCCCACATTTGCCTACTGTGGGAGTTCCTATGGGGCTCAGACCCATGGTCCATCTAGTCCAGTATCCTTTCTCTGTCACTGTCTCGGACAGTGGCCAGCACCAGATGCTGCAGAGGACGGTGCAAGAGACCCTGCAGTGGGCACTTATGGGATACCCTGTCCCTGGGAAATTTTCCAACTGACTCCCAACCATCAGTGGTTGGCTTAAGCCCTGATCGCTGAATTTGTTTTTTTTTGTTACATGGACAAAGCCCAGAGGCCTCCTAGATTTCGATCCACAGTCTAGAGGAATATGGAATATTTTACATTTCTCCTGCTCACATTTTGCAGTGAATTGTTGGATCATAGTAATGTAATAACCAGCAATCAAAAGAAAAGAAGGGCTATAGAAATGAGACTAAAGAAAATAATTCCATTTGGGTTTTGGTTTGACTTGGTTGTATATTTTGCAATGATGCATTCCTTCCAACTCTTGCACAGTGTGGCCAGTGAAGTCTTGCAAGAACTTGGCAAATTCAATGCCAGTCACCTAGGGGTGTGTGTGTGTGTCAGGGTTGCAGCATATAATCCTGCCTTCCCTTGTCTACACAAGCACTTTTTGCCATTGAATAGCATCAGAAAGATGAGCTGTTGCAAAGAAGGGCTTTCAAGAAAGTTACTTTCAGAAGATAGAAGTAGTGCAGCTGCAGTCACACAAATGAATAGTTTCATAGATTCTCAGGCCAGAAGGGACCACTGTGATCATCTAGTCTGACCTCCTGTGAAACACGGGCCAGAGAACGTCTCCGAAATAATTCCTAGAGCAGAACTTTTAGAAAAACATCCCGGCTTGATTTAAAAATCACCAGTGATGGAAAATCCACCACGACTCTTGGTAAATTGTTTTAATGGTTAATTATTCTCACTGTTAAAAACTTTATGCCTTATTTTTAGTCTGAATTTGTCTAACTTCAAGTTTCAGCCATTGGATTGCGTTATACCTCTTTCTGCTAAATTGAAGAGCCCATTATTAAATATTCCCCATGTAAGTATCCACAGATTAATCAAGTCACCCCTTAACCTTGTCTTTATTAGGTTTAAGGCACTCAATCTATTTAATTTATCACCATGAGACATGTTTTCTAATCCTTTAATCATTCTTGTGGCTCTTCTCTGAACCCTCTCCAGTTTATCAACATCCTTCTTGAATTGTGGGCACCAGAACTGGACACAATATTCCAGCAACAATTGCACCAGTACCATAGATTGATAAAATAACCTTCTATTCCTATTCGAGCTTCCCCTGTTTATGCAGCCAAGAATAGAATATCCGGGTTGGAAGGGACCTCAGGAGGTATCTAGTCCAACACCCTGCTCAAAGCAGGACCACTCCCTAGACAGATTTTTGCCCCAGATCCCTAAATGGCCCCCTTAAGGATTGAACTCACAACTCTGGGTTTAAACAGGCCAATGCTCAAACCACTGAGCTTTCCCTCCCCAAAGGGAATTGCATTAAGAATTTTGGCCACAGTGTCAATGTAAGAGTGTGTGGCCATCCCTCCTGGTCTATCTCCTCTCTGTCGTGCCCTTAGCATGGCAATCAATTAGGGGGGAATTAGCTGTCTTTAAAGCTCAGGCTGCTTGCGTTGGGCAGAGCAATAACAAGTCTATGAACCCCGGCCCTCAATCAGGGCAGGACAGCAAAGAAGTAGAGGGCTCAGGCCTGCAGTCAGGGCAGAACAACAAGGTCTAGGAGCCCAGGCATGGTGGAGCAAACAGTTAGTGAGGGGCTCTGGCCTGCAGTCAGGGCAGAGCAGCAAAGAGTCTGTGAGCCCAGGCCCTTAGTCAGGGCGGGGCAACAAACAGTCTAAGCGCTCATCCCTCAGACAGGGTAGAACAATAAAGAGTCTAGTGTCCTAGCTCTGGTGGACAGTAGACTAGCGCAGGCTTCCTGGCCTACGGTGGGGAGGCTGCCACCCCAGGGGTGGGGTGGCAGGGGTAGGGGGACCCAGGCCCACCCGACTCCACCGGGTCCCAGCACAGGGCCCTAACAGTGGTGGAGTATTCCACCACTGGGGTCAGCGGGGAGTCCAGCTGCAACATGCTGACCTATCTGCAGGCAGCAATGCAGACAGACTACCGTCAGCTGTCCCTGGGCTATTTCCTCCCCTTGGGGTGTACCTGCATCCAGGGGTCATCCTCCATCTCACTGGAATACACCACCAATGGCAGCTCCTCAGCATCCTGCTCCAGTGGTGGGGGAGAAGCGTCTGTCTTGGCAGCTCCCGCCCAACTGAGCTGCAGGGCTGGCCTTTTATACTTCCACTTCCTGTCCCGCTCCTCAGCTTCCAGTGGGGTGGGCATGGCTTCCCTGGCTTTACAACCCAGGGGGCAGGTTGTGTCCCTCCTGGTCTATCTCTGAGGGAGCTCACACCTCCTCGCTACAATCACACTGACAGCTCATGTTCTGCTGATTGTCTACCACAACCTCCAAATCTCTTTCAGAGTCACTACTTCCCAGGATAGAGTCCCCCATCCTGTAAATATGGCCTATATTCTTTATTCCTAGATGTATACATTTATGTTTAGCCATGTTAAAATTCATATTTTTGCCTTCTGCCCAACTTACAAGGCTATCCATAATGGTCTGTATCAGCGACCTGTCCTCTTCATTATTTATCACTCTCCCAATTTTTGTGTCATCTGCAAACTTTATCAGTGATGATTTTAGGTTTTCTTCCAGGTCACTGATAAAAAAGTTTAAATAGCATGGGGGCCAAGAACCAATTCCTGGGGGATCCTACTAGAAATACACCCGTTTGATGATGATTTTCCAGTTAAACTTATATTTTGAGACATATCAGTTAATGAGCTTTTAATCCATTCTTTGTGTGCCCTGTTTTTCTAGTTTTTAAACCAAAATGTTGTGCAGTACCAAGTCTAATGCATTATAGAAGTCGAAGTCTATATTCCATAAACACTATTACCTTTATCAACCAAACTTGATCTCTCATTAAAAAAAAGATATCAAGATAGTTTGGCAGAATCTATTTTCCATAAACCCGTGTTGTTTGGCATTAATTACATTATACTTCTTTAATTCTTTATTAATGTTGGGATTCCCTCTGAGACCTTTTCCACTCGGCTTCCCAGGAACTCAGTTTGACTCCAGACTTTGTCACTCAGGTATCTTTATTTGGCATACTACCACGCTACACGGAGTCAACATGCGGCGGAGGGAGGGGAGTGTTGGGGGTGTGTGGATACAAGTACATCACAGCTCCAAAGTTACATAGAAACCCTCTCGCTTTATATACATTACACATCTTTGGACAGCTAGTAAAATGTTCTTCAACAACTCCAAGTTATCATTACATTTTTCTAATACAATTCTTCCTCCCAGCTGATTTGGCTCTTAATTGTTTTCAGCTTTGTGAAATTGGCACTTTTAAAGCAACAACTGTGTGATATATATATATAATCTGGACTGGAGGGGGGCATGGATCAGCATTCACGTCACACTCCCTATGAGTACCCAGCCCGAGCCAGGGAAGCTAATGATCCAACCAGCAGACCAAATTTGGTCTAAGGCATGTTGCACATACACTAAGAAGACTGGACTGGATCTTATGCTGTTTACATAATGTGATCAAGTTATGATCACTTGTACCTAAGCTAC
Source organism: Emys orbicularis (assembly GCF_028017835.1). Lineage (NCBI taxonomy): Eukaryota > Metazoa > Chordata > Testudines > Emydidae > Emys > Emys orbicularis. The sequence continues at coordinate 3,588,668 of NC_088686.1, read as the reverse complement.
CATTAATTTTTAGTTCTGTGATCAGTTCCTCTTTATCTGCCAAGATGAGTTTAATACAGAATTCCCTCATGTTGGTTGCCACACTTTTTGAGTTAGGAAATTATCTATAATAATTAGAAATTCCAAGGATGTTGTACTACTGACAGCGTGAGGCCTCCAGCATATATCTTCCAAACTGAAGTCCTCCATGATCATGTAGATTTCTTGCTACCATTATAAATAGGTGTGTAAGGAGCCACTCATCCTATTCCTTCAGTGATTTGGTGATCTGTAGCAGACACCAATGAATATCCCATCATGTGCTTTGTTTATTAGGACAGTGATCCATAAGCATTCCAAATCATTTTCTTCTAAGTTACTGACTCAGAAACAGGTAATGCTGTTTTTTACATAGAATGCCCCTCCTCCTGCCATCTAGCCAACTCCAATCTTCCTAAATAGTTGTAACCATTGACTGTAACATACCAATTGTATAATAATTCCACCAGGCTTCAATAATAACAACTATAACCAATTTATAATCATAAATGAGCAATTCCAGCTCCCCTTGTTTGTTACCCATGCTGCTAGCACTGGTGCCGAGGGAATTCAAGAATTACTTCTCTTCATGTCCTCTGGTTCCTTGATTAATTCTGTTCTCAGCAGCTTGATTTTTGTGCATAGTGCTCACATCTTCCCTCTTTTTACCCTCTCTTTTATTAGTTCAATGCCCTCCTGATGACTTTAGTCATTCTGTCCCTGAAGAAAGTGGTTCCCTTTCTACTGAGGTAGAAGCCATCCAAACTTTGCAGCTGCCCTCTCCTCACAGAAGGTGGACTAGTTTTCCACAAACCAAAACCCTCCACCACTTACCTAACCAATGATTCACTTCTGGAGTCTTCTGCCTTATGTATTCGTTCACTTTTGGAGCACAAAGAATCTCTGAGAAGATCGCTTGGACATTCTTCTTCAGCATGCTTCTGAGTTCCCTGAAGTCATCTACTATCTGCAAGACATCCCACGGTGCAGTGTCAGTAGTGCTGATATGAACCATTACCATTGAATTCTTGCCCATCGATCTCAGAAGCCTATCCAATTTTAGAGTGATGTCTTGCGTCTTGGCTCTGGGAAGACAGCACACTGTCTTGTTGTCTGCTGTCCATTGCAGAATGGTCTTTTGAGTCTTCTGAGTATTGAACCTAAGCAGGGATTGTCTGTCTGCCTTGGGAGCTTGGAGAACTCTTTGTGGGCAAGGCTGCTTTTCCTACAGGTTGGGCCGAGCTGCCTTCCACAGGCGTGTCCCTTACATCTCTCCATTCCCTTGGACCAGATGGATTTTGAGAGGTATCTTCCACAGTTTCCACGTTGAGGACCCAGTATCAACTGGAAACTTCTAGCTGAGTGGAATTCCTCCCGATCCTCTTGTCTCTGGTGGCCACAGCCTACCCATCCTTTTCTATCTCCAGCTGTGAAGAATGCCACCATGACCACTTGCGATTATGAACTGCCAGGACTCTTCTCTCTCTGATTCCTTGGTGGCCAGCTGCGTTCTTCCTTGAGTCTGAGGAACTGATGTCCCTGTCCACTGGAAATAGAAGCAATTAGCCCTTGCTGATCCTATGCATGGGTGTGATGCTTCAAGGCCACTGTGGGATGTGGAGAAGGCAGCAGGGAGACAGGAGGGCAGGTGAGTTGTTTAAAAGGAACTGCCAGCTGCTTCCTTTGTTCCTGACCAGGAGCTCCCTGTGGTTAGGGTGGGGAATTGGCAGCTTCTTTCCCTTCTCCCCTCCCCTCTGTCCCTTTGCTCTCCTGTCAGCATGTCCCAGTCTCTCCTGCGGGTCAGTCCCACGCATGAGCATGGGGCAATCTACTTCTGGGGTAGTGTGATGGGCCGTCCACCCCACTCTGGACTGGAAAGGGTTAAGGTGGCCAGGTAGGCCTATTAACTCCACAGGCTGCACCTGGTATGGGAGCCAGGGAGCAGGGAATTGACTGCCATCAGGTTCAGTTGTGCAGGAATGGGCAGGACCTATAACAGAGACTGCTGCTGGGATAGGCAGCCACTCCCCGGGAAGAGGGAGGGGGGTTTGGAGCTAGTACACCCAGAACGAGGCAGGGAACCAGGAGTGGTAGGCAGCAGTCCAGGGTCGCTGCAGTGAGTGCTGGGAAGGGAAATCGCAGAACTGCTGGGTTTCAGGGTCACTGGACTGGAACCCGAAGGAGAGGGCAGGCCTGGGTTCCCCAACCAGCCACCAAGGGTATGGCATAGACCAGTGGGGCAGTGAACGGGAAGACCGCCTGTGGTAGTGAGAGAGAACTGAAGGACTGTACCCCAAAAAGGGGGATGCTGAGTGACCTGGCCAGAGGGCTGAGTCAAAAAGAGGACGCTACAGTTCCTGGATGAGCGAGGAGCTACAGACCTGAGAGAGAGATGAGATGATGACCTGCAAACCCTGGAAGGGGCATTGACCTTGAGAACTAATCCCCAGCTTGACCAGGAGGAGGCGCCAGACAAGCGTAAGTGGCGCACCCTGTGACAGGTAGGATTTGCACCATGCTCTGTGCTGCTAATTCACAGCAAAAATGGCCTCTCAGGCATCAGTGTGCAGTACAAAATTCCAGCAATGGCGGAGGGGAGAGGATGCCCAGTTAAGGAGGGGGAGGTTAGGGGAGAGTATGGGCTTTAATTCTGCATTCCTCTGAGGAGTGAGGCTACATCAGCCACATCCCCAAAATGCAGCCAGCCTAGAAGAACAAGTAGTGACATAGAGCAGAACAGAACGCAAAGCCACACTGACGCCTTTCCGGAGACGCATATTAATAGCTCTGCTCCCTCACTTGTCCCCGTTGCTCTCACAGGCCCTTTTGTAATGTGCTCCAGGTAGTCCCCTGCAATATACAAATCCTCCTTCTCCCAGGAGATCAATAAGAAAACAACAGAAGGGGGGTTAGCAAGTGGTGGTGGTAAAGCAATTAGTAATGATTAATGGAGTGTACGCAGCCTAGGAAGCAGTTGGCGCAGGGTCTCAGGGGGACCAGTTCTGGAGCCACTGCTGTTCAATGCATGGAACAGCTTGCCTGTGTGTCAGTCTTCTGGGCTTTTGGTAGCTTTCTCTTTTTTTAGATACAAAGCGCTGTCTTTATTGAAATCCTGCTTTCCCTTCACGTTGCTTCACTAGGCTGGGAAATAAAGCAATGGCCAAGGAATTGTTTGCAAGCTGCACCTTGGTAAAACACCAGCCTTCTATTGTGCTGACAAAGACCAGAGCACTTTCCTTCCAGAACTCTGCCACTGATCTCCCTCTGCATGTCCTCCAAAGGAGGAAAAATGGCTCAACAAGAGCAGAGATGAGTCAGCGTTAGAATTATTCATCCTACAACACCTGTCCCAGATTAAACAGCAATCAAGATGCAAACAGCCCCCTGCTTTTGAGGTTTCTTGTGCCTGTGGCACATCACAGTTAGATCTCTGGAAAACTGAAAGATTTTGATCTAATTTCAGTTGTTGGGTTGACTGTGCAGGTGCTGGGTGGTGCGGCTGGCCTGTGACACACAGGAGACCAGATTAGATGATCCGGTGCTCCCTTCTGGCCTTGAATTCTATGACTCTGAGATGATCTTGTGCACATGCAGAGTCCCATGAACATAACATAAGAACGGCCAGACTGGGTCAGACCAAAGGTCCATCTAGCCCAGTATCCTGTCTTCTGCCAGGGACCAAGGATCTTCAAGGGTTCACCTGCATGGCTGTGATGCAGGATCAGGGCTACATATCCAGCCCTGCTTTTGCCCATCTTTGTGTGTGCGTGTATAGAGATATTGGTGTGCACCCCCCCCACACACTCTATCTATCTATTCATAATTATGGTCAGCTGGTGTTTTGTATCCTTCCCAATGTTATCCTTGGAGTGTTCTGCTTATCCTGACAATGTGTGTGTGGGGTCACTTGTGGGATGGGACTTTGCGGTCAGTTGTTTATGTAGATACTTTTGCCTTAGAGTTATTTCTCTTACTGGAATTTTCACTTCAAAAAAATCAACTCTTGTGTGATTAATGCAACAATTAAGCAGCACCTGGCACAATGGGGCCAGCCTGGCTGTGGCCTTTGGATGATACCACACTAATCAGGTTAAAGGATAATAGTTTAGATGTAACAATTGTTATGGCTTTAAAGGGTCTCTATTGTTGCCAAGGTTAATAGGGCTCCCGCCTTGCACGGCTCTGGTCCAGAATGGATCATTAATTAGTGTGTGGTATGGGTAATTAATACACCAGAGGTTAAAAAACCCAAAACCCTGAGGTTCTGCATTCTGGGGTCAGTTGGAGGAATAAAGGTTCTTTGCCTGTGTTGAAGGAAGGGAGGAAATAAATAATAATGGCTCCCTCCTGAAGTCCTCTTTTGGCAAACTCTTATTGGCTTCATTGGGACTTTGCCTGTGTAGGGCCTGAGGCCGCGACCCTGCAATAAAAGCCCTGTGCCTACACCGAACCCCTGTAAGATCAATGGGGCTCCATGTGGGTGCAGGGACCTCTCCATAGGGAGCTCATTGCAGGATCAGAGCTTAGGAAAGCTCTTTCCAAGCAGAGAGCATTCCTGTGAGGCTGTGGTCTTGTGTCTGCCGTGATCTTGGTGTTGGTGCCTATGGCGGGGCGGTCACCCTGCTCTGGCTGGGAAAGGGTTAAAAGCCAGCCCTTGGCGAGGGCTGGGGCTGAAAGCAGCAGAGGGAGGCTGATTGGGTTGGCAGCCGCAGGTATGGCCACACCCAGTTAGGGTCCAGCTGGCCCTGATAAAAGGGCTGGGAGCTAGGCAGGGGGAGTCTCACTCCAGTGGGGGAGTGGGAGGGACCTGGCCGCTGGCTAGAGAAGGGAATCTCAAACAGAGCAGTGCTGGGGAAGGACAGGCAGAGCTGGAGAACTCTGGCCAGGCGAGTCCCCAGGCTAAAGGGGCCTATGGTGGTACTGAGGCTGCAGTGGTGCAGCCAGGCCAGGAAAAGGCAGCCGGTCCAAACCCCCTTGCCAAGGATGAGCGGCCATTGCAGATTACAGTTTGCCCCTGAGAAAAGGGGCTAGATGAAGACTGGCAGTGGGTCACTGAGGCAAGGTGGGCTTCAGGGAATTGGGGTTCCACAGGGAGGGGAGGACCCCTGAGTGTGGGGTACTGCCAGGGGCAGTGCCTGAGCAAAGGGGCACCACGGGCCAGGAGGGACATGGGGCCTGAACTAAAGTGTGGTGGAGAAAAGGGAGAAGCAGGCGGCAGCAAGGGAGACAACGGCCAGCAGGAGGCTCTCCGAAGCTGGAAGAGCTAATTCCCCGACCAACCAGCAGGAGGCGCCGTGCCGGTGAGTGCGCCACCTTGCTACAGAGCCACTGTCTTCACTGGGGGCCTTGAAGTCAATGGGAGCTGGATGAGGCCCTGGTGTAAGGAGGCTGTAGCTATATGTAACCCATTGGTCAGTGTGTGGTATGGGTCCATCTCTGTGCCCAAGCCACTGTTGCTGTATGTCGCAGCACCAGCTGGAGAGCGCGGCTCTGGAGCTGAAGCTGCGGAGACTCATGTTTTAGCTCCAGAGTTCCTTGATTGAGTCCTGGCTGCGTCAGCCCGAACGACGGCCATCGCAGAAGTGGGGGCTCGTCCGGGATTCACCGGGGGGTGCATATAGCCAGGGCTGCTTATTGGAGTGCAGGGATTGAGACTGGCTTGAGTTTACTCTGTGCTCTCCCCTGGGTTCGTGCGCTGCTGTTACCCGACGGGTTTAGCAATGCTAGATGATGGTTTATATTTGATTTTTGTAATGGGAGATGTTATCTGCTTGTTGAGAAATGTCAGGCTTTGTAGTGGGGCTGGCCCAGTAATGGGTTTTGGATCGAATTAAGGGTATTAATGCACTATCTCTCTCTCGCTGTAGAAACCTTCCACTGTGGGGAGCAGATTAGAACGAGGTTTTGCTTTCTGCCTTCTCTTCCTTAACTGTAGAATGTACTTTAATGAACTAGATTTCCCCCCTTCTCCACGTGAATAACAGCTCCTTCCTGACAGCCTTGTGATTAGCTCTCCAGCTTCACGTCCCTGGGACCCTGCATTTGGTGGCGTTTGTGTGGGTGGGGGTGACTCACTTTGTACAGATTAACAGGTTTTTATAACGGACTCTTGCATCAGTTAGTGCTATAGCTTGTGAGCCCCCTGGCTTGCATCTTCTTTCCTGAATGAAAGATGATGCATGTGCATTCAAAAGCATTCCATGTCTACAGCACTCCTCACATGAGTAACCAGAGGGCTTCCACCTGTGGTCAATGCAGTGAGTAATGGTAGGTCGGATGAAGTGTGTTTCAGGATCAGAGGAGCAGCAGAGTGGTGCTAACCGGCCACTGATCTCAAACCTACACAGGAGAAGCTCTTCCAAGAAGGTCCCAACCCCTCGAGCGAGATTAGTGAAATGGTGCTGAATGCCGTCTGCGCCTCTCCACCCTTGTAGAGAAACAGTTATTGATGCCAGATCAGCTGCACCCATTGCTGACCGCGGCTGCCAGCAGTGTGGAGACAAACTTCAAGGAAAAGAAGGGAAATTGGACACTTCTAGGAGGTGTTTCCTCCTCCCTCGGCGCGGCCTGTCCTACTCGGGACCCCGGATGAGGCAGCATGTGAGAGTTCCAACCTCAGGTCTCCGAGTTGTCGTCTTCCCTGCTTACCTGACCCTCAGCACAGTTACACGCTTCAGGTTATTGATGTGCCCGGCTCATTATTACCCCCCCCACCACACACACACAAAGGTGCCAACCCAGCTGTCTCTGTAGATGGGGATATTACAGTCTCTCTCCATCATCCACTGTTGTATTTGTTGCCTGTACGTAAACAGGTTTGGGTTCTTGGTTTTATTTCTCTATCCATTTTACATTGCATTTCCAAGGAAGCATCTCGCTCCTTCCAGGACCTTCAGCTCTTTGCATATTAATTGTCCTTGCTGGAGGTCCCACTTGCATCTGAATTTAAAGACCCTGGACTCTCCTACCATTCCCTCTTCTCTGATACGAATTATTGACTGATTAACAGTAACATTCAAACCTCCTTATGACCCATTCCTATAGCCCCAACTTCCATGACTGCTTGAGTCAGTCTCCATCTTCTCCTTCTGTGAGTGCCTGGGCCCAGATCCTAGAGTGCTCGATATGGGCAGAACACTCTGGATAGTCTATGGATTGGACTTTTCAACCTTGTCTCCCTGCTGTTGGGAGAAGGAGGAAGATCTGCTCCTGGGAAAGAGGGTGGTTGGGCCAGAGTTTGCTCTCAGTTTCACTGGAGTGATTCATTGAAGATCAGTGTAATCCAGGTTAGCATTCCATTACACTGTTCAGGTACTAGTTGGCACTGTGTGTAAAATACCTTCTTTAAATGAACCTCAGTCATACCTGGCAGAGCGTTAAAGGATTTTATGGTGGACACATCTTGTGTATATAAGCAGTCTCTGTAGCCAGTCGATATCTGGTACAGGGATGTGATATGGTGTTAGGAGTAAGAGTGAAGCACCTAAGGTGGCAGACAGAAGGAACAAAGCGACAAAAGTCACAGGATCTCATCAACATGCCACTCTCCAATGCTCCAGTGACCTTCAGCTTTGACAAACCTTCCCAGTGGACAGACTGGAAGCAGGATTTTGCAGGATTTCAAATGGCAAACGAATTCCAGAAAAAAACGGATGTTGTTATACAGGTGTCGTCTTTAATGTATACTATGGTGAAACAAGCAGAGCATATCTTTAAATCCTTTGACTTTACTGAAGACAGTCACAAAGATGTCAGTGAAAGGGTTCTGGCTATGTCTGATGCATGCTTTATACCTCAGAGAAATGGGGTTTATGAAAAAGCATGTTTTTCACCTGAGAATTCAAGCACCAGGGGAAAATGTGGAATGTTTTTATAAAAGCTCTGCATACATTGGCTGAAGACTGATTTTTGGGACTGCAAAACATAAACATATCAGCCAGGCTGGATATTGTGGTAATAGATAAAAACCTTTCCAGCAGCTATAATTGAAGAGAGACTTAACCCTAGTCACAGCTATACAGATAGGAAAGAAATCCGAATCTGCAACATGCCCGAGGGGAGGGCAAGCAGGGGCATGCCCCCCACCATAATCTGCAGGGGCACAGAACTCCTCTGGCCACGGGGGGAGAGTGAGCTTCTCTGGCGCCCAGGGCTGTGGCAGGAGCTGACAGCTCCTCTAGCCCCGGGGCAGGGTTGCCATTTTTGGGGGGCAGGCCCCCCTGTTTCGTACCAGAGGTCTGCTCACAGTGCACACCCAGGCAGAGCTCCTGGCTGCAGCACTGGGCAGCCAGATCCCCTCCTCCAGGAGCCGGCATTCTCCAGAGCTCACCCACCCTTCCCCCTTCTCTGCCTATAAGCAGCGGAAATGATAAGGAGTGACAATCCTCCTAACCAATAGTAGCAGGGCAGTGAGCAGAGCCTCTGGGTGTGGGGCAGGCAAGGAAGGGGTCAGTTGAGGGTGGAGCACAGGGTCCTCAGTGGGACCCTGGAAGGACAGTGAGCTCCTCCGGCCTTGGAGCTGCAGTAGGAGCACGGAACATGCCCCCACCCCAGAAGGGGTCAAACTTTTATTCCCGCGGAAGACCCTGGTCAGAATTAGTCAAACAACAAAACAAAAGGCTGGAGCAACTTGAAAAACCTGAAACTAGTTTGTAAACAGACAACAAATGAAAACTCATTATCATAAAACCCCTGAGGCAAGGAGAGCCCTCCCAGACTAAGAGGGACACATTCCAGCCTACATGCACAAGATGTGGAAAAAGTCATATCCCAAGAGATGATGCATGTCCAGCCAGAGGCACGTGGTGTAATGATTGCATGAAATAGGGCATCTTGCAGCTGTTTGGCTCACCAAAGCAGTCAGGGAGTTGACTCCTATTACAGATGATCAAGAGCCATTGTTTCTTGGATCTATCACTTGTGATGACATAAAGCCTGCCTGGAGAGTGAAATTGAATATTCATGGCAAGATTCCTGACTTTAAAATGGACTCAGGAGCGGGACTTACAATCATCTTCCCACAGCTGAAGTTACCTGACAGCTCTGAGTAGCCCTGGAGATATTCCGAACTGCATGGGCCAGTTCACCCCAGAAACAATTTACACTCTGAATGCATAGCTTTTGTCTTTGTGTGGGATCAAAGGGCCACAGACCAACAGCCTTCTCAGCCACAGCATGGCAGCCATGATGGGTCTAGTGAGAAAGGTGGAAGAAGTGGATGGAATATTTGGTGATATTCGACTTTTAAAACGAGATCCAGTACAAATAACCTTAAGAGACCATGCTGAACGCTATATTGTACATACACCTCGCAGGATTCCTATCTCGTTACTTCATAAAGTGGAAACTGAGTTAGAGAATGGAGTGGATTGGCATAATTGAGGAAAATCTCTGAGCCAACAGCATGGTGTACCCCAATGGTACCAGTTGTTTTAAAAAAAAAACAAAACAAAAAAAAAAGGGAAAAATACACACAGTTTAGTATCTTAAAAGACTTACTGGAGCAGTTGTGAGAGAAAAATACATTCTCCCAACACTGAACATAAGAACATAAGAATGGCCGTACTGGGTCAGACCAAAGGTCCATCCAGCCCAGCATCCCGTCTGCCGACAGTGGCCAATGCCAGGTGCTCCGGAGGGAGTGAACCTAACAGGTAATGATCAAGTGATCTCTCTCCTGCCATCCATCTCCACCCTCTGACAAACAGAGGCTAGGGACACCATTCCTTACCCATTATGGCTAATCACCATTAATGGGCTTAACCTCCATGAATTTATCCAGTTCTCTTTTAAACCCTGTTATAGTCCTAGCCTTCACCACCTCCTCAGGCAAGGAGTTCCACAGGTTGACTGTGCACTGTGTGAAGAAGAACTTCCTTTTATTTGTTTTAAACCTGCTGCCCATTAATTTCATTTGGTGGCCCCCAGTTCTTATATTATGGGAACAAGTAAATAACTTTTCCTTATTCACTTTCTCCACGCCAGTCATGATTTTATATACCTCTATCATATCTCCCCTTAGTCTCCTCTTTTCCAAGCTGAAAAGTCCTAGCCTCTTTAATCTCTCCTCATATGGGACCCATTCCAAACCCCTAATCATTTTAGTTGCCCTTCTCTGAACCTTTTTAATGCCAGTATATCTTTTTTGAGATGAGACCACATCTGTATGCCGTATTCAAGTTGTGGGCGTACCATGGATTTATATAAGGGCAATAAGATATTCTCCGTCTTATTCTCTATCCCCTTTTTAATGATTCCTAACATCCTGTTTGCTTTTTTTACTGCCTCTGCACACTGCGTGGACATCTTCAGAGAACTATCCATGATGACTCCAAGATCTTTTTCCTGATTTGTTGTAGCTAAATTAGCCCCCATCATATTGTATGTATAGTTGGGGTTATTTTTCCCAATGTGCATTACTTTACATTTATCCACATTAATTTTCATTTGCCATTTTGTTGCCCAATCACTCAGTTTTGTGAGATCTTTTTGAAGTTCTTCACAGTCTGCGTTGGTCTTAACTATCTTGAGCAGTTTAGTATCATCTGCAAACTTTGCCACCTCACTGTTTACCCCTTTCTCCATATCATTTATGAATAAATTGAATAGGATTGGTCCTAGGACTGACGCTTGGGGAACACCACTAGTTACCCCTCTTCATTCTGAGAATTTACCATTTATTCCTACCCTTCGTTCCCTGTCTTTTAACCAGTTCTCAATCCATGAAAAGATCTTCCCTCTTATCCCATGACAACTTAATTTACGTAAGAGCCTTTGGTGAGGGATCTTGTCAAAGGCTTTCTGGAAATCTAAGTACACTATGTCCAGGGCCGGCTCTAGGCACCAGCTTAACAAGCAGGTGCTTGGGGCGGCCAAGGGAGAGGGGCGGCACCTGCGGCAATTCGGGGGCGGCAGGTCCCTCACTCCCTCTAGGAGCGAAGGACCTGCCGTTGAATTGCCGCCGCCGATCACGGCTTTTTTTTTTTTTTTTTTTTTTTTTTTTGCTTGGGGCGGCAGAAATGCTGGAGCCGGCCCTGACTATGTCCACTGGATCCACCTTGTCCACTTGTTTGTTGACCCCTTCAAAGAACTCTAATAGATTAGTAAGACATGATTTCCCTTTACAGAAACCATGTTGACTTTTGCCCAACAAGTTATGTTCTTCTATGTGTCCGACAATTTTATTCTTTACGATTGTTTAAACTAATTTGCCTGGTACCGACGTTAGACTTACCGGTTTGTAATTGCCGATGTGACGTTGTGCAGTCTATATGGTTTTATAAAAATATGATAATAAGTGAATATAATGTAACTGGGATATGCTTCATACAAAAAGTCTCTTGTAAGGTAGCATTACAAAGCTTATAATCTACTGAGTGTGATCATCCTATTTGTATAAATGTACCACTCTTGTGTCTAAAACTAGAAATATGAAATATAACTCTGAGGGCCTATTGTAATTATGCAAAGTGTGGGCTATTAATGGTGGTTTGGAATCTTGATGACTCCCATTAACCAGGATCATTGTCTGCAGATGGCTGTGTTTACCTGTGAGTCTTCCTGTATGTGTGTGTGCTGGCAAGTGGGTAATGAAGTCTTGCAGTGACATGTGATCATGTCACCTGAACTGGAATCCATCTTTAACCTGGCACTTTTCCAGTGAGGGGGGGTGGAAACCCAGAGGGACAAAGGGTTCCCGCCTTATGCAAAAGATATATAAAGGGGTGGAAGAGAACAGAGGGAGAGGAGCCATCATGAAGAATCCCCTAGCTATCACCTGAGCTGGAACAAGAGCTCTACCAGGGGAAAGAATTGTGCCCAGGCCTGGAAGGTGTCCAGTCTGAGAAAAAACTTACTGAAGCATCTCTGAGGGTGAGATTATCTGTATTTAGTTTGATTAGACATAGATTTGCGCATTTTATTTTATTTTGCTTGGTGACTTTGTTCTGTCTGTTACTACTTGGACCCACTTAAATCCTACTTCCTGTATTTAATAAAAATCACTTTTTACTTATTAATTAACTCAGAGTATGTATTAATACCTGGAGGAGCAAACAACTGTGCATATCTCTCTATCAGTGTTATAGAGGGCGAACAATTTATGAGTTTACCCTGTATAAGTTTTATACAGGGTAAAACGGATTTATTTGGGTTTAGACCCCATTGGGAGTTGGGCATCTGAGTGCTAAAGACAAGCACACTTCTGTGAGCTGTTTTCAGGTAAACCTGCAGCTTTGGGGCAAGTAATTCAGACCCTGGTTCTGTGTTGGAGCAGACGGGACTGTCTGGCTCAGCAAGACAGGGTGCTGGAGTCCTGAGCTGGCAGGGAAAACAGGAATAGAAGTAGTCTTGGCTATCTTCCAGTCATTGGGTACAGAAGCTGATTTAAAGGACACGTTACAAACCTTAGTTAATAGTTCCGCAATTTCACATTTGAGTTCTTTCAGAACTCTTGGGTGAATGCCATCTGGTCCCGGTGACTTGTTAATGTAAAGTTTATCAATTAATTCAAAAACCTCCTCTAGTGACACCTCAATCTGTGACAATTCCTCAGATTGGTCACCTACAAAGGATGGCTCAGGTTTGGAAATCTCCCTAACATCCTCAGCCATGAAGACTGAAGCAAAGAATTCATTTAGTTTCTCCGCAATGACTTTATCATCTTTAAGTGCTCCTTTTGTATCTCGATTGTCCAGGGGCCCCACTGGTTGTTTAGCAGGCTTCCTGCTTCTGATATACTTAAAAAACATTTTGTTATTGACTGGATGACTTCCTCCTCAAAGTGAAAGGAGCTACAGTATTCTCCAAGCTGGATCTCTTGAGCGGATTCTGGCAAATTCCTTTAGCCAAAGAAAGTGCTAAACTGACTACATTTATCACACTCTTTGGGAGATTTTGCTTTTGAAGCCTTTTGGGCTTACCAATGCACCTGAAATTTTCCTAAGAAAGATGGCAGAACTATTAATGAACACAAATGGAATTGTAGTTTCCATGGACAATATTCTGATATATGGCAGTGGCAGAACAGTGCAGACTGACTGAAGCTAGACAAAAAATGTGTTTTCTGCCTGCCCCAAATAGGTGGTGGTGGTGGTGGGGGTTTGGGAGGAGGGGGCAGACAATAAACAAAGATGGAATCAGTCCTAGCCCTGAGAATGTAAAAGCAGCCTGAGAATTGAATGCACCAACTAATGTACTAGAACTGAGGTGTATATATTGGGGATGGTAAATTACTTTGATCAATATCTACAAGACCTCTCTACAATGACAAAACCACTGAATGAATTGCTCAAGTCCAACACATCTTGGCCATGGGGGCCAAACCAAGAAATTGCCTTCAAAAAGCTAAAAGAAATGATCTCAACAGCTCCAGTTCTCCAGTACTACGATGTGAGCAAATCCACCATGGTCCGTGTGGATGCCAGCAGCAATGGCCTAGGTGGTGTATTGTTGCCAGTGACACTTTGCTTTTGCACACTTCCAGAAGCAGAAAAACGATCTGCACAGATTGAAAAGGAGTGTCTGGCAAGCGCATGGGCACGTGAAAACTTCTACAGATATCAGTGTAAACTAATCCAGTCCACACAGATAACAGGCCATAAACCACTTGTAACCCTCATCAATAGAAAAGACCTGGATCAAGCACCACTGAGATACCGACCTCTATTTTTAAGGTTAATGCGATTTAACCCAATTGCTAAATATGTTCCTGGGAAAAATCTGTAGCAGACACTGTCACGGAGCCTGGCATCACACTTAACTACCCTTGAACTTGAAGATGATGTAAAGGCATAAATGGGTGTTGTGGCCACATACAGACCAGTTTCAGAAAAGAGACTACTCCAACTACAAAAAGCAACCTCGACAGACACGTATCTTCAGGAAATTTTAAGTTACATTAGGAGCAGCTGGCCCAAGTATCTAAAGGACACTAGGAAGTGACAAAAGACTACGTTGCATGTGGACAATTAAGTGAGTCAAATGGACTCATGATTAAAGGCAATTGCACCGGAATTCCAAATGATGAGGAGAAATCCTAAATCTCCTCCATGAAGGACATCAAGGATTAAATAAATGCCATTAATGGGCCAACCAGTCAATGTGATGGCCAGCCATGAGCAAGGACATAAAGTATTGGCATGTGAACATTGCAGAACTAACAGACCAACCCAACACAAAGCCTTTAATAACAATGCCTCCAGCAGACAGCCCTGGCATTATTGCCTTCAGGGCTGGCTCCAGGCACCAGCCGACCAAGCACGTGCTTGGGGCGGCACCTTGGGGCAGGGCGGAGCTTGATTTATTTATTTATTTATTTATTTATTTTTTTGGATTCGGCGGTGCGACGCTCGGGGCGGGGGCTTCGGGTGGCGTGGTGCTGGGGGGGTGGCGTGGTGCTCGGAAGGGGGGCGGGGGCTTCGGGCGGTGCTTGGGGGGGCTGGGCTTCGGGTGGCGCGGTGCTCGGAGGGGGGCGGGGCTTCAGGCGGCGCGGTGCTCGGAGGGGGGCGGGGGCTTCGGCCGGGGCCAGGAGCAGGGCTGTGGCTTGGGGGAGGTGCGGGGGAGGCAAACAGGGGTAAGGGGCAGGTGGGGCTGGGAACGGAGCTGAGGCCTGGGGCTGAGGCTGGGGGTGGGAGTGGAGCCGCAGCTGGGCAGCTGTGGGGGCTGGCAGCCAGGCCCACTGCCAGGTGTGGCTCCACTTCTAGCCTCGCCCCGGGCGGGAATGGAGACTCAGCCAGCCGTGGGTGGGGTTGGGGGCGTGGCCGGGAGTGGAGCCATGCCAAACTGGGGATGGGGCCTGGTGCGGGTCGGAGAGCTGGGGGTGGGGCTGGGTAGCGCTCCCTCTCTGCCCCCCATGGGGGCTGACCCAGGCTCTTCTGCACCCCCCAAAGGTTCCTCCGTGCCCCCCTAGGGAGGTGCGCCCCACAGTTTGGGGACCTCTGCCTTAAGTGGTGCCAAGGCTCTGTGCTGGCTCTCAGCACCGGGGTGAATTTCACCCGAAGCGTGTAACTGTCACTACGAAACTGCCCGTGTCGGTGGCCTGTCGCCGCCTCCTGTGTGAGGCAGAAACAGGCTGAGTGGTGATGGCAATTACTCTGAGTCCATTCTCCTCCACGTCCGGGTTGGAATGGGAACGGTGCCTTTTGATGACCTTTAGACGGGGGTGTGAATGCGCTGGGTGCCCCTTTCCCGGTAGGAAGCATGGAGGGAAAAGGAATTGTCCAACGAGCCATTTATATGGGACAGATACATTCAGCCTCCAATTATTAATGCACCAGGCCTCTGTTCTCTTATCTCCATTGCAGTGTGGCAGTTGGGCTGTGATAAGTCTATCAAAATATGATTTCCACTTTGCTACACATTACAAACCTCAATCTGCTGTGTGTGACCCCTCGGAATGTAAGCCTTTTAAGAAATACGTTTTCAGGCCTGCTCCCAAATTGAGTCAGCAGCTTAATTTTCTTCACTCAAGCAATACTCTCAGAAAATTACTCTTATAACAGGAGAAAAGTCTCGGGGCTGATAGCACCAGTACTCAATATGTGTAGCACACTGCTTTTAAAGGGACCATTTTAATAGCAGCAGATAGGTTTGACTGATGCTTTTCTGTGTATGGTAACTCTTTCAGAAGATAGCTTCTTACAAAGAGGTGCCTTAAGTTACATTTAAGCTACTTATATTTTCCTTGTCAGGTAGCACCTTTTAGCCTCATATTTAAGTTTTTAAATACTGATAAATGCTTTGAGTGTGTGTGTGTGTTGCTTTTGCTCCAAATACTTTGACCTCCCCCAAGCCCTCACTCCTTCTCCCCCATTCCCCCCAAATCTTTATTCTAGCAGCAGGAGTATTTTAAAACACGTTGGCCCTGCCATAAGCCCTGTCTGGTGGGAGCCCTACCTGGAACTGATCCCAGTGCATTTCCATATGGACTCAGGGTTCTGCTTTTGCAGTGCTCATTGCAGGATCGGGGCCTACATCGGTACCTTCCATACAGCCTTTGCGTCTGGGGTGGATATCATTTTTGTCTGGGAACGGTTCTGATGAGTAGGGTCCTTATCTTCTGAACTGATGTGAACAGAAGTCAGGACAGTGGATTTCTGCCTGCGGCGGGTGAACTGGTTATTTCACAGCTGAGCATCATTAAGACCAATTAAGATAAATCAGACTCAGGTCGGTTGAAACAATCCAACACCTCCTTTGCCAAATTCTGACCGTGTGTCTTCTGCTTGGAAAAGGCTCAACCAAGTCCCCTTTAAAGTAGACCTGTAATATCAGACCCAGCGTCACAGACACGTCTCCCATTGGTTCAATGGCACAGTTTAGTTCTAAAATCCAACTGCACCAATCTATCTTCCCTCAATGTTAAACAGTTTAGTTTTATTTTGTCCCTTGCTGCTTCAAGAATTGGAGAGTAGGCATAAGTGTCTTAAACATATACTTGGTGGCTTTTAATATTTTACCATGTTCTTTAATAAATTGGTTTCTATATTTGAATACATTGATGCCAATAGATTAAATATTAGCGGTTTTCTATGCCTGAGCATATTTTTCTAACTTGAAATTGTCCTAAATGAGAAAGTAGCTAAGTTACTTGCCCAGATCAATTGTAAGTGCTAGTGACCATAATCCCCTTGATCGATTGGTCCATCAGCCCTCACAGAGCATTGATCACAACACATCATTCGTGTTCTAGCCAGTCATTCAGCCACCCCCTGGCCAGGCTGTCAGTGGCACCGGACACCTGATCGGCATAGCGCACTGCACCCAGAACCTCTGAGCGATCCGCCGGCCTCAGCCTCCCAAGTAGCTGGGATTACAGGCACGTGCCACTGTGCCCGACAGTGACCATAATAATTATAACATTTAAAAATGGATTTCTCGTTGCCTCCGTTTATTTAAATTTCCTTGTAAACTGATTCATTTTGGGCTGAAAACCAACCCGGAAACAACTATAGTACTTTTGTCATCGTCTTCAACAAGCTTATCGGGACTGTTGTGAAAACAAGTGAAATGGAATGGCTGTGAAATCCCTAAAGAGGGAAAGCTCGTTGTATTTTAATATATTCCGATCTGCAGGGAAAACATTTGAATCCTCATCTTTGTTAATAATAAAAAAAAATGACAGCACTGCAAGCTTAGGGCAGGCATGTGAGTAATCGAGTGCTTTGAAACACCATTGTCTCTGTGATCCCTCGGCTAAGCCATTGTGCAAAGTGGAATTGGGTGCTTTGTATCTTGCTTGGCAGGAGAGTACGTGATGTATTTATTTTTATGGCGCGATAGATTTATCCTCCTTTGGCTTTTGAACCCCCATATTGTTGTTGTATAAAATGAAACCCCTATTTTTCCATATATTAGAGAGGGGTCAGCCTGGCGTATTCAGAAGGCAGGGCTGTGGCTGCTATGTTAACCTGTCTGGTTGTATTTTTTGCTCACTGTGTCAGCAGTTGGCAGACAGCGGAAGACCAGGGTTTGGTGCTCTGTGTGTTCATAGCTTTCAGATTGTCAAAATGAGTAGAGCAGCAATGGCAATGGATGCCCTTCCACATCCCTGGGCCATTTTGCCTCATGCCTGCTTTAGAGTGACCAATTTTAGGCAGGAGACGGGTATTGAGTCTCCATGCCCATTCAATCCTTGATTTCTCTGCTAACACTGTCAGGGAATGCCAACTGCATTTTCCATTGCATTCCCTCCTTCCAGCCCCGGATCTCTAGGCACTATAATATTGCATTATCTGAAGTATTCTAGGCACTGTCCAGACATGGGCTGCAATTCAGCAAAGCACTTAAGCATGCACGTCTCAGTGCCTTCACTCAGGCTGCTCATGTGCTTAAAGATAAGCAGGAGCTTAGGGGCTTTGGTGAATTGGGGCCACAATGAGTGTCTGACCATGGCCCAAAAAGCTCACAAGCAGAGATGGCAAGCAACATACAAAGGGTGCAGGAAACATGGTTGAACGACATTTATAAACATCAGCAATTCCAGCTGGCTCTTGCTTTAGCCATTGTTAACTAGCTAATTTCTTGTTGGATCTGATTGGAAGTGGATCTTGAGGAGAAAAGAGTGTTGATATGGAATTTGGGAAGGCATTCCGGGGGGAAGGGCTGACTTAGCAGAATATGCAAAGACAGGTGAGAGAGAAGCAGGCCTGGCAGAGCCCAAGGGGGGCTCTGATGTGATAACAGTAGGGAAAGGCAGAATCAGAGGGAGTATTTTCACCCTTCTTTAGATAGGGAAACTGAGGCACTGAGCAGCAAGTCTATGGCAGAGCCAAGAAAAGGACACAGGTTTCCTGACTTACAGACCCACTCTGGACCTAAATCTCTCTCCTTCCTCCTCCTGAAAGGTGCAGAATGGCAGTATCAATCATATGATAGCAGAGAGTCGGCTTAGCAGGAGATAGGCAATCTGAACTCTCTTTTGCTGCAGGCAGTGGGGATTTCTGTGACCTGGTGATACTCATTAGGAATTTGATCCCAGACATTTATTTCACACAGGGCACTGAACAGCCATCAGCCAGCACCCTGGACTGGGTTTGAACCAGTCATCTAAAAGCAAAAGGCTCCATAGCCCATAAAATATATACGTTCTCTAGCAGGTACTTGCATGTTGGTTTGTATGTACTTGAAGGGCCACGTTTTGCATTCCAAAAAGGCGCTTTGGAAGTATAAGATCTGCATGAGAGGGACTCCCATGCCTCATTCTGAACGATACCTGAGCAGGGAGGAAAAGACATGAATTTGGGACAGCCAGGTTTTACTCCTGATAGTCACCAGGTGCACACCTGATAGGGAACACGTTCTCTCATCTTTAGAGCTCACCGTTATCCTAATAGCTTATTCCCTTGTAGATCCTCTCTGTTATCCAGGTAGTTACATCGTTATTGTCCTGTCTAGGCCACAATTGGAACGCTAGCAGCATGTCAGTTTGAAGGAGGATCCCCAGGAATGTCCGTCTGGGAGTGAGGATTAGAGCAGTCCCGTTAGCCCCTCCGTTTCTGAGAAGAGAGCTCTTAACTTTTTCGGACTTTCTCTATGTCAGCTTTGCCTCAGCTGGTACAGCCATGGTGGAAGTGACGTCCCATTGGGGAATGATCAGTGAAGGTGAGGAAGAAACCAGACGGCTGATGACCGAGTCTTACGTTATCCATTTGCAGACACTGGTGATCTTATTCCAGATTCACGTGTTCCCCAGCTGCTGGCACACGGTGCTAGTGTCAATGTAGGGATGTGGTGGGCAGATGAGTCTGTTATTGGTGAACGTACTCCTACAAGGTGAAAACCTCCCAACTTAAACCTTCACCCCCAGTACATAATAGTCACTAAATAACATAAATGACCCTGCCCTGGAAGAGTTACTGTTCCTGGGAAACCAGCATGGCCTGTTAATTGGTTGGTCTCTGTCTTCTTTCTTCCTTCCCATGGGAGTGGCCGGGAAGTTCAGTGAGAGGAATGGCTGCAGTTTGGAGAAGGGACGCAGGCAATAATCTGGAACCAAAGGGCAGTGCAAGGAATGGAGCGAGAGAGAGGCCCATGTCTCACCAGCAGCATGAGCAGAGACGGAGGAGGGGCAGTGCTTGGCATTGTTACCGAGCGGGATGCTCTATGCCACTTGGCACTGGCGATTAGAACAGCTTCGTGCTGCTGCAGTTTTATACCGTTACTCGCCCCAGCTGTCCACAGGCCCTCAGCCAGAGCGCCAGCACAGTGCAGGCCGCCCCCCTTTTGCAGCTTGACCCTCGGCTCCCAGCACCAGCCAGGGTCAGTGCGACAACATCTACTTTGCACAAAGGGAGTCAGCTCGGAAGCTCTGAAGGCCCTTTGATACCTGTGGAGGAAACCGGGGAAGCCGCCATGTCCCTGCTCTGCTTTCTGCGGTGGCAGGCTGCCTGTCCTCTGCATTTTGTGTCTGGAGGAAGGGAGCTGGCAGCCCTATCCACGCACGCGAGATGGGGAAACTGAGGCTGGGATATTAAGTGGCAACACATCCCTAAGGGTGCTGCTCACCCCAGTATAAGACCTACACAGTGTTGCTAAGCCCAAGCCTTCAAAAATAATGAGCTAGGCCACCCAAAATCATCTTAACTTTTCTTTTTCCTGCTGGTTTCTGTGCCTTTAGCCAAAATGCGGTTCATGTCTTCAAGCTTTTCTCTGCAGCCAGGAGGGTTAAAAAGTTACTTTCCTTTTTAATGAAAGCTGAGATTCTCAGACTCACTTTGCTCCAGGAGTTGGGGCTTGAAAAAAGCACCCAGTGTTGGGAGACAAGATAAAATTGGAAGAGTTGACACTGCTGCCTGTGCCCTGGTACGTATTTGGGGTACTGGCAAGGGCTGCAGGTTCAGTGGATTGCAGCACATAGAATCATAGAAGATCAGGGTTGGAAGGGACCTCAGGAGGTCATCTAATCCAACCCCCTGCTCAAAGCAGGACCAACCCCAACTAAATCATCCCAGCCAGGGCTTTGTCAAGCCTGACCTTAAAAACCTCTAAGGAAGGAGATTCTACCACCTCCCTAGGGAACCCATTCCAGTGCGTCACCACCCTCCTAGTGAAAAAGTTTTTCCTAATATCCAACCTAGACCTCCCCCACTGCAACTTGAGACCATTGCTCCTTGTTCTGTCATCTGCTACCACTGAGAACAGTCTAGATCCATCCTCTTTAGAACCCCCTTTCATATAGTTGAAAGCAGCTATCAAATCCCCCCCTCACTCTTCTCTTCTGCAGACTAAACAATCCCAGTTCCCTCAGCCTCTCCTCATAAGTCATGTGCTCCAGCCCCCTAATCATTTTTGTTGCCCTCGGCTGGACTCTTTCCAATTTTTCCACATCCTTCTTGTAGTGTGGGGCCCAAAACTGGACACAGTACTCCAGGTGAGGCCTCACCAATGTCAAATAGAGGGGAACGATCACATCCCTTGATCTGCTGGCAATGTCCCTACTTATACAGCCCAAAATACCGTTAGCCTTCTTGGCAACAAGGGCACACTGTTGACTCATATCCAGTTTCTCGTCCATTGTAAACCCCTAGGTTCTTTTCTGCAGAACTGCTGCCTAGCCATTCGGTCCCTAGTCTGTAGCAGTGCATGGGATTCTTCCGTCCTAAGTGCAGGACTCTGCACTTGTCTTGTTGAACCTCATCAGGTTTCTTTTGGCCCAATCCTCTAATTTGTCTAGGTCCTTCTGTATCCTATCCCTACCCTCCAGCGTATCTACCACTCCTCCCATGTCGATGTACCCAAGCTGAAGCCTGCGCTGCCACAGCTTCACTGCTCTCAGTACCCACGTTAGCTAGGTTAACGCTAGTTTGGGTATGCCTACCTGTGCTGTAACCACACACCCTCCAGTCCTACCTCCAATTGCAGTGTAGACACACTTGCTCTGTGGTCACTTAACATCCCTATCTCAGTTTCCTCAGCTGTAATATGGGGATAATATTGGCTCTCTTGCTTGTTGGCTTTAATATGACAATTATAGTAATCCCTCATTCCTCCTGCCCTTCCTCTCCTCTGAGCAGCCGTGTATGTTCTAAGCAAGCCATCCACCCTGGCTGTGCATCAAGGCAGCCTGGTGTGGTTTTTGGACGAATTTTATAGTTCTTAAAGAACTGAAAATACATCTGTGTGAGTGCCGACTTGTTCCACTGCTGTTCCTATCATCTTAACCTGTGAATACTTTATAGTTAAATATAAGCATGGGGAGGGGACAGAGAATGGAATTTTGCAACAGTTTCTCTAATGAATATGAATCACTGTAGCATTTTAAATACTTCTCCTGCCTTTGATAAAATGAATAATATGCCACAGCCAAGTATTTAGCATTCCGACTATGTAGCTGGGCTAGAAGGGTTTAGGCTGTGGGAATAAAGCAGAAGACAGCATGTTCTGACAGCTGTGAAGAACACAGAAAATATTAATGGTGGCAGTTAGAGACAGACAGAGAATGGCAATTCACAGGTGCATTTTCCCTAGTGACCATATTGCCTCTTCTGTATTCATGATAAAACTTCAATACCTCATTCTTTACATACGAACTAGAAAACAGTTTAGATTATTTCTGTCGTACGGTGGCCTGGGACAGCTGTCAGCGTCCCCAAATGGGTTATGTATATTAGTGATGAACCGGGCTGCTAATACAATTCTTAAACATCACAGTAAAGCAGCTTCCCTCCGTCTTGTAAGAAGGACGTTACATACAATAAAGCTTTGTAAGTCCTCTCTGCTGGATCCCCCCCTCCATCTCACCTCTGCTGTGCAGGGAGAAATCTATGTTAAGCTGATGAGCTCGCTTGCGTTAGTTTGCCAAGATGTCTTCTAGTTCTTAGATAAATATTCAGGTTCCCAAGAAACAACTTCCTGGCTCATTGCAATCCAAACTGTTGACTCAAAACATTACTTGTGTCACTGTCAGTGTAGGATGAAGCCATGAGCCTTCTTGGCCTGGTCTGCCAACTTGTGCATGGACATGCAGGGTCTGTTAGGACAGTTGTTGCTTCTGCAGCTGAAAATGTGGCTCCTCACAAGGCCACATCAGTGCAGCATGCTTTGAATGATGGAGGAAATGAAAGCTCACGGCGCCCAGAGAGCAGACAGAGATGGCGATGGTCAGAAAGGGCGACATCGACGTGTGTCTCCTCCTTCTCCTCCACTGAGGAAACTGATCGCGGGAATGCACCCACCAATCCTGCTGGATGATCCCTGTAGAGGAAGGTGAACCCTCACTGTTTGCCTCCATCTAGACTATGAACCGTTCACACTTAACATTAATTTGAAAACAATTTTCTTTGTATTGTAGATTCATAGATTCCGAGGCCTGAAGGGACCATTGTGATCCTCTAGACTGACCCCTGTATAACACAGGCCAGAAAAGTGCCCCAAAGTAATTCCTAGAGCCGAGCTTTTAGAATAACATCCAGTCTTGATTTAAAAATGGCCAGTGATGGTGAATCCTCCACAACCCTTGGTAAATTGTTCCCCTGGTTAATGATTCTCACCATTAAAAATGTAGGCCTTATTTCCAGTTTGAATTTGTCTAGCTTCAACTTCCAGCCGTTAGATGGTATTAGACCTTTCTCTGCTCGACTGAAGTGCCCATCATTAAATATTTGTTCCCCATGTAGATACTTACAGATTGTGATCAAGTCACCCCTTAACCTTCTCTTTGTTAAGCTAAATAAATTGAGCTCCTTGAGTCTATCCCCATGAGACATGTTTTCTAATCCTTTGATCTTTCTCATGGCTCTTCTATGAACCCTCTCCAATTTATCGACATCCTTCTTGAATTGTGGGCACCAGAACAGGCATAGTATTCCAGCAGCAGATATATGAGTGCCCAGTACAGAGTAAAATAAACTCTACTAGAGCTGTCAATTAATCACAGTTAACTCAAGCAATTAACTCAAAACAAATTAACTCAATTAAAAAACTTAATCACGATTAATCACAGATTTAATCGCATTTTTAAACAATTTTGTTTACATTTAGGGGAGATAATGCAACCCACTTCTTATTTACGATGTCACCTGAAAGTGAGACAGGCATTCACCTAACACTTTTGTAGGTCACGTTGCAAGGTATTTATGTGCCAGATATGCTAAACATTCATATGCCCCTTCATACTTCGGCCACCATTCCGGAGGGCATGCTGATGATGCTTTGGATCATTATCAGTCCGAACCCCATCATCAGCACGATAAAGAGATTGCACTAAAGTACTTGTCTGAGGTGAATTGAAAAATACTATTTTATCTTTTTTACAGTGCAAATATTTGTAATGAAAAATAATATAAAGTGAGCAACGTACACTTTGTATTCTGTGCTGTAATTGAAATCAATATATTTGAAAATGTAGAAAACATCTAAAATATTTAAATAAATGGTATTCTATTATTGTTTAACCATGCAATTAATTACAATTTTTTTAAATTGTTTTTAATAGTTTGACAGCCCTACTCACTACTCCTTCCTGAGATTCCCCTGTGCATGCATCCAACGATCACATTAGCTGTTTTGGCCACAGCATCATGCTGGGAGCTCATGTTCAGCTGACTATCCACCATGATCTCTAAATCTTTTTCAGTCACTGCTTCCCATCCTGGAAGTATGGCCTATATTCTTTGTTCCTAAATGTGTACATTTACAGTTAGTCATATTAAAATGCCTATTGTTTGCTTGTGCCCAGTTTACCAAGCAATCCAGAATACTCTGAATCAGTGACCTGCCCTCTCCAATTTTTGTATCATAACTATCAGTGATGATTTTGTTTTTCTGTAGGTCATTGATAAAAATATTAAATACTGTAGAACAAAGCCCTGTGGGACCCCACTTGAAACACACCTGCTCAATGACAGTTCCCTCTTAGATCTCACAATGTAATAGACATCAGTTAGCCAGTTTTTAATCCATTTAATATGTGCCATGTTCATTTTTATATTCTGTTCTTTTAATCAAAATATTGTGTGGTACCAACTCAGCCGCCTTACAGAAGTCTAACTATATTACATCTGCATTATTAGCTTTATCAACTAACCTTGTAATCACATCAAAAAAAGATATCAAATTCATTTGACAGGATCTATTTTCCATAAACCCATGCTGATTTGCATTAATTACATTATGTTTCTTTAGTTCATTATTAATTGAGCCCCATATCAACCATGCCATTATCTTCCTTGGGATTGATGTCAGACTGACAGGCCTATAATGAACTGGGTCATCCCATTTATCCTTTAGATATATGTAAAAACTCTGCATTGATGCTGAAGCATGCAGTAGACCTTGCTGTCTAAACCAGCAGCAATGTGCTTTGTGTCATTCCGCCATGCCCCAATACCAGCATCACCGACTGGTTTCACTTCATCCACCGAGTGCAGAGGACCCGTACAAGACTTATACGGCTCTTAAGCCCCACAGAAGCCCTAAATGTGGGCTGTCTGCGGCTGTGTGTGCCAGCCCTCCAAGACGGTTTTGTACGTGATACGGCTGCTGCAGTGGAGAGAAGACTTAAAGTGGGCATATATTACAGTTACACCCACTCTGGGCTCCTTTACAGAATCAGGCAGAGTGCGTTTCTGTGAGGTTTACAAAATTAGTGATTCTCATTGTCTCTTCTCTTATTTCTTGGGCATTGTAGATTTACACACCCATCTCAGTATTTGAATGCAGAGGACTTTCCCCCATCAGGTTCACTCACAGTAGATCAGACGCTGCCCCTAAATCTTCAGGAGCAGCTCTTGTGGCGTAGGAAGGACTAAATAACACAGTGTACTCTTGGCGAAGTCTGTCTTTGGTATTAATAGCTGATGACATTTAGGGCTCTTATTCTAACACAACGTGACTGACACATGGACTGCAGTCAAACCGGTCTCATGAAATTTTAAAGGTTCTTTCTAACAGTCACTGGGATTAGTTTTGCTTGTGATTTAGGAGATAGGAAAAAGGTTTCCTTTCTATCTACATTATCTGTAATGAAAACATTTTTCTCTGTGCTTCCCAGCCCCCACTCCTCCCAAAATCCCGTTATCTCCCCATGCTTGGGCACTTCCCGTTGCTCCATTTCTGAAGCTCTTTCTGAAACACTGAGTGCATCTAATCTGCATCATTGCAGCCTCATCAATTTGTCAGTCACCTCTGGGGACTTGCTATGAGAAACCATGGGTCAGATCCTGGGCTGGTGTAAATCAATGTAGTTCTTTTAAAGTAAGTGCTACTATGTCAGCTTGCCCCAGCTCAGAATCTAGCCATCTGGGAGTGTTCTGGTGAGATTCAGAACGTGAAGTCAGAGCAGCGAAGGAGAAATGAATTATAAAAAGACTCAAAATGTTCATGACACTTTATGACATTCCGGGGTGCAATCCAGACCAGCAAGTGGCTGTGTCACCCCTGCCCTAAAACCTGGGGTGCGTCACAATGCTTTTATGCTGTAGCTCTCAACCTGGGTTCCTCACAAACAGCCAGACAGCAGGCAGGTCACACCCTGAGTGTCTGTTTATAGCCGCAGCCCTGGCCCAGCAACTCTGATCCCAGCAGCTTGTCAGCAAACACCAGCCACACTCAGGCTTCCACCAGCCTGGGTTACTACTTGCAGGGTAACCCCAACACCCCCCCCCCCAGTCTCAAAATTTCCCCCAACATGTGTATTCTACACTGACCAGCCCTCTCCTGGACACTCCACATATATTGGGTCCATTGCCCTTCTAAGGGGCTCAACATACAACAGTCTGCTGCCTTACATGGAGTTACCCAAACAATTCACAACACTGGATTAGTTCTAATTAAAGAATAAAACAAGTTTATTTAACTACAAGGAGATGGGTTTTAAGTGAGTACAGGACTAAGGCACTGAAGTCAGAAATGGTTACAAGAGAAATAGAGATCAAACACTTTCTAACGTAACAAACTGGACTTGGTTCAGGGTGAAGTCCCTTACCACATGTTTCCAGTAACATTGCTGACCAAACTCTCAGGCCAGGATCTGCTCCCAAAGTCTGTTTCTTTTGTCGCCTTAGGTGAAAAGAGAGAGATGGATAGGGAGAGACGACTTGGGCTGTTTTTGTCCCTCACTTTTATAGTTCAGTCACCCTTTGAAATGCATTTTCCTCGATAAAGTTCCTTCCCGCTGTGGAGGCTTGGAGACATAGGGTTTCGTAGCGAAAGAGGCTGCATGCTGTTTCTTCTCACCTTTGTTTGCTGGAATGCAGATTTTCCTTGTTTCCTGTATTCCCCTTCTTGCTGCAGGAGGCCCCTGTTTACAACTTGTATGTAAATTGAGGTAAACACATTCCTTCGTTTTAAGACCTACTTGACCAGTCCTGCCTAATCGAGGCGATGTGGGTTTCAACATGTGCTACCAACATCATTCAGAGGAAATTCATATCTTTACATTTATTGTTGCTACATCCATTTCACCAGGATATTAATTGACCAGCAAGTTATTAGTTTTCAAATGATGCCTCACAAGACATATTTTGCACAAAGATTATTACAATAGTGTGTAGGGTGTGAATACAGGGGGCACTCGGTCACACACTTCTGATAAGTCTTTTCCAAGTTCCCACATCAGATCTGGCTGCTTGGGCAGGGAACAATGCATGCAGCATAGCAGAGGTGTAGCAGGAAAGCTCTTAGGGATATTTAGTTGGGGATTGGTCCTGCTTTGAGCAGGGGGTTGGACTAGATGACCTCCTGAGGTCCCTTCCAACCCTGAGATTCTATGATTCTATGATATTTCATGGGGAAACGTATGTCTCAGGTTAACAGGGCCCTATTTCACAACCTTCACTCATGCCAGTAGTCCCTTCACTGGGTCATTGGCCCTTAAGAGGCACTGGCATGGTAAGGGTTACTCATGTGAGTAAGAGGTGAAGGATCAGAGACAATCTAACAGGGACAGATATGGCAACTTCCTGCAATATGCTTGGAAGACCTGATTGTTTTAGGTTTATGTATTATTGTGGGCTGGGATTGCATGTAACCTCTCTAGGGGGGAGATGTCCTAGAAGTCAGACCTGGGAGTTCAAAAGACTACACTGAAAATTCCCAGACAAGTATGGACTTTGGGACAATAAGTGTTAAGTGGATTTCCTGGGGAATTTCCAGAGAGAGGTTAATGCAAATTCCCTAGCTCCAGTTATGCCCAGCCTTTTGAAGCTATGTTCTGAGGACAGGGGCATTGTCTGCTGATTACCTGCTGCAACTGGTCAAGATCCAAGGCCCAAGCTTTATAAATAAACAGCTGCTCTGCCGAGGTCTATTCTGGTTCTGGATCTAAGGCAGAGTATCTTGTAATCATGGGGAAAATGCAGTTGTAGGTTTTGAAGGACTAAAACCTACAAGAACCCAAGGCTGGAGTTGGGGTGATCTTCCGTAAGCTTTCTCGCATGCATGTAGGTTCTTGTATTGTTTTATATGCTTTCTCTGTAATGCTTTCACTTTAAGATGTCACTTTAAGATGTGCTTGCTTAGAACAAGTTGTGTGGTAACATCCTGGTTAGAGAACTTGGAAAGCAAAGCAAAGCACAGGTGCTGGTCTTTTTAGGCAGTCTGGCTTGCTGGGGATATGACAGTGTAAGGCAGGGAGCTGTGCAGCCTTAAAATCCCCTGCAAGGAGGGAGTGAGACTCGGGTCTCCACCCAAGAGAGGTGATGGCTGAGAGCTGGAATCCTAAAGAGGGTGCCCTTAGTGAACTTCAGAGGGGGAATACAGGTGCAGTTGCCCCGAATGGGACAGTAATGACGGGCACTATTTTCCATATTTTTTTGGCGTGGGAGGACCATCTTTGTTCTCAGGACTGGAGCAATCTGTCCCAGACCCTTTTAAGAACTGTGCCCCAGTTTTGCCTTGCAGGGTTCATTCTTGCTAGATTAAGAAAGTATCCCAGGCCCTGTTAACTCTGTAAAAGTGCTGCTGCTGAGACACAGAGTTGAAAGGTTTTTATCTGTGCAAGTAGCATTACCTGCCACCAGAGAACAGTGGAGAGACTCAAGCAAGTGATGCTGCGGACAGACTGAGCTACAGAAGCTTTCAGCTTACAGCTCTCCAGCTCTCACTCTGAGCCATGTGCTAAAGTGAAGGAGACTCCCAAAGGAAGAGTCCACCCTAGGGAGATTGTGGAATCTTCATCTCTGGAGATATTTAAGAGTAGGTTAGATAAATGTCTATCAGGGATGGTCTAGACCAGGGGTCGGCAACCTTTCAGAAGTGGTGTGCCGAGTCTTCATTTATTCACTCTGATTTAAGGTTTCGCGTGCCAGTAATACATTTTAAAGTTTTTAGAAGGTCTCTTTCTATAAGTCTATAATCTATAACTAAACTATTGTTGTATGTAAAGTAAATAAGATTTTAAAAATGTTTAAGAAGCTTCATTTAAAATTAAAATAAAATTCAGAGCCCCCCGGACTGGTGGCCAGGACCCAGGCAGTGTGAGTGCCACTGAAAATCAGCTCACGTGCCGCCTTCGGCACGCGTGCCATAGGTTGCCTACCCCTGGTCTAGACAGTATTTGGTCCTGCCATGAGGGCAGGGGACTGGACTCGATGACTTCTCGAGGTCCCTTCCAGTCCTAGAGTCTATGAATCTTATCAGCCATTCTTGACACATACATTGTTAGAATGCTCAGAAAAATGATCACCTGTGATGAGACTTAATGGATTTAAAACATAGCACAATTTCTTGAATTGTCACCAGTGATTGAAGCCAGCACCTTCAGCACAAAAGACATTGACCATTGCTACTTGAGCTCAAGTAGCAATTCCTCTGAATGTTAGTGGTAGTAGGCTCTTATCCTCTTATGTGGACGAGCCACAAAGGATCTGAACTAGTGGGTTACATGAGTACTTAGAGCCCTGTCAGATGCTGTGAAGTGGTGGATAAATCTTAAGGCACTTAGAACTTGTCTACACGTGGAAGTTAAGGTGTGGTTTGAATTTAAAGTGGATTATCTAGTCTTGATTAACTCCATATGTGGATGCTCTGATTTCAGGATAAGAGGGCTTAAGTCTAAAGTAGTTTGGAAGTGAAATAAAGAGAATTAAACTAATTTGGAAGAAGTAACTCTTATTCTGGAAAAAGAGTGTCCACACACGGAGTAAATCAGGCATTGCTATTCTGGAATAACTCCCCATGCAGACAAGCACGTAGGTCCAGATCCTCCCAAAAATTTAAGTGTCTAACTCCCATTGATTTCACCACAGTGATGAGCTCAGTATAAATGTCTAGGCAGGTAGAACCCGGATGGGGAGAATGACTGAGAGCTACGTTCTGACAGTGTAAAACCCTGTATGTTTAACACACTACGGGGCTGAGGACACACTGAGTGTCGTTAGCCTGTTTGCAAGTCCCCACTTGTCTTTATCTAAAGAGGAACATCTTCCCCCTGTATTACAGCAATAGGTGCTTTTTCCAGATCACCCGATTCTTTCATCCAGGGTCTAGTGTCCAGATGACCATGGACAGACGAAAGCATTCACAGCACTGTGCTTGTCAAAGCCCTTGCTGTGTCACCAGTGCTCTGGTCCAGCAAAACAAGCTGGGATTGGCTGTGGAGGGGTAGCAGGACCCGAGCCCAGTCCTTGGACCGGGCCTTTTCCTCCCTCTCTCGCTCCCAGCACAGCTGTAACGTGTAGCTGCTGCTCCTTTACCAGGATTACTTGGGTACGTGCATTGGGAGCCATGCCGCTGCATTATTTAGCATTGTCCGTGATTAGTTACCGTAGATCTTGCTAACAACAAGCTTACAGCTGCATCCCTATTATACAACTGTTCTCAAAGATTGCTTGTCCTTGATGATGTTTCACCAGGGTTTGCTTTAATTGCTGTAGATTGGGAAGTATTAGCCCATCCTGTTAAATAACAGCTGCCACTGCCCGCAGCCCCGCGCTCTGCACTGTCAGGCTCCTGCCTCTTAAGGCACTTTGAAAATAAGAACTCTTTATGGAAACAGTCCGATTCCCCAGCCCTGGCTCATGCGGAGTAGTTAGGAAGTAGTCTGCTCTCACAAATGAGTGCAGCATCTGCCCAAACCTATGTGCTTTATGGCTTCATTGGACAGTCTGACCAGTCTCATCCTTTACTGGACAGAAGCAGTTCGCACACAACGGAGCAGCAGCAGCTACTGTTGCATTAATTTAGGTGGTATAAAGGGGTCCAAAGAGTCAAAGATGGTAACAAGACCCTTTCACTGTCTAACATTAAACAGCATCAAATGAAGGTCAGGGTTTGGTATGCAGAGACTTTAGTCTGCTTAGTACCATGGCAAACACATGAGGACATTAATGTCAAAGGTTAGAAATTTGTTGCTTGATACACGCAAAAGGAAAAGAATCAAAACAAGACCAAGAGCACTGAGGCTGAAGTCAAGTGATTATGCAAAACAAACTTACTTAAAACCTATCAAAGGCCCTTTTTGAAGTCAGAGAATATTGGTTAAAGTCCCTTATTAAGTCACAGTCCTTCTTGGTGAGGAAACTCAGGTTAGTTCTGTCGTTCAGTTCTGAGTTGGGAATGGTCATCACTTTCCTGCTTTAGACAAACAGAGACACACGGACGGGAGAGGAGTGATAGGATAGAAAAAGAGGGGAAAATACAGTTTTTGCTGATGTTCTTCTGGCTGGCAGGACAGACACGACAGCTGTTGCTCTAGACCTGGTCAGGGCATCATCCGGTTGGTTTGGTGAGGTCCCTCTCCTTTACTGGTCCTTCTCAGTCGGAGCAGGGCTGGATGGGCCATCAGATCTCGCCGTGCCGGGGCTGTGCAATTCAGCTGATTTCAGGGTCAGGTGAAAAGCCGAGAGAGAGATAGGACAGGAGGAAGAAAGGTGAGCTAGAAAACAGTACATCAAGGAGGGGAAGATAGAGCAGGAACTCCCAGGTCAGGCTGGGGTGCTCGCTGGTGCAGCAATGATGGTCAGACATCCCCACTGGAGTATCAGGATCTAGTGTCACAGCAACAAGCCTTGCCCCAGTGAGTACATTTCCCCCTCTCCTCCAAAGTCTCTCTTTAAGGGCCCCACAAAGGGCAATGGGTGGAGGGGTTCATCCTCTCATTATTTTGCCCACTAATTAGGCCTAATTTCCAAAGCATCAATTTTGATTCATTAATTTCTGGTCCTTTACTGCTGTTGTTTACCAGTCATAATCTTAAACCGGGCCTTGAGTTTAAATTAAATTAAATTTATGTTGAAATTAATTTGGTGTTTCTGTCTCCTCCTTACACCTTTTCTTCCACAATTTTATTACAGCTTCTTATAACCTTGGATAAACTTTCATTTTGTACAGTTAAAAACCTCACCATTAGAGTAAACTTGTAGGCTCCATTATCCCAACACTCTTTCAAGGTTGTGATGCAAATGAGGGCCAGATCTTGAGCTGTGGGTGAGCAGCACTCAGCGCACCTGGCGGTGGGGTGGGCAGGAAGGTTAAACTTTCTGTCCTGAACATGGGTCGAGGCTCAGCCAGCTGTACCTGGCCATGCCCGCTTTCCCCTGGGCCCGTCCCTGTGCTGGGGCTGGGAGATGCATCTGGCACAGGAATAGGAGGCTCAATACCCTTTCTATTTATATCCTGCTCTCTGAACTAGTTCTGTAGGGCGCTGCAGGTCCCAGGGCAGAATGATAAAGATTTCCTTCAAAAGCTCTTAACTGCTCCATGCCATGGCCTGTGGGCCAAGGTTAGCGTAGCGGATCACAGCCTTTCCAGGGCCCTCACTTCCCTCAGAGCTGAAGACAGGGGTTCCTGCTGCCCCAAGATGACCTTCTGCTGCACAGGGTATTGTGGAGCTCCCTAGCCCAGCACCCTAAGAGGCTGACTGGGCCTACATGGCTTTTCAGCTGGGCACCAAGGCCTTGTAGGGGCATAAACTGGTCAATTCACATCAGGCTGCCATGAAGACTTTTTTTTTCTCTTATGAAGCTATACCTATCTCATAGAGCTGGAAGGGACCTTGAAAGGTCATCAAATCCAGTCCCCTGCCTTCACAGCAGGACCAAGTACTGTCCTTGACAAATTTTTGCCCCAGATCCCTAAATGGCCCCCTCAAGGATTGAACTCACAACCCTGGGTTTAGCAGGCTAATGCTCAAACCACTGAGCTATCCCTCCCCACCTTGCTTCCCACCTGGGCCAGATATAGAGCAGCTCCGATATTCAGATATATAAGTAGTCAGGCAAATCCAGCAAATCCAGCCCTGTGCTCAGGGTATGAATGAGCTGTACCCGCCTTCAGGGCACTGGCACTGGGACAGGCCATGTCTGCAGGCAAAGGCAGCCTGCAGGAGTGTTGGTCCGGATGGCTCTCTCCTAGCCTTGGCTGATATATCCAATCCATTCCTCCCAAAGCTGCACGTCCCTGAAGGCAAACGCCTAACTCCTCCTTGCCTGACTGGTCCTAAATGCTGTCTGCTGTGACAGCATACATTACAGTGAGCAACAGCTAACTTTCTTTACAAGAGAATGGATAATTTCATGGCTCATTAGACTGATAATCCTACTCTGAATTACTGGCCCTGTTCAGTGTTTTCTCCTCAGACACTTTCCTCACGTCTTGTCTTCTCCACTGCGAAGCTTTAGTAATTGCATACAATTCACCCCCTGGGGGGTAAGCGTTGCTCAATGGGAGGGAACCGAACAGCAGAAGGCTTTCATTTCTGGAAGTCAGTTACAGCAGCTTCTTCCCGTCCCCTAGAGCAATGTCAGCCTTTGGACCAGCTTCCTCAAAGGCACTGTTATAATGTCAGGTGAACCACATGCTTCTCCCATGCATGTCTATTATGGGGAAATGGAACATTGCCATGGGCTGCATATGGGAAGACACCACCATTGCCACTTAAACCACACTGCTGTGGCAGGTGGGGACGAACTCAGCCAGGACGTTCTCTGTTCAAAAACCCAAAGAAAGCCAAAGGCCTCTGCCAACTAATGCAGTTGCTCTCTTAGCTCAAGTGGCACAGGCCTGTGCTTGATAGTACTTGAGGCTTAGTTCCATTCTCAAAGTGCTTCATAAATATTAAATCCATTTGTGACGGGGTGGACTAGGCCCAAAGGCCCGCTACTGGAGGCCTCGGGGTTCTGCCACAACCATGCCAGGAAAGTAGTGGAGAGGTCCTCCAAGGAGGCTAGAGTGGCTGCAGGGGAAGCAGCCAATCAGAGGGGCTGCAGGGAGCAGCCAATCAGGCCCCAGCAGGCTCATACAAAAGGAGCTGCAGGGCCAAAGTGAGTTCAGTAACTTTACGGGGCCCAAGTGGTGCTCCTGATTGGCTGCAGGGACTGCAAAGGCTAAGGCAGGGAGTTGCTGGCAGGGACAGGGGAAGCTAGGGACTAGCTTCTGGTTGGTTGCCAGGACTCAATTAAGACATGCTATGGGGAAGTGGCCCAGGGAAATGCAGTTAGTTAAAGGGACAGGGCATGTGGCTGCTACTTAGAGGGTCCCTGGGCTGGGACCCGGAGTAGTGGGTGAGTCCAGGTCCCCCCACCCCAACACCACTGGGGAGTGGTTGTGCCCTGAGAGAAGGGAGTGTAGACAGGCTCAGGGAGGGGACGGTATATGGAACTGTTACCCCTGGAAGGGGGCTGAACTGAGCCTGACCCAGCTGGAGAGCTGGGGTCAGAGGATTAACGGGCACCTGGAGGGTGCTGCTCCACTCCACAGCAGGAACCTTTGCACATAAGCTGCCAACTAGGGTACTGTGATGGGTCCTGTTGGACTGCGAAGGGACTGAGAGCTTCAGGACATTACTGAGGGTTTTGAGATAGGCCCAGCTGGACAGTGTACTCCAGAAGAGGTTTGTTTTGTTTGCTTGCACGTGGGCTGGGGATGACTCGGCCAGAGGGCTGAAATCACCAAAGACCCGCCTGACAAGCGCAGCGGCCGACGGGGGACACTGTGAGCTGAGAAATTGAGAAAACTGCAGGTACGCACACACTTGACCAGGCATACCCCAGACAGCAGATGCTAGGCGCAGCTGTGTGGAAGGGCTGGGGGCGGTATAGCCGCGCTGGAGGAACTGCTGGCGTGGGGCCACCCAGCTGCCCCACATTCTGCTCCTCCTGTGTCTTTCTGGTACAGCGTACCAGCTATAAATAGCTTACTGGTATGGCGACTGCCGACTGTACCACACCACCATACTGGCACCACTGGCTGTACCAGACTGTTTTCTGTTCCTAGTGTCTCTATGAAAGGTGGCTGAAAAGATTTGTCCAGACCTATCAGGTAAAATCCTTCCCTAAGTTATATTGGTGTAAACTCCGAATAACTCCACTGAAACACATAGAGTTATTCTGAATTTGTGCCTGAACAGATAAAGGCAAATTGTGACCTGCTGGTTTTCTGTCTCTTGCATGTACCTGTTTGTGCATGTCAGCCTGGGGACTACGTGGGTATGGTTCCAATATATTGCCCTGTAAGACCTGAAGCCCTTAGCATTGTTGTCATTGGTCTTTGTTCCCGGGTATAACACTGTGAAGGTCTTTTAAATCCAGCCTTCTGACCGGGGTATGTCTTTGAGAGCCACAACCAACAGTTTTGTTCATTATTGCTCTGCTCCCAGAGCCATCGTGAATTGAGAGACAGAACAGAGGCAATTTCATTCCCCATAGCACGAGACAAGCCCAGAGGAGGAGTGAGGCTGAAACTGGAAACTGGTCTGAGCAGGAACCTCCCCATGTGGCACAAAACCCATACGCAACTGCTGGATGACAATAGCATGTCTCATACGCAGTAATGGACTTCCGGGAGGTCACATCTGTACTAATATGAAAGTCTCCCCTCATTTGTATGACAGCCCACACATGTGTAACAAGCTATAGAGGTGGAACACGTATGTTCTCGCCACGTGAGCTCCCTGTCTGGAATTGTCTGTTCTCTTCCCTGTTTCCCTGACACTCTGGGCCGCTCTCTACACAGCTGCAGGGTGTTGTTGAAACTGAGCGACCTGACCTCCTGCTCTCCGAAGCACTGGCACAGAGCATTGTAGAGATCAGGATGTTCCTCAGTTGAACTCATGCTCTGCTGCGGCTAACGCACAGGATGGGGAACCGCACAGCAGGGCAACCAGGCAAGCTGAAGCAGTTTAGAGGGAAGGGGGAAGAGGACTTTGAATTTCCCACTGTTCAAATGGGGTAGTGGGATGGCAGAGGCATCTCATGACAATAATGGTCCTCTACTTGGGCCAGTGGTTAAATGCCACCATCTGGCCCCAAAATAAGAAGGCATTCAAAGGAGAAGCCAGCAGGAGCGATTTCCTCTCTCTCTCATCACTTGGCGATGCGCATCAGTAGCTCACTGGTTAAGTATTTTGTCCGTTTCTTAGTAGATGAGCTCTGGCTTAGTTTTTAAGGTGTGTTAGTTGTATGGAACCTCTGGTCACTTGATTAAACTCTCCCTGTGGTTTTGGCTCAGCCTTGCTGTGGGTTTTCTTCTTTGCTGCCATCTTGTATTCTTTCCCCGGTTGAGTGTTTCAGATTCAGGCTCTTGCACAAGATCGTGTTGCTCTTGTGCTGCTGCCTTCCTTGTGTTTCTCTTGCACCTTGTTTCACAGAGCCCTGGGTAAATATCCTGCCACCCTTCTATTGCCAGAGCTCCCTCTTATGTCAATAGGGGTTTGTCTATTGTACTGTAAAGGCAGACAAACAATTGTCCCCACCCCATAGATCTCCAGGACTCAGAGTAAGCAAATCTCCAGCCCTGCCCCGGTTCAGGAGTGTGTCGTTTACACTAATCTAGTCAGTGTTTTTAACTGACCTACTTTTGAACACCTCTACTGTGCCATCGCCTCACCAGTCTCCTGTCACCAGGCTGAGAGCAACTGTGAGGACTGCATGTACAAAAGGCAAACGCCGTGGGGAGAAGAATGCTTTATTTGTGGACTTCCTGGCCTGATTTTTGTGGCTCCAGAAAGGTATGCATCTGTTGCAACATGCTCAGTGTTCATCTACTTTGCATGTACATGAGTTCCCAATTGCATTTGCTTGGGACGAAACACCCACCTACCCAACTTTCTACTAGATATCTATGCACCTTATAATCTTTAATGCATTTATCCTCTCCCCGTGATGTTAGACAGTGCTATTGTCCCCTTTACAGATGAGTAACTTGGACACATGGAGACTAAAGGACTTGAGCAAGGTCACGCAAGAAGTTTGTGGAAGAGCAGGGCACAGAACTCAGGTCTCCTAAAAGGCAGCCTAACACCCAAACTGGTGTGTGTGTGTACACACGCACAAGGGAGCTGAAAATCAGGCCTGATGGACTCTTGCAAGTCATAACCTCTCTTCCTTTTATTCTTCCTATTGCCCTTATCTGGATTCCATCTGGTTATCTCAGTGTCAGGGTGTTTGGGGTGTTTTATGTGAACCCCACAAAGAGTGTGTATGTGGTTGTATTTGTCATGCAAAGTACAGCATAAGTAATTGCGGAGATAAAGGAAGAAGGAGGCACACATCAGGACCCCAATGGGGCCCCGGGTGATCACTACTTCCCACCACCCAACACAGATGTAATGAGGTTGAGCAGCGTCCGTATAAGAGAAAACTAAGACTACTAATTATTCCTCAAAAAAGGTTTTTAATGACTTACGGCTATAAATGCAACAGAGACAGAATAAGAAAAGGAGAAATAGAGACCAGCATTGAATAAGGATTAATATAAATGGCAAGTTATATTGCAAACAAGCACAAGTACAGGTAATATTATGCATCAATTACTTACTACTATAACGCATACTATTAGCATTGAATATATATGGCAGGTGATACTGAAGGCAGGTGCAAGTACATGCAAACCTACTGTTACTTATTGACTACCAACCTTGCATGTACTGTTCCCGCCACCAGTGAACACAAACATAAGTAAAACTATTATATCAGCAACTTATAACTACTCCTAAACAACGTAATACTTTTATTAACATTTTACTACTATTTATAATACTGCAGCATTGATATGACTTGAGATCAAATTATCCTGACACTACCATTTGTAATACTGTAGTGCCAACACAACTTGAGATCAAATTAGCTTGAGCAACCCAGACTTCTTTACTCTGTTACTTTATACTGCATGCAACCAAACTTTTTTAGTTCAAAACCTTACCCTGCCAAGAATACGTTACCCTTTAGTCGACCGCTCTTTGCACTGGCCAGGTACAGAGAGTGGGTGTGATTCAGGTTTCCTCAGTTCAGGGGGTGTGGGTCTGACCGATCAAAAAGAACGACCTCTTAGACCAAGACGCGCACACAAACACAAACCCACCTGAGGCCCCACACATCTTATCTCATCTACCCGCTGTGTTTTGAAGCAGGTCAACCAATCCGGTTAGGCCAAATGTTTACTGAGGTAGTTGTGGTTATTTTGAAACTATGATCTGTGCACAGGTGCACAGCTCATATTTTCTGAATACAGCCAATTGTCCTAATTCTGGTTAATGGGTCAGACCCAAAACATTTGAAAACAGCCCAAAGAAGCGCTTGGCTGCTTTACACCGTGACGACAAGTCCGCATCGAATTTTGCAAAGCTGCTTTTTGCAGCTGACCACAAGTCTACACTATTTCCTAGTCTGAACTTGCTACACTTGCTCTGCTTGCTCTGCTCGACCTCTGAGGCTTCCGGAAGTTTCAGGCCTGACAATACTTTTGCTTGATAAGACTTTATCACAGTAATGATCTGTCTGAAGATGCTACCCCATATTAATAGATAAATCTCCATCAGTTGCCAGTGTACTAGTAGAGCAATGTATGCCCTGGTAACTGAAGGATGGGTCAAATATAGAGGAGCATCTAACCTAAATTGCGTCATATGACAACCACTCTGTGTGTGTTGTGAAATAATCCGAATGGTTTGAATGGGAAATTTGCAAAAGGAGAGAGGAGCGTGGTGTGTGTGACAACCATCAGACACCAGCTTAGAAATGCATGTATCTCCGGAGGTTCCGGCTTCCAGCACATTTCAATGTTTGTTGAGATCAGTTGAGACTAGTGCCTGCTTACACTGCATTAGTAATGGCTACTGCCCAATCACAAAGAACGTCCAGTATCTCATGTTACAATGGAACAACAATCAGGCATTATGAGATAGCACAGCTGACTGCAGCTAAATAAGTTAGAGCCGACACACAGCAATAACGCTGCTTCTTGTTAGAAAGGTGGTAAGCCTGAAGGAAAAAAACCAGGACCGGTGGAAAATATTCCCATGAACAGATTTAAAGTGGTGTATGGCATTTCATCCCCTTTCTTTTTGCTTTCATGTATGTGAGAGCATTTCCAGAAGATTACATATGCTTAGTGTGGCTTTCTGCGCCGGAAGAATCTCAGCTCCAAAGATGTGATTTCCAAAGTGGATTGATAAATCCTCCATCTATCTGGATAACAAGATTTCTAGTGCCCAGGCTTTCCGAGATGTGTTTATCTTTATTGATTCATTATGCCTTTTTTGGGCCAAATTCCTTTAAATCTACTTTAGTCTGGATTCTGCACGGAAGGAGATCACATTAGCATGGTATAGCTTTCTGCAGTGTGAATTACCACTGTTGGGCATATTGTGTGTTTTTTTGTTTGTTTGTTTGTTTGTTTTCACTGACCCACAAGGCTGAGGTTTCCAAAGCTGTCTAAGATGATGAGACACCCAGTTAATTAATTCGGGGTTGGGGGGAGAGGGAGGATTTGGATGCCCTGTTGCTATCCCAACCCCTTAGCTTGAAAACTGCCTTAAAAATGAACCAAATGAGAACTGGAGCATTTTGATGTGTGGATTGCACCATCACTGGGGCATGACAGCAGCGGAATGCAGAGTTCTCCTTCGCTTCCTGTGCTACATGGCAGTGCTAAGCTGGAGCTGTGCACAGGGGAGAGAGGCTCCGGGGAACCCCGGGGAGATTGTGCCTCAGTGTATGACCTTGTCCTGCAGTCTCGTGTATTTCAGTGTATGTCTGATCACAGTATGGAGAGGCAAAGGCAGAGGCAGCACAAATCCAAGCGCCCACCACATACAGATCACAAAGGAACCCTGGAGCTGCACAAGAGGGTGGGTCCGTTGATGGAAAAGTTGAAATTGAAGTAGTGCCACAGCCATCCTTCAGGGCAGCGGTTCTCAAACTTCCTTCTGACAACAAAAATTACTACACGACCCCAGGAGGGGGGACCGAAGGCCGAGCCCCACCACTCTGGGTGGGGGGCCAAAGCTAAAGCCCCAGGGCTTCTGCCCTGGGCAGTGGGGCTTGGGCTTCAGACTTGCTGAGGCCCAGGGCCAACACCAGCCTTGGTGGCCCCATTAAAATGGGGTGGTGACCCATTTTGGGGTCCTACCCACAGTTTGAGAACCCCTGCTTTATGGCAATGGTGTGTGTGAGGGTGTTAGGAATAACAGGGTCTTCCACAATCAGTAAGTGCCCATTTAAGTGAAGGGAAGATTGTTACCAGGTGGCCAAATTTTTGTGCTGGAAAAACACAGAGGCAAATCCAGGGTGTTTTGTCAGCAATAAACACCCAGACACTGGCAAGCTGTTTACGTTGAAAGAGAGGCCCTTGTTGTCTGACAGCATCTTGTCACTTTAGTTCTGTCATTCCTGGAGATAAATGATGTACAGTAGGTGCTGTCTGTCTCTCTGATGGACAGTGCTGTAATAATGTGCCAGCTGCTGATGGACCATTCGTGGCAAACGGCCTTTTAACTGGTCTAGTGACTTCTTCTGGGCGTCGGCTGAGCAGTACCCACCTTCTTTGTGACAGTGCAGGTATTAAGACTTCATTGTATTTTGTCTAAATACGTCTTTTTCTGATAGGGTAACGTTCTATTTCATTTGCATTTCGCAGTTTAACCCCTCCCCCCCACCGCCAAACCCCTCTTTCCCCCCCCCCCCCCACTGTTTAACTTGGTGTTCTGGAAAATGAAGCGGTGACAGGTGTGAGAACCTGAAATATTCATGTTTTCCTGATCGAAGCATATGTGCTCAGATGAGTTTTCATCCATTTGGATTAAAGCTTTAGCTGTGTAACTGGCTATTCAGGTGTGCAACAGCCTGATTTGCATATGCAATCACTATGCAAATGAGGCACAGAGAGCAGTCTTTCTGCTGTCCAGGGCATACAGCTGTGCCTAGTCCCCATGCAAGAGGCACGAGGCGGAATGGGCAAGGATCTTTGCACCCTCTTTCGCTCCTTGTGTATCTGTGCAAGGGTCAGTCACAATCTGGCCTATAAGTGGAATGTACCTAGTGCTCTGGGGCTAACCCCCCACCCTCCCCGTTTTGTGACAAGTGCCTGGGGTCTCCACTGAAATGGCACTTCCAGAGCTATGGTATGCCAAGTACCACGCTGGAGCATTGATTTAGCGATGACTTGGAGGGAGACATGCCAAATGCTGACCCACCAGTATCCCAGCTGGGCTTCCTCTGGCCCTAGGGGGCGCAGCCCAGCTTAGCTTGTGACAGCTGACGAGATCTAAATAACCCCAGGCCTGCTGGGAGAGCTGCATGGGGAACCCTGGGCAGTCGCTGCCCTCGGCACACTTGTCTCTAGCGGGGATCGCAGTATTATTCCTCCGAGTGCTCCATTTACCCACTTCATTCTCATAGAGAGACTGCAGCGTTTCCTCTCTCATCGTGGGAGCACTTAGGGCTAGATCTGCAGCTAAATTCTTGCCTCCCAGTGGTTGCATAGGGCCTGATTCTTAGTGGGACTGAACCATGGCGGTTCAGCGCCTGCACTCCCTCTCCATCCCAGCCGGTGGGGCTGCTGTGGGTCAGTATGCCAGCTGTGCGAGGAGGGATTTTGTACGATCACCCCGTGACAAGGAAGGGTGGAACACAGAGCACTGGGCAAGACCCTAGCCAAAACTGCCGCTCTGTGGAGCTGTGTGTTGCAGCCCTGCTGGCTGAGTCTGCCATCACGCAACCTGGAACAGATCCGTGTGGTCTGAATGCACAACTCCCAGGGGAGAGACGGAAGGCTCTGCTGCTGTCTCCCAATCCAGCCCTTAGATTCGCTGCCTGCTTCCCAGCTTCTCACAGATGTTCGGAAACCCTGATTTACCATTGTTCATAAATGCACCAGCCTCCAGTCCCAGCTCGAACGTCTACATTGCCATTAAACTGCCCCTTGGCCCGAGCCCTGCGAGCCCGGGCCACCTGGCACAGGCCAGCCGCGGCTGTTTCATTGCAGTCAGGGCCGGTTCCAGCATTTCTGCCGCCCCAAGCAAAAAAAAAAAAAAAAAAGCCGCGATTGGCGGCGGCAGTTCAGCGGCAGGTCCTTCGCTCCTAGAGGGAGTGAGGGACCTGCCGCCCCCGAATTGCTGCAGGTGCCGCCCCTCTCCCTTGGCCGCCCCAAGCACCTGCTTGTTAAGCTGGTGCCTGGAGCCGGCCCTGATTGCAGTGCAGACACGTCCTGTGTTACTGCAGGGCCAGGGCCAGCTGCTCTCACAGGGCACTGGAGCACTGCTCAGGCAGCCGCGTTCTTCCCACAGAGCTAACTTGGTGCCCTGGTAGGTAGGGAACGAGGAGCGGGGCTCCTGTCAGCGCTGTTCTCTATCCTACGGTGATAGCGCTGAACAGAATCTTTCCATTGGCTGCAGAATGAAACAACCTTCCTCCTCGATGCACCCAGCTCTTGTGGAAAACCAGGTGGCGTGCCCCTTTCCTCCTGGGCCTAGGGGCTGAGTCCGAGCAGACCGCCCGGGAGGAGCCGGAGCCATTTGTAGTGAAATGGAGGAGATACCGGTGAGTTGGGGCATGTGCACGGGGAGTCGGGGGCGCTGGGGGGCGCGCCCAGGCTCTGGGGCCTATTCCGTGAGAGCCTTGGTGGGATTGTGCCGTGAAGGCCTCAGCCTCAGCTGGGGCAGTGCAGAACCAAACTGCCCCAGCCTGGCACAAGCCCTCCCTGAGCTTCCCACTGCCCAGGGCTGTGTGCACGCTCTGCAGTCCTGTGGAAAGGGCCGCCTGCTCCCCACCCCGAACCTGCCCAGCTGGGCTGGCCCATGGGGCACGTGGGCTGCAGGGATGAGCTGGTTCCTCCAGCAGCCCCGTGAGCGCAGGCGGTGCCGTTGGCTCTGGCACTCTCACCGGTTGCACAAGGGATGGAGCAGGCTCTGTGGCCCACTGCTGGGGCCTGGCACATGCTGCCCGTGCCCTCTCCATGCCCGAGCTGTCCCGCTTGCCAGGTGCTCATTTACCTGACAGGGCCGTTGGAGGCCAGATCCTGCGTCCATGCTGAACCCTGCCCCACAGTGCCCTGGTCAGCTGCCGTGCAGTTAGAGGGCGTTTGGGAACCCAGGCCTGGGCCCAGCGTCTGTCCGAGAAATGCAGAGCGTTCCGCAGCCCAGCCGGACTGAGCCATTTGGCCCTGCTGTGGGCAGTTTACAGCGGCACTCTCAGCAGCCCTGGGCCGGCTCTCTGCCTCAGGGAACCACCGTCCCTCCCGGCTCCCTGCCTGAGCTGGTAACTTCCTATAACCCCTTGTGGGGTGCATCCTGCTCCTGCCCAAGCCGGTGCCCAGCTGGCCCCACGGGCAGTGATGGGCACGGCCGGGGTCTGACTCGCTGATGGAAGGATCAGGCGCACAGCCCCTGTTCCCCACCCTGTGCCAGGTGGAGCCGCGCGGGTTGCCTAGTGGAGCAGGATACGGGCCTCACTCGGTCCAGCAGCTAGGACCAGGCAGGTCTCCCTGCGGCCCTTGCGCTTCAGACCCTGACTTCCCCTGGCGCCGGGGCTGGCTGGGTGTACCGCGCGGAGCGTCTTGGAAGTGCTCCCAGCAGGCTGAGAAGGAGAAGCCCCCACTCGCTTTGCGATGAGTGGCGTAGAAAGTGGGGGTGCAGGGGTGTGAATGGGGAGGTGGTGGGCAAGTTGGGGATGTGGGGCCAGTGAAATGGGGGTGAGAGTGATAGTGGGAGGAGCAGGGTGTGGGTGTGAGGCAGACAAAGCTCGGGGTGGTGTGTATGGTGGGCAGGGCGAGGGGTGGCGTGTGGACTGGGGGCATGGGCTTATGCGATAGGAGTAGGCCTGTGTGTGACGTAGGGGTGGGGTGTGTGAGGCGAGGCAGATGTGTGGGATGGGGGTGTGGCGTGCAGGGTGGTGGCGGTGTTGTGTGAGGTGGGGGTGCAGGGTGGGCAGAGCAAGGGATGGTGTGCCAAGTGGGGGTGTGAGTTGGGCAAGGTGGGTGTGTGGGTGATGTGTGAAACTGGGGTGGCGTGCAAGGCAGGGGTGTGGGGCTTGTGAGGTGGGTGTGTGGGGTTTGTGAATTGGGGGTGGCATGCGAGGCAGGGGAGCCGGTGTGCACAGCCTATTTTTTGTGTGTGTTTTAATTCCATGCAATTTGTCAAACTTTCACGGAGTGTTACTTTATTCTCACAGTTGAAGTTTTTAGTAGCTGGTTTGTTGGATACGAGACTCTCGGCCGCGTGTGACGTGTGCCGCCTGACTAGATCTCCACTGCTTGTGTTGATTATTCTTGCAGTGTGATCCTGCAAGACTTTTCAGTGTCTGGTTTTACTCACCCGTGTTACTGAATTTTCTAGCAGCAGCAAACAGACGCATGTGCCAAGTCCCAAGGATAGGTGAAGGGGAAAGAAGGCAGCTGTTGAAGGGTTAAATCCTGCTACTCTGATTTCGTATGTGGGCTGCAGCAGTGTTTGAAGGCCCCAGCTGTTTTTGCAGGGGCATGGGTTTGAATGACCCCCTGGCGGGCGACCACCTGGTGCCAGGTGCTGTACAGAAACATAGGGCGAGGCAGGCCCAAGTGCTGACAGTTGGAATAGACCAGACAGACAAAGGATGGGGAACGTGGAAACTGAGGCACAGAAGCGAAGTGACTTGCCCAAGGTCAGTGACTGTTGTTAAGCTGAACACAAGAGGCCTGATGTTTTATTTATTAGATCTGGTTATTTTGATTTCTTTGTAGTTTTTTCCATCCTAGCTGTTTGCTGTCTGAGGAAACATCTTTCATTTGAACTGTCTATAGTGTGTCTCAGTCTATACCCTCTCGCTATAGGACGACAAGGCATCGTACTTCACATTAGCTAGTTGTCTAATGACTAGTCAAGATGATTTGAGGAGAACCTCTTCTTGTGGTGTAGTTTTACATAAACCAGACAA
This sequence comes from Emys orbicularis, assembly GCF_028017835.1. NCBI lineage: Eukaryota > Metazoa > Chordata > Testudines > Emydidae > Emys > Emys orbicularis. Next base: position 3,544,089 of record NC_088686.1, on the reverse strand, counting down.
ACAGAAATACCGATTCTCCATAGCTGTGCAGGGCTGCTGGAACAATGTGTATCGTGGGGGTGCTGAGAGCCATTGAACCGAACTGTAAACCCTGTATCTGATGGAAAGCACGTCAAGCCAGGGAGTGCTGCAGCACCCCCAGTATCCCTAGTTCCAGCCCCTATGTAGCTCTGAAACATGAGAAGTTGCCCGAGAACTGTAGGATGACTGAGCAGTGATTACAGCCGGGAAGGGTTCCGCTTTCCCATTTGAACAGCAATTCAGTTACCCCTGTAACAGTGAAGTGATCAGGAGGGAAGCTTGAAATATACATCAAAGTGAATTTAATCAAGGCAATGCTGAAAATAAAAAAGCCTCCTCACAGAGCAGAGCTAATAATACTAATAAAAAAAATCCCAGCAGGATAAAGAGAGTTCTCTGGAAACCCCCCAGCACTAACACGCTGAGCTGGCCACGGATACCATCCTCCAAGGCTCCTGAGGACCTGGAAGAGAACTTTTCAAGCTGGAGAAGGGTTCGGTAGTTTCATCTATTCCTTTGCCATTTAATATTTTTTGATGCTGTCCGTTCCCAGTGGTGGCTGGGGGTAAAAGGAGTCAACATGCCACGAGGCGGCTCATTGGGCTGGGTAGCTCCATCCTTTCGTGTGCCACTGGCACCAGTGACTGTTGGTTCTTTGCAAAATCACAAATGAGTTCACTTTACGAGTGGGGGGGTTACAGCCCTTGGGGGTAGGTTCGGCGACCTGAACGTGGAATCAAACCACATCAAAAGCCAGGCTCTCTCATGGATTATAACTGGCCTTACGTTAATATGGCACAGCAGGACTTGCACATAAACGTGCTAAAAACTGCATGTCTTGGTGGGAACATTCAACTTATCTAGGGTCCTTCTGTGGCTCTGTCATCAGTGTATCTGAGCAGCTCACGGTATTGGATGTATTTATTCTCACGATGTCATAGAAGTGGAAGGGACCTCGAGAGGTCATCTAGGTCAGTCCCTGGCATGCAAGGCAGGACTAAGGATTATCTAGACCATCCCTGACAGGTGTTCGTCTAGCCTACTCTTGAAAGCATGACCCCAGAAGGCAAATGAAAAGAACCCCACATTTATTACTTTTAAAATCTGATGATTTTTAAGCCAATCTCATGATTTTTGGGGTCCACCTCATGGTGATTGGTGGTTTGGGGTTGGCAGTATCACAGCTCTGAGAACTGGATCCATTTACACTACTTGAGGATCAGGCTTTTTGTCTGCGTCTGTTTTACTGAACTTGTATACCTGGGGCATTCCCCAAACTGCTCCTATGGGGTGGTGTCCTTTCTTTATATTCTCATGGTGGCTAGGATCCCGGGTCATGGACCCAAACACGGAACAAAAATATGGTCACTGCTTCAAGGAACTTACAATCTAAGTCTAACCCAAGAGACAGTGGATGGCTACAAACAGACAGGGGAATCCAAGTAGACAATGAGACCGGATTGCTCACCAGGATAGGCTGTGATGTCTGCACATTAACAGCCTAACCGTTGTCAAGTTGTTGTAGTTGCAGGCATTGTGACAAAGGAGAGTGTTGTGACTTTACTCTGGAACAGCCATTTTCTTACAGATCTGAGTCGTTGGAGCACTGTCGCGGGGCTGATGCACCCCGTGGGGGCGACCGTGTGTCACAGCCCCGTGATCGAGTTTGAAGGGGAGCCCCGGGTCTTGGGGCTGTGTGGCACAGGGGCCTCAGTCCTTAATGTGGCCCTTGATAGCAGGGCAGTGTGGTCTACTGGCCAAAATCAATATCAAAGCCCCTGCTGTCAGGGCAGTGCGGCCCAATGGCCACAGTCAATACTACAGCCCTGCTGTCAGGGCAGTGTGGCCCAATGGCCGGAGTCAATATTATTGGGGAACGGGGCCACCACCCTGGGGTGGGTGGTGGCCAGGATAGGGGGACCCAGGCCCACCCTCTCCACCCAGGGCCCCGTTGGTGGTGGGTTTGCCCACCACCAGCTCAGCGGGGTCCGACCGAAACACGCCAAGCCTTGGTCTGGTTCTGTCACTGTTTCCCCGCAAAACCTCCCTGGGTAACTTCCTACCCGAGTCTCTGGTCTCCTCCATCTCTGGGATTCTCCGGTCTCTCCCCTCTCCGTGACATCGTGTGTCAGGGTCCGTCTCCAACCGGCTGGCCTCTGCGTCTTGGAGTGAAGACAGTCCTCCCTCAGGAGCTGGCAACACACCTCCTTTCCTGCTTCCACCTGGAGCATGCCCAGCAGAACTGGGGGTGTGTGGCCTCCTCGGCTAAGAGAGAAGGCTAACCCCTGCTGCACCAGTGTGGGGCTGATGCACCCTGTCACAAGCACATATGTTCATTTGTGACGCTATCCCAGGACATCCAGATGCAGGGCTATCACGGTCACACAGGGTTGATGGTCCCACTGAGAAATCTATAAATAGTTGAAGACAGCAGTTCCAGCTCTCTGTTCTGGCAATGAAAAGCTCGGCAGACATTACAGAGTTAAAAAATAAATAATAAAGCTTGTGAGAGATGATTCTTCAGACGTTCCCCCCCCATTACCCCAGTCCCCTATTGTTTCTTTCTGCCTTTGGATATCCCATTTTATCTGCATTCAGATGGTTGCGGGATAACAAAGTCTATCTGGTCTAAGTCGAAGTGACAGACCTTGTCACATTAGGTCACCCTCTATTTCCAAGAGGCAAAGGAGAAATCGAGTGAGAAAATGGAAAAACCATTTTAATGCTCCCCCCCGAAATTGGAACGTGAGCAGTGACATGTGGGTAATTGGGGAGAGGTGGAGCCGGCGTCGGGGTGTGCTCCGCTGCAGCAGCCCTTCTCCATGCGGTCGCGTTCAGAGCGGTCGCATTGCGTGTGCTCGGAATCCGAAGGCTGGTGAACAAGCCTCTAGGCGAACCCGCTCCTGTTCCCGTGGGAGCCAAATGTGGCCCAAATGGATTGTTACTAGCGTGCTCTAGGTACATATGTACACAGTTCTTAGTAGATAAGGAGTCTGGAGATGGTGCTCAAGAATACCTAGCACAGTTTCTGGGCTGTTTAGGACCAATAAAACTTCTTGTTGTGAATGGCAAATAGGTTCCTGTGGCAGCGCCAACCAACCACTCTTAAAAGGGAGTACCTTTGAGTGCCACCATCTTTCCTGAGAGAGGGAGAACCTCTTCCTCATCTCCGAACACACACGTTTTCCAGATCACTTGGAAGTGCTCGGGGCAAAATGCTCCTCTCAGTTATGTCACTGACACCATGAATGTTCATGGAGATAAATCAACCCCAAACTACTGTAGTTGGGCCCCATACCTTTGGAAAAGAGAAGACTAAGGGGGGACATGATAGAGGTATATAAAATCATGAGTGATGTTGAGAAAGTGGATAAGGAAAAGTTATTTACTTATTCCCATAACACAAGAACTAGGGGTCACCAAATGAAATTAATAGGCAGCAGGTTTAAAACAAATAAAAGGAAGTTCTTCTTCACGCAGCGCACAGTCAACTTGTGGAACTCCTTACCTGAGGAGGTTGTGAAGGCTAGGACTATAACAGAGTTTAAAAGGGGACTGGATAAATTCATGGTGGCTAAGTCCATAAATGGCTATTAGCCAGGATGGGTAAGAATGGTGTCCCTAGCCTCTGTTCGTCAGAGGATGGAGATGGATGGCAGGAGAGAGATCACTTGATCATTGCCTGTTAGGTTCACTCCCTCTGGGGTACCTGGCATTGGCTACTGTCGGTAGACAGATACAGGGCTAGATGGACCTTTGGTCTGACCCAGTACGGCCTTTCTTATGTTCTTATGTTCTTATGATATGAGCACATACGCTGGCCAAACTTTGATGGTTTGGATAAAGCACAAACTGAGAACATGTGTACTGTCTTTTAAATCTGTAGCGGGAAGAGTGGATAGGGAAGGACAGAGGTAAGTCTACTGATTTTTGGTTTCAATGGATAAACACTGGAAATTATTACTTGTACCTAAGTTTTGTCTACATGGAACAGAAATGTGGTGGTGATGGTGGCGGGGGGGGGGGGGGAGGCGTGATTTCTAAAGCACACTAATATGTTGCACATTGATTGGTCTGTGTAGGGCCTGCTGGTGTGCTCTAATATTCTTTAGTGTGCTTTAATGTAGTGCTGTTTGAAAAAGCACTAGGTTAAAGTGCACCAGGGAACGTTACAAAGAGCTTACTCATTACAATGTATATTACTATACATTACGCATTTTAACATATACAGAGGGGAAGCCCCCCCAAAACCCAATTTTTGGACATCTACATAAAACTCAAAAATTGCTAAAAATAAACCCTGAAACATGAAATAAACCCACAGAAACAAAAGCCCTAGTTATAGGCAAAAGCTTTAAGATGAAGTGAAGAGAATAGTTGTATGAAATAAGGAAAATAAACGGATGCATAAGGTTCCTTGTTCACTGTTAGAAGCAAGGGCTCTTTCTGTGTTTCTTTACTACTGCCCCATGCCACAAATCAGCTCGAAGTCTGGCTTTGCAAAGCCAGAGCCCAACCCACAAGTTCTGGCAACACCAGAGCCTGAACTCCCTGCTCCATTTGTACTTGGAGGGTTTAAGCACATGTTCAACTGTATGCACCTGTGTAGTTCCATTGACGTCAAAGCAAAGCCCTTGATTGGGGCTGGTGTGCTCGGCATCTTGCAGGACTGAACCCCAAATAAAAGGGATCAATAATTTTCAGTGGACTTCCATGGCTGGTCACAATTTCCCCAGTGTTACACAGGGGACATGTACAGGTCAAGGTGCAGGGCCTTTGCATACTGCGGAGAAATAGACCCTGCATTGTATAATTGGTGATCCTGGGGCATAATTTGTTGCTGATTTATAACCGGTGCAATGCACTGAAGATAATCAGACTGTTCAGAGTGTAAGACAGGAGTGAATTGGGCTCTGTATTTTAGAAACTGACAATGCCAAGGGCAGATGGGAAACCGTTCTCTCCAGTTGTTTGGTGCAGAAAGTGCCTCTTGCATTACTTAAAAATCAGTTTGCTGGTTAAGCAAATAGAAATGAAAGAGGAATATTTGGTCTGAACAGGTGATGAATTGAGTGTAGCTCTGAAAAGAAGTTTAAAAAAAATCAGAAAAATGCATCCTTTGGTTTATACTTTCTCAGTGAAATGAATGCTCTCTATGAACTGGCTGTCACAGAGCTGTGGAATTTCTTTTTTAAGAAGAACGTGTGAGCGTATTTTGCAGAGACAGGCGTTCAGAATGACTTTGAAAAAGTCATTTCACCGAGTGAGTTAAGGGATTTCACTGTAGCTTTATCCTCAAAGGATAAACGTACTTAATATTTTCAGTGTCCTTGAACAGCCCTGCCTATTTTTGTAGCAGGTGCCAAGGGATCTAAACCTTAAGGAAGTGTGGTGTCCGAGACAAGCTTTATTGATAACTCTGAATTATACCCTCCTTGTGGAAAGTCCCCGCCAGTGAATTGCATTTGTACATACTTGTGATGTGAAATTAATGATAAAACATTTTAATTTTAATTCTGTGAGAGCTTGGGGAAAGAATCCCTTCCCCCCCCCAAACCCCTTATTTGGTGAATTAGTTTTCTCATTATTTAAAGAGACAGCACCTGGTCTTGTAGACAACTTAAAGACATGACAATATTAAAATGAAAGACGGAAACTAGATCTAGACTATATATTAGCTCCTTCTCACTGATCTGACAAAAGTATAAAGGCTCAGAAGAAAACTGCAAGTATCTGACAGCTCCTTTGTGGCCACTTGGAGATGGGAGTAATAATACATCACATTTCCATAGTGACTTTCACTTCAAGATCTCAAAGGCCTTTATGACCAGTGATTAGCTAACACCCCTTCTTTGTAAGGTAGGGAAGTGTTACTCGGTAAACTGAGGCACAGAGAGGCTCACACTGGATTAGTGGCAGGCCCGAGTAGAACCTATGCGTCCCGGTTCCCTCTTCGGCACTCTGACGATGACAGCATCGTTGCTATAGTCTGTCTCATGCGTCGCAGTGGAGCTGAGCTGCTGAGTCCATAATCCCCCCGAGCCATCCTGGGATGGATGGTTGTATGACACTGAGCTGGCCCTGGCTAACAGGTGCAGGACTGTGCTGTCAGATGGGATGGATTTGGGCAAGAACATCCTCCCCTGGATGGGGAGCAGCAGTGCAGAGGGGTCAGCGAAGCTCTGGCTGCCAGTGGGTGGAGGAGGAGAGGGTTAGTTCTGCCCCTGCAAATGACCTGTCCGAGGAAGAATCTAGTTGCTGTTTTCCTTTAAAGCTTTTTGTGCAATCTGTGTCAATGGCTGTGTGGTTCAGCCAGAGGAGGTGTTTGTGGGGGAGTGCGGGGGAGATGCTGTCAGGAGGAACATTTAAAGAGGCCAATGGTGTTTATTCAAGCCAGCCGTAATGGGTCTGCCTAAGAGAAACCTGAAAAGGATGTTAAATTGTGGCATAAAAGGAGCATTCCCTTTTGCTCTGCACCGTCGGACCTTATCCTTTCCTTTGCAAAAGCTTGTGCTCTGCCCACCCCTGGCACAGCCCAGCCGGTCCCCAGGGAAAGGGAAACTGGGGGCTCTTTGAGCAGGTGAAATATTTAAAAGTTGTGTAATAAAATATTCAATAAAAGTCTGTGACTTGTGTTTTCCTTTGATTAGTTACCAGCTTGTAATACTGCAGCTTTTTAAGGGCCGCAGATCCTGGCAAGGAAACCCCGAAAGCCCCTGTAAGTGCTCTGTTGTTTTTATTTAACATCAAAAGAGTCTTTGAAATGCTGAGTGCTGCAGAGGAACCAAAAGTATTTATGAATCCCCAAGGTGGATCGCCTCAAAGACAGCAGCTACCTAGGAAACAATGTGGCTGTAATGTATAAATTACAACAGGGACTGAACTTCACGAACTCAGAGTCCTTTTAACCCCTGGTGAATTCTTTCGTAGGAGAGTCAGGGTTTGTCTTGTGAGGGGGCTCTCAAGACCCTAGCAGCTGTTCTCGCTAAGGTCTTGTTCACGATTGCTTTGTCATTTCAAGGTATTTTCCCAGCTTGAAAGGGGGCAGCTGAACCATGCATGAAGGCTGCCAGTGTCATTCAATAAAAGAGAAGCTATGGGATGTTTTGCGGAATCGAGGAAGGTGTTACAGCTGACGGGAGAGAGAATGTGTTTGGCAGCTGCAGTCTCAAGTAGGTGTTTGCTATGAGGATTAGAGAGGGCAGTGGACAGAATTCCAGGGGAGACGCAAGGCCACCAGGCATGCGAGTCTGAGATGTGATCGACCACTTGGAGTCCAGGCTGGCACTGCTGGCAGCTGCAGAGGAGTCTGGCGGGTTTGGCACATGGCTCCGGAGCCCAGTGGCTTTGGAATGTCACTGATGGAGCTCCGCGTTGGAGCTAGGGCCACGTCCAGTGACTGGTCGCAGAGAGTTCTCCTGGGGGCCCGGGAGGGAGACAAATGGCTGCAGCACGATGGAAGAAAGGGGATCTCTTTCTGTGTCTGTGGGGGAACTTGTCCCAACGCTGGAGCTCTAGTCTGCTTGGAGGAGAGTTCCTCTTGGTGTGGATGAAAGGGGGGTTTGCGCTGTGGACGCTGGTGACCCAAGGCAATTACTACTCGCTGAGTAGCTCTTTGGGGATTGCGATGCTTTCAGTCCAGATGTCTGTGGAGAAGACAGAGTTCTCCATCCAGCAGGAGAAGGGCTGGGCTCCAGTCAGAGTTGAGCACTATTCTGGTCTAGCTGGTGAGCACTCAGAGGTGAGAGACACCCCCTTTGGACAAGGGGAAATGCTGACGTGGTGAGAGATGGTGGTTATGATGGGCCAGGGTCACTCTAAAAACACACTGGTGTGAACATTTAATCTGTGCTATTCACTGTATCTGAGTCCCTGTGCAGGAACAAGATTATAGGGCCAATCAGTCTGGGGGGCATGAATCTGACCTTGTCAAAATGGCTGCAAATCACACCGACAAGGGACTCATTGTGGTTGCACAGATAGAACAGCAGGAAAATTTGGCCCAAATCCAGATAGGAAGGGTGTCTTTATGAATGCGTGGGGAGGATCAGTGTCCATTAGCTCCTGATAATGAGGTGGCCAAACCTGATAAGGTGGCTTCACTGGAAATATTGCTAAGATTTCCTGCAATGGTGTCACTTGTGGGTTTGATTTGGTTTTGCTTAGAAAAGTTTCCATCTATGTTGTGAGTGAGATTTAGGTCTGTAGGTCCCCTACTTTTCCTGAGTCAGCATCCCATTTCTTTATTCCCCTGCTCAGCAACTTCAGTAGTAAGAAATGACTTATTGGAACTTCACAGGAAGAAAGTTAGGGGCCTGTGACTTGATCAGAAAGGAAGGAAGAGCCAGGAAGTCTAGTAGCAGTTTAAAGAAACAGTAGAAAGTTGGATGAAAGAAAGAAAGACCTTGCGCGGCCTACACATACAATATTTTTTTTATCTACAAAGTCTCAGAAGTTTGTGGCTCCTGGGTTTTATACTCATGTCAAAGACAGACTCTACTTAAAAATCCCCCACAACATCCTATAGCTTTTCTTTCTTTTATGCAGGGTCAGTGCAGGGGTGGGAAAGGTTAGTGATTCTACTGATTCTCCCAAGCTTCAGGAGACAGCGCTGAGTTTGAAATGATTTAGGGGCAAAACCATACTGTGCCTCATTACTTAGGAAAGTGACCCTTCTCACATCTGGTGTAAGTGAGCTCCAAAAACTCTCTCCGTTCCATTACCTTGTCGGTTCCTAATATCAGATGCTAATAAGTGTTGAAATGCAATAAATGAAAGTTCTTACACTACGGTGTATTGTAACTTCACAGCATACACAATCGCTGCTTAGATTCTACTAGTGGTTTCCTGGCGTGGTGCCTGGCCAGCACATTCAATCGGACAGCCGGTTTTCTTGTTATTTAAATGAGCTTTTCAGTGTGAGCTCAGGGCAGTAGGATGAGTAATAAATCAATTCTTTGGAACCACCCCTATTCTGGACAAGCAGAAATATTTCAGTAGGAGATCCTGTAATGGAGCATGGTTCCTGAGAGACAGCAGCGACTCAAAGGAGAAACAGGAAGAAGTCTACAAATACTGGGCCAAAGCTTCTTTAGTTCCAGATCAGTGAAGTCAATGGTTTACATGGAAGTAGTGGAGAAGAATTTGACCCTCTTTCTATGTTGGACTGACTTTGGATGGAGAACTGGGATAGAGAACCTGGATCTATCCCTACTCAGATCTGAAGTTATATTCTCGTTGTTGTATTTTTGTACCAATCTATGAACTCTGACATCAGATGTGTAAAATAACACCAATATTTTTCTTCTTGACAGAAATAACTTCCAACAAAAAGTGAGCGATAATTCTTTATCCTTACCCGCCCCCCCTCCTGTTTTTGTTGAAGAGAATCACACTGTATATTAAGTCTGGTTGTTAAGGAATGTTTTGCATGCATGTAGAGTTTGTTAGGACAGTCCTGCTTGCTTTACTCAGGACTTGTTCCCCCAGCATGGCCAGTGGTACATGACCCAACAAGATCTGCATGCGCGAAACAGCAGACTTAATTTATTCTGTTGTTTGCCTCTTCAGCAAAAATGGAGGAGAACCAGACAGGGAACGGTTACAAGAAGATGAATACCGGCCCCAAACCTCAGGATGGCTGGTGGGCACTCCTGCAATTGACGGAGTGAGTGGCTGCAGTGGAATTGCAATGGTTGGTGTACACTTACGCTGTACGTCAGGGCCTCCATGACCATTCTGCACACAGAGACAGCTGTACAAGCAAGCGAATGTCTTTTCAGCAGTGTGCATTCCCAGCTGATTATAAGTTAAAGCCGCCTTCACAATCTACAATCCATTTTCCCTTGTAAATTGTGGTCTTGCCTCAGGATAATATGTGTGGTACATAATTATGCATTCAGCTCCTCCTCTTTTGACACAGCCTCTTTTTGTAGCCCAAACCTACTTTACGGAAGCATATAGCCTTCCTGAGAGTCACATGTCGTAGCAGCAAACAGCTGCCTGACCAGATCCCACCCTGTGCACTCACCCTTTTCCAACATTTTGAGACACGGAGGGCTCACTGTTCAACAAATTGAGGACCGGTCTCTTCCTCTTGCTGGCACACAATGTTTCTTGCCCTTCAAATGAATTGTGGGCACAGCTCTGACTACCTGCACCTCAACTCCCTGATTTGTGCCTGCAACCAAGTACCAGCTATTAAAGGCAGCAAGACACAGACTTGTCCCGATAGTAAAGACTTGTGTGCACAAAAGGCAGGAGCACATTTGGCCCTTCCTGTAGTTTTTGGAGGCTACGTGCCCCTCTGCCCCCTGCTACCCTCTCCAGTGGGAGTTCATGGCCATAGGCAGCAAGCTACAGGTTCAACAACAGAGGGCAGGGAGAAGAATGTGTCTGGGCCATGGCTCGGTTGTTGCTGGGTCCTGTTTACCAGCCGGGACAGGGTAATTTTAGAAATCTAATTTAACTGGCTGACTTTTTAAAACGTTGAAATAAATTGTGGGCTTTGTCAATTGTCATCTGCTCGTTGGTGACTTTAACGGCTTAGCAGCTAATGTGAACCACACCAGTGGGATGACTGTTACAGATTCATATGAAACAGAGTAATCTTAAAACCCTCCTTGCTTGTGCCTCGACAGCTTATGTCAGACGGTGAACTGGAAAAGGCTGTTTTAAAGCACATCCATCTGGCTGCCTACCCCATTGCACCAGCTTGGTAAAGCATCTTGGTGAGTGGGAATGAGACAGGTTTTTGAAATGGCTGGGGCCAGGGTTTTCTCCAACCTGGGTCAAAGTTTGCGTTCATTCCCTAACGCTGTTTTTTCTTTAAGGGCTGAGTATGCCTGACAATGTGCCTTCAACAGGGACATTTTCTGTGCAAGGATCCCAGCAGCCATCACGTCCAGTCTGAGCTGATTCACTACCCAGGGAATACTGCCTGCCTGCAGCCCACAAACAACTCTCTCCGGGCAAGATTGCGAATAGTTTTGCCTGAGTTCCCAAAGGTGGGGCCCCCGGAGACTGCCTCTCCTTTGGAGGGCCAGTGCCTGGACCAGGCACAAGCCTGAACGCTGCACTCCTGGTATGCCAAGGCTGGGGAGTCCAGTGACGATCTCCCCAGAGGCTCTGGCGAGGGGCCGCTCCCAGCAGCACAGGCTAGCCGAGCAGGGGTGACATTGGGGAAGTGCAGGCTGGTATCGGAGCGGGAGCTGCTCTGTGCACTCCTCCCAGTGCTTCCACAGACATGAGGGGAAGGATAATCGGGTGGTGCAGGCCCTGGGATGGAACTCAGGAGATGTGGGTGCAGCTCCTGGCTTTGCCAGAACCCCTGCTTGCCCTTGGACAAGTCACTTCACCTCTCCGTGCCTCAGCTCCCATCTGTAAAATGGGGATAAACCTGCAGGGCTAGGGCAGTCTCTGTATGTAGAGGGCACAGTACAACAGGGCCAGACCTTGTTTAAAGCCTCTTCATTGGGGTAGTTAATAGGCAGACCGAGGGCCAAATCCAGACCACGAGTCGCCTTTAAACGGACCCCGACATCTTTTTATTTACTTCTTCTGTTCTTGTTCGTCGTTGGTTTTTTAATTATTTTCTCTGGAGTTTGGACCTTGACTATACCTTGACCAAGAAATTTGGACCTTGACAAAAAATAATTGGCTATCCCTGTGATGATAGGTGATGCTGGAAAGATGTATGATAAATTGCTGAGTCATGTGATAAACAGATGGTATCACATGACTGTCACCTTCATATGTGTGGAATGTGTTTTGTGCAGGAGAGATCTCTGGATGTACTTCACAATTAATTGACACGATGGACAGGCCCCTAACCCAGCTCTTTGTTGACAGGTGTCTATGCCGTGAATTTCTGCCAAGCTCCACTCTTGGTTGGAAATTATAGATACCAGGGAGGTGGCGAGGTACAGTAGTTGGTTCTTTGAAATGGATTTGCTTCAGAACTTTCACATAACAATAATCCAGCTTTGCATTATAGGCCTGTGTAGACCAGCAAAGACTGACTCATCCGGATGTCAGCGTGGGGATCTGTTTTGCAATTCATGTCAGGCTGTTTACTTGCTGATGAGACTTTTCTGGTTTTAATGGAAATCAGACAAAAGGCTTTTAAGCTGCAAAGGAATGTAACATGTATCCCTGTGACATTTGACATGCTAATCTTATGGAAATAGATTAATTACAAATGCCATTTCTGTAGGCTTAATTTACTATCATAAGGTCATTGCTAAAGCATAGAAAGCTGAGGCAATGGTACAGAATAATAATGCAGCCATAAGAATGATCAAGCAGTGAATCACAAGGTTGCAACAGAAAAGGATGGAGTTCAGATGGAAGCTTTCCTGGCTCCAATACTTGAAGCATTTTCAGGCTGCTTGTTGAAGCTTGTGTACTGCACTGAACTCTAAAGCTGGGATTTCCAAAGCTGCAACGGGATCTGGATGTTCAGTCCCGATTAAAACTAATAGCCGGGAGTTCACATCCCTTAGACAGCTCTGACAATCTCAGCCTACAAGTTTTAGATGCATTTGCTGATCCATATTTCAGCAAAACATGGCAGAGTCCAGTTGTGTTCACTTCAGAGGGCAGAACAGGCAAGGATAGCTCTCCTTTGGAGGCAGGCAAACGTAGGGTTACCATACGTCCGGTTTTTCCCGGACATGTCCGGCTTTTTGGTAATCAAACCCCCGTCCGGGGGGAATTACCAAAAAGCCGAACATGTCCGGGAAAATACCGGCCGGGCACTTCCCCTCCCGCGGCTGCTCTGCTCCTCCTCTGACTCTTCGGCTCTGTTTAAGAGCCGAGCTGCCCAAGCGCTCCGGCTTCGGGCAGCCCCCATGCCTCCGGACCCCGAGCCGCCGGCCGGGCACTTCCCTTCCCCAGCTCCAGCTGCTCTGCTCCGGCGGCGCAGGGTCCGGAGGCAAGGGGGCTGCCCGAAGCCGGTAGCGCTCGGGCAGCTCGGCTCTTAAACAGAGCCGAAGAGTCAGTGGAGGAGCAGAGCAGCCGGAGCCCGGGAGGGGAAGTGCCCGGCCGGGGGCGCAGGGTCCGGAGGCATGGGGGCTGCCCGAAGCCCGAGCGCTACCGGCTTCACGGTTTGCCGGGCAGCCTCCAGACCCTGCGCCCCCGGCTGGGCGCTTCCTCTCCCGGGCTCCAGCTGCGCTGGGGAAGCGCCAGCCAGGGGCGCAGGGTCTGGGGGCTGCCCAGCAAACCGTGAAGCCGGTAGCGCTCGGGCAGCCCTTTTTGCGTGTCTGGGAGGGAGGAGGGGGAGTTAGGGCGGGGACTTTGGGGAAGGGGCGGAGTTGGGTGGGGAAGGGGCGGAGTTGGGGCGGGGCCGGGGTGGGAAAGGGGTGGGGCCAGGGCCCCGTGGAGTGTCCTCTTTTTTTATTTTTTGAGTATGGTAACCCTAGGCAAATGACTCTCCTTGGAGCCCTTCTCACAGCTTGCACCCAGGCAGAACTCGCATTTACTTCAGCGTGTAGTCTTCTATTTTCAGCAGTGCTGGGTTCTCTGTCTCTTTGCAAAGAAGGGAGGAATGGACACCGTGCACAGATTCAACCATACCATTCCTGCTGTAATTGCTAGGGGAATCAAATAGGAGGGGCGCCTCAAGACACAATAAGGCAGCATATTGATTCCCGTCTGCATTGGATGTGCACCTATTTAGGGAGTGGTTTAGTCACCTCTCTTGCAGTTGCCCAAACCGGGCCCTGTGTGATAACTGAGTGTTATCAATGACGCCAATGGAGGCAGGGTTTCTGGTGAAGTGTTATGGCAGAACACATTCCAAGGGAAACAAGTTTTCGTTCTTCTCTGTTAAGTGTGTATTTGAGGCGTTCTCTCTCGATCTTGGGCCAAGGTCTTGCAGTGCTCGAGAAAGCGATTCCTTCCCTCCTACCATCCGACTTGGTTTGCGGTTTTCGACTGCCGACTTGGTTTCTCACATGAGAAGCAGGTTGTGTCTCTTTCCTAAATCAAATCTTTACGCGACCATCTTTCACCCGTTTGAAAAGTCAGAAACAAGAATCTGAGATTCAGCTAATGGAACAAATTTGATAACAAAATGTGTGGCCTGTGGTAGCTACTGTGCACCCTGTGATGACAGGTACTGACACAGGATGGCAAGAAGAATGATGGTGATGAGAGAGACAGACTGGAGAGTGGTCTAAGTTCTGCTTCCTAGACTAGAGACTCTGAAATCATTCCTTGACGCTTGCTAAATGTCAGGTCCTTGCTTCCAGGCAACCTTCTGGCTCTTTCCAAGCTCCAGAACCTACCCGTATGTGTCTAACTGAACAAAACAGGACTATCAGTATGTAAAGTTAGGATCTTCTATGTATGTCCATGTACGTTTACTTTGTAGTTTAATTTCCTTTGGTTTTTAATTCCAGTTACAAAACAAGCAGCCCCCTAGAAACCCATCTGTCTAACTGTTTAGGTTTTACTCTTGGCGTCCACCAGTGTAGCATCCCCTGGAATTTTCCGTCAGTCATTTCCATTTCAGAGTATACCATGTTCATGACATCAGTGTGTTGCCATGGAAATGCTGGTGTGATGTCATGTGGCGGATTGTAGGGCATTTGTGCTACCTTATGATGACTGCAGTGTAGTTGGCATCATTATTTCTACCGTGCCCTGGAGAACACACAGTCCCTGCCCTGTGGAGCTTGCAGCCTAAGGCCACAATACAGGAAGGTTGTTAAGTAAAGAAGTAGCCCCACTGAAGTCAATGAGACTATTCACATGCTTAAAGGGATGTGCACAATTAAGTACTTTGCTAATTGGGGCCCAAACATTCATAACCGAGAGTACCAGACCGTGGGCTGCATGTCAGGCTGAGGGAAGGCCAGGGACGACAGTAGCTAAAGAGTCCCCACCCCAGGACGTGCTGGCCCGGAGGAAGGAAAACATCTTTGGAACTGGCTGCTGCCCGGAAGCATCACTGGGTCCATGGGCACGTTGGGCGAACCGTTCTGCAAGATGGGCCTCTGGGAGGCCAGTGCTGGAGTTCGCCTTGCTGCTCCCTCCGTTTTTCTCCTCGGCAGAGTCCCTGAGCTGAGCGCTGCAACGTTGCTGATATTTGTTTTGGTTTGATCTTCAGTTCTGTTGTGGGTTTTTTTTTTTTTGGGGGGGGGGGTGTTGTGGGGGAAGTGGCTGGCTTTGTTACCACTACACACTGCTTTGCATTGGGCTGCTTTCCACACAATTTGCTTTTACTGAGCCCACTCACAGCCTGGATCCCCCAATGCCTCTTGCATTTGCATGTCTCCCCTATTGCTCCTCACACCTCTGTCTAAAGCCCCTAGTTTGCAGATGATCTCCCCATGACAGTTATTTTTAGCAGCTCCGAAATCGGGCTGCTGCAGACTTTGCCCTCCACACGCAGTGCACCTGGAAACGTTTCTTCTCCTGCGTAGACAAGCTTGGGGCTTTTAGCCTTCGTACAGTGAAGACTCGTGGCCTCCTATGCTCAGAATCTGAAGGAATGTAAACCAGTCCCCCAAAGCATTGACGTGGGAACCTTTGCCTTTGGCCAAAAAGGGGAAGAAGAGAATGCGCCTTCTCCCACCTGCAAAAGCTTCAAGCACCTTCTGGATACCAAAACCCACAATTGCCTTTGGTGCCAAAAGCCCCCGGTGCCCCTTCCCCGTGACAACTTTGACAATGCAGCCCTGCATTGTCAATGCAAAACGATCCAGCTCACTGCACAGTGTGAATTGGAGTCCACTGTGAAAAGGAACATCCCTTGATTGAGATTCATTATTATTAGCCAGGCTTATAGTGGTAGCACCTCGGGACCAGCTGAGAATGAGGCCCCATTGTGCGGGGCACTGTGGACACATATGGACAGTCCTTGGCCGGAACAGCTTCCAGTCTAGACAGGCAGGGCAGAGAGAGTAGGGGTGGGACACACAAGCAGAGTGACCAGTCAGATGGTGGCAAAAGTCATGTTGGTCACAACTTTTTTGCAGGGGGTGGTTAGTGAGGAGGGGAGAAATTAAATGGAACCCCAAGGGCTGGGCGAGGGTGAAGGGGCCAGACCTGAGGAGAAGAGGCCAGGGAGGAAGTTGTGAGGAGCAGATGCGGAGTGAGGCTGAGGTGATGAGACTGAGGAAGGGGTGCGAGGGGTTTGGAGCAAACAGCCAATCAGAGTCAAAACTAGAAAATCTCATCAGCGTTTGCCAGTCCTGGCTTGAGCTGCTCCTGCCACTTCAGTCTCTGGCTGGCTCTTCCCTGCAGGGTCTCTTCTCTTTGCCCTGGGGCTGGGGGAGTGGAGCCAGCGCATGGAGACTAGTGACCCGGGAGGATGTGGGGTGTGTTCCTTGCCCAGTTCTCCCTGCTCATCAGGAACGTCCATGGAGGTACCACGAGGAACACCCTGCTGTTTCTGTTAGCCCTTCTCACATCTGAGTCAGTGCAAACCTCCGTTTTTGATGTTCCCTGACATTCCCACAGAAATTTCACTATGTTACAGAATTCAGCATCGCTGTGCTCTAGAGAGCAGGGCCCCTGGATGCCGAATTCAGGTCCTGTGTGCTGCAGAGTAGCTAGGGTGACCAGATGTCCCGATTTTATCGGGACAGTCCCAATTTTTGGGTCTTTTTCTTATATAGGCTCCTATTACCCCCCCCTCACCCCCTGTCCCAATTTTTCACATTTGCTGTCTGGTCACCCTAAGAGTAGCACTGTGTGCATTTAGCATGAGAAACAGCAACAGCAAGACTGTGTATGAAACTTGGGTTTCTGAGGGTAGTTAGTGGCTGCTGCTAAGAAACTGACTCTCTGCTCACCAGAGCAGCTTATGGTTCCCTCAGCCTGGATTCCTCACTGCAAACAGCCCTAGTCTAGCACACTGCCACATGCTTCATTTACAATATAAATACAAGTGCTCGTCCCCTGCAGCATAAGGCTTGTTACCTTCTCCCCAGACATGGGCACCTCTTTAAGATCTTGGGCATCTTGGACCCTTCCCCCTTCCCAGGGCGAGAGAGGGGCCCGTCTCTCTTTTAACACTCCCCGGCTGAGGAGCTGAATGGTCTGGTTAGTGGTTTGATCACCCAGTCCTTTAGTCCATTAGCTCCTCAGTGTGGCCAACCGAGGGATGATTGCAAAGTGTACAGATTGATCAGCCAGCCCTAGCGTACTCGCTCTGTCACCGGTATCCGCCTTCTTTGAGTGTCCCAGCTAACAGAAGAGGCCTGATTTGAGAAAGTGGCCTCTCCTGGATGATCTTCCCAGTAGTGCTGTGGGATAGCATGGCTGATACCTTTCAGAAGGGACTGGAGACCTCTGCTCAGTTTGACTATTGCTGTATTCCTAGAGAATGTTTACTCCACAGAAGAGAATTCATGAGACTGAAAGGACCTTGTTACTTGGGAAGGGACCATTCCAAGCCTGGTCAGAGTGTCTCTTCCTGTGACTTCATTGGGTTTTACAGGCCTCCACTGATCCTGTCCTGGTGTCCCTCGTTGCCGGGGTTGAGAGTGGAGAGAACAATCCTGATTCCTAGAGAGACCGTTTAAATCTCTCCTCTCTCTCAGTATGTTGAACACCGGAGTGCAGTTTGAATTGTTGCAGGATTTGATCTGGATATTCTGTTGCAATGCAATTAATCTAAATCTTCTTAATCAAGAGTTAATGATAAAAGAGAGGGAGGCTGGCTGGCAAGAAATTGCTACAATTTGCAAGAGCTTTCACACTGATTTCGAAGACCCGGAGGAGTAATCGTGATAAATATTACAAGTCACCCAGTGTGAAAGACTGGTGGTGGAGAGCCTCCATTTTGACAATTTGTTGCAGTATTCCTTTCCTTCAGCTGGTTTGGGCCATATGCTGCCACTGGCTTAATGGCATAACTGGGGGCCTTAGCCTGCATGTTTGAGAGAAGTATTATTGTTTCCTTAACTGTAACGAAAGCAAGAGGCTAACAAAACCCCAGTCTTGGGAAGAGCCACTGCGTCTCCCTAATTCTGTCTTTGCCACACTGAAAACCTTCACAGCTGTTAAGGTTCAAATTGCCCATCCCTCTGTTCCCTTATTCTTCGCTGTGCTGCACAGAGTGTTCCTGGCCGTCTCTCACTCCTGGGTAGGTCGTGGGAGTCTGAAATGTGCTCTCGACATTAGCTCCTTACCTGAAATCCACCTGTACAGATTCACTGTATTTCTTTGGAGTTTGCACAGGGATGTAAAGTTGCCAGACTGGAGCAGACCAATGGGCCGTCTGGTCCCATATATTGCCTGTGATCGAAGCCGTAGGCAGGCATAGCTTCCCCACAATGCACCCATGTTTGCAGTCCCTGTGGGAGGATGCTCTTGGGCCTCCATTCACCCTATCGTATTTCTTTCCCCGAAGCACGTTCCTCTGGGATCTCCCCCCACTGTCTTCTCCTCCACGTGGCATTCTCCAGACCTGATCTCCCATCCGGTTACCGTTCCCCGAGGGTCAGATTCCCCCACGCTCTCCCGCTATACTTCTGCCCTGCATAGGGGTTGGAACGAGGGTCCACTGTCACAGCGGCTGGCCAGGGTGTGGTGGTTGCACAGGGCTTTGTGTGTGTGGAGTGAATGTCACCCTGAGAGTCAGAAGCAGGAGTTAATTATTTTTTCTGCCTTATTTGTTGGCATTTCCCAAGTGGACTGACAACAAAGCGTTGGGAAGGAAAAGCCTCTATGACAGGCTGGCCACGCAGTGCCTGTTGCCTAGTTCCGCCCACACTTCCAGTGATAGCAGCGAAATAGCTGGCTGGGGACTATTCCCTGGAGCTCTCTGCTCCTGGGTGCTGCGGGTGAAGCGGAGGAATGATGCAAAGAACACACGGCTGGTCTATTCAATCTCTCGCTTTGGGAATGACATGACACCAGTTAATTTGCTCACATCCAGAATGAAAGGGACTAAAGGCGCTTTTGCACAAATCAGATTATGCAAACAACTCCGCTACCTTAATTGCAGAACACACCGAAGGAAGAGGAAAGCAGCCCAGCGCTGGAGGAAAATTCATTCCTATGTAATTGGCAGAAATACCCGTGACATGAGGTTTCATTCAGTCGTCAGAATGGCAGTAGGAGCTGGGCTTGCCTGGCTCAAGTGAAAGTATGAACCAGGGAGGAATACTTTAAATAGCTGGGTGGATGCATGTCCTTTAAATACAGTGTGAAATCAGGTGCATTTGCAGCTACATTAACAAGAAAATAGCTGTCTGATAATTGCTGCAGTTAGCTCGTTTGCTTAATGCAGCCCTATAGCATGTTACCTCAATCTATTCTCAACCTTGTAAAGCCAGGGTATGTCTGCACAGCAAGTAACAGCCTGTGGCAGTGTGTGTCTCAGCCTGGGTCGACAGACTCGGGCTCGCGGGGCTGACACTACAGCACCAAAATAGCTGTACAGACTTGGGGGCTTGGGCTCTGAAGCCTGGAGACGGGGATGGGCTCCATCTGAACCGCAACATGTACCCAGCTGATTTTAGCCACGTAGAGTGAGCCTGAGTCTGTTGGCCCCGGCTCTGCGACTCGCTGCTGTGAGCTGTGTCGAGGTACCGCCAGACACTAAATACAGTATCTAGAACTATTCCTGAAGGGAGGGGACTGCCCAGGTCAGGAAGACCGAGAATATCATCTAGAGTCAAGGAGGCTGGCAAAATACAGCCCAGTTGTATGGATACTGAAGGACGTTTCTCCCCCTAAGTAGTTTTAAGATGGAGCTTGATAAGGGTATGAAGGGGAGGCTGTGACAGGGTCGCCTGCGATAGACGGGGCCTGGACTCAGTGACTCAGGAGGTGCCTTGCAGCCCTGTGTCCCTAGGTTCCAGCTCAGTGTTGTTATGGAGAAGTGGATCTGATGTTCTCTTGGACTGGTTCTCATACGTATGGGGTCAGGGCTCTGTCTCAGGAAAGCCACCAGGCTGCTGGTGCTCTCAGAGAAAATGTGGATTCTTGCCTTACTGGAAATGTCAGGAGCTGCATCAGAAAGGTAGGTGTATGGCTGAGTTCGGGCCTGCTTCCACCACCTGCGGTGGCTAGTCATTATGGAGGGAGACCTTGGATTCTGGGTGGATTGAAACCAGATCTTGCACTTAGCTCCTACAGTGATGGAATCTATGGAGAAAACAGGCTAGAAAGAAAGAGCCTCCCCCCGCGCCCCCCCCCCCTTGCTAAAGTGGAAGAGTGACTGAGTGGAGGTGTATAGCCCAGAGGCTTCTGTGCTCCTGTTGGAGCTATTTGGATCCATTGGCCAGAGTGGGATGATGTTTACTGCAGGGAACTAGGTTAAGAGGCTTATTTCAGAACATGCCATGCTCTGGCATAGTGCTTCATGCTTCTTGGCGTTACTCGTGGGGCATCAGTGAAACCGTGGCCCTTGCATTCCAATACCGCGTTCATATAAAGTGGGTTGGGAGGGCATTTGGGAGCCTGCCAGTGTTAATATAGGAACATGAATTCTCCGCCTTCTTGTGATTCTCCACTGGGATTACTGAGTGAAATGAAGCTCTAGTTTGAATTTGGGCATGATGCCAGGGGACATGTAAGCTTCCCTTAATCTTGTTTGGGGCGCTGAGTGCTTGAAAACACTGAAAATAATGACAACTGTGCGGTAGATGGCAGCAAAGGTCTATTGCAAAAGAGATGTGCTCTATACATTACTCGGCAGAGGGAAAAGATAAAGCAACTTATACAGCATAACACTGTCTGTGCCTTAAATTAACCCATTTAGCAAGCACTTATTGCATGCCTTTCTAGAAAGAAAAAGTGACTTTGTTAGAATCTCTGTATAGATCGAATCCAGAAGAGTGCTCTTAGGTTTGGAGCCTGTTACTAGAAACCTGAATAGGGTTTGTTAACCTCAGAGACTGGACAGTGGGAGTATCCTGAGTTGTCATTAGGATGTCTAAACTAGAAATTCCCTGATTCCCTAGTCCCATATAATTATTGTCGGTGTGCTTCAAGGCACTGGAGCACTTGGTCCTACAGCGCATATCACCCGACGTGGAGAGAATTTTGAGCCCTGACCAATCCGACTTTCACCGAGGCTGTAGCACGTGCAACCAAGTATTCATGCTGACCACATTTGTTGAAAATGGCTTCCAGAGAAACTTGAAACCAGGCGCTGTTTCCATCGATCTAACAGCAGTGTACGATACGGTATGGCACACTGGCCTGCTCGTAAAGGTATCACGGGTCCTGCTACCTTGGGTCACAGGCGTCGTTGAACTATTCCTCCACGATAGGCAGTTCAGAGTCCATATGGGGGAGAAGACAGGTGCTTGGAGATGACAGAGCAATGGATTACCCCAGGGCTCTATGCAGTCTCCAACGCTCTTCAACCTTTACATCAATGACCTGCCAACAACGGAGTCACGAAAGTTCATTTACGCAGACGACATCTGTTGCGGTACCCAGGCCTGTACGTTCCATGAGCTGATGCCACCTTAAACCGGGACATGACAAAGTTAGCTGACTACTGTAAGACTTGGCGCCTCCAGCCAAGCGTCATAAAAACAGTCTCCAGTTTGTTCCATCTTCATCACACCAGCGCAACCCGAGAACTGGATGTTTATCTGAATGGTCAGAAGGTGAAGCATGAAGTAGAACCGGTCTATCTAGGTGTGGCCTTAGACCACACACTGAGTTACCATGCCCACCTGAAGAAGACAGCAGCTAAAGTTAAGACGCACAACAATCTTTTTACCAAACAGGCAGGCTCGTCACGGGGTGCTCGTGCTCCAACTCTGCGGATGTCAGCTCTTGCCACCTTGTATTCGGTGGCGGAGCACTGCGCACCAGTTTGGAGTCGATTGTCACACCAGACTGGTGGATACACAGTTACATGCCGCCATGCGTATCCTCTCCAGCTCCCAGCATCCGACTCCACTCCCATGCTCCC
This sequence comes from Emys orbicularis, assembly GCF_028017835.1. Taxonomy (NCBI): domain Eukaryota; kingdom Metazoa; phylum Chordata; order Testudines; family Emydidae; genus Emys; species Emys orbicularis. Next base: position 3,522,176 of record NC_088686.1, on the reverse strand, counting down.
AGTTCTGAGCAATATTGCTCCTCCTCATATCAGATGAGAGGTTGCCATTGGCAAGTTACTGGAGAAAGTTCGCGCAAACTCAAGTCTGCCGCTGCACAATGACCTTTTAAAACCACCAGCTGCACGTTTGCCGTCATGTCGCCCATTATGGTCCCATCCGCCACACCAGGATATTAGGGCTGAAACACTCTGGCGAGAGGAATGGATATCTGTTATAATCCCCAACCAGTCCCTCATCGCTGACCCCACAATTTGCCCGCCTGGTTTTGACCTGCCCCATCGCCAATGTTCCCTGTTGAACAGGTTCTGGACTGGGCAAGGTCTCTGTGCAGCCAACCAGTATTGCTGGGGCCTTTGTGCAGCTGCGGCGCGACACAGACGATGATGCACGTTGTCGAGGAATGCCTGCCGACTAGGATCAGCGGTGGGCTAGAAGAACTGCATCGCGCCACTGAAGATGCCATCGCTTGGCTAGATGACTATGCACATGCTAAATAAATAATTAGGTATTCTGATCACCCTTAAAAATATCCAGACGAGATTAACAAGTTGGCATCTAAGTACACTCAAGTGTGTGTGAGCCGGGAGTGGGTTAGTAATAATGCCTTCCCATTACCACAAGACAACATGTGTTTTAAGATAGCTGTAGGTTATTTGTAATTAGCTGTAATGATACTTTTAGTCAGCTACAAAGAACAGGCGAGGGATGTTTAACTAATGTGTATGAAGAGTTAGGGTTTGTAACTGTTATACCCAGAAGAATATAAGTGAATGACTTTGTTAATGAAAATAAGTCAGGAATTGTGAATACGTATAAAAACCTCACAACCCCAGGACAGGTTTGTTCCAGCCTTTCTAACTGCTGTGCGTGGCGATAACCGGAGAGCAGTTCCTGCTTGCAAAGAACCAGCAGCGCTCCTATTAAACCTCCTGTGTCAGGACCTAAGCCAGTCTCTCACTAATGTGGGGGTAGTAGATCATCACACCTGCTACTACATGGTTCTTGCATTTTCCTCTGCAGCCGCTCACTGGACCTGTTCTGATACAGTCTGGCAATTCCTGTGGGAGTGGGAGAGGTCCCCCTGAAATGTCCTGTGATTGTCTTGCGGGAAGAAGTACTTATGTTTGTTTTAAAGCTGTTGCCTATTAATTTCATTGGGTGACCCCTGGTTCATGTGTTATGTGAAGGAGTAAATAACACTTCCTTATTCGCTTTCTCCACATCCCATTCATGATTTTATAGACCTCAAACATATCCCCCCTCAGTCATCTCTCTTCTAAACTGAACCGTTCCAGTCTTTTTAATCTCTCCTCACTGGAAGCTGTTCCATACTCCTCATCATTTTTGTTGCCCTCTGTACCTTTTCCAGTTCTAATATATATATTTTGAGATGGGGCGACCAGAACTGCATGCAGTATTCAAGAAGTGGGTGCACCATGGATTTATATAGTGACGTTATGATATTTTCTGTCTTATTACCTTTTCCTTTCCTAGTGGTTGCTAACACGCTGTTGGCTTTTTTGACTGTTGCTGCTCATTGAGCGGATATTTTCAGAGAACTATTAACAATGACTTCAAGCTCTTCCTTGAGTGGTCACAGCTAATTTAGACCCCATCATTTTGTATGTATAGTTGGGATTATGTTTCCCAAAGTGCTTTTGCCCTTATCAACATTGAATTTCATCTGCCATGTTGTTGGCCAGTCACCCAGGTTTGTGAGGTCCCTTTGTAACTCTTCACAGTCAGCTTTGGACTTAACTAACCTGAGTAATTTTGTATCAACTGCAAACTTTGCCACCTCACTGTCTACCCCCTTTCCCAGATCATTTCGGAATATGTTGAACAGCACTGGTCCCGGTACAGATCTTTGGAGGACCCCACTATTTACCGCTCTTCATTCTGAAAACTGACCATTTATTCCAACCCTTTGTTTCCTATCTTTTAACCAGTTATCGATCCATGAGAAGACCTTCCCTCTTATCCCATGACAGCTTACGCCACTTAACAGCCTTTTGTAGGGCTTTCTGCAATTGAGCTGAGGTTGGTAAGGGGCAGGGCTCAGCAGCCCAGGGCTTCCCTTCTGGTTTATGTCTTATGTTCCTAAAGCTCATGCTTCCAAGTTTCAGATTTCCCCTCTTCCCTCCCATGTATTCTGCGAGGGATTTTTTAATGTCCTTCCTCTGAAGCATCCGCGCTGACCAGGGCTGGAGATGGGTCATAGGACGGGGCGGGCCAGGGCTCTGAGGTAGCACTGAGCAGTCTCGCTCTCAGGTGCTTGGCTTGCTTCCATGCTCCGGGTTTAACTGATCACCGTATGTGGGGTCAGGAGAGAACTTTCCCTGGGTCAGACTGGCAGTGACCTCAGGGTTTTTTTCACCTTCCTCTTCAGTGTGTGGGTGCGGGTCACTTGCCAGGATCATTTGGATATATCTCATTTAATCATTTCCCTGCTATGCACTTGGGCACTTTGGTCCCTCCTATTCTCTGCCTGTGGCACATAATAGTCTAGTCTCCTGTGCGTCTTATTTACTTTGGTCTCATTTCGGTTGTTGGGCTTAGTGTGCGGGTGTTGGTGGCCTGAGCTACACCAGCGGTCAGATGAGATGATCTAGTCATCCCTTTGGCCTTAAACTCTGTGACTCTGTATACTTGGTGCTTTAATTTCACAAAGCTAAACACAACTATGAGCCAAATTATTGGAAGGAAGAATTTAATCTGAAAAGTGTGAATGATGATTGAGAATTGTTTGAGAACTACTTTCCCAGAAATCCACAATTGAGAAAGAAGGCCATATTGGTTAAAAACTGAACTGTTTTAAAGGGGAAGTGAAAGCAGCTATATAAAATAATATATGTGTATATGTAAATACAACAAATGGATGAAAGGGGAAGTTGATAGTAATGAATATAACTCAGAAGTTAGGAATTGAAGAAAACTGATAAGGGAAGCCAAGGGACTCAAGGAGAAATCTATGGCCAGTGGCGTTAAAAACAATAAATTTTTAAAGTGTATATTAGGGAAAAAAATAATCCTGACAATGGTATTGGTCCATTACTAGTTGGAAATTGTAGAATTATCAATAATAATGCAGAAAAGGCAGAAGAGTTTGATAGATATTTCTGTTATGTATTTGGGAAAAAATAAAACATGCACTAATATCACACAATATAACTCTTTCCATTCCACTACTATCTCAAGAGGACTTAAAACAGAAGCTACTAAAGTTAGACATTTTAAAATCAACCGGTCCAGATGATTTGCTCCCACGAATTTTAAAAGAGTTGGCTGAGAGCTCACTGGACCATTAATGTTTCTTTTCAATAAGTCTTGGAGAACTGGAGAAATTCCAGAAGAGTGGAAGAAAGCTAATGTGCCAATTTTTATAAAGGGTAAACTGGATGACCCAGATAATTATAGGCCTGTCAGCCTGACATTGATCCTGGGCAAGATAATGAAGCAGCTGATACGGGACTTAATTAATAAAGAACTAAAGGAAGGTAATGTAATTAATGCAAATCAACATGGGTTTATGGAAAATAGATCCTGTCCAGGGCCGGCTCTGGCTTTTTTGCCACCCCAGGCAAAAAAGCCTCCCGCTGCCCCCCGCCCCCCAGCGGGGAGCGCGGGGGGCGCCGGCGCCTAGCCCGGCTGCGGCCCAGCTCTCCCCGGCCGGCCGGAGCGCCGCGGGGAGGGCGGCAAGCCCACCGCGGCTCCGCTCTCCCGGAGCGCCGGGGGGAGGGCGGCGAGCCCGCCGCGGGCTCCGCTCTCCCCGGCGGCAGGAGCGCCGGGGGGAGGGTGGCGAGCCCGCCGCGGGCCCCGCTCTCCCCGACTGGCCGGAGCGCCGGGAGGAGGGCGGCGAGCCCGGCCGGGGCCCCGCTCTCCCCGACCGGCCGGAGCGCCGCGAGGAGGGCGGAGAGCCCGGCTGGGGCCCCGCTCTCCCCGACCGGCCGGAGCGCCGCGAGGAGGGCGGAGAGCCCGGCCGGGGCCCCGCTCTCTCCGACTGGCAGGAGCGCCGGGGGGAGGGCGGCCCCGCTCTCCCCGGCCGGCCGGAGCGCCGCGGGGAGGGCGGCGAGCCCAGTCGTGGCCCCACTCTCGGGCCTGAGCGCCGCCCCCCTCCAGGTGCCGCCCCAAGCACATGCTTGGTAGGCTGGTGCCTGGAGCCGGCCCTGATCCTGTCAAATGAACTCTGTCAAACTGGCTAATCAAAAGGACTCAAAATGTAACTGTAAATGGGGAATCATCATCAAGCAGTGAGGTTCCAGAGGGGTTGGTTTGTGGCCCTGTGCTATTTCATATTTTTATCGGTCCTTGGAAGAAAACATAAAATCATCACTGATAAATTTGAAGATGACCCCAAAATTGAGGGAGTGGTAAACAATGAAGAGGACAGGTGACTGATAACAGAGTGATTCGGATTGCTTGGTAAACTGGAACAAGAAAACAGTATGCATTTTAATATGGCTAAATGTATACATCTAGGAACAAAGAATGCAGGCCATACTTATAGGATGGGGGACTCTATCCTGGGAAGCAGTGACTGAAAAAGATTTGGGGGTTGTGGTGGATAATCAACTGAACCTGAGGTACCTGTGTGATATTCTGATCAAAGGAGCTAATGTGATGATCCTGGGATGCATAAACAGGGGAATCTCGAGTAGGAGCAGAGAGGTTATTTTACCTCTGTATCTGACATTGGTGTGACTGCAGTTGGAATCCTGTATCCAGTTCTGGTGCCCACAATTCAAGAAGGATGTTGATAAATTGGAGAAAATTTTGGCTTTTGTTCAAAACAAAATATTTTGGTTTTTCACTGAAAAACTGGGCTAATGTTCGCTGAAGGCTGTTTCGTTGGGCCATGGAAAGCCAGGTTTGTCAGAGAAGAGCCACAAGAATTATTAAAGGATTAGAAAACATGCCTTATAGTGATAGGTGCAAGGAACTCAATACATTTAGCTTAACAAAGAGAAGGTTATGGGGTGACTTGATTGCAGTCTACAAGTACCTGCATGGGGAACAAATATTTAATAACGGGCTCTTCAGTCTAGTGAGAAAAGTTTAACATGATCTGATGAGTGGAAGTTGAAGCTAGACAAATTCAGACTGGAAATAAGATGCAAATTTTTAACAATGAGAGTAATTAACCAGTCGAACTATACTAAGGATTGTGGTGGATTCTCCATTACTGACAATTTTTAAATCAACTTTGGATGATTTTCTAAAAGCTCTGCTCTAGGAATTATTTGGGGGAAGTTCTAAGACCTCTGCTATACAGGAGGCCAGACAAGATCACAATGGTCCCTTCTGGCCTTGGAATCAATGAATCTATGAAAACAGGCTGCTAAACAGGAAAGCCTCCTTTTGGGAACGATTGTTATTCATGGCAACAAATCCCAGTTCAGTGTGTCGTCTTGCTAAACACAACAAGCAGGATTTAGGAGGTCATAGTTTACAGTCAAACTAGTAGCTTTCTATCCCTCACTGCACCCAAGAGAGGTTTTTACCCACGAAAGCTTATGCCCAAATAAATCTGTTAGTCTTTAAGGTGCCACCAGACTCCTTGTTGTTTTTGTAGATACAGACTAACACGGCTACCCCCTGATACAAGAGAGAGGTTGGATCTCATGGATTTGTGCATTTGTGTATAAATATAAAAGCAGCACTTCCTTAGGCTGTACAACAGAGACATGCCGTCAGCTGAAGCCAATGGAGCTACTCCAATGTACACCGGCTGAGGGTCTGGCCCTGAAGCACTAGACCTCTCAATATTTGAGTACCTCTACATGGGAACGAGGACATCCCTGAGAAAAGCATCTTGTGTGAAGATCGTTTCTGCAGTTTTGAATGATCACTGGGAGAGTATTCTGCATTACATTTTCAAAGTAGTTTGAGAGATGACCATATAAATCCCATTAACAATAATGGGATATTTCCCTTTTAATGTAATTCCATGTACACTACTTAGAAATGTGTCCCTCAGAAATTCTCCCCGTCAGCCATCATACTGTATTCAGTACCATCAAACGTTATTTTCCCCATCAGGCAATTTGGTTGCTACTGTCTATCAATGTATGTGTGTGCCTGGTGGGCGTGGGGTGGATTTTTAGAGTAGGAACAACTTTCTGCAAATCATGAGCAATGACATGTAATGGGATGTTTTTTTTCAGTGGGTTTGTTGTGAATGTAATTATACACTTGTACTAGAAAAGAAATTGGATAGCAAGATCTTTCTTCTGATGAGATCCATAGCTTCCTCCTGATAAAATGTACCATGCTACTATTAAAAATTAGATAAAACATGAGATCTGATTTTCTCCTGGCTGGGGCAGTACCATGCACATTTAGATTTGAAACAGCGAAGATGCAAATCTTGTTTTCAGTGGCCCTGAGATTCTCCACACCTGAACTTTTCCTTATGGCAAAAGAGTCATGATGATAGACCAAGAATATACGACTAAATTAATTGATATGATGAGACTAGAAATCAGCAAAAACATTAAAACATTAAATAGTTGTAACAGGAGTAAGTCAAAATGCTTTTAAAAAAATATTTAAAACTTGTCAATTTTTTTATCTAACTTTTTTTTTAAAAGCTTTTAGAACACAATGAAAAAATTTGCACAAAATTTTCATTTTGGTCAAATTTTCCTGTTTTTCAAAAACTGAAAATTTTGGTTTTTGTTCAAAACAAAATATTTTGGTTTTTCACTGAAAAATGGAGCTAATGCTCCCCAGAGGCTGTTTCCTGGGCCCATGGAAAGGCTAGAAGAGGCTGAGCTTTCAGCCAGGTTTGTCAAAGCCATTTTCTTGGGCCATATTCTCCTGTTGTGCAGGACAAGGCTCCTCCACGGGAGTCAGGATTCAGGGGGCCACACTTGCAGATGTAAATAGGCCTGTGACTGGGCAAACTGGGACACCAGGGGTCAGTGTGATGGGGCGCAACTCACCACTGCGGCGCCTCCTGCTGGCTGTCCTGGGAATTACTACTTTACCGTATACACCTGGAGAAGAGTTTTCTGATATTCTTATTGAATTTCAAGTAAAAGAAGCAGATACAGAACAAGATGCAACACAGACTCCAGAGATATCAGCTAAGGAAGTTGTAGCTGAGAATTTGCTTCACAGGTGACAGGGGAAAAAGGCATATGCCAGTGAAATTTCAGGGCTATGTACATAGCCTCTCATGCCCCATACTTATGGTACAACGTGGGCATGAATAGTGGCTTCATTAGCATTAGTAGCTGACATGGTAGACCCTAATGTGCTTGGTCAACATTTTACAGGACTGTGGGAGACGCCAGTGATCCCTGCTCCTTTAAAATAGTAGTAGTCAGTTTTGTTTTGTTTGTTGCCAGAAGAGCAGAGCAGCTGTCCACTCACTCCAGCTACTCTGGGACTAGCGGGTAAACAGAGGAAAAAGGTCACAAACCCCAGGAGCATGCTCAGTAGAGCATCTCCAAGGGGGGGGGGGATTCCACTCCCAGACATAAAGACAAAAGGTGCCAAACTCCTCAGTTAGTTGAGTGAGAGCCAGCGGCAGTCAGCTGTATTGGAGGACAGGTGAAGAACTCTGCCCTGAGGGCTGGTGCTTACAGGCCTCCGGTGTTGGAGCCAAGCTTAGTTAGGGATTCCCTGTTAGGAATTGCTGCTGTTAGATGTTTAAGAACATTGTATTGTGTGTGGTTGTGATGTATGTTTTCTGTGGGAGAGGGGAGCTACTGCTCAAAGCTCTTCGGTTCGTGCAGCCAGCCCCAGAGGGAGACAGCCATCCCTGAGAACAGGTGAAGGTCTCTGTCCTGGGGGCTGATGCTCACAGGCCGGCTTTCAGTTATTGCAGAAAGAAAATAACCCCAAGGAGAAGGATACCAGCCTCTGCAAAGAACTGGGTGCTTGCTGCTTGCCCAGCTCAGGGTGATGTGGAGACATTAATGCCAAATCAACAGTGCATGTTTTAAATGCATGGGATTTGTGGCCTGAGTTCCTTTCGGTTCTGAAGAAATCTGTATGTTTGATACTCTTATTTTTGTTCCCATAGTATTTGCTGTATTGCAGTGATGATAAGATTGTGTCTAGATTTACGAGGAGTCTAGTTTAGGACTAAATTTACCCTCTTTTAACGTAAAGGTTTCTTTAGTCGGAGCAGCTTTACTACATTGTGGTGTAACTTTATTCCAGACTGGGGCAACTCAGGGTGCGGGCATCCACGATTGTCCAAATTTGCATATTTGTCTTACATGTTATTGACGGGGGAGGGGAGGGAGTTCTGCTGTCAGAACAGACTGAACCCGCTCACTATTCCTGTTTGCTATTTGTGTAATCCGAATGCAGTGGGCTACATAAGCACGTCCTGGCAGTGCCTGCAGTCCTATACAGAGTCCTTGTCTGCACTGGCAGCGCTGCTGGGGATGGGACCCACGTACCTAACTGGGAAATTTGTTCCCACAGCCTTTCTGAAATGGTGAGTGAGAGTCTCCCATTTGTCCGTTTGGGAAGTGAGTCTGTTGCTCCTGTACAGTGTGTGACATATGGCTTGGATCCAGTTTTTCTTTACTGTCAGAGCCCTGCTTTTCACTGGCTGCCCATTGCTGTTCTGCAATACTGCATTCTCCAGTGTGCAATACACACTGCTCAAGGGGAATGGTCCAGCCACTGGGAGTGTGGTGGTTCCCACGTCTGTTTGGGTCTCTCAGCCTGTGTGCCTGTCACCTACATGGCTGTCCATCCCCTAGTATCGTATCACATTTTTACAGAGCCACATGTGCGCATCATACTTTACAGGCAAAACCAGGAAGGGAAGTTTACTGCCCCACAGAACCTGCAATCTAAGCCGGGCAATGTTTGGCCACGGGACATGGGGGAAAGGAGTGTGTATGGCAGAGATTTTGCATGCACCCTGCAGTCCCAGGCTTTATTCAATAGCATGTTATAAATACACACAGATTATTTCAAATTGCTGCTATTTATTACAGCCATCAGAGTGGGAGAGAAGAGTTAGTGGTGGAGGGACAGCTGGAGCAGGGGAAGGTGGAGGACAGCGAGGTAACTAGGTAGCTGAGGCAGAGGGATTGTTCCAGCACAGGCAGCAGGAAGCCCTGAGCATGTGGCTTGTCTGGGCAGTAAAGGGAACTTTCTTGAGAGCCCATCTAAGACTGTGGAACTGTCACAGTGTTGGTATTTTTGTTGTGCTTATTGCCACCTGGTGGCCAGTGTGAGAAAAGCGATTTACTGTGTGAAGCCCTGAGACTGGACTGAACATGCTCCAGGAGGTTGTGTGAAGATGTGAACCCATGACCTATGTCACATTGCCCATGTGGATAAACTGAAAACAACCACCAGCAAGTTCTGCACAGTGAACACCTTTGGTTTAATTGCAAAGAAAAATGACTGCACGGGGAAGGCTAGAAGAGCATGATTCAGAGCAGGATGACTGGCTTCAGTTCTCAGACTCTCTCAGGACTTCATCATCACTAATGATATATAGGATGATAACTAGACATGTGCCATTTTATTGAGCATATGTGGAGCAAAAACATATAGCTTCATTAGAAGCTCATTGGCACAGGAAAAGCCCAGTGCCAAATCCTTTGATGAGCTGGTCAAAGTTGTCACGCACTGTCATAACTCCATGCCATCGGAGACTGGGCAACATTTTCAGTTTCATAGTTTCTCCTGCCAAGGTAGAATGTCTGTGGAAGTTTTTGTAGCGGAGCTGCATCGTTTATCGGAGTGTGATGGTTTTGGAGATGGGTTAAATGCCATACTGCGGGATAGATTTGTCTCTGGTATAAATGATGAAAGATTTCAGAGACCTGTATTGGCAGAGTCCACCTGAACAAAGCTCTGGAAACAGCACAAGGCATGGAAGGAACCGCACAGCATGCTGTGGATTTACAGGGTAGTACGAAGCGAAGAGTTGCAGGCATCTTGCGCCAGTTGTCCGGCATTCCATCCAAAGCAAATGAATCTTTGTGAGCAGAGGTATTGTCAAGCTGTCCTGCGGTGGCTCAAGAGCATGGATACCAACCTCAGGGCAGAAGAAGCAGGGCACAAACCCCAAATTGGTTTTGAGTGCTGTACCTAGAGTTCACCAACCAAGTATCAAGTGTGAACTGCTCAAGCACTATAACTTACCATTGAGTCACAGAGAGTTCCTCTTGGATGCGCTGGTCTGTCTTGCCACCCAGCTAAGCTTGTCTTTGTGACAGATGGTCCCTTGCATCAAAAGTCACAACAATATTCAGGCTTCTTTTCCAGTATCGTGTGACACCTCAAGCCACAACAGGAAAGTCACTTGCAGAACTCTTAATGGGAAGGAAACGATGAATCCATCTGAACTCTGCGCTCTCTGATGAAGCTGCTATGGTGAGGGAAGAGCAGGCAGCACAAAAAGTTAAATTCTGGTGTATGAGCATCACCAAGAACGTGAGATGGAGGGAATGCAGTATATGCTCTTAATTATCGCAACTGCCTTTGCTGGTTAGAAGGTCATATCATAGCCTGGACGGGCCCATGTTCTTGGGTGATTAAGTTACCAAATGCGGGGGGCACATATGTAAACATCACAATCCGGTTAGTCTGCAATCCCAGGAGGAAATACCTGTTGAGAATTCTTATTTGGATGTTGAGGTACCAGTGTATGGAGTCATTTGACTATCCAGTTGATACATCCAGAAATAGTGAGATTGGTGAGCACCCGACGCTACAGCAGTCTTGGATGCTAAACCCCTAGAGACGGTTTGATTATCATAAAGCCCTTCTGCACTTGCTACTGATCAAGGACCACAGGTGTTTTCATTGCCCTGTTCCAGGAGATGTCCCAAACCAAGAGACAGACAGGATTTGTAGAAGTAATTCAATTATGCTAGAGAGGGGAGAGAACTCCCTTGTAATTGCCTGAAGATAACGGTAGTTTATCCCTCACTCTTTGTTATGATAACAAAACAAACCATCCTATTAATGGTTTAAGTGTATTATTACTAATAAGTTAAAGGGGGGGGGGAGTGTAATGTAGCTATTTTTGTTATGCTTCTTGCTACCTGGTAGCTCATCTGAGAATAGCTATTTACAGCTGGAAGCCCTAAGGCTGGATTGAGCACACACCGGGGGTTGTGGGAGGAAGCTTTCCGAAGATGAAGGTGAACCTGCACCAGAATAAAAGATCTCCTGTTGTCAGTGTGAGTGTGTTTTGGGTCTCCATGTACTACAGGAACGAACTCCCCTGGGAGCTAACGCCCATCACAAACCTGAGTGCCAGGTGTTCTTCTCTGACCTCCCTTCTCACACATAAACAGGAACAGCATATAACCACCCTGCCCCCAAAAGGAAACCACAACCCTACCCAAACCAAACACTTCCATGCCATTGGCCTAGAGCGGTCTACACTGGCTCTACATCACTGAAGGATTCTCCGGTGGAAAGGGAATTGTTATCCTGGCGTAATCGGAGCGTGCGCACAGTGCTCTGTTAATGCTTTTGAGGGTTACTTGTACAAAACCACTCAGATCAACATGAGAATCTGAGAACATGAGAATCAGAAGCTGGGAATGGGTGACAGCGGATGGATCAATTGATGATTACTGGTTGTGTTCATTCCCCTTGGAGCACCTGGCATTGGCCACTGTCCGAAGACCAGATACTGGGCTAGATGGAGCACTGGTCTGACCCAATATGGCTGTTCGTATGTTCTTATGTGCTGCAAGATCTAGGCACAACAGAGTGGGCTAAAGGCAGGGATTCTGACCTAATTCTGAATTGCCTTGAGAGGTTCATTTTAACCATGAAGTTTAGCATCATGTGACTGTTTTACGATTATTTAAAGCGTACGAGCTCCGCTATCAGGCCGTGGCTGTATTCCGAACTGATCAATGCATGTGAGTTTATTAAACTCAGTAATTATTCTTTGAGAGACAGGTTAAACAATGCCTTACTAATAATGGCCGGTCCATTTTACCAATAGCACTGCTGCCTGGACTCTGCGATTGAGATTTCCGGGGCAGAGGGTGTAAACACCAAAAACCCATCTCAAGCCTTCAGCTCACTGTAACAGCCAGCCTGCAGTTTGACAAGAATAGGCTGGAAGGGCGAATAAATTAATAAAAAATCCATCGTAGCCTGCAGTGCTGCGTGTCTCTGCTTTGATCTCAAACAGCATGGTCCAGGGGCTGCCTCGCTAATGCCATTTAGCTTTCAGACCTATAGTGTTACACACACACACAGGCAGGCAGCTGAGGCTTTCTGAAACGATCCCTGTTTACCTTTCACATCCCAGCCATAGTCGTTGCTTTGAGCTGAACGTAGCCTTGCTGGTGGCAGATTGCAAATGAATCCAAATGCACCTTCATCTTCTGTTCCTTGTTTAAAATAAAAACCAACCAACCAACATTCTGCGTTATCCCCTTTTGTCAGACTTGGTACCACTCCCCGTTACAGCACTCTAGCACTTTTGCAGACAGTGATTTAAGAATCAATATACTCTTCTGTCTTTGCAGGTTTTGGCTGCTTTTGGTAATTGCTTGCCAGCAGTAAGAGCTCTTGCACTGCCTGTCAAATTAGTGCTCTGACAGACAAGCAATGGGCCCGATTCCCCTCTGCCTTGTACCTTATGGAGTCATTGACGCTTTCACAAAGTGGCTGGAAGATGTGAAGAATGGCAACAAAGCTGTTCTTTTTCATCGGAGCCGTACTGGCTCCGCAGCAGAGACTCATAAAAGACGTGCATAGCCCTCAGAGGCAAAATAGCTGCTCTCTGTTCCAGACAACAAAATATTGGCTGCAGCCCTGACCATGGCAGGAGATGGGCTTGTGCTGCCAAATGCAATTTTTAAGAGACGTTATTTAGAAATAACGGCATCTGTTTAAAAATTAGACCATAAGACAAGTGGTTCTTGGGCCTGTGTGCAACGCAGGGACAATAAGTGTGGCAGTCCATACCAGAACCCTCTGTGCAGCATTCTTATACTACAGGTTGACATGGGGGAGTCACCAGGTGGCGCTGTTGCACAGTCTTACAAGTTCTTTTTAACAACACGGGGGCACTGTTTGATGGTGTTTGTTATTGTTTTATGATGTTCCTCATCTTGGGGGGGAGCTGTGGCAAGTAAAAAGAGAGTATTTTCTCTGCTGTAATATCTCTAACTGGAGTCAGTTCTTGCAGCAGAGTTGCTCTGTGGAAACCAGGCATAGGTGTCTAAGATGAACTCTCTCTAGGAGGGGATTGTCTGGGTGCTGAGTGCCCTTTGGTCCCAGGACTGGTGTGTATAGTGTAGAATAAACAAGTTGCACTAGGAATATACCCACACCCTGTGTCACTGACTTCTCTGCCACTGGAAAGCCAAGCTGCAAGGCCCCGACCTCCGCTGCTGCAATAGAACATTCAGGCACAGTATCCATGCGTTTATCAAGTGTAATGAACAAGTGGACACTGTATGTGGGTGCTAGACTATTACCCCCTGCCTCCCCGCCCCCATGTCTGAGATCTGGTATATTGTCCTACTTCCTTTCCTTAACGATTGCATGGAACTGTCACTGAACCAGTTCTTGCTGGCCTTAGTTACCTGAATTCTTCCATAGATGGAGACAGCATCCCCTCTTCCTCTGAACAGGAGGAGTAGCTGTTAGGAGACAGCTCTTCCTGGAGAAGATGGGTGGTGGATAGGGGACTCCATGCCGGGAGACCTCTTTCCCCATCAGAGGCCCTGATCTACTCCTGTCCCATCTACTGATAGGACATCAAGGAGCCTCAGGCGGGCACCACTTTCTCCTGTTGCTCCCACTTGAGATTCCCTAAGCCTGAACAAGACCTCATCTACCAGCTAAAGAGGTGAGGTTTCCCCTGGCTTTTAAGAGAGGCATGGGACTGGTGCTCCTGGCAGCACGCACTAGCACAGAGAGTACAGAACCCCAGTACTGTGTGCTCCTATGCCAACCCTTAACCATCTTCCTCTGTATAGCAGGCACCATCCATTCCTCATTGGCAGGATTTTTCCCTACCCCTTCATTGTACTGACCTCCTTCTACCATGTCCTTTCACTGTTTTGGAAATATCTGCCCTGGGATTATACGGCTACGGAGCATGTAGTTACAACGAAAGGCGTGTTACAAGAAGAGCAATATCATTAAAGAAAAACTGACACTGAAATGCTGTTTGTCTGGAAATCATACCAGATACCCATCAGTGGTTTCTTCCACTATTCAGGGCATGACAAAATTATTTTTTGATTTAATTAGATCAAGCTTCAAAATTTTAGTCAGCCATTCACCAGGGCCAGTAACGTGTGTGGATGTACACCTATGTAGCATGACATATGAATTTAGGTTTTTTAAATTATCAACCTCACCTTGTTAAGAGGGGGGGATTATGTTCTGTACACAGGCTTGTAAATGTTCAAGATGACTTAGTGAACGGTGCATTGAAAATCAGTAACATCAGGGCAGGACACCAGAGAGAGGTGGACGCCAACAGAAGTGTGTAGAAGGGGATTTGTGAATGAGGGGGTTAGAATACAATAGTGACTGTAAATATCTGAATCAATGAAGGGCCGTCCTTGAAAAGTAAATTGCTGGATCTTGAACTGAACAAGCATTGCAATTTGGTGAGCAAAGTTATTTTTTTTGCACGAGAGCGGTAGTGTCATAAGACAAATTTGTGAAAGAAACCCCACAGTAAAGTAATAAAATGAGTGCAGGGCAAAGAGAAGAGGAGGGAAGCAGTCTTTTAAATCAGAGACCAAACAAGCACACGATGACTGAAAAGACCGCATAGGAAGAGCACTCCAATTCTGCATCATAAGAACACCTGTATAGAAATTCAATACCTTTCTGGAGTCAGCAGCTGCATAGAGTTACAATATCTTAGGAAATGTAACAATAGGCTCTGCAAATACAGTACACAGACTTAATTGCAGGAAAGGTAAATATAATCAAATCACCCAGCAATACGAGTAAACGTGACATGATAACACTGAGTAGACTGCGATCCAGTAAGATAGTTGTTACTACACATGATAGAGGCGGATAAACAATTATTATGGGTAAAAAGGTTTAGGAAAGGCAATGGAGCATCTCAATGCGAGGGAACAGATGTATCCGAAGAATAATCCTATGAACAGAATGAGTCAATGTGAAAAGTCTTTCACTTGGCAGGAAGAAATATTGTCTGGTTTTGATGGACTCCCTACATTCCATTGGCAGGATCACTCATTAGCCCCTATTATTGCAGACATTTTTCTCTCCTGAAACACTTCAGCGATAGCCCACCCCAGAAAGAAGCATTGTTAAAAACCAAACTGAAAAATCCGAGCTCACCGCTTTGAGTCTGACATTCATCTGGTCATCCAGGCTCTGAGTTCCCAGCCTAAAGACGCTCATCACGATGGGACTTTAGAGTGGACAAAGACAGCCTCTTCCTCTATGTTAGGCACTCTGCTAATGGTAAGCACGAGTGATGGGGGTTCTTTGTATGACGGGAGGCAGGGATAGCTCAGTGGTTTGAGCATTGGCCTGCTAAACCCAGGGTTGAGTTCAATCCTTGAAGGGGCCATTTAGGGATCTGGGGTAAAAATCTGTCTGGGGATTGGTCCTGCTTTGAGCAGTGGGTTGGACTAGATGGCCTCCTGAGGTCCCTTCCAACCCTGATATTCTATGATTCTATATGTATCTCCAGATTTAATGGGGTATGATATGCCTGTCCGTGCTTGAGAAACAACCAACCAAGCCCAATGCACTCAAGGTCCCCTCAAGAGAAATATGGCCTGATAGGCAGAAGTGCTGAGCACCCACCAATTCCATTGCAGTCAAGAGGAACATCAGGTGCTGAGCACCTTAGCGAGTCAGGCCCTAAATAACAAGTAGATGGATTAGGGCTGATGAAAAGGTGAGATGCCCAACTAGGATGCTGAGGCATTGTAGATATCCAAACCCATTGATCAGCCCCTGTGTGCTGTACAATGCTATCAGCCAACCTGTCAGTGGAAGGAGGCACAAATATGAATTGGGGTTCAAATAAGGTACAATCTTAAATTAGTATGTTTCTAGATCATTTAGGATCAAGGTTTAAGGATAATAGTTTTTCTTACCCTTTTGAAGCCAGAGCTGTTGTTTTGATGTGGGTCATATCTCTTAGTATGGGAGTAGAGGGCACTTTACAAGACCAGGCCCTAACTGTGCAATGTTTACTAACCAAGAAAAAATGAGCGTGAATATTTTCCCAGGAACACTGACAAAATGGCTCAGGATCTTTTGCAATATTCATTGTAAGAATAATTTATTGGTGTCTTCTCAGAAGACAGGGATAAATCAGAGGGCATTTTCAATATTAATGGTTTAAAGATATCTAATGCTGGGGAAAAAACAACCCCAAAAATCCTGTTGCCTACCATACTCTCTAATCCAACACTCAGTTATATACCCAGCCCAGACAGTGGCCTGTTATGTTGTAGTACATGGTGGAGGAACCCTGCCATGCCTCTTGCTTGGAGAATCATGGAGAAGACTGGTCACTCCCTCGTTCAGCGAACTCTGTTCAGATCACTCAGCCAGTCACCTCAGCCCTTCTTCATGCAGGTGTTGGTATTGGAAATCAAATTTTCCAGCTGAAACTGGAGATTCTGCTCACCTCAGGCATGAGTAAACTCCACCTCCTGTGAGTCAGGTGGTAGGATATGACCCTGTGTCTGTGACCAGGAAGGCCTGACAAAGTGTCGATAGGTTGAAGTGTTGAAAGATTTCCATTAACTTCAATGAGCTTTGGATCAGGCTCTAACATGGAAGGCATGAGTCACAAGCTCTCTATCTGTGCCTGATACATCTCCCCTTGACAAACTGCAGCAATACACAAAGAGATAATGACTGTAACTTTTTGCTTAGCAGTTCTTCTCTGACCTCCTGTTTGCTTTACCACCAATCCAAACCTGTAGATTATTATGGGTCTAACAAGTCTTTTGGGAGGTTCAGTTCCTCCGTTTTAATTGACATTGATTGATATTCTACTTCAAGTGGCCAGGATCACTGTTTTTGAGGCTTAATTGGAGCAACTGGTCTGTGGGACATGATCACGCAATTCTTGTAGATTTTCTCTCAATCTTCCTCTTCTACTTTTTCTTCTTACCTTCCTTCTCCTTTCTCCTCTCATGAGTGACTGCTCTGTTTCTGTGTGTTAATGTCAGATCTATTGTTCCTAGGGGATTTATTCCATTCCCTTTTTATCGACCATTTCCTTTTCCACCGGGAAGTGTTTATATTCTGTTTTATATGGGCTGGTCTAGCTCCCAGACGGCTCTCATTCAGCTGCTCAGTAACACGTAGGTCCTCTCCATATATCTCACACCCAGATGTGCTGCCGCTGTGTGACTATTTGCAGGGGTTTTCTGGCCCTCTATTATTTTATTTGTTCCCATTCTGTCACACTGCTTGGCATTTATAGATCGTCAGTAGCTGATTCTTTCCCCATTACCAGGGAGATCAATGCAGGTAACTCTCGTTAGTATCAAAGAAATCCCCGCCACACACACGGATGGGAGAGCACACCTGTGACCCTTCGCTCCACTCTATATCAGAAACACCAGTAGGGACCTACTGATGAAGAGTATTATTGTGAGTTATTCGTATTAATGTAGCGCCCCGGAGCCCCACTTACAGACCAGCACCCCATTGTAGTAGGTGCTGGGCGTGGGAGGGATAGCTCAGTGGTTTGAGCATTGGCCTGCTAAACCCAGGGTTGTGAGTTCAATTCCTGAGGGGGCCACTTAGGAACCTGGGGCAAAATCAGTACTTGGTCCTGCTAGTAAAGGTAGGGGGCTGGACTTGATGACCTCCAAGGTCCCTTCCAGTTCTAGGAGATGGGATATCTCCATTAATTTAATATTAGAACACAAAGATGATCAGTGCTGTTTCTTAGCCTCTGCCAGTGTGCTCTGAGTATAGATACATTTAAAGGGCCTCGGCCAAACCCCCACTGGCTTGGATCGGGCCTAAAGTGAGCTGGTAGTTGTTGCTTGGACAGTCTGTTGTGCTTTTCACCAGCTATGCTGCACAGAGCAGAAGGGTCTAGCATAGACAAGGGCGTACACTGAACTCACGTTAAGTTCTGTATTAAGACTTGGCACATCCGTCACTTGGAGTTGGCTGAATCCCGTCGGCACATCAGGCAGCAATTTGTTCAGTGACTCTCTACTCTGGGAATGACCACGGCGTGCAGGCAGCGGTGGGCAGTGGGCACTGGGTATTGTTACAGTTTGTCTGAGGGAGGGTGATCATGTAGCTACAGCTACTGTAGTTTCCACTTCTCTTGTGTAACATTTCTCCTGCAGCTAGCCTGAGTAGGCAGCCTGTGGCTGAGGCAAGCAATTACCCACCTCCACCCAGACAGAATCGGTATTTCGAGTGCATCGTTGTTATTTACTGTTTGTAATAATAGAGGTCTCAGCCCTATTGCGCTGGGCACTGTATAGACCTAGAGCAAAACAAGGGTCCCTCTGTAGGAGTTCTTTGCTTAGCAAATGGTCACTGCATTCACCCTCCATATTAATTAGTTTGTAAGCTACTTGCAGCAGTGGACAGTCTTTTTGTTCTGTTTGTACAGCCCCTAGCACAATGCAGACCTGGTCTATGCTTAGGGCTCCTCAGTAATGTGGTGTGACTGGGTATAGTAGGCTCATAGGCCCTCTGCTGAAGGCCTCGTGGTCCTCTTCTACCCTGCCCCAGAAAAGGAGCAGTGGAGATGAGTCCTTCAGGCTGCCTAGAGTGGCTGTGGGGGAAGCAGCCAATAAGAGAGAGGCTGCAGGGAGCAGCCAATCAGACGTCAGCAGGCTCATATAAAAGGAACTGCTGGAGAGAGCAGAGTCAGTTGCTGGCTGGAAAGGTGCCCCTGGCTGGCTGCAGGGACTAAAGCGAGTGGGACTTCAGCCCTGAGCTAAGTGTGAAGGTGAAGGGGCTACAGGGAAGTGGCCTGGGGAACCATAGGTGCCGACTCTGTGAGAGCTCTGGGGCTAGAGCGCCAATGGGGAAAAAATGAGCACCGACCAGCAGCCCCCCATCAGAACCTCCCCTTCCCCCCAGCACCTGCAGGTGGCCCTGCCAAATTAGTGCCTCCACCTCCCTCCCAATGCTTCCCGCCCACCACAAACAGCTGTTTCATGGTGTGCAGGAGGCTGGGAGGGAGAGGGAGGAGCAAGGCTCGGGGCCCCCTCACTGGCCACAGGTGGAGTGGCCGAAGGTCCTGAGGAAGGGGTTTGCATAGTCCAAGGAGTGGGTTAAAGATCCTGAAGAGGGCCAGCACTTGTAGACGTTGATACCCCGCCCCAAAGGGACTGAATGGAACTAGTGGCCCAGCTGGGGCCAGGGAGGCTCGCTACCGAGGGACGAGTCCTGGGAGCACTGCTCCTTTCCAGAGCAGGGAGCATTTGAGAGTAGGGTGACCAGATGTCCCGATTTTAGGGCCTTTTTCTTATATAGGCTCCTGTAACCCCCTGTCCTGATTTTTCACACTTGCTGTCTGGTCACCCTATTTGAGAGAGAACCCAGAAGGGGCTGAAAGACGGTTTGAACCATGTACTGTGATAGGACCTGCTGGACCGATTGAGGACTGAGCCCAGGGATGGGGCTGCAGCTAGAGCAGTACTGAGGGCCCTGCTGGACCTGTACTGCCGTAGGGGTTTGTTTTGTTTTGCACATCCAGACACTGAAAACCCGCTTGAGAAAAGTTAACTACCAGCCAGGGTTACCACAAGCAGCACAAACCTAGAGCACGCAGGCACACCCGTCCGGCAGGGGCACTCGCGAGAGGTGAGCGGCACTCCATGGAAATACAAATAAATAATAATACTAACCCTAGCTTCCTGCTCAGTGCCTGGGACCAAGAACAGAGGAGGGACGCGCTGGCATGTATCAACAGGCGGGCACAGCAGTTACTGGACACCGCTATCCCCTGTGACAGCAGCTTTCTGGAAAGTCCCGTGGCTGACCACTCAACTGGAGAAGGGATCCCAAATCCAGGGCGAGATTTGCATAGCTCCTGCCTCACCCGCCTTCGACCCTGAAACTTCCCTGAAGCTGATTGTTCACATTCCCTGCCCACCTCTCCTCCAGCAGGTGTGTTCACCTCTGTCTCGCAGGGAAGTGGAATTCACTAATGTTTGCTAAACGCTTTGAAATCCGCCGCTGGAAGGGGCTATGCAAGTATTTATTACTAAGATTATTTTCCACTTTGCCTAGCTCAACAGGGCCCCAAGTCCTGTCACTGCCTTGGTTTGCAGATCAGATGTGTTGTTACAAAAGTGAGCAGGTGATGCATTATGCCCGTCTGCTAATGTTTTATGGACTGTGTATGCTTCTGTATTTGTGACAGTCTTTAGGTACTATAGTAACTGTACCCTGTAAATACCTCAGGGAGATTACTATGCTGGGTTGAGGTAATTTTGTGAGGTGCTCGAATGTGTAGCTCTGTGTGTGATTTTTAAGGGGTTATTCTTGGTATTATATTGAATTAAGAAAAGGGCACCTTCTCCTCCCCCCTCAACCTTAACCAACTAACATTTACTTGTGAGATTAACAGGGAATGAGAGTCAGCTGTCTAGAGCTGTTAGGCAGGCAGGGGAGAGGAACTGGTGTCAAGACGGTGGGGTAAACTGGTTGCCATAGGGCATATCGGCACCCCCAGGCCTCTGTTGGTATGAAAGCCAAAGTGGTGAGGGTCAAAACGAACAGACATTCAGATACTAGCAATTCTAAATATCTTGTAAGTGATATCTATGCATTACTTAAACAGCTCGGGCAATGTACATAGATGGCCTTATAATTTCTCTTATAAAGCAAATCTACTCAGACTTTGTGCAGGAAAACAAAAAATGCAGCCCAAGAAGGGACAGAACACCCCTGACTGCTTTTTAACAAAGGATAGATTGAGTGAAAACCCCAATCACACAAGTCACTATTAAAGTGGCATTTAATCTATTAGATTAAAAATTCGATGAGAAACTATTGATGAATAAGAGCCCTCCCAAAATGTAGTGCCTACATTTCCTTGTGCTTGTAAACAAACTGCTCAGAACAAAGGGGCTACTGGGGACTGAACATGAAGATGGACAAACATTTAAAATGAGAGAGTCATTGATTAGTGATGCTAGAAAAACCTGCTCCCTGGAATTATGGGGAAGGGGCAGGCAGAGATTTAAAAACATAAGAACAGCCATACTGGGTCAGACCAAAGGTCCATCAAGCCCAGTATCCTGTCTACCGACAGTGGCCAATGCTAGGTGGCGCAGAGGGAATGAACAGAACAGGGCAGTTATCAAGTGATCCATGTCCTGTCACCCAATCCCAGCTTCTGGCAAACAGAGGCTCAGGACACCATTCCTGCCCATCCTGGCTAATAGCCATTGATGGACCTATCTTCCATGACTCTATCTAGCTCCCTTTTGAACCCCGTTATAGTATTGGCCTTCACAACACCCTCTGGCAAGGAGTTCCAGAGGTTGACAGTGCGTTGTGTGAAAAAATACTTTCTTGTGTTTGTTTTAAACCTGCTACCTATTAATTTCATTTGGTGGCCCCTTGTTCTTGTATTATGAGAAGGAGTAAATAACACTTCCTTATTTACTTTCACCACACCACTCATGATTTTATAGACCTCTATCATATCCCGCCTTAGTCGCCTCTTTTCCAAGCTGAAAAGTCCCAGTCTTATTAATCTCTCCTCATACGGCAGCCGTTCTATACCCCGAATAATTTTTATTGCTCTTTTCTGAACCTTTTCAAATTCCAATATATCTTTTTTGAGATGGGGGTGACTAAATCTGCACGCAGTATTCAAGGTGTGGTCGTACCATGGATTTATACAGAGGCAATATGTTATTTTCTGTCTTATTATCTATCCCTTTCTTGATGATTCCCAACATTCTGTTCGCTTTTTTAACTGCTGCTGCACATTGAGTGGGTGATTTCAGAGAACTATCCATGACTCCAAAATCTCTTCCTTGAGTGGTAACAGCTAATTTAGACCCCACCATTTTATATGTATAGTTGGGATTATGTTTTCCAATGTGCACTACTTTGCATTTATCAACATTGAATCTCACCTGCCATTTTGTTGACCAGTCACCCAGTTTTGTGAGATCCTTTTGTAGCTCTTCAGTCTGCCTGGGACTTAACTATCTTGATTAGTTTTGTATCATCTGCAAATTTTGCCACCTCACCGTTTACTCCTTTTTCCAGATCATTGATGAATATGTTAAACTAGGACTGGGCCGAGTACAGACCCCTGGGGGACACCACTATTTATTTTACAGACAACAAATCCCTCTCCCCAGCAGAATAAGCCACTTTAAGTAAACAAGCAACCAATAGATTCAGTCCAGTCTGTACATTCATATTAACACAGGCTCTCTTTGAAGATTACTGGAGACAGCCTTTATGTAGCCCTTCCAGGGAAGTGGAGAGGGACGGTGCCCCATGTCACATTTGAGAGGATCATGTCTTCTAGCTCCACTTCTGTGAGCTCCCTATCTGCAGCAAGTTTCCTTCTCCTCCCTTCCCCCAAGAAAGAGTTTACCTCAATTCCCCTGGCCCACACCCCAAATACAGGTCAGCCATACTTCAGAGCCTGCTGAGATGAGTGAAAGCTATGGAGACCTTGCTCAGATCCCCCAGATAGTTAGTTAGTTATTTGCTCATCCCAGTGCTGCTGTGCCCGTAAAGATGAAATATCTGCTTTGCTAAGAAGAATGAGTGAGGATTGTTAGCTGGCAGAAACAGAACAGAAAATAGAAGCTAGCGGCATTGCCAACCTCAACTGTTCCAAAATCATGTGTCAGGCTCCGGAGAATAATGACACTGGCTTAAAAACCATGAACTTTATAAAAATACTAAATTCTGGATTCTCTTTATTTGACTTTTGAGCCCTTAGGGTGCCCTCGTGTCACATTTTAAAGCAACCATGAGGACTAGAAACTTATTTTTTATTTTAAAGGAAATGGGAAGTCTCACGTAATCACAGGATTCCAGGAGCGGGGCTTTTAAAACCATCAGAGATCCTCAGACTGGCAATAAAATCACAGGAGCTGGCAATGCTGCTAGCATTATTCCCTGCAGCATGCCATAGCTCTCTAGTCTTTCTATTCCTTTTACTGCTTTGCTGACTGGGGGCGGGATTGGTCTCCTGTTTTCTGATGTATTCTCATAACTGTTCTCTCTACTCCACTGTGGTGACTCAAACAAAACAAGTAACTTGACAGGTAAAACTTACTCAGGCACTGTGTGATTCAGTTTGGGTTTGGGGTACTGACTTCCTGTGTAAACCTCGGTACGTTTCTTAAGGTCCTTGTGCCTCAGTTTCCCTAGCTGAGGCTAATACTGCCCATCCCATGTAAAGCATTTTGAAATCCATAGCTGAAAAGCACAGTCAGTATTATCATCCAGATATCATATTTCCATCACTTGGGAGCATCAGCTCATCTGCTACTTCTTATCCATTCTGTAGTTGATAGGGTCAGCAACTTTACCCACTATCATTCAAGGCTCAGAAGTTGTCCCCGACAGGAATCACTTTGCCACTTGCTATTTATGTGGCAGCAGACTGAAAAAATAAAATTGACTTGCTCTAGAATTAGGATTGGAGCATGAATAAATTGGTTCCTTCATTCCATTTTCAGTGGGAGCCAGGCTTACATGATGAATAAATTCATCTCTCTCTAAAATGTAATTATAAAAACCTTGTTTGTGACTCATTTCCTGCAGTACGATTTGACATCTTCCAAACAGAAACATTGTCAAGAATTGTACATTCTAGGGGAAGTGCTTAGATGGAACACTTTGCAAAGCACTTTGATGTTTGCCTGCTACTCCCTGAGAAATAGTTTACAGCTTTTGCATTGGGACACAGGTTGGTATGGGACGTTAATGCTTTTGTAAGTTTAACCCAGCAGCTCTGCAGCGTGAGAAAAGCCAGTAAGGTTGTACTAATGCAGGATAATAAAATGGGCCAAATTCATCCCTACAATGGAATTATGCTATCTGTTTGGCTTCTTTAACGGAGGCGAGGCCAGTTCATTTGTGGAAATGTCTTTCTTCATGGGTTGCAAAGGATAGGACAGGAAAGTATAATTCTGGAAAGTGGCCCAAACATCCATCTATGGGTCAGACTGCCCTCTGAGATAGTCAGGCTGCTCTTGGTGTAGGTAAAGTGAGCTACACACTTGCACTGGAGGACAGAATTTGGTTTTATTAAGATTTAGACTCATAGACTCATAGACTTTAAGGTCAGAAGGGACCAATATGGTCATCTAGTCTGACCTCCCGCATGATGCAGGCCACAAAAGCTGACCCACCCACTTTCCCTTAACTCAGCTGTTGAAGTCTCCAGATCGTGATTTAAAGACTTCAAGTTGCAGAGAATCCTCCAGCTTACGACCCCTGCCCTATGCTGTGGAGGAAGGCGAAAAACCTCCAGGGCCTCTGCCAATCTACCCTGGAGGAAAATTCCTTCCCGACCCCAAATATGGCGATCAGTAGAACCCCAAGCATACAGGCAAGATTCTCCAGCCGGACCCTCATTTTACCAGCGATGGCACGTTATTGCCTAATTGACTAAAATCACGTTATCCCATCAAACCATTCCCTCCATAAACTTATCTAGCCTAATCTTGAAGCCAGAGAGGTCTTTCGCCCCCACCGTTTCCCTCGGAAGGCTGTTCCAAAATTTCACCCCTCTGACGGTTAGAAACCTTCGTCTAATTTCAAGCCTAAACTTCCCCACGGCCAGTTTATATCCATTTGTTCTCGTGTCCACATTAGTACTGAGCTGAAATAATTCCTCTCCCTCCCTGGTATTTATCCCTTTGATATATTTAAAGAGAGCAAACATATCCCCCCTCAGCCTTCTTTTGGTTAGGCTAAACAAACCGAGCTCCTCAAGTCTCCTTTCATAGGAAAGGTTTTCCATTCCTCGGATCATCCTAGTGGCCCTTCTCTGTACCCGTTCCAGTTTGAGTTCATCCTTTTTAAACATAGGAGACCAGAACTGCACACAGTACTCCAAATGAGGTCTCACCAGCGCCTTGTATAACGGAAGCAGCACCTCCTTGTCCCTACTAGAAATACCTCGCCTAACGCATCCCAAGATCGCATTAGCTTTTTTCACAGCCACGTCACATTGCCGACTCATAGTCATCCTGCGATCAACCAGGACTCCGAGGTCCTTCTCCTCCTCCGTCACTTCCAACCGATGCGTCCCCAGCTTATAACTAAAATTCTTGTTAGTCATCCCTAAATGCATCACCTTACACTTCTCACTATTAAATCTCATCCTATTATTATTACTCCAATTTACAAGGTCATCCAAGTCTCCCTGCAGAATATCCCGATCCTTCTCCGAATTGGCAATACCTCCCAACTTTGTGTCATCCGCAAACTTTATCAGCCCACTCCTACATTCAGTTCCGAGGTCAGTAATGAATAGATTAAATAAAATCGGACCCAAAACCGAACCTTGAGGAACCCCACTGGTGACCTCCCTCCAACCTGACAGTTCACCTTCCAGTACTACCCGCTGCAGTCTCCCCTTTAACCAGTTCTTTATCCACCTCTGGATTTTCATATCGATCCCCATCTTTTCCAATTTAACCAATAATTCCTCATGCGGTACAGTATCAAACGCTTTACTAAAATCGAGGTATATTAGATCCACCGCATTTCCTTTATCTAGAAGGTCTGTTACTTTCTCAAAGAAGGAGATCAGGTTGGTTTGGCACGATCTGCCTTTCGTAAACCCATGTTGTAATTTGTCCCAATTGCCATTCACCTCAAGGTCCTTAACTACTTTCTCCTTCAAAATTTTTTCCAAGACCTTGCATACTACAGAAGTTAAACTAACAGGCCTGTAGTTACCCGGGTCACTTTTTCCCCCCTTCTTGAAAATAGGAACCACATTCGCTATTTTCCAATCCAACGGTACCACCCCCGAGTTTACAGATTCATTAAAAATTATTGCTAAGGGGCTTGCAATTTCTTGCGCCAGTTCCTTCAATATTCTAGGATGAAGATCATCCGGTCCGCCCGATTTAGTCCCGTTTAGCTGGTCAAGTTTGGCTTCCACCTCTGATACTGTAATGTCAATCCCCCCTCCTTTATTCCCCTCTGTCCTGCTCCCTCTATTCCTAAGCCCTTCATTAGCCTTATTAAAGACCGATGCAAAATATTCATTTAGATATTGTGCCATGCCTAGATTATCCTTAATCTCCACTCCATCTACATTCTTCAGCGGTCCCACTTCCTCTTTCTTTGTTTTCTTCCTATTTATATGGCTATAAAACCTCTTACTATTGGATTTAATTCCCCTCGCGAGGTCCAACTCTACACGGCTTTTGGCCTTTCTCACTGCATCCCTACATGCTCTGACCTCAATAAGGTAGGTTTCCTTGCTGATCCCTCCCCTTTTCCATTCTTTGTACGCTTTCTGTTTTTTCTTAATCGCCCCTTTGAGATGCCCGCTCATCCAGCTAGGTCTAAATCTCCTGCCTACTAACCGTTTTCCCTTTCTCGGGATACAGGCCTCGGACAGCTCGTGCAACTTCAGCTTGAAATAATCCCAAGCGTCATCTGCCTTTAGATCCCTAAGTATGTTAGCCCAATCCACTTCCCTAAGTAGTTGCCTTAATTTATTAAAGTTGGCCTTTTTGAAATTGTAAACCTTAGTCACAGTTTTATTTCTGTTAATCCTTCCATTTAGTTTAAAGTGAATTAGCTCATAGTCACTCGAGCCAAGGTTGTCCCCTACAACCATTTCCTCAACGAGGTCCTCACTACTCACCAGCACCAAATCTAAAATGGCATCCCCCCTCGTCGGTTCAGGTACTACTTGATGAAGGAATTCATCTGCTAGCACGTCTAGGAACATCTGAGCCCTATTATTGTTACTAGCATTTGTTCCCCAATCTATATCTGGGAAGTTAAAGTCCCCCATGATTACACAGTTCTTATCAGTTTTTACTTCCCTAAAAACATTAAATAGTTCTCTGTCCGCATCCAGGCTAGATCCTGGCGGTCTATAGCACACCCCAAGCACTATCTCAGGGGAGGCTCTAGTAGTTCTTTTACCCAGTGTAATTATTGCCCATACAGACTCCGTCTTATCCATTCCATCACTTATTATTTCTTTACATTTTAGCTCATTATTGACATACAATGCCACTCCCCCACCTTTACCTTTTTTCCGGTCATTCCTAAACAGCACATACCCTTCCATACCTGTACTCCAGTCATGACTACCGTTCCACCACGTTTCGGTTATTCCTACGATATCAGGTTTCATTTGATTTGATTTAATCTATCAAAAACGACTTCATTATATTCGGCTTCTACTGAAGATACTATTGCCTCTTAGGCCAGGCAACTTGGCCCACACAACAGACTAGTTCAAGTTTGAACTCAAACTTTGAGTCAGAACTATAAATGTCAAGCCATAGTTGGCCCATGACCATGTGGTTTGCCACGTGTGAGGGAACATGGCCCTCAAATCCAGGCCCGTGCGTCCTCAGGCAATGCTCAGGCAGTGGCCACTACCCAACAGCTCACCTGAACCAGTGGAGACGGGGGCTACTGAAGCTCTAGCTCACAAAGAGCTCCACCCACAAAGCTTCTGATTGGAGGAGATTTCCAGCCCCACCGATTGGCTGGGATGCACTACTTAAGCCAGAAAGAGGCACAGGAAGTTGTCTGAGCAGCTAGGTGAATCTCTGGCTGGCTGCTGTTATGAAGCCTGCCTACTTGCCTGACTCCTGGTTCCTGCCCCCTTCAACCCTTACCCCTGTCTACTCCCAGTTCCTGCTTTCCTGCCTGCTCCAGATCCCTGCTCCGATGCCCTGCCTCTGGTGCTGACTCCGGCTCTGACTCTTGGCTTAGCACCTGACTCTGACCCTGGCTCCAGTTCCAGGTTCCTGACTCGAATCACTAGGCCTGACCGCCCACACCCCAGTCCCTACAATGCTTAACTTGAAGCCTGTGCATCGTCCCATTAAAGTCAGTGCCCTACCCCCACCCTCTGCGAAGGGACAGTTCAAATGCTGAAGTGCTTTGCTGGAACAGGGCCTGGCAGATCTGAGGGTGCCCCACAGAACCTTTCGGCCCTGGCCCCTGGCTGTCACTCAACACTGGAGAAGGCCCATTGGATCGCTGGGGGTCATGTTTTGAGAACTGGTGCCTAGACATGTCTACAGAAGAGATGGTCAGTACTCCTGGGGGAATTCTGCGCAATGCGGAAATTTGCAGAAATTGTTTTGCGTGTAGAATTTCCTTTCCCCCAAAGAAATGGGCTGGACTCGGCAGAGCCCAGCTTGAACATAAGAACATAAGAAAGGCCGTACCGGGTCAGACCAAGGTCCATCTAGCCCAGTATCCTGTCTACCGACAGTGGCTAATGCCAGGTGCCCCAGAGGGAGTGAACCTAACAGGCAATGATCAAGTGATCTCTCTCCTGCCATCCATCTCCACCCTCTGACAGACAGAGGCTAGGGACACCATTCCTTACCCGTCCTGGCTAATAGCCATTAATGGACTTAACCACCATGAATTTATCCAGTTCTCTTTTAAACTCTGTTATAGTCCTAGCCTTCACAACCTCCTCAGGTAAGGAGTTCCACAAGTTGACTGTGCGCTGCGTGAAGAACTTCCTTTTATTTGTTTTAAACCCGCTGCCTATTAATTTTATTTGATGACCCCTAGTTCTTGTATTATGGGAATAAGTAAATAACTTTTCCTTATCCACTTTCTCCACATCACTCACGATTTTATATACCTCTATCATATCCCCCCTTAGTCTCCTCTTTTCCAAGCTGAAGAGTCCTAGCCTCTTTAATCTCTCCTCATATGGGACCCGTTCCAAACCCCTAATCATTTTAGTTGCCCTTTTCTGAACCTTTTCTAGTGCCAGTATATCTTTTTTGAGATGAGGAGACCACATCTGTACGCAGTATTCGAGATGAGGGCGTACCATCGATTTATATAAGGGCAATAATATATTCTCAGTCTTATTCTCTATCCCCTTTTTAATGATTCCTAACATCCTGTTTGCTTTTTTGACCGCCTCTGCACACTGCGTGGACATTTTCAGAGAACTATCCACGATGACTCCAAGATCTTTTTCCTGACTTGTTGTAGCTAAATTAGCCCCCATCATATTGTATGTATAGTTGGGGTTATTTTTTCCAATGTGCATTACTTTACATTTATCCACATTAAATTTCATTTGCCATTTTGTTGCCCAATCACTTAGTTTTGTGAGATCTTTTTGAAGTTCTTCACAGTCTGCTTTGGACTTAACTATCTTTAGCAGTTTAGTATCATCTGCAAACTTTGCCACCTCACTGTTTACCCCTTTCTCCAGATCATTTATGAATAAGTTGAATAGGATCGGTCCGAGGACCGACCCTTGGGGAACACCACTAGTTACCCCTCTCCATTCTGAGAATTTACCATTAATTCCTACCCTTTGTTCCCTGTCTTTTAACCAGTTCTCAATCCATGAAAGGACCTTCCCTTTTATCCCATGGCAGCTTAATTTACATAAGAGTCTTTGGTGAGGGACCTTGTCAAAGGCTTTCTGGAAATCTAAGTACACTGGATCCCCCTTGTCCACATGTTTGTTGACCCCTTCAAAGAATTCTAATAGATTAGTAAGACATGATTTCCCTTTACAGAAACCATGTTGACTATTGCTCAACAGTTTATGTTTTTCTATGTGTCGGACAATTTTATTCTTAATTATTGTTTCGACTAATTTGCCCGGTACAGACATTAGACTTACCGGTCTGTAATTGCCGGGATCACCTCTAGAGCCCTTTTTAAATATTGGCGTTACATTAGCTAACTTCCAGTCATTGGGTACAGAAGCCGATTTAAAGGACAGGTTACAAACCTTAGTTAACAGTTCCGCAACTTCACATTTGAGTTCTTTCAGAACTCTTGGGTGAATGCCATCTGGTCCCGGTGACTTGTTAATGTTAAGTTTATCAATTAATTCCAAAACCTCCTCTCATGACACTTCAATCCGTGACAGTTCCTCAGATTTGTCACCTACAAAAGCCAGCTCAGGTTTGGGAATCTCCCTAACATCCTCAGTCATGAAGACTGAAGCAAAGAATCCATTTAGTTTCTCCGCAATGACTTTATCATCTTTAAGCGCTCCTTTTGTATCTCGATCATCAAGGGGCCCCACTGGTTGTTTAGCAGGCTTCCTGCTTCTGATGTACTTAAAAAACATTTTGTTATTACCTTTGGAGTTTTTGGCCCAAACATAGAAGACACTGCCACGGGGAGGGGGAAGGAGCTGGAGGGTTCCCGGCAGCTGCAGCTCCCCGCATGCACTGACGGAAAGAGATGGCAGCATGCAGGAAACTCCACATCAGGCTGTTTCTCCCTCTGGATCCCTGGGCTCTGAGGGATAGGAGGGGGGTGTCTGGGCAAGTGGGAGACCCTGCAGCTGGGCTCTGGGGTTGAGGGGTTGTGGGTGTCTGGCCCCTCAGTTGGGCTCTGGGGGAAGGAGGGGGCAGAGAAAAAGGAACTGGGTTGTCATAGGGGTTTCTTTAACTCTCTATTCCTGGGGGGATTTGTGTGTGTGTCTGTATTAGAATCAGAATATCAGGGTTGGAAGGGACCTCAGGAGGTCATCTAGTCCAACCCCCTGCTCAAAGCAGGACCAACCCCCAACTAAATCAGCCAATCCCCAACTAAATCAAGTATGTTACAGACATACTTGCTGACAGGTATTTTGAAATAAATTACCAAAATAATTGAAACTGGCGTAATTATCTGGTGTTATTTTGACAAATAATGTTTGCAGAATTGTAAAATATTGTGCACAGAATTTTAAATTTTTTGGCGCAGAATTCCCCCCCGGAGCAGGTCAGTGAATGTCTGTAGCACAGAGTGCCTCTTTCTGCCTTCTCCAGTGATACAGGCCTGCCACTTCCCTGTGTGCTTCACCTGCTAAGGGAGCCCTGTGGATAACATGCTGGCTACCCCGTGTGTAGCTTGAGAAGCCAAGATGAGAACATTTCTTTGGTTGAATTTTAAATAGAAAGCAGCTCCATCACCACCTGGCCCGAGAGACCGGGCTAGCCTGAGATTCGTAATTAGCCCTTTGAGTTTCCTCTCCTGGGATGGTTTCTCAAGCTCTGCCATGTTCTTCTGTTTAATTTGGTGTTTAGGGAGTTTGGCAAAAACCCATCTCTGGAATCGGAAATAGTCTCCAGCGCCTTCTGCTGTGTAACACCGCTCGTGCTGAGAGCTAGCAAAAATGGCGCAGATCGCCTTATCACTGCAGGTCAGGCTGCCGCTGAGGGATGCTGGTGCCTTAATTTCGTTGTTGGTTTTCAAGCTTTCATGTCGGTTGCTGCAGGCCCACTTCTCCTCAGGTTCCCCTCAGTGGAGGTACTTAAAAGTAGCCGTTCCTGCTTTTCCAGTAAGACTCATATTGTATTTAGGTGTCAGCAGGCTAGCCTGCTTGATATTTTCTTCCAGCATTAGTTATCCCAGGGCTGCATTGCTTTTCATGTTTATGGTGTTATGCCCCACTCTGACTGCCCTCCGGTGGAGTGGTTGGTAGGGGAGCGCTGCCCAGTGGTTAGGGCTAAGTGTGGTGACATGCAGGGGGGGTTGTTGGTAGGGGAGCCTGGGCCCTCCCACTCCACTGGGCTCAGACCCAGGGCCCTTTGAGGGCTATCAGTGCTCTGAGTGCCAGGGAGGCATAAGGCAGCTTTGCCTGGGCCCCTTTCTACCCCCTCCCTGGACTGTCCCGTGGTCACCGCCTGGGTAAGGCAGCGTGAGGGGTGTCTGCTCACCACAAGGCACCTCCTGGCGGCTGCATGTAGGGAGGTCGTGTTTCCCTTTCAGGCAGCAACTGCCTCCTCCTGGGGTACGGCCCAGCCTCCCGGGCAGCTCAGTCCAAGGCTTTCCCCCGCCGGGGTGGTCCAAACGAAACTAAAGGGGCTCGATCCAGTCCAGAGCTCCTAGGAGAGGGAGTGCTTCCCTCTCGGCTGTCTCTGCAGCAGGCCCTGCCTTGCCTCAGGGAGGGACCCTGGAACAGTTGTGTAGGGAGAGATTCTGCCTTCCCTCCGCTCGTCTCCGTGGAGCTGCCGGTAGCAGGTCTGCTCTCCTCCCTGATCTGCCCCAAATGAGCTGCTCCCCTGCCGTCTAACTCTTCCTGCTAGTGGTGCATTTGCTACAGATGTGGTGGGGCGGGGCTGGCTGAGCCCAGCATAGGTCCCTTTGCTGCTCCGTATGGGGTTTGTACAGCCCATCAGATGCCCTGAGAACAAAAGGGGCAGGCACCCACTGTCATTTAGTCTCAAGAGTTCTGTTATTGTCTCAGACGGTTTTAGGGGTTTGCTTAGAGGCAGGTCCGTTAAGAGGGAGGGATAAAATTGCTGGGTTTGGTGTAAATCTGGTAATCTGCATGGAAGCTGAGGTGATGAACCCCAGCAGGAGTCTGGAGGCTGAAAAGAAGCTGATTACAAAACAGAATTTATGTAGCCTAGGGGGAAAAATAAAAGGTAATTTCCCCCCCCCCCATTCCACTCCCCCACAATGCAGCAGGCTCCATGAGTCTGGGCTGTCAAGTATGGAGATTAGAGAATTGCCTTGATTGAACTCTACATCTGTTTTGAATAGTTAATGATACAAAATACTTCTGCATGGACTGCGTTCTGTGTTCTCCACCTTGGGTCACGACTGGTGAATGAGTTTTGTATTGTGCCCGTTTGCTTTCTGGAGGTTATAGATGGTGTCACATTAATCCACTCTTGGAGGCAAAAAGCAATGTAGATGGTCCTTACTCCTGTTGGGAGGGGCATGGACATACCACCAGAGTACAAGTAGTTTGGCTGACAATAGATCCCAAATCTATAGCCTAGAACATGGTGTATTCGTATCTAACAATAGCCCAGGAAAACTACCTTAGCATTCTGCTCACAAGATTAATTTAAAAATATCATTCTGGCCAACACAGTCCTAATGCCAGTGAACATGAGTCCTAAATCACAGCTTCAAAACACCAGGGGCTACTAGAAGAAACTGTAAATGCAAGAGATGTAGTGTATCATTCTTCTGTGGGACTGTTATGTAGCGTGAGCTTTCTGAGAGTTGCATTGATTTAAAACTCTGGGTTAACCTTGAAGCAACCCTGAGCATTGCTGGCCAGTGTGCATCTAGGAGGTTTGGCTGGTTCAAAAGAAATTGATATAGATTGAAATTCACCCCACAGCAAAGGACTTTGCACCATTTAACCTGTATGTTCACAGCATATACATACACAGAAATTAGATAAAAACACGAATACCTCTTCTGGAAGGTTGCAATGGGACCTGGCTTTAGTTCTTAGAATTCAGGATGGTAACACACAAGACCCCCAAAGTAGGGAGAAAACAGGGTGCTCCGTAAGGCAGCAAGGCACAACTCCACCCTCCTTGTTTAGGCTGGCTCTTTCCGTCTGACTCTTGCTGCACACACGCTTTGCTGCAGCGCCCCCTCGCCTGCAAGAAGGACCAAGCTATCACTTTTTTCCCCAAGTGATAGCTTGCAATTCCAACACAGTCGTCAATACACCATGTAAGCAGGGTTACATGGTGAGGGTTAAGCAGGGTTGAAAAATGCCTTGGCCTTGTGTTAACCTTTCACTGGGGTTGTCTCATTGACTTCACTGGATGATTCCTGTGAATGAGGCCGGCAGAATTTGGTCCCTACTTTCCTGACCAAAGAGCCAGTGAATAGCATTGTCTAGGGGCTGCGTGCTACAGTTACATTTCTTCTAAGCTCTTCAATAAATGTGCAACACAAAAGGGAACAAATAACAATAAACTTTGTCTGAAGTTTTTCGTTCAATTTGTAAAAACTGGCAAACATGTTTTGTTTTCTAAGCTGGAGTTCAAACAGCTGACTAGGGATCCAACTGATTCGATATTTTTTCTAATTTCCTGCAAAGTTCCTACAGAAAGGACTGAAGCAATGACGCTGATTACTTGGTACATCATTAATATTTTAAAGTTTGCCATTATAAAATATTTAAATTCAAATGTATTGATGTTAGTACTTTAATACAGTTGCAGCACAAACAGGATTAGCAGGTCTCGTATGCAGTATTCTAATTAAATCCATAAACAACACTTTAATACAAAACTTGCGCATAAACCTTGATTTGAAATAAATATTTAGAAGTGAAGAAGGAGGGTCTTGTTGATAGGGCACAGGCCTGGGACTAGGAGGTCAGGGTTTGACTCCTGGCTTTGCTACAGAGTGATCTTGCTACCCTGTGTGAGCTTGGGTAAATCATTTAATCTGTCCTGTATCTCGGTCCTCTATCTCTAACACGGGGATAATGATCCATAGGCCTGCGTCCTGTAGGAAGAACCACACGAGTAGACCCCTATGCCTGTGTGGAGACTGATTGAAGTAGGGGTGACTAATTCTTCCTAAAAATGGGGGTGCATGAGGCCCCACCCCCTCTGTGACCCTGCCCCTCATTTTCCCCTGAGCCCCCAAACCAGAAGCCTGGGGAGCCTGGGCCTCTTCACCTGCCTGGGGTGGGGGGCCTGAGAGCAGGCCCCAGCCCGTGTCCCCGCCCCCGGGGCTCCCCACAGCCGACCGTGCGGCTCTTACCCTGATCCGGCTCCAGCTTCCAGCCTGGCCTGGCTGGGCCTCGGGGGCTGAAGAGCCACAGCTAAGGCGTGGTAAGAGCTGCCCAGCAGCTGTGAGGAGCCGCAGATGCTCCATCCGTCCTGGGTGAGTGGTCTTGGGGGCGGGACATGCAGGGGCGGCTCTAGCTTTTTTGCCGCCCCAAGCATGGCAGTCAGGCAGCCTTCGGCGGCGCGCCTGCGGGAGGTCCCCGGTCCCGCGGATTCGGTGGCATGCCTGAGGGAGGTCCCCGGTCCCGCGGATTCGGTGGCATGCCTGCGGGAGGTCCGCTGGTCCCACGGCTTCAGCGTACCCCTCGCCGAATTGCTGCCGAATGTGCGGGACCGGTGGACCTCCCGCAGGCATGCCGCCGAAGGCTGCCTGACTGCCGCCCTCACAGGGACCGGCAGGGCGCCCCCCGTGGCTTGCCGCCCCAGGCATGTGCTTGGAGGGCTGGTGCCTGGAGCCGCCGCTGGGGACATGGGCTGGGGAATGCTCTCTGGGCTCCCCCACCCCAGGCAGGTGGAGGGTCCGTGGCTGCCCACAGCTATCCAGGTTTTCCTGGCCGCACTTACCCTGGCCGGGCTCCAGCTTCCGGCCTATCCGGGGGGGGGGCCCTCAGGGAGAAGAGGAGGGGCAGGGGACCAGGCTTGTGATGAAAAGTGGACGGGTCAGGCCCCTCCACTTTCAAAAGTGGGAGAGCCAAGGCCTGTTCCGGTACCTCTGCATTGAAGTCAGTGGTGCTATGTGTGGGTAAATGTCTACACTCCTGCATGCCCCCATGGAGGGACTTTAGAGAGGGAGTGTGAAAGCTGGATACACCCAAAATTCTCTAATCTTAGACCAATAACCCCCCTCCCAAGCTATAAGAGTAAAAAGAATTCAGGTGGACGTCGAGCAGCAGACTGGGGGCTATCCAGTTTATTGCACTGAATGCAGCTTGAGGGCAGGTGGCATATGTGTAAATTTGGTGCAAGCAGCTCATGACCCTCAGAGACTGAATACGAGCTCTTGAGATCAGAGTGGCTGAACTGGAGGAGCCAAGGGAGGCAGAGACGGACACAGGGTAGATGGTCAGGGACACAGTAGACTGGTCCCACCCCAACTCTGACAGTCTCTGTGCTGTTGAGGAGGATGAAAGTCTTGGGGAAGGAGAACATCAAACTGGAATGGAGGGAAATGATCCCATAGTTGGGAGCCTGCTTCCAGATGGCATGGTGTCCGCTCGCATTGAGGATACCTCTGCAGGGGAGGAGACCCCAGTTGTTAGCAAGAGACAGGTAATAGTAATGGGGGATTCAACTATTAGAAATATAGACAGTTGGGTTTATGATGATCTGGAGAACCACATTATGAATTGCCTGCTGAATTCAAAGGTTGTGGATCTTTCGAGACATCTAGACAGACCTTTGTGCACTGCTGGGGAGGAGCCGGTGGTCGTGATACACATAGGTACAAATGACATAGGGAAAGGTAGGGGAGAGGTCCTGGAGACCAAATTTAGGCTGCTAGGTAAGATTTTGAAGTCCAGGACCTTATGGTAGCATTCTCTCAAGTGCTTCCCATTCCACTCTCAGGGCCAGTTAGACAGGAAGAATTGCAGGGTTTCAATGCATGGATAAAATGGTGGCGTAGGGAGAAGGGTTTATTAGGAACTGGAGAACATTTTGGGAAAGGAGGAGCCTATACAGGAAGGATGGGCTCCATCTCAACCAAAAAGGAGCCAGATTGCTGGCATGTAAAATTTAAAAGGTCGTAGAGTAGTTTTGCCTTGCTGATGGATCATCACCTGTTACACTCAACTTTTTGGATCGAAACATAGAATTCCATCGTTAGCCGCTGTTTGTATGCAATGATGGGCATTTGTACTTTCATCTGATTCATATACTATTCAATTCTGTAAAGGGACTCAGCATGGCAATGCTAATGAATTGTGACACCTGCTGTGCCCAAGCTCTCGTCAACCCAAAGCAACTTTGGATGACCCCAATTCGATGGCTAGGTTACCCAACAAAGGAGCTGCTAAGAATGATGTATTTTCTCTTGTGAAGGGAGTGGTACTATAAGGTACAGTGTGGGATCAAAACAGTTCCCAGTTTACACAATTTGGGTCATGTCAATGTGAATTATCTGTGAATCGCGGTTGCATTTTATGGGGAATATGAATGATCGTTCCAAAATCACTTCAATGTCAGGTTTTGGAAGCTCTTCACAAAGGTAATTTTGACATTGTACAGATGAAGGCCATAGCCCGGGGTCATGTCTGGTGACTGGGGATCAACAAAGACATTGAGGGGAAGGTGAAGTGCTGTATTACATACAGCTTGCCACAACAGCCACACTACGGCCGTTTGCTTTTTACTGGCATTAGGCTTGTACAGCTGTATATATTTCTCAAACATGTTTTCTAAGGTATCAAATATTACATCCGGTTCCACTGCACCTTCCATCCAAGGGCATGTCCCAAATGCAATAATCTCCTTCTCGAACAGAGGGCTTTAACTTTAGTCCATTGGGGTGCCTCTTCCACCCCTTTACTTCTCTTCTTAAACAGTATTTTAAACATTATTACACTAACACCACACGGTATCTCTCCACTGTTTTTTTCCCTCACAAATTTCACAAATAAAGAGTCACCCTTATTAGTCTTAAATAAGGACTCCCACAACACTGTAAGACCCCGTCTCGAAATCCGGCACTCCTAATATCTCTCCCCCCTTCACCTTCTCCACCATGTTAGACCCGCAATAGAGGTTTCCCTACGGGATCAGGAGCAGGCAGATACTGGACACAGTGTTGGTATATAATACTCTAAATGCTCTTTATTGATTACAAAACAAACTTTACTCACTCCACCTTCACACCCCAAACATACTGTACCAGAGTCCAAAGGTCAGAATGGTCCCGATGGCCAGCCGAGATTCCTTCCAATCATAAGATCATACGATGCAGGGAGCTGGCAAAAACCACATCTACATCCACACGAGGCTCTGGATCAATAAACTACTCTGATTTGCAGAAATCATAGGCAACCATTTATAGTCCATTCCGTTGCGTCATTGGTTCTTTGCCTTTTGTTTACTAGGCCTTCTACCCACACAATTCCAAAGAGATAATCCTGGGCAGGCCACCGTGATCCAAGGCATGCCATTTCCTCCAATTCTTATACAATTTTATATCAGTCTAGCTGGTGTTGTTTCCTTTTCTGCTGATTCTCTGTATTTTTCCCAGAACATAACAAGATTGTTTTTGCATAAATAGTTCTAATAGTTCATGACCTTAAGTTCTTGCTTCAGTTATGAACTTGCAATGTTTCATGTCACGCATGCGTCATTCATACCAGGCCTCAATGACCTGTAACATATTACATAGATATGTATCACAATGTATATCTATATCTATATATATCCTAACACTAGCATAAAGGTGGGTCCTAATGGAGAAGTAGATTTTATAGAGTGGTGGAACTAATTGAGAGGGTGGACAGATGAGAAATCTACAACTGTTTTCAATAGCTGTAGTCCCAGTGAGCAGAGCAAATTATTTAGGGGGGAAATGTTTAATATACTGGTAATGACACAACTCTTGCACGTAGGGTTTCCAGTTGTGGTCCAACGTATTCCTGGAGGTTTCATCACATGACATAATCTCGAATGAAAGATTAATCTTTAATTCCTGGAGCCTCCAGGGCAATCCTGGAGGGTTGGCAACCCTATTCGCAGGTGATGTTAATTTCCCTTGGATGTCATCTCACCACAGCTATTTTCTGACCACACCAGTTGGCACTGCTTGTGGAGTGCGGTGTAACTCATCACGAAAAAAGGTGGCAGAATTTCCCCCTTATTAGTAATGACATAATTTATAGTGTCTATAAGAGGGCACTCAACCTTGGAGTGCATACATAGACCAGGGCACCTGCTATGGCCCTTTAAACCTGGGAGCTGTCACTTGATTAGGAGTGAGCATGTGATCTACAAGAAGCCAGATAAAAAGTTTCCTGCTGCTTAGGCAGATCAGCTGGCTGGAGAGATCCCAGGTCAAGGAAGCCTTTGGGTAGGTCTCTCTACAATAGCTAGGAAAGACTGTCTCTTCTCCCTTTCCATCTGGCTAATGCTGGACAGACGTACGGTGGTGAGCACCCAGTCACTTGAGTGGACTGCTTCTGGGTTTGGGTTTGTTGTGTGGAATTGAAGCCAGCCCTGAAGACAGGGATACGATGAGGCATTTAGCTGGGATTTTGTTCATCCATGCCTGACTGGTGAATCTGTACCCTGTCCTACTGTAGAGCTGCCTGATTAGCTGATGAAAACCAATGTAAGAATTTTCTGGATTCTTACACTGGACAGAATTAGTTTTCCTTCTCACCCAGTATATCATTCAGCAATCGCTGCCAGTCCCTCAAACCCACAAGCCTGTGAAAAGGCAGAAAAAATAGCAGGGAAAACATTTTTGATGCACTTTCCCTTCAGCCTTTTATTTCTTAGTGTGGTGTTGCTTTTAGCTTCCCTGGTGGCCGTGATGCTGAGTGGAGAGGTTTTGAGATTGATGGCGCTCTGGTTTTCACAGTTAAGTGCTTACATTTATGTGGAGATGGAGGACTCTTCAAGGAAGCAAGTGCTAGTGGATTGGAAGGGGGTCAGGGGGGAGAAAAGCTTCTTTTATTTCATACATGAAGTCCTCCTCATTTTGCCCTGATACTTCCTTGTACAGTAAGTCACAGTCACACTAGTTTGAAGTACTCTCTTTGGAGAGACAGGGTGGGATTAATTTCCCCTCACAAATGCGAGTGCTGGGCTTGAAGCTGCCGGTAAGCAGCGATTAGTTACTGATTGCACACACATGTCGGGTATGAAAGGTTTCACTTTCAATGGCAAGATGAAATGAAATCGACAGCAAGGTGCAATGAGGAAAATCTCCTCT
Source organism: Emys orbicularis (assembly GCF_028017835.1). Taxonomy (NCBI): domain Eukaryota; kingdom Metazoa; phylum Chordata; order Testudines; family Emydidae; genus Emys; species Emys orbicularis. Next base: position 3,482,608 of record NC_088686.1, on the reverse strand, counting down.
GAAACCATTCATGAGTCGGGTTCCATGGAAACACTCATGCTGCCAAAAGCCTTAACAAGGAAACTCTCTCACACAACTTTTCTGTCTTCCCTCGGGATACATGTGATTCCCATTGGATAATATGCTCTTCCCTCAGCCCCAGCTTCCATCAGACCATCTACTCCCACCATAGATTCCAAGGAGGGACCACTGTGATCATCTAGTCTGACCTCCTCTATAACACAGACAAGAGAACTTCCCCCCAAATAATTCCTAGAGCAGAGCTTTTAGAAAAAACATCCGGTCTTGATTTAAAAATTGTCAGTCATGAAGAATCCACCACGACCCTTGATAAATTGTTCCAATGGATAATTACCCTCACTGTCAAGAAGGTGCACCTTATTTCCACTTTGAACTTGTCTAGCTTCAACTTGAAGCCCACTGGATCATGTTAGACCTTTCTCTGCTAGATTGAAGAATCCATTTTTAAATAGTTGTTCCCCATGCAGATACTTATAGACTGTAATCAAGTCACCCCTTAACTTTCTCTATATTAAACTAAGTAAATTGAGCTCCTTGACTTTATCACTATGAGGCAGGTTTTCTAATCCTTTAATCATTCTCGTGACTCTTCTCTGAGCCCTCTCCAGTTTATCAACATCCTTGAATTGCGTACATTAGAACTGGACATAATATTCCAACAGTAGTCGCACCAATGCCAAATATAGAGGTAAAATAACTACAGCTCCACCTCAAGATTCCCCTGTTTATGCCTTCCAGGATTGCATTAGTCCTTTAGGCCACAGCATTGCATATTCAGCTGATTATCCACCAAGACCCCCAAATCTTTTTCAGAGTCACTGCATCCCAGAGTCCTCCATCATGTAAGTATGTCCAACATTCTTTGTTCCTAGATCTATACACCTGTATTTAGCTGTATTAAAATGCATATTGTTTGCATGCACCTAGTTTACCAAGCGATCTAGATCGCTCTGTACCAGTGACCTGTCCTCTTTGTTATTTACCACTCCATTAATTTCTGTGTCATCTGCAGACTTTACCATTCTTGACGCTCCAGGTTTGCTACTCCAAAGCAATTCAGGGTGCTCCTGTAGCTGACTCCCTTACCTGGCAACTTTTCTACCCAGCAGTGGTAGTGTCCTGCAGACTCTGCTGGTGGTAGTGGCAGGCCATCCTGAGGCGCATGGCAGTGTGGTGGTCAGGTGGATGGGGAGCAGATCTCCGCTGGTGGTGTACTGGGTGGTCAGTTGGAGAATGAGTGAGGCAGGTGAATCTCTCCTAACTGCTGGTGGTCTCTCCTGGCTGGTGAGAGGGTTTGTGTGTGTGTGTGTGTGTGTGTGTGTGTGTTGGGGGTGGCAGGTCTCTCCTGGCTGGTGAGAGGGTGTGTGTGTGTGTGTGTGGGTGTGTGTGTGTGTGTGTGTGTTGGGAGTGGCAGGTCTCTCCTGGTTGGTGAGGGGATTGTGTGTGTGTGGAGGGGGGCATGTCTCCCCTGGCTAGTATGTATTGGGTTTGTGAGGGGAAGTGGTTTTCCTCTACTTGGTAGGTTATTGAGGGTGTGTTTGTGTGAAGAAGGCACCAGGCTCTCAGATACCAGCTCTTCAAATTCTGCTGGCACTGGGTAGGCAGGCATTGGTGGAGATGTGTAGTCTGCCCAGAGAGCCTGACCCATAGAGGAGAATGGGAGCATAAGCACCTGAATTACAAATCCCATGAGGCACTGTGGTGCCATCTTGAATTGAAATATTTTGTTTTTCAGCTGACATATTTCACCAAAAAGTTAAAATTTCCCACAGAAGGAAACCCTGTTTCTCAACCGCCTCCAATTTCAGTCTTGTGAGGTGTCACAATCCCATTAGTTCTCCAGAGAGTCCTCCAGCAAACTCATGGAAGTCAAGCCCTGAGGGCTCTAGCCCCAATCCTGTACACACTATGACTGTGCTTAGCTTTATGCTTGTTAGTAGTCCTACTGAAGCCAGTGCAACTAATAATGTGCATACAATTAATGATGTGCATGAGTATTTGCAGGTTCAGGGTGATTTAGGGTGCCCACTTGTAGCCACTTAGAGAGTCTCATTTTCAGAAGGTGGATGCTCCGTGCTTTCCAGTAATCAGGCTCCTCTGAGGTGCCTCCAGTTGGGTGCCCCAAAATCCTGCAGGCTGCAGCACTTATGAAAATTTACATGGATATTTCTAGTTTAGAAAACAAGCAGAAAAAAGACATTTTTAAAGACATGCTCACTAAAAAGAACAACAAGAACTTGCATACTGGTGGTGGGTTATATTGGACTTTGTGGCTGCACTTTAGTTTTGTTAGAGTGTAACTGGTGATGTACTTTTAAGTTATAACAAGGTCACTAGTGCCCTTTCTTCCAGCACTGGTGTCCCATTCTGACATCAGCGTTGCTTCTCTGCTGAATGGTAGTGGGTGTCTTTGTAGGTTAGCTTCCCACTGGTGGAGAAATCAGTAATGCATGGAGCCTTGTTGGTTTCTGACTGTAACTTTTTTTATTTACATGCATATTCCAGTCCTGGAACAGAGGTGGACAAACAACATGCAGGACAATCCTTCTTTCGGGAATCTCAGCCCAACACCAATGACTGGTTCCCAGGGAACAGCTCTGCATCAAGAATGGACTCCCCTCAGACACCAAAGCAGAGAGCAAACCCTTCTGCTGCTCATTTAGCTTCCTTTACACAGTAGCAGTCTCTATGCAGAATCTTCCATAACCCAGAACTAATAAGAACTCAGCATGGTATTCCAACACAGAATGTTTGCTCGCACCCTAAGAAAAAGAACAAGGAAGACTTTGTGTAATTATGTCACCGGAAGATATGTGCCATAACGGGCATACGGAATATGTGGATAGCAACTATGGTTTTGGCATTTGCTAAGATCCAAATAAATAAAAAAAACATTGAGGACATTTATATAAATCATAAGAAATCAGTAAAAGGGCACAAAATCCATTTTTACACCTCAGGGCAGCTGGACTCAGAGTCTGTCTCGGGATTTTTAGCTCGGTGAGTGTCCAACTGGATTAAATCTCTGCTTAGGTTTCTCCCTACCTGGAGCCTCTAGCTACTCTCAGCTCAGCATTAGCTTTTCCTTGCCTTTGCACTTCGGTAACTGAAAAATGCCCAAACTAATTGATGTTCTAACATTTATTTTGACAACGTTTACTGTGGGCTCTGGCTGCTTTGTCAATTGCTTTTCGCTCGCGGAGGTATTCTCCAACATAATTAAAGAAAGCAACAACAAGAAGATCACCTGAACTGGAACAGCACGAAGGGGGCTGGGATAATCGCCTCCTGTAGGAACACCCGATTCAGCAGAACAAGCTGCTCACATTCATGCTGACGAGGGCAGCGTTTGGGATGTGTTTTTGGTGGCCCTTCCCTTATAATTGAACCATGAATGAGTGCACCTTTAAGGGTTATCTGAGCAGTGGTAGCATCAAGATTTGGTCTGCCCCTCCCCACCCCCCCTCCAATCTGTGCTTTAGCTCTACACCTGGGTTAAATCTCAGTATGCAGGTTTCCTGGCACCGCGATATTTCACTTGAAAATATACAATGCCTTTGTTTTATACAATGCCCCAGGGAAGAACTTTGCCATCAGAGCTGCTGGTGACTGAGGCTGCCTCCTCTGTACTCATTCGCTTTCCTTCACAAGCAAGGTCTGACCCTTTGTCTACAGATGGACACAGTATGTTATCCTGTCTGAGCGACCGCAGCTATCTGGGACGTGTACCCAAAGCAGCGGTGCTGGATGGCCAGCACTGGGCCGGCCCCTGAACAAGGCACCGAGCCAGGGAGTGGGAGAGCAGGAATCCACCACTTTCCTGGTGAAATGTCTGGGGAAAGGAGGGCTGGCTCTGTCTGAAGGTGGCTGGCACTGTCTAGCATGGCGGGCACAGGGTGGGTGAATGCTAATGATGTGGGGCCCTGTGTTGCATCCTGGGGGTTCAGGACAGTTATTTTAAGATAGTCCCTAAACACGTATTCCAGGGCAGGGTGTTTTGCCTGGATCCTGGGAGCCATTTGGTAAGTGAATAAAGAAGCAGTTGCTGGGACCAGACCTCTGTACGTGCCCTGAGCAGCTGTCAGGCCCTGCTTCTTATTTTCCCCCATTGCTGCTGAGTGACCTAAATCCCCACCCTACTTTGGCAAGAGAGCCGTATTGGTGGCTCCAGCATCTGCGCTGAGGAGCCCTGTCTGAAATGGCCGGGTGCTGTGCAGAGCGGACTGGTTTGCATGGCCACAGAGTGCTGTCGTGAGGCGCAGGGAGACCGAAGGAAAGCTGGTGGCCAGCCTGGGCCAGTTTGAGAGCCTAAATATCATGACTTTCACGTTTCTCTTTGAGCCGAGCTCTCAGGCTTTCCTTTAGGCAAGGGGTGTCCCTATATCTCCTTTCTCCCAGAAACAAGTGAGGCTCGGCCTTCTCCAGGGTTACTGGCCCCTGACCCCAACCTAGGCCTCTCCATGGGTCTGGGGAAGAGGTGGGCTGAGGGCAGCAGTGGGCAGACCAGAGCGGGGATGCACATCAGATCCTGCAGAGATTCAGATGAAAAAAGCAATGAATCTTGCTATGGACTGCAGCAGGCTTTTGATCAAAATGGTCAAGTCAGTCTTGTCCATCTGGGAACCCAGGACTGGACGGACTGGCTCAGCTTCAAGGTCCATGTAGCCCAGTCTCCTGTCTTTGGCAGTGGCCAGTGCCAGATCTTCTGAGGAAGGTACGGGAATCCCTGCAGTGATGGGACAACCTGTCCCCAAGGGAACTTTCCTCCTTACCCCGTCAGTTGGAGGCTGGCTCCTGTCCTGAAGCATGGGGGTTCAGACCTTTTGTGATCAAAACTCTCTTTGGGTGAAATGCAGATTTGGCGACACCAAAACATTTTGAGAATTTGTGTCAATTTCACCAAATTGACCAAAACATTGAAATGTTTCATTTCTACATTTTCAAAATGAAACATTTTGATGATTTAATTTGAAATGACTTTTCATTTTGAAGTTCCCTTTCCTTTTATTTTTAAAATTGTCAGTGTTTAAAAAGCCATTTAGTTCAACCTGAAACCATTTTTTTTTAACTTTTCCATTCGCTGAAAATTTTTGGTTTTTGTCTGATCCAAGCCAACATTTTTTTGAAATGACCAGGGAACTGAAAAATCCATTATGTGCCAGCTCTATTTCATAGCCCTTTTAGAATGCTTGGTTTTTATTGTATATTTACTACTGGATATTATTGTTATTCATGTAAATGTCGAATCCTTTTTTTGGATCCTGCTAAATTCCTGGCCTGTTAAGTCTTTCTAAAGTATGTGGGATTAGGGCCAAATTCTCTTCTGGCATCACTGCATTGGCGTCAATGGGGTTACACCTGCAGAGAATTCCTATGCCCTTAGAAAGACTCTTAGTACATTTGATTTCCATTTTGTCTTATAATGCTCCACCTTTTATTACAGCCAAGTAAAAGAGCAAAACCTTGTTGTCACTGTCCACTGAGCTGCGAACTCTCTGTTTTTATCATGGGTTTTATATTTTGTAGCTAGCAGGAATCAGGCAGGGTCAGTTTATGGCCTGACTATCTCATCAGACAGAGTTTGCAATACTACTGTGAGAGTGAAGGAAACGGCTTTTGGCACAAGTAGCTGTTATACCCATTTAGGAGGAGACAACGAAATTGCCATGCCAGGGGAAGACAAAAGAATGTCCCGCCATTGTTCTCAGCATCACATTGATCACCCATTTATCACAGGTACAATCCACTTCTTTCACCATCGTCAGCAGCTTCCCCATTTCAGAGTGCACCCAGCACATGCTGCCTTCTCAGAATATTCATACCTCTCACAAATCTATAGGCTATTGCTCCTACTCCACACATTTCTTTCCCTTGCTTCTGCATTGCAGTGCTTCATAATGACTCCCCATGTGCCTGTGCATTTGTCATGAGGAGATCAGATGGGCTTTATAAAATACAGCGCAGTGGATTGCATTCTGGGAATTCCAATGGAACAAGAAGAAATGCCTTTTTTCAGCCATAAATGAGGTGGTAAATATTAGGGTCTCCTTGTCCCCTTTGCTTCTGTGAGTGGGAGGTAACTCAGAGGGAAGATCCATGACGAGGGGTTTTGAAATGGGTGAGATAAGTCAACCTGGTATTGGCTCCCAGCCATCTCTGGGGCTCTGCAGATGTTCCATAAGACTGGCCAGACTGGGTCAGACCAATGGTCCATCTAGCTCAGTATCTTGTCTTCCAACAGTGACCTGTGCCAGGCGCTTCAGAGGGAATGAACAGAACAAGGCAATTATCAAGTGATCCATCCCCTGTCGCCCATTCCCAACTTCTGGCAGTCAGAGGCTCGGGACACTAAAAGCATGGGGTTGCATCTCTGACTATCTTAGCTAATAGCCATTGATAAAGCTATCCTCCATGAACTGATTGAATTATTTTTTGAACCTAGTTATAGTTTTGGTCTTCACAACATCCCCTGGCAGCGAGTTCCACAGGTTGACTGTGCATTGTGTGAAGAAATACTTCCTTTTGTTTGTTTTAAACCTCCTGCCTATTAATTTCATTGGGTGACCCCTCGTTCTTGTGTTGTATAAAGGAATAAATAACACTTATTCACTTTCTCCACACTATTCATGATTTTAATAAATAATAATAATAATAATAATAAAAAATATATTTTATACACCTCTATCATATCCCCCTTTAGTCATCTCTTTTCCAACCTGAGAAGTCCCAGTCTTTTTAATCTCTCCTCATTTGGAAGCCGTTCCATACACCTAGTCATTTTGTTGCCCTTCTCTGTACCTTTTCCAATTCCAATATATCTTTTTTGTGTTGGGGTGACCAGAAATGCACGAAGTATTCAAGGTGTGATTGTACCATGGATTTATATAGAGGCATTATGATATTTTCTGTCTTATTATCTATCCCTTTCCTAATGGTTTCCAACATTCCAACATTCACCACATGTGTCTGACGAAGTGGGTATTCACCCACGAAAGCTTATGCTCCAATACGTCTGTTAGTCTATAAGGTGCCACAGGACTCTGTCGCTTTTTACAGATCCAGACTAACACGGCTACACCTCTGATACTGAACATTCTGTTCCCTTTTCTGACTGCCGCTGCATATTGAGCAGATGCTTTCAGAGAACTATCCACAGTGACTCCAAAATCTCTTCCTTGAGCGGTAACGTCATTTTGTAAGTATAGTTGGGATTATATTTTCCAGTGTTCATTACTTTGCATTGACCAACATTGAATTTCATCTGTTGTATTACTGTCCAGTCACCCTTGGTAGTTCCATGGGGTCAGTGGTCTACAGGAGTGAGGGCCTGTACATTAGAATACAGTATATCGATTCAGGAGGGGGAACTCCAGAGCTTAATTTGTGCCAGGGCTTGGCAGTTCATAGGCCCAGCACCCCTGGGCTTGCCACATCAGTTATTAAAGTAAAAAAAAATGCTTGAGCACCAAGGAGGGATAGCTCAGTGGTTTGAGCATTGGCCTGCTAAACCCATGGTTGTGAGTTCAATCCTTGAAGGGGCCACTTAGGGATCTGGGGCAAAATCAGTACTTGGTCCTGTTAGTGAAGGCAGGGGGCTGGACTCGATGACCTTTCAAGGTCCCTTCCAGTTCTAGGAGATAGGATATCTCCATTAATATATTTTATTTATTTTAGCACCTAGTTGTTTGAGCCCCGGCACCTCTTTCATTACAAATTAAACGCTGGGGAACTCCCTAGATTTCATGGGTGCCCCTGTGCCCATGTCCTATGAAGGTAGACGCTGAGAAGAGATGCGCTGGGTGTGAAAAGAGTTCATGTCCTCAAGCAGGCCCCCAGCCAGCGAAACGAGAATAGCTGTGTGTACAGAGAGTTGAGCTGGGTAGGAGCTCATCTCTGGTGCTCCACAGCCCCAGGCCTGTCAATGCTGCCTCTTAGGCAGGATGGAGAATCTGCCCCGATGTAAAAAAATGAAGATAGGAGACGCAGGCAGTTCTCCTACAGACAGCTTTGCAATAGCCAGCGAGCTGCTCTCTTTAGAGCCAGGCTGCTATGTAGCAGGGGAGCCAGGAAGCACCACACAGCAATGAGCCTTTCCTGCAGACACATCTAACTATGTAGGAATATGGCTTCCCGGCAAAGCACCAGGGCCTGAGTGACTTGGCACAGCTGCCCTTCCTGCTCCCTTTGCAACTTCCCAAGCACCTCCCCTCCAAGGGAAGACGACCTGGAGCCCTGCCAAGATGGTCTGGTCCCTCTGCCCATCTCCCAGGAGTCCCTCCATGGAAGGAGGCAGCCTAGCCTTAAGTACCCTCTGCGTGGCTGTTTAATCTGTCTAGCTTCGGTGTGGACATTGAATTGATGGTGGTAAGTATTAACCTCCAAAGCCCTCCCCGCATGGGACTTAGTTACCTGCGAGACACCTTCTGTTCCCGCACCATAGCGTCACAGTTGTAATCAGCTCTCTCCCCCCGAGTTTAAATGGGGGGGGGGGCTCCCGACAGGTTATGTTTTGTGAAAGTTTCCCCTGGAACTTGCTTCTGTCCTTTATCCCCCAGAGCTCAGAGTTGTTAACCATGTGGATACCTGGGAAAGCCCATCTTTTTTACATGGCTATTTGGAGAGAAGGTGTGTTGAGGGACAGACAAGGTTATATTTATTATTGATGGAAAAGGCAACTAATGCATGATGACGTTTAACTATAATGTTAAGCATAGTAATGCATTAGTTGTTTATTCAAATACACACACACATACATTCAGCCAACATATGTTTGGGGTAGGAGGTTGAATGTGTGTGTGCGTGTGTGTGTGCATGTGTGTATGTCAATCGATATTTGAATAAACTGCCAAATTGATATTTTACCAAAAATGCATTTTATTTCTTTTTTGAGTAATATTTTATATTTTTTCCATTTGTGGTGCCTCTTGTAATAGAATAATGAAGAAAGATAGTTCTATTTCTCCAAAAAGGAAATGCAATATGCTCTTGGTAAAATACCCTTTTCTGCATAGTTCCTGAATTTTAATTTGCTGATAGTTCATATTTAGGATGGTTGTAGGTGAGCAGAATGTCATGTACCTTTCAGTTTTAGTTTTACTCCATCACTAGAAAACACTGAGCAATATGAACATAAATGAAGTCAAAGGGATATCGTGAGAAACCATAACCCCCAAGAGACACGTACGATGTTGATTGGATTTACACAAGGAAAGCATATATACTAGGAATTAAAGACCATCCTGGACTTTCTCCTGCTTCCACTGAAGTCAATGGAATTTTGATAGCTGGAGAACTTGTTCTATATTTATAAGGTTAAACATCGTAGGTAGCACTTTGGGGTTTTTCAAAGTGACTGAGGCACTTAGGACCCTGAATTGACCTTCAGTTGACTGAATAGTCTCTTAGGGTATGTCTACACTGCAATCAGACACCCACGGCTGGCCCATGGGGTCAGGCTGAGGGGCAGTAAAATTGCAGCATAGACACTCCGGCTTAGGCCGGAGCCAGGGCTCTGGGAGTCTGGCTCCTCGGGGCACCCCAGAGCTCAGGCTCCAGCATGAGCCCGAACAGCTACCCAACAATTTTACAGCTCCATAGTCCAAGTCTTTTGAGCTCGAGTCAGCTGACATGGGCCAGCCGCGGGTGATTAACTGCAACGTAGACATTGACTTTCAGTGAGAACTAAGCTCATAAAGGGTTAACTCACTTTGGAAAATGGGACTTAGGCTCCTAAGTCACTGGGATGCTTAGAAGCAGTAGTTTTAAAAGTTAATTCTCAGAAATGAGCAAAGTTGATGGGTGAATCACACTGATCGTTACAAGTCGCAATTCTAAGGGAAGGAGTCTCCTGTAATACACAAGAAAAAAATCATAATTAAAATTCCAGTCTAGAATGATGATGAAAAACTGTGACGCGTTAACCCAGATTTTTACCCCGGGGGGCGGGGAAGGAAGGGTAGTCTAGCTCACATGCCTCATGCTAGGATACCACTGTGACTGGCTGAGTTCACTATGGCTTGCCAAGCCCTCTCCGATGGTGCTAGAGAAGTATATTATTCTTTATTTATTATAAGCGAACTCAGGATAAATGATCCATATACACCTGACCAGCAGTTAGTCTCACATCTGATGCACATAGAACTGTCTTAAGTATAATTGTTTCCATCAAGTATAATTGGAGACATACTGGTCCTATTTCCTGGTTTCCTTGCACAACCAGGAAAAGCAGGAACAGACAGTGACCCTAAGCACCCCAATATTCAGAGCCTACAGACTGCTGTAATGTTTGTACACAATATACCTTGTAAGGGATCATCTGAAAATGAATAATACACTGGTCATTGATATCATTGTAAAATACCTGTGTTTACATTATATGTTATGAATTCCCTTTGTACATTGTTACTAGAACATGATTAAGACCAGACAGCCTAGCCTAAGTAAAAGTGATAAACAGATCTGTCCTAGGCAAAGAAAGCAAAGACGGTATCTTGCTAGTTACGTTTTAGATTTTAGATGGTGTTTTCACTTTTATTGCTTTACTGCTAGTAACCATCTCTACCTTTATTTCTTCTACTTGGCACCACTTAACCTGTGTCCTTTTGTTAATAAACTTGTTTGACTTTTAATTTAAACCAACCAGCTGTGTTTGATGGAAGTGATAACTCCAGTTAAGGTGGCAAGCTGCTGGGTATTGTCACTTTAAAGGAGCAAACAACCTTATTAGTTCTCTGTGTGGGCCAGGAGAGGGCTGGACACTTCAGGGCAGATAGTTTGGGGGAAATTCGGGACTGGGAACCTATTGGGTCTCTGGGCTAGTAGTAACCAATGCTGGCGGAGACAGTCAGAGCTACAGCTGCAGAGCATCTTAAGGCACTCAGGGTTAGAAGACAAAGTGGTGACACAATCCCTTAGTGGTCTGCACTGAATCCCAAAATATGACCCAGACCCCTTAGCTACAATCAAGCTTTAAGCCAAATAACTGGAAGTGCATAGGAAGGATACCTTCAATGTGATCCAGGCCCTATGATGTAAGGCAGTGGCTTTCAAACTGTGGATTGCGATCAGTACTGGGTCGCGGAATGGAAGGCACTGGGTCGCAGCGGCTCAGGTCAGCACCGCTGACCGGGCGTTAAGAGTCCCGTCAGCGGTGCTGCCTGGCTAAGGCAGGCTAGTCTCTACCTGTTCCGACACCGCGCTGCACCCCCGAAGTGTCCAGCAGCAGGTTCGGCTCCTAGGCGGGGGGGCCACGGGGCTCCACGCGCTGCCCCCGCTCTGAGCACCGTCTCCACACTCCCATTGGCTGGGAACCAAGAGCTGCGTGGAGCCACTTGCGCGCCTCCGCCTAGGAACCCCCTGCCCCATCCCTGAGCCCCCCCAAACCGTGAGCCCCCTTCTGCACCCCAAACCCCTCATCCCTGGCCCCACCCTGGAGCCTGCATTCCCAGCCCAGAGCCCTGACCCGCTCCTGCACCTCAACCCCCTGCCCCAGTCCCAGAGCCCCCTCCCACACCCTGAACCCCTCATCCCCAGTCCTACCCCAACCCTCTGCCCCAGCCCTGAGCCCCCCCCCAAATCCCCCATCCCCAGCTCCGTTGGGTCGCAGGCATCAACAATTTTCTTCAACTGGGTCGCCAGAAAAAAAGTTTGAAAACCACTGATGTAAGGCTTAAGGAGCTCCATTTATTAAGATTATGGAAGAGAAGGTTGAGAGGTGTTTGATCAGGGAGTATACATATCCGTACACATGTGGGGGCTCTTCAACCTTGCTGACAGAGGCATAACAGGCGCCAATAGATGGAAGCTGAAGTTAGGGAAATTCAGCCTTGAAATAAGATGTAATTTCCTAATAGGGAGAGTAATTAAACATGGCAGCAGCTTACCAGGGGGAGTGGTGGACTCACAGTTGCCTGGAATCTTTAAGACAAGATGCGGTATCTTTATAAAATAAATGTTTTAATACAGCTTCTGGGAGGAATTCAATATCTGTGTGTGAGAGGGTGAGGGGATGGGCTGGATAGTTGGAGAATCATAAAATCTTAGGACAGAAAGGGACCTTGCAAGGTTGTCTAGTCCAGTCCCCTGCACTCAAGGCAGGACTAAATATTATCTAGACCATCCCTGACAGGTGTTTGTCTAACTTGCTCTTTGATTCCAGTGCTTAAACACCCTGACAGTTAGGAAGTTTTTCCTAATGTCCAACCTAAACCGCCCATTGCTTCTTGTCCTATCCTCAGATGTTAAAGAGAACTTTTTTTTCTCCCTCTTCCTTGTAACAACCTTTTATGTACTTGAAAACTGTTATCATGTCCCCTCTCAGTCTTCTCTTCTCCAGATGGAACAAACCCATTTTTTTCAATCTTCCCTCATAGGTCATGTTTTCTAGACCTTTAATCATTTGTGTTGCTCTTCTCGGGACTTTCTCCAATTTGCCCACATCTTTCCTGAAATGTGGCACCCAGAACTGGACACAATACTCCAGTTGAGGCTTAATCAGTGTGGAGTAGAGAGGGAGAATTATTTCTTGTGTCTTGCTTACAACACTCCTGCTAATACATCCCAGAATAATGTTTGCTTTTTTTGCAACAGTGTTACACGGTTGACTCATATTTAGCTTATGGTCCACTATGACCCCCAGATCCCTTTCCTCAGTACTCCGTCCTAGGCAGTCATTTCCCATTTTGTATGTGTGCAACTGAATGTTCCTTCCTAAGTGGAGTACTTTGTATTTGTCCTTATTGAATTTCATCCTATTTATTTCAGACCATTTCTCCAGTTTCTCCAGATCATTTTGAATTTTAATCCTATCTCCTTTCAATGTTAATGTTTTCCCCTTTTAATGAGTAACAGTCCTGCCCTGTCCTTGGTCTCACCTTTGCTTGTAATTTATTTGTAGAATGTTTTCTTGTTACCCTTTTTGTCTCTAGCTAATTTAATTTCATTTTGTGCCTTTTTTTGTCCCTACATACTTGTGTTATTTGTTTATATTCCTCCTTTGTAATTTGAGTTAGTTACATGGGTGGTCAGTGAATCAGGGGCTCGGCGAGGCTAGCCCCCAGCCTGGCCCACACCTTCCACCTGAGGCCCTGCCCCCCCACCGCAGGCGGCAGACCCTCCCCCCCCCCCAGCCCCGAGTCACCTGAGCGCCTCCAGTTCAAAGTGCCCGCTGGTGGCCCCAGCCACACCAAGTTCCAGCTCGAGCAGACTTCCCAGAAGAGGAGCAGTCTGCTTGCCTTAGCTGGGGCCAGCTAACAGCAGCAGGATGGGGCCTCGGAGCATGGGCGGGGCCATGCGGAGCTGTCTGGGGAGGCATAGCCTTTCCCAGCCAGTTATACTAGCCTGTGGCTAGTTTCCACTTTTTGTAGTTTCAGATCATTGAAGATCTCCTGGTTAAGTTAGGGTGGTCTCTTGCCGTACTTCCCGTCTTTCCTACGCAGTGGGATAGTTTGCTTTTGTGCCCTTAATAATGTCTCTTTGAAAAACTGGCAACTCTCTTGAACTGTTTTTCCCCTTAGACTTGCTTCCTGAGGGATCCTACTTTCCAACTCCGTGAGTTTGCTAAAGTTTGCATTCTTGAAATCCATTTTCTTTATTGTGCTGTTTTCTCTCCTACCATTCCTTAGAATCATGAACTCTACCATTTCATGATCACTTTCAACCAAGCTGCCTTCCACTTTCAAATTCTCAACCACTTCTTCCTTATTTGTCAAAATCAAATCTAGGACACCCTCTCCTCTAGTGGCTTTCTCCACCTTCTGAAAAAAAAATGGTCTCCAATACACTCCAAGAACTTGTTGGATCTGTGCCCTGCTATATTATTTTCCCAACAGATATCTGAGTAGTTGAAGTCCCCCATCACCACCAAGTCCTGTGCTTTGGATTATTTCGTTAGTTGCTTATAAAAAGCCTCATCCACCTTCTCTTCCTGATTTGGTGGTCTGTAGTAGACCCCTAACATGACATCTGTGATGGTTTGGATCACAGAAACCCCCTTGGGGCTGCCAACTGATGTGCCAAGACTACTTCTGCTCCTGCTTTCCCTGCCAGCTCAGGACTCCAGAACCCTGCCTGGTTGTGCCAGACACGCTTGCCGGCCACAAACACAGATCCAGGTCTGAACCACGTCCCACAAACTGCAGGCTTAACTGAAAGCAGCTTAAGAAGTGTTCCTGTCTTTAACGCTAAGCTGCCCACCTCCCAATGGGGTCCAAACCCCAAATAAATCCGTTTTACCCTGTATAAAGCTTATACAGGGTAAACTCAGAAATTGTTCGCCCTCTATAACACTGATAGAGAGATATGCACAGCTGTTTGCCCCCCAGGTATTAATACATATTCTGGGTTAATTAATAAGTAAAAAGTGATTTTATTAAATACAAAAAGTAGGATTTAAGCGGTTCCAAGTGATGACAGACAGAACAAAGTCAATTACCAAGCAAAATAAAATAAAACACGCAAGTCTATGCCTAATACTGTAAGAAAACTGAATACAGATAAAACCTCACCCTCAAAGGTGTTCCAGTAAGCTTCCTTTTGCAGACTAGTCTCCTTCTAGTCTGGGTCCAGCAATCACTCAGCCCCCCTGTGGTTACTGTCCTTTGTCCCAGTTTCTTTCAGGTATTCTTTGGGGTGGAGAGGCTATCTCTTGAGCCAGCTGAAGACAAAATGGAGGGGTCTCCCAGGGGTTTAAATAGACTTTCTCTTGTGGGTGGATACCCCTCCCTCCCCCTGTGTAGAATCCAGCTACAAGATGGAGATTTGGAGTCACATGGGCAAGTCACATGTCCATGCATGACTCAGGCAGCAGCCATTGTTCACGTGCTACCTTGAACATCCTCAGGTAGACTTCTTATGTGGATCGGAGCCTTCCAAGATCCATTGTCCATTAAGTGGTTCTTGATTGGGCACTTAACTTGCACATTCCTCTCTAATGAAGCTGCCCAAATACCTTACTAAAACCTACTTAAAATCAAGCAAGTACATAGCCAATATTCATAACTTCAAATACAAAAATGATACATGCATAAAAATAGGAGGAATGTATTCAGTAGATCAGAACCTTTACAGAGATATGTTACATGGTATGTGTAGCCTAAAACATATTCCAGTTATGTCATATGTACATTCATAAGCATATTCCCATAAATCATTATGGGGTGCAACATCACAACATCACCCTTGTTTTTTACCCCTTTTATCCTTACCCAGAGACTTTCAAAAAGTATGTCTCCTTTTTCCATCTCAACCTCAGTCCAAGTGTATATATTTTTGATATATAAGCAACACCTCCCTTTTGTCCCTGCCTGTCCTTCCTGAGCAAGCTGTACCCTTCTATACCAATATTCCAGTCATGTGTATTATCCCACCAAGTCTCTGTGATGCCAACTATCTCATAGTTTGTTTATTAATTAGCATTTCACGTTCTTCCTGCTTATTCCCCATACGTCTCAGTAGTATATAGACATCTAAGATACTGATTTGATTTCCCCCCATGGTCTCGCTTGTCTCTCCCTTAGCTCTGCTTTAATGGCCTATGCTCCCCTCAGATTCCAACCCTTCTTCCAGGTCTCCATGTTTTTGATTTACCTGTGGCATTCTTACCTTGTAGTCTGTGAATATATAAGTCCCTCTGTCCATCCCCTTCCTTCATGAACCATGGGGAGAACAGGATTGCCTGCATTGACCTCAGTATGCTCATAACACTTGCAGCTTTGCCTTAAGACAATAACTATAACCAAATCTCATGCTTCAGGGCTTCAGCTGGTCATCCGCAGGATCAGGAAGGAATTTTTCTCCCTGATGCACAATTAACCAAATGTATTCTGGGTTTTTTCCCCCCCATGTTCTTCTGAAGCATCAGAGATGGGCTATAGCTGGAGACCGGACACTGACTGGGGATAGAGTGACCAGTGCTCTGAGGTGACACAGAGAGAGAGTCCTCTTTCTAGATGCCTGACTGATGTGTCTTGCTCACATGCTGAGGGTCTAACTGATCAGCAGATTTGGGGTTGAGAAGAAATTTCCACCCAGGTCAGATTGGCAGGACCCTGGGGTTGTTGCTTTTTTTGCCTTCCTCTGCAGCCTGCAGCATGGATCACCTGCTGGAATCACCTGGGCATGTCTCACCTAATCAGTTCCTTGCCATTGCAGGGGCCTCTGGCGTTGGTGACATCTCAAGCTGAAAAGCTTTAGTCTAATTAAAGTCATTGGGTTGAATACAGGGGTATGTGGGTGAAATATAATGGCCTGTGTTATAGGGGAGGTCAGACTAGCTGATCCCAGTGGTCCTTTCTGGACTTGGAATCTACGAATTCTCTGAATCTATCCTTAAAGCTCGTTATGTATGCTATGCCCCTGCCCTGCAGAGTGATTTGGGAAATGCACAAAATAAATGTTTTGAAAGCAGTATGGTTACGTTTTCTGACAGCGGCTGTGGCGATACTCAGAAATGCATGAAATGGATAAGAAATGTTCATTGTTTTGTTATCTTAAGCTGTGCTAGGTTGCTAGGGAAAAAGAAAAAAGATTTTTCTGAAATTAAAATAAGTTTTCAATATGTTAGATAAATATCACCCCTCTTGAAGAGATGTTTGAGCAGGCAGAAGAAATATCTCCAGAAGGAAGCAGATAGCTTAATGAACTGTTTATATGCAGGCACTAGCTATGTGTAGACAGGGCTGGCGGGGGGCGGGAGTGAACTCTCTGAAATTCCCCTTGTCACTCTCACTTGCTCAGCATCCCCATACGTAATGCTCCCTTTCTCTGAAGCAGTAGATTGTGGGTTAGGGTGGCCACTGTGGCATCCCCAGAATACTAGACATTCTGGGTACTTCTGGGAACAGCATGACCCCGCCCCTGCTGGCATGACCCCGCCCCCGCCTGCATAACCTCAGACCCATGGCGCATGCAAGGTCCTGCTGGCGGGGGTGGGGCAGTGCGCTCCTGAAAGTGGCACCCTCTGCGCGTAAATACTGGACACAAAGCATCCGGTTTCACAGCAGTCCTGGGCTGGGGGCAAACCAGACAAAAGCAGGACTGTCTGGGTTACGGGTGGATGCACGCCTGCATGCTGTGGGGTGTGGTGTCTCCCTGAGGCCCGGGGTCAGATAACCTGTGTAATTACCGAAGAAGGAGCAATACGTTATAAGCGCCACACCGTTGCTGCTGCGATCTACCCTGACTGTATCCCCTCCCGCCCCCCGTCCCCCGTCTCTCCTCCGCGTCCGGCTCTGCGGGATGCAGGATCATGGTGTAAGAAACAAGAGGCAGTGTGGAAACGTTAAACAACGTGCTGGAGTTTAACCCTTTGGCCCCAGTTCAGCAATTAGCACTTAAGGATGTTCTTAACTTTAAGCAGGTGTTTAAGTCTCATTGACTTCACTGGGATTTAAGCGCGTGTTGGAACCATACATCCGTATCTAGGAGCTTTGCTGGGGTGGGTCTGGGGTTACATAGCTTTTCTACAGCTGCCATATTGCTTCCTTCTTTTACTCCTCCACCAGTCACTGCCTTCAGGTCCACACTGCCATGTCCCCAAGCCGTTGGGTGGCCACCTCTCAATCTACCAAGCACTGAATTAAATCCACATCCACGCTGCTGGAGGGGCGGGAGGGGAGACACAGCGTCTCATCTCTCTCTTGCATGTTTGCCAGCACTTGAATCTAGCAAGAGGAAGATTTGGGGAGTAACTACAAGGGCCCAGGTTGTAACATCCTTGAGACACGTTGGACTGCATGGGCAGAGCTTAGCAGTGGCTGACAGTTTGATAGAAAGGGAGTTGGGGGTGGGCACCCCGCCTAAGTGGGGCTAATCAGTGTGTGTGCCTCTGGCTGGGCTTCCCTCTCAGAAGAACCTAGGAACTGAGAGACCGGATTACACCCATGGTCCATCTAGTCCAGCATCTTGTCTTGACAGTGGCCGGGACCGGATGCTTCAGAGGAAGGCGTAAGAACCTGCAGTAGGCAGCTATCTGGAAACTGCCCCCACGTTCGGTCTCAACCTGGTAGTAGCTAGAGATTGGGATTAAACCCACCTGCACAAGGGATTATCTCCCATAGTTTGTTAGCGTTAGCTATTCTAACACTGGATATTTTTGTTATCCATGTAAATTTCCAATCCCCTTTTGAATCTTGCTGAGTTCTTGGCTTCAGTGACTTTCTGTGACAGTGAGTTCCACAGTCTGATTACATGTTTGGCGCAAAAATATTTATTTTGATCAGTTTTGAATTTGCCATCTTTTAATTTCCTTGACTGCCTCTTGCTCTAGTGTTAGAGGACAGGCAGATCAGAAGCTCCAGGTCTAACATCTGTAGACCAATTATTTTTTAATATACTTTTACCATGTCCCCCTTCATCTCCTTTCTATAGGGTACGTCTACACTTACCTCCGGGTCCGACGGCAGGCAATCAATGTTCTGGGATCGATTTATCGCGTCTTGTCTAGACGCGATAAATCGATCCCAGATCGATCCCGGAAGTGCTCGCCGTCGACGCCGGTACTCCAGCTCAGCGAGAGGAGTACGCGGCATCGACGGGGGAGCCTGCCTGCAGCGTCTGGACCCGCGGTAAGTTCGGACTAAGGTACTTCGAATTCAGCTACGTTATTAACGTAGCTGAATTTGCGTACCTTAGTCCGAAGTGGGGGGGTAGTGTGGACCAGGCCAAAGTGACCATTCCCAGACTCATCAATCTTTCTTCATAGGAGAGTTTTCCTAGGCCCTGGAATGTTCTTGTCACCCTTCTCTGAATCCCCTCCAGTTCTACAATGCGCTTTTTCTGATGGAGTGACCAGTACTGTGCATGTTATCCAGATGAGGCCACACGCCTGATTTATATAAAGGCCTTAAAATATTCTCTATACTATTCACCCTCCTATTCTTAATGAAACTTAATGTCGTGTTTGTCTTTTGACTGCAGCAGCACGTTGAGCAGAGATCTTTATTTAACTGTCATCAGTAACCCCTGGTCCCTTTCTTGTTTTCTTGAGTTAGTTATATCATCCATTGCTCTTTTACCCACGACTTTACTGATAGTCAAAGAATTCTAAGATGTGAGATGTGATTTTCCTTTGCAGAATTCATGCTGGTTAGACCCAATTGTATAATGATCTTACAGGTGTTTTGCTATTTCATTTTTAACTCTTGCCTCAATCAGTTTGCCAGGTGCAGATGTAAGACTTTCTGGTCTATAATCCCCCAAATCACCCTGAGAGCCTTTTTTAAATATCGGTATAACATTTACTGCCTTCCAGTCCTGTGGAACAGTGGCTATTTTTAATGAGATTACATATTTGTTTGATCAGCTACTTCATACTTCAGAACTCTTGGACGACCATCTGGGACTTGGGACTTGTTGTGTTTTAAATTATAAATTTGCTCCAGGACCTCTTCTTCTTTGTGACCAGGTGTGATAGTGCTCCCTTACCAGAGCACCCCCACCTGGCAGCATGCAGTGCAGCAGCCACTCAGCCTCAGTTTCCCAGCTGGTTTTCCACTGCTCTGCCCAGCCGCCAATGCCGTCTGAACTGCAGAATTTAGCTTTCCAGTGAGGTCGCTTACAGGTTCTACCCCTTTCAGAGCACTCAAAGCTCAAAACAAGGGTGACGCAACATGATCTCTTCCCTGTCCTCTGAGAGATCTTCTAGGCACCAGTCTTCCCTGGCCCCTAACCAGCCTTCTCTCCCACAGTGAGAGCCACAGATCTTTCTCTGCCAGCTCTCTCCAGCTGAGAAGGGCTCTACTCTTTAAACCCTTCCTGGAAATCTACATCCTGCTCCTGGGCTAAATTTGGGCTAAATGGGCCTTCAGTAACCCATTAAACCCACCCTGCCTTGTATGGAGGCTTATGTGCCCCTTACACCAGGAAAGAAGGAATCTCCCCAACATCCACGGTAGAGAAGACTGAAACAACGAAATCATTTAGCTTCTCCGCAGTGTCCTTATCTTCCTCCATTGCCTCCATTGTCTCCTGGTGGTCTGGCAGGCCCTCCCATTCTTTTACAGGCTTCCTGCTTCTGATGTACTTAAATAATCTCTTGCTCTTTTAGCTATTTGCTCTTCAAAATGCAATTTGGCCTTTCTAATTCCCCTCTTGCATAATATATGCTGCAGTTTATTGGTTTCACTGGGGTCGAATTTTCAAATCTAGCAGGATTTCTGCTCAGTTTGGGTGGCCTTTCAAACCTTGCTAATCAGCCACGGTAGTTTGCTCCATCACATCCTGGTTCTCTCTTTGTTCAGTGGTGTGCATGCTTTCAGAGGTGCTAATATTGGTTTTTAAAGGAGCGTTCATGCCACCTCTAAGGCTTTACTTCCTTTACTCTGAACTTTTAGGGCCTTTTTAACTAACTTCATTTTTTTGAGATCTCCCTTCCAAAAGTTTAGTGTCACTGTCTCTCTTTGTGGTACCCCACCTGCCCTTATGATGTGGAACCTAGTTACACTGTGGTCACTATTATTTACTGGCTCAGCTATTGTCTCTTCTTGTATTACGGTATTTCTCAGGACAGCAGCCACTCCCCGGGCTGCACTGACTGAGGATGCTCTGCGTGGGCGCAAGAGATAGGACCAGTGAGGATACCAATTTGCCCAGTCAAACTGTAACTTTTTTGAACCAGTGAGCAGAGAGGGTCGTAAGGTCTGGTCCAGAACTCTGGTTCTGAGCACTCCTACACGTTAAGGGTGCTTACGCACCGAACTTACACCTTAAGCCAAATTTTGCAAATGGCCCTTTCTTTACTATGGGCTGAAGCAAACCCCATAGTTCAAATAGCCCCAAACTTTGGGGGTTTTGAAATCTGAATTCTATGACTAGAGTCTATTCTATCGGTAATGTTAATCACCCTAACCTGCTCTTCCATATACATCCATAGACTTAGGCCTCCGGTGCCCGACTATCCTCAAGGGGAGGGTGCTATATGTGGGGTTTGAGGACCTCTGTAACTATCAGAAAACTGCAGAATATGGGAGTAAAGTTGTGCTGATGTTTCTGACAAAAGATATTTGCAATGCAGGCTCTTGGTTTACACGGGATATTTCTTATCACACAATATTTTTACATTTCTTCTTTCCCCACAGATAGCCTAATCCCAAACCTAGATATATTCAAATTATAAATGAATGTAGATCACAGGCCAATATTTTATGTACACTGCTGCATTTTGTGCAATTTGTTTGGCCCAAAGCAGCGAAATAGCTCTTTTTTTAACCTCATTGGAAATAAGTTAAAGAAAAGATAATGCCTGAATTATTTTTCATTCCTGCTGATGGATACTAAACAAATGGCTCTTGTATGGCAGTTTTATATAGCAGAAGAAAAACAAATAGAATTGTTCAGGGAGATCAGTGATAAAGTAAAGCTTATTTGAGAGAAACCATGGTCTGGTGCTGAGAGTCAGGCGATCACTCATTCGAGTTATCTGTTTTATACTGCCATCCATCATTGTAGTATCAGAGCGTCTTCCACATAAAATCAATAGTAGTAAAGTCCCTTGTGGGTTTCAGAGAGTCTCTGGAACTCTGCTTGGTGTTGGGTTTTGTGCTTGGAAGGAGTTTAGGAATAAAAGGGATGTTTGAATTGTGAGTGTCCTGCTGGAACGGCTTTCTTGAAAAGAGAGATTTTGTAATGTTTCTCAAAGCTGGGCAGGGTCTGGCTTTGTCTGATCTCCTCAGGAAGGAGGAGGGGAAGTTCTAGGAGGCTGGAAGGAAGCTAATGTTGGGCCAGTTTTTCAAAAGGGTAAATGGGATGACCCAGATAATTTTTGGCCTGTCAGCCTGACATCGATCCCGGACACAATAATGGAGCAGCTGATACAGGATTCAATTAATAAAGAACTAAAGGAAGGTAATGTAATTAATGCCAATCAACATGGGTTTATGGAAAATAGATCCTGTCAAACTAACTTGATATCTTTTTCTATGAGATTACAAGATTGGTTGATAAACGTAATAGTGTTGATGTAAAACACTTAGACTTCTGAAAGGTGTTTGACTTAGTATTGCATCACATTTTGATTAAAAGACTAGAATGATATAGAAATTAACAAGGCACACGTTACATGGACTGAAGACTGGTTAACTGCTAGGACTCAAAATGTAATTGTAAACAGGGATTTGTCATCTAGTGGGTGTGTTTCTCCCACAGAGATCGATTCTTGGCCATACACTATTTAACATTTTTATCAATGACCTGGAAGAAAACATAAAATCATCACTGATAAAGTTTTCAGGTGACACAAAAACTGGGGGAGTGGTAAATAATGAAGAGGACAGGTGACTTATTCCGAGAAATCTGGATTGCTTGGTAAACTGATTGCAAGCAAACCATATGTGTTTTAATATGTCTAAATGAAAATGTGTATATCTAGGATCAAGTTATGTAGGCCATACTTACAGGATGGGGGACACTATCCTGGGAAGCAGTGACTTGGAAAAAGAGTTGGGGGTTGTGGGGATAATCAGCTGAACATGAGCTTCCAGTGTGACACTGTGACTAAAAGAGCTAACGTGATCCTTGGAAGCGTAAACAGGGGATCTTGGGTAGGAGTATGGAGGGTTTCACCTCTATATTTGGCACAGGTGCGACAGCTACTGGAATCCCGTGCCCAGTTCTGGTGCCCACAGCTCAAGAAGGATGTTAATAAATTGCAGAAGGTTCAGAATGTTGAAAAATTAGAAAACATGCCTGATAGCGATAACTCAAGGAGCGCAATCTATTTAGCTTAACAAAGGCAAGGCTAAGGCAGTGGATCCTGGAGCTCTTGCATGTGTCCATGGCCAGGAGGAGGTCACCTGCTAGTGCCACTGGTGCCATCTCTGTGCTGAGTCGTTAATGATTCTTTATTTAATTGTATTCCCATAGTGCTGAGGAGCCCCAGTCCTGCACCAGGACCCCACTGTGCTAGCTGCTGTACAAACACGGAACAAAAAGGGCTTAGAGTCTAAGGGCATGTCTACACTTTCCTCCGGAGCGATCGATCCAGCGCGGGTCGACGGGGGAGTGTCAGCAGTCGACCTACCGCAGTGAAGACACCACAGTGAGTAGTTCTAAGTACATCGACTTCAGCTATGTTATTCATGTAGCTGAAGTTAAGTAACTTAGATCGATTCCCCCTCCCCCCAGTGTAGACCAGGCCTCAGTATAGGAAAAGCGACAAGAGCTGGTTACAGACAGACAGGGGAGTACAAGGAAACAAGGAGCTAAGACCGGTCAGTGTGATCAGCAGTGGTACCAGGATGCCAGCTGCCTAACGGTTGTCAAGTGTTTTGAAGGCCTCCTGCCCAAGGAGAGTGATGAGGAGGGAGTTGAAGGACAATGAGGTGGCTTTGTGGATGCTCCTGGGGAGCTCCTCCCAAGCCAGTGTGGTGTAATGGGAGAGAGAGCATCAAGGTGCTTGTTTTAAAATGTAACAAGTGAAATGTGGGGGCTAGTAGCATGGGCCGATGGGAGGCAGAAGGCAGCATTTCGATAGCCAATGAGAAATAATAGGTGGAATATGGATAGGCCTTGAAAATCCAGACATGCAGCTTATGTTTGATGCAATAGTGAAGGGGGGACCAATGGGAGAGATTCAAAGAGAGAGTGATATGGGCAAGGATCTTTGCAGCAGCATTCTGAATGGATATGAATGGGGCAAGATGGCATTTGGCCTAGCCCGACCCTGATTGCGAGGCACCCGGGACGATGGCTGGTGTCACATGGGGATTGGTGGCTGCTACTTCCTTAATCATTTTGCCCAAGAAGGGAGGTTGGAGATGGGATGGTAGTTGGAGAGATCTTCAGGGTGGAGTGTTGCCTTTTGAGGACTGTATTGTTCAGTGACTTTTACCAACCATGAAGAGCATGTGTCCATTTCACAGGTGGTGGCTCTAATATTACTCAGAGCTCTCTTTATGGGGCCCCGCTCAGCCAGAAGGGATGGGGTGAATAATGCAATCTGTCCAGGGGTAGAATTTTCTTCCCAGTTGGCTCCATACGTATTATTTTGATCTTATCTGTTAAGCATCTGACAGCTCTTCTCCGTGCTCGACGCTTGGGTCTGTCTCCACACTGTGCACTCTGGGTTGAGTAGCCGGGTCGCTGTGTGGTGTAGCGCAGCTGGGCGTCGTGCTTGGGGATTGTGGAGGTGTAGAAGGCTCATTTTGCCTCTTCTACTGCAGTGGCATCATCCTATGGATCAGACTCTCTCTGCTGTCAGTTTTGTCTGCGCAGGTTGTCAGCTCTTCAGAGCAGGGACAGTCTCTTACAGTGTCCATACAGCGCCTTGCGTAATGGAGCCCTGAGCTTGGTGATGGCCTCTAGGTGCCATAGCAATACTAATAATATTAGAGCTGATGTATGGGCCAAACCTATGGCTGATGGAACTCTCCTGAGGCTAGGAAGTGACACCAGAAATGTAGATTGGTGCAGCGAGTTCATTTCAGTACCCAGGGATGTCTCAGGCATTTGGGGATAGACATAAGCTCATCTTTGTGTTCTAAGATATATTTATGCCCTGGGGCTCCTCGCGGTAGGGAGCGCTGTGCTCAGGAGTGGAGGTGGGCAGGACTGGCCCTGCCTAAGCTGCTCAGGGAGGATAGGGAAGTGCGGATTGCAGTAGGGAAAGTACTGAAAGCGTTGTGGTACACTGCTCTGCGCTTCTCTGCCCCATAGCTTAGCTCTCGCTTTAGCCATTGCTGCCATAGAATCATAGAATCTCAGGGTTGGAAGGGACCTCAGGAGGTATCTAGTCCAACCCCCTGCTCAAAGCAGGACCAGCCCCAACTAAATCATCCCAGCCAGGGCTTTGTCAAGCCTGGCCTTAAAAACCTCTAATGAGTTGAACTCTTGCTGACCGGTTCATTTCAGGGAGCTCTGAGGAAATGCTGGTAACTTAATAACTATTTTATGGGCTGGTTAAAATCCCACAATCAGAACTACTATGGCTTTCTGATTCTTTGTTTAATGAGGTGGAGCCAGGTTGTGGGGCCACAGCAGACTGGGCAACATCCTTTTACCTTTTCCAATTACGGCATGTCATCATAAATCTTAAAACTTTGTCCATTAATAGGGAAAAAAGCCCCCACCTGTCCGCAAAAGGAAGCAAACCAGAGATACAGCTGCAATTGCCGTATCCCTGCTGGCCACCTTGTTTTTCTTCATTAAACGAAAACCAGCACATGACAGTTTCACTGTGGTTTTTCGCATGCAAGTTTTACAAGCTAATGAACAATTCCTTTCTGGAATATGAGTAAATCAAAGAGATCCGGTTTGCAGACTCCATCAGGGCAATTTACGGAAAGACAACAAAAGATGCAGAGCTCCTGCTCAGCGTCACGACACTTAGCGTGGAGCAAACATGATTTATACAAATCTGTCACAGCTCAAAAAGCCATCTGTTCTCGAAAGGATTACCCTAAAACATCACTGGAGTGAAGACAGTAATCTGGAGATCCTGCCACAGTAAGGTGAGGAGATGGAGAGTTAGAGTGTTATTTAATCATAACGTCAATATCTGGGGAGAATGGCTCTCAGGCTCAGAGCCGTATTGCTGGTAATAGCGTGATAGGTAAAGGCAATCGGCCTTCAGCAAAAAGCTGCCCAGGAGTGCAGGCAGACAGCAACACATCACTCCTCTCCGCTGGCTCTCGTCAGTTCAGGCCCCTTTCCCGAACTGCCCTCTGCCTCTGTAAAGGGCACAATCCCGCCCTGCCCGGTGCCAGTGTGCGAAAGGAGACAGAGCAAGAAACAGCTAGGGGAGTTCTGTGCTCACCCTCTGTGCGCACCTGGCCCCCTTCCCAGTGGGAGTGTAGCCCTGTTTCCTCCTGGGGCTCTCAGGGGGTCTAGTTGTCTGGAACAGGGCAGGCTGAGGGCAGGGCCATAGCGGGTCCCCCCCACCAACTTTGCATCAACCTGAGGAGCTGGCTGGGGGCAGAACCTAGCCCCCATCCTCCAGGAATTGGCTGCCAGCACACCAGGGCTTGGGCAGGATCTGGGCCCCCACTAAGATGGTTTTGCATCATTCTGGCAGGTAAAAGCAGCTTAAGTGGCTACACTGAGGCCTTGCGAGCGGCCCAGTGCCTGGCAGCCGCAGGCCCAGGGAGCTGCAGAGATGGCTGCACTGCAAGGACTCCAAACAGTATATCCTGATGTCATCCCTCAGCACCCAGGTGGGGGGCGTTATGGCCACTGCAGAGCGGGTAGGTGCTCGGAGGCTGCACTTGAGGGTTGCTGCACAGGGTCTGAGGAAGGCCCTGTGGTGTACATACTGCAAGGCCAGGAATTGGTCGGGATGAATTGGGTTCTTGTCCTCTGATCTTCTCTACTGCCATGTCCCTTGCAGCTAAATACGATGTTATTTGATGCACACGGAAGGAAAACCCTTGGGGCTTTTCCTTGCGCCTTTTAAACAACGGCATCAGGGTCGAACAGACAACAGCTTCAGCCAAAGCGAGCGGCTTGATGGTCCCAAAGAGGAGAGAACGGCTTGGAGGCGAGTGGCCTGAGAGACGAGAGCGAAGTCGTTGCTCTGGTGGTGATGTTTTCAGCACGTTCAAAATAAGGGCAGCAGGGAAGTGTGCTGGCTGCACGCCCATTGCAAGTCAATCCTTGATGGCCTCCCGCCAAAATTCCCCTTGTTATGCAGCAACCAGGAGTGGGTGCACTGTGTTAGCACTGAGGTACCAGAAACTCACAGTTATACTGCCCCTCTTGTCCTCATGCACCGTACAAATCACCAGCCCTGTGTACGTCACTGCTCTAAGCACAGACATGAATACAATCAACCAGTTAAATGTCCATAATGGAATCTCCAAAGAGTGGGAACTCTTACAGGACCTTTTAGCTGATTGCATTTGGGGATGGCAGACTGGGTTTGGATAAAGCAAGACCCGAGCTGAGCCTGTGCCAGGAACTGGAAACTTTCTGAAGTTTGTAAAATCTGGATAACTTTAGAAAAGCATCTGGTTTTCATTTCCACGCGAGTCTGCATTTCCTGGGAGCAGATGTACCAAAACACCCACACATGGTATTTCTAGTTCATGTGGGAGCAGGGGAGAAGGAATTCACATCAGAGCCTGTTCTTGTGGCACTTCCACCCAAATGCTGGAGACGTAGGAGGGCCCTGATCCTGCAACTGGATCTGCATGGGTTGGCCCTGGTGCTCCACAGGTTCTGCATAGCTTCAAGAGTCTGCCTGGGTGGATGTCAGTCTGGGTCAGAGTCTGGGTTGGATTCTTTGCACAAAGCTTACATGCTTCTCTGAACTGGGCCGTCAAACCTCCTGGAGTTTGCCTGCCACTAACTGAACCTGACACCACTGAGGATTTTAGCAAAACCATAATCTTAGGAGGTTTGGTCTCCTTACTGGGGGATGGGAAAGTAATTCCCTGTATAAATTTACCATTCTTAGTTGAAATAATTTTTGAGATAAAATTTGATCCACTTTCTCAAAATGTAAAAGCTGTTCTAGTTACCCCAGAGGCCCGAGAAGATGGTGTGGCCCATATTTCCAGTGCACTTCCCATTTGTGCAGCTCCGATATTTATATCCATAAAGAGGAACACATTTCAAGGTTGTGTGTGTACAAATCAGTGACCGGTTGGAAAGGCGAGACTGTGTCTACACAAGCTCTTAGGTGAACCTGGATAATAACTCTGGACTTCAGGAGATCATGATTGTGTTCCAGTGGCTGCTGTGGGGAGAGCTGATTATTTCTTTTCAGGAGAGAAGACTGTGCACATTGCCTGCTACGGTCTGCAGAAGAAAGTTGCTATCGTTGAAAGCAGATTTGTTTTTCACCAGGGTATTGATATATCTGTACTATTCCCTGCTAAGCTCCAGGCTCTTGTTAATGGACATAAGTTTATTTGTTATGACTATGATGATGCTCAGTGTTTTTTAATGACTCTTACAAAAGACTTAAGGAAAAATGAAGATGAGAAGAGGGAAACTATACTGGGCTCTAATGCAAATCTTAGTCATTCCGGATTTCTAATATTGTTTTCCCTTCTGAAAGAAAATCATGATTAAGTGTCCTTTGTGACTTACTTTGTAATGAGTCTGAATCACACTCCTTGTTTCTCTTCTTCCTTGATGTGTGGTTTTCATTTTACAGCTGCAGTAGAATATCATTGAACTGTATCATAGCTTGCTTCTTCTGCATTCGGGGGAACATGGGACTAGTTTTAACTAAATTCAGACCTGGTATGAGTGGGTGAGATGGCATTGACTTCAGTGGAGTTATACCAAGGATGGATTGGGTCCATTGCATTTAATTACCCCAGTTAGAGATTTGATCTTCCCGGTTTTTGCTAGGTGAGCAATCTGGCCATCTGAGTTATAAGCATCTGTAATGAACTCATGTTCACATCTGTAGTGTGTAACTAAAGAGGAAATGAATGTGGGTAGGTCACATCTGATGGAAGAGTTGTGTGTGGAGGAGGGGGGGTTAGCTTTTCTGTGCTGGGAAGAAAAGCCTTTTGGGGCTATTTCTGTAATCTGGATCCTGATTTTTCTGTATCTTTATTATGCCATATCATGTTGGGTATACGGAGAGACATTGCACATACTGAGTGTCGTGTCAAAGAGTGGAGAAAAAAGTCAGCCATGCCTTTACGTTCCAGTCAAGGAAAAGCACATGGCAGGTTATGCGTTAATTGCATTTGGCTTTTCAGGACTTTTTTTTTCTTTTTTTGCAGGCTCTTTAAGCTGGGGCTCTGAATTTAATAGGATGTTCAAATCCTTGGGTTCTGAGTTCAGTTTCCACCTCGGCCATAGAAGCTCAGTGAGCCCTAAGGCAAGTCATTGAATGTCTCTGTGCCACAGCTTGGGGATAATGATCCTTTTTGTCCTGCTTGGTTCATCTTTTCCATTTCGAACATACAGAGGAACACACTCACCAATCCTGGATCTTTTGAGAAATGCCTGCTTCGTTTTAACTCAGGTGCCTTTTTTTAGGAAAACATACAGGTAGCAAGCTGTAAAAAACGTGAGCTATTCCATTCCTTCTGGTACAGTGCCTAAACCTTAGAAAGAAAAGCCTAATTTGCAAAGTTACATTGACATTGTAATTTTTGCATATTTAATAAACCAGAGCTCCTTTAACTGAAAAGTGGAGATTTTCATGGAATGCTACCCTTTTCATTACTGCATACATCTTAGATTTAATTTGGCATGGGACACATCAACCTTGGCTTTTGGAGACAAGGTTAGAATCTGTAGAGCATGACAATGAGCTCTTCTAAACACTATTTTTTCCCATTTGCTACACTATCAGCTGCAGCTTTTGAAAGAACACAAGGAACAAGTTATCTTTTTTCTTGGCTCGACAGAAAATTAATAAAGGAGATGCAAATATTTTCCAGTATACAATGGAGAGTGCTGCATTTGTCTCCTAAAAATATAGATAAAACAATTTTGGTCGTAAAGTAAAACTGCATGTATTGTAGATATACTTTCTGTATATTTAGAATATCACTGTTATTCTTGAGTGCATACAGGAGACATCTCTGGAAATTGTTAATTGTCTACGTATTGCCTAATTATTGTTAAAAAGAACCATTATTTTTCACTTTGCCAGGTTGCTAGGAAGTTAAATTGCTGCTACTGGCAAGACTTTTTAGTTGTATTGCTACTTTCTTTCAAGCTGTATTTAGGATCCTTATACATAGGTACAAGTGAGTTCCTTTATGCCACTACTTAGCATGCCCAGCTCATTATTTCATATTCTTTGAAACCCCTTTTCTTTTGGTTACTGTTTCTAATTTTAGAAGGTTTTTGAGTGTCTTGGACTTGTGCTGTTTATCTAGCAATGTGTTACCTGATGAGCTGCGGTGAGGTACCAGTGGCAGATTAAGCATTAGTAAACCTGATGATACTGGCAATAGTTCATTAATGTAACCCTCATTTTCCTTAGGGTTCATATCTCACAGCTCTGAGAGCTGGGAGAGCGTTTGTGCTTGTTCCCTGGGGTTATGTCCTGTACTGTACATGGGATCACTGCATGGTTGGGAAAGAAAAGCCCTGTTTTACTCTCCCATGAACGTCAATGGGAAAACTCCCATTTAAGATCAGGCCACACTCAGTAAAGAATGAGTTATTCTTCAGTAAGGGCTGGGATGCAGTGGGGGTAAGCATACTGTGTGTGGGGGCAAGGGGCTCAGAGCGGAAATGCAACCTGGCAGTCAGTGTCCCCTATCCACAGGGGATGTGAGTCTATTCCTGCCCTCAGCTACACAGCCTGGCTGTTTCATAGGGTATCAGTTTTTTGCCACAGATGAAGCTGATTTCTTGATTAACAGAGGAAGGGAAAATATAATTTTTCCAAGAATACAAAGTTGGAAAAAAATTGGATTTAAAATGAAAAGCTTTGGCATCTCGAAAAGAAAATCGAGTGCTGTGGTTGGCATGCTGGACCCACCCCTCCATATGGTGCTGGTATCAATAAGAAATTGTTGAGCTGGATAATTTAATTGAAAAACAGATGACGCTGTCTTTCCTACTGACTAGGGCATATTTACACTTCTCATTACCATAGGCACAAAATGTATAGAAGAAAGCAATTAGGGCTCTGAACCTCAAGTGCAATTAAGTTCTTGTGTGTAGCACCCTAACTTTAGCCCATACCTCCCAAACTTTTAAAATCACCCTTGTGAGCAGCCAGCAACTTTTAATGGGAGAGGAGAGGAGTAGGCAGGGGAGGCATAAATACTGCGAAATGGGAAATCAGATAGCTATGGTGAAATAGCTCTCTTTGTTACACGTAAGTTTGCTCCATTTGCTCTTAATGAAGCATGACCACTTTGTGCCCATTTCTGCATTAAATTAAACTTTTCTGGTGTGTGTACTGGCAATACCTTCTCTGAGAGAAACAGAGAGGTTGTGAGCAAAAGGAATATACTAATAAAAGGCGAGAGAAGAATCTGTCTGTTCCAGATAACTAGCACTGATATGTTCTCTGGCAAATAGCTCTGCATGATAACAATTTGAACTTGCACTTCTATTGGTGTATTTTGAGATAGCTATAGAAGCATGGTCATCAGAGAGGAAGGGGCCATTTCTCCTGTATTAGTAAACAGCAGTAAAATTTCAGTCTCATTCGCTGTTTAGAAACATTTGGATCCCATTTCAAACAGGGGAAGGTCCAAGCACACTAAAGAACTTTCAGTGCACGGCAGAAGGGGGCACATGGACACTTGGTGCATGGCAGGCTACTGCAAGGTAGATTTACACCCCAGCTTGCCATGAACGAGTGTTTGTCTAGACACACCCCAATGTTCCATGTATCCGGAAAGGTCTCCACTCTCCACACCAGCCTGGCTTGTTCCGAACAGGAGTCAGATGGAGCCTGATGGAGTTTTGGTCCCAGGTTCTGGAGTGTTGTGAAGCCTCTTTGTGTCACACCCTGCAAAGCTGCACCAGTCTGTTCCCATTCCAGTATCCTACAGTGTATATGACGCTTCCTTGGAGTGTCCAGAACTGGAAGTCACCCTGTTGTCCCTCGGCCTCAGCATGAATGGGATCTGCTGGTGCTAAACCAAGTGACAAATCCTTGCCACTCCAGTTTGTTAGCCAGTTCCACAGATCCCTCCAGACTCCACCAGTCCGAGCTTTGGCTTGCAGGTTAGCCATTGGTGCACTTTAGTCCCTGAACTCTCCCGAAGCCCCTGTCACCGGATGCTCACAGAAATTACCACGTTTGCTGGTCCTAGAAAGACCAGCTTGATTGGACCAGGATTTTCAGACTGTTTAACATAACAGGGCTGAGATATCCTTATGATAAAACAAAGAGAAATTTATTAACCAAGAACTGAGATTTACTGAGCAGGAATAATAGAGACAGAAATGGTCACAAGGCTTCAGATAAAACAAATGTATGAAAGCTTCTAAGTGACTAAAACTCAACAGGCTTCAATCCTTGACTAAGATAAATTTCTTACCTAAAGCAAATGGTCAGTGTCACCCACCCCCATGGCAGGGGACCCACCGTTCAAAGATACAAAGAGCGCCGGGCTCTTTGTTCCCTCAGGGATGGAGAACGAGATGTCCTTCTGCGTCTCCTTTGAATCCCTGAAGTTAATTGTCTTTGTCTCAAGAGTCAGGATGAGCCCCTGGGTTTAGACTCTGGTGTGCTGGCACAAAGCTGTTTCCTCAGCCTCCTGGTAATTGGTTTATCTCAGCTGGAAGTGACCTGCCTGTTGTCTCTGGCCAGGGCCGGCTCTGGCTTTTTTGCCGCCCTAGGCAAAAAAGCCACCGGCCGCCCGGCCCCCCCATTGCGGCAGGGGAGGGCACCGAGCCCCGCCGCGGACCTGCAGTCCCCGACCGGCCGGAGCACCAGGGGGAGGGCAGAGAGCCCGGCCGGGGCTCTCCGCTCTCCCCAGCGGCCAGAGCGCCAGGGGGAGGGCGGCGAGCCCGGCCGGGGCTCTCCGCTCTCCCCGGCGGCCAGAGCGCCGGGGGGAGGGCGGGGAGCCCCCGGCAGCCAGAGCGCCGGGAGGAGGGTGGAGAGCCCGGCTGGGGCTCTCCGCTCTCCCCGGCGGCCAGAGCGCCGGGGGGAGGGCGGAGAGCCCCCGGCGGCCAGAGCGCCGGGGGGAGGGCGGCGAGCCCGGCCGGGGCCCCGCTCTCCCCGGCGGCCGGAGCGCCGCGGGGAGGGCCGTGAGCCCAGTCACGGCCCCGCTCTGGGGCCGGAGCCCCCCGCCGTGCCACCCCCCTCCAGGCGCCGCCCCAAGCACATGCTTGGTGGGCTGGTGCCTGGAGCCGGCCCTGTCTCTGGCGTCCCCATGCGCAATGTACATGTTAATACCTGTTTCTCCCTTTGTCTGGTTACAGACTTTAAAGCATAATATCAGCAAGTCTCCATAATTCCTCATATAGTGTTCATTCATACATTTGCCAATGATATTAATGAGCAGCGTGTCCCTGCCTTTTATTTGATATTCCAGACAACGTCCATCAAACACTGTTCTATAATTGCACATAAAAGCAAGACTTTTTTTATGGAACAGAGTCTGCCTTGCTTACCAAAGTTAGCAATCAAGCATGACATCAGGTTAAACACTGGTTACCAGTGATTCATGGGCAGCATGGCCATACAGTACTCTTTTACTTAGCTAATGAACTGAATTGTTTACTTCATGCTCCGTTTCCACAACTAAATGGCTGTAATACATAATGTGATAATTCTTGTTTTCTGTTTTTTTATGCCTGTAAGAAACATGGAGAGCTTTCAAAAAGCATAGTTAGGGAAACATCATACTAATGAGTTTATCCATATTGCATGTAAATTATTAAATATTGTGAAATCAAGATGTTTACACATCTCAGGAGTGTAATAGAGGAAGCTAAACTATGTCTGGAAGGAACTTTCTAAGCAGCTTTCTAAAGAGTTCCTGACTGTTTTTACTCTTGCCTTGGACCTAAAACCAGTCATCATTTCTATCCATTCTTAGAAACCTGAAAATATCTTTGTCTGCTGCCTTTTCATTTCCCACTGTGAACATTTTGGATTTTTCCTGGATCTCCTGGAATCCAAGCCATCATGTTGCAGCTCCAATTGCTGGTGTTCTGGTACTGTAGATACTGGATCACTTGTGATCTTTCTCTGGGTCTACAGCAAGAGAACCCAAAAAAACACACTATAGGTCAGGGGTCGGCAACCTTTCAGAAGTGGTGTGCCGAGTCTTCATTTATTCACTCTAATTTAAGGTTTCATGTGCCAGTAATACATTTTAACGTTTTTAGAAGGTCTCTTTCTATAAGTCTATAATATATATAACTAAACTATTGTTGTATGTAAAGTAAATAAGGTTTTTAAAATGTTTAAGAAGCTTCATTTAAAATTAAATTAAAATGCAGCGCCCCCCCGGACTGGTGGCCAGGACCCGGGCAGTGTGAGTGCCACTGAAAATCAGCTTGTGTGCCGCCTTTGGCACGTGTGCCATAGGTTGCCCACCCCTGCTATAGGTCCTTCAGAAATGGTGGTTGTGTTTTGTTGCTAAGTGGCTGAATTTTGGAATTTTAAATAGGCATTTTGAGCTGAATTTCTGGCTCAGGCCTCTCATTTTGAAACCTACTGTTGTGTGTGCAAAAGTGTGTGTCCACAAATAGGGGTGTGCACTTATTCTACCCATGCAAATTGGATGCATGCCCACTTCTAAGGGTACAGTCAGTTGCATATACAATATGGTACGCATGCAACTGAAAGCTAGTTGAAGAATCACCCTTAAAAACTTCAAAAATTGTGTGTATTTCAGAGTGAAAGAACTCCCATTAAAGTTGAATGAATTGTGTGAAATGGATGAAATCTGTGAAGCTGTTTGAAAATGCAGAGCTATCTGGACTGGAAGACATCTACCTGCCTAGAATAAATGTGAACATGTTGAATGACTTGATTATGTCCCTTTGCAATTATTTCCTTATTCCATCAACATTCTCTTTAAATTTGGATGTAACGCTCCATCCCCATATCGAGAAGGAATACTTCAGCTTTACTGTGTCTTGTGATATGTAGTATTTGTAGGCTACATAGATGCTGAAGTATTGAGCTGTTCTGTACTGGATGGTAGCCAAGAACATCTTCATCATCTGGACCCATGGAAAAGAAGCCCTTGAGGAATTCCACCATGATTTCAATAATTTCCATCCCACCATCAACCTCAGCCTAGATCAATCCACACAAGCGGTCCATTTCCTGGACACTACTGTGCTAATAAGCGATGGTCACATAAATACCACCCTGTACCGGAAACCTACTGACCGCTACACTTACCTACATGCCTCCAGCTTCCATCCAGGACACACCACACGATCCATTGTCTACAGCCAAGCTCTAAGATATAACCGCATTTGCTCCAATCCCTCAGATAGAGACAAGCACCTACAAGATCTCTATCAAGCATTCTTAAAACTACAATACCCACCTGCTGAAGTGAAAAAACAGATTGACAGAGCCAGACGAGTACCCAGAAGTCACCTCCTACAAGACAGGGCCAACAAAGAAAATAACAGAACACCACTAGCTGTCACCTTCAGCCCCCAACTAAAACCTCTCCAGCGCATCATCAGAGATCTACAACCTATCCTGAAAGATGATCCTTTACTCTCACAGATCTTGGGAGACAGACCTGTCCTTGCTTACAGACAACCCCCCAACCTAAAGCAAATACTCACCAGCAACCACACCCTTGCTTACAGACAACCCCCCAACCTAAAGCAAATACTCACCAGCAACCACACATCACTGAACAAAAACACTGACCCAGGAACCTATCCTTGTAACAAAGCCCGATGCCAACTCTGTCCACATATCTATTCAAGTGACACCATCATAGGGCCTAATCACATCAGCTATACCATCAGTGGCTCGTTCACCTGCACATCTACCAATGTGATATATGCCATCATGTGCCAGCAATGCCCCTCTGCCATGTACATTGGCCAAACCGGACAGTCTCTACGCAAAAGAATTAATGGACACAAATCTGACATCAGGAATCATAATACTCAAAAACCAGTGGGAGAACACTTTAACCTGTCTGGCCATTCTTTGACAGACCTGCGGGTGGCTATCTTAAAACAGAAAAACTTCAAAAACAGACTCCAACGAGAGACTGCTGAGCTGGAATTGATATGCAAACTAGACACAATCAACTCAGGGCTAAATAGGGATTGGGAATGGCTGAGCCATTACAAACATTGAATCTATCTCCCCTTGTAAGTATTTTCACACTTGCTTCTTATCAAACTGTCTGTACTGAACCATCTTGATTATCACTTCAAAAGTTTTTTTTCTCTTACTTAATTGGCCTCTCAGAGTTGGTAAGACAACTCCCACCTGTTCATGCTCTCTGTATGTGTGTGTATATATATCTCCTCAATATATGGTTCACTCTATATGCATCCGAAGAAGTGGGTTGTAGCCCACGAAAGCTTATGCTCTAATAAATTTGTTAGTCTCTAAGGTGCCACAAGTACTCCTGTTATTTTTGAAGAACCAAGTAGTTTTAGTTGACGTCCTTATTTTAAGCATTATGTCATGTAAATGGAATACTGAATGCATTCGGGTTTGTGTCACCAATGATAACAAGTAGGCCATTATGGGTTTGATCCAAAGACCACTGAAGTGATGGAAAGACTCCTCTTGACTTCAGTGGGCTTTGGATCAGGCCCTTTGACTTTGGGAACTGAAATAGGATGTGTTAGGGAGGTCACTCATGCTAAGACAGCAGAAATACATGGAGTTGTTAAACCAACTGATAGAAGGAAAGAAGGCTATGATAAGAAATCTGCAGGTTTTTTAAGTCATCTAAACTTCCCCTTTGTATTGATCTCAAGGGTCAAAAGAGTTAAAGGTGTTTTTAAACTCTTTCCCTGTCCAACATTGAAACAGTGTTAGAAAGGTTTAGGGTTCTTTCTAAAGAGATCCTGGTTTACTCGGTTTCTCGGCAAAAGCTCAGAAGCACTCATTCTAAAGTTGGAAGTTTATTAATCAAAACAAGCAAAGCTGAAACTGATTAATTATGCAAAACAAACAATCAAAAAGTCTTTGTTAAAGACTCTCTCCTCTTGGAAACAAAATATCCAAGTGTTTTAGTTTACCAACAAGCTTCCTTTAATGAAAAGGAAAGGGTTAATTTTACTCTCAGTCCTGATTTTGTGCAGGGTAATCACTTTTCCTGTTTTTAACAGACAGAAGGTGAGGATGGATAGGGTAGAAGAGGTGTTAGAAAATATGACTTTTTTGATATCCTTGCAGCACTGGGCAGCTGGTCAGTGACAAATGGATGCTTTCGGCTGACAGGTTGGTCACAATACCTGTTGCTCTGGACCCTGCCTCACATTCAGGTCGGGAACATCATCTGGCTGATTCCCCTTTCCTGAGAGAGGGCAGGGCTGGATGGGCTGTCACATCTCACTGGGCTGACGCATGCAGTGCAGTTGATTTCAGGATCCAATGAAAAGCTGATGGAGTGAGTGAGAGGATAGAAAGAATAATCCTGATGCATCCCAGAACAGCAATCTCAAAACACAAGGAAATTGAAGCAAGACTTCTGGTAGATGGTCAATCACAACATGTAATAACTATGAACCAGTTAAGTCAGCAACAGTCTAAAAAAAGCATAACACCAGCCCAGATGGCAGGCATGTAGCCACCGGCACTGACTAACTGCACACACCCTCCGCTGTGTACACACACAGCAACAGGAACTGGAACTCTGAGTTCAGGGAGGAGGAACCAGGAAACAAACAGGGACAGGAAGCAGGAAGCAATAAGCAGGAAGGCAACACATACCCAACACCAGTCATTGTATCTTGGAAAGCAAATCCTTCGGTCTGGTCTTCTCCTTCTGTTTTGGGGGAAGAGGTACTAATGAGAATTTTTCAAACTCTTCTTTTAAAGACACTTCCTCTCCAAAAAGGGGTGGAAAGTGGGCAGCATAGTTAATCGTGTCATTTTGTTCACCAGTGAAACCCACTTCCGTAAGACCAGACTTGGCATGGGTAACTTAATTCCCACATTTTCTTATTTATGAAGTCCAACCTCAACACAGCCCTTGAGCCATATCAGTAGGCCTTATTGTTTGGACTAACTGAATTTCTCTGTCTGGTTCGCTTGCTCCTGTTTGTAACATTAATTAATGAAAACAACTTGAACTGCTTTTCATAGTTAGTTCCCAAGTAAACAAAAATTATAGGTCTCATAGACTTTAATGTCAGAAGGGACCATCACGATCATCTAGTCTGACCTCCTGCACATTGCAAGCCACAGAACCTCACCCGCCCACTCCTGTAATAGACCCCTAACCTCTGGCTGAGTTACTGAAGTAATCAAATCATGGTTTAAAGCCTTCAAGTTGCAGAGAATTCACCATTGATACTAGTTTAAACCTTGAAGTGACCCATGGCCCATGCTGCAGAGGAAGGCAAAAATCCCCCAGGGTCTCTGCCAATCTCACCTGAGGGAAAATTTCTTCCGAACCCCAGATATGGTGATCAGTTGGACCCTGAGCATGTGGGCAAAATCCACCAGCCAGACAATTATTACAACATCTTCTACAGAGTTACTGATATGGAGATATCTTTTCACACCATTTGTTGGCAGGAACTGCACTTATAAATATGACCAAGGTAGAGAAACAAGACACTCTTATTTATACAAGTCCCAATTTTAGGTTATAACAGAGTGTAAGATTCTGGAGTGGGTGATCTGGTACAGCAATAACAATAAAGGAGTATGTCCTGTGAGATATAACTCCCACAATACCAGGAGGCAAGGGGTTACAAGAATTCCTGGTCCTGGTATGTACATTCTGGTTCACCAAAGAATATCATGGGAGGTCTTAACTGAAAGCTATGGTCATGTTGGTCATTAACATCATTGTGAAACATATGTATCGATACTATGTCAAAAGTTAGGTATATATGTATACTGAAAATATATTCCCAAAATCTGTAGCAAGGCGGAGTTGACAAACAGGTTTTCTGCCAGGCAAAAGAAGTATATTCACCTGTCCCTCTGTCGACATGTAAATTAAGCACTGTAAGCCAACACAATGAAAGCCCCATTTACATACAAAGTCAACAGAGAGATGTGAAATCAACAGGGAGGGAGCACATGGAAGACTAAATCCCAAGGGTTATCCTGACTCTGGGGGCAGACAATGAACTTCGGGAGATATAAGGAAAAGGCGAGGAAGGCACTCATTTATCCTGCACCTAGGAGATAAACGGACATTTATCTTAATGAAAACAGGATCTCAACTAAGCTTGGTGGAAAACACAACAAAGGACATTTGGAGTGAAGGAAACTTATTTAGATGGGAGGTTAGCCTGCTAAATTAAGTTTTGTCTCTAGAAAGTATGTTATAATTTTGTTTTATATGCAACCTGTTGTTTCCATTCTCTTGAATCTTTGATAATGAATTTTTGGTGGTTTTCACTATGAATATATCTCAGTGCTGTGATATTAAGTGCTGAGCCTGAGTTGACTCATACAAGTTTGGTGTACACTGACCCCTTTGGGACAGCTGACCTGGTATTTCTGTGAGTGTTCAGGGGGAAAGGGGCTGGACACTACAGGGGAATGCTTCTAAGGGGCTGGAGGACTGGGGTGCACCTACTGTTAATGGCAAGGCAAAGTCAGGGCAGGCACAGCCCAGAGGAAATTGTTTGGATGGCTGATAGGCTGGTGGTGGCAGGGAGCTGACACCCAGTTAAGCACAAACAAGTAGGGCTGTCAATTAATCACAGTTAACTCATGTGATTAATTAAAAAAAATTAATCGTGATTAATAGCACTATTAGACAATAGAATACCAATTGAAATGTATTAAATATTTTGGATGTTTTTCTACATTTTCAAGTATATTGATTTAAATTACAACACAGTATACAAAGTGTACAGTGCTCACTTTATATTATTTTTTTATTACAAATATTTGCACTGTAAAAATGATAAACAAAAGAAATAGTATTTTTCAATTCACTTCGTACAAGTACTGTAGTGCAATCTCTTTATCGTGAAAATGTAACTTACAAATGTAGATTTTGTTTGTTACGTAAGTGCACTCAAAAACAAAACAATGTAAAACTTTAGAGCCTACAAGTCCACTCAGTCCTACTTCTTGTTCAGCCAATCGCTCAGACAAACAAGTTTGTTCACATTTATGGGAGATGCTGTTGCCTGCTTCTTATTTACAATGTCACCTGAAAGTGAGAACAGGTGTTTGCATGGCACTTTTGTAGCCAGCATTGCAAGGTATTTGCCAGATATGCTAAACATTTGTATGCCCCTTCATGCATCGGCCACCATTTCAGAGGACATGCTTCCATACTGATGATGCTCATTAAACAAATAATGCATTAATTAAATTTGTGACTGAATTCATTGGGGGAGAATTGTATGTCTCCTGTTCTGTTTTACCTGCATTTCATGTTATAGCAATCTCGAATGTTGACCCAGCACATGTTAAGAATCTGAAGTGCCGTCCAAAATCTGAGAAGGACGAGGTGTGGAGCATGCTTTCAGAAGTCTTAAAAGAGCAACACTTTGATGTGGAAACTACAGAACCCAAACACCAAAAAAGAAAATCAACCTTCTGCTGGTGGCATCTGACTCAGATAATGAAAATGAACATGCGTCGGTCCGCTCTGCTTTGGATCATTATCGAGCAGAACCTGTCATCAGCATGGACACGTGCTCTGGAATGGTGGTTGAAGCATGAAGGGACATACGAATTTTTAGCGTATCTGGCATGTAAATATCTTGTAATGCTGGCTACAACAGTGCCATGTGAACACTTGTTCTCGCTTTCAAGTGACGTTGTAAACAAGAAGTGGGCAGCATTATCTCCTGCAAATTGTAACCAAACTTGTTTGTCTGAGTAATTGGCTGAACAACAAGTAGGACTGAGTGGATTTGTAGGTTCTAAAGTTTTACATTGTTTTATTTGTGAATGCTGTTATTTTTTGTACATAATTCTACATTTGTAAATTCAACTGTCACGATAGAGAGATTGCACTACAGTATTTGTATTAGGTGAATGGAAAAATACTATTTATTTTGTTTTTTACAGTGCAAATATTTGTAATAAAAATAAATATAAACTGAGCATTTTACACTTTGTATTCTGTGTTGTAATTGAAATCAATATATTTGAAAATGTAGAAAACATCCAAAATATTTAAATAGATGGTATTCTATTATTGTTTAACAGCATGATTAATTGCAATTCATTTTTTTAATCACTTGACAGCCCTACAAACAAGTCTTTCTCACTGGAGGCAGGGGGGTAACAAGGTGACTCACAGTCCTGGGCACCCCAAGAGCCATCACATTTCCCTGAGCAAGGTTTTTCTCCCGAAGATTTTATTCCTGAGGGTACGTCTTCACTACCCGGGTAGCAATCGATCTATCGGGGATCGATTTATCGCGTCTCATCTAGACGCGATAAATCGATACCTGAATGTGCTCCCCGTCGACTCCGGAACTCCACCAGAGCGAGAGGTGGAAGCGGAGTCGATGGGGGAGCCGCATCCATTGATCCCAGGCCATGAGGATGGGAGGTAAGTCGATCTAAGATACGTTTACTTCAGCTACGCTATTCTCGTAGCTGAAGTTGCGTATCTTAGATCGATTCCCCCCCCCCCCCCCCCCAGTGTAGACCAGCCCTAAGTTCCAGTGTGCTTGGAACTTTCTTTTATATTGTAAAAGAAACCAACTGAAAAGCAAACTTCCATAAAAATAAACACAGGAAAGTAGCTAAACTAACTCATAGAAACTGTGACTCACATCAAGAATGGGTGCTGTCTAACCAAGAACTAGAATTATTTATGGACGCTTCAAAAATTAGAGTAATCAGAAGCATTTTGATATGGTGCTTTTGGTTTGCTCACATATACCTAGAATAGCCTTAAATCACAAAGCAATGGGAAAGCTTTAACAAGTGTGCAAGGAAGATGAATGGATGAGATAAGAACTGCGCTTAAATAGGATGTAAGTGATGAACAGGCCTTGGGCAGGCCCTCTGTACATGGGTGAATTTATTTGGTAAGAGCTGCGTAATTGTTTTCTATGACCTGTGTACTGCTCACTGTGTAGGTAATGAGTATCTGAGTAGATCTGGGTGTTGCTGGGATTTTTGTATCTATACTTATACCCATATATTGGGCTCTAGTTATGTGTTTGCTTTATGCCTTATTCTGCCTTTTCATTTCAATTACAGCTTCCTGCCACTTCTGCTCCAGCCACCACCTCAATCAGACCAGTGATTGAGTTCAGTGCTACAAAACAAAGACATAACCTTGGACTGAACACTGCAGGCTCCACATAGCTCAGCTCATATAGATGTATCAGGAGAAAATATAGGTGCCGCATTTGTGCAATATGAGGCACTCTTGTTTCTACTCTGACACTTTTACAGTCACTAATTGCATATGTGTTATGGCTCAGTCTTACTGTATACCATATTTAATAACACACAGCACAACATTTTGCATAAAGCATTTTGTGGCATATAACAAGTTGGCTTTTCATTTGGGATATGCCACCCGAGCTATGATTTGCTTCAGTGGCCAAACTCTTGTGTGATGTGCCTTTCAGTACAGAGAGGCATGCCACATGTACAAAAAACGCTGCACTTCTGCTCCCGTTAGTAATTTGGTTTCAGTTGTATTCGTTCCTCCAGCATATGGGATTGTGGAAGTGCTAAATAAAATGAAGAATGTTTCTAACATATATTAGTACATTGCCCTGAATTATGGTTGGATGACTTAAAATGAAGAATGGTATCAGCATTCCATCTGTCACAGATGGATAATCTACCAACGTGGATGTGTGTAATCCGTTCATTGATGTATGGACTGACAAGCCTCCAGAGAGCGTCACAAATCCACAGAATGTCCCTGAGTGATGGATTTTGCATTTTGATCACTGAGGTAACTGGAAGATGTGCCGAATCAAAACCAGGCAGAGAAATCTCTATAGACTACACATCTGAGGAGGTACCTCCCTGCTGTTTGTTCCATCAGGTACCTAAAATACTTTGTGCTTATGAAATGTGGCAGAACTACATTTATTTTCAACAGGAGGATGCAAATAGCTAATATACAGGCCTAATACTCATTTGAGGGAAAAGAAAAAATGCAGACACAGGTGCATGAAACATGTATCACATAAGAACGGCCATACTGGGTCAGACCAATGGTCCATCTAGCCCAGTATCCTGTCTTCTGACAGTAACCAGTGCCAGGTGCTCAGAGGGAATGAACAGAACAGGGCAATTTTTGAGTGATCATCCCTGTCATCCACTCCCAGCTTCCAGCACCCAGAGCGTGGCATCACATCCCTGACCATCCTGGCTCATAGCCATTGATGGACCTATCCTCCATGAATTTATCTAGTTCTTTTTTGACCCCAGTTATAGTTTTGACCTTCACAACAGCCCCTGCAACGAGTTCCACAGGTTGACTGTGCGTTGGGTGAAGTACTTCCTTTTGTTTGTTTTAAACCTGCTGCCTATTAATTTCATTGGGTGACCCCATGTTCTTGTGTTATGTGAAGGAGTAAATAACATTTCCCTATTCACTTTCTCCACACCATTCATGATTTTATAGACCTCAATCATATCCCCCCTTAGTCATCTCTTTTCGAAGCTGAACTGTCTGTCTCTTTTTAATCTCTCCGCATATGGAAGCTAATCGATAG
Organism: Emys orbicularis; assembly: GCF_028017835.1. NCBI lineage: Eukaryota > Metazoa > Chordata > Testudines > Emydidae > Emys > Emys orbicularis. The sequence continues at coordinate 3,439,414 of NC_088686.1, read as the reverse complement.
CTCATATTCTATTCCCCTCATAATTTTTGTTGCCCTTCTTCGTACCTTTTCCAATTCTAATATATCTTTTTTTAGATGGGGCGAACAGAACCACACACAATATTCAAGGAGTGGGTGTATCAGGGATTTCTATATTGGCATTATGATATTTACAGTCTTATTATCTACCCCTTTCCTAATGGTTCCCAACATTCTGTTTGCTTTTTTGACTGTTGCTACACATTGAGTAGATCAGATAACTATCCATGATGACTCCAAGATCTCTTCCTTGAGTGGTAACAGCTAATTTAGACCCCATCATTTTATATGTATAGTTGGGATTATGTTTTCCAATGTGCATTACTTTGCATTATCAACATTGAATTTCAACTGCCATTTTCTTGGCCAGTTACCCAATTGTGTGAGATTCCTTTGTGACTCTTCACACTCTTCTTTGGACTTAACTATCTTGCATAGTTTTGTATTATCTGCAAACTTTGCCACCTTATTGTTCACCCCTTTTTCCAGATCTTTTATGAATATGTTGAACAGTACTGGTCCCAGGACAGACCTATGGGGGACACCACTATTTACCTCTCTCCATTCTAAGAACTTACTGTTTATTCCTTTCCTTTATTTCCTGTCTCTGAACCAGTTAGTAATCAAGGAGAGGACCTTCCCTCTTATCCTATGACAGTTTATTTTGCTTAAGAGCCTTTGGTGAGGGACCTTGTCAAAGGCTTTCTGAAAATCTAAGTACACTATGTCCATTGGATTGCCCTTGTCCACGTTTGTTGACTTCCTCAAAGAAATCTAATAGATTAGTGAGGCATGATTTTCCTTTATAAAAGCCGTGTTGACTCTTCCCCAACAAGTCATGTTCATCTATATTTCTGATAATTCTGTTATTTTCTACAGTTTCAACCAATTTGCCTGGTCCTGAAGTTAGGCTTACCGGCCTGCAATTGCCAGGATCACCTCTGAAGCCTTTTTTAAAATTGGCATTACATTAGTTATCCTACAGTCATCTGGAACAGAAGCTGATTTAAGTGACAGGTTACATACCCCAGTTAGTGGTTCTGCAATTTTCATATTTGAGTTCCTTCAGAACTCTTAGGTAAATATCATCTGACCCAGATAACATATTACTTTTTAATTTATCAATTTGTTCCCAAACCTCTGATGACACCCCAATCTGGGACAGTTTCTCAGATGTCACCTAAAAAGAATGGCACAGGTGTGGGAATCTCCCTCACAACCTCAGGAATAAAGGCTGATGCAAAGAATTCATTTAGCTTTTCTGCAATGGCCTTGTCTTCCTTGAGTGCTCATTTAACACCTCGATCTTCCAGTAGCCCCACTGATTGTTTGGCAGTCTTCCTGCTTCCGATGTACTTAAAAATGTTTTTGGCTGTTAGTTTTTGAGTCTTTAGCTAGTTGCTCATCACATTCTTTTTTGTCCTGCTTATACTTTATACTTTTACACTTGACTTGCCAGAGTTTATGCTCCTTTCTATTCTCCCAAAAGTCTGTGTTTATGTACAGACATTTGGGGAAGTTAGGGGCTTGTAGATGAATGGGTTGGAGCTGGAAGGAGGGTTTATGAGGAACCCTTATGTTTGGGCAGAATACTTTAATTTATGATTTTTTAAAATAATACAATTCTGGTCTCATTTTGAAATAGCTTGGTTTTGTGTTTTATTGTGTTCAACTGAATGGCTCCCTGAACCTCTGGCCGCTAAACCCAGTACATACTTGCAATCATATTGTAAGCTTTTGGGGGCAAGGACCATCTTTTAGTTGTGTGTTTGTACAGCGCCTAGCATCAGATGCTCTTGGTCTGTGACTGAGGCTGCAAAAGCTACCTCAATACAAATAATAAATAATAAGAAATGCTGCCTATTTGCCAGATTCGCTGCCCGTATTTCATGCAGCCTAAGTGGCTTCTTTCTTATTTTTCGCCTTTGATTGAACCAACATTTATAGCCTTGGCTCAACAAGAGAGAGGATGTATCCATTGCTTCCCGATACAGATGCATTTGACTGGAGGTTCCAGTTAATGCTTCAATCACATATTGCGGGTTCCAATTTTGGGATTATGTATGTGAAACTACATCGTGTGTGTGTATTGACGGGATCATAGATTCATGGAACCATAGGGTTAGAAGGGACTGCAAGGGTCATCTAGTCTAACCTGCTGCCAAGATGCAGGATTTGTTGTGTCTAAACCATCCAAGACAGTTGGCTATCCAGCCTCCTTTGGAAACCTGCAGGGAAGGAGCTTCCACGACCTCTCAAGGCGTCTGATCCATTGCCCTGCTGTTCTTACAGTTAAGAAGTTTTTCCTGAGATTGAATCTAAATCTGTTATGCTGCAGTTTGAACCCATTGCCTCTTGTCCTGCCTCTGTGGCAAGAGATAACTTTTCTTCTTATTAGGGATAAGGGCTTGGAGCTTTTCCATTGATTTAAATGGGAGCAGGATTAAGACCCAAATGCTAACAAAGTAGAGCTGATATCTGAGCATGTTTGCATGGTCAAAAAGATCTTTGTGTGTGCGGTTATCCGTTGGCACATGCAGCAGAATGATCTGCATAGCTAAATTTCTGCATATTATTATTATTATTATTATTATTTAACACTTGGATCTAAAGGATTTGCAATTAAAATTGGGATGTGGAGATAGGGAGAAAAGAGTGACTCTGGGGCTCATTGTTTCATCCTACCTACAACATAATGAGAAAATACAATTTAAAAAATTGAGTGGTTAAATGGAGCGATGGCTCAGTGACTCAGAGAGCTTCATAGAAAGTCAAAAAGCACCGATAAGCCTGAGCAGAATTCTGCCACTTTCGGAATGTCCTTATATCAAATAATTTCACTGACTACAAGAACATTCTCTAGGAAGGTTACTGCAGTGAGGAACATTTTTCTTTCAAGAAGTTTTGTCTTTTAAAATACCTTTTCTACTTTTATGTCAAGAATAAACTGTGTTAAAGTGATTTTTTAAAAAGAATATTTTCTTTGACTTTATCTTTCATCTATGCCACTGGCCTGACCTGTGCTGCGAACGAGAGTAAAGCTAAACTGTTTCTTAGCTGTATCCGAAACTTTTTCATTCTTTTCTTTTAATTTAGTATATGCTCAGCAGGAAGCTCCTACCCATTCTTGGTTTCTCAAGTATATTGACGATCTCTCTCTTTTTCTCCTCTTTGATATTTCGTTTGTGTGGGTCAGCTTGTGGCACAGTTAGCACAGAGCTGCAATGCCACAAGAGGCACTTTGATCCTCCTGACGTGCTTGCACCAGCGACCTGCATCGCGGGGTAGCATCCTGGCAGAGGAAGCAGGCGCCGCAGAGCCCCTATTTCTTCATTGTGCTAAAGTCCACAGATGTGTTACGATGGGTACGTCCGCCTGCTTGAAGCTTGGGGGCTGAACCAGACAGTTGCAGGGTCAGTAGCTTCCCTCTTTGCCTCAGAGCTCTCTGCAGGTGTCCCTGCCAGACTGCCTGGAGTTAGACCCCCAATTGGTGCCAGGCTCTTTTAATTTGGGAACCAAAGGGATAGCTAGGGCTTTGATCAAAGTAGGTCACTAGACATTGTCCTGAGAGGGCACTTTATGGAGCCGTGCAAGAACTACAGAAACAGATTTGTCCTATTCCCAGTCTGAGCAACCCATGGAAATACCACAGCATGAATGAAATAATCTACCATCTACTTCAGACGGCAGCATTGCAGGCTGCTCCCCATCTTACTTCTAGCCTCGGAGAACTGGGGACAAACAAAGCAGGATCCTGCTGAAACATCTAAATAAGTTCCTGCAGGAGGCTTGTCCTCAAAGCATTTACATTTTGCTATCCTCAGGCAATGCTAAGGTTTTGCAGATGGATGGCAGCCGTTTTAGCTTTTCCCAGCTCCAGTCATTTCCATTTGATCTTACTCGTGCTTCCAAGGTCTCTCTCCAGGATTATGGTAGCAGGGAAGAAGAAAACTCACTTCTCTCTTTCCAGACAAGTTTTCTGACCAGGTTTCTGTACAGAGAGAAAACTTAAGCCAACACCCACACACAGAGCAATATAGTTCCTGGAGTATCTTGGATTCAGGACAAACACAGACACATGGTGCCAGGGAAGTCCATCACAGGGCTGGGCTCAGGATGAATACTATCATGAACAAAATCTCAAAAGAATGTCAACAGAAGATAAAGACTGCCATCCTGGAAGACAAATGGTGTCACACAAACAAAGGCCCATAAACATGGATTCTTCAGTGATCCAGAGCTCATGTGACACCTATCCACTGAGTCCAGGTATCTTCTCCACCTCTCACCCTATCTCAGCCGTTGGCGGAGTCTGGGCTTCAGTTGTATGTACTCCGCTCCTGCAACCAGTGAATGAAGAGAATCAGGTTTTTTAAAGGGATCTTCCCAGTTCATTTCTGGGAACGGGTCCTGGAAAGAGTGAGCACAACACCCACCAGCTGCAACCCAATGACTCATTGAGATCCCAGAGCACGGCTCCTTCCACGGATAACAGGCCTGTTCTGGTCATGACAGTCAGTGTGTCTAATGGGGGAGAATTCGATCAGCCATAACCCAGAAAGAAATTCTGCTGTCCTGGGCAGAGCAACGTGCCCTATCTCTATTTGCACTGCCCACCAGCGGGGAGATGAACACCAAGCTTTACATGGAAGCAGTTGGATTAGCAGAACCCAGAAATAACTCGCTTGTCGTAAGTCAGTTTGGCAGGCAGGTCACAGTCCTCTGTGTGTCTGGAAACAGGAAACAAAGTGCTCTCTGTGTGTCAGGTGAATGACATCTTGTCAAGCTGGGCAAGCTCCCCGCTCTATGTTTTCCCACCTGTTCCACTGCTCCCCAGGACAACACAAAAGATAGGAACGAGAGGGCAGCAGTGATCCTGTTTATGCCTTGCTGGTCGAAATTTAAATAAATTAATGAAATGAAGAGAAAAATAAACATCGCTGCCAGCCCCCATTTTCTTCAAGTGCCCGGAGAAGCTGAAGGAGCTAAGAATCCTAGTTCAAAGACCCTTGCCCATTTGAAGTCACCTTTGTCTCAAAGTGCATGGGAAAGAATGTCGGCATCCCTCCCTGGAACTAAAAGCCTCAACTGCCTCCTTGGGACCAGAACCCAACACATCTCCCGTATCTCTGTGCCTGTCAAAAGCCCTTGGAGTTCCCCACCCAAGTGTTCAAACCTCCCAGCTCCCTGTGGCCACTTCTACAAGGCAGTGATGCATTTTCAGTACAACCCCCCTCCCCCACAACTGGCCAGCCAAAAGCCAAAGGGCCCACCCCCAAAACGAAAACACTGCATCGAATGAAAGTTTGGAAGCATCATAAAGTAAATGCATTACATGGAATTCTATGGATACTGTCCTGACTGTAGAATGCTGAGGGCAGTACTGCGTGAATCTGGGGTCTGTACCGGACAACTCTGGGGGTCCTCCAAGCATAATTTAGGCCCAGGGTGCTGTATAGGGCATGAACCTTAACAATAATGATGCAATTATATTATTTCATAAATACTAAAATGTATCTGTCCAAAGGATTAGCAGGATGAAGGTAGGATCCGTGGATTCTTCAGTCCAGGCCGTGGGCATGGAGGTGGCCCAAACTGGCCATGGCTGACCTGACAATCCATCCAATCATATTTGGATTCATATATGAATTAACCTGGAAGATGCCCCTTTCAAATGTGTGTCCAAGAGGTGTTTTATTTGAGACAGATGTGGTGCTACATAGCCTAGTGTCCAGGAAAGGCCCTACCATGTCCTACGGGAAGTGTGTGTGTTGGCACCTCTGAGTCAACATTTCTTTGGATTTCACGTTATTATTTATTTGTTTTATGGTAGCACCTATGAGCCCCAGTCATGGACTCCCATTGTGCGCGGCACTGTACAAACACACAGACACAAATACTGATGTTGTCATTTATTAAATATATCATTGTCCACACACGTGTATACAGTAACCTATATAATATAGGTGACGTTTTCTGTCATGTATGTGAAACACATGTTATGTCTCTTCAACAGAGGAGATATCACCTCCTTGTGCATAGGCATTTACTGACACTACCTGCTTGTAATCAGAACTTGCTCCCGTGCAGTGCTCGGTGGAATGTAAATGCTGCATTCCTGGGTTTTTACTTCTGAACTGGTGCTTTGGCTTTTGTGTTTGTAGATTTGTATCTCACTGATTTTGATCATCAATTTTGCAATAAGGTATTCATTCAGATTGGTTGCCATAGAAACGAGAGGAGCTCCATTCATAGTCCTTGGTACCTTTTCCCCTTTTTGCTTGATGTGAAATGGCTGCTGGTTATTTTGTGTGGTACTGTGCCTTATATAAACTCACTCCCCCCATCTTAGGGAGGGAAACTATTGCATTTTCAATTATATACTACCTCAAAAGCACTTCATTTAAATTTTTAATACTGTCAAGTGAATTTAACAGAGAATTAGTGAACCTGGATCAAAGATGGTTATGAAAATGCTGCCAAACCAAACCACTTCCAGTAAAAATGAGAGGAAAATAAGCAAGAAAGTGAACAGTATTTTCAATAAAATATGTATGCTCTCTCCAGAAACAAAGAGAGAGGTGAGGGACAGAAGATTCATAAGATGAAGGATTTTTGTGTTTGTTGAACTGCTAGTTATATGTCCAAAATATAATCAGGAGCTTGAAAGCAATAGTAATTATTATATAATGCTTGGAAAGGCTAATGATCAGGATGACTGTAGATATTTGGGGTTTGCTGCTACACAGTGCTGAGTGCCTCACTGGGGATTGATGGGCTCAGGTTCAGATGCAAGTTCAGGTTCTCGGAACACAATGGAAAGAGAACCAGAATGCTCAAAAATGAGGTAATGAATAGGTCAGCGTCACTTAAAATAGAGCAATTGAGAAAAAACACTTGACTGTCGCTGATCTATGGGTGAAGGGATCGTTTTATCCTTTATTATTGTCTATTTATGAGGGTACGGCTTGGAACACGGATGGCTGAAGTTGCTGGTCCACTCAGGCCCCTTTGTGCCACTTGCATGCTGCAAAGTGGCCTTAAAGCAGCTAGAGATGGACAGTGGAGGCTTCCGTCTGCCCAGGGGAACTCTGTTGGTGCAGGTGGCTCTGCTGCCATCGGTGCCAGACAAGCCCGGTGTAAGGGGAAGCAGGGCTTGGTGGCTGGTGTTCAGGACACTGCAAAAGCCCCCTGCATTCGCCACTGTCTGCTCAAAATCCTTATGCTCATTGTATTAAATAGGGACTGAGAAGAAATGCTGATGTTGGGGAGGACAAAGATAATAAGGCACACTGTGGGAATGGGTTATGTGTGAAGAAAGGAAGTGGGGGCAGAGGATGAGTGAGGGGTTGATGGGGAGAAGTGACCTCATCCCCACAAATGCCTAGCTGTCCGTTCCAAGTAGTCCACAGAAGCTTAAAAACACTGCATTTGTTGGGCCAGATTCCTAGCTGGTGTAAATTGGCATAGCATCATTGATTTTAATGGAGCAAATCTGACTTACCCCATCTGGTCCATTTTGCTGGTTTTGCGCTTTTCCTGGTGATGGATAAAGAGCAGATGTCTCTGCCGATATTATTAGATCTACTCTTGGCACTGTGGATCATGAGGTGTTTTTACTCAGAGTATAGCGTTGGGCAATAGCACTTTTATCCTGAGGACTCTCTTGTGGGAGCATTGCTACTCTGCCACCACTTTTACTCAGCATGTATGGGAGGCGGTAAGATGTTGGTTTGCCAATGGCCAGAGATAAAAAAATCATGAGATTGGCCCCTAAAATCATGAGATTTAAGAAACCAAATCATGTTTTGTTAGCCTGTTTTATTTTTTTAACGCCCTTCTGCTGCTCTGCCAATGGGTCTGTGATAATTTCAAGTTGAAAAGTCAACCTTTAATGCACACCTCTCCCTGGCTGCTCTGATGTAGACCCGCGTCTCACCCCTAAGTTATGGGAACTGCCATCCATTTCCTATTACTGCCTTCATTCTATCCCCTCCTTTTTTATTTCCTATGGTCAAAGAAGGCTGGATGATAAATAGTTTGAAAAGCATCATGAGTCACATTGGTTGATGAATTACAATATACATATTAAATAACTTTACATTTATATAATTCATATAAGGAATGTCACAGTAAAACAATATGGGATTGGTTTCACCTTTTGCAAGAATCCACACCCATGAACACTTCTCTACCCAAGACTGGGCAGCACTCCCCTGGCACTTCAGATCCCCCTCACCTCCCTTTCCTCCAACCCCCCCTACCCCACACACCATCCCGCCTCCCCTGCTCCAATCCCGCTCCACTCCTCACCCGCCATCCTGCCTCTCCCTGCTCCAACACCCCTCTACTCCTCATCCTCCCAGTCTGCCTCCAACTTTTCCAGACCCCCCTCCACTTATCCCCCACATTCCCCTGCACTCCAGTCTCCTGAGACTCCTAAATCTGCTCCCCCTCGTTCACCCCATCCACTTTCACAGCCTCATAGCTCTCTGCTGCTCCTCACAGTCCCTGTGCAGCCCCCTGAATCACAGAGTGGCAGACAGTCATGTTGTCTGTGGGCATGGCTTCAATCTCATTCAAAACAATGGGAGGTGGTAGCCATCTTTATTAAGATAGACGGTAGGAAAATAGTGGCCATTGGAGTGGCTTCAGCCCCACTGACAGTAATGAGAGATGTCAGCCATTTTGAAGAAGGGAACATTTATGAGTTGGTGCCTTTCATCATGTTTTGATGAGACAGGTGAAAAAACACCGCAAAATCTCTAGAGTCATGATAAAATCACGAGAGTTGGCAATACTGGAAATGCTACCGCGGCGCCTCACAGGAGTTGTAGTTTGGGTGCCTCATGTTGCCTATTGGCCGGGCTCATTGGTCGGACTACATCTCCCATGATTCACCACCATCTCCTATTTTGAAGAAGGGAGTAGGTGCATCATAGGATTCGTTGGCCTTGGTGCATCATGAGAGATGTACTCTAGCCAGGGGCAGCTCTAGGCATCAGCAAAGCAAGCACGTGCTTGGGGCAGCCCATTTGCAGGGGCGGCAGGGATCCAGCATGGGAGCGAAGAAACAACAGGGGGCTCTGGGAGCTGTAGTTCCTTGGTTAGCTCCCTGCCTATAGAGCCAGCCCTGGAGCAGGGAAAGAACTACATTTCCCAGCATTCTCTTGGCCACTACCAACTGGAAAGAGGGGGAGGGAGTGAGGAAGCTGAGACCTCATGGTGCAGCCTGCTTTGAATGGAGAGCTGCACTGGGAAGGGCAGGGATACCATATTTTAACATTAAAAAAATAGGACACTCCACGGGGAGGGAGGGTAGCCCCACCCTGCCACCATCCACTCCCTCCGACTGCCCCCCACAGAAACTCCAACCCATCCAACCCCCCTGCTCCCTGTCCCCTGATCACCCCCTCCCGGGACCCCTGCCCCTAACTGCCCCCCAGGACCCCACCCCCAATCTAAGCCCCACTGGTCCTTGTCCCCAACTGCCCCCTCCTGAGACCCCCCCCCCAACTTCCCCCCTAGGACCCAACCCCCTACCTGTCCCCTGACAAACCCCTGGGACTCCCATGCCTATCCAACTGCTGCCTGTCCCCTGACTGCCCCCCCTGAACCCCTGACCCATCTAACCCCCGACCCATCTAACCCCCCCTTCTCCCTGCCCCTGACTGCCCCCCCTGAACCTCTGCCCCATCCAACCCCCCCTGCTCCCTGTCCCTTGACTGCCCCCCTGGAATCCCCTACCCCTTCTCCAACCCCCCAGCCCCCTTACCGTGCCACTCAGACCAGCGTGTCTGGCTTTGCGCAGCGCCAGACACGCTGCTGCATACATGCTGCCGTGCTCCCCTGCGGCGCCACAGGCCCCCCGCCCTCCCCCAGCACCTTCCAGATTTGAACACCTCAAAATTCAGGAGTGCTCAAGCTCAGTTTGGGCAGCTGTTACTTCATTTCTCCCAAATCAAATATACTGATCCACTGTAACTTGCTGTAGAAAAAGTAGGATAAAATTGAGCAAGAAATGCTTCCCAGTGGTTATTAGGACTGGAATTGCTATTTTCAACAGCCATTGCCTTTTTTTTGTTTTGTTTTGTTTAAAAGGAAGACAGTGATATTGCATTGGCAAATTCCCCATAGAAAGAAAGAGTGGAACAAAAGAATAATAAAGGCACCTCAACTTTTCCTCATTTATGTAGGACAGTCTTATAATATGCATCCAGATATCCTCCAATCACACAAGCTGAAAATTGTTCCACTTCACTGCAGTTCTGTAACCATATGGGAACCAATCCTGTCTGTGTTCTGTGCGCATCCAAAATTCCTGCTGAATGACCCACCCTGGGAGCGAGTTACCAGTGACCCAGGGCTGTGGCAGAAGGGGGGTGCAGGTGGGGGGGGGGAGAGCCCAGGGCTGGGGCGGCAGGAGGTGTCTGGGGGGGGGCAATGGTGGGGGGGTGGGGGAGAGCCCAGAGCTGGGGCGGTAGGGTGTATGTGTGTGTGGGTGAGAGCCCAGGGCTGGGGCGGCAGGGGGGTGCGGGTGTGGGGGGGTGAGAGTCCAGGGCTGGGGCATCAGGGGGGTGCGGGTGGGGGGGGTGAGAGCCCAGGGCTGGGGCGGCAGGGGGATGCGGGTGGCAGGGGAGAGCCCAGGGCTGGGACGGGGGGCAGCCAAAATTTTTTTTGCTTGGGGCGGCAAAAAACCTAGAGCCGGCCCTGACTCTAGCCAGGGAGCCCAGCCTTCTAATGGACAATTCTTGGCAAGCTCTGTCATGTACAGCCTGGCATGTAATCGGGCATCTCTTTCAGCATCTAGGCCAAGGCTAGGGCCAGGGTAACACCCCGTGGTCTGTGCTCAATCGGGATACAACTGGGGTGATTCTGGTGCATTGTGGGAAGCAACCAGAGGGTTTCACCAAGATGATAAGAGTACTCTATGGCAATGTCCCCTGCTCCGCCTGCAGATCTTCATCATGCCACAGTCCACAGCGGCGGTACAATGGGTCGCTCAGCCAGCTTGCAGTTTGGGGGCTGAAACAGGCCTATCGGTCACTGGCACTAGGGGACGTGGCCACCAGTTTTGTTCGAGCAGGCGGGCATCTGGCCCAGCGCTCCCTGCTGCAGAGCTTTCCTGACAGGAATCCCAACATTTTATTTCAAGAGTTGCTCTGGCTCTATAATGTGTCTGCCTAAATCCCAGGCCTGCGCTTGCTTTTTGGGGGCTTCTCCCCCCAGCTCTGCTTTCCACTGTGTGGTGTTTGTGGTGGCTGCTGCCTCGGCAGGCTGCAGGCAGAGAAATAGGCCGAGACAGCCAAAGGCAAAAGGAAAGGCCTATAATCCCTGCTCCATCTCCCTTATTGAGTGCCTTGTTGGGCAGCTCGGCCTTCTCTTTTGGTAGATGCAGATTCCCCCTCTCAGTCCAGGTGGGTGGCATTACCTCAGCCCCCTTACTCTGATCTGGAGATGAGCCAGGCCGGATTGGAGACTCTGGCAATCTCTCAGTAGCCCAGTCATGGTGGGTCCCCTCAGCCTCTTTCCTCTGGTAGAAAACAAGGCAGGAAAGCTAGCTCACGGAGCATGGGGGCCCCCTGCCCCACCTCGCTGAGGGAATGCCACAGAAGGACAGCACGCCAGATGGAAGAGCTATGTTTCTAGAGCCCACGCCAGCTGCCGTGCTCCTGATTGCAGAGCTCAGCTGCCTCCTCTGCTCCTTGGGCTGCGGATAGAGCGCATTGAACACGACATCGGTGCAGTGATGCTGGAGAGTTCAGTAAGGAGCCATCTGCTGCCACGTCTAGAACAGGCCTCCCAGGGCTTCCCTACCTATAGCCCGGTCTGGGGGCTCCAGGGGAAACACAGGCCCATCTGGGCTGTGCGGCTCTCATGACAGAAAGGAGAGGAGCCATCAGGTTCCTGTGAAGCGTATTCTTGAACCCCAGCCCATTACTTGGGAGACCCCTGAGGGGAAAAACAACCCAACCCAGACGGCGTGATGAGGTGTTGTCTGCAAGGAGGGCCTGCGTAACCGCCACGTACAAGCAATGCTAAAATGGGTGGATGCAATTTCAGATGTGGTCTCTCCCTAAAGAAAAATCCCATGGCTAAAGGCCTTTCTCTGAAAAAGGTAGCGAGACACAAATCTGTTTCACACAGGTATGTGGGATTTTGGTCCACTGAGAGCCGACATGCAGGCAAATCAGTTCCCAGTTCTTGTAGTGCTCCGTTGGGAGACATTTCAGAAAGCTGAGGCCAATCACAGCATCCTGAGAAAGGGAGCAGTTCAGTTCTGACCACTGCCAGGCTTTGCCTGTCATATGGCTCAGGATGGCTGCTCTCAAGCATTCAAAACGTCATGGGTCACGACTCCCCAAATCTTCAGATTGGCTTAAAAATAGTGAGATTTTAGACTTTTCTCCGCAGCCGTGATTGCTAAAAATGACTTTTATTTATAATGAAGCTAAACTGCACCTCCAGGAGCTGGGGCTTTAAAAAAACACCAAATCCAGCAAGATTTGTGATAAAAACACAAAAGTTGGTAAATTGCAGCAATCCCCGAAGTATAACGTAAAAGAAGACCACTTTGTAAGTGGGAGCTGAACAAGTCCGGGGATCTGAGATGAAGTTAGTAGCACTTTAGACCAATTTGCCTGCCTACCCCTTAGCCTTATCTGGAACAGACCCCCAGATTGGTGCTAGGTTCTTCCCATTTGGGAGCAAATGGCTCCCCGCAATCGGTGTGTGGGGAGCAATGCAAGGAGGGGATGAGTTATGGGAGGATGAGAGTTACAACAATGACAATCATGAGGGATGCTTGTTGTTACAAAGATGAAAATTTTCAAATCTCAACACAAACCCCCTCTAGTGCTTAAAGTGGGGGACACTAGTAGAACCAATGGCCTCTCCAATTGGTAGACATTTTTAGTGTGTGACCGTGTGAGGGTTTACGCCCCTCGTTACAGGGCAGCAAGGCCTAGTGGCCAGAGTCCATGGACCCACCCCTGGTTGCAGGGCAGCACGGCCTAATGGCCAGAGTCCATGGAACCGCCCCTGGTTGCAGGGCCGTTGGACCTTACTACTGGCTCAGCAGGGGGGGGTCCTACCGAAACACGCTGAGGCTTACCGGGGGCAAGGTACCAGTCCATCACCTCCCCCGGGTCGCTTCCTACCGGCTTGGGAGTTGGGGTCTCCCACGGATCCCAGGGTTCTCCGCGGGTCTCCGGATCCGTCGCCTCCCCTGGCTCCTCCCGCAGTAGGGGTTCGTGCCGGCCTGTAGAAGCCTCTGTTCCTGGCAGCTTCAAGAGTGTTGGCTGGTCCTCCACAGGAGCTTCCCGGTTAGGTCCTTCCCCTGCGGCTGCCAGCCCCCACTAAGCTGAATTCCCTCCCTTTATACTCCCTGAGCACTTGGAGCATGCCCAGTACGCACGGGGTGGGACTTCCTCCGTCAGGGCTACTGGTCTGACGTCGCTGGGTCCAGTGCGGGGCGGGGCTGCCCCGTCACAGACCTCTATAAGAAGAGGTGCCATCACTCTGATTTGTGCACATGTTTGAATTGCAGGTGCAAATTGCTCCCATAATTCATTCATTTTTCTCTCCTAACAGGGAGATCTTTTGAAAAACCTGGCCCTATAAGGGTATCTGTAAAAGGGCTTTTTGGGGCTAACCCCACCTTCCCTTTCACTCCCCATTCCTTTCTGTGACAGTCATATGTTGGTTCTCCACGTGCACACAGGATGGGAATCTCAAATCCGCGATCTCATTCTGGACATTCTTTTTCAGCAGTTTTGGAAGCAGCTTGAATCTCCTGGTGGCTCAGTGGTGGGGATTTCCTTCTGTTTGTTCTTGTGCTTTCAGCTTTTCACTGTTGAATGTCAGTAAGATCACAAGCATGGCAGCATTGGTTGCTGTAATCAATTTTCCTTTTGTTCCAGAAATATATTCTTTAAAGATGTTATTTTTCTTCACACTGTCTGATTGCTAAGCATGGTTGCAAGTGCCTTTAACTAAAGGTCAAGTGATGACCCTCCATTTTTTATTCACTGGGGCTCTTGTGTTTATCTTATATCAGCTAAAACATGTATTAAGAAATCTGACCTGTATTTACTGATAAAGATCAAACCAACCAACCAACTTTTTGGTTTGATCCAGCTCATTCACAAAAGTATAGTCCAAAATTGATAAACTCGACTTTTTACAAAATATGCTACAGTAGAACCTCACAGTAACAAACACCAGAGTTACAAACTGACCAGTCACCACACACCTCATTCGGAACCAGAAGTACACAATCAGGCAGCAACAGCAGAGACAAAAAAAGCAAATACAGTACAGTACTGTGTTAAACGTAAACTACTAAATCAAAAAAGGGAAAGCAGCATTTTCTTCTGCGTAGTAAAGTTTCAAAGCTGTATTAAGTCAATGTTCTGTTGTAAACTTTTGAAAGAACAACCATAACGTTTTGTTCAGAGCTATGAACAACCTCCATTCCCGAGGTGTTCTGAACTCTGAGGTTCTACTGTATAGGCTATACTTGAAAGAAAAGTACAAGAAGAAGGCAATGTAAAGGAAATCATGGGACAAATGGAGTATGCTCAGTATTAGAGTAGGAGCTTATATTCCCCAGGCATTCCCTATATTTACCATAATGAATATTGCTGCAACCTGATCCAAGGTGTGCTGCCTAGGATTCTCTAGGGGGAATTCCAGCTGGGGCAGTCAGAATTCATGGCCTTTCTCATGCCCAACCAGCACTCTTGATGTAGATCAGGTTATAAGTAACTGCCACTATTCTACACCGAGATCTAGAACAATAACCCGATTTCTGACTGGCAGGCTATGAGATCAGATCTTCTGCTGTGTTATTTTATTTTTATCTTATTACAGCTGGTCTAAAACAAAATTGCTGTGCTTGATTTGTCATCGCGAAATACGTACAAAATCAAGATGACTTCCACCGAACAACAGCCATCTGGCTTTCACTTGGTGAGCCCAGTTTTTAAATGGGTGCCACTTGACAGAATGACTAAATCCAGCATTTAGGCCAGCATGTTGCTGGAGATGATGTCTGTGGATCCAAGCCAAAGTGTTGAACTGAGGGTCCAAATGCAGGATTTTGGGGTTCTTTACTAATGAGCCCACATTTAAAAGCTGGGTTCTGCAGTGAAGTTTTGAATGAATGAATTTATATACATTCTCTCTGGAATCAGAAGTCAGAGATGGAAAAGTCCTCTTAGATTATTCAGTCCATTGGCACTTTCATTCTACGATAATAAGTGCCTTAAAAATCGCTAAGCTCGCTAGATCTCCCTGCTGCTATGGAAATGTTCCCGACCTACATTTCCAAGGGTTTATGCTTATTTTATCTTACCTTTCATTTGGTTTTGTACTGCCACTCCTCAGTTTCTGAGCACTTTCCATGTGAAATAGATTGGCAATAGGTAAATCCCTAGTTGACTGCATGGAGCCCTGGGCTTGGTGGGTTATAGAAAGTTCGTCTTGAGGTAATTTTATTTGGGGGGGTAGAAGAGTTTTTAATGCTGTGAATGTCATTCTGGCTGTGGATGAGACGCTACACAGAGATCCAGAGACATTTCTAGTTTTAGCATGTTGCGCACCTGGGCTATTCTCAGCAGAGAGCAGGCTCTTAATTAAATCTTTTTTGACAGTAGATTCCTCTTGGTTTTCAGGAAGCAACCGCTCTTTAATTACCAGACTGTGGTATGTTTATTATGGTTCAGGATTTATAAAAATAAAACGTGGCTCTGTCATTGTAAATGACCCAGCTAAGATTCTCAAACACAGCAGCCTACAATTAAAACAGGCCAATGGGAGCGGCTGGGTGCTCCAGCCACTTATTTAGATGCCTAAATATGGACTGAGGAGCCAGCTTTAGGCTCCTTGATTTGAAATTTTTGGCCCCTGTGTCCTATTTATTTATTTAATTTTAAAAGCCCCCCGGGGAGTGGGAGATGCAAATGGTGTCCCCCCCCCCCCCCCCAGGAATAAGGGAAACCAAAATATGCTGCAGCATTCCAGCTTCACCCATTGTGGTTCTGATGTTAAACCAGGGAGGAGGCAGTGTGGATGGGAGGTGGGCTGTCAGCTCACCAGTTATGCACAAGTGTTGTTCACAACTTCCCTCTCTCACTCCTTCTCCTGCCAAAACCCTCTCACCATTTGCACCCTGCTGGGAGTACAGACGATGAACTGTAACGGGATCCCACAGCTGAGAGGCTCAGGAGCGCACACTACGGCAGTGGTTCTATTTGATGGCAGCCCCCTTCTTTGTGTCTGTAGTAGTTTATGTCCCCCTCCCGCCATACAAGTACATATATCGATAAAAAAATCAACGTGCAATCTCACTCAACAGTGAGGCATTGATTCAAACAGAGCCAACGATCCATTGTAATAAGAGCAAAAGCAAAACTGCGGTTGTGGTCGGTGCTGACAATGAAATGTGCACACCATGTCGTAGCAAACGGATTAATGTACAGCTGGCAACGACTTTGTAGAATGCTCTGCAAGCTTAGCAGAAATCCACCAAAATGCACAGCGCCATCGAGAGTCAAACGCACAGCGCCATCTGTGGACCTGATCTGTCTGGAGGAATCAGCTTTGCTAGTTATTCATTGCGGTGGGTAAAATGTGCACAGTAAGGTTTTGGGGTTTTCCCCCTTAAAGCTTCTCATGCCCCCCCCAGAACACATTCCTTGCTCGCCCCCCACTTTGAGAACCTCTGCCCGAAGGAACACGCCTGAACAAATTTAGCTGAGGCTATGGTGGAAGGAGAACAAAGTACAGCAGTGTTACCTCCTTCTCCCCTCTAGGGGGCACTGTGTCCAGAGGAGACTTTGGTGCTGCTCTCTGCTCCTGGTTCCGTCCCTCCTCCTCCTCCTGTGTACGGTCAAGGGCAGAGGGTGGGGGGTGGGCGAGACACCCTGGGATGGGGGCAGAGAACCAATGGGAGAAGAAGGAGCACGGGGGAGAGAGGGAATATAGTGGGGAGGGGCCTGGGGCGGAGCAAAGAGCCTCCCTAGCGCAGAATTGGGAAGAGAAGCCTGATGCCGATAGCTGGACAGATAACGGAGCAAATTAAATAATCAGTTTGTAAGCACCTAGAGGACAGTAGGGTTATTATAAGGACTAGCCAGCATGGATTTGTCAAGAACAAATTATGCCAAACCAACCTAATTTCCTTCTTTGACAGGGTTACTGGCCTAGGGAAGGGGACACAGCAGTATATGTGATAGATCTTGCTTTTAGTAAGGGGTTTGACACAGTCCCATACGAGGTTCCCATAAGCAAACTATGGAGATGTGGTCTAGATGAAATTCCTGCAAGGTGGGTGCACAGCTTGTTGAAAGACCGTACTCAGAGAGAGCAATTTCCTGCTAACTCGAGTTCTCCTAACCCTGGGTTTACAATGCACTGTAGCCAGACCCTAAGATTCCCCTGTCAGTGTTCTCTCTGTGCACTGCACATCTACATGAAATGTCTGTAGTGCTGGCTGTCAGGCTATAAAGCAACAAAGGGAAGACAAAAAGAACAGGAGTACTTGTGGCACCTGTTAAGGAAAATTAGCTTAAGCAACTGCTTCTTATGGTTTGAGGCCATTATCAGTTAAAAGTAGATACAGCATGTACCAGGAGCCGGGGGGGGGGGGGGGGGGGAAGAAGGGAGACATCTGGAAACAAAGAGATAAGGGATGCCAAGAATTGCCTTCTGTTGTAAGTTGCAGACCTGAGGCCCTCCTGAGGGGAGAAATTCCTGGCTCATTGCTACACTGGTCAGCACAGGGAGAGTGTCCAGCGGGGATAGGTGGTAGATAAGAAATATGTTTGTACATTGGCTAAAACTTACGGTGCACGAGGCTTGCATGCCTTTCGTTTTGTATATAGCTTGGCTGTGAACAATGTATGGGGTCCCTCCTAACTAGTAGGACGGTACCACGCTCGGGCGTAATAAACTTTGGCTTGGCTGTGTAATACTCTGCAGTGGTAAGTTTGTTTTATGTGCCTCGGCCTAGAACGAACTGTACGTGTCTTAAAGGTATAATTCATAACACACCTTAGAGACTAACAAATTTATGACACTAGCTTGAGCTCTATAGAGCTGCCAATTTAATTATTATGTTCACACATACGTGGGATTTATCTCCATTTTTTCAGTGGTCAAGTGTATTTTGAGTTCTAGAGAAGAGAAATGTAATGGGCTGGGTGGAACGTGAACAAGCTCAGAAGCACATTCTAAGGTCCACAGTGACAGAACTCTCTGGACACAGTGCCAGAAAAATGCTCCAACTTCTAGTGGAGCTTTTGCTGCACCTATCAGAGACATTGAAAGGATAAATGCCCCTCATGCACCCGTGATATCTATATTGGGCAAAATTCAGACTTGATAATATTCAGGTACAACTCTGAAGTCCATGGATTGCACCTTCTTGTATCTGAATTTTACCCATTGTGTCCAATAACATTTGATTTATCGCCACTGTAGGAGCCCAGAAATTTGCCAGCTCAGTTATAATTTACAATTTTAGCTAGCACGAGACAGGGGAAAGAACTGGAAGTTGAGATTCAGATCTGCTTGAACTTTGGGACAGTTTGGTTCTGAATTCCATGAGTCAGGATGATCTCTGATTAGAATTGGTATCTGTGGCTTCATTCAGTGAAGGCTCTGCCATTGTGCTAATGAAACAGCTCCTGTTATTTAAAAGCTACGATGTGAGGTAGGTCAAGCACCACCAATGAACCTTGGGTACCTCCAAATGAAGGACCCCTTCATCCTGTTCCTGTTGACATCAGTGGGTGTAGAATTGGGATCTAAAATATTTTACTTATCTGTGTTTTTCTAAAGCTGTTACAAAGGTCTTGGTAGTCGGTCGAATCCGATGATGACAAATCTGTGCAGATCATCAGTTGTTGATGATCATCAACAACTGATCATCTTATGGTGTGCCCTCTGGTGACTGTACAAGCCAATTCTAGAGGGGCACATTTTGCTGCAGATGGTGCATGGGAAGTTCGCGGTCAGTGGATTGTGCGCTGCTGATGCTCTGTGATGTCGTTTGCGTGCCTCTTGTAGACGCCGGCAGCGGTCTTCCTCAAAGGCGATGCAGGTATTTCTGACTGTTGCACGCCACTGTGTTCTGTCGCTGGTGGCGTCCTCAAGGTCCCTAGATTTGATACTGCTGTACTGCAGATTGGCTTTGATGGTGTCCCTGTAACGTTTCCGTGGACGACCTATATGCCGGATGCCCTGGGAGAGCTCACCATACAGAAGCTGGCGGGGGATTCTGTTGGCATCCATGCGGCTGACATGACCGGTCCAACGTAGCTGTGACTTCATGATCATCATTTCGATGCTTGTCATCTGGGCTCTCTCGAGGACCTCGAGATTGGGCACTTTGTCTTGCCAGCAGATCTTCATGATGTTGCGGAGGCAGCGCATGTGAAATGCTTCAAGCTGCTTGATGTGACGCCTATATAGTGTCCATATTTCACACCCGTACAAAAGAGATGAAAGAACAACAGCTCTGTACACAAGCAGTTTTGTTGACATCCGGATGTTGTGGTGATTTAAAACTTTGACACGCAGACAGCCAAGTGCCTGGCTTGCTTTGGATATTCGTGCATTGATCTCATTATCCAGTGATCCATCACTGGATATGACACTACCCAGATATTTAAAGATCTCCACTACTTTCAGCTGAGTGCCGTCGATGGAGATACTCGGGACAGAAGCATTTGATCCAGATTCAGGTTGATGGAGAACTTCTGTCTTTCCGAGGCTGATAGTCCAAAAAGTTGTGAGGCCTCAGCAAACTTGTTGACAATGTGCTGAAGATCATTTTCAGTGTGAGCCATGAGGGCACAGTTGTCAGCAAAGAGTGCCTCAAGAAGGAGTTTCTGCACTGTCTCAGTCTTTGCATTCAGGCGACAGAGGTCAAAAAGTGAACCATCGTGCCAGTATTTCAAGTATATACCTCGGTCCAGATCTTTCACTGCATGATTAAGGACACATGCAAAGAACAGGTTAAATAGGACTGTAGCGAGAACACATCCTTGTTTCACACCGCTGGTGATGTTAAAGGGGGCTGATGTGGCTCCATTAGACAATACTTTGCCTGTCATGCTGTCATGAAAAAGGCGTATAATCTGGACAAATTTTCTTGGGCAGCCAAATTGTGTTAGAATGGTCCAAAGGGCTTCCCTGTTGACGGTATCAAACACCTTTGTCAGATCTATGAAGACAGCATACAGGTGCATGTTCTGTTCAATGCACTTCTCTTGTATTTGTCTGACAGCAAACACCATGTCGACTGTGCTCCGGCCAGGTCGAAAACCACATTGACTTTCAGGTAGATTTGCCTCGGAAATACTGGCTATTAGGCGGTTCAAGATGATGCGGGCGATGATCTTCCCTCCAACAGAGAGGAGGGATATGCCTCTATAGTTTCCACATTCTGCTTTGCTGCCTTTGTTCTTGAAAAGAGAGACAATAGTAGCATCGCGAAGGTCCTGTGGTATGTTTTCATCCTCCCAGATGTTGATGATCATGCTGTGGAACGCTGCTAGTGCTGCTGGACCTGCTGCTTTATATATCTCTGCTGGTATCCCATCTTTTCCAGGAGCTTTCCCTGAACTTATCTGGCTAACAGCTTTCTTAATCTCATCTATAGCGGGCGGAAAGTCAAGATCTGTCAGAGCAGGTTGTTGTGGAATTTCATTAAGGACATTATTCACGGTTGATGGTCTATTGAGAAGGTTGCTAAAGTGTTCTCGCCATCTTTCGTTGATGCCTTCTTTATCTTTAATCAGCATTGTGTTGTCTAATGAGAGCAATGGGGTGGTCCTTGGTTTAGAAGGTCCATAGACAGTCTTAATAGCACTAAAGAACATCTTTAAGTTGTGGGTCTCAGCATAGCGCTCAATTTCTTTGGCTTTGCTCTCCCACCAGTTGTCTTGTATCTGACGGAGGTCTTTCTGTGTTTTGCTCTGAAGGTACTTGAAATGCTCCCGTTTAGAGACTGAGGAGGGGTCATTCTGCCATTCGATAAAGGCTTTTCTCTTTACTTCCAATGCTGAGCATATTTCTTCTTGGTTCTCATCAAACCAATCCTGATGTGTTCTTTTCTTTGGTCCAAGAGATGTTATTGCTGTGTCAGTCACTATCTGCTTGAACTGGTCCCACTTTTCGGTTACAGTACCGATCAGTTGTCCGTGGGATGTCAGTTTGTCATCAAGACTCTTCTGGAATTTGTTGAAACATTGAGCATCCTTCAGTTTGGCTATATTGAAAGCAGGTCGCACATGCTTAGGGCGTTTGTGCCGAGAAGGAATGATGTAGAGTTGAAGAGACGTCCTGACTAATCTGTGATCTGTCCAGCACTCTGCACCTCGCATTACTCTGGTAATCAGTACGTCTCGGATGTCTCGCCTTCTAACAATGGCATAATCTATCAGATGCCACTGTTTGGACCTAGGGTGCATCCACGTCGTTTTGTATTTCTCCGCTTGTCGGAACAGAGTGTTGGTAATGGTCAGGTCATTTTCAGAACAAAGACTCAAAAGAAGTAGTCCATTACTGTTCATTTTGCCTACAACATGAGGCCCGATTACTCCTTTCCAGTTCTCGCTGTCAGCCCCGACTCGGGCATTGAAATCTCCAAGTAGGAGTAGTTTATCTGTTACAGGTGTGGCCTTGATCAGTCTGTCGAGATCTTCATAGAATTGTTCCTTTGAGTTGTCAGAGCATGTTAAAGTGGGTGCATATGCACTGATGATGGAGATATGACGTTTGGCATTTAGTGGGAAGTGTAGCTTCAGCAATCTTTCATTGATACCCACTGGAAGGTCTGGGAGTTGATGCATCAATAAGGTTTTTATTGCCAGACCAACTCCGTGTATTCTGTCCTCTGTCTCAGTCTTACCCTTCCAGAAGAAGGTGTAACCACCTCCTGGTTCACTCAAGAAACCTTCCCCAGGCAATCTTATTTCACTTAATGCCGCTATATCGATGTTATAACGGACTAGTTCTCGAGCAATGAGGGCTGTCCTTCTCTCAGGTCTTGCAACAGCTTCTTGATCCATGAGGGTACGAACATTCCATACACCAATGGTAAGTTTTCTCAAATATTTCTTTTGGATTCGGCCGCAGATTGGGTTGAACTGCCAGCCGCGGCTTGCTGGCCAGTTGTTGTAGGGCAGGCAATTTTTAGGCCACCTTTTCTAGGTACAAAACAGTCAACTCCTGCACGCCGTTTTCTTTCCTTCATATGCAAGCTACTTAGCTTCATGCATAGAATATAGAGCGCCAAATGAAGCCTCCTACAATGCAGTTGTAATTGGATTCACAAAGCCCATTACAGTAGTTTCTGAGAAGCACACAATTTAAGCCCACATTTCTGTTTTTCATCATTATTCCATCTTTCATCTTTGATGTCCCAGTGTTTGGACTGCTGTGCAATGGATCCCAATAACAAGAGTGGGACTATCACAACATGCATTTTAGCCCTTGCAAGAACCAAGTGATTTTTATACATTGGCTTAATCACCAAATGAAGACAGCAGTTATCAAGGGAACTAGCCATAAGGGCGTAAATGCCTTAAACAGTAACTTGTATCTTCATTCTGTGGTGTGAGACCAGATAATAAAGGCATAGATATATCCCCTAAACACTTACATGTGAGCAGTTACTCACATTGGTAGTGCCATTGACTCCAATGGGACTATTCTTATCAGTAAAGTTCAGCACATGTATGTGTCTTCTGAATCAGGGCGTTGTTGGTAGATAGAGTTAAAAAAAATAAAGAAATCCGCCTATCTGTATTTATAACGTGCCTGTCACCTGGAGTGGCTGGACAATGATCTCTGCAGGATGTATGTTATGGGCCATCAGGATCTCAAGCTGACCATCGTGTTAACTTCATTTGTAATGATCTCAGTGGCTGAATTTATAGCGAGAAGTGCATGCATGCTAGTGACGTAGCGCAAAGATGAGCAGGCACATTTGCCCTTGGATAGCTTCAGGTGCACTTCATAACAGTAAGTCAGCCATGCTCTGATGTCATTGGTAGAAGTACCACTTAAAAAAAGGTCTTCCTTTCTGGCAATGATGTCACAACATCACCCAGCCAATTGTTTCTCATGTGATGATGGAACTTAGCTCGTCAGACTTCTCACCTCTTCTGTCTTCTGAGGCATTTGCGGAACAGATTTGCTTCTCTTTTCCCATTTCATACCTCTATTCTGAAGGAAGAATAACACATGATTAGTTTGCTTTCCTGCCAAAGTGTGTCAAACATTGATGTATAAATAAGCATAACTTGCTTTTCAGCTTGGAAAAGAGACAACTACGGAGGGATATGTTAGAGGTCTATAAAATCATGACTGGTTTGGAGAAAGTAGATAAGGATGTGTTATTTACCCCTTCTCATAACACAAGAACTAGGGGTCACCCAATGAAATTAAGAGGCAGCAGGTCTAAAACAAACAAAAGGAAGTATTTCTTCATACGACGCACAGTAGCAGCTATTTGTTAGTCCTGTTTGGAGACAGATTCCTGGGATGTCATTGGCATGAGTGTCAGATCCCATTTGACCACTCCAAGGGCTGGAGAAAGGTCGACTATAAGATTAGAGAATAGCCGAGTGGCCTCAAAATGAAGTGATGGGAAGAAATGAGGACACACATCTGAATGGGAGGCATTGGATACCAGACATGGGCTGAAATTCTCCTCTGTGCAGAGCGCCGGCACAATGCCAGTTGACCTAGATGGTGTCTAGGCCTTGTGCATGCTCTGTGTGAGGAACTTCCCACATGTAGCTACACAATGGGGTGGAAGGACAGAAGAGCCGCTCCCAAACCAATCAGTAGTTTTTCCACATGGGAGTGCACCATACAAATGACTATCTTTCGTTGAGCTGTCACACAATTGCAGTGGTGGTAAGACAGAGTACAGTCCTTATGCTGATACTCCGTGCTCCAGTAATTCATGAGAAAAGTGATAACATTTTCATTAGCTGAGACTAACGTTTTGGGTGTTTTGGCAGTGTTTTTTTTTTTTTTTTTTTTTTCAGGTTAACCATTAGATATACAGAAGACAGCAAGAATATTCCACTACTTAGCCTTCCATCTTATTTTGACCAAGGACCTGATTTTTAAAAGTATTCGGGCAGCTAATTAAAAGTTAGGTATCTAAATACCTTAACAAATCTGGACCCAGGTAAGGCCCTGTCACTTTTGAATTGAAATAAATGGATGTCCTAGTTGTTTCTGTCTTTATATAGGACTCATATCCCAGCTGGCATAGGCCGTGGTAGTGCTTAGTTTCAGTGTTTTAAGGGTATAACTTTTAGGAAGAATCATTGTTTGTTTCCTTATTGATTATCCTTGGGCTTTTTTTTTTCCTTTTCCATAATTTACAATTCTGACCTTCTTTATTCAATGGCAATTTTGTATAGTCAGTGACTAGAATTGGTATCTGTGGCTTTATATAGCCAATGACTCGTGATTCACTATATCTGTGATTTATATGTGCCACTTTGGAGATCCTCCACACTGGAGCGAACCAAATCTCTTTGAACTACAAAAGGGGTTTTATGTATTATTGTTTTATTGTTTGTATTAAAATAGCACCTAGGATCCCTAATCATGGACCTGAACCCTATTGTGCTAGGTGCTGTACAAACACAGAATGAAGGAACATAAAACCACACCATGTAGAGTCAAGCACAGGAGTTTATTATGCACAGCGCTGGTGGAGTGTCACTTTGCTTATTAAGTTCAGAGACACTGCAGAACAATTAATTACAATAGATTATATAGGGTGCTCATTGGGCGGAGAGAAGCAACGGGGATGGGTTTTCTCAAGCCCCTGTATAGGTTCTAGCAGCAAGACAAGATAAGCACAATAAGCCAATGCTCTAAAAGATTACATAATGGCTCCGCCCATGGCTCAAATGAACATATTGCTGACACACAGGTAATTACCCCCAAACGATGTCTATTAAAGTGTATAGGTTAAATCCTAATTTTGGGGTCCAGGAGAATGAGCTAGCAGCTCTCCCAGTTGACCAACAGGTACATTCCTGGAGATTTAAAGCAAAAAGCAGTAATTAGTACACAATAGTTTATAAGTTTACCCTTGCATTTCTGTGGGCTAGGATTGGCATATATCTGTAAGGGGAGGGTGTCATAACTCATGTCAATCATATTAGGCCTCTCCCCAAACTCTGTCTGGGATCTGAGGGGTATTGTACCACTATCTCCTCCCTGCATTAGGGAGTAACCATGAAGCCTTTCTCAGCGCTTCATGTGTCTATAACTCACGATAAGGACGCCCAATTACATTTGGAGTTATGCTGACTCCGATTACTGACTTGAAACACACAAGGTTATCTGTTTTCCCCAGCTTTCTCTTAGCTATGTATTGCTCTCTGTTAGCCAGCCCCCATGGCCCAGGCCAAGCTGTGGACTCCAGGCCTATATGAAAAGTTTTTAGCAGAAGCTGCAGTTAAGATCTTACATCCACATTAAATGGATTATGGCCCTTCACAGAACAAGGAGACAGTCTCTGCCCCAAAGAGCTTCCAATATAAGTATAAAACAAGAGACAACAGATGGCTAGAGACAGACCGGACAAGGAGACCATATTGTTCGGCATGATAGGAAGTGGTCTCAGCACAGCAGCAGCTCAGCTGTTGTCAAGTTTTTTTGTGGGCCTCGCGGCAAAGGATAGTTTTAAGGAGGATTTTGAAGAAGGAATCATTAGTTAGTTTTGTGAGTGTTTATAGAGAGCATCTGCTAGGCATGAGAGAAAGCACAGAAATGCTTGTTTGAGAAGTTAACAAGTGGGCAATGGGTGGACACCACGGCTGAACTTAGTTTCAGGTTTGGGTGAAAGTGTGCAGGTTTCCTTGGGTGCAGGAGAGCGCACACTATACGAGCTGCAATACTGAAGTGCTATGGAATGAATCAACGATGGAGTTTCAGCTGTGAAATTCTGGGCCACTGGTAAACGTCTCTCTCCCCTGCCTGATTCACTGGGACCATATGCAAAATTCTTTATTAAGTTGCATGCCTAATTTGCCTACGTAATTATCACAATTGCCAAAGTAAGTGGGTTTTGCACAGACAACTGTCTGCCATATAGACATCTCTTTGGGTATACGCACAGGTAAATACCCAATTTATGCGCAATTGCTTTTGCTAATCCAGCACACAATGTCACACGCCTTTTTGCATGTGGCCACGGGGTTCTGAAGTTTTGAAAATCAAGCTCTTGATTTATTTAGTTTGTCAGTTCCAGCCAAGCTGGTGATAGGGTTGTGCTGAAATAAGCATTTGTGAATGATGGTTCTCATAAAACCTATTTCTAGTAGAAATGCTGTAAAGCAGATTTTCTAAAACAAAACAAAAAAGTTGCTTTTTAAAAATCTGAACTAACTTCAGAATAAATTACAAATAGGAAAAGCGAATGAATTTGACGGAAAGCTGTAATGATCACTGTCTTGTAAACTTATGCTGCTGCTGTTTCAGAGGTCTTGAGATAAGTGAAGGGACCAGCAATTTGCAATCTCTCCCTTTCAACACAGGGCACACTACCTGGGAAGAAATCTGTAAATATTAGAGATGGGGCAGAGTCACACATTCCAGCTCGGGTCCCAGGTCCAAACCTCCTCAAAGATGAAGAGGGTTCAGCTCTGGATTTCTGATTCAGGCCCACCTTTAGTAAATACATATAATGAAATAAACGTATGGAGGGACCAAGGCAGAGCCTGCAGATAGACTGGACAATGATGTCATAGACATCTAAAGCTTCTAGAACAGCATGGCAGTTAGTCACAGATCCAGAACAGGAATCCACCAGGGAGACACGGTGCACAGAATGAGACCCAGTCCAGAGGACCCAAAGCTATTCTTTTAGCTTTTGTGCCATGATTCCAACTGTCTCTGAATAGGAAGAAGAAACATACAGAAACTTACCATCCACCTGGACAATGAAGCAACCTAGAAACAAGTCACAGCCCTGATTAGAAGAAAACCCCCTTGAAGTGGGATCCAACAAGGGTGAAACATAGCTTACAACATTGATTTACTTCTAGTTTTTAAGAGAGAGACTCATCCTGGGGAAGTGAACCAGGCGGGAGAGAGAGAAGTTTACCATTGGCCCAGTTAGCTAGCAAAACTGAGAAACTTGGCAGAAGCTAGACCAGGGATCTGCTGTCTCAGCATAGCAGCACGCTAGCAAAAGAAGAGATGGCTGATGCTGAGACAACAGTCTACCAAGAGCAAGTAAGCTACACAATCCAAATAACAGATAGAGAAGACATAGATGAAGAACAACAGAGAGATGACACAGGGAGTGTCAAATTTAGAAGTGACAACAACGCTAGATCTAAAGATGAGATAAATCAACCCCAGAGGCCGGTTGCCTCTGACAGTGAGGACACTAGGCCAGCCATGCAGCGGCCCGTGGAGAAGGAAGCCTCACGGAGCAGAAAATTGGGTAAAGCAAAGGTGAACCAGGTTCAGCAGACAGACAGCTCTGTGAGTGTTTATAAAAGAAAAGAGCTGATGGACCAAGCTCAGCAGACAGATGTTCCTGGGAGTGAGAAAACTAGCAGAACTATTTTGGGACAAGAATCCTGGCACAGCAGCCAGCAGTCCCTAAGGAAACTGTCCCAGCATAGCCAAAAATCTTCCAGAGAAACAAGAGAGCAGGCTCAGGTGGTGAATGAAGTTTATGCTGATGAGGGAGTAATCTGGATCAGTCCAAGAACGAGCAGAGAAATGACAAACAAAAGTCAGCAGACAAGTCTTGTCTGGAGTAGGAAAGCTCTCTCGGAGCTTCTGAAGGCCACGGCTCAGAAATCCCAGAGCAGCACTGACACAGCGAAAGGAGAGGCAAATGACGCTGAAGACAGAATTTCTCTTGCGAGTGCTGAATCAGGTGCACAAGTGGAGCAGTCCATGGGCCAGGAGTCCCGGCGCAGCAGCCAGCAGTCCATGGGCCAGGAGTCCCGGCGCAGCAGCCAGCAGCCAACGGGCCAGGAGTCCCGGCGCAGCAGCCAGCAGCCAACGGACCAGGAGTCCCGGCGCAGCAGCCAGCAGCCAACGGGCCAGGAATCCCGGCGCAGCAGCCAGCAGCCGGTGGACCAGGAATCCCGACGCAGCAGCCAGCAGCCGGTGGACCAGGAGTCCCGGCGCAGCAGCCAGCAGCCGGTGGACCAGGAGTCCCGGCGCAGCAGCCAGCAGCCGGTGGACCAGGAGTCCCGGCGCAGCAGCCAGCAGCCGGTGGACCAGGAGTCCCGGCGCAGCAGCCAGCAGCCGGTGGACCAGGAGTCCCGGCGCAGCAGCCAGCAGCTGGCTGTGCAGGTAACCCAAGATAATAGCCAGCTGCCTGAAGGACAAGAAACCCAGCAGAGCAAAAAACCAGGCAAAGAAAAGATGGACAAAGCTCAGCAAACAGATAGTAGTTTGAATATTGTGAAAAGAAAAGAGCTGATGGATCAAGCTTTGCAGACAGACGTCCCTGGAAGTGGGAAAGCTAGCAGAACTGTTATGGAGCAACAACCCGTCTGGAGCAGTCAGCAGCTCATTGAACTAGATTCCCATGACAGCAACCCACAGCCCCTAGGGCAAGAATCATGGCACAGTGGATACCAGCTCGTAGAGCAACAATCCTGGCACAGCAGCCATCACTTCCTAAGGGAACTGTCCCAGCATAGCCAAAAATCTTCCAGAGAAACAAGAGAGCAGGCTCAGGTGGTGAATGCCGTTTATGCCGAGGAGGGAGTAATCTGGATCAGTCCAAGAACGAGCAGAGAAATGACAAACAAAAGTCAGCAGACAAGTCTTGTCTGGAGTAGGAAAGCTCTCTCGGAGCTTCTGAAGGCCACGGCTCAGAAATCCCAGAGCAGCACTGACACAGCGAAAGTTAAGATGACTGAAGCTGAAGACAGAATTTCTCTTGCGAGTGCTGAATCAGGTGCACAAGTGGAGCAGCCAACGGACCAGGAGTCCCGGCGCAGCAGCCAGCAGCCAACGGGCCAGGAATCCCGACGCAGCAGCCAGCAGCCAACGGGCCAGGAGTCCCGACGCAGCAGCCAGCAGCCAATGGACCAGGAGTCCCGGCGCAGCAGCCAGCAGCCAATGGGCCAGGAATCCCGACGCAGCAGCCAGCAGCCGGTGGACCAGGAATCCCGACGCAGCAGCCAGCAGCCAAGGGACCAGGAGTCCCGACGCAGCAGCCAGCAGCCGGTGGACCAGGAGTCCCGGCGCAGCAGCCAGCAGCCAACGGGCCAGGAATCCCGACGCAGCAGCCAGCAGCCGGTGGACCAGGAATCCCGACGCAGCAGCCAGCAGCCAACGGTCCAGGAGTCCCGGCGCAGCAGCCAGCAGCCAACGGGCCAGGAGTCCCGGCGCAGCAGCCAGCAGCCGGTGGGTGAGGAGTCCCGACGCAGCAGCCAGCAGCCAACGGGCCAGGAATCCCGACGCAGCAGCCAGCAGCCGGTGGGTGAGGAGTCCCGGCGCAGCAGCCAGCAGCCAGTGGGTCAGGAGTCCCGGCGCAGCAGCCAGCAGTCAATTGATCGTGTGATTGAGGAAGTCCAACAAAGCAGAAGACCCTCCATTGTTGTGATCGAGAAAGCTCAGCAGACATACAGCATTGTTTCTCTAGTGGGAGGGACCTGGATCAACAGAAGAACAGGCAAAGTCATGATGAGCAATAGCCAACAGACAAGTGACATTTGGATTCAGAAATTTAGTGTAACCGCGCAGCCGTCCCTAGGACAGCAATCCCGACGGGGCAGTGGTGCAGCCGGAGGAGTCAAGGGAGAACCCCAAGAGCCAAGTGGACTGGGAAGCAGTGAAACAGACATAGAACAGCTCAAAGGACAAGAGTCGTGGCATAGTAGCCAGCAGCTCATAGGACGAGAATCCCAGCGCAGCATTGACGTCGACAAAACAGCAGAAACGGAAGCGCGGGAGCCAACCGGTCCTGAGAGCAAAGAACCCCAGCAGAAACCCTCCAAAGTTAAGTTTGAGAAAGCTCAGCAGACATACAGCATTGTTTCCCTAGAGGGCGGGTCCTGGATCAACAGAAGAACAGGCAAAGTCATGACAAGTCATAGCCAACAGACAAGTGACACTTGGATTCAGAAACGTACTGTGACAGCACAACAACCGTCAGGGCAAGAATCCCGGCGCAGCAGTGACACAGCTAAAGGAGGCAGGATTGACGCCCCAGAGGCAGCCGGCCCCAGGAGTGAGGAAGCAGATGCAGACTTGCAGCGGCCTCTGGGGCAAGAATCCTGGTTTGTCAGTGAGCAGCCGATGGGGCAAGAATCCTGGCACAGTGTTGATGTAGACAAACCAAAAGGAATGGAAGCCCAGCAGCCAGTTGGCTCAGAAAGCGAGGAAACCCTGCAGAGCAGAACATCCTCCATAGAAGTGATAGATGAAATTCAGCAGACATATAGCATTGTTTCTCTAGAGGAAGGGACCTGGATCAATAGAAAAACAGGCAAAATATTAATGAGTCACAGTCAACAGACAAGTCACACTTCAATTCGCAAACTTAGTGTAACAGCACAAAAGCCCACAGAGCAAGAATCCCGGCGCACTAGTGGTATTGGTGAGGAATTCATGTTAGTAAACCAACAGCCAGCTGGACCTGACGGTGACGGAACAGATGTGGAAGTGCAGCCAGTGGACCAGGAGTCCCGGCGCAGCAGCCAGCGGCCAGTGGACCAGGAGTCCCGGCGCAGCAGCCAGCAGCCAACGGGTCAGGAGTCCCGGCACAGCAGCCAGCAGCCAACGGGTCAGGAATCCCGGCGCAGCAGCCAGCAGCCCATGGAGCAAGACTTCCGGCGTGATAGCGATGTGGCTGAAACAGAAAGAAATGGAACCCAGGAGCCAGCTGGCCTTGTGAGTGAACAAACCCTGCTGAGCCACACATTGTCCACAGAAGTGATAGATGAAGGTCAGCCTATTTATAGAGTCATTTCTCAAGAGGAAGGGACTTGGATCAACAGAAAAACAGGCAAATTAGTGAAGAGTAAAAGCCAGCAAACGAATGAGACGTGCATTCAACAACTTAAAGAAGAGCAAGAGTCCATAGATCAAGGATACCGGTCCAGCAGTTATACAGCTGGAGTAGACCTCATAGAAATCCCTGAGCCACCCTTCTGTGGGTCTGATGAAAGAGATGCAGAGATGATTGAAGCCTCAGGGCCAACTGGTGCTGTGAGTGATGAGCCAGATGCAGAATTACAGCAGTCCGAAGAGCGAGAATCCATGTAGAGCAATTACACAGTCAATGGAGGGATGAATGAACCGGAAGAGCCAACATGCCCTGTGAGGGATAAACCAGGTAATGAAGAGCAATACTCTGAGGGGCAAAGGGTAATGCCTCTTCAATGTGGTAGACCTAATCCATAGCAGTGTAGACAGGAGAGAAGAACAGGAGCAACTTCGACTTTTAGAAGGCAGGTTGGAAAATTCAAAATAAAAGGGAAAAAAAGTATTTTAAAATGTCTTGTGTATTTATTTAACTGGAGATTTTTAGACTAATAGCAATTAAGATACGAGGGGATGTATTTTCCCATGGAGTCTGATTTTGCTTCCACTTCCACTGGTTCCAATCAGGGAGAACTCCATTGAAATCAATGGAATGACACCAGTGTGTGAAACCAGTGCGAGAGGAAAGAGCAAAGTCTGCATAAAAGAACCATGAGAATAATGAATATTCTGGCCTCCTGAATGACCCCTTCGTGCTTCAGGGCAGCTCAGCATTCAGCCTGAACAGGGGCAGCATTGGAGCATGGGGCAGTATCCTGCGGACATGGCCGCGAGGGGAGAAGACACGACAAGAGAGCTGCTGTGCTCCAGCTAATCCCCAACAGGTTCCATGGCCTCTCAGAGGCTGTTGCCAGCCAATGTAACTTAGAGAAGCCTTGATTAGTGATGAAAACATCAGACTAACGTGAGCTGTGCTGGGGGCGAATGAGATCCTGGTGCTCCCCAACATTGGGGAAGTGTAAAGGTGGCATAAAGCCCTGACACTGAGTGCAGTTCAGTTGAACTCACAGATCAGGATCCAGCTAATTGGCACAAGACAGTATTTGTAATGAGAATATAATTGTTATTGAGACGACTGTGTGAGAAGGGCTAGGGACAGGAGTCACCAGGGAAAAGTTTTGCTCTGTACTTTAATGCTAGACATGTCTCCTCAGTTTCACATTCTATATTGCTAGTGGGAACTGCCAAGGCATTTTTTAGGAGACAGAGACTAGGCTAGATTGTGTTCTCACTTGTACCAGTTCTGAACTCCACTGACTCAGCAGAATTGGGGCTGATCTATCCACAGCTTTTGGACTATTGTAACTATATCTGAGGAAGTACAAACTCCCACTGTGGATGCAGTTACCCTCGCATTAAGGGACTTCTAGGGGCATCACTTACTCCCCATTAGGGTACCAAAATTGTATGTAGTCAAGCCCTTGCTCCTTAGTTACCCTGGGATGAGAGGAGAATTAGGCCCAATGTGTTTAAAATCCCCATGATAGGACTCAAACCAATACCCATTGCTACAAAACGGATATCTTTGTACGTACAGTATGCAGGGATTTCAATGTCTCATTCCAGTGTCTGAGCGCTGTCCAGCTCACCTATGCTGCAGTGAGATTGCGGGACACCACTATGCTTCTGTATGGCTCATTGGCTCCTCTCGCGTGCATGAGTGACTGGGCAGAGCAGTGCTCAGTGCCAGGCTCCAATTCCCTGGGGTGCCCTGTTGTTTTGCTGAGTTCCAGCTCTTGTCTGACTAGGGGAGCAGAGGGAGGTACAGCATGGCCATGAGCTGCTCACCTTCCCATGGAAGAGGGAGAATGGATGCGACAGAGAAAACACATATGCAGCAGGGAGGGATAACGGGAAGAGATATGGAAGGACGAGTGGCCAATAGGGATAAGGCAGGCAAGGGGGCAGCTGAGGGTAGCAGCTGTGACAAGATGATGGGCGAGAACATACAGAGAGACTGAGGAGGAAAAGGAGAGGCAATCATGCTGAGATGCAAGGAGTGAAAGGGAATAGAGAATATAGAGAATGGAAAAAACCCGTCCCATCCCAACACAGAAGTTAGTCTTCATTACTGCCACCATTGCAAGTCCTTAATATGCTTGTAACACACCTCAGCCACACACAACTTGCAGCTGTGCACAGACAGTGGTAGCACCGCGGTGGTTTCTTGCACTGTGAGCAAGCTTTGCATCCTGCCCCGGGATTACTGTGTCCCATTGTGGACAAGAAATGCGAGAATTGCAATTAAAACTGTGCAATTAAAACCTCCCTAGTGCAATCCCAGAATGCTCCTGTGAGTAACAGTAGGGGAAAAATTAGCATGGGAAAATATTTTTTACTTTGTGTAATGACCCATCCACTCCCAGTCTTTATTCAAGCCTAATTTAATGGTGTCCAGTTTGCAAATTAATTGTTACTCACACCTTGTCAACTGTTGGAAATGGGCCATCCTGATTATCACTACAAAAGTTTTTTTTCTCCTGCTGATAATAGCCCACCTTAATTGATTAGTCTCATTCGAGTTGGTATGGGAACGCCCATTTTTCATGTTCTCTGTGTATATATATCTTCCTACTGTATTTTCCACTCCATGCATCTGATGAAGTGGGGTTTAGCCCACGAAAGCTTATGCCCAAATAAATTTGTTAGTCTCTAAGGTGCCACAAGGACTCCTAGTAATAATGTGGTTGCTTTACTGGGGGTTGCCATGGCAGCCCGGATGCTGCGTTAGCGCCCTCTCCCACACTCCTGAGCTCTGAAAAGAGAGAACGGCAAAGGGTCCGTAGGGAAAGGACATGCAGCAAGGCTACCCTGCACCCCCCTGCTCCCAAGGAAACCTTCTTACCTCCCTGTGGCACCCCTAACAGCCTTCCATTCCCTCTGCCTGCCCCGGGGGTGAGGCCCGCACTCCATTAGGTGGAGGAAAGAGGATGCGGAGGGCTTGCTGGGTGATGTGGAAGGACCCAGACCACTCCCAATTGTGGATCCTAAATGTATATTAATACAGCTACAAAGCCAGGCAAAAACCCCAACAAATCATGGACAGAAAGGCCATAAAGGAGTAAAACTAGACTTTCCCCAGTTCCTGACTGCCTGAGGAATGTAAAAGCAGACCCCTGGCCTCTTTGAGTACAGCCATCCACAGGTGATGGTGCTCTTCCAAATAGATTGCACCTTGCAGCTCACCATTGCGTTTACATTGAAGCGAGTTGCTGGTCTCTAGCGTAGACCAGGCTATAGTGGTGAGTGGGCTGGGGGAAAGGGGAATTCTCACCTTTTGGCTGCCTGATCTTTAGCTGGAGATAATGTTTTCTGCGTATTAGTTGTTGCACAAAATTTGGATTCTTCAGAAAGCAGCAAATATTGCAGAAAGATCCTAATACAATAATGCCTATTGCCTTTGATTTCCTCTGCTGTTCGCTGCTTCCCAGGCAGGCACACGTGCAAGCAGCTGTAAGACTGCTTGTTCTCAGCAGCATTTATTTCCCAGACAATAGGCACCCCAGAACCCCAACACTTGGGCAGGTCTGTGATACAGATGTGGTACACACACGATTTAGAGCTG
Organism: Emys orbicularis; assembly: GCF_028017835.1. Classification (NCBI taxonomy): domain Eukaryota; kingdom Metazoa; phylum Chordata; order Testudines; family Emydidae; genus Emys; species Emys orbicularis. The sequence continues at coordinate 3,404,754 of NC_088686.1, read as the reverse complement.
CAGACGGAGCTCACCACTTAGAAGGGATCAGCAAATCAAATGCTTAATTTGCCAAATATTGGCTAGTTTCATCCACCTGATTATCTTGGCTGATAGTTGCCATAGTCTGGTGTTTCTTGCCCTCCTGCTTGCAGAGTAAAGCTTGACAATGTGAATCCTAAAGGAGGCAAATAACACTGCCTCCAAAAAAAATTATTGTGTTTTAAAACTTCACAATCTTACACACTAATTTCCTGCGTTTTGGGGGCCTGACTCCGGGCGTTTAGGTGCTTAGAGTTGGCAGCACTGCCCTTGGCTGGAGTAGGGTACCTCTGTTTGGAGGATTCGCACCTATTCTGGTTTTCTTCCTTGAACGTGTGTTTTATGTATGTCTGAATCTTCCGGGTGAGGTGTAATAGCACTAAGCGAATGTCTTTGGAAGGTGGGGGTGCAGTGAAAACGAAAGGGGAAAAACGTGCTTGTTGGAAAGCTACAGTCGATTTTAGAGTGAGCTTCCTGTCAGTGTTTTAAAGCTTTCTCAATGGCAAATTTAGATAAACAGTATTTTGTTTTAAAAGTGGATTAAAGAAGGAATCTGTGTGAATAAACCCCTTATTTCATCATCCACAAATCCTTTCCTTTTTAAGTAGCAATGATGCATAAAGGGCATATTGTATTTTGAAGCACAGTAAATATGAAAATAGGATAATAATCCTGTGAAATTTAAAATGAAACTGAAAAATCAAAGGAGTCATAGATGTTGAGGCCAGAAAGGAAGCATTATGATAATCTAGTCTGACCTCCTGCATAAACCAGGCAAAAGAACCTCACCCTGTGATTCCTGCATCATATGCATATCTTCTGGTTGAATTTGAGCAGTGTTTATCACCCTTCTCAGGTTGGCATCCCTTTATTCATGTCAAAAATTTCACAATTGCATTTCATCTTCTCTAAAAGTCAGTGTAAAAATAGATCACTGATAACAATGATACTTCATTTTAGTTGTGTGTTTCAAGAGATTGCTTTGGTGGCAATTCGGCGGCGGGGACGCTGATGGCGCAGCACCGTTGGACCTCCCGCAGACATGCCGCCGAATCTGCGTGACCAGCGGACCGCCTGCAGGCACGCCACTGAAAGCCGCCTGACTGCCGCCTGACTGCCTTGCTTGGGCGGCAAAAAACATAGAGCCACCCCTGCTTGTTATGCTTTTGTCTGCTAGATTAAAGAGTCATCTACTACCCAAAATCTTGTCTTTATGAAGGTATTTAGAGACTGTGATCAAGATGACTCTTAACCTTGTCTTTGTTAAGCTAAATGGATAGAGCTCTCTAGACCTTGAATCATTCTTTTAGGTCTTACCTGACTCCTTTCCTCCTTGGAGGAGGGGGAGTAGGAATATTTTTTGGAGGGGAGGGGTAGCTCAGTGGTTTGAGCATTAGCCTGCTAAACCCAGGGTTGTGAGTTTAATCCTTGAGGGGGCTACTTAGGGATCTGGGGTAAAAATCTGTCTGGGGAGTGGTCCTGCTTTGAGCAGGGGGTTGGACTAGATGACCTCCTGAGGTCTCTTCCAACCCCAGTATTCTATGCTTCTTTTCAATTTGTCAGCATCATTTTGAAGTGTGGACCCCAGAACGGGACCCAGTGTTTCAGTAATGGTCTCAGCAATGCTGGAAGCAGCAGTAATAACACCTCCCTAACACTACTCAATAGTCCCCTGATTATATAACCAAGGATTGTGTTTGCTCTCTTGGCCACCACATCTCTCTGGTTCAGTTTCACCATCACCCCAAGTCCTTTTCTGAGTGGCTGCTTTCTAAAATGCAGTCACCCATTCTATAAGAGTGACCTGTGTTCTTGGCTCCTGGATGTCTGATCTTGCATTTAGCTGTATTCAAACCTATGTTGTTCGCTTGAGCCCAGCTAACCATGTAATCCAGCTTGCTCTGTTGAACTGACCTGTCCCTATATTTATTTACCTCTTCACCAATTTTTGTCATCTGCAAACTTTACCCACAATCATTTTTTTCTTTCTTCCAGATTATTGATAAAGATCCTGAGAGTGTGGGAAAAACCCATGGGCCTTGCCAGGTCTTTCGTTTAAAGCTCTAGTAGGTGAATCTAAACAAGTCTGAATTAACTATTCTGCTGCTGCTTTAAAGCACACAGCCTCTTAGCTCAATGCTGCAAGGAAAGTTGGAATCTGCTCTTCTCTGGTCCTTCTGTGGGCCACAGAGTTTGAGGCCAGATTCTTTCCTGAGCCGAGATCTGCTGGGTGCAGGAGTGTGTGTGTGTACATGAGGGGGTCCAGTCAGGAAGCAGGATACAGCCTTCTGATTCTGTCAGCCTGTCTTTGCCAGCCCTGATCCCAGCCCTGGTACAAGAGCTGCCTAGGGGTTGTTCCCAGTTTTGGCAGCTGCAAGTTGGTGGAGCTCATCTGCCCTCACTCCTGCCCAAGCGCTGACTATGCCAGCTTTCCACCAGCAAAGTGTTTCCCTCTGGGCAGTTACTTTTTAGTTGGCCAGCTAGAGCCCTGGAGAGAATCCAGCCTGTGATTGTCTTCTTCTGGCCACGGCTGTCTTATTTCATCTGCAGGCTTCTCCTTCGTCCCGACTGCCTAAATCCTACGAGGATAGGTGCTTTAGGAACACCGGCGTTCGATAGCTCTGTGTCCAGCCCAGCTACAAAAAAACATTGACTAGAAGAATCCAAATGGTGCCATTGCTTTGACCAAGCGTATCGCCCCTCCTTTATGTCATCTTTAACTCACTGCTGTAGTAGCTGGTATTGCTGGCCAGTGTGTTCAGTAAAGGAATTTGGCTGTGTCATGTCACTCCCAGTTTAAGCAATTAAATTCAGGGCGAGGGAGCCAATTAAACCAGAAACGAGCCTAAGGAGCACAGGTATCATCTCAAGCCTGCATTCATCACCAGAAGCTACGGCGGTTAGTTTGCTATAACCATTACTACCAAGCTCTTCTATCACCAGGGGCGGAAGTTCCCTAAAAGTGTGTGTGGGCCACCGGCACCTGAATTGTGGCCCCACCCCTTGCACCACCCCTGCCCCCTGAGGCCCTGCACCCACACTGCCCCTCCCCCCAGAGGCCCCGCCTCGCACTGCCCCTGCCCCCCACCCTCTCACCGCCCATTCCCCCGAGGCCTCACTCCTGTGCCACCTCTTGCCCCCAAGATCCTGCCCCCTCCACTCATTCCTCTCCATCTCCTCCTCCCCGTGCCTCGCCCTTGCGGCTGGTAAATGGGGGCAAGGGGGCATGGCCTCCTGGGCCCCCAGGTTTCGGGCACCCCTGTCTTCTCTAGTGCTTTTCATGTTACAAAGGAGGTCAGCAGCATTATCCTCATTTTACCAGAATCAGAATTTCTGGTGGACTGTTCATTGCAGCTGAAGTTTTTGAAGGGAGGGAATGGTTAAAGCTCTGGTCACCAGACAACACATGCTCCTTTAAAAAGGCCACTGATGTGCTGTCATTTTACTGCTCTATGGCTTTGTTACCCATCTTTCAAATGAGTGTAATATTGGCTATGCAACAGGGACTTTATGAGGCTTAACCAATTAATGCTGTAAATTGCTTAGGGATCCTCAGGTGAAGAGCACTATTGAAGTGCAAGGTAGTAATGAAAGTAATTTTAAGCCAACCCATCTCAAGGGTCTTGCCACTTGGATGTTGCATAGGTACCCTGAGCACCTGCCTCACCGCTCTTGGTCAAATTCTATATTCTGGGGAGTAATTTGTTAATGTTCTGAGCAATTGGACCGGGTCCTTTACGCCATCCAAAACCACTGCATCAGCTTTCAGGTGCATAGAAAAGCGGGGAGTCAAGAGCGGGCGGAATGGAGAGGAGTCATTTCTCTTGCTGAATCTGGATCAGTCTCCTAGCCAGAATTTAAATGCTAGTGGAAGCTGACTAGGCCAACTGGGCGGTTAGACTTTGGAAACGTCCATTTTCTGTCTGCTTTAAGGCGATGGTGCGGGAGGGCTTGAATGCTTTGTCAGCTTGGAGGTGATGAGGGAAGGGCTTGCATGTGGGACCATGTCTGCCTGGAGCCCGACTGACTTCAGTGGGCTCTGCCCGGGTGCACCTCTGCAATTGCAGGCTCGGGGCCTTCATCTGAAAGTTCTTTGGGCCAAGGACCTTTCTTCTCATGCGTCACACAGCACCGAGCATGCTCTTGAGCACTGTATAAAAATAACAATAAAGAAGAGAACCAGGCATAGCTGCATCACCTTGGGTGGTGTACGAGCCTTCTTTAGTCTCTGAGAGCGAGAGTACCCATGTGCATCGAGCACCGCTCTCCAGAGCTGGGCTCTGGAGGTTAGTTCTCTCCTGTCATTCTTGTCCCACTCTGGGTGAAAGAGCTGTGAGTCGTCTGGAGGTTGCAGAGTTGGTTGTTGGGCCACGTGAGACGTCTGTCTTCGCTTGTGAATAAGGGCAGTGCTAGCGCTAGTCCCATGCTAGTTACATATTTTCAGGCAATCCAGAATAAAAAAAGTACTGATTGCTCCTGTTCTTATGGGAAAGTGACATGCGTGGTGTTTATTTCCAAAGTCCCTTTCTAACCTTTCCAGTGCTAGACTAGCACCAGCGCATGGTGCCAGTGGTGCTTGGGCTTGCAGTGCAGCGACGTGGGAGCCTGGTAAGAGCAGGACCCAGTGATTGTATCAAATTGGGCACTGTTGAGGGTCATTTGCTTGAATCTCACTTAGATTTTAAGGTTTTGGGCGCACCCAAAATTCTAGGGAAATTTTACGGGGGCTGAAAAGTTCTGAACCCAGCCTGTTGGGTCTGGGTTCTCTGACTCTGTGTGAGCTGTCGCTGGAAGTAAACGACGCTGGAAATCATGCTAAGTCTGTGCAATAGGCATTGGAATGTGCCAAGCAGCACAGCTGGAAATCAGTGGTGCTTGACTCCTAACAAGTCAGACCCGGGTGTTTGGTTCAGCTCTCCTGGTAACGGAGGCGCTGCTGGGAACCCATCCCCATGGGGTAGCTTTTAAAGCTCAGCCCAAGCTGAATCAGGTCCAAACGGCGCCTGGCCAGAGCTTTGGCCTGTGCTAGACCTAGGGGTTAATTCAGGCCTGGCACCGTGAAGGTGATTAACTAGTATTGGGGTTATTGCTACAATTGCCTGCGGCGTGCTCCTGCAATACGAAAGCATCTGGAAGCAGCCTGTGTTCTTCCTGTGTCCGTCTCTTTTCCCTTTTCTCTTTTTGGTCTGTCTTTCTGCTTCCCTCACTATTCCTTGGCTGCCTTCCCTCGGAGCCTCTGAGGCGTCTCCTCCCTGACCTCCCTCTCCCACTGCTGCCCTCTTTCGCAATCCCATGGTACCTCTTCTTTCATCGTCCATTGTTGCCTTCTCTTCCAGTCCCAGGACTTGGGGGTTCCTGGTGGTAATCAGCTGTGCATGAGCTCCCTTTCCAACGCTGTGGCCAAAAGGGCTAATGCAATCCTTGGATGTATGAGCAGGTGTAGGCTGTAATATGTACAGTGTATATTTGGGCGTTGGGACATATGAAAAGATGCCTGCTTGTCTGGCAAGGAAAGAGAACAGCCAGGTGAAAGCTGAGCCAGCAATCCGATCAGGTAAACAACTGAGTTAGCAAACTAATCTTAGGGCTAAGCAGAAAAAGTGCTTGTGCAATATCTAGTGAATAACTGTAAGAACCTGTTGAAGGTGAGCACCAGAATGTGGGGGGCGCATTTGCATTTAACCCTATGCTGTGCCCTGTTTTGGTGGATTGATCACTCTCTGAAGCAGGAAACATATGACATATTTCTTCAGCTCCAGAGTCCGTCTGTGAACCTGTGAATTCTGGGTAGTGGGGAGAAAGAACTGGTCAGGGGAATATTGAATAGGAATGGGGAGTGTATTTGGCACCGGTGTGGCCACTGCTGGAATATGTGTCCAGGTCTGGTGCCCACAATTCCAGGAGGATGTTTATGAATTGCAGAGGGTTCAGAGAAGAGCCACAAGAATAATTAAAGGATTGGAAAACATGCCTTAGAGTGACAGACTCAAGGAGCTCAGTCTATTTAGCTGACCCAAGAGAAGGCTAAGGGGTGACTTGAGCATGTGTTATAAGTGCCGGCGTGCAGAACAATAATTTGATAATGGGCTCTTCAGTCTAGCAGACAAAGGTGTAATAAGCTCCAAGGGTTGGAAGCTGAAGCTTGTTAACGTCAGAGTGGAAAGAATGTGTACGTCTTGAACAGGAAGGGTAATGTGTCATCTCCGAGCCTGGTAAGTGCTGATGAGCCATCCCTCAGCCTGACTACCTGTGAGTGCCACATCAGCCAATCCAGGGGCAAAACTCTAACCAGGTGACCCCAAGGCCAGGGATATAGGCTCCCAAAGAGAGCCAGTCTTCTCAGCATCGCTATCTCACCAGGAATATCCCCTGCTGCTGCTTGGTGGTTCTGCCAGTGCCCCAGCCTTGTTCCAACCCCTGCTTGGTTCCTGATGCCTGCTCTGCCCCCCTGGCTCTGCCCCCTGGCCTGACCATTAGGCCTGACTGCTGCTGGTCTGACCCTGCTTCTCAGTTTCTGACATAATTAACCAGGGGCTGTGGCGGATTCACCATCACTGACAATTTTTAAATCAACACTGGATGTTTTTTCTAAAAGGTACGTCTGAATTCACACGGGTGTCATTTGGGGGCAGTTCGCTGGCCTGTGTTTTGCAGGGCAGACTTAGATGATCCCAACGGTCCCTTCTGGTGTTGAAATCTAGAAATCTATCTCCTCCCCAGCCTTCCACCGTGCACTGCTGTTTTCCTGTTGCCTCAGGAGATAGTCTTCATCACCCTTTGCCTTTCCCTACCTATTCCGTTCCAATTCCTCCAGTACTGCCTTCCTTGCCTACTACTGCCTTCCTCGCGTCTCTCCCCGCTCCGTCTCACAGCATCTCGGGAACAGCTCCTGAGCTCCACCCTCGCTCTGCAGTTCTGTCTGGGGATTGGTCCTGCTTTGAGCAGGGGGTTGGACTAGATGACCTTCTGAGGTCCCTTCCAACCCTAATCTTCTATGATTCTATGATTAAGTCTGTGCGGACGCAGCTTTCAAGGTCACCCCCTAAAGTTCAGCTGTGCTGGAAGGAAAGGAAAGTTTACAAGTTTTTCTTAGGGTACGTCTACACTTACCGGAGGGTCCGGTGGCAGGCAATCGATGTTCTGGGATCGATTTATCGCGTCTGGTTTAGACGCGATAAATCGATCCCGGATCGATCCCGGAAGTGCTCGCCGTCGACGCCGGTACTCCAGCTCGGCGAGAGGAGTACGCGGCATCGACGGGGGAGCCTGCCTGCCGCGTCTGGACCCGCAGTAAATTCGGACTAAGGTACTTCGAATTCAGCTACGTTATTAACGTAGCTGAATTTGCGTACCTTAGTCCGAAGTGGGGGCTTAGTGGGGACCAGGCCTTACTGACTCTGTGTTTTGGTTATTTTTGTGTGTGAAGCTAATTCAATTTGTGATGAAATGTTCGGGCTGGTACAGCTCATTGATTTCTAAAAGAGAATATGCTTGGCTATCTTTCCCATTGTTCTGTGAAAAGCGGCTATTGTGCTGTGGAAGAGACAAACAAGTTCCGACTGACAAAATCAAGTTAGGGGGAGATTTTCAAAGGCAAAAATGTCAGCTTGGGGCCCAGCTTCCAAAGACAATTGTTACATTGGTTAGGGAACTGGAGTGCTGTGCCCACAGCTCGTCGTGCTGACCAATATTGTCTCAATGTTCCCCTGTGCTCCCCTTGTCTGTTGTATCCATCAATCATCTCGTGTCTTACCGTTACTTTGTGAGCTCCTCAGGGCAGGGACTGTTTGTCTGGTGCTTAGCCGTGTGGGGTCCCGAGGTGCTACAGTAATACAAAAAATAAATAATAATCCTAACAGTCAATGGGAATTAGGTGCTGCCACAACCCTGGTAAAACTCCCGCTCTGGACACTCACCAAGCTGCTGGTTGAGTCCCCACATGTTGGACCCATGGGCTTTTTAGCTTGTTTTGGTCAGTAGTCTCCAGTGCTGTCCCATTTCCTGGCCTCTCAGGCACACTTCCTTGGCAAAGACTCTCTGCCTGTTACCCCTTCACCAAAATGGAACCTTGTCTCGGCACCAGTGCTGATCCCCCACGGACACCCCACCGGTTTAATCGAATCCTGTCCCAGAGCTCCGACCTTGTGGGCGCTCTGGGGTCCATAACACACCGAGTTTGTACACCACTCTCTACTTTAGATAGCACAAGACAGAACAATAACACCTATATGCCACCCCTGCCTCAGTTTCCTCACTACACTTGAGTGATTTGTGGGATTTGGGTAGATCCTCTAAGGCAGGGGTAGGCAACCTATGGCACATGTGCCAAAGGTGGCACATGAGCTGATTTTCAATGGCATTCACACTGCCCAGGTCCTGGCCACCGGTCCGGGGGACTCTGCATTTTAATTTAATTTTAAATGAAGCTTCTTAAACATTTTAAAAACCTTATTTACTTTACATACAACAATAGTTTAGTTACATATTATAGACTTATAGAAAGAAACCTTCTAAAAATGTTAAAATGTATGACTGGCACGCGAAACCTTAAATGAGAGTGAATAAATGAAGACTCGGCACACCGCTTCTGAAAGGTTGCCGACCCCTGCTCTAAGGTGTCCAGATCCCCCTCTGGCATGTGGCTTCTCTAAATCATGGAGTGTGTCTCTCTGTCTCTCCCCCCTCCAGCCAATTTTCTTCTTGCTCAGGTGGTCCTGCAGTTAGAAAAGGATACCCTGCTACAAAACATGCTCCTCTGTTCTTCCAGTCTCCGGGCCAAACTTCCTTTGTCTCTGTGAATCCCCCTGAGTTTTTACATCCTAGCACTAATTCCTGGCTTCCTTGTCCTGCTTCTGGGGAAATCCCATTCCTTCAAACCCCAGCCATCATGACAGAGGGGAGGCCAGGCCAAATGTTAGTGAGTGGTATTGCGCCCTGGCATATGGGTGGCTGGGCCAAACCTGAATGGTGCTGTGCCCAGAGTGCCAGGTTGCAACGCCTGGAGTGGGGAGCCAGATCCAGACCTGTAGGACAGAAGCCACTGCTGTGGGTTGAGTAGGGGTCAGGCTCGCCCCAACCCTTCCCCTCCTCACCAGGCCCGGGGCCCATTTGGGAAGCTCTGCTCTTTTGGGGGCTCGATGCAGGAGTTAGTGGGTGAGGGTCTGTGGCCTGTCAGACTAGATGGTGACAAGCTCAGACTTCCGTCCTAAATATTTATGAAACTGTCACTAAGTAAAGTCTGGGAAGAACCTGATTTCCCAGCCCAAACTCTCACCTTGCGTATTCTCACATAGCTACAGACAGCCTATTTCGGCTCTGTTGGATTTGCAAACTCATGTTTTATTTCTCTGTTGCTCACTTTTCTGCTTCTTTCTGACAGAGTCTCACCTTTGGTTTGTCTGGTTCCCCAGGAATCCGTTCTGCTTGACCCCAAGCTCTCCTGAATTCTCTCCCCCAGCCTTTCACTTGGAGCTTCCTCCCCCTTCTCCCTCCCGCCTGGGAAGCAAGTTCTTTCCTTTCTCCTGTTCTCACAGAAGGATGTTGCCCAGCACATATGTATGCAGGAGCTTCATTATCCTCTGTGGTAACACCAAGCACCTGCCTTGTTCTGTCTGGGAGTTTGACAGAAAACAACACCTGCTCTTACAAGCAAACACCCTCTTTCCTAAGTCCAGGGAAAAGAGGTTCAGTTTCAGCTAATACAGTTAGAGTTGCATTTAGCTCTGTTTCACCAGTTTTATAGATTTGCTTCTACATTTTAGTATTTTCTTGAAGTGTTTCCATTAGACCAGGGGTGGCCAACCTGAGCCAGAGAAGGAGCCAGAATTTACCAATGTACATCGTCAAAGAGCCACAGTAATACGTCAGCAGCCCCCCATCAGTCCCCGCCCCCCAGCGACTCCCGCTCATCGGCAGCCCCACCGATCAGCGCCTCCCGCTCCCTCTCTGCACCTCCCGATCAGCTGTTTCGTGGCATGCAGGAGGTTGGGGGGGGAGGGAGCAAGGGCACGGCAGTCTCAGGGGGGGGGCAGGAAGGGGTGGAGTGGGGGCAGGGCCTGTGGCAGAGCCAGGGGCTGAGCAGTGAGCACCCCCCGGCACATTGGAAAGTGGCGCCTGTAGCTCCAGCCCCAGAGTTGGTGCCTGTACAAGGAGCCACATATTAACTTCTGAAGAGCCGCATGTGGCTCCGGAGCCACAGATTGGCCACCCCGGCTTAGGGGAAGGAGGTGAGTTCCCTAGTCTGAAAACCACTAAGCTAGCCTGATTTACCAATTCACAATCACTTTATGCTAGTGTGAGTGACTAACTGAGGCGCAGGGCTGTGGGGAGGCGGGCCCAAGGTGTAAAATCGTGTCAGAACTGAGCACCACAAATGGATATTTGATTAACCTGCAGTTAGTTATGTGAGATGAAAAATATGGATTTAAATACTATTCTTTAAACTCGGCAATGGTTCTTATTTCCTCCACCATGGCTTCAACAGAATTCTCAGAGGGAAGGAAAAGACTTTTAAATGTTTCCCAGCAAAGCACGATTCATTCAGCTTCTACTTAATTTTTCGTGGGCTTGCAGTAGAATGATAAGCAGTTTGTTTTGCAGAGTGAGCTTTTGTAGTTGTGTGTTGTCATTGGCATGTGAAGACATAACAAAAAGGCACCCAACTTTTGCCGGTTTATCTGGCTCTTGCGATTTTCTCCTGTGAGAGTCGACAGCTAGCAAAGCATAATGGTACTTTCATTAGCTGCCTTTGAACTTTGCTGGATGAAAGTGAGAAAGCAGTCATGGGGGGGAGAGGAAAGGAGACTGGCAGTTTTGCTTTCTTTTCATAATATTTCCCATCACAGCCCAGAAGTGAGGGTGGGAATTACTTGTCCATTTTTGAAAATAGGTGGAATGTATATTTGCGACGTCCTGGAAATACCTTGCAAATAATTAATTATCACTTTTTATTGCCATTGGATAAGGTGCATCGAAGAGCCTCCTCCCGGTTGGGGTAGTGGTGTGAAGCTCAGGAGTACACGCTGGAAGAATTTCTCCCAGAAGGCCAACTCGGGTCTGAGTTCACACCAGAGACTGCAGTTTAACAGCATTGCCTCTTTTTATAGGAGCTGTCGCGTCCAGCCTAAAAAGAAAGCTGAGCTGGGATATGACTGCTTGCTATAACTGCACTGGGAGTTGGGGACAGAGGGGTGGTAAGCACCCGGGAGAGGGAAAAGCTACGTAAGCTAAAGCACAGCATTGGCACAAGAACAAATGGGTAAATGAATAAATGGAGGCTGGACATTTCTAACTCCCAGAGCAGTGAGGTTCTGGGGCAGCCTCCCAGTAGGAGTTGTGGGGGCGAACAACCTAATGAGTTTTAACCCGGAACATGATAAGGTTATGAAGAGGTTTATGTGACAGGGGATAGCAGGGATTGGACTCAATAACCCACATCATCCTTTTCAGCTTTATGTCCCTCTCAGAATCCCTTTGCCTTCAGTGGGCCCTGGAGCAGGCCCAGAATGATTCATAGACTCCCTTGTGATCATGGAGTCTGACTGGCAGAGGCCAGAGAACTTCCTCAGAATAATTCCTGTTTGCATTAGAGCATATCTTTTAGAAAAAACGTCCTTAGATGATTCCTTACACAGTCTCTGTAAGACGAGCCACATACAGAACACATGATGGTGAATATGGTAAAAGATTTGACTGGCATTCATTTAGGGTGAACCTGCATTACTCATGTATGGTCTTATCCCTTGTGAGTAAGTAGGTACCAGAGGGTGCAGGGTCCCTTTCAAAGGGGAAGTCGGACCAGCCCCTATCACTAGTGATTGGGTCCTTGGGGGAGTAGATTAGCCCGGGAGCAGGCACGCTGTGGCTGACTAATGAGCGATCACTCACAGCTGGGCTGGAGGCTGAGCGGGTAATATAAAACAAGAAGGGTTGCCAGCAAGAAAAGGGGTTTGGGCAGCTCTTCTTGGGGCTAGGGAGATAGAACTGCCTGGGCAAGGGGGTCAGGCAGGCTCAGCCTTTAGTTCAGCCTTGGATGGTATGGACTATTTAAAGGTTTATTTTGATAAGGAGATACAATAGGGAAAGGACCTGGAGGGTCTCCCTCTCTTAGAGGAAAGTTGAGTACAAGTCTGAGGAGGGGCTGGGACAAACAAGAGGCAGGAAAGAATCACGTGAGGCTGTTTCATGTTATGCCTTATGGACTTGCTGTTGAACCAAGGGTAGGTGAGGAGATAACCCTGGGAACCAATAGAAGAGCCCTGACTGGGGTGGTATTTGAGTTGAAAACTGCGACAGTGGTGGCTTGTGAGGTGTGCAGGGGCGTGCACCGAAAGGGGGCACTGGCAGGGGTGGGGCACTTGACGAAGAGAAATCCCAGGCTGAACCGAGGGAGTTAAGCAGAATGACTGAGAACAGAATACTGCAGTTCTTATTCAGTCCAAGCTCCCAGGGAAGTCAGTGGGCATTTGCCTGAGGAAGGACTGCAGGATTTTGTCCCAGAGAAAAAAACAAGTGGTGGGAAACAGGTACAAGGACAGACAGAAAGTAGACAGACTGAAATATCTCTAGTAGAACACGATCGTGTAAAGAGATGGTCAGCAGCGCAGCACTGTATCTCTGTGATGCACGGTACTATTCAACCACTCAAGGCTATTCAACAGTTAGTTATTTGATCTTGGCAGCTTACTGAGTTCTGCAGCTCCTTCCCCTCCTTTTACCCTGCTTCGGTTTCTGGCTTAGCCCCAAGCCATCCCATAATGGATGTAACTATGGAGCAGGAAAGACCTAGGCTGCTTAAAGCCCTTAGTTGTTCTGCGCTGATCCCAGGGGTGGGGAGTGGAAATCCACTTGTATTGGGTCCAACAACAGTCACTAATGGAAGTGAGGTGTTTGCCGGTGTAGTGTGGGGTGATGTCAGCATCGACAGTGAAAGAGAGTAATCCTAAACAGGTGGAAACCACAATCCTGCCCCCAAAAGGTGAGGCATCTCCTCCTACATCCTTGGCAAACTGACAGCTGCAGATCCCGGACAGTCTGACCCGGTTCTCATGGGCTGCTTTTCTGAACATGAAGACACAATCCAGCCTTCATTTGGTAGAAGTGCCATTTAAGACCCAAGGTGATGCTGTTCCCCCCGATGTAATAACTGATGGCATCAGAGCTCCACAGCATGCTGTGTTTACACTCCACCACTGTGACAATGGACTCTTACCCATCTCAGCAGGGATAATGCTGGTTGGATGAACATTTTGTCCTGCGAACTAACTTAATCTAATGGGTAGAGATGTTATCTGGCTCCATCACTGTTTGGCCAGCCTTCCATTTATTGTGGATCCCGCAAGTTTCTACGATCTCCAACGGAGCAGGGAGCATAGAGCCCAGCTGCGGTTCCCTTCCATTGGCTCTCCTGGCCCTCTTCCTCCCTCCTTCGCTCCTGTCTAAGCTTACTAAGGGAAGGAGGTGTTTGGTTCTGTGAGTCAGCCTTGCGGCAGGTTTGTGTTCATAAAGTGCAAGCATTACTTTTAGAGGGACACTGACTCCCAGCAAGAGACACAGTGAAGTTGGGAAAGGAAGAAAAGGCTTATTAGCTCGGTCTTTGGACTAGAGCTATCTGCTGATATTCTTGGCCGACTGCATATATTCCTTCACACTTATTGTCATTGCTAACACTAGTTAGTTAATTAGCTCAGAGTTTTCTTATGCTTATAGCTGCAAACCACATGTTTAAAATGTCCTATGTAATGAGCAGCGTCCCCAGCACAAGATCCTGGTGCGTAGTTCCAAATTATGCGGGAGAGAAGGGATCCAGCACATTCAATGAAATATTTGCAATTGCTTTGTGCTGAAGTTTGATAATGGACTCTTCAGTCATCAGACAAAGTTCTTCTTCGAGATGTGTTGCTCATGTCCATTCAACTTAGGTGTGTGCGCTTGCCACATGCACCGGTGCCAGAAGTTTTTCCCTCAGCAGTATCCGTAGGGGACCGGCTTTGGCGCCCCCTGGAGTGGTGCGCACATGCCACGATATATACGGCGTCGCCAGTTCCCACCACCCTCAGTTCCTTCTTGCCGCCAGTGACGGTGCTGGAACTGTTCCTGCTTCAGTTAATGCTGTAGCTGCTCTCTCGTACGAACTAGTTATCTCCTGTATTATACTGTATATAGTTTTCTATTAGTGTTTATAAATCCCTTAGCTATAGTTAGAGACTATGTAGGTCCCAAACAGGACTTTTCCTTGGAACGGGGCATGCCCCAATCCCCAGGTGTTAAGCCCTGTGATCGCTGCAAGAGGCCCATGCCCGTTAGTGATCCGCACAGCAGTTGTCTGCGTTGCTTGGGCGAAGGACATATCAGAGAGAAGTGGAAAATTTGCAAGTCCTTCAAGCCAAGGACTAAGAAGGAGCGCAATATTTGTTTAAGAGTGCTCCTTATGGAGTCAGCCCTCACCCTGGCACCGGAGCAACGCTCCGACTTGGCGCCGAGTATCGTGACATTGGTACGCAGCGCCCCACCGGGACCATCCACTGGCCGGCACCGGTCCCCAGCCATGGCTCCAACCAGGATGCCCAAGAAGGTGGGACGAGGCCGGTCTCCATCCTCCTGCAAGAGAAAGAATAAGACTGGGTGTGAGCAAGGTCCCATGCTGGGCAACTCTTCACCCACGCCGGGATCTTGGGCCCAAGCTCTGGTTGAGTGGGGTAGCCCAGCCCGCTCCCCGCCATCCACACCGGAGGCCCTGGAGGTGGCGCAGGAGATCATGTCCCTCCTGGTGCCACCCACACCGGGCTTCTGCGGTTCCCCGGTCACGGGGTAAATCCGCGTTAGGACCGCTTCGGTCCCCACCTCAGCAGCACCATTCCCTGTTGCAGAGAACGTCCTGCCAGCGCTCGCCGTCCCATAGCCACCATGCATCTGACTGCAATAGGCAGACGCAGCACAGCCCCATTCGATCCCCGGACCTCGGGCATGGGGATCGAGAGGCTTGAGGTGCAGCTCACTGGCTACTGGGCGCAGACCTTTGGAGGGGCAGGAGTATCGGTCCTGGCACCTGGTATCTCCGAGACCGCAGTACCGCTCCAGGGACCTGTCGAGGGATCGACGGTTCCATTCCTTGGACCATCGCCAATCCCCTAAGAGGGCATCACTGCATGCGGGCGCTTCCCAGCACCGGGCCCGCTCCAACTCCCAGTTCCGCTCCTCTTCCCGGTACCGCTCATCAAGCGTGAGACGTAGATCGCTGGCTCCAACCCGTTGTGACTCTGTTGAGCACCGCTGGTCCTAGGACCCTGCTCCAGAGCGGACTCCAGGCAGAGTGACCGGCACCGGTCGGGGCAGAGCCACCGCTCCATCCTGGTCACCTGGGAGCAACCACTCAGGATCCAGCCCTGGTTCGGAGCGAGGTTCCCTGACGGCGGGACAAACTCTGGTACCTTGTTGGCACCAAAACTGGCCCCACGGCCTCAGGCACAGTGACCGGCACCGTGGTACTCATGGAACCCATGGGGGTTCAGCCAGCCCTCCCAGGCCGCCCGCTCGGTGTCCGGAGCCTTGGAGAGACCAGCTGCCTCTCTCTCCCGTCCTCCTCCGGTGCTCAAAGCCTCAGGCGCGAAGACCCTGCAGGTCCAAGAGGGAGCAGGGGAGCAAGCCACTGGGCCACTAATGGTTGTGGAGGACCCTACGGAACCAGCATCTTCCTCATCCTTGCCAGATGTGGCTATAATGGGGCCCCCTCCCCCAGTTCCTCCGGATGATGCTAAAGTGCACCAGGAACTACTGCAGAGGGTCACTGCCAACCTGGGTCTTCAGGCAGAGGAGATAGAGGAGCCCTTGTACACTCTCTTTGATGTCCTCTGCTCCAGGGCACTGGCCTGGGTGGTTCTGCCCCTCCCTGAAGGGGTCTCTAATGCCCTGTGGCAAACTCCTTCTTCCCTGCTCTCCATCTCCAAGAGGCTGAGCGCAAGTACTTTGTATCATACAAAGGCCACGAGTACCTGTGCACCCACCCTGCTCCCAACTCCCTAGTGGGAGAGGCGGTTAACCACAGAGAGTGACAAGGTCAACCCAGGGCTACCCCAAAGAACAAAGACTCCAAGAGACTTGACTGGTTTGGGTGTAAGGTTTATTCATCCTCTAGTCTCCAGTTGAGGATGGCCAACCATCAGGCTCTCCTGGGATGATATGATTTTAATGGTGGCAAGCCATGGCCAAGTTTGAGGCCTCTCTTCCTGAGGCTTCTAGGAAGGAGTTCTGGGCAGTCATGGAGGAGGGCAAGACTGCGGCCAGGGTGACACTCCAGGCAGCATCAGATGCGGCGGACACTGCCAGCCAAACCATGGCCTCGGCTGTCATCATGTGCCCAGCATCCTGGCTGTTCCTCTCTGGCTTGTCCACAGAGGCTCAGCAGTCGATGCAAGACCTTCCTGTCGATGGGCAAGCCCTGTTTGCGGAAAAGACGGACAATAAGCTCCATGGCCTAAAGGACTCCCTCATGACCCTTAAAACACTGGGCCTGTATGTTCCCGGCCCTGCCCACAAGCGGTTTAAGCCGCAGCAGCCTCAGGGTCAGGGGAGCCATCCTTGCCAGGAGCCTCCCCATAAGAAATCCAGAGGCTACCAGCGGCGTCCTAGCCAACAGCCTTCACAGGCCTCTCAGTTGAGCTCGACCCACAATAAGGAGGCAGGCAAGTGCTCGTTTTGAGGGTACACCCGAGGGCGACGTACCAGACTATTCCCAGGATCCTCCCTCCCCTATTTTGCCAATTGCCTTTCTCCTTTCCTCCCTGCGTGGGCATCTATAACATTTTACCGATGGGTCCTCAGTACAGTGGCGCGGGGTTACACCCTTCAGTTGCTTTCTACCCCTCCTTCCCACCCCCACCCCCTATCCCTCTTTAGGGACCCTTCTCACAAGAGTCTCCTCGTACAGGAGGTAGACGGGTTACTGCAGCTAGGTACGGTGGAGATTGTTCCTCCAGAGTTCAGGAACAAAGGGTTCTATTCCCGTTACTTTTTAATCCCAAAGGCCAAGGGCGGTCTATGACCTATTCTGGACTTGCGAGACCTGAACTGCTTCCTAGCAAAGCTGAAGTTCCGCATGATCTCCCTGGCCTCCATCATCCCTTCCCTGGATCCGGGAGACTGGTATGCCGCCCTCGATCTGAAAGATGTATACTTTCACATCGCCATCTTCAAAGGACACAGACGCTTCCTCCGGTTTATGGTGGGTCCCAATCCCTATCAGTTTGCGGTCCTCCCATTTGGCCTAGCGACAGCACCGCAGGTATTTGCCAAGTGCATTTCAGTGGTTGCTGCTTACCTCAGACATTGGGGTGTCCAGATCTACCTGTACCTCGACAACTGGCTAGTCAAGGGCAGAGCCAGGTCCAAGGGGATGTTGCGATGCTATTAGCCATCTGCCGTCGCCTTGGCCTGTTGGTGAACGACACAAAATCCATGTTAGTTCCGGTACAGAGGATAGAGTTCATTGGCGCGGTGCTCGACTCGACCTACGCCAGGATGTTCCTGCCGCTGGAGAGATTCAGGGCACTGACAGACCTCATCGCAGAAGTCTCCACGTTTCCCCTGACCATGGTCACATAGCAGTGTGTACATATATGTTGTGCCACGCCAGGCTCCGGATGCAACCCCTGCAGCAGTGGCTGGCGACGGTCTACTCCCAGTCCAGGGACCACCTGGAAAAGGTCGTTACCATCCCTGCGACAATACTTACCTCACTACGATGGTGGACCGACGCCGGAAAAGTCCTGGAAGGAGTTCCCTTTGTCAACACTTCTCACTCAGTCGAGTTGGTTTCGGATGCCTCGGACCTCGGCTGGGGGTCACACCTCGGCACCCTCCAGACCCAGGGTGTGTGGTCCCCAGAGGAATCGACGCTACACATAAACATCAAAGGGCTCAGGGCGGTGTGCAGAGCATGCGCGGTCTTCCTACCTCACCTGTCGGGCAGAGTGGTCAGTCCTCACGGACAACACAGCCTCGATGTTCTACATCAACAGGCAAGGTGGCGCATGATCCTTGGCCCTCTGCCAAGAGGCACTTCATCTTTGGGACTTTTGCATCGACCAAGAAATCCATCTAGAAGCATGTCACCTTCCGGGTGCCAGGAACATGCTAGCAGATCACCTAAGCAGGGACTTGTCCTCTCACCACGAGTGGGTGCTCCACCTGGAGGTAGTTGGCACAATCTTCCAGAGGTGGGGAACTCCCCAAGTGGATTTGTTCGCCACCAAGCAGAACAGGAGGTGCCACAGGTTTTGCTCCAGATGGGGTCTGGGCAAGGGCTCCCTCTCTGACGCCTTCCTCCTGCCATGGGCAGGAAGCCTGATGTACGCATTCTCTCCGATTCTGCTCACCAGCAAGGTCCTAGTGAAAATCAAGAGGGACAGGGCGCAGGTTATCATGATCTCCCCGGCGTGGCCTCGCCAGCACTGGTTCAGGATGCTTGTCAGCGATCCCTCCCTGGCCCCTGCCGAACCGACCAGACCTGCTGTCACAGGATCACGGCCGACTCTTGCACCCCAACCTGGTGTCCGTCCACCTCACCGCATGGATGTTGCGTGGCTGAACCCAGATGAATGGGCCTGTTTGGAAGGGGTCCAGAAGGTCCTCAAGAGTAGAAAGCCCTCAACTAGGCAGACCTGCCTGGCAAGGTGGACAAGGTTCTCCCGCTGGGTGGCTGAACGGGGCATCTCCGTTTCACATTCTTTGGTGCAGTTGATCTTGGACTACCTGCTTCATTTGAGGAACCAGGGCCTGGCACACTCCTCTATCTGGGTGCATCTGGCGGCCATTTCGGTCTTTCATCTGCCAATCCAGGGGTAGACAGTGTTCTCCCATGACATGACAGTCAGGTTCCTTACAGGCCTCGAGAGACTCTTTCCTCAAGTCCGGTCGCCGGCCCCTCAGTGGGATCTCAACCTGGTTCTGTCCAGGCTCACAGGCCCACCCTTCAAGCGTTTGGCCTTATGCTCCCTGTCTCACCTATCATGGAAGGTAGCTTTCCTGGTGGCAGTGACGTCGGCGAGGCGTCTCCGAGCTGCGAGCCCTCACCTCAGAACTGCCATACACGGTCTTCTATAAGGACAAGGTCCAGCTCCGGCCCCACCCGGCCTTCCTTCCCCAGGTGGTGTCTGCTTTCCACATGAGCCAGGACATCTTCCTTCCAGTCTTCTGCCCTAAGCCCCATGAGACTAGTGAAGAGAGGCACCTTCAGGCTTTGGATGTAAGAAGGGCTCTGGCTTTCTATCTAGATCAGACAAAACCTTTCCATAAGTCGACTCAGCTTTTCATCTCTACAGCTGATAGGATGAAGGGCCTCCCAGTGTCCACACAGAGGATTTCTAACTGGATCACCTCTTGCATTCAGACCTGCTACAAGTTGGCGGGAGTCCCTCCACTGCCAATCATCAGAGCCCACTCGACCAGAGTGCAGGCATCTTCGGCAGCCTTCCTGGCACACTTCCCGATCCAGGACATCTGTCAAGCCGCGATGTGGTCCTCATTGCACACGTTCACAGCCCACTACGCCATCACCCAGCAGGCCAGGGATGACCCTGGGTTCGGCAGAGCTGTGTTGCAATCTACACGTCCGTGAACTCCTACCCACCTCCGAGGGGTGCTGCTTGGGAGTCATCTAAGTTGAATGGACATGAGCAATCACTCGAAGAAGAAAAGACAGTTACCTTTTCCATAACTGGTGTTCTTCGAGATGTGTTACTCATGTCCATTCCACAACCCACCCTCCTTCCCCACTGTCGGAGTTTCCGGCAAGAAGGAACTGAGGGTGGGAGGAATCGGCGGCACCCTATATACTGTGGCATGTGTGTGCCACTCCAGGGGGTGCCAGAGACAGTCCCCTATGGATACTGCTGAGGGAAAAACTTCCAGCACCAGTGCACCTGGCGAGCAGACACCCCTAAGTTGAATGGACATGAGCAACACATCTCGAAGAACAGTTACGGAAAAGGTAACTGTCTTTTATAACAAGATGCAATGCCTGGCACTTAGAGCTAGACAAATTCAGACTGGCAATAAGGGGTAATTTTTTAACAGTGAGGGTAATTAAGCATTGGAACAGTTTACCAAGGGTTGTGATGGATTCTCCATCGCTAGCAATCTTCAAATCAAGATTGGATGTTGAAAGATTATACTCTAGTTCAAGCAGGAATTATGGTGGGGAAGTTCTCTGGCCTGTGTGATACAGGAGGTCAGACAAGGGATCACACTGATCTCTTCTGGCCTTAGAATCTATGAATCTTTGGTGGCTGAATGACTTGATTCGTTAGCAGGAGGCCTGGATTTCATGCCCCAGCTGTAGTAGAGACAGTTGCACTTCTCTAGGACAATGCACATCACCAAGGCCAAGACAAAGTGTGTGAGAGCTGGGGGCAAAGCATTGTGGGATGAGGGGATCCAGCCTTATCCGCCAAACTTCCAGAGGAGAGCAGGTAAATCTAGAGTCAGACCATCTTTAGGAAACACAGCAAAACCTTTCTCTTTAGAGAAGCAATTCCCCATAGCAAGAACAACACTCACTGCACCGACACACCCATCTCCCAAGGGCCCCCTTTCCCTGAAGATAAACTCAAACAAACTAATAAACTACCTGGAAAGGAGGAAAAAAACCAAAAACCCAAACCCTACCCTAAGCAGAGCTTTTACCCTGAAAAGGGAGATGAGCCAGCAAGTCTACAACATCTGCTGGGAACTTTGCTATTGCATTGATTTTGAAGTGGAAGGTGCTCAGATACTATAGTGATAAGCATCAGTATAAACCCATATATAGCTAGAGAATCAAGCCCTGGCTCCTCCTCCAACAGCTGTACTATTAAATACAAGGGGCTCAATTCTTCTCTCAGTTACGCTACTGCAGCACTTCTGGATTTAACTGGGAATAGTTCCCATGGAACTCAGGAGAGAACGGAATCCAGGGATTATTGTCTGAGTCCAAAACAAAACCGTGCATTTCTAAGCCTCATGGGCTCTAAAACTAGATGCTGATTCTGGGCCTCAAAACTAGAGCTGGCTTGGAATGTTCTCCTATTTCTCTTTGTTGGAAAATACCGATTTGTTGAATCCAAAACTTTTTGTAGAAATATATTGGTGTCAACCAAAATTTATTTGGGAAGGTTTCTGAGACCCCAGATGAAATTTCTGCTCAAAATCAGAGAGAGAGACCTCCAGAATAGCCAATAGCCCACTTGTTAAGGCACTCCCCAGGGATGTGGGAGACCAGCATTGAAGTCCCTGAGCCAAATAAGGCAGAGCAAGGACTTAAACCTGGGTTTCCCACATTCATAGAATCATAGAAGAGTAGGGTTGGAAGAGACCTCAGGAGGTCATCTAGTCCAACCCCCGGCTCAAAGCAGGACCCTCTAGGGGAACACTGACAACCAGGCCATTGGCTGTTCAGAGGTGGTGTGTCTCTTGCTCACTTTCTCTTACTCTCCCTCCCCACACTTTTTCAAGTCTTCCACAGAAACAAATATCAAAACTTCAATTTTTCATGAAACAGAATTCTTGTTTTCTCGCCAGCCCAACTCAAAACACCATTCTATAGGATTGTTTGCATACGAAGCGAGGGCAAATACAAATATCGACAGAATCTTTGTCTTCAAAGTCTTTGGAATGTTAAACTCTGTGAAACTTACAAAATAGCACCTGTCAAAAACATGCACAAACCTTTATATTTCACTTCCCCAAAACACTTAGCCCCCCCCCCCCCCGCCTGCCAACCTTTGCTGTAATATGAGAATTGCCAAAGGTTTCCTACTCTCTCAGCTATTTCCTTGTGATTATTACTTATGCTAGGCCTTTCCCTGTACTGCTCTTGAGTGATTTCTCATAGAACTCGACCCTCCCTCTCCTTAAATGGTAGCCTTGCTTTAGGGATGTATTGTTCTATCCTGGCTTTGGCTTCTTATGCTGAGTTCAGGTGGGCAAGATTTGAAGTCATCTCATATGTCTTTTAATTAGGTGAACATAATTCTCTTCTTTATGCAGCACATGCATTCAGGCTAGCGTTATTGTGCGGTAAGAAGGCTTTTGTCTATATTACAAAATAATGTACAAGGGTATTTATTAGTAACATTAAGAAGGCACAATTAAGCTGTGGAGATGGTCCAATTTGCAAGTCTCAAGGGGCAAGTCTTGCTTTTCAGCATACAGGCTTTGCAAGTGAAGCTTGCATTTGCTGTTAATTTCAAAGGTATAAAACAGCAATGATCCAAACCCCATTGAAATAAAGGGAAATGCTGCCAAAGCCAACTGCAATCAATGGATTAGGCTCCGTATGTCTAGACTGGCAGATCAATTAAAATGCTGAATGCAGCAAAGGTGGAAAAAAGCAGGATAAATGAATAGTTAAAGAGGTTACGTAAATGAAGGAATCCTAATAACATTTTACTCAGCCAGTGAGATGACAGCAGTCTTGAACACCTTTTTATACCCCAGGAGCCTGGCTTTGTTGGTAAGGATTTATGTCTCAGCTGAGTCAGATTTTCACCTCCCTTAACTGAAAGGTGCCAGCCTGTTGGTCACAGCTCTCTCATTCAGATCTACACTAAGCTATTCACCCATTAGGATTTCGCTGTGCTAACCTCAGCATGAAATAAGTGAGTGCACATGCCCTAAAGGCTGTGGAAGATAAAATAGAGATATAGAAGAACTGGCTTGAGAAAGCACTTCGCATCAACGTATAGATGGGAAGAAAATTTGAATGCCCAAGTTAAAACAGCCACTTCTGGGCTATTTTGTACTGGCATGCGTGCAGCAGATAATCCGAGCTCTCCTGGGCATTGTCAGCATCTTTATGTGAGGATAAACTGTTCTTGGGCAATTTCTCCAGAGTATTAGGCACAAACAGGCTCTGCAATACCTGGGATGAATTCCTTCGAATGTTTTTTGGTCATGAACAAGCAAACAGTCTTGGCTCCCACAGTTAGAGTCTTAGAGCTATTTTAATAAATAATGTGCTCTTACGTAGCATATTTCAGTTTGTGGCAAGTATTAATACATCAGATGTCACTGTACTTTATTATTATAAAGATTCACATATAGCCTCATTTTTCCTAAGAGCTTTATTTTTCAATGACCTCCAAAAGTATATTCTCCAAATGAGCGGATATACTGTGTGTGTTTGTGTATATGAGCATAGTTGGTGAACATCCACTTGGGCATTTTGAGTGCAGAAATAGAGTAGCACAAGCACACATGCAGTGACACACACAATTACCACATTTGTACAAGCAAATGAATGTGCTTGCAAATTTTGCAGCAGATTTTTGGAGACCCTCAGAAAATCTGGTCCTAAGCTATTTGCCAGGGTACAACCTATTGTATTGATGATGCATAGGATAGTTACCCTGGAATTGAGGGGAATGTTACCCCAGAATTTGGTCAAGCTAATTGCAGCCATATTGTGTGCATTTAGCCACCATGAATTAATAAAATAGAACACCACCTACTTAAGGGTTAATTTGGACAAGCAGGGCTTCTGGAGGCAAGGTCAAATACTAGCTGCAGGCTGGCAGTTTCTGCTAATCAGAATGGGAGGAAGCGAGAAAAGAGTCAACAAATTATGAGATTGAAAGAAAATAAGTGGATGGAGACCTTGAGTTTGGGCGCCTTTGATATAGAAACTTATTATGACTAAGGCCAGGCCTACACTAAAAAGTTAATTTGACTTTAAGTAAGTCGACATCGAGCCTCTGAATTAAGCAAGTTGATCTTGCGTGTCCCCACTATGCTCACTGTATTGGCGGAGTGCATCCTCACTAGCAGAGCACTGCTCTGTGGGTAGCTATCCCACAGTGAACATAGCCGAGTGGAATTTTGGGTTGGGCTCACAATGCCTTATGGGACCAAAACATTGGCACGGGTGGTTATGGGAAGATGGTGTTAGCCTCCCATGATGCACTTATCTCCCTCCCTCCGTCCCTCTCTGAAATCAATGGCAAACAAACCAAGCTTTTTTGCACCTTTTTTCGTAAGCTTGGGTTACCCGCACAGACGCCATAATATGATAAGCATGGACCCCGCTCAGCTGTACACTGTTGTGAGCATTACAAACACCTCGCGCCTTATCCTGCAGTATTTACACAGCCGATACAGGAGTCACCATGCGGAACAATGCGATGCCATGCAAGCAGCCCTGCTGGAAGACATAGAGCAGAGCAATTTGCAGTTGCTGGCGACAGTCACGCATCACCTTGACATGGTTGAGCGCTATTTCTGGGCCCGGGAAACAAGCACTGACTGGTGGGACTGCATCGTTATGCAGCTATGGGTGACGGTCTCCCACAGTATTCTTGACAGCAAGTTAAAAAAGTATGGATTGGATGAATGGACTTTAAGGTGAATAGAAAGCTGGCTAGATCGTTGGGCTCAACAGGTAGTGATCAACGGCTCAATGTCTAGTTGGCAGCCAGTATCAAGTGGAGTGCCCCAGGAGTCGGTCCTGGGGCCGATTTTGTTCGTCTTCATTAATATCTGGATGATGGGATGAATTGCACCCTCAGCAAGTTCATGGATGACAATAAGCTGAGGGAAGAGGTAGATACCCTGGAGGGTAGGGATAGGGTCCAGAGTGACCAAGACAAATTGGAGGATTGGGCTAAAATAAATCTGATGAGGTTCAACAAGGACAAGTGCAGAGTCCTGCACTTAGGACAGAAGAATCCCATGCACTGCTACAGGCTGGGGACCGACTGGCTAAGCGGAAGTTCTGCAGAAAAGGACCTGGGGATTACAGTGGACGAGAAGCTGGATATGAGTCAGCAGTGTGCCTTTGTTGCCAAGAAGGCTAACAGCATATTGGCTATATTAGTAGGAGCATTGCCAGCAGATCGAGGGAAGTGATTATTCCCTTCTGTTCAGCACTGGTGAGGCCACATCTGGAGTATTGCATCCAGTTTTGGTCCCCCCACTACAGAAGGGATGTGGACAAATTGGAGAGAGTCTAGCGGAGGGCAACTAAAATGATTAGGGGGCTGGGGCACATGACTTACAAGGAGAAGCGGAGGGAACTAGGATTATTTACTCTGCAGAAGAGTGAGGGGGGATTTTATAGCAGCCTTCAACTACCTGAAGTGGGGTTCCAAAGAGGATGGAGCTTGGCTGTTCTCGGTGGTGGTAGATGAAAGAACAAGAAGCAATGGTCTCATGTTGCAGTGGGGGAGGTCTAGGTTGGATATTAGGAAACACTATTTTACTAGGAGGGTGGTGAAGCACTGGAATGCGTTATCTAGGGAGGTGGTGGAATCTCCTTCCTTAGAGGTTTTTAAGGCCCGGCTTGACAAAGCCCTGGCTGGGATGATTTAGTTGGTGTTGGTCCTGCTTTGAGCAGGGCATTGGACTAGATGACCTCCTGAGGTCTCTTCCAACCCTAATATTGTATGATTCTATGATTCTATCAATCTTTCATCAGACGGGAGTGCTGTATTCCCATTGATTTATTCCTGACACCATCTGGAGTGAAATAGTTAAGTTATCACTGCTTTGGGTTTTGAAAACCCTGGGTAACAGGATCATCTAGATAAATTCCATGAATTATCAACAGTAACAACAATTGTGTGGGACTGATTTAGTTGGCTGTCTTCAGTAAGGTTGCACAGGTGTTATTGATTGCAGAATTTGGCTCTGTAGTTAGAAACAGGTGAATGATTCTGTGAACACGTGAGGCAGAATACAATCTGAGATCACTGTGCTATAGCGCTGTTAATTCTGCAGTGCCAACAAGAATAAAAAAATCATAATAAAAACAAGCAAATATGTCCAGACCCACACAGAAGTCTGACCAGCTTCTCTTGTGAGGAAGAACTGGTCCATTTCAGTGGACCACTTCTTTGTGAACAACTAGAAGTTCATAGAATGGGAAGGTATATAAACAGTATTACAAGGTATTTTTGCTAGGGTGTAATTCAGTAAAATGGGGTGCCCAGAGAAAGCATGGGAAAGGAATGATAATAGTTAGAATTGCATCAGTACCAATTAGTCAAGGATTCAAGTACACAGTGGAGGGGGAGGAAGAAAGAGTTTAGAAGGAAGTTTTAATCAGTAGGTCAAAATAATTAGAGATGATTGTGTTAATAGTTTGAAGTGTAACTAACGCTGAAAAGTCATCGTATTCCATCTCACACATCAATAGAACTGCGTACTTGGGACCTGGGCCAGTGCCCATTACAGTCAATGAAAAGTCTCTCATTGATTTGAGTAGGTGCTGGATCTGGCCCCAAGTCGTTCTTGTGTATTTATATTGCAGTAACATCTAGAAGCCCCGACTAGGACCCAGTTTTGCTAGGCACTGCCTGCACACACAACGAAAAGAATCCCTGTGCCACAGAATCACAGTCTAAGTGTACATGAGAGACAATAAGTGGAAACAACACACTGATGGTGATGCACAAAGTAATGGACAATTATGATTGGTATAATAGGTCAGGCCACACACAGAGTCTGATTTGCAAAAATTCTGGGCACCTGCAGCTTTCTCTGATTTCAACTGGAGTTTTGGGTGCCCAGCATCTCAAAATCAGGCCCTGCAGGTGAGATTTGCATGATAGCTAGGTAGCTAAAGATGCAGGTAGGTGCCTAGTGGGATTTTCAAAACTGCCCAAGTACCTAACCTGCAATGAAATCAATAGCAGTTAGACACTTGTGAGAATCCCAGCAGGCGCCTATCTGCATCTTTAGGTGACTAAGAACATAAGAACGGCCACACTGGGTCAGACCAAAGGTCCGACCAGCCCAGTATCCTGTCTACCGACAGTGGCCAGTGCCAGATGCCCCAGAGGGAGTGAACCTAACAGGTAATGATCAAGTGATCTCTCTCCTGCCGTCCATCTCCACCCTCTGACAAACAAAGGTTAGGGGCACCATTCCTTACCCATCCTGGCTAATAGCCATTAATGGACTTAACCTCCATGAATTTATCTAGTTCTCTTTTAAATCCTGTTATAGTCCTAGCCTTCACAACCTCCTCCGGCAAGGAGTTCCACAGGTTGACTGTGCGCTGTGTGAAGAACTTCCTTTTATTTGTTTTAAAACCTGCTGCCCATTTGAAACACCTTTGAAAATTAGTCCTTAAGGTCCAGACCCACAACAATATTTATGCTCCTAATGTCCATTGCCCTCTGAGCCTAACTGCCTCACCTAAGGTCCTATGAGATGCATCAGTGTAAATCACTGCAGGCAACGGGGTTGTACAAATATCACTGAAGGCCTGATTTGGTCTGCAGAACTTTTCTTACAGGTGATGGTGTGCAGGAGGGAATGAATGAAGCTGGAATTTCAGAATTTCCACACTCAGCAGTAATTGTAGGGTTCAGATCTCACAGAGGGTTTGCCAGGCTGCCAATTAGAAAGAAAAAAAAATCTCTTGCAAAATGTGCAGATTTGACAGTGAAATCGCGGCGAGACATCGACATGGAGCCCCATGATGCTGTGTATACCGTCACGTCTCAGACTAGAAACAGACTTTCAATTCATCGAGGGATGTAGAGATCAGGTTATTGAAGATCACAGGAGATCAAGTCAGAGCCAAAGCCATTCCCCTCAGCAGGGGAACTCCTTGCCTAGGCTTTGCATAAATGCCATCTTAGTGCTTAATTTTTGCCAGAGAGCCCTGGCACCTCTCGGCTTGGCAGTTCATGGTCCCAGCACCTCTGAGCTTGCTGCATCAGGTTTGAATGTAAAAACATTACTTGAGCCCTGGCACCTAATTGCTTGAGCCCTGGCACCTCTTTCATTACAAATCTGGGCCATCTGCGTTTTCACCTGGCCAGGAATTGATGGTGGCATAACTGAGTTCTCCCATTGCTTTGACTGCAACTAGTTTTTGGGGAGTAAAGGAAGTCTCCACTGCAGCATCTAACTACCTTGGAATGGGCATTGGGCTTGAGAGATGACATCACGTAATCTAGAGTTCTGAGTGATACCCTCTGGTTGCTTTATGAACAGAGCGACCTCAAAGCAAGCTGTGATTCTAGGAAAGGACATTGAGGGTTGTCAGGGAAGGCCTAGAATTTATATTGACTAATTTATTTACATAACTGAGTTTTCCCCCAGCCCTGTCATCTTTCATAATAAAGTTTATTAATAACATAGACATCTGGTTATTGGACTCTGGCCTCTCCTAGGAAGTAATTGGGGGCTTGTGTGGAGGTGGTGGGAAGCCAGGATTGCTGGTGAGCATCTGCTTATAGATTAATTGATCACTTGCCCCATTACGCTTACTAGGACCCTGCAATTACATCTAGTGCACTATTTCCAGCGATCTCTTCTTTATATGAATTATAATTTGATGAATTTATATATTACCTATTTAATGTAATGATGAGAGTTGATTCCCACAATCATCACTTAGTAACTATACACTTACCTCCTTATGAAGATGCAGCTATGCCTCAGTTTACCTCTGACTGGTGGGGTAGTTTATTCTTTCAGCTAGACCTCATAGGGCAGTGACCATTCAAAAGTAACTAATGTTAATGATTCACCCAACATCGCACGGGGTCTGTCAAAGGAATAGGAACTGACCCCCCTCTCCAGAGCCCCATTGCATTGCTGGAACGACCCTTCTGCTGAACTTTGTTGCAAGCTAGTTACGGTTAGACAAGGATTAAAGACTTACTACAGTCAACACCCTTCCCGACATGTTTACATATTGCTTTCAGCCACTTCTACACCAAAATCCCTAACAGTTAACAGGCCAGGAAACTCAGCTACTTTCCCACGGCCAGGTAGTAACTGACCATTCACTATCATCCCAACCAAATTCCACTGCAATCTCATTTGTAATAACCAAATGCAGAAGGAAAACCAAAAGCTGTCGTCACGTTGGTGGCATTTGAGAGTAATGTGCCTTTTCTCATCTTGCTTAATTTAATGTGTGGTTCTGATGTTCCTGTCTCCAGTGTGATAGATCTTGCCTGGTAGTGCAAAAGCTCTCTCTAATCTGCCTTGTTCAGAAAGTAGATTGTAGCTCTTCATGCCTTGAAATAAAATATGAGTATGCTAGAATTCTACCATCTACATTCCACGCAGCAGTTATTAGTGAAACCAACATATTTTTTGGCAGTCATTGTTATTACATTATGACTCCTTGGGTTTAACTAATAGCTTCCCCCCCAAAAAAATTCTTCTGATGTTCTGAAGCTTCCAGAATACTTAATACAGTAGTTTGCTGTAATGAAACTGCCTCATTAGGTTGATGCATTTGATACATACATACTAATCAGGGCTGTCACAAGGAAAAAACACTTTATTTTGTTCTTCCCTGGAGTTGCCACTTGAAACAAGACCAATTGTTAATAGTGAATGGTGCATTTCAGATGCAGGCCAAGGAAAAGACAAGAAAAAGGTACAGATGGTTTCACTGGGCTCTGGAGAAACTGCTTGTCTCTAACAGCAGAAGCACTTTCTCCCTCACTTATCTACCTATCTAATTGTTTGTTCTGCATAAAATAATAAATTTTGCAGGTAACACTTTTACATCCATAATTTACTCTAAGGCCATAATTTCCAAGTGTGGGCAGATGAACAGTTGCTCAGTTCTGCAAGCTCTCAAAATAGATCTGCAAAAAAACCCAACCCCATACTAACTCACCAGATCTCTTACATTAAATGTTTAATTAACAACATTGTTATGCATTACTTATGGCTGCTGCTTCAGTTGATTGCTGTGTTTCATGAACTATATTATGAAGTTTGGACTTGTTTTGTCATTTTCCTGAAAAATAACCCCCAAATTGGATTTGCTGTAGAGCATAGACATTGATTTTGTCTGTAACAGGCTTTGGAAATGTTTTTTTCCCTCTTCCATATAAAAAGATTCTTCTGTTTCTTTTGAGGTACTGATCACATAAAAATGAATGTATTCATGATGTCTCATTTCATCTTTAATATTCATCTCAACACATCACCATTAAAAAAAACCCACCTCTTTTATTTTTTTAGGTCAAATTACATTTATGGTAACGAGGGGTAAACAAGAAATAGCCCCTCACCACTAAACATAATTGATCCTCAAGCAATGTTTAGGGTATAAAAAAGTTAAGCTAAGTTCCCTCCCACCACATGATCCTCATCAGACTTTCTATCTTAGCTCCCGTTCATGCTGGCAGCCACAGAGGTGTGGCAATATCCGCCAGCATGAACGGAAGCTACGATAGAAAGTAAGTTGGCTGCTGCCTTTCACTCTTCTGAGTTCTGTTGTTTTCCCAAAGTGGATGCACCATGGGCCTGCTCCAAAGCCCATTGAAGTCAATGAAAAGATTCCCATTGACTTGACTGGGCTTTGGCTCAGAGCCCATTTTCTGTGGCCCCCCCCCCACTTGAGTATATGAGATATGCCTTACGTTGAGCAGCCTTGATAGTGTTCAGCAGAGAATACCCAGAGGATGTTGTGAAGACCAAGACTATAACAGGGTTCAATAAAGCACTAGATAAGTTCATGGAGGATAGGTCCATCAATGGCTATTAGCCAGGATTGGCAGGGATGGTGTCCCTAGCCTCTGTTTGCCAGAAGCTGGGAATGGGCAACAGGGGATGGATTATTTGGTGATTACCTGCTCTGTTCCTTCCCTCTGGGGCACCTGGCATTGGCCACTGTCGGCAGACAGGATACTGGGCTAGATGGACCTTCGGTCTAACCCAGTATGACCGTTCTTATGTACCCAACCTGAGTTACTACTTTGGGTAGAAAATGACCCAAGGTAAGAGGCACATGAAGGAGTTGGGGAATCACCACTTGGAGAGTGAGTGATGACTTTGGGGTTAAGCAGAATGGGATGGGGGACAGAGGAAAGAGAAGGCTGTGATATGGCGATGTTTGGATGAACTATATAAACATATCTACATGTCAATGAGCCTTTTGAGGTCTCCCTTTTTCTTCCTTTCCTCATTTTCCATCAAGATAGAAGGATAGACTTGTTCCAAATTTATCTGGCACTATAAGAGACCCTTGCTTGTAGCTAAAAAAAGCCAATTTATTTACTAATAATAAATTTGCCTCTTAAAGATGGCGATTTAATTCTGAATGGTTTTGGCTATCCAGAACCGGCCTTCTGGGGACAACAAATTACTTGTTAGCATGTTGACAATGTCATTCATCTGAGTAGGTCAGCCAAGGTGGCCATCTGTCACACTGTCCTCTTTGGAGCTGTGCCTTTTGAAGGATTACTTTAATAATAAGGAAGAGTTTTAAAGAAACTTAATGTGGAGGGTACTGGATAGTTCAAGATCCTAGTAACGAGAGCTGGAGCCTTTCTGCTAGCTCATTGATCAATGTCTGGTCTGCATTAGATGTGGTGGTCTTCATTCACTTCACTTAGATTCCAAAGCCAGAAGGGACCATTTTGTTCATCTAGCCTGATGCAGGCCACAGAACTTCCCCAAAACAGAAGAAGATGCATTGACTGGTTGCTTGCTGCTGGCAGCTTCAGCTAAGAGGTTAAGACCTGAATTGGCATGGCATGTGAACTCCCTTTTCATTTCTTGAGGTGGTCACCCCAAGTATAACTACAAGAACATTTGTGGAAGCTTGCCTTGCCATTGGCCATGATGCATTTGCTCTGTAGCTTTTCTAGCACTCCCCCCAGCACTCTGTTCATATAAAGAGACAACTGTGTGCACAAGAAGGGTTGTGTTTGTTTTTTTCAGTGGATTTGCAGTCACAGAAATCCCTTTTCAGTTCAGCTAATTGATGAGCAGAATATTTAAACTAGAACCCACAGAGGTAAAGGCTGCTTTGTAAAAATACTCCCCAAACCACAGGAAACCCAAACACCTTTGCTCCTATTTTAAAACTATTGAGTTAAACTAGATGTATTTAGAATGACTTTGGTTTAATACAAATGTATCTTTAGAACATTCTTGGTTTAACCTCCTCCTCCTCTAAATCTTATTAAACATTAATTTTTTATGGTATGAAGAATTTAACTAAATTGTGCTAAGCCAATGTGCAGAATTAAAATCCAGAACAGACTAAGTCTGGCCCTTGTCTAGAATTAGCTCCTTTATACCCGATGATCTTCTGATAAAGGTGCAAGGTTTTGCTGGTCAGCAGATCTGGATTCTCTTCTCACTTTTGCCAAATGATCATGCCATGCATGACCTCGGGAAAGTGCTTTCTTGCTTATTCATTTATTGATTTATCCATTTGTCACACTCAGAGATGTGGTAGGCACTTCAGAGAAGATGAAGAAAAACACAACCACTGCCTCAAAGAGGTTACAAACTAAACTTAAGCATGGGGAGGAGGTGTGACATGTTCAGATAGATGGCGCCGGAAGAATTGGAAGATAATGGTCTGGTGTGGGGAACCAGGTGTTTGAAAGGAAGTAGTTGCAAGCAAGCCAGAAGATAATCGGCTCCCAGATAAGAGTTTTAGCTGGCAGGAGAGAGGGGAAAGTACAGATCTTTGAAGTTTTGTGATGAATAGACAAGCATGATTTGGTCAGAGCCTGGATATGATGGTTAAAATTAGGACAAGGTTGTACTCTCCCCTAGAAATATCATGACAGGCCAAGTTTCCATCAAATCTTCTGCTCAAGGGAAGGGCTAAGGACCACTGAGAAGGCAGGGGAAGGAAACTCTTAGTCCCTCAGGGTGATTTCCCTGTGCACGGCTCTTCTACCCTGCTTCCCTGGGGCCATAGGTTTCTCTGGATCAGTGCTGCCATTGATCGAATACCCATGGCTGTTTAAGAGCACCCCTGGGAAGGACAAGAGGAAGTTAATTGCTTCCCCCCCCCAGTATAAACTCTCCATTGGATTTCAGCTGCAAAGCAATGGGATCAGCACTGGATGATGCACATGGAGAGAGGCTGTCCCCTTTCTCCTTCCTCTCTATCCTCCTGTGATGGGATCCCTGGGGTGCAACCTGGGACCATGGGACTGCTGTGCTCCCTTTATTCACTATTCTGGGTTGTCTCTCACAATGCCTTACTGGTGACAAGCAGCAAACCTCTGCAGATGCTCTTACCACTCAGTACAACCGCGTGTGGAGCCCCACACCCAGCTAGGTTGCATGAACGCTCCCAGAGTCACTCATGAATCGCACAGAGCAAGGCACGAGCCAACCCCGCCCTCCATCTCCCAGCCTTGTACCTCAGGAATATGCTGTCTCGCACTGCTCAAGACCCTTTCTTGAATAATGCAAGTTCATTAATTGGTTCACCACTTTATCAGTGGAAAGTGGATATACAGCCTTTGTAACCTGAGAAGATTTACCAAGCGCTTCAGGCAAACTCCCTGGTAAGGATAAACATTAAAATAAGTTTATTGATTACAAAAGATGGATTTTAAGTGATGATACGTGACAGACAAAAAGCCAGAGTAGTTATCAAAATAAACTAATCTATAAGCACGCAGCTAAAACTCTCAACCTATAGACTGGGAAACATCTAGATTAAGCAATTTTTCTCACCCCACTGGATACTGCAGGTTGGTTACAGTCTTTCATACTCCGGCTTTTCCTCTTAGCCTCGGGACCAGTCTCTTCAGCTCCAGCGTTCTCCTTGCCTTCAGCGTAGGTGGGGGAGAAGAGAAAGGACGAAACATGGGGCCCCGTGTTCTGTTTTATATCCATATTCCATGTCCATGGAGAACAAAAGTCCAGGCATGTCAGGTGGGCATTGCTGAGTCACCAGGTAAGGTGGAGCAAATGTGTTGTGGCCTTGTGCAAATGAGTTGTTCAATTGTAACTACCTTGCTGGACAATAGCTGCTGATGGTTGTTCAACACCCGCCCAGGTGTTGGTTACCTCCCTTGTTGTCTCTGGGGAGCTAATACCTGGGCGCTTCCTCAGCATATTTTAGTGACAACCACACAACACCATCTCATAACTTCATATGCACGAATGATACACATATTTAGATAGCACAACGACCTTCAGCAGATCAGAGCCTTTCCCATGATACCTCACATGGTATGCTTTATATGAAATATCACAATTATATATAAATGATGAGTATGGGGGTTATAGGGCGCTCCCCCAAAGTATAGAGAGTGTCACACCTCCTGTCAAATCCTCTGAGCACCAATCCTGTGAAAGCAGAAGGGCAATCAGGACTTTCATTTCCGTTTGGACCTCCATTTCCTCACCTGTAATATGGGCTAACACCTCCGTGGGAGGGGTGATATATGAATGTTTGTAAAGTGGTTGGTGAACCTTTGGATGGAAGGTCATGTGTGAGCACGAAGTATTATTGTGATTTTCTATATCAAAGATGAGTAGCCCATATCAAAGGGCGATGTGCAGCGTTATTATATATTTGTTGGTGCTACATTGGGCGATGGCCGGTGTGTACATATAGTAAGAGATGATTGGCTCTTGGTCCAAAGAGCTCACAGTCTTATACTTATCTCCTTGTCAAATTACTACTGCCTTTGAGTCACAAGTCTTCACCATAGGAGCTTTCGTAAACTGGTGAATTTTAATCTAGTATTAGACTGAGTATAACAACATAAGAATGGCTGTACTGGGTCAGAGCAAAGGTCCATCTAGCCCAGTATCCTGTCTTCCGACAGTAGACAATGCCAGGTGCCCCAGAGGGAAGGAACAGAACAGGGAATCATCAAGTGAGCCATCCCCTGTTGCCCATTCCCAGCTTCTGGCAAACTGAGGCTAGGGCCACTTCAGAGCAAGGTTTTTATACTAAAGTAACACTTACATTTCAGAACATTGCTGTGGAAGTGACAAGAGAGCTGCATGGTCTGGCTGCTGAGCTTGTGTGGGAACAGCGGCTGCGGCCTGTCCTGGTGGTGTTCCAGAGTGTGAAGCTACAAGGGACTCCTCTATCGTAACTGTATAGAAATCCAGAACTCCGACACACATTTGTCCTGTGAAAACTATCAACAGCATCAGTGGTAACAAATCAGCCTTATCCTGCCCCAAGGCAAAGTGCTTATGTCCTTCCATGTCTTTTGGACCAATGTGTGAGCTCTTTCTCTCTCTCTCTCTGGTTTACCTTGCCTCCCCTTTATAGCATTGCCATTTGAGGTGAGACTACATTGTGACTAACAGAGAGAGAAAAAGTTAAGAGTAGCACAGATGGCTCCAGAGTGACTAATGGTTTGGGATAATGAAGAAAGAGCCTGAAAGAAAGAAAGAAATCTCTTTGATTAGGCAATGGACGAAAGCAGAGGCTGTAATTAAGGAACTAGGAAGAAATACAGAACACCTGTCTAGAAGCAGAGATGGAAGAGCAGACAGCAGGCTGTTTGGAGAGACGGTAGTGACAGTTGGCATGGCTGATTTCTATTTGTTTGTCTCTCTTTGTGTGTTCAGACTGTCACATTAAAATAAACATGAATCTTAAAGCAAAGTCGTGAATTGGGTTTTGTATAAAATGCAGTCTTTCGTGCTGTTCAAGCAGAATTGTTATATTGTCCTGAGCATAAATAAAGCTGCGTCAGATGGATTGAAAACTACAGCATAGATTAGAGTCTCGGTGAGTTTTTGAACACGATTATGGATATGACAAGAACCCTCTAGAATAGCAGAGTTAAGAGCTTTGGCGGCTAGAGCTTTGCACGTTAATTTCAGTTCAATATTCAAAATCTGTATGATAAACTATGACCCACTTTCAGCCATCCAGTTTTCATTTGGTGGGCCCGAGAACAAGTCATCTTGTGCTCTGTGATGCAGTTTTCTTTTGAAGTCATGGTTAAAAAAGCCATATGTATCCTGTAACTGTAGTGCAAAAGATTGCAGCTAAGCTCCTTATTGTACTGCCATATCTAATCACCGCTGTTTTGTTGCACGGTCGTGTGATAGTGGGTGACTGTATGTAGTGATGGCTTTTCAGCTGTGCATGGTGTGAGGAGATAGGTCTGTTTGTTAGCCTCGGATAGAATTTTGGGTTTGACTTTTTGATACTCTTATATTAATATGTGTAAACAAGGGACAAAGACACTGTGATATTGCTTCTGCCTAGTCAGCTGGATTTGTTAGTACAATGGGAACAGATAAGAGCAGTTAACGTGTTACTCAGAGCACACTTTAAGATTACCTCAACCCCTATGTCAAGGCAAAATCAAGCAACCAGTCGGGAGGGACAAAGGGGCTTAGGGGGGAAGGTATAAAACACTAAAAGACCAAAGAAATGCCCATCCCTGACCGGAGCACAACCTCACTCCTTACCCCTCCCATGGGGTACAAAAGAAGTGGGATGAAGACAGGGCCGGCTCTGGCTTTTTTGCCGCCCCAGGCAAAAAAGCCTCCGGCCGCCCCCCCCCCCACGGGGGGGGGGCGGAGCCCGTGGGGGGGCGGCGAGCCCCGGCGGGGCCTCCGCTCTCCCCCCTGCGGCCGGGGGCAGGGCGCCGGAGCGGAGGGCGGCCGGAGCCCTGGGAGGAGGGCGGCGAGCCCCGGCGGGGGCTCCGCTCTCCCGCCGGGGGGAGGGCGGCCGGAGCCCCGGGGCGAGGGTGGCGAGCCCCGGCGGGGGCTCCGCTCTCCCCCCGGCGGCCGGGGGCAGGGCGCCGGGGGGGAGGGCGGCGGCTCCGCTCTCCCCCCGGCGGCCGGGGGGAGGGCGCCGGAGGGGAGGGCGGCCGGAGCCCTGGGAGGAGGGCGGCGAGCCCCGGCGGGGGCAGGGCGGCGAGCCCCGGTGGGGGCTCGGCTCTCCCCCCGGCGGCCAGAGCGCCGGGGGCAGGGCGGCGAGCCCCGGCGGGGGGGGCAGGGGGCAGGGCGTTGAGAGGGCGGCGAGCCCCGGCCCGGGCAGCCGGGGGGAGAGGGCACGGGGGGGAGGGCGGCCAGAGCGCCGGCGGGAGGGCGGCGAGCCCGGCTGTGGCCCCGCTATCCCCGGCGGCCCGAGCGCCGCGCCGCCCCCCTCCAGGTGCCGCCCCAAGCACCAGCTTGGTTGCCTGGTGCCTGGAGCCGGCCCTGGATGAAGACCCCAAACCCAAAATGGAACCTGACCCTAAGTTGTAAGGGGTGGGACTGTAGGCCT
Source organism: Emys orbicularis (assembly GCF_028017835.1). NCBI lineage: Eukaryota > Metazoa > Chordata > Testudines > Emydidae > Emys > Emys orbicularis. The sequence goes on along the minus strand of NC_088686.1, from coordinate 3,367,769 downwards.
GCATTGCAGGTATATTTGGGCCTGCTAAGAAGGAGGAGGTGGGAATAGGGAAAATCTGGAATGGGAAATGAGAATGGGGAATAGGGACACGGGCCGGGCTCTGCGGCATCAGAGCTGGAAGGGGGATGCGGGGTAAACACTCTGCGGTGTCAGAGCTGGGAACGGGACACTGGGGAACGGACGCTGCTGGTGTGTAGAGCTCTGGAGATGCTGGTTTGGAACTAACCCCAATGAACCTCTCATTGCCTGCACTTCGGACTTCTGCTCTTCTGCTTTCTGTCTGTGTGACAAGAACCAGAGGAGAAGATGAAGGGAAATCTCTCTAACACATGGCAGGTGGGATTTTCGGAAGCATCCATCATTGGCCTAGCTCTGTTGTCATTTAAATCAGTGGTAAATCTCCCATTGGCTTTAGTGGGAGCAGAGTTAGGCAGATTCTGAGGCTTTTGAAAATTCCACCCAAAATAGTTGAGGGAGAGCAAACATGGTTCTTCTCTGATGTTTGTATGTGTGGGCTGCATACCCTGGGCCTGTGGGCAGCTTAGCCTAAATAACTCTCCTTTCACTTTGCCATTTACATTCAAACTCCTTTCTCACTAGCCTTTTTGTAGATATCATAGCTGATATTTTTTCAAGTATATTTCTGTGCATTTTAACTACTCCTGATCAGATTTCCTACTATCAAGTAAGCAGGAGAATGACAGTGTTCAATTGTCATTACATGTATTTCTTTATTCATCCATTTATAATGTGACAGTCTGGATGGAAAAAGCAGGGTGGAGACCCCAAACTGGTGACACGTTCTGTAGTTAGATTTCACCAACCCAGTAACACGTGTGAACCCCTGAAGCCCTATACCAGTCTTACCATGGAGTCACAGACAGTCCCCTTGGGCTCTCCAGTCTCTCTTGCCACCCAGGCAAGCTGGACCGGGTGATAAATGGTCACTTACACCAAAAATATTCAGGCTGCCTCCAGTTCCAAGTGACCAGTCACTCCCCCCAGGTCACTTTGTACCTCAGATCTCACACCAAAGACAACGCTGGTAGCCAATCCTATAGTAACCCAACTAAGGGTTTATTAACTAGGAAAAGTAATGGGAGTTGTTTACAGGTTAAAGCAGCAACATATATGCACAAATGAGTTACAGTCTGTGGTTCCAGAAGGTGACAGTTCTCGTAATCTGTCTCCTGAATGTCTTATAGGGCTAACAGGGGTTGACCCTGGGGATCCCTGCTTTTATTTCTTAGCTCCAACCCTTGTGAGAGTCCAAACAGCAAGGAGAGAACTATTTCTTCTTGTGTGTATCTTTATATGCCCTTCCCCCAGAGTTCAAACTGGTGGGATGAGCGCTCCTGCATGTAACTTCTTCAGGGGTGCATGGGGCAATCAACAATGTTTTTGTCCTACACTGGCCCATGAAATATTGATAGTCCTTCCTGATGGGTGGGGGAACCACTCTTCCTGCCTAGTTTCACAAGTTCAGAGCAAGCACTTTTATAGTTATAAAGCAAACATATATTTTACATTGTAGCATGGGATACAGACATTACAAGTAAGGTTAATACATGCAGCAAGTTACAAGCATTGTATTGAGTTTAAACACTAGACACATTCTTGCAAGTCTAACACTGATCTTGAACAATACTAACAGATAGGTGAGCTGCTCTAGTTTCCCGCTATGAATTTGTCAGTGCTCAGCTGGTGCCTACAGCCTTGGCCAGAGCTGGCACCTGGTCTGCCAGTGTCACAGTATCTATTCTCCCTAAGGTAAACCAAAAACGTTCGTGGAGTGTCTAAGTTAGCATCTAAGGCATTTGTTAAGTTTGTTAATTGACAATCAGTTAACTTGAGTTGAAACAGGACCAAAAATCTACTGTTGATGTACCCTATATGACATGCGTCTGACGAAGTGGGTATTCACCCACGAAAGCTTATGCTCCAATACGTCTGTTAGTCTATAAGGTGCCACAGGACCCTCTGTTGCTTTTACAGATCCAGACTAACACGGCTCCCCCTCGGATACTTGAATGACTAGCTACAGTCTCATTACAGTCTCCGAGCAGTTATGCATCTATGTGACTATATTGACTTCAGTGGAGTTACTGCTAATATAAAATGATGTAAATGAGATGAGAATTAGGTCACTGGTCTGTGCTTATTTTGTCAAAGAAATTATTTCTAGTGGCAGAGAAAATCGATGCTGCTGCCTAAGAAAGCTTTTGCCAAATGAAAGTATTTTTGTTGAAATGTGCTTGTGTTTGTTCTGTAATTCAGAATAAAAATGGATTTTCTTTTATAAAAGACTTTTAGAATACCTACTGAGGACAATAAACTGTCTGAATCAATTAAACTACAGATTCCGATGCATGCTTAAGAATGCCTTGCTAATGGAAGGAAAGACTAAATTGCCTAATATGGAGACTATATATTACTTTTACTTACACACGCACACACACACATACTGCCAGAATTAAGGTTGCCTTTGCAACCTGAATTTAGCCCCCCAAGTATATGAATTATTTAATTACATGATCACATACTGTTCTTTCCACATGCTCAGTCACTCTGTGGGAATGGCACATGTGTTGTCCTGTCACACATAGGAAATCTGAAGGTATGGAACATGCATAATTGCTGTGGGGGGATAGTGAATACTCAGTCCAGACACATGTGAGAACCATGAGGGGCTGGCGCATACTTAGTGAGGATGGAATATGCAGAGGTTTAGGCTGATAATCTCGAAGAAGTCTCCACTGAGCAATTTTTCAAAGGCTTATAAGTTGGCCAAGTGTGGGCAATTTTCATGAGGCTGGCAAAAGGCACGTCCCTGACACAAAGGCTGTCCTCTTACCAAATTTCATATCACTGCTCCCAGAGGATGGGGGGGAGGAGGGGGGTGACAGCTGTGCAAAGAAAGGATTGCCAGAAGTTTTTAACATGGATGAAACAACATATTTTCCCTTGGGTCTTATAATGGGCAACCTGAATAATAGGCTGCACTACCAGTCCCACCAATAATTCTAAATATATTTGATATATTGAGTGGCTTAAGTACAGTAAGACAATATTTGGACAATCCTTGCTTTGATACTGTGTATCCTTCCAGTTGCAAGTCATTGGAGACTGATGAGGATAACCCAGTACTGTATCAACAAGCATCCTGAAGATATGTTACTTACCTACCAATAATCAAACCATGGTTCTATTTATTTATTGAAATACCAGCTGTTAAAGACGGTGTTTCTAAGAACCATGTCACAGGTTCGAGCTGCATAGTCTGATGTTGAATTGCTATATCTGGCATCACTGGGATGACAAGTGTATCGAAGACAGTGACACATACCAGTTTGCAGATCAAACACAGCATCTGGTTTAGCAATGGGTTTTCAAATCGCATGAAGTTTAAAGGAGCCCAGAATGTGCTGATTGCTTTGGTCTATCTTGACTTGTTCCACCTCATTAAGTGTCAATGGTGGAGCAAAATCTGAAGCAGAGTATCTAGAGGAAAAATCATCTGCACAACTGGCAACGTTATTTCCTGTTCTTCAGCAGGCAGTGATGTAGTTAAAGAGCCAGTTTGAGAGAGTGTTCTGTGTTAGTAAGAAACTGCAGCAAGCTTGTGAAATGCTATATTGACGAGTAACCTTGGTACTAGTTTAAATTTCAGCCCTATTCTAATTAAGCAATAAAAATGATAATACTTTCCATCTTCAAAGTGCTTTACAAACTGAACAAACGACATCTCTTTACACCCCGGTGAGAAAGAAAGTGAATTTTATTATTCATATTTTACAGTTGGGGATGTTGAAGCAGAGATGTTTAAGTGTCTTGCCCAAAACCATAGAAGTCAGTCGGAATTAAAACTCTGCCGAGATGGCTCTGAACCAAAGGTCTGGGTCCTAGCTCCTCTAAACATTTGGGGTATTCAGATCAGGAATTAAATGCAAACTTTCTGCTTGGAGCAATCTTTAGAACTCAGGAGATCCTGGCAAGCAGTCCTGTGCTCAGATCATTAAACCATGCCCGCTCCCGGGCCTGATCCAAAGCCCCCTGAGACCAACAGAAGTCTTTCTATGGGCTGCAATGGACTTTAGATCAAGGCCTAAATAAGCAAGGACTTGCTTTGTGATGTAATAATTTACGCTAGAGTATGTGTTTAACAAGTGCAGGGTCCGTTTAGCCCCTTGACTCTTAGCAATGTGGATTCAGAAAAATAGCATCCTTAGCTATCCTCAGCTCAGTGACAGTAACTCTCTAGGAGGGCAGTGATCAGTCGAGGTGCTCAAGCTGCCAGCACTGGCTGTAAGTGAGAGAGGATTGACAGACACAGCGTTCTAGGAGTGGGGGTACTTGCTGCTGACATTTACTTCTCTCCTTGGCTTGCTGGTGCCTGGATTTGGTGACCTTCAGAATGTGTTGCAAGACCCACTTATTTTCCTGGGATTTCCCTGGGACATGGCAAAGCTGAGTGGAGAGCTGACTGAGAGTTGAGAGGCTGGTTTGGGAAGATATTTTTTGAGGGGGGGACTATCCAGGGGTATAAGCCTGGTCATGTGCCCTGTGTCAATATTTAATTTAAATTGTTGTAGCTAAATGTTGGACCACTCTTAGAGCCTGGGCTCTGTGCAGTGAACACATTCATAGGAATAAATGAACTGCAGTGTCTGGGTGAGGCCTCTGAGAGCAAGAGAAACAATCAAACACCTGAGATAAGGCTAATGGTCTTTGTGCATGACAACAGTCAGCTTCTGAGGCCCAGCTGAGAGGTTAACTTAGGTCACTTTGCTCAGCTGTAACTTAACTGAAACTAGCAAGACAGTAAGTGCCTGACTACTATCTGTGGGGCCCTGATCCTGCCAATGCTTGTGCTTGTGCTTGACTTTACTCAGTTACCTGAAGTTTGGCAAGTGCCTGTGTGTTTGCAGGATCTGTGCCTATAGGCTCGAATAGCAGATTTCAGGCGGAATCTCTGAAGGCTGCCGATTAAGCAAAACATGGATTTAGGACTTTAACTTTAGGTAGCTGGTTTCAATGGGACTTAGGCATGTGCTTAAAGTGAAGGGTGTGTTTTAGTGCTGTGCTGAACAGGCGTCATATGAAGAGGTTTGAGCTGAAATGTGTGGATGCAGAACAGTACCAGGAGGGAAACTAACACTAAGTCTTCTCTGCTTGAGTGTAGGCTAGATTTGGTCATGGAGGATGACTTTCACCCCTGAGCAGAGGGCCAGCACAAAACCTTTGCATCACGTAACTCCCACTTTAACTCTCAAAATAAATTCCATGCTGAGGGCTCTGTAGGATTTACATGGTGCATAGGCCTTGTCTGGCCCTCTGCCAAGGAGAGAATTTCACACAGTAGAACTACAAGCCTTGAGAATACTCCATACACAACCTGTGTATTGGACTCACCTCTCCTGGCTGACAAGCCGGGTCCCTTGTTGGTAGAGAGCATCAACATCTGCCTTAGGGAGGAAAGGCTGCTGTCTTCTCTTCATCAAGCTGTTCCATGGCCATCATTTCAGAAAGCATCATTTGATACTGACAGTCTAGCCTATGGAATCTTCCATCATTAGCTAAGGCCACTGAGGAAGCTGCGGTGAGAGAACGAGTATCTGGCTGATTGTCTCTAGTCTCCTTGATGCCCAGCAGGTTTTTTTTTTTTAATTTTGGAGGTAAATTGAAATTACTAATCAAAAAGAGTAAGTATTCAGCAATGAGTTATTCCTCAATGAATGTTTATTCTTTTAGGCCCGCGCCCTTTCTCCAACACACAGCTCAAGAGGTCCAAGGGTTATTCCTGGGAGTGCTGGTGGAACCCCTCTCTGGCTACAGTTGCAGGTTCAGGACCACAATAATCTCTGCTGCTGTTACAGCCCTCATTGTGTGTGTGTGTGGGAGGGGGCATGGCTTGCGTATCTACCTAGTCACAGACCTCCTGGGGCTTCCACAACAGTGTGTGGGAAGCCCCTACACAGCATAGCTGTTCAGCATGCATAAGCTATTGTGACAAAGTTCCTCCTCTATCTTGGTGGGTCCCGCGCTTATTGGCGGATTTTCTTGCCTCAGAGATTCACCATGTGGGTTGGGGAACAGCCCAGAGACCTTCCCCTCTGGAAGAACCCATGGTCCGGGTCAATTGGGAGGTTTGGGGGGAACCCAGGCCCGCCCGTTACTCCGGGTTCCAGCCCAGGGCCCTGTGGACTGCAGCTGTCTATAGTGCCTCCTGTAACAGCTGCATGACAGCTACTTCCCCATGGCCTCCTCCAAACACCTTCCTTATTCTCACCACAGGACCTTCCTCCTGGTGTCTGATAACGCTTGTGCTCCTCAGTCCTCCAGCAGCACACCCTCTCAGCTCCTTGCACCTCTTGCTCCCAGCTCCTCACACTCGCACCATAAACTGAAGTGAGCTCCTTTTTAAACCCCAGGCGCCCTGATTAGCCTGCCTTAATTGATTCTAGCAGCTTTTCTTAATTGGCTCCAGGTGTCCTAATTAGCCTGCCTGCCTTAACTGGTTCTAGCAGGTTCCTGATTACTCTAGTTCAGCCCCTGCTCTGGTCACTCAGGGAACAGAAAACTTCTCATCTAGTGACCAGTATATTTGTCCTCTACCAGACTCCTGTACCCCACTGGTCTGGGTCTGTCACATTATACACCTCCTTCTCAGGCACCCTGCATTGATTTTCTTCTGCTGGTTTTGTGGCATTCAGGATGGGTGTGTGAAAGGTGGAGATTTTCCCTTTATGCCTTATTGCTTCCTTTGGAGATGTATCATTGCCTTAACTGTGTGGTCTATTGTAATGCAGGGTGTGTGAAAGGTGCATGTTGTGGTAGGATTGATTCCTATGAACAAACAGAACCAGTAATCTATCACTGCTCCAGCGAGTTTGGGAGATGCCCTGGAGTCTCTGTATACAGTGTGGGGCCCTGCTCTAGCTGCTATGAGCTGCCCTGGCAGCACATCCCACCTGTAAAAAGAGGTTCCTGCACTACTCTTCTTCCAACCCGCCAGGAGGGGTGTGCGGTAGGACGGGACATAGCCAGGACATCGTTTGACCCTGGTGCTCCATGACTGCCAGATTAGCTCCTTGTGCCTGGGCAGCCTTCTTGGATGGTTCACTGGCCTTTGGATGTGAACACGAGAGAGGTGGGTTGAGACCAGCAATGGGCTTAGCCCAGTTCCTCTGGATCACATGCAGCATGTGTATCTGAAGGTGCGCTATATTCCTAGGACAGTGCAGCCGTTGTTTGGATTTTAGTTCTGTTTGTTTTATTGAAATCACTTACTAGTCTGAGGGCAGTAGAGTCCAGTAGCTAGAGAAGGGAACTAAGAGCCAGGTCTATTTCTGGGTCTCCCATGTGACCTTCTGTATGACCTTGGGCAAGCCACAAAGCTTTTCAGTTTCTGCACCAGGCACCAGCCCATATGTATTTATCTCACTGGGACCCATGAAGTTTACATCTGTAAATTGGTTTGAGATCCTCAGCTGCAAGGTGCTGTAGAAGCAGGAAGTGTTATTACTTAGTAAACTTTTATATCACTTGAACATATGCTGAAAGCAGGTATTAATTTTCTTGTGGGAAAAATAACACAGGTTTAGAGGAGTAAATCTACTGTAGCTGCCCTTAGTGACATACCTGTGTATCTCCACTGTCCACCCTTATAGCCCTATTCGGCACTTCTAGAGGTGTATGCAACTCCCCCTGACTTTGATAGAAGCTGGGCATGGGGAGGATTGAGCCCTTTGTAGCTGTGTGTAAATGCCAAGAACATATATCAGACTATCCAGGTGCTGGTTAATAATGCATTAGAAAGAAATTGGTGCAGATGAGAGACAGAAATGAATTGCACGGAGTCTTTGCAGCAGAGGACCAAACTTGAAATTCAAACTTGAAGTGATTTTTCTATTCTGCACCATTTTGATAAAGGTGACAAGTGAAACAGTGTTTCTAGTGCTGAATGCTTCCACGTCTGACTCCTGCAAGTGCATGGTAGCATTCAGTACGATGAATATCTGTTCAAGTTGGCAGGGAGTGCTGATAAGGGTTTGTCAGCTCCAAAAGTTTGTTTTCCATGATAACATTTTGCTGTAAGACAGTATGGGTTTTATTCATGGACTTGCTTCAGTAAAATGCCCCCAGATTATTATTTTAAACATCCCCAGCCTGGCTTCTCAGGCTTATTTTGTTTTATATAGACACACATTGCAGATAACACACAGGAATTCAACCCTTTTCACTAGAAGAGAGAGGAAGGCATCTCACAGGGGTATTATCGGCATTGAAAGCAATGAATACTGGTGCTGTGAAAGGTGAGTACGTCTTGTTCTCTGCATTTTCTTATTTTGCACTTGGCAGATAGGATGTTGGTGTTTGCTAGATTTGGGGGAAATCCTAGAACCAAGGCACTGAAGGGTCTGATGCTCCGCAGTTTTAGGCCATCTGTAGTCACTGACACCAGAGCAAAGAGGGTGTAAAAGGCTATTGAATCAGAATGTCAGTGTTTTGCACTTGTATGATACTGGTGACGTACAAGACCATGGAAAAAGAGGCCCGGAGGCTTGATAGCACTGTGCTTGACTGTGGGTCAAATTGTCCACCATGCAGGAAAGGAAAACTGGAGGGGAGAAGAAATTCTGTGCGGGTTTGGGTCTCTGAGGAAGTACTTGGTGGTTCTGTCCTCAAACCCAAGGGATCTGTCAGACTGGGACCTTCCATGTGGAGACCACCTGTCTTCCTTTGGTTTCCTGGCAGTGCATCTCCAATGGATTCCTGAGATGTTGCGGCCCCCTGGAATCGTTCACATCTGGGCTCCACACCTAGAGGGAGAAGCAGAAAGCTAATACTGACTCAGTCAATATCAACTCTGGTGCAGATTTCCCTGTACGGTTTTGGGGACTCAGCCCTTGTGTCTCTGGCTTGCCAGCCCGGGTCTCCAGCCCCAGTGATGCCTCGCGCTCATCCCCTTCTGTGCCCTACAGGTGAGGACCTGCAGGGTTTTGTCTTCTCTGGCTGTGCAGAATTGGCTGGTTTGGCTCCATAAGCTTGATGAATCATGTCTGTACTGCATGAGGATTCCCAGCACTAAACTAAACTCTGGAAGTGCTCTCCCACCATGCCCTGTGCTCACTTTTAAAACTGGGGCAGATGCTTTGGAGACCATCTCTTATTGTTCTCCCAAACTACTGGGCAGGAGCCTGGGTGGGTTTGCCCTAGGAGATTACAGATGCAAAACATCATTTGGAACACTTTTAGAAAAGGGGTCCCCAAAGTTATACCTAAAGTAATGCTAGGCCCTTTCCTACTGCTTTTCTCCTGCAGCTCGGAAAGGTAAGTGTCAGTGAGTAAAATCTGGAAATTATTCACGTGACTTAGGCTCCTAAACCCCATACATTTTTGAATTAGATATAGTCTCCAGAGTGCATAAATTAATTTTAAAAATGGGGCTTAAGAGCCTAAATCCCTTAGCCATTTTGACCATTTTACCCATTATCTCCATTTTACAGATGGGGAAAGTGAGGCACAAAAGGCTAAGTAACTTGCCCATGATTGTCAAGAATCAGAAGGGTAGCCGTGTTAGTCTGGATCTGTAAAAAGTGACAGAGTCCTGTGGCACCTTATGGACAAACAGATGTATTGGAGCATAAGCTTTCGTGGGTGAATACCCACTTGGTCAGATGCAACATGATTGGTATCTAGCCCCCATCCTGTGTGCTATCTGCCGGACCATGCTCTGTTTCTATATGGAAATGCTGTGTAAATGAATGGAGTATTCTTAAATCCACCTTGGCCCTGTTCATTGCTGAACGGTGCCTCTCTCTGCACCTAAAGGACTAACTGAATTACCAGGGGATGCTGGGACTTCTTTCTATTCCCCTTTCAGGACAGCAGTGATAAGATACAAAATCTGCTTCTGAAGGTGCCCTGACAGTGTTTCTTTAAAGGGTGATTTTCATTAACATGCAGGAGAGTTGACCTGGCTGCCTCCCATCAATGTCACTGGAGTTAAGTTGCTAAATTCCAGCTCATCGCATTGACATGACACTCCAGGTTTGCCCAGAGAAATGATGTAATTAATAATGTGGTTTATAATTAAGGCTCTGTGTTTGTCACAGAGGTCACGGAAGTCACAGATTCCCCCGAGCACCCGCGGCACTCCCTCTCCCCCGGGCCGCCCCCCCAATCACCCTCAGCCCCCCCCCCCACAGGCCACACCCTCCGGCGCCTCCCAGGCTGGCCCCCTGAGATGCCCCCACCCCAAGATTTAGTCAGGGGTGTATCGTACAAGTCACGGACAAGTCACGGGCCGTGAATTTTTGTTTACTGCCCATGACCTGTCTGTGGGTTGGTCTACACTGGGGCGGGGGGATTGATCTAAGATACGCAACTTCAGCTACGTGAATAGCATAGCTGAAGTCGAAGTATCTTAGATCGATTTACCTGGGGTCCTCACAGTGCGGGATTGATGGCCGCGGCTCCCCCGTCGACTCTGCTACCGCTGCTCGGTCCGGTGGAGTTCCGGAGTCGACGGGGAGCGCGTTCGGGGATTGATATATCGCGTCTTAACGATTCGGCGGGTAGTCTGGACGTACCCTCTGACTTTTACTAAAAGTACCCATGACTAAAATGTAGCCTTAGTTATAATACATCCAGCATATTAAGGAGTATTACACTTCTCCCTCTGTGTTTCCTTCACTTTCTCTTTCACACACATACACTTTTTCTTTCTCATGCAATAAATATAGTCTTCTGTACATACATACACAGTTAATCTGGAATTCATGTTACTTATGGTAATCAAAATCCCTTGAGCCAACATTTTTGAAAGAATTTATTGGTTTTGTCAATAAAAGAAAAAAGAACTAGATAAGTTCATGGAGGCTAGGTCCATCAATGGCTATTAGCCAGGATGGGCAGGGACGGTGTCCCTACCTCTGTTTGCCAGAAGCTGGGAATGGGCGACAGGGATGGATCACTTGATGATTATCTGTTCTGTTCTTCTCTGTAGCACCTGGCATTGTCCACTGTCGGAAGACAGGATACTGGGCTGGATGGACCTTTGATCTGACCCAGTATGGCCGTTCTTATGTAATAAGTGCCACTTTCTATTGTGTTGGATAATGTCATTAACTAAAGCATAGCAGTTTAACATTGAATCACCATTTTCAGTGGCAAGATGGTATAATAACACAGGGGTGATGAAGATTATCTGGCATCCTGAATATGGTGTTATTTCATAGTGTTTTATTCTTCTTCACAGTGCAGGCATCTCTCACCGGGTCACTAAACAGTCCTTGATATTGGTCATTAAACAGCTTTTTTCATATAATCCTGCAGGTTATGTACTTTGAATAAGAAAACAATGATTTTTAATAAGATGTGATTGGGAAAAAAAGTATGCCACTCTCACTCATTTGTTTTTATGCAATTATAGGAATCAGAAATAACCTGTTCCAGAGAAGGCAAAAGGGAATTCTAGCTATGAAGCAAACAAGAATAGCTCTTTCAGATTCATTCAGTGTAACAGTAGTTGTGAGCAAGTGGAACATTTGGGCCTCAGAAATTACACCAGTACTGCTGTTATCCCGCATGCATTTTTCTAATGATAAAACATTTGCAGCCCTCTTTCCCACTGAAAGGAAACGGACAGTGACCATACTAAACTTAACAGCAAGAGTTAAATAAAAACCCCTTTTCAAAATCAAAGCCAAATTTTAAAATGCTACAACAGTGTAGTAAGCAGTGGTGGATTGACTTTTCTGACTTGCTGCTCACCAATTCCTTTTATCTTCTCAGGCTCAAGTGTCCTGGATCAAGAAGGCAATTTCCTTTACAGCAGCCCAGGATGTACAACCTCAATAAGCCACCAGTCATCTCGGTTTTACAGGATCAGTGGAGTACAAAGAGAAATGAGAGAACAACTTAATAATGGTTCTTTTCTATGGATGACCCAACCTTTCCATGCAAGTTCTTCTTTCTCACTTTGAGTTCCCTGTCATACTGGATTGTAGCTAAAAAGCGGGTCCAGGTGAGAAAGTAGAACAGAAAAAAAGTTTAACGACAGAAATGTTCCCCCTTTCCTTCCTCTCCAAAAATCATTTGGAAACAGATTGAATCGTTTTCTACCTTCAACGAAGTTGTTCTGTTCAGCATACATTTCCTTCTTATTTCCAGTCTATATGCTAAACAATGACTAAAAGTTCCCAGGACAAAAGAACGGAGTGTGAGTAAAGACCTCTTTCAGGCTTAAACACACATTTTATATTCAGCATGTTAAGCGTACGGAGCACTTTTTATCCCTGTTTCTTGTAGTTGCAAAAAATACACATGCAGAATGTAACAGAGCGGCTGGCCCCTTGGAACAAAGCAGGCCCAGCTCCCCTGGGCTAGAACGGGCTCCCCGTTTGGCTAATTAAGAGGGGAGGGCAGTAAAGAGCTAGACTGTCAGTCAGGAAGGGGGAACAGGGGCAGCTGGAAGTTGTGGGAGATGCTGCCAGAGTCCCCTGGGAGGGGAGGCAGTAGGAACCTGCTGGCGGAAAAGGGCCTCCAGGGAGAAAGCCAGGGGAGGCAGCGCTCAGTTAAAAGAGCACAGAAAAGTCCTGCAGTAGGCTCTGAAGCAAGAGAGACTTAGGGAGGCAAATAGGCAAATCCCCTGGGAGATGTAGCCTAGGGGCCCGAAGAACTGCTTTTGTTCTTTGTCTATGGAAAGAGAGTCTGGCTGTGGCAGTGGGTCCTTCGGGGCTGGGGACAAGCCAGCCCCTAATTGAAACCGTTTGTTTCCCTGCGTTAATAGTCTAGTTTCTGTCATGGAGTTGCGCTGACGCAAACAGTCAAGCTCTTCTTCCACATTCTTCTTAACATCCTTCAGTAAAATAAATGTTAAAAGAAAGATTGTGAATTACATGCAGGGGTTGTCCTCTCTCTCCAAACCAGGGATGTTAAGAATCTCATTTATGGGGGAGCGCCTGGCAGATATGTAGACAGGCCTGCGCATGGTGCACCCTTGTGGATGCACGTCATGATCTGGAACTTTGACCATCCCTAAAGGTTGGAGGTTGACAGTTGCCAGCCATGAAATATTTGGGCGGCGTTCTAGACAGTGCTAGAAAAACGTGGATGCTTATATGGCAGCAGCCGTTGTCACGTAGCAGGCCCTTCAGCAGCCTCGGTGGAGTTGTTGTGACATCAAGTCGGCTCTGGCTGTGGATTTATAGAAGCCCAGTTAGGCCAGTTCTGTTGTATGGCAGTGAAATGTGGGCACGGAGGAAGGCTGAAGGGTGGTGGATTGACATGCACGATTCTCGCCATCTTCATCAGCGGCTCCATGTTCAGTGGCAGGACAAGATCAGAAACGAGGATACTCATTGCCAAACTCAGCAGCCATGTCCCTCAGAACTGGTTCGGATTTTGGCAGCTTTCTCGGTACAGATATATTAAGATAGAAAACCATTCAATTATGAAGTGTCTTTACCAAGGAATGTTGCTATCTGGTTGACAATCGTGTGGTCCCCAAAGGCTTCAATGGTGTGTTAAGGTCACCAGTGACAAACATAAACAGAAGATCCAGCTAGACCTTGATAAGGACCAAGCTAGAGATCAGTCTGGGTTGCACTGGATTGGCAAGGAGGCTACGTCCTATAGTAGTGTTATCTGAACTTCGGAGAGCTCTGCTCCCAAACTGCCACCCTCCTTCCAGAGCTGAGTTTTGGGATACTCCAGTGTCCTGGCCATTCCAAGTGCTCTGGGCTGGATGCAACAGCCGCAGTGGGACCCAGTGGACCCTTTCTACATCTTTCTGCTACAGAATAGTGACAGACAGCTCCTCATTTGAGGGCAGGTGGGAGAGACTGAGTCCCCCGGCCATACCCCCTCCTGCTGAGTGGAGTTATTCCACCACCCGACCTCCCCAAAGAGTGCCAGGCTGCAAGGTCTCCCTTCTCACTCAAGAAGACCTGCACAGAGCAGCTAAGAGTGCATGGGGGATGGGGGTGGGGAAGTGCAGGTATTTCCCCATATCCCTCTGGGAGGGACAGAAACATGGGGCCCTTATCCAAACTAGGGATGGATGATTTGACTGGCATTTGAGACCAGATGCTACCTGTTACCTGCTAGTCAGTTTATAATGATCTGTTAATGCGTTAACTCTCCTGGAGTTCCTGTAGGGGTTTTTTAAATAGATAAGACCATAATGTTTGTCAGGCAATATCCTAACCCTGCTCTCAGTGAAGTCAATGACACAACCCCTATTGACTTCAGTGAGACTAAAGTAGAACCTTGTTTCCCGTGCTTTAAACTTACTTTGACCTAGGTTAGAGCTGGCAAACTGACATACAATACACACTCCTTGCCAGAGGATGTTGTGAAGGCCAAGACTATAACATCGTTCAAAAAAGAACTTGTCAAGGCTGTATCCCCACTTTGAACTTTAGGGTACAAGTGTGGGGGCCTGCATGAAGACTTCTAAGCTTAACTACCAGCTTAGTTCTGGTCCGCTGCCACCATTCCCTTCCCTGGGAAGCTTTGAGAAACCTTTCACCAATTCCCTGGTGAATACAGATCCAAATCCCTTGGATCTTAAAACAAGGAGAAATTGACCCTTCCCCCCCCTCCTTCCTTTCACCAACTCCGGGTGAATACAGATCCAAACCCCCTTGGATCTTAAAACAAGGAGAAATTGACCCTTCCCCCCCCTCCTTCCTTTCACCAACTCCTGGTGAATACAGATCCAACTCCCTTGGATCTAAAAACAAGGAAAAATCAATCAGGTTCTTAAAAAGAAGGCTTTTAATTAAAGAAAAAGGTAAAAATCATCTCTGTAAAATCAGTATGGAAAATAACTTTACAGGGTAATTAAACTTAAAGAACTCAGAGGACCCCCCTCTAGCCCAGGTTCAAAGTATAGCAAACAAAGATAAACACTCTAGTAAAAGGTACATTTACAAGTTGAGAAAACAAAGTAAAACTAAGACGCCTTGCCTGGCTTTTTACTTACAAGTTTGAAATATGAGAGACTTGTTTAGAAAGATGGGGAGAACCTGGATTGATGTCTGGTCCCTCTCAGTCCCAAGAGCAAACAACCCCCTAAACAAAGAGCACAAACAAAAGCCTTTCCCCCCCCAAGATTTGAAAGTATCTTGTCCCCTTATTGGTCCTTTGGGTCAGGTGTCAGCCAGGTTACCCGAGCTTCTTAACCCTTTACAGGTAAAAGGATTTTGGAGTCTCTGGCCAGGAGGGATTTTATAGTACTGTACACAGGAGAGCTGTTACCCTTCCCTTTATAGTTATGACAGAACTAGATAAGTTCATGGAGGATAGGTCCATCAATGGCTATTAGCCAGGAATGGTGTCCCTAGCCTCTGTTTGCCAGAAGCTGGGAATGGGTGACAGGGGATGGATCACTTGATGATTACCTGTTCTGTTCATTCCCTCTGGGGCACCTGGCATTGTCTACTGTCGGAAGACAGGATACTGGGCTAGATGGACCTTTGCTCTGACCCAGTACGGCCATTCTTATATTGCCCGTATGTATGGTAGAACTGGCCTAGTTCCCTCTACCAGAGGAAGTGAGGGACTACAGCGACCAGGGAAGGATTTTCTCCTATGTGCGTAAGTAGCAGCTTTGTATGTGGGTTGTCAGAAGGATTTGAACCCAGGATTTTCAGCACCAAAAGCACAGATTGGTGCTATGTGAGCTACCATTAGCCGGTAGCAGTAGTGGGTTGCTATCCTCTAGAGCAGGGGTCGGCAACGTTTGGCACGCGGCTCGCCAGGCTAAGCACCCTGGCGGGCCGGGCCAGTTTATTTACCTGCTGACGCGGCAGGTTCGGCCGATCGCGGCCCCCACTGGCCGCGGTTCGCCGTCCCGGGCCAATGGGGGCGGCGGGAAGCGGCGCGGGTGAGGGATGTGCTGGCCGCGGCTTCCCGCCGCCCCCATTGGCCCAGGACGGTGAACCGCGGCCAGTGGGGGCCGCGATCGGCCAAACTTGCTGCGTCAGCAGGTAAATAAACTGGCTCGGCCCGCCAGGGTGCTTACCCTGGCGAGCCGCGTGCCAAACGTTGCCGACCCCTGCTCTAGAGTGTGTTACACATAGCTGTAGGTCTCTATGTGGTGTTGGAGATGAGGGGAATGGGTGAGACCATAATAATTAGTGGAACTTTCACTGCCTGTAGCTATTATGGCAGCATTTTGCAGAATCAAAGGTTTGTCCTGATCGTGCACTTTCCTGTTGACAATTTGGTTTCTTTTTAAAGGAACTGCCATTCTCTTCAGATAAGCTCATCTTAAAGGAGGCCAGCGAGGACTTCAGTTTGCGTGGTACCAGGCTACACAGTCAGGTAATAAAGGAATTTGCTGACTCCACTAATTTCTGCTCTCCGGTTTAATTGAGCTCACTTTTATAAATCGGTGTCTTTGAAATAGTCTGTCTTCCTCGCTAAGGATGCGCCTCTCAGACTGCTCTATGCTTGGATTTCTTTTTCCCTAATAGCCCGATTCCTCAGCAGAGCGTCAGGTAATTTGTCTAGTGAATTCTAACAATCTTCTCTAGCGTCCTCAGCCAGCCTGGCTCACTGCTACCTGCTTGCATGGCATGGAGGCCAAGAAGAATATTGCCGCTTCCTCACGCCTGTAGTATTGTGCCATACAAAGCATTGCAATGAGCAGTGCTCCTGGGTCACAAGTCTGTAGAGGTTCAGAGGTCCAATTTCGATAAGTGCCCCAAAACTGGGATGCTGCTTATCCAAACGGCTCAGACTAGAGTCTCTCCACCCCATCCTTCCTCCCAAAGGCAGCTCTGGGGAAGGGGTTGAGAATCTGTGCTCCGGAAGGGCCCTCTCCAGTCAGTGGTCTGGTGCAAGGAGACCTCATGTTCCCACGGGCTGAGCTCTGGGGTGAATCTGCCAGCTGGGACGAGCTCAGTGTTGATCAGTTTCCTCCCTGGCTGGCTGAGGTTCGGTGTGGTGGGAAAATCCCAGCCCCTGCCCACGTTAGGAAGTTGGGGGGTTAGTGGAGCAGGAGGTGGGATGGAGTCCCAGGTGCCTGCTTGGGTCAGGGCAGGCGTGAAATGCCTCAGCCAGAACTCTCAGCTGGGGCAAGGGATTAGCCAACCACAGGCAGCAGAACGAAACGAGAAATCCCCTGTGGTTCCCGTAGCTTTGGGAGGCTCCACCCTCCCTGAGCCGCGTGTGTGGCTGCAGGGGGCGTTGAAGAGAGTCCTCCTCCTTTCCATTTGATTTCCCTTCATTTCCCTGGCTCAAGCCTCTCTTAGCCGCTGCCTTCTGATAGGGGTAGGCCACTGGGCAGAAGGAGACCTCTGCCAGGTCAGGATACTCTTTTTTATAATGAATTAGCAATGCGTTTCTTTTAACGTGGTCGTTAGCGGCTGTGCTGTGAGAGGCTGTGTCCCAGCTCCGGTTTAAGGGAGACCTAATAATAATATATGGAGATATACCTATCTCATAGAGCTGGAAGGGACCTTGAAAGGTAATTAAGTCCAGCCCCCTGCCTTCACTAGCAGGACCAAGTACTGATTTTGCCCCAGATCCCTAAGTGGCCCCCTCAAGGATTGAACTCACAACCCTGGGTTTAGTAGGCCAATGCTCAAACCACTGAGCTATCCCCCCTCCCAGTCATACATTCCTGAAGTGGCCTGCACATCTGTGCTTGTCACAAGTCCAGCCATGCACCTGCCCTTGCCAGGCTGCTGCGAGGGGATCAGGGCCGGCTCTAACTTTTTTGCCGCCCCACGCAAAAAAGAAGAGTGCCGCCCCCCCCCTGCGAGCACCATGCCGTGCCGCCGTACCCACCCAGCACCACGCCGCCTGAATCCCCGCCCCCCAGAACGCCACGCCGCCCAAAGCCACGCCCCCTCCGAGCACCGCGCCAACCCCCGCCCCTCCTCCGAGCGCCAGCCCCCACCCCCCCAGCACCGCGCCGCACTGCGCCAACCCCCGCCCCTCCTCCGAGCGCCAGCCCCCGCCCCCCCAGCGCCGCGCCAACCCCGGCCCCTCCTCCGAGCGCCAGCCCCCGCCCCCCCAGCGCCGCGCCGCGCCAGCTCCCGCCCCTCCTCCGAGCGCCAGCCCCCGCCTCCCCAGCGCCGCGCCGCGCCAGCCCCCACTCAATAAATAAATAAATAAAAACCTGAGCGCCGCCCCGGCCCAAGGTGCCGCCTCAAGCATGTGCTTGGTCGGCTGGTGCCTGGAGCCGGCCCTGGAGGGGATCCAGCTGGTGGAGTCTGTGTGCTTTAAGCCCTTAGTCTGTACTGCCTCATTTGGGGTCCTAGGCCCGCTCTTGGGGTGCAGATCCTCACCTGAGAGCTGAAACCACGTGGTCCAACTGCCCAGCCCCTAGAGCCACTGCGGAGCCCTCGGACTCGCCCTCTGGCTTACACGCAGCCAATCACAGGTTTGAGCCTTCCGTGTTACCTTCTCAACAGGCTATGCGGCTGGCATAACTTATAAGATGCACAGACACTTTGCACAGGATTCTACCACCATTATTGCTCTTTCTTTCATAGTACAAGAAATACAGATAAAGGCAAAATTAAGCCCTACATGTGTTTCCCTGCCTCAGTTTCCTCACCACTCCAGAGCATTCTCTGGGTTGCCGTCAGGGTCATCTGGGACCATCCAGTGGCCTTCTGTTGTAGTGCATGTCTTGGGTTCCTGAAATATGGAGCCCTCTGTCCCCTAGCTCAGCTCCTCTGACATTGGCTGCTGCATTCCCTTCCTCTCCTGCCCAAACTTCCTAGTGGCTCTCTGAATCTGCCCCCGCGAGTCCTTTAGCCCCCGGCTTTGTCACTGCTGTCTTTGTCCTGCTTGGGGGATTTCCACTCTCTCCGTTCCCACTCTCCTTTCAGATAATAGGATGACAGTAGGAAATTCCTGCCTAGGTAGGGTAGTTTATGCCACGGTGGACATGGAGGGCCAAATTCTCAGCTGGAATAACCCCACCGACTTGTATCTTGAGGCTGTGTGGGCACAACAGAAACTGCTCTGACCGAGTTTATATGGTCAGGACTTGGAGTTGGTGCTTATCCAGGAGCTGAACTGTGAGCCGCTCCCTCATGGCAAATATTGTTTCTGCACAAAGGAACTTTGGAAAAAACCCTGATTTATAATTCGTTATTATTCGTGCCGCAGCCCCAGCTGGGGTCAAGGCACCATTGTGCTGGGCCCTGTACGCCCATGTGACAAACACAGACCCGGCCCCCGAGAGCTCGCAATCTTAGCACACCAGGTAGAGGAGGAGGTGAGGTGGGAAGGACATAGTGACAAGGACTCCATCACAGATGTATAGAGATTAAGGTCAGGAGGGCCAAGATCATCTTGTCTGACCTGCTATATATTGCAGGCCATCGAATTTCACCCATTCTCCCTGAATTGGGGCCAATAATTTGTTTGTGACTAGAGCATATCTCCCAGAAAGGCCTCAAGGCTTGATTGAAGAGACGTTCCTGTTTAGTATCTGAACATTATTCTGGGCTATAGTACACTGAATGTAGCAGCGCTGCAGGGGATTTCATGGCAGGACAGAGCCAAAGGTAATAAGGATGCTTTCAGTTCACAAGTTTGTTAGAATTTTTTCCCCTGGCACTATTTCTGCAGTTGTTTTAAACAAAAGCCAGAAGCCTGGATTAATGGTCAGGACTGGGAGTGTTTCACTGGCTCACCCCCGGTTTAGCGCTATTTGAAATGTAAGTGCACTTTAGAACCTGTCTGGGGGTCATTTTGAAGACTGGGCACAGTAACTTGTGCAGGTACCACTTAGAGTTAGAAAACTAAAACAGGCAACGATTTCTCTCCAAAGCCCTTCAGCCAAAGAGACAGCGTAAGGTTGCCAAGGGACAAAACGATTGCTGCGTCTACAGGATTTGAAAAGAAAAACAATAAAGGAATTGGTAAGTAACTGGGCTGTGATTTTTAAGTCAGCGAAATTTCCTGAGTACTGCTTACTCAGCTGGTTAATTGACTGATCCCAGCAATCAGCAGAGGGGCAGATGTGATAGGACACTTTTTTTTACACAGTTTCAATGCAGTTTATAAAACAATAATGGTCTTTTTATGTATTCAGGGTTAATCCTACTTTTTAGCTCTTTTTTTCAGGAAAATAGGGGCCAAATAGGGGGTTCCAAAGAGGATGGATCTAGACTGTTCTCAGTGGTACCAGATGACAGACCAAGGAGTAATGGTCTCAAGTTGCAGTGGGGGAGGTTTAGGTTGGATATTAGGAAAAACCTTTTCACTAGGAGGGTGGTGAAGCACTGGAATGGGTTACCTAGGGAGGTGGTGGAATCTCCTTCCTTAGAGGTTTTTAAGGTCAGGCTTGACAAAGCCCTGACTGGGATGATTTAGTTGGGGCTTGGTCCTGCTTTGAGCAGGGAGTTGAACTAGATGACCTCCTGAAGTCTCTTCCAACCCTGATATTCTATGATTCTATGATTCAATTCCTGCTGGTCTCATTCACAGGACGGTGAAAGTAACCCCAGGGCAGAGGGTCTCTGGGCTGAACTGGAACTTAGGTGGTGCAAAAACCTGGCACTGCTCCTCTGCCCTGATATGAACTTCACCTCCAGTGAGCAAAGCCGGCAAGTTTTGATCCACAATTGACTCTTCCCCGGCCCCTGAGCTGTGGTGCTTTTGTAGAGCTCTGCATAAGGACTGATGCTTGGCTTTGGGATCTCATGGTTGTGCATGAAAATAATGAGACGTTTTTGTGGGAGTTCATATGTCTGTCGGCGGGTGAAATCCCAACATTTCTGCCAGTATGTCACAGTGCAATGGGTGGAACTCACGGCTTGGGCCAATCTGACACATTTCTAAAACAAATTCTGAATTTACAGTAGGGGTCCAAATAAATCAACATATTTATGATGGAAATAAACCCTCTTCTTCCCACGCAGAAAGAACGTCTGTCTGAAAGGATTTGCAGGCCCACGATCACAAAGAAGTAAAACCCACCACACTTGGAAGTGGGGAGGTCTTTTCCCACAGCCAGAGGCCTGCATTGTTCTTCTGTCCCATCAGGTCATTCTGACCATTGGTCTGTTTATTGCCGAGATGCCCACCTGGTATGTACGCATATGCTGTCAGGATTAGAAGTGCTGTGAGCTATTTGTCTGATGCTCATCATCTTGGGCATGAGCAGGGACTGAACTGAGGATCTCCAGACCTAGAAACCTCAGATTCGATAGTTTGAACAGAGAGAAGTCCTTTAGTTCAAGCTGTAGATGCACTCCTGCTTTTAGCTTTGGAGGTTCTTGGTCCATTCCCTTGTTGTGACCACACATACGTCTGTGCACCTACACAAAAAAGAATATGTCTGAGTAATTTGGGGGTTAAAACAGTACAAGAGTGCTGTCGTTATTTAGACAAATAAAATGAGCAGCATTAGAAATGGAGGGAATTCAGAGTTAAGGTTAAACTAAGAGAAATTCAAATATGTTAATATAGGGAGCTGCCACCCAAACACCCTGTTGTGATAATTGGGCCGACAAATTTACCCAAGTGTGAGCTCAGCTGTGAAAAGGGAGTGACAATTCATAAAGTGTCACAATAACCTGCAACAATAAATGTTGCTGAGAAAAGGGGCAAAAGAAAGATAAAGATTAAATGAGTCCAGACAAAAAGGACTCCTGCTGTCATTCAAGGTCTGTGTCCAAATCATGCCTGGTAAACAAGAACAGTGTGGGACCAGAAACTAATGGGCTACAATTGGTGTGTGTGAAGATAGGCCTAATTGGTGGACAAAATAATGAGGGGATGGGCTGTTCCTCCATTGCTGCCTTAGGGGTCCTTAAAAGAAACGACTTTTTGGGGAAAACCAAGGAGCTGTCTGGCCACAATTGCTGCCCAGGAGATGTGTGGACCAGAAGAAGCACCATTATGACTTCCAGCCCCATCATTGTGGCTTCCACCCCCACAGTCTCCTGGGAATTCAGGATCTACTGTAATACCACTGGGCCTTTACTGTCCTGATCCAGAAAGACATCCTAACCAGACAGGGCCAGAGAGAGGGATGCAGATGGCATTGTCACCTCCACTGGGTCCAGCTAAATCCCAACCCTCACATGGGCCAGCCACTTCCTCCCCCCTTCTTCTTCCTCACTTTATTCTGTTTGCTCAGCCTCTCCCTTTCCTTTCTGTCTAATAAGAGTCTGGCTTAACTGCCCAAGGCTGTATATTTCGCAACGCTGCTGTAAGTATGCTACCAAAGAGGCAATTGAAAAGCCATGCCCTAAACAGCCCGAGTCTGGTACAAGTTTGCCAGGTCTTGGAGCAGCTAATAAAACCGTGGGCCATGCCCATGTTTCTCCAGCGGTCAGGTTGCAAGTCAAAGTCAACACCCAAGACAGAAGCTGCATTTTCTGGCTTTGTTGTTGTTGTTTCGCACCATCTTGAATGTGTTTGTCTTGTTTCCATTTTAGAAAAGGGGATCAGACTTACCGAATCCGACAGCTTCAGCCCATCTCAACTAACACTTTCTGTCCCCCTCCCCCCCAGAAAGGACGGCTATTACCCTCTTTAATGCTAGCTAAGGAATTGTCAAAGGTAAGAAGGGGCAGTGGGGAGAGGGGGGGGCTTCATTCTTAAACTTCTCTCCAGAGAAAGACAACAAGGGATGTTGTGAAAATGAAAGTCTTCTTTAAAATTTACATTTTAAAGGCTTTAACTGCTTCTCTTTTCTATATCTTTAATAAAAGGTTAAACATTTTAATGGTGTGTTTGCCAGGGCACTAGGCAGGCTGAAGTCTCTGTAAATCAAACCCTGAACCTTGTTTAAAATTGTTTAACGTTGGACAGTGACAGGGTCATGTTAACACCTTTGACTCTTTGGGCCCATTTATTCCATCAGATTTAATGCAACCAACCTTAACTCTGCTTCTGCAGTAATGTAGGTTTCCAGCCCCTCATCTTTGTGCCTTCTGCTTGCTTTGGTCTGATTCCACCAACATTTATTCACACATTTAGAGGTTTACAAGACCAGGGCTGTGCATTGTAAGATGTGTTATTAAGGATCAAGGACTTTCTCAGGGCTTTTGCAAAATCAGAGATTATAGCTGTAAAGTTCTTACATTTGGAAAAGTCCATGGAACTGGTACCCAGTGGCATCCTCCCATCTCCCTTGCTCATCTTGTTTTCACAAGGGTATTAATTAATTTACTCTCTCTGGCTGCAGAAATCTCCGGTTTGGAGAAGATACTTGTAGAGCAAGTATCGGGGGTAGCCGTGTTAGTCTGTATCCACAAAAACAATGAGGAGTCCGGTGGCACCTTAAAGACTAACAGATTTATTTGGGCATAAGCTTTTGTGGGTAAAAACCATGCATCTGAAGAAGTGGGTTTTTTACCCACGAAAGCTTATGCCCAAATAAATCTGTTAGTCTTTAAGGTGCCACCAGACCCCTTGTTGTTTTTGTACAGCAGGCACACACTGGTATGTCTGATGCCAGCTGTAAGTATGATGTGTTAGCAGCCCACACGATGGGAAAGTTGAGTGGAGGCGATAAAGCCTATCAAACACCAAATTGGGAAGATAGTTGATGCCATATGGAGGATAATGCTATGACAGGAACTGTTCGTGGGAGAACAGTGGCAGAGGGAAATGGAATCACCAGAAACATACATAACTTCAAATTTCTGTGTGGCTTAGTGTTGTGGCATGACATACTGTTTGAAATAAATGTTGTAAGCAAGAGAGTCCAAGGTGTTGCCAAAATCTCCCCGTACAAGATGAGAGATTTCAAAACGTTCTGAAGAGTGCACAGAAGTTGGCAGAGGAACTTCACACTGAAGCTATTTTCCCACCCATTCAAGAATACAAGAGTCACCGAAGAAGAAGACATTTTGATTACGAGGCATGGGATAATCCCATAAGAGACCCCAAACAACCATTCAAAGTTGAATTCTTTAGCCAGGTGCTAGATTGTGCAATACAGTCAGTTGAAGAACATTTCATGCAGCTCAGGGAACACAGCAGTATATTTAGGATGTTGTATGATATTCCAAAACTCCTCACTATACCTGAAGAAGACCTACACCAGCAATGCAGGGCACTAGAGACAGCGTTGACACATGATGACATGTGCGATATTGATGCAAGTGATTTAGGTGATGAACTGAAAGCCCTTTCAAGATACATGTCAGCAGGATTAACTCCAAAGGCTGTTCTGGAATATATGTGCACAAATAAGATGACCTCCCTCTTTCCAAATGCTTTTGTTGCTCTGCGCATACTTCTAACACTTCCTGTAACAGTTGCCAGTGGAGAACGCAGCTTCTCCAAGCTGAAGTTAATAAAAACACATCTACGCTCCACAATGACACAGGAGAGGCTGGTCGGCCTTGCAACCATCTCAATAGAGCATGAGCTGGCCCAGACTGTGGACCTTCAGCAGGAAGCAGTTCAAATCTTTGCAACCAAGAAGGCACGGAAAGCACCACTTTGATTATTCAAACAGATAAAAATGCCAGTGTTTACTATGCAGACAAGAAAAGTTACATTTGCTGTTCAGGCATTTGAAAGTTAAGTGTTACTTAAAATTTTTGAACAAGGCATTTTAAGTTGTTAGTTCTCCTTTATTGGGGTAGGTAGCAGAGCAGTACCATGAGAGGAGTAGAACAGGAAGAAGGCAGAATTGAGATCTTTCTAAGTTTTGGCCCAAGCGAGGGGGCATGGGGGCGTCATTTGAGCTCCCCGCCTCAGGTGCCAAAATGTTGTGGGCTGGCCCTGGGTAAACAGTCCCTGTCCTGGAAGTTCTAGTGTTCAGCCCAGCTGGACATCAGGCCACCTAACGGAGATGGTTTAAAATGCTCAACTTAAGTCTGAAGAGGTGGCCTGGAGTGTCCACACATGAGGCAGTGGTGTGTAGTGCAGGATACTCTCCAGTTCAAAGGAAACGTTGTGTCTTTTAAAAACACATGTTAATGAAAATAACTGTATGGAAAGTATCTTATACACGCTGTCTATATCTAGCAAGATTTCTGTCCTCCCCGCAAACGCGTGCTTGCTTAGATTACTTTACACACAAGTAGATGCTCTTCCTCCTCCCTGCATGTTTTAATATCATAGAGACCTGGCACAGAGATTCCACCCTCCTTCTACTCAGGTGACTAAAGTTAAGCATGTGTGAAAGGGTTTTTAGGATTGGGGCCATACGGAGTGCAATGAAAAAGTTCACACACACACACACACACACACACACACACACACACACACACACACACACACACACACACACACACACACACACTAAATCTATATACAAATAGTCTATTCTATGCTATTGCACCAATGGGTGTTGCAGGTGCCCAGCACCTCTGAAATCTGGCCACGTATTTTGGTGGCTAAATACGGATTTAGATGCCTTACGTTTGGACCTCCGCGTTTGAAAGCCTGGCATTTAGGGTTACCATATTTAAAAAATAAAAAAAGAGGACACTCCACGGGCCCTGGCCCTGCCCCTTTCCCACCCCCGGCCCCGCCCCAACTCTGCCCTTTCCCCGCCCCTTCCCCAAAATCCCCGCCCTAACTCCCCCTCCTCCCTCCCAGCCATGCGAAAAGGGCTGCCCGAGCGCTACCGGCTTTACGGTTTGCCGGGCAGCCTCCAGACCCTGTGCCCCCGGCCGGCGCTTCCCCAGCGCAGCTGGAGCCCGGGAGGGGAAGCGCCCAGCCGGGGGCGCAGGGTCTGGAGGCTGCCCCGCAAACCATGAAGCCGGTAGCGCTCGGGCTTCGGGCAGCCCCTATGCCTCCGGACCCTGTGCCCCCGGCCGGGCACTTCTCCTCCCCGGCTCCAGTTGCTCTGCTCCTCCCCGGACTCAGACTTCGGCTCTGTTTAAGAGCCAAGCTGCCCGAGCCAGCGCTACCGGCTTCGGGCAGCCCCCTTGCCTCCGGACCCCGAGCCGCCGGAGCAGAGCAGCTGGAGCTGGGGAAGGGAAGTGCCCGGCCGGCGGCTGGGGTCCGGAGGCACGGGGGCTGCCTGAAGCCGGTAGCGCTGGCTCGGGCAACTTGGCTCTTAAACAGAGCCGAAGTCTGAGTCAGGGGAGGAGCAGAGCAGCCGCGGGAGAGGAAGTGCCCGGCCGGTATTTTTCCCGGACATGTTCGGCTTTTTGGCAATTCCCCCCGGACAGGGGTTTGATTACCGAAAAGCCGGACATGTCCGGGAAAAACCGGACGTATGGTAACCCTACTGGCATTAGAGAAGTAGGTGAAAGTGTGATTGCAACAAGAGGTGAAGAGCTGCCAAGTTTTGCAATTATCATTCATTCATTCGAAGAAGAAGCGGTGTTTTCATAGATAGAGAGCCCAATATACAGGAAGGGGCACATTCGCTCTGTGTGCAACATTTCACATTTGTGTGCCCAGATATCTATTTGCATGAGCAGATTGGGTAACTGTGTGCTTAATGCCTGCTTGCTTCTACAGTTATCCACATTGCCTGTGAAAACGTGCAGGAGGAAATAGAAGGTTTTGCAAGTACACTTTTGTGGATGTGCCCATTGCACACAATAGCTGAAAATGTATCCCGTGCTCTGCTGTTAGTAGCTTTATAGATGTCTATTAAGTAATTGAGCCTCAGTACCTAAGCAGCAATTTGCTTATCTCTTGTTGTTTATTTTCAAGTGCAATTTGAAAACCTAACTTGTGCATTTGATCTAATTGCTGGTTTCACATGTGAACTTTTTCCCCCTGCAAACTTTAAATTGACTGTCTTTGCTCATTTGAAGTATCTTTCAGCCAAGATAAATAAACCAAAACAAAGGGTCAGATACTGATTACACCTTCCTCAGCTTGCTGGCTTGATGAAAGCTTCCCCCCCTCTTGGAATAAGCTGTTTGCGATCCCATCTGGCAATTGTTCAGTCTCTGCAATGTGCACCCTGTTGGAAGCATTGATCTCCATTCCCTTTTTCCTCTCTTCACGCCTCTTGCTGACGGGCCAAGGACAGCCATTCCTGATTGTCACTGACAAAGCTCCCTATGCAAAATATCCTCCTCCCCAATCGGGTCACCGCACCATCAAAGCCCTAACTGCCGAGAGATTTCTTTATGCTGCTCTCCGTTGTTCATCTTTCAGATTATTTGTTACAGTTTTACAACTCCCGAGGTGAATGGCGAAGTCTTTTAGCTTAGATCTAAGAAATATTCTGCAAATTCCATGACACAGCGCCCGCCAGAGATGAGCCTGAACAGAT
Organism: Emys orbicularis; assembly: GCF_028017835.1. NCBI lineage: Eukaryota > Metazoa > Chordata > Testudines > Emydidae > Emys > Emys orbicularis. The sequence goes on along the minus strand of NC_088686.1, from coordinate 3,340,576 downwards.
CAAAACACAGACAGCATTCATAGCTCCACGCTACCTCTGGAAGGGGCCAAATCTGAACACTCAGGCTCAGGGGAATGGTCACCTTTTGTAGCTGGATTTCAGACCTCCAGGTGTGGGGAAGTTGGGATTTCGTGTGTTCTATTAGAGAGGCAGGACGTTTGCATTTCGTGCTTGTACCTGGGACTTCGGTTCTGCATCAGCTTTGGTGTAAATTATCCCTTCCCTTCTCCCAAACAGGTGACGTGGGTGTCATTTGCATCTTGTCTTTTCAGGCACTGAAGTTGTGGCCATTTGTGTTGTTTTCAGGAGGCAGTATTTCTGTGTTACGGCATGACAACACACTACACTTTGACAGGGTTGGCAGTTAATGTTCAGTTCCAACAAGTGATTAAATAACAAACATTGGTCAGCCTAGTTGGGGGACAAATCTTCTCTGAGCCTCCTTACAGGAACTCATAATCTCTGCTGATAATACATAATATAATCGTGCATTTCCATGCACAGCAGCTCACAAATGGGGCTCTGCACATGCAAACGGCCCTGCCTGCAAATGCTGGAGCAGCAGCTAGGGAGTCCTATAGAAAGCTGGCTGTGGGGGGTAACTGTTCTACCAGGAGATGGTCATCGAGACTCAAATTGTCAGACACAGCTTCCCCAAAGCTCCCCCCACAAATATTGTGCATGTGCTTAGCACCCTGGGCTAACAAGTAAATGCATGTTCAGACTGGTTACCGCACCTCTAGCTACCAGTTTTTGCCAGTAAATATGTAAAAATCATGTACATAATTTTAGAGGGCAGCTTGAAACGGTTGCTCATGAAGACCGACATTTGGAAATGGTGAGCAGAGCTGGTCTGCTCAGCTCGAGTAGAGAGTGAACGTGTTCAACAAGTTGAGAAGAAAGTAGAATTTCTAGCTGAACTGCACATCCCTGCTGTGATGTAAAAAAACTTGAGGTTTTAACAACTCAAAGTTTTCCTATTAGCTGGAAGAACCAAGCAATGCACCAAAGAGTTTGACATCCTGGGTAAATGGCCCTGCTTCCATGGTTTTACAGATCACCTGTTTCTTTGCCTGTGATACAGCTTCTTCTATGTGGAGGAGATTATCTGTCAGTAAATACGTTACTGCGTTATTGTTTTGTCAGTATCCTGCGGTGTGAAATAATGGCCAGCATTACAGGAGTTTAACAATCCCTAACTAAGGAACTTTTTATTCCTCTTAGTGCACATTAAAAGCCTTGACAAACACCACAGCAGAGAAAAATCTATTTTTGATTGTCTGACTGTGGCACTTGCTATAACAAAGCCATAATTCTAAAGGGAAAAAAAATCAAACCTCTCTGTTATCCTACTGCACACATCACAGCCGAGGTGATGGCTCTAAAGATGCAACAGCCAGGCACATTTGGTGTTAGAATCAATGTGCTTTCTGTGCTGGCTCTTTGCTAATGCATAATGCTGGGCCACTCACAAAGGGTGTGAGAAGAGATGTGTAAGAGGGCTGTGGGAAGAGATGTGGCAGAAAATTCATGCTAATGCTCACAGACTGAGAAAGGAATAAAACTGCTGTCCACGAGAAAGCAGTGTAGAGCTGCACGGACTTCTCCTCTGCATCTCCGGCAGGGAATCTGCTGCTCTGTCCGGCTCAGAAGAACTGCTGGGTTCCTCTGCTTCCTCCAACCCTGGGCAGCAGGCAGAGTCCTGTTTCCACAGCTTAGGTCCTGCTGTCTCTATGCCCCTCCTGCCGCTCCATGGGGGATTGAAGTGTCACCCCCCCAGGATTGCAAGGCGGGTGTGGGGAACAAACAGCCGAGCCTGCACTCCGGTCACTCTGGCTCGCCCAGGGAGGGGGACTGGGGAAGGAAGTGTAATTAGCAGGCTGGTGAACCAAAGGATTAATTAGCCCATCAGCTGAGGGCTGATGAAAAAGGCCCAGGAAGGAAGGGCTGGGGGAGACGCAGGACTGGCTGAACCCAGAGTGGGCGAGCTCCCCAGGAAGGGGACCGCGTCTCCTCTCAGGCCCCGGGAAAAGGGCTGAGGACACCAGGCGCACTGTAGATAGCATGTGTGCTGCCAGGGACTGTACAGTGTGGGGGGAGGGAACACACCGTAGCTGCCTCACCAGCGGAGACTGCACAGGTGTGTGTGGACACAAGGGCAGGAGCAGCCTGCACCCTGTTAGGGGCTCTCGTGGGTCCTAGGGAACGCTCCTCCTGCTTGCCCACTAGGGCCGATCCCCAGGCTTGGTCCAGCTCCTGGAGGCTGAATGGAGCCCCGGTCTTGGGGTCCCTGGGCACACGCCTTCTATCTGGCGTCCCCTCCAAGTGCTGGAACCTGCTGTCCAGCCCCCTAGCCCCTCTGGGCACAGCACTGACCCTTCAGAGACACCCCCAGACCTGCACCCCGAAGGTGCGAAGCTGTGCTGGTTGCAGTGTAGCTCTCAGGGCAGGCAGCGGCTGTGAACCAGTGAGGACACATCTGCTTTGCACAGCTTAACGCCTTTATACCCATTGTATTGAATCATGTAAACCCCCAGAGAACACAGATCACGCAGAACAAGCCAAACATACTAAACCCCGAGTCCCTCACTAGCGCCCCTCCATTGGGCGTCCGGGGGAGGGGGGGAGATGCGCAATCATGCGTTTTCCATCAGGCAGGCAGGGGCCTCCACTGCCTACGCTGCCCTCACAGCAGCCTCCCTCCCCTTCATCTGGTGCAAAATGGCCCTTGCTTCCAGTTCCCCTGGGAGTCCCTTTATAGCCTTCTGCTGGGGTCACCTGCTCCTTTTGTTCTGCCTCCTGGTAATTTCCCATTACTCCTCCCCGCCCCCATCAGACAAGAGGAGGAAGTGGCTTCTCCCAGCTAGAGCCAACCTCTTGCCCAAAGGTGGTTTATTTTGAATAGACCATCTTTGCGTGCTGCTCACTCCCTGTTGTGGCCTGGCAGAGCCAGGATAGAACCCGGCTCACTCACGGGGGAGCTGCATACCTGAGAGCTTTCCATGACACAGTCATTCCAGGGGGTTGCTGTTGTTCGAAGCGGACCATGACCTCACTGATCGGTTTGGTTTCTGTGAACACGTGAGTGGCTGATCAGGCCAACTTGAGCTTTGAACTGTCTGGGGCGCACTGAACAAGAGATGCTGCTGTGGGTCACTTGGTTAACAGCGGACATGCTGCTGTTGCGAGATTTATGCTGCTGGCGTTTCTGCTCTGCCTCGGCAGTTCTCTGCTCAGAGGCTGTAGCGCTCCAGCATGGATGAGGCTTCACCAGGCCGAACGATCGTGGGCGAGATCATGGGCGAGTTCTTCCCAAAACTCTGGGTCCATGTTGAAACCCCCCAGGATAACTTGAGGGAGTCCTTGAAACGTTTCTCTTGGCTGCCGTGAGAGCGCTTTCCCTCCTTTAGCCCACCGTAAACCATCTTCTTTAGCAGTCGCTCATCTGACATTCTGGTGACATGGCCTGCCCATCTCCTCTGTGATTTCATCAACAGCATATGGATGCTTGGAATATCTGCCCGTATGAGAACCTCAGTATCCGGAACCTTGTCCTGCCATCTGATCCTCATCCGTTTCCTCAGACAGCCCATGGGAAAGTGATTCAGCTTCACAGCATGGCGCCTGTACAGGTTTCGCATGCATACATCAAAGTTGGCAACATGATGGCTTTGTCGACCTTCAATTGTGTTTGTTGACTGATGCCTCTGCGCTCCCAAACATTTGCACGAGTCTGCCAAAGGCCACACTTGCTTCGGCAATTCTGGTGTTGGTTTCAGTGTCAATGTGAACAGCACGTGCCAGTGTACTGCTGAGGTAGGTGAATATTGCTGTCTGCAGGGCTTGGCCATTCACTGTGATCGCAGGCTCTACGTACGGCTTTCCTGGTGCAGGCTGGGACATGACTTCTGTCTCCTTGATGTTGATTGAGAGACCAAAATTGTCACAAGCTGAAGAGAAATAGTCCATACTCCACTGCATGTCAGACTCAGATTTGGCATTCAGGGAATAGTCATCTGCAAACAGATCACCAACAGTCATTTCCTGTATCATCATCTTCGCCTGTAGTCTGCTCAGCCACCAGTCAGGTATCTCATGCCAATCCCGGTGTCACAGTCATGAAAGGCTTCTGTAAACATGGCAGAAAACGTCATGCTGAAGAGCGATGGGGCCAAGACCCAGCCCTGCTTGACTGCCTGGATGACTGGGAGTGGTTCCGATGACTCACTGTCATCCATAACATGAGCCAGCATGATACAGTTTCATAAGATCACCCACAATTCAGACCTGGTACAGACTGCACCCCCAGTTCGTCACTGCACCCACCGCTTGCCCTTTGCTACACGAGATTCCTCCCCAGGGTCTTCCTGCCCGGGCAATCCCTCTCCTCAAGTGATGTGAGGAACCTAAGCATCCTCACCACCCACAGAAGCCCCATAAGGTCCCAATTCCATCCACACACCCTTCAGCTACTTCACTCCATCCTCAGCTGCTCCCCACAGATCCACACCGCACAGACATCCCTGGTCATGGCTCCTCCTCATCTCCTCCCCTTCCAGTCTCCTCAGATCCTGTCAACACCAGGGCAGCCTCACCTGTTGCTGACAAGGGGTTTTAAAGATGCTAGTGTAGACAAGGCTCCAGCTGGAGGGGGAAGGCAGTGTATTGTGGGAGTGTGGATAGGCCAATGTAGGAAGAACTAGCAGCCTGGAATGAATGACAACCCCATCCCCAACTCAGATTTCATACTCCAGCCTTCAAGGAACTGAGCCGCTCTTAGCGTTTGCCTTGGTCAGGACTGAACAGAGGAAGAAAGACGCAAAGTGTGGATGCCGAATGGCCTTTCAAAGCAAATAGCGACTTAAAACATCTTCTTCCTGGCAGAGATTTTTGATTGTTCTGGTCGGGTCAGAGAAGCAGGTGCAACTGTGGGAGAGAAAGTGAAATTGAATTTTACTCAATGAACTCTAATGCATTGCTCTTTAAACTGCAAAGTGTTTTGCTTGTATTCTGACACCTGGTAGATTTAGGGTAATCTTTTCCTGCTTAGCAGAAATTAATAACACTTACAGTGCAGATATTAAATACATATTCACTGTAATCAAGGCAAATGAAATACTCTTTCAGGAGGGAGAAATGTTGCACTGAATGGCAAAGATAAACACAGCACAAAATGCATTTCTTATTAAACAGTTAGGCAACATGATTTGTTTCGTGCATTAGTCTTGATTCATGCTGCCCATTCACATTAATAGCCAGCCATACACCATTTTTGTCAGCTGAGTTTTACTCAGAGTTAAAATATTGTAGTTTTTGACATATTTAACAACTTTACCACATCCTGTTGCTTTTCCATAAGAACCTGAACATCATTTTTTTTTAAATGCCTCTAACATACTGTATAAGCCTTCACGATGTTGTGGTGACCCGTGGCTCTTTCAGCGTGATTGCACTACGAGAAGTGCTATAAAAGTGGAATGAGAGTACCTGAAAAGTGAAGAGTGAGATGAAACACTCAACGCAAATGCTCCTCCCTGAGCTTTCCCAAGGAGTATGTGCACTTTGTAAGTGTGCCACAAGGCTTGTTAGAGGACGGGTGCTGAGCCTTAACCAGAGACTTGACTCAGGCCTGGTCTACACTACGAGTTTAGGTCGACTTTAGCCGCGTTAAATCGAATTAAGCCTGGACACGTTCACACGACGAAGCCCTTTCTTTCGACTTAAAGGGCCCTTTAAACCGATTTCTTTACTCCACCTCTGACGAGGGGATTAGCGATAAAATCGGCCTTAGGGGGTCGGAATTGGGTTAGTGTGGACGGAATTCGACGTTATTGGCCTCCGGGAGCTATCCCACAGTGCTTCATTGTGACCGCTCTGGACAGCACTCTCAACTCAGATGCACTGGCCAGGTAGACAGGAAAAGCCCCGCGAACTTTTGAATTTCATTTCCTGTTTGCCCAGCGTGGAGAGCACAGGTGACCACGCAGAGCTCATCAGCACAGGTAACCGTGATTGAGTCCCAGGATTGCAAAAGAGCTCCAGCATGGACAGAACGGGAGGTACGAGATCTGCTCGCCATATGGGGAGATGAATCAGTGCTAGCTGAACTCCGAAGCAGTAAACGAAATGGCAAAATATTAGAAAAGGTCTCCAAGGCCATGAAGGACAGAGGCCATAACAGGGACGCACAGCAGTGCCGCGTGAAAATTAAGGAGCTAAGGCAAGCCTACCACAAAGCCAGAGAAGCAAACGGAAGGTCCGGGGCTGAGCCGCAAACATGCCGCTTCTACGTGGAGCTGCATGCCATTCTAGGGGGTGCAGCCACCACTACCCCAACCGTGTGCTATGAGTCCCTCACTGGAGAAACACACAGGGAAGCGGGTTCGGGGTACGAGGAAGATGAGGATGAAGATAATGTAAATAGCTCACAGCAGCAAGGAAGCGGAGAAACCGGTTTCCCCAACAGCCAGGATATGTTTATCACCCTGGACCTGGAACCAGTAACCCCCGAACTCACCCAAGACCCTGGGGGCACACAGGGGACCTCTGGTGAGTGTACCTTTGTAAATATTACACATGGTTTAAAAGCAAGCGTGTTTAATGATTAATGATTAATTTGCCCTGGCAATCGCGGCCAGTACAGCTACTGGAAAAGTCTGTTAACGTGTATGGGGATGGAGCGGAAATCCTCCAGGGACATCTCCAGAAAGCTCTCCTTCATGTACTCCCAAAGCCTTTGCAAAAGGTTTCTGGGGAGGGCTGCCTTATCCCGTCCGCCATGGTAGGACACTTTACCACGCCAGGCCAGTAGCACGTAGTCTGGAATCATTGCATAACAAAGCATGGCAGCGTATGGTCCCGGTGTTTGCTGGCATGCAGACAACATCCATTCCTTATCACTCTTTGTTATCCTCAGGAGAGTGATATCATTCACGGTCACCTGGTTGAAATGGGGCAATTTTATTAAGGGGACATTCAGAGGTGCCCCTTCCTGCTCTGCTGAACAGAAATATTCCCCGCTGTTAGCCACGCGGTGGGGGGGAGGGGTGAAGTGATCATCCCAGAGAATTGGGTGTGTGGGGGAGGGGAATTAGTTGGGTTTGTGCTGCATGTTAACCCTGAAACCGCAGCCCCTCCTTTTACATTGCAAACCCATTTTAAATGGTCAACCCATCGGGTGCTTGGTATGGTTAATGAGAGCAGTACTGTTTGAAACCATCCCCACATGTTAAGAAGGTTAAAAAAGCCAAAAGACTGTGTCTTACCATGGCTGCCTGCAAGCTGAAATCTGTGGCCTGGCAGTGCGTGAGTTATCTCTCACACCAAACCGGCAGGCCCTCAATATAAGAGGAAAAATGCGACCTTGTAACGAAAGCACATGTGCTGTGTAATGTGAACAGCAAAATTTAACGTGAAAGAGTGTACCCATTGTTCTCTAAAATGTGTCTTTTTTAACCACCTCTCCCTTCTCCTCCACCAGCTGCAAATCTTTCTCCTTCTCAGAGGCTAGTGAATATTTGAAAGCGAAAGCGAAGGACGCGTGATGAAATGTTTACAGAACTACAGACTGCCACCCACGCTGACAGAGCACAGCAGAATGCGTGGAGGCAGTCAATGACTGATTATAGAAAAGCCCAATATGAGCGAGAGGAGAGGTGGCGTGCTGAATCGCGGGCTGAAGAGGAGAGGTGGCGTCAGCTTGCACACAGAAGGCAAGAGTCGATGCTCCGGCTGCTGGAGCATCAAACTGATATGCTCCAGCGTATGGTTGAGCTGCAGGAAAGGCAGCAGGAGCACAGACCGCCGCTACAGCCCCTGTGTAACCAACAGCCCTCCTCCCCAAGTCCCATTGCCTCCTCACCCAGATGCCCAAGAACACGGTGGGGGGGCCTCCGGCCACCCAGTCACTCCACCCCAGATGATTTCCCGAGCAATAAGTGTTAAAGTTTTAAAGTTTTAAACTGCAGTGTGTCCTTTTCCTTCCCTCCTCCCCCACCCATCCCGGGCTACCTTGGCAATTATCCCCCTAGTTGTGTGATGAATTAATAAAGAATGCATGAATGTGAAGTAACAATGACTTTATTGCCTCTGCAAGTGGCGCTTGAAGGGGGGAGGGTAGGGAAGGGTGGGGTGGTTGGTTTACAGGGAAGTAGAGTTAACCGGGTGGGTGGGGGGGCGGAGATTTCATCAAGGAGAAACAAACAGAAGTTTCACACCGTAGCCTGGCCAGTCACAAAACTCGTTTTCAAAGCTTCTCTGATAAGCACCGCGCCAAGCTGTGCTCCTCTAACCGCCCTGGTGTCTGGCTGCGCGTAATCAGCGGCCAGGCGATTTGCCTCAACCTCCCACCCCGCCATAAATGTCTCCCCCTTACTCTCACAGATATTGTGGAGCGCACAGCAAGCAGCAATAACAATGGGGATATTCTTTTCGCTAAGGTCTGAGCGAGTCAGTAAGCTGCGCCAGCGCGCTTTTAAACGCCCAAATGCACATTCTACCACCATTCGGCACTTGCTCAGCCTGTAGTTGAACAGGTCCTGACTCCTGTCCAGGCTGCCTGTGTACGGCTTCATGAGCCATGGCATTAAGGGGTAGGCTGGATCAAGGATCACGATAGGCATTTCAACATCCCCAACGGTTATTTTCTGGTCCGGGAAGAAAGTCCCTTCCTCCAGCTTTCGAAACAGAACAGAGTGCCTGAAGACGCGAGCATCATGTACCCTTCCCGGCCAGCCCACGTTGATGTTGGTGAAACGTCCCTTGTGATCCACCAGGGCTTGCAGCAGCATTGAAAAGTACCCCTTGCGGTTTATGTACTCGGTGGCTTGGTGCTCCGGTGACAAGATAGGGATATGGGTTCCATCTATCGCCCCACCACAGTTTGGGAATCCCATTGCAGCAAAGCCATCCACTATGGCCTGCACGTTTCCCAGAGTCACTACCCTTGATATCACCAGGTCTCTCATTGCCCTGGCAACTTGGATCACAGCAGCCCCCACAGTAGATTTGCCCACTCCAAATTGATTCCCGACTGACCAGTAGCTGTCTGGCGTTGCAAGCTTCCACAGGGCTATCGCCACTCGCTTCTCAACTGTGAGGGCTGCTCTCATCCTGGTATTCTGGCGCTTCAGGGCAGGGGAAAGCAAGTCACAAAGTTCCATGAAAGTGCCCTTACGCATGCGAAAGTTTCGCAGCCACTGGGAATCGTCCCACACCTGCAGCACGATGCGGTCCCACCAGTCTGTGCTTGTTTCCCGGGCCCAGAATCGGCGTTCCACGGCATCAACCTGCCCCAGGAACACCATGATTTCCACATTGCTGGGGCCTGTGCCTTGTGAGAGGTCTAGGTCCATGTCCATTTCCTCATCACTCTCGTCGCCGCGCTGCAATCGCCTCCTCCTCTGCTGGTCCTGGTTTTGCTTTGGCATGTCCTGGCTCTGCATATACTCCAGGACAATGCGCGTGGTGTTCATAGTGCTCATAATTGCCGCGGTGATCTGAGCGGGCTCCATGATCCCAGTGCTAGCTATGGCGTCTGGTCTGAAAAAAGGCGCGAAACTAGTATCTGACGGACCAGGGGAAGGAGGGAGGGAGGGGGCGAGTGACGACATGGCGTACAGGTACAGGGAATTAAAATCAAGAAAGGTGGCTGTGCATCAGGGAGAAACACAAACAACTGTCACACAGAATGGCCCCCCCCCAGAGATTTAACTCAAAAGCCTGGGTTTAGCAGGCCGTTGATTTGACGGAGGAAGGGGGGAAGGAAATGAATACAGAACAAATCTATTCTTTACATCTTAAGACGACGGTGCAGCATGACTGATAGCCCTCGGCATTTTCTGGGTGCTTGGCAGCAAATACTGGGCGCTTGGCAGTTAGCCTTCAGGCCTATTGCACGATCTGCTGCTCAGGGAAGACTCTGCTAACGTGCGATGAGCCAACAGGGCGCTTGGCAGAAAATGGCATACTACGACTGATAACCATCATCATCAAGACAGTTCCATAGGACTGAGCATGTCTGCCCAGGTGCCCATGATCGACAGCCACTGCTGTACGACGAGGACGGTTACCAGTCGTAATAAACCATCTACTGCCAAAAGGCAAAAGGCAAGGGGCTGGTGCAATGCAGCCCCACGGGTGCCAGTCCCATGTCTGCCGGCACCCAGATGACATATGGTGATGGTGAGCTGAGCTGAGCGGGCTCCATGCTTGCCGTGGTATGTTGTCTGCACAGGTAACCCAGGTAAAAAGGCGCGAATCTATTGTCTGCCGTTGCTCTGACGGAGGGGGAGGGGCCTGACGACATGTACCCAGAACCCCCCGCGACACTGTTTTGCATCATTCGGGCATTGGGATCTCAACCCAGAATTCCAATGGGCGGCGGAGACTGCGGGAACTGTGGGATAGCTACCCATAGTGCAATGCTCCGGAAGTCGACGCTAGCCTCGGTACTGTGGACGCGGTCCGCCGACTAGAGCACTTAGAGCATTTTATGTGGGGACACACAAAATCGGCTGTATACAACCGATTTCTATAAAACCGGCTTCTATTAATTCGATCTAATTTCGTAGTGTAGACATACCCTAACAGTAGCAGAACCGGATGGCTGAGTAGCCCACGAGCATTGGTGAAGATTGTTTCATGGCAGCTAGAGCCAGTGGACACATTTCAGGCTGCAAACTGAGAACAGCCAGCACAAAGCCAGCCACGGACCCCCTGAATATATGATGATAACAATGAATCAATGAATGCCTTGCGAGTGAATAGCGTGTAGGACACAGATAAACTTTACTGACACGCTCACTCTTTGGTGAGCGTGAACTTGCGCCATCCTCTGAAGCACCTGGTTCTGGCCTCCGTCAGAGACAGGCACCTGGCCTCGATGGATTGTGGGTCTGCTCCACTCTGGCCGTCTCTGTATGCCTGTATTCCTGTGTTCATTGACGCAGTTATCGCCCCGGGGTGACCAGCAGGTCGTTACTGTCACTACGCTATCAAGGCAGGGTTAGTTCCTGTTTTGCACCAGTGGAAGGTGTGCACTGCAGAGCCAGGTCGGTGTAGCTGCTGTGTGAGGGAACACAGTGCCTTCTACACCTCCCGAAGGAGCAGCAGGAGCATGTGCTTGGATCCCTGGGAGCCTGGGGACTGACTGCTGGCTCCTGTTGGTCCCATGCCTGTGGATCTCATGACATGCGGGCTCGCTGGCCGCGCTGCCTCCCCATGGCAGCTGTGTGCGCCTGGGGGATGGCGGAGGGGTAGAGCTGCGTGGCAGCATTGATTTCAGCAGGGATGCCTGGGGTAAAATACACTCGTTCGCAGGCTGAGCAGGCCCCTGATGCCCCGATGTCTGTCTGGCCACACACCTCAAACCCTCTACTCAGGGGGATCATAAACGTACCAAGCGGTGCTAAGCCGTAGTGCGATGTGTTGCTGCCCTGTAGTCCAGCCTTGCAGAAAACTCCCCAGTCAAACAGTGGGCTCAGTCCTGTGAGGATCTGAGCACCCACCCACCCCAGGGCGAGCTGAGGGTGCCCGGCACTTCCCAGGACTGGGTCCTTCTCCTAGCCCAGGCAGTGCAATGAGGTGTGAACTCTGCCCATGTCTCCACCTCACTCCCCTCAGAGCCTGGGTGTGTGCACGGTGAGGCTAGCAGGATTCCACGCAGGGAATTTCTTCCTTGTGTTCCCCTCCAAAAAGCGGAAATTAAATGTAACCGTCCCCCCCAAAAAAACCATCAAAGCAACATTAATGTTACACAGTAAAGTAAAAATGGACGTTAGGAAATGTAGAAGTTTGCGTTCCCCCAGCAATGCTTACTTGGTCCTATTGCACATCTTGAGTATTTCATAAAGAAACATAAACATAAATACATAGGCTTAAACTACACCATTAACTAGAAAAGCTGGAAAACCCAAAGTACAGGGCAGCCCAGGGAGTTACTGTAGGGATCATGCCTTTTTCATTCTAAAAATGAAATTCTACTATTTCAGCAGGGCGACCTTTACTCTGCAGTGACAAGGTTTCTTTAATTTAATGGTATGGTATAACCGCCTAGTATCGCACTGCTAGTCCAGGACAAGCATGGAGTTGACAGTACCAAAGTATTGGTAGCTATGCCCACAAGAGCCCCATAGAAGTCTGCTTGGAGCTCACTGTAGTCCCATGGTAGATTTGGGAACATAGATCATAGATGATCAGCTGTATCATATTTAGAGGTATGTATTTGCAGTTCAAAATCTACAGTTATTTATCCAGTGAGTTGAGACTCTGTCCCAGCCAATTAATGCCACATAGAGTTCCTATCAGTAAGTCCATGTTTGGAAAGATTTAGCCTGGGATGAACAATAGCCAATTTTAAAACAATATCTAATATTGTTTGTATTATAATAGTGCCTGGAGTGTCCAACCGAAATCAAAGCCCCATTCTGCTAGGCACTGTACAATCTCAGTGAGAGACAGTCCCTTCCTGATGAATTGACACTTGAAAGAGACAAGACAGACAAAGGGTGGGAGAGGAAACTGAGGCACAGAGAAGGAAGAGATTTGCCCAAGCTCAACCAGCAGGTCACTTGCAGAGCTGGGAGTTGAGCCCAGTCTCCTGAGTCCTAGACCAGTGCCTTGTCCTCTGGGTCATGATACCTCTCCGGTAGCTGAACTGTTTTTTGTCAGCCATGATATTGTAGACTCTGTCCTTGTCTACACACTGACCTTGCTCCAGTTTCGTTAAAATCAAATTTTAAATCAATTTGAGTTAAACTAGTGCAAAGCTTTGTGTGGAATCAGATTGCAACTGGCTTATATGGCTTTAGCTTGTGTCTGTCAAGTTACCCATAGAAGCTGAACTGATATAAAACAGTTAAAATGATTAGCATTGCAACCAGGCCTTTGCACCACTTCAACTACATTGTTTTAAAACACTTGGTTGGTTAAAGCACCGTAACTTTGTGTTTAGACCAGGCCTGGGCCCCAGTCCTGCAGTCACCCGCCCCCAACGATGCAAGTCAGCCTGTTTGGGTCTGATTGGAGTATAGTATCAGAGGGGTAGCCGTGTTAGTCTGGATCTGTAAAAAGCGACAAAGAGTCCTGTGGCACCTTATAGACTAACAGACGTATTGGAGCATAAGCTTTCGTGGGTGAATACCCACTTCGCCAGATGAATGTGGGTATTCACCCACGAAAGCTTAGGCTCCAATACGTCTGTTAGTCTGTAAGGTGCCACAGGACTCTTGGTCACTTTTTGGAGTATAGTGTTCGTCATTTTTCACACATTGCTATTCTTTTCATTTTTAAAGCATCCTAATGTTGCTTCATTAACTGTTGGAACAAACTGCCACAGGGCGTGGTGGGTCTTCCATCTCTTGAAGTCTTCAGATCCAGACTGGATGCCTGAGTCAAACCCTAATTACTGGATTCAATACCGGGGTAACTGGGTGACATTTAATAACCTGTGATCTACAGGAGATCAGACCAGATCAGGGTAGTCAATTATTTTTTGTCAAGGTCCAAATTTCTTGGTCAAGGTACAGTCAAGGTCCAGACTCCGGAGAAAATAATAAGAGAACGACAACAACAGCAATAATGATAATAAGTAAACACAAAGATTTTGGGGTCTGTTCAGAAGTGTCTGGAAGTGTGGATTTGGCCCCTGGTCTGCCTATTGACTACCCTTGGACTAAATAATCTAATCATCTCTTTGGGCCTTACTTCTATTTTTTTTTATATCCCAGCCACCTAAAAATGGTCCAACTTATTGTTTGTTTAAAAGAAAATCCAGCAAAAGAGTCTGGATTAACTTCGAGACTTATGCTCTGTATAGTTCTTATACTGGGCCATTTTCATAGATGAGTTTTAATTTCTTGAAATATGCCATTACTAATTAAAGTGCTGGCACAGACATTACAGTAACTGCACAAACTGCCTGGCACATAATTAAAACCGACAGAAATAACACACATGGAGAATGGCATTTTTAAGGCTGTTTTTTTCTTATTTCCCAAACATGCCCCACAACATTATGGGAGTAATTAGAAGAGCGGAATCGGACTGTGAGCCCATCCTCCGGACTCACCATTCTCCTGCTTTGCTACTTTTCAGCAGCATTTAAACAAGTGAAATTTGTTGCTGATAAACCAGTGTGAAAATGTTAGGCTCAGCGTAACTCCTGATTAGTATGCGTCCGACACTTGCATTTCAAATAGCAGCTTAAAGTTTCTGGTGTTCAGGAAAACAGTGTTTAATTGCCAGGCACAGGGCACAGTTTGAACTTTTATTGAAAAAAAACCCTGAGCAAAAGCCCTGTTTTGTTTGTAATTGGAATTAACGAGATCAAAGCCAACATTTGCATACTTAAGCGGTTGTAATTCAGAGGGACATGGCTAACCACCTCCATTTAGCACATTTCTTGCAAAATGTTTAAAGAGTTCTAGGCGTTTTAATTCTTGCTGCTCGTTACTGGGTAATTAATTCTGATGGGGCTCACAACTTCCCTACAGGTTGGTGGTTTGGAGTCATTCAACTGCTTTTGCATTCGGAACACAGCTGTGTGAGCGCTTTGATTCCTGTGGCAGTGCAGCCCTGACTCACTCTTCTCAGAGACTAAGAATAAATAAGGAAGCGAACAATATACAGACATGGTGTCGTGCCTCTCTTTTCCTGACATAGGCTTGGCTCAGCCTGACCTGAACATAGGTCCTCAATTATCCTCCCGGACTTCCGGTCAGACCCTCCAGACTGGATCAACGTCACCATGCTGCTCCAGACTCTCTGGCTCTGGCCTGGACGATCTGGAAAGTGGTACCATTAGGAACTGTATATAAATTTCAGCCGTGCTAATGAGAACCGGCAATAAATTACATAGGCGATGTAGCCACGGCTTGAAAAACAACTCCCTCGCCAAAGGCTGAATGGTACTAGCCCAGGGAAAGGTCAGGTCCATCAGTCCTGTGCTGCCCCTCAGCGTGCTGTCCATGGAGCCTAACCTGTGGGGAGGCAGCTGTCATTATTACCTTGGCTAGTAGATGTCTTATTAGCTTGGAAATTGCTCCATGTCCTTTTCTCCTTCTTCTCCCCGCACCATCATTCTCCAGCGGTTCTACCATGCAGAGCAGCTTTAGTTCCCACCAGAACTCCAGAGAATCTCATGGAGACTGCTCTCCCGTCCACTTGAGCTATGCCCACTCACAGGCCACCTGCTTTGGGGGCTGCACTGGCCCCTTGAGGGTCCCCTGGTAAAAGGGAGTTGACAAGTGCCTTTCATTCGCTCCACCTTTCATGCCCCCCCCCCTCGGTTGGTCTTGTGCCCCCTGGGGGAATGGCATCTGATTCCACACTTGGGGAAGTAATGATAAGAATGGCCATACTGGGTCAGACCAAAGGTCCATCTAGCCCAGTATCCTGTCTTCCAACAGTGGCCAATGCCACGTGCCCCAGAGGGAATGAACAGAACAGGAAATCATCAAGTGATCCATCCCCTGTCGCCCATTCCCAGCTTCTGGCAAACAGAGGCTAGGGACACCATCCCTGTCCATCCTGGCTAATAGCCATTGATGGATCTATCCTCCATGAACGTATCTAGTTCTTTTTTGAACCCTGTGATAGTCTTGGCCTTTCTAGCATGCTGAGTTAGAGCTGGTAGTTGGACGTCCAGAAGACATGAGAGCAGTAGTCCCAGATTGAGAACAGAGCAGAGCGAGGCCAGCGAGGGGCCGACTTATCCTGGGAAGTTTGACTGTCATCTAGGCCCTGTGATAATCTGTTTTGTGTCACCTTTGACATGATGCCTTGGTATATGTAACTGTAGGCCTTCCAAAGCCAACGCCTTCGAACATGACCTTCATCTTGGGTGCCTGGCTTGAGGCACCTTGGGGCTGATTATCAGGTGGGCCGACCAACTGCGACTGCAGCTGGGTGAGCTCCAGCCCCTTAGAATCAGGCCCGGCTCTCTCAGGTTGAGCACCCTGAATCTGTGGCACCCCAAATTAGTGGTACCTTTAGAATACTCTGGCCTCAGTCTGCGGTGCAGAAACAGTGACTCACTGTAGCCTGAAGGGAGGAGCCAGTCAGGATCCCACAGAAATTCAAGAACAAATCCAGTGTTATTTTAAATTGCATTAGACAGGTGAATTGGATCCTCTTGCATCAGCACAGATAACGATGACCCCGACTCCCAGGGAGCAATGCGGCGAGGCAGGGTCCCCGCCTTGTCTATAGCAGCTTTGCGGAGCTTAGATTCAGCCTGGCGGCTGGCCTCCTCCCCCTTTCAATGGGGCTTTCCACCCACATGATTATCAGTCATTATTGATTGCATTGCCGTGCCTAGGAGCCCCAGCGATGGATCAGGCCCCATTGTGCTAGGCACTGTGCAAACACAGAACGAAAAGTCAGCGCTTACAATCCACGTGTAAGACAAGCGATGATACATGGAGCCAGCCAGACTGCTCGGGGAGCACAAGGAAACAGAGATGATGTTTGTCAGCAGGACAGGCAGCTGTCTGCGCACACATGGTTGGTGAAGGGCTCGCCCCATTCAGACTGTGTTCTATCCAACAGGTGGACAGTTATGATAACCCTTTTCCTCCCTTCTGGCTGGAGACGTATAGCCCACTATGCTCTGTTTGGCATTAGCGAAAACAAAGCTTGTCAAAGGCAAGATACAGGAATATTTTGCCCTGGTACAATCATGGGAGCCATCCTGACTATTGGTACCTGGAAAGTGGAAAACAAGACATAAGGAAAGGTCCAAAACAAGTGAAGGGACTGGTATGAACTGGGGTTTGGATCTTAGGCGACATATAAATGCGTTTAGCTCGTAAACAACCTTATTATAAGCCGAGGTAACTGTGAAGGTGTATTTTCGGAAGCCCGCCTACAGTGTAAGGTGAACACGCTGTGAGATAAACATTACTTCCCGAAAGATGGGGCATCTGCATCTCCCTTTTGTACTGTACTGTTTGTCTGTAGGCAATACATTGGCTAAGTTTGGTTATTTGGTCTCTTGAACATTTTTGAATATTGAACAGCAAGCGCAGTCAATTGGCTACATGTTTTAATCAGGGCCGCAGTCTAGTTTCTCTCTTTTTTGGGTGTTTTTGGAGTTAAACCATGAAATCCTCTGCTGCTCCTGCAGCATCCCTACACCCGTTCCGGGCCCATCGGAGGTCAACTCTGCACATGGAATAATTTGCAGGATTGGCATCTCAGCCTGCTGTGGGCCAGCCGGGAACATGGGGTGTCCCCAGTCCCCTATTGTAAAATGAAATGACAAACCAAACAAACACACTGCATTCCCCCACCCCCATGGGAAGATGTAATTCTGTATTGCTGCCACAGCATGGGGCAGGCTGAGGCTAGAGATGAGAGCACTCCTGGGCCCCCTGGGCATTCTCAGTGACTACTGCTGGGTTTGGGCTCCAGAATCCCGAGGAAGCCCAGAACCCCAGGGAACTAGTCCCAGGAGGTAGGAATGCCCAGGCTTCTGCCTATGTAATACAGTGGGCTGGGAAGGGGGGAAATCAGTGCTCTGGACTGGTTTCTTCTTCTCAACCTTTCCCTTGTGCTTTCATGTTAGCTTTCAGGGAGGGGTTTCAGTGGAATCAGAATACACTTCTGGGTACATGCTTAGCAGCTCTGCCCCTCAGGCTCCATGCTCAGGGGCTGATTGTTCTGTTCCACGTCTAAAATTGCATGGCCGTACTTCACATTATATTGCAGACGCCTGTCTAATTTGCTGTCCACCAATAACCCTGTCTCCTTCAGCAGTACTGCTTGCTAGTTTTTCCTCTGCTATTGAATATTTTCATTTGTTCTGATTATTTCCCGCACTCCCTCTGATGTGCTAGCTTGCAATTTTCCAAACTGACTCTCCCGTTATTGTCTCCCCCTGTTTCTAATCTCTCTACACCTCTGTATTATTTCTTTGTTCTCATTGGTGTTAAGAATTTCTCCCTTTTACTCTCATCTGGTCATTTAATTAATGGAGTGGTTAGTCCCTTTTCCAGATCATTAGTGAAGATTTTATGAGAGACTGGTCTTAAAATCAGTCTTCCAGTGTGACGCTAGACACGACTCAGAACCTCAGCACCGGCGCACTGCTGATTATCATTACCCTTTGGACAGCCTTTAAGCATGTTTTCAGTCCACACGACAGCGTTCTCTACAAACTTGGTAAATGTTTGAGTTCCCTTAATGAGCGCCATCTCAAAGTCCTTGGCAAACCTCTTTCAAGCTCTGTCTAATCTGGTCACCCCTTTTCACCCTCCAACACCCACCAACACAAACTGATTTGCTTTACCTTTGTCTGCATTTTTGACACAACAAAGCAGGAACTTAGCTAGCATTAAGGGAAGAAAGGGCTGCAAAGATGGAGACTTTTACTTGCAGACAAAAATTACCCCCTGCGAATAGGCTTGCGGACATTCCTGGTGTTCATTTAAGCAGCTTTATCATGTGCCACTTACCCACTGTTTAGGGTAAATGAAAAGCATTACACCGATTCAGCATCTTGGGAGCTTTCCAGTTATGTGGATGTACCATTGAGCCGGGACATCTATGAATTGCAATTTTAACTTAGCTCTTTCCCTCCAGGGATCTCAAGGCCCTTTAACAAGGGAAAACGAGTCTGATCCCCATTTAACAGATAAGGAAAGTGAGCTGGAGAGAAGTTAGCGATGGTGAGTCAGGGCCAGACCTGGTTATAGAAGCCAGGTCTCCAAACTCCCAGTCTGGTGAGCTGGGTGGGTTCTGTGGTGTAATGAATCAGCCGCCATCGTTGTTCTTGTTTTCATAGCGACAGTAGCATCTGTGCCACTGGCTTTAAGGTGCCAGCTGTGTCTCTTTCCATTTCCAGGAGTAGAAACCAGGGTCAGCCCCACTTAATTAGGACACGAGACTTGGGTCAGACCAAGACATGACTATTGTAAAGTCCAGAGGAAAGAATTGGCACTGCAGGTGAAATCAACACAAAATGCCTGGGCCTAGGCAAGTGAAGCATTGAATGGGTTCACTCGGGAGTATTTACAGTTCCCTGGCAAAACGAAAAGTGGACGAAGGGAGTGAGACTCTGCCAGGTCAGTGGGAAATCTGTTATTCTGCCAAACCAGCGACACTCACCAGAGGGGGACGGAGGTGAATTCTGGATTGGTATCCAGTGAGGCTTTCTGCAGTTTATTATCCAGCCCTTCATGGGTGCACAAAGAAAGTGCTCAAGAAGACCACTCTGAGGACCTGCAAGGGATGTTGCTGGATGGGCCACTCCCTCCTGCTCTCACTAGTGCTTGTGCGACAGACAGGCACAGCTACGAGATAAATCTCTCTTGCATACACATGTGAAACAGAAAGTCGAAAATCCTGGTTAAAACCCAGGCCTCTGTTACCTGAGCTAACGGAGTTCCCCTCTAACCGTTAGTAGTAGTATGCCCCTTACCCTCTCTGCGATCCAGACAGTAGAGGGCAACTTGCCCCTCCCCGCCCAAGCCAGTGCATTACACTGCCAAAGGGTTTCTGATTTGACTTTGGAGAACTGCCAGCTCCCCATGGGCCAAGTAGCCGAGACCAAACCTGATTCGCTCACATGCCCTCGGTGCATTCTTTTTGAAAGCAAAGTTAAATGTACAGGATGGCAGCAGCCTCCTGCTCTTGGTGTCTTTGTGGTCTCTAGCTGCAGGCTGACAGCAATTCGGTTATTTCCACTCTTTATGCAAGCGCGGTGCACCAACACGAAAATCATTACAATGATCTGTCAACGCCAACTTGAAAAAATTCAATATTATTAGCAACCATAAGTGAAAGCTATGATTAAAATGTCCCAGCTCCGTGCAGAGCGAGCAGCAAACACAGATCCTGAAACAATCCTACATGCAAAATAAAAGTCCCCAAAGAACAAGCCTGACACAACAATAGTGCTGCTTATGCCCATATTTTGATGGGATCTGAAAGAAGGTATGTGTTCTGTGGAGATGACAATATCAATCAACCTAATTAGGTCTTGTTTGCATAATCATATGCGATGTACATTAAGAACATGGCCAAAGCGGGAGATGGCTAAGAAAAACAAGGTTTGAATGAAAAACAGAACCTTTGAATGATTTTTGCTGAAAAGTAAGTTGTTTGTGAAGTTAAAAACTTGGCCAGAATTTTCAAAGGGGGGGGCTGAGAGTTGGGCACCTAGGCACTGAGAATCTGCAGCTTTCACCAATGTTAGCTCCCTTTAAAAATAAAGATTTGCAGGGGGCTGAGAACGAAGGAATCCGAAAATTTTAGCTCCCCTTTTGGAGCATTTTTTGTTTAGCACTTCTCGCTGGATGACAGCTATTTCTTGTCTTCCCTTTTCCAGGGACACCATTTTATTACATCCTGTCAGGCTCAAACCCTCGTTTACCAGGCTTGTAAGCACTAGAGCTCACCACCCTGCCACCCAGTAACCTGTCAGCAGTGGCGAGGGTAGAAGCTGAAACCCCAGAGAAGACCCCTGTCCTGGAACCTGATTGGCAGAAGACTGGGGGTCCTGATTGGTCCACAGCTTCCATATAAACCCAGCACAGAAACAGGAAGCTGCCCTGTTGGAATCTACTGTGGTCCTGCTGCCACTCTCTGATCTGTCTTGCCTGCTGGTGTTCAACTTATGATTCTGCTCTCAGGTTTGTCTCCTGCTTCTGATCTCCTTGTACCTTGACTCAGCCAACATGACTCCTGTCCCATGCCAGTGGACCCTGACTCTGACCACTAGGTCTGGCTGCCCATGACCTGGCTGGCACACATTCTCATGGTTCCTCCACTGCCATGCAGGTTCTGAATTCTAGATTCTGTACAGTTTTGAAATATAAACACACACGTAGATCTGGTTGAAAATTTTCTGTTGGAACGTTTTTGACACAATTGCAATGTTTTCTGGGAACTCAGGAATACTATTCAAAATGTCTTGATGAAGTTGGAAGGTTTTGTTTTGACTTTGACTTTTATGTTACTTTGAAGTCAGAAGTTTCTGTTCTAGTCCTTGAAATGATAATGTTGAGAAGAAATGTTTCAACCTTATCAAAATGAAATGTTTCAGTCAGGCCATTTTGATGTGTCTGAAAGAAAATATGTTGGAATTTTGATTTCATGGTCATTTTTGACATTTCAACTTTTTGTTCCGATTCGGAATAAAAACAAAAGTTGAAATGTCAGCATTTCCTGTGGAATGGAAATCCTGTTTTCTGACCAGCTCTGTGCATAAACTTGGAACTTCCCAAACTGATATGACTAAGGGGATTTTCTATCTGTCCTTTTGATGTTTTTCTGCAGTGTCCATCACTGTAATATCTTACAACTGCTTAGCATCTCTTTCTGAGAAAGAGAAGTTGAGGTTTACAAGTTCCTGTTTTGTCATGGGTTTGTAAAGGCGTTGGTTGGAAGCACTGCTACTGTCAGAAGGTGCCACTCCCTTGTAGCAATGAAGTGACATCAACTTTGCAGAGTGATGAATTTGGCCCCGACTTTGGAATTGGAATTTGGAATTTGCCGACTTTGGAATTGGATTATTATATCATAGCCTTGATTGGGACAGCCCTTGATTACACTGTAGGGTTAGGAATTGGCATCAAACCTCCGACAGCTTCTCCAAACCAAACCTTCTCAGGTGCTCACAGCACCAGAGTTGACATGAATTTCCTTCTTTCCCATATTGCAAATAGGTTCTGCAACACGTAAATGATCTTTCTGAATCTCACATAGGACAGTAAAGGAGGGCTATTGAAAACAGAATGGATGTGCTGTCTCTGATCAGCCCTGCCGCCAAGCGAGAACAACATAGACACAGTACAGTGTAGACACTGATTTCTTTCAGAGCTGATATTCTCACACTTCCTCTAAGCAATCACGCTTTCCACACCCAGAGGCTGGATCGTTACACTTGTGCCATTTTGCATGCTACCTGGAAATCTCAGTATTTGACAAGGGTATTAGAGACAAACTGGGCCTAGTCCATGTGCAATTGCTAAGGGTGGTGGGGAGGGAACAAGCAGCCTCCCTAACTCTGCAGTCCCTGAGCTGGGAGACCAGGCCTCTCCGAGCTACCTGTGAGGTGGGGCTGTGATGTGACCGTGCTTGAGGGCTGTCAGCTGTTTGGCTTGGATTGCGGAGGGGAAGCTGGGAAGTCAAACCCAGTCTGTTCAGGGCATGAGGCACTCAGGAAGAATGCAGGTGGTACCTGATGCTGGGTTGGAGCCTCTTGTTTCAGGTGGGGACTAAGGAAGAGGTAAGAAAGTGTCAGGCTTTCTCACTGCCTGTAGGACATACAGTATTTCTTGAAGTCCCTTCCTATGTGCTTTGGGAACTTCAGCATCCAGCGGGCTCACTCAGCATTGTCCCTGAGGCAAATGGGCGCCCATGTTTTTGCAACAGGGGAGCAAGACGTGATGAAAATGTTATGCCCAAACTTATAGCTTGGAAGCTCTGGGCCACTTTAAAGCTCTGAATTTACCTCTGGGTGGATTAGCTGGCAATCTGCAGCTGCAAAAATATCCTTAGGAGGAGATTATGTTAGAAAAGTATGCCTAGGCAGGCACTAGCTAGCTAAATCATGCTTTAAAATGGGAACTGCAGTGGCAGGCAAAAGCTAACTAGCCTTTGCATTTTAAATGTATTAGTTTAATAGGGCTAAGCACAGGAATCCTCAGCCGGGAGTGAGACGGAAATCCACCATTCACCAATATTGGGGCGAAGTGGCAGATCCTCCACAGTTAAGGTGAGATGTGCCTTCTATTGTCAGCCTGGCTTGGACTTCACTCTAAAAGCCTTTGAAAGGGCCCTTACTGCTTCCTGTTTTGCATCTGTGGCTAGTGGACAATTTGAGTGATTTGGCCAAACCATTTCTGGGAGGTGAACCTTAAATGAGGTGCCAATCAAGTTCTGAAACTCCTGATGTATTGCTGATTGCTGGCTGAGAAGACCCCCTGGAAACAAGCTTCTGCCGGGGAAGTGGCTTTCGAGGAACAGAAAACTGCTCTTCTCCATCTTTACACCCCTGGGCCCATCTCAAAGGGGGCGCTCAGCACCAGCTAGTCATGGACTCTCCAGCCCCTGTCCTTCATGCCCACAGTGGTGCTGTGAGCTCCCGCGGTCGGTATAGGGAGGCAGCTGGACCTTTCCCACCTTCTGACCTCTTGCACAAGGGAAGCTAGTGACAACTTGGAGTTGCAGCTAGCAAGAGATGTTAAGAGTAACAAGAAGGGTTTCTTCAAGTATGTAAGCAACAAGAAGAAAGTCAAGGAAAGTGTGGGCCCCTTACTGAATGATGGAGGCAACCTAGTGACAGAGGATGTGGAAAAAGCTAATGTACTCAATGCTTTTTTTGCCTCTGTCTTCACAAACAAGGTTCCCGTTGAATTTCTGCTGGGGAGGAACACTTTAACAATGCTTTAAGCCTCTGGCCTGTGCTGAGCAAAGCAGGAGAAGGGAACAGAAGGAGTGTCCGTCCATATTAACCTTTGTGTTACAGTTCTTCGCACATTGGTGACACTCCCTGAATCCTGGCTGTAGCAGCCCAAAGTGTGTGTGAATTCTAAGCCCTCAGTGTTGGTTCCAAAACTGTTTTAATGTGGGACCAGTGCTCGGGAATACATGTCATTAAGTATTGGATGGTAGCTAGTTATCCCCTGCTCCTCTCAGTCTGTGAGTACCAGATGCCCAGGAAAGGAACTCCTCAGAATGACCGAAGTATGTGATAACAAAGAAAACTGAGTAATTGCTAAAGGGAGCTTATGATCCAGTTATGTTCTGAGAATGATAAGGGGTATTTGTTGCCGATGTTTTCTGTGGTGAATGAAAGATGTTTGTAGGTCATTAAGAAGTGCCAGTTGCCACGTCTGTCAGTAATAATGGCTGGGTTAGGAATCCCTTTAGCTTATCAGTCAGGTAAACTGAGATACCATAAGAAATTCCATAAGTCGTTAGGGAAAAGAAGAGAACAGAGTGAAATTAATTGGAGGGAAGGCATTTCCCTACAAAAGGAAAGGGGTTTGGGGAGTTGGAAAGCTGGCAGTGCTCTTTCCCAGTCACCAGGTACACGGGAAGGGACCGGGCCCACCGCTCTGCCCTTCACAAGGGGTGATAAAGGACACTTCCCGTCTGTCTTCTTCGCAGTGCTGTATTCATCTCACTAATGAGCTTTGGTTGAATAATTCCACTGAGCTGGCCAGTCTGATGTTGTTGTGATTAAATTCAAAGGTGCAACAATAGAAGGAGGGTGGAGAGAGGTGGTGGCTGCATGGAGAGGAGCTTGACTTGGCTGGGGAAGATGAGACACGGTCACTGGGAGGGTTGGGTGCTGTCCCAGGACTAACCTGGGACCGGCCTAGAAGGGAGTGAGGTGTGTGTCTCTGGTCAGATCTCTGAACGATTCCCATCTTGCCCGCTCCCCGTGTCACAGCATATTGTGCAGCGTTGGCCATGCACCGTGCAGTCCTCCTGCAGCTGCCAAAGGGGATTGGGGCACCCGTCTTTGCCAGCACCTTTGGCTCTGCCACCACAGAGCCTGGAAAGCAGCAGCAGGAGGCTACTCTAAGCTTTTGCATCCAGTTTGAGCCAGAGAGAAGGGCTCAGCTGGCTCCTTAATGCTTCTCTCCTAGCCGCTCGGTAACAAGTGTTCCCAGGAGAAATACTCCAGGAGTGTAATTACTGTGAGAGGCCCTGCAGAATTAAATGCTCCAATGGGGAGCTGCTCCTCTAAGCGAGAACGTCCCCTCCACTAGGGACAGCTGAAAGCCGATATGTTTTGCAGGAGATCTGTATTGCAGCATGTAGACTCCTGCACTGACAGCAGCAGCACAGAGCAAGCACTCTTCAAAGATGCCCTTAAAAAGGTTGTAGAGCAGTTTTTAAACTAGGAGATGGGGGAAAGCCGACTGCTGCAGAGGAGCTTGTGGATCGGACAGAGACTTCTCTTAGGGGAGAGTCTAATGATAGAGTATCAGAGGGGTAGCCGTGTTAGTCTGAATCTGTAAAAAGCAACAGAGGGTCCTGTGGCACCTTTAAGACTAACAGAAGTATTGGGAGCATAAGCTTTCGTGGGTGAGAACCTCACTTCTTCAGATACAAGTGAAGAAGTGAGGTTCTTACCCACGAAAGCTTATGCTCCCAATACTTCTGTTAGTCTTAAAGGTGCCACAGGACCCTCTGTTGCTTTCTAATGATAGAGAATCTCCAGGTTATAGTCAGGAGCAGAGGATGGAGGAGGATAATGTAAGGGCCAGATCAGATGATAAACATTCACATAAAAAAGAATCTAACACATCAGAAAAGGGCAGACAAATAAACAGTGACAAGTTTTTAAGGTGCTTGTACACAAATGCTAGAAGTCTAAATAATATGGGTGAACTAGAGTGCCTCGTGATAAAGGAGGATATTGATATAATAGGCATCACAGAAACCTGGTGGACTGAGAGCAATCAATGGGACACAATCATTCCGGGGTACAAAATATATCGGAAGGACAGAACAGGTCGTGCGGGGGGGGGGGGGGGGGGAGCGGCACTATATGTGAAAGAAAATGTAGAATCAAATGAAGTAAAAATCTTAAGTGAATCCACATGTTCCATAGAATCTCTATGGATAGAAATGTCATGCTCTAATAAGAATATAACATTAGGGATCTATTATAGACCACCTGACCAGGACAGTGATAGTGATGATGAAATGCTAAGGGAAATTAGAGAGGCTATCAAAATTAAGAACCCAATAATAGTGGGGGATTTCAATTATCCCCATATTGACTGGGAACATTTCACTTCAGGACGAAATGCAGAGATAAAATTTCGTGATACTTTAAATGACTGGTTCATGGAGCAGCTGGTACAGGAACCCACAGGGGGGAGGCAACTCTAGATTTAGTCCTGAGTGGAGCGCAGGAGCTGGTCCAAGAGGTAACTATAACAGGACCGCTTGGAAATAGTGACCATAATACAATAGCATTCAACATCCCTGTGGTGGGAAGAACATTTCAACAGCCCAACACTGTGGCATTTAATTTTAAAAGGGGGAACTATGCAAAAATGAGGGGGTTAGTTAAACAGAAGTTAAAAAGTACAGTGACTAAAGTGAAATCCCTGCAAGCTGCACGGGCGCTTTTTAAAGACACCATAATAGAGGCCCAACTTCAATGTAAATTAAGAAACACAGTAAAAGAACTAAAAAAGAGCCACCGTGGCTTAACAACCATGTAAAAGAAGCAGTGAGAGATAAAAAGACTTCCTTTAAAAAGTGGAAGTCAAATCCTAATGAGGCAAATAGAAAGGAGCATAAACGCTGCCAGATTAAGTGCAAGAATGTAATAAGAAAAGCCAAAGAGGAGTTTGAAGAACGGCTAGCCAAAAACTCCAAAGGTAATAACAAAATGTTTTTTAAGTATATCAGAAGCAGGAAGCCTGCTAAACAACCAGTGGGGCCCCTTGATGATCGAGATACAAAAGGAGCGCTTAAAGACGATAAAGACATTGCGGAGAAACTAAATGGATTCTTTGCTTCAGTCTTCACGGCTGAGGATGTTAGGGAGATTCCCAAACCTGAGCCGGTTTTTGTAGGTGACAAATCTGAGGAACTGTCACAGATTGAAGTGTCACTAGAGGAGGTTTTGGAATTAATTGATAAACTTAACATTAACAAGTCACCGGGACCAGATGGCATTCACCCAAGAGTTCTGAAAGAACTCAAATGTGAAGTTGCGGAACTATTAACTAAGGTTTGTAACCTGTCCTTTAAATCGGCTTCTGTACCCAATGACTGGAAGTTAGCTAATGTAATGCCAATATTTAAAAAGGGCTCTAGAGGTGATCCCGGCAATTACAGACCGGTAAGTCTAACATCGGTACTGGGCAAATTAGTCGAAACAATAGTTAAGAATAAAATTGTCAGACACATAGAAAAACATAAACTGTTGAGCAATAGTCAACATGGTTTCTGTAAAGGGAAATCGTGTCTTACTAATCTATTAGAGTTCTTTGAAGGGGTCAACAAACATGTGGACAAGGGGGATCTAGTGGACATAGTGTACTTAGATTTCCAGAAAGCCTTTGACAAGGTCCCTCACCAAAGGCTCTTAAGTAAAGTAAGTTGTCATGGGATAAAAGGGAAGGTCCTTTCATGGATTGAGAACTGGTTAAAAGACCGGGAACAAAGGGTAGGAATTAATGGTACATTCTCAGAATGGAGAGGGGTAACTAGTGGTGTTCCCCAAGGGTCAGTCCTCGGACCAATCCTATTCAATTTATTCATAAATGATATGGAGAAAGGGGTAAACAGTGAGGTGGCAAAGTTTGCAGATGATACTAAACTGCTCAAGATAGTTAAGACCAAAGCAGACTGTGATGAACTTCAAAAAGATCTCACAAAACTAAGTGATTGGGCAACAAAATGGCAAATGAAATTTAATGTGGATAAATGTAAAGTAATGCACATTGGAAAAAATAACCTCAACTATACATACAATATGATGGGGGCTAATTTAGCTACAACAAGTCAGGAAAAAGATCTTGGAGTCATTGTGGATAGTTCTCTGAAGATGTCCGCGCAGTGTGCAGAGGCGGTCCAAAAAGCAAACAGGATGTTAGGGATCACTAAAAAGGGGATAGAGAATAAGACTGAGAATATATTATTGCCCTTATATAAATCGATGGTACGCTCACATCTCGAATACTGTGTACAGATGTGGTCCCCTCATCTAAAAAAAGATATACTGGCACTAGGAAAGGTTCAGAAAAGGGCAACTAAAATGATTAGGGGTTTGGAACGGGTCCCATATGAGGAGAGATTAAAGAGGCTAGGACTCTTCAGCTTGGAAAAGAGGAGACTAAGGGGGGATATGATAGAGGTCTATAAAATCATGAGTGATGTGGAGAAAGTGGATAAGGAAAAGTTATTTACTTATTCCCATAATACAAGAACTAGGGGTCACCAAATGAAATTAATAGGCAGCAGGTTTAAAATAAATACAAGGAAGTTCTTCTTCACGCAGCGCACAGTCAACTTGTGAAACTCCTTACCTGAGGAGGTTGTGAAGGCTAGGACTATAACAGCGTTTAAAAGAGAACTAGATAAATTCATGGAGGTTAAGTCCATTAATGGCTATTAGCCAGGATGGATAAGGAATGGTGTCCCTAGCCTCTGTTTATCAGAGGGTGGAGATGGATGGCAGTAGAGAGATCACTTGATCATTACCTGTTGGTCCACTCCCTCTGGGGAACCTGGCATTGGCCACTGTCGGTAGACAGGATACTGGGCTGGATGGACCTTTGCTCTGGCCCAGTACGTCCATTCTTATGTTCTTATGTTCTATGTTCTTATGGTGCTGCGGGTGTCTGATCGCAGGCTGCTGTGGACCTGCATAACATGGTCCAATTAAGCTGGATTTCACTCGGTGAGAACAGCCTGACTTCCGGGAAGCTCCGAACTCCCAAAGAAAGGCTTGGACACTGCCTTCCCTAGGAGAAGGGGCAGCCGCTTAGAACTTTACAGGGTGCAGCAGAGACTCATCCGGGGGGCTTGTACCGGATCCTCGGTTCACGTGGCAGCACTGGCAGAAGGGCCGTGCAACGCCTGTGCGAGTGCGACAGAGAGGGAGAGTCCCACGAATGCGACTATCCCACTACCCCTGTGAGTGAAGACCAAGCCAAGCAGTGCATCTTCCAGAGGACGCTGCGTGTGTGCGTGAGACAGCAGAACCGGCAGGGCCTGATCAAAGCCCAATGTTCCCCCAGACTTCTGTGGGCTTTGACTGAGGCCTCAAATCATAGAATATCAGGGTTGGAAGGGACCTCAGGAGGTCATCTAGTCCAACCCCCTGCTCAAAGCAGGACCAATCCCCAACTAAATCATCCCAGCCAGGGCTTTGTCAAGCCGGGCCTTAAAAACCTCTAAGGAAGGAGATTCCACCACCTCCCTAGGGAACCCATTCCAGTGCTTCACCACCCTCCTAGTGAAATAGTGTTTCCTAATATCCAACCTAAACCTCCCCCACTGCAACTTGAGACCATTACTCCTTGTTCTGTCATCTGGTACCACTGAGAACAGTCTAGATCCATCCTCTTTGGAACCCCCTTTCTGGTAGTTGAAAGCAGCTATCAAATCCCCCCCTCACTCTTCTCTTCTGCAGACTAAACAATCCCAGTTCCCTCAGCCTCTCCTCATAAGTCATGTGCTCCAGCCTCCTAATCATATTTGTTGCCCTCCGCTGGAGTCTTTCCAATTTTTCCACATCCTTCTTGTAGTGTGGGGCCCAAAACTGGACACAGTACTCCAGATGAGGCCTCGCCAATATCGAATAGAGGGGAACGATCACGTCTCTCCATCTGCTGGCAATGCCCCTACTTATACAGCCCAAAATGTCGTTAGCCTTCTTGGCAACAAGGGCACACTGTTGATTCATATCCAGCTTCTCGTCCACTGTAACCCCTTGGTCCTTTTCTGCAGAACTGCTTCCTAGCCATTCGGTCCCTAGTCTGTAACAGTGAATGGGATTCTTCCATCCTAAGTGCAGGACTCTGCACTTGTCCTTGTTGAACCTCATCAGGTTTCTTTTGGCCCAATCCTCTAATTTGTCTAGGTCCCTCTGTATCCTATCCCTACCCTCCAGCGTATCTACCACTCCTCCCAGTTTAGTGTCATCTGCAAACTTGCTGAGAGTGCAGTCCACGCCATCCTCTAGATCATTAATGAAGATATTGAACAAAACCAGCCCCAGGACCGACCCTTGGGGCACTCCGCTTGAAACCGGCTGCCAACTAGACATGGAGCCATTGATCACTACCCGTTGAGCCCGATGATCTATCCAGCTTTCTATCCACCTTATAGTCCATTCATCCAGCCCATACTTCTTTAACTTGCTGGCAAGAATACTGTGGGAGACCGTATCGAAAGCTTTGCTAAAGTCAAGGAATAACACATCCACTACTTTCCCCTCATCCACAGACCCAGTTATCTCCTCATAGAAGGCAATTAGGTTAGTCAGGCATGACTTGCCCTTGGAGAATCCAAGCTGACTGTTCCTGATGACTTTCCTCTCCTCTAAGTGCTTCAGAATTGATTCCTCGAGGACCTGCTCCATGATTTTTCCAGGAATTGAGGTGAAGAAGGCAAGAGTCGCCGGCACATGGGAGAGAGAGGAAAGAGGGGTGTTCTAGGGTTGGGTTAAACATAGTGACTGACCACAAACAGCAGAGGTGCAAGAGTGCTGGAGCAGCTCCCAGCCAGGGCAGCATGCCCACGAAAGGCAGCAGAACGAGGTAGCCCCACATTCCCATTTCTCAGCCAGCGGGCCCTGAACCAAGCAGCCCCACGCTGACAGCCATTGCTTCTAGCCGCCTGTACTACCATAACGCCTCGTGTGCATCGGTGAGCGCTCCTCCCCTGCCCCCGGCCCTGCGGCTTGCTGCTGCAGTAGTGAATCAACAGCTATTGCCCCTAGCGGTTCTGGCCCTTTAGACTCAGTGCGTGGTAGTCCCATGAGTAGCTCCTGGGGTCTGTTTGTCAGGCCTTATATGTACTAACCTCCATGTGACTGGCTGGCGTTTCTTTGCACACGTTGCCTGCTGAGCACGTGCTTGTCCGTGACCCCGCTGTGACAATGCAATAACAGTAAATGATTTGTCTACTGCTGTGAGCTGCATCTTCCTTCCTGGGGAGTCACCAACCCCTCCTGTCCCAGCCTGTTCCATCTCTTCCATTTCCCCCAGAGGAGCAGCACTTTTTTCTCCAGGGACCTGAGCCAAGAAGCCACTGCCTCTGACCGGAGCGAGCAGTGATCCTTTCAGAACCCTTTTCCTCATTAGTTTAATCGAATCAGCATATCGTGCGCCACAGCCTGAGGCTTTTTAGGAGAGATGATGATCTACAGGAGAATCTCTCAGGTCCTGTACTAAGGTCGTGAAATGGACTTTGTTGCTGTTATGGTCACATTAAAAAAGCTTCATTTGTAGCAAAGAACCCAAATTTGCTAACCTTGCACTGAAATCATTGGGAGGCTACTCTTGAATCTTAAACAAAACAAAAAATTCCCACACGGTCACTCTTATTCAGAGAATTTTAATTTTGCTGCTTCTTCACGTTATGTATGTTTGACAACTGACCTAGATTTTGATTAATGAACTGAATAATACATTCTTTGCTAGCTGGAAGCTACAGAGTTATTTCTGTCTTCCTGTTTAATCCTGAAAATGGGTTAGCCTTTATGTGGATATATAGATCAAAAATACCTTTTATCAAGCTTATGAAATAATGGGGTTATTTTCTGGAAGAATTTAGAAATTTATATTCGTGCATCTTTTTTGGTCTGCAGAAGGCAGATAATCCATGCAAAAAATGATCTGAGTGAGCAAGAAACAAACTAGATGGCTGAATGGGCCCCAAAGGTATCTTTAGTATATTTTTATTAACATTGAAAACACTGGGGCAAGTCATTTGTTTCCCTTAGTTTGTCTGACTGGCCTCCAGGAGGTCTCAGGGACGTGTGTGAGCACGAACACCTTAAATGAAGGAATGAGGCCATTGAGTCTCTAACAAACTCTTGTTCAAAATGTCAATTAGCAGAATCCGTCTGACCAGCCATCCGCCCCTCTTCTGCTCTCTCAGCCAGTGGGCTGGCTCCGCAGCAGGAGTTCTCCTGTCAGCGCAGAGTCCCCTCGCCTAGACAGGAGCTGAATTCCCAATTCAAACCCCAGACACTTGTTCTGCTCGGTCTGTTGCGAGCTGTGGTGCTCGGCACTTTTGATCATTAAGCCGCTTAGTAAGAGGTCTAAGTATGGAGCTGGTGTTAGGTACAAACACTTGAAAAGCGGAGCTCCGCTTCACTCGGTACGGCAACATCCCAGGCCCTGCTCATTTTGCTGACACGTACAGTATCTTGTCCTCTCAGGTGAGTCAGTCCTACTCCATTGTCAGTTGCTTAGCGCTCTGGTAGGGCTTTTGCTGTATTTTATTTCACTCTGTTGCCCTGCATTTCCCACGCTCTTAGAGCCAGTGGGAACTTTGTTCCCAGGTCCAGCTTCTGGCATCAGAAACGCTTTATCCATCCTACGGTGCTTTGTATTCTCTGAAGCTGTACAAACAGTAAATATACATGTCACCGTTACCATTATGAATTTAACATTCAAATTCTAGCAATGCCTAAAGCCCTCCAGCAGGGCCCCATGGTACTAGACACTTAGTAAAGGACAGTCCGTGCCCCAAGCAGGGTACGGGTTAAAAGACGAGAGATGGGGAAGATGGATAACCGTGTTAATAGGATGTTTTGGTGCAGACTGGCTGTGTGCAGTTCAGCTGTAGCAGTAATTACAACTTGCCACCTACCTACATTATGGTGAGGGAACAGATTTTTGTCAAACCCACCCCAGCGGGGAGGTAGGCTGGAGCTGGAGTGAGGCTGAGGTTTTGAGTTTAACTCCTCCCCAGCAGGGCCGGTGCAAGGAAGTTTCGCGCCCTAGGCGAAACTTCCACCTTGCGCCACCCCCACCCCCAGCTAACCCCGCCCGCTGCCCCCCCCCGCGGCAGCTAACCACGCCCACCCACCCCTTCCACCAGAGGAGCCACCCCCGCGGCAGCTAACCCAGCCCACCACCCCCCCGGGGAGCCCGCCCGGGGAGCCCGCTCTTTGCAGCTACCCCCCCTCTGCAGCTAACCCTGCCCGGGGAGCCCCACCTCCACGGCAGCTAACCCCACCCGGCAGCTAACCCCCCCCCACCCTGCGGCAGCTAACCCTGCCTGGGGAGCCTGCCCCAGCTCACCTCCGCTCCGCCTCCTCTGCTGAGCATGCCAGCGCCGCTCTAATTCTCCTCCCCCCCAGGCTTGCGGCGCCGATTGGAGGAGAATTAGAGCAGGGGCTGTGTGCTCAGCGGAGGAGGCAGAGTGGAGGTGATCTGGGGCGGGGAGCGGTTGGTTCCCCTATGCACCCCCCTCCCTGTTACTGCGGGCGGCCCTCCCCGCGCCCCCCCCCCCAACTCACCTCCACTCCACCTCCTTGCCTGAGCGGGCTTTTAGGCACCCTCAACCACTAGGCGCCCTAGGCGGCCGCCTAGTTCGGCTAGTGGTTGCACTGGCCCTGCTCCCCAGAGAAGATGCATGTGACTAGCAGGATACAAGGACTGTACAAAGTAAAAGTACCGTGCGAGCAGAAATGTTCCCTTGTGCTGCCTCCTTATGATTAAATATCACCCGCACCAGGATTGCTTGCCCATTTCTCCTTAGCCTGGCCCTGTGTGGGGGGAAGGGTGACAGGTTTCCTCACTAAGGGCTGGTCTACACTGGGGGGGGATCTATTCGCATAGCTGAAGTCGAAGTATCTTAGTTCGACTTACCTGGCCGTCCTCACGGCGGCAAGTCGACCGCTGCGGCTCCCCCGTCGACTCCGCTTACTCCTCCTGCCGAGGTGGAGTACGGGCGTCGATTCGGGGATCGATTTAGAGCGTCTAGATGAGACGTGATAAATCAATCCTCGATAGATCGATTACTACCCGCCAATCCGGCGGGTAGTGTAGACGTGGCAAAGTTTTACCTCCACTATAGCTAGTCCCATGTGGCCATCGGAAATGGCTTTATAAAAAGCAGGGAACCAGAAGTGGCAGCTGTTCATTGCTCGTAGAACGTGTTTGTGATACAAGCACCAAAATGTTCCTTTTAAAGTAGTACTAAGAAGCTCTTTAGTTCTGATTTTTTTACTACAACACGACTGAATCTTGCACATTTATTATTCACTGCTGGAAATAAAGGGTTCTGGGGGAGAGTGTGATAGGAGATCAGTAAAAAATTCTAAAGAAATAGTTTAACCAAAACGAACTCAGGAGAATTAAACAGCTGCTGATTTCCACTTCTATTTTCATAAAAAAGCAAGCTAGAAGTGGCATATCCGTGTGTTTAAAAACCAATGTTCCTGCGAGCTCCAGCCGTATCAAAGCTGGGGAGGCCATTCACAGCTGAGAGAACACTTATGCTCACTGGATGTGTTAGATATCGGATTGGCTGATTGGCAGAGACTGCTTTTGTTGCTCATAAAGCAGAAGAAATACAATGTGCCCAGGCCGTGCTCCGAGCGCAGGGGCAGGATAAAACGATCCACTAAACCTGGTCTTTCCAAAGTTCAAAAAACTTGGCCCTGCCACAAAAAGCAAATTGTCCCTCCCCCAGACCTTCCCCTACCCCGGGGAGAGGCCTGGGAGAATAGAGGTCCAACAACATCTGCTTCTGGGTTCTTCAGCATTGTAGTTTCAAAGGAAATTCTGG
This sequence comes from Emys orbicularis, assembly GCF_028017835.1. Classification (NCBI taxonomy): domain Eukaryota; kingdom Metazoa; phylum Chordata; order Testudines; family Emydidae; genus Emys; species Emys orbicularis. The sequence goes on along the minus strand of NC_088686.1, from coordinate 3,306,340 downwards.
AGATCTCCAGATCTTTTTGAAGCTGGTAAGTTATATCCATGTGGCATAGTAGATAGAGCACTGGCCTGCTGGGTGACCTTGGAAAAGTCACTTTGCTGCTCTCTGCCTCAGTTTCCCCAACTGTAAAATAGGGATAATGATCCTGCCCACCTTTGTAAAGTGTTTTGAAATCTGCCAATGAAAAGAGCCAGGTATTAACGGGCAATGCATATATGGCCTTAGCGTTTGGTCCATGCAGACAGGTACGGGGACACTTGTTAATCCCACCACAACAACAGGGCCTTATTTTTCAGTGAGCATCAGGATTTGCCATTTGAGGAAAATGTTGACTTTAGTATTACCTCAGTCAGTATCTCCCTCGCAGATCAATGAACACGGATACTCATCTTAACAGAGCTCAATAGCTGTTGACAAATAATAATAGTAGCAAGTATTCACCTTTTTATTTGCATGTGCAGTTTACGTAGACTGTACCTGGATGCACACCCATGAAAATAAGTAAAGGTGCTCTCTCAGAATGCGAGTTCAGTTTGAGAGGTCAGAGGTGCACACACTTATCTCCGAAAGTCAGGAGGATCCATTCAGATGGTTACGAATTTAATATCTTTTTATTCTGGTAGCTTATGGCTGTACTGTTATGTCTAGCTCATTTAAGAGCAATGCAGGCACCTGCCAGATGTGCCCAAGGAAGGAAAGAGAGAGCTTCTGGTACAGACCACCACAAATGCCGACATCACTTCCCGTATGGAGCTAAAACACTCTCACGGGAGAGAATCGGAAAGAGACGAGAGGGCAGCAGGTTAACAGCGCTGCCGTTTCTGTCCATAAAACCATTGTGTCTGTCCCAGACTGGGAAGCCTGTCTTCTGACGTCCTTCATGAAGATGCTCCATCCAACATCCTCCTTTGGTACAACTGCAAAGAGGAACTAGGAGAACTTGGTTCGCCACTCACAAGAGGAACGGAATTCTGTTTCTGGGTGTGTTTCTTAATGCATCAGTCACTGCTGGGATACGCTGCATGTGCACATCTCACAGGGGGGTAATAGGTATGAGATGGAGGGTCTGTGTGGGGCTCAAGCTCAGTTAATGTTCCCCGATCCGTGCTGGGAGAGGACTTTCTGCACATGCGTCTCACCTCTGCCATAGGGATGTGGAGTCAGGCGTAGCTCTGGGAGTCCATGGGGCTGGGATCTTGAAGGAGATGCTGCAGATCAGGCAGGTCCATGATGGGTGGGGACGGGCGGGAGGAATTTACCCCATCCCCCAGCACTGAACCTGCAGGTGGTACCCATCTGGGACCAGATCCAAAGCCCATTGGCAGGAGTTCCATTGACTTCAGTCAGCTCTGGATCTAGCCCTTCTAGAGCTATTCAAACCTACACCAAACCCAAGAGTCTCTTATTTCTAGAGACCCAAGAGTGTTTTTTCCCCTTTATGGCCTGTGACTGGGCTGTCACCTGAGAGCCTCCGCATGGCATGAAGACATTCTACTGGCAACTGGCCTCAGTGTCCGTCTTCTAGAGGCTTCTTAAATGAATGCCACATCCATTTTCTGGTCCAATGGCACCCCTTCTCCTGGGATCTCATTTATTGACAGAAAACAAAACTCAGGCCTGAGCTTTTTCTCCCCCTACATCTGCTCTCTAGCCCTCAGCCTTCTGGCTGCTAGGCCCAAACCCTCCTCGGGCATTTTCCGGTTCCTGGTTTAAAATCCCTGCCGTAGGGTAAATTTTCAAAAGCATCTAAGTGACTTAGGAACCTGGGTCTGACTTTCAATGGGACTTGGGCTCCTCAGAGCCTACGCCAGTTTTGACAATGGGTTCTGGGGTTCCTAAATCACATAGGCGCTTTTGAGAATTTCACCTTTGTTGTATTTGGGTTTGCTGACTCTGGCCCAGTCCTGCAGACCCCGCTACGTGTGCCCCATTGTGGGATTGGGCCTGTGGTGCGCTCTTCTCCAAGGCTCAATGAGCGTGCTCTTGTGGTGTGAACATCTACATGTTTGTCCTGAGCCATAACACACAGGTCCCTGCCCTCAAGGATGCATTTTCCTCTTCCATTTCACAATAGCTGTGCTTTTTGCTCTAGTAATCAGCATAGATCTGTCTCTCTACAGGCCCATGAGGGGCATGTTTGGAAATACTCCCAAGATCTCCGTAAGTAGGGCAAAAGGAATATCAAATGCCAGCGTTTTACAGATTTCCCCCTCAAAATTTTCACAGCATCTTGAAATTTAACACTGTCACCATTGATGAAAGTGGATCCCCTGGTGACAGTCGCAGCCTCTTGAGCTTTGCAAGGATTGAGAAGGATCCAAGGGTGTGAAGTTGAGAGTAAGTTTAGAAAGCTCCATGAATAATTTCATCTGAGTCGGTTTTACTAATCCATAAAGAGCTGGGTAAATGCTGCAGGAATCATAGAATATCAGGGTTGGAAGGGACCTCAGGAGGTCATCTAGTCCAACCCCCTGTTCAAAGCAGGACCAATCCCCAACTAAATCATCCCTGCCAGGGCTTTGTCAAGCCTGACCTTAAAAACCTCTAAGGAAGGAGATTCCACCACCTCCTTAGGTAACCCATTCCAGTGCTTCACCACCCTCCTAGTGAAAGTTTTTCCTAATATCCAACCTAAACCTCCTCAACTGCAACTTGAGACCATTACTCCTTGTTCTGTCATCTGCTACCACTGAGAACAGTCTAGATCCATCCTCTTTGGAACCCCCTTTCAGGTAGTTGAAAGCAGCTATCAAATCCCCCCTCATTCTTCTCTTCTGCAGACTAAACAATCCCATTTCCCTCAGCCTCTCCTCATAAGTCAGGTGCTCCATCCTCCTAATCATTTTTGTTGCCCTCTGCTGGACTCTTTCCAATTTTTCCACATCCTTCATGTAGTGTGGGGCCCAAAACTGGACACAGTACTCCAGATGAGGCCTCACCAATGCCGAATAGAGGGGAACGATCACGTCCCTCGATCTGCTGGCAATGCTCCTACTTATACAGCCCAAAATGCCGTTAGCCTTCTTGGCAACAAGGGCACACTGTTGACTCATATCCAGCTTCTCATCCACTGTAACCCCTATGTTCTTTTCTGCAGAACTGCTGCCTAGCCATTCGGTCCCTAGTCTGTAGCAGTGTATGGGATTCTTCCGTCCTAAGTGCAGGACTCTACACTTGTCCTTGTTGAGCCTCATCAGATTTCTTTTGGCCCAATCCTCCAATTTGTCTAGGTCCCTCTGTATCCTATTCCTACCCTCCAGCATATCTACCACTCCTCCCAGTTTAGTGTCATCTGCAAACTTGCTGATAGTGCAGTCCACGTCATCCTCCAGATCATTAATGAAGATATTGAACAAAACCGGCCCCAGGACCGACCCTTGGGGCACTCCGCTTGAAACCGGCTGCCAACTAGACATGGAGCCATTGATCACTACCCGTTGAGCCCGACGATCTAGCCAGATTTCTATGGTTAAATGATTGGTTAAAATGATTGGTTAAAATCTGCAGTTGAACTTTGATGGCACTAGTGATTGTCTGGATTTGTTTCTAACATTAAAAAGTGGCTCTTTTGTCACACAGATGTTCACGGAAGGTCAAATAATTGTGCAAATGTGTTTGCACAAAGGTTTCCATGCGGGTGGTCTCCAGGAGGCCTTGCAATCTCATTCCCCTTTGTCTGTTTGAAGATGTCTCAGTGGTCCAATCAGGATGCCAAACTAATAGCATGTGGCTTAGGTGCCCAGTCACGTGCCTGGACTAGTGAATAGTCGGTGAACAAGCCAGAGGATGAAATATGTTCACAAAGTATTGGTTCAGCGATTGCAAATTTCCATCAAATTATAAAAATCAAAGTCTATTCAGGGAAGATTCAGAAAGAGGAGGAAAAATGCAAAATACTTTATTTAAATCCCTCTCGCTTCAGACAGTTTGTTCATCTCTAGTTGCATAGCATTTTGTGGCTTATTTTCTGTCCCTATTCACTACAAAAGTCCATTGGCATTTCCTGTAGGCCTTGTCTACACTGGCAAAAACAGGACCCGGGGAAGGGTGAACTGAGTTTGTCATTAAATTGGCTGAGTGCTGTGTCTACACTGCAGCTTCCCCCAATGCCTCCTGCAGGGTGAAGTACAGCCAGGCTGCTGGGTTTCCCCAATCCCAAAAGGTTCTTCTGGGGCATGTGTGTGGGCAAGCGGGTGAGAAAGCAAACACAACACAACGCACAGTTCACTTTGGAAGCGTAGTCACTTTTCAAACATAAGGACGCACCTTGGTCACACGGAGAAGCTTGTAATTCTGTGAACAGAATAGAAGGATCTGATTCCTAGAGCCCTAGTCCTTGCCTAGCTAGGCCAGCCACTCAGTCCCTGCCCACAGCTACCCGAGACACACGTCTATCAGTCTGTCTGGTTTTAGCACCCAACCCGTTAGAGTTTCACCCACGCCCATCAGCATATGCTAAAACCATGATTGTTGCTGGGCATTCAGATTAACAAAATTCAGATTTCAACTGTTCAGCCACTTCACTTTCCCCTTTTCCCACCCTCTGCCGCCTGGCACGGGGACACAGTTTCCTTTCCAAACCGGGCTTGGGGAAAGGAAGCTGCACCTTCCGATTTCAATGCAAGAAGAGAACGAAGGGACTGAGGGTTGCTCGCCATCGGCCATATGTCACCTGTACGCCTGTTCTGGGGTCAGCCTTTGATCTTTTGTATTCAGGATCCGTCACGTTGTCTATGTAATGGGAAGCTTCTGTGGCTTTTTGCTTTTGCCCTTCTATGATTCCAATGCGAGACCAAGCCTGTTTGGGCTACTGAGATGTTGATAATCACGTTATCAACTGGGAAGTCCCTCAAACCTCCTTTATGTGCTTTTGCACATTCGTGCCTCTCTCCAGGGTGTCTTGGGAAATGGCCCCATTATTTATTTATTTTATTTTCCAGACGCAGCATGAAGCCCAGCCCCTTAAGGGAGTTCCAGTCTGCTCTCATTTTGCATTGGCAATCAGTTCTGGGCACCAAGGGTAGCTCTTTGAAGTCTATGTAGTTTTGGATACATCGGAGTATTTGAGAGCTATGCTGTCCCCTGTGCTGCTGGGGTTCTGAGAGGCTGGTACCCAGGAGTGTGGTGGTGTGAGCAGGAGGCATATCTCCCCAGTGCAGGCACCGGGAGAAGCGCCCAGGGTCTCGAATGAGGCCATGACTTTATCCCGGGGTAACAGAAGATTGTGCTCTGATGCAGCCAGGCCATGTTCTGGGAGTCAGATAATCCTTTCCACAGCCCAGCAGGATGGCCGTTAGCCTGTGTGTCCTGAACAGCAAACCCTGTTCTAGACCCTTGACATTACTGACCCTTAACGAGGGGTGCAGAAGGAACGCACGGATTTGTCACGACTGGTAGAGAAGCTTTCAGACCATTCGGTCTTTGACTGCCCCAGCATGTCCCCCACATCTCCTCGGGTCTCCCTTGGGAGCTCCAGGATCTTGGGCAGAGGGGATAAGTGGCCTTTGACTCTTCCACCCCAGCTCCACTCTAGGGCAGGGCAGCTACCTCTGAGGTGTGAAAAACAGGATGTCCGGGACAATCCTGAGCCCCTAACACCGGTCAGCTGATAGCATCTACCGAGCACCCTGATGGATCTCCCAGCACAGCCACTGCACGAATGGGACAAGCCTGGGAAAACTTAGGGTTAGAGGTTTTTAAGGTCAGGCTTGACAAAGCCCTGGCTGGGATGATTTAGTTGGGAATTGGTCCTGCTTTGAGCAGGGGGTTGGACTAGATGACTTCCTGAGGTCCCTTCCAACCCTGAGATTCTATGATTCTATGAACCTGGACAGGCAGCAACCCTAAGTCGACAATGTACTGCAGGGCATGCCTGATCTCCTAAGCACTGCTGGCAATGCAAAGCTGCTGCTGCAGGTGGAGGGAGACGGCATTGGGGAAGTTCTTTTGGGTGGGACCGGAAGATGCGGGCACCAAAACGGTATGTAAGAAAAAAGCCTAGTTTGCAGTGATTAATATCCGTGAATCACGTCTGCTACAGAATTGCAATGGGAAGAGTCTGTGAGAATTCTATTTGAACCCACCAGCTTGGAACTCAAAGTTGATTTCACCTTCTTTTCCTTTAATTTTCAAGGCACTTTGTCAGTCATGACCATACAGGGAGCGTTAGATTAGCTGAGGCCGTGACGGCTTGAGGGGTGCAGGAACTCGGAGAGAGATGTCGACCTTGAATTGTTCAGACGCCAGGCAATGCGTCGCCTTCTAGTTTCAGAATTAGCACCAACTTCAGGCTAAGCTGTACTGGACTCCCTGTCTCGCTGGCCAGTCCCCATCCTGTCTAGGTCTGGTGTGGAGAGCCGTTCCCTCGAGGCCAATGTAAATGCAGCTGCTGCACCTAGCACTTCTCAGTATTATTCTTCTAGCTCAATCCTGGCTGATAGCACGAAGGAGCTGAGCAGAGACACCCGTTGCTGTGGGTGTGGGAATTCTACTGTCCCAGAAAAAGCCACCCCTTCCCCCAGGGGCCTCCCCTTCACAGAGCCCAGAACACTTGGGCATAAGCCCCCACTCCTCTTGGACAACTGCAGGGTAGCTCTAGCCTGCAACTCCCCGCTCCAGGCATCAGTCTGTGTGACCACGGCTGCTCAACCAAACTATGTCGAGCTCTCGACTGGCTTCCTGCCTGAAGTGTATTAGCCATTGACCTGTTAGAGGCAAGACAGCTCAAGTCAAATGAGCTGATACAAACAGTCACTGATATGCCTCTGTGCGTTTATCGTAGCTCATAACGTACTTGGCTCCCCTCTACTCCTGGTATGCTTGACAACCCCCTCCTCCAATACTTGTTCAATAGAACAACTCCCACTGCCAAAAGCTCTGCTCATCTCTGGCGTGAGTTAAACTCTAGTTCTACGAACCCTGCCCCCCTCCCATCCTGTGGGTACGTCTCTGATCATTGCCAGAGACAGCCGGTTGTTGGACTAGGGAAACCATGGTCCTCATGAAGATGAGTGACAACAGCAGGTTATAACATGTCCTCCAGTGTGTGTGAATCCTTAGAGCCTCAGGTGCACTAGTATTGCACCACTGGGCCTGGTCAAAGAAGTGGGTCACCTCAGTCAAAGACCTCTGGAATTTAGTAGTGGTGCGGCACCGAGCGTACATGGCGTAGATTCACACACAAGCAAATGAGCGGTTTATGTTAATTCTCTGACATGTACATTTAACGATGCAGTTGAATACAAGTCCGAATTGCTCGTCATTTAAGTTAAGTCACTTGAGGGCCAGGTTTGGAATCCATGTCAGCTGCTGGAAAGAAAACGTTTGGATGAATGGTACCAAAGACACTTCCTACCTGCAGTAGACATGGAAAGCCTGAGACACATGGGTATGCGCTAATGGGGCAGCACCCTCTGAAGACTGACATCATAACCGAGACGGGGGACTGGACATTGAAAAGATACAAGTTTAATTGCCCTGTCTGAAATGTAGCAGGAAATGCGGGTGCATGAAAGAAGGACACAGGAATACATTTAAGTGGGAGACTGAAACTTTGTTAGCATCCCTCTCCAGACTTACCTTCTCTGCCTCCCCCATTACCAGCCATTTAACTGGGCCCAGTGCAGGGTTACAGCCCTCCCACCATATAACCGATACCTCGGCTAGACCCTCCTCAGCCTGACCCCAGCTCACTGCTGACTTCTCTCGTCCTGTTCTGCCAGGGGGGTAAAGGACACCCAGGGGACCTCAGTCTGCCAAGGTCCAGGTCTCCCCTTCCCCTTATGGCAAAGGCCCCCCCAGCCATATGCCTAGGCCCCATTCCCCTCTGGGAGCCTCTATCCGCACAGGACACTGACCACAAATGGTGACGAACTCAACGTTCCCATGTTACTCCTAACATTAGTGTTCCTATTCTGACCCCTCCGGACCGAAACTGGGAGTCCACCAACTGGGCCTCCGCCCTCCAGTCTCTGCCAATTTGGCCCAGCAGGAAAAAATCCCTTCCTGATCCCCAGAACAGGTGATGGGTTAGACCCCTCAGCAACCTGCAAACATAGCTCAATATCCTGCACCCACAGGGAGGGCAAGGTGGCAAGATGGCCCCTGGAGACCTGGGGATGCTGCACAGGGAGAGTGGGGCTGTGAAAGCCAATCGTCTCCCCTCACTCCCTGGCTGGTCAGTGGGAAGCAGAGAAGCCCTCCCCCAGGCATACTCCCTTGCGTGCTCTTAGACACAAGGCGGGGCTTGGCCCTGGTATGAGCTCTCCTCTCTCCCAGGAGCTGGCCGGTCCCCCCAAAGGTCCACCAAACACGCCCCATTGCCGGACAGGTTGAGGGCTACGTGTGTTTACCGAGGGCTGAATTTAAGTAACTTCCTGATGTAAGCAGTGTCTGTGTGAGCTCTCCCCTGACATCTAGTGATGCGCTGGGGGAAAAGACTTCCGGAGCAGACCGTGTTTGCATAGACACACCCACTCTGCCTAGTGAGCAGCAAGATGGAGCTGTTTTGCCAAAGGGATCACTTTTGGCTGTTGTTGAGTTACAAATCACTTGAGTACTGAGTGCAGGGGTAATGAAATGTGGTTATCCTTATCGTAGGAGTAATGGGCAGCAGAATTGTACTTAGCCTGCCCTGGGTGAGGGCATCACCCTAACCTAAGCAGGGGGTAGGGATGCCAATTCCCAGTCAAAGAGAGGGAGGGAGGAGTTCTTATGTGATGTTGGGGTTGATGTCTAAGAGTGTTAGCTACCGTTTGATCCTATCTTTGTTACTGTTTAAAGATACCTACTGCTTAGATTCAAGTAAAAGTCCATGTTTTGCTCAGTGGTTACTAGCACTGAAATCTGATAGCCAGGGGTTGAGCCCTAGCCCTGGTGTGGGACAGTATTATAGTGAAAGAGGCTGCCCAACCTGCATTGACAGTGAGAATCCTCCTGCCTGTTAAAAACCCAGGGAGCTGGGGCGAGTGGTGGAATCTCAGAGTGCGATGTCACAGCAGAGAGACCGCTGCAGCAGAGGGTGGCGGTAGCATCAGTGTTAGTGATGCAGCAGCTGAGGCATTGCTGGACACTTCTTCCCCCGAGTGGGAGGTGAACTCACGCAAATGCACCTCTGAACTCTGGGTCTTTGCTGACCAAGGACGGCCACTGGGAGTGGGTGCAGTGGACGGAGAGGGGAGTGATGTGGTAAAGGAACATTTCTTCGTCAGACTTTCACACCGCAAGGTGGGGAAACTGAGGCAAAGGACACTGCCCAGCGTACTCTGGGGTGGGTGTTTGTTCACGGCCATGTGGTTTTCAATCACTGTTGTGGTGTTTTCACAATTTTAATCCCAGGTTCCTTCCCCCTTTTATTATAAGTTTTCTTTGCTATTCACAGACTCAGTGCTTGTGAGAGGGGAAGTATCGCCTCTGTGTGCCCAAGGGTGGTGGTTAGTGGAAGGGGGGCTCGTTAAGAGGAACCTCTAGATAGTGAAACCGGCCCTTGTTGCTGCCAACTCCACCTGGCAGAAGGGTTACACTTAAGTCACCTTACCACTGTCACTCTGACCCCAAACCCCAGTCAGACCCCTCTCAGTAGGATGCTGTCTCTTCCCCATTGCCATCTGCTTGGTGTGCTCTCCCTGCTGCTTTATGGTACCAGTCTGGGCTGGTTTGGATTTGGAGATGGTGAGATTTTGGTTTCTTAACTTAATTCTACCACCAAAATAGATCAAAGCCTCTGTCAATAGGGAAAGAGAAGCACGTTTTCTCAGGACTGACTGCTCCCACAGTTTTGCATTGTCTAGAGACCCTCGTGCACAGCTCCATAAAATAGCAAGGACATGCTGAGCCCCCATTTGGAAACACTTATTCAACAACATAAGGAACTTCCTGGTCTGCCAACTCATGGGTAGCAGAAACCCAGCTCTGTCTTGAGCAAACAGATTTTAACGGTAATAGAAAGGAGCAAATAAATTGCCAGTTTTACGCATTTTGCTTTTTATTACAGCTAATGATTAGAGTAAGTAACTTGTATCCTGATATTGTCCATATGCCGGGTGGTCATTGCTGACCTCAAATCTGTAGTTAATCACTGTGATAAAATTCCAAACACACTTTATAGCTTAGAAATTACATACACCCAAACAGGAACATTTCAAATCTCAAAGCATTATAGTGGCTTAGTTTTAAATATTGCTTTCCTTAGTAGCTAACATTTCATCGCTCTAGTGCGGGGGGAGGTGGATGGATTTCCCCTGAAGACTTTTGAAATAGCTGCTCCATTTAAAAAGAGGGAGTTAACTCTGTTTCTTTAAAAGTGTCTTTATTTTACATTTTAGAAGAGAACTTGCAGCAGATGGTAAAAAGAAAAGTGCAGCCTGGCTGGTACTGGCATGGGACCTCGGGAATGGAGGTTGGCCATAACTCTGAAATGTTCATAACTCTGGACAAAGCACGGTGTGGGCTCCAGATCCAGCAGCTGACACTCCAGGCCAGGTTTCAGCGGCATGAGTTTGCAAACTAGCCCCCCTCCCTGTGGTGTGTGTTAGGTTTGCCAGGGTGTCCTTTCGACAGGAATGCCTGGTTGAAAAGGGACCCTGGCGGCTCCGATCGGCACTGTTAAAAGTCCAGTCGATGGTGCAGCGGGGGCCTGGGGCTACGTCAGGCTCCCTACCTGCCCTGGCTCCACGTTGCCGACGGAAGCGTCTGCCAGGTCCCTGCAGCTGGGGTGGCCAGGGACTGGGAGGCTCCGCACACTACCCCTGCCCCCAGTGCCAGCTCCTCAGCTCCCATTGTCCAGGAACTGCGCCCAATGGGAGCTGCGGGATCGGCGCCTGCGGGCACGAAGGCAGCGCACACCGCGCAGAGCCTTGTGGCCCTCATGTGCCTAGAGGCCTCAGGGACCTGGCGGCTGCTTCCTCACAGCCGCAGTAAGTGCTGCCGGAACCCTGCACCCCTGCCACAGCCAGCCCAGAGTCCCCTCCTGCACCCCAACCCCTCATCCCCCTACTCCACCCCAGAGCTTGCACCCCCAGCCAGAGCCCTCACCCCCTCCTGCACCCCAACCCCCTACCCCAGCCCAGAGCCCTCATCCCTGGCCCCACCCCAGAGCCTGCACCCAGAGCCCATACCCCCTCCTGCACCCGAGCCCCCTGCCCCAGCCCAGAGCCCTCTCCTTCACCCCAAACCCTTCAGCCCCTGTCCCACCCCAGAGCTTGCACCCCCAGCCAGAGCCCTCACCCCCTCCTGCACCCCAGCCCCCTACCCCAGCCCAGAGCCCTCATCCCTGGCCCCACCCCAGAGCCTGCACCCAGAGCCCATACCCCCTCCTGCACCCGAGCCCCCTGCCCCAGCCCAGAGCCCTCTCCTTCACCCCAAACCCTTCAGCCCCTGTCCCACCCCAGAGCCTGCACCCCCAGCCCAGAGCCCGTACCCCCTCCTGCACCCCAGCCCCTTGCCCCAGCCCGGTGAAAGTGAGTGAGGGTGGGGAAGAGCGACGGAAGGAGGCGGGATGGAGCGAGTGGGGGCGGGGCCTCGGAGAAGGAAGTTTTTGGAAAGTGTAGGGGACAATTTCCTGGTGCAAGTGCTGGAGGAACCAACTAGGGGCAGAGCTCTTCTTGACCTGCTGCTCACAAACAGGGAAGAATTAGTAGGGGAAGCAAAAGTGGATGGGAACCTGGGAGGCAGTGACCATGAGATGGTCGAGTTCAGGATCCTGACACAAGGAAGAAAGGAGAGCAGCAGAATACGGACCCTGGACTTCAGAAAAGCAGACTTTGACTCCCTCAGGGAACTGATGGGCAGAATCCCCTGGGAAAATAACATGAGGGGGAAAGGGGTCCAGGAGAGCTGGCTGTATTTTAAAGAATCCTTATTGAGGTTGCAGGAACAAACCATCCCGATTTGTAGAAAAAAAAAATAGTAAATATGGCAGGTGACCAGCTTGGCTTTACAGTGAAATCCTTGCTGATCTTAAACACAAAAAAGAAGCTTACAAGAAGTGGAAGCTTGGACAAATGACCAGGGAGGAGTATAAAAATATTGCTCAGGCATGCAGGAGTGAAATCAGAATATCAGGGTTAGAAGGGACCTCAGGAGGTCATCTAATCCAACCCCCTGCTCAAAGCAGGACCAATCCCCAGATAGATTCCCCCCCCCGATCCCTGAATGGCCCCCTCAAGGATTGACCTCATATCCCTGGGTTTAGTAGACCAATGCTCAAACCGCTGAGCTATCTCTCCAAGGCCAAATCACGCTTGGAGTTGCAGCTAGCAAGGGATGTTACGAATAACAAGAAGGGTTTCTACAGGTATGTTAGCAACAAGACGAAGGTCAGGAAAAGTGTGGGCCCCTTACTGAATGAGGGAGGCAACCTAGTGACAGAGGACGTGGAAAAAGCCTGCTGCTGCATCAGTGTGGATCCTGGCCGCAACACACTGACATGGGCTCTGGCAGTGCTGCAGCCAGATTAGGGTCAGCTGCCCCCGGGCTACTTCCGGACTCCCCCTCGTAGGGTACCTGGGTCCGGACGGTGTCCTCCATGGAATCAAGCACCATGGGCTCCTCAGGGTACTCGGCGAGCGGCAGGCTTGGCAGCGCCTCTGGATAGCTTGCTACAGGCAGGCTTAACAACTTCCCCGGGGTCTGGTCGGCGTCTGGCCAGTCCTCGGGTCAGTGGCAGACTGCAGGAGTCTCCCCACCGGGAGCTAGGCCACAGGCGTCTGGCTTCTCCGGCGGCCAGGCTCCTTGTGAACTCTGGGGTTGGGCTTTTATTCATCCTGTCCTGCGCCCTGACCTCTGGGGGGCGGGCGCAGGCTCCACTGGCTCCGCCCACTTTGACATCCAGCGGGACTCGTCCCTCTCCGGGGCGGCGGGGAACCACACCACCTCACTACAGTAGTGATCAATGGCTCGATGTCTAGTTGGCAGCCGGTATCAAGCGGAGTGCCCCAAGGGTCGGTCCTGGGGCCGGTTTTGTTCAACATCTTCATTAATGATCTGGAGGATAGCATGGACTGCACCCTCAGCAAGTTTGCAGATGACACTAAACTGGGGGGAGAGGTAGATACGCTGGAGGGTAGGGATCGGATACAGAGGGACCTAGACAAATTAGAGGATGAGGTTCAACAAGGACAAGTGCAGAGTCTTGAACTTAGGACGGAAGAATCCCATACACTGCTAGGACCAACTGGCTAAGCAGCAGTTCTGCAGAAAAGGACCTGGGGGTTACAGTGGACGAGAAGCTGGATATGAGTCAACAGTGTGCCCTTGATGCCAAGAAGGCTAATGGCATTTTGGGCTGTATAAGTAGGGGCATTGCCAGCAGATCGAGGGACGTGATCATTCCCCTCTATTCGGTATTGGTGAGGCCTCATCTGGAGTACTGTGTCCAGTTTTGGGCCCCACACTAGAAGGAGGATGTGGAAAAATTGGAAAGAGTCCAGCGGAGGGCAACAAAAATGATTAGGGGGATGGAGCACATGACTTATGAGGAGAGGCTGAGGGAACTGGGATTGTTTAGTCTGCAGAAGAGAAGAGTGAGGGGGGATTTGATAGCTGCTTTCAACTACCTGAAAGGGGGTTCCAAAGAGGATGGATCTAAACTGTTCTCAGTGGTAGCAGATGACAGAACAAGGAGTAATGGTTTCAAGTTGCAGTGGGGGAGGTCTAGGTTGGATATTAGGAAACACTATTTCACTAGGAGGGTGGTGAAGCACTGGAATGGGTTACCTAGGGAGGTGGTGGAATCTCCTTCCTTAGATGTTTTTAAGGTCAGGCTTGACAAAGCCCTGGCTGGGATGATTTAGTTGGGAATTGGTCCTCGTGGTGGGGCGTCTGCCCCACCCCCATGTTAGAGGGGGCTGCAGCAGGCCAGTGGGCCTGCACAGACGAAAAGCCAATAAGAAAAGGGCTTATTGGGAGCCAATCAGGGCCCAGATTGGAGACAGCCAATTAGGGCCAGGCTCAGCCCTATAAAAAGGCTGCTCAGGGAGCAAGCAGGCAGTCTGTCCCAGGCCTTTGACTGGGGAAGGTCTGTCTCCGGAGGTGGGAGACTAGCACCTGGGAAAGCTTAGTGCTGGGCAGGCCCGGGGGAGCAGAAGGGACCTCCAGCCCGGTGTCTGCCAGGCTGCAGGCCCTGAGGGGAAGGGCCTAGCTGGTGCGAGGGGCCGAAGGGGAAGCGGCCCAGGGATGTGGACAGAGGGAGGGAGAGAAGGAGGGCAGGACGGCGGCCACTAGAGGGGTCCCTGGGTTGGGACCCAGAGTCAGGGCTGGCTCTAGGCCCCAGCTTACCAAGCAGGTGCTTGGGGCGGCCACTTCGGAGAGGGGCGGCACGTCCAGCCTGTTTCGGCAGCAATTTCGGCGGACGGGTCCCTCACTCCTGCTCGGAGTGAAGGACCTCCCCGCCAAATTGCCGCTGCAGATCGCGATCGCGGCTTTTTTTTTTTGTTTTTGTTTTTGTTTGGCTGCTTGAGGGGGGGGCAAAACCTTGGAGCCGGCCCTGCCCAGAGTAGTGGGCGTGCCTGGGTGTCCTCCCCCCCCCCATTACATCCGACCGACGAGAGTGGTCATCTTGGGCTGTACCAACCCCCTGCCAAGAGGGGTGTGACTTTGGGGGTGCAGTTGCCCACATTGGCCGGGGTGCAGAGAGACAGATGATTGACCCCCCCCTACCCCCGGAAGGGGGCGAGGATGGACTAAGGGGCACTGCCAGAGGGCAGTGGCTCGAAGAGGATGCAACAAGTTGGGAGCAACATGGGTCCACACGCCAACCAAGGGCGAGATGACAGACGGGAAACTACCAGGAGGGGGCGCTCCACTGGACTGAGCTAATTCCCGAGGACGACCAGCAGGGGGCGCTGGGTGGTGAGTCCCAACCTTGTCACAGTCCTGCTTTGAGCAGGGGGTGGGACTAGATGACCTCCTGAGGTCTCTTCCAACCCTGATATTCTATGATTCTAAGGGGCGGAGCAGGGGGCAGGGCTGGGCAGGTGTGTTTAGTTTTGTGTGATTAGAAAATTGGCAACCCTAGTGTGGGTGGGTGAAAACAACACGTCCCTCTTGGGGTGTGTGTGTTAAAAAAGCGTGTCCCCCTCCCGGCGGGAGAGAGGGGGAAGGGTGAAAGCAGCGCAGACCAGAGCGCTGCTCCTGCTCTGCTAGCTCCAGATTCCTTGGACTGGCAGCCCCAATGTCTTGCTGTAAGTGGCTGCCCCGTGTGGGGCTAGGGGTGGGGTGTGGACAGGCAGCCCAGATGTGCCTCCCTTTGAGATGCAATATAGGGACAGTACAGTATTTGCGTGTGTGGTTTTTTTGTCTCTGCTGCTACCTGATTGGTTACTTCTGGTTTCACAGGGTGTCTGGTTGGCCGGTCAGTCCTCAACGCTGGTGTTCGTATCTTTGAGGCTCTACTGTACAGCAGAGTGTTTATAACTCAGCCCCTGGGGAGTGGGAGAGGCAGAAAAAGCGTGTGGAGAAATCACTAGGATTTGGGAAGAGGAAAAATATTCCTAAGGCCAGGAACAGCTCAGGGGTCAAGAGCACCTGGTCCCATCAGGAGCCCTGTGGCTGCTCCTCACGAAGCCCGTGGAGTGGGCAGAGCAATGGCACACAGATCCCTGGCTGAGGAAATGGTTTAGTGGGAACCAGGGCAGGAGGTGATGGTGGGCAGGGGCAGCTGCCCGTTCGGCACCATTGCTGCTGAGTTCATTGTCAGACAATCTGCCTGAATGGGGCTGTGCAGTGACCTAACCACAATGGACTGGTGACCCCAGGGGAATAAGGGGCTCCCATGCAGCCGGGGATGCATTAAAGCTGCACCAAAGGGTGATCCCTTTCCGGACACAGATGTCAGCACGTGAATCAGGCCCTCTGCTGAGCGCTGCCTTTTGCTTTGCTGCAGCCATCCATGTACAAACTGGCGCCTTTATCCTGCGCATTTGTATTGTAAGTGTGGCCCCTTCTTCTGTGGCTCGTGATTGACGACAAGGGGCTAGCCCCTAAGGACACACTTCTCTTGGGCACGTGGAGTAGGACAGGAGACTGGCTGCATAGGGATAGTTCTTACCGTGGGATAATTCCATTTTGAGACTAGATCTGATTTGGGGGGGGGGGGGGGGAGGGCTGGAGGAGAATGGATACTTGATTTAAGTGGTTGAATGTGATGTTGTTTTTTTTTATCCTTTTGTGGGGTTTGTTTTGAAGGGGCTCCTGCAACTTGGGATGGGGGTTTATAGCCTCTGCTCTAATAAATCTTTGATGAATATGTAGCAATCAGAATAACCGACGTCACAATCTCTGACTACAGTCAGTGGCACTGGCTCTCTCTGAATGTTGTTCATGACTTTTCGACAGCTGTGAATATTTCTGGACAGAGGCAGCTGTGTAGGTGGGTTGGACTCATTGTCAGACACCAGGGAACATTTTCAAAAGAACCGACGTGACCTAGGACTCTAGGAGCTAAAATTCTATTTTCAGAGATGATGTGGAGCCCGTAGGCACCTAATTTTCATGGGCTTTCAATGAGACTAGACTCCCAAGTGCCCAAGTCACTTTTGATGATGGGTCTCAGGCTCCTAAGTCTCTAAGGCACTTTTGAAATTTTTACCTGAAGTCCTTTGCTTTCGAAGTAAAGTGCACAGAGGAAGGTGAAATGCTCAAAACCCGAGCCAGAGTGCCAGGAAACCTAGCCCAAAGTTGTTCAAAGGCAATGCTGTGTCTATGGAGAGCTTCTCTAGTCACTAACCTCTCTGAGCTCTGAGATCTGCTTTCCTTTTTTTAATTAAAAAGCTAAGATGAGAGGATTACGTGACTTTTTAAAAATAAAAATATGCAGCCAGAGTATTAAGCCATGCTATTAAAAATCAAAAGGCAATTTGAGCTGTCGGGTTTGGCTACAGAGGGAAGGCAATGGGGTGTGTCTAAATGTACTTGCATATCTATGCAAAACTAAAAGCCTCCCAGTCGCTGTCACTTTATCCTACTCATTTTTACGTCATGTATTTTTGATTTGGTTGTTTACATGCTTCTTTACTGGCCTGTTTAATGAAGTACCATGAAAATATGTTGAGTGCTGCGTCTTCTCCAATTCTCAACGGCCGTTGATTGTTTTCCAGCGTCTGCTGTGACAGCAAAAGATACCGAGTGGTCCAGACCAGGGCCAGCTCCAGGGTTTTTGCCGCCCCAAGCAGGGGGGAAAAAAAAAAAAGCCGTGATCGCGATCAGCTCTACCGCTGCCACTTTAGTCTTCGGTGGCGGGTCCTTCGCTCCAAGAGGGACTGAGGGACCCGCCCCCGAATTGCCGCCAAAGAACCAGATGTGCCGCCCCCCTCTCCGTTGGCCGCCCCAAGCATCTGCTTGCTGGGCTGGTGCCTGGAGCCGGCCCTGGTCCAGACACTGCAATGCCCCTGAGAACCCTGGGCTGGGACCTGGTGGCGTGGGAGGGACCGGGTCCCTCTCCCCTGGCTCGTGACAGAGCCCCAAGGGGAGAAGCGGGTGCATAGGAGGGAGAGACCTGATTGTAAATGATGTGACAGAGCCCCCTCCAGAATTAACAGACAAAACAGAGCTGGAAGCTGCCCATCGGACTGACCCCCATATTGGGAGACGGGGATCAGGTGCCCCCCCAGTCTTCTTTTCTCAAGACTAAATATGTCCAAGTTTTGGAACCTTTCCTCACACGTCAGGTTTTCTAAACCTTTCATCATTTTTGTTGCTCTCCTTTGGACTCTCTCCAATTTGTCCACATCTTTCCCAAAGTGTGGTGCCCAAAATGGGATCCAATACTCCAGATGAGTCCTTACCAGTGCCAATTAGAGCAGGATAATTACCTCCCTTGTCTGACATGTGACACTCTGGTTAATACACCCCGGCATGATATTAGCTTTTCTTTCACAACTGCATCACATTGTTGACTCATTCAGCTTGTGATCCACTGTAACCCCAGATCCTTTTCAGCAATAATACTGCCTAGCCAGTTATTCCTCATATTGTAGTTGTGCATTTGATTTTTACTTCCTAAGTGCAACATGCAGCACTTATCTTCATGGAATTTCATCTTGTCGATTTCAGACCCGTTCTCCACTTTGAAATCTAATCCCGTCCTCCAGAATTCTTGCAATGCCCTCCCAGCTTGGTGTAATCCTTAGATTTTATAAGCATCCTCTCCACGCCATTATCCAAGTCAGTAATGAAAATACTGAATAGTACTGAACCCAGGACAGACTCGTGTGGGACCGCACTCGAGATGTCCTCCCTGAATTTTAATAGCTCTTCGAATTTCAAACTCCACATCCTGTGTTTGGTACCAGCCACTAGACACGGGCAAGGGGCGTCTCATGCTAGGAGTTTCACTTGTCTTCTAGTCACTTTCCCTCCCCCCCCAGCTGGGCACAAAAATGCAGTGAAGACTTCGGCAACTTCAAAACTGGTTACATTTTAAGGTGTTGTATCTTGGAACACCCTGGTCAACTGATCTGAAGTCTTCCCATAAATTCCACCCTGGATTCTGACCTGGCTAACTAGTCTGACTGTAGCCTTTGATCAATGTAGGGTACAAAATGCACCAGTCACTAGTAACAGGTCCCTTTACTCAGGTGACTCCTTGAAATTTGTTCTAGGAAATGAGATTGGTGAATCACATATATAGAGACATAAAGCCTTTATTTAATACCCAAATACAAACAAGTATCATTGCAACCACAGAAAAATACCCTCTTGCATTGCACACGCTCACCCCTTTATGCAGCCCATCAGAAGTGAAGATGGCAAGAATAGGAAGTGAAGATGCACCGTAAGTGGGATTGATGGTGATGATGTCCCAATGTCCGAACTAGGGGTTGGTCTGAGAATCTCTTATAACGCTTTTTACTTTCAACCCCACACAACTGGGACCAGATTTGATTAGTTCGTGGCCTCCTGTCCATGTTTGTTATTCTGGTGGACCATTATTAGGGTTTAAACTGCTAGTATAAGCTATTTGCATCAATATATTCCCCTATGGTTTCAATACACAGATGTGGTTTTGCTCCATGGTTACTGGCACCTAACTCCCCCCCCCCCCCCCCCCACTAATTTAAATTCAGTCTTTTCTCAGTGGTTTGTTTTTATTTCAAGTTACATAGTGCTAAATCTTATAACCCTGGATCAAACACTTAGCATCAGACCTGAGTAGTTCGCCTCGCTGCTAGGCCTCACGCTTATTGCAAAGCCTATTTCAAATCCTTGTATGTCTTATTTTTCCCTACTTACATTATAGCTTGAATTGTTTCTATTGCATCTTAGCTTTTCCGAATATAGAGATTATAGTGTGATCCTAGGTAAGGACTTCTTTAGATCAGGTTGGGTCAAATGTCAGCCTGGCTGTATTTATGGATGTTTAGAGGTTGCAGAATTCATCTTGGTGGCTAAGTTTTCCTTTTAAACCTTAACTACGGAGTGATTAACTAATCACTGCTTCCTAATGATAGCTCCTTCATTGTGCTATCTGAGTCAGACCCTGGGAATACCAGCAGTTAAAGTAGCCATCCACTCAAATTTTTTGTATGCATTCAAAACATTATCAAAAGCTCCATACGCTTCATATTTACTTTAATGAGATGCTTTCGGTGGGGAAAAAATGCTCCATAAATGTCATTATGTGTAAAGATAAGTGTTTCCTGTGGAGTTACTATGTTACTGCTATGAATTAAAGTGCAGTGGTTTTCAATGTCATCTCCACCGTGCCCTCGAGCTACTCCCCTGAGAGGGTGTATGTGTGTGTTCATTCATCTGCTGGCAGAATCTGCCCTGTAATTAGAAAATGGATTTAGATTTTGAGAACACAATTGAAAATTGTATATCAGAGGGAATGCAAAGCATGTGTTTTGTAAATATCATGACAGTTTATTATATACTCTCGGTTTAATAGCTTTTTCAGAGACTAGAAGACAATGCATTCCATTAGCATTCCTGGCTGACAGCATTCATCCATTTTTCATTTCTCCTCTGCTGGCATAGAACCAGGACAAATAAACCTGGGCACTGAATTACGTTCGTTATATTACTCTGGCTATGTATTTTTCCTTTCAAAATAATCTCTCTTTAACCAAACACACTTTGATGGTTTAAAAAGCTTAATATGCGGTGTTTTGAAATACAGCATCTTTTATATTGAGAACTGTCAATTACAGCATTGTCTGGTGATAAACCTGTGATTCATGCTGGTCACCAGTTAGATGCACGTTAAAATGCTCTTGTCACAGCTCTGATTTCTACAGAACTACTGACTCCCCAGACCTAAACTGCTCATACCCATCTTGGTCTATGCTGGGAGTTTTCATATTTATGAGACACTTTCTTCCTTATGTCCCTGTGACATTCCGGGATGCAATCCAGACCAGCAGGGGCTGTGTCACCCAGGCCCTGCAACGTGACATGCCTCACAATGCTTTGATGCTGCAGCACCCAACCTGGGCTCCTCATAAACAGCCAAGCAGCAGGCAGGTCACACCCTGAGTGTCTGTTTATAGCCGCAGCCCTGGTCCAGCAACTCTGACCCCAGCAGCAAACACCAGCCACACTCTGGCTTCCACCAGCCTGGGTTACTACTCGCAGGGTGACCCCAACACACCCCCAGTCCCAAATTTCCCCCCCAACATGTGTATTCTGCACTGACCAGCCCTCTCCTGGACAGTCCACATATATTGGGTCTGTTGTCCCTCTAAGGGACTCAACATACAACAGTCTGCTGCCTTACATGGAGTTACCCAAACAATTCACAACACTGGATTAGTTCTAATTCAAGAATAAAACCAGTTTATTTAACTACATGGAGATAGGTTTTAAGTGAGTACAAGACTAAGGCACTGAAGTCAGAAATGGTTACAAGAGAAATAGAGATCGATTGCGTCCTAGTTCTAAACTTAACAAACTAGACTTGGTTCAAGATGTTTCCAGTAACACTGCTTACCAAATTCTCAGGCCAGGATCTGCCCCCAAAGTCTGTTTGTTTCCTTTTCTTAGGTGAAAAGGAGAGAGATGGATAGGGAGAGAACTTGGAATGTTTTTACCCCCTCACTTTTATAGTTCAGTCCCCCTTTGAAATGCCTTTTCCTAAGGGTTACCCCTAGATAGAGTCCGTTCCCCCGGAGGCAAGGAGTCTGGTGAAAGAGGTTCTGTGCTGTTAGCTAAGCTGCAGATCTTCCGAGCCAAAGAATGGCCACTTGATAGGTGATTGCCCATCAGCACTGATAACATCTGGCTAGAGGCATCAGCTTGTCTTTTGTCTTTACCCACTCTCCGGACTTGTCTGGTAAGCTGACATCAGGACTGAAGTGTGTTTATGTTCCTAACTTTACATATAATGTTGCTACATACGTTTCATGATATTATTGACCAGCAAGTTATTGGTTTTCAGATGATGCCTTACAAGGCCTATTCTGTACAAAAAATCGCTAGTGTTGTGTAGGGTGTGGGTACAGGAGTGCCTTCCATCACAGCCCCAAATTATTTGTGAGAAGAGTTAAAAGGAGGAATATAAATGATGCTACAGCAGAATCTGATAGATACTCTGGGTGGTGCTGTATCCCAGACAGTGTGTATGTGGGTGTAGACAGGGTCTGTTATGTCAGTGTGTCATGTGACAACGGCACAGAATCACAGTGGCTTTTTTCAGAGTGGTAGCCGTGTTAGTCCGTTGCTTTTTTAGAACACTGAACAAGGAGCTTTATTACACTAAGGCAGCGGTTCTCGCCCTTCTCCACCCTGGGACCCTCCCACACCACGCTGCTGGGTTCTACCTGGGATCCCTCTCCCATTTAGCAATGTGGGAAGGGCACATTGATTGCAATGTGGTTGCAATCCAGCACCCTCCAGCCTGATACAGGTTTAATGAAAGAGACCACCTCTCCCCATCCCCGGTTTCATCATGGGGGATAAAGACCTGGGGAGCTGCCTTCTCCTTCCTAGGTGAGACATACATTCTGCTCCTCCTGGGCACTTCTGAGGAGAGACTTTGAGCTGAGTGGAACTTTTCTGACAAATTGTTTATTCCCTGAAAAGTGTAGTTCCTGGTCAGTCTATGCTAGTTATGAATTGAGGGCAAATTTGGTGATTGCTTCGGCAGAAGAAACAAGTTGAAACATTTTGACTTTTTGTTTTGAAGTTTCGCTAGATCTAGTTCAAAACATAAACCTGTAAAAATACCCCCACGATAAAATGAAACAAATAAAAAAACAAACAAAATTGCTTTCAGATCAAGCAAAATGTTTGAAAAAACAGGAAATTTATTTTGGCGAGAAACTGAAAAATTTCCATTTCTGGTTGACCCAAAACTTTTTAAAATTTTTCAATGTGGCCACCAAACTGAATTCCGCGACTTGCCCAGCTCTGAAGAGTGCCCTGGGTTCTCTGTGGAAGTAAAATGGGATCTGGAGTCCAGCTGGTGAACAATGGGAAGGGGAGGGAAACCATCAGGCATTGTCTACAGGCAGCCTGGGGGTGGGAGGTGAAAGAGGGAGAATCAAGCACCCCTCATCCAGCAATAATGCTGGGCGGACAGGCAGGGCAACCCCCTAAATACACCATCCTAGATGTCTGTCTCCTTCCACCGCAGCATCTCCTTTTTGGTGCCATCAGCAGTGGGCAGGGCTGGTTCCTCAGAGCAGGCAGAGGGGGTGCCCCAAGTTCTTCTTCCTTCCCTCAGTCAGTTTAAATAACAACATCCGTTTGAGCTCCTGGGGAGAGAACTGACCCCGAACCTCCCTTGTAGTGATTGGATGGCTGCCCCTTTACAAGACTCAATTACATTCAAAATGAAACCAAGAAACCTTAAAATTAAGGCTAATCAACATGGGGACTGATGCCCCCCCCCTTAATCACCTCGTTAACTAAGATCATGGGTTAAAAATAGAACCTCCCCTGTGATGTGGGTGGAAGGCGGCTCCCTATCTGCAGTGTTATGTAGCACGCAGTGCTTTGATACGGGAATGTAACTTCAAAAACTCTCTTAGCAGCAAAAACACGAGGAGTCCTTGTGGCACCTTAGAGACTAATAAATTTTAAGGTGCCACAAGGACTCCTCATTGGTTTTTGTTGATACAGACTAACACGGCTACCCCTCTGAAACCTGTCTCTTAGCAGCATTCGTTCTGGAGCACTCCGTTCTACTCGCCCCAAACTGACAAGTGTTTGATGTACGCGTTTGGATGCAGGCCAGTGCTGTTCTGAGCCATCAAAGCTTTTAAGATGTCACACTTTTTTGTTACATTTGTTTTTTGCATCCATCAAAGTGAGAGTGAACAGAATTGAACATCCATCCCAAAGGCTACCAAGCAATTTACAGTCAGGTACCATCAGCTCGTGACAATCCCAGGCCAAGAGAGAAGGACGCGTGGCTTTTTACAAAGCTCCCAGGGTGGGTGCCGTTCATTTCCATTGCTCGTGATAACGGCGGCTGTGTGTTTGGAGAGAATGCAAACTGTGGTCCAAAGGCAGAGTGGGGGAGAGGGCTTTCTGCAATGTGAAAAGGGCTCTGCGGGGAGAACTGAGTGCTTAGCATGTCTGAACTGGTGATGGAGGAGGACTAGGCTTTTGGGGGCTGCATTGCAACATTTCTTCTTCTATTATTTTATTTATTTATTCCCTCCTCCCCCCCCCCTCCAATGGAGGTTCAATTAAAAAAGCTTTTCCTAGCTGCTGGGGAGCCTGTGCTGAACGTTGGAGACGAGGAAGATCTTGGGGCGTAAACTTGGGCTTGGTCCAATACCCATGTCTGCCACTGACTTCCTGCGTAACCCTGGTCACATAGGCCCAGAGTTTTAAAGATATTTTGGTCAATGGGACTGAGAAGCCTACGTGACTTTTGACATTGAGACTTCACTCTCTAAGTCACTTAGGCTTTTCAACACCTAAATGCCTGTAAAAATCTGGGTCGTGGCCTCTCTGTACCAGAGTTCCCCAGCTGTAAAATACAGATCATCCTTTCTTTCTCGCACCCTTTATCTTTCCTGTCCATTTGGGCCCTGATCCTTCAAACGCATTCCTGGTGCTCCCGCAATATCAATAATGATATCAGGTGACAGAAATGCTCCCCAAAGCTAGGCTAGCACAGGTTGTTCCCTGTACATTGTTTCCCCCCCCCCCAGCTGAATTTCTCTCCCCATTCTCTGAAGCTGTCTCAGGATATTACGTTCTGCCTGGACTAGCAGTCACCATCGATATCATTTAGCCTGCTGTCAGTGTTTCATTGTTGCGTTCATAAGGGTTAAATTCCTTGATGATGCTATACAATGAGGGGGAAAAAGTTTGCTAGGGATGGGAGAGTCTGGCCATAACTTTCCCGGTTGTTAACAATAGGAGGCGCTGTCAGTCTAGTGCACAGGCCTCTCCCTGGTTTGTGGGCGGAGGGACTGGAGTTCCCCTCTCGGCAATGCTGAAGAAGATGGGGGCAGCAAGCGTATGGGAGGCCGCTTTGTACCATCTGCTTGCAGAGCAATAGGTCACTGCTAAAACATATGGGCTGGTCGTGATGACTCTCTCAAGAGCGATGTGTCACTTGACGGTTGCCCCGGGCTGTCCGTGTTCTCTGTTGCGCCCCGAAGAAGGGTGGTGATGGGGAAGTGGTGGTGACGCCGTTCCGGAAACCCGTCCTTTCAATTTCACAGGATCTTTCCCTGCCGTTCAGCACCAAGAGTCTGAATAGGTGGAAATCGTGCTGCAGCACTTTGGCTATCCAGTGCCACGCGGGGACAGCTGTGATCAGCTTTATGTGATGGGGGGTGGGGAGGTGTGACTGGGCATGTGTGGTGCGAGGGATGGATGAACTAGTGCAAGGGGGTCTAAATCTCCTAGGATGGTGGCATTCGCTCTCCTAACTCTCCTAGCACTTGCCGATGCAGCGAGCTACGTAACTGCAGAGTGTTGTTCTCTGTCCATTCTCCAAAGATCCGTTTCTGAGGTTTGGAAAATCCGGCCCTGTTTTTCTCCCATCTCACGGCTATCTTTTGGGGTGGCTGCCAGCATTGTCCTGCGAGGCCTTCATTACTCCTCCTTCCTCTGATTTTTAGGGCCCCCTGAACTGTGGTGCTCACCTCAGCTTTCCTGTAAACAAAGGCACTAGTTGTGTTTGGATAATGCCCATGGGCTCCAGTGAGGGATGAAGGCCCCATTGTGCTAGGGGCTCTACATGCACATGTGAAAAGATGACAGTCCCTGCCCCAGAGAGCTTAAACTAAGTTTCTTCCCAAGGGGCGTTGTCTGTAGCAAGAAAAACAGCCATACTGGCAGACCCCAATGGTCCAGCTAGCCCAGTATCCAGTCTTCCAATAGTGACTAGTGCCAGGTGCTTTAGAGAGAATGAACAGAACCAGGCAAATTGTTGAGTGATCCATCCCCTGTCATCCAGTCCCAGCTTCTGGCAGTCAGAGGTTTAGGGAGATTCCGAGCACGGCTTTGTGTTCCTGACCATCTTGGCTAATAGCCATTGAAGGACCTGTCCTCCATGAATTTAATTCTTTTTTTTAACCAAGTTATACTTTTGGCCTTCACAACATCCCCTGGCAATGAGTTCCACAGGTCGACTCTTTGTTGTGTGAAGAAATACTTCCCTTTGTTTGTTTTAAACCTGCTGCCTATTAATTACATTGGGTGACCCCTAGGACTTGAATTATGAGAAGGAGTAAATAACCCTTCCTTATTCACTTTCTCCACACCTGTCATGATTTTATAGACGTCTATCATATGATATCCCCTCTGAGTTATCTCTTTTCCAAGCTGAACAGTCTGTCTCTTTTTAATCTCTCCTCATATGGAGGCTGTTCTGGGTACTTTTTCCAAATCTAATATCTTTTTTGAGATGGGGCGACCAGATCTGCATGCAGTATTCAACTATTATGTTTTCCAATGTGCACTACTTTGCATTTCAACACTGAATTTCATCTGCCTTTTTGTTGCCCAGTCACCCAGTTTTGTGAGATCCTTTTGTAACTCTTCACAGTCTGCTTGAACTTAACTATCTTGAGTAATCTTGGCCACCTCACTGTTTACCCTTTTCCAGATCATTTATGAATCATTAAGGCCCAGATCCTTAAAGTAGTTAGGTGTCTAATTCCTATTGCATTTGGAGAACCCTGCAAACATCTTCCAGGGGCAGAGGCTGGTCGCTGCCTTCTCCCCTCCCTGGCAGGGTGGGACAGCGCTGTCCAGCTCCCAGAGGAACGTTCCCTTCACAGCACTTCGCAAACTTTTTTTTTTTATAACCCTATCCATCTGCCACTCACCTAGGGTTCCCCCCACCCCCTCTTCTGCATCATGGTATCTGTTGTCCTCCTCTTTCCCTGGTCTGACCACGCTGAGGGTGTTGGGCTTTTCCTCTCCCATTCCTGCCACTTCCAACCTCTCTCTGCTCCCCTCCCCATTTTCTCTCCTCTTCTGAACAGCACAGCCTCCAACTCTTCTCTCCTCTCCCATTCAATGCTGCTATCAACCATCCGCCCAGCAGCCTTCCTCTCTGATCTTGACTCCTGGCTCTCTTCCTTGCCTCAGTCTCCCACACTCATCCTGAGTGACTTCAGCTTCCATCTGACACCTCCTTAGCTTCACATAGCCTCATCCTCACCTCTTCCTTTGACCTGCAGCCCTGGTTCTGCTCTCACACTCACCAGAAAGACCACACACTTGACTTGGTCTCCACTAGTCACTGCTCCCACCGTTACAGAGTTTCCCTTGTATGACCATCCCCTGGGCTCTTTCAGTATTGCCCACAAGCCCCATTTCCCACGCCCGTCACTCAGCCGTTCTGTAACTTCCAGTGATCAGAGCTGATGACGTCTCGTCTGCCCGCAGCTCTCTTCCTGCCCATACTTGCAATTCCAGCTGTCTTTAGCTCACTCCTGAACCAGTCCCTCGTCCTGTCTACACTTCTCTCTCTGCACAGGATCTCACAGATTTCTTCCAGGAGAAGCCTGGAAAAATACGAGCTGACCCCACTTCCCTTCCCACAATTCTCCTCCTCCTTCCACCCAGTCACAGATGCAGAAATTCCTCATCTATCTCCCCCCCCCCCATTTGCCCCACTGGCCCCACCCCACCCTGAACTCCCTCTCAATCCTTCTCCTTAACCTCTCACTCTCCTCTGGCTCCTTCCCCTCACAATACAAATGTGCTTTAGTCTTTTCTATCTCCCTCCATCTCTGAGCCCATTGAACTTGGCTTCTGTGACATTGTCTGAGTTCCTTTCTGCCAATTCTACCCTAGACTCTCTCCAATCTGGCTTCTACCCCTTGCATTCCACTGAAACTCACACTCGCCAAAGTCTCTAGTGCTCTCTTCCTAGCCACAGTTCAACCAGCACGCCATTCTGATCCTCCTTGACACTGGGTATGTCTACACAGCAGAAGATGTGCACAGGCTAGCCTACCCAAGGTAGCTGGAATCCAGCATTATTTTTTCAACAAGCGTCATCAGTATGGAAGCATGTCCTCTGGAATGGTGGCCGAAGCATGAAGGGACCTACGAATGTTTAGCATATCTGGCATGTAAATACCTTGCAATGCCAGCTACAAAAGTGCCAAGCAAATGCCTGTTCTCACTTTCAGGTGACATTGTAAATAAGAAGCTGGCAGCATTATCTCCCGTAAATGGAAAGAAACTTGTTTGTCTGAGCGATTGGCTGAACAAGAAGTAGGACTGAGTGGACTTGTAGGCTCTGAAGTTTTACATTGTTTTGTTTTTGAGTGAAGTTATGTAACAAAAAAATCTACATTTGTAAGTTGCACTTTCACGATAAAGAGATTGCACTACAGTACTTGTATGAGGTGAATTGAAAAATACTCTTTTGTTTATCATTTTTACAGTGCAAATATTTATAATATATACTTTTATTTCAATTACAACACAGAATACTACATAAAACTGTAGAAAAACATCCAAAATATTTAATAAATTTCAATTGGTATTCTATTGTTTAACAGTGTGATTAATCGTGATTAATTTTTTAATCACAATTAATTTTTTGTTAATTGTGCGAGTTAACTGCGATTAATCGACAGCCCTAATTTGCATCATTTTCTTTGGTATGTACCCAGTGTGACATCCTGTACCCCATGTTCACCACTGTTCTATGGTTATGATACATTTTGTACAAAGTATGCCTTGTGTGGTATCATTTGAAAACTCAATCTACTGAACATCATTGTCCCGTTAAAATGTACGTATCAATACTGCATACGGAGCTATGAGATTTTGCTGTATGATTGTTACTGCAATGTAATGTAGTTCGAGGGCATGCCCACATACTAGCTCCTCAGACGACAAAGAACTGACCACGGCTGCTTCAGCAGTTAATAGTTTTCTAACATCTATTTGCCAGGAGAAGAGACTGCAAACAAAGAAATTTACAATTCACCTGAAAGATGTAAATCTCACGTGCATAGAGGACTGTTTTCTCTCTTCTCCTCCCGCCCCCCCAATCTCTGCTCACAGCATCTACAATGCTTGAAAGGAAGTAAGGTTTGTTCTGAGTAAGGTTTACACTTCAGACACTGGTGTCCTGATTTTAAGTGATAAATTCAAGTATAGGGACTGGAAATAGTCAAGTCAATAAGCCTTCTATTTGCTTATTTTGGGAAAGGGAAATAGAAACAGAAAGGCATAACAATGAGCAGCAGTAGTGAAGCAATTGTACCATTAGACATGTTGAGATTAGAGACAGAGGAAAACGAGACCACCAGCACACGTTAAAGGCAGCTGAGATGAAAATGATAGACTTGGAGTTGAGATGATTGCTAGGCTGAATCCCATCAGCAGGGGGCAGTAGCACACCAGTGGGCCATGGAGCTGAAAACCAAAGAGGCTGAGGAAAGGGAGAGAGCGGAAACACCACCAGAAAGAGACCACACCAACATCAACGATTCCCATCGCTCCAAGAATCCACAACGGGGACCAGCTGTGTCCCGCATACAGGCGTCAGACTGTGTCGAGGAATACGTCACTACCTTTGAAAAGATGTGTGAAGTCCATGAAATTCCCAAGGGCATGAAAGTCCCCATCCTGACCGCGAAATTGTCTGGTAAAGTGTGAAATCTGGTCAATGAAATGCCAATGCAGGATGCTTTAGTATCCTCTGAATTTAAGGAAACGTTTGAAAAGTTTCCAAATCACTCCTGGAGTGTAAAGGGTAAAATTTAGACCTCTTGAGAGGAGCGTTGGTTTGAGTAACTGTCAATATGAACACAGGATGTATGACCTGATAAGAAAATGGCTTAAGAGAAAAGGTGTTGAAGATTTTGAACAATTGCGTGTCAGCACTGCTTTCCGATGTAAAAAATGCCCAATACATGTCTCTTGCAGTGGATGAATCAGCAACTTAAGTGACACTGCCCAGCTATTGTGGTTTGTTAGATGTTTTTGATGGCGAAATTCTCAAGGAAGAATTTTTGTGCTTAATACCATTAGAAACCTGCACCAGAGGAGAGATCATTTTTGAAAAGGTAAAAGGCTTTTTTTGAGGGGGAAATGGTTTAGATCTGCAGAAAGTAAACTTGCTTGTTAGACAGAGGTCCCTCCATGACGGGGAATGAGAAGGGCTCTGCTTCACGTTTGGCAGTGATACACTCTTCACTATATACACTTCACTGCATCATTCACCAGACTGTCCTGTGTGGTAAGTTGTCTGGAGACTTGGGGAAAAAACCCAATGGGTATTGTGATGAGATTAGTGAACTACATACACTTAACTTCTAGCTTCCCCAGTGTTGTCTTTTTAAAGCTCTTTTACAAGATGTTACAGCCGAATACAGTGACCTGCTACAGCACATCATTCTCTGGTGAAGTAGGGGGCATGTGTTAGAGATTTTGTGCACTGCAGAAAGTAAAAATAGAATTTCTTTCAACCCACAAGGCTTGCGAGTTCCTGCGATTTATGAATGATGTCCCCTTTATGTCACAGGTAGCTTATCTGTGCGATATTACTGGTCACTCGAATTTCCTCAACTTGCAGCTCCAAGGCTGTGCAAGCAGTGTTGGGGATCTGTTTGTGCGCTTTTCAGAGGAATCTTGAAACCTTCCAGACAGATGTAACAGAAAAGATGTTGCACTTTCCCATATTGCGTGTTGTTGCTATAGATGAAACTTAGATGAAAACAATGCAAGATTTCCTAAACCATCTGATTGAAAACTTTAAAATGTAATTTGAGAATTTTAAAATTCCAAAGGATTTGCTTTTATTTGTTGGCTGTCTCTGCTGATGGCCCTTGCCCTTCTGAAGCAAAGGACATTCTTGATTCAGTTGATAAAGGTGCTTTTCAATTAGAAATTGTAAGGCTCCAGAGCTCCGATGTCTTGAAGGCAAAATTCAGAGCAGCGATACTTTGTGATTTCTGGACTCAGTAGTTTGACCAGTTTCAGACTAGCCAGAATCTAGTCCTCTGTCTTTTAACGCTGTTCGGATCAACGTGCCTCTGTGACGCTGGGTTTTCTACCGTGAACATTATAAAAAACAAAACAAAACACCCAACACCGCAATCATCTGAAGAGGAGCATCTTCAGCAGTGCATGTGCCTTGCCCTGACTTCCTACAAACCACTCTCCACAAAGCTTGCCAGAGATAGTTGATGTCACCTTTTCCATTAGAGATTGCTGCAAACACAGGTAATTATGTTGATTTTATAAATGTTAAAAGATAGAAACACTCACTTATGTTGCAATCAAGGTCTTTTACTGGCAGCTGAACTTCTTCTTTTTCTTTTTTTGTCAGCCTTCTGTGCCAATGGCCCGTGTCTTGTCATGAAATTCTCCAGTGAGTCCACAGGTAGATCTGACCGAGTATCTCTGCTCTAGAGAGTCAGCTCTAAGGACTTGGTCTAACAGAGTCTATGGTCCCTTTTTGGGGTTTACCTTCAACCCTCTTCTGGGGCGTGTTTGTTTTACTTTTGGTCAGGGCGGCTTCAGGAGCGGTGTGTCTTGCGGCTGCTTCCTCCACTGCTGGGCTCACCCTATTCCCAGCAGTCCCTGGGTGGAGCAACCTTCTTCATGTTCA
Source organism: Emys orbicularis (assembly GCF_028017835.1). Taxonomy (NCBI): domain Eukaryota; kingdom Metazoa; phylum Chordata; order Testudines; family Emydidae; genus Emys; species Emys orbicularis. The sequence goes on along the minus strand of NC_088686.1, from coordinate 3,275,352 downwards.
CCGCCCCTTCCTGTGGGAAGTTTCCCCTTCTAAGCTGCTCTCCCTCAAGCAGAGTAAGCCTTGCAGGTGTGTCTGCTCAGCCAGGAGCAGGCCCAGAGGAGTTTGTTAGCTTCCTTCATACAGGTCTAGTCTGAAACTCTGCCCGAGCATGTCCAGAGAAACCCCTTGGTGTTGTAACAGGAACCGCAACAATGTCTTGCCCTTCTAGGGACAGGATCAGCAAGTCGCTCTGTCCCCTTTGGCAGACAGCCTGTCAGAGAGACAGCTGCGGCTTCAGGTATCTTGTGCCATCCTCCCACTCTTTCCTCCCTGAGGTTTCAGTTATTCCTTTCATGCCTCTTTGCTCTGCTCTCTGTGACATCCCTCACAAGGGCAACTCTCGGATGTCCTGTCTGACGAGGACATGACCGTCTCGTAGGGCACGTCCATTGTCTGTGTCCTGAATTCATTCTGGGGTTTGGGTTTTTGCTGCTTTGGAGGAAACTGTTTCAGTTCCTGTTTTTCCTGCACCCTTGTTACAATGTACAAGTCCTTTTGCAGGTGTATGCTCACAATGCTTGTCACCTTCACACTCCAGGGCCCCTCTGCTCTTCCCTCTTGCCTTTCCCGTGTCAGTTGTCCCGACTGGCGGTGCTAACCTGGAACCAATATGCTACTTGCCTTGCCAGCGAGGGCATGTTTTCACTGCAGAGTTAGCCCAGGCTAGCCTAGCCTGGGTGCAACATCCCCACTGCAAAGCTTTACCGGTGCCAGACTAGTGTTACTGCAGCCACGGTGGTGGTGTACTAGCCTGGGTGCTGGGATGAGTTTCTGGTGGCCTATCACCTGGTTCTTGGTGGTGCATTAAACTGGGCCACTCTGCGAATTCATTCACTGAGGGCTGGTCTACGCTAAAAGCCTTACAGACGCACAACTGCACCGATGCCCCGGTGCCACTGGAACATGTCTGGTGTAACGCTCTATGCTGATGGGGGAGAGCTCTCCTGTCCGCATAATAAAATCACCTCTGCGAGCGGCGGTCGCTATGGCAACAGGATAACGCTGTCCACACCGGCGCTGGGCACCCCTGGGTGACATATGTTACACTGACATAAGTGGTAGTGTGTACAAACCGTGTGTGTGTGTGTCTCATATCTAGCATGGTGCCTCCGTCTGTCAGTGACAGGAGGACAACGCTGCATGTAAACAACTTCTAAGTGGAGTTACTCATTGGTAATGCTGGCCAGTCTGAAGAAGAAAGCATGCAGTATTTGGCAACAGGAACTTCTAATGAGAGAGTCATTAAGGATTTCTATCTGCAGACCCCAAAGTGATTTGTAGTGCACCTGGCGGACATCTCGGGCTCTCCGTGTCTTTCCTGTCCATTAAACATAAAATGTCACTTTGGGTCATTTCCCCCAAATTATGGGTTTTACTGATATCACATCACAGCTTCACCAGATGGCTTGTCAGCCTCTGGCAGATGGGCAGCACGAGAGGTGGATTTCTTGGATGGCACCTCGGTTGAAATGCTGCATAAGTGCAGCAGAAATGGAGCAGGCAGATGTGGGGCTGAACCAGTGCAGAAAGGGAGGAGGTAGACAAAGTACATCTCAGGTGGAATTGTGGGGTAGCATTGGAGGACTAACAGCAATCAGGCTAGAATAGCCTGTTTTCTCACTGCAAAATAGACAGGGTGCCAACCTGAAGCAAACCAAATTCAAGCCAATACCCTCAGCTGTGCCTGCTAACCTGGGTTAAAAGCATCAGCAAGCCTGGATTATGTGTGTCTTTTTGTGTTTGGTTTGTTTGTTTGTTTGTTTGTTCCCTGTGTGGACAGAAGGGGATGGGATGGGACAATTCCCAGGCTATAGCCGGAACTAACTCTGCAATGAGGACATACCCTGAATTTAAACAGACATGGCTCATGTTATTGTAATGCTCTCTAAACAGTCATTCTCTGGTATATCAGATGTGAATTACTGGCCTATTTAAAGGAGTCCCTTCCCTTCCATAAACCATCCTTCTGTTCAGCCAATCTTTGCCAGGAAAATGCATCATGTTAGAAAACTAACTAACATGGTTAACTGACATGGTATCGGTGTAATTTTGTCCTGAGTGGAGATGAGGACAGTTGGGGTTAAAATGGTATTCACTTCGTCACGTGAAGTGTAAGGGTGAACAACCAGATGAGAGTGGTTAAATGAGGACACTTGTGTGAAACAGGGATGCAATTTATCTCCACTGTTGATTGACATTGCCACAGACTGGATAATATAGAAGTGTAAAGCAACTTATGTTAACAGATGTTTGGCTGCGTATGTGTGTTCTCCCTATTTGCTGTCCTACCTCTACACAGACAGTTGGCACAGCAGACCTCAAGCGAACTGCCCAATGACCACAAGCTTAGTTAAGGTACGAAGGCATCCAGACAGATTGATTGTCGACAAAGCACGGTACTAGTATCCCGCAGACTTTACCGGACCACTAATACATGTATGCCCATAGCAATGGACCAGCTCAGTGAATGGTGGGACTTTCCATTCCTCCCTCGGCCAGACAGACAATCCCTTAGAGGCTAAATTTTTATACATCAATACAAACAAGTTACATACTGCCCCTCTGATGTAGTTAGTTGACACCCTCTGACATAGCCGGTTACCACTCATCACCTTGTACATCGCTATTCATTACACTGTCATCTAGGGTGACCAGATGTCCCAATTTGATAGGGACAGTCCCGATTTTTGGGTCTTTTTCTTACATAGGCACCTATTACCCCCCACCTCCTGTCCCGATTTTTCACATTTGCTGTCTGGTCACCCTACTGTCATCCCGACCTTATCTTTAGGATGGGTCAGCGTGTTCCTGTTCTCTTTGGGGAATGTGTTGGTATAAAGGTGTTCTGGTACCACCCTTCTGAAATGTGTTTGGGTGAGTGCTCTGTGCCTAGCACCTCTTAGGACTGTGTTTCAGCAGTATCAGCCCTGTTCTTTCCTGGTTCTGTGAGCAGGGGCTGCCTAGCTCACAGCCTGTTTTTGCTTTCTATCAGCAAAGTTTTGACCATTACTTTAGCCCAGGCCTCAGCCTCATACAAGGCCTCTGATACAAGGGCTTATATCTGAGGCTCTCCTCCTGCTACAACATGAATGCTGGCATTGCATGGATAAATGGCAAATGCCTAGAAGACCTGGACTTTACTGCTGATATTGTGCTACTGAGCAACACCCCTGGAAAGTTATAATCAAAGACAGACAACCTGGCCAAAAAAACCCAGGCAAAGCAGGGCTCAAAATTAGTTATGTTAAAACAAACATCCTTGAACCCAGACATCAAGCAGGAACATCATGTTAAAAGGCAAAAATTGTTCACTTACTTGGGCAGCACCCTCTTGGCCAATGGAGACCTCAAGAAGAAAGTGACATTAAGGTTAGGAAAGGCATGCACAGCACTTACTAAACTCAAAACGTACGGAAGTCAAAGATGTACGTCCCCAGACCAAAACAGACTCTTCAATTCAAACATGATCTGAGGGCGAACATAGAGCTGCAAGAGTTGGAGATCTACCAACATGTTTGAAAATGAGGCACCTTTGAAAGTAAATGCCCGTGAAAGATTCTGGGCATTGGTTGGAAAGAGGTCACCCCCAACGAAGAGATCTGAGAAATTGCCAACCAGCTGTTTGTTTCCCATCAGAATCGGAAGGAAGCTCTGGATATATTTGGGGCATATACTCTGAATGCCACCACACAAACTCACATGATGCTGTCGAGTGGAAACCAACTGGAGTGAGGCAACGAGGGTGCCCAAGAGATACCTGGAGAAGAACCCTTCGCAGGATGGATAGAACAGTCAATCTCAACACCACGGAGCAGATGGGATAACAGAGGGGAATGGAAGAGTCTAGTTTCCGTCCTGTGCACCAACATTGTCACGGGAAGGATATAATATAATGGCTGGTCATGATTGTAGGTGAATTTCTTTTCAGAACAATCTACCAGAGGCACTGAAGCCTGTGGGGATCTCGCTGAGTGGAAGGGCTTAATTATGGAAATGTATCTATTGATAAATATTCAGAAAGGTTTTTGTATTGGCAAGTAGGCATCCGGGCAGCAGCTGCTGCATACAACGCAGCCCAGCCAGTATGGAGCAGGCGAGGCTAGGCCAGAGTAAATGCCTGCTTGTATGCCTATGTTAGAATGAGGTTATACACAATGGGCTGCAAATGTTAGAGGCTGTAAACAGCCAGGAAGACAAAGGATCTCTCTGCCCTTAGAAAATGTCATTGTCAGCTGTGAAAGAGGCTTCTGTGAGATTAACAAGCAGTCAGAAGGGAGGCAGACATGATGTCCCTGATGCAGCCCCAGATCTACAGGGGTTTAAATTAAGCCAACTCTAATGCTAACAGATTCAAGGTGAGTGTGGGGAAGGAATACATACAATATGTCAGCAGCTCCGATGCAAGCGCGAGATTAGAAACGGGAAGGCATTTCAAAACACTCCTATGATTTCTTTTTAGCTTCTTATTTTTCTGTTTGGCTTTTGTTTAATTGCTCCTTTTTCTTTCACTTTCTCTCTTTTGGTCTCAGTCCAGCCTCTGTGCCCAGCGTTAAGAGCTTTTTTGTAAAAAATAGAGCCTGGTTTCTATACATGTTTCTTCACCACTGCTGTAACTGCTGCTGTGTTTCTGTTGCTAAGGAGGAATTTTCCACCCTATATAGTATTGGATCAAATGTGTGTGGTGCAAGGAATCGTTGTGTATGATCTTTACAGCAATTGCTGTATCCTTAAGCTAAACAGAAAGTTCATAAGAGAAATAAGATGATGCAGGAAAATAGAATATACAGTCAAATCAATAGAAACATTCTTCTATAAAATGCAGAACAATACAGCAAGGTAAAATATACAGTCCAGCCATCAAGCGTGTATCCTATTAGCTCTCATTGTTACCAAGTCGGACACATACCAGTAATCCCCCAAAAGACCTTTCAAATTATGTTTATTACTGTGTCAAGATAGGCAAGAGAACATAATTAGGCATCATGTTGTGGGCTGTAAGCAGCTTTAGGCACACGGAATACAGCAAAGGAGATTTACTAAATCTGAGCAATTTCAAATAACACAAATGTAAACAGAATTACCAAACCTCTTGCATATTAGTCACTCGGAAATACCCCCTATGAAAACAAATTCATGCTGCCTTCACAGCAAGAACTAGGGCCCAATTGTCAAAGATTTAGGCATCGCTGCACTCAACATCACAATGCCTGATTTAGAAGTCTAAATCTCATTGATGCCTAAGTGCCCAAATCCCTTTTGAAAATGAGACTTAGGCTCTTAAATCAATTAGGCCTTGCAACACTAAGCACCACAATGCCTAGATACCTTTACAAATCTGGGGCTAAGTGCCCAGTCTTGTCAATCTGTATTCGTGCGTGTGCATATTGACTGGAGCAATGGATCATCTAGTCTGACCTTCTGTAGATCACAGGCCAGACCACTGCACCCAGTTGCACCTGCCATGAACCAAATAACTTTTGTCTGGCTAAAGCACGTCTTCCCGAAAGGCATCCTGTCTTCATTTGAAGACATCCAGACTAAATCCACCACTTCCGTTGGGAATCTGTTTCAATGGTTAATGAACCTCACTGTTAAAAATGATCTCTAATTTGAATTTATCTGGCTTCAACCTCTAGCTCTTGAATCTTCCTCTGCCATTCTCACCTAGATTAAAGAGCCCTTAGTACCCAGGATTTGCTCCCCGCCAAGGTACTTACATACTGTAATCAAGCCACCATAGGCGTGGGAACTAGGGGTGCTGCAGCGCCCCTGGGCTTCCGGCTGCCTCCCCGCGCATCTGGGGCTCTGCTGCCGGCCTTGCGCGCTCGGGGTCCCAGCTGCCAGCCTCAGCTCAGGGGGGTGGGGAGTGGACAGGGACTAGGGGGCTAGCTTTCAGCACACCCACTATTAAAAATGTTCCAGCGCCACTGCAAGCCACCTCTCAACCTTCTTTTTGCTAAACTAACTGGATTGAGCTGTTTAAGTCTCTCATTGCAAGGCATTCTCTCCAGCCCTTGAATCATTTCTGTGGCTCTTTTCTTCACCCTCTCCAATTGTTCAACATCTTTCTTAAAAAGTGGACACCAGACCTGGACGCCATATTCTAGCCCCAGTCTCACTAATGCTGTCTACAGAGGTAAAATCAACTCCCTACACCTGCTCACGTCTCCCCTGTTTATACATCCAAGGATTGTATTAACTCTTTTTGTCACAGCATCGCCCTGGGAGCTCATAAGACATAAGAACGGCCAGACTGGGTCAGACCAAAGCTCCATCTAGCCCAGTCTCCTGTCTTCTGACAGTGACCAGGTGCTTCAGACGGAATGAACAGAACAGGGCAATTTTGGGGTGATCCATCCCGTGTCACTCATTCCCAGCTTTGAGCAGTCAGAGGCTTAGGGAAACCCAGAGCATGGGGTCGCATCCCTGGCCATCTTGGCTAATAGCCGTTGATGGACCTATCCTCCATGAACTCATCTAATTCTTTTTTGAACCCAGATATACTTTTAGCTTTCACAATATCCCTCAGGAATCAGTTCTACAGGTTCACTGTGCACTGTGTGAAGAAGTACTTCCTTTTGTTTGTTCTAAACCTATTGCCTTTGAATTTCATTGTGTGACCCCTGGTTCTTGTGTTTATGCAAAGGGGTAAATAACACGTCCTGACTCACTTTCTCCACCCCTTTCAGGATAGCCTGAATTCTCTGTTCCTAGATGTAGGACCTTGCATTTGACTATATTAAAACAATTTTTTTTTTGAATGGGCCCAGCTTATCAAGTGATCAAGATCCTGGTCTTCATCCTTAATTACCACTCTGCCAATCTTTGTGTCATCAGCAAATTTTATCAGCAGGTGATTTCCTGTTTATTTCGAGATTCTTGGTGAATATTTTGAATGTCAGGCCAAGTGCTGTAGTGGATCCCCACTAGAATGGCCTCTATTTGATGACGATCCCCCATCAACAACTACTTTCTTTAGGTCTGTCAGTTAGCCAGTTCTGAATTGATGTAATGTGTGCTCTATTGATATTGTATAATCATTTTTTAAAATCAGGATTTTGTGCGGTACTCATTCAAAGTCTTACAAAAGTCTACGTTGATTCCCTCTGAACTTATCTTTATCAACCAAACATGTAATCACATCAAAAAAATGAAATCAGGTTTGTTTGACAAGACCTGTCTTCCATAAAACTGTGACTGGCATTCATTATTTCGCTATTCTTGATCAGTTGAATCCCCTAACAGCTTTTCCATTATTTTTCCTGTGATTGCTGTCAGGCTAACTGGCCAATAGTTAGCGGGGTCATCTCATTTGCCCTTTTTGAATATTGGACAACATTAGCCTCTTCCAGTCTTCTGGAATTTCCCCGTTATATTGAGATGTATTACAAATTAATAGCAGCAGGCCAGAAATCTCCTCCGACAGCAATTTTAGGACTCTTGGGCAGAAGTTATCTGGGCCTGCTGATTTAAAAATAGTTATTCTTAGAAGATGCTGTTTAATATCCTCCTTAGTTATTAATGGACTGGAAAATAGTTCTTTGTACCCATGGGATACATGTACATCATTCCTCTTTCCAAATACAAAACAAATATTTATTCAACACTTCTGGGTTTTTTTGCATCATTATTAACAATTTTACCATCTCCGTCTAGCATCTATATATGATATAGCAGGCCCAGGCCCTAAATCAGTACTGACATCACTTAGCAATGGGAACCGGATTAAGTCACATTTCTGGGAACAGTGTAGTGAAGATGTTCCTGCCAATTCCCCTATTGTACCAATGTCTGTATCTTCTCTTTGCAGGTAGAGAGGTCTGAAGTTTCTTGGGCTGTCAGTTTAATAACATAAATGATGACAAATTTTGTTTTACTTTTGGCAGTTAGTTCACATTTACTTTGTCTGGTCTCTTTCTGAAATGCATTCAGATCTTTAGCCATATTTTCCTGTTCACTCATGTCTGCAGTCATCCAGTTAATGAGTGTTTCATTTTGTCGTGTGTAAAAATTGTTAGCATGTATTCTTTGCTGCACATTCTCTCCGATAACCCAGGTAGTGGGTGAGGGTTTGGGAACACACCCTTTCTGCAGTAGTTGGGAAGTAACTACATGGGATCTAGTCACTTTGTAAGGTAAGAAGTTTTCAACATGGTTCAGAACTCAATATTATGCGCCTCGCTATGAGCCAGGTCTCAACAGGTTTCTGATTTTTGCATTCACAAATGACTGCTCCACCTATTCACTGCATGTGCAGTAGATAGCCCCAGATATCTACCTACCTAATTGGTGGGTGAAGACAGGTAGCTAGAGGTATATGTTTTGCTTGAGCACTAGAGGACATCGTTGAAAACCAGACTCTATACAATCTGTAGGGAAAATAATTTAGATGATTGACGTTAGCTGTGAAGTGTTTGTGATGAATGGTGGTGCTTGGTAGTGAATATTTATCTGGACCCCAAAATGCGGTTTCTGTATCAGATTTTTGAGATGGTGGCAGGAATACCAGGGCAGAAGACAGTTGCAACACACGTGGATTCAGTCATGAGACCAGTGACTGCAAGCCATTATGGCTAAATGTGTCTAACTGCTGAACAATGGCACATCCATCACAGGGGCATTCTCTCCGCTGGCCTGCCTGGCCGACTGGAAAAAAGCGGTCTGAGAGCGGGGCAGACATTCTCTGGGAGACAAAGTGAGAGCAGGCTGGGTCCCAAGAGCTAAGAGGACATAAGATGAGCCTGATCGGACCCTGTAACTCCAGATGGAGCCTGTCAACCGTAACTTGCAGTGAAGTGTACGTTTTTAGAGGAGTCCAGATGTGTGTTGGCTGTTTGTTTTAACATCGTTTTCTCGTATGCTTTGTTCCATTTGCTAAATAACCGTCTGTGTTCTGAGCAGGCTGCTGGTTGCTGTGGAGCAGTAGTCACAGGCTCCCGAAGGGAAGCGACACGCAGGGCCTGCCTGGTGAGAAGCAGTTGGGATAGGTGGGGTGTTGGGATAGGACAACTGCCAGATCCCGCCCTAAGACAGGTGAGGGCATGAGGCCGAACTCCTGAGGGGGGACAGCGGTCTGAGCAGGCCTGTAACAGCATTCGTAATGTCTTAAACTATTTCTAAATAAATACAGACCAGCCTGACTGTAAGGCCTCTTGTTGTCTCTACCTCTCTGACTTTCCCCATAATAAGAAAATACCTTTTTTTTTGCTCACAGATGCTCTTCATTTCTGTTGTATTTGTTTCTATGCTGGAGCGCCTGGGACAGCTGCTGAGGTTCTAGCTCTAGAAAGGACTATTGGAACATTACCTACTAATGTCTGAGAAGAAGCGGACGTATCATGTGCATTAAAAAAATAACCATTCAAAAGTGACTGCTTCATTTTAATAACAAATACAGACCTAGAAAATAATTGTCTTGACAATAGAAAAGCTTTTGATATACTTGCAAATACCATATACTTGCAGAGATGTACTTTCCCATCCACAGATCTTACCAGGTAGAGGAGTATGGTCAGATTTGTGAGCTCAGCCTCAAAGGTAAGGGTAGATAGGTTACCTCCTAGGCATATAATTTTAAAATATAAATATGCAATTATACATTGTGATTTTAAAATGAATGAAGATCATATGCTAAAAAGAAACAGATCATATAGAGTGGGTTCTCTCATCAGTAATCCCAGGATCATAACGGTTAGTATAAAATTTTATCCAGAACATGATTTCTGCTTTCTGCCAGAGTCTGTGCAGAATGGCCAATATTTAGATCTGAAATTCAATTCTATTCCCATAGAAGCTGGGAAGATGAGGATTTAAGAGAACCAGCGAAGGCATTCTGTTCAGTTTTAATGTGCAGCTAAATCAATCTTCATCTGAAAAGAAGCATATCTTAGTTTATGCTCTCAGCCATGGTATCAATAAATGGTAGGTCAAGAAACTGAATCAGCATTAAGAGCCCTGCAAAATCAACCCATGTCATTAGTGAAATCATACCTTTGCCATAGTTCTTCCAGCTTTTCTCCGCTTCCGAATCTTTCCAAACACAGCATCCCTGGAACCTGGGAGTCTGGCCAACTCTCCTACTCTTCAGGACCCTTGTGATGGAACAGGAATACAGTGGATGTGGATAACGGGGAGTATAGAAGTGACTGGGCCAGCTTAATTGAATTGTTCTTCCCTTGCCTATCTCAGTTGGGGCTCCAGATGGTTTAGGATTTATGGCCTCTGCAATTCTCCCATCATCTGCTGGTTTGAGGGTCACACCCTTGCACCTGCTGCTAGAAATGCTGGAAGGGGCAAATCTCATCACCGCCCATCCCATTGGCACGCTTAATAGGAAAATCCAAGTATGAGCTGCTGCCCCTACCCGGCAAAGCCTAGAGCTGCGATCACTAGTAGCTGGGCCTGGTGCTCATGGGGCTGTAAGGACTGGGCCAGGCTAGACTAGACCAAGGATGTAGCGGGGCGGCAGCGATGAGACTCAGTAGAGATGACAGAACAGCAGCAGAGGCCTCACTCAGCCGTCCCCAGGCCCCGGAGGTTAACCCACTTGAATGCCCCCCCCCCCCCAGATTCTGGGATGTTGCTGACCTCAGATTACAGACCGGGATTAGGGTACAGCAGAGGGAAAGGGGGAGTGGCACGATCAAGGGACATTCACTCATTGGACTTTCACTGGGGGGTGGCTGTTTTACATGTTTGCAAACCTCTCAGTCATAGTTTTCCCAAACGAATGCTGGGTTCCCTTTCCCCTTAGTCGCTTATTTTTTTTTTCACACACAGACTCAGAGCTCGCAAGTGTGGAAGATTTTCCTATTGGTGGCACCCAGGGGAGGGACTTGGTTTTCCCAGGTTTCTGAGTGGGGCTCAGGCTGGTTCTCTTTGGTAATGTTAAGCGATTGTACCTGGTCATTGTTGCAGCCAACGCCACCTGGCAAAAGGGTTACATTTGCCAGAAGCTGGGACTGGATGACCATGGATGGCTCACTTAGTAAATTGCCCTGTTCTGTTCATCCCCTCTGAAATACCTGGCACTGCTACTGTCAGAGACTGGACACTGGGCTAGATGGACCACTGGTCTGAGTGCCCGTTCTTATGGAAACCTGGAGATGTATATGTTGCAAAGACCCCTTGGAAGTTAGTGCCCCAGGGCAGCATTAACTTCAGATCTAGCTCTGCCACCTCTTTGGGTGGGATGGGTAATGGTTAGGGGACAGTGGCAGCACAGCTATAGGAAGAGGAGGAATTTGGCTGTTCTGTGCAGTCCTCATGCATCCTGAGACTCCATGCAGCTCCAAGCCCCCTGGGAGAGCGTGTGCACTGGGGTTTTCTGTCCTAGGAAATCCATTGAGTTGTTAGTCCTCTTTCCCCCACCCCTAATCCTCCCCTATGGAAGGAAACAATTTGCCTGTATATTTATAGATAAAAACAAAATCCATCAAGCAGTGGCATGCTGACCTGGTGTTTCCATGCAATAACTCTATGTAATAATAAAACCCAAAGTACTTCCACTCCACCATGAAAAAAGCTGCTTCTTCATGCTGGCAAATGCACATCCTTCCCTTTTCCTGTTCTTCTTCTGTAAAACGTAGAGTATTTTAAAACTGGATTGACAGCTTGCCTGGAAGACTGATTACTTCTTCCATGTAGCATAGACTTGAATGTAAATCTTACTGAAGATTAGGGTTAGGGTTAAAATGGACCATAAGAACGGCCATACCGGGTCAGACCAGTGGTCCATCTAGCCCAGTATCCTGTCCTCCAACAGTGGCCAATGCCAGGTGCCCCAGAGGGAATGAACAGAACAGGTAATCGTCAAGTGATCCACCCCTTTCGCCCACTCTCAGCTTCTGGCAAACAGATGCTAGAGACAGTTCAGAGCATAGTTTTGCATCCCTGCCCATTCTGCCTAATAGCCATTGATGGATCTATCCTCCATGAACTTATCCATTTCTGTACTGATATGTTGTATTAGTTAAACATGTGCAGAGGTACAAGTAATAATTAACTAGGAATACATTTGACTGATGCAAGGTAAATTATACATACAAACCCCATTCACAGAAGCTGGGTGAATAATTAATAAAGAATAATTCACGTGACCACTTTCTCATTGTTTTCTGTTCAGATGGGTTTTGAACAGACCCCAGTTTCTCAAGTGTATTCATTATTTGGAATTATTTGTTGAATAATTCTTGGTCAGTATCAGCTGACTTGAAAGCAGTTCGCGGCGAGAATTGATATTTTAGGCTGTTTTGACTGGAGTGTTTCTGTTCTCCAATTGGATGAGCATAACTCTTGGACTCCAGGTACTTGAGTGCTCACCATTATAGTCTGCAGCGTTTGTGTGAAGTTATTTGTCTTGGTGCACATGCCAGGTGGTAATCTCTTTTGCTAGAAACCAGAACCCTTAACTTAGAATCCTAGAATATCAGGGTTGGAGGGACCTCAGGAGGTCATCTAGTCCAACCCACTGCTCAAAGCAAGACCAATCCCCAGACAGATTTTTACCCCAATTCCCTAAATGGCCCCCTCAAGGATTGAACTCACAACCCTGGGTTTAGCAGGCCAATGCTCAAACCACTGAGCTATCCCTTCCCCCTTCCACACCCAGACCACATACCTGCCTTTTTCCAACCCTTCTACTCACTGTGGCACAAACTACCTTGAAGGGATTTGGTTAGAAGGTACACATGGGGGAGGAGCAGCACATAGTGTGAAGATTGTGTCTGTCCTCAGCCAGAGGCATCTGACAGAAGAACATGACATGGAATCCAGTGGGGCTGTATATGGATGTAAGTGTTCCTCCTCCCCCCCCGGTAAGCATCCAAAGGCCGGAGCGTGGGTTTAGTGCTGCTCCCGACTGTCCTGAAGAGGAAAACTGCATTAGGAGGGTCAGCACAAGGTTAATGCTACAAGTTGGGTAAAAGCTGAAGGATGAGTAAATAGCTGTGCTAAATAATAATAGCCCCTCCCAGGTACCCTAAAGGAAGCCATGTGACATGCTATGGCCACAAATGGAACACAGACACAGACTCTTATATACATAAAAACCAGTTTTCAAACTGAGGATTAAAGGTAGAAACCCCGAAGCTGGTTCCCTTCGCATTAGTTAGCGACGTTCCTGGGTGTATTTCAGATGTGAAGGTTAAAGCTGTCTGGAGTGGGGCATTTGCTGCTAGGTGAGGGATTTTCATTCATAAGCAGACACTGCACAGCTGCGTTCAGGGTCACTGGATGCTGGGGTGTGCGGAGGGATGGCTCAGTGTCAGGCTCTGGAGAAGAAGCTGTATCGGAAATACACAGCTAGCGTGGTTTGTCTAGGCTCTTGTTTTTAAGAGTTAGCGCCCTCAGAGCACTCAGACTTGCGTTTGCACAGAGCGTAAAGATGATCACAACTCCCGCAGCGGTTGGTGCACAGCCCATGGTACGCTGTTTGGTGTGTTGCAGTGGGAGGGGTATTTGCATGGTAGCTGGTTGAAACGCAGCCTATTATGGTGCTCCGGCTATGAGAGGCACTCTCATGAACAATACCCCCTCACTTCTGCTTGATGAGTCCACTACAGACCGCTGTCTGAGGGGAAGAGACATAATTGCCTTCTCCTGTGAGCACAATTGGCGCCACTGAAACCAGTTATGTTTTTATGACTTGATTCAATAAATCATTAATTAAGAAAAAAACTGCACGGAGAGTGGAAGGAACTACAGTAACTCCTCATTTAACATCGTCCTGGTTAACGTTGTTTCGTTGCTGATCAGTTAGAGAACATGCTTGTTTAAAGTTGCGCAATGCTCCCTTATAATGTTGTTTGGCAGCCGCCTGCTTTGTCTATTGCTTGCAGGAAGAGCAGCCCGTTGCAGCTAGCTGGTGGGGGCTTGGAACCAGGGTGGACCGGCAGCCCCGCATCAGCTCCCCACTCCCCTAAGTTCCCCGTGCGGCAGGCGCCCAGCAGGCTACCAATTACCGGCAGTTCAGCTGTCCCTCCCCCACTGCCCTGTGCTGCTCCTGTCCTCTGCCTTGGAGCTGCTCCCGGGAGCCGGGGGGGAGGGGAAGAGGGGTGCTAATGTCAGGGTGTCCCCCTCCTCTGGCTCCTGTACCCCATCTCCACAGAGCGGGGGGAATGGGTGTCTGGCAGCAGCTGCTGTCTCAACTTGCTGATCTACTTAAAAAGGCACTGTACGTAGAGTGCGGTCAGCATACTTAAAGGGGCAACGCACGTCTCTCTTACACGGTGTATGTCTCTCTCTCTCTCTCTCTCTCTCACACACACACACACACACACACACACACACACACACACACACACACACACACACACACACACACACACGGTGTGTGTCTCTGTCTCTCCCTGCCATGCTGTCTCCTCCCTCCATTTGTGCTGCCTTGTAGAGTGTGAGGCTACATTAACAACAATGTGTTAACCCTTGAGGGCTCAGCCGAGTGCTGGTTCATCATTTAGCAGCAAGGCTCCCTGGGAAATATCCCATCCTCTTTCACCCGAGGTACTGTACGTGCATTCTCCTGGCGAGTGTGCGAGGCGGCCTCATCCAGCCAGAGTCTGCGGAGAGTGAAGTAGGAGCTGGTAGTGTAGGCGACTCTACACCGCCCATAAGAGCAGCCCAGTGAGATTGAGCAATGCCCAGATGTGGCTCCTCACATGGGTGGAGTCACTGCCCATGACACACGGGGCGAAAAGCTCGGGTTGGACCATTCGGTGCAGCTCTGGGTCAGCACGGCAAAGGCTGGTCAGAAGCAACTTTCCAGCAAAGCTGAGGTCTCATGAGTGCCCCTGGTGACCCTTCCTCCTTAGAAGGTGAATTGGAAAAATAGAGATGCCTGCAAACTTCCCAGAATGCACATGCTGGGGGGGGACGTGATGGTCCGTGGGGTACCCAGGATTGTGAGTCACCTTGTTACCCGCTCACCTCCACTGTGATGGAGTCTTGCCTATGCCTCGCTGGGCGTTAGCTCCCTAACACCACTGGCCTTTCAGCCACTCAAGCCCTCTCCTCTGGGCTAGGCCAGGCCTGTCTTCCACTTTCAGATTATCAACAGGTGCACCCCAGTCCCTGAGCCCCTTTGACTCAATCCCCTGCAACAGCCAGCCTCTGACCCTGGCTACTCACAGAAATCCCAGATCTCTGCCCCCAAAGGAGCAGGGCACCCCAGTTTATTAGTTTCACCTTAAACCACTGCTCATGCACAGCTAGGGTGACCAGACAGCAAGTGTGAAAAATCGGAACAGGGAGTGGGGGGGTAATAGGAACCTATATAAGAAAAAGCCCCAAATATCAGGACTGTCCCTATAAAATCGGGACATCTGGTCACCCTATGCACAGCACAGAGCGCTTGTAATAGAACAAAAGATGGTTTATTTAGGAACGACCAGAGCAAGAGAGGGGTGGAAATAGATGGGTACCCGGTCATACAGCCCCCAATGACTGAGCTTTGAGAAGTCACAAGCTTTCTGCAGATACCTTTACACATTACTCTGTGGGAGTAAATATCCTGCAAGCCATGTGTTTGGCATAGTGAGATTGTCAGGGCTGAGGTGAGAGTTTGCAATGAAGAATCCACCCCCACCCTTGGCCAATTGTTCTAATGGTAAGTTACTCTCCCTAATTTCTAGTCTGAATTTGTCTAGCTTCATCTTCCAGCCATTGGATCATCTTATACCTTTCTCTGCTAGACTGAAGAGCCTATTATCAAATACTTGGTCCCAGTGCAACTGCTGTGGGTACAACTACACTGCAATACAATATCCACCGCATGGCAGTGGCTGGCCCTTCCTCAGCCCTCTTCCTGCCACCCACAGCTGCCTTCTTCCCCATGGGGACCTACCCCTTACAGACTGACTTGCATGCCCCGTAGCTCAGGGGCATCGTACCAGAAACCTCTGCACTCCTCTCTGACGCCAGTCGCTGCCACCCTTTGAAAGGCAGGAGGTGGGAGTCGGGTGCTGCCGGAAGGACAGGAGCGGCAGTGCCGTGTAAAGAAGCTGCTGTACACCTCTGTAACAGCGGCTGCCTGGCCACGGTGCTGGCCAGACTGCAGGTGCTGGGGGCTATGGAGGCCACAAAGAGCCGGGCCTTGCACAGGCTGGGATGCCTGAGGTTGGGGAAGCCTCATCTCGCCCTGGGCACAAAGCACCCAGGCTGTACCAGCTGCACGGCCTGCTGTGCCCTCTGACCTCCCCAAACGCACGGGAGAGAGTCCGCCCAGGGCACTGCCCATGGCGGGCAGTGCAGACGCTCCTGTGGGGCATCTCCACAGGCTGGTCCTTCCTGTGTAGCAGCATCATGGGCGTTTGGCTCAGTGCAGTGACACCTCAGCTGCCAGCTCTGTATGGCTGGGTAACGAGGACGTTAGGTTGAACCCTTATTGCAGGAGAGGGAATAAGGAAAGAGGATGCATGCAGGCTGTTAAGTACTGAATACAAGGAACGCTTGCAAGGAACCTCCAACTTCTTTCCTTTAAGCCAGGACCAGGATCAACACTGCCCCAGTCCTTGTGGGAGAACAGGGACAGCCCCCTCTTGGTGCTGGAAGGGGGCTCAAATGTCCCACAGGGGCATGAGGGGAGGTGGGGCCACACTGCTCGTCCCTCAGGTAGCCACACCAATGTGAGCAGTCGAATTGTGTCTTGAGATGACTGCACTGACCCATGGTGCACTAGTGGCCCAATGCGACGCTCTGACCTGCTGCATCTTGGGTAATTCAAAGGAGAGGGTGGCTACGTGAACAGGTTCCTTCTGTTCTGCATAACTCGGGTTTCCTGACTAGCGCTGGATTGTCCCTATCTAACAGCGTGCACGAGTGAGCAGCGAGAATGAGTGATATGCAAATTGGATATGCTGTTAAAATGAATCCATGTCCACGGCCACTTGGCTCTGAAATTACCAAGCAAATATCTGTTTTCCTACTGAGCGGTGAGCTCATTTCTCCATTTGCTCTGCTCACTTGAGGCCGCTTAGCAACACTTGCCTCATTTCCTGCTCTAGTTACGAGGAGCTTCTACGTTCTATGGAATTAGCACCCTGTTCCCCAAAGACCCCCAGTCTCCTGTCCAATTCCCAACATTATTAATCTACATCTAGGAACATTTAGCTGCACTCCTCAAGATCAGAGGACTGCATGCTAAAAACAGATAAAATGAGTTTTCTGCAACGCTTGAGACTGCTTTGTATTCATGTGTCTGTCTATCATTCACCATCTAGATTTCTACACTTACTCGACAGACTTACTTTAAAAGCACATAATTCTTTATTATGCCTCTTAATAACAATGAGATCTTGACTGATTTGATTTCTATAGGTAACCAAATACGCATAGCAGATGTATTAAAATGCCAACATTTCTCTGAGATGATTTCTGAGAGGGAATACTTGAAGGAAGTGGAGGAAATGTCATCAGAGTTTCTGGATAATGTG
Source organism: Emys orbicularis (assembly GCF_028017835.1). Classification (NCBI taxonomy): domain Eukaryota; kingdom Metazoa; phylum Chordata; order Testudines; family Emydidae; genus Emys; species Emys orbicularis. The sequence goes on along the minus strand of NC_088686.1, from coordinate 3,257,884 downwards.
AATCCATTCAACAACTTTCATCTGGTTTTCTTCTTCATGAAGAACTAGGTAGGTACCAAAAGACTGAGATGGGCAAATGGTACCAATATTTATAAAAGGAAAAATGACTTTGGCTGGCAATTACTATTCAGTAAATCAAATTTCAATCCCTAGTAAAACAATGGGACAAATAAAAAACATCTGCAACACTTAAAGTAAAATGGAATCAAAAACTAAGCAGCAGGAGTTTATAAAAGAACAACCCAGGCCAAACAAACGTGATCATTTTTTAAAATGGAATTTCAAAATTAGCAGTGGCACTAAAGGAAACTGGCCAGACTTTCAGAGTAGCAGCCGTGTTAGTCTGTATCCACAAAAAGAACAGGAATACTTGTGGCACCTTAGAGACTAACACATTTATTCGAGCATAAGCTTCGTGGGCTAAAATCCACTTCAAAACTGACTTTCTTCTCACTTTCTCTGGTGCAAATCTAATATTGAGATTAGTGGAGTCACTTCAGTATCAAAACTAGTGTAAATCTGAAGAATCAGACTCAGCATAGCCAGACTTTATTAAAGCATTTGGTGAAGCAGCATTCTCTGTAACTCGACCAAACATCTTGAAAGTGGTGCTGCAGTCTTTCAAATTAACTTGGCTCTGGGCATTGTCACGTGGATCGAAGTTAATGACAGATCATACAGAAAGAAAACTGAAAAATGGCAATGTATTGGCTTGCCCCAAAGGGTGTTACTGGTCTAGGTAAGTCTTGTTTTATTCAACATCCTAACGCATAATCTGGAAGAAATGGTGAAATGCAATTTCACTAGATTGGCAGATGATACTAAATTCAAAAATCAGAACTTTTCTTTCGCAGGAAATGTCAAATTGCTTCTGAAACCCACTAGTGAGTGCATTTCACATGTCCTCCTCTGTGCTGAGCTGCAGAGGATGTGAGTTATTTCAGACTTTTGGCTCTTAGCTCACACTTTCAGCTCTAGTTCCAGGCCCCCAATGTGTTGTTCCAGAGGGTGGTGGTCACATTTCACTCCCAAATTGGCATAAAAACATCAAAATATCAAATGTCTGTCAAACGAAAAACTCTGAAAAGTTTCAAATTAGAACTATCAAAGTCCAGCATTTGAACTGCAATGAAATTTGGTTCAGATTAACACTTTGAAATGAAAAATGGGATTTGGCTTGAAAAATTTCCCAGTGACACTCTTTCTTCTGATTCTCCTGATCAGAAAAGCAAAAAACATAGTCCAAATGGACACGCTTTCCCCGTGGAAAATCCTGATTGCAATGAAACCACATTTCTGAGAGGGAAACTCCGCAGGCGAGAAACTGAGCAGCTTTTTCCAAAAGCAGCACCCCTGACTCCGGCGGGAAGACACCAGGAGTAGGTACTAGACAGCAGGAGACCCAGTCTGAGAAAACACAAATTCCTCCTTCTGGGGACTGTGAGAAGGTGTTCTCCCCATCCTGGCCCTGTCCGAGCTGAATTGGGCCAATTAGGCTGCAATAGGGAGAATTAAGCCTGGGAGGAAAGCCCTGATTAGGGGAAGCTCACCTGTGTGGGGACAGGTGGGGCTCATATAAAGACAGGAGACTGGCCTAGAGGAGGCTGCAGGGAGGTATCTGCCGTCACTCCCTGGGAGGAGGGAGGTGTGTTAGAGACAAGGAGCTCACGGTTACTGCCTGGGAGGAGGGAGTTGAGAGACTAGCAAACCCAGAGGAGTGGGGAGGGCCAGAAGGTGAGGGAGAGACTCAGGAAAAGGCATGTAGGTGCAGGAGGGACCCACACCTGGCTGCTGTTTAGAGGGTCCTGAGCTGGAACATGAAGTAGGTGGCAGGGCTGGGTCCCCCTGTTAGTCACTGAGGGATTGGCTCCTGGGGCAGTGAATAAGGGAAGTGCCTGAGACTGCTGGGGAGCAGGGACTTTGATAGCCATCCCCGGAAGGGGACCCACACAGTGAGCTGGCTGGAGGGCTGAGTCACACAGAGGATGCTGGGGTTCCTGGAGCAGAGAGGGGCCACAGAGGGAGACAGCCCGAGTGCAGCTGCAGGCAGGGGATTGGCTGATAACTGGAACGGCCAGGAGGAGGTGCCTGCCATGAGTAGAGCACCCAGCCACAGGGAGGAAGTGAAACCCCACGTTTAAAGGGAGGGGGACAGAATCTGGCCAGCCAGTGGGGTTGTGACCTTTCAATGGCTATCTCTAGCGGAGTGACTGAAAGCCTAGCTGGTCTGGGTAGCATGCAATGTCTGGTAGCTTGCTGCAGGCCTCTGGCGGTGTGTACTGGCTGGCCCATGAAAGGACCCATTCGTTCCCCGCAGGGGCTGACGTTCCACTGGCTTTCCCAGAGGCAATATAGCACATGGGTTGTATGGGGAAACCTATTGAACGTACATGGCCAATGTCACCATTGTGTCTAAGTGCTTCGCAATCGCTCATGTCTGTGAGGCAGGGCAGTGCTATTATCCCCATTGCACAGAAGGGGAAACTGAGGCCCAGAGACTAAGGAGAAAAAATTCAAAAGTGACTAAAAATCTAATGAGACTTAGGGTATGTCTACACTACGAAATTAGATCGAATTAATAGAAGCCGGTTTTATAGACATCGGTTGTATACAGCCGATTGTGTGTGTCCCCACATAAAATGCTCTAAGTGCTCTAGTCGGCGGACCGCGTCCACAGTACCGAGGCTAGCGTCGACTTCCGGAGCATTGCACTATGGGTAGCTATCCCACAGTTCCCGCAGTCTCCGCCGCCCATTGGAATTCTGGGTTGAGATTCCAATGCCCGAATGATGCAAAACAGTGTCGCAGGGGGTTCTGGGTACATGTCGTCAGGCCCCTCCCCCTCCGTCAGAGCAACGGCAGACAATAGATTCGCGCCTTTTTACCTGGGTTACCTGTGCAGACAACATACCACGGCAAGCATGGAGCCCGCTCAGCTCAGCTCACCGTCACCATATGTCATCTGGGTGCCGGCAGACGTGGGACTGCATTGCTACACAGCAGCAGCAGCAGCTAACTGCCTTTTGGCGGTAGACGGTGCAGCATGACTGGTAGCCTTCATTAGTGATCTGGGTGCCGGCAGCCGTGGGGCTGCATTGCACCAGCCCCCTTGCCTTTTGCCTTTTGGCAGTAGATGGTTTATTACGACTGGTAACCGTCCTCATCGTACAGCAGTGGCTGTCAATCATGGGCACCTGGGCAGACATGCTCAGTCCTATGGAACTGTCTTGATGATGATGGTTATCAGTCATAGTATGCCATTTTCTGCCACGCGCCCTGTTGGCTCATCGCACGTTAGCTGAGTCTTCCCTGAGCAGCAGATCGTGCAATAGGCCTGAAGGCTAACTGCCAAGCGCCCAGTATTTGCTGCCAAGCACCCAGAAGATGCCGAGGGCTATCAGTCATGCTGCACCGTCGTCTTAAGATGTAAAAAATAGATTTGTTCTGTATTCATTTCCTTCCCCCCTCCCTCTGTCAAATCAACAGCCTGCTAAACCCAGGCTTTTGAGTTAAATCTCTGGGGGGGGGGGGGGGCATTCTGTGTGACAGTTGTTTGTGTTTCTCCCTGATGCAAAGCCACCTTTCTTGATTTTAATTCCCTGTACCTGTACGCCATGTCGTCACTTGCCCCTCCCTCCCTCCCTCCCTCCTTCCCCTGGTCCGTCAGATACTAGTTTCGTGCCTTTTTTCAGACCGGACGCCATAGCTAGCACTGGGATCATGGAGCCCGCTCAGATCACCGCGGCAATTATGAGCACTATGAACACCACGCGCATTGTCCTGGAGTATATGCAGAGCCAGGACATGCCAAAGCAAAACCAGGACCAGGCGAGGAGGAGGCGATTGCAGCGCGGCGATGAGAGTGATGAGGAAACGGACATGGACATAGACCTCTCACAAGGCACAGGCCCCATCAATGTGGAAATCATGGTGTTCCTGGGGCAGGTTGATGCCGTGGAACGCCGATTCTGGGCCCGGGAAACAAGCACAGACTGGTGGGACCGCATCGTGCTGCAGGTGTGGGACGATTCCCAGTGGCTGCGAAACTTTCGCATGCGTAAGGGCACTTTCATGGAACTTTGTGACTTGCTTTCCCCTGCCCTGAAGCACCAGAATACCAGGATGAGAGCAGCCCTCACAGTTGAGAAGCGAGTGGCGATAGCCCTGTGGAAGCTTGCAACGCCAGACAGCTACCGGTCAGTCGGGAATCAATTTGGAGTGGGCAAATCTACTGTGGGGGCTGTTGTGATCCAAGTTGCCAGGGCAATGAGAGACCTGGTGGTATCAAGGGTAGTGACTCTGGGAAACGTGCAGGCCATAGTGGATGGCTTTGCTGCAATGGGATTCCCAAACTGTGGTGGGGCGATAGACGGAACCCATATCCCTATCTTGGCACCGGAGCACCAAGCCACCGAGTACATAAACCGCAAGGGGTACTTCTCAATGCTGCTGCAAGCCCTGGTGGATCACAAGGGACGTTTCACCAACATCAACGTGGGCTGGCCGGGAAGGGTACATGATGCTCGCGTCTTCAGGCACTCTGTTCTGTTTCGAAAGCTGGAGGAAGGGACTTTCTTCCCGGACCAGAAAATAACCGTTGGGGATGTTGAAATGCCCATCGTGATCCTTGGGGACCCAGCCTACCCCTTAATGCCATGGCTCATGAAGCCGTACACAGGCAGCCTGGACAGGAGTCAGGACCTGTTCAACTACAGGCTGAGCAAGTGCCGAATGGTGGTAGAATGTGCATTTGGACGTTTAAAAGCGCGCTGGCGCAGCTTATTGACTCGCTCAGACCTTAGCGAAAAGAATATCCCCATTGTTATTGCTGCTTGCTGTGCGCTCCACAATATCTGTGAGAGTAAGGGGGAGACATTTATGGCGGGGTGGGAGGTTGAGGCAAATCGCCTGGCCGCTGATTACGCGCAGCCAGACACCAGGGCGGTTAGAGGAGCACAGCATGGCGCGGTGCGCATCAGAGAAGCTTTGAAAACGAGTTTTGTGACTGGCCAGGCTACGGTGTGAAACTTCTGTTTGTTTCTCCTTGATGAAATCTCCGCCCCCCCACCCACCCGGTTAACTCTACTTCCCTGTAAACCAACCACCCCACCCTCCCCTACCCTCCCCCCTTCAAGCACCACTTGCCTAGGCAATAAAGTCATTGTTACTTCACATTCATGCATTCTTTATTAATTCATCACACAACTAGGGGGGTAATTGCAAAGGTAGCCCGGGATGGGTGGGGAAGGAGGGAAGGAAAAGGTCACACTGCAGTTTAAAACTTTAAAACTTTAACACTTATTGCTCGGGAAATCATCTGGGGTGGAGTGACTGGGTGGACGGAGGCCCCCCCACCGTGTTCTTGGGCGTCTGGGTGAGGAGGCAATGGGACTTGGGGAGGAGGGCTGTTGGTTACACAGGGGCTGTAGCGGCGGTCTGTGCTCCTGCTGCCTTTCCTGCAGCTCAACCATACGCTGGAGCATATCAGTTTGATGCTCCAGCAGCCGGAGCATCGACTCTTGCCTTCTGTCTGCAAGCTGACACCACCTCTCATCTTCAGCCCGCGATTCAGCATGCCACCTCTCCTCTTCAGCCCGCGATTCAGCACGCCACCTCTCCTCTCGCTCATATTGGGCTTTTCTATAATCAGTCATTGACTGCCTCCACGCATTCTGCTGTGCTCTGTCAGCGTGGGAGGCAGTCTGTAGTTCTGTAAACATTTCATCACGCGTCCTTCGCTTCTGCTTTCAAATATTCACTAGCCTCTGTGAAGGAGAAAGATTTGCAGCTGGTGGAGGAGAAGGGAGAGGTGGTTAAAAAAGATACATTTTAGAGAACAATGGGTACACTCTTTCACGTTAAATTTTGCTGTTCACATCACACAGCACATGTGCTTTCGTTACAAGGTCGCATTTTTCCTCTTATATTGAGGGCCTGCCGGTTTGGTGTGAGAGATCACTCACGCAGTGCCAGGCCACAGATTTCAGCTTGCAGGCAGCCATGGTAAGACACAGTCTTTTGGCCTTTTTAACCTTCTTAACATGTGGGGATGGTTTCAAACAGTACTGCTCTCATTAACCATACCAAGCACCCGTTGGGTTGGCCATTTAAAATGGGTTTGCAATGTAAAAGGAGGGGCTGCGGTTTCAGGGTTAACGTGCAGCACAAACCCAACTAATTCCCCTCCCCCACACACCCAATTCTCTGGGATGATCACTTCACCCCTCCCCCCCACCATGTGGCTAACAGCGGGGAATATTTCTGTTCAGCAGAGCAGGAAGGGGCACCTCTGAATGTCCCCTTAATAAAATTGCCCCATTTCAACCAGGTGACCGTGAATGATATCACTCTCCTGAGGATAACAAAGAGCGATAAGGAATGGATGTTGTCTGCATGCCAGCAAACACCGGAACCATACGCTGCCATGCTTTGTTATGCAATGATTCCAGACTACGTGCTGCTGGCCTGGCGTGGTAAAGTGTCCTACCATGGCGGACGGGATAAGGCAGCCCTCCCCAGAAACCTTTTGCAAAGGCTTTGGGAGTACATGAAGGAGAGCTTTCTGGAGATGTCCCTGGAGGATTTCCGCTCCATCCCCATACACGTTAACAGACTTTTCCAGTAGCTGTACTGGCCGCGATTGCCAGGGCAAATTAATCATTAATCATTAAACACGCTTGCTTTTAAACCATGTGTAATATTTACAAAGGTACACTCACCAGAGGTCCCCTGTGTGCCCCCAGGGTCTTGGGTGAGTTCGGGGGTTACTGGTTCCAGGTCCAGGGTGATAAACATATCCTGGCTGTTGGGGAAACCGGTTTCTCCGCTTCCTTGCTGCTGTGAGCTATTTACATTATCTTCATCCTCATCTTCCTCGTACCCCGAACCCGCTTCCCTGTGTGTTTCTCCAGTGAGGGACTCATAGCACACGGTTGAGGTAGTGGTGGCTGCACCCCCTAGAATGGCATGCAGCTCCACGTAGAAGCGGCACGTTTGCGGCTCAGCCCCGGACCTTCCGTTTGCTTCTCTGGCTTTGTGGTAGGCTTGCCTTAGCTCCTTAATTTTCACGCGGCACTGCTGTGCGTCCCTGTTATGGCCTCTGTCCTTCATGGCCTTGGAGACCTTTTCTAATATTTTGCCATTTCGTTTACTGCTTCGGAGTTCAGCTAGCACTGATTCGTCTCCCCATATGGCGAGCAGATCCCATACCTCCCGTTCTGTCCAGGCTGGAGCTCTTTTGCGATCCTGGGACTCCATCACGGTTACCTGTGCTGATGAGCTCTGCATGGTCATCTGTGCTCTCCACGCTCAGCAAACAGGAAATGAAATTCAAACATTCGCGGGGCTTTTCCTGTCTACCTGGCCAGTGCATCTGAGTTGAGAGTGCTGTCCAGAGCGGTCACAATGAAGCACTGTGGGATAGCTCCCGGAGGCCAATAACATCGAATTCCGTCCACACTACCCCAATTCCGACCCCCTAAGGCCGATTTTATCGCTAATCCCCTCGTCGGAGGTGGAGTAAAGAAACCGGTTTAAAGGGCCCTTTAAGTCGAAAGAAAGGGCTTCGTCGTGTGAATGTGTCCAGGCTTAATTCGATTTAACGCGGCTAAAGTCGACCTAAACTCGTAGTGTAGACCAGGTCTGAGGCTCTTACATACCTAATGGCTTTTGAAAACAGGATGTAGGGTAAAGCTTTCCAGCGTGCCTAAGCAAGGCACGTAGGCACCCTGGGGAGACTCATGGAATTGAATGTGGGTCTCAAGTCCCCTGATCGCTGGGTCATCCGTCCTTCCCTAAGGAAGTTGGCTTTGGGGAGTGTTGGGTGTCAGGCTAGATGCTGACGTCCAAAGGCCCCCAGTTCTGGATCCGTCGTGGGTGGTGTAAGACTAGGAACGCTTTGGGGCAGGGAGTGTTTCCTACGAAGTGTCTGTACAGCGCCTAGCAATGGGAGCTCTGGCCTTAGTTAGAGCTATGAGGCACTGCCAGCATATGAACAAGGAAGTGACTCTACAACACATGAGATCCTAGGGCGGGAACTGAGCACAAAATGTTCGTGCTTTCAAATGACACCAGCTCTGCATTTCCTGTAGAAAGTGCCCACCGGGATTGAAACGATCTAGGCAGTTATGTAACTTAAAGCACACTAGTTTATCAGTTAAAATGCTCACATTAAAATTAAAAACTATAGAGATGAGCCTGGCGTAGCACAGTATGAACACACAAACGCAGACCGTCCACAGTAAAAATAAAACGCACCCAGTTTGTGTAACGTGTGGAACTGAAATCTTGTTCAGAACAGAATGAATAAATCATCCTTGATGAATTCATCCAAACTCTTTCTATTCTAAACACTTGTTTTCTTTACTGCCCAATAACTAAGGTTTCAGAAGCACTTTCTGAAAATTGCAGTCTTTAAAATGCATATTATTTTTCTCTGAAGTTATTTTTTTACATTTACCATTTAGCCATAAATATCTTATGTAGAGGTGCTCTATGAGAAATTGTTTTCAATGTGTTCTCATCGATTATACAAATTGCACTGATGTGATATTGAAAGCTGATTATCTCTCATTAGAAAGGCAAATATGAATGTCAAAATAGGAATTTCTCACCACTCTCCCAGATGGAGTGTAGCAATATGCGAGGGATAGTCTGCACCAAGAATATTGTTGGTGGCACATGACATGAGTAGATCTAGCAATTACATCTCCAGTTCCTGCCCATCCTTTTAAATCAATGTTTTTATTGACAGAACTTAGCAAATTTACATTCTCATGTTGTCTCTTCTCAGGGTTATAAACTTACAGGCTGTGATTTATGTTGGCCATGCAAACAAAGCCTAGAGATATGAACAGTCTCTTCTCCACCCCGGCTGAATGCAGTCTGGTCCGCTTACGGGGTATAGACTGTTCTAATGCTGTAGGATGCCATAAAGTGAGAACAATCAACAAAAAAACTTCAAAAACAGACTTCAATGAGAAACTGCAGAACTGGAATTAATTTGCAAACTGGACACCATCAAATTAGGCCTGAATAAAGACTGGGAGTGGCTGGGTCACTACACAAAGTAATTTTCCCTCTGTTGATACTCACACCTTCTTGTCAGCTGTTGGGAATGGGTGACGTCCACCTTGATTGAATTGGCCTCATTAGCACTGACCCACTGACAACTCCTATCTTTTCATGTGCTGTAATAGATATACTGCTTACTGTATTTTTCACTCCATGCATCTGATGAAGTGGTTTTTAGCCCATGAAAGCTTATGCCCAAATAAATTTGTTAGTCTCTAAGGTGCCACAAGGACTCATTGTTTTCACTTACCGTGAGTTCATTGTTAAGAGAATATTTAAATGGAGTCATGGTGGAAGAGGAAGGCACATCTCCATTTCAGAATCTTGGCCCTTCTAGGGTATGATATAGAAATATCATTTCCAAGGACTTTTGGTGTGTGTGTGTGTGTGTGTGTGTGTGTGTGTGTGTGTGTGTGTGTGTGTGTGTGTGTGTGGTCAAAGCTTAAAGCCAAATGCAGGCAGAGCAGCTGAGCTTTGCTGGGTTTTATGTGAAACCTGTGCAAAACTACAAAACTCAGGATTGCTAGATAAAACCATCAACCACCTGAGCTTGTTTGAAAGTTTCAGCTAATATGTCCTGAATCTCAAGTCTGAAACTCAAACCACACGAGACTCTGGGTTCTGTTGTGAACACTGACCCATATATTTTAAATCCTCACGTATATTCACTCCAAGAACATGAACTCCAGGTCACTGCGACTACTTTTGTGCATAAGGGCTTGCAGGACTGGAGCCCTGGTGCCTCGCTGTTCATGTTGCTTATTCTGGCTGAGCGACTGGGAAGTTTGCAAGTTGCATTCCAGCTATCTGAAGAAATAAAAGGATTGAACTCCTGTATTTTGACAAAATGAGACAATTTAGCTCTTCAAAGAGAAGTTTAAGAGATTAATTGATTATGATCTAGAAGTACCTACATGGGGCAAAGGTTGGTAATGTGCTCTCTTATTTTGAAGACAAAGGCAAAATGAAATCCAGTGGTTGGAAGGTGGAATTAGACAAATACAGACTAGAATTAAGCAAAAAAAAAAAAAAATTAATAGTGAGAGTAATTAGCCATTGGGAAAACTTAGCTAGTGGATTCTCCATTGCTTGAAGTCAGAGTCAAGACCGGGCATGTTCCTGAAAAGAGAAGTCCTAGCTGGATCATTCGTTATGGGCTTGCTGCATACAGGAATCACATGGTGAAATTTTCATTTGAAAATTACCCTGTTCTGTTCATTTACTGTGAAGCATCGGGTGCTAGCCACTGTCAGAAGACAGGGTACTGGGCTAGATGGACCATTGGTCTGTGTGGCCATTCTTATGTTCTTCAGTTACAGTCTAAATCCTATGGGCTGTCTTGTGAAGCAGGTCAGACTAAATTATCATGGTCCCATCTGGCCTTAAAACATTATGAAATGGTACTAATTATACTCTTAGAAATAAAAGTACCTGTGTCTTGCCTTTTTGGAACTCAGTCCAAAATGTTTGACATTTCGCACTCCAAGGTGTATTTTTAACATTTGCACTCAAGCAAAGGAGAGTCATTTTTAAAGCTAGTGATACTGCTTTTATATTTTTATTTTTTAAAGATTCAGAATGTTGGTGTCCAGATATCTTAGTGATGGGCACTTTATAAGTGTCCAAATGGTAAATGATGGAAGATTATTTTAGCTCTTGTCTTTTTTTTTTTTTTAAACCACAGCATCAAGCGGGCTCCGATGAGTTCTGTGTCACCAGGTATTTGTTCCCATTTATTGTAGTTTGTTTAACATGTAAAAGTCTCAAAATTCAGATCTGTGTATCGTTCCTGTTCTATACGTGTGTACTTCAAACTGAATGCTAGCCATCTGTCAAAAACAAAAGCTAAATTCTGAGTAATAAAAGCCACCCGATGATTGATATCTCACACTAAAGGGAGAGCTGAAAAAAGCAATTTTGTTTATGGGCAAACCTGTGTTTAGCACATTTTTCATGTCACATAAAGATGGAAATCTCACCTTATAGCTGTAGATTAGGGTTATATTTCTGCTGCTGTAATTGCAGAAGGATGTGCACGTTCTTATATAAAAAGGGATAATTCCCTACCTAGCACTGACTACAGTGAGCTCATCTGAACACGCTGCCTTGTATTGCCTCCCAAAGGCATGGTACCTCGCATATGAGTTCCTCGGCTGGAGCTGCTGAATCATATTTTTCTCTTAATTTGATTGATAGCTGCAACTTTCTGGCACTTTCAGTGTATTTCAAACCAGTTTGGGGTATTAGAGAATCGCACCATGAAACAATTTGATAAAGATCAGCTGCAAAGAAAATGAAAGTGGGGGGGGGGGGGAAGAGGGGAAAAATAGACACAGTGTACAGAGTACAGAAGAGATTGCACTGAAAGACTCAAAGCTTTGCATTTTCCTGGAACGCTCACTCACCACGTGTGAAATACTTAGAATTATTTTTGTGAAAACACCGGTTCTCTACAGCTTCAGCTACAGAGCCAGGAGCTGGAGCTTGGGATGCAACAGGCTGGCACCTTCTGCCACTGGGTGGGGTGGGCAGGAAGAGTATGACACACTGAGTTGCGGGTTACTGTGGACAAGGGCACACTGTTGACTCATATCCAGCTTCTCGTCCACTGTAATCCCCAGGTCCTTTTCTGCAGAACTGCTGCTTAGCCAGTCGGTCCCCAGCCTATAGCGGTGCATCAGATTTCTTTTAGCCCAATCCTTGAATTTTCTAGCTCACTCTGGACCCTATCCCTACCCTCCAGCGTATCTACCTCTTCCCCCATCTTAGTGTCAGCTGCGAACTTGCTGAGGGTGCAATTAATCCCATCATCCAAATAATTGATAAAGATGTTGAACAAAATCAGCCCCAGGACTGACCTCTGGGGCACTCCGCTTGATACTGGCTGCCAACTAGACATTGAGCCGTTGATTATTATCCATTGAGCCCGATGATCTATCCAGCTTTCTATCCACCTTATAGTCCATTCATCCAGCCCATACTTCTTTAACTTGCTGGCAAGAATACTGTGGAAGACTGTGTCAAAAGCTTTGTAACGTCAAGATATATCAAGCCCACCGATTTTCCCATATCCACAGAGCCAGTTATCTCATCATAGAAGGCAATCAGGTTGATCAGGCATGATGTGCCCTTGGTGAATCCATGTTGACTGTTCCTGATCACCTTCCTCTCCTCCAAGTGCTTTAAAATGGCTTCTTTAAGGAACTGTTCCATGATATTTCCAGGGACTGAGGTGAGGCTGACCGGTCTGTAGTTCCCTGGATTCTCCTTCTTCCCTTTTTTAAAGAGGGGCACTATATTTGCCTTTTCCAATCGTCTGGGGCCTCCCCCGATCACCACGAGTTTGTCAGAATGGGTTACACTGACCTGAGCTGCTGCTGTTTGCCCAGGGGGAGGCTTCTCTTTTCAATAGAGTGGATTGCAAATTGTTGGGATAGATAGGACTAAGGAAGTTGTCCCATGGAATTGTGGGATACTTCTGGATGACTCCCAGGACCCGAGTTAAGTGGGTCAGCTGCTACACTGCAAAGCAATAGGGCTTGGACCCTGGGTTCTGGCTTGACTTGACCTTGGACTCTCCAACCCCACAGGGTCTTAGGACTCAGAGTCTGAGCCCTGGGTTAGCGCACTTGCAGTGTAGATGTGAAGGGGGTTAATCTTGGGCCTGGGCCCACACTGCAGTGTAGACATACCCTTAAAGTGCAGTTTTTACAGGCCCTGGAGTGGAGCAGAGGCTTTTTTGGATGTTCATTAAGGCCAGTCTGAATCTGGCCCTAAGAGGCTGTTGGAAATCTGAGATGCTTGGATGGTTGAGAGGTTGATAACTTGATACTGGATGCTGGCATCTGTCAGAAATTTCTAAAAGCTGTCCAGCCTTACTATTCATGGCGTGTATCAGCATGCTTTGCACACCCATGGAAAGGGAGATGTTGTTGTCCTTGCCCCAAGGAACTTGAAGTCTAAGTACACCTCTACCCCGATATAACACTGTCCTCGGGAGCCAAAAAATCGTACCGCGTTATATCGAACTTGCTTTGATCCGCCGGAGTGCGCAGTCCCGCCCCCCCGGAGCACTGCTTTGCCGCGTTATATCCGAATTCGTGTTATATCGGGTCGCGTTATATCGGGGTAGAGGTGTAGATCCCGACAATACATTTCAGACACAGCAACAAATGATCCCACTAACCACATTTAATGGAGGGTCCCACAGATGTAAATAAAGCCAGAACTTGCCCCCTCACCTGATGGGGCATAGGAGGGTTGTGGTGGCGTTGTCTAGAGGGATGATTTAAGGAGAGATTTGAATGAAGAGTGAACATCTGCTTACACTGTCAGTGGCTCATGCTATGTGAAATGAACGGGTGTCACCAGACCAGCTCTGCAGGCCTCGGTGTCATTTAAAGAGCACCCTTGCTGACAAGTTCAGTGGGCAACACATGGGACAGGCATTGAACCTCATTAGCTCCTTCCTATCCCACAAGCAAAGGAAGATTGAAGGCAGAGGGAACCGCTAGCGAGGGAGGTAGTGTAGAGGGGCAGGTTTGGCTTTCTGTGGAACACTGGTCCACCATCCATGAAAGCTATACAATTTGGACGGCCTCTCCCGCAGTCTCCTCGGTGGCATGCTGGCTGGAGTAGTCAGGAGGGTTTTAAACGAATAAGAAAAGGGGAGGGAAGATAGCCCTCAGTGCAAAAGGAATGGAGAGAAGAAATTATTCTTGAATTGCCTCAGCACCAATGCTAGGAGCCCGAGTAACAAACATGAAGAATCACTCATTTATGTGCACACATTCAGTGGAGTCGGTATTACTGAAACCTGGTGGGATGAGTCACACACTTGGAATGTAAAAATCAATGGTTATAACCTATTTATGTCATCATCTGTTTCTGAGAAATGATCTTGAATGTGCACGGTCAATGTTCTTACAGATAAACACAAGTTGGGGTATTCACTGCTGTCAGCGACAGCCCACCAAATCACACTAGGGAAGAAGATGACCGCCTCCTTATGCACCTATCTATAATGTGCAGGAAAAAAACCCTGTGTGATTGGGGGCGGGGATTTCAATTTGAATGACACATGCTGTAGGTCTCATGGTGCCAGTACTTAAATATCCTTGGAATTTTTAAACATTATGGATCACAATTTCCTAACTCAAAAAGTATTGCACCCAACACAGGGAATTCGTTATTAGACTGTGCATTGTGAAGAAATATTTCCTCTTGTTTGTTTTTAAACCTGCTGCCTATTTATTTCATTGGGTGACCCCTGGTTCTTGTGTTATGCGAGGAAGTAAATAACATTTTTTTTCTCCACACACATCATGATTTTATAGACCTCTATCCTGGGGGAGGGATAGCTCAGTGGTTTGAGCATTGTCCTGCTAAACCCAGGGTTGTGAGTTCAATCCTTGAGGGGGCCACTTAGGAATCTGGGGCAAAATCAGTAGTTGGTTCTGCTAGTGAAGGCAGGGGGCTGGACTCAATGACCTTTCAAGGTCCCTTCCAGTTCTAGGAGATAGGATATCTCCATTAATTTAATCATATCCCCCTCACTTGCCTCTTTTTTAAGCTGAACAGTCCCACTCTTTTTAGTCTCTCCTCATAGGGAAGCTGTTCCATACCCCTCATCATTTTAGTTTCCCTTCTCAGTACTTTTTCCAATTCTAAGATATCTGTCTTGAGATGGGGCAACCAGAACTGCATGCACTATTCAAGGTGTGTTCGTACCATGGATTTATACAGTGGCATTATGACATTTTCTGTCTTATTATCTATTTCTTTCCTAGTGGTTCCTAACATTCTGTTCGCTTTTTTGACTGCCGCTATACATTGAGTGGATGTTTTCAGAGAATTACCCAGAATGACTCCAAGATCCCTTTCTTGAGTGGTCACAGCTAATTTAGATCCCATCATTTTGTAGGTATAGTTGGGATTATGTTTTCTAATGTGCATTACTTTGCATCTATGAAAGCATTTAGAAAAACAAACCACCAAACTTCTAGCTCTAAAATGCAATATATTTAACACAAACCACCTCAAAAGTTTTGTATTATTTCACCCAGAATGTGTAGCCAACATTTAACATTTAATAGACTAAAACTTGAAATATCCTGCCATGTTAAATATTTGGTTTTATTTTATGCTCTTCCGGTATTGAATATCTACAATAATTGGGAATTGGCTAGGTCCAGTGGCTAGCTAAGTGTCTATCTGGCAATTTCTATGCAACGATACTTGATTTTGCAGAGGCACTTGTATTTTTCCTGTGAATTTACTTATGCAAATGTCCCCTGACCCTTAACACTTTCAAGCCGAAGATGGCTGCCCATGTCTTTGTTATGCAGATACGTTTCTACTTCCCCATTATGTTTCTCAGCTGGACTCGCAGAGTGTGTTACAGCCAGCCAATGGAAGTTACTAAAATACAAGCAATGAAAATCACTTCTGCTAATTTGGTAACTAGTGCTATTCTCGTTTGTGTTTGGATTGCGGCATAGGTTGCTGTTCTGTGGGGTTTGCTTCACATGGTTTCTTCAGTATCTCATTACAATAAGGCTCCATTTTGAATAGTACTTCCTGCCAAGGAGTTTAGGCCTAATTCTTCACTAGCATTCATTTAAATCAACATCCTGAGAGGTTCCTGTTACCTAGCAATTTCCATCCCAAAAGATCATCAGTTTCTTCACACTCACTTATGTAGTATAGCAGGCTGCAACTTGTAGTCAGAATGGATGTATTGATACCCACTGAATTCTGACTAAGCAAACCTCCTTTTTACTGAGTTATAAAAGAAAAGTATATTGATCACAAATGCCTTCGTTTCGCTCTCTCTTTTAAAAAAAGAAAGTAGCCTAAAATCTCTTAGTCACACCACCAGTTCAGACCCACCATTACCTTTGAAGGAGCTAAGAGGGCTTTCTGGCCCAAAGTCTCTAAGCTAGGGCGTAGGCAATAGCACTAGTGATTGTGTGGTACATTTACAGTGACAACGTCCATCGGAGAACAAGAAAACCAATAATACATTCGCACTCATGGCTGGTCTCAAACCTGAACATTCCGTTTACAGGATGTGGAAAGCCTCTCAGACAGGTATCCAATGAAATTCACTCTGAAAGCCAGGAAGTTCCCAGTAGGAATTTTAAGGCCTCCAGGAACATAGATTCTGACTAGGAATGTGTCATAGAATCATAGAATATCAGGGTTGGAAGAGACCTCGGGAGGTCATCTAGTCCAGGGGTTCTCAAACTGGGGGTCGGGACCCCTCAGGGGGTCGAGAGGTTATTACAGGGGGGTTGCGAGCTGTCAACCTCCACCCCAAACCCCGCTTTGCCTCCAGCATTTATAATGGTGTTAAATATATAAAAAAGTGTTTTTAATTTATAAGGGGGGGGTCGCACTCAGAGGCTTGCTGTGTGAAAGAGGTCACCAGTAAAAAGTTTGAGAACCACTGATCTAGTCCAACCTCCCAAAGCAGGATCAACCATTCCTCTGACTAGGAATGTGTCCTTCTCCTTGCCCCTGCCCGATTCTTCATATCAGCTCTAAGTAGCCAAAGCCTTTGTTTTTACAAACAAAGCTGTGTTTTAGTTTACCAAATCCTATAGTTAGAGGTGAAATGCATATCTATCCAGAAGGAAGAACCACAGATAATGAAGGTCAGAAAGATTTTAAGGATTTCCAGATGAAGCTTATAGAACACAACCAAGAATCCAAGTAATACAGAAGAGGACATAACATTTACAGCTTGGAAGATCTGAAAGCTTTATGAGAAATGGGGAAAGCTGATTTATAGACACTAAAAGAAGAAAGGCAAGTTAAAGATGGGTCCTTATTTATTAATTATACCTATTCTGAGGGACTCTAGAAATACATTAATCTGCTGAAAGGGTCTTGCTTTGCCATGCAGAACTTTGCTGTGGAGAAGATTTGGTTCCTATAAAATTATGAAGGACTTAACATAAAAATTTGAGGCTATAAAAGTCAGATTCAAAGATAACCCAATAACCTCTGTCTCCTAAAACTTTGTCTGAAAGTAAACATGTAGAATAAATCAGACATTGTATTTCACCATATTGATCTCCAAGTAACTCTTCAAGCTAAAGGGCCCAGTTATACATTTGGGTGCAAAGCAAACTGCATTCATGCTGCCTGCCTACATTCCTGGGAATCATGCTTCTTGGGATGCAATGATTTGACTTTATGACAGTTAGTCAGTAGCTCCGTATCCCATTTCATTTGGGGAGAGGTCAAAGTATTGCCCTGGAGATGGGTGGAGGAGGCAGTCTTTGGCTCCAAATCTGAACTGGGTATACACTAGGATTGGGGCATGAAGCCAGATCAGGGTCAGGGTTTAGCTTTGACATCACCAAAATATTACAAGCTGTTGCTGCAAATCAGTGCTGGAAAACCAGCCCCTTCCCATGTGCCGGTCCCACCAAATGTGTTTGTGGGCGGGGAGGTAAATATTTTCCCTCTTTCGGGCTACAACTTTAATAGGTTCAGAATCAAGGTTCTGGCTTTAACCCATCTCCAAGTCTCTGTATCATTCCTGAATGAATGGATTCTGCTCATGGATGGTACCTGAAATGGAGAAATTCCCAACTAAATGCAAAGTGACTTCATCAGTTTCATTTGGGTTGTATGTAAAACTGAATCGATGTTAAACATCACTAAACCCCCCCCCCCCACCATTTTCATCTTGTAAAAGAGCCGGGCCAAATCCAAATGAGAAGATCACTTCTAACAACTTTAGGGGCTCTGGCTTCATTTGTCAGCAACTTAATGATGATAAGCTATATCTTACGTACTGCAGTTGTAATGTCTCATAAAAATGATATTGAACAAAAAGAAAACGCTTACCCCACCAAGGCAATAAACTGTACATAATTGTACTTCCGCTTGGCCTTCCAGCACTTCACAGGCGCAGTTGTCTCACAGGATCTTGTTGTGCTCACTCATGTAAAGGAAGTTCCACCTTCTGTTATACTGTCGATAGGGCTGGAGAGGTGCACTCAGGGTAAGATGTGGACCCAAGAGTTCCAACTGAAGCTTTAAGGGAACATTGGTGGGGGGAATTCACAGAAAATTTTGACTTTTTGGGAAAAACTAAAAGAATTGCTGCCAGAGTGCCTCATGTGAGTTGCAGTTCAGGTACCCATGCTCTCATTCTCCTCTAGGGGTCAGGCTCCCTGGCCAGACCACATCTTGCATGATGCAATGCAGGCTTCTCTCCTTGCTGAGATGCTATGGTGCCTCATGGGAGATGTAGTCCAGTTGGGATACCTGGCCCATAGAGGAGAATTGGGGCATGAGGCCCCCAACCTACATTTCCCATGAGGTATCACAGAGGCTTTTCCAACTCAACATTTTCTACGGGAAGCAGATGCTTTTTGTTAAATTGTTTAGTTGAAAACCCCATTTTCCCATCAAAACAGTTTAAATGGAAAATTTTTTACTAGCCCCAACTCTAGGGCCTTGGGTGCACACTCCTGTTGCCTTCCTGTTTCAGTGATGGGAGAACTGTACTTCCGTGCATATTTTCGTGACCTGAAGTGCAATATGAAGGTTGCTAGCTCCCTTGTCGACCTCAGCGATTTCCAGTTCAGTGCAGATCACGAGGGGCAGAAAACATGAAAAATGCTGAAATGTGTGAACACGGACTGTTCCATTACCCAGAAATTGCTGTCAAATGAGCCAGTGGAAGACTAGGCGCGCAACACTGGAAAATATTGTACTTCTTACCTAGACAGGCTCATTGTTTAAAATCCAGCCAGTATACAGGATGCACTCTGAATTTAGAGCTACGCAGGGTCAAATGAGCATTTGGGGGCTGGACCGCTGTCTGTCTGGTATCAGTTTATTGGCAAAAAATAAACCTCAATGCTGTTAATTTGTAGAATGCGACCATGAGAAAACCTACGCACTTTGGTTTGCTACTAATGCATGTGCCCTTACTGCTCGGAGCACGTAGCGTTGAGCTTTATCCCTTCGAACACGCTCTCAGCTAATCTTACTAAATTCAATCAAGCGGAGGGACTCGTCCTTGGTTGAGGCCAGTCATTCGGAGCCTTTTTAAAACAGCCATGGAAAGACTGACCGTTAGTGCCGACGTGATGAGATGATCCGTTATAGTCTCAGGTAAAACTTTTTCTTTAAGTGAAGCTGGATTGATCTGTTTTTTGCTTTTTGCTCTGAATGTTGCTTTGGAAATAAATTCAGGGGATACAGGCAAAAGGCCAAGATTCTTTGTTTCTGTCCATCACGCCCTTTGCTATAGTTAATAACTAGGCTGATGTGCAACAAGGTACTAAGCTGTTTATAACTGTGCTGACACTTTGGCCTAATATGTGACACCCCTAACCCTAGGAGTAAGTCAAGGGCCTCCGTAAGTATTCCTCCTCTTTTTGGAAGGCCTCCCTGAACAATCCTTGAGGACCGAAGAACTTAGGTTACCAGTGGTCACTGGAAGGTAAAAAGTGCCCACCTCAAAGGGGTTTTCTGAGCCTTATCGCACAGCTTTCCGGCACTCTGCGGAGCCTCCAGGGAAGGGGCTCTGAAGCTGCAAAGCATTACATGGGGTATGTACCATGCATACAGGCAGCTCAACTGAGAAAAGGCCCCACAAAGATTCTTGAACTGGATCCTCCCCAACCTATACAGCTGAGCTTCACACAGTTGCAACCAACAGGGGCTGGGGAAGAGGTATCTCCTCCCCTATGCAGAGCAGCAGTACCTGCACGCTGCAGCCTCAGGGCTTCATTAGCCTCCTGTGCAAAGACCCTATAAGGTTCCTCTACACAGAGATAAAAAACCTGCAGCTGGCCTGGGTCAGCTGTCTCAGGCTCACGGGGCTGAAAAGCTGTTGTGTAGCTGCTTGGGCTCAGGCTGGAAACTGAGCTCTGGGGCACCCTAGGAGGGAGGGTCCCAGAGCTCAGACACCAGCCCGAGCCTGAACGTCTACACAGCAGTTTTTCAGCCCAATAGCCCAAGCCCCGCAAACCCCCGGCAGCTAACCTGGGCCAGCCACGGCCATGCCACAGGGCTTTTATCCCTGTGTAGATATAACATTTGAGCCAAGCCTGGTGCATTAAATTCTGCTCCACCCATGTTGTGGAATGACACCAGTTCCAAGGATGCAGGATTTACCCAATAAAGAGTGAAGGGTAGGGATAGGATCCAGAATGTCCTAGACAAATTGGAGGATTGGGCTAAAATAAATCTGATGAGGTTCTACAAGGACAAGTGCAGAGTCCTGCACTTAGGACGGAAGAATCCCATGCACTACAGACTAGGGACCGAGTGGCTAGGCAGCAGTTCTGCAGAAAAGGACCTGGGGGTTACAGTGGACGAGAAGCTGGATATGAGTCAACAGTGTGCTCTTGTTGCCAAGAAGGCTAACAGCATATTGGGTTGCATTAGTAAGAGCGTTGCCAGCAGATCAAGGGAAGTGATTATTCCCCTCTATTCGGCACTAGTGAGGCCACACCTGGAGTATTGCATCCAGTTTTGGGCCCCCCACTACAGAAGGGATGTGGACAAATTGGAGAAAGTCCAGCGGAGGGCAACGAAAATGATTAGGGGGCTGGGGCACATGACTTATGAGGAGAGGCTGAGGGAACTGGGCTTGTTTAGTCTGGAGAAGAGAAGGGGGGGGGATTTGATAGCAGCCTTCAACTACCTAGAAGGGGGTTCCAAAGAGGATGGAGCTCGACTGTTCTCAGTGTAGCAGATGACAGAACAAGGAGTAATGGTCTCAAGTTGCAATGCGGGAGGTTTAGATTGGATATTAGGAAAAACTATTTCACTAGGAGGGTGGTGAAGCACTGGAATGCGTTCCCTAGGGAGGTGTTGGAATCTCCATCCTTAGAGGTTTTTAAGGTCCATCTTGACAAAGCCCTGGCTGGGATGATTTGGTTGGGGATTGGTCCTGCTTTGAGCAGGGGGTTGGACTAGATGATCTCCTGAGGTCTCTTCCAACCCTAATCTTCTATGAAGGTTTACCCAGGCTTCCCCTTTATGACCCTGGGACATGGCCTGAATCACTTTTCTGGATGGGGGCCCTGTGCTATTGGTCTCCAGCTACAGGGAAAGCAAAGGCAGGGAGTCTAGTCTGTCGTGTTTTCAGCAGCATTTGGTTCCTATATAGGACACGTCAGGTTCCTCAGAGACTTGAGGCAGCGGATAGCGCTCGGAGCCCTGCCGTTAATTTTGCTGTGTCGGTATTTCTCCGTTGTCCGGAAGAGTTCTGTTTCGCTGTATGATAAATGTGCTGGAAGCATCAATAAACTCTATTGTTATTTTCAACACATCGGCTTTAGGAAGGTGTTATTGCAAGTGAACTCCAGGCTTGTCACTTTCCTCAGTCGTCTTTGCAAATTAAATGTTCATCTCTAGATGCCGTTGGTGCTGATCAGAGGGGGAGAGAGCAGAAAGAGGTAGCTAACTTCCCTGCTAGGCCATACTTCTAAGAAGAAATTGACTAAAATACCTGAACGTTGCACAGGTTTTGTTTAACTGTATCTGTGCTAGCCCAAGTTTAAAGTTTCCACTCCTAGCAAATTTTCTACTTAAGATTCCCCCCCACCCACAGATCCCAATTAGTTCTTAACACTCAGAGTGTTTTCAAATTTGTACAGCATGACTATTGCCAAAGGTTACCTTCTCTCCAATGGATGTCTGATACCTGCATCATTTGTCTGGACTGCTTTGTGAGAGCTCACTACTTAACTGTCCTTCAAGACGCCTTCCAACCTGGAAGAATAAATTCTGCTCTCATGGGGATTTCAGTGCTTTTGAAGACAAAACCTGGCTTAGTTCAGGCTATAATTCTTGCAGAATCCTCTTAAAGCTTTGGAAATTGTCTCCCACACAGGCTTAAAGCAATGCAAGTTGCACTGTTAGATACAATCCTTCAAGGCTTCTGCTTCCATGTGACACGCATGAGTGTCATTCGGCCAACTTGATCACAGGCTACACGCCAAGGGGAGAATCAAAGCTATCAGCACAGGGGACTGTAACTTACAAATGGAATATTCAGGCTTTTAAGGACTTATTAAATCTGAAAGGAAGAAACTGACTCTGAAGATTAAATACTGAAAATGTTGAGTTACAACATGTGGAGAGTGAGACATACATACCTGGTCCCAGTAGAAGATTTTGAAAATCCTGACTGATAATGTCTTGCTGAATTGAAAAAGAAAGCATTTGAAAGACTGCAACGCAAACATAGAGAAATGTGTTTCAAAAGTTCTGAATCTCATTTCCTACGATGCATGTGCATAAACAGATGCCCAATTTGCACGTGCATTTACTGTGATTACATGTACAAATCGCTCATTATGTATCCATATCCAGCCAGTCATTTGCATCCACACACTCATAATTTTTCACATAAACTAAACACGCATTCCACTCTAAATAATCAGATTTGTTTCCAGAGTGACTTAGATACAAGTGTGTACACTGAGTGTGAAAGGCAGAAAGCTATCTCAGGACTTGTCATGGCTTAGGGGACTGTAGTAGTGTTGGCCGAGGTTCGGCCCTCAGCGGGGCTGTGGGGTATCCCACCGCCTCGCTCTAGTCCGCCGTCCGTCCGGGTCCGGCGGCAGTCTGGGACAACAGACACACAGTTAGGGCTCAGGCCCATAAGCAGGGGCTGAGCCAAGAGGTCGGAACCCAGGCCCTTAAGCAAGGGCTGAGGCAAAGTCTATAGCAGGCCAGGCCCTAGGTCAGGGCGGGGCAGCAATTAAATAGGCAATCAGAAACCCAAGCCCTTGGGCAGGGGCTGAGTCAGTTTGTAGCA
Source organism: Emys orbicularis (assembly GCF_028017835.1). Taxonomy (NCBI): domain Eukaryota; kingdom Metazoa; phylum Chordata; order Testudines; family Emydidae; genus Emys; species Emys orbicularis. Next base: position 3,235,008 of record NC_088686.1, on the reverse strand, counting down.
GCCCAGGCCCTAGGTCAGGGTGGGGCAGCAAGCAAGTAGTCAATCAGGTCCCAGCCTCTCTAGGCCAGGGGAAAAAGGGGGAGTCTGCCACCCAAGGAGTGGGTGGCAGGGGGGACGCAGGCCCTCCCACTCCACTGCGTCCCAGCCCGGGGCCCTAGCAGTGACGGAAAAGCCTCATCCAGGGAGATTCAGAAGCAATCCCATTTTTCTCAGCACTAGGGATGAATTCACACCCCCGTCCCCGACTGGAGGAACAATGGTAGTTAAAGCGGATAAGTTGGAATTGGGACACCCTGGTTCTGTTCTCATTGGGTTTCTCCTCTGACCGGAGAAAGACTGGGTTCTGGAGACAGGTGCAGGCACATGCAGCCCTCAGAGTCTGGTTGTGCCCAAACCTCCAGCCTTCCTATTTGAATAAGCTGCCGGCTTTGCTGCTGAAGTCTCTTTCCTTTTGCTTCTGCTGGGAGCCTTTCTTCTCTCCTGCCTGTCTCCCCAGTCTAGCCTGTGGTATCCTGCCACCTTGGACAGTGCTTTCTCTGCCCTATCCCTCCTCCTGGCAATCTGCTCCAATGACTTCTCCCACAGCAGCCAGCAGCAGTTTCAGGTGGTTTTCCCCACCTCCAGGGGTCCCAGAAGCAGCGGAACACCTTCTTTGATGTTTCCCATGAAATGTTGACTCTGTAGGTTCCAAAAAAATGCAAAATAAAGCGGAGGAATTATTGTAAGTGGAATTTAGCAGAAGCAACTTTTGCCAACTGTGCCCAAATTGGCTAAGAAAAAAAAGGCACATTTGGCAAAATTTGATTTTGCTAAATACCCCTTACAATAATTCTGAGTTTGTACAGCGGACTTGGAGACTTGCTGCCTTTTGTTGTTGCTTTTTATTGTTCTTTTTCTTTTTTTGCAGTGTAGACATACCCTTAGTCTCTCTGGGCTTCAGCTCCCCTTCTGTACAATGGGGATAACAGCACTGCCTGGCCTCACAGCGGGCCGTGAAGGTCAAGCCATAAAGATGGTGAGGTACTCAGATACATGGGCCCCATTACCACAGTAAGTACCTAGCATTGTCTCCCGGGCCCCTGGGTTGGAATGTGTTAGCCATGCTGTGCTGAGAAGAGGAGGGGGGAGGGGGGAGTCACGATTTTTCAGATCCGCTAGGCAACTTTCTGTGGCGTATTGGAACAATTTGAGTATTTTCCCTGCCCTGCCCAAGCACATCTGCATTGACTTGGCCTTGGTAGAGCTCTTGAATTAGCCTTCCTGGAGCAGGAAGGGAGTGGCATTTTAGCATCCAGAGGTCACCGCAGGGTCTCAGCATACCCTCGTTGCATGGCCAGAAATAATACAATAACAGTATCTTGTGTGTGTATTTGGGGTAGGTGGGGGAGGCTTTGGCTCACTCTCCAATTCTACCTACACCCACCAAGGTTTGCGCAGATAGGAAGGGAGGTGCAGCATCAGGCAGTGTGATCTAGTGGCTGGGGTGCTGAACTGGCTCTCAGGAGACCTGGGTTTGTATTCCCCACTCTGTCACTGCCTACTGGGTGGCCTTGGGCTAGTCACAGCCATCTTTGTGCCTCAGTTTCCCCATCTGTAAAATTGGGCTACTGGCACGGTCTGCTTTGTTACGTGCTTTGAGAACTATGGATTAGAAGTGCTAGAAAAGAGGAAGGTGGTATTACTGCACTGTACATCAGACTGTTCATGGCTGCCACATTGAAATAATGCTTGTCTTTTTATAGTATAGTTGTCTAGTATTTAAAATAAGCACTAATAACTAAAAATATAGTCAAGTATAAAAATATTTTACTTTAAGGAAATACTCAGCCTAGTAGATACTGCAGCAAATGCAAGAACACTACAATCTTTAAATAATTTTCACATGTGTATATGGTTCCTGTTTATTAACAGAAAAATACTAGCTGAGGTGCTCTGAGATCATTAGACATACAAGTAGCGACGTTTCAAGCATTTTTAAATCTAATTGGTGAGATGTTTGCAAATTGGAGCTGCAGTGGTAGTAAAAAGGGTGACTATGCCCTTTGGGTTTGTTCCTTTCCCTCAGAGGTACAGGGGAACGTGACACAGCTCCTCACACCTGCTGCAGTGATTAAGCAGTGCAAGGTTGCACTGGAATGACTGGAAATGGAAAGCTCATGGCCAAGGCTTTGCTTGGCTTCCAAGAAGTGCCTGGCATTAGAAACATTTTGTCTGAAGGAATGGGTTACAGGTCAGTCAGAAGGAAGGTCTTGTGGGCAAGGACTCGGGAGCGATGGTCAATTCCCAGCTCTGCCACGTAGTTCTCAGGGGACCTTGTACCTCAGTTTCCTCTGTCGGAAACGTGCGAGGAGGATAAATTCATTGGTTGTGATCGCTATAAGATAGCATAACAGTTCCCGTTACTGGCCCTTCTTCACAAACTGTGCATACGCCAGAGATTTTCCTTTTAGAGTAAACTTTGGAGAGAGTCTGAGGGAAAAATGTCAGCTACACTTAAACGGAGGGGAAAAGTACATTTTTTTCCACTTTAAAAGTAATAAAAAGCTGACCCACTTTTTGTAGAGGACTAAAAGACAATTCTGTTCTCACAATTCAAACTGGCTGTGCAGAAAGGGCTTTTGCTGAGACATGTGCTTTGCAAAGTTTCAAAAATGGTTTCAAAATAACTAAATTGTGGTGATTCTGTATGTGCACCCCAATGGCACCTGGATGCTAGACACTGTACAGTGACGCTTTCAATGTAGGGCTGAGCCAGCAGAATAAAAGGTTCTGCTGAGTGGTTAGTTAAGCACTTTCTGGGCTGACTGTGTAGCTGTCCTGAGGAGGTGACCAAGGAAGAGAATCTTCTTGCCCTCTCACTACAGCAGTAGCAGAGCTATTTAGGGCCATTCACCGCTGCTCACTTCATGTTGTGTCTTGAAGGGACACTGTCCACTCAGAACAAACAAACACCAAATCCAGCTCTGACACTCGAGTTCACAGATTTTTGTTTTTTTCATGGTATCCTTATAGCACAACTCCTCTCATCTGCTCCCCTCCTCAGAATAGCTGTCTGCTTACCTAGGGTCACTATGCTTACAGACTAAAAGGACCATCTGCAGTTTATAAATCAAATTACCCACGATAGGACAGGGATATTAAAGCATCTTCTCAAAAAGCAAATAACCTTACCTATGATGCAAATAAAACCATAGATTATCAAAACTGAATTCTATGACTTGCATTTTGCTGTAATGTGAGTGACGGTGTAAGCTCTGTGGAGTTTGTTTTTGCATTTTTAGACAAGGAAATGGACTAGTCTGTTTCACTCTTGCACACAGTGAAATTTACACTAGGGTCCTTGTGTATAAGAATAATGTGACAATGTTTGGATTGCGAATGCAGCAGTAGAATTTCTATCTGTGTGGGGTAGGAAGGGGAGAAAGGGAAGGGAAGAGAATCAGGGAAGTGTAGGACTGGAAGGGACCTCGAGAGGTCATCTAGTCCAGTCCCCTGCACTCAAGGCAGGACTAAGTAATAACTAGACCATTCCTGACAGGTGTTTGTCCAACCTGTGCATAAAAACTTCCAGTGACGGAGATTCCACAACCTACCTTGGTAATTTGTTCAAGTGCTTAACTACCCTGACAGTTAGGAAGTTTTTCCTAATGTCCAACCTAAACCTCCCTTGCTGCAATTTAAGCCCATTACTTCTTGTCCTGTCCTCAGAGGGTAAAGAGAACAATTTTTCACCCCCACCTTCTTGTAACAACCTTTTATGTACTTGAAAACTGTTATCATGTCCCCTCTCAGTCTTCTTTTCTCCAGACTAAACAAACCCAATTTTTTCAATCTTCCCTCATAGGTCATGTTTTCTAGACCTTTAATCATTTTTGTTGCTCTTCGCTGGACTTTCTCCAATTTGTCCACATCTTTCCTGAAATGTGGTGCCCAGAACTGGACACAATACTCCAGATGAGGCCTAATCAGCTTGGAGTAGAGTGGAAAAATGACTTCTTGTGTCTTGCTTACAATACTCCTGATAATACATCCCAGAATGTGTTTGCTTTCTTTGCAACAGTGTTACACTGTTGACTCATATTTAGTTTGCTGTCCACTAGGACCCAAAGATCCCTTTCCGCAGTACTCCTTCCTAGGCAGCCTTTTCCCATTTTGTATATGTGCACCTGATTGTTCCTTCCTAAGTGGAGTACTTTGCATTTGTCCTTATTGAATTTCAGCCTATTTACTTCAGACCATTTCTACAGTTTGTCCAGATCATTCTGACTTTTAATCCTATCCTCCAAAGCACTTGCAACCCCTCCCACACACTTTATAAGTGTACTCTCTATGCCATTATCTAAATCATTGATGAAGATATCGAGCAGAACCAGACCTAGAACTGATCCCTGCAGGACCCCATTCATTATGCCCTTCCAACATGACTGTGAACCATTGATAACTACTCTCTGGGAATGGATTTGCAACCAGTTATGCACCCACCTTATAGTAGTTCCATCTAGGCTATATTTTCCAAGATTGTTTATGACAAGGTCATGTCAGACAGTACCAAAAGCCTTACCACATCTACCACTTCCCCCCTAGCCACAAGGCTTGTTACCCTGTCAAAGAAAGCATTAGGTTAATTTAACATGATTTGTTTTTGATAAATCCATGCTGACTGTTACTTATCTTCTATTATCTTACCTTACTATTATCTCCTAGGTGTCTGCAAATTGATTGCTTATTTACTCTATTATCTTCCTGGGTACTGAAATGAAGCTGACTGGTCTATAATTCCCTGGGTTGTCCTTATTCCCCTTAAATTTGAGGCTAAATGTAACCTGATATGCTCCCTTTTTATTAAATGGAGCATGAGATTCATGACTGAAATGGTGAATCAATAGAATAATGTACTGTTAATGGTGAATCAATAGAATAATGTTGTGGATTCTCCATCACTGACACTTTTAAATCAAGGTTGGAAGTTTTTCTAGAAGCTCTGCTCTGGGAATTATTTTGGGAAGTTCTCTGGCCTGCATAATACAGGCGTTCAGCCTAGATGACCCCAATGCCCTTCTGGCCTTGGAATCTCTGACTCTTTGAACAAGCTCTGAAAAGCTGTGTGGAGCAAGGGGAGAGTTCACGTACATGTGTTCTTGTTAGTTTGATAAAAGCCAAATGGCTTCTTTTCACGAACCAGTATGGAACATCTCCTCTTCTGAAAATTAGAATCCTGCCTGTAAAGGGGTTTGTTAGGGTCGCCCCTCTCTGGGGCGGCTGGGAGCCAGGCCGCCTCACTACTGAGGTCCGCTGAGTCAGGGAACTAGCCGGGTGAGGCAGGAAACAGTCAAGGGCTCAGGACCTCAGGTAGGGGCTGAGCAAATAGTTCCAGAACAAGCCCGGGCCCTGGGTCAGGGCGGGGTGGTAAACAAACAGTCTAGAGCTCAGGCCCCAGGCAGGGGGCTGAGCAAATAGTTCAATATCAGGCCCCAGGCCCTGGGTCAGGGTGGGGCAACACACAGTCTGGAGCTCAGGCCCTCAGGCAGGGGCTGAGCAAAATAATTCAGTATCAGGCCCGGGCCCTGGGTCAGGGCGGGGCAACACACAAACAGGGGCTCAGACCCTCAGGCAGGGGCTGAGCAAATAGTTCAGGAACAAGCCCAGACTCCCAGTTCTGGCATCTGGGGCGAGGGGGAGACTGCCACCCGGGAGTGGGGTGGCAGGGGGGACGCAGGCCCGCCCACTCCACTGCGTCCCAGCCCGGGGCCCTAACAGTGGCAGGCAGCCTGCTGCTGTGTCAGCGGGGATCCTGGCCGCAATACACTGACATCGGCTCTGGGTGTGCCACAGCCAGACTAGGGTCGGCTGCCCCTGGGCTACTTCCTACCTCCCCCTCTAGCAGTACCTGCGTCTGGTTGGTGTCCTCCATGGAATCAAGCACCATGGGCTCCTCAGGGTACTCGGCGAGCGGTAGGCTTGGCAGCTCCTCTGGGTTGCTTCTCACCGGTAGGCTTAACAGCTTCTCTGGGGTCTGGTCATCCTCAGGCCTTGACTGGTATGGCCAGTCCTCAGGTCGGTCACAGGCTGCAGAAGTCTCCCCAGCGGGAGCTAGGCCCCCAGCGTCTGGCTTCTCCGGCGGCCAGGCAGCTTCTGAGCCCTGGGATGCGGCTTTTATACTTCCGGCCCTGTGCTTTGACCTTTGGGGGGCGGGCGCAGGCTCCGGTGGCTCTGCCCACTTTGGCATCCAGAGAGGCTTGCCCCTCTCTGGGGCGGCTGGGAGCCAGGCCGCCTCACTACACCCCCCCCCCCAAAGGCTGGCTCCCGTTCATTGGGGCAAGAACCTTCCATACCTCCCAAGCGGGACATAAAGTCTGCATTTGCATGGTCCTTCCCAGCCCTATGGTGAACCATAAAGGCATAGGGCTGTAGCGCCAGGTACCACCGCTGTATTCTCATATTATTATCCTTCATCCAAGCCAGCCACTGGAGTGCGGCGTGATCGGTGACCAACGTGAATGGGACTCCGAGGATATAGTAACGCAGGGCGTCACAAGCCCACTTTACTGCAAGGGCCTCCTTCTCCACCTCCGCGTAGTTCTTTTCCCGGGGAAACAACTTCCAGCTAATGTAGATGACCGGATGTTCTTCCCCGCCCACTTCTTGGGATAGGATGGCCCCAAGTCCTACGTCCGAGGCGTCGGTCTGAAGGATGAACGGCTGGTCAAAATCAGGGCTATATAGGACCGGTTCATGGCAGAGACTTGCCTTGAGCATCTGGAAGGCCTTGTCGCACTCTTGGGTCCAGACTACTTGCCGAGGGCTGTCCTTGGTCAACAGCCCGGTCAAGGGGGCTGCAATTGCCACGAACTGGGGAATAAACTGCGGATAATAGCCAGCAAGTCCCAGGAACTGGCGTACCTGGCGTTTTGTGGCGAGCGGTGGGCAGGTTGCAATGGCCTGAACTTTTCCCACGAGGGGCTTCACTTGTCCGTTCCCTATGGTATACCACAGATAGGTAGTTTCTTGCCAGCCAATGTGGCATTTCTTCGGGTTGGCTGTTAACCCTGCTGCCCGCAGGGATCTCAGGACCGCCGCTACCCGCTCTAGGTGGTTTTCCCAATGGTGGCTATAGACAACCACATCGTCAAGGTAGGCGGCCGCGTAGTCCCGATGGGGTTGGAGGAGGCGGTCCATCAGCCGTTGAAACGTGGCCGGGGCCCCATGGAGGCCGAAGGGCATCCGAGTAAACTGACACAGACCCGTGGGGGTGGCGAAAGCGGTCTTCTCCCTAGAGGCCAGATTGAGGGGGATCTGCCAATATCCCTTGCTCAGATCAAGGGTGGTGATGAAGCGGGCCTCTCCTAACCGGCCCAGCAGTTCATCTATCTGGGGCATCGGGTACGCATCGAACTTTGAGATGGCATTGACGCGTCGGAAATCGATGCAGAACCGTTGTGTGCTATCGGGCTTAGGTACCAGTACTACCGGGCTGCGCCATTCGCTCTGCGATGGTTCGATGACTCCCAGGTCCAGCATGGCCTGTACTTCCTCTTCAACGACCTGCCGCACGTGATATGGCAAGGGCCTGGTCGCGCCCCGGATCACCACCCCAGGCTCTGTCTGAATAGTATGATGGACGAGGGTTGTGTACCCTGGTTGGGCTGTGAAAGTGCGCGGGAACGCCTGTAGGAGACACTGGGTCTGCTTAAGTTGCTCCTCAGTCAGTGTCTCCCTGAGCTGGGGTCCTGCAGTGCAGGGTCCTCCGAATGTGTTACATGGGGGCCCAGCTCGGGTTCCGGTGGGCAAGGGTTAATCAAGAATCCCTCTCGCTCCCACCAGGGTTTGAGGAGGTTGATATGGTACCTTTGAGTTTTCCGGTGCCGGTCGGGCTGGTTGATCTCATACGTGACAGGCCCAACCTTTCGGACCACCTCATAAGGCCCTTGCCAACCGGCCAGAATCTTGGACTCACTTGAGGGGAGAAGGAGTAGAACCCGATCACCGGGTTGGAAGTCGCGGGTCCGTGCGTCCCGGTTGTAGGTCCAGGCCTGGGCATCCTGTGCGGCCTTCAAATTCTCCCGAGCCAGGGCCCCAGCCTGAGTAAGGTGCTCCTGGAGCACGTATTTCAAGAGGCCCTGGGTAGGTGATGGGGCTTGCTCCCATGTCTCCCTAATTAGGTCCAACAGTCCACATGGGTGGCGACCATATAAGAGTTTGAAAGGGGAAAACTTTGTAGAGGACTGGGGAACCTCCCGAACCGCCAGGAGCAGAGGTGGGAATAGCTGAGAAAGAGGCTCGGTCTGGGGCTAGCCAACAGGGGGTGGTAGTCCAGGCCAAGGCCCCCAAAGAGAAGGGGGCTGGGGCAGAGAGTCCCCACCTAAAAAAAGGAACCTGCATAGGGACCGGGAGGGCTGATGTGGGAACCCACGTAGGTCCAGGGAGGTCTACGGTGGGGACTCAGACCATAGAGGTAGGAAGTAGGTGGCTCCAGTTAGTGGAGGGCCTGCGCTATGAGAGAGATTCCCTGAGGGCCCAGCTGCGAGGAGCACAGGGATGATAGGGAATTCCCCCCTGAGAGGGTTCTTAACGGGGAGGGTGTGTAGTGGGGCGGCTGCCCCACTCCCTGAGAATTAGGGCTGCAGCAGGCCAGTGGGCCTGCGCAGATGGGCAGCCAATCAGGGAAGGGCTTATTGGGAGCCAATCAGAGCCCAGATTGGAAGCAGCCAATCAGGGCCAGGCTCAGCCCTATAAAAGGCTGCTCAGGGAGAGAGCAGGGAGACTGTCCCAGGCCTTCGAGAGGGGAAGGTCTGTCTCTAGAGCTGGGAGACTAGCACCTGGGACAGCGCAGTGCTGGGCAGGCCTGGGGGAGCTGAAAGGAACTCCAGTCCGGGGTCTGCCAGGCTGCAGGACCTGAGGGGAAGGGCCTAGCCGGTGCGAGGGGCCGAAGGGGAAACAGGCCAGGGACGTGGACAGATGGAGGGAGAGAAGGAGGGCAGGACGGCTGCCACTAGAGGGTCCCTGGGTTGGGACCCAGAGTAATGGGCGGGCCTGGGTCGCCCCTTTCCCCCCTTGCAGTACATACAGCCATCGGCCGTAGGGAGCGGCCATCATAGACCTGCCAGATCCCTGACAAGAAGGGATTAGACTCAAAGGGTGTGGTTGGACATGGCGGCTGGAATGTAGGACTGCTGATCACCCAATCCCCAGAAGGGGGTATGGATGGACTGAGGGGCACTGCCAGAGGGCAGTGGTCCTGAAGAGGACGCCGCGAGTGGGAGAGCGACGTGGGCTCAGAAGCCAACCAAGGGCGAGACAACAGACGGGACACCACCAGGAGGGGGCGCTCCAAAGGACTGAGCTAATTCCCAGAGGCAACCAGTAGGAGGCGCCGCGGTGGTGAGTCCCAACCCTGTTACACTGCCATTAAGCACACTTCTGGATTAATGCCATTTCTACTGTTTTGGCTACATTATTTGTATCTCTCTTGGAGACAGAAAATGCAAAGCAAACAGTTAATCTTTTATTGAATGCTAAAAAGCTTTTGCAGATTATATTATCAAAACAAAGTGATCGTGTGACACAGGCCAGCATGAGAATACTCTTTCATTACAAGGATTGCATTTTCACTTACTAATATCTGCATCTTCTTTCAGAAATCTAGGCCACTTTGAAAGAGTGTAGTTCTGTAGGTCATCTGCACAGAAACTCCACACACAGAAAAATCTCTGCTATTACAATAGGCCCTGTGTGTGAGTATTAGTGTACATGTGTGAGAAGTCTACAGGTGAAAAATGCAGTTATTGAGTTATGAGTCACACTTTGTTTAGGGAAAACTTTTAAAGCGTCTATAAGGGGTTGACAAATACTTGATTCATTACAAGCTTTTTACACAAATGATTGTTACAGATGGGTGCTACTGTAATATACAGATTTAATACTTTCATATGATCACTGGTGTAAACTTCCAAAAGTGATTACTGACTTAGGTGCCTCCACTTTTGGATGCTCTTCTTGAGACAATTTAAAGAGTTCTGCTTTTCAAAAAGTGGATTCTCAGCACTGTGAAAATCCGGCCGCCTTAAAGGTGTCAAATCACTCTGGAAAATCTTGGCCACTGCCTCAGTTTTCTCCATTTAAGAGCTTGTCTCAACATGAAAATTAATCCAGAATCAGATAGAATGTGAATTTAAAGTGGATTAACTATTCCTGGTTAATTCCACGTGTGGACGCCTTTATTTTAGAGTAAGACTGGCTTATTCTGAATCAGTCCACTAGTGGAGTGCAGTCGTCCCTCCCCTTCTGGGTTGGAGGGAGGCCACACCGCCTCACTATGTCCTCAGGGTCACTGCCTAGGCTCGGGGGCACTAGCAGTCCAGGCGCTGGTGTCCCGACCGCCCTAACAGGTGAAACCCCAGACAGTCTACGGGTTTGATCCTCAGGCAGGAGCAGGGCCACCAAGGAGTCCCTAGGCTCTGCCCTTAGGCAGGGACAGAACAGACAGTAGATTATAAACTCTGGGACTTTAGGCAGGGGCAGAGCAAACCCAGTAGACCAAGCAGTCGGGGGGGCTGGCATCGTAGCTCTAGTAGATGGCAGACATATGCAGGCCTCTTGGGCCTCAGGTGAGGAGGTTGCCGCCCCAGGGGTGGGATGGCGGGGGTAGGGGGCCCGGGCCCACCCGACTCCACCGGGTCCCAGCCCATGGCCCTAACAGTTGTGGAGTGTTCCGCCACTGGGTCAGCGGGGAATCCAGCCGCAACATGTTGACCGTGCTACAGTGCTATAGGCAGTGCTACAGCCAGACTGAACTCAGCTGCCCCTGGGCCACTTCCTCCCCTCCCCTCGGGGTGTACCTGGATCCACGGGGTGTCCTCTGTCTCACCAAGCAGTCCTGCCAGCTCCCCTACAAACACAGGTTCCTTCATGAGTAGGACGTCTCTGGGCTCTGCAGCAAAGTCAGCAGCCTGGAGTGAGCTGGATGTATCTGTCTCCTTCGCTGTCTCGGCCCCAACTGAGCTAAAGGCCCTGCCTTTTATATTTCCTGTCCAGCCTATCCACTTCCAGTGGGAGAGGTGAGGCTGGTTTGGCTCTGCCCACCTGGGCACGGAGGGTGGTTCCTCCCCTTCTGGGTCGGAGGGAGGCCACATCGCCTCACTACAAGTCCATTTAAAATAGCGGATTACACTAATTTGGACTGAAGTGTTCTGGAGTTAGAGCATCCACACGTGCAGTTAAACAGGTTTACCTCCTGAAGTATACCACTTGGAATTTCTAAATATTCTAGATGACAATTTCCCTACTCAAAAGGTGTTGCATCCAACATAAGGGAATTCTATACCAGACCTTGTCTTGACAGCTAAAGAGGAACAGATCATGGGACTGAAAAATAATGGTAATTTAGGTACAAATGATCATGACTTGATCACATTTATAATATGCAAACAGAATTAAATCCAGACTCGTAATACACACACACACACACACGGTGCTATAAAAGGGCCAATTTTACAAAGCTGAAAACAATTATGAGCCAAATCAGCTGGGAGGAAGAATTTAATCAGAAAAATGTGAATGATAATGGGGAATTGTTTAAGAATATTTCACTAGATGTCCAGAACCCCACAATCTCACAATTGAGGAAGAAGGCTGTATGTGCTTAAAAAAGCCGACCTGGTTCGAAAGAGAAGTAAAGACAACTATAAAAATTTAAAAAAATATGGAACAATAAAAAACAAGTAGAAGAAAGGGGAATGTGAGGATTTACACCCCTCGTTACAGGGCAGCACGGCCTAGTGGCCAGAGTCCCTATAACTGCCCCTGGTTGCAGGGCAGCACGGCCTAGTGGCCAGAGTCCCTATAACCGCCCCTGGTTGCAGGGCAGCACGGCCTAGTGGCCAGAGTCCCTATAACCGCCCCTGGTTGCAGGGCAGCACAGCCTAGTGGCCAGAGTCCATAGGATAAACCCTTGTCGCAGGGTAGCATGGCCTAGTGGCCAGAGTCCATGTAACCGCCCCTGGTTGCAGGGCTGTTGGACCTTACTACTGGCTCAGCAGGGGGGGGTCCTACCGAAACACGCTGAGGCTTACCGGGGGCAAGGTACCAGTCCGTCACCTCCCCCGGGTCGCTTCCTACCGGCTTGGGAGTTGGGGTCTCCCACGAATCCCAGGGTTCTCCGCAGGTCTCCGGGTCCGTCACCTGCCCTGGTTCCTCCCGCAGTAGGGGTCCGTGCCGGTCTGTAGAAGCCTCTGTTCCCGGCAGCTTCAAGAGCGTCGGCTGGTCCTCTGCAGGAGCTTCCCAGTTAGGTCCTTCCCCTGCGGCCGCCAGCCCCCACTGAGCTGAGTTCCCTCCTTTTATACTCAGTGAGCATCTGGAGCATGCCCTGTACGAACGGAGCGGGACTTCCTCTGTCAGAGCTACTGGTCTGACGCCGCTGGGGCTAGTGCGGGGTGGGGCTGCCCCGTCACAGGGAAGTTGATAGTAATGAATGTAAGTCAGAAGCTAGTAATTGGAGAAAATTGATAAAGGAAGCCAAGGGCTACAAGCAGAAATCTATGGCTAGGAGAGTTAAGGACAATAAGAAGGGATTTTTCAAGTATATTAGGAACAAAAAAGAAACCTAACAATAGTATTGATCCATTATTAGATGGAAATGGTAGCATTATCAATAATAATACAAAAAAGGCAAAAGTGTTCAATAAATATTTCTGTTCTGTAGTTCAGAAAAAATAAACAGATGATGTAGTAATATCTCATAACACACTTTCCATTCCACTAATATGTCTGGAGGATGTTAAATAGCAACTGCTAAAGTTAGAAATTTTTAAATCAGCAGGTCCAGACAACTTGCATCCAAGAGTTTTAAAAGAGCTAGCTGAGGAGTTCCCTGGACTGTTAATGTTGATTTTCCATAAGGCTTGGAGTACTGAGGAAGTTCCCGAAGACTTGAAGAAATGTTGTGCCAATATTTAAGAAGGGTACATGGGATGACTTCGGTAATTATAGGGCTGTCAGCCTTTCATCGATTGCAGGCAAGATAATGGAGTGGCTGTTACAGTACTTGATTAATAAAGAATTAAAGGAGGGTAATGTAATTAATGCAACTCAAAATGGATTTATGGAAAATAGATCTTGTCAAACTAACTTCATATCTCTTTTTGATGAGATAATTAATTTGGTTAATAAAGGCAGTGGTTGTAATGTAATATACCTAAAATTCTGTAAGTAATTTGACTTGGTATTGTATGACATTTTGATTTAAAAACTAGAAAGATATAAAATTACCATAACATATATTAAATAGCTTAAAAATTGGCTACTGATAGGTCTCAAAATATAATTGTAAATAGGGAATCCTCATTCAACAGCTGTGTTTCTAGAGAGGTCCCACAGGGACTGGTTCTTGGCCCTACGCTAGTAAACATTTTTAACAATGACCTTGAAGAAAACATAAAATGATCACGGACAAAGTTTACAGATGACACAAAAATTGGGGGAGTGGTAAATAAGGAAGAGGACAGTCATTGATGCAGAGAGATCTGGATCGCTTGGTAAGCTGGGTGTGTGCAAACAATATTTGTTTTAATATGGCTAAATGTAAATGTGTACATCTAAGAACAAAGAACGTAGGCCATACTTAGATGGGGGAACTCTATCCTGGAAGCAGTGACTCTGAAAAAGATGTGGGTGTCATAGTGGACAATCATGAGCCCCCAGTGCAACACTGTGGCCAAAAGGGCTAATGTGATGTCTAGGTACATAAACAAGGGAATCTGAAGCAGGACAAGGGAAGTTATTTTACCTCTATATTTGGTACTGTGCAATGGCTGCTGGAAAGCTCTGTCTAGGTCTGTTGTCCACAATTCAAGAAGGATGTTGAGAAATTGGAGAAGGATCAGAGAACAGCCACAAGACTGATTAAAAGATTAGAAAACGGTGATAGACTCAAAGAGCTCAATCTATTTAATTTAACAAAGAGAAGGTTAAAAGGTGACTTGATTACGGTGTATAAATACCTAAATGGGGAACACGCATTTAATAATGGTCTCTTCAATCTATTAGAGAAAGGTAGAACACAATCCCATGGCTGGAAGTTGAAGCTAGACAAAATCAGACTAGAAAATAGGGAGAGTAATTTACCATTAGAACAATTTACCAAGGGTAGTGGTGGATTCTCTAGCAATTTTTAAATCAAGATTGGATGTTTTTTCTAAAAGGATCCACTCTTGGAATTATTTTGGGGACATTCTCTGGCCTGTGTGATGCAGGGGGTCAGACTAGATGATCAAAATGGTCTCTTCTGGCCTTGGAATCTATGAATGTGAACGATAACCGCTACATTCGGAACTGGTTTGTGAGCTACAGTAGGGTTTTTTTTCTTTGTGTCTTTAAAAACAAAGTTTTGAAAACTGCACGGTCCATGTAATATTCTAGACGTCACCAGGGCCGGCTCTGGCTTTTTTGCCGCCCAAAGCAAAAAACGCCTGGCCGGCCGGAGCAGCGGGGGGGGGGGAGGAAAACAAACCTGCCCCCGGCCGGAGCGGCGAAGGGGGGGTGGGGAGAACAAACCAGCCAGCCGGAGCAGCAAAGGGGGGGGGGGGGGCGGGAAACAAACCTGCCCCCAGCCGGAGGGGTGGGGGGAGACAACAAACCGGCCGGAGCGGCAAAAGGGGGGGTGGGGGAGGCCGGGAAACAAACCTGCCCCCGGCCGGAGCGGCGAAGGGGGAGGGGGGAGAACAAACCAGCTGGCTGGAGCAGCAAACGGGGGGGGGAAACAAACCTGCCCCCGGCCGGAGCGGCGGGCAGGGGGGACGACAAACTGGCCCGCCTGCCGGAGCGGCGAAGGAAAGAAAAAATAAAAACAAACAAAAAATACCTGCGGGGCGTTGGGAGCGTGGGTGCAGGTGGACTCCCGGCCCTGCAGACCCCGGGCAGCGGAGTGCGCACCCCGGCTAGCAGGGGCCAGGGCTTCCTTAAGCGGGGCGCTTGCCACACGGCCCCTCCCACTGCGCCGCCTGCTAGGAGGGCTCCGCGCCGCTCCGTTCGGCAGGCAGGGAAGGACGCGGGCTGCCCTACCGGGCTTGATGCAGGGCGCTCCCCTCCTACAGGGCGGCGGGAGCAGTAAACCAAAAAGAAAAAACCTGCAGGGGCGGCCAAAGCGGTGAAGCGCAAAACAAAACCAAACCAAACCAAAAAAAAAAAAAGGATTAGATGGAATGCCGCCCTTTGAAATCTGCCACCCCAAGCACGAGCTTGCTCGGCTGGTGCCTGGAGCCGGCCCTGGACGTCACAAAGCATAGATGATCCTTCTCTATATGGAAAACCTTTACTGAGATTGTGCGCTGTTCCTGAGCACAGACCATATAGATGACCAAGCTGTTTACCATTAAGTTTAGCTGGTTTAGATGTCATGGTAACTAGTGCAGAAGAGAGACATTCTTCACCACCACAACTATGGCACAGGACTCTACAAACACTATTTGCTGCAATGCATCCTGCTTGGGGCACAGATTCAGTTATTGGTGCTCTGACTTTCTCCTGGACTCTCTGATCTGTCCTGGGTCATCTGTACACCAAGCCTTGGTGACCTGTGAGGATGGCGCATACCGAGAAGACACTGAGGAGTCACCCTGGGGGTGGGTGAGACTAACACATTATAAGTTCATATTAGGCCATCAGTAGAGGAGGCTACCAGCTGTATCAAATCATTCAACCCTTTCAAATGGGTCCTCCACTTCCATGTGAGAATTTTTGGAAACCTGCCCTCAGAATGAAGAGGATAAAGGTCTGAGTCTGGGCATTATCTTCACTTCCTCAGTTGCCAGTTCAAGCCCAGAAACAGTACCCTGTGTCAGGCCTACCTACAGGGTGTGTGTGGATCCTGCAATCCCCTGGGGTAGGCCCATTTGATGGCTATGGTCCTGAGAGACCTCCCAAATCCAATTGTCCATATGGACTTTGATGTGGCCACGGTGAGTCCAATGCCAGGCAGGATTTGGGGGGTGGGAGATCAGTTCCGATGGGGCGTCTGTAGCACATCCATGGTTGGTACTCTGCAGCTGTTCATGTTTTGTGTAAGCTATTATCGCAGCAGTCCCGTAAATGTATGTACTGCATAGTTAGCATAAAGACCTGCAGTACTCAGCTTATTATTAATCAGTGATCATTTACTGTAACGATCCTGGTAAATCTAGATTAAGTGAACTTTAAATCTTTACCTGCAAAAATGGCTCTGTCAAATCTTTGTATGTGTAGTTTTAGAATAAATGAGGGTGGTGGCTAGCACGGGGTATGCACCTTCAGTTTTACTGTATCTCAGTGCTGTCTCCGTTATAATCTGTATAGAGAATAGCATGCTCCTAAGGTGTTTCCTGTTGCTAGGAAAATTTAACTATTCAAACTCATTTGTGAATTGAAGTTTTTCAAATAAAAATAGACTAGGAGAGTGCACATCTCCTTTGTACAAGGTTCTTTCATGTCTTAATCATTCAACAGATAAAACATGAGCTTGACTCCCTGGTGCCCTTGTCTGTGCTCAGTTCAATATATTATTCAAAAGTACCATACATCAGAAAGGCAAATTATTTCCCTTTTAAGTTAAAATTTAGAAAATCTTTGGCAAAGTGAAAAGAAGTAAAAAAAATCTCAGACCTCATGGGATGACCTGGGGGCACGCTGCGGAAGGAAGATAGATCGAAGCAGATATAATTTCTCCCAGACAGTCAGTGTGGGTGACAGGGTCTCCATCTGTGGAGATTCTACCACAGTTTAATCAAGTAGGCAGGAGTTCTCTTTCCTGTTTTGAAAAGTAAATAGTGGGACTCCCAGGGCCACATTTTGACTAAAGTCAAATTCAACAACTTAGAAATAAATCCCTCACTTAAGAAGATCATTGACTAACCTGAGCTTAGGCTGTATTTTTCACATTTGCTTCAATCTATAAAATGAGGACTAGATACCAAAATAGAGAATTCACAGTTTTCACATACCGATCTATGGGACTGAGATCTCTAACATGAGAAAAAGTGCAGAGTTGGACTTGCTTTAATTTGTAGGGTAGTTTCATATTTGCAACAGGGTTTTTGTGACGATCTCCATGAATCCCAAGTTTCACAGATTTGTAGTAAAATTACTTCTCTGACAACTCGTCTTGAAACTGTTTTTTGTTATATTTTGTTTTTCTTGTCCTGTCCTAAGTGCCATGCCACTGGAATCAGAAATAATATCAAGTAACTTGTGTGCCCAGCTGTACACTGTGACTAGCCAATATTCAAAGCGAAGCTTACAGAGTCTGATTCTATTACGCTCCCTAATCATTGTCTAGTTCTGGTGTCAACAATTCAGGAAAGATGTTGATAAATTGGTGAGGGATCAGAGAATGGGGAAGGAACACAAGCCAGAATAGGGGAAGACCAGGTTAAAGAATATTTAGGTGAGTTAGATATATTTAAGTTGACAGGGCCTGATGAAATTCATCACAGGGTACTTAAGGAACTAACTGAAGCAATCTTGGAACTGTTAGCAATTATCTTTGAGAATTCATGGAGGACAGGTGAGGTCCTATCGGACTGGAGAACGGCAAATATAGTACCTATCCTTAAAGGGGGAACAAAGAGGACCAGGGAATTATAGAACAGGCAGGCAATCTTCGATACCTGGAAACATACTGGAACAAACTATTAAACAATCAGTTTGTAAGCCCCTCAAGGGTGGCAAGGTTATAAGGAATAGCCAGCATGGATTTTTCAAGAACAAATCATGCTAAACTAACCTAGTTTCCTTCTTGGACAGGGTTACTGGCCTACTGAAGAGGGGAAAGCTGAAGATGTGATATATCTTGGTTTTAGTAAGCCTTCTGACACAGTCCCACATTAAAGTCTCATAAACACACAAGGGAAATTTGATCTAGAGGAAATGACTATAAGGTGGGTGTAAAACTGGGGATGGATCACTTGGTGATTGCCTGTTCTGTTCATTCCCTCTGGGGCACCTGGCATTGGCTGCTGTCAGAAGACAGGATACTGGGCTAGATGGACCTTTGGTCTGATCCAGTATGGCTGTTCTCATGTTCTTAAAGACCATACTCAGAGGACTGTAATCAATGATTCATTTCCAGATGTGGAGGATGTTATCTAGTGGGGTCTCACAGGGGCCTGTCCTGAGTCGAATGCTAGTCAATATTTACATTAATGACTTGAATAATAGAGTGGAGAGGATGTTTATAAAATTTGCCGATGACACCAAGCTGAGAAGGGTGCAAGCCTTTGGAAGGCAGGATTAGAATTCAAAACAAGCATGACCAATTGAAGAATTGATCTGAAACAAATAAGGTGAAACTAACTAAAGACAAGTGAAAAGGACTGCCTTCAGAAGGAAAAATTAAACTCACAACTAGAAAATGGGGAATAATTGGCTAGGTGATAGTACTGCAGAAAAGGATCTGGTGATTATAGTGGATCACAAATTGAATGAGTCAGCAATGAGATGCAGTAGCAAAAAAGGCTAAAATTATTCTGGGGTGTATTAAGAGGAGTGTTGTCTGTAAGACATGGAAAATAATTGTCCTGGTTGGCATGGGTGAGGCCGCAGCGGGAGTGCTGTGTCTGATTCCGGGTGCACACTTTACGGAAGGTGTGGATAAACTGGAGAGTCCAGAGGAGAGCAACAAAAATGATAAAAGGTTCAGAAAACCTGATTTATGAGGAAAGATTAAAAAAATTAGGCATGTTTAGTCCTGACAAAAGAGGACTGAGTGGCACCTGATAGTCTTAAACTATGTTAAGGGCTGTTATAAAGAGTATGGTGATCAATTGCTTTCCATGTCCACGAAAGGTAGGAGAAGCAGTAATTGGCTCTATGTGCAGCAAGGTAAATGTAGGTTAGATATTGGGGGAAAAAACTATCTAACTATAAAGAGAATTCAGCTCTGAAATAGGTTTCCAAGTGAGGCTGTGGAATCTCTGTCGTTGGAGGTTTTTAAGAAAAGGTCAGACAAACACCAGTCAGAGGGGCTCTTGGTTCTGTCTCGGTGCAGGGGGCTGGACTAGATGACCTCTCGAGGTCCTGTCCAGACCTACATTTCTATGATTTCATAAGAGCCACAAGAACGATAAAAGGATTGGAAAACATGCCTTATAGAGAGAACCTTTTCTTTGTTAAGCTAAGAGGTGACTTGATCAATCTATAAGGTCTCTGCATGGAGAACAGATAATGGAGCGTTCTTCAGTCGAGCAGACTAAGGGTATGTCTACATTGGCAAGTTTCTGCGCAACAAGTTATACCACTTTTATTAAAGCGCTGGAATTAAACCACTGTTGTGTGTCCACATTGTGCTCCTTGTGACGCTGGAGAGCATCCACATTAGCAGCTCTTGCAATGGCAAGGACAGCAGTGCATTGTAGTCGCTATCTCACTGTGCAACTGGCCGCAGGTGCTTTGGGAAGGTTTGCAATGCCTCATGGGGCAGGCACAGCGTCACATGATGCAGGTTTCCCAATCCCATTGTTCCATGGGCGTCCTACTACATTGCCAGCTGCTTTTCCACTGAAGTGTTGGCGGTGGGGGTTCGAGTGTGAGACAGGGAGTGTGTGTGAGTGTGTGTGTGAATGGAGGGGGGAGGAGAGACAGTGTGTTTTGGGGGACAGAGAGTGTGTCAGCATGCTGTCTTGTAAATTCAGACAGCGGCAGGAAGCAACCAATCCTAAGGCAGGGGGAGGGGGAAACCCCGACATCAGCCCCCACCTCCCTCCCCAGCTCTCTGCGTGGCAATCTCTCTCTCGCGCACGCACACACACACCTGCCTCTGTGTTCAACAACACGAGCATTCCACATTGATGGTTTGCTTTGTGTCCCGGAGCAGATCAGCACAGCACACAAGGGCCACCAGAAACCGAGCTTTGAAAGGGGAGGGGCGCATGTCTCCAGGGCAGCCGAGTTCAAAACACTGAGCAGAGCGGCCACTTGAGGGATTATGGGACACTTCCGGAGGCCAATTGATTGCTTTCTGCTCTGTAATGTGTTTACACTGCCAATACAGTGCTGGACCCTCTCTCGTCGAGGTGGTTTTTTGCAATGCTGCTACTGAGGAGTTTCTGCGCACTAAGTGGCTTGGCAGAGTGTACACCTTGGGAGTTACACCACAGAAAGCCACTTTACTGTGCAGTAACTTGCCAGTGTAGACAAGGCCAAAGATATAACAAGATCCAGTGGCTGGGAGTTGAAGTTAGACAGACTCAGACTAGAAATAAGGCACAAACTTTTAACAGTGAAGTTGTGGTGGATTCTCCATCACTGGATTTTTTCTAAAAAATTGCCAGTGTTGATTTAGACAGATGCTGTACTTCAAACAACAATTAATTGAGAGCAGTCCTATGGCCTGTGTTATACAGCAGGTCAGGCTAGAGGATCACAATGATCCCTCCTGGCTTTGTAATGCATAAACCATTGTATCTTTTTTAGTACACTAAACTTCCAATGTAGTGATCAATATGTTTAAAATCAGCATTTTCCCACAGGCTGGTATCATTGAAAGACTGCATTTTCTTTCTATTCTTAGCATACGAAGAATGGCAGTTTCTCAACTGTGTGGCTAAGTACTGACTTTCTACTAGTGACCACTTTAGTAACCAATTGAAAGTATTTAAGGTGAATGAAATCCATTTTGTAAGTTTTGGAAACTTACAAATAAACAATGGTAGCACAGAGGTTGGTGGCCAATAGCTGACTGAACTTGCCTTTGACTACATGGTGGTTGAGGACAGCATGGTATTGATTTGAATGAGTTTTGTATCATAGAGATGTGCCGTGAGTTTGGATAAAATTGTATACATTCACAGAGATGTTATAATGGGCACCATTTTACCGGTTACGACATGCGTTGAAATCAGTGTGTCCATCCAGATGCATTATTACAAATGTGCAAGTGTTAGGAAGACTGGGGCCCAAGGTGGCATCTCCAACATTTGGTCTTTTGTGTGCGAATGATTTAAACAGTCACCAAGACAGCAATTTACAAAACCCCATATAAATATATAGCAAATACCAAAGTGCATCATGAGAAGAATGCAATCTTTTATCCTATTATAGCCGCTCCATTTGCACTGCTATAGATTAGTGAAATGTGGTCACAGTCAGAAAAGTGACTCTCTAAAGTGGCATCTGGTGTTGCATAATTATTCTCCATTAATATCCTCTCTATAAAAAGTGCTTAATTAAAGTCTAACTGCGGCACCAATAACAGTTCACTCAGTCTCTAAAAATCCTGCTTTTGAGAGTATCACCAGCCTTAAAGTGTTATCCCTGGCCCCAGTGGCGAAGGAGATACAGACACAGAGGAGCTCATTTAAGCACAGCTCGCTGTGGTGGAAACTTTTTACTGTTCTCCCAGCAAAACTGAAACCAACGCAGAAGTGAGGCTCTGCAATGGGGAGAGAGGAGAGTGTTCAGATATCTAAAGGGACAGGAGATCACATCCCTCAAAACCCTTTCTCTCTCTAATCTATCTCTTGTTTACGTGGCTAACATAGCCCTCCCTGCAATGTAACAGTTGAAGGTGGACTACTGCTGACTCTGGTGTGCAGTGGCACCAATACAGTTTTGATTTTGTACCTACATTATCTCTACCTGATTGGGGGAGGTCAGAAGACGCCTACAGAAAGATGTCAAGATGGGTGAGCTGGTTTAGATAAAACACTGACTGGAATCATGCTCCACCCCTTGAAATAAATCAACAATGAACTCGAATATTGGTCAAGTCTGACAGGTTACCACCATCCCTTACTCCTGGCAAGAGTGTTCTGAGAGTCAGTCAGGCATAAAATGGCTGCAGCTTCTTCCTTTTCTGAGATCACCTTTCTTTAGCACTAGTAAGAAGCAACTACCTCTTGTAACAAGGTGTAAGCTTAAGGGCGGGGACCAGCATGAGGCCTACAAAACAGGGTGCCTAAACTTAACACGGGCCCCCTGCTCAGGAATGAATTTCACCCTGTATGTAATAAGGTAACAGCTACTTCGTCATAGAAGCCTACTTTTTTAGCAAGCTTCCAATTCCATTAATAAACAAAAGTGGGTTTCCCAGTTCAGGGAAGTACTTACCCAGGTGCTGAGGTGGTATCCCTGAATTGGAGCCAGAAACTTCCTAGACTCAGCTGTTGAGTATTTTAAATCAAACTTGCGAAGATGGATTGTCATTTTTTAAGGCACTAAAGTGTAACTTCCGAAACTTTTCTGTGCTTCTCCAGACCACTCAAAGCAATGTTTTGCAGGTGATTAATTTATATGGCAGGTTAGTGCCTTTGAGCCTCTTCAGAACAACACATTTTAATGACAGCTCAGCTATTCAATCTACAGTAGATGTTTCTGTGCATGCACAGCAAGTCTTTCTGCAGCAGAAAGTTCATAAAGATTTTTTTAACGCCAGTACTCTGTGTACATGCACATCTGCTATATTCGCACGATGGGACATAACAGCTCCATTGGAGGCATTAGCATCTAATGTGTCCAAAAATCCGCCAGTTAAGTCTTTCATAAACAGACCTCTGGCATGATTGACTGTGTGGCTATGAAAGAGCCATCAGTCCGTTGTGTGCGTACAATACTCATACAAAGGAGTGATCAAGTCGGCATTGGCATTGCAAACCATAACGTGAGTCTCTAAATAGAGATTTTCATTATACATCATTGCAGCTCTAATGGTCTATAGAGTGAATAATCTGCATTTTAGTAAGTCAGACTGTAATGGCTCTTATGACACTATTATGGTCCAGCCAGCTAATAATCCACATTGTCAAAACTCCCTAACTACCTTTTTCTACTTATATATCACCTTCTTCAAAAAAGATTTTATTCCAGAGTCTTGAAAGAGATTTTTGTGAGTTAAGGATTCCTCTCCATCGATTTGTTCCCAAAGTCTTAGATCAGAGCCTTAACTATGGACTGGAATGTTGGTCCCTTTTTTTTATTTATTTACTAGGAGAAACAAACAATAGAACTTTTGTGTAATGTAATGAACATCTGATGGAGGGTGCTGGAGACAATAGAATCCCTGGAGAAATTAGCGAAAACTTCATTTGAAAGAAGCTTAGTACTAGAATTGGAGGGAGAAACTATTGGAACCATATTCCATTGGAATATGCAGTTCTGTCAAAACGGACATACTTCATGAAACCAGGTCAATTCCACCAACATTTCATTCTGAAAGAAAACCAAAGAGGTTCTAACAATGTCAAAGTGTCTTGTTTTGGAATGAACCATTACAATTTTCCTTTCTGAAATTCTTTTATTTATAAATATATAATACAATACAAAACACATTCTAATCTAATACATTTTTTTTTTAAATGAAACATTGAGTTTGTTGAAATGTTTCAACCCAAAATGGAAAAGTTTTGGAACAAAGCCAAACTTAAAAATGCTTTGTGAAATGATATTTCCATCCTCTATACAGTTCACGTTGTTTAGTGCTAGAGTGGTGATTATTCCATGTTTTCCCATAAAGTTTTATGGCCTCTCGTATAAGGATATTTAGGATTTCTTAGATATTTAAAAGAAAATAACAGCTGCTATGAAGTCACATACCAAAGAATAGTTCAGTAGCTGCCAATGTGGAACTAATGCCCCCAACAGCCAGGTTGAGAGGGGCATTCAGAAGAGTATGACCTGCAAACCTGAAAGGAAAACTCAAGTACATGTCTAGTAATGTGCCGGTGGCCATCCTGAGTCTGGAGACAGGTGGTGTTTTACTTATATTTGTAATGTTACTGAAATGTGATTCTCTGCCTTTTAAAGTCACCTTTACAAAAGTATTTACACTTGTAGCAATTCAAGGTCAGTCATTAGCCAGAACATAAGATTGTCATCTAGACTTTATGTAAAGATTAAGCTATCAGTATAAGCTGTTTTAGGGGAGGTTGGTCCTTAGAAGGCCGGGATGTTAAAGAGGGGAGTCAGTTTATGCATCACATAAATGAACAAAAGGTAATCGGGACAATGACTTTTTCAGCTACTGTGACACATGTAGCCGCCAAATGAAAAATGAGCTAAATCTGTTCTCCATTGGGATGTGTTATGAAACAGTGTAGTAAAACCAAGCACATTTGCTATCATTAACCTATGTGTATTTTATAAGACTATTTATCTCTATAAAGCTCTTTAGCTACAATGTTCCACATTATTACTATCTGCAGCCATTTTCTGTAGAAGAAATTCAAATGAAGATCTTAGAGTGACAATAACTAAACTATAAAACATGGATGATTACTTGGCCAAATTGAAAATGCAACGGGTTACACTTAGATAAACTCATAATGGACACCAATAAAGGGCCGATATTGCGAGTTATATTATTCCAGAGTATCGCTAAGGTGAGGGTAGATTCTCTAGTACAGAGTCCTCTAATATGCATAATTTTGGAGAGTATGCAATAAAGTCAGTTCTAGTCATTAGATGCAGCTGAACAATAAGCACATGTGTAGTGCTGTAGTAAATGGGAAAATTATCCAAGGACACTCAAGTGATAATGAACTTACTGAGAGGCATTTTTAAGCCAAAACAGAACATTTCCCATCATGGTCATAGCTTTTGATGTGGGTGGGAACAGGGGAGGGGATGTACTGAAGGTTCACTAAGGGCAGTCTGAAAAATCACTAAGATTTTTTTTTTCTGATAATAAAAAAGATGGCTCAAAATGTGAAGGATTCTGGGACTATGCATGATTTAAAGTGGAAGGAGCCAATCAAACCTTTTGTTTGCAATTTTGTATCTGTTGCAATGAATTAAGTAAATATTGCCGTGCTAACATTATATGATGAGTCTCAGGTATATAGAACATTATTTTTATAATAATTGAAAAATCTTATACTGTTGTTTTGTTTTTCTTTGCTGTCCATTGCTCTTGCTTTGTACCTAACCATGGTTAAATTATTTCTAGATAAAATACTTGATTATGAGAGTGCTTGGTTTGGATGAATTGCTCTTAGCTATAAAGCACATAATCTAACTTGAATACACAGTGATGATATAGTGACCGTAGTGTTTGACCTGGTGGCCTCTTAAGTTACTTCCGTGCTTGGGTTTGGGGTCTGGTTTTTAGCCCTAAGAGCCAGAAGTGCCAGAGTAAAAATTAGGAGTATTGATAAGAGACAATAGAGTATCTGTCTATCTAAGACAGACAGAGCAATGACAAGCAGCTATTTGTAAAGACTGATCAATTATATCTACCTCCCTCAGGTACTTATAAGGCCCTGTGCTGAGGTGTGCACCCCACACCGGCCCTGATAGGAGTAATATGCCTGAGGGGCCAGTTAGGGCACCTGACATCAGCTGAGAGAAGGAGGCCAGGCTTAGCTGAGGATGAAGCCCAGCTGGGACCACGCTTTGAAACCAGGAAGCTGAGAGTGGAAGGAGAAGGAGTCTGCAGTCACAGCCTGGAAGGATGGAAGGTGTCAGGAGCAAGGAGGAAGCCCAGGGGGAGAGTAAGCCCTGGGATCTTGCTCTGGAGTAAGGAGTCTGACGTGAGGCTAGGAGGGGTACAGTAGCCGTGGGGGATAGAGAAGCTCCCTGTTAAACCCAGCAGCAGGAAAGAGAAGATTGGGAGCATTAAAGGAAGAAGCCCATAGAAACAGGACCATGGGCTGGGAGTGAGGACCTGCATTGCAGGTTATAGAGTCCCTGGGCTGGAATGCGGAGTGGCAGCTGGGCCCGGGTTCCCCTGCCAGCCACTAGAATAGGGGCACAGCCTAGCTGGGGCTGAACACCGTCGGGGAACTGACCGCAGGTCTCCAGAGTCCCAGGCTAGTGCCTTTGCCAGGGGACGATACTTCTCGACTTGGAACTGAAGGTCTGACTGTAACTGTCCTAAAGGAGCTAGTCTGGGCTGGGACTGGACAATGCGCCTGTGGCTCGCTGATATTGAACACGGAATAAGCGGGATAGTTACCGCTTCGCTAGATCAGAAACCCAACAAAGCTCCTCAACAAACAGGTTAGCATATAAAATAAATGGTCTTAATCCTCCCTTCCTTGGCGTTCCAGCATTGGCTCCCCCAGTATGGGGGCCTGTCGTCCTGGAGCAGGGACTCACTGTACTTCTGGGTGGCTCACCATTTTGCCCCTCTCGTCTAGAATCATCGTTGTTCCCCTGTAGGGCCCTCACTGCATAGCTGCACACCCCGGTACCCATGGTGCATGACCACTTTCTTGCATATACAACATGAAGAGCGGTGCAGAGGGAACCCTGTTTTCCAGTAGAAATCTGACTGCCTGTCTTGTGCTCTTCCCCGCAGAGCAGCTGTAGAAGGAGCTGAACATCTCTCCCAAGCCCTGCAGGTGCCAGGCCACCTCCACAGAGCTTGGGGCACCAGAGCCACCTTCTCTCCCTGGCTGTCCGGAAAGCCTTCCTTTTCGAGGGGTGGCCCAGCATGGAGTTATCCTACAGAGCCGGGGGCTGATCCCTTGCTTGGGAAACTCTGGCGCTATGGGGGGCAGTTCCTCCCCGCGAGGCCACCACTATCCAGTATGGCCCTGCCCCTCCCTATGCCCAGTCCTTGCCAATTCCTTCTGCCCAGATTCAGCCCTTATTAGTCACCGCACTGGCATAACTGACACCCCACCTAGGCCGGAGGGGGATGCGCTGAGCTGCTGTGATGAGGCATATGAAGTACTAGATGTACTGAGTGGATTGAGCCCTCAGGACATTGGGACATTTGCACCATTTTCTCATCTGAGCCCAGTGTCTTGTCTCTGTGTCACTGTAGATTACTTGACTCCCAAATCCTCCAGATTGTGTTCTGTAGCAATATTTAGGCATGTAATTAAATGCATTTACTAGCGCGAATTGCATTGAATGCTGACTCAACTTCATGTTAGCAAAAGGAAGAGTGACACTTTAATCATTTCAGCATGTTTCCCTTGTGGCCGCAGCTTCCACCTTTAGCAGCTGGAGCTTTTCATTTCATAGAACCATAGAATCATAGAATATCAGGGTTAGAAGGGACCTCAGGAGGTCATCTAGTCCAACCCCCTGCTCAAAGCAGGACTAATTCCCAACTAAATCATCCCAGCCAGGGCTTTGTCAAGCCTGACCTTAAAAACCTCTAAGGATGGAGATTCCACCACCTCCCTAGGTAACCCAGTCCAGTGCTTCACCACCCTCCTAGTGAAATAGTGTTTCCGAATATCCAACCTAGACCTCCCCCACTGCAACTTGAGACCATTGCTTCTTGTCTGTAGTGGGAACAACGTGGAAAAGGTTTGACCAGCTGAGAGCCAGCTGGTGGATTACCTGATGAAAAAAGAAAGTGTGTGCATGGAGGAAGCTAACCATGATGATATCCCTTGTGACAAAGTTCCTCCTCTATCTTGGTGGGTCCCGTGCTTATTGGCGGATTTTCTTGCCTCAGAGATTCACCATGTGGGCTGGGGAACAGCCCAGAGACCTTCCCCTCTGGAAGAACCCACAGTCCAGGTCAATTGGGAGGTTTGGGGGGAACCCAGGCCCACCCTCTACTCCGGGTTCCAGCCCAGGGCCCTGTGGATTGCAGCTGTCTATAGTGCCTCCTGTAACAGCTGCATGACAGCTACAACTCCCTGGGCTACTTCCCCATGGCCTCCTCCAAACACCTTCCTTATTCTCACCACAGGACCTTCCTCCTGGTGTCTGATAACGCTTGTGCTCCTCAGTCCTCCAGCAGCACACCCTCTCAGCTCCTTGCACCTCTTGCTCCCAGCTCCTCGCACTCGCACCACAAACTGAAGTGAGCTCCTTTTTAAAACCCAGGTGCCCTGATTAGCCTGCCTTAATTGATTCTAGCAGCTTCTTCTTAATTGGCTCCAGGTGTCCTAATTAGCCTGCCTGCCTTAACTGGTTCTAGCAGGTTCCTGATTACTCTAGTGCAGTCCCTGCTCTGGTCACTCAGGGAACAGAAAACTACTCATCCAGTGACCAGTATATTTGCCCTCTACCAGACTCCTGTACCCCACTGGTCTGGGTCTGTCACACCCTGCAGTGACAACTTCAGCAGCCCAAACGGTCCATGGTGGTTATCACCTGGGCAGTGAACTTCTCTATATGTTGCCTCTCTGGCCACCCACAGACACTACCAAAATGTCCAGGGGTCATCATAGAATCATAGAATATCAGGGTTGGAAGGGACCTCAGGAGGTATCTAGTCTAACCCCCTGCTCAAAGCAGGACCAATCCCCAACTAAATCATCCCAGCCAGGGCTTCGTCAAGCCTGACCTTAAAAACCTTGGTGGCTCAATCTGCATGAGGTCCAGAATTTATGTGGGTCAGGTGCAGAATGGAACAAAATTCTCTGTTTATTCCCGTCTGTACTGTTGCTCTAACTTCTCACCTTCCGTCAACTGCCCATCTCTTCTCTCACTCTTCTCCATTATAAAATCCACCCTCCAAGTGGGCACAGCTCAAGAATGAAATCCTCCCAGAGGGATTAAACATGGCAGAATTCATGGCCATGGGGAAAATGTGGGCCACAAAGTCTAAAAACTGCAGCCTGTCTAAAGTAACTTTTTCTTCTGTCTTCTTGTCTTTCCTTATAGCAGGTAGAGTTGAGGAGATCTTGCCTCCTAACCTTCCCTGGCACTCACAATGCCAGGTGAGCTCGGCTGGCCTGTCCCTGTCCATCTATATGAAGCTAGTAGAAGTCCCCCTGTGCAGCACCACCTCTAGTGATCACCGGCTTCGGGGGTGGGAGGAAGAGGACGGTCTTGTGAGGAAGCAAGTCTACAGGCTAGCTCCCCAAACTAATGGAAGAGGGAGCCCGTCAGCTGGCCTCTCCCTGAGCATGGACTAGGGGAAGCGGGTCCGATGTTGGCCCTTAAAGATCCTGGCCTGAGAAGGGGAGGGGCTATGGAGGGTCCCCAGAATAAGATTTAGAGCCTATTGGCTCCCCTCAAAGCTTTAGATTCTGGATCACAAGATTGGTCCCAGATCTAGAGGCCCTAGCATGGGGGCTGTTGTGCCAATGATTAACCCAGCCCTGCTAGTACAACTTCCCCTGCAGCGCTGGCCTCCCCCAGCCCCTCCCCATATCAGCGGCCCTGGCTGTCTCTGGCTGTCAGCCAGCCACTGGGGCAGGGGCCTCTCTCCTCCCGGACAGAGCCCAAACCATCTGACCTCCCGCAGGGGAAGGCTGGGAAGATGGGAGGGCTCAGCCTACCCCTTGCCATCCCAGCGGGCTTTTCCTGTGTGGGGGTCTCATGCTATTGTCACCCAAGGTCCCTGATGGGGAGGGGTGTGTGTGGCCAGTGTCGGTGCCAGCGGGTGGGTGGCTGGGGGATGAAGCCACGACCTCTGGATCTAGCAGTACAGGCCCTTGCCGCCTGAGCTAAGGAAGCCAGGAGCCTTAGTTGAGAGGTTGTAGCACTCAGGGGCCTTGTACAGGGTCTAGCCACTGGAAGGAGACAGCCACACCGTGTAAGCCTGTGTTACACTGAGCACCCAGGGGGCCACGGCTGGGCACCAGGGAGTGTGCCCGGCTTGCCTGGCTCCAGCCTGGCCACAAGCCGCACTGAACTCTGACACACCATTGCCAACTCTTGCGGTTTCATTGCCAGTCTCGTGGTAGTTGGTGTTTCCCTTAAATCCACGGGGTAACGCTTTCAAAAGTGCCTCAGTCCCACTTTCAAAAGACACCGAGTTGCCCCGTTCTCACTGCCAAGCTGGTAAGCGATCACCTAAGTCTGATAGAAATCCCAGCGCCATTGAGTCTCTTGCAATCGCTTCTCTCTGTTCTGCTGAGTTCAACAGCGAATGGTTTCTAAAAAGATTTTGATTCATTTCTATACCTTATTACCATAGCAACAATCACGTCCGTGCATTATACATATCAAAGCTCTCAAACCCACTTGCTGTCCCTTGTCACTGCAGTCACAGAGATTTTGTCACAGTTGTTATGAGAGAAATCTGGGGACGGTTAACGAAAATGAGCTAGAGTTGGACCATGCAGAAGGAACTCCTTTGTGCCAAGTGGCAGAGGGCGCAGGAGATGTATAGCGTAGTCCAGGGATCTCCTGGCTCAGATAACTACATAATAGTGCACCAAAGGGTGGTGTGAGGTCTCTGCCGAGCGCCAGGAGCCCACTGGTCATCATAATCACTGAGAAGTATTTAACATTTAAAGAGTTCTGATAATTATGCTCGTAAGGTGTAGGAGTTCAGGCAGGTCAGCAGGAGGTGACATTCCTTGGGGCTGATCCTTTCATGCATGAGGTGACAGACACCTCTCTCGCTGTCTTGCCAGTGGTGCACTGTGTACTGTATTCCTCACCCTCTGTCTATTTGCATACTGAGCCAGGTGTGAAATGAGTCATTGTGTTTCTATTGAGACAGGCACAGTTCATAACCTAGAAAATGTGTTTATTTCCCGTAAATAATATGTACTGCCTTTCATTCAGGCAGAGACAGGGTATAGCAGAATCCAGCTGACAGATGCCAAACAAATTCAGGAAACACCTTGCTGCAGTCAAATGTTCTTCCCACCCAACTGTTCCACAAATACACACATCCACTGAGGGTGGGCACAAATGCATAGTGCTGGGGCGTGCGTAATACTAGATTTCTTTACGGTCGGGTTCAAGTTGTAAATATCAGTAAGTTAAGGGGAAAAGCCCTTTGAGAAAATGTTGTTTCACTTACAGATAAATGTTATCCTGGAAAGTGACACTTACAGAATGATGCACTGGAAAGTATGCAAATGAAGAGCAGCCCACCTCCAACCCCCCCTAACTCTGACCCTGTCACCCACTGACTGCACACTTCCCTCCACTAGGTGGTAGCCACTTCTCCCCTCCTCTTTGCTCTCCTTTGGCCCTGAGTAGCTGGACCTACCTGTGGATGCCAGAAGGGAGAAAGACAGGGCGTTCACCACCTCATTGTCTGCTGGAACTCGCACTGGCTACTCCCTGCTCCTTTTGCTAGTTTAGGTTTTGTCCTGCCTGGGTCAGGCATTCGAGGGAGACAATGTCATGCTTGCGAGAGCAGCCCAGGTATTCAATGAAGAAGAGGACAGTGGTGCAAATACACATCATCTGCATGGAGGTGCTGTGGCCTCACTGCCTTCTCTCTTCCCCACAGAACACCTTATCCAGGGCAAAAACAATGAGGAGTACATGTGGCACCTTAGAGACTAACAAATTTATTTGGGCATAAGCTTTCGTGGGCTAAACCCCTCTTCAGCGGATGCACGGAGTGGAAAATACAGAGGCAGGTATGAATATACAGCACGTGAAAAGATGGGTGTTGCCTTACCAAGTGGGGAGTCAGTGCTAATGAGGCCAATTCAATTAGGGTGGATGTAGCCCATTCCCAACAGTTGACAAGAGGGAAAATTACTTTTGGTAGTGCTAACGAAGCCAATTCAATCAACATGGATGTGGCCCATTCCCAGCAGTTGACAAGAAGGTGTGAGTATAAAGGTGCCTGAATAAAGATTGGGAGTGGCTGGGTCACTGCTTCTTCTTAATTGGCTCCAGGTGTCCTAATTAGCCTGCCTGCCTTAACTGGTTCTAGCAGGTTCCTGATTACTCTAGTGCACCCCTGCTCTGGTCACTCAGGGAACAGAAAACTACTCATCCAGTTACCAGTATATTTGCCCTCTACCAGACTTCTGTACCCCACTGGTCTGGGTCTGTCACAATGGCTACCCCTCTGAAACGTATCCAGGGCAGTACAGCTTCTACCTAAGTCCTCTCCCTCTCTCTCTGACCCAGGAGATGCCTCCTAAAGTCCCTCTTCTCTGGGGGGCAGGGGGTGTGATGGGAGAACCATAAGCTGATGCTGACTTGGCTAGCTTTGCCTGCCGGTAGTTTACACTACAGCGTGGGGAGTGGGAGCATCCCGAGCATGGTAGAGATTCCAGAACCCGAGTTCCTGTCCCTATTCATTGAGCCAGAAGCCTGCAGAGGCCTTTTCCGGGCTTCAGGTGTACAGATGCCATGTTGGTAGCACTCCCCAAACAACTCTGCCTCCAAAACAGGATTTATGGGCATCAGCTCCTCTCTGCTCCTGGAGTGGGGCATTGGGCCCCTCGTCGTTAGCGAGGATACATGTGATGAGAGGTTAGCACCACCCTGGAGTCGAAAAGGCCAGAAGGAAGTGGCTATGAGACAATCGAGATAGTATTGTACAGAGAACCTAATTCCCCACTGCCCCCAGAATGACGTACCATTGTTCAAACTCAGCCAGCAAGACCGGATCTAAAAGGTCACTTTGTTATTACTTGTAGTTAGGTAAACGTGTCTATAAATGTTCCATCTTATTGCTGGGCTGCAGTACTTTGTGTTGTTACTGGTTAGGGCTGTCATTCATTTTCACGTTCTTAGCTCAGAAAGTACAGACCAGGCTGGTTATCCTGAGGAGTTTGCTCTCTCTTGCTGTGCTATGCAGGTCTATTTCATTTTGTATGTTGACAAATTGGAGCACCATCTGCTGTAACACAATTAGTGTTACTTTTTAAAAAAACGAAGCCTGCTTTTTTTAAAACAAACCTCCTCTTCCAGGGGATTTTACTCTCATTCCCACCCATGGCAACAGCAGCCTTCCTGTCACTGAACATGATCTGGGTACTGAGCAGGCTCAGTTTCGTGACAAGTTAAAATTCCTTATACTCGGTAAACAATTCTTTAAAAAGGAATAAAGAGTTTGCTGCCTTGTGAAAGAAATGGAAAGGGAAAAGGCCTTTTCTCTGCCACCTTGCAGACACTGTAAGACTGATTCGGTTGGCCAGGCTCACGTTGACTTACACTCAGGGGTGAACGTGAGTCGGTATGGGCCGGGGGAAGCTGTCCCCCCGCCCCGCCCCTTCCGCCCGAGGCCCCGCCCCTTCCGGGGGCCAGAGCCACCTCCCCCCCCCGTACCGGTGAGTGTCCTCAGTTACTTTCACCCTGCTTACACTGGACTTGGCAAGCGCCTTCCACCAGAGGGTTACAATTTCTTTGCTTTTAACTGGAGAGGTGCTGGCAAACCGAGGCGCCTGCTACCTCACCATGAGTTATAGTTGCACCCCTTAAGCCTGTGACCCTGCATGCGGAGAGCTCGTTTCCAAAAGGCATGACGGCCACGCAATATTTCCATGCCAGCAAATTACTGTTTCTGGTTCTGCACGGTCAGTTTTGGAAATCCAGGGCCAGATTCTTATCTCCTTATGTTAAATAGCTCCTTGCACTAGGGCTAGCCCCAACTCTGTCGCTAGGCCTAGCTGCGGGGTAAGTACTACCCAGTGTGAATACGGGCAATGGTGTAGCTTAGCTGGAGAGGCCATTGGGCTGTGAGTTGGGAACCCTGGATTCTCTTCCTGGCTCTATCACTGATCTGCTGTGTCACCTTGGGCACGACACTTCACTTCCTTGTGCCCCTGTCACCTCCCCTTCTTTTGTCTGTCACGTCTACTTGGAAGGTAAGTTCTTTGGGGGCAGGGACTGTCTATACATGCACAGCACCTGTAATGTTGGGGCCCTGAAGCATTCCTGGAATAAACAATAGCTGGCACTCTGTGTAGAGAGCGAGGTGTGGCGCCAGAGGATTCTTATTGTTCCAAACGTCTTAGAATTTGTTGAAAATGGTTTTCAGTGCGAATTATCTTGCTCGTCAAGTTCGGAAGGCTCTTCACTGGAAGTAAAAAAAAATCATGACCCCTTTATATTTACTGTATAAGTAAGAGTAAAAATGTATCCATGCTAAGCCTATATATTCTACTTGTGTGTGTTTTTGAGAGGTTGACGGATAATATTTGACCATGCAGGGTAACGGGCTGTGGAGAGTGGAGGAGAGGGATATTTTTTGTGCTTTAGAATGTGCTAATTTGTCTACATCCCAAGATGGTCCTCGCGCCGAATTGCCATTTGTGACCTCCACAGGAATGATAACCCCTGGTTAAGAAACACTGCACTAGATCATGCTGTTTCCAGGTTCTTTAGGGCCTACTTCTACAGAAACTGCCAATTTGTGCTACAAGTCAGTGCGTGTACTGGAGAAAGGGATTTTGTAGCTACCTTTCCAACTCACTTGCTACCAACTATCTCTTTTCAGCTGGCAGGGCTGAGCAGTGAGGGGTGGCATATTTAACCTAACACCTCCAACACTGACTCACTGGCAGACATACTCTATATAAAGTACTTCATGAATGGTATCTGGAAGGCCAAAAGGTGCCTCCCTTTTCCCTTCACCAGAATTCAAAGGCAACGGGGCCCTGACTGAAATAAAATCACAGCAAATTTACCTTTTAAAATGGATAAAATGAAAAATATTCTGACACCAGGTGTCATTAATCAGTGGAACTCACTGCCTCAGGGTGATATAGGAAAAAGCTGCTTAAGGTTCCAAACAAGATGAAACATTCATATGAATGAGCATCAGCATCTGACACAAGCTAAGATAAGGTGAGTTGGTGGGTATGTGTGCAACCCTTACGATGGCTTTATAATTACAAAAGCTACCGATTCTCCTATAGTGGAGCCTTAAAAATCATTAGCTGGGACAAGGAAAAAATGACTCCATTATATCAGATTGCAAAAGTACTTGTACTGAGTTTTGACTCTCCCGGGAGCATCCAACATTATTCCCTGTTGAAGGCAGTATATCAGATGGATTGACCTTTGGACTGTTCTCCGGAGTAGCACTTTCTTTTGTTCCTCTGTCAAGAAAGAAAAAAAAAAAGTCTGATGCTGACAAGGAAAATCTCCTTCAATTCCCCTCCTCTCTCTTCCCCACCCCTGTACACAAGAGGAGAAAGTTTTGTAAACATCTTGCTAATGACGGCCTTTCTTGCAAAGTGATGCCTCAGAATGCAAGCAGCTGCTTTTGGAGAACTCAACCTTGAAATGGCATCTGTTTGAATTGCTTTAAATGGAACTACCCTGCTGAAAAGCTCAGGGCTGCGCAGGGGAGGGAAATTTTTATAGGGATTGTCTAAACTGCTGGAAGTAAAGCAGGAGCCAGGTGATGTCCTCTGAAGTGGCTGGACCAACATTAGCAACATACACTTCAAAGAAGCATGTTGAGAGCTAATGCCCTAGGGGTTAAAAGCATCAGGCATCCTTTGAGAATATTTATATAGCGGGCAAAAAAAAGGTAGAAGATTTAGATGTGGTGATTAAAAGCTAGAAATAAATCATGCACCCCTGTAAACACTATTATTCCTATTTAAATGCTGCACTCGTGGGAATGCAATTACGGTTGTATTATTAATTTAAAATGTTATGGGAAGCAGTGACTGCTGCTTCTCATTAGTAGCGAATGCTTCACAGTCTGTCTGGCGGCATTTTGGGCCTGGTATTTAAAAATAAATAAATATTGAACTCCTTCTACAACGACAGTCGTCCTTTGCCAGGGGAAGTGAACAACAGTAGAAGTCTCTGTGACTAGCGAGGGGGCATTGCCAGACTGGATCAGACTAGGGGGTCCATCTTGGCCGGCGTGAGACGCCTCACAGGAAGGTGCAAGAAACCCCGCTGGTGGCAGTGACAGGATATCGCATGGATGAGGATCGTCCACGTGAAGTATCACTTCTGGGTTGAGACCATGGCCACAGTCTAGTCCTGAGACCTGAGATAAGCAGCAGTGGCTGCAGAAATCCTCGTTGAGGAAGGAGATAACTCTGTGAGCTTGCCCTGCTGTTGCAGCACCCGGGCATAATGGGGAGGGCTCGTCTCGTCCTGGGAAAGAATGGCTGTCGCACCTTGGAAGCTGGCTATGCTGCAAAGCTACCAGTTGGTTGGGCATCAGTTTTGGGAGAGTGCTGTTGTCACGGAAGCTTCGGTTGTGCAATCTTCTCTGGCTGTTCAGGATCCACTGAGCCAATGAGGAGGAGATGGGTGGTGCAGGACATACTGGATCATTGTGGAAGGGTCCTGGCTACTTAACGGAGATGGCCAGGTACTGTGTGCAATGAATGGGCAGCAGGACTCCATTCCCACTGAACTATAACAACGCTGGTGGTGTCTGCATCTCAGAGTAACTCAGGGTGAGCCTGCAGATCCGCCTTTGCACAGATGGTCCTCATTTCTCAGCACCTCACCACCTGTAATGTATTTATCCTGCCAACAGTCTTTGGAGGTAGGGATGTACTGTCCCCATTTTACAGATGGGACCTGAGGGACAGAGAGACTCAGTGACTTGCCCATGGTCACACAGGAAGTGTCTCGCTGAGCTGGGAATAGAAACCAGGCCAGAGTCCACGTCCCTTGGGCTACCCCTAGACCATTCTGTGCTCCCCACAGCCATTGAAACATTCTGTGTGACTCCCAGAACATCCTAAATAGACACCACATTCTCATACCAAAAATGGAGCTGGACAGATGGGGTCTGAACGTTGTGAAACCCAGATTGATAACAACCCAACTGAAGCAAATACCCAAATGATCAGGTTCGTGTCCCCTCGCCAGCCTAGCACTAGGTGGTCATGTCAGCAGAAGTTTCTATCGTATCCGTCTGGAGCCGTTAGCCAGGAAACGGGGGTGTAAGAGGTGCAGGCCTAGCAGGAGATTCTGAGCCTGAAAAGGCGAGTTAGTCCATGCTGGAGTCTTTGCCAGCCTGCTCACTGCACCAGCGACATTCGCATTTCGAGTTGACTAACATTGACAAATAGAGGGACAGTTTGTCCTCCTGTCAACTCATGATCAGATGACTTACGAATACACTTTGGTTATTTGTCTGGCTTTGTAGATCACTGAATAATATTCATAATAAAAGGACAGTGAGAATAAAGAATGCAGATGCATTTCTTGCAGCTCATATCCCCCCCCCCTTATTCTGCCAGCTGTAATTTCAAGGTGGTAAAGAGCACTGCTTCTGCAAGCAGAATCTGACCTTGATGGCAAATTAGTAGAGTTAAATCCTTCCCTCTGAAAGAAAAACTGGCTCCTACACATTGAGGGGTAGAATATTCCATTGACTGTGTGAAGCGCTGTTCAGCCAGAGCAAATGCAGCAGAATTTGGCCTCAGTAAGGCCTGCATCTAATTTCGTCTTCAAATTTACTTGTTGTTTATATTGAAAGGAGGTGAGTTTGTTCATAAGGGGGGAATCTCTCTCTGCCCAGAAAGGCTTTCTAAGGGTATGTCTTCAGAGCAGCAGGGGGCATTCCCAGCGTGGGTAGAAGTACATGCACTAGCTCTGCCCGAGTGAGCTCCTAAAAACAGCAGTGTGGTGCAGTGGTTGGGGCCAGCCGCCTGAGTAAATCTTGCCTGGCCCCCTGATACATAGGTGGCTAACCCGAGCCACCCCCATGCTGCAGTGGCTGGAATCAGACGGGATGGGAGGCCTGCCTTGCCCTGTCCTGCCCCACCCTGCCCCCCGCCCGAAGGAGCTTGACTGGCTCCATTTACTGGGCCAGGGAAAGAGAGGACCTGAGAACTGTAACCCTAAGGTGGAGGTAAAAGGGCCAGGCAGGAAGAGGCCCAGGGAAGCAACAGTAACTAATTAAAGGAAGCCATACATGGCAGGCCCTGGCGTAGTGGGCAGGCCACTAGGGAAGTTGGCCTAAGCTGTGAGAAGGGGAGAAGGCACCTTTACAGGCCCTAACAAAGGGCCAGATTTAAAGGGCTCAGAGACGGGGCTGAAGATCCCAGTTGGGGCCAACACTTTGGTGTACTCTTTGCTACCCTGGAAGGGTCTATTTTGACTGTGTGACTTGGCCAGAGGGCTGAGCGACTGAAGACCCACCTAGGAAGGTCAGCAACCAATAGGGGGCGCCAGAAGCAGGAAAAAAGATTGCAGTGCCACACTCAGCCACTAGGAGGTACTCAGGAGGGGCGTTCCTCCCTTCACAGTGCCCAACTCGAGACACCTTAAAGGGACTGTTGTCAGTGCTTGACTAAAACTTTCTGTAACTCAGCACTCAAAAATTCAGGCACCCAAAATCACTAGTAAGTTTTGAAAATCTTGGCCACAGTCTTTAACTGCGCACCACATGTTTATTTCCATAGGCCCTGTGCTTCATTAGTGTGTGGCAAACGAGCTGGGGGAATGCTGGGAATGAGGCGAGGTATGCTGACAGCCTGAGTCTCATTTGGGACCAAATTCGATTAGCAATTGCCATGGTTTAAATCCGGAGTTAAATGCATTAATGTCCACGGACTTGCTGTGAAATGATCTCGCTGCAACGGCCAGCGCATTTGGCCTCAGCACGGGAAGTGTGGCTGATGTATTGTAAATGCGGCTGGGGTCTGGGCACACTTGTTGAAGTGCAGTGAATGAAGCAAGAGTCTGTTCCTCGATCAGAGGGGATAAGAAGAACTATTGAGCAGGGCCGGCTCCAGCATTTCTGCCGCCCCAAGCAAAAAAAAAAGCCGCGATCGGCGGCGGCAGTTCAGCGGCAGGTCCTTCGCTCCTAGAGGGAGTGAGGGACCTGCCGCCCCCGAATCGCCGCAGGTGCCGCCCCTCTTCCTTGGCCGCCCCAAGCACCTGCTTGTTAAGCTGGTGCCTGGAGCCGGCCCTGCTATTGAGTAGCTGACTCCCTCCCTGTGCAGCAGCCAGTGTGAGGGGAACTGTGGAAGTCATATGTAGGTCTGTACCTGAAGACCTTGTACTGTAATGCACACGCATAAGAGGCAGGGTTAAGGTTTTTTGGACAACCTTAATTTTGGCATGTTGTCATGCTGAAGAGTTTGCTTTGCAACCTTAATGTTTCTGTAAGATCACTTTTAGGGTTTAGTTAGAATGGTTTTTAAGTGAAATTATCAAGTCTATTCCACTGCTGGTAGCACTGCGACACACTAATGAGGGATGGGGAAAACTGTGCCGCAAGATCATTGTTTGTTCTTCTATTTTATTTTTTGAGAGAACAGATTTGAATTTTTGCTCCTGCCAGTCTTTTTCTGTGCCTTGACCAAGCAGATCAAGGACAATTCAAACAATTTCACCATCTGGATGCTTTCCAGGGGATAAAGGTCTGCTTGTCTGCATAACAGATTTAAATGCAGAGCAATTGCGGGTTACTCACATTATAATAAGGGGCATATTATAATGGGGTACAAATAATAATAAGGGGCACATATAATACATTGTATAATGCTAACTGCAATCAGCTTTATTTAAAACTTCAAAGCAGCGTGTTTTGCTTGAAATATATTTTAGTAATTGTCAGTATTGCTGCCTGTGAAAATCTAATGTTTGTCTTTACCCACATGCAGGGTAAAGACATGAAAGGACTCAGTGTTTCTAAGGAATAAACTCTCTATTGAGAGAAATATTTATAGAGGTGCTGGAATTGCAGCAACATTCCAGCCATGTGCACACAGACTGACTTCCCGGTACCCCCGCCAAACGCCTCCATCCTGTAACCTGTGCTCCTCGCTCCATGGTCCATGCAGGTTGCCACAAGGTTGAAAACATGGTTTGAATTTATAGTAGGGTCTATGTCATGGTTGAATGTAGAATGGACCAAAATTAAATAGTTCTTGAATCTGACTAGAGTTCAATGTGTTTTGTGCCATTCTCAAAGTTAACAACACAGTGAAACTAGCTATAATTGGCACATACCTGCGGGGAAGGAGGGGAGGGGATGGAAAGTGGCAGGAGCACCATAGCTGTTAACTCTAACCATTTCCAGCTTACCCCATCTCTTCTTAGAGGCTGTGCTTGGAGGCTGATCCTGTTTCTCTTTAATCAATGGAAGTTTTGCCATTCAATTGAGTGGGAGGAAGAATAGACCCAAATTGAATTTTTCCAGTTGCCGAACAGCTCCCTCTGTTGGTTGGATGCTATGATTCGTCCAATAATTGTGCCTTATTGATCCCATGCACAGCTGCTTGCAAGCACTGGTGCATTGTACATGGGGAGGTGCATACCGAGCACAGATCCGTGTCCCATTTGTGTATTATAGGCCCTGTCTCTTGGGAAGGCAGAAGATAGACACACATTGATTTCTTCAAAGTTCATATTAAAAAAGAAGGTACCTCAAAGCCCCTGATCCGGAGTCTGAGTAAGACACATGCTGACGGGAGACAGAAGGCACAGCCAAGACACTGAAGTGTTCATAGATATTTAAGGCCAGAAGGGACCATTATGGTCATTTAGTCTGGCCTCCTGCTTAACACAGACCAGCACATTACACCCGTCTTGATTGCTTCCCTAGTTTCTATAAGAGGAGGCGTCCTGCTGTTCTGGTGTCTGAGGGATCTTGTTCTCTCATTGCACATACTTGCACAGCTGGACAAAGCCCTGCCTGACTGGAGGATTTATTGCCACATCAGCTAATTCCCTAGTTCAGTTTGGCTCTTCCTTCTGTGCCCCGACCTGGCGCTGCTGGAAGCAGCCCCTGGGGCTGGTCAGCAGGATGAGAGCAAAGCAGCAGGGTGTAGGCAGAAAGGCAGTGAGTGGGAGGGCAGCTAACAGAAGTAACCTGCGCTGAGCACTCGAGGTGTGGGGGAGGGACTCGACTTCTCTGTCAGTGGAAGGCGGATACATGGCAGCCGTGCCAGCTGCCGGTACAGGACAACATCCATCGTCTGCATGTGGTGGGGGAGGCTGGGTCAGACGCCCCGTTTCAGACGAATGAGATCTGGAGAAGCAAGGCTGCACTGCATCCGAAACAAACCCAGAGGTGCTGATTTAAAAGGAGAGACCCAGTGCTGTAACCTGCCCACTCCTCCCCCTGAGCCTCCCGGGCTGACCCTGGGGCAAATCCGCATGGGGCCTTAGCCCTGCCCTCCCTCAGAGCCGTAGCCGGAAACTGTCCCTGTGCTGGGGGGGACAGGACAAAAGGACTGCTACTGGATCCGGCCCTTCTGAATGGAGCATGTGGGGGGTTCTCCCTAACCTCCACCGGCCATGGGGTAAGATGAAATCTGGCTGCGGGTCAGCAAAGTGAAGAACAGTAAAACTCTGATCCTGCCAACATTTACACATGCTTCATTGTACTTCCAGGGGTTCCTGGCACTGCTGGTGGGAGATGATTAAACACAGGCATAAGTAGCTGCAGGATTGGAGCCTAAATAAATTAATTCCTGAAATGGCGAAGGAAACATTGGTACATGGGTTTTTTTCTCTTGGGTCATTGATTGTTTATTTCATCCTATTCGGCACTGGGCTTAAATCCAAGGCCTTTTTGCCCTTTTTTAACTTGCTCTTTGCTAAGGAAATATAAAACTACTGAAACTTTGAATGGCTTGGAGGCACGCTGATGCTCCTAGAAGTGGGGACCTTTGTTTTGTAGTCTTTGCAAGTAAGGATATGAGGAGAGATTAAAAAGGCTAGGACTTTTCAGCTTGGAAAAGAGGAGACTAAGGGGAGATATGATAGAGGTATATAAAATCATGAGTGGTGTGGAGAAGTGAATAAGGAAAAGTTATTTACTTGTTCCCATGATATAAGAACTAGGGGCCACCAAATGAAATGAATGGGCAGCAGGTTTAAAACAAATAAAAGGAAGTTCTTCTTCACACAGCGCACAGTCAACTTGTGGAACTCCTTGCCTGAGGAGGTTGTGAAGGCTAGGACTATAACAGCGTTTAAAAGAGAACTGGATAAATTCATGGAGGTTAAGTCCATTAATAGCAATTAGCCAGGATGGGTAAGGAATGGTGTCCCTAGCCTCTGTTTGTCAGAGGGTGGAGATGGATGGCAGGAGAGAGATCACTTGATTATTACCTGTTAGGTTCACTCCCTCTGGGGCACCTGGCATTGGCCACTGTCGGTAGACAGGATACTGGGTTAGATGGACTTTTGGTCTGACCCAGTACGGCCGTTCTTATGTTCTTATATGTTCTTATGTTCTTATGGATCTGTAGGCATATAGTGTGGAGCAGTCCCAAGCCATCCCAATGGAAGATATTAAGGTGTGCGGGGGGTGCGGAGCAGTGTTCAGATGAGACACTTCACAAAGCATCAGTCACATGTGGAAGCAAAAACTTTCTACCCATTTGTAGTGTTTTGTTTATTTAAAATATTTATATGGTATATGGCAGCTCATTCATTTAAGATAATTCCATTTGAATGAATAATTTAAATAACTTACAATCTTGTTTACATACATTTTATTGCTAGAACAGGAGGATGAACATATATGAGTAGCAAATATTCCAGCAGAATACATTAGAGAAATGACAAGATGTGCTCTAGATATTTAAGTGGACAAATAAGAAGGAAGACTATATCTGAGTTTTCTATGGGTGGAAATCTTAAAAGGTGAGAGAAATCAATCTTACGTATTAAAGGATCACATGCAATTGATTTTTGACTTCTATTGTTGGCTACTTCAGTGCTTCAAATGTTCAAAAATTCTTTTCTCTCTTATGGTAGAGGATATGTCTTATAACATTTTATTGTATTTCTTTTAAATTTTGCATGCACAGAATGCATAAAAGCTGTGGATTTTTATAAGCATTTCCATCAGTTTTCTAAGACTTCTAGGGCACTGGCTTACAAAATCAAATATTTCCATGTCAAGAAACATATATGCTGCTTCGTCAATTAAGAAAATGGCAGTTGTGTGATACACCCAAGTTGCAACGCCCAGTGAATCAGAAGTTCCAAGGTCCCTGACAGATGTTCTGTTGTGTGTGGGGGGGGGGGGGGGAAGGGAGGGGAAAGCTCTTGTGTGAACTCAGCCTACTGGCAGGAATCATATTTCCTCTGTATTTGGCACTGGTGCAGTTGCTGTTGGAATACTGTGTCCACTTCTGGTGTCAACAATTCAAGACAAAATGCTGATAAATTGGGTTCAAAGAAGAGCCATGAGAATGATTAAGGCATGAATTCTAGTCCTTTATAG
Source organism: Emys orbicularis (assembly GCF_028017835.1). NCBI lineage: Eukaryota > Metazoa > Chordata > Testudines > Emydidae > Emys > Emys orbicularis. The sequence goes on along the minus strand of NC_088686.1, from coordinate 3,192,305 downwards.
TGAAAGACTCGAGGAGCTCAATCTATTTAGTTTAACAAAGAAATGGTTAAGGGGTGACTTGATCACAGTCTGAGAACCTACATGGGGAGCAAATATTTGATAGTGGGCTCTTCACGCTAGCAGACAAAGGTATAACAAGACTCAGTGGTGGGAAGTTGCAAGAACGTGCAAATGTTTAACAGTGAGAGGAATTAGCCATTGGAACCACTCACCAAGAGTCGTGGTGGAGTCTCCATCTCTGCAATTTTTAAATCAACGTTGGATGTTTTTCTGAAAGATCTGCTCTAGTTCAAACAGGAATTAAGATGTCCTATGGCCTGTGTGCACTAGATAATCACAGGGTCCCCTTCTGGCCTTGAAATCTGTGAATCAGGCCTGGAGCAGATGAAGTTCTGCAGGTTGATTGTGGAAGGTGCATCTCACTAATTCCACCAGAGTAATCCATGGGGTGGCAGCAGCTCTGGAAAGGGAACTAGGGAGCAAAGACAGAGCAGGTCTTGGAGGGAAAGCTGAGGGCCAGCCCCATTTGGGACAGAAGGCTTGGCTGAACGGAGTGGTGGTGGCTTTGAGTGATCAGTAAAGCCATGCTTATGGGAATGGGGCGAGGACAGGAGAGTGACTCAGGCTATTCACAAGCACAGGGACGCCTCCGGAATTGAGTGCTGTGTTTTGTGTGACAGCGAGCAGACAGAGTTGTGAGTGATGATTCGATCAGCCCAGAACAGTGTGCAAAACAGATGCAAAACAGTTTCCATTTCTAGAAATGAGCACAACTGAGGGAGATGCGTGTGTGTGTGTGGGGATCCTCTGCTTACTTTTAGAAATGTGACTGATTTCTCCTCTTGCCCGATGGCTACTGGCATTGCACTGTGCAATTAAAGAAAGGATTTGAAGGGTAGCCAGAGTGTGCCAGCCAGGATTGTCAAGGTTATGACACATCAGTACTGAACTCTCCGGCTTACCAAGTTTATTGGTCCCTCAGAGACTGCCCAAAGTGAGATGAATAAAAGGGAAGAGAGATTTTCCTGCTGCTGAGCGGTGAGGTGCTCCAGTAGGATCACTGATTAATCTTTAAACAGTGCAGTCTGCTTTTGGTGTCCGAAGAGTCTAATTTATCATCTTCTGCACCAGGAGCACAGAATATAAGGTCGCGTTCATAAATACAATCAAACAGCACCATAACAAAAGGGGCTTGAAGCAATAAATCTCTGGCTAGCTAATATCCATAAATTAAGCTGGCTAAGCCTAAACCACCTGCATTCTGCGAGAGAGCCAATATCCCAATAGATTTATTTTATGCTTCAGCGAGGCAATGCTATTAGAGGTGGATAGTTCAGATATCTCTATTAGCAGATATCTAAGGCAGCCAGGGACATGAGCAAGGTGACCCTGTGGACTGTTTCTATTTCTTTTGTTAGTTTGGGGAACCCTGGGAAGGTCCTTGTAGATCTTTATGCTGGGTGTACTATTCTCAGAGCATTTCTCCTTGCCTAATACCATCTATGCACCTTTTCCACAATGCATTTTTGTAGACTGTCTTTCTTCTTCCTCTCCTACATCCATCAGTCCTTTCCACGATCTCAACTCTCCCGAAATCCTACTTCTCTGTAATCATTCAGTCATTGTGCTCCAAGTCCTGTGGAGTTACAGAAGAGATTCACAGCAGCTAATCGTCGGAGCAGCACGGCTCTATAAAAACTCTTTTAATTGCACTTTGTCAAATGCGGAGGAAGTCTGAAGGTGGTGGTGGTGGTTCTGCATTGCTCAACAGCGTAGGGGGTGTTGTGCATATTTGCTTTACTCATGTACTCTCACGGCCCCTGGGTGCCATTTGCTCTGGTTTTTGGAGAGCTGCGTTGAACCGACCCTAGACAGTTGAGTGAACAGAAGAACCTTTGTTTAAGAAGAGGCATCTCTCTCTTCACTCTTGCCGGAGTGACTTATGCCTGGCTCTCTGGCTTTGTGACAGTGGGCCAGAGCTGCCGAGGGGATGATGCACAGATATTTTCAGTCTTCAAATTCTAATGCTCAAAGGACACCGCTGTGAGTTAAAAGCAGATGAGATGCATGGAGGGTGTGGGACCTGAAGCAGCTGGACCAGCTATCTTGCTCTGGGTTACATCAGATCTGTGGCTTTGAAATGCAACAGAGCTTTCTATGAGAGAGGCTGCTGGGGGAACAGAAAGCATGGCTGGAGTAGATACACTGAGGTAGTGGCTCTGTGCAAGCTAGATTCAGGTGATAGCTGAGCAGTCCTTGCAAACATCCTCTGAACAAGACAAGAGCATGAAACAGAAGAGACCTCCCCCATGAATATGAAAGCTATGATGGTAAGCCGTGAAGATGGCCGGAATCCAATTTCATTATTGCTTCTATCACTGAGGTTTTCTAACTTGTGTGGTCTTTGGAGAGCTGTGCGTTCACAGGGTGCCAGATCTTCCTCCTTGCTTCCATCTGCTAGGTGGCAGTAAAAGCCATCTAGAATACGTCAAATACTTTCCTAATATCCCTGATCCACATGAGCAATGGCTGCAGTTGCCAAAGGGCTGTTACCTGACTGCCAGTGGCAGTGCAGATTGGCAGGACCAATGACAGCAAACAGAAAGGTGTCTACAAGACGGCCTCTCTATTAAAGAATGGTCCACACTATGAAAACACTTGGGCAACACTATCCTGTTAGACTCTGCATGCACCAGTCACTGCAGCCTTCCCAGTCCCCTTGTCTTCTCCGCAGTTAAGGATGTGAGGCTCCAGTTGAGCTGAGAGATCCAGGACACAATCTGGAGCATGTGCCACCGACTCTTTTGAACTGTTGTATTCAGGGCATCATGATCCCTCCTGCGTGTTTTAGTCATAGTGGACTTGTAGCGGGGTGGTCACCCGCTCCTGCTTTGAGGGGTTTAAAAACAGCCCTTGGAAAGGAGGGGGGGGTGAGAGAGAACACCCTGGGCTGATTGGGGGAAGTGGATACAGCTGGGCCACGCCCCAATCAGAGCCCAGCTGGCCCTATAAAGGCCAGGGCGGCCAGAAGCTCAGCAGTCTCTCTCTGAGTGCAGAGAGAGAAGGGCCTGGCTGCAGGGAACTAGAGCAGAGTACCTGGGTGGAGCAGGGCTGGGGAAAGGCTGAGGAGCTGGGGAGCTCCAGCCTGGAAAGCCCCAGGCTGCGGCCTAGTGTTAGGCCAGGAGGTACTGGGGGTTGCAGAGGGCAGCCCGGAGATAGGCCAAGGCAGCAGGCCCAAACCCAACCTTGCCTGTGATGAGTGGCTGATACTGCAGTCTGCCCCGGGCATGGGGCTAGATGGTGACTGACAGTAGCTGGATACTGAGGCGAGGTAGGGTTAGCGGGTGGGGGTTCCCCTGGGAGGGGAGACCTAGCGTGTGGGTACTGCCAGGGCGCAGCACCCTGAGCAAGGGGCACCGGGGTCCTGGGAGGGACACGGGGCCCAGAAGTAGAGAGCAAGGCAGATCACCAGCCTGCAGAGGGCGCTCCGGAGGCTGGGTCGAGCTAATTCCCTGAGAGACCAGCAGGAGGCGCCGCAGGGGTGAGTCCGCTCGTGTTACAGGACTGGAGGAAAGTTGGATAAGGTCAAGATGCAAATTCCCTTAACTAAAGGTAAACAGCCCTTATTGGGGGGGGGGGGGGGGCAAGAGGAATTTATTTATAGACCAGCCAAGTCTGAAAAAGAACAAACTAAAAATAAGCTCCCATGTATGTTGCTTGATAAGGGATAATAGTGTAAACATCAAACCATACAAATTAAAACTTCTGAAGCCATGTGACTGAGTCCATGTCACCTAAACACATCTTCAGGAACTGAGACACACTGTCCAAGCCCCTAGCAGACCACCTTCTCATACGTCTTATCTCCTGGTAGAACATAGAAGGGAAATATTTCCTCCTGGTGTCTTCTGTAGGACTGATCGATGTTAGAACGTCTCTCTCCCTCTCTTTGAATAACAGATCCCCAAACACAATTCCACCGGGACCTCTGAGCTGAAATAGAAGGGGCTTGTGTGGTTTGGCTGGAAATAGCACTGGGAGGCTTGAAACCCAAGATTTAACCTTGTTCTGCCATTGTCTTGCTATGTAACGGGGCCAGTTGAAGGCCCAAGTTTTAAAAAATGCCCGCTAGCTGCGCAGGCCTCCATATTTAGAAGCCCTCATTTGAGGCAATTGGGGCTCTTCCCATTCAAAGGTGCTGGGCGCCTACAACTCCCAATGAATGTGGAGGGAACTGAGGGTGCTCAGCACCTTGGAAAAATCAGGCTCTGGGCATGCAAAACTAGTGGACACATCTGAAATCGGAACATTTTGGCCTTCATGTGTCTGTAACTCAGGTCCCCCCTCTATAAAACGGTAACAATCATTTATGACTCCCCTCCAATACATAACCTGTCCCATGGTCTGGGCATCTGTACCATAAGTTAAACATGTGCACAATAATACTAAGAGACTATCTGAAGACCTAAGTACCCCAGTACTAGGCCCACCCCTTCCTCAAGAGCCCGTGGAGGGAAAATGGGCTTTGCATCATACCAAGGAAGTTAAGAAATTAAGCTTGTGCACTTTGTTAAGCAATTTTGAGGGCTATACATGAAATTAACAGTGTTATGAGTGCTGAGAATTATTAGCAAAGCCTCTTCTCTAATTGACCTTTCCCAGTCAGTTTAACACCCAGTCAAAAGCCATCAGAGCCTGCATCATACTGTATCTTGGCAACAAGCCAGTGTCATCTGTTCGAATGTCCCAGACGTGCACGTTAACTCGGTTACAGAGGCCATTCTAGTGCATTTTGAGAAGCAGGAATAAGATCAAAGTAAGACCATGCCAGATGGACTATAAATGATTGATCGTGTCAGACTGCTGAGAAACAAAAAGAGCGAGAGAGCTACTGCCTGTCAAAATCGAGCAGTGTGCACTCGTTAGCTAGGTGGCATTGCTGAGTGGTCACCGCTTCCGAAAGAGGCTAACTGTCATAGCATAGCCTTAAGATTGACGTGATGGTTACTACGTTCAGTAGAACATTCAACTTTCTTCCTTGTTTTTTCTCTCTACCACCTGGTCTTATTGGATGCTGAGGAAATCAGAAATGACACGTGACTTATAAATGATTTTATCATTCTGATGGGCTGAATGCAGCCTGGCCAATGTCAAGATTTCCCAAATAATGAGCCAGGCCACCCCCAGGAAACATAGAACCAAAGAAATGTAGGGCAGGAAGGGACCTCGAGATGTAATGAAAACTCTTATCTTTGAAAACTCATGGTGATCGGGGGAGGTCCCGGATGACTAGAAAAAGGCTAATGTATGCCCATCTTTAAAAAAGGGAAGAAGGAGGATCTGGGGAACTACAGGCCAGTCAGTCTCACCTCAGTCCCTGGAAAAATCATGGAGCAGGTCCTCAAAGAATCAATTCTGAAGCACTTAGAGGAGAGGAAAGTGATCAGGAACAGTCAGCATGGATTCACCAAGGGCAAGTCATGCCTGACTAACCTGATTGCCTTCTACGACGAGATAACTGGCTCTATGGATGAGGGGAAAGCAGTGGACATGTTATTCCTTGACTTTAGCAAAGCTTTTGATACGATCTCCCACAGTATTCTTGCCAGCAAGTTAAAGAAGTATGGGCTGGATGAATGGACTATAAGGTGGATAGACAGCTGGATAGATTGTTGGGCTCAACGGGTAGTGATCAATGGCTCCATGTCTAGTTGGCAGCCGGTATCAAGCGGAGTGCCCCAAGGGTCAGTCCTGGGGCCGGTTTTGTTCAATATCTTCATTAATGATCTGGAGGATGGCGTGGACTGCACCCTCAGTAAGTTTGCAGATGACACTAAACTGGGAGGAGTGGTAGATACGCTGGAGGGTAGGGATAGGATACAGAGGGACCTAGACAAATTAGAGGATTGGGCCAAAAGAAATCTGATGAGGTTCAACAAGGACAAGTGCAGAGTCCTGCACTTAGGATGGAAGAATCCCATGCACTGCTACAGACTAGGGACCGAATGGCTAGGCAGCAGTTCTGCAGAAAAGGACCTAGGGGTTACAGTGGACGAGAAGCTGGATATGAGTCAACAGTGTGCTCTTGTTGCCAAGAAGGCTAACGGCATTTTGGGCTGTATAAGTAGGGGCATTGCCAGCAGATGGAGGGATGTGATCGTTCCCCTCTATTCGACATTGGTGAGGCCTCATCTGGAGTACTGTGTCTAGTTTTGGGCCCCACACTACAAGAAGGATGTGGAAAAATTGGAAAGAGTCCAGCAGAGGGCAACAAAAATGATTAGGGGTCTGGAGCACATGACTTATGAGGAGAGGCTGAGGGAACTAGGATTGTTTAGTCTGCAGAAGAGAAGAATGAGGGGGGATTTGATAGCTGCTTTCAACTACCTGTTCTCAGTGGTAGCAGATGACAGAACAAGGCGTAATGGTCTCAAGTTGCAGTGGGGGAGGTTTAGGTTGGAGATTAGGAAAAACTTTTTCACTAGGAGGGTGGTGAAGCACTGGAATGGGTTACCTAGGGAAGTGGTGGAATCTCCATCCTTAGAGGTTTTTAAGGCCCGGCTTGACAAAGCCCTGGCTGTGATGATTTAGTTGGGGATTGGTCCTGCTTTGAGCAGGGGGTCGGACTAGATGACCTCCTGAGGTCCCTTCTAATCCTGATATTTTATGATTCTATGAAGTCCATTCCCTGCACTGAGGCAGGACAAAGTATTATCTAGAGCATCCCTGAAAGACCATTTTCTAACCTGATCTTAAAAATCTCCAATGCCTGAGATTCCACAACCTCGCTAGGTAATTTGTTCCAGTGCTTAACTAACCTGACAATTAGGAAGTTTATCCTAATGTTCAACCTAAACCTCTCTTGCTGCAATTTGAGCCCATTACTATTTGTCATGTCCTCTGCAGGTAAGGAGAATAATTTATCGCCCTTTTCTTTATAACAATTTTTTTACATATTGGAAGATTGTCATCCTGTCCCCCCTCAGTTTTCTCTTCTCCAGATTTAACAAACCCAATTGTTTCAGTCTTTCCTCGTAGGTCATGTTTTCATTTTTGTTGCTCTTCTCTGGACTTTCTCCATTTTGTCCACATCTTTCCTGAAATTTGGCGCCCAGAACTGGACACAATACTCCAGTTGAGGCCTAATCAGCCTGGAGTAGAGCAGAAGAATTACTTCTCATGTCTTGCTTACAACACTCCTGCTAATACATCCCAGAATGAGTTTGGCCTAAAAATTGGGATGATTTAAAAAGATTAAATTATGGTTTTTTTGTCTGTGTTCTGCTGTTTGACCTCCCCCGCGTGGGGAAGTTCAAATCACTGCGTGCCAGTTCTTGGGTGTTTATTGAATGTAAGAGGATCTTGCCTCCTGCTCCAGTTTCTCTTGCAATAAAGCAAATATCTCTGGACTTTCTGCTGTTTTGGAGCATGTACCTGCAGGTGCCAATCCCCAGCCTCATGTGACACTTCTCACCAGCTTGAAAAAGCCACTCGCCTCCCCTCCATGATCTCCTGCCACTGCTGAAGGGGTGGGGCATGCGAGGGTCATTAGAGACTCCCTAACTAATGAGGAAGGTCACACATAGAGCTGTGCAAAACTTCATTTCTCCCCAAAAGTCAATTGCTCCTGCCACCCTCTTCCTCAAAATCAGTTACTGCCCCTTGAACGTTGTGTGTGCCCTGTTCCTGCCCCCGATGCTCCTGCTCTGGGTCAGGATGGGGGACTGTGGTGCCTCCCGGAGTAGCTACAGTTGTGAGACACCTCGCGACCACCTGCCCTTAGCGTGAGGAAGCCTGTCTGTGCCTGCTGAGAGGCAGCTCCCTGACACTCCCAGCCAAAGGCAACACTTCCTCCAGGCCTGGCATGCCCTGCTGTCTCTCTGCAGGTGAGCGACAGGCCCTTTGGGCATCTCCCTGGAGAACCCAGCCCCTGCTCCACTGGACACTCGCAGTATTCACTGGTCTGCTGCTCCCAAAGACGCAGTACCCCCCGGCTTACACGTTCCACCTCAGACCACCGCTCCACTTAACTCACAGCACTGAGATATGTTTATAGTGACACCAGGTGTCGGTTTATTTACCAAAGCGCAGAGCTTCAAGTGTAACCCACACACCTCCTGGTGTGGTGTTCTGTCCAATCTAGTGGCACTGAGACCACTTCAAGAGAGAGAGAAAATGACTCTGCTACAGCCTTAGCTACCAGCCAGTTGGCTTTTAGCTCATGCGGTAGAGGCTCATGCACTAAGCTCCAGAGGTCCCCGGTTCGATCCTGCCTGCCAGTGACCGGGATCTGTCGGCGTTACACCAGCAATAGCAAGTAGAAGGATTGGAAACAAATGGCTACTTATGAAACAAAATAATGACATTAATTCCCGACACTAGACTTAATTAGCTGGATACTCTGATGGCTCACGCTATCGCTCCCTGTAGTGCTTCCTAGTCAGGCTGGCTGGGACCCTTCTTTCATGAGACAAGCCTGCTGTCAGTTTGCCTCCTAGGTGAAGGACTCCATGTGTCTTTGCCCTCTGAGATATACCACAACAATGCAGTGTCTTCATTCATAAACAGGACAGCCCCGCCCCGCTGGTTCCTCTCTTGTAGATTTCACAATCACTCAGTTCGCACCTGGCTCCCTATGCCAAGAGACACACAGTGTGAGGCATACAATACACAATCAGGTCAGGCAGCGAGATAGGTGTCTGTTGCCTCCTGCCTGAAAGGATCATCTCTGAGGTATGTCAGCTCCTGCTTGACCTGCCTAAACTCCTAGACCAGAAGAGCATAATTTTCAATGCAGATACATTCGGAGAGACATTAACTATATTATCCATAGAGACTTTTCAGAACGATTATTTATGATGATCACTGGGCTCTTGCCTCTAGGTATGCACCTCACATGCTACCCTTTGGCAAACTATTATGCAGATATCTGACCATGGGGATCCCTGTAAAATCCTATGCATGCCCTGTGTCCTCTGCCAGTTGTCCCCAAGTGGCCCCTGGGTCACTCTGACACAGAGGAAGATGCAGGAATCTTAAGTCCTCCATGCCCTTATTCCTGGTCAGGACAAACAGGAACAGGAGGGGCGGAAGAGAAGCCCCAGGGAAGGGCAGAGGTTCAGGCCGAGGGGCGGGGGGGAAGGTACTGCTGACGGCCGAGTGTTCAGGGCGGCACTGCCAGAAGAGGCAATGCACATCCCCTGCAGAAGGGGTATATTGAGCTGGCTCCCTGTACAGTTCATAGGTTCATGGATTCCAAGGCCAGCAGAGACCATCTACTCTGACCCCCTGCATAACACGACCCAACTGCCCCCAAATAATTCCTAGAGCAGATCTTCTAGAAAAACATCCCATCTTGATTTCAATACTGCCAGTGATGGAGAATCCACCACCACCCTTGGTAAATTGTTCCAGTGGTTAATTACTCTTGCAGTTAAAAATGTACATCACATGCTACCCTTTGGCAAACTATTATGCAGATTCAAACCTCATCACAGTCCAGCTGGCTGTTCTGGGACTGGATGTCTGGCTATGGTATGCTGAAGGTGGAATTGGTGTAAGATGCTGGTAATTTACCATTACTACCCTAATGAAATATTTAATCAGATTAATCAATGCAAATTTGTTAATCTTTGTGCTCATCAGACTTGGATCTGTTACCACGGCTGCTCAGGCCCATTAATAATGTGGTATGGAAAACCTGATCGATTTATCTGGGGCATTTATTCTGTTGTATCCCAATTACTTTTGATACACTGTACAATTCAGAGTTTAGTGATCGGTTTTGATGGATATGCCTGCACCACAAAATTGGTTGGAAAAAATGGGTGTGTGATTAGATATTAATCAAAATATTCCATTTTTGCATTAGAAGCCCCTAGATCTGTTCCTGTAATGAATTCTAATCAGGGCACCTATTTGAGCATTCAGAGTCTAATCCTCATAAATAATGTATGGTAGTATTAGAAGTAGAAGGTAAAGTCATCTCACACCAGCGAGTACCAGGGACGAGTTGAGGTGGGCTCCGCTGTGTGTAACAATATTTCCAAAGGAGTATTTTGTCCTTTCCTAGTCCTGGTGTGTAGGCAATGCCCACAGCTATGCAGCTTTTACTAAAGTGAGAATCTGTTTCCTTTAACCCCGTCCAACTGCAGCACATCCACTCCTACACTGCAGCTTTCCTTGGGTACCAGTTTTGGCCAGACTCGCACCTTTCAATCCCACTGATATCTGGGGGATTGCCTGGGGTGTAGGTATGGGTAAAACTAAACAAAGTTGTGTATTTGATTGGCTGTGTAGTTTCCTATTTAAAACATTAAATCAACAAGACCTTTTATGCTACATCTGTTTAAAGCTTCCTTCCTTGGCTAACATTTCACAGTTGGTATAGTTGGCTATACAGCTCTGCCTCAGCACGGGTGTAACGACTACATTAGCCATGGGAACTGGAAGGGTAATTCACAGGACTAAGCTGAAATATGTAGCACATTAATGTCTCTGATTTCTTGCTATTTGTTAGTGGCTTTTGCTTTCTGATAAGCATTAGGGATCTGGTGTCATACAGAATCTGTTTTACTTTGATTAAATCCTTCTGGAAATGATTGTACACACAATATTCAAATGTTTGCTTTTTGTTAGCAAGCACCCACAGTGCATTGCACATACAGAGTAGTATGAAAGTCTCTGAGGTCAACGAATCCGTACACACTTTGTGCATTTGCCTTTTTATTTGCAAAAAACATGCTGAGTTGGTCATCCCCATGCAATGTTGAAGTGCTGATAAATATTCATTGGAAATAAGGCAGGTCTTTTAAAACATAAATGCATTTAATTCCACTGGCTGCAATTTCATGGGTTATGTAAACCTGGGATTTCTGTTAAGTGGAACTAGATCAATACCTGTCTCAAAGAGGTATAAGGGAGATTACCTTGAGACCATCTAGCTTCTATAATGTCAAACTGCATCTCAAACACAGGTCACATTGCTTTCATCGGAGTTCTTCCCTCGCATGTATATTCTTATCATCCAGGGCCAAGGTGTGATTAGCTTGGCACAGGAAGGGGCAGTCATTGCATTAGCAGTCACTGCTTGCCTCTTGCTTTCACCAGGGGGCAGGTTGCCAGAAAGGAGTCAGGAATGGAGCCATGGGACTCACTACTTGCCCCCTGCACCAGTCCATGGAGTGGGGCCAGTTTACACTATTTCTCAGTCTTTGTATGGCCCCCAGTACCCGAGCACTTCACAAGGATCCCATGAGGAAGGGCAGGGCTATTACCTAAATTGCAAAAGGGGGAACTGAGGCACAGGGAGGTTAAGCAACTTGCCCAAGGTCACACAAGGACAGTGTAGCAGTGCAACAAACCTAACCCAGACCTCTTGGTCCCCGGTTCAGTGCTCTGTCCTTCTACTGTGTGACGCAGTCTCTGCCATTCTGCTGGATGGCGTTAAGCCTAAGTCCTCAAAAGTCTTTCATTGATGTTAGTGGGAGGAAGGTTCCTAAATACCTTCGAGGCTCTGGCCCCCGGTGCCTCTGGCAGGGCTTGTGTGGGTCCACCCTGCTCCCTACAAAGGCTGCGTGCCACTGGCACAACTTAGCCAGGGCACTCAGCCACCTGCTCTATGTGGAGTCCTCACTGTTTTGAATCCAGGTGATCTGCAGATGCATTCTAGACAATCACTCTTGGCACTGTCTTGTCTGTTAAGCTCAGAATTGATTTTCATGGTTAATTTTATTGCTGCATGTCACAGAGAGGCATATGCAGTATACAACTGCTGTTACTGCTTTCACGGCAGCTAGTAATTTGAAGTTTTACTATACATTATATTACACACTACGCAGTCATTGACATCCTCTGGCTAATCTAAAATGCGCTTAAATCATGGATGAATGAACATATTTTTCAATGATAAGCCTAGAGCAAATGAATTGGATTTGTTTGTAATACTAACTTATTCCTAATGCCCAGTGACACATGAGCAATCTAGTCTATACAGATGCCCGTGTTTCTCTGGAGGATAATAGTTTGCAGAGTAACATTGCTACATTTAGTACTGTAAACCATCCCTGTGGCTTGATATTTGCTCCTCCGAGGAAGGTGTTTAGGCTCTTTCTTCAATGTCTTTTGGCTCAGACTCCAGATGATGGATCAACTCTACCCTCTGTCAGGGATCACATTAAAGTCAGTGATCTGACTGATGCAGCACTGGTCCTTACACTGGTATGGCTCCATTGACCTCAGTGACATTGTGACAGTATCCGGCAGTTCTAGATCACATATCATGGTGATGGGCGTGGTATCTCCGTAGAATACAAGAGATCCTACAATTCTAGGGGAGCTTGGAAAACAAAGAATAGGATTCTCCACTACCTTTAGTTGATGATTTATCTCCTGTCTTTGTTACCTTCCCACGCTGTGGTCCCTCATTCCTAATAGGTTTTTAAGAACAGATTAGACAGGGATCTAGGTTTACTTGGTTCTGCCTCTCTTCAGGGGGCTGGACTAGATGATCTCTCAATATCCCTTCCAGCCCTACATTTCTGTGATTCAATAATATCCTGTAGCAGTGAGCTGCACAGATTGATTATGCCCTGTATAACAATGATATTTTCAAACTCTCTTCTTATGGAAGTCTGCACCCCCAAGAAGTCTTCCTGGAGCTTGAGGCCCAGACAATGGACTTTGGGAAGTATAAGTGGGAACCCTCTGATTCTGTGAACATTGGGCCTTCTGACCTGGGAGGGCTGGAGATTCTGGTAACTTGGTGTAAGTGAGAAAACTGCTTAGGCAAAAATTGTAACTTGCTAAACTTAAGTTTTAGTCACTAGAAAGCATGTTTTGTTTTGTTTGTAACCTTACCTGTCTCTTTTTCTTTTGTTTAGTATCACTTAAATCTCTGTTCTTTATTAATTAACGTATTCTTAATGTTCTTATAAACCATCTCAGTGCTGTTCTGTTGAAGTAGACTGAGGGCAGGTCTACACTAGAAATTGAGATTGGCACAGCTAGGTCGGTGGGCGAAGCTTTCCCGCTGATATAGCAGTGTCTACATAGGGTTTGGGGGGGTTGGGTTGGTATAACTACATCACTCGGGGTGTGGATTTCTCACACCTCCGAATGCCGTAGTTATACCAAAGTAAGTATGTTGTGTAGACCAAGCCTGAGTCCTCAGCTAACCTAACAGGCTGTGGTATGTACTGTTTCTTTGGAGCCAGCAGGCTTCACAATTTCGGTGAGTGCCAATGAGAGGGACTGAAGGTTGCGGAGAGATGTCTCTGAGGATCTCGGGAAGTGGTGTTTACTGATTGTTACCTGCAAGGCAAGGGTCAGACTGGCAGGGCCTCAAAGTGTTTGCTGGCAAGGCAGAGAGAGTGGTGAGATAGGGAGCTGCCATTGGGTGTAGGCCCCAGCACAGCTCTCCCTTGCTGAGGCAGAGGGATAACACAGTGGTTTACCGTTCTGGGCTCCCTGAAGAGAGCGTCACGGCAGGTCTAACTGCACGGGTGATGAAAAGCACAGTTCTTTGTAGTAAGATTAGCAGAGGGTAAACAACCTAAAATGATGACTCAGAGGCACAGCTAGATCCATAGATAGGGATGGATCCATCTGACACAGTAACACAAGATGGGAGAGAGAAATTGAGGGGGTCTAGTGAGGGCGGCATGTCTCTCAGCTGACCAAACTCTACAGGGAACCTAACAAATTTTCCACTTGGCAGTTGGAGAGAGAGAGAGAGAGTGTGTGTGTGTGTGTGAGAGAGAGAGAGAGAGAACCCGCAACCTTATGATGTGTAGGCAGCAGTTCTTTGTGAATTCACTGCTGTTTGGATAACTTCGCATGCCAAGAGGAAGGAAAACCAATTGTGGTGCCAGAGAGGAGGGAGGCGCTAGATTAGAAGGTTATTAAAGCACTGGAATGGTTAATTGTGGTGGGGGGCCACAGGCATGAGCAGAGGACCAGATCTTGGACTCCACCACTGCTCTGGGATTCGATCAGCGGAATGACCCATAGAAGCACTTGGATGCTAAAAGATAATGGAAGAGCACTTGCATGTATCACCGTATCTTCATTGAAGGAAAAATAGCATCTGATTTTTCATGCTGTAAGTTAGCCAGTAGTGGTGCATTCTGTCACATTCCTCCTTTAAAGCATACGTAAATTAACCTTCTGCAGGATACAGACTCGCTCAGAACAGGGCTTTTACTGAGCTTACAGTGATGCGTGTCACTGTAATAAGGAAAGCCAGCATAGGCAATCGCTAGCTGGGCTTTTGCAACCACAGACAAGGTATGGTGAACATCCTCTAAAGTATTTTTTTTTCCTTAGCAGTGAATCTATTTTTTGCTATTTAGGCACATCCTGCCATATGTTGTTTTCCAAAGTGTAATGACGTGATGCACCTTAATGATGAAACCCTGGCATCCTTCCAAGAAGGTGAAGTGATATAAACCTCTCTTTAGCTCTGAGGGTCTTACATGGTGAAAACAGAACATTATGTGCAAACTGATGCTTTTAGTTCTTCTTGAATTTGATGCAAACTAGAATAGCATGTCAGCTGGCTAGTTCTGAAAATATACCTTCACCCCCATTCTGGTGGATAAACTGTCGGTCCATGTCTTTGAAAACTGTGTCTGTTTATCACTCTCCTAAGTGTCACCCCATACGTTGGCATGGCCATCATTTCAAACCCCTAGGGATATACAGTAGGGATCTAAAGAGTTATTAATAGAATGTACTTAAAGTCTCTCTAGTATCATTTGTGGTGACCCCCTGTGGATGTGACTTCACTAAAAACCTGTGACAGGAACACTAATTGTGGTGCTGCATGATGGTTGGTTCCATCATCTGTCAATGTATTAATCTTTAGGGTCTACAGAAACACGCAGTGAATCAACCCATCATGTGTGTAACTGTTTTTGTACCAGTGCCTCCTGGGACTCCGGATGCACCTGTCCCATAGTCACTGTCACTAGTGATTCACAGATTCCAAGGTCAGAAGGGACCACTGTGATCATCTAGTCTGACCTCCTGTATAGGACCATACAACTTCCCCCAAATAATTCCTAGCTCAGATCTTTAAGAAAAAAATATCCAACCTTGACTTAAAAATTGCCCATGACCGAGAATCCACCATGACCCTTGGTAAGTTGTTCCAAGGGTTAATTACTCTCACTTAAAAAAATAATGTCTCATTTCCAGTCTGAATTAATCTAGCGTCAACTTCCAGCAATTGGATTGTATTATACCTTTCTCTACTAGAATGAAGTGTCCATTGTCAAATATTTATTGCCCGTGTAGGTATGGATAGGCTGTGATCAAGTCATTCCTTAAGCTTTTCTTTGTTAAACTAAATAGATTGAGCTCCTTAAATCTATCCCTATAAAGAATGTTTTTTAATCCTTTAATCATTCTTCTGGCTCTTTGCTGAACCCTCTCCAATTTTCCCTCTCCTCTTGAATTGTGAGCACGAGAACTGGACACTGTGCTCCAGCAGCGGTCACACCAGGACTAAGCACAGAGGTAAACTCTCTAGACAATATGGGGTCACTTTCAAATATGAGGCGTTGCTTTATTAGTTGGAGTTAAACAACAAGTACAACTGCAACACCTCTAATTTCTTCTCCACACTGGGGAGAGAACCACTGTAGACTGTACCTGTTTTGCTAGCCTGGAGCTAAGAAATGAACCAACACTTGTAAAATCGGGGCAGAGCTGTTGTGTGCTATCTTGTATAAACATATCCGTGTTTCACAGTCAGGAGAGTCTAAGCAATGTTTTCTCACAGTGCTTTTTTGCTCAGTGTAAATGGCGCTAGGAAAGCTGCGGGTCTGACCTAGAAAGGCCTGTCCTCGTTTACCAGGGAAATCTCCTTCCAGGACCCCAGTTTCACACTATCCTCATCCCCTGTTGTACACACGTATATATAGTTTTAGAGAAAATATATAGTTTTGCAAGGGCTTGGAAGGTCTTGGACTTGATATCAAAAGACTGCTAAAATGAGGGACCAAAGGCTATTTTTAGGTCAGATCTCTCTCAAATAACCAAGGCTATACAAGCTTGGCTTATCTCCCCAGTTCTCCAAAGGTGCACTGCATGGCTGTCAGAATGAAGTGATTTTAATGTCAAATGTGTTACAACCTGCTTGGGATAGAAATGCTTTGCCGGCCGAATGCAAATGGAGTTAGGACTAATCTACCTTTAGCATTCATCCTGAAGCAGCAATCAGAAAGCAAACACATTCTGTACTCTTGTATCTTTGGCAGGTTCTCCCTCACCTACTTTTTTGGACAAAATTATTTTTCCATTCAAAAATGGCCTTAAAAAAAAAAAGCCAAACAATTTTGTTTTGCATTTTTTTAAAGTTTCAATTTTTTTATGAAAGTGGGAAATGAGAAATGCACTTATATTTCTGTGTCTTTGAGTTTTCAATATTGAGCTTATTATTTTTTCCTCCTCCTCTCTCTCTCTCTCTCTCTCTCTCTCTCACACACACACACACACACTCTTTTCCCTTCTCTACTCCCCATCCATCCTTTTCTGTGGAGAAAAGGGGGGGAAATGAAAACTGAAAATGTTCACAAACAAAACAATGCCATAAAAAGCCTTGGTGAACATCTGGGAATAGAGGAATAGATGAGCCATTTGTTTCTTTCCAAAAGCAGTGGAATGAAAATTACTTCAGAATATGTTTATTTGATGAAACATGTTTTCCATTTTCTGACCAGCTCCCCTTTCACCTTTCCAGCTGTGAACTACCCAATCTGCATCCCACCACCATGACACACCACTGCTGATAGAACCAGTTACTCAGTCCAGTGATGGTGAATGGCCGTGCTCTAACATGAGAATTCCCGCCACTGCTTTTGGATCTATGCCAATTTTCACTTGTCTGCTCAGGTATTTATACTGAGCTCATTCCTGTGGTGTCTGAGCACTAAGGGTGAAATCCTGGCTCCAGTGAAGTGAATGGCAAAACTCCCATTAAGTTCAGTATGTCCAGAAATTCATCTTTTACTTCCCTCTATGTAACTCTCCTCTTCATGGCCAAGGTGAATCATGTTTCTGGTTCAGTATCCTTTTCATAACAAGTGAAAATTAGATGTTGTATTCAGTATATACACAGTGTGACTTTTCTTAGTGTTTTCCTACTAAGCTCACACGACGTGTAGCTAGCAGAAGCTATGCCAGCTGCCTCTGCTGGCATACTGGAAGGTGAGCAGGGATCAGCGGAAAGGGTTCCCTACCTTGCTGTCATGCCTGCAGATCTTGTAAAGAGCACAGGGCTTAAGGAAGGACAACCACGGACATTGCAAGATGCAAGAGGGCTGCATTAATGCATCATAAATCGCACGGTTCAAGGGGCAGAATTACTGTTGATCCTGCAACCCTAACTTGAGCATTTCCTGAGAACTGAGTGCTTCACTGGATAACCTTAACATTCACCCAGTGTCGCATTTTGTGCAGAACATTCTAACGGTAATGGTGGCATTTGTAACAGACTTTAATCGAGTGAAGAGGGGAAAAGATGGCAATTAAGGCTTACGTTAGCTGTAGCTTTTTTAACAGATAGTTCAAAGCCCTTAATTTGTGCAGAAACACTTTATATCTTCTAATAATTCCAGTGTGTTCTATTCGATCTATGCCTCAGATCCTTCCCAAAAGCTAAGGCAATTAAAGTTCTATTCAAATAATGTTTCTAACCTCTCACACTTCAGTGTTTCACACAAACCTCTCAGCTCAGTGCTGCTCCTTCATGCCCGCACTCAGAAACAATTATTTCAACTGGACGCTTCTATTTGGGAACTGCACAGAGACTCTTGGAGTTATCAGTAATATCCCTCTCTTCTATAATCTTCATTTCAAATTGCCATGATGCCTGAAAGCCACCAGCAGTGTAGATCTCATTTCAGAAATACTTGGTTTTATTTGTATGTGGTTTACATGTGCAGTGTGGTACATGTAGTAGTCACTGCTGAGCTAAGAGAACATCAGAAGTGATTTTAGATTGTAGGGTCATGGTGGGCAGGGACAGTTGCAGAAACGTTCAGCTTAGGTCTTCCACAATACAATTCCATATTTCCTATTGTACACTTGTGTGACGAACTGGGACTGTTCTTAATGTGGTCTTTGAATGCTGAGTGGGGAGTTTGGCTGGGACGGTCTGCATTGGGGGATGGGAGACTGGCCTTGAGGGAAGATACCTGAGCATGTAACCTGAGAACCCAGGAGGGGGCTGGGGCCCAGTGACACCTCTGCCCAGGAAACTGAACAAAGGCTGGAGGAAGAGACGCTGGGGAGAGGGAGAGTTTCAGGAGCTGGCTGGTGTAATGGAGGGGAGACCAGCCCAGACGGGGCTCTGACCTCCCAATGGGGCTGTGGTGCCCCTGGGACCCCAAGATGGACCTAACTGGGGGGGATCCTGTTGTCTGTGCCTGCAAGACCTGTCTTGGACTGTGTTCCTGTCATCTAAATAAACCTTCTGTTCTACTGGCTGGCTGAGAGTCATGGTGAATTGCAGGAAGCCAGGGGTGCAGGGCCTTGTGTCCCCCCACACTCCGTGACAACTTGACAAACAGAACAGCCAGTATGTGACTGTAAGGTGTATGTTACCATGTTCCTCACTGGTGTTTGTTACAGGGCCCCAGTGTGACGACTGCCTTTTGCCTCACTGTTTTCCCCACGTGCCATCCAGGCGACTGTCCCCATGACGATTACTCTGGTTGGCAGCCGGTCCCAGTCAGCCTTCATGGCAACCACTGGTCGAATGACTCCATCTTCCTGTGGAGGAGTGTACTGAGATCACCTGCTCCCCTCTGACCATCCAGCACACACCTCAGAAATCCTACACCTAAGCCTCATTGTGGGGCACAGGTCAGTGCTCCTCACCGAGCACCCCCACATTAATCACAGGAGGACAAAGAAATTCATCCAGTCATCTTGGCATTGAGTCCAAACCTCATGGTTGAATTAGAGCAGGGGTTGGCAACCTTTCAGAAGTGGTGTGCCGAGTCTTCATTTATTCACTCTAATTTAAGGTTTCACGTGCCAGTAATACATTAACGTTTTTAGAAAGTCTCTTTCTATAAGTCTATAATATATAACTAAACTATTGTTGTATGTAAAGTAAATAAGGTTTTAAAAATGTTTAAGAAGCTTCATTTAAAATGAAATTAAAATGCAGAGCTCCGTGGACTGGTGGCCAGGACCCGGGCAGTGTGAGTGCCACTGAAAATCAGCTCGTGTGCCGTCTTCGGCACCCGGCCATAGGTTGCCTACCCTTGAACTAGAGCATAATACCTTAGAAAGGCGGCCAGTCTTGGTTTAAAGGCTGTAAGTGATGGAGGCGCATGTCCCTAGGCAAGTTGTTCCAATGGTTCGTTACTTCACAGTGAAAAGTGGGCGCCTTAATTGAGCCTTCGACGTGACATTCATTCGTATGCTGCATTCTCCGGCGACACCGCAGGCTCCACGGTAGCACTTCTGTATGCTTCAATGGACCATTACTGTGGCCCTGTGCTAAGGGCTCAGTGCTTTGGCATGGGGCAGAGGAGAAGAGAATGATCCATGTTCTTGTTTCAGTTCCAACTCTCCGGAGTGGGGGGTGGGAGCCAAGCTGCTGGGCTGGGGTCTGTGTTGCCGGCTGCAGCACTTGGTGCAGCAAGGGGGGGTGCACATTAGCAGGGGTGACAAGGCAAGTACTCATCTCAGCAGTACGCCCGGGATCTACCCCCAGGTTCCTCACTGCAGTCAGTACTGCCCTGTTCGGTCACTGAGAGCCAGCTGGGTTGCTCCTCAGCAGCGTGAGAACCTGCTCCAGAATGTGAAGGGTTCACAGGATACCTGGATGCACTGAAATAACAAGTGTACATCCAAGCTGAGGTGACTGTGGGCAGCCAACTTCCAGCCATTCTTATTGCTCTTGTACACGTCCCACCCAGCAGTGCCTTTATCCCTCTTGCCACTGCCATGGCTATAAGCAGTTGGAGACGTTTCAACACTCCCTTTCCACTGAAAACGACCAAGATAACTTAAACCTACCGACAAAAACAACCAATAGACCTTTTCCCAAAAGGTAGATCTCTGTAGCATAATGGTCAGTGGTCTCCCTGGGCAGCCAGCTTCCTGTGAAGGAAAAATCCCCATCTTGAGTGACATTCTTTCAGGGCTCCCAATATTCTTGAAATGGTTGACTGGCGTGGCCTAGCAGTTCAGTCCCTTTCACCCTTCATACTGGAGCATGGTGAAGATGTCGCCTGCCTCTGTGTCTGCCACATGCAGCAGTTGGGAACTTCTCATCCTCTCTGGTTTCTCTGCAATCAACTTGCTTGGAGGAAATTGTGGTATCTCCAGGTTCCCTTCCATTAGCTTTGTTTTTGCCAGAGATTAAGTTTTTGCTTCTGGCATCATGCAATAAGTAATTCTTTCCCAGCACTTCCCTGAGTCCAGATCCAAGAACCTTTCAAGGAGCCCAGTCTAGCTCCCATTGAATTCAATGGGTCTTGCATACATATGTCTTATTTTGTGAAATGTATTTATTAATGAGGATTTCCAGTTATAGCCAATGAATGGCAGTCAAACTCTACTGGGCCAGATTTGTGATTCCATAACAGGCCAGTGGAGAATTGGCCTGGTGGATGCAAAGAACCCATTAGTGTAAAGCCAACAGTCATCTACTCTAACAGCTGATCCCTATCTCTGGCATAGAGGTCATAGAAAGTCAGCTCAGCTCCATTGGTATAAATTAGAGCAGTGTCCAGGTGCTGACTGGAAAAGAACTGGGGAGTTGATACCAGCTCTGTGCCTGCCTTCTCCACCCTCTGTACCAAACGGAATTTGGATGAGCAGGAACATTGAGCCCATTCTCTGATTGTACTTGGGGTGCTTTTGAAGATGGACGCTGTTCTTTTTATATCTGTGTGCTGTTGCTTTGAATTCTGGGGTCCTCCGTGCTTGAAGAAACTCTTTTTGTTCTGGATTTATCCTGCTTTCCAAGTTACTTTTGGAGTTTGTCAGTCAGTTATGTTTCCAGGAAGCTTCATGATCACTCAAGGAAGCAGTTTGAAATAGATCAGGATTATAATTGCAAATTTGAGTCAGAACAATGCACTGGGCAGGCACTTGAAATGCATCTTTTTAAAAAGTGTTATTGTGCTGGGATGACTGTCAGTGAATATATTGTGCATGGCAAATGAATACCATGTGCTTGATTTCATGCTCTGCAGAGGAAGAGTCACCAGAAATAATTATCTTCTTAGTTACTAGCTGAAAAGCTGAGTTGTTAATAGGGCCTGTTTCTCCCCTCAGGGATGGATGTGATTTCTCTTGAAGCCAATGGGAATTCTGTGTGTATTTTGGGGGGAGAATATCCCCCAAGTCTGTCTGCCTTTCCTATGAAATATGTTCTTGGATTTCACATGCCAATGGGTGTATTCTCGGCAGGCTCCCATTGCTAGTACTGGATCTTTGCTCTGACCAGGGTCACTCCACCTTTTCATAGAATCATAGAATATCAGGGTTGGAAGGGATCTCAGGAGGTCATCTAGTCCAACCCCCTGCTAAAAGCAGGACCAACACCAACTAAATCATCCCAGCCAAGGCTTTGTCAAGCCGGGCCTTAAAAACCTCTAAGGATAGAGATTCCATCACCTCCATCCTAGTGAAATAGTGTTTCATAATATCCAACCTAGACCTCCCCCACTGCAACTTGAGACCATTGCTTCTTGTTCTGTCATCTGCCACTACTGAGAACAGCCGAGCTCCATCCTCTTTGGAACCCCCCTTCAGGTAGTTGAAGGCTGCTATCAAATCCCCCCTCACTCTTCTCTTCTTTTTTTAACATGTTCAACTGGAAAATTTGGGCAGAATCCAGGTTCTGATACCACTGCACCCTGAAATCACAGCAAAATAACTTTCTTAGCTGCTTGGTGGACTCTTGTGGGGGAGAGGGGAATGCTGTGACTTCTGATTGGAAATGGCCCAAATTCCGTGAGCAGAAGATTCCCTTGATATGTATCCATCAGGCAGGTTGGTGTAGACAGCTAGGTTCTTTCTGCCATAAAATTACATCTCCATGCCCCACCAAACTCTCAGAACTTCTTGCTGTGGGGCTACAGCCACTCTCAGGGTGAGAGGAGGTCAGGTAGGAAGCAGGCTGTGGATACAGCAGAAAGGTTCAGGAGGGTGCAGAACTTGACTGCTTGTTGTAGGGTCTCTGGGCTGCACCGCAGTGTATAGGACTGGTCTGCATTCCCCTACCAGGCACTGGGCAGTGGTGCTGTTAAGGGGTAGGGAGAGGAAAGACTGGCTGGGACAGTGAGTCCTGTGTGAGGTTGGTACCCCCGGAAGGGGAAATCTCCAGTGACCTGGCTAAAAGGGGGGTGGGAGTCCCCGAGTCCTGGGAGAGAGAGAGACTGCGAGTGCAGCCACAGGAATGGGCGTTGGCCTGGCGGAGCTAATCCCCAGAGGCGGCCAGAAGGAGGCGCTACGGCGGTGAGTAGAGCACCCCGTGACAAGCACCTATTGAAGTCAATGGAAAGGCTACCGTGAACTTCAGTGAGCTCGCGGGGAGCTGTCCTGCTACGTGCTGAATGCCTCCTGTACGTGGGTCAGGTGGGCAGTCAGCAGCAGTCGTGATGGGTCCTTAACCTCTCTGGGCCTCAGTGACTTGATCCTTCCCGCCTTCTGGGTGTAGAATCAATGGCCGGTCAGAAGTACAAGCCCAAGTTCTGTGCATGGAGATCCAGTAGCGGCAGGCCTGAGGTGTGTGTAACAATGACTGCCTCATTGCTAGAACTGACTAGATTTTGTCAAGTGCTTTGAGATCCTGGGATTTGATGGGGTTGCCTAAGTGCCACTTGAGTTATTTATAACTCATAAATGTGGCAGAATGCACATTACTGTGCAAGACTATGAGAAAAATCAATGTGAACGTACCCTCCTGTATCAGTTAGTTTTACCATCAATTGCACCCGTTATTTATAGTAAACTGTACTTTACTGCTCATCTATCATTATTTATTTACAGTACAGGGTCCCCAGTGCACTGTCATCTACAGCTCATTGCAAGTGTTAGTGCATCATTTGTAATCTGGGTGACATTGAAAGCCTCATGCTCTTACAGCATAGGGTCGTATTGCAAAGAACGAGTGTTGTGAATAACCCTAGACACAGCAGGTATAGACAAGCTATAGCTCAGTGACATCCCTGTATTCTGCCTGCTAGGCTCTCGACCGCGTTAACGTCCCTCACTGAGTATCTCTGCCACTTTCTAACCAATCCTGTGGCTTGCTGAGAGCGGGAGCAATGAAATCACTGTTCACTAAGTCTCCAGCCTCATGAGCAACTTTTACTGTGTTTTAATAATTGAGAGGTATTTAACTTGGGGAATTAAACTGTACAGCCAGAAACTGACTTACTGTTACTTGCGAAACATCCTGCAACCAGTGCTATGGTATATCTCAATCTAAGGCAAAAAGCAGCCCGACATACTTGCAGCGTTTGTTTCTTCCTGCTTGGGACAGCATTCAGCCTCCTTCTGGACTGTCCTCAGTGCAAGGAAATCGTCTCCTTAATCTAACAATGTATCCAGCCATCGTGTGCTTTTACGGCCTCTATTTCTTAACTGTTGTAAACTCTCAACAATTTTTATAGTTTACCAATTGTATCACACAATGAGGATGGTTTAATCCAGGGTGA
This sequence comes from Emys orbicularis, assembly GCF_028017835.1. Taxonomy (NCBI): domain Eukaryota; kingdom Metazoa; phylum Chordata; order Testudines; family Emydidae; genus Emys; species Emys orbicularis. Next base: position 3,168,612 of record NC_088686.1, on the reverse strand, counting down.
AATGCTTCATGTGGAGATAGAGGCTTTCTGTACCAACATAAAATGGACGATGGCTGACTTTTACTTAAAGATGCTATAGATTAGAAATACCCTGACCCGGTGTAGCACATTTTGCATTTGCATACCGTTCTCATCACACTGGTTCTTGCTCAGTAGCTAAAGCTATGAGTGCTCATCATCAGTTATTCTAAGACGTGAGTGTATTATTAGTTTCAGGTTTTGTGGTGATTAGATTACATTTAAAGTCTGCAATAGGCAGAACATAATCAGGCTGCCAAATGTTCATTTCCCCGTTTTTCTACTGCCTATCACTTATGAATAGCGAATGACTTTAAACCTTTGCACTCAGGCTGGAGTGTAATGCAATGAAGCGCTGTCATTCAGTGAAAAGGAATTTAAAGTGAGTAAAATTCAGTTAACCAGTAAAGGAGATGCCACAGATTTCTGTTCACTCTTTTCTCGGTCTGAGCCACAGAGGTGGTTGCTACAGAAACCAGGGAACCCAAGCATCCTGTCTTCTAGCACCTGATTTTTAAAAAGATGCTCAAACTGCTGCTGCTTATTATGAAGAACCTTGCTTTGGTTGGTGTGATCTATAAAAATGGAAAATTTGCAGCTTGATAATTTTGTTCAAGTTTAACTGAGGGGAAGGTACTTGCAGAGGGGCGAGTCTGGACTGACTGACTGAGCTTTCCTGATTCCCTCAAAACCGCCAGTCCAGTTTCTCATCATCTCTTCCCACGCTCCTGCCCAGACCTGCAATATCTCACGTATCGGCAGGATTTTATTGTCTGTAACATGTAGCCACGCTATAGGTGAGACATAAGCCTATGTAGATGCTAATCGCCTTGTCCTAGGTAATTAGATTGCTGCTGTTTGTTGTTATCGCTATGCTTCGTGTTGTGGTAGCATGTAGGAGCCCCGGTCCTGGCCAGGACCCGATTGTGTGCTAGGTGCGGTACAAACACAGAACAAGCCAGTTATTTGTATTACAGCCGCGACTAGAGGTCTCAACTGAGACGGGGGCTCCATTGTGCCTGCTGCTTCACCCATGCACACCGAGACCATTTACTATCCCTTTACAGCAGGGGTGGGCAAACTACGGACCCCCTCCTGCACCTCAACCCCCTGCTCTAAGCCCCCTCGTATACCCCGAACCCCTCCTGCATTCCTCCCCCTGCCCTGAGCCCACTGCCGCACTCCTCCTGCACCCCTACCCCCGCCCTGAGCCCCCTCGTATACCCCGCACCCCTCCTGCACCCCTACCCCCGCCCTGAGCCCCCTGCCGCACACCTCCTGCGCCCCAACCCCCTGCCCTGAGCCCCCTCGTACACCTCGCACCCCTCCTGCACCTCAACCCCCTGCTCTGAGCCCCCTCGTACACCCCGCACCCCTCCTGCACCCCAACCCCCTGCCCTGAGCCCCGACACACCTCTCCTGCACCCCTACCCCCGCCCTGAGCCCCCTGCCGCAGCCCTCCTGCACCCCAACCCCCTGCTCTGAGCCCCCTCGTATACCCTGCACCCCTCCTGCACCCCTACTCCCACCCTGAGCCCTCTCGTATACCCTGCACCCCTCCTGTACCCCAACCCCCTGCCCTGAGCCCCCTGACACACCCCTCCTGCACCCCAGCCCCCTGCCCTGAGCCCCCTGCTGCACCCCTCCTGCACCCCTACCCCCGCCCTGAGCCCCCTACCACACCCCTCCTGCACCTCAACCCCTTGCCGTGAGCCCCTCCTGCACCCCTCCTGTCCCTCAACCCCTTGCCCTGAGCCCCCTGCCACACCCTTCCCGCACCCCTCCTGCACCCGAACCCCCTGCCCTGAGCCCCCTGACACACCTCTCCTGCACCCCTACCCCCGCCCTGAGCCCCCTGCCGCAGCCCTCCTGCACCCCAACCCCCTGCCCTGAGCCCCCTCGTATACCCTGCACCCATCCTGCACCTCAACCCCCTGCCCTGAGCCCCCTCGAATACCCCGCACCCCTCCTGCACCCCAACCCCTTGCCCTGAGCCCTCTGCCACACCCCTCCTGTGCCTCAACCCTCTGTCCTGAGCCCCCGCCGCACCCCTCCTGCACCTCTACCCCCGCCCTGAGCCCCCTCATACACCCTGCACCCATCCTGCACCATAACCCCCTGCCCTGAGCCCTCTGCCACACCTCTCCTGCACCCCAACCCCCTGCCCTGAGCCCTCTGCCACACCCTTCCTGCGCCCCTACCCCCGCCCTGAGCCCCCTACCACACCCCTCCTGCACCCCAACCCCTTGCCCTGAGCCCCCTGCCGCACCCCTCCTGCACCTCAACCCTCTGTCCTGAGCCCCCTGCTGCACCCCTCCTGCACCCTACCCCCGCCCTGAGCCCCCTACCACACCCCTCCTGTGACTCAACCCCCTGCCCTGATCCCCCTGCCACATCCCTCCTGCACCCCTACCCCCGCCCTGAGTCCCCTACCGCACCCCTCCTGTGCCTCAAACCCCTTCCCTGAGCCTCTGCCACATCCCTCCTGCACCCCTACCCCGCCCTGAGCCCCCTACCACATCCCTCCTGCACCCCAGCCCCCTGCCACACCCCTCCTGCGCCCCAGCCCCCTGCCCTGAGCCCTCTGCCGCACCCCTCCTGCACCTCTACCCCTGCCCTGAGCCCCCTGCCGCACCCCTCCTGCACCCCTACCCCCTGCCCTCAGCCCCCTTGTACATCCCGCATCCTCTTCTGCACCCCTACCCCCACCCTGAGCCCCTTCCCGCACGCTGCACCCCCTCCCATACCCCGCACTCCCTCCCGCACCCCGACCCCCTGCCCCAGCCCTACATTCATGGCCCTGCACTCAATTTCCCCACCCAGATGTGGCCCTCGGGCCAAAAAGTTTGCCCACCCCTGCTTAACAGCCTTTATAATCCATGTCCACAGGACTGCCGGGACTGTCCACTGTTGCGGTGTTTCTGTAGATGGATGTGTTACGGGCACAGGAGTGGGTGCAAACAGTGGTAGCTCAGTACATTTCTGGCGGAGATGCCTAAGAGCAATACCTATTGCAAAACAAGAGCGTTTCAGTGATGAGGCCTCTGGACATGTGCTAGACGTAGACTGTTGTTGGCAAAAATCCCCACTACTCCATAGTGAAGCTCCACAACTGGTGGGAGCTCTAGTGTAGACAAGGTTCCTGTGCCGACTAACATTGTACTGATGAGTCAGTCAATCTTGCTTGGACCATGCCTTAATGATGCAATGTTAAGAACATTCAGATGTAGCTGCAGGAACTTCATCTACATTGGTTCTTCCCATTGGTACCGCTTGTGCAAGTGAATGTCCCGTGTTAGACCCTGTTCCTTTTGCCTTGTGCAGTGTGTTTGTCTGGCAAACCCAAATACTGTGCAGCAAGTCCCGAATGACTGCCGCTCCGACTCAGCATCTGCTCTCCTCTGTGACTCCCACTGAAGTCAGCCCACAGGAGGCTAGACTATTATGTGACACCGGAGGGATGGAGTGGGTCAGTGCTCAAGACTCAAAGAAATGATTAAGTGAGATATACCCAGATAATCCTGGCAAGTGACCCACACCCAGAGGAAGACAACACCCCCCCCCAAGATTACTGCCAATCTGACTTGGGGGAGATTCCTCCCTGGCCCCAGCAGATGGCCCATATGGCGATCAGTTAGCCCCTGAGCGCGTGAGCAAGAACCAGCCAAGTAAGCTCCTGAGAGAGAGAGAATGCTCAGTACCATCTCAGAGCCTAGCCTTCCCCGTCCTATGACCCATCTCCAGCTGTGTTCATCTCTGATGCTTCAGAGGAAGGAGATTAAAAAAGAAAAAAAACCACAACCCCTTCCAGAATACACTGGGGGGCGGGGGGGAGAATCCCTTCCTGACCCCACCAGATGGCTGGCTAAAACCCTGAAGCATGAAACCAGTCTGAGCTGTATCATTCTTCTGGACAGTCTCAAATTGAGTGACTTGCTGCTTTTTCATAGACTCAGGAGGCTGTACAGTGGGACGTATAGTCCCAAATGTAAATCAAGGCCCCGATTTTGCAAAACACTTTAGCTTGTGGTTTTGCTGGCCTGGGGACTAAAGATCATTCTTTTTACTTACGTTTTCTCCCAAACACCTTAATACCCCAGTGAAACCAACCAATGCTAACATAATTATTGCAGATTTATGGGTATCCAAATAGCTAAAGGCCAGCATTCTGAATTAGGCACATGAGTTCTGTAAAATGACTTTCTCTTCATGGCGGTCATCTTTATGCTACTTAAAGCCCACGTATCATCACAATGAGATCTCATGGATGATTTTTCTCCAGACCCCCTAGTGCCTCTTCAGTCTCTTCACTCTTTTCTTCCCTTAAAACCTGAACAGTGCCTGTAAAAACTCGAGTGCTTATTAGCCCTGGAAAACTCTGAAAGGCAGTCACTGAAAAATAAATTAAATGGTGTATTTTGTAGCACTTTTTTCTGCATAAAAAGTTTATTCTAGCCATAAAAACCTAGGGCAGATTCAGCTGCTGGAATGACAGCTGCTATGTAATAGGAATATCTATGGCCAACAGTAAACTTTGTTAATTGCAAGAGTCTCTAATCTCCTACTGCATGCGTGCGAGATGGCCCGTGCAGTGACGGAGTCTGCCATCAGGTCTGCACTGGTGCACACGGGGGTCACATGGGGTCCTGAAGTCAAAGGGGCTGAGCACAGATTCGATTGCAGGATCAGGGCCCAGGATGGCACTTGAAAAAGTAATGTTCTCCTGTGGTCTTAGAGCCTGAAATCTAAGGTGAACATTTGATCTCACCGCCAGACTGTGGTTTTCATGGGCATCCCCAAAGGAAGTTCTGACTGGGCCACCTATCCTCTTGGGGAGCCCAGCAGCCCTGCTGTCCCCTTGGTGGGATCGGAGTGTGATTTCATTGCAGAAAGATGTATGCAATGCATTGGGGGATAGGCCGTACTCTCATCCCTCTCCTGGCCCCACCCCACCCCACCTTTCAGGGATTTAGCTGATCCATGACCTGGGAGCAGTGCTTATGACCTCCAATGGGATTATGCCCAGCACCTATGCCTATGCCTCTTTGTGTGCTCTCCCCTTACACACTCCTTCAGATCCAGGAATCCCTCTTTATGGACTGTTCTGGTGTTATCGATAACAGGGCAGTCCCTAGCGGGTGAGGGACCCGGGGCGGAAGTGACAGATTCGTCTCTTCCGGGACCAACCATGCCAGCCAATCACATTGGCCTCAGGGGCCCCCCAAAGCGCGGAGCAGTCACCCCGATTCACCACCTTTTTAGGGCACTGATATAAATGTATATATGGGACTTACTGATTTTAAAGGAGTTGTTTGATCACTTGGAAAGCGACTGTCTCTGGGTTAATTACAAGGACATTTTCACAAAGGGAATAGTGAGCATGTACATTTTACGGGCAAAGTTTATATTTATATTTCCATCCCAGCTAGAAACGCCTTCCGTTGATCTCTCCCAGACTGTATTTTCCTAGTAATGAACGCGCATTATCTTGTTTTCTGATCATGGTTCACAGGCAGGGAGCCTGGTGCTAAAGAAACGGTAATTATGCTAGAAAACCTGCTGCTAAACTTCCTAGTTTTGCGATTCAGCCTTGGGAGTCATTTGGTGACTGCTGAAAGGAGAATGGGATCTTCCTTGTCACGGCAATGAGAGCTGCCCGGCCAAACACATGCCAGTGGCGATAGGGATACGAAAGGCCAACCTTCATTTATTGCTAAGTGCTATACAGCATATAACCAAAGCAGCTCTGTGGAATCATGCCGGCTTTGACTCTTAACTCCCAGCCCACGTTTCGTAGCAGGCAGGGGGGCATTCATCTCAGGTACAGCTGTTCATTTTACCCGAGAAGTCACTGAACACAGACAAGCCGACAAGAGGAAGGAGGCAGCTTGGTACTAGCAGAGAGAGATACAGATAAGGCCTGGCTCACACTGCACGGCGGCCTGTCTGCAGTGCTCTGATTGTCCTGCATTGCAGGCCTATCTCATTCAATGACAGTGAGATGAAAGCAGTCACACGCGCCGTTGCAGCCTTCCACAACGGCCATCCCCTGCTTCTGCAGTTCAGACCATTTTCCCTGTGTGGCAGGGACGTAGGCCTCTGGCAGTCAGGCCTGTCTCATGCTGTCCGAGAGTGCTCTGTGTTAGCTAGCCATGCCCACAAGCAGGGACACACTGACACTGATTTTGTTGGTAACAACAGAATTAGGAGGGTCTCTGACACTTTTTTGAAAATGTGCTTCAAGAACATGAGAAATGTGACACCGCGTCACAACAGCCAGGGAAATGCAAAGTGAAGGGCCAGGCTAATCTTGGAATAATGGCCTTCTGACAGAATGGCAGCTGCCTTTTGTCCATTTGGGTCACTCCATGATTAGCATGCCAACTCGTTTCAGTACTTCTGTGTTTTTTATGATTCGTTTACAAAAGAAATCCTTCCTGAAAGGTTCTTTAAAATGCATATTATTTCATCCAGGAGATTGGAATGATGACTCCTTCAAATACAAATTTAGATAGACATTTAAAAGATGTTGTTGCCTGAAAATAAATTATACGATTTGATAAATAATACATGTGATTATGTTTGGGTGGGTTTTTTTAAACATATGTTGTTGTTTCCCCCAGCAGATGGGAATAACTCCTTTGCAGCTGCTCCCATCAATCAGGTAAACACATATTTCTGACAGTTACAGAGAAGGATTCTTGTATATTTCAGTACTGTGCCTCAAGAACCTTGCGAGCAGTCAGCGTGAAAGGACAATGGATTGATCAGACACAATCGCTTGACTAGTCTGCTAGGGCCAAACTTTTCAAGGGCAGAGGCACACTTGGGCCGCAGAAGTGCATGTATATGTAACACCGACAGACGCTGGTTATCAACAGCAGGACTGAACTGGGACCTCTGAAGCTAACTGCATGAGCCTCTACTGCATGAGTTAAAAGCCACATGGCCTTTAACTAAGGCTGTAGCAGACTCATTCATCTCTAAGGCTACATCTACACTACAGGGGGGGGGGGTCGATTTAAGATACGCAAATTCAGCTACGCGAATAGCGTAGCTGAATTCGACGTATCAGATCCGACTTACCCTGTTGTGAGGACGGCGGCAAAATCGACCTCCGCGGCTCCCAGTCGACGGCGCTTACTCCCACCTCCGCTGGTGGAGTAAGCGCGTCGATTCGGGGATCGATTGTCACGTCCTGACGAGACGCGATAAGTCGATCCCCAAGAGATCGATTTCTACCCGCCGATTCAGGCGGGTAGTGTAGACCAGGCCTAAGTGGTCTCGGTGCCACTAAAGGGGACAGAACAGCACACCTAGGAGGTGTGGGTTACACATAGAGGCAGGGACACTTGCATTCATGGGGAATGCAATCATGTATGCAGTGGCAACTGAGAAGCTGAACTTGAAATTAGCAGGCTCATTTGCCTACCTCCCAGGGGAGTTGTGAGCATAAATACTTCAGACGAGTGTGAACCACTACTGCTGAAAAGCGCTGTATGAGAGGGAGGTATTATTACTATTTCCAATTTACATTCAAGCGTCGCTTGATGGCACCAATGCTGTGTGGGTCTCGCTCTCTGTCTAGATACATGCTTCCTCTGCCAATGCATCTTTACCTGTCATTTTTAAAAACATATTCTTAAGCCTTTTTATTATGGACATCTCACTCTGTCTGCCTGTAGCCTTTCTGCAATGCCAATCACCATTGTATCCAAGGCTCTTTGTGGGTGCGTCTGTGCTGCATGACGGCCTTTGCAAGTAGGTCAGAGGGCTTTTTTAGATGTGATCAGCCTTCGCCCTCTGTCTATAGACAGGGAACTGCCCTGTCTGACTGGTAACGGGCGGCGCTGATGGTTATGAATCCTTGGAGCTTACAGTCCTGTCCTGCAGTGGTGGCGAGTTGCTGGGGAAAGTAGTTTGAGAGTGTCTCACTCTGGCAGAAGTTTCCCCCACGTGCCAGAAATTGACAGTAAGTAGAACCTGAGGAGGGGAGAGGGGAGAATGAGGATGGGCTGGTTTTTAAAACGTTCTCCTTTGTAACAATGACGAGAGTCGTTAGGGGAGCCAGCTGTACTACAAAAGTGGCTAGGATGGCACGATGCTTATTGACCTGCAGGTTGGTTACAGTACGTAGTGACATGGACTAGGATAGGCAGACATTTTCCATTTTGCCTGGGGAAAAATGACCCCATGAGTTCACATTAATTATTATTGGCAGCAATGTTGAGCAACTGAGAAAACCATGGGAAGCCTCTATCACACTGCATTTGAATAGCACGGGTCAAATTCGGTAATCTTTGCAACTCCATGTAGTGATTGCTTCATTGTGGGAGCAGGAACTACGCTATTCTAATGCTCCCCACCCACAGCAGAAGAACCATGGCCCACTGGTCGGGGTACTACCCTCAGAGACCAGGATTCAAGTTCCTGGTCCACAACAGACTTATTGTGCTCACACAAGTCACTTAGCATCTCTGGGTATGTCTGCGCTGCAAGCCCAGGGTTAGTGGGACTCAAGTCAGCTGACCCTGGGTTAGCAAATGCAGGGCTTGAGAATCGACACTATTTGTTAACCATAGGTTCAGAATTGTCTAACTCAGGCTTGAACCTGGGCCTCTGGTGTCCACACTGCAGCACGCAGACCTGTGTACAACCAACCATATCCCAGACTCCCTAGAGCCAGGGCTTGTCAGCGCTGAGCTCCAGCACCTCTGGGCTTGGCAGTTCAGAGCCCTGGCACCTCTGGGCTTGCTGCTTCAGGTTTGAATTTAAAAAAATTCCTTGAGCCCCAGCACCTCATTGCTTGAGTCCCAGCACCCCACTGCTTGAGTCCCGACACTGTTTTCATTACAAATTAAGCACTGCCGCTCAAACAGTTCTTTCTGATCAGCTCTGTCCTCCCCTAACCACCCTTCCTGTTCCAGGAAGTGCCAAGCCAGTGCCTGCTCCCATGCTGAAACCCTGTCCTCAAGCTATGGAGCCAGCCTGAGCCTTTCCTCTTACCACTCACCATGCCTTTCCTCTAGTCCCTCTGTCTTTGGTTCTGGACTTGCTTGTTGGCCCTCTCCAGAACTTCAACCATGAGTTCATCATGGAAACTCTTCCCTTTGAAATGGTCCATGAAAGTACATTGGCCTGGGCTTCTGCTGCAGTGTGGGTGAGTTGCGGCAGTCCTGTAGAGGTCGAGAGCTTGGAACAGGACAAGACACAGAGGGTTAGTGTCTCAAATAGCTCAGGGCAGGCACACAGAAAAAAATCAGCGTGGAATTTCAAGGACATAAATGATACTTTTCCAAACTGAACTTCAGTATATTGCGAGAGGGCTGCTTCAAGCCACAGAAGCTCCCTGGGCACAGCCAGGTTAAACACAGCAAAAGAATTGTAGGCACAATGGTCAATTAAAAATGCAAAACTGCTTTGGGGGGGGGGCGGGGTGGAGAGAGGAAGTAGCTGCCATCAGTGGCTATGCTACAAAAGCTTGTTCTATGATTTCAGACCTTCCACATTGTTTATGAGAAGGTCACGTGAGACAGTATTAAAAGCCTTACTAACGTCAAGACACACTACATCTACCGCTTCCCCCCTAGCCACAAGGCTTGTTACCCTGTCACAGAAAGCTATCAGGTTGGTTTGACATGATTCATTCTTGACAAATCCATGCTGACTGTTACTTATCATCTTATTATCTTCTATATGTTTTCAAATTGATTGCTTAATTACTTGCTCCATTATCTTTCTGGGTACTGAAGTTAAGCTGACTGGTCTATACTTCCCTGGTTTGTCCTTATTCCCTTTTTTATAGATTGACACTATATTTGCCCTTTTCCAGTTGTCTGGACTCTCTCTCATCTTCCATGACTTTTCAAAGGTAATAACTAATGATTCTTCCTATTATTTCTAGCATTAACAGAAAGTCCTTTCTTCCTGCTCTGTGGGTCTGGTATGTCTAGGAATGGCCTTTAGCGTGGGGAATAATTTGGTATTCATGTGACTGTCTCATGAGTAGCATAAAACATATAGAATTGAAATGATGAATTACATAAATATTTGTCCTTGGGGGCCATTTTCCCCCACTTTATTCAGACAAATAGTCCCACTGAGGTCTCCATTCAGTTGAGCAATAGGAACAAGATTTGGCCACAGTTACACATGTCTAGAAATTATCCCTGTTCTGAGGGAAAGATAGGCATAATTTGAATCAGGGGTATAAAAATACAACACTGTACTGTAGATCTAAATATGTGCTGTTCCACTTCCTAAAATACTTCGGATAGGAGCTGATGAATGGCCACACACAGTAATGTAAGTACGATGCACTTTAACATGTTCTAGGGTTCCTTTCATTGTTTCACCAAGTGGCAAGCAAAGGGTGGGACAATTTATCTAAGAGTATTAATAATAATTCCTTATTTGTCTTGCGGTAGCATTCAGTGTGCTAGGTGCTGTCCACAAACTCAGGAAGTCCGAGTCACTGCCCTGCAGGCTTTTCAATCAAAGGACTTCTCTTCAGTAGGTATTTGGGCAAGCAAAGAGAGGATCTACACTCCATGGCATTCCTCTGTTTTGTCTGTCTGTAATGTGATCACTCTTGAAGATCAACTGCTCAATTCCAAAATTTCTGGGAAGGTTCTAGGCATCAATAAGCAGAAAGCCTATTCATTCAGGTGGAAATCAGAAAACAGGAAAAACCTGATTTAGAGGAAAATCTGGTCCACAGTCTGCCTGGTGCTGCAGATAGAAGGGTTTCGTGTGCTGGGTAACAACATGAAAGAACTCCAGGTTTCTAAAACTAAACTGGCATTTTAGTCAGAGAACTATTTACAGAGATGTTGCCACTGCAGCTGGCATTCCAGCCATGTGCACACAGACTGACTTCCTGGAGTCTCTTGAAACTTGTGCTCCTCCCTCCAATTTCCATGCAGTTTCTACATGGAGGATTCTCTCTGGCACCCCCTACTGCTAATATATTACAAGCAGCAGCTTAACATGCTGCTGTCTCTCTGGATTTATAGTTTGGTTTGCAGAAGCAATGAAGGATGCAACCCTCTAGTTTAAATATGTTTTAAGTTCAGTTTTAATTAACTAATGGATTTTATCCTTGCAACAACCCTGTAAGGGAGGGAAGTGCTATTATCTTCCACATTAACACAATGGTATAGCATGCAGGCCATTTTAAACAGGGAAAGGTTTAATTACAATAAACACTGTTCAAAACGGTACATTGTCTAGCAAAAATTTGGTCAAAATCTCCTAAACTGTAGCCAGAATAGTTCACAATTGAATGGTCCTTTGGATTATTAAAGTGATGAATTAAAGCAATTGCCCAATGCAGCTAGGCCATAAAGATTGTGCCAGAAGGTATCCTGGTTCATCTGTTGATAGCAGACTGCATGCACTATGGTCTCCGCTACTGCAGATATTAGGTGTTCTTCAGGACCTAGTCTAATTAGAAAACAAACACAGGATGATCCGAAGAGAGTCCATAAAAACCAAACGGCCAAAAAGGGCAGCAAAAGTACAAGCTGGCTAATGGTTTATTTAAATTAGGAGGATTCAAAAACGGCAGCATGAGCCGACAGGAGAGAGCTCTGCACACTGCAGTCGTAGGTGTTAAAATATACTCTTCTGGGGTCTGTTCTGTGAATTGCAAAGTACAATAAATGCAGCCTGCTGTGTAATGATTTATTCATCTTAGCTGTTATTTATTAATATACAGAAAACCCTTAGGTGGTGAGGCTTAACTCCTCTCGGGATCATTATATGGTTTTATGTAGCTATATAAATTACCAGCCCAAATGATTCCTATGATTCTTATTTCTAAGAAACTGTGGCACAAAGGGCCATTAATTAGCTCATCTGCAACTATGAGAACAGTCTGTACCAAAGCAACAACTGATACCACAAAAAGGAGTATGTATCTGGGGACACTGTGCCAGGTTAAAATGAAACTGCATTGGCTGAGGGCAAAACGATGGCATTTAGTGGCAATTAACTCAATAAAAATTACTAACTCCAGTTACCAGAGTTTACTCGCCTTAAGGTGAAACCCACCCTTTTGTAGAGGAGCCAGCCAAAAACGTATTGCACCTCTCAAATCTCACGTAAAACCTATGTGGTCTTAAATGCGACTTAAGTGGTGCACAAGCTCTGTGCTGCCCTGTGCTAATGGATGAGTTATGGACATAGGAATAGTCCTCTTGGATTAGACTGCTGGTCTGTCTAGTCCATGATCCCATCCCTGGCAGGGCTTGGCACCATATGCTTCAGAGGAAGAGGTAAGAATCTCACTAGTATGCAGTTATGGGATAATCTGCCCTCAGTGGAAATTTCCTTCTGATCCCAATATTAAAGGTTGGGCCACGCCCTGAATCTTGTGGGGTTATAGCCCTTCCAGAGCTCTTAGGTGTGTTTTTAATATTTACTATATAACATTGGATGTTCCTGTTATCCAAATAAACGGCCAATTGTTGTTCAATCCAGCTAAGCTCTTGGTCTCACTGACATCATGTGACAATGAGGTCCATTGTGTAACTACCTGTTGTGTGAGAGGATATTTCTTTTTAATTATTTCTGACTGTTCTCTTGCTCTTATGTTATGAGACAGGGAGAACAGGAGCTCCCATTCTACCCTCTCTAAACCATTGATTAATTTGTATTTGTTAATTGTGCCCCCTCTTAAGTGATACATTGCATCATGGGAGTTGTAGTTTGTGAGCCTGATGACTCTTATGAGCTAGCCTCCCAACCCTGACTGGACTATTTCTCCCACAGTCATGTGATTCCCATGATGAACCATGCAGCTCACTCAGGGGGTTGTTTGCATCACATTATGAGAAGATGTAGTCCTCCAGGGAGCCCAGCCTATAGAAGAGAATGAGGGGCCCAGACTACAATTCCCACAAGGCAATGCGCTGATAGAGAAATGCAGTTTACTGTTTTGCTCAACAGGTTCAAAACTCAATGTTTCAGGTCAATCAAAAAAATAAAATATTCTGATTCAGTTTGAAATGACAGGAAAGTGAAATGTTTCATTTTGATTTTCATGATGGGATTTTTTTTTTTTTTGGCAAAATAATTCACCCCCTCCCCCCGACAGACACTGCATCTTCTATCAGCAGATTATTCCAATGAGCTGTATTTATGTATTAGGGTTTTTGTTTTTTTGCTTTTTTTAAGCTCAGCTGCACACTGAGTAGAGGTTTTGATTGAATTGTCTGCAGTGCTGCTCAGGTCCCTTTCTTGAGTCGATAGCAATCTGTTTAGAAGCCAGTAAGACTATGGGTAGTTCACATTTTTCAACCCAGTGTGCATTTCTCAATATTGAATTTCTTCTGACATCCACCTCCCCTTTCACCCAGCTTTTGTGAGATCCCTTTGAAGTTCCCAGCAGTCTTTTCCAGTCCCGGCTAACCTAACTAGTTCTGTGTCATATGCTAACTTTACCACCCCTCTGTGCAGACCATTAACGAATGCACAGATTTATTAATCAGATGAAGAATTGATCCAGCTGTGACTGGCATTGTGGTTTATTTATCTCTTACAGTATAACTTTCTAGCATGGATTTAGTTTTTACTCACTTAATAGATAATGCCAATCACTGTGGTTGGCAAAATATTGTGCACAGTGTGTGTATCTTGGTGACAATCCATCTGCTGGGTAAAACTTTTAGGACAGATATCTGTGGGGCAGATATTTATACACTAATCAAGTCACCCCTCTCAACCTTCTCATTGTTGAGTCTATCACTAGAAGTCAGGCTTTCTAATCCTTAATCATTCTCATAGTTCTTCTCTGAACCCTCTCCAATTTATCAGCTTCCTTCTTGAATGGTGGGCACCAGAACTGGATATGGTATTCCAGCTGTGGTCACACTAGTACCAAATACAGAGGTAAAACCATCTTTTTGCTCCTACTGGAGATTCCCTAGTTTATGCAAACCAGGATCACATTAGCCCTTTTGGTCACAGTGTCACATTGGGAGCTCATGTTCAGCTGATTATCCACCACAACCCCAAATATTTTTCAGTCACTGCTTCCCAGGATAGAGTTCCCCATCGAGTAAGTATGACCTACATTCTTTGGTCCTAGAGATATACAGCTACATTTAGCTCTATTAAAATACATATGGTTTGTTTGTACCCAGCTTACCAAGTGATCCCGATCGCTCTGTATCAGTGGTCTGTCCTCTTCATTATTTACCAGTTCCCCATTTTTTGTGACTTACAGCCTGACGTCAAGACTTGCTGCTCTCTTGCAATGAGTGAATGATTTCAGGATGGACTGGAATTCAATTCATCTGAGTTCAGACAAACAAAAACAAAAGAACCCCAGATATGATTATCCATATTTCTTTATTTTTGCAAAGTAGATTTACATTTTAAATGGAACAAGTTCAAATAACCAAGCCAATAGCATGTGTCTGTGTTCAGATTGCTTACGTTGCCCCTCCATTCTTTAGACACCCAGATTTGCTGATATACCCGGCACAGGTTCACAAGGTCTGACTGTAACAGGTTGCCGAAGGGAGCTTGCATCTGGCATGAGCCAATTATTAGAGTAGATAATAGGATCCCTTCAAGCCTCCAGCCCTGAGCCACAGAGATAGCTGCTCAGTTAAGCCTTCAGAATCCCTCAGAAGTTTTTACAATAAGGTTCTAAAGTTCATCTTTTTAGAGAAACTCCCATAGTGTGAATGAGCTGGGGAGCTTTTTTAGTGAAAGTTTAAAAGTTCCAAAACGTCTCAGTGGTATTTTAGCATTGAGCCCTAGACTCAGCCATGTAAAAAAACAAGGTGCATGCAGTTCTTTTTCTTTTTCTCTTTCTTTTTCTCACATTCTTTTCAGAAGTTGCTTAGCATTCCTCTTGGATAGGTCCCTGTTGGAGGACTAAATTTAAGCTTTAAAAATCTATGGATATAATGACTTGAGCAAAGAAGAATAGAAGCAACCAAAGAGCAAGACTTCAATCCCAGATCCCCAAACCTCTTCAACAGCCTCCCTTCCCCCCAAAGCAACAACTTGGTCAGTAGTGCATCAAATTATGACCCCCTTTTAAAATGTTAAAACTGGATATATTAGAAGACCCATAGAAAAAAACACTGTAGAAAAGATAAATAGAATTCCCAAATGTGCAACAATGAGAGAGGAGAGGAGGAGGACATTTTTGGACTTTATAAAAATAAATTATGCTGTTAAATATTTTTGGAAATCTTATAGTCAAATCGGGTAAAAAATTACTCTCCTGCATGAAATGATAGATCAATGAAATGTATCAAATGAGTATTGAACATGTCTGTGTCATAGCGTAATGATATCACCTCTTAATTTAATGATAATTTCTAAAGCGGTCAAGTAAAATCATGCCAGATTTGTGCACAGTTTGGTTCTCTTTGGCTATCAAGCTGACTTGTACTGATTGCTGAGCTTGGACTTTATTTCCAAGGACTGTGACAATCGTGTGTATGATCGGTGATTACCCCTCTTTCGTTTTTGCTCCGTATGTAAGAGGCCCTTCCTTCAGTCTTTGCTCAGATATAAATGCTGTAAACACTCCAGCACTGGGTCCCCAGACTGATATTCAAAAAAATTAAACAGAAAACAATCTATGAGCCAAAGCCTTCTGGGTATCTCTCTAGAGTATCAGGCAAACGCCTCTATCCCACAAGAAGCAGAGTGCCCTCCTGTACTTTCAACTCCTGGTCAAGAACAAATCATGTAAAACCAACCTCATTTCCTTCATTGATGGGGTTACTGGCCTACTGGCTGGTGGGGAAGCAGTAGATGTGATACACCTTGATTTTAGTAAGGCTTTTGACACAGTCCCGCATGACATTCCCATAAGCTAAATAGGAAGATGTGGTCTCTAGACTACATTACTATAAGGTGGGTGCACAACTGGTCGAAAGACCACACTCAGAGAGTATCTGTAGCCAATCAATTCATTTTATCATTGAATTGTGTTACTGTCAGGTGAACCCATATGGTATGTCATACATACTCAATGTGTGATGAATAGATATAAGTAGGAGAGGAGTATAGGAGTATAAGATTGACAAGTATTTAGGAGCGATGAGTTTGTATTAGGTATGTAAGTAAAGCAAGGCTGTAATGCAACAGACTAAGGCCTGTAAGATTTCAGCTTAGCCACACTAGGCCTCGGGCTTAAGGAGGCTTGACATGAGTGGGTGACCCAAGACTGACCCTATGCAATAAAACCACAAGATTACTGCAAAGGATGTGCCAGTAGTTGATGTTACAGAAAAATAGATTGCAATGTACCGATCTAGACCACATGGTACCTGATTGTGACATCATGGAATGTTAATAAAATCCTAATAAGAAAAAAGGGGAAATAAGAAAACCACCTGTGAAAAGTGGGGCATGCCAAAATTTATGGTGTTTGGAAGTACAGATAAGGAAAAGGAGGTTGGAACCCTCATGCATATGCATAAGGTGTTAGGAATGGTCAGAAAAACAAGATAAAAAGGTCCCCCGGTCAGGTTAAAGTGGGAAGACGCTTAGGGGAAACCTCATTGGGAAGACCCCAGCAGGAAGCACCCCTCTATCAGTAACCACCTGTTGAGAGATCCACCAGACTCTACAGTATCTTTGAGTATGTGAGTATAAATATGGCATTAGTTACTGCGTGGACACTCTTAGGTTTGATATATTTGTTTGTGATTGTAACCTTAATCATCTGCTTAGCAAAAACTTACAAAAGAGACAAGATTTCTTATTTGTGACTGTGTGTGTAGTCACAGTCTTCATTCTTCATGTGTTCCAAGAGCCTCTAAATCTAAGGGTGATTTCCACCCTATTGATCTTAAAACCATGGCCACACTGGACTCACTATAATTCACCACAGAACTATCAATTCAATTTAAAATATAGTTTACATATCAATGGTTTGTGGTCAAACTGGGAGTGGGGATGCATTTGGTGGAGTCCTGCAGGAATCTGTCCTGGGTCTGGTACTAGTCAATATTTCCACCAATGACATGGATAATGGAGTGGAGAGTATGCTCATTACATTTGCAGATGACACCAAGATGGGAGGAGTTGAAGGATTTTGGAGAACAGGATTAGAATTCAAAATGACCTTGACAAATTGGAGAATTGGTCTGAAATCAACAAGATAAAATTCAATAAAGACAAGTGTAAAGTACTTCACTTAGGAAGAAAAAAATCAAATGCACAGCTGTAAAGTGGGGGATAACTAGCTAGGTGGTAGAACTGCTGAAAAGGATCTGATGGTTTTAGTGGAACGGAAATTGAATGTGAGTCAACAATGTGACACACCTGCAAAAAAGGCTAATATTTTTTGGTGCATATTAACAGGAGTATTTTGTACAAGACACAGGAAGTAACTGTCCCACTCTATTCAGCACAGGTGATGCCTCATCTGGAGTATGTGTCCAGTTCTGGGCCCCACACTTGAAGAAAGATGTGGACAAATTGGAGAGAGTCCAGAAGAGAGCAACAAAAATTATCAAAGGTTTAGAGAACCTGACCTCTGAGGAAAAGTTTTTTAAAAGTTCACTTGTTTAGTCTTGAGAAAAGAAGACTGAGTGGGGGACTTGATAACAGCCTTCAAATATGTTAAGGGTTTTTTAGAGAGGATGGTGATCAATTGTTCTCCATTTCTACTGAAGGCAGGACAGGAAGTAATGGGCTTCCTCTGTTGGAAGGGAGATTTAGGTTAGATATTAGGAAAAATTTTCTAGCTATAAGGATAATTGAGCTCTGGAGCAGGCTTCCATGGGAGGTTGTGGAATCCCCATCACTAGAGGTTTTTAAGGACAGGTTGGACAAACACTTGTCAGGGATGGACAAGGTTTACTTGGTTCTGGGCTGGACTTGAGGTCCCTCTAGTCCTACATTTCAGTGATTATTTAAGACTGGGAGAGTTGAGGTGCAGCACCTTGTAAGATCAGGTCAAGAACAGCTGATTGCTGCATACAGAGAAGAGAAATCCAACTTTCTGGGGGTATGATTATCTTTGGGAAGAGTCTACAGATTAATAGCTAATTCTAAGAATGAGTTAGCATAAAACTCAGCCATATGATAGCATTGGCTACAGAGACAAGGCCACTGAGTTAGCATGTTTTATTTATAAATGTCTAGAGCAGACCTGGGGGCTTTACATTAACACAGAGCAGTAGAACAATTATTGGTGTGATTTTATGAAAGAGCAAAACATGCAGCTACCTGAAAATCTCCTGGAGATGACAGCTATTTCTTTCACTGAATGGCATCTAAACGCCAAGCCCCAATGACTACAAATATTGACGGCATTATTAAAATGGGACTTTTAATTTCATATTAAGATCATTTTAAAATTGGCATGCAGGAATTTAATTACGTGTCAGCCCCAGTCCTAGCGGTTTGCTGAAATTAGTTTGCAGTTTTCTTTTATGCACAGCCTTTAAGGTGTAATTTAACCTCTTGTATAAAGGGACTAAATGCTCTTAAATTGTTGGTTGCATGGCAATTGCACTGACCTCTTTTAAGTAAATTCAGTGATACTGTACTCACAGATTAGCATGAATTGCTACATGGAGAAGTAGCAAACATATCAGGTTGGGGAAGTGCAAGCAAAGCTTCATCCATATTAATAAAGGTTAAAGGGGTCAAATACACTCCAACCGATGTAAAGCCTGAATAACCCTCAGATACTGAAATAGCAGATTGCAGTGCCTCTGGGCCTCTTGCGTGAGGTGTTAGGACCACAGATCCATGGATGCTGCAGCCCCTTTCCTGCCCCAGCATGGTGCTCTGTGCGAGGGTCATGTGGAAGATGGGCAGCATGGTACTTCTGTCACCAGAGGGGTGAAGTATCCTCTACAGTAGGATTCTGTTCTAGGCAGGTTCTTATTCTGCCATCTTCACTATAGGGTATGAGGGCTTGCCAGTCGTGCATTAAGGGACGTGACTAACATCTGTTGTGCGGTTCTTTCTGCAGGTACATCTGCACAGCAAAGAAAAACCCGCCGCTGGTCTGGGCAGCAGGGCTGTTTCATTCCTGTGCAGTCTCTCGGGCTGGAGCCTGGGGTCAAGGACTCTGCAAGGTGGGAGGATCCCAGAACTTGGGCTCCAGCCCAAGCCTGGAAGTCTACACAGCAGTGAAACGGCCCCGCAGCCCGAGCCCTGCAACGCCGAGTCAGCTGGCATGGGCCAGTCACGGGTTATTCTTTGGTGTGTTGTCATACCCTGTGTCTCATCCTCTTCCCGGGGGACAGTTGTGTGTGCAGCGAGCAGTAGGTGTTTTTTTTAATAAACATGTATGCTCTGTGTTTATATTGGGGAAGGCCGGTCAGAGAGATGCATCTTGCACTCGGAGCAGGAGGTGGTGAGGTTCGGGATGCTCCTTAGTTCCAGTGGGAGCTGAGTCTAAAGTCTGAGAAAGTCGTCCCTGCACAGATGAGCTATACCCGTGTGGTTTATTGGTATTACCATAGTCATGGACTAGAACCCCATTGTGGTAGGCGCTGCACAAACCCAGAGTACAGAGACAACCCCTGCCCCAAAGAGCTTCCAATCTGAGTGTAACATGAGACAACAGATCATAGAATCATAGAATATCAGGGTTGGAAGGGACCTCAGGAGGTCATCTAGTCCAACCCCCTGCTCAAAGCAGGACCAATGGGGGAAGTACAAGAAGACAATGAGACAGTATTTGGTCAGCAGGCTAGGCCATGGTCTCAGCACACCAGCCACCCAGCCATTGCCGGGCTTTTGGGAGGCCTCATGGCAAAGGAGTTTTAAGGAGGGAGTTGAAGGAGCATAATGAGGGAGCTTTATGGCTGTCACAGGGAGCTTCTCCCAAGTGTGAGGGGCAGCACAGGAGAACGTGGGAAAGGATTTGTTTGAGTATTTAATAAGTGAGTGATGGAGGCTGGCGTCACGGACCAATAGGAGGTGAGCACGGACAGATTGAGAGCAAATGTGAGAGGGTAGGTAGAGTGGGTATTGACTGTGAAGGGCCTTGGAAGTGAAGATAGGCAGAAGAGGGGGCCAGGAGAGTGATGAAAACAGAGAGGTGATATGGTCAAAGTGACAGGCTAAGAAATTAGAGAGATAAGGTGGGTGAGGTGATGTCTTTTATTGGACCAGCTTATGTGGGTGAGAGCGAAAAGCTTTTGAGCCACGCAAAGCTCTCACCAAGAGAAGTTGGTCCAATAAAATACATCACCTCCCCCACCTTGTCTCTCTATTATCCAGGCACAGGTACAGCTACACTGCAGAGGCTAAGAAACGATATTTGCAGCAGCATTTGAATGGATGTGGGGCAAGGTTGCATTTCTCAAGAAAGGGTGTTACAGTAATCACAACGCAAGGTGAGAGTCGGGTTGAAAGTTGGAGCTGTGTGGATGGATAGGAAAGGCCATATCCATGGCTACTTCTACGCTTGGAGCTAGGGGAGTGAATCCCAACCCTCCTGGACTCTGTGTGTATGTACTCAGGGAGGCTAGCCCGTGCCACTGCTCCCACGGCCCATACTACCATGGCTACATTAGTACCATGTTTAGTGCGCTTGCTTGATAAGAGGTAGTGCAAGTACATCTGCTCAAGCTGGGAATCACTCCCTCCCCCCAGCTCCAAGTGTAGACATGGCCTTCGAGATGTTGTACAGAAAGACTCTGCAAGACTTACCCTGGATGTGAGGACCTAGACAGAGGGCCGTGTTGAAGATGATGCCCAGATCATGGGCCTGAGTGAGGAGGAGGACAGTGGTGGTGTCCTTAGTGATTGAGAAAGAAGGGGTGGGGAGGCCGTGCAGGTAAAGATGAGGAGTTATATTTTGACCATGCTGAGCTTAAGCTACCAGTTGGACATCCCGGAGAGATGGTTTGGAGTGGAGAGGTAGGTCGGTGAATCGTCCACATAGGGGTGGTAGTTGAAATTGTGTTTGTGGATGAGATTACCGAGAGACAAGGTGTAGAGGGAGAAGAGAAGGGGACTGAGGATGAAGCCTCACAGAAAGCTGGAGAGGGGATGAGGAGGATCCTCTCTGCAGGAGTACGCTGAAGGAGTGATTAGAGAGGGAAGAGGTAAAGGGGAGACCAGAGTCGTGGAAGCCAAGGGAGGACGTGATCTCAAGAAGAATGTGGTAGATGGCTGAAAGCAGCTGAAAGGTTGGGGAGGATGAGGATGGAACAGTGACTCTGAGCTTTGGCCAGGAAGAGGTCATCAGAGCCTTTGAGAGCCACCTCCGTAGAGTGGCAGAAAGTTCCATTGGACCTGAGGAGCAGAGTTGACCACGATCCTCATCTTGGAGCTTTAGGTGAATTTTTAGATATTCTAGGTCCAGGTAATTTGGCACCCTGAGAGATAACTTGACTCGATATTCTATCGGGAGTTAGTGCAGAGAGCAGAGGACAGGTTTGATGTACTCACAGTAGCTGCGTTGCCATGGAGATGGACTCTGAATTAGTTGGTGTTTCCTCACAGCTGAAGGCTTCTTGCCCCAGTATATTGCCCTGTTGCTGTCTAGCCAAGAAATAATGAATGAGTATATAACTAAGGCCAAGTCATTATCCACTGGGATGTGATGGAGTGTCCTAACCAACCACAGACAGTAGAAAGAGTTACTCCTCAGAGATGCTGTTATATCTGAGCATTATGTATTCCTTGACCTATAGGTACAAAAATCGGGATTCACACAGAATTAAACAGCAGGGAGATTAAAGGGAAGGTGTGCTCAGTTTCTGTGTCATAAATTAAATAATTTTAATTAAGGAAATGGTGTTTTACACCTCTAAGAGTTGATGCTTAATTTTTAGGCTATCAAAAATATTAATTAATTGAATTATGATTTATTCATGCCACATGCATATCTTATCTCAAGGCACGCACTGACAACAAAACATTTAAAAACCTATAACTTTTATGTGATTTAATTTGACTTACTCTGGGTGACGTGAGACTGGAGTCCCATTGTGCTAGGTACTGTACTCTCAATGCAAATGCCTATGCTTGACCCGAGGAACGTAACATCCAAATAGACAAAAATGGCAGTTAACTGAAGCACCTCACAGGGAACCAATTGGTGTGAATGACTGAACAATTGGCTATTTCATAGTACTTAAATTCTACTGCTGTAAGGCCAAATGAATTCCTGTTTTCAAAGCATGTTGAGTTTCTCAGATGTCTAGTTACTAGTAATTAACTTTACAAGATCCAAACTAGAATAGTTAGTCAATGTAGCTGATATTTGTCAAACTTTCAGAAGCTTTACTAAAAATTTCTCCTCAGAAGCCTCCTATATGTGCCTGTTTCTGTTTCTTCCAGTTGTCTCTACTGTGAATTGCACTGCAACGGATTGGGTATCGGAGTGATTTTTGACAAGTAAAAATAAGCTTTGGATGTGCCTCCTTTCTATGCTAATGAACCACTTTTGTCATTTGAAAGTAAAAGACATTTTACTTATGGTGAGCATGAGAAAAATCATGTAGGCAAAAACAAAATAGTCTTTTCCTGAAACCAGGAAAAAATTATTAGCTTTGCTTTTTGCTCTGTGCTTTCTGTAGCTCCAGATACATAAGACAATTTACCTCAAGCTTTTTGCCAGATCAATAGTCTGTACTCTTTAAACTTTCTCCAAAGAATCCGTATAAGAATACTTAACCTACAATATTTACTGAAAAGTAGGATTTCCTTTATCAAAGGCAGATTCTGAAAGCCAGACATGTCTGAGAGGGATGAAAGACATGCTCTTAGACAGTCAAACCTGATTAAAAACAATTCCAGAATCTTAAATACAGGGGGAAAGATAGAGGCATAGCTAGAGAGGGGAAAGTGAAGTGACAGAGAAAGGGGTAGAAAAGGAGGAATAGAAAAGCACAAGTTAATCCTGTTTATTTAATACACTTGATACCAAAATATTACAGAGAAAATATGTCCATAAATAATTTGTCTGTAAATATGTCTCAACAAACCTTTGAGGGCTATTCAGAATTCACCCCCAACGTGAGGATTAATGTTGCAGAATGGAGCCCCTTTCTCAGGCAAACCAGGCAGGCAGTGCAGAACTGTAAGAGAACATATAATGTATTGTTTATTTGTGAAACTTTAAGTGTGTAGCTCTTGTTTAGCTTCTGTGCAAAGAAAGGCCGTGCTTGGTTGAAGTATCAGGGGTCAAATAGTCCTCTAAAAAGACTGTTCTGCTAAGGGACATTTGGAATTTCCATCTGCCCCCTCGGAAAGTCTGAAATTTTAATGTTTCTTTTCATCCCAAGTGGGGACAATAAGTTGAAATAGCAAATTGTTTTGTGGAAGAAATTTTTCTGAAAAAAAATTATTTGGAAATGTCCAAACATTTTATTTTGACATTTTCAATTGAAACAAAAAAATTGACCCTTTGAAATGAAAATGTGCCATTTTGGTTTGTTGAGCTGGCCTGAAATGCTTTGTTTCAGGTTGAAGCCACCTGAAATGAAATATTCCATTTTGATTTTCCCAACAGAAAATTTTCAGCAACAGTGAAAATTCCCGATCAGCTCTGGTTACAACTAGGTAGGGGCCAGAACACTTAATGGCCTTGGGATGTCCAGCTGGGAAGAGAGTGGAGTTTGTACTGCTTCCCTCAATCCCACTCCACCACGGAGCAGGCAGGGAAGCTGGGTTCCTGGAGATCTGTGGGGAGTCAGAGACTCTGGTGTCACTGTGGCCGTTGCAAGAGCTGTTCCCATGGTGCCTCCCAAAAGCCCCTCCTCCAGGAGTGGGAAAGCTGCTTTTGTGATGCGGGAACTGGCAGGAGGACATGCATCTGGAGTCTGCATTGACTTGTGTGGGGAATGGAGCGTGTATGATGCCCTGGGGAACAGCCACCATTCTGCGCCTGTGTGAGGAACACGTGAAAAGGGGCTTTCACAGGACTGGAGCAGAAGGGGTAACAGGCTGAAGAGCCATCAATCCCTCCCACCCTCATGTTCACCATTGTCATTTAACATTTGAATTATAGCAGTGCCTGCTTCCCTCAATCAAGGACCCTTGTAGCAGGTGGTGGTAGCTATACTGTCCACACATATCTGCTGCTTTCAGCCCCCTGATCCCACTGGAGGAGTGGGAAACATTTGCTCCTCATTTTGATGCTAAAGGTTCACACAATTGGGTGTTCAGGTGGGTAATTGTTCGATCAGCACACACAATTGTGCACTCAAATATTGGGTTGTATTTTGGCACACAGAGTTTTGGTGTACGCAAGCAGGTTTCTACCTTTGGTAAACTTGATCCTTAAATTTTGGGGGTGGGGGAGTTTAAGATGAAGAAACACAATAGAGCTGGCTTCTGCAGCAACATTCTCCCTCCACTCTGCTTTTGGGATCTGAGAGGTTTGAGAGATACTTGCACAGACATCTGCATTTCCAGCTACTTCTTAATAGGCAGCAGGTTTGAAACAAACAAAAGGAAATATTTCTTCACACAATGCACAGTCAACCTGTGGAACTCTTTGCCAGAGGATGTTGTGAAGGCCAAGACTTTAATAGGGTCCAAAAAAGAACTAGAAAAAATAATGGAGGATAGGTCCATCAGTGTCTATTAGCCAAGATGGACAGGGATGCAAAACCATGCTCTGAAGTGTCCCTAGCCTCTGTTTGCCAGAAGCTGGGCATGGGCGACAGGGGATGGATCACTTGATGATTCCCTGTTCTGTTCATTCCCTCTGGGGCACCTGGCATCCTAGACAGGATACTGGGCTAGATGGACCTTTGGTCTGACCCAGTGTGGCCGTTCCCATGTTCTCTAAACTGAAGTGAAGACCCAAATCTTTTGAAGTCCATGCATGGCTGTGAGTAACACACATGACTCACTGGAGCAGATTCTCCCATCCTTATCCATGCTGGGTTGGCTTGCAGAGCTTTCAATCAAATTGGGGGGTAGAGCTGGTCAAAATTTTTCCCACAAAAAAATTTCCAGTCAGAAAATTGGGTTTTGTCAAAATTTTCCCTGGGGAAAAATGTATATTTAGTTAAACATTTCTATTTTCTGATCTGGACAATCAAAATGAAAAATGTAGTTTTGAAACCAAAAAGTGGCATGGAAATGTCTTGTTGACATGTTGTTCCAATTAACCGTCGTCAAATTTTCCATTTCAACAGCTCCCATTCAAAACTTCCTGGAATGATGTTTCATGAAACTTGATATTTCAACATGCCGTTTCGGGTCGGAATTTCAAAATGCTGAAATTCTCCTGTGAAAGGAAGGTTCTGTTTTTTCACCCGCTGTATCAGAGAGTGTTCACTCAATTAAGTCCATCAGGGCAGGCCTGGAATTGGCATCTCCACTGTATTGTGGGAGGAAGAGGTTCCCAGCCTGGCTAGCTCTGCTACACCTTACTCTGCAAGTACTCTTGTTTAAATGAATGTAACCACTTGCAGAGTGAGGTACTACTCACTGTGAGTAAGGACAGAACAACTGGGCCTGACTGATGTGATGAAGGTGATGATTTAAACTGAACCTTGAAAAGGGGAGTATCTCTCCATTGACAATAACATCGTCATTGTGTTTCACTTCTACACTTTTATGTTGAGAATGAGTCATGGAGTCCCAAAGATCTGCTCGGAAAAGCTCATATTTCATTATTATAGTTTCCTCTCTTTTATACTTAATGAGTTTTAAATGTTTATTTATAGTGCCTCACAGGATCAGAAGCATCAAAGGAGATGCTAATAAATCAGCGCTTCCACAGCCATGCGAAATTAAAGTTCTCTAAGAGAGAATGCTCAGTTGTAACAAAGCCTTTTGTATTTTACAGCATTTTCACATTTTAAGGAGAAAAATAGTATTTCAATTTTCCAATACGAATTTTAAAAGGTTCTTTCTTGTCAATATGTAACATGGATTTTAGACTGTTTATGAGGAGAATAAGATTTACTTTCTGTCTTTTTTTCACATCTAAGCACATGCCCTGTGGGGTGTGATCAATATGGCACTATTGGTGAGCACATGGCATTGAGTGCACAGCCAATGTTGCTTGGAGACCTTTAAAAATTGAATGCAGAAACCAGGAAGAGAGTGAAAACATGCAGAACCAGTGTTTATTTCCCCCTGTGATGTGAATGCAGTCACTTCTGCTAAGGAGGAGCGATTTCAGTCCAAATGTTCACAAGTGGGGGGAATTGGGAGAAGAAAAGACAAGTTAAAATGAATAAAATAGTTCAATTGTCTCCTATCAAACATTGTGAACCAAGAAGGAGTAGATGGAGCCGGAGCAGAATAAATCTGAAGTTATCTAAAAAGGGAGGGAAAGCCATGAAAGTCCAAACAAAGCACACACAACAGTAGGAAATGGAAAAAGAATGTTGAAAATCAAATAGAAGTGACCCAAATCCAGGTGCACAGACAGAGCAATTAAAGAGGAGACTAAAACAACCAAGAACTTTCCAGAGACCTAGAAGGTTTGAGTGAAATCATCAGTTTTTCCTTGCACGTTCACCCAGCTGTGTCCAACTGGCTGGATTATTTAATGTTCTCCAGGGGAGTTAGGAAGCTCCTGGAACTTAGTCACAGGCACTTCAAAGAGGGAGACTTTCCAAATGTGTTGGTGGGCAGAGTTGCATTAGCGGAAGAGCCTTTTTCTGGGATTTTGTGCATTGAAACAAATGTAATTTGAACTCTGGTAATGCGGGACTGGATGGGCAAATCTTACCCTGACTACCAATCCGGCTCATACAGACACGCCAGCATGGGGTTGTGTGGCCAGAGGGCACTCAGTGCAGTTGGAAGAAGACTGGTGGTTCTCTTTAGCATCTCTTTCTCTGGATTATGTGCCTGCCATAGAGCTAGTTAAATTTCTTTTGCCAGAACCCTTTTCCATTGGAAGATGCAGTTTTGCGGAAACATGTCAATTTTGACTAAATTTTCAACAGAAAAGTATCTAAATGAATCGATTTGACTTTTTTGTTTCAATAATGTCAACATTTTGTTTCAACTTTTATATTATTTTAATATATTTGTTTTATATGTTATATTAAATATAATATTTTATAATGTTTCTACATTATCAAAATGTCTTTACACTCCCCATCCTCTTGCCCTCATACTTCAAATCTAAAATCAGATCTCTTTCATAAGAACATAAGAACGGCCATACTGGGTTAGATCAAAGGTTCATCCAGCCCAGTATCCTATCTTCCAATAGTGGCCAATGCCAGGTGCCCCAGAGGGAAGGAACAGAACAGGTAATCGTCAAGTGATCCATCCCCTGTCGCCCATTCCCAGCTTCTGGCAAACAGAGGCTAGGGATACCATCCCTGCCCTCCTGGCTAATAGCCATTGAAGGATCTATCCTCCATGAACATATCTAGTTCTTTTTGGAACCCTGTTATAGTCTTGGCCTTCACAACATCCTTTGGCAAAGAGTTCCACAGGTTGACTGTGCGTTGTATGAAGAAATACTTCCTTTTGTTTGTTTTAAACCTACTGCCTATTAATTTCATTGGGTGATCCCTAGTTCTTGTATTATGAAAAGGAGTAAATAACACTTCCTTATTTACTTTCTCCACACAAGTCATGCTTTTATAGACCTCTATCATATCCCCCTTCACTTGTTTCTTTTTCAACATGAAAAGTCCAAGTCTTATTAATCTCTCCTCATATGAAAGCTGTTCCATATCCCTAATCATTTTGTTGCCCTTTTCTGAACCTTTTCCAGTTTCCAATATATCTTTTTGGAGATGGGGTGACCACATCTTCACACAGTATTCAAGGCATAGGCATACCATGGATTTATATAGAGGCAATATGATATTTTCTGTCTTATTACACTGGTCTACAATTTTTGAGAAGTCGTCTGCTTCAGAGATAAAATGTGCTATTTATTATGTATTTTGATGTGCTGAATTCAAATATGACAATTAAAACAACTGATTGGCTACTGTTTCTAAGATATTTAAGTTTTTACATTTTATGTCTATGTATATTGTGTAGATAGTAGAGTTTTAATCATAAATTGTAAACCTAGGTCTTTTCATGTGTTTATGGTTGCTTTACATGATAATATTTCACCTGTCCTGTTATGTAACACTTTAAAAATCAGCAAAAGGGTTATATAAATAAAATTTATGATGAAACAAAAGGCAAAAAACTATTATGTACATAGTTTAGTCCTATTCAGTGTCTACTCGGCGCTTCTTGGCTTGTCTCTTGTATTCATTAAATGGAGCATCTCTTGTCACTGTCCAGCAATAGTCTGCAAGCATTGATGGGCTCCATTTGCCCTGATAGCGTTTCTCCATTGTTGCAATGTCCTGGTGAAATCGCTCGCCGTGCTCGTCGCTCACTGCTCCGCAGTTCGGTGGAAAAAAATCTAGATGAGAGTGCAAAAAATGTATCTTTAGTGACATGTTGCAACCAAGGCTTTTGTATGCCTTGAGGAGGTTTTCCACCAACAACCTGTAGTTGTCTGCCTTGTTGTTTCTGAGAAAATTTATTGCCACTAACTGGAAGGCTTTCCATGCCGTCTTTTCCTTGCCACGCAGTGCATGGTCAAATGCATCATCTCGAAGAAGTTCACGAATCTGAGGACCAACAAAGACACCTTCCTTTATCTTAGCTTCACTTAACCTTGGAAATTTTCCACGGAGGTACTTGAAAGCTGCTTGTGTTTTGTCAATGGCCTTGACAAAGTTCTTCATCAGACCCCACTTGATGTGTAAGGGTGGTAACAAAATCTTCCTTGATTCAACAAGTGGTGGATGCTGAACACTTTTCCTCCCAGGCTCCAATGACTGTTGGAGTGGCCAATCTTTCTTGATGTAGTGGGAATCTCTTGCACGACTATCCCATTCGCAGAGAAAACAGCAGTACTTTGTGTATCCAGTCTGCAGACCAAGCAAGAGAGCAACAACCTTCAAATCGCCACAAAGCTGCCACTGATGTTGGTCATAGTTTATGCACCTCAAAAGTTGTTTCATGTTGTCATAGGTTTCCTTCCTATGGACTGCATGACCAACTGGAATTGATGGCAAAACATTGCCATTATGCAGTAAAACAGCTTTAAGACTCGTCTTCGATGAATCAATGAACAGTCTCCACTCATCTGGATCGTGAACGATGTTGAGGGCTGCCATCACACCATCGATGTTGTTGCAGGCTACAAGATCACCTTCCATGAAGAAGAATGGGACAAGATCCTTTTGACGGTCACGGAACATGGAAACCCTAACATCACCTGCCAGGAGATTCCACTGCTGTAGTCTGGAGCCCAACAGCTCTGCCTTATTCTTGGGTAGTTCCAAATCCCTGACAAGGTCATTCAATTCACCTTGTGTTATGAGGTGTGGTTCAGAGGAGGAGGATGGGAGAAAATGTGGGTCCTGTGACATTGATGGTTCAGGACCAGAAGTTTCATCCTCTTCCTCTTCCTCGTCTGACTCAAGTGAGAATGATTCTGGTGCATCAGAATCTGGTGCAGTCCTTCTCCGTGGGGTACTGGGCGTATAGCTGATGGAATATTTGGATAATGCACAGTCCACTTTTTCTTCTTTGACACACCTTTCCCAACTTGAGGCAGCATGCAGAAGTAACAATTGCTGGTATGATCTGTTGGCGCTCTCCAAATCATTGGCACTGCAAAAGGCATATATTTCCTTTTCCTGTTCAACCACTGGCGAAGATTTGTTGCACAAGTGTTGCAGCATATGTGTGGGGCCCACCTCTTGTCCTGATCTCCAATGTTGCAGCCAAAATAAAGGTGATAGGCTTTCTTAACCATAGTGGTTATACTGCGCTTTTGTGATGCAAAAGTCACTTCACCACAAACATAGCAGAAGTTATCTGCACTCTTCACACAAGTACAAGGCATCTCTGCTCACTTTGGCTAAACAGAAATGTGTCCCTTTGCAAAATCAAACACTGACAAATAAGAGAGCACGACCCTGTATGATTTCTAGAGCTGATATAGGGCAATTTGTTCAGCAGAGTGATGTAAGCTTCATTATGATTGCATCATCCATGACTTCTAGGAATAACATGATGCAATTCATATCATGTATGACGCAATACCAGCTTCAGATTGCATCATTCATTGTTTTGCCTAAAAAGCAAGTACTGTCCAAACCCAGTCCTAGATTTATTCATAGATCCAGTCAAAGATGTATTTTAGTCATTTCTGGTTTAAATTGAGATCCCTTCCCTTTATAACTCACTTATCCTCCGCCATTCCCAAGTCAAGGGTCGTATATACTGACCCAATTGCATATCTTGAAAACTAGAGCCAATCAACAATTTTAAGCATCATTTTCGTTCTCAGTGACCCAGAATTAGTAAAGTTTGACTACATTTATTTCAGAAGCATTTTGGCTGTAGAGCAGTGTTATCTATCCCTTTCCTAATGATTCCCAACATTCTGTTCACTTTTTGGCTGCTACTGCACATTGAGTGGATGTTTTCAGAGAACTATCCACAATGACGCCAAGATCTCTTTCTTGAGTGGTAACAGCTAATTTAGACCCCATCATTTTCTATGATTAGCTGGGATTATGTTTTCCAATGTGCACTACTTTGCATTTATCAACATTGAATTTCATCTTCCATTTTGTTGCCCAGTCACCCAGTATTCTGAGATCCTTTTGTAGCTCTTCACAGTCTGCCTGGGACCTAACTATCTTGAGTAGTTTTGTATCATCTGCAAATGTTGCCACCTCACTGTTTACCTCACTGTTTACCCCTTTTTCCAGATCATTTATGAATATGTTGAATAGGACTGGTCCCAGTACAGACCCTTTAGGGACACTACTATGTTCTTCTCTCCATTCTCAAAACTGACCATTTATTCCTACCTTTTGTTTGATCAATTTTTTTGTTGAGAGGACTTTCCCTCTTATCCCAGGACAGTTTACTTTGCTTAAGAGCCTTTGGTGAGGGACATTGTCAAAGGCTTTCTGGAAATCTAAGTACACCACTGGATCCCCCTTGTCCGCATGCTTGTTGACCCCTTCAAAGAATTCTAGTAGAATGGTGAGGCATGATTTCCCTTTAGAAAAACCATGTTGGCTCTTCCATGTGAGCTGAAAGTAGTAGTATGTCCCCTATCTTCTGAGGTGGCTAATAGAGGGCCACATGTCAGTTACCCAAGTTATTCTGAGGCTGGCACCTCCCATTCTCCCCAGAAACTCACTATATTTTCTTGTGCATTCAGAAGAAGGAGGAACAGTCCGGTCTCTAAGAAGTGAGGCTTGATTAGAACTAAAACAGAGTTACATAAGCTAAAGGAGAGCCAGGAGCTCCTAGCTGTGTGTCTGTGAAACTGCTATGGGATTGCTTCCAGCCAGTTTTCTCTAGCCCCAGTCCAGTTCCCGCTAACATGCACTCTGCTCTTCCAGGCACAGTACATCCTCCTCGCATCTCCCCATTCCAGTAAAAGCAATCCCAAACAATTTAACGTATATACCAACTGTTTCTCTACAAATACCAGCAGATGCTTGACTCCATGAGTCTTTCAGATACTCGGCACCGTCTATTAGATTGACGAGGCACCATTTCAGTCCTTGCATTAACTGAATCAGCTGACTGCTCTGGTTGTTAGGCTAAAGGACGCTCAGTGGGTTTCTCAGGGCTTTGGCCGGTAGCTGTCAGTGAAGAATCTGCCTCCTTATTTCCCTCTCCTTCAGGAAAGAGTCGCAGATGCCTCCCGTTCCTCCAAAATGTATGCCCTGCAGGAGTCTGTACTTCATCTGATAGTGGGGTGACCACGAGTCACTACTGCCCTCTGTGCCTGGCAAGAACTATCATGAATACACACTGCATCGCTGGGCTTCAACAGCTCCAACACACTAGGCCCGCTGTCATGATCTATCTTTTGCTTACACTTATCATGTTCCTTATGGACACCTACGTCAGTATTGCCATTAGGGATCACGACTAAGTTACAGAGTCTTGTTCTCACCTTCCTGCCCAACAATCTCTCTGCAGGTGACAGCCCATGATTCATTGGTCCTGCTCTGCAGTTCAGTGTAGCCAAATATGGATCTGTACCTGAGTCAGTGCCTTTTTCAAAAGTCTTTTCACAATTTTCACACCATTCACTGCAAAACTCTTGGCTTGAGGATATCTGGGACTGGAAGTTACCTGC
Source organism: Emys orbicularis (assembly GCF_028017835.1). Taxonomy (NCBI): domain Eukaryota; kingdom Metazoa; phylum Chordata; order Testudines; family Emydidae; genus Emys; species Emys orbicularis. The sequence continues at coordinate 3,136,517 of NC_088686.1, read as the reverse complement.
TTAAATCCATACACTGCAGCCAATTATTTAAATTCATGTCCATCAAATTGTGGACCATTATCAGACATAATCATTTCATGGATTCCATGGCTGGAAAATATGGGTTTCATGCACATTATAACATTTTGATGTGGTATTTTCTAATGAAACAACCTTTGGAGAATGAGAACCATAATCCAAAATCAAAACATAGTCTTTACCTGCATATGTAACTAAATCCACACCAATGTTAGACCATGCCTTTATCTGCTCATTGTATACCAGTATAGGCTCTTTTTTTCTGTTTAGGTTAGTACTGTTGACATGTTTCACGCATTTTAACAGTTTCCTCCATCTCATTGTTCATTTGTGGCCAATATAGTATCTCTCCAGCTCTATGTTTACATTTCTCCATGCCCACGTGTCCTTCGTGTATTCTTGTGAGCATGTCAGCCCGTAACATCTTAGGCACTATTATTCTATTTTCTCTAAACAATACGCTATCAATGAGAGACAGTTCTGCTTTGAACTGGAAATGTGGACTTGGTACATGATGTCCTGTCCAGCCTGTGGTAATAGCCTTGATCACCCTCTGTAAAGTCTAGTCATTAGCTATAGTCTCAGCAAATTCATTCCACATCCTTTCTGAGATGGGACAATTCTTTATCAGGTGGATGTGCACTCTGTCTGACTCCACCTCTGTTTCCACTCCAGTTTTCTCAAATGCTCTGGACAATGTGTGTGTGTGAAGGCATTGAGAGATAACATTCCTCTGTGGTCAGAGGCCAGCACCTGGCTGGCTAATTAGCCCCGTCTGCGGCACCTGGGGAAAAGAGCTGGCACTTCATTGGCTGATCCTCTAAATCCTGCTGCCCTCTTTTATGAGTGAGGGAGTCAGCAATACCTTCTAGAAAGCTGAGGGGTCACTGGTTTGGAGCAACTGTATTACCGAGGCTCTAAGGGAAGAGCCAGGAAAGTTTGGGCTGCTGAGCTTAGTGGTGTGACGGGCAGACTCGGGGAAGTGACTATTCAGCATGCGCGGGCTCTGAGGGAAGAGGCGGTGAGGTTTGATTTGTTTGTTAAGAAGCCTTGAAATAAATTAAAATAATAACTAACCCTGCTGGAAACTGCTCCCCTGGATTCTGTGAGAGCTTCCGATACAATTACCCCAGGGGCTGAGCTGGCTCAGCAAGAGCAACGCCTGCCCGGGTAGGAGGCGTGTCCTATAAGATAGGCCCCAGTTCTTTAGAGTGTGCTACCACCAACTCTTTTCCTTGTTTTTAGACTATTGCTAAATCAGACAATTGGAGCTGAAAGCCAATCATTGTAACCTGGGCGGAGTGTCCACTAGCCTTTCTTTGCCATTGATATCAAAGGCTTTGGGTCTATTTCTGCAACAACTGGTCTTCCATAAATGAACAAATGATCTTCGTTTTACAACCATGTACCAGGGCTAAAGTTTCCTTTTCAATTTGGGCATAATGGCATTCTGTTTTTGTAAGAGCGCTGGATGCATATGCCACCAGTCTCCTGGTGGTGCTCATATTTTGTAGCAATGGCCCCTATGCCTTCTTTGGAGGATCTGTGGACAATTTGGTCTGTCCTCTGTTGTCAAAATACCTCAGGAGAGGGGCTTTCTGAATCAATTGTTTTACGTTACCAAACTCATTGTCCAGGTTAGTATCCCACATCCATTGATTATTCTTTTGCATGAGTGCGCAGAGATTGCTGGTTTACCCAGCCAAATTATCTATCTATATTTACCAACAAAATTCACCATTCCTATGAACAGCTGTAGTCCCTCTTGGGCGTGGCATATTTGTTATAGCTTGCCCTCTGCTAGGATCAATACATACCCCTTGTTCAGTTAACCTTTCTCCTTAATAGGTAATTTCTCTGAGCCTGAATTTACATTTTTATTTAGCTTCAGGCCTACTATTCTCATCTTCTCCAATGCTCTCTTTAACCTGTAATTATGTTCTTCTGTTGTGCTGCCCCAGATGAGAATGTAATCTGTGTACACTTCAATTCCCTCAAATTTACAGTCCTATGAAAGCCTTCTGGAGTGGATGGATTTTAGACCAAGTGGTAATCTGAGAAAGCAATATCTTCCATATGGTATAATAAAAATACATAATTTGGAGCTCCTCTCATATCAGGGAATCCACCAGAATCCAGGCAGTGTATCTAAAGTAGTAAAATACTTTTGTACCAGCCGTATCCCCAGTAATATCTTCCCTGGTAGGGAACTGAAAATGCTCCCTTTGATATATTTGTTAAGCTCCGAAGGATCCAGGCATAATCTGTATTCCATCCTCCTCCCCACCGAAACTATTACTCGTGAGTGCACTCATTTATAGGCTCATCTAATTCTATCTGTTGTTACTAAACAATCCAGTTCTTCTTTGAACTTTTTTCTCATACTTAGAGGACTATTTCTAGAGGCATGTATGATGGGACAATTGGGCTCTGTTAGTTCAATTTTATATTCAGTTGCTAGTTTTCTTATGACCTTGAAACATCCTGAGACTGTTCCTCTATGCCTGTTCCCTTATCTCCTCTGCCATGTGCATTCTTTGCATCAGCCCAAGGGCTTGACATGCTTTTAAACCCAACATAAGCGCTTTATTCCCTTTAACTGTCACAAAGTTTGAGTTCTATTTGATCTTTGACCTTCACTTCTCGTACATGCATACTGCTAGTTGAAATGAGTTCCCCACTATAAGATTTGGGTTTAACCTGTTTGCTCACCACGTTTCCTGGCTTTTTTCCCCCTTCAGCCTTTTAACACTAGTATCTGAAACAACATTTACCTGAGCTCCAGTGTCCAATTTGTAGGTTATAAGAGTCCCATTAGTCTCTAAGGAAATTGTCCATTCATCTGTTCCTTCCTGTTCAGATACAGCTCCTAGATAAAGCACCTCTTCTCTGCTGCTGTCTGTACTCTCTTCCTGGATTAGTGTTCAGAATGCAGGCTTCGCCTCCTCCTCAGCTGTTGTTGATCCTGGTTGCAGACTTTGGCAAAATGACTGCATTTCTTACAAACATTGCAGCGCTTAACAAAAGCCGGGCATTGTTGAGGTCTGTATTTGTGTCCACATCTTGTGCAATGCTTGAAGCTGTCCCTTGCGAACTCTCACGTTTTGTTTTTTTCAGGCTTCTGTTTTTTATTCTGTACTGACTTACTGCTTGACAGGTTTTTCTCTCTTGCCACTCTATCAAGATTGGCAGTGTCCTGTTTTCCTTCCATTATTTTTATTCTGTTTGGAGTGATTTGTGCTGCCTGACAGTTTTACTGTTTTATCCAAAGTGAGATCTCTATCTTCCAGAAGTCATTTTTGCAGCTCTGGGACTCTGATTCTGATTACAATTTGATCCATTATAACTGAATCTGTTAACTGTTCATAGTTGCAGGCTTGGCTCATTAGCTTCAGCTCTGTTAGGAATTCTTCAAAGGAATCTCCTTCCTCTTTTCTTCTAAAGTGAAATTTATACCTTTCAAATGTTTCACTCTTTTGGGGTATGCAGTACTCTTCAAATTTCTGCAAAATTATGTCACAACTTGATGTCTCTGCTTGATTTAATTGCATGCTATTAAAGACATCAACTGTCTCAAGTCCTGCAATGTTTAAGAGGATTGTGGTTTTCTGCTGGTCTTCCTTCTTACCAAAGACAGCTGCTTGCATATATAAACTCTGTTTGAATCTCTTCCAGGAGTCTGCTGCATTACCTGAAAGTTTCAACTCCTTGGGGGCTTTTAGTCGCTCCATCTCCAAGATGACTCCTTCACCACAGTTTTCTTTTCTCTGTCCTCACTTTTAACTCACTCTGGTACCATGTGTTATCTTGTGAATTCATTGGAAGGCACAGTCTGGACACTGATAAAGCCTTACACCTTAGAACTAAAACAGAATTAGGTACGGTACAGGAGAGACATGAGCTCCTAGCTGTGTGTCTGGGGAAGCGGCCGCTTGGCTGCTTCTGATCAGTGTTCTTTAGCCCCAATCCAGTTCCCTCTAATGTGTGCTCTGCCCTTAAAGGCACAGTATGTTCTCCTAACACCCACCAACACCCCAGTCTGGTGTGGTTCCCCCTTCAGACAGGTCAGGTCCAGCATCTCCTTGCACCTGTCTGGTCCCATTCCTCTCAGAATGACTCTTAGGCCTCCTTGGGTCCCCCAGCTCTGATCTGGTACCTCACAGGGCAGGTTCAGTTCTAGATTCACCTTCTCACTGCAGTGGCTACTTTCACAGCATGTTATGCAAGAGATCCCCCACCAATTCCCCTTATGGCAGTGTCAGAAAACAGGAATAGCCTGTGTCAGAGGGAAGGATGTCAGATGTGATGGGTGAAAGGCCTGATCCCATATGGCAAATTCTGCAATCCCAGCCTTCCACAAGAACAATAAGGAGTTGAGCTGTTTGTACAACTTTATAACAACACTAAGATAGGGACACTGAACTTTTCTGCCGAGGAAGGCAAATTTCCATTATTTCCCTTCCCGTGTGAAATGGGGTGTATGGCCAATGTCAGGTGCTTTTCATACCAAATAGGCACAGGATACACTAAAGAGAACTGTTTTATCGGGACTAAACATTTCTGCACCACCCTCAACACTTGAACGAAGTAAGAAACTTGCAGGGATGTTATTGCATGCTGGACAGACATACCTCTCTTCCTTAAATTAGTCAGTCACTTGTGAATTTAATTATTTATGTTATCCCTAGTCTCCATAAAGAGAAGTAGTTTGTATATGTCTATAGGACAGAAGTTTGGAGAAGAAATAATGGCTTTAGCTCCTATTTCTGTCCTTGATAATTTTGGTCAGTTGCAGTCAATTTGAAATGCTTTCTCTGGAATCGCATGAATTTACTACCGATTACAGAAGCTGTCTGAAAATCATTTCCCTTGCAGGTCCAGCTGGCATTTATTTCAGAGAATTTCCGACATCAAAGCAACAGAATTACTGCAATATTCAAGCATAAACCTGTGGCTGCATCTATGCATTAATTTTTGAGTTCATTGAGGAAACTGCTTGAATCTGGAATAGACAAGGTTAGAAACAGAATGAAAAAGGGAATGCAGCCACACTGAAGAATACCTTTTAGACTACTTTTATTCAGGCATCTTTTGGGAGAATTTAATAGCAGATTTCCAACAGGCACAGAAAGATTTTTAAAAAATCACAAAAACAGGATTGTGTTAGGATTTTTGAATTGAACTCTTTCTATTACATTTTAAAAAGGAAGCAGATTGACTTTTTGGCTGTTTTATGGGGAATATGCTGAACAGATTGCCTGGTTTTGTTTTTAGTTAATTATACTGTACCTTCTAATTGCAGAAAGGAGTATATTTTCTCTGTCCTATGCATACAAGTATGTTCTGTATATACACACAAAGAGGAGGTGGATGTTGACAGGTATCTCTGAAAGGGAAAGCTGATTTTTGCACAATGAATTAAAATCAAAGCATTGTAATCTCATCATACTGAAGAGGATCAAATGCTTTCTGTATGTAATAGTGTCAAGAGAATGTTTTTGCAAGGTGGAATGTACATATGTTGTGTAGCTCTATTCATGGCAAGGTGAGACATTCTTCCTGTGGCATTGGGCTAGCATAGGTTTCCGTTTCTGTTGGAGCTTCCATGGACTGGATGAGACCATTTAGAATGGATGTAAGTACAGTAGTTTGTACACATTATAACTCTGTGTGGACAGGAAGAGTCCACAGTATTAATGCAATTCCCCTTTTATGGGGATAGGCACATGAAGCTAATATTCACCAATGTACCAGCCTCCTTATAAATGGAAATTATGGGACTAAGTCCAAACACATTGAACTCCAATAGGAGGCTTTGCGTTGACATCAATGGCTTTCGGATTGGCCCCCAATGTTTGTCTATCCTTCTCCATCTCTCCCCAATGTGTTGCAGCTATGACAATTGTATGATGAAGCTTGCAGATGAGACACAGACAGGGGGAGAATGGTAAATAATGAACAGGAAAGGTCAATGATACAGAGCGATCTTGGTAAGCTGGGTGCGAGCAAACAATATGTGCTTTAATACAGCTAAATGTAGGAACAAATGTAGGAATGCTTAGGAAAAAAGGATGTAGATCATAGTTACAGGATAGGATCATAGAAATGTAGGGCTGGAAGGGACCTTGAGAAGTCACCAGGCCCAGCCCCCTGTGCTGTGGCAGGACCTAGTAACCCTGGATCATCCCTGACAAGTGTTTGTCCAACCTGTTTTTAAAAACCTCCAATGATGAGAATCAACAACCTCCCTTGGAAGCCTGCTTCAGAGCTTAACTTCCTTCATGATTAGAAGTTCTCCCCTCCCCCCCCCCCCATATCCAACCTAGGAAGTTCTCCTGCTGAAGATTAAGCCCACTACTACTTGTTTTACTTTCAGAAACCATAGAGAATAATTGATCACTGTCCTCTTTATAACAGCCTTTAACGTATTGGAAGTCATATGCTGTCAGTCTGCTTTTCTCAAGACTGCACATGCCCAGTATTCTTAACCTTCCCTCATAGGTCAGGTTTTCTCAACCTCTGATCATTTTTGTTGCTCTCCTCTGGACTCTCTCCATTTGTTCACATCTTTCCTAAAGTGTGACACCTAGAATTGGATGCAACACTTAAGCTGAAAAAAAGCAGGATGAGGAACTCTAGCCTGGGAAGCAGTGACTCTGAAAAAAGATTCAGGGGGTCATGGTTGTTAATCAGCTTAACATGAGCTCTTCATGTGAAGCTGAGGCCTAAAGGGCTAATGTGATCCCGAGAGGCATAATCAGGGGAATCTCAAGTAGGAGTAGAGAAGTTGTTACCTCTGTATTTGGTACCAGTGTTACTGCTGCTGGAATACTGTGTCCAGTTCTGATGCCCCCCATTCAAGAAGGATGTTTGATAAATTGGAGAGGGTTCAGAGAAGAGCCACACAAATAATTAGGTATCAGAGGGGTAGCCGTGTTAGTCTGAATCTGTAAAAAGCAAGAGGGTTACACAGATGGAATACAAGCTGTCAGGAACAGTATCCCTGATGATGACACAGCACAACTTGTTGCTGAGCTCTGTGACTTTATCCTCACGCACAATTATTTCAAATTTGGTGACAATATATACCTCCAGACTAGTGGCACCACTATGGGCACCCGCATGGCCCCACAATATGCCAACATTTTTATGGCTGACCTGGAACAACGCTTCCTCAGCTCTCGTCCACTCACGCCCCTTCTCTACCTACGCTACATTGATGACATCTTCATCATCTGGACCCATGGGAAGGAGACCCTGGAAGAATTCCACCATGATTTCAACAGCTTCCACCCCACCATCAACCTCAGCCTGGACCAATCTACACGGGAGGTCCACTTCCTGGACACCACAGTACAAATAAGCGATGGCCACGTTAACACCACCCTATACCGAAAACCCACCGACCGCTATGCCTACCTTCATGCCTCCAGCTTCCACCCCAGACACACCACACGATCCATCATCTACAGCCAAGCGCTGAGGTACAACCGCATCTGCTCCAACCCCTCAGACAGAGACCAACACCTACAAGATCTTCACCAAGCATTCTCAAAACTACGATACCCACACAAGGAAATAAAGAAACAAATCAACAGAGCCAGACGTGTACCTAGAAGCCTCCTGCTACAAGACAGGCCCAAAAAAGAAACCAACAGAACTCCACTGGCCATCACCTACAGTCCTCAGCTTAAACCTCTCCAGCGCATCATCAGTGATCTACAACCCATCCTGGACAATGATCCCTCACTTTCACAGACCTTGGGAGGCAGGCCAGTCCTCGCCCACAGACAACCCGCCAACCTTAAGCATATTCTCACCAGCAACCACGCACCGCACCATAACAACTCTAACTCAGGAACCAACCCTGCAACAAACCTCGATGCCAACTCTGCCCACATATCTACACCAGCAACACCATCACAGGACCTAACCAGATCAGCTACAACATCACCGGCTCATTCACCTGCATGTCCACCAATGTTATATATGCCATCATGTGCCAGCAATGCCCCTCTGCTATGTACATTGGCCAAACTGGACAGTCACTACGCAAGAGGATAAATGGACACAAGTCAGATATCAGGAATGGCAATATACAAAAACCTGTAGGAGAACACTTCAACCTCCCTGGCCACACAATAGCAGATGTAAAGGTAGCCATCTTACAGCAAAAAAACTTCAGGACCAGACTCCAAAGAGAAACTGCTGAGCTCCAGTTCATTTGCAAATTTGACACCATCAGATCAGGATTAAACAAAGACTGTGAATGGCTATCCAACTACAGAAGCAGTTTCTCCTCCCTTGGTGTTCACACCTCAGCTGCTAGCAGAGCACCTCACCCTCCCTGATTGAACTAACCTCGTTATCTCCATACTGATTTATACCTGCCTCTGGAAATTTCCATTACTTGCATCTGAAGAAGTGAGGTTCTTACCCACGAAAGCTTATGCTCCCAATACTTCTGTTAGTCTTAAAGGTGCCACAGGACCCTCTGTTGCTTTTTACAAATAATGAAAGGATTATAAAATATGCCTTGTAATGAGAGACTCCAGGAGCTCAATCTATTTAGTTTAACAAGGACATGGTTAAGGGGTGACTTGATCACAATCTGTAAGTATCTACATGGGGAACAAATATTTGAAAATGGGATCTTTAGTCTAGCTGACAAAGGTCTGACACGATCCAATGGCTGGAAGATGAAGTTGGACACATTCAGACTGGAAATAAGTCTTAGTCTTAGAACAATTAACCAAGGGTTTGGTGGATTCTCCAGCACTGGCAATGTTTAAATCAAGATTGGAGGTTTTTTTTGTTTTGTTTTTTTTTAAATTATTTGCTCTAGTTCAAAAGGAATTCCCTGGCCTGTGTTAGACAGAAGGTCAGACTAGATGATCACAGTGGTCCCTTCTGGCCTTGGAATCTATGAATCTATATTGCTCTGTGATCCAGGATGAGATTCCTAAATGTTTTCAGTGGCCAGGGACTCTGGAACTAGGAGCATCCTCTGTAGAGTGAGGGCCAGGTACGACTTGTCTGACCTTATAGGCAATGAGTGGAGATCTCATGGGGCTGTTGTCAGTTCTTCCTGCTTGTGTTGATGTTGCAAGCCTGATGCATGCTGTGTATCTCACATCACACGGCATGGGGAACTCAACAACCTGTCCTAATGCTCACAAAGTCACAAAAACAGCAATACCAGTTCCATGTTGTCTGCTGTCCCCGAGGCAAACAGCATGTATATTCAAAAGGTTTCAAGTCGGGCTGATTGGAAAATAGAATTTCTGTCCTGCAGGAAATTCCAATGTTCTAAAATGTGTTTTCCTTCCCAATCAAAAGAAAAAGGCAAAATTTCTAAATGTTTCATGGAACAGAAATTCAGAAAACTTTTTATTCAGGAACAACACACCCTTTCCTTTACATCATGTTGCATAATAATGATGTGTTAGTTGCAGTATGTGGATTTTTCACTGGTGCCAGCCAGAGCCCTGTGTTGGGTAAGCTAGGGTTACCATACATCCGGATTTTCCCGGACATGTCCGGCTTTTTGGTCCTCAAATCCCCGTCCAGGAGGAAATTCCAAAAAGCCAGACATGTCCGGGAAAATAGGGAGGGGTCATGGGGCTTGGGTCCGGGCTGGAACCGCTGGGGCCGGTGGTGGCGCCGCTCGACCAGAACCGGGGCCCGAGCCAAGCCGGGCCAGAGCTGCTGAGACTGGGGCTGGGGGTGCTCGGCCGCCGGCCGGCGCTGCTCGGCCAGGGCCGGGGCCCGAGCCAAGCCAGGCTGGAGCTGCTGGGACCGGAGCTGGGGGTGCTCGGCCGCCGGCCGGCGCCGCTCGGCCAGGGCCGGGGCCGGCGCCCCAGGGGCCAGAGCCTCTTGGCCGGGGCCGGCCTCCGGAGGGAGCCGCTCGGCCGGGGGGGCCAGACTGGGCTGCGCCTCCTCGCGCTCCCACCGCCCCAGCCCCAGCTTACCTGCTGCCTGCCTGTTTCAAGCTTCCTGCGAACATTTGATTCGCGGGAAGCAGGGGAGGGGGAGGAGCAGGGGGGTGGAGTGTTCAGGGGAGGGGGCAGAGTTGGGGCAGGGACTTTGGGGAAGGGGCGGGGAAAGGGCGGAGTTGGGGCAGGGCCGGGGCCCCGTGGAGTGTCCTCTTTTTGGACTATTAAAATATGGTAACCCTAGGTAAGCTACTGAGGTCTTGGGTTAGTGACAGTTACTCAAGTTGCAGGTCCCATAGGCCTGGCTAACAGCGGTGCAGGGTTTACAGTTAAAGTCGAATATTCCCCTACTACCGCTGTTGGAATGTAAAGTGGTTGGATCTGTTGTCAGCCATGCAGCATGATGAACAGTATTCTCAAAGAGGCTCCAAAAATTCTTGCCTTGTGCAATGGCACCAGTATGAAATCGGTCTCTACAAGAATTCTCAGCTACTCCCTATACCACTTAACCAGTTGTGTGACCCTGCATAGCGAGGGAGCCTGGAGCCCTCTTTCATTTGCATTGAATACACTTCACCGCACTGTACTGCTATAGCATTTACTGATTAAATATTTCTGAAGCTCTTATAAATCATATCTTAATATTGAATAAATGGCAACTGATGCACAAATATATCTTGGGATGAATACATTAATCTAATCACATTAATATTACAGTTCACAGTTGATGGGAGGTTGCAGGCTATGCAAATATAAAGAAAATTCCAATCTTCAGAGCTGCTCTTATACTGCTATGTAAATGAAATAGGTTTTCTGGGAATTTCTCAGATTGCCAGTTCCAGATGTCAAAAGTCTACTGGTGGTTTTATGTATGGTCTGTCTCATCCAGCTTCCTATCCTTAAAGCCCTGCTTTTAAGAGATCCCCAAATAGGAATTGGCCGGGGAAGCTAATGAGCCAACCAGCGGATCAAATTCAGTGATGAATCCTGGTCACATGCCACCTGAGGCACATTGCACTTACGCTAAGAAGACTCCACTGCCAAGGGTACAGGCATGTTGGAAGCACATACACCCCTTAAAACCCTTGTGAATGTTTGAAATGCCTTTTCCTGGTTGTCCAGCTTGATGAGCACACCTCTATCTGCTCTCCATTGTTGTGTGCAGTGGATACGCTCCGGCTGCTCTCTGGTGTGGCATTGACAGGAAACATTGGATCTCCTGGGCCTGTGGGGAGCAGAAACTGCACAGACACAGCTCTGAACCAGCCTTTCAACCATCAACGTCTATGACTAGATTGCTCAGGAGATGAAAGAGAAGGGCAATGACAGGGACCAGGAGCAGTGTGGCGTGAAAGCCAAGGAGCTGCGGCAGGCAGACCAGAAGGCCAGGGAGGCCAACAGTTTATCCAGTGCCAGGCCACAGGCCTGCCACTTTTTACAAAGAGCTGCATGCCGTACTTGATGGAGACCTCACCATCACCCCGCACACCACCATGAGCACCTCCGAGGAGCCTGAATCAGAGGTCCCTGCCATGAACAGTGAGGAGGAGAAGGAAGAGGAAGAGGATGGAGGACAGGTGACCAGGAGGTCCAGCTGTGTCATGAGCCAGGACCCATTTTTTACTCCAACACTGTCCAGCCAGTCCCACCAGCCGAGCACAGATGAGCCCGATGCAGGGGAAGGAGCTTCAGGTAAGTGAGTAAATAAATTTCCCATTACAGTGATGCCCCCCCCCCAAAAAATGAGCAGGACACAGCTATTGGATTTTTCATTAGTTTATTCATACTAGAAGAGGTAGTGAAACAAGCAAGAGAAACAGAGTTGCTACTGCTTTTAATTCCAGGGGGTGGGGGTGGGGGGTCATGCAGAGCAGTTTGTTTATGTGCACAGGGATGTCTTGTGAATCCTCCTGCGAGATCTCACTGAAATTTCTGCAATCCTTGTCTGATGGTTTCTAGGCAGGGCAGCCTTATTTCTTCCTCTGTGTTAGGACACGTTCCCACACCAGAGGGCAGTAACTTCAGCAGGCACAATTACCGTACAGAGGCTAGTGGCACAGAGGCCTGGGCAACTTCAGGATGCCAGCAGCAGCTCTGCTTTCTCTGCCCTTGTTATTCTCTGACGTGCGATATCAGCTAAACTCCCCACTGGCTGTGGGAAATAGTGCCAGTGTTCACTGACAATGCCCTATGCTCAGAGTTTCTTGCAACTGAGCAATTCCCTCCTCGTTTCCCTCACCCCTGGCAGTTCGTACTCATCAGGGTTAGTGCTGAGTGTGGTACCATGAACAAGCAGTCTGAAGCAGAAGTGCCAATAAGCATGTCTTGTTTAACCCATTAGGGGAGCAAGGGAAGGGGCAGTTCTGATTTCTGTTAAGTTTTGATTTCTGTTTCTTACTCTATTGACACTGGTGTTCGTGATTTGTCTGGAACTGGGGCCACTGTGGCCTTGAGGAGTACACCCTGCACACCAGCAGAACGACTGACCCAGATAAGGAGGAGAGAAAAGAGGACGGGAGGTCATGTTCTGTGAGATCCTGCAGACCATGATCAGGGCCTGGAGGGTAAATATTGCAGACAGCCTAGAAAAGGAAAGAGCAGACAGGAGAGAGCCACAGGAAAAGGAGAGGGGGATACACCAGGAGGCAATGGCTGTTCTCCATCAACAAACACAGATACTGCAGACTCTTGTGGACCCAAAGATTCAACAATCCCAGGTTTGACTTCCATTGTAACTGTGGAGAACTGCAGCATAGCACCCCCGACAGCACTCCACATGTCCTCAGGGCCCACACACACCTACCCCTACCACTCCACAGTAGGGGAAAGCCTGGACAACCTCGGTGTCACATATACAGCTGTGGCTCTCACAGGTCAATGTATGTGTAGGTTGCTTCCTATGGTTTATTTATTCAGGCTCTGTGATGGCCTTGCAGCCCTGCCTCACCCTGCCCCAGAAAAGAGCAGCGGGGAAGTCCTCCAGGCAGCCTAGAGTGGTTTCAAGGGAACAGCCAATCAGAAGGGTTGCTGGAGTGATGAATGAGGAGCCAGAAGTGCCATATGAAAGGAAGCAGCAGAGGCAGAGCATCAGTTGCTGCCTGGAACTCAAAGAGGGAGGATCCATTGGCTGGCTGGAAGAGCAGCAGGACCACGGACAGCTCACTGCAGACAGGACTGAGCCCAGGGAAGGTTGCCAAGACCAGGTGCGGGGCTGGCTGGAAGAGCAGCAGGACCACGGACAGCTCACTGCAGACAGGACTGAGCCCAGGGAAGGTTGCCAAGACCAGGTGCTGGGCTGGCTGGAAGAGCAGTAGGACCACGGACAGCTCACTGCAGACAGGACTGAGCTCAGGGAAGGTTGCCAAGACCAGGTGCGGGGCTGGCTGGAACAGCAGCAGGACCATGGACAGGTCAGTGAGGGCAGGCTGAGCCCAGGGGACTGAGCCCAGAGCCTAGCCACAGTGGGTGAGGGTACCTTGATGGGCCCTGCTGGGCTGGTTGAAGACTGAGCTTGGGGAGGGCTGACACAAGGACCCCAACTGAGGGTACCGTGATGGGCCCCTGTTGGGCTGTCAAAGAAGGCAGTGTCTCCAGGAAGGAACCCTTTTGCTATAGCCCCATACCAGGGCTGTGAGCAAGAACTAGAGACTGTATACCCTGGAAAGGGGGGAGGGGAGGACAGTGTGTGTGACTCAGACGAGGTTCTGAGTTACTGAAGAGCTGCTGAAAGAACTATTGGCTGGGAGGGTGCTTGTGAGAGGTGAGTGCCACCCCATTGTAAGAACTGAAAGAAAAGCAGGCTGACAACTGACCAGAAAAGGGGTGCCTGCAAGAGGTGGGTGATACCCCGTCCAAAACTGAGGGATGGCAGGCACGTATTGGCCAGAGGAGGGGGGGTGCTCACGAGAGGTGGGTGAGGGGGAACTGTTTTCAGAAGTGAATAAAACTTTTGTTTTGAAATTTATTCATCTTTATTAGTTTACCACACCTGGTGTATAATGCCTGCAGGCAGTGAAAGTAGTGGTTTTGTACACTCACAACCCAAACAGTGCAGTTGTCGTAAATGTACAGCAAGCACCCCAACATTATTAGCTGTACTGGCCGTGACATATGCACAGATATAGTTAGTGATCTTTTAAAGCCTTCCTAACTGTATAGCTTCTTCTTGAGCGAATCTGATAGCCCTTGTATCTGGCTGCTAAAACTCAGCAGACAGTCTCTCCACCTCTGCAGCAAGATTACACGCTTTGCTTCACAGATATTATGCAGACACAACAGGCAGGTACACCTATTGGATCTCAGTGAGAAAAGTATCCCAATCTGGTGAATGAACAACACCAGCGTCCTTTCAGTCTACCAAATGCACATCGCTGTCATTCTACATCTGCTGAATCTTTTCTTAGTGCTGTTGAGATGGCCAGTGTGCAGCTTCATGAGTCAGAGGAGCAAAGGATAGGCTGGTTTCCCCAGGATCACTGCTGGCATTTCAACATTGAGTGTCATGCACCTTCCCTGACCATCCACAGTGATGCACTAATGCTTGCCTAGCCATGGAAAAGTAGCTCTTTCTATTGATGTACACTGGGACAAGGTGCTCTGAGACCATCTGCTGTGAGGGATAGATGCCGTCTATCGCTCTACTGCAGTTCGGCAACAGTATTACTGCAAAACCATCCACTATGTGCTGCACAGAGCAGAGAGTCACAGTCCTGTGTAGCAGGAGACAATTAATTGCTCTGCATGCTTGCATCACAGTGGCCCCCACGGTGGATTTTCCCACTCCAAAATGACCTCCCTCTGACTGGTAGCGATCCAGTGTTGCAAGTTCCACAGGGTGATCACCAAATGCTTCTCCACTGTCAGTGCAGCCCTCAGTTTGGTGTCCCTGTGCTGGATGGCTGGGGTGAGCTTGACACACATCCAGGAATTTAGCCTTGTGCATCTGAAAGCTCTGCAGCCGCTGCTCATCATCCCAAGCCTGCATTATGATGAGATCACAGCAGTCAGTGCTTGTTTCTTGGGCCCAGAAGGTGCGCCACCACTTGCAGCTGCTCCGCTAACACCACCAACAACCTTGAGTTGGTTCTTGCTACGTCCCACTGCAAAATGACCACAAGGAAAACCTCATGTTCCCCACGGTGGTTCTTGTGGCTTTGCAAATAGCGGAAGGTCATGCGCCCTGTGCTTGCAATGCTCATGACAATAGCGCAGAGCTGTGGTGGACAGCAACAAGTCCCATGCGGGTTCATGAGGAAACTGAAAATAGGCCCAAAATGATGGAGTAAAGATATTATGAGGGGGAGAACACTTAATTATGGGATGTTGCCCCTTGCTCGCAGTCACCCCTGCATGAGTCGTTTCTGCCCCACCATACGTTGCCAAAACTGCACAAAAGATAGTCTGGGATGTACGCTGGTATACCTACTCCTGGTGCAGCCGACTGACTGTGCACTGACACAAGCACTCCTGGTGAGTACGTGCCATGCCGGTGCAAGGAGCCAAGTACGAATGCACACAAGCAATATACTAACTGCAGTGGCTTTATGCCGACCTTACTTGTGTTGGCAACATTTGGTAGTTGTGATATCTAGGGCCATGTCTACAAGGAGAGCTGAGTGCAGTTGAAAGCAAGACCTCCCGCGACTTGCCCAAGGGAGTTTGTGGCAAAGACAAGTATTGAGCCTGCTGAGTCCAGGTCCAGCCCCTTAGGCACAAGCCCATCCTTCAAGTCAGCTCTGTGTCCTGGAGCCCTTGGCCAGGGGTTAGGATCCTTCTCATACAGCTGACGGTAAATATTCTGGGCAGGCTTGTATTGAACTGAATGGAGTGAGTCCAGCTTTCCAACAGCATAACTGCCATGTTGTCCTTCCCTTTATGTAGCTGACATGTTTTCTTTGATAACGGGGCTTTTCCGCCCACCTGTGAAATGTTTAGGATCCTCTTGTTACAACAAATCTCTGAAAAGATAATAAACTTCCTTCTCTTTCTCCCCAAGCCAGGGCGTTGTGGCAGCTTTCCAGCGTACTGTTCAATGGTTTTAACAGTCCTGGCTCATTCTTCTGCCAGCACAGCGTGGCTATGTCTGTGAACTCAATAGTAAAACATATCTGCTGTCAGCACCTCTGTATCAACAGTCTTATCGCTCCAAAAGCCACGGCAAACATTGCACGCTTTGAATCAATTTATACCACGTAAAGCTGAAATTACTGGGCGGTAAGCTGTCTCCATATCTGATAGGACAGCTGGAGAGAGTGCAGGGCCTGGTAGGTGTCTGTTGCTGGAGACTATCTGTTACTATCTTTTCTCTTAGGTATAATAGAGCCTTGAACATGCAGAATTCCCATCAGGGCAGAGTGACTTAATCTTTCTTTAAGGCCTAAAATTTTTGTTTGGAAAAGACACCGAAACTGCTCTAGCCCTGAAAGCTGAGGTAAATCCCTGTAGATAAAGCTGGTGACGTGACAGTAACACTAGTTAGATTTGGGAACTGAGGCCTAGAAATGAGACAGGCGAAATGAGAGCAAGCTATGGCAGGATGGTTCTGGAAACTTCCCTCAGCTACTTCTGAACAGGGGCTAGCATGGCTGCTGGCGTCCCCAAAGAGAGGAGAGGACAGCCATGTCCTGACTCTCTACACTAGCTAGCAGGGCTAGGCAAGGAGGGGCGGGCAGGCCTACAGTTCCCTTTCCACTGGTGTAGCAAAAGCCACTGGGACTTCTTCTCCTGCCCCTGAGGCATCGGGCCTGAGTTTGAGCTCAGCCCTGTGTAGAACTGGTGGGAAACTCAACTGACTTCACTGGAGTTTACACCACAGGAGAGAGAGCAGAGTCAGTGCAGCACAATGAGGCAATAACACACTACCACTGGGGCTGCACCTCTGAGGTACACGGCACCAGAGCTTCGAGGATGATCCTGAGCCCATAAAGATGGGCAGCTGGCAGCATACACTGAGCACCCTGACAGATTTCCCAGGACAGCTACCTCAAAAAAGGGATGATCCTGGGCAAGCAGCCTCCCTACCAGGGGCTTGGAGTCACAAGCTGGCCCTTATTGTAGGCCGAATCCTGGCACCCTTGCTCACACAGAGTAGTCTCTCACTCCGTGCACAGGCAAACTGAGTTGAGTGGCAGTACCAGCATGAGGTGGAAGAGTTGTGCCCTGTCATAGTAATTTAGTTTCTCTCTAAGGGATTGTCCCTATAATACATTTCCCAGAGCATTGGCCTGAGTATATTGTTGCTAGAGCTGCTTGACAAACCTATGTTTGTTTTCGAGGGGATATTTTTCTTCAGCAAAAAATTAGAACAATAAACCAGGAAGGAATGAGTGTGTGAAATCCGCCTAGATTTCATTCATTCCATCCCATTTGGAGGCAAGAAAAGAAGGAGAGAAATCCAAATTTGCACCGATTTTTCAGTTCTGCAAAACCTATTTTCCAAAATTTCCATTCAAAACTAAGCCAAAAATAAATTTTTACTAGGGTTTCAGTTTGAAATTTCCCACTGAATTTTTTTGTTTGTCAAATGATATTTTCCTGTAGAATTGTTTTTAACAAAACCCTATTTTTCGGAAGAAAAGATACACCACCTCAATCTATTGCCTGCCCAATAGAATCCTTTGATTTTTCAAATAATGAAATATCCGAAAGGCCATAATGAAACATTAAGTTAACAAAATCCCTGCTTTTAAAAGTTACCTAAAACATTGTAAAGGTTTATGGTGTCATTGTTATAAATATAATAGTTTGCAGTTTAGGCTGCATGAATTATAATGATCTCTGCTGCTGAACTTAATTTAATGCCTTTTTAAATTGACAATAAGACATCTCCCATGTTTTTTTCTTGATGACTTTCAAATAGTTTTTCCCATAGCAGCCGAGCAAACTTCTGCTACAGCCTGGTTCTGGAAGTCCCTGACATTTGCAAAGATTTGTCTGAGGATGACAGAGATAATTTTCAATCCATGAATAAAAGAGCCTTTTTAAAAGAACAGTTAATTTTAAACTGTCGTCTGGGCTATAATTTGTCTGTGAGGTGAAGATGAATTTTTTAAAATCCATATTTAAAAGCCCTTTCCTTTTATTATTGGAGCATTGGCAACCGCTGACAAATCTGAAACAGCACTGGATTAGAGGGTGCCCTGGCTTACATTCCTCCCATATGCCCTGGCGCAGGCCAACCAGACTTTGGTCTGGAGAGTGGTGGGGAAAGAGCAACTCTCTGGTCCATCCCCACTCTGCACAGGCCAGTACAGCTGGGATAGCATGATTGTGCGGTCATTTGCCAAGAGCCAATTCCTTTTATTATAATTTATGAGCGACGGGCCTACAAACCTAATCCAACCCATTGCAGTCCCATTAAATGATCCTCTGTATTTTGCTGCTCGCCTTTTTGAGTACCATGTCTAATAGGAGCCTACATCTCTTCTCCCAGCAGCAGCTTTTTCTGACTTGTGTGTACAAAGCTTGCCAACATTTTTTTTTTTTAATGACATCTCTGTGCCAGGTGAGATGTTTTCAAGGGGTCGCCGGTTACTCTTCCTGAAAACTGAGAAGTCTGAAGAGCACAAGTGTTAATGGAGCCTGCTACTTTTCAGGCTCAGAATGCTTTTGTCCCCAGAGTACCATTTGTTTCAGTGCGCTTCACAGGCTTTCTTCATTTCCTTCCTCTCAACAGCTACTTCTTTCACTGTCTGCAAATTTCTCCCAACAGTCCCTCCTTCACTATGCTCCTATAGTAATGTGTGTGTGTGTGTGTGTGTGTGTGTGTATGTCAGCACCCTATACACATATACAATATAGCTATAAATTTGTATTCATTGCTACCTACCCAAACCATATGAAAGAAGAAGACTATGTTCCTCGAGTTGGTGTGTGTCCTCACCAGGAGCGTTTGTAAGTGTGGGGCATTGTGGGACAGCTTCTGAAAGGCAGCAACAGTCAATGTAAGCAACACAGTGTCTACCCTGACATTGCATCAACCTAATTATGTCAACCTAAGCACTACACCTTTGGCAGAGGTGGCGTTATTAAGTTGGTGTAATGGGCGAGTTACATCAGCAGGAGCAAGATTTTAGGGTGGACTCTTACAGAGTTAGGTCGATGTAAGCTGCCTTACATTGAATTAACTCTGTAGTGTAGACCAGGCCTCCGTCTTCGCTGTGTCCAATGCTTCGCCTTGCAGCATGGCACCTTTCAGCATGTAGAACCATCCTTTGCTCTGTCTACTGCAGGATCTCAAAGTAGAGGCCATGTCAGAAAGCGCAGTTTTGTCTAAATCAAAACATGTTGCAGGAAGTGCCAATTTTGATGATATTTTGGTGGGGAAAATGCCAAAATGAATTGTTTCAAATTTCTTGTTTTAATAATGTTGAAATGTAGTGTTCTGAGGTGGGTGAAACTGTGTTACGGGTTGAGTTAAAACTCCACTGAGGTTGATAGGTGTGAACTCACCCTTCAACTAACATAGCTGTAAGCAAAGCCTCCACCTAAGACGCAAAGCTGTGTGTGAATTTGCCCAGGAGGTTTTGGCTGAGTATTGTTTTGGTAGGTGTGGAGGGGGAAGAGAGCACACACAAACTGCCAGCAGACAAGAACAGGGAGAAGAGGAGAGACAAGAAAGCCCAGCAGAAGCCTGCAAACGGTGTTACCCTGGAAAAGGCTAGAGAGAACACTTTTGGTTCTAGTGCAGGGTAAAGAGGCTTGGGGGTTGTAAGCAAAGAAACGGCATCTTTTTACCCTTGGTTCCCTCTGCATTTAGAGACATGGGACTTTGTACATTCCTTATAAATAAGGAAGATTGCATCATAGAAAATAGTAGGCTCCATCAATTTCTGATTCCGTTTGGAATGTCCCCAGGTTCCCGAACTTTGACTAGCCACTCAGGTTGAAAGGGGCAACAGTATTGTTTTAAATTTATAATTTCAATTCATTTCATGTTGACTAGTGTATAAAAGATATTTTACTTTTATAAAATTCATGAAAATTTTATAATGTTTTGACACCATCAAAACAAAGATTTTTACCTTATTGAAACAAAATGATTTGACACTTTTGTGACAAAATTATTTAATGTCACCAAACTGATTTTTGTGCATGTGCTTTCTGTTGTGGAAACAAGTGTTCATTTCAATGTGGAATAAAAACTAATGTTGAAATGTTGGAATTTCCCATGGAATGGAAATTCTGTTTTCAGACCATCACTATGGGGAGCAAGCTGGTGGGTGGATGTTACTGAGGTAGACGAAAAGTAATGAAATCACAACAAGCAATGAGAGAGATGGAAACAAAATTGAGACTGAGAAAGAAGAGCAAATGGACAGAAGAGGGAGCTAACCCAAGGGAAAAGAGAGACAGTTATAGCAATAAAGGGATAGAATAGTCTGAGGCCCTATCTATACTAGCACTTGTGTCAGCAAAACTTTTCACACTCAGGGGTGTGAAAAAACACCCCCCCCCCGAGTGACATTGTTGTGCCGGCATAAGCGCCCATGTGCACAGCGCTATGTCAGCGGGAGACGCTCTCCCACCAACATAGCAACCTCCACATGGTGAGCTAGTTTTATTCTGTTGACGCGCGAGCTCTCTCCCGTTAGCATAACGCAGCTATACAGCGGGATGGCTGTATCAATACTGCAGTGCCGCTGTAAGCTTGTAAGTGTAGAGGTAGCCTGAGATGGAAGGGAAAATGGAATATTTGTTGCTATGTTCAACTAAGGCACAGTGATCAAGTGAATAGGGCTCCTTATCGGGAGTCAGGACCCCTAGGTTCTATTCCGAGCTCTGCCGTTGAACTTGGGAAAGTCATTTCATGTCTGTCTCTTTATTTCCCCTCAGACCCAGTGTCTCTTGTGTGTTTAGATCGTAAGCTCTTTGAGACTGTGTCTGTGCAGCGCCTGGCACAACGGGGCCTCTAGTGCTACTGTAAGCAAACTATTAACACCCATTCAAGGATATTTCAGTGAAAATTTCCATCAGTGAGAGCGTGTGTGAGCAGTGTCCAGGCCAGGACTCACTAGTGTAAACACATTCACAGACCGAATTAACACAGGAGAGTATTCAGACACTGAACAGCTAATTTCATTGCCTTGCTCTTGTACTCTGATCATTGACTAACAGACAGGCTGGACTGTCTGGACTAGGGGCAGCAGACAGTGAAGCAAACCCTGGAAGGAAACGCCTCCTGTGCTTGTCCAGCCATTCCTCAGCTATAACACTAGACAGGTTCTTAACTATTGGTGGCTTTTTACAGGAATCTGAAATCCTCCCCCAGTTCACCAGGGCTGTTGGAACAGAGATTTGGGGCCTGGACTGCTCTCAGAGTAGACCAACACTATTGAGAGAGAATGATTATGCTATGCTCCCTTGGGTGGATATCTATTCTAGGTTGTGTGGTCTGATAATTAGGGTGTTCTTGTTTGCTCGTAGTAGCTACAGTGAATTCTTTAGCTAAATAAGCAGAGCTGTCATGTATGATGCCTACTTTGTGCTCTGCCTGTCTGCTACATCTTTTCCATCTCTGGCAATTACTACATGTCTCCACACTGCTTGGCATAGGACTACTCTGTTTCTCTTTGAGGGATGCTTTCACCCCCCTCCTTCCCAATTCAGCACAGCACTTAAGCATGTGCATAAGTCCCATTGAGGTCAATACAAGGGACTGCTCCGACAGAGCACTAAACATGTGTTTAAGTGCTTTGTTGGACTGGGACTTTATTATTCATGTGGCCTAGAAAAGGACCATTGCAAATGACTGAATTTTGTAAAGTACCAAGTATGGGGAGGAAACAAGTAAATTAAAATAAATCAAGGATGCTACATCTTAAACCTCACTTTGTTCCCTTTTTTGACAATGCAGCTTCATCTGAATTATTTATGACACATTTAGAGTACACTCGTAACTCTTCTGTACTTTATTATGTAAAGATAATGAAGTTGTTGTTTTTACCTTTATTGTATATTTTGCAGAGACCTTGAGCAGACACAAGGAAATTTTTTTGTTAAATTTAAAATTCCATTGCATCTCTGACAGCTTTTCCAGTAAGCTCTGTCACAGGAACCGAAGTTTAACACCATGTTTATTAGACTTTCAGTGTTTTACAGACTAACACAATTTCTGTATTTTCTCGGTCCTTTGGTATTTGTTTATTTATCTTTTACATAGTCTAGAAATGGGAGCCAGATGTGTAAGAAGTGGCTGAATCAGGCTCTAAGCCATTGGACTGGGGTCTAGGACATCCGAGTTCAATTCCCTGCTCTGTTACAGGCTTTCAGTTTAAACTTTGGCAAATCTCCTAATGGCTTTGTGCCTCAGTTCTTTATTTGTAAAACAGGATAATAATGCTCCCTTTCTCCAGCTTTGCCCTGTTTTCTCTTCACAGATTTAAACATAGAGCTGGCCGAAGAGTGTGTTTCCCCTCATGGAAGATTTCAACAAAAATGAAAAAAATCAATTTGTCTAAACCTTCCACAGAAAAATTTGATATTATTTTTTCCCCAGAGGAAATTTGAATACTGAAAAAAATAGATTCAGAAATGCTGCCTTCATGCCCCATGGGAGTTGTAGTTCTGGTGCCTCATGCTCCCATTCTTCTCTATAGGTTCTGTGTTCTGGTCAGACTATATTTCCCATAGTGCACCATGGCCCCCTACCTTGGAGAAGGCTGATGTTGCTTGGGAATCGCTGACTCTGATGCATCATGGGAGATATAGTCCAGCCTACAGACAACAATGCCAGCATAAGGCACCAGAACTACAACTCCCATGAGGCACCAAGGCACCATTTCAAAATAAAAAAATATTTTGATTTTCAGGCATTTGATTTTTCAACAAAAACTTAATTTTTCTGCAGAAAGCAGACACCTTTGCAAAAAAAAAAATTATTCAAAAATCCAGTTTTTCACCAAAAAACTGATTCAACTGAAATTTTTCCACCAGTTCTATTCAAACACTTTGGGGGCAAGGCACTGTCTCTTATATGTCTGTAAAATGAACAACACCATTGGGCTTCAGTCTTGTTTGGTGCCTCTGCAATACAAATAAAATATAATAAGATGAAGGAACTTATTTCCACTATGGATTTCTGGGTCTACATTTATGACAATAGCTATAAATGCAGCTTACTGTTCACCATACAACGGGCCCAGTTCTGCCCTCAACAGCTCCCTATTTTTTTCTCTTGCAGCATCGTCTCAATGCATATTTTGATATTTATTAGTGTTGATTTATTCATTTGCCAACTCTGTTACTGCAGTAGTACGTCTTATCTGTTTAAAGCTCTTCCTTATCCGCTTCTCATCAGTCAGAACGCTGACAGTAAACCTCCTACTTTGTCAATCAGTTTGTAATACTTGAAATGGAAGTGATTGGACAGCATGCTTCCCCTCTATCTGATTGAATGTGTGCTGCTAATCTATCTGCAGCAGCCCTGATCATGGCTTTCAGCCTGCCCCAGAAATACATCCGAGGGGAGAGAAATTCATTTGAACAGTTCTAGGTTTCTGGCTCATTTGACTAGAACTATCTTGGTTTATCAAAAATTTGTATTGATTTTCTAGAAATCAGACCCTGCTGTGTCCTGCCAGTCAAAGGTTTAGATCCACCACAATGTGGGAAATGCTGGTAAAGATGGGCGGGGGTGGGGGGGCATGGATTGGGACAATTTTAGATTACCTTTGTCATGACAATAATTCCAGTGATTCTCCCCTATCTGGCCTCTCTGGCTGTTTCTCTGATAATCTCTTGGCTGTCTAGCCACCATCACAAACTCAATATCTGCCATAATGAACTCATTTTTCCTGCTAATTCCTCTCCTCAGCATGTTTAAAACAAATAAAAGGAAGTATTTCTTCAACAACACACAGTCAACCTGTGGAACTCGTTGCCAGAGGATGTTGTGAAGGCCAAAACTATAACAGGGTTCAAAAAAGAACTTCATGGAGGATAGGTCCATCAATGGCTATTAGCCAGGATAGGCAGGAATGGTGTCCCTAGCATCTGTTTGCCAGAAGCTGGGAATGGGCGACAGGATGGATCACTTGATGATTCCCTGTTCTGTTCATTCCATCTGGGGCACCTGGCACTGGTCACTGTTGGAAGACAGGATACTGGGCTAGATGGACCTTTGGTCTGACCCAGTATGGCTGTTCTTATGTTCTTCTCCTCTACTTCTCTATTGACAACAGTTCCTGTCTACCAGGCCCATACTCTGAGGGCAGCTGTAACTAAGCCTTTCACTTCTTTAACATCTCCAAAATTGACCCTTTCTTGATGGGCAGAACTCTGGGTTATGCGCTGGTAATGCTTCACTTTGATTGCTAGGCCATATGTAGCAGGGCTCAAGGGAAAGCAGGGCTACTCTGCTGGCCCATGGTGGTTTTTGTGGGAAGCTGGACTAAAGGGACTCATTAGGTCTAACCCAGGATATAAAAGGGTTTGTAGGGCTCTGAGATGGAAGTAGGGTCAGGGCCAGAAGGCCCTTGATGGGTGGGATCCTAGGACCCTACCAAGTTCACAAGGAATCCTAGGCCGAGGTTTCCATTTTATTTTTAAGTTGATCATAAAACAAACACCAGGAAGTGGCACATTTGGGACATTTTCCCAGTGTAAACGTGAGTGAGATAGCATTGTGGGCACTCGCACATTCAAACCCCTGAACATTATGTGTCAAAATTCATGATTTCACTCATGGATTTTAAAGGCTAGAACGGCCCATTTCCTCCATGTCTCCTCGCTTTGGCTTGCATACAAACCAAAGACAAAAACTTTGAAGGCATCAGTAGCATTAGCATGAGCAGATGTAGCTAGACAGTTCCCCAGCCCTACTCTCCCACAGTGATCTATGAAACTCATTCCTCGAGTGATTTGTAACCAGATGTGGAAACATTTTGTTTGCAATTTATTTTAGCTATGTTAGCAAGAATGCTTTAATCTATTTTTTATTCCTTATCCTCTGTTTCTCAACCTGTCCTATAGTAGAAGCTGTTAAAGTCAATATTTGCCAACTATTGGGATATAGTTACTAGAGTATTTTCTATTCTAACTATAGGGGAAAGCTGTGGACATCTCAAATAGTGCTGTGTAATCATTATGGCAAATGCTGATTGAGAGTATCCACCATATAAACTTCTTTATTAAAAGAATACCAAATATTTATTATTGAAAGGCTCTATTATTTATGTAGCATTGCTAATATTCTAGCAATAGGCAATAGCTTAATGACTCCACTGCTTAGTGAAGAGGGAGAAACAGTAACAGGAAACTTGGAAATGGCAGAGATGCTTAATGACTTCTTTGTTTCGGTCTTCACTGAGAAGTCTGAAGGAATGCCTAACATAGTGAAAACTAATGGGAAGGGGGTAGGTTTAGCAGATAAAATAAAAAAAGAACAAGTTAAAAATCACTTAGAAAAGTTAGATGCCTGCAAGTCACCAGGGCCTGATGAAATGCATCCTAGAATACTCAAGGAGCTAATAGAGGAAGTATCTGAGCCTCTAGCTATTATCTTTGGAAAATCATGGGAGACGGGAGAGATTCCAGAAGACTGGAAAAGGGCAAATATAGTGCCCATCTATAAAAAGGGAAATAAAAACAACCCAGGAAACTACAGACCAGTTAGTTTAACTTCTGTGCCAGGGAAGATAATGGAGCAGGTAATTAAGGAAATCATCTGCAAACACTTGGAAGGTGGTAAGGTGATAGGGAACAGCCAGCATGGATTTGTAAAGAACAAATGATGTCAAACCAATCTGATAGCTTTCTTCGATAGGATAACGAGCCTTGTGGATAAGGGAGAAGCTGTGGATGTGGTATACCTAGACTTTAGTAAGGCATTTGATACGGTCTCGCATGATATTCTTATCGATAAACTAGGCAAATACAATTTAGATGGGGCTATTATAAGGTGGGTGCATAACTGGCTGGATAACCGTACTCAGAGAGTTGTTATTAATGGTTCCCAATCCTGCTGGAAAGGCATAACGAGTGGGGTTCCGCAGGGGTCTGTTTTGGGACTGGCTCTGTTCAATATCTTCATTAGATATTGGCATAGAAAGTACGCTTATTAAGTTTGCGGATGATACCAAACTGGGAGGGATTGCAACTGCTTTGGAGGACAGGGTCATAATTCAAAATGATCTGGACAAATTGTAGAAATGGTCTGAGTTAAACAGGATGAAGTTTAACAAAGACAAATGCAAAGTGCTCCACTTAGGAAGAAAAAATCAGTTTCACACATACAGAATGGGAAGAGACTGTCTAGGAAGGAGTACAGCAGAAAGGGATCTAGGGGTTATAGTGGACCACAAGCTAAATATGAGTCAACAGTGTGATGCTGTTGCAAAAAAAGCAAACGTGATTCTGGGATGTATTAACAGGTGTGTTGTGAGCAAGACACGAGAAGTCATTCTTCCGCTCTACTCTGCTCTGGTTAGGCCTCAGCTGGAGTATTGTGTCCAGTTCTGGGCACCGCATTTCAAGAAAGATGTGGAGAAATTGGAAAGGGTCCAGAGAAGAGCAACAAGAATGATTAAAGGTCTTGAGAACATGACCTATGAAGGAAGGCTGAAAGAATTGGGTTTGTTTAGTTTGGAAAAGAGAAGACTAAGAGGGGACATGATAGCAGTTTTCAGGTATCTAAAAGGGTGTCATAAGGAGGAGGGAGAAAACTTGTTCACCTTAGCCTCTAAGGATAGAACAAGAAGCAATGGGCTTAAACTGCAGCAAGGGAGGTCTAGGTTGGACATTAGGAAAAAGTTCCTAACTGTCAGGGTGGTTAAACACTGGAATAAATTGCCTAGGGAGGTTGTGGAATCTCCATCTCTGGAGATATTTAAGAGTAGGTTAGATAAATGTCTATCAGGGGTGGTCTAGACAGTATTTGGTCCTGCCATGCGGGCAGGGGACTGGACTCGATGACCTCTCGATGTCCCTTCCAGTCCTAGAATCTATGAATCTATGAATCTATGAATACCGAAACCTCAGTGCTGGTAAATGTGATCCAGATAACCACAAAACAATGCGTTCTCGGTAAGGTGATCTTTTGGAGGAAAATATCTTCAGTTTTATCAGCAGGTCAGTGAAGATGACTTTTGTTTTCCAAGCAGTTGGCATTTAAGATGCAGCTGCCTATTATTAAGAAAAGGTATTTCAGGCCAGTACGCTAACTGGGGGAAAAGAGGGGCTCGTGCATTATTCTGTACATCCCTGTGTTAAAGAATAATTCCCTTTTCTAGCCACACTACAAAATGCACAGTGAATCTCTGGGAGAGGTCCTGAAAAGGGCAATCGCTCTGTGTGAAAGGAAAACCACAATCACACGTTCGAAGCTTGGAATCATTGTAGCTTGTGAAAACACACGGTGGAAGTGAGCTCTTTGAAAGGGGCTGTGCCCTCACACCATGGCCAAGTAACTCCAGCCCAGACTCCAGCTCTAAACCCAGCAGTGAGGGTGAGAAAAAGTACAGGGGCATTGGGGAATAAAAGGAAATTACCAATTCATAACAGCCTCCAAACACTACTCTTCACTCCGAGTGATAAATACTTAATGTGTGGCTGAGCAGATTGAAAGGGGTGAGGGTCGACTGTACATTTCACAGCATCCTGCTGTAAACGAAGGGACACCTCAAAAGGAATGAACATTTGAATGGAACAAAACACCAGCTTTCCCCTCCCCTGTATTAGAAGGATCAAACCTAGTGCTGCAATCAGGGGGCTCCAAAGGTGGGTGAACATTCCCGAGGCTGCTTTCCCCAGCTGTTCGGATCCCAGACCTCCACTGGGCTAGGGGCGCTCAGCGCCTCTGCAAATCGGCATTTGTTAGCGTCCAGTGAATGGCGCAGAAACTGCTCTTGCTTGTCCCACAGTAAGAGTTCCTGACTTCTGGCCTTGTGCCTGCTCCACAGGATCACAGCTGCGCCTCCTGGATTCGGAGCAACTGCCTTGTGGGTTCAAACGTTTCTGCTGCAAATTAGCTCTCTGAGTTTTAAGTGTTGAACAAAGTGCTGTGGCCAAGTTAATCTCTTAGTCACAGCTGTGTAACCCTACTAAAGTCACTGCAGCGTTAGTGATTCCAGACTGTAGCCCCAGTTCTGCAAAACACTAAAGCAGTGGCTCTCAACCTTTTCTACTGGTGACCCCTTTCACAGAGCAAGTCTCTGAGTGCGACCCCCCTTATAAATTAAAAACACTTTTTAATATATTTAACACCATTATAAATGCTGGAGGCAAAGCGGGGTTTGGGGTGGAGGCTGACAGCTCGCGACCCCCCACGTAATAACCTTGCGACCCCCTGAGGGGTCCCGACCCCCAGTTTGAGCACCCCTGCACTAAAGGTAGCCATGTGCTTATGTGCCGTGGAAGGCAATAATTGGGCAGGGAATGGCTGGTGTTTGTTCCATTCAAATGGTCATTCCAGAGTTCTGAGGCACCTTTATTTTTTTAAATTAGGATACACTAAGACACATGAATAACCTGTCCCTTTAATAGCTGCTCAAACACACATTCATTATTTAATAATGTGTTGAAGTCACCAGGCCTTATGCTTCTGCTTAAAGTTAAATGCATGCTTAAGTCCTGTGCTGAATTTAAGCCCTAGTAGAACATTTTCAAAAGTGCCTGAGTGACTTAGGCTCCTAGGTCACATTTTCAAGAAGTGACTTAGGCACCTGGGCTCTAACCACCCATTGACTTTCAATGAGACTTGCGCTCCTATGTGACTAAATCACTCTGAAAAGGGGTCTTAGCTCCAGCTTTCTAAGGGATTTAGGCAGTGCTATGCTCAGCGTTGCACCTGCTAACTGACTGAGGATCCTACGTTCTTTTTTCAAAAGGGATTTAGGCACTTTGAAGCCAAAATCCCATCAACAGATGATGTATGTTAGAATCAAGTGCCTTTTGAACATAAGGCTAGGTTTCTAAATGAGTTTGTGGTAGCAATGCTGAGCGCAGCAATGCCTAAAACCCTTTAGAAATCTGGGCGTTAGACTTCCAAGTCACTGAGGCTCTTTGGGAAATTTTGCCCTGAGTGATCCCTACCAGTGGGATTTTCCAAAGTGTCAGGATGAATTAGGAGCACAAACCCCAACAGTTTTCAGTGGGACCTGGACTGACACCTCCCCTGCATGCTTTTCAAAATCCCATGCCAGAGCCCTCAATTGAAGGCTTTGCACAGATTTCACTGAAAATTGAACTGGGTGGGGCCAGAGAGACTCATTGATCCATAGGGTTAGGAGGGACCACAAGGGTCATCTACTCTAACCCCCTGCCACGATGCAGAATTTGTTGTGTCTAAACCATCCAAGATAGTTGTTATTGCATGGAACGTTATCAAATCAGGGTCAGGTTTTCCACATAATACAGTAAAACAAACGTTAGAATTCTAGAAGGAAACACGGATTGCAAGAACAACATCAGTTTCCCTAATCCTGATCACACACAGCTGTTCTAATTTTAAATCTACATCTATTATAAGGAGCCAAGATGCCTGCAAAGGTATCAATAATATGGAACAGTTGTTTACTAAATAAATAAATACAAACCCTCAATTTTCTCCCAGGTTTTTGATATCTGCGCATGCCTAACCAACACTATCTTCACATGTAATAGGGCATTCAACTAAATATTCATAATGTCCTATTGCACTTGGCCTTCTGCTCTGAGAATCCTCCCCAAAGCTTTTTGCTATGTAAGACAGAATTCATCAGCATAGACGTATTGAGCATAAGTGATTCTTCCCCTTGGTGTGAGTGAGCGTACGGCTGCACTGGAATAAAAGACCCACAGGTTGGCCGTGGTGGCCCAGGTCAGATGACTTGGGCTTAGGCTGCGGGGCTAACACTTGCTGTGTAGACATTCAGGCTTGGGCTGGAGCCTGGGCTCTGGGACCCTCCCCCCTCACGGGCAGCATCCACACAGCAATGGTACAGCCCTGCAGCCTGAGCCCTGCAATCCTGAGTCTGCTGACCCAGGCCAGCCATGGGTGTTTAACTGCTGTGTAGAAATACCCTGAGATTTCTGAAGAGAAAAAGCCAAAGTCAAAGGGCAGGGAGCACTGGCAAGGCAAGGAACACAATGGTCAGATAGTAGTCGTCCCCTGGAGGAGGTTTACACTCATAGATTGAATGTAAGGCCAGATGGGACCACTCTGATCATCTAGTCTGACCTACTGTGCAACTCAGGCCGGAAAACATCATTGAGCCTGATGGCTTGTGGCTAGGCTAGAACATCTCTATAGAGATATCTACTGTAGATTTAAAGCCTTTAAGTGATGGAGAATTTAACAGACCCCTTGGGAACTTGCTCCAATGGTCTATAACCCCAGTAATTGCTGCAGGGATGGGCAAAATGGTTCATTTAGTTGTTTGGGGTTTTTTTTGCTCCACAGAATTTTTGCAGTAAAATTTCCTTTCCAGCAAATTGCTGTAACTCAGAACTGGGTTTGCTTTAAAGCCCCTCCATTTTGCCCGCCTTTTGACTTCAGTGACACAGGATCAAGTCTCAGGCACCAAGACTAAATTGATGGATGTTACACTGTTTACAGCTGCTACTGCTACATTAAGAGGTCCTGGACTAGAAACGGTGTTAGAGTAAATACTCATCCTTGGAATACACTGTTATCATGTTATGCTCGAGACTGCAATCAGAACCCCATTCCTACCCAGCATTCAACTCCCGGCTTCAGTCAAGGCATCAATTCACTTTTATGACTGGATCATGAACCCTTTTCCCTTGCCTGATAATTTGCCCATTCTTTCATGCTAGCGTTGGTACAAAGTCATAGCTGGAAACCAGACCAGATTACCTCTTTGTTGGTATTGTTCAAGATAGGATGTTAGACTTCTAAGAATGTGTTTAGTCTCTATGGAATGCTTGTAAATTGCTGCATGAGTTAATCTCACTTGTAATATCTGTATTCCACACTATAAGGTGATATGTAAGTTTTGCTTTATAACCGTAAAAATGCCTGCTCTGACTGAGCCTGTGAACCCGGGCAGAAGGAGTGGTTCCCCTGCCCATCGAGAAGGACTATCAAAACTAAATAGGCCATTGTGAAACATGGCGCTACAAATACTGGGTTAATGGCTCTCTCTCACCCATGAAGGTGTTGTGTGCAAGAAAGCTCATCCCATCAGCTTGAATTCTGTTAAAAGGAAATAAAAATAGCTGCCAACGAATGTGTTCATCTCTTTGCTGTTTGGACTGTCATAGGGCTGGAGCTAGGAAACAGGAGCCGAGATTCCCCATGGTCAACCTGGGTTAGCCCTAAAGACCTTCAGTGCTGTCAGATTACTACAACTCCGTCTCCTTTTGGAACCATAGACTGTAACTCATTCATGTACACACATTGCCTGCTTTAACCTGTAAATAACACTCAGTTCTTTTTCCTAGTTAATGAATCCTTAGTTGGTTTATTATAGGATTGGCTCAAACATTGTCTTTAGTGTGAGATGAGGTACAAATTGACCTGGGGTAAGTGACTCGTCTCTGGACTGGATCTTTTGTGATCTTTGGTGTAAGTGACCATTTATCACTAAGTCCAGCTTGCCTGGCTAGCAAGAGAGACTGGAGAGCCCAAGGGGACTTGTCTGTGACTCCATGGTAAGACTTTTACAGTGCTTCAGGAGTGCACATTTATTACTGGGCTGGTGAAATCTAATGATAGAACCTACCATCAGTTTGGGGTCTCTGCCCTGCTCTACGCCAGCCTGCCCTGAGGCCGGCATTCACAGTCATGACCCACTCCAGACAGTATGACAATGCCCCTGACTTGATTTTCCAACAGTCATAACTCAACTGGCTCAGTTTCCTCCAGAACAAGGTCAATCGTATCTGCTCACTGGGAATGGCTTCTGTGCTACCTTCCAAACCTCAGCCATTTCACCTGGGAGGGTGGGTAAGTCTGTGTTGGCTTTAGGTTTAGGTTATTTATAGGAGGTCAAATAATCAGGCTCAGTTGGAATATGTTACACAGTATTAGTCAAGAGTAAGACAGCAGAATAAAGAAAGGATGACACTACATTACCCAGCCTGACTGGAGAAGTGACTGTAGCTTGATTCATTCCTAATTAATGCTTGGGAACTCTGGTCTTTATATAATGTGTCTTCGACAAAGGAATTTCCTTTCCCATAACATTCCTTTAAAAGTATCTTAGCTTAGCTAATTAATAACCTAATGATATCTGTCTTTTTATGTTATGTCAGCATACTAATCAATTACCTAAAAAATATCTATAACCAAGTCCTTACTATAGAAAACACGTGCAGCAATGAGTAATTCCTGTTAATCTAAAAATATCTTTCAGTGGGTCATTATCTCATCGGTTATGACATTTGCAGTAACAAGTATATCTCATCAATCACAAGTGGTCCCTTCCTGGACATCTGGACACATACTTCATGAATCAACAGGATCATGATTATAATATTATAGACATTCCACCATTTGTTTACACACTACATTTAACCTAGGTACTGCGTTCCTAGAATCATAGACACAAATACGAGAATAACAGACACAAAACACTTTGGTTCATGCACAAAGGATCATGGGGTTTTATACACAAAGAGTCATGGGGAGTTTGATTCATTTACTAACAACTTTATTGCAAATGGGACGAGTTTTACTTTTTTAGCCTCTCACAGTGGGCTGTGGGTTTGGGCGGATCAGGAATATACAAAACATCAACCTAAAAGATAAAGTTCCACAAAGTTACCAAAGGCCAAAAATAGGGTTTTGGCATGAAACTCTTGTGCAACCTTAACTATCAAACTGTTGTCGCTTTAATGTGTTTGTAATTTCCTTATCTTTGCGCAGCTGTTACAGGAATATAAACATGTTCTCTGGCCACACAACTGCAGATCTTCATGACTTGGAGTCATTCATCTTCACCAACACAGTATCCCAGTCACATCACAAGGTACCAGTCTTTTGATTTTGATTAAAGTCTCTAATTCCCTCTTTCCCAGCTTTGTTCAAATGCAACCACTGGGGGAAAGATACCCAACCAATTTTAGTACTCTGAGCCTGGAAAGTAATTAATTAGGGCCAGACTGTCACTGCTCAGCATCATCTTATTAAATATGAATTTCAAACTGCAAAATAATTATTTCTTTCTTTAATGTCATCAAGCACAAGATTGATAATTATACACTGAGGTGCAAATTCAATTATCAGTCTCAGTATCAGAGGGAAAAAGTGACTGCTAACAGGCAAGCTTGATTGATAGAGGGTGTGAAATTCACCCACTGAATATGCCCCCCACACCTTCTAAATGCTCT
Organism: Emys orbicularis; assembly: GCF_028017835.1. Lineage (NCBI taxonomy): Eukaryota > Metazoa > Chordata > Testudines > Emydidae > Emys > Emys orbicularis. Next base: position 3,103,293 of record NC_088686.1, on the reverse strand, counting down.
GTGTGCCTGGGTTCGGTTTGGGTGTAAGTACAGTGGACTTGCAAGTGGCCCAAATAGATGTATAATTTTCTGCCCAGGACCCCACAGCCTGTAAGCAAGTTATGTATATTCTCCCATCTCCGCCTGCAAGGAGAAGAGGTGGACTTCACCGCCAAAGATGGGATTGTAATATCTATGGTCTAACCTCCAGGGTCTCATCCCTTAATTTAAGTGTGGGATTAATAATTAGGGAATCCGGAGTTTTAATCCCAGCTGGGAACCTGACGATCGGCAGCGTTGGAAGCCGGAGTTTCCCCCAGCTGTAAGCGAAGGAGGATGAGGCTGCCTCGCTACCGTCACAGGCAGAGCTGCTGGGAAAGAAGGCGTGAAAATGGAAACCATTTTCAAATGTGATCTTCTGAAATGTGCGTTCCGTGTGCGCCTGTATCCGGCTGGCATGCCCAAAGTTCCACAGCGTCGTTGACTTTATATGCATGGGGCACAATGTTTTTAAAGGTGCATGCTCAACAAGACAGGGTTCTGCAGGGACCTGTGCTTTGTCCCATTCCCACCTTGCATGGTTCGGGGCTTTCAGGTGGTGGCGAGCCTTCCTTTGGTCTTTTTAAAAAACCCAGCACATTTCATTTTAAAAAGATCCCTTGTTTTTGGAGAATGTTAAGATTGCATGGCTTAACCAGATGGATGCCAGGAAATGCCAGGGTTAAGGCTGTGTGGTGTGCTGTGATAGTTTCCCATTGTGTGATCATTGAACACAATATCATTTCATCCCTTTTGCCCCCCTACCAACTTGTAAGGGTCATCAGGTGTTATATATTTACACACCTAGAGCTGGAAGGGACCTCAAAAGGTCATCGAGTCCAGCCCTTCACTAGCAGGACCAGGTAGTGATTTTTGCCCCAGCTCCCTAAGTGGCCCTCTCAAGGATTGAACTCACAACGCTGGGTTTAGCAGGCCAATGCTCAAACCACTGAGCTATCCCTCAGGAGGGATCTGCAGGATCTGCACTGTGCTCTGGCCTAGGCAAGGGCTGACCTGGTGGGCTTTAGCAGCTCCCAAAGTGCCTGGAGATAGCTGCCCATAGAAGGAAACATCCTCCAGGTGAGAGTTTTTGCTGCTGGCTTTGATGGGAGCAGGAGCAGACCTGTCCTATTATAAACACCAAGGCCCTGATTTAGCCAAGCACCCTAGCACGTGTGTAAGTCCCATTCAGAGCAGTGAGCTCTAAAGAGGAATCAAGGCCTGTCACGGGGGAGCTGAGCCCTGTAAGCAGACCAGGCCTAGCTCCCCGGTGTCAGAGCAGGTGTGGCCAACTGAGCTAATTAACAGGGGCCTGGCTACACCTGGGGCTCTCCAGACCTGTGGGAGGGTAGGAAGAGGAGGAGTAACTGGGGCAGGCTGTTCCTGGGGAGAGGGCTCAGTCCTGGGCTGGGGGCCCTGTGGCAAAGGGATAGGTGCTTAAAAGGCTTGACCTGAAACTGCAGCCTCAGAAAGGGAACAGAGCTGGTTGGGCTGGGGAGGCTACCAGAAGTAGGCTCCTCAGAGACTCCTGGTAGAGGTGGCCATGAAACCACAGGACACAGGGTAAGTTAAAGGACTGTTTCTCTCTCTCTCTCTCTTTTTATTTTTTTTTTGGCTTATGTTTGCACAATAAACCTGAAAGGAGGCTAGATGTGGCAGCATATGCTTGGAAGTTGTGGAGAAGCCCTGCCCTGTGATAGGGCCAATCACTCATGTACCACCTTATCCAAAGTGAACATAAGAACGGCCATACTGGATCAGACCAAAGGTCCATCTAGCCCAGTATCCTGTCTTCCAACAGCGGCCAATGCCAGGTGCCCCAGAGGGAAGGAACAGAACAGCTAATCATCAAATAATCCATCCCCTGTTGCCCACTCCCAGCTTCTGGCAAACAGAGGCTAAGGCCACCATCCCTGCCCATCTTGGCTAATAGCCATTGATGGACCTATCCTCTGTGAACTTATCTAGTTCTTTTTTGAACCCTGTTATGGTCTTGGCCTTCACATCATCCTCTGGCAAGGAGTTCAACAGGTTGACTGTATGTTGTGTGGAAAAAATACTTCATTTTGTTTGTTTTAAACCTGCTGCTTATTAATTTCATTTGGTGACCCCTAGTGCTAGTGTTATGAGAAGGAGTAAATAACACTTCCTTATTTACTTTCTCCACACAAGTCATGATTTTATAGACCTCAATCATATCCCCCCTTTGTCATCTCTTTTCCAAGCTGAAAAGTCCCAGTCTTACTAATCTCTCCTCATATGGAAGCTGTTCCATACCCCTAATAATTTTTGTTGCCCTTTTCTGAACCTTTTCCAATTCCAATATATCTTTTTTGAGATGGGGTGACCACGTCTGGCCGCAGTATTCAAGATGTGGGTGTACCATGGATTTATATAGAGGCAATATGATATTTTCTGGGGAAAAGGGGAAAGGCAGGCAATCCCATTACTGCTGGAAGGGTTTGGAACTATTAGGGCTTTCTGAAGTCGGAGTATGAGACTATGAATTAGATAAACAGTACTGTGCTGTAACAATTATTTATATTTCTATTTACTCAAAGGCACTGGGGAACATGAATAGTTTGGTGATAGGTTTTTGTGCCGTTTCCCATTTATTTTCCTTCCCAGGGTAGGTGATGAGTAGATTTCACTCCTCCAGGGCACTAAATTGACCCTTTTGACTGTTCATAAAGACCTAGCAACTCAGTCTATTTTTATTAAGACTTAGTAGACTCCACATGCTTTCATTAGAGCTGCAGCAGCTATTTGGGAGAATTGTGAACTCTAGCAAACAAGTCGCTTCCAGCTGAAGAACTTTGACTTGTAAACTCCCTGCTGCTCACCTTTTAAATTTACATCCAGCAGAGAGACCGCTACTGCTGACACTGAGCACTCTGCTCCAAACCCCCCACTTCTCCTCTGAAGCAGTCGGTAGAAATCGGAGTAATGGAGTGAAAGCAAGCAGCGCGACCCTGAACGCCAAAGGACAGAGGAAGCCATATTTCATGGCTTTAGGGTAGCTTTATTGAATCTGGGAGGGATTGTAATCAGGGTTAGAAATGGAGTGAGTGAGGTTGGATTCTGCCCCTGCAAAAGGGAAAAAGAGAGCTCAATATTTTGTTTAAATTAAATTAAAAAATTAAAAATTAAATATTTATTTTAAAATATGCATTTTCTTTTCCTGCACTCCTGCCTCAAAGCCAGATCAGGCATATGTTAAGCTCCCTTTAAGCATGTGTGAATTTGGTGAGCCCAGTTCAGTTAGCTTTTTAGAAGAGAGTTTACTCATCAGGTGAAATGTATCAAATTCTCCCCTAGGAGTTATCGATCCTTTGCTTTGGGAGTACTATTTTAAGCAGCTTTCTTCTAATAAGTGATCGCATACTGGAAATGATCATGTGTCTTCCTTCTTGGCTTCGTGCCATTGGTATAATTAAAAAGGTTTCATATACTGGGGTGAGGCGGTGGGAGAGGCTAAGGATTAAAAATGGTTGGGTCATTTTTCATCCAGTCATCCTTGGTTTGAAGAGAACACTTCTCTATCTGTTCCTGGTTCTTGTGTTTAAAGTATTGGCCACAGTTAATGAAAAAAGGAATAACTTTGCATCTCAGAGTTAATGGTAATCTAGGTATAATCCTCAGCCTTAAGAGGAAGGCTGCCCTTGTCGGAAGCTGGTACAAATGTAGCTCTGAGCATGGGGTGTGTGTGTGTGTGTGTGTGTGTGTGTGTGAATATTGGATTAGTAATAAATTAAATTCACTTTCACAAAAGGAGTTGATGACAGGATTTCCGTAAGTTATTATAACTGACACTAGACCTGCTGCGTTAACACACATGAGCTGTTTCTTAGCTGCTGAGCTGAAAACCAGTGTTGGCAGACAAAAAAGAGCCACTTTTATTTCAAGTTTACAACTAAATATTAATTATGAGAGAGATTTTAAAATTACCTGGGGGAACCTTTTATGAAAGTCCTCACAAAAAGCACTGTGAAATGATACTCAATTAATTAAACCACCAAGAGTTACACAGTCGGACCCAAATCCTACTCACCTCGCTCAGTTAAGCTGCAGTGGGGAAGCCAATCAGATTCCTCACATGAGTAATGTGAGCGGGGTTTGGCTCTTTGTTCAGTACTAGTCACTTCAAATCAATGCTCTTACTTCTCTTCTCTTGCTTTCAGTTCCAGCCTCCCTGGTTATTCAGCTAACCCCTCCTGAGTACCACTGGCTCAGTCACAGGCCCCCTCGCTAGCACTAAATGAGAACGCCTCTGCCTGGAAAGTCACTTCCACATGCTTCTCTGCCAGCTGCAAGGCGCTGCTGTCAGATTCTGGCAATCTGACCTTGGCTTGCCCTGCAGTTGCCGAGCACTGTAGAGGCAGCACGCTCACACCTGCTGACTAAGGCCACTCCTCATGTCCCTCTTGGCATCCCCTCCTCAAGCCCGTGCTCTGATCGTGGCTCACAGACTTGAGGCTGGGAGGTGGAAGCTAGGCAGAAGGTAGGATCTTGGGCGGGAGGGAGTGTGTGCTGGGATCCATAGGTAGCAGCCCACAAGGGAAGAGCCAAGCCCCTTTGTATTTGCTTTCCTGTGGGCCTGTCTCCTGTCTGTGATGGCCTGGGAGGGGGGATTGTTCCTTGCCCTGGTTTGCCCTTTGTGGACTGTTTAAAGTGAGTTAAGGAGTCTAGAACCTGCAGGTATTGGGTTGTGTGAAAACCAATATCCATTATTGCTACAAGGTTGGAAAGAATCACGAGGGGAGTAAACTGTGATCCCTTCCTTCCCAGACTGCATGGGAGATTAAAATGGGGCCAGAAACCAGTTTCTGCAATGCTTCTGGTACCTCCTGGTGACTGGAGCACCTTAGCGTGTGATTGCCCCTAGCAGCAGCACTCGTCATCTCTTGTCTTTTTTCTTCTCCCAAAGGAAGAGCCATTAAATCCAGGGAACGTAGATTTAAAATGCAATTCAGTAGAATTACTCAGTCAGGTACTATGAAGGGTGAAGGTGGAGGACTCTGCCCTGTAATGCTTTACCAGTAGATATGTTTTTAAGACCAGTGTTTTGGAAGCCATTTTGAAACGGACTGGTCAATAGAGCAGAGGTTATTCAGGGGATCATAGTTTAGAAAAATGTCCTAAGATAGAATTCAATGACTTGTTGTGTATGTGTCACTGCCTGTGAACCTTAAACATGAGTCACTTTAGTCTGATTTGCCATTGCAATGAGAGGAGAGTCCTTTTATTTCTCAGGAAGAGAGCTGCAGTCACAAGAGATCCATGCAGCTTTCACAGATTTATTTAGGTCAGAATCTATTGAAAAATTTAATATTACAACCCGTCAGAAACACTTTTAAAGAGGAATGAGATTGAATAGACACAGCATTACTTTGTTGAAATACAGGCACAACCAAACAATCCTATGGGAATATATCTTCTGCAAGGTACTACCTTGGGCTTTTAACAGAAGCTTTAAAACAAAAATGGGGACACATCTGAAATAAATGTTCCCTGGATTTAATTTGACTTGCTTTAGAAGAAACAATGAAGGGTTGTTCATGTTTGATGTCTCAAGGATGAAAAACATCATAAGGGAAATGTTAAGATTAGAAATCCGCAAGAAATGTAATTAAAGCAAATTCTGGAGAAAAATTCAAGAGGAGATAAACTTGTGATATGGAAAACTAATCCAGACAGATGAGGATTCTACAGAGGGTGAGCAAAAGATATTGTAACAAAATCAGCAATTAGCAAAATAAGGTGAGGCTCGTATTGACACATTCAGCAGAACTCTGCCTCAATGACACCGACCTGGCCTGGGTTGGTGATCATGAATCAGTCAGTCTAGCCACCAGTAAAAATCGGCATTCTCTGCCCGCCTGCCCAAAGCAAGGGAAGAGATAAAGAGTTTGCTACCTGCTTCTGCCAGTTCCCTTGTTGAGAGCCTGAGGGTGGCTCTCCTTGTCTGGAAAAGTGTTGTAGACTCCTCATCCCGTGCCTGTTTTAATAACTTACTAGGCAAGTCTCTCAATTTTCCAAAAGTGACCAGTGTGTTTTTGGGTGCCCAGCTTGAGACATCTTAAAAGGGAGCTGAATGATGCTCAACACTCTCTGAAAATCAGATTCCTCTTAAGCGATCGCACTTGGGCACAAAAAATCACTCGCCTCTTTTGACAACTGAGACTATCACGTCTCCCTCTTCCTAGATTGATTAAAAAATGTGTAATGTGCATTACTCCAATCTGTTGTGCATGACGGGGGTGTTACAAGCAGGGTAGACTAATTATAAAATATAGCCATAGCATGAGACCTGTTAAGATGCATATGTTCCATCAGACTTTAGTAGCTGACCCATAAACCCAATAGTTAAAGCCAAAAGTTGCTTTGTTTGGTTGCTAAAGTTGCTGAGACACATTCTAGATGTTATCGAGCATTTCAGATTTGATCATAATCAATACCACGAGCTACATCAGAGGCTAGAATATCTGCATTGCCTGTCAACTGTGGTGAACATTTTAGGCTGAAGAGACTCTTTCTGCCCGCATATATTTATCAGTACTGTTTTTTTTTTTTTTTTTTTTTTGCCTGCTGCAATGTGAGTTTTATTTGTAACTCTGATACTTAAGACAGATCTTCCTGTTCCAGTGCGTGGCTATTTCACTCACGCCCTGTGAGCCCCAAGTTGCCGGGAGCAGAATCTCCTAGACTAGTGGTGCCCGAACTTTTCCACTCATGCCCCCTCTTACCTGTAATGGGAATGTGTTCGTGGCTGGGGGGCAAAGCGGGACTGGGTGGCACTCCCTCCATGTCCCCTGTTGGGGCAGGCCTGAGCCCTGCTGTGCCCCCTGGATGTTCCTCCCTGCGCCCCACAGTTTAATGACCACCGTCATTGATGGTCCTTAGCTCTGGATTTTCCAGTAGTGTGCACCATGTCTGTGTACTGGTCGAAGTAGGGTGGGTCCAGGTGTTAGAAGGGTGGCTCTGAGGACAACCTGACAGGGAGAAGGGAAGGTATTTTGGAAGGTATAAATGTGTTGTAGCCAATCGAAATCTTGTCTGGCTCGTTAAGGGCTGTATAATATTAATATTACTAGTTTTACTATCACAAAGACTCTGCTCAGCCTGACTTTGCTTCGTGGTCTGACGTGGGCATTAGCGGAGGTATTCTCTGACCGTCACTACGACCTCTCCTTTATAGCGCGGTTAGACTTGTGTTAGTGACTTGGTAGCTGGTGCCCATAACCATCAAATTCATTCTGATAGCTTGGACTAGCCCTTGGTCTGACTGCGTCTTGATGCGTGTCGTGAAAATGGCCAGAAAAGGGTTCTTTAACTACAGCAAAGTACTCTCAGTGACTGCTCCTCTTCTGTGGCTGCAGCCTTTATCGCATGAGTCCAAGGGCTTGTCTAAACAGAGACATTAGGGGGGCAGCAAGCTAGCTGCTAGGGAGCAAATTGGAAGCTCCCTAGCTACTCTGTATTAACCCTTGCTGGCTCAGCATTACAGGGGGTGAAGCAACCTGCAGGCTGGCTGACCTGACAGCAACCCTCAGGACCTATTAGAGTATTCAAATGGTAAACAGGGCCATTCCTCATAGATAGCTATCAAAGCCATGTTAAGTACTAGAATCCTTGACATATAGACCTGTATTGTTAGAGTCAAGAAGAGATACTAAGTGTATTTGTCTGTGTTTACCGATATCTTGTTAGAAGTTTAACAATGTGATCTAATCCTCCTGTAAATGCTAAACTTCTGTTCCTGTCTGTTTCATTACTGTATTCGATTCAGAGATCAAAAAGGGGATATCATAATGTATTACACCACAAGTCCCATCTAATGTCTTCATTTCTCTTTGAAATTGTAACTCCACATAGTAAAACTACCTGTGACCTGTAGGAATGTTTAGTTGCCTTATGCTAATGAATGCGACTAGCTACCAGTGTATGCCTAGGAAACTGATTAGCTTCAAAGCAACAATGTACATTCCCTATTCTTCATCCAAGGAAGGCCTGCTGGGACGGTGACTGGCTGCAAGTTATAAAAGAAGTTTTGGGCCTGATCCTTGCTATCTCCGATCTGCTTAAACTTTGACAGGGGAAGTCTAAGCCCACAAGACCGAGGTCTCCAAATCTACTCTGGATTAACCCTGCAATTTTCATATTAGAATTGGAACAAACTCTACACATGGGCTGCCTATTGGACTATATCCTTTTAAATTGATTCCAGAAGGATTTTTACAAATCCGCAGCCTTCTCACTGCCATGAAACTGACTTAAGAATTTTATTCATATCTGTATGTATAATGATCTCTAACCATAGCAACTTTCTTTTTTTATTAATAAATCCTAGATTTAGTTAATAAGGATTGGCTGTAAGCGTGAATTTGGGTGAGATCTGAAATATTCATTGACCTGGCGGGAAATGTGTCCGATTTCTTACGATTGGTAGAACCTTATATATGATTAATAAGGTTTTTAGTAACCCTCAGTATATGAGACTTGGCTGTCTGGGTGGGAGCCAAAGGCTGGATTGCTTGAAGGGAACATGTTTGTCTTCTTGGTGACCAGTGAGGCATTACAGAAGCTGTTTGGTTACTGGCTTGGTGAAATCTAATTCTAGAATAAACCACCAGTTCTGGGGATCATCTGCCCTATTCCGTGTAGTTTGCCCTGATTGAGCATTCTCAGTATAGCCCCTTAGTGACCACAGTCCCATCCCAGGTGGACGCTCCTGCTGCACAGGGAGAATACCCGCAGGTGGTTTAATGTCCCAGGCTAGTATTCACAAAGGCACTTGTAGTGTGTTAGGATTATCCACACAGGGTGCTAATGGGGAGTAGCTAGTGCACACCGGCTAAAGTGGGCTTCTCCCCCATGTAGACAAGCGAAAAACTTACTCTAAGCTCTCTTAGGAAGCTCAGCAGGTAGCCCCCCTGGAAATAAGATCAACGGTGCCTCCCCACTTTTTTTTCCCTGTGCTTAGTAGCCATCCTGTATCTCTTTCAAGTCATTTAGAAGAAGGATGGTGTGGCAGGTAAGGCACTGGACTAGGACTCCAGGGACCTATTTATTGCTCTGCCACAGACTCTCTGTGTGACCTTTGGTAAGGCATTTAATGCGGAAGCCCCTTAGTTCCCCTTCCGTGAAATGGGGTTAATAGCACTTTGTTTCTCTGCCTGGTCTGTTTATAGTGCCTGCTCTTGGGGATGAGTGACTTTGTCCGGGTCTGTGCAGCGCCTGGCACAATGGGGCCCTGACTTCAGCTGGGGCCTCTGGGTGCTATCACAGCACGTGTTAATGATTGTGCAGGATCCCAGCAGGTGCTGAGTGTGTGGGACAGTGCACTCCTGTTCAGTTTGAATTCCCCTGGTTTTCATGTCCTCAGCATTACTGAGGCACTTGCTCCATCTGAGAGTCTGTATTTGTTTCAGGGTATAATTGAGTCATTTGACAGACTCTGATTAGCACTGGTGCTGGCAAGATGTGCTCCCACCCAGGTTAGGCACATTAACGGAGTCTCCTACAAGCCAAACAGAAATGACCGCTGGCTTGCTACCTGTCGTATCTAGGAGGTAAAAGCTTTCAGTACACACAGGAGAAGCCACTTCAGCCCAACAATGTCAGTTTAATGGATTATTCCTGGGGGCCATAACATGTGTGAAATGCCATGGTGGCTGTGAAATGCAGGAGCATGTTTGCCACATCCCAGGTAATGGATTCATAGAGGAGGAATAGTCAAATCAAGGTACCTTGTAAACTTCTGATCACATTTTCCCTCTGATTGAACACTCTCGATCCCGAGATTGGGAGGGAATCCATGCTGCTGCTTGGGACGCTGGCTGCCACCCTGCCTTTAAACTAGATCACAAGGACGTTATAGGACTAATTGCCATCCAGTCATGAGAAGGCAGCGTGAATATAGCACTGAGCCTCTGTTGGAGGGAGGGTGCCCAGGCCGGTATTCGGGAATCACTGAAGTCATTGGCCTGTAAAGCAAGTGGCTGTTGAAAAGTCATTGAAATTCTACCTGGAGGAGGGATGGGAGGGGAAGGATAGAGTGGGGGACACTGTCTTTCCACCTGCATTCTCCTGTAGGCTGTAAAGGCCTCTTTCATGTAAAGAGAGCTGCATTGCATACTATATACGCCAACAGCAAAGTAGCTTTAGTACTTAACAAATCTAGGTAAATAGCACAAAACACAGCACTAAATTTTAAAAGCAGATGGAGCTGGATTCAGACTAACTGGAGCCTGGGTCCACTAAAATGTCAGGCCCTCTTGCTGTATGGAAGAGGTCAGCCCCAAATTTATATGATTTCTGACTGTAGCACCTTGAGTTCCTGATTGAGATCAGGGCCCCTCTGCGCTAGGTGCGAACACATAGTAAGAGAGACTGTAACCAAACAGCTTTAAAATTTAAATAGCCAAGGAGGCAGGGAGAAGGGAATAAAACCACTCCCTTATTTACAAACCAAGGATGCATGTACAGAGATTTAGGGCCAGATACCACAGTGACGGACATGGTGTAAGAAACTGAATAGAAATTGTCCTATCATGCAATGAGGATGAGAACAACACTTTTTCTATTCCAATAGTGTCTCAGGAGGATGTTAAACAGCAGCTACTAAAGTTGGACATTTTTAAATCAGCAGGTCCGGATAACTTGTATCCAACAGCTGGGTGAAGAGCATTGCTGGACCCTCAATCGGTCTGGAAGCACTAGGGAAGTTCCAGACGACTGGAAGTAAGTTAATGTTGTGCCAATATTTAAGACTAGTAAATGGGATGACTTGGGTAATTATGGGCCTGTCAGTCTGATGTTGATGCTGGGCAAGATAATGAAGTGAACTAAGAGTGGTAGGCTTTCCCCCCCCCCCCTCATTGACTTGGGGCCTGATGTGAAGCCCCCTCAAGTGACTGACTCTGATTTATGCTAATGAAGAGGGTTACTTAACCCTCAAGAAGCAATATCACAGGATTAGCAATGACAGTTGCTATTTTTGGAGCTGTCCTTTCTGGACAAGGGGAGTAAGTATGTGGTTTGGAAATAGACTGCAATTGTCCCCGTTCATGTGGAAGTACTCACAATTCAGAATAGGAGGGGTGTCTATATAAACATAGGGTGTGATTCCCACTTGCACAGACATATTGTGACATAATGTACCCCTGCATTCACACCCTGCACACTATTGTAGAAATCTTTTTACAACATAGGCCTTGCAAGCTATCATTTGAAAACTGCTAATTTGCTGGTCAGTACTGTCCAGATCAAATTTGTGGCAACATGTCTGTGAAGTTAAAAGAGTCCCTTGCTTGGTGTTAACACATGTTCCTTACTGAGATTGGCAAACAGGTCTGTCTGAAACAAAAGGGTGTATGCTCTGCTTAATGTGCATTGAAGCAGTAAACAGAGTTATCAAGCAGGAAGGGAAACCAAGGAAGCTCCAACCGGTGAGGAAAAAGCAGCAGGGAACATTCTTCCACATACACTTCTTGTCTCCTGGTACCCAGCTGGAAATGTGTTTCAGGAGAGGGACTGAAACTATAAAAAGGAGGGACAGACATACCCCAAAAGACCTCTTGCTGCCCCCTGATTCATTGGAACTGAAGGACAAAGGAATCAGCCATTGGACTGAGGGAGGGGTCCTGACCTAAGACGTTTGGTCAGTAAGGCTGCTGAAAGCATGGGGTGAGAGACCTTTGCTTTGCATTTAAGATAGTTTAAGAAGTTAGACACCAGTAGCCTTAACTTTTTTCTTGTAGCCATTTCTGACTTTTATGCTCCATTACTTGTACTCACTTAAAATCTCTTTGTAGATTGTTTTTATTGTTTAATCTAATTTAGTGTGTTTACATTGTATTGTCTGGGGAAACTCCATTTGGGGTGGCAAGTTTATGTGCATATTATTTCTATTGAAGAAATAATTGTCCAGGAAAGGGCTGGCAGTACTGGATGGACACTCCTGGGGGTGTGCTGGGGTCACCCTGCAATATAACCCAGGCTGGTTACAGCTAGTGTGTAACCAGAGTGTGGTTGGCAGGCAGCAGTTACTTACTTACTCTCTCTCTCGCCTGCATGCTAGAAGGCTGACTGTGAGCTGCCCAGGTAGGAGCGACTTCAGCAAGGCATCACAAGCCACCTAACATTGCAGGGCAGGGGTCACACAGCTATTCATTAGTCTGGATTGTACCCTGGTATGCTCCACATCCACCCAAGATAGCTTTGGTACTGGTAGACATGAAGCGAAAGCAGCATGGGCTTCAGTGCAGGCGAGCTGCCTGAGAGAGTACCCAGGGTTCCTGTTGTGATCGCAGATAACTTGTATGTCAGCATGAACTGCAGTCACAACCCGTCACTGCAGTACAGACCTGCCTTAAGCCTTCACTCATTGATTAAACTCCCGCAGGAGGGGATGGCGCTTACATGTCTCATCTCTTCTCTCTTCCTCCTCATCTCTTGGACTGAAAATGAAAACAAATTAGCTTTAACAAGTCTAGTCTAATAGCTCATTCCACTCTCCTTTTCTCTCTGCATGTTTGCTCTTTTACAAATATCTTTTAATAGCTTGTGAACTGTTAGTGGTGGCCTTCATGTCATGACCTCTCTACTCTACTTGATCCAAAATTCTGTGGGAAGCCAGTATGGAGGACAGGTCTGTGTTTGTGGTACCTTGTGAGGCTGAGGAGACACGCTGCAATGGTCTGTGCTAGTTGGAGTTTCCCAAAGCTGTTTCCGGCCCAGGTATACTGCATTGCTGTTGTCCAGGCAGGAAGTAATGAAGTCACGTGTTACTGAGGCAAGGTCTTCATCCACCAGGATGGGAAGGAGTTTCCTAGCCAAGTGGAGATGATAGCAGTGTCCATCAGTATTGCTTTCTACATGAGAACTCAGAATTGGTGAGAAATCCAATAGTAGTCCTAGACTATGGACTGTTTTGACCAATTCTGGGTGTGTTCCTTCAACCAAAGGGGACTGCACCATGGTTGCAAACTATTCAAAACGCTGTCCTTTGCCCACAAGTACTACCTCTGTATTGGGGTTCGCTTCAGCTAGCTGTTCTTCATCCATGAGCTAATCTCCACCAAACACTGGGCCATCTTGATGGTAGTGATGTGATCACACGTGGTGAAGGATTGGTAGTTGTCTGCGTATTACTGGCACTTGAGTCCAGGCCACCTGACCAGGACAGGCGAGAGAATTGCTCCTTGTGGAACTCAGCAAGTGAGGGATCTAGTGGTGGAGGTGGAGTTTCATTTAGGTGCATCCCTCCAGGAAGGACTCCATCCATTTTAGCACATAACCCTGGCCCCTGCCACCTCTTAGGCGAGACAGCAGTATCTCATGGTCAGCAGCGTCAGATGCTGCAGAGAGGTCTAAGATGATAAGAATGTCTGTCTGTCTGTCCTCTATCCATTGACCGAAGATCCTCCGTCCATGCCACTAGAGCAGTTTTCTGTTGTGCCGGGCCTGCACCATGAAAATCGCCATCACAATTGGAGCTAAGCAGAATTCTCTGACAGGCCAGGGTGACTGAATTGTGCTCTAACCCAGAAGTGTGGTAGGAGTAGCTTTTGTGGGGTAGTGTGGAGAACCTCGTGAAGTTGTTATCACCTGTGCGCTCTCACATGGATGATCAGAGCTATCATCTGAATGGCTATCACCTTGGCCCCTTTTGGGACCATTTTCTAAAATGCTTAGAAATCAAAGAAAGAATAAAACTGCTGGAAATTCCAGACTGACTGGGTCTCACTCGCTGCTTCTGTCTGGAATAGACCCAAATTGGAATTCAGTGGGGTTGCACATCAGAGTAGAATTTGGTCCTTGTAGCTTTGGGACCTAATGTCTCATTTCCCACGAGTGTGGGATGACTGTCCAGTAGGGACTGAGCCCAGAAACCCTTTCTCTGACAGCACAAGTCTCTAAAACTTGAGCTAAAGCAAGTCCTGAGCCAGGAAAGCATGTAGTTAAGTGCTGCCCCGAATAGAGAAGCTTTTCTGAACTGGATTTGTTCCCTAACTAGCAGCTGTGACAGACTCCCTAATATCTCACATGAACCAGCTGCTACATTATGAGCTGCACCTTGTTATGCTGTGGGAATGGGGTACAGCTTCTAGTGGAGAGGGGGGCAGAATTTGGCTCTAAGACAATATTTTCATAAGCACCTAAACCCTGTTGTATGTCAATGAAGAGTTAGGCGCATAGGCACTCTTCAAAATGTTATCCTCAATGTACCAGCCTGCCTCCCCCTTTTTCTCCATGTAGTGTCACCACTAATACAACCAGCTTTGTTTGTCCTCTCTCCTTTATTTCCAATATACACACAGTCCCCCACCATCAGGATTCAGTGCGGAAGGCAACCCTGCCTCCGTGATCCTACTGGCTGCATTAGCTCACATCTCAGCAGCTCCGCGTGCTCCGCTGTGATTTTTAGGTAGGCTGGATTTTCTTTGGCCTGAGGCCGTGCTGAGGTTATTCAGTACGTTAGATTTCAGGGTTGCGATTCGCTGTTAGCTTGATTCGCCCGGCTCTGGAGGAGCCAATACTGGATTGTTGGCCAAAGTTGTGTGTATGCTGGCAAGGAGTGCGTTAGCACTGCAGCTAGCTCCTAGTGAATAGGAAAGTGCAGCAGCAAAAGAGTAAGCAAGTGGTTTAGGAACGTATTATAAAACTATATCTGATGCCTAAACCTGCAGATAAACTGTTACCCCAGAATATGACAGTACTGCAGTCAACAATTGTGTATGTTCAGCCACTGCCAGCTGAAACCCAAACATCACCTAGCTAGGAAAATCTTAGGCCCTGAGAGGTAAGACTGCCCAGCGGCATGTTTGCGGCTTTGCTATCAGAATGGGAGGATGGGATAAGAAGCGAATGTATTGTGAGAATAGAAGGGATGTTGGGATGGCCAGCCTTGATCTGAAGTGCCTCTGACACCATTGCCATGTACATTGTCTTGTTATGACACACAATATTTTACTACGAGATAATGAATAGTTTTGCTGAAAATAGAGAATTGGTGACCCATTGGGGTTCCTACGGTGACCCACTCGGAGTCACTATAGGTCATGTGCTTTGTTTGAAGTTCGCTATAAAACGTTAGGCAGAAGAATTTGCTTTGGAGCAGTCTGAGGCAGCTTTCTTTGGGCAAAGATCTGACAGCTAAATTCCCCATCAGCTAGACAGAAGGCAGGGCCCCCTGAAACCTGGCCACTGATCCCTTGTAACTACGTCTTAACTTTAGGTCAATATAAATGTTTTTGAAATGCTGTAAAGCTACGGCGACCGTGTGTGTGTGTGTGTGTGCGCGTGTGTGTGTGTGCGCACTCTGGTTTGTATCAATTATATATCAGATGGCTGAGCTGTGCCCCCAGTAGTTTATTCCTGACACTGCCTGGAGAAAAACAGTTAAGTTACCAAGGCTTTGGGTTCTGAAAACCCTGGGTAACAAACTGCAGAAGGAAGAAGAACTGCAGAAGGAATACACAATCATAAATCAGCAGCCTCTTCCTCTCTGTAGGAGGCCCAGACTTTTATTTTAAAATAATACCAAGAAAGGCTTTTCAGTAGGGACATGGGGCTGGTATATGTAAATTTTGAAAGAAGGGATATGGAGACTTATGCTTAATACAGATGCACACTGTGTTTCTGCAGGATTCTATAGTAATGGTCCAGACACCAAAGTAACATGATAGTTGAAAGCATTGCAGATTACAATGTCTGCAGCAGAGTGTGGTAAGTGTTCAAATAAGGACTGGGCTTGTCATTATCTGAACTATATGTGCAGATTCAAAGACTCCCAGGATAGAAGGGACCACTGTGATTCAGCAAGCTTCTCAGCCAGCTCTTTTAAAACTCTTGGATGCAGGCTATCTAGACCTGCTGATTTTAAAAATGTCTGAGTTTAGTTGCTTCTGTTTAACATTTTATACTGACACTAGTGGAATGGAAAGAGTGTTATCACCATATGATGAGACTGTATCATCAATGACTATTAGCCAGGATGGGCAGGGATGGTATCCATAGCCTCTGTTTGCCAGAAGCTGGGAATGGGTGACAGGGGATGGATTGCTTGATGATTACCTGTTCTGTTCATTCCCTCTGAGGCACATGTTAGGATATAGATATTCAGGCCTGTCTGTAAAGGCCTATACTTTAAGAATGTAGGTGTATTTGCATCCGAAGAAGTGAGGTTTTTACCCACGAAAGCTTATGCCCAAATAAATCTGTTAGTCTTTAAGGTGCCACCAGACTCCTTGTTGTTTTTGTAGGTGTATTTTTATTACTTAGCTAGTTATAGAGGTATAAAAGAAACACATATAAAAAGTAATTTTAATTCTAAGCCTTCTCTTACTGTAACAGTTTGAGGCCTGGTTCTTAGGCTAAGGCCTTTAGAAAAGGCAGCAGAGGCAGCCATAAACTGGAAAATGTATGGTCACATTTTCACATTCCAAACTAGTTACATGGAAATAAGGTGCTATTGGGCTGTTAGGAATACAATGCTGTTCTGATATTTTTATTACCTCCAGAGAAAAGAGAGAGCCTAGAACATGTAAAAGAAAACTTAGGTTGATAGTTTTCTGTCTGGTAAGAACTTGCTTATTAATAGACACAGCTGAAAAATGCTTATGTCTGTATAAATGTAGTTTACTTTTGTATTGTTTTGTATGTTTATTTGCATGGTCTCTGTCTGGTTCTGTAATTGTTTTTGTTTGCCGTATAATTAATTTTGCTGGATGTAAACTAATTAAGGTAGTGGAATATAATTGGTTAGCTAATTATGTTACAATATGTTAGGATTGGTTAGGTAAATTTTAGTAAAATGATTGGTTAAGGTATAGCTAAAAATATTACTATATAAATTAGGGGCAAACCAGAAGTAAGTTGGGAACTTCATGCACAGGGAGTCCCTTCTCTCTTCAGGCAGGAAAGAGAACACAGTGCCTCCACTGCAGATCACCACTGCGGTTCCATCACAGGCCAGCCGGATGTCACACGTAACACTGCACCTGGAAGGGAAACCTCTCATGTGCCCTTCAAAACTCCCCTATTTGCGGCGCTTGAGTTTGCCTAGGAAACTACTTTTTATACCAAGTCTCCCTGCTTAGCTCAGATCAGCTCCGCCCCTCACCACCAGGGAGTGATTAACCACTTCAGACAGCTTGGCTAGAGCCTCGTGACCTTCAGCAAGGCACTGATCACAGCTGCAAAACTGGGTAATTGCATGCAAAAAGGGGGCTGTAGCTGCAAGCAGAATTACTTCCTTTGAAAGGATAGGTGCCGCCCTTTAGAACACAAGGGAGTGAATGTGTCCCCACCCACCTACTCGCACATTTCCTGTGCACAAAGGGGCTTTAAACCTATTCTCTTCAGATGAGGTAGCGTGAGTACGTATATGTGAGCCGAGACTCACCCTAGCTTAGCTTGATTTCCACTACATGCATCCGACGAAGTGGGTATTCACCCACGAAAGTTCATGTTCAATACGTCTGTTAGCCTATAAGGTGCCACAGGACTCTTTGCTGCTTTTACAGATCCAGACTAACACGGCTACCCCTCTAATACTTGACACCCTAGCTTAGAATATAGACATCCTTAGAGTGTAAACTGTGACCCCTGCTGGAAGCTCCTTTGTGCTGTCTGCCCTGTTCCATGCCAAGTAAACCCAGGCACACAAGCATCTCCCATGGTGTCACTGACACCCTCCTCCACACCCTGCAGCAGTTCACCCTAGCCAGCCGACAAGCATGCAGGTCTCACCCTGCCTCCCACTGCCCAATTACTGTTTGCAGAGTGACCCCAACTCCCTCCCAGTCCCAATTTTCCCCAAAACTGTTTCCCTGCAGAGTCCAGCCCTCCCCAGGAATGCAGAGCTGTTTGTTGCCCCTTTATAGGAGAAAATAGCCTGCAACTCTTGAACTGAGCCGGGCTTTGCCAAACACTAATTTCAATCACAGTGTTGTGTTGGTGTCTATGAAAAGTAAAACAAGCTTACTGAACAAAGTCAGAGGGTTGTGATACCAATTATAAAGAGAGAGGGTTACAAGCAAACCAAAGTAAAAAATGCAAGAAAACCTGATTTCAATCTCTCCTGCGCAGAAGTGTTTCTCACCAAGTCTCTTTTCCAGCATAGCATGCCAGGACCCTTCACAGAACTCCAAGTGTTCAATTCCTTTGTCTCTCTGGGTGAAGGATAACTGAGGGGTTTGCTTCTCCTCCTTATGGTCCAGTGGTTCCTTGAAATGTATTCTCTTGAACACTGTAGTGGGGCAACTGCCCCACTCCAAGGCTGCTTTTAACCCCTGTTGTGCTGGAGAGGGCTGTGGCTGGGATAAAAGAAGTGAGAGCAGCTGAGGGAGCAGCTGACCACAGGTGTGGCCCACTCAGTCAGGGCCCAGCTGGCCCTGATAAGGGGGTTGGAGGGCCAGGAGCTGGAGGAGTCTCACTCTAGCCCTGGAGTGGGAAGGGCCTGGCTGCCTGGGAACACAGGGTACCTGAAGCGGAGCAGTGCTGGGGAAGGGTAAAGGGAGCTGGGGAGCTCCAGCCTGGTAAACCCACAGGCTGCAGGCCTTGTGCAAGGCCTAAAGAAGGTACTGGGGCAGCCTGGGGCTAGGCAAAGGCCGCATGTCCTACCCCCTTGCCAATGATGAGTGGCCATTAGACTGCAGTCTGCCCCAGTGAGCGGGGGCTAGATGACGACTGGCAGTAGCCACTGAGGCAAGGTGGGGATAGAGGGTTGGGGGTTCTCGTGGGAGGGGAGACCCAAAGCGTGGGGGCAGTGCTGTGGGGCAGCACCCTGAACTAAAGGGCGCTGGGGCCTGAGGCAGGTGAGACAGCAGCCAGCAGAGGGCACTCCGAGGCTGGAAAAGAGCTAATTCCCCAATGACCAGCAGGAGGTGCTGTGCTGGTGAGTCTGCAATCTGCTACAAACACATAACACATTCCCATGCCCTGCTGGGCGTGGACACCATGCTGTCTCGCATAGACTCCGGGCTCTTCTGGGCTGCTTGTGTTGCTACAATGCCAATGATTTCTCCTTGCAACCTACAATACAATGAATAGCTCATTGACTTGGGCTATACCTAGTTTGAGGTGTTGGCCTCTTTCCTTTCGAGAAACCCTGTTTGTTCACTCCCCCTGACACGCCTGGTTTAAACACCTTTCATTCACATTTCCTACCCACTGATCAAGTTCTTTTGTGGGTTGACAGACATCACTCAGGAATAGTATGAGCAGTGAGTTGTTAGTTTTCCAATGATACAATATATGCCACTGTTGGTAAACCCATGACAGTGTGCCATCTGCCACAGGGGTGCTCGCTGGGTCACAGATCGTACCAAAGCAGCTTCAGGGGATGGGGAGAAACGGCAGTGCTATACATTCTACTCCAATGTGAGATCAAAAATGGGTTTGTGGCTCTGGTACTGGACTGAGGGACGGGATCTGAGTTCAATTCCCAGCTTTGGCAAGTCACTTCACTGATTGTGCCCCTCACTTCCCTGTTTGCCAAAAGGGGGGTGGGTGGTTTCTCTTCCCTCACCTTAGGTTGTCAGGTCTCTGGGGCAGGGACTGTGTCGCTGACACAAAAGTCCCAGTTATAGATCACCCTACCTTTCATAAACCGTTACATGGGCCTTTACCCTTTCTTACTGTGTTTCTACAATGCCTTGCCTGATGTGGGGGGCTCTCTCTGCTGCATCCTCTTACTGCTACTGTGATATAAATACTAGTGATTGGGAGCCTCATTTCTCTTAAGATGATGGGCATTGGTGGTAGGCTTAGATGACCATATAATTAATTTTTTCCGCCCTGTTCCATTCCCAGTCCCTCACAGAGATGTAGGAGAAGGGCAGATATACGATAGTGCTACCCCAAATGTTCAAAAATCATGGGATGGGCCCCCAAGATCAGGAGATTTAAAAAAAAAAAAAAGTTTTTTTTTCCCCCCCTTTGAGTCTTTGTGTGCGCTTCACCCACATTCATGTTTTTCCTCTCTGGAGCCAAGGGACTTAGAAACTAAAGCGAGCCAAAAACTATTGCTGACAATTTTCTGTCCAAATGTAATTTTGTCAAAATTAAAACTTTGTGGGATTGGGTCTAGACTTTTTCCCATTGAAAAGAAAGTTAAATATGTCTAGAAACATTTTTTGTTTTGACTTTAGTAGTAAAGTTCTACTAAAATATCAATTGTAGAAATTTACATTTGTGTATATAATGTATTATAAAAGTAAAAAACGAGTTGAAACATTGTGACAATATCTAAACAAACATTTTGATTCTATATTGAAACTTTTTAGAATTTTTAATTCATAGGAAACTTGAAATTGTTTTGATTGGGAATTAATGTTTTCTGAAGTTTCCATTTCATGGGAAATTCTGACATTAACCAGTCGCTAGAAATTTATACCTTTTTTAATGAAAGCTGAGATTATCACATTATAACTTGTCCATAGGAACTGGAAGCTTATGTAAAATATCAACTATTGTGAGCTGGCAAGACAGTACAGGAGGTTTTAGTGATTCTACCCTTTCTCATTCAATGTGTAGAAACCAGAGCCACTTTTCAAGTGCTGTGCTATTTGATATATACTGTGCTCTAGTATGGCATGGGAAGTTTAACCTACTAGGCATTTGTTAAGCCTCTAGATAAAGAGTTAGGAAACAAGATAGACCTGCTCTTCAGAGGATGGAGTGCAGAATGCAGAAGCTTTTAACACTTAGAAGGAATTTGGCAACATTCCTGTAGCTGGTTTAGTATTTGACATTCAGCATCCTAGCCAGAATTAAGCAGCCCACAATGAGCCAAAAGCTCATAGCCTCACTCTACCATCGCTCACACCTAAGCAATCTTGCTCTAGGCAGAGAAGTTGCACAGGAGGGAAGGATTTGGTTAAAGTTTGTTTTCCTCCAAATACTCATGTGGGCTTGGCTGTCTCTTCCACAGTGTGAACCTGACGCCATCTGGAAGAGGTGAAGGACATCCCCATGCATTTGCATATGTTTGTTATAGCTCTCTGTTGGGGTAATTAAATATTTATTGAACACTTTAGCGCTTTTAAGTTGTTTGGCTGCCTCTGTAAGCAAGGATAAAAGCAAAAACTCAAGACTCCTGTTGTGTTCTGTCACTTTCCTATCCCCTTCATCTGTGTTTTTTCTTGTGAGGGGAGGGGGAAGCCCTGAGCTCCCTGTTTATCCAGTAGTGTTGACAGTGTCTTGCCGATGAAGAAATTAGCTCTTCAAAATACTCAGGCAGCGTACAGAGCATTACTAGTTGCCAGTAAATATGTAACAAATATGACCACAGTGTGGGAAGTATTCCTGGAATGGAACCATTGCAATGGACACAGATGTCCCGTGAACTGCTCACAAGAACTCGCCTGTGGGAACTCATCCCAGTGCAGAGAGCCAGCAAGTCTATGTAAACGTCTCACATCTCACTTAAAATCTTAGCTCCTGATCCTGCCAAGGCTCTTGTATGTGCTTGACATTTAGCATGCTAGTTGTCCTACTGAGTTCAGCCTTCCAGTGCCACACGCAGTCATTGTTCACGGAACCTGGTCCTTTGTGGTAACACGATGTGCATGTTGCCTGCTAAAGTCACTAACTTTCTTGTAGCCATTATGTTCTGAATCGGTTGATTATGACTCGCAGTTGAGTGCTTGAAAATACGAATGCTTTGCTGAATAACAGCTCTGTCCACAAACATTTAATGAATCCTTGGTCTTTTCCTGTGATGTCAACCAGAGTTTTAATGTTGGCTTCAGTGGAAGTAGGATCTCCGCTAGAGCCTGACTGTCATTTATACTAAGGCACCTTTGCACAGCCAATTCAATCTCAAAAATGTCTAGTCCTGGTGTAAACCGAAGACCCCTGGATTTGGAGTGGGTTGTACATTTTCTTATCCCTTCACTGAATATTTAGTCAATGAATAGTATTGTTGGCCCACAGTCAGGAGAGACGTGTGCAGTACGAATTGTGACTGGATGGCACTAGTGAAATACCATACAGTAAAAAGCTCACTGTCCGATAACCAGAATCAGGCGAACCCTGTGATAATCAGATGGACCATTATTCTACAGTGAAGTCACATTACGTAGGAACTGCCATATTGCATCAGAGCAGTGGTTCATCTTGTCCGGTCATTGAGAGCAGTCCGAGGAAGAACACCTGCAATGGGCGGTTGTGGGATAGCCTGCCCCCTAGGGAAGTTTCCTCCTGACTCCTAGTAGTCAGCAGCTGGATCATTCCCTGAAGCAGGAGGGTTTAGAGCCCATTAAAAACATTTTTTTTATTAAAGTGGCAACTAATCTGGTGCTGGAATGATCTCATCCATACACCAAAAATTGCTATTTTCCTTATCTGTCCCCATTATGTGAGGGCAGAATTTGACCCTGAAAATGTTTTTAGGAAAACAGAGTAGCTTGGAAATAAAGCTACTTGAGACACACAGTAAACGCTTACTAACAGTGCAGGTCAGGTTGACTTGCAGATTCATTGTTGATTTGATACTTTGGACACAGCTTCCTTGCAGCCTCCTGAAATTCAGGCATGGTACACGTGCACAGAGATTAACCAGACAGCCATCTTTGGAGGGAGTACCTGTGTGACAGTACCTCCCATAAGGCTTTATGGGAATATGACATGTTTTGTGCTGCCTGTGCCATGTAAAATATCTCTGTAAAGGTTATGGTTTACTATATCTATTCATCCTATTTGTACATATATATCATTTGTACTTGAGGTTAAGAATATTGGTTGTATACCTGCTTGATTTCTAAGTAAGCTTTGTGAGGCATTTGGTCAGCTTCTTTAGGAAGGAATTCGCAAGGTTAAGTACCCACTCAGGAAGCACTTGGGGAACAATGCATCTTGGAATGCTCCAATCCACATAAGAAGTCTTCCTGGAGACATACAAGATACCATGTGGACAATGGCTTCTGCTTGTAAAGACTGAGAGTCATGCATGGGCATGTGACTTGCCCAGGTGACTCCAGAACTCCATCTTGGAGCTGGACTTTGTATAGGAGGGAGGAGTGTCCACCCACAAGAGAGTCTATTTAAACCCGTGGGAGACCCCTCCATTTTGGTCTTCAGCTGGCTAAAGAAGGAGCCTCTCCACCCCCCAGGATACTTGAAGGAAACTGGAACAAAGGACAGTGTGCAAGGGGGTAAGTGATTGCTGGACCCAGGCTAAAAGGAGATTAGTCTGTAAAAGGGAGCATTCTGGAACTGGTGAGGATCTTATCGGTATTTAGTTTGATTAGACATAGATGGGCGCATTTTATTTTATTTTCCTTGGTGACTTACTTTGTTCTGTCTGTTACTACTTGGAACCACTTAAATCCTACTTTCTGTATTTAATAAAATCACTTTTACTTAGTAATTAACTCAGAGTATGTATTAATACCTGGGGGAGCAAACAACTGTGCATATCTCTCTCTCAGTGTTATAGAGGGCAAACAATTTATGAGTTTACCCTGCATAAGCTTTATACAGGGTAAAACCAATTTATTTGGGTTTAGACCCCATTGGGAGTTGGGCATCTGAGTGCTAAAGACAAGCACACTTCTGTGAGCTGTTTTCAGGTAAACCTGCAGCTTTGGGGCAAGTAATTCAGACCCTGGGTCTTTGTTGGAGCAGACGGGAGTGTCTGGCTCAGCAAGACAGGGTGCTGGAGTCCTGAGCTGGCAGGGAAAACAGGGATAGAAGTAGTCTTGGCACATCAGTTGGCAGCTCCCAGGGGGGTTTCTGTGATCCAACCCGTCATAACCTGTACTTCTGTCCTGGAGATCAGGATATAATCTTGGTGCTCTATTCAAGAGCAGCACAAAGTGGTGTCTGGTTTGGTTGGCAGCAAGCACTTCTTGTTACCTTCCCATAAGATGGAGCCCCCTTCAAAGAAGAGTTAAGTATTGTACACAGATCCTCAGTCAAAGTGTTAGCTCCTCTGAATGTGCTGCAACAACACAGCCATTTCTCCTCCACCCTCACAGTTCAGAACGTACAGAAATCTGCAATTTAAAAAGGTCACATCTAACAGTATATTGGGAATGGCTAGCATGGTCCACAATGATGTTATCTGAAAGGCTAGCAAGAGGTACACACTCCCTGCTCTGGAAGAAATAATGAATGGTAACATTTGCAGGTGGCATTAAAAACAGGTGGAGTGGTAAATAGTGATGGAGACTTGCACAGATCAATGTGGATCACTTTTGATTGGCTGGTGGTGGGATTTTTATCTTGGAGTTCTCTGGTCTGTGAGACTAGATGATCACAATGGTCGCTTTTGGCCTGGGCTTGTTTGGACAACGTGTGTTTGAATTCAGCCAAATGCAAGGCTGCATATCAAGGAACAAAGGCTGTAGGCTACAGTTATCAGAGAGGCGACTGTTCTGGAATACAGGGACGCTGACAAGGATTTAGAGGCTATAGTAGATAGCTAACTGAACATCAACTCCCAGGACCCAGGGTGATGCTATAGCTAAGAGGGACGGTGATGAACTTTAGAAGTATAAGCAGGGGACTATCGAGTAGGAGATAGAGGTGATATTGCCTCTCTATGGCTTTAGCGAGACCATTACTGGGTACTGTGTCCAGATCTGATGTCCACACTATAACAATATCAAAAAAATTAGCAACGGGTCTGAAAAGAGCTACAGGAATTATCTGAACTCTGCAAAACCTACCTTATTTAGTCAATCCAAGAAGATTAAGAGGTGACTTGATCAGTTAACAAATATCTACATGGAGAAGAGGTTTCTGGCAGTAGAGAGCTTTAATCTAGAAGAAAAAGGCAGAACACTATCCAATGGCTGGGCACACCTCTATGCCTGTGGAAAACCCCCAGAGCATCCTATATCTGCTTGCAGGATTGGGGGAACAGGGGTTAGGTCTTGCCAAATCGATCTAACTTCCTACAGAATTCCTACCCCCTTCTTGTTCTAGGAGCATTATAGTTTCATATGTATTGGCAGCAGTACTTTTGCACTTCCTGTCCCATTAAAAATACAGGAGAAATCATGTTTTTAGTTTAATGGTGGGATTATAAATGGATTTTTTTACAATGTTAGTATTGGGTGGATAAAAAATACTGCTTAGTCAGATTGGTGACAAACCGTACTGCTGAATAATTTTGCAACTGTAATGCCAATAAACTGTTATGAATACTTTAATATTTACACAGACAGCTCTATTAAAAGGATTATTATTGCAGGTTCACTTTCTGCTAGTCAGAGGAAGGAATGCATGCCATTAGAAAGAACTCTCATTTTGAATGTAATATTGTCATTAAATTACTGTAAAATTAAAACGGGACTCCCTCAGGATTTTAAAGAGATTATATGTCATATTGAAGATATTGTAATGAATAAAGCCTGCATCTGGTTAGCTAATACCAGCAGGTTGCTCAAACTAAAATACGATGCCATAGTTCTGCGTGGTTTCTATTTTCAGGGAAGATTTTGTGCTGTGTGTGTAACAACAAAACAGATAATAGGCTATCTAGAATGAGAGAAATTTATTTACAAAGGTGTCCTTTCTTTAAAAATGCTACGAGCTCTTGAACAAGGGAAAATTCTGCATAGAACCATAGGATTAGAAGGGACTGCAAGGATCGTATAATCTAACCTCTGCCAAGATGCAGGATTTGTTGTCTAAACAATCCACGACAGATGGCTCTCCAGCCTCCTTTGGAAAACCTTCAGTGAAGAAGCTTTTACAAGCTCCCTGGGCGTCTGTTCCATCATCCTACTGTTCCTACAGTTAAATTTTTCCTGAGATTTAATCAAAATCTGCTATGCTGTAGTTTGAACCCATTGCCTCTTGTCCTGCCTGCTGTGGCAAGAGAACAACTTTTCTCCATCTTTTTGATGGCAGCTTTGCAAGTATCTGAAGGCCTCTCAATCTCCTCTTTTCCAAACTAAACATAGCCAGTTCCTTTACCCTTTGTTCACATGGCTGCATTTCATCCTTTTGATCATCTTTGTCACTCGCCTCCGGATCCTTTCCAGTTTCCCTACATCCGTTCTATACAGTGGTGACCAAAATTGAACACAATTCTCCAGCTGAGGCCAAACCAGCGCGGAGTAGAGCGCTACTATCCCCTCCTGTGACTTCCATGCTATGCCTCTGTTAATGCAACGTAAAATTGCATTTGCTTATTTTGCAACAGCATCACATTGCTGACTCCTGTGGAGGTTGTGATCCACCACACCTCCCAGATCCTTCTCAACAGTGCTGCTGCCAAGCCAGTTATCCCCCATCCTGTATTTGTGCATTTGTTTTTTCTTCCCTAAGTGTAGTGCCTTATATTTGTCTTTGTTGAATTTCATTTTGTTGGCTATAGCTCAGTTCTCCAATTTATCAAGATCTCTGGATTTTTAGCTCTGTCCTCCCATTTGCTAGCAGCAATCTAGCTGGGCTTCAGATCGGCAGCAAGAATTCCCCTGCAGTTCCTCCACCATCCTGCTGTCCTGCTAGCTTTCAAGCTGCCCTGCTCTATGTTCCCCATGCCAGACTCTAAGAAGAGGATGCATTTGGCTGGAGGGATGGCGTGGACAGTGTGGGCAATGTAAGCAAGGGGCAGGCAGCAGAGTGGGGGAACTCTATAGGGAAGTGAAGAGCAGGGTGGAAGAGGGAGTGCAGGGCCCAACAGAAAGGAAGTTCTGCTCATGACTCAGCAACGTGTCCGAGCCTCACTCTGCAAATGCTTCTGCACCTGCACTGGCTGAACATTTTCAACAGAAAAAAAACAAACAACTTTTCCATTGGGGGAAAAAATGAAGTTTTGTCAACACAGAAATTGTCCACAGGAAAATAAACTGGGTCAAGAACATTTTGGGTCAACATTAACGTCTCTGCACAAAACATCTTCGTTCCCTCTGGGGGGTGTCCATATGCAGGATCGGGCTCTTGCTTTGCAGTGTGCCTTTGGGAAACACCTTTCCCGCCTTGCTCCCTTTGTCACCCAGGGGAGTTCTGTCCCTTTCTTCAGTGCCAGCAGAACAGGCCTATCTGCCCACCTCCCATCAGTGAAAAGGGAGTCCTCTCGGTCCTACCTGGGTAGAGCACAAAAGGAGCCATGTAAGTGCAAAGTATTAGCACTGTTGGTGGTTGATTCTCCAGGGCTGTTCATTTGTTACTTTTTCATGGTCACTACATTGACCTAAAAGAAAACGGGGAGAGGGGTAGTAAAAACTTCCCGAAGACTTTTTTGTGCTATAATTTTCTGGGAGTGCACTGGACTGATTGTACAAACATAGTCCTAGAAATGGCTTGATTTTTGCTTTTTGGAAAGTGTGCCTACAGCATGTGAGCAATTTTCTTAAAAAAGCAAACAATTAATTTATTTTTATCTTAATTGAGCACACTTGCTGTATAGCTTCAGAGAGGTATCTCAGAACGTCAGCTGGACACGGCATATGCATTAGAACTAAAGGATAAATTCATCCATTTTATTACTCATGCCAACATCGCTGTCGACATGAAAGGAACCCAAGGAAGGCCAGACAATAACAGCTAAGCAGGAATACAAATGTTGCACATTAAGAAAATCCAGAAGTTTGGCAAAGAATTAAATGAAATGTTATCTTGTGGCCACAAAATGGCTAAGTATTTTGGAGTGGTACCACACGTACGGAAATGGTCTTGGTTGGGCATGTGGCCCACTAGGGGTTTGTTTATTTTCATATGAAAATTGGTACATCTCCAGACTCTGTATGATTCCCTAGTGTAAAGTGTTCACGTCAGTACTCTGCCATTCTGCTCTCAGAATTCTTCACTTTGAAAATACAGAATTGTCAAATCATAATTTTAATCTTCTAACAGAAGATGGGCTTGTAGTTAAGGCATTGGCTTGGCCTAAAGGGTTCTATTCCTAGTTATTCCACAGAACCCCTGTGTGACTTGCCCAAACTTATACAACATCTATGCCTCAGTTTCCCATGAAGAAGAATCCTCCCTCCTTACACACATGCTCTGTCTTGTCTAGTCAGATTGTAGCTTCGGGAAGTTGCATCAATGTTAGTGAGTTGTCGCTGCTGATGCCCTGCCCCAGTATCGGCGAGGGTGGGTATTGAGTTGTTTTGTGCAGAGACGTTAATGTTGACCCAAAATGTTCTTGACCCAGTTTATTTTCCTGTGGACAATTTCTGTGTTGACAAAACTTCATTTTTTCCCCCAATGGAAAAGTGTTGGTTTTTTTTTTTTTTTTTTTTTTCTGTTGAAAATTTTCAGCCAGTGCAAATTAGGAAAAGATGCTGGAGTTGTCATAAGCGTGCGTGGGTGTCCACAGCTAGCTGGGCACTTGGAAAGGTGGCTACAGCCACCTGAGAAGAGAGGATATTTGAGTGCAACTAAGAAAGGATGCTGAGTGCTCTGAAAAGACAGGTCTGGGGTGTGGTTCAGGCTACTCGGGTGGGGGTTTCAAATGCAGTCATAGACTATCAGGGTTGGAAGGGACCTCAGGAGGTCATCTAGTCCAACCCCCTGCTCAAAGCAGGTCCTAATCCCCGAGTAAATCATCATTGAGTCAGAGTGCACAAATGGCATGAGCTACATGAGGGGAAGGGGGAAAGCCACAGGAGGAGGCTGAACAGTGCTCTTAGGTGGCACATGGTAGATGTGTGCCTCATGCATCTTGTTCACATACCCAGAGTCAAACTGATCCCCAGACTTGGGCTGGGAAAAGAATTTTCCCACTGGGTCAGATTGGCAGGGACCTTGGGGGATGTTTCCCCAGCAGAAAACATCTGCTATAACAATAATCTCCTATTAATTTCCCAAGTCTATATATGCTTATGCAAGCAGTGTGTGTGTGTGTGTGTGTGTGTGTGTGTGAAGGAGATGGTTTCCAAGAATATCTGGAGTTTTATAGACATGAAGGTTCCCCAGAGTTATTAAATACAGCATAAGGAATAAATTCCGGATTAGGGTTACGTATTGGTCAAGGACCAGTGTTCTGCACCTTGGAATCTTTATCGTCAACAAAGAATGCATCTGAATTCTAAGGAATAGTTAATATGTAAATGAATCCACGACCGAGAAAGAGAGAACTAAAAGTATTACTATTTACTAACAGGCCGAGCTATATCCTCTCCCTGTGTGTCAAAACACCATAGCACTGAGCGTAGCAGTCACTGCGTCACTTCCAAGGGCTGCAGGGTGCATCAGCAATTGCCTGCCACCCTCTGGCTTGAGGGCTTCCTGAGGGAGTGAGTGTCTCACAGCGATGGGTGCTGTACCTGGGAACTGCACATGGGGCAGGATTTCTGTGAGCACCGGCTCTCTGCCGCAATGGATGGGACACACCTACCAATGGGGGGGGGGGGGGGGGTTCCGGAGGAGGATGGTGCCTCAAACAGGAAACCCACATTCTGTGAACCGGCCGCCCTGTCTGAGCAGCCAGGAGGCTGTTCGCCCCAGCTTGTGCCGTTACAAGTGTTAGGTGTAGTATTTAGGCCAATTTACCGTAGAGTGTCCGTGAGCCTTAGTATCCGATTCCCAAGGGGGCCTCAGAGGGTGAGTCCCCCCAGGCTGGAGCTGAAATAGATTGGCAGTTCAGTTCAGAAGTGGAGGCAGCAGCAGTGAATAATGCAAGAGTTCCCTAGAGGAATGCGTATGGAGGGAGACCTCCCAGATCACAGCACAAACCTATAAAGCAAGTCTTGTTTTACCACAATGTCTGGAGTTAATTGGAGAGGGGTCAGAGCTAAGCTAGGAGGGTGACTTTTGAACGAACAAGTCTGCAATTACTTTGTTCTCGTAATTTAAAATGGTATCAAAATTCAACAGTGAAATTACAGCCTCATTAATTTACACCATTTGGTGGGGTGGGGGAATGAGATGATTGATTTTCTATGTGGGTGACTTGAGATCTACAGATGTAACTAGCTTTCTGATTGTCACTTGCTGATGACATGGCAGTTACAGTAGGAGTACTTAAAACTGTCATTCCAGCTTCAGGGGCATTTCTGGTTCCAGCTGTATTCCTCATTTTAAGTGCACAGAGAATTGCTGGAATGGTTAAAAATTAGACTGAACTTTTCAAATGCATCCACTGCATATTTGTAATGTCTAGTAGCTACATAGCTATTGCCCCACTTTTAAAATACCCATAAATGCCAAATAAAAACACACCTTTTCACTCACTTCTCCAGTAAATGGGTACTTAGAGAGGGGATCACAGCAATTTGAGTTCATGAAAATCTCTGCTGCAGCTGTTTCGCTTAAGTTTGAAAAGCTTGTGCACCTTGGACAAAACCAGGTTACTGCCCCTTCTGTTCACAAGAGTGATCCAGGAGTCTCATTCAATCATCCGAGCCCTGAATGAGGATCCCATATGTCACTAACAAAGCTGAAGGTTGATTCTAGACAATGAAGGCTTGTCGGGGGGAAGGGAGGGGGAGGAGGTCACTGACCACTGGGACACCTCCTCCTGGCTGCTCTGAGAATTAGATCCTCCCAGGTCTGACACCCCCTTCCATCACTCATTCACATGCCCCGCAGTGCCTGCCATGCTCGGACTCGGGGTGCTCTCTCTTCGTGGCTTGGCCCTCCAGCCAGTTCACCATGGGTATGTCTACACTGCAGTTTGACCCTGTGGCAGCGGATTCAGGCTCGCTGGGCTCGGGCTAAGGGGCTGTTTAGTTGAGGTGTAGATGTTCAGGTTTGGACTGCAGCGCAAGCGGTGGGACCCTCGCACCTGGCAGGCTCTTAGGGCCTGGGCTCTAGCCCAAGCCTGAATGTCAACACAGCAATGAAACAGCCCCTTTGCCTGAGCCCCACGACCCTGAGTCAGCTGGCCCGGGGCAGCCCGGGTTTTTAATTCCAGTGTCAACATACATGTAGTGTTTTCCCCTTCTGGGGGTGTGTCAGAGTCTCTCCATACAAACTGTCTCAAGCAGCCTTCCCCTTCTCTGCCCAGACAGTGCCACTTGCCCAGTGGCTGGTACGGGAACCCGAGCTCACCCTCCACTCCGGTCCCAGTTCAGGGACCCTAGAATCAGCTGCCAAGATCTGCAATATCTTAAATCCTGCTCTTGTTTCCCCGAGCCTTTTCCTTCTCCACCTCTGAGGCTTCTGCTCTGCCATCCTTCTGGGTAAACACTTCCTCTAGGGCCGTATGCTGGGGTTTCTACTCTTCTTTCCCTCTCCAATGCCCAGAGAATGGCTGCAGGCTCCCTCACTGCAGCCCCTTTCTGCTGCTGACCTCCTGGCTTTATCCCAGCCCTGCCTGTTCTCTCCTAGCTGGGCTCCATCATCAGTCCAGGGTTACCCCTTAACCTCCTCTTTGTTAAGCTAAATATATTGAACTCTTATAATGATAGACTTAAAGGAAGGTTTTCTAATCCTGTCATTGTTCCCCTGGCTCTTCTTCTGAGCCTTCTTCAGTTTATCAACATCCCTTTTCAACTCCAGAACATTGTTCCAGCAGCCAGCTGCACCAGTGCCAAATAGACTCCTACTTGAGAGTCCCCGGTTTATGCATTCAAGGATTGAATTAACTCTTTGGCCACAGCGTTGCACTGGGTGTTCCTATTCAGCTGGGTATCCACCATGACCCCCAAAACTTTCTGGGAATCACTGCTCCTCAGGATAGAGTCCCCAATCCTGAAAGTATGGCCCACATTCTTTGTACCTAGATAGGTACATTTAGCCATGTGAAATGTTTGCTTGCATTCAGCTTACTGTGTGATCCAGATTGCTCTGTAGCAGTGACCTGTTCTCTTCATTGTTTACCTCCCACAATTGTCCTCAGCAAACTTTATCCGCAATGACTTTTTCTTCTTCCAGCTCATTGACAAAATGTTAACTAGTGTAGGGCCAAGAACCAATCCCTACAGGTCTGTGACGGGGTGCGTCTCACCACTGCAGCACCTCCTGCTGGCTGTACAGGGAATTAGCACTGTGCCCTCTTCTGATGGTGTCTTGGGGCTGGTCTACACTGGGGGGGGGGGGGGGGTTCGATCTAAGATACGCAACTTCAGCTACGTGAATAGCATAGCTGAAGTCGACGTATCTTAGATCGATTTACCTCTGGTCCTCACGGTGCGTGATCAATGGCCGCGGCTCCCCCGTCGACTGCGCTACCGCCGCTCGCTCTGGTGGAGTTCCAGAGTCGATGGTGAGCGCGTTCGGGGATCGATATATCGTGTCTTAACGAGACGCGATATATCGATCCTGGATAAATCGATTGCTACCCGCCGATACGGCGGGCAGTGAAGACGTACCCTTGCCTGCTGTCACCTCTGTTCCTGGACCCACATCACTCCCAGGACCATGGCGTCCTTGTCAGTGACACTGCCCTCCGGCTGTGCCACACTCTGTTTCCTCCCCTTCCGGGGGACCTGCAGTCTGCTGTCCGGCCACTCCCTTCAGTAGCAAACTGCAGTCCACGGTCTATCCACTCCCTTCAGTGGCTCCAGCAGCCTTTGCTCTTGTGTCAGGGCCTCAGTCTGCAGATCCCTGCAGCCTACCAGGAGCTGCCTTTAGCTCCCTGGGTCTCTGCCTGAAGCACTGCTCGGTCCAGGGTGCTTGCTGCCCTCTGCCTGCAAGGCAGCCAGTTCTCCCTCCCTTCTCAAGCTCCAGGGAGTGACTCCCACTGCTCTGTTCTGCAGCCCTTCTTATATGGGCCAGCCTGGCCCTGATTGGCTGCCCCTATAAGCCCTTCTGTGATTGGCTGCCTCCTGTGCAGCTTCCGTAGGGCTGCTTTTAACCCCTTTTCTGCCAGTGTAGGGCAGACACCCCATCACAAGGACCCAATTAGAAACACACTCAATCAGTGATGATTCTCCATTTACAACTACATTTTGAGACCTATCAACCAGTGTGGTCAATATGTGTGCCATGTTAACTTTATATTCCAGGTTTTAATCAAAATTTTGTATGGTACCAAATCAAATGACTTACAGAAATCTAAGTATATTACATCAGCATTGTTAGCTTTAAAAGCAGCAAAGAGTCCTGTGGCACCTTATAGACTAACAGACGTATTGGAGCATGAGCTTTCGTGGGTGAATACCCACTTCTTCGGATGCATGAACTGAAGCTCAGCAGTTTCTCTTTGAAGTCTGGTCCTGAAGTTTTTTTGCTGCAGGATGGCTACCTTTAAATCTGCTATTGTGTGTCCAGGGAGGTTGAAGTGTTCTCCTACAGGTTTTTGTATATTGCCATTCCTAATATATGATTTGTGTCCATTTATCCTTTTACGTTCATCTGCAAATTTGATACCATCAGCTCAGGATTAAACAAAGACTGTGAATGGCTAGCCAACTACAAAAGCAGTTTCTCCTCCCTTGGTGTTCACACCTCAACTGCTAGAAGAGGGCCTCATCCTCCCTGATTGAACTAACCTCGTTATCTCTAGCCTGACTCACTCTTGCTTGCATATTTATACCTGCCTCTGGAAATTTCCACTACATGCATCCAAAGAAGTGGGTATTCACTCACGAAAGCTCATGCTCCAATATGTCTGTTAGTCTATAAGGTGCCACAGGATTCTTTGCTGCTTTTACAGATCCAGACTAACACGGCTCCCCCTTTGATTGTTAGCTTTATCATCCAAACTTGTAATCTCATGAAAAACCAGGTTAGTTTGATAGGATCTATTGGTCAAGGGTCAGAGCAGCTAGACCCAGCTGCTGGCCTGCTTCATGAATATCTTCACTGCTGGGAACCAATGATCCTAGCTGCCCTGCCTTGGAACGGAGGGAGTGGCCACAGCCCTGCTCGTGAGCCTGGACCCCACAGCAGTTCAGCAGCTGCTCCACGTGTACCATGCCCACAGCTCTGCTTGCCCTTGTTCCTGTCCCTGTTCCTGCTCCTGCTCCCCTCTGGGTTTGGCTTTGATCCCTGGCTCTGGCTTATGACTCTGGTTGACCCTTCGGCTCTGGCATTTGGCTTCAGTTCCTCTGGTACTGAACCGCCGCTTGTTTCCTGGACTCTCAACATGAATCGGCAATGTGACGCTATTGCCAAGAAAGCAAATGCAATTTTGGGCTGTGTTAACAGACATATACTGCAAGTCATGGGAGGTGACAGTACTGTTCTGCTCAGCGCTGGTTAGGTCTCAGTTGGAGTACTGTGTCCAGTTTTGGTCACCAATGTCCTGCAAGGCTGTAGAGAAACTGGAAAGGATCCAGAGGCAAACGACAAAGATGACCAAAGGGATGGAATGCAAGCCATATAAGCAGAGGCTGAAGGAAGTGGGTATGTTTAGTTTGGAAAAGAGGAGATTAAGGGGGGACATGATAGTGGTCTTCAGATACTTAGGCTGCCATAGAGATGGAGAGAAGTTGTTCTCTTTTGTCATAGAAGGCAGGACAAGAGGCAATGGGTTCAAACTACAGCACAGCAGATTTAGATTTAATTTAACGGAGTAGCTGTAAGAACAGGAGGACAATGGAACAGACGCCTCAGGAGGTTGTGGAAGCTCCTTCACTGGAGGTTTTCAAAAGGAGGCTGAAGCCACCTGTCTAGGATGGTTTAGACACAATAAATCCTGCATCTTGGCAGGGGTTAGACTAGATGACCCTTGTGGTACCTTCTAATTCTGATTCTGCCCACCCTGGACCCAGCTCCAATGGATAGGCCGAACTCTCTCTTCAACCACTAGGCTTGACTGCCCACGGCCCAGTTGATTGGTATTAATTGTTATCCTCCTTTAATTTTTAATTGAGTCCCATATTAGCTGTTCCATTATCTTGCCTGGGATGGACATCAGACTGACAGGCCTATAATTACCCAGGTCATCCCATTTACCCGTCTTCAACGTTGGCACAACGTTAGCTTCCTTCCAGTCCTCTGCAACTTCCCCAGTGCTCCAAGACTGATTGAAAAATCAACACTGAGGGTTCAGCAAGCTCCTTACCCAGCTCTTTGAAAACTTGAATGCAAGTTATCTGGGCCTGCTGATTTTAAACTATCCAACTTTAGTAGCTGCTCGTTAACATCCTCCTGAGATGCTCCAGGAATTGACAGAGTGTTGTCATGTGATACGACTGCATCGTCTGACTCTTTCCCAATTACGAAGCAGAAATATTTATTGAACACTTCAGCCTTCTCTGCATTACTATTGATTCTACCATTTCCAGGCTATTTATATGCACTTGTAGAGATTAATAGGTTGATCTGTACAGTACATATACTTTAATGAACTCAGTGCATATTTGACGATGGAATTAAATGGTAGTCTTCTGAGTAGAAGGTTTAAGGATAGTTTAAATGATTCTTTCCCTGTGGAAAAAATTGAAACCGTTTGTGAGGCAAGATAACAATAACTTGCTTTCTTTTTAATGAGTAAAAGATAACTGTAATTGGTATGAGTTGGCTTCTTGAGAACTGATGGACAGAGTATTGCATTTGCATTTTTAATGAGCTACAAGAAGTTTTCCCTCTCCTTACTTTTTTTTTTTTTTTTTTTAATAAAGGATTTCAGGCCCTGATTCAGAAAAGTAGTTAAGCAAATGCTTCTAAACCCTGGTTATGCCCATCTGTGTTCACAACAGTCCTTAATAAATAGTTAAGTCCCAGGAAGTTAATGGAACTTAAGCACAGCTTAAAGTAGAGCGTGCACCTTCGCTGAATGGGAACGGACTAAAGTAGGTGCCTAGTGTTAAGAACGTGCTTTGCTGAATTGGGGCCTTAAAGATGACACTAAATAATAGACTTTTAGTCCATGTGAAGTGTTAGCACTTGGAAAGCCTGCGTGATTCAACATTTATAAGGTTTTTAAAAAGATGTTACTAAATGAGGGAATAAGAATCCTTCTAAACTGATTTCTTTAAAAACAAAATCATTCACTGAAATATTTCAGAGGTTTTACAGGAAGATCATTACAAGAGTGATATTTTATACTGAAATATTTTCCCTGCACCATTTTTTTTTATTTGCCTGCTTTGATTGTGGATATTGAATAATATTGATTGTATTGATGAAAGGAAGTGATCGTTGATTGATTCTCTCTGAAGAAGGCAGTAGACACATTGTATGCATCAAGTTCTCCCAGGAAACGTCAGCAGTCATTAAGAAGAAACTCTGGACTGTGTCTGGCAGGGGAGAGTCTCTGGGCAGCATCCGCACACAGATATTGCCTTCAAGGGAGGAACTGAAAGGTTTTCCTGAAGAACTCCACCCACAGCATCGGCTCTGAGGAAGCAGCAGACAACTTGTGAAGAGAGCTGAGTTTGCAGAAAGCACCGCAAAGGGATTAATTAACATGAGCAATTTCCTTTTGTCTCTGCCCCCCATAGCAACTGGTAACTGGAAGGAAGAGGCATTTTCACTTGGAGACAAGAAGTAGAATTAATTTTAACTGATAAATGCTGTAGTGACAAGTAACTTTTTAGGCCCTAGTCATGGTCACTAATGAGCTAAAATGAGGCTTTTGGATGCAATCCAGCAATACGGTCCAACTTTAAGCATGCGAGTATATTCCTGGTGAAGTCAATAGGACTGCGCATGTGCATAAAGTTAGGCATGTGCTTAAGTCGCTTGCTGGCTCAGGGCCTTGGTCTGCTGATACTTGGGTAACTTCACTGGGCCCACTCGCAAGGGAGGCCCTTGGTGTTCAGGTGTTGCCCAGCAGCGTGGTATCCCAGTACAGACGGGAATGGAACATTCATGGAGCTTTCAACAGCAATAGCCCATCCTTACGATCCCCTCCTGTTGCTAGCTAACACAATACTTGAGGCCTGATGTTACCCTCTAGATCTGCATGTGGGCGATGTGCCAGGCAGCGACTGCTCCCTCTTGTGCGGAGTTGGGGCTGAGCTGCTGCCGAGGGAGATCTCTGAGCCATTCGTTCCATGCGGTAGGATGGAGCAAGCCCAGGGGAGGCTTGGGGGGAACCCTGGGAGCCATCTTCCCCATGGGTTTCCCTGTGCAAGGGAGTGAGGGGGGCTGCATTGTTACTGAACTGGTGAAGTGTCCTGTTGACCAGCGAAGTAGCCTGATGGCCCAGCTCAGTGCTGTGGGGAAGTGAACTGAGAACTCAATGCATTGATCGATCAGTGGTGGCCAATTTTGTGTGTGTGTGTGTGGGGGGGGAGAAGAAGATAATTTTAAAAGAGCAAGTGAGTTGCGGTGGGCTTACTCACATGGTAATGTCTGAATTGCATTATCCAAGACACCTCAGTACTCCCAGAATATAACAGCAGCATGCCTTTGATTTTTTTCAGAACACACAATTCTGTTATCTGAAGGGAATAATAAAAAACATCTTTTCCAACCAGGTCCTTATCTATCTTTCCCACTTCTTAATCCATTTTGATCCTTTTGCTCTCTAAGTGAAGTAAGTATCCTCACTTTCTTTCTTAACCTACAGGTAGAAGGCATACTCAGTAAATGCAGCTCACAGCTGCTTTTGTAAGTCATGCTGTATGCTACAGATTGCAGAATCAAAGTCTCACTTGCATTATGATTTTACTTATCATTCCCATGTTTCTGGGAAGACTATATTTGAGCTACTTCATTTTAATGCATGGAAAAATAAATCTTTTGTTGCTAATAATGCTCTTATTTGGGATTAGCATTTACTTTTACCTCGGATTCTGTATACTGTATATGCCTTTCAACTTTATTAGTCAATGTCAAACATCCTGGGTCTGAATCTGATCTGGTTTTACACTGGTGTAATACTATGGAGCATCTCCACTCAACTCATGGTTTACACAGGTATCACTGGAAGCAGAATCCTTTATATCTTACTGGTACTTTTAATCTTGGTTTTTGTATGTGTGTCTAGTTAAATAAACACTTAAGACTGAAAGATCAACCCTTATTTACTGGGAGAGAAGCTTTCTGATGAGCAGGAAACCTCTGATCGCAGAGGGCTCTTTAAGCCAGCAGGCGAAGGCCCAACAGTGCCAATGCCTGGAAGTTGAAACTAGACAAATTGAGAGTGGCAAGACAGGGCACATCTTTACAGTATTGGTGATGAGGCATTGGACCAGCTAACCCAACACGTGAGGTGGAGTCTCATTACTTCAAGTCTGGATCTTTCAAAGGAGATGAAGGGAGTTAGGGACTCAATTCCTATCGGAGCTGAATGAGTCAGGTACCAAACTCCCCTTGCCTCTTTTAGAAAGACATCCAATCTTGATTTAGGCTGAGATTTTCAAAGAGATGCACTTGTTAACCATAAGTTATTGGACTTGGTACAGAAATCACTGGGCCCATGGCCTGTTTGATCATCAGTATGGTCCCTTATGGCCCTACAATGACTGGATCCATAAGTAGCTGTCAACGTAAAGGTACCTGTAACGTTCACTGGTAGAATAAATGTCATTAAACAAACAGGTGCTCTTTTAACACATTGAATACATGGGTTCTGTATCGTAAATATAATCACATGACCTAGTCATTGCATGTGTCCTGACCACTCTGCCTCCCTGTCTAGGAGGAGAATGACAGGCTGGCTTTCCTTCCACCTCTGAGCTGTACATCTATAAGTTGATGGGTTTTTAATCCTTTGTAATGCTTTTGACAATGGCTCTCTGTTTGTGTAGAGTCTCCCCAACGGTGTGCAAGTTTTCATGTGCTTTGTTTGAACAGTTGTCAAAATTGCTAGTAATGTGAAATGTGAGGATGCAAGGAGGCATAATCGTGCAAAAGCAGCAACAATCTAGGGCAAAATGACTTACCATTCTTGTTGCATGGATCATATAGTGCTAATTTAAGATGTAAAGCCTGTTTTCGGAGTTTGCTGATGTGCAGTACCTCAGTAACAGTCAGCTAACATGGATATGTGAGAGCATTTAGATTGCCTGGAAACTTCATTTAACTACCATTAGCAAAAGAGAATTTGAAGAGCAAGCCAAGCTTTAGACTGAAATTCAGACTGTCCTCTACTTGAAATTCTTTTTCTGGATGATTGATTGTAATTCTGGAACTTTAAATTTTGCCAACTTAAAGGAAGTCCTGCAAATAAGGCATTCCCTGCCAGGCAGGTAGACAGCTTTCGATTATGGTCCTCAGCTCAGGATAAGTCACGCTTGCTTTTATATGTAAATCCTGATTATGAGTTTTAAAAGAAACCATCTGTTAGAGGTACATCTACTGTCTGTTGGGATTCACTCACCCTCTTACAGATTCAGTTGATGTGTTGCTGTGGTTTATATTGAAACACTTTCTTTAGGTGGAATATTATTGGCTGTGCAATGAATACCATTCCAATCATCACTGGATTTGTACTGGTTCAGGTAACAAGACTCATATCCAGATGCTACTAGTACATGATGGACAATCCTCCATGCACTTCCTCAATTTTTTTGAAAAAGATGCATACTTAGGCAAGTGGAACTGTAGCTTCTTACCAGTGGACCAGACCCCAGAACTACAACAGCAGTTGGGTTGTTGTAAGCTAATGCTGGAGAACTGAAGTATGCTGGCCCTGCTGGGTAAGGGAGGCTTGCATAGGCCATGCCAAATGGTCCCATCTCTTCAGCCCTCTTCAGTTTTGCAGTTTTCAAAGCACTTTCTCAGCATCACCTATTAAAATAACAAAGGGGCTGCCAAATTCCAGGTTATGCTCTCAGACTATTCTGCCTCTGAGAACTTCTTCCGTATAATTTCCAATGGAGCGCGACTTTAATTCTCTGCCCTGAGTAGTATTGCGGGGCAATGAGTTCTTTGCAAACAGATGACATTGATACAGCGATATGTGGCTAAGGCACTAATGATGCTGCGTTTGGTTGCTAACAGGCCCTCAACATTAATCTGAAGAATTCAAAGCACTGGTCCAATGGCTTGAAAGTCATAAGATGGTGATACGTTGGGGTCGAGTCAGATGGCACGTGACCGAGATTGGTCGCCGAATTTCATCCACTGGTTGGATCACTAGCTTCCCCGGCCTGACCAGGTACTGACGGGGAGCATGACACGAACACTGATCCATTGCCCTCAATGTCTTGCAGGTCGAGCAGACGGGTCAGGAAAGGATGCAGCACCTGTGATAAAGTCCTGGCTTTGACCCCTTTATCGAAAACCGTTTTCAACAAAATCTAAAGGTGGGAGCCATCTTCCTGGATTTGACCTCTGCTTATGAGCTGGTTTGGCGCACAGATCTTTTGTTTAAACTCTCTCAAGTTGCCCTGCATTGGATGGTCAAAGTAGCAGAGCTCTTTCTCCAAAACAGGCAGTTTAATGTACATATGAGCAACCGCTGTACTCTTATGTCAGATCATGGCCTTCCTCAAGTTCTTTCACTGGTACGGTTCAGTGTGTACATCAATGACCTGCCAGCTACACTCTCGTGCAAGTTTATCTATGCCAGCGACATCTGCTGCAGCTACCAAGCTCAGTCCTTCCCAGTGAAGATGCAGCCATAGAGGCATGGTACAGGATACATTCTCTACATATTTCATTACTTTTGTACCACCACACTCCTGTATAGCCTCTTGTATAACATGAGAACAAGGGGTTAGTCAATGTACTGGAAAGGGAACATTTAAAATTGATAAAGGACTTCTTGCACATTCAGGCTATTTTTTGACATAGCCAGCTATTATCAAAGGTGACTGAATTCACTGAGAACTATGCTATCTTACTACTTTATGAAGCTTCTCAATTTTTAAACAAAGGACCAGTTCTTGCTACACCAGTGCAACTGCACTGAAGTGAGTAAGCTCCATTAAAGTCAATCCCCATTAAATACATTTTGAAGGATCAGGTTTAAAAATGCGAAATTTCTCCTTTTCTGGACAATTTGTAGCGTGAACCTGGATGAGAATTTTCTGGAAAAAAAAAGTTGAAAATATACCTGCAGTTTTTAACTGCTGAAATTTATTTCTTTTTTAATGTAGCATTTGCAAAGTTCATGAAAAGGAAGTTGGTTCCTGTAGTTTCATTTTTGAAATTTTATAAAACATTTATAAGACCAATTTGGCTGGAGGCATGTACTTGATAGAAAGCCACAGTGGTAATTTCTCTAAGTCAGCTAGGGGATGCCAACTAAATCTATACCATCTCGACAATTATATCTTTGCAGAAGTGTTGGAAAGAACAGCCAAAAAGTGACCTTGTCGACAAGCTTTCTTTTTAAAGGCAAGTCCTCTATCGAACCCCAAGGATGTACTATTTCTTGATGGATCTTTCAGAACAAGCAGTTGTGGGAGGCCAGCTAGAAAAACTATTTCTATTGACAAACTTTCATTTTAGAGGAAATTCCTCTAACAAAGCCTTAGAATGTCTCCTGTCTAGATGGACCTTTAGGACCGCACCAATGAAAGTATGGACCACTTTTACCGGAGTCAAGACACAAAAGTAAGTGGGACTTAATGTGCGAGCTGACAGTGCTAATGAAGGTTAAGGACAGGGGCCTCGGCTTGAAGGAAGTGGCTGATGTGAACATGTGCTGTGTATTCTGTTTTGATCATTAAATCAAGCACACT
Organism: Emys orbicularis; assembly: GCF_028017835.1. Lineage (NCBI taxonomy): Eukaryota > Metazoa > Chordata > Testudines > Emydidae > Emys > Emys orbicularis. The sequence goes on along the minus strand of NC_088686.1, from coordinate 3,061,891 downwards.
TAGGAAACCTGGGAGTTGGAGAAATGATAGAGCTGACTTAGAATGTCAATGCCGGTGCCAGAAAGCTGTCCTCTTTCCTTGTGCTGCAGCCTGTGTTGCTGTCTAGCGAGGCATTTGCACAGGGACTTGCATAAAACCGCAAAAGCTCCATGGAAGTTAATGAGTAGCAAAAGAAAATGATGATTGGGAGAGAGAACAGGGCCTATTAGTGACTCCTAGGAGTATAACTACAAGCCAAATGGGAAGCATTTCCAAAGTCAAATATGAGATTAATTAACATTACGCTGATCTTGTTTCACAGGAGACCTAAAGCCTCTAATTTTACTGCTTATTCCATATTCACAACTCCCCCACTGCTGAGCTGTCAAAAAGGACAAATGTAGCTCAATTTAGAAGTCCTAAATAGCAAACTATATATAATAAATTTCATAACAGGTGCCTGATATGTGACCCTGGGGGGACCCTAATCCTCTCCTCCTCCATTTGGCCTAGTTCTGATGATGATGATTTTTTCAAGTAGGCCTTTTGTCTATTAGCTCATCCTATGGTGTCTCTCTCTAGCTGAAGCAAAATTTATCATCTGGCACTTTATGAAAGGGATTTTTAAAATTCAAGTGAGTTTTTACAGGGTAGCCATACATCAAACATGCTTCTTACTGAGTCTAGGGGAGAGGGTCTCCATTACATGCTGAAACCATACCAATTATTTCATGCTAATTCATGGTAGGACCTGTATATTTCTAGCTCTGCCCCCTACCCCTCCACTCGAATCTCCAGCAGTCCCTCTCACACGCAGCACAGGCAGCGCTCGTGTCTAAGATCAGGGCAGCTTGGAAACCCACTTGGCCCCATTCACATGACCCAGGTTAGGTCAAAGGCCTGTCACATGGCTGAGATCAGCAGCCACTGACTCCCTCATTGGGAGGAGAAAGGGAGAAAGCCAGGTGGCCTCCAACACTGGCTTTCCCTTTTCTCCTTCCATGGAGAAGTTGGAGGCTTACCTTACTGGGGAGGGAGTTCTACTCAAGGACCCAGCAGTCATGTTTGGACTCATCCCCTGCCCTGGGGCTCCTTGAGCTCAGTTGGTGAACCCAGGTGCCAGAACACATGTGCCTGTGTGTGAAAACAGCTGGAGGGTTGTCAGCGGTTGGAGTCGGTAAAGTACGCAGCACTGGCTCGAACACTCTCTCCCAGGCAAGGCAGTTTGAGTGACATCTTTTATTTAAAGCTTGGTAATCTAAAGAACCTCCAATCAATCAGAAGCTTATTACTGGTGCCTGTAATCAAGCAGTTTGCTGGAGGCTGGTGCTATTTCTATTTGACTAATTGTTCTTTTGGTGCCATTGCAGAATTACCTAATAAAATTAGAGCAAACAACAAACCACTGCAGCTAATCGCCATCTGTTCCATTCCAAGATCAGACAGGCTGGGTCAATATGCTTAGTTGGGAGTAGGGTGGTTCTTTTGGAATCTAATAATAATATGGTGGGTTATTGTAGTAGCACGTTATGTATGGTAGTATACAGCATATTCATGTGAATGCCCTCTCACATGTGGCTGTTGCATTACATAGCCTCCTTGGATTATACCCTGTCCTCACTGTGTAATACTTCTCAAGATGCTACTTGTCCGCCCAGGTCCCCATTTTATCAAAATTACTTGGATCCATTTCCCTGTTATCTGCTATACTCCTGGTCCTGCCTGTTGTGTTTTTATGTCATTGGCAAATTACTGCACATTCCAGATATTTATTGTAACGTGACTAAAACTGGGTTAGTCTGGTCCAGATTATCTGGTAAAATCTACCACTTTGCTCCTTCCTGCATGATATGTATCCATTTACCAGTTGTTTCTGGCCACAATTATTAGATGTGTATCAATTTGAGATTGACAGTTTTATAGATTCCATGGCCAGAAGGGATTGCTGTGATTATCTAGTCTGACCACCTGTATAAAACAGGCCAGAGAACTCCCCCCTCTCCCCCCCCACACCTCCCAAATAATAATTCATAGAGCAGAGCTTTTGGAAAAATGTCCAATCTTGATTTTAAAAAATCACCAATAGAGTGTCAAACCATGACACTTGGTAAATTGTTCCGATGGTTCATTACTCTCTCAGTTAAAAAAAAAAATTGCATCTTATTTCCAGTCTGAATTTGTCTAACTTCAACTTCCAGCCACTGGATCATGTTATACTTCTGTCTGCTAGACTGAAGAGCCCATTGTTACATAGTAGTTCCCCATATAGATACTTAGACTGTAATCAAATCACACCTTAATCTTCTCTTTTGTTAAGATGCATACAGTGAGAGAGACTCAAAGAGATCAGTCTAAGACATGTTTTCCAATCCTCCTTGTGGCTCTTCTCTAACCCCTCTCAAAGTTATCAACATCCTTCTTGAATTGTGAGCACCAGAATTAGATACAGTATTCCAGCAGCAGTTGCACCAATGTCAAATACAGAGGTAAAATAACCTCTACTCCTACTTGAGATTCCCCTGTTTTATGCATCCTGAGTTTGCATTAGCTCTTTTTGAATGTGATGCTGTGGTCCAGATTATCCACCATGACCCTAAATGTTTCTCAGAGTCATTGTTTCCCAGGATAGAGTCCCCAACATGTAAGTATGGCCTGCATTCGTTGTTCCTGGTGTATATATTTGCAGTTAGCTGTATTAAAATACGTATTGTTGCTTGTGCCCAATTCACCAAGTGATCTAGATTGTTCTTCACTGACCTGTCCCCTTCATTATTTAATACACTCCTAGTTTGTGTCCTCTGAAAACTTTATCTGTAGATAATTTTGCCGTCTTCTAGGTCATTGATAAAGATGCTAAATAGCAAAGGGACAAGAACCAGTGCCTGCAGGACTCTAATGGAAACACACCCACTTAATGACTATTTCTCATTGATGGTTATGTTTTGAGACCTATCAGTTTTTAATCCATTTAATATGTGCCATGTTAATTTTATATTGTGCTAGGGTTTTTTATCAAAATATCATGTGCTACCAAGTCAAATGCCTTACAGAAATGTAAGTGTGTATATATAATGTCAACATTATTACCTTTATCAGACAAATTTGTAATATCATAAAAATAGTATGACAGGATCCATTATCCATACACCCATGTAAATTGGCATTAATTGCATTACCCTCCTTTAATTCTTTCCGTATCCTATGTTCTTCATATCAGCTGCTCTGTTACCTTAACTGGGTTCAATGTCAGGCTGATAGGGCTATAATTAACCAGGTCATCCCATTTACCTTTTTTACATATTGGCACAACATTAACTTACATCCAGTCTTCTGGAATTTTGCCAGTGTTCCAAAACGTATTGAAAAATCAACATTAACCGTCGAGCGAGCTCATCACCCAGCTGTTTTAAAACTCTTGGAGGCAAGTTACGGAATCTGCCAATTTAAAAATCTCTGAGTTTTAGTAGCTTCTGTTTAACATCCTCCTGAGATACTAGTGGAATGGAAAGTGTTATCTTCATAGGATATGACTATAACATCTGTTTTTCCACAAATTTAGAAAAGAAGTAGTTATTGAACATTTCTGACTTTTTTTTCTGTATTACTATTGATAATTCTACCATTTCCATCTAGTAATGGATCAATACCATTGTCAGGATGTGACGGGTTGGATCACAGAAACCCCCTTGGGAGCTGCCACCCGATGTGCAAAGACTACCCCTGCTTCTGTTTTCCCTGCCAGCTCAGGACTCCAGCACCCTGTCTTGCTGAGCCAGACACTCCAGTCTGCTCTAACAAAGACTCAGGGTCTGAATCACTTGTCCCAAAGCTGCAAGTTTACCTGAAAACAGCTCTCAGTAGTGTGCTTGTCTTTAGCACTCAGATGCCCAACTCCCAATGGGGTCTAAACCCAGATAAATCCGTTTTACCCTGCATAAAGCTTATGCAGGGCAAACTCATAAATTGTTCGCCCTCTATAACACTGATAGAGAGATATGCACAGTTGTTTGCTCCCCCAGGTATTAATACATACCCTGAGTAAATTACTAAATAAAAAGTGATTTTATTAAATACAGACAGTAGGATTTAAGTGGTTCAAAGTAGTAACAGACAGAACAAAGTAAGTCACAAGCAAAATAAAATAAAATGCGCAAATCTATACCTAATCAAACTGAATACAGATAATCTCACCCTCAGAGGTGCTTGAGTAAGCTTTTTCCCAGACTGGACACCTTCCAGGCCTGGGCACAATTCTTTCCCCTGGTACAGCTCTTGTTCCAGCTCAGGTGATAGCTAGGGGATTCTTCATGATGGCTTCTCTCCCTCTCTGTTCTCTTCTACCCCTTTATATATCTTTTGCATAAGGCGGGAACCCTTTGTCCCTCTGGGTTTCCACCCCCCCCCCCACTGGAAAAGCACCAGGTTAAAGATGGATTCCAGTTCAGGTGACATGATCACATGTCACTGCAAGACTTCATTACTCACTTGCCAGCACACACATATACAGGGAGACTCACAGGTAAACAGCCATCTGCAGACAATGGGAGTCATCAAGATTCCAAACCATCATTAATGGCCCACACTTTACATAATTACAATAGGCCCTCAGAGTTACATTTTATATTTCTAGTTTTAGATACAAGAGTGGTACATTTCTACAAATAGGATGATCACACTCAGTAGATTATGAGCTTTGTAATGATACCTTACAAGAGACCTTTTGCACAAAGCATATCCCATTTGCATTATAGTCACTTATCAAATTTTTTATAAAACTATCCCAGTTACATTATATTCACTTATTATCATGTTTTTATAAAACCATGTAGACTGCACAACGTCACACAGGATTCTTTTTGTTAATAAAATATTTTAAAAACTCCTTATTATCCTTAACTTTGCTGGCCATAGAGTTCTCCTTGGTCCCTTGGCTTCCCTTTTCAATCATCTACAATTCCTAACTTATTGATTTATATTCATTACTGTCAACTTCCCCTTTCTTCCATTTGTTATGCATTATTTTTCAATTTTTATAGGTGCCTTCACTTCCCTTCTAACCAGGTCCCTGTTTTTACCTATACAGCCTTCTTTCCTGATTGTGGCTTTTTGGCATGTAGTAAGGTGTTCGTAAATGATTCACAAATGTCATTCATATTTACCAGTCTTCTTAAAGGCACTGTTATATCAAAAGTACAAAGATCCATGAGATTAGAATCTGGAGCTACAGACTCCTGGCTATCTGATACTTGTACGTTGCACTGGGGAGCCAGGCAAAGCACCATCCTAAAATTACGAGCATGTTATGCACTGCAGGAAGTACCACCCAAAGAGACCCGAGTGACAGAGCCCTGTGTCTGTCTGATTGGTCCACACCAAATATTTAACCTGGAGAGTAGGCCAAAGGAACTGTCTGAACGACAATACAGACTCTGGCTTGTTACTGCTACAGACTTTGCCGTCTTGCTTTTGACTTCTATCTTCTCTCTTTGATTATGGACTGCCTTGACCTTGATATCTGTCTGTTGATTCAGCTTGAAAACTATTCCTGATTTCTGTCTTTGACCTTGGCCCGGCGGACATTACTGGGCCAGCCGCCTATGCCCTGACCATTACAAAGAGACTTCCTGAAGTCAAACAAGATTGTCTTTTGCTTTACCCATTCATTTTTATTGTCACTTTCTGAAAGTAGTCGAAGTATTATAAGCATGTCCCCAGACGTGCCTGTACTATTATGTACTGGTTAATAATTCTATTGTCTTTCCAGTGTTTATATTAGATTGACAAGCCTATAGTTTGCAGGTATCACCCTTGATCTCATCTCTGCTTTTCTCCTACTGCATGTAAGCAGTTAAAAGCACCAATAAGAAAGGTGTTTATCTCTCTGCTACTTCCCAGAAGTATAGGTTACTAATCAACTTTTCCTGAAGCTACCTCTGTCATTTAGTTTTTGTACCTGTTCTACAGTGTGACCTTCAGTTTTATTCATTTTTTTCCCCCTGGAGAAAGGGTCTATTTCTGACATCTCTCTGGTAAAGATTGGAGACAAATAAGTCATTCCATTACCCAGCAGTATTTCCTGCTTCTCTTATTGCATTTCTACCTTCCCTGCCACATGTCTCTTAAGGGCCAACAGCTCTCTCAATAAATTAGGTGCCAGAGTGTCTCCTACTTGTTTGTCGTCTTTTAATTCTCAGTCTTTACTTCCTTGCTCACTTATTCTTTACCTCTTATTTTGTCATTGACCTCCCTGATTTGTCTTTTATGTCCTTCTTTCCCCTTATTCACTCTTTATGTCCCTATTCATTTGCACTGGTGTATTTTCACCTGCAATATATAGTTCTCGTTGGTAGACAGATTAGGTGAGCTCCCTGTCATTTGCTTGGGAATCCTTCCTATTTCCCGCCTGTGCTCTGCAAACTCATGCCAATTTCCCCAGAGTTTTGCTCAGTAATGGGCCCGCTTGCTTTGTTGGAACTTTTATCGTTTTGCTTTTCATAGATAAGATTTACCCAGGCCCGGCTATTCATGATAAATATGGGGGGGCATATGGGGGGGGATCACAAATCCTGTGAACCCAGTATCTATGGCTCTGTCCCCTCTCCAACCAGGTCACACTCTTCCCAGTCCCAGGCAGGTGCCGTACCAGAGTCAGATAACAACGCTAATGCACTTGGGTTTTGTTTGTTTTTTTTCAGATATTCCCTCATTTTCACCTCTTCTCCCATGTGCTGTTTAATGCAAGGCTAATTTTGTTCCCCATCTAACATGCTATGGTAGGAAGCAGTCATATATTATGTTCCCGAATATGCTGTTTTACCATTTAGGTGTATATGTGAGGTATTACGGTTCTATATTGATAGCACCATTTTTTGAGCAGACACCAGTTTAGTTCCTTGTCTATAATCGATTTCAGGAACTTGCCTGTCCCCTGTTATGGTACTATCTGAGCGTGTCACGATCTGTAGCGTATTTATCATCACAGCACCCCTGTGAGGTCAGCACGGAGACCAAGGCCCAGGATTTAACAGGCATTTAGCTATTGCTGTGCTCGATGTTGCAATGCGTAATTGATTTCGGAAATGGGAAAATAAGATCTAGGCTCCTACATCCATGAGGTGTTGCAATGCTGAGCACCGCAGTACCTAACACTTGTAACAATCTGGGTTTAACAGATTTGGACGTGTAATTCCCATTTTCAAAAGTCACTGACACTTAGAATCCTAAGTCTCATTCAAAGTCAAAGAAAGTTTGGCTCCAAAGTGTCTGATCACTTCTGAAAAGGCGACTCAGCTGTCTAAATCACTAAGGCCTTGCAATGCTGAGCAGAACAGTACCTAAAGACCTGTAAAAATCTGGGCCTTGGTTTCTCTGCACCAAAGTTTCCCATCTATAAAATAGGGATAATTTTTCTCAGACTCTTTTATCTTTTTTTTTCATTTGGGCCCTGATCCTGCAAATACTTAGGCACGTGCTTAACTTTGTGGGCTTCAGATTGCAAACTTTTTGGGCGGGGAGTCTGTCTTGCTGCAGGAACATGCAGGGCCGGCTCTGGCTTTTTGGCCGCCCCAAGCAAAAAACAAAAACGGGGCAGCCAGAACGGCAAAGCAAAAAAAAAAAAAACCAACCCTGCGGCGCGGCCGGAGCGCGGGTGCAGGGGGACCAGCTGGGGGGGGGGGGAGGGAGAGGGAGCGGGTAGGAGAGAGAGAAGGGGGCGGCCAGGGCTACAGCGGGGGCGCTGCCACGCGGCCCCTCCCGCTGCGCCGCCACCTGCCGCGAGGGCTCCGCTCCGGTCTGCGGGGAGGGAAGGAAGAGGACTGCCCTGCAGGGCGGCCGGAGCGGAACCAAAAAAAAAAAAAAAAAAAAAGCGGCCGTGCCGCCCTAGGATTGGGCAGAATGCTGCCTCGAACAATCTGCCGCCCCAAGCACCAGCTTGCTCAACTGGTGCCTGGAGCCGGCCCTGCCTCTAAGAGTTCTAGCAACATGAGACTCATAGACCTGGTGGGCTGGAAGGGACGTTGAGAGGTCATCTAGTCCAGTCCTCTGTGCTGAAGCAGGACCAGTGCACCTAGACCATCGCAGACAGAACTTTGTGCAAGCTGTTCTTGCTGGTTTGAAGGGATAACGTGATTTTAGTCAATTAGGCATTAACGTGCCATCGCGGGTAAAATGAGGTCCGGCTGTAGAATCTTGCCTGTATGCTCGGGGTTCTGCTGATCGCCATATTTGGGGTCGGAAAGGAATTTTCCTCCAGGGTAGATTGGCAGAGGCCCTGGAGGTTTTTCGCCTTCCTCCGCAGCATAGGGCAGGGGTCGCAGGCTGGAAGATTCTGTTGTGGGTGGGTCAGCTTTTGTGGCCTGCATCATGCGGGAGGTCAGACTAGATGACCATATTGGTCCCTTCTGACCTTAAAGTCTATGAGTCTATGAGTAAACCTCACTAGTGCTGAATAGAGGGAAATAATCACTTCCCTCGATCTGCTGGCAATGCTCCTACTAATACAGCCCAATATGCCGTTAGCCTTCTTGGCCACAAGGGCACACTGCTGACTCATATCCAGCTTCTCGTCCACTGTAATCCCCAGGTCCTTTTCTGCAGAACTGCTGCTTAGCCAATCGGTCCCCAGCCTGTAGCGGTGCATGGGATTCTTCCGTCCTAAGTGCAGGACTCTGCACTTGTCCTTGTTGAACCTCATCAGATTTCTTTTGGCCCAATCCTCCAATTTGCCTAGGTCACTCTGGACCCTATCTCTACCCTCCAGCTTATCTACCTCTCCCCCAGCTTAGTGTCAGCCGCAAACTTGCTGAGGGTGCAATCCATCCCATCATCCAGATCATTAATGAAGATGTTGAACAAAACCGGTCCCAGGACCGACCCCTGGGGCACTCCGCTTGATACCGGCTGCCAACTAGACATCGAGCTGTTGATCACTACCCGTTGAGCCTGACGATCTAGCCAGCTTATAGTCCATTCATCCAAACCATACTTTTTTAACTTGCTGGAAAAGTCAAGGTATATCACATCCACCACTATCCATGGAGCCAGTTATCTCATCATAGAAGGCAACCAGGTTGGTCAGGCATGACTTGCCCTTGGTGAATTCATGTTGACTGTTCCTGATCACCTTCCTCTCTGCCAAGTGCTTCAAAATGGATTCTTTAAGTACCTGCGCCATGATTTTTCCAGGGACTGAGGTGAGGCTGACTGGTCTGTAGTTCCCCGGATTCTCCTTCTTCCCTTTTTTAAAGATGGGCACTATATACTTTTTCCAATCGTCCGGGACCTTCCACGATTGCCACAAGTTTTCAAAGATAATGACCAATGGCTCTGCAATCACATCCACCAACTCCCTCCACACCCTTGGGTGCAGCGCATCCGGCCCCATGGACTTGTGCTCGTCCAGCTTTTCTAAATAGTCCTTAACCTGTTCTTTCACCACTAAGGGCTGCTCACCTCCTCCTGGGAACTGACCTTGTCTGGGAAGACCGAGGCAAAAAAACCATTGAGTACTTCAGCTTTTTCCACATCATCTGTCACTAGGTTGCCTCCCCCCCATTAATAAGGGTCCCATACTTTCCCTGACCACCTTCTTATCCACGTCAGTTAGTGAAAATGTTGAATAGTACTGGACCAGGACAGGCAGTGAGTCTCAGAGCCAGGGTCAGCTGACCTGGGCTTGCACAATGGGGCTAAAAAAGCAGTGTGGATGCCCCCCCCAGCCCCCCGGGCCGGTGTCTGGGCTCTGAGAACCTCCACGCTCACCAGGTCTCAGAGCCTGGGCTCCAGCCAGAGTAGGAATGGCTACACTGCTATTTTTAGCCCTGTAGTATGAGCCCAGGTCACCTGACCAGGACTCTGAGATTTGCTGCTGCAGGTTTTTTTGCAGTGTAGATGTACCCTCAGGGTATGGCTTTTCAACCAGTTGTGCACCCACTTTACAGTCATTTCATCTCGACCACATTTCCCTTGTTGGTTTATGAAACTGACAGGTGGGACTGTGTCAAAAGGTTTACTAAAATCAAGATATATCACACTACTTCGTTCCCCCTATCCATTAGGCTAGTAACCTTGCTGACGAAGGAAATTAGGTTGGTTTGGCATGATTTGTTCTTTATAATAATTCCATGCGGGCTATACCTTATAACCCTATTATCCTCTAGTTGCTTACAAATTGATTGTTTAATAATTTGTTCCTGTATCCTTCTAGGTATAAAGTTAAACTGGCTGGTGTCTAATTCCTTGGGTCCTCCTTGTTCCCTGTTTTTAAGAAGTACAATGTTTGCCCTTTTCCAGTCGTCTTTAGGAAAGAACTCCCCAAAGCTAGGCCACTACACAGGGCTGCCCAGTAAATGGTGTACTTATGGTATATTTTCAGCTGAATTGTTTTCTCCCCCTTGCTCTCAGAGGGACTTGCTAAAGGTCAAACAGAAGCCTTTGGTGAAGCAGAGAATTGAGCCCCGATCGCCCGAGTCCCGCAATAGCATCATGACCACTGGAGCATCCATCTTCTCCTTTCATCGGTTTTAAGGCTGGAAGGGACAGAAAATTCCACTCAGTGATTGAAGGTTAACTGTCAATGTTCTCTTAGGTAAACTGCATAGACTGAGCTTATTTAGTCTCTCAGTAGAAGGCAGTTTTCCACATCTCGAATTGTTCTTGTAGCTGTTGCCCTTAACCTTCTTGTTTGAGGTGTGGACACCAGAACTGGAGGCTGTCCTAGTAATGGTCTCACTAATGCCATACTCAGAGGTAACAAACCTGCCTACTTTTCCTCCATAGTCCCATACTTGTAGACCCAATGAACACGTCCTCCCTCTTAGCTCCAGCCTCGTATTTGGAGCTCAAGTTCAGGTGATTTTCACCAAGACCCTTATGTCCTTTTCAGAGTCACTGCTTTCCAAAATAGGGCATCATGAATAAGCATCGGGAGTAAAGCTTGGCGTTATCATATGCAGTAATTATGGGGAAAGGAGCAGCTGAGAGCGCTGATTAGAATACTTATGCAAACTTATCTTGATGAGATCCATCTTGACAAACTCGGCATAGGCTGATCTATTTTAATTTCATGTAAATGTCTCATTCTCCTGAGGGGCTTGTTACAATTAATGCAGAATCTGGTTAAGCTGCACTCATGAGGTGGAGCGCAGAGATGGCTTCAAGCCCTTTATGTTCCCTTTGATTGAGGCTTGCACAGCTCCCAGGGCAAGCTAGAGCAACCTTCTGGCTGCTGTGACTTATACCTGGCTGACCATTCCCGCAGGTGGAGAAGAGCTGGGCAGTGTTACATCAGCCGTGACCAGTCTTCCCTCATCTTCGCTCTCTGGCGTTCGGCGGGTGGTTGGTTTAGCAGAGGCTGCCACTCCGGAAATTGCACCACATCATGACAGCCACCCAATTCCGGACCTAGTGCACTGGCTGTGGGAGCAAAGGGCATGTATTTGATTTACCTTCCGTCTGACTGATTTTCGCTTCGTTTTATTTCTAGACGTTTGTCTGCCAATGTACTTCTGGAGGCAGCAGCTGCAGCAGGCTTGTTTCATGCTTTCACTCGTAGCCTTGTGTTATTTATGCTTTTGTCACTTTTCCAAATGGAGCCTAGTTACCATGGCAGCCGGCACTGTATAAATCATTAACGTGTATGGTGAGTACATTGTACACACTTGTAGATGCGGCAGCGGCTATTTGAGCTTCCTCATGGAAGTTGTGCCCAGAATCACTTAGCCCTAAGTCCTGCAATTGGTTGTGTGTGGACTGACTAGAGGCCCGAGTGGAGCTCCAGTGCATTGATGACAGTGGGGTTTCATTGGGCTGGCACGAGATATGGCTGTGGACAACTTTTCCCCGTGCTCTGCTGCCTTCTTATTACAAAACTTTTCCCGGCATTATCCCTGGTCAATAGCTGATAGAATCTACTCCCTTGGCTGTTCTTCTGTAGGTCCTCTTTTAGGTGAATGGCTAATGCTATGGCCTGAGAACATAAACCTACTGTAAGCATGTGAATAGTCCCGTGGATATCAGTAAAATTAAACGTGTGTAAGTATTCACAGGATCAGGTAATTGTGCTTAAAGGACAAGCCACTCTGAGAGGAAAAGCATTTATGTAATTCTCCCCTTCCCCTTCTGTCTACTAGATTCAGTTATTTTGAGAGAATGAAGACTTAAATCTCAATGGATTTAGTAACTCTGTAATGATGGATTTCCTTTCTTGTTAAGAGAGAGATCTCAGAGTTGCAAGTGTTGCATAACTCTGGAATATATTCCACGTGCATTACGCTGCAGAGATGGCAAAAGTGCAAGAAACCCTGCAATGGGCAGTTAGGGAATAACCTGTCTCAAAGGAAAAATTTCTTCTGACCCAGACCCCTTAGAGGGGGGCATTTGCACCAAAGCTGAAGAGTTTGGCTATTTTTTACCTTTTCTGTGATGACTCTGTGTATTCTTGTTCTCTCTACAAATGTCTTTTTTTTTTTTTTTTTTTTTTTTGATTCTGCGGAACTTGTGGTTCCCATGAGATCTTGTAGCAAAGAGTCCCACAGGCTAATTGTGTGTTTTTGCAGGGAGAGGAGAAAGTATTTTCTTTGAACCCTTTTGAATTTGTCCTCTATTTTTCTAATTTCATTGACTGTCTCCTTTTCCTTAGGTTATGAGCAGGAGAATAGCATTTCCTGATTATCTTTCTATAGGTGTCTTTATTTTGTTTACCATTATGATAATGTTTATTTGCTAACTATCTGTATTCTGGCTGTGCCGGAAGGCGCCAATTAAGACTGAGGCATCATTGTGCTGGGTGCTGCACAAACTCAGGAAAAAGACAATTCTTGCGTTGGGGGGTTAGGGTCGAAGGAGAGGAAGGGTGGGGATACAACATACAAGAAAATGTGTGTGTGTGGGGGGGGAGAATTGGCCCAGCTTTTTTAGATCAGGGGCTGTGGGATGGCTTTTGATAACTGGTGTCAGAGGTGGGGAAGGGAGCAGGAGAAGGAGAGAAGGGGAGAACAGTCACAGTTGCTTAGCTGTGGAGTGTGTAGGTGTCCTGGCAGAGGTGAGATTTGAGCAAAGAGAAGGCACTAGCTGTTCGGCTGACATCAGGGAGTTTCCCCTGTGTGGTGAGCAGCATGGGGGGAGGTGTGGGAAGGAGAATAACTTTATCATGGATCCTCTTTGAGGGAGACGGACTGGTCTCCTCCATCTCTTCCTATGGAAGCCTGCACAGGCCTCACCCATCTCTAAGCCCCATGGAATTCTGCTTCCTCCTCCTGCAGATCAGGGACTAGAGCTGAACACTGTGTCCAGGAGAGGGCGCTGCATTGATTTCTGTGATGACTTTGGGTTATATTCGGTAGCCGCCTGCAACCTCCTCCTGGTTGGTCTATTGCCTGGCTTTTGGGTGGCTAGCAGACGTCCCTCACAAAGCAGATGTTGACAGTCCTTGTGAGCCAGGGTCCCAGTTATTCTCTACCGGCTCTGCCCCGTCAGGAAGGACAGAGTGGAGAGTTGCGGGTGTTGGATATTTCCATGACTTCTGCAGGGGTGAATGGGCCCAATTCTCGGATGGTAGCTTTTGTGTTCCTGGCCTTTGTAATGTACCCTCTGAGGGGGCAGGATGGTGGCAGAATAGTAGGATGAGCGGCTAACAAGAGTGATATAAAACAGCGTGGCCTTCTAGAAAGGAGGCTGGGTAAAGGAAAAACTTCCCTCTTTCCCCCGCCACCAAATCAACTGGGAAAGGGGTGTGAGAATGAACTATTGGCATGCACAATGCTGCTTGATGGGACTGACTGCTCCCCACCTTAGCCGGACTAGTAATTCTCTCATGGCTACAGAATGACGTTTCTGCCTTAGGCAGACTTCCAGAGCCTGCGTTTGCCATTTGTTTGCCTCTGATATTCACTTAAATCCTGCCTCCTGCAAGAAGCTCAGTTCTCGGGTATTGCCTCTCTGAGCCAGATCCAAACCTCATTTGATGTACGCACTGGAAGCTACTTTGTATATCAAAAACTGACTATTTTACTACATGCTGCTTTTCAAGTTCCTTCCCGAACACTCTTCTTACTTGGCTGCTTGAAACTTCATTCTGCATTCCTTTTCATCATCTTTATCGAGGTAATAACTATAAATTGCTCTGTTGTCACACAAGTATTCCCAACCATATCTTCAGCTAAATAATGAAGTAGCACAAAGCTGACCGGAATTTCACTTCTGTGCTAATTAAGTCTTAAAGTGAAGCTGTGTACATTAAAGTTAAAATATTTCTCAGTGAAAATCTGTGCTAAAGAAGAAATAAGGACCTGTTTTTTCGAAATGTCGGAAGAAGCCCAGTACATACACAATTGAGTGTTTAAATTATGCATGCAATTACTGTGATTGTACATGAAAACTGGGTGTATGTGTACATTTAAATGGCCGACTAGACACACACTTGCATGTTCAAAGGCCTGAAATATGCACACAGGGATGGTGAATTTATGTGTATTTTTGTTCATGGCCGTGGGTCTGAGTTAACATCTGCTTCAGTGTTTGACTTTGGATATGACGGCAGGTAAAGCCGAGGAGTTGGCAAAAGGTGCATGATGTCTGTAAAGCTCTGGGTAAACTGGAGCTTTCAGCTGTGTTGGTTTAGCCAACTGTAGTTTTCTGGCCTGTTTGAATGAGGCATCACTGAGGATTTCCTTACTGGATACCGAGCATGGTTTGATGATGTCTACGCTAAATGACTGAAAAGTGTTCAGCTGTGCCGGGTGTGGGGGAGAGGCAAGCTGTGTGTGGGGCTGTGCTGTGGGGAGGGGGGGGGAAGGGAAGGGGGTGGATATGAGTTAACAGTGTGCCTTTGTTGCCAAGAAAACTAATGGCATTTTGGGCTGTATAAGTAGGGGCATTGCCAGCAGATCGAGGGACATGATCATTCCCCTCTATTCGATATTGGTGAGGCCTCATCTGGAGTACTGTGTCCAGTTTGGGGCCCCACACTACAAGAAGGATGTGGAAAAATTAGAGTCCAGCGGAAGGCAACAAAAATGATTAGGGGGCTGGAGCACATGACTTATGAGGAGACGCTGAAGGAAATGGGATTGTTTAGTCTGCAGAAGAGAAGAATGAGGGGGGATTTGATAGCTGCTTTCAACTACCTGAAAGGGGGTTCCAAAGAGGATGGATCTAGGCTGTTCTCAGTGGTACCTGATGACAGAACAAGGAGTAATGGTCTCAAGTTGCAGTTGGGGAGGTTTAGGTTGGATATTAGGAAAAACTTTTTCACTAGGAGGGTGGTGAAGCACTGGAATGGGTTACCTAGGGAGGTGGTGGAATCTCCTTCCTTAGAGGTTTTTAAGGTCAGGCTTGACAAAGGATTGTCAGGGATCAGTTCTGGGTCCAGTTCTGTTAAATATTTTCATCCATGATTTAGATAATGGCATAGAGAGTACACTTATAAAGTTTATAGCTGATGCCAAGATTGGAGGGGTTGGAAGAGCTTTGGAGAATAGGATTAAAATTCAAAATTATCTGGACAAACTGGGGAAATGGTGGGAAGTAAATAGGATGAAATTCAATTAGGACAAATGCAAAGTACTCCACTTAGGAAAAAACAATCAGTTGCACACATACAAAATAAGAAATGACTGCCTAGGAAGGAGAACTGCAGAAAGGGATCTGGAAGTCGTAGTGGATCACAAGTTAAATGAGAGTCAACAGTGTAATGTTGCAAAAAAAAAAAAATGCGAACAACATTCTGGGATGCATTAGCAGGAGTGTTAGCAAGACATGAGAAGTAATTCTTCCACTGTACTCCACACTGATTATGCCTCAACTGGAGTATTGTGTCTAGTTCCGGGTGCAACATTTCAGCACAGATGTGGACAAGTTGGAGAAAGTCCAGAGAAGAGCAACAAAAATGATTAAAGGTCTAGAAAACAGAAGATGCAGAAGGAAGAAAAACTCTCCTGACCAGCCAGCTCTCTACTGATCTGATGACACAGACAGCACCTCCCTCTACGTCGTTGGTTGGTTGGGTAGCTTGTAGAGGAGCCCGGGAATTGATGCACTGATGTTCTGGCAGCGTGTGCCCTCTGGCATCCTGTTTGAATCCTCACCGTCCTGTCTCACTACTCGCTGTGAGGAAGAGGACATCTCTTCTCACCCTTTAGCCATATAAAACATTGGGAGGGTGTTCCCCCACTGTAATGTAGCACTAACACTATCACGGTGAGAGGAAACTTCCATAGTTCTGACTCATTTTCTCCCTGGCATTTACTTACCAAGTAAATTTAAATCATCTCATTTTTTCACCTGTGAAATGACCATTCATGTAGGTGAATGTATTGTCCTATTGAAATGTAAATAACCCCTTACTGAAATGCATGTTGGGAGGGGGAGAGATTTTTGTACCAAGAGGCATTACTTCTCTTTGGCGAAGAACACCAAGAGCTAGGTGGGTAATGATGCAACATTCAGCATTATAGTGAATGTTTTTGAAAGTGGCCACTAACTGCAGCTGCCTCTGCTTTCTTGAGGTATCTGGGGCTTCACCTTCATCACTGTCAGCACCTCCAGGTCTTAGTCAACCAAGGGAGGTGCCGTGTGCTCAGCACCTCTCTACATTACACCCAAGATGTCTCTCAGTGGGCAGCAGTACAGTTATGAGAACACGTGGTACTGCACCCGGGAAAATCCCTCCCTAACCTGCCAGTGGAGCCAAAGCAATTACAAGATCTCCTGAGTCCACACAATTCCTGGTAGTGGGGAACTTAACAGTCAGGCATTCAGAGACATGAAGGAAAACTGAAACCCGCACCAGTTTTGGCCACATATGAGCCAAACAAACGAAGCCTACCACAGTTTCAGATGATGCCTCATCCTATGGGATAGGGGCAGTGCGCCATCAGAAAGTCAGTCACCTTCATTATGGTGTCTGGTAGCATACACATTATGAGTCCTCTCCAGTACAGAGCAACACTATACACAAATAGAAAAAGAAACTCCTGAGCTTGTGAACATTTCAGAGACTTTCGCGTGAGCGTAACATTTCAGATGGAAACTGACCACAAAGTACTAGCTGCTATTCTAGGTTCAAAAAACCGAGATGTTACTACCTATGATACAGTGTTTTTGAATGAGGTTTCAGTTCTTCTTTGCTCATGAACCTGGGAAGAATCTTGCCACCGGGGGTGATCTGTCCAGGGCCCATATATTGGATATACCACAGCAGGAGTGTAAACAGAAGGAGCTGCTCACAGAAGGTTCGTAGATACATTACTTAGTACTTTAACAATCTCAGAAAATACTCTCTGCAAAGAAGTCTGGACAAAACAGACAAGGGCAGAAACTTATATTAAACTACAGTGGGTGGTTTCCAGGGATCTTACCATAAACCAAAGTCTCTTGTTGAAGGGGTACAGACTGGTCACCCTTACATCAGTGGAACAGGAAATCCTGCATAGACTGTATGAGGGATACCAAGGCATTACACAATGCTGAGAGAGAGCTAAGCAGTCCTTTGGTGGCCTGCACTGAGCAAACAACTGCAGCGGGGAGTTGGGAAATGTGATATTTGTGCTCATATGAGAACCAAGCCACTGGAACGGTTACTGCCCTGATGGCCCAGGGCAGAAAGTCAGGAATGATGCTTTCTGTTTGGATAGTTCTCTCTTTCTCTCTGACTATTTCTGAAGATTCATGGAAGCTGCTAGCTTGCTCAAGACCCCATTAAGTGCAGTTGTGGAGAGGATAGAACCAATCTTAGCCTGTTTCCGGAGTCCAGAGCAAGTGATCTGACAGTGGTTCTGACTTTGTCTCTGAACAGTCAGAGAGGGGTCTGTATGGGACAAGTGCTATTCAACATATCCATAAATGATCTGGAAAAAGGGGTAAACAGTGAGGTGGCAAAATTTGCAGAAGATACAAAATTATTCAAGATAGTTGAGTCCAAAGCAGACTGTAAAGAGTTACAAAGGGATCTCACAAAACTGGGTAACTGGGCAACAAAATGGCAGATGAAATTCAACATTGATAAATGCAAAGTAATGCACATTAGAAAACATAATCCCAACTATACATACAAAATGATGGGGTCTAAATCGGTTGTTACCACTCAAGAAAGATCTTGGAGTCATTGTGGATAGTTCTCTGAAAACATCTGCTTAACGTGCAGCAGCCAAAAAAGCTAACAATGTTAGGAACCACTAGGAAAGGGATAGATAATAAGACAGAAAATATCATATTGCCATTACATATTTCATTGTATACCCACATCTTGAATACTGTGTGCAGTTCTAGTCACCCCATCTCAAAAAAAAAAAAGATAGAATTGGGAAAGGTACAGAGAAAGGCAACAAAAATGATTCAGGGTATGGAACAACTTCCGCACAAGGAGAGATTAAGCAGCCTGGAGCTGCTCATTTTGGAAAAGAGGCAACTGAGAGGGGATATGATAGAGGTCTATAAAATCATGAAGGGTGTAGTGAACATGAATAAGGAAATGTTGGTTACTCCCTACATACCACAAGAACCAGGGGTCACCCTATGAAATTAATAGGCAGTAGGTTTAAATCAAACAAAAGGAAGTACTGCTTCACACAATGCACAATCAACCTGTCAAACTCATTGCCAGGGGATGCTGTGAAGGCCAGAAGTATAACTGGGTTCAAAAAAGAATCAGAAGTTCATGGAGGACAGGTCCATCAGTGGCTATTAGCCAAGATGGTCTGGGATGCAACCCCATGATGTTGGTGTCCCTGAATCTCTAACTGCCAGAAGCTGGGACTGGACAGCAGGGGATGGATCACTTGATAATTGCTGTGTTCTGCTCATTCCCTCTGGGGCACCTGGCATTGGCCACTGTCAGTAGACATAATACTGGGCTAGATAGACCATTGGTCTGACCCAGTATGGCCGTTCTTATGTTCTTTGTTATGCTCTGAGACCTTTTAAGAGGCGTGCAGATACCTATGGTTTCTCTCGTGTCACATCCATCCCACAGTACCCTCAGAGTAATGGCGAAGCAGAATGTGCAATAAGGACAACACAACCACTTCTTTCTTAATCCTCCTATCCTCATCTTGCCCTGCTTCCCACACCAGCCACTACCTCTAGCAAATGGATTCAGCCCTGTAGAGCTGTGGATGGGAAGGAATTTGAGGTCCACAATCCCAACCGTCTCCTCTCAGATAGAACCTTGTTGACCTGACTTCCAGAGACTACAGAAGAAGGAAGATCAATATTAAATCCATCAGAAGAGGGACTTTGATAGATGCCACAGTCTAATCATGGGGCGTACTGAACCCAGGTGAAAGAATCTCAGGAGAAGGGGACAGTGGCGGGATGTGCCAGGACCCTTCGATCCTGCTTTGTTAGGGTGTCAGCAAGAAACATCCCTTGGAGCGGATGTCATCTTGTTGCATCAACAGGTTGCACTCCAATACACCTTTATTGCAACTCAGAGACTGCACCTCTGACCAACACTGTCTGCCCACATAGAACTGCCCACCAAGCCTCCAGATCCTCTCCCAGCTGGAGACAGACGGCCTCCTGTCTTCCTGGAAGATTATGTCAGAGCTTGAGAATTCAAGAAAGTCAGAGGACGAGTAGCTGAATGGCTTAGAAGGGCAGACTAAATCTCTGACCCGGGGCTGAAAGTTCAGGCAGCGTACTTGTGCGTCCGCAGGCTGATTGCTCTGGTTTTGTGGTGACATTTACCTCTGCTGTACGTTGTTCAATGTAAAGTTTGGATCAAAGCTTCCCTCTTTCAGAGAAGGGGATGTGGGGCTAGTTGTGAATGTGGAACGTGAGCACTAGGGGGCACAGAGCAAGCAGGTAAGTGTCTGTGTAATCAGGAAATGGTCAATGTTTCGCTCATCTACCCATGGTGCACTGGGTCTCTGTAATCTCTTCAAGCCACACCCTACCCCCAAGCCACATATATTCTCTGGGGTCCACATCAGGCCAGGGCCATCTGCAAGGAGGCTGTGTCCTGCTCCCTGGTCATGTGGCGCCAGGGCTGCCGTTGGCCACAGCGGCCCCTGGAGCCCTTTTAGGGAGGTTCCTCACGGCAGAGGGGCTGTGCTAGAAGTGGATATAACCCCAAGCAGTGTTCCTCTGTCAGACAATCTTTGCAGGCCAGTGGGTGGATGGTGTGTCCTCCCCAGCCCTGCTACCTGTCCCTGCCCCCACCCTCCCTGTGCTTCCATGCCTTGCAGAGCATGAGCTGACCCGAAAGTACTTTTCTGTAACTCTTTTAGGTTTGCTTTTGGTGGGGGTGGGGGTGGGGGGTGGGAATAATTGTCCTGTCTGTCCGCTGCTTTCCACAGGCCAGTGTGGAACCATTACGGGTGGGTCTGATCGCTCCATAACCTGTGCTATTTATAAGTGACGGTGCTGTATGCATAGGGATGACATTGCAGTGGATTAGAGAGTGAAACAACCCTGTAGAATAACATGCAATGAAGGGGAGAAAGGGTCGGGTGGAAAGGGGAGGTATTAACGTTGATCTCAGGCGTGTCACAATTCAACGTTGGCAACAATATGAAGAAGAAATTGGGGGCAGAATCAGGGGAGAGGGGACTTCTTAAAGAAATATGATACTGCATCCCCACGACAGATAAATAATGGATTACAAATGCAGCTGAGATAGGAAAGTAAACAGCACTGGCACCACACACTGTGCCTATGTGCTATTACTATGTACTTATTTACAAGGGGCAGATTGTAACTTCTGATGGGCTCAGGAAAGACTAGCTTGAAAAAGTGCTGGTAATTAAGTCCATAGTGGATTTGGAGACTTGCAGCATGAGGTAGCAGTCTGGGCTGGGGCCTGGAGTGGATCTTGGTTTCTGATGGATCTTTCCCCATATTTTATACTGTATTAATATTCAGTGAACATTGCAAGAAGGTCATCTTGCAAGACTAACATAATGAGCCCTGTTCTTGCTGTGTGAAAGCTCAAATCCCTGCACTAACAATATTAGATTCCAAATTATGTTGCTTTGCTCTCCAAAGACCTTTTCACTGTAGAAGTGGGAAAAACAACTTGAATTCACAATAGGAACAAATTGCATTTTCTTTCATTTCCTCTAAAAATTATATTCTATTATACAACTACTAAAAGGGAAATGAATGACAAAACCCCTTCAAGTAATACTAAGAGTGAATCACAAAGCTAAGGAAAACAAAGATAATTAGGAGAGAAGGTAAAAATGGCACAATTAATCTCATTATGCCAATTCCTGGAAATAGTCTTTCCTCTAACCATCTTTGCCTGTGCCAATAAACTCCATGTTTTCTACATGAAGTATTGCTGAAAGGAGCACATGAATAATTCTATTTTTGTACAAATAACTGCATCTAATTAAAAATTAAAAATTAAAAGGAGCTCAAAATCATTAAAATGTGAATTATTCTATACTTACAGCAATAGAATCAATAAAAACAGCATAAAGCTTTATATTGCCATGTTTTCCAGACATAAAGAGAAAATCCTCTATTTTCAGACTAAATTACTTATTTTTAGAGCTGGACACAATTTTGATGCAGAAAGCCTGACTACCAAACTATACAGTTTTGTCAAAATGGAATTTCTCTGTGGGGAAAATGACAGTTCTGGTAAGGAAAATTTGATTTTCTTGCAGGAAATGTCCAAATGAAAATTTTCACTTTCAGCTTTTCTGTTTAAAAACCCCCAAACAAAATGATGTTTTATGTAGAAAGGTGGCTTCATAATGACCATTTGTTTTCCTTTGGCTTATAACTTTGTCTAAATGATAAATGATGTGGTATATCTTGACTTTTGTAAGTCTTTTGATACTGTCTCGCCTGACTGTCTCATAAACAAACTAGGGAAATACAACCTAGATGAAGATAAGGTGGGTGTATAACTGGTTGGAAAATCGTTCCCAGAGAATAGTTATCAGTGGTTCACAGTCATGCTGGAAGGGCATAACGAGTGGGGGCCCGCAGGGATCCGTTCTGGCTCCGGTTCTGTTCAGTATCTCCATCAATGATTTAGATAGTGCCATAGAGAGTACACTTATAAAGTCTGCAGAAGATTCCAAGCTGGGAGGTGTTGCAAGTGCTTTGGAGGATAGGATTAACATTCAAAATGATCTGGACAAACTGGAGAAATGGTCTGAAGTAAATAGGATGAAATTCAATAAGGACAAATGCAAAGTACTCCACTTAGGAAGGAACAATCAGTTGCAAAAATACAAAATAGGAAATGACTGCCTAGGAAGGAGTACTGTGGAAAGGGATGTGGGGGTCATAGTGGATCACAAGCTAAATATGAGTCAACAGTGTAACGCTGTTGCAAAAAAAGCGAGCATCATTCTGGGATGTATTAGCAGGAGTGTTGTAAGCAAGACACAAGAAGTAATTCTTCCACTCTACTCTGCGCTGATTAGGCCTTGACTGGAGTATTGTGTCCAGTTCTGGGCACCACATTTCAGGAAAGATGTGGACAAATTGGAGAATGCCCAGAGAAGAGCAACAAAAATGATTAAAGGTCTAGAAAACATGACCTATGAGGGAAGATTGAAAAAATTGGGTTTGTTTAGTCTGGAGAAGAGGAGACCGAGAGGGGACATAACAGTTTTCAAGTACATAAAAGGTTGTTACAAGGAGGAGTGAGAGAAATTGGTCGTCTTAACCTCTGAGGATAGGACAA
Organism: Emys orbicularis; assembly: GCF_028017835.1. NCBI lineage: Eukaryota > Metazoa > Chordata > Testudines > Emydidae > Emys > Emys orbicularis. Next base: position 3,039,267 of record NC_088686.1, on the reverse strand, counting down.
GAAGCAATGGGCTTAAATTGCAGCAAGGGAGGTTTAGGTTGGACATTAGGAAAAACTTCCTAACTGTCAGGGGGGTTAAGCACTGGAATAAATTGCCTAGGGAGGTTGTGGAATCTCCATCATTGGGGATTTTTAAGAGCAGGTTGGACAAACACCTGTCAAGGATGGTCTAGAAAATAATACTTAGTCCTGTGTTGAGTGCAGGGGACTGGACTAGATGACCTCTCGATGTCCCTTCCCCTTCTATGATTCTATGAATAGTTCAGTCCTGGTTGGGCCTTTAATCTTAGCCTCATATAACAGGTGATCAAAAGACAAAGGCCGACTCTTAAGGGTGTAGTTTCAAAGGGCTGGGTCTTTGCATAACCAGAGGCAGGAAATTTGCATTTGCCTCCCCCTCAATATTTCTCAGGAAATCCATGCCACACATATTGTCCCCAAAGACCGTTCTTGTTTTCCACATTATTTGCTATAGTTTTTTGATTATCCAGACCCACAATGATATGTAACCTTTGCATTTAATACAATGGACTCCAAAGGATACTACAGGAAATCACCCATTTGTCACATCTTGCATTCTTTATTATTCTTTACTAGTTGCACGTTGTTAGCACCGAGGGGAGAGACTGGAGTATCCCAAGCCTGTTGTCCTTGGCACTGTAGAAACATGTGTATCCACAAATGGGTTTCTGTCCCTATGAGCTTATGTGTTTTCTATTTTGCCTGGCATTTAATGTATTAATTGCAATACATACAGTTAATAGATGACCAAATAGGAAGACCAAAGACAGGGTAGGCCCACTGCTTAGTGAAGAGGGAGAAACAGTAACAGGAAACTTGGAAATGGCAGAGATGCTTAATGACTTCTTTGTTTCGGTCTTCACCGAGAAGTCTGAAGGAATGCCTAACATGGTGAATGCTAATGGGAAGGGGGTAGGTTTAGCAGATAAAATAAAAAAAGAACAAGTTAAAAATCACTTAGAAAAGTTAGATGCCTGCAAGTCACCAGGGCCTGATGAAATGCATCCTAGAATACTCAAGGAGCTAATAGAGGAGGTATCTGAGCCTCTAGCTATTATCTTTGGAAAATCATGGGAGACGGGAGAGATTCCAGAAGACTGGAAAAGGGCAAATATAGTGCCCGTCTATAAAAAGGGAAATAAAAACAACCCAGGAAACTACAGACCAGTTAGTTTAACTTCTGTGCCAGGGAAGATAATGGAGCAAGTAATTAAGGAAATCATCTGCAAATATTTGGAAGGTGCTAAGGTGATAGGGAACATCCAGCATGGATTTGTAAAGAACAAATCATGTCAAACCAATCTGATAGCTTTCTTTGATAGGATAACGAGTCTTGTGGATAAGGGAGAAGCTGTGGACGTGGTATACCTAGACTTTAGTAAGGCATTTGATACGGTCTCGCATGATATTCTTATCGATAAACTAGGCAAATACAATTTAGATGGGGCTACTATAAGGTGGGTGCATAACTGGCTGGATAACCGTACTCCGAGAGTTGTTATTAATGGTTCCCAATCCTGCTGGAAAGGCATAACGAGTGAGGTTCCTCAGGGGTCTGTTTTGGGACCGGCTCTGTTCAATATCTTCATTAACGACTTAGATATTGGCATAGAAAGTACGCTTATTAAGTTTGCGGATGATACCAAACTGGGAGGGATTGCAACTGCTTTGGAGGACAGGGTCATAATTCAAAATGATCTGGACAAATTGGAGAAATGGTCTGAGTTAAACAGGATGAAGTTTAACAAAGACAAATGCAAAGTGCTCCACTTAGGAAGAAAAAATCAGTTTCTCACATACAGAATGGGAAGAGACTGTCTAGGAAGGAGTACGGCAGAAAGGGATCTAGGGGTTATAGTGGACCACAAGCTAAATATGAGTCAACAGTGTGATGCTGTTGCAAAAAAAGCAAACATGATTCTGGGATGTATTAACAGGTGTGTTGTGAGCAAGACACGAGAAGTCATTCTTCCGCTCTACTCTGCTCTGGTTAGGCCTCAGCTGGAGTATTGTGTCCAGTTCTGGGCACCGCATTTCAAGAAAGATGTGGAGAAATTGGAAAGGGTCCAGAGAAGAGCAACAAGAATGATTAAAGGTCTTGAGAACATGACCTATGAAGGAAGGCTGAAAGAATTGGGTTTGTTTAGTTTGGAAAAGAGAAGACTGAGAGGGGACATGATAGCAGTTTTCAGGTATCTAAAAGGGTGTCATAAGGAGGAGGGAGAAAACTTGTTCACCTTAGCCTCTAAGGATAGAACAAGAAGCAATGGGCTTAAACTGCAGCAAGGGAGGTCTAGGTTGGACATTAGGAAAAAGTTCCTAACTGTCAGGGTGGTTAAACACTGGAATAAATTGCCTAGGGAGGTTGTGGAATCTCCATCTCTGGAGATATTTAAGAGTAGGTTAGATAAATGTCTGTCAGGGATGGTCTAGACAGTATTTGGTCCTGCCATGCGGGCAGGGGACTGGACTCGATGACCTCTCGAGGTCCCTTCCAGTCCTTGAATCTATGATGGTGAGCAGCAAGTTATACCTGAGTCTGTGATGCAGAATGATGGGGAAATAAGCAAAGGGGATGCTAGATGTAGGTGCAGAAGCGTGACAGACCAGGGTGGTGACTGCGCACAGGACACAGAGCACCCTTAACTAGCCACCTAGAATGCTGCATGCAGCCCAGAGCACTCTTCTCACCCTATTTAATTATTCCTTCTTCAGAACACAGCTGGGAGTTTGTCATTTAGGTTTTATTTTACTTGCCCTGAACTGCACTGGGGCTTGAATGTCACAATGTCCTTGCTACCATCAGCTCGCTAGACATCTGAACAAGAAACAGCAAAATAATGGAGGAGACAGAGATTCCTTAGAGCAGAAGAAAGAAAACGGCAAGATATTCACAAAAAGCTGATATTCTTGATTCTTTTTGATTCAGGCCACTTAAGCCTTTCTTTGTCTAGTGGGGTCATTTTGTATAGAAGCAAAACCTGTCTATGGGAAGACTGTGAGATACTTTCTCTGGTTGGGATACACTGGAAGCACATTGTTCCCTTAATATTGGCTCACAATTCCCATGCGTGAAAGAAAACAGTAAAAATCTGGCATGCGCCCTAGAATTCAAGGTAATGGTGTTGGAAATTGTTCTCTAAGAAAAAAAATTGCATGGGAATGACCATATTTTCCACTGCTATTGTCAACATGTAATCCCTAGCAGTAATTGTAATAAAATGTTAATTTAAAGGTCCAAGACCATAATTTTCCTTCTGTACTCTAGGGACTTTTCTGCTCTACAGGGTGAACTCCATTACATAAGACTGAGTTCCCTAAAAGACACTTTCTAAAGGAATAGAGCAATGTTAAAGGGCCAGAACTGTAGCTTTAAGCAAATTCTATCACAATGAAGAGATTATTGCCATTGACTCCTTTAGGGTGTCTGAAGATGGTTTTAAATGTCAAACATTGGGCAGGAGAAAAAAAAATCTATGACAAGGAAGCAGATAATTGGATGTAACATGGAGTATTTAACCACACAGAATCAATGTTTCCTGTAACTACATTAACTTCAGTGTGGTTACCCCACATTTACCCTGCTGTGTGTGAGATGAGCATCCAGTCCCCTACAGTGCATTGCCACATTCCGAACCTTCAGTCTTCAAATCCTCAAAGTACCTTGGAGACCCTAGTAGGCTACTTCATACAAAGCAAAACATGGGTCTGCAGCAACGTTTATTTGAAGTTCAGCTTTTAAGCCACCCACTGTTTTGAATATTACCAATGGAGGGCAAACCGGCCGCGATACATGTCCTCTGCTGTAATCAAGTGTGACCCGATGGGAGCGCGGGAGCATTCTGAGCTGCACCGGGCTATGACTGATCTGTATAATCTGTTGCTGTGAAAGGGAAGAGGAGGCAGTTCACAGCTTAAGATGACATAGCTCCCCAAGTAAATGAACAGGGGCAACACGTCATGCAGTTGATTTTAACAGAGAACATGAACCACATTTGCCTGGCTTGGTACTGTGCAGGCTTCTGACTAAAAATGAGCACTGGACACTATCAGTAAGGCACATGTTAAATGGATTAAGAGCTATCTGACTGGCAGATCTCCAAAAGTAGCTGTCAATAGGCATCTTCATTGAACAGGGAGGGGGGGATCTGTAGTGGGGTTCCGCAGGGATCGGTCCTAGGCCTGACACTTTCATCAAGGCTCTCGAAGTAACTATAAAATCCCTGCTGCTGACGTTGGAGGATGTCCCAACGATTGGTGGAGGGTGTATTGTGATGGCATAGGGCAGTCAGAGTGCTCTGGATTGCTTGGTAAGCTGGACCCATTCAAACAACATGGGTGTGCCAAAGGCAAGGGTGCACATCCCGGAAGAAGAAACACAGGCCGTACCTACAGCGTGGCGGGGACTGTACTCTGGAAAGCAGGGACTCCGAAAAGGATGTAGGGGCCATAGTGACAGCAGTTGAACATGAGCTCCTTGTGAAATGCTGTCACAGAAAGGGCTAATGTGATCTTCGGGTCCCCTATGGGCTAAGCCGACCTGCCTACAGAATGAGTCTCCCCCTTCCCCCGAGGCTGCAATAAAGGAGGGAGAGCCAGGCTCACATGGTGATAAATTCCTGTTGAGAAAAGGCTGGAGGGGGAGAGTAAAGAAAGCTCTCCTGGCAGGGAGGCCTGGAGGAGACCCTGACTCACCGGCGCAGTGACGGGGAGTCCCACGGGGACTGGAGAATGGAGGTGAGAAGTGGCTCAAGGAAACCCCAGCACAGGTAAAGGAGCAAACCGAGCTCTTGGGTACGGAGCCCGGGCCCAGAGCCCAGAGCAGAGAGAGGGATGGGGTCTCCTACCAGCTCCGAGGAAGGGGGCATACAAGCCCGTCGAAAGGGCTAGCAAGCCCAGCAAGGGGGCTGCCGGCTGAGCCAAAGACAAGCTGAGGAAGAGCCCTAGGGAGGGCAGAAGAATTTTCTTTGTTAAAGACAGTTTGGGATTTTTAGTTTGGGGCAATTGGGACCCCAGGGAGTGAACTAAAGACGGTGACTTGGCCAGAGAAACCACCACAGCACCGTGCGGCCAGCAGGAGAGGGCTCCAGCACCATGAGAGAGCTGCGATGCCATGCTTGGCTGTGTGTAAGCAGGGGCTCAGTGAGTCGGAGCAGGGAGGTGGCTTTCCCCCTGAACACTGCATTGGTGGGACCATTCTCTGCCCTCTTCTGGTTCTAAAAAGGATGTTGAAAAATCAGAGAGGGGGCAGGGAAGAGCCCCCAGAATGATTTGAGAGCTGGAGCCAAAGCCTGACAGTGAGGGACTGAGAGAGCTCAAGCTGTTTGACTAGTCACAAAGCAGCTTGAGATGATTTGATTACAGTGTGCAAGGACCTTCACAGGGAGAAAATACCAGGTCCTACAGGGTGCGGTAACCTAGCAGAGAAAGGTAGAACAAGAACCAGTGCTCTGGAAGCTAAAGCCAGACAAATTCCAATTAGAAATGAGGCACAAACTTCTAACATGAGAACGGCCAGACTGGGTCAGAGCAAAGGTCCATCTAGCCCAGTATCCTGTCTTCCGCCAGTGGCCAATGCCAGGTGCCCCAGAGGGAATGAACAGAACAGGAAATCATCAAGTGATCCCTTCCCTGCCGCCCATTCCCAGCTTCTGGCAAACAACAAGGGTGATTAACCATTGGTACAAACTCCCAAGGGAGTTTGGATTCCATCTCTTCATGTCTTCAGATCAAACCTGCATGCCTTGATGGAAGATATGCTTTACCCAAACACACGCTATTGGACTCTACACAAGGGGAACTGGGTGAGATAATGGCCGGTGGTATGCAGGCGGACAGACGAGGAGATCTGAGGGTTCCTTCCGGTTTTAATTCATAGGTTCATTCAGTTTTTCTTCCAGATTGTCATGCTGTAGCTCTCTCCTCACAATGTTAAAACTAGATTTGGGGGGGAAAGCACAGAATACTTTTCATGAATGTTGTTTTCAGTCTTAAAACTTGTTTATCCTGACCAAGCTGATACCCCTCTGTGACGTTATTGATATAATCTGGGACCATATAGAACATGGTTGCAACCAAAGTCCTGTAGTGGCACCAAATCTTGTATAAAGGGGGTCAAATGAGGTGTCTAAGACAAGGTTATAGTTTGCTGGTTATGATAATGCTGTCTATATGTGTGTATCAATTTTGTAGTTGAAGTTATGAATATTGGCTCTATACTGTCTGTACGGCAAACTTATGCTCTGCTTCTGGGAAACATCCCAGACAAGTTGGTGTTAGCTCTGCCTAACCTGCTGGATGGCCCATTAAGGACCATCAGCTATACAATTGACCCATGGAGAGAAGGCAAATACACCTTGCAACTCAGCAAAGTATGCAGGAACTGGCCCATGTGACTCCAGACTCCATTTTGCTGTAATTTTCCACATTAAGGACAAAGAGGTGTTCTTACACCTGGAAAAGAATATAAAAGGCTGATGCCTTGTCTCCATCTTGTCTTCAATTCTGCTTCATACCTCTGGAGGAACTTTGCTACAACTGAAGCTCTGAACAAAGGACTGATGACCCATCCCAGCTGGGGATGTATTCCGGAGACTTGATTTTTGAACCTGCAGTTTATTTCATCACTGCTACAAGCCTGAACCAAGAACTTTGCTATTACTGTATGTAATTGATACCATTTAACCAATTCTAGCTCTCATCTATATCTTTTTCCTTTTATGAATAAACCTTTAGATTTTAGATTCTAAAGGATTGGCAACAGCGTGATTTGTGGGTAAGATCTGATTTGTATATTGACCTGGGTCTGGGACTTGATCCTTTGGGATCAGGAGAACCTTTTTTCTTTTAATGGGGTATTGGTTTTCATAACCATTTGTCCCCATAACAAGTGGCACTGATGGTGATACTGGGAAACTGGAGTGTCTAAGGGAATTGCTTGTGTGACTTGTGGTTAGCCAGTGGGGTGAGACCAAAGTCCTCTTTGTCTGGCTGGTTTGGTTTGCCTTAGAGGTGGAAAAACCCCAACCTAGGGCTGTAACTGCCCTGTTTTAAGCGATTTGTCCTGAATTGGCACTCTCAATTGGGTCCCGCCAAAACCACATCGTTACACCCTCATGTATTTGTTCCAGTTTTAATGAAAAGCAATCAGGTTTTACTCATACAAATGTGGAAAAGGCTTCCCAACCCCCCGGGCAGAGCCCTGGTCTGTAGGGGATTGAATGAACCATAGGAGGGTCTGTTGGTGCCCTTCACAGCTGTAGGACTAGGTACTGGCAAAAATGGGGCAGTGGCAATGTGGTGATGAGAGAAAATTGCAGGTTGGTATGTGAAATGCATGTGGTATATTTTACATAGCGTCTTCTTCGCCGTAGTATCAGAGCACCTTCCAGTCATGTATTAAGCAACATGACTAACCTCTGCTTGTACATGGGATGGGACCTTCCTTGACAGAGTAGAGACAGGTTTCCCAGAGCCCTGGCACAGAGCCGTTTAAATGAGCCAAAAAGGAAGTTGTGACTAAAGCTGCCCATCCAATTACTCAGTGTGAAATGAAATGTAAACCCTACGCCCAGCCAGTGAGTAACATTTTCAAAAGCACCGAAGTGACTTACGAGCCTTTGTCTCACTGAAAGGCAGTGAGGTGCTTTTGAAAACGTTACCCAACGTGTCTTAGAGTGGCCTGTTTTTTCTAGGAATCTTGCTGCTGGAAAGGCCTGGATGTCCCCAAAATGAAAAATGTTTCAATTTTCTAACCTTCTCTAATTCCTCTGCCCAAATTGGTCCCTCTCCCTGAGGCTCCAGTGACTTCTTCAGACCTTTCTGATTGGAAGAGTTAAACATTTTCCAAGCAGAAACAAAGCCATATGACTGCGATGGTCAGTCACATCTGAGCAGTGCAACTCAAATCCCTCACACTGAGTACTGAATATGCAAAGTCAATGGTACACGAGCTATCTATAGATTTAAAAAAAATGCCTCACAAAACAGAAGGGTTGAGTAAATTCAAGTAACAGATGGATTCAAGGAAATCATGATCTGTTTGTGGGCAATAAGGTGGAGTTTATCAAGTAACTTATTCACTCATCTCTAGTTAAATTATAAAATTAAACCTCCATGAATTAACATACTTTGCAAAGTATTCAGAGCAGAGTACCTGCATTTCAGAAATGCCCAAATCATTTCCTCATTTGTATTTTATTTGTTTTTGAAGAGCCTACAGTGCAGTGAATACTGATATATATATAGAACTATACTATTCCCAGAAAGTACATACTGTTACATGGTGTCTTGTAAATGGCTCACGTGTGACTTAGAGCTCTGTAAAGGAAAAGCAATTGGATTTGATACATTTCACCTGTATAAAAAAGCCTAGTTAGAAAAAAGAGAAGTTCTGTTCTATAAAGTGGTGAGGTCAGTTAACATGGGCTAACTCCTGAACCAGCCAAACAAAACAAGAATAACTATGGCTACCTCGACCACAGTGAAGCTCATAAATTCACATGCGGAGGCGTTGGAGGCTCCTGAACTGGGGAAAGGGAGATACCAAGGTTCAAATGCTGTTCCTTGTGATAGCGCAGCATTACATAGTCTAACTTCTCTCCTACCCAGGTGGCTGTTGTGAAATGGTTTGGATCAGGTTACAAACAGGGCATGCATTTCCCAAACCTTCTGTAGGAAGGAAAGGAGCCTCCTTGAAAGGAGGATAGTGGGGTGCTTTGTGGTTTTTGGCCGATTGCCCCAGGCCCATTTTTCAGATGGCTCATCACAGCACCCCTTGGCTGTAATTGCCTGCCCCACGTGGAAGTGCTAGCACATGTTGCTTGAGTCCCAGCCTGCATTGCTCATCTTGAGACAAGGTTTTGGGATGCAGGCAGAATTCTGGCTGCCCCTCTTCAGGTTTGGTGAAGTAGGGGGGGGCAAGCAGGAGTGCCTGGAGCTTTCCATTCCCCCGTCCCATTGTACCTCACACAGAAACCAGGCACAGTATGGAGCCATAATGCTCTCTCAGTGCTAAGCTCTGGGGCCAGCCAGTGCATCCAGTACTTCTAAAGGGTCTTGGCCAGGCAGGAAGGGAGCTTGCCGGAGTCCTGCCCAGGCACTGGCTGAGGTTAGTAGGGAGCAGCAGGCCCTAAATGTGCTACAGAAGGAGTTACCTTGTGTTGCAGGTTCTGCGGCAGCTCCGAGCGTTGTGTGATACTCCCAGCACCATTAGGGCTCCTGCAGGAGTAGCATTACCTATCCGGGGTGGGTCAGAACATGTCAGTGAACATGGCCTGAGTTTGTATAACTGCTGTCTGCCCCGTTTTGAGCTCAGCACCCTGCATCTGAGAATGGTGTCCTGATGTATGAAAGTATTCGTAACTTTCTTTGTAGCGCATTCTCGGTGAATATCAATGAAAAGGGAATACATGTTTTTACTGTTGTACTTTTTCCGTGGACATTGCTGGTTTCCACACTTGTCTTCCCTACAGCTAACTGAGAATTCTCGACTGAGGATGGAAGAACACCTCCAAAACGGGGTGCTGGTTGTGGAATATATGTCCGTGGCTCAAACGCAGGCTGTTTTTGTAGAAACTGTGCAGAAGCTTTTCCTTTGACGCTTTCCAACTAATAAATTTAAGGAGCACTATTCATGTGCAGTCACATAATCAAATCCAAGGGTCTCAGCAATAAAATAAAACACATTCTATAACTCTGGTCATTCAGTTTAAAATGTCCACCGTGTGCAGCCTGGTGACACGCAGTAGAGCTGGTTGGGAACTAGAATTTTCATTCCATGGGAAATACTGATAGTTCAAAGTTTGGGTTTGGCCCAGATCAGACCAAAAAGCCAAAATGTTGAAATTTTCCCTGGAATAACAATTTAAAAAATGATTTGGAGCAATAAAATTGTTTAGCTTTGATAATGTTAAAATGTTATAATATAAAATAGTATATATATCTAAAAAAACAGACGTACTTGTGGCACCCTTAGAGACTAACACATTTATTTGAGCATAAGCTTTCGTGAGCTACAGCCCACTGCTACTCTGAAACCTATATATATCTAGATATAGATATGATTTAAAAAAACTAAACAAAATTAATCAAACCTATAGCATCGGAACAGAATGTTTTGCCATGATTGAAATGAAATGAGAAAGTAAAAATGATTCATTTCAATTTCTTCCTGTTGGAAAACTTTGTCAAAATTGACACATTCCTGCAAAACATTTCAATTTTGGCCAAACCACATTTTTGGATGGCAAAGCGTTCCTTGAGCTTTCTTGTCCGATCAGCTCTATTACTCAATCCTTCTCTGTACAAAATGTCAACCCCCCTCTGCCTGAGAACCAGCCCAGGCATGAGCGGTAACTCTTCAGGGCCCTCTTTCTTTAACAATGAAATGTTCTGTACGTTGAGCTTGGGGTTACGCACACACACAGCGTCTCTGGCCCAGGGTAACCCTCTGTCACGCAGTACACAGGAAAGAGATTTCTGCTTTGGAGACAGCAGGTGAGCCAATGTAGTGAGACTTCTCAGATGCTCTCCTCACGTGCCTTGAGCACTGAATCGCATAGGCCAAGGTGTAGCCACATGATGAGACTTTTGGGGGACAGGGCAGGGGGCAGCATTGTCTAGCACTGGCTTGGGACTCAAGAGACTTGGATTCAATTCCTAGTTGTGCCACTAATCTGCTGGGTGACCTTGAGCAAGTAACTTTCCCTCTCTGTGCCTCCATTTCCCCATCTGTAAAACAGGGATAATGGTACTGGCCTCCTTTGAAAGTGCTTGGAGATCTGCTGACAAGAAGGACTGTATAAAACCTGGGGATTATTATTACTTTATGTGTCATGTGGCCTATTTCAGTGCATGCAGTATTGTGCTGTATTCACCTCTTGTATCACAAAACATTTCAAGTCTGCTGTGTTTGCAGTGCCCCTTTCTCAGCTTGCTGTATAAAGGCCCTCATCTGAAGAGCCCCGTGAATTCTGGGACTGGCTCTTGGCATGGCCGCAGAAGCTGTTCTAATTTATGGCAGGCTCAGACAGCCCTCGTGGGCCCCTTTGCTGGCTCACATAGCCAGAGCGCAGAGTGTGACATCAAATCCCCTCAATCCCCCAACACACCTTCCGTCTCCCTGGCACGCTCCTACACTGGGGCTCTAGGGACGCGCGGCACAGGGTCATTCTGCCAAACCTACCCTGGGTGGAGAATTCCCACCAGGGTATTCCTGCGGGCAGGTTAAGTCAGCTTTGTGACTTGTGATTGCTAGCCATAAATGAGCTACAGCAGGTTCAGCATCAGGGCTGGCACTGGTGCGAGCTCCCGCTCTGAACTGCTGCTCTTCTCCTCCTTTGGCATCTCTCTGTGAGTGCTCCATACAGCACGTTGTTAAATCACGGCTGCTTGTGACCTGGCTCTGCATTGTCATTTTGTAAGGAAAGCAAGAGGCTTGCTCTTTCCCTGTATGGGATTCCTTTCCGCCTGGTAACAAGAGCTCCCACGGAGAATACGCTTCTCCGAAGCGTTGACAGACTGTCGGAAAGAGCAGGAAAAGAGACCTCAATAAGCTGTGCTGGCAGCTGTCTTGTTTATGAGGATTCAGCAAAGATTAGGGACACCTCAGACACGAAGGACTGCTGATCAGATTAGCTGGACGGATTGGTACTGATACAAAACTCTAGACAACTCAAGCAGCAAAGTAAAACCCTATTGATTACCGGCTACTTTGTTCTCATTACCAATTTCCCAGCTTCCAATTGTCTGAGCTCTTGGGAGTGAACGGTGTTATTTTAGACAGGGGCTTTGTCTCATTCTGTAAGACTGAGAAGAAAAGAGAGATGATCCGGCTAAAGCTGTGCCACGACAAAGTAAAACAGGACAGGAGCAATAGAACGCTATGAATCGTTTAGCCATAGTGCGAGCTGCAGAATGCAACCCGGATCTGGGTCTGACGAGCCCCACAGAACGTGTGTGCCTGTCTTGGTGTGCAGCCTGGCTCTGTAGGGAAAGGGTCTCCGGTGTGAAAACTCTACTGTCCCCTTCTCAGTTGGCCACAGCCCCTTTTCTCCTCTCGGGTGATGTACAAAGGCATTAAGGCTTGCATGGGGCCCCACTGGAGTCCAGTGGGACTGACTGCACATGGATACCAGGGTCTGTTCATGAGGAGCCAATTGAAAGCTGGCTGGGAAATGTATTGTATTCAATGCAGAAAGTTTTGAAGAACATGAAGAAAAATTTCCTTTCATCAACATTTTTTGTGGTTCCATCAACACCTCCCATTACAAAAAAAAAAACCTGAAATATTTTTCAATTTTGATTGTTGAAAACTGAAAAATTGTCAGTTGTCAGATTGGCGGCAGGGGTGGGAAATGGTATGAAAACTCAAAAAAATCAATAACAGTGGAAATCTTCTCAAGAATTTTTTTTTTTTACTCTAAAATGTACTTTTCTTCAAGCTAATATTTCACCCAGCTGCAACCTGATTGTAGTATCTGGGCTTAAAAGACACATTGGGGGATAAGATAGAGGTCTATACAATCATGTATGTTGTGGAAAAAGTGACTAGAGAAGTGTCATTTATCCTTTCCCACAATATAAAACCAGGGGTCACCCAATGAAATTAACAGTAAGAAGGTTTAATACAAACAATAGGAAGTACTTTTTTCCATACAACACACAGTTAACCTGTGGAACTCATTGCCATGGGATGTTGTCATGGCCAAAGGTATAATTAGGTTAAAAAAAGAACTAAATAAGTTCAAGGAGGATAGGTCTATCAATGGCTGTTAGCCAAGATGGCGAGGGATATAACTCCATGCTAAACCTCTGACTTCCAGAAGCCAGGAGGGGAAGATGGGTGGATCTCTCTAAAATTACCCTGTGTGACGTTATGAGTGTAATATAATATTTCATTGGAAGGTGACCGGGCCAGAAAGAGTTAATTAACTCAGACTAACCTGACCCATGGGTGAACTGTAAGTACTGGTTAGGAAGATATGTAAATGAATAGAGCTTTGAAATGCAAGACTGCATTGTTAGAGATCTCAAGGGTAAATGTTTGCTCAGGTCTTGTGATGTAAGCAAACAAGTCTTGTCTATTGCTATAACTTTAATTCAAAGATCAAAAAAGAAATATTAACATTTATGATGATACTTGAGTGAAATAGTATTATTGTCTATATGTCTCTTTGAAGGTTGTGGTAACCTGTATCTGAACTGTTTAATGGATAAATTACCCTGTGCTAATTGCCAGGATGTTTGGAAGAAGAGTTAAGCCTATTGTTTTCTCAGGCCAAAAGGCTGCTGGAAATGTATAAAAACCCTGGGCCATGATCCTTCTGTATCTCAGATCTGCTTTGGGTTTTAAGAGGGGGAAACCTTAAGCCACAAGGATTGAGATCCCCAGTCATTGACTGGAGCCACCCTGAATATGGACATTGGACTATAACCTATGGACTATTTCTAAAAGGACTTTTGGCAACTACAAGCTCACCTCTGCTATGTATCTGGACCTCAAGAATTGAATTCAAATCTGTCTGTATATTGATCTTTTAACCAACACTCTCTCGCTTTTCTTTTTTAATACATTTTAGTTTAGTTGATAAAAATTGGCTATAAGCGTGTATTTTGGGTAAAATCTAAGTTATAATTGAACCTGGGTGTGTGGCTGATCCTTTGGGGTTGGAAGAACCTTTTCTTTTATATGATGAAGTAAGATTTTCAGTAATCACCATCATATCTGACAGGTGTGTCTGGACGGAGGCCTGAGGCTGGGTACTTTAAGGGAACTGCGTTGTTTGAACTTCTGAGTAACCAGTGAGGTGCTATAGAAGCTGTTTTGTGCTGGTTGGTAAATCTAAGTATTGGAATATCCACCAGCATTTGGGGTTTGTCTGCCCCGTTTTGTTTGCAGTTCACCCTGATTGAGTGACCTCAGCTGGCTCCCACAGGCAGCACCGTCACACCCTGTCAGTACAATCCCACTGCAGCTTTGGCACTGGCCTTGGCAGGAGACAGGCTACTGGGCTAGATGGACCATTGCTCTGACCCAGTAAGGCCGTTCTGTTTTTTAATGCCAGGGTCTTCATACTGCATCACATGCCAACAGCAGTGAACCAAATCCACACCGGTGACACCCAGTTTATTAAGGAGTGAGGTAGTTTGTTTTGATAGTAAAAGGTGGCAACCCAGTGAATCTGCAGAGGAGTGAAACTGGATTAATGTTGTGATATTCAAAGGGGAACATCAGTTAACTTCAAGTGGAGTGTTTACTGGATGGTATGTATTTACTGATGACTTTACCACTGAAGTCACTTTGGGAATGGCTACTGTGTAGGTTATATAAACCAGTTTTCTTGGTTAATCAAATGCATACTGCATCTGGGATTGGAAGCAGTGCTATCCCCCAGTGCGTAGGATGCATATAGATGTGTACCTACATCCAGTGTCACTAACTGTATTGCAAAATAAAGAGCGGAGGTTACAACCAGTGGGAGTAAAACCCTGGACTTTAATTGGATCAGTTATGTAAGGATTACTCTCCTATGGACAGCCCTTCCCTTTATGCAAGATTGATTGGCAGTGTGTACAATAAAGATTGTCTCTAACAGACTGTAAGGGCTTCAGTACATGGAAAGGGGCCTTCATAGCAGCCAGTCTGGTTCCTACACACGCGTGTGGCTTTATTCATGAGAGCAGTGAGACCAGAACTAGCCACGGGAGCCAGTGCAGGCAGGAAACAGGCCTCTTTGTACCGCACCTAGCGCAATGGGATGAGCCTCTGGGTTCTACGGCAATGCAAATATTCCATAGTAATTGAAACCATGGGGAATTAAATGAGCTCCACTTGCAGCTGCTGAATTGGCGCTATACGGGTGAGAGACTTTGAACACTAGTTTGATTAAAGCGGCTGACCCTGCAGTGCTCTCTCAGGCACAGGCTCTGGGGGCCTCCTTTGGAACGACCCCTGGGCCCACGTTTGGGGGGCTCATTGAAGCACTGCAGCCTGGCTCAGCTTTGCCGGAGTAAGAACTGCAAGCAAGCTGCACATTGGGCTGCGTGGCGTTTCCAAGGGCTGGGTGTAGTGTACGAGGCTGTCATTTCCAATCCTGCGGGAGGTCAGGAGTTAAGAGCAGGGAGTATCCCATGTATGCACATCACAAAACCACAGCCTAACTCCAGGGTACTTACAAAGGGCCTTTTCCCACGCTGCATTTATTTATTAATGGTTGGATCCTGCATATGATTACATGTCAGAGGAATTGCTTATGTGTATGAGTATTCCCCATTTAAATTCAAGGGATCGACGTGAAAGTGCTTGCAGGCTCTTGAAAGTTGATTCTGTTTTGTGATCGTTATTTTCACTTAATTTCAGCAACATCTGGACGGTTCTAGAAAATACAATTTTTCTGTTTCCCTTCTAGCTGTTACTTAGTCTCATTGTACTATAAGTGGCCCAAGTCAATCAGGTTAAATACATTTCCAGGCAACATTAGTGCAATGCATCAAAAGGTGAAAATAATTCATGAAGGCATCAGTCTGGAGTTCTGATTATTGTTAAGTATTTCCAGGGAGCACTTTGCTACAGTCAATAGAAAGTCAACTATACAAATTAATACAATTAATTTACTTTTGACATTTTCTGCATAACTTTTCCCCAATATATTAATAGTCTACATCACCCTATGTATAATAGCACCTTTAGTGTTAATTTGCTTACAAAGTTTTCTTATTTTATCAGAACTGTTTGGGATTATTTAATGCAGGAATGAAGATGGAAAAAATTTGGATTTTTTCTCAGGAAACAAGGCTATTTTTTTTAAAGCACTAGTTTATGACTGTTCTGAAATCTTCCTGCTTCTAAGGATGCCTCCTAGATTGTCCAGCACTAACAACAGATCTACTTACGTTTTCTGTAGAGCATTTAAAGCTGTACACTTTAGATGACTGGAATTGCACAATAGTTTCCATAATAAGTCAAAATACTACAAAGCAACATTTTGACAACACTTCTCAAATTACATGTGACGTGCTTGAAAAATCCATCTAGACCCATACAGAGTTAGTGAAACTCTGCCCAGGTGCAGAAGTCCATGCTAGCTAGCTATGGTACTTTATTACCAGAGTATCTGAATGCTTTGAAGTATTTATTTTCACAACTCCCTGGTGAGGCAGAGCACTGCTCTTATCCTCACTGGACAGATGGGGAGCTGAGCCACACGGGACACTTGCAGTCCTGAACCGAGGTCTCTCAAGTCCCTTCTTAGCACCCTATCCACTGACCCAGCTTCCTCGCTCTGCCAGGGGCCTACAATACAGGACTGGAACCTAAGGTTTCCAATATGTTGCTGCTGTAAAAATAAAGGCTCTTGTGTGTACCAATCGGAGGGTAGAACCATATCAAGTTCCCAGTGCACCACCGGAAAACCACTCTTCCCCCCCCCCTCAAAGTGACAGAGAGGGGGTGGTTTTGGCCAACTCCCACAATTGTATCCCACTTTTAGAAGACCCCAGTGGTGACCCCAGAACAGCAGCTTTCATTGTTTTCAAAGTAAATGTTTAGCCCCAATATTTGAGAACAGCTTGAGACATGCCCCCCCTCTCCAACTTCCCAAAGGCTAAGAAAACAGAAGGCAAAGAGAGAGAGAGACTCACATTTCATTATTATTATTTTTCAGTCTTGTGCTTTTAAAGCCAATCTCATAATTTTTGGGTACCTAACTCATGATTCCTGAATGCTTGGGGTTGAAATTGTTGGAGAAAAACAGAGTTTTTACTCTCAGGTTGGGTGCAGCAAGTTAGATACTTTATTATATCTAGCAATTGCGTGGAGGGAGAGAGCTAAACAGGTCGCTCTCCAGGTAAACAATTACAGCAAGCATTTATACCTTTGTTACCTACAATAATGAGCAACATGACCAATAGTCTGAGCTGAATTAGGGACATACTATGAGCCAGGTTCTGCCCTTTGCTACAGATGCATAAATCCGTTACATTTATACACTGAACGCTGCTCACTCTCTGGAGTGTATTTTCTATCGAAAAGAGTCTGTTTTTTAACTGCATTTTGGTCGCATGCAGGATCCATACATGTCGCTGAATGGATGCACATGCTGTCAGGAATCTGGAATAACCGCTTAGGTGGCACGATGGCTCAAGGGTTAGCCAGTCCCCTTGTTGTCAGCAGGCTGGCAGAGTTGGCAGGTGGCGGCTCCTGTGGACCCCAGTTTAAGACCTGTGAGTCACGACAGTTTGATGCTCCAGCTGAGCTATTAGTATTTTACTTTCTCCACTTAGCTCATGGGCAGAGGAAGAGATGGTTTTTGCCACCTCCCCTGTGATGTCAGAACGGACCAAGGGGATTATAAACTTTCATGGTCCATAGGGAATGTGGTAGTACAGGCCTCAGCACAGTCAGATATCTGAAGAGGGAAGTGGATGGTGACCTTGTCGTTCCAAGACAACATCTGCACAAAATGCAAGCCAACTATTTTTTTTTTTTTGACAGCTGCTCTTCCTCGGAGCATGGAACTCTGATTGTTACCTTTGATGTGCAGTCGATCGAATCATACCGCCAGGCCCGTCGTCTCATTCACGGCTTTGATTGTTCGCTACAAACGCTTGTTTATCTTCCCTGATGTCCAAGGTCTTTAGACTAACAGTAGGACCTTTTACAGGACAGATGGCTTGTGGGGAGGAAACTTTTTCAAATATTCCTGACTTTAAAACTTTACAGATTTTATCAGCGAAAGTACCTGCCTCAAACATATTTAATCAGCACTGAGCTGGTTCCCCTGGTGGTTTCCTTTGATAGTTTTGATTATGTAATAGAATTCCTGCAGCACCACTGTGTAAGGAGAATGTAAATCAACCTCACTTTCTGTTTTGCTCCAGCCTGTAGCTCATTTGTCTCCCGAAGCTTTGAAGAATGGAGCTCTGCACTGAAACAGCCATATGGAGGAGCTTATGCTAATGCGACAAGCTATGGTGTGCCGCTATTTCCTGTCAATACTTCACTGCTCGAATATAATTTGTGAGCACAGCCTTTCTGGAGTTACCGGAGTGACTGCACAAGGCTATGTCAAGGATGTCAAACAAACCAACGAAAAACATCCCCACCATAATGAGCTCTTACAGATAGATAAAAGCAATAGTTACAATCAAGGTTCTTCCACCTTCATGCCAGATGGGACCATTCAGACCATCTGCTCTCACTTCTGGCATAACACAGGAAGTCATTCGGTTACAGTGGGTCCAAAAACCCAAAGCTCTTGGTAACTATTACTCTTGGTGAGGCGCTGGCAGGAGATAAATCAATGGAGACATGGATGGCCCGACCGATAGGTGGCTGGCCCAAACCGCACACTACAAGAGTGCTTTCACTTTATTTAGTCTCAAGCACTTACACACATCACAACTGGTTAGTAAAACACTCCCAAAAATCAATATTATCAAAGTCTGGAGCGGTCTTCGAATGGTACAACAGCTGTCTGACTGGCCAGTCTTTCAGCAGTCTTTGGGGACCCTGCCCAGTGGCGTAGCCAGGTGGAGGGAAGAGGGGGAGCTCCGGGTCTTCGGCGGCACCTCGGCGGTGGGACCTTCACTCGCTCCACAGGTCTTCGGCGGCATTTCGGCGATGAAGCTTCAGTGCCGCCAAAGACACCCGAAGCAAGTGAAGGTCCCACCGCCAAAGTGCGGCCGAAAACCCGGAGCGGGTGGTGCCTTTTTTCCCCCCCGCTCCCAGGTAAGTAAAATTAAAAAGGCGCCACCTGTGCTTGGTGGGGAGCGGCCGCTCCCCCCCAGCTATGCTACTGACCCTGCCATATGTCCACAAAGTGTTCCTGAAGAGTCCACCTACCCCATACTTTCTCTTCTTCTTTACTGAATTAGTGTAACAATAACATGTCAATGAAAACTCTTGTTAAGCAAACAACTTCAAAGCTTACGCAAGAGGGTTCCTCAAACCATTAATTAGACTGTTGTGTTTTTGAAGAGCCCACGTCTTGAGGGCCCTGACAAACACATCCCAAAGGGCAGATATAGATAAGCTTCCTGTTTTTCTAAAATACATACCTCAGCAATTTGAACAGAGATCTTATCAGGAGAGACAGAGGGTCAGGCTCCACCGCCCCATTCCTGGCTGCTTGCTTAATTATGCTAAGGCTGTTGCAGGGGCCTGCTAAGACCTACTGATTTAGCTGCTTTTGGCCATAAGCACAATAATTGATATTCCAATTATCCATAGCGATCCAGGCATTTGGCTGATCTGCCAAGATCTCTGTGGACAATTTCACCTGGTGTTTTAACTCCAGCATTCTGGTCTCTTCTGTTCCCAAGTTTAACAATCGATAGGCCAAATGAGATGTGCTGGAATTGCTGAGCCCGGCAGCACTACCACCAAATACAACTTAGCATTGATGGAAAAGTGTTTATAAATCAATTGTTCCCATATTTCCACCCTATAACATTATATAATAGATGGAACCTGGAAGGGGTTTCAGTATGGAAGCTACAGACAGAGTGACAGAAGTTCTTGGTTTTAATGGCTCTTTAGAACAATGTGTGACATGAGAAAATGGTAGGGCTACTCTATAAAGTCAGCAAACACCCAGTGACCATGGGCAAGGAACTTACTGGATGCATTTGTAAGCTAAGTCTGAATTGCAATGATGTATTTCTGGAAGCAAAGTGACAAAATCCGTCAGAGAAAAGCTCAGTTAATAATGTATGAACTAAAAAATAAAAATTATTTTTCAAGAAATAAATACTAGCCTTTACAAAGAACCTCTCAGCTGTGCATTTTCCTATCCAAGGATTTTCAAATCGCATTACAAGGGAGCAGTCTATTGTTCCACTCCATACAATTTCCCCTTCCAATGAAAGAGAGGAATATTTCAAGTACTCATTTTAGGCAGTCAAAGACATGGACACAGGAAGAGGAGAAAGGCCAAAAGCAATCAAGAAGTTTGTCATTCTTCTATGACAGCACGTGCTGCATGAAAGATATTTGAAAGTCGTTTGCTTTCTAGTGTGGTCTGGTGTTATTTATTCATTATTACTCTTTCCTACCTTTACAAACAATGACCTTAGTTTTATCCAGACTGACCATTTACTGGTGGTGTTTGTGCAAGCTTGTCTGTTCGCACTGTTTTCCGTTCTATATGTATGCTGCGTCTGTTGTGGTCACTCTCCACAGAAAAAACGCCAATATTTTCACAGAGTGATTTCTATGCAAACATCTCAGACCCTGTCCCCAAATAGGGTGACCAGATGTCCCGATTTTATAGGGACAGTCCTGATTTTGAGGTCTTTTTCTTACATAGGCTCCTATTACCCCCCACCCCGTCTCGATTTTTCACATTTACTGTCTGGTCACCCTATCCCCAAATTAAATCTAATTACCAAACCTACCTTTATGCTCCATAACAAAACACTTCCTAACAACAGCTTAAATTACCTGTTTGGCGAGAGAGATTTGCACAAGCTTTCCTGCAGAAATCCCCAGAGCTCCTCTACAAAGCTCTTAGCTCTTTATGAAGGACTCTAAGTAGGTGTGTACATCTGTTAGCTCAGATGTTAGATGTTGTACTACGCGGTCCCACAAAGGGTGATGAGCCAGGATGCGCCGCATGGAACATGGGCAGACAGCTATAGCGCTTTGCTTTGGCCTCTGTACCTCCATCTCTTTGGAGGTCAGTACAAACCCATGATTAGCAGAAACAGAGTTGGCTGTAACCCCACCACCCTGCAGACTGCTCTATGATGGCAGGGTCCTGCCAGTGGCACCCCTGTGCCTTCAGCGATGCAAGGGTTTGCCTGAGCAGAGCAGCTGGCAGCCTGGGGAGGGTGGGAGCCAAGTCTAGTATTTACCATGGACTCCCTTCCTGAGGAGTGGTGGGTGAGCAGCGCTAGATGAAAGGTCCATGATCGTGCTGAGGGCTGCTGGACGCTGCCTAGAGGAAGGTGGGGTCAGAGTCCCTTGTGCCTGTGTAGAATGTAGCTGGCTGAGACGCTATCGAACAGAAAGTCTGGAACGCAGCAAATGACAGCAGCTTTCTTAAATAATTTTTAGTGAAGCACAAACAATAGACCAAAAGGACATTAATGCAAATTAAGTAAGAATAAGAATCAGAAACAGATGCTAAAAAGCTCCTTTTTCATGCAGCGAGTAATGAATATAGGAAGAGACTATCTTGATGTGGTAGCTGAGGCAAATCCACATAGGCTAATTTAATGAACAGATAAATGTCCTCCCCAAGCAAATTAACTTAACATCCTGAGCATTTCCAGCCAGCCAGCCCGCGATGCTTGTTCTCCCAGATCTTCTTGAGTTTTTGCAAAGTACAAAGACCAAAAATGCTAATTTGATTATGAACATTCAGTTGCTGTTTCATTTTTAAATATTAACTTTCTGGACATTGTGTTTTGGCTGATGATCCAATGACCTGCAGTTTTCTTGATCCAAGCGTGCCACATGCCAGTCCGGGTTGGCGCAGTACAACTGAGTGTTAGTGACCACCACTTGCAGTGATCAATAAGTTTTGAACATCAAAAAATAAATTACAAAACCCATTTTCCCCCCATAGGGCCTAATTTGTTTGCACACCTCTGTGGGGTTATCGCTTGACTGCAGGCCGTGCAGGAATGCCAACTAAAGCCAACTTTCATCTGACTGGCTTGTCTTGGCACTGACATGCTTGATACGAAAAACCCTGTCCTTCCAAGATGATAAATTTGCTTCTATGCATGTCCCATTTGATAAAGTCACAGGTGGTTCCACCTTGTGGAGATTTAATGTGGACTTCATTTTGTAGGACTTACGAAGACTACTCAAAGTTGTACTCCTAACAATACTGTGTGTCAGCTAAGCCATAATCCACCTAATGCGGCCATTTTCTCTGAGCACCCGTACTGTTTCTGACCTTCCTATCACAGAAGGGGCCCCATTGTCTCTTTTCTCCGGCCTGCCGGTACCAGAGATACGAGGGCAGTGGTGATTGTCATACATTCTGCTTTTTTCCTGCTGGTCATTCTGTACATTGCTGCAGGATGGACACCAGAGTGAGGACCCCATTTCTCAGATCATTTTTTATGTTGATTGTGATCCTGGTGAAAGATGTTCCCGGGATGCTGTTGATGATTTTCGAAGCCTTTGTCTTCAGCTGCAGTGTGCAGTAAGACATTGGGCCCTGTGCTAGCCCCGCCACGCTGAAATACATTATCAAAGTACAGAAACGGCACTTCTCTCATTGTAACTGTATCCCTTATCCCTCAGCCACCCAGCCTCAGAGTCCTCTAACTGAAGAGCTAGCCTATGGTTTCAAATGTGTTCTTGTGTGTACCTTTGAGGCCCAAACGCCTCCCACTTATACGTACAGAGGCTCTGTGAGATTAGGAACCACAGCAAGGGCATTCTTTCAGCTTTTCCCTCTGATTATTGTTATCCTGGGAGCCCTCTCTGCACACAATTGCCTGGCCCAATTTAACCTCATCTCTAAAGGTACAGGAAAGCTCTCAGGAAAGTCCTTCCCCCCTCATGCTGGGAAAGAAACCTTTTGCCTAACATGAAAAGAATTTCAAGTAACTACAGCATTTTGGTGCGTATAGATTGCATTTCTTCAGCATTTTAAGGCCAAAGAGTCACGATCAGCTCCTATTAGATCAAATCCCCTGTAAAGCATTTTCTTTGTGAGACAACAAACAGCTAGATGTAACTGACCCAAAAAATTCACCATTGCAAACTGTATAGACAAGTGTATGCTGCAAAAACTGTCCAGCATCTGAGCCCAGGACACCTGGCTTTCCACTGTACTGTTTGTGGCATTCACCACATGACCTGAATTGGAAAACATTTTGTGACTGATTGGTTAAGTATTGGAAGAGTCTTCAAAGCTTTGTCAAGCTCAGATGAACACGCAGCCCGTGACTTTGTGAACCTTACCATCCAAATAAGTGCCTGGGAAGCTCATTAATAACCAGTTTATCACATGGCTACCAGACATGCAACAAGTGCCTCTACTGTATTATAGTAGAGTAGGGAAAAGGCAGTTACACTAGTAATCTAGGGAGATAAACACACACAGTGCACAATGTATAGACATATGTACAGCAGGCAGATAGATGGATAGATATAGCTTATTTGGTATCCACTGTTATTGGCAGGAAGTAGGAATGATGCAGTATAAATATTTCATGCTTTGACATGATAAAATATTTATGATGAAACTCCTAAGAATGGGCTGACTGGGTCAGTGACTTCTGTAGCGGCAAATGCCTCCTTTGTAGCTGGCACGACACACAAGGCTGTCCCGCACCTGCACTTCCCTTTACAAGTACCACATCCAGCATTTTAGATTGCCATTGTGCACACACTGACCCAAAGGGAACAGATAGAGACTTCTCACATCCAAGGTTCATACAGGCAGTCACAGCATTATGCTGAAACAAGGGTTGCTACTTTCCCCGGGGGGGTCAGAAAGCTAAGTGCAGCATGCATAGCAGGGAGGCAGGGCCTATCTCAGCCAACAGCTCTTTGCCTCATGGACTTCAGCTCATGGAGACCTTGGACAAGTCACTGCACCTCTCTCCTTTGATCATCCCAGGTATAAAAGGGGGATGGTGACTACCTACCTCAGTGTCAGAGAGCTGCTGTGAGGACTCATTGTTAATGCTTAAAGTGCTTGGAAGACGTCAACTGCTACGTAAATGTTCAGTCTGTAATGATTGACGTGCGAGTGCTCTCACTGGATTCAAACGCTGCACTGCGAAGCCCTGGGGGCTCACGCCAGCCATGTTCCTGTCTGCCCACGATGCAGCACACTGCGTAATTCTCCTGCAAACATTGTCACCCCAGCCAACCAGCGCCTGGCACTTCCATCTCAGCCCCACATCAGCTTTGATGGCGTACATGTTCCCAGGACGTGTGCTACAGCACATTCCCACTGGAAAGACTTCCATTGACTCCAATGGACTTTGGATCAGTCCCTTGAACTGTAAACTTCTATCCCCATGGCCATGCCTCGTCCCTTACAGAAGCCAACTTACATGGGGAGATTTGTTTGTTCTTTCCTTCTGCTGCTCTTTTAATACACATCTTCAATCCTGCTTGAGCCAAACCCAAGCAAGACAACAGAACGGAGCCTAGGGACCTGCCTGTTCTGATAGAGTGATTTACTCCCCCGTAATTACAGGGAAACGTTTTACTGCTAGAAGCAATTGTCCTATAATTTTGCCTACAAATTAACTCCCCATTCAGGCTGCAGTATAATTCAGACATAGAGGCAATAAAGACGATTTGCTTATTCTTGATGCAGCTCTCAAAAGGGAATGTCGGGGTTAGATTTACCTGCGCCCCGTGCCTTTCAGGATTGAAGGTCTGCTGAGGAGTCAAAGGGGATAGGTCCAGTTGCAGCAGCTCAGTTGTGTGATTCTGAAACGCCTTAGCAACAACGGGACTCAGGAATGTGGGAGTGTTTGGTTGGGTTTTTGGTTGTTGTTTTTTCATACAAAGTGGAACAAAACTGCAGTTTTAAGACTGTCCTTGGTCTGGGAACGAACCATTGACACCAACAAGAGCAGGGAATACTTCTGAGACGAGACACAGGAAGCCGAGGTAGCTGGAGATTTCAAGGATTAATTGGGACGAGATGTCGGATCTGATGCTTGGTGGCAGCAGCATTCTGCCGAGCTGGCTGGCACAAGGGAGCATTGCAGTTAAGCAGATTGGTTTCATACTGTGTCCTCATTTGTTCCAGGCTGAGAAGGAGAGAAGCAAGAAAGAGCTCAATAGCACAGCTGAGGCAGGAGAAAATGACGAGAAACCCTTGCTGGACATGAATGATCACCCTGCACTGCAGATTTGCAAGCTGAAGGCAAAGCATGGGGCTCACCCCACCCCACTCTCTTCATCCCTTTGCTCTATCTCATCCCCCGTTTGTTACCCTGCTTTCGACTCCCAGCAGCCTCTTCAGCTCCCTGCCATACTGCACACTCCTGCCCTGGCATGTCCCCCAGCCAGACCCTCTGTGGGTTATTCCTACTGAGCTCACCCTGCCAGGAGTTTCCCCAGTGCCTTCCACAGGGTCTGGAGGTGACTGGGAAATGACTGGAACAGCATTGCTGTGTTCTATTAAATATGATTTTAAGGTAGTGACTCAGAACCTACTTTGGTGAAGATCATTTGAAATTAAACCCTGTTTTGTCTGCACGTAGATATTTGTGTTTACTCTCTCCCTCTCCATTCTCCACTAGGGTATGATTATGACATGTTTGGTACAAAGGATGCCTTGTGAGGTATCATTTTAAAAAGTGTTCGTCTGTGGAACATTGGTATCCTGTTGGGTTGTCTGTATTATCATTGTGTGTGATGTTAGGAAGTGTTGCTACATGTGCTATTGAAACATGTTGTGAAGTTGGGAAATGCCCACGGCCAGCCTTTCCGTTGGAACAAAGGAGGACCAGAAGGGCATTGATGACCCATCGAAAAGAATCCACTCTCCCAGAGGCTTCTCAGAGCAGGGACGTACGCAATGAGGATCCACGTCACAGCCAGGATCTTTCCAGTAGCTGGAAGAGGGTATAAAAGAGGGGCAGGGACATCACGTGGCCTCTCTTCCCCCTCTCACCATCTCGACACCTGGAAGACAAAGACTTGGAACTAGGGAGATTGGTCCAAGGGCTGGAAGGGAGTGAAGGATAACTTCAGTCCATAAGAAAATTTCTATAATTTCTAAAATGATGGAAAATAGCTCTCCCATTACTAAAACTGTTGAATTTCAAGTCCATTATGTCTAAGAAGATGGGAAATGGTTTTCCCATCCCATGAGTTTTTGAGCTTTTGAAAAATTTCCTTGTCCTAAAATGGGACACAAGGTCAACATTTCGAAAAAATAAAAATAAACATTGCCAACTGATAAAAATAAAATTCAGATGAGGTTTATCAGAGCATTGCATTTTGATTTTGAACTTTTTAATTTAACATTTTTTGTATAAGTAACTAAAAGAAACAAAGTTGCTTTGAATTGAAAAATGAAGCTTTTTGTTTCTAAAATGTCAAAACGGGACACTTTGGCAACTTTGAAACTTCTTTCAAAAACTTCCTTTTTTGAGTAAGAAGATTCATTGAAACAGCCCCTTTCTCATGAACATTTTTGGTTTTGATTAATCAACTTTTTCGATTGAAATAAAGTTTTTGTCCTAAAATTCCCTTCCAGCTCTAAGTAGATCAGGCCTCCCCAGAGTGAAAGTGGCTGATGGGTCCCATGGGGAAGCGAGGGATTTCCTCCTCCCAAAAGGATAAAGAAATCTCCCAGTTCCAGCCCTTCAGGCCTGCAACATATTGTATGAATGGACAATCTATTAGTAGTTTCAGAAGGAGTCTTCGCTACCCTGGGTGCCAGGCTGGTGTAACTCTGGGGACAGGAGGACAGATTTCGCTAGTAAATCTTGTTTGAAAGGCACCTGTTTGAAGTTGCTCAGAATGTTAGAATACGTTCTATAGGGACGGATTAGAGGCAGAACGGCTCAGGAGGGTGGTCAAAGGTGCTTGATAGATTAATTGGACTCCTGGCTCTGCTATGTATTACATCTGTATCATATTCACATAGGGGCTCTGTTTCTTGTTCTCACTGCTTGTAGCGTAAACGGGATGGCCTGCAGCTATCACTGGGCAATCCATCTTTAAAGATCATGCAATTGATAGGGCATGCCAGGAGAGCCATTTTCCCTGGGGAGAGCACATCCCACTCGTACACTGTGCAAATGCAACTACAGCAAGACCATCGATGGGAGAGAACTGAGGGTCTTCCAGACTCCATTTGGGGCAGGGAGCTAGGGGCCTGCCCAGCGAGTGGGAGAGGGAGAGATGGTGCAAGCACTGCCGAGTGCACTGTGTGCGAATGCTCTTTGGGGTGCTGGAGATGATGCAGATATGCCATGAGACACTTGTTCAGCATGCTGTCCTCTTGAACTGTAGTCCAGGTATTCTGCAGAGCTCCTATTACTAAGGGCAGGGCTACACTTAAAAGGCTGCATTGGCGCAGTTGCAGCACTTCATTGAAGACGCTCCTATGCTGCCAGGAGAGCGTCTCCTGTTGGTGTTGTTAATCCACCTCCACCAGAGACGGTAGCTCTGCCAACGGTAGACGCTCTCCCGCTGACATATGACTGTCTGCACTCGGGGTCGGGTCAGTGTAACTACGTCGCTCCAGGGCATGGATTCCCCTGAGCGATGTATTTATATCGATATAGTCTGAAGTGTAGACCTGGCCTACGTGCTGTCACGCTCACTTGCCTCTACAACCTAGTATGTGTCAGCTGGAAGCCGATGCCGTCCTCCTGGCGTGACTATTTGCTTTAAGAGAGACAAGGTGGGTGAGGTAATATTGTTTATTGGACCAACTTCTGTTGATGAGAGAGATGAGCTTTCGTGCTTCACAGAGCTCGTCTTCATGTCTGGGGAAGGTAACGAAGTGTCTAACCTAAATACAAGGTGGGACAGATCGTTAAGCATTAGGGATTCCCACATATTCTATTTACTTTGTGACTGGGGTGCTAATTTTCGTCTTCTCCTATTCTGACTAGGACAAAGGACATTATTAATGCTGTGTTGCCAACTCTCACCATTTTATGTTGAGTCTTATGATACTGAGGGTGTTTCTTAAAGCCCCAGCTCCTAGAGTCATGTGACTACACCAGAATCTCTGCTTTCATTTTTTTTTTTTTAAAAAAGGACATTTCCAGCCCTCAATTGCAGAGAGACGCCTAAAAACATGACCCAAGGTTCAAAAATTGAAGTTACATGAATTTTTTTTAACCCTGTTAGTATAAAGGAAGTTAAAGGGCGACCCTTTGAAATTATGGAAATGAAATGTTTTGATCTGATCTGACTTTTTTTCCAGATTATCTGTTTGTGAAAATGTTCAAGATTCTGACTTTTCATCCTAATTTGGGATGGGGACAAGTTTTGAAATCTCAAAAATTCTTTCAGGACCAGAAAACCGCTTCCCAACCAGCTCTTCTTAAGATGAAAGATGTCTAACTTTTTTCATGTGCATTTGAATATTTCCCTAAATACAGCCATTGCTTGAAGAGTATTTGAATATTTCCCTAAATACAGCCATTGTTTGAAGAGTCTCTCTCTCTCTTTTTTAAAAAAAGAGACAGTTAAAACCCCAAAAATACATAGGCAAGAGTTAAATAACTCTTCTCGTTAGTCAAGGAGACTAAACGTTGTTGCCAAGAAGGCTAACGGCATTTTGGGCTATATAAGTAGGGGCATTGCCAGCAGATCGAGGAACGTGATCGTTCCCCTTTATTCGACATTGGTGAGGCCTCATCTGGAGTACTGTGTCCAGTTTTGGGCCCCACACTACAAGAAGGATGTGGAAAAATTGGAAAGAGTCCAGCGGAGGGCAACAAAAATGATTAGGGGTCTGGAGCACATGACTTATGAGGAGAGGCTGAGGGAACTGGGATTGTTTAGTCTCCAGAAGAGAAGAGTGAGGGGGGATTTGATAGCTGCTTTCAACTACCTGAGGGGGGGTTCCAAAGAGGATGGAGCTCGGCTGTTCTCAGTGGTGGCAGATGACAGAACAAGGAGCAATGGTCTCAAGTTGCAGTGGGGGAGGTCTAGGTTGGATATTAGGAAAAACTTTTTCACTAGGAGGGTGGTGAAGCACTGGAATGCGTTACCTAGGGAGGTGGTGGAGTCTCCTTCTTTGGAGGTTTTTAAGGCCCGGCTTGACAAAGCCCTGGCTGGGATGATTTAGTTGGGATTAGGTCCTACTTTTAGCAGGGGGTTGGACTAGATGACCTCCTGAGGTCCCTTCCAACCCTGATATTCTATGATTCTATGATTCTAAACAGGACAGACAGAGGCATTGAAATGTGCTGCGTTACTCCTCCTCCTTTTGTAGCTTTGGGATATCTGTTTAGTGCACCGATCCCTGCACCCACATGAAGCCCCAATCGGGAGCACGGGTCTTCGTGTGGGTCTGATGTGTGGATTCTGATGCCTGGCCTGGGCCTCAGACTGTAAAATCTTTGGGTCCGGATTTCCCATTGTTGTGCATGTGTAATGCGCTTGGCACACTTCCAGTAATGCACAAAAATAAATGCCCTTTTCTTCTAGCAGGGTGCTAGTCACTCCTGCTGCATGTGGCATACTGGCTGGAAAAGAGAAATATTTCTTTCCTCAGATCAAATCTCTTATTTAATCCTGCAGTATATTTGCCAGTGTATCATTAGGCGTAGATTTGTGTATCCTTAAATTAAATGTAGATACTAGGCTTGAGTAATTTCCTTCCTGATTACCCATTTGTCTGAGACAATAACCATGAATCTCTCTCCCTTTCACTGGCATGCTATTTTTAGAGGTTACCCTGCTGAGGGCTTGCAAAGGAAAAGGATTTCAACATGCCCTTCTCCTGCTTTGTACTCACCCTCTATAGGTTAAACAGCTCCTTTTCTGCAGCCAGCTTCTCCTCTGCTCTCCTCTGCAGCTCTGCCTTTCATGTGGTTTGATTGAAAGTGTGGCGCTCGCTGCAGTGCTTTCCTTTGAACTAATGCAAATTCTGCGGCGTCCCAGTGCGTGAATAAAAACTTGTTAGCATTTTGAGGGGGGGGGGAAGGATGTTCCTAAAACAAAGAGGAGAAAATAGAAAAGAGGAAGGTGGACACAGCAGCTTCCAATGCGAGACGGAGAAACCCAAGCTCCTCCTGCCCTCCCAAGGGACTTTTCCTGGCTCATGACACCAATGTTTTCAAATTAAGACAATATACTTTCTAGTGTTAGCGAATCTAGACAATAACCGCCTGCGTTCTTGAGCCCTGTTGTCTCTGCACCTTGCCTGATGGGACTGTAACAAGACGCCGGAGTCTAGGGCATGGGATTGGGATGGACACACTGTAGCCTAGTGCTTAGAGCACAGGAGTGGGACTCAGGAGATCTGGGTTTCATTCCTGGTTCTACTTCTGGTCTGCTGAGTGACCTCAGGCCAGTCACTTTGCCTCTCTGTGCCTCAGTTTCCCCATCTGTTAAGCGGGGATAATGGTACTGCCCTCTGTAAAGCTTTTCAAGATCTATGGATGAAAAGAGCAAGGTATTATTATTACGCAGGGTGCTGAATGATGTGGTTGGTGAGACCTGCTGAGGTCAGATCGGGTGTGATCAGATAACTGGTACAGGGGCATGAATGTTTGAGCTCTAGGCAGCGAGAGGGGTTCTACAGGGAGCCTTTATGCATAGCCAGTCTGGAGGAGAAAGCTTAGGCAGATATTTATGGTGGGACAGTTCCTTAGATCACCCACAAAGGAAACCACAGAAAGGAAGTGAATTTGGTCTACAGGGCGTCTGTCCTTTTTGTTCCGACCAGCAGGAGAATGATGTACCAAGTCCCTGTTCTGTTCTGTTGACTGCCACTGCCCTATTGAAAGCTTTTGTAGCTTGGACTCCTGTGATGTGGCTGTGAAAGCCCCTGAGATTTGCGGGCAGCCCTGATACCTGGGACATCTTCCAGAAGCCCAAGGTTTATGGAGCCCTTACTGAGTGTGTCCTGACTGCAAGCTCTGGGACTGTAAAACTGACTAGTGGGTCCAAGAACTGAAAATGTTTCTAGGCACAAGAGCGTATCCCAGTGGAGCTGATATGTCCATGTGATCCTTGATGGGACCCGACGCCTTCGCATGGATTGAGGGGATGGGCTGGTGACCCCAGCCTGCCAGGAAAGAACAAGAGCAGTACCTAGTTTGTGCCTTGTCTGGCACAGAGGCGCCAGGGGTCAGGGCAGAGACTCAGCGATGGCAGGGCACAGTGAGTCCTTGTGCTCGAGTGAGGAGGGCGGTGGCCAGGGTTCTGCTCCCATGTGGGATGTCGGTGGGTGAAGGGGTCACGCTGCAACCACATTTCCTGCACTCTCGTGTGCTTGCTCCCACCAGATGCTGCCATGTGCCACGCCCGAAGGCAGACGCTGGTGAAGCTGCACAGGACAATTTAGATGCACAACTACAGTTGGAATAAATGGAGACTGTGCATCTAAATGCCCCTGGTGTGTTTGAACATCTTGGCCTGAAGGCCCAGCTTAGCTACGAGATCAGTTGTAGGTTGTTTGGGGGAGGGATAGCTCAGTGGTTTGAGCATTGGCCTGCTATACCTAGGGTTGTGAGTTAAATCCTTGAGGGGGCCACTTAGGGATCTGGGGCAAAATCAGTACTTGGTCCTGCTAGTGAAGGCAGGGGGCTGGACTTGATGACCTTTCAAGATCCTTCCAGTTCTAGGAGATAGGATATCTCCATTAATTTAATTTATTTAATTTTGTTTGCAGATTCTCCAGCAAGAATCACACAGAAAAGTCACGAGAGATCATCAAGGAGGTGGTGTAACTGTCTCGGTTGCACAGTCAGTCTGTGGAACTCTTTGTCAGAGGATGTTGTGAAGGCCAAGACTATACCAGAGTTCAAAAAGGAGCTAGATAAGTTCATGGAGGATCGGTCCATCAGTGGCTATTAGCCAAGATGGGCAGGGATGGTGTCCCTAGCCTCTGTTTGCCAGAGGCTGGGAATGGGCGACAGGAGATGGATCACTTGATGATTCCCTGTTCTGTTCATTCCCTCTGGGGCACCTGGCATTGGCCACTGTCAGAAGACAGGATACTGGGCTAGATGGACCATTGGTCTGACCCAGTATGGCCGTTCTTATGTTCTTATGTTCTTGGATTGTGGCTGTGGTGTTTTCCCAAATTAATGTTGGGTCCCCTTTTCCCTTTAATACAAGCTCTATTTTGTTGTACACCGACTCAGTGCTTTGAGAGACGTAGGGGTGGTGTTTACTTTCCACAGGAGTGAGGGCTTGAGCCAGTTCCATTTTTTACCAGGAGAAGCCCCTAGACATTGAGCCCAGCCTTGTTGTTGCTGGCTCCGCCTGGCAGAGGGGGGTCCAGTTGTACTAGAAAACTGGAAGGCAGCTTGGCAAGTGAGGAAACCTCAGATTAAGAGAAGGCAACACAGTGAGTTCCCTGTGGGGGATTTTATAAGACCAGAATTTTCTCCACAGATTCCTTCTCTTTGGTTTTTGCTTTAACAAACCCATGTTTTGTGGCTACAGTTCAGAGAACTGCACTCTCCGTTGAATGATGTTTGCCAAGTGAGTTTTTCTTCTTTCCCCTCTTGTGGCGGGGCGACGACTCACCACTGCGGCGCCTCCTGCTGGTCGTCCAGGGAATTAGCTTGCCAGCCTCCGGAGCGCCCTCTGTCGGCCGGTGTCTTGCTTGCCGCTGGCCCCAGTGTCCCTCCCGGACCCCGGTGCCCCTTCTCTCGGGGTTCTGCCCCCTGCAGTACCCTGCGGTCTCACTGGGTCTCCCCTCCCTGAGGAACCCCCAACCCCCTATCCCCACCTCGCCTCAGTCTTGGGCTACTGCCAGTCACCATCTAGCCCCTGCTCACTGGGACAGACTGCAGTCTGTAATGGCCACTCATCATTGGCAAGGAGGGTTTGGACCTGCTGCCTCTGCCTACCCTTGGGCTGCCTCATTGCAACCCCAGGACCTTCTCGGCCTTTCACAAGGCCGGCAGCCGGGGGGTTTTCCAGGCCGGATCTCCCCAGCTCCTCTGGCCTTTCCCCAGCCCTGCTCCACTTTAGGTACCCTCTCAGCTCCCAGGCAGCCAAGTCCTTCTCTCTCCACCACTAGAGAGAGACTGTCTCTGTTTAGCTTCTGGCCCCAGCCCTCTTATAAGGGCCAGCTGGGCCCTGATTAAGCTGGCCACAGCTGTGGTCAGCGACTCACTTGGCTTCTCACAGCTGTTCTCACTCCCTTTCTCCGCTGCAGCCCTCTGCAGGGCTGCTTTTAACCCCTTCAGGGCCGGAACGGGGTGACTACCCTGCTACACCTCTCTTTCTGGAAGGATCTCCAAAAGTATGGTACTGCAGAACAGTTGATGGCAACTCCTGGTGATTCTTCTGATAGTGGTATTTTAAGAGGATTGATACCAGTTAGCTCCCTCTTGATGTCCATGTGGTCTGTTTCCGATTAGGTTGAAGTTGCTTCAGAGTAGCAGCTTTTTGATCATCTGGATTGGCGGCAGCAGGGGCACCAGCACAGCTACATAGTGGGGGGCACATCCTGCCCTCCATGGCATGCATATAGCTCTGAGGCTGCAACTGTTGAGTAGCAGGCCATGTGCACATTACAAACCCATGTCCACCTAAGTTACCTTGGCATACTGCGGCCGCAGTTAGTACATCACTAGTCTGCGTGCATGTGTGGCTCCGTGCGTCAGTGGTGCGCATACTCACCAGGAGTGCTTGTATCGATACAGAGTGCAGTGCACCATGGGTAGTATCCAACTGCACAATTCGCCACCATCCGGTGCACCGTCGTTTGGGAAGTTTTGGCAATGCATGATGGGGCAAAATGAGTCATGCAAGGATGACTGGGACCATGGGGTCAACTTCCCAGTTTGCAACTGTCTCCATCCCATAATGTTATCTATATCGTTTGTTTGCCAGAAGCTGGGAAATGAGTGACGGGGATGGAGCAGTTGATGGTTACCTGTTCTGTTCATTCCCTCTGAAGCGGTATGGCTGTTCTTATGTTCTTATCCCATAATTTTTGTGACTTTTTTCAAAATCCCACCAGCCTGTGCAGCCCTCCTCACTGTCTGCCGTTTCTGACAGAAGGCTGTGCACAGCTCTGCACTATTGTCACGAGTGTTGCAAGCACAGGGCACATGATCCTGGCGTATTTCCAGAGCTGCAAGAAAAACCGAATGAGTGGGGAACATCCAATGTCTACTGAACCCTGGTGGCCTTAGGAGCTACTAGCACTACAGCCCAAGGCAAAGCTCACCCTCGGGAGCTCTGATTGGAGGGTCATCCGGCTCCACCAATTGGTCCTACTATGCTATTTAAGCCAGAAGGAGGAACAGGAAGCTTTTCTGAGCAACAAGTGTGGTTGCATTGGACCCTGCTTGTGCTGCTTTCTGTACCCAACCTTTACCTGCTCTGCTCCTGGCTCCTGCCTTACCTACACCTTCATTCCTATTCCCAGTGTGGTCCTGCTCTGGGCTTGACTCTGGTTTGTGAATGATCCTATGACTTGTGCGACACTGTGCAGTAACAAGTAACTGGTTGCTTTCAAAACTGCTGAGCCCTCAGCAGCATATATTGTGAACTAATAAAGACGAGTTATGCTCCAGGTAATTGATTTTGTTACAGAATAAAATTCTGTGAAAAAAACCCATGCAATTTTAAAACAAATACATTACAAACTTAATACATTAAGAGCACAGAACTTATGAAGTGGAGAGAACATTAATGTCCATTTCAGCTACTCATCCACCAACCGTGGCTTGCACAGGTGAGTGTATGTGAAGCTGCGGTTGTCTTTAATGTTCCCCGGGGGGAGTGGCAGGGGTAGCACAGGGACCCTTGATGCCATGTGGAATGTGGTGGGGGAGGGCATAGGGAGAGTCTGATATTCAGTTCTCCAGGGGCTGCTGATGGAGCCCTGCCCAGAATTGTTGAATCTGCAGGTCCAGCAGAGTCTGCGGCATTGCGGCCTGGGAAGCCCCATTATGTCCTGGTGCATCTCTCCCTCCTTTTCCGGCTGGGATCCTGGGCCTGTCTCCTCTCCACTCCTTCCTTCTCCAGCCTGTCCGCAGTATTCATCCCTCATCTGTGTTTGCTGCCTGGGAAGCCCCATTATGTCCTGGTGCATCTCTCCCTCCTTTTCCGGCTGGGATCCTGGGCCTGTCTCCTCTCCGCTCCTTCCTTCTCCAGGCTGTCCCCAGTATACATCCCTCAGGCCCAGTGCTGGTTCTCTGATGCCGCACCGGCTTGCAGGATCTCATTGAACCTGTCATCCTGAGTTCTCTTCTTGCTCCTCCTCCTCTGGCTCGGGCGTTCCGCGGGTGTGGAGGGGGAGTCCCCGAGAGCCATAATGGCAGCAGCTGCAGATAAAACACAGTGGGACCATTGTCCGTGTATTCACTCCAGAAAGTGAAACTTGAGATGCTGAACTCACCCCCCTGGCTCCCCACAGTTTGAAGCACTGCATTCTCCTTTCTGCTTGTGCTGGCACCAGTCACAGTGCCAGCCCTGGTGAGCATGGCCTGCCCCACGGGGGCTGGGGAAATGAGGGAGGAATTGGTCGGTTGTGTGATTCTTGTAGCATAGGGCACTGGCACCGTTTTCCACAGGCAGGGGTGATTTTAGCTGATAACTCACTCCTAAGGGAAACAAAGGCAGAGAGCGCACAGTTGCTGCTGGCGTTCCGAAGCCGCCAGGGCCCACATGCTGCTATGTACTGCAGTGGGGCCTGCTGAAGTAATGGCTGAGTGGTCATAGAATCATAGAATATCAGGGTGGAAGGGACCTCAGGAGGTCATCTAGTCCAACCCCCTGCTCAAAGCAGGACCAATCCCCAACTAAATCATCCCAGCCAGGGCTGTGTGGTGTGGAAAAGTGTCCTACTGCAGAGGAAGAAATAAGGCAGCCCTCCGCAGAAACCTTTGGGAGAGGATTGCAGAGTATCTCCATGGATGTCTCAGCGAGATCTCTCAGGAGGATTCAAGGGACATCCCTGTGCACATAAACCAACTGCTCTCTAGAGAGGACTGAAAAGCAGATAACAACTCTACCTCTCTTGCTGGTACCACTGCCTCTTCTAGCATGAGTAAATTAATGAAAAGTCAAAAGCTGCCTCCTGCTACTTTGGGGGCCCATCCCTGTAATTGAAAATTTTTCTATGCGCTTACACGAGGCTCCTGCATCGGGCTCACCTATGCTCGACTGGTGGGACTGGCTGGTCCCCATTCCCCACAGCCTGCAGAGAGGTGGGATCAAACCATAAAACAACTCCCTAGCCTGGCAGAATTGGGGATTTGGAGGCTCTCTCCTTAGCAAGCTCAACACAACATCAGGATCAGACATTTTTAATTCTTTCTGCCAATGACTTGTCTATTTCTCCCCTCCTAGGGGAAAGCTGATCCTTGTCCCTGCTTTGTTCATTAAGAGCTGCATGGGCTGGGCCCATTAGATGTGTCCCAGGCCTTTTGCCAGCCAGCCAGAGGAGCAGTGGGCACTTCTGCCTCTGCTTACCCTGTGCAGTCCTTGTTTGTACGTATTGCTCGGTCATACCAGGCACTCCAGAGCTCTCATTGGAGCTGCTCTAAATCTGTCTGCTTCCACGGACGTCAATGGAGCTCTGCTGACTTACTCCAGCTAAGGCTTTGACCCATTGCCTTTAACAACCCCGGTGACGGCAATTTGTTTATTGCCTGTTTAGCCGGCTGCGTTCTGTGCGTTAGCTCTGTGGGATGCTGTGCACTGGATGTGCGTTATGTTTTGTTGTATTTTAATTAAGACAACTGGAGGATCAAACAACAGGTACATCCTTTCCTCTGAAACGTCCAGTAACTATGGAGTGACTGAATCAGGGAAATTGAGAAAAGATCTAGGAAAAAGTCTGGTTTAATTGTTTCACAAATTAATCTGTGGAACTCATTGCCACATGAGATAAGAGCGCAGCAGGAGTAAAAAATGAAAGTCAGGCTGTTGAATGGATAACAATATCCAATTGATAATAGTAAATATTTAAATATGAACTAGAGCTCTGGAAGGCATATAAGCCCTCATGCTTAGAACATAAGCCACTCTCGAATTATTAAAGGTAGGAGCAAACTTTCCCTGGAGGCAGATTTGTTTCCATAAGAGCCTGCGGCAGGATTCCTGCCTCTGAAGCATGCAGTGTTGGTCGCTGCCGGGCTACTGGGCTGAACCACTCCTCTGGTCCACTATTCCCTGGGGTGGGGCTGGGGTGACTCCACGATTCCAAACCCAGAAGGGGCCTGGTGATCTAGGCTGACCACCTGTGCTCTGGCTTTATTTTATGAAAATGAACAACAGCTGGCTGAAAATGTTCTAAAAAGAAAGTAAACTTGTTGGGGGTGGGGCAGTGCCCCTACCAGAGTGGGAGACATATTACAGGAGAGAGAGAGAGGTCTGGTGAGATCTGGCACCTTAGGCTTCTCTGATGGACATCATGTTTAGGGCTGGGGAGGCAAAAAATGAAAATTCCAATTTTCACCAACATACAAGAACCTTAAATGTGGGGCCAAAGGCCATGATTTTTCCTAGGCCTCTGAGCCAGTTCTAGAGAAATCTCTGGCCCAGGGCTGCTGCAGGCTTCCCCATCAGAGAAAGTATCCAGATTGTGACCTGAGTTTCAAAAGTTTGAAAAAGCCTGTGCTAGGAAAACGAACTAACCGAACAAAGCCCTACATGGGCATGGAACTAGGTGAGCTTGCAAAGCCTTGCAGAGCTTTTCCCTGGAGAGAGCTGGCACTGGCAGCCATTAGCAATGGGGGATGGAAAGCAGTCAAACGTGTCCTCCCTGCTCTGAAGGGGAGGCAGTTCCAGTGGAGCTGGGCTCACCTAAGATGGAGGGAAAGCTGTGAGCGTCTTCATGGGAGACAAAAGGGAAACGGTTGAGAACAGGCATTTGTCACTTTTTTTTTTGCAAACAGTGTCTGTGTGCATCCTTTGGGGGTTTATAATAGCTGACGCCCAGAAGAATCCCCTTTAAAATGCATTCCTCTCTCAGGTAAGGGCACAGTTCTCCTGGGTGCTCAGGTGTGTCATTTGACAATATAAATTAAGTCCCATAAACCCACTAAGCAGGTATGCATATGAGCGAAAGCAGACCGAAAGAATGAATTATATTCTATCAAGGGCCATCACTCCTCCGGTTTATTACATTAGAACATTCTCCTGATTGAATTACGGCTCTGCAATCACTCTGTCCATATCGTATATATTTAATGTATGTGGTACATCTGTTCAAGTTAAAATGAGAATCTTTCCCTAACCTATTTCTGTAACCACGGCTTATCATTGCTTAGTCACCCCTTTTAGCACCCATGCTATGGCCAACAAACCCATGCTGTGGAAAGGCACAGCTGGCTTCCTCTCTTCACTGCTAGGCAGGCTGGGCTCAGCAAGCCAGGACCCTCTTCTAAACAGGAATATTAGTGCCTACGACAATGAGTGTAGGGGCTGTGTGAGCGGCTGTTGGGTATGATTCCTGGTTGGTTTGACCTGAATCTGTATCCACCTGAAGTGTCTCATATTAGTGATTGGGTTCCTCGTGCCCATGTTCTTCAGAATTGGCTCAGTTTACCAGATAGTCATGGGGTCTCTCATGATGCACCAGGGCAGATCTGCCAGAGGGGACATTGTGGTGCATCATGGGAGATGTAGTGTGATCAGGAAGCCCAGCCCATAGGGACTAGTGGGGGCAAGAGGCATCTGAACTCCAACTCCCAGGGGTACCGTGCAGCTCAGTTGGAGGAATATTACAGTTCAACCACTTGGAAATGCAATGTTACAATTCTGTCTGACCATCCGAAATATTTCAATTTGATTTTCCTGATGGAAGATTGAAAAATTTAGCAAAATCAACACTTTCCTGTGGAAAATCTTGATTTTATGCAAACCACATTTTCTGTCAAATAAACATTTTAATAGAGCATTCCCAACCAGCTCTGCTTACCCCAGTGGGGCATTAATATTCCTGTTCTTGGTCTGATAGCGCCTTTTGATTAGATTTCAAAATGATTTACAAGCATTGATTATCGTCAACCCTCCTGTGATGTGGGTGAATGTTTATAAATGGTGAAACAGAGAAATGATGGAATTTTCCCAGTGTCTCAGAGGAAGGCTACGTCAGAGCTGGATCTAGGTTTTTCCATTTTCCAGTCCCTCAGCTTTATCCATAAGATGATCCATTCGTCCAACTCTAAAACATTGTTTTTCTTTAAATTCTCAGTGCTATTTAAATAGTAGCTTAAGGAATGATAGCAACTTAGCCTGGGATATTTGTGTGGATAACGAAAATAGACATCAGTCCATAATCGGGAAAACAATTGATAGTGCATTAAGGAAGCTGTGATGAGAAAACATTCCCAGTTCATTCTGTCTTCCTCACATAGAATATGTTGTTATGTTTTGCCATCAGCAGTTTACACTAAATCATCCTGAAGATGCTAATTGTATTGGGGGAGCCCAAAGTATTGACCGAGAAAAGACTCTGCTCACCAATGATGAGCCCACAGCACAAGCAGCTGTTAGAGCAGGCTATAAATCTGTGACTAATTGGTGAATGTAATAGTACTGTAACTTTAATCTAACAAGAAATCTCAGCGGGAAGATTTTAATGAAACAATTATTCTCTCCAATAAAACAACAAGACGTGAATTTTGGTATTGAACTAATTGTTCTTAACCTAGAGCACTGAAAACACTAAAACTGCCATATCATACTTCTTCAGAAGGTTGTCTCTTTCCAGCATAGCACATAATACTTGATACATGGCGCTTTCCTTGCTAATTACTATTGCTTTGGGAAGCTCAGTAAATAGTTATGGAGTATCTCATTGTGTCTCTTCCATTTTGACAGTGTTTTCTCTGACTTTACAATCTGCCCAGGCGGCAGGCTTGAAGTACATTTCCCCTCTTTATCACTTATTTTTTAAGAATTGCTCACCCCAGATAGCCACCTGCTGGGCTGAGTGAAGCACAAGGGAAAAGGCCACTTTTCAAAAAATAATGTATCACAGAAAATGTAAATTTCCCACTGCCCCATATAGGTCATTTCTGTGGTCTGTGGCAGGGATTACACACCTTACTGGCCTGCAAACCCCTCTGTTATATTATGTATGTATTTATGTGTATTACAGCGGTGCCTAGGATCCCACTGTGCTAGGTTCTGTGCAGACACAGAACAAAGAGGCAAGCCCTGCCCCCAAAGCGTTTACAGTTGAAGTATATCCTTGGATTGGATTCACCCCCTTTCATGTTTGCTTTCAGTGAATGTTCCTCTGAAGAAAGTTTACTCTCCTGAACACCTGTGTGACACAGTGGACTAGGTCCAGAGGCCCCCTGCTGGAGGCCTTGCGGCCCTGCAGCTGTCCCAGAAAGGAGCAGAGGAGAAGTCCTCCAGGCTGCTTAGAGTGGCTGCAGGAGAAGCAGCCAATCAGGGGCCAGGAGGGCCATATATAAAGAAGCAGCAGAAACAGAGTTGTCAGTTGCTGCCTGGAACTGGAAGAGAGAACATTGGGTCCCTTGCTGGTTGGAAGTGCAGCAGGACCATGGAGAGCTCAGTGCTGGTCAGGCTGAGCCCAGGGAAGGCTGCCAAAGTCAGGGGAGCTAAGAAGGAGCCCCTGGTTGGCTGCTGGGATTGAGCAAAGACTGAGCCCAGAAACTAGCCAGGCCAAGAGAGGGTACCATGATGGGCTCTGCTGGGCTGTTAGAGACTAAGCCCAGGGAGGGCTGCCAAAAAGGACACACAACTGAGGGTACCATGACAGGTTTATGTTGGACTGTTATGGAAGGCAACGTCTCTGGGAAGGAAGCCTTGGTAGTACGGCCCCATACCAGGGCTGTGAAAAAGAAGGGAGAGACTCTATTGTTTCTTTGTTCCACCTACAGCCAGTGTGTGTGACTTGGCTGGAGGGATGAGTCACTGAAGACCTGTTGAAGAAACCACTGGGCAGCAGGGCATTTGCAAGAGGTGGGTGCCGACCCCGTTACAACCTGCAACCCCTAATATTAACTTCTAATGTCCAGCCATTGCTCTGGAATGTTTTATGGAACAATCGTGACTAGACAGAGCAGGAATTACCATTCTTTTGCACAGAGTATTAGAGTCATGACTTCTTTTAGTATTGGGCTGGGATGGAGACAACTCCTACCTCCTCTGTTAGGAGATTCCTGGACTCTTGGGAACCCAGGGGAAAGTCCTGGGAACTTTGAAAATACAGGGGGATTTTCCCCTCTAGTTGCAGAGAAGGGTGGAGCCCTATGCTGGAAGAAGATGGAGGAGGAAATCCTGGTGGAGGAGGCAAATTGCACATAGGAAGATGGTGATGGTTCATCAGCAGGTTGTTGGTTTATCGTTGGCTTTTGTCAGTATCACCTGGTTTATGTTGGTATATCCGTGTTAACCTTTGTGTCCTCCAACCCCTCCATGTGGCTGCTGGGAGAATAAATATGCCAGGCCGGGCATGGTTCTCCATGTGAGAATAGCAGTGACGCGTCTCACTGGCTG
This sequence comes from Emys orbicularis, assembly GCF_028017835.1. Taxonomy (NCBI): domain Eukaryota; kingdom Metazoa; phylum Chordata; order Testudines; family Emydidae; genus Emys; species Emys orbicularis. The sequence goes on along the minus strand of NC_088686.1, from coordinate 2,998,160 downwards.
TCCCAGACAGTGCAGAGGGCGATATCTCGGTGACATGCTAGTCAGCATCAGTCAGGTTAAAGAATTACTAAGAACTTCATTTCCGTATTTGGCAGCTTGAACACCCAAATTACATACATTCAGCTCTAGATATTGGCTACATACACTGATCACATGTTCTAGGGTCAGGTTATTTCTACTGATTTATTTTGAAGACAGATGAAGATGGAGTCAGACTGATAGCCGCTGCCCCCTTGCATTCAGTGAGTCACAAGCCAATTCCCAGATCTGCCCAGGCATCTCCTCGTGGGATAACTGAGCCATAAGATTGGATAAGAATTTTCTCAAAGCGTTTTCCGTATCAGGAAACGGCTTGCAAGAGGTGAACTGTCCCATGCCGTCCGCGATGTAACTTGGGTTAATCTTCATGATGTGGCACATAAGGCATTATTAAAATTGCTTCCGTGTGTGGAACTCTGCAGTAATAAGTGTCCAAATAACATATTGACTCAGGAATGTTTGTGGCACTGAGTGATTTCCTCTAGACATGCCTTTTTAGAGCCAAAGCCCATGATGTCCCCAGAGAATTCATTGTGCCAAGACTGATTTTGTTGTTAAAAGTGATAGCTTTTAATAAAGAACATTATACCTCTTATCTCCCACTTCCTCCCTGCCCCAACTCATTGCTCATTTTGAAGAGATTGATTAGCACTCCTGCTGTATCTGGCATACTCAGTGAAATACTGCATGTCACAAATGCAGTATCGAGATAATTTACTTCACTACTTCAGATGACGTGTGACCACATTTCAATCCTAAACCGTGTCTAATTGACAAAGGTCACAGGGATTACCAGCATTTGACAGTAAATAGGATAAGGATGAACCCTAGACTGTATGATACTGGACTGGCCTATTTTAAATGTCTTGTTATTTAACTCCTTGGCTCCACTGGCTTAGAGATTCCCCTCTAAGCTGGGCTCAGCATTCATTTCTTGGAGATTAATAAGGAAAAAAGATCGGAAACAACATGGAGGAAGACCAAAGACAGGGTAGGCCCACTGCTCAGTGAAGAAGGAGAAACAGTAACAGGAAACTTGGAAATGGCAGAGATGCTTAATGACTTCTTTGTTTCGGTCTTCACCGAGAAGTCTGAAGGAATGCCTAACATAGTGAATGCTAATGGGAAGGGGGTAGGTTTAGCAGATAAAATAAAAAAAGAACAAGTTAAAAATCACTTAGAAAAGTTAGATGCCTGCAAGTCACCAGGGCCTGATGAAATGCATCCTAGAATACTCAAGGAGCTAATAGAGGAGGTATCTGAGCCTCTAGCTATTATCTTTGGAAAATCATGGGAGATGGGAGAGATTCCAGAAGACTGGAAAAGGGCAAATATAGTGCCCATCTATAAAAAGGGAAATAAAAACAACCCAGGAAACTACAGACCAGTTAGTTTAACTTCTGTGCCAGGGAAGATAATGGAGCAAGTAATTAAGGAAATCATCTGCAAACACTTGGAAGGTGGTAAGGTGATAGGGAATAGCCAGCATGGATTTGTAAAGAACAAATCATGTCAAACCAATCTGATAGCTTTCTTTGATAGGATAACGAGCCTTGTGGATAAGGGAGAAGCTGTGGATGTGGTATACCTAGACTTTAGTAAGGCATTTGATACGGTCTCGCATGATATTCTTATTGATAAACTAGGCAAGTACAATTTAGATGGGGGTACTATAACTATAAGGTGGGTGCATAACTGGCTGGATAACCGTACTCCGAGAGTTGTTATTAATGGTTCCCAATCCTGCTGGAAAGGCATAACAAGTGGACTTCCGCAGGGGTCTGTTTTGGGACCGGCTCTGTTCAATATCTTCATTAACGACTTAGATATTGGCATAGAAAGTACGCTTATTAAGTTTGCAGATGATACCAAACTGGGAGGGATAGCAACTGCTTTGGAGGACAGGGTCATAATTCAAAATGATCTGGACAAATTGGAGAACTGGTCTGAGGTAAACAGGATGAAGTTTAACAAAGACAAATGCAAAGTGCTCCACTTAGGAAGGAAAAATCAGTTTCACGCATACAGAATGGGAAGAGACTGTCTAGGAAGGAGTATGGCAGAAAGGGATCTAGGGGTTAAAGTGGACCACAAGCTAAATATGAGTCAACAGTGTGATGCTGTTGCAAAAAAAGCAAACATGATTCTGGGATGTATTAACAGGTGTGTTGTGAGCAAGACACGAGAAGTCATTCTTCCGCTCTACTCTGCTCTGGTTAGGCCTCAGCTGGAGTATTGTGTCCAGTTCTGGGCACCGCATTTCAAGAAAGATGTGGAGAAATTGGAGAGGGTCCAGAGAAGAGCAACAAGAATGATTAAAGGTCTTGAGAACATGACCTATGAAGGAAGGCTGAAAGAATTGGGTTTGTTTAGTTTGGAAAAGAGAAGACTGAGAGGGGACATGATAGCAGTTTTCAGGTATCTAAAAGGGTGTCATAAGGAGGAGGGAGAAAATGTGTTCACCTTAGCCTCTAAGGATAGAACAAGAAGCAATGGGCTTAAACTTCAGCAAGGGAGGTCTAGGTTGGACATTAGGAAAAAGTTCCTAACTGTCAGGGTAGTTAAACACTGGAATAAATTGTCTAGGGAGGTTGTGGAATCTCCATCTCTGGAGATATTTAAGAGTAGGTTAGATAAATGTCTATCAGGGATGGTCTAGACAGTATTTGGTCCTGCCATGAGGGCAGGGGACTGGACTCGATGACCTCTTGAGGTCCCTTCCAGTCCTAGAATCTATGAATCTATGAATGTGTTTGCCATCCTGTACCCAGTTTACTGAATTTCCTCGTGCTTCACCTACAAAACGATGTCCTCAGTCACCGAGTCCTGTCACCGCAGCATAGATTGCCCAGGAGAGTCCCACTTTCTCACCCATGTGCATCTCTTCAATCATTTGGAAAAGAAAAGGCGATGATCTTCCTTTCTTCTCCTCCTCTCAGTTGTCAACACAAGAGACCTGTATGTGAGCTGTGCTCTGTGTTTGTGTCTGTATAAAAGAAAAGAGGGAAAAAGGCAGATATGAGGTGCATGTAACAAGTGCGCTTCCTGCCATGGACTGAAGGGAACTGGCCTTAGGGATCTCTCTTTTTTTTTTTTTTTTTTTGAGTATTATGTTATTTGAATGGTGGGAAATAATGAATTTCGCCCTGTTTTCGAATCATGCACTTTGCACATAGTGAGACTTCATGAGCTTTCCCTTACTGATAAATATTTTTAGAAATGTCATTATTAACAGACAGGATGTCACTGAGTGGAAATGTATTGACTGTTACTGCTTGATATTAGACATGAATGGTCTGACTTTTCTGAAATAGTTTCAAGGAGAAAGTATGCCTGAGGTAGGATCTGGGTCTTCTCTCTTGAAAATGTTTCATTGCTTCTCAGGGAAGCTTTACACCAACTTTGCATGGAAAGAAAATGGACTGTGTGGCACTGTGTCTTAACCATTATAGATTTCCAGATGTCACGGCCAGAACCACAGAAACCCCTTAGAAGCAGTAAGGGCACAAATGGACCTGAAGGATCAGGAGGAGGCACTGACACAGAGAAGATTGCAAAGGATTAGAAGTTCTTGTGAGGTACGTTATCTGCACTATCTAAAAGCTCTCTAGCGTTCTGTGTGAACCCAAGTGCGTATGCTGACGTGAAAAACTGGAGGACGAACATTTGGATGGCTGAGCAGTGCAATGCAGAGTGAGCGCTCAGTCTCTGCTTTGAAAATGGCATGCATGATGGGCCATAAGAGATTGCCTTGCCTTCCTTTTGTTCAAAGAAAATGGTATCGTTCATGCCAAAAGCTCTGATGGCAAGGCAGGGAAAGACGGGTGCCGTGAGGAGAGATTTTAAATTCTAGAGGATAAGTAATGCTTACTCTGACCATGCTCATGTTCTTAGAAACCCAATTGCAATTCTAACATCGGAAATTCCCTTTCCATGGTGAAAGAACAGATCCGATGTGCACAGGTATAATCGGCATACACTCTATCTTATCATCTGAAATCGCAAAGAATAGCAGAAAGTTACTTACTTACTTTCTTCTAACCGTGACCAAAGAACTTTATCAGAACACGGCAAACTTCATTGTCCCTGCAGCTCCTATCTGTCTCTCTGCTTCACAGCAAAATGCCTGTTTCCAGTCCATGTCTGCCTGGCTTCTCCCTGATACAACTTTAAAGAAACAGCATACATACCTTCATACTCCCCATGGTAAGTCAGATTAGAGTTACCTTCCTCCACCTGCTGTGTCCTATTCAGAGCCAAGGATTTAAACTTTGTGGGCTATCTCAAATGTGGTCTCCTCATCTCAAAAAAGATATACTGGCATTACAAAAGGTTCAGAGAAGGGCAACTAAAATGATTAGGGGTTTGGAATGGGTCCCATATGAGGAGAGACTAAAGAGGCTAGGACTTTTCAGCTTGGAAAAGAATAGACTAAGGGGGTATATGATAAAGGTATATAAAATCATGAGTGGTGTGAAGAAAGTGAATAAGGAAACATTATTTACTTGTTCCCATAATATAAGAACTAGGGGCCACCAAATGAAATTAATGGGCAGCAGGTTTAAAACAAATAAAAGGAAGTTTTTCTTCACACAGCGCACAGTCAACTTGTGGAACTCCTTGCCTGAGGAGGTTGCAAAGGCTAGGACTATAACAAGGTTTAAAAGAGAACTGGATAAATTCATGGAGGTTAAGTCCATTAATGGCTATTAGCCAGGATGGGTAAGGAATGGTGTCCCTAGCCTCTGTTTGTCAGAGGGTGGAGATGGATGGCAGGAGAGAGATCACTTGATCATTACCTGTTAGGTTCACTCCCTCTGGGGCACCTCGCATTGGCCACTGTTGGAAGACAGGATACTGGGCTGGATGGACCTTTGGTCTGACCCAGTATGGCCGTTCTTATGTTCCCTAGCACCCCCAGGAGCCTGGACTGATTAACACCAGCTTCTCAGGGAGCTTCCTGTTTCCTGCTGCTTCCCTGAACCCACTTGAGGAGAACAGGCAGTCAGCTGAAGTAGTAGGAGCCAGTTAGGCCCTTAAGATGCTGATATCTTCCCTCACTCAGGCCCTGCTACCAGCCTGCTTATTTGTCCTCTTTAATTGAGTGTTGAGAGCCACTATAGCTGGCACAGAACAGCAGTCATGAGTGAAAGAAGAAAACGCCCCTCTGGGGCAGCATTCAGAAAAAGCAAGCAAGCAAAGGAAGCTTTTCTATCTAAGCAGGAAGGAGCTCTCCTGAGATACATAGACACAAATGTTCACGGTGAGCCTTCCGGCCCCAGTGAGAATGTGAGTGGTGAGGAGATGCCTGATCTTCCAGTTAGTCAGAGTGCAGGTGAACTGGCAGCTACTGCAGCATCCATATCGCCATCTCAAATGGATGTAACCAGGCACATGCCTGAAGAAAAGTGTAGATCAGCGACGAGTGTGGTGGAGGCGCAAGAAACAGCTGCTGCTGAGTTTAGTTCCTTAAATCTAGATGATCCAGGACTGTGGACCCACTTGAGCAGTAGCCTGAGGGACTTCCTTGTACTGCATGGGCCACAGCAACTGAAAAGCTTCATGTTCCCCAAACACAATGAAAATAGAAGTTTCCATCCAACACATTGCTGGCGTGAAATCCCCAATGGTGACAAAGTGGAGAGGCCATGGCTTATGTACTCAAAAACCCAGAATGCTGCATACTGTTTTTGTTGCGAACTCTTCCAGTCTAATTTTCCAGCCACATTGGGTTCTACAGGAACAAAGGACCTGAAAAATCTGGCTAGAAATCTGGCATGCCATGAGAAGGCAGCAAATCACCAGAGAGCATTCCATAGGTGGAAAGAGCTTGAGATGAGACTAAGGTTAAAGGCCACCATAGATGATCATCATCAAGAGAAGATTGCATCAGAGTCTCTTTACTGGCAAAATGTTCTGAAAAGGCACATTGCCATTGTGAGAATGCTTGCTAACCAAAACCTAGCACTGCGTGGCACTTCAGATCAGCGGTATGTGCCAAACAATGGAAACTTCCTTAAAATTGTGGAGCTGATGTCTGAGTTTGATGCTGTACTCCAGGAGCATCTAAGAGTCACCACCCAAGAAACGTACACACACCACTACCTTGGAAAAACAATTCAAAATGAGATCATACAGTTACTGGCAACAAAAGTCAAACAAGATTGTGGCAGATCTGAAGTCAGCAAGATATTACTCTGTTATTCTGGACTGCACACCTGACATCAGCCATACAGAACAAATGACTTTAATGGTGCATTTTGTAACAACAACAGAAGCTAGTGAAAATGTCCCTGCAATGGTGACTGTCAGAGAGCATTTTCTAGAATTGATTGATATTGATGGTACTACAGGAGCTGGTATGACAAATGTGCTTCTTAAAAAGCTGGAAGATACAGGAATTGCGATAGGTCACATGAGAGGTCAGGGCTACGATAATGGTGCAAACATGAGAGGAAAGAACAGAGGAGTGCAGACACGGATCCGAGAGTTAAACCCTCGAGCTTTTTTTGTCCCATGCAGTTCTCTTTCATTGAACTTGGTGGTCAGTGATTCAGCATCAGCTTCTAGTGAGGCTGCTGAATTTTTTAATATCATTCAAAGCATCTATGTATTTTTCTCTGCATCAACTCATCACTGGCAAATTTTGAAGCAACATCTGGGAACATCCTCTCTGACGCTGAAACCACTGAGTGCCACACGATGGGAAAGTCGAGTGGAGGCGATAAAGCCTATCAAACACCAAATTTGGAAGATAAATGATGCCATAGTTGCCATTATGGAGGATAATGCTATGACAGGAACTGTTCATGGGAGAACAGTGGCAGAGGGAAATGGAATCACCAGAAACATACATAACTTCAAATTTCTGTGTGGCTTAGTGTTGTGGCATGACCTACTGTTTGAAATAAATGTTGTAAGCAAGAAACTCCAAGGTGTTGACCTTGATATATCTGGAGCAATGGAACAACTGGACAAAGCAAAGTCATACCTACAGTCTTACCGGTCAGATGAGGGATTTCAAAACGTTCTGAAGAGTGCACAGAAGTTGGCAGAGGAACTTCACACTGAAGCTATTTTCCCACCCATTCCAGAATACAAGAGTCACCAAAGAAGAAGACATTTTGATTACGAGGCACGGGATAATCCCATAAAAGACCCCAAACAACAATTCAAAGTTGAATTCTTTAGCCAGGTGCTAGATTGTGCAATACAGTCAGTTGAAGAACGTTTCATGCAGCTCAAGGAACACAGCAGTATATTTAGGATGTTGTAGGATATTCCAAAACTCCTCACTATACCTGAAGAAGCCCTATACCAGCAATGCAGGGCACTAGAGACAGTGACACATGATGACACGCGCAATATTGATGCGAGTGATTTAGGTGGTGAACTGAAAGCCCTTTCAAGATACATTTCAGCAGGATTAACTCCAAAGGCTGTTCTGGAATATATGTGCACAAATAAGATGACCATCCTCTTTCCAAATGCTTTTGTTGCTCTGCGCATACTTCTAACACTTCCTGTAACAGTTGCCAGTGGAGAACGCAGCTTCTCCAAGCTGAAGTTAATAAAAACACATCTACGCTCCACAATGACACAGGAGAGGCTGGTCGGCCTTGCAACCATCTCAATAGAGCATGAGCTGGCCCAGACTGTGGACCTTCAGGAAGCAGTTCAAATCGTTGCAACCAAGAAGGCACGGAAAGCACCACTTTGATTATTCAAACAGATAAAAATGCCAATGTTTACTATGCAGACAAGAAAAGTTACATTTGCTGTTCAGGTGTTTCGAAGTTAAGTGTTACTTAAAATTTTTGAACAAGGCATTTTTAAGTTCTTAGTTCTCCTTTATTGGGGTAGGTAGCAGAGCAGTACCATAAGAGGAGTAGAACAGGAAGAAAGCAGAATTGAAACCTTTCAAAGTTTTGGCCCAAGCGTGGGGGCATGGAGGTGTCATTTGAGCTCCCTGCCTCAGGTGCCAAAATCTTGTGGGCCAGCCCTGACCCTGGAATATGTTTGCTTGGGCCTGGGTTGGGTTTCCCATTGGCTTAGCTTTCTTCACCACTGGGCTAGATTTTTCGGCATTAGTGGGAACAGTATTGGCTGGTTCCAGTGCTGATCCATGGTGGGGATCTTTTCTCTAACTGAGCTTCCACAGCACCCTCTTTAGAAATAAGTAGGGTGGGGCAGTCTGTCCTCTGAGGTCTGCAGAGAAGAGGAAGTCTCTTGTCGTGGGAATGGCATCTTTACCTGCTTGCTCTGTGAATGAAGAGAAGGGAAGCTAGAGGATCTTTACGTATCACCTGTCTATCAGAGGCCAGGTCAGCCCCTCTCCAGCTGCCCCCCCTCCAGAGAAGAAGGTGCCATGCCAGAGATTTGTCAATTAGTTTGAAAAGCTCACAAGGCCCTGAGTCCAAGAGCTTTGCCCTCCCCCTATCCTCCAGTTCAATTTCCTTTAGGTCAAATTCTTCCCTCTCGGCTTATTAACTTCGGTCACCCGGTCTGAGCATGAAAAGTGTTTCCAAAGGAACCATCTAGCTAAGTGAAAAAGAATGTTTGGGGTGGGGTGATCACGGGGAATCGGGGAGACAATGGCCTCTTGGAGCACAGAGAAAGTGCCAGCCTTCTCTGCCTTCATTTTAGCATCTTGCATTTTTTAAATGTCCCACGGTTCTATCTTACACACATACACAGAACAGGGGGATCCATAGATCACACACAGTCTGAGAGAATGCCTGATAACAGACCTGCGAGGGAAGAATGTGTCTGAAGTGCCTATCTGACCTTCTGTGAACCTCTAGCTACCTCTTTGTGTCAGTCTTTGCCACATTCATTAAGAGATTCTAGGAGAGAGGACAACAGAAGGAAAAAAATGCTTGGAGACCATTTTTCTCCCAATAGCAAGCATTCAACTAAGGTTAAAAAATGCTTCTCGGGCACTTTTGCCATGGAAAGTAAGTGATATCCAAAGGGTGAAAAACTCAACTGATTTCGTGCCAGAGCTTGCTAATCAGCCAGAATCTGGTGAGGTCCATGACCTCAAGGAACAGTCACCATTGCTGCAGGAAGTGGTGCTAGTGAGTGTGACAGTGCAAGGTATGAAACCCTGAGTCAGCAGATTGGAGCTGACAAAACAGACCTGTGCCTAATTTGTGGGTGGGGTAGGGCAGAAAGGCTAATTAAACCATTAGCCAGAACCCACAAATAGGCACAGAAAGAAAGTGAAAAGGAGGAAAGCAGGCAGGGAGAGGGGGAGAGAGAGACCGGCACGAGGGTCTCTGCATGTTTGTAGACCGAGACAGAAGCAGGACCGAGGAGGCCCTGTTACAGTGAGTCAGTAGGTAGTGTGGATCCCTCTGACATTGAATCAGTGCCCCAGTGTGGTACTGAGGGGGCGGTGCCATTGGATGGGTGCTCTCTTGGATGAGCTCTAAACTCTGAAATCCTGCATACCTCAAAATGAATGCTCCAAAGGCACTTCTCACAATCTAGATACACAATACAGATCCCTCCTTCAGCCTCCGCCTGTTACATTTGGGTAGCTATATAATCACTGCTGTGATGTCATCTGGCTATGTATTTGTGACAGGATCCCTGGGGTGCAGCCTGGGACTGTGGGGCGCTGTACCCCTTTAACTCTCCACTGCGGGTTGTCTCTCACAATGCTTCGCTAGTAACAAGCAGCAAACCCCTCCAGGCGCTGTGATCACTCATCACAAGAGCATGTGGAGCCCCACACAACTAGATTGCATGAATGCTCCCAGAGCCACTCATGAATCACACGGAGAAAGGCACCGATGGATTCCTCCCAGCTCCAGCCTTGTACCTTAGGAATATACCATCTTGCACTGCTCAGGATGAACAGTTCAAATGTATTAATTGGTTCACCACTTCATCAATGGAAAGTGGATATACACCAGCCTTTGCAAACCTGAGCAGATTCACCAGACGCTTCAGGCAAACTCACTGGTAAAGATAAAACAGTTAAACAAATTTATTGACTACAAAAGATAGATTTTACGTGATTATAAGTGATAGGCAAAAAGTCAGAGTTAGTTACCAAAATAAAATAAAATATAAGCACGCAGTCTAAACTCTCAACCCTATTAGATTGAGCAACATCTAGATTAAGTAGTTTTTCTCACCCCACTGGATATTGCAGTTCATAGTTCACAGATTTCACCCTTGAAACCTGGGCCAGTCTCCTCTGTTGGAGTCTTAAGTCTTCTCAGTGTCCTTGTTACTGGCAGTGTAGGTGGGGGCAGGAGAAAGGCCAGGCATGGCCCCCTGTGTTCTGTTTTATACCCTTAGTCCATGGTCTTGGAGAACACAAGTCCAGGCATGCCTGGGGGCATTGCTGAGTCTCTCCAAGCAAGGTTGAGTAATTCCCCTGGTGTGGCCTCATGCAGGTGAGACATTGCATTGTAGCTCCCTTGCTGGACAATGGCTGTTGATGGTTGTATGACACCTACCTGGGCGTTGGTTACTTTCCTTGCTGTTATCTCTGGGGAGCTAATATCTGGCTGATTGCCCAATTTATAGCATGTTCTGGTAACAACCATGCAACATAATCTTATAACTTCTTATGCACTGAAGATATACATATATTTAGATAGAATTGTTATTTGGTGAAAAAAGTGAAAAATCAGTATCGGTCTATCACGGAGCTCTACCTCAGTAGAACTGGAATCCTGACCGAGGATTCCAGGGGAACATCACTGCTCTCCTCCCAGCCCCTTGTTATTTTCAGCTGATCATAACCTTTTCCCTGGTATCTCATATGGCATGCTTTTTATGCAATATCACAATTATATAGAGATGAGGAATGTGGGGGTTACAAGATGCTCCCTCAAGGTATATGTCACAGTATTCACTTCCTGTCCTAAACTGTTGGGTAAAGTTGCTGCATGCTATCAGAGCTGTGGTGTCTCACTCCATAAGTGGCAATAGTGGATAAGTAATTCCTGTGTGTGTGTGTGTGTGTGTGTGTGTGTGTGTGTGTGTGTTATCTCTCTCAGTCACATACTCAGCAGGTCTCCTTCCCTCCAGCAGGGAGGCCCCCACCTCTCTCCATCCCCCCACCCCCCCACACACACACATGTAGTAGTGTTCCAGTTCCCAAAGCACCTAGGGGAGCTTTCCATGGGAAGCTATCTGTAACCATGCTACTCTGAACACTGAGGAAGAGAGAGCTGTCATTTACTGTACTCAAACAGGGAGGAAGAGGAGGTACTAAGGAGGGGAGATGGATGGCCCCAATTAGAGAGGAAGAAATGGGTTGGATGTAAATGGAGGGAGAAACACTGGGAGGAAGATAGAGGGGAGAAGAGCTAATTGGAGAGATGTCAAAACATTTAGTCCTGGTGTGAAGCCTGGTTCTATATGTCCCCCCTTGATCCTGTCAGTGAGGGCTGATGGTCTCATTTTAATGCGGTTGCATGGGAATGGAGAATTCAGTTCCTAATGTTCATTAGTCATACACTATATAGAGAGGCTTGTCTAAATCACAGAGCTCCCCTTGGTGAATTCTGTGACACAGGGACCTTATATTGCCTAGGTTGTTCCAAACACCTAGTTTTTCTCATGCAGTGAGGACTGTTGGTTCCTTCCAGCACACCTGTCTGCTCTCCTCAGAGCGAACCATCTAGCCATGCATTCTCCCCCTGTTGTGAGGGAAATGCTTTGTAATCATGCCAGTCAGCTCCTGGGATGTGTGGGGCCATTGTGAGAGCGCATGACTTCACCAAGCCCAGGAGGAACCTAGCAGGCAAAACGAGAGACTAGTCCAGTTTGCTCAGTGGCTTGAGAAGTTCCGTGGATACCCTGGTCACCATTCAGACTGGCTGCACCATTTGCTGCATCTCTTCAGAGTGCAGAGCCTTTGCAAAGCGAGCTGGAAATAGGCACTTAAATTACTGCTGTCATGTTTTCCCAACATCAAAGCCATCATCATACCAACCAGTCACATCTTAACAGAGGCAACGGTCTGGAGCTGGTTCAATCCTCTCTAGTTTTCCCTTCCCAGGCAGCGCTTTTGAAAAGCAGCTTGCATACTGTAGCTCAGTGAGGTTGTTTATCACTGTCAATGCTTTTGATCCTTCAAAAATGCGGTGCCCTAGGATACACCGCCTAATCCTAGACTGCAGACACATTACCCTCCTGCTCTTCATGCCTGCATTTAAACCATATCCAATTTCACAGGGATTCAGAGGGTCCTTTGATCACCTGAAAGTTTTGTTTGTTTACTTATTTCATTCCAAAGATGTTTTACATGCTCACATTGTGACATGGTCAATTTGCCATTATACAAGGCAATGAGATGTGATTTGATCCACGGTGCCTCTATTTCCTTGAATAGCCACATCTGTAAATGTATGAAATGGGGGGTAGTCATAGACTTGTAAATCCTTCTTCCTGGCAGCCAAATTCTTCTCTGCTCATCCAGAAGAGTTGTAGCTCTGCCCACTTCTTTTTTCAAATGTCCTCTCTTCTTGATAGCCAATTGATGACTTGTAACAGGGCCTGTCTGACAGGGGGAGAGTATGCAAAACCGTTAATTGGATGCTGCACAAATTTTAAATATCAAAATGGGTTCATAAAATTCTATTTTTAAAAGGAAAAAATGTGAAAGGGCAATAATTTATTAGCAAACCAGCTGAGCTGAGCTCTGAATATAGATCTCTCATTAGGATAGTTTCAGTGGGTTCTGTCAAGTGGAAAAGAATTTGATAACTTACCTAGAAACCCAGGCTGAAACAAAGGATATAGAACTAGATCTGTGAGCCTTGCTAATTAACCATCACTTTCATGTACTGATGAGAGCTGATTTGTAAGAACCTTCTGGTGTCAGAAAGCAGGAGTTAAAGAATGGCAGGTAGGTTGCTTCCTGTTTTGGGGTTGTGGGGAAGAAACTAAATAAACTCTATGACCATAGGCTGAGGTATTTATAGCAAATACATATACCTGTGTAGCTAGAGGCCAAGCAGGGATCCACAGCCAATTAGAATTGCAGAAGTGTCAAGTGAGGATACGGGATGGAGGAACCCTGTAAACCTGCCCTTCAGCACCAAGCCTGCATGTCTATGAGACAACTGCATTTCAGTTAACAGTGGGAGGTAAATGTGTGTGATGTTTACGTTCAAACAAGGATGCTGTTTTGTCTTCCATGTAACAAACTAAGCCCCAGATCCTACAGACTTCGTGTTATACTAATGCATATGGCAGGGTCCCATGGTGCTAGGCCCTGTACAAACACACAGAACAGAGACCCGACAGGCCTGTGGTTTAAGTATAAGAAGAGAGACAATAAGTGGCCACAACAAAAAGTGTGAGCACAAAGAAACAGTGCTTAAGATTATGAAGCCAGAGGGCCCAATTCTCACTTACATCCAGGCCTTTTTGCACAGCCAGAGTGGTGTACAGGAGCCATACTCTAACTGAGAATCAAGCCCAACGGTCCATTAGGTTAAGCCAATGCATAAGCCTAAGGCCCTGATCCTGCAATGAACAATACTTGGTCAGAGCCCATCACTACATGGAGCACAGCTGACTGCCACGGGGCTCTGCATTGAGACAGGGTCTGCTCACTGCAAGACCAGCCTTCCCATAGCAGAACTGAGGACAAACAACCTAACTAGCTTTAATACGAAGCTTGATAAATAGATGAATGGGATTGTGATGCAGTGGCCTATGATAGCAGGGACTGGGCTGATGCCCCAGGAGGCCCCTTTCCAGTCCTCTGTCCTATGTGCCTATTATAAGGTCCCTAGTGTGGTAATCAGCTGAGTGACAAATCCTTGTTATGCAAATATCTCAGCTGCTGACTTTCTCCTTTGGAGAGGGCTCAGAGAAGAGCCACAAGAATGAAAAAAGGATCAGAAAACCTGCCTCCTCGTGATAGGCTCAATGAGATCAATCTATTTAGCTTAACCAAGAGAAGGTTAAGGGGTGACTTGATTAGTCTGTAAGTACCTCCACGAGGAACAAATGTTTGGCAACGGCTCTTCAGTCTAGCAGACATAGGTAGTAACACGATCCAGTGGCTGGAAGTTGAAGCTGGAGAAATTCAGACTGGAAATAAGGTGTACATTTTTAACTCTGAGAGTAATTAACCATTGGAACAATTTACAAGGGACCGTAGTGGATTCTCCATGCCTGGCAACTTTGAAATCAAGACTGTATTTTTTTTTCTAGAAGATAAACTCTAGAAATGATTTTGGGGACATTCTATAGCCTGTGCTATACAGGAGGTCAGACAAGATGATCACAATGGTCCCTTCTGGCCGTGGAATCAATGAATCATCTCCTGTTGAGGTAGTTTAAATAGACACTGTCCACTTTCCACAGTCCTCGGTGGCAATCCATGACACCGTTACTCAGAGAGTCTAAGATCTGTTCAGTTGGGTTTTCACATCCTCCAGCTCTCTTGTCACATTTACTCTATTTCTCTCTTCAAATTTTCATCTTTATACCATTAAAATTTAACGCCTCCAAAGAAAAATATTGAGGCCACAATTGAGTTTTGCTCAATTAAGTTTTTGTGATACAGGAAAGTTTAAATACTTTATGTAGCGAGGGATGGATTCATGCATTAACAAATGCAGCACCAATTGTCTAGGCCTTAGAACAAACGACTAGGGGTCTTAAATCCCAATGTGCCTGTGCTACCGTTGTTCTAGTGGGAATGTTCCCAGCAGAACTCTGAGTGGTCTGACAAGGGTGCATCCGAAGAAGTGGGATGTAGCCCACGAAAGCTTATGCTCAAATAAATTTGTTAGTTTCTAAGGTGCCACAAGTACTCCTGTTCTTTTTGCGGATACAGACTAACACGGCTGCTATTCTGAAATGTGTGTGTTGGGTTTTTTATTTTTGATGTTGCAAAATGTTTTTGTTGAAGTCAGTTTCTCAGAAATGAGAAACATTGAGTTTAAAGAGTTCACTGGGTGCTGATTTAGACAGGCTTTATTCTCTTAGAAAAGTGACTAGCATATTAGATGTTAGATATTAGACCATTCCTTTCTTTAAGGGGCTTGTTTTTATTTTCAGGTCATAGTGAAATATTCTTTCTTAGCCTTTTTGGTAACTCTGGTATTGGTCCTTAGAGACCCGAGTGTAAGATTACTTGAGGCTTTAATGCATCAAAGTTTCAATGCTATTTTCCCCTTGCTTCCTCTGAATTACTTTGGGCTCTATTGATATGGAAGGGAAAGGTAGGATTTAAAAACAATCTGGGAAATATAGATTCCTATTTCTATCCATCTTTTAAAGAAGTTTGTTTACATCTCAAGATGTATGTCAGTGCTAATGGGACATTCTGAATATGAACCTTAATGTCCAAATTAAATAAACCCACATCATTAGCACTCTTGAGTCATCGATTCGTCACTCCAATAGGCCAAGCCATGGCATCACATCTGCCATGTAAGGATAGATAAGATCCTTGCAATAAGTCAACGTACCCAGGTGAGGTGAAAACCAAGTGGTAACTTTTCTTCTGCCTTCATTTTGCTTGTGTTGGCCTAAATCTGATCCTCGGCATTCAATACAAAATTGCCTGTTTTGTATTTAATATTGTAGCCATGTGCTGTAATGACCCAAGCCCCATGGGGCACCAACTGGGTGCCAGTGTGACTCGAACTGAGCTGTAGGGTTTTCACAGCACAGCCAATGCCACCATTAGTGTAAAATACGTTCACTCAGAGCACCCACATCCTGCTGAAACACAAAGGGTGAAATCCTGGCCTCACTGTACTCACTGGCAAAAATCTCATTGGCCTTAATAAACTCAGGATTTCAGCGATGAAGTCAAATGCAGAGCCAGCAACTCTAGAGCCAGTGCACAGCAACTTGCTCCATTACTTCTATATGGGCCAAACCTTGAGAAGTATCTAGCACCCCTAAATTCACTGCACACTGTGCCTCTCTCTGTTCCAATGACATGAACTGCATCGGGATGTTCATGAAAGCTGCAATAGGTTATAGAAAGTTTCCTGATCTAACTGATGATAAAGCAAGGCAGGATATAGCTGTTCTCAATGACATTTCAGTGACATTACACAAACCAGGGTGTCTAATCTTTCCTTGATGAAGCTACCTACTAGACTAACTCCCCCAGCCCAAATTTAGTTGTTTGCAGATTAGGCATTTCTCATCCCCTCTGTCTACATGGAAGCTGTGACCAGATGGCTCCTTGATGGGGCTGGGCAGTACGCCATAGGGATGGATTGTTTTATCAGGATGTGACCAGACAGCTCTGTGACTTTCTTCGTTTAGTGGGGTATTTTGAATTTTGTAGCAACCAACCCTGCCTAGAAAAGAACAGTGAGTGTGGCCCTTGGTGTCAACAACGATAAATGTAAATAACCTCATTTCATTCTTTCATCTTGAGCTCTCCTACAAAAATACTGTGTATCCAGCAGTGATAATATAATTCAAACTTCCCCCCTATCCTCCAACAGAAAGATGCTGCACTAAGTATAAGCCTTTAGCAATCTCCAATAGCAATAAGTCAAAAAACTACTCTCATTGTCTGACCCTGCATTCTCCTTTCACTGGCCTTGTTCAGAATCTGTAATTAAAGCCTGTAACTCTGTATTCGGGGTGGAATGCCAGGGAAGGGTTTCTAGTCTGCGTTATGTCTTGCAATGTTTCACTCCCTGCTCTCGCCTTAACTCCCAAGTGGTGGCTTGGTGATAACTCCTGGTGCTAACTCTCGCTGGCTGAAGAAGAAGAACTAAAATGCCCTTCAGAGCTCATCAGAGCTGATCCTTGTTCTGCAGGAGGCTTTGCTGTGCAGCAGGGCAAGGCCTTCCCTCCCCCACTCAGAGGCTGAGCGTGATGTTGCCACCACGACACTTCTAGTCTTGGGAGTGAAAGGCCAAGGCCTGGCATTGCTCACGTTGCAGTGGGAGCACAGCTCGCAGGCGGGTAATTCTGGAGGGGGCAATCAACGTACGTGACGGGTGCGTATTGAATTACACGACCTCCTTTTGAGCTGTCATGCTGCCTTGGGAGGTCGGCGCCGCTCCACTGGGATTCTACTGCCCTGTACTTTCCCCTCAGCATGCTGCACCCAGAGCTCATAGCAAAGTCCGCTGGAACTCACGGCAGCTTTCCCCTCTCCAGGGCCCACCCCACAGGCTACGGGAGGTGGAGGAGAGCAGCCTGTGGGGTGGGCTTTGTAGAGCTGAAATAAGCTGCAGACCTTCTCCAGCTCTGCCGTGCCAGGGCAGCCACTGCCCCCCAAACACCACCTGCATTCTGCTCCCCAGCCAGCTCTCAGCCCATTTGCTGCCTCCCCTGTCTGCTCTTGTAAGTCTATTCCCCTCATGCTGGCTGGGACTGCAGCATCACAGCTGGCAGTCTCTCCCTTTGGCGCTTCGGCCTCCTTACTCTGCACTAGTGTCATGTCTCCCTGCTCCTAAATCCCCCCCACCCCCCACCACTTCCTTGGTCTCCCCTGACGTTCCTTTCGCAAACACTGGATTTCCCTTTCTCCCACTGGAGATGCAACATTGCCCATTGCCTCCACCACCCATAAGCACTTGTCGGACCCGGCCCAAGCCGATGGCTGCAGGGAGGGATTGAAGATAAACCTGGACCAAAGGGATAGCCAGAGCTAATCCCCATAAACCAGCCAGACCACTGCAGATTCTCTTAGAGACTCACTGTCCACTTAATTGGAAGGACCCCGTACCTGTGAATCTGGAGAGACTGGCATAGGGTTCCCAAAGGGCAACAGACTTTGGACGGGAAAGATACTGGAAATGTCCAGGCAGGAGCCAGAAAAGGATCTCGGCCCATCACACTCCCACTTTAGTGGCATGTGTGGCAAACCTTTGGTAATGGATGGCATGTCAGACAGCACCCACCCATTGTTCCTGGTCATGAATGGTGCGACCAGACACCTTTGGTTATTGGGATATTCACACAGCTACACAACCACCGTGGGAATGATGAACAAGAATAAAACAACTGAGTCCCAAAGAGGCATATGTGCGGCAAATGGACTGCAGTTGGGCTGCTAAAGAGATTGCCTCATTATCTTTAATTAAGTGAAGTGGTGGTGGGGTGATGTGTGAGATCTTTTAAAATGTCCCCTTGGTTCTGTGATATTGAAAACAAACAAGTTGCTGGGGCTTCTCCTCCCCCAGGCCCTTGCAGGAAAGGAGCAAGCGCTGGAGGCAAGGGACATGTCAGAGTAATTATCACTGAAATGCTGTCTGTGCTGCCATCTGGGTTTTGCTTTAGGAGCTCTGCAAAACATATGACTACACACAGACCGCCGTGGGGATCACGAGTTAAGAGGAGGCAGTACTGATGTGTGTAATGAGCAGTGGTCTCAGCACACCAGCTGCCTAGATCTTCTCGTGTTTTGTAGGCATTGTGCCTGAGGAGAGAGACTGGGGGACATTGTAAGGATGGGGAGGGTGGGCTATGGGACACTCCTCCCGTGCATATGAGGCAGCAAGGGAGAAAGCACAAAGGTTCTCATTTTCAAACTTGACAGACTGAGTCTGGCATTGTTAGCAGAGGCCATGTCTCCTTGGCGAATGAGAAGAGAGGTTGGCCAGGGATAGATTATGGAGGCTTTAAACGTAAGAGCAAGTGTTTGTGTTTGATGTGGTGGAGAAGGATCTACTGGAGAGTTGCAAAGAGAGGGGGGCACGTATCCCTGTCTGTCTCCGTAAGTCAGAGAAGTGGACTTCTGCTGATCACTTCCTCCTCCCCCTGTAACCCATTTTCAATGTGCTTCATGCATCCTACCCTGTGCCTGATCCACAGAGGATATGAATCAGGTTTCAGAGTGGTAGCCGTGTTAGTCTGTATCAGCAAAAAGAACAGGAGTACTTGTGGCACCTTAGAGACTAACAAATGTATTTGAGCATAAGCTTTTGTGGGCTAAAACCCACTTCATCGGATGCATGGAGTGGAAAATACATTAGGAAGATATATATACACAGAGAACATGAAAAAATGGGTGTTGCCATATTAACTATAATGAGACTAATCAATTAAGATGGGCTATTATCAGCAGGAGAAAAAAAACTTTTGTAGTGATAATCAGGATGGCCCATTTCCAACAGTTGACAAGAAGGTGTGAGTAACAGTAGGGGAAAAATTAGCAGGGGGAAATAGTTTTTTACTTTGTGTAATGACCCATCCACTCCCAGTCTTTATTCAAGCCTAATTTAATGGTGTCCAGTTTGCAAATTAATTCCAATTCAGCAGTCTCTCGTTGGAGTCTGTTTTTGAAGTTTTTTTGTTTGAGTATTGTGACTTTGAGGTCTGTAATCGAGTGGCCAGGGAGGTTGAAGTGTTCTCTGACTGGTTTTTGAATGTTATCATTCTTGACGTCTGATTTGTATCCATTTATTCTTTTGCGTAGAGACTGTCCGGTTTGGCCAATGTACATGGCAGAGGGGCATTGCTGGCACATGATGGCATAGATCACATTGGCAGGTGTGCAGGTGAACGAGCCCCTGGTGGTGTTTGTTTGTTAGTGAATGTTTCAGCCCCCAGCTGCTGAGCTGGGCCCTTTAGCTCAAGCTGTAGAAACTCATACTTTCAGCTCTAGAGCTTCTTAGTTGAGTCCCTACTGTGTTAGCCTATATGCTGACTGTCACACAGTACTTCTTTCTCATAACAAATGTCCAATACATTCAGTACGTGGAACGTGACCCAGTCAGCAACTGATTTGGCTTTGTTTACAAATCAAGCTGTGGACCGTTGAAAACTTGAGTGAGGCTGTTTCTCCTCAGGGAGCTCAGAATCGTGAGCCACAGTGCTATGTCTCCGCCTCAGCAAGAGAGAACTTTGCTGGAGCTTAAACCATGTGCCTGAGACATAAACCTTTGTATCAGAGCCCTGGGGCCTAGTATGAGGCCTGAGGCCTAGGCCAAAGTAGTGGTCAAAGCTTTGCTGATATAAAGCAAAGTCAGGTGGTGCGCAAGAGGAAGGCCCTGCTCACAGAATCTAGCAAGAACAAGGCTAATCGTGCAAAAACACACACATTCCTGGGGAGCGCTAGGCACAGGACACTCATGCAGACACGTTCCAGAAAGGTGGTAGCAGAACACCCCGATACCAAGTCTGGTACAACCCTCCCCCCCCCAAGGTAACAGAAACACAATGACCCATCTTAAAGGTAAGGTCAGAATGACAATGTGATCGATAGAGATGTTTTGACTGAACCAACATGTACAAGGTGATGGGTGGTAGCACTAGCCACATCAGAGGGTGGCACTAGCCACATCAGAGCATGGTAGCTAGCCATGTCAGAGAGGTAATACGTAACTTGTATGTATCGGTGTCTAAAGAGGTATCTCAGAGGGAGTGTCTTTGGCTGGCCTAGGGGATAGTGGAAGGTCCCACCACTAACTGAGCTAGTCCATTGCAACAGGCATACGTGTGTTAGTGTACCTGTAACCGTTGAGCCAGGGCATTTGGACAGTGCTTCGTTGACAATAAACCTGACCATGTGGCTTCACTATGAACTGAGTCTGTGGTCATTGGGCGGTTCGCTCAAGGTCTGCTGTGCCAGCTGTCTGCGCAGAGCTGGGACGGCGCACAGAGAGAGAACACACACACAGCCCAACATCTAATGACACCAGCCACGCCAGCCTGTCCACTCACCAACAAACTCCTTGAGACTCTGCCAGTCTAAGCCTTGCCTTGCGGGTAACAATCAGTGAACTTCTGCCAGGCCCAGTTTACGGTTCAGCAATGGTGGCAGGGGATCCACTCCAACCAGCAGGAATGGATACAGAGGCGGTTGGTTCACACCACACCTCAGAACCAAATTGGTCGGTTGGCTCCAGGTCTGGCAAAGCTTGGACCAGAAGATGACCCTGAGGCCTTCCTCCAGACCTTTGACTTGGTGGCAAAGGCAGCAGACTGGAAAGAGTCGACTTGGGCAGCCCCCATAGCACCATTCCTGCTGGGTGAGGCACACGGCGGTAAGTGACGAGCAGGCAAGTTCCTACCCAGAGGTGAAGGCAGCCATTTTGGATCTGCTGTGGCTAACGTTGGAGGCTTACAGGCACAAGTTCGGATGGAATCATTCCCGCGAGGGGCATGGCAATGTGTAGTGGCGCAGACGTTATGGGACCTGGGAACGCGCTGGCTTTGTCCAGAGACCAGCTCGGTGGAGAAGCTCCTGGATCAGATGGTCCTGGAACAATTTCTGAAGGTCCTGCCTGTAGGAACGCAGAGCTGGGTAAGGTGTTTCCAGCTGGCCTCAGTAGAGGGAAATGGTTGAACAAGCTGATATTCACAACCGGCATGTCTCCAGTTTTAATACCTTACGAGATGATGTTTGTCCAAATATTCTGGCAAGTGTGTTGGGAGTGTCCTTTGCCAGCTGGCAGAAAAGGTTCTTAGGGTCACCCTGTACGTACTGATACTGCAGCCAAGCACTTATTTCCCACCTCAGACCTGGAGTTTTGTAGGATTTTCTCTTCCGTTTAAAAATCACCGAGCGCTTCTTTCATGGGGAGTTAAAATTTCACTAGGTGGTAGAAACCTGGCAAACTTGATATGTGCAGATAAAGGAAACTTCAATTATAGTGAAGTGGAGCTAGTTCTGTAGTGAGCTTAAAATGACCCTTGGCAGTTCTAAAGGGCTTGCAAACAGGAACTGGACTTTAGTTGCTCATTTACTCTCTGATCCCACTGTAATGTGGGAAGACTGACACAGCTCATACCCTAGAGCAAAATGAAGGCAGGCTGATCAGACAGTAAGTCCTGAGCCTAAAGTCACTGGAGAGGAAAGGGGTCGCAAGCTTATAGCAGCATAATAAAATCCATAGTTTAGGGCCTGATCCAGAACCCACAGAAGTCAAGGGAAAGGCTCTTGTGAGTTCAGCGGGCTTTGGATCAGGTCCATGAGAACGTGGCTTCCTCGTTTATTCAACTGACCTGTCAGATTCTGTGCTGGGAAAGGTAGCACACGCTGTTGTCTGGGTGCCCAACGAGCCTTTCCTCTAGTTTGTTTGTGGAATAGGGGGAACCGAGAGTGAGTAACAACTGCCTCTGGGTTTCACCAAGCAGCAATTGGCCTTTCCCCATGTGGCTGGCCTTTCATGCTGCCCTCATCGGCAGTAGCAAAATAACACTGTGCTTGGTTTATTTTCAATATTACTTGGTTCAGTTCCCATCTTTTTTTCTCCCCCTCTTCAAATGTGTCCTCAATTTCAAACTCCGCTCTCTCTTCTCTACTTGCAAAGAGACTCCTTAGATGGCCTCTGTGCCTGCAGAAGGAGCTGCTGCAGTTAACAGCTAGGCAGACTTGCTGAGCAGAGTCTGTGTTTTCACCCTGAGGGAGGGGTGGTCGGGACTCACTGATATGTGAAAAGAGTGGTAGGCTAAAGTCCATATTTCATATGGTCTTTGTCACAGAATCTTGACAGCCTGAATCACGACAACCACGCAGAGAGGCTGAGCTAAGGGTTCCCTGCCACTCTGTTCCCTGGCAGAGACTTGAGCCCTGTAATCACCTCTTCCTTCAGTTCAAGTGAAGCTCTTCAGGTGGCAGGGCACAAAGCACCCATGTACGGCAGCAGCCCACTAAATCGTTGGCCCACAGCAAGTGTCTCATTTCCAGGGCTGACCAAAGGGAGACCATTGTGCTAAAAATCTAACCTCTCCATGCAATCTGACCTCTGCCTTTGCTCTGCCAAGGAAACCGTCTTCTTCAGCCACTAGTCTCCTTCTCCCCAAGCACCTTCCTGCTCTCCCCCTCCCCCCATGTCTGTGCATGGGGCAGGCCCCACTTCAACTTATTTGAAATCCCTTTTGCAAAACCTACTTCTGCAGCGATGTCAGACAGCAGGATCAGTGGGCATTGGTTACTCTGGTACATATAAGAACAGCCACAGTGGGTCAGACCAAAGGTCCATCTAGCCCAGTCTCCTGTCTTCTGACAGTGGCCAATGCCACATGCCCCACAGGGAATGAACAGAACAGGTAATCATCAAGTGATCCATCCCGTCACCCATTCCCAGCATCTGGCAAACAGAGGCTAGGGACACCATCCCTGCCCATCCTGCTAATAGCCATTGATGGACCTATCCTCCACAAACTTATCTAGTTCTTTTTTGAATGATGTTATAGTCTTGGCCTTCACAACATCCTCTGGCAAAGAGTTCCACAGGTTGACTAATGATATCCATCAGCTAGATGCACATGTCTGGACCTACTGTTTCCTCATGCTCCTGACCTGTCCCCAATTTCTCTGATTATTCCCTTGTTGCATATTGGCTAAATCCTCGCTGGTAAGATCTCTGGGGCAGGAGTTGTCTCCATTTGTACTTGTAGCACCTAGAACAAAGGGACTGTGACTGGGGCCTTTAGATAGCACCACAACAGCAGTGGTAAAATATTTGTGAAGCTTTTGTGGGGTGCATAAGTGATGCAATCACAAGCTTCTCGTGGGATGGAAGAAATAGAAATATCTTTCTGGCCATTCTGGCAAAACTTCAAGTATGTGTTGAAATTTTTTCTTAACGGCTGCTAAACTCTGCACAAAAATGAGCAGAAGCTATTAAAATGAATGTGCCTTTGTTTGAAAGACTGCTATAATTGTGCCTATCTTCTCTGAAAACTCCCTTTTTAAAATTGGATGGCGAACAAAGGCACATAAGAGAGAATCTAGATAAAAGGAAGCAATTAAAAATAGGTGACTAAGAACTAAAAGGTATTTTGCTATAGGCTGTGGTGAAAGATAGAGTTCTTGTTTTTGGTATCATGCATTCACATCCCTTCTTATTTTATAAGTCCCAGGGTAGCAGCATGTCTAATAACTCAGTAAACATAATTCCACTGTGAGCACTTACCATGTAAGTGTACGGCAATTATCATGTAACCAAATGTTAATTACCTATTTTATTGGTCTTCCATATTTAAACCTCTCTTTATTTTTTTAATCAAGCTAAAGAGGCTGCATATTTGTCTTACACTAACATTTTGCACTACTGGCTAATTATAAAGTAGTTTCCAGGATTTATAATTATTCTGTTATCCTTATGTGGTTAGGCCAGTTACACGATGATATATGTACCTGGTAAAACTCCGCGATGTCCTCATTCTTTTTTATTGCCTAAGTTCCTCATTCAAAATCAAATGCAAATCACTCACCTTATTTCAATGATATTTTCCTGTTAGTTTCTAAAAATAACAAGTACAATAAATAGTAAATTAGCAGCAACATCAATCTCTAGCCATCATAATCCCCCAAACAAGTATTAATTGTTATGAGCATAGGATACGTTCAATGTCCTTTAATAATTACACCTAATAATTACCACCCTTGCTTATCCAATGGTCTGTACTTAGATCCCATGATATAATAATCTTAAGAATCCAGTGTATACTGTAGAGTGCTTCTTTGTTTTTCCCCTCTAATCACATCCAGTATCGTCAACTAGTGTAGCTTGAAATAAGTTGACCTTGCTGAAAGACTTTGGAGCACTGTGATTTGAGTGACTGAGTCTTTTGTTTTCGTCGTTCACTGCATTCGTTTTGCTTCATTAGGCTGGCACTGCAGAAAGAGGTTAATAAAAGGTAAGAGTTAGATCACTCACTAACCAACAGTGCAGAAAAACAAAAATCAATCGCTAGCCATTCAAATAATTCCTATCCACAAATGTTCTACGGCTCTGGGGCAGAGTGTTTGCTGTGTTGCTAATTGCCCTCAACTTAGATGCATGTTTGCTAACCTATGAACAAAACTGTGCCTCGTGTAGTATTTATTTCTCTGCCTCCCAATTTATTTTCTTAAATGGACGATTTGGTTTCGGAAATCCTCACCCATGGTTAATAACCATAACATTGTTTAAGACAAGCTCTTGTTCTCAAAACCCACATCTGGGCACTTCTAGAGCTGAGGTTCTAGTCTCAAGGAAGGAACTGACTCTCAGTCTTGTACCAGTTACTTCATGTGAATATTGCCTCAGTTACATATCGGCATCTGCCTAATTTGGTTTGTATTAATAGTATCCAAATACAAACCATTTTACGCTTTAGCCCTCCCCGATGGGCTACATTCTCTGCTCCACCCTTGGTAAGATGCTCGTTCCGTAGTGTGGGATATCTGCTGGAATACGATAGCTCAGTGGCCATATCACTGCTGCCTCTGGGGTGGAACCATCATTGCAAACATTTGCCCCTTACACTGTGTGGTGTATGGAAAGAACTGTATTAAAATTGTAGAACTATCACTTTAAATGCACAGAGGTTGTTGCAGACTAGGGCGCTCCACAGCAGCGGTGGGCAACCTGCGGCCCGCAGGCTGCATGCAGCCCATCAGGTTAATCTGATTGCGGGCCGTGAGACATTTTGACCATCTGCAGGCACGCCCCCCCGCAGCTCCCAGTGGCCATGTTTCGCCGTTCCCGGCCAATGGGAGCTGCGGGAAGCGGCGGCCAGCATGTCCCTGCGGCCTGCGCCACTTTGTCTCTCAGCTTTTGGGGTTTGGGTGTGTTGTGAATTCTAAGACATAAAGTAGAGTTACGGTGCAACCTCCCAGCAAGAGTACTGTGTGTTTTTATTTAACGCCTCTGCTTGAATGCTATGAGATACAACACAAAGGAGGGGAAATGTGCTTCTCCTGAGCTTCTGGGGCAGGGATCCAGAGTTGGGAACCCCTCTCACTTCGCCAACACCTTGCTCCAAGTGTGGTGAGCTTTGTTCTGGGCAAACTGCTGCACGCAGCATTCCGAGGGTGGTCTGTGGGTCGATGTGCCCTGGCCCACTGGAAGCTCTGTATATGAGAACCAAGGCCTAGAAATGAATGGACAGGTGGCATAGAGAGCACATTATTTATTACTGAGATTGCAGCTGTGTTGAAATATGCTCAGCGCTCTCCACCCACCGGGAAACCCGCAGCTCTTGTTCTTCATTTGACATTTCTGTCTACCTGTTTGGCAGAGAAGAGCCACAGCTTCCACTGCCAGCCCCAGGTATAAGGCACTGCAGTACTCAGCCTCCAGGTACAACACACCGTCACTGTCTAGGTCATCATCTGTCAATCTGTCTAGCTTGTGGCACAAGTTTGTCATTTGCTGAAACCGAGAATCCCGGCATCGTGGCAGTTCCCACAGCCAGGGCCGGCTCCAGGCACCAGGCACCCAAGCACGTGCTTGGGGCGGCACCTGGTAAGGGGCGGCAGGAGGAGCGCGGCGCGGCATTCCACGGGGGGGGTGCTCCGGCGGCGCTCGGCGGGGGGGGGCAGCGCTCGGGGGGGGCGGCGCTTGGCGGGGGGGGCAGCGCGGGGCTCGCGCTGGGGGGGGTTTCCGGCGGCGCTCGGCACGGGGGGCGGGCTCCGGCGCGCGGCAGTCGGCGGGGGCAGGCTCCGGCGCGCGGCGCTCGGCGGGGGGGGGGCGGCGCTGGAAGGGGGGTTCCGGCGGCGCTCGGCAGTGGGCGGGGGCGGGCTCCAGCGGGGGGGGCGGCTCGGCGCTCGGCTGGGGGGGGGGTTCCAGCGGCGCTCGGCGCAGGGGGGGGGTGGGCTCCGGCGCTCGGCGGGGGGGGCGGCGCGGGGGGGGGGCAGCGCTCTGGGGAGGGGTTTCGGCGGGGGGGGCGCTCGGCTGGGGGGGGGCTTGGGGGCGGCGCTTTTTTTTGCTGCTTGGGGCAGCAAAAAAGCTAGAGCCGGCCCTGCCCACAGCATTGCACAATTCCCCATGTGATGTAAAATAGACTTGGAACAGGAGAGGGGAAAGAGGAAGCTCACTGGGACGCTGCATGTGATGGATCCTGCTGAGGGGAAGGGCTGCTGGCCTCTGCCACTGTCTGAGAGGAGGGTACGACTGATGGGAAGGATTTCAGTGTTGCCCACCAAATACAAGACTGCAGACTCTGCTGTCTGTGGCTGGATACCACGCTCTAAAATGTAACGCTGTAATTAGTCAACCAAGTATTTATGGCTAGCAGGCCCCGCATCTTATATTTCACACACAGCCATTTTTGAAAGAGTAGAAATGTATACATTCCTGGATCCCGCTTGTGCTGGATGCATTATGTAATCTGATAAGAAATGCAGAAGACCCAGTCTATTAAAAATTGTGCACGAGGATGCACAAAATAAGTTAATTTAGACTTTATAATCTTATTTCACAAATCTAGTTCAGTTGTAGCATGTACAGAGTATAATTTAGCCAACATTTTTGGGAGGATTTGTATTATTCTCTTGCACAAATTCACCCACTGACATGGAAAACCAAACTTTCTATGGTAAATGAATGTCTGCTTCTGTTTATTCTTTCTCTCCAAATATGCGCCGACACTACTTGAAGTATCACTTATGCCATTTGCTACACTTGGTGTTCTATTTCGTATTGCAGGTAGATGTTATCAGCCTTGTATCTGAGAACACTAATAACAATCTTTAGGTGTTCTAGCTGTTTACACTTTAAAAGGTTTAAGACTACCATACCAGCAATGTTTGACCTGAGGGCATCCTCCACCTATCTACAATGAAAATAAAGATCACCTTAACATAACCCGTCATGCCTGCAAGTACAACCAACAGCTATCTCTTTATTTTTATGATAATATATATTCATATTGATATAACATGATATACAAGAAGTCTGATTTTCTCAAATATGGAGCACAATCACTTTTCTTGTGAGGACTATATGACTGTATTTGTTAGTGCTTCTGTCAGTTAGGTTTTCATTTAAATAGTTAGGGTGTGAATGTGTGTATAAGAGTAAAACCAGCTCTATTGTGTGTCCTGACTTTCCATTATAAAAAAAAAAAAAGCGAGGAGGGTTTTAGTGAAGGATTTATTTGCTGTTCAGAAAACTGTTTTAAAAACCCATAAAGTCAGGCACATACTTAATAGGCAATTTTAAGGCAACTGGGTAACTGAAGTGTGAAAGGCTGAAATGCTCAAAAGGTCAGATGCCTCATGAGATTTGATTTTTTTTCTATCCAGTAAAAGTCTTCATGACGGGTGTAATTGTGACATATTACTGTACATTGGCTTGATGACTCAAAAGCCCAAGGGTTGGAAATTGTTGTTTTGCTGCCACGTTCATTTGCAAATAACTCAAATTACTAAAATAGCTGTTAACTACTTTGAAAGGTTTATGCTGCAGCCCTGGTAGTCCAATGAAACTAAATCATGGGCCAAGAGAAAGCTCACTGAGCTAGGGCCACTTGATTAGATTATGGCTTTTATACTTTGATAATAGGACTGTGATGGATATAAACAAACATGGCTTTAGAATCTGGCTCATCGCAGAAGTTTATTCAACACATTTAGCCTCTTTTCTTTGTCATGAGTTATTCAGACTATTTTTGCAACTGTATGTGTAATTATTGCTCAAACCTGAGTCGACCCTTGGGTTAATGGACTGTATTTGCCTGGTGTATTTGCTCTTCATTACTGGTTTACCACCCTCTGGGCATCTTAGTCACATGGCATAATTTCTACTCTCAGAACTGGATGAGTCTGACGGCCATAAAGAAGGAAAGTTCATGATCTATTCAGTAGTCCTTGGAGTCCTTCAGGATGAAGTAAGAAGCAGTTTTGTGAAGTTAGGCTGGACAGATTAGGAGATCTTCAGGACACTTTTTCAGCCACTTTCTTTCTGGGCCTATGGAGTCAGTCTTTGGTCAAGATACCATTGCTAGCAAAATTAGCCCATTGTAAGCCTGGGTTCAGAATGAAAACAAAATCTTTCATCATGTCCTTGCACCGTCATTGAGTGAGGACGTAAAGCTGAGAATTGACAAGTGAAGTATGGGAGTTGTGTCCAAACGGGTGAGCAGGAAAAGGCCAGTGAAAGAGGTCTGTAGACTTTTTGCATCAACTCCCCAGGTCATTCCGGCCAGTTGCCTTTAGTTTGTTGTGAATATTTTTTGGGGTATTGGTGGCTTGTGAGGCTTTTGGTGTAACATCACACCAAGATATATCTTACCTGCTGGCCACAGAACTCCATGTGCAGTTCTGCCCTGGAGCCTTTTGATTGTTCAGATGAAATTCTGACACAACGGTCTTAGGCTTGGTCTACACTTACCCCCCAATTCGAACTAAGGTACGCAACTTCAGCTACGTGAATAACGTAGCTGAAGTTCGAAGTACCTTAGTTCGAACTTACCTCGGTCCACACGCGGCAGGCAGGCTCCCCCGTCGACGCCGCGGTTCCCCCGTCGACGCCGCGGTACTCCTCTTGTCTAGCTGGAGTACCGCAGTCGACGGCGATCACTTCCTGGTTCGACTTATCGCGTCCAGACAAGACGCGATAAGTCGAACCCAGAACTTCGATTCCCAGCCGCCGAACTAGCGGCTGGGTGTAGACCTACCCTTAGTGGGGTTTGGTTTTAGCTGCCAGTGTAAGACATTGTTCCATGATTAAGGTCCTTAGTTAGAATTTGTTGTACGGGAGGTAAATTCTGTGCCTGTGTGGTCAAAGCAATGTCATCAGCAGCAAAAACATATTTCCGTGATATGTGTGAAGGTCAGTGGTATAGATATAACCAGGACTGATGCTAGGGCCTCTGTGGTAGGCCATTGTTGAGAGTGCATGTCCTGCTGACCAAAGGAAACATGAAACCTATGGTTGGTCAGAAGTTCTTGGAAGAATAAATGTTAGATAAATGTCTATCAGGGATGGTCTAGACAGTATTTGGTCCTGCCATGCGGGCAGGGGACTGGACTCAATGACCTCTCGAGGTCCCTTCCAGTCCTAGAATCTATGAATCTATGAATCTATGAATTTTATCACTGCATAACATGGGATAATTTTACTGGTTTTCAGGAGGAGGCCGTTCAGCCAAACGATATCCTAGGCAGCAGATACGTGGAATAGAGCTGTCCCAGTACTGAGGGATTCCAGCGAAAACAGCTCAGTGTTTTGTCAAGGCTAATACTTGGTGCAGCTGCGGCCTGGTTGGGAATCGGCTTGTCCATTCGGTGACGTTGCTTCCAGTAATGTTCTCTTTGTGGCTTTGTACAACATGCAGAGGAATGATAGAGGCTGGTAGAGTGAGGATTACTGGGCAATCCATAACCAGAGCCTCGCGCCAGATCCTCTGGCTCCATTCTTCAGGACTTCTACTGGAGAACTGTGTGGCCAACCACTTTCATCCCTGGACTATGCGGGTTTGAGGAAATCCTGTAAAGACCCCGTCACGTCCCGCAGCTTCCCCAGCTTCAGCTTTTGTGAGGGAGGGGCCCAAACTTCCTTCCTCAGCCGTGAAGGACAATGACAGCCCTTAGTGGACAATGACAGTCTTTAGCGACTTGCCCCAGGTCACACAGGAAATTTGTGGCAAAGCAGGCACTGAACTGAGGCTGGCATTATCTTCTAGGTGTTTGCAAAATGATTGCTTAATTATTTGCTCCATTCTCTTTCTGGGTACTGAAGTTAAGCTGACTGGTCTATAACTCCCCAGGTTGTCCTTATTTCTCTTTTTATAGATGGGCACTAGATTTGCCCTTTTCCAGTCCTCTGGAATCTCTCCTGTCTTCCATGATGTTTCAAAGATAATTGCTAATGGCTCAGATACCTCCTCAGTCAGCTCCTTGAGTATTCTAGGATGCATTTCATCAGGCCCTGGTGACTTGAAGACCTCTAACTTGTCTAAGTAATTTTTAACTTGTTATTTCCCTATTTTAGCCTCTGATCCTACCCCATGTTTACTGGTATTCACTCTGTTAGAAGTCAATTTGGTGAAAACAAACAAAAAAGTCATTTAACACTTTTGTCATTTCCACGTTTTCTCTTATTGCCCCTCCGCCCCTTCCCCCCCCCCCCCAATTGAGTAAGAGGGTCAACCCTGTCCTTGGTCTTCCTCTTGCTTCTAATGTATCTGTAGAATGTTTTCTGTTACCCTTTAGATCTCTAGCTAGTTTAATCTCATTTTGTGCCTTGGCCTTTCTAATTTTGTCCCTACATACTTGTGTTATGTGTTTATAGCCATTCTTTGTCATTTGACCTTGTAAAGTATCCTTGAGTCTATCTATTTAGATTTATAAGGAGAAAGTAAAGGGGTGATTTGATAACAGATTAAGTACCTACATGGGGAACAAATGTAATAAGGAGCTCTTCAGTCTAGCATAGAAATGTAGAACAAGATCCAATGGCTGGAAGGTGAAGCTAGACAAATTCAGGCTGGAAAAAGGCACTTTAAAAATAAAAACAATGAGGGTAGTGAAGTATGTCATGACCAACGTACCAAGGAGTTTGCTGGATTCTCCATCTGCTCTAGTTCAAACAGGAATTAACTCAGGGAAATCTCTGCCCTGTGCTATCCAGGAGGTCAGACTTGATTAGAGTGGTCCCTTCTGGCCTTATAATCTATATTTTATTTTTCACCCTCTGCCCTATGTGGAATTCTCTGCCCAATGTAGGTTCCAAAGCAGATTCCTAAGGCATCTCCATTGTTTGTAGCATCCATGTTTCTATGGTTTTTGGAAAACTTTTGCGATAGGTTATTTCCATTAGCCCAGGTTTAGGTGAACGAACAATATAAGTCATTGTCCATGGAGGAAGGGGATACCAAACCACACCAGAGCAGCCCTTCAGTCAAGAAAGTGCAGTTCAAGGAGTAAGTAGTAATTACGTGGGGGGTGGGGTGGGAAGAGCAAGTATTTTTCATGGCAGTTTAGAAAAATGTTCATTTATTAGTGATGTCCTTGAAATTTGTCTGTCCAATGAAAGCCCCCAAACTATTTTTCTTTCCTCCTCATCCTCCCACCCGCCCTTTTCATGATTCCAGTTGGCTCTGGAAGGGTTGGGGGAAGGGGAAAAAACAAAGTGGTGACACAAAACTGAAAAAAAAAAAAGCATTTGGAAATTAAAAGCAAACAAAACAAGAATTTGCTTTGTCAAAAACTAAAGAATTCTACAAAAGGCTTTCACTGGACATAATTTCAAATGAAAAATTTGAACCAGCTTTAGTCAAATGGTTCAAACTGAAAGCTTTCAGCACATCTTTCCCTTAGCCTGACAAACAATTCTGGTAGTGAATAACAGCAAGTAGTAAAAAAGCCACCTCAGTCTTTTATCAGCCAAGAATGCCTCGTAATGCCGAGCCTGGAGAGAGTGCACCATGTAGGGATTGACGGATCAATAGAGCTCAGCTTTTAACTTACCTGCCCCCATGCTCTCTAATGAACAAAAGCATCCACTGAGCTCTCTGGAGAGATGCCCAGGTCTCCCCTCTGACCTTCTCTCCAAGCTATTACAGTTAGTTTAGAATCCATCAGTCTGAGACTTGCCTGAGTTATTCTAACCCACGGGCACTGCATTTCTCAACATTTCCTTTCACCCTTTCTCTGTTGCCCAGCCACCTACCTTTGTTAGAACCCACTAGAGAAGACTTGGAAGAATTCCAGTCTTGGCTGATCTAAGTAGTTTTATCTGCAAATTTACCACATCACTCTTCATTCCCATCACCATATCATTAATTGGTTTGTTAAACAGTAACAGTCCTGATGTGGACTGTCAGGTGCCCCCCCCGTTAGCCTTTTGCTGCAGTGCAAATTGACCATTTATTCCTGTGTGTGTGTTCTGGGATTTTGTTGAAGGCTTTTTTTAAAAAGCCCAAATAAATTATGACAGCTGGCTGTCCAAGTGCAAACTGGATTGACAGTTCTGTGCAGCAGAACAATTTGCTCTGCTTCTAAAATTGTCAGCTCTAAAGTTGTGCTAAAAGTATGCTGGAACCATCCCGTAGCTTCAAGTAGCCTAACAGGTCTTTTCGACAGATTCCTTTCTCCTTCCACTAGTCCCTGAGTAAAGACAGTTTAACTTAATAAACATGTTTAACCCAGACGCACAAACTTGTTTAAGTACTCCCCAGATCCCTATCCATAGTCTTGACACAATACACTTAGGGGGATCCTACCACACCCTTTCCAGCTAGGACTCTGATATGTTCACCCAGGCGGTCATGGTGAGAATTTGACAATGACTGCAGTCAACTGTGCAATTTAAAACAAATACAATACAAACTTCTAAGATAAATGAACTTTAAAATTAGAAAGGTAGAAAACATTCCTATCCATTTCAATCCATTGTGGCCACTCGGACACCCACCGTGGCTCTCCCAGGTTGGTATCTGTGAAGCTAGAGTTACCCTTGCTGTCCCTTGGTGTGGAGTGGGAGGCTAGGGATGCAGCCCCAGATGCCCCATGGAATGGGGGGGGGGGGGGGGGGCAGGCAGCTGCTGCAGTCAAATTCTCCATTGACTGCAAAGGGGGGTGAGCCTGTGACTGTTGGGCCTATAGATCAACAAGAGCCTTCAGCATTTCTGTTTGCTGCCTCGGAAGCCCCATTATGCCCTGGTATATCTCCCTCTCCTTTTCCTGCTGGGACACCTGGGCTTTTCTCCTGTCCGCTCTTCCCTTCTCCAAGCTGTCTGCCACACGCATGCTCCAGGCTCTCTCTTCATGGCCCGGTGCAGCACTTGCTTGCAGTTTCT
Organism: Emys orbicularis; assembly: GCF_028017835.1. Lineage (NCBI taxonomy): Eukaryota > Metazoa > Chordata > Testudines > Emydidae > Emys > Emys orbicularis. The sequence continues at coordinate 2,964,686 of NC_088686.1, read as the reverse complement.
CACTGAAGCTGTCCCCCCAGTCCGCTTCTGAAATAAATTGCCTAGGGAGTTGTTAGGAGTGTTAGTAATGACAATGTAGGATTCAGGCCTGTATATTCACCTGAGATAGAATTTGGGGTCTTGTTTGCCCAGTTGATTTTTGATACACTTATATCCTTACTAATATGTGTGAACAAAGACACTGTGTGTTGCTTCTGCCCATCCAGATAGGGCGTAGAGTACAATGGGAACAGATAAGAGCAGTTATAGTGCTACTGGGCATGGTGGGAGTATAACATATGAGCGCACACTCATAGACTCATAGACTCATAGATTTTAAGGTCAGAAGGGACCATTGTGGTCATCTAGTCTGACCTCCCGCATGATGCAGGCCACAAAAGCTGACCCACCCACTTTCCCTTAACTCAGCTGTTGAAGTCTCCAGATCGTGATATAAAAACTTCAAGTTGCAGAGAATCCTCCAGCTTGCGACCCCTGCCCTATGCTGCGGAGGAAGGCGAAAAACCTCCAGGGCCTCTGCCAATCTACCCTGGAGGAAAATTCCTTCCCACTCGAAGACTGCCTCAGCTCCTATCTCAAGGCAAGGTCAAGCAACCGGTAAGAAGGGGCAAGATGGTTGTGGGGGGAGGAGGAGGTATAATAAACACTAAGGCCAAAGGAATGCCTGTCCCTGACCGAAATACAACCTCACTCCTTACCCCTCCCATGGGGTACAAAAGAGATGGGACCAAAGGCGTGTACTACAGGTATATTTATGCCTGTTAAGGGGGTGCGGGGTACCGGACGCAGGGAAACAAGGCTCTGCGGCATCAGAGCTATGGAGATGCTTCCTTGAAACTAACCCCAATACACATCGCATTGCCGGCACCTCGGACTTCCGGTCTTCTGCTTGAAGTGAGGTTTTTTACCCACGAAAGCTTATGCCCAAATAAATCTGTTAGTCTTTAAGGTGCCACTGGACTCCTTGTTGTTTTTGTGGATACAGACTAACACGGCTACCCCCGATACTTAACTGATTTTAGTCACCCCATACAGAGAACCAGGGCTTACATCGTATATAATTCTACAAGCTTCGGAGGAGAGCCTCAGCCAGGGTCAATGGGTAAATGTCCATTGGTTCTGACGGAGGTTTGCTGATCGATACCAGCTACGGAGCTGAGCCTTTGGTTTCATACCGAGGGCAGAGCTTTCACATGTGTGGGCTCAGATGCATTGCAATTCTGTGCAGCATCCGAGCTATAGTTTACCTCTGCGTACTGGGTGAGATGCATCTGGAAATATTATTATACAAAATAGCTTTTGTTTTGGGGTCTTTTTTTGCCTTAAGCGTGCTTACAGTTCCCATCATTGTTAATGAGACTAATGCCTCTGTAGTGGGGGCGAATGATAAATGCCACATTGAGAATTAGAAGATTAATATGACTGACTTTTATATTGCACGGTATTTGTGGCTAATTTACAGGTGATCAGATTGTAGGTACAACATGCCGCATATTGGGTTTTTTTAAATGACACGTAGGTTGTTTTCTACTCCTAGTGTCAAGTAAACAAAACCCGAACTACAAATTTAAGCGGCATAAATGCCACATTTAATAAATAGCTGGATTCTACCCTGCAGTTTAATTATGGATGGTAATTTAATTTGAGCTGCTAAAGGCTAAAATCATGAATATTTTAGTGGCAGTTCACTACTGCACCAAGCCTGGAAATTGTGTCCCATGGTCCAGTGCCTACCTTTATTCTGTAAACACTGCTTCCCTTTGTGATTGGAAGCAACAGCTAATAAACAATGTTGCAATAATACAGTACCACACACTTTCAGCTTCTCTATATTACAAATGAGCCATCCTAGTTATTTAGTATTACAATGTTATCAGAATGGATCGCATGATGTGATTATAATACATGTAAAGCTGAGCAAGGAAACACTATATAAATTTTTAATATTCACTGCTCATATTTTTTCCAGTGCATGAAGGCAAATTCTTTTACCTAGTTTATGCCAGGGTGCATAGTAGCTGTTTGAATTACTTTATTTTCCTCAGCTGAAATTCAGTGTGCTGTGAAATACTCAATAATTTTGTGTTTATTGTGCTGTGTACATCCCACATACAGACTGTCTCTAATATGTAATTGTCTATTTTTCTATCTGAATTTATTATTTCATCCAGTTGGCTGTCAGGGAAGCAGAGAACTGAATAGAAATTCCGTCTCTTTTTGTTGTCAATTTCCTCCACTAGGAAAGTAAAACATTTGCTTTGGCCCCAGTGTGATATCTGCTGGCTCCTATGAAGGTCAGAGAAGTTTTTCAATGGCAATTAGCCAAAACTGCAGCAACCCTCTCAACAGGATTTATTTAGGTAAAACTTGGCACAATTTTCTCTCTTCTTTTTTCACATATTTTGCTTGCATTTTGTAGTTCTCTTACAGAATTGGAGACCCTTAATCCTAAGGAAAGTGAGAGCAAAAACTAGAACCATGGTCAGATGCTTTGTAACAGGGTGGCTTGCGATTTAGGGCTTGGGGCTAGCCAAAGGAGTGAGGCATGCCTGGGTTGAATGCGGTAATTTCCAGTAAAGGGCAGCAGTGAAAGGGGGACATGTTCAGGGAAATGAGGAACTGCTAGCAGCGAGTGACTCCTGGACTGAGACTCCAGCCCGGTAGGGCCAGGGAGTGGCCTTTTAAAGTGGGAATGGCCCCACTCACAAAGGACCGACCGGGGGTAGGGTGATCCGAGACTCCTAGGGTGGAGCAGTTTCCACCAGAGAATCCCGACATGTGGGATTAATACTCCAGGCAGGAAATGCTTGGGAGTCTTCTGACAAAAGGGTAAAATAAATGGATTTGATTTTCTTGGAATAAACCTGGACCCCCAAGGAGGGGTGCTGGGAGTGGGCAAAAAGGGTGTGTGGTGTTTAAGAAGCATTTTGAGGGAGGAATTGGTAGCAGGGCACTGCAGACACCCCACCTTGCCAGGAGGGGTTGCAGGGAGAAGCGGCTGACTTCCCACCCAACACTACCCCATACATCTCTCTACCCGTGCTCAGCTGAGTGGTCACCAGTCTCTGTGGCGGTTTAGCCAGCTTGCTGAGATGATTTTGAAAGCAAAGGGAACAGTGACTAGGCAAATCAATCTGCAGCATGTTGTACCTGCAATCTGATCATCTGTCAATTACCCACAAATAGCGTACAATATAAACTTTATACAACACACAGCTTTATACAGGGCACGGCATGATGGAAGTGAGGATGAGCACGTACAGGGACTGAGCAGTAGACAATGTGTCTGGCCTTCAAAAATACCTTTTTTGTCTTTATGTAACAGTTCTTTGTAAAAAAAAAAAATGACATGCAGTATATGACTATTGCACAAAGGAAGGATTGGGTCAGTACGTCGTGTCAGACTGTAGTGACAACTGGATGCAGGTTGGGTACAACAGGAGTTGTGATGGATCAACTATTGTCCTGCCAATGTTGCCCCCTCACTGTCTTTTTTTCCACCTAAGAAAAGAAAAAAGAATTTGCCCTCATCCGCTAGAAGTTTTCTCGAGTGGCACAGTTCAACACAGAGACAAGCTTAGGTACCCAAACAAGGGGTCCCAGAGCCAGCAATGGCAAAGAGGAAATTTGTTACAAATGCTTGTGGATTATAGGTGTGAAGTTTAACCTGGAGAAATGTAAAGTATCAGGCCCTGGGAGAAAATGACTCAAGGGATTGTGGTCTCAGTGACAGCTGAGATCAGAAAGTGAGAGTGGAACAAAAGAATTCAGTCAGCGTGGAGTTAGGCAGACAGTCCTGTAGAAAAATTAACAAGAACAACAAGGTCTAGCCTGAATGCGCAGAAAGAGCTGGGGGTGTGACTGAACGCTTAACTTTTCCATGCTTAGGAAATCGCTGGGGTTCACGCAGCCTGAGTTGGGTGCCTGACTGGGGAGAGACAGGCACCTGAGACTGCGATTCACAGAAGCCAGCGTGCTAGGCAGGGAACCGCCTAAGCCAGCCCATGGGAGATGCTGACCAGAGGTGTGTGTGTTCAGCCAGCCCCCTCGCAGACATAGGTGCCTTCCAGGCTGCGGGGAGGTGATGTTTTGCTGGCGATCAGCAGCCGGGAGTTTCACAGAGTTAGGTACTTTATGTGGTTTTAGCAAGAACATGGGGGTGGTGGGGAGAAGGCCCATTTCCCTCGTAACTCTTAGCCCAGCGGTTGGGTCACTCACCTGGGATGTGGGAGACCCCCAGTTCAAGTCCCCCCTCCACCTGAGGGGGAGAAAGGATGGTGAGCAGGGATGTGCCTGTTCTCATGCAAGCGCTCTAACCGCTGCGCTCTGGGGCTCCCTCAGTCTCCCCTGGGGAAGCCGTTCCTCTGAGGCTAAAGAATGCAAGAGGCACTGGATCCTGGGTCTCCCACATCCTGGGGGATGCTCTAACCACCAGGCTACATAGTCCTCCACTCTAGGATGTGTTCTCTCCCCTCCCCCTGGCTCCTTGTGAGCAGCGCAGGTACCTAACCCCAATAGAGGGTTTGCAATGCAGCATCCCAGGCAGAGGATGGTGCCTCCCAGCAGCCAGGATTTAGACACATCTAGCCAGAGAGGGGCTTAGCACAACCCCCTCTCGTTGGCTTAGGCATGAGGTAGATGTCCAGGAGCCGCGACCTCCATGCTCAGAGGCAGAGACGCAGGCACCAAGGGAACTTTGACAGCAAAAACTGAGGTCCCAAATGAGTTTAGGTGCCTGCAGATTTCAGCGGGAGTCTTCGGCATCACAGTGGTACCAAAACAAAGACTTAGGGCCCATGTCACCACAGGACCGGAGCACAAATCAGGAGAGATCTTTGGCATAATTTGGGTACCACTCTACACGTACTGCAGATTTGAAGGACAATTAGGGTGAGAGGGGATTTTGGGGTGATCCCCATAACTATGGGAAGTAGGCAACTCTGAGTTACCTTTGAAGGGGTTCATCCTTTCTGTAATTAATGTATTGGTGTAAAGTGACACCGTTGTGGCTCTGGAGTTGTGCATTCTATCATATCGAGCAATCGGTACTGGTTTTGCTTTCACTGAGCCCTTCGGCCATACTATCCCTGCAGTATGATAGAAAAATGAGAACATTCATATCTATGCAATGCATCTGCCTTGAGTATTCATTAGTTGATATTTGCACCATCCCTGCTTATGCAAATTTAGAGGCATCAAAACATTAAAAGGAGGTTTTGTAAAATGAGGTTCATGGCATTCTCCAGGGGGGAGAGAAGATGGATGTCACAAAACAGTCAGAGAATGTAAAAAGCTCAAGAACAAAGGGGTGCAAATTGAAGCTAAGGAAAGGTCAGGCCCTCGGGGAGTTTGAGCTCTTCCTTACACAGATTCATAGATTCATAGATTCATAGATTCTAGGACTGGAAGGGACCTCGAGAGGTCATAGAGTCCAGTCCCCTGCCCGCATGGCAGGACCAAATACTGTCTAGACCATCCCTGATAGACATTTATCTAACCTACTCTTAAATATCTCCAGAGATGGAGATTCCACAACCTCCCTAGGCAATTTATTCCAGTGTTTAACCACCCTGACAGTTAGGAACTTTTTCCTAATGTCCAACCTAGACCTCCCTTGCTGCAGTTTAAGCCCATTGCTTCTTGTTCTATCCATAGAGGCTAAGGTGAACAAGTTTTCTCCCTCCTCCTTATGACACCCTTTTAGATACCTGAAAACTGCTATCATGTCCCCTCTCAGTCTTCTCTTTTTCAAACTAAACAAACCCAATTCCTTCAGCCTTCCTTCATAGGTCATGTTCTCAAGACCTTTAATCATTCTTGTTGCTCTTCTCTGGACCCTTTCCAATTTCTCCACATCTTTCTTGAAATGCGGTGCCCAGAACTGGACACAATACTCCAGCTGAGGCCTAACCAGAGCAGAGTAGAGCGGAAGAATGACTTCTCGTGTCTTGCTCACAACACACCTGTTAATACATCCCAGAATCATGTTTGCTTTTTTTGCAACAGCATCACACTGTTGACTCATATTTAGCTTGTGGTCCACTATAACCCCTAGATCCCTTTCTGCCGTACTCCTTCCTAGACAGTCTCTTCCCATTCTGTATGTGTGAAACTGATTGTTCCTTCCTAAGTGGAGCACTTTGCATTTGTCTTTGTTAAACTTCATCCTGTTTAACTCAGACCATTTCTCCAATTTGTCCAGATCATTTTGAATTACGACCCTGTCCTCCAAAGCAGTTGCTATCCCTCCCAGTTTGGTATCATCCGCAAACTTAATAAGCGTACTTTCTATGCCAATATCTAAGTCGTTGATGAAGATATTGAACAGAGCCGGTCCCAAAACAGACCCCTGCGGAACCCCACTCGTTATGCCTTTCCAGCAGGATTGGGAACCATTAATAACAACTCTCTGAGTACGGTTATCCAGCCAGTTATGCACCCACCTTATAGTAGCCCCATCTAAATTGTATTTGCCTAGTTTATCGATAAGAATATCATGCGAGACCGTATCAAATTCCTTACTAAAGTCTAGGTATACCACATCCACCGCTTCTCCCTTATCCACAAGACTCGTTATGCTATCGAAGAAAGCTATCAGATTGGTTTGACATGATTTGTTTTTTACAAATCCATGCTGGCTGTTCCCTATCACCTTACCACCTTCCAAGTGTTTGCAGATGATTTCCTTAATTACTTGCTCCATTATCTTCCCTGGCACAGAAGTTAAACTAACTGGTCTGTAGTTTCCTGGGTTGTTTTTATTTCCCTTTTTATAGATGGGCACTATATTTGCCCTTTTCCACTCTTCTGGAATCTCTCCCGTCTCCCATGATTTTCCAAAGATAATAGCTAGAGGCTCAGATACCTCCTCTATTAGCTCCTTGAGTATTCTAGGATGCATTTCATCAGGCCCTGGTGACTTGCAGGCATCTAACTTTTCTAAGTGATTTTTAATTTGTTCTTTTTTTATTTTATCTGCTAAACCTACCCCCTTCCCATTAGCATTCACTATGTTAGGCATTCCTTCAGACTTCTCGGTGAAGATCGAAACAAAGAAGTCATTAAGCATCTCTGCCATTTCCAAGTTTCCTGTTACTGTGTCTCCCTCTTCACTGAGCAGTGGGCCTACCCTGTCTTTGGTCTTCCTCTTGCTTCTAATGTATTGATAAAAAGTCTTCTTGTTTCCCTTTATTCCCGTAGCTAGTTTGAGCTCATTTTGTGCCTTTGCCTTTCTAATCTTGCCCCTGCATTCCTGTGTTGTTTGCCTATATTCATCCTTTGTAATCTGTCCTAGTTTCCATTTTTTATATGACTCCTTTTTATTTTTTAGATCATGCAAGATCTCGTGGTTAAGCCAAGGTGGTCTTTTGTCACATTTTCTATCTTTCCTAACCAGCGGAATAGCTTGCTTTTGGGCTCTTAATAGTGTCCCTTTGAAAAACTGCCAACTCTCCTCAGTTGTTTTTCCCCTCAGTCTTGATGCCCATGGGATCTTACCTATCAGCTCTCTGAGCTTACCAAAATCCGCCTTCCTGAAATCCATTGTCTCTATTTTGCTGTTCTCCCTTCTACCCTTCCTTAGAATTGCAAACTCTATGATTTCATGATCACTTTCACCCAAGCTGCCTTCTACTTTCAAATTCTCAACGAGTTCCTCCCTATTTGTTAAGATCAAGTCTAGAACAGCTTCCCCCCTAGTAGCTTTTTCAACCTTCTGAAAAAAAAAGTTGTCTGCAATGCAGTCCAAGAATTTGTTGGATAGTCTGTGCCCCGCTGTGTTATTTTCCCAACATATATCCGGATAGTTGAAGTCCCCCATCACCACCAAATCTTGGGCTTTGCATGATTTTGTTAGTTGTTTAAAAAAAGCCTCATCCACCTCTTCCACCTGGTTAGGTGGCCTGTAGTAGACTCCTAGCATGACATCACCCTTGTTTTTTACCCCTTTTAGCCTAACCCAGAGACTCTCAACACTTCCATCTCCTATGTCCATCTCTACCTCAGTCCAAGTGTGTACATTTTTAATATATAAGGCAACACCTCCTCCCTTTCCCCCCTGTCTATCCTTCCTGAGCAAGCTGTATCCATCCACACCAACATTCCAATCATGTGTATTATCCCACCAAGTTTCAGTGATGCCAACAATGTCATAGTTGTCTTTATTTATTAGCACTTCCAGTTCTTCCTGCTTATTACCCATACTTCTCGCATTTGTATATAGGCATCTAAGATACTGGTTTGATCTTTCCTCCCAGTTTTGTCCTGACCCTCCTTTCTCTCTGCCACTATAGCCCACACTCCCTCTCGTTTCCGACCCATCTCCCAGGTCTCCATGTTCCCCACTTACCTGCAGGCTTTGCTCACCTGTCCCCGTCGAACCTAGTTTAAAGCCCTCCTCACTAGGTTAGCCAGTCTGTGTCCAAATAGGGTCTTTCCCCTCCTCGAAAGGTGAACGCCATCTCTGCCTAGCAGTCCTTCCTCAAATAGCATCCCGTGGTCTAGGAAGCCAAAGCCCTCCTGGCGAACCCATCTTCGCAGCCAGGCATTCACCTCCATGATGCATCTGTCTCTGCCCGGGCCCCTACCTTTGACAGGAAGAATAGAAGAGAATACCACCTGCGCTCCAAACTCCTTCACCCGTACTCCCAGAGCCCTGTAGTCACTCTTGATCTGCTCAGTGTCACACCGCGCAGTATCATTTGTGCCCACATGGATGAGTAGCATGGGGTAGTAGTCAGAGGGCTGGATAATCCTCGACAATGCCTCCGTAACGTCTTGGATACGGGCTCCCGGCAGGCAGCATACCTCCCGAGATGAAATGTCAGGGCGACAGATGGGTGCCTCCGTCCCCCTCAGCAGAGAGTCTCCGACCACCACTACCCTACGTTTCCTATTCGCAGTGGTGGCAGCAGACCTCTCAGCCTTAGGGGTACGAGGCTTCTCCTCCTTTACTGTAGGGGGTGATGCCTTCTTTCCTGTATCAAGAAGAGCATAACGGTTACCTATTACCACAGCGGGAGGGTTCGGAGCAGGGGTGGAGCACTGCCTGCTGCCAGAAGTAACCAGCTGCCAGTGTCCACCCTGAGCCATCTCCTCCTCCACCAGAGGTGTATCAGCAGTCCTGTGTACTGGGACAGCTACCTCAGCTGTCTCCACATGGACACTGTCCAGGAATTGCTCGTGGATTCGGATGCTTCTCAACCTAGCCACCTCCTCCTGTAGCTCTCCCACCTGCTGCCTGAGAGATTCCACCAGCAGGCACCTTTCACATTGGATGGTCCCCCCAGCCTGGATATCAGTAAGTGGAAATTGCAAGTTACAGTCTCTGCAAAACCACACCAGGATCTGGGTAGAAGCATCCATGCTCAGGCGCTCTGTCTGGCTACAGGCGCAGGTGGAGGAGACAGAAGCAGTGCTGGCACAGGTGTTGCGGGTCTTCCTAACCATCGTAAGCCTCCCTCTGTCAAACTCCCGTCTGCAGCCCCCTGTCCGCCCAAAAGGGTGCTGTATTGCTCCTCCTTCACCTGGAGAACTCCCTTGCGAAACTCCCTGTTAGCAGCCCCTGTTCGCAAAAGATGGTGACAGTGCATTCCAGACAATTATAGGCAGTGGCAGAAGCTTCAAAGGACAAATATATTTGCAAAAAGTGAGGAGAAAAAGATCATTACAGGATAATGGTTCCAGGTAGGTAGGTAAATTGACATTGATGGGCCACATGTTCTCCTTCTGTTGCAGAATGTTGTCCCATTTATGGTATGGCGAGCCGTAATTATATCATTCAACTGCAGTGTTCATTATGCTAAGGTAAATGACAGAGAAGTTTTTAAAAAAACAAATGTTCAGAAAACACGATCAAGATCTTTATTTCAGTACCGGGATGGTCGTCCTGCTTGTACTATTGTTCTAACCAAACCAGTTTGTGTGTGCCATGGCTGGTAAGCCACAAGTGTGACTCAAAAACTATACCTGTTTTTAATAGTAGGTGTTTAGGTTAGCAATTAGAGCTGAGAAAAAAAATTGATGAACGTGGCCTCTTTTTCTTTGCAAATTGTCCACATTTTTGAATAAATTTTTTTTTTTAAATTTTGAACACAAAATAAGTGCCCCTGATCCTGCAAACACTTACTCGTGTGCTTAACTTTGCTTCTAATCCTTTTGAAATCAAGGGAGGTGCTCACAGTAGTACAGTTAAGCAAGTGGATAGGTGCTTGTAGATGAGTGAATGATTCTTAGACTGGAAAGTGTCAGCAACTTGTGACATGCAATATGTGATGATTGAGCTGTTTGGCTTTGGTTGCACATGCATGACATATGCCATGTTCACTATCTCTGACTGGAGGAGGGTAGTTCTTAGAATCAGGTTTCTCATGTGAATTTGTTTAAAGTTAGCTGCATCTGCAAACGTTCCTGCCTGCAAACCCATTCACAGAATTTCCATTGAAAAACAGAAAACTCTTTGACAAACACAAAGTGATACTCTTAAAAAAAAAAAAAAAAAAAAAATCAACCGAATCTTCACAGAACCATTTGGCAGAGTTAGCCCAGGTAGGTTTTGCATGTTATATCTATTCCATTACAAAAGTCTCCTTGAATACACTGGCAAAGTGGCAAAGTGAAGTTCACAGATGCAGAGTTACGCTTATCCGCCCTCTTTTGTCAAACCGTTGAGCCCACCTCTCCCTGTTGTTTTCAGGGCTGTTTCTTTCAGGCAATAACATGCTCAAGAGGCAAAATGTCTGTAATAGGGACCAGCGAGGTTTGAATTCCGGTGCACACTAGCATGTTGCACATGAACTGGTCTGTGCGGCCCCGCTGATGGGCACTAAAAGTTCCCAAATGCGTGTTAACGTGGTACCATTTCAAACTGTACAACATTAACACGCACTAGGGAACTTTGCGAGTGCACCAGCAAAGGGGACACAGACCAGCTAGAGTGTAACATGCTAGGATCACTAGAATGTACACTCCTCTCGTGTGGCCTACTGCACCATGTAGACCAGTCCCTATAGTGCTGGGCTTGACATGGTTTATTTCTAATAAACGCCTGAATATACCAAGTAAAAAATAGCATGATGTAGATGGCAGGAATGTAACATTTAACTCCCCACAGTGAAACCTAACTATAGTCACCCTATATAAATATAGTCACTATAGAATTTTCTCGGGTAATGCCTGTTCTTGGAGTGAGAATACCTCCAGTTTCAAACATTTCCTCTGGTTTTTAAGATGAAACGCCCCATGGAGGGACACAAAGTAGTGGCTGTGTTCTGCAAATGAATCTGTGTAGGTGTAGGGCCCTTAAACAGTTGTACTTACAATTCAGGAAAATGTATTAGTTTGGGAACATTTTGGATTTTTCTTTAATTTTCATTTTCAGAAAAGGCATGTCTGATGCATAAAACATTGTAGTAAGTCTAATATTCACAGCTTGTATTTCTGATATTTTAAGAATTCACATGTTTGGGGGATTTTATAACACTTTAAAAAAATGTACTCAGTCAAACATGCATGTTGTTGTTCACAATAGCAAGTCCCAAATCCCTGGCATTAAGTAATTTGCATTTCCAAGGCAGGCAGCTAAGGATGAATATTGATGGAGCGGTCAGTTTGGGGGTAACTGCACCTCTGACTCCTTGCTGGTCTGCTCAAGGATGCCCCCTTAGGACTCAGGCCTCCAGGCATCACCTTTATAGGCAGAGACCTGTGACTCTCTCCTGCCAGACCATGGGATTAGGTGGGGAGTCACCACCTATCCTAGACGGCCTGACTGTAGTCCAGTTTAGTCTCTCTCAGGGGCTAGGATAACATTATCAGTGACCTGCCAGCTTTCACACAGAACAGCACATTTATTTTAGGACAAAAGCATTACAGAGGACACACACAAGGGAACCTATAAAAGGTCTAAATGCATACTAAGCTCACCAGAGGCTGCCCATCTTCTGCATGGGGGTTTGGCTGGAGTCTATGTCTTTCAAACCCTTCCAGAAGGGTTTGTCCCCTTGGTGAAAGGCTTTTGTCAGCTTTCAGGGAGCCTCTGAGTTTAAGCTGATGCTTCAGACAGTTTGGGGGCTTTTCACCAGCTCGCGTGAGCAAGGGAGTGGCTCACAAAGTGAGCTCATCTAGTTTTCAATCACAGCAACACTGCGAACAACTAGTGTTCAATGGTCCACCTGACGGCTCACTCTCGGAAAGTAAAGCAAAAAAGTATTTCCAAGTGTGGTCAGCAATAGAGCTTTGGCTTAGTCTGGCTTCATGGATGGTGGGTGGGTGTGGGAATCAATCCATCCATCCTCCCTCCCACCCCCAGCTTCACCCAGGAACTGTCCTTTGATAGAAGCAGCCAGCTCATCTTATTTGGTCTGCTGGGCCCTGATTGGCTGCTGCCTGCTTCCAGCCATTCTAGCCACTGGAGGTCCAAGTCTTTCTGTTTGTATCAGCAAGGCCACCCTGAAGGTCCTAAACTGACTGCCCTTCTCTTCTTAAATGGGTGCTTCATGGAGTGGGGAGCACTACAGTAGCGGGGTCTCCTGGCAGGAGGCAGCGAATGTCTGGCACACCCTTTTGTCACAGGCTTTTGTTTTCCCCAGGCTTCCTGACAGGTTCAACAAGGACAAGTGCAGGGTCCTGCACTTAGGACAGAAGAATCCCATGCACTGCTACAGGCTGGAGACCGACTGGCTAAGTGGCAGTTCTGCAGAAAAGGACCTGAGGATTACAGTGGTTAAGAAGCTGGATATGAGTCAACAGTGTGTCCTTGTTGCCAAGAAGGCTAACGGCATATTGGGCTGTATTAGTAGGAGCATTGCCAGCAGATCGAGGGAAGTGATCATTCCCCTCTATTCGGCACTGGTGAGGCCAAGTCTGGAGTATTGTGTCCAGTTTTGGGCCCCCCACTACAGAAGGGATGTGGACAAATTGGAGAGAGTCCAGCGGAGGGCAACCAAAATGATTAGAGGGCTGGGGCACATGACTTATGAGGAGAGGCTAAGGGAACTGGGGTTATTTAGTCTGCAGAAGAGAAGGGTGAGGGGGGATTTGATAGCAGCCTTCAACTACCCGAAGGGGGGTTCCAAAGAGGATGGAGCTCGGCTGTTCTCAGTGGTGGCAGATGACAGAACAAAGAACTATGGTCTCAAGTTGCAGTGGGGGAGGTCTAGGTTGGATATTAGGAAACACTATTTCAGTAGGAAGGTGGTGAAGCACTGGAATGGGTTACCTAGGGAGGTGGTGGAATCTCCATCCTTAGAGGTTTTTAAGGTCAGGCTTGACAAAGCCCTGGCTGGGATGATGTAGTTGGGGTTGGTCCTGCTTTGAGCAGGGAGCTGGACTAGATGACCTCCTGAGGTCCCTTCTAACCCTGATATTCTATGGTTCTATGACACAAGTAAAACTAGTCAGTGATGTAGATATGGGCGTGATTCTGACAGGTGACAAACAAAGTAGTTGTAATAGGTTGGTTAGGTAGATAAAGGCAGGGTAGATAGATAAATAGTAGTTATAGAGTAGGGAGGGATCCCATATACTCTCTGAGGGGAGTACTGGTATGATTGTCCCTTCTTAGTATCCATGGCCTGTGGGTCTCCCTCCCCCTGGGGAAGCACAGATGGGAGGAGATGCATGTCCCATGAAATGGTGTCATTTTAGTGATAGCTGGTTGTACAGTATCTGCCATTTGAATTGAAGAGAGACATTATTAATCTGCTAAGTTACTCAATCAGCTGGTTGAATACTGTTCACTGATTCTATTGCTTGATGTGTAACTTCCGTGGACATTGGGGATAAAACGCTCAACTAATATTTTCTTTTCAGGACTATGATCTGCACTTTTGACCTCCTGCACAGAGCAAGACTTGTGCTGCCTTACAAGGCAGAGCCGCCTGTGGGAGCGCAGCAATTCGATGGGAAAGGAGACTGACTATGAACACCAGCTGCTGCTTCCTGACACGGCCCTTGACATGAGGAGGCGTTATCTTGGAGGCTGGCGTATGCTGTGGCTAGAGGCACTCCCTTCGTTCTCATTGTATTTTGTTTATTGTATGGGATATTACTTTTCTTTAGCTATTCTTTTCTTGAGCTGTTTAGCACTGACATGTTTACTTCAAGGCTCCCTTTATAACTGGACCACTCTATAAGCTATTCCCCTTCAAGCTAACATAAACAGCTGAGAACTTACGGAACTGGGGATGGCCCTGAACCAAAGTTCCAGACAAGTTTCTGTGACTATCTGGGTGGATGTTTCTCATAATCCAAACCTAGGTCTGGATTTCGTCGCTGGCCCTTCTCTCTGTGGTGGATTAAATCACAACCTCCAGTCCAAAAGCCCCAGAAATTTTGAAGTGCTTGAAACCAGACCTGTGATAAAAAGCTTTAAATATATGTGTGAAAGTGCTTTGGGTGATTAGTAGGTTACATCACATGTATTCTTGCATTCTCTCTAGGACAGGCTCGTTACAAAATAATTTGGAGTTGCTTTAGGCAGCTTTACCATAATTTTGGATTGCTTGTGTTTTAACCTTACTTAGTTTAAGTTAAATAGGAACTCATGAGCTTCACTAAAAGAGCAGGAAACGTGATGTTTCAAAGGGTCGCGTTCTGTGGTACAAAAATCACTGAACAAAGTTTATGAAGGAAAAGAGAAACGGTTCAAGGTGCTCAATAGCTCAGAGCTGACATTTCATGGTTGAGCAAGAAAGAATCAAAGGGTATAAACATTGTTCAATTATCTCTTTCCATTCTGATAAATGTGACATTTATATTTACTTCCCAGAAAATCAGAAGCATGGAAGAAATTGTTGAGGTGCCTAACAACCAAGTGTCTTATGTGTGTGTGATGAAATGAAATAATTAAATATTGCTTACTCATTTTTAATTAGATTGCATCAGAGCTCCCCATTCCATCTCTCCAGTTCAGTCATCTATGTTCTCAGATGGGAAGCACTCAAACATAGCATTCTTTCCCAATTTTCAATTAATTTTCTTCAAAAGCTATTTTCATGAAACAGCATATTGTACCTTCTAGAAATGATTTTTGATATGCAGATTACTTGAAAATAAAGCAATTGAAATCAGTTCTCATAGGTAAGCTTTGGAATGGCTATCTCTATTATGGCTCAAGCCCCAAGGTTAGTATTATTTTTAATTGCATGTCATAAAAAAAATTGTCATTAGAGATGATCCGGTAAGGAAAAGGGGGTGCCCTTTTTCGCTGCTTTATGATGTATAAAAAAGCCTGAAATTAAATTACTGTTTTGGGGGAAGGTACTTAAATAAAATAAATAATAATAATAAATTAATAGAGATATCCTATCTCCTAGAACTGGAAGGGGCCTTGAAAGGTTATTGAGTCCAGCCCCCTCCCTTCACTAGCAGGACCAAGTACTGATTTTGCCCCAGATCCCTAAGTGGCCCCCTCAAGGATTGAACTCACAACCCTGGGTTTAGCAGGCCAATGCTCAAACCACTGAGCTATCCCCCCCCAATAATCTGCCCATTATTTTAGCTTTGTGTTTCAAATATATAATATCAGGACTATAAAATGTTCCCTGCTTGTCTTCCCTGCCTTTTACTAGAGAACTGGAAATAGGTTTTTTTTAAGTCTTTAGTTGAAAGGGTGTGTGTGTGGGGGGGGTGGGGGTGGGGGGGTTGTGTGTGAATATTTCACATGTAGAGTTTTTCTCCAAAGAGTATATTAGTAGTTTGAGTTAAATCAGTGTTAACCAAAAACAGACTTTCAAAAGTCTGAATAAAAATCTCTTGCCACAAATTTCAGTTTTTTGTGATGTCACCCCATTAATTTCCACTCCACAAAGGAGTCCTCTAGGTAAAGTACTGACTCAAGACTTGGGAGGAGGGTTCGGGGTTTCGTTATACATTATAGAGAAGCAAGGAAGTAAAGAGGCAAAACTCCTTATGCCCCCTTCATGTCAGTCTTAAAGTTATAAGTAAAAAATAACTTTACTGGATTTTGAATATCTCCATAGTAGTGATACTTTCTAGATATATAAGAACAGTTGGTTTGACCTATTCATGGTTTTAAACACATTTTAATCTTATTATATAGTCGACACACTTTCCTTTGATTCATTTCTTTGGGAAATGTCTATTCACTCGTTAGACTTTATACTTTGTTCTAATTCTCCCTCTCACTAACAAATCCTCTCCCATTCACAATCCTGTAACATCCCTCCGGCAATCACAGCCATTGCTTACGTGGAATAGTAATGTTAGGGAAAATGTATATATCTTTTGCAGCTCTCTCTAGACTGCTAGCAAATGCTCCATGGGCCTCAGTGAACGCCTGTCCTATACACATCTTCAACTACTCCAGATTACTGTCTGCAAAAGGAAAAGTGATACAGGAGAAGCCTCATGCTATGAAGATTCCTTTCATCCTAAAGACCGCAAGCAATGCATTTTCCAGCATAACATGCAATCCTTGACTTTAGTATGTCCATTTCACACACACAAACATTCTTTTACCTCCCAGAGTCCCACAAATAAACATCATGAAAGGTATAAGCTTACAACTAATAAATTAATCTATTATAAGAGCTAGGTATAAGAGACTAAAACCTGATAGTTGTTAGGTTAAAAATAACTTAGGTTTCTTGCATTTCAGCTTTAAACCTTACAGGCTTAGTCCTGTAAGATATTTAGTTTAGCCAAATTAGGCCTTAGGATTTAGGATAATTTAGCCATATTATAAAGAAAAGTTAGTGTAAGTAAGTTAATAATAAATCTGATGAGCTTGTGTCTGTTTGTATGCTGATGATTTGAAAAATAACTGCTGAGTTTGGATAATAATGCCTATAAGAGCTCAGTAGACACCACAAGATAACCGTTGGTAGCCAGAGTGAAATGTTAAAGACTTCCTTAAGGTAACCACATGTTACTATGGTGATAAGGTGACATAAATGTTCATAAGTTAAAAGATCTACTTGGTCAATCAGGTGAACGCCTTCCCCCCCTCCCCAATAACATTGGGATAAAACTCCCAAAGATGGACATGAGAGGTTCAACCCGCATGCATATTAATGAGCTTTGGTGGGCATATGCATAAATTATAAATAGAAGATGGCTGGAGGTCATTGCTTCCTGGAGTCATCCTTTCCTGACCCTCGGCAGGAGCCAGCCCCTCCACTCCAATTCAGGATTCCATGCGGAGATGCGAGTGTGAAAGAACTGGAAATACTGGGGCTGGACACTTTGGATTTTGTAACCATTGCAATCTGTGTGGCAGTTATATTAATGGGGCTTTTCTATATGATGAGACTTTTAATCAAGGTACATCTGGTGAGATGGGACTGTTGTTTCTCACATGCTCTTTAAGTCTCCAACTACAATGCTAGCGCACATGGTGGAGTGAGCCCAAATGTTTTAAATACTGGAGTAGCCATGGAGAACAGACCTTTGCTAATCCTATGGTTTAAAGGGGTTATCAGTATTATTCGATACCAAAAAGGCTTACGAAGGAGAATAGTGCAAGTGAACGTCCATGTGGACACACAGATGAGACTAATCTGATTTTTCAGGCACTTTCATGTTCTGTCAAATCCAGAAGTCTCATCAGTGAAAGCTCCTTTATTTCCCAATTACAAGGGACTTGATTTAACTTTAAATCTACTTCTTCCCCAGGATCAGAGGTTCCCCTCTCACCAATGTCCTCACGCTCTGGGCTTTGGGACACCCTCTGTGGAATATGCTGGACCCATACTGCGCTGAATCTAGCGGTAGAATACATTCCCCAGTGGTGGCTAAACCAATACATCAGAACCGTGGAGGATTTTAACTCTAATAAACTGTCTTTCCTTCCATGAGAGCTATAGCCCAGGGCTAATGTTCTACTCTCGATTGCTTTAACAGGAATTTATCTCCCTCTTCTCTCTGTTACTGAACTCTGTCACCGCTCACTGGGCAAAGGAAAATTCCATTTTCTTTTTCTTTCCCTCCCACCACTTAGGAGCTTCCCTTAAGCATAACCCAAACTTTTCTCTCTAAGCTTGCAACAATGTTGTGAATGTTGCTTTCCAGGTTTCCACTCCCTTTGAGCCTTTGCGTCTCTCCTATTGATTCCCACTCGACGTTCAAAGGGCTTTGTCATAGAACCTCGTAAAGTCAATGGGAGTTTTAACATAGACTTCAATGGCAGCACGATTAGATCCTAACTGACTGGGAAACGTCCCCTTCTACACCATGTCTAACTGGCTATGGATGGCTTACTTCCTTCTGAGCTTCAGCTAGACAGTAAATCGAGTCTTTCCCAGGCTGGCAAGCCCACTACATTCCAGAACAAGCCCGGTGGCACATTCCTTCCTGACCGTGTTGGAGGTCAGCCTGGCACCAAGGGTGAAACCACATTGGCTGCACTGGAATTGCTCCTTAGGTACACCAGTGGGAGCAGAATCGGGACCTGACTGAAAGTCAGGAAGACATGACACATCTATTCTGCCACCCAAGCCCGCCCCAACTCAGGCTTAGCAAGTATCACTAATTAAAGGAACAGAGACCCCCTAATGCAGGCAGGTCGAGAACACATATCATTGGAATGTCATGGTTACCTGGTATCTTCAGACATACTGGATCTCTCGTTGATAACGATAACTATAAAAATAACTTCCTATCACTGTGCATGATGATGCCTGTTACAATAGGGAACACATTCAGAAATGGGTCTGTTTTTTTCCACACTTATGCAAAGTGTTCTATTTATGTTTCCCCAGTTACACTGGATGGTAATTCAGGAAGAAAGCATTCTGGAGAATTTACATAATGAGAGAATATTTATTAGGGACATTTATTTCACTCTCGGCCTTTCTGATTTGGAGAAGGGGGGGTCAAAGAGTATAGCATAAAATCAAACAAGGGATGTCTTAGGCCAAATTTTTGATCAAGACAAACTATCTTTGCTGTTAATCTACAGTGGGAAGCAAACATCAAACAACTGAAATAAGAAATTGGGTTAGAAAAGTAAGTGCAATGTGTACCTGAAGGGACTTGTTTAAAAGAGTTTTTGGCTTCTTTTGTGAGAAATATGTTGCAATTATTTAAATGAAACTGAATTTAGCATCAAAGACTTCTCTCTACAACTTCAGTTTATAAATCTGTTAAAAATCACATGGGGCTACAGTTTAAACACTTACTACTGAGGATATTGCCATGACTGAAACTTGCTTTCCCCTTAGTCTGAAATAGCTTGAATTAGTTAACTTTGAAAAGACATGTGTGGTAGGATCTCTGGGGAAGGTTCGGGGTATGCTTCCTAGATGATACAGGCCATAGGTGGCTGGCTGGTCAACTTCCTGTACAACTAATTTCAGTGCTGCTAAGGTTTAATTTAATTGCATTTATTGTATGATTAATAGTGAAGCTGGGGAGGTCAGACTATTTGTTGATTACAGAAGTGCCTAGAGGTCCCCGCCAAGCCCAGGGCCCCATTGTGCCATGATTTACAGAAATGCACATCCAGGAACAGGCCTGCCCCAAAGAGCTTATAGTGCAAATAGAGAAGACAGACAAAAGATGAGAGCAAAGGAGAGGCACAAAGAGCATGCCTGGCTCAAGGCCACATACAGCAAATCAGAGTTAGGAATAGAACCCAGGTGCTCTGAATTGCAGCCCAATGCCCTTCTGCTATACACTCTCCCAAAGCAAACCCACAGGTCAGACCGTTGAAATGCAGAGGTGCATGCAGCATATCGGAGCAATGGCTTTCGTCTTACCATTGCTACCAGCCAATCACCCAAACTTCGGCAAAGCCTGTCAACTGAAATAGAGAATTCATAGATTCCAAGGCCAGAAGGGACCATTGTGATCACATAGACCAGAGAACTTTCCCCACATAATTCCTGGAGCAAATCTTTTAGAAAAAACATCCAATATTGATTTAAAAATTGCCAGGGACAGAGAATCCACCACCACCCTTGGTAAATTGTTCCACTGGTTAATTACTCTCACTGTTAAAAACTTACACCTTATTTCCACTCTGCGTTTGTCTAACTTCAATTTCCAGCCACTGGATCATGTTACATCTTTCTCTGCTGGATTGAAGAGACCATTATCAGATATTTGTTCCCCATGTAGGTACCTATAGACTGTGATCACGTCACCCCTTCACCTGGGATCGATGTCAGACTGACAGGCCTATAAATACCCCGATCATCCCATTTACCCGTCTAAAATATTGGTACAACATTAGCTTTCTTCCAGTCTTCTCGCATTTCCTCGGTGTTCCAAGACTTCTTGAAAATCAGCATCAGTGATCCACTGAGCATCTTATCCTTTCTTTTAAAAATTCTTTTAAAACTCTAACTTTTAGCAGTTTCAGTTTAACATCCTCTTGAGATACTAGTGGAATGGAAAAAGTATTATCCTCATCATATGATTTGACTACTGTTAGGGGGATTTCCCTTCACCCCCTCCCCTGGTTCTTGTCATGCAGACAGAAAGCAGAAGACCGGAAGTCCGAAGTGCTGGCAATCCAATGTTTATTGGGGTTAGTTTTCAAGCAAGCAGCTCCATAGCTCTGATGCCGCAGAGCCTTTTCCCAGTGTTCCCATTCCCCCTCCTCTTTCTTAGCAGGCATAATTATACCTCAAGTGCATGTCCTTAGTCCAACCCCTTACAATTTGTGGTCATGTTCTGCTTTGGGGGTCATGAGTCTGGGGGTTTTATACCACCTCTTTTGTATCCCATGGGAGGGGTAAGGAGTGATGTTATGTTCTCGCCAAGGCCAGGCTTTTCTTTGGCTTTCAGTGTGTCTTATGCTCCCGCCCCCCATTCCTCTTTCCCCTCCTGACTGGTTGCTTGACCTTGGCTTAGAGAGGAGCCAGGGAGACTTCCATTGTGCGCTCGTATATTACACTCCCACCATACCCAGCAACACTTTAGCTGTATCCCTTATCTTTTCATATTATACTAACAAACCCATTTGGCTGGGCAGAAGCAACACATGGGGTCTTTGGTCTTTGTTCACACATATTAGTAAGAATATAAGAGTATCAAAAATCAAACCCCAAATTCTAGTCCAGGCTAACAAATAGACCTATATACTAACAACTACATCATCTGTTTTTGTAGGACTGGGTTTTGGATATCGGTAGCCGAGAACCAAATGTGGCTCTAAGTAGTATTGTTTTTTAGGTAGTGGATAGTCTCTTTGACTCCCAACACATCTACTGTGTCAGTCAGAGTGATATTTATCTATATATCTGTTGTTGTAGCTTGAAGGGGATAAAGAAGATTTGAGTCATGAGACCTCATGGGGAAATTAAATAAAATATGCGTTTTGCTTTCAGTGCCAGTTTCATGGCATTAGAATCAATGCTGTGATTTCAGCAAGGGGACTGCAGGGTGAAAGCTTGTGGATGTTCCACTTGTTCAAAATAAAAAGGAAAATGAAAAATAAGAAACCTGTGACTAGAAAAACAAACTCTTATTGGCCCTTCTCACCAATGGTGTTGAGCACTTTCCAACAACACAAGTTGTCTTTGGCATTTGCGTTGTATAAGACCGTCTTGACTCCAGGTATCTTTGTGCTAGCAAACCTAAAATCCACTTTTATTACATTTTAGGAAGAAAATATCTTAAGAAAGCACTGGTGACCTCTGGCTCAGAAGGACCTTTAACTTCCAGCATTCAGCAGTGATAACAGTTATAGTCTGTCTCCTGGGAAATTGAGGCTGTGCTCTTGGACATACAGTTATGTGTCACTTTCAGAAATGTATTTCATCTGCTTACCCAGGGCGCTGTCATGAGATCTATGTCTAATGTTCTTTACAAATTGATCTAATCTACCTTTCTCAGAGGTAAGTTTAGGAGAGCTGCTGTTGTGCTGGTGTATGTCAAAGCCATTTTACATCTAATCAATTTGACAAGACTTAGAAAAATACTCACCTTCAGCTACTTCTCAATCATATATGGGTGGTGCTAGTAGCACCACTTATTATCAAGGTTCCCTGACATTTCCCATTATAAGACCCTGCTTTCAGTTACTTATAATTTTGAGAAACTTCAGCCATTTGGGTTGAAATTTTACATGCTGGGTGTTGGGCTCAGGCTGAATTGTTTTGGAAATTTTCATTTCTGAGAACAACATTAGGGAAAAATACATTGTTTTGCCCATGTTCAAAAAAATCTGGTGACCTTTTTTTGAACAGCACTAGCAACCCCATGCTTTGGAGCAGGGACTTGAAACTTGTAAGCCAGGTAGCCTTTGTATTAGGGATCGACTCTGTGAAATCCATCCAGATCTGGCCTAATTATAAAGCCTCTGAAAAATTGCAGCTTCCACACACTCAGTTGAGTCTTCTTAGATTTTAGCTAAAATCCTCGAACATTCTGTCCGCACAGAGCATGCTCCAGACTCGGGTAAGCAGTACTATCCTTGCCATGTACCAGGTCCAGGGCCTGGAACTGAGAGCAGGGAGCCTTTCTCTCCTGCGCTCTCAATCCCCCCCACTGCGCTCAAACAGGGAGGTGAAGGAAGCTGCCTGATTTGAATGCAGAAGGGACAAGAGTTGGAGCTGTGGCAGTCTGGATTGTGTCAAGGAGCCTCGTGGGGACTTGACTGGGACTATAGGGTGGCGGCAGGGCAGGCGGAGGTTGGGGGTTGACTGGGACTGGCAGGGCAAGGAGAGCAGGACTGACAACCAGTAAGGGAGACGGGGGGAAGATCTGATGGGGAACCTGTGCAACCTTAAGTCAGCCCCTTTGTGTTACATGGTCACCTACTGTTTTAATTCTGGCACTGTCTGGTTTTCACGTGCCTTAGTTTGCACCCTTAATGTTCTTTGTGTGTAATAAAATATATAGGGTGAGATCCAGGCCCCATTGAAGCCCATGGGAGTTTTTCCATTGAGTGCAGTGGGGCCCAGATTTCATTCCTAGGACTTGGGGAGGCGGGGTGGCTCAGATAACAAACAGTCAGAGGAACTCCTTTTTCTCTTACCCCATTACTACAAGGTAATCACCAGCTCTGTTTTGCTGGGCATGCAGTTGTAAGCCCTGGGCCTGATTCTAATCTCAGTCTCTCCGGTGATTTGAGGGAGATTTCTCTGGATTTGCTGTGCGGTTGCTGAGATCCGAAGGTGGCCTTTTAGGGTTCTCTTCAGGAAAGATCTCGTTGACCCCATTGTGGTGGTTTCTCCAATTTCACATCCTTGAGCTAAAGTAAACATCAAGATTTTGTTCCCCTTTATAGAAGATTCCTTTTGCCTTGCCAAACGTAATCAGCAATATAAACCTGCTGCCATTCTGGGTTTGTGGTTCCTGGGTTCTTGGTGTGTTTTCTTGTGTGTGTGTGTGTGTGTGTGTGTGTGTGTGTGTGTGTGTGTGTGTGTGTCTTCTTTTTGCTGGCCATTTGCGTTAATTTGCTAAGGTTGACCATCAAAATTTGCATTTGCTTTGACACTGAAGCTCACGTCTGAACTTTCCTCTGTAGGTGGGAACTGAGCCTCTGAACACGTGTGCCAGTGCTTTGCTCTAGCTTTCTGTTGCAATGTCAGTAAGCTTTGGTTCCCTCATTTCCTGAAATTCCTGTGTGCTGGGGAGTGTCTGCCCCAGCCATGTGTGACCCAGAGAAGGGATAAACCCTGCCCTAGACTGAGAGGAGACTGCCGGCTCTGAAGGACTGGCTGAGCTGCCAGGCCTGGAAAGAAGAGCTGGTAGCTGTAACTGCGAGGCTGCTGGGAGGTAGTGCTGACAGTGGTGCCTCCTGAGTGGAGGGAGCCATAAGATGGAAGCTTCTGGAAGGGGACAGAAGGGTTCGCAGGAAGCAAGGGGAGCTTGTCTCTAACCTCCTCATGTGCTGAGAGACTCCTGGATCAAGCACCAGCTACATGACAAGAGTAACGGGGGATAGAACCCCTGCCTGCAGAATGTTGATGCCAGATACTGGAACTGCAGGGGGTCTTGTTCCTTTCTTGTCTCCCTCCAATGAGGCCCTTGACTGAATGAAGCTGCCCAGTGTTCGTTTTGTGCCACTTGACCAGGGGCAGCTCCAGGCCCCAGCGCACCAAGCGCGTGCCTGGGGCGGCAAGCCGCGGGGGGCGGCACACCGTGAGGGCGGCAGTCAGGCTGCCTTCGGCGGCATGCCTGCAGGAGGTCCGCCGGTCCCACGGTTTCGGCGGCAATTCGGCGGCGGGTACGACAAAGGTGCGGGACCGGCGGACCTCCCGCAGGCATGCCGCCGAATCCGCGTTACCAGCGGACCTCCCGCAGGCGCGCCGCCGAAGGCTGCCTCACTGCCGTGCTTGGGGCGGCAAAATACATAGAGCCGCCCCTGCACTTGACAGAGAGCTTTTCAGTCTAGCAGACGGAAGTTATAACAAGATCCAATCGTTGGAAGTTGAAGCTAGACAAATTGAGACTCAAACTAAGAAGCACATTTTTATCTGTGAGGGTAATTAACCACCAGAATAGATTACCGAGATTTATGGTGAATTCTCTATCACTGGCAATTTTATAGTCAAGATTGGATGTTTTTCTAAAAGATATTATCTAATTCAAATAGGAATTAAGTCTATGGCCTGTGTTATGTAGTAAATCATACTAAATGATCGTAGTGGTTTCTTCTGACCTTATAATCTATGAAATGAGTATCAACTCTCCTTTGTAAAAACAATTTATATGCTCTTTTATGCCACATTTTGTAGTCAGCTAAATAGAAAAAGGAGCTGTACAAGGGTATTATGAGAAAAAGATAATGATCTCTCAAGACCTTAACAAAGATGTTTGAGGAGAACTTTTATAGTCAGAATAAAAAGAAAAAGGCTTGACATAGGCCAAAATATTTTATTAAGCAGTGCTTAAAATTAAAGGTAGAGACCTACTGCACAGCTTCGGTGATCTGAATCTGACAGTTGCGAATCAATGTGCCTCCAAATAGACAGCGATATCAAGACATTGGGGAAAAATACATGTGTATTGATCAAGAAGGTCATTTCTGCATAGCAACCAATATGATAATACAGTGTTTCCCAAACTTGGGACGCCGCTTGTGTAGGGAAAGCCCCTGGCGGGCCGGGCCGGTGTGTTTACCTGCCCCGTCCGCAGGTCCGGCCGATCGTGGCTCCCACTGGCCGCAGTTCACCGCTGCAGGCCAATGGGAGCTGCTGGAAGTGGCGGCCAATACATCCCTCGGCCCGCGCTGCTTCCAGCAGCTCCCATTGGCCTGGAGCGGCGAACCGCGGCCAGTGGGAGCCGCGATCGGCCAGACCTGCGGACGCAGCAGGTAAACAAATCGGCCTGGCCCGCCAGGGGCTTTCCCTACACAAGCGGCGTCCCAAGTTTAGGGAACACTGTGATAACAGAGAGGGACATGTATTGACCACAGATTTTTCAATATTTTTTTTTAAGTATTCAAAATCTAATGAAAGTTCCAGTATGTCTGTTTTTACTGACATAATTAAAATTTACCCAATTAATATACCTCTTCTTCCTTCCCCATCAACTTCTCTCCCACCCCCAAATCCTGCTCATGAAATATTAATGAAATGATTACGATTTCCTCATATATATTCGTATTCAGCAAATCTTCACTTCTTCTTATTCTAGAGCAGGTTCATTTATATTTGAAATTCAAGTGATTGCTTAGTTGCCATGTGGTATAGGATAGCCCAAACCTATAAAGGCCCGCCAAGGACTTTTCCATTCACCCTAAAATCAATGGTTTCCTTACAGGTAGATCCTATTGCAGGATTGCATGGTATTCAGGGCAGGGGCTGTGGGTGGGAATCACAAAAGTATTTAGGCAACAAATGCCCCTTAATTTCAGTAGGAGTTAGGCACATGAGTAATTTTGTGATTCCTGCCCTCGGTCTTTGCCTGTTTCTGCTACGTGCTGTGCTGCTGGATAAGTAGGAAATAGCTGTGGTTTCTGGTTCCTGTTTGAAAGGTGTTTCAGTGCCAACTCTCGGGTCATGTCTTGTTAGACTTACCTCAATTATTTTTTAAGAAATTATGAAGATGAAAATACTGGATGAAAGAATTGATTTCCAGACTCCTAGTAAACAAGATGGGCTCAGACAGCAAGAATGTTTCTGTGGTAAAACCTCTGTCATCTCAGAGATGGTCTTTCCCGTGACAGTCAAGGCCGCCTCTTGGCTTTCAACTAGCAGCCTGTGGGGAGGTGAATGCTTTCCAATGTCCCCCGTTTTTCTCCTACCTCTGACTCAAATTAAAAATATATAATTTGCCTCTGTATATTTCGAGCCCTGCTTCTAAGGCTGTGAGTGTAGGCCAGAAACTAGCCCAACATGGCAAAAAAGACTCTCCTTTGCTGTGATACCTGCAAAAAACATGACAACGGTCAGGCTGCTGGTGTGCAGAGACCAAAGAGTATTGTGCTGATTAATACGGTCTCGTTGTTGACTTCCACTGCCCCGTCTGTCTGTATCGGCCTATGGTCTCTTGTCTCAGACATGGATAGCGAGCTCTTTGAGGGAGAGGCCTCTTCTTGATCTGTTTGTACAGCACCTGGCACAATGGGGTCCTGGTGCATGACGAGGACTCTTAGGCACTATGAGAATACAAACAATAACATACTGTGTAAGAGCCCACAGTGAACTGGCACCAATATGTAGGTTCTTGCTAGGTTGGGCCTGCTGTTCTGTATGCTGCTATGTGCATTCCTGCTCCAAGTGCATCCCTAATATCTTCTCCATGTATCCAAACTTCCTCCAATGACTTTTCCAAGCCAGCAAGGTTCTCTTCAGTCTTATCCAGCAGCCAGCTCACCCTCCTCCAAGCCACAGGTTCTATTCTTGCACATGTTCCTCTCCGGATCAGGAAATCAGCTTCCAGGGGTTATTCTGGATCCATTTATCTCCATCTGAATGTGCAGTTATTTTGATTTGGAGTGTCTGTCTGGGCGATGTTTTTAAAAATAAATTAATTTGATTTCCTCTACCCTCTTCAGGCTTATAGTCAAGTACATAACGATGAGTTCCAATATTAACATAATAACTATGGACACATGTACTACAAGAACTAACTTTAGATCTGCAAAATAAACAGAGGAAACCATTCTACCCTCGTCTCCAGTCAGAATCAATACTAAACTCTAACCTCTCTCAAGAGAGTATGGCCCTTTCTTCTTAATGCACAAATCTCTAATCAATAATGGAACAAAATCTACAGACATCAAAAAAAGCCACAATGAATCTAATACAGCAAGAAATAGTCTTTTATATATGCAAGCATGGCCACAGCTGGCAGCCAAAACATCTAAAACGCTGGAGCTATAAAAAAAATGCCAACTAGCTAGATCTCGGCACAAACTTTCCAATGGAATATTTTTTGTCAGAAAATGCAGATTTGTTGAATCTGAAACTTTTTGCAGAAATGTGTCTGTTAAATGAAACTTTTCTTGGGAAGGTTTCTTAAGTCCAGGAAGTTTGGGCAGGAGGGAAGGGGGAGAGAAAACCAACCATCCAATGCAACTAGATGGAGCTAATATCAGGTGGGTGCAAAACAGGTTGGAAAACCATTCTCAGAGAGTAGTTATCAGTCGTTCACAGTCATGCTGGAAGGGCATAACGAGTGGGGGCCTGTAGGGATCAGTTCTGGGTCCGGTTCTATTCAATATCTCCATCAATGATTTAGATAATGGCATAGAGAGTACACTTATAAAGTTTGCGGATGATACCAAGCTGGGAGGGGTTGCAAGTGCTTTGGAGGATAGGATTAAAATTCAAAATGATCTGGGCAAACTGGAGAAATGGTCTGAAGCAAATAGGATGAAATTCAATAAGGAAAAATGCAAAGTACTTCACTTAGGAAGGAGCAATCAGTTGCACACATAAAAAGTGGTAAATGACTGCCTAGGAAGGAGTACTGCGGAAAGGGATCTGGGGGTTATAGTGGACCACAAGCTAAATATGAGTCAACAGTGTAAAGCTGTAGCAAAAAAAGTGAACATCCTTCTGGGATGTATTAGCAGGAGTGTTGTAAGCAAGACATGAGAAGTAATTCTTCCACTCTACTCTGCACTGATTAGGCCTCAACTGGAGTATTGTGTCCAGTTCTGGGTGCCACTTCTTCAGACTTGCATCTGAAGTGAAGTTCTTACCCACGAAAGCTTATGCTCCCAATACTTCTGTTAGTCTTAAAGGTGCCACAGGACCCTCTGTTGCTTTTTACAGATTCAGACTAACACGGCTACCCCATTTCAGAAAGGATGTGGACAAATTGGAGATAGTCTAAGAAGAGCAACAAAAATGATTAAAGGTCTAGAAAACATGACCTATGAGGGAAGATTGAAAAAATTGGGTTTGTTTAGTCTGGAAAAGAGAAGACTAAGAGGGGACATGATAACCATTTTCAAGTACATAAAAGGTTGTTACAATGAGGAGGGAGAAAATTTGTTTTTCTTAACCTCTGAGAATAGGACAAGAAGCAATGAGCTTAAATTGCAACAAGGGAGGTTCAGGTTGGACATTAGGAAAAACTTCCTAACTGTCAGGGTGGTTAAGCGTTGGAATAAATTGCCCAGGGAGGTTGTGGAATCTCCATGATTGGAGATTTTTAAGAGCAGGTTGGACAAACACCTGTCAGGGATGGTCTAGATAATACTTAGTCCTGCCATGAGGCAGGGGACTGGACTGGATGACCTCTTGAGGTCCCTTCCAGTCCTATGATTTTATGATTCTATCTGCCCCGGTCCAGCCATTACCTGGGTAGTTAGAGCACTTACCTCTGATGTAGAAGACCCAGGATCAGGTCCCTGGTGTGAAGGTGGCAGCACCTCCCACGTTCCAGGTAAATGTCTTAACCATGGGGCTATTGGCTATTCTGGGGTGGGTTTCTCCCTCTGTGTTTTTTGTGAATTTTTTTGAAAGGTGTTGGTATCATTACACATTGTAAAAGAAACAAATGTTGAAACCTCAATTTTTTGTGTGACACAGAGATCTTGTTTTCCAGACAGTGCTACTACTAGCTTGTTACATATCAGCTGTGGATTTGAAGAAAAACAAAAGAAAGAGAGAGAGGCAATTTGTCCAGGAGCAAATAAATACGATGGTTGGGGTTATAATGACTGGCGCTACTCTATTGCCCTACATAGATCTAGAAATCTTAGCAAATTGTGTAACGTTGGAGCTATAACAAATGCAATGCCACACTACTAAGAATGCTTTTGATTTCCAAATATCCAACTCGGTCATTTGCACTTAATCAGGTTGTTGTTTAACATGATCTTTCATTTAATTTGACCCAAACCTCAGGAACCAAATCCATTACATTAAAAACCCCAACCTTTTCATAGAATCATAGAAGATTAGGGTTGGAAGAGACCTCAGGAGGTCATCTAGTCCAACCCCCTGCTCAAAGCAAAGCCAACCCCAACTAAATCATCCCAGCCAGGGCTTTGTCAAGCCGGGCCTTAAAAACCTCTAAGGATGGAGATTTCACCACCTCCCTAGGTAACCCATTCCAGTGCTTCACCACCCTCCTAGTGAAATACTGTTTCCTAATATCCAATCTAAACTTCCCCCACTGCAACTTGAGACCATTGCTCCTTGTTCTGTCATCTGCCACCACTGAGAACAGCCGAGCTCCATCCTTTTTGGAACCCTTCAGGTGGTTGAAGGCTGCTATCAAATCCCCCCTCACTTTTCTCTTCTGCAGACTAAATAACCCCAGTACCCTCAACCTCTCTCCTCATAAGTCATGTACCCCAGACCCCTAATCATTTTTGTTGCCCTCCGCTGGACTCTCTCCAATTTGTCCACATCCCTTCTGTAGTGGGGGGCCCAAAACTGGATGCAGTACCCTAGATGTGGCCTCACCAGTGCCGAATAGAGGGGAATAATCACTTCCCTTGATCTGCTGGCAGTGCTCCTACTAATACAGCCCAATATGGTGTTAGCCTTCTTGGCAACAAGGGCACACTGTTGACACATATCCAGCTTCTCATCCACAGTAATTCCCAGGTCCTTTTCTGCAGAACTGCCCCTTAGCCAGTCAGTTCCCAGCCTGTAGCAGTACATGGGATTCTTCCTTCCTAAGTGCAGGACTCTGCCCTTGCCCTTGTTGAACCTCATCAGATTTCTTTTGGCCCAATCCTCCAATTTGTCTAGGTCACTCTGGACCCTATTCCTACCCCCCAGTGTATCTACCTCTCTCCCCAGCTTAGCGTCATCCGCGAACTTGCTGAGGGTGCAATCCAACCCATCATCCATAGCATTAATGAAAATGATGAGGTCTTTCCTCCTGAAGTCTCTTCCAACGCTAATCTTCTATTATTCTATGATTCTATGATTCTATGTTGAACAAAACCAGCCACAGGACTGACCGCTGGGGCACTCTGCTTGATACTGGCTGCCAACTAGACATCGAGCCATTGAGCACTACCCGTTGAGTAGCTTTCTATCCACCTTATAGACTATTCATCCAATCCATACTTTTTTAACTTGCTGGCAAGAATACTGTGGGAGACCGTAGCAAAAGCTTTGCTAAAGTCAAGGTATATCATGTCTACCACTTTCCCCTTATCCACAGAGCTAGTTATCTCATCATAGAAGGCAATCAGGTTGGTCAGGCATGACTTGCCCTTGGTGAATCCATGTTGACTGTTTCTGATCACCTTCATCTCCTCCAAGTGCTTCAGAATGGTTTTCTTGAGGACCTGCTCCATGATTTTTCTGGGGACTGAAGTGAGTCTGAATGGTCTGTAGTTCCCCGGATTCTCCTTCTTCCCTTTTTAAAATCGGGCACTATATTTGCCTTTTTTCCAATTGTCCAGGACCTCCCCCAGTCACCACGAGTTTTTAAAGATAATGGCCAATGGCTCTGCAATCACATCAGCCAACTCCCTCAGCACCCTCAGATGCATTAGATCTGGACCCATGGACTTGTGCATGTCCAGCTTCTCTAAATAGTCCTTAACCTGTTCTTTCACCACTGAGGGCTGCTCACCTCCTCCCCATATTGTGCTGCCCAGTGCAGCAGTCTGGGAGCTGACTCTTATTTTGATGTGTTTATCATATCAGGGAGCTATTTCTACACAATTTGATGCCTGGTGATATGAAAACTGTCCTTTTTAATAAGCAAAATCAAATTTTGGAATGAGATTGAAGAGGAATCGGCTCGAAGCAGATCCTTGTAGTAAAAGTGGACTATCATGTTAGCCAGACATTGTTAGTGATATTCAGACATAACAGAAAGTGGTGAATTGGGCTGTCTGACCAGGTATATCTCTGGGGACATCCTTCGCCAAGTCTTTGACAACTAGAGTGGCTCATCTCAGCAGAATTCTGCCCTCACAACGGCATGAAACCCCTGTTAAGTCAAGTGGAGCTGCATAGATGTATTCAGTGGGTGCGCTTAAGTTCTTTCTGATTCTAGAGACAGTGAAAGTTTGAGAGAATCTCTATATTTACAATGGAAAATAGCGCTAGACCTCTTACCTCTGCCTATTTGCCTGACTGAGACAAGCAGGTGAGGTGATATATTTTATTGGACCAATTGCTGCTGGTGGAAGGGATACGCTTTTGAGCTGCACAGAGCTCTTCCTGAGGTGAGAGGAAGGTAATCAGAGTGTCTGAGCTAAGTACTAGTAGGGACTCATTGTTAAGCATAAGTGATTTGCACATGCTATGGTAGACCATTTAAAATCAAGTGAGCAATTAAGGGTTAGGATGCAGTAGGGTATGTTGCAAATTATAGTGAGCCGTAAAACCAGCATCTCTTTTCGCTCCATGGTTTTTAGTGTCTAGTCAAGTTACTAATTTAAGCTCCCAAGCTAGTCTTTGGAAGGCGTTGTGCAGGTTTAATTTGAGGACAGAGGACTGAGAGGTCAAGGATGGAGTGAACACTTTGTCGTAAGTGTTCACCCAGGAGTTACGGGACGTTTAAATCTCTTATAATTTTTTTCTGAGAGTTTATTCAAGAGCATAGTGATTTCTTTCACCCACATAGTTGTAGTTGTGGCATATGATGCACTGTATGAGGTTCACCACATCTTGTGATAGACATGTGATGGACCCCTGGACCTTGAAAGGTGCATTGTGGGTGGGGGAAGGGGGGGGGAATGATCACAGCAGGGGAAATATGTCTGCAGGTTTTGCATCTGTTGTTCTGGCAGGGTCTGATGCCACTTCGGGTTGGTGTGTCCTGGTCTGTGTGGAGTTTGGTGAGGCTGGAGCATTGTTCGAAGGCCAGAGGAGGTGGTTCAGGAAAGTTTTATTTCAGGATGTGGTCCCCCTTGAGTTGGCCTGCAATTGTTTGATGATACCCCGTATGGGTTGCAGTGCGGGGTGGTAGGTGACAACTAGGGGTGTGCGGTGTTTGGGGAGATTTTGGCAAACCAATAACGTGCCTAAACCACTATTGCTTGTTGCTAATAGTAGTCAAGTTAGCAGGCCATCCTGAACCACTCTGGCTTATTGCTGAAAGTAGCCAAGTCAGCAGGTCATAAATTGGTCATGCAGCGGCCTCAGCATAACCAAGACAGGAGGGGAGGAGGGTTTGGGTGATACAGACAGGGCAGCTTGACCCCGTGCCCTTCCTGCTAAGAATATTGACATTGCTGATGCATGTATTTTAGAAAAACAAGAAGCCTGTTTCTATGTGCCCCCGGGAATGTTTGTCAGGGCCCCAAGGCATGGACACTCTGGAACAAAAAATCTCTGGTTAATTGACGATCATAAGGTGTTTGGCCTTTTAAACCTGCTTGCTTGACAAGTTTTCTTTAAGGGACATGTCATTGTATTACTAATGTATAAATAAGGGGGAAAAGTTTGAGGTAATGAGACTTTTCAGAAAGGAGCTCTTTAAGGACGCTCCCTCTGGACGCATCTTCGGGTCCCCACCGGCAAACGGAAGCCTGGCCAGCTGAAGCCTGTCACGGTGCCACTCGAAAGCCACGCTCAGCTTTGGTAATTATCGAGGGTTGGGGGTGTTTTACTAAGCTGTTGTGGACGTGTGTAACTGTGTGAGACTAAGGGGGGGAGGGATAGCTCAGTGGTTTGAGCATTGGCCTGCTAAATCCAGGGTTGTGAGTTCAATCCTTGAGGGGGCCACTTAGGGATCTGGGGCAAAATCAGTCCTTGGTCCTGCTAGTGAAGGCAGGGGTCTGGACTCAGTGACTTTTCAGGGTCCCTTCCAGTTCTATGAGATAGGTATATCTCCATATATTAAGTAAAGTTTAGCTTTAAGTGAAAGAACTCTTGTGTTGTCCTGTTTGTGCCAGCCATCTATCAGTTGGACGGCCATGTCTCCCCTGATTTATTTCCTGACACCACCTCACACAAAGTAAAAGTTACCAAGAGCTTTGGGTTGAAAGAAACCCGGGTAACATGCGGTTGGAGGGTTTTTTGCTGCATTGAATCAGGTTTTCCCAGGGTATTTAGGTGGCCCATTAAATGATGCAATCTATTTCTCTGGTGGAGTGTCCTTGTTTGATGAAGGCCATTTTAAATGTGTTCAGGCGAGTATCCCAGCCTTTCTCCTCAGAGCATATTCTTAGGTATCTGAGTGCCTGGCTGTAGATAACAGATTTCTTGGTGTGTTTGTGGAGGTTACATTATCTGTGAAGGTAAGTGTAGTGATCCATGGGTTTCTTGTATATATTTGTCTGTAGCGTTCCATTGTTGAAGCTGATGGTGATGTTCAGGAATTTGATTCTGGTGTGGGAGTGTTCTAGAGAGAGTTTAATGGACAGGTAGTGGTTGTTAAAGTTGTGGTGGAAATCAAAGAGGGAATTTAGATCATCTGTCCAGAGGATGAAAATATCATCAATATATCTCAGGTGTATCATTGGTTTCATGGTGCATTTTTCCAAAAATTCTTCCTTGAGGTGGCCCATGAAGAGGTTGGCATGTTGGGGAGCCATCCTAGTACCCATGGATGTGCCCATGGTTTGGATAAAATGTTTGTTGTTAAATGTAAAGTTGTTGTGGGTGAGGATGAAATGGATGAGTTTGGTGATGGGTTTGTGGTGGATTTCCACGTGTTCATTATCTTTTACGTATTTGATGCCATCATGGTGAGGGATGCTGGTGTATAGGGAGATGACATCTATGGTGGCAAGGACAGAGTTATGTGGGACGTTGTTAATGTTGTGGAATTTCTGAAGGATGTTGATAGTGTTTTAGAGCAGCGGTTCCCAGTTTGTGGCTTGTGACCCCAAACAAGGTCGCTCCATCAGCAGATGGGGGTTGCGGCGATCCCTGGTGTGTGGAGGATGCCATTTTGCTCTGCGCAGCATGACATCACATGTACAGTGTGTACGAGGTCACGATGCATGAAGGACAACATTTTGCTCTACAAAATTGAATCCCCCGTGTGGCGTGACCTCACGTGTATGGTGCTTGCGAGGTCACGCTATGTGGAGGACACCATTTTGCTCTACAAAATGGTGTCCTCTTCACTGTCTGGGGTTCCAGGAGGGAATATATATTTTTAATGGGGTCATAGCAGCAAAACATTTGGGAGCCCCTGTCTTAGAGGCAAGCCCCTTGTGTAGTGAGTGGCTGCCTGTCCTTAAAGGGGAACAAAGACTGTCTTTCCTCGGGTGTCTGGAGAGCACCTAGAGTATAGTGGTTGCTAAGGTAAACAAATAATATCCAGTGATTATCTTCAGTACCAGAAGGATTTTTTTTAACCTTATCCATTGTAGGTGGACTGAGTTTGTTTCTGTGTTTTCTGTACTGGAGTACATGACATTGGGAATGGAAGTGACTGTATAATTAACACTGCATAAGAAGTTTTTATTTATATCTGCTCCCCACTTACCACTGTTTGAAATTCTCAGGTTGAAATTTTCAAAGAATGCCTTGTACTCTTACAGGACAGCTGTCTTTGGATGTGTTCCTGTTATGCTAGCTTATAAAGGTTCTCCATTTATTCGCTAGTGCTCTGATTTAATGCAAATTATTTCCTGTATGTAATACATTGAAAACATCTTTTTTATGTTTTCATACTGGCACATAATCTCATTTCTTTAAAGTCTCTCTTCTTTTTGTGTTATGTTGTCCACAAATCTGTACAGGGGAATGAGGACACTCTTCTTCTATTATTTTGTGTCCAGAGGTGAAGGGGTTGGGGTACAGAGGTTGAACGAATCTAACCACAGGGAAAGATTTCTGAATAATATCCTTTCATGGTTGGTGAGAGTGAGATTCCAGGCATGGTTATTATACATAATGATGTAACTATAATTGGTTCTTTGTAGAATGGTATTAAATTAAATTCACAAAATGTCAGGATCCTTTGCATTTAAGTACTATTCAGCAATGGTTTTAATGGCTAATACTTTCAACATCTAAAAAAATCCTTTTAAATGGGCTGATGTCAATTGTTTGTACAGCTCCTATTATGAAATACTGAAACAACAAAACCCCCTCACAAAAGTGCTTGCAGGAATGGATGGATCACTCGATAATTGCCCTGTTCTATTTATTCCCTCTGAAGCTGCTGGCATTGGCAACTTTTATAAGTTAGGACACTGGGCAAGATGATGGTCCGTTGCTCTGACCCAGTCTGGCAGTTCTTATGTACTTAAACCATGCGGTTGTCATTTTATGGCATTTGAAAATGGGAATGAAGTCGGATTCTGCACTTGGATCCATCTGGGTGACCATTTGCTCTAGCAATGGGCTCGTGACCAGGTGGATCTGATTTTAGTACTGGGGCCTAGTCTTTCACAGGCTGTACTTTCATTTGCTTCCTTCATGACTAAATAAAATGAGCTACACAATGCAACAAAGAAAAATTCGCAACATTTTGGGGTTTGTATTGTCTCCGTTTGTAGGTAGACACCAGTTTAGGGAAAAAATGTCACTGTGAAATGAAATGTTGTTTTGTTTATGCAAGAATGAAAAGCAGCCTGTGCTGGTGGAAGAAGTGTCATTTTCATGTGCAAACACTCATGAAGGTGGCTACATGCAGCTGTCGTTAGTGGGCAGGGAGGTGTGGCTGGTGAGGTTCATATGTGTCTTTTTCACATCCTGTATTAATGTTGTCATTCTGCCAGCTCTCTCCAGACAAGATTTATATAAAGAAGATATACTATGTGCAAGAAATAAAACAGTGCTTGCCAATGGCCTTGCGTCCTATTCGTCATTACTTGTTGTGGAGTAGAACCTAGAAGCCCCATTCTCCTAAGTGTTGTACATCCCCACAATAGACACTGTCCCAACAAGCTTACAGCTTAAATAGGCAGGACAGACAACGGGTGAGTGAAAAGGAGGGATCTCCATTTTACATATGGAAATAAGAATCATGGAGTGTAAGTGTTTTGCCCAGGGTTCTACAACAAAACCCTAGTCCCACAAACGCTTAGGTGGACGGAGACAGAGAAGAAGGTTGTGATGGATAGGAATCAGGTAGTATTCTTTTAAATAGTTTGTGATCTCTGTAGTGGCCCTCATGGTCTTCTATGTTCCAGAAACTTCCCGAAGCCTGCTGGAGCTGCAGTGTATCCATGTAGCTAGGCCTTGCATGTGTAAGGGGACTGTTGGCCCCTCACTAAAACTCGGTGGGGGTGTTTTGGTTACTAGCTCCCAGTCCAAAAAGAAAGGGGAAGGGTCGATGGGAAATCAGGACCCTGAGACTGACAGTTCCCAGGAACAATGGGGAGAGGCCAATGCTCCAGGTCAGCCTGATTGACAGGGGGTCAGGGGGGTCCCACCCTCCGTGTGAGCTGGAATGGCCTGGGTCAGACAGAGGGGGGCCGAGCTAAGGAGAGAGCAGGGGCCCGAGCTGGGCTGGGGAGCAGAGCCGGGCCAGCCAGAGGGGCCAGAGAAGCCGCCCAGGGAGCTGGAGACAGAGCAGCAGCAGCAGCCGTGCTGAGGCAGAGTGGTGGGGCTGGAGCTGGAGCAGTCCGGAGCCGGGTGCAGGGAGCAGCTGGGGAGAGCGATGGGGAGGACCCTGGGCAGAGGGCCCAGCACAGGAAGACGCCCCAGCCAAGAGGCCCTGCAGGCCAGACTTGGAGGGGGATCGTAACCCTGATGGGGCGGGGACAACGCTGGGAAGAAGGGTCCTGCCACCTACAGCCTGAGAGCGTGGGGCCACCGCCAGAGCACGTGTCCAACCCACAGCATCCCTGCAGCACAGCCAGGGCCTGGGCAGGGGCCTGGGAAGTGTGAGAAA
The DNA here is from genome assembly GCF_028017835.1 of Emys orbicularis. NCBI lineage: Eukaryota > Metazoa > Chordata > Testudines > Emydidae > Emys > Emys orbicularis. The sequence goes on along the minus strand of NC_088686.1, from coordinate 2,927,597 downwards.
CCGATTGAACTTCCCTGGCATCCCAGAGATGCTGGTTGTGACGTCCCCGGGCCACAGAGCGGGGTGATGGGTTTTCCTTTCACCTTTCCCATTTTTCCTTATTTTTTTTAAACTGATTGCGGTTTAATAAATTGTATTTGCTTTGAACTGTATGTAATGATCAGTGGGTCAGGGAAGTGCTCAGTGCAGAGAGAGCACCCCGGAGTGGGGACACCCTAGCCCCTGCCCTAAGTGACCACAACAAGGTTGGGGGTCGAGCCCCCCAGGAATCCTGGGCCCAGCCTTGTCTGGGTTACGAGGACTCTGCCACACAGGACAGTGGAAGGGGAGCCCTCGAGGTCAGGCCTCTGGGTACAGGAAGTGGGAGTGAGGACTCATATCCCTTCGCTAGCCCACTTCACCGGGGTACTGTATAAGCCAGGAAAGTTCCCCACAATAGCGGGACCATTCCCCCGCTTACACATGTGGCATATCATCCGTAAACACAGTTATCTAGATCCCCCTGTTCCCTTCGGGTTCCTTCATATTATGAATGCTGCGTAAGGAGCTAAAGGAGTATGTGCCATTGTGCTGCCCCATTATTTACAGGCCCAGACATTTGAATTCAGATCTATATTGGCCTAGGCTCTGATGCAGCACAGCACTTAGGCATGTGATTAATTTCCCTAGCCTTAAAGTTAATCATGCTTTCGTGCTTTCCGGAGTTGGAGCCATAACTTCTAGAATGGGGGATTCTGTGATTTACAAGTCATCCTTTTTACAAAGTCTCTTCCTGGGTAAATAGTGCAATATATTTCCTCTGAGCAGAGCAGTCCCCGTACCGTTTCACTTACGGTGCTTTATTACTGAAGAATGACCGTTTCCAATAAGATCTGGTAAAAGTGGTGAGATGGATCGAACGAGAGTCAATGTTGGATGACTGTTTGGCTGTGCAGTAGCTGACTGAACGGTAGCTGCTTTGTATGTGATGATATAGGCACACCACAGTAAATTAACTTCACCGGCCTCTTCTCCCACTGCCTGCCCACCTTTGTCCCTAAGTCAGTCTTCATGTGTAAAGTAATCCAAGGTGAGGGAGCAAAGTGCCATGAAACTACCTTTTCTATTAAATTCCTTGTTATAAATGAAAGGGAAGGTGGTTAATTCAAAGCAAAGGTGAAGGAGATAAGTTTACTGTAAATCCTCCCTGAACTGCCCCTTTGCGTAAGTTTGTAGCTTGCATCAGCATGTTTTATACCCTGCAGACACAAAGGCTTTTTGTTCAATACTCTTTTCACTTTGAGTTGCTACTGCTGTGAATCCTTTCATTTCTTCAATGGAAACTGACACATTCATATGGCACAAACCTCCTAGAAACACGCCCGCCACTGACTCTAATTTAGGAATGAAGCAGTTGATTAAATTAGCAGTTATGGATGCTTCGTAGGGAGCAGAGGGAAATGCAGGTTTGATTATTAGTGTTTTAGATATTCTAAATGATCAAAATAGTTTTATTGTGTAACTTACGAGTTATTGAACTGTGGAATTGAGAGTTATGGCTGCAGTGGCTGAAGCCAGAGGATTCTGAAAACCTCCAATGGCAGCAAGAACTTAACTAGGAATGTCTGGTTCGCTGCCAGAATTTTAACAGGCAGCTCCCTCAAAAAGCAATGTCCAGCCCCATTTGGTGATGTTCCCTAGGTCAAATACTCTTCCCCAAACCTCCCCCTCCTCTAAAAATAACCATCCATCAAGTTCTACTCTTCCCTTCACTGAACATATCCAACCCTTCCATATGTTCCTGTACAGACCAGTCCACCCTGCTCCTGCTCCCCAGCATGTCACTCACATCTCTCCCGGGGCTCCCATATCTGACTACTCTTCCTCACAGCAGGCAGATGAGTGGCCTCTGGCTGTGGGTTGGTTGCATGGGGAGATGGTCATTGTGGGTGATCAGCTGGCGGATGGGTCCCCTCTGTTGTTGAGGTGGCCGGTCTCCTTGGCCCGCTGGAGGCTTCTCCTAGCTAGTGTGGTATGTAGCTCTTCCACACACACCCAGTTCCCCTGGATACTTTAGTGTTACCCATGGGTGATTTAGTGCTTCTCTAACTTCTTGCCTCCCTGAAGTTAGCATACATCTTGCCATTTATTTTCATGGATCAGGTGTTAACTTTTTGTTCATTTAATTGCAGGTTCTGTTACTTTCATTCCCTTATAGCTCCAGAAATGTTACTTATCTGTTTGCCACCTCGCATTCATCAATGAGCTTCTTCATGAAATTTCCTTTCTCCCAGTTCCATAGATTATTCCTTTCCTGCTATTGATTGCAAATTATTTGTATGCGATACAGTGGAACGAAATAAGCAGTTTCTCGTCAATAAGTTAATGCCATGTTTCATGCATAATTTTGCACAATCCATTTGTAGCACGTAAGGTTTCCAAGCGTGCAGGATATTTATTAATTGGCTCTTAATTTGTGTTTTCCCCAGCTCTGCTGCTTTGGTTTGGGTGTGGGACCTGTTCAATAAGGGAGAAAGTCTCCTGTGGTGCAGAAGCCATTCTTCCCAAAGAAGCCCTCAGATTACTCCGGCATGAAGCACGGCCAGGGATGGGTCAGTGAGGGGGCACAGTAGTTGTTTGCCAACTGCCTGGCACAGCAGAAGTGGGTGGAGAATTACACATAACCTGTGCTCATTGGCCCTGGGAAGTAGTTTTGCCTCACCACGCCCTCTGCACAGCAACAGCTCAGATCCCAATTCCTGTTGTAGCCGGTATGGGAGGGAAACTGACTTCACATCAGTGTGTCCTGAAACATTCCTAACCCCACAGATCATTGTTTTAACCAGGGCAGAAGCCAGGGTGACCAGTCGTGCTCAGAATATCCAATGTGTACACTACTAGACTGCTGTCCTTTACAATAAAAGGGACAGAAAAGAGAGCGCAGATGAGATGTGTATTTGTCACATAATATATTTTTGCTGGGATGGGAGGAGGGATTAGTGTGAGGAAGGGCATAAGGACGTTCTGTCTGTTTGGCTGATATGTGGGATGCTGAGGTTGAGGACACGTAAAAATCATCTCACTCTTCCAGTTTCAGTGTTAAATAGACAAACGATCATTGGTGGTTATTAAGAAAAGAGAGAGAGGCTCTGGAGTGGGACCCAGGAATTCTGGTCTCAATTTCTAGCTCGGCCACGGACTCCCTCTGTGACCTTAAGCAAATTGTTTCACCTCTCTGTGCCTATGTTCCCCCTCTGTAAAATGGGACAGCAGTGCTATGAAATAGGGGCGGCCATTTTGCTTCCCTCGCTAACAGGGCTATTGTGAGCCGAAATGAATAAATAATGGCTTGGAGACCAATCTCTGTGTAAGGACAAACCGGCTGCCCTGTTACCCAGCATTGCGTAGTGAGGTGAGCTTCTCCTTTCCCCCTAGGGTTTAAGTCGTGGAACCCTTCTTCAGGCTGGTGAGTACATATGGGGTCAGAGTGCCATCGAGGTGAATAGGAATACTTGCCTGCGTGACATTCCCGCAATTAAACTCCTGCTGATCTGGACACACAGGTGAATGACAGACACAGAGACAGAGGTAAGCAACTGGCCACAACTTAACACTGGGGAATAATGCCATGTGCCCAGCCCCCTCACACACCAGCCATTTAACTGGGCCCTGTGTGGGGTTACTGGCCTCCCACCATATAACCGATACCTCGGCTAGACCCTCCTCACTGCTGACTCCTCTCGCCCTGTGCCTGCCAGGCACCAGGGGACCTCAGTCTGCCAAGGTCCTGGTCTCCCCTTCCCCTTATGGCAAAGGCCCCCCAGCCATATCCCAGGCCCCATTCCCCTCTGGGAGCTGGCCCTGGGAGCCTCTATCCGCATGGGACACCAGCCAGAAGTGGCGACGAACTCAACGGTCCTTTGTTACTCCTAACGTTCGCGTTCCTATTCTTCCCCCTCCGGACTGGAGCTGGGCCTCCACCATGCTGCCAGGAAGGCGAAAACCCTCCATTACCTGCCAGTTTATCCCAGCAGAAAAGTCCCTTCCTGATCCCCAACCCGGCACTGGGTCAGCCACCCCGAATCCTGCAAACACAGCTCGGTACCCCCCAGCCGCGGGGCGGGGACGGGGGCAGCAAGATGGCAAGATGGCCCCCAGATGCCTGGGGAGGCTTTACATTGAGAGGGGAGCCAATCAGTTCCCCTCATCCTCCTGGCTGGCCAATTGGAAGCAAAGTTGACCTTCCCGCAGGCATAGTCCCTCGTGCACTTCGCGGCACAAGGAGGGGATTGGCTATGGCATGTCTGGCTTCTATCTGAGACCTGTGCTAAGTTTTCACCGTGCTCTCATTGTTACCGTTTCACTAGCTAACGACTCTGAGGACGCGGCTACCAGTCAGATGGGCAAAGCTGTGAGTGAATCCAGTGTTCAATTACATTTGGAAATATAAGTAGCTGGAGATCTCTTTGAAAAGTGAGGAAAAGGAATTTCACTCCCATTAATTTCCCCAGAAATCATAATACTTGGCAAAATACAGGAGTCTGTCTGAGGTTGATAATTAACGTCCAAATTTCTTATGACTTTTGGTAGTAGCCCAAGTTTGAAGAAACTGAAATCTCCTATCAAAGTTTTACTGAAGATGTCTGCTTCACCCAGGGTCGTTGTTTTACTATTGTCCAATCTCTGTCAGCATTTCCAAATAATACATTGGAAATGTAGCTCCTCTGACTCATTGTGAGCTTTATAGGATGTTCCAGACTAGATTTTAATAAGGCCATATTACAGAGGCTGCCTTGAATGGCATTGCTAATGTTCTTGTTAATTTTTATTGAGGTTGTTTGACTTAGACCTGTTACATATTTCATCAACCTTGGACGTCGTTGCATGGGCAATACGGTTTCACTGGAATGTTTAAGGACAGAGGTTGGCCTGTCCTCTGGTGACTATACTAACTGTTCTCTTTAGGATCACACCCTCCTATCTCGAAAGTTCAGGTTTTGTTTTGCTTTGTGCTTTGGTATATAGAGCAAGGTAGATGTTTCTTCGGTTGACTGAAATGACATTTGGTATCCCTTAGATTTCTGGTCTGGTGCTTTTAACTGTATAGGCCTATTAGTTAGTATCATTAGGAGTATTATTCCATTTGAAGGTTATGCCTAAGTGTATTGGTGTGTCAGTCTTTTTCATCTAATTACCTAATTTAAGATTTGGTCTTAGAAGTCAAGAAATACAAAAGTTAAGCTTTACAAAATAAATACCTGTCAATATCGACATTATGGGCCCGATCCAAAGCTCATTGGATAAAGTGGGAGCTTTCCCCTTATCTTCATTGTGGTTTGTATTGGGGGGGAAATAAAAAATACTACATATGAGCAATGCAGCTGAGTTAATGTTGTTTTTGGAGCTTTGACTTTTATTTTATTTATTTAGCTTGACCGCAACAATCTATTAGTCAGTACAGCAACACAGTCCTAGGCACTTCATTGTTGTTGTTCAAAGTTACAATCTGATCCTGGCATGCTTCAGAAACTCAGCCGCATAATATTGCTGGGTGGGCTGTTAAAAAAGAGGAGAATATCTACAATATTTTGGGCATTAAAAAGAAAATTTGGAAGTTTGACTCTCAATCATTATATGAGAATCAAAGAGGGGAAGAAAACAACCTTGCTAAAAATGAGACCCCTAGATATGACATTTCCACTCGAAAGGCTTTTCCCTCTGTGTGGAAAATAAAAATACATTTAGATTTATAGAGAAGGGAACTCAAAAGCAAATTAGAACAAGAGCTAGAAAAGGCAAGAGAGCAAAGGTCAGCAATGTTGTGAAAAACGGAAGATCAAGCTGTACGCAGAAAAAGCAGATGGATTCCATTATATAAACTCCCAATCCGAGTCACTGAGAGGAACAAAATATCTTCTGGGATAACTAGGTACATGTTTCTTTTTTGGCAAGAGAAAGGGTTTCTTTTTTTAGCTTGTTAGAGAAAAAGCTTAAATATCCCTGTAATTGGAGAATACAGTGGAGGTAATTGTGTGTTAAAGACGTGAAAAAAAGATGTGACTAGTAAATGAACAGAAGAATGCAAATAGCAAAATAGGCAGCAAGTGGAGAGATAATGGTATCCTTTAAATAAGGGAGAGTAAGAAAAGTTCAAACAAGTAGTATAAGGGTTCATTTTAGACTATCCTCATCCTCTAATGGCTTGAAGGAGACAAGGTGGTCCAGTGCGGGGGAGCAGCGTAATAGAAATTCTTTGGGAGACCTGGGCTTTATTCCTAGATCTGCGTATGGCTTGCTCTGTGACCTTGGGTAAATTGTTTAACCTCTTTGTGGCTCTTTTCCCCATCTGCAAAATGGAATTAATTACCCACCTTTTGAAAGCACTTTGAGAGCTATACCTGTATTTTATTAGCCAGTGATAGGGATTATCAAACTCATGAATTTGTTAAATTCGGATTCTGTGTGTGTCACGTAACCTGTATCCTGGGAGAAAGGGAACTGAGTCAGGAGACTATAAAATCAAGGCTCACCTCTGGTTAATATTTCCACGCACTTCACATCCCTTATTCCCAAGCAAGGCCTTGTATCCCAACCCTAGAAGGCAGTCAGTGATTAGCCCGCCCCATTTTACAAATGCATGAATAGAGACCGCACAAGATCATTTTGTGCAGAGCCGGGAATAGAACCCATGTCTAATGTGGCAAACACAAGTTTTGCCACACAGCTTTTCTCACTGACTGACTACTTTGTGTGTGCTGGTTGGCCTAGCTGTGATTGCTTCCCCACACTCCCATCCTATGGCCAGGAATAGTACCCCAGGTCCCTGATAGCCAATATTCTCCTGCTGTCTAGCAGAGTTATAAAAACCTCTCTCAAAGAATGTGTCAAATCCCCATCTCGGGGCTGGTCCCCATAGAGGATAACAGTTACTTTTGTAGCGTTCTGAGCTGATCTGTATGTCCAGGGACCCATGTGGTGGGGAGAGTTTGTGGCTGCATGTGATGGAATTTCCTTTTCAGTATTTTTAATTATTTTAGTTAATTCACACAGTGAGATTTATGTTTTAAAGCCATTAATGATAAATTAAGGTATGACATGCAACAAAACACACCTTTTCCACATCTTGACTGGCCATGTGTGACAGTAGTAAACTTGAAGGTTGAGGTATGGTTAAGAGAAGTAGGGAAAACATTTATGTGGAGCAATAGACCAGCTATTTTGTTGGCAAATCCAATTTCCCTTCATCGATAGGCACCTCTCAGCGCTTTTTGACAAAAGTGCTCAAAATAACAGTGTTGTGACAGTTAGAGCAGGAATAAATGACATGCAAAGAACTGCGGGCTGGATGCACAAAGGGACTTGGGCGTTGCTATACTCAGCACTGCAACACCCAACTTTTATGTGCCTACTGAAATCCCCAGGCCCGAGTTAGCTAAACTATTGGGGAGACGTGGCCCCCACCCTCACTGCCCACTGCTCGGCTGTCTTTAGTGTGGCTAGGCATGCTCCGAGACTGCCTACCAGCTCAGGCCCTGCAGGCAAGAGAGGTAGGGAACCCCTACTTTGAGAACCCTGCTGATGCTTAGGTGTGAGCTAGGGGCTCAGCAGTTTGGTGGTGTTGGGACTTAGTTTGGCTGCAGAGATTTAGGTACAGAGGGGACTTCAGGTGCTTGCAGGGGAGGTGGAGGCTGAGCGGGGGGGGGGGGGGAATTGTCATCTCAGTGGCACCTAAATGTTGGCCTCAGCCAATGTTGGCCTGTCACGTTAGACACCTAAATCCCTTTCTGAATCTAGCCCTAAGGACACTAAGAAACTGGGAACTGTGACAGCCCACAATCTTAATTTTCCCTCTGGGCATTTGCATTATGCTACAGCGCTACACTCACTAATTCAGTAATTGCAGGCTTGCTCAGATAGCACAAAACACTTATTTTCTATAGAATTAGATGTAAGCATGTATCTGAGAACTTCACATGAATAGAGGCTGCATTGCACGGCCCAAGGGAAGAAGTAAGACCTTGGCAAAGGGGTGGTTTGACATCACAACGGATCAGAAAGGGCAATAAGGATGTTGACCTGCCTAGCAGACTGCAAAGTACGGTTGTGAAGGGGCAAAGGGGTTGCTGGGAGAGGTTTAGTTTGGGGATTGACCTCGGTGAGTGAATCCTGCAGGTTTCCATGCAACTAATGAGAACAAACCTGGTCTGGATTTGTTGACCCGGTACGCTTGAGAGGCCAATGACTTCACCTCGAACAAGCGAAGCCTGGGGGAGCTGAATGTTAATGCTCTGGCTAACTGGGAATACTTAAATCTGACATTGAGGGTCTGCTTGCGACCTTGCATCACCTCTGTGCTGGCATAACTCCCCTCAGTTCCAGATTCACGCTCAGAACTGGGTCCTACGACACCATAGTGTGGAGCATACCGTGGCATTGACTACACCCCTGGAGAGCCGCCCAGCATGTACTGGGCTCATTTTAAATGCAATGCTGCCTTCTGTAGTAAATGGCATGATCACCTATGTCTCAGGTTGTCAGAGTGAGGAGGAGCCCTGTATTACATGGTCAGCCTTAATTTTCTCCCTTTCTGACTCCTTTGTGCTTCACGGGTCTAATTTAACAGTGCATTGAATGTAAATTATTTTTTGCATTTAGTAAGTAGATTATGTGCAGAACACAATAAAGCTCCTCTGAACACTCTGTGAAGTCACACATACTTTGTGTGAACTGTCAACGTGCAGCTTCTTGGTGAAAATTATGACTACAGTAAACCAGTTGTTTATCCTTGCAGAACTGTGTAGAAGGAACTTATTATCCCTGTAGCAGACAGTGCGTGGAATAGGGTGTAGAATACTTAAATAATTTCACCTCTGTGTTAGACATCTGAGGGATGTGGAGGGTCTAGTGTTGTGGGGGAATCATAATTGTATATCTGAGATGATCGACTGGGAATTACTGCTGGTGTGAAGGATGTGTTGAGGGTCAAAGTCAGACTCCCAAGTAGAAAGATCAATCTAACGGAGGCTCATTCACTGTAGCCAGAACTCTTTCTTCACATCACCACAGATGAACAAACAAAGATGCTCAAAGTATCTCCCTCGTGGCCCTGCCTGGTGATGAGATCTTAGAACATATGTATGATTACCTTTTGATTAGTGTATCGTACAAAATGTAATCAATATTGAATGCCATACCTCAGTGCACCCAGGATTGCTCAGAAACCTGCTTTTATAACCTGGGCTAGACCAGCCATGAATACTTACGCAAAACTCCAGCAAGACCAGGCAGAGTCTTATCTGAGAGAGATGCTGGATTTGGCTTTATCACTGAAGAGACACTCTTCCTGGCTATGGTTTGTTGCATATGGTGTGTGCTTCCATGGCATTTTGGTGCTCTGATTGCAAAAACTATCCCAAATACCATGACTACAAATTCCCCTGTCTTAAAGAATGAATAACTTAATAGAGCTCTCTGAAAGCAACACTTTGGAATGTGACTGATCTCTCTTTGCAAAGATGCATATACACTGAAATCAGAAGGCTGAAATTATTAGAGAGTTGGTGTCATAACTATAAAGGGAAGGGTAACAGCTCTCCTGTGTACAGTACTATAAAACCCCTCCTGGCCAGAGACTCCAAAATCCTTTTACCTGTAAAGGGTTAAGAAGCTCGGGTAACCTGGCTGACACCTGACCCAAAGGACCAATAAGGGGACAAGATACTTTCAAGTCTTGGGTGGGGAAAGGCTTTTGGTTGTGCTCTTTGTTTTAAGTTGTTGTTCGCTCTTGGGACTGAGAGGGACCAGACATCAATCCAGGTTCTCCACATCTTTCTAAACAAGTCTCTCCTATTTCAAACTTGTAAGTAAATAGCCAGGCAAGGCGTGTTAGTTTTACTTTGTTTTCTCAACTTGTAAATGTACCTTTTACTAAAGTGTTTATCTTTGTTTGCTGTACTTTGAACCTAAGACAGAGGGGGGTCCTCTGAGCTCTTTAAGTTTGATTACCCTGTAAAGTTATTTTCCATACTGATTTTACAGAGATGATTTTTACCTTTTTCTTTAATTAAAAGCCTTCTTTTTAAGAACCTGATTGATTTTTCCTTGTTTTTAGATCCAAGGGAGTTGGATCTGTATTCACCAGGAGTTGGTGAAAGGAAGGAGGGGGGAAGGGTCAATTTCTCCTTGTTTTAAGATCCAAGGAGTTGGATCTGTATTCACCAGGAGTTGGTGAAAGGAAGAAGGGGGGAAGGGTCAATTTCTCCTTGTTTTAAGATCCAAGGGGTTTGGATCTGTATTCACCAGGAGTTGGTGAAAGGAAGGAGGGGGGAGGATCAATTTCTCCTTGTTTTAAGATCCAAGGGGTTTGGATCTGTATTCACCAGGAGTTGGTGAAAGGAAGGAGGGGGGGGGAGGATCAATTTCTCCTTGTTTTAAGATCCAAGGGGTTTGGATCTGTATTCACCAGGGAATTGGTGAAAGGTTTCTCAAAGCTTCCCAGGGTAGGGAATGGTGGCAGCGGACCAGATCTAAGCTGGTAGTTAAGCTTAGAAGTCCTCATGCAGGCCCCCACACTTGTACCCTAAAGTTCAAAGTGGGGATACAGCCTTGACAGTTGGTGTTTCTTAATTAAGCAGGTAAGGGGGGGGAAAGCTAAGCTGCCTTCTGAATGAAATGTTGAGAAACCAGTGCTTCTGGAGCGGCCTCTCTGATCTTACTAATATTTGCATGCTCGTTATTGCATGTTTGATGTTCCTCTCAGGATTTACTGTTCCAGTTTCATTTACAGAGGAAAGTTTTCAGTGAGGTGGGCAATAAAGCCCAGAACCACAAAAGGATTTAGGCACAACTACAATCCACACAACTCTGTAGGCAGCTAAACTCACTCGGCATCTAAACTTTTGCTGTAAAGTTCCCTACGCTCCTGCGTCTGTCTCTGTGCTCATGCACAGGGTGCCTGACACTGGGGATACAAAGCCCTGGCTCATGCCAAAGCCCCAGGGTGACCCTCAGGCTGGGATGAGAGAGGTGTTTCTGCCTACCAGATTGGGGCCCATTCAAAATCCAGGGGAAGGTGGTGCTGGTGTGTCCCTGGGATGGCTTTTAGCCCCGTGGTTAGAGCACTCAGCTGAGATGTGGGAGATCTGGGTTCCATTTTGCCTGATGGGGTGAGAGTATGAACCAGGGTCTGCCACCTTTCAGGAGAGTGTTCTAACCATGGAGCTATGGGATACACTGGTCTGGGGCACTCTCAAGCGCTCCGGTTGTAGCTGTTCTACTTTTGACTAAATACTCAAATAGTCATTGGATGCACAAGAGAGAATGAGAATGACCCCATGGTTAGGGGACTCTTCCTGTGGGGATACCTGGGTGTCCGCTGCCTGACTCCAGGAGAGGGGTTCTTGGCCATGGATCACAAGTAGATCTAGATGCCTCCTGAGAGAGGCAGGACTTAGGACAGCGAGCAGCGGCCCCCAGGAGCCGGCGAACAGGGCAGCTAACAGGGGAGTTTAAGTGGGAGTTTACAGGGGGAGGTGGAAGGGGAGGCAGGAGGGCGCGGCGTTCGGTGTGCTCTGTTTCCCCAGAGGCTGCAGGCAGAGACCATGGCAGCCATGAGCCAAGCAGCAGGGGACACAATGCAGATGAAAGCATGTAGCAGCTGCGGTATGTATATAGTCCTAGCAGGTGCACCTGATCAGAGGTATGTCTGTATGAAATGCCGCCTAATTGCCCTGTTAGAGGAAAAGGTTCGGGGGTTGGAGATGCAGGTAGAAACCCTGGTGGAGTTTAGAAGGGGGTTTGAGCAGCTAATGGAGCAAAAGCAAGGGGTGACTGAAGGGGAATGCTCGGGGGTGCAGGTGGAAGCAGGGGCTATGGTCTGTGAGGGGGGAATGTCGGGGGGAGAAAAAGAGCAGTGGAAGTATGTGACCGTGAGAAGCAGGCCAAGGAAAAGGAGAGCTAGTGAGGGAGAAATAGAACTTAGGAACAGGTTTGGGTGTTTGGCTAATGAGGAGGGGACGCAGCAGGTGGCAACTGATGGTGGGAGGCAGAGGAAGAAAAGAAGGGCAGCTAGTCCAATAGACAGGGGGGAGGAGTTGATGGAAGCAGCATCAATACTCAGCCCCGAGAGGATACAGAATGGTAATAGAGGGACTATAAGGGAAAATAGAGACAGACAGGAGTTACGGCCACAGGGAACAGGGGATAGATTGGTAGATTGCGCTGCCCCCAGGCAAAGGCAGGTTTATGTGATTGGGGACTCCTTACTGAGGAGGTTAGACAGGCCTGTGACCAGGGCGGACCCAGAGAACAGAAGGGTGTGCTGTCTGCCGGGCGCTAAGATACGGGATGTGGACCTGCGGTTGAAAAGGATCCTAAAAGGAGCAGGTAAGAACCCCTTGATCGTCCTTTACGTAGGAACGAATGACACGGCTAGGTTCTCGCTAGAGAGAATCAAGGGAGATTATGCCAGGCTGGGGAAGACGCTTAAGGAAGTCGAGGCTCAGATTATCTTCAGTGGGATTCTGCCTGTTCCTAGAGAAGGACAGCAAAGGGCAGATAGGATTGTGAGGATAAATAGCTGGCTAAGGGAATGGTGCTATAAGGAGGGCTTTGGGATGTATGGCCACTGGGAGGCTTTCGGGGACAGACAGCTGTTCTCACGGGATGGACTTCACCTGAGTAGGGAAGGAAATAGACTTCTGGGAGGGAGGCTGGCTCATCTCATCAAAAGGGCTTTAAACTAGGAACTTGGGGGAGACGGTTGGGAGATGTCCAGTTAATTTCCACGCCAGATTCCAACACTGAAAAAGAGGGCAAAGAGATAAGCGCAGATATAGGTAGGGGTAGGGAATTGGACATAAGAAGGAGGGGGCGGATGGACACTACGGGGTCCGTACCAAAGTGCATAACTAATGGGAGAAAGGATAGACAGCATACGGTAAGATGTTTATACACCAATGCGAGAAGCCTAGGTAACAAAATGGAGGAATTGGAGCTCCTGGTCCAAGAAATGAAACCTGATATCGTAGGAATAACCGAAACGTGGTGGAATGGTAGTCATGACTGGAGTACAGGTATGGAAGGGTATGTGCTGTTTAGGAATGACCGGAAAAAAGGTAAAGGTGGGGGTGTGGCATTGTATGTCAATAATGAGCTAAAATGTAAAGAAATAATAAGTGATGGAATGGATAAGACGGAGTCTGTCTGGGCAATAATTACACTGGGTAAAAGAACTACTAGAGCCTCCCCTGAGATACTGCTTGGGGTGTGCTATAGACCGCCGGGATCTAGCCTGGATGCGGACAGAGAACTATTTAATGTTTTTAAGGAAGTAAAAACTAATAAGAGCTGTGTTATCATGGGGGACTTTAACTTCCCAGACATAGATTGGGGAACAAATGCTAGTAACAATCATAGGGCTCAGATGTTCCTAGACGTGCTAGCAGATGAATTCCTTCATCAAGTAGTAGCTGAACCGACGAGGGGGGATGCCATTTTAGATTTGGTGCTGGTGAGTAGTGAGGACCTCGTTGAGGAAATGGTTGTAGGGGACAACCTTGGCTCGAGTGACCATGAGCTAATTTGGTTTAAACTAAATGGAAGGATTAACAGAAATAAAACTGTGACTAAGGTTTACGATTTCAAAAAGGCCAACTTTAATAAATTAAGGCAACTACTTAGGGAAGTGGATTGGGCTAACATACTTAGAGAGCTAAAGGCAGATGAGGCCTGGGATTATTTCAAGCTGAAGTTGCACGAGCTGTCCGAGGCCTGTATCCCGAGAAAGGGGAAACGGTTAGTGGGCAGGAGAATTAGACCTAGCTGGATGAGCAGGCGTCTCAAAGGGGCGATTAAGAAAAAACAGAAAGCGTACAAAGAATGGAAGAGGGGAGAGATCGGCAAGGAAACCTACCTTATTGAGGTCAGAGCATGTAGGGATGCGGTGAGAAAGGCCAAAAGCCGTGTAGAGTTGGACCTCGCGAGGGGAATTAAATCCAATAGTAAGAGGTTTTATAGCCATATAAATAGGAAGAAAACAAAGAAAGAGGGAGCGGGACAGAGGGGAATAAAGGAGGGGCGATTGACATTACAGTATCAGAGGTGGAAGCCAAACTTGACCAGCTAAATGGGACTAAATCGGGCGGACCGGATGATCTTCATCCTAGAATATTGAAGGAGCTGGCGCGAGAAATTGCAAGCCCCTTGGCGATAATTTTTAATAAATCTGTAAACTCGGGGGTGGTACCGATGGACTGGAAAATAGCTAATGTGGTTCCTATTTTCAAGAAGGGGAAAAAAAGTGACCCGGGTAACTACAGGCCTGTTAGTTTAACTTCTGTAGTATGCAAGGTCTTGGAAAAAATTTTAAAGGAAAAAGTAGTTAAGGACCTTGAGGTGAATGGCAATTGGGACAAATTACAACATGGGTTTACGAAAGGAAGATCGTGCCAAACCAACTTGATCTCCTTCTTTGAGAAAGTAACAGACCTTCTAGATAAAGGAAATGCGGTGGATCTAATTTACCTAGATTTTAGTAAAGCGTTTGATACTGTGCCGCACGTGGAATTATTGGTTAAATTAGAAAAGATGGGGATCGATATGAAAATCCAGAGGTGGATAAAGAACTGGTTAAAGGGGAGACTGCAGCGGGTAGTACTGAAAGGTGAACTGTCGGGTTGGACAGAGGTCACCAGTGGGGTTCCTCAAGGTTCGGTTTTGGGTCCGATTTTATTTAATCTATTCATTACTGACCTCGGAACCGAATGTAGGAGTGGGCTGATAAAGTTTGCGGATGACACAAAGTTGGGAGGTATTGCCAATTCGGAGAAGGATAGGGATATTCTGCAGGGAGACTTGGATGACCTTGTAAATTGGAGTAACAATAATAGGATGAGATTTAATAGTGAGAAGTGTAAGGTGATGCATTTAGGGATCACTAACAAGAATTTTAGTTATAATTTAGGGACGCATAGGTTGGAAGTGACGGAGGAGGAGAAGGACCTCGGAGTCCTGGTTGATCGCAGGATGACTATGAGTCGGCAATGTGACGTGGCTGTGAAAAAAGCTAATGCGATCTTGGGATGCGTTAGGCGAGGTATTTCTAGTAGGGACAGGGAGGTGCTGCTTCCGTTATACAAGGCGCTGGTGAGACCTCATTTGGAGTACTGTGTGCAGTTCTGGTCTCCTATGTTTAAAAAGGATGAACTCAAACTGGAACGGGTACAGAGAAGGGCCACTAGGATGATCCGAGGAATGGAAAACCTTTCCTATGAAAGGAGACTCGAGGAGCTCGGTTTGTTTAGCCTAACCAAAAGAAGGCTGAGGGGGGATATGATTGCTCTCTTTAAATATATCAAAGGGATTAATACCAAGGAGGGAGAGGAATTATTTCAGCTCAGTAGTAATGTGGACACGAGAACGAACGGATATAAACTGGCCGTGGGGAAGTTTAGGCTTGAAATTAGACGAAGGTTTCTAACCGTTAGAGGGGTGAAATTTTGGAACAGCCTTCCGAGGGAAACGGTGGGGGCGAAAGACCTCTCTGGCTTCAAGATTAGGCTTGATAAGTTTATGGAGGGAATGGTTTGATGGGATAACGTGATTTTAGTCAATTAGGCATTAACGTGCCATCGCGGGTAAAATGAGGGTCCGGCTGTAGAATCTTGCCTGTATGCTCGGGGTTCTGCTGATCGCCATATTTGGGGTCGGGAAGGAATTTTCCTCCAGGGTAGATTGGCAAAGGCCCTGGAGGTTTTTCGCCTTCCTCCGCAGCATAGGGCAGGAGTCGCAGGCTGGAAGATTCTGTTGTGGGTGGGTCAGCTTTTGTGGCCTGCATTATGCGGGAGGTCAGACTAGATGACCATATTGGTCCCTTCTGACCTTAAAGTCTATGAGTCTATGAGTCTATGAGGACATGCCTCTGTCCTTAGCTACCTGACACTGCTCCTCACCTACTGTGCTAGATTTTGTGGATCACATTCTTAGGTGCCTACCTCTCCTCATGAATTGTGTAGGGAGCCTACCTGTGTAACTCGGACTTTGGGGATCCAGCAATTTTCAAGGCATCAAAAAGTTAGGTGTTGCAACACATCAAGTCCTTTTATGGATCTGAGCCTAAGTTCTATGCACCATTTTTATTATTATTAATTATTATTACTTTCAAGGGTTAGTACGTGCAAGGCATTCAGATCACCAGTTGGGATCTGAAAAGCGAATCTGTAATATTAATACAAGCTACTGTTTAAAAGTCGTATGCCTTACAAAATAACAATGGATAGTGCTAGTCCAGCTATTATGGTCCATATTCATGTAAATATACACAGCACTTCCAGTTCACCAGGAGGAGGTTCATGAAATGATGGCTCCGCAGCATTGGATTAGCTCGCAAGCCGTGGGGAGAAGAGGCAGACACTCATGATTTAGCTACTTAACATCCTTAGCTGTTCTAAGTCTTATTAAAGTGGGAGTGGGTGGTAGAGGTGGCTGAAGGAGCCAGAAACTGGTTTGGATTTAAGAGAAGGACAAGATGACACAGAAATTGTTTTGTCTCTGAAGGCCTTTTTTATTTTGATCAGACCTACTGTCTTGCAATGTATGAAAACACACATATAACTGTTTGGCATGCCTTTAACAGGCAAGGTGGGCTTGATCCCACGCCCGCTAATATTATGGGAGCATTTTTACTGATGTCAGTGGGCTTTACATCAGGAACTGTATATATTTCTTAGGGTAGTGAAAGCACTCAATTTTGCCTTATGTCAAATATACCTGATATATGTGTCTGTCGCATATCAAATGCAAGTCCTTGGTTAGTCTCTTTTGCATATGTATGTTCCATAACAGTTGCACTTCATCTTACTGAAGGTTTCACAACTAAAAGCTACTTTCTGGAGGAAAAATACTCAAAAAATACTCTATACTAATTGTATTAAGAGTTAACTGGTTTTAGATGGACTTCCAGCATACCAGATCTCACTGGCAAAATTGCTCTGCGAGTAGGTGGGAGTGTACCTACCACTTTAGTGTTGGAAACAATGCTTTGAGTGCTTTGTTTTGTGTGTCCAAACCATTACCATGGTAAGCCCAGAGAATTCTTTGACAGGAAGATCATCTACAAGGTTCCATGCAGCTGTTAGTACAACTCATTCCAGGGAGTTTATCAGAAGTTGGTTGTGCTAGTGCCTGTTTCTGTCTGCCCAGCAATAGATATCACAATCATCGATATCTGAGAATACGACATAACTGTCAGATCTAGAATGGATCGAATTGCTGTCTCTCCCCATCATATCCTGAATAGGTAGTTTGTATGGTTTGATTGGTGGGAAAGCTAAGTTGACTTAGTGGATTGTGCAGTTGTCTTGAAGGCTCTGGCAGGAGTCATGCTGCACTGAACTCTGCAGGGGTGGTTTCCATGGCTATGAGTTCTGCATTTGGGAAGCTGACAGTTCTTAGCTATTGACTGTGGCTTAGGTAGGAGGCCATGATCCACAAGAGAAGTGTCCTCTTTGGAGCAGTCCCACAGAGAGATGCCTGCCTGAATCAATGGAAAGGGATATTAATCTCTGTTTTGGAACAGATATAATTTAATTTTACGGGGAAACTTTATCTCCTCTCCTCCCCAAATCCTAGGCACATCTAAATTTTAAAGAGGCCTGGGACATACTGCATCCATCTTCTTATGGTCTATTTTAGCTATCTTCCAAATACCATTTCCTATGGTGATTCCTATGTCTGGCAGTCATACCAGGCTGCAGTGTCTGGGCACTGAAGAACAAAGGGGGTGGGAGAGGTAGCTCTGTATGTTGGAGGTGATCTGGTGATGTTTTGGGTTAGCAACGAACATTATACATTGACACAGTGGTTTTAATTTTATACATTTGAGTGAAATGTAGTCTGGCTCTGAGCAGAGAGCAAAAGCTGCCGGTGTTGGTGCATAGGGGAACTTTTAGAAACAATGACATGACCAGCTGTTTTGTAAGTGGGACAACACTCCACGGTATCATAACCTCAATCTGAACAGGTTCTGCTTCATCATTTTTGCTTGAGATGAAAGCACTGGGCCAAGGCAGCTTACATTAAAAATAAAGTCTTCAAAACACTGAATCTGTGAATACCTAAGTGAAAGCACATCTGAAAAACAAACTGAGCAGCTGATCCATCAGCTCCAAGGACACGGGAAGAGATAAGTTAACAACCCTTTTAACAATGAGTTGATATTTATATATCATGTTTTTGTTAAAATCTCAGTTTGCTTAAGACCTTGGAGACAGAAATAAATTACGGTAATATTTTCAATCTCCTCTAGACTCAGTATAATCTGTCTTACATGGCTAGGAGTAGAAGGCTAACATTTTAAAACTACAAAGTTATTTTTCTCTCCCTGCCATAGTCTGCTTCTTCTCTAGTTCATCCATTATGATCACCCTCCTTGGTTTATATTCCTAATAGCAATATTGTTCTTATGGTATTTTGAATTTAAAAAGTCTCCTTCCAGTGCAAAGTGTATAAGAACTTGAACTTCATGTTTTTTGAGAATTCTGATGTTTCAGTGCTACAATGTTCTTTTTTTTTTAAGACCCTTCCCACTTTCTCAATCACTGTGAACAACCCCAACCTTACTGTCATCCCGGACATTCAAGCCCTTTATCTGGGCATCAACCCTGACTTGGCCATTTTTTTTAGATCCATTTATCCGGTCCAGGTCCAGTTCTTGCCTCTTACAACTACATAATCTGACTAAGATTTGGCCTTTGCTGTCTGTCCATGCTGCCAAGGCTCTTGTTCAGGTCTCATCTCAAGCTTAACTACCATAATTTCCTCCTCTCAGGTCTTGATGTTAGCCATATTACCCCACTCAGGTCCATTCTAACCACTAGTGATTGAATCATCTTCCTGGTTCATTGCTCTGACCATATCATTCACCTCTTCATCACTCTGTTGTCTCCCCTCCTCCATCACACCGGCACAAGCACCTTGTCTTGATGCCTGCAAACCACTCCCAGCTAGTACTGGTGAGGCTAGCAGGAAATAATAATAATTAATATTGTTGTTATTGCATTTGTAGTGCTGTTCATAAACTAGAGCTCCCTCAAACTATCTTATTAAAATAATTGGATTGTTCCTGTGTCAGCCAAGATGTCACCAGAAGGGTTCCCCCTCACTTTGCCATGGCTATCAATAATCATCTTCTAACTGAAGACCAGTAGTTCATTTGAATTACTGTAACTCCCTTATAGCCATTTTATCAGTGACAAAGTTTTGGTTGGGCTGCAGAAAGGCCTAGACTGCTTAGGAGACTTGTTTCAAGCTGATAGAATTAAAGTGTGTTGAGATCTGTGGGCTGGTTATGCTTAAGTCTTCTCATGCATGCCGTCAACACGACCAACTAGGGGCAGAACCAAGGACCCATGTAAAGCATTCATCTCTGACATTACTGTCCCTTTGCTTCAGGAACAGTTCATCTAGCAAGGCAATTATAACTGCCATTCGCAAGTTGAAATGAAGTTTTGCTGAATTATTACTTTCAAATGCAGTTTCCTCCAGGGCATTTATTGTGGATTATGATGCTCTCAAATGGCATTTGGACTTGAGTGTAGGGCGACAGGAAGGCAGTGACAGATGCAAAGCATTGCTTTTGGCAGCTGGAAGCTGAGCAGCTGAAAGAATGGCATTTTGCAGCTGAGCTGGATCGCTTGGCAATAGCAGAGCCGTTTAAAGCTCACTCATCTGATTTGCTGGGTAGATAGTTTATAGCTTTCACCAACCACCAGGCCCTGTAATGGGGAGTGACTTGAGCTTGGGAGAGAAGCTACAAAAATGGCAGCGTTAACTCGCTGAATTCTTAGTCAACATCTGTCCGAAAGAGACTGCAACAGGTGGAGCCGTCAGTGGAACGAGAACTCTGAGTTCCAGAGTCGGGCAGAGGGAAAACTTCAAATCACGTGTCTCCTCAAATGTCACCGCAGCCCAAGTAATACAAATACTTAGTCAGTGGCTGACTGGAGCAGACGTCCAGATCGTTTGCTAGTTATGGAAAGTTATTAATAAGTTAATAAAAATGCTTCATAAGTCATTTTTTCCCATGGCATCAATCAGCAATGTACCAGGCACTGGCTGAGTGCTTAAAAAGAGTCATAGCTGGAAAAGCATTATTTGTATTAGAGTAGCAGCTAGAGGCTAAGATCAGGGCCCCTTTCTGTCAGCGGCTGTCTTCCCTGCTATGAAGACCTTACAGTCAAAGCAAACAAAGCTCAGGACAGAGAGAGTATGGTTTATTCTCATTTACAGATAGGGAAATGAGGCAGACAGGGATCAAGTGACTCGCCCAAAGCTGTTTGTGGCAAAGATGGGAAGTGAACAGAGATTGCCTGGCCCCCAGGCTCATGCCTTCCCAGCTCTGTGTAGGACTCGTTCGTCTATGGGAAAGGCTTTTCAAATTTGAGGCATAAAGCTTTGGCAAGTCACTTATTTTA
This sequence comes from Emys orbicularis, assembly GCF_028017835.1. Classification (NCBI taxonomy): domain Eukaryota; kingdom Metazoa; phylum Chordata; order Testudines; family Emydidae; genus Emys; species Emys orbicularis. The sequence goes on along the minus strand of NC_088686.1, from coordinate 2,907,147 downwards.
AACCTTCTCCCTTCCTAGTATCAAGCCAGGCACAACTTTTCCTCTTCTGTAGCTGGTTATTCTCCAAAAACACATTATTCTGATTGATTTAGCAGACAGAAGGCTAAGGCAGCCATTTAAACTGTTCCCTATCAATTGTTTGTAGGAAGAAAGTGTCCACTGGTATCAGTGTGTGGAAATCAGGGTACAACGGGATGGCGTTAAAGTTCATAGGAGACACAAAGAGCAGTCATGTTATACAAGCAGAATTGTTTAAAAAGGGCTGTTAACCTAGTTAATGGCAGAGTGTATGAGTAAATAGATCTCATGATCTTTTGTTATAAGAACATATTCCTAAATATCCAAAAGATTGGGCTCTCAAAACACCATACATTGAAATTATAATTGAATCAGACACACTGTTCCCAGCTTTTGATATTATGAAGCAGTGTTTTACTTTCCAAATCCTAATCCCTATGTTGCCAATTACTTAACTCGTGGTCGAAAAATGCAGTACTTTTGTCAGTCAGTGTTTCAGACCACTTCATGTACTTATGATGAGAGTTTTCAACAGGTGAATAAATCAGTTTATCCAGTTATGTACTAAGTAGATTTTTTCTTTATTGCTGTGTGTCAGGAGTCAGGCTCCAGCTGGAGAAAGAACTGTTCCCTCTGTATGGCAAATGAGGGGTTTTTGCAAACTAATGAAGCTATTTTGGCCAAAATATGTAGGCCCTAACAACAACTTATCTGGAGAACAGGCTGGTAGAAATGGATGAAACTCAAGAGGGTGATGGAACACAATCAGAGTAACTCAGGGACTAGAGAGAATTGTGTGACTATTAGCTGAGACAGCTGTATAGAAGCGGTAACATCAAAATCATGGCATTTGGAAAATCAGCAAGATTAGCATAACTTTGTGGCCTAACTGTCCTACTCTAACTAGTAGAGACATATTTTGAAGTGATTATGTTCAAAGTACTGTAAGTTGGAAAAGAGAGAAGCAAAACAAATCAACATCCTCTCATTAGTCTCAGAGAATCCAGTTCTGAGTCCCTGTCAAAATGCCATTATCAGCAGTGAATTGTAATAACCTGAACATGGATTTGTTAACAAAAGGAGACAATTGCAGAAATACATGTACAGAACTAGCCTCTCTCTCCAAATACACCTGGATTCATCCATCCATAAATAATTTGTGACATGGCCACGTGCCAGCTCCTGCACTCGGCTGTATAAACCGGAGAGTGGTGAGGAGCAGTGAGGGAGGTTTTCACCTGTGTACACTGGAATACTGTGTCCAGTTCTGGTATCTATATTTGAGGAAGGATGTTGAAATACTGGAGAGGATGCAGAGAACAGGCACAAAAATTATTTGAAGGCTGGAGAAAATTCCTCACAGTGAGAGACTTAAAGAGCTCCATCTGCCTAGCTTATCGAAAAGGAAGATTGATCAGTGACTCCATTACAGTAAATAAATTCCTTCACTGGAAAAAACACTGGGTATGAAAGGACTCTTTAATCCAGTGGAGAAAGGCAGAACAAGAACCTGTCGCTGGATGTTAAACCCAGAAAAATTCAAATTCGAAATTAGGCACACATTTTTAACAGCGAGGGCGGTTAGCCATTGGAACGAACTTCCAAGGAAAGCAGGGGATTCTCCATCTCTTGTCTTCAGATCAAGACTGGAAGATGATGAATGGTCCCTTCTGGTTTTCCTCCTATGAATTCATACAGTACCTCGCACATTCTCAGTACTACCAGAAACAACTAGGTGGTGATATATATAACATCCAAGCAGTCCTGAAAAATGGCATCTTTCAGCTCAGTTGGGGAAGCTACCTGTAAGGCTTTCGCAGAAGCCCAGCTTTTGGAGAAATACCCCTGGGAAATGAGGAGGCTAGCGCCATATTGTCCTCAGTGGATGGGCAGAGGGGTATCCTAATCCTAGTAGTGGGTTACTCTGAAACTGTTTGTTTGCAGATTTGGTGCAGGCCAGCCCCACCAATGCACATATTTGGATATACACATTCAAACACAGAGCAAACCTCTCTGGCCTCTCACTAACTTAGGGATGATAAACACTGAAAAATTATTTCACTTCATAAGAAGAAAATGCCTGTACTTGCTCTGATGGACATGCACTCTGTAAGAGAAGGAAAGAGAATTACTTTCCTTCCGAAGCATCCGAAGAAGTGGGTTGTAGCCCACGAAAGCTTATGCTCTAATAAATTTGTTAGTCTCTAAGGTGCCACAAGTACTCCTGTTCTTTTTCCTCAACACTGAGACCTGAATACTGTTTGTAAGGCAGATGCTGTCGTGTTACTTGTTGCCAAATTAATGCCTTTCTCAACAGCTCCCAACCAAGACATTGAAACCAATATGTGTGGGAACAATGACTGTGACTGCATGCAGAATCTGGGTTAATGTGCACAGAAATTACTGCTTGGTAGAATTGGCCAAAAATCAAATTGACCTTTTTAGTGAAAAAATTAAACCAAGTTTTAACGCTTTTTAAGGTATTTTTCCTTCACTTCCTTCCTTCCCATAGGGAGGGGGGAGTAAAAAGGTAGGAGTAGGGGAAAAATCAAAAACCTTAGACACAATTTTTCATACTTATTTTTATTTCTAAGAGAAAGATTTGGCAACACAAAAAATATGACAAACACAAATTTGCCACAATTTTTAGTCAATGCCTTTTTTGACCAGCTCAACTACTAGTGCACCTAACTCACCATTTTGCATGCACATTTGTCTGGTTTGCACATGTTGTTTGGCCATTGCAAATGTGGCTGCACCATGGTTCTTCAAACCCATCTCAATCCACCTTCACGCAATGTGCCCTGCTGCTCCTGCCGAGTACACACAACTCCACCTCTCCCACTAGCAAAATGTAGAGTTGGGCACATTCGCCACAGCGCTGGCATTGGCAACAAGGCAGTGGCTGGGAGGCAGCAGAGAGAAAAAAGAGCAAACTACTGAGGCAGAAAACAATGGAGTCTGCCCTGCTAGTTTCTTGAACCAGGATGCCCTACACAGCCAGTGGCAATTCAGGAGGGAGGGATAGCTCTGTGGTTTGAGCATTAGTCTACTAAACTCAGGGTTGTGAGTTCAATCCTTGAGGAGGCCATTTACAGATCTGGAGCAAAAATCTGTCTGGGGATTGGTCCTGCTTTAAAGAGGGGGTTGAGAATGGTGAAGATTAGTCCTGGTTCTAATCTTATAAGATAACCAGACCCATCTGGCCATGTTAGCACTTTCCAGCTAGCCCTTCGCTACAGTTATTAGCTACAATTTCTGAAGTAGGTGTCTTTTTTGTTTGTTTGTTTGTTTTTTAAGAAAAAGAAATAAGAAGCTATACCTATTTGAGAGTTCATTGCACTATTACTGGAAAAATACTAGGATGCTGGGAAGGTGTATAAACCAAGATCATTTTCTGCTTGTTATGTATTAAATTAGAGCAAAGCTTCCTGAGGTGAAAAGAATCTCTCTCTATTACCACACTCTTGGCTGTAAAATGTGTAGGTTACATCTCATTATCAGTTAAGAAATTAGAAGCTCAAGGTCACAAATAACAAAGTATCTAGTGTGACCCTCTGCAGAATTGGCTTATTAAGTCAGCTAAGTGTATTTGTAATGTTCTGTCATTTTTTATGACCTTCATAGATGAAGGTCATCATAATAATGTATATCAACAGAGCACATTTCTTCAAGGGGCTGAGGCTTGGCATAATAAGGGAGTAAAATATTTAGAGGCATTTCACATCGCTAATGATTCTGCAAGCTCTGAAAACGTCATTGCAAATCTGACCCTAGGCCCTCATGGGTGTGGTGGTTTCCGAGGGACAGTGGAGATGAGCGACAGCTGCCCAGGGCTGGAGCAGGGGCTAAGGCTGCAGTGTGGGTCGAGTGCACTTCTTGCATGACATGGAGCACAGGTGATAGGTGGAGGAAACTGGGCAGAGGAGGGTTAGGGACGGGCAAGATGGCGAGGGGGGGGGGGGGTAGCCCTGCTAAGGGTGTATAGCATATAGGAACGGGGCAGAGCAAAAGGCCTAACAGAGTGGGGTGGGGAGATGGGCACAGCAAGCTGGAGGCGCATGAGGAGAGAATTTCAGAGGACCCTGCTGGCTGCCCACGGCTGGTGTGCAGGGCGTTACTTCGGAAATTCTAAGGTGAAGAGAATAATTTAAAACCAATTTTAACTGTAGGGCTTGAATAGGAGAGAAAATGGCCTTAGCCAGCGCACAGTCAACTTGTGGAACTCCTTACCTGAGGAGGTTGTGAAGGCTAGGACTATAACAATGTTTAAAAGGGGACTGGATAAATTCATGGTGGCTAAGTCCATAAATGGCTATTAGCCAGGATGGGTAAGAATGGTGTCCCTAGCCTCTGTTCGTCAGAGGATGGAGATGGATGGCAGGAGAGAGATCACTTGATCATTGCCTGTTAGGTTCACTCCCTCTGGGGCACCTGGCATTGGCCACTGTCGGTAGACAGATACTGGGCTAGATGGACCTTTGGTCTGACCCAGTACGGCCTTTCTTATGTTCTTATGTTCTTAGAGAACCAAGTCATGGCAGATGGGCAAGGGGACCTGGGGTTACCCGCATCCAAAGTGTGTCTGAGGGAGACTGCGACAGGAACAAACTGGCCAAGGAAATTCCCCTGGTCCTTCCACCTCTCTGGAGAGGGCACAGCAGAGTTTGCAATAACACACTCGGGAGTTCCAGAGTGTTCTGGGAAGCCTCTCAGGAGATCTTGCAATGTGGAAGTAGAAGAAGTCGACGTGCCAAAGGGGAGCTCTGGCACTAGCAACACAGAAACACCTTTCTTCACCTGTGCTCAGAGCATGACACCGTTGGACAGACTACACGTGGCCAGGGGTGGTGCAACAGAACCAGCTAAACCGCAACACCCACCAAAGCCCATCATTATCTTAGCGTCATTTCCAGAAGAGAGTCTTGTTATCTCCTCTGTCCTCCAAAGCACACACACAGTCACGACGAGGGCACTGACCCCTCATCTCACCACTGTACACTGGGGTCAGACCCTCTTCCGCTGAAGCTGTTCCACTGTGTATAAACACTTGTGCCTTGGAGCGGGTGAGTGCACCGAGCCCTGGGCTGCAGCGTCATTCTTGCTCAGTGAATGCTGGAAGTGGAACAGCTTCAACAGAAGAGACTGAGAGCCCCTGACTCCAGAACACCCTATACCCCTTGCTTAGGACACTCACTGGGATCCACGAAGACTGCTGTGAATCAGGCCATATGGGATTGGAACCCTGGTCTCCCACCGTCAGGGTGAGTGCGCTAACTATGGCATGATTGGGTATAAAGGGACCACCACGGCTGCTCTGGGCTCACTTCTGTGCACACCCACCGGCTCGGGTCCCCCAGGTGAGATAGGCAGGGGACAGCCTAGTCTGTGAATCCCACCAGGGCTTAGGTGTGAGTTAGGCACTGAGCGGCGTGGCAGTATCAGGATTTAGATGGCTGCATGCCTGGCAGCACTAACGTATGGGGCTAGTGGACTTTACCAGGGTAACGTAGGTGCCTAGGAACTTTACAAGGTGTTTACAAGGCCCAGCAGTAGTGGAGCCAGGGTTTTATGAATGCCAGTGGACTTAGTTGCCTAGAGTGGCAGTTAGGTACCTAAGTCCCCTTTGTAAATCTAGTTCCTTAGTGACCCGATTTTCAGAGCTGCTGAGAGCTCTGAAGCCTCCAGTGATTTGGTGGGAGCTGGTGGGTGCTAACAAGTCAGTTCACTGATTTAGAAGCCTAATTAGACACCTAGGTCAAGGGTTAAAATAAATATATAGATGTCTGCGATGCCGTGAGTTCAAGATGATGCTATTGTTTATATTTTGCAATTGACTACTTGGGTCACTTCCATTGGGTTTTAAATGTTTTGAGTAAATGAATCTTGTGCTATTCAGTGTGGACAAATGACATTCAGAGTTAGAGACAAGGCAGGTGAGGGAATATCTTTTACTGGACCAGATTCTGTTGGTGAGAGACACAAGCTTTTGAGCCACACCGAGCTCTTCTTCAGGTCTGGCTTGAAAGCTCATCTCTCTCACCAACAGAAGATGGTCCAATAAAAGATATTCCCTCCCCCACCTTGTCTCTAACATCCTGGGACTGACATGGCTACAGCTACACTGCGTATTCACAGCTGTCAGCTTTGATTTGTTTTTTCCTCCTGCCTGTAACTCTGTGGGTCAATGCACATTCAGCTTTGTGATCAGGAGCTACCTAAGAAGTAAGATGCTTGTACTGCAATGAAAGCCTCCGCATTCCTTTTTGGTGCTAAATATTTTTTGTTTCTTTACATATTTTTAACTTATCTTTTTAGTGCCTGTGCCTCACTTGCACATGGTTTGGAGGGCAATGTTGCTTAAATGCTATAAATAATTTAACAACAAGTTAAATGTTCCAATGTTCATACCCTGGCAATGGTACAATCCACTTGAGCAGCATTATAATGAAGCAGTGCTTTAGAGCAGGGTGGGGAATGCCTGGAATGATCTGAAAACTCTTTCATACTTTGGAACTGCAGTTCACACGTTTGCTGTAGGCTTAGTGAGTGATGCGTATTGTATAAAGGATGGTGTAAGGCTTAATGAATTATACCCATATGTTTGCGGTACCCTTCTCACCGGGGCCTTGTTCAGCATTGTTAACAGTGGCAGAATCGGGCTCTTCAGTATTATGATGATTTATTCAGATATTGTAAATGTTACCACCAAAATTTGCATAAAGTGCCTCCCTCCCATTGAAAAATCAATGTGTTTGTAGAGTCCTGGTCCATGACTAGCGCTCCTCGGTGCTACAACAATACAAAAAATAAACACTAATAATAATGGGACTTCTTGGAAAAGTTGCTTTTGAAGATTTTACCCCGTCTCTTTTTATACTAAAGGAAACACATGTACCATAAAATGTCCTTTATAAATTATTCAAGTAGAGAATTTACATGTCTTGCACAACAGGCTAATGTTCCACAAATCCCATTTTTATGACAATTAGCCTTATATTTCTTAACTGATTTTGAACATTTTAATTTTCAAATAGGTTCACCACAAGATTATTTCTGAAAGAAAGTGTAACAGTTGGGAAAGTTCAAAGTCCTTGTTGGTTTGCATATCATTGCCTTTATGAGCTGGTGGCATGAAGACAGTACCCATGGCTGTAATAGATAAAGCATGCACCTCCAGGTGTAACTCAGAGCCTGCCACTTGGTGGTGCTGTGATCCTGCTGTTTGTTAGCTGTGTCTGCTCCAAAGTTGAATAAACTTTTGTGTGTGTGTGTGGTTGTGTAGATTTTGACAAACGAATCGGTTTGGGAATAAGAAGATAAAGTGAATCTGAATAGATTCTTTATATCTTTTTACAGCTTTATCTGTGAGTAAATACACATTATTTTTTGTAAATATCAAAGTGCTTCACGGTTTGATCAACTCCACCAAAAACATCTTATTGACAGCCAGTATGGGAATATAATTCATCTTGCCACCTTGAGTCCTCTTTGAATTATCTGCACCAATCTTGCAATGCTGAAAAACAGCATCTTAAATCAAATGAAAAGGCTGGTTGATTGGACTTCATGAATCTGAAGGCTCATGCAAATAAAAGAACTGTTCAAAAACAGGGATTAGATTTTAAATGGATTAACACTTCCCTCCTTCTGAAAAGCTTTACAGCTACTTTATTCCATTTTACAAAACTCAAGCGTGCTGGTATTTGTGGTGGGAGCGTAAAGAGCGGATAAGTGAGGTGGTGGAGGAATAGCTCCAGTTGTTTAGTTTTGATACATATTAAACTATTGTTAGCTGACTCAACATGTGAGTACACTGGAGCTGAAGTTTACACTGGATAATGGATTTTTCAGTTTGCAGCCAATTCCAGAAAATAAAATAAAATAAAAATTCATTTTGGGACAAACAAAATGTTTCCATTTACGGCATTTTGTAAACAATGTTGTGTTCTTTGTTATAAAACTGAAGGACATTTCAAAACAAAACGTCATTTTGAACTTAAAAAATGAAATGTTTCATTTTGAAAATATTAAAATGAAACATTTTGAATTTTTTTTTGTTACTGAATCCATATTTCTTGGCTGAAAAAATTCAACCACCTATTTTGCCCAGCTTTCTGCCTTTACTTCTCCGTGTTTAAACATAAGAACATAAGAAAGGCCGTACCGGGTCAGACCAGAGGTCCATCTAGCCCAGTATCCTGTCTACCGACAGTGCCAATGCCAGCTGCCCCAGAGGGAGTGAACCTAACAGGCAATGATCAAGTGATCTCTCTCCTGCCATCCATCTCCACCCTCTGACAGACAGAGGCTAGGGACACCATTCCTTACCCATCCTGGCTAATAGCCATTAATGGACTTAACCACCATTTTTGTATGCAGTGATGATTCTACAGTTGTGAGTTTTTTACTACATCACAGTATGTTGCCAACATGTAAATAGTACATGTCATAGAATCATAGAATATCAGGGTTGAAAGGGACCGTAGGAGGTCATCTAGTCCAACCCCCTGCTCAAAGCAGGACCAATCCCCAACTAAATCATCCCAGCCAGGGCTTTGTCAAGCCTGACCTTAAACACCTCTAAGGAAGGAGACTCCACCACCTCCCTAAGGAACCCATTCCAGTGCTTCACCACCCTCCTAGTGAAATAGTGTTTCCTAATATCCAACCTAGACCTCCCCCACGGCAACTTGAGACCATTACTTCTTGTTCTGTCATCTGGTACCAGATGGCAAGAGCAGGTGTTAAAGGCGTGACTGCAATAGCATAAGTAGACATGTCGTCATTCCCACTGATTACATGACGGAGTATTCAGAGGCCTCAACTGAGGTGAAGTCCCATTGTGGGAGGCGCTGTGCAGACTCTAGTAAGAAAGCGTCCTCACCCCAGAGAGCTTACCATGGAAACGTTCCAGACTGGAAAAGGGTGGGTGGGGAACTATGAAGCACAGCGAGGTGGTCTGTCATGCCCAAGCTCTTGCACAGCAGGCTGGTGAACAGCTAGGAATAGAACCCAGGTCTTCTGGTGCCCTAGATATCACTGCCTCTCTGAGCACGAGAGCTTGGTGAGAGCAGAGGAGCTCATCTTTACAAAGTGGAAGAGCATGATGTGGGGCCAAGAGGTGACAGTAAAGGTATGATCAGGATTGAGTTCCATGAGTAATGTTAATCGGAACAGGATTGGGACCCCAAGTCAAGTCCAATGGCAAAATTTCCATTGACGTTGATGGCCCAAGCTGTTAATAAAGAAGTGGTGGGAATTTAACCACATGTTTAGGCCTGTGTGTGGCCCCATGAATTGCAGGTGAGTGGTGCATGTCTTGTTGATAGATTGGGGCCTTCTACAGCTGGATGGAAAGAGACTTTAAGATAAACTTTATAGAATTGGTCATTTTCATTTTAGATTACCTATTCTGTAGAGGCCAAAAACATTCCACGTTCTCTTATGCACTTTAATGAGTGACAACCCATCTCCTCTTGCAATATCCTGTGAATGCAGCTAGTACCCAGCGTTTCAGAACAAGGTATGAAACCATTTGTACCACGGGCAATTTTGCAATAACAGGACACTGGGAGCAACTTCTTCCTGTCCTCCGGCCAGTCAGTGATTCTTTTTTGACCTGAAGCAGGATGCTTGCTGCTCCATATAAACGTGCTAACTCCTGTAACTGTAGATGATCTCCTTATTACTCATGTAAATGGCTATTACTGCTTTGAATCCTCCAAAAATATTTTCTCAGTAATATCTTATGCCAATTAATCCAGCAAACTCATAATATAGTGTATTAAAAATGTATTCTCTTTGAGCTCTCTTTGGATGTGTTGGCTTATCATTTAATTAGATGTTCCAGGGTGGTGGTGGTTGGTTTTGCCAGAGAGGGCAAGTAGGGAATGCTCTACGCTGTTTGTTATTTAAATCTCTCTTTTGTGTCTCCTCCCTAAACTGAGCACTGGAATTCCCTTAAGGCCTCCTAGTTCCTGTTACCTCTTCCTAGGGGAGTGATCAAAACGGAGTGTAAAGGCCATGCTGATTGTGTGCCACCAGTTTATATCATGGTATTTAGCCTAACACCGGTCTCTGTCCCTTTCTGAATAGTCTGCACACCCTGTTTGAGTTTCTGACCACAGGGCAGCACGGGGCAGATGCCTTCACTGAGTGTGTCTCAATTCCTGGGCCTCTTGCCTGAAATGTCAGTCTATGTGCTGCTGCTAAATAAAAATTATTGTCATTGTGGCACAAATGCTGCCCCCAGCCTGTGCTTCAAGCAGGGCCTGGCATGACGTGGACCAGTGGTGGACCGCCAGACCGTTTGTTTACATTTGCACGGCCGCTCGCAGCTCCCAGTGGCCGCGGTTCTGCAACATAATATGCAACTAAATATTGGAGGGATTTTTCTGTCCTATCCTTTTATTTCTTCTTCCAATCCTCAAACATTAAAAAGCATTCTTAAATTTCCAAAACATTACCTTGATTTTGATGAGCATAATACAAAATGAAAGTAATTTGCTCCATAGGAAAAGTATCAGGCGTTCTGTCAACAACAATACCATAGTAGACTGCCTTTCATACTTCCTGGATAACAGCATTCAGGACTAGTTTTCCACACTCTTCTAGGAACTCATTGTGAGACCTCCAAGAAAGATAATGTGCTTGCATGCAAGTCTGCTGATTCTGATACATTTTTACTTCATTTAGTTCTAAGACTCTGTTGTGCCAACTAAGCAATTCTAAAATCCCTAGGAAAAGGTCATTCCTGTGGTTCCCTGTTTCATGACTGGATCCACAAAATTAAAGATTCCATTCAGCTAAAAACAATGTGATAGTTAAGATGGATTTCAAAATTTTGCACCATTTTACTGTTTCTGCCTCAATTTGTTTTTGAAGAGCATCATCAATCCCAGTATGATTCTTCAAACCTTTTTCCAAATTTTTCCAGTCAAAGTAAAGTGAGAAGTGGCTTTTTCATACAGCTTCTTCCAGTTATTTTTGAGTCCAGCATCAGAACAGCCAAGCATTGATACTTTTTACTCGTGTTCACTGCATCATCAAAAAGACAACAACAAAAACTGAACAGTCCTTGAGCCGATTGACTCTATACACTCCAGACTCTGGACACCTTTCCTCCATTGGGCCAGGTCTTGAAAAGTGTGTTTACTGGAAAAGCACAGGCACTGGAAACTCATGGAAAATGGTAAATTCTTAGAAACCCCGTTCAATATAATCAAATCTCTATCTGCGCTTGTTAGCTGGCTTCATTGTGCCGGGTCACGGCGGGGCAGTTGTTGATCACTAGTTTCACTCTACAATTTCTTATCCAACATGAATCTAGGACCAATATCTTTGTTATCATTATTTCAAACAAGAATTTCTTGTGAGATCCTCCTGAATCTCCTGAATTGTGACAAGCGTCTTTTGGTGTCTTCTTCACTTCCCAGTCAGGGTCCTCTAAGTTCGCTTCCTTTTCAAGTTGTATTTCCTTTTGCTTTCATTTAGCTAATACTGACACATATCAATGTGCTCAGGCATTTCTTTACAAGCCTAGGGTCCTGCTCAAAAAGTAAAACAGTTTTGTTACTTCATCTGTCTTTTCATCTCAGATTTTATTCAATACAGAACATAAATGAAATAGAATTTATATTTCTTATAGTTAAAATGCAATGCAGAGGAAGTGCGTTCCGTGCTAGTCATTAAAGGACTAGGACTTCAAAAAGCTCAGTAACCTAGGAGGGAAATGCTGTCCATTATCAAAACTTACATCTTTAAAACAGAATATGATAGCTATTTATGAGCCATTTAAGGTTACATTTAATAAGATGGGTGTAGAGCACTTAACACAAGGAAGTCCTGATCTAGCAGCAGCCGCAACACAAATCAATCATAACGTTTGATATTCTATTGAGTGTAGAGCTCCACTTGAGAAGACAGGACAAAGGCAAGAGGAAGTGGTTTGCTGATCTACAATATACACGACGAACCATTCCCCAAGTGGCAGATCCCAGTTTTGCTCAAAGCAGATGAGGCAAGTCTGTACGAGCATTAAAGCAAGCTTTGGCTTTCCACAAGAGACTCTGACTGAACACCAACGATGCCACTATGGGGCTATTCCAATGACCTCATGTATTTCCAAGAGAGGAAGGGTTCTGTGTGGAAGATTTTCCTTAGGCCATGCACCAAGTCTGATTTAAAAAGCTCTCCCCAGCTGTGTTGCTTAAACACAGTTCAAAATACTTCCACGAAGACTCTCCCTTTCAACGAGTTGAAGATTTGACGTTTGGAAGTGACTACATGCCAGGCAGCACAAAGCTACAGCTGTCAGAAGAGAGACAGGCGGAGATATATTTTCAGCACAGTATTCCAAGGATCTTCCTGTCAGACAGGTAATAATGAGGTTTATGGAGAGTCCCACGGAGGAGTTAAATGACAGGAGAAAGCTTTTAGCAAACTTGAGGTAAGAACACAGAGCAAAATTCGACCTAGCCTTCTGAGGAATACTTAGCTGCCACTGACCCTCACTCCTCTTTTCACCAAGTTCATGAACACAACCCTAATCATTCTGGTTATTTACTGTACAGGAGACTGATTATGCCACATTCTCGGTAGACATTTTCTAATGTCCAACTGCTCCCCTCCATCTGTGCCCCATATCCAGCCCTGCTCCCCTCTCTCTTCCCCCATCCCCGCCATGGGTGTCCCTGGGAGGGAGTTTCCCATGCAACACAGAGTAGTGAGGCGTGCAGGGACTGAGCACCCCAGCAGCAGCAGCATAGGCTCCTCCAGCCCAGGGCCCCCCCTGCACTGCATCTCCCTCCCAGGTCAGACAAGAACAACTGGACTTGTCTCCCCTGCCCTACCTAAATACCTACTCCTCCCTGCTGGCTCGAGGCTTCCTGCCGGTCCCCTGCACCCAGAGGAACTGCCCCGGGTTCCAGCAGGAGGGCCCGGCAGGCAGAGTGGGACCCGGGTGCCAGCGGGGCTCCCTCTGAATAGAAGCATCTCCTGCGCCACGTCAGGGCACTCCTTTCTCCTCTGTGCTGACTTGAGTCTTCCCGCGGTGCCGAGAGGAGGTGCTCTGGGTTCCGGCAGATGGAGTAGGCTTAGGGTGCTGGCTTGTAGCAGGAGCGCTCCCTGCCCGCTACCCCTCTCCTTACTGGATCAAGGCTTCCAACCAGTCCTCGGCGCTGGGAGGAGCAGCTGCTGGGTCCCACAGGCCTAGCAGGACCCAGGTGCTTCTCCCAGGCACATGACATTCATGGTACTTGCTGCATTGCTGCACATGTGTGCAGCTTAAAGAGAACCCATGTCACAGTGTTGGCTGCAATGCCTCTGAATCCAATTTAGCCCCGACTCTCTCTGTCATTCTGGGGGCTCTCTCAAAGTGGGGGCCTGGGGTAAATTGCCCCTTTTGCAAAACCTCTGGGAAGTTCTGTGGATCAGTGGGGAGGAAGAATTTAAACTGAAAAATGTTCATGATAATTAGGAACTGTGTAAGAGTATTTTACTAGATCCCCCAAACCAATCATGGAGAGAATGCTACACTGGTTACCAACCTGGCTTAAAGGGGAAGTGAAAGCAGCTATGAAAAATCAAATGAAATAAAATAAAATAATTGGAAGAAAAGGGTAGGTGATAATACTGAATTTAAAGTAAAGCTAAGAAGTGTAGAAAACTGATAAGGGAAGCAAATGCACTGAAGGAGACTCTATGGCCAGCAGAGATAAGGACAATAAAGGGTTTTTCAAGTATGTTAGGAACAAAAATAATCCTAATAATGATACTGATCCATTACTGGATGGAAATGGTAGAATTAGAAATAATTATGCAAAAAAGGCAAAAGTGTTCAATAAATATTTGTGTTTTGTATTTGAGGAACAAGTCAGTTAATGTAGTCATCAGATGATGATGAAATTCTTTCCATTCCAATAGTAACTAAAGAGGATGTTCAACAGCAGCTACTAAAGATGGACATTTTAAAATTAATAGTTCTGAATAATTTGCATCCAGGAGTTTTAAAACAGCTGGCCAAAGATCTATCTGGACTATTCATGTTGATTAGTCAATATTTTTGGCACACTAGTTCCAGAGGACTGGAAGAAAGCTAATGTTGTGTCAATACTTAAAAAGGGTAAATGTATGACCTGGAAAATTTATCGATCTGTCAGCCTGATGTTAATCTTGGGCAAAACAATGGAACAGCTGATACAGACTCGATTTCACAGAGAATTAAAGGAAAGTACTATAATTAATGCCAATCAGCATGGGTTTATGGAAAATAGATCTTGTCCAACTAATTTGATATAATCTGGTTTTTAAGGTCAGGCTTGACAAAGCCCTGGCTGGGATGATTTAGTTGGGGTTGCTCCTGCTTTGAGCAGGGGGTTGGACTAGATGACCTCCTGAGGTCTCTTCCAACCCTGATATTCTATGATTCTATGATTCTATGATTTGCTTGTGACTGGTTGTTTACAATAAACTTACTGCATAACTCGGAATCTTTCTAGTTTTTTTTTTTAATTGCTAGGATACGTGGCCAGATATTGCTGCTGTTCCTTCTGAGCCAACCCAAGTCCTGATCCTTTTAGGCTGCTATTTCCCAAGTTCCCACTTTTGGCACTCCATGTCCATCTCCCCGTGCTGGCAGTGATTTTAGAGTGCCTGTCTGCTCCGTGCCTTCTGTTCACGTTCAAAGGGCTCCTTAGATCTGTTCTGTCTCGACTGCCGAACTCTGCTGATACAGACCTTTGCCTTGCCCCCTGGACGCTGTCTCTTCAATTTGGGGCAATGTTGTTAGGCCAGCAAACCCATTCATGTTTATGGCTCTTGGGGTAACTGCTGTAAGTGAAATACTCCGATGGGTGTTAATGTGCTCTGGGAGGATATTCCAACCTGTGCATTTTTATTCTTCATTTGCTTTTGCTTGCCAACATAATTTTTGAAATAAAGGAACTCTCTGCTTCTGTCTTTGACAGGAGATCAATTTTTTCCTGCAAATTCTGACTTTTGGTCTTCCGCTTTAGCTGTAGCACAAAAATCAAAGTACGCCTAGGGCTGCTGCAGTCCTGGAAGAGCGCTGTGGCCTCATGGTGCTAAAGGAGACTCCTTGATAGGCTTTGCAAGTTCTCTGGCATGTTCTTCAGTTAATGTTGCCAGGGGCTGACAATGCTTTTGCTTCTCCCACAAGGTCCACAACATGGCTCGTGATCACGTGGGCGCCAGAAGCTTTGGTCGCACAATCAGATAGTGATGGACATAAACTGAATTGACAATCAGACCCGTCTTAAGCACCTTGCCAGAGATCGATCCAGGCAGCAATGGATTTGCAAGGCCCTTTGGGATTTGCGAAGATGATGATGTTGTGCAGAGGAGTCTGTAGCCAGTCAGGAGGGTGGATCTACCCTTTGTCTTCAATACCCATCCGTAAAACAGCAATAATATGAAAACAGACAAGAAGGGCAGAAAGGAGAGGGGGGAAAAATCCACATTTAAAAAGAAGCAAAACATAATGGAATACATTAACAATGCACTCAAACATTAAAAATATAAAGCAAACAACCAATTTTTTCATAACCAAACAAATCATCTCCTGCTTTACCCAAACAAAGCCATTCTAACAATATACATTTTTCTCTTTTGTTTTTCAGAATTAGAAGCACACTGAGTTCAGCTGTAAACAAGTCATAATGCAATCAAAACCCTTCATTTAACACCCTTTGCATATGCATACCAGTGACCCAGGAAATGTAGGGAACCCTACAACTCTGGGCAGCCAGTGCCACTATAGGGCACCGGGTTTAGTCTCCTTAATGCTTCTTGTTTGGGAGGTTTCTTTGTCCCAGTCCTACAGTGGAATCTGCTAGTGCTAAAGCTTGTGCTGAAGACCTGGGTCTGGGGCTCAGGAGATGAAGGCTCAGTTCCCTGTTCAGCCCAGACTTCCTGGGTGACCTTTGGGAAGCCATTAAGAGCTAAATTCACAAAGGAGCTTAGGCACTGAAGTGCCCAGGTGCCTGGCCACCCAGTGGAACCAGGTGTCCAGGCTCCCTAAGCTAAGCAAGGGGAGAGAGAAGTGCCTTGCAATGGGATTCACAAAAGCCAGCCAGCAAGCGAAGCAGGGAGCTGCCTAAGCTAGCAGAGAGGAGAGGGGTGGTTCGTTAGCGCTTTCCTCTCAGGGTGGTCAGCTCCTAGCCTCGTTTGGGATTCACAGCCAGGAGCCCTCTCCTTGAGTCAGGTGCTTTAAGTTATTTCTTGCAAGAAAGGTGGGAGTGCACACGCCAAGCCACACAAAACAGCGAGCCGCAGGACAGGGGCCTCAGCTTGCCCCTTATAGTATTTAGCCCTCTGGCTAAGGGTGCTTAGCCAGGCTCCAGGAGACCCCAGTTTGAGTCCCCCTCTACTTGATGTGGAGGAGGGATTTGAACATGGGTGTCCCACCTTACAGGAGAGTGTCCTAACCATGGGCCTATGGGGTATTTATGTGGGAGGGGCTGCTCTCCATCTCTCTTTTTGTAGCTGTTCCACTGGGTATGAAATAATTAGTTACTAGGCATTGGCCAGAGCCAATGAAAACGACCCTGTAGTGCAGTGGTTTGGGCATTCATCTGAGAGACAGTAGATTTGTGGTCACATGCCAGACCTGAATCAGAAGGAGGAGAGAATTGAACTGGCATCTCCCACGTGAGTAGCCTAACCACAGGGAAAATAGTCATGGGGGAGGGGTTAATCTCAACCCTCAGCTATTTTTTGTGAGGAGTGCGGCATGCTTTGAGAAAGCCCCACAGCCAGAAGAGGCAGGACAACACCTGTCTTGAGAATCATGCTGGGACTTGGACGCCAAGCTGCAGAGCAGGGTCAGCACTGAAGTAGTTGTGTGCATCCTCAACTACTGAAATTTAGGGTCCAGCAGAAACAAGGGCCTATGGACTTTAGGCAGCATTTGAGCAGAGGTTTTGTGAAGGCCAGTGGTGCCTAAATGTTGGACTTAGGTGCAAGTAAGTCCCTTTGTGAATGTAGCTCTTCAACTTTGTGTATTTTAGAGCTTCCAATCCGTGATAAAGAGGTAATAACACTTCCCTTCCTCACATGGGCATTGTCCCATTCTAGAACCCAGCCTGCGCTAGGATAACAGCTGGAGACCCATGCTGGGGCATCATAAAACTTGTGCCCATACATGGATGTTAACTCTGGTAAACCTCAGATTCTTGGGATGTTTCTTTTAATAAGATGTATGTAACACACTTATGAAATGTATGTCATGTTCCTCTGTATTGGATGGCCCTCATGATAACAGCCTACTACTGCTACCTGTTAACAGACTTACTACTTTAGCTCAAATGGTAGAGGACTTTATTAGGGATGGGATGATCCTAAGTTCAAAGTCTGCAGCTGACTCATGATAGGAATTGTTCCAAAAGTAGAAGCTGCACTGGGATGAGCTTCCGCTATAGACATTTATCAAGTGCACACTTCTAGTGTATATGCTGAAAGTCACCAATTTTGTCAAAGGCTCTTCAGGAAAATCTCCAAGGTGACACGCACAGAATCCTTCAACGACCTGCACATGAGTTTAACTTCATGGACTTGGAATAGCTTCACTGACTGATGGGACTGCTCACAGTATGTGAAGTGAAGTGTATGCATGTGTTTCTAAAAGACCAGATTCTTAGGTCTTAATCCTACAGGTATCTACTATGAAGCATAAAGATGATTGGTTTGAGTAATCATCAGTAAACACCATAGTCAGTAATAAGTGTTTTTAATATCACAGAGCCACTTTTGACAATATATGATCTACATAAGATTTGATATTTCTTGCCAAAACAACATGTACAAGTACACACTTTTATAGACATTAGACCAAAACATTTTTGATTGGGGACATTATGCAAATATTGCCATTTGTCAATAAGTTTGCCTCTGCTCCAAGGACAGCTAGAAAGTCATGGTGGATAGACATTTATAAATTACTCCTTCAGCATTCACTGGTTTGACTTAAAGTTTCAGTTCATTTAATAACCTAAGCAAATATTATTTTCAATGAAATTTTGCAAGATCAAAATATTGGCAAAACAACATCAGATGTCTGATGAACAAGTTCAAGAAATAACTTCTCCCGTGTTATTAAACTGGCGGTGCTGGTTTACGGCTGCCTCCACCAGAAACGGAGAGAAAGCAGGATAGAGCTTACAGCCATTTCTGACATTGGGCTGCTTATTTTTTAGGTCACTAATTCCCTCTTCATCAAGATGGCTGCTGCCTGCAGGAGGGTTAGAAATGCTCATTTTGACTCAAAGACACCCCAGGGCACGATTTTATGGGGACATTAATCCTTGCCTCAGATGTGCGGTGTTGCTGCTTTAGTCCCTTGAAACATGCCCTGAAGTGTCTGATTGCGATTAAAATATGGCCCTTTGTTTTTAATGTAATTTTTCTAATTATTCTCCTTAAAAACAATTTCCTGAAGAGCCCTTATGCTAGAAAAATGTCTGGGCACTTGCTATAAGTGCTTCCTCCAGTCTGTATTAGGACTTGGCATCTCTGTGGGTTTGTACTTCACTTGCAGGGTAAGCCGTCACAGCTGCAAAAAAAAGTCATTGTGACCTATAGGCCTGTCACAAAGTGGCTTAATCCCAGCTGTGGCTAATTAGCTGCATTCCAAGTAACAGGGAGTGGTGCAAGGCCAGGGAGCAGGTGAAAACCATCAGGTCACCTGGTCCTTTACATTTAAGGCCAACAAGCAGCTCAACAGAGAGATAGACAGAGCTGTGAGGGAGTAGGTAGGTAGGTGTTTGTTGGTTGGTTGTAGAAGGCTGTGAGGCAAGGGATAGGACTGGTTTTATTTAATTTATCCTGGACTTTTAGGGTTTTGAGAAATAGACCCATCCCTATAGAAGGGACTGAAATTTTGTCTCTGTGGGGAGTTGTATTTGATGCCCTGGCTGGTAAGTTGGCCTACCAGTTTATAAGGCCCCTGTTCAGATAGCATATAAGCACATGCTTATGGGCCCTCTACATTGGTGGGCTTGAGAATGTGATTAAATGCTGTTCTGAATCAGGGACACAGCATAGCTGACTTTCCCATGTTTGTGCATCCAGACATTTTCAGAAGTATGGGTTGTTAATAATATGCAATTAAAGTAGACCCCAGAATGTGATTTGACTTAACTTATTTTGTAGATTTTTATGGAGTAAAGGCTGAAACTTTATACATAGCCCCTTTGTGCTCACTGTACTCCTGCTTCAGGCATGTTTCATGGGTCTTCCAACAATGTGACCCCACTTGGTGTGTCTGTTACAACCTAAACAGAGAACTTTCAGCCTTAACAGATTTTTTTCCCTTTTACATCAGATGTTCAGCCATATTTAAACATATGGGAAACTAGCAGAACACATGCCAGCTACAACTAGTCAAAATTGTTTATGCAGAAAGTTTTCTCACTGGGAAACTGATTCCCCCCACCCCCCCGGCCTCCTTGAGGAAAACTGGGGGAAAAATAGGATTCGGTGTCATTGATATCTGCCCTAGCTCCTGTAGGTACCTCCTGGGAGTTGTAGTCTTGCTAGGGAACCTGGCCCATAGAGGAGAATGATGGTAGGAGATGCCCAAACTACAAATCCCATGATGCTTGTGGTCTCCCTTCTGGTTGAACTGCTGCAGTGCATTATGGCAGTCCCATGACCCTGGGAGACAGCCCCACCCAAAGGAAAAAGGGGGAGGAAGCACTGAACTACAGTCCCCCCCCCCCCCCCCCGGAGCGCCACAATAGCTCAGCAACAGAGGGTCCTGTGGCACCTTTAAGACTAACAGAAGTATTGGGAGCATAAGCTTTTGTGGGTAAGAACCTCACTTCTTCAGATGCAAGTAATGGAAATCTCCAGAGGCAGGTATAAATCAGTGTGGAGATAACGAGGTTAGTTCAATCAGGGAGGGTGAGGTGCTCTGCTAGCAGTAGAGGTGTGAACACCAAGGGAGGAGAAACTGCTTCTGTAGTTGGA
This sequence comes from Emys orbicularis, assembly GCF_028017835.1. Taxonomy (NCBI): domain Eukaryota; kingdom Metazoa; phylum Chordata; order Testudines; family Emydidae; genus Emys; species Emys orbicularis. Next base: position 2,887,140 of record NC_088686.1, on the reverse strand, counting down.
TAGCCATTCACAGTCTTTGTTTAATCCTGATCTGATGGTGTCAAATTTGCAAATGAACTGGAGCTCAGCAGTTTCTCTTTGGAGTCTGATCCTGAAGTTTTTTTGCTGTAAGATGGCTACCTTTACATCTGCTATTGTAGGGAGGTTGAAGTGCTCTCCTACAGGTTTTTGTATATTGCCATTCCTGATATCTGACTTGTGTCCATTTTCCTCTTGCGTAGTGACTGTCCAGTTTGGCCAATGTACATAGCAGAGGGGCATTGCTGGCACATGATGGCATATATAACATTGGTGGACGTGCAGGTGATGCAACACCATCACAGGACCTAACCAGATCAGCTACAACATCACTGGCTCATTCACCTGCACGTCCACCAATGTTATATATGCCATCATGTGCCAGCAATGCCCCTCTGCTATGTACATTGGCCAAACTGGACAGTCACTACGCAAGAGGAAAATGGACACAAGTCAGATATCAGGAATGGCAATATACAAAAACCTGTAGGAGAGCACTTCAACCTCCCTACAATAGCAGATGTAAAGGTAGCCATCTTACAGCAAAAAAACTTCAGGATCAGACTCCAAAGAGAAACTGCTGAGCTCCAGTTCATTTGCAAATTTGACACCATCAGATCAGGATTAAACAAAGACTGTGAATGGCTATCCAACTACAGAAGCAGTTTCTCCTCCCTTGGTGTTCACACCTCTACTGCTAGCAGAGCACCTCACCCTCCCTGATTGAACTAACCTCGTTATCTCCACACTGATTTATACCTGCCTCTGGAGATTTCCATTACTTGCATCTGAAGAAGTGAGGTTCTTACCCACAAAAGCTTATGCTCCCAATACTGCTGTTAGTCTTAAAGGTGCCACAGGACCCTCTGTTGCTTTTCACAGATTCAGACTAACACGGCTACCCCTCTGATACTTGACAATAGCTCAGGTGGATTGGGGTCAGTGTTGCACAACAAAGTGTTTTGATCTGGAAGGGTCTAAACGTTTTTAATTTCAATAATTCAGAATTTTCCATTCCATGAAAAATTTTGATCTCTCTACATTTGTCCGGAACAGTGATGGAAACACATGTTGAAAGAATGGAATTTCTCACAGGATGGAAATTCTGATTTGTTTCAAACCAGCCTTACTAAATAGGATAAATATATCACAGCAGTGCATCTGCAGCAGTGAATTCGCTCAGCTAGTCGAGCCTTCTAAAAGTGATGTGTGTGTGAGTGAGCGAGTGTCAGTTCTTCTTCGAGGGATTGCTCATATGCCTGCCAATAAGTGTGTGCACGCACCACGTGCACAATCCTCGGAAGGTTTTTCCCCTGGCGGTACCCATCGGGGCGGCTGTGGAGACCCCCGGAGTGGCACCTTCATGGTGGTGTATATAGGTCCCTGCCGACCCACCGCCTGCTCAGTTCCTTCTTACCATCAGTGACGGTCATTGGAGCAGCTCAATCTCTTGCATTTGCAAGTGGCTACCTAGTGGTTCTCTTTTCTTATTTGTAAATAGTTTAATTGAGTTGTAGTAACAGTAGTTGTATAGTAGTCTGTGGTTAGTTAAGCTTACTATGGGGGGGCTCCCCCTCCTCCCCCCTGTTTTCCCCAGGCACCAGGGCATGCCTCAGTCACAGGGGTTTAAGGTGTGCAAGATTATTGTATTTAAAGTCTCTGCAACATAATCTAGCTAAGGTTTCAATTGTGTCATCAGAAGTCCCGTCATTGGAGATGGACAAGGTCAAAGATTAGCAATGAGATCAGCAATAGTGCTTACACTTTCTACCACAAGAAGTTCTGAGCTCTAATTATATACTCTTAACAGGGGTGTCTCTCATCTCCAATCAATACCTGCTGAGTTTAGGGGTTTTGGAAGTCCGGGAACCAGAGAGAGCTGAGGTAAGCAGTTTCTGTGATACAATCAATACTACAAAACTTTTTTTTTTTTTTTTTTTTTTGTCATTAGGACACATAATCATAAGTCACAAAAGACTGATTCTGTCTCCTGATCTATCCTGTTTTGTGACAGGTGGTTCTGCTCATGCAGCTGCTTTTCATGAATATATATTTCTCCTTTGGATTGTAAAATATATTGATCATTCTCTCTAGAGAGCTTCTTCCTATACAGATAGGGTGATATGTGCCTCCTAGGCTATGCTAATGGAATGGTGTTATGTGAGACAGGCCACATGGTATGTTACCTTTAAACTGTTTGAACAATTCTACAGTTTCTCAATTAAAACAAGTGAAGAGTCTGGAAATATACATATTGCCAAATAAGAGAGTTTATTTTAAATTTGAATTCTTTTTCATACTTCAGACATTGTTTTGAATTTGGGAAGATCTTAAATTTCATTGATTTTTTTCCTTTTAAATGACTATATGTATACAGTGTAGGGGCAAATTTGAAAATATATCTCAGGTTTCTAAATGTGATGGTCATTGATGTTATACTGAATATGTGGTTCCCTGAAATGTGTGATGAAGTTTTATATCAGATTGAAATTTCTTATGGTAAGAATGCAGGTAAAATTCACAGCTTTTCACATAGTGGAATTCTCTTGGGTGCCTGTATAGGGGAAGCATGTTTAATGACTTCCTTTTCATTGTCACACAGTTGGGTTTAGAATGGCTGTTGCTCTTGAAGGTTTCTGTTGTTTGTCTTTAGTTTCTTTTTGATGCTTTTGCTTATTTATTAAATGGTCTGAAAGTCTGCATGAACTGAATGGCATATTCTGCCCTAGTTTGATCTCCAGATAACTGATTTCCAGTATATAAAGTATAAGCCAAATTCCTGCTTAATTACTACTGACATCTTGATTTACATTCTAGGGACGTATTTACACGATAGAGGATGTTCATGGTGAAAGTATGGAAGCTTTTAGATTTAAACTTGCTATGTATGCAAATGATATTTTTCTGTTTATTTAAAAACCAGAGAGCTCAGTTCTTGCCACTGTTACTGCTATTGACTGGCTTGGCTCTTTTTAAGTAGTGAAAATCAATTCTAAGTCAAAGGCAATGCATATTTCTGCTTCCTCTGCAGATGGGATTTCCTTTCAGAAGGTAAGTGACTTATTTGGCAGTGTCTTTCCCCTCCAAAGTTGCATAATCTTTATTCTGATGATATTGATCCCCTTTTAATAAGGCTAAAAATGATTCAGAGCAAAGATAAGTGCCACTGCATTTATTCTTAAAGGCGGCATTGACTCAGAATTGCCATCCTCCTGAGTCGTTTATAGATTTATTTTTTCCTTACGGCCACTGTTGATTCCTGTGAAGAGCTATATTTGAAATATAGGGAGCTTATGGAATTTATGAAAGTTTTAAAAAATGCTGCTTAAAAAGGCAGCTACAAAAAGCAAGATTAAGTGAACTCCAGATTTTACAATGCCCTTTCTGCTGTGCTGTACGTTGCCTTGCAGTCTTCTCGTATCTCTTAGCTGTAGCAAAACAGAATAACTTCATAATCTGTCACTCAGGGTTTTATGTCCTCCTAGTAAAATTCCTAGGGCAAGAGTAACCCATCGTTGTGTTCTCCCCCTTGGATTGGACGTTTGCAGATGCCCAGTTTTGTTTAATAAGAAAAAAAATGGTTTTCTGTTTGCAAAAAACAGAATTTTTCCCCTGAGACACTTCAAATGAAACATTTTTATTGAAAAATTTTACATTTGAAAAATGTCCTATGGAAAGTTCTGAACCGATTCCAAGCACGATGTTTCGCCGTTAGTACCCCTAACAACACTAAAGCGTACATGTGTGGTCACAGGGAGACTTTGCTGTGGAGGTGACATGTTGCTGTGAATGAACTTTTTCAAAATTTGGGGCCCGCTCATCCGTCGGAAGCAATAGGAATGTTCTGAGAGTGCTACAGACAGAAAACAACCCAGCCGGAGGCTGAAAATGGCCAGCTGCAGAAGGTACTCTGTGGTCTTGATTCCTGTCTCACTTTTTTTTCAAGTTGGCATTCAGCAGAAAGACGGCTTTTCTTTTCCTTGACTAAATACAGTTGCATCAGAGAGAGCCTCATTGTCTCTGGTGTCTGTAGCTACTCAGGGTTGATGTTCCAGAACCTATAGAGCCTGTGAGAGTCGGATCCATTTTAAAGACTGCGACCATTAAGTTTTTCATTTGCAATTTCTCATTTTTTATTATTTTTAGTCCATGGCTGTACTTTAGTGCAGACTGGTAGCCCGCCACAATACATCAGGGAAATTAAACTGCACTGAAAGATAGGACACATAAAAATAAAATGTGTGAAAAATTGCAATGACATGGTCACATTGGTACAGGAGTTTGTGATGTAGTGAAATTAAATATCTTTCCAATGTACCAATTGTATGTAGGCAATCCAGATATTAACGGGATGCTGTGTTGGACCTGTCCTTAGTGAAACTTAGCCTTTAGTTTGAATATCACATCAACAAATTATTACCTACTTTATGCACCCAACTTCTCAAGCATTAAGTTTCAAAGAATGTTAAAAACCTCTTCACTGTCATTATCACTGACAATACGTGGGTGTATGAGAAGACTCCTGAAGTTGCTATTTAGGTAGCTGAATTGACTAAGAGACGAGAAATCTGTGCTAGAGAGCATGTGCCTGCACAGGTCACGGCTTGCTGGCCACTGTCGGGCTGCAGCCAAGCACTGAAACAGTTTTCTGTTTTGTGCAGGCTGGTCAATGAGTCTGGCTCATCCTGGCTGGTCCTGGATTTATGAAAATAAAGCTCACCAGAGAAGCAGTTAAAACCTGAAGGAAAGGGTAGTGGCTTAGGGATTGTAATCACAGTCTATTTCCGTTTCCTCTTACTAGTAGTTGATATGAACATTGAAGGGAAATTTCCAAACTGACTTTGAGTACCCAACTTGAGACACGTTAGAAAGGCCTGATTTTTATTCAGAGGGCAAGAAGCCACTTTTTGTTGTGTCAAGTTGAGCGTCCAAAAATCGAGGCACACAGAATCACTAGTCACTTTGGAAAATCTTCTCCAAAGCAGTTTAAAGTGCACCATGAGTTATCCTCTTTCCCCTTGCAGCTGTTCTTTAGGGGGGTGGGATAGCTCAGTGGTTTGAACACTGGCCTGCTAAACCCAGGGTTATGAGTTCAATCCTCAAGGGGGCCACTTAGGAATCTGGGGCAAAATCAGTACTTGGTCCTGCTAGTGAAGGCAGGGGGCTGGACTCGATGACCTTTCAAGATCCTTCCAGTTCTAGGAGATGGGATATCTCCATTTAAAAAAACCCCTCAATACAGTATGTGCTGATTTCACTGTTTTCCCCTGGATCTCAATTGCTTTGGGTCATAAACACTAATGAATCTATGATCAGAATGCTATCAAGGCAAAGGATATCGTTCTGGTTCTTGGTGCATCATCTCTGATTTGGGAAGGTCTGAAGCATTCCCCTGTGAGTGTGATGGGTCCCGGGTGTGGTGATATGCTAAAGCTTGCAGGTTTTGTTCAGAATTCTCAGCTCTGGTTAGTATGTGGTAGTCGCTGTTCAAAGCACCAATCATAGCATCAAAAACAGTAATTCTGGCTCCACAATTTGCTCGTTGTCATTTTGATTAGTCACCAGTATGTATCTTGTATTGTGACAGTGATACACAGCTGGTCCATATTTTAGCTCAATATTACTTTGTGGCAGTTATTCCGACCTAATGGCCAGTGTAGACAGTGCTCTGTTGATGGGAAGGCTTCTACTGTTGACATAGCTACCGCCTCTTGGGGAGATGGGGCACCTATGTCATCGGGAGAAGCTCTCCCGATGGCATAGGTAGCGTTTCCACCAAACACTACAGTGTATCAGTGCAGCACTGTAAGTGTCGACAAGCCCTGTGTGTTATAGTCTAAATGCTAACGACATATATTTATGAAATAAAACTTATAATCTGCTGGTAACCATTTTGTCCTATAGTTACAGGGGAAAAAAGCTACCATTTAGTTAAACATTCAACACAAACATCACCAATCGTATCTTCATGCCAAGTCTTCCTGTGTGACATGTGTTCGCAGTCTTGCTCCCACGGATGAGACTATACAGCCACATGAGCACACATGGTGCTGTGGCATTGTTGTCGGATCCGACGGACTGCCACATCAACAGAAACTGTTAAAGCAAATGCTAGACCCCCTAGGCCAGCAAGCATGGAGTGAAGCCTCCTCATGACGTGCTTGAGAAGGATGGATCATCTTGTGGGTGGTTGCAGCACTTCACTAGGTTACAAGGGATCTGAGTTCAAGTTGCTGCTCTGCCACTGAGCTTTGTGTGGGCCTGGGCAAGTCACTGAACATCTGTGTACTTCAGTTTCTCCATTTGTAAAACGGGGATGATATTTCCTTCGTCTTGTTGGCTTAGACTGTAAATTCTTTGGGGCAGAGGCTGCTTCTTACTCTAGGCATAAATGGTGCCTAGTGCAACTTGGCCCTGATCTTGTTGGAAACTGAAGGCTCTACTGTTATACAAATAATAAGCCTTAACCTGGGCCTTTGTGCTTAATAACGGTCCCGCGCTCGGCTCTCCAGTGGCTAGCCACTGTGCAGTGGAAGGAGGTCTGAAACTCTTGGCTTCCGCGCTATGCAGCTAGAGCTCCGTGTTTTAATGTGCTGGCTTTTTGTTTTTCACATGGTGGGAGAAGAAGGAAGGAGGCTGCACTGGGTTGTATGATTTCACTGGCAACGTTGCAGCTGTTACTGAAATCCGGACAGCTCGTTCTCACTGGAAATGTCTGAGACGCAGTTTGAGCTCCAGTAAAAGATCCCTCAAAGCTCATTGGATTAAAAGGCACAATTCAGTAATCTGTGACCCATTATCTTCCGATCACTGACACAATCAACCAGAACAGCTGTTTCGTATTTAAGGGAGTAAAAAGCCCCTAGAAATTCTCATCTTACGCTCTCTGCTCTTTCCATATTCCCTCTTATTCTTTCAGATGCAGGGGAAGGGAAGACACATCTAGCATAGTTCCATTTAGTTGCCAATCCACATGCTTTGTGTCAGTCAGACCACTGCTGGCCCTTCTCTCATGTTGAGTGGCACCATTACATCAGACTGCTTACTCTGGCACTCAGTTATCCTCTATGAAAAGTAGAGACAGCTGCTCCTCCGCAGGCTAGCACATCTTTGGGGAGCGTCAATGCAGAAATGACTGAAATGAGTCATTAGGGGGTTATAGGTCTTAATATCTGTACAATATATAGTGGGTCCAATCAGGTAATATTACTAACATGTGTAAGGATCCTGATACCAATCTCTCAGTAGACAAGTGGTTGCTGTAGGTTTTCTAAAACTTTGTGTTTTGTAATAAACCAAAATCAATGATGGCCCACCCATAAAAGGACAGCAAGCTTTGAACTAGAGGAACCAAGATATTTTTAAACTTAAAAACAAACCGCAACCAAACTACCGGAGCTGGTCAAAAACTTCAAAAATCAACATTTTGTTCCACTGAGAAGTGACAAAATTTCATGAAAATTCACAGAAGCAAACCTCTTCACCCTCTTGACAATGACAACTTAAAACGAAAACCAATGAATCAAGTTAAGTCAAATTTGGTTTTAAAAAACAACCCTCACTGAAATTGTATATTTCAGCATCATAACTTTTTTTTTTTGGTGGGGGGACTATGGGCATATTTCACTGCAGTCTTAGCCAAGTAATCAGCACCTGGGTTAGCCTAGCTCCAGTGTACACATCCTCACTGCAAAGATGTACCCCATTGCTGGGTCCTTACTGTTGTGCACTTGTCTGGGGGCATATCTCCTGGCTCTTTGTGCAGAGATGATCTAGGATTCTCTCCCAGATGTGGGAGAACCTCGCTGTCCTGTGTGGGGAATTGTGGGAAGGCACTGGAGGACTACCAGCGCTCGAGTGAGTTAGCCTGCATCCTCATTGCAAATTGGGCAGATTCCAGCCCAGGTTAAAGCAGAGCCTGGCTTCTAACCCACACGTGCTGCCGGATGAAGCTAGCTTGGGTTTAAAGCACCTGTATAAAAGGTGCATTTGTGTGGACGACCCGGGGAGGCTAAAACCTGGGACAGAGCCTGGGTTAACTCTGCAGTGAAGACGTACCCGAAGTTATAAACCTAGGATAACTGGGGCTTGTCATCAAAATATTAACAAACCCTTTGTTCCAGAAATGCCAGAGGGTGCTACTGTAATCTGCAATCTCCTCAGTCGTGCAATGCTAAAAGTCAGTATGGAAACAGCCATTAAGCGACCTAGTAAAATCACACAGAAACACAAATGAGCTAATCTCCCAGCTGAAATATAATAGCTGTGTAATACTAAGGAGATGTAACTCAGCATGTGGTTAGAGATTAAGAAAGAGAATGAAAAGCTGTTATGAATAAAACAAGCCAGAGATGCCTGTTTCCCTTTGCAGTTAAAATACACTGGGTGAAAAGTACAACTGGAAATTGCTTCCCTTAGCGAATCTGTGAATTTGATGCGGAAGCCAGAGAGACACGAGGAGAGCAGGGATGAGGGATGGATGAATGAGGGAAGAGAATGGGTGTAACTCAAAGTGCTTGTGCCCTATGACAGTGTGTGTAAAAACATGTTACCAGAAACCCGTCAGGTCAGCAGAGAGCAAATTCCATATTGGATAAGCTCTGCACATATCTGGGCTGGCCTTAGGATTTCTTGCCAGTTCCCCTTCTCCCCTCCCCCACTGCCCTTCCCCGTATATCCACCCTCCCCTGCCCTGCCCTACCTTCCCTTACCTCTCCTCCAATCATCCCCCCAGGATCTCTCCCCCAAACCCCTACATTCATGGGGGTGAGCCCCACAGCCTCTGCTTCCAGTAGTACACAGGCTAGCCCTGTAAATAAAGAACGTCCCTCTTTTCTAAGGCCAGTCGCTGAGGGGAGCCGCTGGTGGCAGCGACAGGCTGGGTGAGCATGTACGTACCTTGCGAAGCAGCACCAGCTCTATCAGACACAAGTGCTGCCCCTCTGCAATCTGTGAAGCCCCCAGTCAGTAACACATTGTTGGCATCACTGAAACTTGGTGGGATAATACACATGATTGGAATGTTGGTGTGGATGGGTACAGCTTGCTCAGGAAGGATAGACAGGGGGAAAAGGGAGGAGGTGTTGCCTTATATATTAAAAATGTACACACTTGGACTGAGGTAGAGATGGACATAGGAGATGGAAGTGTTGAGAGTCTCTGGGTTAGGCTAAAAGGGGTAAAAAACAAGGGTGATGTCATGCTAGGAGTCTACTACAGGCCACCTAACCAGGTGGAAGAGGTGGATGAGGCTTTTTTTAAACAACTAACAAAATCATCCAAAGCCCAAGATTTGGTGGTGATGGGGGACTTCAACTATCCGGATATATGTTGGGAAAATAACACAGCGGGGCACGGACTATCCAACAAATTCTTGGACTGCATTGCAGACAACTTTTTATTTCAGAAGGTTGAAAAAGCTACTAGGGGGGAAGCTGTTCTAGACTTGATTTTAACAAATAGGGAGGAACTCGTTGAGAATTTGAAAGTAGAAGGCAGCTTGGGTGAAAGTGATCATGAAATCATAGAGTTTGCAATTCTAAGGAAGGGTAGAAGGGAGAACAGCAAAATAGAGACAATGGATTTCAGGAAGGCAGATTTTGGTAAGCTCAGAGAGCTGATAGGTAAGGTCCCATGGGAATCAAGACTGAGGGGAAAAACAACTGAGGAGAGTTGGCAGTTTTTCAAAGGGACACTATTAAGGGCCCAAAAGCAAGCTATTCCGCTGGTTAGGAAAGATAGAAAATGTGGCAAAAGACCACCTTGGCTTAACCATGAGATCTTTCATGATCTAAAAAATAAAAAGGAGTCATATAAAAAATGGAAACTAGGACAGATTATAAAGGATGAATATAGGCAAACAACACAGGAATGCAGGGGCAAGATTAGAAAGGCAAAGACACAAAATGAGCTCAAACTAGCTACGGGAATAAAGGGAAACAAGAAGACTTTTTATCAATACATTAGAAGCAAGAGGAAGACCAAAGACAGGGTAGGCCCACTGCTTAGTGACGAGGGAGAAATAGTAACAGGAAACTTGGAAATGGCAGAGATGCTTAATGACTTCTTTGTTTTGGTCTTCACCGAGAAGTCTGAAGGAATGCCTAACATAGTGAATGCTAATGGGAAGGGGGTAGGTTTAGCAGATAAAATAAAAAAAGAACAAGTTAAAAATCACTTAGAAAAGTTAGATGCCTGCAAGTCACCAGGGCCTGATGAAATGCATCCTAGAATACTCCAGGAGCTAATAGAGGAGGTATCTGAGCCTCTAGCTATTATCTTTGGAAAATCATGGGAGACGGGAGAGATTCCAGAAGACTGGAAAAGGGCAAATATAGTGCCCATCTATAAAAAGGGAAATAAAAACAACCCAGGAAACTACAGACCAGTTAGTTTAACTTCTGTGCCAGGGAAGATAATGGAGCAAGTAATTAAGGAAATCATCTGCAAACACTTGGAAGGTGGTAAGGTGATAGGGAACAGCCAGCATGGATTTGTAAAGAACAAATCATGTCAAACCAATCTGATAGCTTTCTTCGATAGGATAACGAGTCTTGTGGATAAGGGTGAAGCTGTGGATGTGGTATACCTAGACTTTAGTATGGCATTTGATACGGTCTCGCATGATATTCTTATCGATAAACTAGGCAAATACAATTTAGATGGGGCTACTATAAGGTGGGTGCATAACTGGCTGGATAACCGTACTCAGAGAGTTATTATTAATGGTTCCCAATCCTGCTGGAAAGGCATAACGAGTGGGGTTCCGCAGGGGTCTGTTTTGGGACCGGCTCTGTTCAATATCTTCATTAACGACTTAGATATTGGCATAGAAAGTACGCTTATTAAGTTTGCGGATGATACCAAACTGGGAGGGATTGCAACTGCTTTGGAGGACAGGGTCATAATTCAAAATGATCTGGACAAATTGGAGAAATGGTCTGAGTTAAACAGGATGAAGTTTAACAAAGACAAATGCAAAGTGCTCCACTTAGGAAGAAAAAATCAGTTTCACACATACAGAATGGGAAGAGACTGTCTAGGAAGGAGTACGGCAGAAAGGGATCTAGGGGTTATAGTGGACCACAAGCTAAATATGAGTCAACAGTGTGATGCTGTTGCAAAAAAAGCAAACATGATTCTGGGATGTATTAACAGGTGTGTTGTGAGCAAGACACGAGAAGTCATTCTTCCGCTCTACTCTGCTCTGGTTAGGCCTCAGCTGGAGTATTGTGTCCAGTTCTGGGCACCGCATTTCAAGAAAGATGTGGAGAAATTGGAAAGGGTCCAGAGAAGAGCAACAAGAATGATTAAAGGTCTTGAGAACATGACCTATGAAGGAAGACTGAAAGAATTGGGTTTGTTTAGTTTGGAAAAGAGAAGACTGAGAGGGGACATGATAGCAGTTTTCAGGTATCTAAAAGGGTGTCATAAGGAGGAGGGAGAAAACTTGTTCACCTTAGCCTCTAAGGATAGAACAAGAAGCAATGGGCTTAAACTGCAGCAAGGGAGGTCTAGGTTGGACATTAGGAAAAAGTTCCTAACTGTCAGGGTGGTTAAACACTGGAATAAATTGCCTAGGGAGGTTGTGGAATCTCCATCTCTGGAGATATTTAAGAGTAGGTTAGATAAATGTCTATCAGGGATGGTCTAGACAGTATTTGGTCCTGCCATGCGGGCAGGGGACTGGACTCGATGACCTCTCGAGGTCCCTTCCAGTCCCAGAATCTATGAATCTAATATCTATGAAAAACCCCTGGAGCCAGATGTCTCTCTCCCCTCATGCAGGGTCTGAGAGTGGCAAGCCCACAGCCGTTGGCTGTGCTTGTGCCAGAAGCAGGGGTCCAGCACCGTCACTGCTGCTCATCGTCTGTGCGTTTAGAGAATGTCTGAAAAGGACAACGGGCCTGATAAAGGGGGTGTGTGGGCAGGGTGGCTAGAAGCCAGTGTGCGCACATTCTGGTGAGTTCCGTGACACTACTGGAGCACTCTGTGGACATTAATGACACACTTGTCACAACCCCCCTGGGAAACAGGACGGTCCTTATTTCTACCCCAACGGCAGATTGGTATGTCAGGTCAGATTAAGTAACTCAAGTAAATAAAAGTGTGTATGTTAATGTTCTGAACATGAAGTGGAGGCACCCACTGGGTAAGGCTGGTATTTTTATACAGGGGTGTGTTAAAATGAAGCACCTACCAGCAAACCTCTGTGTTTAGCTAACTAACTTCAAACACCCAAGTGTGTCAGGACACATCAGCCAAAATGCTCCAAGGAGGACACAGAAGGAGTTGGTGTCTGCACTGGGATTAGTCCGTTGTGCTCAGGCCCTGGTTGAGTCCACTAGATCATTGACCTCTTTGTAGAGGTCATTTCAGCGGCTCAGCAGAGGAGTTGGCTCTGCAGCATGCTGACAGCTGGTCCCTACTACCAGGGCAGCTTCAGTACAAATGCCTCTGTATTTTTGAGGTAGGCCCTGAAAATCAGCTGAATCCTGCTATGGATGTTCCAGACCCCGAGGTCAATCCAAGAGGCCTGTGCAAAGTTAGTGATTAGTGTCCAACCCACCGATCCACTGTAGCATCAAACCACATGCAAGGAAAAGAGCTGAGATCCTCTGTCTGGTGTGAAAAGAACGAGGAGTACTTGTTCCTTTGCGTAGAGACTGTCCGGTTTGGCCAATGTACATGGCAGAGGGGCATTGCTGGCACATGATGGCATAGATCACATTGGCAGATGTGCAGGTGAACGAGCCCCGGATGGTATGGCTGATGTGATTTGGTCCTATGATGGTGTCCCTTGAATAGATATGTGGACAGAGTTGGCAACGGGCTTTGTTGCAAGGATAGGTTCCTGGGTTAGTGTTTTTGTTGTGTGGCTGCTGGTGAGTATTTGCATTAGGTTGGGGGGGCTGTCTGTAAGTGAGGACTGGCCTGTCTCCCAAGATCTGTGTGAGTGAGGGATCGTCCTTCAGGATAGGTTGTAGATCCTTGATGATGCGCTGGAGAGGTTTTAGTTGGGGGCTGAAGGTGACGGCTAGTGGTGTTCTGTTACTTTCTTTGTTCGGTCTGTCCTGGAGTAGGTGACTACTGGGTATCCTTCTGGCTCTGTCAATCTGTTTCTTCACTTCAGCAGGTGGGTATTGTAGTTTTAAGAATGCTTGATAAAGATCTTGTAGGTGTTTGTCTCTGTCTGAGGGATTGGAGCAAATGCGGTTGTATCTTCTCACTACAAAAGTTTTTTTTTCTCCTGCTGATAATAGCCCACTTTAATTGATTAGTCTCATTATAGTTGGCATGGCAACACCCATTTTTTCATGTTCTCTGTGTGTGTGTGTGTGTGTGTGTGTGTGTGTGTGTGTATATATATTGTCCTACAGTATTTTCCACTGCACGCATCGGATGAAGTGGGTTTTAGCCCACAAAAGCTTATGCCCAAATAAATTTGTTAGTCTCTAAGGTGCTACAAGGACTCCGCATTCTTTTAGCTGATACAGACTAACACGGCTACCACTCTGAAACCTGTCTGGTGTGAATCTCAGCTGTAGTGCTGGCTGCTGCAAACGCGGAGACCAGCCAAGGCATTGGGAGCCTATCCAACTGGGGAAGGCTGTTCTAGCATCTGGATCGCCACAGGCAGCCAATATAGCATGGCAAAATGCTGCAAAATAAATATTATTTCCACGTATGTGGCACAGCAAGATTTCTCTCTCCGGCTTTCAGACTAAAACCCTTCCTTACCCAATGAAAAACAGACATTGCTCTGTCTCCTATGCATGTGTCTGCTCTAATGCTCCACAGTCGTGTTAAACTTAACCAATTGGCTTTTTCCAGTTCCAGAGGAGGAGCTCCAATTTAGAAAGGAACTCTTCATCTATTTTGAGCCTAATTATCTGCCCTCCCTGTGTGCTTTTCAAAAGACAGGTTTCTCTCTAGTACCCTTCTGCCCTCATCTTCCTCTACATTCATCCTGTGCATTTTACAGTCAAATGTCTGCCCTCTCTTGTATCTCCCTCCTTAACAGTAATCTTCAGTACACACCTCAGAAGGCATGTATGCTCATAAGGAAATACCCTGTGAGATACACATGGTGTAACACCTGCTTAGCACTGCTCTAGTGGCATAGTCAAAAGGCGCCTTCCTCTTGCCATAATGGGAGAGCTGAAGCTGGTAGACTAGGGAGGGCTGAGATAATAATTGGAATGAATTATTCCAGGAAGATCTTTTTTCACAGTTTGCTCAGCTTGTAGAGCTGGGGAAATGGTTTGTGAATATATGAATCAAACTTCCTGGCACTTTTTAAATAAAATATTTGTCCTTTTCTTCCCCGTTAGCTCAGTCCTTTCTGCACAGGATGAGGTCTCCAGCAGGTTTGCTCTGTGCTATGGCACCAGAGGCCAATTCTGCACCCTTACTGCCGTGCAAATGTGAAATAACTCCGCTTAATTCAGTAGAATTAGTCGGGTTGGACACAATGGGAATCCAACCCCTCAGACTGGCATTTGGCAAAGCAGATCATTGCAAACTCTGCCCATTTGGAAGCATTCTGCAAGTAGCAGCCGAGTGTTCGTGTGTGTGCAGAGTGTGCAGAGTATACAAAACTCAAGCATCATCCTCTCTTTGGGGAATATTTTGAGGGTACGCTCAGTAATGATGTCTGGAGAAATCGATGTGCTTATCACCATTTAAAACAGTTTTTACTTACCACTAGGACAGAATGGCATTCAAGATATTCATAGATGCCAAGGCTGGAAGGGACCATTGTGATCAGAAGGGACCCATTGGACATCTTGTATATGGCAGGCCATAGATCTTCCTCACAATAATTCCTAGAGCAGATCTTTCAGAAAAAAACCATCCAATCTTGATTTAAAATTTGCCAGTAATGGGGAATACAGCATGACCCTTAATAAACTATTCCAATGGTTAATTACTCTCATCAGTACACATTTGCACATTCTTTCCAGTTGAATTTGTCTAACTTCAACTTCAACTATTTGTTCCCCACGCAGATACTTGGACCGTGATCAAGTCACCCCTTAACCTTCTTTTTATTAAGCTAAATGTAGCTCCTTGACTCTCTCACTATAAAACATGTTTTCATCATTCCTGTGGGTCTTCTCTGACCCCTCTCCAATTTATCAACATCCTTCTTGAATTGTGGGCACCAGAACAGGACACAGTATTCCAGCTGCAGTCACAACCAGTGCCAAATACGGAGGTAAAATAACCTTTCTTCTCCTACAGACGCTCCCCGACTTACCCAAGTTTTCCGTTCCTTGCGTAAGTTGAATTTTGCGTAAGTCGGGAACGTATACCCAACAATTACGCCCCCCACCCCCAAAAAAAGCGTATGGAACTTTTTCCGTAAGTCCGGATTTGCATAACCCGGGGATCGTCCGTACTTGAGATTCCCCTGTTTATGCATCCCAGGATCACATTTGCTATTTTGGCCACAGTGTGTCACTGGAAGCTCATGTTCAGATGATTATGCAAATCTCTTTCAGTGTCACGGCTTCCAGGATAGAGTCCCTGTAGACGGGCGGGACTCACCCCTGCGGCGCCTCCTGCTGGCCATCTCAGGGAATTAGCTCTGCCAGCCTCCAGAGCTCCCTCTGCAGGCCGGTGTCTCACTGCCGCTTGGCCCCCGTGTCCCTCCCAGGACTCAAGTGCCCCGTTATCTGGGATGCTGCCCCCTGGCAGTGCACCCCTCAGTCTCGGGGTCTCCCCTCCCCGGGGAACCCCCACCCACTATCCCCATCTCGCCTCAGTCATAGGCTACTGCCAGTCACCAACTAGCCCCCACTCTCTGGGGCAGACTGCAGTATAAGCCACTCCTCACAGGCAAGGGGGTTTTGGACCTGCTGCCTTTCTCTACAACCCAGTACCTCTTTGGGGCCTTGGACAAGGCCCTGCAGCCTGCGGAGTTGCCAGCCTGGAGGTCCCCTGCTCCTCTGGCCTTTCCCCAGCCCTGCCTTACTCTAGGCACCCTGAGCTTCCCAGCAGCCAGGCCCCCATCTTTCTGAAAGCAGAGAGAGACTCTGTCAGTTCCTGGCTTCACTGGCCTTTATAGGGCCAGCTGGACCCTGATTGGGGCGTGTCCCCCAGCTGAGGCGGCGTCCCCCAATCAGCCCAGCTTTTCCCCTGCCACAGCCCTCTCCCAGGGCTGTTGTTAACCCTTTCAGGCCAGGAGCGGGTGACCACCCCGCTACAGTCCCCCATTCCCATATATCTGGGAACAAATGTATTTGTTTACATTTAGCGATATGAAAACTCATCCTGTTTGCTTGCACCCATCTTACCTGGGAGATGGGTTCTCCATGGCTTAATCAGGCAGGAGGCTGATGAGCTAATTAGAACACTCAACCCATCAGCTGTGAACAGTTAAAGGCAAGGAAGCAAGTGCAAGTGGCAGGGGATAGAGGATCTCAGGATGAGGTGATCTCTCCCTCTCCCTTCCCAGAGAGAGGGCTAAGCGGGGAGTTTATGTCCACTTGTATGTTGCTGCAGAAGCCTGTGCTGTGCTGGAGGGGACTAAGAAATAGCACACTGGTGCTTGCAAATCTGGAAAGCATTCAGCTGGTTTGGTCCAAAAGGTGAAGAGGGTCGCCCTGGTACAATGTCCCTCTGCTATTAATTTTTAAATACTATCATCCAATATTGTTTGTACAGAGATCATGTACAGATGCATATGCACTCTATTACATAGCAGCAATGTTATTGAATATAGTGATATCAATACACCCCACTCCTCCCTGACCCAGCTTACTTTAATTCCCTCTTGTTTTCTAGCTCACATTAGTTTTACAAGAGCTGAAGCCAACAATCGGGCACCATTCTGTATTGAACAGACCTATAAACATTGGAACACGCTCAACAAAAATGACAACCACAATCACAGAACATCCCTCTCGGGTTCAACCTCAGCATTCAAACGTGGGACCTTCTGTTCCCAAGGCACTGGCACCTACCCACAGTGTTACCCAGAGGATTAAAGACACCTGCTACAGAGCAATGTCCATGCAGAAGCCCGTATCTCACATTTCAGTAGGGAGCAGTGCTACACTTACCTCCAGGTCACAGCTTCACTTCTGCCATGAAGGATCTGCTTCGCCTACCCACTTTATTTAAAAAATCCCTTTCTGGCAGCTGCTTGAGGCCATTTCTATACTTCTGTGTTTGTTTATTGTCTCTTTGAGAACTTATCAGATTAATATGTTTGATGGCTGCATGGTGAGCCTGATAAGTTTTATTAGTATAAAGTGCCTCTTCTCATCATACTTAGCTATATACATTTGATGGAATATTAAAAACTACATTCTACAGCATTCATAGTACTATCAGTCATCTATTTAACAGGAGCATGGGCTTCCATTGTAAGTCAGACTTATTAAAGGACATCATTCAAAGGTTAGAAATCACCAGTGCCTCTTTGGGGTGGGAAAAGAGGGAAAGAAGAATCTCAATTGGACCATGAAATCTGTAGCTGCTTAGCAGTGAAAATTATTGGTGAACATCTGTATGCAGTATCCCTTTTCTCAAGGGGGCAGTCTGTGAATGCGTTCATAGACCCGTCAGCATGATATCTTACCTCTGTGTTCAGGATTCCGGGAAATACATTACCACCAGTCCCGGTTGTGATCAGTATTATTACAATGCCTGCCCTATGCAGGAACAATCAGCCAATTCCTCTGTCGGCGGTTATTGCTGAACCGTTTCTCAGCCCTGAGGGCTCACGAGCCTGGGAGAACATGCTTGGCAATCATGTAAGAATCGCTCCAAAATTAACATCGATTTGTGTGCGCGCATTTTTGGACCATTATGATAAAATTAGTATTGCCTGTGCTGTTAATACATATGAGGTTTATAGACGTCTTTAAAACATCTGAGAGAGACAAGGTGGGTGCGGTGATATCTTTTATTGGACCAACTTCTGTTGGTGAGAGTGACAAGCTTTTGAGCCACATGGAGCTTGTCTTCAGGTCTGGGAAAGGTCGTCCCAGCTAAATCCAAAGTGGAACCGATTGTTTAGCATCAGTAGTTAGCACAGGTTTTCAGGGGCCATTCAAGGTGAAGTGGCCGTTACACCTCTACAGTAAAAGGACAAAAGGAAGAGGTTAGTGGGTTACAAATTGTTATAATAAGCCATAAATTAAGCATCTCTGGTGTGTGGAAGGCTGTTTCAACTGGCCTCTGGAGGATTCTCCCAATGTAACAGACTCCTTGCGTGATTCAGAGATGCTGTAGCCACTTTTGCCCCCTTCTCCTTCCCTTTCCTGAGGTGTGCTGGCTGCAGCACAGGATCTGAGGTGCAGATGTAGAATCGGATTTAAGGGACAGAGAGGAAGACTTTGCCGGAACTGAATTACTTTGATGGTCCTATTGGGTTTGTGTAGCACTATAGCCAAATCCAGGTTAACCCCTGGAAGGCTTCTGTTGTTCAGATGCCTATTAGCATGCAGCTATTGTTTCAAGAAGAATGTCTCGGATATAGAAATTAAATCCTGTTATGGTGAGTTCCTGGTCTGTGCGTCAGAGAATTAACTCAACAAAAGCCCAGAAGTGAGTCATGCTGCGCTCCTCGCTCCCTTTCCCCCTAATTTGAATGCTTCATCCTCTATTGGCAGGTTCAGAAAATAGCAAATAAAAAACAAAAGCAGAAGAGATGCTGTTGGGAACTCACTGACTTGTTACAAGATTTTCCTAGAGACCCATGATACTGGTGCTCATACACATGGAGCTAAAAGCACAACGTTCTCTCTTACTGCTTATGTGCTTGATTCTTAAAATATTTTGAGTCTTGAAGCTTAGACATCTATGGAACATGGTAGTGTGTGTTACATTTACAAAGTCTGTTGCATTTGCCATACATGAGAGAGAGAGTTTGTTTTCATACCTATAAAATAAATAAATCATAACAATATGGATCTGTTTTAACTGAGTAACCAGGTAATCTCATTCACCCTCATGTTTTCCTTGCTGTTATGTCATGGGTGAAACACTGAAGCCTATTGAAGTCACTGGGAGTTTTCCAATGACTTCAATGGGGCCAGGGTTTCACCCACTGTCTGTAATTGGATTTTAAGTTCTTTGGGCAGAGACCTTTCTCTGTACTGGAAGACACTTAAATGGGCAATGGAATCAACCACACAAGTTGGAAGAGTTCAGTGAATTGCAAGAATGCACATATCACATAGAGGAGGCAGATTGGTTCAGCTATTCTAGTTTCTGTAGAGAAGGTAAAATCAGAGGAAATGTTCCTGAACAGGCATACGACTTGGCTCCGCAAAGCAGCGGGGTCGCTCCCTTTAGCATGCACCTCTTGCCGTGTGAATGAGAGAACAGGTTGCCATATCCAAGTTACTGAGAATCCCTATTGGGCAAAAGTTTCATACCTGACACAAGCCACTGAAATCCACAGCTAGGGTCAATCCTGCAGACACTTGAGCATGTGCATAATTTGAGGAGTTACAATGAGGAGTGCGTTGATATCACTTGGACTATCCACATGAATAAGCTACACGTGCTTAAGAGTTTTGAGTAGCAGGGTCTTGGGCTCCTACAGGAAGTGGCTTGACTTTCTGAAGTAGCGGGAGTGAGCCAATCAGGCATCCACAGGGGCTGACTTTCCAGAATTGGTGAGTTGCTTCTCTGCCCATCTCCTTTGGTGGTGACAAGGGAGTGTCTGAGATCCACGGTGCCCCAGCACAGCGTTCTAGACCCACACCCTTGGATCTTTACACACATGCACCCCCACCCTTCAGGCATGCTTCTTTCTGGGGTGGCACTGAACCCAGCTTGTTGGGCTGAGCCTGGGGAAACGTTTTCACTAGGTCAGGGGCCTGGACATGGGTGGATTGTTTCTTGGGACCAAAAACAGCGAGGAGTCCTTGTGGCACCTTAAAGACTAACAAATTTATTTGGGCATAAGCTTTCGTGGGCTAAACCCCACTTCATCAGATGCATGGAGTGGAAAATACAGAGGCAGGAATAAATACACAGTACATGAAAAGATGGGAGTTGCTTTACCAAGTGGAGGGTCAGTGTTAACAAGCCAATTCAATTAAGGTGGAAGTGGGCTATTCTCAACAGTTGAGAAGAAGGGGTGAATACCAAGGGAGGGAAAATCATTTTTTTAGTGCTAATGAGGCCAATGTAATCAAGGTGGCCCATTTCAAACAGTTGACAAGAAGGTGTGAATATCAGCAGGGGGAAATTAGTTTTTGTAGTGACCCATTCTTGTCTACTGTTGAGACTAGCCCACTTCCACCTTAAGGTGCCACAAGGACTCCTCGTTTTTGGTGATACAGACTAACACGGCTACCCCTCTGAAACCTTTCTTGGGACTGTAACCTTCCCAGTCCCTGAGGTACTGGAGGCAACCTCACAGCAATCAGGAGTCAAGGATCTCATGCACTGTATAGATTCTTCTTGTCCCTGAATCTCAACTGGTGGAGAAGTTTGTTGAGACTGATCTGAAAGGAGATTTTCTGTGTAGGGCTTGAGGAGTGATGCATGAAATACTGGGTGGATGTTGTGGAAGAAACGAAACTCCACTCTCAGCTCGGAAGCAATAAAATCAGAGACAGCTTTATTTAAGCAATTGCAAGGGAAGAATATAGCTGGCAGAGAACATTTCTGCCTCAGTTTCTCCAAAGTACAAGCAAAATCACACAAGCATTTATACCTCTTTGTGACGTGCATTAATTAAAAACATCTGCATTTTATTTAGGCTAGTTGCTATCTATTCCAGTATTTTCTCACTTTCTCTTCTCAAAACATCGTTACCTCAAGGTTAGGTCAACTGACTATTCTGCTGTTTTCCACTCGTTTCTGACGTGAGCCCTGCTTCTACAGGTCTCGGGATATTAGGCTAAGACTTAGCTCAACGGTTTGTCTGTCTCTGACACTTAAATGGCTGCATTTAAACCCTCTCTTTCTTTCCCTGCTTCCACAATGTGGAGGGACTGGAGAAGTTGCAACTTAAATGTGTTTTCACACCATAAGCGAGAGACAAACTGTGGCCCTCAGAGGTAATTTGGTCTGGGAGCCCATAGAGGAGGACGATGAGGGTCACCGGCAGCTGAGCCGTTGCTTCAGCCAAAAGTAGATCGTCTCAGGGGATGAAATGAATCATCTTTGTTCGTCTATGACCTTGAGGACTATGATGTGGCCCTTGGAGCTTGGGAGCTCAACAATGACATCCAGAGTGATTGAGATCCAGGGTCTGGCCAGTCTTTAGGGGTATCCAGGCACCCAGGGTCTTCGCATGAGGTGTCTTAGTACAAGCACATACGGTACAGGATCTACACAGGCCCAGACTTCAGCACGCATAGCAGCCCACCAGAAAAAAAGGCAATAGTACGAAAAATCTTGAAGTGACCAAATGGCCTGTGAGTGGAGCATCGTGGCATAAACATAGTATTTCTAACTGGGCTTGCCCCTGTGGAATTCATATGCACCCGTTGACATATGTTATCCTGTCCTGCATGGACTGTTGCAACTTAGCCAGTCCCTTTTCAGGTGGAGTCTCCCGTGGAGGTACCTTCCTGAATGGCTGTCTGAAGGAGGATCATAACGTCTAGGCAGGTTCCGGTGTAGATGACGTTCTGAGGATTCAGGACATGGGGTAGTTCCAGATTGAGGTCCTCGTTTCCTCGGTGATAATCCCTATTACATGACAAGCCATCTGCCTTCCCATTTCTGGTCCTCAGATGGTATGAACTACTGAACCCAAAGTGGAAGAAGAAAAGTGCCCACCTGACCTTGTCTTGGGATTAGGACCTGAGCCCTCTGAAGGTATTCAAAATTTTTTATGGTCAGTGAAGACACGTACTGGGTTTCGGGCCCCCTCCAAATAGTGTTGTCACTCTTCAAAAGCGGATTTAATAACAAGTAGCCTCTTTGTCCAGTATTTTGTCATTCCTTTCAGCAGTTTGTGCTTATGTGAATAATACATGCAAGTGTGTAATAGATTGGGACCAAACTGTGGGACAGAGCTGGAGCTAGAGGCAGGCTAGAAGCATCTACCTCCACCACAAATGGGTGACTGGGGTCCATGTGTGCCAAAACGGGGGCTGTCATGAAGGTGATCTTGACCTGATCAAAGGCTTGCTGTGCTTCAGGTGACCAAGCAAACATGATGGACCTGTGGAGAAGGGAGGGCAGGGGGGCGATTTGCCCTAAGAAATTCAAAGTGAATCTTCGGTAAAAGTTTTCAAATCCCAGAAAGTGCTACTGCTCTTGGGATGCCTGGGGTTCCGCCAGTTGTGAATTGCTTCAGACTTGTGAGGGTCCATTTGGATACCCTGAGGGGAGATGTTATGCCCTGAGAACTCAATGGATAGCTGGTCAAATGTGCACTTTTCAAGCTTGTCATATAGCCCACACTTCGGTAATCTTTCAAGGACAAACCAGACATGGGGGTCGTCCCGCTCTCGAATCCACACCAGATAACATGCCCTGCAAAGATCTAATTTAGTAACGTTATTGGAGGATTGTACTCTGTCCAACAGCTCTGAGGTTATGGGCAGGGGATGCTGGTTTCAGACTGTGACCTTGTTCAAAGTTTGTTAATCTATGTTGAGGCATAGTGTTCCATCTTTCCTTTATATAAAAAGGACCAGGGCCCATGCTGGGTAGGTGGATCACCAGATAAAGCCCTTTGCCGGGTTGTCTTGGATATAGGCCCCAAAGGCCTCTGGCTTTGGTTCTGACATAGTCTGGGCCAGATTAAGGCATAAACTAACTAAAATACAGCTTGGGGCCTTGCAATGTGAGGGGCCTCTAAAAAAGAAAAAACTGACTCCATTTCAAATTTTATCAAAATTGGTTGATAAAGGAGATATGGGAAAAAGAAGATTCTCTCTCTAAATACAGACATTTCCATTCAAACATGACAAAAAATATACACATTTGGCTACACACACACACCCTTACCCTTTACTAATTGTTCATTATCGACAGGTGGGAGGCCAGGGCTGAGAGAAAAACGATAATTGCATTTGTAAAATTAGTATTTCTTCGAGTAAGTCTATCATCAGTCTCATAAGGCAGCGTTTTGTTGGCCAGCTGCTACTGGTAAAATTCTGACCATGCCTTCATAACTTATTTAAATAAATAATCTCATTGCTGATAAAATGTAGTGTAATTGGGCTGCCTCGTTCCATTCCGTATCTGCTGCCCGTTGCCAAAAGTGAGTGGCGTATGCGATGGCAGGGCCCTGTCCTTGCCGAAGCTTCCACAGCACTACTTCAGTGATAACTTGATATGGGTTGTCGAATATAGTAGAGAAG
The DNA here is from genome assembly GCF_028017835.1 of Emys orbicularis. Taxonomy (NCBI): domain Eukaryota; kingdom Metazoa; phylum Chordata; order Testudines; family Emydidae; genus Emys; species Emys orbicularis. The sequence goes on along the minus strand of NC_088686.1, from coordinate 2,863,828 downwards.
ACTTGTCAGAAAGCACCCCAGTCTGCCTTGCACCAAGAGGGCAAAAGCCCAGTCCAATGCTTCCCACCTTTGCTTGGTTCCTGGGGTATATGCGAGGATGGAGTAAGAGAAGCAAATTGCACTGGTTCAAAATTCCCCATAACTGCTGTTAATCACTTGGATAGAATCATAGAAGATTAGGGTTGGAAGAGACCTCAGGAGGTCATCTAGTCCAATCCCCTGCTCAAAGCAGGACCAGTTCCCAACTAAATCATCCCAGCCAGGGCTTTGTCAAGCCAGGCCTTAAAAACCTCTAAGGAAGGAGATTCCACCACCTCCCTAGGTAACGCATTCCAGTGCTTCACCACCCTCCTGGTGAAATAATTTTTCCTAATATCCAACCTAGACCTCCCCCACTGCAACTTGAGACCATTGTTCCTTGTTCTGTCATCTGCCACCACTGAGAACAGCCTAGCTCCATCCTCTTTGGAACCCCCTTTCAGGTAGTTGAAAATTGCTATCAAATCCCCCCTCACTCTTCTCTTCTGCAGACTAAATAACCCCAGTTCCCTCAGCCTCTCCTCGTAAGTCATGTGCCCCAGTTAGGACAAGGAATATCTCTGTGATCCGGAAGCGTGGCTACTTCTGCTGGGAGTGAGCAAGTTGTTCATGGAGAGATACATCTGTACTACCAGCTGAGCCACTCAGGTCCGCAATGCTAGATTCTTGGTCTGGAGTTGGTTACCTTGTTTTTGTGGTTCTAGTGCCGAAGGGGGGACCACGGTTTAGTGACAAGCCCACCTCCTCCATTCGAGCATCCAAGCCACTTGTTAGGAACTGGGACATAAGTGGTCTGACATAGTGGCCAGAGCACGAGTCAGGTCTAGTGGGTGGAGTGTGTGTCCAGGTCAGGGAACGGAAATGGGTGTCAGAACCAGAATTGCCAAATACCAGAACCGGGGTAGACTCAGAGTCAGAACCAGGAATCAAAAACTGAGGACCAGAGCAGGAGTCGCATACCAAATGCCAGAGCCAAGTGTTGAGCCAGAGTTGGAGCTGGGGATCAGAGCTCCTTAATCTACCCTATGCCTCATTTTCCACCTGTAAATTGAAGAGCGCAATACCCCCTTCCTCTCATCCTTGATCTGTCTTACCTGTTTAGATCCGAAAACCTTTAGGACAGGGACTGTCTGACTGCGTGTAGCTACAGCCCCTAACATAATGTGATCTATGGTGAATCTGGTACTACTGTAGGACATATTAATAGATTTGGCAACTGCTCCTTCCCTGTTTGTGATTTTATTGAAGACAGGTGGAGAGTGGGCAAATTGGAGAAAAGCAGAGAATTTTGGGAGAAAAAAATGCAGTAATCAGGAATCAGTTGTGGACAGTATTAGAAGTTCCAGGGGTTACTTGCAGTTGTAATGTTACATTGCAACAGCAGGTAACCCTGTAATTTCTCATGATGAGTCACCACAACATTGTAATTTACTAATGCAGAATCCTTTAAAAGCCTTTGCTGAGAGAATACAATGCAGCAATCCCAAATCAAAGAGCCCTGTACGCTGCTACAAGCAGCCCTGTGAGGAATGCAAATGCTAGGAATTAAGTCCCGTATTCCCAAAGCTGCAGCTGCAGGACTTTCAATACACACTTTCAGACAGTAATGAAAAATGAGCGTTCTCCTCCTGAGCTTCCCACACGGTCGTCTGTCTGGATGGTTGGATTCAGCTGTAGGAGCTGAGAGTATGATGAGGCTGGAGATCCGTACTTGTCTGGTCATCCCATTGCCAGGTCTGTGACCCCCAAGGTGGAGAATTGTAGAAGGATGCATTCCATTTTTAGTGTTCTTTCTAAATATTTAGGAGATAAAATACCTGTAAGCAAATCTTGTGTATAGTCATCTCAATTCTGTTGACCGGGATGGTTGATTTGAATGGAATTAGTCCTGGGATAAAGTGCTACTCTGCATGAGTAAGAACAGCAGAATCTAGTCCACTAGTGATTGACTAGGAGTAAAGATGTTATTTTACCTCTGCATTTGGCGCTGGTGGAACTGCTGCTGGAATACTGTGTCGCATGTCTGGTGCCGCATTTCAAGAAGGATATTGTAAATGGAGAGCATTCAGAGAAGATCCGTGGGAACAATTAAAAAGTTAGAAAATATGCCTTATAGTGAGACTCAAGAAGCTCTATTTATGTATTTATTAAAGAGAAGGTTAAGGGGTGACTTTATAACCATCTAAGTGTCTGCATGGGGATCAAATATTTAATAATGGACTCTTCAATCTAGCAAACAAAGATATAAAACAATCCAAATGGCTGGAAGTTGAAGCTAGAGAAATTCAGACTGGAAATAAGGTGTAAATTTGTAACAGTGAGTGTAATTAACCATTGACACAATGTACCAAGGGTTGTGGCAGATTCTCCACCATTACCAATTTTTAAATCAAGATTGGGATTTTTTTAAAGATATTCTCTAGTTAGACAGGAATGATTTTGGGGAAGTCCTATGGCCGGTGCCATACAGGAGCTCAGACTAAATGATGACAATGGTCCCGTCTGGCCTTGGAATCTATTTAATCAGTTTCTTAGTGCTTGAGAGTGGAGCTGGGCTGGAAAATGTTTTCATGTCCCCGGAAAAATAGATTTTTGAAAAGTGTCCCCATCCCAAATCGGAATGAGAAATCAATCTTCAAAATGTTCATCATTCGATTATTCTACTTGTCACGGAGGAACAGGTGGGGTGGGGAGGAGAGGAAGATGTAGTCAAGATTAAAATATTAGCAGAATCGTCTAAGTCTGTATCGGAATAGATACGTCCCATTTCCCCACCCTTAATAATGAGATATGAGGCTAGAGCAGTGGTTCTCAACCCCCGACATCCTCAGGGCCATACAGGTAGTATATATAGTGTGGGGATGCGGCCCACAACACAGAGAGCTGCATATGTGGCCCACAATGGTAAATGAGAACTACTGACCTAGAGGCAGGTGCAGAAATGATGGAGTCTTAAGGGTTCAGGGTTCCTAACCCTCTCTGTCACGCTGATACCACTCTGAGGACCAGAGACAATTCTTGCCTTTTCTCTAGGCCAAAGAGAGATGAGAGCTCTCTCACTTTTCATACCAAGGTGCTGCATTAACCAAAGTTATGACAATCTGCCTGAGCTCTTCACATAGAGACTATCTCCCACAAATATGTTGCATAGATCAGTTTAGTAGCCAGGGATCTTCACAGCTGTTCACTGACCCAGCCTTTCTGTGTCTAATACCACCCCGTGGAGGTTTGACTATGATTGGTGTTATGGCATGTCTGGGGCACCCCAGACATTGTGTAAGGTGCTGTGCAGGTGCATGACGAGAAGACAACCTCTGCCCTGCTAGCTGCAATTTCTGTCCCAAGCGGTTTATCAGTCTTAGGGTCGCCTTGGAAGGAAGCGTAGGGAAGTAAGAACCTCTCTCCCCTTCTCCAGTGGTTACATGGAAAAGGACTACCCCATCCTGCTTGGTCATTTCATCCCAGGGTGTCAACATAAGAGTGCTCATTGTTTTCCGGCTGCTGCTTTCTGGGGATAGAAAACTTGCTTTATAAGGACTGTTGTAGATGAATGCCAGAAAACAGTTGGTCCCAAGTCACAGGCGGAAGAGCCATAAGGGAGTGACCTTTTTCCAGGCTGTGAGTTGGGGAGGGTCAGTTGGTCATTACCTGCTCTTCCCACTCTGCATACTCTATGGAGAGGCAGCACAGTCATCTCCTGGGAATTCACCAAGCCATTCTCTGGGGACCACTCCGATCAATTAAATCAGGGGTCGGCAACGTTTGGCACGCGGCTCGCCAGGGTAAGCACCCTGGCGGGCCGGGCCAGTTTTATTTACCTGCTGACGCGGCAGGTTCGGCCGATCGCGGTCCCCACTGGCCGCGGTTCGCTGTCCCGGGCCAATGGGGGCGGCGAGAAGCGGCGCGGGTGAGCGATAAGAACATAAGAATGTTATGTTCTGGCCACGTCTTCTCGCCGCCCCCATTGGCCCGGGACGGCGAACCGCGGCCAGTGGGGGCCGCAATCGGCCAAACCTGCCGCGTCAGAAGGTAAATAAAACTGGCCCGGCCCGCCAGGGTGCTTACCCTGGTGAGCCGCGTGCCGAACGTTGCCGTCCCCTGCGTTAAATAGCAGGATTGATCTACTCCACCAGGGGGACTGTATCTTCTGTTGTCCTCTGGGGGTATTGAGGCTGTGAGGGGCTTTGCGGTGGCGAATTGAAGCAGAATAAAATGGAGATCTCATATGAGCTTTATCAGGGCCCAGATGGATGGCAGAGAGGTTTAATTTCACATTTGGGGAGCCATGCACCTTTTATCACTGCCCAGCTGTCTGCAATCAGTTGCACACATACAAAATGGAAAATGACTGCCTAGGAAGAAGTAGTGCAGAAAGGAATCTGGGGGTCATAGTGGACCACAAGCTAAATATGAGTCAACAGTGTAACTCTGTTGCAAAAAAAGCAAACATTATTCTGGGATGTATTACCCAGGAGTGTTGTAAGCTAGACACGAGAAGTAATTCTTCCACTCTACTCTGCACTGATTAGGCCTCAACTGGAGTATTGTGTCCAGTTCTGGGCACCACATTTCAGGAAGGATGTGGACAAATTGGAGAGAGTCCAGAGAAGAGCAACACAAATGATTAAAGATCTAGAGAACATGACCTATGAGGGAAGATCGAAAAAATTGGATTTGTTTAGTCTGGAAAAGAGAAGACTGAGAGGGGACATAACCTTTTACATACTTGAAAACTGTTGTTAGAAGGAGGAAGAAGAAAAATTGTTTTTCTTAACCTCTGAGGATAGGACAAGAAGCAATGGTCTTAAATTGCAGCAAGGGAGGTTTAGGTTGGACATTATGAAAAAATTTCCTAACTGTCCGGGTGGTTAAGCGCTGGAATAAATTGCCTAGGGAGGTTGTGGAATCTCCATCATTAGAGATTTTTAAGATCAGGTTAGACAATCAGGGATGGTCTAGATAATTAGTCCTGCCACGAGTGCAGGGGACTGGACAAGATGACCTCTCGAGGTCCCTGCCAGTTCTATGATTTTCCCTAGCATGTCCCACTTTCTCTCTTTGCTGGGAGAGTGCTCATTCTGTGGTATCTTGCAATCCTGTTTAAAGGGCTTTTCATCTCCACCTTTCATCTCTCAACTTCATGTCCAACAAAATTAGTGATTCATATTTTTTGGTCTCTGTAGTGAACTAATGTTAAAAGTTTGCCTGCTGTGAGAAGAAAGGAGGAGATTTCCTTTCCTCTTAATTTCCTGGGTTTGTGGCAGATCAGAATGATTCTTATACCAAAACGTTTTGCTGTGGCCGCTCTCTATTTCATGCCTATGGCTCAAACATTCTGGGCCAAGTGCAGTTCTGTGTGGTTTCACTCATGCTTCTAATGTAATATTTATGATAACCTGCACAGCAAACCGAGTGCTGCTTTTGCACACAGACCCCAGCAGCTGTGGCTTCCCTTTTGTTTTCCTTGTTAGCTTGCTTCTGGCAACACCAGAACTGGGCAGTGTGAGCAGAGCTTTCTGCGAAGCTCTCGCTCTCTCTTTGCAAGCACAATGTGTTCTTTTATGTGGAATCAACGTGCTTTGGCACATTTCCCAACTTCCTGGGCATCAGGGAACCCTCTGTCTCACAGGCTTAGCCCCCCCCAAGTGTTCTCAGCAGGGCACATTTCACTAGAGAAATCAATACATCTTGGGCAGTGAAGCACGGCCTTACCTGATCCAGTGTGAGGCCCTGTTGTTGCCTCAGTTTCCCCTTCTTCCCCTCTTAATCAGTTGTCCCGCTGTGGGTTTGTGTTCCTTCTTTGGAGTCTGGTTCATTAACATAAAGATGAAAACACAAAATTTTTCCCTTCTTTGGAGTCTGGTTCATTAACATAAAGATGAAAACACAGCAAGCTGGCTTCTGCTCCCTGCAGGCATGCACTCCTTGGCTTTCTGCTTGGGAGCTAGGGAGAGCGTCTGTGTAGAGCAGCGCACATCTCTCTCCTACCCCGTGAGTCTCTCCCTGAGCTCCAACTGCCATTAGAGTTCACAGCAGGCCTGGTTCTGAGCGGTAGGCTCTCAGCAAGTGACTCCTGGACTCATTCCCATCACCTGGGGAGCTGGACTAAGCTAGGCACAGGTGATGTTACCCAGGCTTATCTGAACCCAAGCTATGGTAAGTAATCTGTTTTCCAGGCGGTGTCAGGAAATAAATTAGCATGGGACACAGCACCTCTAACTGATAAATGACTGGTACACACAAGGGTGCTTCTGCCCCCAAATCCTTGTTTTTATTAAGTACAACGCACACACCAAAATAGCAGTTGGTCTAGAGCACCCCGGAATATAATTACCCAAAGTCTGAGGTGCTGTTGAGTGATTCAGTAGCAGGGTTCCAGTGGCTAGCCTTCCTCCGCTCTGCTGGGGAGTTTCATGTCAGTGACTGGTTGCTTGCAAAAAATCCAAACTTCTCCAAAGTGCACTCTCTAACTGAACTTTTTATGGATAAACCACGTAGCCCATAACCACCTCTAACCGGCTAACAATTTCCCTAGCAACAGCCAGTACTAATTCATTATTCTCATCAGCAAAGCAGCTTCCGCAACCAAGTTAAAAACACAGGCACCCAGACCAAGGTCAGTTTTCCATACTCCCTGCCCCGCCCCTTCTCATGACTCCATCCTTTCACTTTCTGTAGCTCAATAAAACTGCAGTGACAGCTGCTTTTGTCCTGTCTGCTGGAGCCACAGGCAGCTTTTCTGACTCTGTGGTAGCCTCCCTTCCAGCTCATGGGTCTACGTGCACAATATGGCTGTGCATTGTCAGATCTACGTCTCTCGTAACAATGAGCTGAGCCACCCACTCACGCAAAGGGCGGCTCCCTCTCTGAGAGGCAGAAAGAGACAAAGCTACAGTCCAGGGGCCTGTGAGGCAGAAAGGAAGAGTTTCGTTAATACTTCACCTGGGTCACACGTGACAGGGTAAATATTCACTCTTCACGGCCGGCTCTTTGAACCAGTGTTTGAGCTTTTTCAAGCAATAGCTGCTTTTATGACATTGTTTCTTTCTGTATTTCTGTTCGAGATTTTATGCTGTATTTTACACTTCTCCCATTGGGACAGATGTTGGTGAAATGTAGCAGGAGAGGAGAACATACAATAAACTGTGTGTGTGGATGGGGGGAAGAGGATACAGTCATTCAGAGAGACCTTCCCTGTTAAGACATACAGGTCTGTCTCATTTTACGCAGGGGTTCCGTTCTGCGGTTACCGCGTCAAGCGAAAACCGCGTATAGACAAAACCCCATTGAGTTCAATGGCGGGCGAAATCGCCCGCACTACAGGTATAGTATTGAAATTATTGTTTTTCTCTCTTTTTTTTTTTTTTGCCAACTGCGTAAAGTTGAAATCACGCATGTTAAATGCACGTAAGATGAGACAGACCTGTATGTGATTTTGCTTGGTGGGGGTGCGAGAATTATTCTTGTGCTGGGGCTTTTCACTTATAATTTTTATTCTAGATACAATTTTTTTAAGACTGAGGAGCTACAGATAACTCCTGTTAATTAAAAGCTTCTTAATGGCTTTTCAGCCTGTAGTTCCTAATTGGGCCAGCATTTTTCGATTTGTATTTATTTATTTTGGACTTTCTTGTATGAAAATCAAACCACTGTAAATCGAAATGGCAAGTGTATGTCTATAGGACAGGAAACCATTTCTAGTAGTGTGGTTGGAAGCTCGGCCAGACTGCTGAAAGCATTGTAACTGTGGTGAGGATGAAAATTGGGTGAACAATTAGAACAGACTTGACCAAAACTGTGTACACCCGGAAGTGCCTGTGATACGTAAGTGATGAAAATTATGGGTTACGCTTTCTGCTCCATGGATCAGAAGCAGTAATAGGCTTTGTGTGAATTTAATGTGTAAAACAAATTCCTCTTTCAAGTGCCAGCCATGCGGAATATCCTCTAAAAGCAGAACATAAAAGGAACCGAGTTCCCCGGAAAGGTTGTCTAGCTCATTCAGATTACAGGTTTAAGAAGTAGACTGGGTTTGGTACATATTTTTTTAAGCACTGTAGTTTCACTATGTTTTGGTGCCAGATAGAACTATTTTATTAGGAAGATTCATGTCACAGAAGTTGCATGCGTCTGGATTGTGGCTACCTAGCAGAGGAAAAATTGTGTCCATAAGGTAATCTTAGAATAGTTTTATTTTCATCATTAACCACAAGTGCAAACTATAATCAGTTGTCCCACTGTGGGCTTTTGCTCCTTTTTGGAGTCTGGTTCATTAGCATAAAGATGAATACACACACACAGTCGGATTTTCAGACAGTCAATATTTATCTGAATGAAAAGTTGTTTCTGCAAATAAATAGCAATGTAAGTCCAGGCACAGGCCTGGCTTCGGGGGGAAGGGGGGGAAGGGAGTCATTATTTTGTACTTGAAATACATGGTTTATAATTTTTCACCTGTTAATTTTAGCATGTATGTGGTGCAATTCATGCCTGCCGTCGGTTGCTGACAAAGGTTGTGGGATGCCAATCACTTGCATCTACAAAGTCTTTCCATGTACAGAGATGCCACCGTCCAAATCAGGCTCAGCATAGCTAACTAGTGTTTCTAGGAAGGAAGATCCAGCGTAATATGATGTGGAAACTAGTCAGCACTTGGATCATCTGCATGCATGATTACGATTTTCAGCTCGCTCCTCCTGGTTCAGTTTGGACGTCAGTAGAGCCTTGTGTGATTGTTGCAACAGGAGACACTTACAATACTGAGTAAGAAAAACTAACAAAAGGTGCACCTCTCTGCTTACTTACGGCAAAGAAGGTGGATAGAGGAAGGATGGAGTACAATTTTTGTGTAAATAGCTGCAATTTCTGGACTGAGTTTGGTGCTCCCACCTCAAACTCGTCTAGGCATTCTGGTAATAGGATATAATGAGTGTTATTTACCATTGTCTACGTGTATAGAACTGGGTCCTGACTCCCCAAAGGAGTTAAGCAGGTACATAGATCCCTTTGGAATCAGTGACACTAAAGTTCTTTGCTTTATAGGAATGGACTTAATAAGGATAATACTAAGCATGTGATTGAGGATGAGATTTTAAAAAGAACCTAAATGATGTTGCACCGATAGTGCTTTGCTGAATTGGGCTCACTGTACCTCTTGGTCAACAAGCAGTGGATATCTTCTAGGTACTTGAGCTTCTACTGAATCATTAGTAAGTTCAACAGCATGTGGCCTAGTGACTTTATTGGTCTCCATTTGACAGTTTTGTGTTCTCGTCCAGATGTGTGAAATGAACATGCATAATTTTCAAGCACATTCCTTAGGAAAGACGCCTGAAATCTCGTCCAGTGCATTACAAGCCCGTGAGAACACAAGGATACCCACTCCTTATGGTTATAACCAAAAATCAGAATTCAACAGGATCTCTAACAGTTCTGACAGTTCTGTCCTTCAACTATTATGAAAAAAATGAGCTTTCTAAGCTCTTAATGTGCATTTGATATGGTATCTTAACAAGAACCGCTTAGAAATACTTAAACAGTGGCTTCTTAGAGAAGCTATAAATAATAGCATCATTGAACAAAAAAACTTCAGATACAGACTTCAAAGAGAAACAGCAGAACTAAAATTCATTTGCAAATGACACCATTAATCTGGGCTTGAATAGGGACTGGGAGTGGCTGGCTCATTACAGAAGCAGCTTTTCCTCTCCTGGAATTGACACTTCCTCCTCTATTATTGGGAGTGGACTACGTCCACCCTGATTGAATTGGCCCTGTCAACACTGGTTCTCCACCTGCGAAGTAACTCCCTGCTCTCCATGTGTCAGTATATAATGCCTGCATCTGTAACTTTCACTCTATGCATCTGAAGAAGTGAGGTTTTTACCCACGAAAGCTTATGCCCAAATAAATCTGTTAGTCTTTAAGGTGCCACCGGACTCCTTGTTGTTTTTATAAATAATAGATCAGCATTACCTCTCGAGGTCCCTTCCAGTCTTAGAATCTATGAATCTATGAATTTTTCCTTAACTCTTCAGTCTACAAGAGTTATCCATGCCCTATAACATTCTAGTTTTCCTTAGTAATCTTGCAATAATTAATAGAGCAATATAACTAGTACAGAATGTTCAGTAAATTAGCATCTTGTGTTTTTTTCCCCCCAAGGGCTTTGGTTTTACCTTTACAAACTGTTATACCCATAGGATTCTTCTGTTCTCTCAGAGCAACATGCAGGTTTAAAAGTGCCCAGTGTTCTCAATGTCCTGAAATGATTACAGAATGCCAACAAGTGCCACCTAAACTAAGAACTTAGCAGAGTTAGTGGGTAAATCCAATATAAAACACAACTGGGGTCCTTTAATCTTATGTCTCCGCTAAAGCAATGTGAATGCTCTGTATGGACAATAGTGTTTTGAACAGGATATGGTGTCTAGTGAGAGCTGGATGTGGTGGGTGTATAGTCAGATGGTGGAATGTGTTTGCATATTCAGACTGCTATTTCTGTGCTTGTTATTCTCAGCCCAGGACAGAAACCATTGTATTATCCTGAATAAAACCACTGGCTAGCAGCAAGCTCTCGGCTGTCTTTCTGCCACTTCAAAGGAAACCATTTTGTAGAGGCCTGTGTTTGTGTCATCCCTGGTGGCAGCCAGCCTAGGGCTAGCACACGTCACTTGGTAGCATTTCTGGAGAGCTGTTACCACACGGCTGGCGGTATCGGGCAAGTGGCCGGGTGGCACCATTATGAGTGGGAATGCATGTGAGGAAAACAATTGCAGATATAAGGGTAACAGATACCTACAGAATTTCTACACTCTCTTGTGGGGAAACAGGAAGGGTTGGTTTGTCCAGGGTTTTATACTGAGCCTCTCACCCTAGTATCGGGGCATCCAGCTTTGTTTTGCCACAGAGCTGGCCCTCAAGATCCTTAACACAAAAATTTTGTGGCCCTGCTTGATTAAGAGTCTCAGACCAAGAAGTCTCTGCTGAGATCGGAACCCTGCCCCTTCTCCAAGCACAGACAGCTCCGTAGGTGGATCTGGCTCCTCATTTTGTGAGCCAAACTGGCTTTAAGGGTGGCTCCCTAGCGGGGGTACCTGTGGCTTGTTCTCTCCTTCTCCTGCTGTGCCCCCCTTGCACGTGAATAGCTTGAGGAGCAACAGGACCCAGATCAAGCGTTGCCACACCATCAAAACTCCAGTCTAGTCCAGCAAGCTCCTCTGTACAAACCTTTCCCCACGGGCTGCTTAGGGCATGAAAACGTCTAGTGAGGGCTCTGATGCTGACTGGCTAAAACACACAAACCAATAACTGAAACCTGCCTCGTACCGCTCTGATTAATGGAAAACCGAATCTTTGTCTTATTGGTAATGCTGCAGTGCAATCTCTGTTAGCTCATCCCTCAGTGGGCTGTGTTTCAAAGTCCTGCACAGAGAGATCGAAAGAACCTTTTAAATACAGGCAACCTATTTACGGCCCTGATAGGGTCTGAATCAATGATTGTCATTTGTGTGTTCAAAGCCAGCTGATGTAGCTAGGCAAGATCTCAAAAGAAAACATTCTTTCTGAATGCTGTTCTGGCCACCAATAATAGCCAAAGGTGTAATTTACTGTAATTTTGTGAAAGCCCTGATGGAGTAGATATCAGTTCTTCATTTGCTGCTTGTTGCATCCTTTGCCTTATCTGGTTCCTGAAGTTGTTCTACCCCATAGGGCTGCATTGTTCATGTTGTTGCACTCTAAAGCTGATAAAGCTTTCAGGGTAATGGAGTGCTCCAGATTCTTCCAGGAATGGAGAGGCAAACGAAAACCCTGCTGACAGGCTTACTTCGTGAACAGCCTCGTTTCCCTCTGTCGAGCTGAAGCCAAGCTCTGCTGTAAGACCAGTTTAGAATTTCACACCCAAAGCAGTGGTCAGCTCCTGTTTATGTAAGGGGACTGTTGGCCCTTTACTAAAACTCGGTGGGGGTGTTTTGGTGAAAGGGGAAGGGTCGATGGGAAATCAAGACCCTGAGACTGACAGTTCCCAGGATCAATGGGGAGAGGCCAATGCGCTAGGTCAGCCTGATTGACAGGGGGCCAGGGGGTCCCACCCTCCGTGTGAGCTGGAATTGTCTGGGTCAGACAGAGTGGGGCCGAGCTAAGGAGAGAGCAGGGGCCGGAGCTGGGCTGGGGAGCAGAGCCGGGCCAGATCCAGAGGGGCCAGAGAAGCCGCCCAGGGAGCTGGAGACAGAGCAGCAGCAGCAGCCGTGCTGAGGCCGAGTGGAGCTGGGGCTGGGCAGAGAGGTGGAGCTGGAGCAGTCCGGAGCTGGGTGTGGTGAGCAGCTGGGGAGAGCGATGGGGGGGACCCTGGGCAGCGGGAGATGCCCCCCAGCCAAGAGGCCCTGCAGGCCAGATTTGGAGGGGGATCGTAACCCCGATGGGGCGGGGGCGATGCTGGGAAGAAGGGTCCTGCCACCTAGAGCCTGAGAGCGTGTGGCCACCACCAGAGCAAGTGTCCGACCCGCAGCATCCCTGCAGCACAGCCAGGGCCTCGGCAGGGGCCTGGGACGTGTGAGGAACAGACTGAACTTCCCTGGCATCCCGGAGGGATGCTGGTTGTGACGTCCCCGGGTCACAGAGCGGGGTGACGGGTTTTCCTTTCACCTTTCCCAGTTTTCCTTATTTTTTTAAACTGATTGCTGATTAATAAATTGTATTTTCTTTTAACTGTATATAATGATCAGTGGGTCAGGGAAGCATCCAGTGCAGAGAGCACCCTGGAGTGGAAACACCCTAGCACCTCCCCTAAGTGACCACGACAAGGTTGGGCGTCGAGCCCCCCAGGAATCCTGGGCCCAGCCTTGTCAGGGTTACAAGGACTCTGCCAGGCAGGAGAGTGGAAGGGGAGTCCTCAAGGGCAGGGAGGCCTCTGGGTAAAGGAAGTGGGAGTGAGGACTCAGATCCCTTTGCTACCCCACTTCACCAGGGTACTGTATAAGCCAGGAAAGTTCCCCACAATAGCGGGACCATTTCCCTGCTTACATTTAGATTGCACTGTTGCAAACAGATTTGAAGATAGTAAATGGTCCTTTCATTTTTGCTTTAACAAAATGTGAAATTTCTGAGCTTTCCCCCCCTAGAATTCCCTTAACACATTCTCTCTCTGAATTCCAGACAGCAGCATATTATGGTTTGTGGCTTCCGGTTGTAAAAGTGATAGCTATAACACTTATTGTAAGACATCACAGCTCCCTGGGTGCAAAGAAAAAGAAAAGTTGGAGAAGCTGCTGATGCTGGCTCAAAACATCAATTTCAACCATGCCAAGAAAAGAGATAATTTGCTTGTGAATGTAGATATATAGTATATAAAATTGTTTTAATTATTTTAGCGATTATTAACCCATGAAAGAATCCCATTTTTGTTAAGTGATTGGTTTCACTTGCATTTATACATGGCATCGTTCGCTGCAATGAAATGTACGTAGAATCCTGCTTACTGGTGCTAAAAGTTTAGATTCACTTCATTGTCTCACAAGCTGAGCCCTTCATATTTCAAAGTGTGTTTTAGTGACATCTCCACTGCCTTTACAAAAAGCCTTCTATAATTTAAACATTAATTCTTTGTCCAGCAAAGTTTTTTGTTTGGGGATTTCCTTGTATGGTTTATTTTATTTTTTTTTAATGCCAACAAAAATTTTATACCCACTTGGCAAACAAAGTCTGTGTTAATGGCACCCCATTCTGACACAGTTTAAGTGTCTTTTAGACTTTACCCATTCCTATGCAGTGGCTAATCTAGAGCCAATCCTACCTGCATAGGATATGGGGCAGTGCATAATGGGATCCTTTTACTAACACGGAAAACTTCTAGCATTAGTTGACGTTTTGTACATATAAAACTTCAAGGGCTAGAAGTTTGCATTTAAAAAACTGGCCACAGTATTCCAGTAGCAGCCACACCAGTGCCAAAGGCAGAGGTAAAATAACCTCCCTGTTCCTACCCGAGATTCTCCTCTTCATGCACCCAAGGGTCGCGTTAGCTCTTTTGGCCGCAATGTCGCCCTGGTAGCTCATGGTCAGTAGCTGATTTTCCTATCCCCTACACAAATCTTTTTCAGAGTCACTGCTTTGCAAGGTTAAGTTTTCCGTTCTGTAAGTATCTCCTACATTCTTTGTTCCTAGACGTATACATTTACATTTAGCCATGTTAAAATGAATATTGTTTGCCTGTGCCCAGCTTACCAAGAGATCCAGATCGCTCTCTGTCAGTGACCTCGCCTCTTCATTATTGACCGCTCCTCTAACATTTTTATTGTCTGCAAACTTTATCAGTGATGTTTTCTTCCAGGTTATTAATAAAGAATGTTAAATAGGACAAAGTGAAAAAATTACCCTTAAAGGACCCCAGTAGAAAAATACCTGCTTGATGATATTTCCCTGTTTACGGTTACATTTTGAGACCTATCAGTTAGCAGTTTAACTCCATTTAATGTGTCACATTAATTTTATATCCTTCTAGGTTTTTATTTATTTTTTTATTTTATAATCAAAATGGCATGCGATACCATCTCAAATGCCTTACAGCAGAGTAAGTATATTATAGCAACACTATTACTTTTATCAACCACACATTTAATCCAATCAAAAAAATATTGTTCGTTTGACAGGATCTATTTTCCATAAACTCATATTGATGAACGTTAATTTTATTAACCACCTTAATTCAGTCCCATATCAGCCCCTCCATTATCTTGCTTTGGATCGATGTCCATGCGACAGGCCTCTAATTACCCGAGTCATCCTCTTTACCTTTTTTAGATATTGGCCCAACATTAGCTTTCTTCCAGTTCTCTGGAACTTCCCCAGTGTTCCAAGACTTACTGAAAATCAACATTTATGGTGCAGTGAGCTCCTCAGCCAGCTCTTTTAACGTTCTTGGATGCAAGTTACCTGGACCTGCTGATTTTAAAATGTCTAACGTCAGTAGCGGCTGTTTAACATCTTCCTGAGATACTAGTGGAGAGGAAAGAGTGTTGCAATCCTTATCTCCCCCTCCATCCCTCCTCATTCTCCTATTTTTCTGTGTGCCCTTGCCTCCCCCAGATCTTCCTCCCCCCCTGTACATGAGATGTGACAGTAGGCCTTGCTGGAGCCCTAGGCATAACTAACAGTGTGAACCGAAGACTGTGAACCAGAGTAGGCCTGGCCTGGGCAAAATAACACACTAGGTATTTGCTAACATGAAGTGAGCACATGTCTGACCAGAGAGGATGGTACAAAACATAGTGATCTCTCAAGTAATTCCATAAACAAATTCCCAAGAGATGGTGCAGGAACACACTGACCCCCTGTAAGATAAAATGGGATGCCAAGATAATGGCTAAGGATGTTTTCTTCAAACTAGCAGGTACGAGGATAGGGTGGTAACTAACAATGTCTGGAGTGTGATACGTAGCTTATTTGTTTCAGTGTATAAACGGAGAAGTTTATCGAAGGGGCTACTTTAGGCTAATCTAGGTGACAGGATCCTGGTGTCCTGACTGACCCCATAACATTGTCACAGGCGTGTGTGTTAGTGGAGCTGTAGCTCCTATGGGGTGCTAGTACCGTGCTTTGTCAGCAGTAAACCTGGCCGGGCGCTTTCGGCACCAAACAGTGTCTGTGGTCTTTCTTGTGAATAACATGGAGATCTGCTGAATTAACATGCTGCACTGTCTGCTAGCGCAGTTACCCAGGGTTTCAGAACCCAAAGCAGAGGCAATTGAACTTTCTCTCCAGGCGGTGTCAGGAATAAATTAATGGGGGCACAGCTCCTCCGTCTGATATATGATTGATATAAATCAGAGTGGTTTTACCTAAAACTACTTTTTATTAGGTCTCAAGCGTGCGCATCCATAAGAACATAACATAAGAACATAAGAAAGGCCGTACTGGGTCAGACCAAAGGTCCATCTAGCCCAGTATCTGTCTACCGACAGTGGCCAATGCCAGGTGCCCCAGAGGGAGTGAACCTAACAGGCAATGATCAAGTGATCTCTCTCCTGCCATCCATCTCCATCCTCTGACGAACAGAGGCTAGGGACACCATTCTTACCCATCCTGGCTAATAGCCATTTATGGACTTAGCCACCATGAATTTATCCAGTCCCCTTTTAAACATTGTTATAGTCCTAGCCTTCACAACCTCCTCGGTAAGGAGTTCCACAAGTTGACTGTGCGCTGCGTGAAGAAGAACTTCCTTTTATTTGTTTTAAACCTGCTGCCTATTAATTTCATTTGGTGACCCCTAGTTCTTGTATTATGGGAATAAGTAAATAACTTTTCCTTATCCACTTTCTCAACATCACTCATGATTTTATATACCTCTATCATGTCCCCCCTTAGTCTTCTCTTTTCCAAACTGAAGAGTCCTAGCCTCTTTAATCTTTCCTCATATGGGACCCTCTCTAAACCCTTAATCATTTTAGTTGCTCTTTTCTGAACCTTTTCTAGTGCTAGAATATCTTTTTTGAGGTGAGGAGACCACATCTGTACACAGTATTCGAGATGTGGGCGTACCATGGATTTATATAAGGGCAATAATATATTCTCAGTCTTATTCTCTATCCCCTTTTTAATGATTCCTAACATCCTGTTTGCTTTTTTGACCGCCTCTGCACACTGCGTGGACATCTTTAGAGAACTATCCACGATGACGCCAAGATCTTTTTCCTGACTCGTTGTAGCTAAATTAGCCCCCATCATGTTGTATGTATAGTTGGGGTTATTTTTTCCAATGTGCATTACTTTACATTTATCCACATTAAATTTCATTTGCCATTTTGCTGCCCAATCACTTAGTTTTGTGAGATCTTTTTGAAGTTCTTCACAATCTGCTTTGGTCTTAACTATCTTGAGTAGTGGATCCACATCCACATGCATGCTGAAGCAGTAGGTTCAGAGCATTTCAAACATTTATAGTTACCCAAAAAGTCTTGCATGGTTTTGAGGAATCAACAGTCAGGCTTCTGGGGGGGCCCCACCTTCAATCTAGCTTCTGGGGAACTTAGATGTCAGATCCTTGTCCAAAGAAAGCTTCCTCGGACTGCTCCAAAGTACACTTTCTAACTAAACTTTTTCTAAATTGTCTCCAATCAAAGCACATAACTCATAATAGCCCCTAATAGTGTAACAATTTCCCTAGCAACAGCCAATAACAATTCATTATTCTCCTTATCAGCAAAGCATTTCTAATCATAATAATACATTTACATGTCAGAAGTGCCCAAAACCAAGATCGTCTGTCCAAACATTCCTTCTGTTTTCATGGAACCGTAACTCCCTGTCCCAGCCTCCCATTCCAATAGCAACACTGCAAACAGGCAGGCACACTGCCTTGCCGTTCAGTGCCTAAGATTATTTATAGCTAGGTGATGTTTGGGTTTCAGCTGGCAGTGGCTGAACATACAAAATGGCTGACTGCAGTACTGTCAAATTCTGCACTAACTGGCAGGAAACTCAAATTCCAGGGCTACAGCACAGCTGACACCGGAGCTCCGAGAGCAGCAGCACTGGCTGCAGTATCGACCTTGGTTAGAGTATTCGCCTGGGACCCGCAGCACTATCAGCAGTGATGAGCCCAGGGAAATTAGTAAAACATCAACAGGTAACTTTCTGAGACCCCATAACGCTGCACCCCCTTTTCTTAATCCTTTCCAAACTTCCCAGAAACCACCAGCCGTGGATGAGATGTGGCCTGTCACGTTTCAGGATTGGTTTCTTTTGGGGAAAGTTAAGTGAGTGGGAAGGGTTGAAAATCCTGTTCCCCAGTAGGAAGGGCGATGTATTATGCAGCAGTAGCTGCTCCATAATAGTCAAATAAATCAGCTGCAGAGTTACTAAACTAGTTACTAAAATGCTATTATGAGGATGCACAGAATGTCTCTGTCCAATAAAATAGAACTCTATGAAATAAAACAAAAAAGCCAATGTATTATGGTTTACCTTAAAAAGAAATCTGCTTTAACAGAATGGAATATGTCATCGGAGATCAGCCCATGACATCCTGCTCCAGCACCTTCTAGCACTGCAGACGTACTGCGTACCAGTTGGACGGATTGTAAGAGTTGGGGGAATAACTGATTTTTCAGTTTGCTGTCGGTGCCGAAAAAATCGCTCCATCTGAAACATTTTCTTTTGGGGGTGTGTACACAGCTAAACAGTAAGGATGATAGTGGCTCCTCCTCCAGCCCTTATGTGACTGGCATCCAAGTCCTGAAAAAAAAGTTTGTACCAAATAGATTTACACGCTTCATGTCAAATTTTCAGATCATTTTGGGTTGATCAAAACTGCATTTTTCAGCAAATAAACTATTTGCCTGAACAAGTTTGCCTAGCTCTTTTTATAAGAAAGAGCTTTGGGACACTAGAGAAGGTCTGTCTAGCTTTGAGCCTGCTAGACAACCTTCCTGTTGCCTTCACTTCAGTAGGAGCAGATGTGAGCCCCCATCTTTCCCCGGGACAGAGTGATGCTAGAATAATGCTTCGCCATTTGAATATCTGATGGTCTTTGGCTGGATGGTAAATTACTGCCATTCCTCCAGCAGCCAATCAGAATACAGAGACCAGAACTTTAAGCAGGTTTGTAAACCAACACAACTAGATTCCTAAACATAAGCAAGAGATCTCCAGGATTAACGTGGGTTAGCCCTAAAGGGCATATAGAGCTGGCATATTTCAGCAGCTCTATCACTATCGGAAACCTAAGACTGAAACTCATTTGTGTGTCTATGTTTATCTATTTTAACCTTGTAAATAACTCTCATTTCTTTTTCTTAGTTAAAAAATCCGTAGTTAGTTTACTATAAGATTGGCTACAAGCATTGTCTTTGGTGTGAGGTTTCAGGTGCAAATTGACCTGGGGTAAGTTACTGGTCTTTTGGGATTGTGAGTAACCTGAATAATTTGTGATCTTTGGTGTAAAGTGAACATCTATCACAGAGACAGGGTGGGAAGATAGATTGGAGTGCCCAAGGAGATTGTCTGTAACTCCGTGTTAAGGCTGTTACAGTGCCTGAGGAGTGGGGTTTGTGCCCTGCTTCTTAACAGTCTTTCCTGAAGTTGGTATTCTCACTCATGAGCCACTCCAGACAGAATTTTTGTCCCTTGGAGTCCAAACAACATAAAAAGACCCTAATTCCTTTTGGTTGGGGACTCTTATTCCCATCTCCCTAGACTCCAAGCTGACGGGACGAGCGCTTCTGTACGTCCCTTCTTCATGGATGTGCGGGGAGTAATCAAATTCTTGTGCTTTGATGGCTTACAATGGCTCATTTGCATTCAACAGGCCTACCTGTTTGGCCGGAGATAACCCCTCCTCGTAGGTGCAAACCAGTGTTTCACGCTTGGGGATGTTTCTTTCCTGACTGCATTTATAGTTTCAGAGCAAATATTTTTAGTTACAGATCAAACTCTTAAGTATTACCTTGTAGCGTGGGTTACAGATATTATAAGTGAGATTAATGCATGCAGCATCTTACAGGTATTTCATAAAGTCTACACACTACACAGATTGTTACAAGTCTAATACTTATTTTAACAATACTAACACACAGGTGAGTCAGACTGGTTTCCAGCTATACATTTGATAGTGTTTACTTGAGGCCTAGGGACCTTGGCATGAGCTGGCACCTGGTCTGCCAGCATCACAAGGGGATCTCCCCAATATCCTCTACAGTGACAACAGATACAAAGAATTCATTTAGCTTTTCCGCAATGACCTTTTCTTCTCTGAGTGCTCCGTTAGCACCTCAGTTCTCCAGTGGCCCCACTGATTGTTTGGCAGGCGTCCTGCTTCTGATGTACTTTAAAAAAATGCTGTAATTTTTGTCTTTCACTAGTTGCTCTTCACATTTTTTTTTGGCATGCATATTTATACTTTTACACTTGACTTGCTAAAGTTTATGCTCCTTTTTATTTTCCTCGGGAGGAGTAGACTTCCAATTTTTAAAGGATCTCTTCTTTTTGTCTCTAACCACCTCTTTTACTCCGTTTAGCTGGCGGAGGTTCTTTTGATCCTCTTACTGTATGTGTGTATGTGTATATGTGTGTGTATATATATAAAATGAGGTATAGCTTCAGGCACTATTACGGTGGTTTTGAATAGTTTCCATGCAGCTTGCAGGCATTTCACTCTTGTGACTATTCCTTTTAATTTCCATATAACTAACCTCCTCATTTTTGTGTAATTCCCCTTTTTGAAGTTAAATGCTAATGTGGTGGGTTTCTTTGGTTTCCCCCCCCCTCAAGCATGTTAAATTTAATTACATTATGGTCATTATTACTGAGCGGTCCAGCTATATTCACCTCTTGGACCAGATCCCGTGCACCACTCGGGACTAAATTAAGAATTTCCTCTCCCCTTTTGGGTTCCAGGACTAACTGCTGCAAGAAGTAGTCATTAATGGTATCTAGAAACTTTATCTCTGCATCCCGTCCTGAAGTGACATGTACCCAGTCAATATGAGGTTAGTTGAAATCCCCATTATTATTGGGTTTTCTATTTTTGTAGCCTCTCAGATCTCCCTGAGCATTTCACAGTCACTATCATCATCCTGGTCATGTGATTGGTAGTATATTCTTCTGCAGGGATTGCAGGATTAGTCCCTTAATTTGAACCCAAAGACTAGCACGAGGTTTAGTATTACTGCAGCTGTGAAATGCTTTCTGGAGGTTCCCCCTTTTCTATGGTTTATTAAACTAGCTCTAATAGTTATGAAAACACTGTCCCCTTAATCATGTAGGGCTGTTATTCTGATTCATAATCCCAGAAAAAAAAATCTGGGCTAGAAAGAAGCAAGTTATATTCTCTTAGGTAAAACGAGTTCTGAACTGTGCTCATAGTCAGATTTTTTAAAATTATTTTTACTGCCCTTCAATGCATACAGTCATTGGAAAAGACTATAAAATAGGCAAAGAACAAGTTAAAAGTTACTTAGACAAGTTAGAGGTCTTCAAGTCACCAGGGCCTGATGAAATACATCCTAGAATACTCAAGGAGCTGACTGAGGAGATATCTGGGCCATTAGCGATTATCTTTGAAAAGTCATGGAAGACGAGAGACATTCCAGAAGATTGGAAAAGGGCAAATATATTGCCGATCTATAAAAAGGGAAATAAGTACAACCTGGGGAATTACAGACCAGTCATCTTAACTTCTATACCTGGAAAGATAATGGAGCAAATAATTAAGCAATTAATTTGCAAAAATCTAGAAGATAATAAGGTGATAAGTAACAGTCACATGGATTTGTCAAGAACAAACCATGTCAAACAAACCTGATAGCTTTCTTTGACAAGATATCAAGCCTTGTGGATGGGGGGAAGTGGTAGATGTGGTATACCTTGACTTTAGTAAAGCTTTTGATACTGTCTCGCATGACCTTCTCATAAACAAACTAGGGAAATGCAACCCAGAGGGAGCTACTATAAGGTGGGTGCAAAACTGGTTGGAAAACTGTTCCCAGAGAGTTATCAGTGGTTCACAGTCATGCTAGAAGGGCATAATGAATGGGGTCCTGCAGGGATCAGTTCTGGGTCCAGTTCTATTCAGTATCTTCATCAATGATTTAGATAATGGCACAGAGAATACGCTTATAAAGTTTGTGGACTATACCCAAGCTGGGAGGGGTTGCAATTGCTTTGGGGACAGGATTAAAATTCAAAATGATCTGGAGAAACTGAAGAAATGGTCTGAAGTAAATAGGATGAAATTCAATAAGGACAAATGCAAAATACTCCACTTTGGAAGGAACATTCAGTTTCACACATACAAAATGGGAAATGACTGCCTAGGAAGGAGTACTGTGGAAAGGGATGTGGGGGTCATAGTGGATCACAAGCTAAATGAGTCAACAGAGTAACGCTGTTGCAAAAAAAAGTGAACATCATTCTGGGATGTATTAGCAGGAGTGTTGTAAGAAAGACACAAGAAGTAATTCTTCCGCTCTACTCTGCTCTTATTAGTCCTCAACTGGAGTATTGTGTCCAGTTCTGGGCGCCACATTTCAGGAAAGTAGTGGGCAAATTGGAGAGAGTCAAGAGAAGAGTAACAAAAATGATTAAAGGTCTAGAAAACATGACCTATGAGGGAAGATTGAAAAAAATGGGTTTGTTTAGACTGGAAAAGAGGACTGAGGGGGGACATGATAACAGTTTCAAGTACATAAAAGGTTGTTACAAGGAGGAGGGAGAAAAATTGTGCTTCTTAACGTTGGAGGATAGGACAAGAATTAATGGTCTTAGATTGCAGCAAGGGAGGTTTAGTTTGGACATTAGGAAAAACTTCCTAACTGTCAGGGTGGATAAGCACTGGAATAAATTGCCTAGGGAAGTGGTGGAATCTCAGTCACTGGAGATTTTTAAGAGCAGGTTGGACAAACACCTGTCAGGGATGGTCTGGATAATACTTGGTCCTGCCTTGAGTGCAGGGGACTGGACTAGACCTCTTGAGGTCCCTTCCAGTTCTATGATACTATGATTGGTGCCAGTGCAAAGTGAGTGTCAGAGAGCAAACCAGAATGATTGTCTGATCTCAAGTAAGGGCCCATACAACATGCAGGTCAGTGATCAACTGGGCCTAGAATGCTGGAGAAAAGGAAACTGCCTTCACAAATCTGAGCCTCCCTCTGGTGGGTGTAAGCAATTGGAATTATATTTGAACTATGAAGATATTTTCTAATGGCAGGCCAAGTTAAGAGATATATAAAGCTTCTTTCATTAGGGCTTGGCAGGTCTTCTGTCGTTCTTGACAGTTCTACGGGCTTTGTAGCATTTTGGGCTATGTTATTCATTGTGAGCTAATAATTCTTACTTGGAACATGCACAAGTGTCAGGAAATGTGAAGGTAAATCATTAAGTAGGAAAGTTTCTCTGGCTACAGCTGCCAGAACGTTTTTTGTTGTTGCAATGATATTTTGACCCAAAATTCCTTTTTTGCAAATCTGAAATTTCAGTTTTGTTGATTTCCCGCCCCTCCCCCCCATCAGGAAAAATTGAAGTTACAGCTTCCTGGCGGCCTGCTCTGAAACCTTTAGTTAATTTCACTTTCTGCCCGCCTGTGAAATTGACAGACACTTTCTGGAGGGCTGATGAGGCAGCGTGCTTGGGTGGCTTTCCCGGACCGCCAAGCTCTGAAGGGTGGAGAGGCAGTGAACTCAAGCACCGTGCTTTCCCCCTGCTTGGGGGAGGGAGAGGAAAAGAACCGGAGGGCGCGCACACTCTGCTTCTTCATCCCTGCGGGAGGTGCGGAGGCTGAGCGGCTGTGCTGTCTGGTTCCCAGAGCTGCAGTGGGAGGACGAGCAGCCTGGATCTCTGCCTCTCTAGCAGCGGGGCTAGAAGTCTCTTGTCAACTTCACATGTGAAATTGAAAAGAGCCTTCCTGCCAGAAGCCCTTCGGTTCTCCCAAAATTGTTTTTTTTTTTTTTTTTTAAACCACTTACTGCAAAAACCGTGAAGCTGGAAGGCCATCTCCATCTATGTCCCCTGTAGCAGCTAGGGCCACTTGCCAACAGTAGAGACAGGCCAACTTTGCTTTTTCAGCACAGTCTCTTCCTTTCTCATTCTTCCTCGGCTTGCTACCATCTCTTGCAGGAAACACTGCTCAGCTGGTTCATAGTTGGCTTCTTTTCTTTTCCGGATGTTTACACTGTATTTCAGGTCACTTATCTTAAATCAATATCTCATGTTAGCCTCTGGAGAAATAAGCTGTTATGGAGCTATCCTGTTATTTTCTTAGCTTTTGTGACGTTGGAAAAACAGCTTACTGTAAACCAGGGTTTCTCAGTCTGTGGGTCGGGACCCAAAATTGGGTCTCCAGAATGTTTCAAAGGGTCGTGTGGCAGCTCCCGTGCTCCTGTTCCAGGGGGCTGGCTGGGCTCACCTCCCTGCTCCAAGCACTGCACCCTCTGGGGTCCCAGCGCCAGCCGTCATGATGACAGGAGTCTGGGGAGAACAAATGTGAATGTGTGGCACTGCAGCCCCGTGAGCCAGGTCACAACTCCACTCACACCCAGTTCGTCTAGTCGGGGCAGGGCCAAACCTGTGAGGCGCTGCAACAGCAGGCCGGGAGAGGCGAGCCAAGTCCAGCCAGCGCCACAGTGCAGGAGCCACCACTGTGGGGTGAATGCTGGGCAGGATCTGAAACCTGCCCTGGCTATGATCTGGGTCATGACAGGCCATAAACATTCACTAATGGATCCTGAGCCAAAAAAGGTTGAGAACCACAGCTGTACACTTTCTGCCTCCATTTACCCATGTGTGAAATGGTTACAATAATACTTGCCTGCCTCACAGGAGCGTTGTGACGCTGTGAGTACCTTGAGAGCCTTAGGGGCAAGGCGCTACTTTAAGCATGAAGGTGCCATCGTTGTTACTCTTCCAAGTGGTTTTGTTGTCCTGCTATTTCTTCACACTTACTATTGAGATAGAAACGAGACCCGGTGGTGAGCTGCAATGGATAATGCTCTGGTCATGATAGGCTGCAGCGGTCAGGAATCAATCCCATTACTGCCCCATCTCTGAGCACGAGAGTCTCAGATAGGTCACGTGACACATGAGTCGCGTCAAGTCTTCATCAGTCTTTGTAATCAGAGAGCTTTGCTCCCATTAGCTTTATGATGGTCAAGGCATCCAGGCAAAAGTTAGCAGTCTTACAATTTAATAGAGAAATTAGATTAGATAAGGAATAAAATCAGTAACACCAGGTTCTTTTATGTATAAATCCCCAGAGACAGCAATGCAATGGAAAAGAATCCAGCAGCCCCACTAAACTTGTAAGTTAATGACAAGTGAGGGAGATATTGCTGAGAGCATGAATGGAATTTGCATTTTTATCCTTCAGAAAAACCGAAAGGTCATAGAGTGTTATGGAGACACAGGTACGTTGTTCTAGAGCAGGGGTTCGTAAACTTGATTCACGGCTTGTTCAGGGTAAGCCCCTGGCGGGCCGTGAAACGCTTCGTTTACCTGAGCGTCCGCAGGTACGGCCGCTCGCAGCCCCCAGTGGCCGTGGTTCGCCGTTCCTGGCCAATGGAAAGAAAATGAAAGAGTTTGTTCATACTGGAGCAAAAATTAAGAAAATTAGAAGAATTTTGAAAACGCATATAATGTCTACGGGCTAAACAGAAGCACACTGAAATCAATGATGGTCTTTCAACTGGCTTCAGTGAGCTTTGGATCAGGCCCGTAGATCACATGAAAATCACACACTTGTGTTTTCAATGGAAGTGATAAGGGAAATGTATTTTAAAAAATAAAATACTCAAACCCATCAACTCTGGTTTCTGAGCAACAGGCTATAAAGAAAAACAACTGGTGCCATTTCCTTTAACACTTCCTGTAATAATGTTAAGCGATCATGCTGATCGCTTGTGTATAAGTGTGGATGGTATATGTAATGCAGTGGGAATTCCTCTTTAATCAGACACTCTGAATAGTTGCTCATTGTAAAGAACTACTGGTTTTTATTTTTTGAAGTCTCGCAAAGCATTAGAGAAAAGCATTGGAGTACAGTTCATTTAGCCTCATGCATTCAACAAGAGATCAAGAAAACATGCACAGATTTATTGACCTGGGAATATAGCTTGGAGTCACTTACAGACTAAGCCTGAATGTGATAGGGGGAGCCAGCGGCGGCTCCAGGCACCAGCGCTCCAAGCGCGTGCCTGGGGCGGCAAGCCGTGAGGAGCACCCTGCTGGACGCCGTGAGGGTGGCAGTCAGGCTGCCTTCGGCGGCATGCCTGCGGGAGGTCCGCTGGTCCCGCGGATTTGGCGGCAATTCGGCTGCAGATACGCCGAATCTGCGGGACCGGGGACCTCCCGCAGGTGCGCCGCCGAAGGCAGGCTGACTGCCGTGCTTGGGGCGGCAAAAAAGCTAGAGCCGCCCCTGGGGGGAGCTACTAATGAATAGTACCTTTAAACTGGGCTTCACTGTGCCAAGCAGACAGTGGGCAATTGCCTGTGAGATAAAAACCCAAAGGGCCTGTGGCTGCTTAAAGATTAAGCACCTTTGCCATAATATGATGATATTCATAGTGCTCTTGCAGCTACCAAAATGGGTAAGTAACTGGATTGTGGCTGAGAAAAGGGAGAGAGATTTTATTCTCACTATTTAAATAAGCATTATACTGTAAAAGTTGGTGTGATGGGGTGTACAAACCCAACGGGGCCACCAGGGGTTAAGGAATTACTTTGGATCCAGCCAGCCCCGCCCCGCTGCGCCTGCAGCAAATGCTCCATCTGGTGGAGGAATTAAAAGACCTGGAGACAGCTCATTTGGGGGCGGACCTGGAAGAGAGCAGACCTGCAAACCCCAGCGCCAGTAGTGCAGCGGGAAGGCTGAAATCTCGAAGGTAGCTGCCCCCACAGGGGCCTCCCTTCCCTCAGCGAGGGCCCACCCCAAAAACAGAGAGGGAAGCATCCCCTCCTCCCCTGCACATGGGCCTGGAGATTGGTAATCCCTTTTTATTTTCTTGATTGGGACTACCCCAGCAAGGGGAAGCTTTGGACTGAGCTGGCCTGGTGGCACGGGTGGTAAGGGGGAGAGGAAGTGGCCTTGGCTGGCCTGGCTGTATGGCCAGGATGTCACCCTGTCTGTGCAAACCAGGAGCACCCTTGTGAGCAGGGTTTGGTGGGCAGGATGGTGGCGACTTTGTCAGGTTTTTTGACAAAGGAAATGAATATGCTCGTGGGCTGTATCAGGACCCAACATCCATGATCTCTTTACAGGAGTGCCTTTGGGCTGCTCGATGCGGAGGAAGAGCAGCAATGTTAATATGTGACGATGCTGCAGTAGCGTGTCAGGGTCCCATTGTGCTAGTCACTCTACAGACATGTAACATGCCCCAAGGAGCTTACAGTCCACAGGTCAGATGACAGACCACAGGTGAGCGCAAGCAAAGAAAGTGACCAGCATGATGAGCAGTGGTCTCAGCACAGCAGCTCGTTAACAGTTGCCTAACGAGTGTCACAGACATAACTACTCAGAGCAGAATAAATTATTGCTGTGAACATTGACATGACAACATGACAACTTGACAATGGCTGACCAAAGATGAATGTAATCAGGTCAGTGTCACTGGGTCAGCAGCCTCTCATGAACTTCCTGGTGGCCTTGGTCACACTACAGGCAGCCTGCCTCAGTTCCCCTCTTGGACTGTTCAAATAAAACTTCACCAGGCTTTTTGTGATCAAAAATATCCTTTCTTGGCAGGCCACTCCCAGGCCCTACTGAGCTGGAGTCTCTCTCCAGCTCCCTGGACTCTGCTAGAGCCTTGCTCACTCCTTGCAATCTCGTCTCTCTGAGCAGCCCTTCTCATCCCTGTTGCAGCCTCCTGCTGATGTTTATAGGGAAAACACCTGATCTCTCCCAGGCGTGGCTCCTTAGTTGGCTAGCCCCAGACCCTCCAGCCGTTAACGGGGGAGCCACCCTGTTAGTTACATTCATGACCTTGGAAAAGGTCCCAGCCTCTAATTACCTCACTTGTTTCTGGCATCCCTGCTGAGTTGAGTGGCACTGGTCAAATAATATTTGAACAATTTATTTGATGATTTTTTCTGATAAAAGACTTGACTCCGTCATTTGCCTTTGCAAATAATTAATTTGAAAATTGGAGGGGTGTATCAATATTTGTGAATATACATGAACTTCATACAATAATCCCATGTTTTTTCCCTATTATTCACCTAGATCTAGAGCTGGGGATTTCTTGGGGGGCAGTAGGGTGTTATGCGCAATACAGTACTTCTAAAAATGATATCCACAAAATCACCGGCTGGTCCTGACCTCCACAAGGACATTAGTTGGATTATTAAATAGTGGATGTGCACTCCACATGTTGGCACTGCAGCATTTAGTGGTGCAAGCAAGCAGGGAGGTTGCACCTAGTTTCTTCTTTCGGTTTGGGGGATTCTGTGTGCCCGTAGACTTTCCAGAGCCAGGCAGGGTGATTCAGCTGGGCCACATTAGGCGATGTGGGCACTGGACAGGTTCATCAGTTGTTTGAAGCTGCTTGGGTGATTTCCATTGTGGGCGAGCAGCCTGGCAGGACACACCCAGAGTTGCTCTGAGATTGGAACCCAAGGGAACTTGAGGGGAGGAGAGTGACAGCCAGACTGAGGGCATGGCTACACTCGAGACTCCAAAGCGCTGCTGTGGGAGCGCTTTGAAGTGTGAGTGTGGTCGCGGCACCAGCGCTGGGAGAGAGCTCTCCCAGCGCTGCAGGTACTCCACCTCCCCGAGGGGATTAGCTTACAGCGCTGGGAGCACTGTTTACACTGGCGCTTTACAGCGCTGTAACTTGCTGCGCTCGGGGGGGGGGGGGGAGTTCACACCCCTGAGCGAGAAAGTTGCAGCGCTGTAAAGTTCCAGTGTAGCCTTAGCCTGAAAGAGCCCAGCCATGGAGCAGTGCAAGGCCCGAAGGCTCCGCTGTACGGATTGTGTTCCAGGGACTGGGCCAGCTTGTTAGATTTAGACCGCAAGCTCCCTCCCCCGCTGGAGAAGGCGAGGACTCGAGCTGCTGCAGGCTGTGCAAATTGCAGAGGGTCATTGCAAAGACTTCAGGGGAGTTTGAAGGAGGCCGTAGATCTGTCACTTGTATCCCAGACTTTAAGGAACTGATGTGCCCTGGAGAGGGTGTGGACACCATTCTCCAGAGACTGAGAAGGGTGAGTCCTTCCAGAGGCGGACCCTAGGGGAGGGAGTGTGCGTGCATCATTATATATCACATTTAAAATTCGGATAGTATTAAGACTTGGGGAAATATCTTTAACAGAGTTATTGACAAAATTCCCAATTGTTTCCAGGGTTATGAGGAAGCGCGCATGCGAGTATGTGTGTATAAGTAAATACAGGTATCAGAGGGGTAGCCGTGTTAGTCTGGATCTGTAAAAAGCAACAGAGAGTCCTGTGGCACCTTTAAGACTAACAGATGTATTGGAGCATAAGCTTTCGTGGGTGAATGTTGCGTCTGACGAAGTGGGTATTCACCCACGAAAGCTTATGCTCCAATACATCTGTTAGTCTTAAAGGTGCCACAGGACTCTCTGTTGCTTTTTACAAGTAAATACAGGGCGTCCTCAGACTCATGACACAATTCGTTCCTCAGAATTGCGTTGTAAGTTGAAAAGTTGCAAGTCAAAACCACTTTTCCCATAGGAGTCAATGGTATGAAGGGGGGATTGGTTCCTGAACCAAGACTTGATACGCTATTTGCACCACAAAACCCAGATTTTTGTACTAAATGAATTAGAGATGACTAATCTTGCAACATTAATTTACTGTACACTGTATTTTGTAAGCGGCATTCAAATGAACATATAAACTCTCCTATGCTGCTCAGAAGGCCAGGGAGAATGGCACACATGCTGAGCCTCAGCCAATCACTGTTCACGCTTTCTGATTGGCTGAGCCTGGGGCCAGGAGCCAATCAGAAACAAGCGGCAGCCCTACCCAGCAACAAGCTACCCTGCTGTCTCAAAGCCAATCAGAAGCGACCCCTTCCAGCTCCATACCAGTATAATGCAACCAAGAAGTGATTTCAAGCAACTTTATGCAAATCGAGTGTTGTATGGGCGAAACAGGCAGTCAATTGAAAAACATCGTAAGTGGCATCCGACGTAAGTCGGGCATCGTAAGTCCGAGGACTCCCTGTATACATATTAGCAAACGTTTTCCTTTACAGATTTTGTGTCACTCTCCCCCTATCCGGGGTTTAACATTCTCCCTCTCGCTCTCTGTACGTATATTGTGGAAAGCCGAAGCTCTGGTGTGTTCTGCAGGAGAGAGGTAAGCTGAATCCCAGGAAGAGGAATGAAATACTATCCCTGGCGTTCGCATCCTCCCTTCCTCAAACCCATTACATATGCAACACTTGTGCATGTCTACGGCTCCTGAAAGCTAATTAGAGATTGATTTAGGGAGGCATGTGATTGGTGTGAATATTTCTTCTGACCTCAGCAGCAGATGTCAGGCAAGGAACAGTGAGTAAGAGAGCCAAAACAGATGTTCAGAAAACTCAAAATGAGCAGTTAAGGTTGGCTAGACAGCCCCCTCCCCTTCAATGATATATTATCATGGACATATCTTGTGGGATTGAGAAGGTAATTTCTTGTTTTGGGATGTGAAATAATGGAGATCGCTTCTACCAGCAGGCTGGCAGATCACAGGACTCTCCCAACCCGCTGTGCAGGTCTCTGCAGCCGTTGCCTGAGTGACTGTCCCCAGGGACACCAAACCGTGGACTTGGCTGTCTCTTCCACTCAGGTTCGGATATATTTTTTGCTTAAACGTGACTCTCTGCTAAGGGAACGGAGCAGCCGTTTCAAGCCTGTTCTCTTTAGTTCTTGAGCTCTCCAACAGCCCCACCATGCTGTTTGTCTCCTTTGGGCCTGCTCGTAGGATCTGACCACATTAGCTGATGCTGTCCCTTGGAGGAGCACGGGAAGGCTAACTTTTTCACTGGTACCTTGTACCGTCTTGGCTGCATTTACTCACTCAGACTTCAGCCCATAGGGCTAGCCTGCTTGCTTGCTTTATTATAGCTTTTCTTATGGGTTTGTTGTTTGTTTTATTATAATAGATAATAGATTTATAGCTTTGTACTGGAGTATTTTTGGGCAGTAACGCAAGGAACATACAGGCCACATCCTGTATGATGAGCTAAACCAAATTAGCATAACTATGTTCGACTTAACATGGATAAGTGATGATGGCGAAAGCAAGTTAGTATACTTAGAATAATAGAATATCAGGGTTGGAAGGGACCTCAGGAGGTCATCTAGTCCAATCCCCTGCTCAAAGCAGGACCAATCCCCAACTAAATCATCCTAGCCAGGGCTTTGTCAAGCCTGACCTTAAAAACCTCTCAGGAAGGGGATTCCACCACCTCCCTAGGTAACCCATTCCAGTGCTTCACCACCCTCCTAGTGAGAGTTTTTCCTAGTAATCAACCTAATCCTCCCCAGCTGCAACTTGAGACCATTACTCCTTGTTCTGTCATCTGGTACCACTGAGAACAGTCTAGATCCATCCTTTGGAACCCCCTTTCAGGTACTTGAAAGCAGCTATCAAATCCCCCCTCATTCTTCTCTTCTGCAGAATAAACAATCCCAGTTCCTTCAGCCTCTCCTCATAAGTCATGTGTTCCAGCCCCCTAATCATTTTTGTTGCCCTCTGCTGGACTCTTTCCAATTTTTCCACATCCTTCTTGTAGTGTGGGGCCAAAAACTGGACGCAGTACTCCAGATGAGGCCTCACCAATATCGAATAGAGGGGAATGATCACATCCCTTGATCTGCTGGCAATGCCCCTACTTATACAGCCCAAAATGCCGTTAGCCTTTTTGGCAACAGGGGCACACTGTTGACTCATATCCAGCTTCTCGTCCACTGTAACCCCTAGGTCCTTTTCTGCAGAACTGCTGCCTAGCCACTCGGTCCCCAGTCTGTAGCAGTGCATGGGATTCTTCCATCCTAAGTGCAGGACTCTGCACTTGTCCTTGTTGAACCTCATCAGATTCCTTTTGGCCCAATCCTCCTTGTCTAGGTCCCTCTGTATCCTATCCCTACCTTCCAGCATATCTACCACTCCTCCCAGTTTAGTGTCATCTGCAAACTTGCTGAGGGTGCAGTCCACGCCCTCTTCCAGATCATTAATGAAGATATTGAACAAAACCGGCCCCAGGACTGACCCTTGGGGCACTCCGCTTGATACCGGCTGCCAGCTAGACATGGAGCCATTGAGCACTACCCGTTGATCCTGATGATCTAGCCAGCTTTCTATCCACCTTATAGTCCATTCATCCAGCCCATACTTCTTTAACTTGCTGGCAAGAACACTGTCGGAGATCGTATCAAAAGTTTTGCTAACGTCAAGGAATAACACGTTCACTGCTTTTCCCTCATCCACAGAGCCAGATATCTCATCATAGAAGGCAATTAGGTTAGTCAGGCATGACTTGCCCTTGGTGAATCCATGCTGACTGTTCCCGATCACTTTCCTCTCCTCTAAGTGCTTCAGAATTGATTCCTTGAGGACCTGCTTCATGATTTTTCCAGGGGCTGAGGTGAGGCTGACTGGCCTGTAGTTCCCCGGATCCTCTTCCTTCCCTTTTTTAAAGATGGGCGCTACATTAACCCTTTTCCAGTCATCCGGGACCTCCCCCGATCACCATGAGTTTTCAAAGATAATGGCCAATGCCTTTGCAATCTCATCCGCCAACTCCTTTAGCACCCTCGGATGCAGCGCATCCAGCCCCATGGACTTGTGCTCGTCCAGCTTTTCTAAATAGTCCTGAACCACTTCTTTCTCCACAGAGGGCTGGTCACCTCCTCCCCATGCTGTGCTGCCCGGTGCAGTAGTCTGGGAGCTGACCTTGTTCGTGAAGATAGAGGCAAAAAAAGAAAATCAATCAAGGACATTAGCTTTTTTCACATCCTCTGTGGAAATTTGTTTGTGAACTTTGGCATAGATAAGTGGCCAACTGATTGCCCTCTGTAAAATTAAATTTATAAAGGTAACATGTACAGCACAAAGAACATGGAAATAATCACCACCAAACCAGTTCAGGCCAGAAATAGCAGATGGAAGGATTAATTGTCATTAATACATATGCACATGCCAGCCTCTAGAGGAAGCACACCTCGATATTACATGGGTGAGGAAATTAAGTTCAGACATGGTAGGTGGGAAAATGGTGCTCAGGCTGTATAAGGGGGCAACCCACCATGTTTAATTGGTTAATTTTAGTCAGGTTTTAAGTTTCTCTCAGGTCTTCCATAGCTTTCTAGCTCTCTAGCTTCTCAAGTTCAGCTTCCACTTGAGAGTTGAGGAACCTGGACCACTGGACTCCTTGGCATGCCAGAGGTGACAGGTTACCACCAAGATACCAAGGAGGCGTGTGTGTGGCTGGTTACTTTTCATTTGATTACTGTTCCATTTATCTCTATACAAATCTTGAAGGTTGGTTTTTTTGCTCTCAGTGTTGAGTGCCCTTGTCATACATCCCAAGGGTGCTTCCAAAACTCTGTGTAGCCTAATTCTGGAACAAAAAACGTATCTTCTGAGACTCTAACCATGTTATATAAACCATAATATTAATCCCCTAAAAATCAGGCAACAAGCCCAAGTCTTGTGTGCTAACTTCCTGGTCTGCTCCCTTCAGGCCCTGCTACTTGCAAGATGGGAGCAAGGAACTGTTTGGTTTTCTTCAGTCAGCCTATCAGCTTCTAAACCAGAGGTGGGCAAACTACGGCCCGTGGCCTTGTCCTGCCTGCGGGACCGTCCTGCCTGGCCCTTGAGCTCCCGGCCGAGGAGGCTAGCCCCCGGCCCCTCCCCCGCTGTATCCCCTGCCTCGCAGCCACGCCGTCGCATGGGCAGCGCTCTGGGCGGCGGGGTTGCGCGCTCATGCTGAGCAGCGCGGCAGCGTGTCTGGCTCCTGCCGGGTGGCGCGGCTGCCAGACATGCTGTTCTGAGCAGCATGGTAAGGGGGCCAGGGGCGGGGGGTCCCAGGGGACAGTCAGGGGACAGGGAGCAGAGGGCAGTTGGATGGGGCAGAGGTTCTTGGGGGTGGTCAGGGGATGGGGGGGATTGGATAAGTGTGGGAGTCCCGGGGCGCCTGTCAGGGGGCGGGGGTGTGGATAGGGATCAGGAGACGGGGAACAGGGGCGGTTGGATAGGCGTGGGGTCCTGGGCGGCCTGTCCAGGGGCTGGGGTGTGGATAGAGGTCAGAGCAGTCAGGGGACTGGCAGCAGGGCGATTGGATAGGGGGTGGGGTCCCGGGGGCGGTTGAGGCAGGGGGGTCACGGGAGGGAGCGGTTAGGGGACAGAGAGCAGGGGGGGTTGGATGGGTTGGGGATTCTGAGGGGGGCAGTCAGGGGGCAGAAAGTGGGAGGGGTTGGATGGGGGCAGGAGCCAGGCTGGTTGGGGAGGCACAGCCTTCCCTATCCGGCCCTCCATACAGTTTTGCAACCCCGA
Source organism: Emys orbicularis (assembly GCF_028017835.1). Classification (NCBI taxonomy): domain Eukaryota; kingdom Metazoa; phylum Chordata; order Testudines; family Emydidae; genus Emys; species Emys orbicularis. Next base: position 2,829,798 of record NC_088686.1, on the reverse strand, counting down.
TGTGGCCCTCGGGCCAAAAAGTTTGCCCACCCCTGTTCTAAACCATCCTCCTCTCTGGCTGTTTTGTTTTGCTCTCAAGTGGTAACAGTCACCTGGGGCCAAGGCTCTTCCCTCAATGGAAACAGGGTTAAATGGGTGGCAGAGCTGGGTCAGAAGTGCAGGTGGCTCATTGTAGGATGTTCCATGGGGCTCTCCTGCATGTGCTTGTTAAGGGAGCTCTCCAAAGCTTAGCTAAGCAGCTGTTGCTTACTGCGACTGTTGCGCTGTTAAATACAGCTCAGGCGGAGTCGCTGAAGTCCCACAGCAATGGGATCTGAACTGCACTGTCTGGAAGACAATAATGCTGTGCTCTTTAATTAACGGCTGCAAATGGCACAGGGAATTAGGAGGAACATACACTTAGTTTGCTTTAAATTTATTTTCTGATATTCCTGAGCAGGGCATTACCCCACGTGGCCTAATGGCAGAACCACCACTCTGCAATAACATCATGTCTCTCAGTTAGTCAGTTTGACTGGAGAGACCTTAACAAACCTGGACTGAATGGTATCATTTCCTCTTTAGCTGCTGCCAACTAGTCTAATCTGCGCTCCCAAGTCACCCATGAGAAGACGGAAGAACTGGAGTCCACCATGTGATTTACTTAATTGCTTTTGGCACAGTCCATTGTTTTGTAATTGCTAGTGGGAAATTGCTGGATGTGAATACACTCTTTAAGTAACAATTGATGAAAGTGACATTTAGATTAATAATATAATGGAACACTTTGATTTTGTTTTAGGAGTTTAATGGCACCGTTTGCCTCCCCAAAAATGCAGATTGTGCATTTCAAATGCGTGATTTGGCAAATGCGTTCTGTTTTCCTTTTATAATGTACTGCGTAAAGCTTCCAGTGAGAAATTAAAAACATATTATGAACAGCACGAATCATTCATCAGCCCAACATTTAAAGCTTGCAAAAACTACACAGCCCACCCCCTTTTTATGTGGTTATTAAACTTGCACGTGGGAGCCTGCTATCCATGACCTTATCTCAACTTTTTAAAAATCTAGCTTTGTAAAAGGAAGCAGAAAAGAGAGATCCCAAATCTCTCTTATCCCTTGTTCTCAGACACTTGGACTTAAATTAATAAACATGCACTTTTCACTTGGCCTGTGCTCTGATCAGCTTGCAAAATGGACATGTTTCTTTTCAGAATAAATGGTCAGGTTGACTGCATGAATTCCTTGTACAATTCCAGTGTATCTCCAGTACTAGCGTGTTACACTGTGTGTGCGGTGTGTGTGTCTATCTGTATTACTCATGCAGGTTATATTTGCCATAAATAAGTATGTAAACAAACTTTGCTCTGTAAATAATTAGTTAGAAATATCCTTTCCTAGGCTTGAGTGCACAGTTTTAGGTGTCATTTATGCAGCCATTACCACCAAGTTGAAGAGCTTTTTTTAGGAAAAGCTGGGACTTTTTGATCTCCTCATTTTCTTTAGCAAAGCTGAGCATCCTCACCACTGGTGTACAAAGCCTTCTTTATCCACTGTCTCCTAGGTCCAAGGTCCCTCCTGTAGCCTTCTATTTCCGCGCAAGATTCAGTATACATCTGGCCTTCACTAAAGCACTTGAAATGAAGAAGAGGTGACTATTGAGCAGGCTGGGGAGCTGGGGCTGAATTGTCTTGTACAGGAGCTGAGACGTTGGGGTGGGATTAAGATTTGGCAAGATTGAGGGGTGAGGATGTAGGGTGGGACTCTCAAAAGTGCTCATTGTTGGCTCCGCTGGTCCCACTGAAGTTAATGCTATTGTGTCCAGTGGGAGCAAGGTTAGGCCAGCACAGAGCACTCTTGAAAATTCCACCTTTGGTAAATAGCACAAATTAAAATATTATTTTTAGCCTTTATGGTTGGGAAGAGAACCTGTCCAATGGAAAACTAGCATGAGGTGATGGAGTGTTGTTTTCCTTAGAAGAGGGACAGCTTGAATGGTAGCTCTGAGAGATGTGAACTCCTCAATCATCTCAGTGTGGTGATAACTCTGAAACTGATGCTGACAATTGAAATATTTAAGTTTTCACCAACATTTTTGCACTGATTGGATGACTAAGATAGTGCACTTCAGTGTAAATGAGGTAGGATCTAAAGCTAAAATAGGAAAAGAACAAGTCTAAGTAATTCTTTACAAGTCACATGTCATCAAGTCAGCAGGGCCTGATGAAATACATCTTAGAATACCTAAGGAACCGACTGAAGAGGACTTTGAGCCATTAGTGAATACTAAGACTAAGATTATGGCACGAAGCTCATGGAAATCATGGAATCCATGACTTCCAGCAACTTCCGTAACATTGTGGACCCCGCAGCAGCCCACCCTTGCGGGGGGCAGGACCCTGCAACATTCCAGCTGCTGCCGGCAGCAACCCATGAGCTACCCAGCTGCCGCTGCTAGCAGAGGTCCCCACTGCTTCCATGGGCGGTGGGAAACTCACCCTGCAGCTCCGAGCTGCTGTGATCAGCCAGATCCCCCCCGCAGCTGCCGCCGAGAGCAGCAGAGGGACCCCGGAGCTGCTCAGGGGCTGCGGGCAGGGCCCTCCGCAGCTCCCCACACTCCCCTGCTGCCAGCCCTCCCACCCCAACTACCCTGCTGCCATGGGCGGTGGGGAACTCCCCCTGCAGCTCCCAGTCCCGCACGGCAGTTTTGGGGGGGGACCCTCCCAGTTCCAGCCCTGCAGGATGGCAAGGGACCCCTCCCAGCTACTGGGAAATGGGGTCCCTGCAGCTTCCAGCTGCTGCGGGGGAGGGGGCAGAGTGCTTGGACCCTCCTCCTTCCCCATTTTGTTATGGATGTTTTTAGTCAAAGTCAGGGACAGGTCATGGCTTCTGTGGCTCTTTGTTTATTGCTCATGACCTGTCCCTGACTTTGACTAAAAACATCCATGACAAAATCCTCACCTTAGTGATGATCTTTGAGAACTCGTGGCGCGTGCAAGAGCTACGAGAGGGCTGGAAAAGGCCACGATAGCACCTACCCACCTATGTAAAGGGGAATCAGCACAACCCAGGAAATTACAGACCAGTCAGCTTAACTTTGCTACCCAGAAAGATAATGGAGCAAATAGTCAGAGAATCAGTTTGTAAGCACCTAGAAGAAAATAAGGCAATAAGTAACAGTCAAGAACAAATCGTGTCAAACCAACAAACTATCCTCCTTAGGCCGGGCAACAAACCTTGTGGATGGGGGGAAGTAGGAGATGTGATGTAGTTTGATTTTAGGAAGGCTTTTGAGAGTGTCTCACATGACCTACTCATACATAAACCAGAGAAATATAGGCTAGACAAACTTACTGTAAGGGGGGTGCACAACTGTGTGGAAAACTGTACTCAGAGTAGTTACCAACGGTCCACAATCAAGCTGGAAGGGCATAACGAGTGGGGTCCCCCGGGGATATGTCCTGGATCCCGTTCTATTCAATATCTTAATGATTTGGATAATGGCCTAGAGTCAGGGGTGGCCAAACTTACTGACCCTCCAAGCCGCATATGACAATCTTCAGAAGTTTGAGAGCCATGGCACACCTGACAGGGCTCAGGGCTTCAACCCCGCACGCGCTGAAGCCCTGAGCCCCAGCAGGTGCATCCTATGGGGCTGAAGCCCCGAGAACCTCTTCACTGGGCAGAAGCCTCTACCCCACTGCAAGGCAGAGGGCCTGAGCTGCACCCCCCTAGTCTGGTCAGTGGAGCATGTGGGGGAGTCTGGGGGGGCTCCCTGAGACGCACTTTAATGGTAAAAGAGCCGAATGGGGTTCTCGAGTCACAGTTTGGCCACACCTGCCATAGAGCACTTATAACATTTGTGGATGATACCAACTTGGGAGGGGTTGCAAGTGCTTTAGAGAACAGGATAAGAATTGAAAATGATTTTGATAAACTGGAGAATTGGTCTGAATTAAAAAGGATTAAATTCAATAAGGACAAATGCCAAAGTACTGCAGTTAGGAAGGAGCAATTAGTTGCGCACATACAAAATGGGAAATGACTGCCTGGGAAGGAACACCACAGAAAAGGATCTGGGGGTCATAGTGGACCACAAACTAAATATGGGTCAACAATGTAACACTGTTACCAAAAAAAAAAAAAGCGAACATCATTCTGGGATGTATTAGCAGGAGTGTTGTAAGCAAGACATGAGAAGTAATTCTTCTGCTCTATTCAGCGTTGATAAGGCCTCAGACGGAGTATTCTGTCCAGTTCTGGGCACCACCATTCAGGAAAGATGTGGGCATATTGGAGAAAGTCAAGAGGAGAGCAACAAAAATGATTAAAGGTCTAGAAAACCTGGCCTATGGAGAAAAAAATAGGTTTGTGCAGTCTGGAGAAGAGCAGACTGAGGAGGGGGGACGTGATAAGTTTTCAAGTACATAAAAGGTGGTTATAAAGAGGAGGGAGATATAAATTGCTCTCTTTAACCACTGATTCATAGATTCATAGATTCTAGGACTGGAAGGGACCTCGAGAGGTCATCGAGTCCAGTCCCCTGCCCTCATGGCAGGACCAAATACTGTCTAGATCATCCCTGATAGACATTTATCTAACCTACTCTTAAATATCTCCAGAGATGGTGATTCCACAACCTCCCGAGGCAGTTTATTCCAATGTTTAACCACCCTGACAGTTAGGAACTTTTTCCTAATGTCCAACCTAAACCTCCCTTGCTGCAGTTTAAGCCCATTGCTTCTTGTTCTATCCTTAGAGGTTAAGATGAACAAGTTTTCTCCCACCTCCTTATGACACCCTTTTAGATACCTGAAAACTGCTATCATGTCCCCTCTCAGTCTTCTTTTTTCCAAACTAAACAAACCCAATTCTTTCAGCCTTCCTTCACAGGTCATGTTCTCTAGACCTTTAATCATTCTTGTTGCTCTTCTCTGGACCCTCTCCAATTTCTCCACATCTTTCTTGAAATGCGGTGCCCAGAACTGGACACAATACTCCAGCTGAGGTCTAACCAGTGCAGAGTAGAACGGAAGAATGACTTCTTGTGTCTTGCTCACAACACACCTGTTAATGCATCCCAGAATCACGTTTGCTTTTTTTGCAACAGCATCACACTGTTGACTCATATTTAGCTTGTGGTCCACTATAACCCCTAGATCCCTTTCTGCCATACTCCTTCCTATACAGTCTCTTCCCATTCTGGATGTGTGAAACTGATTGTTCCTTCCTAAGTGGAGCACTTTGCATTTGTCTTTATTAAACTTCATCCTGTTTACCTCAGACCATTTCTCCAATTTGTCCAGATCATTTTGAATTTTGACTCTATCCTCCAAAGCAGTTGCAATCCCTCCCAGTTTGGTATCATCTGCAAATTTAATAAGAATACTTTCTATGCCAATATCTAAGTTGTTGATGAAGATATTGAACAGAGCCGCTCCCAAAACAGACCCTGCGGAACCCCACTTGTTATGCCTTTCCAGCAGGATTGGGAACCATCAATAATAACTCTCTGAGTACGGTTATCCAGCCAGTTATGCACCCACCTTATAGTAGCCCCATCTAAGTTGTATTTGCCTAGTTTATCGATAAGCATATCATGCGAGAGTGTATCAAATGCCTTACTAAAGTCTAGGTATACCACATCCACAGCTTCTCCCTTATCCACAAGACTCGTTATCCTATCAAAGAAAGCTATCAGATTAGTTTGACATGATTTGTACTTTACATATCCATGTTGGCTATTCCCTATCACCTTACCACCTTCCAAGTGTTTGCAGATGATTTCCTTAATTACTTGCTCCATTATCTTCCCTGGCACGGAAGTTAAACTAACTGGTCTGTAGTTTCCTGGGTTGTTTTTATTTCCCTTTTTGTAGATGGGCACTATGTTTGCCCTTTTCCAGTCTTCTGGAATCTCTCCCGTCTCCCATGATTTTCCAAAGATAATAGCTAGAGGCTCAGATACCTCCTCTATTAGCTCCTTGAGTATTCTAGGATGCATTTCATCAGGCCCTGGTGACTTGCAGGCATCTAACTTTTCTAAGAGATTTTTAACTTGTTCTTTTTTTATTTTCTCTTCTAAACCTACCCACTTCCCATTAGCATTCACTATGTTAGGCATTCCTTCAGACTTCTCAGTGAAGACCGAAACAAAGAAGTCATTAAGCATCTCTGCCATTTCCAAGTTTCCTGTTACTGTTTCTCCTTCCTCACTGAGCAGTGGGCCTACCCTGTCTTTGGTCTTCCTCTTGCTTCTGATGTATTGATAAAATGTCTTCTTGTTTCCCTTTATTCCCATAGCTAGTTTGAGCTCATTTTGTGCCTTTGACTTTCTAATCTTGCCCCTGCATTCTTGTGCTGTTTGCCTATATTCATCCTTTGTAATTTGTCCTAGTTTCCATTTTTTATGACTCCTTTTTATTTTTTAGATCATGCAAGATCTCGTGGTTAAGCCAAGGTGGTCTTTTGCCACATTTTCTATTTTTCCTACCCAGCAGAATAGCTTGCTTTTGGGCCCTTAATAGTGTCCCTTTGAAAAACTGCCAACTCTCAGTCATTTCCCCCCTCAGTCTTGATTCCCATGGGACCTTACCTATCAGCTCTCTCTCAGTTCACACCTCATCAGGACAGGTATGGGACAAACCCAGACCAGCCTCACAGGAACAAAGGATACTGGCCTAGTGTGACAATGCGGTTCTGGCGGAACCCAACTGAGAGTGCCAACTCAGGACAAATTGCTCAAACAGGGCAGTTACAGCCCAAGGCTGGGGTTTTTTCCACCTCTAAGGCAAACCAAACCAGCCAGACTAAGAGGACTTCGGTCTCACCCCACTGGCTAACCGCAAGTCTCACAAGCAATCTCCTTAGACACTCCAGTTTCCCAGTATTACCACCAGTGCCACTCGTTATGGGGACAAATGGTTATGAAAACCAATACCCAAGTCAAAGAAAAAGGTTCTCCTGATCCCAAAGGACCAAGCCCCAGACCCAGGTCAATATACAAATCAGATCTTACCCACAAATCACGCTGTTGCCAATCCTTTAGAATCTAAAATCTAAAGGTTTATTCATAAAAGGAAAAAGATAGAGATGAGAGTTAGAATTGGTTAAATGAAATCAATTACATACAGTAATGGCAAAGTTCTTGGTTCAGGCTTGCAGCAGTGATAGAATAAACTGCAGGTTCAAATCAAGTCTCTGGAATACATCCCCCGCTGGGATGGGTCCTCAGTCCTTTGTTCAAAGCTTCAGCTTGTAGCAAAGTTCCTCCAGAGGTATGAAGCAGGATTGAAGACCAATGGAGATGAGGCATCAGCCTTATATAGTCTTTTCCAGGTGTAAGAACACCTCTTTGTCCTTACTGTGGAAAATTACAGCAAAATGGAGCCTGGAGTCACATGGGCCAGTCCCTGCATACTTTGCTGAGTCTGAAGGCATATTGGCCTTCTCTCAATGGGTCCATTATATAGCTGATGGTCCTTAATGGGCCATCAAGCAGGCTAGGCAGAGCTAATCCCAGCTTGTCTAGGATGTCACCCAGAAGCATAGCATAAGTTTGCCATACAGACAGTATAGAGCCAATATTCATAACTTCAACTACAAAACTGATACACACATATAGACAGCATAATAATAACCAGTAAACCATACCCTTGTCTTAGACACCCCATTCGACCCCCTTTATACAAGATTTGGGTGCCACTACAGGACCTTGGTTGCAACAATGATCTATATGGTCCCAGTTTATGTCAATAACGTCACACCTAGGCACCAACAAAAGAATCTGTTGGACTTTGAGTGAGTCACCCCGCTTCCTTTGGTCAGTTTGGGACTGCGATGAGGTAATGCTCACCTGACTCCTAAGGGCGGGGGGGGGGGGGGGGGAAGGCAAAGCAAAGAGGGAAGAAAGGACATGATAAAAGGGAGAGACATTTGCCGTGCTCTCTCTCTTCCACCTCCATTTACAGACACCACCACGAAGTGACTGAAGCACTGATCGAAGGGGAGAGCCTGACTGAAGAGTAACCAGCCAGCCTGGGGTGAGAAGCATCTAAGTTTGTAAGGACACTGAAAGTGTTAAGATCAGCTTAGACTGTGTTTTGCTTTTATTTCATTTGACCAAATCTTACTTGTTATCCTTTGACTTATAATCACTTAAAATCTATCGTTGTAGTTAATAAGTTAGTTTGTTTATTCTACCTGAAGCAGTGCGTTTGGTTTGAAGCGTGTCAGAGGCTCCCCTGGGGATAAAAAGCCTGGTGCATATTCATTTCTTTGTTAAATTTACAAATTTATATAAGCATGCAGCGTCCAGCAGGCATAACTGGACACTGCAAGGCGGAAGTTCCTAGGGTTGTGTCTGGGACCGGAGACATTGGCTAGTGTTATTCGGTTGCGCAATTCTGTGCGTGAACAGCCCCGGAGTGGGGTTCTCACAGCAGAGCAGGGTAAGGCTGGCTCCCAGAGTCAAGTATTGGAGAGGCCTAGCAGATCACCGGTGGAACGTCACACACATACAGCATTGACAGGAAGTACAACTTTCTTCACTCTACCCTGCTAATTTCCAAAGCCCTCATTGGAATGATTGCATCTAGGGGAGGGAGGGGAAATCAGTCTTCCTGTACATTAAGGTCTGCAGAGATTGTAACAAGGGTGCTGAATATGAAAATGTGTTTTGTGATTTATTTATTTTTAAATCATCCCAAATCAGGATCAAAAGTCCAACACCATTATTTTCCTGGGATGGGATTTCCAGAACAATTCCATTTACACAAAGAATGAAACTGTACTTTGGTTTGCCATCTGCATGGCTGCCCAGGGAAGCAGGCAGCTAGGCAGACCCCAGGGGAGCAGGACAGGCAGGTTGCTGGGGAACCCAGGGCAAGGGCCAGCCAGTGAACCTGGCAGTCTGGCAGATGGGCAGATTGAGAGCCTGGGAACTTTGTGAACCAGGAAGCCTGGGAATCCCACTTCTGTGGAAGCCCGCCAGGAGCCTGGAAGCCATAGTAGGCCAGGAAATTCTGGCTTAGGATGAGATGAGCAGGTGAGCTGGCAGGAAACCATCCAAAGCTTTGGCAGAATCAGCACAGTACAGAGAAGAGCCACAAGCATGACAATAGGATTGGAAAATCTGCCTTTTAGCAATAGACTCAAGAGGCTCACTCCATTGAGTTTAACAAAGACAGTGTTCAGGGATGACTTAATCAGTCTGTAAGTGCCTGTATGGGGAACAGAAATTCGATAATAGCAGATTCCTCAGTCAGCAGAGAAAGGTCTAACATGATCTAATGGCTGGAAGTTGAAGCTAGATAAATTCAGGCTGCAAATCAGGTGTGCGTGTTAGATGTTTTCCTAAAAAAATATGTTCTGAGTTATTTTGAGGAAGTTCTCTGGCCTGTGTTATAGAGGAGGTCAGCTAGATGACCACAGTGGCCCTTTCTAGGCTTGTCTACACAGTGGGATAGTGCACCCCAAGAGGCTGTGATTTCTAAACACACTAATGTGTTGCACATTCATTGGTCTGTGTTGACCCTGTTGGTGCTCTTTAATGTAGTACTGTTTAAACAGCACCATGTTAAAGCACACCAGTAGGGTCTACATGGACCAATTAATGTGTAACAGGTTAGCGTCTGTTAGAAATCACAGCTCTATAAAGCACATTACCCCACCATGTAGACAAGCCCTATGAACCTACGAAACGCATGCCCGTGGAATATGTCAATTTAATCGAATCAGCATTTTCTGATGGAACAGTTTCCTGCTTTACTAAGGAGTAACAAAACAGGCATCAAACTCGGCCAAAATCTGTTGCCTTCTTGAGCAAAATTTCCACTGAAGCCAGTGGAAGTTTTCCTGAAAGAAAGGTTGCAGAATCTGGCACATGTAGAACAAATGCTATTTGCTTGGATAACAGTGCAGGGTTCATTCATGGAACTGGAGTGTTTTATTCTTCAAATGTTAGTTACAAAATTCTGATTTGAATTGCTTAGAAACATAGAGAACTCTTCCTTACCCACCAACCTTCACTAACACACTGGGGTCTAATTGCGTTTTGCACATTAAAAACAGCACCAAAATGTGTAAATTGCAGAGGATTTAACCTTGCTTCAATCTGTTTATAAGGAGGCATCCCACCGGTACTTTACCTCAGTAGTTTAAAGATCAGTTTTACTGTGGTCAGATATTCTCTTTTCCATCCTTTCTGTTTAGCTGCAAATTCCCCCTCTTTAGTAGTTTGTAGACAAACACACAAAAATGGAATTTAGCAGTATGTGAGCTGAAATATCCTGATAATCTGCCAGATCTTTAATTGCACTATAATTGAAGGTCTGGGCTTCACCTTTAAACAACAAAGCTGAATTCTTATTATCTGAAGACTTCAAATCTGTACGTTCCTTATGAAAAAGTTGACATATTTTTCACTCCCTCCTCACCACAAAAGAACATTGCAAATAAGAACAAACGGCACCCAAAGGTATAACAACCGTTAAGGCTACGCAAGTTTTGAGCTCAGAGATTGGCTAACCCATGGGAAAGCTTACTAAATTTGCAGAGTTAGCACAGCTCACAAGGTTACATATCCCTTGAATGTAATTGGAATTGGCTTTCAGGGATTCATCTCTGCTCAGAACTGGCATAGAATAGCCAAGCATTCAGCTCTTTGCTTGCACTCACTTCTCAATAAAGGGTTATTTTGCTTTGTTTTTTTATTTACGAAGTGAACATGGGAGAAGAAATGTCACACACTATACGGCCTCTTTCCTTAATGCCCAGTGTGTAAGGGGTCACAACAAGGAGAGCCTGGGGTCCCTGCCCATACCCTGGATGATACGGGGTGGGGCTCGAAAAGATAAAGGGGAAGCTGTAGCAGTGGTGGCTTTATAGCAGCGGTTCTCAAAGGGTGGGTCGGGACCCCAAAGTGGGTCGTGACCCCGTTTTAATCGGGTCGCCAGGGCTGGTGTTAGACTTGCTGGGGCCCAGGGCCAACGCCAAAGCCCACCCCCACCGCCCGGGGCTGAAACCTGAGGCTTCAGCCCTGAGTGGCAGGGCTCAGGGTACAGGCTCCCTTTGGACTTCAGCTTTAGCCCCACCCGGACCCCCAAGACGGCAGGGCTTGGACAGGCTGAGGCGTCGGTCCCTCTCCTGGGGGTCACGTAGTAATTTTTATCATCAGAATGGGGTCGTGGTGCAATGAAGTTTGAGAACCGCTGCTTTCCAGGGGGCTCTATATCTGCACATATTCACAGATTGTAGAGGCCAGAAAGGACCATTGTGATAATCTAATCTGACCTCCTGCATAACACAGGCCAAAGGCTCCCCTGAATCCTTTCTTCTTTGGCTTGAACTAGAGCAGATCTTTTAGAAAAAAAACAGTCTTGATTGAAATACGTCTAGTGATGGAGAATCACTATAATCCTTGGCAACTTGGTCTAATGATTAATTACCCTTACTGTTAAACATATATTCTTATTTCCAGTCTGAATTAGTCTAGCTTCATCTTCCAGCCAGTGAATGTTATTATATGTTTGTCTGCTGGATTGAAGAGACCTCCATTATCAAATTTCTGTTCCCTGTGTAGGTACTTATGGACCGTGATCAACTCATTCCCTAACCTTCTCTTTGTTAAGCGGAATAGATAGTCTTAAGGAGCTCATATTACTGGCAGGCAGGTTTTCTAACCCTTTACTTATTCTCGTGGCTCTTCGCTGAACCCTCTCCAGTTTATCACCATCCTTCTTGAATTGTGGACACCATAACTGGACACAGGATTTCGGCAGTGTTAAAACAACAGCCCAGTATATATCTCCCTACTCCTACACCATATGCCATTGTTTATACATCCAAGGCTTCCATCAGCCCTTTTGGCCCCAGCGTCGCACTGGGAGATCATGTGTAACTGATTATCCACCATGATCACAGCTTTCAAGTACATAAAAGATTGTTATAAAGAGAAGGGTGATAAACTGTTCTCCTTATCCCCTGCAGACAGGACAAAAAGTAATGGGCTTAAATTGCAGCAAGAAAGATTTAGGTGAGACATTAGGAAAAACTTCCTAACCGTCAAGGTAGTTAAGCACTGGAACAAATTACCTAGGGAGGTAGAGGTTTTTAAGAACAGGTTAGACAAACACCTGTCAGGGGTGGTCTTCTAGATAATACTTAGATCATGCAGTCCAGTTCCTTGCATTGAGGCAGGACTATCAAAATCCCTTGAAGTCCTACATTTTTATGATTCATTGCTATCAATTTCCCCCTTTTTCCCTTTGTTATATACTGGATTTACTTTGTCTTATTTTCATAGCTGCTTTCACTTTCCCTCTAAACCAGCATGGTTTTTAACCTCTTTCTCAGTTGTGGGATTGTCTCTTTTTGGGCATCTAGTAAAATATTCTTAAACACTTCCCAATTCACATATTTCTATTTAAATTCTTTCTCCCAGCTATTCTGGCTAATAATTGTTTTTATATTTGTGAAACTGGCCCTTTTAAGTACCACGTATATATTATTGGTTTGGACTTTATTCTATTTGCACAGATGCAATAAAGCCATGATTATTTTCATCTAAGCTACCCCTGAAGTTTAGTACAGTGATCAAATCCTCTTTATTTGTCAAGACGAGGTCTAATATAGAATTCCTCCATGTTGGATGCAGCGTTTTTTTTGTTAGGAAATTCTCTATATTTTTAGAAATTCCAAGTGTCTTTTAGTACTTGTAGCATGACACCTCCAGCTCGAAGTCCTACATGATAGTGCGGCTTTTTCTCATACACATTGTAGGTAGGTGCTTAAAAAGCCAGTCGGCCTGGTGTGCTATGCTGGTTTGTAGCAGGTGCCGATTGCAATGGTCCATGATTCATGCTCATGGGTCTCTATAATAACTGTAAAGCCCATATCTCGTAGTGGGTTGATTAGGGCATTGGTCCATAAGCATTCACGATCACTTTCTTCTTAGCGATCAGGGACTTGGAACCAGGTAATGCCATTTTTGACAGAGTGCCACTCCCCCACCCACTGTGCCTGCTTGGTTCTTATTAAAATAGGTTATAACCAGGGATTGTAACATCAGAATCTCAATGAGGTCAAATGTAGGCTCATGAAGAGCAATTCCAATCCCTCTTGTTGATCACCCAGGCTCCTAGCCGGGGTAAAGAGTTCGTAGATAAGGTACTTGCGCTCAGTAACAAGGAGCATAGTTCCTGGGGTTTGTAGGGACAGTAAAACCTGTTCTTGTGCAAGAGCTTCCTCTAGCAGCTCTTTACATCGGCTCCTAAGAGTGGCGACCTGCAGGGACGGGCACATCCTCTCCCCTCTCAGCTTGCTGAAGTCGGGAAAGGCCTCTGGTGGTGGTTACCAAGAATTCTGTGGCGCTTTGCTCTTGATTTTTCATCTTTTTTGTCTTCCTAAAATTCAGCTTAAGGAAAGGGACTTGCACACAACTACAGTTCCGAGGGTTTTTTTTACCTCCCCAGGCTGGTGCGTCTGCCCATTAGCTTATTGTGTGTATGAAGGGGGAGAACTTTTACAAGCAAATACACGCATCCTCCTAGTCCCCCCACAAAGTGATTGTGTGTGTGGGTCTATATGACTGTGTGTGCTGCCCACAAGTTGGGAGACTAAAGTTAAGCACCCAAGGCCATGTTGGTGTACCCGAAGAAGTGACCTGGTTTTTCAGAGGGGCTCAGCATGACATTGCAGTTGGACCTCTAAACAATTAGCCCACTTATTTAGATGCTGGAGAATGGAGTTTTGTGCCTAAAATTAGGCATCCAGGTCATCAAAACCTGTTCTGAGCAATGTCCTCTAAGTGCCTCTATCCAAAATTCAGGGTAAGATTGCAAAGCAATTTGAGAAGTGCAGCTATTGTATGACTATAGTTATCGACAAGGAAAATCTGCACTAATTTCTTCTCGCTTTTATGGGCAAAAAAAAGAGCGAGCAAGAGAACGAGAATTGCATAGAGGAAGAGGTGCAGACTCCAGCGGAACTGATTTAATCAGGCTGATCAAAGAAAGTACTGTTGGGAAAAACCAGCTTTGGTTCTAACCTACCTTGAAGATTGTTTTTTTGCTGAGTTGTATTTTGTCTTTCTGAGCCATCTGGGTTTTCTAAAGGAGGAATAATTTTCATGCTTTGTTGTCAAATTTTCCTGACACCACAGTGTCCCAGAATACTCTCAGTCAGAGAATACAAAATAGAGAAATGACAGTTAGGGAGAAAACCTGGTGGCATCCATGTTAGATTGATTTGTATGATAAATGACAACGCAGAGGCCTCTTAAATGATACAAGTAGCCAAACAGCTTCAAACAAATGCTTTCTTCAGATAGTTGACATAAGTGTGCTACATGTACAGCACACACGATATAAATCTGCAGTGGAGCAGAGATCCAATTCAAAACGTATCATCTGAATTACCAGAGACAATTTTAGCGCTGATTTGCTTTTGCAACATATTGTAGCCTACGGCTGACTGTATTTAAAATATGAGTAATTGCTCTCCAGAGTTTATTGAAGATGCCAATTTCCTCTCCTTGGGTTTCTTTTACTCTGGGTGATCAGTAATTGTTTTTGAAAAAGCAAAGAATGAAACAAATAGCACTGCATAATGAAGCCTGTCTTACACTCAGTTAGCTGTGAGGGTCTCCTAGAAACTGGAGTAACACACAGTAGTTTCCAGTCTCTGGGGCACAAAATACTGATGTGACAATATAACTTGCATGGCTTTTAAATGCAGGTTTTCTTTCCTCTTGTTAGCATATTACTGCACATTTAAGAGCAAAAGTGGATGCAAAATTTGTATTGTTATCTCTTACTACTGATGGACATGCTTAAATTGGAGAGGGGATTCACAGCATATCTAATGTCTTCAGAGTCTTCATCAATGGGATGACCCTGAAGTGTCTGTGTTTTTATTGAATTGCAGTTCTAACCTACTGTGCATTTTGTGAAATATATTCATCTGCTTTCCCTCTTATCTGAATATTGTTTTTATGATGTGAAACCTAAGGAGGAAAACACGTCTATCTTCTGCAATTCGGACAAAATTACACTGACCCAGGTCTGAACCTGATCCTTCTCTTCTGATTTTCAGCTAGGTTGACCAGACAGCAAGTGTGAAAAATCAGGACGGGGCTGGGGGGTAATAGGTGCCTATATCAGACAAAGCCCCAAATATCAGGACTGTCCCTATAAAATCAGGACATCTGGTCACCCTATTTTCAGCACTTCTGAATGGCATCTGATGTCAAAATGTACAGCACATGTCCACCAAAAGTGACAGAAGTCAGCTGGGCTTTTGCAGAAGACAGACAGGAAATTTAATTAGAGATTGTCTTACACAGGTGGGCGATGGCAGGATCTATCTGAGGTCTCCGGTTTTTCAGCATTTGTACCTATTTTTAATCTATTTCCTTGTTTGTATATTTTCACTAGTGACTGAGGCTCAGGGTTTACTTCTACAGCTCTAGAAAAAACGCGTCCTTAATGTAGCCCCGTGGCCTGAAGCCACAGGGTATTCTTACACTTCAATTAGATGCCCGCCACAGCGCCCGTGCCTGCTGACTCTGGCTTGCAGGGCTCAGGTTGCAGAGCTGTTTAATTGTGGGGGAGATGTTCTGGCTTGGGCTGTAGCCTGAGCTCTGGGACCCTTCACCCGCAGGGTCCTAGAGCCTGGGCTCAGACATCTATGTTGGAGAGTGAAGGGAATTGCCTGAATGGGCCAGACCTCATTTGCATTTCGGTTTTATGTGGCAGTTTGAGGTACTGGGTTTGGGACATTTTGGTTAAAATTCAATTCAGTTTTGAATTTTGGAGCAATAAAATGCTATTGACCTTGTGAGTGTTGTAGGAGCAGCAGTGATCTGTATGCTCTGTATAACCTGTATGCTCAAAAGGTCTGTTACACTCCCCACCCCTCCTTTTGTCTCCTCTCCCTCTTTGAATACCCGTGAAGTGGCTTTCTCCCTAGACCTCCCTCCTGGGATGCTTGTGGGATGAATGGGCTGGTTGAGCAGCTGGAAGATCAGAATTGCTCCCAGGTAGACAAGGTGTCTGGAACGCTAATTAGGCAGCACTCACACACCCAATGCATGGACACTGCATGGACACTGTCCGAGGTGGAGTGTGACCAACCAGACGCGGCCAAGTCATCTCTAGTCATAGGCCATGAGGAGCAGGTCCTTAAAAGGGGAAGGGGCCATGTGCTCAGGAGTGCACTCACAAGCTTGTACCTCCCGTGGAGGCCCTTCGCCCGGACCGCCTGGCCAGTGGTTCGCCATGTTGCATTCCATCGTGCCTCGGGAAGACTTATCTTCATCGCAGCATCCATCGCTGCGCTGTGGGACTCTTACCTTGAAGGATCCTGACATCTCCAGTGCCGTGCCTGTCCTGGGAGCATGAGTATGCGAGTTTGAGTGTGACACCCCCCCCCCTTTTCTTTTGAGCTTAGCCATCAGTATAATAAATGTGCTGCATTCTGCCAAACTCTGGTGGGTCATTAGTCCTCCCTAAACTTACTAGCTGGCCCAATTTCAGGTAACAGTTTGGAAGTACAAGGACAAGACATGAACATCAGCTCTGGGTGGGGTCACTGTGACTGTGCCTGCAGCCAGACCCAGTTCGGTAAGGGGCCCCGGACAGAGCTGAAGGAGCAGGAGAGATGGGAAAGAAAAAAACAAAGGTTCCTGCCTTCTGCTGAGGGTATCTTTCTGGTGGTGAGGACTCTGTAAGAGGCTCTAGATACCACTGGTCCCTCTCTAAGGAGCTGAGACAGTCGCAGAAGAGTGGACAGTGCAGAACAGAGGATGGATGGAGGCGATGGATGGCACAGAGGGTGGCAGCAGCTGTGAGGCATCAGACAGCACAGAGCAGCGGTGGGGACCACACAGAATGGTGGCATCTGGAGCCGTGCTGAGGCAGCTTGGGCTGAAGCTACAGAGAGAGCAATAGCTATCTAAGGGGCTCTGGTGCCCGCCTCTCTACCCAGCAATTAAAGCTGAAATCACTTCAGCTGGCTTAGGTATTAGAGCTTCCAGAGCAGCCCTGGCCTGCCAGTATCCTTGGACTCCTCTGATCCAGGATAGAAAACGAAATGGGGAGCTGGCAAAGGAGGTAGAGGTAGAATGCACCAGCCACTCATAGTGGCCAGGAGGACTGAGGTTGGAACTACAGTTATGGCCCACTGAGGGGTGAGAGTCTTACCTCATAGAATTTGTTGATGTATTAATTGCTGGTTTTTCCAAATGCATTTTCTTATTCCCCCCTCTCCTGTCCTACTAAGGGGCTCTGTAGGGAAGTGTGCCATCTGGGTCTTCCAGCAGTCAGTCTGGAAAGAGCCTGCCTTGAGCAAACTGGGTTGAGTTGCGCCTCTCTGCCTTAGGGAGCAGCCTGTTTTGTCTCTTTCTGGTTTTGGTTCTTGTGTGTTAAAGTTCTACCTTCTAAAAAATAAAGCAGTGTTGTGCTGCAACCTTCCAGAAAAAATAAAAAACTCTAAAATATTCTAATATCTCTGTGTGTATGCTGTGAACATAACAAAAACCAGAGCCTGACAATGTTTTGAAAAGTTACAGTTACCTCTAGTTTTCTCTATCACTTTTTATGATGGCCAAGTATACCCAGTACATTGTTAGGTCATGGCCCTGGGATATCTTTTGCAACTCTTTATGCATTGACTTCAAATTACCAGCATAGCATTGGGAAGCTCGCATGTAATTCTCATAGAGTAGATGGCTTTTCTTTGAGATGTGATGTGGAAATATATAGCGGTATTCAAACTGGGGAGGAATCTTGTGGGTAAAAAATACTTACCGTTTCTGTGAGCTTGTCTTAGCTCCAGTGTTTGTAAGGATTCACACTTTCCAAATCATTTAAGCTCAACTCTTTTCCTCATAGACTTCACTCTTGACTTCTGGCAAAGGCAATAATCCTGGTATGAATCTGAGGGGACATATCACTCTTGCAATCTGGTAAAGAATGAAATATAATGATATTGAACTGTCAACTGCCAGTTGTCCACATGCTACTTTGGTCTTCAATTAACCAAGGGCACCAATTGGAGGGGTGGGGGGGCAGGGGAGGGCAGAAGCTCCCACCCCCTGAGTTTCACACAGGAGGTGTGGGAGCTCCCAGGTGGAGCTCTTAACTACAGAACAGCATTAGTGTGAAATGTAAGTTGTGCAGAGGAGAGGTGCCAGTATTTTGTTTACAAACAGAGGCCGAGTGATTAAGATCAGAAAGGGCTGGTGATTAAATGAAGGAGCTGGAGAAAACCAGAGTTCTCACTCTCTGATTCGGTGCAGCAAAGTCAGATACGTATCAGAGGGGTAGCCGTGTTAGTCTGGATCTGTAAAAAGCAACAGAGAGTCCTGTGGCACCTTTAATGTGACGTGCATCCGACGAAGTGGGTATTCACCCACGAAAGCTTATGCTCCAATACATCTGTTAGTCTTAAAGGTGCCACAGGACTCAAAGTCAGATACTTTATTCTCAAGCAAATGCATAGAAGGAGAGAGTGCACGAGGACACAGGGTTTCCCCCACTAGGCAGGTCTCTCTCCAGATAAACAATTACAGCAAGCATTTATACCTTTTGTTACAGACCATAATGAGCAACAGCTGCATTATGTTTATACATAGGTCATCCTGATATCTTATTTTTCACATCTATTTAGACTCTTGTCTACATTCCATATTTATCTACACAAGGTCGCAACAACTTCTCACACAGTTCTTTCCCATTCGCCTCACACAATCCTCGCTTCTACAAATCTCACGTTATTAGGCGAACAGCTAGCCTGACTCTTGCTCACGGAAGAGATCTTTTAATTGAAATCCCCTTCAAATCCCTGTCAGTTCTTGCTCTACTTCCACAAAGGATATGGAAGTTTAGCCTGTAAAAGAGGAATCCCGCTGTGGAGGGGGGAGAGGAAGGAGGGGTTGTTTTAGAGAGAACATGGGAGGAGGGGAAGGGACTCGCAAAGCACTGAGCCTAGGTTACATTCAGAAAAGGGGGAGATTTGGAAGCAGTATAAACTCATGGGGCCTTGCCCTAGTAGGATGTTTCCACAGCTAAATCATCTATTCCTAGCTTGGTGAACTGCAAAAAAAGTGAGAGAAAGTCATCTAGATTTTTCTACAATTAAAACAATTGTAGTTTTCAAGAGGTAGTAACAAAGAATATACATTAAAATCTTAAATCTAACCAGTGTTACTTAAGTGACTTGACACACGATGTGAGAACATGTTAGTATTAGAGCTAAGTGGGTCTAGTATTTATTAAATCCTCTCTCTCTCTCTCTCTCTCTCTCTCTCTCTCTCTCTCTCTCTCTCTCTCTCGGAATTAGATACAGTGCTCCTATCAGCTAATTTCTAAGTTATCTGCAAAAAAATAAACCCTAGAGTTTTCAGGTGCCTAAGTAGCCCTTGGAATCACGGTTAAAGTTGCCCCCTGCTACCAAAATCTGAATTGATGCCCCTGCAATTAACTGCCCATATTTT
Organism: Emys orbicularis; assembly: GCF_028017835.1. Taxonomy (NCBI): domain Eukaryota; kingdom Metazoa; phylum Chordata; order Testudines; family Emydidae; genus Emys; species Emys orbicularis. The sequence goes on along the minus strand of NC_088686.1, from coordinate 2,810,321 downwards.
CTCAGAAGCTGTTTATGCCACTTAAATTGACATGTTACCATGTCAGGAGATTGGTCTAACAAACCTGTCAGTCAGACTTTATTTGTGAGAGTGGTGAATTGTCCATTTGCGGATTCAAACTGGAAAGGGATCAGCAGTTTGGATGAACTGGACGAGGCAGTCTCTTTACATGTATATCTTTGGAATATGAGCCTTGAAATAAACTAAGCAATCACATCTACTCGTTCCAAACATTGTCTGATCAGGGCTGAAAGGGTACATGCAATGTATAGTTATATGTAATGTTTTTGGTCTCAGCAAGATTATTTTGTGCTGCATTCCTGTTAGCACCACTTAACATATTTGAACTGTGTGGGGCACATCACATGCACTACAGGGATCTGGCATAGCATGAACAGAATATTACTTGTTGAGAGAATGGAGATGTGCTGGCCTGACTTAGCCCTGGCATGGACTGCTGACTTCAGGTGTAGTGCCTATTCCGGGAAGCGTTCCTGTCTTCACCTTCCATATTCCCTGGATCCCTGCTCCCAGGTTTCTGATATTGTTTAGCTGATTTAGTGGCCATTTGGCAGCCCTGGGCACTGAAGTCCTCTGTCTACCCACAGAACAGATCAAACAGTGACTGCAGCAGTTAAAGCTGGCCCCTACCACTCCATCAATGTACCGTGCCACGTTTGGGAGGGACTTTCTCTAGTCATACCATAGTCCATTGTTCATGCTAGACTCAAAGGGATGAAGTACCACACATAAGGGAGGCCAGAGCCACAAAACAGACTAGATCCTCTGATCTGGCCAAGCAGAGCTTGATGCAGGACCAGGCGAGGGGGTAAAGGTGACCTTTCAGTTCAGCCCTGGATTCAATGTGACAGAATCTATTTCCCCATGTTAAGTATCCTCACACCTTCTTGTCAAACGGTCTGAAATGGGCCATCTTGATTATCACTACACAAGTTTTTTTCTCTCCTGCTGATAATAGCTCATCTTAATTAATTAGCCTCTTCGAGTTGGTATGAGAACTTCCACCTTTTCATGTTCTCTGTATGTGTATATATATCTCCTTACTATATGTTTAATTCTATGCATCCGATGAAGTGGGCTGTAGCCCACGAAAGCTTATGCTCAAATAAATTTGTTAGTCTCTAAGGTGCCACAAGTACTCCTGTTCTTTTTGTGGATACAGACTAAGACGGCTGCTACTCTGAAACCTTTTGTCACTGGAAGTTAAAAAATTTCCAACTCGGTCTTTTGATACAAATTGTATTGGAACTAATGGGTGACTTCCCAGTGTGCCAACCACAAGGAGTTCAAGATCATCAATGCTAGATTCAGTATGCTTATCCCTTTTAGACAGGAGAGATGCTCTTAAAATGCTAATATTTAAAAATTCTATTCTAAACCTTTCTTTGCATTCCATTCTAAAAGTCAAAGCCTATTACATGTAATTGAAGGAGCAATGCATTGTGCTGTAAAATACTTATAAGACTGCAGACAGCTATGCGTATGCTATCCAAAACCTTTTAGTTTCTTAATGTTATATTAGGACAAGGAAAATACTTTACAAATTAAATAGAAATTAAATGCATAAATCAGCCTGGAGTTATCTTTTCAAACTCCCTATAAAAGAAAACAAATTAAACAATTGTAATTGTAGTTATTTTAGAGTTAAGCCCTAGGTCATTTTTTCATGCTTTCTGGGATATGAGAATTCCTTGTTAAAATAATAATAAGAGAGAGACACATTGTAATGAATGCAATGCAGCAGATGGTTTTCCACCAGAAAGAATGACCTTTAGAATTCACCAGAGGCTCGTATGCTTTATTGAGCATTTTGTTAATAATGAAAATAAAGTGTTTGTTTGGTAAGCTTTCATCTCCCTGTAGGTGCAGTCTGTCTGTCTGTCTGTCTCTCTCTCTCTCATACGTGTGTATATGGGCACGGGTCCGTATGTGACTAGATGGCCTACAATGTGCAGAGAGAGGTTGCTGGCGTTCTGTGATGGTGCTGTGAATGTATATTCATGCTACTGAGCTGCATTCGTAGCACTGCAAAGCCCTCACCTATCTAGATTCAGTGCCCTTTGGATGCCCCCACAAGCTTCTCTTGATGAGGTTGGATGTTCAAGGATGCAGGTTATACAAAGGATGAGCAGACCTCCCTGCCCCCAGGTGCTTCGTTTCCTTCCACAGGATTTCACTACCCTAACGGATTTGAGAGGACTCTAGAAAAAGGTGAAGCGAGGCACATAGTATGAATGCGCAGAGCCCACACCCTTGCACTACTCTAGTTTCCAGTAAGTAGCCTCTATTTCCTTTCTCTGTGGAGGCCTCTGTTCCCAGTATTGGGAGTCTGACAAGCATTGGCGCTGGGAATGGTCCAGGGAATGGTGCTGTACAAACACGTCTGGCATCCCTCGTACCTCGATAATGAAAATGTGACAGGCACATAGACTCTGCAGGAGCTTTTCATTGTCTTCAATAGGCTTTGGATCGGGCCCTCAGAATCTTTGGGGTGGGAATCCTGGCTAAGGTGTGAAATGGCTCCGTAGAGAGACGGTGACAGGGATGACCATTCCTTTGCTGTAGTCCTACGTGCAGTAAAATATTTGGGGGGGATTCCTAAACATCTTTATCTGGTAGCTCAAAGCTCTGTCAGGCACCCAGCCTTGGGTAGTAACGTCTTCCGGGTGTCCGTGCCACTGAGGAAAAACACCAGCAAGTTAGTGGTCTGGTAAAATGAACTTCTGAGATCACTTTGGACAGGAATTTGAGCTGTGGAGCCTAGCCATGCGGAAGGTCATACCCATGCACATTTGGTCTGGGCTCATTGCATGGAGATTAGGAAACCACTCTTATTACTGTTAGTGGGTCTGGACTGAGGTTAATGAAACAGCTTCCTCCCAGTAGCCTACTGTGGTGAATAGAGTTACCTTGGATTTCACAGGGGTCTCCCTCTGGCATCAGAGAGACTCGTTAGCCCAGTTTGGTGAGTCATTAGACATCTAACTACTGACCAAAGCTTGAATGAAAAACCTGAGCTTTTGCCACATACAAAACGTTGACATAGAAATGTAAGCACATATCTCTATGTAGGTCTCTTCCAGCCCAACATTGCTGTGATGTAAAGGCCTTTCAAACTTTGGGCCCATTTGTCTCCACTGTTAAATCTTCAGTTTTTGTGACTGAAAGCAAATGTTTGTGATGCTAGTAAACATGCTTAGGACATGGGTTTTTAGTGCAGCTGGTGTCAGGCTGGATGAAGGTGGCTGATTGGCTGTTTGATTTGCCAGCCTGTTGTTCAAAAGTTTGATGAACAAAGTGAATGTCGTACTTTGATTTATTCAATTTATTATTTTCGGTGAATATGCATCTGCCTTGCAAAGCTATGGTCACAAACAATTAACATTGAAAACATGTTTTACAAATCTGCTTTGACACAAAAAGACTAAAACACACCCTAGCTTCTCCAAATCATGACCCTTCCTACTCAAAGCTCCCACTGCATACAAAAAAGATGTGGTGAAAGACTTTGGGGCATGTCCTGAAAGGCAGTCTAGATTTAGGACTTGGTCAGACCAAAAAGGGAAGCAAGTTCCATAGCTGAGGGCCTCCTACTGAGAATATTCTATCGGCAGCCTCAGTTGCTCCAGCTAATCTTGACTGCCATGGTATGGTATGATATATTCTCTGGATGGTCCCCGACTACCACTGGCATCCTATCAGTAATGTTACACCCCTTGATAGTAGTCTTAATATTAAATTGTATTTGTATAATTGGTATGTGTGGCATGTGTTTTCAGATAAAAAAAAATGTACGCTAAATTGACATCACAAACACATGTTGCCTCGCAGTACCTTCTCTTAAACAGGTTAAAAAGAAAGTGACACTAACGATTATATAAATATCGTAGTGTCAAAAGGGGGATTATGTAGGGATAGTAAAGAAGGTACTAACAGTGATTCCCCCAAGTGACAGTGACCCCCTCATAATTTGTCCCCCACACTTTAAAATCCAACAGTTTCACCAAGTACAAAAATATCTTGGGTCTTCTGTTAAAACTTGTAAGCTACTGTCTGTAGAAACCATTGATTGTATCTATCCTGTGAAAGATACTTTATTACTATGTAAAACTTACAAACAAGTTAATTGACTTTGTTCTTGAAGTAATTGATACAATGTAAACAAACACTATAAGCGTTAAGTGACTTTCACTTCATTGTAATAGCAACGGCCCCTAGGACAGACCCCCACCCTCTGTGATTAAAGGGCCGGGAGTCTCAAATGAATTAGCACACACCCCGAAAGTGGTGGAGACAGTACATTAAAATATGGTTAAGGTATGGAATGAATGTTGATGAATGCTTGATATACATGAATGGTTAGGGAGGTGCCAGCCTAGAAAGGGAGTATCCATCAGCCGAAAAATGTGTCGAGTAGGACCACCAGACAACCCCCGGAGGGTAAACTGGGATCCACCCCCTCACCTGGAAGGATGAGAAACACAAACTTTGGACAGTTTGGAGCCACCAGGAATGTGCCCAAGAAGGTGTCCAGGAATGTGCCATCTGTTGATTGAGTCAGCAACAGCAGAATGAAACAGCTCCCATAGACTAACATAGGAATTAATTCCTATAAGAATGGACTCTCAAGACTGATGACTTTGAGTCTCTGGTTCTGCTGCCAACCTCCAGGAGCATCAGGTGCACCTGACACAGACTCGGCTCCATCCTCATGACCAAGATACCTGGCCAGTAACTTGGCATGAGCAACTTCTAGGCTGGTAACTATAACACCCATACAGAACTTAAATGAATGATTGTGTAAATGAATATATATATATATATATATATATGAATATATATATATATATATGAATATATATATATATGAATATATATATATATATATGAATATATATATATATATATATATATATGAATATATATATATATATATATATATATATATATATGAATATATATATATATATATATATATATATATATATATGAATATATATATATATATATATATATATATATATATATATATATATATAATATGTGTGTGTGTGTATAAGGAATAAGTAGTGATAGGAATAAGTAGTCAAACAACATTGTTTACTTTTATCTTTTGCTTTACCATTATATTTACAATAAATGTGTCATCTTTGCCTTATCCCTCTTAATAAGATCCTGCTGGTTTTTATTCTATTGGTATAACACTGAAGGCAGCACGCGAGCCGATTTTCAGTGGCACTCACACTGCCTGGGTCCTGGCCACTGGTCCAGGGAACTCTGCATTTTAATTTAATTTTAAATGAAGCTTCTTAAACATTTTAAAACCCTTATTTACTTTACCTACAACAATAGTTTAGTTACATATTATAGACTTATAGAAAGAGACCTTCTAAAAACGTTAAAATGTATTATTGGCATGTGAAACCTTAAATGAGAGTGAATAAATGAAGACTCGGCAGAGCACGTCTGAAAGGTTGCCGACCCCTGGTATAGTATGAGAAGTGATGCAGTCACTGGGATACTCAGTGCCAAAATCATTACAGGGAAAAACAATTGCTTGGAGTTGCATTTGGCAATGAACAGGAAAGTAGTTCAGTTCATGTGTAATTTCATGGTACCTTCACGTGATCGTTCCCCTTTATTCAACATTGGTGAGGCCTCATCTGGAGTACTGTGTCCAGTTTTGGGCCACACACTACAAGAAGGATGTGGAAAAATTGGAAAGAGTCCAGCGGAGGGCAACAAAAATGATTAGGGGGCTAGAGCACATGACTTTTGAGGAGAGGCTGAGGGAATTGGGATTGTTTAGTCTGCAGAAGAGAAGAACGAGGGGGGATTTGATAGCTGCTTTCAAGTACCTGAAAGGGGGTTCCAAAAAGGATGGATCTAGACTGTTCTCAGTGGTACCTGATGACAGAACAAGGAGTAATGGTCTCAAGTTGCAGTTGGGGAGGTTTAGGTTGGATATTAGGAAAAACTTTTTCACTAGGAGGGTGGTGAAGCACTGGAATGCGTTACCTAGGGAGGTGGTGGAATCTCCTTCCTTAGAGGTTTTTAAGGTCAGGCTTGACAAAGCCCTGGCTGGGATGATTTAGTTGGGGATTGGTCCTGCTTTGAGCAGAGGGTTGGACTAGATGACCTCCTGAGGTCCCTTCCAACCCTGATATTCTGTGATTCTAGGATTCTAGGATATTGTGGACGAGTAGTGAAAATGGGAAAAGCGAATCTCGCAGTGAAGCTGTAAGGGCTGAAGGTACAAAATCGAATCCTACTGATGGTGAGACTCTGACATTGATGAATACTGTGTAGCTTTGTTTTCTTAATGCTGCTTTTTGCATTTGTACCTTTCGTAGTCAGCAATCAAACCCCCGGGGCCCGTGCTGTTGATTCTGTTTATTCCATTTTAATTTTAATGAGGTCTTTTGTAATGTGATTCTTTGGATGTTTTGGATTTCTGTGCCTGAGGGCATTGGAAAACACTAGATCTTTATTGAATCTGTTTTAACCATATGGAGCTCAACAAATATTTCATCCTAGTATTTTGTTTTAAGCTTACTGTGGAATTAATACAAATCCATACAATGATGCATTTTTAAAATCTTTCTTGTATTTCTTTTCACTTCATTTTGTTTCTGCGTACAGTGCTTTCCTTTTAAAATGAAGTGAACCCATATCACCAGCAGGATCCTGTTTTGCTATACCTGTTGTATTTCTTTGGCTGGTTCTTCCCTAGTAGCTAGCAACCTCTATTCCCAGAGCAGTGCGTAAAACTGCTAACGTTAATAATAAAACTGATGCACAAAGAAGGAAGTATATTAAATGAAGCCAAAGTTGGCTTGAGTACAATTACAAATGGGGAGGAAAATCAATGTGTGTCAATTTGAAAGAAACGGGTATAAAATGATGTTGGTGTTTTGAGATTACAATCCATGGAGAAGAGAGAGAAAAATGAAAAACTAAGGAGAAAAGTACTTTGGCTATCTTAATAGATCAGTACTCTCTTTCTCTCTCTATAAATATAAGGATAGCCACACCATTACAGTGTGGCTAAAGAAGCCTTGGCAGATTCAGGATATGGTGTTTGTTACTTCCCCAAAATAAGAGATTCTGAGGAAACAATTTTAAAGAGATGGGAACTAATTAGGTCATCAGTTAATGAAGCAAATCAAAAGACAGGCTTACTAGGGCACTCTGTCCCTTATGCCAGCAAAAGTTAGGCATAGCGCTCGTTTTCTTTTTGTCCATGACTCTTGTCATGAAAAACGAAACATGCATGTCACGGCCGTACAGAGGATTCTTAGCAGCTTTGATCTTAGGCTGTGTCTTAGAGGTGAGTTCTTCTTCTTCCAGGTCTTTCCTTCTCCTTATTCTTTCCTTCTCCTTATTCTTCTGTTCCTTCTCTGCTGGTCTCCTTCTTGGACCCCAGTTTATATAGTGAAACTTGAGGCCTGCTTAGCTATACCTTAACCAATCATTGTACTAAAATTTTACTAACCAATCTTAACATATTGTAACAAAATTCTCTAACCTAATCATACCCCACCACCTTAATTAATGTAGACCTAGCAAAATTAATTATGTAACAGACAGAAACAATCAAAGAACCAGACAGAGATCATACAGACAAACAATGGAGAAGTGAGGACCATAAAGATAAAACAATAAAGAAATGAGGATTTCCCAACCACAACTGTTTCCTTGCCAGACAGATGCCATCAAACTAAGTTTTCTTTAACCATCTTAAGATCTGTTTCTCTATCTGGTGATGGTGGGTGCTATTAGGACAGGATCTCCTTCTTAACAGCCCAATATTACATTGTTTTATTGTAATTTGGATGTGACTTCCTGCTTCTTAGCTAATGGCTGCTGCTCTCCTAATATAGCTGCAAGAAAAGGCCTTATCCCTACGACCGTGTTTCTCTTTCTTTTCTTTTCCTTTAATCTGATTCCTGTCTCTCTCTAAGGAAAGAGAGAAGGGGGGTGGGGCTTTCTTTAGTTTGGAAAACCCCTCACATGCTACAAACAGGAGAAGGACATTATAAACAACTTGCATTGGGTCTGGTGGGGATTCAGGGGAACCTCAACCCCCCATCATAGATGTCTATAACATGGTGAATAGAGTGGAGAAAGTGAATAGGGAAGTGATATTTACTTCTTCGCATAACATAAGACAAGGGGCACCCAATGAAATTAATAGACAGCAGGTTTAAAACAAACGTAAGGAAGTACTTCTGGACACAACATACATTGAACCTGTGGAATTCATTGCCGGGGAAGTTGTGAAGCCCTAAAAAAATGAGAAGTTCATGGAGGACAGGTCCATCAATGGCTATTAGCCAAGATGGTCAGGGACACAACCCCATGCTCTGGGTGTCCCTAAACCTCTAACTGATAGAAGCTGGGACTGGACAATGGGGATGAATCGCTCAATAAGTTGCACTGTTCTGTTCACTTGCTGGGAAGTATCTGGCACTAGCCACTGCCAGAAAACTGGATACTGGGCTAGATGGACCATTGGTCTGACCCAGGATGTTCTTCAATGCACAAAGGTATTAAAATCAGTTTCAAGTTTCTCAGCCTCCTCTCCATGGAAGAATACTAAAATGGAAGAATACCTTGCCCTTCCCTAAGGCCCTGGCTTTGCATCTATTATTCCTGCTTTAATTCTGGGTAATCAATATCGTGTCTCTCAGGGGAATATCTTTTTCACTATTCCCACTGACAAGCCAGAAGGGCTTTGGCTTGGCTGGATGATTGTTTTGTTCCATTTCGCCAAGCTGATTTCCAAACTCTGGATACACTGAGGACATCAGCTTTCCATATGGCTGCCTAAACAGAATAGGATCAATTAAAAGTAATTGGTGCCAAACTGTAGATGTTCAACTATAATTGAACGGTTGCTGTGAAAACAGGACTTGCCTTGTGCTTAATCTCGTGTTTCAGGTACAGTTCTCTGCAGGCACTGCACTCTGCTCGTACCTCTATAAAATGAGAATAGCCCATAGGCTTAAGGGACAAACGCTTTGTTCAGCGAACACTGTGGATGAGCTCTCCCATCGTAATTCTGCAAAGTACCCGGATTCCCCAAACTCAAGCTGCCAATTAGCAGCATTTTCATGTATGGACTTTTACTGAACTACCGTCGTGGAATCGCCCAGATCCATTACGCACTTCTCGGGGGACATTTCTCTGTTAGCAAAGGCCACCTCGCCCATCCCCAGGACTTTTGGTTACTCTGCAGCTAATTTCTGAGTGCCTGCTGTTCTATTGACATTGCACAATAAATAGCTCAGGATAAAGGCAGGAAGGTAGATGGTCGATAGAAACAAACAGGACACTGCCAGGAGCTACAGGCCTGCCCATTTAATTTAGTATTCTGTTGAACTCAATTAAATCTTCACATTTTAAAAGTTATTTTTAGCAGTATTTAACTCTGAGTTCTACTCCTGGCTCTGCTACTGGCCTGCTGGGTGACCTTGGGCAAGTCACTTTCCTGCTGTGTGCCTCAGTTTCCCCACCTGTAAAATGACGGTAAAGATCTTAACCTTTTTTGTGAACTGATTTGAAATCTACTGATGAAAAGTGTTATAAAAAGAGCTAGGTGATATTATTATTATTTATTAATAAAGCATTTTTGCATAAGGAACTGTCATCTTCATTTCAACCAGAGCGTGTCAAAATGTTCTGGTTTTTTTAATAGATTTTTTTTTTATTAAAATTGAAAGGTTTTGTAGAAAATGGAAATTTGTCAATTGAGGGTTGTTAAAAAATCAAAGTCTTTTTTGTTTTGCTTTTTGCTTTTGGCAACTAAAAACCAAAACATTGCAGCTGAAAAAAAGGTTAAAAAATAGATTTTTGATTAAAATCTGAAAAAAAAAGAAATATTTAAAACAAAAATGTGTGTTTGTAGAATGTTTTTCCCATGGAAAGGAGCCCCTTCCTACCATACTGTAATTTAAATGTTTTTGCTGTTATGTATTTTGTAGAATTTCTTAGAATCATCAGATCACAACTGTCTTCCTGCCCACTTGTGTCTGAGCTCTTAGGAGATCTATAGTTCTGAGCCCTATGTTGTTTCTTCTATCTCGGCCAATTGGTAGGCGTGTACCCTTACAAAATGCACTTGTGTAGGAGAGGCTGTTTGAGCAAAGATTCTCTCAGAGACTGTCATATTCCTATTCCTCATTGTTACTGTTCCCATCATCTGGAACACTCTTCCCATCAGTCCAAACTACTGGGAGCATCTGCCAGGGTGTTCTCAGTGGGGAAGTCTTTGGCTCTCAAACGTGTTCCATCTGATGGTCCATCAGAGCCTAAGTTTGGGAAACCTTCAAGGCATGTTACCAGGCACACTCATGAAGGCACTGATCCAGTGCTCACTGAAGACAGTCTTGCTGAAGGCTGGACATGCAGCTGAACACAGGTTTCTGGCTGGGGCTGTTTAATAGCGTGATGAGCTTTAGTTACAGGTTGTCTCCTGGTCACCAAAATGACAGATTCACTATGTCCATCGCTCTGGAAGAGAGTGCACAACCCCAGCTGTCAAAATGAGACTAGCGTGGCAAAGAGGCAGAGATGCATGATATCCGCAAAAGCCTGGCTGTCTGTTCTACACTTTATCTAAACTGCCCACTGGAGCCTTAAAAGCCGGTTACTGTATTACCCTTGTTTTCTTAGGGTGACTAACTCGTTAATTTCCTGGTAGCAACGCTCAAACAGTTCTTGACTGCTTAAAGATTCAATAAGAGTTTGTTCAGGCTTGTGGTGATGCCATTATCCGCTGAGGTCAAGCATCCTATTCTTTTTTTGAGTGCAGAGTGGTTATCCATCCTTGAAGACTGCATGTGACAAGTAGTTCATTGCATGTTAAAAGATCCGAATGGGTTCCATTCGATAGTGTCAAGTGTGTTTCTTCACTCCGGAGCTAATCAGAAGGGAGTAAGTAGTAAGCGGCACAATTCTGTAGTAAGAGTTCCCTTGTGAGACATGGAGGCAATTGTGTATAATTTGGGTAGTGAGGGAAGAGGATTCTCTCTTTATTGGCTTGTCATTCATAGCTCACAACTTAAGCAGCTGGGGGGACCTGGGAAAATGGTTCTTTACAAGCCCGACGCTAAAGAGTGTAAATACATATATTAAAGAAGCGCACACTAAATAACACTGATTATGTAGCAGTGAATAAACATGTCAAACATAAAATACTCATCTGCATATAAGTAGCTAAAAGTTTCCACTGATTTATTCCACTTACAAAACCATCAGAAAGGGGTTTGTGAATTGCAGGGGTGTGAAAAACACAACCCAGTTCTGCTGCAGCTGGAAATCTGCCCGTCAGTTTATAGTTGTCTGAGCCAGCCGTGACGCCACCTCTGTTTCTTTATAAACAAACAAAAAGCTCTGTTGTAGAAGCATGGAAACGGGTGGAAAGGGAGAGCAAAGGAAGCAGCACGTAGGTGCCAGGCCTCCAGGCAGATGTCTCAGGAGCTGAAAATCAAAATCCCAAATTAATAGCAGCATTTTTAGGGGGAACAAAGTGTGTGTGTGTGTGTGTGTGTGTGAGAGAGAGAGAGATATTGTGTGTTGGTGTCATTATTGCTAACTTCTGGCTCTTCGTCCTCTGCCCTTCAATTCCCCACTCATGACCATAGAGAGACAAGGGGCAGGAATCTACTTTCATATTCCTCAGTTTCCCTGCCCCACGAGGAGCCAGAGCAGAGGTTTCACATGGGCTAGACTGGGTCATCCACTGTGTGGACTGGTGTTGCAATGGTGTTGCCTGACACGCCATGAGGCGCATTGTGCCTTGGGAGGCACATGTGTCACTAAATGATGGGGATGAAAAGTGTGAGCACAATGCTGTATATTGGGGAGTAATACCTCAAGAACACACATTCTGTAGATTTTTTTTTTGTAAACCCTGAATGTTTTGACTGACAAAATGACAACCCAGGACATTTCAGGCATCCTTAAACAAGTTCTTTGGACACTAGGACATCTTGAAATCTGTCTCTTCAGTTTAGGGGGCCAAACCTCCTGTTCTATGGGGGAAGCAGCAGACCTCATCCCAGGATGGTTGAATAAGGAAGAAACTCTGCCACTGGGGCATGGGGGGAGCATATCTGGGCTCTCCAGCCAGGAGCTGATGTAACACCGACAGACCCCTGGGACCAAACCCGGGACCTCTGGAGCTTAATGTAGAAGCCTCTACTGCCGGAGCTAAAAGACCCATCTCTCTCAGCCGACGCTGTAGCAGGCTGATCAATCTCAAGTAGGCCTGGGTTACAGCTGCATCTCCGCGTAGGCTCTGCCCACCAGGCATTTTCAGTAATACTATGAAATGCACAGTTGGTTGGGAAGTTCCTGGAGTCTGATCAGGCAAAAGCAAGACTAACCAGTGTAAGTAATCAGTACATAGCATATTTTAATGTAAGGTTTGCGTGATCTGGGCATAGTACCTAAAGGTGGATCTCTGGAATATTTTCGGACAGAATATTTTTCTGTTGGAAAATGACGTTTTGTCAAACTCAGAACGTTTTGTGGAAATGTCATTTTTGACAGACAGTGGTTTTGGTGGTAGCTGCTCATGTGCCTGTCAGTTCCTCAATTCCCTCTTTCTCTTTTGCTGACTCCCTGTGCCTCATTTCCCACCCCCCTTAGCTCAGTTCCTGTCATTCTACATGTTATAAGCACACAACACAGGAGGAAGGACTAGCGAGCAGCAGGGCCAGATTAATGCAGGGGCTTTAGGAGCTGCAGCCCAGGGCTGCGTACAGATGTGGTCTCCTTATCTCAAAAAAGATATACTGGCATTAGAAAAGGTTCAGAGAAGGGCAACTAAAATGGTTAGGGGTTTGAAATGGGTCCCATACGAGGAGAGATTAAAGAGGCTAGGATTTTTCAGCTTGGAAAAGAGGAGACTAAGGGGGGATATGATAGAGGTATATAAAATCATGAGTGATGTGGGAAAGTGAATAAGGAAAAGTTATTTACTTATTCCCATAATACAAGAACTAGCGGTCACCAAATGAAATTAATAGGCAGCAGGTTTAAAACAAATACAAGGAAGTTCTTCTTCACGCAGCGCACAGTCAACTTGTGGAACTCTTTGCCTGAGGAGGTTGTGAAGGCTAGGACTATAACAGCATTTAAAAGAGAACTATATAAATTCATGGAGGTTAAGTCTGTTAATGGATATTAGCCAGGATGGGTAAGGAAGGGTGTCCCTAGCCTCTGTTTGTCAGAGGATGGAGATGGATGGCAGGAGAGAGATCACTTGATCATTACCTGTTAGGTTCACTCCCTCTGGGGCACCTGGCATTGGCCACTGTCGGTAGACAGGATACAGGGCTGGATGGACCTTTGGTCTGACTCAGTACAGCCATTCTTATGCCCTTATGTTCTTAGGGCCTGGGGCTAAGGGAGCCCCGCAGGCCGAATGCGGCCCGCTGCTTCTTTTCTTCTGGCCCGCGTCAAGTCTCCGTGCCATGGGCCGGACACCGGTCCCCGAGCCTCAGCTCCCCTGGGGCTGGAGCCGCGAGCACTGGCTCGCCAATGTGCCCCAGCGGCCCCTAGGCGAGGGGCATTCAGGGAATCTCTGCACGCTGCCCCAGCGCTGGCTCCACAGCTTCCATTGGCCGGGTACCAGGTTATTGAAAACCAAGTTGTGGGGCAGGGAAGGTGTGAGTGTGGGAGAGGAGTCTAGGACAGGGGACTTTGACCTCTACAGGTGATTGGCTTGCTGGTAGTGGGCAAGCCTGATGTCACTGCTGCTCTTTGGTTATGTCTGCATGGATTTTGTTGTATTTTTATGGTGATCGGGCTGAAAGGGTGTGAACAGCATTTATATAAATCCAAATAAATGACTGGAAGCCTGTATATCACTCAATGGAACCAGCTCTCTGCTTCTCTGAGAGCAATTGCCAATGCCAAAGGTCTCCATAAAGATTTACCTGTGGCCAGGAAGCTTTTATAATTCCCTTTTTGTCATTATTCCCTTTTCATGTGGACCTCTTCCATGAAATGTGATATTCTAAAGCTCTTGTTGAAACCAGCGGCGAGAGGTGTAAATGACCGGGGTGGGAATCTTTTAAAACAAATGACCTGTAGAGTCAAAGTTTGTAATGCTATCTTCCAAAATGTACAAATTAAGATTTCAGTAGAGAAGTTGAAAAAACAAAAAAACTCTGAAATAACATTTCAATCAGGAAGAGAAAGAGGACTGGAAATACAACACCTCCACTAAAACCAATCCGGGAATAAGTGTTCGCTACATTTCAGTGATTATGTTGAGTTAGAGTGGCTGTATTGCATTTGGATTCCATTAAGAACTTTGAGAAGCTGAAAATTACTCAGGTTAATACAAGTTTCTAAAGTGCCAATAAATATAGGCGCCTTCATGAACTATAAGTGATGAATCATGTGACTTTGGAGACGTCTGTGCAGTACACTGTACAGTAAATGCAACTTTTTAAGATCACTAAAGAAACGTAAAGGAACTAACTTGATTGCTGATGTAGATTGCACCATAATTATTGCAAAAGTATTCTTATTTTTTGTTGAGTAATTTTGCTTAAGCATATCTTTAAAATTATTTTATTCCATGTTGCAAAAGATGTGACACTTAATTTGTAAAAGAACAGACAGGAATATGTTTTGGGGCTGAATTCATGGCAAGCTTTATGATTATTGCACAGCTGTTGGGGAGAATGGGGCATAGACCTGGTGTACACACCACCCTTCTGACAGACACATAGCTATGAATGGAGGATATGCAATTTTTAGCAAAGTAAGAACCATCTTAAACAGGTTCATAGTCGTGAACTGCAGTAAGATACAAAAGACATTTGCTTTCTCAATACATTCTGCTTTATTTAATTAATGTTTTGTTTATGCTGCTTACATTAACAGGTTTTCAAAGTACAGCTTTCTTTTTAATGCCAAATTTTCCCCAGATCTCAATATGATTGCAGTCTCTATAAAAGGGATAGAGAATAAGACGGAGAATATCTTATTGCCCTTATATAAATCCATGGTACGCCCACATCTTGAATACTGCATACAGATGTGGTCTCCTCATCTCAAAAAAGATATACTGGCATTAGAAAAGGTTCAGAGAAGGGCAACTAAAATGATTAGGGGTTTGGAACGGGTCCCATCTGAGGAGAAATTAAGAGGCTAGGACTTTAAAGCTTGGAAAAGAGGAGACTAAGCGGGGATATGATAGAGGTATAAAAATCATAAGTGGTGTGGTGAAAGTGAATAAGGAAAAGTGATATACTTTTTCCCATGAGAACTAGGGGCCACCAAATGAAATTAATGGGCAGCAGGTTTAAAACAAATAAAAGGAAGTTCTTCTTCACACAGCACACAGTCAACCTGTGGAACTCCTTGCCTGAGGATGTTGTGAAGGCTAGGACTATAACAGCGTTTAAAAGAGAACTAGATAAATTCATGGAGGTTAAGTCCATTAACGGCTGTTAGCCAGGATGTGTAAGGAATGGTGTCCCTAGCCTCTGTTTGTCAGAGGGTGGAGATGGACGGCAGGAGAGAGATCACTTGATCATTACCTGTTAGGTTCACTCCCTCTGGAACACCTGGCATTGGCCACTGTTGGTAGATAGGATACTGGGTTGGATGGACCTTTGGTCTGACCCAGTATGGCCACTCTTATGTTCTTATGTTCTCTGTAAGAAGCTCTCCACACCATTTTTTTCTGCCACTTATGTCTCTCATTTTGAGATATTCAGCTTCACAGAAAAGAAATTGAACAGCATTTCTTGATGAATAATCATAATAGGCTGGCCTGTTCTTTGGTGTGGAATTCTAAAGAGCAATGGATTACTCTTAACATCCTTATAGGCAATATATTGTCCCCAAGCCCTTTCCCATATTATTGAACATGAACATTGTTGTGCTGTGTGTGTTGATCTCTCAGCAGTGGATGAAGACGGCCTCCATGCAAGACAGGATTCCGATTTATCAGCAGCTGGCAGGACAGATGACTGGGGGATATTTTTCCCAACTTGTTTGTGGTCACTAGCATGGTGGATACACCTGCTCTTCAGTGGCTCCATTCCTACATATTAGAGAGAACCCAAATGGCTGCTCTCTTGCTGGGTGTTGCATGGGTTGATGATATTGTCACCTATTTATTCATAGATTCCAAGGCCAGAAGGGACTACTGTGATCCTCTAGCCTGACCACCTGGATAGCACAGGCCATAGAACTTCCTGGAAATAATTCCTGCAAATCTTTTAGAAAAACATCCAGTCTTGATTGGAGAGCCTGTTACTCAGACTGGTGCCCTATGTGGGTGCTTATAGACTGTGAGCGAGTCACCCTTAATCCTCTCTACACGCTAAATAGAGTCCGCTTTTAGTCTATCACAATAAGGGCCATTTTCTAATCCTTTAATCATTCTTGTGGCTCTTCTCTGAACCCTCTCCAACTTATCAATTGTGGGCCCCTTCCTGAATTGTGGGCACCAGAACTGGACATCGTATTCCAGCAGTGGTCACACCAGTCCCAAATACAGAGATAAAGTCACCTCTGTACTCCTCCTTCGGATTACCCCATTTATGCATCCCAGGATCGCATGAGCTCTTTTGGCCACAGTGTCACACTGGGAGCTCACGTTCCGCTGATTATTCCCCACGACCTTCATCTCTTTTCCAGAGTCATTGCTGCTGAGGGAGGACTATTCCCTTCTTTCACTATGGCCTGAGTTCTTTGTTCCTAGCTATTTACATTGAGCCATATTAAAATGCATATTGTTTGCTTGCGTCATTATTTACCACTCACCAATTTTTGTGCCTGCAAACTTTATCAATCATTTCGTTTTCTTCTAGGTCATTCATAAATAGTTACATAGTGTAGGGCCAAGAACAATCCCTGCATCACCTGCTTGGTGCTGCTTCCCCATTGACAGTCACATGTTGAGTCCTAGTTTTTTAATCAAACTATCGTGCGGTTTACATGAGACCTCTCGTCCTGTGCCATATTGCCGCAGTGGAGATCAGCAATATCAGTGAGGGGCATTGCTGGCGGGGTGTTCTCCGGGAGCGGTTCTTGATTTTTAAGGTCACTTCTCCACTTTTGTCCTCCTGACCCCCAAGTTTGCTATCCCTCAGGAAATACGGCATCCAATGTTGTGCTTTTTAATGTAGGCGCCTAGAGCATGGGATGGCACCAGGAGCGGCATTTTATAAATATGAAGCAATAAATAAATGAAGGGACCTTCCTTTGGCCAGCTGCAGCTGGTGCCATAGTACATTGACAGTAATGTGGATGCAACTGAGTTCCTGTATGTTCACATGTGAGACAATGAAAATAGAATGGCTGCTTCTGTCATTGGATGAAAGGATATTCCACATAAAATCATAGGCCAGAAACACTCCTCCATACGATCTCTTCCTGCCCCGCACCAATGCTGAGGAGTTAATGACATGCCATCACCATAGCAGTAAGCGTTATCGTTTTTGAGAGCTCCCATCTCTCTCTTTGCTATTATGAAGCTCTCTCTCATATGCTTTTTGGTCGGCACTAAGTCATACTAACCAGAGGTGAAAGACTTTTAGTAGCCCAAACAGTATGAAAGATCTGTATAATACCAAGAAAAAACAAGGTGCAGGGCCCTTATCAACAAGGACAAGTGCAGAGTCCTGCACTTAGGACGGAAGAATCCCATGCACTGCTACAGACTAGGGACCGAGTGGCTAAGCGGAAGTGCTGCAGAAAAGGACCTAGGGGTTACAGTGCACGAGATGCTAGATATGAGTTGACAGTGTGCCCTTGTTGCCAAGAAGGCTAACGGCATTTTGGGCTGTATAAGTAGGAGCATTGCCAGCAGATCGAGGGACGTGATCGTTCCCCTCTATTCGATATTGGCGAGGCCTCATCTGGAGTACTGTGTCCAGTTTTGGGCCCCACACTACAAGAAGGATGTGGAAAAATTGGAAAGAGTCCAGTGGAGGGCAACAAAAATGATTAGGGGGCTGGAGCAGATGACTTATGAGGAGAGGCTGAGGAAACCGGGATTGTTTAGTCTGCAGAAGAGAAGAGTGAGGGGGGATTTGATAGCAACCTTCAGCTACCTGAAAGGGGTTCCAAAGAGGATGGATCTATACTGTTCTCAGTGGTACCTGATGACAGAACAAGGAGTAACGGTCTCAAGTTGCAGTTGGGGAGGTTTAGGTTGGATATTAGGAAAAACTTTTTCACTAGGAGGGTGGTGGTGGAATCTCCTTCCTTAGAGGTTTTTAAGGCCCGGCTTGATACAGTCCTGGCTGGGATGATTTAGTTGGTGTTGGTCCTGCTTTGAGCAGGGGGTTGGACTAGATGACTTCCTGAGGTCCCTTCCAACCTTGATATTCTATTCTATTCTATTCTATTCTATGATCAGTAGATCAGAATCTAAAAATTAGGTCATTAGTAGAACCTCACTGATGTTTTACAGCATATGTGAGAAAAGGGACACAAAAAGCTTAAATGGAGAACAAATGAAACTGCTACGCTTATAATATAATTTGGTGTAAACCTAGAAGGCGGCATTCCAGGTTTTGGGAAGCATCAGAACTTCCCCTTTGCTAATCAAGACTATGCAGACAAAGTAGTTTTCTTATTCCTCTAAAGGTAGCACCTTTGAAAGAAATGTGGGCGCGCATAGACCCTTGTTACTGCACTTTCACTAGCTGCAAAATTCTTCAACTGTGTATATTCACAGAATAGAAGAAGACTGCTTGCCTCTTAGGTCTATAACTAGTCTGTGGCAAGCAGAATGGGAACAAGCTGTTCCTTCGGTAAGAAACTGCTTCCTCATCATTCAGCCTGATGAGAGACTGCCTGGCTTTGAGCTGCCACGCTGCCTTGGCTGCAAGCCCCACTGTTTCAGACGCGGGATGGTGAGATTTGGCAAATGGCCGCACCTGGGGACTCGGGAACAACCTGCTGTTTAGCTGCGATGCCGCTGAGGACGCGGCACACTTAGTGAATGGCTGATTATATCTTACTGGTCTGTCAGAGGGCATTTACAAGACTCCATGCTGCACACCCTCGAGCTATTGAATGGCTGACCTGTGTGATGCTGCCAAACCCCTTTTGACATTTTCATTTTTTTGGACTTACACAGCTCTGTTTTATCTCGCTACTTTGTATTGTGTATTTTGAACTTTCCCCATGCTTATTGTACCACTTGTGCATTCCCTAATAACTACTATGCGAGAAAACTGTGGGGAACGTGATGTATTTAAGAGGGGGGAACCAGTTTTTTATAACACATACAATCCATAGATATTAGCACACCTTATTAAAGTGCATCTAGGCCACTTGGAATATTTTATTCCAGACCATTTTATGATGATATTTAGCACCCGTCTAACGTCTTTGCTTAACAAGGATTCTTAATATGCTGACTGCCTGAGGTAGGAAGATGTTGGGGGCTTAAATTGGAAATGAACGTTAGCCAGTCAGTTCACTTTGCCTTGAGATACAAGCTGCTTTTGCTAATTTCCTTTTTCTGTCGATGACGGACTAATAGAAGATGGCACTGTCACAAATGATGACTGTGAAGTGGGACTCTCAAAAACAAAGCATAAGAACGGCCAAATAATAGTTCATGTCAAACGTAGAAGGAAGATGGCTACAGGCATCAGTATAAGACTTGATCCAAGATGATCGGATGGGAGCAATTGAGGTTTGTGGCGTGTGAAGTGTTTTATAATCTCAGCAGGCTGTGTCTGTTCAGACAGGAAGTTTGAGCCCATCTAGACATGGTGAGTCAGAATATCTTACAGTGAACCTAGACACTCGCAAACTTCATGCCCTGGGCTCGGTCCCACAGTCATTCCATGCTTCAAACTCCCACTGAAGTCAAAGACTGAGCCAGTTGGCGCTGTGGGTATGACAGGCACCATGTGTGTTGCACTGGATAGCAATTTATGGCAGATGAGGGGCTGAGTCTGATCTGGGTGCTCCCCACTAGTGCTTAGATTGGACTGAAGCTGAAGGGGAGTGTAACAAACCATCACATGGGGCGGGTGGAACATTTAAAATGCACGGCAGGATCCTTGTGCAGCTTGAGTTTTTCCATCTCAGCTCGAAGTCTGAAAATAAGATTTTGTCAAGAACTCTGATACAACTTCATTCAAAGCCAGGGCGGTCTCAAGCATAAGCGAGCCTGAGGGTTGAAAACGGGGAGCTTGTCTTTCAAACATGAATTTTGATCAAACCCCTCTCATTGGCTAAATAAATAAAAAATCCAATAAAAAATCAATTCATGTTTAAAATGTGTAAAATTTCTAATCCCAGGACATTTAATTCAAAAATGGTGGTTTTAAGAAAAAAAAAAAAGTGTCAGAAAACAGCTTGGAAAGAAATGACAGCAGTTTTTATGCCAATGTTTCTTCTCTCTCACACACAGTCCTCATTTTCATACAGCTCCAGCTGATACCCTCTGCTGTCCTGTCTAATTGTACAGCCTTTACAACTTAAGAATACATCAATAAATGAGGGTTCTTAAGGATGAGCTTGGCCATAAATGGTTATGGGCATGAGTAGCCCCATACAGCTGTATGGACCAGGCATGGCAAATGGGGCGGTCATAGGGGGCTGTGAACACTGCTTGAGCCCAGAGTTACACCAGTCACTGTTTTAAAATGCCAGCGTTGGAGAGGCTCTGCGGTATTTCACCTGCCACAGGCATTTCCTTGTACTGACAGCAGGAAATATCAGGGGGATCTCGGACACCTGGGAGCGGTCATGGTCGGTAAATGCTGACATCTTGCTAGTTATAACAATAGAATCTCCAGTTCACATATCACGCCAATATCCATTAAAGATTCCTCCCAAAGTGAGTGTGGATGTGAACACAAAGGCAGGATGAGAACAAGCTGTATTCTTAGGCCCAGATCCAAGTGAGCAGACCCTTGTCTTTGTGCAGAGTTGAGCCTCTCTGATGGTAGCATCTCCGAGTCATCCCTTCGTGCCCATTGCTCGTGTTCTTGCTGAAGAGCGGCAGGTGGGTGGTTAGATCATGAAAATAGCCCACCTTCTAGGTGCAAGCATGGTGCAACATGCGCACACCATGGTGTATCTTCCTCTCCGAGACAGAGCATCTTTCAGAGAGCAAGACTTAGACCAGAAGGATCTCTACCATTTTGATCCTACTGTTACAGTGACTTTAGTCCCTTAACTTGTCGGTGCCTCCCTTTCCCTATAGAGATAATACGTATTGTAGAGAAGTGCTTTAAAGATTAATGGGGGCATCAACTTGAAAATCAACATTCTGCCTGAAATGTCTTCACCTATTATTTTTACAAGGAACCGCTAACTATCACTGAAGGAAATTAGAGGGGGGCGGGGAAAACCCAGTTTTTCCTTTGTACAGGAATGCGGCAAACGTCAGTGGCTGCTCTGGGGAATGGAGAGAAACGGCCCCTAGATAATTGGCATTCAGAACTCTCAAGGCCATAACTTATCTAATTAGTGGATAGTGTTTAAAACATACGGAGAATTAAAAGGACAAGGGAATCTAAAAATATCAGTGGTGATAGATCACTGGAGTTTAAATCCCTGTCTACCTCGTTTCAGAGTAGCAGCCGTGTTAGTCTGTATCCGCAAAAAGAACAGGAGTACTTGTGGCACCTTAGAGACTAATAAATGTGTTAGTCTCTAAGGTGCCACAAGTACTCCTTGTCTACCTTGTGTTCATTTTAGGGGTGATTAACCACATGCCATCCAAGAGACAACCAAGTCCTGAAGCCTTTATGCACTCTTTACTTAGCCATTTGGCAACAAACTGGCATCAGTCCTATAATGGTCACAGTTGTCAGCAGAGCTCCAACCCAGTAACTGCACACCCACCTCCTGGGCAAAGTACTTAGACTTAAGGTGTTTGACTTAGTACCACACAACATCTGATTTAAAAAATTAGCACTATACAATATCAATAGGGAACACGTTAAATGGATTAAGAACTGGCCAACTGACATGGCAAAAAGTAGTTGTCAATGGGGAGTTGTCATCGAATGCGGGTTCTCCAGGGATGCTAGTAGCCCTGGTGCTAGTCAACATTTTATCAATGATTTGGAAGTAAATATAAAATCACTGCAAACAAAATTTGTGGATGGCAGAAAGATTGAAGGAGTGGTAAATAATGAGAAGGGCAGTCATGTAGAATGATCTGAATCACTTGATAAGCTGGGCCCAATCAAACAAAATGTATTTTAATAGTCAAATGCAAATTCCTACCTTTAGGAACAAGAAATGCAGAATGGGGACTTCATGCTGGGAAGCAGGGACTCTGAAATGGATTTAGGGGTCAGAGTGGACAAACCACTCAACATGAGCTCCCAGGCGGTGCTGGGGCAAAAAGGGCTGATGTGATCCTTGGACGCACATACAGGGGAACAGTGAGTAGAGGCAGAGGGAGGTGATTTCACATCTATATAGGGCATTGGTGAGTCTGATACTGAAATACTGTGGTCAGCTCTGGTGTCCACCTTTCTGGTGTTCAGAAAGGATGCTGGAAAATTGGCGAGGGTGCAGAGATGAGGCGCAAAAATGATTTGAAGGCTGGAGAAATGTCTCTCAGTGAGAGACTTGAGCTCAATCTGTTTATTAAACAGAAGACTGAATTTCAGTGTGTTCTTACATCCTGGGGAGAAAATAGCAGGTGCTAAAAGGCTCTTTAATCTATCTGAGAGAGGCAGAGCAAGAACCACTGGCTGGAAGCTGAAGCAGACAAATTCAAATTAAAAATAAGGCGCAGTTTTTTAACAGTGCAGGTGATTAACCATTGGAACAGACTACTCAGGGAAGTGGTGGATTTGCATATCTTGATGCCTTCGGTTCAAGCCTGGATGACTTTCTGGAAGATACACTTTAGTCAAACAAGTTATTTGGCTCAATACAGGGATAACTGTGTGCAACTTAATGGCCTCCTATATACGGGGGGGGGGGGGGGGGGCAGACTAGATGATCTAATAGTCCTTTTGGCCTTAAAATCTATGACGCTATGACCTAATTGAGCTCCCATTCTGGTTCAGGGTTGGATCAGGCCCCAAAAGTACAAATCCTTCCACCGGAACTATAAAGGACTAGTCCTGTTAACTGTGAGTCATCAGGTTCTGAGTCGTAAGGAGAGCTGCCCACTAGGGGGAGACAATTAGCCAGCATATGTGACTCAGGCAAATCTCGAGGGGTAATGAGGATTTGGCCTACAATAAATAAGGAAGTGTACAAGAGGATAATTTTTGATTCTCACAGTTCATTTGACTGTGAATTAATATATAAGATCCCTGTATACATTAGATGATTTCTAAGGGATTCCTTGCCATCCCCTGAAGAGTAAGGAATCCCTTGGAAATTGTTTAACGTATACAGGGATCTTATAAATTAATTCACAGTCAAATGAACTGTGAGAATCAAAAATTATCCCCAATTAACAGGGTTTGTTTCTAGTTTAACACAATAGTCATTGTGCCTTGAAGTACTGTACCGAGAGAACCGGTGCCATATTCATACAAGAATTTAAATGAGAGGAATGTCTGTGAAGAAGGGATGAGACTTTTGCCCTAGGAGGTATGAAGGTGTTTGACTGCAATGCTTTCTCTACTTTATTCATAGTAATAAAAAGGCTAAAAGTTTCTATTATGACCTGCCTTATTTTCCCCCCAATCTCCTTGTTTATTTTTTTAACCTTCTGGCCACGCATTAGTTCTGATCATTGCATTTTCTGTTAGTCACTACGCACCTCAGTATGAGGCTGTGGTGATCTGCTGTCAGTTTGGAATTTACACTTCTCTGCATTGCAGCTGTTGCCTTTAAAACAAAACAAAACAAAACAAAAAAAAACCTTTAATAGAAAATTTAAATAGAAACAATAAGCAATGGGCCTTGGTGCTAGAGGATATGCCAAGGGCCAGGGCCAGGTAATCGGCCTTCCTACACAGCACAAAAACCACATATGCACAAACGAACACCCCAGGTAAATAGTTGTAAACACAATAAAAAATAAATTAAAACTCAACATTGTTTTACAAGTCAGCGTAATGGAGATCTGTGTGACTGCAGGTTTTATCTATGCAGTAGAGTAGAAATTAATTCTCTGACTGAAATTCTGGCCCCACTGAAGTTGAGAGGAATTTTGCTATTGATTTTTTGAATAGGTTCAAGGTTTTGAATAGGTTTGAATTGGTTTTGAATAGGTTCAAGATTTCACCCTGTGTGTCATTAGGTCGACAAACTAGTCCTATTGGCAGAGCAGATACCGGTCCTTTGTTTCCTCGTGTGGGGGATCTGTAATAGGCCCTGTGATCACAGTAATGTGTCGAAGGTCTCCTAGAACCTGATTTGGGAGGATTCTTAAGCATGTGAGTAACCCTACTGACTTCAGAGGGACTGCTTAAGTACATTGCTGAATTGGGACTCTGGTGGACATAGTAGTCCAGTATGCAAAGACCTACGTCTGAGCAGTGTGGGGTGGACAGAGATTCATGGAGTGAGTGATGGGGCAGCATGTTTCAACAGGATGCTCCTTTAGCAGCTAACAAATAAGGCATGCGTTAGAAGCCATCTTGTAATTTAAGTGGACCTGTAGGCAAAAGTCTCTCAGAAGTCAGAGAATGAATGTTTTACACATCACACCCTGTGGTCCCAGCCAAGAAATCACATAATTAGAACCAATATTCATAGAATCGTGGCAATATAGGGCTGGAAGGGATCTCGTGAGATCATCTAGTCCAGATCCTTGATCTAACTATTCTTCCTAGCTTTCTTTCCCATCGGCATAGTCTGCTGTTGTGCTGTAACGTTGTCTCTTTGGAAAACTGCCAGCAGCTCTCCTGAACGCTTTTGTTTTTCCCTTCGATTTTCTTCCCAAGGGACCTTGCCTACCAATTCTCTGAGGTCGTGAGTCTGCTTTTCCGAAGTCTGATGTTCCCCTTCCCCCCATAAATACATAAAATCAAATAAATAACCAGCTAGTTATATAAAGGGCATGATTCAGAACGGAGAATGCCCAACCTGAAACAAAATTACTGCTCTATGTAAGATCTTGTCTCCCTGGTAATTTAAGCCCTGATACTGCAAGTATTTAGGCATGTGAATGACTTTACACACATGACATGTCTCATTGAATTCTGCCAAATTTCCTTATGAGCCTAAGTCTTTGGATCAGGGCCAACTTGTGATATAAATATAATTTAAAGTAACAGATTTAAATCTCTGCTTTACATGAAGGTATGTTTTGAAGAAATGTGTCCCTTTTATTAGCATTAATTAAATTAAATAAATAAAAATAATTGTGAATCAAGTAGGGGAAACAATGAGTTTTAAACACATGCTTTTTAAATAATTGATTAATATGTAGGTAGAATAACTTTTCGGATGTCCTGAAACTAAAACTGCTGCAGTTCGTGAGGCAGTGCAGAGGTTTCAGTTTGCAAGCCCCTTTCCTTAAAAAAGAACTCAACTGCAGTAAAATGCTTATACATTTATATATATATTTTGTTACAATAAAATGTTTAAATTTAATTTTACAGCCATTTAGAGGTGGGCAAATATTGCTAAAAACATGTCTATACATTTGTTTTGCTGTGTGCCCCTCTTCAGTTGTTTTCCATGGATATTCTGGCCCATGAGTTTACTGGTAGGAAAGTTCATTGAAACTGTGAATTACAGAAACAAGGACATGCTCTGGAAACCTGCTTCACTCATCCCATCCGGCAACAGAAATGTACTATGTGACCTAGGTGTCCAAGAAAAAGAGCTGGGATACTTGCAACAAACTCAACTCATGGATGAGTTGTAGACAAAGAATTATTTGAGTAAGTTATTGTGTAAATTATTCAGAATTGAAACAAAACTTTTATCTGTTTGAAGATGGTTTGTGAATGGGAAAAGTGCTGAAATGGATTAAATCATAGAATCATAGAATATCAGGGTTGGACGGGACCTCAGGAGGTCATCTAGTCCAACCCCCTGCTCAAAGCAGGACCAACCCCAACTAAATCATCCCAGCCAGGGCTTCGTCAAGCCTGACTTAAAAACCTCTAAGGAAGGAGATTCCACCACCTCCCTAGGTAACCCATTCTAGTGCAATACATAATTTGTTAGAAAATATTCACCAAGATGTACTCTCACAGCCCTTTTAAATGTAAGAATGTAGATAGTCTATTCCAGCAATAACTGAACAATAAAGGGTCTAGCAAGGAATACAAGTGTTCAACCTTTCTTCAAAGTAACATTAATATCCAAATATACAGAGATTGGGAATGTCAAACTTTTATTGTCATTCTGATGTTAGATTTTGAGTCGGTAGATAGTCAGACATGCTCTGTAAAGACCTGGAATTAGCTCATGGTTTTAAACCTTCAAAAGAGTTTGTATTCACAGGTCATCTCAGAAGAGCAAACAATGTCACATGGTTTCGAAAGAGGATTTTAAAAACACAAAATATTTCTGACCTAGTCATCTGAGTAGTGCACAAAAAGTGGGAATTAATGTAATAGACTCTCAGCGTGCTTCTGAAGATACTGACCCTGGACTCCAGTGGCAGATCCGAGAATGTGTTTTTGTTGTAGAAGTTGCTGGCTTTCAGAAGGTGCGGTTGGTGCTGGGATCACTCACGTTGCTTTGTGATTTGGGAGAGGCTAGGACTAAGGAATCCTTTGGAGTCATCAAAGGTAAAATCCTGCTCCCGTTGCTTTGTGGGGGAGCTGAGCTTGGCGCTAGCCAGTGCAAGCGAGTTTGGAGAATTTCGTTTTGTTTGTTTTTTTCCCCCTGGCTCCAGTAATTAAGAAAATGAAAGAAAAAGGGAACTACGGAAATGGAACTCCCTGCTGTGAAAAATAGCTCTCTTTGTCTTTGAAGATGAAATCACAGGGACCACGTTTGTTGGTAGAGCTGATTTTAGGTTTGTTGGCAGTTCAAACCACCCCCCCTCCAAAAAAAAAATCAATGCTGGACATTTTTATCCATTTTATTTAAAAAAGCAAAGGAAAGGAAGGACTAGTCACAAAACATGGCCGTGGTGGCAGCAGAGCCCTTATGTCTGACAGCCCAGTGGAAAGGGCGCTCACTTGTGACGTGGAAGACCCAGTGAGAGAGAGAGTGACTCTACATAGCCTCATCATTAGGACACTTGCTATGAGTATCTTGGGCTGAAATCTCATGGCTGATAGGAAAGAAACAGGCTGTGTACTCTACTCCAAGGTCAGCCTGAGGACTGTTGACCTGGGTATGATGGTGAAGTCCATACAAAGTACCACACCCAGCATGGAAGCTGTTCTCATGTGACACCATGATCTGGCGAGTTAAAAGGTCTGGAGAAGAGAGAGCCGAATTCTGGATATCCCTTAAAAGGCAGTACGTGTTAACGGCACGGATGTTTTCTTTCCAGCAAAGTTCCTCCTTTGTCATCTAGTCACGTGTATTAGCTTTCCTCAGAGCTCAGGCACTGCTTTTTAACAATATAGACTTGACTTGTTAGTTGTGTTTCTGATTTGGATTGCAATTCCTGCCACACTGTATGGTTGTAGTTCCTTCTGCTGCTACCAAGGCCAGTTTAATGTGCATCTCTTATATCTTTATTTTACAGCGGTTACAGGGCTGCTAGTGACTTCACAGGAAACTCAGAGGAGATGAGTCCCCACTCCAAAGAGCTGGCAATCAAAGTCTCACTGTTGTAATCAGGTTCATAAGGGAGAATTTGTGACTGCACAGGTCTGATTGGAGGACTGGGGTATAATGATCTATGTTTTATTCCTTCCTTGTCTGTCACATCTAACAGGAAGTGGAGGTGCAGGAAGAGGACAGGGCTCACAGACATGTTATTTATTTGTGTTATGGGTGTACCTAAGAACGCCCGTCAAGGACAGGGCCCCACCATGCTGGGTGCTGTACACACCAGTAGCAAAGGCAGTCCCTGCCCCACACAGCACTGTCTAGGTGTCAGACAGGATGTGTCAGGTGGGCTGAACAGATCAACAGGGCAGGAGGCATGGACGGGTGGGTGGGTGAGCTAACAAAATGAACAGAATTTAGTGGAAAATGGAAGTCTCAGCTCACCACTTGCCTAACCAATGCCAGATATGATTATGCAGCTACTCATCATAGCCGTATGTATGTCTAGGTGAGTGGTTGTTTGTATTTGAAGTGTGAATGCTTTCCCTGATTGGAGGCAATGCTGTACTAACATAGACTTCAGCCTGCCCTGGGGTGAATGGTCATATTTGCTGCACCCAAGCATTTCTAGTGTTCCCATATTTTCATGATATACCAGTTACTGCAGCTTATGCCAAGAACGAAACAAATGAAAATCTTGGGTGAGATCCTGGCTCACTGAAGACCAGGGGAATTTTGCATTGACTTCCATGGGGCCAGGATTTCACAGCCACTCTATCTTTATCTCTTGGTTAGTGCAAGGTTACTGTATAAAACTACTCTGGTTTCTAGGCTCAGAGGTGGATTATACAATTCAGTTGGATTACACAAAACCAGAATAAAGGCTGCTGTTAATGTGCACCATTTCTCTGGATCAGCCTGGACCTTGGCATGACCTTGCCTGGGAGGAAGTCAAGAGAAGAACTGAGCGAATGCTCCACAGGGGAGCCTGCATGCAGGAAAAAATCATATTTTGTGTTTATTTATGTCCCTGAACTGCCCCAGATTTGCTGGGGCTCAGCAACCCTCAGGGAGTCTGAGGACTGATTAACCTTTCGTTTGGCTAGGAAAGGCCCTTCCCCGTGTGACCCTGCTTCCTTGTAACAACCCCAGCCTTTCTGCCGTCTCCCAGGGATGTGACAGGGTAGATGAGGGAAGTCAGTGACCTGCGGGCTGCTCTGATTTATGTTTGGCAGTCCATGTTCCAATGGGCTGTTCTGACAGCGAATTGGTTTTCAAACCACACCCTCTGTGGGGATGAAGGTAGGAGCTACTATGGCCTTTGCATTAACAGACTGGTGCAAAGTGGCAGCAGCTTTGCCTTGAGTTTGGCCCCAGGGTTGAACCCAGAGCTTCCATAGTTGCCATAAGCTGTTTTTTTGTGATCGAAACTGCCCCCTGCTCCCCAGGCCTGTTCCAAAGCAGCCAGGCATGAAAACCTCACGCGACAGGAAACATGACAAACACAGTGAGCGTGGTGTAGGGAATTGTCATATCCCCACGGAAAGCACCTGGCAACAGATAACTTAAAAATGAAGCAAATAACAAATCTGTTGGTGTGTGGGAGTTCCTGCTTTTCCAGTTCCCAGTTCCTAGGCTGATGACGGGGGTAGCCAAGGCATCCTTTTGCCAATGGTTTCTCAGCAGTGGAGTTGTGCGTTATACAGGAAGCCATCCTGGCCATGGCCCCCTGATGCCTCAAGGGAGCTGTAAAAGTAGAAACGTTTTGTATCGGAGCTTAGTGCATGAAGTGCCTGAAATGTGCCAGCATTCCTATGGGCAGGAAGTTCCATACTCAAGGTGGCAGCAGGGCCTGTTTTATTTTTCTTTCACAGAAATATTTATCTATATTCAAATCCAGAGCATATAGAAATATTTATTTTGCTTGCGTTGCACAGCTGGAATCCTGTCTTGCAGCACGTTGGTGGAGATAAGTTGGAAATGGCTGGGCTCTTGATTCAAGTGCCTTCCACATGTAGTTATACTGTTAAGGGATAGTGCTTTAACTCACAAGAAAAATGCAAAGCTTTGAAACCTGCTATTCCTTTTGTCTGTAAAGTCTGAGTGGTACCGTCTGCAAGCACTGGTCTGTTTAGCCATACATACTGCATGTTGTTGGATTTTCATTTACAATGAAGCGCTTTCCTCCATAGAAGATGAACAACTCAGAACAGCTCATATCTTCAGTGAAAATAACCTCTCTGGCAAACCAGTAAGAAATCCTCAAGTGCAGAAAGAGAACTCACAGACTGCAGCTGTGAGAGAGACTGAAATAAACATTCTGATCTCAATTGTGTGTGGAACACTCCCTGCCTGGCAGCCGCAGGGAGGGAGAACACCCAGACTCCATTTCCTTTGCAAAGGGAGGGCTGTGAATCTGGAACAGACTGATGCTTTGCAATATTTGGGCTGTCTTGACACAGGCCTTATATCAACTCAAGATGCTTTACAAGCTGCAAAAGACTAATGCTCTCATTCATAACTTTTGGTTCATAACCTTATTCTACGAACATCTCTCCATGCATACAGGAGTCATTGACCAAGCACCCATTGACTCGAATGGTGCAGAATTCAGCCCCTGGTCCCACAGCTTTCAATGGCACTCTTTATGCATAGATCTTTGCAGGATTGGGTCAAAAGCAAAGAGCTTTCCTTCTGAGCAGAATAGGGTGTTACTCCTGGAATCACTATATGGACTGGGAAATGGTAAGGTCACTTCAAACTGAACTGAATCTCTTGGTAAACTGAGCTCATTCAAATCATGTGTGTTATAGCCCAGCCAAATGCAAAGGTCATAGATCTAGGAACAAAGAATATATAGGCCACAGTGGGTGTGGGGAGGAACTGCCTCCTAGAAAGCAGTGACTGATGATGACTTAGAGGTTATGATGGGCAAGCAATTGAACGTGAGTTGTGGTTTAGAGGGCTAATACAATTCTTGGCATATAAACAGGGAAATACCGAATCGAAATAAGGAGGTATTATCTTTGAATACAGCATTGGTGAGAACATTACTGAAATACTGTGTCCAGTTCTGGTGTCCACACTTAAAGATGTTTAAAAATTTGAAAGGACTCAAAAAATAGCTACCAGAATGATTTGAAGTCTGGAAAACCTGATTTACAGTGAGAAACTTAAGAAGCGCAATCTATTTAGCTTATCCAAGAAAAGGTTGAGAGGTGACTTGATTATAGTCAAGAGAATTCTGGTAGTAGGAGAACTCTTTAATCTAGCAGAATAATGGCTGAAGGAGATCCAACGGCTGGAAACTGAACGTAGATTAGAAATAAGGCATGCATTTTTAACAGTGGTGGGAATTAACCATTGGAACAATTTATCATAGGATGTCTTGGATTTTCTATATCTGGAAATCTTTAAATCAAGATTGAGAGTCTCTTTCTAAAAAAAAAAATACTCTATCTCAACCCTAAGATGTGGGCTTGATGTAGGAAATACTTAGAATCATAGGGTTTGAAGGGACCACAAGAGTCATCTAATCTAACTTGCTGAAATTATCAGGCTGTGTTATGCAGGAGGTCAGACTGATAACTATAAAGAGCTACAGGTTTGTAACATGGTTTTTTGTCATGGTAAATGTAAAAGTCATATGTTTAAGGGGAAATGGTGTGTGAAGTCACAAGTATCAAAACTCAATTATTCCTCTTTAAATTCAATATATATAAATCCCTCCTCCTGTGCCATGGTCCCTACCAAGGGGGTGCCAACCACCTGCAGCACCCTCTGCCCATCACTGTAACCCTACTCCTGGCCAGGTGAGAAGGAAACATCCCAGGGGAGGGGGGTAATTTGGAGAGCAATCCCGCCCTCTGCTCACCCTGCAGTGGCGGCTCCGGTCCCACAGGACTGTGCCCAGCTCACTGCTCTAGGCATTGTGACCTGGCATATGGGGGTCATGGCACCTCTCATGTTTGGCCTGGCCATGCCTCCTCCATGATGGAGGGGTGGCAGAGTCAAATTTAAATTAGTTGTGCAATGACCCCATGTGCCAGTTTGTAACACCTGGAGCAGAAAGACAGGCCCAGCCCAGAGGGACAGAAGCCGCCACTTTGTGGTGAATGCAGGGTGATAAAAGCCCACAGGTAAGCATAAAAAAGGCAATTCTAGTAGAGGGCTGGATGTTGTGGGGACGGGATCATGGAAAATTACAATAGGGTCAGAGGAGCAACAAGAGTGAAATCAGTGGGGGAATCTGTTCAACATCTGAAATGTCCATACACAAATGCAAGGAGTCTGGGGAATAAACAGGAAGAGCGGGTAGTACTGGTACATCAGCTAAAGCATGACTTAAATTGGCATCACAGGGACTTGGTGGGAAAAGTCTCATGACTGGAATATTGATATAGAGGGGCTTAGCTTGTTCAGGAAGAACAGGCAGGATAAAAAGAGAGGAGGTAGTGCATTATGCATCAAGAATATATACACTTTTCTGCTTCTCAACTCCATCGGGACCTTAGAACAAGTTGAAAATCTCTGGGTAAAGATAAAGGGGGTAAAAAATAGGGGTGACTTCACGGTAGAGGTCTCCTACAGGTGCATGAGGCATTGCTAGAACAAATAACAGAACTAACCAAAACCTAATTGTAATGGGAGATATTACCTGCCCAGACGTCTGTTGGAAAAGTCATATGGCAAAACACAAAATGTCCAATAAGTTCTTGGAATCTATCAGGGACAACTTTTCAGGAAGTGGAAGTAGTAACTGGGGGGACAGCCATTTTCTACTTGTTTCTGACCATCAGGGAAGAATTGTTGGCAAATCTGAAGGTGGAAGGCAATTTGGGTGAAAGTGATCAGGAAATCATAGATTTCATGATTCTTAGAGAAAGAAGGAATGAGAGCTGCAGAAGAAGGATAATGGACTACAAAAAAGCAGACATTAACAGACAGAGAACTTGTAGGTAAGCTCCAATGGGAAGAAAACTAAGGGGAAAAGGATTTCAGGAGAGCTGGCAGTTTCTCAAAGAGATAATATTAAGGGTACAACTGCAAACTAACCCAAAGCAATGGAAAGATAGGAAAAATAGTAAGAGGGCAATATGGCTCCATTAGGAGCAATTTAATGACCTGAAAATCAAAGAGAAATCTTATGAAAAGTGGAAACATGGGCAAATTGCTAAGGAGGAATACAAAAGACTAACACAAACATGTAAGAACAAAATTAGAAAGGTGAAGGCCCAAAATGAGTTCCACTTTACAAGGCACATAGCATCCAATAAAAGGTTCTTTAAATACATTAGTAACAAGAGAAAGATGAAAGAAAGTGTAGGTTCTCTACTTAGCAGGGAAGGCTGAGGTGTTTAATGCCTATTTTGCTTCAATCTTCATTAAAAAGGTGAATTAAAAAGGTACTCAACACAATTAATATTAATAATGAAGGGGAAGGAATGCAAGCCAAAATAGGGAACAAACAGGTTAAAGACTATCTAGATAAGTGGGGTGTATTCAAGTCAGCAAAGCCTGATGAAATTCATCCCAGGGTACTGAAGGAACTAGCTGAATCAATCTCAGAACCATTAGCAATTATCTCTGAGGACTCATGGAGGATGGGTGAGATCCCAGTGGACTGGAGAAGAGCAAACATAGTCGCTATCTTTAAAAAGAGGAACAAAATGGATCCAGGGAATTATAGACCCGTCAGCCTAACTTCGATATCTGGAAAAATACCTGAATAAATTATTCAGCAATCAGTTTGTACGCACCTAGAGGATAATAGTGTTATAAGGAGTAACCAGCATGGATTTGTCAAGAACAAATCAGGCCAAACCAACCTAACTTCCATCTTTGACAGGGTTAATGGCCGAGTGGATAGGGCGAAAGCTGGGAGGGGTTGCAAGTACTTTGAAGGACAGGATTAGAATTCCAAATGATCTTGACAAATTGGAGGATTGGTCTGAAATCAACACAATGAAATTCCATAAAGACAAGTGCAAAGTACTTCACTTAGGAAGGAAAACTCAAATGCACAACTACAAAGTGGGGAATAAACGGCCAGGTGTAGCACTGCTGAAAAAGATGAGGATTCTAGTGGATCACAAATTGAATATTAGTCAACAGTGTGACACAGTTGTGAACGAGGCTAGTATCATTATGGGGTGTATTAACAGGAGTATCATATGCAAAACACAGGAGGTAACTGACACACACTATTCAGCACTGGTGCGGAGCACTGTCTAGTTCTGGGCACCACTCGTTAGGAATGATGTGGACAAATCGGAGAAGGTCCAGAGAAGAGTGAAAAAAAAAGAAAAGGTTTAGCAAACCTGACCTATGAGGAAAGGTTTAAAAAACTGGGTATGGTTAGTCTTGAGAGAAGAAGAGTATATGTGGGGGGAGGGAGGGCGGAACCTGATAAGTCTTCCAATATGTTAAGGGCTATTATAAAGAGGACGCTGATCAATTGTTCTCCATGTTCTCTGAAGGCAGGACAAGAAATAATGGGCTTAATGCAGCAAGGGAGATGTAGGATAGATATTAGGAAAAAACTTTGTATCTAAGAGTAGTTAAGCTCTGGAATAGGCTTCAAAGGTAGGTTGTGGAGTCCTGTGATTGGTAGTGGTTTTTTTTTTTTTTTTTTTTTAAGAACAGGTTAGACAAACATCTGTCAGAGATGGTCTAGGTTTACTTAGTCCTACTTCAGCACAGCGGGCCGGACTTGAGGACGTCTCAAGGTACCTTCCAACTTTACATTTTTAGGATTCTACTCTCTAGCTCCAGTTGGTACAGTATGTTGAAGTTGTAATTAACAGTGATTACTGTATGGCTTGTTTGCCGTGCACTGAAGTGACCCTAGTTACTGTGAATGTACTTATGTTACAAGCTTTCTCTGATAAGCTGTCAGGGAAAACATTTTCTGTTTGTTAGCACAATGTCAAACATTATAGAACGATGGTTATTCAGGTAATATAGACTTGTATCAGTATGAAGGAAGAAAGGGTTATAGGCGTTTTTTTTGAATCACTGCAACAGTAAGTACAGTGGTTTTTATGCCTTACTGAACACCAATTGCCTGAAAACATTAGAATCATAGAATATTAGGTATGGAAGAGACCTCAGGAGGTCATCTAGTCCAATCCCCTGCTGAAAGCAGGACCAATACCAATTAAATCTAAAAACATTAATGTAGCCAAAGATGAATGACTCGTAAGGTGCACTCCCAATCAGCTTTCAAGAGGGGATTCTGGGGCATTCATATTGTAGATCCATTTGAAATAAAGCATATAGGACATTATCGCAAGCAAGAACAGAGATCAGAGTTGGTAAGGAATTTAAACATCTATATTGGTATTTCTCAAACCAGTTACTTGTGATAAATGTGCAGAATATATGAGCTATGTCCTCTTTATACTTCAATTAAAATATAAATTGTTCATTTCATGCCCCATTTCTACCAATAAGTACTCACTTGTGTAAGACCAAGGCTAGTAATTCATTACTTTTCTTATTTTTGACATTTGTTTTCTGCCAATGATTTCTGAAAGTTTGCTTTATATTTTCTTTCTGCCTCAAAGTTTTGAGTAGTGATGAGGATTCAACCAACATCAAGTGGTTCTGAACATGTCCTTTTAACGGCTGATGTTCTGATAATGTAGTAGTGTACCTCTGGCCTTTCTGAGGTAATACTCCAGCGGCTGCCAAAAGGCCAGGCTGATGCTTTACTGCACTTTCCCATGTAAGACTTAAGAGCTGACATTTATAAAATGGCTGGTGAACTGTGGTGAAGTGAGTTCTAATATCTGTGATGCAGCAAGAGCTGGACTACTGGAGTGACATTGAAAGATCTACAATGGGAGTTTTATGGGTGACCTTTTGAAGATGGAGCAATGGTGTAGAGGGCCACACCTGGTCTTGTAGTTTGGAATGCTTTTTGGCCACGTATTCATAACCTTTAATCTACTTCAGGCCATGGGCTCTCCTTTTTAGTAAAAATGTGCAGAAAGTGCTAACATCCTCAGATTCACTGCACGTGAGGAACAGGGCGAGTTAATCCAAATCCTCCCACCCGTTCAGGAGATGGGGAGTTTGTGCTGTGGTAGCCAGCATGGAGGTGACTAGATACGTATATCCATTAACCAGATCTAAAACCACACCAGCTGTGCTGCGGCAGATAGAGTAGGCTGCAGGGTCCATAATAAGGGGACATGGCGTACGGCAATGTAGAGCAAATGTTTCCAAACCTCTTGCAGTGTGCTGTGAGATGTACAATTAGCATGTTGCCTCTATAGTCTCAGAGTATGTCTTTACTACCGGCCGGATCGGCGGACAGCGATCGATCCAGCGGGGATCGATTTATCGCGTCTAGACTAGACGCGATAAATCGACCCCCGAGCGCTCTCCCGTCAACTCCTGTTCTCCAGTGCCGTGAGAGGCACAGGCAGAGTCGATGGAGGAGTGGCAGCAGTCGACTCACCGTAGTGATGACACCACGGTAAGTCAATCTAAGTACATTGACTTCAGCTACGTTATTCACGTAGCTGAAGTTGCGTAACTTAGATCAATCCCGCTCCCCAGTGTACACCAGGCCTTAGACATCCAGGGAAACCTTTCTATTTTCTGACACTGAGGTGCTGAATACAAATCGCTGCTGTTCCCCAGTGCAGTATTAACATACACACACATATACACATATATGCACTGGGGAACCCCAGCAATTTGTGTTCAGCACCTCAGTGTATATATTCTATATATTAAAAAAAAAATCTCGGAGAGTTACTGTTTCCCAGGGTAGCGTCTGTAGCAGAACACTGACTTTGCATTGACTCCGCCTGCAATTCTCTAGACCACCCCTCTGCCCTGCCACACACGCTCCCTTGTAAACTTTTTATAGTTCTTTTGCCTGGAATCCTTTTATGCTGTAAGCTGCTTTCAGCAGGGGTCTGGAGTTCGCACACAGGTTTTGTAGTAGTTTGCAGTACTTGCAGTGTGCAAACTGAGTTTAAGCAAGAGATAATTTTGAATGTGATAGAAAATACTTCGGCTCAACTGGTGGACAAATGGAGAAACCAGCACATGCAGACTGTCCTGTGCCGTCTTGCAGGCATGAATGGGAGTCTGATGTGTAAAAGCATGATCTCCCAGGCAGACTGGCAAGGCAGATCTAAAAGACATCATTTGTCTTGATGCCCGGGCAGAAATGGCTGTCCCACAAATGCTCTCATCCAGTGCTGGTTACATACTGCATCTGTGTCCGGGAAACATGTTTCTGGAAAAGGAAAAGCATTTCATATTCGATAAAGGTCTAATTGTGAACCTTTAACTCATATTGGTGAGTAATGTCTCTCTCACACACATGCACACAAAAATAGTCCTATCTACTTCAGTAGAGTTCTTCAGGTAAGTAACTGCTCACTGATGCAAGTAAAGATGTCCAGCAGTGATGTATGCTCCCAAGTCCAGCTTGAACAAAGGCCATTTCTCTTTATTCTACATATTGGGTTGTCACTTCTGTCCTGGAAGCAGGTAGGACTGGGGGTTAGCCAGCAGAGCAAATGCCATTCTTCATAACAGCATGTACTTGCAAGCAGACTTGCCGGCATGAATGACAGAAGCCATCTCCTGGTATTCGAGTTCCTGGAAAGAACAGAGGGGAGTTGCTGCTTATACATTTCTTATTCTGTCCTTTTCTTCTCTTACTGATTTTTGTATTTCTGACACTTTCTAAAATCCCCATATTTCCTTCTGACTAGAGAACTAGGAGCATGATTGGTACTGAACAAATGCTTCCAGATAACATTGCCAATGTGCTGCTGGAGGCGCCACCTTTTCGAGAAGACATAAAAGCAATTTCTAGACTTCTAGTGGTTATTAAAGAGTCCATGTCCCTTCTTCACACACTAGGGCTTTCAGCCTCCCCCTGTACCCTGGCTCTAGTGTCTTGACAGTGGGTGGAAGGATGGCCTAGTGGCTAGGCCACTGCACTCGGTCCTAGGTTCAGTTCTTGCCTCTGCCACAGACACCATGTATGACCTTGGACAGGTCATTTACTCTTTCTTGTGCCAATTCTCCACTTGTAAGGTGGGGATAGCATTTGCCCACTTCACAGGGAGGACTGGGAGGATAAAATGCATTACCTGATTGTGAGGGGCTCAGATAACACGGGGAGAAGGGCCATATAAATATCCAGATAGGGCAACCTAAACACAGGCAAATATGTTTTGCCTACCTACATTTCCCTTCACTTCTCCATGGCTATAATAAAAATGTTTTGTAGGATTTCTGGCACAGAGTGACCATCGTAGTCTACTCCAGAACTGGCAGCAGTTTAGAGATGAATATTAGTTTGTAACACAATTTGAGACCCCTCTGCATTAAAAGTATCATGTGACTCCATCATTATTTGTGCCTAATTTTATTTTAAACTAGGATAATAAAAGGGGAGGAGCCTGTATTGTCCATAATCAAGAATAAGGGGCATGAGGGACTCATAGTACTGGGCTCCAACTTTGGTGCTGGCTATTAGGGGTTGGGTTCTGCACCGTGATATGCCTCAGAATCCCTCACAGAGATTTGTTTCTTAGTATCTACTTCGGAAAACTCTGTATTTTGTGCATGGGAAATAGGAATCTGATACTTAGCACAGCACAATTAGTTGATCTGCCAGTGTTCACTGTAGCTAGGGTAAATCTACTGGTTGGCCTGTCTGTCCAGATGCATCTGTTGGAGTCCACCACAACTGATAAGTAGCTGTGACAATGGCATACAGCTGGGACTGAAGTACGTACACCTTGGGGATGTTCCTTTGGTGTTGAGCTCATTTTGAGAGTCTGCGCTGTCCAATACACTGAAATGAAATGACCTATTCGTTACATGGAATTTTGTCTCAGCGTTTTAGCCCAGCCATGTTCTCCTTTCAGTCCTGCACTTACGACTCCTCTCTGCATTCAAACTGGTGCAAATGAAAGGAGTCTTTGATCCCTTTTCCTGACTTGCTTCCTATTAGTTTACTATGTTAAAACACTTAGCACAACATTGATCTACTTTCATGCATCCTGGGCCAAATCCTTCTCCCACTTATACTAGGCAATCCCATTAAAGGCACTGGCAGGGCAGAATTGGGCCTGGTATGTTTAACCACTCTGGCAATGTTATTTACCGTGTAGCAGAGCACTGTCAAGACACACAATGTATTGTACTTCATGGACCTCCTTCCATACTGGTCTCCATCCCTCACATCTCGCATTGACACAACCTCTGGTATTCTCTCCTTTTCACCGTGGGGTGACAAAAAGGAATGCATGTTTTATTTTCAAATGTCTCTTATTTTTGTATTCTAAGGCCCTTAGATATTTGCATGCTCTGATTTTAAAACTGCATTATATGATAAACGATAGCCCCCCTGAGTCCAGCTTTTTTTGCTTTCTTTGTATTAAAATATTGCAATTATTCAGTAAGTCCTTGATAAAGCCACAGTTAATGTTCACATAATAGAATATGCACTTTTAAATCTATCCAGTATGTGCTTTGTCGTTGATTCAAACTGAACTCATTAATTAAATAAGACTCAGATTAATAAAGCAATTGCTCAGAAATGAAACTTTATTTACATCTAAGTATATTCAAAATCACAATCTTAA
Organism: Emys orbicularis; assembly: GCF_028017835.1. Lineage (NCBI taxonomy): Eukaryota > Metazoa > Chordata > Testudines > Emydidae > Emys > Emys orbicularis. Next base: position 2,771,049 of record NC_088686.1, on the reverse strand, counting down.
TTACCTCTTCATACAATCTGTCTTGAAATTCCATTGGTGTTTTGGAAGTCACGTGTGATTGGTTATGATTCAAAGTTATTTTTTCTGTATTTTTTTCTAAAGGTATTCTATATTGAATACAATTGCAAAAAGGCTGAAATATTTGTAATGAATACATGATTGACCTTTAGCATAATGGGCAGATCCTGCAGCCTTTACTCAGGAAAATGAGACTACAGGAATAAGGACTGGAGTTTGGATGGCACAATCCAGCCCAATTCTTTTCATAAACGCTTGAATGAACACGATTCAGCAATTTCTGGATTGTTACAAGTCATTGCCCGGAATGAATGGCTGACATGCCCTACATTCCTGAATGCTACTCTCTGCATTGGCTCGGAGTTCCCAGTTGAAGACCCACATGCACATTGCAGAATCAGAAAAAACAACAAGGAGTCTTTGTGGCACCTTAGAGACTAACACATTTATTTGAGCATAAGCTTTCGTGGGCTAAAACCCACTTCATCAGATGCATGGAGTGGAACATACAGTAGGGAGATATAAATACACAGCACATGAAAAGCTGGGAGTTGCCTTACCAAGTGGGGAGTCAGTGCTAACAAGCCAATTCAATTAAGGTGGAAGTGGGCTATTCTCAACAGTTGACAAGAAGGGGTGGAAATCACAGGCTCTTAGTCCCATGATGGACTGGTCAGTCCCTGAGACTGATTGTTGATTGGCTGGAGTTTAGCGTACCTGTTAGCAGGGTTGGAGGATGGGGATGTTTAGGAGCAATAAGGTTTGCCCCAGCTTTGAAAGAGTCATCTTGCTGTGGAGCTTGGCTTAGACAGAGGCCAGTTCCAGCTTTGTAAGTCTTCGCCTGGTTCAGGCCAAGACTTGCCCAGCTTGAATGATTTGAATCAGCTTTGACGTGTTTGGTTAGCCTGGGAGTCTAGCCTTGGTGTAGACCAAGTTCTGCAGCAGCCCTCTAGAAATGCTTTGCGGGTTGGAGGCTCAGTCTAGACAAAGGCTGGTTCTCACGCTGAGGTTTTTTACTTTAGTGGGACCTGCATTGGTAAGAAGCTGCTATGGGATGTTTGTTTTTCAGTTTCCCTGAGATCTTCATTTTCTAAAAGTATATTTGCCTTGAAGCTTTTGTTTAAAGTGCTGGAAGCTGCTTCCTTATTACCTGTATTGTGGTACCTATTTGTGCAGCTTTTACAATAACATCTGACCTTTTTTAACCATTTGGTTTTCTAAATGGATAGGACATGTCAATAATTAAGGCTGGGCAAATGACTTATGGGCAAATTTCACCCCTTTCTCTCTTTCTGAATGGTCTGCGAACATGCATGTTTTAAAGTACTAGCCCACTTAGGATGGATGTTTCGTACTAGCCCACCCAGAAGGATGGTGATACATTGGAGAGGGTTCAGAGAAGAGCCACAGGAATGAATACAGGATTAGAAACCCTGCCTTATAGTGATCAGACTCAAAGATCTCAATCTATTTAACTTAACAAAGAGAAGGTTAAGGGATGACTTGATCACAGTCTGTAAGTACTTACATGGGGAACAAATATTTAATAATGGGCTCTTCAATCTAGCAGAGACAGGTCTAACACAATCCAATGGATGGAAGTTGAAGCTAGACAAATTCAGACTGGAAATAAGGCATACATTTTTAACAGTGTAATAAACCACTGGAACAATTGACCAAGGATCATGGTGGATTCTCCATCACTGGCTATTTTAAAATCAATATTGGATTTTTTTTCTAAAAGCTCTGCTCTAAGAATTATTTTGGGGAAGTTCTATGGCCTGTGTTATACAGGAGGTCAGCCTAGATCACAGTGGTCCCATCTGGCCTTGGAATCTATTAGTCTGACGACGGTATAATTTAGAAGCAGATACTTCAACAGTGTGTGCTTCTACAGCTTCACTGAATGTACGGAGCTCTAGGACATTTCCAAGGGCACAAAAAGGTTCTTAGAGAGACAAGGTGGGTGATATCTTTTATTGGACCAAGTTCTGTGGGTGAGAGAGACAAGCTTTAGAGCTTACACAGAGCTCTTCTTCAGGTCACAGCAGACATCTATTTCATGTGTCACTACAGCTGGGCAGGAAATGGTTTCCTCTCCCAGACACTTTCTGAGTTTTCACAACTTTTCCTATTCCTAACTGGGATAAAATGGATCTTTCAAAGTTTTTCACAAAAAGTGAGAGACCCCCTGGGTTGTGGGGGCCCATGTTCAAGTCCCTGCTCTTTCTGATTGCAATCAGGGACTTGAATCTCTCACATCCACAGTGAATGCCCGGACCACTGGGCTACTGACCAGAAATTTTTTCCTGGACCTGAGAAACTTTCCTGACAAAAGCTTAAATCAAACGGACACATTCCTATGGAAGGTTTTTGTTTCAATGAATCAGAAAAAAAAATCATCAAAAACATTCCCAGCCAACTCTAATTGAGACCAGATACCTGCAACGCAGTCAAGGAAGTCTATTCTATTCTATGATTCTATGAAGGCCTAAAGGAATAAGTAAGGCAAGAGAAGGGATTGGGAGGCAGAGATGGTGAGAGAATGCACATAAATTATAGCCAAGAAAACTATGTGACAGGGTGAACTAGGCCCAGAGGCAACCTGTTGGATGGCCTCAGGGTCCTGCCATATTCGTTCCAGGAAAGGAGCAGCAGAGAGGTCCTCCAAGCAGGCTAGAGTGGTTGCAGGTGAAGCAGCCAATCAGGGCCCAGGAGGGCCCTATACAAAAGGAGCTGCAGAGCCAGAGACAGGCAGTTCCTTGCTGGAGCTAGAGGAGTGCAGAGGGTGCTCCTGGCTTGCTAAAGGGAACTGTGACCCAGCTGAGAGCTCAGTGCTAGTAGGGACTGGGGTAGTGAGGAAGAGCTCCTGGCTGGCAGCTGGGCCTGAGCTAAGGATAAGGCATCGGTGAAGGCCGGGGCCGTGGGAAAGTGGCCTAAGGAACTGAAGGCAGCTTTGCTACAGGGACATGGCGTCATGTGGCTACTATAAGTAGGGTCCCTGGGCAGGGACCCGGAGTAGTGGATGGGCCCAGGTCTCCCCCCATAGTTGACTGAGGGAAGGTCTACAATTGGACAGCAGTAAACCCTCAGAAGGGGACTGAGCTGTCAGGAGGCCAAGCTAAAACAGACTAAGGGGGCAAAACCATTGCCTCCAGAGAGGAAGGCCTGGGGGTCCGGCCCAATAGCTGGACCGGGGCTGGTTTAAAGACCACAGACACACCTGACTAGAAAGGAGTGCCTGCGAGAGGTGGGTGCCATGCTATTACAACATATAATATGAGTGCAGAAATGTCACACATTTCATTTTGTAGGAGGAAAAGCATTGAATGCTAAAGTGACCTGGACTGGATTACAGTAATAAATGTACATGAGAGGAAAGAGAACTCTAAACAGCAGGAGATTTATTGGTGCACAAGGCAGTATAAATGCTCTAGAAATGCAAGCATCCTGGGAATAGTGTTCTTTATAGTGGGCAGTGAATGAAGCACAGTTCCCATTGTCAATGAGAAGGAGAAAACCGCACTGAAAATACAGCACAGTGCAAATCTTACTGTCTACCTTTCACGGTAGTTTGCATTTCAAAAAGAAGTGTGTCATCAGTAACGTATAATGTCCATGGGGCAGTGTGCAGTCTGTGGGTTTCTCTTTGGGCAGCTTTCACAAATTTAAACTGCAGATTCTGTTCACCTGGATTTAAACATGCACAGGTTCTTTTTAGAGCTTTGGGCTTAGACAAACTTGAAAGCTCCAAGCTAGCCTCAAAGCAAACACAATGAACACCACCCACCCCCATTTTGCCAATCCTTTTCTTTGAATAACTCTTTCCCACACAAGTCCATTTTCATGAGTTGGTTCCATGCCATTTCACACAGACCAGTAGTAATTATAAATTACAGCATCCTCAGTATTGGCATTAATTGGCATCCTGGTTGGTAATCTTATCGGAGAGTTCAATGTTTGCTGTACTGCTCTCTTGGTCCTAACAGCTCCCCTTTCAGTTCTGAGTTGTGGCCTGGTGTCAGGCATTGCATTCCCACTCTCCTTATGTGATTGCTCTGTGGATAAAGAGTGGGCGTTGCTCTCTACTACTGTAAATGCAGCACCTTCTACAAGGGCTCAGGGCAAGATCTTGCAGTCCTTTATTCAGGCAAAAGTCAACTGGAGTTCTGCCTGAGCAGGAACTGCAAGATCAGGGCCGAAACTTAAGGTGGCTTTCATGAAGTTTTCTATAGCTGCTTTCTTGGAGGAGAGATGATGCACGCGATTTATTTCTGCATCCATTTTTTACAAGGGAGCTGACAATTTGCTGCATTGTTGTAATTAGATATACAAATATTTTGGTTTAATGTTCTTAAACATTTGGGAAAAAAACCCAGAGTTGTGGCTATTTTCAATGGCAAGAGTACACGCTGTACAGGAGCCTACCTGGAAACCAATTTTCTTTTAAGTATATAATTTTCCATGAAATTTGGGTTTTGAAAAGAATCATTGGAATGACTCTGTTGGCCCATGTTTTCATAGTGCTGTGCCAGTAGCTAGCTGTACCATCGGTATGCACAAACACACCCTCTTTCTGCACTGGTAAAACCCCACATTGGCCCAACTATACCAGTTACTTGTGTGCACAAATTGGTACTTACACGGACAGTTACCTGGCTGCCTGGGCAATAATGGCAGTTGGTCTCCTTCTGGCTCATCTGAGGACTGACCCCAGAAGGTTCTGGGCACTTGCACCATCCACTGACTTCAGTGTAGGTGTAGGTGCCCTCACCTGTTTGAAGTAGGCCCCTCTGGTGCACAGTTTTGCCAGCCCTTTAAATCTTTTAATCGTAAAATGGGCCATTGTGCTGCAAATGTGTCATAAGTAAATCTGTCATAAGGATTGTTATTATGCAGTTCTCATGTGCAAGGACGTTACCTAAACAGTATAGAGCCATTGATCACTATTGAGCTAATGAGCCAAGGACTAATCAGTTCTCTAAGAATTGCCATGAGAAACAGTTATGCCTCCCCCAGTGCCCACATTGACTTCTTATGGACAGAATTATTGTCATCTGCCTCAAATGTCACCAAATAGACTATCCTAGATCCTAAGAAGCAATTTACAGCCCATGCTGCCGTAAGGTGTCTCTAAGAATGATGAAATGCAATGTCTTTAAAGAACTGCTATCAAATGTGGGGTTTTTAATGTAAATATCAGTACAGCCCCTCATCGCTCAAGAGCCCTGCTGGTGTATTGTCTGCTCTTGTTCACCTACCATGTGGCCATGTTTACAGACAGATGAATCAAGCTAAGGCAACATATTCAGGACTTGCACTTATTTTTTTGTCTTCTGCTCTGAAAGATTGTACTAGTTGGAGAGAGACCACCTATTATTAATATGGGGATACTGGTGGGATGAGGGAGGGATCCCAATGACAATATGTGGTTGCACATATTTAGTTAGTAAATGTTTCGTGCCTGTGGCTAAAAAAATGACTAAATATTCTTAGACTCTTTCCTTGCAATTCTGATCATGACAGAGGAATGCTGTAGGTACCACATAGGACTGGAGTGGGAGGGGAGGTGGGGATGGTAAATGGAAGATATAATTACATGATGAATCAGTGGATTTCAGCATTAACCTGATAGGTTCTAATATCAGGTCTTCATGGGCCTTTTAGGGTCTGTAGGCAAAACAGTCCAATTCTGCCTTATTAGATTACCATAAGAACGGCCATACTGGGTCAGAGCAAAGGTCCATCTAGCCCAGTATCCTGTCTTCCGACAGTGGCCAATGCCAGGGGTCCCAGAGGGAATGAACAGAACAGGTAATCATCAAGTGATCCGTCCCCTGTAGGATGGTGTAGGGTTGGTGGAGCTCATCACTGGTAATCACTGTCGTGACATTTTCAGGTCCTGCACTTTTAATGTTGAACCTACTGTAGATATTATGAACAATTCACCCACATTAGTGGCCTAAGCCCTAGAAAATGCACAGTCTCCCTGCAACCAGAGAAATGCCTTAAGAAACTAGTGACCTCTGAACTTTAAAAATAGAACTGAAAAATGGAAGACTAACTTTACCCTTTCAAGTATCAGAGGGGTAGCCGTGTTAGTCTGGATCTGTAAAAAGCGAGAAAGAGTCCTGTGGCATCTTATAGACAAACAGACGTATTGGAGCATAAGCTTTCTTGCGTCTGACGAAGTGGGTATTCACCCACGAACGCTTATGCTCCAATACGTCTGTTAGTGTATAAGGTGCCACAGGACTCTCTGTTGCTTTTTACCCTTTCAGTGACATTGTTTGCTCCATTTTCCAGGGTCCACCTGGGACACAAACTCAAGGGGGAGATTTTAAAATGACAGAGTGCAGGTAGGCACCCAGCTAAATCCATGGAAGTTGGCTGCCTAACTGCCCTTTGGAAACCTTCTCCTATGTTGTCACTACGATATGCAGTACAACATGGAGAGAAATTCATTTGTCTCACCCTGAGCACAGTTATTTATTAATTGTGAAATTGAAAACAACTGCAAGCTTCATTTGAACCATCCCCTTATGCTCCACTTTGCACTGATTAGCCATGAAGGTGAAGGTAGGAATAATTATCTTGGCAGCGTAGCTTTGCAGGATAAAGATATTTAAAGCTCACATTAGCTACTTGGCTAACTTTTAAAAATGCTTAATAAACTTTATGGAGCCTTAAGCCAGGGATTTATTTTTATCAAAAATGGATGCAACCGGATTTGAATATAAACCCACTTCTTCCAAAAGAGACAATACAATTTTCTATCACTAGAGGCAATTGATTGGATTGTGCTGGGTTTTTTTTATGATAAAATAAGACATATTTGTGCAGACTTGACCAAAATAACCTTGTGCTTTTCATGTGACTGATTATCAGATCCTAGGGCTTGGGTCAGACTTTTTTGCGTGCGTCCTCTCAGCGGAAGGCTTGGCTGGAAGCATGATGTATGGCAAGAAAGAATGGGTGGGAGCCTGTAGCTGTTAGAAAAGTCTGTGTCCCCCCCTGTGATTACAACCCAGACCAGGGACTGTTGCACCTGATAACACCATTCAGGGACTCTTTCCAGCATGTCATAACTCATTGGCTATGGAATAATATCTCAGACATTAGGCTCAGATTAAATGAATAATAATTTGAATTTAACATCATTACAGATTAATTCCATGGCCATTTGGATAACATTCACAACACCTTTCCCATATAGACAGTGACACATCACTTGGAAATTATTATTAGCACTACTAATCCTTATTTCCCACAAGCACCTTTGTGCTTTCTTCCATGCTGCCTGTGAAGGGTTGAATCACAGAAACCCCCTTGGGGCTGCCAACTGACGTGCCAAGACTACTTCTGCCCCTGCTTTCCTGCCCTGGCAGCTTAGGACTTCAGTGCCCTGCCTGGTTTGAGTCAGACCCGCTAGCCTGCTGCAAACCCAGACCCAGGGTCTGAACCATGTCCCCTAACAGCTGTAGGCTTAACTGAAAGCAACTTACAGAACTGTTCCTGCCTTTAACACTCAGATGCCCAACTCCCAGTAGGGTCCAAACCCCAAATCAATCCGTTTTACCCTGTATAAGCTTTATACAGGGTAAACTCATAAATTGTTTGCCCTCTATAGCACTGATAGAGAGATATGCACAGCTGTTTGCCCCTCCCCCCAAGTATTAATACATACTCTGAGTTAATTAATAAGTAAAAAGTGATTTTATTAAATACAGAAAGTAGGATTTAAGTGGCTCCAAGGAGTGACAGACAGAACAAAGTGAATTACCAAGTAAAATAAAATAGAACACACAAGTCTAAGAAACTGAATACAAATAAAACCTCACCAATTCCAGTAAGCTTCCTTTTACAGACTAGTCTCCTTCTAGTCTGGATCCAGCAATCACTCACATCCCCTGTAGTTACTGTCCTTTGTTCCAGTTTCTTTCAGGAATCCTTTGGGATGGAGACAAAATGGTGGGGTCTCCTAGGGGTTTAAATAGACATTCTCTTGTGGGTGGAGACCCCCTCCTATGCAAAGTCCAGCTCCAAGATGGAGTTTTGAAGTCACATGGGCAAGCCACATGTCCATGCATGACTCAGTTTTTACCAGCCAACCCACATTCCTGGGAAGGCTCAGATGTGGATTGGCATCTTCAAGTTCATTATTGGCTTAAGTGGTTTTTGATTGGGCACTTAATTTGCACTTTTCTCAAGAAGCTGACCAAATGCTCTACTAGACTAGTTAAAATCAAGCCAGTACACAGCCAATATTCATAATTTCGAATACAAAAATGACACATGCATACAGATAGGATGAATATATTCAGTAGATCAGAACCTTTGCAGAGATATGTTACATAGCATATGTAGCCTAAAACATATTCCAGTTATGTTACATACACAATCATAAGCATAGTCCATAAAGCCTTATGGGGAGCACTGTCACACTGCCTCTTATCCTTGAAGAAAACTGCCAAACGTCACAGATCCAACCCCTTGTCTTCTCTCCTGTCCTTCATTTGAACCTACAGATCGCTGCCGTCTGGCTTTGCTCAGGCTGGGGATCACCTGTGATTCCTGCAGACATTGAGAATGCAAATTGTATGCATATGTCTTTGTCATTTTGTCACCCAAGCCAGCCCAACTCCATTTGTCTCTTCATTCACCTGCCAGGTCTTATCCCAGCCTGTGACATCACGGTGCCAGGGACTTGTCTCTGTGTTACTGGCTTGTACGGTGCCCAGCACAATGAAGTCTGATCCCTGACTGGCCCCTCCAGTTGCCGTTGCAATAGAACTAATAATTTCTCAATGTTTCATCACGTTAGTAGTTGGTTCTAGCTCTAGAGGAAACATTTCCTTCCTGATTCTGAGAGAACGATCATCCTCTTCTGCATTTTGCTGAGAAAGTCTAAAGCCCACTACTGTCCCCACACCCTGAGGCTCTTAGAACAGTGAGTACACAGCCTGTTTGCTTGGGAAAGTGCTCCTACACTATCCACCAGCTGGAGCGCACACTGATATGGGCCTATCCCACTAGTGGAGTCCCTCAGCTGGTAGCAGGACCTGCTATTTATGCCTCTGTTTCAAAAGCTGAGACTCAAACTGGAGCGCCTCATGCTCTTTACCAGGTATCCCAAAGGGAGTGAGTAGGAAGTGGGATGCATCTTCTTGTGCATCTCACAGCAAGAGAACCATGCTGCATCTTTGCAGAACATAGAAGAACATCAGAACGGACATACTGGGTCAGACCAAAGGTCCATCTAGCCCAGTGTCCTGTCTTCCAACAGTGGCCAATGCCAGGTGCCCCAGAGGGAATGAACAGAACAGGTAATCATCAAGTGATACATCCCTTGTCGCCCATTCCCAACTTCTGGCAAACAGAGGCTAGGGACACCATTCCTATCCATCCTGGCTAATAGCCATTGATGGCCCTATCCTCGATGAATTTATCTAGTTCTTTTTTGAACCCTGTTATTGTCTTGGCCTTCACAACATCCTCTGGCAAGGAGTTCCACAGGTTGATATATAAGCACTTGAAAAACTTGTCTCCTTTTAGCTGTCTGCCATTACACGATGCAATTGAATGGGCCTCTTTTTTATTTGATTGTTTCTGATCAGACCCTGCCTGTATTTTATCATTTCTCATCCCCTCATCCTCACTAGGACATAGAGATTCTCTATTAATAGATCCTCCCCTAAGGGATGTCCGAACCACGTGCTCCCCCGCACTATAGACCGACTCACTATTATGTGCACTGCTCAGCATTCAGATGGCAGATACCGAAGTCTCTCCAGGCAGTGATTGCTGCGTCTGTTGTGCCTGTAGATTTAGCATATCAGAGGAATGTGGTTGCTTTAGATTTCTGGCAATTTCAAGAATTCTACTGTAGCTCTTGTTCCACAGTATAAGATGATGTTTAGCCATTTATATAGATAGTATCCTATTAGCTCTTCCAAACCTCAGCTGCAAGTTCTGAATCACCTCTTAAAAGCAATGGGCTTAAATTGCAGCAAGGGCAGTTTAGGTTGGACGTTAGGAAAAACTTCCTGTCAGGGTGGTTAAGCACTGGAATAAATTGCCTAGGGAGGTTGTGGAATCTCTTTGAGATTGGTCCGACCAAATCCATTCTAATAACTACATTGATTTGCACAGAGTTACACCAGTTGTGGTTCTGGTCCAGTATGTTCATGAGGAGAGTCATGTAAAGGAGAACCACAGACATGCAGTGAGAGTGACCATCATTTTATATAAAAAGAAGAAAAAACAAGTGTAAAGTCTCCATGAGAGAGCGCAGTGTGGGTGCCTCTTTGGAGCATGTGATGATGAAGCAAACAATGACCTTTTACTGACACACTGAGCAGACAGGCTGTGCTACTGGACATGGGAGCAGGGCCAGATGGTGTCATTTCGTGCCCCAGGCAGCATATTGGGGAGCCAGACAATGGGCCAGCAAAGAGAAAAATGCATAACATATGATTTAAATGATCTCAGTTCCCATCAGTTCCCCGACAATTCATCAGTTTTCCCCCAGCAAGTACATCAGTCCTCCCACCAACAGCCCATCAATTCTAACCCTGCTCTGCATTATCCTCCATTGATTCTAGCCCTCTCCACAGTCCATTAATTCCCATTCTTGCTCCCCGTTCTCTCCCTCCAGTCTCTTATCCCATCACTCAGTTCCACTCTCCCTCCCTCAGTCGTTCCCTTCAACCCCACTCCAGTCTCCGTTCTAACGGTCAGACCTGTACCGGTTGTGTAACATGTTCTGTGATTGGAGATGTTTCCACCTATTCCCTTGTTCTCCTGCTACCCTCAGGCAGTTTCTGAGGAGAACATGTTTTCACGATGGTGGGGGGATGAATCAGATGGGCCAAGTGTTTAGAGTGTTTTCGAGTGTTTTGCTTCACATAAGCCATTTGGAGATCTTGGCAGTAGTAAAACATTTCCTGTGCATATTAGCATAATGTATTTGATGCCTGTGATTTGCCAGCTTATTGAATGTTTACAATACAGCTTTCACTTAGTTCTGATTGAAGCTGACATTCCTTGGCATGCAGGTGCAGCTTCCCGAGGAAAGAGAAGCGACAGGTTTTGCTAACGACTAAAAAGAAAAAAGCTTCAGTGCAATTAAATTTCAGACAGCCAACATTAAAAATAATCATGATGAGTTTGTCTGTGTGTGCAATTTGGGGCTGTATTTTTACTGACCAAGAGCAACGCAAGCCTTTTTTGTTAGTTGCACAAAAGCATCATAAAAAGATCATGAGATCTTGTGTAGTCTCCTCTGGGTTGTAGTACTTTGGTCCCATTTTGGTTGTTGGGTTTAGTGTTGGTGGCTTGTAGATGAGCTAGTGGTCCCTTCTCACCTCAAACTCTCTGACTCTATTTACAGCACACCATAGTTCATGGTCCTGCACCATGCTAAGCATGCTCAATTCCTGTTTAAGTCACTGGGAGTTGAGAACACTCAGCAACTTCCCAGACTGCGCCCTGGCAGAATTTCTCGGAACATAGTACAGCTTTTTTCTCACATTGTCATTATCTGACTTTCCGTTTGGTTTGTCACACTCAGTGTTTTCCATATCTCAGTTGTCTTAACAGCATATTAATGAGACCAGCAACAAAGCTCCCAAGTGAATGCGGTCCAAGCAAATAGTGTCTATTTTGTTGTTAATCATTTTGTTCTGCAAAGAAAAATCCACTCTCTTTTATTTTACCCTCCTTTTGGCACCACTTTGGGTAACCTTATGGGCTTGATGCAGGAATCACTGGGTGAAATTCTATGGTCTCTGTTATGTGGGAGTTCAGTGTTGCTCGTTATGGACCCTTCTAGCCTTAAAATCTATGAATCTGTCAAAATTAAACATGTTTTACAAAAATCCAGGGCTCATGTTCCTGGTGTGTGGGTGAAACCTTATATTAGAAAAAGCATAGACTGAAAGCATGCACTGTACTGTTCCTGTCATTTCACAAAACACAATAACATACTACAAATTAGGCATTTCAGGAATAAAACTACCCACAAAACTACAGAAACATGGCAGCATACACTTGCCATCTTTATTTCTACTAGTGCTTCTTCCATAAATGGTGCCAGGATTTCAATGTACAGTATATTCCTTATCAGAGGGGTAGCTGTGTTAGTCTGGATCTGTAAAAAGCAGCAAAGAGTCCTGTGGCACCTTATAGACTAACAGACGTATTGGAGCATACGTTTTCGTGGGTGAATGCCCACTTCGCCAGATGCATGTAGTGGAAGTTTCCAGAGGCAGGTATAAATATGCAGGCAAGAATCAGTCTTAGCACAGATTGCTGATAAATCAGAGCTCAAAGTGACTTTTGCTCGTCAGCTGCTAAGTGAAAACATTTGTGGTTTGTCTGGTTTTGTTGCCAATGTGTTTGATTTCTCTGCTCTCTTTTTGTTTTCTTTCTGATTTTCAAAAAGCAGTTGAATAAGCTCTAAATGGAGCATAACTCATTTTGAGCTCCGAGACTATTCCAATGTAGTTAATGAAAGGTAGGTAGGATAGGTAGGTAGGTGAACACAGTAACCTAGCTAAGGTCAATACGTGAATGGAATTGTTTTTTAGAATGGAATTGTTAGTTTGTGTTTGTCAGGAACAATGACAAATCAGTCAGGTTTGCTATAAAAAAAGAGCTGCAGAGAACTTTCTCCTGGGAGGAGAGTGAAATACATGTACTTTTACCATTATAGAAAGAAAAAATAAAATAAAATATCTGACCTTTTCTTTTAAACATCTCCAGCACCAAAACAGTGGGGTGCAGGCAGTTGAAAGTCGGCCAGAAAACAGACTGCAATTTGAAAAGTGGCCTTGAGTTCTGGTAAAATTGGCTGAGTGCTTTTTGGCCAGACTTCTCAGCCAAAGAAGGCGATGCTACCCCTGTGTTCACTGCTAACATAGATGCGTGGCTCATTTAAGCTCTGATTCAGAGCTTGTTGAAGTCAGTGGAAGGAGTTCCAGGGGCTTTGGGCAGCTCTGTAGTGTGCATAGGACAGGAGATTTCAATGGGGTCCAGACAAACACGCAGATTGTGGATTTTTTTTGCTTTTTGAAGAAACAAAAGAAATTACATTTTAAAAATACACCCACACCAGCTTTGGCTTTATGAGTGCAGTAAGGCTGGGTGGTGAAGTGCTGAAATGCCAGGATATGGCATGATAAGCCCGAGTAACTGGAAAAGTCACTCTGATTTAATCCTTCGACTCCCCCCAAATTGGAGCCATCGTTTCTCGCCCTTTGGGAATGAGGGAGCACCCTTTTTCCTGTGGGGAAAAGAATACTTGGAAATCAGCTGACACCTACGTGGAGTTTATTTCCTTGGGAGTTTTGTCACTCTAATGGGCAGATTCGTGCATTGATTAATTGTAGTTGATTTCAGCAATGGGGGACAGTTATTTAGAGAGTGAAGTGCTCTGCAGGGTGTTGATGGAGCCGTGGGAGTGAGAAGATGAACAGTCACAATCAAACAAGCTCAGATTAGTCAGAGATGTCTGTGACTGCGACCTAATCAATGCCATTAGTGTCACCTGGCAGAGCACCCAGGGCTAACTGCTATTGCTGGCAGGCAGGCACCTTCATTTGAATAGAATGTAAAGGATTGATGATTAATAAAGGCTTCTAGTGGGCTGACTCAACACTGGAGAAGTTAATCACTTTGTATGAGTATCCCATTCTTTGTTCAATGCTCCTAATTTGTATTGTAAAGATTTTGTGTCAGGCGGTGTTTATGCAGGAACTAAACAAGCCTTATTTTAATTTCAGTTTATTTGTACCCCACATGGAAAGATCTTAAAGGGATGGGATTCATCAGCAAAAAATCTCCTCTGCTTTTTGGTCCATGGCCACCAGGAGTCAGTGAGTGGATAAATCCATGGGGAAGGCCAGCCAGCTATGCACAACCAAAAAGTGAAAACCTCGTAGCAGAGATTTGCAGAGTAGTTGAGGAGATGGGACCAGTCTTCTGACCGCTCATGAATACAACCAGTGGGCAATGGCCTGCCTTTGCACTCTCTCTCCAGGTTGGGAGAACCCTCATTCCTCCCTTGCTGTGGTGTGGGCTGTCTTCAGTTATCATCAAGGGGCTCTATCATCTCCCCTAGGTGCCACATGGATTGACAGAAGCCCTGGTGGATGGAGAACCCCTGCTTCATGAGTTTGATAGTTGTGATCAATCAAGGAGGTGTCACGTTCACCTCAGATAGCCATTGGAGCTTCTATCCTTATATTAGGATGTTTGCTGAAGGATTCCCTAATATAATTCCCATGAACACCACAGCTCTCAAAGTTGATGGAACTTGTGAACCTGTCCTGAAAAGGGGGCAGACCTGTGGCTTCAGAATACTGGCTTTAACGTTACGTCTCTTTCTCCAGAGCGGAAATACAGCAGCTTCCACCTAAAAGGTCAGTTCAGAGTATCCTTTTATCAGGTTGCCTTTGCTGCACTTGAAAGACTTTAGTCCAGAAATAATCAAGTGATAGTGATTTCAATACTGTGTCCTGAGTAGAGCTAAGTGAATGCAAAATAGTATTTGCAAGGATTAATTGGAATCAGACCCACACATTTACTTTGATGGTATTCATAACCTCTTTTAAAAATGTCCCATGAATATCTGCAGTAGTGGAGGTTTGGTTTTGTTCACAAGAATATTTCACTGAAAATCTTGTGAACATTCATGCAAATATGTGTTTACATGACATTTTCCACTGGAAATATTAATGTAGCTATCTTGAAATCTTATAGATTTCCTTCTTTCTGTTTATAACTTTACAGTAATGCAATCAGAGAGCAGCAATAAAAAACATAGTGATTAGTTTGAGAAAAACCTATACATTAAAATACGTTTGCATAATGTGTTAATCAAATGGTTTTCAATAGAGCTGGTAGGAAAATGGCATTTCTATCCCATGTCAAATTCCACCATTTCAAGATTTTTCAATCCAAATTGGGATAAACATAAGAACGTTCATATTGGGTCAGACCAAAGGTCTATCTAGCCCAGTATCCTGTCTTCTGACAGTGGTCAATGCCAGGTGCCCCAGAGGGAATGAACAGAACAGGGAATCATCAAGTGATCCAGCCCCTGTCACCCATTCCCAGCTTCCGGCAAACAGAGGTTAGGGACACCATGCCTGTCCATCCTGGCTAATAGCCATTGATGGACCGATCCTCCATTAACTTATCTAGTTCTTTTTTGAAAAGCCAAAATTTCACAATTTACCATGTAATAAAAATACTGAAATGTGCTGTTTAAGAAATTTCAAAACTACCTTATGGAAACAAAATATTGTGACCTTTCCTGACATGGAACAGGAAGTCCAATATGTTGAATACAATTTTCAGAGTTTCAGCCTGGGTAGTGAGAGGAGCAGGGGTCAGTGCACAAGAGGAGGGGGCAGATTTGACACAGAGAGAAATAAGCACTCCTTAGGATAGGAGTGAGGGGATGTACCATCTCATCAGTCGAAAAAGAAGCACTCTGCTTCTTACGAGCTTTCCTCAGTGGTGGCAGGGCACCCAACTCTGCTTTCACCAGTGTGAAGGGGACTCCCTGCAATGACCAGTGTATGGGGGGTCAGGTCTAGTGGTCAGAGTCAAGGGTCAAAACCGAAGACAGCATTAGCTAGCAAGTTGAGGGGCAGAGCCAGAGGGGCAGGGATCTGGTGTAGGGCAGGACAGCAGGAACTGGGAGAAGACAGGGGCCCTGGATCGGAGGACAGGAACCAGGAGCAGCTGGGGAGCCAGGCACTGGGGGCAGGCTTGTGGGGACAGGGACCAGGAGTCAGGTAGGCAGGAGGGGTCCGTAGTAGCAGCCAGCCAAGGATTCCTCTAATTGCTCAGACAACGTCCTCTTACTTCCTGGTTTACATATTAGAGCCCCTCAGCCAATCATAGGTCATAGAATCATAAAACTGGAAGGGACCTCGAGAGTCCCTTGCACTCAAGGCAGGACTAAATATTATCTAGACCATTCCTGACAGGTGTTTGTCTAACCTGCTCTTCAAAATCCCCAATGATGGAGATTCCACCACCTCCCTAGGGAATTTATTCCAGCGATTAACCACTCTGACAGGAAGTTTTCCCTAAACTGCCCTTGCTGCAATTTAAGCCCATTGCTTCTTGTCCTATCCTCAGAGGTTAAGAAGAACAATTTTTCTCCCTCCTCCTTATAACAACCTTTTACGTACTTGAAAACTGTTATCATGTCCCCTCTCGGTCTTCTCTTCTCCAGACTAAACAAACCCAAATTTTTCAATCTTCCCTCATAGGTCATGTTTTCTAGACCTTTAATCATTTTTGTTGCTCTTCTCTGGACTTTCTTCAATTTCTCCACATCTTTCCTGAAATGTGGCGCCCAGAACTGGACACAATACTCCAGCTGAGGCCTAATCAGCGGAAGAATTAGTGCTTGTGCCTTGCTTACAATACTCCTGCTAATACATCCCAGAATGATGTTTGCTTTTTTTGCAACGGCATTATACTGTTGACTCATATTTAGCTTGTGGTCCACTATGACCCCCAGGTCCCTTTCCGCAGTACTCTTTCTTAAGCAGTCACTTTCCATTTTGTATGTATGCAACCGATTGTTCCTTCCTCAGTGAAGTACTTTGCATTTGTCCTTACTGAATTTCATCCTATTTACTTCAGACCGTTTCTCCAGATCATTTTGAATTTTAATCCTATTCTCCAAAGCACTTGAACCCCTCCCAGCTTGGTATCAGATGCAAACAAAGGGATGATGGCAATGAAGGGAGCTGGATGTTTCCCCCTAATTCCTTAGAGGTTTTTACGGTCAGGCTTGACAAACCCCTGGCTGGGATGATTTAGTTGGTGTTGGTCCTGCTTTGAGCAGGGGGTTGGACTAGATGACCTCCTGAGGTCCCTTCCAACCCTGAGATTCTATGATTCTATGAATTGGGAGCTGTGGGGTGGGGCCCTCTGTGAGCTAACCCCTCACTGGACCCTTCCCTTGTTACTCAAGTGAGCTGCTGGGTAGTGGCCATGGCCTGGGCACTGCGTGGGGGTCTGGGTTCGATACCTGTGATCCTTCAAACTCCCATGCCTGCAGGGGGAAGCAGTCCAGGACTAATGCTCCCTCCACAGGAGGCACCCAGAGGTGATGGGGGGCACCAAGGGCCCCTTCCTAGAGCCACTAACCGCTGCTTTGGGCTGGCTCCCGATCCCCCACTCCTTTGCATCCCTAGCTACAGCCCCCAACCCCTTGCCCAGGTCCTGTCCTTGAGGCGTGAGACTGGGTGTGGCTGCACCTGCAAGGGAGCAGGCAAGTGAGTTGCTTTCCTCTGTGGGGCAGCAGAGGCAGGAGCTGCAGCTGTGGGCCCTGGTGTTGCAAGAGTGGGTTGCAGTTGCCCACGAAGGGGAGATGGAGGCCCAAGGGACCATCTGCAAGGAATACCGAACAGAACGGAAGGGGTTCTGCATATGGAGGGCGGCAGCTACAGAGCGGATGCTCAGTCATGCTCTAGCCTTGCCCGTTCCACATATGGAGGGGCACGGTGCTAGACCTGCTTTGTCAGCAGGGAAGGAGGTTTAATACACTCTGGGGAGATGGTTTCCTCCTTAACATTAATTTCCTTATTTACGAACAAATATCTGCTCCCCAAAACACTCCAAGTCGCCCGCCCCCCCCAGCAAAATACACAAATGTTGCAAAATGCTGAATAATGACCATGTTTTTAAAAAGACTGCTTTCCTACAGCTGGCAAACAGGCAAAATCCCCTGAAGAAATTAATGGCTATGAATAGTTCAGATCATCATGATGCCAGGAACTTTAATAATCTGAGCAGGAGTTAGTAGTGCAAAGGGGATGGAGGCTATCTAGATCCGTGTTGCCAATGAACAGGAGCAGCAAACGGGAATTTTATGAGAGAGTTTAGAGGGGGAATGTGAGAGCCAGATACACCTAAACTTATAAACTAATACTCTAAACTTAGGCCAATAACCCTGCCAAAAACCAAAGAACAACAAAACCACAAGAGTAGAAGAGAATGCTACTGGATTTCTGCCTGCAGAGGGGGCTATACAGTTTATTGCACTGAATGCAGCATGTCTGGTTACCTGCCTTGTGGGTAGGTGGTGTACATGTGTACATGATAGCAGCCTTCAACTACCTGAAGGGGGGTTCCAAAGAGGATGGAGTTCGGCTGTTCTCAGTGGTGGCAGATGACAGAACAAGGAGCAGTGGTCTCAAGTTGCAGTGGGGGAGGTCTAGGTTGGATATTAGGAAACACTATTTCACTAGGAGGGTGGTGAAGCAGTGGAATGGGTTACCTAGGGAGGTGGTGGAATCTCCATCCTTAAAGGTTTTTAAGGCCCGGCTTGACAAAGCCCTGACTGGGATGATTTAGTTGGGGATTGGTCCTGCTTTGAGCAGGGGATTGGATTAGATGACCTCCTGAGGTCCCTTCCAACCCTGATATTCTATGATTCTATGTTGCCATCAGTGCAAGCAACTCCTGGCCCTCAGAGCTCTTGAGACCGGAGTGGCTGAACTGGATATCTATGTGTATAGAGATATAGATGTAGATGTAGATAGTCTTTCAGGAAAATGGTGGAGTGGCCCCACCTCCAGTCTGACAGCCCCTGTGCTATTGAGGAGGAAGGAGAACATCAGGCTGCAGTGGAGGGAAATCAATCCTATAGTTAGTACCTTCCAGATGATGCCATGGTATCCTCTTGCACCAAGGATACCCTTCCAGGGGAGGGGACCTCAGTTATTACAAAGAGTCAGGTAACAGTAATTTGGAGTTTGATTATGCAGAAATATAGATAGCTGGGTTTGTGATGACCAGGAGAACTGCATGGTAAATTGCCATAAGGCAGACAACTAAATATTCACCAATTTTATAAATGGTTATATACAAATGCTAGAAGTGTAAATACTAAGATGGATGGACTTGAGTGCCTGGCATTAAATGAGGATATTGATGTTACAGGAATCACAGAATCTTGGTGGAATGAAGATAATCAATGGGATATGGTAATATCATGGTACAACATTTATTGGAATGAGAGAGTGGGTTATGCTGGGGGAGTGGCACTGTATGTGACCGAAAGCATAGAAGCAAATATAGACAAAATCTTAAATGAATCAAACTGTACCAAAGAATCTCCATAGAGATAGAAAGTCCATGTTTAAAAAAATAAAAAAGGCTCTAGAGGCAATCATGTCAATTACAGGCCAGTAAACCTCATTTCAGTACCCGGCAAATTAGTTGAAACTATAATAAAGAACAAAATTTTTAGACACATTGATAAACATGATGTGTTGGGAAAGGGTCAACACACCTTTGTAAAGGGAAATCATGCCTCACCAATTTCTTAGAATTCTTTCAGGATATAAACAAGCATATGGCCAAGGTGGATCCAGTGGACAAAGTGTACTTAGATTTCTAGAAAGCCTTTGACAAGGTCCTCATCAAAGGCTCTTACACAAAGTTAGCTGTCATGTGATAAGCTGTCATGGGTAATAAGCAGGAAGAACTGGAAGTGCTAATAAATAAATACAACTATGACATTGTTGGCATCACTGAAACTTGGTGGGATAATACACATGATTGGAATGTTGGTGTGGATGGGTACAGCTTGCTCAGGAAGGATAGACAGGGGAAAAAGGGAGGAGGTGTTGCCTTATATATTAAAAATGTACACGCTTGGACTGAGGTAGAGATGGACATAGGAGATGGAAGTGTTGAGAGTCTCTGGGTTAGGCTAAAAGGGGTAAAAAACAAGGGTGATGTCATGCTAGGAGTCTACTACAGGCCACCTAACCAGGTGGAAGAGGTGGATGAGGCTTTTTTTAAACAACTAACAAAATCATGCAAAGCCCAAGATTTGGTGGTGATGGGGGACTTCAACTATCCGGATATATGTTGGGAAAATAACACAGTGGGGCACAGACTATCCAACAAATTCTTGGACTGCATTGCAGACAACTTTTTATTTCAGAAGGTTGAAAAAGCTACTGGGGGGGAGCTGTTCTAGACTTGATTTTAACAAATAGGGAGGAACTCGTTGAGAATTTGAAAGTAGAAGGCAGCTTGGGTGAAAGTGATCATGAAATCATAGAGTTTGCAATTCTAAGGAAGGGTAGAAGGGAGAACAGGAAAATAGAGACAATGGATTTCAGGAAGGCGGATTTTGGTAAGCTCAGAGAGCTGATAGGTAAGGTCCCATGGGAATCAAGACTGAGGGGAAAAACAACTGAGGAGAGTTGGCAGTTTTTCAAAGGGACACTATTAAGGGCCCAAAAGCAAGCTATTCCGCTGGTTAGGAAAGATAGAAAATGTGGCAAAAGACCACCTTGGCTTAACCACGAGATCTTGCATGATCTAAAAAATAAAAAGGAGTCATATAAAAAATGGAAACTAGGACAGATTACAAAGGATGAATATAGGCAAACAACACAGGAATGCAGGGGCAAGATTAGAAAGGCAAAGGCATAAAATGAGCTCAAACTAGCTACGGGAATAAAGGGAAACAAGAAGACTTTTTATCAATACATTAGAAGCAAGAGGAAGACCAAAGACAGGGTAGGCCCACTGCTTAGTGAAGAGGGAGAAACAGTAACAGGAAACTTGGAAATGGCAGAGATGCTTAATGACTTCTTTGTTTCGGTCTTCACCGAGAAGTCTGAAGGAATGCCTAACATAGTGAATGCTAATGGGAAGGGGGTAGGTTTAGCAGATAAAATAAAAAAAGAACAAGTTAAAAATCACTTAGAAAAGTTAGATGCCTGCAAGTCACCAGGGCCTGATGAAATGCATCCTAGAATACTCAAGGAGCTAATAGAGGAGGTATCTGAGACTCTAGCTATTATCTTTGGAAAATCATGGGAGATGGGAGAGATTCCAGAAGACTGGAAAAGGGCAAATATAGTGCCCATCTATAAAAAGGGAAATAAAAACAACCCAGGAAACTACAGACCAGTTAGTTTAACTTCTGTGCCAGGGAAGATAATGGAGCAAGTAATTAAGGAAATCATCTGCAAACACTTGGAAGGTGGTAAGGTGATAGGGAACAGCCAGCATGGATTTGTAAAGAACAAATCAGGTCAAACCAATCTGATAGCTTTCTTCGATAGGATAACGAGTCTTGTGGATAAGGGAGAAGCTGTGGATGTGGTATACCTAGACTTTAGTAAGGCATTTGATACGGTCTCGCATGATATTCTTATCGATAAACTAGGCAAATACAATTTAGATGGGGCTACTATAAGGTGGGTGCATAACTGGCTGGATAACTGTACTCAGAGAGTTGTTATTAATGGTTCCCAATCCTGCTGGAAAGGCATAACGAGTGGGGTTCCGCAGGGGTCTGTTTTGGGACCGGCTCTGTTCAATATCTTCATTAACGACTTAGATATTGGCATAGAAAGTACGCTTATTAAGTTTGCGGATGATACCAAACTGGGAGGGATTGCAACTGCTTTGGAGGACAGGGTCATAATTCAAAATGATCTGGACAAATTGGAGAAATGGTCTGAGTTAAACAGGATGAAGTTTAACAAAGACAAATGCAAAGTGCTTCACTTAGGAAGGAACAATCAGTTTCACACATATAGAATGGGAAGAGACTGTCTAGGAAGGAGTACGGCAGAAAGGGATCTAGGGGTTATAGTGGACCACAAGCTAAATATGAGTCAACAGTGTGATGCTGTTGCAAAAAAAGCAAACATGATTCTGGGATGTATTAACAGGTGTGTTGTGAGCAAGACACGAGAAAGAATGGAAGAGGGGGCAGATCGGTAAGGAAACCTACCTTATTGAGGTCAGAGCATGTAGGGATGCGGTGAGAAAGGCCAAAAGCCGTGTAGAGTTGGACCTCGCGAGGGGAATTAAATCCAATAGTAAGAGGTTTTATAGCCATATAAATAGGAAGAAAACAAAGAAAGAGGAAGTGGGACCGCTGAAGCATGTAAATGGAGTGGAGATTAAGGATAATCTATGAATATTTTGCATCAGTATTTAATAAGGCTAATGAAGGGTTTAGGAATAGAGGGAGCGGGACAGAGGGGAATAAAGGAGGGGCGATTGACATTACAGTATCAGAGGTGGAAGCCAAGCTTGACCAGCTAAATGGGACTAAATCGGGCGGACCGGATGATCTCCATCCTAGAATATTGAAGGAGCTGGCGCGAGAAATTGCAAGCCCCTTGGCGATAATTTTTAATAAATCTGTAAACTCGGGGGTGGTACCGATGGACTGGAAAATAGCTAATGTGGTTCCTATTTTTAAGAAGGGGAAAAAAAGTGACCCGGGTAACTACAGACCTGTTAGTTTAACTTCTGTAGTATGCAAGGTCTTGGAAAAAATTTTGAAGGAAAAAGTAGTTGAGGACCTTGAGGTGAATGGCAATTGGGACAAATTACAACATGGGTTTACGAAAGGCAGATCGTGCCAAACCAACTTGATCTCCTTCTTTGAGAAAGTAACAGACCTTCTAGATAAAGGAAATGCGGTGGATCTAATTTACCTCGATTTTAGTAAAGCGTTTGATACTGTCCCGCATGAGGAATTATTGGTTAAATTGGAAAAGATGGGGATCGATATTAAATTCCAGAGATGGATAAAAAACTGGTTAAAGGGGAGACTGCAACGGGTAGTACTGAAAGGTGAACTGTCGGGTTGGACGGAGGTCACCAGTGGGGTTCCTCAAGGTTCGGTTTTGGGTCCGATTTTATTCAATCTATTCGTTACTGACCTCGGAACCGAATGTAGGAGTGGGCTGATAAAGTTTGCGGATGACACAAAGTTGGGAGGTATTGCCAATTCGGAGAAGGATAGGGATATTCTGCAGGGAGACTTGGATGACCTTGTAAATTGGAGTAAAAATAATAGGATGAGATTTAATAGTGAGAAGTGTAAGGTGATGCATTTAGGGATGACTAATAAGAATTTTAGTTATAAGTTAGGGACGCATAGGTTGGAAGTGACGGAGGAGGAGAAGGACCTCGGAGTCCTGGTTGATCGTAGGATGACTATGAGTCGGCAATGTGACGTGGCTGTGAAAAAAGCTAATGCGATTTTGGGATGCGTCAGGCGAGGTATTTCTAGTAGGGACAGGGAGGTGCTGCTTCCGTTATACAAGGCGCTGGTGAGACCTCATTTGGAGTACTGTGTGCAGTTCTGGTCTCCTATGTTTAAAAAGGATGAACTCAAACTGGAACGGGTACAGAGAAGGGCCACTAGGATGATCCGAGGAATGGAAAACCTTTCCTATGAAAGGAGTCTCGAGGAGCTCGGTTTGTTTAGCCTAACCAAAAGAAGGCTGAGGGGGGATATGATTGCTATCTTTAAATATATCAAAGGGATTAATACCAAGGAGGGAGAGGAATTATTTCAGCTCAGTAGTAATGTGGACACGAGAACGAATGGATATAAACTGGCCGTGGGGAAGTTTAGGCTTGAAATTAGAAGAAGGTTTCTAACAGTCAGAGGGGTGAAATTTTGGAACAGCCTTCCGAGGGAAACGGTGGAGGCGAAAGACCTTTCTGACTTCAAGATTAGGCTTGATAAGTTTATGGAGGGAATGGTTTGAAGGGATAACGTGATTTTAGTCAATTAGGCATTAACGTGCCATCGCGGGTAAAATGAGGGTCCGGCTGTAGAATCTTGCCTGTATGCTCGGGGTACTGCTGATCGCCATATTTGGGGTCGGGAAGGAATTTTCCTCCAGGGTAGATTGGCAGAGGCCCTGGAGGTTTTTCGCCTTCCTCCGCAGCATAGGGCAGGGCTCGCAGGCTGGAATATTCTGTTGTGGGTGGGTCAGCTTTTGTGGCCTGCATCATGCGGGAGGTCAGACTAGATGACCATATTGGTCCCTTCTGACCTTAAAGTCTATGAGTCTATGAGTCTATGAGAAGTCATTCTTCCGCTCTACTCTGCTCTGGTTAGGCCTCAGCTGGAGTATTGTGTCCAGTTCTGGGCACCGCATTTCAAGAAAGATGTGGAGAAATTGGAAAGGGTCCAGAGAAGAGCAACAAGAATGATTAAAGGTCTTGAGAACATGACCTATGAAGGAAGGCTGAAAGAATTGGGTTTGTTTAGTTTGGAAAAGAGAAGACTGAGAGGGGACATGATAGCAGTTTTCAGGTATCTAAAAGGGTGTCATAAGGAGGAGGGAGAAAACTTGTTCACCTTAGCCTCTAAGGATAGAACAAGAAGCAATGGGCTTAAACTGCAGCAAGGGAGGTCTAGGTTGGACATTAGGAAAAAGTTCCTAACTGTCAGGGTGGTTAAACACTGGAATAAATTGCCTAGGGAGGTTGTGGAATCTCCATCTCTGGAGTTATTTAAGAGTAGGTTAGATAAATGTCTATCAGGGATGGTCTAGACAGTATTTGGTCCTGCCATACGGGCAGGGGACTGGACTCGATGACCTCTCGAGGTCCCTTCCAGTCCTAGAATCTATGAATCTATGAAGAGGGAAGGTCCCCTCATCGATTGGTAACTGGTTAAAAGATAGGAAACAAAGGGGCAGAATAAATGGTCAGTTTTCAGAATGGAGAGAGGTAAATAGTGGTGTCCCCCAGGGGTCTGTTCTGGGACCAGTCCTATTCAACATATTCATAAATGATCTGGAAAACGGGGTAAACAGTGAGGTGGGGAAATTTGCAGATGATACAAAATTACTCAAGATAGTTAAGTCCAAAGCTGAGTGCAAAGAGTTACAAAAGGGTTTTACTAAACTGGGAGACTGAGCAACAAAATGACAGATAAAAATCATTTTTGATAAATGCAAAGTAATGCCCATTAGAAAACATAATCCCAACTGTACCTACAAAATGATGGGGTCTAAATTAGCTGTTACCACTCAAGAAAGAGATCTTGGAGTCATATGGGATAGTTCTCTGGGGGGGGGGGGGGGAGAAAGGTCATAAAAGGTAATAGTTGTTCGGAAACATTAGGAAAGAGACAGATAAAACAGAAAATATCATAATGCCACTATATAAATCCATGGTACACCCTCATCTTGAATACTGCATGCAGATGTGGTCACCCCATCTCAAAAACGATATATTAGAATTGCAAAGGTACAGAGAAGGGCAACAAAAATGATGAAGGGTATAAAACAGCTTCCGAATGAGGAGAGATGAAAAAGGCTGGGACTGTTCAGTTTAGACAAGAGAAAACTAAGCAGGGATATGATAAAGGTCTATAAAATCATGAATGGTGTAGAGAAATTGAATAAGGAAGTGGTATTCATCCCTTTGTGTAACACAAGAACCAGGGGTCATCCAATTAAATTAACAGGCAACAGGTTTAAAACAAACTAAAAGAAGTATTTCTTCACACCTATGGAACCTGTGGAACTCATTGCCAGGGGATGTTGTGAAGGCCAAAAGTATGACTGGGTTCAGAAAATAACTAGATAAGTTACTGGAAAATAGCCGTTTATGGACCTATTAACAATGATCGGCAGGGACGCAGCCTCATGCTCTGGGTTCTCTAAACTTCTGACTGCCAAAAGATGGGACTGGATGAGAGGGGATGGATCACTGGATTGCCCTGTTCTGTTCATTCTCTCTGAAGCATCTGGCACTGGCCACTGTCAGAAGACAGGATACTGAGCTAGATGGACCATCAGTCTGACCTACTACTGCCATTCTTATGATATGCATGCTGAAATACGTGGACGAGACCCTTGACTAATAATCCTTGTCCTGGAAACCACCTCCATTGCTAGATCCATTCGAATGAACTCTGCTGATTTGGGTACAGCAAGCATTAGAGCTTAGCAGGAGGCCCAGGGGTAGTTCTTATGGTGGCAGCTTTTCTACTAAGTCTGTGAAATTGGCCCTTTATTTTTTAAGCAAGTTTATGTCAAGTTTTGTTCCCATTCCTTTGCAAAGGGTGTGAAGGCATATGCTATGCAACGAACCTGTTTCGTTAGAATTCACTGAAATATATCACACCATCATTGCACAATTCACTTCCCTACACAGGGATGTTTTATGGATGTGACGCATACAGCTGTGTAACAAAAAGAGGGTGCCATTCTGGGTTCTGTGTACTGCATTTGTGGGGAGGAGGGGATGTTGAGATAGGCACCGGGACCCGAGTTCACCAAAGTGCTTAAGCACATGCCTAAATCTATCCCCTCTTAGTAAAACACTTCAATGTTGGCTTAACTTTAAGCAATGGGATGCAATGCGAACTCTAAAACTACTTATTTAAAGAACATTGATCCATGCGAGCAACAACTGCTGAAATATTTACACAGACTGCAGGAGAAAAACACACTCAAAATACAGCAATGCCAGTAGAGTGATAGCCTGTATACTTGGGAAGAAATATTTGTAATATATATGGCTAAAGATTAGAGCTGGTGAAAATCACTGAACTAAACCAACTGGTGGGTTAATTTTTAATTCATTAGGTGAGAAAGAATGATGTCTGTGCAAATCGATTCTGATGGTCCAGGCTGAAATCGTAGCCCCAGAGAACATACTTTGAATAAGAAATTGAATTCTGTTTATGTTGGGCAACAGCATGCTCATACTGCTGGGAAAAAGTCATTAGGCAGCAGCACCAAGCACTAGAATCAGTCTGAGAGAAAACATGGAGGATATAGAGCCTAAAACTAGCAACAGCTCCAGTCAGGGTGGATAAGAATCTTTTTTTTTTTAAATGGACATTTTGATTTATATGGGATTTTTTTATTTCAATTAAATACAGTTGTTGTTTTTTTAAATAAAGCAATTTACAATTACATTTGAAACTGGCAACCTATGGGTATGTCTACACTACGAAATTAGGTCGAATTTATAGAAGCCGGTTTTATAGAAATTGGTTTTATACAGTCGATTGTGTGTGTCCCCACATAAAATGCTCTAAGTGCATTAAGTCGGCGGACCGCGTCCACAGTACCGAGGCTAGCGTCGACTTCCGGAGCGTTGCACTGTGGGTAGCTATCCCACAGTTCCCGCAGTCTCCGCCGCCCATTGGAATTCTGGGTTGAGATCCCAATGCCTGATGATGCAAAAACAGTGTCGCGGGGGGTTCTGGGTACATGTCGTCAGGCCCCTCCCCCTCCATCAGAGCAACGGCAGACAATCGATTTGTGCTTTTTTACCTGGGTTACCTGTGCAGACAGCATACCATGGCAAGTATGGAGCCCGCTCAGCTCAGCTCAGCTCACCGTCACCATATGTCATCTGGGTGCCGGCAGACGTGGTACTGCATTGCTACACAGCAGCAGCTAATTGCCTTTTGGCAGTAGACGTTGCAGTATGACTGGTAGCCGTCATCGGCTATCTGGGTGCTGGCAGACGTGGGGCTGCATTGCTATACAGCAGCAGCTCCTTGCCTTTTGGCAGTAGATGGTGTATTACGACTGGTATCCATCGTCGTCGTATTCCTCAGTGAGTTCCATCAGAGGCACGTGGGCAGACATGTTTTGTCTCCTGGAGACTCAGTCCTGCCGGCAGTCCTATTGAACCGTCTTGACTATGATGGCTAGCAGTCGTAGTACAGCATCTTCTGCCAAGCACCCAGAAGACGCCGATGGCTATTAGTCATGCTGCACCATCTGCTGCCAGCTTAAGATGTAAAAAATAGATGGACCAGGTTTGTTCTGTATTCATTTGCTTCCCCTTCCCTCTGTGAAATCAACGGCCTGCTAAACCCAGGGTTTTGAGTTCAATCTTTGGGGGGGGCCATTCTGTGTGACAGTTGTTTGTGTTTCTCCCTGATGCACAGCCACCTTTGTTGATTTTAATTCCCTGTACCTGTAAGCCATGTCGTCACTCGCCCCTCCCTCCCTCCATCAGACAATAGTTTTGCGCCTTTTTCAGCCCAGACGCCATAGCACTGGGATCATGGAGCCCGCTCAGATCACCGCGGCAATTATGAGCACTATGAACACCACGCGCATTGTCCTGGAGTATATGCAGAGCCAGAACATGCCAAAGCAAAACCAGGCGAGGAGGCGATTGCAGCGATTGCAGCGCGGCGACGAGAGTGATGCGGAAATTGACGTGGACATAGACCTCTCACAAAGTACAGGCCCCAGCAATGTGCAAATCATGGTGTTACTGGGGCAGGTTCATGCCGTGGAACGCCGATTCTGGGCCCGGGAAACAAGCACAGACTGATGGGACCGCATCATGTTGCAGGTGTGGGACGATTCCCAGTGGCTGCGAAACTTTCGCATGCGTAAGGGCACTTTCATGGAACTTTGTGACTTGCTTTCCCCTGCCCTGAAGCGCCAGAATACCAGGATGAGAGCAGCCCTCACAGTTGAGAAGCGAGTGGCGATAGCCCTGTGGAAGCTTGCAACGCCAGACAGCTACCGGTCAGTCGGGAATCAATTTGGAGTGGGCAAATCTACTGTAGGGGCTGCTGTGATCCAAGTTGCCAGGGCAATGAGAGACCTGGTGATATCAAGGGTAGTGACTCTGGGAAACGTGCAGGCCATAGTGGATGGCTTTGCTGCAATGGGATTCCCAAACTGTGGTGGGGCGATAGACGGAACCCATATCCCTATCTTGTCACCGGAGCACCAAGCCACCAAGTACATAAACCGCAAGGGGTACTTTTCAATGCTGCTGCAAGCCCTGGTGGATCACAAGGGACGTTTCACTAACATCAACGTGGGATGGCCAGGAAAGGTACATGATGCTCGCGTCTTCAGGAACTCTGGTCTGTTTCAAAAGCTGAGGAAGGGACTTTCTTCCCGGACCAGAAAATAACCGTTGGGGATGTTGAAATGCCTATCGTTATCCTTGGGGACCCAGCCTACCCCTTAATGCCATGGCTCATGAAGCCATACACAGGCAGCTTGGACAGTAGTCAGGACCTGTTCAACTATAGGCTGAGCAAGTGCCGAATAGTGGTGGAATATGCATTTGGACGTTTAAAAGCGCGCTGGCGCAGTTTACTGACTCGGATAGACCTCAGTGAAGCCAATATTCCAATTGTTATTGCTGCTTGCTGTGCGCTCCACAATATCTGAGAGAGTAAGGGGGAGACATTTATGGTGGGGTGGGAGGTTGAGGCAAATCGCCTGGCCGCTGATTACGCACAGCCAGACACCAGGGCGGTTAGAAGAGTACAGCAGGGCGTGGTGCGCATCAGAGAAGCTTTGAAAACGAGTTTTGTGACTGGCCAGGCTACGGTGTGAAACTTCTGTTTGTTTCTCCTTGATGAACCCTCCGCCCCCCGGTGACCCCCCGGTTCACTCTACTTCCCTGTAAACTAACCACCCTCCCATCCCCCCTTCGAGCACCGCTTGCAGAGGCAATAAAGTCATTGTTACTTCACATTCATGCATTCTTTATTAATTCATCACACAACTAGGGGGATAACTGCCAAGGTAGCCCGGGAG
Organism: Emys orbicularis; assembly: GCF_028017835.1. Taxonomy (NCBI): domain Eukaryota; kingdom Metazoa; phylum Chordata; order Testudines; family Emydidae; genus Emys; species Emys orbicularis. Next base: position 2,741,662 of record NC_088686.1, on the reverse strand, counting down.
GAGGGAAGGAAAAGGACACACTGCAGTTTAAAACTTTAAAACTTTAACACTTATTGAAGGCCAGCCTTCTGATGCTCGGGCAATCATCTGGGGTGGAGTGACTGGGTGGCCAGAGGCCCCCCCACCGCGTTCTTGGACGTCTGGGTGAGGAGGCTATGGAACTTGGGGAGGAGGGCTGTTGGTTACACAGGGGCTGTAGCGGCGGTCTCTGCTCCTGCTGCCTTTCCTGCAGCTCAACCATACGCTGGAGCATATCAGTTTGATGCTCCAGCAGCCAGAGCATCGACTCTTACCTCCTGTCAGCAAGCTGACGCCACCTATCCTCTTCAGCCCGCCACTTGCTCTCTTCAGCCTGCGATTCAGTCCGCCACCTCTCCTCTCGTTCATATTGTGCTTTTTTGCACTCTGACATTGACTGCCTCCACGCATTCTGCTGTGCTCTGTCAGCGTGGGAGGACATCTGGAGCTCCGAGAACATATCCCGAGTCCGCCGTTTTCTCCTTCTAATCTTCACTAGCCTCTGTGAAGAGAAACATTTGCAGCTGGTGGAGAAGGGAGAGGTGATTAAAAAAGACACATTTTAGAGAAAAAATGGGTACACTCTTTCACATTAAATTTTGCTGTTCACATTACACAGCACATGTGCTTTCGTTACAAGGTCGCATTTTTCCTCTTATATTGAGGGCCTGCCGGTTTGGTGTGAGAGATCACTCACGCAGTGCCAGGCAACAGATTTCGGCTTGCAGGCAGCCATGGTAAGCCACAGTCTTTTGGCTTTTTTAACCTTCTTAACATGTGGGAATGGTTTCAAACAGTAGCGCCCTCATTTCCCATACCAAGCACCCATTGGCTTGGCCATTTTAAATGGGTTTGCAATGTAAAAGGAGGGGCTGCGGTTTCTGGGTTAACATGCAGCACAAACCCAACTACCCCCCCCCCCCACACACACACACACCCAATTCTCTGGGATGATCACTTCACCCCTCCCCCCTACTGCATGGCTAACAGCGGGGAACATTTCTGTTCAGCCGAGCAGGAACGGGCACCTCTGAATGTCCCCTTAATAAAATCACCCCATCTCAACCAGGTGACCGTGAATGATATCACTCTCCTGAGGATAACAAAGAAAGATAATCAAGGGATGTTGTCTGCATGCCAGCAAATACCAGGACCATACGCTGCCATGCTTTGTTATGCTATGATTCCAGACTATGTGCTACTGGCCTGGCATGGTAAAGTGTCCTACCATGGCGGACGGGATAAGGCAGCCCTCCCCAGAAACCTTTTGCAAAGGCTCTGGGAGTACATGAAGGAGAGCTTTCTGGAGATGTCCCTGGAGGATTTCCGCTCCATCCCCATACACGTTAACAGACTTTTCCAGTAGCTGTACTGGCCGCAATTGCCAGGGCAAATTAATCATTAATCATTAAACACGCTTGCTTTTAAACCATGTGTAATATTTACAAAGGTACACTCACCAGAGGTCCCTTGTGTGCCCTCAGGATCTGGGAGCATGCCTTGGGTGAGTTCGGGGGTTACTGGTTCCAGATCCAGGGTGATAAACATATCCTGGCTGTTGGGGAAACCGGTTTCTCCACTTCCTTGCTGTGAGCTATCTTCATTGTCTTCATCATCATCTTCCTCGTACCCCGAACCTGCTTCCCTGTTGCGTGATTCTCCATTGATGGAGTCAAAGCACACGGTTGGGGTAGTGGTGGCTGCACCCCCTAGCATGGCATGCAGCTCCGCGTAGAAGCAGCATGTTTGCAGCTCTGCCCCAGACCTTCCGTTTGCCTCTCTGGCTTTGTGGTAGGCTTGCCTTAGCTCCTTAATTTTCACGCTGCACTGCTGTGCGTCCCTGTTATGGCCTCTGTCCTTCATGGCCTTTGAGACTTTTTCTAATATTTTGCCATTTCGTTTACTGCTACGGAGTTCAGCTAGCACTCATTCATCTCCCCATATGGTGAGCAGATCCCGTACCTCCCGTTCTGTCCATGCTGGAGCTCTTTTGCGATCCTGCGACTCCATCATGGCTACCTGTGCTGATGAGCGCTGCGTGGGCACCTGTGCTCTCCACGCTGGGCAAACAGGAAATGAAATTCAAAAGTTTGCAGGGCTTTTCCTGTCTACCTGGTCAGTGCATCTGAGTTGAGAGTGCTGTCCTGAGCGGTCACAATGAAGCACTGTGGGATAGCTCCCGGAGGCCAATAACGTCGAATTCCGTCCACACTAACCCAAATTCGACCCGCAAAGGCCGATTTTAGCGCTAATCCCCTCATCGGAGGTAGAGTAAAGAAACCGGTTTAAAGGGCCCTTTAAGTCGAAAAAAAGGGCTTCGTCGTGTGGACATGTCCAGGCATAATTCGATTTAACGCTGCTAAATTCGACCTAAACTCGTAGTGTAGACCAGGCCTATGTTGAGGTCTAAAATTATTACAATCTATTAAGATTTAAATTAAAAACAAAAATAATATTCAGTAGCAATATTTGCTGCAAAGTTTTAGAGAACATGAGACCACAGAACTGTGGGAAGTCATTGGCTAAACACCTGGACCCAGAATTTGTTGACACGATAAACCATTTTTTGACAGCAATAGCCTTTTGTGCAGGTGGAGAGAGAATATTTTCTTCATTTCAGTTTATTCAAATAGTTCAGTCCAATGACAAGTTCATTCAAAGCTAAGAAACTTATTGGAAACTGAAAAGCAGAAAACCTTGTTTTCCTCTTTCAATTTATGAATAAAAACTAATTGAGAGAGAATGAGATCTACTAGTTCTAAAATCTTGAAGTACATAGTGACCAGAAACAATCAGTTTATTTAACCAATTACAGGTGATAGTTCCTTTGTTTAATAAATTGGCTAGTTTTAAATGCACAACATGGTTTGATGAACTTTTTTGGAGACCTTTTTTTCTTATGTATTAAGCACAATTAAGGTATTAATTTGAAAACAAAATTAAAATGCTGTCTTGGTGCATTTTAAATTAAATTTGAATTTCCATCCAAATAGTGCTTGACACAAATTATTATTAATCCTCTATTAAATAAGAAATGCCTCATTTACCATTTCCTAACATAATAAGAATGTGAATAAATATAAGTTAAACTAGATAGTTGCTCAAATAAATGTATATAGATATACCATATCCTCCTGATTAGCAAAAAGAAACACCAATTTTAGGGTAAAGACTATATTTAGTTGCAAATCAATGTTTTAATGGTACCAACCAGTGAAAATCAACCTCTCTGCAGGAAAATAACTAAAAAGTATAACTGCAAAATGCAATTAAAACTGATTATTTAAATCAAAGGTTTTCTGATTCCTAATTTAAATCATGATTTAGGAATCAGAAAACCTTTGATTTAAATAATCAGTTTTAAATCATGATTTAAATTGGTGATTTAAATCAATCCACCCTGCCTCATCTTCTCCATGGACTTGAAATCAGTGAGTTAGCTTCAAAAGGTTCAAGGTGTGTTTATGCTCTCCATAACTCTGGTTTTATCAGGAGTAAGTGCGTGAGTTAGTTTGGTTACACGGCTATAAAACTGAGGGGAGATCAGAATCAGGAGTTGGTTTGGTTACACGGCTATAAAACCGAGGGGAGATCAGAATCAGGAGTTGGTTTGGTTACACGGCTATAAAACCGAGGGGAGATCAGAATCAGGAGTTGGTTTGGTTACACGGCTATAAAACGGAGGGGAGATCAGAATCAGGAGTTGCTTTGGTTCAGCTACGCCTCCAAAAGTTAGATGGTCAAATTCTCAAGTGCCATCAAGTTGCATAGCTCTGCTGAGCTCTGTGAGGTTATGCTGATTTACGTCAGCTGAGAACCTGGCTCCAGGAAACTTATTTCAACCGTCTGAATTGCTCGTTTGCAAATCGGGGCTAGAAAGCTCAAAAAAAGCGTCTTCCTTGCGTTATTCCATCACTTCCCGGTTTGGTCTCGGCAAAAGGGACAGAAGTGGCTGCTCTAACACCCTTGAGGCATAGGGAGAAAAGCTTCAGGTGCTTTTTGAAAACAGAGCAGGATGCAATGCTGCTTTGAAGGAAGTGACTTACTAATACAGGTGGTCAGAGTCTGTCCCTGTATCAAATATAATTTAGGTGCTGAATGTTGCCCTTGGAGGAGCACTTGTGGCTCCTGTGGAAATTCTTGGGGACCCCACAAACTTACTGTAGGGCACAGTTTGTCCTGATAAATCCTATTTGCCTTGTTCCACCCCACACCTGCCCTCACACGCTGTCACAAACATCCTCATCTCCGGGCATGCACAAAGTCACACACTGCTGCTGCCAACGTTATTTTCTCGTTTCCTGAGATTTTGCCTTTGCCAGCAGCATCATTTCAACTAGGGAACTTCTGGAAGCCTCCCCCTTCTATGTGGGAAACCCCAAGCCAAAAATACATCAGATCTTTAGAGTCTGATCTTGCAGGTTTTGACACTAGTAGCCCATAGAGTTGAATACACAGAGTTGTGTGTGCTCAGAGCCTGTGTCATCTGGAGGATTAATGGGAAAGTGGCCATAAGACAGGATCAAAGGGGTAAAAGCTTCATCAGGTTATTTTTGATCAACTTCGGATAGTCAGTCTTTCCCTTCAGATGTGGTCACCTGAATTAATGTCTGAGTGTCATTAGTAGAGGTTTTGGAACAAATTGATAAACTAAACAGTAATAAGTCACCAGGAGCAGATGGTATCACCCAAGAGTTCTGAAGGAACTCACATGTGAAATTGCAGAACTACTAACTGTAGTCTGTAACCTATCATTGAAATCAGCTTCTGTACCAGATGACTGGAGAATAGCTAATGTGACGCCAATTTTTAAAAAGGGCTCCAGAGGTGATCCCTGCAATTACAGGCCCAGCCATTGTTATATTAACTCCTTTGAAGCGGGGCACCTGATCTTGCCTTATCCGTGTCACTGTTTTCACCCTTTGTGGGCTCCTTAACAACCCCCCTTTGGAGCCTCCTTTGATTTACGTGATATTCCTATGAAAAAGCCCAGGTGTGTTCCCAATTTGTCGCAGGTGTGGTCATGATTAGACGGCTGCTAAGGACGAGTGGTGTAACGATGTCTCCTCTCAAGTCTAAGAGAAACATTCTCCGTAATAGCCCTAATAATGGACTGTCCGTGGGTGGCTGGGCTGCAGCTAGGTCGCTGTATGCCAGCATCTCATCAGCAGAGGCACAGTTCCTTTCGCACCTTCTCTTTGTAATCTAGGGTGTCGGTGTAGGGTGACCAGATGTCCTGATTTTATAGGGACAGTCCCGATATTTGGGGATTTTTCTTATATAAGTGCCTATTATCCCCCACGCTCTGTCCTGATATTTCATACTTGCTATCTGGTCCCCCTATGTTGGTGTGACAGTGAAACCCACCTGTTTGACCCCTCCTCCCCGAGGACAGAACCCCTCCCATCTTCTAAGGTAGGAGGTAATGATGCTCTGTCCTGTAGCCATCAAGTTTAGGGGGGAGGGATAGCTCAGTGGTTTGAGCATTGGCCTGCTAAACCCAGGGTTGAGAGTTCAATCCTTGAGGGGGCCACTTAGGGATCTGGGGCAAAATCAGTACTTGGTCCTGCTAGTGAAGGCAGGGGGCTGGACTCGATGACCTTTCAAGGTCCCTTCCAGTTCTAGGAGATAGGATATCTCCATTCATTTTTATTTAAAAGTTTATCTGCCTGCCCTGGTTGGTCCAGGGGTACTGAGTTAGCTTTGCTATTGGTAAATGGCAATGTACTGGGCTATGGTGAGTTGTCTAATGGTTACTTGGCATTGGGTCTGGTCTGATTTAAAATCTTAATGATCTGCAAGTGGGGGTTAGACATCATGCTGCATTTGTCACCTTAGTTACATTACACTAGTCATTCACATGCCATAGCAGGTGCATTTACAGAGGACATTGAAACAGGAGGTTTTGCAAACACCAGAGATGACAAAAGAAAGTTCCATAGAGACATAGAGTTTGGGGGGAAAGGGCAAGGTCCTGGAGTCATGTGATCACAGCATAATCTCAGCTTTCATTTAAAACAAAAACTAAGTTTCCAGCCCCCATGGTGGCAAAGAAAATCTTGAAAAAGTCTGTAAATCTGCAGGGTGTCTGGAACAATATCTCTGAGAGAAGGGAACGGCAACATGCCTTTCCTGGCCAGCCCACCCAGCCTCTCAAGGGGAAATGCCATTCTGAGAGGGGAACGTCCATACGCCTCTCCAAGGGGGGTGGACACCAAGATCCACTTCTCTGTCGTCCCTGCCAACACCGCTCCATAGGGCTCTGTGTATGGCAGAAGGAGAAGGGCCTGGCTAGCCCAACCACCCAGCCTCTCCAGAGGAAATGCCATTATGAGAGACTAAGGGGCCCCAGGCTGCTGTCCTTCAGTCTTTTAGAGGGAGGAGCGGGGCTCCCTGTCACCTCCCCTCCAGGACAGGGTGGGGACATGAGGATGCCCTGTGTCATGGTGTGTCTCCACGCTTACGTTGGCTCATCCCTCCCGTGTCTGCAGTATGACGTTGGCCTCACACATGGAGGCAGATGGCCATGGACAGGGCCGGTAGCTGTCTCTGGCTGGTATCTGGAATGCCACCGACAGCTCTGAGCATGTCATTGCCAGAAAGCAGCTGACAAACTGGGAGTAGCTCGCAGAAGAGCAGCAGGCGGAGGAGTTGCCAGAGGCAGGATTTCAGTAAATGAATATTCCTAGCTGGGCGAAGCAGGAATAAAGGCAGGGGAAATTATATTTGAAGGTTTTAAATACCAGACAGGGAGATGAATTATTTACACTGGAACAAAGAGCACGAGGAAACGGAAGGCAGTAAACCTTGGACTAATTGGCAGAAGCAGCTTCCTAACAGATTTATGGGCAAAAGTCTCCCAGGGAAAGTGGTGGGAGAGCTGTTACTTTGACACGTAAAAGCCAAAGAGACAAGGCGCTAGGGGGAAATTCTGTGCTGGCCAGGGCAGGAACTAGGTGACCGAATAGGTTTCTACCAAACTCTATTTCAGTGACTCGAAGTGATCATGATGGCTGAGGAGGAAACTAAGGCCCCAGTCCAGCAGGCCCATAAGCATATGTGTAAACTTACTTCCATGAGTAAAGTTACACACATGTTTAAGTGGGTGCTGGAGCAGGGCCCATATGGACACTATCCCTGGGACCTGTCCGTGGCTTCAGCAAAGTTTCCTTATTTCATTCAAAAATGGAATTTCACTCCCAAATCTCACTTGACTGAGGTGCAGGACTTTGGCTAGTGAATTTCCTTTGCAATGGAATAAGGCACCTATTTCCCCCACTGGTAAATTACAGGATATTGGTCCTGAATGCGGTGATACTGTTATGCATGGGGAAGCGGTGATAGGTTCTCTTCAGAGGTTTCCAAATGCATGACTCATATTTTTTCCCTCCTTTTAAGGCCTGGCCAGTTGGAATCACAGGACTGAGGGGAGCCTGGTGCTTCATAGGCAGAGACAGAAACTACAGCACCAGTGAAAATGTAAAATCTCTCTCAAGCATTTATAAAGGTGACTCTCTTAGGGTCTGATATTGCACCGCTGAGTTTTGCTACTGATGTTTGCTTGCTTCAATGGGAGCAGGACCAGGGCCTCGGTGAGACGTACTAAAGAATTTAGACGCCCAGCTCAAGAGAGCATTTAACTGTTTGTTTTAGTGTCCTGCTGAACAGAGATGGGCTGCTGCATTGGGCCCCTAACACTATGAACCACTAGGATTCTACAGGTCTCCAACTTTCCCCTGAAGCCCTATAGACTTCAATAAGGAAGGAGATACTTTCTGCAGGTCTTTTTAACCAGGCTTAAATCCAGCTGGAGCTGTCCAGAGCAGAGCTCCGGGAAATATTTTCAAGCCCCCTGAAATTTGTATAGCATGTTGGGGAAGAGGAGGGAGGGAGAGGAAGGGTGCTCCAGGAAGTACTCTATAAGAATTTAAGCCCTGTTTTTAGCAATCTTCTCTAATAGTGTAGCAAGGAAATCTACACGATCATCCAAACACATATGGCACACTTGTCATTTTTTATGTTCTCTAGGACTTTTCCATGAGGATTTTCTTTAAAATAAGGTTTAACTGGCACTCGTTTGGAACAGCCAGATTTGATGGTGGTTTAGCCTCTCACGTGTAAATGCAGCCCTGACTCAGGAGTAATCCCAAATTCATGTTGCTCACACTTGTATGCTAATGTTACACTGTTATGTGTTCCCTGTATACAGAGGGAGAAGAGAAGGGATAACACAGGTTCAGATAATACTGTACTGCAGCTAGTGTATAGCTGAAAAGATAAATCCTGAAATGAAAATACCCAAATCACTATGCAGCCTGGGAGTCCCGAAGCTTTGCTTCTAGAAAGGAGCAAAATTCAATAACGAAAATGGAGTTTACAGTGTTTGGAAAGACTGAACAGAGGTGTAGGTGAGGAAATTCTTGTAACATATCCAGCGTGTGGATGTTCTAGTCTGTGGTCATCTGAGGGGAGCAGGCAACAAAGTGGGACAAGGAGTCGGTGAGTGCCCATAACAGCCGGCTGTGATGTTTTCTAGATATGAGTTGATGGTAGATAGCCAAGAGAATAGGGGCTTGCAATATTTCTGAGTGGCAACGTGTGCTGCTGCATGGCACGGATTCTAATGTCATGTAAATGGTTGTAACTCCACTGATCTCAAGGGAATGAATCCTGGCATCGATTGATGTGAGATCAGATCCTGCCCATTGAGTTAATGTGCAGAAAATGTACGGCTAGCCTTGAATTCAATAGTTCCATGATTCGGTAGTGTTTAAATTATTACTTTTGCTGACTCGCATACCATTAAACTCAGAATTAATGACTCTGCATTTGGAAACATTGCATCCTGGCTGGCTAACAGTCCCAGCAATACCTTAGCATTGAATCCTAGCTTGGTCCTACTTTTGTTTAATAAATTGCTTTTTGAAAACCAGTTTGCCTCTAAGAATGGGTGTTGTCCCAGCATAACAAAGACAACTTTAATTTGTATTTTCCTCATTTGTTTGTAATCTCACAAGTTTCTGAAGACTCTAAAGTGAAATAAAATTAAACCTCAGCTACATTTACCAATGTAAGTCTGATCCTCTGCAGGTCAGTATCGGGTGCTTAACGTTTCACAGGTAGTTCCACTGACTTCAGTTGACTTAATTGGAAGTATTCAGAGTGCGTAGAGTTAAACAGGTCTTTGCAGGATTGGGGCCTTCATTTGGTTCAGGTTTCTCCATAGCTTCTTTATCCCAGATGGTATTGGAGGGGAGTAGAGAGCCAAAGTCCAGATCTTGTATTGGATTTACTACTACATACCTGCATATAGCATTAGTGGGGCTTGAAATAGGTGTAGGGTTCCAACTGTGTATCTGCCCAGTGAGTCTTGGTACAGATGTAGGGCTCTGGATTAGGAGTTCTGATTGCAGGACTGGGGTCCACAAATGACCTGTGTTGGTGCAGGCTGGAATCTGGTGAAAGTTCCCATGTGCTGGTCACGAGCATCTTCTACGATCAGACCACAAGGTTGGCTGCTGGATTCAGCACATACTGTACTGGAGAAGAATATACTTGTAGTGTAATATTTCTACCTTTTCAGCTCCCTTTTAATGGACAAGCAAGCAATACATCTGAATGAATTTTATATGTTCCCTGAACTACTTTCAGCTTTCAAATAACTCAGTTTGAAGCTTTAGTCAATATGAGTGGAGACATTTAAAATATCTTTGTGCTTTTCTGTCAATAAAAGATGGCAAAAGGCTAAAGAGGTGAAAATAGACAGTAATGTCAGAGATGCATCTGGTCATCGGCAGCATCCGTGAGAATTAAGTTATCAATGTCTATGATGGAAAGAGATGTTTGGGATACTGTGGTCTTTCTATGTGTATGCGTTGAAAAACTGTTGGCTGCCGAGGAGTTCTGTACAACCAGTGAATACTGCCACCATTTATCACTGGGTGATGGGAACAGTTAATAAATCTTATTAGATCTGCCATGATGTATATAGGGTTACAAGTGGTCTCTTAGGTACCCTGGACTCAAACAAGATAGGGCATTATAGGAGCTAATCAGCACCCTTCGTTGCACCCAGAAATGGTCATGAAGTCAAAGCACCCCTTGGAGAATCACATTAGTAGATGCCTCATGTTTGCAAGTAGCTTATTCCTGCTTGGAACCTGACGTTCCTTTTAACCCAAAGCAGAGGAATCAGACTTTGATATACCACTGTGGACTCAAAATTATACCTGGCATCTGGATTTAAGGCAGTCATATTTTTCCTGTGCCCTGTTAAATGTTGGAGTCCATGATATGAAAAAGGATAGAGCTATTTTCAATGGATTATTTTCCAGAATGTCTGAAAGCAGCATTGCTAGTATATCTTTTGAGTGCAGAGCACATGGCATTATGCATACCTGCATGTACAAATGTGACAACATTGTGCAAAAGGTGTCTGAGACCGCACTGTTTGTGGTTTTGTGTAAAATTGCCAGTGTTTTGCCCAAATATGTTGTAACTGTAATTCTGCATGCTGCGTCCAGTTCTCATGCATGGCCTTTAAAAAAGGATGGTGACCAATGGAAAGAATTCACAGAAGAGTGACAGGAATGATTGAGATCTGGAAAACTTGCCTTTCAGTGTGAGGCAAAACAAACTCAATCTAGTAAGTTTAACCAAGACAAGAGGTGAGTCGATCACTTTCTGCAAATTCCTGTTTGGGGAAAAAGATTTCTGATAATACAGGGCTCTTCAGTCTAGCAGAAAAAGTCATAGCGATATCCAGGGTCTGGAAGCTGAAGCTAAACAAATTCAGACAAGAAATAAAACACCATTTTTAGCAATGAGGGGAATTAAATATTATAAGTGTCACTGGGATTTTGATGGATTCTCCGTCATTTGAAGTTTCTGAACCATTTCTGAAATCTAAGCTCTAGCTCAGCCAGAAGCTATGGGCTTGATGTGGGAATCGTGGTGTGACATTCTCTGGCCTGTGCTAGACAGGTCAGACTAGAGGATCATAATGGTCTCTTCTGGCCTTAAGATCTATGAGTAGATTTGTGTACATAGATCTGGGGTCTCCTTTTTTCATAATTTGATCCAAGTCCTATATGTTTAATTCAGAAGATACTTTAATTAGACTTGTTTAATAAACAGCAGGTAATTGTTGACTTGATGCTGTCCAGGGTGCTGAATTGCACAGTATGTCATTGTTTCTAGTTGCATTACTTATCTTACTGGGTATTTTAATATAATATTGTGTGAGTTGTGTGTATCGATATACAGATGATTATACAGAATATACCTGTATACATACCATACAATAGGTGCCCCTAACAAGTGGCTTCAATTCTATCTCACTATTAAAGCTATATTTCTGGATGGAGCATGATAGAATGAAAATGAAATGAAAAATGCTCTTCTGTCATTTTGTGCAACAGTAGCAGTGATGTCATCATCTCACACATGTTCCTCTCTATCCGAACATCCCTGGCATCCTGATTTTCAAGCATAATTGCCACCATCGCTGTGGTAGCATATTCCTTTCTGTGTCCAACTTACATTTGGTCCCAAACTAGTGCATTTAAATCATGTGCAAGAACTTCATACCCATGGGTCTGCGAGGCCACAGCCAAGCCAGAAGGGGGGTGCTTCAATGTCTATGGTGTTAAAGAGAGTTATCCTGATCCCCAGTGCATTGGCCACTATCACCCTGGTGCTGGGCCCCCAGGTACCAGCACTCACATGCTCTGCTCTGGCTCCCAAGACAAGTTGGTTCTTTCCATGTCTTTTGGCTCTCTTTTGAATGGAGTTATGCTACTTTAACCAGACACCAGGGCCTCACTCTGCCCTCTTTGGTCTTGCTCCCTTATAAATAGTCTGGGATTTGGTGGTGAATGAAGAAAACACTGGCCAAGGCCTCTTTGAAATGTGGATGCACTTATCTCCCAAGTGAACTGACATTTCAGTCATTGTATCACTGGAATGTTACATGCACAACACTTCAGGTGTAAAAATAATGTGGGATTCCATGATAACTTACACATTAATGCTGCTTTTTCTTTGTGTTGGTCTAAGCGGTGGCATTTGACTTTGTCAGCTTAACAGTACGGGATGTTCTCACAAAAGAATACTTTAGTTCTGTTACAGTGGTTAAACTGGCCTATGCACATTTTCTTCTTATAATTAGAGCTGGTCATTTTTTTTAATGAAAAATACAGTTGTTTTTTTTAATATTGGAAAATTTCACCTCAGAAAATGGAAATTTTCCTTTCTATTTGGAGTGTGTCAGTTGCAGGTTTTGTCAAACCTGAAATCAAGAAGTTAATTTTGTTTCTTTTACCTTCCCCTTTTGCCCTTCCATTTTCAGTGGCAAAAGGAGGTGGGAGGGGGAAGAGAACTGAAAACTGATTATTTTCATGGTCAATTATTTGCAGGGGGAAAAAATAGAGTAATTGAAAATTGTTCCTTTTCAAAACCTAGGGAATAAAAATGCCATTGAAGTTTTTCATGATTCATCCCCTCCCCCCATTGTCTGATCAGCTCTACTCAGATCAGATGTTCAGCTATCACATCCGGTAAAGGATTTGTTCTAGGCTAGCAGACTGGTGTGTGTTTCCCTCCTGAGAGGAATGACCATGAGACCTGAGTGGCGTAGGTCTTGCTTAGCTGGGCATGGGCACTAAGGCTGGTCAAAAATGGTGAGTATTTTCTGAAAAATATTTCACACTTTTTAAATTATTTTGTGCAATATTTTGATGAAACTGGACACTTTCATTTCAGTGTTTGATTTTTGGAAGGGGTGCGGGCTTCCCCTCATTCTCTCTTTTCTCAACATTTGGATTTTGATTCATTTCATTGTAAAATTAAACAAACAAAAAATACAAAGAAAATGAAAATTTTCAGTTTGTCTCCTTTGCAAAGCCATTTCTCATTGAAAACTTTTTCCCCTCCTTCTTGTGGGTGGGGAACTCTCCTGTGCCATAACCCCAGGAAGAATGGCTTCATTCTCATGGCTTGGCAATTATATAGTAAGGAGCAAAAAATAGTCATGCATTAATTTAACGGGGGGCGGGGGAAGGGGGTGGAAATAGCTGTAACTTCCAACAAAGGCGAATCCTTCCCTGTCTAAGGATGACATGGCTTCAAAAGGCAGAAAAGTATTTTGATAAACCACAGCTGACAAGGTTTCTATAGACTTCATAAATATCAGTCTCTTTTCAGGCAGGCCGTTTTGCTGCATTGCTCTGGCAGCCTGCATGTGAAAAAGTGGATAAACATGGCCGCTCCCTTCTGCATGCACCTGGTTACCGTAGTAACTGACGCTTGGTTTAGTAGAAGTGGCCATGCACTGGACAGCTGCCATCTTTCAGGGGCAGGGTGCAGAAAGCACAGGAAGTCTGATTGCCACCTACTGCTCATGGAAAGATATTGATTGTGATTACAGGGGGCGGAGGGCAGAGAGAGATGGACACTCACAGGCTGATACGTCCAATTTCCACAAATATTGATTTGCAAATAAATTAATGTATTTTTTGTAGTTTCCCTCTGTGCCACCTGGGGTGAGCAGCAGAAATGGATATTAAGTCACTGGCAATGCCTATGCAATTACTGTAGCTGATACAATTAAATAATGCACTATTCCTGCTTTAGCATAAAAATAATGGAGATCATAATAAAAGTATATTGTGAAACATACATGAGCAAGTCTGAGACCAGACATGCATGAAAATTTGTGTCCTCAAGAGGGCACTAGAGTGAAAGTAAAATTTTAGTATGAGATTTCCTGTAATGAATAATAACGGTTTGTAAGATGAAAGTAACTTATGCTATTATTTATGACCTGATAATTGAATATATTATTTAACTGTCATATCTTTTATACATTTTATAAGCAGCACCCTGTGTATTGTGTTAATACATTGAACTAAAACTTCATCTTCATCACAAATATAGTTGAACAAGCTTCAAACTAGTTTATAGCCATTAGATTTTCGCCACAACACACTGATGCAATTTTCTGTGTTGCATACTGAGATAACTGCTAATAATCTTTCTCACATGATAAGCATAGACATTCATAAGAGTCTGAAAAATAAGCATAAAAATATTTAACACAGTCAGTGTATTAAGATGTCAGTTCCTAATTTAGAATACTTTGATTCTACAGATAAATTAAAGCTTGTATTCCATATGTTCAAAATACAGTGGACTACTCCCAGGAGTGGGATATAGCATTAGAATGTTGTGTTTAAATCTCAAAGCATTTGACCTTCCAGGCCTTTGGTGCAGTTAGGACTGTCGGGGATTTTTTTATACATTCTGCCACCTATTTGGCATCATGAGAAAAGTCTAAGCACCATTCTCAGAGGTCTGAAAAATTGAGGAAATGCAGAATAATGAAGAGTGCATGTTAAGAAAAAAGTGAAAGGTCATGTTTAAAAAAATAATTGCAGTGAAGGTTGCAAGCAGAAATAGGGATCTGCTTTGTTTGAGAATTGACTGTACAGCTTTATTGCTCCCTGTTGTTGGAGAAATGGGTGACAAAGGTTACAAGCCAAGCTGAGAATTTCATTAGTCACCTGTTCTATTAAACTGCATTTGACTTAGCCAGGGCATAGTTATGCATTTGTTAGGAGAAATACAATTAACTTGGTTCGTGCTAAATGTGACTGTAAAACATGAATCACCAGAGAATAGCCCTGTGGCTTTGTGACAGCCCTCATGCAGGGTGGTTGGTAGGGAAGTGCTGCCTAGTGGTTATGGCTTAGGCCGGTGACATGCAGAAGGGCTTGTTGGTAGGGGAGCCAGGGCCCTTTGAGGGCTATCAGTGCTCTGAGTGCCAGGGAGGCATAAGGCAGCTTTGCCTGGGCCCCTTTCTACCCCCTCCCTGGACTGTCCCGTGGTCACCGCCTGGGTAAGGCAGCGTGAGGGGTGTCTGCTCACCACAAGGCACCTCCTGGCGGCTGCCTGTAGGGAGGTCGTTCTTCCCTTTCAGGCAGCAACTGCCTCCTTCCGGGGTACGGCCCAGCCTCCCGGGCAGCTCAGTCCAAGGCTTTCCCCCGCCGGGGTGGTCCAAACGAAACTAAAGGGGCTCGATCCAGTCCAGAGCTCCTAGGAGAGGGAGTGCTTCCCTCTCGGCTGTCTCTGCAGCAGGCCCTGCCTTGCCTCAGGGAGGGACCCTGGGGCAGTTGTGTAGGGAGAGATTCTGCCTTCCCTCCGCTCGTCTCCATGGAGCTGCCGGTAGCAGGTCTGCTCTCCTCCCTGGTCTGCCCCAAATGAGCTGCTCCCCTGCCTTCTAACTCTTCCTGCGAGTGGTGCATTTGCTACAGATGTGGCGGGGCGGGGCTGGCTGAGCCCAGAGCAGTTCCTTAGCCCCTTGTTGTTCAGTGTGAGGTTTGTACAGCCCATCACAGGCTTCTTTAAAATGTCAATGATAACTAGCATCAACATATCAAGCAATGAATTTCTAGAATCCAGAATGTGATCAGAGCAAGTGCCTTAAATTTGTGATTCCTAGAGGCTCAGATCTACAGTCCAGGCACATGGCTGAGCTGTGTCTGCTTTATGCTGTACCTCCCGGCAAATCTGCCTTAGAGCTGATGTAGACAGTCATGGGAGGATCACCCAAGGGGCAGGTGGTGCAGAGTTGATCTAGCTACCCCTAAGTTACCTTTGTTCCCAGCTGCAAGGGTAGGCATAGGCACCGACTCCATGGAGGCTCCGGGCTGGAGCACCCCCAGCAGCCCCACAGATCAGCTCACCCCACCCCCCTGTGCCTCCCACCCACAGCAATCAGCTGTTCAGCGGCGTGCAGGAGGCGCTCGGGGGAGAAGGCAGGAAGAGGTGGGGTGCAGGCGTGGCCTGGGGCAGAGCAAGGTTCAAGCACCCCCTGGCAAATGACAAAGCCATTGCCTGTGAATATACGGGGAATGGCTGGGAAAGATGGGAGATATCAGAGCTCCGGTAATTCTGGCCATGCAATTGACCTCTTTTTGCTGTTATACGTTACAGCACCTTAATATCTGGGGGATCCCAAATATCCTGGGATTTAGAATCACCTCTGCATGCCTGTACTCCTTCTCTGAGCTGTGTTGTGCACTCCTGAGCTACCGTCAGTGATCTGGGCCTATATCTCAAGTGCACTGCATCGGGGTTTAGGGTCAAGTTCTCTATTTTATCCATGTTCAAAAATCCTATTGGTTTTAGTAGGAATTTAGGGTATGCAAGTAATGCAAGATTGGGCCCTTGCTAAGTAGCAAACATGACCACTGTTTTCTTAAGTGATTCATCTTCAGACCCATCGGTCACATGGTGAGCTCAGCGTGATGAATTTGGTTCATTGGCAAGATTAATTTGCCTAATAACATAATATATTCTCTTCAGCAGTCACTAGCTAGATCCTCAAAATAAAATATCCCCATTCTGTATGGAAATGACATGTGGCTGTTATGTGTTACAGTGCAGGATTGATGGGATTGTTCGGATACCTGTCTCTGCAGGGTTTTCATTTAGCATCGCGGTAGCTTGGGGCCTAATGTGAAGCATTTTATAGGATAGATGTTTCAAAAGTTGATTTATCTATGACCTGGTGAAAGATTCGTTGTGAGCATAATTGCATCACGATGTTTATCTCGAAAGAGAGACTGGTAACAATATTGACAGTAGATAATATTGCTATTATTGCCCCAGCATGAGCAGTTTCATTAGTATTTGAACAGGAAGAGAAGTTCAGCTAGCTGGGAATTTTCCACTAAATTTTTTTCAACAAAAAAACATGGTTTCAGCAAAATCTCTTTTTTCAGCAGTAAATGTGTTGATTTTTTCCCTCAATTTTTAAATTTTTCTATTGAGAAAATTGCAATGAAACATCTTGTTTTGGGAGGTTCAGCATGACTCTGTGTCCACCTGAGCTTCTGCACTGGCTCATGGCACCTGTGCTTCAGGTGGCTCATGCCTCCATTATCCCTGCTAGGCAAGTCTACTTAGCTAGCCTACATTTCCTGTGTTGCACGGTGGTCCAGGGACTCCAATTGTACAGCTACTGGTGGAGACTGTGATGCATTATGGGATATGTAGTCTGGCTGGGTAATCTGGTCCATTGGGGATAATGGGGACCTGAGATATCCCAACTACAACTCCCATAGAATAATAGAATATCAGGGTTGGAAGGGACCTCAGGAGGTCATCTAGTCCAACCCCCTGCTCAAAGCAGGACCAATCCGCAACTAAATCATCCCAGCCAGGGCTTTGTCAAGCCTGACCTTAAAAACCTCTAAGGAAGGGGATTTCACCACCTCCCTAGGTAACCCATTCCAGTGCTTCACCGCCCTCCTAGTGAAATAGTGTTTCCTAATATCCAACCTAGACCTCCCCCACTGCAACTTGAGACCATTGCTCCTTGCTCTGCCATGAGGCACTGTGTATGCAGAGATTAACATCAACCTGAAATGAACAGTGACAACATTTCTCAAGTGAAATTTTTCAAATGAAGTTTTTGTCATATGATACATTTAGGTATTTTAACTTTTTGTTCCAATTTGGAGTAAAAAGAAAACATTGAAATATTGGAATTTCTCACAAGAAGGAAACTTCAGTTTTTCAATCTGTTCTATATAGAAGGAATAAGAAAGGGGAAGAAAATTCCAGCATTGGGTGTTGTCATCATCTCAATACTCTATTTCATCCCGGAGCTCATAGTTAGGTGCTGTGGGACTGATTCGCTCTATCACTTCAGAGCATGTGTGTCCCTTCTCTTTGGCATTAGGTGAACCTTTCTGGACGCTGACCCAGGACTCCTTCCTCACTTCCCATCATGACCTCACACAGTTTAAATTGTGTTTCTGAGCTCAAAGACAGTCTCAAGGTTTCCATTCCCCCTCTTAAGTCACAACCAATACCATATGATTCAGTTTTAAACACAATTCAGTTAATGGTTCCTTTGTACTTCTTTCTGGTGTCAGGTTAGTTAAATTCCCTAAATTCAATTCCTTCACTTGTATTTTAGGGGCTAATTCAAAGTCCATTGGAGTCAATGGGAGCCTTTCCATAGACTTCAGTGGGCTTTGGATCAAACCCTTGAGCTTCTTGGCAAGGAAGAAACAAGAGACACACCACAATGTCTATTTTCTCTGCTGCTTGAGATTATGAGTAAGTCCTCTGCATTCAAAGCCTTCCTCTACTGTGGTGCACACAGGAAAATAGCCAACCGGCAATGGTTATTTTGAAGGGGGTGGGGGGTAAATTACTGGGGGGGGGAATCAAACTATCAAGACATTGTTCGTTTTTCATGATCTCTTTGATTGGAGAATTATTTTCTCCCCACCCCTTGTTTTTTTTTGTTTTTTTTTCATAGATTCTAGGACTGGAAGGGACCTCGAGAGGTCATCAAGTCCAGTCCCCTGCCCGCATGGCAGGACCAAATACTGTCTAGACCATCCCTGATAGACATTTATCTAACCTACTCTTAAATATCTCCAGAGATGGAGATTCCACAACCTCCCTAGGCAATTTATTCCAGTGTTTAACCACCCTGACAGTTAGGAACTTTTTCCTAATGTCCAACCTAGACCTCCCTTGCTGCAGTTTAAGCCCATTGCTTCTTGTTCTATCCTTAGAGGCTAAGGTGAACAAGTTTTCTCCCTCCTCCTTATGACACCCTTTTAGATACCTGAAAACTGCTATCATGTCCCCTCTCAGTCTTCTCTTTTCCAAACTAAACAAACCCAATTCTTTCAGCCTTCCTTCATAGGTCATGTTCTCAAGACCTTCAATCATTCTTGTTGCTCTTCTCTGGACCCTTTCCAATTTCTCCACATCTTTCTTGAAATGCGGTGCCCAAAACTGGACACAATACTCCAGCTGAGGCCTAACCAGACAGAGTAGAGCGGAAGAATGACTTCTCGTGTCTTGCTCACAACACACCTGTTAATACATCCCAGAATCATGTTTGCTTTTTTTGCAACAGCATCACACTGTTGACTCATATTTAGCTTGTGGTCCACTATAACCCCTAGATCCCTTTCTGCCGTACTCCTTCCTAGACAGTCTCTTCCCATTCTGTATGTGTGAAACTGATTTTTTCTTCCTAAGTGGAGCACTTTGCATTTGTCTTTGTTAAACTTCATCCTGTTTAACTCAGACCATTTCTCCAATTTGTCCAGATCATTTTGAATTATGACCCTGTCCTCCAAAGCAGTTGCAATCCCTCCCAGTTTGGTATCATCCGCAAACTTAATAAGCGTACTTTCTATGCCAATATCTAAGTCGTTAATGAAGATATTGAACAGAGCCGGTCCCAAAACTGACCCCTGCGGAACCCCACTCGTTATGCCTTTCCAGCAGGATTGGGAACCATTAATAACAACTCTCGGAGTACGGTTATCCAGCCAGTTATGCACCCACCTTATAGTAGCCCCATCTAAATTGTATTTGCCTAGTTTATCGATAAGAATATCATGCGAGACCGTATCAAATGTCTTACTAAAGTCTAGGTATACCACATCCACAGCTTCTCCCTTATCCACAAGGCTCGTTATCCTATCAAAGAAAGCTATCAGATTGGTTTGACATGATTTGTTCTTTACAAATTCATGCTGGCTGTTCCCTATTACATTACCACCTTCCAAGTGTTTGCAGATGATTTCCTTAATTACTTGCTCCATTATCTTCCCTGGCACAGAAGTTAAACTAACTGGTCTGTAGTTTCCTGGGTTGTTTTTATTTCCCTTTTTATAGATGGGCACTATATTTGCCCTTTTCCAGTCTTCTGGAATCTCTCCCGTCTCCCATGATTTTCCAAAGATGATAGCTAGAGGCTCAGATACCTCCTCTATTAGCTCCTTGAGTGTTCTAGGATGCATTTCATCAGGCCCAGGTGACTTGCAGGCATCTAACTTTTCTAAGTGATTTTTAACTTGTTCTTTTTTTATTTTATCTGCTAAACCTACCCCCTTCCCATTAGCATTCACTATGTTAGGCATTCCTTCAGACTTCTCGGTGAAGACCGAAACAAAGAAGTCATTAAGCATCTCTGCCATTTCCAAGTTTCCTGTTACAGTTTCTCCCTCTTCTCTAAGCAGTGGGCCTACCCTGTCTTTGGTCTTCCTCTTGCTTCTAATGTATTGATAAAAAGTCTTCTTGTTTCCCTTTATTCCTGTAGCTAGTTTGAGCTCATTTTGTGCCTTTGCCTTTCTAATCTTGCCCCTGCATTCCTGTGTTGTTTGCCTATATTCATCCTTTGTAATCTGTCCTAGTTTCCATTTTTTATATGACTCCTTTTTATTTTTTAGATCTTGCAAGATCTCGTGGTTAAGCCAAGGTGGTCTTTTGCCACATTTTCTATCTTTCCTAACCAGCGGAATAGCTTGCTTTTGGGCCCTTAATAGTGTCCCTTTGAAAAACTGCCAACTCTCCTCAGTTGTTTTTCCCCTCAGTCTTGTTTCCCATGGGACCTTACCTATCAGCTCTCTGAGTTTACCAAAATCTGCCTTCCTGAAATCCATTGTCTCTATTTTGCTGTTCTCCCTTCTACCCTTCCTTAGAATTGCAAACTCTATGATTTCATGATCACTTTCTCCCAAGCTGCCTTCTACTTTCAAATTCTCAATGAGTTCCTCCCTATTTGTTAAAATCAAGTCTAGAACAGCTTCCCCCCAGTAGCTTTTTCAACCTTCTGAAATAAAAAGTTGTCTGCAATGCAGTCCAAGAATTTGTTGGATAGTCTGTGCCCCGCTGTGTTATTTTCCCAACATATATCTGGATAGTTGAAGTCCCCCATCACCACCAAATCTTGGGCTTTGGATGATTTTGTTAGTTGTTTAAAAAAAGCCTCATCCACCTCTTCCACCTAGTTAGGTGGCCTGTAGTAGACTCCTAGCATGACATCACCCTAGTTTTTTACCCCTTTTAGCCTAACCCAGAGACTCTCAACACTTCCATCTCCTATGTCCATCTCTACCTCAGTCCAAGTGTGTACATTTTTAATATATAAGGCAACACCTCCTCCCTTTCCCCCTGTCTACCCTTCTTGAGCAAGCTGTACCCATCCACACCAACATTCCAATCATGTGTATTATCCCACCAAGTTTCAGTGATGCCAACAATGTCATAGTTGTATTTATTTATTAGCACTTCCAGTTCTTCCTGCTTATTACCCATACTTCTCGCATTTGTATATAGGCATCTAAGATACTGGTTTGATCTTTCCTCCCAGTTTTGTCCTGACCCTCCTTTCTCTCTGCCAATATAGCCCACACTCCCTCTCGTTTCCGACCCATCTCCCAGGTCTCCATGTTCCCCACTTACCTGCGGGCTTTGCTCACCTGTCCCCGTCGAACCTAGTTTAAAGCCCTCCTCACTAGGTTAGCCAGTCTGTGTCCAAATAGGATCTTTCCCCACCTCGAAAGGTGAACGCCATCTCTGCCTAGCAGTCCTTCCTCAAATAGCATCCCGTGGTCTAGGAAGCCAAAGCCCTCCTGGCGACACCATCTTCGCAGCCAGGCATTCACCTCCATGATGCATCTGTCTCTGCCCGGGCCCCTACCTTTGACAGGAAGAATCGAAGAGAATACCACCTGCGCTCCAAACTCCTTCACCCGTACTCCCAGAGCCCTGTAGTCACTCTTGATCTGCTCAGTGTTATTTTAACTCTAGCTCTTTGGGACAGGGGTTGTGCCTTCCAGTGCTTCTAGAGTGCATATCTGGAGCACAGCTGGAGTATTAACAGCGATAGAATAATGCCTGCAGGTTATTTTTATTTCGAAAGAAGATTTTGGATCTGCTCCTCAGGGATGGGACTGACTTTTTGTTCTGTGTTTGTACAGTGCCTAGCACAATGGGGTCCTGGTCTACAGCTGGAATCCCAGTGTGCTACTACAATATAAATACTACTAGTACCCTTGTTTCAATCACTGTTCTGATCAGAAATCACGGCAGAGGTGGTGAACTGTGTGAATACCTTCCAGAGTGCAGATGGGAAAGGCGTGTGAAAGTCAACCCCACAATTGGATTTTCAGTGTCTGGACACTCAGTCATGTCCTGCAGATTTGCTTGGATGTTTGGAGTAGCTTATACCCTCCCATCCAGAGACTCCTGTGGGGTCGGAGAGGAAGGGAGGAGAGATGCTGCTAGAGCTGACTGGAAGATGACAATTCTGTTTCGTGTTGACTTCTGAGGTTTTGAAATGTGGGTTTGTGCCACGTTGGAATGAAACCAAATCCTTCCCAATGTTTCTGCAAAAATTAAGCTGTGTTGAAATATCCGTTTTTGAATCAAAACCTGTGTGTGGGGAAGGGGTGGGGGCGGGTACTGGCTTGCAGGGAGGAAAGGGCAGTTCAAGTCCCTCCTCCCCATAACCACCCAACTGTCGTGTGGGAGAGAATGTCTCTCTCTCACACACAAAAATGTCACTGAAACCAATATGCCTCTGCAAACCGTGTCCGTTTCGACAGGAAGAACATTTTGGCAAAATTTCGTTTAGATAAAACTATTCCAACCAGCTCTAGTTCTGTCCTACCCCTGGCCAGCAGGGAGCAGTGCAAGTCATGTGGATCCATGTACCGTTTACCACCTCCAGAGCACTCTGCGAAGAGCTGAACCATCCAGACTCTGCACCATTTGGATTTTGGTAAATTGCATTCCCTTCAGTAAAGAAAGGGCCAGACAGGAGGTGGGTTGCTAGCTGGGCTCCAGTGCCGCATACTTTCAGCCATAGCTCCTTTGTAAGTGAGCTTTATTTTGTATAAATAAATATGCATTTGGCAATTTCTCTATCCCTCATCTGTTTCCAATGAGTACTACTTTTTCTTTAATTCATTGCTAACCATTACCTCTTTATTTCCTTCATATGGTTAAAATCATTTACAAATTTATAAGGACATACAACACTTTACGAGACATTCTGTATTTACACTGCTCCATACGCCCTGCTCTGTTCCCATGGACTGCTCTCATTTTCAGTTTTGTCCTGGCATTGAAGTAACCACTGACAACTCCCTTCTTTTCTTTACAGAACTGGAGGTCTGTCTTTCATTTATCCTCATCCATCATATTCCACACTGCACACACTTAACGTTGACTGTTTGACCAAACTTTGATTTTTGACCACACTTTGACCGTTTCAAGTTATTCGTATCAACTCCCACTGCCTCTCCTGCCTAGCAGACTATTTTTAGACTTGCCATCGATCGATATGGACTCGATTAACTGTGCCATCTACTAGTCTTCCGGTGTGTCCAATCTGGTTGACTGTTTTATCATTATCCTCCTGCTGCTCAGTGGTGCAGGTTTGATTAATATTCGAATTTCTAATTATTCCCGGAGAGCTGTCCAATCCAGACCTTGAACCCGGAGGTTAGATATCCTATTGCAAATGAGCTCTGAATGAAAATCCTGCGTATTAGCAAATAGCATCTGTGTTCAGCTACTGTACATTTCTTGGGAGTTTTCTTCTGCGGACTCTAAACTTCCTGCTCATCACGCTGGCATGAGTTGAGTTTGTCTCATGACTGAGTTGGACACAGAGACTTGGCCTGCACACAAAGAACTGATAACTTGTTAGACTTCTTCAGTAGTCCCCATGAGTGTTGTAGCAACTAAACATGGCTTTTGCCTTGATGCTTTAACACCTCCAGATAATCAGGCCAAATTCAGATGTAGTGAAAATGGGTGCAACTCCATTGATTTCTGTGGTCTTGCATCCTCTTCAAACTGGTCTGGCTGTGTGGTCCACATATCAATCTTGCCTATGTGTACCAGTGGATGTACTGGTTACCTATCAAGCATATACATCCAGTGCACCTGCTGCACAGTCTATCATGAAAACCTGTTTTTACAGCCAAGTGGCAAGCCTCCAGGGGCTCAGCTTTATCCCCAATGTAACTCTGTCAACGCGGGGGGCTTACACCAGCTCTTGTGTGGTGCACAGTATGGAGCGCAGACGTTTTGCATATCATTGCAAGTGTGCGTGGAGGTTAGCGATACTAGTGGGGGGTGCAATACAGGCTAAGAGCTACTCGTAGGCCACACCAAGCAGAAGTAATTCTCAGGTGCTACTACAACCAGCTTCTTACTGAGTGCTCTTGAGAATAGGGAAAGGACGGGATGTGGGCAGGTAATGGGAATGTCAGAAGACACTCGTGTTTCACTGCACCCTGATCAGGTGCATGAGGCACTTAGCTATATGTTCCTGCCTGGCAGGAACACATTGGTGACTGTCTAGCTCCCGTAAATACGGAAATGTATTCCATTGTGTTCCGTGTCCTGCTCATCATCTGTAACTCTGCACCTCCCCTCTGCAGGGCCAACCCTAGAGATGGTTTTTTTAGCCCCTTTTGTTTCCCTACATGTTAATATGAACAAATCATAAACAATGAGGCAATACAAGTCAACACCAATTTTTATACGCAGAGTTTTTTCATGGTTTATATTTTCTGTTTATCAGTATTATATTTCCTTTTTATTTCGGTTTAATAGAGTTTAAGGCTGGAAGGGAACGTTAGATCATCTAGTCGGACCTACTGCATATCACAGGTCATTAAATGCCAGCCAGATAACCTTGAATTGAAGGTAAAATTTAATTCAGACCAAAACATTTTGGTCCTCAGGAAACTAAACTGTGTGCCCCAGGCAGGGAGCAGGAGACACTGAGTCGCCAATTCCTGAGGCCTCTGCCATGTCCAGATGATCCCAGCAGGCAACCCATACCCCAAACTGGCAAAGCTTCGCCTACACCTCAAGGGCCCTGCCCATTTGACTTGGTGGAAAATCCCTTCCTGACCCCAGATCTGGTGATCAGCTTGTCCCTAGCATGTGAGCAAAACACACCAGCCAGTTATCTAAGAAATGGGTTCTCTGTGCCATCTCAGAGCACTGCTCCCTGCCCCCCATCCAGTGTCTTGTCTTCTGCTGTGGCCATCCCTGATCATTCAGAGGAAGGCATTAAGAAAATAAATCCCAGAATACATTTAGTCAATTGTGCATCGGGGGAAATAATTCCTTCCTAACCCCTGCAGGTGACCTGTTGAAGCCTTGAAGCATCAGGTTTGACAGTAGTCATTATTCTTTATGCAGAGCTTCAAGTGTCGTGAGTATATTGATGGCAATGCAGGCAATCCTGTTCTCCTGATGGCCTGGGAAGGAAATCAATGAACAGTTGATTCACAGACTCTAGAAGGCACAGCAACAAGCATTTGGCCTGACCCCTCCATTCCCCATTCTTCCGCTGCCCCCACAAACAAAGGTGGCAGAATTTCTCCCTGAAGCTGGATTAAAGGATATTTTAAAAAAGATATCTAATCTCATTTTAAAGACTCCAAGTTATGGTGAGTCCACCACCTTCTCAGGGTTAGGGTTAGGGTTAGTATTCAGCGCCCCCACCCCATAATAGAGACCTCAATGTTCCACAAAACCTTCCCTGCTACAGCACCTATTTAGCCAACTGTTCACCACCAGTATCTTTTACGAATTAGAACCAGCTTTCAAATATGTATCCTTTCATGAGCT
Source organism: Emys orbicularis (assembly GCF_028017835.1). Lineage (NCBI taxonomy): Eukaryota > Metazoa > Chordata > Testudines > Emydidae > Emys > Emys orbicularis. The sequence continues at coordinate 2,716,162 of NC_088686.1, read as the reverse complement.
CAGAGTTTCCCTCAGCTGTTGTTTGCACAATAATATGAACATTTCAGCATAATGACTTGAAATTAACCTCTGAAGAGGGGTGATCTTGATAACTCTTCAGCACAAAAGTAGGCATGTTTTTTCTTGATTTTCTGGTACTTAGATTCAAATTGAGGAAACATCTTTTTTACAGCAGACTTGAGCAGGACAAGCATTTCCATAATGGCTGGTGCTTTTCCGGCCTTTGCATCACACCCCTCAGTTCTCAGATGTTTGCTTCAGTGAGGGTTGATCTGGGTTTGACCGGAAACTCTAACTCCATAATAGGCTGATAAGCTTACAAGGTTGTTCAAAATGGAAATCTCTGCTCCAGCATTGCTCAACAGTTCTGTAAGTGAGCTGGTCTTTCTAAAGGTTACTCAGCTAATACAGCAGATAAAGGCCAAGATTTAAAGCCTGCTGCACTACAAATCCAAGATTTAACTTCTACGCTGGCCGTGCAGAGCAGCAATGTTACTGAAAGTGAATGTTGGATTTCTACGTGCCGGGAAGAGGTTTTGGACACTGAATATTGTCTATCCAACAGAAAGAGAAGCCATAAAAAGAAGAGGCAGCACATTTGCCCTGGCAGTAATAGATAGATACACTCCTTAAAGGAGTGCTTGAGATTAACAAGTTTAGTTAATGGGAATCTACAGCTGAGGTCCCAAGCAGAAGCTGACAGGCAGGTTGGGGAGGGAAGAGTATTGTCCTGGGATTTAAAACAGTCTCTAAAACAGGGCGGTTTGTCATAAATGCCTTCAGGCTATTGGCCTGTTTCTTTGGGTGTGCTGCCCTTTTGCACCGACAGGTGCAATTCGTGCCCCTGTCTAAGTACCATGTGTCAGGTACCTCAACATCAAAATGGCATCAATTTTCCCTGCAGTTCATTCCAGGCACAAAAAGGGAGGCTAGGTTTTAAAGAGGAGATGTCTGTCCCATTGTTCCATTTCATTAGCACTGCAATGTATAAGCCTAACCCGAGTCCAGCAGTTGGTGTCACACATCCCCGAACGGTGCAGCAGGCTACTTACCTCCGGGGGGAGGGGGAAAGGATTTTTAAAAGAGCAACACACAGGCAGCACATTGGGAGGAAAAGAGAAGCTCAGCTGCATTGCTCCAAGGTGTGCTGTGAAATCACCTTGAAAACAGAGTCGGGTTCTTATTTCTCTGTTTGTATCGAGCTTACGTGCCTCTTTCACCAATCTGGCAACCTGGACTGTCTTCGTCAGTACTGAACGCAGCTGAACCTAAAAATGGGCACACGCCTTCGGTAAACTGGGGAAAAAGTATAAGGATTTCCAGACGCTGCAGAAGTAATGAGGCAACTGCACTAGCATAGACCATTAAAATACTAAAGCTGAGTTCAACGTACACTCGGTTGTCTCTGTATGTGGTAATCTGTTACTGCTTTTAAATATAACTGCTATACATTTATCTGCAGCACATTTCAGACCAGAGCAGTTTCTGCAGGAGGTAAGTTTACAGCTAAACAGAATTGTGTCGGGATACGCTTGCACCACGTTTGTAAGCAATAATCTCTTTTAACATGTGGGATGCCTGTCTACATTTCATTACTTAGATTTCAATCAACAGATTCGATTAGTGCTAGACCTGCTGGAACGGCTCCATTTCCTTTCCCACGGCTGTCAGGAGGTGAAGGGACTGGGCCCGGTGAACTCTGACCGGTTCCATGTGCGTAACATTTCGCTGGTAATGTGCCAAAGTAACACGAACAGCCAGCGGGTGAAGGGTTCAGACTGGGGCCCTTTGGCAGCTGCGGAGCAGGGGGTTCACAGGGCTCGCCTGCCTGTAGCCTCCTACTCTGGTGTGCCATCTGCAGGTCCCCACACCCCGCCTCACGGAGCTGGACCCTCCTTTATCTTGGGCCAATCACAAGGTGCCGTTCAGCTGAGTCCCAGCACCTGTCTGCCGGGCTTCTCTCCGGAGCAGTGTCAGCTGTTCCCTACACACGCACCAGCGGCCGTGAGAGGGGCAGATTGCCCTGCTACTCGCCTCCCCCCAGGAGTGGGGTTGCAGACACACTCTTTGTCCACCAACCTCCTCCTTCTCGTGGGAAAAGAAGTCTGCGTTCACCTGGGTGCCTCCGCTCTGGTGGCAAACCATAAATGCATACGCTGCAGGGCTAGGTACTGTGAGGGCTCACCGACCGCAGTGCTCATGCTACGGCTGCCTCTGGAAACTGACCCAAAATGCAGGAGGAGGGGGCTGGTGAAGTTCACACTCACAAAGAGCCTCGCTTATGAGGCTCCTGATTAGGGGAGACGTCCAGCCCCACCGATTGGCTGGGATGCACCACGTCAGCCAGAAAGAGGCACAGGAAGTTGGCTGAGCAGCTAGATGTATGCCTGGATGCCTCTATGGACCCTGCCTTGTCTGTCTCAACCTTAGACGAAGGTTTCTAACCATTAGAGGAGTGAAGTTCTGGAACAGCCTTCCAAGGGGAGTAATGGGGGCAAAAGACATATCTGGCGTCAAGACTAAGCTTGATAAGTTTATGGAGGGGGTGGTATGATGGGATAGCCTAATTTTGGCAATTAATTGATCTTTGACTATTAGCAGGTAAATATGCCCAATGGCCTGTGATGGGATATTAGATGGGGTGGGATCTGAGTCACTACAGAGAATTCTTTCCTGGGTGCTGGCTGGTGAGTCTTGCCCACATGCTCAGGGTTTAGCTGATCGCCATATTTGGGGTCGGGAAGGAATTTTCCTCCAGGGCAGATTGGCAGAGGCCCTGGAGTTTTTCGCCTTCCTCTGCAGTGTGGGGCACGGGTCACTTGCTGGAGGATTCTCTGCACCTTGAGGTCTTTAAACCACGATTTGAGGACTTGAATAGCTCAGACATAGGTTAGAGGTTTGTTACAGGAGTGGGTGGGTGAGATTCTGTGGCCTGCATTGTGCAGGAGGTCAGACTAGATGATCATAATGGTCCCTTCTGACCTTAAAGTCTATGAGTCTCCATACTCCTGCCTCCCAGTCTGATCCTGCCCTCCTCTTCAGAGACCCCCCCATCTGCTCCCAGTTCCTACTTTCCTGCCTTGCTCCAGGTCGCTGCTCTATGCCCAACCTCTGATGCTTACTCCAGCTCTCACCCTTGAATTGGCACCTGACTGACTCTGACTCTAGATCCAGGCTCCCAACTCTACCTCTTAGGCCTCAATGCCCAGTCCCTGCAGAGGCCATCTTGTCAGTCTGGGGTTCATTTCCCATCTAGCATGCAGCCACTGTATGCGGGCATGGTTGGTGATGAGGGTGAAGGTTGTTCCAAACAAATAGTATTTCCAGGTGTCGATGGCCCACTTTCTTGCCAGGCACTCCTTTTCAAACACTGCATAGATTTTTTTTTTCATGGGCAGGAGATTTCTGCTCAACTATAATATGGGGTGCTGCCCATCCTCAAACTCCTGAGAGAGGATATCCCTCCACCCCCATGTGAAGGCATCACCTGTGCCCCCTTCCCCTTTTGCTCTCTCCTCAAGTACCTCTACAAGACTATAACAGGGTTCAAAAAGAACTAGATAAGTTCATGGAGGATCGGTCCATCAATGGCTATTAGCCAGGATGGGCAGGGATGGTGTTCCTAGCCTCTGTTTGCCAGAAGCTGGGAATGGGCGACAGGGAATGGATCACTTGATGATTCCCTGCTCTCTTTGTTCCCTCTGGGGCACCTGGCATTGGCCACTGTTGGAAGACAGTATACTGGGCTAGATGGACCTTTTGTCTGACCCAGTATGGCTGTTCTTATGTTCCATCCAGTTCTGTCTCCTGACTCGTCTCCTCCTAAATGTCTTGTCATTATTCCCCACTTCTTACTCCATAGTATTCCTAAGATCTGACGTTTTCCCCTTAATACACAGCTAAAACACTTGCCCAAACCCACATCATCACCCCCTCTCCCCCATCTTGATAACTGTAACCTATTCCTCTCTTTTCTCCTTGACATCTGCATCGGCCCCCATTCAAACACAGTTCTTAAGATCATCTCCCTAGTCTGTCCTGACCATGGCACCTCCCCCTATTAATTATCTGTTGGCTCAACAATCTAATTAAATGGAGTGGGAATATGGTAAAATGACTTTTTTTATATAAGCTTCTGAAATATTTGCAAACAACGTTGGCCAAGCTATAGCTTTCTGTCCCGCTCCAGTGTATTTTTAGCAAGCCGCTCAGGTGTTGAGCCACATGATACTTGTTCATCTGTTATGAAACCAAATTTTCAGCAATCCTCCCTTAATGCATCTGCAAAATTTATATTCACATTGTGTTTGATTGCTTAGAATCCACATTTGCATTGGCAAAACAGGCAACATACTCTTTTTAACATGCAAACTCACTGAATGTTTGTGGCTGGTCCACTAGAGGATAACAGCCTACTAAAGTTGCCAGCTTATGTAGTTACTCCTTTAGCTCAGGTGGTAGAGGACAGTGCTTTAAACACACTGTTGGGGAGTCATTACATTTGTTTCCAAAATCCTTGGAGGTGACCAGCAGTGTCAATTTTGTTTTGGTTGAGTTTATGAGAATGACATGCAAAATGCCCCCAGCTAATTGGGTAGGACAGGCATTTAGCACAGAATGGAAAATTGTAATGGGTGAGCTGTGCGCCCCCAAGAGCAGCAGCAGGGAAGGGAGTGCCAGCAAAACCTCATTTCTAAAGTGCTTAAAGTTTAAAAGGCAGCCTCTCCACAGCTGGGTTTGAGGAATAGCAGAGAGATCCTGCTTTTACTGGCTCCTTCTTGCCCCCGGAGATCTGTGAGGCAGCAGCAGTCCATTGTGGCGTCTCAGCCCCAGGCATTCTTTCTATTGATTTAGAATTTGTTGAGTTCAAATGCAAGCTGCCTAATTGAACAAGCTAATTCATTTTGAGGCAATAGCAGCAAGTGGCCTTGCTTGGAATTTTTAAAGAAACGTGTCCGTTTTCTTTGGCTTGATATTCTATTTAGGAATAAAATGGAGTGAAATTTGTTCTGAAGGCAGAACTCTTCAAAGGAAAGAGCTTGGAATCTACCTTGAGACAAAATGTGAATGCATAATTTAAGCAATAAGCATTTTGTTGTGTGTTGTTCTTTGAAGCTTGCTAAGATTCCCCAAGACAGGTGTTCCGTTAAAGCTTTGACATTGTGTTTCCCGCTAACTTCTTGGTAAACTTCATAGACGGGTTGCATCGTAAATGGGGAAGTTGGAGTCGTCCACAGAGACCTAGAAATCACTCAGAAAAACTTTCATCCCGGAGTGATGCCAACTTGGAAGTTTTACAGAGCTTGCCATTGAGGCAACCTTATTCACATGTGTAATTGTGTCTCCACAGCGAGGGGTAGGACAATAGACAGCCAAAGCTTTCATCTTTCTTCCCCTATCCTTAGCTTTCTTCCCCTCTTGTGCTCCCCTTTCTGCACTTCCCACTGTCTCCCACCCCATTGTTCAGCCTTTTTAACAGAGCTGGTTGCATTGGTCATTGGTGGAGGATTTAGCCTTTGGTGGTGAATTATTTGTGAACTCTCCTCATTTCTTTGAATGTGTTTATGGGACAGGAGCAGAGAACAATAAGGGCCACAGGAACTATGTGCTTCTAGTCAATAGAATCATAGAACTGGAAGGGACCTCGAGAGGTCATCTAGATCAGTCCCCTGCACTCAAGGCAGAAGTCCCTCACTTTGCCCTGGTCTACACTGGGGGGTGGGGGATAGATCTAAGTTATGCAACTTCAGCTATGTGAATAACATAGCTGAAGTTGACATACTTAGATCGACTTACCATGGTGTCTTCACCGTGGTGAGTTGATTGCTGCCTCTCCCCTGTCAACTCTGCTTGCACCTCTCGTGGTGCTGGAGTACAGGAGTCGACGGGAGAGCGCTCGGGGGTAGATTATCGCATCTAGACTAGACGTGATAAATCGATCCCCGCTGGATCGATCGCTGCCCGCCGATCTGGCGGGTAGTGTAGACATACCCTTTGTCTCCCATATTACACTTCCTGGTTCTCTCTAGTAAATGGAGGACCAAGAGCTTTATGGTTTTAACTTAACATCAGATCTCCTTTCGTATGGAAGGTTAATATTGTAATACCTTTAGGAAATAAACCATTAAAATAGTTCAAGACTAAATTCAGATTTTCAACTTGAGCTAATGGTTTGGGCAAATAGTTTTGAGCCTCTGGATTATTCATGAGATGTTCAATTTAGCTACTTGCTATTAGTTATACATGGGGTGTGACTGGTCACCTAAGTCACATTATATTCTTTCTGATCTCTGACAGCCTGACAAAGTCTTTTCAAACAAATGAAGAATAGCAATGAGCAGTCAAATCCATGGACTCATGTGAGGATGTGGATATTTACTCATACAAAAAATACCCATTTGCCAACACCCGTGGAAGCAAAAATCCTTGCTCAGAAATATTCACAAACCTTGACTAATGAATACCATGAATAACCATCAGTGTAGTTTGCCATTTCGGGCAAGGTTTCTAAAAGTTGTTGATCAGTATTTGACCAGCTCTACTTTCTACTCACTGTTAAATACTATGAATAGTATTGTCACAGGTCCCATCACTGCTCTGACTCCAGTTTGTTGAGTCAGTCTACCTAGAAATTCTTGCCAACTTTCAAGTCTCTTATTCATCAGTATTCTTATTAATATAATCAGTAGAGCTGGTTGGGAACAAGACTCTTCATCTAGGGAATTCAAACATTTCCAAAAAAAATAATAATTCCAAATCAGAACAAAAGGCCAAAATCTCAACATTTCCCATGAAATGAGAATTCCAAAAAAGAAAAAAAAATTGGGACCTTCAAATAATTTCATTTGATAATGTTCTAAAGTTTCATAGAATTTATATTCTATTAAAATATTAAATATATTATATATAAAATAGTAAAAGTATTTTAATATAATGCATAAGTCTAAACAAAATCAATTAAAACAATAAGGTCAAAATGAAGTGTTTTTACTTTATTGAAACAAAATATTTTGACATTATCAAAATGATACATTTTGACATAAAAACAAAATGAGATACCAAAACAATGCATTTTGACTTTTTCCCTTCAAAATTTCTCAAAATGGAGAGGTTCCCATTAAAATATTTTGATGAAATTGCAATATGTGGTGGAAAATGGTTCTGTCACTTTTTTTCGACCAGCTCAAACCATCAGCAATATTTGTGACGCATCCGCATAGTACTTGATACTCCACAAGATGAAAGAAGTCTTGTTCCCGGTGCAGAGGAGCAGGGACTGATACACCTACACAAATCACACACACCATGCATTAGTAGATGCAGAGGCAGATCCTATTTAAATATGTTTGTGCATGGGGAAGTATTTTCAGTGATGTGGACTTCATGGAAATAGTGAGTTTGGAGAAAGGGAAAAGAAGGGACATACTCCCATTATTTTCTCATGAATTACACACACCTTTGCTACTTGAGCAGGTCCTCAAGGAAACCATTTTGAAGCACTTGGAGGAGAGGCAGGTGTTAGGAACAGTCAACATGGATTCACCAAGGGCAAGTCATGCCTGACCAACCTGATTTCCTTCTATGATGAGATAACTGGCTCTGTGGATATGGGGATAGCAATGGAAGTGATATATCTTGACTTTAGCAAAGCTTTTGATACAGTCTTCCACAGTATTCTTGCCAGTAAATTAAAAAAAGTATGGATTGGATGAATGGGCTATAAGGTGGATAGAAAGCTGGCTAGATTGTCGGGCTCAACAGGTAGTGATCAACGGCTCAATGTCTAGTTGGCAGCCGGTATCAAGCGGAGTGCCCTAGGGGTCGGTCCTGGGGCCGGTTTTGTTCAACATCTTTATTAATGATCTGGATGATGGGATTAATTGCACCCTCAGCAAGTTTGCAGATGACACTAACCTGGTGGGAGAGGTAGATATGCTGGAGGATAGGGATAGGGTCCAGAGTGACCTAGACAAATTGGAGGATTGGGCCAAAAGAAATCTGATGAGGTTCAACAAGGACAAGTGCAGAGTCCTGCACTTAGGAAGGAAGAATCCCATGCACTGCTACAGGCTGGGGACTGACTTGCTAAGCAGCAGATCTGCAAAAAGGACCTGGGGATTACAATGGATGAGCAGCTGGATATGAGTCAACAGTGTGCCCTTGTTGTCAAGAAGCCTAACGGCATATTGGGCTGTATTAGTAGGAGCATTGCCAGCAGATCGAGGGAAGTGATTATTCCCCTCTATTTGGCACTGGTGAGGCCACACCTGGAGTATTGCATCCAGTTTTGGGCCCCCCACTACAGAAAGGATGTGGACAAATTGGAGAGAGTCCAGCGGAGCACAATGAAAATGATCATCAGGCTGGGGCACATGACTTATGAGCAGAGGCTGAGGAAACTGGGCTTGTTTAGTCTGCAGAAGAGAAGAATGAGGAGCTACCTGAAGGGGGGGTCCAAAGAGGTTGGAGCTTGGCTGTTCTCAGTGGTGGCAGATCACAGAACAAGGAGTAATGGTCTCAAGTTGCAGTGGGGGAGGTCTAGGCTGGATATTAGGAGACACTATTTCACTAGGAGGGTGGTGAAGCACTGGAATGGGTTACCTAGAAAGGTGGTGGAATCTCCATCCTTAGAGGTTTTTAAGGCCCGGCTTGATAAAGCCCTGGCTGGGATGATTTAGTTGGGGATTGGTCCTGCTTTGAGCAGGGGGTTGAGGAGCAGCAGACTCCTGAGGTGTCTTCCAACCCTAATCTTCTATGATTCTATAATACTTAAATCTCAATTAGTTATAAAGAGGTGTGTAAATCAACACGAGAGTCTGTGGTGTGTAGGCCAGATTGTGTTGCAATTGTCGTAATAGCCTAGATTTTCTTGTTGCTACCTTGGCCCCTTCATATGCACTGATGGAAAATGCTGCTTTCTACTCACTTCCCCTGTGTCTGGTGTTTAACTGTTGAGCTCACTGAACAAAAAGATATTGTAGACTTTCAAAACTCCAGACATCAACAAACCTTGTCACCCATGATTTTGCAGATCATTAGGGAGAAAAAATCAGTTCAGTTAAAATAAGAAACAACGTTATCTAAAGGGAAACTATGGAGGAATGAGAATGTAAAGCTCTGAATAACATCTTAACAGTGTAAAATATATGAGAAGCACTGCTTCCTATACAAGCTGCAGGCTGGAGACAAGCCATGCATTGCATTGGGAAGTGTGAAATCAGAGTGATGTGGCCTGAAAGATTTAAGGATACATTATTTCTCCACATAAATGCTTTTCTCTTGTCTTGTATCTGTGAGCACAGTCATGCAAGTGGAAAGGGTTGTTTTAAATGGAAGAGGTTGCTTGGGGGTTTAGACCATGCAGACAGCATTGCAAATCTGGCAGTCAGTATTAAAACTTGGCACTTATTCCTCAAATCTTTGTTACAGTCAAGAAGCAAAGATGTGATAATGACATGCTAATGGTGCTGTGAAGGTGAAGAACCAGGAAAGTGCAAAAAGACCATTACATGTGTTATTTTTTTCCCTGAGATTAAAAGAAAATAGAATGGGAGGAGTGATCGCCTGCTAGTGAAGTCTGACATCATTCATTGGGAGGATGCTTCTAAGGCAAAAAAAAGTGCTGCACTTTAGGAATGAAGATGATGCAAAGATACTCTCATCGAGTGTTGGATCAGGAGAAGGTCTTGTACCCAGGATTTTGAAAGAGAAAGGAAGTCTTGGTGGAAATGTAACTCTGGAAATTTAATGTGCATCCTTATAGTGAAACATGGATGTGACATCTGAGCACACAAACCAGAAGGGATTTAGATTAGGCTTCAGATTCAATGCCTATGAAAACCCATAAAATCACAGAGAACGAGAATGAAGATGGAAACCATCCTATAGGAGCACCAGCCTTTCTTCTCAACTTCCATACTCCGCCATAAAAGTCAGACTTGTGACTGAACAGAAAAGGGTCATCAGGCCATACAAGAATCATAGAATCATAGAATCATAGAATATCAGGGTTGGAAGGGACCTCAGGAGGTCATCTAGTCCAACCCCCTGCTCAAAGCAGGACCAATTCCCAACTAAATCATCCCAGCCAGGGCTTTGTCAAGCCGGGACTTAAAAACCTCCAAGGAAGGAGACTCCACCACCTCCCTAGGTAACGCATTCCAGTGCTTCACCACCCTCCTAGTGAAATAGTGTTTCCTAATATCCAACCTGGACCTCCCCCACTGCAACTTGAGACCATTGCTCCTTGTTCTGTCATCTGCCACCACTGAGAACAGCCGAGCTCCATCCTCTTTGGAACCCCCCTTCAGGTAGTTGAAGGCTGCTATCAAATCCCCCCTCACTCTTCTCTTCTGGAGACTAAACAATCCCAGTTCCCTCAGCCTCTCCTCATAAGTCATGTGCTCCAGACCCCTAATCATTTTTGTTGCCCTCCGCTGGACTCTTTCCAATTTTTCCACATCCTTCTTGTAGTGTGGGGCCCAAAATTGGACACAGTACTCCAGATGAGGCCTCACCAATGTCGAATAAAGGGGAACGATCACGTTCCTCGATTTGCTGGCAATGCCCCTACTTATACAGCCCAAAATGCCATTAGCCTTCTTGGCAACAAGAGCACACTGTTGACTCATATCCAGCTTCTCGTCCACTGTGACCCCTAGGTCCTTTTCTGCAGAACTGCTACCTAGCCATTCGGTCCCTAGTCTGTAGCAGTGCATGGGATTCTTCCGTCCTAAGTGCAGGACTCTGCACTTATCCTTGTTGAACCTCATCAGGTTTTTTTTGGCCCAATCCTCTAATTTGTCTAGGTCCCTCTGTATCCGATCCCTACCCTCTAGTGTATCTACCACGCCTCCTAGTTTAGTGTCATCTGCAAACTTGCTGAGAGTGCAGTCCACACCATCCTCCAGATCATTAATAAAGATATTAAACAAAACCGGCCCCAGGACCGACCCTTGGGGCACTCCGCTTGAAACCGGCTGCCAACTAGACATGGAGCCATTGATCACTACCCGTTGAGCCCGACGATCTAGCCAGCTTTCTATCCACCTTACAGTCCATTCATCCAGCCCATATTTCTTTAACTTGGCGGCAAGAATACTGTGGGAGACTGTATCAAAAGCTTTGCTAAAGTCAAGGAATAACACATCCACTGTTTTCCCCTCATCCACAGAGCCAGTTATCTCATCATAGAAGGCAATTAGGTTAGTCAGGCACGACTTCCCTTTGGTGAATCCATGCTGACTGTTCCTGATCACTTTCCTCTCCTCTAAGTGTTTCATAATTGATTCCTTGAGGACCTGTTCCATGATTTTTCCAGGGACTGAGGTGAGGCTGACTGGCCTGTAGTTCCCCGGATCCTCCTTCTTCCCTTTTTTAAAGATGGGCACTACATTAGCCTTTTTCCAGTCATCCGGGACCTCCCCCGATCGCCATGAGTTTTCAAAAATAATGGCTAATGGCTCTGCAATCTCATCCGCCAACTCCTTTAGCACCCTCGGATGCAGCGCATCCGGCCCCATGGACTTGTGCACGTCCAGTTTTTCTAAATAGTCCCGAACCACTTCTTTCTCCACATAGGGCTGGTCACCTTCTCCCCATATTGTGCTGCCCAGTGCAGCAGTCTGGGAGCTGACCTTGTTCGTGAAGACAGAGGCAAAAAAAGCATTGAGTACATTAGCTTTTTCCACATCCTCGGTCACTAGGTTGCCTCCCTCATTCAGTAAGGGGCCCACACTTTCCTTGACTTTCTTCTTCTTGCTAACATACCTGAAGAAACCTTTCTTGTTACTCTTAACATCTCTTGCTAGCTGCAACTCCAAGTGTGATTTGGCCTTCCTGATTTCATTCCTGCATGCCTGAGCAATAGTTTTATACTCCTCCCTGGTCATTTGTCCAATCTTCCACTTCTTGTAAGCTTCTTTTTTGCGTTTAAGATCAGCAAGGATTTCACTGTTTAGCCAAGCTGGTCGCCTGCCATATTTAGAAACATGATTTTTACCAACATAGTAAATTCTAAGAGTAGGTTTTCCCTCAAGGCAAAATATTGTAGGCAGCATGTATTCAGAGGTAAGAAGGTGCGAGGTAAAGCTTCTGAAACAACCAATCATTTATATACTCATGAGAGTGAATAGAGAATAAAAAATTGATGCTTTTCAAGTGTGTACTGGAAGAAAAGGAGTGGCTTCTGCATGACACGGGGCTGTTCTGAACTGGCAGGCCGACCATTGCCACATAGAATCAGGGTGTGCAGGAGAGAAGAGGGACTCTGTCCTAGGAAGCCATGACTCTGAAAAAAATTTGGGAGTTATAGAGGATAATCAGCTGAATATGAGCTCCCAGTGCAACACAGTGGCCAAAAGAGCAAATGCAATCCTGAGATGCTTAAACAGAAGAATCCCAAGTAGAGAGGTTATTTTACCTCTGTATTTGGCACCGGTGTGACCACTGGTGAAATACTGTGTCCAGTTCTGGTGTCCGCAATTGGAGAAGGATGTTGATAAATTGCAGAGGGTTCAGAGAAGAGCCAGGAGAATGATGAAAGGATTAGAAAACAAGTGACAGTGATAGATTCAAATAGCTCAATCTATGTAGCTTAACGAAGGCTATGTGTAAACTACAAGGTAGGGTGTGATTCCCTTGCCTGTATACACATTCTTCTGCTAGCTTGCATTGCACCTGAAACCAGTGGGCACTGGTGGGTGACTAAACGATGTCTCCCCTGCCCCTACCTGTGCTAGCTCAGCTCCATTGCTATTTATACTCATGCTAGCTCGGGCGGGGTGTGTGTGCGTGTGTGTGTGTGCGCGCGCGCGCTGGGAAAACACGCCCCTAACCTGTAGTATAGATGTAGCTAAAAGGAAGGTTAATGAGTTGATCAGTCGGTAAGTACCTACATGGGGAACAAGTATTTGATAATGGGCGCTTCAATCTAGCAGGAAAAAAAATAAAAAAGATCCAATGGCTGGAAGTTGAAGCTAGACAAATTCAGACTGGAAGTCAGATGTACAATTTTAACAGTGAGTAATTAACCATTGGGATGATTTACCAAGAGTCATGGTGGATTCTCCATCACTGCATATTTTTAAATCAAGGCTGGATGTTTTTTTCTAACAGCTCTGCTCTAGGAATTATTTTGGGGCAGTTCTCTGGCCTGTGCTATACAGGAGATAATCACAATGGCCTCTTCTGGCCTTGGAATCTCTGAATGCTGCAGAATGAATCTTTGTAAGGTCTGAGAATATTTGGTTTGGGTTTTATTAAACAAGAAAAGCAGAATCTAGTTAATCTAATGTTTGTCCTGCTCTTTGCTTTAGCTGTGCGAGGGAAAAAGCTGCTCCTGCAGTGTTTCTGATCTGCTGCTGTGGTGGGGTGAGGCCCTGGCAGCTCGAATGGCGTGGCGTGGCTATCAACAGGGGGTGCCACGACAGAAGAGCGCCTCACCCAATCAGTGGACTGTGCCTGTAGGGAACAGGCCCCTTCATGGCTGGGAACCGAGAAGTGCTGGGAGTCAGCTAGGAGCGTCTGTTCTCCCAAGCGATCCAGCCTGTTTTTCTGCAGCAGCCTGTTTCAAAGGAAAAAGGAGATTCCTGTCAGGGAATCAGTCGTGCTCTAGTTTCCCGTGTGCACTGAAGGTATTACCCTAGCGGGCAGCAGAGTGCTCCAGGGAATTGCAATCATTGAGCCATGAGCGGATGTGCATAGAGGGTGTTCATGGCTAGGCTGGGGGAAATCCCTGGCCTGCTGAGCAGCCTCTCGAGGTCCATTCAGCTAGTGTAACTGAGAGTGGCCCTGAGACTCCCCTAAGTTATACTGAGAGGTAGTTCGGCCCTGGTCAGAAAGCTAGCCAGACAGCTTCACCCCTTACCCCACCCCTTAGTCCAGCACTGGGTGCTGCTTGGATAGACCCAGAGAACTGGCCCTGTATGCACCATGGGTTTAAACCAAACACCCTAAATCCACCCTTGCTGCACACAAACACTGGAAGAAAGTGTGTATCCAAACTTTGCAGCTTCAGGTCATTGCTAACCTCCTATCAAAACAATGACTCAAATCCCCCTGTTAAAGTACAGTGTTGTGACTACTGCCAACCTATAAGTGGATAATTCATATTTCTCTACATATGTGTTTCACCTAATTCCCAAACTGCCTCACTACTCCATTTCCAGATGATCATTGCTGACACTGGATTTGCACAGCAGAGACAGACCAAAGTGCTACAAGACTGGGATGGGAAGAATAATGAAGAAAGATTAGTCATCTCTGGTGTTTATAGCTCGGGGGGGGGGTGGCGGGGGGAGGGAAGAAACATAAGCAGGAGTTCCTGGAGCTATACAATATCCTGAAAATAAAAGAACAGATTGTAATGAATGAATAAACTGTTTAAGACACTAATTCAGATTCAGGAGGCCATTGTTCCAGCTGAGGATACCAGCAAGGATGACAAAATGTTTCATAGCAGTTGTTTCTGTGTTTTACAATTTTATTTCTGAAGGTAGCAAACAGAAGGTGTAGCAACACACTGCAAGAGAACCGGGGCATGGAGCGATTGTTACAGAAATATGTTCATGAAAATCCACTCGCCGAGGAATTTTTTTTAAGAACATCTGAGGTTGACTTCATTTGTTACAGGAAAGAAGAAAACACAGTGAATTCTATCAACAGGGATCAACGAGAAACAAACTCTGGAGTCAAGCGTGAAAGGAAAGTATGAAAATGTTTTTATTGGTTAGTCCAGTACATTTTTCTACAGCGAGGATCTCTCAGGCGTGGTTGAGTAAAGGAACTGGACAATTGTGCCACTCAGCAGCTATGGAAAATCATGCTGAAGTCAAAAGAACTCAGCAGTGGATCCCATTTATGAAACAGATCAATATTTCCAAGTCTGAGAGGGATAGCCGTGTTAGTCTGTATCCACAAAAACAACGCGGAGTCCGCTGGCACCTTTAAAGACTAACAGATTTATTTGGGCATAAGCTTTAGTCTTTAAGGTGCCACCAGACTCCTCGTTGTTTTTATCAATATTGCCAACTCCCAGAACGGGGATAGACTTGTATTGTAGTCACACTTACAAAATATCCACTGGTTTTAGGGATACTATCGGTTCCAGTAGCATTCCAACAGAGTAGGGAGTCTCTCTCAAACTGGTAGAACATTTTGTGTTGGAAAATTAAGTGTGACCAGCCCACAGGGAAAGCAAAGATCCCATTACATTTGTTCAAAGAAGCCTGTAGCAGAATTGCCCCATCAGCATAGATGGGTTTCAGCGTGATCCATTCTTTTTCACTTCTCTGAGGGTCAATAACTTCTTAGTAATAAACTGTGTTTGGAATTCAGATGACAGATACATCTTGAGAATTTAGAAGTTTTTCCTGTACTTCTTTCCAGCATGTAGCATGATTATGTACAGGGATATTGACTGATAGTCCCCCAGAAATGAAATTGTCTAAGTACCCCCATAGAGTCCAATGAAGAGTGCCTCTGTTATTGTTATAATTCAGTTTTCAAAGCCAGAAAACATTCCAAATGTATGCACTCCTCCAGGATGCTAGGAAAAAGCGCTCTAGGGGCTTATTGGCAAATTGTAACTGGATTTTTTTTAAGATAGGTGTTGTCAGATAGTATGCAGGAAGCTTGTTGACCTTGCCCCTTCTCTTGTAACAGACTTGTTGGACTAGGGAAGGATAAGTGACCTAGTGGATAGGGAACTTCATTTGGACTCAGGAGATTTGAATTTAATTCCTGGCTAAGCCACAGAATTCCCATGTGACCCTGGGCATGTCACTTCATCTACTCTGTGCTTCAGTTCTCCCCCGTAAGCTACGGATAGCACAGCGGTGGTGGCATAGGGATAGCATCCATCCATGACTGTGAGGTGTTCAGACAGCACATCAACCAGGGCCAGGTAAGTATCTATATCAATGTGTCTGCATTCAGTTTTTCTCAGCCACTGTAAGTTTGTAGACATTTGTTGGGCTCCAGTGTTTTCTTAACTGTCCATATTTGTCTAGGGCTGTGCATGGGAGGCTGATATTCTCCACAAGTAGTTCCACCGACATGAGACTACTCATAGAGTAAGGGTACCAGAATCCCACATAAGATGTTTATACTGGCAAGTAGACTGGGTAAAGTGTAGGGGTGGGAGCTTGGTGCTTCCAATGTTTTATACACTTACATTTCAGCTATTGATAATTTTAACCCAACTTCAAAAGGATCACATATTTGATCCTAAGCAGCTGTGATAATGGATTGCTTTAAAAAAAATAGCTCATTGCTTTTAGCTCTATGTACCAGTGTATCACAGGTCTCCCTGAGTGACCTATAACTTATGAGTTCCTTAAGCTGTCAGAATTTACAGCAGCTAAAGGACTGCCTGGGGTAAAAGCCTTGGTATGAAAGTATCAAACTTAACTTCCATTAAACTGAGTAAATTATATATGTACTCCACAGATGCAGCAATACCTAGCAGGCACGGAAAGCAGCCATTACTCATAACATCTTTGCCGTTAGTAATTTGTGTTTGAATTTTAACATGTAAACATAGACTTTTGTTTCTTTCCATAGACTCCTATTTAATAGAATAGCATTCTG
Source organism: Emys orbicularis (assembly GCF_028017835.1). Classification (NCBI taxonomy): domain Eukaryota; kingdom Metazoa; phylum Chordata; order Testudines; family Emydidae; genus Emys; species Emys orbicularis. The sequence goes on along the minus strand of NC_088686.1, from coordinate 2,699,572 downwards.
ATTGATAGGAATGTGCAAAAAAAAAATTACACAGCATCTACCACTTAAAAATGCTATGGTCCAAATTCTGCCTTGACTTTATGCCCTTTGTAAGCCCATTGAACATCTTGTTTGCCTAGGGGTGAATGAAGACAGAACATGTGCTTCCATGACCACTGACCAATGAACATTGTAAATCACTATTTTAATAATTTAAGAAGACTTTAGTAACTTACTTTTCAAAATACCTCAGTTTTATAGCGAGTGATATGAAAAACATTTTTTTTTTGGAAGAATCATGGTGCACAACATTTCAATCACGAGCAAGGATATGCTGGCACATTGTGTAACTCAGTTCAGATGCTTGGTGTGTATATATGTAGTGTAACTTCAATCGGATGTGATTTGAGCTTGCCAGAGTATTAAATTGAGGTTTATAATACAAACTCAATCTTAACCTTAGAGCAGTGATGTTGCAGCTAATGTTGTGGTATTACTACTTACTGTTAACTGATATAAATTATGTATTGCCAGTTCTCAGTGCTTCTTCTCTTTGGCTGAGCTAAGTCCTTTATTTAAGATGTCATTTTATTTCAACTCTTAGAACTCCATGCAGTTTGCTAAGCAAACACTTCAGCTTACAAAACAGCCAGTCATATTTTCCTTAACAATAGCACTGATTTCTCCTATGAACTGTTCACATGCCATAACCTAAAGATGAAAGGAATATTGTTCATTTGTGTGGCTTTCAGTGTATTTCTGAGTTGAATGAATGCTAAACTGGGGTTGTTCTGGGTGGGGAATTGATGGGCATGGCTGGAACTGACCACACCTAGTGAGTCTATGCAACTGTCTCAAAAAATCAAGATCCCACCATTCTTCTCTTGTTTAGGTGTAATTTGAAAAGTGCTTATCCAGCAAATGCTGCAGCAGTTTGTTGGAACTACTCATGTGAGTAAAATTACACACATGCTTCGGTGTCTGCAAAATCAGGGCCAGAGTGAGAATATAATAATTCCTCATGCCACCTTATCTTAAACCAAACTTTGCACCCTCCATAATCTGTATGTTATTCCCTGATAACCAGAAACTTCTATGCTCAAACTCTGTTCACTATTTTTTTTAACATCATCTTAATAAAATGTTTAGACTTAACATGGCTTCACAGCCTGTGAGTATCATAAGCCATTGTCTTGGGGAAGATCTAAGAGCAGATCCTCAGCTGGTGTCAATTGTCATAGCTTTGTTGAGTTCAATGGACCATCACAATCTACTCCCGCTGAGGAGCTGCTGCCTAGAATTCAGCAGCGTGATCTCCAGTGGCATCGCACAGGTACAGCTGAATGCAGAATTTAGGCCAGTAAATAATTCTGGAGTCCGTGGGAGCCTTTGACATGGGTAATGGGGGCGAGGGGGGTAGGCTGTATTAACAGGTAAAAGCAAGGACTTCTTTCTATTGGCTGTGGCACTGAGTTGCAAGTAATTCTGGCCAGGGGGAAATCCTTTCCCCTGCACTGAAAAGCTGATACAGTTAGCGCGCTTCTTAGCCGACAGCGCTCTTTTGAACAAAGCCTGCAAGCTGCTGTACTGTGTGGGGCTTTCAGCCATGAAGAGAGTGTAGAACAAGCTGCTGAGATGATGAGAGAGTGGTGCTCTGGGCTGGGCTGCACGGGGAGGTGGGCTGACCGGTGTGTGCGCATCTTCCTGAAAGGCAACAGAGGGAAGCCGAAAACGGATAAATGGTGATGTGGGGCCACGGTGTTATGTGGGGGCTGGGGCTCTTTGTGTGAGGAGTTTGGAAGGCAATAATAACGGGAAGTCTATTGGTAAAGGGTTTTCTCCTCTTTCTGTGGAGATGTGGCAGTGAAAGATGTCATCTGGACATTCTGGACATTCTGATTGGTCTCAAATCTCCATTTTTAAACCCTGCCCTAAAGGCATTGTGTTGAGACCTGAAATTCTTCTCTGTAGGGAGTACAGCACATGGCTCCCCTGACTTCTTATAGGTATCTGGGCTTCACTAGTGTCAGGGGCATGTGCAGGGGGCAGGGGGGGGGGAAGCAGGGTCATGCCTCCCCCCAATCAGTGCGGGCACAGAACTTCTCCGGGGTGGGGAGAGCGAGCTCCTGCAGCCCCAGACCAGGGTGGGAGAGGGCAGCTCCTCTGGCCGTGGGGCCACGGAGAGAGATCCAGCTCCTCCAGCTGTCAGAGGGGAGAGAGCTCCGCCAGCCCCAGAGCCCTGGTGGGAGAACCAGCTTCTCTGGCCGGGCCGGGGCACAGAAAGTTCCTCTCAAAAAGCTGCCAGATTTTTATTCCTGTGCACGCCCCTGAGTAGGTTAGAGGCCCAGACTGAGAGCAGGGTCCCATCGTGCTGGGTGCTGCACAGACACATATCTAGAGACAGCCACTGCCCTGAAGAGCTTACATCCAAAGCGACAAGGGACACAAAGGAAGTGGTGTTACCATCCCCCCTCCTGAGGTGCGGAGATTAAGTGACCTGCCTAATGTCACCCAGGGAGGCTTTGCAGAGCTGGGAACTGAATCAAGGTTCCAGAATCCCAGTGAAGTGACAATTCTTCTTCCCCACGAGCTGCCCCGTCTGTGCTCAGCTCGCCTGACCGTTCACTTCAACGTCTGGCTGTGCTGGGATGTAATCCCAGCCTTGCTTCCCGGGCCTGAGAATTCAGCTTGTATCCAGGAGAACTCCACACTGTCCTTGCCTGGCCCTTTTCCTCCCCCCTGATTCCTAGGCCATGGAGGCTCAGACAGTTTGATGACTATTTTTGGCGAAGAGACTTTCGAGGAAGAGCAGGTTAGGTCTACAGTAGTCAGTGCATCTGTCTCCTTGGATGGGTGAGGCTTAAAACACGGTTTCCCTCCTTCCAGAGCAGTTTCCCTTTTCCTCTGAGCCTTCCCGTTTTCTGTCCTGGACTTGCTTCACTAATAGAAGATAATGAATGATTTATTCTTGGGCAGTGATGGAGTTTAAAGGCCAGGATGTGTGTGGACCTGGGTCATTTCAGTATGTTGTACAGTAGCATTCCTAGGGGCCCAGGACTGGAAGGGACCTTCTGCATCATTGAGTTATATAATTCTGATTATCCTCCATTTCAAAAATAATTAGGTTGCTTGCCCCCACCAGGGGCTTTGCTAAGGAGGTTGTTCAAGTATCCTGCCTGGACACCCCAAATCTGAGTGGTCTGAGTGGTGGTGCTGCCCAGCATGCCAGCTGGCAATGCCACACACTCAAATTTGGCCCAGGTGCCCCTCTGTCATCTGGACAGGGAACAAAGTGGGACCCCCCACCACCACCACCAATGTGGTGACCCTGACCTCTACAGCTCCTATTGGAAGCCCATGCCAGAACCTCACCTCTCTGACGGTTAGAAATCTTCTTCTAATTTCCAGCCTACATTTATTCCTGGCACAGTTGTTCATGTGCCAACATTTTCCTTTAGCTTAACAAGCTCTTCACCTTTCCTGGTGTGTGTATCGAAAGAAATCTCATTGTCTCTCAGCCTTCATTTGGCTGGACTAGACAAGCCAAGATTGCAGGAGTACCCTTCCCTGCTGTGGTTAACTGTTTCTGCACAATTCCATGGGTATTTTAAAATTGTTTAGCCTGTTTTTACCAGCTTAGTTAATTTCCCCTCTTGCTAGCTGCATCTCTCCTGACAAGCCCCTGCTCTTCCCTTCCTTTGTTGAGGGTATTACAGTTGCTTATAACCTTCCACTTGCTCTTTTAATTTCCCATTTTGATCTTGTTCTAGTTTTAGATCCTTTGTCAGCTCTCTCACATTATTGTTTAGTTCTTAACCAGGGAGGCGATGCATTGCAATGCCATTTGGCTCCTTATCTTGGCTCTTTTTGATGTTGTCCCGGCATTTTCCATTTAAGCAAGTTACACACGATTTACAATACTGAGAGCAAAGGATGGACTAACATGACTATTTACAAATTGTACAACAAAGGATTCTGATGTGTCCTCTCTCACTTTCATTGGCCTTTAAGTTTATTATACAGCATTTGCATAGAATTCTTTTCCTCTCCTTTTATCCTCTGTCTGTCACATAGACAAGGAAAGCGCTTTGAGCTTTATATGTACTTAAAATGTGGCTTATCTCCCAGGAATTTCTAAAGTATTGGTGTTTCCCTAAGTGCTTTATCAGGCACTATTTATATAAATGGTTACTTTGAAAAGGTGTTTTGCCCTAGTATCACTTATTAAAATCACACTAGCCTCTCCTGTGCATACTGAATTGTCTGAGTGCTCCTAGTGCCCTTTGGCCTGGCTGGCTGCACGAGTGTACCTGAGATTAACAAACACAAGCATCCCAAAGCTTACTGAGCATTATCCCCTTCCAAGCAGTTGGGTCGCAAACCCACCCTGCTTGGTTTGACGGTTTTGGCCAGATGGCTCATGGGTTGGCTTGATAATGATGAATTGTGTGGTCAATTGCTTGACCCCACTTTGCTTCTTGATGAAGTATATTGAAGAGACCAAATAACCAATGTCCATCATGTTTATTGATATGGTACAGGAAAAAGTTCTAGACGATGCCAGTCTCTGAGGAGCTGTCCCATGCAGCGATGTTATATTCACCTTACAGAGAAGGTGTGCTCCCCAAGTTACACATTTCGGATGGTATTATTTATATGATGATTTTTACAAATTACACATCTTTTTACATCACTAAAATCCAACCCATCCGTTTTTCCCAGTTCCCTAACGTGTCATTCTGTTCCTTCCTTATCTTTGGTTTGGATACTAGCATTCCAGGTACCGGTCTGTGAAGGTATTTCCCTAGCTTGTACTAAGACATAGAACAAATGTATCTTGATATTGACAAGTTTCCCATTTGCTTCTGCCAAATGATTACTTCAGCAAATGCAAGGAGTTATGGGATACTTAGCATAAGTGATCAGGATGATGGTATAGGCCGTTTAAGCTATGCCACTGTTAGAATATTTGTGCTTAATGTTTTTGGTGATTAAGTCATACTAATGTATGTGCTGCAGGTAATACATATTATTAATATGATATATATTTATATGCTAGTCAGCATATATTAGTCAACAGCACAGTCCCCTGCCAGGTGGTTCATTGCCTAAACCAGTACTTCTGAGCAGGGACCAGTATTGTCTCGAGTGAAGAGATTTGCAAAGACTGGGTACTTAAGAGTCAGCTCACTCACTCACTTATGCCCGTCACCCCAATCGGGGTATGGGCCGCCAACCACAGATCTCCAGAGTCCTTTATCCTGGGCCATTTGCTCTAGCTGGTTCCAGGTATAGCCCATTTTTATGCTATCAGCCTGAAGGTCGCGTCGCCAGGTGTTTCTTGGACGGCCTCTTTTACCTGCACCGTCTTTCTTGACTCGTACATGGTCCTCACGTTCCATGTACCGATGGTAATCCTCCTGGTTGCAAGAAGGGTAATCGGCTTAGTGGCTTCCTCACGACTTTCACCACCCAGCGTCATGCGTCTTCGAGTTGAAGACCCTTCTTTTTCCAGGCTAAAAGTCTCTGTTATCTCTATTGTTGGCGTTTCTGTAGCAGGTTGATTTTTTACGGGGTGGAGTTGCTAGCCCCACGCCCAACCCTCTTCCTTTATCCTGACTTGGGACAGGCAGATGGCCCCAAAGGACCTCTCTGGTGGAATTAAGAGTCAGCTACCCTCCACCTTTGTTCTTTAGCCACCCCATCAGCCTTTGGAATTCCAGCCAACGAGGAGGCAAACAGAGCACTGCGAAGGCAAAGGACTGCACGTGCACAATGGGTTTGCTGCCTGACACAGAGACGCAGGGGCCAGAATCTCTCACAGAATCCATCAATTCCCAATTCATCACACATGACAGAGTTAAGCGCGTGCGGGAGTGTTTGCAGGGTTGGGCTCTGAGTCTCCTTGCACCAGCGCAAATCCAGTTACAGGACTGGGCACTGCTAAACATGGCTTACAATGTGAGTGGGTGTCACTCGCCCACTTCTAGGGGCAGCGAGGTCTGAGGGAGGCATAGCTCAGTGGTTTGAGCATTGGCCTGCTAAACCCAGGGTTGTGAGTTCAATCCTTGAGGGGGCCATTTAGGGATCTGGGGCAAAAATCTGTCCGGGGGTTGGCCCTGCTTTGAGCGGGGGTTTGACTAGATGACCTCCTGAGGTCCCTTCTAACTCTGGTATTCTATGATCTAATGAGAACATAGAGGTCACTGACTGACCAGTGGCCACATGCAGAGTCACTAGCAGAACAGGGATTAGGACTCAGTGGCATGTGTCTTTGAACTCCGTACTCAGGCCAGCCTAAGCCAATCTACCCCCCAAGACATTAATCTGCAACATCAGACAGTGTGGCTCTGATCCCAGGCATGCACCAGAGTATCTGGGAGGCAGGGATTTATGTGCTTTATACTATCTCCTCCCCCCATTCCCTTCCTGGCGGCTGCTTGGGGGCTAAACTAGCCCCTGGTGCAATTTAGCACTGCTCTAAATTGCAGTGGTGGAGGGGCTTCTCCTCACCCTAGAACTCCCAGAATTGGGGGTTGGGGGAGGCTGACAGACCTTTTGAGGCAGTTAATTTACCTAATCCTCCTTTATCTCTTTCCCTAGCTCCTAAGAGGAACCCATTCTGTATCCCAGATATGCATGCATTACTAATTGGGGATTTGTTCTATAAATAATGTAAATGTAATAGTGGGTAATTATCCTGGAAATGTATTTGTTTAATGTATTTTCAGTTAGAATGAAGACGATGGAAGATGCAGACTTGGTGGTGTTTGTACATTTAGGAACAAAACACACCGCGCACCTAGTTAAAATGAGAGACGCAGCATCTCTCTTCTTCATTTCACTTCTGCATCAAGCTGAGATTTGCAAGGTGTAAGTGAGGGCAGAACAGAACCCAGAGTGTACGATACAGCGATCTAATCTCTCCATATAAATGGCCTGTCAAGTTACTTACGTGATCAGCTATTCAAATATTGATGAGACGTTTCCTCTTCACGCCTGTTCTCAGCTGGGCAAGTGCTGAGTTTAAAGAAATCACTTTGTCATGCTCTCCAGACGTGCACAGTTCTCTCTCTCTCCCTCCCCTCTCCAATAATGTCTTGTTTCCCTGCATACCTTTGAATGGAAGGGTAGCTACTTGGGTCATCCAACAAAGCAGAGCTCAATGTCAGCAGGTTTTCAGTGATAGCCGCTGATCGTTACTGCTATCATCGTGGGTCACAAACCATGAAAAATCTCAGTGAGCCTTCCCGTGGTTGTAAAACCCAGTGTTCAGGAGATGGGAGGAGAGCAATGGCAGGGTGTCTGCAAGCAGCGCATGGATACGACGGGACATTACTGGGGTTATTCTGAGCTATACACGATCCAGATCTGTTGCTGAGCGAGGAAGGCGAACTTGTGGTTAAGGCCCTGGGTAAGCTTGGGCACAACACTGAATCTGTGTATGTCTCAAGTTCTTGTATAAAGGAGGCTTTAGTCCTTCCTTTCCCCCATCCCTTTATGAGCTGTCTGTCTAGCCTGGGAGCTCTGTGGGGCAGCAGCTGTGTCATTGTCAGGTGTCAGTATCGCCCCCGGCACTATGACGGATACCAGGACTGGATGAACACAGTTGATTTGATGCATGGCTAAATAGCTGTGTAGTAGACAGGCTAGCCTTAGCTATTTTGTTGTTCAGGGCGGAAAACGTTTTTTGTTCACCATCCTCCTGAACAGGTGGGGGTTAAAAAAAACAACCAGAAACGAAACCAGCACACCAATGATTTGGTGCCCCTCCAGATGTTGAGTTGGCACACCCAGGGCAGCCGCCCTGACTGCCCTCCCCTATAGCTGGCCCCGATGACGGATTCCAGACAGATTCGAGCATCAGGGCACGCAAGTGATGTCAGAGTTGTGTGTGTTTCCCTTCTCCTCTAACTTAGCCTAGACGCAGTAGCCAGCCTGTTGTTTGTAATAGTTGTAGGTGTAAATAAATAGAGATATCCTATCTCCTAGAACTGGAAGGGACCCTGAAAGGTCATCAACTCCAGCCCCCTGCCTTCACTAGCAGGACCAAGTACTGATTTTGCCCCAGATCCCTAAGTGGCCCCCTCAAGGGTTGAGCTCACAACCCTGGGTTTAGCAGGCCAATGCTCAAACCACTGAGCTATCCCTCCCCCTGGAATCATGGAAAACATTGCTCTGTGCCCCTGTGAGACCAGTGTGGCTTGGGCCAGAGCGGTGGGTTACCACTAAGGAAAGCAAATGCTGCATCCTGCCATGCAAAGCCCACAGGCCTCTTTGCAGAGCATTCCTGGGCCCTGACCCAATGTGCAGACAGACAAGATGGAGGCTTTCCTCAGCTTGGTGCAAATATCCCACAGATATCAGATAAAGCAACGCAGCTAGCTTGTGTCCACTTTGGGTTAAAACACACACTTCTTAGCACAATCTGTTTCTCTCATCCCTTCCCCTCTGTCTTTCCCCATGCCCTGCAGCACCCAAACCCTGTGTGTGTGTGAACACTACCGCAGACCGTGCACCGTAGCCCCAGTCCCGTTCTGTGCATTGCCTGGTTTGTCACTAACTCCCTCAGCACCCCTGTGACAGCCAAGCACAGAACTGAAAAAGTGAGAGAACTACAGAGCTGTGGTATGGAGGAGTCTAAAATGTGCGACAGCCTTAAGCTGTATTGAATTTTTTTTCCCAATTCCCTGGATTCCCTGTTCAATATTTGCCTCTCCTTTCCTTTTGCTGGCAGCAATGGGCAATGGAAATAACGGTCCGTATTCTCAATAAAACTCGGGTAAATCCAGAGTGCCTCCAATTGGATTTACACTGATCTAGGATCCAAATCTGGACCAATATTTCCCAATACAGTATTTTCCAGGAGAGAGAGAGAGACATTACTACTTGGAAAAAATATATTTGGCCAGCTTCTAAGGTGTCTTTTCTTCGTTCATGGTTGAAGATGGTTATTCCCCTCTTCCCTCTCTAGGAAAGAATATAGATGCCTGATAACCCTACTGCTATTTTTAATGGGTCAAACAGAGAACATGCAGTCATATTTGCATGGCATGTATTCATTCAGAAAAAGAGCTGGTTTGAAGACCAGAGAAATACTTGTTGAGTAAATACTGCCATTAATTGATGAATGATTAATTTGATTAACAGCATTCAGTCAGTAACTAAGTTGGTAAAATACTGCAACAAATTATTCATTGAATAAATTAGTCCCCCAAATTGGAAAAATAAATCCATTAAGGTATTTGGGAATATTTGACTAGGAGAAAACTGGTGGTGTCTGTGTGAAATTTCCCAAAGTGGATTCCCTTTGTCCCTCTGTGACTCAGGGGAGAGCAGATTTTGTGCTATCAGAACTTTTCAAGAATCCATCTTGGCCTGCCTCACTCTAGATACAGGTTGTGGGGGATCAGGGTGCTCTTACCACTGCCTCCTGGGAAGGAATGCAGGGGGCCACACTCCCACTCACCAATCGCAGACTGACCTTTTGTGCTTCTGAAAATCCCACCCACAGTCCATACGTTGGATCATCTTGTTAGGGGGCTTATTCCTTCACCCTCTCACTTCCCTGGTCCTTCTCGCATGAACAGAGAGCAACAATACCCGAAGTCCAAAGGCGCAAACAATTCAATGTTTATTGGGGTGAACTTCCAGCAAGCATGATTCCAGTTTCCTTCCTCGGTGTCCCCCTTCCCAGCTCTGACACCACAGAGCCATCCTGTTCCCATTCCCTGTTCCCATTCCCCCCTTAGCAAAACATGATTCCAATTTCCCCACCCCCATTCCCTGTTCCCATTCCCCCCCTTACTTCCTGATTGACTGTAGACTATATAGTAAAACTTGAGTTCTGCTTAGCTATACCTTAACCAATCATTTTACCGAAATTTAACTAACCAATCCTAACATACTGTATCATGGTTATTTAACCAATTATATTCCACCACCTTAATTGGTTTACACCCAACAAAATTAATTATACAGCAGACAGAAACAATCACAGAACCAGACAGAGACCATGCAAATAAACATACAAAACAATACAGAAGTGAGGATTTCACAACTACATCTATACAGACATAAGGGTTTCCCAGCTGTGTCTATTGATACGTGAGTTCTTACCAGACAGAAAACTATCAAACTAAATTTCCTTTCACATCTTCTAGGCTCTTTCCTTTCTCTGGAGGTGACAGGAATATCAGGACAGGATTGGATTCTTAACAGCCCAATAGCACCTTATTTCCATGTGACTAGTTTGGAATGTGAGGATGTGACCGTTCACTTCTCAGCTTATGGCTGCCTCTGCTGCTTGGCCAAAGGCCTTACTTAGCCTAAGAACAGAGCCTCAGACTGTCCCTTACACAGACAGACAGTGATTTTGATTCTCTCTTTTATACCTCTATAACTAGCTAAGTGATAAGAATACACCTAAATTCTTAAAGTCTAGGCCCTTACAGACAGGCCTGAATATCTATATCCTAACACATCTGATTGATTGCCCTATGGCTCTCAGGGGCCAAGGATTGGTTGACAAATGGTAAGCAAACCCTGTAAATTCTGGGGTCTCCGACTCTGAAGCCATCCAGCAGGTGGGTTGCAGAGGAACCGGGCTGGCCAAGTGTCAGGAAATCAGACAGGTTTCACAGGGTTCTGTCAGAATTTTGTCAAAACTGAACCATTTCCACGGAACACTTAAATTCAACAATCCAGGAAATGCTGACCCAAAAAAAGGGTAATTGGAATTTTTCCAATCAGCTTTAAGAAATGGCACCCACAGCCAGCGGAGCTAAAGTAGCTTTCCTATCGCCTATGAGCAGTGGTGGAGCATTTCTCTGAAGTTATAGGGACCTTTCTGTGATGTTCTTGTGCCCCTGTGAGTCTGCTTGTTTGGGTAGGTGCTGCTGCCGCAAACACTGCAGTATCCTTGAAGCAATATCAGTTTACTAAATGTGATGGAATGGCCTGGACAGGTTACAATCTACATAGAAAACACAAATTCATTACGTGTGATTTGAGTTTGTTGCCGTGGTCAGAGTCACAAAGGGCGAAAGAAGCTTTGAACTACAGGTTTATCTGATATAACTGCATCTGAAACGCTATTTTAAACATTAATACCCTAAGCAACTTGAGTAGAAAACTTGTATCCATCTGTCTGAATAACTCCTGTAATGTGGGTAGCTATACTCAGAGAAGAGCCGTCATTGTTCTCTGGGCACTTGTGATTCAGGTCAGACTGTGTCCCGCCTACCCACCCCATGCTCTGCTTTGATGCCCATCTCCTCAATCCAGGGCTCAGGGCACCTCCCTAACCCCACCACTTCCCACAACTATTTAAACAAATGACAGGGTCAGAAAAGAATGGAGATAAACTAGCCTGGAATAAAGTGTGGCTGCAAATTAGAAGAAAGCTTCTAATTGTCAGAGAAGAATGAGCCTTCCAATAGATGTAGTGGCAACAGTATGAAGGTGGAGTTTGGGAAGTTTACGAAGGGAGTTATATGACGGGGCTGCCAGGGATATCAGGGGACTGGACAGACTCCGTCACCCAACAAAAATGACGAGGGGTATGGAACAGCTTCCATATGAGGAGAGATTAATAAGACTGGGACTTTTGAGCTTGGAAAAGAGACAGCTAAGGGGGGATATGATAGAGGTCTATAAAATCATGACTGGCGTGGAGAAAGTAAACAAGAAAGTGTTGTTTAGTCCTTCTCATAACACAAGAACTAGGGGTCACTAAATGAAATGAATAGGCAGCAGGTTTAAAACAAACAAAAGGAAGTATTTCTTCACACAACGCAGTCAACCTGTGGAACTCTTTGCCACAGGATGTTGTGAACGCCAAGGCTATAATAGGGTTAAAAAAAGAACTAGTAAGTTCATGGAGGATAGGTCCATCAATGGCTATCAGCCAGGAGGGGCATGGATGCAAAACCAAACCCAGGTGGTCCATTCCAATCCTGTGTTTCTAACTTTTTTTAAAACAAATCTAATAAACTACAAACAATGTCTCTCCCACACATTCCAGACTGTTGTTTGCAGAGCATTCCAGTGCACCACAGCTCTGACTGGCACTCCTGCCCTCCACCCGGCTGACATGAGCTAAGAAAGGAGGCGTCAGCACAGGTGGAATCAGCCTTGTGGTGGCGGTTGGCAGCTCCCTCTGCAGGCATAGCGTCCCGAGCCAGGAGTAGTGAGAGCTGTTAGCACTGCACGGGGAAGGAGAGAGGATTAGGAGCAGGCTAAGGAGCAAAAGGACAAGTGGGTAGAAATCAGGAGAGAGAAGCAAGAGGGCGAGATCTGATGGGTGGTACAATGTCTCACTACCATGGCGTTCAGGGTAATAGGAGGTGAGTGATGGAGGGGCAGCAGCATCACTGCTAATATGTCCCCTGGACACCAGCACATGGAGTGCATGTCAGGGACACCTCACTAGCTCACGCTCTCTCTCTCTAGCATTGCTAGCGCTTGGGTGCTTATAGTTAACATGCTGACGCACCGTTACCTCTGCAACAGGCCAACACTTGCCGATAAGCCTCCCCTCTGACCAAACGAGGGAACTTGATCAATTATGTATGGATTTGTGCTGGACCCTGTAGCATAGAAATGGGAAGGATCAATCCTTCCCAAGAAGAGATTACAACCTAAGGCCCACTCCCATGGTAAAATGCATATGCTTATCTTTCAGGGTGCAAAAAGTCCCCGTGAGGTCAGGATGTTCATTAAGTGTCTACAGGGCCTGATCTGAGACGTGACACGATGAATGTGAGGAGCAGAAGGGGTCTGGGAGGAGTTTGGGCATGGTGGATATGTTGGTGGCTCAATTAGAGGGGTTTTCCTAATTTTATTTGAATAAAAATAATAAAAACAAACAGAGCCAAGAATTTCTCCCAGTGTGATGCTATATAGCAGTGACTCTGAAATGAACAGCGAGCTCAGATGGACAGGACAAGAGGAGACGGTGCTTGGAAGAAAAAAAATTATCCTTTTAATTTTGCTTAATGATTTCTAGTGTTTTTTTCCCCACTTGACTGCTTGAGAACTCTCCTGCATCCTTACAAGCCATTAGAGAATCCCTAATGCAAACAGGGATTGAGATCAGACGTTTTCATGTGGCTGCTTAATAGTTTCTGCACAGTGGTTTGTTCCCTTGGAAACACATTCATTACATCTGCTCTCCACATTCTCTAGCATTGCAATGTTCCTTCTGTCCAAGCCTTTAACATGGCTTACTTTGGCCATTGAAGCTCTTCAGAAATGGAGAGAAAAAAAGACCCGAGGGATTTGGTTAACAAACCTGATATGCATCTATCAATGAAGACAAGACAAGCTGTGGGTTTGATTGTAAACAATAGCACAGGGTACTTTTTGTTAAAAAAAAAAAAAAAAAAGGATATGGTCTTTCCTCTGGAAGAACATATAACAATGACTGCTTGGGATCTCCCTTCTCCCACCATGCCACACAGAAATGGTCGAGGGGCTTAAATTGCAGCAAGGTGGTTTAGGTTAGACATTAGGAAAAACTTCCTAATTGTCCGGGTGGTTAAGCACTGGAATAAATTGCCTAGGGAGGTTGTGGAATCTCCATCACTGGAGGTTTTTAAGAACAGATTAGACAGACACCTGTCAGGGATGGTCTAGAACATAAGAACGGCCATACTGGGTCAGACCAAAGGTCCATCCAGCCCAGTATCCTGTCTCCCAGCAGCAGCCAATGGCGGGTGCCCCAGAGGGAATGAACAGAACAGGTAATCGTCAAGTGATCCATCCCCTGTCGCCGATACCCAGCTTCTGGCAAAAGCTGTTTCTAGTTATTACTTATTCCTGCCATGAGGCAGGGGACTGGACTAGACGACCTACTGAGGTCCCTTCCAGTTCTGTGATTCTATGATTCCTCCCAGCTGGTGCCTTCTGTCTCAGGACCTGCTGATAAGACTGGCCAAACAGCCACTTTTTCGGCTGCTCTCAAAGAGCCACCTTTTGCCAACCACTTTAAGGAGAAGAGGTGGAGTGTTATGAGTAAGGTCAGATTAGTCATATCATTTGTATATTAGGGGTGCACTGGCCATGTAAAGATGTGTCCGTGTTGCAGCGACAAGAGAGACGGCTAGGTAATTCTGTGTAGAACTGATCTAAGCTGTCCCTTCCTGTTGTAACTTTCATCCCCCTACCTTACCCTTTTCTTGTTTTCTCTTCTTTCTTTCTCTCCCTTCCCCATCCTGGTTTAGGGTGGCCTATTTTGGTTGGACATATTCCTGGCATTTTCATCACATGACCTAATCTTTAATTACCATATATACTCATTCATACGCCGATTTTTTTTTTTAGTAATAAAGGGAAGCACCAGAGAAGGGGGTCGGCTTATGAACGGGTATAGGGAGGGAGAGGTGGGACACAGCCCCTCCCCCCAACATAGGGAGCAAGGAGAGGCAGCACCGCCAGCAGAGACAGAAGGGAAGAGGCGGGGCCAGAGTCTCTCCGCTTCTGGCCACGCTGCTCTCCCCCCAGCCTCCAAAGCAGCTGGAGCCAAGTCAGAGACATCCTCCCCAGCCCTCCCCAGATAAGGTGGGAAGGGAAGGGATGGGGAGAGTGTGGGGGTCCAAGGCTAGGGATGGGGTCATATGGGGGGTGGTCACAGGGGTTACTCCCCTGACTCCCAGCTTCTCCCCCCCAAAAAAATTTCCCTACCAGTTGCTGTCCCGGCCCATCAGGGTAAGCAGCTGGCGCACTTTGTTTACTTAGGTTTCCCTGCGGACGCTCGAGGTAAACAAACCATCTCGGCCCACCAGCGGTTTATCCTGATGGCCCGGGAGCCAAAGTTTGCTGACCCCTGAATTATAGGGTCGGCTTATGAACAGGTTATTTTTACTTATCCATCTTGGGGGGGGAGGGGGGAAGGTCAGCTTATAATCAAACCGGCTTATGATCGAGTATATACGGTAGATTAATGTTCAATTGCTGGAGACGCCAAGAAAATCTTGGTTGTTACTGAGTCACGACACAGTCTTTTCCTGTCACCTTAGTCAAGTCACCAACCGTCGGTCTCGAGTGCTTTTCTAAAAAATGGAAGTATAGAGGAGGTGGAATATTTACTGATTCAGCCTCAGGCAGCTGTGTAAATACAGATTTCATTGTGTGCTTTTGATAAGTACCATCAGCATCAAATAAGGATGAAAAAAAACCAATTATTTCAGCAGGGACAGTGAACATGTTTGAAAAATGCAGTAAGTGGCTCTCCTCTGGTATGGAGGCATCCTATAGAATGTAATGGAAAATGATATTGCAGCTGTTGAATGAATTCTAGAGCTGATTTAAATAATTAAATACTAGAAAGGCGCTTATGCTGTATTCCATTCTATAGGCTTTGAGAGTTACTTCTCTAGAGAAAATATTATTACGACTGCTCCCTAATGTTGTGAGGAATGTGGCGGTTCAGAGCCCCACAGAAGTATGCAGAGCGATTCCTGCTGACTCCTGCTTGCGGATGAGACCTATTAGCCCCATCCCAGAATGTAAGAGGGGTTGCAGTGTTTCCTTGAAGCAGAAATGGCGAGGTACAGGCCTGCAAGGAGAACCCTAGGGACGCCAAAGTCTGGTAGGGAAACACGGAGCCCAAGATTCCGATCCTGGCAGGTACCAATCTCCAAGGAGTCTGCTTTGTCTCCTGCTGGGCTTCTGTGGTTCACTGATTTTTCATGCTGTTCAGATACTAAGGACATTTTGAGGAAGCACTAAGGATATTAGAGCTTCCCTCTCTCGTTCACACTCAGCATCTGGGTGAAGGGCCAGAGGTCGGCCTCAGCCCGGTGCCCCGGTCCCATAGACGGCTAAGGAAGGGAATTATAGAAGATTAGGGTTGGAAGAGACCTCAGGAGGTCATCTAGTCCAACCCCCTGCTCAAAGCAGGACCAATCCCAACTAAATCATCCCAGCCAGGGCTTTGTCAAGCCGGAATCCTCCGTGTCGAGAGAGTCTCGGCTACTCCTGGGGTCAGAGTCGAAGAGAGTGATTGACATCTTCCTGCTTTCTGCGCCTACAGTGGGAGTAGGCCTGCGTGAGGGAGAAGGGAATGAAGAATTGCTTTTGTTAGAAGAATCACAACAGTGTTATCTGAGATGAGATGACAAAACCGCACTGCCACTTTACTGAGATGTAATATATTGTTCAGATCCAAGCGCCGAGTCTCCTCAGCTCTATCTGACCGGGTCCTGGAGCATACATTGGCTTGTTTGCTCATCTTGATTTGAAAAACCAGCTCCCACCGTAGAAATAAGAAATTTCATTCTCTTCCCCTGAGCTTCCTGTATTAATAACACACGGCCTGTCCCTCAGCCGTGGAAGCATTGCTGTATTTCTGCACCAGATTCTTTTCTCTCATTCCCTGCTGTAATAGCTTGTCAACCTGACGATTTGCTTTGGAAGTTTTTCCAGTCTGGGGGAGCCACAAGGAGCAGTTCCCACACACAGGAGCAGTGGATGCGGGGAGAAAGGGGGGAGGCAAAGTAACATTTTAACCTGGCAACAATGGAATCCATGGGGAAGCTCCAGAAAAGGGAAGGGTCTCGGTGCACCAAGGACTTTCTATCCTGGGTGTCTGAGACACGGATAGTGGTGGGGGCTGCTTTGAGGGAGTGGAGGAGGAGTTACTGGGCCAGAAGCCCGATTGACAGGCCAGAGCAACCAACGGCAAGCCTAGGCTGGTTCTCTCCAGGCATGTGCTTAACTGACTTGAATCCGCTACTTTGGACCAAGTGCTGCCCTTTGAAAGCTGTAGGGAAAAGTCAGGAGTCAGGCCTCCAAACTCATGAGGATTGGCTTAAAAACAATACAATGTTTATTTTTAACAAAACATTCGTTGTCCTTTTTATTTGCCTTCTTGGCGTGGTGCCAGTAGTGGGTCGCATTTTCAAACTTTTCTCTGCAATAATGAAGGCTAAAAACTTTTTTTCTTAAATGAAAGCTGAGATTCTCACTAATTCCAGGAGCTGGAGCTTTCAGAAAAACACCAAAGGTGAAATTCTGGCCCACTTGAAGTCAATGGCCATTGACTTTAATGGGGCCAGGATTTCACTCCAAATATTTCTAGAATTGGAAACACCATGAAAGATAAGTCTAAAAGTTTGTCCACCATAAGGGCTGCCCAACTTAAACAGGGCTCTTCCCAACTGGTGATCCATGTTGACAACGTTAGTTCTGGGTGGGAATTCTCTCTCTGCACCTTTGAACCTGAAAACAAACGGCTTTATTTTAACTATTACATTTGCCTTTCCTCGTTTACAGGCCTGGTTTCATTCAGCCGCAGGCCTCATTCTGGCTCTCACATATGCACTGGGCCTCAACCTTTATACGGAGAGCTAGCAAAAACCTTCAATAGCAGGAACTTGTCTATCTAGGGTTTTACAGGGTTCCCCTCACCGAAGCGTCTGCTATTTACAAATGGAAAGATGAATGATAATATAGGACAATCTCTCCTCAAATAATGGTTGCCATACTTTTTATAGATGAGCATGTACTCTTCGTGAGTTAAAAGAAAACATGGACATTAATATCATCTACCCTCTCAAACAGCTATGAGAAAAAAACTCTATTTTAAAAATTGGGTATCAAAAGAAGTGTGTATTATTTAAATTAATTAATATCCTCACACACACATCTTTGCAGACTTGAAAGACATTTAAAGCACCCATTCCTGGATGGTCAGATCTCTGTTGCCTATGCCTTTAAGGGGATCACAGCTGCACAATTTTCTTCCATTAAAATGATGTACATTCCTCAATTGAAGATGAGCTGAATTCTGCTTAGGAAGGATGGTAACTTGTGAAGAGCATCATAATTGTGCTGTATCTTCCTGGGTTTTGGTCTTATCACACCCCTTTTGGAGATCAGCCATCCCAAGGGCATTCAATGTGCAAGTTGGAAGTTTCCCACACATTGTGGAAGCCAGCAGAACATCAGTAGATAGTGAAATGCACAGGGATGTTGCTGTCATTTGCTGGATACATGATGCAGAGTTGAGAGCAGAATGTGGCACTTGACGGCAGTCTGTAAGGGATAAAACCAAGTAAGGTCTGGCTATAATAATAAAAGCGCTAAGCACAATGCAGAACCCTGTGCTTGCAGAACAATGCTTTGACTTTCAGGGTTAGCTGGTGCTCCCATCCAAAGCGAATAGTAAAGTGAACCCTCTTCCCTGAAAAAGGAAAGCAAACATCTCTCTTGTTTCTGAGTCAGGACTAAGCAATGAAATTAGGGCTTTGTGGTCTGCTTGCCTTAGCTATATGCTAGGGTGAATTGCAGAATAATGGTGCTGAAGGGCACTAGTAAAGATAAAACAGGTCTTATTTGACACATTCCCAGGAGGCGGGTGGAACAGGCTGCAAACAGTTTTCAAACTTATTTATCTGGACTGATTCCAAATAACTTTTAAAGTAACCCCCCATGTTTGGCCATGAGTTCAGCCATGGGCATTGCCTGAAAATACCGCTTCAGTCCATAATGGGGAGGGTTTATTTATTGCTTGCTGTTGCCACCAGCCTGTATTTCTTTTAGCTACTCATTAGCAAGGCATAGGCGGAGTTTGCCAAGTGGGGTGCCACATGCCCATTTAGATGCACCAGCACCGGAGCACGGAGCACGGCTCTCAGTGTGAACCCACCTCAACCAGCCCATTCCTGGCTGTCTTTAGTGGTTTGCTATGGCTGCCTCCTGCACAGGTGCATAGCCAGCGGGTGCCCTGCATCCAGACCTACTTCTAGCACAGCTGTGCCGCTGCAGCCAGCACCTTCCCTTAGGAGACTCCAGAGGTGGCTTCAGTGCCTTTTCCCACAAGCTGTACTTGGCCTGTCCAGCATGAGTGTCGGTGAGCTGTGATTTACGAAGATTGGCAGAGGGACAGGAAATTTGTGCAAGAAAATCTGGGAAAACAAAACCAATATCAGAAAAACCTGAAGAGCCCACGTGACCCAGTGCAAAACAGCTGTTCTAAGAAGAGCTTTTCCCTAGCGTTCACAGATTGATGGTCGAATCGTCAGTGGCTTTGTTTCTGCCACAAATATCGTTACATCTTCCGTGATGCTCCTTGTGCATGGAATGCCTTCTTTGAAATAATCCCTTGCCTTCTACTATTTCAAATCCCTTGTCAACACCCACTTCAGCTGGGAGGCCCACAGTAAATCAGTCAACTAGTGTTGCCCAGATAGAGCAGTGATCATGGAGAACCAGGAAGTTGTGCACATAGCTAACCTAGCTAGGTAACCACATGATCTTATCTTCATGCCCCCTCCTATCATTTGTCACATTCATTTGTGTGAACTATTTTGTGGCAGTGGGGGTGCTGTCTCCCTTTGTGCATGGGGAGTGCCTTGAAGAGTCAGGTCCAGATCCTTAATGGGACCTTTGGCACTACTGTAATGCAGTTAATAACTTCATGCAGTTTCTGGACTGGCAAACTTCTCCAGCATCCTGTCATGTAGTCATGGTTCTAACCTGGCTTGGCTTTGTCCACACTGGCTAAGCCGTGTATTAGAACCTGAGTTAGCTGGAATTGTGTTTAAACATGATTCTTATGTGAGACACCTGATTTCTCTATCTTTGGGGTTGTTTTGTCAACTTGCAAACCTTTTTGTAATTTCCCCATAGATGACTTGTGCTGCTGGCTTTAGGGTAAGACAGTCTTTTCTCTCCAGAGCTGACTGGAGCAGTGGTAGGAAGGCCAGCCTGAAAGTGATAAGACTGATGCCTGGAAGGGCTCAATCCAAGAGGAAGTGGCTTATTGACCTTGTTGGGAGCCGGGATGAAGGAGGAAACAGCCCCAAACTGGTTTAGGCAGATTAAGTAATGTGTACTTGACACTCCTGTATAAGACGGATTGGGTGTCTTTGGAGACAACAAAGAGCCATGGTTCTCATATAAAAGAAGGAGAAACACTCACCCTCAGAGAAAGACAATTCTTCCTGGATCTAGATCCCAACCCTTTCAACCCTGTTTGGCCACGTGATCCTTCAGTGACAAGCTGAGAAACAGTTTGACTAAGACTTCCAGACTCAGCAGGAGCTAAAGAGGTAATATTTCTATACTGAGTATCTTTAAATAGATGGTCTGCCTATTGATGTGTTGAGCAATGCCAGGCTCCAGTATGTCTGTCTTTGAACTGCTGATAATAAATGGTGCTTTTGTTGATTAGTTAAGACAAACTGAATCAAGTATGGCTGAAGTTACTGGGATCAATTGCTTTGGGTCTCTGGAGAGAAGGAACCGGACCCCGGGTACTGGACCGCTGGCCTCAGAAGAAGCTAAATCAGAAGGGAGGTAACTTTGAGCACAGTTGACTGAAAGGAGTTTGATTGGGTTCCATGCAGGCATGGAGAGAGCCTAGAGTCCTGAAGCAGGCAAGCATGGTTACAGGGCACATGCTGAGTGGGAACGGAATGCTGCTTTGCAGAACGATGAGGATGGCAAGGAGCTTTCTTGTAGGTGGCTGGCTGGCAGAGTTCCTTCTGGAGTAGTTATTTAATACTGCTGGGGTTTTGTTTTGCTATGATATTTATTATGTGTCAGGATGCCCTGAGCTTTGTACAGACGTCTATTTTATTATTCAAACAGAAAGGAAAACCAGTGCAGATATTGCCTAGGAAGGTCAAGGATTACACCTATTTCATTCTCCATACACAAATTCACCATGAGCTGTAAGCCAGTTGTTGAACCCTCTGTCTGAAGATGTGTCTCAACAGTGTTTTCTCCCCTCCGGAAGTCCACAGATGCTCTAGTGTTGACAGAATTCTTCCATGATGATGTCATCTCCAATGTACTATATTCCGGGTTATTCAGGTCCTGCTGCCAACTAACCGCGCTCTTGCCCCAACGCTTAAGCAATGGATTACACTGTAGTCGCTAGTCAGAAGAAGTGGAGTGTCAAGTCTTCTTTTTAAATAGCAGTTTAAAAACAGACTTCACTTATCTGTGCTGAAGAAATGTCATTGGCAGCCTGGTGTCATGGATGCCACGGAAGCTGATTTCACAGATATGAAACGGTAGCTGTTTATGAGGAATCGACAGAGATGAGAGTCCTGTGACAGCCTCATATACAGGAAAGAAGCAGTTACCTTTGCAACATTGTAGGAGAGTAAAAGCAGGCAATCAATGGTGTATTTCTACTTAACGCACATTCATTATCCATTAATGAATGCAAGGGAAGATAAAATGTCGAGAAAGCTTTGTGTCTCTTTCTCAGAGCACAATAATTACCAGTGTGCCTTGGCATAGCTGGTGCCCTGTTGGAAAGATGATTCTCTGTGATGTGAATTATTGGCATGCTTGCATTTTTCTTACTATATTAGAGCTGGTCAGAAATAGGGTATTTTCCTTGGAAACATTTTTTTTTTTCTTTCAGTGAAAAATCAAAAATCAAAAACATTCAGCCCCCAACTAAACATTTTTGGATGAAAACTTGCCGATGAAAACAAAACAAATGCGGCCCCAGAGCTCCATGGTTGTGGTTCACATGCCTCGTGTCCAGGTTCCCTGACTGGACTACATTTCCCAGGATGCACAGAAAACGCTTACAGAAAGGTAAGAAAATGCAAAGTGTGGACAAGTAGGTTCTTCCCCACTTTCTGTTTTTTTTTCTTCCTCAACCCCACCCCTTTTCTCCCAGAGGAACAAGGTGTGGAGGGGAGTAAAGGCAAAAAAAGGTGAGGTATCTAAAATCAAAACATTTTTAAGTCTAAACTAAGATTTTGTTCAATTTGATTTAGAAATTTGGCCCAGAAAACCTAAAATTTTTCAAACCCCCCTGTCCCTCCCCCCCAAAAAGGAAGAACCCCCACCCCCCACACACAGACGCACACACAGGAAAGGCAGTGATGTCAAAGAAGGAAAAGATCTGCTTCAGAGAGCCTTGATGCTTGCAGGCCATTTCAATATGGCTCTACTCTGAGGTGATAGAGATCATGTCAGTGTGGGTTTTTTAAATGCCTATGCAAGTTTGTCATGGGAAGGGCATGTAGGTAGATACAGAGATTGAAACATACCCACATGCTCTTACTTAGTCCTGTTCTAAACTCAATAGCGAATACAAATGATTGCAATACAATGAATACAAAAGTTAGTGCCTAAACCTTGAAAAACGTGTTGGATTTTAAAATTTAGTTGAGAATGGGGGCTGAGTGGAATCATATATATAATATACTTTTTTGTTGTTGTTGCTAAAATATAGGGAAAATATCCACCAACTCCCAGTGGTAGGTTGTGCTTCCGTAAAATGCAGCAGGGGAAAGTCAATAGGGGATGCTGGGAGTTACTAGTGATTTTTGCCTTATTCCGCCTGTTCACTACTGTTATTCTTTAGAGACCGAATATCTCCTGGTGTGGGAGGAGTGAAAGGAACTGAGGTGCATGTAGCAACTGACGTATTCCGGAAAGGAGGGAAATGGCCGGGAGGTATTTTTCTCTTTTCAACAAAATAAAACAAAACATCAATAATGAGGGGCTTGCCAGTTGAACTTGCCTCCTGACAGTTCTAACTTCTGCTGCTGCGTGCTCTCCACAGCAACATGCGGCGGGAAGCCATTAATCATCGTCCTGCTCCAAGCACTCATGTTCGCGCCACATTCTCAATGTGATTACCTTAGTGAATGCAGATGGTGTCAACAGTGCTTCTTGACACTGAGCATCATTAAAACTCCTGCTCAGCAGGCTAGAAATCTGTGGACATGCAGGTAGCAGCTGGGAATGGGAATGCATGGGAAATCTGTGCATGTGGAGAGTGGTGATCTTCTGTATGAAATCCGATGAGCCCCAATAAGAACATGTTTACCCTAACATTTGCTGTTGGATTGTTCTCTAATGGCCATTACCTAAAAATGAAGCTGTCTGTCTTTTTTATACAAATTGCCTTAGTGTCTATATCTGGTGTCAGGTTTCAGTGGTAACCGTGTTAGTCTGTATCAGCCAAAAAAACCCCAAAAAAACCGAGGAGTCCTTGTGGCACCTTAGAGACTAACAAATGTATTTGGGCATAAGCTTTCGTGGGCTAGAACCCACTTCATCAGATGTATGAAGTGAAAAATACAGGAACAGGTATAAATACATGAAAGGATGGAGGTTTGCTTTACCAAGTGTGAGGTGAGTGTAACGAGATAAATCAATTAACAGCAGGATACTAAGGGAGGAAAAATAACTTTTGAAGTGGTAAGAGAGTGGCCCATTACAGACAGTTGACAAGAAGGTGTGAGTAACAGTAGGGAGAAATTAGTATTTGGGAAATTAAGTTTAGGTTTTGTAATGACCCAACTACTCCCAGTCTTTATTCAGGCCTAATCTGATGGTATCTAGTTTGCAAATTAATTCCAGTTCTGCAGCTTCACATTGGAGTCTGTTTTTGAAGTTTTTTTTGTTGAAGAATTGCCACTTTGAGGTCTGTTATTGAGTGACTAGAGAGATTGAAGTGTTCCCCTACCGGTTTTTGAATGTTATGATTCCTGATGTCAGATTTGTGTCCATTTATTCTTTTGTGTTGAGACTGTCCAGTTTGGCCAATGTACATGGCAGAGGGGTATTGCTGGCACATGATGGCATATATCACATTGGTAGATGTGCAGGTGAATGAGCCCTGGATGGGTGTGGTTGATGTGGTTAGGTCCTATGATGGTGTCCTTTGAATAGCTATGTGGACAGAGTTGGCACCGGGGTTTGTAGCAGGGTTTGGTTCCTGGGTTGGTGTTTTTGTTGTGTGGTGTGTAGTTGCTGGTGAGTATTTGTTTCAGGTTGGGGGGCTGTCTGTAAGCAAGGACTGGCCTGTCTTGCAAGGTCTGTGAGAGTGAGGGATCGTCCTTCAGGATAGGTTGTAGATCCTTGATGATGCACTGGAGAGGTTCTGTTACTTTCTTTGCTGGGCTTGTCTTGTAGAAGGTGACTTCTCGGTACCCTTATGGCTCTGTCAATCTGTTTCTTCACTTCATCAGGTGGGTATTGCAGTTTTAAGAATGCTTGATAAAGATTCTGTAGGTGTTTGTCTCTGTCTGAGGGATCGAAGCAAACGCTGTTGTATCTTAGAGCTTGGCTGTAGACAATGGATCATGTGATATGGTCTGGATGAAAGCTGGAGGCATGTAGGTAAGTATAGCAGTCAGTAGGTTTCCAGTATAGGGCGGTGTTTATGTGACCATTGCTTATTAGCACTGTAGTGTCTAGGAAGTGGACCTCTTGTGTGGACTGGTCCAGGCTGAGGTTGATGGTAGGGTGGAAATCGTTGAAATCTTGGTGGAATTCCTCAAGGGCCTCCTTCCCATGGGTCCAGATGATTAAGATGTCATCAATGTAGCGCAAGTAGAGTAGGGGCGTAAGGGGACGAGAGCTGAGGAAACATTGTTCTAAGTCAGCCATAAAAGTGTTGGCATATTGAGGGGCCATGTGGGTACTCCAAGCAGTCCTGCTGACTTGAAGGTATAAATTGTCCCCAAATGTGAAATAGTTGTGGGTGAGAACAAAGTCCAGCCACCAGGTTTGCCATGATGGTATTGGGGATGCTATTCCTGATGGCTTGTAGTCCATCTTTGTGTGGAATGTTTGTGTAGAGAGCTTCTACATCCATAGTGGCTAGGATGGTGTTTTCTGGAAGATCATCAAAGGATTGTAGTTTCCTCAGGAAGTCAGTGGTGTCTCAAAGATAGCTAGGAGTGCTGGTAGTATTTGGTGTATTTGCCTCTTTCCTTTCGCATTAGTAAAGATCCTCTGTTGTGAGACGTGTGTGAACAAGAGGTGGAGAGCCCAGCACTGAGGTCCTTATTGCTTTTGGTACATCTGCCTTGTGCCCGTGTCAAGTAGCACAACATGCTTCACAACCCCCAAGAAGGGAGTATGATTCCTTTATAGAAAGACTAATGCACTGTAACAAATCCAAGGTCTTCTCCTTTCAGCAGCGATTCTAATTACTTTTATACCGCAGGAAATATTGTTTTTAACCAGTGCTGGGAATACAACCCCTTCTCAAGACACGACACATGCAAACATTTCTCCTCGAGGAGATGCAATTCAAGGTGCGGACTTGGCATCTGACTGTGGTGAGGACTAAAGTCCAGAACATCTAGTTTAACATGAGAGACTGCAAATGAGGTGAGGAAATGTTCTGACATCGCAGGCAGCCAGAACAGGAAGTAACTGACTATGGACAAGGGAGCTTGTTAACGGAGATGTTACCAAACTAGCATGAACCAAATTTTTGTGAGATCCATGTTGTGTTCTGCTCTACTAAGCTACTCTTCCTTATTTTCCTGTTAGTATTTGCACTGACAGAGACCAGATATCTCATTACAGAGGCTTACTTATTAATTAGTAACTGAGTTCACAGCAAGGAGTAAGTTGTTTGGCTTGAACTTGGTTCCAGGGGCTTCCCTGGCTAATATTTTTGTAGCTGAGTTAGAGAAGCAGTTCTGTTACCTCCCCTTGGCAGAGGCTCCTTTAGCCCATGTCTCACTTACCACTAGATTGGCACTGCTGCAATTGATGCAGCGAGTGTCGATTTAGCAGGTCTAGTGAAGACACGCTAAATCGATGTGAGAGCACTCTCCCATCGATTTGTGTACTCCACCTCCCTGAGAAATGTAAGGGGAGTCGACAGGAGACGCTCTCCTGTCAACCCAGCGCAGTGTAGCCACAGCAGTAAGTGGATTAAATACGTCGACTTCAGTTATGTTATTCATGTAACTGAAGTTGCGTAACTTAGATCGATTTACCGCGGTAGTGTAGACCAGCCCTTGTTCTTTACCCTATGGGCATTAACAGATCATCCATTTTAGTAATTGGATCTCTTTTTGCAGAATTGTCGAATACATTGAGAATTACTTATGAAAAAAGATTAATGCATTGACAAGGTTAATGTGAATACACAGAGCTTTGCTGGGCGCCAAGCAGCCTAGGTTTGAGCTGTGGGTGCAAGTGTCCCGTAGACCAATGGGTCTCAACCTCTTTGGGCTCAGGACCAATTTGTAAATGTTTATGGCCTGCTGCAGCCCAGTAAATAGTCTGGAAGTGGAGGCCCTGGGGTGGTTTCAGTTGAGTCCTGCTTCCTGCGGGGGTTTGCTCCTGCAGCTCCTGTGCTGTGGGGCTGGCTGGGCTTGGATCTCCCTGTCAGGCATTGCGACCTCCAGGGCTACAACGCTGCTCAGATTTGGCCCCGCCCCCCGGACTAGACTAAATGTGTGTGAGTGGAGTTGTGACCTGGCTCATGGGGTTGCAGGGCCACCGACTCCCATTTGGCCTCCCCAGACTCTTGTCATCATCTGGCTGGGCCAGACCTGAGTGGTGCTGGGACCCCAGAGAGGGCAGTGACTGGAGCAGGGGGCGAGCCCAGTCAGCCCAGGGGACAGGAGCCACAGGGGCTTTCATGCGACCCTTTGAAACATTCCAGTTGAGAAACCCTGCTATAGACCTCACAACCCAGTATTTGTACTATTCTTTGTTTGTTTTCTCCCTGTGCTACTTAGTTCACAGTCCTTAATCATGCTGTATCTGACCCTTCCTTTAGAGTATCTTAGGTGGTTACAACCTGGCCATGATTCATTTATTACTTAGGGCTTGCTTTATGTGAACTCAACAACGTATATTTATGCTTTAGCCAATTAGATTAAACAAGGTGTGAATATCACCATGCAATAGATTGGTATACAAATCTCTTAGACTAGCAACAGAGAGTCCTGTGGCACCTTATAGACTAACAGATGTATTGGAGCATAAGCTTTCATGGGTGAATACCCACTTCGTCAGACGCATGTGGTGGAAATTTCCAGACATAGGACATTCAAAGCTACCTAAGGGATTTGAGTGCCAGTTCCCATGAAGGTTAATGGCTTCTCAGATCCCTCAGGTTCTGGTTGCTTTGGAAAGCTCAGTTTGTGGAAAAGTTCAGTCAATTGAGTAAGTCTCTTTCCTCCAAACGTCTGGATGCAGATGCTTTTCTGTGGGAGCGGCTGGATAGTTAGATCCTTCCTTTTCTAGGTTATATTCTGTAGGTGTTACATAGGACACCTGGCTCTTCAGCCCTTCTTTCAGGTCCCGGCAAGGCCCTGTAGAGCTACCCTTTCCCTTCTATCTCGGGGCATATTTGGAAAAGGAGGCGGCCAGGTGTTCCACAAGCCTGGTGCATGCTAGGACACTGGTTAGACATGGACCTGAACAGGAACCTCAGAGCCAAACCTCGTCAAACTGTAGGCGGCATTCAGATTTAAACATGAGTCTGAACTTTACAACTTGGACTGTGCTCTGTTTGGGGGGTGGGGAGCAGGACCCCAGAGTGCCGCTTAATGCGAAAAGGATGAGGGCAGTGAGGTCCCATATGAGACTGACTGTGTCTTACAATCACACTAAGACCATCAGAGGGGGGAGCGGCTGAGTACTTGCTCCCTCTATCCTCAGGGACCCTTTGCTAGTGGGTGGGAGGCTGGCTTCCACAGACAGAATCTTGGAATAAGGGAGGAGTGAGTTATTTCACTTTTCTAGGATTTTGCATGTAGGAACTAGAGCCTTTTGTAGGTGGGGGAGAATCCTAAGGGCTGTAGAATGTGGGTGCAACAGGGCTGCAAAATTCTGCAAAAAGATCAGATGCAAAGTTCATGAGACACTGTCAGCACTGCTAATTTTATGGGCCTTTCTGTGATCTCTTGATGGAACCATAGATTTCAAGGCCAGAAGGGACCATTGTGATCATCTAGTCTGACCTCCCACATAATGCAGGCCAGAGAACTGCCCCAAATAATTCCTAGAACATGTGTTTTAGAAAAACATCCAGCCTTTGTCTGTGATGGTGAATCCACCATGACCACTGGTAAGTTGTTCCACTGGTTAATGACTCTCACTGATAAAAATGTAGGCCTTATTTCCAGTCTGAATTTGTCTAGCTTCAATTCCCAGCCATTGGATTTTGTTATACCTCTGTCTGCTAGCTCAAAGAGCCCACTATCAAATATTTGTTCCTCATGTAGCTTCTTATAGACTGTAATCAAGTCGCTCCTTAAACTCGTATTTGTTAATTTAAATAGATGGGGCTCTGTGAATTTATCACTGTCAGGCATGTTTTCTAATCCTTTAATCATTCTTGTAGTTCTTCTCTAATCCTCTCCAATTTATCATCCTTCTTGAATTGTCAGCACCTGAACTGGGCACAGTATTCCAGTCACAGTCACACTAGTGCAAAATACAGAGGTAAAATAACCTCTCTGCTCCTACTCAAGATTCCCACTTATGCATCTGAGGATCACATTAGCCCATTTCGCACTAGGAGCTCATGTTCAGCTGATTATCCACCACCAACCCCAAATCTTTTTCAGAGTCACTGCTTCCCAGGATACATCCTTCCATCATGCAAGTTATGCCTACATTCTTTGTGCCAAGATGTATACATTTACATAGCCATATTAAAACACACATTGTTTTGCTTGCACCCAGCTTACCGATCGATCCAGATCATTCTGAATCAGTGACCTGTCCTCTTCATTGTTTAACACTCCCGTAACGTTTGTGTCGTCTGCACACTTTATCCATGATAATTTTATTTTTTCTTCCAGGTCATTAACAGATCTCTGTGGGACGCCGCTAGAAACACGCCCCTTCAGTGATGAGTCCCCATTTACAATGACATTTTGAGACTTCTTAGTCTCAAAAGCCTTCTTCGATGGCTTATAAAGCCCTCCTCGATGATTTATTAGTAGATGAAGATGCCATGAGAATGAGCTATGTTTGCAGCATTTCCAGCTGCCATTACAACCTTGTCAGGAGCAGATTGCTCGTGGGCAGGTTACTGTGCTGATTTACTGTAATGATCATGTGGAGTCTGAAATTTAGTGCTTCATTTTTTTTGGCAGAAGGATGATTGTAAACACTACCACATTGGCCTCTTTAATGTTTTCTCACACTTGAATTCTTGGTCACTCGTATTCTTTGGTAGAAAAAGGTCAGCTTATCAAAACAAAATATTTAAAAGCTTTAAGAAACAAGCTGCCATCAGCTATCACCCCACTTAAAGTATCGATGTGAGTGGTTTATCCTGTTGGTACAATAGCAAGGGGTTATCCAAATTGTGTTCAGCTGAGGGCCATGTTGGCCACTGGTCAGGAGGAGGAAGGCTACAAATATATTAATTACCTAAAATGAAGCAGATTGTAGCCCTCTTCATAATAATACAGAAATAGGGGCCCAGAGTGATTCCAGATTCCAGCATACAGTGCTGTATTTTGATCCTGAAACTCCACAAGATGCCAAACCTTCCAAGAAGAAATGAAAAAAAGTAGATTGTCACAAGAGAAGATAAGTAAAACTGCTGGATTTTGCACATTTTTACACACTTGTAAAATGTAATTGCACATGGAGTAACTGACAAGTTGATGGAGGGGATGGTATGATGAGATTGCCTACAATGGCATGTAGCTCAGTGTTTCTCAAACTGGGGTCGCCGCTTGTTCAGGGAAAGCCCCTGGCGGGCTGGGCCGGTTTGTTTACCTGCCCCGTCCACAGGTCCGGCCGATTGCGGCTCCCACTGGCCGCAGTTCGCTGCTCCGGGCCAATGGGAGCTGCAGGAAGTGGCGCGGGCCGAGGGACATGGAACTGCGACCAGTGGGAGCTGCGATCGGCCGGACCTGCGGACGGGGCAGGTAAACAAACCGGCCCGGCCCGCCAGGGGCTTTCCCTACACAAGCGGTGACCCCAGTTTGAGAAACACTGACGTAGCTGATCTCTGACCCTCTGATCGGATTGGCAGAGACCCTGGGGAGGGGAGGCTGCCTTGCTCTGCAGCTTTGGGCATGAATCACTTGCAGGTTTAAACTAGTGTAAATGGTGGATTTTCTGTAACTTGAAGTCTTTACATCAAGATTTGAGGACATCAATAACTCAGCCAGAGGTTGGGGTCTATTTCAGGAGTGGGCGGGTGAGGTTCTGTGGCCTGCAATGTGCAGGAGGTCAGACTAGATGATCGTGATAGTCCCTTCAGACCTTGACATCTATGAGTTTATGAGACACAGAGTTGTGCTGTCAGTAGTGTATATTACCCCCTCATGAATTTCTCTGGATTGCAAGTTCGCAACAGATGCAAACACATTTTATACATGGTCATCCTGGGCGCTGAGGAAAAAATAGAATTTCTATTCCCCCAGGAAATTCTGATACTTCAATATTTGTTTTACATTGAATTGGGATGAAACATGAAAGTAATGATAGTATTCATGGGATGAAAAGTTCATTTCGATTTGGAAATACAGAAAGCTTTGTTTGAATCAGTTTGACTTACCTGCTCTTATGGTGCACAGTGTCACGTTGGAGCTGTAGTTCAGGTGCCTTATGCTCTCATTCTTCCCTATGGGTTTGGCTATCTGCCCAGACTACATCAGTCATGTGACTCCCATGAGTCACTACAAGGCTTGGACAGAGGGGAGACCGTGGTGCATCATGGGAGCTATAGTCCAGCCAAGTAGCCCAGCCCACAGGAACGAATGGGGACACAACAGCTGAACTACAATTCCCAGGAGCCAACACAGCACCTTAGTTTGACATTAAACTCATATGCCTGACTCGAAATGCAATGCTTGGTTCAGTTCCACAAACCAAAATTATTCTGATTCATGTTGAACTGATCCAAAACTAAATATTTTGTTTAGATTTTTCCTAACCGAGAATTTTTAAAAAATCAGTAAAAAATGAAATTTTCTGTGGAAAATTTTGATTTTGTGGAAATTGTATTTTTAATTGAAAAGTCATTTTGACAGAAAATCCCAACCAGCTGTGGTCAATGCAGATGCAAGATTTTCAAAGCATGTCTCAGTATGTCAGTATTGTGATGTGGCCTGAGTTAGCAGTAAAAGCATAAATTTTGAGAGTTTGACTATAAAGCAAAAAAAATGGGGTTGGTAATAATATGTCTTCTCTGAACACCTCACTAGTATCCAGGTATTCCTTCCCTTTCCACTAAACTCAGCCTCACAGTGGTTGCTAATTCTCTCTGATTTTGATTTTTAATAGGAACTGAAACTTTAATCTGTTCTCTTGATATACTGCCCGATATCACTCCTGAAGATTTAAAAAAACCCTTCTAATAGCTGGCAACCAAATGTGAAGATGGAAGGATCTAAAGCAAGTCGGAACAGTTCAGGGAAGTCACTGACTCGTTATGAATTAAAAATCTCTCTCCGTTTTAGAGAAACAGGAAGTTCTAAGTCACTCGATAAAGGCAGGAATGCTATTTAAAGCTTATCAGCACTGCAGCACAAGTGATGGAATTACAACAAATGTCAGGGAATGGGGAAAAGTTATACAGGGAGACTTTCTGAGTTGAGCATATTTTATTCCCCATCAGAACCCGCCCATCTGCTCCAGCAGTTCACTGCTGCTTTCTGGGGGAGAAAAACCTTCTTCTTCCTCTTGATACCTGTGCTGGGTCCTAAATTCACAGCAGTGGGTGTTGTTCAAACTATCCAGTGAGAGTTTGTGCCCTCACAATTCAGGGGAATGTTTCCTTCGTATTTTTTTCTTCTTCCCAAAATGAGGTGTTGTAAAGTTAGGCCCTGATCCAAATCCCACTGAACTCAGGCTACCGCGGACTTCGGTAGAAAGGGCCTTGATACTTGTGAAGCTGCCGAACTGTGATGCTGACAGAGGAAAGTTTTCACCTCAGTCACAAGTCAGGAACAGCATGAGTGGGGATACTCTGCTTCCAGGCTGTTGGAAGCCTGTCCCAAGAAGGCAGCCTCTAGGAATGAGAGGGAGTGTGATATATTGAAAACTGTGTTAAACTCTCTGGGGTTTCCTGGTTCTGTTTGCCAGTAAGGGGCTCTGATAGAGAAGCATCTGCTCTGAGCCTAGCAGCTGTCGGTCTGCAGACAGATAGCCTAGAGTAAAGAGGCCTGAGTTGTGCCTCTCTGTTTTAGGGAGCAGCCTGCTTTGCCCCTCTCTGGTTTTGGTTTCTTGTGTGTTATCATTCTTAATTCTAAGAAACAAAGTGTTGTTGTGTTGCAGCCTTCCAACAAGAGAATTGGTTTTTATCTGATTTCTCTGTCTGCATGAGCGCATAGCAGGGACTATGGTGAACAACTCATCCATGGCCTTTTTGTGGAGAGCACTACCCCAAGTGCCCGCATGGTGACCATGGCATTTGTAATGGGGACACTTGTCTGATGGGAGCAGGACTGAAATCAATTCCTCACCTAGTTGAAGAAGCAGCTTTCCAACAGGATTGGGGTGTCCTGGCTGCTGCGAATCTCGTATGGATTTCAGCCACCCCCAGCAATTCCTAGAGCCAACCAGTGCCCAAATTCAGGGTGGGTCTAACTCATTCCAGTATCTAGGTTCAGGGCTGAAGTGGAGGGAAGGTGTGTTAATGTTTAGGTGGTTGCCCTGCTCTGCAGCCTTTATGCAACCTGCACAATACAAACAGAGGGAAGACTCCTGGTTCTTTCCCTTCTGGGAATTCCCTACAGTGTGGGAGTCCCTAGCTGGTTCTGAGCTGGATCCTACAGCAGCCGAGCCATAGACCCCGGTGCAGGAAATGTATTGGGCGGGAAGATGTGCTCAGAGCACACTATAGTCTAACAGTGCCCAGCAGGTGGCCAATCACGACCAATGCCAGCTGGAGTAGACAAGAGCAGCAGCTAGGCTGCTCTAACCGGTGCCTAGGATTGGGGCTAGGGAGAGAATTGGGAAGCAGTAACTGGCTCCCAAACAGGCTTTGCAGTGTGGCCAGACACAGCAGAGGATGTGATTCTAGCTGTGCCTCTCACAATAGGGTACGCTCACTAAGATCACCAAAAGCAGTACTTCCTGGAGGGTTAGCACGCTACTAACTAGCACCACTGACCGGTGTGACGGTGGGGCATCCATGATGGAAGCAAAGGTCCCTGGCACTCTGGCCCAGGAGGAGAAGCTATGTGAGGATGGAGTTACTTTGTGGACAAGGGATATCTGGTCTGGCTGCTCTGTGCCTCCAGTAAACGTTAATGAAATAAATGTCTGAAAAGGCACCTTTTAATTAAGTAAAGCTGTCCCCTTAAACCAATGTTATGTTAATCTCTGAAAGGAGAAACACCTTTAATTTGGATGGAAAATGTTAATAAACCTTCATGTTGTGAATTTTCTCCTAGCTCGGTAATAGCGTTCAGCACATTTCCTTTCCGACTTTCACCTTATCAGCTTAATGTACCGAACTACCTCCAGCCTGCACTCTGATTATTAATTAACAAACAGTTCGTGTACCTAATAGAATGCATTTTGGAGCTCTTTTTGGGTGCAATAGATGGATTCATTCATCTCTAAGGTAGTCTAGTGTAAATGTATATCCTCTGGGCCAGCCCCTAAGCCATGTAAATCTGCAGTGGCCCATTGATTTCAATGGGGTGTTGCATCCCCAAAATGTAAAACAAGTGGTGTGTGATCGCTAGTTCCCTCCACGAGTCAATCACAAGATGCACAAATAGGAGACCACAGGTGGCAATAGCACAGCTGGGCCAGTAAAGAGGTAATTTGTCTACATCTGCAATGATTAGCCATC
Organism: Emys orbicularis; assembly: GCF_028017835.1. NCBI lineage: Eukaryota > Metazoa > Chordata > Testudines > Emydidae > Emys > Emys orbicularis. The sequence continues at coordinate 2,666,073 of NC_088686.1, read as the reverse complement.
CCCATAAGTAGCAAACAATGGCGAAATGTTAAATTGGCTAACAATTTAGGACCTGATCCTACAGTGCTTTGGTGAAATCCAGGCCCTGGGTAAAACTCTTGTCGATTTTAGTGGAGGCCAGAATTTCACCCTCTGCATACAGCAAATGTCCCATTGATTTTAACTGACGTTCCTCTCCACATGAGCAAGGCTGCAGTATTGAGAGAGATTTAGCAATTCAGGAGCTTCGTTACTGCACTTTTATTATTTTCGGGAATTATCGTAAGAGCAGCTACAAGAACTGCAGCAGAGCTGTGTGTCAGGAACGATCAGCATAGCCGTTTTCTCCTGGACTCCGTGTACATTAGGCATCCTGGGTGAGCTCCTGGATTGGGACAAAAAGTAGCTCCCTAATGATGAAATGAGCAAGGCAGTTTTTTTCTTGTCTCAATAGTAGCACTGCCTCTGCTTCCCAGACAGGTGGCCATGACAAGAATTCTTACAAAGCACCGGAGCCATCTTTTATGTGGGGCTGATTGAAAGCTGGAATGAACTTAAAGACAATGGCTTAAAACTATTTACCCATGTTTTGCTTTGGCCAGTGGAGCTGTAAGCAGACATACTGTCAATATATCTCTCCAGCCTCATGTTTAATTAAACACAGGACTTGTAGTGGAATAACATCAAATCAAGCTTTTATTAAAATTTCCTTTCTTGAAGTCTCAAAGCAACCAGTATCATTAGAGTTTAAGCATGGAGCTGAATAAAATAATGAGAGAACTGTAGAGAAGAACAAGTAAACTTCAAGATAAATTCAGATTAATACTAGATTCAATTAACTTTTTTTTAACCTTTTGATTAAATAATTCTATCTGTTCCCCCATCACCATCACTGCACAAATGTCTCCACATTTCTTATCTTCTCCGTCCCTTGGCGTCTCTCAGTCTGAGTAGGAAAGAAGTCAGCTGCCACCAAGAGAAGTTAAGGTTGAGAACATGCTTCTCCATGTGAGAACAGCACTTACCCCACATTTTGTCTTCCCAGATCTTGATCAGAACCCTGGACAATCTGGAGAGGGAAGAGTGAGCATGTGTGTGTGTGTGGGGGGGGGGAGTGATGTGAATTTCTCAGAAAAATGCCCAGCAACAGAGGGTAGGAGGTGGTCACCTGAACTCCATTTGTGATTATTGCTGGGACATGAACACATTTAACATTCACTTCACACAGTGCAAGAAATGGTTTTAATTATCAAATTACTAGCTACCTGGCATAATCAAGAGAGTATTTTTACGAGTTTTAGCATTGCATATGCAGTGTGTTAGTGACGCTATTAGAATAATTGGAAGCCAATCTTGTATTCCTGGATGTCAGCTAGAATTTGTGGTGTACCGGAATTCTGAATAGGCCCCCAAAATGCAAAACAGCTGCACAGCCCTGATGATGAGCCGATCTTTGCAATAATGTCTTGCTGGTTGCTTGAAACAACCATCTGCCCCTCACATAATATACAAGTCATGGGAATCTTCATCAGAACTATTCAGATGTGGCAAAGAGGCTTGCCACCTTTCCGAGATACAATTATGCATGATAGCAGCTCACACTGTATTACAATGCATGCATACTTGTAGTTTGGAAGGCCACAAACTTCCAAGAGTTTTCCTACCAGTGTCTCCGATGGTATCCCTTTACTATTGTTGATGGAGTGTGGTCTGCTTTTCTAGTATCAAGTGGGAAGAGTTAGAGTAACCTTGGAAACTTCTTACCAGCTAGAGCTGTAGTGCTGAGAGCTGGGGCGAGCAATCCTCTCCAAGGCCATCGCATTAATTACTGAGAATCATTGGGTTCAATTTGCCCCATTTTGCTGGTAGCTAGTGAGAAACAGGGGCGGCACTATGTATTTTGCCACCCCAAGCATGGCAGTGAGGCAGCCTTCGGCGGCGCGCCTGCGGGAGGTCCGCTGGTAATGCACATTCGGCGGCATGCCTGCGGGAGGTTCGCCGGTCCCACACCTTCGCTGTACCCGCTGCCAAATTGCCGCTGAAGCCGCGGGACCGGCGGACCTCCTGCAGGCATGCCGCCGAAGGCAGCCTGACTGCCGCCCTCACGGCGACCAGCAGGCCGTCCCCCGCGGCTTGCCGCCCCCGGCACGCGCTTGGTGCGCTGGTGCCTGGAGCCGCCCCTGGTGAGAAAGACCTGCAGTGAATCCCCAAAATAAACTTTTTCGCTCTCATTTTTCTGTTGTTTAGTTTTTCATTTTTGAATCAGAAACGTGCAAGCAGAAAAAGAGCTAGAAGAGTTAAAGGAACCGCAATTCCAGAGGCCACCCAAAGAGCGGGGTCGTAACAGTGCGACCCTGAGCCCAGTGCTCGGGGAAGCATTGATCCGTGGCACCCAGGAAGCAGAGTTCACTAACACGTTATAAACTCTCTTTGGAACTAGTGAGATGGAGTCTGTACCCTGGCAGCTGCCTCAGTCTAGGCCTGAAGCTTGTTCCTCCTTCACCTGGAGCCTAGAGCCCCAGGATTGGAGGGGCAATACGCAAACCTAAAAGAGTGGTTGGGAGTCACTGCTGGGTAAACGAACAGACAGAGATCATATCAGACAATTGTGTGATGCGTAGTGAGAGAACCAACCCAGCCCCTTCACAAACCCAGCCAGGCAGCCTGTCATAGGTTTTACCCCCACTCTGAACTTTAGAGTACAGATATGGGGACCTGCATGTGAACCCCTAAGCTCAATTACCAACTTAGATCTGGTCTTGCTGCCACCACTCCCAAGTTCTAACTCCTTTCCCTGGGTAGCCTTGAGAGACTTCTTCACCAATTTCCTGGTGAACACCGATCCAAACCTTTGGATCTTAACACAAGGAGAATTTAACCATCCCCCCTCCTTTCCCCCACCAATTCCTGGTGAGTCCAGACCCAATCGCCTTGGATCTTAAAAACAGGGAAAAATCAATCAGGTTCTTAAGAAGAAGGCTTTTAATTAAAGAAAAGAAAGGTGAAAGACAAACCTCTGGGAGAGATGAGCATACCAGCTACTGTCACAGACAACAGATTCAAAACACAGAGGATGTTCCCCTGGACAAAACTTGGTTACACAAAAGAATATCCAATTTGATTATTCCCCTAATGCCAAGACAAGTTACAAAAAGAAAATAAACAAAACCTATTTATTCCTTTTCTAATACTCACTACTCTGATAAGAGCTGATTCCTTGATTTTTTTCCACTCCGGCCAAAACTGAAACTGACCCAGACAAAGGGAACTTCCCTCCTTCCTTTTGAAACATTTTGTCCCCCCATTGGTTCCTCTGGTCAAGTGTCAGCTAGGCTAGGTGAACTTCTTATCCCTTTACAGGTAAAAGAGGTATTAACCCTTAACTATCTGTTTATGACACAGCCGGAAAGATTCATCTCAGGAGTGGAACTGAGTGGGCATAGACCTGGTCAAGGGTACCCAGGATGTCTCAGAGGAGGAGAGGCACAGCAAGGGCCGATTTAAAGGAGGGAAGCACAGCTGCTGAGCGCTGAGACGGCCCAAGGAGGGAAGGAAAGATGTGGCTGTTTCCAATAAGAGAGTCTTCTGCTCAGAACAAAGTTCACATTTTTCTGCCCCAGTGAGATTTGAGGCACCCATAGTCTGGGGGAGGAAGTAATGGGGCACGCTTCTTTTGCTCATGTGGAATAGACGTCAGTTAACACTAACTTTTTAGATTGGGATTTGTTTGTGACCGAACTTGTTCTGGTCCATTCTCGACAGAGAAACGACCTTCTGAGGGGAGGGGGAGGAGTGAAGTGGGCTTGGCCTGGGCCCCCAGGGAGGCTTCTAGACAGAGCTGCTGCCAGTTAGGGGCCTTGCTTGGTGACCAGATAGCAAGGGTGAAAACTTGGGATGGGGCTGGGGGTAATAGGTGCCTATATAAGAAAAAAGTCCCAAATGTCGGGGACGGTCCCTATCTGGTCACCCTGGGCCCAGCTGACCATGAGGAGGGGCAGGGTTAGATTTTGCCACATCATTAAATGAAGCCATGTTTCACCAGCATCACTGTGGGTAAGCGTCCACTCCTGCCCTCGCAATAAAAAGATTACAAGACGAAGATTGCCAAGTAGCTTGCCCCCAAACTCTCACTGCTGGGTTGTAAACACGAGACTCTGCTGCTTGATTATGGACAGCTGAAGTCAAAAAAAAATCAAGGTCCGATTCCCTTTAAAGGACAGTGTAGGTCCAGAACACCAACTGCCTTCATTTTATAAATAACATGAAGGAAAAGGCAGGTCAGGCTCCTTTGGACCTTATAATACAGACTGAAACTGTGTCATAAATGCTGTCAAGGCCTTGTGCATATCTCGGGCATACACAGAAGACTTCCCAGAGTAGCCAAGACAAACATGGCACATTTTCCAGTTTTTCGCTGACTAATAAGGCTTTCCACATAAGAAAATAGATGTTGCCTTTTCTTATAGGTCTGGATCTGCCTTTATGGTGTCAACTTGGCTGCATTGTGAGATAGGAGACCAAATACGAAGGGACTCCAGCACCTGTAGATTGCACATATGACACCACAATTGCACACCTGTAGATTGTGTGTATGACACAGTCATGACACCTTAAGAACACCTTGGAAACATCCCTGATCCCCACATCTCCTAGCACAGCTACCTAGATGTCAGTTTGGAAATGGCAGCTCCCCTTCCGGTCTCCACATGTTTAAGTGCTGTATCTCCGGATGCTCCCCAGTCTCTGCAACGCTTTGTTTCACAGCTACAGGACAAGTCACAAACAGCTCTGTCTCCACCCAGAACACTTCCCAAGGCGGTTCCAGTGAAAAATAAGAAATAACAATGAAGGGGTAGATTCATGGTGATGCTCTGACCACTTTGCACTGTGCAGCAATGTGATGGTACCGCAGACTTGGCTTAACTACACGTAAGTCAGGAAAACAGTTGGTTTGCATCACCACCGCAGTGCAAACCAGCTGGAGCATACCGGTGAATCTGGTCTGATGTGAGAATTTGGGGGCTGGACCTCGGACTGGGAAAAGAAGGGCAAGGCATTAAATACTAGCCTCTTCCAACAACAAATAGCTTTCTTCAAGCTGGAAAGTCTCCTCTTTCAGCTGAACCAAAGTATTCCACTTTCTAGTTGAGTAATGAGTGGATTAGATGTAACTACATTAAGAGTAACAGCAATAGCATGGAAAGGATTAGTACATTACTACTAATAAATACTAATGCACTCTAACTCCATTACAAAATGTGAGCTAAAATGCTGTCTCGGCGCAAATACCAATATTTCTGCATATTAAATCTCAGGTGCATATCACTCGTTCACAGGATGCTTCGCTCTGGTAATGCAGAGTCTCAGTGCATCGCTTTCAAGTGCATTTTCTACTGAATACTTAAAGGTGAATGATTCATCTGCTGCTGGGGCTTTGCTAGTGTTTGCTTAGCTGTAATGGTAACTTGTGATGAAAAGCTGATCATTCATTCCCCTGTTTTGGAACAACTGTTGATGCTACTAGGCACTGAATACTGGGGAAACTGAATGATCAGCAGACAAGGGTTAAAAATGGAGCTAGAGTCAGAATCAGGAGTGTATAACAATAGAGCTCATTGTCACACGTATCCAAATAAGTGTTTCCCTTGAGTGTGCTTACTGGCACTACATTTTGATTTACAATTAATTAAATACTCATTCAATTGACTCTCATCCGGGGTTTTATTTCCTCACATGTAAATGGCAAGGTACTGCAGTAGTTGTTAGAACAGTTCTTCTCTTTGTTTCCAGCTATATTGAAGCATTTGTTGTCCCAGCATGAGACCATGTCATCTAATTGAATCATTCTGGGTTTTTGTGTGTGTAAAATTTCCATAAAAATGTGAAATCTTTTTATTTTTGTACCAGCTCTAGTAAAACCCTTTTGGTAAAAACCATGATGTCTGGATTGCATCTGTGATGCTACAAGGAGAACAGAGTGTAATTTACAAAGAGGTTGTAGAGTATGCAGATTTCATCAGGGACTAGAATTATCAGCCACAAGATATGTCAAGTTATTCACAATAGTGGTTTTCAAGATGCAGATGAGGGATGAAGATGTCAAATGTCTTAAAAGTTTCTTTTGTAAAATTAGGAGGCTGGCTTCAAGTATCACTTGACATATACTTTCCGGATTGCCATTCTCTCTCCTGTCCATTTGTTGCCTACGGTTATATGGCATTTGATGATGCCTGAGGAATTAATATCACTTGGCTCTCTTGCATTATGATTGCGTGAATTATGAAAGGATCGAATGGTCTCACATTAAAGAGATTAGATATGAGAGAGTGATCTAAAAGGTAATTTCTTGGATCCAGCTGAGGGGACAACTACAAACCTCTCAACTCACTGTAGAGATATGTCAGAGGAGGAAAGAACATAGACAATGGTCAGTGTATGTGGAATAAGACCTTCCTGACAAGCAGAATGGCTGTATGTTTCAAAGAATCCTTAAAGGATGATTCAAATAATGTCACCAATCGCTGAATCAAGGAAAATATACCAGTATGTTTAGTAGACAGGATTCATGACTGCTTCAATATACTGAAGGTTGAAACTGTGAGGAACTTCAGAGACACCAAACCAAGCTAGGTGAACAGTCAATACAAAGACAAATAAAATTCATTGTCAATAAACACACATTAATGAGAACTAGAGAGAAATTTAATCTACTCATATACCATAAGAGACTTTGGCATCACTGAAGACAGCTCACTGGAGACCTCTGGTCAATGTGCAGCTACGGGTAATAAAAACAAACAAACAAGATGTTAGATTCATAAGGAACAGGACAATACAAAGAATATTATAACGACTTTAAATAAATCAATGGTGCAGCCTCATCTACATACTGTGTGCAATACTGGTCACCCCAGCTCATAAAGGATATTGCAGAACTAGAAGGGGTTCAGAGGAGGGCAACAAGAGTGATGAAGGGATTGGAAAAGCTCTCCTGAAGAGAGATTGAGATTGTTTATGTTGGAAAGGGAATAAATAAAATGGGACATGATAAAAGTCTATAAAATAATGACTGATCCATAACACAAGAATGAGGGGGCAATCAATTAAATTAATACATGGGAAATTCAAAACCAATAAAAGGAAATACTATTTAATGCATCATGTAATTAGGCTGTGGAACTGCCTGCTACAGGAAGTCACTGAGGTCAAGAATTTAGCTAGATTCAAAAAGGATTGGACAATTTTATGGATATCAAGAATATCCAATGTTGTCATAATTCATGATGATGACATTTTGGAAGAGATATTAACTTTGTGCTTCAAGATTTAAACCAATCTCTAACTATCAGAGACCAGCATGATGTGAGCTAATATATTGGGCAGATTATCCCACAGCTGTTACTCTGGTGGTGCTCTACCTTCCTCTGAAGCATCTTTCTCTAGTTGTTGTCAGAGAAAGGATATTGGACTACATGGACCTCATGGAGCCTTTTAAAAAGGGCTCCAGAGGTGGCCCTGGCAACTACAGGCCAGTAAGCCTGTACCAGTACCGTACTGTACTTCAGTACCAGGCAAATTGGTTGAAACTATCGTAAAGAACAAAATTGTCAGACGCATAGATGAACATAATTTATTGGGAAATAGTCAACATGTTTTTTGTAAAGGGAAATCATGCCTCACCAATCTACTAGAATTCTTTGAGGGGGTCAACAAGCTTGCGGACAAGGGGGATCCAGTGGATATAGTGTATTTAGATTTTCAGAAAGCCTTTGACAAGGTCCCTCACCAAAGGCTCTTAAGCAAAGTAAGCTGCCATGGGATAAGAGGGAAGGTTCTCTCATGGATTGGTAAGTGGTTAAAAGATAGGAAACAAAAGGTAGGAATAAATGGTCAGTTTTCAGAATGGAGAGAGTAAATAGTGGTGTTCCCCAGGGATCTGTACTGGGCCCAGTCCTATTTAACATATTCATAAATTATCTGGAAAAAAGGGCAAAATTTGCAGATGATACAAAACTACTCAAGATAGTTAAGTCCCAGGCAGACTGCGAAGAGCTACAAAAGGATCTCTCAAAACTGGGTGACTGGGCAACAAAATGGCAGATGAAATTTAATGTTGATAAATGCAAAGTAATGCACATTGGAAAACATAATCCTAACTGTACATATACAGTGATGGGGTCTAAATTAGCTGTTACCACTCAAGAAAGAGATCTTGGAGTCATTGTGGATAGTTCTCTGAAAACATCCACTCAATGCGCAGCAGCAGTCAAAAAAGCAAACAGAATGTTGGGAATCATTAAGAAAGGGAGAGATAATAAGACAGAAAATATCATATTGCCTCTATATAAATCCATGGTACGCCCACAATTTGAATACTGCATGCAGATGCGGTCGCCTCATCTCAAAAAAGATATATTGGAATTGGAAAAGGTTCAGAAAAGGGCAACAAAAATTATTCGGGGTATAGAACGGCTTCCGTATGAGGAGAGATTAATAAGATTGGGACTTTTCAGCTTGGAAAAGAGGCGACTAAGGAGGGATATGATAGAGGTCTATAAAATCATGAGTGGTATAGAGAAAGTAAATAAGGAAGTGTTATTTACTCCTTCTCATAATACAAGAACAAGGGGCCACCAAATGAAATTAATAGGTAGCAGGTTTAAAACAAACACAAGGAAGTATTTTTTCACACAACGCACTGTCAACCTCTGGAACTCCTTGCCAGAGGGTGTTGTGAAGGCCAATACTATAACGGGGTTCAAAAGGGAGCTAGATAGATTAATGGAAGATAGGTCCATCAATGGCTATTAGCCAGGCTGGGCAGGGATGGTGTCCCGAGCCTCTGTTTGCCAGAAGCTGGGATTGGGAGACAGGGCATGGATGACTTGATGATAACCTGTCTGTTCATTCCCTTTCGGGCACCTGCCATTGGCCACTGTCAGAGGACAGGATACTGGGCTAGATGGACCTTTGGTCTGACCCAGCATGGCCGTTCTTATGTTCTTATGGAAAGAAAATTACTTGCAGGCAATTTTTATGCCATTTAGAAGTCTAGTTACCTGACAAAGCAACAAAAGTAACACTAAAGTGGAGACAACCAGGAGTCCGGTGGCACCTTAAAGACTAGAGGTAGAACTGTGTGATGCCAGCAATTCACGCTTTGTGAAATGTTTGCAGCTTAAACAAATTTTTGTGACAATCTCTAGTTAATTCTCAATATCTTTGCAACTTATTTATGCCAAGAAACATCTTTCCCTATATGTGCAATGCTATTGACTTCTCTGCAGCATTGCCCAGTAATGCAACCTAGCATTTATCCCATGAACACGTCTTGTCTTTAATTTTTCAAACTTCTTCTTGATGATCTAAAATTCTTAGGCAGGGTTTATTAAAAACAAATATTCCCGGAGAAATGTTTGCTAACAGAAAAGCTTTTTATGACGGAAAAAAGAGAAGTTGAGCATAATAGTTGAAAACGTGAAAACAAATTGGTGAGTGCACCAAATATTTTGCAACTTGAGAATTGATATTTTCTCCCACTGATTTCCCAAATGGTGATTCTTTAATGGAGTGTTTGTCAGTCTTATACACTTCTATGGTCCCCATCACGGCAGTATCTAGCACCTCACTATCTTTAGTGTATTTACCCTCAAACCCCTGTGATGTAGGGCAGTGCTGCTATTCCCATTATATAGGTGAGGAACTGAGGTGCAGAGAGACTAAGGCCCAGCTCCTCCAGGTGTCTGGAGTTAGGCTTCTCAGTACCTTTGAGGATCTGGGTCTAAGTGACTTGTCCAGGGTCTCACAGGATATTTGCTGGCAGAGCAGGAAGTGAACTCAGATTTACTGCAGCCAATGCTCTAACCACTGAACCATCCTTCCTCTCTGCATGTGCTACTAGGAACATTCCTTATGAGAAATATGCCTGGCGATATTGAGCCAAGGTTTCAAAAGGGAGTGGCCAGGAATGCTTGTGCCATTTTGCATGCCTGGACTAGTGTATATAGAGAAACTTCAGGGGCACTTCCTGGCATTACATACACACGCACACACACAAGTTCTGAAAAAAACTTTGTTCATTCTGGTTCATTTTACCACCCCTTCTCATACTAAATAGCACCTTCCTTCACAAGTTGTTCCCCTGATTTCGAGGCAGCTCCCTGAAGATGACGATGCTACTCATCGTAAAGCAACGGAATCTAGACCTTAGAATGTACAGTGGTGCCAAATCTTGTGATTTTTCATGGTGCATCTACATGATATTTGATGCCTTTTATTAAAATCTCAGCTCCTGAAGTCACGTGACTGTGAAAATCTCACCTGTTCTTTTATTTTTAAAGCTTCTGGTCCTGATGGCTGCAGACAAAAGCTTGAGAATGCGAATTCTGCACACGCAAAAATCAGAAGGCAAGGAGAAAGAACCCCAACTTTATCATTTCAATAACCCGCAAACTTATGATTTTTAAGCCACTCTCATGGCTCTTTGGGGCCTGACTCATGATTTTGAATGCTTGGGGTTGACAATGCGGAGTTGAAATATATATATATATCAATGACATTCTTAAATGGTCTGAGACCCAGATGTTTAAGAGGCCACGATTGTCCCATTACAGCAAGTAAGATCTGTTAGGACGCTTGTGATGGGTTGTACTAATACCACACCAGGTCGGAAAGGGTTAAAGTACTGGACCCATGGAGCTGAGGTGTTAAATGCCTATTTTGCTTCGGTCTTCTCTAAAATGATTAATGGTGATCACATACTCAACACAATCAATATTAACAACAAGGTAATGCAAACCAAAATATGGAAAGAACAGGTTAAAGACTATCTAGATAAGTGGGGTGTATTCAAGTAGGCAGAGCCTGATTAAATTAATCGGGATACTTAAGAAACTAGCTGAAGCAATCTTGGAACCATTAGCAATTATCTTTGAGAACTCCTGGAGCACGGATGAGGTCCCAGACAACTGAAGAAGGGCAAACATAGTACCTGCCTTTAAAAGGGGAACAAAGAAGACCTAGTGAATTATAGACCAGTCAGTCCAACTTCAATACCTGCAAAGACAGTGGAATACATTATTAATCAGTTTGTAAGCACTGTGACAGACCCAGACCAGTGGGGTACAGGAGTCTGGTAGAGGGCAAATATACTGGTCACTGGATGAGTAGTTTTCTGTTCCCTGAGTGACCAGAGCAGGGGCTGCACTAGAGTAATCAGGAACCTGCTAGAACCAGTTAAGGCAGGCAGGCTAATTAGGACACCTGGAGCCAATTAAGAAGAAGCTTCTAGAATCAATTAAGGCAGGCTAATCAGGGCACCTGGGTTTTAAAAGGAGCTCACTTCAGTTTGTGGTGAGAGTGTGAGGAGCTGGGAGCAAGAGGCGCAAGGAGCTGAGAGTGAGAGGGTGTGCTGCTGGAGGACTGAGGAGCACAAGTGTTATCAGACACCAGGAGGAAGGTCCTGTGGTGAGAATAAGGAAGGTGTTTGGAGGAGGCCATGGGGAAGTAGCCCAGGGAGTTGTAGCTGTCATGCAGCTGTTACAGGAGGCACTATAGACAGCGGCAGTCCACAGGGCCCTGGGCTGGAACCCGGAGTAGAGGGCGGGCCCGGGTTCCCCCCCAAACCTCCCAATTGACCTGGACTGTGGGTTCTCCCAGAGGGGAAGTTCTCTGGGCTGTTCCCCAACCCACATGGTGAATCTCTGAGGCAAGAAAATCCACCAATAAGCGCAGGACCCACCAAGATAGAGGAGGAACTTTGTCACAGCACCTAGAGGATAAAAGGGTTATAAAGAACAGCCAGCATGGATTTGTCAAGAACAAATCATGCCAAACCAACCAATTTCCCCTTTTTACAGGGTTACTTGCCTAGTGGATGGGGGAAGCAAAAAAACATGATATATCTTGATTTTAGTGAGGCACAATCCCACATGACATTCTCATAAAAAACTAGGGAAATGTGGTCTAGATGAAATTACTCTAAGGTGAGTGCACAACTGACTGAAAGACTCTACTCGACGAGTACAGTAGAACCTCAGAGTTAGGAACACTTCGGGAATGGAGATTGTTCATAACTCTGAACAAAACGTTATGATTGTTCTTTTACAAGTTTACAACTGAACATTGACTTAATACAGTTTTGAAACTTTACTATGCATAAGAAAAATGCTGCTTTTAACCATCTTAATTTATATGAAACAAGCACAGAAACAGTTTCCTTACTTTGTCAAATCTTTTTTACACTTTCCCTTTATTTTTTAGTAGCTTTCATTTAACACAGTACTATACAGGATTTGCTGTTTTTTTGGGTCTCTGCTGCCTAATTGCATACTTCCGGATCCAAATGAGCTGTATGGTTGCCCGTTCATAACTCTGTTGTTCATAACCTGAGGTTCTACTGTAGTTATCAATGGTTCACTGTCAAACTGGGAGGGCACATCTAGTGCATTCCACAGAGGTCAGTCCTGGGTCAAATACTAATCAATATTTCCATTAATGACTTGGGTAATGGAGTGGAGAATATGCTTATAAAATTTGTACATGACACCAAGCTGGGAGATTGCAAGCACTTTGGAGGACAGGATTAGAATTGAAAGTGACCTTGACAAATTGGAGAATTGATCTAAATTCAACAGGATAAAATTCAATAAAAACAAGTGCAAAGTACTCCACTTAGGAAGGAAAAATAAAACACACAACTACAAAATGAGGAATCACTGGATTGGTGGTAGTACTTCCAAAAAGGATCTGAGGGTTATAGTGGAATGAGTCAAAAATAATGATGCAGCTTCGAAAAAGGCTAATATCATTTTGGAATCTATTTGCAGATGTGTCAAATGTAAAACATGGACGTAATTGTCCCTCTCTACTTGGAACTGGTGAGGCCTCAGCTGGAGTAGTGGGTCCAGTTCTGGGTGCCGCACTTTAGGAAAGATGTGGATAAATTGTAGAGAAACCAGAGGAGAGCAACAAAAATGATAAACGTTTTAGAAAACCTGACCTGTGAGCAAAGGTTTAAGAAAACTGGGCATGTTCAGTCTTGAGAAAAGAAGATTGAGGGGAAACCTGGTAACAGCCTTCAATGTTAACGGCTGTTACAAAGAGGACAGTGATCAATTGTTCTCCTTGCCTACTGAAGGCAGGACAAGAAGGAATGAGCTTCATCTGCAGCAAGGGAGATTTAGGTTAGATATTAGGAAAAAAATTCTGACTATAAGAGTAGTTAAGCTCTGGAATAGGCTTCTTAGGGAGATTGTGGGATCCCCATTATTGGAGATTTTAAAAAAGAGGTTGGACAGACACCTGTCAGGGATGAGCTAGGTTCACTTGATCCTACCTCAGCGCAGTGGGCTGGACTTCATGATCTCCCAAGGTCCCTTCTGACCCTACATTTCCCTGATTCCATGATTCTATAACAGTATCTTGTATTACCTCTTGAGGGGGCAGGTGAACCCCATCACATGGACGCAGGATAGTAGCTGTGGGTGGCTATGTCCAATCCCAAGTATCATTTTTCTTACACTAAAATTAAACATCTATTCGGGTTGGTTGAACTGTTTATCATGAATGATGAGTTCCTTGTTTATAATGGGCTAGTGAATTGTTTGAGAATATAGCTGTGCAAAATTCAGAATTTCTGCCTCACTGGAAATTTCAACATTTGTTTTGTCCCAGGTTGGGATGAAAAGTTGAAATTTTAACTCTTTTGCAGAAACATTTTGTATTGACATTTTCAATCAAAATTAAATATTTTCTCAGTCCCAAAATTGAAATGTTTTGTTTCCATTTGTCGAAATGACAGAAAGTGATTCATTTCAGCATTAAACAATATATTATCATAGTGGTGCATTTCCTCATGAAAGTTATAATTTTGGAATCTGATGTTCGCACTGTCGGGACCAGGATCTCTGTCTACGTGACATCTCCCAAGATGCACCCAGAGTGATGTCATTGCCTTTATGCACCACAGAGGTTGGTAGAGATAAATCTGTGTTGAATTATGGGAGATTCAGTCCTTCAGTGAGCTTGGTGCACAGGTGTACGTGGTGACCCAAATTACCCCTCCGATAAAAAAGACTCTAAAAGCGAAATGCAGTTTAATGCTTTACTGAACTGATTTAAAATGAACCATTTGGGATCAGTTCAACAAAATGAAATATTCAGATTCCAGTCAAACCAACACAAAATGAAATATTTCATTTCAATTTTCCTGACAGAAAAGCAAACTTTTTGGCAAAATTGAAATTTTCCTGTGGAATATTTTGATTTCTTGTAACCTGATTTCCCAACAGACAATGCATTATAATGGAAAGTTCTGAACCAGCTCGAATTATGAAACTCCCTTTATTTTTACAGGTATTCATTAGTCAGAAGTAGTCACCAATTGTTTCAGAGTAATAACTTTCAGACTATAAGCTGCTTCTCAGTTGTTCGTATCTATCATTTGCTGTCTATTATGTTTGTATTGTGGATGGTCACTTAAATCAAGTATTATATCTATATATATTAGATAATTGAAATGTTTTTTTAAAAAGCATAATAATTAATAGTGTGAATTTTCAAATTAATAATAATTTATGCATAAATAATGACAGCCTATGAGACTTGAGATCTCTTGCCCCAGCGTCTGGTAACTGTCTGTATACTTGCAGATAATGAATAATATGACCGAGTGAATCATACTGAACAAAACTTGACAGCTTTTATTTCAGAAAATATTAGCTATATATATATATATAAAATCAGCCATCACTACCACTTATGAATATCTCAAAATCTAAGATATACGTAATGAAAGCTGGCACGTTATTTTCAAAACTCAGTTGTTTAATACTCAGCATTTGGCTTCTGATCAATTTCAGTCAGTGGATACTTGGATACTGTTTTAAATTGCATCACATTTCAATTCTGCTTTTAAATGTACGTAGTAAGGTAAGCCTGGCACATATCGAGTATTATTTTGAATTTTTCAGTGCATTTGTTTTGACAGCATCTGTTCCTCTTTTGTGTTCAATTTCTGTGTGTTTCCTCGCAAATGACAACCAAACTTAGAATTTTAATCTAGTGTCATAAGAATATTTGCAGAACGGTGATTTCAGATTCATAATTGCAAATATTCACATTACAAACTGGATTGTAACAGAGAGGCTTCATGCCTTCAGGAGATAGAAACATACCAAGTGTCCTATGATCAAGATGTAGAAAAACAGGAACCTAACTTTATCTCCTAAATCAGTTGTTCTCAACCAGGGGTACATCGACTCATCTAGATATTTGCCTGATCTTACAACAGCACTACATAAAAAACACTAGTGAAGTCAGTACAAACTAAAATTTCACATGGACAATTACTAGTTTATACTGCTCTATATACTATACACTCAAATATAAGTACAGTATTTATATTCCAATTGATTTGTTTTATAATTGTATGGTAAAAATGAGAAATTAAGCAAATTTTTCAGCTGTGACACTTTTGGTATCATAGAATCATAGAATATTAGGATTGGAAGGGACCTCAGGAGGTCATCTAGTCCAACCCCCTGCTCAAAGCAGGACCAACACCCACTAAATCATCCCAGGCAGGGCTTTGTCAAGCCTGACCTTAAAAACCTCTAAGGTTTTTATTTTTATGTCTGATTTTATAAGCAAGTAGTTTTTAAGTGAGGTGAAACTTGGGGTACACAAGACAAATCAGACTCCTGAAAGGGGTACAGTAGTCTGGAAAGGTTGAGAGCCACTATCCTAAATTATATTTAGGTCCTGGTTCCGCACATATTTAATGAGGTCCTTAAGCATGTAAACACTTCTATTGGACTTCAGTGGAACTACTCAAGTTTAAAGTTAAGCACATGCATAAGTATTTGTAAGACTGGGGTTTGATTTGCAAAAACGATGAGCACTCTATACCTGCCAATGACTTCTGCCCCCTCTTTTCTCACTTCTCCCTCCCCAAACCTATTCTCGACCAATTCATGGTTTTACTAACTTGATCATCTCTGATATGTTTCTGGGGCTCCTTTGAGGTGGGAATCAATCCAGATTTATATTACATTCCCTTGAGCTTTAGAGCACATTATGTCTGAAGACAGCAATAGTTCTTAGTCAACAGTTCTGTGGCAATACATAAGAATCCAGCTCACTCTTATTTGTGTCAAGCCTTCCTAATATGGTAAAAATATATTGACTGAATACACACAGCGAGCAGATCCACCTAAGTCACTTTTCTATTAGAACCTTTCATTTCAACTGATGGGGGGCATATAAGTACCTACATTCTAGGCTTCGTGATATTTGGATTTTTTGGTGAGAACTTCAATTTTTTTCTGTTTTTTTTTCCCTTAAGGGGAGTGCCATGTCCATCCTAGAAGAACACTTATTGGAACACGCTATAGCCTTATCAATAGTTATGGGTTACTTTAACGAGTTACTCACCCCAAAGAGAGGGTTTTCACCTATTTTAATCTGTGAGAATTCAGACCCCCAAATATCAACTACAGTAGAGAGGTTATCAATAGAAGCGGGACCTCATGTTGCACAACAGAGACTACATAGTGCTCTTTCTATAATAATTACTTTTATTAACCAACCAAACAGCCAGTTTTGGTAAGCAACCAAAAAGTAGGTCTTGTCAAACAAACCTGATTTCATTCTTTGAGATTACAAATTTAGTTGATAAAATAACTGTGTAACTGTAATGTACTTGCCATTTGTTTAAGACACTTGATTTAGTATTGCATGGCATTCCAATTTTAAAAATAGCACTAGATAAAATCAGTAGAGTACATGTTGAATGGATTCAGACCTGGCTAACTGACAGATCTCACAAAATAGTTGTCAATGGGGAACCATCATCAAATGTGGGGTTTCTAGAGAGGTTCTATAGGTATCAGTACTAAGCCCGATGCTATTCAAAATTGTCATCAATGATCTGGAAGTAAATATAAAATCACTGCTGATAAAATTTGCAGATGACACAAATTTAATTAACACATATTTTTTTAACGAGCATCATCAGCATGGAAGCATGTCCTTTGGAATGGTAGCCAAAGCATGAAGGGGAATATGAATGTTTAGCATATCTGGCACATAAATACCTTGCAATGCTGGCTACAAAAGTGCCATGTGAATGCCTGTTCTCACTTTCAGGTGCCATTGTAAATAAGAAGCAGGCAGCAGTATCTCCTGTAAATGAAAACAAACTTTTTTGTCTTAGCTATTGGCTGAACAAGAAGTAAGACTGAGTGGACTTGTAGGCTCTGAAGTTTTACATTGTTTTGTTTTTGAGAGCAGTTATGTAACAAAAAAAATCTACATTTGTAAGTTGCACTTTCACGATAAAGAGATTGCACTACAGTACTTGTATGAGGTGAATTGAAAAATACTATTTCTTTTGTTTATCATTTTTACAGGGCAAATATTTGTAATAAAAATAATAATATAAAGTGAGCACTGCACTCTTTGTATTCTGTGTTGTAATAGAAATCAATATATTTGAAAATGTAGAAAAACATCCAAAAATATTTAATAAATTTTGGTTGGTATTCTATTGTTTAACAGTGCGATTAATTGCAGTTAATTTTTTTGAGTTAATCGCGTGAATTAACTGTTATTAATCGACAGCCCTAATCGTAAGCTGAATTTCTCTGAACTGTTGTAATGTTTGGTTTTGATGCAGTGCTTGTGCTGAGATTATGGTCAGATCTGATTGTGTTTCCTAAGCAGTTAGCCTGTCCAGGTGAAAAAACTTGCATTATTTTATCCCTCGCTTGGAATAATGAGTTGAAATGAAGAAGATGGTCCAGGATTATTATTATTATTATTTCACAGAGTTTATTTGTTCAGAAATCTTTTTTATTTTTTTGGTCTGGTTAGCCCAGAACGCTGTTCACACAATTTGTCTCATCTGCTTTATGAAACAATCTAACCTGTCCCTTTTTTTTTTAGCAGCAGAGCATTAGGAGGCTGCACTGTAAAGATTGGCTAACCCTATTTTATATTCAGAACATGGAGCTTTACCAGAGGAAATGTCTTGATGTATCTGCTGTTTTATTTTTAATGAAAACATTTCTCGGAATTGAAAAAAAGAGAGGTCACTGCATAGCTCTTCGAGCACAAATCAGCGCACACGCACAGAGATGGAAAAACATCTAGAGATGAAAAACACTGAGGGCTGGGTTGGAACCAGAATACCCTCTCCCTGTGAGCACCCTGGCAGTATGCAAATAACCCTGCCGTAAACACGAGGCTGCTGCTTTGGGATGTTTGTATTTCTAGAGACAATTCTACTTGGCTCTTCCCCGCAGGGATTCCACCCTCTGAAAGCTTCCTGTTAAAGAAACAGCTGGTGGAGGAGAGGGAGAATCTTCAACAGTCAGGCCTGTGCCGCGCTAAGGCTTTGGGTGCAGTCAGTAGGGTAGTGGGAGGGCAGCAGCTTCAAAGCTGATTCTTTCTGTCCTTCTACCAGCCCACCAGAAGATCGTGCTGCTGTTGTGGTGGCCCCTGCTGCAGCTCACGTGATCCTCCAACCCTTTTGCGGTAGCTAGGGGACAAGCAGTGCCTGTTTTCTAGGGGCTGTGTCCAAATTGCTCTAAAACTGCGGAAGAGTTATCTTTAAGTGCAGGGAAATAATGGGGCGATTTTAAAGCATTCATGTTCTGCAGCAATCTTTCAGCAGGGCCAGCGACATGTGATGTTTTGAGTTCTCGCACTAACTGGTGTGACGGGCACTGAGACTAAAGCATGTTTGTGGAGCAGCCGATTTTCTTGTGGCAGTCAGTTAATATTAGGCTGAAACCTGTTGCTGGCATTTGTGCATTGAATAAGACTCTGAATGTGTAACCCACTGGGAAGCCTATGCTGATCCAGAGAAGGTGAGAGTTGTTACAGCTTCACCTGTAGTCCTAGCTCCGCTGAAGCAGCTTGTGATTTTACCTGTAGAGGTCCCCGGTTCAATTCCTGGTACGTTGGTCAGCACATATGCATCTTTATTAGCTGTCCTTGTTACTGCTAATCCTCCACTCTGGAAATAACAGTACTTCTGCGCTGAGACTGAGTGGCCCGAAGAAATGGAATCTCGTTTACACACTGGTGATGTCCTTTCCATAATGACAATCTTCACCCTCATGGCCACTGCAGCGTGGAGACACTGTGCAGATGTAGGCACCAGGCCCGAGCACACATCTGCGGTGTGTCTGCATGGCTGCAGAGTGCCGGCTGGGGAGCAAGTGCTGTTCCTACCCCCAGCAGACCCAGCGGGGCTGTGCCCAGGAGGGGCAGACGTCATTTTACTTTCCATGAGACAGGAGCACAAGGACTACAGCTGTAGTGGCCGGCATTCTCCAGGTTGTCCTCTCTCTCACACAACCAACAGTCTGGCCTGCAGCATATAAATCTGTCCTTTGTATAAGTAGGGTAAAACAGGGGCTATTAAATCAGGAGTTTTCATGGAAAGTTCTGGGCCATTCTCTGTTGAACGATCTCTGTCCGAGTCCATAAATCTGTTTGCTGATTTATTAATCAATTCTGAAGTTTAGCACTGGGCATCTAATTCGTCTACTAAGCTAGGGTGCAGGACAGCGGAATGTAAACCCTTCCAGGATGTGCTGCATAAGGCCTCCATCCTCACTCAGGGGCTGTGACACCCAACGTTGAGTCACGAGGCTAGAGAGTCAATCTCTCCTCTTGGACTGTTCCACATTGTACACAACATTAAATATTCATTGGGCCAGAGAGACGAGACTGACTTTCGGACCTGGTGGCTAGGGCATTCACCAGCGGAATGGGAGACCTGGATTGAAGTCCTATTCATATTACAAAGTGGAACGACTCCAACAGGACAGATGGAGAGAGACCCACCCCAGAATAGTCAATAATCTAACACTTAGGTCACTCACCCGGCTTAGAGGTAGACCTGGATTCAAATCCTTGCTCTGAATCAGGCAGAGCAGGGACTTGAACGTGTCTTCTCTATCCCAGGTGTGTGTCATAATCACAGAGCAATTGGCTATAAAGGTAAAAGTCTCTTTGCAAACAGATTCCAAAAGGCATTGGTTAGTCTCAGCAGGGAACAGGACATTTCAAAGTTGTGAAAATTCTCACGGGAGGGGAAAACCACTTCCGACCCAGCTCTGGCTTGTGCTCCGACATGGGCTCCTGAAGAACGTGAGCTTTCCAACTTTGGGGCGTCCCATCAGGCACAAGTGGCCTTATTTGAAGAGGGTGACGATGCAGCCTCAGAAAAAGCTGTCTACACAGGTGCTGACTTTTCAAACTTCCGGGGGGTGCTCGGCCCCAAGCTCCACCCCCACTCCACCTCTTCCTCCAAGGCTCCACCCCCGTCTAACCGCTTCCCGCCCCTGCTCCGCTCCCGCTCCACCCCTGCCCCGCCTCTTCCCACCCAGTTCCGCCCTCTCCCCTGAGCACGCCACGTCCCCGCTCCTTCCTCCTCCCTCCTAGCTGTTCACGAGGGGCAGGAGGTGCTGATCTGCGGGGCTGCCGGCCAGCGGGAGGTGCCATGGGGATGGGCGGGAGCTGATAGGGGGGCTGCTGGTGGGTGCTCCACACCCACCATTTTTTCCCTGTGGGTGCTCCAGCCCTGGAGCACCCATGGAGTTGGCGCCTATAACTGTCTATGATCCTAGTTTAAAGACTCAGGGCCAGGGTACCAGCAGAGAAGGAGGGAGTCAGAATTGGATGGGAGGGAATTATCCAAAACTTTGTAAAGAGTCAGGTTTGGTTTGGAAGATACTCAGAAGCATATTCTTTATTATATATTTTCTTCTTTGACAACATCAAAGGTCAGTGATGGCAAAAGACAGTATGCCAAGAAATGACAGCAGTACTGTCTGTCATAGGGTTTACCGGAAGTCAAGAAATATCTATCGGCTAATCAATAGGACTTTTGATGGTGAATTTCAGAGGTAAACTCTTTAATTCTAGATTCAGACCTGTTGCAGTCACATAAATGATCAATGATTCCTGATGTCAGATTTGAGGAAGCTCATTGCTGAAAAAAGTTGTTCACATGTTAACATAAAGGGTCATTGTCAAAATTGTGCTTATTGTTTTCAGAGAAATAAAAAAATAGGCCATTACAAGATCACAGATCCATTTTTAGGAGTTGATTGATTGTTTTCTTTAATCCTGATGTGCTCAATATTTCCTTCTTGGAAACTGATGTCAGCAAATTTGGTTTTCTGGATCTCAACCATCTCCATCTCAAGGTTTTCTCCATCTAGTCACTAGCAGTATGTGACATAGAGATTTTCACACACAACTCTGTCTGGCAGTTTGAGTTTAGTGTCTTTTCCAGTTGTAAAAACTTATATCATCCTGAAAAGGTTTCCAATAACTCTGATTCTATCTGAATATCTTTGGTGCATTTCTTTGATGTTGCATTGTCCCTGAAAGCAGCCAATTATTTTCCAGATGTTTGCTTAGCAAAAGAAAAGTATTTTTAGGTTGCCAAAGTCCAAGTCTTTCTTTTCTGACTCCTTTTCATAATCCTTGCTATTCTTCATAGTGTCTATTCAAATTCCTTGATTGTTAAGTTTTAGAGTTAGTGCATTGAAATGGTGAGGTGAAACTGAGCAAAAAAATGATCAAGTAATTCAACCACTGCAACACCATGCTCCGAGTGTCTCTAGCTTCTGTTTGCCAGAAGCTGGGAGGGGCTAACAGGGGATGGATCACATGATGATTGCCTCTTCTGTTCATTCCCTCTGAAGCATGTGGCATTGGCATTGGAAGACAGGATACTGGGCTAGGTGGACCATTGGTCTGAGCCATTACAGCCGTTTTTATGCAAGCTTGTTCTGGGTAATATCGTCCCTTCTGACCTGAGAACAACCTAATTTCTTCCCAGAGTTCCAAGGTGTGACCAGAAACACAGCTGTGAGTTGGCCTAATCAGGCCAGAAACCTTGAACAGTGTGCTGTGTGTTCCATGAGAAGCCCATAGGGAGAGCAGCGTGCTGGGGTAATTTGCTCACGGCGTTGCTAAGCAGATGGGCTGGTTTGCACTAGTCTGAGTTATTTCAGGGCATGTGGCTTCATTCCAAATGCAGTCTCCTGGCAGAAGAGATAACTTCAGTGTTCTAAAAAAGCTCATGGACTTCAACTACTTCACACACAAGTCACAAATCAAATTTTAATTCACATGGTCCCTCTCTGAGTAAAAATACTCCTGCTACTGCAACACATTTTAAAAATATTTTTCAGCTACTGCAGTTAAAACTTCCTGCACAAAAAGGTTCACTCTTCAGGCATCTGGAGTTGACAAGTAAAGATCTCATTTTAAATATATCTCGTGCCATATGTACACACACACATGGGTGCAGAGGGCAGGTGCATATCTATAAATAATCGTTTGAAATTATTGTATCATTTGGGGGCACTTGAAATCTATACGTACCTTTAAGTCCACGCTGGCATTTTTTGACTCCCACATTTAAGAAAAACTATTTCTAAAGAGTAGCCGCATCAAAGACATGGGCTGCGTCGGCATCACCCCGGTCACTAGGTTGTCCATTTCAGTCTCCTACCTAAGTCCAGTCATTCTAAAGGTGAGAAAAACTTTATTTTGCTCTGTGCCTTGCTGTTATCGGGCACATAGTATAACGTTCCTGCCTGGGGGTGGCCACTGTGACTGCTGACACAGGACCTGTCACCAAGGTCTGCTATGCTACCTCCCAGTCAGTGCTTGGGGCCAATGGATCTGCACTTGTCTGTGGATCTGCTGGCCGTGCTGCTCAGCTCACACGCACAGTTCCTCTTCTCTTCTGGATAAACCAGCACAGCTCCGCTGGATCCCCTGGCATGGAATGGAGCGTGGAGTCCGAGTCCACAGGGTTTGTGCCGCCAGGTTCCACCCGTGCTGCAGAGACATGGGATTGCTGCTTTGAACGTGCAGCTCTAAGAACGATCCTTTGGGTAAGGTAACGTTTTCTTGAGATTCATCTATTGCCCAGGCTCACAAACGTGCAGCAAATGGACGCGCCAACAGCATAGAGCACCTCTCTCAATAAATCAAGGGAGGTTTGCAAATCTATTTAAAGTTTAAAATACAGGAGGGGGGCGGGGACCCAGATATCAGGTGGCAACTGAGTTTGCTCTGTCTCCCCACGTGGCAAGTTGGCTTGAATACTCACAAAGTGTCAAACCAATTTCTTCTCATCAGCGCACAGAGAAGAGGATGGCAGCTTCTCTCTGTGAGATTCCCTGGCTCAGACAAATGTGTTAATTAGAAGAATATTTTAATCAGGAAATTGAGGCCCAAATGACCTAGCATGCTAGAAAGAGCAGTGTGACTGCGGTGGCACGGGTGACAGCTGAGGCTAACTGCTGGGCACAGTCCTCTCTGGGTGTATGGTCAGGTGGCTAGTCAAGCTGCCGCTTGTGCCACCCTCGCCACACCTCTCTATTTAGTGCACTAGCTGGAGTGGAGTGAGCGCCTGTAGGTGGACCTGAGCTGGGAATTACACCTCCCAGCTGCTGTGTAGATTTGCCCTGTGAGAGTCTGGGCTCAGTTCCTGTAAAATAGGGTAATGATCCATGTATTGCCACTCTTGTCTATTTCTGCTGTGAGCTCTTCAGGGAAGGGACTACCTGTCACTGTGCATTTATACCTAGTGTGTGGAGCCCTGGTCTATGGCGGACTCTCTACATGTTCCTGAAATAAAAATAATAACACTGAGCTTGTGAAAACTTAACTGTGTGAAAATCAATGAGGGAATCAGTGAGAAGAGTTTTCTCCTAATAGATCTGGTTGCTCTTGTTCTGGCCTGTTTCAAGTGTCAACAATTATAATCCTCTATTTAATAATGTAGTCTCGATTAGAAAAAAGCCAGGATGTGGAGGAGCATTTGGAAATAATAATTGTTAATTAAACAGCATGTGAAACCCAAAGGCTCAGTCTGAGACTTGGAAGCAGGTTTCACAGGTTTCCTGTGAACCGTTCTCCCAGCCTGGAGGAGGAGGGAGGACAAAAGCTGTTTGAATGGTTAGAAACGAGTGAGCTAACAGAACCAAGAGCTGTGCTGTTGGATTTTTTTAATGCCTAGTGTTGTGACATTATGTAGCAATCCTGTATGTTTACTAGAGCCATTTCCTACTGGTACGAGCACAGCCGAGTGGGCAAAGCAGCTGAGATGCTTAAGAGTCTGTTAACCCATTAATTTATTGAAATATGTAAACTGCAAAGCGGAACCTACATCAGCCTCTTGGAACCTTTGAACTTTATTTACAGAAAAACAGTATATCAAAATAAACGGCAGACCCACAGCAGATGATCATATTAAATAACTGTATAGCACAGAAATATAAAACAAACTTCCCCATTTACCCTGTGTTCGGAGTGCTACTGATGACAATGCAGTATTCCGGCCTATATATTTGCCTGAGATAGAATTTTGGGTCTTGTTTGCCCATTTGATTTTTGATATTTTTATATTCTTACTAATATGTGTGAACAAAGACCCTGTGTGTTACATCTGCCCACAAGCAGTTGGGTGAAAAGAGATAAGAGATATAGCTAAAGTGTTGCTGGACAGAGTGGGAGTTTAATATACAAGCATACACTTGAAGGACAGTCCTGACTCAACTCCTCTCCCGAAATAAGGTTAAGCAACCAGTCGGGGGGGCAAAGGAGGATGGGGGTGGGTGGGTATAAGAAACACTAAAAGGCCAAAGAAATGCCTGCCCCTGACTGAAGCACAGCCTCACTTCTTACCCCTCCCATGGGGTACAAGAGAGGTGGTACCGAAGCCCCCAGATTCACAACCCTCCAAAACGGAAGGCGTGGGACCAAAGTATAATTATGCCTGCTAAGGAAGGGGAAACTGGGACATTGGGAAAAAGGCTCTACCAGCGTGCAAAGCTATAGATACGCTTGCTTGATTAACCCCAATACACATTGCATTGCCTGCACTTTGGACTTCCTGTCTTCTGCTTTCTGTCTGCGTGGGGAAGGGTGAAGGGAAAGCCCTTAACACCCTGCACCTCATCCCTGACCAAAGTTTGCAGTTTCAGCAGCCCCCTTAGAGAGACATGCGCTGGCATGCCCTGGAAGGCAGCAGATTCGGGCTATTTTGGACCATGTTCTTTGAAGAACAGTATCTCTCTAATTATATTTTTACACAATTTAATCATAAAATGGTGACTTTAAAATGTCAGGTCCATTTGACAGGTATTAGCTGCTGAAGATCTGAAACCACTAGAAAAACAACAACAACAAACCTTTCCCTTGTATAATTATTACAAAATTCAGGCTAAGTGGTGATAATAGTTGGTGAGCCTTTGGACGCAAACTCACTTCCACTGAAGACCTGGGAGTAGAGCTGTGCAAACAAATGATTTTTTTGGTTTGCTGGTAGCTCTGAAAAATAAAAATTAATCGTTTGGGGTTGATCTGTAATCTTTTTTAAAATTTTCAGTGAAGGGAAAAGTGGGGAAAAAAATTCAGGTCAAAGAAAATATTTCATCTTGATTTTGTAGCTTTTAAGATTTTTGAACGAACTTTCAAAATGAAGTCACTTTGAATTGAAAAATCAGAAAGTTCCATTTTGAAAATGTCAAAACAAATAATGTAGATTTTTTTTCCAGATTATTTTATTTGGTCTTTTTGACCAAAGAAATTTGACAAATATGACATAAATTTGCTAAATGTTTTAGCTGATCTGAATCTGTATTTTTTTGCTGGAAAAAAAAAAGCTTTGGTCAAAAAATTTCACCCAACCCTACTTAGAATTTTGTCCTTGGCATTAGTGGGGACCGGACAGAGCCTCTTGGGTTTGTACAGAGGATAAGTTTGAAAACTTCTCCTCAGTGCACAGCAACAGGCAAAAGGGCTAACAGTGAGTTAGGAACTGCTAGAAAAGGGATAGAAAATATCATCATGCCATCACTCCATGGTACGTCCAGAACTGCCCGCAGCAGCGCAGGTGTGATCGCCTCATCTCAAACAGGATACAGTGGAACTGGAAAAGGTTCAGAGACGGGCACAAAGATGCTCACAGGTGTGGACTGGCTTCCGCAGAAGGAGAGGCTAAGAAGATTAGAGCTGTTCAGCTTAGATAGGAGACGAATAAGGGGGGACATGATACAGGTTTGCACAGTCATGAATGCTGTGAAAAAAGTGAATAGAGCAGTATTATTTACTCTTTCAAACAATACAAAAACCAGGGGTCACCTCATGAAATTAATCGGCAGCAGGTTTAATACAAACAAAATGAAGTACTTTGCGACACAATGAACAGTTAACCCATGGGGAAGTCATTGCCAAGGGATTTTGTGAAGGCCAAAAGTATAACTGGGTTAAAAAATGAATTGGAAAAGCTCATGGAAGATAGATCCATCAGTGGCTAATAGCCAAGATGGTCCGGGACACCACCCCATATTTGGGGTGACCCTGAGCCTTTGACTGACTGAAGCCGGGAGTGGAAGATGGGGTGGATGACTCCATAATTGCCCTATTCAGTACAATCCCCCTGAAGCCCTGATACAGGCTAGTGTCGGAGACAGGATACTAGTATGGCAGCTCTTACATTCTTATGACTTGCGCTGCTCTTATGGTGTTTGGAAACCAATCCTATTCTTGCCCTGTGACCCAGACACTCACTGAAGGTATCATAGTCACAATCTCTGAAAGCCATCACTGCAATGTGAGCTTTAAAATGGCAACTGTCCCTTTGAATTTGCAGTCTCTGTCGTCACCTGCCTCACTTGGCCCAACTTGCCATCTCACTCTGGACTCCTTGTTATTTAAATTGACAGATTAATCTCCTGGAACGTCACTATATTCACATTATCTGTAAATACATGTGATTTCCCCCTCCCACGCTCATCCACCTCAATTCAGGATAATTCCAAAAGCTGTTTTATTCCAGTGAGATTTGACAGCAACAGAAAGGCAATTTACTGAGGTTAGCTGTGGACTGGAATAAAGCCCTCTCATGTGGCAACAACATGAGTCCACCGAGTGACATTGCTGAGATCCTGGAACTCCTTCATAATTACAGAAAAGCAAATCATTATAAATAATCCTAGACGTGTTGAGTTCAACATCCTTATACCGATTGAAAGAAGGTGTTTCCTGAGTGGCTGTAGACTGTATTTACACATACTGCGTAACAGGTAAAGCAAGGTCAGGGACTTCCTGAAGCGGCTGATTTCCTTTAAAATGTTGTGTTTCATATACGTGTCTAACAGGAACAGCAATTCCTTTGCAGACCTATATAGGAATTTGCCTTTCTGGAGTTTTGTCTTCTGAACTTTCTCATATCCTTCCTCCTGTAATACACAGAAGCATGTTAATGGCAACAACAATTATTGGGGCTAGAAACAATTGGACATTTAATATATCTAAATTAGCCTACCTGCCCACAAAACTTTCCACTGAAAATTATAAATGCACAGCTATAATTCTGCCTCCACTGACTTGGCACTTTTATTTATGTGAAACAGAAATAGTTATATGCATTTTATCTTCCATAAGGATAAAATATGTCATTTATGTGTCACATCTTATATCAGGCAAGGACGTTTCTTTTGGCATGTGTTCATCCCCAATCGCTTATTGTCTAGATTTTTACATGCATGTCTTTTGCGGAGTTTGAAAATTTAGCCTTAAAACCCTCTTGAGATTGAAATAAAGAAAATATATTAGTTCGTTTCCCAGTCAGATGTTCCAAATATTTGTTACCCTATTTGTGTTACATGTTTATGAATGGTATCATCATTGGCTCATCTCTTTGTTTTTGAGCTGTTAAACACAATCTGACAGTCATTTACAACATTTTGCAAACTTTTAAAAAGTTATTTCAGTCTCCTCTTTGCTCATTAAGGCAAATCCAGTTGGCTGAATCGCGTGCCAGAGTTTCTTAATTAGATTGGTAGGTCTCTGAGGCTCTTCCGTGTGTTTTTGTGTGATGTACACACACACAATGGCTAGTATAAGAGGATGCAATTGTTGATCCAATGCCTTAGATGCTACCACAGGCTACGCCCTGGTCTACTCTACAAACTTATGTCAGCAGAACTAAGCGAAGTCATTATACTGATCTATCTCCCCGTGTAGACAAGTCTATGTCCACGGGAGGACTTCTCCCATTAACATAGCAACCACTTCTCGGGAAGGGAGAGTATCTATGCCAACAGGAGACACTCTCCCATCAGTGTAGGTAGTGTCTTCACCAAGTGCTGCAGAGCTGAATGTGAAGACAAGCCTTAAGTAATAATAATTCAAGGCCATGTGCTATCTTGTGGTCTTCTGTTGCACCCCTGAATTGCAAATCTATCCTTCATGCTGCATAGAGATCAGCCCTGTTCACAGGATTCCAGAAGGGATTCTTTTATGGTCCAGTGTTGTGACCATTGAACTTCCTTGCCACTGAATTCAGTGGGAGCAGGAGTGAATCCCATTGTCACATTGCACTTTTGTTTCCTTTCCACTTAGACTAATACAGACTAAAATTGGTAATTTGATCGTCTCCCTCCCTCCCTCCCCCAGTCTGTGCTCTAGACTGCTGGAGGGAAAAAAATAATTGAAACTGCAACATACTCCAGATATTTTTTCTGCTCAATATTCTAGGAGGTTATTAATTGGACAAATTTCGTGTGTTTCCATTTTTAGTATCCTCTTGGGGTCAAATTCATCACGAGTGCCTGAAGGCATCCTATATCCTGACAATCTCTAGCCACTGAAGCAGTGTAGAGACACTCCCAGCTTGCCCTAGGTACTCAACCAGAGCCCCCACCATCCTAGGATTTGGGGGGCAACACAATGGTGACTTCCCACGGCCTTCGTCCCCTTCCCTTGAGATTTGATGGGCAGTCTAGTCTTTTGCTGCAGCTCAGGATCTGGGCCTGTTTATTCATGTTCTCACCCAAAAATGTGAATTTTTAGACTGACAGATACAAAACGGAATGCCCATAATAAGACATTTGCTTTCAATTAATTGTAAAAGGCCCGTTATTAGTTTATTGCCTGGGAAATTCTGTTGACATGCAGCAGGCACTCTAGTGCTGAGTTCTGTGGAAGCAGTGACTTTTCAGAAGGCCTGAAAAGTAGATGTAAAGAAAACCTATCAGCCACATGCTGGCAGAGGAAAGCCGGATGCTGAACCTCAATGAAATGAAAGATCAGAACTCCCAACAGGAAAATATCAGCTTTTTTCCCCCCAAAAAATGCTGGCGGTGCTATGGCTGATTGAAACCAGCAGGGATCTGGCCCCATTGACTCCAGTGGTGCTACAGCTGATTGACACCAGCTGGGGATCGGGTCTACAGATTTTAAACCCAGAAGAGAATTCCAGTAGCAAATAATCTGTACGACAATGACCATCCTTGACAGGTCAAGGGTCAGAGCACCCAGAGGAAGTTTAATATTTCCAAAGGAAAGGAAGTTTTTAAAGTAAAATTTAATGAAATCAATATAGAGTTTCCTTTGCACTGTTTCTAGTTATCTAGCGCGAGCTACAAATTTTACTCATGGGGGAATTCTGCGCCAAAAAATTTAAAATTCAACAACAACAAAAATTAAATTCTTCATACAATATTTTCAAATTTTGCAAAATTCTGCATATTTTATTTGTCAAAATAACACAATAAAATCACACCAGTTTCAATTATTTTTGGTTATTTATTTCAAAATACCTGTCAGCAAGTATGTCTATAACAATACAGAACAAAAAAGATTCAGAAAATGTTTTTCACACATAGATTCCTTACTAGGCATATCAATACAGAACTCTCTGAGTAATAATTCATTTAAACTACAATACAGAACCATATTTCCTGCACCCCCCAGAAGCAGTGCAAAGGCTGGGGGGAGTCAGGGGTAACAGAGGAGCTGAGGAAGAGAGAAAAAATTGCTGGGAAGGAGCCTGGCTGTGACCCTGGAGGGTTGTTGGGTATGGGTTGGAAAAGTATGGAACAGGGGTTTTTTTGGGTGGGGAGGGATTGTTAGGGAGCTTCCACCATGCAGACACTGGCTGACCCCTAACCTCTCCCATTCAGTCAGGCACATGTGTACATCCACCCCCACTCAGACATCCACTCTCCCATCGCCATGTGGCCCTGAACCCCCTCCACCTGTCCCCAAAGAATGGTGTCCCTAGCTTCTGTTCGTCAGAGGATGGAGATGGATGGCAGGAGAGAGATCACTTGATCATTGCCTGTTAGGTTCACTCCCTCTGGGGCACCTGGCATTGGCCACTGTCGGTAGACAGATACTGGGCTAGATGGACCTTTGGTCTGACCCAGTACGGCCTTTCTTATGTTCTTATGTATCTGTGCCCCCACCCAGCCACCCCCATCCCTATGTAGCTGCACCTCCCTCCCCGCTGTGGTCCTGCGCCTCCACTCTCATTCAGCCCCTGCCCCAGTCTGGCCTCCCTCACTAGCCCTTCTGAGCCCCGTCTGACCGCCCAGTACCCCACGCTTTCTGTCCCCCATAGCTCCTATCTCATGACCTGGCTTGGCAGGTGCTGCGAAGAAAGCAGGCTCTTTCTCTTCCCTAGTTGGCTGGGAGCTGCTGCTGTGTTCTATCGCCACTGCAGCCTCTGGTAGGCAAAAGGCAGAACTGAAGCCACTTTTCAGAGGAAGCTTTTTTCACAAAAATAAAAAATATGCATGGCTCATTAATTATGCACATGCACAGTAGCACAGAATTCCCCCAGGAGTAAAATTTTGCAAGTGACTTGTGATAAAGTCAATGCAGCTGCACCAATTGATACTGGCAGAACATTTTCCCTGATTATCTTGGTGATGCTTCAGTGAGTGATCCTGTAACCAGTGCTATTCCACAAGCATAGTCATTGCTCAGTGGACTTGAAACCTAGCTCAAATCCTTTTGGGTTTAGACAGAGAGGAAGATATTGTGGATAAGGCCCTTGACTTGGCTGAAGAGCCTTGGTTTCAATTCCTAGCTCTGCCACATACTTCCTTTGTGGCTATGTACAAGTCCCTTGATCACTCTGTGGCTCAGTTCCTCATCTGCACAATGAGATTGCTGTCATGCTGTCTGGAGTGGCTCACGACTGTGAGTGCTTCTCTCAGGGCAGACTGTAAAGGAAGCAGGGTAGACACCCTGAGCTGGTGGTGGGTTCTGTAATTGGATTTCACCAAGCCGGTAACAAATGTGAACTCCTTAAGTACTACAGTAGTCTTAGAATGGAGTCACAGACAAACTGGAGAGCCTACAGGGACAATCTTGCCAGCCAGGAAAGCTGGACTATTGGATAATTTGGTCACTTATACCAAAAATCACAAATAGTCCAAGGTACACCCAGTCCCAAGAGACCAGTGACTCACTCAGGTCGATTTGCATCTCAGATCTCACACCAAAGGCAATGCTGGTAGCCATTTCTATAGTAAACTGACTAAAGGGTTATTAACTAGGCAAAAGAAATGAGTTATTAAGAGGTTAAGGCAGGTAAAATATATGTCCAGGTGAGTCACAGTCTATAATTCCAAATGGTAGCAGGGATGTAGTAATCTGCCAGTTTCCCAAAAGTCTCTCAGGGCTACCCAGAATAACTCTGGGGATCTGCATCTTCTCATATGGTTATTCTGCTCCATTAGAATCCAAACAGTCCAGAGATGATGACTTTTTCCTTGTGTCCATACTTCGGCTTCTTCTCTCCGAAAACAAGCTGACAGGCTCACTACCCATGTGGACTCTTTCTTTGAGGGTGGAGAGAGAGGAATGCATTTAGAGTCTTTGCTCTCTGATCATCATGTACAATGATCACTCGCCTTCAAATGTGCAAGAATTAGCACTTTCCTCTTACAGTTCTTCATTTGCATTACACAAGGCTTCTTTCTCATTTGATGGGTTATTTAGTTACAGGAGTACACACAGATTACAGATAAGTGAAAACAATGCATGCAGCATCCCACTTGTTTTCATGAAGGTTAAACACCATTCTTACAGATTTAACACAAATCACTTTGATCTGCCCTAATACACAGAAGAATTTGTCTGGTTTGAGCTGTGAGTGTGTCAGGTCTCAGCAGACACCTGGGCGTTGGCCAGAGAGCTGGCACCTGTGCCAGCATCACAATTATAATAACGCCTGTGCCAGTCTTGTCTATTTAGACGGTAAGACCTTGGCGGTTAGAACGGTCTCTTGGTCTCACTGTGATTTTATCTGGGACCATAAGGGATACAAATAGTTAATAATAATAATCACCTTTCCAGGCCAACCCAGCTAACACACATGGTGACTACTGAGAATAGCGAATGACAACATCCTTTTGTCTACATTCAATTTTCCCTTGAGCTCCAAGGGTGGAATCCAGGGTCCCATGAAGTCTTTGGCAAAACTCCCTTTGATTCAGTGGAGTCACTGTTTGAAACAAAGGGTACGTCTATACTTACCTCTGGGTCCGGCGGTAAGCAATCGATCTTCTGGGATCGATCCTGGAAGTGCTCACCGTCGACACCGGTACTCCTGCTCCGCGAGAGGAGTACGCAGAGTCGACGGGGGAGCCTGCCTGCCGCGTCTGGACCCGCGGTAAGTTCGAACTAAGGTACTTCGACTTCAGCTACGTTATTAACGTAGCTGAAGTTGCGTATCTTAGTTCGAAGTGGGGGGTTAGTGTGGACCAGAACAAAGAGTCTAAAAGTCTGACTCTCGTAGATTCCAAGGCCCTAAGGAACCACTGTGATCGTCAAGTCTGACCTCCTGCATGACACAGGCCAGAGAACTGCCCCACAATAATTCCTAGAGAAGATCTTTTGGAAGAAACACCCCGACTTGATTTAAAAATTGCCAGTGGTGGAGAATCCACACGATCCCTGGTAAATTGATGAAATGGTTAATTAGTGTCACAGTTAAAAATTATGCCTTATTTCCAGTCTGAATTTGTCTAGCTTCAACTTTCAGCCATTGGATCATGTTAAACCTTGCTCTGCTAGCTTAAAGAGCCCATTATTAAATATTTGTTCCCCATGTAGATACTTATAAACTCAAGTTACCTCATACCATCTCATTGCTGAGCTAAATAAATTGAGCTCCTGAATTCTTCTGCTATAAAGCATGTTTTCTAGTCCTTTAATCATTCTTGTGGTTCTTCTCTGAACCCTCTCCAATTTATCAACATCCTTCTTGAATTGTGGACTCCATAACTGGAAACAATATTCCAGCAATGGTCACACCAGATAAAGCAAATCTGGCAAATAAAGCAGTAAAATAACCCTTCTACTACTTCTCGAAATCCTCCAAGGATTGCAATTAGCCCTTTTGGCCACAGCATCACACTGGGAGCTCATGTTCAGCTTATTATCCATCACAACCCCCAAAACATTTTCAGAGTCACCGCTTCCCAGGATAGAGTCCCCTCCACCCCCCGCTGCATTCTGTAAGTATGGCCGACATTCTTTGTCGTAGATGTACACAATTATATTACACT
This sequence comes from Emys orbicularis, assembly GCF_028017835.1. NCBI lineage: Eukaryota > Metazoa > Chordata > Testudines > Emydidae > Emys > Emys orbicularis. Next base: position 2,632,681 of record NC_088686.1, on the reverse strand, counting down.
GTATTAAAAAACACCTTGTTTCCTTGAGCCCAGCTTACCAAGAGATCCAGACCTCTCTGTATCAGTGACTAGTCCACTTCATTGTTTACCACTCCCTCGATTTTTGTATTGTCTGCAAACTATCAGTGATGATTCTATGTTTTGTTCCAGCTCACTGATAAAATGTTCAATAGCATAGGGCCAAAAAACAATCCCTGTGGGACCCATGTGAAGTACATCCATTGGAAGATGATTCCCTGTTTACAGATACATTTTGAGACCTATCAGTTAGCCAGTTTTTAATCCATTTAATGTGTGCAATGTTAATTTTATATTGTTCTAGTTTTTTTAATCAAAATGTCTCTCTCTGTGTGAAACAAAATGTGGGGGATAGGAATCATGTTACATCTTCTTATATAATTTGGGGGGGGGGTTGTCCTGGAGGCAGAAGAGTCATCCTTCTTATTTGGGGCCTCCCAGACTGATCATGCCTAGCATTTATTTCCTTAAAGCACTGGAAGAGCAGATTATCTGCTGCAGATACTAATTCCTGAACCATATCACAGACCTGCACAAATAACCGTCTTCAGCTCTCTGAATTTGGCAAACTGACCCCAAATAAATCTTACTGAGACAGGGCTGAAATCGTGGAAGTTCTGAGTTTACTGTAATCTCCTCTTTACAGTGCGGATCCGTTCCAAAGCCCTTTGAAGTCAATGAAAAGACTCCTATTGATTTCATTGTGCTTTGGGTGAGCCCTGCTATGCCATCAAAGAGCCTAAATCTCTGGTACTACTTTCTCTCGTCTCCCTTTTTGAGAACTATTGTGAAATGCTTTCTCCCTTCACAAAATGCTCTGTAAGTATGCAAAGAAAAGTTCCTCTAGCTCAGTAGAATAATGTAATCTTGGGACTCCAGAAGGGTCTGGGTCTAATGCTGCCATTGCTATACTCTGAACATTTAGGTACTGGTTCTTTCTGTTAATTGACTCAGCTCTTTCAGTGCGTTTTAACATACTTTATGTAATTCACTTCGAATTTCACTGTAGCAACTCGGGATGTTAAATTATTAATCTCTCTCTCTGCACCTTGGGGGCAACTAATCTGCGGAACAAGCACTTTGTCTTGTGCAATTGTGAAACTCATTTCTCACCACAACTGTGTTTTGTTACATTGTAACTGGGGCTTCAAATCAAGCTGGTGCCATTGAGAAATGGAAGGTTCCATGCAATGTGCTGAAATATGTGATAAGCTCCTTTAATCAGAAGAACCAACTTCCCCAAAATCTGTGTAGTGTATTCAAGTACATAAAGCATAGAATTATTAAGCATTTCATTTTTTTTTTTCAATTTGTCAGGCTAGATATTGTTGCATGATCTATTGATTGTGTATTAGTTTATTGATCACTTAAGAATTCCCAGTTAACTCTCTGAGCCTGGGTAGGTTCTCATTCCAAGATCAGGCCCAAAATTATTAGAATTATTTTTAGCAGGGAACCCCGATATTCACGGTTGCAACAATCACACTTAGAAAAACCTTCTGTGTTTGCAAGAATTGTATTAGCACAGTTAGCAAAGTTACAAACACTCCAACCCAGCAAGGTAGAGAGAGAGGGAACACAGAATGAGCACCTGAGCATCCATATACTTGCACCATCCATTGCAGAACAAGTTACACTGTTAGTCATTATCTTCCTCCTCCTCCTCAACTTCCTCATCACCATCACCAGTGGTTGACATTAGGCATCTCCCAAGCCACACAGGCCAGGATACTACTTTTCTCATGTGTTACCTTGATACCACTACTCCTAATATATATTCTGTAGTGGTCTGATTCCCTTTTCCTTATTTCTATTTCCTCACCTTACTAATGTTGGGGTGCCCTTCTCCTACAGGTTACTAGGACAAGCTTATTAGCATATACATCTATTAGTTACCATGGTATTTTTGTGGTTGGATGTCTGCTGATGGTCCTAACTTTAGAGTCCTGCGCGGATACAAAATTTGTATCCACATCCGATCTGCAGTCCGCAAAAATGGTCTGTGGATATAAAGCGGATATCGGCAGATTTGCAGGGCACTAGATACAACATTTGTATCTGCATCCAATCCACAATCCATAAAAATGGTCTCCAGATATCCCTCATCCACATCTGCAGATGCGGATAGCCGCGGAGATAAAGCAAATATCCATGGATTTGCAGGGCTCTACATAACTTTACAATATCTCAAGTTGGTATAAACTGGCATCTTGTGGTTACGTGTCAGTAGTTTAGGCATTACAGCATTCTGTCTTGTGATATCTTATGATCTAGGGTTACTCTTGGGTAACTACCTATGCTAAGGCTTTTGGGGCCTTCTGCTTGATTAGTTTAGCTAAGCTATTGTCTTACAGGCCTTGAGGCTTGTTGGCTCATTGCACTACTGCCTTTAACTTATATCTTTGCCTGACCTAGCAAATACCTACACCTATTGACTACAGCAATGATTAAAAATGCATCATTTGGCATCCTAAAATTTTAAAGACCTAACAAGGGAAGTAGAAAATTAATGAAAATGGAAGCTCTGCATGTTATTTTAATTTGAATTACCCTATCCTGCTTTTATTGTTGCAGTGTCATCAGGATGAGTATTGAAAATAGAGCTGTAGTAGTAAACCATTCATCAGAGTTTAGGAGACCGTTTGCCTGCAAGACTTTTATCTGGTTTGCCACACAGTGCACTGATGAGTTTATCAGATTATTTTGGCTGGGTGTGACACAGAGACCTACTGACATCAACAGCTATGGCTCTGCTAGTATCCTCTTGTAAATGCACCGAGAGCTGTCATGAAGAAAGTGATTATTGTCTTGGAAGAAGAGAGAGAGTTTTACTTGAACAAATAAATTGATGTAGAATCTAGGGCTAAATCCACACTGCCCGCACTGTGAACTACGTTGGTGTGAACTGTAGCCTGCACTAAAGTGCTGCGCTGTAACTCCCCTGTATTGATGCTATGGGTGTGAACTAAAAGGATCCTAGCTCATGTTAACATAGTTCATAGAATCATAGAATATCAGGGTTGGAAGGGACCTCAGGAGGTCATCTAGTCCAACCCCCTGCTCAAAGCAGGACCAACACCAACTAAATCATCCCAGCCAGGGCTTTGTCAAGTCTGACCTTAAAAACCTTTAAGGAAAGAGATTCCACCACCTCCCTAGGTAACCCATTCCAGTGCTTCACCACCCTCCTAGTGAAAAAGTTTTTTCTAATATCCAACCTAAACCTCCCCCACTGCAACTTGAGACCATTACTCCTTGTTCTGTCATCAGGTACTACTGAGAACAGTCTAGATCAAGCCTCTTTGGAACCCCCTTTCAGGTAGTTGAAAGCAGCTATCAAATCCCCCCTCATTCTTCTCTTCTGCAGACTAAACAATCCCAGTTTCCTCAGCCTCTCCTCATAAGTCATGTGCTCCAGCCTCCTAATCATTTTTGTTGCCCTCCGCTGGACTCTTTCCAATTTTTCCACATCCTTCTTGTAGTGTGGGGCCCAAAACTGGACACAGTACTCCAGATGAGGCCTCACCAATGTCGAATAGAGGGGAATGATCACATCCCTTGATCTGCTGGCAATGCCCCTACTTATACAGCCCCAAATGCCGTTAGCCTTCTTGGCAACAAGGGCACACAGTTGACTCATATCCAGCTTCTCGTCCACTGTGACCCCTAGGTCCTTTTCTGCAGAACTGCTTCCTAGCCATTCGGTCCCTAGTCTGTAACAGTGCATGGTATTCTTCCGTCCTAAGTGCAGGGCTCTGCACTTGTCCTTGTTGAACCTCATCAGATTTCTTTTGGCCCAATCCTCTAATTTGTCTAGGTCCCTCTGTATCCGATCCCTACCCTCCAGCGTATCTACCACTCCTCCCAATTTAGTGTCATCTGCAAACTTGCTGAGAGTGCAGTCCACGCCATCCTCCAGATCATTAATGATCTTCAGATAGGACTTGATAGTGTCCTGACATTATGCAGTGCTGAGCGCTCACCTCTTACGTTGACTTTGTTGGGATTTCTGCATCTTTGGCGGTTCTCGGACTCAGTCCACTAGTATTGATGGACCTGACCTTAGGCACCCAGGTTTGAGAACGTTGGCCAATGGAGCAAAATGGCCTCACAGTGAATTTTTCAGTTGGTCAGAGACGTGCAAAAGATGAAGTGTAGATCTGGTGAAAAACTTGCTGTCCTTTTTTCATGAAGAACACTACTTTATATTAAAAACCAATAACATATTTTTGCATAAAAAATAAACAAAAAACCCATTGATTTTGTTGTTGTTGGAAGAACTTGACATTTTATGACCATCCTAATAAAATATCATTTAAAATATACTTATGTGCTCATCCTGGATCAGTCAAGGTGTTAGGTTCTCAATGAAAGTTTTGGAGAACATTGTCAGAGAGCTTTTGTTCTTTGGATTTTACTAATTACAGATGACCTTGTAGAGACAAATGGCAGGAGAGTTACTTGGAAGTTGTCAAATAAAGTCAGGAGTAGGAATGCAATAAAAAACTCCTAATACCTGGACAATATGCCTGTACCCCATGCTAGTACACTGTCACTCTCTCCTCCTCTAGTGGCTGATCCACATACATAGATTTCCAAGTATCAAAGGGGTAGCCGTGTTAGTCTGGATCTGTGAAAGCAGCAAAGAGTCCTGTGGCACCTTATAGACTAACAGACGTATAGGAGCATGAGCTTTCGTGGGTGAATACCCACTTCGTCAGATGCATGTCTACACCCACGAAAGCTTATGCTCCTATACGTCTGTTAGTCTATAAGGTGCCACAGGACTCTCTGCTGCTTTTATAGATTTCCAAGTTTTCCATACCCTTGAGCTAAGGAAAGAGACCAAGTGCCAGTGGAATAGGGAGGTGATAAGAATAATTTCATGATTTCTTAAAAGGACATTATAATAATTCCATCTGAAAACGTTGTAATAAGTATTGTTACAATGAACTCCCCTCCATCAGCTCACAGTTAGCCAAGTGTGTTTCTCTAATGGCTTCCACACTTCATCTTTTAGTTTGTTTACTTGGTGCATTTGACAGCATGTTTTCTATAGTCAGGTTCAGTATTTTGTTGATGTTTAGTTGCACTTCCTATCTCATGCCTGAACCTCATCCTTGCTTCCTTCCAGGGGCCATAAGAGTGTCATGTCAGTTACAGCAGCAGCAAAAATGAAACTAAAAAGGCAGAAGGAAAACAGGTTCACAGAGAGGGAGGATGAGCCTTGCCCAAAGTTGCGTACTGGAACAGAGGAAAGACACTTGGAAATATCCCGCATCTACTATTTAACGGGGGCTCTCTCCAAAATACTTTTTGTTTGTTTTTAACATTAGTCAATTTCAAAAAAAAAAAAAAAAAAAAAAATCAAGCTGACACTGTCCCTTTGAGCTTTGAAGACCACAAGACTAAAGAATGGGTAGAAATCTGCAAGGTTTGTCATTATTAGTCTTATTTATTATCTTTTGTGTAACTCAAAGGTGCTAAGTGCCCAGGGGGAGAAGAAAAAAGAGCAAAGTCTGTTTGGATGGTGCAGATTTCTCCCACTAGTGGGCCAGACCCAGGTCAGTAAGGAGTGGAATGGGGTCATGTACTCACCTCCCTTCCAGAGGTGCAGAAACAGTCGCTGCACTTGGGAGAAGCCCTGGGGCCATTACTGTGAATATCATATCAGCCTCCATGCCAGAGGCAGGGGAACCTTGTATGTCCCTCTGATAGCCACAGAGGATTACTACAGAGATGACCTACCCTACTTGGGAGGGAATTTATCAGTAAGAGTGTGTGGAAGTTCTGGGACCAGAGTGAATGTAAACTCCAAAGAGGAGAGCAGGGAACATTATACATGAAGGAGAAGGATCAATTTATTTATGGCTGTTTGTGAGTCCCTTGCCAAAGATAATTAGCGATCAATAGCTAAAGAGGGTAAACAGGTGTTTGGGGGGAGATTATGTGAAACAGATTTCCCTCGGGAAGGAGAACTGTAGAGAAACAGAATGAGTTACAGGTCTTCATTCAATGGAAGCCTATGGTGGTGTCTGAAAGGAAAGGGCTGAGCAACATCTTGTCAGTTCAAAAGGTACGAGAGGCGCTGCTTCCTGTACAATCTGCAGGTTGGGGACAAAGCCATGCCTAGCATTGGGAGGTGTGAAATCAGAGTGACATAGCCTGGAGGATTAAGGATATGTTATTTCCCCAACTGCATGCTTCTCTCCTCTTGTGTGTGTGAGCACAGTTATGCAAGCAGAAGAGTTGTTTCAATAGTTGCTTGGGGGTTTAGACCGTGCAGACAGCATTGCAAATCTGGCAGTTAGTGTTAAAGACTGGGCACTTACGCCCCAAATCTATGTTAAAGTCAGGAGGCAAAGATATGATAATGACATGCTAATAGTGCAGTGAAGGTGAAGAACCAGGAAAGTGCAAGAAGATCATTGCAGAGTATATTCTTTCCTCAGATGAAAAGAAAATAGAATGGGAGGAGAGATCACCTGCTGGTGAAGTCTGACATTATTAATTGGGAGGGTGCTTCTAAAGCAAAAACGGACTGCACTGTGGGAATGATGAGATGCAAAAGACACTCTCATTGACCCCTCTGAGAAGACCTTGAACCCAGGATTGTCACAGAGGAAGGAAGTCTTGGTGGAAATGAAACTCTGGACATTCAGTGTCTATCCTCACAATGAAATACGAGTGCAACATCTGAGCACACACGAACCTTAGGGTTCAAATCAAATGCCTGTGAAGGCCCATGAGACCACAGAGAAAGGATAGTTTCAATCTTCATTCTCTATGAACATCATCAGCCTTTCTTCTCAGCCTCCATACTACAAAATAAAAGAAAAACTTGACTGAACAGAAAAAAGGCCATTAAGCCATGCGACAAAGATGAATTTAACCAGCATAGTAGATTCTAAGAATAGATTTTCCCTCAAGGCAAAATATTGTAGGGAGCATAAATACAGAGGTAAGAAGGTGAGAGGTAAAGCTTCTGAAACCACCAATAATTTATGTACTCATGAGAATGAATAAAGGATAGAAAAAATTATACATTTCATGGGTGTTCTGAAAGAAAAGGAGTTGTCTCTGTATGCCTGGGTGCCATTCCGAATAGGCAGGTTGACCATCACCACATGGAAGCAGGATGTGCAGGAGAGAAGAGGGACTCTGCCCAACCTTAAAACTGATGGTGAGGCTGCTGGTGTTCTGAGACCACAACCTAGCATACTGCCTAATATTGTCTCATTGTTTCCTTGTTCTCCTGTCTGTCTGTCTGTCTGTCTGTGTCCATCTGTTGTCTGTTGTTGTACTTAGATTGTAAGCTGTTTGGGGCATAGACTACCTTTTTGTTCTGTTTGTACAGCGCCTACCACAATAGGTCCATGGCTAGGGCTCCAAGGCACTACATTAATACTGCTAATAAGGTGACAAACCTCAGGCTGACAGGAGATTGAAATCAGATGCAGGGAGGGGTCATCTTGGGTCTTTCGATATTTTTCAAATTCCTGTAACTCTTGAGTACATTTTAAGATCAATGTGACAGTGGTTAAGAAATTCCTTTGCTAAGCCAGTGCTCCTTGCTTTCCTTCCATGTTGTCCCCGAAGGGGTTAAATAGAAATCCAGAGCACCCACAGCATCAGCGGAGCTCCGGCATAACCAGGTGCAAGCGATTGGGGTGGGACTCGGGAGGTTTAGGGCACTGGTCTCATGGTCTATAGCAGCTGGACCATAGAGTTCCACACCCCAAGGAAGGAGGTCAGACAAGACGTCTGAGCCTGGGAGTGTGCCCTATATTGACCCAGAACTAAAGATAGTGATTAGACTCTACTACAATCCAGTTAGCTTAGAAGCATGTGGACCCAATGGTTAGGTCCACTTACAACAGTCTGGTGTCCCATGGGGTACTGGGCCAGACTGTGCCATATTATCTGCCTAAATATATTATAGGAGTGGGTGTAGTAAACCAGGCCATGTGTAGAGAACAATTGATGGGGGAGTGATGAGGGGGCTTCAGGAAGTTACATTTAGGGCCCTGAGAAGATACAGAGGTAGGAGAGCAGTTTTGCTTCACTAAGAGAAGATACACCTTTGTCAATGTTGTGAATGGTATCAATAGTGATGGACAATTTCACACGTGATGGTTTGAGCCTAGAAAAAGAGACAGGGAGTTTAGAAAAAGTAGAAAAAATAATATTTAATAAACAAATTAAAAGTTTTCAAATGTTTTCCAGTCCCCTAGTCAGCCCTCCTTCGTGTCTGTGCAGCATTTCTCCATGCAACCAGCTGAAACTAGATCTTATTGCAGGGTCCCTTCTGATGCTGAATTCTGTGGCAAACTGGGAATTCTTCATCAGCTTCTAGTTCATTTATTTTAATTTAGGGGGTTTTAAAACTGAATTAAATATGAAAATAAGCAGTGGGATCAGTTCAGTATTCCTTGCGTCATTTGTTGTGATACTAAACACCTTTTATTTGATCATGTGCTTAAATTGTCCGCGTGCTGTGGAGTTGTGTATTGAGGATGCACTGTTGCTTTGTGGAATTCTGCAGAAAATTTTGCCAGGTTCAGCCAGGGCTACTTTGTCCCAATTTGGGTGCTAATGAAATGGGTATTGTTTTACCTCCTTCTAGCATCTCATGAGGGAGGCTTTATTTAACTTGTGGGTGTTGCATAAGGGATTGGATTCTATTTCCTATTTTAGTTCCACTATTGGATAATGCTAACCTATGTTATCTTACATTCAAAGGTACATTCTGTTTTGGCAAAACAGTTGTTCAAGAGAATATTGAAGCTGCATATTCACGGAGTCAGATGTCAAGTAATGTCAATGTTAATACTGCATGCCCAACTTTAACTCTGCCCCCTGTGGATGTGAGGGATAACACCATCCTTGGTACATTGTCACATGTCTTTTTTTTTTTTTTTAATGACCCACTGGGGCTAGTGCCAACACAGCCTAGCATCTGACGCGCCTCAGCACTTGCTTCCATACCATGGTACTCCTGGTATGCGACTGGTACCTTAGAGTTCTGTGTATCACAGCACAGCCGCTGTCATAATTACACTGTCCACCAAAACGCCAGTACCTTAGGTGGCTCCTGAATGTGATGGAAAGCCCACAGTGTGTGTTTATGGAGCTTATGGGCCTCATTCTGGTTCATATCGAAGCCCCTTTCTAGTGTAGAAGGGCCCTGTGCCCACTTTAAGGCCCCTTTTACATGGCCAGATAGAAGTAAAGGGACCCTGGTATAAATGAGACTCAGGCCCGATATCTCTGCTCACGTTAGAGGTTGGAAGAAACAGGCATTTCACTCGACATTTCCTCAGCAAATGTAGAGAGCAGTAGAGCTGCAGTGTGACAGAACTGGTAAAAAAAAAGGGCTGGGGGCATGAAAGCAGAATCCTAAAATGATTTCTGCAATTTACAGCCTAAGAAAACAATAAAGGGCCCTCTGCTCCCACCGCTGTTTAATGTACAACCCCTGTGTTCCCATCAGTGCTGTGGCCAAAGTGCATTACGTTGTTCTGTTGTATAATTGCGGAGAAAATGGGCTTTGCTATTCAAACACTGGTGAGCCTCTTGGAGCGTTGCAGGGGAGGAGGTGGCAGGCACACGCCAATGGATGAAAGAACCTGCTACTCACTTGGCTTGTGGCACAGGACTTCTTTTTAGAGAGGATGGAAATAAGAAGCGCTGAGCTGAAGGTGTCCAAGTGCTAACCCTGGGCAGCTCTCTCTGTGCTGGCACGCTCCCTCCTTCCCTCAGGGTCTCTCAGCCCCTCACGTGCACAGACCACGGCTCACAGGACGGGGTGGTGCCCCCTCTACGGCATGTAGTAGCAATCTTCCCCTTCCCACTAGCCCTCAGTGGGTTTGAGCCCTGTGGGGTGGGGTGAGGGGGATCGTGTGTCCAGAGTCCTCCCGCCCCTTCAAACCCAGGGGCACATCGACGTCAGTGAGTGGAGGCAGAGGTTGCGTTAACTCGCACCGCTTTCATCTCTGGGCCCGAAGGAGGCTGGGGGGCAGTGCTGTCCAGGGGGAGCTGAGGCTGAATGCGGCTAGCGTTCTGGGCTCTCGGGCAGTGATCTGTTCTGTAAATGTCCCCTCCCCTCCGACGGCGTTAGGTGGAAGCTGTCCAGGTGAATGCTGGCAGTGCTGCCCCTCTCCTCTGAAACATTTCCCTCTGGAGGGAGCACTTGGCCCCGATTCAGCACAGACCTGCCATTGCTGCAGGTGATTGGAGTAGTGGTCAGGGTGGAACACCTGGGTGTATCCATTGCACGGGTGACCCTGAGCACCTCATCCCACCCTGCTTGGAAACAGAACTTAGGGCTGGGCTCTCCAGTCTGCCGAGGTTTTTCTGAGTGGCTCTAGCATCACCGAGCACTTCCCTCTTGCTAAAGCCCTACCCCGGCATCACTGGATGCATCCCCCCACCACGGGTAACCCTCAGTTGGTGTAGAACTGCCGTAGCAGTGCCACATCACATTGCAGGGAAGAAATGCTTTTGGAGAAAAAGGATCATGTCTGGGGCATTCCTGTTTCCAGGTTAGCCTATAGGCAGCTGGCACAATGTAGAGCCACCCTGAGGCTGCTCTGTTTTACAGGGGTGACTGGCCCAGTGGCTGTGTGGCCCAAGAAAAGAATTGTGTGGCTGTGTGTGTGAGGGGGGAGGAGGGGCAAGCCACTTTAGTTGTGCCCCCCTTTCCTTCCCCCGCCCCAGCATGTCCTGTGCTGTGCTAAGCGTAGCTGAGTTGCAGCTCCGGGGCCGGATCAGCCTGGAGTGTATTCATGGGAATAAATCAACTGCGTGGCTAATTCATCACCTGAGTGAAGGAAATGGTTAACTCAAGGGACTGAAATACATGATTTATCCTCAAGCCGAAAAGAAAGTAAGAAGGAAGAGTTTGGGCATTTATGACGCCTGTTGTCATAGAAACTGGACTTCATATTTCTATAGCACAATCTGCAGACGGCAACAAATACAGTACTTTGTATCAGTGATGAATTAAGATGAACTTTAGATTTCCAATACATTGTCAGGCGGATCAAATAACACTTTATGTCATATCACCGAGTTGTTATCAGAGTCCTTAGAAACTATTGCTGGTTCATTTCTAAGTAACCTCACTGGTGCTTGTAAAATATTGTTTATTAGAACTGTAACTGGTTGGGAAAGGGACTTCACAATAGTCGACAACACGGTTTCTCACACTGCTCCATAGGGTGGACCCCCCAAAAGATAATGTGTTTCAAGAGATATCTTCCCTCCCACTCACCATTGCAGAGCATCCCTCTGGGAACTGCGGCAATGGCCACATGGGAAAATGTTTTACCTGCATTTTAGCTGACTTCTACTGCACTTTAGCAGATGGTCATAAAGAGGGGCGGCAGCATCATGTGACTTGCTTGTCTCTGCAGACTACGAGTAGCTCAGGTACTATAGCTCGGGAAGCTCTGGCCCCTACGACATGTTATCTTGACCCATAATGACACTGGGTCCTCTGACAGGTGGTGGCACAAAATGTCTGGTGTTCCATTCACCATAGTTGTGATTAATGGTGAAGGCCAACATGTATGCAAGAAATATAAAATATGATGTAGCTTGCCCAGACCGTGAATAAAAGTTAGCATTTTCTAACAGTGACCAAAGTGCATCTGAGATTATCAAAGATGCATAGATTATCAAGACAGAAGGGACCATTGTGAATATCTAGATTGCACTACACAGGCCATAGGATTTCCTTGAATGAAGCAGATCTTGTAGAAAAACACAGCAACTTTTGATTTTAAAAATTGCCAGTGATGGAGACTCCTCCACAACACTTGTGAATTGTTCCCCTGGTTAATTACTCTCACTGTTAAGAATGTACACCTTATTTCCAGACTGAATTTGTCCAGCTTCAACTTCCAGCCACTGGATCTTGTTTTATCTTTGTCTGTTATACTGAAGAGCTCATTTTCAAATTTCTGTTCCCCATTTAGGTCCTCAAAGACTATAATCCACTCACCCCTTCACCTTCTCTTTGTTAACTCAAAAACCTTGGTCTGTTTAGCTATTGCTATAAGGCATGTTTTCCAACCGATTAATCATTTGTGTGGCCCTTCTCTGAACCCTCTCCAGTTTCTCAACATCTTTCATGAATTGTGGACACTAGAACTAGCCACAGTGTTCCTGTAACAGTCGCGCCAGTGGCAAATCAGAGGTAATAGAACCTCCACACTGCCACTCGATATTCCTGTTTATATATCCAGAGCTTTGCCCTTTCTTTAGAATGGCATGTGTCTATGGCAAATGTTGACTGCTTTGGCTTCCAGTATATCAGGGATCCCTTGGCTATTTATATGCTAGCAGAATCATCCTGGTGCTGACCAACTGGCTTTTGTGTCATTTCTCAGGCTTTTCGTTTCTCTAGCAGTTACTGTGTTCATGGGCAATCTTTCATTTCTATTTGCCTGCCAGTGGAGGTACAGAAACAGCAGCAGGAAATAGACATATTAGTCTATGCTAATGGGATAATGTGAGCTGACAACTAGCGCATGACGACTTTGGAATGTTGTAAACTTTCATGATAGAATGACATGCCGGTTTGCACAGGTTACTAATGCCATGTGATGTTTATCAGGGTGAGGATGTGCACTAGTTAATGAAGGACAGAGGGGTGGGCTTGTGTTCAGTCTGCTAACCATTTGAACACCTAAATGATGGACAATATTTACATACAGGCAGGTTTCTGTCATTTACCTATTAAGTGAGTTTGGATACACATTTCATTCAAAATATGGTGTAAGAGAAAAGACCACTGTTGTAAGAATATTCTAGGACAGTGACATGTTTTGTGTATGTCAGGCAGAAACTCTCTAGAGATGTCACATAGGAGCCTTAGAGAAGGCAATGCACTATTTCTTGTCCTAACTTTATACTGCAGAGGACACATTCTCCTCTTTCCCAGTTAATAGTGGGAGTCATAGATTGGGAGTATTGTGACTGTCTAGTCTGACCTCCCGTATCACACAGGCCACAGAACTTCCTCCACATAACCCCTAGAGCAGAGCTTTTAGAAGAACATCCAGTCTTGATTTAAAAATTGCCAGTGACGGAGAATCCAGCACGATCCTTGGTAATTTTTTCCAATGATTAATTCCTCTCTGTTAACAATTTATGCCTTATTTCCACTTTGAATTTGTCTAGCTTCAACTTCCAGCCATTGGATCAAGTTATATCTTTGTCTGCTTCTTTGACAAAGCCATTATTAAACAGTTGTTCCTCAAGTAGATACTTACAGACTGTGATCAAATCACCCCGTAACCTTCTCTTTATTAAGCTAAATAGATTGAGCTCTTTGAGTCTACACCTATAAGGCAGGTTTTCTAATGCTTTAATCATTCTCGTGGCTCTTCTCTGAACCTCCTCCAATTTATCAGCATCCTTGAATTGTGGACAGCAGAGCTGGATGCAGGATTCCAGCAGCAGTCACAACAGTCCCATCCTCCCAGGCTTTCTAGTTTTTCTTTCATAGGCAAATACCCGCCCAATTTTCTAGAAAGTCAAAATATTTTATTTCAACTACTGTTCTAGCACCCCGTATCTATAGTGCTGTTGATTGTCATGCTGCCGTAAAGGGCCCTGCACAGTTGCACGTGGACGTGTTTGTATTTATAATAGTCAGCCATAGAGGCTTATATGGCTACTAATTCTGTTGCTTATTATTGGCCTAAGCAATATTGTCATTATTCCGAAGCCTTGTTTGAAAGTAGTGGAGCTTTGTTGCATTGCCTGTCCTTGCTGTGTACATGGATACTTTCCATTTACATTTAATTCTTCCTTGGTGAAAGTGTGCTCCATATCTGAAATCTTACCCTTTGGTGTAACATAATCTATAAAAGCTCCATTCAATATAAACCAAAGAATCAGAAGGAAATATCTGATGCCAGAGTGTAATTTATTTTCATGTTTTGTTTTTAAGAGTGCATTTCCCCTAGAATATAGTGGTAATTGTTCATGTCATGTTTGATTTCCTTTTTGGACGTGGAAGACAAACAAAGATTGACTAGAGATATTCCTTTCCATGCTAAGAGAATGGAGGCACCTTAAGTAAGGTGACACACAAGATGAATTCTCCTGTACCACTACTGCTGTCCTGTCTCCTGTCTTGCTTTATAATTAATTAGCTGTCAGATTTGCTAAACCTCCACTATCTGACTACAGAGATGCTAGGCAAATTGGCCCTGAAATTAAGATTCAAGCTTCGGATGATCTTCTTCCTGACCTTACAATTCTCATTATTGATTTCTCAATCATTTCCACCTGTTCAGCATAGAAGTGAAATGGACATTTTTTAGATTAAAAAAGAAACCCAATTACCTCTCTTTTTAAAGATTTTTCATGTCAAATACTCCAGTTTTTTAAAGGTTTGTTGCATACAATTCAGAGGATTTTCTGCCCTGATAATGAAATGGGCTTTTTAGTGCCTCTTGGGCTTGCCACCATCAAAATACTTATTGCTTAGCTGCTGCCAAGTTACGAAGTGAAAATAAAGACCTAGATTGATTTATTGCTTTTACAATAGTTCATATAGTGGGATATTATCTGAGCAGCTGAACTGAATTGGTAAAATATCACATCCAACTTGAAAGTTCAACTGAATTAGCAGGTTCTCATTAAATCTGATGACTTCTGGGAAAACTGTTCTCTGACTGAGGTTTATGCCCTGCAATAAATGGCATAAGTCATTGTCATGTCCAGAGTATGAAATAACGTTGTGAGCATGTTGCCTGTTTTGACTGATCTGTGTTAGTTGTCTGATAAATGTATTAACAAAACTTCAATTAAAAAAAAAGCAATCACTGTTCCTGTACAGTGATACGTTCACAGCTTTTTCTATGGTTGTGCTTTTTTTCAGATTGTTATAATCTGGTAATACACTGAGCATAAGGTTGACACACTTCTACTCCTTAAACCATTTTCTAAGACAGTTTGGAGGAGAGAGTTTCCTGCTGTACATTTCTACTGGAAATTCACTCTTGACTGCCGTTACTGTCATCACCCTATTCCACTCTTGATTGGTATACATGCCTCATACTTTTTTCCTTCCTCTTAATATGTTGCTGCCATGAATGTTTTCCTGATGAGGGACACACAAAATAAATCCTCTTTTAGATTAAAGGACAACGACGGATGGGATCCAAATGCCCAACCCCAGTGGTTATCATGCACCTTTGGCTGTGCCTTTAACTCTACTGTATACGGTACTGTTTGTAGGACCTCCAGCAACAATAGCTTTTCTGGTGAATCTCTGTCAGTTAGATTCACCATTCTGTTAATAATTTGGAAGCTTTTATTCATTCCAGAAGCCCTGTCAAGGTTCAGTCTAGTATGAATGACGCTTCTGGGATTTTAAGTTTACATCAATTCTGTTGAAATACTGAAGCAACAGATAAAGCTTGATGTGGGCAAGACACTTAACTTTCATCTCCATATTTATTATCATTTATTTATTTTGATTTATAATACATAAGAGCATACCCTAGACTTCATTTGCCTTTGCCGTAAATTAATGGTGCTGTCACTAATGGTCACAAATACAGCTGCCTTACATTGAAGACCATGTCCCATTGAATTGCAGTCTATTGCCTTGACAGAATATGAGTATGTCAAAGCCCATCGTACTCTCTAATAGTGATGAATCAAATTCCCCCAGGAAAGGCCTGCAATCAAAGTTGCTTATAATGGAGTTATCTGTTCCATACTGGGGCGCTGAGATACATCCGATAACTGTGTGTTGCTAAACATCTAGCTTCATTTTAGCCATTTAAATTAATCACCTTTTAATTTTGTTGAGCTCCCACTTGTTCTTGCATGAACTGGAGGAGTGAATGGACTGCCCGATTAGCATGCTCTTTACCTTTCATTTTGGCTTTTGTTTGTTTCTCGTAGTTCAGCCTTGATTATCTTAATTTCACTTATCGGAAACTGCCTCTTCCTCCAGACGTTATCCCTTCCCAAAAGGCTTGGCCAAGGGGAGACTAAGGGCTGGGAGGACAGAAGACTTTACAACCTGTTGAGAGTGTAAACACCAAGGAGAGAGAATAGTTATTTATCATGCCATGAGAGTGTGTGTAAATTGAAGAAATTAGATGGAATTAAGAGGACAAATGTAGGCTGATTCTGGGACAAACATCTGGACAGTACTGACCATTTGGCTGTGGGCTGGTCTCATCTAGGGAAATGAGGAAGCTTCATTCCTTGGTACATTTGAAATTAGGTTAAATATTAGAAACTGACATTGCAGGCTAGTTCCCTGATGATCCAGAGAATGGAACGGGGGACCTAATAGTCTTTCATTTTCACTATTCTGTGACATCCATTGAAAAGCCCCCCATTTACTCAGAGCCTCATTTCTCCACATTTAATCATTGGCTCCTGCGATATTTGGTTAATCCAGTTTGTACCAGTCTCCTTTCTTATTCTTCCCATGTCTAAATGAAATCGTTGTTGTCATTTTAAAAATTTGCCCTCGTTCCTCATACCTCGAGTAATTTCCACTGTCGTTCTCTCGACCCCTTCATGTCTGCGGTAGCTTCTATTGTTTTGCTTGAACTATCAAGTGTGAACCTGTTTGCAGTGTTGGTGTATCTGTGCGGGTCCCGGGGTATGATGTGAACATGACATTCAAGGCAAGGCTGATAACCTCATTGATAATGGGGCCGCACTGGTACAAAGATGGGGATGGTGGTATGAATTGCCGCTAAATCATATTTGAAATTCTGATGGCATATGTCCTGCGGTGCGAGCAATGGTACTAAGTGGTGGTATTAAATAGCGCCTATGATTTACAGTTCTTGTATGGAATGAAGATAAGGTGGTTCATAAGGTACTACTCAGGCACCAGATCATGTTACCTGCTTGGGGCACATGAATTCAATGGTCTGGCCTGATGTTTGCTCTCCTTTTAAGTGCTGATGTAATTACAAACCAGGCTTTAGAGTTTAGTCCTCAGATCCTGGCCATGCGAAGAGGGGTCAGTCTGAAGTTAACGGGATCCACTGCTGATTTGTGGATCAGGCTTGTAAGAGAGTGACGAGTGGCGTTTGGCCCCTCCTGAGAGAGCAGCGGTAACAGAAAGGCATAAGCAGAGTGAACTGAGATGAGGGTCGGTTGTGTCTGCTTCAATGGCAGTTTTCATGAGAGTGATGCCCGTGTCCGTGATGACGTACAGAGTTTCACGTCTCCCTCCCTGTGAATGAGGTAAGAGAATGTGTGTGGTGTGGCCTGACCCAATCGAGAGTTAGTACTACAGCTGAATGGTTTAGCTGCAGCTCTACGGGGGAGAGCTGGGCACGGGAGCTGAAGGGGCCAATGAACGGCGAGCGGCACTGTCATTCTCATTGTCGGTTTTCTTTCTCCGTTTCTTCTCTTGGCTCAGGGTTCAGTGATGGCCTTTTGTGGATGTTCCTGGCTCTCCTGCTGCTTCCCCTTTCAAAAAAGGTAGTTTGTAAAATCAAGTCTGAGAGCTTGGATCATTACACCCCATCCTGGTGGGGTAGGGGTGGGGGCTCTTCTCATCTGAGGGGAGTGCACTGTTGCATAGAGAGCCCAATGGAGAGCTGTAGGAAGTCTGTCACAGGGGAAGAGAGTGATTGAGAGACCCGCAGAAAAGCACCAGCACTTGCACGTCTCCTAGAGTGTGCAAATCTCTCTGAGGGCCAAGCCCTGGTCTCCTCCATGAATCTCCCTGTGAACAGCCTGTGAGCCGGAGCCCTCCAAAGGAAGGGATCAGTGGAAGCCCCTCCCCATGGGCTGTGGTAGGATGCTGGTCTTCTACTCTCCTTATGCAAGAGCTTATGGCCAGAGTGTCTCTGTGGCTATACCCCCACCCCTTACCCTTCCTGGCCAGCCTTCCATGGCCCTGCAGAACAGATTGCATGGAGCACTCTCCCAGAGTGCACAGGACAATAGAAAGGTTTTAGTTTTGGGGAAATAACTTATCAGCCTCCAAGTAAGAAAAAGCACAGCTGCACTCGCCGTCCATGCCAGAAACAACTGTGATGGAGTAAGCTGGGAATCCACCCAGTCACAGATGGGAGCAAGATTTCAGTTTTGTGCTGGGCCAAGGACAGTCCCTGGTGGCAGAATGAAAGTTTGGTCTTTCTCCCAACCCTTGTTGGTTATGTGTGGTGCCATCTGCATGGGCAGAAGACTGTTCCTGTTCCCACTGGTGGCCAGTGGGCCAGCCCCCCGAGTCCCTTGCTGTTGCCCTTGGTTTGGTATTGGAGTGAATGGGCTAGATTTCCTGTTGCACTTATGCATGATCTGCACAATCAATGGGCACTGGACAAGGGAGGTGCTTTCTGAAAACCCAGCAGCTTGCAGATGCAAGTAGGATTCAAGTTAAACTATTTTTAAAAGTCTGCTATTACGGTTCTTGGTAACTTTTCAATTCTGTACTGAGCAAGCAGAACTTTCTTCCACTTCACAAAGGTCACTATTGCATTCTTGCAGTTCATCTCAAGTCTCCTATTCGTTTGTTTTGAGCCAAAACCAATGAGTTGTGAATAAGCTTTTAATTAAATGTTTGTTATCAGTTTTGGATGTAGAACACCTCCATAGGCTGCAACCCTGAAGTACCGCTAGTTGGAAAATTAGGAGGCAGGCGAGGTTCTACAGAAATAATTGGCAAATAATTTTATTTTAATTTTTCCATGGGATATTTTGAGTTTTTGGCAAAAAAATCAAAGCCCTAAATATTTCAGCCAAAATCCAAATTCCAAAGTGTCATTAGGGTACCTCCTGGGTGTTGTAGTTTGGGAACCCATTCTGGTCTCCCTGGTCAAACTACATCTCCCATGATGCACCAGTCTCCTCTCTCTGAGGGGAAGTGGTGGATCACAGAACCTGAAGTCCAGTTAGGGAGCCCGGCCCATGGAGGGGAATTGGTGCACGAGGCACCTGACCCTCCAGTCCCCTGAGGCACTGCACCAAAATTTCAGAGCTGACCTATTTTTGATTCCAGCTGAGAGGATGTTCAGTTTTTTAATTAAAAAAATCAAAATTTTCCTTGTACTGAGCAGGCTACAAATTCTATTGCACTTATACTTTAATAAAAAATATAGAGACAAATCCCTCACAGAACTGTGTGAGAATAGATACTATGGATGCAATTGTTATTTGGAGAGACTGCATGAGTACATCAGGACTGTTTAAAGCGTGGATTATGTAAATGTGTATTTAAAGACTTGAAAAATGCATCGTATGGACAGAGCCTACTATGATAGGGTGTCACGTAAATATGTCT
Organism: Emys orbicularis; assembly: GCF_028017835.1. NCBI lineage: Eukaryota > Metazoa > Chordata > Testudines > Emydidae > Emys > Emys orbicularis. The sequence continues at coordinate 2,613,372 of NC_088686.1, read as the reverse complement.
CCAGAGAGTTTTGAAGACATGCAGTATTGCTGAACATTCACTGAGAATGCTTGAGAGCTGCTTCCACTTCTAGCAGAGATGGCACCCATAACTAATTATGAGGTGTTGCTAACAATCATTTCGTTCAGGATTCTTAAATGTAATAATTAAACTCAGTACCATGCATGAAACCGAAATTTCCATATATGGCATTTCTTGGTAGTCTGCCTAACAAATAGGCACAAACAAAAACAGATTTTGCCATTGTCATGCAATAATTGATAATAATAATAAAGGAGGGAAAAGTCACATGACTGCCTGCAGTAATTGTTGTTGCAGGTGTTTTAGGAACTTTGATGTCATGGTCAGGAGCCTCAAGGAAACCCACTATTGTTGCTTCCCAGGAGCCCCTGCCTCCCCCACCCCACTCCTGACCCCTCCCTGCTGGCCCTGAGGAGCAGGTGCTGAGATGAACCATCCTGACAGGGGTGGGAGAACAGTTCCTCTGCCACCAACATCCCATTTCTGCAAACACTGCAGGTGGTCCCTCCCATCCGGGTAAATTTTGTCCTCTCTGCCCCGCCCTAGCCCTCGGTTTACCCCCTTCACCACTGTCTGGATGTGCCTCTGCCCCTTTCTTAACCCAGGTTTCTACACTCTAGCCCTGATTTTGTCTATAGTTCCCTCCCTTTTCCTCTGCATTCACTTCTTTGCCCCCTGCACAAATTCTGTCCTTTCCCTCCTCCGATTTGCCCCCTTTCAGTCCCCATTAGTAGCAGGGAGCACATTGTGATTCCAAGTGAGGGCAGCGGCTTCAGCAGATGTTACTGAGCATGCTCGGATTGCGAGACTATGCTCAGTACCAGCAAAGTAGCACATTGTGCTGGGGAGCACTTCGTGCCACTGCACTAGCCATGTTCCCAGCCGTGTGACATGCGTGGTGGATACAGGGTAGCTGTGTGCCCATGCATGCATGCAGCTTACAAGGGACATGGGAAGGAAGATACTTTTTGCAAAAAAGTATTTAATCATAAAGCCGATTTCCTATTGAAAAAACGCTTAGATGGAACATTTTTGACCAGCCAAACTCTGAAGCTTTTACTCCATCAAAATTCCAAGGGAAAGTCAATGGAGTTTTGACTGAATAAGGGCAACTCAGTAAATATTTCAGGAGTTGACCCCATATAAACCGCAATCAGTGCATAGTGGGAGCTCTTTATATTTAATACAAATTAGTTCACTCAATTTAATTCCTGATGCTAGTGGTAACAGACACAATCATCCTCCCGGTGTTCCTTTTTACTCCAATAGCGATTTCTGTATATGATATACTGCAGGCCCAATAGAGAATACTGTGTATGGTAAATTATATAAAGAATAAAAAATGGGAAAACATCAGCAATACCTGGGTTAGATACGTCCCAGGAGAAGAGTTCCTGTTTTCATCTTCTCACACACATTAAGTCTGAATTGTGAGTGACATTTAATTCCACTGTTGTGCTCTGGGATCAGAATATGCAGTGTGGAACATTACCTATTCTGTGGGAAACAGATGGAAATGGTCTGTGAAAAAATGTTTATGTGGAGCAGATAAGTGGCCTACAAAATGCCAAACCACTTGCGTGTATCACATTTGTAAGCATTGGCCATTGTTTGATTTATTGACTCTGCACAGGAACTGCTTATAACACAAGGCTAGAAATGGACCTTGGGGATGTTGGTAGGTACGGACACAAGGCAGATAATTGACATGACTGATATCGAGCAGAGTGTGGGACAAAGGAATAGCGTGGGCATACACTGTAGTTAATCATAAGAATACAGTTGGGAATAACTTTCACTTGTGTTGAAATTTCAATACAATGTTTTTGTGTGTGTGAAATATTGTCCATGATATAAGTTTTATGCTTCATTTGCGCTACCCTATCACAAAGGGCCTGGAGCCTGTTGTGCGAGGCATTGTACAAACAGAACAAAAAGATAGCCTCTCTCTTAAAGAGCTTACAATCTTTAGATGAGACTGTACTGGTTGGTATGATAGGCGGTGACATGGTGAAAGGGACAGGCTACAAAACCGACCTTTGCAGCAGCAGCCGCATTGTGCAGGACAAGGTTACACATGGAGAGACAGATGGTGCTGTGATCCAGATCTGAGAGCCTGGATGAACATTTTAGTTGGCTGGGTGATAGGAAAGTCTGTATCTTAGAGATGTTCTGCAGAGAAAATCTGCAAGAATTAGAGAGAGCCTGGATGTGAGGACCTAGAGCCAAAGAAGATGACCAGGTTATGGGCCTGTGTGACGGGCAGGATGGTGGTGTACACAGTGATCAAGAAAGAAGGTAGAAGGAGGGACTTTAGGGGCAAGATTAAGAGCTCTGTTTTAGCTGTGTTCAGCTTGTGGTGATGGCTCGACATCCCTGAGGAGATACCAGCGAGACAGGCCAAGAGTTTAGTTTGGACAGAAGGAGACAGGTGTCATTCCTCACCGCTGGAGTGCCTGGGTTCTGTACATGTTCCAGTCAGTAGACATGTTAGAGCCTTGGAGGTCTGGCCATACAGCTTGCTGATGGCACAATACTGTGCATGGTTATGTCCTAGAGTGGGAATAGCTTCTATTCCTATCATCCACTGCTTCTCCGCTAAATGAAACGGCACTGAACACTGCTGGCCGTCTGATTAATATGACACAGTCTTAAATGGCTCAAGATCCCAGATCATTCAGGCCACAGTCTTGACCCCAGAACCCAGCCAATATTTCTGGGCCCGGAGGGGTGGGAGAAGAGGTGTGCTGGGGCAGTGGAGAGGGAGTAATCTTTGCCACCAGGCCATGGAGTTGCTTTACAGATGCTACTGGTCCTTCAGCCGAATAGCTAAAATGATCTATGCAGGGCCTTAGATAGATAGTGCTATTCAGTCCCAGCCTCCTGTGTAGTGAGGTTGTACCAGTCCCATTGCACGGGATTCCTCTGCGGATGCTGACTGGTTGCTGGATTTGCCCTTGTTGATGCAAATGGCTTCAGTTTTGAGATGGGAGGCCTGAGTAGGTAGCTGGCGATTCCTCGTCCAAACGGACTGGATGCAGAAATAGTTATTTAGACACCAGAAAAGCCACTTTCACATGCAGTCGCATTAATGTAAATGTAGACAGAAAGTGCATGGGCCTCTCACCTTTCCTCAAAATTTGGCTCAACCATCAGAAATACATTAATGATTCCTTAAAACAAGGTATTTGAAAAAAGTTTCTTCTTCACTTCTCAGCCAAGTCCTGAGTTGCAGTTTCTGTGTTTAAACTACAACAGTCGAGTTCACACAACAATTCAAAGCCATATAATGAGTGCCCAAGGGGTGCATGGGTCGAAATCTGAATTTTGACCACACTCCTTTCTCCTCCTTTCCCACTGAAATACACTTTTCACTTTTGGCCAACCAGGGGAATTGTTGACAGTGGCAAAATCAAAAGCCCCAGTTAATAGGTCGTATTCTGTTTCATTCACAAAACTAGAGAGAATATTTTTTAAATAGATTTGTTTCAATGACAATTTTTTTGTTTTGCATTTAATAACTGTCCCATGTATCGGGTGACAATTTCATAACTGCCTGTACTGCCTTAGAATCAGGGGCTTGTGTTCTGCTTTTACCGTCACAAGTCTATGGGAGCTGCCCAAACACTTGTCAGTGAGAGATTATGGCAGGAAAAGGGGACACTCATGTCTCTTTCTCTAGCTGATTTTCTACCTAGTACCCCAAATGCAGAAGCTCCCTTAGTTCCCTCACTTCCCTATTCCGGGAGCAGTGATAGACCAATGCTGAAATTCCTATCTCCTACATTTTAATCTTTTTGTTGGGAAAAAGACTGTGGCTGCATTAGAGACAGAAACTCTGTGTATGTTTCAAACCCTCATGCCGCTCTCCTGTAAATGGTCCAAAGGACAGTATCAAATCTTTGCAGTTATTGCTCTGAATCCCCGAATGGCTGTTCATTCGAAATTGCCATTCCCGACAAAGACGACTAGCTTCTGGCTTTGCCACATGGCTTGTGTTTGGGGCCATGATTTCAGCACGCCCCAGCAGCAGTGCAGGGCCAGAGCTGTGACTCAGAGGCACAATCCCCCCCCCCACTGCAGGGGGGAAGGAATTTGCTGCTGGTCCATATTGCCCACTGGCTTCCACGCCTTGTGAACTGTGCTGGCCTGTGCATTGGAGAGGGGGTGCCAAGTCTATGCCCAGACCCCACCTCCACACTTTCCCCTGCTCGGACAGTGGAATAATGCCCCTTGACTCCTTTGGGCCCAGGCCCAAGGTTTGGGTAGCCAGTGCAGGGGCAGGCAGAAGGAAGTTCCATGCATAGGTGTGTAGCCAAGGGCCAGCATGACCCATGTTTAATTTATATGAGTGAGGCATTTATTGAATGTTAACTTGTGACGCATTCATTTCCATGTAAGCATCCCACAATGGGTGCTGATCTCGACCCTTCAAACCATAGCATTGGCTCTGCACAGAGGCCTTGGGTTCCCTGTGGGAAAGGGCTGGTTGTTTACAAGCAGGATAACCCTAGTGCAGACCTGGCGCCTGTCATGTTACCATGAGGGAGGCAAGCGGAGTTGGCACCATCTCCACTCCCCACCTCTGTGCCTGGCCTGGCCTACTTACACCGCATGGTAAAATTGCAGTTTAAACCCCACAGCAGGAGAGCCGACGTGTTTAAAGCACGTCTCTGTATTAGTGACGACAAAGTCACACTGAACAACAAGCAAGTGCTAGCAGACGGCAGCCAAAATAACTGAGCAGGAGAACGTGTCCTGGCAGTTAATGACCAATAGTAGGAGACGAGGGCCAGGGTGTATTGTAAGGGCTGCAACCTCGGTCACGTCAGGAGCTAGGAGATGCCCGAGTTAGAGATCACTGTTGTTACTGCAAAGAGTGAATATATAAATATATAAAGGGAGAAACACAATTCCCATTTGGAGGCTCATTCTGATATTCTTTTTCAGGCAAAACTCTCATTGATGTCAGTGGAATGACTGACGTGAGTAGCTACCACCACTGGGCATAACTCACAGGCCCAGTTTGTTGAGAAGCCTCGCTGCCCAATGGCATGGCTGTGGGATATTTCTGCCATAGGAAGAGGCGGGTGCGCTAGGAACAAAGCGTTAGTCCTCAGTAGTCCTCGCGAGTTTTATAGTGTAAAATAACTCTCCTCTGGCACTGGTTAGTCAGGGCGCACTTGCTCGTGTTGACAACTTCCTTCCTCTGTGAGCGGTGCTGTTGGCTGGCTGTGGTGGCACCAGCCGTGGAGAAAAATGCTGCTGATCATGACTGAAACAGAATTTGGGCCCTCAGACCACCCAGCCCCTGGCGGTTTAACATATACAGTTGAGGTTAATAATGTGGGGAAAAAAATCTATTCATCCAGCTTTGGCTCCTCATAGCTGCGATTTCCTCCTGGGAGGGGCAGCTTTCTCCACCCTGCCTGTGCCCCACCCCCACTCTGCCCCCTCCCATCCTTGACCCAGTTGAAACACAGCTCCCCACCCCCACCGCCCAACCTGCAACTGCTCAGCGAGGGCGTGGGGGGGGAGTGCTCTGCTGGGATTCATGTTGTTATGGGGGTGTTTCCTCCAAGCTAACACGCCGTTTGACAAATCACGAGGAAGGTGGTTGGGCTGGGAGCACACTGCTGTAGTTCATGGGTCTGTTTCCAGCATCCATCGTTACTGCTAGTTCAAACAAGAATTAATTCAGGGAACTTCTATGGCCTGTGCCCTACAGGGGATGGGTCTAGATGATCACAGTGGTCCCTCTGCTCTTAAAATCTATTAATATTAGAACTTTCTGACACATTCACCTTCCCACCTTGATTTCTCCATCCTCGGTCTCTCTGTGCCTCCCCCCAGCCTGTGTGCAGCTAGCAAGAGGTGTCAAAACCTGTGCCTTCAGGTACAGTGGTGTTTGGAACTGAATGTGACTTTTCTATTCCTTTGTATTGCTGCCTCTCCACTCATTATAGAGACCCGTGGCCCAGTTCTGATCTGTGTTACACAGATACAAAACACCACCAAGGTCCATGTGGGGATGGCTTACACAGCTCTAAGTGAGGGAAGAACTGCTTTTCTCTTCAAGGGGAGATCAGAATTCAAGCTACAGGAGAGAAAGAAATAGCTTCTATGTTATAGAGCAGTGTGCCAGTGAAAACTCCGTCTTGCACGTGCGTGTACACACACACACACACGTACGTTAACTGTGCTGGCAAAGCTACTGTTAGACTTAACAAAGGAACTCCCATTTTCTATATGCATAGAAAGTTTTTCTTTTTTAAAATGTTTATCGTAAACTCCCCTATGAATGCTTTTTCTTTTATTGCAGTACCGTACAGAGCATTCAGCTTATTAAAGAGACTATTCAGAGTCTGAAGTTGTTTTATGATGTCATTTTTGTAATGGTGACTTAAGGCTGGTTCACGGTTAGGAAGTAATAACCATGGCCTGTGCTGGATAAACCCCAGGCCAAAGGCCTCCAAGTTTATCATCTTGGGAGATGGTTAGTACCTCACAGAGAGAGCTTCACGTTATAACTGGGTGACTCTGCTGAAGATGTTATTTAAATATTCACAATGTAAATTAAAGAGGGGAAATTAAAGAGGGGAAAAAACAACTGCAAAAGACCAAATGGGCTGTTACACTGCTGACAGGTAATTTCTTTAAAAGCAAAAGCTAAGGAAAGTGTATATCCTTCCTTCCTTCTCCTCATCCTCTCATATTCTCTGTCCTCATCCTGCCTCCTCCTTTCCTCACTGAAATCACCTTCCCTCCACATCAGCAAAGCTGTTCTCCCCTTTGGTGTCATAGATTCATAGAAATGCAGGGCTAGAAGGGGCCTCAGGAGGTCATCTAGTCCAGCCCCCCTGTGCTGAGGCAGGACCCAGTATGTCTAGATCATCCCTGACAGGTGTCTGTCTGTCTTGTTCGTATACATCTCCAAAGACAGGGATTCACAGAGGTTTTTTTTCCCTCTCTCTCTCTTTTCTAATCTGATCTGAGCAAAGAAACAATGTAAACACTAGGTGAATGACTTTGGTGACAGGAACCTAGCTGGCCTGTAGGGTTTTGCTGTTCAAAGAAAGCAACCAGTCAGATTGTAGGGTATTGAATAAAAGGTGAACCACTACTGTACAGTTTTGGGTGAGAGGTTTAGTGCATCCTTCCATTCTAATTGGCTGAGAAAATTTTATTTCAGCATAATTGATGATAAAATGGTATTGAGATTAGAAAGCCATGATTAGGTTGAGACTGTTTTAGTAAATAACATGTCTACCTTCCATGGAAATCTAACGTGACTTTTGTCATTCTTTTTCATTAATGCATTTCAAAAATCACAGCTGTAAAGGCACCAAACAATTTTGTTGGCTCTAATGCATTAGGGAAGAGCCCTGGATCCTGTGATATGTTGGTAATTTGTTTCTTAGCAGCAGAAGGATAAATTGTAATGATAAGAACCGGCATAATCTTTTTCATTTAGACTGCAAGATGTTAGTGATAAAACAGCATAGCAGAAAGATGCTTTTCTGAAATGCTGCGATACAAGAAGAAAATGGTAATGGAAATCCTACTTAGCTTTTATTCATCATTGTTACAGAATTAAAAATAACCTGTCCTGTAAACAGGGAAAATATAACTCTATTGTAGTTGTGAACTCTATTGTAGTTCTCCATACACATTGGAGGTGACCTCTGTAGAGATTTGAGTTTGCTAGTCCAACAGGGTTGGGTTGTGGCGGTTCACACCCGTTAGCAGCAATTGAATACATTCCACACCGTATGTAGTGTGAACTTTTATTACTTCTACAGTAACAACTGACGCCGGGGCCCCATTATGCTGGGTGCTGCAGATACCACAGAGTAAGGGACAGTCCTTGCTCCAAAGAGCCTTCAGTCTGAAACGACAGCAAGATAAAGGGGAAGGTAAAGGAAAGAGTGTTTCCCCAGGGTACAGATGGGGGCTTTGGCGCAGACCTGAATTGACTCACCCAATATCTGTGACACAGCCAGAGACTGAACCCAGATCTCCAGAGTCCCAGCCTAGTGCTATCACAAGACAATCCTTCCTCTCACATTTTTTGGGGCTAGAGGCCATTTCCCCTATGCCTTTGTGCAGCACCTAGCACACTAGAGCCTAATCCTGATAGAAGTGTCCAGGTGCCACTGTAATAAAAGTAAATAGTTAGACATGCCCCAGCATTGTTTGAGCTGCAAGAACTGCAGTGTAGGTTCAGCTGTTGGCAAAGTAGTAGCTTTATACCAAGCCCGATCCAAAAAGGAGTAAGGGAGGACTGATGCTACAGTTGCATTCTTCTCAAACCAGACTTTCAGAAGGGCTTTCCTCTGACACCACCACACAGCCAGCCCTGACACACCCCAAACCCTGGAGAGCAAATCCACTCTTCCCCCAGAGGTTAAGTATCTCTCTGGCATCTTCCATCTTTCCCTTTCCCTGTAACCCTCAACTCCTGCTTCTATCTTGAAGAGGATGTGCTGTTTCTTCGCCATGCTAGATAGATAGTAGCATTCCCTTCCTTCTCCAATGGGCTCTGCGATCCCCAGCACATGACCCCACTAAGACCTGCCATGTGGTCAACCAATATGACTTTCCTTAGCTCTCTTCTCTCTCACTCCCACCAAAAAGATGCTGAGATCTTCATCCTGTGCCCCTTTGCCAGAATTTGATGAGAATGTCCCAGGGCTGTAGAGAAATTCTATCACAGAGGTGGATGGTAAAGAATTGATGACAGTTGTCAATCATTTTGGCACATGCTAGGCAAGATGCTGTCCCCCCTCCCCCTTCTCTTACTTAATCACAATATTTATCTGTCCCTGTAGCAGTAGCAAAAGTTCAAAAATCTCTCTCTATATATAATACGAGCAATAATTTTAATGCTTTTTAATAAAACAAGACTCTGATTTAAAATATTCTTAGTTAATGACCAGCATAAATCGATGGAAACCTTATAACAAGGAGAGATTTTATGATTGAAATTGAATAAAAGATGTTGTGGTATTAACAGGATTGCTAAAATGCAGACAGTGCCTTGCATACATTTAGGATTTACTGTTTTCTAAAAGAAAACAGTGAGAAATAGGGGAAAGGATTTTGATTGTTTATTGGCTAACAAAAATAGGAAAAGAAATGCATGACAATGGAGAGATGAGTCAGATGTTAAATCACTGGTTTCCATCTGTGCAAATCAATCTGGGTGCAGTGTCGGGCCAGAACACCCACAATGCCTGGATTTAGTAGCTTCGAGTGCTGGATGAAGAATAGCGAGGCTCTGTCCTGGCCACAGGTTTGGGTGATGGACTGATGATTATGTAGGCTTTGTATGGGGTAAGCCTGAATTTCCCCACAGCAAATTCATAAATAGTCCCACAGTCCCAGGCAGGTGCATGAGTCACTGGCATGATTCAGATCCCAAGAGTAGGGTGCTGCCATGCCGAGGAGCAAACAATGACAGTAGATTGGCCAGTTACAACATTTTCTTCCCTCTTTGCTACAATTTTGTTCTAATTGAGTTGAGCCTCCTCCAGTTCTAATCCTGATGTGGTGGGAAAGTCATTCAGTGGGTGGTGGAAGAAGCTAGAGGGAATGTGGAAAACCAGTTTTAAGTTAAAAATTGTTGCATTAAAGGAAAATTATTTTAGTAAAAATGACTTTGTTGTAGCTGCATTGGACAGATCAGTTAATGAGTTATAACCATCTCCTATTCTCAGGGCCGGCCCACAACATTTTGGCACCTGAGGCGGGGAGCTCAAATGACGCCCCCATGCCCCCTCGCTTGGGCCAAAACTTTGAAAGATCTCAATTCTGCCTTCTTCCTATTCTATTCCTTTAGAATAGAATCCTGCTGACATGTATCTTGAAAGGGCTTTCAGTTCACCACCTAAATCACTTGCATCAATAGTGCGCGTGTCATCATGTGTCAACACTGTCTCTAGTGCCCTGCATTGCTGGTATAGGTCTTCTTCAGGATAGTGAGGAGTTTTGGAATATCATACAACATCCCAAATATACTGCTGTGTTCCTTGAGCTGCATGAAATGTTCTTCAACTGACTGTATTGCACAATCTAGCATCTGGTTAAAGAATTCAACTTTGAATTGTTGTTTGGGGTCTCTTATGGGATTATCCCATGCCTCGTAATCAAAATGTCTTCTTCTTCGGTGACTCTTGTATTCTTGAATGGGTGGGAAAATAGCTTCAGTGTGAAGTTCCTCTGCCAACTTCTGTGCACTCTTCAGAACATTTTGAAATCCCTCATCTGACCGGTAAGACTGTAGGTATGACTTTGCTTTGTCCAGTTGTTCCATTTCTCCAGATATATCAAGGTCAACACCTTGGAGTCTCTTGCTTACAACATTTATTTCAAACAGTATGTTATGCCACAACACTAAGCCACACAGAAATTTGAAGTTATGTATGTTTCTGGTGATTCCATTTCCCTCTGCCACTGTTCTCCCACGAACAGTTCCTGTCATAGCATTATCCCCCATAATGGCAACTATGGCATCATCTATCTTCCCAATCTCTGTGCATCTCTGTGCATCTAGAGCAGAGAGAATACATATGCACTAGCAGCAGACACAATTTTCGACACTCTGGGTCCTAGTGGCGCCCCACCCCTCCCTCCCCCAGTCTGGCACCTGAGGCGGCCGCCTCAGTTCGCCTCATGGTAAGGCCAGCCCTGCCTGTTCTTTCTCGCTCCGCTACCTCCCCTCACTCCAGTTGTCAATCTCTGTCTTTGCTTGCTTTTGTTTCTTTGTCTCTTTGATTATAAACTCGTTTGGAAGGGGACCTGACTTGCTCTGTTTGCCAAAAGCTGTGTACATTAGACAGACATTATAGAAGTAATTAACAGTATAAATTTGAAAATTTATTAGCACCACTGAGTTAGTTGCAAATTGACGGACAATGAAGCAGACGGCTACTTGGGCCTGTTGTAAAGTTGCCTGCAAACCAATTTTCAGGTGCTAAACTGAAAAAAAACCTATTATAATATTATGCCAAAATATGTCCCTTCTCCCACACACCTGAACCCTTCCAGCCATCATCCCTAAGGACATTCTACATTAGTAATGCCCTGGTTCTGGGGATTGCAGGGGCTGGTTGCCTGTCCCCAGGTAGCATGATACCAAGAAGGGAGCAGGGCATCGGTGGCATCGTGGCAAAGAGGGCTGGCACATAGGTGATGGGGCATGGTGTAGGATGCATGTCCCCTTTCCTACCTACATGTGTATTTAAACCCCACTTGGACTTTGCCAGCTTCTAGAACTCTGGACTGAGCCTCTGGCAGATCCAACCTGATGGCTTACACTGGGGGTGGCCGACCTGAGCCTGAGAAGGAGCCAGAATTTACCAATGTACATTGCCAAAGAGCCACAGTGATATGTCAGCAGCCCCCCATCAGCCTCCCCTCTCCACTCCCAGTGCCTCCCTCCCACCGGCAGCCCCGCCAATCAGCACCTCCCCCTCCTTCCCGACACCTCCTGATCAGCTGTTTCATGGTGTGCAGGAGGGTCTGGGAGGGAGGAGTGAGGGCACGGCAGGCTCAGGGGAGGGGGCAGGAAGGGGTGGAGTGGGGGCAGGGCCTGTGGCAGAGCCAGGGGTTGAGCAGTGAGCACCCCAGGCACATTGGACAGTTGGCTCCTGTAGCTCCAGCCCCGGAGTCGGTGCCTGTACAAGGAGCCACATATTAACTTCTGAAGAGCCGCATGTGGCTCCGGAGCCACAGGTTGGCCACCCCGGCCTACACCCAAAATGGCTTCCAGAGCTCTCTGATGCCATTTCCCGGCATGCTTGGAGTCAGGAGCGGGGACAGAATGGACTATAAACTCCTGCTGAGGCCAATAGGGAGGCTTTTGCATGGGTCTGGACCGGTCATTTGCTGGGACAATCATAGAATCATAGATTTGTGGGGCTGGAAGTCACCTCAAGAGGTCATCAAATCCAGCCCCCTGCATCGAGGCAGGACGAAGTACACCTAGACCCTCCCTGACAGGTGTTTGTCCAACTTGTTTTTAAAAGCTTCCAAAGGTGGGGATTCCACAACCTCCTTTGGAAGCCTGTTCCAGAGTTTAACTACCCTCACAGTTAGAAAGTTTTTCCTAATATCTAACCTAAATATCCCTTGCTGCAGATAAAGCCCATTGCTTCTTGTCCTGCCTTCAGTGGACACGGAGAACAATTGATCACTGTCCACTTTTTAACAGCCCTTAACATATTGGAAGACTGTTATCAGGTCCTCCTCGGTCATCTTTTCTCACGACTAAACATGCCCAGGCTTTTTAACCTTCTCTCACAGGTCAGGTTTTCTAAACCTTTATCATGTTTGTTGTTCTCCTCTGGACTCTCTCCAATTTGTCCACATCCTTCCTAAAGAGGGGTGCCCAGAATTGGATCCAGGACTCCAGCTGGGGCCTCACCAGTGCCGAGCAGAGAGGGACAATGACCTCCCGGGTCTTACACACCACATTCCTCTTAATGCACCCCAGAAACATGTTAGACTTATTTGCCACTGCAGCACACTGATGACTCATATTCAGTTTGCGATCTCGTGTAACCCCCAGATCCTTTTCAGCGGTACGACCACCTAGCCAGTCATTCCCCAGTTTGACATTCTGCATATGATTTTTCCTTCCTAAGTGAAGTACTTTGCCCTTGTCGTCGTTGAATTTCATCTTGTTGATTTCAGACCCATTCTCCAATTTGTCGAGTTTGTTTTGAATTCTAATCCTGACCTCCCAAGTGCTTGCAACCCCTACAGGCTTGGTGTCATCCGCACATTTTCTGAGCGTATTCTCCACGCCATTCTCCAAGTCATGAATGGTAATAGTGACTAGTTCCAGACCCAGGACTGCTCAGCCCCTCAGCGGGAGGGCCCAGCCTGACCCTGTTTCAGTTTTGAGCTGTGAGTTGGTAGCTGAGAGAGACACAGAACGGCTCAGGGAAGCTCTGATTAACTCCACCCAGGGAACCTTTGCACAGCTGTGGGATCCACTCATGGGTATGGCTGCTCCTGCCGAGACCAGGGTCCAGAGGGGCAGAGATCTGACCCAGCACTGGCTACTGAGAGCCAGCTGAGAGCCCCACACCTAGGAGCCAGGAGAGGACCCAGGACCAGGGTTTAAGACCTAGTGAGGGGAACCTTTTTGTTGAAGCCTGCCAATGTTCACAGTGCTGCAGCACCCACCTGTGGACTCCTCCTCATTGTACAACCTGCCCGGGAAGGTGCCAGAGAGGAAGTTGGGGCTGGGAAGAGTTGGGAGTGTTGGAGTGGGAAATGTGTTGATTTATTAATATTTAATAGTTAACCTAACCCAGTCCACCCCCAGATCATAGAATCATAGAAGATCAGGGTTGGAAGGGACCTCAGGAGGTATCTAGTCCAACTCCCTGCTCAAAGCAGGACCAATCCCCAATTCAATCATCCAACCAATTTTTGCGCCATATCCCTAAATGGCCCCCTCAAAGGTTGAACTCACAATGCTGGGTTTAGCAGGCCAATGCTCAAACCACTGAACTATCCCTCCCCCGATCCCATGTTCCTGCTCCCAATAAAGTCTCACTTGGTTATATTGTTGTTTGGGGTGTGTCAGTGCTTTGCTGGGGTTTGTGTTGATGCACTTGTGTTTCTCTTGTTTACAGTGTTTTATGCTCCTGGCCAGAAGTGGTAGCATTAGCCATTTTCCCAAGGGACATCCCCGCCCCCAGTGTCCGGGGCACAGCGAGGAGTCACCTGGGGTAGAGGCACCAGGCATCACAGAACCCAGGACCCAAACCATGCGAGGAGGAGGTAGATGTCACACCCAGGAGCAGCACCAGGAAGGAGGCTTAAGGAGTGGGGCTACACAGAGCAGGCCTAGGAAAGATTCTGCCCTAGTCTCCTGGGAGGTAACTAGCATGATTGACCTCCCGGTGTCACAATTTGTCCCTTATTTCTTCCATCTTGTGCTAATTATTCTTCAGAATCCTGGTGTGGAAATAAGGAGGAAGTAAGTGGCTGTGGTTTTCTGACAGTTTTGATCACTTCAGTATTGCTTTGATCATTGGAACTGTGCACTAATCCGTATTTCTGTAGAATATGAAATATTAGTGCTATGCAACGTCATCTCTGTGTGCTCAGCCCGGAACAATGTGGTCAAAACATTAACAGCAGGAAAAGAGAGGAGGAAAAAGAACAAGAACTAGAAAATGGATGAGTTAGGAGGGAGTAAAAATTCTACCATCTGATCCCTGTTTGATAATCTGATTTGTCATTATGAACAAATAGTATTTTCCAACTCCATAAAACAAATTAATCCCTATGCAGTGATGCTAGGTGTAATTTTGCCCATATATTCAAAAAAAGACCCTGATGTTTGCATGCTGTCTTTTGTTAGCAGTATGCAATAATGTTAATCTCCATTCTTACAGAGTAGGTGAAGTGCCAGAGGCTGGGACTGGATGACAGGGGATGGCTCACTTGATAATTGCCCTGTTCTGTTCATTCCCTCTGAATCATCTGGCCCTGGCCACTGTCGGAAGACAGGATATTGGTCATTGGTCTGACTCAGGGATGATTTAGTTGGGGATTGGTCCTGTTTTGAGCAGGGGGTTGGACTAGATACCTTCTGAGGTCCCTTCCAACCCTGAGATTCTATGATTGTATGAATATGGCCATTCTTATGATCTTATGTTGAGTTAATGAAGGATTATTTTGTTGTTGTGCCTATTGATACAGTTAGTTTATTTCAATTGTTCTATCCTACCAAAAATGTCTGCTTCTCTCCAATAACAGTAGAGAGAATCAGACTCTGCTCTCAAAAATTAACATTGGTCATATGTAGAGATGGCAAAACCTCAAGAAAATGAACATAGAAGGAGTGGTGGCAGGTTATCATAGTTGAGGATGATCTGTGAGGAGATGGATAGATAGTATGTGGCTGATCACTGGTGTGGTAGAAGGAGAGAGCCTGAGACATGAGGTAGAAAAGGCCTAAAGTCCAAACAGAGTCAAGTCCTGCTGATATAAAGCAAAATTAAGAGTCAGGCCATGCTCTGTTACAAAACATGCCTGCTTGCAGGTTCGCTGTCTGGATCATGAACTTGGCAAGAATATGGCTAGTGTTGCAAAATCACAAACACTCCTAAGAAGTGCTAGGCACCGGGCACTTAGACACATTCCAGAAGGGTCGTGCCAGAACACCCCGATAGCAAGACATGGCATAAACAAAGTCCCCGAAGATGATACAGGGACAAACTGACCCCTCTTAAAGATAAAGTCAGGATGACAAGGTGATGGATAGCGATGTTTTGATTGAACCAATGGGTACAAGTAAAGGGTGGTAAGTAACCATGTCAGAGGGACAATACGTAACTTGTTTTTATCAGTGTATAAAAGAGGGGTCAGAGAGGGGGTGTCTTTGTCTGGTCAGGGGGGGAGCAGGGAGTCCCACCGCACACTGAGCTGGTCTATTGTAATGGGTATACAGGTCTTAGTACCCCTGTACAGACTATGAGGTGCTATTATCAAGCTGGGAGGGGCTGCAAGTGCTTTGGAGGATAGGATTAACATTCAAAATGATCTGGACAAACTGGAGAAATAGTCTGAAGTAAATAGGATGAAATTCAATAAGGACAAATGCAAAGTACTCCACTTAGGAAGGAACAATCAGTTGCACACATACAAAATGGGAAATGACTGCCTAGGAAGGAGTACGGCAGAAAGGGATGTGGGGGTCATAGTGGATCACAAGCTAAATATGAGTCATCAGTGTAACACTGTTGCCAAAAAGCGAACATCCTTCTGGGATGCATTAGCAGGAGTGTTGTAACAAGACACAAGAAGTAATTATTCCGCTTTATTCTGAGCTGATTATGCCTCAATTGGAGTATTGTGTCCAGTTCTGGGTGCCACATTTCAGGAAAGATGTGGACAAATTGGAGAAAGTCCAGAGAAGAGCAACAAAAATGATTAAAGGTCTAGAAAACATGACCTATGAGGGAAGATTTTAAAAAATGAGTTTGTTTAGTCTGGAGAAGAGAAGACTGAGAGGGGACATAACAGTTTTCAAGTACATAAAAGGTTGTTACAAGGAGGAGGGAGAAAAATTGTTTTTCTTAATCTCTGAAGATAGGATAAGAAGCAAGGGGCTTAAATTGCAGCAAGGGAGGTTTAGGTTGGACATTAGGAAAAACTTTGTAACTGTCAGGGTGGTTAAGCACTGGAATAAATTGCCTAGGGAGGTTGTGGAATCTCCATCAGTGGAGATTTTTAAGAGCAGGTTGGACAAACACCTGTCAGGGAGGGTCTAGATAATACTTAGTCCTGCCATGAGTGCAGGGGACTGGACTAGATGACCTCTCAAGGTCCCTTCCAGTTCAATGCTTCTATGATTCATTGAAAATAAACCTGGTTGAGAGCTTTCACCACTGAACTGAGTATGCAGTCTTCTTGGGCAGTTCGATTAAGGTCTGGTGGGCCATTTATCTGCTCAGAGCTGGCACAGCAAACAGAGAGAACACACACACAGCCAACGACTAGGAGGTAATCCTCTGAGTGTGCTAAATTAGCGGTGGATTGAGAAGGCTTCCAAAAATTCTGCTATGATGTCACTAATATTCAGACATGAATAAATGGATTTTACTTGGAGAGACAGGATGTGTGAGGTAATATCTTTTATTAGACCAACTTCTGTTGATGTGAGAGACAAGCTTTCGAGCTACACAGAGTTCTTGTTCAGGCCTGGGAAAGGTACTCAGAATGTCACGGCTAAATATAAGATTGAACAAACAGTTTAGTTTAAGTAATTAGCACATATTCTATGTGATATGGCCCATTAACACCCCTGTAGTTACGTATAAAACGTGTTCAGCTTTGTCATATTATTTCTTACACACAGAGACCCTGTCAGATATGTGTATGTATTTAATAAGCCACTTAACTCTTGCAGCATTTTCACGTTTAAGGGGAAAAAAGGTTGTCTGCAGGAACGGAAAACATGAGTAAATGCTGCAAGGTATGTGGAGCAGCATCAATACAAATTAGACATTCTACAACCCAGTTATCTCATCATCTTGGGAATGTTTATCACTGACTCATGATCTTATAATGCAACAATTTTAAGCCTTTCATTCATTGCATCTTTATCATTTGAACTTAGTAGGCCAATTTCTCCATTATAGAAATTGCTGCAGGTCTGTTAACGTCTATTGAACAACTACAATTTACAGCAGCAGAAGATTGGCCCTGGATGTTTTTTTATTCATCCCCCGTGTATGAAGAATTCAAGTTATACTCTCAAGTTTATCTTATATTATGTGAAAATGTGGTACATGATATAAAATGCTGTTTTAAGTGACTTTTTTTAAGAACATACTAATGCCTATAATAGGTCAGACCAATGGTCCATCTAGCCCGGTATCCTGTCTTCTGACAGTGGCCAATGCCATGTGCTTCAGAGGGAATGAACAAAACAGAGCAATTATCAAGTGATCCGTCCCCTGCCGCCCATTCCCAGCTTCTGGCAAACAGAAGCTAGGGACACCATCCCTGCCCTCCATGAATTTATCTAGTTCTTTTTTGAACCATGTTATAGTCTTGGCCTTCACAACATCCTCTGGCAAAGAGTTCCACAGGTTGACTGTGCATTGTGTGAAGAAATACTTCCTTTTGTTTGTTTTAAACCTGCTGCCTATTCATTTCATTTGGTGACCCCTAGTTCTTCTGTTATGAGAAGGAGTAAATAGCAGTTCCTTATTTACTTTCTCTACATCAGTCATGATTTTATAGACCTTAATCATATCCCCCCTTTGCCATCTCTTTCTACCCTTAGAGCTGATCCCAAACTGGACTCCATTGGACTTACCCACTGGCATATGTAATTAAAACACTTTCTGGGAGTTGCGTCTCACCCATCCATACAAATTGAAATGCTTTACTCATGTTCACTAGATTTAAGATGATGACCGGCACACCATTCTCCTGCTTTAGAGACAGTATTTCAAAAGTTTCATATGTTATGAGAGAGATTTTCAAATCCACCTAATGGTAATTTGGCACCCAAATCTTTTATACAGCTTGGAAAGTCTCAACCTATATGTTCTGGAAATTAATGTAGCGTAGAACAGTACACTATACAATAGCATTGTGACCTTTCTAATCAAGGTGCAATTTGATAGCTTAGCTTTTCCAGCTGTCTTGTGCTTACACACCAGAACCCACTAACCTTTGTGGAATGGACAGAGAGGCTACTCCAACAAAATACAGAATATTGAAAAGGTCACAATGGAATTGTGGTCAAATCCTGTCCGTCACGGAGTGCATTCAGCGTTTCATTTAAAACATCTCATTCAGGCTGCAAAGGGCAGAGTGACCGTGCCAGTCCACTCACTGACAGTGCTTGGGAGGAGAATGTGAGCCTCTAAATTTACCCCTGCTCCTGGCAGCCTCTGGAATGTAGTCCCCTTTAAGTGCCTGATCATCTAGGATGAGTTGTATGATGATAGGCAAGAATATAGATCACAATAAAGGCCACACACACACAGTTGTACATTTTGGAGAGGAGGGGACCTTATATTTGCAGGTGCATTTAGCATGTGCAAAAATTCGCCTTTTTGTGCACTCTGGAGCAGTTGCACATCTAACTGAGTGTGAGTCACATTGAGCAGAGGTGTCACTCGTCAGATTTCCTCCACATTTCAAATTCCAGGTGCCAAAATGTGGTCACAGATTGCACCCACACACCGAAAGGCTGGCCCTCAACCTGGCTGAAAATACACTCAGTAGAGAGAGGCTGCATGAGGGTGGCTTGTGGCACGAAGTTTTACTGCTATCGTTTTGGGGTATTACATTGCTCACAAGTTTGTTTTGTTCATGTCTTATATTTTACACAAAAGAACTGCCCTAGAAATACTTTAGAGAGCTGTAAAATGTATTGGCACTGCTTTTCGTATCCCTCTGTCTGTAAAATGAGGATGTCTTAGTGCTGTACTCTGGGCTAGTTCTTCAAACATGGACAAGCAAAATAGTTGTGCAGTTTTGCCTATATGCAAACTCTGCATGCACATGTAGCCCTTTGGGGAGATGGGGTGTGTTTGCATGCATGTGTTACATTTGCAAATCAAGATCTGGCAAACAGAATGAGTTTTCACACTTGTATGTCGAACACATGCATATTTTAAAATCTGTTCTTGTTTCCATCCATACCAGCAGTGTAAGGAGAGAGAAGAAATTACAACTAATACATTTGACAAACATCAAAGGTATCCTCCTTGTACAATATTGTAATGAATTTGATGTCCAATATCTTGTGATCTACCAGTGTTAAAAAAAATCACAGTGTAGAGACCATGTTCTCCAGGACAGACTGTCTGACTTGCACCTCAGATCTGTATAACTGGTGCTGGGGAATGCAAAGTTTGGAGAATAGAAGGGAATATTGCTTGCTTGCTTGCTTTCTTGCTTTCAATAGTGACTGCCTAAAGGTTCTGAGAGATGTAAGTAGTGCTGGGAAATGATGCTGGGTAAGAGATGCATGTGTTTTCAGAATGCAGGTGGCCAAAGGTGCCTGATTAATGGGATTTGTCATATGACTCTGCGCATTATTTTGTTAATAGAGCTAGCTAGGAAATGGAAATCTTTTTCCCACAGCAACATTTGAAGGAAAAATGTGTTTATTTAAAATTTCCCTAATGGGAAGAAATTATTTTCTCCACAGGAAAATTTGAAAAACAAAGTGGATGGTAAAAGACAACTTTTCCCACTTTCTGACAGTCTTTTCATTTTTGGAAAATAGTAACTAATTTATCATTTTCTCACACTTCAATTGTTTTCCAGTGTTTGAGAAAAAGTAACGATTACATTTTAACACTTAGAAGTGAAAGTGCCACTTTCTCTACACATTTTCTGTTTTAACTATTCCCCACTTCTTGAATGAAAAATAAGTTTAAATAAAACAAAAGAAAGAGAGAAAATGGCCATTTCCCCAAAATTTTGAAAATAAAATATTCCAAAAAAAATCACAATTCAGGTTTCCCCCCCAAGAATGTTTAGCTTTGCATTTTGAGGGGGGGAATGAAAAAAATAATTTAACCCCACCCCAACTTTTCAAGGAAAATATTTTTGGCAAAATATTTTCAACCAGCTCTGATCATGGATACCGCCCTAGAAGGTAGATGGTTGTGAAAAATAACACCAGTAACTTCTTTCATAACTTTCTCACACATTTCTTAAAGTTATTTTGAAAAATTCTGAGGCATGTACAGTAGCTAAGATGATGACGTGATATAAAGGGACTTGTTGGCTTACTGAAGTGTGTATGTGGTATTTTCATTACTTTACCGTGTCTAGCAATGCTAGCTCCATGAAGATCTCTTTCAAGCCATTCTGCATTTGCATGTATTTAATATAAAAATGTATTTCACTTTCAAAATATGATGCCCAGTACTTGCAACGTGAAGCTGAATGCAGTACCAGCTGAAGGTAGGGTACTATTTGTGACAGGTAGACCAGGTACTGTATTCGGTTACAAAGCCAACTATTTACCTGCTGGGTGATCCCATGGCAGTGGGTGGACAGAGGTTATTACAATGCTAGGGCTCCAGATAGACTCATAGACTCATAGACTTTAAGGTCAGAAGGGACCAATATGGTCATCTAGTCTGACCTCCCGGATGATGCAGGCCACAAAAGCTGACCCACCCACAACAGAATCTTCCAGCCTGCGACTCCTGCCCTATGCTGCGGAGGAAGGCGAAAAACCTCCAGGGCCTTTGCCAATCAACCCTGGAGGAAAATTCCTTCCCGACCCCAAATATGGCGATCAGTAGAACCCCGAGCATACAGGCAAGATTCTACAGCCGGACCCTCATTTTACCCGCGATGGCACGTTAATGCCTAATTGACTAAAATCACGTTATCCCATCAAACCATTCCCTCCATAAATTTATCAAGCCTGATCTTGAAGCCAGAGAGGTCTTTCGCCCCCACCGTTTCCTTTGGAAGGCTGTTCCAAAATTTCACCCCACTGACGGTTAGAAACCTTCGTCTAATTTCAAGCCTAAACTTCCCCACGGCCAGTTTATATCCATTCGTTCTCGTGTCCACATTACTACTGAGCTTAAATAATTCCTCTCCCTCCTTGGTATTAGTCCCTTTGATATATTTAAAGAGAGCAATCATATCCCCCCTCAGCCTTCTTTTGGTTAGGCTAAACAAACCGAGCTCCTCGAGTCTCCTTTCATAGGAAAGGTTTTCCATTCCTCGGATCATCCTAGTGGCCCTTCTCTGTACCCGTTCCAGTTTGAGTTCATCCTTTTTAAACATAGGAGACCAGAACTGCACACAGTACTCCAAATGAGGTCTCACCAGCGCCTTGTATAATGGAAGCAGCACCTCCCTGTCCCTACTAGAAATACCTCGCCTAACGCATCCCAAGATCGCATTAGCTTTTTTCACAGCCACGTCACATTGCCGACTCATAGTCATCCTTCGATCAACCAGGACTCCGAGGTCCTTCTCCTCCTCCGTCACTTCCAACCTGTGCGTCCCTAATTTATAACTAAAATTCTTATTAGTCATCCCTAAATGCATCACCTTACACTTCTCACTATTAAATCTCATCCTATTATTGTTACTCCAATTTACAAGGTCATCCAAGTCTCCCTGCAGAATATCCCTATCCTTCTCCGAATTGGCAATACCTCCCAACTTTGTGTCATCCGCAAACTTTATCAGCCCACTCCTACATTCGGTTCCAAGGTCAGTAACGAATAGATTAAATAAAATCGGACCCAAAACCGAACCTTGAGGAACCCCACTGGTGACCTCCGTCCAACCCGACAGTTCACCTTTCAGTACTACCCGCTGCAGTCTCCCCTTTAACCAGTTCTTTATCCACCTCTGGATTTTCATATCGATCCCCATCTTTTCTAATTTAACCAATAATTCCACGTGGGGCACAGTATCAAACGCTTTACTAAAATCTAGGTAAATTAGATCCACCGCATTTCCTTTATCTAGAAGGTCAGTTACTTTCTCAAAGAAGGAGATCAAGTTGGTTTGGCACGATCTTCCTTTCGTAAACCCATGTTGTAATTTGTCCCAATTGCCATTCACCTCAAGGTCCTTAACTACTTTTTCCTTCAAAATTTTTTCCAAGACCTTGCATACTACAGAAGTTAAACTAACAGGCCTGTAGTTACCTGGGTCACTTTTTTTCCCTTTCTTGAAAATAGGAACCACATTAGCTATTTTCCAGTCCATCGGTACCACCCCCGAGTTTACAGATTTATTAAAAATTATCGCCAAGGGGCTTGCAATTTCTCGCGCCAGCTCCTTCAATATTCTAGGATGAAGATCATCCGGTCCGCCCGATTTAGTCCCATTTAGCTGGTCAAGTTTGGCTTCTACCTCTGATACTGTAATGGCAATCGCCCCTCCTTTATTCCCCTCTGTCCCGCTCCCTCTATTCCTAAGCCCTTCATTAGCCTTATTAAAGACCGACGCAAAATATTCATTTAGATATTGTGCCATGCCTAGATTATCCTTAATCTCCACTCCATCTGCATGCTTCAGCGGCCCCACTTCCTCTTTCTTTGTTTTCTTCCTATTTATATGGCTACAAAACCTCTTACTATTGGATTTAATTCCCCTCGCGAGGTCCAACTCTACACGGCTTTTGGCCTTTCTCACCGCATCCCTACATGCTCTGACCTCAATAAGGTAGGTTTCCTTGCCGATCTCTCTCCCCTCTTCCATTCTTTGTCCCCTTTCTGTTTTTTCTTAATCGCCCCTTTGAGACGCCCGCTCATCCAGCTAGGTCTAATTCTCCTGCCCACTAACCGTTTCCCCTTTCTCGGGATACAGGCCTCGGACAGCTCGTGCAACTTCAGCTTGAAATAATCCCAGGCCTCATCTGCCTTTAGCTCTCTAAGTATGTTAGCCCAATCCACTTCCCTAAGTAGTTGCCTTAATTTATTAAAGTTGGCCTTTTTGAAATCGTAAACCTTAGTCACAGTTTTATTTCTGTTAATCCTTCCATTTAGTTTAAACCGAATTAGCTCATGGTCACTCGAGCCAAGGTTTTCCCCTACAACCATTTCCTCAACGAGGTCCTCACTACTCACCAGCACCAAATCTAAAATGGCATCCCCCCTCGTCGGTTCGGCTACTACTTGATGAAGGAATTCATCTGCTAGCACGTCTAGGAACATCTGAGCCCTATTATTGTTACTAGCATTTGTTCCCCAATCTATGTCTGGGAAGTTAAAGTCCCCCATGATAACACAGTTCTTATTAGTTTTTACTTCCTTAAAAACATTAAATAGTTCTCTGTCCGCATCCAGGCTAGATCCCGGCGGTCTATAGCACACCCCAAGCAGTATCTCAGGGGAGGCTTTAGTAGTTCTTTTACCCAGTGTAATTATTGCCCAGACAGACTCCGTCTTATCCATTCCATCACTTATTATTTCTTTACATTTTAGCTCATTATTGACATACAATGCCACACCCCCACCTTTACCTTTTTTCCGGTCATTCCTAAACAGCACATACCCTTCCATACCTGTACTCCAGTCATGACTACCATTCCACCACGTTTCGGTTATTCCTACGATATCAGGTTTCATTTCTTGGACCAGGAGCTCCAATTCCTCCATTTTGTTACCTAGGCTTCTCGCATTTGTGTATAAACATCTTACCGTATGCTGTCTATCCTTTCTCCCATTAGTTATGCACTTTGGTACGGACCCCGTGGTGTCCATCCGCCCCCTCCTTCTCATGTCCAATTCCCTACCCCTACCTATATCTGCGCTTATCTCTTTGCCCTCTTTTTCAGTGTTGGAATCTGGCGTGGAGATTAACTGGACATCTCCCAACCGTCTCCCCCAAGTTCCTAGTTTAAAGCCCTTTTGATGAGATGAGCCAGCCTCCCTCCCAGAAGTCTATTTCCTTCCCTACTCAGGTGAAGTCCATCCCGCGAGAACAGCTGTCTGTCCCCGAAAGCCTCCCAGTGGCCATACATCCCAAAGCCCTCCTTATAGCACCACTCCCTTAGCCAGCTATTTATCCTCACAATCCTGTCTGCCCTTTGCTGTCCTTCTCTAGGAACAGGCAGAATCCCACTGAAGATAATCTGAGCCTCGACTTCCTTAAGCGTCTTCCCCAGCCTGGCATAATCTCCCTTGATTCTCTCTAGCGAGAACCTAGCCGTGTCATTCGTTCCTACGTGAAGGACGATCAAGGGGTTCTTACCTGCTCCTTTTAGGATCCTTTTCAACCGCAGGTCCACATCCCGTATCTTAGCGCCCGGCAGACAGCACACCCTTCTGTTCTCTGGGTCTGCCCTGGTCACAGGCCTGTCTAACCTCCTCAGTAAGGAGTCCCCAATCACATAAACCTGCCTTTGCCTGGGGGCAGCGCAATCTACCAATCTATCCCCTGTTCCCTGTGGCCGTAACTCCTGTCTGTCTCTATTTTCCCTTATAGTCCCCCTATTGCCATTCTTTATCCTCCCGGGGCTGAGTATTGATGCTGCTTCCATCAACTCCTCCCCCCTGTCTTTTGGACTAGCTGCCCTTCTTTTCTTCCTCTGCCTCCCACCATCAGTTACCACCTGCTGCGTCCCCTCCTCGTTAGCCAAACACCCAAACCTGTTCCTGAGTTCTATTTCCCCCTCACTAGCCCTCCTTTTCCTTGGCCTGCTTCTCACAGTCACATACTTCCACTGCTCTTGTTCTCCCCCCGACATTCCCCCCTCACAGACCATAGCCCCCGCTTCCACCTGCACCCCCGAGCATTCCCCTTCAGTCACCACTTGCCTTTGCTCCATTAGCTGCTCAAACCCCCTTCTAAACTCTACCAGGGTCTCTACCTGCATCTGCAACCCCCGAACCTTTTCCTCTAACAGGGCAAGTAGGCGGCATTTCATACAGACATACCTCTGATCAGGTGCACCTGCTAGGACTATATACATACCGCAGCTGCTACATGCTTTCATTTGCATTGTGTCCCCTGCTGCCTGGCTCATGGCTGCCATGGTCTCTGCCTGCAGCCTCTGAGGGAACAAGGCACACCGACCACCGCGCCCTCCTGCCTCCCCTTCCACCTCCCCCTGTAAACTCCCACTTAAACTCCCCTGTTAGCCGCCCTGTTTGCCAACCACTGCTCGCTGCTAGCTGCTTGGCTGGGAGGCCTCTTTTATAGGTCCCCTAATCAGCCAAGCTCCGCCCCCTAATCAGGGCTCGGGGCTCAGCACACTGCCCCTACAGGCCTCTACACATACAAGCACTACAAAGACAGACGCAAGTACAGATACCTTCTCCTCCAATGAGACTCACTCCCACTTAAACTCCCCTGTTAGCCGCCCTGTCAGATTTGCAGCACTGAAACATACTTTCCAGAAGAACCACCACAGAAAGCCCTTGTCCCACAGAAGATATCCTGCTTTGTCTAAATCCATGTACTCACAAGAGTCAGTGCATCTTGTGACATCTGAGATTGTGTGCAGTTTAAGAAGTAGACTGAGGGCAGATCTAACTTTCCTAGGATGTCCTGGTGTACCGACTGGCAAAGTGCTCCTAGCGTGGATGCAGCCTATACTGCACTTTTTGCTGTTATAGTTTATTCCATTTTCTCTGTGCAAAACAGACTTATCCTGAGCTACACTGTGTGCCCTGTGCATCCTGCTTCAACTTCCTGGCATCCCAACGTGGCTTGACACCTGGTATCTGATGAGCGGTTCCTGTTCTCCAGTTTGTCTCCTGCCTCCAACCTCTGTTATCCCAACCCTGCTGACTCTTGACTCCTGTCTTATGACTGCAGACTCTGGCTCTGACTACTAGGTGTGGCTGCCCACGACCTGGCTGTGACAGTTTGTGTTTAACGGGACATCAGCTCCCTGCCAGCACCAGTCTGTTAGCGCAGAGGACATTGTTGGGTGGCTATCTCAGCCCTTACTTTGCTGTGCAGATAACAATAGGTATACCCAAGCCCTGCTGAAAGTGTCCCCTTGTAGCATCCAGACTCTGGCTTTGGACACTCACAGAAACCACCACGCTTGCTGTCCCCTGGGAGAAGCATACACACAACTTGACTGGCTCAGCTCAGGATCAAGTCCTTTATAACATCACAGCACTGAGATAAAATGAAAACTATCATTAGTTATTATCAAAGATAAAGACGTAAGAGATAAGGAGTAAGGCCAACGGCATATTGGGCTGTATTAGTAGGAGCATTGCCAGCAGATCGAGGGACATCATCATTCCCCTCTATTCGGCACCGGTGAGGCCACACCTGGAATATTGTGTCCAGTTTTGGGCCCCTCACTGCAGAAAGGATGTGGACAAATTGGAGAGAGTCCAGCGGAGGGCAACGAAAATGGTTAGGGGGCTGGGGCACATGACTTATGTGGAGAGGCTGAGAGAACTGGGGCTATTTAGTCTGCAGAAGAGAAGAGTGAGGGGGGATTTGATAGCAGCCTTCAACTACCTGAGGGGGGGTTCCAAAGAGGATGGAGCTCGGCTGTTCTCAGTGGTGGCAGATGACAGAACAAGGAGCAATGGTCTCAAGTTGCCGTGGGGGAGGTCTAGGTTGGATATTAGGAAACACTATTTCACTAGGAGGGTGGTGAAGCACTGGAATGGGTTCCCTAGGAAGGTGGTGGAATCTCCATCCTTAGAGGTGTTTAAGGCCCGGCTTGACAAAGCCCTGGCTGGGATGATTTAGTTAGTGTTGGTCCTGCTTTGAGCAGGGGGTTGGACTAGATGACCTCCTGAGGTCTCCTCCAACCCTAATATTCTATGGTTTTATAATTCTATAACAGAAACAGAAATGGTTACATAGAGACACTTCTGAGGATCGAAACTTAACTTTAACAGACTAAAATCCTTGTCTAATATAGTTTCTGACCACATTTCTCAGCATCACCAGCCAACATGACCGGGCTCCAATTTTCATGAATGCAAAAAGCGTTGTCCTTTTTGCTTCCAAGGTGAGGGAAAACGATGTGTCCTTTTGCCATCTTCTTGTGTTCCCAACATTCATTGTTTTGTCCCCAGAGTGAGGATAACCCCTGTGGTTTGGTCTCCTGTGTCTTCCCATCCCCCATTTCGCCCCTCCCCCATGCAGAGGTGGCTTCCATGTTGATGGTTTACAATGCTTGACTCAACACCCATTTGCCAACCCCGCCTCGCTATAGACGTATTACACAACTTCCTAAGTACCATCAACAGCTGCAGCACACCATGGTTACCAGGATAACTGTGATTCTGATTTTCATTTCAGCTCTCACATTTCATTTCTGATAGCTACCTACAATGACAGCGATGTGTTGGGTAGTAGGAGTTTGTCAGGTCCATCAGGGACTCCTGTTACAGAACTGTGACCCCTTTGCCAGTTGGCACTGAGGGGTTATTAGAGTCACACAGCTATGCAGTCAAAGGTACAGTTGTATTGATAGAACTGCATCTACGCTAGGACGAAAGTCTGTAGTGTGGAGCTACGAGAATAGCGTAGCTGAAGTCGACGTTTCCTATATCGAACTAAAAGTACTTACTTCGGGTCCACGCGGCGCAGGCAGGCTCCCCCGTCGACAGCGCTTCCTCCTCTCGGCGAGCAGGAGTTCCGCAGTCGACGGGGGAGCGCTTCTGGGATCGATCTATCGCGTCCAGATGAGACGCGATAAATCGATCCCAGAAGATCGATCTCTACCCGCCGAATTAGGCGGGTAGTGTGGACCAGCCCTAAGTGTGTTTTGTGTGTGTACAAACTACCTGATTCAATTCAACAAACAGTGTTGCTCTCACAAGTGGGAGTGTTAGATTTCTAAATTCTATTGCTTGCACCTGTACTTGTGCCCAATAAAAATCCCTTATGTCTCAGTTTACCCATTTTTAATTGGGTATGATAATCTTTACCTGCATCAGAAAGGTCTGACTTTATTATTATTATTATTAATGTCTAAGTACTCTGCAATTGTCCAATACAATCCATGAAATATTTATATTTCTTATGACCTCCACATCTCTGGAGTGTATGGTATATAGATGTTTGGTCTACAGTGTTCCAAATATATTCTTGAATTTCATCTAACATAAGAGCCTGAGTAATTTGCCCTCTGAAAATCCACAAATATTGCCCTTTTTTATCTCGGTTTAGTTACAGTAATGTGTAATCCGAAGACAATATTGTTTGGAAAATTGTTCCTGTGAAGTGCAAGATGAAATTAATTTGTTGCATGCTATGCTTCCGGACTGGTGTATATATAACCGATGGAGAATATATAAGTAGCAGGGCATTTAAGAAGATATTAGACTGTTAGATGTTGATCAAGTAAGTGTTCTAATCATTTCGAGCTTGGAGATGGTGAGCGTTATAAACCCCGTGACATCAATGGGAGTTAAGGTTCCACACCTTGCAAGAGAGGACCCTTGTTTTGAAGTCTCTGTCCCCAGTGAGCAGTATTTTTACCAGTGAAGTGGGGAAAAGTTAGAGTTAAACAAAACTTTCATGGCAAATCTTAGATTTCTGTAGAAATGAGGGCGAGGTGGGTGTCTAAGCGTGGCTTTGGTAGTTTCATTTCTGTGTGTTCCACTCTATCTCCTCACACTCTTTATCTTATTTGAAAATGCTGCTTTTGGGAATTATGCTGTGTAGTTGTGATCATGTGGGTCCCAGGATATTAGAGAGACAAGGTGGGGGAGGTGATATCGTCTATTGGACCCACTTCTGCTGGTGAGGGAGACAAGCTTTCAAACTACACAGAGTTCTCAGTCTGGGGGCATGTCTACATTTGCCATTTAAAGCAGAAAAAGTCCCTTTTTTGCGCAAAAACCATGGGAGTGTCTACACTTGCTAATGACTTTTTGCGGTGAAATTCAGAAGTTTCACCGCAAACAGAAAACTACCTCCACGAGAGGCGTACAGCTCTTACCGGTGATGCTTCAGCAGTGATGTGCAAGTGAAGACACGTTCTTCCTGTTTACAGAGCTTTTAGCCTCCGCAGGATGTCCCACAGTGCCTAGGTGACCACTCTGGCCAGCAGCTCTGCTGCTCTGACGCCAGGTAAACAGACATCCGCCCCTCCCCCTGTAAAGCCCTGGGAACTCTGAAACTCCCCTTCCTGTTTTCTTGGCAAGTGCTCACTTGTCATCTGACCAGGTGACAATGCCTGCTCCAGGGAGCAAACGATCCCCTGCTTGGAGCAACGCTGAGCTACTGGAGCTGATCAGTGTCTGGGGAGAGGAGGCTGTGCAGGGACTCAGGATGCCCCCCGATCACCCCCCTCCCCGCCCACAAGACCTGTCATCACAATGGAGAGAGCTGCACTGTGGAATAGCTGCCCTCAGTGCACTGAAGTGCTGCCCATGTAAACACTCTCTGAGGCCTGTGGAAGTAAGTGGGGACATAAACCAGCGCTTTTCTTTCACCGGCTCACTATCACCGTTGAAACTGACAGCGCAGAAACTCTGCAAGTGTAGCCATAGCCTGGGAAAGGGACTCAGAGTGTCACTGCTAAACACAAGGTCGAACAGATAGTTTAGCATAAGTAGGTAGCAAATATTCTAATGGACCATTCAAGTTAGAGTGGCCTGTTAACACCTCTGTAGTCAGGGCCCGCTCCAGGCACCAGCCCAGCAAGCATGTGCTTGGGGCGGCACGTCCGGCTCTTCGGCGGCAATTCGGCGGCGGGTCCCTCAGTCCCTCTCGGAGCAAAGGACTGCCACCGAATTGCCTCCGAAAAGCGGCGGCGGTAGAGCTGCTGCCGAAGTACCGCAGATAGCGATCGCGGCTTTTTTTTTATTGTTTTTTTTGCTGCTTGGGGCGGCAAAAACCCTGGAGCCGGCCCTGTCTGTAGTCACATGATCAAAGGGGGGGAGGTTAGTGAGTTACAGGTTGTTGTAAGAAGTCATCAATCCAGTGTCTTTATTAAGACCATGATTTTTAGTGTCTGGCAAAGTTATGAATTTAAGCTCCCAGGCTCATCTTTTGGAAGTGCTGCGCAGGTTTCCTTTGAGGATGAGGACTGAGAGGTCAGATCATCGTGATCACTTTGTGAAAAGTGTTCACCCACCGATGATACAGTGGTTTTGTCTTTTATTATTTTCCTTTGCAAGTTCCCTTGAGAGCGTAATGATTGTTTTCTCCCACATGGTAGTTGTTGGGGCATTGAGTGTGCTGGCTTAGGTACACCACATGTTGTGATAGGCATGTGTAGGCCCCAACAATCTTGAAAGGTGTGTTGTGGGGCGTGCTGATCATTGTAGCAGTGGGTGAAACCTACATAACATCATATCAATACACACATATATAATTGTACTTTTCATAACCAGTTTAGATTCAGGGAGTGAACCACTAATGTATTTTGTAAGCACAAGTGACCTCTTACAATATATACAGTGGTCACTCAGAAACAGTATTTCAGTTTCCTTAGATGACTTAATAATGTTATCTTCATATTTGCATGTTTCCTGTGTGAAGGATAAGGAATTGTTCAAATGTTGACGTAATGTTACATTGTCAATTAACACAAAATTGGAAAGGTTTTTGAACATGACCACTCCTAATTACAGGGAGTGCAGCATTTGTTTTAACTGGGGTACTAATATTCCCACATTGTACAGGATGGCTATTGTATTGTCTTTGGGACAGGGATTGTCTTTTATTGTATGTATGAATGGTGCTCACAACATCGTGGCCCTAATCGCAATGTGGGTGCTCCTAGATGCTACCATGATATAAATATTTGTTGTAAATGACATGGCTGAATTCATTTTCATTGCCTGGGAACCCTGAACTGATGCAGCTTTGATAGCCAGAGTTAAAGCTTGGGAAACAGAAGATTTCCCCTGGCTTCGTTCTGAGCCTTTTCGGTAGGTCATTCGCAAGACCTGAAGTCCGGCAGGTGTCCATATGGAAGTAGAATTGATACTGTCTTGCATCCTCCATTACATCTCTTTACACTTCTAAGCCCTTCCCAATAACGTTCACTTAAAGCGCTCTCAGTGTGAAGTCTAAAATTCAGAGAAAGATCAAATCTTTCTAAGCCGCTGATTCATAAAGTGATAACTAAGGCAAAGTCACAAAGTTACACGCAAAGTTGGGTAGACTATCAAAAACCCATCTACGCTACAGTATATTAACACCCTAAAATCTGTAGTTTGTTTAATATTTGGCATTTAAAAATCTTTGCACAGATCATTAGTCTCTTCAGTTCGGAAGCTAATGGGTTTGGTTATCTGCTAGCATTTGTAGAGCAGGCCAGTAAAATGAAAAATGCTCTCACTGTTGGCCCAATAGTCCTGTATTAGCCTCAGGCAGTCTACAAACTACTTTCAGATGAATTTGATTGATATATTATGGGAACTATGTTCAAACATGTTTGTATGTGTGTCTGTGGGCACACACATTAGCAGATAGATAAA
This sequence comes from Emys orbicularis, assembly GCF_028017835.1. Taxonomy (NCBI): domain Eukaryota; kingdom Metazoa; phylum Chordata; order Testudines; family Emydidae; genus Emys; species Emys orbicularis. The sequence goes on along the minus strand of NC_088686.1, from coordinate 2,581,945 downwards.
CTTGCAGATTCCTATTTAATATTATTGGGAGCAACAGGACTGACCTGTTTTGGATAAGCAGAACTTATAAAACTATCTGTCTGTACAGGAGTTAATGTCGGAAGAATACTTATTGACATCTGTAGTGCAGTTGTTATCAGATGGTAAGAGTATCACCAGTGAAGTCTCTTCCTCCTGAAACCCTCTTCCCAAGTCTTCCCCTTCATGGTATCACTTTCATAGATATAGCTGCTGCCTATAGGTTATACCCAGGCACACAAACAAGACGGTGTTGTCTAAATGTTATATATAACACTATGTCTTCAGAGCATTGCAAATACATTAACTAATAAGGCCACAATTCTGGAAGAAAAAAAACCACGTGCTTAACAGTGAAGTTAATTGGATTACTCTCAGTGTGTAAAGTTACGTGTGTGTAAATCATTGCAGAACTGGGGCCGACATCTCCACTCCAGAAATGTGGCCAGAAAGTTTAAAACAATTTCTAATTGTTAAATGTGCTAAGGCATTGGAGACGCTTCAATGAAATCTACTTATGTGAATAACACTCTTTTCAGAGAAAGTTCATTTATTATCAGTTGAGTAGAGGAAACCAAAGTAGCATGTGGACAGTGGCCAAAATTTCAGTTTTCATTAGAAAACATCAGGGGTTTGAAGGAAGGTGAAATTCTAAGTTCTGTGATGGGCCTGGCCGTTGCAGCTCCCTACAGGAGGCCCAGCAGTCCTACTGCACCCTTCCCCAGGAAAGGAGCAATGAAGGTGGGTCCTCCAGTCCTGCCTAGAGAGGCCTCAAAGAAGCAGAGCCCAGCAGGCTTAGATAAAAGAAGCGGCAGGGGCTGAGCAGCTGGGGCCGGCCTGGGCTCTCCTCTCCTGCCACAGGAGCTCACAGGATAACCAGGGTTGGGTCTGGCTGTATTTGCTTAGATGGGTTTGCAGGGAGAGTGAGGACCTAGGAACCTTCACCCTGAGATATTGGGTGAATCTCAATGGGGCCAGGCAGGAAGGAGGCCCAGGGAAGAAGCCGCAACGAACTGGAATTGAGCAGTGCGTAGCTGCTATTTATCGGGTCCCTGGGCTGGAAACTGGAGTAGTGGGAGACCCAGGTTCCCCTGCTGGCCACAGGTAAAGTGGCATAAACCCCAAGAAGGGGCAGGCCTTATCTTGGAGCCCTAGCAAAGGCTGAAGGTAAAGGGCCTGGGGCTGAGGACCCTGGCGATGGCAAATGACTAAGGTATTGGACTTTAATAAAGGGTTTATTTGGATTTTTGTGACCCAGTTGGAGGGCCAAGCCATTGAAGACTTGCCAAGCTAGGCCAATAACCTACTGAGGGCACCAGGAAGAGGCCTGTAGTACCACCTGCAGCAGCAGGGGGTGCCCAAGAGGTAATCGTCCCTGTTACACACTCCATTCTAACTTAGTTTGTTCATGCTAAAAAAACCCTCAATTTAGGAGGTTTTACATCTGTGTAAATCCATTTTTGCTTAAATGGAAGTTGGGTTAAGATTTCCATTTATCAGTCACTGGGGCTAACATTCTCAAACCACGTTAGGCACCTAAACAAGAACGTAAGAACTGCCACACTGCATCAGACCAATGGACTATCTTATATGTCCAAGCATCACATTTCCTTTTCACAGCAGACACTGGCAGCTCGTGTTCAGTTGGTTCACCTTGATCTCTCAGTTATTTTCTGTGTCACTGCTTTCCAAAACATAGTCTTCAATCTGCAAGTGCAGTCTATAGCCTTGGTTCCTAGCTGTATGACCTGGCCTTTAGTTGTGTTAAAATGCACGGCCATGTGCAGTTTGACTGCCACATGCTGTATACTTTTAATTGAAAAGGGTCCTCTGTAAAGATTCTTTTAAGAAAAATAAGCAGTTTAATTAAATATTCAAGTGCAAGAGAGAGTTCAGTGCCAGGCCCTGAAGTACTCTAGTTTAATTTAATTTATTATGTGGCACATACTTACTGAAAATAATTGAATACAGTGCTACTTTTTATGGAAGCAACTGTTGTGGCTGTATTTACAAATGGGCAAATTCTGACCTTGGATGTACTGTTACGTCAATGGGAATTGCATAGGCATGCATCCAAAGGCTGAATTTGGCCCTAAACCTTGAGTATGTAAGACACAAACATAAGCAAATATGCACGCCTATGTGATGAAAGTTCTCAAATGAAAGTAGAGTCCACTTCATTTGGGCGAATTGTTATGCTAAGAGGCTGTATATTTAGCAGGTTTACTTTGCATTTTTTCTCTTTAACAAATGGTTTGTTGTGATACATTGTTTAATTTATTTTCTTTAACGAAATTAAAATGTGTAATGGAAACAATTCAAGTGAGATGTAAAACTTCATTTTCAGTAGGGTCCTGCCAACAATGTCTTCATTAACAAGAAGGAAGCTGTATAGATGGACTCTAAGTAAATGAGCCTCCATGGGGAGGAAAACACAATCCTAAAGGCAGCTTCCTTTTGTCACTATTCATTGCCAGAAACATTCACTAGTCACTGACCAAGACTACCCCAGCACCTCTGCTGCCATAACAACGGGCCATAGTGTCATCTTTGCAAGGTTTCTTACTGAGGGGCTGCCTACATGAACATTCAATGTTAGATATTCAGGGTACAATACATATCAGTTACATCGTAGGCTAAGTATCAAAGGGGTAGCTGTGTTAGTCTGGATCTGTAAAAGCAGCAAAGAGTCCTGTGGCACCTTATAGACTAACAGACGTATTTGGAGCATGACCTTTCATGGGTGAATACCCACTTCTTCGGATGCATGGAGTGGAAATTTCCAGAGGCAGGTATAAATATGCAAGCAAGAGTGAGTCAGGCTAGTTTAGCCAACTACAAAAGCAGTTTCTCCTCCCTTGGTGTTCACACCTCAACTGCTAGAAGAGGGCCTCATCCTCCCTGATTGAACTAACCTCGTTATCTCTAGCCTGACTCACTCTTGCTTGCATATTTATACCTGCCTCTGGAAATTTCCACTACATGCAGCCGAAGAAGTGGGTATTCACCCACGAAAGCTTATGCTCCAATACGTCTGTTAGTCTATAAGGTGCCACAGGACTCTTTGCATCGTAGGCTAAGTTTTCCTGTGCACGTCCTCCATTTAGATTTCCAAGCTCAGTGACAAAATGTGACAATCCATTGGCCATAATCATAGGGAGCAGAGTTACTCAATCCTTTTAATATTCTCCTTTATTTTTAAGAGCCCGAAGAAGGCTAAATGGAAGGTAATTATCTAAAATAAGCAAATGCACATTAAGCATTGCTGCATGCTCCTCTTAGGTGAAATTGCATTGGCACAAAATACCATATAACGATGCATAAATCCTATGTTCATTTTGTGTGCCATCCTGAGTATTCATGTTCATTAGTAAAATAGACCCTTCTAGAATACATATGTCTCCTCTGGAAAACATATACCCAGAGCACAACAATACAGCACTTATTGTATACATGAGAAAAGAGAGCATGAAAGCAGAGCTGTGGGGATGTTTCAGTACGAACAACTACTCCCTCCTCCACCAGAATAATGATTAACCGGCAATTTCTCTACTTGCCAATTACAGGGAAAGATGGCAGAATTTCGGCTTCTAGCTGCCTGATTTGTGTGTGCAATGTTGTTTACACCTCAAGGTCAATCAGGTGGCTATGAACACAAGGGCGGAAAGGTTGATTTTATGCTCCAGAAATGTGAAAAGGAATAAAAATATTTACCTCCTCACTGCTCAGCTCAACAAGGTAGCTGGGGCCCAAATCTCTGGGAGTCTTTCCGTTCTCTTTGGGTAGAGTTGGATTGTGGCCACCATCTCTCTGCCCCAGTTTCCCATCTTTTAACCAAGATGCAATACATGTCTATTTCACAGGGGTGTTGTCGGGCTAAACTGCTCTTTATACAGCACTTGACCATTCTATTCTCATCAGCAGCGTTTCTGAGATGATAGTGCTTTTCACTGGAATCAGCATTGCTGATGTGTTAACATAATTGCTGGAAATACTACACCCAAATAAGGATACTGACAGTGAAACCCTACTCCCTTCCCCATTGGTTGGTATCGATGCAATTAGAAAATAATTCACCTTGTTGATTGGCTGTGTGTATGCTCTCAGGGAATGGCATGAGGTTGCTTTTTCCCCTCCCTGCAACCCAAAAGATGTCCTACCTAAACCCTTGTTCAGTTATGTCAACACGAAGACATAAGAACGGCCATACTGGGTCAGACCAGTGGTCCATCTAGCCCAGTGTCCTGTCTTCTGACAGTGGCCAGTGCCAGGTGCTTCAGAGGGAATGAACAGCACAATTGTGGTCTCCGTCCCCCGTCGTCCATCCCAGCTTCTGGTAGTCAAAGGCTTAGGGACACCCAGAGCATGGGATTACATCCCTGACCATCTTGGCTAATAGCCATTGATGGACCTGTCCTCCATGAACTTACCTAATTCTTTTTTGAACACAGTTATACTTTTGGCCTTCACCACGTCACCTGGCAAAGAGTTCCATAGGTTGACTGGGTGTTGGGTAAAGAAGTACTTTCTTGTGTTTGTTTTTAAACTTGCTGCCTATTAATTTCATTGGGTGACCCCTGGTTTGTGTCTTATGTGAACGGTTAAATAACATTTCCTTATTCGCTGTCTCCACATCCCAGTCATGAGTTTATAGACCTCGATCATATCCCTCCTTAGTCATCACTTTTCCAAGCTGAGCAGTCCCAGTCTTTTTAATCACTCCTCAGATGGAAGCTGTTCTACGCCCCTAATACTTTGCGTTGCTCCCCTCTGCACCTTTTCCAATTCTAATATCTGTCTTGAGATGGGGCAACCAGATCTGCACGCAACATTCAAGGTGTGAGCATACCACAGATTTCGAGGGTGGCATTATGATATTTTCTGTCTCACTATCTGTCCTTTTCCTAATGGTTCCAAACATTCGGTTAGCTTCTTTTGACTGCTGCTTCACATTGAACAGATGTTTTCAGAGAACTGTCCACAATGACTCGAAGATCTTTCTGGTGTGGTAACAGCTAATTTAGGCCCCATGCAATGACCGAGGTGAGGGCGGTCAGGCCTTGTGGTCAGAGCTGAGGATCAAAACCAAAACCACTGTCAGGTACCAAGCTAGGGGTCAGAGCCGGAGACAATGTCCGGTGTAAGGTGGAGGAGCATGGGCTTTGAGTAGGGCAGAAGGACCTGGGAGTAGACACGGATCTGGGATGGGAGGACAGGTACCAGGAGCAGGCAGAATTGCAGGGGTCAGGAGTCAGGTAAGCAGGAGGGGTCCATAGTAATAGCCAGCAAAGGATACCTCTAATTGCTCAGACAACTTCCTCTTGTTACTTCCTGGTTTATATAGTACTCCTTAGCCAATCAGGTGGCTGGATGTTCCCCCAGTTGGAAGCTTTGGGGCCAATGCCCTCTGCAAGCTAGCTCTTCCCTAGTTACCCAGGTGAGTTGCTGGGTGTCATAGACCCAGGTTCGAGGCCCTGATCCCTCACAACACATCATTTGGTATGTATATAGGTAGCATTATTTTCTTCCAGTGTGCACTACTTTGCATTTGTCAACATTGACTTTCATCTGCCATTTTGTCGCCCAATCATGTGAGATACCTTTGTAACCCTTAGCAGTCAGCTTTGGACTTAACTATCTTGAGTACTTTTCCATCGTCTGCAAACTTTGTCAGCTCACTGTTCACCCCCTTTCCAGATCATTTATGAATAAGTTGAACCGATCAGAACCCAGTACGGACCATTGGAGGACTATTTACCACCCTCCATTGTGAAAATGTCCATTTATTCCTACCCTTTGTTTCCAGTCTTTTAACCAGTTACTGATCCATGAGAGAACTTCCCACTCATCCCATGATAGCTTACTTTGCTTAAGAGCCTTTGTGTGGGACCTTGTCAAAACTTTTCTGAAACTCCAAATACATTATATCCATTGGATCCCCCTTGGCCACATGCTTGCTGACACTCTCAAGGAATTCAAATAGATTGGTGAGGCATAATTTTCCTTTTAAAAAGCTGTGTTGACTCTTCCCCAACATATTGTTTTATTCTGTGTGTCTGACAATTCTTTTCTTTACTATAGTTTCAACCAATTGTCCTGCTACTCAAGTTACCAGCCTGTAACTGCCAGCATTGCCTCTGGAGCCTTTTAAAAAAAATTGGTAATAAGTCATCAGGACCAGATGGTATTCACTCAAGAGTTCTGAAGGAACTCAAATATGAAATTACAGAACTATTAACTGTGGTATATAGCCTATTGCTCAAATCAGCCTCTGTACCAGCTGACTGGTACAGCTCTCCTCCAGTCATCTGGCCTGCCTAAATAGACTTTTACACTTGATTTGGCAGACTTTATGTTCCTTTCTATTTTCCTCGGTAGGGATTGACTTCCAATTTTTAAAGGGTCCCTCTATTCAGCTCTTTTGCTCTGCTGTTAAGCTATAGTGATATTTTTGGTCCTCTTACTGGTTTCTTATTATTTGTCCCTTATTGACAATGCTGGTTGGCTTTTATGCTTTTTCTTCCACTTATAAGGATATGAGTTAACCTTAGCTAGGCTTTGTGCGAGGGGTCTGATTCTTCTCTTAACTAAGAGTAACTCCAGCGATGGATTTACTCATAGTTTACATTGGGGTAAATGAGAAGAATCAGACCCTATATTTTCCTGTGCAATAATATTGTCACTATTTCTTTATTGGCAAACCTATCCCTTTATTCATGTATCATTGTTGTAGCACTTAGGGGCCCGAGTCATGAAGCAAGACCCCATTGAAGTAGGTGCTATACAAACACATAACGAAAAGATGGTCCCTCCCCCCAAAATAAGACCCAACTGATGGATTAAAGCAGACAGGGGAGTACAAGAAAACCATGAGGACAGTGTGATGGTAGTGGTCTCAATACAACAGTGTCAATGTCTTTGTAGGCATTGTGGCACATGAGGTTCAAGGAGGCCTGGATGTATTCCTTCTTCTACTGATAGTGTCAAACTTTCAACTGTTTGCTGCTTTCAGATATAAATAATCGTAACTGAAGATTCCTGTGTCATCCTTGATTTGGACAGTGCGCTAGACACACAATGGACATGCTGGTTTGTGAGTGTGGACAAGAGTCTAGCTAGTTTGGTCCAGAGGATGCCACAGGTTAGAATACCAGAGGTTTATGAACCACATCAGATATTGGTGAAGACAGCTCTGACCAGGGTGATGCAGATCAACATTTGCTTTCTCCACCAGCCCTACTTTGCTATAGAGCAGCAGGGCTGCCAGTAGGGGGTGAGGACTACAACGTTGTACCTCCCAACTCAGTGGCCCTGTGTTAAATCCACTCAGCCATGTGACCTTTCTCAATAGTGTGAATTTTGGACTGCAAGTGGCTTTTAGTGTCGTTCACAAACATCCAGATATTGTTAAACTTTGTGAGAGATTTTTTACTATCACTTTGAAATGCCATAAAATCAGTCCAATATGGAGGGCACTTAAAACATGCAAATTTGGATAGAGTCTTTTTTCGTTCAATATCTCTAGCAATAAATAAACTGCAATGAATTACCAGGCATTGGTGTATAGCTGAGTTCAAGAGGCATCCTGATTTGTTTCCAGAACATTGAACAAGAAGATGGAAAAAGTTCCAGGAGTGAAATAAGATAAGCCAAAGAAGAGCACATACATTGTGCACGATGGCCTTTTGCTGGTCCGAAACTACTTATGCCTCCTGCTCTAATTCCTTAAAACCAAGGAGTTTTCAAAGCCTGTAATCGTTGCATGGCTGTCTTTCCCCCCTTTCCCTCCAGATACATGGGAGAAGTGTCATATTGATTTCCCTTCAAGTAGGTCTCACCAGCAAAAGTTTTGCAATTAACTAATTATACAGAAAATTAACCTGCCCACCTGAAGAGAACTGAAGACTTGGAGATTTGACTCATTAAGTGTGTTGTGTTTCTGGATGGAGCTAATGCTGCAGTGTATAAATGAAATTCTTAGGGGAAGAGTGAGTTCAATTCAACAACTAACTTAATAACGATAAAACTCCTATCAAATGTATTCCCACTGCAAGCTCATCCGTCATACCTTTACTAGCTCTTCTCTTCTGTGTACAGGAACTCCTCACTTAACGTTGTCGTTCTGTTCCTGAAAAATGTGACTTTAAGCTAAATGATGTTAAGCGAATCCAATTTCCCCATAAGAATTAATGTAAATAGGGGGGGTTAGGTTCCAGGGAATTATTTTTCACCAGACAAAAGACTATATTATATATATATATATATATACACACACACACACACACACACACACACAGTGTAAGTTTTAAACAAACAATTTAATACTGGTACACGGTGATGATGATTGTGAAGCTTGGTTGAGGTGGAGGAGTCAGAGAGTGGGATATTTCCCTTACTGCTAAATGATGAACTAGCAATTGGCTGAGCCCTCAAGAGTTTACTCTCTCACTCTGCGAGGCAGCAGGAATGGAGGGAGAGATGCGCATTTCCCCTTTAAGTACACTGCCTTGTTAATTAGATCAGCTTGCTGAGACTACAGCTGCTGCAAGCTCCCTCCGTCCTGAGCCCTGCTCTGTGGAAGATGGGGTAAGTGGGGTGCAGGAGCAGGGGGGAGGGGGACACCCTGACATTAGCCCCCCTCTTCCTTCCCTCCCTGGCACAGCAAGCAGGAGTCTCAGGAAGCATCTCCAAGGCAGAGGGCAGGAGCAGCACATGGCAGTGGGGGGAGGGACACAGATGAACTGCAGGCAGCTGCTGCACAGGGAACTTAGGGGAGCGGGGATCTGATAGGGGGGCTGCCGGTCCACCCTGGTTCCAAGCCCCCACCAGCTGGCTGCAACAGGCTGCTCTTCCTGCAAGCAGTAGACAAAGCAGGCGGCTGCCAAACGACATTAGAAGAGAGTATTACACAACTGTAAATGAGCTTTACATTTACATTTAAACTTTAAATGTTCCCTAATTGATCAGCAACTTAACAACAAAACAACGTTAACCAGGACAACTTTAAGTGAGGAGTTACTGTTCAGCACAACATTACTGCAGCTATCAAAGAACGAGTATAGGGTGTGAGCATGGTAATACAATGAAAATAATTTAAAAGTGCTTAAAACAATGAAGGTGAAAACTGATTTGATTGTGAGAACACACTTTGTACATCCTGCAGGTACTGTAATCAAAAGGCAGAGAACAACGGGGTTACAAATGAACAAACTGCTTACCATGACCGGTGTTACAGGCATGAATTATAAAGTTTGTTCAGCTTGAAGCAAGTGACAGCTCCTAATGGGGCCCCACAGTGTGTGGACCGCTAATACAAATGCATTCAAGGAAAGCTTGGAGCTAATAGAATCCTGTTTGATTGATATGCTAATCACTGTAAACTATAGTGAAAACAGCCAAGGAAAAAAACATAGTCCATCATTCTGGGACACTTCAGCTACTGTGGTACCATCTAACCCGGCTGTGGAATGGTGCCTGGGATAAATTAGGCCTGGTCTACACTACGACTTTAATTCGGATTTAGCAGCGTTAATTCGAATTAACCCTGCACCCGTCCACACAACGGAGCCATTTAGTTCGAAATAAAGGGCGCTTAAAATCGATTTCTGTACTCCACCCCGACGAGCGGAGTAGCGCCAAAATCGATTTTGTCAGTTCGAATTAGGGGTAGTGTGGCCGCAATTCTATGGTATTGGCCTCCGGGAGCTATCCCACAGTGCACCATTGTGACCGCTCTGGACAGCAATCTGACCTCGGATGCACTGGCCAGGTAGACAGGAAAAGCCCCGCGAACATTTGAATTTCATTTCCTGTTTGCCCAGCGTGGAGAGCACAGGTGACCACAGATAGCTCATCAGCACAGGTAACCATGCAGGCCGATAATCGAAAAAGAGCACCAGCATGGACCGTACAGGAGGTTCTGGATCTGATTGCTATATGGGGAGAGGATTCAGTGCTAGCAGAACTTCGTTCAAAGAGACGAAATGCCAAAACTTTTGAAAAAATCTCCAAGGGCATGATGGAGAGAGGCCACAATAGGGACTCAGATCAGTGCCGCGTGAAAGTCAAGGAGCTCAGACAAGCCTATCAAAAAACAAAGGAGGCAAACGGTCGCTCCGGGTCAGAGCTGCGGACATGCCGCTTCTACGCCGAGCTGCATGCAATTCTAGGGGGGGCTGCCACGACTACCCCACCTGTGACCGTGGATTCCGAGGTGGGGATAATCTCATCAGCTACACCTGAGGATTCTGCGGAGGGGGAAGAGGAGGAGGAGGACGAGCTTGCGGAGAGCACCCAGCACTCTGTTCTCCCCAACAGCCAGGATCTTTTTCTCAGCCTGACTGAAGTACCCTCCGAACCCTCCCAAGCCAGTATCCAAGACCACGACCCCATGGAAGGGACCTCAGGTGAGTTTACCTTTTAAAATATAAAACTTGTTTTAAAAGCAAGGTTTTTTAATGATTATTTTGCCCTGAGGACTTGGGATGCATTCGCAGCCAGTACAGCTACTGGAAAAGTCTGTTAACGTGTCTGGGGATGGAGCGGAAATCCTCCAGGGACATCTCCATGAAGCTCTCCTGGAGGTACTCCAAAAGCCTTGCCACAAGGTTTCTGGGCAGTGCAGCCTTATTCCGTCCTCCATGGTAGGACACTTGACCGTGCCATGCTTGCAGCAAGTAATCTGGTATCATTGCATGACAAAGCCTGGCAGCGTATGGTCCCGGTGTTTGCTGGCATTCAAGCAACATCCGTTCTTTATCTTGCTGTGTAATCCTCAGGAGAGTGATATCGCTCATGGTAACCTGGTTGAAATACGGGAATTTAATTAAGGGGACAGAGGTGGCCGTTCCTACTGGGCTGTTTGCCTGTGGCTGAAAAGAAATCCTTCCCTGCAGTTAGGCGAGCGCGGGGGGGGGGGGGGAGGATTGGCCCAGAGCTTTTCACGTTTGGCTAGCAGGGATCTTCCCTGATACCAGCCACGCGGTGGGGGGAGGGATAAAGCGATCACCCCAGAGAATTCATGGCGGGGTGGGGGGTGTTAGTTTGGTTCCTGCCACGCGGTGGGGGGAGGGATAAAGCGATCATCCCAGAGAATTCATGGCGGGGTGGGGGGTGTTAGTTTGGTTCCTGCAGGGATCTTCCCTGATACCAGCCACGTGGTGGGGGGAGGGATAAAGCGATCATCCAGAGAATTGGATGGGGGTGGGGGGTTAGTTTGTTTTCTGCTGCTGAAGGTTAACAGGAAAACCGCAGCACTCAACGGGCTTTGCTTGGTATGTGGGAAAGGAGGGCGCAGAAGCCGAAAGACAATGGCTTACCATGGCTGCATGCAAGCCGAATTCTGTTGCCCGGACCTGCGTCTGTGATCTCTAGCAGCAAAGCCACAGGCACTCAATATTAAGAGGCAAAATGCGACCTTGCACAGAAATCACATGTGCTATGTAATGTGAATAGTGTTGGTCACCGTGAAAGAGTATAAGCATTGTTCTGCAAAATGTATCTTTTAAAAAAATTCTCTCCTTTTTTCCCTCCCTCCAGCAGCTGCAAATTCTTTAAGCCTCCCTCCTCCATCCCGAAGGCTATCACAGATAAGGCGTCGGAAGAAGAAGACGCGAGACGACATGTTTGCAGAAATCATGGAATCCACCCGCAGTGACAGAGCTCATCTGAATGAGTGGAAGGACACGGTTTCAAAGTATAGGAAAGAAGCCAGTGAACGTGAGGACAGGAGGGACCAACGTGAGGACATGAGGGACCAACGTGAGGACAGGAGGGACCAACGTGAGGAGAGGAGAGACGCTCGAGATGAGAGGTGGCGGCAGGAAGATCAGAGGAGTCGAGATGCAACACTGGGGCTGCTGCGTGAGCAAACAGACATGCTCCGGCGTCTGGTGGAGCTTCAGGAACGGCAGCAGGATGACAGAGTGCCGCTACAGCCCCTGTATAACCCCCCTCCCCCCTCACCATGTTCCATAGCCTCCTCACCCAGACGTGTAAGAACGCGGGGGGGGGGGAGGGGGAGGCTCCGTACACCTTCCCATTCCACCCCAGTGGACAGCCCAAGCAAAAGGCTGTCATTTTTTTAACCATTTTTTAATGGCCTTTTCCTTCCCTCCTCCCAAACCCCACCCGGGTTCCCTCCCTCTTTTTATAATCTATGAATAAAGAATAAATGATTTTTAAATGATAGTGACTTTATTTGGTTTGAAAGCAAGCTGGGGGAAGGGGGAGGGTGGGTTCCTTACAGAGAATGAGTCAATAAAGGGGGCAGGTTTTCATGAAGGAGAAACAAACAGAAATTTCACACTGTAGCTTCGCCAGTCATGAAACTGGTTTTCAAAGCTTCTCTGATGCACACTGCTTCCTGGTGTGCTCTTCTAATCGCCCTGGTGTCTGGCTGCGCGTAATCAGCAGCCAGACGATTTGCCTCAGCCTCCCACCCTGCCATAAAGGTCTCCCCCTTACTTTCACAGAGATTGTGGAGCACACAGCAAGCAGAAATAACAATGGGGAGATTTCTTTGGCTGAGGTCAGAGCGAGTCAGTAGCGATCGCCAGCGACCTTTTAAACGGCCAAATGCACATTCTACCACCATTCTGCACTTGCTCAGCCTGTAGTTAAACAGCTCCTGACTCCTGTCCAGGCTGCCTGTGTATGGCTTCATGAGCCATTGCATTAAGGGGTAGGCTGGGTCCCCAAGAATCACTATTGGCATTTCAACATCCCCAACGGTTATTTTCTGGTCCGGGAAGTAAGTCCCTTGCTGCAGCCCTTTAAACAGAATAGTGTTCCTGAAGACGCGAGCATCATGAACCCTTCCCGGCCAGCCCGCGTTGATGTTGGTGAAACGTCCCTTGTGATCCACAAGTGCTTGCAGCACCATTGAAAAGTACCCCTTGCGGTTTATGTACTGGCTACCCTGGTGCTCCGGTGCCAAGATAGGGATATGGGTTCCATCTATCGCCCCACCACAGTTAGGGAATCCCATTGCAGCAAAGCCATCCACTATGACCTGCACATTTCCCAGAGTCACTACCTTTCATAGCAGCACCTCAATGATTGCTTTGGCTACTTGCATCACAGCAGCCTCCACAGTAGATTTGCCCACTCCAAATTGATTCCCGACTGACCGGTAGCTGTCTGGCGTTGCAAGCTTCCACAGGGCTATTGCCACTCGCTTCTCAACTGTGAGGGCTGCTCTCATCTTGGTATTCTGGTGTTTCAGGGCAGGGGAAAGCAAGTCACAAAGTTCCATGAAAGTGCCCTTACGCATACGAAAGTTCCGCAGCCACTGGGAATCATCCCACACCTGCAACACTATGCGGTCCCACCAGTCTGTGCTTGTTTCCCTTGCCCAGAATCGGCGTTCCATGGATAGAACCTGCCCCATTAACAACATGATCTCCAAAGCACCGGGGCCCGCGGTTTGAGAGAATTCTGTGTCCGTGTCCATGTCCATGTCCATGTCCTCATCACGCTGGTCGCTGCGCTCCCGCCGCCGCTGCCTCCTCGCCTCGTTTTTTTGGTCCTGGCTCAGCATAAACTCCACGAGAATGCGCGAGGTGTTTACAATGTTCATGACTGCTGTCTGGAGCTGAGCGGGCTCTATGCTTGCCGTGGTATGGAGTCTGCAGTGTTCACCCAGGAAAAAAGGCGCGAAATGGTTGTCTGCCGTCCGTTGCTTTCATGCAGGGAGGGAGGGAGGGAGGGAGGGGTGAGGCTGTACCCAGAACCACCTGCGACAATGTTTTTTGTCCCATCAGGCACTGGGATCTCAACCCAGAATTCCAATGGGCAGGGGAGACTGCGGGAACTATGGGATAGCTATGGGATAGCTACCCACAGTGCAACGCTCCAGAAATCGACGCTAGCCCCGGTACATGGACGCACACCGCCGAATTAATGTGCTTAGTGTGGCCGCATACAATCGAATTTATACAATCTGTTTCCCAAATTCGAATTATCTAAATTCGGATTAATCCCGTAGTGTAGACATACCCTTACTCTTTGCTCTGCTTTGAGCTAAGTATTTTCACGCAGGTGTCTTTCAGTATCTCCAACATTTTGGATGTCACTTTCAACAGCCTCCGCTGTCAGAGTGCCTTTTGCAGAGCCTAACCTAGAAAAGGATAACGTGCAATTCCAATGCATTATAAGCAGCCGCCCTTTCATTTCTCAAACTTCATTTACATAGTCCCCTGAAAATCGCTAAAGGAGCCTTCTCATCTCATTGTTCGTTTCCCTTTGACCTGCGTTATTTCTCTCTGTCATTGAACTGAGCTTTCTCTGGGTGTGCGGATATTTGCATTGGTTGCATGGTAATGATCTATACCAATGCGTCCCTGACTGGGGCATGTGTGCTACTGTGGGCCGTTGGGCACTTGTTCCAGGCCTGAGGCAGCTGGTAGTCTCCAACTCCCTGCTTTTCGTCTAGCCCAGGGCCATTTTAGGATTTAAAAAAAGCTTTTTGGCCAGAAAAAAATAATAAAATAAGGAATAAACAACCTCTCTGCCCTTCCCACGTCTCCCTTATCACTTTCTTCATTGGGGTTGCTTTGGTATGAACTAAATCACAGTCCTATTTGCAGACAATGCCAAAATTAGAGGGATGTGCGGAAGGGGGGCAGCAGGCGCACAGGAGGCAAGAGCCGAACTGCAAAAAGCTGGAGAGATGGGAGCAGCAGGGCCTGCGTGCATGGAGGGGATTTTCACAGCTACGAAAGGTGGCATCCTGCCCGCAGGGAGAGGAAATGGACAGCACAGCTACAACCCTGGTGACTTGACTAATGCACCCGGTGCAGTAAAGCTGGCTGCTCTGTGTCCCACACGATAGCGGTGTGATGTAACACTGGGATTTGGAAATGAATCTTAAAGATGGTTGATGCTGCAGAGCTGGTAGAGCTCAAAGGCAAACAGAAATTCTCTCCTGTTAATGATGCTTCAGCCTGGCACACAATTAGTGAGCAAATGCACTGTTAATTGCAGGATCAAGGACATGCTACTGTGCCAGGATTTATTGTGCTAATTGTGGTTCCCTGAATTGATCATTGGCTGCACTTGAATGGGGTTTAGGGCCAATAATTTACTACTCATGTCTCCATTTTCCTCTGGAGCAAAACCATTTCCCCACTGCGCTGTTCGCCACTTACACGATCCAACCTTTGTGGGCCCAGAGCTGCTGGAAACCATGTTTCACCAGTAAAAAATGCCATTCACTGTTGCTTACATTACATCCCCTTTGTTGAAATGCAGTTCTGTGCAGCAGCGTGCACAGCATGCTGGTAAATTGGGTCTCCATTGGAAGATACAGATAATGAATATTTATTAATCTGGTATCTCCACCATGTCAGTGCTAGGTCAAAGGAGATTTATTCCCATCGGTTAAAATATTTTGGCTCCATCGCTACTCCATAACAAACAAATGGAGTTCGAGAGCAATTCTTTCTTATTTCTACTAAATTCTTCAAACCACCTCAACATTAATTATTTTGCTTACCCCACCCACTTTCTCTCCCTCCCTCCCCCTCAAAAGTCTGATTCCTTTCTTGATTGTGCTTATCCAAGGCATTTACATCTTTTCAGTCACATATTTTGCTAATGGAATATTTTGGAGAAATTCTAGAAAGAAACAATTTTTACTTTCCTTAGTATTGTAGATAGTAATCAATGAGGAAAATATAACACTACTCTGTTTTAATTACAGTTCAGTCTGGTGACCTCTATGGTGGCATGTTGGGAATGGATGTTTCCCAAAGGTAACATTAAATGATCATGAAGCTTGTGTTTGGAATCTTGACCCTACTGTTTTTAGGAGGGGTTGCTAAAAACCCTGGGGCGGGGGGGGGGGGTACCTCAGGGTGGGGGGTGGGGAGCTGCCGCAGGGGGGTGGCGCGTCAGGGCGGAGGGGGGGGAGTTGCCACGGGGGGGGGGGGGGCGCCTCAGGGCGGGGGCTTGGAGACGGGGGGGGGGGAAGGTGGAAGTTTCGCCTAGGGCGCGAAACATCCTTCCACCAGCCCTGCATATGATCATGAGCCATATCCTTAGTTGGTGTAAATTGGTCTGAAATCAAAATTGGATGTCTCTGTCACGCTGTCTGGAATGGTTAACCACCGTGAGTGCCAACCTCAGGACAGACTGTCAAAAAGCAGGGCGGAGACCCCAAACTGGTGGTGTGTTCTGTAATTAGATTTCACCAACCCAGTAACACGTGTGAACCCCTGAAGCCCTATACCAGTCTTACCCTGGAGTCACAGACAGTCCCCTTGGGCTCTCCAGTCTCTCTTGCCACCCAGGCAAGCTGGACCGGGTGATAAATGGTCACTTACACCAAAAATCACAAAATATTCAGGCTGTCTCCAGTCCCAAGAGACCAATCACTTCCCCCAGGTCACTTTGTACCTAAGATCTCACACCAAAGACAACGCAGGCAGCCAATCCTATAGTAACCTAACTAAGGGTTTATTAACTAGGAAAAAGAAATGACAGCGTTATTTGCATGTTAATTCTAAAACTGTCAAATCAGGACATTTTAACATTTTCAAAGCATTGTTTCCAATTTTTTACAGAACAAACTTTTATCAAAATTGATGCAATTGGCCAACAAATCTTTCATACAGGAATCCTTGCGATGTTGCTGTGTGATACCAAATAAATGGTCAGAAATGGTTCCTACATAACAATGTTCCTGGTTCCTCTCAAACAAAAAGTACAGAATAGAAGAAAATCAGAACTAAGTCACTGGCAATAGGGCGCCATGAAATCAATGGAACTTGGGATGGGAGGTCACAACAAAGTATCCCTGGAGAACAAGCTACAAGAGATGGATATACTGATCAAACAGAACAACTTGAAGGTGAGAATAACATTTCAATAACTATACAAAAAAAGGTCTTTCTGCAGAAAGTGTCTTTGGTGCCTCTGGATATCAAGCCAATAGGTCATTTTTATGTCAATACTTTTGCTTAAAAAGTTTTTGTTTGACGATGTTTTCTCACTTACAAATTCCTTTCCATACAGAGTACTCGCACACACATTCCGACGGAGAGTAATGAACATATGGATATTGTCCTCTAGTCTGTGAGCTGCCATTGACACACCACTGTTGCAGCTCGATTAACTGATTGCCATGTGGCTTGTGCTCCATTTCACATATATGGGAAATAAGACCAGAAAACTCATTGAATTCCCTTTAGAAAACCCAAATCCAATGACTTTCAAATCAGTGGGGAGTTTGTGCAGAGGGGAAAAACATTAAGTACTTACAAACATAAAGTGGAATTGCTCGGCGAGTGTAAGCCCTGCCATAGAACTGTTGATATGTGACACGGAGCAGCTGAGAAGGGAGAACGTTCCCCATTGTCCAGCACCCAACCCAATAACCGGACTGTGTTCTGGGTTGTTACATGGGGGAGCAGGAGGCAGGAATCCTTCCCCAGACCAATGAATGACAGTAGTGACCCGGCAGTCACTGAGGCTATTCTGCCCTTATGCACTCCCTACATTGGGAAAGGGGTAGGAAGAAGGGTTTCGTGGATAGGGCACTGGACTGAGAATTCATAGGTTTAAGGCTAGAAGGGACCATTAGATCATCAAGTCTGACCTTGTGTATTTCACAGTCATTAAATGTCACCCAGATACCCCTGTATTGAGCCCAATAACTCATGTTTAGCTGAAGCATATAGTCCAGAAAGGCATCCAGTCTAGATCTAAAGACCCTCATGAGACAGAGAATCCCCCACTTTCCCTGGAAGTTTGTTCCAGTGATTAATCACCCTCCCTGTCAAAAATACACGCTTTATTTCCAATTTTGAATTTGTTTAAGCTTCAGCTTCTAAGCATCTGTCCTTGTTCAGCCTTTCTCCACTCGATTAAACGGCTCTGTAGTACCCAGTGTTTTCCCCTTGTGAAGGTACTGATATACTGTAATCACGTCACCTCTCAATCTTCTTTTTCGTAATCGAAACAGATAGACGTATTTAAATCTCTCACTGTACGGCATTTTCTCCAGATCTTGACTAATTTTTGTGACTCTTTTCTGCACTCTCTCTAATTTTTCAACATTCTTTTTAATATGTGGACACCAGAACGGGACGCAGTATTCCAGTATCAGACTCACCAGTGCCCTACACAGATGTAAAATCCCTCCCTGCTCTTACACACAACTCCCCTGTTTTCTACGTCCAGTTATCTCATCAGCCCTTTTCCCCGTGGTATCACACTGAGCAATCATGTTGAGTTGCTTGTCCTGTCTGACCCCTCCATCCTTTCCAGAGTCATTGCTGTCCAAGATACCATTCCCCATTCTGTAGGTATGGCTTGCATGACTTTTTCCTAGATGTGTAACTTTGTGTTTGGCTGTGTGAAAACACATTGGGTTTGAATGGGCCCAGTTTACTAAGCAATCTGGATCACTCTGCATGACTGCCCCATTCTCATCATTATTTTTCATTCCAACAATCTTTGTGTTATCCACAAATTTTATCACCAGTGATTTTATTTACTTCCAGATCATTGACAAAAATGTTGAATAGCATCAGGTCTATTATTGATCCATGTGGAACCCCACTAGAAACATCCCATTTAACTATGATTCCTCATTGACAACTACATTTTCAGATCTGTCAGTTAGCCAGGGCATAATCTATTTAATGTGTGCTTTATTGATATTGTGTAGTGCTAATTCTTTAATTATAATACTGTTTGATACTAAGTCAAATGACTTACTAAAGTCTAAGTATATTACATGTACACAGTTACCTTTATCAACTATATATGCAATCTCAACAAAGGATGAAATCAGATTTATTTGATGAGACCTGTTTTCCGTAAAACTATGTTGACTGGCATCAATTATATTCCTGTCCGTTAATGCTTGATTAAGTGAATCCTGTATCTGCTTTTCCATTATTTTGTCCAAGACTGATGTCAGGCTAACTGGCCTAATTCCCCACATCATCCCACTTGCCTGTTTTGAATATTGACACAAGACAGCACTCTTCCAGTCTTCTGGAATTTCACTGGTATTCCAAGGTTTATTAAAAATTAACAGCAGGACAAAGATCTCCTCAGCCAGTTCTTTTAGGACTCTTTGTGCAAGTTATCTGGGCCTGCTAATTTTAAAATATTTACTCTTGGATGTTGTTTAACATTTTATGTAGTTATTAATGGACTGGAAAGTATGTCATCATCCTCATGTGATACAAGCATATCTTTCTGCTTCTTTCCAAATACAGAACAGAAATAGCTATTGAACACTTCTGCCTTTTCTGCATCATTAACAATTTTATCATCTCCATTTAGTAATGGGACATATATCATTGTTATGATTTCTTTTGTTCTTTATAGACATAAATAACTCCTTATTGTCCTTAGCCCTGCTAGCCATGGCGTTTTCCCTGAGGTCTTTAGCTTCCCTTATCCATTTTGTACATCCATTACTTCTAATTTATAGCAGTTACTGGTTATTTCTCTTTTTACCCTATTTGTTTTATGTTACTTTAGGTTCAATCTGAACTGAACTTGAGTTTAAATTCCTGGCTCTTTTACATAGACTCCCAGTATGACCCAGGGCAAGTCAGTTAATCTACCCTGTGCTAGTTTCCCATCTCTAAAATGGGGGTATTCTATCTCACAGGTTCCTGTGAGGATAAATACATTAATGATTGTGAGGTTCTCAGATACTACAATGGTGATGGCTTTATCTAGTACACAGAGAGAGAGAGCTTGGATCACTGGGCCTGGTGCAAGATCTGAGGCCTGAACCAGAGCCTGTGAACCAAAGTCAGGCCATGTGTTAAAGCAGATGGTTACAAGTTCACTGTCCAGTACATGAACTTGGCAAAGTTGTTACTAGTGTACAAGGCACTACTATTGACATAAATATATTCCAGCTAGTATGGATACACCCCAATCAAATAGAAGATAAGGTGGTTTGATAAAATAATTAATAGGGATATCAGGAACAAAGGGAGGAAACAAACAAATGTCATGAAACACGTAAGGTGGTACGCAGGTTCTTTGTCCCAGTTGTTTGTTTATAAATGTTGGGGTACCTTGCCTTACCCCTTTGTCCAGCCGAGGGGGCAGCAGAGAGTCCGGCTTCTGACTGAGCCGAGTCTATTGTAACAAGCATACATGTTTTAGTATACCTTAGACCGATCCAGGGAGCTAGTACCGTGCTTCGTTGACAATAAAGCTCTCCGAGGTCCTTCACCGGCAAACCAAGTCTGTGGTCTGTCTTTATGAGTAACTTCGAGGTCTGCTGAATGAGCAGGCTGCCTTATCCGCTGTTAGTAATGAGAACATTGGCACTCCCAGGACAGAAGCACTGGGCAGCCTGGGCAGCGTTACTGAGGTAATGACATTCCAGCCTTCCACACTTAATAATACCATGTAAATAGATAGCACAGCAGGGGAGGAGAAATGGTATCACCTCTATAGCAGCAGAATATCTACTCCATCCCTGGTGTCTATTCCCATATACAGGGTAAACATCCATGTTGCAGGCTCTTCCCTCAGCCAGGCTTTGTGTGTGTGTGTGTGTGTGTGTGTGCGCGCGCACATTTTTCCTTAAAGGGTTATTGGTCTATTATCGTTAAATCAAGCACTAAAAATAAGTCTTTAAAAAAAGGAAACACAGTTTTGTGGTTAGCAATCTATGCAAGCTTCTTTCTCAATTACATTCCTTGTTCATTGCTATTTGCCTCTGCAATTTCTACTGACAGAACCATTAATTTACTAAATATACATTCCATATTTCCTCCCATTGCATTTTACCTCTTAAGCGCAGAACCCCACATTTTTCCACCATATGAGCCAGTTCCTATTGCCTGAGATAACAATTTGTCATTACGTTTAGAAGCCTTCTTTTGCATGGCTTAGACACTGATTGTTTTCTGAAGGTTAGAAATTGCAATATCTGTTCTTAATATCAAATATCTTTTTATTCCCTCTCAGATCTATATTATGCAGTCTTAGTGGTGAGAAGCATGGAAACTCTGGTGTTCAAATGCGGTCACCATAAAGGGCCTGATTCTTTTCTGCACTGCATTTGTGCAAAGACTTGCCATTCTGATCTGGTTGTGTTTTGCATCAACTTTGAACAGGTGCAAATAGCTGAGGACTGGGCAGTGAAGAATTGGGCCCAAAGAATATAAAGCAAAGGTCCATACATATTCAATAAAATCCACCAAACAACTGTAGGTCTAATTATTAAAGAGTGGACAATTGTGGCATAGTCTTCCCATAATGTAAATCTCTTCCTAACCCAGGAAATTAGTGACTGACTTATATCCTTAAGCATAAGGATTTTTATTATAACATTCAAAAACCAGTCAGAGAACACTTCAGCCTCCCTGGACACTCAATTACAGACCTAAAAGTCGCAATTCTCCAACAAAAAAACTTCAAAAACAGACTCCAACGAGAAACTGAAGAACTGGAATTAATTTTCAAACTGGACACCATCAAATTAGGCTTGAATAAGGACTGGGAGTGGATGGGCCATTACACAAAGTAAAAACTATTTCCCCATGCTAATTTTCCCCCTACTGTTACTCACACCTTGTCAACTGCTGGAAATGGGCCATCCTGATTATCACTACAAAAGTTTTTTTTCTCCTGCTGCTAATAGCCCGCCTTAATTGATTAGTCTTGTTAGAGTTGGTATGGCAACCCCCATTTTTTTATGTTCTCTGTATATATAGATAGATAGATAGATAGATAGATAGATAGATCTTCCTACTGTATTTTCTACTCCATGCATCTGATTTAGTGGGTTCTAGCCCACGAAAGCTTATGCCCAAATAAATTTGTTAGTCTCTAAGGTGCCAGAAGGACTCCTCGTTCTTTTTATCCCTTCTAAAGTTGTTTATCTCCTCTAATGTATGGCGACTGTATATGGTCTTGTTCTCCAGATAAATGTCTAATCTTTTTTTTATTTCCAATTCTTCACTTCAGTAATGTCTTGTGGCAATGAGTAGCATGGGTTAATTTTGCATTGTTTATTTAAAAAACAACACACAACAAAAACCACTCCCACTCCCTCCAGTTTTAAACCCTGATTCAGCGCGGCACATCAGCATGCATGGAAATCCCACTGAAGTCAATGAGACTTAAACGTGCTTAAAGCTATTCATGAAGGTGGATGCCTTCCTGAACTGGGCCCTACATTTGTTTTCCTTCAGTTTCACTGACGGTCCCCTTGTTTCTTACATGGTGAAAGGGTGCACAGAAGTCCTTGATCTCCCATCTTGCTACAATTCTTCAGTTTGTTCAGCTTTGTTTTCATTTATTATGTTCACTCCTCCTCATGTCCTCTCTCAACACTCTGTGTTTTCACTTCAATTGGTCTCTCGGCTGTAGAGGTGACTAGAGGACAACAAGTCGATTTTGCTGAATCTGTCAGCATCTCATATTCCTTTTTTGTTCCACATTGGATCAAAACCAAACACTTTTGAACATTAAAAAAAAAGAATTGTGTTGAAATGTTCATTTTCAGGTTGAAACCTGAGCTTTTCGATTTGGGGAATTTGTGGTAGGTGTTGGCGTGGTCGGTTCACAGGCCTGGGATGTGGGAGACCCAGGGCCAAGTCTCTGCTGATTCAGAGCAGAGTTTTTCATTCCAGATCACTCTGAATCAGGCAAAGCAGGGACTGTAACATGAGTCTCTCTGACCATTGCCGAAACCAGCAGGCTAGACAGCTTTCACCTCTTCCTGCCCTGCCCCCGCCCCCCAAAAAAATCCTTCTGAGAAAACTTTGTTGGAACTAGTGAGTCTGGGTGATTTGCTTTGACAAACTTTCATTTCTTCGAAAATGTGCTGACCAGGTCTAATGGGCTGTTGCGTATCGGGCTGCGCGGTAGCTCCGTAGGAAATCAATGGCAAATGATTAACAGGACATTCTTTCTAGGTCATCTGTTTGCAAACAGTCTTTCAAAACAGCTATTATAGCATTTTATTTCCCCGCTGGTCTGAAGATAATAAATGGATGTGTGACGGGTTGGATCACAGAAACCCCCTTGGGAGCTGCCACCCGATGTGCAAAGACTACCCCTGCTCCTGTTTTCCCTGCCAGCTCAGGACTCCAGCACCCTGTCTTGCTGAGCCAGACACTTCCGTCTGCTCCAGCACAGACCCAGGGTCTGAATCACTTGTCCCAAAGCTGCAAGTTTACCTGAAAACAGCTCACAGAAGTGTGCTTGTCTTTAGCACTCAGATGCCCAACTCCTAATGGGGTCTAAACCCAAATAAATCCATTTTACCCTGCATAAAGCTTATGCAGGACAAACTCATAAATTGTTCGCCCTCTATAACACTGATAGAGAGATATGCACAGTTGTTTGCTCCCCCAGGTATTAATACATACTCTGAGTAAATTACTAAATAAAAAGTGATTTTATTAAATACAGACAGTAGGATTTAAGTGGTTCCAAGTAGTAACAGACAGAACAAAGTAAGTCACCAAGCAAAATAAAATAAAATGCGCAAATCTATGCCAAATCAAACTGAATACAGATAATCTCACCCTCAGAGATGCTTCAGTAAGTTTTTTCTCAGACTGGACACCTTCCAGGCCTGGGCACAATTCTTTCCCCTGGTACAGCTCTTGTTCCAGCTCAGGTGATAGCTAGGGAATTCTTCATGATGGCTCCTCTCCCACTCTGTTCTCTTCCACCCCTTTATATATCTTTTGCATAAGGCGGGAACCCTTTGTCCCTCTGGGTTTCCACAACCCCCCCCCCCCCCCCACCACCACCACCACCACTGGAAAAGCACCAGGTTAAAGATGGATTCCAGTTCAGGTGACACAATCACATGTCACTGCAAGACTTCATTACCCACTTGCCAGCACACACATATACAGGAAGACTAACAGGTAAACAGCCATCTGCAGACAATGGTCCTGGTTAATGGGAGTCATCAAGATTCCAAACCATCATTAATGGCCCACACTTTACATAATTACAATAGGCCCTCAGAGTTATATTTTATATTTCTAGTTTTAGATACAAGAGTGATACATTTATACAAATCGGATGATCAAACTCAGTAGATTATAAGCTTTGTAATAATACCTTACAAGAGACCTTTTGCATGAAGCATATCCCAGTTACGTTATATTCACTTATTACCATATTTTTCTAAAACTATCCCAGTTACATTATATTCACTTATTATCATGTTTTTATAAAACCATATAGACTGCACAACGTCACAGGATGAATGTCTATGTTTCATACTTCTTTCCTGCAGACATTTTTCATATTCCATAGATGTAAACTCTGGTCTATTGCCAGTATCACATGGATTGCCTGCCTAAGTGAAAATTGTTAGCAAGAACTTGATTAGGGTTTTGGGCATAATCTCCGAAAAACAGGTTACTCATGGCCATTTTGTTGAAGTGATCATTTACAGGAATAGCAACATAGCTGCCCTTTCGTACCGTTTCGAAAGGTCTTACTATGACAAACGGAACCTTTACTCATGTAGATTTATGAAAGGGAACTGGATTAATTGGTACCATTTTTGTTATGGTCTTTATGCTCTTATGCACCTGGAAAGTAACATGGACCCTAATAGCTCTCTCCGTTTCTGTCTTTCCCTGCCCAGAGCCTTTCTTCACTTTCGACAGCTCCCTGAGGAGTCTTCATTGAATGAGCCAGCTGAGCAAACCTGCTTTGGAGTCAATTGGCGGCTGAGTGAAAAGAATCACATCTCCAGTATGCTGTGGGGCTAACTCACTGCAAATCAGAAAGAAGGGCAAGACATCTAGAACGGCATCTGTGTTTCCGGTTGGTCATCCGCTCATAGTAGCACAGGGCATGTTTCACAAGCGGCTTTGATACATTTTGTAGATATGGCATTACGGTTTCTGCATTGTCTTCCTGATAGGCCGAGATCTTCCTCTACGCCAGTGTCAGTTCTTGGCAAAGCTGAGTGAAACAATGCGAGCTGCAGTACTGTCTCCACAGCTTGTCTCACACTTAGTGTTGTGTAGAGTGCAGTACAGGAGCTGACCACTCTTCAGTGTTCATTCTGCTTCTCCTAAACCCCTTCATAGACACCGGCATTGTTAGTGATGGTTATTCAGCACAAGGCAGAACAAATGCATCCATTACCACTGGTAGGTTGAAAGCCATATACAGGGTCCTTTCAGCCAGAGGGGTGCTCGAGCTGAACATGCTCCCATCCTGGAGTGCTACAGCAACAAAGCACAGGGCCTACTTCTGTCCGGTAAGGCTCCAGAGGTTGGTTGGATTCTGTAAACTGCTCACAATGAAATCATTGCTGGGAAGTAGATTCAGGCGGACACAATTGAACCAAAATTCAGCATCTGTGCAACGAGGCGGGGGCGCACATCAGTCTAGTAAAGCAGGTTAGGAACGGGCCGAGGTGAAGTGCAGTTACCCTCACTTGGGAAACAACAGAGACAGTGATTTCAGGTTCCTGGTTTCCATGTGATGTGGATGGCAAGAGGTGTCCTTTGTCACACATCCTTGGCAGCTGGCTAAGCTGCACTTAGCCACACAAGGGAACCATCTAAGGGAGTGTGCTGAATGATGTAGTGCTCACAGGGTCAATTAACCTTGCGTGAACTTTACTGTACTCAAGACTGTTGTGTATTCCATTTCTGTATCAACCTAACAGTGAAATTATGGGTCTCTAGTTCGTGGAACAATTATTTTGCCTATGCCACAGGAAATTCAGTTTGGCTTATTGATACATTTAGGTCTGGTTGAAGCAATATTCAGTCACATATGTGTGCTTGGGCTGCTCTATCCAGAAAATGGTTTCAAATTCTCTCATCGGGACTTTTTCACATTTTCCCAATCAGAATTTCCCTCCCTTCTTCCTTGCTCCCTGATGTGAACTGGTAGTTTAGTCACCCCCACCCTCTGTGCTCATTGGCAACATTTTTATCTTTCTTACCACATTCACTCTGAGCATGAAAAAAATTCTTCAAAGACGAAACTATGACAGTCATTGGGAAGAGGATGTGTGTAATCTGCATGTTTTCCTTCAGTACCGAGAGAGTTTATTATTAAAGCTTGATTCCTGGCATCTGGAAAGTCATCCCTATTGATAGCAAGACTATATTTCTCAAACATTCAAAACCAGAATTTAAAAAGCACTACAAGCTAAGCAGGGTGAGACAGGAATGTAGAAAAAGAGTGTAAATGGGAGAACAAGCATTTTTATCACCACTATGTAGTAAGAAGAAAGCAACATCTTAACAGCTAGCAGTTTCTTTATTCCAGGAACTTCTAACAACAACTGTACATCATGCAATTATACTAGATAGCACCACATAAGTATCTTTTTAGTGGCATCCGGCAAAAACATATTGCCACAAACTGCTAATGTACTTTACACCAGTAGCTGGGTCATGGTTTTATTCCTATAGTTATGGAATGCGGGCTAGGGTTTGGCTATACCTATCTCTTTATATAAAGGATTGACAAATCTCAAAAGGATCAGAGTTAAGGATTAATTGTGATGCTTATCTAAAGTTTATCCAAACCCTTGAAGTCTGGGGAAAAAAATCTGGCAATCTTTCAAAAACTGGCTTTCTTATAAAATTTCTATGCTCCTTCTATTACCAGTTCTGGCTAGAATCCAGAAGTGGTGGGGAGAAAAAAAAACACTTATCCAAACATTTCAGAACCTCAAAAATGTTTTGGCTTGAGTTCAGCACTGAAAATGAGTATAGGTTTGGGGCTGCTGAGAGGGAGGGAAACATTCTTATTTAATCCTGCCTGGTTTGCCCATCCTTACTTTATAACATAACTGATTGCAATGTAGAACAATTCCAGATTTAAAACTAATGTTTTTTCTGTATGTAGCTTCTCTTGTACTGGTTGAGTCTTCCCTTGCATTTCAAATTAGGTTTTGGGTTTTTTTGCTTTGTGTTTTTTAAACAAAGAGGGGAAAACTTTTTGTCATAATCAAGAAAGTGTGTTGTCCTCTTTGTGGTTAGATGTTTGGCTGTGTGTGTGTGTTCTCCCTGTGTGCTGTCCCAGCTCTGCACAGCAGACCTCGAGCGAACCGCCCAATGACCACAAGATCCGTCAAGGTACGAAGGCACCAGGCCCGGTTTATTGTCGACGAAGCACAGTACTGGTATCCTGCAGACTCTAATACATGTATGCCCGTAACAATGGACCAGCTCAGTGAACGGCAGAACTTTCCGTTCCTCCCTAGGCTAGACAAAGACATTCCCTCTGAGCTACATCTTTATAGCCCAATACAAACAAGTTAATACTGCCCCTCTGACAAGTTAGTTACTGCCCCCTGACGTGGGTAGTTTTCACCCTTGTACATGTTGGTTTGATCAAAATATCTCTATTACGTACTATCATCCTGACCTTATCTTTTAGGAGGGGTCAGTGTGTGCCTATTATCATGGGGAATTTTTGTACCATCCTTGATATTGGGATGTTCTGGTACCACTTGATATTGGGATGTGTTTGCGTGAGCACTCTGTGCTTAGCACATCTTAGAAATGTGTATTTCTGCAATATCAGCCCTGTTCTTGCCAGATTCTGTGAGCAGGGCCTGCCTCTTGCTCACAGCTTGTCTTTGCTTTATATCAGTAAAGCTTTGACTACTACTTTAGACCAGGCCTCTGGCACAAGGGTTTATGTAAGGTTGCCAGCCCTCCTGGATTGGCTGGGAGTCTCCCAGAATCGAGCTCGCTCTCCCGGAGGCTTCTGAAGCTAATCCGGGAGATTTTAGGCACTAAAAGTCCAGCGGCGCAGCGGGGCTAAGGCAGGCTCCCTACCTGCCCTGGATCCACGTTGCTCCTGGAAGCAGCTGGCAAATCCCTCTAGCTCCTAGGCACAGGGACAGCTGGGGGGGGGGTCTCTGTGCGCTGCTCCCACTCTCAGCGCCAACTCTGCAGCTCTGATTGGCCAGGGACCACGGCCAATGGCAGCTATGGGGGCAGTGCCTGCAGGCAGGGGCAGTGTGTGAAAGTCGCCTGGGTGGCCCTGAGCTTAGGAGCCGAACATGCCGGTCACTTCCGGGAGCCACCCAAGGTAAGCGCCACCTGTTTGGAGCCTGCACCCCTCACCCTCTCCCACATGCCAACCCCCTGCCCCAACCTTGAGCCCCCTACTGCATGTAAATTCCCTATCAGAGCCTGCACCCCGGACCCCCTCCTGCTCCCAAACTCCCTCCCAGAGCCCACACCCCAGCCCCCTGCCCCAGCCCTGAGCCCTCTCCCACACGCAAATTCCCTCCCAGAGCCCCTCCTGCACCCCAACTCCCTGCCACAGCCATGGGCCCTCTCCTGCTCCCAAACTCCCTCCCATAGCCCGCACCCCCTCCCATACCCCAACCCTCTGCCCCAGCCTGGTGAAAGTGAGTGAGGGTGGGGGGTGTGACGTTATGAGTGTAAAATAGTATTTCATTGAAAGGTGACAGGGCCAGAAAGAGTTAATTAACTCAGACTGACCTGACCCATGGGTGAACTGTAGAAACTGGTTAGAAAGATATGTAAATGAATAGAGCTTTGAAATGCAAGTCTGCATTGTTAGAGGTAAAAGGGTAGATGTTTGCTCAGGGCTTGTGATGTAAGCAAACAAGTCTTGTCTATTGCTATAGTTTTAAATTCAAAGATCAAAAAAGGAATATTAACATTTAGGAAGATACTTGAGTGAAATAGTATTATTGTCTCTATGTCTCTTTGAAGGTTGTGGTAGCCTGTATCTGAACTGTTTAATGGATAAATTACCCTGTGCTAATTGCCAGGATGTTTGGAAGAAGGAGAGTTAGGCCTATTGTTTTCTCAGGCCGAAAGGCTGCTGGAAATGTATAAGAACCCTGGAACACGATCCTGCTTCATCTCAGATCTGCTTTGGGTTTCAAGAGGGAGAAACCTTAAGCCATAAGGATTGAGATCCCCAGTCATTGACTGGAGTCACCCTGAATATGGACATTGGACTATAACCTATGGACTGTTTCTAAAAGGACTTTTGGCAACTACAAACTCACCATCTCTGCTATGTATCTGAACCTCAAGAATTGAATTCAAGTCTGTATGTATATTGATCTTTTAACCAACACTCTCTCGCTTTTCTTTTTTAATAAATTTTAGTTTAGTTAATAAGAATTGACTATAGTGTGTATTTTGGGTAAGATCTAAGTTATAATTGAACCTGGGTATGTGGCTGATCCTTTGGGGTTGGAAGAACCTTTTATTTTATATGATGAGATAAGATTTTCAGTAATCACCATCATATCTGACAGGTGTGTCTGGACAGAGGCCTGAGGCTGGGTACTTTAAGGGAACTGCATTGTTTGGACTTCTGAGTAACCAGTGAGGTACTATAGAAGCTGTTTTGTGCTGGCTTAGTAAATCTAAGTATTGGAATATCCACCAGCGTTTGGGGTTTGTCTGCCCCGTTTTGTTTGCAGTTCACCCTGATTGAGTGACCTCAGCTGTCTCCCACGGGTAGCACCGTCCCAGGGGGAGAGCGAGAGACATAGGTGGGGGGGGGGTGGAGTGAGAGGGGGCAGGGCCTTAAAGATGGGGTATGTTAGGGCGGGGCCTCAGAGAAGGGGTGGGGCTGTGGGCGGGGCAAGGGTGTCTGGGTTTCTGGCATTAGACAGTTGGCAAACCTAGGCTTATGTCTCAGGGTCTCTTCCTACTACACCCTTTACCTTTTGGTTATAGATATATGTTCACATTCTCTGGTGATGCAGATTAAGTGGTGAATAGTATGCCAACTAGGCTGCATTATTAAATTGAGTTGGCTGGAAAGTAAATGGTGACATATTGAAATTAGTTATATTAGCACACTGACCTGAAGCCCCAAATATCCCTCCTGATTATGCTAAGAGTTTATTAGTATATAAGCAAGAGTAACATGAGTTATGTCAAGAGAAACAATGGAAATTCCTAGCAAGAAGAAGTTAGATTACTTATAGAGTGGAAAATATATTTAAGAGCATGACATACTTTCATAACCTATTTTGACAGCTGCTTAAGATTGTTTTGTGCTTATGATTGATTATGCAATGTGAATAACAAGTTATGAAATTGTAACTGATACCACAATAAAGGCCATGTAGATGGGCAAGGGGAACATTATACTGACGTTCCCCGGGTTATGCAAGACCCGACTTATGCAAATTCGCACTTATGGAAAAAGTTCCATAAGCCAGAAATAGGATTTTCAAGTTGTGGAAATTTTTGCATAACACACGGGTATACATTTTCCAACTTACGCAAGGCTTTCCGGAATGGAACGATTGCGTAGGTCAGGGGGCGTCTGTACACCTAGCAGGTGCATAAGCACAATGTGACATTAACATAAAGCTGAACAATGTATTAAATGTTCCAAACTGCAAAGGACAAATGAAATGATTGTTTGACATGTTCTGAACTTGTGCTAAGCTTTATTATTGAGTACATTCAAAGTGTTGTGATAGAAGGGGGGGTAGCTCAGTGGTTTGAGCATTGGCCTGCTAAACCCACGGTTGTCAGTTCAATCCTTGAGCCGGCCATTTTGGGATCTGGGGAAGAATCTGTCAGGGATGGTACTTGGTTTTGCTGTGAAGGCAGGAGAGTGGACTCAATGACCTTTCAGGGTCCCTTCCAGTTCTATGACATAGGTATATCTCCATATTAAAAATTGTAAGGCATAACAGAATATTTCTGATTGGTTAATTCTAAGCTGCACAACTAGACCTAAAGTGCAAAATGAGTCAATAACACCTATGGAATTGTAAATCAATCTGGCACAAGCTGACCAGCAGACCGATCAATGATTGCATTTCTGTAGCATGCTGTTCTATTTGTAGTGAGAAAAATCTGACTTAATAAACCAATTGGTTTACTATTTGCCATGTCACTGATTCATAACCTTAACAGAACCCATCTGCATTTATTATAGTTTTCATTCTGAATTGGAACGTTGTTGGCATCCTTTCATCTGTGAGAGACAGTGGGAATTGCAGCCTATGATGTACATGTGACTGAATAGGTCAATCCAAGATTTGCATGATCTTTGGCATTTATTGCAAATGTCTGTGTCTTGGTTGGGAGTTGCTGGCTTCCTACGGGATCTTTTCTCTTCAAGCTGTAGGAGCCAGCTCCTGTCATGGACTTTGATACCCTGATGGAGACGATGGCGCCACTTGTTATGATCGCTTGCCAAGATTTCCTATTGGTCAGGATCAATTCCAAATTCCTTCATATCTCGCTTGCATGTGTCTTTATAGCAAAGCTTGGGACATCCTGTTGTTCTTGTTCCCTCTGATAGCTCCCTGTATAGCATGTCCTTGAGCATGCATCCATCTTCCAACCTATTCAGATGGCCCAGCCAGTGCAGTCATCTTTGTTTGAGCAGGGCTGTCACAGTTGGTAAATTTGCCCTTTGAAGAACCTCTGTGTTGGTGACTTTATCTTGCCGTCTGGTGTTGAGTATGTGGCATAAATAACATAGGTGGAAACTGTTCAACATTTTCTCCTGATGAGCATAAGTTGTCCATGTTTCCCCACCATACATGAGAGTGCTGAGGACGCAAGCTTGGTACACTAGCATTTTGGTCTTGATGGTCAGCTTTGAGTTGTTCCATGCTCTTTTAGTTAGTCTGCTAAAGGTGATGGCAGCCTTTCCAATGCGAACATTTAGTTCTTCATACAGTGAGAGGTAGGTGGTCACTGAAGAACCTAAATAGCTGAACTTTGGACTACTTCTAGCTGGTTTGCATTTGAGGTAATTGAAGGATCTTGTGGAACCCCTTGTCCTAATACAACTGTTTTCTTGATGCTGATGGTGAGAGCAAATGCCTGACAGGCACTTGAAGGGCAGTCCATGAGTTCTTGTAATAGATCTTCATTGTGGGCTATGAGGGCAGCATCATCAGCGAATGAAAGTTCCCTGATTAGCACCTTTTTGACTTTGGTCTTTGACTTAAGTCGGGACAGGTTGAAGAGTTTCCCATCTGATCTTGTGTGGAGATACACTCCATCTTTCATGTCCTTAAACGTAAAGTTCAAGAGTACCGAGAAGAAGATTCCAAAGAGTGTAGGGGCAAGAATACACTCCGCTTTTCATCTCAAAGCTGTCTGAAGTGGACCCATCAACCTGGACAGTTGCTCTCATGTTGTTGTGGAATGAACGTATAAGACTTAACAGGGTTGGTGGACATCCTATCTTTTCTAGTATTGCAAATAGACCCGCTCTGCTGACTGTGTTGAATGCTTTGGTTAGGTCCACAAAGGTGATGTACAATGGTTGGTTTTGCTCTCTGCATTTTTCTTGGAGTTGACGGGGTGAAAATATCATGTCTATAGTTGATCTTCCAGCCCTGAATCCTGCTATGCTTAGTAGCGAGATACCCCTGTAGTTGTTGCAGTCGCCCTTTTCGCCTTTATTTTTATACAAAGTGATGATGTTTGCATCACACATCTCTTGTGGTACCTCACCCTCTTTCCAGCATTTCAGTAGCAGCTGATGAAGATATGGTAACAGGCTGTCTTTCCCGCACTTGAGGATTTCCGCTGGGATGCCATCTTTTCCAGGAGCCTTGCTACTTGATAGCAAATCAATGGCCTTGCTTAGCTCTTCTACAGTGGGCTTCACATCTAGCTCTGGCATGACCTGTAGAGTTGGTATTTGGTCCAGTGATTCGCTGGTGATGATTCTTTCTTGTGCGTATAGCTCTGAATAGTGTTCAACCCAATGAGACAACTGCTGGCTTTTATCAGTAATGATTTCACTGCTGTGCGGTTTAAGAGGAGCAACCTTGCTGACAGTGGGACCTAGAGCTTTCTTCAGGCCGTCATACATGACTTTGAGGTTTCCTGTGTCTGAGGCTGTCTGTAGCTCTTCACAGAGCTTGATCCAGTAATGATTTGCACAGTGTCTGCTCGCTCACTGCACCTCAGTGTTTGCATGTCGAAGGCTCACTTTGGTGCTCTCTGTTGGCTTCTTGTTGTGTTCAAGATAGGCTGTGTTCTTAATGTTAATGAGAGGTAATAGTTCCACTTCATTTTCTTCAAACCAGTCCTTTTTTTGATGGTCTCTTTCCCCCAAATGTAGCTAAAGCTGTTTCAAAAGAGACCTTTCCTCTTATCCCATGATTGCCTACTTTCCTTAAGAGTCTTTAGTGATGTTGTTCTTAAATCTTCCCAAAATTCCTCTGCCTTCTCTGGTAATGACATCCAGTGAATGCTAAGTTCAAAAGCCTTCACAAACTCCTGGAATTTCCTCTGGTTTTCGGCATTAATAGCATTGATTTGGGGCTTGCTCCTAGGTTTTGCTCTATGTAGTTTCTTGGCTGTAATCTTCACTTTGCTAATAATCAAGGAATGGTCAGTGTCACAATCAGCACTGTGGAACATGCGAGTGTTCTGCACTAAGGATAGGTCTTTCCTCCTGACAATAACAAGGTCTAATTGACAAAGAGTCCTGTGGCACCTTATAGACTAACAGATGTATTGGAGCATAAGCTTTCATGGGTGAATACCCACTTCGTCGGATGCATGTAGTGGAAATTTCCAGAGGCAGGTATAAATATGCAGGTAAGAATCAGTCTAGAGATAACGAGGTTAGTTCAATCAGGGAGGATGAGGGCCTCTTCTGGCAGTCGGGGGGGGGAAGGATAGCTCAGTGGTTTGAGCATTGGCCTGCTAAACCTATGGTTGTGAGTTCAATCCTTGAGGGGGCCACTTAGGGATCTAGGGCAAAAATCAGTACTTGGTCCTGCTAGCGAAGGCAGGGGGCTGGACTCGATGACTTTTCAGGGTCCCTTCAAGTTCTATGAGATAGGTATTTATTTACTACATGCGTCTGACAAAGTGGATATTTACCCACAAAAGCTTATGCTCCAATACATGTTAGTCTATAAGGTGCCACAGGACTCTTTTTCCACGTTTTAGAGCTCCAGACTAATACAGCTACCCCTCTGATACTTGAAGGTCTAATTGGTGCCAGTGGCCTGATCATAGATGTTGTCATGACACTTTGTGGTGCTCTTTTCCTGTAAAATATGAATTTGTAATGCACATTTGGTTTTGGGCGCAGAATTCAGTAAGTCATTGGCCGTTCTCATTCATCTTGCCAATGCCAAAATGTCCTAGGCAATCTGGCCATGAGTTGTTGTCTGCACCAACTCTTGCATTAAAGTTACCAAGGAGGAAAAGTTGCTCAGTAGATGGTATTCTTTTGATGACTTGATGCAAAGAGTCGTAAAAAGTATCCTTCTCCTCAGGGCTAGATTTGAGTGTTGGTGCATAGGCCGATGGTCATCTGAAGTTTAAGTGAGATGATACACTCTGACTTCCCAATGGGTGTTTCTAGGAGCTTTACCCACTTGTTTCTCACAGCAAAACCGACACCGTGCAGATGATTCTCTTCGCTCCTTTTACCTTGCCAAAAGGAGGTGTAATTGGCCTCTTGGACAGAACCAGCATCTGCAAGTCTTGTTTCCTGAAGTGCTGCAATGTCAACATTGAGTGTGTACAGCTCACAGTCTATCAAAGCTGACTTCTGTATGCTGCTTGTGTATTGTCTGTCAATCCTGGACACGTGGTCCTGACATTCCAGCTGCCAACCTGGAAAGTTCTTGGTTTCTGATTTTTGCCAGGTGCAAGGTTTCCATCTACCATTCAACTTTTGGTCTAGTCCCGTGCACCTCATGAGGCAGGTAGACTGTGGCGGGTCAGCACCTGACTGTCCGGGGGCTGCTCAGCTGTTGCAGGTGGTGGCTGACCAATGGACTGCAGTGATTCCTTTCACCGCCAAAGGTGACCTGTGGCGCCCTCCTCTCCGCCAATCAAGTGAGAGCTTATAACCCGTAACTGCCACCTTCCGTGTTGCGTCCATGTTGCCAGCAAGGATGGAGTGTCCTCTCCATGTGATGTGGCTGCAATAGCCTGGGCAGTTGATATGGAGGCGCTGCTTTGCTGTGTGTCAGCGTCCCCCTCTTGACTTCACGGGTTAGGACCAAAGGAAGGACGGGAGTTGATACATTTGGAACCGGCTACGCCGCAGGAGTTGCCAGTGCAGAAGAGATCTTCCCTCAGCCTGCCTTTCCGGGCTCCACTCCTAGACTGGTTATCAGCCACAGCTGAAGGACCTAACCTGTCCTGTGTGGATGTGTAGTAAAGTTCCCAGATATAGCGAATAGAATATTCAAATATTATGATGTAAAAGAAAATGAAATGATAAAGTCAAAATGAAATATTTTTACCTTAACAAAATTCCATCTAAAATTAAGTCAAAATCTACACATTCCCGGGAAATGTTTTGATTTTGATTAATCTGCTTTTTCTGATGGAAAACTATTCAGTCAAAAAGAATTCCACCAGCTCTGTTATTAAGTGAAGTACAGAAGTTAGTCCCTAAGTGCCTGGAAAAATATTATGTAGCCTTTGATAAAAGTCTTATTAATGTAGGCCCCCACTATGGGTTTAATTTGAATTTTCCACACATACATGTTTTTATTGATCCAGTACCCGATGAAAAGCAATCTATCAAATCTTCTGCTCAATGCACTGTAATTACTAAAGAAAAGAAAATATCAGGAGCTAATTTAATATTTGAAATATATTGCTTCAGTTCATGCAAACTGAAACAAGACAGCAGGAATAGCAAAAAGAAACTGAAATCTATTCATTTCATTTCAAACATGCAGCAGCAAGAAGGGGAAATTTTTCTATAGGGGAAATTGCCTTATTCTAATGTGAAGATTTTAATCGTGACTAGCAGTAGATTCAAATGGCTGACTTCATAACTACAGACAACTTTATAAACGACAGCCAAAATGTGTATATTTTGTCACCCAGTTATTTTGCACGGTGCTGCATATTAGTGCTTGCAGTCTGATATTAAACAGAGCGGAGTTTTCCTGCTAGAGGGCTTGGAATGCAGGGCTGGATCCTCAGCTGCTCTGATGTTTGTGTTCAGTGCATCTGTGGGGAGAAAGGTGGTTCTCACTGCAAAGCAGCCTGCGCCATAGCTGTGGGTCTGCCCCATACTCCTCAATGCCATAGGCTGGCCATCAGACTGGCTAATGGATTAGTGAATCGCAGAACAATAGCATCAGCACTTACTAGAGCTGTCTTCTATCTTAGCCAGTAAAACCAGGCAATATCAGCCCTGTAAGAATTGGACATGACTCCTATAGAAGTCATTGGCGTTATCCCCTATTCCAACAGCCCTGGATTTGGTTCATTGTCTATAACTCCACCCATGTATACCTCATATAATGAGTCTGGATCGGCTATGACACATAATACAGGACAAGTGGTTGCAAAATATTTACGGCACAACAACGTTTAGGATCAAACTGGCTGGGATCCATATTGACTGTTCATCTGTCTCACATATGGTGCTGTTTCAGAGAGAATAGCCCTTTAAAAAGCTTTCCAGCACTGAACACATCTAGCCCTGCTCTGTTTATTTTTATATGCAGTGGTGGTGTTGTAGACCTGAAGACGACCTCTGTGTTAGCTTGTCTCTCTCAGCAACACAAGTTGGTTCAATAAAAGATATTACTTCACTCACTCTGTTTGTTTGTAGTGAGTTTGTTTCTGCCATTAGATGCACATGGCACATGGTCACAACTCCATACCGATGGCTTGGAGGCAATGTAAACATGCACTAGCAATGTAAAGCACGTGGAGGGAAGGACGAGATGAAAGACTGAGAGTAAAAAAAACCAGTTTGCTTAGGTAACAAAGGGACGAGCAACCTGTATCTGATAAAAGGAGAACTACCCGGAATGTCACCCAATTTTTATGTTTAACCAAATCTTTTGGAGGTTTGGAGGTTTGCGAAGGGAAAGGATTGCATTGTCCCTGGCTATGGCTACATTACGGAGCGTAGTGGGGTGGCACAGCTGCGTCGGTGCAGGTGTGCTACAGGAGCACTGCTAGTGCTGACACGCTCAGCCATCGGGAGAGAGCTTCCCCAGCCACTTCATTACTCCAGCCCCCGCGAGCGGCGGTCGCTACATCAGGCGGAGAAGTTGCACACCCACCTAGCGCTGTCCACGCCAACGCTCAGGTGGGTGTGACTTACATCGCTCGGGGGCGTGGCTTATTCACCCCCCTGAGTGACAGGACTTAGACCAACGTAAGTGGTGGTGTGTGCAGAGCTTAAATCAGTAACAGGAGTCTTGGGTTTGTTTGAGGAATATTCCCAAATGGGGCCCAGAGATTTACCAACTATTCAAACAATCACAAATACCCAATTACTGACTAATATCCATTCTCCCTTCCCTACTTCTAAGGGCTTGTCTACACCAGAAGGTTGTACCAATAACCCCAAAACATGAATGCAGTTATATCATTATAAAGGTGCTTTATACTGTTATGGCTGTTTCTGTTTGGAAAGAGAAATAACTAACCTTTATGCCAGTCTAACTGCATCCATACTACAGCTGTTACTGGGATAACTATTGCAATAAACAAACCACAGCCCTATTCTGAAATATCGATCCCAGTACAACTTGTAAGGGTGGAGCAGGACTGAGACCTGCGCATTGTGTTTCCAGGTGCCAGTCAGGTTACAGTACTGCTGGATATTTATGCACATAGGAAGCCGATGAGTCATAACTGTAGAATAAGACCACTTCTTGTGCAAAGTCTTTTGAAGTTTATAATTAGAAAATAATGAAATTAATGGGCAGCAGGTTTAAAACAAATAAAAGGAAATTCTTCTTCACACAGCGCACAGTCAACCTGTGGAACTCCTTGCCTGAGGAGATTGTGAAGGCTAGGACTATAACAGCGTTTAAAAGAGAACTGGATAAATTCATAGAGGTTAAGTCCATTCATGGCTATTAGCCAGGATAGGTAAGGAATGGTGTCCCTAGCCTCTGTTTGTCAGAGGGTGGAGATGGATGGCAGGAGAGAAATCACTTGATCATTACCTGTTAGGTTCACTTCCTCTGGGGCACCTGGCATTGGCCACTGTCGGCAGACAGGACACTGGGCTGGATGGACCTTTGGCCTGACCCAGTGTGGCCGTTCTTATGTTCTTATGTTAAGTTAGTAGGCTTGTTGTTCAAAATTGCTCAGTTTAATTAAAAGACTGTCTGCTGGACAACAATCAGCATCCTTTACACCAGGTCTGCCATCCACTTTCTTCTCTGCTGTCCCCTCAGTATCATATAAAATCAGCTGAAGATGGAGAGTGGTAGTAATGAATTATTAAAAAATCATCCCAAAACTAGGTTGCAGGAGGAGGAGTCTGCTGGGTCGGCATGTTCTGCTTGCCTTCTGTGACCATTTTGCACTCTATTAAATCTAGGCTGCTCTGATAATTATACCATCAAGTTCTGGACTACTGTTATGTTTCATTGTGAATATACTATTTTCCCTTTGCTGCACAACTATCAATCCCAGTAGAGACCACAGGAGCTCAGTGCACACACCAAGTGGAGAGGGGTCCCCGCCATTAGAAAATAAAGCTATAAGAGAAGTAATGGAGGAAAACTTTTACAAAGTTGACCCTGAAGCTGCCATGTTCTGGTTAGAAAGATTCATAGATTCACAAGGGTCCTATCTGGCCTTGGATCGCCTAATCTGACCCCTGTATAATGCTGGCCACAGAACTTTCCCCACATAATTCCTAGCACAGATCTTTTAGAAAAACATCCAACCTTGATTTAAAAATTGTCAGGGATGGAGAATCCACCAGGACCCCTGGTACATTGTTCCAATGGCTAATTCCTCTCACTGTCACACCTTATTGCCAGTCTGAATTTGTCTAGCTTCAGCTTCCAGCCATTCCATCATGTTATACCTTTCTCTGCTAGACGTGTTCCCATATAGATACTTATAGACTGTAACCAAGTCCCCCGTAACCTTCTCTCTGTTATGCTAAATAGCTTAAGCACTTTGAGTCTCTCTCTCCAGGTGAGTGTGTTGTTACCCAGTCAGGGGAAAGGGTGGCAGATAACAACTTCAGGCCCAGGCGAGGGTTGGGTGATTAATATCACCCCAGGAGGCACAGTATTGCAGCTGCTATGCCATGGTTACGGGAGGAGTACAGCATGCACCTCCTCTGCGGCTGGCCAGCCAATTACCTCTAGGGGTGCTAGGAGAAAATTTGAATATATATGTGTGTGCTAATCTGCATATTCAGATTACTTGGAAACATTTTTGGGTGCGTGTGTATTGCTACAACTCTCAGGCTGATTTGGCTGTTTCCCGTCTCTCTCCCCCAGACCTGCCACTCCTGGCAGTAATAAGTAACAGTTACGGGCTACAGCTCAGTCTCTCCTTGCTTGAGCTGGGCAGGAAACCTATTTTCCTGTTCCAGAGAATGTTTGAGATTTTGGACGAGAACCCCTCCCGTTGGGTTAGGTAGTGTCTACACCGAAGCACTGCAGCAGTTCAACCACAGACAAGCCCTGGCTCAGTCCATTAATGGGTGTAAACTGACCAGGGGGAAATATAAACTGGAAAGTAGAAGAAGGTTTCAAACCCTCTGAGGGGTGAGGTTCTGGAACAGCCTCCCAACAGGAATTGTGGGATAAACAACTTTATTAGTCTTAAGAGAGAACTGGAGAAATGTATGAGTGGGCTTGTGCAATGGCATTGCTTATGATGCGAGGGGAGGGTTCAACAGCCCTGGGGGACGCTTCTGGTTGATGCCCTCTGTTCCTAAAATCTCATGCTTCAGGGCTTCAGCTGGTCACCTGTAGGGGTCAGGAAGGGAGGTATTTTCCCTTCAATCTATTCTGGGTTTTTTTGTTTGTTTGATTTTTGTCTACTTTCTCTGAAGCATCAGGGATGGCCACGGCTGGAGATGGGATATTGGACAGGGAAGGCCAGGGCTCTGAGGTGGTAGTACCAATCATTCTCTCTCTCTCAGGTGCTTGGCTGGCTGGTTCTTGCTCACATGCTCAGAGTCTCACTGATTGTCCTACCTGGGGTCAGGAAAGAATTTTCCTCCAGGTCAGATTGTCAGTGACCTAGTTTGTTTTTTTTCCTCACTTTCCTCTGCAGTGAATGGGTGTGGGTCACTTGCCAAGATTTTCTGACTACGTGACCCAGGGACACCGTCAATGCCAACTGGCAGAGGGCACCCCATAACATAACTGATATTGGGTCTGACTTACTCATTGCCTAGCTCACCGTTGTCATATTCTGTATCGAAACGGTGTTGTGTAAGGCATCACCTATACCCTGGTGACACGATGGTCATTGATATCATTGCGTGGTGCGTCTACAAGAGATCTATGAAGCAATATAAATATGCTGGAAATATGTCCTTAAAATGTGTTTGTCAGGCAAGGCTTAAGTCACACTGCCTTAAACAAAGGGATGTGGTTCCACCTGCTTGAATGTGTCCCCAGTTGTAAATGGAGCAAGAAGAGACAATGAAATTACATGTACGTGAAGGGTAGACAAAGCTGGCGGTCAAACCAGTGTGGAAGGTGGCCACTTAACACTCTCAACAGGAGATGGAAGCTGCAGCTCCGGGGAACCTTCCTGCTTCCTGAAGCAAGGTTATTGAACTCTGGGAGACCTAAGCAAGGACAGAAAGCCAGTTTGGCATCATTAATGGGCAGATGCAAGAGGCCAGAGCATTTGCACATCTGAGAAAGGTGAACCATTAATGGCCAGCTGCAATACTGTGCCTCCTGGGGTGGTATTAATCACCCAACCCCCACCATGGGCCTGAAGTTATTAATGGGCAGATGCAAGAGGCCAGAGCGTTTGCACACCTGAGAAAGGTGAACCTTTCAGCCAGGGGCTTGAAAGTCTCTGGAAAGTGGCAAGAGGAGAGAAACCTGTTTAGGCCAAGACTGTCACTTGCTGACATTCACTGTAGTTACTAGGAAGTGAGGTATGCCAGTGACAGGGAAATCATTAAGTGAGATACACCCTGTGATGCTTTGGGGTTCACTCACCCAGTGTGTCACCACCTGCCCTGCTGCCGTGGGTGCCTCTCTGCTGTGAGCAGGCTGAGGTGTCAGGGCTCTGAGCCACTGGTGCTCCTCGATCCCGCCGATTCTCTGCCTGTGGCACACAACAGCCTGGCCTGTGGGGGCTATCATTTCGTGTGTGGGTGTTGGGTGGTGTTAGTGGCCTGGGATACACAGGAGGTCAGAGTGGTGCCTTCAGGCCTTAAACTCTATGACCTCAGATGAGTTTGGCGACTGGGAATTCTGTTTGGGTAAGGACAATGTAAGAGCTTCATGATTTGGCCCATTTGTATTAAAACTTGCATAATGCATAAACGCCTCCTCAGTTCATAGGCCTTGTGCTGGCCTCTGCACAAACATGGAGAGCAGGGTCAATAATGGATTTGGGAGTTTGCTGGCAATGCCAAAAAAAATATTAATTAAAAATAGTTTGGGGTTGAATTAAAAATAATCGTTTTGGCAAATCCAAAAGTTGAGGGTAAAACTGGTGTGTGTCAAACGACATGTTTCCTTTCCATTTTCAGCCCTTTTTAATGTTTCAAATTTTAAATTAAATTTAAGGAAGGACATTTTCAAAACCATTTTGACCCTAAAAATTAAAATGTTTCCTTTAGAAAATGTCAAAACAAAATGGTGTGAATGTTGTGGAATTGTTCGATATAAATATGGAAAACATCTTGGTCTTGCTGAATCTGCATTTCCGCCCAGAAAGTTTCATCCAAAATATTTGCTCTGTTTTGCTAATGTTCAATTTAAGTCATAGTTTGAGGGGCTTGAGTACTGCTTAGTCCTTTGTGTTCTTCCTCTGCACAAAGGTGAATTTCACACTATCATTATATAAAATAATAACTTTTAATTAGCATGGGGACTAGTATTTCTGGGTACACACACACACACACACACCTGAACAACCTGTTCTTGCTGTGCATGGAACTTCAGTATAACAGAAAACAGCCCAGCACTGATTACAGAGCCCTTTCTGCATTCTCTCTATACAATACGTGGGCATGAATTTTTCAATTCATACATCATTTACAATTTGCTGCAACAATTCCACAAAATCAGTAAGCTTTAAAAAGTTAATGAAAGAGAATATTTTTTTCTCTCTTGTTGAAAGTTCTGTAATTTGTTGCACCACACTGGTAGCAGGAGATTTATTATTAGGTTGGTATGAGGTGGAAAAAAAACAGAAGAATTTTTCTCTTGTTTGGAAGAGGTTTTATAGTGTTTAGTGCTTGATTGACTGGGAAATTGGGCACAATGACCACTGCTGGTTAGTGGTATTCTGCTCCACTGAGCTGCAATGACAGTAAAGTTATTAGGGCCACATGTTTCAAACATTGGTGCCTAAAGTTAGGCATCTAAATCGATATATAGAAACCTAATAACATTGGCCTACAGCTATTGATGACATCAGTGGGAAATCAGGCTATAAGTTACAAGAACTCTAGGAAGATATATTTAATTATGATTTTTTTTCTTTGTTAGCATTTTTCATCTTGCAACTGAAAGCTGATTTCCTGCTCAAGTTTTATGTGTCTTAGGCAGAC
Organism: Emys orbicularis; assembly: GCF_028017835.1. NCBI lineage: Eukaryota > Metazoa > Chordata > Testudines > Emydidae > Emys > Emys orbicularis. The sequence goes on along the minus strand of NC_088686.1, from coordinate 2,539,480 downwards.
ACAGGGTTGGTTATGCATGGGGCTGTGGTCTCAGAAATGCTTCTAAGCAGAACTTTTATTGAAACATTTGTTAGAAGGGAAATTAATAAAATAATTGTATGAGCTTTGCAAAAATATTTTAAAAGGAGAACAAGTGCAATGCTAGGGTTGTCACCAGTTTTGTTTTTGGATCCCAGGTCACCATGTCTAGATATTTGTATTGGAAATAAATGCTGAAATAAAGTTACATTGGTGCTGACAATGAGAAGAGAATTAGGACATTACTTATTTCCTATTCTAAGGACAAGGAAAACAATGGTATCTTCAATACTGTTGTGTGGAAACTTAGCACATGTGGACTTCTTAATGGTGTGCACTGTAATTTATGGTATCATACATTGTAGTTGAACACATAAGAGTAGAACTGGAAAGTTATAGGCAACCCAATAGTTCTTGCACTAGACAGCCCTCCTAAAGCTAACTTAATACATAAGAGAAGATAGAACTATTGTCCTATATAGATCTTGAGATATTCATGGAGCAGGTCCTCAAGGAATCAATTCTGAAGCACTTAGAGGAGAGGAAAGTGATCAGGAACAGTCAGCATGGATTCACCAAAGGCAAGTCATGCCTGACTAACCTAATTGCCTTCTATGATGAGATAACTGGCTCTGTGGATGAGGGGAAAGCAGTGGATGTGTTCTTCCTTGACTTTAGCAAAGCTTTTGATACGGTCTCCCACGGTATTCTTGCCGGCAAGTTAAAGAAGTATGGGCTGGATGAATGGACCATGAGGCAGATAGAAAGCTGGCTAGATCATCAGGCTCAACGGGTAGTGATCAATGGCTCCATGTCTAGTTGGCAGCCGGTATCAAGCGGAGTGCCCCAAGGGTCGGTCCTGGGGCCGGTTTTGGTCAATATCTTCATTAATGATCTGGAGGATGGCGTGGACTGCACCCTCAGCAAGTTTGCAGATGACCCATTCAGCCTAGCTAGCTTGCAGTCCCAGGCCTTGTGCTTGTGGGGAATGTGCTGAACCTGGCAGTTCTAATCCTCCCTGTCAGGAATCCTGTCCAGAAAACACCTTTTGGGGTCCAGATCAATATTAATTATCGACCATTCCTCAATCTGTCACCTCAACTCCTTTCACAAGCACTGAAGTCATTTCAATGATTTGGGCTCAACTGTGGCTTTTGCATGAGCCCTGAGTCACACTCTGGTCCCTGGTTCCCTCCTTGCTCCAGGGGGAAGTCACAGTGCTGGCTGAACGCCTGGCACAGATTCCTTCCCTTCTGCGTTGCCTCAGCTCCGGTGAGTGGAATGGATTCTGTGCCTCGCCACACACCTGCATGGGACAGGGAGTAGCAGCCTAAGCCACTCTGCCCCTTAGCCCTTTGCTTGGGTTGTGGCCAAGGTCCAAATTGTGCCTTTCCCTAGAGGGAGAGAAAACTCAGGTCACTGCAAATGCTTTGATGAAGCGTTTCTGCTGAGAATTGATACTGCTTCGCATTGACAACAGTATGGAGTCATTGGGGGAATGGTTAAAAGACTACGCCTCCCCTTGATGGTCAGTTTAATTTTTCCATCTGTTCAGTTAAAAGGAGAGATCTTGTGTCTCCCCGATTTTTACAATCAGCAGGAAACATACATCAAACTTACACATGCAAAAATACTTCATATTTCCCAGTCTCTTCAGCCTCCTGAATTCCAGCTCAGGTCTTAAAGGCTTAATTAATACATGTTTATTTCTCATGAGGAACTGGGGTTATCCCATCAGTGCTGTACAGTGAGGATCTGTACCTTTGTGTCTCTCTCTGAGGAGAAAACCCCAAAGTGATTATTTGGCATTCATTTTCCTGGCAGAGTCTTTGGATTTTGAGCTTGCCATATATCTCAGCTATGAGAAAAATCAGACTTCAAAAGGGTTGTTTATCAAACCAAATATGGTGTTGATAAGTAAACCTAGGACTAACCCTCCACCCTAGCACATGGGCCATTATCAATAATCTGTTCTCTCTGGGGATGCCACTTACCAGAAAAGAGCGACACATCAGGATGGAACAGCAGATGAAAGGAATCAAAAGAGATGAGGCAAGTTCACAACAACTGATCAAACAGCCTCCTGTTGCACTTGCCTTACAATCAAGGCACAGGCTGCGGGATCCAGAGCCAGTGGAAAAAAAGTAAATTAAATCACTGAGGCTTTGCACATTTGACTATCTAAAGATCCACTGAACCAAACAAACTCTGATTCTGTCTCCAAAGAGCTCCCTACCATAACATTCAGGAAAGTCTGCCATGATGGGAAAAAATCTACAGAAACAGTGAAAGGGAACAGGAATACAACACTCAGTCCAAAACGTAAATCCGTGGTGGTAAACCAATATTGCATTCATAGAATCATAGAATCATAGAATATCAGGGTTGGAAGGGACCTCAGGAGGTCATCTAGTCCAACCCCCTTCTCAAAGCAGGACCAATTCCCAGCTAAATCATCCCAGCCAGGGCTTTGTCAAGCCGGGCCTTAAAAACCTCCAAGGAAGGAGACTCCACCACCTCCCTAGGTAACGCATTCCAGTGCTTCACCACCCTCCTAGTGAAATAATGTTTCCTAATATCCAACCTAGACCTCCCTCACTGCAACTTGAGACCATTGCTCCTTGTTCTGTCATCTGCCACCATTGAGAACAGCCGAGTTCCATCCTCTTTGGAACCCCCCTTCAGGTAGTTGAAGGCTGCTATCAAATCCCCCCTCGTTCTTCTCTTCTGGAGACTAAACAATCCCAGTTCCCTCAGCTTCTCCTCATAAGTCATGCGCTCCAGACCCCTAATCATTTTTGTTGCCCTCCGCTGGACTCTTTCCAATTTTTCCACATCCTTCTTGTAGTGTGGGGCCCAAAACTGGACACAGTACTCCAGATGAGGCCTCACCAATGTCGAATAAAGGGGAACGATCACGTCCCTCGATCTGCTGGCAATGCCCCTACTTATACAGCCCAAAATGCCGTTAGCCTTCTTGGCAACAAGAGCACACTGTTGACTCATATCCAGCTTCTCGTCCTAGGTCCTTTTCTGCAGAACTGCTACCTAGCCATTCGGTCCCTAGTCTGTAGCTGTGCATGGGATTCTTCCGTCCTAAGTGCAGGACTCTGCACTTGTCCTTGTTGAACCTCATCAGGTTTCTTTTGGCCCAATCCTCTAATTTGTCTAGGTCCCTCTGTATCCGATCCCTACCCTCTAGTGTATCTACCACGCCTCCTAGTTTAGTGTCATCGGCAAACTTGCTGAGAGTGCAGTCCACACCATCCTCCAGATCATTAATAAAGATATTCAACAAAACCGGCCCCAGGACCGACCCTTGGGGCACTCCGCTTGAAACCGGCTGCCAACTAGACATGGAGCCATTGATCACTACCCGTTGAGCCCGACGATCTAGCCAGCTTTCTATCCACCTTACAGTCCATTCATCCAGCCCATACTTCTTTAACTTGGCAGCAAGAATACTGTGGGAGACCGTATCAAAAGCTTTGCTAAAGTCAAGGAATAACACATCCACTGCTTTCCCCTCATCCACAGAGCCAGTTATCTCATCATAGAAGGCAATTAGGTTAGTCAGGAACGACTTCCCCTTGGTGAATCAATGCTGACTGTTCCTGATCACTTTCCTCTCCTCTAAGTGTTTCATAATTGATTCCTTGAGGACCTGATCCATGATTTTTCCAGGGACTGAGGTGAGGCTGACTGGCCTGTAGTTCCCCGTATCCTCCTTCTTCCCTTTTTTAAAGATGGGCACTACATTAGCCTTTTTCCAGTCATCCGGGACCTCCCCCGATCGCCATGAGTTTTCAAAAATAATGGCTAATGGCTCTGCAATCTCATCCGCCAACTCCTTTAGCACCCTCGGATGCAGCGCATCCGGCCCCATGGACTTGTGCACGTCCAGTTTTTCTAAATAGTCCCGAACCACTTCTTTCTCCACAGAGGGCTGGTCACCTTCTCCCCATATTGTGCTGCCCAGTGCAGCAGTCTGTGAGCTGACCTTGTTTGTGAAGACAGAGGCAAAAAAAGCATTGAGTACATTAGCTTTTTCCACATCCTCGGTCACTAGGTTGCCTCCCTCATTCAGTAAGGGGCCCACACTTTCCTTGACTTTCTTCTTGTTGCTAACATACCTGAAGAAACCCTTCTTGTTACTCTTAACATCTCTTGCTAGCTGCAACTCCAAGTGTGATTTGGCCTTCCTGATTTCACTCCTGCATGCCTGAGCAATATTTTTATACTGCTCCCTGGTCATTTGTCCAATCTTCCACTTCTTGTAAGCTTCTTTTTTGCGTTTACGATCAGCAAGGATTTCACTGTTTAGCCAAGCTGGTCGCCTGCCATATTTACTATTCTTTCTACACATCGGGATGGTTTGTTCCTGCAACTGCAATAAGGATTCTTTAAAATACAGCCAGCTCTCCTGGACCCCTTTGCCCTTCATGTTATTCTCCCAGGGGATCCTGCCCATCTGTTCCCTGAGGGAGTCAAAGTCTGCTTTTCTGAAGTCCAGGGTCCGTATTCTGCTGCTCTCCTTTCTTCCTTGTGTCAGGATCCTGAACTCGACCATCTCATGGTCACTGCCTCCCAGGTTCCCATCCACTTTTGCTTCCCCTACTAATTCTTCCCTGTTTGTGAGCAGCAGGTCAAGAAAAGCTCTGCCCCTAGTTGGTTCCTCCAGCACTTGCACCAGGAAATTGTCCCCTACACTTTCCAAAAACTTCCTGGATTGTCTGTGCACCGCTGTATTGCTCTCCCAGCAGATATCAGGGTGATTAAAGTCTCCCATGAGAACCAGGGCCTGCGATCTAGCAACTTCTGCTAGTTGCCAGAAGAAAGCCTCGTCCACCTCATCCCCCTGGTCTGGTGGTCTATAGCAGACTCCAACCACGACATCACCCTTGTTGCTCACACTTCTCAACTTTATCCAGAGACACTCAGGTTTTTCTGCAGTTTCATACCGGAGCTCTGAGCAGTCATACTCCTCTCTCACATACAACGTTACAAAACACATTGTATTACTTGTGTTTTGTTTGACAGTAGCTTGTAGTGACCCCAGCTGAGATCAAAGCCCAGTTGTGCTAGGCTCTGTATACACACAAAGGAAGAAAGAGGTCCTTCCTCAAAGCGTGTAAATAGTGAAGACTGACAAAGAGCAGAAGAGAGAGGAAGTATCCTCTCCGTAGCTGCTGACTCTGGTGGGTGCTCTGGGGCCGGAGCACCCACGGGAAAAAATAGTGGGTGCTCATCACCCACCAGTAGCCCCACAAATCAGCTCCTCCCCCCCAGTGCCTCCTGCTTGCCATGATCAGCTGCTCAGTGGCATGCAGGAGGTGCTGGGGGGGAGAGGCAGGGGCAGGAAGAGGCGGGGGAGGGGATGGAATGGGGCAGAAAGAGGTGGCATGGGAAGAGGTGGAGAGGGGACAGGAAGAGGCGGGGGCGGGGCTTGGAGAAGGGGTGGAGAGGGGGCAGGGCCTGGATTAGAGCAGGGGTCCAGCACCCCTGCGGAAATCACAAGGTCGGCACCTCTCAATCCTCTCCATTTGGCAGATGGAGACCCCAGGCACATACAGAATAACTGACTTGTCCAAGGCCACTCGGAATCTGTGACAGAGCCTGGATCTGAAGAGAGACCTCCTGAGTCCCAGTCCAGTGCATTAACCAGAAGGCCATTCTCCTCAAGTAAGACATCAGGTGTGCAGTGTTGAGACAACCAGTCCTGGATGCAGCAATCACTGGGTAAGATTCCCCAGCCTGTGCAGTGGAGGAGGTCAGACTAGATGATTGTTCTAGTCCTTTCTGTGAATCTATGACCTGTGAGGACAGAAACATAGTTCAGAAAGGCATGTGGGGCTTGGTCTTCTCTCTTTTTCTAAGGCCATTGAAAAAGTTGTGAGCTGGTGCGCAGGCCTTTTGGAATATTTTGTAGTTTAATTTATGGTCCAGATGCCCAAACCTGTAGTGACAAGGTGGGGGAGGTAATATCTTTTATTGCACCAACTTCCGATGGTAAGAGAGACAAGCTTTCCTCTCTCGTATCCTGGGATTGACATGGCTACAACAACACTGCATACAAACCTGTAAATGCCTAGGCCGGGACACGTGCATTCTGGAGATGAATGCATGGCTCTGCAGATAGTACCAAGAGGAGGACTTCGGCTTATTCATAGATTCTAGGACTGGAAGGGACCTCGAGAGGTCATCGAGTCCAGTCCCCTGCCCGCATGGCAGGACCAAATACTGTCTAGACCATCCCTGGCTTCCTCAACCATAGATGCTGTTCCAGGAAAAAGATCTGCTGGGACAAGAAGGGACCCACCTGAACAAGCGGAGGAGGACCATCTTTACGCACCAACTCACCAACCTCATGAGGAGGGCTTTAAACTAGGTTCAAAGGGGGCAGGCAGCAAAAGTCCACAGGTCAGCATAAAAAGGCGTGACCTGAACAGAGAGCTAGATGTGGGGAGGACATAGACATTTACAGTAGGGTCAGAGGAGCAACAAGAGTGAAATCAGCGGGAAAATCTTCTCACCATCTTAGATCTCTATACACCATGCAAGGAGCATGGGAAATAAACAGCAAGAACTGGAAATGTTAGTGCATCAGCTAAATTATGGCTTAAGTGGCATCCCTAAGTCTCATGACTGGAATACTGATAAAGAAGGCTGTAGCTTGTTCAGGAAGGATAGGCAGAATAAAAAGGGAGAGGGTGTTGCAGTCTATCTCAGGAATATATACTCTAATTCTGAGCTCCAGAAGAAGGCAAGAGAGAGACCAGTTGAAAATCTCTCTGTAACGATAAAAGGGGGGAAAATAGGGGCAATGTCATGGTAGGCGTCAGCTACAGACAATCAAATCAGGAAGAGGAGATGGAGGAGGCATTTTGAGAATGAATAACAGAAATATAGAAAACATAAGACCTGGAAGTAATGGGGGACTTTAAATACCCAGACGTGTGTTGGAAAAGTAACATGGCAACACAAAAAATTTCCATTAAGGTCTTTGAATGTATTGGGGACAGATTTTTGTTTCAGAAAGTGGAGGTAGTAACCAGATGGGGGGTGGAATTTTAGACTTGATTCTGACTCACATGGTTGTGAATCTGAAGGTGGAAGGCAATTTTTGTCAAAGTATTAGATTTCATGATTCTAAGGAAAGGAAGGAGTGAGAACACCAGAATAAGGACAATGGACTTAAACAAACAAACAAAGAAACAAGCAGATTTTAACAAACGCAGAGAATGGGTAGGTGACGTCCCATGGAAAGAAAATCTAAGCGATGAAGAAGTTCAGGAAAGCAAACAGTTTCTCAAGGAGACAATATTAACACAAAACGGTGAACTATTCTGATGCACAGGAAATATAGGAAGAATAGGAAGAGGCCAATATGGCTCCTTCAGGTGCTTAATAATGACCTACAAATCAAAAAGGAACCCTACAAAAATTGAAAACATGGATGAATTGCTAAGGAAGAATACAAAAGTCTAGCACAAGCATGTAGGGACAAAATCAGAAAGGCACAGGTACAAAATGAGTTATATTAGCAAGGACATAAAAAGCAATAAGAAAAGATTTTTTCAATACATTAAGAGCAAGATGAAGAAAAGGTCGTCCACTTAGCAGAGAAGGAATTCATAACTGATGACATCAAGAAGGCGGAGGTGTTTAATATTAATATTAATAATATTTTGCTTCAATCTTCACTAAAAAGGTTAATGGTGACCAACACAATTAATATTAACAAGGGGGAAGGAACACAAGCCAAAATAGGGGAAGAACAGGTTAAAGAATATTTAGATAAGTAGGATGTATTCAAGTCAACTGGGCCTGATTAAATTCATCCTGGGGTACTGAAGAAAGTAGCTGAAGCAATCTCAGAAACATTAGCAATTATCTTCAAGAACTCATGTAAGATGGATGAGGACCCGGAGGACTAGAGAAGGGCGAACTAAGACCTATCTTTAAAAAGGGGAACAAAGAGGACCCAGGGACTTATAGACCACTCAGCCTAACTTTGATGTCTGGAAAGATACTGGAACAAATTATTCAATACTCAGTTTGTACGTACCTAGAGGATCATAGTTTTATAAGGAGTAACCACTATGGATTTGTCAAGAACAAATCATGCCAAACCAACTTAATTTCCTCCTTTGACAGGGTTACTGCCCTAGTGGATGGGGGGAAACAGAAGACTGGCTATAACTTGATTTTTAGTAAGGCTTCAGACACGTTACATTCTCATAAGCAAACTAGGGAAATGTGTTATAAATGAAATTATTTTAAGAGGGTGCACAAGTGATTGAAAGACCATGCTCAAATATTAGTACATTGTCAAACTGAGAGGGGGTATCTGGAGGGTCCCGCTGGGTCAGTTCTGGTCCAGTACTAGTCAATATTTTCATTAATGACTTGGATAATGGAGTGGAGAGTATGCTTATAAAATGTACAAATGACCCCAAGCTGGGAGGGGTTGCTGGCACTTTGGGGCCAGGATTAGAATTCAAAGCAATTTTGACAAATTAGAGAATTGGTCTGAAATCAATAAGATAAAATTCAATAAAGACAAGTACAAAGTACTGAGAAAGGTAAAATCAAATGCACAGCTACAAACTCCCCATCATTGGAAGCTTTAAAAACAAGTTGGACAAACACCTGTCCAGGATGGTCTAGGTTTACTTGGTCTTGCCTCAGCACAGGGGCCTGGACTAGATGACTTCTCGAGGTGCCTTCGACTGGCTAGGGGCATTACTGCTAAAAAGGATATGCCAGGTCAAGTGAATCATAAATTGGATATGGGTCAACAATATGATGCAGGTGCTAAAAAGGCTAATATCCATCGGGGGTGTATTCCCAGGAGTGCTGTATGTACGATGCTGGAGGTAACTCAGCATTGGTGAGCTCTCCGCTGGAGTACTGTGTCCAGTTCTGGAGCTGCACTTTAGGAACGATATGGACACATTGGAGAGAGTCCCAAGGAGAGCAACAAAAAGGATAAAAAGTTGAGAAAAGCTGACTGGTGGGGGGAGGGATAGCTCAGTGGTTTGAGCATTAGCCTGGTAAATCCAGGGTTGTGAGTTCAATTCTTGAGGGGGCCATTTAGGGATCTGGGGCAAAAATCTGTCTGGGGATTGGTCCTGCTTTGAGCAGGGGGTTGGACTAGATACCACCTGAGGTCCCTTCCAACCCTGTTATTTTATGATTCATCAGTAGCAACAACACCACAATGTGAGAAAGGTAAATAACTGGGCATGTTTAAGACTGAGAGGGACTGGAAATCTTTCTAACTCTAAGGGTAGCTAAGAACTGGAACAGGCTCCAAGGGAGGTTGTGGAATCCTCATCTTTGGCGGTTTTAAGAGCAGGTTGGACAAACACCTGTCAAGGATGGTCTAGGTTTACTTGGTCCTGCACCAGCCCAAGGGGCTGGACTTGACTTCTCTGGCATTTCAATAATTCTGTGATTCTTTGAAAGGCCAAACACTAATATAGAAAAAGTAACTAGTCAAAGTGCTGATTGCTCTTAATTGCCACTGACTTCAGTAGGAGCTCCGGGGGCTCAGCAGGATCCTTGCAGGATTGAGCTTAGTGGGGCAACTGCCCCACTCCAGCAGAACAGGGGTTAAAAGGGCTGCGGCTGGGATAAAAGCAGTGAGAGCAGCTGACCACAGGTGTGGCCAGCTCCGTCAGGGCCCAGCTGGCCCTGATAAGGGGGCGGGAGGGCCAGGAGCTGGAGGAGTCTCACTTCAGCCTTGGAGGGAGAAGGACTTGACTGCCTGGGAGCAGAGTAGCTGAGGCTGAGCAGTGCTGGGGGAAGGCAAGAGGCACTGGGGAGCTCCAGTCTAGCAACCCCCCAGGCTGAGGCCTGGTTAAAGCCCAAGGCAGGTACTCGGATAGCCCGGGAATAGGCAGAGGCAGCTGGTCCAACCCCATTGCCAATGATGAGTGGCCATGACAGACAGACTGCAGTTTGCCCCAGTGAGCGGGGGCTAGATAACGACTGGCAGTAGCCACTGAGGCAAGGTGGGGATAGGGGGTTGGGGGTTCCCCTGGGAGGGGAGACCCAGAGTGTGGGGGTACTGCTGGGGCAGAACCCTGGGGTAAAGGGGCACCGGGGTCCAGGAGGGACACAGGGCCTGAGGCAGGCAGGGCACCAGCCAGCTGAGGGCGCTCTGAGGCTACAAAAGAGCTAATTCCCAGATGACCAGCAGGAGGTGCTGCACCGGTGAGTCTTCGACCTCGCTACAGCAAGAAATTGCAAAATGAGATTCAGCATTTTCCCTCTGTCAGTAAAATTCCTGGTCTGAGACTAAGGCAAAGAATTTGTTGCCTGCCCACTGTGCAATGGATGAAATGGCTCTTCGCAGGACAAGTCAGGAAAAGATACTAACAAACCTCAATGTCTTCCTAAGCATTTCAAGGCTTACTTCCTTCAGCATTTCTGTTCTTATAAAGTATTTATAGCGGTCTCATAGCTATCTTAAAGCCCTTGTTCTCTTGCATTGACTAAAGCCACAGGTTTACAGAAACCATAAACCGAAAACATTGCAGGACTAATTCCAAAGCAATGTGTTTCACTCTGCCACAAACCCTCAGGGCTTTCCAACCCAAACAACATTCACAAGCTTAAATGCACAATTTATGTTACTTACATGGGGAATAAAATGCACGGGGGCAGATTCATAAGAGTCCTGGGGAAATAAAAGGTAGAAGTTTTAGTAAACTTGATCCAACCGGGCTTGAAATAAGTCAGAGCATCCAAAAGAAACAGTTGGCAGTCAAGTATCAGAGGGGTAGCCGTGTTAGTCTGAATCTGTGAAAAGCAACAGAGGGTCCTGTGGCACCTTTAAGACTAACAGAAGTATTGGGAGCATAAGCTTTCATGGGTAAGAACCTCACTTCTTCAAATGCAAGTAATGGAAATCTCCAGAGGCAGGTATAAATCAGTATGGAGATAACGAGGTTAGTTCAATCAGGGAGGGTGAGGTGCTCTGCTAGCAGTAGAGGTGTGAACACCAAGGGAGGAGAAACTGCTTCTGTAGTTGGATAGCCATTCACAGTCTTTGTTTAATCCTGATCTGATGGTGTCAAATTTGCAAATGAACTGGAGCTCAGCAGTTTCTCTTTGGAGTCTGGTCCTGAAGTTTTTTTTGCTACAGGTAGGAGAACACTTTAACCTCCCTGGCCACACAATAGCAGATGTTAAGGTAGCCATCTTACAGCAAAAAAACTTCAGGACCAGACTCCAAAGAGAAACTGCTGAGCTCCAGTTCATTTGCAAATTTGACACCATCAGATCAGGATTAAACAAAGTCTGTGAATGGCTATCCAACTACAGAAGCAGTTTCTCCTCCCTTGGTGTTCACACCTCTACTGCTAGCAGAGCACCTCACCCTCCCTGATTGAACTAACCTCGTTATCTCCACACTGATTTATACCTGCCTCTGGAGATTTCCATTAGTTGGCAGTCAAGTGAGTGTATAGGCCAAAACCTAAGTCAGTTCTGCAAGGGCCAAACCCCTCTTGCCAACAGGATGCTCCTGAATGACTGCTGTTCTCAGAGCCTCACATGGTGTCCTGATCCCTAGAGTGGTTTTGGCTCAGTAGCAGAGATACTCTGGGCTGAGCTGTTCATTATTTTATCCCTCCTTTCCCTTTGTATTGTTCTCCTTCCTAAATACAAGCTATTGTGCTTGATGCTGACATTGCTGGGCCTGTGCTATGTGGGGTGTCAGACAAATGAAACTAAATGCAGCTCTGCTCTCCTCTCTGGGGTTAGGGTGACCAGATAGCAAATGTGAAAAATCGGGACAGGAGGTGGGGGGTAATAGGCACCTATATAAGAAAAAGACCCAAAAATCGGGACTGACCCTATAAAATCGGGACATCTGGTCACCCTATCCGGGGTTGGCCTTTCCCGGCACCCTTCTCCTCTACCAATCTATGCCTCTTTGCAGCCGCTCTTGCTGCTGCGGGAAGGGTTAATTCATGTGGGAGAGGGCATTATGTCTGTGGCTGCTCACAGCCATTCTAGGAGGGCACTTGGCTTTGCCAGCACCAGCAAGCACTCTTGAGGGGGCTGATTATTTGCAATAGTTTGGACTGTTAAGGCAGAATTACCTGAGGCCAGTCAGCCAGAGATCAGTATTCGTATTTCAGATACAAAACATTTTGGAGAAGGAGCGTAAATGGCTCCCATTTGTCCCTTCATGATAAGATTTTATAGGCTATTTGTGACTAAATGGGTGGTTTGGGGAGAGGCCATTTTACCATGTCACTTCAGGAGCCTGAGTGTGAAAAAGATGAACAAACATGGCTTCTTCCCATCTTAAACAGCTGGTTGCCTTGGTAACCAAGGCATAGTGCAGCTGCATTGCGTCTGCATGGGATAGCTAAGATCTTTCTATAGGAAGAAGAAGAAGCGTGAGCACTACCTGTCGTTCAGGGAAAAGGGAGAAAAAAGAGGGATTGTATTAATTAGAGCAGGGACATGTGAGAGGAGGGAAGAGGGCTACATTGATTTCCACAAGACTTGATTAGCAAGTGAACAACGGTAGCAACATTTCAAAGTGTGCCGAGATTGTTTGGACAAATACATAGGTATGAGAGAGGAGATCCCGCTTATTTTACTTGCTGTGGCACTGGTGTCCAGAGCTCTCCCTGACATTCCCGTCCCCTTTGCATGAGTTTATGTGATGCAAATTTGCAGCAAGCCGCTCTGAGCAAAATTTGGCTGGATTTCAGAACTTTAATTAATTTGTTTCCCAATTCCAGGTTTCCATGGCAATGGAAAAGGTGTGAATGAACAGAGCTTGGTGGAAAAGGAAATAGGAAAAATTGCCTGTAACATGAAGACAGACACTGACACCGAGGCAGCTGTCTGCAGTGCTGCTCTAGCTGTGTCGGTCCCAGGATATTAGAGACGCATGATGGGGGAGGTAATACTTTTTATTGGACCAACTTCTGTTGGTGAGAGAAACAAGCTTTCAAGCTTAAACAGAGCTCTTCTTCGGGGCTGGGAAATGTGCTCAGGTATGTCTACCCTGCAATTAAACACCCCGGGCTGGCCCGTGTCAGCTGATGTGAGCTGGCAGGGCTCAGACTTCAGGGCTGTGTAGTCGGGGTGTAGATGTTCAGGCTTGGGCTGGAGCCCAAACATCTACCCCACAATTAAAAAGTGCCATAGCCCGAGACAGCTGACACAGGCCAGCCATGGGTGTTTAATCGCAGTGTAGACATACAGAGTGTCACAGCTGAATGCAAGGCGGAACAGACTGTTTAGCATAAAGAGTTAGCACATATTTCCAGGAACATTCAAGGTGAAGTGGCTTGTTCACTCCTCTACTAGGAATAGAAGAGACTAGAAAATCCCATTATTTTAGAAAGAACGGGGGGGGGGGGGGAGAGGGGGAAATCTAGAGGGTATTAAAAAAAAAAAGATAAACTGACTTTCAATGGGACTTGTGCTCCTAAATCACTTAGGGCTTGTCTCCACTTAAAATGCTGTGGGGGTACAGCTGTAGTGCTTCAGTGAAGACACTACCTCCGCCGATGGAGGGCTTCTCCCATTTGCTGGGTAGGAAATCCACCTCCCTGAGAGATGGTGGCGAGGTTGACGGGAGAATTCTCGCATTGACCTAGCTCTGTCTACAGTGGGACCAGGGGTGGGGGAGGGTAGGCCGGTTTAACAGTGTTGATCAGGGGGGTGGCCCCTGCCCGACCTAGTTTCCACCAGGCCTTAGGTGCTTTGGAAAATGAATCCCACACTCTGACTTTTTGGAAGCCAGAAACAAACAAATGTTGAGCTAATCTGGAGAAAGCTCGTGTGAAAAATGTCTCTTAAATTCTTTCTTATTTGTTAGGAAGGGAGGAAAAAATCTGGGAGACTGAATTATATACGCAAGCCAGCCACCTGCCTCATGTATTTGATTTGAATTACAAGGCCACTGCGGGACACACATGAGTTATTTGGTAGTTATCAGTTTTCTTCATCACAGTTTTTATTCCTTCCTGGCCTGGGAATAGCTCTGAAAAGCCAGCAGGCTGTCCAGGTCACCTGGCCTGGTTTTCAAAGCCTGTTCATTCCCTCTCAGCTGCTGCTGTTCTCCTCAGGCAAATATAAAACCGGCAGGGTTCAATATCAGGGGGTAGCCGTGTTAGTCTGCATCTACAAAAACAACAAGGAGTCTGGTGGCACCTTAAAGACTAACAGATTTATTTGGGCATAAGCTTTCGTGGGTAAAAACCTCACTTCTTCAGATGCATAGAGTGAAAGTTACAGATGCAGGCATTATATACTGACACATGGAGAGCAGGGAGTTACTTCGCAAGTGGAGAACTAGTGTTGACAGGGCCAATTCAATCAGGGTGGATGTAGTCCACTCCCAATAATAGAGGAGGAAGTGTCAATTCCAGGAGAGGAAAAGCTGCTTCTGTAATGAGCCAGCCACTCCCAGTCCCTATTCAAGCCCAGATTAATGGTGTTAAATTTGCAAATGAATTTTAGTTCTGCTGTTTCTCTTTGAAGTCTGTTTCTGAAGGTTTTTTGTTCAGTGATAGTGACTTTTAAATCTGTAATAGAATGACCAGGGAGATTGAAGTGTTCACTTACTGGCTTTTGTATGTTACCATTCCTGATGTCCGATTTGTGTCCATTTATTCTTTTGCGGAGGGACTGTCCGGTTTGGCCAATGTACATGGCAGAGGGGCATTGCTGGCACATGATGGCATATATAACATTAGTAGATGTGCAGGTGAATGAGCCCTTGATGGTGTGGCTGATGTGGTTGGGTCCTCTGATGGTGTCGCCAGAGTAGATATGGGGACAGAGTAGGCAACGAGGTTTGCTACAGGGATTGGTTCCTGGGTTGGTGTTTCTGTGGTGTGGTGTGTAGTTGCTGGTGAGTATTTGCTTCAGGTTGGGGGGTTGTCTGTAAGCGAGGACTGGCCTGCCGCCCAAGGTCTGTGAGAGTGAGGGATCATTTTCCAGGATAGGTTGTAGATCGTGGATAATGTGCTGGAGAGGTTTTAGCTGGGGGCTGTATGTGATGGCCAGTGGTGTTCTGTTATTGTCCTTGTTGGGCCTGTCCTGAAGTAGGTGATTTCTGGGTACCCGTCTCGCTCTGTCAATCTGTTTCCTCACTTCCCCAGGTGGGTATTGTAGTTTTACGAATGCTTGATAAAGATCTTGTAGGTGTTTGTCTCTGTCAGAGGGGTTGGAGCAAATTCGGTTGTATCTTAGGGCTTGGCTGTAGACAATGGATCGTGTGATGTGTCTTGGATGGAAGCTGGAGGCATGTAGGTACATATAGCGGTCAGTAGGTTTACGGTATAGGGTGGTGTTTATGTGACCATCACTTATTTGCACTGTAGTGTCCGGGAAGTGGAGCTCTTGTGAGGACTGGTCCAGGATGAGGTTGATGGTGAGGTGGAAATTGTTGAAGTCCAGGTGGAATTCTTCAAGGGCCTCCTTTCCCTGGGTCCATATGATGAAGATGTCATCAATGTAGCGCAAGTAGAGGAGGGGCACTAGGGGACGAGAGCTGAGGAAGCGTTGTTCTAAGTCAGCCATAAAAATGTTGGCATACTGTGGGGCCATGCGGGTACCCATAGCAGTGCCACTGACTTGAAGGTATAAGTTGTCCCCAAATCTGAAGTGGTTGTGGGTGAGGACAAAGTCACAAAGCTCAGCCACCAGGCGTGCTGTGGCCTCATCAGGGATACTGTTCCTGACAGCTTGTAGTCCATCCTCATGTGGAATATTGGTGTAAAGGGTTCAATAGAGTGTCCTAGCCTGAGTTTGGAGAATGGCAAATGGTCAGTGTCTGCAGTTGCAGGGCAGTGGTTTTAGAAGCCAGGCCTTGGGTATGTGACTAGAGTTTGCCGCGGATTCCTTCTATAAAGAAATAACATTCCCAGTGTTCTAGGATTCCTTAGTTCTAGACAGTCATTATCCTGCATTAACCCAAGCTTTTCCTTTGCAGAAATATTGTCTCTACTCCTGCAGTTAATTCCGCATGGCCACAGAGGTCTGTCCACGTGGCGTTCAGTGCAGAACTGGGATCATGGTCAGTGTAGGAGTATGATACTGGTCAATATGTATAATGTGTGTCTAGCACACATCCTTTAAGGATTGATCAGGGTATCTATTGCCATACACCTCTCTTCCTCTTTTTTATTCCTCCCTTCTTTTACCTTTTCTCTTATGCCTTAGGCTAGGTCTACACTACCCGCCTGAATCGGCGGGTAGAAATCGATCTCCCGGGGATCGAATTATCGCGTCTCGTCGGGACGCGACAATCGATCCCCGAATCAACGCTCTTACTCCACCAGCAGAGGTGGGAGTAAGCGCCGTCGACTGGGAGCCGTGGAGGTCGATTTTGCCGCCGTCCTCACAGCGGGGTAAGTCGGCTCCGATACGTCGAATTCAGCTATGCTATTCGCATAGCTGAATTTGCGTATCTTAAATCGACCCCCCCCTGTAGTGAAGACCTGCCCTTAGACTGCTGATTAAAATGTTCATCCTCATGACAGATGATTCACCTCCCATGATTTATCAAGGAAAGTAATAAATTCAACATGGCATGATTCCCCAGCTGATAAAGCAAAGCAGCCCCAGGAATTCAGAGGGCCTGCCAGGTATTTCAGTTCTGCCTGCCAGCATATGGAAAGGTCAGTTCTCCACAGTTTGGCCCTCCCCCCATTCGGTATTCGTTAGTCGTTTGACACAGAAGTGGAGAAATCCATCTCAGCTCCTTTTGAGCCACAAGATCTTAATGCTGGGCTCCAGTTGATACAGAAATACCACAGCAAAGTTCTTATTTCCCGGACATGGTGGTTTATGGTATGGCTTTAATGCTCAGCAAATCGTTACTAGGTTTTGTCCCATTTTTAACCTCTTTGGATAACCTTCAAATAGCCAAGTAGTAGTGATAGCAACGATGAGATGTGCATATCATGTACAAAACCAAAACCTGAGAGAGAAATTGTCTATTACAGCGAGGATCCCATCCTAGTGCCCCAGCCTGGCCCCCTGGGCCCTGCTGTCCGTGGGACGTTGGGATCTGGGCCTCAGAGTGGAAGGGCTCAGGCCTTATAGTGCAAAACCAAAGGTGCGTGGGCCACCATTGCCTCAGCAAGGGCACCACATTGGGGAGGATCTGGGCCACCACCGCCTATAATATGTTTGGGAGTAAAGAAAAATCCCGTCAAGGCACAGCGGACTAACATGATGGGATGCCAGCATGTGAAACCCTGCCCCACTGATCCCAGTGTTGTAAAATCCCAACACCTTTTGTTCCCATAGAGTGTGCTTGCCGTTCAGTGCATGTATGAAAAGGCAGTGTGCGGCCCTGTGTAAACGGCTCTTCGCGAGGCTCGTGTTTTCACAGCCTGGCTCTGACGTGCAGTTTTGGTTGAGCACCCAAATGCTCTTACATCGGCGTGTGAGCAATGCACTGAGGGCGCCAAGCCAAGAACTCCTGCACGGCAACGCTGAGCTGTTTTGTACATTATTGTCTAATCCTTTTCTGCCCAGACGGCACCGTCCCCATTTCCAAACCCTGCACCTGCCTTCTCCAGAGCTTGCAGGGTGACAGTCAGCCCCGCACTGAGTTGCCCTGCAATTGATTTGGCCCACACAGAGTGCAAAGCCTTCCATTTGAAAAGAAACGTCTGCAATGCCTCACCCTGATCGATTTAATCCAGGCTGAGGAAGGCTGTTGTGCTTCAGGAACTGGGCTGTGATTCAGGAGATCTGGATTCAGTTCCCAGCTGCCATACAATCCCTATGTGACTTTGGGCAAATCCCTTAATCTCAATTTCTGCCACTGACTATCACCTCCTTTCTACCATTCTTTATCTATCTTGCCTATTCAGACTGTGAGCTCTTTGGGGCATAGAGATGTCTCCAGACATGGGTCTGCAGAACACCTACCACAACGGGGAACTGATCTTGGGTGAGACCGCTAGGTGCTACTGTATACAAGAAATAATTTGAGCCTGTTTCCTATAGCTCCCTTTTATGAACCTCATCTTGTCTTTACTCAGCAAATCTCCCATTGGAGTCAGTAGGATTTTAAAGTAGGATTGAAGCTAGCCCGGTTTAATTAGGGATTGCTCACTGAACTCTCTTGGTAAGAGATCCAATAAAGCCAAATATCTGTAGATGCAATTACAGTAAAGAACATTTTACAAAGAGTTTAGGCATCTACCAATAATCTGGGGAATAGGATAGTCATTAGAGACAACAGAATAATTCCAGCTACGTATTCTTGACTCCTAATAAAAAGGAATTATTTTACACTTCACAACCTACATTCACATCTTATGAGAAACAATGTCCTGCTATAATGACGTACAACATGTGCTCCCGCTCGTTTTCTGTGTCACAGGATTCAGCACCATGGGATAATAAAATTACCTTATGTCAAAGAGTAGTTTTACAATCTCATTACACAAAGGGTTTATTTAATGAACTGATTTCAGGTGTTCGTAAGCACACAGTAGAATTATCTTTCACAGTGGGTTCTTTTTGACCATTTATTGTTTAAAAAAATAAATTAGATGCCAACTAGCAGAATACACAGTCTGAATTTATAGTAGGTAATTACAGGATCATTTTCCAAATACCTCTGGGTAATTTGCAGGGTTTTCACTAGCCAAGCTTTATACTAGTTAGGGATGTCAGGACTGATATCATTTTAATTCTGATGTATGCAAACATTAATCTTATCCCAGCATTTCTTACAAATATATGAATACAAGTTTTATCTGGGGCTTTATGGTTTTCTCTGTTCACATGAAACACAGCAATACAACATCAATCATTCTAGCACAAAATTTGGAGAGATAGACATGGATAATTTCTTTGCGTGACTCAGAGAGCTTTGGCCTGTGTATTTCCAAAGATTTTCTCTACTTTTCAGGAAGCTCCTAGCTAGAACTCATGGCCAGAAGCCTTTCTGTTTATTTAACAGGGCATGCTCGGTTGCAGATGCATTTAGTGAAAGAACAAACGGGAGTAAGTTTTATTAGCACTCACCCTCGCATTGTGTGATCTCAGAGTCATAGTCCTACTATTCACGTTCCTATTACAAAGCGATTAGTGTGTGGCTGCTGTGCCCTGAAAAGGGACGAGGTAGGAATGGAATCTCCTTACTCCACAGGTACAATCCCTGTGTGTATTCAGAGTCAGATCTGCTTACAAGCAATGACTTTTCATGGCATTTTCCTGCTCTTAGCACAGCAGAGCAGACCTCTGAGCTGGGGAATGAGCTGGGTTCTTTTCCATTTTGGGTCTAACCCTTCAATCAGTTACCTTCAGTGAATTGGCCTGGATGTAAGAGTGGGCAGGTCTCAGCTAGTCTAAGTGAGTGTACTTCCGTTGACTTCAGCGGAGCGATGCTGATTTCCCCACTGAAGGGTTTGGGCCCCATGTGTCACTGAGGACCTATGAAGACAGGGTGGTCAGACAGATAACAAAAAGCCTAAATTGACCTGCAGAAGTTTTATTATAGTTGATGATGCATGAGAAGAAAAGAACCCAGCTTGACTCTCAGGTCTGAAACTGAGGTTGAAGGGCTGACAGTTAGAAGAAAAAAAGAATCTTTTCACTTATAAACTAAGAACATTTGATCTGGAGTCTATTGAGACAGTAAATGTGGAGTCCCATGTTGCCATTTTACAGTCCATACTGAGACTAGAATTGCACTTTAAGGAAAAGAGAGCTAAAAACAGAGCTCCTGACTGTCATTTTGATTGTATAGCTGGGATTATGTTTCCCAATGTGCATTAGTTTGCATTTATCAACAGTGAATTTTGTCTGCCATTGTGTTGCCCCATGGACCCTGCTATTTAGTACTTTCCGTTCTGGGAACTGACCATTTGTTCCTACCCTTTGCTTCTGAACTTTTAGCCAACTACTGAACCATGACAGGACTTGCCCTCTTATCTCATGACTTTGCTTAAGAACCTTTGGTGTGAGATATTGTTAAAGGCTTTTTGAACATCCAAGTACACGATGTACACTAGATCACCCTTGACCACATATTTGTTGACAGCCGCAGAGAATCCTAATTGATTGGTGAGGCATGATTTCCTTTGAATTTATTTAGTTTCTCCCCACTGGCCTTGTCTTCCTTGAGTGCTCCTTTATCACCTCGATTGTCCAGTGGCACCTTTGATTGTTTGGCAGCTTCCTGCTTCTTATGTATTTAAAAAAAATGCTTTTAGTTTTTGTGCCTTTTTGCTAGTTGCTCTTCAATAATTATTATTATTTTTTGGTCTGCCTAATTATACTTTTACACCTGACTTGCAGATATTATGCTCCTTTCTATTTTCCTCAATAGGATTTGACTTCTATTTTTAGGGGTTCCTTTTTGCCTTTAATAGCCACTTTTATTCTACTGTTTAACCATGGTAGCATGTTTTTGGTCCTCTTACTGCTTTTTGGGGTATACAGTTAGTGTGAGCCGCTATTATTGTGTTTGTAAATAGTTTCCATGCAGCTAATATACATTATGGTCACTATTACCAACTGGTTTAGCTAAATTCACCTCTTGGACCAGGCCCCGTGCTCTGCTTAGGACTAAATCAAGATTTGCCTTTCCCCCGTGTGGGTTCCAGGACTAGCTGCTCCAAGAAGCAGTTATTAATAGTGGCTAGAAATTTTATCTTTGCATCTTGTCCTGGGGGGCCATGATCCCTCCCAGTCAATATGGGATAGTTGAAATCCCTCATTATTACTAAGTTATCTTTTTTGTAGCCTCTCTAATTTCCCTCAGCATTTCACAGTCACCGTCACCATCCTGGACAGGAGGCTGGTAGTATATTCCTAATGCTCTAATCTTATTATTCAAGCATGGAATTTCTATCTATAGAGAGTCTGTGGTGCAGTTTGAGTAATTTAAGATTTTTCCTATATTTGAGTCTATGCTTTCTTTCGCATATAGTGCCACTCTCCCACCAGCATGATCGACTGTCATTCCTGTATATTTTGTACTCTAGTATTACCATGTCCCATTGATTATCATTGTTCCACCAAGTTTCTGTGATGCCCCTTATATCAATATCCTCATTTAATCACTTCCAGGTCCAGAGTTCGCCCATCTTAGTATTTAAACTTCTAGCAGTTAAACAGAAACACTTATGACATTTGTCACTTTTTAGCTGTCTGCCATTATGTGATGTAATTGAATGGGACTCTTTTTCATTTGACTGTTTCTCATCAGTTCCTACACGTACTTTATCAATTTCTATCCTAAATTATTTACTAGGATATATAATATTCCCTTAATAAATCCTCCATTAAGCAACGTCTCTGTCTGAACTGTGTTCTCCTTCACACCTGTCGGCTTTCCCCCAACCCTTTGTTTAAAAACTCCTCTGTGACCTTTTTAATTTTACATGCCAGCAATCTGGTTCCAGTTTTGTTTTGGTGGAGTCCATCCTTCCTGTATAGGCTCTTTCTTTTCCAAAACATCCCCCAGTTCCTAATAAACCTAAATCCTTCCTCCCATCACCATCGTCTCATCCACGCATTGAGATCCTGCAGTTCTGCCCGTCTGACTGGCCCTGCGCGTGGAACTGGAAGCATTTCAGAGACTGCTACCATGGAGGACCTGGATTTCAATCTCTTACCTAGCAGCCTAAATTTGGCTTCTGGGACCTCTCTCCTACCTTTCCCTATGTCACTGGTACCGACATGTATCATGATCACCGGCTCCTCCCCAGCATTGCACATACGTCTACCTAGATGTCTTGAGATGTCTGCAACCTTTGCACCCAGCAGGGAATTCTCCATGCGGTTCTCCTAGTCCTTACAAACCCAACTATCTATATTTCTAATAATAGAATCCCTCATTACTATTACCTGTCTCTTCCTAATGACATAGGTCCCCTCCCCTGGAGAGGTATCCTCAGTATGAGAGGATACCATGACATCATCTGGAAGGAGGATCCCAATTATATGATCGTTTCCCTCCATTCCAACTTGATGTTCTCCTTCCCAATGACTTTCATCCTCCTCAGCAGCACAGAGGCAGTCAGACTGGGGGTGGGATGGATCTACTGTGCCCAGAAAGTCTTGTCTATGTACTTCACTGTCTCCCATAGCTCCTCCAATGCAGCCACTGTGGTCGTAGGAGCCCACACTCCGTCTCTGAGGGCGGTGAGTTGTTTGCAGTGAACGCACACACGTACGCCACCTGCCCACGTGGCACGAAACAACACATGCTGCATTCTGTGCAATGAACTGGAGAGCCCTGCTCTGCAGCTGCACTTCTGCCTGTCTTATTTTTACTTTTGCAGGGTTTTGTTTGTTTTTGCCTTAAGTTTGGAGAATGTTCTTTAGGTGTCTAGGTTTTGTTGCTGTTTCCTCCCTTCTGTATTTCTTTTCTAGGGGATTTTCTGGTGTTCTTCCAGTCATTAGGTTATAATCCCTTGGCCACCTCCTGCCGCTGAATTCTCACTGCTGCCAAACTCTCGCTACCTTGATTGCTCACTCTGTTGCGGGGCTTGCTTTGCTTGAGAGCTGGACCTGGAAGTGATGCCTCTCTCAATGCCCTCCCAAAACTCCCCTGCTGGCTGGCTCCTCTGGCACTTTGGAGCTGGCTTTTAAATCCTCGGTTCTCCCTGAGTTAGCCCTACCCCCTTGTCTGAAGAGGTTAGGGATCAAAGGATAGCAGGCTAGAGCCCTGTGTCAGCTTCACCTCGCCTAGCAGGCCACTTGGCTCAGCCCTCACAACAGACCAGACTGTAAACTTCAAGCAAGCAACGGCACAGCAAAGAATCTAAGAGACAAACTCACCCCCAAGGATTGTGCCAATCTCTCCTCCTTCGCCTGGAGAACTCGCTTGCCCAACGTGTCTGTTTGCTGCTCCTGTTTTCTAGCTCCTTTGTTCGCTACTGTTCTTCACAAGTTTTCAGAGATAGTGGATCAGAGGTTGCCCCCCCTGCTTTCCCCCCATAATGTAAGTGGACTCTGGAAAAATCCTGTTCCTGTTTATTTTTTTACTCGCTTTCAGTAGCTCTCAGAAGTGCAACTTCAGGTGGGCCCAGTTCTGCTGTCCTTTTTCAGGCAGAAACTCCCCGGGTGATATCTTGGCCTTATTGAAATTAATGGCAAATTTCCAGTTGACATTCCAGGGGGCAGAATCTCAAGATTCTAGGACAAAATCCAACCATCGCAGATCATGGCTAGAGCAGGTTGGGAGTTTTTGAACTCATCATTTTTTATCGGAAAATGGTTATTTATGGAAAGCAAAACCGTTTGTGAAACAGGGTCAGATTTGATCAATTTCCCGATGTGAAAAAATGTCGAGAAAAGAGTTTCAGAATTGTTAAAATGTTTCATTTTGATATTTTTTTAAACAAAAAAAAATAAAATCCAGTTTTCTGGTTCAATTGTAACTTGTATGTTTAGAAATTTAAGCTAATCAGAGGGAAGAAAAAAGGGGAAAAAATCCAAAATTGAAATGCAACATTGAAATTAACCCTTAGTGAAAACTTTTTCAGGTCATGAGTCTCTTCAAGCCTTTGACATTTTGTCCTGATTTGAGATGGGGGGGGGGGGGGGATTGAAATTTGAAAATATTTGTGGGACCCTCCCAAACCGTTTCCTGCCCAGCCCTAGTCAGGACTCCATGAAGGTCAGCTGAGTGTGACACGGGCTCCCACAGAAGTAAATGAATCTACAATGCTATCCGTTCTGATTTGGAAGGATTTTACAGGTGCTGTGTTTTGCACAGTGTAATGGCTGCATAAGATAAAGGGGACAGAGAATCAGGCCCAAACTGAATAGTTGTCTGAATAAAGATTGCAGGATTGCATGACCACCTTATAAACGAACCAGGGAAATACAGGCTAGATGGAGCGATTAGAAGGTGGGTGCATAACTGGTAGGAAAACCGTTCCCAGAGAGTAGTTATCAGTTGTTCACAGTCAAGCTGGAAGGGTATAATGGGTGGGGTCCTGCAGGGATAAGTTTTGGGTCTGGTTCCGTTCAGTAACTTCATCAATGATTTAGATAATGGCACAGAGTACACTTATAATGTTTGCAGACTATACCAAGCTGGGAGGGGCTGAAAGTGCTTTGGAGGATAAGATTAAAATTCAAAATGATCTGGACAAACTGGAGAAATGGTCTGAAGTAAATAGGCTGAAATTCAATAAGGACAAATGCAAAATACTGCACTTAGGAAGGAACAATCAGTTGCACACATACAAAATGGGAAATGACTGCCTAGGAAGGAGTACTGCGGAAAGGTATCTAGGGGGCATAGTGGACCACAAGCTAAATATGAGTCAACAATGTAACACTTGTAAAAAAAAAAAAAAAAAAAAAAAAAAAAAGCAAACATCATTCTGGGATGTATTAGCAGGAGTGTTGTAAGCAAGACACGAGAAGTAATTCTTCTGCTCTACTCTGTGCTGATTAGGCCTCAACTGGAATATTGTGTCCAGTTCTAGGTGCCCCACTTCAGGAAAGATGTGGACAAATTGGAGAAAGTCCAGAGAAGAGCAACACAAATGATTAGTGGTCTAGACCTAGACATGACCTATCAGGGAAGATTGAAATCATTGGGTTTATTCAGTCTGGAGAAGAGACATGGGGGATGTGGGGGGACATGATAACAGTTTTCAACTACATAAAAGTTAGTTACAAGGAGTAGGGAGAACAAATATTTTCTTTACCCTCTGAGGATAGGACAAGAAGCAATGGGCTTAAACTGCAGCAAGGGCAGTTTAGGTTGGACATTAGGAAAAACTTCCTGTCAGGGGGGTTAAGCACTGGAATAAATTGCCTAGGGAGGTTGTGGAATCTCCATCGTTGGGGATTTTTTAAGAGCAGGTTAGACAAACACCTGTCAGGGATGGTCTAGATCAGGGGTCGGCAACGTTTGGCACGCGGCTCGCCAGGGTAAGCACCCTAGCAGGCCGGGCCAGTTTATTTACCTGCTGACGCGGCAGGTTTGGCCGATCGAGGCCCCCACTGGCCGCGGTTCGCCGTCCCAGGCCAATGGGGGCGGCAGGAAGCGGCGCAGGCAAGGGATGTGCTGGCCGCGGCTTCCCACCACCCTCATTGGCCCAGGACGGCGAACTGCGGCCAGTGGGGGCCGCGATCGGCCGAACCTGCCGCGTCAGCAGGTAAATAAACTGGCCCGGCCCGCTACTGTGCTTACCCTGGCGAGCCACGTGCCAAACGTTGCCAACCCCTGGTCTAGATAATACTTAGTCCTGCCATGAGTGCAGGGGACTGGACTAGGTGACCTCTCAAGGTCCCTTCCACTTCTATGATTCTGGAGGTAAGGTGGTGAAATTATATTCATGTTTTTTTAATATATTTTTTCTGAAGTCTTCTCTGTGTACCTTAAACAAATCAGACATCTTCAATTCTTATAACAGCAAAAACTTCACATTACCAACACATTTACCTGTTCTCAGCATATGTAATTATTGTCCTTCCAAGCAGAGCTGTGATAGAATTAGAATTAGAAGTGACACCGCCAATTTTAAAGTCAGTCTTTTTGTTACATAATTGCAGTGGTTGTTCAGTTTGCAATCTGTAACAGATGCCGCTGTCCAAAAGTTGAGGTTTATGTGCACTCTCAAATTATGTTCCTCGCTAATGAGTAAGGTGTAGGACTGCTTTGTAAGTCAATCTACTCCGTAAGCTTTCAGGGGGCAGGTGATGGGTCTCTAAAAAGCATAAATGGTTTGTAAACTTCTCGTTCAATTAATGTCTTAACCACAACTGACATATCATATTTTCTAATGTTTATGCTTCAAGAATTTATTCCAACAAAGCATAGATCAATGGAGATGAACTTTTTGTAATGTATCATTCTTGGAACTTTAATGTTTAATTGAGTACTTTGCTTGCTGTATGTCTCTTAATATTGGGAACTGTTTTAATGAAAAAAGCAACAGAGGGTCCTGTGGCACCTTTAAGACTAACAGAAGTATTGGAAGCATAAGCTTTCGTGGGTAAGAACCTCACTTCTTCAGATGCAAGTAATGGAAATCTCCAGAGGCAGGTATAAATCAGTGTGGAGATAACGAGGTTAGTTCAATCAGGGAGGGTGAGGTGCTCTGCTAGAAGTAGAGGTGTGAACACCAAGGGAGGAGAAACTGCTTCTGTAGTTGGATAGCCATTCACAGTCTTTGTTTAATCCTGATCTGATGGTGTCAAATTTGCAAATGAACTGGAGCTCAGCAGTTTCTCTTTGGAGTCTGGTCCTGAAGTTTTTTTGCTGTAAGATGGCTACCTTAACATCTGCTATTGTGTGGCCAGGGAGGTTAAAGTGTTCTCCTACAGGTTTTTGTATATTGCCATTCCTGATATCTGACTTGTGTCCATTTATCCTCTTGCGTAGTGACTGTCCAGTTTGGCCAATGTACATAGCAGAGGGGCATTGCTGGCACATGATGGCATATATAACATTGGTGGACGTGCAGGTGAATGAGCCGGTGATGTTGTAGCTGATCTGGTTAGGTCCTGTGATAGTGCTGCTGGTGTAGATATGTGGGCAGAGTTGGCATCGAGGTTTGTTGCATGGGTTGGTTCCTGAGTTAGAGCTGTTATGGTGCGGTGCGTGGTTGCTGGTGAGAATATGCTTAAGGTTGGCGGGTTGTCTGTGGGCGAGGACTGGCCTGCCTCCCAAGGTCTGTGAAAGTGAGGGGTCATTGTCCAGGATGGGTTGTAGATCACTGATGATGCGTTGGAGAGGTTTAAGCTGAGGGCTGTAGGTGATGGCCAGTGGAGTTCTGTTGGTTTCTTTTTTGGGCCTGTCTTGTAGCAGGAGGCTTCTGGGTACACGTCTGGCTCTGTTGATTTGTTCCTTTATTTCCTTGTGTGGGTATCGTAGTTTTGAGAATGCTTGGTGAAGATCTTGCAGGTGTTGGTCTCTGTCTGAGGGGTTGGAGCAGATGCGGTTGTACCTCAGTGCTTGGCTGTAGACGATGGATCGTGTGGTGTGTCCGGGGTGGAAGCTGGAGGCATGAAGGTAGGCGTAGCGGTCGGTGGGTTTTCGGTATAGGGTGGTGTTAACGTGGCCATAGCTTATTTGTACTGTGGTGTCCAGGAAGTGGACCTCCCGTGTAGATTGGTCCAGGCTGAGGTTGATGGTGGGGTGGAAGCTGTTGAAATCATGGTGGAATTCTTCCAGGGTCTCCTTCCCATAGGTCCAGATGATGAAGATGTCATCAATGTAGCGTAGGTAGAGAAGGGGCGTGAGTGGACGAGAGCTGAGGAAGCGTTGTTCCAGGTCAGCCATAAAAATGTTGGCATATTGTGGGGCCATGCAGGTGCCCATAGCGGTGCCACTGGTCTGGAGGTATATATTGTCACCAAATTTGAAATAATTGTGCGTGAGGATAAAGTCACAGAGCTCAGCAATAAGTTGTGCTGTGTCATCATCAGGGATACTGTTCCTGACAACTTGTATTCCATCTGTGTGTGGGATGTTTGTGTAGAGAGCCTCTACATCCATGGTGGCTAGGATGGTGTTTTCTGGGAGGTCACCAATGCATTGTAGTTTTCTCAGGAAATCTGTGGTGTCACGGAGATAGCTGGGAGTGCTGGTGGCGTAGGGTCTGAGTAGGGAGTCCACATATCCAGACAGTCCTTCAGTGAGAGTGCCAGTGCCCGAGATGATGGGGCGTCCAGGATTTCCAGGTTTGTGGATCTTGGGTAGTAGATAGAATAACCCCGGTCGGGGCTCTAAGGGTATGTTGATTTGTTCCTGTGTTAGTGTAGGGAGTGTCCTGAGTAGATGGTGCAGTTTCTTAGTGTATTCCTCAGTGGGATCTGAGGAAAGTGGCCTGTAGAATTTGGTATTGGAGAGTTGTCTGGCGGCCTCCTTCTGGTAGTCAGACCTGTTCATGATGACAACAGCACCTCCTTTATCAGCCTCTTTGATGATAATGTCAGGGTGGTTTCTGAGGCTGTGGATGGCATTGCGTTCTGCACGACTTAGGTTATGAGGCAAGCGATGTTGTTTTTCCACAATTTCTGCCTGTGCACGTCGGCGGAAGCATTCTATGTATAGGTCCAGACTGTCATTTCGACCCTCAGGAGGAGTCCATGTGGAGTTCTTCTTCCTGTGTTGTTGGTGGGAGGGTATCTGTGTATCAGTGCGCTGTTCAGTGTTATCTTGAAAGTATTCTTTGAGTCGGAGGCGGCGAAAGTAGGCTTCCAGATCACCGCAGAACTGTATCATGTTCGTGGGGGTGCTGGGGCAAAAAGAGAGTCCCCGAGATAGGACAGACTCCTCTGCTGGGTTGAGTGTGTAGCTGGATAAATTGACGATATTGCTGGGTGAGTTAGGGGTACCCCTGTTGTGGCCCCATGTGCCAGGTAGGATTTTAGACAGCTTACGGTCCTTTTTCCTTTGTAGAGAGGTGAAGTGTGTAATGTAGATCTCCTGTCTTATTTTAGTAAAGTCCATTTGTGTGGAGGGTTGGTTATTTATGAAAGTCTCCAGGTTGGAGAGCTCTTTCTTGATGTTTATCTGTTTGCTGTATAGGATGCTGATCAGGTGGTTCCTCAGTTTCTTTGATAGTGTATGGCATAATCTCTCACTGTGGTCTGTGCAGTATGTAGATAGCAATGGATTTTTCACCTTCAGTCCATTTGGTATGATGTCCATCCGTTTGCATTTGGAAAGGAAGATGATATCTGTCTGTATTTGTGCAAGTTTCTTCATGAGGTTGATAGATTTCCATTCCATATGGCTAAATGCAGTGCCTTGCATGGTGTCAAGTATCAGAGGGGTAGCCGTGTTAGTCTGAATCTGTAAAAAGCAACAGAGGGTCCTGTGGCACCTTTAAGACTAACAGAAGTATTGGGAGCATAAGCTTTCATGGGTAAGAACCTCACTTCTTCAGATGCAAGTAATGGAAATCTCCAGAGGCAGGTATAAATCAGTGTGGAGATAACGAGGTTAGTTCAATCAGGGAGGGTGAGGTGCTCTGCTAGCAGTAGAGGTGTGAACACCAAGGGAGGAGAAACTGCTTCTGTAGTTGGATAGCCATTCACAGTCTTTGTTTAATCCTGATCTGATGGTGTCAAATTTGCAAATGAACTGGAGCTCAGCAGTTTCTCTTTGGAGTCTGGTCCTGAAGTTTTTTTGCTGTAAGATGGCTACCTTAACATCTGCTATTGTGTGGCCAGGGAGGTTAAAGTGTTCTCCTACAGGTTTTTGTATATTGCCATTCCTGATATCTGACTTGTGTCCATTTATCCTCTTGCGTAGTGACTGTCCAGTTTGGCCAATGTACATAGCAGAGGGGCATTGCTGGCACATGATGGCATATATAACATTGGTGGACGTGCAGGTGAATGAGCCTGAATGATGTTGTAGCTGATCTGGTTAGGTCCTGTGATAGTGCTGCTGGTGTAGATATGTGGGCAGAGTTGGCATCGAGGTTTGTTGCATGGGTTGGTTCCTGAGTTAGAGTTGTTATGGTGCGGTGCGTGGTTGCTGGTGAGAATATGCTTAAGGTTGGCGGGTTGTCTGTGGGCGAGGACTGGCCTGCCTCCCAAGGTCTGTGAAAGTGAGGGGTCATTGTCCAGGATGGGTTGTAGATCACTGATGATGCGTTGGAGAGGTTTAAGCTGAGGGCTGTAGGTGATGGCCAGTGGAGTTCTGTTGGTTTCTTTTTTGGGCCTGTCTTGTAGCAGGAGGCTTCTGGGTACACGTCTGGCTCTGTTGATTTGTTCCTTTATTTCCTTGTGTGGGTATCGTAGTTTTGAGAATGCTTGGTGAAGCAAGCAATACTTCTGTTAGTCTTAAAGGTGCCACAGGACCCTCTGTTGCTTTTTACAGATTCAGACTAACACGGCTACCCCTCTGATGTTTTAATGAAGTTATTTCTGGAAAGCAATAAGGAAGAAAAAGAGTATGTAGCCTAGGGGAAGAAGTGTCTCTCTTACACTGCAACGGTAGTGTACGTGTGTAAATCCCAGGGGAATAGTCTTCATAGCTTTCGAACAGAGAATTTTATTAAACCATGCAGTAGTATTCCAATGGAAATGGCTGGAGTCGCCTCTGTGTGAAACATTTCTAACTGAACTGGACACAGCACATGAGACTAAACTGTAGGGAATAATCCTACATTTGCAGAAATCTGGGAAGGATGTCCTAGCAGGTCATTTCCATATCAAATTGCTTGGGTTCTGTAATTTAATGCAATACAGTTGAACCAGACTTTATTGAACACATGGGGGTTTTCTTGCACCAGTTCTTGCAGTATGAAATAACATTGAATCATGGAATTCGCAGCTACATTTGTGTCAATTTGAAGAACTCAAATTCATCATTGATTTGATTAATTTAGCTTCTTGTTCTGTTTGCAGAGCGCTTATGAACAGCTTAGTTTTCTTGCATTTACATTTCTTGCCATTTTTTGGGCTGCATAAACTCTTAGAGGCGGTGGGCCGCATGCGGCCTGCGAGACAGTTTGTTTACATTGACCATCTGCAATGGGCAGCAGCTCCCATTGGCCGGGAACGGCAAACCTCAGCCACTGGGAGCTGCGGACAGCCGTGCCTGCGGACGATGAATGTAAACAAACTGTCTCGCGGCCGGCCAGCGGATTACCCTGATGGGCCACAGGTTGCCCAGCACTGCTCTAGCTTCTCCACACATTCAAGGATAAATAATGATCAATGATGGGTCTGAACTCAAGCAGGGTAATAGCCAATTAACCACAGCAAAAAGGTTAATATTAGATCAGTCTGTTGCCAGGGTCTTTTGAAATTCTGCAGCTCTCACAGCGCGTGACTCCTCCTAGCCAATCAAGTCTCCGTGATTCAAACCCTTGATTACACTCAGAATAACCATTTTCTGCTCTCGTTTTGGAGTGTCTAGAAGGGGATTGTTTTGCTGAGCCAGCCTAGGTTGAGCTATCAAGCAGATGTAAGTGGCTCCCGTAGTTGGGTCTGGCTGAGCTGCGTTCAGCACAGCGACCAGAGGAAAGGGAGTCGGCATGAGGGAGACATGCACAGCGTTCTCTGCCTAGATTGGCTGCTGCTTTGACTAAGAGCATCTGATGCCTGAGGGGAGGTCTTTGGGGTAATTCCCTCTGGAGATGGAACCTGCCCTAATCTCTCCCCATAACCATCCCAGGTCTCCTCCCACCCTGGGGTATCAGCCTGGGACACTGTAATGACCTTCAGGCCCAGCTGTGCCCCGCACAAACACATCAGAAGTCCTTCTCTGCTCTCAAATGAGCTGGGTTTGCATTCCCAATGGGAGAACCAGCAGCACCTGACTCTCCCCCACCCACTCCACCTTCACCTTGACTGAAAGGTCAGCTGGCTGGGAAACCACATAGAGTAGTAGGAGGAGACCAAATGTACCCTAATGCTGCTTTAACGACTGCTCTGTGGACTGGGCAGCCAAGCAGGCTGACCCAAATGCCCTGCCCCCACCCCAAACCTATGGAGATCAGCCAGCCATTCGGGGGACCTCCACTTTTGTCCCTTTGTCTCCTCTCCTCCAATCTAGGTAAGGTTGAGCTGAATCCTTCCATGCAATCTTAAAGGTAATGTTCAGTAGGAGCACATGGAATTAGTACAGGCAAAAATTGATATAAATAACAAATCTTCTTAGAATAGCCATTTTATTAACACTTATTCTGGGTACCCACAAAAGCCAATGTCTTCCAATTACCCACGTCTCCTGAAATTAGCTTCCAGAAGGAGCACATTATTCCTCATAGTTCAAAGAAAACACGTCTGCTAGTGTCTCTGATCCTTTAGCTCCTAAATACCTATTGGCACCAGAAAGCTACTTAAAATCAAAACTATCACTTTGGGTATATTTCTAAGAGAACCTGGGGGACAGAAGCAGATAATGTGTCTACTTCTTCTCAAAGCTGCTTTTGAAGCCAGATATGGAACCAGATTGCTTAAGTATTTTCAAAATATTTGGAAGTGAAATTACTGGACTGGCAGCAAACAGTAGGTCATCACTAGCACATGGTGTAATCTTATGCTCGGTGTTATCAATTATTGGCCTTACTAAAAAAAAACCATTATTTCCTCTCCAATACATTTTCCTTGAGGGCCATCGGTGAAGTGGTAAAGTTTTCAGATGATAGAAAATTACTCAAGAAAATTAAATCTAAGGCTGACTGCAAAGAGTTCCAAAGGGGTGTCATAAAACTGGGTGACTGGCAAAAAAATGGCAGATAAAATTCAATTTTGATAAATGTAAAATAATGGACATTGGAAAACATCATCCCAACTATACATATAAAATGATGGGTTTAAATTAGCTGTTACCACTCACAAAAGAGATCTTGGAGTCATCGTGGATAGTTCTCTGAAAACATCCACTCAATGTGCAGCGGCAGTAATAATAATAATAAAAAAGAAGCTAACAGAATGTTAGGGATCACTAGGAAAGTGATAGACAATAAGACAGAACATCTCATAGTGCCACGATGGAAATCCAGGGTACGCTGACATCTTGAATACTGCGTGCAGTTCTGATTGCTCCCTCTCAGCAATGATATGTTAGAATTGGAAAAAAGTATGGAGAAGGGCATTTCTCAATTCATATGAGGAGAGATTTAATAAAATGGGGCTGTTCATCTTAGAAAAGAGATGGCTAAGGCGGGATATGATAGAGGTCTATAAACTCATGAATGATGTGGAGAAAGTGAATTAGGAAGTGTTATTTACTCCTTCGCATAACACACGATCCAGGGGTCACCCAATGAAATTAATAGCAGGTTTAAAATAAACATAAAGAAGGACTTCTTCACACAACACAGTCAACCTGTGGAACTCATTGCCAGGGGATGTTGTGAAGGCCAAAAGCATAACTGGGTTTAAAAAAGATTTAAACAAGTCCATGGAGGATAGATCCGTCAACGGCTATTAGCCAAGATGGTCAAGAAAAAACTCCATACTCTGGGTGTCCCTAAACCTCTGACTGCCAGAAGCTCGGACTGAACGACAGGGGACAGATCACTCAATAATTGCCCTGTTCTGTTCATTCCCTCCATAGCATCTGGCATCGGCCACTGTCGGTAGACAGGATACTGGGCTAGATGGACCATTGGTCTGACCCAGTATGGCCGTTCTTATGTTCTTACCGCTCCCCCAATTTTCTTGTCATCTGCAAACTGACGATTTTATATTCTCCTCCAAGTCATTGATAAGAATGTTAACTAGCATAGGCCCAAGACTCAATTATTTTGGAGTTCCACTAGAAACACACCTGTTTGATGGCAATTCCCCATTTACACTGACATTGTGAGACCTATCAGTCACCTTTGAATCCATGTAAGATGTGCCACATTGATTTTCTTGCATTCTAGTTTTTTAATCAAAGTGTTGCAGTTTCTCCTGTTAGATTTCCCTTTCCTCCCAAGAGGAAATCATCCCTTAATGATCGATTGACCAAGCACAGTAAGACCCAGAAGCAGGAATGCAGGTTCATTTAGTGTCACTTACCTCAACCCATCTGCAACAGGACAGCTGTCCCCCCAAGTGGTAGAAGCAATTTATGAAGCCTATCTTGACTGACAAATCACAGCACCACGCTGCTGAAGTCCTTTTTTTTACATCCTGCTCCACGCATTTGGAAGCGAGGCTGGAAAACACCTGCCAAGGTATTATTTAAGCCTGGCTATTGTAGCAATTCAATCAAATCACTTTAACAGCCATTTTACATCTCCTACACTATGAGGATACAGTTTGAAAATTGTTACCCAGATCTCTGAGGCGCTGGCATACTGAGTGGACAGAGCGCATTTAGTGTAGCCGAGAGTACTGGAATAACGCTCTGCTTGCTGTTCTTCCCCTTGTGATGAGAATTTTCAGCTGATTTTCTCACTTCAAGAGATAAAATACAAATCCCTGGAATGATCATGCTTGTGTAGTTTTGCCTAACGTCATCCATTGCCTCAGTGTGTCTTGATCTCATTATCACTCCTGTAGCTCCAGGATCGTGTTCATCAAGGGACAGGTCCAACACTGCTGGCAATTTATGTATTGAGAGGGGGCTGGGGGCTAGGGGTGATGTTCACATTGTTGCCAGCACAGGGTGCCCGAGGACAGCAACAGCGAGGTTCGTGGCCCGGTGTGCTTCGCGCCAATAAACACACCAGGTGGAGAAGCAAACAAAGTTTATTTGAGATCTCAAAGCGGTGCTAGGAGACAGGCACGTCTCAAATCAAGCACACTAACAGAAACATTTTTTTTCCTTTATACCTTTTGCAGTCAAGCCTCATCCCCCCCCTCTTCCCCCGCTACCCCTCCCTTCCTCCCCCCATTCCTCTCTCTCTACCCCTCCCGTCCCTGGTAACAATTACTAAGCAAATAGCAATTACATTTAAGTAGTTAAGTCATTCTTGGCAGCTATAAGCCTAGCTTGTTAGTAACTTCTTTAAACCGTTATCTTGTCCTTTTTCCCTTCAGCCAGAAACATGCAGGCCTCATTATTACCGCTTGCTACCGGTAAGGGGGGTTACCACTGATAGCAGGTTGCTTATACATTCCACTTGCACCTGGCTTTTGAGGTCGATTAGAGTTTAAACATGGAAGGAGTTTGGTTCAGGCCTAGTGCAGGAAGGCTTCATTGACACTTGTGATTTTCCACCCTCCTGAGTTACCTAGGGTGATGGTGATGCCTGGTGACGTCAACAACATGTACACACAACCCTGCGTGTGACTTAAGTCCCTTCAAAGTAAGGGGTAAGTGAGAGCTAAGTGGTGCATTGCCCTTGTACTGGTGCTGTACACCTGGGTCAGTCTTTACCTTTAGTACACACCAGGGACACAGCACACCACCACCTGCATGGCAGTATGCAAGCAAGGAGGGGGGCGGGGAGGGGGCTCCACACCTCCATGAGTCACCCTGTCCTGTCCCCAGGAAGGAAGGTCTTGCAGAGGCTCTGATGCTCCCGCTGCTGGAACAATGTGTACAGTGGGGGTGCTGAGAGCCATTGAACCAAACTGTAAACCCTGTATCTGATGGAAACCACGTCAAGCCGGGGGGTGCTGCAGCCCCTCCAGCACCACTAGTTCCAGCACCCATGGCTGATGGCCTGCAATTGCCTCCGGAGGGGAGCTCCCCAGACACACCAGGGTCTGGGGGAAGATTCCTGCCCCCACATGTCCGCTCTATAGGCTGGCCAATGGGCTGTGAATTTGGCTCAAAGAGGGTGACACTAAATGTTCTTTTCTTCCTATGGTCTCTTCAATAACCAACCAAGAGCAAGTAATGAGAATTCACGGTTTGCTCTAACTGAAGTGTTTCTGTAATCCTGCTGACAGCATTTGCAATAAAACTTCACCAACAAAATCGCCGTTAAAAATGTCCCAACAATTTAGCAGAAAACAATCAAAGAAGCACGAAAGTTAACAGTTTATCATATAAAAACACTTTTTTGAAAAAAGGCCATTTTGGACTGAAAACATTTCAACTCCTCTCATCAGCAGGGGATTTGTGCAGAGAGGATGGGCCTTCTTTTGGTTAAAACACTGATGAACTGGTTCAGTGTCTAGCTCTGGTACGGACTCCCTACGCTACCCTGAGCAAGACACTGAGTCTTTTTTGTGCCTTGCTTTCTCTTCAGTAAAATGGGTCTAAATAATCCATTCTTTGTCCATCTTGTCCATTCAGGACAGGCTGATCCCTTTACTCCTGGTGAACACAACCTTACCCCACAAGAAGTCTCAGTGAATGTGAATAAGCCTCACATGGGAATAGAGTGCCCTTCAGCAGGGTAAGTCTATCCCAACCTGTCCCTTTGGTTGTAAGCTGTACAGGGAAGGGGCTATCTCTTAGTTGGGGTATTTATAGCACAATGTAAATTAAATCAGTGAATGACTAGGACAATTCTAGGACTATACATGCAAGTTGAGGACTTTGTTTTCCCTGAAAAATTATTAACAATGCCAGTGACCAAACCTCAGTTGGTTTGGTGGATTGCGCAAAATCTGTTTACATTGTAGCTTCTCCTTCTTGGCCAGAGAAGAGGAGTTGCCAACAGAGGTGAGGGATGTTAGTTTCAGATCAGGCAGGATGCCCAGCGGTATTTCATGTGGAAGCCGTTGTTTCCATTAAAAGTGATGGTCTCCAGAAACGATAGCTTGTGATGTGTGTTACTGCGAGCACACACTCTTGTGACAGTGCAGGAGTCTGCAAAATAGACCCACAACTGCTAGGCAATAATAACACTGTCCCAGCAGGAGCCCCTGCATGTCTGGTTATTGCATCTCTCGTCTGACTTCATACCAATTCGCCCTCCAAGCAGCTGTTGACATTGGCTTACAATTTTGCCATATTTCCACAATCCTGCATAATCCTGCTTTTCATGAACAGTCCACCACGCTGCTGCACTGCACACTTGTCAGCATTATGTCACCATTTCAACAAGTTGAGTGTCAGAACAGTTTCCCTTTTCATTGGCACAGAGAGCTATTGTACTTGGGGTTGTTTCTAAATAGGGCACAGATTTCTGTCAGACAAAAGCCGAGTTAGCGATCGTTATCTTGTCTGTTTTTACATAAACCTGACAGCCTGATGATAGCAAATCCTTACCCAGAGGGGCCATTCACACCACCATAGTTAGGCTGTGTCAGCACTCAGGTTCTGTAACTTGGTTATAATAACAAAAGCGAAAAAACCCTTTTGCCTGCCTGAATCCTGAGCTGATTCACAAGGTTATAGGTGCTGGGGGTGCTGCCAGACCCATATACAGAACAACTCATATACATGGTTTCCACTTTCAGCACCCCCATTATCAAAAATTGTTCCAACTCCACTGCACAAGGTCATAGTCTGAGAGCAAGATTGTTCTCTCCCTCTCTCTTTTTTTTATCTTTATTTTTATGAATTTTTTAAAAAGAAAAATACTTGTCAGTTTGCTACTAATGGGCCGAATTGTGACATCCTGACTTAGGTTTACTCTCTCTCTCGC
Organism: Emys orbicularis; assembly: GCF_028017835.1. Lineage (NCBI taxonomy): Eukaryota > Metazoa > Chordata > Testudines > Emydidae > Emys > Emys orbicularis. The sequence goes on along the minus strand of NC_088686.1, from coordinate 2,502,524 downwards.
TACTCAAAGTTTCTGCTGACTTCAGTGTAGAGCTGGTAAAAACAAAATGATGATGGAAGTTGGAAAGAGCAGTTTGATCAAGATCAAAATGCTTTGTAAAATTGTTCAGATTTTGGCAACATTTTGTTTGAGCAAGAAGGGGGGAAATATTCTAATAATGTTAAAACCTAACACTGGGAATTTTCCTTTTCAAATGTCTTTGTGTTTTGAATTGTTTTATTTTGCATTATATTATATACTGTAATATAAATTTTTAAAAAGTCAAAACTGATATGAAATATTTTAGTCAAGGTGAAACACTTTTTTTCAGAAATTTTTTTTAATGGAGAATTTCAAAATGTTGGAATTTTTATTTCAAATAAGAACAAAAACAAATTTTGAAATCTCCAAACCCTCCAGAGCCCCGAGACCCCCTGCACCCCTTGCAGCCCGAGGCCCCCTTTTCCCTCACAGCCGGAGCCCCACCGAGACCCCCTGGTCCCCCTTCATGACTGGAGCCACAAGACCCCACCCCGCATCCAGCGCCCCAAGACCCCTGCCCCCCCCGGCCCGAGCCCCAAGCTGCCTGCCCCCTGTGCCTGATCCCCGAGACCCCCTGCCCCCTCTCAGCCTGAAACCCCCTCCCCCCTGTGGCTGGAACCCCGAGCTCCCCTGCCCTCCCCAGTCCTCCCCACAGCCGGAGCCCCGAGACCCCTTGCCCCATCCCCTCCTGGATCCCACGGCAGCGGCTACGCTAGGGGAGGCAGAGTCACCCTGGCCTATTATCCCCGCCGCCCATGAGTGCAGCCCTGGCTCATTCTTCTAGATGCATGGATCTCGAATGATAGCTTCTTCATCCAGCTTTATAGGAACAAGGTTGGGGCCCTTGTCACAGAAGGCTGTGCAGAGGCCAGTGTGATCTTCTGTTCCTGCATAAGTGGAGCTACAGCTGGGCTGAATGAGGATCCTCCTTGGGTTTACACTGCTTTCCTCCCTTTCTGTTACTGCCAGGTAAGGAGCAGGAGTTGCTCTTCCTCTGCCTCTCTAGCCATTTGGAGCTCAGTGACTTTCCGCACTGAATATGCATATGAAGGTGGCTTTTTTCTTGAATTGGGGGGTGGGGGGGTCTAAAAACATGGCGTGGATTGGTTAATGTGTTGCTGTGCGTAGCTAGGTTGATCACTGACACAAGAGATTGCTATAACAACGTCTGACATCGATTAGAATTGCGCCAGCCTCATTGTCTTTCAGCTCTTTGGCAGCTTCCTTCAAAGAACATAGGCTGATGCAAAGGGTTTTGGTAACACGTCTCTGAGCGGGGTTAGATACAGCGGCACTACACCTGCATTACTCGTCTCACCATTGGCTCTGGGGTCTATCACAGGTGACCAGTGCTGATCCCTGCTGCTATTGCCCTCCAGGCTGTCTGCCTTTTTCCATTCTCACGGGCTGTCTGGGGCTGGAAAGGAGTGAGAACATGGCATCAGTGGCTTAGTGTTCTGGGTCAGTACTGGCAGACTGTGCAGTAAGAGCTTTCTCCTACAGGAGCCCCTGGAATGTCCCAGTGCTCTGTTCTCTGCGTGGACCTGGCCGCTCTTACAGAAATGATTGTCGTGTTACCAGTTCCTTGGTGAGCCTTTGCTGGTGGGTTGGGTGGAAGGACCAGATAAACTGTGAAGGAGTGAAGGTGAAAGTGACAGTGAATATGTTCTTACTCCCTGATCCTGTAAATTCCAGCCAGTGGTGCATTAAATGGGAACTGACTCTTGACTGTGGAGAACCACGAGGAGGCTAATTTAGGTGGATTTCCTGGGAGGATCCCAACCCTAGAAATAGTAGGGCCAAATTCTCTCATTCAGTGAGCTGGTGGCACAAAGGGTCAGAAACCAGCCAAATCTCCCCAAGCCATGGATTCCCCCATGGCTGAGGAGACCAAGTCAGATTAGGAGGCTCCTATGACACCAAATTCTGCAGAGCTCTGTAGGGAGTGGAAAGAAGTACGAGCGGAGGACTCCAGTACTCCAGTGCTGCACCAGACCCCAGGAGCCATACCCTATCAGCATCCTTTACCCTCAAGCTGCACTCAGACTATGCAGATAGGAAAATAAATGACAAGGGGGCTATGATGGAGATCTATTAAATAATGACTGGTGTGGAGAAAGTAAATAAGGAAGTGTTATTTACCCCTTTGCATAACACAAGAACCAGGGGTCACCTGGTGAAATTAACAGGCAGCAGGTTTAAAAGAAACAAAAGGAAGTATTTCTTCACACAACGCACAGCCGACCTGTGGAACTCATTGCCGGGGGATGTTGTGATGGCCAAAACTATAACTGGGTTCAAAAAAGAATTGGAGAAGTTCATGGAGGATAGGTCCATCAATGGCTATTAGCCAGGATGGGCAGGGATGCAATCAAATGCTCTGGGTGTCCCTAAGCCTCTGACTGCCAGAAACTTGGACTGGATGACAGGGGATGAATCACTCGATAATCGCCCTTTTCCCTTCATTCCCTCTGGTGCACCTGGCACTGGCCACTGTCAGAAGACCGGACACTGGGCTCGATAGCCGTTGGTCTGACCCAGTCTGGCCGTTCCTATTTCTTACTGAAATGGCCAGGAACAGGCCACAGAGTCAGGAACCCCAATCAACGTCATTCCACTGCCCATCCCCCTCGGCTTTGCTACACACATCAGGACTGAGTGCAGGTGAGAATCCTCCCCTTCCTGTCCACATTGACTTTATGCATCAATTTGGGCTTTCGTCCGCTAAAGACAGATCCATACTCTAATAATCACGGCGTTCGAAATGTAATTGTGACACCAAGAGAATGTGAACGTTCGCAAGGACAACAAATGCTCAAATAAATTCCTCTCAATCTCCTGTTATTTTCCTTCCTCCGTAGCCCCAAATGGGCGTTACAGATACAGAGAAGCAGATAGTTCCCAATTTAAAATCTCATGCAAACCACTTAGTAACATTTTCAAACAGCCTGAAGGGCCTGACAACCAAAGGTATTTTGGCGCCTTACAGTGCAGATAGGCACCTACTGATGTTTTCAAAAATACCTCGGTAGGTTAGTCACCTGACTCCTCACCTATTTAGCTTCCTTTGTAAATCCAAATAGGCACCAATCTGCATCTTTAGGCACCTAATTACCTTTTATAATCTGGGCCTTCACCTCCTGCGTCTCATTGAACAATCGTGGCCCATAGGCTCCTAAATCTCTTGACAATGGGATTTAGGTTCCTAAGTCACTTCAGGACTTTTGCAAATTTTACCCCAAATGACTCAAATCTGCCACTGTAGTCATGAAAAATGTGCCCAGTCCTAGAATTGCTTAGGGTGGCCCCACCAAGCATTAGTCGAATGGCTCCACTGTGACGGGTTCTCCCCGGGGTGCCACCTGGAACTGGGATACCGCTGAGCCCTCTGACTCACCAACCTGGGTTTCCTTTTACACTGTGCTGCTGTGACAAGCTGTAGACTGCACCCAGTCCTACACTCCCACCAGCATTCACACAGGCAGGGGCACACCCACCTGCAGTTACATGCTGGCTGACCAGCCACCGCATGAACCCACAATAGAGAGGCTACTGCCAAGGTAACCCCCAGCTTCCCAGCCTAGGACCCCAGAGCTGTACCGTCCTGCCCTGGTCAAAACCCCGACCAGTGTGAATTTATTACTCAGTTCGCCTCTCCTCAATGTGGAGAGGAATATGCAACAAATTTTGTTAACCAAGCTGAGATTTTCCACAGACACTTAAAGGCACACAGGTTTCGATAAAGCAAAAACAAGTTTATAAACCAAAAATATATAGATTTTAGGTGATTATAAGTGATAGCACACAGCTCAAAGCAGATTACCTAGCAAATAAACAAAACTGCAAATTAAGCCTAAAATACTAGAAAGTTTGGATATGAATTAGTAAATTCTCACCCTGGCTGATGATACAAGCTGTCCAACAAGTTTCCATACACAGGCTAGAAATATTTTTAGCTTGGGACCAGCACTTCCCCGTTCAGTCTTTGTTTCTCAGAAGTTTCCGGGTGTTCTCTTGTGTGGGGAGTGAGGCCCCTAGATGATGTCACACCCCAATAACATATGGCGGGAACCATATGTCATATTGGGCTGCTAACGGCATATTGGGCTGCATTAGTAGGAGCATTGCCAGCAGATCGAGGGAAGTGATTATTCCCCTCTGTTCAGCATTGATGAGGCCACATCTGGAGTACTGTGTCCAGTTTTGGGCCCCACACTACAAGAAGGATGTGGACAAATTGGAAAGACTCCAGCGGAGGGCAACAAAAATGTTTAGGGGGCTGGAGCACATGACTTATGAGGAGAGGCTGAGGGAACTGGGATTGTTTAGTCTGCAGAAGAGAAGAATGAGGGGGGATTTGATAGCTGCTTTCAACTACCTGAAAGGGGGTTCCAAAGAGGATGGATCTAGACTGTTATCAGTGGTACAGATGACAGAACAAGGAGTAATGGTCTCAAGTTGTAGTGGGGGAGGTCTAGGTTGGACATTAGGAAACACTATTTCACTAGGAGGGTGGTGAAGCAATGGAATGGGTTACCTAGGGAGGTGGTGGAATCTCCTTCCTTAGAGGTTTTTAAGGCCCGGCTTGACAAAGTCCTGGCTGGGATGATTTAGGTGGGGATTGGTCCTGCTTTGAGCAGGGGATTCGACTAGATGACCTCCTGAGGTCTCTTCCAACCCTGATATTCTATGATTCTATGAACCCTTTGTTCTAAAAACCATCCCCAGGCATTTCTGGGGAAAATACAGGTATCAAAATGGGGTTCAGTGTTATGTGATATGATCACATGTCCTTGCTGAGTCATAGCAGCCAGTACTTACCGGCTGTCTGGCGCGTTCTCAGGAAAGCTCATCTGGTGGGGGATAAGCTTCTCCTAAGGACTATTGTTTTCCCTAATGGCCCATTACCCTGAATAGGCCCTTCACAACCAGCTATTTAGACTGGAAGCCTTTTGCCTAGTGGGTGTTACTCAGGTGTAACCACATTTGAAATACAGATAAATGGTCAATATTCATAACTTCAAATACAAACATGACACATGCACACAAATAAGATAATTATACTTAGCAAATCATATTTTTTCATAGACACCTGACAAGATATATCCTGTACAAAATGCATCATAATTATGTCATAATTATATCATAATCATACAGCTATGAAGAATATGGGGCACATGGAATCATAGAATATCAGGGTTTGAAGGGACCTCAGGAGGAGGAGGAGCAATGTCACACCAGCCTGGCATGCAGGTGCTTGGGGCGGCCACTCCGGAGAGGGGCGGCACGTCCAGATATTCGGCGGCAATTCGGCGGATGGTCCCTAACTCCTGCTCAGAGCGAAGGACCTCCCGCCGAATTGCCGCCGCAGATCGCAATCGCGATTGCGGCTTTTTTTTTTTTTTGCTTTTTTTTTGGCTGCTTGGGGCGGCCAAAACCTGGAGCCGGCCCTGCCCACCAAGCACAAGTATCTATATGAATTATACCATCCCCCAAAAGACCTCCCCACTAGCAATGGAAAGCATTAGAGACTGAATGACTCAGGATTGGGAGGAGGTCTGTAAGCCAGGATGGACAGGGATGGTGTCCCTAGCCTCTATTTGCCATAGGCTGGGAATGAGCGACAGGGGATGGATCAGTTGATGATTCCCTGTTCTGTTCATTCTCTCTGGGGCAGCTGGCACTGGCCACTGTCAGAAGACAGGATACTGGGCTGGATGGACATTTGGTCTGACCCAGTATGGCCGTTCTTATGTTATGTTCTTAGGTGAGTAATGGTTGAATTATTGTGTTTGTAGGAGGAGGGAAATCAGTAAATTAACCCCACTCCCAGAAATACATGAACACAAATCAGAAGAAATAATTCTATTTACATTCAATGTCTTAATTTAAATTATTTTTCAGCCAAATGCAGTCTGGACACACATGCTGAAAGGCAAAGCACTGACAGAAGGGACAATAACAACTGAGCATCCTGTGGTAGAGTGGCACCTGAAGCATGGGGCCCACTGTGACATCCAGTGGGGGAAAAGGGAGTTTCTTTACCTAGGTCAATATAAATTCACTGCTCGTGTGCACAAGAGGGGCTTGACTTAGAGAGAGTGTTGGCATTGCTCGGGGGATGGGAACGGAGTGGCTGTTCCGTGGCGAGGAGCCAGCAGGAGACATGCACCTTCTGAGGGAGGAGGAGGGTTATGGATGGGGCATCTAGACTGGTGTCTTTAGCAGATCAGGAGGGCCCAAAAGGAGCATGACAGAAGACCAGGTCCTGCATTACCTATGAATGGAAAGATACAAATTAGATAATATGTGACTGGCATATTTACTGAAACCACTGACTCCCCCAGTGTCTATGGGCAGTATCCACTATAGGCTCAGGTGGTATTATTATGATCTGGAGATTAACTCAAGAAAGGTGAACCTTCATTCTCTATAACTTGTCAGGTAGGAATGATTGAATCCTATTCCAGTATTCGGGGTTCAGGGTCTCAACCTTGACTGGCCTCTTCTTGGGTGGAACCCCGCCCTGATTACAGGGCAAGCCACACCCCCATTCCTCTCTGTCTCTGAGTGGCCCCCTCGGGTGTTCGGACACATGCCCTCACCTGCATTTGGTAGGATCTTGCAGTTCTCCCAATCTGAGACCGGGATCTGGGCCAAGCCCCATCTATGCCAACCCTTTATCCCCAGGCAGGCCTGACTGGGCCCCCGCGACTCTTCCCTTGGGGAGCTTGTGATAACGGCTCGACAGTGAACAGCAGCCTGCTCAGAACAGGTCACTTTATTTAGCAAAGGGAACAAAGCCTGAGAGAAAATGAATTTAAAACACCAAACAGCCGACCCACGTCTGGACTCCTCTCGTCTTACCCTTCTCGGCAGGCTACATCAGGTGGGTTTCTCTCTGGGGTTACAGGGACAGAACAGGCCCAGATTATATTCTCTTAGCAAGCCCCAGAGATCTTGGGATGCAGCCTGCTCTCAAATTGCCTTTCACAGTGTGTGAGCCCCAGTTCATTCCTCCCCCTCAGAGAAACTCCCCTTCCTCAAACCCCCACCCTCCCGGTGTGAGCCTGCGCCCGAGCCCAACTACCATTTTGCTTAATGCTCTTCTCTTAGAGGGCCTGTGTGTGAAGTCTTCCTTTTCTCTCAGACTGGTTTCCTCCAGCCAGCCAGCCAGGCCATGCCAGATAATGCCCCTGTGATGGGTGCTCAGTTTGTTGGCAGTTGGGCTCATTCAACTGTTGGTAGCTTGAATTGGAGACTTTGCATCTGTGAGAAGTTTGCTGAACCTGTCTTCTGCCCCAGATATTCCACCCATCACCTAAAGGGTCCAGATCAATGTTCATCACCAGGCACCCCACATCCAGCAGGGCTCTTAAGGCTAATATCAGGGGATACCATTCTCAGAGGCTCTAGGTAAGTGTAAGTCATGCGTTCCCAGAAGACAAGCTCTAAAAGTTCTGCCAAATCTGTATGCGGAGTTCGTTCCTCATGAAAGTGACAGTTTTCTACCTTCAGAATACTCTGATTCATGCATCTCCCAGGAAGATTGGGCCCTACAGCTTGTAGCCAATGACTTTCTGCAACATTATCTTGTAGCTGTGAATTTAAAACATTGGCATGAAACAGCATAAGGACTGGCACATCAGAAATGCATAGGCAGATTTGGTATAATCTGCCAGGTGTCTGCACTAGAATTGCTGGGAGACTGTATGTGAGATAATATTTCTGGAGTTTAAAAAGAAAAACAAGTAAAAAAAAAACCCACCCTAATGATCTCTCAAGTTGTTTATAATTGCCTGATACTGTTGGTGGGGAAAGAGCAGATGTCAGTGAAACTAACAAGGTAACTGGACTTCCCAGTCCTGTCTGCACCGTTGGGAGTTGCTATCTAGATAGATGTCCAAGAGAAGTATGAGAGACATGGGAAATGGAAACATCTGACAACAAGACAGAGATAGAGCATGTGTAACTTTGCCTCTTGCTGGATTTCTCTCTGATGTCTGTTTGCCCATCTTGTTCCCGAACTAGTTTCTCTAATTGTTACAAAGGATCTGAATGATGAAAGGTTATTCTGATAATACTTGTGCTTCCAGACTCTATTACCGAAGAACTGCATCATTAACATCAAAATAAGCTGTGATCAGAGTAAACTGATCACTACTAAATGAACAATTTGTTCTCTAGTTAAAACATGGGCCATGAATAGAACAGCCTGAACCAATTTTATCATGATCTCCCTGCTGTTTTTTCCTTTGGGACAAGGGATATTATTAATGCTCATACATTAAATAGATAAACATGTTCAGAATATTAGAAAGGCCCCAAACCGGCTGCTGTTAAGGGCTTTATGCTCTTGATATAAGTGAGCGCATGGTCTGATTCCAAGGCACTTTCATTAAATAACACTAAGTCTTTTTTCATAGTATCTGACTTCAAGGAAACCAGTGAACTCCAGTGTAGTGAGAGAAAAATAATAATTACATTTTGGATGCATATGAATGTCCTTTCTTTTTAAATTGCTAAAGGCAGCCAGGCTCAGTTTAATCAATTAGACTAGAATTCGCAGTAGGAAATATAATTACTTTAGTCATTCTGAATTTAAAACTGATGTGGCTAGAATGCAAAGATATTTTATTGTGCAGTAAAAATATTGTTGAATCTAGGTGAGTCAATGAAGAACCAGAGACCTCCACCTCTTAGGTTCTAAAAGCAGCTACTTTCCTGATGACTGTAGTGACATGGCATCTAGCCAATTAATTCCAGGCTAATGGACAGGGTCAGCAACGTGTCTGTACATGGACACAAGTGTCTGTGGTAAAAATTTTGAGGTCCATGGTAATTTTTCAAAAAAATGGAATGACTGAATGACATACCCCCCCTTTAGAAATTTTTAAAGAAAAATCATGCATCCAGAATCTATCTATCTATCTATCTATCTATCTATCTATCTATCTATCTATCTATCTATCTATCTATCTATCTATCTATCTATCTATCTATCTATCTATCTATCTATCATATAATTTTCTTCCTCCCTCTTTCTCTCACTACATTAGGATTTGCCAGGTTCCCGGTGTCAGGTCTTTGAGCAACCCAGAGGAGAAAAGCTGGGTTTCTCATGCTAAGGAAAATGCTTTGGAGCCTGTAGTGAACTCCATGCGCTCACAGGCAGCTCCTTGGAGGACCGGGGCTCATGGCAGTAACAGCCACAAAGGTCGTGCTCAGCCTTTAGGCCATGCTGTAGATAAAGAACTTGAACCTCATGAACTTCAATCCCAGTTCCATATAGCAGTGAGCAACAGTGAGTGCATGACTTCACCATTGCCCTGAGCTTTGCTGTCCAGAACTTACACAGATGTGTTAGACATATCATGGCATAGATACTAAGTTTATCTATATTAAGTGCTTTAAAAGACACAGAAGAAAACACCATGTCTGACTAAAGTGTATTATTATTATTAGGTTTTTTTTCTAATCTAAACTGATGTGCAATCGAAATCCAGGTGTTACAATAATTATGTAGCAAATGGTCATGTTTCCAATGCTTTGAGAGTACATAACCAATAGGTATATCTTACCAACCAACTCTTGTTTCCAAGAGAAAATTATATCTGAATGAAATACATATGATAATTCTTGTCTGTATTTTATTTGGAGGGGGAAAGAGGCAGAAAATGATAGGTGAAGATTAGTTTCCATTTTTCAATTCCTGTTTAATAGGATTGGAGCCAGAAAAATTCTATGGCTATAACCAAGGGACTGAATAAAGGATTATATGACTTTTAGAGAAATTTGAACCCATGCTATAGAATTTAACAGATAATCTCATTCTTGCTACTGGAACCTGTGGGTTGGTTTAAAAGCTGTGTGGGAAGGTTATCAGTCCTCATTAAACCCTCTTGGAATTTTCCATAATGAACTGATCTTCACAGATACTTTGTTTTGCATGTTAGGTACACTTCATTATTTTATTTTATCCTTCCTTTTATCACTTCTATAGGCTTGTGTTCCTCTTCTTGGATACTAGAGCATAATTATGTTAAGCCTTTCTTTAGGCAATTTGTATTACATATTACATATAAAAAGTGCATAGACTAGAATTCTTACCTCACCAAAAGATGTAGTCTATTGGTTAAATACATATTTATAGATATTTTTGAAAGCAGTAATATATTCAGTGCAGTAGACCAGAATGGCTACTAAATATTGAAGATGCATAATGTTCATAAGAAAGTGATTATGCAAACTGTGTGTCAAAACCAATTTGTTTTAAACCCCATTACCTATTTTTTTCCCCAAAATATCTAAAAACAATTAGATTAATTTATGGTCTAATCAGTCACTAAATTTTAGTTTTTAAATCAAAGCTGTCATTCAGTTTTTAAGATTTCCCAAACTATCAGATACAACCAAATATCCATTTTCCCACTTGTATTGCATAGAAAAGACCAACGTGATCTGTGTTTATGAGCTGCTCAAACAAATGGGGTCTCACTAAACACCTACTACTGTACACTTAATGTCAACCAAAGCCTTTTTTTACAGCTGAGTTACAGTGCAAATCTCTTTAAATGGGTTTTATAATGGAAATCAGGCAACCCTAACGATAGCAGTTAAGACAGTAACTGTGGATTATGCAATTAGCAAAATGCTATTAGGGTCTATAGCACAATATCCATTTAGGAGATTTGGCTTACAAAACCACATTGCAATAATCCTGCTGTAGGGGGCCTGAGATATTTCCTCGAAGCAGGAAGCCAGCTAGCCAATTTTTTAAATGTGGCCATGTCAAGGCTGCTTCCCCACTTTGAACTTTAGGGTACACATGTGGGGGCCTGCATGAAAACTTCTAAACTTAACTACCAGCTTAGATCTTGTCTGCTGCCACCACTCCCAAAGCTAATTCCCTTCCCTGGGTAGCCTTGAGAGACTCTTCACCAATTCCCTGGTGAATACAGATCCAACTCCCTTGGATCTAAAAACAAGGAGAAATTAACCATCCCCCCTCCTTCCTCCCACCAACTCCTGGTGGATCAAGATCCAACCCCCTTGGATCTAAAAACAAGGAAAAATCAATCAGGTTCTTAAAAAGAAGGCTTTTAATTAAAGAAAAAGGTAAAAATCATCTCTGTAAAATCAGGATGGAAAATAACTTTACAGGGTAATCAAACTTAAAGAGCTCAGAGGACCCCTCTCTAGCCTTAGGTTCAAAGTACAGCAAACAGAGATAAACACTCTAGCAAAAGGTACATTTACAAGTTGAGAAAACAAAGGTAAACTAACACGCCTTGCCTGGCTGCTTACTTACAAGTTTGAAATATGAGAGACTTGTTTAGAAAGATGGGGAGAACCTGGATTGATGTCTGGTCCCTCTCAGTCCCAAGAGCGAACAACCCCCAAAACAAAGAGCACAAACCAAAGCCTTTCCCCCCCCCCCCCCCCGAGATTTGAAAGTATCTTGTCCCCTTATTGGTCCTTTGGGTCAGGTGTCAGCCAGGTTACCCGAGCTTCTTAACCCTTTACAGGTAAAAGGATTTTGGAGTCTCTGGCCAGGAGGGATTTTATAGTACTGTACACAGGAGAGCTGTTACCCTTCCCTTTATAGTTATGACACGCCCCCCAAATCACAGATAGTGTTGGACGTCCGGTTCCACACTGGCTGTGATTTCTTCCTGGAGCTCTAGGAGAAAACAGAGTTAATAAGACACATGTACCTTTAGACATACTACTGATTATATAAAAACTAACAATATGTTCCAGTCCAAGAACAATTTTTAACCAGTTGACTCTGGGAAACTTTCCCAGGAGAGTGCATCAGCCACTTTGTTAGAAGCTCCTGAAATGTGTTGTATTTCAAAATCAAAATCTTGGAGAGCTAAACTCCACCGAAGAAGTTTTTTGTTATTCCCCTTGGCGGTATGAAGCCACTGTAGCGCAGCATGGTCTGTTTGTAGTTGGAAACGCCGTCCCCAAACATATGGGCGTAGCTTTTCCAGCGCGTACACAATGGCGTAGCATTCCTTTTCGCTGATTGACCAGTGGCTTTCCCTCTCAGATAGTTTCTTGCTGAGAAACACGACAGAATGGAATTCTTGATCCTGTCCTTCCTGCATTAAAACTGCTCCCACGCCTCGCTCGGACGCATCTGTGGTTACTAGGAACGGTTTGTCAAAGTCTGGGGCCCTTAGCACAGGGTCAGACATGAGTGTTGCCTTAAGCAGGTTAAAGGCCTTTTGACACTCATCAGTCCACTGAACTGCATTTGGCTGTTTCTTTCTGGTTAGGTCTGTCAGCGGGGCGGCGATTTGGCTGTAGTGTGGTACAAATCGCCTATAATATCCGGCCAACCCTAAGAAGGATTGGACCTGTTTCTTTGACTTTGGAACCGGCCACTTTTGGATAGCATCCACTTTGGCCTGTAGGGGATTTATAGTTCCTTGACCCACCTGGTGCCCCAGGTACGTCACTCTGTTTTGGCCTATTTCACACTTTTTAGCCTTAACAGTTAGTCCTGCCTGCCGGATGCGCTCGAAGACTTTTTCCAGGTGCTCCAGGTGTTCTGTCCATGAATCAGAAAAAATGGCCACATCATCGAGGTAGGCAACTGCAGATTCTCCCAATCCCGCTAGGAGACCATCTACAAGTCTTTGGAAGGTGGCGGGTGCATTTCGCAACCCGAAAGGGAGTACATTGAATTCATACACCCCTGCCTGGGTGACGAAGGCTGACCTTTCCTTAGCGGGTTCATCTAGTGGTACTTGCCAGTACCCTTTTGTTAAGTCTATAGTAGAGATGAATTGGGCATGTCCCAATTTTTCCAATAGCTCATCTGTGCGTGGCATTGGATAGTTGTCAGGACGAGTTACAGCATTTAGCTTACGGTAGTCCACGCAAAAGCGTATTTCCCCATCTGGTTTGGGAACTAGAACCACTGGAGATGCCCATGCACTATTAGAGGGGCGGATTAAACCCATCTGTAGCATGTCCTGGATCTCCCTTTGTATAGCAGCTTGGGCATGAGGTGACTCCCGGTAGGGTGGGGTTCTAATTGGGTGAGCATTACCTGTGTCAATGGAGTGGTATGCCCGTTCGGTCCGTCCTGGAGTGGCTGAGAAAATTGGTGCAAAGCTTGTGCACAGCTCCTTGATCTGCTGTCGCTGCAGACGTCCAAGGGTCGTGGAGAGGCTCACCTCTTCCATGCCACCATCCTTTTTTCCTTCGTAGTAGACACCTTCAGGCCACTCCGCGTCATCTGTTTCCTGGGCTGTAAACTGGCAAACGTTTAATTCTCTGGAATAAAAGGGCTTAAGGGAATTAACATGGTATACCTTAGGCTTTATGTGGGAGGTGGGGGAGGCTATGAGATAGTTAACAGCTCCTAGGCGCTCCTGGACCGTGAATGGTCCTTCCCACGACGCTTCCATTTTATGGGCCTGGAGCGCCTTTAAGACCATGACTTGGTCTCCTACTTTGAAGGACCGTTCTCTGGAATGTTTATCATACCAGGCCTTTTGCTCTTCCTGAGCATCCTTTAGGTTTTCTTTAGCAAGGGCTAAAGAGTGTCGGAGGGTGCTTTGTAGGTTGCTTACAAAGTCTAGAATGTTAGTTCCTGGAGAAGACGTAAACCCCTCCCATTGCTGCTTCACCAACTGTAATGGCCCCTTAACCTCGCGGCCATACACAAGTTCAAATGGTGAAAACCCTAAACTGGGATGTGGTACAGCCCTGTAGGCAAAAAGCAACTGCTGCAACACTAGGTCCCAATCATTGGAGTGTTCATTTACGAATTTACGTATCATGGCCCCCAAAGTTCCATTAAACCTCTCCACCAGACCATTGGTTTGATGGTGATGAGGGGTGGCAACCAAGTGATTCACCCCATGAGCTTCCCACAGGTTTTTCATGGTCCCTGCCAGGAAATTAGTTCCCGAATCTGTAAGGATGTCGGAGGGCCACCCTACCCTGGCAAAAATGTCTGCTAATGCCTGGCACACACTTTTAGCCCTGGTGTTGCTTAAGCCCAGCTTCCGGCCATCGGGTAGCAAAATCCATGAAAGTCAGTACGTACTGCTTTCCTCTGGGTGTCTTCTTTGGGAAAGGACCCAGAATATCCACAGCTACTCGCTGAAATGGGACCTCAATTATGGGTAGTGGCTGGAGAGGGGCTTTAACCTGGTCTTGGGGCTTTCCCACTCGTTGGCACACCTCACAAGACCGGACATAATTAGCAACGTCCTTGCCCATTCCCTCCCAGTGGAAGGACTTCCCCAACCGGTCTTTGGTTCTGTTCACCCCAGAATGGCCACTGGGATGATCATGGGCTAAGCTCAAGAGCTTTACCCGATACTTAGTGGGAACTACCAACTGTCTTTGAGGATGCCAGTCTTCCTGGTGCCCACCAGAAAGAGTCTCCTTGTATAAAAGTCCTTGTTCTACAACAAACCGGGATCGGTTAGAAGAGCTGAGAGGCGGTGGGGTGCTCCGTGCCGCCGCCCAAGCTTTCTGAAGGCTGTCATCTGCTTCCTGCTCGGCCTGGAACTGTTCCCTTGATGCTGGAGACATCAGTTCCTCCTTGGACTGTGGACTGGGGCTTCGTCCCTCTGGAAGCGATGCATGTGCTGGGGCTGTTTCCATTGACTGTGAACCGCTGTCCACTGGTGCACTATGTGGTATCTCAGGCTCTGGCTGAGCCTCTTGGGTAGGGTTATCTGCTGCTTCCGCCAGTTCAGGCTCGCTGGTGCCCTCTGGCATTGGAGTTGTAGACGGGTTTGCAAGCGCTGGACTCAGTGCTGGCAATGGTTCTGGTGCTGGTTGCATTGCCAGTTCCGGTTCTGGGACTGGCTGTGGCTGGGTCTCTGGGATTGGATCCACTACGGCTGTTGCAGTCGTTGGCAGAGGATCCAGTTCCACCAGCTTTGTTTGGGTCTCCGGTAACACAGACGGGGCCCTGATGGACGGCTCAGGAACAGGGATGGGGGTGAAAGCTTGCTTAGCCTGGCTGCGGGTGACTATTCCCACCCTCTTGGCTAGCTTCACATGGTTGGCCAAGTCTTCCCCCAGCAGCATGGGAATGGGATAATTGTCATAGACTGCAAAAGTCCACATTCCTGACCAGCCCTTGTACTGGACATGCAACTTGGGTGTAGGCAAGGTTACAGACTGTGACACGAAGGGTTGAATTGTCACTGGAGCCTCCGGGTTGATGAGTTTGGGGTCCACTAGGGATTGGTGGATAGTTGACACTTGTGCCCCAGTGTCCCTCCAAGCGATAACCTTCTTTCCGCCCACTCTCAAGGTTTCCCTTCGCTCTGAGGGTATGAGAGAGGCATCTGGGTCTGGGGATCTTTGGTGTGATTGTGGTGTAATGAACTGTAATCGGTTGGGGTTCTTGGGGCACTGAGCCTTTATATGTCCCAGTTCATTACATTTAAAACATCGCCCGGCTAAGGTATCACCGGGGCGATGTTGGTTGGTGGAGACTGGTGGGGTGGGGTGAGAAGGCGTCTGGGGTTTCCCTTGGGATGTGGGTGGGGCCTTGGGTTGTCCCCGGTGATAAGGTTTTGTTTCGGCTTGCCCCTTCTGGTATTCACTCCAACTGCTACTAGTTTTTTTCTTTTCTGCCACCTCCACCCATTTGGCTCCAATCTCCCCCGCCTCGGTTACAATTTTGGGCTTCCTATCTAGGATGTACCTTTCTATTTCCTCAGGAACACCCTCTAAAAACTGCTCCATTTTTACTAGGGAAACCAGATCTTCCAGAGATTTAACATTTGCTCCTGATATCCAGGCATCACAATTTTTGTCAATGTGGTAGGCATGCCGGGTAAATGCCACGTCTGGTTTCTACCTTAGGGCTCTGAACCGCCGACGGGCATGCTCGGGTGTTAGCCCCATTCTGAGTCTGGCCTTGTTTTTAAAAAGTTCATAACTGTTCATGTGTTCCTTAGGCATTTCAGCCGCCACCTCTGCTAAGGGTCCACTGAGCTGCGGCCTCAGCTCTACCATGTACTGGTTTGGAGTGATGCTGTATCCAAGGCAGGCCCTTTCAAAATTTTCTAAGAAGGCCTCAGTATCATCGCCTGCCTTGTAGGTGGGGAATTTTCTGGGATGGGAAGTGGTACCTGGAGAGGAGTTGCTAGGATGGGCTGGTGCATCCTGCCTAGCCCTTGCTACTTCCAATTCATGCTTCCTTTCTTTTTCTCTCGCCTCCTCTTTGGCTTTTTCCAGCTCCATAGTTCTCTTGTGAGCCTCCTCTTTGGCTTTTTCCAGCTCCATCTCTCTCTTGTGGGCCTCCTCTTTGGCTTTCTCTTTTCTTTCTTTTAGCTCCATCTCTCTCTTGTGGGCCTCCTCTTTGGCTTTCTCTTCTCTTTCACTCAGCTCCATAGCTCTCTTGTGGGCCTCCTCTTTGGCTTTTTCTTCTTTTGTAGTCATTTTCCTGTTTTCTTGTGCTGGGTCACACCCCTCTGCAGTTGACTGAAACTGGGATGCACTTAGCCCAGGCTGCTGCTGAGTTAACAGAGACTTTCTAACTAGCTACTCCCGAGGATGTAAAAAGAAAAAAAAAACAATTCAGCTTGTAAATTCCTTTTACCAGTCATTTGCTCATTAATTGAACCCTTCTCTTAACAAAGGCTCTTGTTAAAATAAATTAACACCTCTGCTTTCAGGCAAGGAGAGATAAGATACGCATCTACCTTCAGCTCTGCTTTCCAAGCAGCTAGAAGGAAAAAAAAAAATCTTACTGGCTTTTGGGTTTAAAATGGGACCTCAGGAGGTCATCTAGTCCAACCCCCTGCTCAAAGCAGCACCAATCCCCAACTAAATCATCCCAGCCAGGGCTTTGTCAAGCCGGGCCTTAAACACCTCTAAGGAAGGAGATTCCACCACCTCCCTAGGTAACCCATTCCAGTGCTTCACCACCCTCCTAGTGAAATAGTTTTTCCTAATATCCAACCTAAACCTCCCCCACTGCAACTTGAGACCATTGCTTGGGGCACTCTGCTTGATACTGACAGCCAACTAGACATGGAGCCATTGATCACTACCCGTTGAGCCTGATGATCTAGCCAGCTTTCTATCCACCTTTGATCCATCTTTGAGGATTGTTTCAATAAAACAACTTTAATGTATATCTGCAGGGGATGTGCAAATAGTCCCATTAATTAACCATCTGTGGTGTTCATCATCACTCAGTGTTTCAGATACTTGCCAGAGATCTCCTTTATTCTCTGTCTGGTTACAGCGAGCTGTGCAGGCCAACAACCACAACAGTGTCACAGCACCCAACCAAGAGTCTCTGTCTGGGAAGCTCAGGCCTGAAAGGCACAGTCCCCAATACTACACCTTCCTCATAGTTGCTGGAAGCATCTGTACTAGCTGGAGTTCCCTAAGGGCTGACGGCTTTGTGCCCTGGTGTATCCTACTGCTGCCGTCCAGCCCAGAGCTGATGAAGGCATGAGGCAAGGATTTCATCTGTCTGTCAGGGACATACTTGGTCTCTTAGCCAGCCAGCAGTGGTAGAACGCTTTACTCACAGATGCTGCTATGTGAGAGTTTAGTGTCAGGGAGGAATCCTAGAGCCTTCTCAACTCCAGACAGAACTGACCAATTGTGGGCTTGCCTCTTCAACCAAAGGCAGCTGCATCACAGCAGCAAAATCAATCCTGCGGCTTGGTGCTGCTGATTTAGGCAGCTCTACTCCATCGGCTTCTTTCCCACCTCCGTGTAGGGGGCAGGGCTGTGGTGGGGAGGGATGGAGGCAGGGATTGCACACAGCAGTGCAGCTGAGCCCGGCCAGGAGAATGTTTTCTATGGGATCCTTAGGCTGGTGTGGGAATGGAGGCTTGCATCAGGTCTACAGACGCCTCCTTTTAGCCAGGCCACATTAACCAATCAGAAGCTCAGAACTATTCGAAAAAATATTCAGTCTCCTCCTCAAAAGGGGATCTTCAAAGTGTGTCTGCAAACGTGAAGGGGCTAGGAAGGATGCAGATTTTGTAAAACTAATATTCAACCGAAAGCGTTCAAAAATCAGAGGGCAGCACTGTGCTACGCCTCTCCCTCAAGCAGACCTCTCACCTCTAATGCCAGCCACTCAAGAGGAAGGGGGAGAACAGGAGTCAGTGGTAGCTGAAGAGAAGAGAATTGAAGTAAACTTTTTGTCAGGAAAATATTGCAGAGCAGCCCACTATATATACGGTCTAAAATACAATTGCCTATGAGAGAGAGAGAGAGAGACCACACACCTGCAGAACATGTTTAATAGCTTTGCATTAGAAATGAGACCAAAATATTTTACATTCGGGTGATTCCTCTGTGGCCCTAGCTACAGTCCTGGTGAAAATCAGTGTGTTAACAGGAGAGACTGTGACGGGACTTGTTAATTACTACATACAGTCATAACGTTTCTGAGGTAATTTCTCTGCCTTGGTAATTGATATGGCCTGTCCCAGAGCAGTAGCTGAACACAGCACGGTCATTAATCGATTTACCCCATCCCGTAAACTCCTTACATGTGCATCCAGTCACCCCTCTTTCACTGGCTCATTTCTTGCAAAACCCAGCCACCTAACAGAAAGTAATACCATGGGGAGCCAAGGGGAGGGGAGACATGGCTGGGGGAGCATAGCCGGGTGAACAGGGATGGGGGGGCATGGAAGGGTTACGACTTGATGCGCTGGACACCCCCCCACCTGTCACAGCTGCTAAAGGTTCTGCGGCCAGTCACTACCAGCTCTATTCCCGTGGCAGCTTCTCCAACTGACTAAGCTCCCGTGCTTCCTCAGAGGGCAACCCCAGTCCAATGGACCAATCACAGGCATCAATAGTGGTGACTGGATGTGGGAATAGGGATACCGCAGATCCTTACTTATCCTCCCTGCCACCTCCCACATGCCTGCTCTTTGCCCCTCCATCCCATACAGCTCTGATAACCCTTCCATGCCCCCCCATCCCTGTTCACCCGGCTATGCTCCCCCAGCCATGTCTCCCCGCCCCTTGGCTCCCCATGGTATTACTTTCTGTTAGGCGGCTGGGTTTTGCAAGGGTTTAAATCAAATCCCTTGCCAGTATCTAAGGCCAGGTCTACACCCAGCCGCTAGTTCGGCGGCTGGGAATCAAAGTTCTGGGTTCGATTTATCGCGTCTGGTCTGGACGCGATAAATCGATCCCGGAAGCGCTCGCCGTCGACTGCGGTACTCCAGCTCGGCGAGAGGAGTACCGCGGAGTCGACGGGGAGCCTGCCTGCCGCGTGTGGACCGCGTCTGAACCGCGGTAAGTTCGAACTAAGGTATGTCGACTTCAGCTACGTTATTCACGTAGCTGAAGTTGCGTACCTTAGTTCGAATTTGGGGGGTAGTGTAGACCAGGCCTTAGATAACTTTCTCTTGACAATCTATGTTGGAGTTTTGGGAAGGTTTTCCTTGGGTTGGTTTCTTCCTGAGTCATCTCTGTTTTTCTTATCTGTCTGTGGCACCTGCTTGTGGAGCTGGACAGGATGAGTTGTGGAGCACTTGCTGTCTAAGCAGAGTGGCAGGGTGAAGTAGGCTGCACATTTCAAAGTCTTTTGTACCCTTCTCCCCTTCCTATTTTCCTGAAGCAATAGGAAAACACACCTCTTCCAGTCTTGTTTAGATTCAGATGAGTTGTTTTCAGTCTTTCATTGGCTCCATGCCCTCCTGGGCAATCCATAGGAGTGTCTTCATCTTGTGAATATGGAATTTATTAATGCATATGGAACATTTCTTTAATTGCCTTTGTTCTCCTTTTGGCTGGAAAGCATCAGAAACCTTGAAAGCTAGTTTAACTCTTTCTTTGTATTTAGTACATTCTCTGAGATAGTCTTTCAGTTTTGTTAAGAATTTGACAGGAAATGAAATTCTTTTTTCAAAAAGTCCAAACCCTCCAGCGCTGTATATAAAAGATACTCAAAACAGGCTTTAAAATTAAATAACTTTTAGAAAGTATTTAGCTTGAATTGCTGATTCTACATGACAGTTCTTGGAATGATTTTTTTTCTTGTCTTTCTGAGTTTGGTGAGGGTTTGTTTGTGCACTCCCTGGAATTAACTAATTACCCATTAATATAAATATTCTATATTTAAATGGCTTCCTACAGTAATAATTAGTTTAGCAAGTTCATTAGATGTTATGTTGGTATGTAAAACATTTTACCATTTACATAGCAATGACATTAGGAGTTCTGAATTTAGCTAACATATTTGCAAGTATGCATTTCACAGACGTATTTGTCATTTCAACATTTAAGAAATAAATAAAAGTTTAAAACATTTCTAACTACACATTTTCCTCTAAAGTTTAAGAACACATGTAGATTTTCTTGCAAGCGAGTAGGAGTTGGTAGACTCTATTTTACCTAGATTTATTGTACTGATAACACACTCTGCATTGTTTTCACAATCAGACCTTTTCCTAAAACAAGAATGTTTTACAAGGTTTGTTTTCTTAATGTTTACTTGTCCTTGGGCGATAGAAGCAGAAACCTATTGGAATTTCTTTGATGAGCTTTAACATTTTGTAACTTAACTGGCTAAACATAAGTATTGTTATATTTTCAAGCGCCCTGGCTATAACATACTTGTAGCTACATCTTAACATTTGGTAAAGGCGTAAACAAATGTGTAACAACCTCATAAATAAGTTATAGTAATATTATTAAATTCATGTTGGATCAATATTGAACTCTTGCTAACAATGGAACAATGTCTATTTCCATTCATCCAGGACAACCAAATCTCACAGTTTCATATCCTAGAAGTTTACATTGCTCAATGCTATAGTCATACAATAATTTATAAATAATAATAATGGTAAGTTTCCCTATATGTTAAAAATATTAAAATGTAACAAAATATTTGCTATGCTGGATAACTGAATCAATAAGTCAATGGCAAATTTAGGGACAGATTCATCCGTGTGTTCCAGTTACTTTGCACTCCTCCAGTGCTGCTCGGTAGCCATAATACCCTCTTAACTGGCCGGTTTGCTCTGAGTGCTTTGTGCTTCTCCAGAGAAATGCAAAATATATGGAATGTATTGGTGAATCTGGCCCTAAAAAGGTATATAAAACGATTTAAGGTTGATACTACATATCTTCAACTCATTAGAGACATCAAAAACTCTTTGGCTTTCATGTTTAGTGTTCAGGTATGATTTTTTTTTTAAATTCCCAGTCAAAAAGCTATATTTAGTTGGAGTGAAGCTGGAGAAAACTTGAGGAACTTAAGGTAAAAGGATGTTGTAATTATCCATCCAAAAATCATTACCAACCCAAGAAATTCAGCTGAATTGTCTTTGTAATATCTTCTTCAACAAGCTGCACAAAGATGGATTTCTTCCATCTGCACATATGATTTACAGCCATACGCCGAGATATGAAATAGCCATTCTCAGATTTCTGAACCCAGGAGAAATCTCTCATTATATTATGTAGACCCCCTTTACTAGAGGGGCCTCTGAACTTTATTGGGAGTGTTCCCATTGGGGAGATCCTGTGTGCTGCAATCCAGCCTTAGAGACCACAACTCCCATGATGACGTGGGGAAAGAGGGAGAGACTTGCTCTGGCAGGGACAGCCGGCGGTGGGCTCCATTTTGGGAGGAGGAGTGAGATTACTGCTGTGGAGCTCTGGCCATACCAGGAGCTGCTGCTGGGAGCCTGCTGGGGCTTTGATCGAGCAGGAAGCCTCAGAGGCTGTTGGTGGCTTCACTGGAGCTGGGCAGAGACTTGCTGTGCCTGGAGCTGACTGAGGTGGGCCTGCAGGGAAGGACAGTGAGTAACCCCCGCTCTGGCTTGGGAAAGTACTTGCAAGGGGGGCAGAGCAGAGACTGAGTCTGAGGAGAGGCAGAGGGATCGTCCCACCGAACCAGGGCCCAGAGCTGCTGACATTTGGTGTGGCCGGCTCCAATCGTCAGCGGGGTTGTGCAGCTTGTTGCCTTGGCTGGATCGAGACATACACCCAACAGAGCCCTGTCTCCAGCTGCAGATCTCCCAGCGCGCCCATACAAGCAAGTGCCTCAGACTCTGCAATCCAGCGGAGTGCGCACTGCGGGGTGGGGTGAATGGTGGCAGGGTAAATGCCAGTTACAGACGTTTCATTGATCACCGTATACTATATTCGTTAATTGATTTTATTCAACTGCCCCCTCTGGATTTAAATTAGTAGTGACATATAGTCTTAATCTGTTATACCCTGTTTCTTTAAATTGTTAAGTAAAACTGTGTTAACCCTAATTTAAGTATATGGGATGTATATTATTTATAATTGGTATTTTTGAGTTAGACCCAGGTCACAGATTATTATTATTTATTATTAGAAAAGGTTTATTCCTGGAGGTTCCCTAGGCACGCCATTGAGCGTGTACAGGGGACAGCCAGGTGGAGGCACTGCCAATTGTAAATTCCTCTAGGAGGAACGGGACTGCAGCAGAGGGGTGGATAGAGGATTCCCACTTATCCAACAGCACCACTGGGATACTCAGGATCTCCTTTAACGTCAACAACATCAGGCGCCCAGGCACACAGGTGAGTGTTGCCTGCTCCCGAGTAACCCAGAGAGGAAAGGGGGGTTACAGTTAGATTTCTGATGACAGTGTATCTTCAACATTATAACTTGGCATTACATGTCAGCCCTGAGGACATGGTGATTAGTGTCAATTAAAGCTGAGAGTAGCCCTGTAAATCTTGCAGACTATTCTGTCTTTTAGCCATTACCGTGCTAGGTGTATGGCTTGTCAGGAGTGGGTGAAAGAGAAAAGGGGACTTCTGTACTCGTTTTCCACTGAGATGATTGTTTATTGAAAAGAAAGGAAATCAGAACTGTGCCCTAATGATGGGAGCTGGGAGAGGAGATCAAATGCTGAATGTCTCATCTCAGAAAGCTGGCTCCTGGTTACCATTCTAACCTTCTAACCTAATCGCATGTCACCAACACCAAGCAGAATTTCTGCCTTTGATTTCTCCAAGCAAAGCTTTCCGGATTTGTCTTTTCACTGCCTATGGGGTAGGCCTTAGAAAACGTGCACTCTGCTCTGCCAGCGGAGATCCCAGCTCTAGTGAGTTTAACTTTTCTCGAGACCGTGCAATGAGTGGGTAAGAGACTCTGAGGTCCTGTTGCCTTGCCTGTTGTGGAGTCCTCGCTGCACCAGACTGTGGCCATCGTCAGAGTTGGTAGTTGACACCCATTACAGCAGGAGCCACCAAGTAATGAACACCAGTACGGGCTACATCATTTCCTCTTGTTGTTTCCCCACCCCTGCCCCTTCCCAAATGATGCACAGTAGGGGCTTGTCACGAGGCCAGGCTCAGCCTTTCTCCTCTCTGGACCAGGCCAAGGACACAGTCGAATCCATTCCATGTCTCTACAGTCACTCCAAGGTCTGAGCTGAAGGGTTTCCCGCACACCCATCCTCTTCAGAGTTTTCCCGCCAAGCTCCTGTACATGTGCCTGGTGTGGGGACAGAATTGGCCCATACAGGCCAAACTTATGGTCTCTCCTGAAGTTGGAGACATACTACTGACTAGTGCCCAGCCTCCCTGTGCTAAGAAGGCTAATGCAGAGCAAAGACACCATAACGTTAGTTACCAGTTGCCAGCATCCTGGCTCATTTCCACGCCAGGTTATAAAGACAGGGAAGACAACTGCCTAGATACATAGAATGATGCTATTTCCTGTCCCAGGTCAGCACTTTGGTACAGCAGTGGTGCTTCCGTCCGAACGCTCCCACTTCTTCTCAGTGGGTTTTATATGTACAGGCCCCATTCCTGCAACTGGGTCTTACTGAGTGCATTGGTAGGGCCTGGCAAGATCTAATCACTGGATCAGAGTTTAAAGTTACTGAACTGCAGCCAGCTGATGTAAAGCTACCAAACCCACCCCTGCGCATGCCATTCCCCCCTCTCCCTGCCATCCTCCCTTCAGAACATCGGAAAACATAGAGGGGGCTGGGGAGACAAAAACTACCTAGTATTTTTCTTGTCATAAACCCCAGTCAGAGCAGGTCTAATAGAATTTGAAGGAACATAATAGAAGGGGTATTTCTGATCACAGCAGAAATTTTGGCTTTCCCATATCAGAATCCTATAGGCTCCCTTGCCTCGCAGCTAGAGAGAATGATGCTTACAAGTAGCTATTGCTTCTATTAGAGAGTAAATCACACTGATACTTAATTTGCCCTTTTTTCCATGGGCTGGATTAAAGTATCTCTTTAGTCTTATGGATTTTTTCTTCTTTTTTCTGGCCTAAACCAAGACAATCATATTTTATTCATCCGGTGCCGTAAAACACATGTGCATTTCATATAATAACTGTTCTATATATCACAGCCTACACACTGATAGTACAGAGTTTGGGTGCATTTGTACAGTAGTCTTTTCACCTATTTGAGAGGTGGGGGTATAAGAACAGAAGAACGGCCATACTGGGTCAGACCAGTGATCCATCTAGCCCAGTTTCCTGTATTCCTGCAGTGTCCAGTGCCAAATGCTTCAGAGGGAATGAACAGAACTGGGCAATTATTGAGTGATCCATCCCCTGTCATCCAGTCCCAGCATCTGGCAATTAGAGGCTTAGGAACACCCAGAGCATGGGGTTGCTTGTATGTATGTAGCAGGTGGCAGGATTTGGTCTCATATATGGGAGAGACCTCTAAATCCAAGCATTTGCTGTAAATAATGATAAAGATTCAAACTAGTGCATGAGAATGGACCAGACCTTAAATTCTGCATATAGAAATCAAGAAAGAAGCAGGAAGAAGGAAGTCAGTTAGGCCCTTGATAGTCTCTGATACACCCAGATTTCTGAATAATGCTAGCAGTGCTGAGAGGCTCCATTTGCTTCTGAGCCATTATGCTGAGTTATTGGACCATGAAGTGTTTGATTACCTGGTAATTTGATGGCATGAGGCATTTTAATTGGCTGAGCATGGAAATGCTCTTAGAAACATGACAAAAATTAAAAATACAGTTTCATGAGCATCTCACCACTGTTCAGGTCGTCTGCTGCTTTATATGGAGCTGGATAATACACTCCATTAGAGTGCTACTAAGTAAATGAATAATCGAATTAGAATATGGGACTTTGTTTTTTCCAACTGAGGGTTTATGGGATGTTTTTCATAGAAGCTGTGGTTTAGAGTGGGTTTTACTGTTGCTGTACCAGACTCTGCGTGCTTTGTGAGGGGAGATGCTTAATACATATTAATTATTACTACTGTTATTTTTGTGTTCCTGCTCTTGTGAAGCAGCAAACTGACAAGGAGGACATTGTTACTGTTCCTAATTATGTCACGGGGAGGCTTGATATTGATTTTGACATAGTAGGATCTGGATCAAGAGTAGCCAAAATCACATTGTACCAGAATGGTCTGTTAAAATATTCATAGAGTTTAGGACTGGAATGGACCAAACTGATCATCTAATCTGACCTCCTGCATAGCACAGGCTGAAGAATTTACCCTCTGATTCCTGCATCAAATTCTATAAGTTCTCGGTCAGCTAGAGTGCAGCTTTGTGAAAGACGTCCAGTCTTGATTTAAACATTGTCAGTGATGGAGAATCCACCAGGTCCCTTGGTAAGTTGTTCCAATGGTTAATTAGTGCCTCATTTGTGGTTTGGAGTTTTCTAGTTTTCTGAATTTCTGGTTCCAGCCGTTGGGTCTTGTTCTGCCTTTGCTAGATGGAAGAGCCATCTGCTATCAGAAAGCTCCTTCCTGGGTAGGAACATATACACTGTAACCACGTCTCTGCCTTCTCTGGGGTTAACTAAAGAGATGGAGCTCCCTACCTCTCTCACTGTAAGGCAGGTTTCCCAGGCACAGATCATCCCTGTAGTTCTTTTCTGATTCCCCTCCCCCCCAATATTTCAACACCCTTTTTGAAGTGCTGACACCTGAACTGGCCGCAGTTTGCACTGAGCGCTGCTGAGGAGCGGAGCCACCTTTCTGCTTCTGCAAGCCTGGGCTGGCTGGGCATTAAAATAGCCCCAGCATAATTTAGAGCAGCGTTCTGCTCTGCTTCCCATCACTTGCCATGCCCTGTCCTTATCCTTTAGAGCAGCATTTCATCAGACTTCTGCTCCCAAGGTGGCACAAAGCAGGGAGAACAAAGGCAAATCACTGGTCTCACCTACGCCTCATATAGGAGAGGTAATAGCACCTTCCTACTGCTACTAGGATATGCCTCTCTCTGCTGGGAGCTCATGTTTTCTGCACTTACTCCCAGTGGTGAGCTGGAGCTGATTCGCACCGGTTCGCGCAAACCGGTTGTTAAATTTAGAAGTCGATTTAGAACCGGTTGTTAAAGTGGTGGGCAATTGGGAGAGGGAGGTTTTTCTGTCGTTACACCGGGCTGCGGGCCACATCCGGCCCACCTGAGCTCCTGGCTGAGGAGGCTCCCCCGGCCTCTCCCCCGCCTTCCCCCCTCTCGCAGAGCCCGGCGCCAGCGCTCTGGACCGCTCCTGGGCAGCTCGGCAGCTCCTGCCGCTTTGGGAGTGGGGCTGCGAGCTCCAGAGGGCTGCACGGCATCCATACATGCTGCCCTGAGCACCATGGTAAGGGGGCCGGGCCAGGGCTGGGAGGAGGGGTTGGATAAGGGGCAGGGAGCGGTTGGAGGGGGCGGAGGTTCTGGGGGCAGTTAGGGTTGGGGGTCTCAGGAGGGGGTGGTCCGGGGACAAGGAGCGGGGGGGGTTGATGGGTTGCAGGTTCTGAGGGGGGCAGTCGGGGGCAGGACATGGGTGGGGGTCGGATGGTGATGGACGGACGGGGGCTTGTACTCACCGGGCGGTTCCCTACCGGTTCTTCGGCGGCACTTCGGCGGCGGGTCCTTCACTCGCTCCAGGTCTTTGGTGGCTCTGAAAGGCCCGCCACCGAAGTGCCGCCGAAGAACCGGTAGGGAACCGGTTCTTAAGACTTTGGCAGCTCATCACTGCTTACTCCTAAGCCTTTTTCAGAGTCGCTGTCCATAGGTGTCGCACCTTTTATTTAGCTACTTTCATGTCTGTTGAAGGAAGAAATTTACAATGTGATCCTTCTCCCTCTGTAACACTGCCCTGCCCATATTCTTAGTTATCTCCCCACTGAAACGTCTGTCATCTGCAAACAACAGCAACAACAGCTGTACATTTCCTTCTAGATTAGTGACCAAAATATTAACTTAGGATGGGTGGAAAAGTAGGTATCTAAATCTTGATTTTTGGTAAGGCTTTTGACACAATCCCACATGATATTCTCAGAAGCCAATTAGGGAAATGTGGTCTAGTTGGAATTACTATGAGGTGAGTGCACAATTGGTTGAAAAACTGTACTGAAAGTTAATTATCAGTGTTCTTAGTTCTTTGTCAAACTGTGAGGATGTCTCTCTTGGGGTCCTGCAAGGATCTGTCCTGGGTCTGGTACTATTCAATATTTTCATTAATGACTTGGATAATGGAGTGGAGCGTATGCTCATACAGTTGGTTGATGATACCAAGCTGGGAGGGGTGCAAGGACTTTGGAGGACAGGATTAGAATTCAAAACACCCTTGACAAATTGGAGAATTGGTCTGAAATCAACAAGATAAAATTAAATAAAGACAAGTGCAAAGGACCGCTCTCAGGAAGGAAAAACCAAATGCACAGCTACAAACTGGGGAATGACTGGGCTAGGTGGTAGTACTGCTGAAAAGGAATGCGGAGGTTACAGTGGATCACAACATAAATTATAAGTCAACAATGGGACGTACTTGCTAAAAAGGCTAAGATCCTCCCGTGGTGTATTAACAAGAGTGTTGTATGTGAGACACAGGAGGTAATTCTTCAGATATGTTAAGGGCTGTTATAAAGATGATGGTGATCAATTGTTCTCCATGTCCACTGAAGTCAGGACAAGAAATAATCAAAACTTAATCTTCAGCAAGGAAAATTTTAGGTTGGATATTAGGGAAAACTTTCTCTGTATCAGGGGAGTTAAGCACTGGAATAGGCTTCCAAAGGAGGGTGTTGAATCCCTGGCATTGGAGGTTTTTGAGAACAGCTTAGACAAACATCTGTCAGGGATGGTCTGGGGTTCCTTGGTCCTGCCTCAGTGCGGGGGGATGGACTAGATGACCTTTTCAGGTCACTTCCAGCCCCGAATTCCTGTGAGCCTATGATTTAATAGCACTGGGTTGAGAAGTGAGACCCAGTCTGTACCAGCTCCCATTAACAATAAACATTATATATATCTTTCTCTCAGGAGAAACAGGTCAAAATGCAACCACCAAGTAAAAATGCTGTTTGTAAAATATAAAACAGAAGGAAAAAATTAAATTACAGAGTAAAAAAGAGGACAATGCATACCTGAATAGCAGGAAATGGAAATTCAATGCTTCAGATGTCACAACATCTGTCTGTTAAGTAATTTAAGTTTGGCTTGTATCTTAAGATCTATCATTCATGTTATTAATTTTTAATTAATAGAAGTAAACATGGAAAAACCTGTCACCATCATTATGAAATCTCTGATAAAAGAACAGAACAGAAATGGTTCTTGTTAAAGACAGAGCTTGCTGTGTGAGGACAAAAATCATTTGTCAGGTATTTTATTTGAAGTAAATTGACAAAATGTGTTGAATAATTTACTCAGAGGCATGAATCTTACTCAGCCAGCTGTAGTCACTGACAGGTGCCCAGTCCTGCACTGAGCTCTGGGTGAGCAGACACCCACTGGCTGCACAGATACACGGAGCTCATTGCATGAGGATCACCAGAGAACCAGCGAGAATCATGGCAACAGAAAGCCAAGGAGGATGTCAGATTTCTGGCAAAAAACATCCTTTCCCATGAGTGGAACCACACCGTTTGCATGCTAAGAGTGTATGAAGGGGTTGTTGCCATGACAACAGCAGCTGGCATTGGACTCAGAGTACAGAACCCCACGTGTGAAGACTCCGTCCTTGCTAGTAGCACTCAGGGCTTGTATCGCTTTGGTTGATCGTAGAGCCCCTAATTCCATGCACACCTTCTGTGATCCCGCTGACTTTAACACCATGGCCGTAATGGAGGTGTTGAGTTTACACTCGGCTTTACCTTCTTTGTGTTTTATTTTCCCAGTCCCAGTGCAGATCACTTGGGTGAGACAGTTCACAAAATTAGGTCTGAGAAAGCAGTGTTGTTCCACCAACCCCAATCCTGCTGCTATATGGTGCTTAGCACTAAGGCTTATTTGGCGCTTAGCACTAAGGCTTCCAGTTGCTGGGAAATCTGTATGTTAAAATTCCACCTCTCACTGCCCAGATGCTGCTTGGGTTCTATCATCTTCCTACAGAGTGTGGTCACAGTCGGCACACACTGTCACGTGTTTATGGTTTTTAATGCCAGCTGGGGCTCTTGTGATCATCTAGTCTAACCTGTTTAACACGGCTGGAGAACCTCGCCCAGGGTTTCCTGCAGTGGAGGGAGCCACTGCCTCCCCGGGTACCTGAAATACCAAGCTACAAAAGTTTGTGTCCAGTCCTGCTGCCATGAAAGGCAACGCCCGGCTTCCCATTGACTTCACTGGGAGCAAGTTCAGGTTTTTTATCTGGTAGTGGAGGAGCAGAAAGATCACCGTATTGGAGGCCACGTGGCTTCTCTTCAAGCACCGGTGTATTTGCTGGATGAAGATGGGGGATTCATGTGCTATTGTATGTTGTTAACTAGCTGGGGGGGGGGAACCTGTCTCTTTAGAGTGTAAAATATCAAAGTGCTTTGAAGCTTTGCAGGGTTTATGCTACTTCCAGTCAGTCTCTTGGCTTCAGAAAATATATTGATTTTCCAATAGATGTCAAGGAGGCTGCTCAACAGGGTTGAAAATCAGTTCCTTAGCAAAAGGCAATGTCAGAGAAGAGCAGCAGAGACTAGGAGACGGGAAAGGAGTTCATTTCACCTCTGGAACTGGTTTAAGAGATGCAGGATAAACACGTGACAGTTGCATCTTAGGTGCCTAATGTGAGAGGCAGGGGTGGAAGGCCCAGGGGAGCAGTCTGTCCCCCTCTCCAGTGCAGAAGAGTCAGAACGACACACCCTTGGCCAACCTGCACTGAGCTGGGCGTGGAAGTTTATTAAAAGCATGAGCCTACAGGCCCTTATTTAGATTTTGAAGACAGCTTAGAGGAAGTCACTGCAGGGAAGGGAAATCGTTAGCATCTGTTGATGGGAAATGATAAGAAGTAAAAGGCTGGAGGTCTAGAGCAGTGAGAGGAGGACAAAGAGAAGTACATATATGTTGGCTTGGACAAGAGAACTAATGCAGACAAATAACTAGAAAGACACTTTCCTCATTACCTTATAACTCATGTGTGCCCAATGTTTTTGGTTCTCTAGAGCTGTGATGGCGGCACAGTTCATGGCTCTGTTGTTAGCCACTCTGCTGTGCTGTTTCCAGGAGCCCTATGTGCTTGGATAATTGTCAAAATAAGACATTTACGTTAAAAATGTTGAGGGGCCTCCACTGAATGTCCCGTGTTGCAGCCTCAGGTGTGTGTTCACAATCAATCGCA
Organism: Emys orbicularis; assembly: GCF_028017835.1. Taxonomy (NCBI): domain Eukaryota; kingdom Metazoa; phylum Chordata; order Testudines; family Emydidae; genus Emys; species Emys orbicularis. The sequence goes on along the minus strand of NC_088686.1, from coordinate 2,471,990 downwards.
GGCTCCGTTTGTGGGTAAAAATCACAGTATTTAGAGCTCATTGCAAGTCCTCCGTATTAGCCCTTTGAACGTTGTTGGTTAGTTTCAATCGGATACAATCGGCCCAATCGTCCATTCACTTTCAGTGTTGTAAACTCAGAGAAACTCTATTAAAGTCAATGGAGTTACACCAGTTTGAAATGGGTGTGAGTCAAAGCCCATACGCTAGGTCACTTGGTGTCACGGTGTTTCCTGACTGGGTGAGAGTAACACTTGGAACCAAGTTTCCAGTTTCAATATGTTATAATTCAAACTTTATTCTCCTCAGATATCCTTTCCTATTCACTCAAATGCCGTTGCAAATACTCCTGACACTAAAATCCGTCCCTGGATACTTACAAAAACAAATCACAAATATGACAGGCAAATTAATGTCCAAATTCCAATGCCTATTTGTGTTTAATTTGTAGTAGTCGTATTTAATTCATTCCACGTAAGTAAGTGACAAATGGAAATATAACCATGCATAATATTGAATGAGATATGGATCTGCATGGTCAAAGTTGCTTTTCTCTAGGGCCATGTATTACTATTTACTAAAGCATGCAGGGATTGGAATTCCTCATGCAGGAATGGGACGTCTTCAAGTGTGCATCTTATTCCTCATTAGAGCAACTTATCAAGAAAAATATGCACACAAAACATCACTGGAAAAAGCAGCTATATTGTAGATCTAAGGGCAGACATGGGGAAATAGAACGGTGTGGCACAAACCTGGGTAGTTGGCCCCAGTGTGCATGAAATAAAGCACGAGATATATTTGAACACAACACAGGGTATGTGTGATGGGGTTTATATACCCCATGCTGTCCTGGCAACCAAGCAGCGAATGCAGGAACTGCCAGCCAGCGCCAATTGGCAGCCTCACTGCACCTGGGAGAATAAAAGGGCTGGGAAGCAGAAGGGCTGGGCAGGGCAAGGCGGTTGCCTGGTTTCAGGGCCCTGAGCTGGAGCCCAGTGGAGTGGGCAGGCTTGGGTTCCCCTACCAATCCCTCAGAGACTTAAGAACCGAAAGGGTTTCCAGACCCCTGAGCACCAGCTGACCCCACCACATATAAAGGGAAACCTGCACACCCCAGCAGGACTGAAACTAAGACCCTTCATAGCCCAGAACAGGCCTAGCCTAGAGACTCAGGAAAGAGGAGTTAACTGACCACCCTGCAGACCGAGTGGACCGTATGCAATGCCCCGTCAGACCAAAGGGGGCACTGTCGCATCAGCACAGCAGCTCACAGTATGAAACTGGAATTCACTATCAAGGGCGAAATCTTGACTGCACTGAAGTCACTGGGAGCTTTGCCATTGACTTCAGTTAATCGAGGATCATGCCCAAAGTCCGTGTTCATTTTTTTATGATGCCATTGATTTCAGTAATAATTTAAATTTGTTTTTGGTGTGTCATAGGATCTTACTTTTTGCAGCAGCTCCTTCATGATACTTGGTGGAGCTCGCCTCATTATTTGTCATTTCACAGACAAAATTACTCAAATGTGCACAGTGACAGGTATTTCGCATTTGCAGGGTAATAACTGTGTTTAGGCTTTTAGAAATGGAAAGATTAATTGTTACATTTAGAAAGCTAATATTATAAATTGGCAAGGCTTAAATAATTCCTATCATTTATGTTTGCAAGGTTTTTGACATCTCCCCCGCCCGCACAACTTGATATTTCATGAAACCATGTGGCTTTGATTTTTAAAAATAGGTGTTTTTACTGATGAAAAGGCCTAACTACTTGATGAGACTTTTAGATGATCATTAGGCAACCAAAGAGAAATCCAGTCAAGCTATAAGGATGCCACTTGTCATGTCTCAAAACTTGTCTGCAGAAAAGATAAATATCAGAAACGATGCAGTTACACAACCCAGCACCTCACCCTTACCTGCTATTCCCACATACCAATTAAGCATATGTCATGCTAGCAAAATGTTTGTTGTTCAAAATAAATATAGGCGACAGCTTTGGTTATCACATTTGTTTAATAATTTCAGAGTTTTCTTGAATCACTCCTCATTTACTGCTTTTTTGTTGTCTTGCAAAGTGTGTGTGTCTATAGTTGAATTAAACACAGTCAAGGCAGCTGTGAAGTGCTGCCAGTATTTTAATATTTAATAAGGGGATCCCATAAAATTGTTTCCCTGTTGCCTGGAACAAACTCTTTTATAACCAGGGCTGCAGAGAAGAGGGATGAGGCCTGAGGGACCCACTCATTTTTCCCCCTTTTAAATCAGAAGCCTTTCATAACTGTAACCGGGACAAGAGGCAAAACCACTTGGCAGACTGATTTGTATTGAGGCACTTGCTGGAAACGGTTACATTTTGCTCTTGAATACTGCACTGAACGCTCCACTCCGCTCAGCTCAATGCTGTGTCTGTACAATAGGAAATGGGAGGAAGCATTTTGCCTGGGGAATTCTATGTTAAATACCTGAAACTTTGTGTAATCTAAAGGCAAAAATTCTGCTCTTCAGAAGTGTCTTTAGAAGCCCCAAGGGGAGTCAGCTCTGGCAAAGAGGACTAAGCAATAACCACAGAATGGGTGCTCTCTATCAGAGGCCGGGAATTTCCCGTGGTTCCCCCTAACAAGCGCACCACTGCAAAGTAATGTAGGATGCTGGGGGGTGGGAGGGATTGTGGGGGGTTGAGAGGAAGGGTGGGTTCTAGATGTTCGGACATGGGCAGAGTGCTAGAGGTAGTACAGAGCCTGTTCACCGTAGGAGCAACTGGGGAGGGACCAATGAACAGATGGATGGTGAAGGGGAGAGTCCCCACAGGAGAACAACATTTTTTGAAGGGAGACAGCATCTTGTGGTGAGGGGGGAGGGATAGCTCAGTGGTTTGAGCATTGGCCTGCTAAACCCAGGGTTGTGAGTTCAATCCTTGAGGGGGCCACTTGGGGATCTGGGGCAAAATCAGTACTTGGTCCTGCTAGTGAAGGCAGGGGGCTGGACTCGATGACCTTTCAAGGTCCCTTCCAGTTCTAGGAGATGGGATATCTCCATTAATTATTATTATTATTATTATTATATTTGGTGGGGGACTGGGAGGTTTCCAGGGACCTAGTGTTTGGGTGAATACACAAATACGGCATGCCCCTGAGCTGACAAGAAGGCCATCCAGGCAGATGTCTGACCTGGAAGATCCCAGAGCCACTGGGCCTTCCCCAGCAGCCCAAGGTAAGAGAGAAAGGGGTCAGCCCCTGAGGCCATGGGGACTGGAGAGGGCTTCAGATTTTCAGATGCTTTGGAAAGGAATCTAGTTATTTCCTGCAGTAGTTCATGCTGAAGACTGAAGAACAATGTTAAAAGAGCCCTAATACGAATTATTGGAAATGTACATTCAGCTTGTTTTTATTCTCAAGATGTGCAGCGATAACAAACCATTAAGGCCTGTCCAATCAGTGTCACCCATCTTCAGTTTGTCAGTCCAGTCAGACAGCTGCATGTTAGATTTCAGAAGGGTTTTGTTGTTGTTTTCAATTATCATCATTGAGCCTGTTAACAGCATCAGCAACTTTGATTCTAACATCTTTAACCTGGAATAAATGTGCAGCCATGTGGCCCCCAAACTAATGCTTGTGTCTGCCCCTCCCCAGGCATAAGCTCTGTCTTGCACAGTATAATACTGTTCTTAGAATTGCACATTTTGGGGTGGAGGATTTGTATTTGCTGTGCTTCAAAAGCTGAACAGATATGGTTCTTAGCTCTTTCAACCTGCATGTTAGGTTTGTGATGGAGAGGGGGAGCAATAGCAATATACATGATCGGAAAAGATTAGCTTGTCTGGCTTTTTTGTTGTTTAATAAGCAGGCCTCATCCATTAGTCAGCAGCCGTTTGAGATTATTTGATCACAATAGAAGTGGAAAAAAGGCCCATTTCTTTTTCTTTTCATTTTGAATTCCTATGACACCAACGTACCAAAGAAAGTTTTAAAATTAATTGCTCCCGGTTTGAAACCTTGAATAATGAGCAACAGCCTGATTTTATGGCCCGACTCCACAGGCCTAAAACCAAGGAATTAAAATGAAATGGTGATCCCAACATTAATTGTAGCAGTTGGAGTTTAAAAAGGGCCATTGTAATGGCCATTATAGAAGCCAAAGCAACAGGAGCATTGGAACAAAATCCATTGATTCATTAGCCAGCTTCTCCGGCAACTCATCTTAAGGCTGTCTGGTGATGCAGCCAATTAGCTCTGAACTGGAGACGTTTTGCCAAATAAACAAAACAGCACCGAAGCAGGGAAATACTTTTTTCTACTACAGAAGACAGGCATTGTCTAGAAGACAGTGATATAAGGATTATTGCAATGGTCACAATACCCACCGCACAAGACCGGGTGTTTGATTTGTATGGAATCCCCACTGAGAAGTGAACAGATCATTAAAATTGAGCAAATAATTTGTTCTTATTTGATTAATTTAGCCTCTTTTTTTCTGGTGAAATGTCCTTGAGCATATTGCTTTTCCTTCGTATTTATCAATGATTCGGATTTATTCATTATAAATAATGAAGAGAAGAGCAACAAGAATGAGTAAAGGTCTTGAGAACATGACCTATGAAGGAAGGCTGAAAGAACTGGGTTTGTTTAGTTTGGAAAAGAGAAGACTGAGAGGGGACATGATAGCAGTTTTCAGGTATCTAAAAGGGTGTCATAAGGAGGAGGGAGAAAACTTGTTCACCTTAGCCTCTAAGGATAGAACAAGAAGCAATGGGCTTAAACTGCAGCAAGGGAGGTCTAGGTTGGACATTAGGAAAAAGCTCCTAACTGTCAGGGTGGTTAAACACTGGAATAAACTGCCTAGGGAGGTTGTGGAATCTCCATCTCTGGAGATATTTAAGAGTAGGTTAGATAAATGTCTATCAGGGATGGTCTAGACATTATTTGGTCCTGCCATGCGGGCAGGGGACTGGACTCGATGACCTCTCAAGGTCCCTTCCAGTCCTAGAATCTAAGAATCTATGAATCTTGAATAGCTCCCTAAGGCTGTGTCTGTGCCACAAGCTAGGGGGGTGATCCCCGGCTCGTCTACACACACTTGCAGCAGCTCTTGTCAAGCGACTGGGAGTACAAATAGCAGTGCAGACACAGTCGCATGGGAAGTGGCAGTGGAGGCACGTCTGAGCCATGCCAAGTATGAACCCACCTGCAACCAGGGGGCAAGTAACTTGGCATGGCTCAGCCGAGCCTCCGTTGCTGCTACCAGTGCTACTCCAGCTACGCCGCTATTTATACTCGCACTAATACAATGAGAGCACGCTTGAGTATGTGTATGTAAGCAAAAAGAACAGGAGCACTTGTGGCACCATAGAGACTAACAAATATATTTGAGCATAAGCTTTCTGGGCTACAGCCCACTTCATTGGATGCAGCTGTAGCCCACGAAAGCTTATGCTCAAATATATTTGTTAGTCTCTAAGGTGCCACAAGTGCTCCTGTTCTTTTTGCAGATACAGACTAACACGGCTGCTACTCTGAAACCTGTGTGTAAGCAGGGTCTGAATGAACTCTCCTCTGACAGCTAGTTAATATGCCTTAATATGCCCCAACCCTAAAGGAATCTCTGATGTGTCTGTGCTGATAGGGACCATCTCCAGTCTCTTCAAGGTACTTGCGGATTGCTGCAGACAACGAGCTGGGGACCAATACCTGAACACCCTGATGATCCATACGCCTTGTGATGAAGCCTATTGGAAAATGGAGAGCACTAAAAAGATGTCTAAGCTACCAATGGGAGCATTGAGGTATGCGGGCATGACCCCCTTTGTAGTCCCTGCAAGGCTGGAGCGAGAAGTGCTTGTCATGAGCACCTGGCTGAAAGGCAGTAAAGGGGCATTAGCAATGGTAGAGCAGCTGGCTGAGGGAGGGCTCCCTGAGGGCCCAATGGAGTCGTAACCCTACCTGCTGGAGCCCAGGAAAAGGTGATTATACTGATTGCTAACAAAACAAGCCGTGATGTTGTTTTGAAGCAAGGGCAGAAGATAGCAGACCGCTTTGAGCCTGAAACCACTGTAAGACCCCAGTGTGAAACTGAAATTCCGGCGATAGATCCTGCAAAGTTTGACTTTGGAGATTCACCATTGTCTGAGGAGTGGAAGGAACTTTGTGAAAGATCCAGGGTATTCTCACTGCATGTCTGGGACATGGGATGGGCAAAAGAGGTAGAGCACAACATCAGACTATACGACTCTCGACCCTTCAGGGAGAGAACTTGGAAGATTGCGCTCTCAGAGATGGAAGATGCGTGACTTCATCTTCAGGAGCTGATTGCAAATGGTATCATTACAGACTCCCTCGGCCCATACACCTCACCCATTGTGGTTGTCCATAAAAAAAATGGGAAAATCCGGATGTGTATCAACTATCGCACCCTAAACAGCCATACTGTGGCCGACCAGTACACCATGCCTCGAGTACAAGATGCCTTAGACTGTTTGCTGGGGAGCCAGTGGTTGTCAGTATTGGATCTTCGAAGTGGATACTACCAGAATCCTCTGGGAGCAGAAGATAAGGAGAAGACAGCTTTTATTTGCCCATTAGGGTTTTATCAGTTCGAACGCATGCCCCAAGGGATTTCTAGAGCACCTGCCATATTTCAACATCTTATGGAGAAAGTTGTGGGAGACATGAACTTATTGCAAGTCTTAGTTTATTTGGGTGCCCTGATTGTGTTTGGAAGAACCTTAGAGGAGCATGAAGAAAGACTGTTTAAAGTGCTTGACAGGTTGGAGGACTATGGACTGAAGCTTTCCATTGATAAATGCCAGTTCTGCAGAACATCAGTGAAGTATGTGGGTCGCATCATGTCCCAAGAGGGCGTGAATACTGATCCGGATCCATGCCCACATATTTACAGAGAGCTTAAGACCTTTCTGTGATTTAGTGGCTGCTATCGCAGGTTTGTGAAGAATTATACTTCCATCATAAAGCCTCTGAATGATCTCACCAGGGGATACCCATCCAGCAAGAACAAGTCTAAGGCCAAGAGTAAGGAGAGGTCCCCAAGGCCTCCTGAGCAGAGACACTATGGCCCCTTAGAGCCCTTTGGACCACGACGGGACGAGAGATGTGAAAGGGCTTTTCGAGAAATCATTAACTGCCTAACTCATGCTCCTAGATTTTGCTGACCCAAGCAAGCCATTTATCCTACATACAGATGTCAGTTTGGGGGTTTAGGAACGGTCCTATGCCAGGAAGTTGAAGGCAAATGTAAACCTGTGGCCTTTGCCAGTCAAGAGCTGTCTGATAGTAAAACTAGCTACGCCATCCACAACGTGGAATTCTTGGCCTTGAAATGGGCCATCACTGAGAAGTTTGGTGACTACTTGTATGGTGATAGGTTTCAAGTGTGAACAGACAACAATCTGCTGACTTACATGTTAACAAGTGCTAACCTGGATGCTTCAGGGCAGAGATGGGTGGCTGCCTTGGCTAGCTATGAGTTCAGCATTCAGTACTGATCAGGGAGAAGCAATGTAGATGTGGATATATTGTTACGGTGTCTATAGCCATCAGAAATTGCTGTGATTCCTACCAAAAGAGTACAGAGCCCTGGCAGTGAGGGCCCTGCATGGTGACTTTGGACATTTGGGAATGGAGAGAACCCTGGAACTTATCCATAGTAGGCTCTACTGGCCCCAGACAGCTGAGGATGTATGCAAGAAATGCGAGACATGCGCTCAGTGTGTTCAAAGGAAAACTCTGCCCACTCAAGCAGCGTATCTGAAGACTATCACCAGCAACAAAACCTTTAGAGCTGGCATGCATTGAGTTCTTGTCTTTAGAAGTGGACAGGAGGAATGTTGGGAACATTTTAGTAGTACTGACCATTTTACACGGTATGCACAGGCATATCCCACACGTGACCAGAAGGCCACCACCATTGCTCGAGTATTGTGGGAGGAATATTTTTCAGTGTATAGATTCCTGGCTCGGATACACTCTGACCAGGGATGGGACTTTAAGATTCACTTTCTGAAGGAGGTGCTAAAGATGGCAGGAATTAAGAAATCCAGAACAACACCTTACCATCCGAAAGGTGACCCTCAGACAGAGTGATTTAATTGAACTCTTTTGGATATGCTGGGGAGCAGAAAACAACCTGGAACAAGCATGTTACATTTCTGGTGCATGCCTACAATGCCATGAAGAACGATGCTACAGGAGTCACCCCATATCTTTTGATGTTTGGGTGAGAGCCAAGATTACCCATAGACCTGTGCTTCTGGGTATCAGAGGATGGAGAAAGCTATGAGACACATCTGAAGTATGTTTCCTGAGAGAAAAACTGCAGGATGCTTATCACTTGGCTACAGCTGCTGCCCACAAGAATGCAGATAGTAAAAAGCACCGGTATGATGCAAGAGTGCGTTCGCTGAAGCTTCAGCCAGGGGACAGAGTTCTGCTGCAAAATTTGGGTGTTGCTGGGAAACACAAGATTGCTGACAGATGGAAGGCAATACTTTACCTGGTGGTGGAAAAGCTGGGAGATCTGCTGGTCTCCAAGATTAAACGTGAGATGGGGCCAGGGCAAATAAAGACAATACATAGAAACCTCCTACTGCCTGTGGGGGAATTGGTAGGCGCCCCTTATGGAATGGACCATGACATGGGATTTGGGTGAAAAAAGGGTGCTGGACCAAATCCACCACTCAACACGCACAGTGGCCTCTATGGGGCTAATCCACACTGATCTAGCACAACTGAGAGCGAGTCTGAAGAGGACGACACTACCGTGGAGCATCCTAGAAGGGAGACCAGATTCTGGCCTTCTTCAGCTGAACCCGGGGAGAGCTCCACTTCTTCAGCTCTAAATCCCAGGGCAGAAGCATTTAGGCCTGTTGCTGCCACCACCCCCATCAACGATGACACCAGCCTGGGACAATGAGCTTGTCCCACCAACCTTCCCAGACCCCCTGGAAGAAAAAACAGGCCTGTGATGACACCCCTAGGTTGGTGGACAGAGGAGACATACAAGTGGAAGGTGTCCCTGTGCCCTGGGCACTCCAGTACCAGAGCAAGAGATGCAGGGGCCTGTGTGCCAGTAGTGGGGGCACCCTCAAGGGAACCCTCACCATCCCTAGCCTGAGAAGGAGCCCCCCCTGCCCCTGACGTGCCCACTCTCAATAGGCGTGACGGGGTTATAAGGCCAGGAAACAGGCTAACTTACGATGCACCTGGAGTGGTTAGTGAGGAAGTGATACACTTAGCTCACAGGCTTGTAGCAGCCATAGTAGGTTTCCTCAGACCCTTTAAGGAGAATTCATGCAGTTGGTAAAATCTGGATCGTGATTTGCTGGGACAGCAAATTCTCGGCTGGGTGCAGGATGTAAGCAGGGTCTGAATGAACTCTCCTCTGACAGCTAATTGGGGCAGGGAAGTGACTTCCGGAGCAAACTGTATTTACATGAACATACCTACTCTGCCAAAATATCCAGCAGATAGAGCTGTGCTGCTCAAAGTGATCAACTTTGGCTGACTTGGGGTTACAAATCACTTTAGTACTGAATGCAGGGGTAGTGAAATGTTGTCTTTACTGTATGGATAAAGGGAAGCAGAACTGTCCCAAATGAGGGGGTCACCCTCAGCTGAAAGGACCTCGTTAAGCCAGGGGCTCGAACACCAGACCCCTGGAGATGTGGACTCTCCCCAAGGGTCCCTGGTCTGGTTAAACCCTGGTTCCTCCACACTGTTCAAAGATTGAGCTAAATAGGCATCATTAAGAGCCTTTTGTTATTCATTAAGTACTCAATAAAAGCTGAAATTACTCGTGGTGGGGCAGTGTTTCTGCCCAGCCTGCTGAGAGCTAAAAATCTTTAAGAGACTGACCTACAGAGGTCACAGCAGAGAGGCAGGTGGCAGCAGAAGGTAACTGATGGGCGGCCAGTGAAAGTGGTAAGCAGTCAGCCATCAGGAGATGCTGGCAGGGCAGCCAGGCGGTGAGGACCAGTGGCTGGTTGGGTAGCCATGCAGCAAGGGGCAGCGGCTGGCAGTGCAGCGGGCAGTGAGGACCAGTGGCTGGCAGGGCGGCCGGGCAGCGAGGACCAGTGGCTGGCAGGGCGGCCGGGCAGCGAGGACCAGTGGCTGGCAGTGCAGCGGGCAGTGAGGACCAGTGGCTGGCAGGGCGGCCGGGCAGCGAGGACCAGTGGCTGGCTTTGCAGCGGGCAGTGAGGACCAGTGGCTGGCAGGGCGGCCGGGCAGCGAGGACCAGCGGCTGGCAGGGCAGCGGGCAGTGAGGACCAGTGGCTGGCAGGGCGGCCGGGCAGCGAGGACCAGTGGCTGGCAGGGCGGCCGGGCAGCGAGGACCAGTGGCTGGCAGGGCGGCTGGGCAGCGAGGACCAGTGGCTGGCAGTGCAGCGGGCAGTGAGGACCAGTGGCTGGCAGGGCGGCCGGGCAGCGAGGACCAGCGGCTGGCAGTGCAGCGGGCAGTGAGGACCAGTGGCTGGCAGGGCGGCCGGGCAGCGAGGACCAGCGGCTGGCAGGGCAGCGGGCAGTGAGGACCAGTGGCTGGCAGGGCGGCCGGGCAGCGAGGACCAGTGGCTGGCAGGGCGGCCGGGCAGCGAGGACCAGTGGCTGGCAGTGCAGCGGGCAGCGAGGACCAGTGGCTGGCAGTGCAGCGGGCAGTGAGGACCAGTGGCTGGCAGGGCGGCCGGGCAGCGAGGACCAGCAGCTGGCAGGGCACCGGGCAGTGAGGACCAGTGGCTGGCAGTGCAGCGGGCAGTGAGGACCAGTGGCTGGCAGGGCGGCCGGGCAGTGAGGACCAGTGGCTGGCAGGGCGGCCGGGCAGAGAGGACCAGTGGCTGGCAGTGCAGCGGGCAGTGAGGACCAGTGGCTGGCAGTGCAGCGGGCAGCGAGGACCAGTGGCTGGCAGGGCGGCTGGGCAGTGAGGACCAGTGGCTGGCAGGGCGGCCGGGCAGCGAGGGGCAGCGGCTGGCAGTGCAGCGGGCAGTGAGGACCAGTGGCTGGTTGGGTAGCCATGCAGCAAGGGGCAGCGGCTGGCAGTGCAGCGGGCAGTGAGGACCAGTGGCTGGCAGGGCGGCCGGGCAGCAAGGGGCAGCGGCTGGCAGTGCAGCGGGCAGTGAGGACCAGTGGCTGGCAGTGCAGCGGGCAGTGAGGACCAGTGGCTGGCAGGGCGGCCGGGCAGCAAGGGGCAGCGGCTGGCAGTGCAGCGGGCAGTGAGGACCAGTGGCTGGCAGTGCAGCGGGCAGTGAGGACCAGCGGCTGGCAGTGCAGCGGGCAGTGAGGACCAGTGGCTGGCAGTGCAGCGGGCAGCGAGGACCAGTGGCTGGCAGGGCGGCTGGGCAGTGAGGACCAGTGGCTGGCAGTGCAGCGGGCAGCGAGGACCAGTGGCTGGCAGGGCGGCTGGGCAGTGAGGACCAGTGGCTGGCAGTGCAGCGGGCAGTGAGGACCAGTGGCTGGCAGTGCGGCGGGCAGTGAGGACCAGTGGCTGGCAGGGCGGCCGGGCAGCGAGGACCAGCGGCTGGCAGTGCAGCGGGCAGTGAGGACCAGTGGCTGGCAGGGCGGCCGGGCAGCAAGGGGCAGCGGCTGGCAGTGCAGCGGGCAGTGAGGACCAGTGGCTGGCAGTGCAGCGGGCAGCGAGGACCAGTGGCTGGCAGGGCGGCTGGGCAGTGAGGACCAGTGGCTGGCAGGGCGGCCGGGCAGTGAGGACCAGTGGCTGGCAGTGCAGCGGGCAGCGAGGACCAGTGGCTGGCAGGGCGGCTGGGCAGTGAGGACCAGTGGCTGGCAGGGCGGCCGGGCAGTGAGGACCAGTGGCTGGCAGTGCAGCGGGCAGCGAGGACCAGTGGCTGGCAGTGCAGCGGGCAGTGAGGACCAGTGGCTGGCAGGGCGGCCGGGCAGTGAGGACCAGTGGCTGGCAGTGCAGCGGGCAGCGAGGACCAGTGGCTGGCAGTGCAGCGGGCAGTGAGGACCAGTGGCTGGCAGGGCGGCCGGGCAGTGAGGACCAGTGGCTGGCAGTGCAGCGGGCAGCGAGGACCAGTGGCTGGCAGTGCAGCGGGCAGTGAGGACCAGTGGCTGGCAGGGCGGCCGGGCAGCAAGGGGCAGCGGCTGGCAGTGCAGCGGGCAGTGAGGACCAGTGGCTGGCAGGGCGGCCGGGCAGCAAGGGGCAGCGGCTGGCAGTGCAGCGGGCAGGGAGGACCAGTGGCTGGCAGGGCGGCCGGGCAGCAAGGGGCAGCGGCTGGCAGTGCAGCGGGCAGCGAGGACCAGTGGCTGGCAGTGCAGCGGGCAGCGAGGACCAGTGGCTGGCAGTGCAGCGGGCAGTGAGGACCAGTGGCTGGCAGGGCGGCCGGGCAGCAAGGGGCAGCGGCTGGCAGTGCAGCGGGCAGTGAGGACCAGTGGCTGGCAGGGCGGCCGGGCAGCAAGGGGCAGCGGCTGGCAGTGCAGCGGGCAGCGAGGACCAGTGGCTGGCAGGGCGGCCGGGCAGCAAGGGGCAGCGGCTGGCAGTGCAGCGGGCAGCGAGGACCAGTGGCTGGCAGGGCGGCCGGGCAGCAAGGGGTAGCGGCTGGCAGTGCAGCGGGCAGTGAGGACCAGTGGCTGGCAGGGCGGCCGGGCAGCAAGGGGCAGCGGCTGGCAGTGCAGCGGGCAGCGAGGACCAGTGGCTGGCAGTGCAGCGGGCAGCGAGGACCAGTGGCTGGCAGTGCAGCGGGCAGTGAGGACCAGTGGCTGGCAGGGCGGCCGGGCAGCAAGGGGCAGCGGCTGGCAGGGCGGCCGGGCAGCAAGGGGCAGCGGCTGGCAGTGCAGCGGGCAGCGAGGACCAGTGGCTGGCAGTGCAGCGGGCAGCGAGGACCAGTGGCTGGCAGGGCGGCCGGGCAGCAAGGGGCAGCGGCTGGCAGTGCAGCGGGCAGCGAGGACCAGTGGCTGGCAGGGCGGCCGGGCAGCAAGGGGCAGCGGCTGGCAGTGCAGCGGGCAGCGAGGACCAGTGGCTGGCAGTGCAGCGGGCAGCGAGGACCAGTGGCTGGCAGGGCGGCCGGGCAGCAAGGGGCAGCGGCTGGCAGTGCAGCGGGCAGCGAGGACTAGTGGCTGGCAGGGCGGCCGGGCAGCAAGGGGCAGCGGCTGGCAGTGCAGCGGGCAGCGAGGACCAGTGGCTGGCAGGGCGGCCGGGCAGCAAGGGGTAGCGGCTGGCAGTGCAGCGGGCAGCGAGGACCAGTGGCTGGCAGGGCGGCCGGGCAGCAAGGGGCAGCGGCTGGCAGTGCAGCGGGCAGCGAGGACCAGTGGCTGGCAGTGCAGCGGGCAGCGAGGACCAGTGGCTGGCAGTGCAGCGGGCAGTGAGGACCAGTGGCTGGCAGGGCGGCCGGGCAGCAAGGGGCAGCGGCTGGCAGTGCAGCGGGCAGCGAGGACCAGTGGCTGGCAGTGCAGCGGGCAGCGAGGACCAGTGGCTGGCAGGGCGGCCGGGCAGCAAGGGGCAGCGGCTGGCAGTGCAGCGGGCAGCGAGGACCAGCGGCTGGCAGTGCGGCGGGCAGTGAGGACCAGTGGCTGGCAGGGCGGCCGGGCAGCGAGGACCAGCAGCTGGCAGGGCAGCGGGCAGTGAGGACCAGTGGCTGGCAGTGCAGCAGGCAGTGAGGACCAGTGGCTGGCAGGGCGGCCGGGCAGCGAGGACCAGCAGCTGGCAGGGCAGCGGGCAGTGAGGACCAGTGGCTGGCAGTGCAGCGGGCAGTGAGGACCAGTGGCTGGCAGGCAGTGCAGCGGGCAGTGAGGACCAGTGGCTGGCAGGGCGGCCGGGCAGCGAGGACCAGTGGCTGGCAGCGCAGCGGGCAGTGAGGACCAGTGGCTGGCAGGGCGGCCGGGCAGCGAGGACCAGCAGCTGGCGGGGCAGCGGGCAGTGAGGACCAGTGGCTGGCAGTGCAGCGGGCAGTGAGGACCAGTGGCTGGCAGGGCAGTGGGCAGTGAGGACCAGTGGCTGGCAGTGCAGCGGGCAGTGAGGACCAGTGGCTGGCAGGGCGGCCGGGCAGCGAGGGGCAGCAGCTGGCGGGGCAGCCAGCCAGAGCAAGTGCTCAGATTGCAGAGCAAGCAAGTTGCCTTCTTCTCCAGGGGGGAGGGGAACTCCCACAGATGCGCCTCTGAACCCGGGGTCCTCACTGACCCAGGACAACCCCCGTGAGTGGGGTGGGGTGAGGGAGCAAGGAGGGGCACAGAAAAGGAACTTTGGGTTGTAGAACTCAAGAACCTGAGGCGGAAGGCTCTGCCCCACGCACTTGGGCGTGCGTTTCCTGTGCATAGTTCTATGCTTCTGAATCCTGCTTGTGGCATTTTCCATAATTCATGTCGGGTGACTTCCCTCCTTTCAGACTCTGTGCTTGCGAGAGGGGACGTATGGCCTCTCAGAGGCGCCCAGGGGTGAGGTGTAATTTCCCCAGGTTACTGGGTGGGGGCTCAAGCTGGCTCTGTGTTGTATGGTTGCAAAGGAACCCCTGGATATTGAGCCCAGCCCTGGTTGCTGCCGGCTCCAGCTGGCAGAAGAGTTACATGTACGTGAGCAGGGGAAGTCACACTAGCTTGTAGTGTAGCCAGAGCATAAGAGTATTTGATGCTCCATACTTGAAATAAGAGCCATGTGATTGGCGACAAGAGTTTCTTATGATTGGCCACATCAGTCACATGGTGTTTCCGTCCTATAGCCGGATGGGGCCTGATCCGGGATGATTTAAAGTCCTGATCCTGCAGGCTGATCTACACAGGAAGATCTCTTGGACCAGGAACTTAAGTCTGAGTCAACAGGAGTTTTCTCACTAATTTCAGTGGGAATAGGAACTGACCAACAGGGTGAAACTGACCCTTGCAGGGGCTGGTAGAAGGCTTATAAAGGCTGAAATGAGATGTAAGTGGTGTATAGTTCTTGTGCATTGGGGGTGAGTTTCATGCACACTGAGCACTTCAAGTGAAAATATACATGTGATTTAAAAATTGGCTTTGTGGGAATATTCACACATGCAACCCTTACATTATTTTCCCACAAACATTTGCAAGAGCACAGCTCGATTATTCAACAACAATGGAATGAGATGCGAACATGGACAGTATCAGCTAGTTTCAACCATAGGCTGTGCTGCCTATGGCCCCGTGATTCTATCATACAAGCTAAAAACAGCTGGAGTAAACCTCCCTCAACCCAGGGCAATAGGCACTTAGATGGCCATAATGGGACAGACCAAAGGTCCATCTAGCTGACTGCAGGCCTCCATGGGACCTACTAGAGGGCAGTTCCCCAATACTCATTCTCTTCATTGACTTTAGTGGGAGATGGATGGATCCCTATATCAGTAGAAACCAATGTAGGCCCCCTTTACTAGAGGGGCCTCTGAACTTTATTGGGAGTGTTCCCATTGGGAAGATCCTGTGTGCTGCAATCCAGCCTTAGAGACCACAACTCCCATGATGACGTGGGGAAAGAGGGAGAGACTTGCTCTGGCAGGGACAGCCGGCGGTGGGCTCCATTTTGGGAGGAGGAGTGAGATTACTGCTGTGGAGCTCTGGCCATACCAGGAGCTGCTGCTGGGAGCCTGCTGGGGCTTTGATCGAGCAGGAAGCCTCAGAGGCTGTTGGTGGCTTCACTGGAGCTGGGCAGAGACTTGCTGTGCCTGGAGCTGATTGAGGTGGGCCTGCAGGGAAGGACAGTGAGTAACCCCCGCTCTGGCTTGGGAAAGTACTTGCAAGGGGGGCAGAGCAGAGACTGAGTCTGAGGAGAGGCAGAGGGATCGTCCCACCGAACCAGGGCCCAGAGCTGCTGACATTTGGTGTGGCCGGCTCCAATCATCAGCGGGGTTGTGCAGCTTGTTGCCTTGGCTGGACCGAGACACACACCCAACAGAGCCCTGTCTCCAGCCCCAGATCTCCCAGCGCGCCCACGCAAGCAAGTGCCTCAGACTCTGCAATCCAGCGGAGTGCACACTGCGGGGTGGGGTGAATGGTGGCAGGGTAAATGCCAGTTACAGACGTTTCATTGATCACCGTATACTATATTCGTTAATTGATTTTATTCAACTGCCCCCTCTGGATTTAAATTAGTAGTGACATATAGTCTTAATCTATTATACCCTGTTTCTTTAAATTGTTAAGTAAAACTGTGTTAACCCTAATTTAAGTATATGGGATGTATATTATTTATAATTGGTATTTTTGAGTTAGACCCAGGTCACAGATTATTATTATTTATTATTAGAAAAGGTTTATTCCTGGAGGATCCCTAGGCATGCCATTGAGCGTGTACAGGGGCCAGCCAGGTGGAGGCACTGCCAATTGTAAATTCCTCTAGGAGGAACGGGACTGCAGCAGAGGGGTGGATAGAGGATTCCCACCTATCCAACAGCACCACTGGGATACTCACGATCTCCTTTAATGTCAACAACATCAGGCGCCCAGGCACACAGGTGAGTGTTACCTGCTCCCGAGTAACCCAGGGAAGAAACGGGGGTTACACCTAAGACTCTTAGGCAAAGAGGGAAATCATGAGATAAGAGGGAAGGTTACTGGTCTGTAATTGCCAGGATCGCCTCTGGAGCTTCTTCTTTTTTTTAAATCGGCATTACATTAGCTATCTGTCAGTCATCTTGTACAGAGGCTGATTTAAGTGATACGTTACATGTCACACTTAGTAGTTTTCCAATTTCATGTTTGAGTTCCTTCAGAACTTGTGGGTGAATACCATCTGGATCTGATTACATATTACTGTTCAATTTATCTATTTGTTCCAAAACCTCCTCTATCAACACCTCAATTTGGGACAGATCTGTCACCTAATGGCTCAGATCCCTCACATCCTCTGCAGTGACAGCCAATGAAAAGAATTCACTTAGTTTCTCCACAATGGTCTTGTCTTTCTTGAGTGCTCCTTTAGCACCTCCATCATCCACAGGTCCCACTGATTGTTAGACCAGCTTTGTGCTTCTGTTGTATTTTTAAAAAATGCTGTTAGGTTTTGTGTCTGTTTTTAGTTGCTCTTCAAATATGTTTTCGGACTGCTTAATTATAGTTTTATCCTTAACTTGCTAGAGTGTATGTTCCTTTCAATTTTCCTCCTAGGATTTATTTTCCAATTTTTAAAAATGTCATTTTCTCTAACCACCTCTTTTGCTTTGTTGTTTAGCTATGGCATTGTTTTCTTGGTCCTCTTACTGATTTTATTTATTTATTTTTATTTGTGGTATAAATATAATTTGATCCTCTATTATGATTTTTTTTTAAATTTTCCATGCAGCTTGCAGGCATTTCACTTAGTAATTCCTGCCCCCTCGCCACCCTAAAAAGATGGCAATTAATGAAGAGGACCGGTTACTCATACAGAGCGATCTGGATCACTTGGTAAGATGGGTGAAAACAAACAATATGTTTTTTAATACAGCTAAATGCAATTGTATATATATTATATATATTATATATGTATTTAGACATTGTAAATGATAGGACAAAGAATGTAGACCATACTTACATGATGGGGTGCCCTTTCCTGGGAAGCAGTGACTCTGAAAAAGACTGGATTGTGGGAAGGAGGTGGATAAGCAGTTGAACATGAGCTCCCAGTGGTGCACCGTAGCCAAAAGGGCTAACGTGATGCTTGGATATGTAAACGGGAATCTTGAGTAGGAGTAGAGAGGTTTTTTACCTTGTGCAACTGCAGCCGGAATAGCATAATTCAAGAAGGATATGGATGAATTGGAGAGGGTTCAGAGAAGAGCCACAAGAATGTTTAGAGGATTAGAAATCCTGCTTTATAGTGAGGGACTCAAAGAGCTCTATATCTATTTAGCTTAACAAAGAGAAAGTTAAGGGGTGACCTAATTACAGTCTATAGGTACCTACATGGGTATGGTACCTACATTTGATAATGGCTCTTCAATCTAGCAGAGAAAGATCTAACACAGTCCAACAGCTGGAAGTTGAAGCCAGGCAAATTCTGACTGGACACAAGGTTTTTTTACAGTGAGGATAATTAACCATTGTAAAAACTTACCACAGGTGATTGTTGATTCTCCATCACTAGCAATTTTTAAATCAAAATTGGGTGTTTTTCTAAAAAATCTGCTCTAGGCATTATTTTGGGGCAGTTCTCTGGCCTGTGTTATAAAGAAGGTCAGACTGGATGATCACAATGGTCCCTTCTGGCCTTGGGATTTATGAATAATGTGGAGGCAATTTGCTAGTAAAGTCAAAAGCTTGTTCCATTTTATATAGATATGGTATTTCTATAGCCACCACCATGTTTACTTCGGATTTTGCAAGACACAAAACCCCTTTCAGCCTGAGCCCTCTCAAATGCCTCACTATTAGCACCCCAGGCATCAGAAGTTAGAGTTCTAGCATCTTCAGGCAGTAACTGTTCACCGAGGAGGTCATTGGCTACACCAATCACAAAAATATCCCCGAGCATTATCATCGTAATGTCCTCAAATTCACAGTCATGGGCCAGCCACTGCAAATGACACGCAAACTCACATATAGTTTTGTTGGGCTGATGGTGAGCATCAAAAAACATTTTCCTCTTTAGGAACAAAGTCTCCTTTGCCAAACTAACATTGAGGTGCTGGCTCAGCTGCATTGAAAGGGGACTTGGGCTCTGGGAGTCCATCATACATATCAGTGCTATCACAGTCAAAGCAGTTCTGCAGCAAAGGTAATGTAGCTGCATCAGAGACTTGCAGAATCTGTAGATAGTTCTGAAAATTCTGAACAAACTATCACCAGTCAAGAGTCGAAGGACGTACAGGCCGCATTTGTTGCAGCATAGAATCAGTCATTGCCATAATGCGACGCTCTGATACACCCCAGAACATCAGGAAATCGAAGCAAGACATGCAGGTAGATGGTCAGTCCCAGCACATCATGGACCAGTTACGTCAGCAACAGTCTGAACAAACCATAACAACAGTCCAAATAGCAGGGTGTCACCGCGCGCCTTGAGTAACCACAGGACCCCAACACTGGGTGTGTACACACACAGAGAGCAACAGGAAGTGGAACACCGAGATAAGGGAGCAGGAAAAAGGCAACAAACAGAGACAGGGAGGCAACATGCACACACACCAGACATCACAACCGGATAGCAGAAATTGGTAGAAAAGCTTTATCAGCGCACATCTGGTAGCTTCGACAACCCTGATTATTATTAAGGCTGCAAGTCTGTCATGGCGATCATGGATTCCTTGTCTTTCCGGGACCTCCGGGACTTCTGAAGCCAGCAGGTGTGACTGACCATGGCCAACCGCACTGGTCCCCCTCATTCCCACAACAGCGGTGGTCCTGGGCTGCCCCCCGTCAGCACCAGTGGGTGCGCCGGAGCCCCCTCCCCCAAGCACCAGTCTTTTGGGGGGCTCACTAACTTTTTCCAAGAATTTATAGTGGAATATGCAGAAAAGGCAGGTCCCTTGTATGAGGTGCTTAAAACAACACCGGGAACCGGGATAGAAGCAGCAGCCAGTGCATGGGAATGCTTAAAACAGGGGTTAATAAAAGTGCCTGACAATGAGTTCCCCTTCGTGTTGTATCCTAGTGTTAAACATGTCTGTACTGTTCGTATAATCACCCAGAATGCCGGCGCCGGGGAACGATCTGTTGCGTACGATAGCAGGGTTTTAACAGCTCCAAAAAGCAAACTGGAAATGCGTGAACAAGCTGCTCTTGCTGCTTACTGGACACTACAAAAAGCCCAGGCAATTATCAGAGCAAGTGAAGTAATTGTTAAAAGCCATCCTGCTCCGAGGAAATTACTGAGTTAAAAAAATTAATCCAAAGGTCAGGTGAAAGTAAATAAGGCTACACAATGGGTCTCTGCTCTCATAACAGAAAATGTTCAATTGGTCACCCTGAAAACACCTGAAATATCTGTATGGGGCCTGACCTTCAATGGTCAGGAACAGGTTTGTAAGCCCCAGGAAAAATCTAAAGCGCACCCTGTCTTTAAGGCAACTCCGATCAAACGGGTACATGGAAAAACACTTTGGTTTGTGAATGGTAGTTTGTATTATAAAGAAGGGAAATTAGTTACAGGATTCACAGGGGTATGCCTAACTGGGGACAGGCAAATACTTAAATCCTTTCAATACAAGCTAGAGAAGGGAGGAACAGTACGCAGATAATGACCCAGGTTGGCCACCATCCAATGGCTCATGGGCAGGGGCTACCACACCACAACCGCCACCTTACGATAACCAGGTTTTAAAAAACCTAGATCAATTCCTGTTGAAACGTGAACAGTGGGTAAATAAGAGAGGGGCAGCCTTCCTTCCCTTCCTGAGTGCCATGTCCAGCAGAACGCAAGGTGCTGTCATTCCGGCTTCATTAACCATGGCTAGTGTGTGCATGGTTAGTGTAAACACATGCTGAGAGTGGCAGCCTGCCAGACTGTCTCATTGCTCTTCCTCTGTTCCTTCAGATTTGTGATAATGCTAATGAACAATCTTGGTCGCAGCTTTGAAATGTAAATTCTGCTCACAGTCCTTCTGCTGATTGCTTAAAGGTTAAAGAAATGAATATACAATTCAAATCCAAACAATAATAATGTGGTTCGTGTGGAACAAACCCACAAGAGCGAGGGAATATTTTGTTCAGGACTGAATGTCTTAGGCTATGGCTACACTACGAGGCTTTTAGTGACATGGCCATGCTCGCACACCCGTGCCACCAAAAGGCGCGCAGTGTCGCTGCTGTTTGTCCGCAGGAGAGAGCTCCTGCCAACAAAGCACTGTTCACGCCGGTGCTTTTCATCGGTAAAACTTTTGTGGTTTGGGTGTGTGTTTTTTTTAACACCCCTGAACAACAAAAGTTTTGCCAACAAAGTACCAGTGTAGACAAAGCCTTAAGATACAGCAGGGGCCCAGTGAGTTAATGCTAAAGGCCTGCATGTACTGGATCTGCTCCCTGCTTGGATAAGCAAAGGGAGGGCAAGGGTTTGGCATAACTCCATCTTTGAGCCCTGTAGGAAGCCTGAAGCCAATGGGGGACCCTTGTGCTCCAGGACTACTTAGAGTCTCCTGGAAGGGGAACCAGTTATGAAGAAGAAAACACTTGTTACAGCCTGGTGACAAGATTTATTCCCTTGATGGTAAGCCAAATTAGCCGTGCCATTCTGTTCTTAGTCTGATTGACAGGGCAAATCTGTCATAGTTTAGGGCACCTAAATAGAAGATAAATCAACAAGCAGTAAACTGTGTTACACTTAAATTAATCTTCCATATAACTACAGGGCAGGAGGCACAATGGGGCTGTGCATGTTCCTGCTGGACTCTGTAATGGACGATTATTGTCAAACTGTAGACTAAAGAAAGCAAATTGTGATGGCTCCCCTTTGCCTACAGATAGGCTTCTCTCCTGCCCTGAGGCTGCGACATATCTGCAGCTTAACAGGTTTCCTTAAACAATTTGATGATAGGTCAGAGTTGGCACATTTCACCTTAGGCTTCATTTAACTGATCATTAGAGATAATTAAATAAGTCAATGGCCTCTGCCTCTGTTTAAGAACTTGACAATGATTACTGCCCTGTGTGTGTGTGTGTGTGGGCGGGGGGGACTCTTTTATTTCCTTGTTCTTTGTTTGCTTTGCCAAGATGTATATAAACCGAATATTTCAAGTTGTCTGCTTTTGTCCCTTTTCTTACCACTCTCAATTGCTGTGTGTGAAGTGACACAGACAAGAAGATTAGTGACAATTATGACTAGAGCCAGGCAAAGAATTGATTTTTCACTTTAGTGGCAGTTTGGAAAAACTGAAAAAAAATTGTTCCAGGTTGAACTGAATCTGAATTTTTTCCAAATTTTTCATCAATCAAAAAAGTCCATATCACGTCTTTTCCAGAGCAGGGAGTTAAAGCTGGGTCTTTGATGTCCCAGCTGAGTGGCCCTGAGTCAACGTTATAAAACGGGGGTAAGTGTGCGTGGGTGGGTGGGGGAGCACCACGACCACCTCCTCCTACTCTGGCCATTTTGTGAATGGCCAAAACTGTGTCAAACTTGGAAATAGTTTCAGGTCGACAGAGCCATGCATTTTTGGCTGAATAAGCTACTCTTCCAAATTTTTTTTTGCCGAGCTCTAATTATAACCTATCCAAATATAAATGTATGATGGGCTAGGAAGGGATATGACCTGTTTCTGGAGTACATTTACCCACAGTCATTGGTAAAGGGGTGCCATTTCAGCAAATCCTGAGTTGCTCACATTTTAAAACTTTAGGGACCAATCCTATCATCTTTGCTATGGGTCTGATCCACTTTCAGTTGAAATAACCATGAGCCTTTCCACTGAATTAAAGGGAAGTTGGACTGGACCATGAGTAATTAGGCAAACCTCCCTTTGAAAATAATGGAATTTTTTCCTGAATAAGGACTACAGGATTTTCTTCCATCAATTTTAGCTTTTATCTTGCACCAACCTGCTGCCTCAGCGAAGCATCTATTATCATGAAAAGAAACAGTCACACTTTTTGGTGAAACATTTTAAAAATTATTTGTGAAAAAATTTAATTGAATTGCAAAAATTCATGAAAATGTGAATAGTGATGCATGGTACTGAAAGAAGAGCTTTCAATTCGTTTAGACCACTCTTTGACAGGATACTGGCCTAGTGGATGGGGGAAGCAGTAGATATGATATATCTTGATTTTAGTAAGACTTTTGACACAGTCCCACATGACATTCTCTTAAGCAAACAAGGAAAATGTGTTCTCTATGAAATTACTATAAGGGGGATGCATAACTGGTTGAAATATGTATTCAGAGAGTAGTTACCAATGATTCACTATCAAAATCAGAGGGCGTATCTAGCGGGGTCCTGCCAAGTTCAGTCTTGGGTCTGGTAATGTTCAATGTTTTCATTAATGACTTGGACAATGAAGTGGAGAGTATGTTTATCAAATTTGTAGATGACTCCGAGCTCGGAGGGGTTGCAAGCACTTTGAAGGATAGAATTAGAATTCAAAAGGACTTTGACAAATTGGAGAATTGGTCTGAAATCAATAGGATGAAATTCAGTACAGACAAGTGCAAAGTACTTTACTTAGGAAGGAAATAACAAATACACAACTACAAAATGGGGAATAACTGCCTAAGCAATAGTATTCCTGAGGAGGATGGGGGTTACAGTGGATCACAAATTGAATATGATTCAACAGTTGTGAAAAAGACAAATATCATTCTTGGACGTATTAACAGGAGTGTTTTGTATGAAGGACATGAATTAAGTGTCCCACTCTCCGCAGCACTGGTGAGGCCTCATATGGAGTACTGCATCCAATTCCGGGCACCCTGCTTTAGGAAAGATGTGGATAAGTTGGAGAGAGTCCAAAGGAGAGCAATAAAAATGATAAAAAGTTTAGAAAACCTGACCTATGAGGAAAGGTTAAAACAACTGGGCATGTTTAGTCTTGAGAAAAGAAGACTGATGAGGGACCTGATAACAGACTTCAAATATGTTAAGGGCTGTTATAAAGAGGACTGTGAGCAATTGTTCTCCATGTCCACTGAAGATAGGACAAGAAGTAATGGGCTTAATTTGCAGCCATGGAGATTTCGATTAGATTTTAGGAAAAACTTTCTAACTCTAAGGGTAGTTAAGGTCTGGAATAGGTTTCCAAGGGAGGTTTTGGAATCCCCATCATTGGAGGATTTTAGGAACAGGTTGGACAAACACCTGTCAAGGGTGGTCTAGGTTTACGTGGTCCTGCCTCAGTGCAGGGGGGCTGGACTTGATGATTTCTTGAGGTTCCTATGAGTCTATGATTTCTGAATCTTCAAAAGTTGAAGTATTGGAAATTCATTTAGACAAGGTCAAACAGAGCATGTGTCCTGGGAGAAGTGAGAGGGCGAGTCCTTTACATGGTTTTAGGCCCAATAACAAGTTTGAAGAGTTTTATTTTTCATGCAAGTTTATAAACATACCATAAACCAAAATGCAACATTTATCACATCTGGAGACCTGATTATTGTGGAACCATTGGTATAATTGCTTTAGTGGGAATATATGTAAATACAACGGACATGCTAGAAATACTATCTAAAGTTGACAGTGTGGTGCCATGATTCTTAACGCAATAATCCAGATACTTGTCCACCAGTCCAGAAAAACTTCATAGAGCAGCCAAACAGCTTCCTTAAAGGGATAGCTGCGGGTGACCCTGCCATAGAGAAGCACAGAGCAGTGGGAGTGTGTATGTCAGGAGATGGGGAAACTGGGACAGTGAACACGGTCCTCTCAAACCCTGTAAAATATCCATGCTGGCCTTTTATACCAGCCAAGGCGAGACACTGTGAAGAGGTATATTTATAAGCAGAGACAAAAACCTTCAGAAGCCCAGCCCTCAGCCCCCACTCTGGCTGATTTGCTTGACTCTAACAGTAAAGTTGTGACCAGTGTCTCCATCTCTCTCTCACATGCACACAAACAACATTAGAAATCTAGGGGCTTTCCTTCCATTTCCACTACAATACAATGACGTAGAAAAAGGCTTTTGGAAGGAAAGAGTGTGAAAATGATTTTTTAAAAATGGGCCGTCCTTCCTAAGTGGGGAGAATCAGTATATATGAAAGAACATGGGTTGCCAGTTACTGTGAATTTAGTATACTTACAAAATTGTAATCCTATAACTACCAATATAACCTTAAGTTAATAAAATTGCATCCAGACTGATACCTTCCAAGCTAACTAAACCTACCGATTTGATCTTGCTGTAAAATGTGTCATTCTCATGTGTCTTTTTTTAAACTAATTAAACAATTAATGCATTGTCTAGGGATATAAAGAATAAATTACTTATAACTACGTCTGTTTTAAAGGCTAATCAAGAAATAATGACTTAATACAGTTTTACTAACTCATGTAACTCTTTCCTTCAAGTTTAAGAATTCAGGAATCCTTCACCTCAAAACAACATTGTGAATTATGAAAAATAGCACCTTCTCATCACTCAACTGATCTGCTTGTGTGTCTTGGAAATGCTTACATTTGAGCCATAACAAGTGTCATGTTCTTTGCCCTCCAGAGATGATAAGGCCATGTGAGAATCCTCTGAATTGTTCTCTGGCTCAAGCGTCCAAACAGAATTGTTATCTAAGCTTCAGTTCCAGAATCTCCATTGCTGGAGACATGTGATCCCAGAGGAAGCCCATCTGGACTTTCAGACCTCAGGCAGAATTTGTAGGGCTGGTAGCTAGCAAAATCATAGTTTATTCATAAATGGAGTAGATTTGATTCAGAGATTGTTGAGATGCAGTCAGCATGGTACCCCAGGAGGCCTCTTTTATCGAACGACCCTTTGAAGTACAGCTGTCACCCTTTACAGCTGTAACTCTTCATCAGCAGGGTTAGTGGCCAAAGTCTGACCCAGATCAGTCAAGGGAGTGTGAAGAAAGTCCTCATCAGCTGCCTCCACAACTGAACTATTCACCCGCTTCATCCAGCTCATGGTAGGCATCCATGTGGGGGCGAGGGTCTGGCAACAGGACCACAGAGATCACCTCTGCAATGTAGTACAGTCTGAGGCTGCAGGACATTTTCTGTGGCCACTCAGGAGAGGAGAAAGCCCCTTTAACAGCATTCCATGAGCAGCTGCACCAGGTCTGAGCTGTGCTGTCAGGGAACCAGGCCCCGGCCACAGGGCGGCCACAGAAGGTTGCCATGCAGAGGGTTCTTGACCTTTGCAGATCCTGGGGGGTATATGGGTTTTGGGGGCAGAACCACCACTCCTTATGCCATCACCTCCCATGGATGGGGCAATCCAGGCCTCCGCTCTCAGCCTAAACTGAGCTGACAGAAAGCCTGGCAGCTGACTGCTGCAAGGCAAGAGGCCTGAGACACAAACCCCAGCCCTAGAGAGAGGGCTGATGGGGAACTCCTGTTTGGAGGAGGGAGATAGCGAGCACTCTAACGCCAAGAGACAGACAAGAGACAGGCATAGGGCTGGGAGTTGTCTCTGTAAAGTACCTTCGTAGCTGGGTAAGGAGAAGCCGTGAGGAATCACTGATCCAGGTGGGGAGAGCCGAGTCCAGGGGCCCAGTAGAGATGTTGGCAAGTAGGCTGAAGGTTGGACCAGCTCAGGAAAGTGGTGGAGGGACTGAAGAAACAGAGTCCTTTTCCACCTGAAACAGGGTCCATGGGCTCAAACCTATCGGAAAGGGGGAGGCTGGGTTCTCCCATCTCTTCCCCTGACAAAGAGGGGATGTATGGGTGTTAAACGACACCAAGAATGACAAGTTCCAGATAGATGTCAGGAGATTGGATTGAAGGCCATTCGATTTTTGATTTTTCTGGTTTTTGGACTATTTTTTGTTGACCCCCAGAAGGGAAATGGACTGAGCAGTGAACTAGCCAGAAGTCTAGGCCACAGAAAATGGCATATTGCTGGGGAACCAGAACAGCTAAAGGGGATGCTAACCTGAAAACCTCCCTGCAACACCACACCTGAACACATGGAGGTGCTCTAGAGGTGAGGCATGTCTACACAATGGTGTTATTGAAACTATTCTTCCTATAGAACTCACATCTACCTTTTATAGTAGAGCTCTGATACTTGCCATGGAAATTCATTAAAAGTTGACTGTGAACTGATAATGACTATTCGTGTTTGATCAGGCAGGGTGCTCTCAGAATAAAGTAATCACAGAGAGATCAAAATGAGCTACGCCGTGGAGCACAAGCAGGAGTGTTCCTAATTTGCTGGCTATTAAACTGGTTTGTTTTCAGGGAAATGTGGCAGACCAGGTATCCTACAGCTTCGGGATGTGTTTAGAAATACAATCTGACAAACTGCATGTCCTAATTAAGGATGCATAAAGGAATCTGTATGATAGGAGAAAATGCACCTGCAATGTTCTTATGGGCTGAGAATATGAAGTTGTAAAATATGAGTCTAGTCTAGTCTATGTGGGTTCTTATCCCACCCTCTTCACTGCCTTCCATATGTGCGTTAACCAATGTGACTAAAATCTATCGAGTGTGGTTCATTCACTCTTTCATCCTTTTCCGAGGATAATTGTGTGCGCAGTGGTTTTGTTTTTATAAATGGGTCCAGAATGCTCTGTGTTAATATTAGTAAAGGCAGGTCACAGATGTGGTCCTTGCACTTGGAGTAGAAGGTGGTGACATTTGCGATGGTCCTTAGTTCCTGGGGGAGTTTCTTGCACAGTCAACTCTGAGAAAGCTCTGTCCCCTGGACAGACGAGCTTTACACTTGTGGTAGAAAGGTCTCTGGGGCTCGAGGCAGAGAGCTATTGACCCCCTAGCCCAGATCTTTATGCTATTTTAGTTAAATAGTCATCAATGGGGAATCATCATCACATGGGGATTTTTCTATTGATGGTCTGTGGGGATCAGTTCTAGGCCTGACACCATTCAGAGCTTTCATCAATGATCTGGAAGTAAATATAAAATTACTATGGATAAAATCTGTGGGCGACACAAAGATTGGTGAAGTGGTAAATAACAACCAGGACAGGAATACAAGTGAAAGGTAACGGCCTCTGATATACAGAAGGTCAGACTAGATGATCTAATGGTCTCTTCTGCCTTTGAACGCTATGAATCTGCTTGGCTCAGTACTTGAAGTGCCTTGGAGATAAGCACTGAATTTTTGACCTTGATTCCATATTCCATGGGAAGCCAGTGCAGAGAGTGAAGGGTGGATTTGATGGGCTCCTATTCTGAGGTGATGCACTGCTGCTTGTTTTTAAATGGAATCACAGAAGATCAGGGTTGGAAGGGACCCCAGGAGGTCACCTAGTCCAACCCCCTGCTCAAAGCAGGACCAACCCCAATTACATCATCCCAGCCAGGGCTTTGTCAAGCCGGGCCTTAAAAACCTCCAAGGAAGGAGACTCCACCACCTCCCTAGGTAACGCATTCCAGTGCTTCACCACCCTCCTAGTGAAATAGTGTTTCCTAATATCCAACCTAGACCTCCCCCACTGCAACTTGAGACCATTGCTCCTTGTTCTGTCATCTAGGGTGACCAGATGTCCCAATAAAATCGGAACTGTCCTGATATTTAACCCTTTGTCCCACGTCCCAATCAATGTATGAGCGGGATGCCATTTGTCCTGATATTCAGGTAAGGAGGCAAGCGGGAAGGAGGTGCCCACTCCGTGGGTCCTCCAGCCCCGGAGCACCCACTAATTTTTCCCCATGGGTGCTCCGCACCCACCAGCAGCCAAGCTCCCCTCACCCTCTGCCCCACCTCCTCCTCCGCCTTCTCCCCTGAGTGCACAGCGTCCCCGCTCCTCCCCCTCCCTCCCAGCACTTCCCACCACCTAACAGCTGTTTGGCGGTGCTTTGGACTTTCTGGAAAGGGGAAGAGGGTTGGGGACACTGCATGCTCAGGGGAGGAGGCAGAGAAGAGGCGTGGCGTGGCGGGGACTTGGGGGAAGGGGGTGGAATGGGGGCGGGACAAGGGTGGTGACGGGGCGGGAAGAGGCAGGGGGGAACACCCACAGGGCAGAGGGGAAGTCGGCGCCATAGGCCCAGCAAGTGGCAGGCGGGCGGGCGAGTGAAGAGGCGAGCGTTAGGTGGGGGACTGAGGAGGGATGCAGCAAGCCAGCAGTGGCCAGGGGTTGAGGAAGGGCGCTGTGGCAGGGGGGCTGAGTGGGAAGGGGGAGGGATATGGGGCAGACTGGGGGGCGGAGCCTGGGAGGAGTGGGGGTGGACTGTGGGCGGGGCTGACGGCACCCCAATGTGTCCTGATATTTCACTGTTGTGATCTGGTTACCCTATTGTCATCTGCCACTGCTGAGAACAGCCGAGCTCCATCCTCTTTGGAACCCCCCTTCAGGTAGTTGAAGGCTGCTATCAAATCCCACCTCACTCTTCTCTTCTCCAGACTAAACAATCCCAGTTCCCTCAGCCTCTCCTCATAAGCCATGTGCCCCAGCTCCCTGATCATTTTTGTTGCCCTCCGCTGGACTCTCTCCAATTTGTCTACATCCCTTCTGTAGTGGGGGCCCCAAAACTGGACACAGTACTCTACATGTGGCCTCACCAATGCCGAATAGAGGGGAATAATCACTTCCCTCGATCTGCTGGCAATGCTCCTACTTATGCAGCCCAATATGCCGTTAGCCTTCTTGGCAACAAGGGCACACTGCTGACTCATATCCAGCTTCTCATCCATGGTAATCCCCAGGTCCTTTTCTGCAGAACTGCCACTTAGCCAGTCGGTCTCCAGCCTGTAGCGGTGCATGGGATTCTTCCTTCCTAAGTGCAGGATTCTGCACTTGTCCTTGTTGAACCTCATCAGATTTCTTTTGGCCCAATCTTCCAATTTCTCTAGGTCACTCTAGACCCTATCCCTACCCTCCAGTGTATCTACCTCTCCCCCCAGCTTAGTGTCATCCGCGAACTTGCTGAGGGTGCAATCTATCCCATCATCCAGATTATTAATGAAAATATTGAACAAAACAGGCCCCAGGACCAACCGTGGGGCGCTCCGCTTGATACCGGCTGCCAACTAGACATCAAGCCATTGATCACTTCCCATTGAGCCCAACGATCTAACCAGCTTTCTATCCACCTGATAGTCTATTCATCCAGCCCATACTTCTTTAACTTTCTGGCAAGAATGCTGTGGGAGACCGTATCAAAAGCTTTGCTAAAGTCAAGGTATATCATGTCCACTGCTTTCCCCATATCCACAGAGCCAGTTATCTCATCATAGAAGGCAATCGGGTTGGTCAGGCATGACTTGCCCTTGGTGAATCCTTGTGCTTGCTCTGCTATCTTATCAGTCACTGTGTATGATAGCTTTGGCAGCCTACCCGTCTCCAGCAGGTTCAGAAAAAACAAAGGCAATCACAATATCTCTGTGCTTATCCACAGAGGGTCTGACAATGCTGAACTGTACAGTTAACCTCTTTCTGGCTGAAGCGAGAAGACACGGTGAGAAAGAACTGAATGGGGCTGCCTTCTTGTTGCCACAGATGAGCCCGGAAGAGAACTGAAGGTCCAGATTTCAGCAGCTTTCACATTTCAGGGATGACAGAGCCTGGGACAACAGCACGTCTACTTGTTAGTGTTTTAGAAATTTTCACTCGGCTTCATCAGGGTTTGCAAACAAACAAAACCAACCAGAGAGGAAGGAGGGTCTTGTGGTTCAGGCACTGGAATGGAAGTCAGGAGATCTAAGTTCAGTTCCCAGATCTTCCCCAGACTCTCTCTGTGACCTTGGACAAATCACTTAATCTCCCTGTGCCTCAATTCCATGTATGTAAAGTGGACATAATAATCCTTCCTTTCTCTCTTGTCTAGTTTGATTGTACATTCTCTGGGACAGGGACTGCCTCTCACTATGAGTCTGTACAATGCCTTGCACGTGGGTTCCTCCATCTCCACTGGGATCCCTGGACACTGCGGTAAGACAGATAATACATTATCAATATTACTGACACATCCAAAGCTCCCTATCTAGACTTCTCTTACTCTTTCTCATCCAACTCACACAGAGACGAGACAGTGACCTTCAATCAGAGCTGTAATCTC
Organism: Emys orbicularis; assembly: GCF_028017835.1. Lineage (NCBI taxonomy): Eukaryota > Metazoa > Chordata > Testudines > Emydidae > Emys > Emys orbicularis. The sequence goes on along the minus strand of NC_088686.1, from coordinate 2,441,491 downwards.
TACATGAATGCGGACTGGCCAACATGTGCACTTGGCAGAATGTCATGTGACAAACACAACATGTGGAGCACAATGCAGAGGTTGAACTCTTTGCCGCACAACTAACAATCACAGGCATGTTCCGAATTTTTGCCCATTTCTCGACCCAGCCCCACTACATAAAAAGCCCTTTGCAATGACTGCATAGGTGTTTGGATTCTATTCCTAGCTGTAGCTGAAGCAGTGCGATAAAATTATTTCACCACCTTCAAAATTGCTGGGCAGTGAGGCTTGTGTGAGTTTCAGGAAACTGGGCCACTGGTTTCTTTCTCAGGAGGATAGAATGAAAGTGAAAGAAACAATGCAGAAGATGAAGAAAGTGATGGTGGGGGCAGAGCCAGTGATTAAAAATAAGCTCAATTCCCCAAAAAACACTCCTGTCCCACTCAGCCGGCTTTCTGGAGAATATCCCATGGGATTGGTGTTTTAAGTGTTGGCAACTCTGGGTTCCCTAGGGGTGTGTGGATAGAGGGGGGCATCCTCATTGCTGGAATGGAACTAAAGAAAAGAAAACATGACATTGCTAAGAAAGCAAAGGAAACTAGAAACAAAAGCTTTGGTAAGTTGCCTTTCTTTAGTGATGTATACTCATGTGCCTTTGTTTTCCTTTGGCAAGACACACAAAAGCAGAAGACCAACAAGAAGCCCCTTTTTACAAATTCCTGTATCTATTTCTAGGTTAGTATGTGGCAATATCTTTCTGTTCAAGGACATATTTTATTTTTCACCTTGTTTTCTTTTAGGACCTACAATTTTCACTTTTTTCTGTGCTGAACCACAGTCTCTTGTCTTCTAGGTAAGGATGGAATATAAAACGTTGTTGTATAAGAGTAGACCTTTCTGTAATGTACTTTATTGTCAATCTGTGACCTATATACCTTCATAGAAGGACATCTATGTAAACATGAAGGAACATAAATCCACACCATGTAGAAGTCAAACATGGGAGTTTAAGGGGGGAGGGATAGCTCAGTGGTTTGAGCATTGGCCTGCTAAACCCAGGGTTGTGAGTTCAATCCTTGAGGGGGCCACTTGGGGATCTGGGGCAAAATCAGTACTTGGTCCTGCTAGTGAAGGCAGGGGGCAGGACTTGATGACCTTTCAAGGTCCCTTCCAGTTCTAGGAGATAGGATATCTCCATTACATACAGCACTGCCGGAGTGATTACAATGGAATATATGGATTTTCCATGGACGGGGAAAAGTGATGGGGTAGGCAGTTCCACACCCCTGGATAGGGCTAGCAGCAAGACAAGATAGCACAGTAGCCAATGGTTAAAAGGTTACATAATGTCTCTGCCCATGGTCCCAAGTTAACATTTATTTAATACTTTGATAAAATGTGTGTGTGTGTATATATATATATGTTGAATTCTAATTTGGGGTCCATAGGAATGAAGTAGCTCCTTTGGTTTTCCAACAGATACATTCCTAGGGGTTAAAGCAAAGAAACAGTGAAAGTATATGGCAATAAAGATTGTCTCCTTTGTCTTTTAAGGCAGGCATTGGTCCCTGGGAAAGGAAGGTGGAGGAGGCCATATCTTATACTGACATGTTCCAACCTTTCATAAACTCAAGGTTGGATCTGTGGGAAGAACATCTCCCTACAAAAGAAACTAACACAACAGAAACAGGGCTTCTTTGTTCAATTTGCAACTTGAATAAGACAGAATTATTCAGTGCTCAGCTCCAACACCTGGCAATTTGCTGACGAGGCTTATTTTAGCAAAGCAAGGTTATCTTTTGTTTATTCCACTTTTTCTTAGCTGATCATTATTTGCTAGCCCTCTGGTCTCTTGACCAAACTCTGGACCTTTGGGGCCTGTAAAAGAGCTGGCACAATCCATATGCCAGGTTATTATATCAACTGCACATGGATTTTAACCCTTCAAACAGCTGAAAAACTCTGGTGCCTACCTCTGCACTGCACCTGCAGGGTTTTGGGGATGGAGCATGATTGGTTGCCTATAGCAGCAATCCAAATAGTCTCGTATTTGCACCTCTGCATCTGAACTGTGAATTATAAAGTGAAATGTAACTTGATTTCTGAAAAAATCAGCATTGTATATAGTACCTGATGTCCAACGTGCTCTGCTGGGATCCTGACAGTCACTTCTCACAGGAATCCAGCAAACAGGAGAGGAGGTGGGGCTGGTTATTCTTAATCAAACTGTGATTTTTCAGAGTGCTCCCCTGCTTGAGCTCATAGAATAGTTTTTATTAGTTTAGATTCACTCGGAGGGAAACTAACTGCCCTTTAATTTCCTGGTGATTCACCAAGCCTGGTTTAACCTAATGCCAATATCTTGACCACTGTCCAGCTTTCAGGGATAACTCCTGAGCTAAGTGTATTTTTATAAAATGTTCAAAAAAAAAGAAGAGAGTTTGTTTTCAAATTCAGTCTGAAACTTGCTGTAAGTGCCTCTGATGTATGCTATTAAGGGTACATGCTCTTAACTATTTCATAGGAATTTGAGGTACAAATTCAACACCCCCAGTTCATAAATGGATATCGGTTCTCCTGTAAGTCTGATCTAGACACAATGGCTGCCCTCTGCATTTTCTCTGACAGTTTTGAGCCCAATTTCCTCACATTTTCAAGAGGAATCATTTTTCCCTGAAGTGTAATACTTACACATCCTTGAGATCATTTCATGTGATGTAGAATTTTCATTGTTATTTTCATGGATATTATTTCTTTCTTATCTGGCAACCTATTATTTTCCAGCTCCTTCACAATGTTCATAGCTTGGTCATGTGTGTTGTGTCAGATGTATGTCAGGTCCTTTGGAGAGGGAGTGGGGTGTGCAAGTACACTGCCCCGCCACAACCCCTTAGCCCCCTTTGCTGTGCCTGCTTTCACCCTGAATCCCATGGCAGTGGGGCAGGCTGCCAGCATTTCATCCGGCCAGGGGCTCCGTGGCATTCTAGCCCCTTTGCGCTGCCTGAGTAATGCAAAGGGGCTGGAAAGTGGCTGTGTTTGGCTGGCCTGGGTGAGCTCTCAGGTGCCACAGACCTAGGGTAGCTGGTCCCTGCATCAGCTCCCCCCCTTAGCAGCAGGCCAGACGGTGCTGTCATGGTGCAGGGTAGGTATGGCTGGAGTACACCTCCCTGGCCATGCTTTACTGGCGTTCAGCCCATTGTGGGCCTGTGACAGAAGCTCTGTGCCGCAGAGAAGCAGGGCATTTTAATTCAGATCATTAGACTTTTTAACTCAAAGCCAGGTAATTACTGGGTGAGTTAAACTGGCTAGCACTTAACATGCCTGGTGCCAGCAGGTAGCTGATATGTGGATTTTACCCCATCATTTCGTAACACTTAAGAGACAGTGCAGGCTGCCCTGAACATACATCAGGGCTCTCCTGGGGCAGGCTGCCTGCACAGGAACGCCGTTCTGGGGAAGAAATATTTCCCGACTAATTACTGGGGGAAGAGAAAAGTGGGAGGGGATGGTTTTAGTGCTGTGAACACCCCCGGCTTCCGTCACTGCCGGCACAGCCGCAGGGCATAGTCAGGGACCATGCGGAGAGGAGCCCAGGGTAAGCCCGTTCAGCTGGGGATCCCTGCATGTGCACTAGGGAGGAAAGGAGCGTACTTAGCCGTGTAAAGATTTTGCAGAGCAGAGGAGGATGCACCTTAAACCGTGGCAGTAATACGCTTCCACATCATCAAACCCTCAGCAAGTCCAGGTGTCGCTCAGCACTGAGACGGCTGAGTCTTGAGCCTCGGGGAGCCCCTCACAAAGCCCCATCATCCACTGTCTCCAAACACCATTCGTCCTGCCACAGGCTCCCCCGCCTGAAGATGCCTTCCTGGTGGAGTACCCAGGAACCGCTGAGTCCAATGGCTTCACCACGTCCTTCTCACTCTTGCTTTGCTGCAGGATGGGGGCGGGGGCTCCAGGTCTCGCCATGGTGTCTGTCTTTCCTTGAAGCTGGAGCAGCTGGGGTTGCCCTCTCCGGCCTGAGCAACTCACGTTCCCCATCACCAAGCAGGAAGCTCCCATATGATGAGTATTCCTCTTGTCTCAGCACTTCACAGTATGGCCCCCATGTGTGTATCTGCCCCCTCAGTAACCTCTGCTGTGTCCCCCGTGTGCATACCCAATGTGCTCAGTGTGGGCCAGTGACCCCTGTGTGTGCACTCCCATGGCTACCCTCTGGGTGTGCCCCCCACATTGCCCAGTGTCGGTGCCCCCCCCCCCATGTGTCTGTGCATGTCCTAGGAGGATGGAGCAGGGCGTCTCTTTTGCTCCTTGTTTCTTGCTCCCCCCCAGTTCTGGAAAAGCCTCTGCATGTAACAGGCTGATTCATGCCCACTGCTGGATCTCTCCCGCCAGTTGGGGAATACAGGACTGTAACCCAGCCCTGATTCAAATAGCAGTCACAATCCCCAGAGTAATACAATGTGCGCATGCATGGCATCTGCAGATGCAGTTGTAGGTCCAAAAGCCATTTTGAGGCCTCCTCTCTGAGGTTGTGGCTATCATCCAGTTCACCAATCCATATTTGGGGCACTGCATCATAAGGTATTCAGTGGTTTGGATGTTCTCACCACAGTCACGAAGGGGAGTCTTTGATTCTCCACTTGTGCATCAAGTAGCCACATCTTATAGGGTTTGTTTGGATGTGGTTCAGTGTGGTCCAAAGTCTTGTGGCAGGTCAAACCCAGGCAGGCAGCTTGCTGGGTCAGTGATATCAATAATGCTTGTTGGAATAGTGAATGAGTTCCTGAGACTTTGGCATGCCTGTTCCAGATCCAGAGACGTGAGGTGGTTGCCTGTGGTCCATGCTGGTTTCTGTGATTTCAGGCATTGCTGGGGTATGTTGTCCATAATCTGCTGGACGGGAAGTTCCAGGTAGTCTTTGGCACATTTAAGTTCTTGTGCTGTGGCGATGTTTTGACGGGTAGCGGGAGGCCTGATGTTTGCTAATACAGAAAGCCACGGTAGAGGCATTGACTTCAAAGCTCCTGGGATGAATCACAGGGTCTGCTTCACTTGCCTATCCACAAGTTAAGCATGGCAGCTTCTTGTATGCACTGGTGCACAGTACTATGCAACTGAGTAACCCAGGGCCAAGCCAACGTTCATAGCACTGGGGCAGTGGATCCCCAACTTTTGGATGGTGTTGATTTGAGTCTTCCCTTTGGAGGCTACTTTTTGGAGGTACTCATGAAAGGTGAGTGTGTGGTCAAGAATGACACTGAGCTATGCTGGCATTGGGTCATGATGCACAGTTTCACCACAAAACTTGACAGTGTTTGGTGCGGTAAGGTGGAAAGCAGAGAAAACCGATTGGCAAGCTGTGCACTTTGGATAAAACAGTAACCAGAGCTGTATTCGTTCCGGGGAACTCAGAATCGGGGACAATGGAAAAAGGGATCAGGACAATAAAAGACTAAATCAATAATACCTAAACTGTACCCCTCCCATATGTGCTGCCTGTGCTCCTTCCTGGCATTGACCTAGGCAATGTAGGCTCAGTTTTTGGGGGGAGGGATAGCTCAGTGGTTTGAACATTGGCCTGTTAAACCCAGAGTTGTGAGTTCAATCCTTGAGGGGGCTACTTAGGGATCTGGGGCAAAATCAGTACTTGGTCCTGCTAGTGAAGGCAGGGGGCTGGACACAATGACCTTTCAAGGTCCCTTCCAGCTCTAGGAGATAGGATATCTCCATTGATTTAAATTTGTATTACTGTAGCACCTAGGAGCCCTGGTGATGGAGCAGGACCGCACTGAACAGACACAGAACAAAACGATGAGCCAGACTCCAAAGTGCTGACAATGCTCTAATTGGCCATTTCTATCTCTCTGGGTGAAATTCACCCTGATCTGGAAGCCAGCCCTAGAGTTGGGTGGGAATTTTTGGACAGAACCTTTTTTTGTTTGTTAGACAATGCCAATTCATTGAACCGGAGACTTTCCATGGCACTGTATTGGTTTTTGGTGAAGCTTTTGTTGGGAAGGTTTCATAGGTTCAGGATTGAATTTATGGTCCAACCCAGGGGGTAGGGTCCTTCCCGGGGCTCCCTGCTCTGCGTCAGGCAGAGCATCACTTAGGTCTCACTCATACGTTTTGATGGCCTAAGCGGTGCCCAAACCTTGTGCCAAGTAGGGCAGGTCAGAAAACCAGAATTCCATTCCAGGAAAAATGTCAAGGTTTCTGCACTTTTTTGTTCTGCATTGAAATGAAAATGAAACCTTTCAAAACTATTTGTGGAAAAGGAGAGATGCCCCCTTCAAGTAGCCAACAGTTTAGCAGCTAGGGCTAGCCCCGTGCAGGGGTGAATTCACCTCTAGCTTTTAAAGTTACTATGATCCTACAGCTTCTGAAACACTTTCCCATTAAAGCTCTTCAGGCTTTGGGCTTTCTCTAAATCTAGGTCAGAGCACCCCACCGTGCGTGATACCCAGCATGATGTATCCAATGCAAACAGCTTGTTGCAAAGCATAGGACAATGACATGCAAAATGGTATTTCTCAGAACTGTACTGAAGGGCTGAATAGATTCTGATCAGCTCACTCGCTCTTCTTCCCGTTTTGGTCTGCCTGATTTCTTAAAGAAGGTACCTCCTGCCTATAGACAATGTTTGGGTTATTAGACAGCTTTGCTAAACAGACTTGTTCAGGGAACCAGAAAGGGAGGCTAGCAGTAGAATTTCTTCTTCAGTCATGAGAGGCTGGTTTGTTTCACCTCAGGTTAAAATCTTATGCTTGCTAGAAAGCAACAAGGAACATAAAAGGAGACACTACATAGTAAATAGATTTTACCCCTAAACACAGCACAAAGGCCCTTAACAGTCTGCTCCTACTCCTGCTTCTGCTTTTGTCCTAGCCAGCACCCTCCGGACAATAAAAAGCCCAACAAGATGATGTTTGAAGTGCTATACATTTCCTTTTGCATATTATTCACGACCTCCTTGACATAATGTTCCCACTGATCATCATCAGAGCTCTGCCTGCCACTGCTCCGCTTTCTTCCTCTCACAGGTTGCATTGTTTGGCTTTATCCTTAGTAGAGTGCAGCCATTCTTCAGCGGGATCCACACCTTGCTTGGCAGAGGCTGGAACACCGTGTTCCCCTTCACACTGGAAAGTTCAGCTTGCTTTCCGTTGCCGATGAGGGAGTCATTTGGGAATGTAGCATGAGAAGGGTGAACTCATTGGCTACTTCTCTGTTTAGATGTTGTTTAGCGTGTAACGGAGTCTTTACACGGATATATGCAATGTGCTTCCCTGGAAGGGGGGGGGGGGGGGATTGTTTCATCTTTTTGCACTCAGCACCATCTGTGAAGCAGCTCAGTGCTGCTTTGTGGCCAAATCCTGGTGTGTGTGTGTGTGTGTGTGTGTGTGTGTGTGTGTGTGTGTGTGTGTGTGTGTGTGTGTGTGTGTGTGTGTGTGTGTGTGTGTGTGTGCACGCTACTCCCATGGATAGCAGAGGGGATTGTGAACAAGGAGCCAAGAGCTGGTGTATCAGACCCTTGCTGTGAGACATCTCAGTCTAACTCAATCAGCTTTGGGGGTCTGGAAGGAACCCCATCTGGGTCGATAGCTGCATCATAAGTGAGGTGGATTCTGAGTGTTTTTGGACTAGGTACTAAGGAGAATATTGGGCTCCCTGGGTATATCAGTCTCTCTTGCATTTGTTGCTGTTCTCAGAAGGCAAGTGGGGAAGGAGAGCAGGAAGCTGTGAATAGCCGCCATTATATGGAGTACAGACAAAGAATGTAGGAAGGCTGAGCCCAATGCTCCCAAACGGGCTGCAGGTAAATGGAACGTGTAAGTGCCTGGCTGTTATATACAGTGCTGTGTAGCCATCCCCGTCCCCTCCCCCAGAGAGGCTCTGTAGCCCTCACTGGCATGGGCAGTTCTCGCCGTCACCGGGCTCCTGCTGGGAGTCAGGGCTGCGGCCGCGCTGGGCTGAAGGGAGGCACCCCACAGGGTAATTGCAGGAAGCTTGAGCTCTGAGCTCACCTATTCATCCAGGTCGTCACCCAGCGGGGTCCCCCGGAACCCTGCCCAGTGCCCAGTGTGCAGTCCAGGGTCCCGCTGGGTGATGCGCCCATGATTTCTCCCACCCCTCAGATCCTCTGGCTAATCCACACTAGAGAGCTCCACAAGGGGGGCTACAGAGGGAGCCACCTGGGCCGGGTTCCTGGGCAGGGCAGTGCCACCGGAGGAGCAGGGATTTCCAGAGGCACAGAGGCACTGGTTGTGCACCATTACAGCCTCCTGCTTCTGGCTGTGGAACCTACGGCTGTTGGGGGCAGCGCAGGCCAAACACTGCCGCACCCTGGTCTTCCCTCTGGGGGCTGGAGCCTCATCTCCGGTCACGCTGGGGTGAATCTGGAGGAACTGCTGAATTCAGTGACTTTCCACCCATGTAAATGAGCTCAGAGTCTGGGGTGGTAAGTGGAGGGAGCAACACTGGGCTCATTTTTGTCCTTCGAAATCAGGTTCTAGTGGCTTTAATAAGAGATGTGTACGGCATGTGGAACGCTGTGGATTTGCTACCAGGATGCCCTGTATCTTCCAAACCTGACACAAGCTAGATAGGGTAGTTCCCCTTCTTTCCTCACCCTGCACCAGAGTCTCTTGAAGTCTGTGGTTTGGGATAATAGCTACTAAATGTCTATTCTATCATTTTGAATGCATTGTAAGAAACCGCATTACAGCCACATTGCTTTAAGAGCGGTGCCATTGAAATCTCAGCAGAGAGATTTTTAATGAGTAACAATGCCCCTTTTATTCTGGTTTCCGAATGTCTTGGGCTTTAACAGTGTACAGGCGTCACCTCATTCACCAATGAAACACAGTCATCGCTGGGCTAGAGTGTGAACACTGCGTGACTGAGCACTGACGATACTCAGCAACGTTGGACAGCGAGTGAAAAATGCTGCATATGACTGAAAGTACAGCAGGGCATATGGGCAATGGGAATGCAACTTCCAGCATGGGAATTTGGCCAGGACACCGAAGCTAAGGGAAAGCACTGCCGTGGGTATGGTGACGGAGCATGGAACCTCTGTGGACAGGGGAAAGTGCACCAAGCAATGGAATGCAGAGCCTGCCCAGAAGAGGCATGGTGCTCTGAGGGAGCAGGGTGGAGCGTTTCCCCCAGTGATGCTTGCTGAGTAGATGCAGGCTGCATGGCCTTCTTCGGAAGCAGCAAGCAGCAGCCATGTGGCAGGGAAGATACATAGGAGAGGGAGGCACCCGCAGTGGTGTAGATACACACATGAACTTTGGGGTTCTTATCCAAACAGGACCTCTCAGCATTCTGAGGTGCCCTTTGTGACATTATCTGATTAAAATATGAGCATGTAGATCAAGATAATCTCAACAAACCTTGTACAAAGTGTGTCAAGTAAGGTGTCTATGGAAAAGTGATGATTCACCGAATATGATTGTGCCATTTACATGCATTTATCATTTTTATATAAGAAGTTGTGAATATTAACTATGTACCTGTATTTCAAATGTTTGCTCCTGTGGTAACACCCTTATGGTATTTAGCCTGCACATCTTGAAAGGACTATTCAAGTTAAATGGCCCATCAAAGAACACTTAACTCACAATGGACCATGGGAGACGCCTATCTACACTTAATGGACTTTCCTGTGAACCTTGTAACTAGAACAGGGGTAGGCAACCTATGGCACATGTGCCGAAGGTGGCACGCGAGCTGATTTTCAGTGGCACTCAGACTGCCTGGGTCCTGACCACCGGTCCGGGGGGCTATGCATTTTAATTTAATTTTAAATGAAGCTTCTTAAACATTTTAAAAACCTTATTTACTTTACATACAACAATAGTTTAGTTATATATTATAGACTTATAGAAAGAGACCTTCTAAAAACGTTAACATGTATTACTGGCACTTGAAACCTTAAATTAGAGTGAATAAATGAAGACTCGGCACACCACTTCTGAAAGGTTGCCGACCCCTGAACTAGTGCGAAGCATGCATGGACATGTGACTTGCCCATGTGACTCCAAACATCATCTTGTTTCCTGTAATTTTCCACAGTGAGAACAATGGGTTTCCCTTCACTTGGTAGAAGCTATAAAAGGCCCTGGAAACACCTCCATTTTGTCTCTTTACTGCTCAAACCTCTGGACTATGATGAACTTGTACTAATGGGAGCATTGTAACCAAGGGACTGAAGACCTTCCAATGGTTTGGAAGCACTCAGAGACTTAACAAGCCAGCAGTTTGTTCCATCACTGCTACAAGCCTGAACCAAGAACCTTGCAATTATTGTATGTATTTGATTCCTTTAACCAATTTTAACTCTCACCGTTCTTTTTTTCTTTTATAAATAAACCTTTAGATATTAGATACTGAAGGATTGGCAACAGTGTGATTTTTGGGTAAGATCTGAGTTATATATTGACCTGGGTGTGTGGCTGGTCCTTTGGGATCAGAACCACCCTTTTGTATGATGAAATTGATTTTAAAGAACCACTCATCATTAAGTTTAATGTCTGGGTGTTGAATCCAGGACTGGAATACCTAAGGAGGCTGCATTTCTGACTTCTTGTTAGCCAGTGTGGTGAGACAGAAGTTTACTTTTGTTGCTGGTTTGGTATATCTCATGGAAGAATAACCACTAGTTTTGGGGTGTATCTGCCCTTTTCCCCAGCAGCTTGTCCTGAATTTGGTATTCTCAGTTGTGACCCACTGAGGCATGGTGACACCCTTCTCTAGTTCCTATTATACTGCAGCATTTTTCATCTTCTATAACCATGCCCCAGTAGGCGGTAGGGGTGAATTAGGATAAAAATGCATATGGAATATCAACACTCCTGCTCACCAAACTTTAACAACTTGATTACCCAGTGTCCTTACCCGGGCCCCTTTGTGAGTGCTCACTTTCACCTTCTGCAGCTCCCTCTTCACGGGGTGAAAGCTCCTTTCTGCCTGGGCTTTGAAAGGCTCCAGACTCCAGCCCAACTTCCTCACAGGCCTCCTTGTGTGCAGTCACCTCGTGTTCTCCCTCGAGGATGGAAAAGTGGGTGGATTCCAACTATCCTGCCATGTGCAATGTCAAATAGTGTTCATCTGAAGACAGAGAAGAAGATTTCTCACAAAAAGTAACTGATTTTTGGATCCTGTCTCAAGTTTACTTTTCTCTAAAGCTAGTGGGATGAGCATTCTGAGTTACAGTTAGACAACAGGACGCTAGATCTACTAGACATCAGCTGAGCAAGTGTGCAGCACACAGCCTCCTGTGCTGAGAGGGACCCTGCCTGAACTGTCTCCCATGCATCTCTATGGCTCATCCCATGCACTAACAATCTCCCTGCTTGGGTTTGGAGAAGCACTGGAAGGTTTAGGTGCTTCTACAAAGTTTAACCCAATTAGAGTGGTTTTAGGTCCCTTATCACTGCTTCACTCCCATTATCCTTCCAGGCCCCACCTCTGCACCCACACCACAGTCTCCTGAAATCCAGCACGCTCCCTGTGGCTCTGTTTTACCACTCCCTGGCGCCAGGTGCCCATTCGTTTTCCTGGTCTTCAGCTTTCCTCTGGCACTTTACAACAGCTCCTCACTTACTGCTCTCGAACAGTGGCTCCCAATCTTTCCAGACTACTGTACCCCCTTCAGGAGTCTGATTTGTCTGGCATACCCCCAAGTTATACCTCACTTAAAAACTATTTGCTTACAAAATCAGACATAAAAATACAGACGTGTCCCAGCCCACTATTACTGAAATAGTACTTACTTACTTTCTCATTTTTTACCATATAATTATAAAATAAATCAACTGGAATATAAATATTGTACTTACATTTCAGTGTATAGTATATAGTCCTTATCAGTATGGAATTGTAGTTTATACTGACTTTGCTAGTGCTTTTTATGTAGCCTGTTGTAAAACTAGGCAAATATGTAGATGAGTTGATGTACCCCCTGGAAGACCTCTGAGTACCCCCAGGGGTACACGTACCCCTGGTTGAGAACCCCTGCCCTAGTATACTAGCCACTGAATGGAAAGTATCTGCTCTATACACTGACACTGCAGCTGCAGCTAATTTTCCTTCTAGTTTTTTAAAGCAAAGACACATTGTAGGAAAAATAAATAAATACATGAAAATCAGATGACAAATGGGCAAATACTAATTACAATTAGTTTAGCTAGGAGAAGTGGATAGTTTGCCTCTCCTAGGAGGGAAGGGAGTAGCTAAGTATTTTCATCTAAGCACTGCTCTGATAATAACTTATTAATGCGATAAAGATTTTGACAAGAACAGAAATGGCACAGAAGAGCAGCAGTCTCAAGAGAGCCTTAAAACGTAACCTTAGCCAGAACGGATGCAATGTTTATCCATTTCTGTGGCAATATTATCGCACAGATGAGACACAATGCAAGCTTAAACTGCGGCTATGAGTCTTCAGGCAATAGCTGCCTAGATCTCCTCCGCTGAGACACTTACCTCTGGGAAAATTCTAAAGGCTCTGATTTCATACAAGACCGTCTTAGTTTGCAGAGCAAAACAAATAAATCGAGGGAGAATGGTTTATATACATTACAATGCAAAAGATTCACAGTTCTTCAACTAATGATCCCCCAGCTTTTCTCCATCCTACTGATTTGTCGTGTGCTACACTTCCTTCTAAAACACCACGTTAAGTAGGATCCTCCAAAGTGTCATGTTTTTAACTGACTCCCTGGGAAATGCTCTAGATAATACATTCAATTGTAATCTTTTTGAGGATTGTGGAAAAGGACAATGCAAGGGAGGCAAGTTTGGCTGCTAGAACCTGGGAAGCTATAAAGCTAATGAACCTTGTTAGAATCCCAGCCTTTCACCCTGGCTGCTGACGTCTGAATCTCCTGACTACAGGAATCTGACAACTTCGTTGGCAATGGAAGCCTGAGCTACAGCTCTATGAAAGGACAGAAAATCATAATGATATTTTATGATGCTCTGGCCAATTTCAGGGTGAGATCTGGAAGAGATTCAAACCTCTGTTACCTCCCAGCACTTACAGACTTAATCTGAACATGGCATTGCTAGAGGTGAGTGAAAACACTTTTTGCGCAAACATAACAACAGGTATATTTATTATGCCTATTACTCAGCCATAGTGTTGTTTCTTGCAGTATACCCATTCTGTAATCTCGAAGCCATTCAGTGCCTGGAGATTCTAACTGATTAAAAGCAAATACAATTGGCTCCTTATTATGTGTGAGACCCTTAGGGAAGGAAGCAGAAAGCTAGCAAGTGGTGGAGCCTTTGTCCAGAGCTGGGTTTTGTAGCCCAGAGAGTTATTTTTAATAGCTGTGGATCTCATCAATGTCATGATTTGACCTTTCCCACCGTGAATTGCAGGCTACTCTTGAGTCAAGTCAGGCATTTACAGTAGCTTACTTTTGTCCAGGAATGGCACCTCAGGCAAGACCTGTGCATGGTTCAGAAAGGAAAAGGCTCAATATTTTCTAAAGCCTCCTAATCCTGTGTATTGACCGGCACTCCCTACACTGCTGTTTCTGCCCCAGAGGTTAAAAGCACTGCTGGGTTCTTTTAGCCTGCTTCTGATTAGAAGAGCTGGGCTCATTCAGACTGGGGGTGGAAACAATACTATGTGATTTTCGTGACCAATTGCAGCTAATAGAGAGCTTACGTTTTGAATGTCAAGTGTGTAATAAGCAGAGAAAGCAGCTAGTGTTCACTCCGTAGGGGGAAAGCCAAACCCTTTCAAAAATGCGCGGAGTCCTTTCGAAGGAAGAGAACTCCTTCTGCACACGGACATTTCCTGAGCAGAAAAGGAAGCTAAATGTGGTGAGGAAATGATGCAGTTCAGTTCTTTTTCCAGTTAGTCCTGGGCACAAAGAGAACTCAGCAGGGGAAAGCCACAGTATTGCTGTGGCTGTATTTGTATGTGTCCCTAGTGCAGTGTTTCTCAAATACGGCCATCCTGGCTGCATGCAGCCAGCAGTGGCTTTTCCTGCAGCCACAGCCTCCTGGGCAGTGATGGGGGGGGGGGGGGGCACAGGGGAACAAAGCAGTGGACCCTCCCCCAGGACCCCTAGCAGGGGTTGGGCCCTGCCCCCCTCTGGAAACACAAACACCGGAGGAGCAGGCGCCACTGAGTTCCCACCTTCCCAGCGGTGGTGGGGTCAGACTTCCACCCTGGGGTGGTGGGCAGCAGGCTCCATCTCCCAGGCTCAACCCCCCCACTCCCCACCATTCCTGGCCCCTTCTTACCCACCTCCCCGTCCAGGGCTCAATTTGTCCCCGGGCTTGCCGGGGCTGAATACAGCTGGTATTTGTATGTTTGTTAGTGTCACTTGTCACAGGAGCTAGCTGGGAGGCTGAGAACAGTGATTTTAACATACAAGTATCGCTTTTCACAGCAGCCGACTTACTAGCCAGCAAATCTAAACACAAAGGAAACAACAACAACAAAAGGCAAGAATGTGCAGAGCACCTTGTTTGTGTTTCTATTCTGTTTAGGGCCAGTAAAGAATAGAGACAACTGTACACTATTTTTATTATTGAGTCAGTTAAAAAAAAAAACCTACATAAATTACAATGATTTGGACATGTGTGTGTGCATATTTATTTGTTTTTTCCTAACGTTAATTATGGGCTTTTTTGGAAAAATTGTCAGAGTGGCCACCCGCAAGCCTGGGCGGTGGGGATACTAGGCCAGGGGGGGCTCTGCCGCCGCCCGACAGCAAGTTGCAAGTTGGGCGGGGGATGTTTTTGCTTTATTATGCCCCATGCAGGTTCTGGAGCGGCTGAGGAGGCGGGTATGTGTTGTTCAGCTCTCTGGGTTCATCAGTAATTTCCCTGGACTCCAGAGAGATATCGCCTCCTCAGCCGCCCCGTAACCTGCATGGGGCATTTCAAAAGCTCAGGTTCTTCTTTGGGGAGAGATGCTGTCACGCTGTGGCTTTTCACGGGCAGTTTGGGGTCTGGAGAGGGGAGGGGAGGCCTGGATCTCCTCTGGCCAAGGTGGAGGGCGCTCAGGCCTCCTGCCAGCCCGGTACACCTCTGGCTGGGGGGGGGGGGGCGCTCAGGGCTTCTCTGGCTGGGGGAGGCTCCTTGCTCTGGCTGGAGGGAGTCAGGGGGTCTCAGGGCTCCAGCTGCAGGTGGGCTCGGGAGTAAGGGGCAGAGCTGGGGGCTAGCCTCCCCAAAGGGGGGCTCCACCCACCGTCCATGCCAGCAGGAGTTGGTGGCCACACTCTGAGGCCACCAAAAAATCTGTTGTGAGAACCCCATGCCTAGTCTCTGTTTGCCAGAAGCTGGAAATGGATCACTTGATGATTCCCTGTTCTGTTCACCTGTCGGCCATTGTTGGAAGATAGGATAGTGGGCTAGATGGACCATTGGTCTGACCCAGTGTGGCCATTCTTATGTTCTTATATGATCCACATATACTATGGAGATTATTGCAAGGTTATTCCTCCATCACTAAATACATATATTCACTGGCTTCATTTGAAACACATTCCTAAAATACATACTGTTGGCTCAGTCATTGCTTGGTGGAATACATTTCTGTACTTATGCGTTATTATGCTGCCTGCCAGACTTTTGCATAAATGTAAGTCTATTTTGCTGTCATGTGAACAAATGCATACAATAAGAATTTCAATCATTCTAAAAAATGAAAACAAAGGGAAACATGGATTTGAAATTACTCTGCTCCTTGTGACTAGACAGTGAGGCAGTTCATGACTATAACCAATTGAAATGGTTAGTTCTGAACTGGGAAAATGGAAATGCAGAGTTGTGTAAAATCCATGCAACTGTAGGATTTAGAGCAAAATTCAGCCGTGGTGTAAATGGGCACTGCGTGAGGTGCTTCAGTGGAGACATGCTTTCTTACTGCAGGGCATAGCATAGCCTAGTCTAATGTTTCTCCAGACTCTAAACGTTTATTTAAAGAGAAAGTGTGTCTGGGACTCCTGGCTGTGACTGTGACCTTCCCTGTGTAAACTACTGCACTGCTTTTTTTGACTCTGCAGCTCCACAGATGACAAACTAATACTAAAGAGAAATGCAAATGTTCCCATTCATCTGAAAAGGGCATTTGCTTTCCAGCCTTGCTTCCAGAAACGTTCTCAACAAAAGTTGAGCACTTGGAATTCTGAGGGGTTTTGCTTTCATCGAGATTTCACAAAAAACAAACAAAAATCAACACACCCTCAAAAACTGCCATGAGATGGTGTGATTTTTATTCATAAAAAGGAGCATATTTGAGCGTAAGAGAGATAATAAAGTAAAGGAAATAAGGAAAAAGATAGCCGACGTGTCAACGTAGGAATGCCATCCTATTTCAGATTAAAAGTTTATTAAACTTCATAAACAAGGAAACTTTAACTTGTCCCCAGCTCTTACTGTAAAATATTAAAGTTTTTGTCAATGTATATTTTTCTTTTCAATATACCATACTGCTTATTCTCCTGTTATACATTGCTGATTATTTGTGATTATTCCTTTTTAGCCATAATTATATTAGTATGTATTTCAATCTAGAAGTCTAAATAATAAGATGGGTGAACTAGAGTGCCTTGTATTAAATGAGGATATTGATATAATAGGCATCACAGAAACTTGGTGGAATGAGGATAATCAATGGGACACAGTAATACCAGGGTACAAAATATATCAGAAGGAGAGAACAGGTCACGCTGGTGGGGGAGTGGCACTATATGTGACAGAAAGCATAGAATCAAATAAAGTAAAAATCTTAGATGAACCAAACTGTACCACAGAATCTCTATGGATAGTAATTCCATGCTTGAATATAATAATATGAATATAGCAGTAAGGATATATTACCGACTACCTGACCAGGATGGCAATAGTGACTGTGAAATGCTCAGGGAGATCAGAGAGGCTATTAAAAAAAACAAAAAAAACCCTCAATAATAATGGGGGATTTCAACTCTCCCCATATTGACCGGGTACATGTCATCTCAGGACGGGATGCAGAGATAAAGATTCTTGACACCTTAAATGTCTGCTTCTTGGAGCAGCTAGTCCTGAACCCACAAGAGGAGCGGCAATTCTTGATTTAGTCCTAAGTGGAGCACAGGATCTGGTCCAAGAGGTGAATATAGCTGAACTGCTTTGTAATAGTGACCGTAATATAATTAAATTTAACATCCCTGTGGCAAGGAAAAAACCACAGTGGCCCAACACTGTAGCAGTTAATTTCAGAAAGGGGAACTACACAAAAATGAGGAGGTTAGTTAAACAGAAATTAAAAGGTCCAGCGCCAAAAGTGAAATCCCTGCAAGCTGCATGGAAACTTTTTAAAGACACCATAATAGAGGCTCAACTTAAATGTATCCCCCAAATTTAAAAACATAGAGAACCAAAAAATTGCCACCGTGGCTAAACAACAAAGTAAAAGAAGCAGTGAGAGGCAAAAAGGCATCTTTAAAAAGTGGAAGTTAAATCCTAGAGAGAAAAATAGAAGGGAGCATAAACCCTGGCAAATGAAGTGTAAAAATATCATTAGGAAGGCCAAAAAGAATTTGAAGAACAGCTAGCCAAAGACTCAAAAAGTAATAGCAAATGTTTTTATAAGTACATCAGAAGCAGGAAGCCTGCTGAAAAACCAGTGGGGCCACTGGACGATCGAGATGCTGAAGAAGCACTCAAGGACGATAAGGCCATTGCAAAGAAACTAAATGAATTCTTTGCATTGGTCTTCCTGGTTGAGGATCTGAGGCAGATTCCCAAACCTGAGCCATCCTTTTAAAGTGACAAATCTGTGGAACTGTCCCAGATTGAGGTGTCATTAGAGGAGGTTTTGGAACAAATTGATAAACTAAACAGTAATAAGTCACCAGGGCCAGATGGTATTCACCCAAGGGTTCTGAAGGAACTCAAATGTGAAATTGCAGAACTACTAACTGTAGTCTGTAACCTATCATTTAAATCAACTTCTGTACCAAATGACTGGAGTATAGCTAATGTGATGCCAATTTTTAAAAAGGGCTCCAGAGGTGACCCCAGCAATTACAGGTCGGTAAGCCTGACTTCAGTACCGGGCAAACTGGTTGAAACTATAGGAAAAGAATAAAATTGTCAGACACCTAGATGAACATAATTTGTTGGGGAAGAGTCAACATGGTTTTTGTAAAGGGAAATCATGCCTCAACGATCTACTAGAATGCTTTGAGGGGATCAACAAGCATGTGGATAAGGGGGATCAAGTGTATTTAGATTTTCAGAAAGCCTTTGATAAGGTCCCTCACAAAGCTCTTAAGCAAAGTAAGCTGTCATGGGATAAGAGGGAAGGTTCTCTCATGGATTGGTAACTGGTTAAAGATAGGAAACAAAGAGTAGGAATAAATGGTCAGTTTTCAGAATGGAAAGAGGTAAATAGTGGTGTCCTCCAGGGGTCTGTACTGGGACCAGTTCTAGTCAACATATTCCTAAATGATCTGGGGTAAACACTGAGGTGGCAAAATTTGCAGATGATACAAAACTACTCAAGATAATTAAGTCCCAGGCAGATTGCAAAGATCTACAAAAGGATCTTTCAAAACTGGGTGACTGGGCAACAAAATGGCAGATAAAAGAGATCTTGGAGTCATTGTGGATAGTTCTCTGAAAACATCCACTCAATGTGCAGCGGCCGTCAAAAAAGCAAACAGAATGTTGGGAATCATTAAGAAAGGGATAGATAATAAGACAAAAAATATCATATTGCCTCCATATAAATCCATGTTACACCCACATAGAATCATAGAATCACAGAATATCAGGGTTGGCAGGGACCTCAGGAGGTATCTAGTCCCAACCCCTGCTCAAAGCAGGACCAATCCCCAACTAAATCATCCCAGCCAGGGCTTTGTCAATTCTGACCTTAAAAACCTCTAAAGAAGGAGATTCCACCACCTTCCTAGGTAACCCATTCCAGTGCTTCACCACCCTCCTAGTGAAATAGTGTTTCCTAATATCCAACCTAAACCTCTCCCACTGCAACTTGAGACCATTACTCCTTGTTCTGTCATCTGCTACCACTGAGAACAGTCTAGATCCATCCTTTGGAACCCCCTTTCTAGTAGTTGAAAGCAGCTATCAAATCCCCCCCTCATTCTTCTCTTCTGCAGACTAAACAATCCCAGTTCCCTCAGCCTCTCCTCATAAGTCATGTGCTCCAGCCCCCTAATCATTTTTGTTGCCCTCTGCTGGACTCTTTCCAATTTTTCCACATCCTTCTTGTAGTGTGGGGCCCAAAACTGGACACAGTACTCCAGATGAGGCCTCACCAATGTGGAATAAAGGGGAATGATCACGTCCCTCGACCTGCTGGCAATGCCCCTACTTATACAGCCCAAAATGCTGTTAGCCTGCTTGGCAACAAGGGCACACTGTTGACTCATATCCAGCTTCTTGTCCACTGTGACCCCTAGGTCCTTTTCTGCAGAACTTCTGCCTACCATTCGGTCCCTGGTCCGTAGCAGTGCAGATGTGCAGTGCAAATGTTGAATACTGCATGCAGATGTGGTCGACCAATCTCAAAAAAGATTTATTGGAATTGGAAAAGGTTCAGAAAACGCCAACAAAAATGATTAGGGGTATGGAATGGCTTCCGTATGAGGAGAGATTAATAAGACTGGGACTTTTCAGCTTGGAAAAGAGATGGCTAAGTGGGGATATGATAGAGGTCTATAAAATCATGACTGGTTTGTAGAAAGTAAATAAGGAAGTGTTATTTACTCCTCATATCACATGAACTAGGGATTACCAAATGAAATTAATAGGCAGCAGGTTTAAAACAAACAAAAGGAAGTATTTTTTCACGCAACGCACAGTCAACCTGTGGAACACGTTGCCAGAAAATGTTGTGAAGGCCAAGACTAAAACAAGGTTCAAAAAAAGAACTAGATAAGTTCATGGAGGATAGGTCCATCAATGGCTTTTAGCCGGGATGGTGGCCCTAGCCTCTGTTTGCTAGAAACTGGGAATGGGCAACAGGGGATGGATCACTTGGTGATTTCCTGTTCTGTTCATTCCCTCTGGGGCACCTGGCATTGGCCACTGTCAGAAGACAGGATACTGGTTAGATAGACCGACCTTTGGTCTGACCCAGTATGGCTGTTCTTATGTTCTTAATCAGTTCTGATATTATCTCTATTTCATTAAGCTTCATGCAAGTTACTCTCGATTTATTACTATTCATCTATATCAACATCGATAAGTATACATCACACTTTTAAAGATGAATTCACTTGTATATTTCACCTCTGTATAATGCCACCGGCAATATTTAGCTGGCCACAAGTTTAAGGAGAAATTTACATTCTGTATTCCCTGTGGATTTAAGTGACCAGACAAAGGTTAATTTATCTTCCACTATATGATGTAAAGGTGAATCATGACATGCTGGAAAGAGGGTAGGTGTAAAGAAATGGCTAAATTATCTCAAATGCATTTTTTTCTTATGTGTGACTGCTTTGGCTTCATTATAGGACAGGAATACAGAAAGATAGACCTTGATGCTCACATTATTGGATAAATGGGTGGTTCACGCTTGTAATGTCTGAGGGCAAAATCTTGCTTTCCCTGGGGATGAAGAGCTGTGGAGTGATGCCCAGATATATGTCTGTTATGAGAACCATCCTGCCAGCATATGGCTGGATGGCTCAGGGCTGGCAGCTATCAGGCACTTCAGGATTCACTTTTCTTTCCCTGTGAAGAGGTGTCCCCAGCTCATATATGTTAATGACTGCAGCATATGTGCCAGCTGACAGGAAGGCAGGACATGCCCTGTTGGGGCTATGCTGTACCTTCTGGACTCGCAGCCGAGGTCTCAGCTGTCTTGTTTAATATTTGGTTTTTGATTAAATTAACTTAATTTAAATGTCTAATTTGTTGGTCTAGGATGGCATTTTGGGCACTGGATTTGTCTGTGATGGTGAATTGAGTACTGGATCTGTGAGGGTGGGTATCAGTGGGATGGCAGCATCGGTGATGGTGGGTGGCCGTATGGCGTGGTGCGTGGGACAGTCTGTGGTGGCAGCGGGTGGTGTTCAGGATGGGTGTGTGGCAGCAAGCGGTGCCATACAGGATGGGTCTGTGGTGGTTTGTGGTGTCTGGGTTGGTCTATGATAATGGGTGGCAGCAGGTGGCATTGTGGGGTGGGTTTTTGGCAGGTGGTGAGGGCAGGATGGGTCTGTGGCAGGACGTTGGCAGGTGGCAGTGGCCTGGGTGGATCTATACTGGTGGGTGGTGGCCTAGGGGATGGGTATGTGGTGGTTTGTGTCATATGTAGGGTGACCAGACGTCCCAATTTTATCGGGACTGTCCTGATATTTACTTGTTTGTCCCGCGTCCTGATCGATGTTCGGTCAGGACGCGAATTGTACCGATATTTTGCCCTCCGGCGCACAGGTGGAGGGGGCTCGCGTCCCCCCACCCCTACTCTGCCCTGGCCCTGCCCCAACTCCACCCCCTCCCTCCCCCATTGGATACCTCCCCAAATTCCCGCCCTTGCCCCACCCCCAGCACCGCCCCCTCACTGCCCCATTGGATCCCTCCCCAAATCCCCTCCCTGGCCCCGCCTCTTCCCCAAGCACGCCGCATTCCTCCTCCTCTCCCCTCCCTCCCAGGCTTGTGCTAATCAGCTGTATGGTGGCGCAAGTGCAGGAGGGAAGGGAGAGAAGCAGAACGCGGCAGCCCGCTCAAGGGAGGCGGAGGCGAGCTGGTGCGGGGGGGCGGGGCGTGGAGCTGCCGGTGGGTGCCAATTTTTCCTATGCTCCGGCGGCTCTTGGTTGTTGTTTTTTGCTTTTGTTTTTGTTCTTTCCTCTCCCGCCGGCATCCCGATATTTCATGTCTCTCATCTGGTCACCCTAGTCATATGGGATAGGTCTGTGGCAGAAGGGAGTACAGTGTGATGAATCTATGGCAACGGGGTGGTGGCAGGCAGGATGGGTTGTGGAGGGCAGTGGTGGTGTATGGGTTAGACCTGTGGTGGTTTGAGCCATGTGGGATGGGTCCGTGGAGGCAGTCATCAGGCAGGATTAGTCTGTGGGAGCAGCTGGCAGGTGGGAGGGGTCTGTGGGGGCAGCTGGCAGGTGGGATGGATCTGTGTTTGCAGGCGGGATGGGCCTGTGGCGGCAGGTGGCAGTCAGGATGGGTCTGTGGGGGAAGGTGGCAGGCAGGATGGGTCTGTGAGGGCAGGCGGGAGGGGTGTTTGGTGGCAGCCGTCAGGCAGGCGGCATCTGTGGTCTCAGGTGACACGTGGGTGGTGTCTGTGAGGGCAGGCAGCGTGGATCTGTAACGGCAGGTGGCAGACAGGATGGGTCTGTGGGGGCAGGTGGCAGGCAGGATGGGTCTGTGGGGGCAGGCGGAAGTCAGGATGGGTCTGTGGGGGAAGGTGGCAGGCAGGATGGGTCTGTGGGGGCAGGCAGCGTGGATCTGTAATGGCAGGTGGCAGGTGGGAGGGGTCTGTGGGGGCAGGCGGGATGGGTCTGTGGAGGTAGGTGGCAGGTGGGAGGGCTCCGTGGGGGAATCTGGCAGGTGGGATGGGTCTGTGTTTGCAGACAGGATGGGCCTGTGGCGGCAGGTGGCAGTCAGGATGCGTCTGTGGGGGAAGGTGGCAGGCGGGATGGGTCTGTGGGGGAAGGTGGCAGGCAGGATGGGTCTGTGGGGGCAGGCGGGAGCGGTGTTTGGTGGCAGCCGTGAGGCGGGTGGCATCTGTGGTCGCAGGTGACACACGGGTGGCGTCTGTGAGGGCAGGCAGCGTGGATCTGTAACGGCAGGTGGCAGACAGGATGGGTCTGTGGGGGCAGGGGGCAGGTGGGATCCGTCTGTGGGGGCATGTTGCAGGCGGGATGGGTCTGTGGGGGCAGGTGGGATGGGTCTGTGGGGGCAGGCGGGAGGAGTCTGTGGGGGCAGGCGGTAGGCGGGATGGGTCTGTGGGGGCAGGTGGGAGGAGTCTGTGGGGGCAGCCGGTAGGCGGGATGGGTCTGTGGGGGAAGGTGGCAGGTGGGATGGGTCTGTGGGGGAAGGTGGCAGGCAGGATGGGTCTGTAGGGGCAGGCGGGAGGGGTGTTTGGTGGCAGCCATCAGGCGGGCGGCGTCTGTGGTGGCAGGCAGCGTGGATCTGTAACGGCAGGTGGGAAGGGTCTGTGGGGGCAGGCGGGAGGGCTGTCTGGGGGCAGCCATCAGGCGGGAGGCGTCTGTGGTGGCAGGCAGCGTGGATCTGTAACGGCAGGTGGGAGGGGTCTGTGGGGGCAGGCGGGAGGGGTCTGTGGGTGTAATTGACAGGCGGGCGGCGTCTGTGGTGGCAGGCAGCGTGGATCTGTAACAGTAGGTTGTGGCAGGTGGGGTCTGTGATGGTGGGTTTCAGAGTATAGGATTGATTTCAAGTCACATGAAGTGTCATTATTGTTTGCTACATCTATTGGTATAACTGACAGACCTGATTTCTTTTCCTCTTTAAGCAATGGCATGCACACCAGAGAGCCCAGCAAGATTCAAAGACCCATGTTTGCACCCCAAATAAGTTACAAAGCCCAGAAACATCGTTTTCACTCAAGGAATGGCTTGGGAAACGATAACCATATTGTAAACACTTATAAAAATAAATCTAGAGCATGGCCATCACCTGGGAGACTGTGTTTGTTTCTGGTCATCTTATCTCAAAGATGTTTATTTAAAAGATCTGCTCCAGATCAAACCAGAATTATTTCAGGGAAATCCAGTGGCCTGCGTTATGCAGGGGGTCAGACTAGATGATCACAGTCGTCCCTTCTGGCTTTGGCATATATATTTATCTATTTAAAAGGATATAGCAGAAATAAAGAGGTCTGGAGACAAGCAAGGAAAATTATTACAAGCATGGAAAGTGTTCTACATGCAGAGAGACTGGAGAAACTGGGACTTTTAAGCATATTCCTAATACAGGTAAATTAAAATACTATAGAGCAGACTGGTCTGAACTCCTACTTACCCTTTCATGGAGTACAAGACTAGGGGACGTTCAATGGAACTGTTTCAGTTACTGGGCTAGCTCCACTTCTGTCTCCTTTCTGGTCTGTCTCTCTCCCACACCAGTCTTGCAATGGTGGTGCTCACCTTTCTGAGGGTATACTACCCCTAGTCTATACTACCCACCGGATCAGCGGGCAGCGATCGATCCAGTGGGGGTCGATTTACCGCATCTAGTCTAGTCTAGACGCGATAAATCGACCCCGAGCGCTCTCCCATCAACTCTTGTACTCCAGCGCCGCGAGAGGCGCAGGCAGAATCGTCGGGGGAGCAGCAGCAGTCGACTCACCGTATTGAAGACACCACGGTAAGTCGATCTAAGTACGTTATTCAGCTACATTATTCACATAACTTAGAACTTAGCTCGATTCCCTCCCTAGTGTAGACCAGGCCTAAGACACAGGGACGCTGCCCGACATACCACCTACTTACCACCCTGCAAATCTCACTGGGTAGGATTGAGTCCCTTCCTTCGGGACCCCCGCTCAGTGATACATGACCAATAGCCTCCTCAAAAGAATGTATTTGTATTTTTTGGTGAAACACAGAATTAGAGAAAAGGGTTTTTTAAAACAACAAGTGGCCAACATGCCTGTTTAGTCTCGTGTAATCACACTCACCACTACATGTTCAGTGAGGTCGGCCTGCCTCCTCAGCTACAGGAACAGAACAGGTCCAGCGCACAACCAAGGTCTCTGTGGCAAACCTTGGTTACAACTGTCAGCATGTCGTGTGTTGTTCTTCTCTCCCGGCTTGTTTCTCAGCCCTGGTCTACACTGGGGGGGGATCGATCTAAGTTACGCAACTTCAGCTAGTGAATAACGTAGCTGAACTCGACGTACTTAGATCGACTTACCGTGGTGTCTTCATCACGGTGAGTCGACTGCTGACGCTCCCCTGTCGACTCCGCCTGCGCCTCTCGCCGAGCTGGAGTACAGGACTCAACGGGAGAGCGCTCGGGGATCGATTTATCGCACCTAGACTAGACGCAATAAATCGATCCCCGCTGGATCAATCACTGCCCGCCAATCCGGTGGGTAGTGTAGACATACCCTCAGAGTCTGAGGGGCTCTCAGTCTCTGCCTGCTCAAACTGTTTTTTTCCAGTCGGCGGGAGCATCCATCAGGGCCTATCCCGGAGAATGCCCGTGTGTGGCTGCTCCATTATAAGGCGGTTAGACCCATTCGGTCTCAATGAGCTGTGTCTCCTCTGCGGGTGAAGGCATTCAAACTGCCTGCCCCTCTTTGTCCGTCTTACACGCCATCTTAGAAGTCAAGCGGAGAAATCACATTTGGGATACAGACTGAAATATGCAATTAATACAGATACTTTGGGTGATATTTTGTCACACAAACAACATTTACAACCGATGAAAGGAAATACTTTTTATGCAATGAACAATCAGCCAGTGGGATTCATTGCCACAGCATATCATTGAGGCCAAAAGATTAGTGAGAATCAAAAAGGGATTAGACATTTGTATGGATAATCATAACATACACAGTATCATTAAAGAGAAGGAAAAAAGAGTTTTATTAAAAGATATTAACTAAAGCTGGTAAGAGAAGCTTTAATTAGACAATATTCCATCGGAATATGCAGTTCTATTTAAATCAAAATCGCATCAGTCTCACCAGAGTTCAGAAAATGTGGGAAAAGAGTTCCAACAGCATTGAAACACCCCATTAGCACATTTTGGAACTGATCATTTTGATTTTCAATTTGGAAAATATTATTCATATTAAATGTTTTTATTCTGCATTATAATATGTAGTATCATTATCTATTGCGTGTGTATATATAAAATTGTACTATGTTACAATATAATACAAAAATCTTAAGTCAAAATAAAAACAAATTATTTCAATCAACCTGAAACATTTTGTTTGCCAGAATTTTCCTTTGCAGAGAATTTTGAACATTTTAGATTTCACTCCACTTTGGAATGAAGCCACATTTCGTACTCTCAAAATCCTTCACAAAATGTCCTCCACACACCATTCTGTCCTCCACACAGCTGCTCTATAAACCCTCATGCGGTGGGGAATAAGATCACCTTTAACAATCTTGAGTTAGACAGAAACTTCACTGTGGGCAGGTTTTTATATAATTGTCCACTTTGGGGTTTCTTTCCCATTCCTCTACAGCAGTGGTTCCCAAACTTTAACAGCCCGCGAACCCCTTTCACTAAATTGTGAAATCTTGTGAACCCCCTCCTAAAAATGAATATTTTCAGAGATTTAAGTTTAAATTTCCTCAGTGTGATGGATGCCCCAACTGCCCGGCCCCGCTCTCCCTGGGGCTTGGGCTGCCAGCCCCGCGCGGAGCACTGGGGTTCAGGCTGCCGGCTCCCCCACTGACGGGGGCAGGGCTCGGGCTGCCAGCCCCAACTGCCCGGCCCCGCTCTCCGTGGGGCTCGGGGTGTCTGCCCTGCAACTGGGCCCCACCTGCTGTCTCCGATGCCCGGGGTCCTCTGTCCGCTATCAGTGAAATTTTTCTGGCGAACCCCCTGTAACGTTCTGCGAACCCCAGTTTGGGACCCACTGCTCCACAGGTTCTGATAGTGGCTGAGAACAGATATTTCAGAAGTGGACAGTGGTCTGATTCAGTCTGTCAATTCCCATGTTCATCTCGATCCAGATCCTGCAGCTTGTGTGGGTCGGTATCTGAGAGGAGTTACGTATAAAACCATTGTAAATGGAAGGGGACTGTGTCCCCTTACTAACACTCTGTGGGGGTGTTTTGGTTACTAGCTCCCAGTGCCAAAAGAAAGGGAGAGGGTCAATGGGAAATCAGGACCCTGAGACTGACAGTACTCAGGAACAATGGGGGGAGGCCAATGTTCCAGATCAGCCTGATTGACAGGGGGCCAGAGGGTCCCACCCTCCGTGTGAGCTGGAATGGCCTGGGTCAGACAGAGTGGGGCCAAGCTAAGGAGAAAGCAGGGGCCCGAGCTGGGCTGGGAAGCAGAGCCGGGCCAGAGCCAGAGGGGCCAGAGAAGCCGCCCAGGGAGCTGGAGGCAGAGCAGCAGCCGTGCTGGGGCTGGGGCTGGAGCTGGAGCTGGGGCTGGAGCAGTCCGGAGCCGGGTGCAGTGAGCAGCTGGGGAGAGCGATGGGGACCCTGGGCAGCGGGCCCAGCGCAGGGAGATTCCCCCCAGCCAGGCCATACTTGGAGGGGGATCATAACCCCAACAGGGCGGGGGTGACGCTGGGATGAAGAGTCCTGCCACCTAGAGCCTGAAAGTGTGGGGCCACCGCCAGAGCACGTGTCCGACCCGCAGCATCCCTGCAGCACAGCCAGGGCCTGGGCAGGGGCCTGGGAAGTGTGAGAAACCGACTGAACTTCCCTGGCATCCCGGAGATGCTGGTTGTGACGTCCCCGGGCCACAGAGCGGGGTGACGGGTTTTCCTTTCACCTTTCCCAGTTTTCCTTAGTCCTTTTTAAACTAATTGCTGATTAAATAAATTGTATTTGCTTTAAATCGTATGTAATGATGAGTGGGTCAGGAAAGCATCCAGTGCAGAGAGAGCACCCCGGAGTGGGGACACCCTAGCCCCTGTCCTGGGTGACCACAGCAGGGTTGGGGGTCAAGCCCCCCAGGAATCCTGGGCCCAGCCTTGTCGGGGTTTACGAGGACTCTGCCAGACAGGAGAGTGGAAGGGGAGTCCTCAAGGGCAGGGAGGCCTCTGGGTAAAGGGAGTGGGAGCGAGGACTCAGATCCTTTTGCTAGCCCATTTCACTGGGGTAGTGCAGAAGTCAGGAAAGTTCCCCACAATAGCGGGACCATTCCCCCGCTTACATAAGTATCTGTAACAAAGCACATCTCTTTTCCTTACCCCTTGGTGATTATCCCGGATTACCAACACTATGTGAAAAACAGGTTGTTGAGACACTTCTCCAGTGATACAAAGCTAATGTGTCAGACAACCTAAACTAATTACTATGAAAATGACATACTTTGAGTTTCATGGAGCTTGAGCTAGAGAGCTACTGGAAAGGCTGTAGCCAACCTTGAGAGAGTATTCCCCTCTTCCTTTTTAATAATCAGGCTTTGTCTTTGATACAGTGACCCTGAATGTAACAAAGTGGAATTTAAAATCATTTCTGTGTTTTTCATCTGAGAGATTTGCAGTCACTTCTATGGCCTACAACAGCATGGACCACACGTTTCTTTGTTTCCTCACAGAGACTAAGAGCAGCTGGAGTAATCCTTGATTTTAAGAAAAGGATAATATTGGTGCTTTTCTCCCCTGCAGACTGACACCTTCCTATTATCTTTAACATCTTCTGAGTAATATTTTTCCCATATGTGTATTCCTCACCACTCTCCTTAGTCCATTGTTTGGAGCTGCCCTCACTTTTGCTGACAGTGGTCCAGTCTCATGATAAGGGTATGATCCAGAAGGCAAAGGCATGCAGAGATTAAAAAAAAAAAAAAGGAACTGGACAGTGTGGGTCTCATTTCCTTAAACCTCCTTCTAAACCTTCTGAAATGTAAATGCAAGCCCCAGGCCCAGTCGCACAACTGCAGCTGAGAAACATGCTGCATAGCTGAACGGGAGTGGGGCAGACATTGGCATTCAGGTATCTAAAAGGGTGTCAATAAGGAGGAGGGAGAAAACTTGTTCACCTTAGCCTCTAAGGATAGAACAAGAAGCAATGGGCTTAAACTGCAGCAAGGGAGGTCTAGGTTGGACATTAGGAAAAAGTTCCTAACTGTCAGGGTGGTTAAACACTGGAATAAATTGCCTAGGGAGGTTGTGGAATCTCCATCTCTGGAGATATTTAAGAGTAGGTTAGATAAATGTCTATCAGGGACGGTCTAGACAGTATTTGGTCCTGCCATGAGGGCAGGGGACTGGACTTGATGACCTCTCGAGGTCCCTCCCAGTCCTAGAATCTATGAATCTATGAATCTATTCTGGACTGGTTCTGTGTTGTCTGCTCTTCTTCAGGTGTCTGTCAATTATGCAGCCTGCTAATAACTCCAATGGGCCATTAGAGCAACTGGGAACTGTGTAGGGTTGTTTAAGAGTCACCATATCAGATTTACATCAGCAGGAGATGATCCAACCTTAATGAGGCTAAATGTTTGGGGCTCAAGACCACAGATACCACTGGAGAAAAGAGGCCCCAAAGTGTTCCAAAAGCTAAGGAGAGGAAATAGAACTACAAGGAAATGACTAATGATTACTGCTGAGTGGGAAACAGTTATAGGGAGTGCAGATTTTTTTCCCATCTCAATTCGGGCTGAAATTCAAAATCTCAAATATTCACAGACCACAACCAGTTTTGGTTCTGTTCATCAAAATGTTTTGTTTTGATCATTTCAAAACATTTGGTTTCAATTTCAACCTTTAAAAAAAAAATCAAGTCTAATTAGCTTAAACTTCAAAACAAAAAGTGTTGAATCAGAAAGCTATTTTTTTTCATTTTGAAAATGTCAAAATAAAATGTTTCAACAATTTTGAAACTCTTTTTCAGCATTTTTTGAGTCAGAAGATTCATCAAATCTAAACCTGTTTCACAGTTTCAGTGGCGATGAATTGGCATTTTTCAACAAAAAACATTTAGTTGAACAATTTCTGACCGACTTTACTAATGATGACAACTTCAAGGGAATGAGAGTCACGTCCTTGGTGAATAACGTTTCTCATATCACCTGGTTCATGATGCATAAATGATGGAAACACTTTTCTATAACAGTAGTAAAATGGCATCATAGGTGTTGGGGAGAAATGCAAATTTTGGTGTGAAATAAAATAATCCTCATAATTTGGGGCAATTGTATATTTTTGTCCTGAAATTGACATGAGATTATTCTATTGATAGTACGTGGCGAGAAAAGGTCATTTTAAGTTATATGATGTTACAATCACCATTGTAAATGTACAAATAATAGTTAAATGCTGGAGCCAATTGATTTTTATAATTGGTACTCATAGCGGAAAGTCTGTGTTGTCACATGAGTGTAATTCAAAAATTAATAGAAGAAGAAGATTAGGGTTGGAAGAGACCTCAGGAGGTCATCTAGTCTAATCCCCTGCTCAAAGCAGGACCAATCCCCAACTAAATCATACCTGAGTCCCTAACTAAGTCGTATGTGTAAAAAAAAGCTAAAAATGGCTGTGAACTTAAAACTGGACAGGAACTGCCTGTGAATGCCAGGGATGACTGAGGTCAGTGATATTCTAAAGAAAAATTGCTCTCGGTCATGCTGGAAGCTTTTTCCGTTGCTGCCCACTGATTCAACAGATATTTTAGGCAATGATTAAAAGATTAGAAAACATGACTTATAGTGATAGATTGGCTCTTTGAGTGTATTTAACTTAAGAAAGAGAAGGTTAGGGGAACAAATATTTAATAATGGGCTCTTCAATCTAGCAGAGAACTGTCTAACAAGATCCAGTGGTTGGAAGTTCAAACTAGACAAATTCAGACTGGAAATAAGGCTTACATTTTTGACAATGTGGGTAATTAACCATTGGAACTATTTACCAAGAATCATGTTGCATGCTTCATCACTCACAATTTTAAAATCAAGACTAGATATTTATCTAAAAGATCTGCTCTATGAATTATTTTGAGGAAGTTCTCTGTGCTATACAAGAAGTCAGACTAGATGATCACAATGGTCTCCTATGGTCTTGGAATCTATGAAAATAAATGATTACAATACAAAACAAAATCATAAAACACCAAAACTAGCATTACATTCATTGATAGTTACCTTTCCTATCCAATACAGGAGGTTCCCTCCACAAGTTCACTCCAATGCAGAATTGGCTGTCTTCACAGGAACCAGGAACCAATCACTCATGAAAAACACCCCTGCTCCACAAATTGTCTCCTCAAGGAATGGATCCAGAGTCTCTCTCCCACCCTATGTTAAACTGAAATGTTCTTTTGTCTTTATTCACAGACAGGGTGATCCTCTGTGTGTGATCATGTTCCACTTTTACCTCCAAGTGGTTTTGATTGTTTGCAGTTGTCTTCGATGGGTTTCCATTGATTGTTCTGTGATGGGGCAATCAGCCTTGCATTACATCATTGGCTAACCAGGAAGGAGAGGAAACTCCCTTCTGAATTAATAGGATGTCACAGAGTAATATTACCCCCGGTGACTCCTTTTTACTTTAAGGGCATAAACATAGTTACATTGTTTCATAAATATCACTTGTACACACATCACATCAAGACTATGAACATTGATAAGTTGCAAGCTTTCAATAGAGGTCTTACATGTTACCTTTTTTGGACTAATGCCCTGAAAACAATGTGTTTGATGTAGTGAGTTTGTCAGCTCTGAGACAAGAGTTGTTTGCAAAAAACAGGGAAACCTTTGCCAAGTGGCATGTATCTCACACATTTGTGTTGTGCTGAGAGAGTTGTGTGGATTTGTGCAGGTGGTGAATGAGGGGTGTGAGGGGCTATATATGTTTGAGGTTATTGTCCATACTGGTTGTGTTGATTTAGGTCTGTGGAGGTTGTGCCAGGAGATTTGTGGGGATGGCAGATGGATGCATGGGTGCGACAGCTGGGCCAAGTAATGCACCATCTGTGCAGTCTCCTTCATACAACTAATGAAATTGTTGCATGAAATTAGCTGTCGTGTAAGGGTGGTGATTGGTTGCGTTACCTCTCTAATTACAATGGTCTATGACTCTTGGCATATTATAGAGACATCCCTTACTGTAGTTGTACATTGCACGGGTGTAATCCGTAATGCCAGAATGGCTGAGAACTTAGAAATCGGACTGCAATAGACTGTGAAACCCAGCAATGACTCAAGCTGGTGATATTCTGAACAAAAAGTGCTCTGAGCCATGCTTGTTGCTGCATGAATCACTTCACACTGACTCAGCAGACATTTTAGGCTTCAGAGTGATATACAGATTCCTGGAATTTTATACCACAGATGTATTCCAATAAATATCTGAGCAGGTGTCAGACCCTGGGCTTTCTTATACAGATTGATAACTATTTTATCCAATCTGGTTTGCTCCCCCCTAGCTGGGCTTTCATTAGTCAGATTGTTCCTTTACTCTTGTCCATTTCTAATTTTCTGTAAATAGTAGTATCTACAATGAGAGAAGCATTAGAAAAATATATAAATATATATTCAGGATATTTAGACTTCTTAGCTAACGTGAAGTCGGAAGGGATGGGGCCACATGGCATTACCGACCTGTCCAATTGTCTATTGTCAGCTTTTATTTATGATGTAAGGCCTGGTTCTGCTCCCAGTGTAGTCAATGGCGCTTTGACTGTTGACTTCATTAGAGAAGGACTAGGCCAGCAATACCCAGACTGAGTCTCGGGAGCCCAAGCGGCTCTGTAAAAAGTGTCTCCTGGGGCTCTCTGCAGCACATGGTATTCAAAACACTGGGTGATTTAATTATTAACCAATCTACATTATTTAACCAATCAGGAGGCTTTTACTATGTTATTAACCAATTGTAGTTGATAAAATAATAATACTTGGTTAGTCATTTTGCTGTGAGAATTATATATATATATAAAAAAACCAATGAATTCACACTACTGTGGCTCTTTTGGATAATGTTGATTGCCAGTTTATTTGGCTCCTGAAGCACGGAGGTCTGAGCATCACTGGATTAGACCCAAAATCATTCCTCCCCCCATCGTTAGGATTGCTAATATATACAATGGAAAATTCATAGATTCCAAGACCAGAAGAGACCACTCTGATCAACTAGTCTCATCTCCTGTATAGCACAAGCCAGAGAACATCCCCAAATAATTTCTAGAGCAGATTTTTTTAGAAAATAACATCCAATCTAGATTTAAATATGGTCAGTGATGGAGAATCCGCGACTACTGTTGGTAAGTAGTTCCAATATTTAATTACTGTCAAAAATGCACATCTTATTTCCAGTCTCAGTTTGTGTAGCTTCAACTTTCAGCCATTGGAGCGTGTTACACCTTTCTCTGTTAGATTGAAGAACCCATTATGAAATGTTTCTTCTCCATATGGATACTTATAGATTGTAATCAAGTCACCCCTCAACCTTCTGTTTGTTAAGCTAAATAGATTGAGTCTGTCACTAGCCCAGGTCTACACTAGTGGGGGGGTCGACCTAAGATACGCAACTTCAGCTACGCGAATAGCGTAGCTGAAGTTGGCGTATCTTAGGTCAACTTTACCTGGCCATGAGGACGGCGGCGAGTCGGCCGCTGCCACTCCCCCGTCGACTCCGCTTCCACCTCTCGCGAGCTGGAGTTCCGGAGTCGATGGGGAGCGCGATCGGGGATCGATTTTATCACGTCTACACTAGACGCGATAAATCAACCCCTGATAGATCGATCACTACCCGCCGATCCGGCAGGTAGTGAAGACCTGCCCTAAGGCAGGTGTGTTAAATCCTTTAATCATTTTCATGGCTCTTCTCTCAATCCTCTCCAGTTGATCAACATCCTTCTTTAATTGTGAGCACCAGAACTGGACACGGGATTCCAGCTGTGGTTGCACTAGTGCCAAATAGAGAGGTAAAATAACCTCTCTGCTCCTACTCGAGATTCCCCTGTTTATGCATCCAAGGATTGCATTAACTCTTTTGGTCACAGCGTTGCTCTGGGAGCTCATTATCTACTGTCCCCCAAATCTTTTTCAGATTAACTGCTTCCCAGGATTGACTTCCCTATACTGTATATATGACCTGCTTTTTCCTAGCTGTATACATTTTCATTTAACCATATTAAAATGTTTGCGTCCAATTTATCAAGTCATCCAGATCACTCTGAATCAGTGAGCTGTTGTCTTCATTATTTCCCACCTCCCCAGTTTTTGTTTCATCTGCAGACTTTATCAGTGATGATTTTTACGTTTTCTTCCAGGTCTGGGTCTAGATGACAAGGGAGGGATCACTCAAAAATGCCAAGCTCTTTTAATTCCCTTTGATGCATCTAGCACTGGCTACTGTGAGAGACAGGATACAGGGCTAGATGGACCATTGTTCCTACCCAGTATTGCCATTCTGTCATTGACAAAAATGTTAAATAGTGTAGGGCCAAGAACTGATCCCGGTGGGACCCCACTGGAAACACATCCACCCCATTTGCAGTTACATTTTGAGACCTTTTGGTTAGCCAGTTTTTAATCCATTTAAGGTGTGCCATATTAATTTTATGTGACACTCAGATACCACAGAATATGCTCCGAGGAGAAAGTCCAGGCTATTCACCGTAACACACTTAAAACTGTCTTCACTAAACAAATGGGCCCCCAAATGCCGTGGGAGAACCTGCTTCAATACAGAAATAAAATCCCCTCTGACCACACACCCCTAGTTGTCACCTACCATCCCACACTGGAACCCCTATAGCTAGGAATATCATCAAACAACTACAGCCCATACTTCCTGGGAGCCCCATCCTCAAATCTGTCCTGAACCCTCACTCTGGCCTTCAAACACCCCCCAAACCTCTCCAAGCTCATCAAAAGTAGCGAGCTCCCCACAGACCAGAACATACCAACTCAAAGCAGCACCAAATCCTGCCAGAACAATCCATGCAAAACCTGCAATCATATCTCTATTGATCAACACCACTCACAACACACCTTTCAAAATTTGTGGAACATGTGCATGCCTATCACAACATGTGGTGTATCTCATCAAGTTCACTAACTACCCCAATAACAATGGTGTGGGTGAAACCAGATAATCACTGTGCTCTGGAATGAACTCACACAGGAAAATGATACAAGAGGAAAATACCACATCACCTGTGGGTGAGCACTTTTCACAGAGTGATCACCCTCTCAGTCCTCATCCTCAAAGGAAACCTGTACAACACTTTCAAAAGATGAGCTTGGGATCTTAATTTCATAATTCTGCTAAACACTCAGAATCATAGACTGAACAGAGATCCTGGATTTATGGCTTTTTACAACAAAACACTTTTTGTCCTGTGACTGCAGAGGTGTTAACAGGCCACTCTACCTTCAATTGTTCTTAGAATATGTGCTAAGTAATTACACTAAACTAGCTGTTCCACCTTGCATTTAGCTGTGAGGCTCAGAATACCTTTCCCAGACCTGAAGAACAGCTGTTTTGCTGGAAAGCTTGTCTCTCTCACCTACAGAAGTTGGTGCAATAAAATATATTCCTTCCCCCACCTTGCCCCTCATGTTAATTTGATATCATTCTAGTTCTTTAATCAAAATGCCTTACAGAAGCTGATTACATCACCACTATTGTGTTTATCATCCAAATTTTTAATGGCATCAAAAAAAAGATATTAAATTAGTTTGACAGGATCTGTTTTCCATAAACCCATGTTGATTTGCATTAATTGCATTACCCATCTTTAAATCTTGGGGACAGGATGGCTAGCGTAGTCAGGAGTGAGGCCTTGTTTACACTACAGGGGAAGATCAATCTACATTACACAACTTCAGCTACGTGAATAACGTAGCTGAAGCCGACGTACTTAGATCTACTTACTGCGGGGTCCACACTACGCGATGTCAACTGGAGATGCTCTCCCATCAACTCCCCTTGTGCTTCTTGTACAGGAGTCGACGGGAGAGCGATCTGCTAAATCGACTGCATCGAACCCCGGTAAGTGTAGACAAGGCCTGAGTTAAATTAACAGCAAAAGGGGAGAGTTAAAAAGAAGGAAGATATGAGGACTCGAGGCACTGGGGGGTGCTTAATCCCTGGCTCTGCTCCAGGCCGTTCCCCCACTCCACCTCTTCCCCCAAGTGCCCACCCGGCCTCTTCCCGCTCCATTCCGCCCCCTCCGCTGAGTGCGGCATGTCCTCGCTCCTCCTCCTCTCCTCCAGAGCTTTCTGCATGCCGTAAAACAGCTGATCGCAGCAGGCAGGAGGCATGGAGATGGAGGAGGAGGTGCTGATCAGGGGCCCATCCGCTGGCGGGAGGTGCTGG
Source organism: Emys orbicularis (assembly GCF_028017835.1). Taxonomy (NCBI): domain Eukaryota; kingdom Metazoa; phylum Chordata; order Testudines; family Emydidae; genus Emys; species Emys orbicularis. The sequence continues at coordinate 2,405,565 of NC_088686.1, read as the reverse complement.
GGGAGAGAGGAGGGGCTGATGGGGGAGGCTGCCGCACCCACCATTTCCCCCCCTGGGTGCTTTAGCCCCAGAGCACCCACGGAGTTGGCGCCTATGCTCAGCACAAAATTGAGATGTTAAGAACAAAATTAATCAAGGAAGTGAAGGACATGAAGAGAAGAGTTCTTGAATTGCCTCTACACCAAGAAAAGTGGAAATTCCTCATTTATCAGCATATATTCAATCTAGTCGATGTCACTGAAACATGGTGGGATGATTTGCACAATTGGAGTGTTACAATCAATGGTTATAACCTATTCAGTAAGAATCGTATGGGTAAATGGGGAGGGAGAATGGCAGTCTATGTCAAAAATTGCATTAGTTGTTTTCAAGTTACTTGGAAGAAAATGAGCCTGAATGCTTACGGATCAAAGTGCTGACAGATAAAGCACAAGATAAGATATTAGGTGGTATCTGCTACAGAGCACCAAATCACACTAGGGAACAGGATGACCAACTCCATATGCACCTACCTATAATGGGTAGGGAAAAAGCTGTGTGATCATGGGGGACTTCAATGTGAGTAACACATTCTGGAGGTCTCATGCTGCCAGTACAAAAATGTCCTTGGAATTTGTAAACATTATAGCTGACAATTTCGTATCTCAAAAAGTGTTGCAGACAACACAGAGAATTCTTTATTAGCTCTCGTCTTAATGGATAAAGAGGAACTGGTCACAGAACTGAAAGTTAATGGTAGCTTAGGTTCAAATGATTTGGTCACATTTATAATTTGCAAGCAGGATAGAGTCCAAACCAGTATGTATGTATGTATGTATGTGTGTATATATATATATATATACCAGGTCCAATTTCACAAAACTGGAAATAAATATGAGTCAAATCAGCTGAGAGGAAGAATTTAATCAGAAAAAAATTGATTGATTATTGGCAATAATTTAAGAACACTTTATTAGATGCCTAAAAAGTTCCAGCCCCCACAATCAAGGAAGAAGGCCATACTGGTTAAGAAATAGACTTGGTTTAGAGGGGATGTGAAGGCAGCTGTAGTGTATATACATATATACACATACACATGCACACACATACATACAGAGATGGAAGAATGGGCAAATTGATAGTAATGAATATAAATCTGAAGCTAGGAATTGTAGAAAATTGATAAGGGAAGCCAAGGGCCACAAGGCAAAATCTATGGCCAGCAGAGTTAAGGAGAGTAAGGAGGAATTGTGTCTCTATTTCAGGAACAAAAAAGAATGATGACAATGGTATCAGTCCATTATTAGATAGAAATGGTAAAACGATCAATAATAATGCAGAAAAGGCAGAAGTGTTCAATAAATATTTCTGTTATGTATTTTGGGGGGAAAACAGATGATAGTGTCTCATCATATGGTAATGATAACACTCTTTCCATTCCACTAGTATCTCTGGAGGATGCTAAGCAGAAGCTATTAATAGTGGACATTTTAAGATCAGCAGGTCCAGATAAATTGCATCCAACAGTTTTAAATGAGCTGGGTGAGGAACTTGCTTGATCATTAAAGCAGATTTTCAGTAAATCTTGGAGCACAGGGGAGGCTCCTGAAAACTGGAAGAAAGTTAATGCATGCCAATTTAAAAAAAAAAAAAAACTAAATGGGATGACCCAAATATTTACAGGCCTGTCAACCTGACATTGACCCTGGGCAAGATAATGTAACAGCTGATACAGGACTCAATTAATAAAGAATTAAAGGAGAGTAATATAAGTAATGCAAATCATCATGGGTTTATTGGAAAAGGATCCATACACTAAGCTTATGGGCCACAGGACTTTTTGAATTCTAATGGCTCCAAGTTTTTTGTCTGGACAGTTGCCTACTATGTGGAGTCTCTAATTGTTCCTTCTGTGCAAGGGTACACTGCAGCAGGACAGGATGGGCTAGGACGGGAGTGAGAGGAGCATGAGTTTGGTGTGAGGAAATGGCAGTGTTGGCAAAAATTTTGAATGGGGTGACATGGAAGAGCTGAGCAGCATGAGAACACAGCAATAAGCCACTAGAAGATATGCATACATACGTAACTGGTGTGCATCCCTGGGGAATGGACAGACACAACATTAGCAATTATGTTCTTTAAGTTGATTTCAATAATTCATATGGATTGATAAAGGTGCAGTTACCATGAAGCTCAACCTATTAGCTACAACAGGATACATCACTTTACTTAACATGACCCAACCTGACATAAGCCAATGAAGCATGGCTTGTACATTTTATTTTCTGTCTCCTGTTCTAAAAATATTGCTTTTAAATGTAAGTAGATTTTACTTATGGGTAGCCAACATTTGTGTGTGTGTGTTTTTAAAAGAGATACAAAAGCTATTTTTAAGTGGTGGGTTCTAATCCTGAAAATCTGAATGTGTGTATGCCACATGGGAAATTATTAGTTACATTGGAGAAGATGTGGATTAATATGAGAATTGAAAGGTGGATAAGGAACTGGTTAAAGGGGAGATTACAATGGGTCATACTGTAAGGTGAACTGTCAGGCTAGAGGGAGATTACTAGAGGAGTTCCTTGGGGATCAGTCTTGAGGCCAATCTTATTTAACATTTGTATTACTAACCTTGGCACAAAAAGTGTGAATGTGCTAATAACATTTGCTGAACTCAGTGTTCAAAAAAAGAACTAGGTAAATTCCTGGAGGATAGGTCCATCAATGGCTATTAGCCAGGATGGGCAGGGATGGTGTCTCTAGCCTCTGTTTGCCAAAAGCTGGGAATAGGCGGCAGGGAAGGGATCATTTAGACTCATAGACTCATAGACTTTAAGGTCAGAAGGGACCATTATGATAATCTAGTCTGACCTCCCGCATGATGCAGGCCACAAAAGCTGACCCACCCACTCCTGGAATAATTATCTCCCTTGACTCAGCTGTTGAAGTCCCCAAATCATGATTTAAAGACTTCAAGTCGCAGAGAATCCTCCAGCAAGCGACCCCTGCCCCATACTGCGGAGGAAGGCGAAAAACCTCCAGGGCCTCTGCCAATCTACCCTGGAGGAAAATTCCTTCCCGACCCCAAATATGGCGATCAGCTGAACCCCGAGCATGCAGGCAAGATTCTCCAGCCAGACCCTCCGGAAAAAAGTTCTCTGTAGTAACTTTTAATATCCCATCATTGACCATTGTTACTAATTACCAGCGATGGCACGTTATTGACCTGTTGACTAAAATCACGTTATCCCATCAAACCATCCCCTCCATAAACTTATCAAGCTTAATCTTAAAGCCAGAGAGGTCTTTCGCCCCCACTGTTTCCCTTGGAAGGCTGTTCCAGAACTTCACCCCTCTGATAGTTAGAAACCTTCGTCTAATTTCAAGCCTAAACTTCCCGACGTCCAGTTTATATCCATTTGTTCTCGTGTCCACATTAGTACTGAGCTGAAATAATTCCTCTCCCTCCCTGCTATTTATCCCTCTGATATATTTAAAGAGAGCAATCATATCCCCCCTCAGGCTTCTTTTGGTTAAGGTAAACAAACCGAGCTCCTCGAGTCTCCTTTCATTCAACAGGTTTTCTATTCCTCGGATCATCCTAGTGGCCCTTCTCTGTACCCGTTCCAGTTTGTATTCATCCCTTTTAAACATGGGAGACCAGAACTGCACACAGTACTCCAAATAAGGTCTCACCAGTGCCTTGTATAACGGAACCAGCACCTCCTTATCCCTACTAGAAATACCTCGCCTAATGCATCCCAGGACCGCATTAGCTTTTTTCATGGCCACGTCACATTGCCGACTCATAGTCATCCTGCCATCAACCAGGACTCCGAGGTCCTTCTCCTCTTCCGTTACTTCCAACCGATGCGTCCCCAGCTTATAACTAAAATTCTTGTTAGTCATCCCTAAATGCATCACCTTACACTTCTCACTATTAAATTTCATCCTATTACTATTACTCCAGTTTACAAGGTCATCCAAATCTCCCTGCAGGATATCCCGATCCTTCTCCGAATTGGCAATACCTCCCAACTTTGTATCATCCACAAACTTTATCATCCCACTCCTACATTCGGTTCCGAGGTCAGTAATAAATAGATTAAATAAAATCGGACCCAAAACCGAACCTTGAGGAACTCCACTGGTAACCTCCCTCCAACCTGACAGTTCACCTTTCAGTACGACCCGCTGAAGTCTCCCCTTTAACCAGTTCTTTATCCACCTCTGGATTTTCATATCGATCCCCATCTTTTCCAATTTAACCAATAACTCCTCATGCGGTACCGTATCAAACGCTTTACTGAAATCGAGGTATATTAGATCCACCGCATTTCCTTTATCTAAAAAATCCGTTACTTTCTCAAAGAAGGAGATCAGGTTGGTTTGGCACGATCTACCTTTTGTAAATCCGTGTTGTAATTTGTCCCAATTGCCATTGACCTCAAGGTCCTTAACTACTTTCTCCTTCAAAAGTTTTTCCAAGACCTTGCATATTACAGATGTTAAACTAACAGGCCTGTAGTTACCCGGGTCACTTTTTTCCCCCCTTCTTGAAAATAGGAACCACATTAGCTATTCTCCAGTCCAACGGTACCACCCCCGAGTTTACAGATTCATTAAAAATTATCGCTAACGGGCTTGCAATTTCTCGCGCCAGTTCCTTTAATATTCTCGGATGAAGATCATCCGGTCCGCCCGATTTAGTCCTATTAAGCTGTTTGAGTTTGGCTTCTACCTCGGATACGGTAATGTCAAACCCCCCCCTCCTTTATTCCCATCCGTCACGCTGCCACTATTCCTGAGTCTTCCATTAGCCTCATTAAAGACCGATGCAAAATATTCGTTTAGATATTGTGCCATGCCTAGATTATCCTTAATCTCCACTCCATCTACAGTCTTAAGCAGTCCCACTTCTTCTTTCTTTGTTTTCTTCCTATTTATATGGCTATAAAACCTCTTACTATTGGTTTTAATTCCCCTCGCAAGGTCCAACTCTACACGGCTTTTGGCCTTTCTCACTCCATCTCTACATGCTCTGACCTCAATAAGGTAGGTTTCTTTGCTGATCCCTCCCATCTTCCACTCCTTGTACACTTTCTGTTTTTTCTTAATCACCCGTCTGAGACGCTCGCTCATCCAGCTCGGTCTAAATCTCCTGCCTACGATGATTCCCTATTCTGTTCATTTCCTCTGGGACACCTGGCACTGGTTATTGTCGGCAGACAGGATCCTGTGCTAGATGGACCTTTGATCTGACCCAGTATGGCCATTCTTATGTTTGTATGCTGATGACACAAAGTTGGGAGGAGGACCAGAAAATCATACAAGAAGATCTGGATGACCTTGATAACTGGAGTAATAGAAATGGGATGAAATTTAATAGTGCAAAGTCATGCATTTAAGGACTAACACCACTAATTTTTGCTATAAGCTGGGGATGTGTCAGTTGGAAATGACAGAGGAGGAGAAAGACCTGAGTGTATTGGTTGATCACAGGATGACTATGAACCATCAATGTGATGCGGCCGTGAAAAAGGCTAATGAGGTCCTTGGATGCATCAGGGTGCATCTATTTCCAGTAGAGACAGGGAAGTGTTAATACCATTATACAAGGCACTCATCTGGCATACTATGTGCAGTTCTGGTCTCCCATATTTAAGAAAGATCTATTAAAACTGAAACAGTTTGGAAAAGGGCTCCGAGGTTGATCAGAGGAATGGAAAACTTATCTTAGGATAGTAGACTCAAAGAGCTTGGTTTGTTTAGCCTAACCAAAAGAAGGCTGAGGGGAGATGTGATTTCTCTCTATAAATACATCAGAGGGATAAATACCGAGGATGGAGGGGAGTTATTTAAGTTAAGCACCAATGTGGACACAAGAACAAATAGATATAAACTGGCCATCAACAAGGTTAGGCTCGAAATTAGGCGAAGGTTTCTAACCATCAGAGGACTGAAGTTCTGGGACAGCTTCCAAGGGGAGCAGTGAGGGGAAAAAAACTAACTGGTTTCAAGACTGAGCTTGATAAGTTTATGAGCGGTTGAAATGATGGGACTGCCTACGATGGCTTGTGGCCCATCGGTGACTGCCAGTAGCAAAAATCCCCAACTGAGGGTGACTGGACACTAGATGGGGAGGGCTCTGAATTACTACAGAGAATTCTTTCCCAGGTGTCTGGCTGCTGGGTCTTGCCCACATGCTTTGGGTCTAGCTGATTGTCATATTTGGGGTCAGGAAGGAACTTTCCCCCAGGTCAGACTGACAGGGACCCTGAGGAACAGGGGTTCACTTTCCTCTGCAGCATGGGGTATGGGTCATGGGTCATTTGCAGGTTTAAACTGTGAATTCTCTATAACAAAGTCTTTAAACAATGATTTGAGGACTTCAGTAACTCAGCCAGAGGTTAGGGGTCTATTACAGGAGTGGGTAGGTGGGATTCTGTGGCCTGCAATGTACAAGAGGTCAGACTAGATGGTCACAATGGTCCCTTCTGACCTTAAAGTCTATGAAACATTATGCATTGTGGCTAATGCCAGTGAACTCAATGATACTACTCACAGTCTGTAATGTTACACATGTGCTTAAGTCTTTGCACAAATGGGGCCATAGTTATTTATTGTCCTGATAAATCTGGGCTGAATCCAAAGCCACCAAAGTCTTTTCCTTTTCTTTAATAGGCTTTGGATCAGGACCTAAATGAGAAAAAGAAATCAGCTCTCAAGTATTTTCCCAAGTGTGTTTTTCTTTCATTTGTTATTTCAGTAGCTATGAAACCTTATCTGTGTTAGATTAATTAGTCTAACAGGATGCCAGCCATGTTTTGGACACAGGTTTTTAATAAACTCTGAAAAATTGTAAATGTGTGTGATCACTTTACTGCAGAATTAAAATCCTCTTCTACTTCAAAGAGTGTCTGCAAGGAGTGACCATTAGAATAGAAAAGAATAAGATTGCTATTGCCAGGGTTACTGCCACCCGATGTTCTTTGTTTTCTTCTTAGCCTATGGTCCCATACAGCTTGAGAGAACCAAGCTGTCTTCGCAGATTTGTACTTGACAACAAATGATAAATCCGATTTTATTCTCTATTGTCTTCTATATTATTTATGAAGGTGAAAAAGTATTTTAACTTTCTAACCAAAAAAAAGGCCTCTATCACTGGTAACAAACTCATGAAAACTGTCTGTGTTTTTTCTGTCCATCATCTGCTACTCATGCTGAACTTGGAAAACCAGGATGGGAACCTGGGAGGCAGTGACCATGAGATGGTCGAGTTCAGGATCCTGACACAAGGAAGAAAGGAGAGCAGCAGAATACAGACCCTGGACTTCAGAAAAGCAGACTTTGACTCCCTCAGGGAACAGACGGGCAGGATCCCCTGGGAGAATAACATGAAGGGCAAAGGGGTCCAGGAGAACTGGCTGTATTTTAAAGAATCCTTATTGCAGTTGCAGGAACAAACCATCCCGATGTATAGAAAGAATAGTAAATATGGCAGGCGACCAGCTTGGCTTAACAGTGAAATCCTTGCTGATCTTAAACGCAAAAAAAAAAGCTTACAAGAAGTGGAAGATTGGACAAATGAACAGGGAGGAGTATAAAAATATCGCTCAGGCATGCAAGAGTGAAATCAGGAAGGCCAAATCGCACTTGGAGTTGCAGCTAGCAAGAGATGTTAAGATCAACAAGAAGGGTTTCTTCAGGTATGTTAGCAACAAGAAGAAAGTCAAGGAAAGTGTGGGCCCCTTACTGAATGAGGGAGGCAACCTAGTGACAGAGGATGTGGAAAAAGCTCATGTACTCAATGCTTTTTTTGCCTCTGTCTTCACAAACAAGGTCAGCTCCCAGACTGCTGGACTGGGCAGCACAGTATGGGGAGGAGGTGACCAGCCCTCCGTGGAGAAGGAAGTGGTTAGGGACTATTTAGAAAAACGGGATGAGCACAAATCCATGGGGCCGGATGCACTGCATCCAAGGGTGCTAAAGGAGTTGGCGGATGTGATTGCGGAGCCATTGGCCATTATCTTTGAAAACTCATGGCGATCGGGGGAGGTCCCGGATGACTGGAAAAAGGCTAATGTAGTGCCCATCTTTAAAAAAGGGAAGAAGGAGGATCCGGGGAACTACAGGCCAGTCAGCCTCACCTCAGTCCCTGGAAAAATCATGGAGCAGGTCCTCAAGGAATCAATTATGAAACACTTAGAGGAGAGGAAAGTGATCAGGAACAGTCAGCATGGATTCACCAAGGGGAAGTCGTGCCTGACTAACCTAATTGCCTTCTATGATGAGATAACTGGCTCTGTGGATGAGGGGAAAGCAGTGGATGTGTTATTCCTTGACTTTAGCAAAGCTTTTGATACGGTCTCCCACAGTATTCTTGCCGCCAAGTTAAAGTAGTATGGGCTGGATGAAAGGACTGCAAGGTGGATAGAAAGCTGGCTAGATCATTGGGCTCAACGGGTAGTGATCAATGGCTCCATGTCTAGTTGGCAGCCGGTTTCAAGCGGAGTGCCCCAAGGGTCGGTCCTGGGGCCGGTTTTGTTTAATATCTTTATTAATGATCTGGAGGATGGTGTGGACTGCACTCTCAGCAAGTTTGCAGATGACACTAAACTGGGAGGCGTGGTAGATACGCTGGAGGGTAGGGATCAGATACAGAGGGACCTAGACAAATTAGAGGATTGGGCCAAAAACAACCTGATGAGGTTCAACAAGGACAAGTGCAGAGTCCTGCACTTAGGACGGAAGAATCCTATGCACTACTACAGACTAGGGACCGAATGGCTAGGTAGCAGGTCTGCAGAAAAGGACCTAGGGGTCACAGTGGACGAGAAGCTGGATATGAGTCAACAGTGTGCTCTTGTTGCCAAGAAGGCTAACGGCATTTTGGGCTGTATAAGTAGGGGCATTGCCAGCAGATCGAGGAACGTGATCATTCCCCTTTATTTGACATTGGTGAGGCCTCATCTGGAGTACTGTGTCCAGTTTTGGGCCCCACACTACAAGAAGGATGTGGAAAAATTGGAAAGAGTCCAGCGGAGGGCAACAAAAATGATTAGCGGTCTGGAGCACATGACTTATGAGGAGAGGCTGAGGGAACTGGGATTGTTTAGTCTCCAGAAGAGAAGAATGAGGAGGGATTTGATAGCTGCTTTCAACTACCTGAAGGGGGGTTCCAAAGAGGATGGAGCTCGGCTTTTCTCAGTGGTGGCTGATGACAGAACAAGGAGCAATGGTCTCAAGTTGCAGTGGGGGAGGTCTAGGTTGGATATTAGGAAACACTATTTCACTAGGAGGGTGGTGAAACACTGGAATGTGTTACCTAGGGAGGTGGTGGAATCTCCTTCCTTGGAGGTTTTTAAGGCCCGGCTTGAGAAAGCCCTGGCTGGGATGATTTAGTTGGGAATTGGTCCTGCTTTGAGCAGGGGGTTGGACTAGATGACCTCCTGAGGTCCCTTCCAACCCTGATATTCTATGATTCTATGATATGGCAATAAAGTAATGAGAGTTGAATAAGTAATGTCAAGGTGTCTCTGACCTACTAGAGCATTGGTGACTATTGTACATTGCACATTAGTTCTGTTGTTCAAAGACACAAGATGTCTTTATCGGCTCTTTCTTTACATATTATTAATATTTGAAATCCTCCATGGACACTGTCTCAGTCTCTTTTCTATCACGTTGAGCTCTGGCTTAGGGAATGCTGATTGTATTGTGAACTGAGAGTAGTACACTCTTCTCCCCAGTCAGAAAGTTCATTTCTTGTTGACACCTCACACATTAAGTAAATGTATGGGTAATTACTCACTACATAGCTCTGGATTCAGAGTGTTACAGAAGATAAAACATAGCTATTCATGCCTCATTGACCCTAGGTTTGCTGATTGTGCATTTAAATCACAACACTTTACTGAACGGAAGAAAAGATGTGAGAAACAACTGATTTACACTCAACCTCTTTTTTCCAATTTTGTTCTGTAGTCAAAAAAGGCTGAAGGACTTGCCCCTGATGAGAAGGGGGGCATTTTTGTTTAGAACTGAACTCATATGCACCCGAAGGGGGATTGCACCAGTGAATACTCACACAGGGATGTTGTTAATCACATAATCATGTAGGCAATTCATGGGTAACAGATTAGATTTTAATTGTAGGTTGAAGTGGTGAAGAGTAAGTAGGTTCATTCCACAAGGGTATACGACTAACAAGTATGTATCACTGATGAGTGTGTATCAGGCACATAAATAAGGTAAGGGGGGAAGACTAGCTCAGTGGTTTGAGCATTGACCCGCTAAACCCAGAGTTGTGAGTTCAATCCTTGAGGGGGCCATTTAGGGATTTGGGGCAAAAATGGCTCCTGCTAGTGAAGGCAGGGGACTGGTCTCAATGACCTTTCAAGGTCCCTTCCAGTTCTATGAGATAGGTATATCTCCATATACTTTATTTTAATAAGGCTGTAACACAAGGTCTACAGCAGGGGTCTCAAACACGCGGCCCGCGGGGTGATTTTCTGCGGCCCGTGAGCCCCTCACAGCCCCCCCGCCCTCCCCCAGTGTTTACCAGAGCGGCGGCCGGACGTGCACCGGGAGCAGGGCAGGCTCCCTGCCTGCCCTGCCCTGCGCAGCTCCGGGAAGAGGCTGGAACGTGGGGAAGGGGGGGGCGGAGGGGCTGTGTGTGGCTGTTACTTTAGGCAGAGCCCCCAGCATCTCCCATTGTCCGGGAACGGGGAACCGCGGCCAATGGGAGCTGCTGGCGGCGGTGCCTCAAGCAACAGAAACACACAGCCCCTCCGCCCCCCCTTCCCCACGTTTCAGCCTCTTGCGGGGGCAGGGCAGACAGGCACGCGCCGGGCCAGATCCTGCCCCCCGAACCCTTCCTGCAGCCGAACCCCCTGCCCTGAGCCCCCTTGCTGCACCCTGCACCCTGACCCCCTGCCCTGAACCCCCTGCCTCACCCCGCACACCTCCTGCACCCTGACCCCCTGCCCTGAGCCCCCTGCCGCACCCTGCACCCCGCCCCCCTGCCCTGAACCCCCTGCCACATCTCGCAATCCACTTGCATCCCAACCCCCTGCCGTGAGCCCCCACTGAACCCCACACTCCTCTTGCACCCCAACCCCCTGCCCTGAGCCCCCTGCCGCACCCTGCACCCTGACCCCTTGCTGTACCCCTCACCCCTCCTGCACCCCACACCCCAACTCCCTGCCCTGAGCCCCCACCACACCCCACACCCCTCCTGCCCCCCCTGGGGGCAGCAAGGGGGCAGAGTTGGGGTGGAGATTTTGGGGAAGGGGTTGGAATGGGGGCAGGGATGGGGTGGGAAGAGGCGGGGCAGGGGCGGGGCCTCATGGAAGGGGTGGAGAGGGGGTGGGTGGGGGGGAGGTGTCAGTAATGCGGCCCTCGGGCCAATGTACTAGTCCTCATGTGGCCCTCATGGTCATTTGAGTTTGAGACCCCTGGTCTACAGGTTTTAGGTCTGTAAAATATCTTGGCCATAGAAGCCCTCGCACCTGAAACAGGCTGACATGCCCAGATGACCAAGGTGTAATCCTGTGCCAATAAAGTGTCAGAGTTCAGTAAAAGAGGTTTTTAGTGCTGAAGTCCTGAAACTATATAGCAATAGACGGGAAAATAGGCTGCAATGTGCCACTAATGCAACAAGATGCCCAATAGAAACAATTCAGGGAATTCTGTGATAATCTCATGTTGCTATGGTAACTCCTTGATGAGGATATTAATGGGAATAAGGGGAACTAAGGAGGTAGCCTATGTGAATTGGGGCACCCTAAAATCCATGAGGTGTGGCAGTGCAAATAAGGAACCATGCCTGAGCGTAGTGGGCATAGAAGAGAAGGATAAAAGGCGATGCCTAGTCGAAGTGGGTGGGGCAGCACATCAGGAACCACCCAACAGGATGGCCCCCTGATCATCGTCTTGCTCATGTCCGTGTTTTGTTTCCCCAGGGATGTGAGTAAGGAAGAACTGATTTTGGACATGTTATGGTTTATCGCTATCTCTGTGCATGTCTCAGGCCTTGTGGCGTTGTTCATACTCTGTGAAAAAAAAAGGACATTTGATAAGGTCCCTGTAGTGTAGTGACCACAAGCAATCAAGCAATGTAGCTGTTTGAGGGTCATTTAAAAGACAGCCCTTGCAGCACACACTGCTCCCGAATGCCTCATGCTGGGCCGCTATTTAAATAATGACTGAGGAAATGTGCCACCTGCTGACTCCCCAAACCCATTTCCTGCATCCCTGAGGCTGTCTGAGCAGTCTTGTGCCTGACCCTACTTAGCTCATAAGAGCTGAAAAGTTCACAGTTCCCTGGAGCTGATCAAAGGGAGTTAGGCAGACCTTGGGTCATGCAAAGCTGAGCAGAGCAATACCCGAATACCTTTAAAAATCTAGGCCTCTCTGCTCTGTGACCCCTCTTTTAAATGAGACAAATATCACTGCCCCACCCTGCCAGGGATAAACACATTAAAGCTAGAAAACACTGAAAGGTGCTGAGACTCTGTGACCCGCCCCTCCCAACAGGGAACAACCTGGACTGGGGGACCATTGTGTCCCCTTTAACTCTCTGCTCACGGTACCTCTCACACTGCTCTGCTAGTGCAAGCAGACCCTTTAGGCTTCGCTCTCATGGGAAGCACACCCAGAGTTACAGGCAGGCTCTCAGAGCCTCTCATGAACTATACAGAGGAAGACTCCAGCAAATCCCCCCAGCCCCAGCCCTGAACCCCAGAAATGTACCGTGTCCTAAACAATGCAAGCTCATTAATTAGTTCGCCACTTCATCAAAGGATAGTTGACATGCACCAGCGTTTGTAATCTGAGCAGATTGTAAGCAGTTCACAGTTCTCAATATACGGGTTGAATTCCCTGCTCAGCTTGGGACCAATCTCCCCAGTTCAAAAATCTTTTCTTCCAAATGTTCTCGTTACCTTCAGAGTAGGTGGGGAAGGAGAGAGTTGACTCATGATGCCACTGCCCCTTATTTTATACTCTCAGTTCGTGTGCCTGGAAAAATACTGGCTCAAACATGGAGTCAGGCATCACATGTCCTGAGGTCTTGCTGAGTCACGGAGTTAAGCAATCATAGAATCATAGAATATCAGGGTTGGAAGGGACCTCAGGAGGTCATCTAGTCCAATCCCCTGCTCAAAGCAGGACCAAGCCCCAACTAAATCATCTAATTCCCATTTTGTAAAGCTTGATCAACTGTCTCTTATAAATTGTAAATCTCTTGTTTACAATTCCACTGCTGTTCAATGGCTGGTGATGGTCACATAACACCCATCTGGGTATGGGGCACCCCCTTTGTTGCCACTGGAGAGCTTGCTGTGGGCATCTCCCATGTTCATAAAATATTTCAGCAACAACCAGATAGCAAAATCTTATAACTCCATATAGAATGATGATATACATATTTTGACCTTACAGGGCATTATTTTTACAAAATATAACTATATACAAGTGGTGAATGTGGAGGTCACAGGGTGCTATTTTGAGGTACAATATGTCACAGATGCAAAGTACCACAAACAAATAGATGCGAGAGTGTACTGATAACTGAATGGGATCTATTTGTTATCCATACAAGGATTGTCTCCTTGGAGTTTATGTTCAAAGTGAAACCTGCTCCTGGAATAATAGGCTCATTGTCCTTAATTTTGTTGACTTCTTTTCAGTCACCTTATTAAGTTCAACACACACAAAAACAAACCTTTGGTTGCACATTAGCTAGATACAGGTGTGAATCAGACAATTATTCTCTGGCTCTTAACAGATAGATTTGTAATAGATCACCAAAGAAACAATTAAAGGAGGTAACCGCAGACCATATTAAGGGCTTCAGTGTAAAAGAAAAGGACAGTGTTATTAGTAAAGAGATGGTTTAATAAGTGCATGCTTGTCACAACTGTATCAAGAACATAAATGCTGTAGACTTGCTTTTTAGTAGTTTTTATTGAAACCCAATAGAAAAAGATAGTCATGGAGAAAAAGTACCATCGTGCTTCCATTTACTAATCCAGGCAGCCTCTTTATCTCCTAAGTAGTGAATCAATATGGTAGAGAAAAGGCATCATGTGGTGTGGCATGTGTCCTGGAATCCTAAAGGCAAAGGGGGAATTGGAAGGAATCTCTTTAAGGTGATCTAAACACTTGAGCAGACTTTCTGAGTAATACAAGCTTAGAAAATAAAAAGTCATTACACAACTGCGTCATACTAATCAGGGCTGTATCAGATACTTAGGCAGTGTAATCTGTTAGGCTCTGACCACGTGCAGAATTGTAGTTACCTACCAAACCCCCTTTCTCTTATCATATAAGAACAAGGGGTACTCAAGAAATTGGCAAATTCAAAACAAAATCCTTTTTCACCAAAACTATTCAAGGGGGGAGCTCATTGCCACATGGTATCACTGAGGCTCAGAGCTTAACGGGATTCAAAACTAGGTCGGACACTTATATAGACAGCAACAAGATCCAGAGTTAGAATTGCTGATAGTAAAGAAAAGAAGATGTTTGGAAGGGATGTAAAGCCTCAGCCTTTGAGACATGAGGCAACCAAATTATTTTGGGTTAGGAGAAAATTTCCCCTGGGGGCAGGTTTGTTACTAACTGCTAATTCAGGACTCTCCGAAGCAGCTGCATAGGCCAGTGTCAAACACAGGTTACTGGAGAAGAAGGACCCTGGTCTAATCCAGTCTGGATATTCTTATTAACCTCTGTTGCAAGTTGTAAGATTTAGCACATTATCTTACATTTCAGAACGGTTCCTTCTCTTCCTGTTGGTCTCAACCTTATCTGCTCTAGGTCATATATAGATCACACACGGAGATCATAGATTCATAGTTTAATAAATTCTAAGGCCAGAAGGAACCACTGTGATCGTTCAGTGAGACTTCCATTATAGCCCCGGCCATTGAACTGCCCCCAAATAGTTCCTGTGGAACTCGAAAACTCCCCCAGAGGAAGGGAACTGTGGTCCTGAAGAACTTGGCAGGCGCAAGTCTGATAAGTTCTATTTTCTTAACCCTAAGGTTTTTCCTTTATTTTTTAGTAAAAAATGCAGAGACGTTAGTGGTCAAAATGTCCATGAAATTTGAAAACACAGGACACTCAAGAGTCAGGAAAAGTGAATGCTGAGTCGTGCTGGCTGGAAAAAGAATTTTTGTCTCATGGGAAATAAATCAACATTTATTTTCATCCCAAAATGAGATGAAAAGTTGAAACAACAAAAATGTTTGTAGAAAAAAGTTCTGAAAAGTATCAGTTCACAAACATCAAACCTAAAAATATCAACATTTTCAGTTACATGAAACACTTCCACACATTGAAATATTGAAGCAGAATGTCAGCTTTAGTTTAAAATGTTGCTGCTGAAAATTTAAAATAAATCATCAAAACCAACATTTTCCACCAGAAGCTTTTGATTCTGATGCAAACACATTATACAATTCCAAGCCTTAGCCAGGAAATGTTCCACTAGCTCTCATGCAGAGGTAAAACGCATCACCTCAACTCTGCCTCATTGTTTGCCTGCCTGGTAATGTACTTGTATTTCACAATTACAGATTTAACATAGAAAACATAACAGTATGCAATAGTTATCTAAAATATTAGCTATGCCCGTAGGCCTAGATTCACAAAGAAACTTAAACGCGGTAACGCCTAATTTTTACGTGTCCAAAACATCACTGTGGTTCGCAAAGACGGAGTTTGGCATCTAGGCTCCCTGCTTGTCTAAGCTAGCCAATGCGGAATGCCAAGCTGTGGGGGGGGGGGGGGGGAGCTATGCTAAATCCATCTCTCCCTTGGCAATAGGCACCTCAGTCTGGACTGCAGGGAGGTGCCTCCCTCTGCTTGGGATTCTCAGCTGCAAACCTCACTTGGTGTTAGGTGCCCACGCTGATTTACAAGAAGCTCGGGGTGGGGGATGGGTTGACTTCCTTCATAATATGTAGTCCAGTGGTTAGAGTACTCACCAGGCAAGTGCTCTTACCACCAGACCAGAGTCATTCCCGTACTTGCTCTATCTCTCTCTCTGCTCCAGTATTGAAGCTGTTGCACTGTGGATACATAATGAAAACATCCTCTGGCCTGGGAGAACAAGCATGGGAATGGCTCTGTGGTCTGGTGGTTAGAGCGCTCACCTGGGTGACCCAGGATCCAGTCCCCCTGCCCCAATGACTTATTTATTCAGCGTTCAGCAGGGGAGACTGAGGGATCCCCCAATGGAATATCCCATAGCTCAATGGCAAAGCAGAGATTAGGATGAAATTTCCAAATTAATTTTTCACTTCCAGCCTAAGTAGAATTGCCACTCTGGAATTTGCCTAACTCTATTTACACCAAATGTAACGATCTTGGGGTTCATTAAATAACAAACCAGGGAATGAGAAAGGAATAAAAGAAAGTGGAGAGTTCTGTAGTGAGCTGCTGCACACAGCCATGCAGTGTTCCCCACCTCTGCCTCAGCTCCAAATTCCCACACTCACAATACACTCCCTTATGAGGGAGGGTCTCCAAATAGCTGAGCAACTCCCCTTTGTAAGTCCCTTGGGTCTGTGGGACAAATAGAGGAGCCAGAAGATTGTTGGGAAATGAATTGGGGAGAATCATTTTGTTGGGAAGGGCTGAGAAGGTAATTTATCGAAACCCATCATGATCTTGAATTGAAACCAAGCTGCAAAGTTTGACTCTGGAGCCAGATCTGGACTTTCTGAATTTGCAGGACGATAGGCTCCATGCTTTGGCATCAGGCCCATCTCTAAAAGGCTCATCACTTTGGGCTAGGAAAAGAGCCAAGGAGTTGCTATACAATCATTTCCCACCTAACAAGAGCTGCTATGATGGATGAAATAAAAATAAAAATGGCTTCCTTTTGTTTTCCTTAGAATTCAAACACTTTAAGATTTCATGTAGTCCAGATTTGATTAAGTAGTACTCATTCACTGTTTCAGACTATATCAATTTAGCACTGAAATACTATAATGTTGCAGAAAATGCTTTGCAAATTTATTTACACACTACAGGAAAGTGAAGAAGCATGCATACCCCTTTTTAAATAAAAATTGCTTCAAGGTACAATTTGCTCAAATTGCTGTAATGAGCATTATGAATTTAATTTTAGCATGTTTCCACTGTATAATAACCTGATTTGAAAGTATAAATGCAAATTAAATTTAAATAGCCTATAATTTTTTTATAATATGATGTTTCATAAATATTTAGCATGGGTGTCTCATTATTGAATCAACTAGTCTTTAAACTGTGTCGATAGTAATAAAGGCAAGGTCATCTCTCACTTGCATGTATTAAGCTGGTGAGTAACCAGCTTAATACATGCAATTGGTGAATACCCTGCCAGGTGCGTCGGTTGTGGACTTCTCATGACATCTAGAAAGACTTATGTGCAGTCCCAGGGAGGAATTAGTAGTTGTGGTACATGTAGGTACCAATGACAAAGGGAAAGGAAGGAGAGACGTCCTGGAGGCCAAATTTAGGCTGCTAGGAAAGTGATTACAGTCCAGGACCTCCATGGTAGCATTCTCTGAAATACTTCCAGTTCCACATGCATGGCAAATTAGACAGGCAGAACTTCAGGGTCTCAATGTGTGCATGAGAAGATGGTTTAGTGAGGAGGGATTTAGGTTTATTAGGAATTGGGGAACGTTTTGGGAAAGAAGGAACCTATACTGGAAGGATGGGCGCCACCAAAACAAAAATGTAACCAGATTGCTGGCATGTAAAATTAAAAAGATCATAGAGGAGTTTTTAAAATAAGGGATGAGCGAAAGCGGAGAAGCACATGGTTCAGACAGAAACATCGCTTATGGGAGGATTTATTAAAAGAGATACATTGTATCCTAGTAAGGAGGAGTGGATAGAAGTTGATAAAGTACAGGTAGGAACTGAAGTGAAACAAACAAGAGTCCCATTCAATTACATCACATGAAGGCAGACAACTAAATACGGGCAGTCCTCGACTTTATGACGTTTGACTTACGATGAACGGCACTTACAAAGTTTCTGAATTGACACCCTGATTCGACTTACAACTGGTTTCGACTTTACGATGCTCAGTCCCGCAATGGAGTGTATTGTGGTTCTGAGTTACGACATTTCGACTTACGACACAATTTTCAGGAACCAGTTGTGCTGTAAGTCCGAGGACTTCCTGTATTGACAAATGTTGTAAGTGCTTCTATACAACTGCTATAAATTTAAATACTAAGATGTGTGAACTTGAGTGCCTGTTATTGAATGAGGATATTGATAGAATAGGCATCACAGAAACTTGGTGGAACGATGGTAATGAATGGGACATGATAATACCAGGGTACAACATATAAAGGAATGACCGAGCTGGTGGGGGAGGGGCACTATATGTGAAAGAATGCACAGAATCAAATACAGTAAAAATCTGAAATGACAAACTGTACCATAGAATCTCTATGGGTAGAAATTCCATGCTTGATTAATAAGAGCATAGCACTAGAAATATATTACGGCCACCTGACCAGAATGGTGATGGTGACTGTGAAATGCTCAGGGAAATTAGAGAGGCTAGAGAAAAAGAAAACTAAATAATAATGGGGGATTTCATCTATCCCCATATTGACTGCGTGCATGTCACCACAGAACAGGCTGTCGAGATAACATTTCTAAACACCATTAATGACTGCTATTTGAAACAGCTACTCCTGGCACCCATAAGGGGACACGCAATACTTGGTTTAGTCCTAAGTGGTGCACATGATTCGGGCCAGGAAGTGAATAGAGATGAACTACTCAGTAGTAGCAACCATAATGCAATTAAATTTAATATCTTTTTAGGGGGAAAGTCCAAAGAAACCCACCACACTAGGGTTTGACTTCAAACAGGGGAACTATGCAAAAATGAGTAAATTAATTAATGGCCAATTAAAAGGAATAGTCACAAGAGTGAAATGCCTGCAGGCTGCATGGAAACTTTTTTAAAACACCACAATAGACACTCAAACTAAACACATACAGCAATAATAATAATCAATAATTAAAAAAAAAGTAAGAGGACCAAAAATTGTCACCATGGCTAGGCAACAGAATAATAGAAGCAAACAAAGACAAAAAGACATTGTTTAAAAACTGGAAGTCAAACCCTAGGTAGGAGAATAGAAAGGAACATAAACTCTGGCAAACCAAATGTAAAAGTATGATTTATCCTGGGATAAGAGGAAAGGTCCTCTGATGGATCAGAAACTGGTTAAAAGGTAGGATACAAAGAGTAGAAATAAATGGACCTTTTTCACAGTGGCGAGAGGCAAATAGCAGAGTCCCCCAGAGATCTATATGGGGACCAGTGCTGTTCAACATATTCGTAACTGATCTAGGGGGAAAAAAGGATAACCAGTGAGGAAGCAAAATTTGCGGACGATACACAATTACTCAAGATAGCTAAGTCCAAAGTTGACTATGAAGAATTGCAAAGGAATCTCTCAAATTTGGGTGACGGTGTAGAAAAAATTCAATGTTAATCAATGCAAAGTAAGTGATGGGGTCAAAATTAGCTGTTACCACTCAAGAAAGAGATCTTGGATCCATTTTAGATAATTCTCTGAAAACATCAGCCCAGTGTGCAGTGGCAGTCAAAAAAAAGCTAACAGAATGTTAGGAACAAGTAGGCAAGGGATAGAAAATAAGAAAGAAAATATCCTTATGTCACTATATAAATCCATGGTACGCCCACACCTTCAATACTGCGTGCAGATCTGTTTGCTCCATTTCAAAAAAGTTATCTTAGAATTGGAAAAGGTACAAAGAAAGGCAACAAAAATGATTAAGGATATGGAATGACTTCCATAGGTGATACTAACAAGATTGGGACTATTCAGCTTAGAAAAAAGACAACTAAGGGTGGATATGAGAGAGATCTATAAAATCATGATTGGTGCGAGTTAGTGAATACGGAAGTGTTATTTAGCCCTTAAGAGAACACAAGAACCAGAGTCACCAAATGAAATTAATAGTAGCAGATTTGGAAGTACTTCTTCATACAATGCAGTCAACCTGTGGAACTCCTTGACAGGGGATGTTGTGAAGGCTAAAAACTATAACTGGGTTAAAAATTAGATAAGTTCATGGATGATAGGTCCATCAGTGGCTATTAGCCAAGATGGTCAGGGACACAACAATATGCTCTGGGTGTCCCTAGGCCTCTGACTGCCAGAAGCTGGGACTGGATGACAGGGGATGGATCACTAGATAATTGCTCTGTTCTGTTCATTCCCCCTTTTTATCTGGCACCAGCCACTGTTGGAAGACCACTGATCTGACCCAGTATGGCCATTCTTATGTTCTTATGCTCTTAACTGTTTGTTCTCTAGGTCTTCATGGTCATCATCAAGCTACAATGTACTCATCACCTTAATGTTTCAGTGCCTCACAATCTTTAATCTGTATGGTAGGGCAGTGCTTTTATGCCCATTGTACAGATGGTGAACTGAGAGAGACCAAGGCCCAGGTTTTTACAGGTCTTTATGCATTGATCCATTCCATGTTGCAAGTCGTAACTGAGTCAGACAATCCCATTTTCAAAAGTAACTTAAGAGCCAGTGTCTCACTGATTTTCAATGAGAACTTTGCAGTAGCAGCTACCTAACAGACTCCAGAAGCGATAGTGATTCTTCCAGCTGCAGCAGCTCACCGTTGCATTTCAGTGTGGAAATCTAATAGCAGAGAATTGTGGTGTCCTGAGAATGGCAGGTTCCCTGGTCCATCCCTAAGGCCATGCATAGGGAAAATCCTGTGGGAGACTCACAGTGACAGTGCAATGGGAATACTGAGGAACAGGTGACGGTGCAGGAAATTAGGTGTGATAATGGTGGAGCCTATGAGAAAGTGATAATTCCTTAAGGTCCCATGGGATGGGGAGAGGATGGTACATGCCCTGTTCTATATGGCCAGGGGGAGTTTGTCTTGTAGAGAGTCACCACTACTTGCCCAAGCAGAAGGCACTACCCTGATCTAAGGCTTTTTAAATATTCTGGAGAAAACTGGTTTAAAAGAAATAAGATGAGGGCCAGAAGGATTTCAAAGAAATTATTCCCCAAATAAGAAACTGACTTCTATATGTTTTTATGCAGGAATATTATGAAGAGTTAATATTTCCACACCATAATCTGTGCCACTATGTGATCCTCCAGTAAAATATAATTTTCTTTCATCTCACCAGCCCTGTCATAACTATAAAGGGAAGGGTAACAGCTCTCCTGTGTACAGTACTATAAAATCCCTCCTGGCCAGAGACTCCAAAATCCTTTTACCTGTAAAGGGTTAAGAAGCTCGGGTAACCTGGCTGACACCTGACCCAAAGGACCAATAAGGGGACAAGATACTTTCAAATCTTGGGGGGGGGAAGGCTTTTGTTTTGTGCTCTTTCTTTAAGGGGTTGTTTGCTCTTGGGACTGAGAGGGACCAGACATCAATCCAGGTTCTCCCCATCTTTCTAAACAAGTCTCTCATATTTCAAACCTGTAAGTAAAAAGCCAGGCAAGGCGTCTTAGTTTTCCTTTGTTTTCTCAACTTGTAAATGTACCTTTTACTAGAGTGTTTATCTTTGTTTGCTGTACTTTGAACCTAAGACAGAGGGGGGTCCTCTGAGCTCTTTAAGTTTGATTACCCTGTAAAGTTATTTTCCATACTGATTTTACAGAGATGATTTTTACCTTTTTCTTTAATTAAAAGCCTTCTTTTTAGGAACCGGATTGATTTCTCCTTGTTTTAAGATCCAAGGGGGTTTGGATCTGTATTCACCAGGAGTTGGTGAAAGGAAGGAGGGGGGGAAGGGTCAAATTCTCCTTGTTTTAAGATCCAAGGGGGTTTGGATCTGTATTCACCAGGAGTTGGTGAAAGGAAGGAGGGGGGAAGGGTCAATTTCTCCTTGTTTAATATCCAAGGAGTTTGGATCTGTATTCACCAGGGAATTGGTGAGAAGTTTCTAAAAGCTTCCCAGGGAAGGGAATGGTGGCAGCGGACCAGAACTAAGCTGGTATTAAGCTTAGAAGTCCTCATGCAGGCCCCCACACTTGTACCCTAAAGTTCAACGTGGGGATACAGCCTTGACATGGTGGCACAGCGGTGGAGATCATTTTAAACCCAAAAGCCAATAAGATTTTTTTTTCCTTCTAGCTGCTTGGAAAGCAGAGCTGAAGGTAGATGCATATCTTATCTCTCCTTGCCTGAAGGCAGAGGTGTTAAGTTTTTTTAACAAGAGCCTTTGTTAAGAGAAGGGTTCAAAGTGAGCAAACTTTGACTGGTAAAAGGAATTTACAAGCTGAATTGTTTTTTTTTCTTTTTACATCCTCCGGAGTAGCTAGTTAGAAAGTCTCTGTTAACTCAACAGCAGCCAGAGCTGAGTACATCCCAGTTTCAGTCAACTGCAGAGGGGTGTGGCCCAGCACAAGAAAACAGAAAAATGACTACAAAAGAAGAAAAAGCCAAAGAGGAGGCCCACAAGAGAGCTATGGAGCTGAAAGAAAAAGAGATGGAGCTGAGAAAAACTTACTGAAGCATCTCTGAGGGTGAGATTATCTGTATTCAGTTTGATTAGGCATAGATTTGCGCATTTTATTTTATTTTGCTTGGTGACTTACTTTGTTCTGTCTGCTACTACTTGGAACCACTTAAATCCTACTGTCTGTATTTAATAAAATCACTTTTTATTTAGTAATTTACTCAGAGTATGTATTAATACCTGGGGGAGCAAACAACTGTGCATATCTCTCTATCAGTGTTATAGAGGGCGAACAATTTATGAGTTTGCTCTGCATAAGCTTTATGCAGGGTAAAACGGATTTATCTGGGTTTAGACCCCATTGGGAGTTGGGCACCTGAGTGCTAAAGACAAGCACACTCCTGTGAGCTGTTTTTAGGTAAACTTGCAGCTTTGGGGCAAGTGATTCAGACCCTGGGTCTGTGTTGGAGCCAGACTGGAGTGTCTCGCTCAGCAAGACAGGGTGCTGGAGTCCTGAGCTGGCAGGGAAAACAGAAGCAGGGGTAGTCTTTGCACATCGGGTGGCAGCTCCCAAGGGGGTTTCTGTGATCCAACCCGTCACAGTGGCGTAGTCGAGCAGGATCTGTGCACAGCTGATTGCTTTGAGATACTGGTAGTGATTTTAAGTGAGTTTTAAGTGTGGTGGCTGGAGAACAGACAAAGTGGTTACTGGTTTGTTATTTTCTGTTTGCTTATTTTGGGAAAGGGAAGTAGGGACAGAAAAGGAAGCAAAATAAGTAAGAATGAAGATGAAAAGAAGCTAAAACTACACAAGTTTCAAATTGCCCAGAAAGACTGAACAATGGGTGCTGGGAATGTCTCTGTTAACTAAGAAGCCCCTGAGCTGAGTGCATCTCAGTTTCAGTGAACTGCAGATGGGTGTGGCCCAACCTCTGTCTGTGCTGAAGCTGTCTAACCTAGCAAGACAGGAGGGGAGGGGTGCCTGTTCTGGCAGGAGGGTGTTCTCTGTGGTATCCCAGCTCAACAAGTGATGGTCTCAAGGGAAAACAACTGGAAATTGATGTACAATTTGCCTGGGAAAAGGCTGACCTGGAAAAAGAAAAGGCTGCCCACCAGCCTGGACTTAAGAGACAAAGCAAGTAAGACCCAGAAGCATGACCTGGCTGTAATGGAGTGGAAGAGGTGCACAGAGACATGTATCCTGGAGCTGGAAGTTGGGGTCCTGGTGACTGCTGCGGTGGGAACAAACCCCAAGGACTCTAGCTGGAAGCAAGCCCAACCTGAGTGAAAGGGGGGGGGGGATTTTGCTGGCCAGCTGGTAGCTGTGAGCCTACAGCTGGGTCAGGGTCTCTTTCCCTTTTGGGGGACACAGGAGTGTCTGCCCCATAGGGGAGCCCAAAAACGAATTTTAGGTATACTGCCTCCGCCATGGTCAGTGTCCAAGTCTCTGGCAGTAAGTTCAGGAGGAGGGTGTGACGTTGTGCAGTCTATATGGTTTTATAAAAACTTGATAAGTCAATATAATGTAACTGGGATAGTTTTAGAGAAAATACGGTAATAAGTGAATGTAACGTAACTGGGATATGCTTCATGCAAAAGGTCTCTTGTAAGGTATCATTACAAAGCTTATAATCTACTGAGTATGATCATCTAATTTGTATAAATGTACCACTCTTGTATCTAAAACTAGAAATATAAAATGTAACTCTGAGGGCCTATTGTAATTATGTAAAGTGTGGGCCATTAATGATGGTTTGGAATCTTAATGACTCCCATTGTCTGCAGATGGCTGTTTACCTGTGAGTCTCCCTGTATATGTGTGTGCTGGCAAGTGGGCAATGAAGTCTTGCAGTGACATGTGATCATGTCACCTGAACTGGAATCCATCTTTAACCTGGTGCTTTTCCAGTGAGGGGGGGTGGAAACCCAGAGGGACAAAGGGTTCCCGCCTTATGCAAAAGATATATAAAGGGGTGGAACAGAAGAGAGAAAGAGAGGAGCCATCATGAAGAATCCCCTAGCTATCACCTGAGCTGGAACAAGAGCTGTACCATGGGAAAGAATTGTGCCCAGGCCTGGAAGGTGTCCAGTCTGAGAAAAACTTCTTCAGTGGAGCTTAGCTCTCCAAAATTTTGATTTTGAAATACAACACATTTCGGGAGCTTCTAACAAAGTGGCTGATGCACTCTCCCGGGAAAGTTTCCCAGAGTTAACTGGTTAACAATTGTTCTTGGAATGAAACATAGTTAGTTTTTATATAATCAGTAGTATGTCTAAAGGTACATGTGTCTTATTAACTCTGTTTTCTCCTAGAACTCCAGGAAGAAATCACAGCCAATGTGGAACCGAACGGCCAACACTATCTGTGATTTGGGGGGCGTGTCATAACTATAAAGGGAAGGGTAACAGCTCTCCTGTGTACAGTACTATAAAATCCCTCCTGGCCAGAGACTCCAAAATCCTTTTACCTGTAAAGGGTTAAGAAGCTCGGGTAACCTGGCTGACACCTGACCCAAAGGACCAATAAGGGGACAAGATACTTTCAAATCTTGGGGGGGGAAAGGCTTTTGTTTTGTGCTCTTTCTTTAAGGGGTTGTTCGCTCTTGGGACTGAGAGGGACCAGACATCAATACAGGTTCTCCCCATCTTTCTAAACAAGTCTCTCATATTTCAAACTTGTAAGTAAAAAGCCAGGCAAGGCATCTTAGTTTTACTTTGTTTTCTCAACTTGTAAATGTACCTTTTACTAGAGTGTTTATCTTTGTTTGCTGTACTTTGAACCTAAGACAGAGGGGGGTCCTCTGAGCTCTTTAAGTTTGATTACCCTGTAAAGTTATTTTCCATACTGATTTTACAGAGATGATTTTTACCTTTTTCTTTAATTAAAAGCCTTCTTTTTAGGAACCTGATTGATTTCTCCTTGTTTTAAGATCCAAGGGGGTTTGGATCTGTATTCACCAGGAGTTGGTGAAAGGAAGGAGGGGGGAAGGGTCAATTTCTCCTTGTTTAAGATCCAAGGAGTTTGGATCTGTATTCACCAGGGAATTGGTGAGAAGTTTCTAAAAGCTTCCCAGGGAAGGGAATGGTGGCAGCGGACCAGAACTAAGCTGGTAGTTAAGCTTAGAAGTCCTCATGCAGGCCCCCACACTTGTACCCTAAAGTTCAAAGTGGGGATACAGCCTTGACAAGCCCACTGGCCAATCCATAAGAAATCCAATTGTTCTTCTCTCTTTCTCCTGCCTCAGAATAATGGCTCTTCTCCTTTCTCAGAACAATAAGAGCTCCCTGCTCTTTGATAATTTTATCACAGTGATCCGACTGTTAATTACATGCTAGTGATACATGCACCGGTTATATTTCACCTACTACAACAATCAACCATGCATGAAAGGACAAACAGCATTTCTTTTCTCAGATTTGCTGATTTCTTCTTGGTAGAACTCCAAATATTACTTGTGTTCTGTTTATTTCAGCAGTTATTTCAGTAACCTACCACTTCTCATAACATACTGAGCTGGAATTTATCATTACTGAGACCCCAATCCTGCAAAGACTTAAACATCTGTATAACTTTAAACAAGTGAGTAGCCCCATGGAAGTCACCAGAAGTTTTGACACTGAGTTCAGTGGAGCCAGGCTTTTGCTCATTAAGACGACTCATATACTTAACATTACGCTTATTCATAAATGCACCATTACAGTCTAACAACGTAAAAAGAGGCAGAGGACACAGTTTTTCCTCTGTATTTAGAATATGATGTACGTAATCTGTACAAATGATCTGAAAACTTAAAATATAGTTGTAAACAAGTCCCCCTGGGGTGTTTTGGCCCCTGGACATGGCCGATTATGAACACTGGATGGACCCAGCTGAGGTCTCCATCTGTTAGTCCTTGCAGTGGGCTCTGCTCTTTCTAGGCCTTCTTAAATTTCTTTATTGGCGGGGCACCAGAAGGGGCATCGATGCAACTGAGAATAGACTCTTCCTGTGGCCAACTCCAAAGGAAAAAAATCCAGCCACATCCCCTTACGTCAGGCGGGTCTATGTAGCGTATTTACGAGGGTCCTTCTGGCCAGGAAGCTCAGTCAGGCTCTCCCCAGAATGCTTACTCGGGGAGTTCACGTCACTCCTTGCAGGTCTGGGAATGCAAGTCTCTGGCCTGGGAGTTCTTCATGTTGCTTCAGGAGCCACTCCAGCCACTTCCAACTCCCTCTGTCTTCCACACCTGCCTCCTTTTTAAAGGCCTCCTTCCTACCATGCATGTTTGGGAGGGATGGGGCTATCTCCACACACAGAGCCTTTGTAGCCCCTTTCCCATCAGTGTGGGGTTTGTACACCCTGGGACACTCACAATAGTTTTAATAATGACCATACAGATATATTTGGAAATATTATCATTCAAAGTGCACAGCTGCCTCGGTGAATTGTTAAAGACAAGTAAACTTTGTATTTATATATGACGTCTATTGCAGAAATTGAGATGTTAAAAAAAATCTGTGTAAAGATAAAGAATTTCTTCCAGCTGTTAATTTTGACTCTGGAAGATCCTAAGTACCTCTTGCAAGCTAGGTAGATTTACACCCATTTGACAAAAGGGCACATTGAGGCACAGAGCGGTTACTTGATTTGCCAATGTCTGCACACTGAGTCAATGGCCAACACATGAGAGAATTTAGAAAATCTGGCTCCAACTGCCCATATCTAAGCTCATTGCCTGACATTAAAGCACTCTTCAAAGCATATGATAAGTTAAATTCAGAAGTTAATAGATCAACTAAACTACGTGTCCCTTCCAAAGACACCCTACAAAGGGGGCAAGCTGTGCATTTATATGACCAGAACAATGCAGTCAAATCCTAGCTAAACTATATTACAGTATGAACCAGTGTCACAGGGTCACTCACCACACTGGCGCCTCCTGCTGGGCATTTCGGGAACTAGCTCAGTCCCAGCAGGTGCGCCCTTGGGTGGTGGTGGCTCTCCCGTCCTTGCCTCCACCTGCAGACCCGGTACGGCTCCGGTTTTCCCCCCTTCCGGGGGACTCCTCCAGCAAGAGTCCAGCCACTCCTCGCAGCGGCTTGGCAGTCAACAGCCGGGCTGCTGGGGGGGGACAGGCCTCCTCGCTACTCCGGGCCCCAGCCCAGGGACCCTACAAACAGCAGCTTCCTGCTGCCCCTTCCTTCCACATCACTGTCTCTATTCCCTGGGCCACTTCCCCGCAGCCTCAGTTCCTTCCACTCCTGCCTCTGGCTCCAGCTCCTTTGCCCTCTTCCCAGAGCCTCAAGCCTGTAAGTCCTGGCAGCCCACCAGGAGCCCTCTCTAGCTCCCCCAGTCCCTGCTAGCACCTGCCTTCCCCAGGTCCGGGTCTCTCTGTAACCCTCTAGGAAGCCAGTCTTCTCCCTAGGGCTCCCTGCAGCAGATTCTTCGCTCTGGTCTGCAGCTTCCTTTTATATGGGCCGGCTGGGCCTTGATTGGCTGGTCCAGCCACCGCCCTAATTGTCTGCCGCTGCCACCCTAGTTAGCTGTTTCCCCTGCAGCCCCTCCTTTGGCTGCCTGCCGCTCAGCCTCCCTAGGCTGGTTTTAACCCTCCCAGGGCCAGTGCGGGGCAGGCGCCCCGTCACAACCAGCATGAAGTTACACCCAGGAATAAGAGTTTTAATTTTACAGCACAGAGTATATTGTAAAGAGAACACCAAGTATAAAAGGACCTCAGCTATCACCGTGGGTAACCTTCTCCCAGGGACAGCTGTCTAGTTTTGTTGTATACGCTCAATGATACCTTTTCACTAATCTTAACCTAAAGGATCTTGAAAGAAGTTAAATTGGAAGGTCAACTTTAATGTAGAGACCATTAAGTGGATGAGACAACTTTGATTGGGTAGACATTTAACCTGTAAATGAACAGCAACAAGGAAGAATAAAATGATAAATAGCTCACTCTAAACAAATTACAAATGTTTTCATAACAATTGTTTTACCAGACTGGTTTCTATCTTCTCTCTTTGTCTGTGTGACAAACACTTTTTATTACTTTTGACCTTCCAGTGCATCCAACTACTCTGGTAAACCACATGACTTTTAAATCAAGTCTGATTTAGCTTACAGATGCTGCATGCAACAAACCTTGGACATTTAATACAAACAAGAGGAAGTCCTTTTTAACACAACCTGCAACTAAACTGTGGAACTCATTGCCTGATGGTCAAAAGTATAACTGGGTTCAAAAGAGAACTGGATGAGTTCATGGAGGAGAGGTCCATCAATGGCTATTAGCCAAGATGGGCAGGGATGCATCCCCACGCTGAGGGCTACGCTAAACTTCTGACTACCAGAAGCCGGGAGTGGAAGACAGAGATGGATTACTTCATAATTGCCCTGTTGTATATATTCCCTCTGAAGCTCTGGTATGCACCACTGTTGGAGACAGGATACTGGGCAAGATGGAACATGATCTGACCCAATATGGCAGCTCTTACATTCTTCTTTTGGAACAGACCAAAAAATTAATCTAAATCTAATGCTGACCTTTTAATGTTGACCACTGTATCTCTTCCTATGAGGCCTGCGCTGTTTTGAGAGATCTCCAAAAGCCACCATAATCCTGCTTCTACTTTTGTGGTTTCTGAATAATGGTTTTATAATACAATGCAATCTATTATTTTGTTTGCATGATCTAGTGACTCACAATAATTAAAAGCCATTGTTTCTATTGGAAACTCTGATGTCTTCAACGTATGATGGAGTTGCAATCAGATACTTGGAATTACACCAGTCTAAAAACGGTATAACACAATGGAGAACTGAGCCCTTTGAGCAGATTTAAAAAAATGGTTTTCTCTAATTATTTCTTTAGGTAAAAGTCTTTTGTTTTGCAAATAACTGGTGAAATCGCTAATTGTCTCTGTACAGGCTACTTGCAGGCTAGAAACAAAAAAAGAGGAACGATTTCAAAATCTGTTCGGCCACTAGGGAAAGGGCTATTTGCTTTGCCTTCTGTTTAATGTTTTTCCAAGGCTCCAGCCAGCAATGGCCATTGAATAGCTAATCCCATTTGTTATCTCCTGTCGCAGTAAACATGCATTATCTAATACACGGGCTTCCAATTTTTTTCTGTGTGCCATTGTGCTGAAGTCCTGATGAAAGCTTTATTAGCATTAGTCGCAATAGAAAAACAGAGTAACAAATGGCTGTGCATTTGGTTAGTATGTTGGCTTGGCCACAATGGACTTTCTTGGAAGAGCAGGAAGAGGAAAGAGGCAGATTGATTTCATTTGCTCAAATAACATTTATGTTTGTGTAACAAGGCAGCCTAATCTAAATAAATGTCCTTCCCTGGGCGTTTTAGTAGCAGAAATAATCCACACGGCTCTGAATGCAAAACCACCCATTACTGCCCAAAATATTTCCGGAAGGAGAAAGAGCACAAATTAAAGCCTAAAGTGGGTGCTCTTTCTGAACAGCGGCGCAAATGGCTTTTACTTCTCCCCATGTCTAGCTGGACAATGTCACTGAGCAGCCTTTAGAGTTCCAGCTGCAGAATGCTGAAGCGTTTTGAAGAGGTCACCTCCTGACATATGCCATTGGTGCAGTCAGATTATTGCAGCTGATGATAAATGTGCCTAGTGCATTTTGTCATTATTTACATATACAGAAGATTGGGAATTGGGCTCTGGGACGGGTGTTTTCAGGTCTGTGCCATCATAGGCAAAAGAAATGTACAAAGTCAGAGCCATGCTGGAATACTGTACTGAGTCACTGGCACAGTTAAAACAGCTCTCATTAGAATGGAAATTTTACCCCAGTCCTGCCCCCCAATCCTAAATTATACTTGAGGAATATGAATATGGTGATTGGAGCTCACTGTCCCAAGATGTCCTTCAAACCAAGAGATTGGAAGGGTTCAAAAGTTGCAGGAATAATGACAATATCCAGAATTATTACAGGAAATATTAAAACCAAAAATACTCACAATAGAAGCCCTCTTGCTCCAGGATATAAGCCAAGCTCAAAAGACCAGTTCTGATTACCCAGGAGCTGCCCAGTGCCACAGCTTGTGGCATCTGCCTCTGAAGCACCTGGTGCTGGTCCCCATCAGTGATAGGTAAGGCTAAGCTTTTGTCTCGGATATTTCTAGTAAAAGTCAGGGACAGGTCACGGGCAATAATGAAAAATTCACGGAATTGACTTTTACTAAAAATACCAATGACAAAACAGGTAGCCTGGGCAGCTGCGGGGGTGGGGAGCTCGGAGCTCCAGGGTCCCCCTCTGCTGGTGGCTCCAAGCTGCAGGGGTCCCTCCTGCCACCCGTCGCAGCTGGGAGCTCTGGGGATCCTCCCTGTCACCCGCGGTGGATGGGAGAAGTGGCAGATCCCCCCTGCCACCCGTGGTGGCCGGGAGCTGTGAAGGTACCTCGCAGCTCCCTGCCTCTGCAGGCAGTAGGGGACCCTGCCGCTCCCCGCCGGTGCTGGCTGAAGTCACAGAGGACTTTGGAAGTCACGGATTTAAATCGCAGCCTTAGTGATAGGATACTGGACTAGATGGAGCACTGGTCTGATGGGATATGGCAGCTCCTGCATTCCTGTGATGATGGTGTAAGCCGTCTGCTTTATACTCCTGGGGAGGGGAAGAGAAGCCTTGGGGAGGAGACATGGATTGTCTGTGTCCCTGCACATCTGCAGAGAATAGGGCAGGGCAACTCAGCCAGAAGGGCCCAGAAAGTTCCAGAACATGGTGTGGCGGTTACCTGACATGCACTGTGGCGGTTTCTGTGGCGGTTTCATTGTGGACAACCCACCTGGCTGGTCTCACCCCAGTCACCCTCTGAGCGCTGAGAAGGGGAGAGCCGG
Organism: Emys orbicularis; assembly: GCF_028017835.1. NCBI lineage: Eukaryota > Metazoa > Chordata > Testudines > Emydidae > Emys > Emys orbicularis. Next base: position 2,374,232 of record NC_088686.1, on the reverse strand, counting down.
GAGGGGAGCATCTTTCACCCCTAGAGGCTACGGACCCTGTGGAACTCCCCTTGAGCCATAGGCCCCCTGCTCTCCGCTCGGTTAAGGAGAGCGAATGGGGCAGCACTTAATGAGAGGAAGGTTTGTAAGTTCTTGCCTGACTTAGCTGGGCTTATGGGGAGAAAATAATGCCCTAGCAAGCGAGAGCCTTAGAGAGATCTGGGCCTGGGTAGTCTAGATACTGATCCCAATCCCTGTGCCATTTTCGATACAGGCTACAGATCTGTTTCACCAGCAACGAAGACCAGTCAGCTATTAAAATCCGAGCTGAAGGGGAGCTCCCCAGAGCGTGTGCTAGCAAACAGGGTCCTGAAGCGTTTGAAAGGACTGAGGTGCTGCCATTCCCCTCAAGCTCTGAAGTGTCCAACTGACACATGCTACATACTGCGGCTAGCCCATAAAGACTGAAAAAATCATCTCTGGGAGAAAATCTGAAAGGGATGTGTGAGCTAAAATGGGGGAAATGTTATGTGGAAAACTTATATTTGAAGGTTTGAAACAGAAACAAAAGGGGGAAAGTCTGTATAAGGAACAGATGTACTGTTTCATAGGTTTGGTTAAAAGTTATTCATAATGTTCTAAATATTATTTTATACTATTTTCAATGTGTTTTATGTGCACTGAGTGTTTGCTGTACTGGGAAAGTGTATAGCACTCTCTCTCTTTGAAAATTGACTGGGAATTATTCACATCTATTTAAGTTTTACATACAATAGCCCTGAGTTTTAATTCTGTGCAATACTTTCTGAAAATTCCTGAAAAGACCAACCTCTGGCCTATGCTTCAGCAAAGAGTTAAAGTGAGGGACAGGAAGGAGAGGAGCATATAGTTATATAGAATAATGCCTGACCATCCCCCTCTCCCTGTTACAATGGATAATATTTATTTTGCACCTTTCATCCAAAGAATCCAAATAGTTTGACAGACTATATAGAGGGATCACTTCATTCTGTAACCTGAACAGTTCCCAAGTATTCCTTTGTGCTGTGTGAAGACCCCCAGCTTCCACCCCAGAGATGGCTGCAATGCTGTGGTGGTGAAGTATTCTCTCACATGTTTTTAAATCTGTATTTAAGGCTTTTAGTATTAGTTGTAGTTTTGTTATATGGGAATCTAAATCCTTTCCCAGCTGTTCCCATCAGTCCCTGCCCCAACTCATTTGCAGTGTTGGTTTAAGTTGTTAAGAATGGAAACTTGATTCACACCCAAGATACTTTGCAACTCCAGGTTCACCGAATGCAGCGGTTCTCAAACTTTAGCGACTTGAGGACCCCCCCCCCATTTTGATTTAAAAAATTTTAGGGACCTCCAAGACCCCCCACTCAGCACCAGGCCCTGCCCCCACTCCACCCCTTCCCCCAAACCCCACCCCTGCCCACCTCTTCCTGCCCCCTGCTCATTCCATCCCCCCTCCCTCCATCGCTCGCTCTCCCCCACCCTCACTTTCACCAGGCTGGGGCAGGGGTTTGGGGTGCAGAAGGGGGTGCAGGGTGCGGGCTCCGGGAGGGAGTTTGGGTGCAGGAAAGGGTGCAGGGTGCGGGCTCTGGGAGGGAGTTTGGGTGCAGGACGGGGTGCAGGGTGCAGTTCCCGGCCAATGAGACTGAGGAGTCAGTGCTCAAGGTGGAGACCTCCTGCCCCCTCCAGGGCCCGCAGAGATGTGCCAGCGGCTTCCGGGAGCGGCGCGGAGCCAGGGCAGGTAGGGAGCCTGCCGTAGCCCCGCTGCGCCGCTGGACTTTTAGTGCCTAAAATCTCCCAGTTTGGCTTCAGTGGATTCTGGGAGATAGAGGGAGGGGGAGGAGTTGACCAGTGGGGCCCGCAGACCCCCTGGAGTACCCTCGGGGACCCCCAGGGGTCCATGGACCCCAGTTTGGGAAACACTGCCCTAATGAATATATTTTCTAGAGGCTCAGTGGCTGCATGTGAATGTGACTTGCCTGGTTCTGCCCAATTATTGTAGCAATTTGCTTCTGGGCCCCCACTCCCTCCCTCGCCGTGTGTTCTGTGCAATGTATCAAGACAAAGAAAAGCTGGTTCCTGACCTGAGAAACTGGCAGTCTATAAACCGACCTCTGATCGTGAGATGAACTCCTCAGCTCACCTGAGAGGAAGTGCGTTCAGGAAGAGACAGGGATACAAGGGAACACGACTGTATCACCGGGATATCAGATCAGAGGTCCCTTGTACACATAGATCCATAAATCACAAAGCCAAAAGGGACCACAGTGAATAATCTGATTTGACTCCTGTATAACATAGGGCACACATGGAAAATAAATGACCCCCTCAGCAACATGGGGGAGGCCAATAGCAGCCGCACCACGGCTCCCCCCAGAGTCTGAGATCCTGTGCATGGAAAGTCCCCTTTTGCAGCAGGCAGGGCTGCTAGCAGGGGACCGAATGTGAATCTAGAGGAGACGTAGCTTATTATTCCCCTTGGCAAACTTTCCTTTCTGCTGCTCCCTGACGTTTTTTTGTAACCCGCTCGTCTCCACTTTCAAAATCTTTCACCATTTCCCCATGTAAATAAAAGTGGTTTCCTCCTCGTACTGCCCACTTCAGGCCATGAAAACAACAGCAAACACCCTGCTCTCCTTGTGCTGAGTGGGAATCATTTCACTCTTCTTATTCATCTGTCCACAGGGTTCCAACAATATGGAGTTTGGCATCAGCTTTCATCGTCCCTGCTTTGGTGTCTAGGGCACTCCGAGACGTCAGTATTATAGCTCAAATAAAATCCAGCCCTGTGTGAAGCAAGCTAAACTTTCAGTGTAATCTTCACTGGGTTGACTGTCCAGCACAGAGTAGCCAAGGTTGAATTGACACAGCACAGGCTGGAAATTTAGGTGGTAAAAATGTCCTGTAAAGGCAGCTCGAAATTGAAATGCCCTCACAGCACCTGACGAGGCTCGCTTTATATTCATCGTCTAGCCAGAGCCCATTGGGCTCCGTGGAAATGTCTGAATGACTTCACTAGGTTTTGGGTCCAGCCTCACAGCTAGTGTCTCCTTCCAGTGGGATCCAGGTGCCTAGTTACCTGCCTTCTCTCTCTGCTCCCAGCATTCCCTGGCAACAAGGGTAGGCCTCCTCTCCTGCCCTCTGCCAACAGGCATAGATATTTTAACCTCTCCGGATGAATGACATCATCAGCCACCGAGCAACTTGGCAGACTCAGAGAGTCGTTTCAAACTGATTCAGGAAGGGTGGAGTCAGCTTGAAGGAGGCTTTGGGAGTGGCTGGGTTTCCCTCCCACTCCCCATTAATTGCTTCTGTGTTGGGAAGTGCAGCTTCATAGGAGAAGGTGAAGGTTCCAGACTTATTTTCCTTATACTGGACAGACTGAACTGAGGGAGGTCATTGAGAATATATACTGCATTGGACTCCAAAATGTATCTTCCCCACAGTGGAGTTGCATAAAGTAGAGACATGAAAAACTTGGAAAAGGTAAAGAAGTGTTAAACATTGGGGGGGGGGGGGAGTAGGCTGTTCCTCACTTTCCCATCTTTTCACTTTACCACTTCCCAGTGAAAAATAGGAGGAGGAAGGGGAAGAAATCCTGAATCTCCAGAAACCAAAACCAGATAACTAAAACATTTCAGAAAACATGTCACAAAAATAGAAGTGACATTTTAACTCAAAGCAAAATGAAAAATTGCATTTTGTTTCCATATGTCGATATGAAATTACATTTAAAAGAAATCTGGTAGGGAAATTGAAACAGTTCATCAACACAGACATTCTGCAAAACACTTTGATCTCAGTTACACTGAATTCTCTGATGGGGAAACTTTGGCCAAAAAATGTGACCAACTCTATCTACCGGGAATAACATGGAATTCTCACTGCACTTGCAGGAACTTGGTCAAGCAAAGAAGACTTCGCATTTGTCCCCAACAACCCCAGAATATTACTCTGTCATCAGAGATGCATGAAGCTAGCTCTGAAATGGATCCGTCTTATCCACAAAATTACAAGACATTTCCTCACAATGGGAGGGACTCTGAACAGCAACCCAAACAGAGGACCCTGGGACTCACCAGTCTGTCTGCAACACAAAACAAATCAGAGCTCCTGCTTTCTTCCCTCTCACCTTGTGTCATCCATGAACGGGGGGGAAGGGGGGGTGTCTTGTGAGGATGAAGGCAAGGAAGATATTCATAGGCCTCAAGGTAAGAGTTTGGGTACTGATTTTGATGGAGCAGGTTCTGATCCAAATGGGCATACAAATAGATTGATAGAATCCAAGGCCAGACAGGACCATTATGCTGATCCAGTCTGACCTCCTGCACAACACAGACCAGAGAACCTCACCCAAGAACTCCTGGGTCCTGACCTCAGAGTGTCGGCGCCAATGTCAGTCTATGACATAGTGTAATTTCCAGTTACCTTAACTCCAGCTCCCATCCCAAACAGAGCTCCAAGATATGGCCAGCAGTATGAGCTCCCTGGAATAACCCACCGTCCTCATGAACTCTCCGGTGGTCTAAATCGGAGCCCAAGGAGGCAATAGCAATGGAAACGTCAGTGCAGGACAATTGCTGGAGATTCATGACCACCTGAGGTTGAGAGTCAAGGGTTATCGACGCTTCCCGGTCTGTCATTAATTCCCAGGAAATGCCCTATGCCGCCAATGTTGTTTACATAACAGCACATGACAGGCTCATGAAAGTGAGATATGCCTCTCTCCAGTGAAAGGGAAAGCTTAAAACCACCTACAGTTTTTTTCCAGTCACAATGAAATCCATTCAAAAGCAGTAACTTCACAGTCAATTGTATCAAGTCCGTGCAAATGGCATTAAAGACACCGGGGTCAGGTGCAGCTGCTAAGCTGAGTACTGTGGCAGTGAAGCATTATTTAGGCTTCTTTTGACTAGCTGTCTACTTCAGAGCAGCTCTTCCTCTATGAAGAACACAGACAGGTCCCAGCTGATTTCCCTCGGAAATCCAGGCTCACTGTATTGCAAAATACTCCCTCCCACGTGCTCTGGTTGAGTCACTCTTTTTATTTTGGTGGGTGAGTAAATATCAGTCCGTTTTCCCATCATCTCTTCATCATGGTGATGTTATGCCAGAGCTGGTAAATTTCCCATTCGTTTTGCAAGGTCGCCCTGCTGCCCTAAGATTTTTAGTCTTTCAACAGTCCTGCCACTTTGCGAAACTTAATGTTTTAGATTCATTGCTCTGAAGTTAATTTAATGTTTCTGTCCTTTTTCACTGTTGTTTTTCTTGTGTTAAGTGCACTGGAGGCTTATTCTGGGAACATGTTTATTATTTCAAAGAGTCAAAGTGTATTTCCATATCTGCTTTAGCTTAGAGCACAGCAATATTCTCTCAATATCTTTTACGTTGCCTGTGGGAGTGCGCGCTGACTGCTAAACCGACTCCTTCTCTGCTGCTGTCTGCCCCCTCTCCTGTAGCCGGAGGGAATGAAAATCATAAAAACCAATATTTGAACTCCTTCCAGCTTTCTGCCCCTTTGAGCATTAGTCTGTCTACCCAGCTGTGGCACAATATTGAGTCAGCTCTCTGTCACACACAGCACGGCTGGAAGTTTGGAAAGGGCAAGACAAGAGATAAAGGGGCAGCAAAGGAGGGGCTGCTGGGAGATAAAGATTTAAAAAAAAACACAGTCAGAGATTTGTATGGGAGTCATAGAGATATTTCTGCATTCAGAGCCATGCTGGGTGCACTTAAAAAGTTCCAATGGTGTGAAATAGCCGTCGCCTCTGACAGAGAGACCTGATCTTTCAAATGGGAAATGCCATTGGAAACAGTAGAATCTTTCAAACCAGCGGAAATGAATTGGTTGCCTCTCTCCCATTCACACACAAATAGTAACAATAAAAAACAGAACCATTCCCCTTCTCCCAGTGTTCTCGGCTTTCTGTTCATTCCCATCTCTCCCTGTATTCACTTCTTAAAATTTTACTCTTTCCTTCATTGTATCTTTCTCCACTCTCCCATCTCCCTTTTCTGTTTTATCTCACCTTCCGTTGCCTCCAACATTTTTGGCTGGCACGACACTGCTCATCTCTAGAGCTGTATGAGAATCCTGGCCTCCCAGATGGTTTTCTTTTTGTGAAGTGACAAACAGTGTTTTTAACAGAATTTTACTCATTTTTTAGTTCCCATATGCTTGCATCCAAAATCTGTTGATGACTCAAATGTAGGAGAAAAGTGTAGCTTTTCTATTGATCCGTATTAGCTAAAGTACTAAAAGGACATTCCTTCAAAGGGTCCTCAGAGAATGAACAACAGTAGTTTTATGAAAGTAAGCAAGGTCACTGAATTGATGGGAAGCAGTGTTCTGTATAGTCGATAACAAAAGGAAAAGGAAGGCTATATCTAGGAAAAAATCCAGAGCTTTTCATGCAAGGGTAAGGTTAAAATTAGGGCTGTCAATTAATTTCAGTTAATGCATTTGATTAATGCAAAACAAATTAACTAGATTAAAAAATAGTCCTGATTAATCGCAGTTTTTATCGCACCATTAAACAATAATAGAATACCAATTTAAATTTATTATAAATATTTTTGGATGTTTTTCTATATTTTCAAATATATTGTTTTCAGTTACAACACAGAATACAAAGCGTAGAGTGCTCACTTTATATTATTATTTTTTATTATAAATATTTGCACTGTAAAAAAGATAAAAGAAATGGTATTTTTCAATTCACCTCATACAAGTCCACTCAGTCTAACTTCTTGTTCAGCCAATCACGTTTATTTACATTCATAGGAGATAATGCTTCATGTCTTACTTACAATGTCACCTGAAAGTGAGAACAGACATTCACATGGCACTGTTGTAGCCAGCGTTGCAAGGTATTTATGTGTCAGAGACGCTAAATATGCATATGCCCCTTCATGATTTAACCTTTAGGCACAAAGTTTTAATTTTTTTTTTTTTTTTTGAGTGCAGTTATGTAAAAAAAAATCTACATTTGTAAGTTGCACTTTCACAATAAAGAGATTGCACTACAGTACTTGTGTGAACCCAAGACTGTCTACCACAGGGCACTGGCATCCAATATCAGATTGATGTCAACCTCTTCAACCATTCTCGTCTCCGTGCCAGAACTAAACTAATATCAGCAACAATAACCAAAATCCAGAACGCAGATGATTGTGCTGTAGTTGCACACTCAAAGGAGCATCTACAAACAGCCCATAATTGCTTCTCTGAAGCTTACAAAAGCCTAGAGCTAACTCTGAACATCGGCAAAACAAAAGTTCTCCACCAGCCAGACCCTGGTCAATCATCAAACCCAGCAAGGAAGATCTATATCGACAAAGAAGAACTGCAAAATGTAGAATACTTTGCCTATCTTGGCAGCCATCTCTCACAGAGGGCAGACATAGACATCGAGATTGAGCACAGAATTGGCAAACTGTCTCACTGGGTGTTCAACAATCACAACATCAGAACACACACTAGTCTTCTAGTTTATAAAGCGGTGGTAATGGTCCCAACTCTCCTCTATGGCTGTGAGACTTGAGTGACCTACAGAAAACACCTGAAAAACCTGGAATGCCAGCACCAGCAATTTCTTCGGATGATCCTCAACATAAAGTGGGAGGATCATCGCACTAATGTCAGTGTCCTCACAGAGGCCAACATCGTCAGTGTTGAGGCCCTGATTATCCAGCACCAGCTGAGGTGGAGCGGGCACTGTGCGCTCACGCCTGATGTACGCTTACCAAAACAACTGCTGTATGCTCAGCTCACTAAAGGAGAAAGGAAACTGGGAGGCCAAAGAAAACGCTTTAAAGACACCCTCAATATAAACATCAAGAGATGCGGCATCGACACCACACACTGGGAGACAGTAGCCCAGGATAGGGATAACTGGAGAAGACTTGCCAGAGAGGGAACGTCCACTTTTGAGGAAAATTGCCTTGCCCTGGTTGCAGAAAAATGCCAGAAAAGAAAGGAAAGATGACGGTCACAAAGCAATCGCAGGCTAACTGTGTCTTCCAACACTACCTGCAACGTCTGCCAATGAGCCTGTGGCTCAAGGATCAGCCTCCTCACTCACCAAAGGACCCATGAAAAATAAAACCTGTGTAAGATCATCCTCGACCTCGAGGGATCGCCACCACCGATGATGACAGTTCTTGTATGAGGTGTATTGAAAAAAATTGGTTTCTTTAGTTTATCTTTATTACAGTGCAAATATTTGTAATAAAATAATAATATAAAGTGAGCACTGTACACTTTGTATTCTGTGTTGTAACTGAAATCAATATATTTGAAAATGTAAAAAAAATCCAAAAATATTTATAATAAATTTAAATTGGTATTCTATTATTGTTTAACCCTGTAATTAAAAATGTGATTAATCGTGATTATTTTTTTAAATCTTGCAATTAATTGCAATTATTTTTTAAAAACGTTTGGCAGCCCTAGTTAAAATGTATCTGAATTCTTTACAGGTACCTAGCACCAAATGAAGGAATAAAAACATTGTGTCCTCTCTCCCGGTGCATGGCCCTGCAGTAATGGGGTCATGGAGTTCAGAATTTAGCTCTGTGAGTCCATTGCTGTACCTGCAAACTATACAACTTTCAAACATTTCCTATTTTATTCCTTGTATTACAGTAACATCCAGGAACTCCACATGTGCCGGGGCCCCGCTCTGCTAGGGCCTGTACAAACACGGAGTGAGAGACAGCCCCTGCCTTGAAGAGTTTACAGTTTACATCAGTGGCCCCCAAACTTTTCACGGTCTTGCCGCCTTTATCCATGTCCGTGCCTCCCAGGAGCAGGGCCATGGCTCGGGGGGCGGGGAAGACAGGGGTAAGAGGGCCGAGGCTGGGGCCGTAGCTGGGGGCAGGGCTGGGGCTGGGGCCGGGAATGGAGCTGCAGCCAGGGGCCAAGGCTGGGGTTGGGTCTGGGGCCGCGCCTGGGGGATTGGATCTGGGGCCGGCATCAGAAGCCGTGGTTGGGGCCAATGCTGGGGATGGGGCCGAAGAGGGCCTGGGTGGTGCTCCCTCCCCACCCCCCACTGGGCTGACCCGGGTCCCACCGGGCCCCCCCAAACATTCCACCCCTATAGTTTGGGGACCTCTGATTTCTCTAGAGAAGAGAACCAAAGGGAAGGGAGAAGGGAAGTGTTAGACGGTACATGAGGTGTAAATGTTAAGTGAGGTAATTAACCATTGGAACAGCATACTAAGGGCTGTGGTAACTGTTAATGGCACCTGTCTTCCCCCTCCATGGGCCAGCCAGGGCACCATCTCTCAGGTTTCTGGCTCCCCTGCCATCGCGTCTCTTGGGAGGAGACATGCATCCCTCTCCCTCCTGACTGAGGCATTTCCAGGCTGCAGGGCTCCCTGCCTACACTGTGAGTTCCCCCAGCTAAGTCCAACTGCCTAGAAAGGCCTGCTCTGCATTTCCCCTCTGGGACCTGAAACGGTGTCATTGCCACAGTTAAGTTATCCCGCCACTCTTGCTAAGCAAGTCTGTGTCTATAACAGGCCGGTAACATCTATTCAATCATTTATTAACCCTTCATAAATGGAGTCTCAATATGAAATGTGAGCAAAGTGTCCTGCAGAATTTAATACACAATTGTCGTCCTCCCATTGACTTCTTTAGGGTGGTTCGAAAGAACCTCACAGCTATTCAATTGTACAGCTTTCTAGCACTCTGCTGACGCTCTTTGGAGCTGTGTTGCTTCCATCCCTAGCAAATGGGGAGTGCACTTTTCTATAAGCAATGTGTGGCTGCTGTGGAGACCTTGTCATGGGGGGCAGGTCACAGAGTACCCCTCTGCAGGTGCTCCGGCACTGTGGCTCCACTGCAGATGAAATAATATTTTTCATAAACCTTCCCTATCATTTCCAATCTGCCCGGGGTGGGTTTTGCCTCTAAGGGAAGAATACCCCTGTGTGTACATTTGCTATAACTGATTTGTACCAGAGAATGGTCAGAGCGGCTTTGTCCCCCTAAGAAGTTGGGGTGACCAAACTAGCTGTGTTTCTTGGCAGCAGTTCAGTCTGGGAGTAAAATGGGTAGCTTTTTACGTAGGGCTTTTTGCAGCATGAGAACTAACTGTGCCCAGCAGCTGTCTCATGCAATGTGAAATGACCTCTATTCCTCCTGGAACTGCTGTCAAACTCTTCCATGCATCTTCTTTGGAATTATTTCTGAGTGGATCAGTTAGCAAAAGAGTCCTCCAAGAGCAATATAGCCAACACCAACCCCAGAGACAAAGCTTGCGCTTTGTTATTCATTCTTCTCAGGATGAGGGTTTGGAACCTTTAATCCATTTATCCCGACTTTGGCACTGGGGAAATCTTGACAAAAAGAATGTTTAAACATAGAGCAACTTTGCTGCATTTTCTATATTCTCCTGCCTGTGACTGCTGCTGATTGAAAACTGTGTGGGTTTAAAATATTTTCTTCCTTGCAAACTATTTTTACCTTTTAAGTCATCCCATGATCTTATGCTGTAAATATTTCCTTGGCAAGAGACTGTGAAATTACAAATGTACCGAGTTCAGCATTTTGATTTTGTTGTCCAGTCAGGCAAGACAAGACGACGGGCAGGGTGAGAGAAGATTCCTGATCCAACACACAGGTCCCGGACTTCCAGTCCCGTAGATACTCTGCGCCCAAACCTGCTTCCACTGTCGTCAAAGGGAGCCGTGTGGGGTCCGGAGTGAGGAACTGCCCTTGAGGTAAGGGTAGTACTGAGTGTGCAGTGATTGCAGAAGCAGCCCCGAATTTTATTTAGCAAAAGTGGCAAAAAGAAAAAAAAGAATGAAAACCACAGACTTCTGTTAAATATGAACTTTCTATCCTCACGGTGGCAGTCCGTCTCTTGGGCAGCCCAATTCTGGTCTCCCCAGCACCAGTTTTACACAGGGGTTCATTCAGTGGAGTCATTTCTGATTCACTCAGGCGGCAAAAGGAATCGGACCCGTAGATTCTATTGGTGGCAAAACTGCATGGATGGCACCAAGCTGCCTTAATGGACCAATCTCTTGAGACCCAGACTCTTTTTCCTTAGGCAGTGTAAGCAATGTCTTAATTCGGGCTGAATGAGTCTAGAGATAATGGGTTGAAATGCACCCTTACTTGGGTGACCAAGGCTGTTTACAACCGGGACAGTGTATCAGTCTTGCATCCATCAAAATGTAAGATGACTCTTCAACGGCATGTCACCCAGCAGATATCCATGCCGTGCAAATCAGAAATCCTATGCCCAGAAAGCAGCACTGGAAGGAAATACCCCCATGCTATTGCTCTCTGACTCAGAGACTGATGGTTTCTGTTGAGGAGCAACCAGTACTGAATGTTAGGTAGCATTCCTGGTGTTTTAGAAAAGTTACTGCAATAAAGAATTTAATGAAGGGCAATTTATTAGCAAAATTCCAATTAGTTTAATTAGATTACATTATTTTCCTCTTTGCTGCTTTCTAATTCGGATATATGAGAATGAAAATTAATATTAATGTATTGTGTTTATTCAGACTTAATGAACTGACTGGCATGGTTTGCCAGCATTTAGCTGTCTGATTTAAATGTGGCTAAACATTATTTCATAAAATCCATTTTTGATAACGACTTTCTTACAGATCAGAGTTCAGGAAAATGAACTGAATTATCACTTTCTTTCTTAATCATTTCATAGAATCATCATGCAGTAATGGCATTGACAGGCTTAGAGAGAGGGATCTTAATGTTACTGTAATATATTGTAACGATAAAGGTAATTTTTCTCCTTCCCATATAAACGTTACCTTGGCGGGTGTTTGGAGCCAATTCAGAATCACTGTCCGAGAGCGCTCAACAGATCTCTCCTTTCTCCATTTAGCTCTTCCCTGTTCCAGGATAAGCAATCGTACCTTCACCCCTCTCCCAGCCTCCAATCTCTACCAGCTCTTCCCCCATTTCCATGGTCCTCGTGTTCAGGCACTGGCCTCCAACTCAGAGACATAGGGTGAAATTTTCAAAAACGTCCAAGTGACTCAAGAGCGTAAATCTCATTTCCAATAATGGCATAATTGCCTAGTGCCTTGGTGCCCTTCTGTCTTTCAACTGTACAGCTTTCATACATCTCCTGCCTCCAAATTACATCTCCCCTTTGGAATCCAGTTGAGTGACAAACTCACAGGACTGCTCACCAAAGCTCTTCCAGCTCTCCCCAGGAGTTTGTCCTCCGCTCTAACCTCATCCGGCTGGTCCCCGAAGTCACTCCATTCCCAGACTGCCAGCCTGGTCACTGGAGAGCTTCCTCCCCGGTCTGTCTGAGATGCAGCCAAGAGCTTCGCTCCCAAGCTGGCACACAAGCTGCTGTCACCTAGCTGCTCAGGCATGTTCTTCATCTAGAGACTCAAATTCCCAGCTGTAAAGGGCTTGGCCCCTCAACATACGTGCACCCAAAGGACCAAGGCCTCATTACGTTTCCTCTTTGTTCTGGATCTTGCAAGTTGATTTGAGTAGAACATTGGCATTCTTTGGCAGGAGTCCCCACCGCTTCCCCCCCTCCCCCGCGGCGTCTCGCTGCCTTGGCTCCTTTGTCTCACACTCAGACTGGGCACATCATCCTGTCGCTGATGCTACTCACTCAGGTTCTGCACCAACGACTCTCATAGGTACAGCTCCAATCCGATCACTTCAGGCTCACGTGCCCCCTCTCACCACTACCTCCCCATTGGCACTGTGGGACCATCCTTCACACCTTCCTGTGTGTCTCTTTCCAAATGCAAGCTCCTCTCACTTCTCACTCTAGCTGCAGCATCTCCGCAGTCTGCCTTGCTGGTTCCATTGATGATTTCCACTGGGGGGGTGGGGAACCTAGGCTTAGGCCCTCACCTTCCTGGACTACTCCAAGCTCCACCTCCCATGACCCACTGGATATTGTTTCTCTTCTGCCATCCATTCAAACCCTCAAGGCGAAGTTACCTTACTTGTCCAACGTTCTAATCATGTCACCCCTACTCAAATCCTGGCACTGGTTTCCTGTCTCCTTTTGCAGCAGGTTCAAACACTTCAGCCTCATTATCCAGCCCCGTCCCTCCCCTCATACATCCCCTGGGATGGAACCATATATTAAATCATCCATTCAAATGTTGTGAAATTCATCAAAGCAATTATTCAGTGGTCAGCTCTGTTCCCCAATGTCCCCTGGCCACCTACATAGCAACTCTCCTTTCCTACTGCAGCCCAAGTGAGGCACCATGCTATGCCAATAGCTTTACCGATCCCTCCTTTTCCTTGTCCCCGTACTGCCTCCGTCCTTCCTATTCCTGAGAACATTTCCTTCCTCCGGGGCACCCAGACACCTTGCCTTTTTGGCAAGTCGTCTACCACTCACCTTCCACCCCATATGCATTGTTGAGTGCAATTAGAATTGCAGTAGAAAATAGAGGCCCCAATCAGGGATCAGGGCCCAATTGTGCTAGGTGCTGTGCAGATATTTAAGCAAATTGTTATTCAGAAAGCAAAAATAATTTTAAAAGAGAGTGAGCGAGCGAGAGAACATCCCTGGAACTAAATGCAACACAACATGTTATTTTATGAGCCTTCCCTTCCCTTAACCTTTTTATTGAATTTATATTGTAAGCTTGTCAAGGCAGGGGCCTTCTGTCTGCAAAGCGTTTCTGGGTTTGCAGTGTTTGGGGCTGTATTCTCAGGATGCTGGCATTCATTGTGGTTGCAGCTACAGGGTAAGATACAGGCAGGATAGGCAAGATCCAAAATGTGCCTAAATTATTGAATAGTCGTCTTATGTCATGGAGACGGGTAAATCAGCTAAGATAAATAGGGAATTACCTGACCCCAGGACTGACCTCGTCTAAGTACAAGCCTCCAACAAAAAAATGGCCATAGAATGATTTCAAACAGAGCATTATCATTTGTAATTGTTTTTATTTCAGTTGGCATGGGAAAGCAGGAGGCCATGCTGTACCACATCGCCTCGTTTTGTATCCCATAAACTGTATTATACTGCTGTCATGTACATTTTATATGCACTGTCTATGTGAGATTGGGCACTGCTCTTAATGGGTCACCTTTACGGGTCACATTCTACCTTTAGTAGTTTGGGATGTGGGAGACTGAGGACAGAGCCATAGCAGAAGAAGAAGGTGGATGAGCCATCCTGCTTGCATAGACTGCGGTCACCCTGGGCAGAGCAAAGAAAGTTCATGCTCTGAAATGCTGTTCTTTCAAAAGGAGCCGAGTTAGCACCCACTAGCACTTACCAACCAAAGCCCAGTCAAACAATGTATTTAACTTTAGATAAGTTCATGGAAGACAGGTCCAGCAATGGCCATTAGCCAGAATGGGCAGGGATGGTGTCCCTAGCCTCTGTTTGCCAGAAGCTGGGAATGGGCGACAGGGGATGGATCACTTGATGATTACCTGTTCTGTTCCTTCCCTCTGGGGCACCTGGCACTGTCCACTGTCAGAAGACAGGATACTAGGTTAGATGGACCTTTGCTCTGACCCAGTATGGCCGTTCTTATGTTCTTAACATCCATTGACTACAAAACTCTGACATGTGCTGAAGTGTTTGGCTGAATTGGGGCCTATAACCCAATCTATCCCGCTCCCACGCCTTACCATGGTTCAAACAGGTTCTCACTGATGTAAGGGAGCCTAGAATTTTGCCCTAAGTATCCAGGACTATGACTTAACATGGTTTGTGATAAACAGAAATACAGAGACGAGGGTTCTGTCTGCTTTGCACCTACTGAAGGAATCCAGAGCCTTTGAATGCTGACTCCTCTTTGCAAGTGTTAATTTCACCCTGAGCGAGCAGCACTTTTACACTGACCAGTGACACATGGAACATCCTGGGCACTTTTCCTCAAACTGTTGTTTAAACTCTATATTAGTGGTATCTGTAGATCAAGGAAGCCGCTTTCCTTCTATTGGAAAGGGAATGGACTGCCAGTAAGGTTGGGGATAGGTATTTGTATCTGGTAGTGTGGGCCCCTTCTGAGGGCCTGAAACACCACTTTGACTGAGTGGGGAGGGATAGCTCAGTGGTTTGCTATTGGCCTGCTAAACCCAGAGTTGTGAGTTCAATTCTTGAGGGCGGCATTTAGGTATCTGGGGCAAAAATCTGTCTGGCAATTGGTCCTGCTTTGAGCAGTGGGGTGGACTAGATACCTCCTGAGGTCCCTTCCAACCCTGAGATTCTATGATTCTAAGGAGAGTGAAATTGACCTGAATTTATCACTGCAAGGTAAGATACTGCTCTAAGCCCACATGGTATTTCAGAATACTTTCCACTTCAGGAACACTTGTTTATTTGTATCATCATTACTGGTTTTAGTCACTCCAGAAATAAAGGACCTGTTTAAAACAACCTAGTTTTTAATGAGAAGCATGGCAGAAGTAGAGTGAGCGAGGTCTGAGCTGATGCTAATTCATCAGCTGTTTGCAAACAGGAGAGAAATTCCCATTGCCCTGCCCTCTTTGACCTTTTAATATGCTGGGCCAAATCATCACATGTTCCTCACAATGCATCCATCCCAAACATAATGGGCACAGCTGGTCAAACATTTCCTGAGAAAACAAATTTCTGTTCGGAAAATGCTGATTCCACAGAATCAAAATGTTCCATTGGGAACAAGCCGAGGTCTTTGAAACTTTAGATGGAAACCAGGCAAGTAGGCAAGCGCCCTGATTCCCCCAGCATTTCTCGGGCTCCCAATCCTTGGCAGCCCAGCCAGTGGGAAGCATGGGCCAGTCTCCCTGCCTCGTGGGCTGCCCCAGAGCTGGGGAGCTGGGATGGGACATTTTTGAAAAGTTCCATTCTGGTTCTTCCAAAAGGGAATTTTTAGGAGATGTCCTGCTGGTGGGAAATTTCTCACATCTGACTTTTCATTCCTATTGGAAACAAAAAAAGATATTTGGAAATGCAAAATTTGCTGTGGGATGGAAATTCAGGTTCCCAAACAGCTCTAGTACTGGGGCAACCAACGGGGGCAGAAAATCGTCATTAAATGCAGTATGGGCATTTAAAAATTAAAACGTAGCTGCTGGGTACAACTGTGTAAGAGCTCAGCAGACTGCTTCAAACGAAGTGTTAAACAAATTGTACCCGCTTCAGGCTTCCGAGAATTCTGCCTGCAGGGGATAAATTGGAGTGGATTCATTTGTATTCCAGTTTGTGTCCAACACCGAAGAGAGGGTTGGAGTTACATACCACCAATTTCATCTTTGTACTTTTGTGTCTAGCAGTTAGGCAAAGGGGCCAGAGAGGCCTTTGGATGGCTCTTCTCCATTGTACTCATCGTTACATCCTGATGCCTTAGTGTTCTTGCATGTTTAAGAGTAACAGGTTACACCCATATCCCACAAGTTTACCCTTGCATGAAAATATATTTTGCAACTGGACATACATCAAAACCTTAACCATCAAAGATGGCCACAGCAGGAGATGGGACGCTGATCGGGAGGGCCAAGGCTCTGGGATGGCACCGAGTATTCTCTCGCTCAGTTGCTTGGCTGGCAGGTTCTTGCTGACATGTTCAGGGCCAGCTGATCACCATAGGTGGGGCAGGAAGGAATTCCCTCCCACGTCAGAGTGGCAGGGATGTTGGGATGGGGGGGTTCGCCTTCAACTGCAGCATTTGGGTGAAGGTCACTTGCCAGGATCATCTCAATGTATCTCACTTAATTTCCCTCCCACTGTGGGCGCCTCAGGCACGGGTGCACCTCGGGCCCGCCTATTCCCTGCTTGTGGCACACAACAGCTGAGTGTCCTGTAGGCTGTATACGTTGGTTGTTGGGTTTAGTCCCCTGGTGCTGGGTGGTGCTGGTGGCTGCTTGATGTGTTATACAGGAGATCAGACTAGGCAGGGGGTCTCAAACTTCATGGCATCGCCACCCCCTTCTGATAACAAAAATTACTTCACAACCCCAGAAGGGGAGACCGAAGCCTGAGCTCGCCCAAGCCCCACTGCCCCGGGTGTGGGGCCAAAGCCCGAGCCCTAGCACCCCGGGCAGGGGGTCCAAAGTCCGAGCCCTACCACCCCGGGCAGGGGGGGTCAAAGCCTGAGCCCTACCACCCCGGGCAGCGGGGCCAAAGTCCGAGCCCTACCACCCTGGGCAGGGGGGTCAAAGCACGAGCCCTACCACCCCGGGCAGGGGGGGGGGCAAAGTCCGAGCCCTACCACCCCGGGCAGGGGGGCCAAAGCTGAAACTCAAGGGCTTCAGCCCCAGGCAGGGGGCCAGTAACCTGAGTCCTGCCACCCAGGGCTGAAGCCTTCCAGCTTTGGCTTCAGCCCTGGGTAGTGGGGATCGGGCTTCAGCCCCAGCAAGTCTAAGCCAGCCCTGGAGACCCCATTCAAAGGGGGCCCCACCCCACAGTTTGAGAACCGCTGGACTAGATGATCTACTGGTCCCAGCTGGCCTTAAACACTATGACTCTAAGTTTTGCCCTCACGGATATGTGCCTGGCTCACACAGATGTCAATGGAAGTGAGTACATGCAACCAGTGTCAGAATGTGGACTTGTGTATAAAGATTTATAACCCACATCATTCTCTGTGAGCGGCAGACTTTGGCACAGGAAAGCCTTGTGGCAGAAGGTGATGGTAAATGACAGCTTGAAAATTGCTATCATTGGTTGTTTTTTTGCACATATTCTTGATTTGGAAGAAGCTAGGCATCCAATTTGCAGGTTAACTCTGGATATATTGTACCATCCTGCAGTCACACTGTGGTAATTATTTTATCTGTTTAACAGACAATGTTTTCATTACAGAGAAGTACTTTGCCTGGTGATTTCCATTGTGAACCCAGACTTTCAAATATATCACAAGGATTTCCTCTTAATCAAGATCTGCTTTTAACCTCTAGAAATACAAATACTCTGATGGTGTAAGTGAGCAGCCTCTAGCCCCCTTTATATGGTGACTTACTACCTTGGACAGGAGACCTCAGTGTTCAATTTCATGCATTTGTACTCCTGCTTGAAAACAGAATTTTGCCGAAATCTCAAGGAAACCTGACTCCTAACACCGTGACATCTATTTCTGGGCTCCTAATGATCACAAAGATAGAGACATTTCTGATATAAAACCATAGGATTTTGGTTTCTGCTGCCCTTGATATCCTTGATTATAATTCAAAATAGCTACAGAATTAATCCACTGGCAATTCCTTCCATGAGCAATGAATATTTCATGGATATGAAATACCAGGTATTTTTCAGATTACAGGTTTTCAGGACATTTTAGGAAAAGACATCCTGATCAATGCCTATTTGCTTTTTCTTTGGACTAAACATTATAAACCCCAGTGGCTTTTTTTTAAATCTTAATGAAACATATTTAGCTCTATGCAGCTGAAGAAGTGAGGTTTTCACCCATGAAAGCTTATGCCCAAATAAATCTGTTAGTCTTTAAGGTGCCATCAGACTCCTTGTTGTTTTTGTAGATACAGACTAACACGACTACCCCCTGATATTTAGCTCTTGTGAACAGATAACGCTGCTGACTGTTGGTGATACTAACACCGGAAAATTGATCAATAAAATGGTTTTAGCACAGTGGTATTGTGTGTGTGTCAACACTGGACTCTGAGGGATTTGCGCAGGTTATTTAACACAAATATATTGCATCCATTTTGCATTTGGTGTATGAATGCCATTCTGTACACAATCAATGCTAATTCAGTAGGTCACTCCGCTAGCAAACCAAGAATTTTTTAAAACCCATCCAAATCTCGATCACTTTTTATCATTGTTTCATGGAATTGAAACCGGCTTTGAGCCCAGTCCCTATCAAAAGAGATCTGAACTGATGATCCTCATTTTATCATCCAGCAAATCTAGTAAACAAACTGCCATGATGTCTCAGTGCATTGGCCGTCATTTTAATGTACTTTTACTTACCATTTCCAAGAATTTTCCACTTTCAGTTTTTATCAGAACAAGCAAATCATCTGATTCACTGGCTCTCGGTAAACATTGTCGGGGCTTCACCATAGCTGGGTCCCGACCAAATTCCCGCTCCATTTTGGTCAATTTCATGACCAGGGGTTTAAAATTAGTCAATCTCCTGTTTTCAGATGTTTATACCTGAAACGTCACAGTGTTGTAACCATGGGGGTCAAGGTGGGGGACGGCAAGGCTATTGTAGGGGGGTCGTGGGATTACCACCCTTACTTCTGCCCTGTGGTTGGCAGGGGCACTGCCTGCAGAGCTGGGCAGCCGGACAGGAAGGCCGCTGGCCAGATGCCCAGTGGGTTACCATAGGTCCAGTTTTCCCAGCAGTCTCCCGCCCCAGTGGGGGAGTAACAGCTGCAGCTGCCCTGCATGGGGAGGGGAGTGACAGCTGGAGCCTGTCCGCGCGGGATGGGGAAGGTAACAGCTGGAACCGTGGCCTCTCTGCTCGGGGTGGGGGTAAGAACTGGAGCCGTGGCCTGTCCGCGCGGGATGGGGAAGGTAACAGCTGGAACCGTGGCCTCTCTGCTCGGGGTGGGGGTAAGAACTGGAGCCGTGGCCTGTCCGCGCGGGATGGGGAAGGTAACAGCTGGAGCCGTGGCCCCTCTGCTCGGGGTGGGGGTAAGAGCTGGAGCCGTGGCCTGGCCGCGCGGGATGGGGAAGGTAACAGCTGGAGCCGTGGCCCCTCTGCTCGGGGTGGGGGTAAGAGCTGGAGCCGTGGCCTGTCCGCGCAGGATGGGGAAGGTAACAGCTGGAGCCGTGGCCCCTCTGCTCGGGGTGGGGGTAAGAGCTGGAGCCGTGGCCTGTCCGCGCGGGATGGGGAAGGTAACAGCTGGAACCGTGGCCTCTCTGCTCGGGGTGGGGGTAAGAACTGGAGCCGTGGCCTGTCCGCGCGTGATGGGGAAGGTAACAGCTGGAGCCGTGGCCCCTCTGCTCGGGGTGGGGGTAAGAGCTGGAGCCGTGGCCTGTCCGCGCAGGATGGGGAAGGTAACAGCTGGAACCGTGGCCTCTCTGCTCGGGGTGGGGGTAAGAACTGGAGCCGTGGCCTGTCCGCGCGGGATGGGGAAGGTAACAGCTGGAACCGTGGCCTCTCTGCTCGGGATGGGGGTAAGAACTGGAGCCGTGGCCTGTCCGCGCGGGATGGGGAAGGTAACAGCTGGAGCCGTGGCCCCTCTGCTTGGATGGGGGTAACAGCTGGAGCCACAGCCTGTCTATGTGTGTGTGTGGGTGACATTTGCCCACTTATCTAAGTCCATCTTGTGCCACATAAGCCGAGAAGTAGAGTTAACAGACAGGAGAATCTGGCCCTCCCACCTCTGTCAAGAAGACTCTGCTCCAGGCTCTGGGTCTTTCCTGCCCTGCCCATTGCATGTTCCTCATCCTTTCCTCATTTGTCTCTCCTTTTCTCCCACCAGAATCCTGTTGCTAACTGCATCTCACTTTGCTGCCTTTCAGCTCACCTTTCCCCACTCCCTTCAGGCTCCATCCTTCTTCCAATCCAGCCTCTCCTCAGCTCAAAGGCACAGCATAACTCTGCCCCTAATCTCCATCTCTACCCGCCACTCTTCTTATAACATCTTCCCACCCATCCGGTTCCACCAAGCTGCTCTCAATACCCTTTGCCCAGCTCCAACTTGCTGCGTCATTTATTCCAACAGCTTTCAAATCTCTATCTTTGTACAGCACCTAGCACGAGGGGGCCCTCTCCTGGCTAGGCTGCAGGTGCTGCTACACTCCAGATGTACCATAATACACATTATTACATCATCATAAATCAATACACAGTAATTCCTCTCCTCCTCCTCCTTCAGAATAATTGTAATATGCACTGACGCAGAACACTTCGGAGGAATATTTAAAAAGGTGACAGCCCTGACCTGGAGAATTAAATCATACCATGTAATAACTGTCCTATTAAATAGCTGCAAAATTCAGGCCAAGAACACAACAACAACAAACATACAGAATATATCCTGGTGGGATACATGCTACTCAGAGTTAAGTGCAAAGCAGCATATGGGGATGAGAGAGAGAACAAGAGCACAGATTTGATATATGAAAAGAGAGAAGAAGAGAATGAATGGGTTAGATGAGCACTGGAATGGGTTACCTAGGGAGGTGGTGGAATCTCCATCCTTAGAGGTTTTTAAGGCCCGGCTTGACAAAGCCCTGGCAGGGATGATTTAGTTGGTGTTGGTCCTGCTTTGAGCAGGGGGTTGGACTAGGTGACTTCCTGAGGTCTCTTCCAACCATAATATTCTATGATTCTATATGTGTTAGGTGAACGGAAAGTGAGTAGCACCATGTAATAATACCTTATATATGAGCAACCTGCTCTGAAACAGCTGTTAGTTAGGAAGGAATACTTTTGTTGTAGAACAGCAAATTAAATGCTGACACAGCAAAAACAAGCACCAAAGCACGACACATTTTTCAGTGTAAGGTAACAAGAAGATGTGTATGCTGGAATGACAAGCAGTCCATAGCAAGACACAAAGTGTAAGACACTAGTACCATATGAAGCTATTTGCAGTGTTCTAGCTGTGTGGGTCCCAGGATATTAGAGAGACAGGGTGGGTGAGGTAATAGCTTCTATTGGACGAACCGCTGTTGGTGAAAGAGACTAGCTTTCAAAGAGCTCTTCTTCCCATCTGGGAAAGGAACCCAATAAAATACAATACCTCATCCACCTTTTATGAAGATATGCAGAACTTTTGCTAGGGCCAAATTCTTTCCTGCCCTTAATCATACAAACTTCCTGACATGGTAAGGGACTCTCACTCATGGAACAGCAGAAGCAAAACAATCTTTACAGTAGGTTTTTTTAATAGAACAGTGAGATGTTTGAATCAGACAAAGACAGAATCAGATTTGGGTGCAAATGGAAGGCAGTGGATTTGAACCCAGTTACTCCAGGTTTGACATTGGCCCATATTTCCTCTTTTGATGATTGACTGCTTACTTCCTTTTAGTAGCTGAATTATTCTCTTGGGTTGGTCTAACCTTAAACCATGGTTATTCAGATTTGTGAACATTAGAGCATGGCAAGCACAAATCACTCACCGTCGGGTCATATGAAATTAAAGAACAAGGATTTACAGTCATTGGGGGGAAATAAAAAAAGTCTGTCCCTGTCAGCTGATTGAATTCCAGCTGCTGTATGTCAACCCAGCAGTGACCGTGTCATACTTCACATCACTGTATGTTGTGATGGCACAGACCGATGGGCTGCCATCCATTAACATATTCTAAACCGCGGGGGTGGGGGCGGGGGGAATGACGTGCCACGGTGGGGGAAGGGGGAGAGTAATATGGCTTGAATAACATTTTCTGTTTAGAAACCTAGAAAATCATGTGACCTAGTGATTCACCATAGAGCTCAGTGCCCAAGAAACGTTCAGCTGCAAAACAAAAGCATCCCAGGATCACTCCTCCATGTGGGCATGTCTGAGATTTCATCTGACTGACCACCCTTGAATCACCAGGGCCAGCTGTTCTGGATACTCCAGAGGCCGGTCTCCTAGTTAAGACAATCAGATATCACCCAAGAGTAAGAGAATGGGTCAATATCCTTCAACTGAGAGTGACCCACCAACTATGATACTTTCATACCAGGTTCTCATCATGGCCTCCTCCACTGGGGACGTCCACCCTTATGAGCCTATAGACTCCATCGGTCTTGAAAGTGATTTCCTGCCTGGCAGGCAGCTCCTTGTGGACAGGGTTGAGTTCCTGTTACAACATACAACTACTGTTCCTGCCAGAAGCAGAGGGTTTTTTACAAGCATGAGGGCTGTAGAATAAAACCACTTGCACACTGGAAGGTCATTTCTGCCCCATGTTATGGTTGTAGTGTTGAAATATTATTTTCTTTATTTCCTGATTCAACTAGAAAGAGTGATCCAGGTCTCTCTACGGTAGACTGGTAAGTAATAAAGAAGCCTTTCATCTAAATCAAATTTTCATTCCATGAATAAAGCAACAGAGAGTCCTATTCCACGAATGATATCCAAGCAAAGACTTTTTTGGTTTAAGGAAGGGAGTAGATAAGCTGCTGGTATGAACTTGATGATAAGTCTGACCAGTTCTGATGTATTCATTGCTGACTCTGGTACTAAATAGACAAGTGTCTGTTAGTTGCAAGTAGCACTTTTTTATCCAGCAGCTAGCAGATTGAAACATTGGAAAAAAACTTGCAAGTGAGTTTAGACATGCATGATTAGTACTGGAGAATACAATATTTTGTTTTCACACACACATACATATTATGTGGAAAATTACCCGCTGCAATACTTGAAAACAGCACTTCTCTTAATCTGTATCCCAGTCTGTACCCTACTGCTCTCTGTATTAGAGCTGGAGAAATGTCAGCCCCTTTCTTTTAGCCGAAGAGGTACTTGTAAAATCCCTCATCATTTCGACTATTTTAATATGTTTGTGGGAGGGGGATCTGGATGACACAAGAGACTGGTAATGGGATAATGGGGTTTTTCACATGTCAAAAAGAGGAAGTTACAGAAAAAGGAACATTTCAAAAGAAAAACCTTAGTAGAGTTGCAAATCCAGGCACTCAGTAGTTAGGAAATGGCAAATACAATGTTGTCATCTTTCTTTTCACCTTCCCCTATGTCCCAGTTTGCTAAATCTGAGGATTGGAGAGGTTCTGCATGTGGATTTGAGAAGTTGTGATTGTCACAGAGGTATGGGTCCTTTGTCTTTCAGACCTTTCTCTGCAACTAACATTCCAAAAGAGAGCCCCGTTGTAAATCTCTGTGGCTGGGTTAGGAAGTACAAGTTTGTCTATACACATCTAAAGCAATACACCCTCGGATGAGCTGGACTGATTTCATGTAGAGTGTCAAAGTGAATGCTCAGGGAAGCAGTCACTTTGATAACTGGGTAGCAGACATTTTCAAGAGAGAAAATTTTTAAAAGCTGTAAATGCAAAACATTTTAAATGTTAATGTGCTTCTTCTGTTGGCTTGTTCTCTGCCCTTAGCGCTTGTTTTGTTTTGTCTCATGTATAAAATATTTTTATGACCCATATATCCATATTTCTCATATTATAAAACAAAACAATATTTTCAAAGCCATGACTTCCGTGCTTTTGAGTGAACTTTATGAAGGTGTGAATACAGGCCTGATCCAAGTCCTCTGAAGTCAATCAAGGGAAGTGGGCTTTGAATCAGGCCCTAAGGGAAAATCTATGTGCGAACTGCTAAAGTCCCTAGGTAGATTACAGTCATTCCTCCCTAAGAAGGAAGCTCCCTCTAATCCAGTTTCCAAAGGGTTTTAGAGAGAATTCTGGCAGATGCTTGATAGGGCATCGCGTGGGAATTTGCAGCCCAACAGTACATTCTGGGGATGTTTGGGAATATACCAGGGTGTACCAAAGTCCCCTCGAGACAAAAGGGCAAGAGATCAGTTGGGCTAATCTGCTGTGCAAACACTATCTCTAAGCTGTGTATATTTCGCAGATCCTACATTTAGTCAAAGGAAATATGCCAGAGCCAATAAATCCTAGAAGCAGCAGTACAAACCCATTCATTGGAGCATTATACCTTAAAGGCGTGTCTCCGGGGGAGGGTAAAAAGATTAAGCTGAGATGAGCTGTATATTCTCTCACATGCCTGCTCTGTTGCTATTTCCCTGTAGTGATGGTGATGGCAGGCTGCTCGTCAAGTACACAATCATTTCTAAGCTCATCACCAATTAGCTCCCTCACTTTCTGTTGGTCCAGGCTAGTGGCTGATCCAGCTCTACCGCCTTTTTATTCTGGTGCTGCAAGTTCCAGCTTTTAATTGTGCTGATAGCAGACATTAGTTCAAGAAGCAAGGGAAACTCTGACTAATGCATTGCAGAGTTTTCTGTAAAAACAGTAGCATCTGCGAAGCATGAGCAACTTGATGGCTTTGCTCTGTAGCAAGGGAGCCTTCCACGGATCAGCTCGGCCATTACCAGCTGCTACTAATGCAGTCTGTGGGAAACTGTCTGAAAGGCTTAAGGAGACATTTTACAATCTGCATCCAAGAATCAAACATGGAAATGATGGACTGAGTAGACTGAGTAGCCAATTGACTGGATAAAGATAATTAAGAGAAATCAAAGGATGCCTCCCTGCCAAGCTAATCAATACACATGCTAAATAATAGAGAAATGCAAAGAGCTCATTTCTGCATGAGGATGGCACCACAGCGGCATCTGCTTTTTCCAGCACTGTAATGGAAAATAATCCCATTTTGGACACATTCAGTCGCTAGCAATGGATGAACTTTACAGCAAGGGGGAATACTTCTGAGTTTTGGGATCAGTCTCCTCATCCATCCTTTTAATATTCCCAGAGTTTAACCATTAGAAGCTATTCTGAACTAGCTGGTTACTAGCGTCAGTATTTTAAACATAATGCCTGTGGCGTGCCATGGTCACTCAGGGGTTAAGGAGCTGGCTAGCACTCTGCATTATTCTGGTTCTGGTTCCAACTGGTTGTGCTTCTGCGTTCCCCATGTGGCCTCTGTCTGGGACGCTCTCAGTTCCACAACCCCCACACACAGAGAAACACTCAATCGGATACCGGGCAAGGTTGCTGAGTAAAATCCTGGAGTCACTGAAGTCAGTGAGAGTTTTGCTCCTGATTGCGACCAGGATTTCTCCCTAGCAATGCAGGCAATGAAACATCACCAAGTAGCCTGCACAATGCTACATCATGAGGAGGAACGATAAAGGGCCAGCTCCAGGCTGCTTGCAGGAATCGGTACATGAGAATAGCCGTTGCAGCAGACCAATGAAACATACAGATTTGAAAAGGCGGTTGTGACACAAAATAAACGTGACATCGTAGATCAAGTTTGCTTTATCTGGGAGCGTTTCATTATGGAATACAGTGCATTCGCTTGGTCGGTACCAAAGGGATGAGGGTGTGGGTAAGCACAGAGGCACTGCCTTACTTTAATAAAGAGCAATCTCACAACAATGAGATAAAATAACTTCATTCAGTGACAGCTCATTGAACTCAGCTGCCCAATTGCATCCTACACATGCTAAGGCCTATTTGTGTCCACAGGGCCCGTTTGTGCAAACATGAGGCTGGTACCAAGGATCCAGTAATCAGACAGTTATCCTGATTAGCAATCAGGTATGAAGGCAATTTGAATAGTGTAAAGGAAACTGAAAAATCCAAGATTGAACACTTTTCTTTCACCTTAATTATCTCATTTTTCACATGTTAAAATTAAACTTGTCTGACAATCTCACATGATAGCAATGCCATTGTCAACTGGATTGAACATAAACCAATTACACTGACTGTTTTATGCTCTCGAGAACGGCCTTTCTCTCTGCTGAACACGGCAAAGCAGATCATTTAACCTAGTAACTAACATGGGATGAAATTAAGGACCTTTCTCTACAGGCAAATTAGTTAAACGCAGTAACGCACCCACATTTCCTCTGGTTCGGGTGCCACGGCTCAATGAGCTCCGAAACGCCGGGCCATTTAGAGTAAGCGTAGTGAATAATGACACATTAACGGACGGAGTCCTACAGCTCTACTAAGGCTCCGCTTCACACTTAGGACCACATAAGGATATTCTCCAAATCAATCTGTTTGGTTTGAATCATGACCTTGTGGGGACATTAATGCCAGGCCTGATTCATGCATGGAGATGGACACAAATAAAGTCTGGATAGGAAGTTAGAATTCAGTTTATTCCTTTCCACCAAACAACCAATAAATAAATAGCTAATGAGCATACAGCCGGGCTCAAGCCTCCTCGTAATTGAGCCCTCCTCAAAAATAGTTACAGTACTTTATTTATTTAAACAATCTTCCCCGAGGGACCTCCCGCTCCCACTTCCCCAGTTATTAAATTCTCTAGGCCCCGGAGCCTCATGACGCTTAATCTCTCCTACAGAGCTCCATTGCTTGCGTTACTGTGAGGTACAGAGGAGGTGTCTTGTCTTTCTTGGGCGAGCATCCATTAACATTCTACACCTGTTCGAAACTCTTTGCACCAGATGCTGGTACAGAAGTGGGGGAATTACAACTCCCTGCCTCACCAAGCAATAAAGCATGGAACAGCCTGGGACCCATGTCCCTGAAGGGAGTGCTTTCAGTTTGTTCTCTCCTGGACTCTGAGCTCCTCCACAAGTCACAGTTTTATGGGACCCATCTTCTGTTGGTGGGTGCACATGTCTCAACAGTGGTAGTCCAAGAACATGACCTTGGATACCACAGGACCGCTAGCTGAGTCATCCACTGAAACAAAGGGATCAAGGTTGTATTATTGGGCTGACACGCGAATGTCCTGGGAATTCATGAGATTTTGTTTTTAGGGTATCCTACTGAATTTGAAATTGTTACATTCCACCACAGGTACGTGTGTTGGATGTGGGGTGATGATTAGTGGGCATTGCTGGCCTTAACACTGTAACTTGCCTCTAATCCACTCACAAGTTAAGAACACGTTTGATAGCCTGCGTTGGGCCGGAGAGGCTAGTCAAAGGAGTCCTGCTGCTGCTCTGCAGTCCTGGAAACCTACTGAAATGTGCACGTCTGCTTTTTGCTTAAGAGACTTTCTAAATTGTCCTGCCATGTGGTGCGATGGCCCATGGGCCATTCCCTGAAATCGTGATGACTCTGAGCTCACTACTGGAATGTGCACGTGTGGTCTCAGAGCAGCTGGAGGCATCCTTTGGAAGAGCTAGTCCATTAAATAAACAGCTGTGAACAGCACATAGAATTGGGGTGAAGGGAAAGATATTTTGCTGATTTTATTTTCCCCCTTTTCGGAGTGGGGCTTAGCGGAGGTGGCCCCTGGTAGCATCTCCACTGTCGCTGCTCCCGCTGTCCCTGTTCTGGGGATAAATAAAGAACATAATTTCCAGGGCTGTCACGCTGATGGCTTCCGAGCTAAAAAATGAAAGTTTTGCACAGCTGTTGAAGTAACCTCTCAGTAGTGAGATGCAAGCTCAGCTGTTCTTGGATTCAGCTAAACATAGACAGAGAATTGATAACATCAGAAAGAAGCAAAAAGGGAATTACAATGGGATTCAGGTTAGTAGAGATGAGTACATTCTAATTTCTAGCAAAAGTACTATCAACGTTACACTTGAAAGAGACCAATGTGGTTTACACAAAGGCTAAAATGATAGCTATTGCTAGTGGCAAGACTAATTGCTCAACAAAATAATCAGAGAAAAGATTCTGATGGGACAAAAGGAATGATAACAAGAGTGCTATCCCCAAAAGGAAATAGTTTAATAGTCTGTGCTTTATAGGACCCTGAGGGGGGTCCAGTTCAGCACATGATTAAGTCCAATTGATTTCTGTGGGGCTTAATCATATGTGTAAGGGGTGACTGAGCAGGGACCACAATGAAGCTTCGTACATGACCTAGGCAATCCACTGGCCAAGGATTCATATCGTTATTTTGATGCCAGACCATGGGATGGAACTAATAAACCCCTAGTTCTGATTAAGTTAACATGGACGCTAATATTCCATCCGATTGGTACAGACTCAGCAGACAGGAAATGCTTTGAAGGATCCATGGGACTTGTGCTGTTTACTACTTTGACATGTTTTCTTAAACATTTTAATCAGATCCACAGACAATTAGAAATGTTTACTAATGGAAGAACATGCAATCAAATTATACTTTACTGGATTCAAATCACTATTTGAAAGAAAGAGAAAGAGAAAAAAATTACCTTGTTAAAGTGCTTGTCGGCCTATCTAATCCATCTGTCTATCAAGTGAATAATAACCACGATGTCTAGACAATTATCAGAGGTAGAATCCTGTGATTCAGAAATTAATGGTGGAGTGTTAACAATAAGAATCATGCTTTATCCAAGCAGTTATTGTTTTAGGTGCAGCGGGTGATCTGATTTGTATTATAAGAACCTTTCTAGTCAAAACAAATGGGTGAAAATAAATAAAGTTTAAAGCTTTATTACATTTTTCTAGTCAGCTTACATAATGAGTGTTACAGGAAGAAAATTGAACTATCAGTTTTTACAATTTCTGGGAAAGTGCCGCATTCTATGAGAATATTGTATACTTGACTAGAAGTTAAATTGACTGTTTATGCTGGCTTTATGTTCCTACTGAATTGCTAGTTCTCTGCTCCATTCCAGTAGGAGCATAACTTCTCCCTGATATGTTTAAAATTACATGTGTATTATATCTTAGGCTAATAGATATAATCAAAATTGTATTTCAGAAGAAAAATGAGAACAGGAGATGTGATTTTGCTTCCTCCATGTAACAAAATAAGATTCTACCCCATTATTAAACTTAACATGGTTCATTGAGTGCTGATTTAAGGATTACATTGTACTCTGCTCCCAATGCTAGCCGAAAACTACTTAATTCCTGAAAAGATATTTTAAATGGGGAGGAAGCAGTGTGGACTTCTGCACAAAGATAAACAATTCACATTTGATTATTACTGTACTGCTGCAACGTACAAGCTGTGCTCTGAAGAACGATTCACTGAACATCTGCCTGAAAACTCATTTTACCCTGAGTCTATTTTAAAACATCCTATAAAATGCACTGCTGGGAACAGCCCTGCATTCCCAGGGCAATGGACAGCATGCTCTAATAGGTCTTTTCCAGTTCTGGTTTCCATGATTCTATGGCATGACTCAACTGCTTGGAGCAATGCAGGCATTAGATGGGCAATTTTAAATTGGAGTATGATGTGGAGAGGAAGCCAGTGAACAAGTAGAAGAATTGGGAAGATCGAATTAAAGCCAGTGAATCAAATCCTGATGTCCCTGGGCCAGAGCAAAGCCTAGCAGACTCAAGAGAAAGACTCCCGTTGACTTCAGTGGGCTTCACATGAGGCCCCATAATCATTTCCGTAGTCCCACAGAAGTGAATGGGAGCACTGCTCAGCACAGAACCAGGATTTGACCCTATGTAACCATTAGATGAAGATCCTTCATCTAAACAGAGGCTGCTGAATAGGAATTTTCTGCACCTTTGACCATGGCTTTCAGCCCCAAGATTGGAATTCCTCTTTTATATCCCCAAATAGCTAATATGGAACTCCAAGATTCAGTCCTATTCCTGGCAAGATAATGTCCTGGGTTGCAAAATGTTGTTATGGGAATTAACATCTAAAGAAAGAGCAAGAAGTAAAATGGAACAGGACAAAGTGAGGAAAGGACAAGAATGTCATGGTAAAAGCATGAAGACAGGAGATTTTTGCATGAGAAAATCTCTGCCATCACAAGAACGCATCAGAGATGACTGCAAGAAAGTATAATGACAAAGCTACCATATTTTATGAACATCTAAAAATGAGCCCAGAGCATTTGCTGGCTACTTTCATTTACTTATTAGTTGGTTTGAACAGAGCTGTCCATGACAAATGGCATCACAAGTTTCCTGGGAGAGATAAAAAGGACAGAAACAAATCCAACTAGAAAAGACAAGCATTCCATTTGACATATCTCTGCTCTCAGGAAAGGCTACTGACTTTGTTTGTCAGCATTGATCATGTGTTTCTTGCCAAGCAAAGATGCATGTAACAAAGTAAAACAACTAGTTCATCAATCCTCCTGAATGTTTGGGGGAGTATCAGGCAAGTGTGGCTGTTCACAACACCCAAAACCAAAACTGAGTTAGAAACGGTGTGTCAAAGTTTTTACCGAGTGAATCTTACCAGCATTCTTTATTACCATGATGACTAAAAAGAGAACAACAAAGCCAATGGAACATGAAAGGACAATGCAACAAAAGGAAAATCCTCTTCTACATCACATGGAAATCTGGTTTATTACATTTTGGAAACTGTACGGCATTGCATATGTCTGAAAGTTGTATCTCATTGCAATAGCACAGTGTTGCAGGTGTTTGTTATACTTTGCAAACTCCTGCAACACTGCAGATTACATACATTCAAGGTCAGATTTTTAAATTCTCTCTGCACTTGCCTAGCTCCAGTGAAGTCAGTGGGCTTAGTTTTTGGTTTCAGTGGAAGCAGAGTTAGGCAAATGCAAAGTGCTGGGGAAAAATCCCCTCCCTGATTTTTTCACAGAGTTTACTCAATAAAAGCAGATGACCAGATGACCACTGGTTTAAACAGACACCATTCTATTGGTATCAATGGAGCTACAGCCTAATTTTCACTAGCTGTGGATCTAACTCAACATTTTTAGCTGTCTGTAAGTTATAGCTTGGGAACTGCCAACACTGAAGTTTATAGTACCAAGAGCCGTGAGGGCCCAATAGCCAGGCAGATGGGCAAGAATGGGACAGAGACAAAGACCGAAGTGTGAAGAACGAAGTACATCTGCAGATATTCGCTCACATCTGAGTTCTAAATCAGAAGTAGCCCCATTGAAATCAGGCTGTGTTGACTTACACCAGGTCACTTCAAAGTTACCCCCTTGACACTGAGAGGATGAGAGCAGAAATGTTCACACTTAATAAGACGCATGTAAAATTAACAAACACTAGCCCTTCAGGGGAGACCTTGCTGACTGCATCTCTTCACTTTCTGCTGTGTCACTGCACCAGCTCTCCCCTGCTTTACAGTCCAGTTGTGGATGTGACTGAAACCTGGTGAGCAGGTGGAAATCTCTGAACAGGCACTTGTGAGATCTCAGAACCCCCATATTTGAATGACACCTACCAGCCTCAAATTGAGCTGAAAATCCAAACCTTGCTCTGGAAGCAAGCACTTCCTCCTTGGCCCTTCCCCTGTTTCGATTCCAGGAGAGAGTGTGAAACCAGAGCAAAGCTCTGCACGGCAAGAGCAAAATCGCAAAGGAGCAAATTGTGTTTCCACCCTAAGAATCATTACAAAGGACAAGAGAATGACTGGTGGATGCACATAAGTAGGGACTCAACTACCCCCACAACCTCCCCCCAGCCAGTTGCTGTAGTACCAAGGACGGGGGTCCTGTGGAACTTCCAACGACTCTCCCCCACCCTGCCTCTCCTTTCATCTTTCCAGGACTGTATTTTAATCTCACAGGCCCGTTACCATAGCAACTGAGCATCTCAATAGTTTAATGCATTTAACCACATAGCACCCCTGTGAGACAGGCTAATGATGTTGTCACCACGGTACCCAGGCACAGAGAGCGGAGCTGTCTGCCCAGGATCACAAAGGTTCCCGTAGCAGCACAGGGACTAGAACCCGGGTCTCCCACTGCCTTGGCTAGTAGCCTAAGCACCAGGCCTCCTGGGGCAACGGCACCCTATTGGATTCAATGGGAAGATAATGACCTGACCAAGGTACACTCCTGAGACAGCTGTTTAATGATAGTTCTGGTATATACATACGTGGGGGCCCTTTTCTAACCTCAAACAGTATTTCCTTTTGCAGTTAACATCGACCTCGGCATTCTGGCAACTAGAAACAGCACATGCAAGGCCAATGTGCCAAGGGAGAAGGTGCTATTGCTAATGCTGTTCAGATTGAAACTACTAGTGTTAAAGCACATCAGGAGCTTCCTGCTACCTTCCCCCTCTTGGCTGAATGAACTGTTGGAAGGCAAACATCCAGGGCTAGAATCTCTTTATTTCGTACGGCACCTAAAACGTGAACATGCTCGAATCCTTCGCACTATACATTAAAAGCCAATATTAAAAAAGTGGAAAACTGAAAAGATAGTACAACTAAGTCATGCAACTTTAACTGAGATTTTAAACTGAGGTAAGCAGACAGAAGGCAGCCTGAGAGGCTATATTGCCATGTGCAAAATTACTGAGCATGCAAGATCTGGTGGACACCCATGTGGTATTCTTACTCGGAAAAGGCACAGAAAGACTATGACAGGGACTCTCAGTCAAGGGGAAATCAGAGAAACACTTGTGACTCAAGCATTACATCGTATCAACTGAATGATTGTTTGCAGTGTTGGTGTAGCCATGGTGGTTCCAGGATATGAGAGACACAATGAGGGCGGGGTGGGGGGGAAGTGATACCTTTTACTGGACCAACTTCTGTTGGTGCAAGAAGCAAGCTTTCAACTAACACAGAGTTCTTCTTCAGGTCTGACCTGTGTAGCTCAGTGTGGTTTGAAAGGTTGTCTCTTTCACCAGCAGAAGTTGGTCCAGTGAAATATATTACCTGACTCACTGTATCCAACTGAATGATTGGAATTAGTGGAGCAGAACACTTGGTTTCTACAAAACAACTCAATAGGCGCTGCCTGGATAGTTAGCAAACCCAAAGTGAAACACAAATATTTTTGTGACAGGTACACGCAGCTGTGCAGCAGGGAAACCGTAAGTAACTTTCCAGTATATCACAAAATAGCATAGCACGCGGTGCAAGTTAGCATGATGGGCCACTGATAACACTAACCCTAACCGATTTATATGGGCATAAGCTTTCGTGGGCAAAAAACCACTTCTTCAGATGCATGGTTCTGCATCTGAAGAAGTGTTTTTTTACCCACGAAAGCTTATGCCCAAATAAATCTGTTAGTCTTTAAGGGTACGTCTATACCCAGCCGCTAGTTCGGCGGCTGGCAATCGAACTTCTGGGTTCGACTTATCGCGTCTTGTCTGGACGCGATAAGTCGAACCCGGAAGTGCTCGCCGTCGACTGTGGTACTCCAGCTAGACGAGAGGAGTACCGCGGAGTCGACGGGGGAGCCTGCCTGCCGCGTGTGGACCGAGGTAAGATCGAACTAAGGTACTTCAAACTTCAGCTACGCTATTCACGTAGCTGAAGTTGCGTACCTTAGTTCGATTTGGGGGGTTAGTGTAGACCAAGCCTAAGGTGCCACCGGACTCCTTGTTGTTTTTGTGGTTACAGACTAACACGGCTACCCCCTGATACCTAACCCTTACCGTAACCCTAACCCTGATGGCTTGAGGCATCCCAGCAAACACAACTGACAATGTGTGATGTAGCATGTATATTAAGGCCCTGTTGTGCTACAAATAGGAAGCAGTCCAGAAAAACCTGGGACCAACAGAAGTGTCTAATGGAAGATGAACCTTGCCGAAGGTTTTGATTGGCTCAGCTATGGAGCCCTTGTTAGAGGCTTTTCCTTCACCCCCTCCCCTGGCTCTGGTCATACAGACAGAGAGCAGAAGACCGGAAGTCCGAAGTGCTGGCAATGCAATGTGTATTGGGGTTAGTTCCAAGCAAACATATCTATAGATCTACACGCTGGCAGAGTCTGTTCCCCAAGCATTCCTTTCCCAGCTCTGATGCCACAGAGCCTTGCCTGTATCCCTGTCCCCCATTCCCCATCCTCCCCCCACTTCTTAGCAGGCCCAAATATACCTGGAGTGCACACCCCTGGTCCCACCCCTTACAACTGTTTTAGAGGGTCATGAATCTGGGGTCTTCATCCCACCTCTTCTGTATCCCATGGGAGGGGTAAGGAGTGAGGTTGTGTTCTGGCCAAGGCCAGGCTTTTCTTTAGCTTTAGTCTTTCTTATGCCTCCCCGACCCCCCAACCTCCCTTGCCCCTCGTAACTGGTTGCTTGACCTTGGTGTGAGAGAGGATCCAGGCAGCCTTCCAGTGTATACGCCTATATTACACTCCCACCATACCCTGGAACACCTTTAACTCTCTCCCATATCTTTTCTCATTATACTGTGAGCCGCATCTGGCTGGACAGAAGCAAAACACGGGGTCTTTTTTCTCTGTTCACACATATTAGTAAGGATATAAGAGTATCAAAAATCAAACCCCAAATTCTATCCCAGGCAAACAAACAGGCCTATATACTAACAGCCCTTCCACCTGTTCCCAAGCTGCCGTGATCTGGCTGACTTCTGTCCTCCCACTGAGTCACTCCAGCTTTCTGAGGTGCCCAAGGACTTGGGGTAACATCTGAGCTGGGGAAGACCCGGAGCCCCAAGAACCTTCCTTAGAGGTTTTTAAGGTCCTGGCTCGGATGATTTAGTTGGTGATTGGCCCTGCTTTGAGCAGGGGGTTGGACTAGATGACCTCCTGAGGTCCCTTCCAACCCTGATATTCTATGATTCTATGTCATGACAGCTGTCCGTTCAGGAGAGACCATCGGCTGTGATGACGGCAGAGCGGAGTCTGTGAGGTGTTAGCCAAGAGGGGAGTGCTGGTGAAACCTGGAGTGAGGGAACAGCCAAACCACAATGCAGATGGGAATCACCAGGTCCAGACTCGAGAGAGATTTACAGTTGTGGAGCTCCCAAATCCACCCACTGCCATGCAGGTTGAGTGCCAATGAACTACACTGAGTTCCTGTAACAGAGAGACTCCGTTCCTGCAGGAGAAGGGGAATTTTAGTAATCCAAGGGCCAGATCCTGGCCCCTACCATAGCTCTTTGCACTACTCCCAGCAGCCAAAGGGGACTTGAGCCTGCCGCAACTGGCCAGATGAAGAGTTGCTCTGGCATGTCAGGGATGATGAGATGATGTAGAGTCTGCTTTACTCAACCCACCGAGCAGCACCTGGGAGCAGGGGGTGTGGCCCGTGGGGAAGGGCCTGGTCAGAACTCTGCCGTACTCCGGCATTCTCTTTAGGAGGGTTGCAGCAGCCAATGCAGCTTAGCGCAGCCGCGGGCGTGGAGCCAACTTTGCCCTCACACCGGTGAACATGCTGGGTTGGATGGCACTGAACAGTCTCTTCTCCCTTCCCCCTGCAGTGAATATATTGCTCATATCACTGACAATTGCCTCTCTTAGTAGCATTTTTCCCCTCTTTCTTGAACCTATCCACTAAGTCACCGATTTAGCTTTTGTCATGTCATGATAAAAGAAACAGTATTAGAAAAAACGAATGAGTCTGGCAAATAAACAGGCAGGTTATTATTACCCCCAGATCTTAACTCGACGCCAGTGAGGAGACCTGTCAAAGGAAAAGTCACAACTAAGCAGAGACTTTTAAGCTGCATAGGAAATTACTGCATTGCCTTGTCTGCACCCAACAGCGCTTGTTTGGCGCTCAGCCCAACGTGCTGCATGGTTGCCGGAGGAGCTCGCTGCTGTGGAAGTTGCACATGGCACCATGGAGACTCCTTGATTCAATCTCTCTCGTTTGCACTGTCCGTCTTTTAGTTCGATCCTTTTATGGTGGCTCTTTCACTGAACTCACATGTTAAATAAATAATAGAAAATACCGTTATTTAGATTTAAATACTAAAAAGCTGCCCATGCAAATATGAGATTAATTATCAAGCAGGCATGAGGTGCTCTTGTTGTGAAGGCCCCACAAGTGGTAACCATTTTAGGAGTTATTTTATACAGTTGAGCTTGTTACATTATAAAATATTGGGTGTTCGTGAAACATCATCGACATGAGAAATACCTGGTACGCCGGAGGGTATTGCTTCACTTGCGGGCGGTTTACTTTTGTGGTGAGAGGGTCTGGTAAACCTGAAGCCAACTTGTTCTGAGGTACATGAAATCCCGGGGGATGTGGCCTGCCTCATTCACTATCACCAGAGCCTAAGAGTGGGAGCCATAGAGGTATTTAGGTGCCTAATTCGCATTGGCTAGGTCTACACTACCCGCCTGACTCGGCGGGTAGAAATCGATCTCTTGGGGATCGACTTATCGCGTCTCGTCAGGACACGACAATCGATCCCCGAATCGACGCGCTTACTCCACCAGCGGAGGTGGGAGTAAGCGCCGTCGACTGGGAGCCGCGGCAGTCGATTTTGCCGCCGTCCTCACAACAGGGTAAGTCGGATCTGATACGTCGAATTCAGCTACGCTATTCGCATAGCTGAATTTGCGTATCTTAAATCGACCCCCCCCTGTAGTGTAGATGTAGCCATTGACTGATTTCAGTGAGAGTTAGGTGCTCAGCTCCTTTGTGAATCGCACTCCAAGTGCCTGCCCTTTGGTTGAGTTCAGATGACCCAGGAATCAGAAAAAATACACACTGGTTAGCCTGACAGTATGTGTTCCCTCAGCTGACCACCCCCTGGGGGCTGACGGTGCACCCTTAGAGTGCAGCCAATAAAAATGTGTCTCAGAGTCGCCATAACTTAGAGCTGGTCAACATCACTGCACTAGTTCTCATCTGCTCTTCGCCCTCCTTTTCCAGGCACTTCCCCGCCCACCTTCCCTCCTGGACCTGGATGGCTACGTGGTGTTAAACACTATTGACACCTGTTTTTTGACACACTCACACACAAGGAGCACTTAGACCTCCTTTTACATCACTGATGAACTCAAACCATAATGATTTCTAACTGATTAATTCGATTTGATATTTGTTGTAACATCATTTATCAAAATTTTATGCATACAAATTAAGTATCCTGCTGTTTGGAGCTGTTACTATCCCAGGATAAAGCAAAGTCAATTTAATGATTTCCTAGCAGCTTAAAACAGATGTGAACCAGCAAACCAGCATCTCATCATTTTCCTGGCAGTAGCTATAGAGTTCCCTAATTTGATTAGAGAGCATGCCAATGCACAGATACAATGTATGACATGCTTTGGGCAGGTAATAAACTCTTGTCAACATTCGTTTGCTTCAAGCTATGCTAGTGTTTTCACATCCGGCTGCAAGAGTTTCATTGGCATGGAAATTTTAAATATTGTTTTCTGTTAATATGCTACTTTCATCAGTCAGGTGGTTTACAGCTTTTTTAAAAAAAATCTTAAGCTGAACATCACGCAAGCCAAAAAGAGCAAGGGCTATTGATTCACTGACAGGTACGTAGCATGCATGGGAACAATTCCAGTTTCGGTGCTTGCAGGTGGAATAACTTCTGCCCTAACTGCCTAATATATGTACCCAGTAATTCTATATCCGTGTGTAAGTGCATCCTGTGGGCACAGCTCCCTCCTCCGAAGATCAGAGGAAGAATCTAGAATGGTAGACAAGAACCATGGCAGTATAACAAATGGAGCATTTAGCTACGGTTAAAATAATAATTAAAAAAATAAAAAATAATTAATGGAGATATCCCATCTCCTAGAACTGGAAGGGACCTTGAAAGGTCATCGAGTCCAGCCCCCTGCCTCCACTAGCAGGACCAAGTACTGATTTTTGCCCCAGATCCCTAAGTGGCCCCCTCAAGGATTGAACTCACAACCCTGGGTTTAGCAGGCCAATGCTCAAACCACTGAGCTATCCCTCCCCCCCTGTTTGTGAGCACTCTGTGGGACAGCAGGAGAGAGGGGGCAAGGAGAGGAGGAGCAGGTCTGGTGCTGGGGAGGGGAGGGGAGATGTTCCACCCTCAAAGGAATCCTCAGAGGTAGGAGAGGGCAGGGGTGGAAGGGACAACCAGCAGGGGGCAGAAGAGGGTGACCAGACAGCAAATGTGAAAAATGGGGACAGGGGTGGGGGGTAATAGGAGCCTATATAAGAAAAAGACCCAAAAATTGGGACTGTCCCTATAAAATTGGGACATCTGGTCACCCTAAGGCAGAAATTCGTGAGTTGCTGGTGGTTTGGGAGGGACTACGCGAGGACAGACAGAAGGAAGAAACCAAGAATGTGGAGACAAAACATCAAAGCGGAAGAGCCGAAATCAAGGCGAGGAAAGTGGGGAGGAAGTAAAAAAGGGGGATGAGGAATGAAAATAAGCAAAGGAGAATTTTCCACTGAGCAAAGCTAAAAGCAACATCTCCCTTGGGCAGCAAAAGCCTTTGATTGCAGCTTGGCATTATTACCACGGCGACCCTGCAATGGGCAATTGAACTGCTGCTGCTGGAGCTATTCCCTGGCTCCAGTTAAGCTGCTTCCGAGAGTCGCTTTGCCAGTTCTGCCGCTGTGGCAATGCCAGTCATGTGAGCAGCCGTAGTGGGTGGCCCGGAGGGCAGGAGAGGAGAAGTGTAGCCATTGGGGTTTACATGGTTCTGATGCCGTTGTCCAGTTTGAGGTGCTTTTACCTATTTGGGAAGAGGAAGGACAATGATAATCCCCTGACCTCATTTTCCATGTGTTTCTTTTGAAGAAGCCCAAAGCCAGAGCTAGATTCTTATGGGCCTCTACTTTGTAGGATTAGCCATGCAGCCACCTCCTCGTCTCTCCAACAAACTGAAATAAGGGACAGTCTGTTGGAGTCCTGCCAATGGGGGTAACGTGCAGAAGCAAGAAACAGGTAAGTCTCCAAATGCAGAAGGCAGCAGATTGCTGATGATGATACAGAGCCCAACGGCAGGCACAAACTTCTCTTCACGGCACTTTCCCCAAATGGGAATGTTTTGGCAGCCCAAGATTCAGTATTTACTGGTCTCTCTGTAAGCCACTGCTCAAGTACTAGGTGTACTCTGGTACCAGTCACCTAAATCCTCTAAATCAGTAATATAGAGTCATGGGGCATAAGTACAGAAAATGTCCCCCTCCGCATCAGCACAGAGACAATAGTCATCATCCTTATTCCTGTCAAAAATAGCACGGGAACCCAATATAATAGTTTCTGCCCGATTGCCATTTCCCCCCATTATCTGACCCATCACTTTTCTAGTGTCTCTTAGTGTTCCATTCTGCCTTGGAGTTATTCTCTGTTTATTTCATAAAAAATGATTACGTGTCTTCTGCCTGTGATTTATGACTATAAATCATCTTCGCCCTGAACACAATAGCACAGCTCTCCACATTTATAAATCTGAACTGTTATTGTGGCACTTGGAAGATGAACACCAAATCGCCAAACCATTGCTATGACACTCAGCAAGAGAATGTTTAAGCAATGCAGAGTTTGCTCATGAAGCAATCAGTCACAGACTCAATGTAGGCCGGGAGGGACCTCAAGAGGGCCCCCATGCTGTGGCCAGATTAAGTGTAACTAGACCATCCCTGACAGATGCTCATCTAACCTGTTCTTAAAGACCTCCAAAAATGGAGATTCCACAACCGCTTAGTAACCTATTCCAGTACTTAACTACCCTTGCAGTTAGAACGTGTTTCCTAATGTCTAACCTAAATTGCTCTTGCTGCAAACTGAACCGATTATTTCTTGTCCTCCTTTTAGTGGACATGGAGAACAACAGAGCTCCATCCTGTTTAGAACAATCGTTTACATATTTGAAGACTGGTGTGTTCCCCCTCAGCCTCCTGATTTCTAAAGGAGACTTGCCCATTTCTTACAGCCGTTACTTGTAGGTCTGTTTTCTAAATCTGTTATCATTTTCATTGCTCTCCTCTGGACTCTCTCCAATTTGTTCACATTTTTCTCAAAGTGTGATGCCCAAAACTGGACACAATACACCAGCTGAGGCCTCACCAGTGCCAAATAGAGAGAAATAATTATCTCCCATATCTTACATACAACGATCCTGTTAATACATCCCAGAATGATAGTAAACTTTTTCAGTGCAGCAGCACACGGCTGACTCATAGTTGACTTGTGATCCACTATAACCCTCAGCTCCTCTTCCACAGACATGACTGAAGGGGGATATGAGAGAGGTCTATAAAATCATGACTGGTGTGGAGAAAGTGAATAAGGAAGTGTTATTTATCCCTTTATATAACACAAGAACCAGATGTCACCCAATGAAATTAATAGGCAGAAGATTTAAAACAAACAAAAGCACATAAGAACATAAGAATGGCCGTACCGGGTCAGACCAAAGGTCCATCTAGCCCAGTATCTGTCTACCGACAGTGGCCAATGCCAGGTGCCCCAGAGGGAGTGAACCTAACAGGCAATGATCAAGTGATCTCTCTCCTGCCATCCATCTCCATCCTCTGACAGACAGAGGCTAGGGACACCATTCCTTACCCATCCTGGCTAATAGCCATTAATGGACTTAACCACCATGAATTTATCCAGTTCTCTTTTAAACGCTGTTATAGTTCTAGCCTTCACAACCTCCTCAGGAAAGGAGTTCCACAAGTTGAGTGTGCGCTGCGTGAAGAAGAACTTCCTTGTATTTGTTTTAAACCTGCTGCCTATTAATTTCATTTGGTGACCCCTAGTTCTTGTATTATGGGAATAAGTAAATAACTTTTCCTTATCCACTTTCTCCACATCACTCATGATTTTATATACCTCTATCATATCCCCCCTTAGTCTCCTCTTTTCCAAGCTGAAGAATCCTAGCCTCTTTAATCTCTCCTCATATGGGACCCGTTCCAAACCCCTAATCATTTTAGTTGCCCTTTTCTGAACCTTTTCTAGTGTCAGTATATCTTTTTTGAGATGAGGAAACCACATCTGTACGCAGTATTCAAGATGTGGGCATACCATCGATTTATATAAGGGCAATAATATATTCTCTGTCTTATTCTCTATCCCCTTTTTAATGATTCCTAACATCCTGTTTGCTTTTTTGACTGCCTCTGCACACTGTGTGGACATCTTCAGAGAACTATCCATGATGACTCCAAGATCTTTTTCCTGACTCGTTGTAGCTAAATTAGCCCCCATCATATTGTATGTATAGTTGGGGTTATTTTTTCCAATGTGGAAGTATTTCTTCATACAACACACAAATGACCTGTGGAACTCATTGCCAGGGGATGTTGGGAAGGCCAAAACTATAAACGGGTCAAAAAAGAATTAGACCAGTTCATGGAGGATAGGTCCATCAATGGCTATTGGCCAAGATGGTCAGGGATGCAACCTCGGGCTCCAGGTGTCCCCAAGACTCTGACTGCCAGAAGCTGGGACTGGATGACAGTGGATGGATCACTTGAAAAATTGCCACGCTCTGTTCATTCCCTCTGAAGGATGCTGTTGGAAGACAGTATACAGGCCATTGGTCTGATCCAATGTGGCCATTCTTATATTCTCAGTATTACAGTACTGCTGTCTAGCCAATTATTTCTCAGTTTATATTTGCACATTTGGTTTTTCCTTCTTGAGTGTAGTACTTTTCACTTGTCTTTGCTGAATTGCATGTTATTGATTTCAGACCAATTCTCCAATTTATCAAGGTCTTGCTGAATTCTAATCCTGTCCCCCAAATTGCTTGGAAGTGCTCGCGATCAGAGATAACTGGATGAAACCAATTGAGTAAAGTAACAATAACTGGATCCTTGAGGAGCAGGAGTTGTGGAGGCAAATGATTTCAATGAGTTTTAAGAGAGAGCTGGATACATTGATGAGTGTGACTGCATGCTGGGGTTATTTGTGATGGTAGAGGGCAGGGCTCCATAACCCTGGGTCGGATTTCAAGTTTATGATTTACGTTCCTAAAAGCTCATGCTTCAGGGCTTCAGCTGGCCTCCTGCAAGGATCAGGAAGGGATTCCCCCTTTCCCTCTGATGTATTTTTGGTCTCCTTCCTCTGAAGCATCAGGGATGGCCCTGGCTGGAGATGCGACATTGGACAGGGCAGTCCAGGGCTCTGAGGTGGCACCCAGTCTTCCCTCTCTCCAGTGCTTGGCTGGGCTGGTTCTCACTGACATGCTCAGAGTGTAACTCAGTGTTTCTCAAACTGGGGTCGCCGCTTGTGTAGGGAAAGCCCCTGGCAGGCCGGGCCTGTTTGTTTACCTGCCCCGTCCGCAGGTCCGGCCAATCGCGGCTCCCACTGGCCGCGGTTCACCGCTGCAGGCCAATGGGGGCTGCTGGAAGCGGCGGCCAGTAAATCCCTCTGCCCGCGCCGCTTCCAGCAGCTCCCATTGGCCTGGAGCAGCAATCCGCGGCCAGTGGGAGCCGCAATCGGCCGGACCTTTACCTGTAAGGGGTTAAGAGGCTCAAATAACTTGGTTGGCACCTGACCGAAAGGACCAATAAGGAAAGAAGATACTTTCAAATCGGGGGTGGGGGAGGTTTTGTTTGTGCTCTCTTTGTTGTTCCCTCTCTGGATGGAGAGAGAGACCAGGCAGGAAAAACATCTCCTGAAAACATACCTGAAATGAGTATCTAAGATTACAAAAATTGTAAGTAATAGCAAGGAAATGCGTTAGATTATCTTTTGGTTTAGCTTGTGAATTTTCCCTATGCTAAGAGGTTTTATTCCAGTTTTTGTAACTTTGAAGCTGAGCCTAGAGGGGAATCCTCTGTGTTTTAAATGTTTTTTACCCTGTAAAGTTACCTTCCATCCTGATTTTTGCAGGTGTGATTCTCTTACTTTTTTATAAATAAAATTCTTCTTTTAAGACCCTGATTGATTTTCAGTGTCCTAAGAACCAAGAGGTTTGGTCTGTGCTCACTTTGTAACCAATTGGTTGGTATATTATTCTCAAGCCTCCCCAGGAAAGGGGGTGAAGGGGCTGGGGGAATATTTTGGGGGGGATAGGGCTCCAAGTGACCCTTTCCCTGATTTTTTGTCTAAATCACTTGGTGGTGGCAGCAATACCGTCCAAGGACAAGGAAAGGAATTGTGCCTTGGGGAGTTTTAACCTAAGCTGGTAGAAATAAGCGTAGGGGGGGTTTCATGCAGGTCCCCACATCTGTACCCCAGAGTTCAGAGTAGGGAGGGAACCCTGACACCTCCTTAGTCAGCTCACAGCTGATGATGGCTTTATTAACCATATAATTTGCATTCAGCAGCAATAACGGAA
This sequence comes from Emys orbicularis, assembly GCF_028017835.1. Taxonomy (NCBI): domain Eukaryota; kingdom Metazoa; phylum Chordata; order Testudines; family Emydidae; genus Emys; species Emys orbicularis. The sequence continues at coordinate 2,330,892 of NC_088686.1, read as the reverse complement.
GAGCATGTTGTCCTGTCTCATTACTATGCACTGTAGCAACACTCACCCTTCGTAGCAGCAAATGCCATGCTCAGGCTTCAGAGCGTCTGCCAGGGCGCACAAAACTGTCTGGACGCATACATCTGGGGTGCACATTCATAGTGACTTTTGCAAACTCTTTTCAGCTCTGATTCAGTTAACATTAAGGTCAGCTTCCACACAGCCCCACTTATGCCAGCAGAACTTTTCATTTTAAATCTTTCACAGGCTGTGCGATGTTAAAATGGACGTACATATTGTACACAGAAAAATACCCCTTGTCCTCTGCAAGCACACTCAGAGCATCAGATGCCACCTTAGTCCCCCTCTGTGCCCCAAACTTAATATGAAGGGAAAAGAGATGATCTGAACATTGTGCTGGCAGGGTGAGATCTGAGGGATAAATGATTAAAAAGCTTCTACCTCAAATGGGGTTTCAGACAGAGTGCCTTTGAAATGTGTTACTGACCATCTATATGTGGGGCCAGAATCTGCCTCCTGCCCCAATACCTGACTGTAAAGTAGCCACAATGGGCGGGGGCAGAAGCCCCCCCGGCAGAGAATCCATGTTGGTCTGGTGCACGTGGCCACCTTACCAGGCCCTGGCACGGGGCATTGGGAGGCATGCTCAGGGCCATGAGGTTTCATTGCTGCAAAGCAGTACTCACCCAGGCTGGGAAAGGTGGCCACAGAATAGAGCAGCACCTTGGGTGCCTCTCCTTAGACTGGATGCAATCCAGAATTTGTGCGGCACAAAGGTGGCTTCGTTTGCCCCACCCCACCCCTGCCCTTCCTAGGCTGCGTTTCCCGGAAGACAGAGCAAGGATCTAGTGAACGGTGCTTAATTAAAGAGGACCTGGGCTTGAGAGCATCTCTCCTCTGCTCATTTCCAACCTGAACTTGCTTTAACTTATGTCATGTTTTTAAGAACATAAAGTTGGATGCGTCAATATTTCTAAAACTATAAGTTGGAGGAAAACAGAAGAAAAAAACAACAACAACAAATAGGCCCATAACTGAATAACGTGGCTGCCCAGGGCCAAATAGATGATGGACACTGACATCTCACCCAGACAAATGTGTCCCCTGCTGACACGGTCTGCACCTTGAGTTGATTGGCAATGCAGGTGGCGTGGGAGACGCTACGTTCCAAAGCTCAGCTTGTCTCTTTGTTTCGCCCTGCCTTTTAGCCAGCCCCTGGGTAACCAGGCATCTGAATACAGTTCTCCCTATTCAAGTTATAGGAAGGTTAAGGCACCAATAAATCATTCCAGCTGGATACATACAGGCAGGGCTGTTAGACAGTAGGGTGGCTTCGTTATTTATTTAGGCTTGCAGCTTTAAAAATGCTTTTGAAAACTTTATTTAATCCATCCAGCCTGTGGTCTCAGGAGAATTGAGGCTTCGACTTCAATTCCACGCTGCTGCATGGTTGAGCCTATAAAGCACCGTGGTTTCTGATGCAGCAAAGAAACAGCAGCTTTGATACTTGGCAAATGTTGAGAGTATGAAACAGAGTTAAAATGATTCATCAAATGATTCCATAGCCAGGCCTGAAAACGCCACCCCCCATCACACACACACACACACACACACACACGTCTTACCTAGTTACATACAAAGCCAATGCCTGGGTCCTGCAACTGCATCAGTGCAGGCACGTGGCCAGGGCTGGCCCATGTGGATCCAGCTGCAGATAATGCCCCACAGCACGTTTGCAGCGAGGTCAGCCAGGAGGAAGTGATTAGTTGTGGGGCTTGTCCATGGAGCCCATCCCCGAGGAGAGGATAGGAGGTGAAGGTCACAAGTTGGGCAGTAACCTCACAAGCCACTCCCTGGCTCGGGGTGTTTGGGCTGAGTCAGGCAGCCCCTGTGGATCTCGGCAAGGAGGTAGCCAGCTCTCCAGAGCTCCCTCCCAGTGCATGTCTTGTGGCTCAACAAGCATTTTCTGCAGGAGCCAATCCTTATCAAGGTACATCCAAACAAGTTAGCAAGGAGGAAACTAACACCAAAGGATTCCCCAGCATCTGGGCCTGGAGTCCAGCATCCCCAGGGCATCTCTCCAGCAGCCCTTCCCCAGAGCCCCTGTGCCCGGGAACAGGGGGTGGAACTGCTGCGCAGCCTTGGTGTCCCTGAACCCAGGTGCACTCCTCTGACATCCAGGAGCACTGGGCATCACACTGCTCCCGGCTCTGCCGGGGGAGAGGGTCTCCGCCTGTGGGTCAGCGCTTCCTGGGTGGGGCCAGGCCCCCTTCCTATGACCCCACGGTGACACTCAGCACCACTGGATTCACACCCGACACACGCCTGTAATGATCCTTGTACAGAACATGCCTTGGGAGGTATCATTTGAAAACTAACGCTAAAGCAGGTATGTTGGGAATGTCCTGTCTATAAAGGCAGGAAGTGTTAACCTCAAGTGACAAGGAATCGACTCAACTGATGGGATGCAATATTACTGTATTATAAGAGTGTATAAAGTGAGGTCTTTCCTGAAAACGAATGCCATGCAGTCATTAATATCATTGTGAAATGTCTGTATTAACACTCAAGTATCAGAGGGGTAGCCGTGTTAGTCTGGATCTGTAAAAGCAGCAAAGAGTCCTGTGGCACCTTATAGACTAACAGACGTATTGGAGCATGAGCTTTCGTGGGTGAATACCCACTTCGTCGGATGCATGACGGATGCATGCATCCGACGAAGTGGGTATTCACCCACGAAAGCTCATGCTCCAATACGTCTGTTAGTCTATAAGGTGCCACAGGACTCTTTGCTGCTTGTATTAACACTGTGTAAGGAATTATGGATATGCCTTGATATGAGGGAATGTCACAGCTCTCTACTTGTCTCCTATGTAAATTAAGCCTGGTGGAATCAGAAACAACGGAAGCCCCATTTACACAGAAATCAAACCCAGCAAGGGAAGAACAGCATGAGGTCACCTTGCCTCTTAGAATCATAGAATCATAGAATATCAGGGTTGGAAGGGACCTCAGGAGGTCATCTAGTCCACCCCCCTGCTCAAAGCAGGACCAACCCCAACAAAATCATCCCAGCCAGGGCTTTGTCAAGCCGGGCCTTAAAAACCTCTAAGGAAGGAGATTCCACCACCTCCCTACGGAACCCATTCCAGTGTGTCACCATCCTCCTAGTGAAAAAGTTTTTCCTAATATCCATTCTAGACCTCCCCCACTTCAACTTTAGACCATTACTTCGTGGTCTGTCATCTGCTACCACTGAGAACAGTCTAGATCCATCCTCTTTGGAACCCCCTTTCAGGTAGTTGAAAGCAGCTATCAAATCCCCCCTCATTCTTCTCTTCTGCAGACTAAACAATCCCCGTTCCCTCAGCCTCTCCTCCTCATAAGTCACGTGCTCCAGCCCCCTAATCATTTTTGTTGCCCTCCATTGGACTCTTTCCAATTTTTCCACATCCTTCTTGTAGTGTTGGGCTCAAAACTGGACACAGTACTCCAGATGAGGCCTCACCAATGCCGAATAGAGGGGAATGATCAAGTCCCTCGATCTGCTGGCAATGCCCCTACTTATACAGCCCAAAATGCAGTTAGCCTTCTTGGAAACAAGGGCACACTGTTGACTCATATACAGCTTCTCGTCCACTGTAACCCGTAGGTCCTTTTCTGCAGAACGGCTGCCTAGCCACTCGGTCCCCAGCCTGTAGCAGTGCATGGGATTCTTCCGTCCTAAGTGCAGGACTCTGCACTTGTCCTTGTTGAACCTCATCAGATTTCTTTTGGCCCAATCCTCTAATTTGTCTAGGTCCCTCTGTATCCGATCCCTACCCTCCAGCGTATCTACCACTCCTCCTAGTTTAGTGTCATCTGCAAACTTCTTGAGGGTGCAGTCCAGGCCATCCTCCAGATCATGAATGAAGATATTGAACAAAACCTAGATCCTGTTTTTAATCAATGTGTTTTATTTTACTATAAACCAGCTCAGTGCTGTGTTTAAAGGGAAGGGTGTATTCACTCCAGCTAAGCTGATCTGTTGCAATGTGTTTTTGTCTTTAGAGGAACAAATGAACGAATGTATTTCTCTGTCCAGGAGAGGGCTGGATATTGCAGAGCACATGGTTTTGGGAAAATTCGAGACTGGGAGTGTGTGGAGGGTCATGCTGCAAGTTGTAACCAAGATTGGTGGAAGCCAGAGTGGGGCTGTAGACAGACTGTCTAAGTGCACTGCCATTCGGGGTGTGTCCTATTTGCTTGTAGGCAGGCTATGAGCAGCTCAGGCTAGGAGCTCCAGCAGCAAACCATTGTAAGGCACTCGAGGTTCCTAGGCAAGCGGTGATACAACCCCTCACTGGCCTGGGCTGCACCCGGCAATGGCCACATTGACATAGACATATATAAGCTATTTGTTTTCCTCTTTAATTCCCATTGCTGGGTGAAGTGCAGGGCTCCTGGGTGAGGCCTGGGAACAGTAACTTGACTAGGAGTCGGGAGAGCTGGTTCAACTCCCAGCTGTCCGCGCTGTCCCTGCGTGACCTTGTCACTTTATCTCCCTGTGCCTCAGTTCCCCATGTATACAATAGGTAGAACAAGATTCTCTTACTCTGACCTTATCCGTACAGTGCCTAGCACACAGGAACCCTGGCCTCTAGGTACTACCAGAATACAGATAGTAACTCATCACCACCATCCACACAATCCCACATGGGCTGCAAGAGAGAAAGCCTCCCCCTGCTCTTCCACCAGCACCTCCGCAAGGGAGGTAGGAGAAAGCTGGTCTCCATGCTGGAGCAATTTGTAATTTCAAGCCATTTGTGGCCACCTTTCCCCCTGCATTTTCAGTGTGAGCCAAGAGCTGGTCTGCTATTTCATCCCTTCCTGCTGCCTGCTGGAGCAGCTCTGACCCTCAGTTCCTGCTGGCAGCCGGGAAGAGACAAACTAAGCTGCAGAGAGCCTCCATTGCATCACCTCTGCGGGCCCACCAGCGAGCGGCAGCCTCCTTCTATGAGACGACTTGTTACGTTTGAATTACTAGAGACAGTTATAAGTCCTGCTCCACACAGCATGGTTATTTCACTTTCTATACAATTGCACACTAAATGGCATCTTTTCCAGTCTTCGGAAAATATAAACATCTGGGGAATGGTTAATTACTAACGCTGGCAATTAATTAGCTCCATATATTGCTTTTCATTTTGGGTGCAACTCAAATGATAAACCGTGGAGTTGAACCTGCAAATCCATTAAATCTAATAGAATTGTAAAAGCTTTCCGTTCTTGCTCTCCTTTCGTAGAAATTGGGTAACACACACACACCATAAATGCAATTTATTTTTATCACAGCAGCACCTTTTATCATTGTTGTAGTTAAGGCTATGTCAGGTTTTCCATTATAAAGTCCTTTTCCAGTCATTTATAACTTGGTCATAACATTCCCTCTACACTTCGAAAAAGTAATTTCAGCTCAAATGATTTTTTCTTTCATATTTTTTAAATAGCCTTTTTTAATTATGGGTTTAAATAAGCTGGTTTTGGACTCATGTGCTTTAATTCCAAACTAGCCACAAGATCAAAGTTAAAGTTGGCGGGAGCGATAGTCTAAATGCTTGTAGCACGTTGAAATGAACCGTAGCGCCTTAGACTCCAGTGTTTGGCTCTGGAAGTCAGTAGGAGCTGCACGCTGTGTCACCGTGCAGAATTCAACCTGGGATTGTTTAACTCTCTGTGCAGATCAGGCTTTTTCCTCCTAAATGTCTTTGCTCTGCATGCAAATACCCAGTGCAGCATTCTGAACCTGGAGATTAGAGAGGAGGGTGACCCTGAGAAGCCTGGGTTCTGAGATTGACCAAATAATCCACCAGGTTTGCAAAATCTTAGGACATCTTCCAGATGCTGCCCATGCTCCATGGTTGGGGGCCTGGAGCTGAGCTCTCTTAGCTGGCTCCCCACTTGTCCTCCTGGCCTGTGCTCTGGTGATGAAATCCAGTAGAGCTGGTTCTGTGTTCTACAGTGCCATGCTAGTGTTCCTGTCTTCTGAACCTGTGAAGCCCGTGTCCCTTTGCCAGAGCTGACCATGGTGGGTGAAGCAGGTTTGGTTGTCAGCAATATCTGTGGCTGGGTGTAACATCCCTAAAAACCTGGGCAGATTATAGAGCTTAATAGCTCTGAAAGGCCTGTCACTGAGTCAAGGGCCAGGTCCTCTGCCCTGCACCAGCAGCTCTGCTCCACTCTGGGTCAGTGTCTGAACGGCAAGACCATACCTCTTTTCCTAGGATGAAGAAGAGACAGTATGGTGAGCACCCCAGGGATGGAAGCGGATACAGTGGTGGGATGGGGGCTGGGGAATTCAAAGGAAAGAAAACTGAGAGTTGGAGGAAAAAGAGAATGGAGGGGGAGGGGAGGAGGCAGGCTCATGGCAACGAGGGGCTGATGCAGCCAGGGAAGAAACGCTGTGCAAGGAGCATCGCCAAGAGAGGCTCTCCCAAGCATGGCCTCTCAGGATGCTCCAGGGGGTGGGAGTGGTTCTAGACTTCCCCGACATAAGGCTGTGATTTCAATGCCAACCTGTGGTGTTTGCCTCTGTCAAACACTCCTACAAACGTACCCTGTTGTCCACCTGCCCTAGTCCGTCTGTTGGCTGAATTAACCCATGCATGGCCATTTTAAAATATTCCTTATACTAGTCAGTCCCCTCCAGCCCCTTAATTTGTGTTGTTTGACTATGAACTACCTCCAGTGACCTACAACTTACAATACAGAGGCATGAAGAGAAGAATATGGTATGGGAGCCGTGGCCTCATTGGATCCGTATCAAGAGGGGATATAACCTCGCTCCCTCACAATGTGAAGTTGCAGTAAACACTGCCCCAAGTCATGCTGGACTGGTTTGCTGTCGCATCTCATTGCTAGCTCACAGCTCCCCTAACTCACTGTCAACGTTAACGACTGCCACCAGAGGTGCCCCTGTTCTGTACGCATTTTGGCAGATCACATTACATGGTAAAACTTGCACTGTCTTTAACGCTGGAAAACATGAAGGGTATGGACAGGCAACTGAAAATTGATCCTTATACAAATTCAGGGTAGTTTGCTTGGGCTGTCTTTTTAACTACCTAATTTTGTCTGCTGGCAACATCTTTGGTCATGGGCCCCTGCTTGAGATAACTTCAAAGCTTAAGCTTGCTCATGGTATTTCAACCAGTTGTTAGTGTTGAAGCCACAAACTACTTTTAAAAAAAGTTTCCACTTCATTAAATATGAGTAAAAGATCAGAAAAAAATTGAGGCCTGAAGATCAAGAGGATGAGACATGATGCAGGAAAGATTATTTTGTGCTGCTGGAAATTCTACTTGGAGAGAAGACACAAGAGGCAGAATACAGAAGATGCATGTTCTTGTCACAAAGGACAAATGCTTCAGCACAGTCCCTACAAGAAATTGACATTCAAGCCAGATTTCTCATCCTATTCTAGAGCGAAGGTCAAGTTCTGAGCTCTTCCAGCTGCACAACAATGTGCGCTGTTAACCTCCTCTCTCTCCTGAGGAAATGCCAATTGCAGGTGAAATTCTGGAGGAAGAGGACACGTTGCTGAGTATTCCTTAGTGCACTGGCAGGACATCTGGGCCAAAGATTAATTATTCCATAACAAACAAACAAATCAAGTATATCCTTGGAGAATATAAAAACTAGTTGTTGTTTTTTAAGAAAAACAAAACAAAACATATTTCTGCTGATAAAAACATGGCTGTCAATTTCAGTTGTGGTGCAGGAAAAAAGAAAGCCACCTCATTAAAAGGATGAAAAGTACCTTGAGCTCTGAGCGTGGAGGATAGCTCCATTGACACACATTAGACAGAAGAACACCTCACTTTGTTTTTAGGAAGCCCACAATGACAGGCTCATCTAGAGAATATATTTTGGGGGAATTACATCATCATTTTACTTCTATGGAGGAAAATGAACATAAGGTGACAGTTAATTCAGGCTCTGCACTACCAACAGTGCTAATGTCCCTGAAGGAAAGTGATTTATACTGAAATTATTCAAATCCAGTCTTCCTGTACATTCATCACTTTGCTCCTGCACACAGGCCAAATTGAACCTGAAGGTTGTTTCGTGGAAAGTGACATTGCAGCTAATGGGGTAAATTCTGCTCTTCACTTCAGCTGGTGTAAATCTGGATTTAAGAAGGTGACTCATTGGCCGGCGCGCCCCCGGTTGGCTGGGCATGGCAGACTAGTTTCTCGTCCTTTAGCACTCCCTGCTCACAGAGTCCCGCCCCTTCCAGGGTAAACCAACAAGTGCAACAAATAACAGGCCTTCCACTTCCCCTGGGACTTTGGCCCCAGTTGGGCTCACTGGTCATTACCCCAGTCTCTGGGGGTTTCAGTATCCATACTGCTTTGTGAGCCGTTTTGCTCCTCCTTCCTTGGTGAGCTGGGAGGGACCCCAGACCCTGCCTCTCCACTGGGTTCCAGGCCAGGGACTCTGGAATGGGCAGTCAAGACTTGGCTACACAGACCCCAGTTGTCCTCCCAGACCACTTCCTCCCTGCCTCGTTCTTGGGCCTTTGCCTCAGCCTCCCCGCAGCACCTTCCAGATTTGAACACCTCAAAATTCAGGAGTGCTCAAGCTCAGTTTGGGCAGCTATTACTTCATTTCTCCCAAATCAAATATACTGATCCACTGTAACTTGCTGTAGAAAAAGTAGGATAAAATTGAGCAAGAAATGCTTCCCAGTGGTTATTAAGACTGGAATTGCTATTTTCAACAGCCATTGCCTTTTTTTTGTTTTGTTTTGTTTAAAAGGAAGACAGTGATATTGCATTGGCAAATTCCCCATAGAAAGAAAGAGTGGAACAAAAGAATAATAAAGGCACCTCAACTTTTCCTCATTTATGTAGGACAGTCTTATAATATGCATCCAGATATCCTCCAATCACACAAGCTGAAAATTGTTCCACTTCACTGCAGTTCTGTAACCATATGGGAACCAATCCTGTCTGTGTTCTGTGCGCATCCAAAATTCCTGCTGAATGACCCGCCCTGGGAGCGAGTTACCAGTGACCCAGGGCTGTGGCAGAAGGGGGGTGCAGATGGGCGGGGGGGAGAGCCCAGGGCTGGGGCGGCAGGAGGTGTCTGGGGGGGGGCAATGGTGGGGGGGGGGTGGGGGAGAGCCCAGAGCTGGGGCGGTAGGGTGTATGTGTGTGTGGGCAAGAGCCCAGGGCTGGGGTGGCAGGGGGGTGCGGGTGGGGGGGCTGAGAGCCCAGGCCTGGGGCGGCAGGGGGGTGCGGGTGGGGGGGGGGTGAGAGCCCAGGGCTGGGGCAGCAGGGGGGTGCGGGTGGCGGGGGAGAGCCTAGGGCTGGGACGGGGGGCAGCCAAAAATTTTTTTGCTTGGGGCCGCAAAAAACCTAGAGCCGGCCCTGACTCAGAGCAGCATTGTTTGCTGTCATTAATGCATGGTATGTGTCTGGGTCTCTTGGCTTATGCTTTGCCTGGGAGCCGTGTGAGTGCAGGGGCTCTCTTTTCGTTCTGTGATTGTACAGCGCCAGGCACAGTGGGGCCCTGATCCATGACTGGATAATCTAGATGCTCTTGCAAAACAAATAATAAACACGGACAATGTACATGTTGCTATCTGAGACTTTGCAATGGTTTATGCAAAATGAGTTGTGGTTGGAGTCGCAGTCCAAGGTCCCCTGGAAAGGTGTCCACACTATACAAACAACCATCTCTAGTACCACACACCCACAAAAGGAGCCCAGACCAAGAACCTGGCTGCTTCTACAGCAACCGAGCTAAACATCTGTGTCCTAAGCTCACCCATCTACCAGACACATGCAAGTTATTAATTACTATACATGTGCCCTGGTGTCTGAAGCATGCATTCAAAATGATGATGACTGGGCCCATCCTGTAAAATAGGATATGTATCGACAGACCAGACAGTTCGTTCCCAATAGCGTTTAGAGTGCCACTCCGAATACCAGACTTAATACAGGGACAGTAAATTAATTAGTCCTTCAAGCCACTGAATTAAGCCTGCTGGTACAGGAAAATATACAAGTCAAACTATTTACCACCCCATCCTCCCTATGTCCCTCTAAATTAACAAACATAGCCAAAGAAGATACAAAGAACGTGGGAATGTACAGCTTTAATTACATCTGCTTTTCAGCTCTCCTCTGAATGCTGAATTTTGAACTAGCCATCATGCATGAAGTACTGTATGCCTATTGCCTTATTTATGGTAATCTACACTGAGCTGTGAAGGGATCCATTAGAGATAAAGTCCACAGCATAATTAAGCTGCACCATTTCCCCCTTCCTACTGCTCTCCAGTCACTTCTTCAATAGTTTATTATTTCTTTCGTGCTGACCTCTTCTTTCCCACACTTTATTTCATTGATATGACAGTAATTAAGCTGTCCTGTGAGGCTCAGAACCTGTTGTCTATGGTAAGTTTTTCTTTTTGACCAAAAGAGTAAACCAGGTCTCCACGGAGAAGTCTGTGTGGCATAACACAGGGGGAAGGCAGCCATAAGCTCTGTAGTTCTGGAATAGTTTTGAAGTGTCAGCAAATGCGTGTGCTTGAAAATAATCTTGGAACAACAGAAAGACCAAAAGGTGTTCATCTTATGCTCATTTATGTGAGTGGGATGAGATTTGTGAGTGAAACAAGCAGGTGATGACCTTAGAATTTGTTTTAAAGTTTTACACTTTTCTTCATCTTATTTATAAATTGCAAAATGACAAAGTATTAGTAAGCTTATTAAGAGTAAAAATTAGTTCTGAGAGCCTAGTGTAGAGTAATAACATTTCTATAAGCGTGTGAAGGAGAGACTAGTGTTGACCTAATTGAAATAGTATATGCATAGTTTTTTTATTGTATTTCCATACACCGTTTGAGGGATACCAGTGATGTTAGGGAAGGGTTAATCTTGTGGCTTTATTTTTATTTTTTGTCTCTGTTTTTTGGAGTTGTGTCAATTTAAACATTGTATTTATTTATTGGTTTATGTGCAATGGCCTATGGCTAAAGTGCTATTTTAACAAACATCAAACTTCAAACATTTCCATACATAGATAATGTTGCTATAATTGGCCATATGTACAATGAGTAGAAGAGCTGAGAAACAGCAGGCAAATGACTCCCTCCATATAAAGAACAGTTGCACGTCATGTATTACAGCGTTTCATAGCCAAAGCTGTTCTAATCTTTCCTGCTTATAGTTTCTATTATTCTCTTCCTAATGTTCCCATTTGTTTAAATGTTGCGTTCTCTCCCCGTCCAACCACACTATGGATCTCTTAAGCCTACAATGGATGAAAGATCGGCGCTACTGATTTGAGAAGACAATTTGGCCCTTGTGGCTACTTTGGGTGCCCTTTACCCTGCCCCATGCTGTATTTTAGTGCCAAGTTGACTCTTAAGAAGATATTTCAGTATTGCCCTCCTTCAGAGAATAGCTACTGAAATCCACTGAAGTGGTTGGATATTCCTCAGCCAGAGGCTGAAGCAGCTAACCAAGCCACCGTTGGTACACATGGTGATACATGGCAGGACCTCCCCTCACACAAACACATAGACTGTTTCACCCAACCTACTAGCTACATGGCTGTGCTGTTAATGGGATTCATGACAGGGTTCAGCTTACATCTTTGTGTGCTTCGACAGAAATGGTGTGGTGTTGCACTCAGAGTTACAGCCCCCTAGCATCCACGACAACAGTCTGTGTGTTTAGGATTCTTCGTGCCTAGGCTACACTTAGGGTGGCCAGGTGCCCGGTTTTTGACTGGAAAGTCTAGTCAAAAAGGGGACCCGACTGTGTCTGGTCAGATCTACTGACCAGACACCCAAAGTCTGGTTACTGCAGGCGGGAGATGTGGAGAGGCGCCAATCACCACCCACACCGGCTCCTACACATCCAGAACCACCTCCTACCAGCATCAGGCAGCCGCCAGCCCCGGCTCTGAAGCGAGTCCCTACTGACCCGCGCAAGGATGGGGGAGAGGGGAAAAGCAGTGAGTGATGGAGGGAGGGGGAAAGAGGAGCAAATGGGGGCGGGGCTTCAAGGCGAAGGGGCAGGGCCGGAGTGGGGCCGCAGGGGAAGACACGGGGCGGGTCCTCAGGGGGGAGGAGCGGGGAGGGGGAAGTTCTGGCCCTCCTGCTGGAGTGTCTGGTTTTTAAATATCACAAAGTTGGCAACCCTGGTTACACTCATGCTGTAGAGCCACTTTGCTGATGTCGTAACGCCTACCAGTCTCCTTCACCCAGCTAACGCCGGATTAGTCAAGCCAGTGGAGCCTGTGAGGGAAGGTGAAACGCAGTGTAGCCACCACCCCACCCTGCGGCTGCAGGCTGGAATCGCTGACACCGGCCCACAGCGCCAGTTGCCTGGGTCCTGAGGCACTCGGGGGGTCTGTCTACACTGCATTGTAAACCCGGGTCGGTGGGACCCACGTGTGTGGACTCAGTGTTTCCAAGCTCATGACTGAGCATCCACACTGCATTGGAAACCCGGGTCGGTGGGACCCACGTGTGTGGACTCAGTGTTTCCAAGCTCATGACTGAGCATCCACACTGCATTGGAAACCCGGGTTTGCGATTGCTGGACTCGAGTCTCAGAAACATGCTAACACGTCCACACTGCACTACACAGGCCTTCTGACTCGGGTCTGCCGCTTGAGCCGTGTCCACACTGCAAAGTGACAGAGCTTGGCCCTGACTCTCAGGCTCAGTCCCATCCCCCAGGTCGGTGCTGGGTGCTGACCCGAGCGACACAGATCAGCATGTGGATGGTAGGGGCTTTGGCTCCAGGCTGAGTCTGAGCCCAGGTTTACAATGCAGAACCGCATATATGTGGATCTGGGGCTCCTCTTCAGGGTTACCCTCCGCCCATGCGGCTTTCCCCATCAGCCTATGTGCACTGAGGCGTAGAGACCTTTCTGTGGCATGGGAGAGGGGCACTGGTATCCAGGCCCGGCTCCAGGGTTTTGGCCGCCCCAAGCAGCCAAACAAAAACAAAACAAACAAAAACAAAAGCCGCGATCGCGATCTGCGGCGGCAATTCGGCGGGAGGTCCTTCGCTCCCAGCGGGAGTGAGGGACCATCTGCCGAATTGCCGCCGAACAGCTGGACGTGCCGCCCCTCTCCGAAGTGGCCACCCCAAGCACCTGCTTGGCAAGCTGGTTCCTGGAGCCGGCCCTGCTGGTATCCCTCCATGCCCAGGCAGCCATCCCCTAGGCAGGTTGTAGGTGGTTCATAGAGCCACGCGGCCTCCCTGCGGCACAACTGGGCAATTCCGTCTCTCAGCGGTGACAGGCAAGTCGTGTCATGCAGTGGGTTCTCTAGGCCAATGGTGCACAAACCGGGGGCACATCCCGGGTGAAGGTGCGAGAGGTTATCTGGGTGGGGAGTGAATAAACTTTGGCCTTTTGTTCTTTTAAAAACCCAGCATATAAATAAAAGCACAGGCTGGCTTATTTTCCACAATTTGGTAAATTTCAAAACTACAGTAGGCCTACAATGACATTACAATTAATTTTGATTCTCATTAATTTTAAAACTCATTTAATGATTAATAATTGATATTAAAAGACATAAACAGGCAGCAGATATAATAATAATTGAGAGCCCGGGATCTCTCGAGTGAGTCAGACGCTCTCCCACTAAACCGAGTGAACAGTCTTGTCTCTGTGCATCCCCTCCACCTTCCCGTGTGAAAACCAAGGCAGATTACAAGTCATGGAGAAGTGGGGCATGACAAATTCTGTGAATAGTGACGACTGGAAAAGTTTGTGCCCCACTGCTCTAAGTTACTGCACACTGGACGATACAGTGAGCCGAGAGAAGACAATGTTTCCACAGCTGGCACATTCCAGCAGCCGAAGTGCTTGCAGCTCGTACAGATAATTATTTGTGATGGAATTCATATTCTATGTTCGATATTTCATTCCCCTCAGGCATCCTTTAAAAGCTTTCAGTTTGTGTTTCAGGTCAGTTAGGGTGCTGGCATTGGCAGTAACAGAGGTGACGTTCTCTCACAGACCAAACACGCCGCTGATCGCTGCAGGAGCCGGGGACATGCTTCCTGGCTCACTGTTCTTACTACGCTCTGACAATGGTTACGCAGGGGAATTCACATGACCTAAGGAGGAAAGGCACGTCATTTTCATAGAGGTTACACCACAAGCGTTACTCACCATGTAAGATCACACCTTATGCAGAGTCAGAAAAATTTGCTAAGTGAGTCAAAAGGAGTTTAGATCCAAGAGGAAGGGGGGAAAAGCTAGTGCCATAAAGAAGCGAGCTAGGCTCGTGAATTGAATTTTTGAGAAAATTCAAGATATAACTTCTAAAGCACTGGCTGAATTAATTGCTATCTCCAACAGGAAGGTTTAATTTATGCAGTGTATCACTGTTGAGCAAATGACTTTTCAATACTATTGACAGGTACATGGTCCCTGATTCTCTGACCATTTATCCTGCTCCATAAAACCCATTCCTGGCTGCAGAGTGAAGAAGGGCCAAAGAGTTGCTTTAAAAAGCAGATTAAATAGAGCCTTAAGACAGAGCAAACGCCTGACTAGACACACCGAGTGTAGGGCCCCGTTTCTCAGTGACTGTCCCTCCACTAGGGGTCTGGATGGAGTGGGCGTGGGATGAAGGTCCCCATTGGCCTTGGTAAGCAAAGAATAGACACAGCACAATGTACCTCAGTTGTGCCCATGACCGGCCCCTATGTCAGTGGCTGGGAGCAGGATCTGCAGAGAGCTCTGATGCCATCTCTGCCCCAGCTACCGGTGCCTCTGCACAGGGGCATTCACAGGTGGCATTTCCACCCTGTTTAGGCCACATTACCCTGCTCTGGCACCATGCAAAAGCCATGCTGTAATGGAGCACCAGGCCCACAGGCATTTGCCATGGGGGTGAGATGGCTGGAGAAACCACAGTGTTGGGAGATACATATTTTTACTTAACGTTTTGCTTTTAAAAGTCCATTGTTACATCAGTTTCCACAAACTCTCTGGTGCTCTATGAGTGGCTTTGTCAGCAAAAGCACTGAGCCAGATCCCCAGTGTGGCAGGGCTGCTTTGAGTCCCACTGGCAAAGGAATTCAGTTGCCAAAAGATACAGAGAGGCATCCAATGGGATTTCCAAGAGTGCCAAGAAGTCTAGATTGCTCCAGCCACACTCCTTACCAGTCTCTGGTCTGTCTAAGAACATAAGTGCTTAAGATTGGGTCAGACCAACTGTCCATATAGCCCAGTCTCCTGTCTTCTGACAGTGGCCTGTGACAGGTGCTTCAGAGGGAATGAACAGAACAGAGCAATTTATTGAGTGATCCATCTCGTCATCCACTCCCAGCTTCTGGCAGTTAGCGGTTTAGGGACACCCAAAGCATGGGGTTGTGTCCCTGACCATCTTGGCTAATAGCCATTCATGGATCTATCCTGCATTAACTTTTCCCATTCTTTTCTGAACCCAGTTATACTTTTGGCCTTCACAGCATCCCCTGGCAACGAGTTCCACAGGTCGGTTGTGCATTTTGTGAAGAAGCCCTTCCTTTGGTTTGTTTTAAACTTGCTGCCTATTAATGTCATTGAGTGACCCCTAGTTCTTGAGTTATCACTTCCCTATTCACTTTCTCCAAACCAGTCATGATTTTATAGACCTCTATCATATCACACTTAGTTTCTAAGATCAACAGTCCACGTTTTTTTTTTTTTTTAATCTCTCCTCATATGGAAGCTGTTCCATACTCATCATTTGTGTTGCCCTCCTCTATATTTTATTCAATTCTAATACATCTTTTTTTGAGATAGGGAGACCAGAACTGCACACAGTATTCCAGATGTGGGCATACCGTGGATTTATATAGAGACAGCATGGTAGTTTCTGTTTGATTATCTAGCCCTTTCCTAATGGTTCCTAACATTCTGTTCACTTCTTTGACTGTGCTGCACACTGAGTAGATGTTTTCAGAGAACTATCCACGATAAGTCCAAGATCTCTTTCTTGAGTGGTAACAGCTAATCTGGACCCCATCATTTTGTATGTATAGCTGGGATTATGTTTTCCAATGTGCATTACTTTGCACCTATGACCATTAAATTTCATCTGGCATTTTATTGCCCATTCACCCATTTTTGTGAGATCACTTTGTAACTCTCTGCAGTCAGCTTTGGACGTAACTATCCCGAGTAACTTTGTATCATCTGCAAACTTTGCCACTTACCCTCTTTTCCAGATCAATTATGAATATATTGAACAGCACTGGTCCCAGTATAGATCCTTAGGGGAGCCTGCTATTTACCTCTCTCCACTATAATAATAGATGGAGATATACCTATCTCATAGAACTGGAAGGGACCCTGAAAAGTCATTGAGCCAAGACCAGACCCGACCCGACCCCTCCCTTGGGGGACCAAACACTGATTTTGCCCCAGATCCCTAAGTGGCCCCCTCAAGGATTGAGCTCACAACCCTGGGTTTAGCTCAAACCACTGAGCTATCCATCCCCCTAAAAAATGCTGATCATTTATTCCTACCCTTTGTTTTCTATCTTTTAACCAGTTACCAGTCCATAACAGGACCTCCCCTCTTATCTCATGACAGTTTACTTTGCTTAAGAGCCTTTGGTGAGGGACCTTATCAAAGGCTTTCTGAAAATCTAAGTACACTATATCCACTGGATCCCCCTTGTCCACATGCTTGTTGACCAAAAGAATTCTAATACATGACCTCCCTTTACCAAAGCCATGTTGACTCTCCCCCCAATGTATTGTGTTCATCTGTGTCTGATAATTCTATTCTTTACCATAATTTCAAACCATTTCCCTACTGAAGTTAGGCTTGTCACGGTCAGGATCGCCTCTGGAGCCTTTTTCAAAAAAAATGTTGTTACGTTAGCTATCCTCCAGTCATCTGGAATAGAGGCTGATTTAAGTGATCGGTTACATACCACAGTTATTAGTTCTGCAATTTCATACGTGAGGGTCCCTCAGAACTCTTGAGTGATACCATCTGGTCCTGCTACAGGGGCTGCAGCCCGAACCCAGACATCTACAGTGCAATTTTATAGCCCTTCAGCCTGAGCCTCATTGGCCTGAGTCAGCTGACATGGGCCAGCTGCAGGTGTTTTATTGCAGCGTAGACATACCTTTAGAGGCCCCAATCAAGATGGGGACCCAAGATCCTACATGTACAGAGTCAGATACAGCCCCTGCCCTGAAGATTTTGCAACACAAGTAGAAGAGTCTGGTCACAGTACCGTTCAATTCATACATTTTTTCCCCAAACCGCCTATATTGACACCTTCATCTGGGACATTTCTGCAGATCTGTCATCTAAAAAGAACGGCCCATGTGTGGAGATCTCCCCCACATCCTCTGTGGTGCAGACCGATGCAAAGAATTTATTTGGTTTCTCCACAATGGCTTTGTCTTCCTTGAGTGACCCTTTAGCACCTTGATTATCTAGCAGCCCCACTGATTGTTTAGCAAACTTTCATCTTCTGATGTTTTTTTTTAAATGCTGTTAGTTTTTGTGGATTTTGCTACTTGCGCTTCACATTCTTTTTGGCCTATGTAATTTTACTTTTACACTTGACTTGTCAGAGTATCTGACCCTTTATATTTTCCTCACTAGGATTAAAGGATGTCTTTTTGCCTCTAACTTCCTCTTTTACTCTGTTGTTTAGTCATGGTGACATTTTTTGGTCCTCTTGCTGGTTTTTTTTTATATGAAGTATACATTTAATATGAGCCTTTCTATTATCGTGTTTTGAAATAGTTTCCATGCAGCTTGCAGACATTTCACTCTTGCGACTATTACTTTTAATTTCCATTTAATTAGGTTTCTCATTTCTGTGTAATTCCCCTTTCTGAAATCAAATACTACTGTGGCAGATTTCTTTGGTATTCCGACCCCACCCCCCAAAAAGGAAGTTAAATTTGATTATGTTATAGAATCATAGAGTTAGAAGGGACTGCAAGGGTCATCTAATCTAACCACCTGCCAAGATGCAGGATTTGTTGGGGTTAAACCATCCAAGATACATTGTCTATCATAGAACCATAGAATATCAGGGTTGGAAGGGACCTCAGGAGGTATCTAGTCCAAATCCCTGCTCAAAGCAGGCCCAACAGTTCTGGGTGCCACATTTCAGGAAAGATGTGGACAAATTGGAGAAAGTCCAGAGAAAAGTTTTAAAACTTTGCTCCTTTTAAAACGACATGCTCTAGAAGTCCTGAGAACATGTCATTGATAGTTGGAAAAAGTAGTTTGCAAATATCCTTTAAAAAAAAAAAAAAAAAAAAAAAAAAAGATAGTTGTGCGTTAAGTTCTCCTGTAGAGTGCTGGATTGCTTGCAGTGGAGATGGAAATCTGATCAGAAACACAGTTCAGCCTGGGCAGTAGTAGTTTCAATTCATTCAAGCTGCACCACCCATGTGCCTTAATCACACAACTGGTGTCAGAAAGTTTAATTTACCAATCAGGACCAGGGCGACATTGTGCCAAACTTCCTTTGTAAATAAAAAACACAGGGGAAATTTTCTTACAAAAAGATAGAATTATAGAATATCAGGGTTGGAAGGAACCTCAGGAGGTCATCTGGTCCAACCCCCTGCTCAAAGCAGGACCAATCCCCAACTAAATCATCCCAGCCAGGGCTTTGTCAAACCTGACCTTAAAAACCTCTAAGGAAGGAGATTCCACCACCTCTTAAGGTAACCAGCTCCAGTGCTTCACCACACTCCTAGGGAAAAACTTTTTCCTAATATCCAACCTAAGCCTCTCCTGCTGCAACTTGAGACCATTACTCCTTGTTCTGTCATCTGTACCACTGAGAACAGTCTAGATCCATCCTCTTTGGAACCCCCTTTCAGGTAGTTGAAAGCAGCTATCAAATCCCCCCTCATTCTTCTCTTCTGCAGACTAAACAATCCCAGTTCCCTCAGCCTCTCCTCATAAGTCATGTGCTCCAGCCCCCTAATCATTTTTGTTGCCCTCCGCTGGAATCTTTCCAATTTTTCCACATAGTTCTTGTAGTGTGGAGCCCAAAACTGGACACAGTACTCCAGATGAGGCATCATCAATGTCGAATAGAGGGAAATAATAACTTCCCTCAATCTGCTGGCAATGCCCCTACTTATACAGCCCAAAATGCCGTTAGCTTCTTGGCAACGAGGGCACACTGTTGACTCATATCCAGGTTCGACGGGGACAGGTGAGCAAAGCCCGCAGGTAAGTGGGGAACATGGAGACCTGGGAGATGGGTCGGAAACGAGAGGGAGTGTGGGCTATATTGGCAGAGAGAAAGGAGGGTCAGGACAAAACTGGGAGGAAAGATCAAACCAGTATCTTAGATGCCTATATACAAATGCGAGAAGTATGGGTAATAAGCAGGAAGAACTGGAAGTGCTAATAAATAAATACAACTATGACATTGTTGGCATCACTGAAACTTGGTGGGATAATACACATGATTGGAATGTTGGTGTGGATGGGTACAGCTTGCTCAGGAAGGATAGACAGGGGGAAAAGGGAGGAGGTGTTGCCTTATATATTAAAAATGTACACACTTGGACTGAGGTAGAGATGGACATAGGAGATGGAAGTGTTGAGAGTCTCTGGGTTAGGCTAAAAGGGGTAAAAAACAAGGGTGATGTCATGCTAGGAGTCTACTACAGGCCACCTAACCAGGTGGAAGAGGTGGATGAGGCTTTTTTTAAACAACTAACAAAATCGTCCAAAGCCCAAGATTTGGTGATGATGGGGGACTTCAACTATCCGGATATATGTTGGGAAAATAACACAGCGGGGCACAGACTATCCAACAAATTCTTGGACTGCATTGCAGACAACTTTTTATTTCAGAAGGTTGAAAAAGCTACTGGGGGGAAGCTGTTCTAGACTTGATTTTAACAAATAGGGAGGAACTCGTTGAGAATTTGAAAGTAGAAGGCAGCTTGGGTGAAAGTGATCATGAAATCATAGAGTTTGCAATTCTAAGGAAGGGTAGAAGGGAGAACAGCAAAATAGAGACAATGGATTTCAGGAAGGCGGATTTTGGTAAGCTCAGAGAGCTGATAGGTAAGGTCCCATGGGAATCAAGACTGAGGGGAAAAACAACTGAGGAGAGTTGGCAGTTTTTCAAAGGGACACTATTAAGGGCCCAAAAGCAAGCTATTCCGCTGGTTAGGAAAGAGAAAATGTGGCAAAAGACCACCTTGGCTTAACCACGAGATCTTGCATGATCTAAAAAATAAAAAGGAGTCATATAAAAAATGGAAACTAGGACAGATTACAAAGGATGAATATAGGCAAACAACACAGGAATGCAGGGGCAAGATTAGAAAGGCAAAGGCACAAAATGAGCTCAAACTAGCTACGGGAATAAAGGGGAACAAGAAGACTTTTTATCAATACATTAGAAGCAAGAGGAAGACCAAAGACAGGGTAGGCCCACTGCTTAGTGAAGAGGGAGAAACAGGAACAGGAAACTTGGAAATGGCAGAGATGCTTAATGACTTCTTTGTTTCGGTCTTCACCGAGAAGTCTGAAGGAATGCCTAACATAGTGAATGCTAATGGGAAGGGGGTAGGTTTAGCAGATAAAATAAAAAAAGAACAAGTTAAAAATCACTTAGAAAAGTTAGATGCCTGCAAGTCACCAGGGCCTGATGAAATGCATCCTAGAATACTCAAGGAGCTAATAGAGGAGGTATCTGAGCCTCTAGCTATTATCTTTGGAAAATCATGGGAGACGGGAGAGATTCCAGAAGACTGGAAAAGGGCAAATATAGTGCCCATCTATAAAAAGGGAAATAAAAACAACCCAGGAAACTACAGACCAGTTAGTTTAACTTCTGTGCCAGGGAAGATAATGGAGCAAGTAATTAAGGAAATCATCTGCAAACACTTGGAAGGTGGTAAGGTGATAGGGAACAGCCAGCATGGATTTGTAAAGAAAAAATCATGTCAAACCAATCTGATAGCTTTCTTCGATAGGATAACGAGTCTTGTGGATAAGGGAGAAGCTGTGGATGTAGTATACCTAGACTTTAGTAAGGCATTTGATACGGTCTCGCATGATATTCTTATCGACAAACTAGGCAAATACAATTTAGATGGGGCTACTATAAGGTGGGTGCATAACTGGCTGGATAACCGTACTCAGAGAGTTGTTATTAATGGTTCCCAATCCTGCTGGAAAGGCATAACGAGTGGGGTTCCGCAGGGGTCTGTTTTGGGACCGGCTCTGTTCAATATCTTCATTAACGACTTAGATATTGGCATAGAAAGTACGCTTATTAAGTTTGCGGATGATACCAAACTGGGAGGGATTGCAACTGCTTTGGAGGACAGGGTCATAATTCAAAATGATCTGGACAAATTGGAGAAATGGTCTGAGTTAAACAGGATGAAGTTTAACAAAGACAAATGCAAAGTGCTCCACTTAGGAAGAAAAAATCAGTTTCACACATACAGAATGGGAAGAGACTGTCTAGGAAGGAGTACGGCTGAAAGGGATCTAGGGGTTATAGTGGACCACAAGCTAAATATGAGTCAACAGTGTGATGCTGTTGCAAAAAAAGCAAACATGATTCTGGGATGTATTAACAGGTGTGTTGTGAGCAAGACACGAGAAGTCATTCTTCCGCTCTACTCTGCTCTGGTTAGGCCTCAGCTGGAGTATTGTGTCCAGTTCTGGGCACCGCATTTCAAGAAAGATGTGGAGAAATTGGAAAGGGTCCAGAGAAGAGCAACAAGAATGATTAAAGGTCTTGAGAACATGACCTATGAAGGAAGGCTGAAAGAATTGGGTTTGTTTAGTTTGGAAAAGAGAAGACTGAGAGGGGACATGATAGCAGTTTTCAGGTATCTAAAAGGGTGTCATAAGGAGGAGGGAGAAAACTTGTTCACCTTAGCCTCTGAGGATAGAACAAGAAGCAATGGGCTTAAACTGCAGCAAGGGAGGTCTAGGTTGGACATTAGGAAAAAGTTCCTAACTGTCAGGGTGGTTAAACACTGGAATAAATTGCCTAGGGAGGTTGTGGAATCTCCATCTCTGGAGATATTTAAGATTAGGTTAGATAAATGTCTATCAGGGATGGTCTAGACAGTATTTGGTCCTGCCATGCGGGCAGGGGACTGGACTCGATGACCTCTCGAGGTCCCTTCCAGTCCTAGAATCTATGAATCTATGAATCTATAACCCCTAGGTCCTTTTCTGCAGAACTGCTGCCTAGCCACTCGGTCCCTATCCAGCCTCCTTTTTAAAACCTCCAGGGATGAAGCTTCCACAACCTCCCGAGGCGTCTGTTCCATTGTCCTACTGTGCTTACAGTTAGGAAGTTTTCCTGAGATTTAATCTAAATCTGCTATGCAGTAGTTTGAACCCGTTGCCTCTTGTCCTGCCTCTGTGACAAAAAGGAATAATTTTTCTCCATCTTTTTTTATGACAGCCTTTCAAATATCTGAAGTCTGCTATCATATCACCCCTTAATCTCCTCCTTTTCCCCCATACCTATTCTTTTGGAACAAGTGATATCCCTCATTGCCAGTACTCCAATCATGGGAGTTGTCCCACCAAGTCTCTGTGATGCCAATTAAGTCATAATTATTGTTGCTTTTACTGACAGATTCTGCTATATTCAACTCTTGGACCAGATCCACTTAGGACTAAATCAAGAACTGCCTCTCCTCTTGTGAGTTCCTGGACTAGCTGCTCCAAGAAGCAGTAATTAATGGTGTCTAGAAATTTTATATCAGCATCCTCTCCTGAGGTGACATTCCCAGTCAATGTGGGGATAGTTGAAACCCCCGTTATTATTGGGTTTTCTGTTTTTGTAGCCTCTCTAATATTCCTGAACATTTCATAATAACCATCACAATCCTGCTCAGGGTGGTCAGAGCTATATTCTTACCATTAGTGTAACAGTGTGACATTGTTGCAAAAATAGCAAACATCATTCTGGGATGTATTAGCACAGGCGTTCTCAAACTGGGGGTCGGGACCCTTGAAGGGCTCGCGAGGTTATTACATGGGGGGTCGCGAGCTGTCAGCCTCCACCACAAACCCCGCTTTGCCTCCAGCATTTATAATGGTGTTAAATATACAAAAAAAGTGTTTTTAACGTATAAGGGGGGGTCGCACTCAGAGGCTTGCTGTGTGCAAGGGGTCACCGGTACAAAAGTCTGAGAACCCCTGTATTAGCAGAAGTATTGTAAGCAAGACATGAGAAGTAATTCTTCAATTCTACTCTGCACTGATTAGGCCTCAACTGGAGTATTGTGTTCAGTTCTGGGCGCCACATTTCAGGAAAGATGTGGACAAATTGGAGAAAGTCCAGAGAAGAGCATCTAAAATGATTAAAGGTCTAGAAAACATGACCTATGAGGAAAGATTGAAAAAATTGAGTTTGTTTAGTCTGGAGAAGAGAAGACTGAGAGAGGACATGACAACAGTTTTCAAGTACATAAAATGTTGTTACAAGGAGGAGGGAGAAAAATTGTTCTTCTTAACCTCTGAGGATAGGACAAGAAGCAATGGGCTTAAATTGCAGCAAGGGAGGTTTAGATTGGACATTAGGAAAAAGTTCCTAACTGTCAGGGTCGTTAAACACTGGAATAAATTGCCTAGGGAGTTGGTGGAATCTCCATCATTGGGGATTTTTAAGAGCAGGTTGGACAAACATCTGTCAGGGATGGTCTAGATAATACTTAGTCCTGCCTTGAGTGTAGGGGACTGGACTAGATGACCTCTCGAGGTCCCTTCCAGTTCTATGATAATATTTGTAATATTCAAGTATGGAATGTCAATCCATAGAGAGTCTATGGTACAGTTTGATTCAGTTAAGATTTTTACTAGATTTGACTCTCTGCTTTCTGTCACATACAAAGCTACTCCCCCACCAGCACAACCTATTCTGTCATTCCTTTATATTCTGTACCCTAGTATTACCATATCCCACTGATTATCATTGTTCCACCAAGTTTCTGTGATGATTATTATATCAATATCCTCATTTAATAGCAGACACTCAAGTTCACCCATCTTCGTATTTAGACTTCTAGCATTTGTACACAAGCACTTATAACATTAGTTAATATTTAGTTGTCTGCTTTCATACATAAAAGCACTTTCTGCAGCATTCTTGAATAACCCACAAATTGCAGGCTGTCGTCTGCTTCTAAAACATAAAAAGCCCCCACTGATGCAGAAATACCCAGTCAACACCCATCCATGAATACTCAATAATGTATATTTAAAATGTTGGCAGATTTTTGGACACTACACTATGGGTTCAGTTTTGGGGGGGGTGTTTAGTGTTATTTTTCAAATTAAGAAAATGCCACCCTGCCTGTAAATTTAGGGCCTGGTCCCAATTTCATTGGAGTCAGAAAAGGCAGGATCACATTTCAAAGAGGCAGATGGGGTATTTAGCAATCATTCTTATCATTGAATTGTTTCTTTCTCATCTCTTAGCAGGGAGCTGAGAGATGGCTGAACAGCATGAACACACTGCAGTGAATGAGCTATATTCTAGACAAAAAACAGAACTCTTCAGGTCCATTTACCCAGCTGCTGACTTGGGGAAATCAAAGGAGAGATTGTGCTAAGGGAGGATGAGCTAAATCAATTCAGCAAAATGATGCTATCTCTAAACATGGGATTGTTTCAATGCTTGTAGGTAGCTTTGGAAGCTAAATACATTTGCTATTGCTGAAAACTATGGATGATGCTGTGTTTTCTTCGGTCACTATAGGAGAGGCCTGTTCAAACACAATGTTTCTCAGAGCATAGCTGATGCTTTAAATCTCTGGCTGGCTACTGCAGAATGTCTCTTCCAGGAGATGCATTTCACAGAATCACAGAAGATTAGGGTTGGAAGAGACCTCAGGAGGTCATCTAGTCCAACCCCCTGCTCAAAGCAGGACCAATTCCCAACTAAATCATCCCAGCCAGGGCTTTGTCAAGCCGGGCCTTAAAAACCTCTAAGGAAGGAGATTCCACCACCTCCCTAGGTAACCCATTCCAGTGCTTCACCACCCTCCTAGTGAAATAGTGTTTCCTAATATCCAACCTAGACCTCCCCCACTGCAACTTGAGACCATTGCTCCTTGTTCTGTCATCTGCCACCACTGAGAACAGCCGAGCTCCATCCTCTTTGGAACCCCCTTTCAGGTAGTTGAAAGCAGCTATCAAATCCCCCCTTACTCTTCTCTTCTGCAGACTAAACAATCCCAGTTCCCTCAGCCTCTCCTCATAAGTCATGTGCTCCAGCCCCCTAATCATTTTTGTTGCCCTCTGCTGGACTCTCTCCAATTTGTCCACATCCTTTCTGTAGCAGGGGGCCCAAAACTGGACACAATAGTGCAGATGTGGCCTCACCAGTGCCGAATAGAGGTGAATAATCACTTCCCTCGATCTGCTGGCAATGCCCCTACTAATGCAGCCCAATATGCCGTTAGCCTTCTTGGCAACAAGGACACACTGCTGACTCATATCCAGCTTCTTGTCCACTGTAACCCCTAGGTCCTTTTCTGCAGAACTGCTGCTTAGCCAGTCGGTCCCCAGCCTGTAGCAGTGCATGGTATTCTTCTGTCCTAAGTGCAGGACTCTGCACTTGTCCTTGTTGAACCTCATCAGATTTCTTTTGGCCCAATCCTCTAATTTGTCTAGGTCACTCTGGACCCTATCTCTACCCTCCAGTGTATCTACCTCTCCCCCCCAGCTTAGCGTCATCTGTGAACTTGCTGTGGGTGCGATCCATCCCATCATCCAGATCATTAATGAAGATGTTGAACAAAACCAGCCCCAGGACCGACCCTTGTGGCACTCCGCTTGGTACTGGCTGCCAACTAAACATTGAGCCGTTGATCATTACCTGTTGAGCCCAACGATCTAGCCAGCTTTCTATCAACCTTATAATCCATTCATCCAATCCATATTTCTTTAACTTGCTGGCAAGAATACCGTGGGAGACCCTATCAAAAGTTTTGCTAAAGTCAAGGTATATCACATCCACTGCTTTCCCCATATCCACAGAGCCAGTTATCTCATCATAGAAGGCAATAAGGTTAGTCAGGCATGACTTCCCCTTGGTGAATCCATGTTGCCTGTTCCTGATCACTTTCCTCTCCTCTATGTGCTTCAAAATGGATTCCTTGAGGACCTGCTCCATGATTTTTCTGGCGACTGAGGTGA
This sequence comes from Emys orbicularis, assembly GCF_028017835.1. NCBI lineage: Eukaryota > Metazoa > Chordata > Testudines > Emydidae > Emys > Emys orbicularis. Next base: position 2,304,680 of record NC_088686.1, on the reverse strand, counting down.
GGCTGACCGGTCTGTAGTTGCCCGGGTTCTCCTTCTTCCCTTTTTAAAAGATGGGCACTACATTTGTCTTTTTCCAGTCATCCGGGACCTCCCCCAGTCCTCATGAGTTTTCAAAGATAATGGCCAATAGCTCTGCAATCACATCAGCCAACTCCCTCAGCACCCTTGGATGCATTAGATCTGAACCCATGGACTTGTGCATGTCCAGCTTCTCTAAATAGTCCTTAACCTGTTCTTTCACCACTGAGGGCTGCTCACCTCCTCCCCATTCTGTGCTGCCTAGTGCAGCAGTCTGGGAGCTGACCTTGTCTGTGAAGACCGAAGCAAAAAAAGCATTGAGTACTTCAGCTTTTCCCATATCATCTGTCACTAGGTTGCCTCCCCCATTTATTAAATGTTCCACACTTTCCCTGACCACCTTCTTGTTGCTAACATACCTGTAGAAACCCTTCTTGTTACCCTTCACATCCTTGCTAGCTGAAACTCTGTGCGTTGGCCTTCCTGATTACACCCCTGCATGCTCGAGCAATATTTCTAGGAATGTCTACAAAAAGGGCCCACAGAACAGACTCCTCAGATCTTTGGTTCATCTAGTCCAGAATCCAGCCTTCACCAGTGGCCAAAATCAGATATTTCAGAGAAAATTACACCACCTGACTCACAATGACCTTTTTAAGTAGACTCATTCCTTCCTGACCTAATCAGCCTGTATCCACCTGATAATTCACTGCCCCATCTTAACATAGATAACTAAAAGGATTTGATATGTTAGGCATGCTCCCAGGCCTCAGGTAAACCCTTCCTATCTAATATCTCTGGCATTTGGGTATCATATAAATAAATGAAATTTTGAGCTCTCAGCAAGCATCTATTTTAATTTTATAGACTTTTATTTTACTTAGAACTTGGATAACTGTTGTCTTTGTTTGAATTGTCCTGACTGTTGTACATGTCAGTGAAAAGCACGCAGGAGCTGTTCAGTGGTGCAGAATTGTATAACTCAACACAACAAACATAAGTATATTAAATACGTAATACAGGTGGGCCAAATGCATAATTTAGCACCCATTTTGCTTGCACAGCTTCTTACTGAAAAAATGTACAGAGTATTTGAGATTCCTGCTGCGAAGAAATTAACGACACATTTTCCTACTCCATTTCTTCAGCTAAAGGCTTCTGTTCTAGATTGCACTGCTGAAGTCTGGTGGATTTAATAGTCAAAAGGAAGGCAGGGCAGGTAATATAAGGGTGATGGTAATAGTATTCATATGATTTAGGATAATCGTTTAAGAAATGGAGAATAAACGGTGAAGCATAGAGCCTGCAATTCTACAGCAGAATTTCATTATTGCCTGCTGCAATTACCTTCATCTCAGTTACTTGAGCCTTTAGAAAGTGTGAACAGATGGTATCAGTTGCTTTAACTATATATTTGTAACCCTTCTGCCCATCTAAGTTGGCAGCAACAAGGGCCGGGTTCTGTATCTAGGGGTTCCGTTTCAATAACGCAATGCAAAACCGGCTCGAGCCCCCACCCAGTGACCTGGGACAATTACATACCACCCCCTGGGCGCCTCTAAGAGGCAATACTTCCCCTCTCGCAAGCACGGATTCTGAGTGTAGCAGAAAATGTTTAATAACATGAGGTAAACGACATCAGCATTAAATTGGAAAAAATACCACAAACAGGATTCATAATACAAACCATGAGCAAAAGACCCACCCCAGCAAATTGGGCCGTGTCCTTTCCCTTTGGTTCTTGAATCCAGCAACCCAAAAATCACCCAGAGTCCCCAAAGTCCAACACTCCCAAAGTCTCTTGGGTCCAGCAACCACCCAAAGTCCCAAAAGTCCAACAACCCCCAAAGTCTCTGTCCCTGGTCAGTGCAGCCCCAGAGTAAAAGGGGGGGCACGCAGGGTGTTAAGGGGCACCTTACGTAATCCGAGGCCGACCGGCCGTCTCTCCGTGGGGTTCCGCCACAGCCTTCACCACGAGCCAGTCCACTTCCTGCCGTCCCATGAACTGCTCTGCTCTACGAGCTGCTCCGCTCTGCTCCGCTCACCGACCTGTGAGCCGCTCCAGCCATCCCCGCAAATGGTTCCGCTCTGCTCACCGACCTGTGAGCCGCCCCAGCCGTCCCCGCAAATGGCTCCGCTCGCCGTTCCTTGGGCCGCTCCAACCATCCCCGCAAGGCTCCGTGCCGCTCACTGCTCCTCCAGCCGTCCCCACAAACTGCTCCGCCAGCCGCTTAGCAATATAGGTTCAGGCTCCCCCACTAGTTAACACAGCACACAGTGATCTCAGCTCTTAGTAACTTTAGCTCTTTTGTGATTTCAGCTCCTAGTAGGGGAGCCCCAGTGCTGGTGCACCATTGGCCCAAAGTGAATTCAGCTCCGCAGCCTGTAACTAGACTCCTAATGGAATCAAAGTTAGCTCTGACATTCAACAGTGGAGAGAGGAGGTGGTACAATTGGTGTTTCAGGCCCTCAAAGGGGGCCCATACCATCAGGTACAAATACCTGTCCCCATCCTCTCTCAATTTATTGGGTTGTGGAACCCATGTCCCTTGTCTAGCGAGTGCTACTTAGGTGATGGTGAGACCCTCTGTCATAAAACAGTTTCATTGTCCTTGATTCACATAATCAGGGTAACAACACTTTATTCCTCCTGCCCCAATAACAGAGAAACTGGGGATCCCACCCCATCCAAAGTAACCACTATCAGTTGCTGTTGTCTCATGCCAGGCGGGTGGGTGTGCCTATGCAAACAAGATCAGCCCCTGGAGTTCTTTTCCATACTCGCCATAATTCACCACCAGATGTCAGGGTAGAGCTCATCCTGACTCTGCTTACATCTTTAATTTAGTTTTGCATGACTTTTTTGTTAGGTATATTTCAATTAACTGGCTCTCCTATGTTTGTTACACCATCAGACTAATAGTGCTTATATGATGGTCAGACATAACTCTGTGTTGGCTCAGAGAAGAACAAGAAGATGTGTAAGTTATTTTAAAAGACATCACCAGAAAGCTAAGTCTTTTGACTAGAGATGGATTGGTTTATAGTTACGGGTATTGGACACAGACTGTGTGCCATCTAACCGACCAATATCGGCAGGTGAGTACTGCCAACAAAAGTTATTGGCATCATACCTTGAGTGAATCAAGGAGCATGGTGAAAGCAGCATTCTTCTACATAACCGTTAACAATAGCTAAGATGAAGTGTCTATAACCATGGTATCTCCTTGCAAGTAGCAACGTTCAAACCTTCTGATTGTTCCCTTTGAAAAAAATATTGCAGTGAAAGTGAAAAGCATCTTCTCCATTCAGTGAAAGACTCGTGCACTATGTCTTTAAATGGAGGAAGGGTATGCAGATGGAGGACTGGGAGTCAGGGCCAGCTCTAGGCACCAGCAAACCAAGCACGTGCTTGGGGCGGCACAATTTCAGGGGCGGCATTCCGGCCACCCCTTTTTTTTTGCTTCGGCAGTTGCGCTCTCCGAGGTTTTGGGGTTTTTTTGTGTGCTTGGGGAGGCAAAAAACCTAGAGCCTGCCCTGCTGGGAGTAGCTAAACTTTCACTTTACTCCCCAAGCGCTGTATGCTCCAGCTTTCATCATTAGAGGTAGCCAAACACAGCCATTTGGAACCTGAACATTGTTTTGCAGTTTGGGTTGAACCTGTTCATGCCTCTTCTCGTGTACCGTTCACAAACATTCATGGAAATAGATCTTTGTTTGCATAGATGTTTGGAGAATGGCTGTTCTTCGGGCAAATACCCATGCTTGTATGCAAGCAAAGGAATTTGTGTGCTAGCAGACCACTTGCTATTTTACAAGGAAACTCTGAGACAGTATCGGTCAGCATGAGAGGCAGCGGTCTCAGCACACTAGTGACCTGGCAAAAGAGAGTTTTAAAAGAGTGATTTGAAGGAGATAAGGGGGCGGGGGGTTGTGGATGTTTACAAGGAACTCCTCCCGCATGTGAGGAGCAGCAAGGGAGAGAGCCTGGAGGTGCTTCTTTGACAGTTTAACAAATGGGTGATGGGGGCTGGCATCATGGGATGATCAGAGGTGGAAGCTGACAGCTCGATACTGAATGAGAGATGCTAGGTAACGTGTGCATAGGCTGTGAAGACTCTCAGAAGTGAAGGGAAGTAGCTTATCTTTGATGGGCTAGAGACTTATGTGACAATCACACACCATGAATAGCAATTAGTGATTAGTTCAACTAAATTGTTTATGTGAAAAAAAATTACCCCCAATGCGTTCGTCACAAATTATTCTGAGCATGTTTGCAAATAAATATATTTAGAAAAATCACTACTGGGTTGTGAATGATTTGCAAACAAACAAAAAGGAGCAGGATACAGGCAGTCCTTGACTTTACAACTTTCGAGTTACGACGAATGACACTTATAACGCTTCTACATTGATACCCTGATTCGATTTATGACTATAGGTTTTGAGGTTATGATGCTCGGTCCCGCAATGGAGTAGATTGTGGTTCCGAGTTACGATGTTCCGACTTACGATGCAGTTGTAAGGAACCAATTGTGTCATAGGTCCAAGGACTGACTGTATATATAACATTTCATAATAATTCCTCCAGATCTTTTCACCCTGTACTGGAAAATCCCAGAGATCTGACAGTTAGATCTGAATGAAAAAAACGTGCCAAAGCTTGAATCTATAGCAAAAAGACTGCAAATTTTATTGGGAAAAAAATCCTTCCAGATGTTTCCAGAATATCAGATTTTGGCTCCATTTTGCAAGCTCAAGGCGAAATACTGACTAAATGCGGGAGATCAACAGATTCTTTTCTGCTCACTCTAACCAAACCTCAACCTTCCTGGCTGTAGCAAGCATCCAACAACCAGTCCAACAGCTTCTCTCTGTCAATAGCCCACCCATTTTAGAATGTCCCTAACCCAAAGTACACATCCTGATGTCATCTACAGAGTTTCCTAGGATCACAGAGAGCAGCTTTCTCAGCTACAACACTACAGTTTAGTAGTTCAATATGGCTGCTCTAGACGTTGTAATCAAATTGCTTTACAAATAACACTAACAAGGCAATACAATATAAATGAACAATAACTATAAGTAATTAGTGTTTCCATCATACTTCCCTTCCTTTCCCAGTTGTCCAGGGTTTAATTCTGCAGTAACATCTGTTTAAAAAACAAACAAACAAAAAACAAAAAACTAAAAGAGGGCCATGCTTAGCAATGACTTGGCATTATATTTCTTACTTTATTCACTCTTTTTCTTATCTGTGCTTTCTCGAATTGTCTGTGGACTCTTTATGGCTAAAGAATAGGCTCACAGACCGATTCCAATTTCATAGAGAATGAGCCCTCTAAATACTGTGAATAATTGGGAAATATCTGATGATGGAGTTGAGCTTGGGTCTGGAAAGGAGTAAAAATTGAGGAAAGAACAAAGTGCTGCCCTTCATATCTCACTTTTGGGAATACAGCTATGTTTTAAATCCGTGAAGCCTCTGTAATGTACAACAGTTCTGAATGTGTCCCATTGCAGTGAAATTTCCACTGCTCGAGATGGCACTAGAGCATACCTCTCTGCTTCTGGTGTGGCCGCTGCTATGATTATCTCATCATATTCTGTCTTTGTCCCTTAAAATTAAAGGAAGTCATGCGGATTTTGAGTTGGGGAGAATTTCCTGCTTTTGTTTTGCACCTCTCCTTTTCTTACCACATCTCCTTGGGCCACCCAGCGTTCAACTATCACATGTAAAATGCAATACAATAAAGTAACATAGACTAGAACTGAGCAATGCCTTCCCACTCTTCCAACTATGAGAAAACCAAGGTATTCAAACAGCCAAGTTACAGCTTATTGATTTTAACAGCCTCCCAATTTTCCTTCCTATTTCTGTCTATACTTTTCTCTAATCTCAGACAAGATCCTCTTCTCAAAATGATTAAAGTGAGATAAAGCTTCACATATTTGAAAGCAAAGGGCAAGATTTATCCAAAGTGTAACTCCCTGTACAGAAAGCATGGATGAATTTGTCCCCAAATACTTAAGACATTCTATGGCCCCATTCCTGCAATCAGACCTAAATACACCAGAACAAAACTTAAACTTCCCCTACAATAAGACAACAAACCTAGGCTTCGTTTGCTTATACCTTTAACAAGTTCCCTCACAAGAGGCTACTAATGAACCTAAGTCGTCATGGGGCAAGAAACAACGTATTGTTATGAACCAAACACTGGCTAGCAGACAGAAGTCAAAGAATAGGGTAAATGGTCAATTTTCATCATGGCCAAAGGTTAACAGCAGGGTTCTCAAAGTTCTACGGTAAGTCCTGTGTTGTTTAATAAACATATTAATGACCTGAAAAGAGTGGTGAGGAGTGAAGGGGCAAAGTTTGAAGATGACAATGTTATTTAGGATTGTCAGGACCAGAGAAGTCCATGAGGAACTTCACAGAGACCTAAAGCAGCTGGGGGAATGGGCAACACAATGACAAATGAAATGCAATATTTTCCATATTGTTCACAATCCCATTTCTTTGTTTGCTTTTTTTACCGCAATTGTGCATTGAATAAAGGTCTCTACTGAGCTCTCTATAATGACACTCAGGTCCCTTTCTTGAATTGATATAGTTAATTTAGACCACTGAAAAGTATAGACATAGTTTCACTTTCCCCTCATGTACATTACTTTGCATTTATCGATATTGAATGTCATTTGCCATTTTGTTGCCCCTTCCCCTAGCTTTTTTAGGTCTCTCTGAAGTTCACAGTCCTCACTGGTACTGACAAACCTAAATAACTTTATGTCATCTGCAAACTTTATTAAACAACACAGGACCTTGTATGGAACCTTCAGACTCCTGCTGTAAACCTTTAGCCATGATGAAAATTGACCATTTGGAGTATTGTGTGCAGTATTCATCATCCTATCTCCACGGATATTGGAGAACTACCAGGGGTTCAGAGAAGGGCAATGAGAATGATTAAAGGCCTGGACAAACTGTCTTATGAAGAAAGATCAAATACGTCAGGATAGTTACCTTAGAAAGGAGTCAAATAAGAGGGGACATAATAAAATTATATAAATAATGAATGGACTAAAGAAAGTAGAATGAAAACTTCTGTTCTTCCTTTCTCTTAACACATGAACACGGGGCTATTCGATTAAATTAAAGAGCGGCAATTTCAAAACTAATAAAAGGAAATACTTTCCCCACACTGTGTGTAATTATACTGTGGAACTCACTGCTATAGGAAGTAATAGAGGCCAAGAACTTAGCAAGATTCAAAAAGGCACATTTATATGTCCAAAAAGAATGTCCATCATTAATGCTAATAAATTATGGAAGGGATAGAAAACCTCCTGCGTCAGGGTTTCAACCAATCTCTAACTATTAAAGACCAAAATAAGACCTAATGGTGGGGGGCAGATTATTGCACATCTGCTACTGTGGGATTCTTACACCTTCCTCAGAAGCACCTGGTGCTGGCCACTCTCGGAGATGAGATACAGGACAAGAGGGCCTAGGGTCTGAGCCAAGCAGGCAATTCCTATGCAGGGTTTTTTGAGGGCAGGGGGGGTTGGGCTTGTTTTTCTATACTTATGCACATATGTATTTTGGATACCAAAGTGAAACTAGCAAAATATCCTGGACATGGCTATTCCCATATTTCCATCCTAGCCAGAAGTTTCAGGTTGCCATGACTATGTCTCGACTTCCTGCTTAGAAGTCAGGCTGAGAAACAGGCTGACTCATTTTCACACACTGTGCTTTATTGTAATGACTTTGTTGGTCTGGCCTTAATCCCCAGCGAAGGGTTGTCCATATGCTAAAGCAATTGTATCAATAATTCAGCCCTGCCAGTGCATGCAGTGTGTGTGTAAAGGAAACTCGAGTAACTCAGGCAACATGGGCACAGACTCCTAACCTTCAGGAGATTGCCAGTTCAGGTGTGAGGTCATTCCCGGATCACCGTCAGGGGAAGTATCCCTCTCCCCTAGCCCCACTAACCCATAGCTGAACAGATTTAGGAATACAGTTCTGAGGCTGCGGTCTACAGCTAGGCCTCTAAAGGTGGTTACTGATGGGAGAGCTATTAACTGAAAAATAAGGCAGCAAAATGCAAATAACTTCAGCTCTGCCCCAGTGACCAGCAGTTTGACTGGGCACTGGGGAATTGCAGTGCTGGACTAATCAATTTATTTTGCCCTAAAGCGTCTGTGAGTTTTGATGCAAATTAATTATAGAACCTATTATGGAAGTGGCTTATATCATTTGTCATTGAGTCCCACATTTAGTCTTAGGCCTGGTCTACACTAACCCCCAAATTCGAACTAAGGTACGCAACTTCAGCTACGTGAATAACGTAGCTGAAGTCGACATACCTTAGTTCGAACTTATCGCGGTTCAGAGGCGGTCCACACGCGGCAGGCAGGCTCCCCGTCGACTCCGCGGTACTCCTCTCGCCGAGCTGGAGTACCGCAGTCGACGGCGAGCGCTTCCGGGATCGATTTATCGCATCCAGACCAGACGCGATAAATCGAACCCGGAACTTCGATTGCCAGCTGTCGAACTACCGCGGTAGTGTAGACCTGGCCTTAGAATAAAAAGCCTCTAATTGTTTTATATGCTATTTATAGAATCATTATGCATCTATATTTAATTATAATACTTTTATTTAGAAGGCACCCCTCTGTCAAGGGTCTTCCGAAAGCTGCATAAGCAATTAAACTACAATCAGGAAAACAGCATTAATTAAAGCTTGTAAAATGTAAAAGCAAAATATTGTGGAAATAAACAAAGCAGCAACAAGTAGAAGAAGGCAATTTGCTTTTGAAAAGCTCAAAATTGGAAAAATTTTAAAACAGGCTTTCGCAGTAGTTATTTTTGTACTAGGGGCTTGTTGTAAAGCCGGTGTCGAATTGTTCTGTTGTGCAGTGAGAGAGAACCAAGCCTGAGGGTTTATTGCAATCCTGCATGGTGGCACAGCATTGCAGCCAGGATGTAAAGATCAGAGACTCTCCCTGGTTGGCTCTCGCTATATAATTAAAGAGGCATATTTAATTGCTTACCTTGGCCTCAGCTGCACTTGTGTGTACAAGGAAATGTCTTTAAATGAGTTAAATGATTAGTTTTAGATTCAGTTTGGGTGGGGAGGGAACTTTCTGGAGTTGACAGTTCCACCTTTATAACCCACTGGGTACGGCTATTATTTTCTGCCGGGACTCTACATTTAATCACAAGCAGGGTATTGTTGTGTTGAGCAACGGAAGCGAGTGAGGGCCTTCCTTGGGTTCCAGCCGGGGTCCTGGGGCACTGTGCGTGGAAATCAAACATCACAGAAGCTGCCCAACAGGTCTCTCAAAAGTTACTGAGCAATGCTTATATGTTCAGTGTTTGCCGATTTTTACACTTTCCTTTCTACATCTTGTTGCCAAAGTGTGCTCATATTTGCAATTAATCTGCTCCTTCTGACAGCCCATCCACAATTTGCTACTAGAAAAAAACAACAAACTTTTAGTTAAGGGCTTGGCACCAGATCCTGCAATGTTTCCTGAGGGGGAGGGGAGCTTTGCTCAAGGCAGGACTGCTAGTATTGGCCCATGCCTTGAGTTATAGAGTTTAAGGCCAAAGGGGAACATTAGATTATCTAGTCTGCCCTCCTGTATCACACAGGCCAGTACAGTTCACCCAGTTACCCCTGAATTGAGCCAAATCACTTATGTCTGAGTAAAGCACATGTTTCAGAAAGGGGTCTAGTCCGGATCTGAAGACAACAAGAACGAGAGAATCCAACACTTCCCTTGATAGTTTGTTGCAGTGGTTAATACTGTCAAAGTTAGATTCAGGACTCACAATTTGTTCATTCTACTTTCACAATACCCATATTGTTAAACATTTCTACTTTATTTCCTACTTGAATGCCTGGCGTCAGCTCCCAGCCATTGGTTCTTGTAATGCCCTTCTCTCTCAATTAAAGAGCCCTTTAGTACCTGGTATTTTTTCCCTGTGAAGATCCTTGCACACTGTAATCAAGTCCGTTTGCTTTTTGATAAGCTAATATCGTGCTAAGTGTGTAGCTATTTTGAGCAGCCAGGAAGAAGGAGCAACTGCACTCACAACTCAAGTAGCCATGGTGAATGGCTAGATGGAGCTTGATTAACTTCCTACTCAAATCAAGGGGAATCTTTCCATTGACTTCAATGGGCATTGGACCAGGCTCTTGGTTTGCAAGTGGCATTTGCATGCACATGTACTCAATCCGTGTGCACAACTATGGTAAACGATCACATCTTTTATAAAAAGCAACAGAGAGTCCTGTGGCACCTTTAAGACTAACAGATGTATTCGAGCATGAGCTTTCGTGGGTGAATGCCCACTTCGTCGGATGCATGTAACGGAAATTTCCAGGGGCAGGTATATATATGCTGGCAAGAATCAGTCTGGAGATAACGAGGTTAGTTCAATCAGGGAGGGTGAGGTCCTCTGCTAGCAGTTGAGGTGTGAACACCAAGGGAGGAGAAACTGCTTCTGTAGTTGGATAGCCATTCACAGTCTTTGTTTAATCCTGATCTGATGGTGTCAAATTTGCAAATGAACTGAAGCTCAGAGTTTCTCTTTGGAGTCTGGTCCTGAAGTTTTTTTGCTGTAAGATGGCTACCTTTACATCTGCTATTGTGTGGCCAGGGAGGCTGAAGTGTTCTCCTACAGGTTTTTGTATATTGCCATTCCTGATATCTGACTTGTGTCCATTTATCCTTTTACGTAGTGACTGTCCAGTTTGGCCAATGTACATAGCAGAGGGGCATTGCTGGCACATGATGGCATATATAACATTGGTGGACGTACAGGTGAATGAACCGGTGATGTTGTAGCTGATCTGGTTAGTTCCTGTGATGGTGTTGTATGGTTGCTGGTGAGAATATGCTTAAGGTTGGCAGGTTGGCAGTGATCTACAACCCATCCTGGACAATGATCCTTCGCTTTCACAGACCTTGGGAGGCAGGCCAGTCCTCACCCACAGACAACCTGCCAACCTTAAGCATATTCTCACCAGCAACCACACGCCACACCATAACAACTCTAACTCAGGAACCAATCCATGCAACAAACCTTGATGCCAACTGCCCACATATCTATACAAACAACACCATCACAGGACCTAACACAATATACAATGCACAATATACAAAAACCTGTAGGATTAAGCCCTAAATTAACTTGGAGAATGACTGTCGGGGTGACTCAGAAGGAGATGTGGCACTTGAGGAAAGGGTTGAGGCTAACAATGAATGAACTGGCCTAGGTAACTTAGAGCGGCTTCTGTTACAAAACTGCCATTTACCAACAATTCCCACACTGGGATAACAGATTTTCCAGGATTCCCCTTTCATAGAATATCAGGGTTGGAAGGGATCTCAGGAGGTCATCTAGTCCAACCCCCTGCTCAAAGCAGGACCAATCCCCAACTTTCCTTAGAGCAGGAGATAGCAGTGGTGCCTCCGATGCCCTGCTACACTAACTGTGGGTAACTGGTGACTATCATAACACTACTATATAAATCCCTAGTATGCCCTCCCCTTGAATACTGTGTGTCATTCTGGTCGGCCCATCTTAAAAACAGATATGAGCTCTGGAAAAGGTATAGAAGAGGGCAACAAAAATTATTAATGGTATGGAACAGCTTCTGTATGAGGAGAGATTAAATAAACTGGGACTTTTCAGCTTGAAAAAGAGGGGATATGATAGAGGTCTATAAAATCATGACTGGTGTGGAGAAAGTAAATAAGGAAGTGTTATTTACTCCTTCTCATAACACAAAAACCAGGAGTCACCCGATGAAATTAATAGGCAGGAGGTTTAAAACAAACAAAAGAAAGGACTTCTTCACAGAACACACATCCAACCTGTGGAACTCATTGCCAGGGGACAGTCTGAGGGCCACAACTATAACTGTGTTCAAAAAGGAACTAGATAAGTTCATGGAGGATAGGTCCATCAATGGCTATTAGCCAAAATGGTCAGGGATGCAACCCCATGCTCTTGGGTGTCCCTAGCCCCTGACTGCCAGAAGCTGGGACTGGACGACAGGGGATGGATCACTCAATAATTGCTTGTTCTGTTCATTCCCTGTGCAGCATCTGTCACAGACAGGACACTGGGCTAGATGGACCATTGGTCTGACCCAGTGTGGACGTTCTTATGGTCTTCTGAGTTTTTAGCGCATTCTCCCCCACAAGCTTTGATCATTTTTAGAAGCAGACTGAATTCAGCATGCTTTGTTAGTTCTGAGATGCTAAGAGAAGTTTCTGTCACTTCCCGTTTCCAGACAGGACGCGGAGCAGTGGAATAGCGAGTGTGGCTGCCCTTATACTGTTACTGGATCTCTGGTCTGTACTGGAGGGGAGGGCTCCCAACAGGCTGACCACCTGAAAGATTGCGTGTGGGAGAGGCGGTGGCCGTGGTGCTGGGCCGAAGGAACACAGAGTTTGCAGTGCTCATTACATAACCTTGTGTGCTGAGCTGCAAACTCAGCTGATGGGAGGAATCCACTTGCATGACTCATCTTCATGGAGGGAGGGTAGAACAGCCAACGCATTTTGTCATCTTTAACATCCCACAATAGTCTCTCCGTTGTCAATGGACCTTTCCTGTTGGGCAAGATGTGACGGCTTCTGTTGGAGAGCAGCACTTCATGCTAGTTAATGGATCTCTCCCATCTGGGGATTTACACAGTCACAGAGGCTCACAATACAACCCTACAATATGGGAAACAGCAGTTATACGTGACATTAATGGAGGCAGCAACTCACAAGCACTCAATAAAGTCTAAACACTAAACACATTCTTATAATTCTAACATGTATTTTTAATAGTAACACACAGGTGAGCCAGACTGCTTCCAGCTCTGTATTTGTCAGTTTTCAATTGAGACATTGGGACTTCGGCAAGTTTTGTATGCACTTCTTCACTCCAGTCTCTACCAGTTCAAGGTCTACCCTGAACTTCCAAACAGCTAATGCCCCAGTCCCGACACCCTCCTCAGCAGCAACATTATGCTTAATTGGATAGTTGTTGTTATTTCTATGACAGGCGCAGCTAGACAGCCCATCCAAGATCAGGACGCTCCCTGGGGCCAGGCACTTCAGAGACATAACAAGAGACAGTCCATGTCCCGAAGACACAGAAGTGACTTGCACACAGTAAGGGTCACCCAGCAGGTCACTGTCAGGATGGAGAACAGAAGTTAGATCTCTTGACTCCTAACCCAGTGCCCTATACATCAGAACACATTGCCTGCTAATTCTTGGTGCTGATTGTATGGTATGAACAAGTGTGAAATCACACATTTGTGACCAGTATTGGGAACCTGTACTGTGTTCTGTAGGAATGCTTTGGGTATTTTGCAATGCTACTTATGACATTCCGCAAACTGGGCCGCATCTCTGTTCCCATTTAAGGTGGTTTAGAATACGGTCCAGATAGAAAACTTAAATTTACTTTATGTCATTAAAGTACTTTAAATCACTGATGTAGTGATAGAAATTGGATTAAGGATCACCCCCTTCTTCAAAACCAGTTTGCATTGTTGAAACAAGCCGCACATAGTTATTTAAATCACTTCCATCTAATCACAGTGATAAAATGTGCATCATACCATCAAACAGCCTAATAAATTATTCTTGTATCTAAATTCCTCAAATTGTTCCTATACAATTAGAGCAGTTTAGCCTGTTCTCAAACTAATTTAAACTGCATTACACATATTCAAAACATCTAAATCACTCCAAAGCTGATACAAAAAGTGCTTTACATTCTACAATCCTAAGTGATAAATTATTCTGGATGCACATTCCATTCAATCTTAGATTTCATATTTAATTTTTTTTTTTTTTAATGTTATGTGTCTCATTTGAAATGTCACATTGCAGGATGGCAAAAGGTTAAGCGCCACTGTAAGGTGAAAGTTCTAAAACCAAGGATTGAATATGGCTATCAGAAAACACTGCACATCTTTACATGACAGGCAACCTTAAATCAGCTCACCAGTTATCACATGCATAATTTTTCCAATTGAGAAAGTGCTATAAAAGTTTAAACTATTAGCGGCAATAGCTGGGTTACTAAAGGGAGCCACAAGTTCTCTACACATGTTCCCAGCCTCCTGAGGGCATTTGGGCTAGATCACTCATTGTGCAATAGCAAGGTGTCCGTGCTTGAGATAACATAGTTTTCTCTTCACTTAGAATAGCAAATAAATAATCGATCACTCAATAACAGTGTGAAGCAGACTTGGTCAATATTTACTTTGTAAAGGTGACTGTTTTAATTTGCAAAGTCTCTCACAAAGATTACAAACATTGGACTCAACAATGATTTTTTCCCATTCAAAACCACTAGGAATTAACATCTATATAATAATAAAATTCCAGGGTTGTCACGCTGCATGTCACTCTGAAGGCAGGGAAGTCCGTTGAGTCAGTGTGAAGTGATGGAAACAGCTACAAGCAGGGTAGAGAACTCTTCTTGTGAAGAATGTCATCAGGTTCAGTCAGCACTGTGTGATAGCTTGTCCCTGTAAATGTCTGCGCGCTCCCAACTTGCCAGTGCCCAGCTTCACATTCATATTGGTTTCGCAGCCTGAACAATAATGCTGCCACCACCGCAGACAGCTGTGTTTCCATCCGCTCCCTCTGTGTCTGTCTCCTCCTCTGCTGGGTCCAGATATAACACTGGTGACAAAGGATTTCTATCCCCAAAGTGCCCAGAGCTCCCACTGCCTGAGCAAGAAGAAGAAAAAGTACGCAAACAGTACTATGAAAAGGGGGAAAGTTCACTGAGAGGCACAAGTTGACAGACTGCTGCTCTTGCTGCTGGGATAGCATGAAGCAGCCAGGAAGAGGGGCGAATCAGTGATTAAAAACAGAACAAAGGAAGCGGCTGCTGCCTGGAGCTACTACAAACAAAGCGGTGAGGGGGAAACCAAGCAGCTGCATTGGCTGACAAGATGGAAGCAGGCAGAGAGAGAAACAGCTTTAGCCTGCATGGAAGATGTCTTCCCAGCAGTGGGAGCCCAAGTACAGCCAAAAGGAGTGACTGTGCAATATAAGCACACCGCCAGGAGAGGGGGAAACCAGGCACAGACAGCACAGGGTAAAACAAACAGGAAACAAAGAATTTGCCTGTGGCAGAGAAGACATACAGGGGGCAAGAATTTCAACAGGAGAGCAGAGAAACGGCAACTTTTGTGGGCAATGTTGGTGAATTTGACAAAAACCGCAGATCACGGGTGGTGTACTCTAAAGTGTTTTGAGCAATGTGTACCCTGCAACTCCTTTCCAGATGGACGAGTTTCAGTGTTACTGACTGAAGGGTTAAAATCCATGTGCATGTTATATAACAACCTGGTATATGGATTGTGCCAGCTCTTTCTCAGACCCAAAGTCCAGAGTTTGGTCTGGAGACCAGAGGCCTAGCTAATAGTGATCAGCTAAGAGAAAGCTGGGGTAAACAAGATGACATTGCCTTTGCTAAGATCTGTTTGGTCAGTAGAAATGCCAGATGTTGAAGCAATAACTGAATAATTATGTTTCATCCAATGTTTCAAATTGAACAAAGGATCCCTGTTCCTATTGTGTTTCTCCTGAAGGAAAAACAGTCTTCCCACAGATCCAACCTTGAGTTTATGAAAATTGGCACATGTCAGTATAATGATATGGCATCCTTCCACCTCCCTTCCCAGGGACCAATGCCCTGCCTTAAGGCATAAAGGAGACAATCTGTATTACCATATCTTTTCACTGTTTCTTTGCTTTAACCCCTAGGAATGTACCTGTTGAACAATCAAAGAAGTTGCTCCATTCCTATGGACCCCAAATCAAAATTCAACATATATATTTTATACTAATAACATTTTATCAAAGTATTAATTAAATGTTAACTTGCTAATTTAAGACCATGGGCGGAGACATTATGTAACCTTTTAACCATTGGCTACTGTGCTATCTTGTCTTGCTGCAAAACCTATCCTGGGGTGTGGAACTGCCTACCCCGTCACTTTCCCCCGCCCATGGAACATCTATATATTTCATTGTAATCAATTGATTGACAGTGTCTCTGAGCCTAATAAGCCAGGTGACACTCCGCCAGCGCTCTGTGTAATAAACCCCTATGCTTTGACCTCTACACGGTGTGGATTTATGTCCTTCACTGACAGTGATGGGTCCTAAGGCATAGGGACTGCTATGTGACCTATTGTCTCCAGCTGTGCCTGGAACTGCCTGGAACATTGCAATTACTGCAGCAATGCAGCAATATTGTTCTCCTTGATGATAGAAGGATGATATTGGTTCCATTCATTACATCAGAGTAGGGTGGAGGAATGTGTCTGTGTCTATCTCCTTCTCTGCTGTGTCCAGATATAACACACCGGGCCCTGGGAGAACCAGAAGGACGTTGGAATCAAAACGTCGGTGGTGGTTGCAATGTGACAGCTGGTCAGAGAAGGTGGGAGTAACAGCTACGTGGGGTAATAAAGAGGGAGTTGTGCCTCCAGCTAGGGGGCAGATCTGTGCACGGACTCTGGGGATCATGGATAATGGCAGTGCTGCTCACTATGTCCCAGGACACGGAGACAAGAGCTTCATTTCTGTCTCTTTTACACCCATGATTTTATGAATTACACCTGCATGACTGCATGGGATTTCAGCCACCACGACAGTTCTAATTTGTGAATTTTCATGAAGTTGTGTAAAAAAAAAAAAAAAAAAGTAGGGGGAGGAGTACACCAAAAACGAATGTGTTAGTGTACATCTCCCCAAACGTGTGACTCAGAGTCCCATGGTGCAGCTGCTCAAGCATTGCAGAACACGCTTCTCAACCACTCTTGGGACAAACACAGAAAAGCCAATTGATTTTCACTCAATTTACTGCCATGGAATTTCAAAACTAAAATTTACTAGCTGAAATGTACTATGTTGCTATCAAGAATAGCCTGCGACATAAAGACAATCTAAGGCAGTGGTTCCCAAACTTCAACAAACTGTGAACCCCTTTCACTAAAATGTCAAGTCTCGCGAACCCCCTCCTAAAAATGAATATTTCCAGGGATTTTCTCCTTTATCTGAGTATAAATTATAAAAGCAGAGATCTGGGAAATATAAAATGTGTTTTTATGACATGCATATTACACACTATTTATTATTTATTATTATTTATCATTACAGTATTTTTATTACATTATGAAAATGGCGACACTCTTCCAAGATCTCACTTCCGTAGCTTGTATCACTTTGAATAAGCCTGTTATAAGACAAGGCTCCTATGTTTCATCAAGGAGTATCAGATGTGAAACATCATGAAGGTATTTAAGAAGCCAACTCAGAGTTCTTCCTACACAAGCATTCAGGTCTTGAGCAGTCCAGGTAAACAATGCACATTACAACAAAGCTTAAACTTGTTCTTCATAATAATTTAAAAAAAAAAACAATACTAGCTGCCTATTTAATTTTAAAAACAGCAAAAAATTTCCACCTCCCTTTCCATTTCTTATAAGGAGTCTTGAAGTTTAAATCTCTTCAGTGTGATAGATAGGCTTGCTTTGATCTGCTTAGCTCGTGGAAGTCCAGTGGCTCCGGGCTGCTGGCCCTGTGCTGCCCGGGGTCCCTAGGGACAGCTCTGTCCGCCATTAGGGAATTTTTTTCTGAGAACCCCCTGTAACATTTCGCGAACCCCCAGGGGTTCACGAACCCCAGTTTGGGAACCACTGATCTAAGGGCTCTCCCTAACAGCTACGCAGAAGAGGATTGCCCTCTACACCTCTTGAATGGCTGCTTTGGGCTACCCAGATCTTAGTTGCAAGTGCTGTAGGATGCACATGGGCTGTATGCCACATGTTCCCCAAAGGAGCTGGACAGCAGGGAGTGGGCTCCACCCTCCACACCAGATGGGAAGGCCATTTTGCTGCAGGAAGATGGGCAGGGAATTCTTGAAAGGGCTTTTACAGCTTTGAAAGGACTCTAGGAAAGACTTCCAAACATCCTATGAAGCACAGTGCCTTCAGGAACTGCCCCGGAAGTGGGGCAAGCACATCCTCCCATCCTCCGGGCTGTGCCTTTCAGTGCAAACATCCACCTTAAATGAGCAATTCTTTCATTAGATTTGGGAGAGAAAGAATCCACCTGTTGTAGGGTGAAATCTAATTCTGCATAGATCTTGAGGTGTTGACACCATTTGCTGTTTTGTAAATTATTTCACTATTCCATCGTTATGGGACACGTATGAGTTTTAATAAACGATTTGAACACTGAAAAGCACAGAGTTGGGGGAGCATCAGAAAGCCTACGTGGTAATGAACAGACTACTCCCACTGAGCTTGGCAGTAAACACTTGCTGTAGAATCAGACCCTGAATTATTTTGTTTAGGAGAGAGGATGGCAAGCCAGCATTGCACTGTAATTAATGCAAATGAGAAATTTCAAGGTAAGAAAAATATGGGTCAGGTTAAAAATAATAGATCTCAATATAAGACAACAAACACTTCCTAGAGAAGGAAGCACTTCCAGTGCTGTTTCCTTTTTGCCCTCTACTCCCAGATTGTTTTTTTCCCCTTCAAGTCATCACAGGAAGGAAAATTAAATATAAAATCTCCAAAGGGAAAAAAATGCACTTAAAAGTGATCTTTGGATCTCAGGGCACTCCCTCCGCACCTTCTCCGTTTTCCTTTCTCTGAGACTCAAAGAAAACAAGGCTGTAGAATCGAATGATCTTTTGGACTCCTTTCAACTCTCATCTCTGAAGTCATTCTGGATCTCAAGACTTGGCTCATCTACACATAGACCAGGAAAAAAAACAACCCAGTGAGATCCAGAGTGAGATTAGGGCACACTGCTCTCACACGGAGTTTTGCCTTAGCGTCAGCAGCTTAAACACATCCCATTAATTCAGCTGTTGGATATCTATAGCAGCTCAGCAGCATGGCACGTTGGCATGTGTGCCATTCTGCAGTGGTCTGGTGACCAGTGCATTAGCCTCTGGCAAAACATTTTAAAAAATGGACTGCCTTTGGGCTCCCATGTCCCCTGCTATATGCCAAATATCTCCCTTTTACTTCAGAGAGATTGGCACTGGTGTGCCTCTTGGCAGACCTAGAACCTCAGCTGGAGAAAAGTGGCATGAGTGTGATGCTAGGCAGACCTAGAACCTTGGCTGGAGAAGAGTGGCACCACTGTGCTACTAGGCAGACCTAGAACCTTGGCTGGAGAAGAGTGGCACCACTGTACTACTAGGCAGACCTAGAACCTTGGCTGAGAAGAGTGGCACCACTGTGCTGCTAGGCAGACCTAGAACCTCGGCAGGAGATCGTCAGCTGACATAAATTGTGGTGGCTGTATTGAAATCAAAGCTGATAAACACTAGATCTTGGCCTGTGGTATGGACAGTAAGGAGATTCAGATGGATCATAAGTGTCAGACTTCTGGGATTCTATTAAAACAGGAACCAGCCAAGATTGTCTAGCATTAAAAAACTGTATCTCTTATGCAAAGTAGCCTGTGTAGTGTAAAACAGAATGTAAACAGTCACTGCTGAGCAGCCAGAGGGGGGATAATTCGAGGGGGAGGCTGCAGTTGGTTACGGCTATAGCAGTATACACTGCAGTGGGAATCCCTAGAGCAGGGGAGCAGCCCAGTTTGTGTGTATGTACTGTCAGGTACTGTCTTTAATTACATCATCACATACTATTTTCTCCACCGGTGTCCTGTTTCATTCAGTGCAGAGGACGGATGCTGCTCAGTGCGTGAAGCAGTGCCGCGTAGTGAGTTAGCCTGTTGTCTGTAAGTTGTATTGCCAACTCTTGTGATTTTGTCATGAGACTTCTGCTATTAGATAGAGCTGTGTGAAGAATGGAAATTCTTTTTTTTGGAGGATTTTGAAAGTTGACTTTTGTTTTGATTAGGCAGGAAACCCCAAAATTCAAAAATCACTTTGACTCAATTGAAATGTTTTGTTTTGATTTTGACTTGATATTATAATATGTAAAATAATACATAATCAAAATGAAAAGTCACTTTTACAGGAAAAGTCAGTGTTTTATTCTGAAAATGTTGAAATGGGATATTTTGATATTGTTGGGACTTTTTTCCGACAAAGCCAAATTTCAAAATCAACATGATTTTGTAAAGTATTTTCATTTCAACAGAACTGCATTGTCCAACATAAAATTGTTCCATTAGAGTTTTCCCAAGTAGCTTCACTATCTATTATTTTTCTTAAAGCCTCAGCTTCTGGAATCATGTGAGCACGAGACTCAGTTTCCATTAAAAAAACAACAACAAAGTACATGTCTAACCTTCAAGCTTGTACAGAAAAGCTTGAACTTTTCTCTACAAGCACTGGAATGGGTTACCTAGGGGGGGGGGTGGAATCTCCATCCTTAGAGGTTTTTAAAGCCTGCCTTGACAAAGCCCTGGCTGGGATGATTTAGTTGGTCCCGCTTTGAGCAGGGGGTTGGACTAGATGACCTCCTGATATTCTATGATTCTATGAACTTGTGACCAGAGTCTATTACAGGAGGGGGTGGGTAGATTTCTCTGTCCAATGGGGCCATGTGTGTGGGGGGGGGGATAAATTCTGTGCCTGCCCACAGGGGGGCAATATCAGATTAGGAGTGGGGGTTGCAACTTTAACCATGATTCCAGGGGCTACTTAGGCAACTGAAAACTCTAGTGTTTTTGCAGATAACTTAGAAATATCTGACAATTTTAAATCTAACCAGTGTCCCATAAGTGACTTGCTACAAGATGTCAGAACATGTTAGTACTAGAATTGAGTGGGTCTAATGTTTATTTAAGCTGTCATGGGATAAGAGGGAAGGTCCTCTCATGAATCAGTAACTGGTTAAAGGATAGGAAACAGAGGGTAGGAATAAATGGTCAGTTTTCAGAATGGAGAGAGGTAAATAGTGGAGTCCCCCAGGGGTCTGTACTGGGACCAGTGCTGTTCAACATCTTCATACATGATCTGGAAAAAGGGTAAACAGTGAGGTGGCAAAGTTTGCAGATGATACAAAATTACTCAAGATAGGTAAGTGTGAAGATTTACAAAGGGATCTCATAAAAATGGGTTAGTGGGTAAGAAAATGGCAGATGAAATTAAATGCTGATAAATGCAAATTAATGCACATTGGAAAACATCATCCCAAATATACATATAAAATGATGGGGTCTAAATTAACTATTACAACTCACGAAGGACCTCTTGGAGTTATTGTGGATAGTTCTCTGAAAATATCTGTTCAATGTGCAGCGGCCGTCAAAATAACAAACAATGTTGGGAATCATTAAGAAAGGGATAGATAATAAGACAGAAAATATCATAATGCTTCTACATAAATTCATGGTAGGCCCACACCTTGACTACTGAGTGCAAATCTGGTTGCTCCATCTCAAAAAAGATTCATTAGAATTGGAAAAGGTGCAGAGAAAAGCAACAAAAATGATTAGGGGTATGGAACAGCTTACATATGAGGAGCTATTAAACAGTGTTGGGCTTTTCAGCTTGGAAAAGAGAAGCCGAAGAGGGGATATGATAGAGGTGTATAAAGTAGGTGGAAAAAGTAAAGAAGGAAATGTTATTTACTCCTTCATATAACACAAGAACTAGGGGTCAGCCAATGACATTACAAATACATTCTGAGATGTATTAGCAGGAGTGTTATAAGCAAGATACGAGAAGTAATTCTTCCTCTCTACTCCACGCGGAGTATTGTGACCAATTATGGGTGGCACATTTCAGGAAAGATATGGACAAATTGGAGAAAGTTCAGAGAAGAGCAACAAAAATGATTAAAGGTCTAGAAAACATGATCTATGAGGGAAGATTGAAAAAAGTGGGCTTGTTTAGTCTGGAAAAGAGAAGACTGAGGGGGGACATGATAACAGTTTTCAAGTAAATAAAATGTTTTTACCAGGAGGAGGGAGAAAAATTGTACTTCTTAACTGCTGAGGATAGAACAAGAAGCAATGGGCTTAAATTGCAGCAAGGGAGGTTTTGGTTGGACATTAGGAAAAACTTCCTAACTGTCAGGGTGGTTAAACACTGGAATAAATTACCTAGGGAGGTTGTGGATTCTCTATCACTGGAGATTTTTAAGAGCAGGGATGGTCTAGATAATACGTAGTCCTGCCATGAGTGCAGAGGACTGGACTAGATGACCTCTCAAGGTCCCTTTCAGTCCTATGATTCTATGATAAATAGGTGGTAGGTTTAAAACAAACAAAAGGAAGTTCTTCACACAATGCAGAGTGAATCTGTGAAACTTGTTTCCAGGGGATGTTGTGAAGGCCAAAACTATAGCAGGGTTCAAAACTAGATAAGAAGTTCATGGAGGATAGGTCAATCAATGGCTATTATCCAGGATGGTTAGGGATGCAACCCATGCTCTGGGCATCCCTAGCCTCTGACTGCCAGAAGCTGGGACTGGACAACAGGGGATGGATCACTCGATGATTGCTTGTTCTGTTCATTCCCTCTGAAGCACCTAGAATCATAGAATAGAATCATAGAACCATAGGGTTAGAAGGGACAGCAAGAGTCATGTAGTCTAACCTCCTGTCAAGATGCAGGATTTGTTGTGTCTAAAACCATCCAAGACAAGCATTGACCACTGTCAGAAGACAGGATATTGGGCTAGATGAATCATTGGTCTGACCCAGTATGGCCATTCTTATGTACTCTTATTCCACAAACTGCATGGTACTGCAGGCATACTGGCTTGATTCCCATATCTTACATTGGATGGTGATGAATTTTGCAAAGATTAAACAAATGGGAAAATAAAAAAAAATCTATGTATTAATGTACAATTAGTTCTTAACTTCCGAAATCCTCCATGGGGACAGTATGCTGCTAACAGATAGTTTTAATATTTCTTTGTAGAAATAAGCCAACTAATACATTTTCAACACATTATCAGGGGGTTGCTACAAACTTTCATAGACATAATTAAAATTAACATAAACCCACACAGTTACATCTCAGTGCAAGTGACAAGAAATTATAATATATTTCTACTTTTATAAATACATAAAGAGCCATTATTTATTTCCAGGAAAGGGAAATCTATTTTTATAAGAGAAACAACAAAAGATTTAAGAGCTGTATTTTCATAATTAGACATGATTTTCACTATAGAAAATGATCTATTAAACACATCCTGGAGAGAATACAAATAGGACTCGACCAAACATTCATACTGCTGAAATAACCATTACAATTGGATATGATGCTATTTTCTCCCTTCTGTGAGATAAAGAAAGCCCATTCATAGTGGATAACATCTCACAGTGATGGGTCCCAAAGCTGCAACTGAACACAAATCCTAGCAATTCTGTTATACGGCACATCCACTACATTAGGAAGTGACAAGCTAGAATGTCTGTCTATGAACTGCATTGTCGTAATCCAATATCGGCCAGTTAGGCTGGGGACTATATCTGAAAACTACCCCCGTTATATTCCCTTATAAAAGGAGCAAGTTCAAGTGAAACGTGCACTACTTTTTTATGTGGAAATCTTTGAAACATAGAAAAGAAAGATAAAAACACATCAAAATCCTGTTACAGCATGGCCCTTTGCTACCTGGGAGTGCTGTCTTTATGTGTATACAGGGTCTAGTACATGGCGGGACCCTAATCCAAATAAATCATAGAATCATAGAATCACAGAATATCAGGGTTGGAAGGGACCTCAGGAGGTCATCTAGTCCAACCCCCTGCTCAAAGCAGGACCAATTCCCAACTAAATCATCCCAGCTAGGGCTTTGTCAAGCCGGGCCTTAAAAACCTCCAAGGAAGGAGATTCCACCACCTCCCTAGGTAACGCATTCCAGTGCTTCACCAACCTCCTAGTGAAATAGTGTTTCCTAATATCCAACCTAGACCTCCCCCACTGCAACTTGAGACCATTGCTCCTTGTTCTGTCATCTGCCACCACTGAGAACAGCCGAGCTCCATCCTCTTTGGTAGTTGAAAGCAGCTATCAAATCTCCCTCATTCTTCTCTTCTGGAGACTAAACAATCCCAGTTCCCTCAGCCTCTCCTCATAAGTCATGTTCTCCAGACCCCTAATCATTTTTGTTGCCCTCCGCTGGATTCTTTCCATTTTTTCCACATCCTTCTTGTAGTGTGGGGCCCAAAACTGGACACAGTACTCCAGGTGAGGCCTCACCAAAGTCGAATAAAGGGGAACGATCACGTTCCTCGATCTGCTGGCAATGCCCCTACTTATACAGCCCAAAATGTCGTTAGCCTTCTTGGCAACAAGAGCACACTGTTGACTCATATCCAGCTTCTCGTCCACTGTGACCCCTAGGTCCTTTTCTGCAGAACTGCTACCTAGCCATTCGGTCCCTAGTCTGTAGCAGTGCATGGTATTCTTCCGTCCTAAGTGCAGGACTCTGCACTTGTCCTTGTTGAACCTCATAAGGTTTTTTTTGGCCCAATCCTCTAATTTGTCTAGGTCCCTCTGTATCCGATCCCTACCCTCTAGTGTATCTATCACGCCTCCCAGTTTAGTGTCATCTGCAAACTTGCTGAGAGTGCAGTCCACACCATCCTCCAGATCATTAATAAAGATATTAAACAAAACCGGCCCCAGGACTGACCCTTGGAGCACTCCGCTTGAAACCGGCTGCCAACTAGACATGGAGCCATTGATCACTACCCATTGAGCCCGATGATCTAGCCAGCTTTCTATCCACCTTACAGTCCATTCATCCAGCCCATACTTCTTTAACTTGGCGGCAAGAATACTGTGGGAGACCGTATCAAAAGCTTTGCTAAAGTCAAGGAATAACACATCCACTGCTTTCCCCTCATCCACAGAGCCAGTTATCTCATCATAGAAAGCAGTTAGGTTAGTCAGGCACGACTTCCCCTTGGTGAATCCATGCTGACTGTTCCTGATCACTTTCCTCTCCTCTAAGTGTTTCATAATTGATTCCTTGAGGACCTGCTCCATGATTTTTCCAGGGACTGAGGTGAGGCTGACTGGCCTGTAGTTCCCCGGATCCTCCTTCTTCCCTTTTTTAAAGATGGGCACTACATTAGCCTTTTTCCAGTCATCCGGAACCTCCCCCGATCGCCATGAGTTTTCAAAAATACTGGCCAACGGCTCTGCAATCTCATCCGCCAACTCCTTTAGCACCCTTGGATGCAGCGCATCTGGCCCCATGGACTTGTGCACGTCCAGTTTTTCTAAATAGTCCCGAACCACTTCTTTCTCCACAGAGGGCTGGTCATCTTTTCCCCATACTGTGCTGCCCAGTGCAGCAGTCTGGGAGCTGACCTTGTTCGTGAAGACAGAGGCAAAAAAATCATTGAGTACATTAGCTTTTTCCACATCCTCGGTCACTAGGTTGCCTCCCTCATTCAGTAAGGGGCCCGCACTTTCCTTGACTTTCTTCTTGTTGCTAACATACCTAAATGATCATGTTGATTTCATTTTGCTGCTCATACATTGTATTAAAACATCATTTTAACCCAAATCATTCTTAGGGAGACTTATTAGTTAGTAACTGGGCCAGATGCTCATCTTCTGTTATTTATTATTTGTATTACTGTAGCTGCTAGCAGACTCAGTCATGGACCACTGTGCTAGGAGCTGCACAAACAGAGAACATAGAGCTTACAATTTAAATTATAAGACCTGAGACAACAGATGGATACAGACAGGAGAGTACAAGTGAACTGTGACAGGTTGTCACCCCTGGGTGTAGTCTGGGAGGTCTGGGAACCGCTATGGGCTTTAACCCCACAGCTGGGTTGGCCAGCTCACCCTGCTATGTTGGAGATTCAGCCGTCCCAGGCCCTGTTATCACCCAACACAACAGCAGGTGGCACCACACACCCAAACTGAGTATAAACTGAGTATAAACTGAGTATAAACACACACCCCCACTGGAGTATAAACCCAAAATTATACCATCTTGCACTGCACAGGGATCTGTACAGTGTAAATTCATTAATAAAGTTTGCCCCTCCCTCAGTGTGGAGAGGACAATGCGCACCTGGAAAAATCATGGAGCAGGTCCTCAAGGAAACCTTTTTGAAGCACTGATCAGGAACAGTCAACATGGATTCACCAAAGGCATGTCATGCCTGACCAACCTGATCGCCTTCTATGATGAGATAACTGGCTCTGTAGATATGGGGAAAGTGGTGGACGTGCTATATCTTGACTTTAGCAAAGCTTTTGATATGGTCTCCCATGGTATTCTTGCCAACAAGTTAAAAAAGTATGGATTGAATGAATGGACTACAAGGTGGATAGAAATCTGGCTAGATTGTTGGGCTCAACGGGTAGTGATCAATGGCTTGATGTCTAGTTGGCAGCCGGTATCAAGCGGAGTGCCCCAGGGGTCGGTCCTGGGGCCGGTTTTGTTCAACATATTTATTAATGATCTGGATGATGGGATTAATTGCACCTCAGCAAGTTTGCAGATGATGCTAAACTGGGGGGAGTGGTAGATACGCTGGAGGGTAGGGATAGGGTTCAGAGTGACCTAGACAAATTGGAGGATTGGGCCAAAAGAAATCTGATGAGGTTCAGCAAGGTTGAGTGCAGAGCCCTGCACTTAGGACGGAAGAATCCCATGCACTGCTACAGGCTGGGGACCGAGTGGCTAAGCGGAAGTGCTGCAGAAAAGGACCTGGGGGTTACAGTGGACGAGAAGCTGGATATGAGTCAGCAGTGTGCCCTTGTTGCCAAGAAGGCTAACGGCATATTGGGCTGTATTAGTAGGAGCATTGCTAGCAGATCGAGGGAAGTGATTATTCCCCTCTATTCGGCACTGGTGAGGCCACATCTGGAGTATTGCATCCAGTTTTGGGCCCCCCACTACAGAAGGGATGTGGAGAAATTGGAGAGAGTCCAGCGGAGGGCAATGAAAATGATTAGGGGGCTGGGGCACATGACTTACGGAGAGCGGCTGAGGGAACTGGGCTTGTTTAGTCTGCAGAAGAGAAGAATGTGGGGGGATTTGATAGCTGCTTTCAACTACCTGAAGGGGGGTTCCAAAGAGGATGGAGCTGGACTGTTCTCAGTGGTGGCAAATGACAGAACAAGGAGCAATGGTCTCAAGTTGCAGTGGGGGAGGTCTAGGCTGGATATTAGGAAACACTATTTCACTAGGAGGGTGGTGAAGCACTGGAATGGGTTATCTAGGGAGGTGGTGGAATCTCCTTCCTTAGAGGTTTTTAAGGTCAGGCTTGACAAAGTCCTGGCTGGGATGATTTAGTTGGTGTTGGTCCTGCTTTGAGCAGGGGGTTGGACTAGATGACCTCCTGAGGTCTCTTCCAACCCTAATCTTCTATGATCTTATGACTTGTGTTAACCAGGCTGAGATTTTTCCCCAGACACTTCATTTAAAAGCACACTGGTTTAGATTAAAACATAAAACAAGTTTATTAACTACAAAAGATAGATTTTAAGTGATTATAAGTGATGGCAAACAGATCAAAGCAGATTACCTAGTAAATAAAAAGAACCCTGCCCACTAAGCCTAAAATACTAAAAAGACTGGAAATGAATTAGCAATTTCTCGCCCCGACTGATGATACAACCAGGCTGGCAGATTGTCAAGGCACAAACTGCACTTGCTTTGCCACTTAGAATCACCACCCCCATTCCAAGTCCTTTTCTTTCAGAGCTTCTCTCAGGTGTTGAGTTGTGGGGGAGTGAAGAACCATGGCCTTATTTAGCTTTAGCACATGGCGGGAACCCTTTGTTTTAAAAACAGCTCTCAGCCCAGTTTGTGGAAAAATACCCAAAATGGAGTCCAGAGTCATGTGATCTGGTCAGACGCCCTTGCAGAATCGTAGCAGCCAGTACTTACCGGCTGTCTGGAGCGTTCTCAGGAAGTCTCACCAGGTAGGAGATAAGCTTCTCCTAAGGACTATTATTTTCCCTATGGTCCCATTACCTTGAATAGGCCCTTCACATCTAGCTGACTAGGCTCGAAGCATTTTGCCTAGTCTATGTTACCCAGCTGTAACCACATTTGAAACACAGATACACAGTTAATATTCATAACTTCAGATACAAAAATAACACATGCATACAAATAGGATAATCATATTTATCAAATCATAACTTTTCCAATGACACCTTACATGACCCATCTTGTACAAAATACATCATCATTATGCCATAATCATATTACTATGACAAACATGGAGTGTAGTGTCACAAGAACAATGTGACAACATTGGTCAGGATGTCAGGCAGTGGGCTCAACTCACCAGTAGCCTACCAAAAAAAAAAAAAAAAAGTTGACAACGGTTTGGCTTCATGGTAAAGAAGAGTTTTGAAGAGGGTGTTGAGCAGGAGGATAATGAAGGAGTTTTGTGGATGTTTTTGGAGAGCTTCTCCCAACTGTGAGAGGTGGTGTGGGAGAAAACAGGAAGTGCTTGCTAGAAAATGTAACACATGGATGATGGAGGCTGCAATCATGGGCCTATAAGCAAAGGAGAGTGAATGAGAGATAGTAGGTAACTTCTGGGTCGTGCCCATTTGTATGTGCATAACAGAGGAGTCCGCAGCTCGATTTCTTAAAAGACCCTTACAAATAAAATTGTATTCATTTTAAATACAAGCTATTGAGCAAGAGCAGTAGTTTGGGGGAGGATACACTGCATTCTTCATCCATAACAAAGAGGTTGGATGCCTGATTTCAGTGCAAACTTCAGCTCCGCCTCAACTATGGGGCTGCAGACAGCGTCTCCACATTGCTTCCCTTCCTCAGCCACCACCTCTTGTCCATCCGGCCTGCAGGAGACCGTCTATGTGGAGGGGAAAGGAGGCTACTCTGGAAGCGCTGCCTTGCATTGCTGCCTCCACTCCTCTGTCATCTCGTACTGTCATTTGCAGCTGAGCACTTTATGTTCAGGGAGAAAACGTGCCGGATCCTCTGCACGTGCAGAGCAGGAGATGGTCAGAAGTTCAGTCAGTCAGATCAAACCGATTCTCACCACCGCGCTAGTCCTCAGCGAGGGCGATTTCCAGCACAAAGCTCAATGTGCAACGCCCAGCCATTCCGTTTCAAGGGAACGTTTTGAAAGCAATTAAGTGACTTAGCAGGCACGTCTCATACTCCAAGATGATTGAAGCACTCAGAAGTTTCATTGTGACAGACCGTCAGTGAGACTTCAGCTTGCAAGTCACTTGGAAGAAGTGGGTTGTAGCCCACGAAAGCTTATGCTCTAATAAATGTGTTAGTCTCTAAGGTGCCACAAATACTCCTGTTCTTTTTTTGGAAGCCTTTGACACTGTCACCTTAATCTGGGAAGCTGTTCTTTAAAAAAAAAAAAAGGCACAAGGATCACATGTCTAGGGAAAGTGTGTGCGTTTTCTTCAATTCTACTCTGCTTATACTCAGAAAGAGCTGAACTGTTTTTGCCCAACCGTTCCACACACACAAAATAGTTTACCTTTGTGCAGACCCCAAGCCTGGAAAGCCCTTCGGGATAGTTTCAGAACATTACCATTGACTGAAAACAGGGGTGTAAGGGAGCCTGTATTGCCACTTGAAGTGTGACAGATCGTGACCTGCACCTGACTGCAGTAGCCGGAAGAAGACTGCACTGTGGATGATTTTGTTTTAAATGATTGCTGCTGTGACATCAGTACAGTGCATGTGTCCAGGTGCCCTGCGGCACAAGAAGCACATAGTCGATGTATTTACTTGGGAGGTGGTTTCTTTTTTATCCGAACTTGACAGGATTGACCCAATTCTTTCTGCAGTTTTCAGATGTCTGATTTTTTTCCCCTGAGCTCTCCACACATAAAAGAAAACCTTCGAGGCTCAATGCCTACCTGTGGTTCTGGTTTACAATACTGCCACTGCTAGCTTTGTGGAAGCATAACCTAATAGCAATAAGTTATTAAGCAAAAAACAGTGTCACCATTCAGAACTCAGAGGGAAAATAATAACCACAGCATTTCTTTAGAGTAGGTGCTCTTCCTCTTTCTTTTCACACAAAACACCCATAAAAATCTATAGTCATATTTTCCCTTCCTCTCACATTCACAGGGCATTTCATTATAAAATATAAAGCAACGATTTCAAAAGCTGAAAAGCAGGTGGCTTTAATAGGCTGGGATAAGAGGAACAGGTTTCTGAAGGCTGTAACTCCATCACCAAAGGAGAAGGATCTAATACTAGAATGGAAACTTGGTGGATCTGTCCAACATCTGAAGAGCTGTATGTGGCTTGAAAGCTTGTCTCTCGCCAACAGAAGTTGGTTCAATAGAAAATCTCACCTCACTGACCTCGTCTCTGCCCAAAAACTGCCTAATCCCGGTTAGTGTATGAGAGAATGAGGACTGTATTACTGCCTTGCACCATGTAGACAGCTGCATTGTCTTGGGGCACACTCTAGATTTATTCTTTGGAGCATGGCTGTGAGAGCTGATGCTGAATGGGGAAAGTTTGCATGCCTTGTGATAGCCTTTACCAACACAGTCACATCCTATTTTTTCCCACAGGCCCTCCCACCTCATTCAGTGCATAGAATGGATGCAAAAAAAGGGCCGTATTAAGGTTGCACAGGCAACCGCAAACCTGGCATTTGCCTACTTTCCAGTTCTTGACTTTCCCATCCACAAAACACTTTTTAAATAATTGTGATGATTTGTCTGTGATGAATATTAGACCAAAAGTAATACAGTCAGAACAGAGAATGGACAGATCTCGTGAGGATGGAGATTTTACCAATTCCTGGTGCACTCTCAGGCAGAAGTTTGAGTATTTCAGCTAATACAGAGTGGGAGCAGCGTGACCCATAGAAGGAATCATTGACTGAAGGGCTCTGCTGACCCAGACTGAGGGAGTGGGCCCCCCAGTCACCCCCAGAAACAAATACCAGTGTGGATGGGGAATGGGCCGGCTTAGCCATCTCCCGAAGAAGACAACAGGACAGAGAGGGTCTGCTGGGGGAGGGCTATTGGGCTGGTGATGGGTTACGCCAGGAAGTATGGATAAGGCGGCATCCTGGTACGAGAGCATCATCTTCTCACTTCTATCTACTTCAGCTAACCAGAGACGATTTTTTTTTAATTTATCATCTACCTGCCTGCAGCAGCGCACAGTGGTGGAAAACAGAGTGAGAGACCTACTCCAAGGTCTTGTGAGCCCTAGACAAGGCTAATGCTTACTGGCACATCTGCTAAGGGTATGTCTACACTATGAAATTAGGTCGAATTTATAGAAGCCAGTTTTATAGAAGTCGGTTGTATGTAGCCGATTGTGGTGTCCCCACATAAAATGCTCTAAGTGCATGAAGTCGGCGGACCGCGTCCACAGTACCGAGGCGAGCGTCGACTTCCTGAGCATTGCACTATGGGTAGCTATCCCACAGTTCCCGCAGTCTCCGCCGCCCATTGGAATTATGGGTTGAGATCCCAATTCCTGAATGATGCAAAACAGTGTCACGGGGGGTTCTGGGTACATGTCGTCAGGCCCCTCCCCCTCCGTCAGAGCAACGGCAGACAATAGATTCGCGCCTTTTTACCTGGGTTACCTGTGCAGACAACATACCACGGCAAGCATGGAGCCTGCTCAGCTCAGCTCACCGTCACCATATGTCATCTGGGTGCCGGCAGACGTGGGACTGCATTGCTACACAGCAGCAGCAGCTAACTTCCTTTTGGCGGTAGACGGTGCAGCATGACTGGTAGCCGTGGGGCTGGCAGCCGTAGGGCTGCATTGCACCAGCCCTTTGCCTTTTGGCAGTAGATGGTATATTACGACTGATATCCATCGTCGTCATATTGCGGTTCGATCAGAGGCACCTGGGCAGACATGCTCAGTCCGATTGAACTGTCTTGACGATCATGGCTATCAGTCGTAGTATGCTATTTTCTGCCAAGCGCCCAGTATTTTCTGCTAAGCACCCAGAAGAGGCCGAGGGCGATCTGGGTGCTGGCAGACGTGGGGCTGGCAGACGTGGGGCTGCATTGCTACACAGCAGCAGCCCCTTGCCTTTTGGCAGTAGATGGTGTATTAAGATTGATATCCATCATCGTCATATTGCAGTGGCTGTCAATCATGGGCACCTGGACAGACATGCTCAGTCCGATTGAACTGTCTTGACGATGATGGCTATCAGTCGTAGTATGCTATTTTCTGCCAAGCGCCCAGTATTTTCTGCTAAGCACCCAGAAGAGGCTGAGGGCGATCTGGGTGCTGGCAGACGTGGGACTGGCAGATGTGGGGCTGCATTGCTACACAGCAGCAGCCCCTTGCCTTTTGGTAGAAGACGGTATATTACGATTGGTATCCGTCGTCATCGTACTGCAGTGGCTATCAGTCATGCTGCACCGTCGGCTGCCAGCTTAAGATGTAAAAAATAGATTTGTTCTGTATTCATTAGCTTCCCCCTCCCTCCGTGAAATCAATGGCCTGCTAAACCCAGGGTTTTGAGTTCAATCTTTGGGGGGGGGGGCATTCTGTGTGACAGTTGTTTGTGTTTCTCCCTGATGCACAGCCACCTTTGTTGATTTTAATTCCCTGTACCTGTACGCCATGTTGTCACTCGCCCCTCCCTCCCTCCCTCCCTCCTTCCCCTGGTCCGTCAGATATTAGTTTCGCGCCTTTTTTCAGACCAGGCGCCATAGCTAGCACTGGGATCATGGAGCCCGCTCAGATCACCGCGGCAATTATGAGCACTATGAACACCACGTGCATTGTCCTGGAGTATATGCAGAGCCAGGACATGCCAAAGCAAAACCAGGACCAGCCGAGGAGGCGATTGCAGTGCGGCGACGAGAGTGATGAGGAAATTGACATGGACATAGACCTCTCACAAGGCACAGGCCCCAGCAATGTGGAAATCATGGTGTTACTGGGGCAGGTTCATGCCGTGGAATGCCGATTCTGGGCCCGGGAAACAAGCACAGACTGGTGGGACTGCATCGTGCTGCAGGTGTGGGACGATTCCCAGTGGCTGCAAAACTTTCGCATGCGTAAGGGCACTTTCATGGAACTTTGTGACTTGCTTTCCCCTGCCCTGAAGCGCCAGAATACCAGGATGAGAGCAGCCCTCACAGTTGAGAAGCGAGTGGTGATAGCCCTGTGGAAGCTTGCAACGCCAGACAGCTACCCGTCAGTCGGGAATCAATTTGGAGTGGGCAAATCTACTGTGGGGGCTGCTGTGATCCAAGTTGCCAGGGCAATGAAAGACCTGATGATATCAAGGGTAGTGACTCTGGGAGACATGCAGGCCATAGTGGATGGCTTTGCTGCAATGGGATTCCCAAACTGTGGTGGGGCCATAGACGGAACCCATATCCCTATCTTGGCACCGGAGCACCAAGCCACCGAGTACATAAACCGCAAGGGGTACTTTTCAATGCTGCGGCAACCCCTGGTGGATCACAAGGGACGTTTCACCAACATCAACGTGGGATGGCCGGGAAAGGTACATGATGCTCGCGTCTTCAGGCACTCTGCTCTGTTTCGGAAGCTGGAGGAAGGGACTTTCTTCCCGGACCAGAAAGTAACCGTTGGGGATGTTGAAATGCCTATCATGATCCTTGGGGACCCAGCCTACCCCTTAATGCCATGGCTCATGAAGCTGTACACAGGCAGCCTGGACAGGAGTCAGGACCTGTTCAACTACAGGCTGAGCAAGTGCCGAATGGTGGTGGAATGTGCATTTGGACATTTAAAAGCGCGCTGGCGCAGCTTACTGACTTGCTCAGACCTCCGCGAAAAGAATATCCCCATTGTTATTGCTGCTTGATGTGCGCTCCACAATATCTGTGAGAGTAAGGGGGAGACATTTATGGCGGGGTGTGAGGTTGAGGCAAATCGCCTGGCCGCTGATTACGCACAGCCAGACACCAGGGCGGTTAGAGGAGCACAGCAGGGCGCAGTGCGCATCAGAGAAGCTTTGAAAACGAGTTTTGTGACTGGCCAGGCTACGGTGTGAAACTTCTGTTTGTTTCTCCTTGATGAACCCTCCGCCCCCCCCACCCGGTTCACTCTACTTCCCTGTAAACCAACCACCCCACCCTCCCCTCCCCACTTCGAGCACCGCTTGCAGAGGCAATAAAGTCATTGTTACTTCACATTCATGCATTCTTTATTAATTCATCACACAACTAGGGGGATAATTGCCAAGGTAGCCCGGGATGGGTGGGGGAGGAGGGAAGGAAAAGGACACACTGCAGTTTAAAACTTTAACTCTTATTGAAGGCCAGCCTTCTGATGCTCGGGCAATCATCTGGGGTGGAGTGACTGGGTGGCCGGAGGCCCCCCCACCGTGTTCTTGGGCGTCTGGGTGAGGAGGCTATGGAACTTGGGGAGGAGGGCTGTTGGTTACACAGGGGCTGTAGCGGCGGTCTCTGCTCCTGCTGCCTTTCCTGCAGCTCAACCATACGCTGGAGCATATCAGTTTGATGCTCCAGCAGCCGGAGCATTGACTCTTGCCTTCTGTCTGCAAGCTGACGCCACCTATCATCTTCAGCCCGCAACTTGCTCTGTTCATCCCGTGATTCAGCCCGCCACCTCTCCTCTCATTCATATTGTGCTTTTCTGTAGTCTGACATTGACTGCCTCCACGCATTCTGCTGTGCTCTGTCAGCGTGGGAGGACATCTGGAGTTCCGTGAACATATCGTCCCGCGTCCTATGTTTTCTCTTTCTAATCTTCACTAGCCTCTGTGAAGGAGAAACATTTGCAGCTGGTGGAGGAGAAGGGAGAGGTGGTTAAAAAAGACACATTTTAGAGAACAATGGGTACACTCTTTCACGTTAAATTTTGCTGTTCACATTACACAGCACATGTGCTTTCGTTACAAGGTCGCATTTTTCCTCTTATATTGAGGGCCTGCCAGTTTGGTGTGAGAGATCACTCACGCAGTGCCAGGCAACAGATTTCGGCTTTCAGGCAGCCATGGTAAGCCACAGTCTTTTGGCTTTTTTAACCCTCATAACATGTGGGAATGGTTTCAAACAGCAGCGCCCTCATTTCCCAGATCAAGCACCCATTGGGTTGGCCATTTAAAATGGGATTGCAATGTAAAAGGAGTGGCTGTGGTTTCCGGGTTAACATGCAGCACAAACCCAACTAACCCCCCTCCCCCCCACCCAATTCTCTGGGATGATCACTTCACCCCTCCCCCCACCGCGTGGCTAACAGCGGGGAACATTTCTTTTCAGCAGAGCAGGAACGGGCACCTCTGAATGTCCCCTTAATAAAATCGCCCCATTTCAACCAAGTGACTGTGAATGATATCACTCTCCTGAGGATAACAAAGAGCGATAAGGAATGGATGTTGTCTGCATGCCAGCAAACACCGGGACCATACGCTGCCATGCTTTGTTATGCAATGATTCCAGACTACGTGCTACTGGCCTGGCGTGGTAAAGTGTCCTACCATGGCGGACGGGATAAGGCAGCCCTCCCCAGAAACCTTTTGCAAAGGCTTTGGGAGTACATGAAGGAGAGCTTTCTGGAGATGTCCCTGGAGGATTTCCGCTCCATCCCCATACACGTTAACAGACTTTTCCAGTAGCTGTACTGGCCGCGATTGCCAGGGCAAATTAATCATTAATCATTAAACATGCTTGCTTTTAAACCATGTGTAATATTTACAAAGGTACACTCACCAGAGGTCCCCTGTGTGCCCTCAGGGTCTGGGAGCACGCCTTACTGGTTCCAGGTCCAGGGTGATAAACATATCCTGGCTGTTGGGGAAACCGGTTTCTCCGCTTCCTTGCTGCTGTGAACTATCTACATTATCTCCATCCTCATCTTCCTCGTACCCCGAACCCGCTTCCCTGTGTGTTTCTCCAGTGAGGGAGTCATAGCACACGGTTGGGGTAGTGGTGGCTGCACCCCCTAGCATGGCATGCAGCTCCGCGTAGAAGCAGCATGTTTGCGGCTCTGCCCCAGACCTTCCGTTTGCCTCTCTGGCTTTGTGGTAGGCTTGCCTTAGCTCCTTAATTTTCACGCGGCACTGCTGTGCGTCCCTGTTATGGCCTCTGTCCTTCATGGCCTTGGAGACCTTTTCTAATATTTTGCCATTTTGTTTACTGCTACGGAGTTCAGCTAGCACTGATTCATCTCCCCAGATGGCGAG
The DNA here is from genome assembly GCF_028017835.1 of Emys orbicularis. Classification (NCBI taxonomy): domain Eukaryota; kingdom Metazoa; phylum Chordata; order Testudines; family Emydidae; genus Emys; species Emys orbicularis. The sequence goes on along the minus strand of NC_088686.1, from coordinate 2,268,530 downwards.
CAGATCCCGTACCTCCCGTTCTGTCCAGGCTGGAGCTCTTTTGCGATCCTGGGACTCCATCACGGTTACCTGTGCTGATGAGCTCTGCGTGGTCACCTGTGCTCTCCACGCTGAGCAAACAGGAAATGAAATTCAAACGTTCGCGGGGCTTTTCCTGTCTACCTGGTCAGTGCATCTGAGTTGAGAGTGCTGTCCAGAGCGGTCACAATGAAGCACTGTGGGATAGCTCCCAGAGGCCAATAACGTCGAATTCCGTCCACACTACCCCAATTCCGACCCGCTAAGGCCGATTTTATTGCTAATCCCCTCGTCGGAGGTGGAGTAAAGAAACCGGTTTAAAGGGCCCTTTAAGTCGAAAGAAAGGGCTTCGTCGTGTGAACGTGTCCAGGCTTAATTCGATTTAACGCTGCTAAAGTCGACCTAAACTCGTAGTGTAGACCAGGCCTAAGTGACAGGGGGAATCTGTCAGCAGCTCATTCCAGGGCCCTGAATTCCTGCTGCCTCAGCATCCGCTGACAGTGGTGGATGGAGCTGGATCAGGAAGTTCTCTCACATGTCTGTAGAGCTCCCTCACCCCTGTTCTAAGAACCTGGATAGCCCGAAGAAAGAGACGCAAAGGAAACACTTGCTTTGTTAAGAGAAAAGAGTTCTTGGATAAAAAGGACGTTGCAACGTGCAGGGGATTGTTTTTTAATGAAGAGGAGCATGTCTGTGGAAAGCAGGAAGCGTCTGCATTTCTTAGGGCAGTGCCTGGGCTGTCCTTCACCTTGATAAAGGGGAACAATGTGCTGAAGTGCTGCAGCTCTGCTCGACGGGGAGAAATACACTGCAATAGAGCGAGCCAGCACAAGGCTCTGGGTACCACTGACGCCCTACTTAAGCCCTTCATATGCGGCTTAAGTGATGTGCTGGGGGCTGGGGCTAGGGTGAGACTTTGGCACCGGGGAGATTTCACTGTAGCAACACTCAGAGTTCAACTTTACTCCTTTCGTTTTGCTGAGAAACACGTCATTGGTAGGAGCCCTGGCAGTGTGCGCAATGCTCTTACATGCTCCTGGCTGGGGTTGGTTTTTAATTCTTTGGAGTACTGCTATGAAATGTAACTCCCCCTTCATGTGTGAGCTTCAGAGGGGAATCCGCTAGGCGAAGTTTTCTTTCAGGCAGCTAGCATGTCTGTGCAGGTCGACTGCTTGCTTCATTCCATCCTGCCAGCCCGAGGAAGAGCCCCTCTTTCATGAGCTTCCCAGGTGAGTATTGTTGGGAAACCACCAGCAGCTAGAATCAGCCGGTGGTTGTGTTTGTAGCGCCTACAATGCTTGCCTTGGCCAGGTAACCAAAGGGCTCACTGTACACCTCTTCCATTCCATGAGCTGGCAGTAACTCACGCCCTTCTCTCTCCCCCGACTGCCAGTTCTACTGTCCTAACACAAGCAAAACTCCCACTGACTGCGTCAAGATGGCAGAATTTGACTCATTTACAAGAGGATGGAGGTGAGAGCCTTTAAAAAAGAGACAAAACCAAAACCCCCAAAGATGCATGCACATTTTCTGCATCTGCAACCTCTGGAAAATGTGGTCAGTAGCGTACTGACATGATATTAATTTCTTGGAACATATACTATAGCGTAACCAAATAAACTTTTACAAACAGTCATCATTCACCTTCATTAGCAGTATAATATATCCACTAACCTTCACTAGGTTTTACATTACTTTTGCAGAATTAGCTCTTTTTCTGTCTAATGTTCATTGTATTACATTCACACTCTGCTCTTGAGGGGGAACAAGATATTATTTTCTTTCCTCTAAAGAACTTCCTCATAATTTAACGGGCAAAATGTCAGAAATAATGAAGAAAAAGATGTGGTGAAACCACCGGCAAAAGAAATAAGTCTTTCATCTGGTGAGTTTGTCATAAGATGCTATTTGACACATAACTGCTTCATTTATGGACTGTCAGATTAAAAAGCAGCATTTTTCTCTAGCGGAGTAGTAGCAGATGGGCTGGAATGATGGGATATATACAACTCGCACAGCTTAGGCTTTGCAGGAGTTGGAAATGAATACCTAGGATAGAGAAATACTGTCATTTAAGAAAGGGTTAGAGGCCAGACTGCTGGAAAATAGTTATGAGATTGGTTAACTGTTGTCACAGCCTGCCCAGGCTATTTATCAGGCATGTGTCAGTGTCCAACTCTGGTTTTCACAAAGCTAGTAATAAAGATTTTCGCTATCATGCCTTTAATCTGTTTTTGAAGTAAGTACAGAAAAATAAATTGAGTGCAGTTCTTTCCATATTGCACCCAAACTGAATGTGTGTTGCTAGATAACTAACAAAGCTGATCTCAAAGCTATGGGAATTTCAGCTCCCTTCGAGTGTAATGCACCCCTGGGCAGAAGGCCAGCCCTAGGCCTGCACTCACTTAAGCATGTTTTGAGGCACAGTCACCTCAGTAAAATCAGGGTGTCCGAACTTGTAATTGCAGTAGCTGGTAACAGGGCTGGTGAAAATTTCCTATCAAAACTGATTTTCAATTAAAAACTGGGTTTTTGACAGCATGAAAATTTTCATGAAAAGTGTCTTTCTACAGAAAATATTTCATCAAACAATTGAAAATAGACAAAAAAAAGTGTCCAAAACCTGAAATATTTCTGTTAAAAATGAAGCTGTGCCACCTCAGGAGAGTTGTGGTGGCTAATGCGCCCAATCTACCCCATTGACTAGGCTCTCTGGCCAGACTATTTCTCCCATGATGCACCATGGCTGAGGACTCACCAAGAGGGAATAAAATTATGCATCTTGGGAGATGCAGTCCAGACAGAGAACTGAGCCTTGAACTACAACTCCCAGGAGGCAGTGGAGTGCCATTTTTAATCAAAATATTTCAATTTTCAGCCAAAATATTTTGGCCAAAATATTTAACTGAAAAGTTGAACATTTCCGTAGAAAATGTAAACAGTTTTTAAAAAAAGTCTGTGACAATTTTTTCCATGACAACCCCCCCGCCCCCCCCCCCACACACACACCTGCTGCCCCTATTTTCTGGTCAGTTCTTGTTGGTAAATCCAGTTTGTTTTATCCAACTTTTTTCCAAAGCTGCACAACTCAGACTGCTTGTACCTGTTTAAGCCAATTCTAAAATAACGTCTTAGAGCTTGTCCTTGCCCCGTCCAGTTCTCCTTGCATTTATGATGCTCCTGTCTGACATTGTTCCATAATCTACTGTCCTGACATCGTTACACAGTAAGTTGTGTTGTCGAGGCCAGAAGGTCATAAGGGAATCTTCAGCCCCCCTCCCCCCCCTCGCCGATCTTCTTCCCTCATTCTACATTTGCCCCTGCAGTTCCTTCACCCCAGCCTCCCTGTAAGAAATAATGTTCATCTTGGCTCTGATGTTATTGGTGTCTGTCACAGCCATAGAAACTCTGATGGGGATATTTCTCTTTTCCTTTCCCGTTGGCATTAGGCAGGCCTAGCTGATGTCCTTTGAGTTGCCTTGTGCCTAGCAGGGTACTCTTCATTGTTAACCTTTGATATTGAAAGCACAGCCACTATTGGCCACATACTTCAACAAGGCCTGATCTGCAGTGCTGCCTGTGACGCCTGCAGGCCTCTCTCGACTGTGCACAAAGACACATGCTCTAGTGGTATCGTTAAGCACATGGTAGGATTAATTTGGCAGTGGCCCTGGAAGGGTCCTCATTGGCGGTCTCTCATACGGAGGGCCAAAGCCCGCCCTGAAATATGTTAATGATACCCCACTGCATTGGGCAATGAGAGCAGGATTTGGCCTCTGCATGTAATAAGGGTTATGCAGAAATGATAATTCCTGCACAAGATCCCTCCTGAACTTGCACTGTATGCTCAAACCAACTCAGAAGCCAGCCTTTACTTAAGGTTAAAAATAATTTTGGGTCAAATATTATTGCTGCCAGTGGGTCCCTTGGCAGGAGGACTGGGGCAGCTCCATCACTGAAAGTGAGCTGGGATTCGCAGGACAGAATATAGGGAGAGGCAGGGCTGGCCAGACCTAGAGGAGCTGTGGCTAGAGCTGGCCAGGTCCAGAGAAGCTGCGACCACATGAATCGTATGGTGCTCCACCTCACACCGCTGCATCCCGGGGTGTTTTTGTGAGCAGGTCACAATATACAGCAGTTTCGATTACGTTTTTCTGAACCTGGCTAAATCACTCTATTAGAGCTAGTTGGGACTTTTTTGAAACATTGGGAAATATCGATTTGTTAAAACTAAAACTGAGATGTGTTGATTTTCACACAAAAAAATTGGAAACAAAAATGTCTAAATGGCTTGTTCCAAAATATTCTAGCTGAAAAGTTGCATTTTTTTAATTGGAAACTATTTTCTTCTTCAAAATGTTAGCGAATTTATACTAAAAAGGGTTAAAAATTAAAAAGTTTGAAATCAAAATGAAACATGTTGATTGACCCAATCAGAAGTAGTCATTCAGCTGTACTGTATATTACTTTAGTTTGGACATATGAATACTTTGAGATATTGTGTAGAGCCACAAAAACAACGAGAGTGTAATCCACATTAACAAACAAAGAACTGTGAGAAATTAAACCATTCCCATGAACAACGTTTATACCAGGATACTTTATTCCTTGAAGATGGCTGCATGGTTTCAGCACTCTAGTGCAGCAGGCTGGGCACTTTCAAAGACGAGAATGCAAAGAACCACATGTGTTAAAGGTGGGATCTTGGAAAGCACTGTGTGTTGGTACAGTTGACTTTCGGGAGCAGAGTTAAACTAACGCTGAGCGCTTTGGAAAATCCCATCCTCAATGTGCACACCTCCCAGTTTTACACACACTTATTTTATAAACAAAGGCCCAGCCTCCTTTTATGGAACATGCAAAATTGTCATGAGCTCAGTCTATAGTTTGGGCACACAAGAGATCTGTGATCAGCCCCAAAACGTTACTACGTGACTTTACACTAGCACCGGGTGGGCCCAGCCGATATCAGGGCCCCATTGTGCACCACACAGAGAACATCCACATCTACACATAGATAGACGTAGTCCCCACCCTTACAGGCTAAGCAGACAAGACAGAGGATGAGAAAGCAGGTATAATTAATTATCATTATCCCCATGGTACAGCGGGGGACTGAGGCCCAGATTTAAAAGGATTTAAGTATTGCTCTGCTCAGCGTTGCAAGGCCTATGGGACTTAAGAGCCCGCATCTTTTCAAAAGTGATTTAGTCAATGGGACTTGAGCTCCGAAGTGCCTTTCAATGAGACTGACGCTGAGCAGAGCAATGCCTAAACACATTAAAAAATGACCTCCGAAGACCGTTTAATACCTGGGCCTAAGCGACTTGTCCAGAGGCTCGGCTTGGCTAGAACCTAGCCCTCCTGACTCACAGGCCATTCTGTGAGCACAGCCCTTGCTTTCGTTACCTGTTGAATACAAGTAGCAGTGACTGGGCTAGTTCTGAGAGCCCTTAGCTCTCCAAGCAGCTCCATTCCTTCAGCTGCAGCACTCACATGAGTGAGGATCACTCACATGAACAAGGGGTCCGGGCCTGGTCACTGGAGTTAGTTGGTAGAGAGAGGTTCCAGCGGTTGCATTACGAATCTCCTTAGCTCATCTCTCACCCACCCTCCGGACTGTCACCCAACACCACAGTTCAGAAGCCCTTTTCCACTGCTGTTCGTGTGTCAGCTCTCCACCAATAAAACCTGTAAGTGAGAAGTCTCAAAAAGATCTCGGCCTGGGCAGTGAGCCCAGTCTCACAAGATCTCCATTCTCCCAGGGAGACTGCCTTAAGCTTGTTGTAGAAACAGGGATTCCCATATTGTAACGTGGAACCAGGCAAATGGTTTTGGATATCACGTTTCCCCCGGTTACTTGCATCAGACAAATAGAATCATTCACTGAGTTGTGTCACTGAACGACAGTAGCCCACGGCTGCCTGGCAGACCCCTAATCTGGCCTTTCCTCACCTCTGCGTTGGTGTCATGCTGTCTAACACTTTCATTACAATCAGATGGGCAGCTGGGGCACAGAGCTGCTACCATTAACATGCTGAACAGGTCTAGGGAAGTTTTACCCTGGCTCTCCAATGTAATTTGTGTGGAGCATCACAAGCTGCACAAAGTGTAGACAGGGGCTGCCCATTTTGCTATCTCTGGGCAGGTTGTTTGCCTGTCATTAATTGAAGTGACTTTAGATTATTTCTTTTATATCCAAGTGAAAGAGAAAATTGTTCATTTCACAAAAAAAGCCATTATCCTCAAAAAAACCCAACTCCCCCCTCCCTCCGAAAAAACAACCCCAACTACAAATCACACACCAAGCCACATAAAAACAATGTCCGGGGGGGAGGGGGGAGAGGGAAGAAAGGTTGAGGGGGATAAGGAAAGATTCGTTTTATTAAAATATTGAAAGTGAAAATCAAATGCTGTGAACTGAATAGTTGGTAGAAGAGAAATGTATTGTCCCCAAATTTTAAAGATATATGGTAATGACTGATTCAGATTGTATGCAGCTACTGTAACATCCATCTAGATCTTTTAAAAAAGAGATTTTTTTTTAATATGGATATTTACTCTGCTGGTTTAGACAATAAACCCCAAACAGCGGTAAAGGTTTTTTTGAAAATGTGTCCTATTCTTAGAAGTATTGACTAGAAGGAAAAATATATTATTTTGTGCATTTGAATACAAAAATACTTTTTCTAGTAAAGTTTAAAACTCCCCAGAGTCAATCCCCAGGTTTTATCATTTTTTTTTAAAAGCAAGGCTATTTACATTTAACCTTAAATTTAATTTATTAGAGCTAAGACGACACAATGTCTGTGAATATATTTAAGCAGAATCAATGGACTTTATTGCAAATATAAGCCTATGCTTTTACCCGGGTGACATTCTGTTGTCTGCAATTGGAAATTATCGGTTTATATCTAATAGGGTCTTTTTTTTCCTTCCAAGGAAATCTTAGTAGTGATTTGGCTGTGGTTTGTGCTTTTATGTTTTGGGAGGCATGAGGGTTTAACACTGCAATTAAATGTCCTTCTATAAAGCACATCAGACACAAGGCCAGGTTTAATATTGGCAATCTTACAGTTAAGTGATACAGCTTTTGTGGAAGGTACTGGTATCTCTATTGTCTAGATTTTTGCTCACATGCTGCATAGAAACAAGCTGATTTGTATGAAAATGAAAATTTTACTGAACTGTAATTCTATTTTCAATATTCTTCTATCAGAAAAGGGCTTTTCAGCCCCCCATTATTCAGCTTAGACGCTGACTGCTCTGCTAATGCAGATGGTTCAGTTCACTTTGTCGGGGCTTTGTTGGTCCCAGCCAAGTTTGGAGGTATCCTGAGATTTGGCAGCTAACCCTGAATGTCAATGAAATTCTGTGGAATGAGATTTCATTTTACAATTTTCCCCATGGAAAAGACCCTCCTTAATAGTGCTTGTAACAATTGCTGCCACTTGCTGTTCCCTTCCGATCCTCATTACCTAACGCTTACTGGTCTCGGTGCAGTAGACGCAGTGAGCCTGGCTTTCCACTCTGATTGTGCACCTTGCGTCCGCATTTCTACCAACACAAGACTGGTGGAGGCAGCCCAGGGACCAGAGAATCAAACAGGCAGGTGCAGCCAGAGAGGGGATTTCAACAGCATCTCCTGAGGCATGAGGAGATAGAGCTGGACTGGGTGACCCCTCCTTCCAGCTCCCCACAACCAGAACTGTGCTGGGATGAAAACTCTCCCTCAGGAGGCACCAGGTCCCATGCGGCCCAATTCCCTCCCCAGCCAGGGAGCCTAAGGAAAGGAGACACCCCAAGACAGAAACTCCAGCTGGCAGGTGCAGACATAGATGCAGGGTGATTCGCCATGGACAGCCATGAAGTCTGCAGGATGTACCTACTCCTGTTCTTACTCTGGACAAGTCTTCTAGCCTGATTGGCTGCTTTCTCCTGCTACCTCACAGTCTCTTCTCTTCAATCTCACTCTGTGCTCCTTTCTATCTTCTCCTCCCTCTCTTCATTGTGCCCTTTCCCAGTCCTCTGTTCTAAGATAATCCCCTTCTCCCTCCCTCCCTTCGCCACCTACACACTCAACCATCACGTACCGGGGTGTCAAAGGAGCCCACAGATGCCCCCCTTTCAGTGAACGCAGGGAGAGCCTCCCAGGCCCCCTTGGCACTGAAAGGAGACTCCTGAAAGTCCACCTTTGAATAATAAGCCTCTCCAGGCAGGTCACAAAGCCACTCTTGTTGGAGGTACTGAAGGCCGACACAGCCAGAACGCTAAGGGCATTGTTGTAGTACATTTTCAATGCCGGAACCAAGCATGTGCAAAGGTTGTGGCTGTGAATGGTTCTCTTTGCTCATTGGGTCACAAGGTCATTTTCAGCCCTGCAGAGTATTTGCCAAACTCGACATTTTGCAATGAAGTAATTGCGAATAAAAGCTCACGGTTATATAAAAAAACCACACACACAAAACCACACCCTGCCTGCACCTGAAAACTCTGTCCCAAGTAGAACAGTCTCTTTGTTGGCAGTTGAAAGCATCTGAGAAATTGCCATTGGGAGACCAAGAAACTGAATATGGGTTCTTCATTTTCTCTGCTTCTCTGCTCTCAGAGGAATCAGAGAACTGCCACTTGGCTGCTGTCCTTGATTGTTGCCAATGTGAAATTGGAGGGCTAGGATTCATTGGTATTTTTATCAGAATTGAAAGCTAGGTGGAGGGGCTAATATACCTTCAAGACAAGAAATATACAGTCCACTGTGTGTATTGCTTGATATATATGAGCAAATGTATAGCGAGGGCACAGGGAGTTACTCGTCTGAAGATTTTTATTGCGTAAGGGCCTTGATTTCTAATAGAATTTGATGCCTGGTTTTAGCAGGTTTAAATAACTAATGCACCTTTATGAAAGGCAGAGGAGGAAGCCGCGTTTGTCAAAAAAGGGAGTGATGGGAGTCTTCCCTTCACCACCATGATCAGTAGAGCGATAACTGGGATGTTTCCAACAGCGGCAGCTGAGTGAGATGAAGAGAGCTCCGGCATTAGGCAGAAGGCTGAGACCGAGAGATTGGTTTGCAAGTCTCGATTCAGTGCAGTCCGGCAGATGCGTTTCACTCTGTTGAACAACCACTGACTGTGCTTCCATTTGAAAAATGTAAATGATCCTTCATTTGTCATACAGAAGAGGAAACAAATGTAAATCCAAATGGAATTCTCTTTAAAAATGAGCTGACTTTTTATCTTTTTTGCCTTTCTTGAAATTGTTGGCACTACGCCCATGCTTCCAGCAAGAGATTCCTCCACCTGGCTTCTTCGTTTTTTGGAAGGAGAGATGAAGACAAAAAGTATGAAAAATTACTCTCAGTGAAAGAGGCTAAATACACGTAGTGAATGCTCGAGCTGCTTGGAGCAGGGAAGTCGGAGGCTTGCAGACCCTGGTAATTGTGCACTGCCATCATACCCACTGCTGCTACTCAGCTCTGTTGTTTTCAGTATGAGCAGGTAAAAGCCCTCAAGGATTTACGACAAAGGTCTTCACTAAAGACTTCTTCCTGCCTTAGAAGCCTGTCTCCTCTGTTGAGTGCTTTCTGAAATCCCAGGACTTCAGGCTATAATTCAAGTCTGCATCTCACCCAACTGGGAAATGTCAGTCGAAAAACATCATTTGAAATGATTCAAACTTTGTGAAAATCTAAACTAAGCTGGCTACTTCACATGTCTGCCATTGACAGAAGGGGGGGTCTTCATGTACGTGGTGGGGATGGCTGGGTGCGTGCCTGAGGCAAGAAGCAGCTTGCCCTTCCCCAGAGGAAGAATATTTGTATTAAATGTATAAATAAATTTAAACTGTATAGGTTTGATGGAAAGCAGGAACCAAGAGTATTCTCCCGTACTTGGATAGGTTTGTTTAATGCATCTGTCAGTTCAAACTCAAAGTAAAAATCCTTTAAACTTTCTACATTCTCTAATTCTAGCACATCTGATATGCAATCTCTATGCAAAACTCTTAGCAGCATTTAAGGTTACTGGTGCAAGTCATAAGGTAAGTAGAACAGCATTGAGGGGAAAGGAGACATTATTTGTATTCACAATGCGAGTTCAGATACTGATTAGTATTGGAATTATAAACATTTTGTCAATTATAGTAAAATGCCCTTTTTGGTTAGAAATACAGTTTAAAATCCTAGGAGGTGTGTTTGCCTGCTGATCTCTCTTCCCCTAGAGCTATTCTATGCTCAGCTGGGTAGAACAGGTCTTCTCTTGGAAGAATGAAATGTATTTCCCTTCCAGTCTCAGCTAAGGAGGTGTTGGTTGGACCAGCAGGGGGTGCGCTAGTTCTTGGGACATGCTGGAGCCGAGTTTGTCCTTGTGCCTCAAGTTGTACATAGCTGGGGTTTCTCTGCCACCCATTGGCCAGCCTGCTGGAGTGGGATATGAGGGGAGATGATTGGCTCTCATGCCCCCCACCCCCTGAATGTAAAGCCTCCCCAGGCATCTGGGGGCCATCTTGCCATGCTGCTCCCCTCCCCCGCCCCGCGGCTGGGGGGTACCAAGCTGTGCTTGCAGGATTCGGTGTGGCTGACCCAGTGCCTGGTTGGGGATCAGGAAGGGATTTTTCTGCTGCGATAAACTGGCAGGGACTGGAGGGTTTTCGCCTTCCTGGCAGCATGGTGGAGGCCCAGCTCCGGTCCGGAGGGGGAAGAATAGGAACACGAACGTTAGGAGTAACAAGGGACCGTTGAGTTCGTCGCCATTTGTGGTCAGTGTCCCATGCAGAGAGAGGTTCCCAGGGCCAGTTCCCAGAGGGGAACGGGGCCTGGGATATGGCTGGGGGGCTTTGCCAGAAGGGGAAGGGGAGACCTGGACCTTGGCAGACTGAGGTCCCCTGGGTGTCCTTTACCCCCCTGGCAGGGACAGGGCGAGAGGAGTCAGAAGTGAGCTGAGTCCTGGTGCCAGGCTGAGGAGGGTCTAAGGTATCGGTTATATGGTGGGAGGCCTGTGACTCTACACTGGGCCTAGTTAAACGGCTGGTAAGGGGGGAAGGCATGAATAACACCGCTCCCCAGTGTAATGTTAATAAAGTTGCAAGTTGCCACTTAACTTCATCCCTGTGTCTGTCATTCAGTTGTAAGCAGATTATGTTCTTATAATTATTGATCAGGATATGCAACTGATTACACTCGTCTACAATTTTTGAGAAGTCGTCTGCTTCAGAGAGAAAATGTGCTATTTATTCTGTATTTTGATGTGCTGAATTCAAATATGACAATTAAAACAACTGATTGGCTACTGTTTCTAAGATATTTAAGTTTTTACATTTTATGTCTATGTATATTGTTTAGATAGTAGAGTTTTAATCATAAATTGTAAACCTAGGTCTTTTCATGTGTTTATGGTTGCTTTACATGATAAGATTTCACCTGTCCTGTTTATGTAACACTTTAAAAGGGTTATATAAACAGCAAAAGGGTTATATAAATAAAATTTATTATGAAACAAAAGGCAAAAAACTATTCTGTACATAGTTCAGTCCTATTCAGTGTCTACTCGGCGCTTCTTGGCTTGTCTCTTGTATTCATTAAATGGAGCATCTCTTGTCACTGTCCAGCAATAGTCTGCAAGCATTGATGGGCTCCATTTGCCCTGATAGCGTTTCTCCATTGTTGCAATGTCCTGGTGAAATCGCTCACCGTGCTCGTCGCTCACTGCTCCGCAGTTCGGTGGAAAAAAATCTAGATGAGAGTGCAAAAAATGTATCTTTAGTGACATGTTGCAACCAAGGCTTTTGTATGCCTTGAGGAGGTTTTCCACCAACAACCTGTAGTTGTCTGCCTTGTTGTTTCTGAGAAAATTTATTGCCACTAACTGGAAGGCTTTCCATGCCGTATTTTCCTTGCCACGCAGTGCATGGTCAAATGCATCATCTCGAAGAAGTTCACGAATCTGAGGACCAACAAAGACACCTTCCTTTATCTTAGCTTCACTTAACCTTGGAAATTTTCCACGGAGGTACTTGAAAGCTGCTTGTGTTTTATCAATGGCCTTGACAAAGTTCTTCATCAGACCCAGCTTGATGTGTAAGGGTGGTAACAAAATCTTCCTTGATTCAACAAGTGGTGGATACTGAACACTTTTCCTCCCAGGCTCCAATGACTGTCGGAGTGGCCAATCTTTCTTGATGTAGTGGGAATCTCTTGCACGACTATCCCATTCGCAGAGAAAACAGCAGCACTTTGTGTATCCAGTCTGCAGACCAAGCAAGAGAGCAACAACCTTCAAATCGCCACAAAGCTGCCACTGATGTTGGTCATAGTTTATGCACCTCAAAAGTTGTTTCATGTTGTCATAGGTTTCCTTCATATGGACTGCATGACCAACTGGAATTGATGGCAAAACATTGCCATTATGCAGTAAAACAGCTTTAAGACTCGTCTTCGATGAATCAATGAACAGTCTCCACTCATCTGGATCGTGACCGACGTTGAGGGCTGCCATCACACCATCGATGTTGTTGCAGGCTACAAGATCACCTTCCATGAAGAAGAATGGGACAAGATCCTTTTGACGGTCACGGAACATGGAAACCCTAACATCACCTGCCAGGAGATTCCACTGCTGTAGTCTGGAGCCCAACAGCTCTGCCTTACTCTTGGATAGTTCCAAATCCCTGACAAGGTCATTCAGTTCACCTTGTGTTATGAGGTGTGGTTCAGAAGAGGAGGATGGGAGAAAATGTGGGTCCTGTGCCATTGATGGTTCAGGACCAGAAGTTTCATCCTCTTCCTCTTCCTCGTCTGACTCAAGTGAGAATGATTCTGGTGCATCAGGAACCGGCAGTCCTTCTCTGTGGGGTACTGGGCATATAGCTGATGGAATGTTTGGATAATGCACAGTCCACTTTTTCTTCTTTGACACACCTTTCCCAACTGGAGGCACCATGCAGAAGTAACAATTGCTGGTATGATCTGTTGGCTCTCTCCAAATCATTGGCACTGCAAAAGGCATAGATTTCCTTTTCCTGTTCAACCACTGGCGAAGATTTGTTGCACAAGTGTTGCAGCATATGTGTGGGGCCCACCTCTTGTCCTGATCTCCAATTTTGCAGCCAAAAGAAAGGTGATAGGCTTTCTTAACCATAGTGGTTATACTGCGCTTTTGTGATGCAAAAGTCACTTCACCACAAACATAGCAGAAGTTATCTGCACTGTTCACACAAGTACGAGGCATCTCTGCTCACTTTGGCTAAACAGAAATGTGTCCCTTTGCAAAATCAAACACTGACAAATAAGAGAGCACGACACTGTATGATTTCTAGAGCTGATATAGGGCAATTTGTTCAGCAGAGTGATGTAAGCTTCGTTATGATTGCATCATCCATGACTTCTAGGAATAACATGATGCAATTCATATCATGTATGACGCAATACCAGCTTCAGATTGCATCATTCATGGTTTTGCCTAAAAAGCAAATACTGTCCAAACCCAGTCATAGATTTATTCATAGATCCAGTCAAAGATGTATTTTAGTCATTTCTGGTTTAAATTGAGATCCCTTCCCTTTATAACTCACTTATCCTCCGCCATTCCCAAGTCAAGGGTCGTATATACTGACCCAATAGCATATCTTGAAAACTAGAGCCAATCAACAATTTTAAGCATCATTTTCGTTCTCAGTGACCCAGAATTAGTAAAGTTTGACTACATTTATTTCAGAAGCATTTTGGCTGTAGAGCAGTGTTATTATAACATGCCTATTGATTGGAAGTACTAAATCTCTCAGCTTTCCATGAAACAAACCATTGTTATTCATGCTAATATACTGACTCATTCAGTTACACTTAGTCCACCACTTCGAGTCAACGGTATTGAGCAGTCACCTTTCAGCCTTGCCATATTGCTGCATCGTCTCTATTTTAGATAGATTGCATCTAATTGAGTCAGGGCCTCCTCTTGTCTAACTCTTGATGACAATGAAGAGTCCTCAAGGATACAGAGACAGTGGAGGTAGGTATGAAAACAACGAGGCACCAAAACCCCACTTACCCAAGGGCTGAGCTGGTCAGGAAGCTGAAACATGGATAGAAGTTGTCAGCTGGTGTAACAGGGCCCCCTAGGTCCTGCCTCTGCTCTGCTCCAAAAACCACTCAGAGACCCTCAGGTTCAGCAATCACTGGTGCAGTTTATTTACAGGGTGCAATCCCACCACCTTCTTACCCTATACAGCTTGGGGTTTTCAGCCTTAAGGACTCCTTAGCCTCTGCACCCACAGGAAGAGCTACCCCTCTCCTTCCCCTCTCTGGCTTCTCCCCTGGGCCTGTATGCAGCCCCAGGCTAATTGGGCTGGCAGCCATTTCCCTTTGTCAATCAGGCACAGGTTTCTCTAGCCAGCTCCAATTTACCTCCCTTAATTGGAGCTGGTGTGACAGAGCGCTGGCTCAGCAGTTCCTGCTTAGCACCTTGTCACAGTTGGCTTCCCAGAAAGCTTCCTTCCAGTTTGCCCAAGGTCCTGATCTCTAGCACATTGAGATCAATGGGAAGATTCTCATTGACCTCAAAAGACTCTTGGATGGGACAATATTTGAGAAAGAAACATGATGAAGAAGAACTCCCTCCGCCTATAAAGATAAACTTCCACATTCAGATTAAATCAGGTGCTAACCATACGTCCTTGCAACACCAGGAAGCACATATTATAAAACCTGTGGTTGCATGGAGCCCAAACAGGGAGAATTTTCTAGCCTCACATCAGGTGTCTGAAAGGGGTTCCCATCACTCTATACTGATTTTGCCAGATGCTAAGGATATTCCACCATCTGCTCACCTCAGTTTTCATGCCCAGGTTGCACAGAGGTCCTTCTAGAGCCTGGGGCACAAAGCGGCCTGTTTGACCATGCAGTTGTGGGGGAGTAGAGTGACTACCTATAAGGAGACGTGCCAGAAGCTATGGGATAGAGCGTTGGCTTGTCACTGCTTCCTCCTAGCCATTGGCTGAAAGGAACAAGGAGGAGCTGTCACATAGCTGGGCCTGGACTCTCACCAATTCAGAGGGCTGGGATTCAAGCACATTCTTGTTTTTTTACCTTCTATGAAACAAGCAAGCACTAGTGCAGGGCCGTCCTTAGGCATATGCAGCATACGCGGCTGCGTAGGGCACCCGAAAATTTGGGGCACCCCTGCCTCTTAGTGTCCACCCCCCTGCCTCTTCCTATCCCTGTTCTGACCCTTCCTGCAGGCTCCCACAGCTGGCTGCTGCAGCCTGGTGAGTCTTACTCCGGAGGGGATCTAGTAACTTAAAAGTGAAAAAGCCTCCAGCCTGCCAGACCTATCAGCACAACACTGAAACTGTTACAGAGCCAGTCAAGGGGGAATGACGCCATTTAATGGGCATTTGCCAACCCCCAGGTATAGACTGTCCGTTTCTGAATTTACTGACAAAACCAGTTGTGCATTACTGTCATATTTACTCCGAACAGGTTAGTCGACAGGCCCTTAGTTTAAAATTTGCTTTAAAAATATTTCATTAGTGTGTTGCTGAAGATGATAAAAATCACATCTCTAAAAATTCCTTGCATAGATTTTTAGCTGCACAATCTGAGTATTCATCTTTAGCCTTAAATGCTTGGATCTTTTGAAGGATTTATTAAAAAAAAAATGTCTGAAGACCCCCCTTATCTAAAATACACACGCGAACCTGGGCTGCCGTCGGGCACAGGGGCACCAGTTTAATAATAGGTTTCAGAGTAGCAGCCGTGTTAGTCTGTATCCGCAAAAAGAACAGGAGTACTTGTGGCACCTTAGAGACTAACACATTTATTAGAGCATAAGCTTTCGTGGGCTACAGCCCACTTCTTCGGATGCATATCAAGAAGTGGGCTGTAGCCCACGAAAGCTTATGCTCTAATAAATTTGTTAGTCTCTAAGGTGCCACAAGTCCTCCTGTTCTTTTTAGTTTAATAATACTGCATAGAGCTCCATAAATCCTAAGGACGGCCCTGACTAATGACATGCTGCATTATTACCAGAGCTGGGTATAATTTAAAGGTATTAACCTGAGAGCTGCTTGTTTCTGTTGATGCATGACAATCCCATGAAAGCACTCAAAGGGAACATGGTGTTATATCCCTGCCGTGGCCGACATCGGTCAGTAGCATCACAAAGTAAGCAGTGTGGATGCCGTTCATTTGAGTTGTTGACATATTTGATTAAGAGTATTTTTGTTAACCCATTATGTCTGAAGCATTTTTATTCTAAAATTTAGCCCTCGCTTTTCACAAGAAAAAAAAAACTGTTTGCATTTTTCCAATATTTTAACAGGCTTTCTAAACACAACACAAAAAATAAAAACAAACAAAATTACTTCTCTCAATGAGAATCTAGCATAGTCCTTTCTGTGCACTTGGGAGTTGCACAGGCCTTTCTCTACAAACTCACAATGACAAACAGATACCACCAGTCTATTAATATATTCACCACTAAATACATTTTTTGGCATTTAAGTTTGCTGTGGTTGTATAACAAGTGCCCCCTGGCTGAGTGTGTGCATGCCTGCCATTTTTTCTGAGTTTCCTCCACGCACGGTACCCCCTGTCAGCCGCTGCGCTTGTCGGGCGGGATTTTGGTGAATCAGCCTGTGACGGTACCTCCCGTAAGGCTTTATGGAAATATGCTTAGAATGTGTTTTATGCTACATATGCCATGTAACAAATCTCAAAGGTTATGATCTACTGAATGTATTAATCCGATTTGTATGTGTGACGGGTTGGATCACAGAAACCCCCTTGGGAGCTGCCACCCGATGTGCAAAGACTACCCCTGCTCCTGTTTTCCCTGCCACCTCAGGACTCCAGCACCCTGTCTTGTTGAGCCAGACACTCCCGTCTGCTCCAGCACAGACCCAGGGTCTGAATCACTTGCCCCAAAGCTGCAAGTTTACCTGAAAACAGCTCACAGAAGTGTGCTTGTCTTTAGCACTCAGATGCCCAACTCCCAATGGGGTCTAAACCCAAATAAATCCGTTTTACCCTGCATAAAGCTTATGCAGGACAAACTCATAAATTGTTCGCCCTCTATAACACTGATAGAGAGATATGCACAGTTGTTTGCTCCCCCAGGTATTAATACATACTCTGAGTAAATTACTAAATAAAAAGTGATTTTATTAAATATAGACAATAGGATTTACGTGGTTCCAAGTGGTAACAGACAGAACAAAGTAAGTCACCAAGCAAAATAAAATAAAATGTGCAAATCTATGTCTAATCAAACTGAATACAGATAATCTCACCCTCAGAGATGCTTCAGTAAGTTTTTTCTCAGACTGGACACCTTCCAGGCCTGGGCACAATTCTTTCCCCTGGTACAGCTCTTGTTCCAACTTAGGTGATAGCTAGGGGATTCTTCATGATGGCTCCTCTCCCTCCTTTGTTCTGTTCCACCCCTTTATATATCTTTTGCATAAGGCGGGAACCCTTTGTCCTTCTGGGTTTCCACCCCCCCTCACTGGAAAAGCACCAGGTTAAAGATGGATTCCAGTTCAGGTGACATGATCACATGTCACTGCAAGACTTCATTGCCACTTGCCAGCACACACAAGACAATGGTCCTGGTTAATGGGAGTCATCAAGATTCCAAACCATCATTAATGGCCCACACTTTACATAATTACAATAGGCCCTCAGAGTTATATTTTATATTTCTAGTTTTAGATACAAGAGTGGTACATTTATACAAACTGGATGATCATACTCAGTAGATTATAAGCTTTGTAATGATACCTTACAAGAGACCTTTTGCATGAAGCATATCCCAGTTACGTTATATTCACTTATTACCATATTTTCCTAAAACTATCCCAGTTACATTATGTTGTGGTCAAAGACCCCCACGCAGTCATTTTAGTTCAAAGACTCAAGCCTGAGGCCAGTTTATTGACATACATACCAGTGCACTGGGGTGCAGTCCGAAGACTGACACCCCGAGGACCGCTCACAGGCGGGCTTTTATTTCGTCAAACCACAAGCAAAGTACAAACAATAGTCATGAGTTAAGAAATTAGGGTTGGGGTTAGTCCCTCCCCCAAACCGCGAGTTAAGAAAGTAGGGTCGGGGTCAGTCCCGTCCCCGCCCCCCCCCCCCCCCCGGTACCTTCCTCATTAATTTTCCGAGAAGTGGGTGTTTATTTGGGTAGAGGGGCACTTGGTGGTTTTCCCCAGGGGTGGTACTTGGCACCAGTTTGGGTACATTTCTCAAGACACGTTATTTTCCGGGGTCTTTTGGTTAAAGATTAAGGGGGGGGGGGTTTCCATGGGATGCCTAAAGAGGATCCATGATTGGCTATTTTTGCAGATAGCTGGAATCACGGAGTGGGTCACAGATCACGCAAAGGAGAAGCTGCATGAGTCAGTTTGCATTTAGCTAAAGTTACCTATTGCTTCACACAAGCGGTTATTATATTTCATTAGTCATGAACATATTTCATTAGTGCTGCTGCTGGGGCTTTTTATTTTTTTTCCTCCTTGCCCCCCCCCCCTCCTCTGTTCATGACCCTTGACCGAGTTTGGCAGAAAATTGTGCAGTCTAGTCTAGTTCAGGCCCTGGCCTGGGCCCTGCTTTGTGTTAGGGTAGTTAGCATAACAGATCTCTGTTGGAGGGTATTATTTTGGGGCCTTCAGATTCACAGCTCTGGCTAATGAAAAGAAGGCCCCCCCTGCTCTATTTCCCCACAATTATATTCACTTATTATCATGTTTTTATAAAACCATATAGACTGCACAATGTCACAGTATGCATGTATCATTTTTGTATTCAAAGTTATGAATGTTGGTTGTGTACTGGCTTGATTTCTAAATAACCTTAGTAGAGCATTTGGTCAGTTCCTGGAGAAAGGAATGTTGAAATTAAGTACCTAATCAAGAAACACTTAAAGGACAATGGATCTTGGAATGCTCCAACCCACATAGGAAGTCTACTTGAGGACGTTCAAGGTAGCATGTAAACAATGGATGCCACCTATAAAAACTGTGAGTCATGCATGGACATGTGACTTGCCCAGGTGACTCCTAAACTCCATCTTGTAGCTGGGCTTTGCATAGGAGTGAGGAGGGGGTCTCCACCCACAAAAGAAAGTCTATTTAAACCCCCGGGAGACCCCTCCATTTTGTCTTCAGCTGGCTAAAGAGAGAGCCTCTCCACCCCCAAGGATACCTGAAAGGAAGTGGAACAAAGAACTGTGCAAGGGGGTGGGTGATTGCTGGACCCAGGCTAAAAGGAGATTAGTCTGTAAAAGGGAGCATTCTGGAACTGGTGAGGATCTTATCGGTATTCAGTTTGATTAGACATAGATGTGCGCATTTTATTTTATTTTACTTGGTGACTTACTTTGTTCTGTCTGTTACTACTTGGAACCACTTAAATCCTACTTTCTGTATTTAATAAAATCACTTTTTACTTATTAACTCAGAATATGTATTAATACCTGGGGGAGCAAACAACTGTGCATATCTCTCTATCAGTGTTATAGAGGGTGAACAATTTATGAGTTTACCCTGCATAAGCTTTATACACGGTAAAACGGATTTATTTGGGTTTAGACCCCACTGGGAGTTGGGCATCTGAGGGTTAAAGACAGGAACACTTCTGTGAGCTGCTTTCAGGTAAACCTGCAGCTGTGGGGCAAGTAATTCAGACCCTGGGTCTTTGTTGGAGCAGACGGGAGTGTCTGGCTCAGCAAGACAGGGTGCTGGAGTTCTGAGCTGGCAGGGAAAGCAGGGGTAGAAGTAGTCTGGGCACATCAGGTGGCAGCTCCCAGGGAGTTCTGTAATCCAACCCGTCACACAGCCCTCCAGCCAAGTCACACTCTGTCCATGTGAGAAAGAGACAAACCCCTTCTGGGGGTACACAATCCAAAGTGTCCTCAATGTCCTGCAGCCCTCCCTGGGCTCAGTCTCTAACTAACCCAACAGGGCCCGTCACGGTACCCTCTCGTGGTCTGGCTGGGTTGCAAAGCTCCTACTCTGGAATTGAGCAGCACCCTGAGGGCTTCTTCCCTGGGGACTCCTTGCCTCTCCTTGAGTCCTCAGTGACCCCAGGCTTCCTGCCACAGGCGCCGACTGTGTGGGTGCTCCATCATCCCCCCCTCACTCCCCCAGCACCTCCCGCCCATGGGTCCCCACTGATCAGCTCCTCCCATCCACCACAATCATCTGTTTCACGGCATGCAGGAGGCTGGGGGGAGGAGCGAGGATGTGGCACGCTTAGGGAGGGGATGGAATGGGGCGGGAAAAGACGGGGTGAGGTTGGGGACTTGGGGTAAAGCCAGGGGTTGAGCACCTCCCGGCATATTGGAAATTTGGCACCTGTGCTTCGTGCTCTTGGACTCAGTTTGCCGACCTGGTCCCAATCCAGGGACCCTGTAAGTATAGCAGCCTTGTACAGCATCCCTCTAGTAATTGCTGATCTATGTTTCCCTGGGCCACTTCCCCATAGCCCATCTTTGTTGAGCCCCAGCAGCCAGCCAGAAGCTATTCCCTCGCTCCCCCAATCTCCCCCAGTAACTACCTGCCTTGGCCCTTGCGGCCCCTGCAGCTAGCCAGGAACACTTCTTACTCCCCCACTCCATGCTAGCAGACTGCTCGCATTCTGCCCCTGCAGCGCCTTTCATATGGGCCTGTTGGGCCGTGATTGGCTGCTCCCTGCAGCCTCACTCATTGGCTGTTTCTCCTGCAGCCACTCTAGGCTGCTTGGAGGACCTCTCTATTGCTTCTTTCCTGGGATGGGTGTGGCAGGACCATGAGGCCTCCAGCAGGGGGCCTCTGGGCCTAGTCCACCCCATCTCAGCTTGACTGTCAGCAGGGATTCTAACAGAAGTTCTGAGCCAGGTTCTGTTCTCAGACATACCAATTTGTATCTGGAACAGCACCACTGACTTCAGTGGCGTTATTCCAGATTTAAAATGGTGTAACTGAGATCAGAATCTGGCCCAGAATTCTTGTTAGATGGGTCTTTCAGACAGCAAAATATTTAGACAATAGCCCTACTTCTACCACCCTTCCTGACACTGATTAATGCCTCAGTCTGTGAGTTGTCCTACTGACTTCACTCACGGAGTAAAGCACTACTCCGTGTATGGGTGGCAGAGTGCAGCCTTTGGATTTGAGCACCTCAGCTTGGCTTTGAGCAGGCGTTTGCCTTCATGTCTTTTTTTTTCTGTGCAGGAGAGGAAGAGGGGAAGGAATACCCTGCACTTGGTTTACCTTTCATCATGCCAGGAGAGTTTTACTGAACACGCTCAGAGATTTTTTCTTTAAACTTATGGATATCATTCACATTGTCTGATATGCCTAGATTCTTCACTCTGTTTCAAACCAGCCAGCTGATGTCAGAAGAAGTGACCCTGTTAAAGTGTATTGTAAGTCTCTTTTTTGATATCTGTCCAGTTCATCAATTAAAACCGAATAAAACCCCTGAAGGATACTGATATGACATAAGCATTTAACAGTCTTTAGCACTAAGACAGTCATATGAAGGAGCTTCTGGACTCTATTTCACATGTTATCTAATGAAGATTAGCATAGTGAGATGGCAATACAATTCACCACGTTAAAATATTGGTTACCCAGTCTGTTTAGAGAACCTTTTTCATTCTCTTCTATGTAGGTTCTTTTACCACCCTCATCACCAGGGTATCCAAACACCTTCCAGGCAGGAATTAAGTGACATGACTAACATCTGTCACATGAGATTTGAGTGCTCTTCTCCTTTCCTAACAGGGACAATTGTGTGTGCAGTGGATTGTTTTGTTTTGGTGGGGTTTTGTTTTCACTTTTTGAACTCTCGTTTCTGTCTCCCACACAGACAAGCTTTACTCTTGTGGCACAAAGTTCCATTGTGCCCGAGGAGCAGAGTTGATGACCACTGTCCTTATCTCAAAGCTTTAGTTGAACTTTCAGATACCCTGGGCCCCAGCCAACAAGTACTATAAAGATAGGGAACAAGAAATCTATGGTAGAGTGGAGGACAGGTCTGATGGGTACTTGGTAATGTACTGGAGTGTTCCTTATTACTTGGAGTTTCCCAAGCATTGAAGGCTTCATGACCAGGCACATAACATTGCTGTAGTCCACACAAGAAGTGAGGAAGGTGAGAATAATTGAGGCCAGGTCAGGATGGAGTCTCCTAGCCTACTGAAGATTCTAGAAAGCAGAGTACTCAGAGATGCTGCTATGTGAGAGCTCAGCATCAACAAGGAATCCAAGAATATTCCTAGACTATATCCCAAATTGATCAATTGTGGGTGTGAACCTTCAATCAAAGGAGTGTGCAGCTGCAAACTCTTCAAAATACTTTCCTCTGCCTATGACTATCACTGCTGTCTTGCTCGGGTCTCTCAGTATATAGGCCTGTTTGTTAGCCTGGGTTAGAACACAACTTTTGATTTTTGACAGTAATATGTGTGAACAAAGAACAAAGACACTGTTACATCTGCCCACAAGCAGATGAGGTGATAAGAGATGGAATTTTTAAAGTGTTACAGGGCATTGCTAGCACTGGGGTCTGTGTCCTCTGGCCAGTTTACCTAGTGGTTGCATGCAGTTGTTGATAGGACTCGAAAGAGAACTGATCCTTCTGGGACTCGAAAAGCAAGGGATCTAGTGGGGGAGGTGCAGTTTCCCATCACTGCTCTTTGGGGGCATCCCTCGAGGAAGGATTCCAAGCACTTTAGCACATTCTCCTGGATCCCTGCCACCTCTCTCAGGCAAGACAGCAGGATCTCAGAGTCAGCCGTGTCCAGTGCCGCAGAGGGCGAGGAGGATGAGAATGGATGTCTGCCCTCAAACCATTCACAGCAGGACATCATCCATCAGCACCATTAAAGCTGTTTCCAACCCTTGTCCTGGCCTGAATCTAGATTGTGCCAGCTTTAGGTTATTAGCTTCAATCACATGAACTTGTAGTTATCCTTTGGCTCGTTCTCTATTTCCCCTAGGCATTTACATTATGATTTAGGTTAACCTTGTCCACCCTTCCATCTCTGCCATTCTTTTCAGTGGGGGGAAGGGTGTTTGGCAGGGTTTGTTTTACTCACTGATTTTTCCTGGCCAGGTCTCACACAGATCGGTCTGGGCTGCTCAGTGGGGAATGGGAGTAAACACTGCCCCTGCCACCAGCTTTGCCCAGGGCATAAAGACCAGCAACGATCACAGTGTCCGCACTCAGGGGAGCACAGGGGCTGTTCCCCAAGGAGCAGCTGATTGGAGAGAAGGCAGGCGAGAGCAGGGATTAGATAGACCTATAGGTGCACCTTCACTGTGAGCCAGCCGGTGGACTCAGCTATCCACATAATGGGCACAGTCAGTTAGTCATTTCCCCTGGCCCCAAAGCAAGAAGGGAGCCCTATGGGGTGTTGTGTGAGTTCTTCTCCTGGGAGGTGCATGGAGACGATGCATAACTGTTGGTGGGGGGCACCATTTAAAGATTGGGAGGGGGGCATGTGACCACCCCAGGCATCGCCTCTGGGAGGGTGGGAGACATGGGGAAAGTTGAAACTTGTCTGCTGACTTTGCTGGCAGCTGGAGCAGAGCCATTCACAGGTGAGAAGTCTCGTCCCAAGGGGGCCCGGCCAGCAGGCCCACTGGGGGAGGTAGGCGAGGCTGCAGTCCCTCGGTGTAGGAGCCTGGGAGCAGCGGTGGAAGAGAGCCCGACCAGGGGAGCGAGGGGAGGAGGAGGGAGTTCAGCCTGGACAGCAGTCCCGTTAGACTGGCTGCTTCATGCCCCAGTGGAGAAATCAGAGAGGGGAAGGTGCTGAGTTGTTCTGAGCGAAGTGGGTCTCAGCCCACCCGGTCCCGTGCTGTCTCTAGGTGCAGCGGGCAGGGGAAGGCACAAGGCAGAAATCTGTGTTGCCTCTGGAGGTGCATCCCTGCCACCCCATGGCCCCGTGCTACTTGCCGCATGCTGAAAGCATGGTCCAGCCCATGGCTTGTAATCGCTGTTTCCATTTGGGAGAGACAAGCACCATTTGCAGAGCAACCAAAGAAACAAAGAGCTGCTCTGCAAAGTCGTGTACAAAGACGCTTGGCGTTAGCCAGGGACTGGAGCTCAGGCAATGTAATGATGCAGGATTCGTTTCTTAAACAGGGGTTCTATTACTTCCGTTTAATTATTCAGCATTTATAAGGTGAATAAGTGACAATAAAAGAACTCTGGAGGAAGTGACGCCTGCTTAGCTGGCTTTAGTTGTAACTGACAAATCCTTACAGAGGGCCCATGCGCTCCAGTGGAGTCAATCACTGAACTAAGAGCAGGGCTGGAACCCAAATCAATTCAACAAACAAGTCAAGTGGTTAGAATCGAACAGGAGAATAATTCCATAACATAATCATACGGAAAAAATCAATATACTGCATAGCTAAGCAATTGCTACCTCCCAAGAACAGACGCTGCTCAAAATATGTGGGCAGTGGTGTATTAATTTAGATGGAATCAATGGGCTAAAAGTGTTAACATAACCCAGTCGCTGTCTCACATTAAATGGTGTTAAACCACGTCCGGGGCTCGGTGTACAGAGACTTCAGCCTGCTTAGCACCAGGGCAAACTCCCTATTAATTTGTTTTCCATCTTTTATTAAAGATGTAGAGAAGAAGGAAAAACAGTGAAAGCATTTGAAATGTAAAGTGTTAAATAAGGCTTTTATTTTAACAGCATTTCTTATTTCCTTTCCCTGTAGACATTTCTTTAAAAGACAATCCCCTGTTGTTTGACAGTCTCTTAGATGGCAATAACTGTCCTTTGGGGAAAAGACGAGAAGCTGGTTGGGATGGGCTGGAGACGTTTATTTTTAGAAGTAAAAGTGCCCTAGTTTGACAGTCTCTTAGCTAGTATTAAAGATTATAACAACTCTCATCCCAGATGTTGATGCAGCTGGAGCTGGGATGGGCGGCAGTGCTAACGAGGTCCCTCTCTCTGACTGTTCTGGTCAGGACACCTTTTAGGAACAGGATGATGGAGACCCGGGGCCCCAGGAAAAGGTCGGGGTGGAGCCGTGATTGTGAAGCTCGTTCCAGTAGCCTTTGTTTTCTTTCTTTTTATTTGGTTGTATTTTTTTAAAGACTCCAAAAGGGGAGAGCTGGGTGCTATAGCCCATCCCCGCATTGTTTTGTCTGCTAATTAGGGCTAATATTACTAATTCTGGCTTACTAATTTTTGGCTCTATCTTTCCTGGTTTTAACAAGCAGAGTTTTAACACAGTTTTTAAAGTTGTTTGTACAGAATAATTTAGTGATGCTGTCTTTCTTTTGTATTTTTATTAATATTTGTTATTATTAACATTTTATGATTTTTACATACTTTTTACAGTTGAGCTCATAATTTGGATAAATATTCAGGTTGCAACATCATCTTTTTTTAATGAGTAAATTTTGCCTAGGATTGGATTTTTTTTTATAACATTACAATTACAAAGTTTATTTCAGTTTAAGTGTTTAGAAAAAGGTGCTTGTAAGTTTTGGAGCTGGGAGCAGAGCCATGGGGCTGAAGCCCTGAGCCCAGGCAGCCCCTGCAGGGCTGAAACCAGAAGCAGAGCTGTGGGGAGCCCTGAGCCGCAGTGTTACCTGTGGGGCTGAAGCCCTGAGCCCCGGCACTCTCCGCGCGGATAAAGCTGGGACTGGAGCTGTGGGGTTGAAGCCTGGAGCCCTGGCTCCCTGCCCCCAGCCCCGGAACCCGGTGGGGCAGAAGCTCTGGGATCCCCTTCCCGGTGGCTGAAGTCTGGAGTCCCAAGCCTCCCCCCCATGGCTGAAGCCCTGAGGATCCCCCACCCCCATGCACCTGGTGCCTGAAACCAGGAGCCCTGAGCCCCCCCACCCCAGCCCTGGGGTTTTATAGCATTTTGGGAGGTTTGGGGGGTTCAGAAAGAGAAAGGTTGAGAACTCCTGCTATAGACAGTGGTGGGGAAAGGTGGTCATTTTGAGTAGGGGCAAACATTCATGGGATTTCTCACAGACAACAGGGGAAGCTGGATAAAGTCACCTGATATCACAAGACTCACAAAATATCACTAGAGCCTTCAGCTCCAGGAACCTTGCCTTGCTCTGAAATGCACTGTGAGCAGACAGGCCCTGCGGAGGCTGTCCAGCGACACCTCACTGCTGCGTCCCAGACACTTGGATTCTGCCTGGAGAGGCAGACAGCCCTAGGCTACTCTCTGCTGCGCTGCACCCAGAGCACCTCCCAGCAGGCCTCAGGTTTAGCCTAGTGTCACC
Organism: Emys orbicularis; assembly: GCF_028017835.1. Taxonomy (NCBI): domain Eukaryota; kingdom Metazoa; phylum Chordata; order Testudines; family Emydidae; genus Emys; species Emys orbicularis. The sequence goes on along the minus strand of NC_088686.1, from coordinate 2,242,264 downwards.
CACCCTAGCAAAGCAGGGGTCTTTGTCCCTCTTCTCTGCCTCTACTTCCAATTCATGGACTTAGGTCTGTCCAGAACACAACACACCTCTTTTTGCATTATGTGCACTTTCCTTCAGGCTTTTTCTCAGACACTTTTTCTCTTATCTATGATGGATCCTTTTTCACAGTCTCCCTTTCCTTTGCGGTAACTCCATGCTACTGCTGCTAATCAGCGTTCAGATGAGTTATCTCCCCGCTAATGGTCAGGTTCAATTTCTAACACTTCCCTTACGTTTTAACCACCAAGGCTTTAGGGTCACAGTGGACAAGCCGCAGCACAGGAGCTCCCAGTGGCGACCCTTGGGAGTATGAACAGGGGTGTCGTGAGTAGGAGCAGACAGGTGACTTTTACCTCTGTTCATTGCATTGATGAGAGTGACACCCGATTACTATGTACCCAGCCCTGGGGTCCTCAATTCCAAAAGGATGGTGCAAAATTGGAGAGGGTTCAGAGAAGAGCCACAAGAATAATCGGCGGGCTGGAGAAAATGAAGGAGCTCAGTTGGTTTAGTTTATCAGAAAGAGTTTCAAAAGGTGACTTCCAGAGGACAGAGGTTATAACCAGACACATTCAAATTAGAAATAAGGCAAAAAACAGAGAGGGTGGTTAACCTTTGGAACAAACCATCAGTGGGCGTGGTGGATTCTCCATCTCTGGCTGTGTTCACATCAAGACCGGATGCCTGTCTGGAAGATACACTTTAGTCAAACAAAGTTCATTGGGCTCAGTTCTTTGCCTGTGTCGAGGCTTGGACCAGATGATCTAATTGTCCCTTCTGGCCTCAAAAATCTACCTCCACGTGTCTCTTTGTGTGAGAGCAGTTTGGTATCTTGGTGCCTTGAAAATACGGCAGGGCAGATCCTCATTTGACATCAGCAGAGCTCTGTCAGTTTACACCCACTGACGAACTGGCTCCGTATGATTACTGTGACTGCTGGCAGGAGCAGAGTTTATTTTTCCTGTAATTGTTCTTAATTAAGTTTCAAACTCAGACTGTCTAATTTACACTAAGGCTGGGTATCTATTAACCAGGGAGCGAGTAAGAACATTCCTGCCTGAATAGAGGCTTTTAACACCATTCATATCCTCTGTTGCAGAATTAATGGACATTTTAGGAATAACAGAACATTGTTAAATAAATTGGCAAACATTGGACTAAATGATAAGTCCATCTGACAATATATGTAGTGCAGCGCATACCAATGGCTTATTATAATGAAAGGCCTTGGGACAGCTTGACTTCATTCTGGTCTAGCGAGACTGTAGCTGAACAATGAAAGGCTCTCGCCCACAAGAACACTTGCAAAATTATAGAAAATGAGGATTTCCATTATATGCAACTCAACCTTCTGCTACCAAGGTTTATTATCCATAAAGTTGACAGCAGAACAATTTTCATATGAGTGAAGCTTCCCCATATTGAGAGAGAGGCTGTGAAAGCCTTATACTGAATATAATAGTCATATTCGTATGAAGGGGATATCACATAGCTGGATTACTATTGCCATGAATGTGAATGTTCTTTTTGCAATGTGGAATGTATCAGAAAATGTTTCAGCTACAAATGATTTCATTGAATATAGTAGAATATAACAATCCACATGGAAATGGCACTAGTAGGATGTTAAAAGTGGTATGCGGACTCCCATCAGATTTAGGAAATATACACACTGAAGTTGCCTGTTGGCTTTTCCACTATGTTACCCTGGCCCACTGTCTTTTCTACATCTCCAAAAGAATGTTCTTGTATCTGTGTTTAGAGTTTATATCAAGTCTCTGTGTAAGGGACCTACATTAGTAATTGTGTCAGCACCTGTATACTACACAACTCTCTCCCCAGAAGCAGGACAGTCCTCAGATGCAATTCAAGTGATGAACCAGTTAAATCTCATGTCACTGCTTATACATGCGCAACATAGATCTTCTTCACTGTAATTCAGGAAAGAAACAACTACTGAATTACAATGGTGACTAACCTGTTACATTAGGCCACAAATATATGCCTAAAATATTTACACACACAGACGCACACACACACTCATTTTTACTCTAACTTTATATTGCATACTAGAACTGGTTGAAGTTTTATGAATTGGAAGGTTTTCATTAAAAAAATGACCATTTTGGGGGGGTGGGGGAGAGATTGGAAAATGCTTTGAGTTGCAATTTTCTTAAAAAGTTAACAATCAATAAAAGCATTATTTTCTCATGTATTAAGATTTTGGTAAATGGTTTACAAAAAATCTGGTTTTCAGTAAAAAAAATAACCATTTTGAATGTGGTTTCGGGTTAAAATTTCAATTAAAAGATTTAATGAAAACCAACAAAACAAAAAGAAACAACTTTGATCAGGACAGTGATAGTGATGATGAAATGCTAAGGGAAATTAGAGAGGCTATCAAAATTAAGAACTCAATAATAGTAGGGGATTTCAATTATCCCCATATTGACTGGGAACATTTCACTTCAGGACGAAATGCCGAGATAAAATTTCTCGATACTTTAAATGACTGCTTCATGGAGCAGCTGGTACAGGAACCCACAGGGGGGAGGCAACTCTAGATTTAGTCCTGAGTGGAGCGCAGGAGCTGGTCCAAGAGGTAACTATAACAGGACCGCTTGGAAATAGTGACCATAATACAATAGCATTCAACATCCCTGTGGTGGGAAGAACATCTCAACAGCCTAACACTGTGGCATTTAATTTCAAAAGGGGGACCTATGCAAAAATGAGGGGGTTAGTTAAACAGAAGTTAAAAAGTACAGTGACTAAAGTTACTAAAGTGAAATCCCTGCAAGCTGCATGGGCGCTTTTTAAAGACACCATAATAGAGGCCCAACTTCAATGTATACCCCAAATTAAGAAACACAGTAAAAGAACTAAAAAAGAGCCACCGTGGCTTAACAACCATGTAAAAGAAGCAGCGAGAGATAAAAAGACTTCCTTTAAAAAGTGGAAGTCAAATCCTAGTGAGGCAAATAGAAAGGAGCATAAACACTGCCAAATTAAGTGCTAAGAATGTAATAAGAAAAGCCAAAGAGGAGTTTGAAGAACGGCTAGCCAAAAACTCCAAAGGTAATAACAAAATGTTTTTTAAGTACATCAGAAGCAGGAAGCCTGCTAAACAACCAGTGGGGCCCCTGGAGGATCGAGATACAAAAGGAGCACTTAAAGATGATAAAGTCATTGCGGAGAAACTAAATGGATTCTTTGCTTCAGTCTTCACAGGTGAGGATGTTAGGGAGATTCCCAAACCTGAGATGGCTTTTGTAGGTGACAAATCTGAGGAACTGTCACAGATTGAAGTGTCACTAGAGGCGGTTTTGGAATTAATTGATAAACTTAACATTAACAAGTCACCGGGACCAGATGGCATTCACCCAAGAGTTCTGAAAGAACTCAAATGTGAAGTTGCGGAACTATTAACTAAGGTTTGTAACCTGTCCTTTAAATCGGCTTCTGTACCCAATGACTGGAAGTTAGCTAATGTAACGCCAATATTTAAAAAGGGCTCTAGGGGTGATCCCGGCAATTACAGACCGGTAAGTCTAATGTCGGTACCGGGCAAATTAGTCAAAACAATAGTTAAGAATAAAATTGTCAGACACATAGAAAAACATAAACTGTTGAGCAATAGTCAACATGGTTTCTATAAAGGGAAATTGTGTCTTACTAATCTATTAGAGTTCTTTGAAGAGGTCAACAAACATGTGGACAAGGGGGATCCAGTGGACATAGTGTACTTAGATTTCCAGAAAGCCTTTGACAAGGTCCCTCACCAAAGGCTCTTAAGTAAATTAAGCTGTCATGGGATAAAAGGGAAGGTCCTTTCATGGATTGAGAACTGGTTAAAGGACAGGGAACAAAGGGTAGGAATTAATGGTAAATTCTCAGAATGGAGAGGGGTAACTAGTGGTGTTCCCCAAGGGTCAGTCCTCGGACCGATCCTATTCAACTTATTCATAAATGATCTGGAGAAAGGGGTAAACAGTGAAGTGGCAAAGTTAAGACCAAAGCAGACTGTGACGAACTTCAAAAAGATCTCACAAAACTACGTGATTGGGCAACAAAATGGCAAATGAAATTTAATGTGGAGAAATGTAAAGTAATGCACATTGGAAAAAATAACCCCAACTATACATACAATATGATGGGGGCTAATTTAGCTACAAGTCAGGAAAAAGATCTTGGAGTCATCTTGGATAGTTCTTTGAAGATGTCCACGGAGTGTGCAGAGGTGGTCAGAAAAGCAAACAGGATGTTCGGAATCATTAAAAAGGGGATAGAGAATAAGACTGAGAATATATTATTGCCCTTATATAAATCGATGGTACGCCCACATCTCGAATACTGCGTACAGATGTGGTCTCCTCATCTCAAAAAAGATATACTGGCACTAGAAAAGGTTCAGAAAAGGGCAACTAAAATGATTGGGGGTTTGGAATGGGTCCCATATGAGGAGAGATTAAAGAGGCTAGAACTCTTCAGCTTGGAAAAGAGGAGACTAAGGGGGGATATGATAGAGGTATATAAAATCATGAGTGATGTGGAGAAAGTGGATAAGGAAAAGTTATTTACTTGTTCCCATAATACAAGAACTAGGGGTCACCAAATGAAATTAATGGGCAGCAGGTTTAAAACAAATAAAAGGAAGTTCTTCTTCACACAGCGTACAGTCAACTTGTGGAACTCCTTGCCTGAGGAGGTTGTGAAGGCTAGGACTATAACAACGTGTAAAAGAGAACTGGATAAATTCATGGTGATTAAGTCCATTAATGGCTATTAGCCAGGATGGGTAATGAATGGTGTCCCTAGCCTCTGTTTGTCAGAGGGTGGAGATGGATGGCAGGAGAGAGATCACTTAGACTCATAGACTCATAGACTTTAAGGTCAGAAGGGACCATTATGATCATCTAGTCTGACCTCCTGCACAACGCAGGCCACAGAATCTCATCCACCCACTCCTGTAACAAATCCCTAAACTATGCCTGAGTTATTGAAGTCCTCAAATACTGGTTTAATGTCCTCAAGATGCAGAAAATCCTCCAGCAAGTGACCCATGCCCCACGCTGCAGAGGAAGGTGAAAAACCTCCAGGGCCTCTGCCAATGTGCCCTGGAGGAAAATTCCTTCCCGACCCCAAATATGGCGATCAGTTAAACCCTGAGCATGTGGGCCAGACTCACCAGCCAGACACCCAGGAAAGAATTCTCTGTAGTAACTCAGATCCCACCCCATCTAACATCCCATCACAGGCCATTGGGCATATTTACCTGCTAATAATCAAAGATCAATTAATTGCCAAAATTAGGCTATCCCATCATACCATCCCCTCCATAAACTTATCAAGCTTAGTCTTGAAGCCAGATATGTTTTTTGCCCCCACTACTCCCCTTGGAAGGCTGTTCCAGAATTTCACTCCTCTAATGGTTAGAAACCTTTGTCTAATTTCAAGTCTAAACTTCCTAATGTCCAGTTTATATCCATTTGTTCTTGTGTCCACATTGGTACTAAGCTTGAATAATTCCTCTCCCTCCCTGGTATTTATCCCTCTGATATATTTATAAAGAGCAATCATATCTCCCCTCAGCCTTCTTTTGGTTAGGCTAAACAAGCCAAGCTCTTTGAGTCTCCTTTCATAAGACAGGTTTTCCATTCCTCGGATCATCCTAGTAGCCCTTCTCTGTACCTGTTCCAGTTTGAATTCATCCTTCTTAAACATGGGAGACCAGAACTGCACAGAATATTCCAGATGAGGTCTCACCAGTGCCTTGTATAACAGTACTAACACCTCCTTATCTTTACTGGAAATACCTCGCCTGATGCATCCCAAGACCACATTAGCTTTTTTAGCGGCCATATCACATTGGCGGCTTATAGTCATCCTGTGATCAACCAATACTCCAAGGTCCTTCTCCTCCTCTGTTACTTCCAACTGATGAGTCCCCAATTCATAACCAAAATTCTTGTTATTAATCCCTAAATGCATGGCCTTGCACTTTTCACTATTAAATTTCATTCTATTACTATTACTCCAGTTTACAAGGTCATCCAGATCTTCCTGTATGATATCCCGGTCCTTCTCTGTATTGGCAATACTCTCCCAGCTTTGTGTCATCCGCAAACTTTATTAGCACATTGCCACTTTTTGTGCCAAGGTCAGTAATAAAAAGATTAAATAAGATTGGTCCCAAAACCGATCCCTGAGGAACTCCACTAGTAACCTCCTTCCAGCCTGACAGTTCACCTTTCAGTATGATCCGTTGTAGTCTCCCCTTTAACCAGTTCCTTATCCACCTTTCAATTTTTATATTGATCCCCATCTTTTCCAATTTAGCTAATAATTCCCCATGTGGAACCCTATCAAATGCCTTACTGAAATCAAGGTAAATTAGATCCACTGCATTTCCTTTGTCTAAAAAATCTGTTACCTTCTCAAAGAAGGAGATCAGGTTGGTTTGGCACGATCTACCTTTTGTAAAACCATGTTGTATTTTGTCCCAATTACCGTTGACCTCAATGTCCTTAACTACTTTCTCCTTCAAAATTTTTTCCAAGACCTTGCATACTACAGATGTCAAACTAACAGCCCTGTAGTTACCCGGATCACTTTTTCCCCCCTTCTTAAAAATAGGAACTATGTTAGCAATTCTCCAGTCGTATGGTACAACCCCTGAGTTTACTGATTCATTAAAAATTCTTGCTAATGGGCTTGCAATTTCATGTGCCAGTTCCTTTAATATTCTTGGATGAAGATTATCTGGGGCCCCCAATTTAGTCCCATTAAGCTGTTTGAGTTTGGCTTCTACCTCGGATGCGGTAATATCTACCTCCATTTCCTCATTTGTCATCCTACCATTATCCCTAAGCTCCTCATTAGCCTCATTAAAGACTGAGGCAAAGTATTTGTTTAGATATTGGGCCATGCCTAGATTATCCTTAACTTCCACTCCATTCTCAGTGTTTAGTGGTCCCACTTCTTCTCTCTTTGTTTTCTTCTTATTTATATGGCTATAGAACCTTTTACTATTGGTTTTAATTCCCTTTGCAAGGTCCAACTCTATATGGCTTTTGGCCTTTCTCACTTTATCCCTGCATGTTCTGACCTCAATAAGGTAGCTTTCCTTGCTAATCCCTCCCATCTTCCACTCCTTGTAGGCTTTCTGCTTTTTCTTAATCACCTCTCTGAGATGCTTGCTTATCCAGCTTGGTCTACAACTCCTGCCTATGAATTTTTTCCCCTTTCTTGGGATGCAGGCTTCTGATAGTTTCTGCAACTTTGACTTGAAGTAATTCCAGGCCTCCTCCGCCTTTAGATCCACAAGTTCTTCAGTCCAATCCACTTCCCTAACTAATTTCCTTAATTCTTTAAAGTTAGTCCTTTTAAAATCAAAAGAAAGAAAGAAAGAAAGAAAGAAAGAAAGAAAGAAAGAAAGAAAGAAAGAAAGAAAGAAAGAAAGAAAGAAAGAAAGAAAGAAAGAAAGAAAGAAAGAAAGTTCACTCTCCAGAACTTCAGAGTTCTGCTGTCTTGGAGTTGGTACTAGCACATGTACATATATTTCATTCCATTTTACTCTTTGGCTAAAGAACTCAGAAATACTGGGTGCCATACTTCCTAGGACATCCACCAGAAGTAGCCTCTCCCCTGTACCTAGGAGCTCCTTGGGAAGATGGTGCATATAGCAGTAGGGTTATATTACTGACCACCTGGCCAGGATGATGATAGTGACTGTGAAATGCTCAGGGAGGTTAGAGAGGCTATTAAAATATAATACTCAATAATAATGGGGGATTTCAACTCTCTCCATATTGATTGGGGACATGTCACCACAGGACGGGGTGCAGAGATAACGTTTCTTGACACCTTAAATAACTGCTTCTTGGAGCAGCTAGTCGTACAACTCAGAAGAGAAGAGGCAATTCTTGATTTAGTCCTGAGTGGAGCACAGGATCTGGCCCAAGAGGTGAATAGAGCTGGACCACTTGGTAATAGTGACCATAATATACATTAAATTTAACATCCCTGTGGTGGGGAAAACACCACAGCAGTCCGACACTGTAGCATTTAATGTCCGAAAGGGGGACTACATAAAAATGAGGAGATTAGTTAAACAGAAATTAAAAGGTCCAGCGCCAAAAGTGAAATCACTGCAAGCTGCATGGAAACTTTTTAAAGACCCTTTAAAAGAGGCTCAACTTAAATGTATCCCCCAAATTAAAAAACATATTAAGAGAACCAAAAAAGTGCCACAGTGGCTAAATACCTACACAGAGAACAAATATTTAACAAAGGGCTCTTCAATGTAGCAGAGAAATGTGTAACATGATCCAGTGTTTGGAAGTTGAAGCTAGACACATTCAGACCGGAAATAACGTGGAAATTTTTAACAGTGAAAGTAATTTACCAGTGGAACAATTTACCAAGGTTTGTGGTGGATTCTCCATCACTGTTAATTTTTAAATCAAAATGGGATATTTTGCTAAAAGCTCTGCTCTAGGAATTATTTTGAGGAAGTTCTGTGGCCTGTGTTATCAGAAGGTCAAACTCCAGGGTCACATATGTCCTTCCTGGCTTTGAATCTATGAATAACTGATTTAATGGCAGCTGAAATGGCCAATGAACATTGATTATTATTTGTTGTTGTTATTTGGTGGGGGGCATTTCCTAGCACTCTGGATCAAGTAACAGCTCTCAATTTTCTTTGTCATTGAGAACCGCATAACCTGGCTCTTTTAAGCTTTGCTTTTTGTTTTGAAAACTGCTGCTGTCATCACCACTGCAGGGGAATGGAAAAACCAAGCAGCGCCATTATTGACTGGCTGGATGCCACACCCTCTTACCAAAATGTCTCTCATCTCAAATTAGATTGTATCCTCTCTGGGGAAGGGACTGTAACTTCCTACTTGTCCTGTAAAGCACACACCCAGCTCACTAGTGCAAGCTATAGAATAGTTAACAGAGGATCTATTTTATGCTATGGGATAGGTTACTATGCAAATGTTTTAGCAAATACTGACTAATACCTCCATTGGGCAAGCAATCCTATAAAGCAGACATCTCTTGAGAAAATGGAATATCCACAGCATTTGAAATGTGAGTGCTAGTTCTGTCCCCAAATTAAGATAGCTACATTATTTTCAAGCACTAAAGTAAATTTCCCCCCTGACCTGGGGTTACTGTAATTTTTTCGCTCGACAAGATATGAGAGGTTAGTACTAAAGCCCAGGTCTCCCACTCATTCAGGACAAACTCTAACACTTAGTAGACTGGAGAATTTCAGGGGACCTGCCTATAGGCAAGATGAATATTGGTTGGCAATATCATTACATGTTTCCAGCTTCGGGTGTAAGATTCATGTTATTTCCTTGCAAGGGCATTTCAGCAAAAGCTGCACTACAAACTGGCATAACAAGTAGGAATCCATTTAACTGACATACGCCTGAACATATGTTATTAAATATAAGTGGGGTGAGCTCAGTTTGTAATGGCAACTAACCTGGATCCTCCATACACAAAACCCTCCCTGGGGTCCTTCAGTAGCCCCTTGGCAGGTCCCCATCTCTAGCCTCTCCCCACTCCTGAGGCTGCCCTTGATATCTCCCAGAAGACCTGGCTCTCAGTGGGTCCGTCATGTGATCTGTGGGAGGTGGGGGAAGCAGGAGTTACACCAGTTCTCTGTATACAGCTGTAAACAGTTAGGGAATAAGGAAGATGCCAGTAGATAGTGCACAAGAATATGCAGCGTAGTTCCTGGGTTTTACAGAAGCAATAAAACTTCCTGCTGTGAGTGACAAATGGCTTCTTCCGGCTCCTCTTTACATCACCTCTCAATGCCATTCCAATGAAAGGCCCAGCTCACCCAGTCACACAATTTCCAATTATTTTTTATTTATTTTTGAAAATCAACCCACTGGCCTGGCCCAGCCACATCTCTTTAAGATTCTTGAGATGAGCTTTGTAATGAGAAATATCTGATCTGTGTGACACTACTACACAAACAACAAAACAACAAAGTAAAATATGGGAAATATTTCATAAGCAATTGGAAGCGTGCAAGTCATCCTATCTACTAGTTTTAATACAGAGTCTACATGGACAGCAGCCTGGTGGCTGAACTAAATTGAAGATTGTAGATAAGTTGCAATAAATATCAAAATAATAGTGGAGACATTCCCTTTGCATGACACTACTGTTTGCCGCCTCTTTGAAAAACAAATGTCTGCTATAGAAGGTTTGTACGGGAGACCAATTCCCATTGACAGTTCTCATGGGCAGCAGACAGAAATGATGTGGAATTCCCCTGGTTAAATATTTGTCATTAGATTCCTGCTACTATTGCATTCTACTATTCCAGTGCATGTCTGTGTGTGCACATGGACACACCTGTCTCTATCCATCCTCTTTCATTACATATTCATTCCTCCTGGAACACTTCAAGATACTCAGGAGACTTTATACTACACAGCTCAAATATCAATTTGCAGAGAAGGCTGATAAAGATTTAAAGTGTGAGATGAAGTAGATAGTTTTCACCTATTAAACTGTTCAATAGCTTCCAAGCTGATGTTTACTATTAAGTATACTAAAAAAATAATAATTATAAAATGTGATTCCTGACAACTTGAAATGATTTGCAGCCATTCCTGGCAGAAAGCACCACTGTATTTCCAGGAAAGATGCTTTGTGCCAAAAAACCCTACTACCTTTTGGATTTTTCACCAGTACAGTTTCATTCCCTTTTACTTTTAAGGGTGAAATTGACCCATGGCCACAGGGATCTCACAAGGCCTTCAGTGCAGTGTAAGTGCTATGAGTCTGAGGCATGGTGTTGAAGGGATATGAGTGGGACTTTTCACCTCCTGGCAATGGGTACCATAGTCTGGGATGACCATGAGCCCCAAAATAGTGAAGAACCATTTCAGCATAGCTTTATTAAAGCTCATGAAGACAGGGGAAAATACAACCAGCAGGAGAATCCAGAACCTCTCCTGGAAAACGCAGACCTCAGCACGGCACTATTGGTCCAGATGTCTCCGACAGCGGTGGGTACCTTTCACAGGAGATAGTCACCACAGGGCCACGCAGAATGACTCAGGCTATTACCACAACATACAGGGATGCCATTTACTTCCCAGGACAGATCTTGGGAGTTCTGCCTTTAAGGGATTCCCTGGAACCCAGAAGGCTCTTTTCAAAGGTTTTAAACACTTTGAAACAACCTGACAGTGGGTTTTTGTTGAATTCCACCATTACACTGTCCTTTGCTTGTGTCAAGGCTGTGGTGTTATATATACCGGGCTTTATTTTTGACATGAGTCTTTCTTCCAAGTGCCAGCTCAGTAAAGCTACAACATGCTGAAGTGGGGGAAGGAGATTCTCCCACACAGCACATGTTTGCTTACAAATCCCAGGGGCCCAGCATCACCAACTGTGTTATTCAGGATCGCTGCAGCCCACACATCAGGGATCAAACCCCGGGCATTATGCTTAGACTGAGGGCAGCCCACACATCATGGGTTGAGTCCCTTCCATTATTCACAGAACTAAAAACTCAAGAGTTTGAGAGCCACAGTTTTCTTCTCCTAACTCTTTTATTTCCTGGATGAAGACATGGTAACATTAAGCTGAAGCCAAAAGCGCACCATTGACAGCAGGTGGAGGGCATGAGCTGCTGGTGCAAAGGCTGCACGTGACCAGCACTCTGGTTCGGCACCAGGACAATGCAGCTGATTTCCAGCACGATGCCAGGACACACGTCTTGGGTTTAAAAACAAACCAACAAACCATTTTTGTTCTTATTTCTTTGTAATGATTCTCAAGAATAAAATGGGAAGAAGGCAATGGTAAAACAAGTGAGGCCACTGTCTTCCTATTGGAATGGCCATGAATTACCTAGGGTGTAAAAGGCAGCATATCATTCTGGCCATGGGAAAGAAATGATAGCCAGAACTGACCCACCACATACCGGTTTGCCTGAGTTCCTGAAGATTCTACTCTCATATGTATACGCTTTGCTCAGCACTCCTACCTGAGAACAACTAACCAGAATCAAATTAAAAATCTCAAATTAAATCATTCCAAAGACCATATTAAAACAGGATCTGATGATGCTCTTACTCCGAGCAGTAAGAATTTAAAACAACGGCAACATGGTCGTACTGATCAACTTGGGGGCATTTCAGTGGCAGCTTGAGCAGAGATATCCCTTCCTTCCAATAACAGTTGTAACATGTGCTGTGGAAGACACAGAGTCAATGCAAGCCACATTCTGCACAGCCATACTGAGTGCAAAAGGAATTTGCAGTGAGCAGAGCCAATACACAATGGCATTCTTCCTCCATTATTCTCAATGATGAAATGTTCACATGAAGAGAGGAGAGGAAAAACAAATTTAGGGCCAGATTCTGATCTTACTGATACGTGTGTAAATTGGTGTTGTTACATTTTAATCACGCGGTTCATCCCTGCTTTTCAAAGCACAAGAACAATATGTGCCATTTTCTGTCCTTCCTCCCCCCTAAGCAGTGTGTATCCCTTTAATTCACCTTTCATTTAACAGCCAGTGCTTTATTCCTCTCACATTTTAATGAGGATCACTGCCTGGGAGCTTAGCTATCCCAGAGCATCATAAAGCCAGTGGTGAGGAGGAATGCTGCAGCTGTAATAGATTCCTCAGCCTGTACTGCACCACAGCACACTAGCCAACGCACGCCTCTGCCTGGCCTGCCAGCTCTCCACGTTAGGAAGCTCACTGCAGCACTTACCGGTTGCTTGTGCACTAAGGATGGGTGAGCTGCACAAGGTTCAGAGTTCAAGTGCAGTCTGGTTGAACATGCAGAAATTCAGATGCTGCCCCCAAGCCTTATCTGAACTATCCAGAACCTGAGAACTAGAGATCTCTTGAACACAGACTTTCAACAAGCCTTACGGCACTTCCGAGATCAGTTGTGGGAAAACTGGGAATACAAATCCAAATCAAACCCTTTGAGAGGAGCTAAGCTCTAACACTGGGTGAAGATTCAAGGATCTCTGGGTGGGGGAATCCTTATGTTTTCAAGACCAGTTAGCTCCTCTGTGCTCAGCACAGAGCTAACACTCTAACCCAGGTGTGCCGGGTGCTGTGTCTTTTCTGGAATTCTGTGTCGAAGGCACAGGTGAGGCGGGAAGATGCACAGCACATAACAAAAGCTCCTAAGAGCTGTAGCTATCCAAAAATCGCAGTCCCAGTTTCTACTCCAGACACGGGATTTGAACGATCGTGATTTAGAACAACTGGCAAAGACCAATCTGACAACTGACGGTACGGAGGGTAGAAGAACTGCTACTGTCAATGGGGCTTAGGACCACTGGTCGTCAAATACAGCATTTTGGATCAGTGTTTGAAGGTTCATGAAAAGCGGAATTACTCAATGGAAAAAATGTGGCTTCATTCTTCTCTGCTGCCCTGGGTCTCTAGCTAGGCAGGAAGGGTTAATGAATGTTGGCTTAATTAGTGCAACTTGAATGAACAAACTTTTTTTGTGAGCTTGAGGGTAAATTAAGACAACATTTAGCTCTGCTTCTTATTAGCTGTGCATAAATTCTCCCAAGAGCCTAATTAGCTCTGTCACAGCACGTGTCTCCTCCCTTCACACAAGGGAATGTATCTCTTTGCTATAGATTTTGCCTGGTAATAAAGTGCACTAGCAAATAATAAATTCTCACTTCTTCTTTACCAGTTCTATTGGCCCATGTCTGGAATCTAGTTGTACCACACACAGCACAGGCCTGCACTCCCTCAATCCGGGGGACTCTCTGGGCTGGGCCAGGCCCCTGCATAATCTACAGTAGCCTCAGTGTGCCTCTAAATTAAATTAACCCTCAGCTCCTGACAGCCCCAAGAGGCCATGCCACCTACCCTGTCACCAGGGAGAAGAGATGGAGCAGAAGCCTCTGCAGCTCCTTTGCTCTCACATGGTCCTTGTGGGTTCAGATACACTGGCTTTAGGGGCAGCTCCCTCCAGGCACTTTGTGCGAGAAGTTCGGACCAACCGAGCTTGCAAGAGCCAATAGATTTGGCATATAACCAATGTCTGCAGCAATTAAAACAAAACAAACTATTTCACCACAGCTATTACGGAAACAAATGTACCTGCCAGGTTAAAAAACGGAGTTATTCTTTCTCAATGTGTTCTCAAACATAAAATCGCTAGACAAGCGGAACCTCAGAAGAATACTATGTACTCTGAAGACATCTTGTTCTTCTTAATTTCAAAGAAATGGACTCCATTGGTTTCAAGTATGATTTTCAAATCAGGGCACTTCTCTCAGGCCAGGTCACTGTAGTATGCAACCTCTCTGCTGAGACTGAAATGGGTCATCTCACCTTTAATGTCAAAACCTGGCCTAAAACATGGTCAGCTCGCACAGGGTTTGCATTGTGTTTTCCGTTAGCAGTCTTAGCCGTGCCAGAGAACCAGACACTAGCACAGCTATTTCTGTAGTACGGAATTGCCTTCATGCACCACGCAGTGGTATAGGGCATGCCTAGATAACTGGCTACTTCCCCTCTCTAGTTCACAAGCAAATCATTTCACTTTTCTGAAAAACCATTTACTTATTTTCAGAGAAAATGAGAATCTTTTCAATTGTCTCGCTCTTGCATCGAAAGGGAAAGTCAGCAGTCTAAGGAGAATTCAGGATTTAATGTTTACAAAGCTTTTCGCTCTGGAGGCAGTAGTAAATGTTCCCCATTAGGAACTGCTTGCGGATCCCGCCTTCAGTATGAAACTCACAAATGTAATAATATAAGATCTATAACAAACATCATCATAACAGCCGTCAGAGAACTCCAGTGAGCATGCTCCAAAAGCACTCGGCGTTTCCCGTGCTATTTTGCCTGGGCTTGGAAGGTTTACGTTTTCTTGGTAAATGTTGGAAAACATCTATTCCACCAGGCACACACCAACCGGTGACAAAACAGTTCCTGCTATAATAACTGAAATTTGCAGGAAGGCAAAGTAAGAAAGATGCTTCTAGAGAGATACAGAGTTTAATTTAAGGATATTTACTTTGTTTATTTTGACATATGATGTGTTTTAATGGTTACAAAGTTTTAACTGTTTGAATCTTAACATTTACTGTTATTAAATAACTATTATCTGACCTTCCCCATGATTTCCAGCAACTGAAAAATCAAAATAAAATGCTTAAAACCCATAATTTGGTGCAACTATGAAAATTTAAATAAATAAAAATAGTAAAAAATGCTCAAAATATACATTGATATTTTCTGTCAAAATTATTTAAAAATAAAAATCAATTTCTGCCAAGGCTAAGTATAACCTGCCAGCATCTCAGTGGCTCACGCTCAGTACCTTATCTGCTATTTGGTAAGGTGATAGGGAACAGCCAGCATGGATTTGTAAAGAACAAATCATGTCAAACCAATCTGATAGCTTTCTTTGATAGGATAACGAGTCTTGTGGATAAGGGAGAAGCTGTGGATGTGGTATACCTAGACTTTAGTAAGGCATTTGATATGGTCTCGCATGATATTCTTATCGACAAACTAGGCAAATACAATTTAGATGGGGCTACTATAAGGTGGGTGCATAACTGGCTGGATAACCGTACTCAGAGAGTTGTTATTAATGGTTCCCAATCCTGCTGCAAAGGCATAACGAGTGGGGTTCCGCAGGGGTCTGTTTTGGGACCGGCTCTGTTCAATATCTTCATTAACGACTTAGATATTGGCATAGAAAGTACGCTTATTAAGTTTGCGGATGATACCAAACTGGGAGGGATTGCAACTGCTTTGGAGGACAGGGTCATAATTCAAAATGATCTGGACAAATTGGAGAAATGGTCCGAGTTAAACAGGATGAAGTTTAACAAAGACAAATGCAAAGTGCTCCACTTAGGAAGAAAAAATCTGTTTCACACATACAGAATGGGAAGAGACTGTCTAGGAAGAAGTACGGCAGAAAGGGATCTAGGGGTTATAGTGGACCACAAGCTAAATATGAGTCAACAGTGTGATGCTGTTGCAAAAAAAGCAAACATGATTCTGGGATGTATTAACAGGTGTGTTGTGAGCAAGACACGAGAAGTCATCTTCCGCTCTACTCTGCTCTGGTTAGGCCTCAGCTGGAGTATTGTGTCCAGTTCTGGGCACCGCATTTCAAGAAAGATGTGGAGAAATTGGAAAGGGTCCAGAGAAGAGCAACAAGAATGATTAAAGGTCTTGAGAACATGACCTATGAAGGAAGGCTGAAAGAATTGGGTTTGTTTAGTTTGGAAAAGAGAAGACTGAGAGGGGACATGATAGCAGTTTTCAGGTATCTAAAAGGGTGTCATAAGGAGGAGGGAGAAAACTTGTTCACCTTAGCCTCTGAGGATAGAACAAGAAGCAATGGGCTTAAACTGCAGCAAGGGAGGTCTAGGTTGGACATTAGGAAAAAGTTCCTAACTGTCAGGGTGGTTAAACACTGGAATAAATTGCCTAGGGACGTTGTGGAATCTCCATCTCTGGAGATATTTAAGAGTAGGTTAGATAAATGTCTATCAGGGATGGTCTAGACAGTATTTGGTCCTGCCATGCGGGCAGGGGACTGGACTCGATGACCTCTCGAGGTCCCTTCCAGTCCTAGAATCTATGAATCTATGAATCTATGAATCTATTTTCTCCAGTAGTGGCAAGCTGCTGCAGAAATTATATTCCCCGCATCCTATGCTAATGTCCTCATGCCTTTTCCTGAACAGATCATTTCATTCATTAATGATCTGGAGGATGGCCTGGACTGCACCCTCAGCAAGTTTGCAGATGACACTAAACTGGGAGGAGTGGTAGATACGCTGGAGGGTAGGGATAGGATACAGAGGGACCAAGACAAATTAGAGGATTGGGCCAAAAGAAATCTGATGAGGTTCAACAAGGACAAGTGCAGAGTCCTGCATTTAGGACGGAAGAATCCCATGCACTGCTACAGACTAGGGACCGAATGGCTAGGCAGCAGTTCTGAAGAAAAGGACCTACGGGTTACAGTGGACGAAAAGCTGGATATGAGTCAACAGTGTGCCCTTGTTGCCAAGAAGGCTAACGGCATTTTGGGCTGTATAAGTAGGGGCATTGCTAGCAGATCGAGGGTCGTGATCATTCCCCTCTATTCGGCATTGGTGAGGCCTCATCTGGAGTACTGTGTCCAGTTTGGGGCCCCAGACTACAAGAAGGATGTGGAAAAATTGGAAAGATTCCAGTGGAGGGCAACAAAAATGATTAGGGGGCTGGAGCACATGACTTATGAGGAGAGGCTGAGGGAATTGGGATTGTTTAGTCTGCAGAAGAGAAGAATGAGGGGGGATTTGATAGCTGCTTTCAACTACCTGAAAGGGGGATCCAAAGAGGATGGATCTAGACTGTTCTCAGTGGTACAGATGACAGAACAAGGAGTAATGGTCTCAAGTTGCAGTGGGAGAGGTTTAGGTTGGATATTAGGAAAATGTTTTTCCCTAGGAGTGTGGTGAAGCACTGGAATTGGTTACCTAGGGAGGTGGTGGAATCTCATTCCTTAGAGGTTTTTAAGGTCAGGCTTGATGAAGGCCTGGCTGGGATGATTTAGTTGGGGATTGGTCCTGCTTTGAGCAGGGGGTTGGACCAGATGACCTCCTGAGGTCCCTTCCAACCCTGATATTCTATAATTCTATCTCTTTGTAAGAAAATTTCCCCCGTGTTTTTTATTTACAAAGAAAGTTTGGCACAATGTTGCCCCTGGTCCTGGTTGGTAAATTAAACCTTCTGACACCAGTTGTGTGATTAAGGCACATGGGTGGTGCAGCTTGAATGAATTGAAACTACTACTGCCCAGGCTGAACTGTGTTTCTGATCAGATTTCCATCTCCACTGCAAGCAATCCAGCACTCTACAGAAGAACTTAACGCACAACTATCATTTAAAAAAAAAAAAAAAGGCACAAAAGGATATTTGCAAACTACTTTTTCCAACTATCAATGACATGTTCTCAGGACTTCTAGATCATGTCATTTTAAAAGGAGCAAAGTTTTAAAACTTTTTCACCCGTCCTCTTGGTTTGGAAGTGGTCTCAGTTAAAATAAGAGCAATGGTTACACTGTTCAAAACACCCTGCATTTTTATATAGTTATCACTGATGAAAGCTGCATGCTGACCATATGACCTCTCATTACTCTTGGTATTTTCAAAGTAAATGTCAGAATTATACTTCTAAGAGAATTCAGACCACCTGGTTACTTTTTTTTAATATAAGCCTTTCATTCCTGGTAGCACCAGCAATATATTTGGAAGATGTAATCATGACTCATATTGGCTCTATATATTAATTATCTTCAGAGATTTGCTCTCACATGTAGGTGGTACCTTCTAAAGTTGCTGTTTTATCATTTATAGTTCTTCCTGCTTGAAGCTCATCATTATGCAGAAGGACCATGATTTAGACAGTCATTTTCTCAATTGTGATGTGGAACTTTTGAAACTTTTCTTCTGAATTCAAATTGTAAAGTAGGAACAGACATTTAAATAATCCAGAGGATATTTTTGGTCTTTATTTAGTTGTCTTCGCCCTTGTGCCACAGTGAACACTTCTAAGCAAGGGTCCTGTACTATATCACAAAAACAACAAGGAGTCCGGTGGCAGTTCGCCTGCTGCTGGAGCAGTGTGGATTGTCATTCCAATGGGGTGGTCGCAACACCACTGAAATTTGACAACTCCACTCACTGAAATTTGGCCCCGCTGCCCCTTCATACAGATGGGCCGAACGGTGTTGTGACGTGATTCACTTGGAATCTGGTCCTGTATGTTGGAGCACGGGGAATCTGCTGAAATCTTGAGACCTGGTGGATCATGCGTTGTATGGGCAAAAGAGAGGGAAGACACCCTGGCCATAGAAGACTCGAGGTACCTGTGGAAGGAGGGAATGAGCAGGGACTGGAACAGGTTCTCTGCTAGGGTTGGGGGAGGGACTGGAATTTGCACCCTCCCCCCCTCCCGAAATATCTGAATTGTCACCACTGTTTGTTAGGGAAATCTTTGCTCTTTGCAGCTATCATACAGATTGACTGGCTGTCACAATCTCCTGTGTGAAAAAATCCACAGCAGCAGAAAGTGCACTAGGAAAATTGAGTTTCTCCCCTGAGGGAAGAGGTTATGCATGTGTGGGGCCTGGTCTTAGAACCACGTGGCTGCAGCTAGAAATCTGGACACATCCCTCTGCGTCTCCTGGCACCTGCTCAGAGAGTTGCACATCCTGGGGCCCTCCTGTATCAATACGCGGTTACACTGGCTTCTCAAGCGGCTGTGTGGAAGCGAGCATTTTAGGAAATTCAGGATAAGCGCTGATCGGCATGTTATTGTACATATCCTCACCGGTCATTTTTGATTTTGGGACACTTTCAAGGGGAACAGAGGGCAACAGAGTCTTCTTGTCTAGGCAAAACATTCACAAGGAATTGTCGTATTAATTACATTTTTTTCTGGTAAACAAAGTTCTGTTGTGGCCCATCTAATTACACACACACGCACAGAGCAATGTTTGACCTCCAGCTTTTTGGTTTAGATCACATATTTACATGTGAAACTCGCTAAAACTTTTTAAAGTCAAAGACACATCTCCTTGGCATTTTCATGGGTCCTTAACTCTTCCTTAGAGAAATATCAACCAAATGCGTTACTTTGTAAGCAGTACGTAAAGCCTGAGGTGTCTAGCTAGTTCTTGGCTGCGTGTATTCTCTCTGTGTGCTACACTGGCTCTGGCCCCATAGCCCATATAGCAGGCTCCAGTCGAACTGCCCAAAAGACCACAGACCCATTTAGCGAAGGCGCCCGGCCAGGTTTATTGTCAATGAAGCCCGGTCCTAGCATCCCGTAGACTCTACAGGACCATTAACACATGTCTGCCTGTTACAATGGACTAGCTCATTGAGTGGCAGGACTTTCCACTCCCCCCTTGGCTGGCCAAAGACACCCCCTCTGAAACCCCTCTTTTATACACTGATACAGGCAAGCTACATATTGCCCTTCTGACGTGGTTAGTTACCACCCTTTACCTTGTACATGTTGGTTGGATCAAAACATCCCTATCTGTCACCCTGTCGTCCTGACCTTATCTTTAAGAGGGGTTAGTGTGTCCCGGTATCAGCTTCGGGGAGTGTGTTTACACCATAAACTGGTATTGGGATGTTCTGCCACGATCCTTTTGGAATGTGTTTACATGAATTTAATTTTTTTTAAATTAATGGAGATATCCTATCTCCTAGAACTGGAAGGGACCTTGAAAAGTCATCAAGTCCAGCCCCCTGCCTTCACTAGCAGGACCAAGTACTGATTTTGCCCCAGATCCCTAAGTGGCCTCCTCAAGGATTGAACTCACAACCCTGGGTTTAGCAGGCCAATGCTCAAACCACTGAGCTATCCCTCCCCCCCTGTAAGGAATACTTAATGCCTAGGAGTGCTTGTGTTTCTGTGACACTCGCCTTGTTCTTGCCAAGTTCACGTATCAGACAGTGAACCTGCAAGCAGGCCTCTGCTTTGTAACAGGGCAGGGCCTGACTCGGCCTGACTCTTGCCAACTCTGATTTATATTAGCAGGGCTTGGCTGCGTTTGGATCTTAGGCCTTACATTCGAACTTTTATACGAGGCCTCATGTCTCAGGCTCTCTCTTTCTACTTCCCTCTCTTCATTAGAACAAATCGGAATTTACAACTGTTGGCAAAAACAGACTTCCAGAGAGAATCAATTATGCAGTTTTTGTTTAAATTTTGTTGCTCAAGTTCCAGAACTTAAATTTTTTTTTTAAAAGGAGGTTATTTGAAAGCAGCAGGTAAGATATCAGTTTCCGTAATTACACTAAACCAGATGAGCTTTAATGATTGTGTCAGCTGAAACCAAAACTCCTCTTGATCCTGTGAACAGCTGGAGAGAAGATGGCAATGACCCCAAATATCCCCTTCCCACTGTTGCCTGCTTCACGTCTCACTGGCCGGGTGGGGATAAGTCCCCGTAATGCCAAGCAGATCCCAATTCTTGGGATCAAACACAGTCTTGGGGTCCGTGAGTCCCAGCAGTGGCTGGGTTTATCTCTCTCCCGCTCACCATGAAGGATAGTGTGCTCTGAATCTGAGAACCCGGCCGGCGCTTGTAGATTTTGTGCCACCTGCCAGACTCTGCCTTGCCCTTAGAGAAGTTGTGCTGGATTCAGCCCATCTGTGGGGCCTACCAGGGAGTTCAGAAGTAGAAATTAAAGAAATTGCTTTCACTACTGTTAAAATGGGGGAGAGGGGAATCTCCAAGATTTCTCCACCTCCTCCTGAGGTGGAATTGGCCACAGAGCGTATGGTGGCTTTCACTTTGGGGTGCTAACGTTCTCCCATGGTTCTGCTCTCTACCACAGTACATAAAGCTTTTCCTTAACTCAGAGTTATATAAATTATTGCATCATTGCTAATAAAGCCACATGTTCTCAGCTACTTGTGCAAAGTGGCTTTCTAATAGCCTGCATCATTAACTAGAGACATTTTAAAGCCATAGAAAAGAGCTGTAATAGTAATAAATTGTTAAAGAAAAAAAGGCAATTGATATAACTGCTTCCAAAGTAGTTGGGCAAAGGAAAATAGGCTTTCAGCAAAATGAATGAGTCAGAGTACAACATTTACAATCTTAAAAAAATACAAGGCTTGGCCATTTTTTGGATAATGGATAAAGCTAAGACTATGCTGGTTATTAAAATACTTTACAAATGTAAAACTATAAAAGAATGAATACAAAAGAGCCCCTTTTGAAAACCTTCTAGAAATAAGATTGAATCTTTGTACCTTCGTTCAGAAAGATAATAAATTACCTCTTTTATTTCGTGAATATTATGAAAAAGGCAAAGATTAAGGGCCCTGCCATCAAAGCGTTTCCACACAATCCCACAGATAGCGCAACAGAAATATCCCCCACAGATAGGAAGCCCATTAAACAGTCTGTGGGCAGACTGCTATCCTGTAGATCAAGTAGATCTGTTTTATGTGTTGGTATTGTACAGCAGAGGAGAAATCATTTCTCTGCAGTGGGAATACAATCCCCTATGCTCGCTGATCACCCAGGGATCAGTGCAGACACCACGGTATTGATTACCCAGCTTTGGGGGGCTAGGTCTTCATTTCAAATAAATGTATTTGGCTGCATTCATTAGTGAAAGCTCTGTGACTGATGAGGAATGTATCTTAATACTGAATATTAAAGAATTCTTTACTAAGATTAGTCAAGCATCTAATAGAGACACAGTATCGGCCTGATCCTCCTTCCAGCAGGGTTGAACCTTGTGCAGTTGTTGCTCCTTAATGAACGTACCCTTAACTGGCCCTGATCCTTCAATCTGACCCCTCCGCACCTGCACAGAGCCCCATCCAAGTCATGATCAATGGGACTGAAAGAAGCACAGGCTTGGGGAAGAAGACTTTGATATTTACTCAGAGGAGGCGCTGTCTGGGGCATCTAACTAACTGCCCCACTCTGGAAAAGGAAGAATGCGTGCACCTGCATCCCGAGTCTATGGGCCATTCACAGCTGTCCATGCAACAGAACTGCTCTTCTGAAGGAAGGATCCTCATGGGCCAGCTACTCGGATGCCCCACGCTACCCAGTGCATGTGAGCAATTTCCGGTAGGTGGCTCCTAAGAAGCAGCCCCAGGACTTTGCTGAATTCCAGCCAGGGTACCAGGGAATGGCAGCAGGGCTTCCACCTGTATGTGGCTCTTCCCAGTAAGTTCTGGAGAGCTTCTACTGAATGATTAGACTATGTTACTTGAACAGGGTCGAGCAATCAAAACCGCTGTCCACAGCAGCCAGCACTTTCTCCATCTGCCCCCAGTTCCATGTTCCCAGAAGGGGAATGGCTTTGCAGTCATATCCCACTTCCCTCAGTGGCACTAGCAGCTGCTCCGTACGGTTTGGTCTGGGAGTGCCGCCGTGCCAGGATGCAGCAGAGCTCGCTGCTCCCACCGGGCCCCAGACAGAATGGAGAATGTGCCCAGATTCTGAAGCTGAAGGAATCGGAAAGTTTTCACATTGGTTTGTTCCCTCCACATGTCGTCGTGCAGGAGAGAAGCATATGGGCCATTCTGACTAATCCTTAAATATTGTCTCTTCTGAGACTCTCGCCCATGAATCTCACAGCAGTAGAAAGGTAAATAGGATGGATTCATTTCATTGATGCTTTCCGGGGCTCTTCAGCACACGTATCAGTGAACGGGTCTGTAGTTGAATGATTCCCAGTCTCAGGGGGATGGTATTGCAATCTGAGCTGTTCAGATATATTCAGTTGGATGGATCTAGCCAAAAAGTCATGTGATGTTTGACTCTCCACATTGCTTTGGCGCATTAGAAAAAAAAAGAGAAGAAAAAAAAAATCACGCACAAATTATAGCTGAAGAGACTGTGACAGAGGGGACTGATTCATGGTTCCTGCTCTCTGGCCTAATTCATTGTTTTGAATAAAGTCAACGCAGCTGATCGCTGTCAAAATAACAGGTGTGCTAGTATTTGTAGATCTGCTCAATGCATTTGTTACGTCAGTAGAAGACTGAATGACAAATTACTCACTTCCTGATAGGCTACAGTGACTCTCCCACTGAATAGCTGCTTCCAGGAGCGAGCCAGCAGGATGTCATTGGAAGCCTATCTCCGAAAAGCAGCACTTCCAGGAATGGGTGTAAACCAACATACAACCACAAGTCAGCCTCTTCCCACCCCCAATATGCTTCAAACCCTGAATAGAATGAACAAATCTGTGTGTCTCAAATAGCAATTTCTGGGAAGCAGCAGATTTGGGTACCAAAAACTGCTTATGGAACACATACTTTGGTTCCTCATTCAGTATAGCAACACATTAAATCTAGGCATGAAGCCACAAACCCTGAACAAGGTCCAACTGTTATGAAATACAGCAGCTATTTTGCTCAGAAAGACCAGTTGCTATGATCAACATTGGAGTGCTATGAACATCATAAGAATGGTAATAGTGGGTCAGACCAATAGTCCATCTAGACCACTATCCCATCTACTGACAGTGGCCAGTGTCTGATGCTTCAGAGGGAATAAACAGAACCAAACAATTATGGAGTGATCCATCCCCTGTTGTTCAGTCCCAGCTTCTGGCAGTAAGAGGCTTAAGGACACCTGGAGGGGTTGTGTCCCTGACCATCTTGGCTAATAGTCAAATATGGACCTATCCTCCATGAATTTATCTAATTCTTTTTTACACCCAGTTATACGTTTGGCCTTCACAACATCCCCTGGCAATGAGTTCCACAGGTTGACTGTACATTGTGTGAAGAAATACTTCCTTTTGTTTGTTTTAAACTTGCTGCCTATTAATTTCATTGGGTGACCCTGAGTTCTTTTGTTATGTGAAAGGATAAATAACACTTCCTTATTCACTTTCTCCACATCCAGTCATGATTTTATAGACCTCTGTCATATCCCCGCCCCCGTCATCTCTTTTGTAAATTGAACAGTCCCACATTTTTAATCTCTCCTCATATAGAAGCTCTTCCATCCTCCTAAGAATTCTTGTTGCCCTTTTCTACACTTTTACCAATTCTAATAAATCTTTTCTGAGATGGGGCAACTTGGCCTGCATGCAGTATTCAAGCTGTGGGAATACCATGGCTGTATACAGTGGCATTATATTTTCTGTTTTATTGTCTATCCCATTCCTAATGGTTCCTACCATTGTTAGCTTTTTTGACTGCCACTGCATATCGAGAGATGTTTTCAGAGAACTATCCTGTGACGGGTTGGATCACAGAAACCCCCTTGGGAGCTGCCACCCGATGTGCAAAGACTACCCCTGCTTCTGTTTTCCCTGCCAGCTCAGGACTCCAGCACCCTGTCTTGCTGAGTTAGACACTCCCGTCTGGCTCCAACAAAGACCCAGGGTCTGAATCACTTGTCCCAAATCTGCAAGTTTACCTGAAAACAGCTCATAGAAGTTTGCTTGTCTTTAGCACTCAGATGCCCAACTCCCAATGGGGTCTAAACCCAGATAAATCCGTTTTACCCTGCATAAAGCTTATGCAGGGCAAACTCATAAATTGTTCGCCCTCTATAACACTGATAGAGAGATATGCGCAGTTGTTTGCTCCCCCAGGTATTAATACATACTCTGAGTAAATTATTAAATAAAAAGTGATTTTATTAAATACAGACAGTAGGATTTAAGTGGTTCCAAGGAGTAACAGACAGAACAAAGTAAGTCACAAGCAAAATAAAATAAAATGCGCACATCTATGTCTAATCAAACTGAATACAGACAATCTCACCCTCAGAGATGCTTCAGTAAGTTTTTCTCAGACTGGACACCTTCCAGGCCTGGGCACAATTCTTTCCCCTGGTACAGCTCTTGTTGCAGCTCAGGTGATAGCTAGGGGATTCTTCATGATGGCTTCTCTCCTCTCTCTTCTGTTCCACGCCTTTATATATCTTTTGCATAAGGCGGGAACCCTTTGTCCCTCTGGGTTTCCACCCCCCTCACTGGAAAAGCACCAGGTTAAAGATGGATTCCAGTTCAGGTGACATGATCACATGTCACTGCAAGACTTCATTACTCACTTGCCAGCACACACATATACAGGGAGACTCACAGGTAAACAGCCATCTGCAGACAATGGGAGTCATCAAGATTCCAAACCATCATTAATGGCCCACACTTTACATAATTACAATAGGCCCTCAGAGTTACATTTTATATTTCTAGTTTTAGATACAAGAGTGGTACATTTCTACAAATCAGATGATCATACTCAGTAGATTATAAGCTTTGTAATGATACCTTACAAGAGACCTTTTGCATGAAGCATATCCCAGTTACGTTACATTCACTTATTACCGTATTTTCTCTAAAACTATCCCAGTTACATTATATTGACTTATTATCAAGTTTTTATAAAACCATATAGACTGCACGTCACATATCCAATATCTTTTTCTTGAGTGGTAACAGATTATTTAAATCCCATCATTTTGAATGTATAGTTTGGATTATTTTTTCCACTGTGATTTACTTTGCATTTATCAACATTGAATTTCATCAGCCATTTTGTTGCCCAGTCACCTAATTTACTGAGATTTGTTTATAACCCTTTGCAGTCTGTATCGGATTTAACTGTCTTGAATAATTTTGCATTGTGTGCAAACGTTCCCATCTCATTGTTTACCTCTTTTTCCAAATCATTCGTGAATGTATTGAACAGCACTTGTCCCAATACAGATCTTTGGGGGACTCCGCTATTCACCTCTCTCCATTCTGAAAACTCACCATTTATTCCTACCCTTTGTTTCCTGTCCAGTTCCATGAGATCCTTCCCTCTTATACCATAACTGCTAAGTTTAATTAACAGACTTTGGCATGGGACCAAGCAAAGGCTTTGTGGAAGCCCAGGTACACTATATTCACTGGATTACCCTTGTCTGCATGTTTGTTGATGCCCTCAGAGACTTCAAACAGAGTGGTGAGGTGTGATTTCCCTTTACAAAAGCTGTGTTGACTCTTTCCCAACATACTGTGTTCATCTATGTGTCTGACAATTCTGTTCTTTACTGGTTTCAATCAATTTGCTGGCTACTAATTTAGGCTTCCTGGCCTGTAATTGCCAGAATCACCTCTGGAGCCTTTTTAAAAATCAGCATTCCATTAGCTACCTGCTATAGGCTTTGTGGAGCCCAAGGCATAACTTAGAGTATGAACCGGAGTAGGCCTGCAATGCACCAGGTGCCATCTAACCAAGTATGCGCATTCCTGACTGGAGAGGATGGTATTAAAAACACACAGATTTCTCAAGTAATTATATAATGAATTACCTTACGAGATGGTAGAAGAACACCCTGATCCCTCATAATGGTGAGAGGGGAATGACAGGATAATGGATGAGGCTGTTTTGTTCTAACTAGCAAGTGCAATGTACAGGATAAATATTGAAAAGCATAAAATGTAACTGGTTTGTATCAATATATAATAGGCGAGTGGAAGGAGGGGCATCTTTGTACCAGTCTAGGGGACAGCATCCTGGTATGTTGACTGACCTGGTACTGTGTCATGGTCATGTATGTGTTAGAGTACCTGTAAACGTTGAGATGGGGTGCTAAGACTGTACTCTGTCGTCAATAAACATGGCCGAGCTCCTTCGCAACCGAACTGAGCCTGTGGTCTTTCTTTAGGAGTAACATCAATGTCTGCAGAATCAACATGGTGCACTCACTGCTATTGCAACTAACATTGGCGCTCCAAGAACAGCAACACTGACATTGCAACACCAGCAAGACTCTGCAGCACTGGTGACCCCGACCGCTGAGTGGGTAAGTGGTGAGCTGCCCGCTCTTAGGGTCACAACCTGAGATGGCAGAAAACTCTGAGCTAGGGAATCCTCTCATCCCCCCACGGCAAATCCCCACAGAGTTTGATAGGATTTGGACATGCTGGGTCACAGGTGTGTGTGGTTAATATGAAGTCAAAAAGAAAATGGGGAAACATGGACTGGAATTTGTAAGGGCATGGCAGAGACTGTAGTGAAGAAGAAATGTAGAATGTTACAAACTATGGGCATGGCTGTTAGATGTCTAAGACAACAGGCCACAAACCTGGTGGGGCAAGTAGCAGAAACAAAAAAAAAGAGTTAGAAGAAGCAACACAAGCAACAGAGTGCTGGGAAGTGCAAGTTCTCCTGGCAGGACAGCAAGCAGTCCAGACACATGATATGTTGCAGCAAGCACAGGGACGGAACAGAGGATTTGAAACAGCTGTAGCAAATCTGCACAAAAGAGAATGCCGTCCCCTGTCATAAATCTTGGTGGGCAGCAGGAGGCTTTGGGTGCTTCCATAGTGCCGGAAAGGTGCAGACATAAATGGATAAATCTGGCCCTAGGAAAATGGAATAACCCAGGGCAACAGGCAGACCCTAGACAGGGGTCACTGCACCACAACTACCATCATTAGGGTGACCAGACGTCCCGATAAAATTGGGACCGTCCTGATATTTAGGCGTTTGTCCCGCGTCCCGATCGATCTTCGGTCGGGACGCTGCACTCCGCCTTTTCTTTTCTTTTTTTTCTCCACTGGCAGCACTCGGCTGGTCTCGGCTTTTTTTTTTTCCCCCCTCCTCTCCTCTGACTGCCGGCAGCACTCGGCTGATCTCGGTTGTTGTTTTTTTCCCCCTCTCCTGAAAACCAGAGGCTCCCCCACTGTAAACTGATCCACACATTGCGACCAGTCTGGACCCAGCTAGACTTGCATGTCAGAATGCCGAGTGAAAGGAAAAGTGACAGCGGTTGTTACTTCTCTGCTCTGTCATTATGGTGATGAGCATGGTGTAAATACCTAGACGCTGGCGGTATGCATAGCTAAGGGAGGGTGCATAATCTCCTCTGACTGCTCGCAGCACTCCGCTGTTCTCGGCTTTCCCCCTCCCCCCTCCTCTGACTGCCGGCCGCACTGGGCCACAGTCGGGAATTGGGAGAGGGAACTGTTTGTGTCGTTACACCGGCAGCACTCGGCATTTTTTTTTTTGCTCCGCCAGTGGACCCCCCCCCCCTTTGTGTCCCGATATTTTCTTCCTGTCATCTGGTCACCCTAACCATCATATGATGAGAACCTGAGCCAAAACCTCTGGTGCCTGTAAGAATGGCAGAAGTGCTGAGGGACAAGAATGATCCAGTGATGGGACTAGATTGGCAGATAAAATGGCTGAGGAAACAGCACAGTTAGCACAGCACCTTAACAGACAAAGGCTGCAACTTGTTCATGGGGGGTTGGATGAAAGAGAATCTAGAAATAATAAACCAACAGCGAGTGGGTTAACACCTATAGTGGATTCATTAACACATGGAGTTGCCCAGAAGCGGTTAACTGTAGCAAGGAAGGTGTGATGAGTTCCCTGGGGTGCAACCTGGAACTGGGGTCCTGCTGAGTCCTCTGGATTACCAACCTGGGCTCCCTCTCACCCTGTGATGCTGTGACAAGCTGCAAACCCCTCCAGGTACTGCACTTGCACAGACATCCACAGGCAGGGATATACCCGGCTGAGTTACATGAATGCTTCTCATGAACCAACAATAGAGATGTTCCAGCCAATTCCCCCCCAGCTCCCCAGCCTAGGACCCCACACCAGTACCGTCTTGCCCTGGGAAGAAGCCTGCCCAGTGTGAGTTCATAACCCGGTCTGCCTCTCCATCAATGTGAAAACAAGCACCAGCCTTTGTTCCGGCGCTGAGGTTTCCCAAGCACTTCAAGCAAAATACACTGTTTTAGGTAAAATATCAAAGAGGTTTATTAACTACAGACAGATCGATTGTAAGTGGTTATAAGTGGTCGGCATAAAAGGACAGAGATGGTCACCAAAGAAAATAAAAATAAGTGCCAGTCTATATTCTATAAACTAAACAGGATTTGAATTCAGCACTATTCTCACCCCACTGGATGTTTCATGCGCAGACTTCCCTCCTGAAGCCTGGACTAGTCTCTTCAGATGATCTTCATCTTCTTGGTGTCCCAGTTGTTTCCAGCAGAGATGGCAGAGGAGAAAGGCCCCCACCTGCTGCAACTGTCCCTTATTTTATACCCTTGGCCCATGTGCCTGGCAGACACTAGTGCAGGCTTTGCTGAGTCCCAGTGAGCGACCTGTTCCCATTGGGTGGGGCTTGCATAGTTGAGTCACACAGTTGATTAATGGGTGGTCAACACCCACCTGGGCAGGGATCCTTTGTATGTCACTAGCAAACGTACAGCACATTTCATACAGCCCCGTCTCATAACTTTGTGCACGCTAATGATATACACATTTGGAGAGAACTACGGGTTTCAGCAGATTATGACCTTTCATATGATGCCTTATATGACATGCTTTGTATGAAATATCACAACGCTAGACGAATAATGAATAGGGGGGTTACAGGGCGTCATTCTGAGGTACAAGGTGTCACTGACGGGGACTCCAGCAATCTATTTGGCACGCAGAGAAAAGCAACAGACACTGGGAGAACAAATTCAGGTTTTCCAAGAGCATGGGCAGCACATGAACTGCCAGCTGTGGAAGGCTACCCGCCATCCCTGCCCCTTCTGCCTAAGGCCCCGCCTCTTCCGTGTCCCGCCCCCTCCACTGGACCCCAGAGTCCCCCCACTGTAGCCACCGGCCCCCGCCCGAGGCTAGTACCCCTAGCTCTGGAGTGCCAGGAGGATGGGTGGCCGCAGCCCCCCAGCCCCGGAGCCCCGGGCGGCTGGGTGGCGTGGTCTCGGCCCAAGCCGGGGCTATCACACAGGGGGACTGGAGCTGTGTGCAGAGCAGGAAGCAATAGGCGGGGGTGACTGGGGGCAGAGCATGGACGGGGCCACACCTGGCTGTTTGGGGAGGCACAGCCTCCCCCAGGCTCTGATACCTGCCACCCATATCCAGGAGCAGGCAGCAACCACCACTGTCCTCCCAGAGCCTGGGTAAAAAACAGAGGTCTGGGCTTCCAGACCCCTTGCTCTAACCCAGGGAGCCCCACACCCCTCTCAGAGCTCATAAAATGTTTGTTTTCAAGTATTTTTACATACCAGTTAAGTGTTCCTGCCTGTACTTTAAATGGACCTCAGAGTAATTAATTTCTCCTGGCTCTTGTCTGCCCTGTTTCCTAGGTTGCTCTCTCCCCCTTCCTCCTGCCATCTTTGATTAAAAGTTCTAGCTAGTACAGAAACCCCACCACAGAAAGATGAGGCCACTGGAAAAAAACCAAAAAAAACCCAAAGAAAAAGCTTCAGGTAAAAACTTTATTTAAATATGTGCAGTAAATTAATTATTTTAACCCTTCAGGAATGCAACAGCTTAAGAGACTATTAAATTTCTTGACGATATGGTTGCCAAGTAACAGAGATGTTAACTCTGCTTCTAATCCTAGCGACTAACTAATATATGAAACATGGCTTTTCCTTATTTCTATATAGTAGTATCCTTAACAGTAAAGGTAACAGTAATGGAAACTGCATTAAGTTAACTAAATTAATACAACAAAGTGGGCACATAACAGGATTTTCACCAATTCTTATTAAAGGTTTTAAGTGAAAAGGTAATAGCTTGCTTATTTAAATGTTTAACTTTTGTTAACCTGTTTGTTTTTAAAATGCTTTGCCTTAACTTTAAGCTCTTAAGGCCTTATCTTGTATAGTTATAAATACTAGTCTGGCACCATTAGTCTTTAATTTTAAATTTGTCATGTATGTTGTCCTGTGTTGTTGTATATTGTGTCAGGTGACTTTTTATTTATTATTTTGTTGCAACAAAACCTAATTTCAGACACATTTTTCAAAATGTAAGTGGTACAGTATTTTAATATTATGATTGGCTATAAACATCGGAATACCAATTTTTTGCAAAGCTCAAAAGGCCTTGGGTTATAAATATATGCACATTTCTGCTTCAGTAAGCAGCGCAATAGCAAACAAAAAGGTGGTTTTTAAAAAAATTAATCAAAGGCTTTTTATTCCAAGAAAAAAACTGAAGGGGAAAAATCTTCAACATTAATGCAAAGCTAATATAAACAAAATGTCAGTTTCTGTTTTGGATTTTAAAATACTTGTTTATAACGTTAAATATTAAAATATAGTTATAAGAATGCTAGAGCAAAAATGTCAAAGTGTTTGCATAACTTTAACTAAACTTTATTTTGGTTTAATATTAAACTATTAAGCTATCTTCTTTTGGGTTATGCTAAAAAAGTACTGGCTAGTAAGTTTTGTGCTTTATGTAACCAAAGTTTATTTGCTGTCAAAAACAAATTAATTCTAAAAAGCTTGGGCAATCATTCTGTTACTAACTCCCCTGCTAAACAGAGTGCTCGGGGGAGGAGAGGAGGGCAATACACCTTCTCACAGAAGATTGAGAGCATCTATTTTAGTAGTCAAGCACTATATTTATTATGAAAAAAATAGCAATGCATGGTAAGTGAAAATGAATGTCTATGCAAAAACTGCCAAACAATCTAAAATGGGTATATTTGTGCTAAAGAACTGGGAAAAACAGAAGAAAAGCATCACTTGTGTTATAAAAGACTTGGTCCCTATTACATTGTAAAGAAACTAAACTAATCTGTATATAAATTTGGGTTATTGAAAAAAGAGAAATGTAAAAACAAACAAAAATGTGAATATGTATGTCTGGGACAAGGAACCAGTTCAATCGGCACACCAGGATGCTGTCCCCTAGACTAGTACAAAGATGCCCCTCCTTCCACTCGCCTTTTATACATTGATACAAACAAGTTACGGATTACATTTCACATGATTTTTGTTATTATCCTGGACCTTCTACCTGCTACTTCAAACAAAACTTCCTCATTCATTCTCCTTGTCATTCCCTCTGTATCTTAGGAGGGGTCGGTGTGTTCTTGCACATCCCTTAGGAATGAGCTTAGGTAATTACTTGAGAGCTCTGTGTGTTTTTGTACTATGCTCTCTGCTCAGGAATGTGCTCACTTGGTTAGCTGACACCCAGTGTGTTACTATTCTGCCAAGGCCAGGCCTACCTTGGTTCATCCTCTTAGTTATGCCTGGGGCGCTAGCAAGGCCTGTGCCCTCCAGTCATCTGATGGCAGAGGCTGATTTAAGTGATAGGTTACCTTCCACAGTTAGAAGTTCTGCAATTTCATATTCCAGTTCCTTCAGAACTCTAGGGTGAATACCATCTGGTCCTGGTGACTCATTACTGTTTAATTTACTGATTTGTTCCAAAACCTCCTCTAATGACACTCAGTCTTGGACAGTTCCTCAGATTTGTCACCTAAAAAGAATCCCCCTCACACCCTCTGTGGTGAATACTGATGGAAACAATTCATTTAGCTTCTCAGCAATGGCCTTGTCTTCCTTGGATGCTCCTTTAGCATCTCGACCATCCAGTGACCCCAATGATTGTTTGGCAGCTTGCTGCTTCTCATGTACTTAGAAATGCTGCTGTTAGAATTTGAAGAGGAACTAGCTGAATACAAACATGCTTTCTTGGCCTGTCTGATTATATTTTTTACACTTGACTTGCCAGGGTTTATGCTTCTTTCTATTTTCTTTGGTTTATTTATAATGGGGTATAAATTTACTTTGACATTTATTATGGTGTTCTTAAATAGTCTTCATGCAGTTTGCAGACATTTCACCCTTCTGACTTTCCATGTTTAATTTCTGTATGACTAGCTTCCTCATTTTTGTGTAGTTCCCCTTTTTGAAGTTAAGTGCTACTGTTGTGGGTTTCTTGAGCATTTTCCCCTCTACAAGGATATTATATTTAATTCTTTATGGCTGCTATTACCAAGTGGTTCAACTATAGTAACCTCTTGGACCAGATCCTGTGAATCACTTAGGAATAAAGCAAGAATTGCCTCTCCCCTTGTGGGTTTCAGGACAAGTTGCTCCAAGAAGCAGTCATTCAGGGTGCCTAGAAATTGTATCTCTGAATCTCCTGCTGTGGTGACTTGTATCCAGTTAATATGAGGCGGTTGAAATCCCCCATTATTATTGCATTTTCTGTCTTGAGCTTCCCTAATCCCCCTTAACATTTCACAGTTACTGTCACCATCCTGTTCAGGCGGCCGATAGTATATTCCTACTGCTACACTTACTGTTCAATCATAGAGTTTTCATCCGTAGAATTTCTATAGTACACTGTGATTCATTTAAGATTTTTTACTTTACTTGACTCCGCTTTCTTTCCCCTATACTGCCACTCTCCCACCAGCACGAACTACTCTGTTGTTCCGATATATGTTGTATCCTGATATTAGTGTGTCCTATTAATTATCCTCCTCTCACCAAGTGTCTATGATCCCTATTATATCAATATCCTCACTGAATGCCACACACTCTAGTTCATCTCAGCATTTAGACTTGTAGCATTTCTATATAAGCACTTGTACATTTTGTCAATATTCAGTTGCTTGCCTTCATGATTTATATTTAAATGAAACCCTTGTGTGAGTGTTTCTCTTTGGCCCCTAACTGTACATTACCAACATCTTTCCTGTCCTCATCACCAGAATATAGACTTCACCCTTTAATAAAGTCATCCCTTAGTGATGTCCACAGCTCTGGGCTTTCCCCTGGCCCTTAAATTCCTCTATAAACTTTCTAGTTGTACATGCCAGCAAGCTGATTCTGTTTAAGTTAGGTGGAGCCCATCCTTCCTGTATAGGTGCCGCCTTTCGCAAAAGGTTCCTTTTTAAACCTAAAACCCTCCTCCCTACACCAGCCTCTCATCCATGCATGAAGACCCTACAGCTCTGCCTTTCTTTCTGGCTCTGTGCTCTTCTCTCTTCATTGAGGAGTGTCCAGCAGAAGGACTCTGCCCTCATATTCAATGTCCCCCATATGTTGGTGTACTGAAGACTGTTAAAATTAGAAGCTAACATTTTAAAGGGTTTTCTGGTTCTGCTTGCAGGTTAGGGGCCTCTGATGGAACATGGGGAACATTTTGATATATCTTCAATCTAGCAGAGAAATGTATAGCATGATCCAATAGCTATAAATTGAAGCTAGACAAATTCAGATTGGAAATAAGGTGTAATTTTTAATCATGAAGATAATTAATCATTGGAACAATTTACCAAATTTGTGGTGGATTTTCCATCACTCTGGATTTTTAAATCAAGATTGGATGCTTTTTCTAAAAAGATCTTCTCTAGGAATTATTTTTGGGAAATTCCCTGGCCTGTGTTAAGCAGGAGGTCAGACTAGTTTATTCCAAGGACAAAAGGGACAACTGTAATCTACAATTCTATGAAAACCACTTGAAAATCACCAGGGTGTTAGGGGAAATGTTTGCTATTGGTCCTGATCCAAAGCCCAGTGACATCAGTGGCCGTCTCCTCTTGACATCAGTGGGCTTTGCATCGTGCCCATTGACCCGATCAACATTTTCCTTTTCTTTCTCGGAAGCTGCTGAATGTCTTCCAGGCATGATCCACTCACTTCCCCAGAGCTCAACAGCCCCTTTCAATGTGGCGAATATGACAAAGATGCAAGAAGTTACTACTCAGTAATTAGGAAAACTGCCTTGCCATTATGCTACATTGTTCTTTACGAATCCCCAGGTATTTTTGGAAGTCCAGATTTCTGTGGTAAACAAGAACCCTTCAGACCATGTGTACATCCTAACAAATGTTCCGCCTTTTCTTCTGAATTCAGCACTTGCCATAGTTCCCCAGGACGTTGTTCTTGGAGATTGGGTTGCTTTAATGTGCTCTGTGTGGGAGGCCTTAAAATGTAATCATACAAGTAATTGCAGATAGGGAATCATCATTGAGTGGGTGTGTTTCTATAAGGTCCCACAGGGATCGGTTCTTGGACTTGCATTATTTAATATTTTTAGCAATGAGCTGGAAAAATGCAAAATCATCACTGATAAAATGTGCAGTGGTAAATAACAAAAAGAATAGGTCACTGAAACAGAGTGATCTTGATAACTTGCTAAGCTGTGTGCAAGCAAACAATGTGCATTTCAGTATGGCTAAATGTAAATGTGTAAATCTAGGAACAAAGAACGTAGGCACTACTTATGGGATGGAGGACTTTATCGTGGGAAGCAGAGACTCTCAAAAAAGATTGGAATCATGGTGGATAATCTGAAATATGAGCTTCCAGTGTGATTCTGTGGCCAAAAGTGTTAACGTGATCCAGGGATGCTTAAACAGAGGATGTGGAGTAGAAGTAGAGAGGTTATTTTATCTCTGCATCTGGCACTTGGATGACCACTGCTCTAATACAGTGTCATGTTCTGGTGCCCATAATTCAACAAGGATGTTGATACATTGGAGAGGGCTCAGAGAAGAGCCATGAGAATGCTTAGAGGATTGGAAAATATTTCTTATAGTGATAGACTCAGTGAGCTCAATATATTTAACTTAACAAAGAGAAGATTAAGGGGTGATTTGATTACAGTCTATAAGTACCTATCCAGGGACCAAATATTTGATAATTGGCTCTTTATTCTAAAAGAGAAAGTTATAACATTGCCCAATGGCTGGAAGTTGAAGCTAGAAAAATGCAAACTGGAAATAAGTTTTTAGCAGTGAGGATAACTAATCATTAGAACAAGTTACCAAGGCTCGTGGTGGATTCTCCATCACTGACAATTTTTAAATCAAGACTGGATGTTTTTTTCTGACAGATCTGCTGTAGAAGTTATTTTGGGGAAGTTCTATGCCCTGTGTTATACAGGAGGTCAGAATAAATGACCACAATGGTCTCTTTTGGCTTTGGAATCCATGCATGAATCTGTTAATTCAAATGATTTTCTGGTGCTGCAGAGATGCATTATTCATAATGACCAGAGGCAGGGTTTAGGAGTCAGGGAGTGAGCCCCTGAGTTTCTTAACACATACCCCCCTGACATCATATCCCCCCTTCCTTCTCATATTACGCTTGCAGGAATAATCTACAAATAGCAGATCTCTGCAAAGCCGGAATGGGGGAAGACTGACTAGAGGCTCATGCTAATGCTACTTTTGCAACTTTAATGTGAGTCTTTTGGAGTTGGGGACATTTATGCTAGTTTTCTGCCTGCAGACAGAATTAAATGCTATAGATCTATGTAACTATAGAGCAACAATCTTACTGCTGGTCATTGGGAGAGGTCATAGAATGTGATATTTTTGTATATATCCATTAAATGAGCTAGTACATCATGCATGTGTATTAATTTGATTTTTTTAATTGGAATTGATACTAATGGAAGAAGCTGTTTTTCTTCAATTAGTTTCCCATGGAAGCACTGGTAAAATGTATATTATGCCCCACTTCTAGCCTGTTTTGTATTTCATTGACATTTTGCTATAAATGCTTGCAAGTTATTGTGCAAATTCCCTTGAAGAGAAGTAAAAAGCTGGAGCAGAGGGCCGTGATCTCATACGTGGGACCCTCCCTCCAGATGATGCCATGGTATCCTCTCACACTGAGGATACCCCTCTTGGGGAAAGAACCCAGTTATTAAGGACAGGTCCTCTTGACCTGCTGCTTACAAACAGGGAAGAATTGGTAGGGAAAGTAGAAGTGGGTGGCCACCTAGGCAGCAGTGACCATAAGATGGTTGAGTTCAGGATCCTCACAAAAGGAAGAAAGGAGAGTAGCAAAATACGGACCCTGGACTACAGAAAAGCAGACTTTGACTCCCTCAGGGAACTGATGGGCAGGATCCCCTGGGAGAATAACATGAGGGGGAAAGGAGTACAGGAGAGCTGGCTGCATTTTAAAGAATCCTTATTGAGGGTGCAGGAACAAACCATCCCGATGTGCAGAAAGAATAGTAAATATGGCAGGCGACCAGCTTGGCTTAACAGTGAAATCTTCAGTGAGTTTAACTCAAAAAGGAAGCTTACAAGAAGTGGAAATTTGGGCAGATGACTAGGGAGGAGTATTGCTCGAGTATGCAGGGGTGTAATCAGGAAGGCCAAGGCATGATTGGAGTTGCAGCTAGCAAGGGATGTGAAGGGTAACAAGAAGGTTTTCTACAGGTATGTTAGCAACAACAAGAAGGTCAGGGAAAGTGTGGGCCCCTTGCTGAATGGGGGAGGCAACCTAGGGACACATGATGGGGAAAAAGCTGAAGTACTCAAAGCTTTTTTTGCCTCGGTCTTCACACACAAGGTCAGCTCCCAGAATGCTGCACTGGGCAGCACAGTATGGGGAGGAGGTAAGAAGCCCTCAGTGGTGAAAGAACAGGTTAAGGACTATTTAGAAAAGCTCAACATGCACAAGTCCATGAGTCCAGACCTAATGCATCCAAGGGTGCTGAGGGAGTTGGCTGATGTGATTGCAGAGCCATTGGCCATTATCTTTGAAAATTCATGGTGATCTGGGGAGGTCCCGGACGATTGGAAAAAGGCAAATATAGTGCCCATATTTTAAAAAGGGAAAAAAGAAAACCTGGGGAACTCCAGACCGGTCAGCCTCACTTCAGTCCCCGGCAAAATCATGGAGCAGGTCCTCAAGGAATCCATTTTGAAGCCCTTGGAAGAGAGGAAGGTGATCAGGAACAGTCAACATGGATTCACCAAGGGCAAGTCATGCCTGACCAACCTGATTGCCTTCTATGATGAGATAACTGGCTCTGTGGATATGGGGATAGCAATGGACATGATATGCCTTGACTTTAGCAAAGCTTTTGATACGGTCTCCCACAGTATTCTTGCCAGCAAGTTAAAGAAGTATGGGCTGGATGAATGGACTATAAGGTGGATAGAAAGCTGGCTAGATCATCGGGCTCAACGGGTAGTGATCAATGGCTCCATGTCTAGCTGGCCGCTGGTATCAAGCGGAGTGCCCCAAGGGTCGGTCCTAGGGGCGGTTTTGTTCAATATCTTCATTA
This sequence comes from Emys orbicularis, assembly GCF_028017835.1. Taxonomy (NCBI): domain Eukaryota; kingdom Metazoa; phylum Chordata; order Testudines; family Emydidae; genus Emys; species Emys orbicularis. The sequence continues at coordinate 2,203,853 of NC_088686.1, read as the reverse complement.
ATGATCTGGATAATGGGATTAATTGCACCCTCAGAGAGTTCGCAGATGACACTAAGCTGGGGGGAGAGGTAGATACACTGGAGGGTAGGGATAGCGTCCAGAGTGACCTAGACAAATTGAAGGATTGGTCCAAAAGAAATCTGAGGAGGTCTCTTCCAACCCTAATATTCTATGACTCTGTGAAATAGTAATGGGGAATTTGATTATTAGAAATATAGATAGTTGGGTTTGTGATGACCAGGAGAAGGGCATGGTGAATTGTCGGCCAAATGACAAGGTTATGGACCTTTTGAGACATCTAGCTAGACTTAGGTGCAATACTGTCGAGGAGCCGGTGGTTGTGGTATAGGTAGATACCACTGACATTAGGAAAGGTACAAGCAAGGTTCTTGAGGCCAAATTTAGGTTGCTAGGTAAGTGATTAAAGTCCAGCTGCACGGCCCTGTCCAATGTTGAGGGTTGGTGCTGGCACACCTATACATTCTCCACCTTGCAAGAACTGTTCTAGGATCACCGCACGCATCACTTCCTCCATCCCTTGGCTCCCGGTCACAAGCAGCGAGTGGCCCAGTCTGACAGCCACTGTGCACGTGCCCTGGGCCTCACTCCCTCCATCCATGTCAGCTACATTTTTGGCAATGCCTCTCTGCTGACAGAGCCATCCGATCTGCGATGGTCGCCTTGACTGCATCCTAGTCCCGGGCGTGTTCTTCACTTAGGGATGCGTAGGCTGCTTTCACCCATCAATGGGGAGCCATTCGCAGAGCCTGTAAAGCCTTATCCCATCTAGCGCCACCCTCTCCAAAGTTCAAAGGGAAGCCTTGGTCAGCTGTCAGAGCCACTTTATACAGTCCGATTCCCTGGGCTCCACTGCTGGCCCTGGCCGCAGGACTCACCAGACCCTGCAGCATCTGGTGCTGTACCCCCATTGGTTCCTTGGTAAATTCTTACAGATCGGTCTGGGGCTCTGCCTGTCACACCATCCGGGCCTGCTGCTCTGCTTGCTAGGACAGTTGCAGCTCCACAGTCCATTTCCAGATCTCTTCCAGTTCCCGGACCGGATGAGCCCCCACATGTGTCCTGGGGTGGTCGTCTCTGAGTCTCTCTCCCCTTAGGTACAGATCATTCACTCCAGGCCATCTTCACCACCACCGTGCTTTGTGCTACTCTCCTAGCAAGCCATTGCCTGTGGTGCTATTTACAAGTCCCGGCCAGTTCTCCCCTTGCTTCTGAGGGGCAGGGAGCAGTACTAGCAGCAGCCAGCTCTGCCTTCCTTCCGACTCTTCCTCCCTCTCTGTTTATCTCCTCCCAGCTGCCGGGGTTGCTTCCCCCTCTAGTTAGCCCATCAGCAGTGGCCCTGCTTTTCATTGATCCTCTATTTAGGCCCCAATTGGTAGGGGGATGAGTGACAGGTATTAAGTCAGCTCCCACCACCCACCCCAATTTACGGCACCTGCTCTTCCCCCAGACCTAACGCTAAAGCCCTCATACAAGAACAATTTATTAACCCACACTACAGTGCTTGGGAAGGAAACCAAATGAGAAGCAGAAAGGACAAACTTCATTGTGCTCCTTCCCAGGGAGGAGACCCTTAGGACCAACTTTTCAGCCTCTCTCACATCAATCTCCAGTCCTGGGAGCCCAAATTGGGCATCCTGACATTACGCCTTTGCTAGAGCACGTCTCTACTGACACTTAACTTCAAAACCTGTCTCCTGGTCATCGTAGGAGAGGTGCAGATACCATGGCGATGGACACAGTCTGATAATTGCTCACTCTTATATAGTGATTTTCATCCATAGATCTCAAAGCATTTTAAAAAGGTCAGGGTCATTATCCCCATTTTACATATGGGGAAACTGAGGCACAAGGGGGCGGGAGGGACTTGCCTAAGTTCACCCAGCAGTGCACTGGCAGGACAGTAAATAGAGCCCAGTTCTCCCATTTATCACTGTGGGTGGACTGGTTTTTACTCGAGCTCATTGAAATTTTTCATTTCCGTCAGCCAATGGGGTTTCATCAGAACTGACTATTTTTCTGTGAAATATTTCTATTCTGAAGAAATGTTTCAATTTCCTGATTGAAACGAATGGAACAAAAACATGCTTTGGATTGTGTCTGTGATGTGAGAGGAAAATTCCCTTTTCATTTCTACCTAAAATGTCACTGCGTTTCCCATTTACCCTTCGGGGCTTTTTTGTGCCTCCCCCCCGATACTTTCTGAAAAACCCTGAAAATCCACTTCCCACACACAAACTCCCTCTTTTACTGGGGGGAGTAACAGGGGATGGGGACGGTAAGAGAGTGTGCAAAAGTATGACAGCCCTCCTCCCGCCCCTTACATACTTTTCATGATTTGTTGCTGGTCTCCTATTGGAAATGTAGCACAGGAGAACTGTGGGTGATGTGACCAGCTCTAGTTTTCACCCACACTCACTCATTGGAGGCAAGGTGCTCAGAAACGCTGAAATCTCTGCCTGCCAGAAGCCAGGAGGGGTGAAAGACTCCACCGAAGTGCTGATACTGGCCACTGCCAGAGAGAGGATTCTGGGCTAGATGGACCATTGGGCTGCTGCCGTGTGGCAGCTCTTGTGACACCATGGGGATTGATAAAGCTCGCTGCAGTCAGTTCAGACTAGTAGGGTAACAACAGCAGGAGGGGAAGAGAAGAGTGCAGGGCAGCCCAGCGAGGAGAGCACGGCTGCCTGCGGCTGGTGGCAGGGAAGCATGGTGGGGTGAAACACGCTGTTGTCCTCCTGAGCAGGAGGAAGGTGATGCTGGCGAGCGCTTGCTGTTGATTGTGGAATACACAATAGCTGGTGCGGTGCAGAGACACGTCTCTAGTCCGGGAGACCACGCGGCAGAGTCTGATCTCATTTGCGCCTGTGTAAACCTGTAGCAACTCGACTGGCCTTATTCCAGCTTTGTGCTGCGGTAAGAGAGCAGAGCCCTGGTGCCTGGCCAGCTCCCCAGCTGGTTGGATTGCCCATCTCTTCTGTGTACTATGGAGGCTCTCGCCTGACAGCTTCAGCAGAGGGAACCAGTTTTCCAAGCTCTCCCCAGCCTCCGTTTCGCACAGCAGCACAACCAAGAGCAGGATTTAGCCACTGAAATACTGTATCGCTTAGTTAGCTGGAGGTGGGCAGTACGTCCTTCCCTGCTAGCACTGACTGAACACAACTCTGAAATGAAGCAGACAAAAATGTCCTCGTTCACGTAGGGCCCTGCCCATGCTGGGAGGCTTTTTCTAGACCACCCGTGATGCTTCTTCGCTGTGTGGGCAGCCTGCACTCCCCTCTCTGTGGGATGAAAGGCAGAAGAGCCCAGAAAATCCACTTCACACATACAGACTCCCGCCCCGGGATGGTGCTATTTTGTCAGCACTGAAAATGGCTTCATTATTAATAGAACACAAGAGAAGCTTTTTAATCAGGCCTGAGCCACTGGACGCGTGGTGAGGAATCAAAGAGAGGACAGGCAGGCAGACCTCATTCATCGCGGCTGGGGAAAATGCCAGTAATTGCAATTCCTCTAGGGACTCTGGATACATCTTCCCACAAACCGAGGCCTCCTTTGCTTGCTAATGAACCAGGGCTCTGAGGAGACTGAGGGCACCTGAATTGCAACTGCAGAGTGTGTGTTTGATCCTGCAAGATGCTGAGCACCCTACGTTCCTCCTGTCTCCTGGGGGTGGAAATAGCTCGGCGGCCTCCAGGGTCAAGCCCGCATGGTGTCCACCAGAGGAACGTTGCTGGAGCAGCCTGGCTGATCAAAGCAGAGAGACTCCCTTTCAGAGAACTGACTCCATTTTAACAAGCCGTCTTTAAAGTTCAGGCAGATGATCTTATCTCCCTCTTCCCAGAGTCAGTGTTTTAACGTTTAAAAGGCCATTATGTGATTGGAAATTCTCTGAACAATTAAGCACTCATGTTTTCCAATTTAAAAGCATAATGAATATGGATGGTGTTGCTGTCCTTAGTTTGCAGCATGTTCATACTAAATTATCAAAGATCTTGAAAGATGCTAGAATGGTGACTAGAAGAGATGATTAGCCGAAGAAAGCTGCAGCAATGGGGAGACTACCGCAGAACGATTTATGCTTGGGGGGGGAGGGGATTGCTGTATATTGTATTTTGCGTAATACTTGAAAGTTTTCCAATCCTTTCTGCTGAGTTTCAAATGCTTAATCATTCAATTCATACATCAGTGCATTTGTCTCATTTCCATATGTATTCTTAATATTTAAATTTCAGGATTATCATAGAATCATAGAAATGTAGGACTGGAAGAGGCCTTGATAAATTATCTAGTCCAGTCCCCCGCAGTGAGTGTTATGTAGATCATCCCTGGCAGGTGTTTGTCTAACCTGTTCTTAAAATCCTCCAAAGATGGAGATTCCACAACCTCTCATGGTAATTTCTTCCAGTGTTTAACCACCCTGACGGTTAGGAAGTTTTTTTTCCTAATGTCCAACCTAAATCTCCCTTGCTGCAATTTAAGCCCATTGCTTCTTGTCCTGTCCTCAGTGGTTAAAGAGAACAATTTATCACCCTCATCTTTATAACAACTTTTCATTTACTTGAAGACTTACCAGGTGCCCTGCTCAGCCTTTTCTTCTCCAGACTAAACAAACCCATTTTTAAAAAAAATCTTTTCTCAGGTATTTCAATCTCTGCACATTGCTCGTTGGATGTCAGCTCCATTGGATGGGAAGGAGCGGAACACATGATCAGTGCTGGGAAACAGCTGCTAGCAGACAAGGTAGCGGAGTTCGCGGTGAGCATCGGGATTTACAAACAAAGCATCACCACCCATTCCGCAGTCACCTTGCAGTTCCATTCCTCCAGAATGAACTCTCGGGGATCAACCGGGGATGATCCAACACTAAGCCAGGAACAATTAGCAATGATCTTAAGGAAATATCGGTTATCCCTCTTTGAGACCATCCTAAATTGACTGACACCTGCCAGGGTTTCAAGTCTTCTTTGTCCTAGTTTCCAAGCTGATTTGAATAAGTTAATATGAGGTGTCAAGCAAAGGCAGAGGGATAGATTACTATGCCCTGTGTAGGCAAAGTGTGCTCAGAGCCCACTGGGCAAATAACATGCTGTTCTCTCTCTTTAACAAACTCAAAGTCTGCCTCCAAAATTGTGGCATTCACGGTAACATCACAGCCGAGACTGTCCCTGGCAGAAGAGTGGGCTGCTCCTCCCCATCTGCAAAGGTAGCGAAGCAGAGAGAGGGGAGCAGGCTGCACAATCCCCAGAGACAGAGCAGTGAACGTACCCCCCGGATGTCCAGGAAACACTGCTGCAGAACCTGCGTGACTCAGGAGTGGGCTCCATACCACGGCCTATCCATGCGTACTGTCCTGTGTCATGAACTGTATAACTGCTCCACAGGCATCCTTAGCGTTTCCACTCATGAACTGAAATGCTATTTAGAAATGCTCAGTTGCTACAGAACCATGTATTGTGCAGCAAGATGTCAGCTCTGAGGACCTATTTTTAATTCTCAGCCTGTGAGTATCCAAGTTCTTCTTCTTCTTCATTATCCATATCACGGTAGTGCCTGGAAGGCCTAGCAAAGATCAGGGCACCATTCTGCTCAGCGCTGTACAAACACACAGGGCCTGATCCAGGTGCCACTGTAGCCAATGGGGCTCTGCCCAGCACCTTTAATGGGAGTTGTACCATGCTCACTGGGAGAGAAAGTCCCTGCCCCAAGACACTTGTCAAGACAGACCAAGGAAATCTCAGTCTCCTCCTCTTACAGATCATAGAATCATAGAATCATAGAATATCAGGGTTGGAAGGGACCTCAGGAGGTCATCTAGTCCAACCCCCTGCTCAAAGCAGGACCAATTCCCAACTAAATCATCCCAGCCAGGGCTTTGTCAAGCCGGGCCTTAAAAACCTCCAAGGAAGGAGACTCCACCACCTCCCTAGGTAACGCATTCCAGTGCTTCACCACCCTCCTAGTGAAATAGTGTTTCCTAATACCCAACCTAGACCTCCCCCACTGCAACTTGAGACCATTGCTCCTTGTTCTGTCATCTGCCATCACTGAGAACAGCCGAGCTCCATCCTCTTTGGAACCCCCCCTCAGGTAGTTGAAAGCAGCTATCAAATCCCCCCTCATTCTTCTCTTCTGGAGACTAAACAATCCCAGTTCCCTCAGCCTCTCCTCATAAGTCATGCGCTCCAGACCCCTAATCATTTTTGTTGCCCTCCGCTGGACTCTTTCAATTTTTTCCACATCCTTCTTGTAGTGTGGGGCCCAAAACTGGACACAGTACTCCAGATGAGGCCTCACCAATGTCGAATAAAGGGGAACGACCACGTTCCTCGATCTGCTGGCAATGCCCCTACTTATACAGCCCAAAATTCCATTAGCCTTCTTGGCAACAAGGGCACACTGTTGACTCATATCCAGCTTCTCGTCCACTGTGACCCCCAGGTCCTTTTCTGCAGAACTGCTACCTAGCCATTCGGTCCCTAGTCTGTAGCAGTGCATGGGATTCTTCTGTCCTAAGTGCAGGACTCTGCACTTGTCCTTGTTGAACCTCATCAGGGTTTTTTTGGCCCAATCCTCTAATTTGTCTAGGTCCCTCTGTATCCAATCCCTACCCTCTCGTGTATCTACCACGCCTCCCAGTTTAGTGTCATCTGCAAACTTGCTGAGAGTGCAGTCCACACCATCCTCCAGATCATTAATAAAGATATTAAACAAAACTGGCCCCAGGACGGACCCTTGGGGCACTCCGCTTGAAACCGGCTGCCAACTAGACATGGAGCCATTGATCACTACCCGTTGAGCCCGACAATCTAGCCAGCTTTCTATCCACCTTACAGTCCATTCATCCAGCCCATACTTATTTAACTTGGCGGCAAGAATACTGTGGGAGACCGTATCAAAAGCTTTGCTAAAGTCAAGGAATAACACATCCACTGCTTTCCCCTCATCCACAGAGCCAGTTATCTCATCATAGAAGGCAATTAGGTTAGTCAGGCACGACTTCCCCTTGGTGAATCCATGCTGACTGTTCCTGATCACTTTCCTCTCCTCTAAGTGTTTCATAATTGATTCCTTGAGGACCTGCTCCATGATTTTTCTTCTTGTTGCTAACATACCTGAAGAAACCCTTCTTGTTACTCTTAACATCTCTTGCTAGCTGCAACTCCAAGTGTGATTTGGCCTTCCTGATTTCACTCCTGCATGCCTGAGCAATATTTTTATACTCCTCCCAGGTCATTTGTCCAATCTTCCACTTCTTGTAAGCTTCTTTTTTGTGTTTAAGGTCAGCAAGGATTTCACTGTTTAGCCAAGCTGGTCGCCTGCCATATTTACTATTCTTTCTACACATCGGGATGGTTTGTTCCTGCAACCGCAATAAGGATTCTTTAAAATACAGCCAGCTCTCCTGGACCCCTTTGCCCTTCATGTTATTCTCCCAGGGGATCCTGCCCATCTGTTCCCTGAGGGAGTCAAAGTCTGCTTTTCTGAAGTCCAGGGTCTGTATTCTGCTGCTCTCCTTTCTTCCTTGTGTCAGGACCTGAACTCTCATGGTCACTGCCTCCCAGGTTCCCATCCACTTTTGCTTCCCCTACTAATTCTTCCTGGTTTGTGAGCAGCAGGTCAAGAAAAGCTCTGCCCCTAGTTGGTTCCTCCAGCACTTGCACCAGGAAATTGTCCCCTACACTTTCCAAAAACTTCCTGGATTGTCTGTGCACCGCTGTATTGCTCTCCCAGCAGATATCAGGGTGATTAAAGTCTCCCATGAGAACCAGATTAGCAGCTGAGGTACAGAAATATTGACTGGCTGGCTCATGGTCCCACAGGGATCTGACGGCAGGGCCGGGAGCTGAGCTTAGCTCTCCTGAGTGCCCAGCCAGTGCCTGAACCACAAGACTATCCGTGCTTTCATCAAGTAGCGTGACAGCAGTGTACCATTTCTCTGATGGAGCACTCGGTTCGCATTCGAGGCAGCCGAACTGAAATGTGTTTTTTTTTTAATTTACCTTGTTTTCCCTTCAATATTTCTAACTTTCTTATTTAAAAGTCTGGAATGAAAACCTGAACATTAGGGCTGATAACTATCTTATCTTCTTTGCAGTGCAGTTGATCTTGGTAACGTTCAAAAGTGGGGTGAGAATACACTAATTAAAATGTTATCTGCCACATGGAAACTCTGAACTTGATAACACTTGGAAAGATAAAACGGCTGCAGCAGACGAACGGAAATGGAAAAGTTTTAGAACTACCAAACTTATTAATTTTTTCTCTGCCCAGTTTTTTCAAAGCCCTGTGTGGTAGGCAAGGGGACGCAACATGCAAGTGGGAAGTAAGCGGTACGTAGCTCTTCATCATTCTGAACTCAAATATTTGCTTCCTTGCGTTTGCTACGATGTGTGCATTACTGTCAAGACCAAAGGGCACCACTCATAAATAAATTAATAAACACAAACAAATAAACTTTGGGCAGACACGATGCTGAGCTGCAAGACTGAGCCGGTAAGAGAGAGTTATGGTATAATGAGCTCCATGCACCCAGTGCAGACTCCCAGTGCCATCAGAGGGGATGCACTAACGCAGCCAGAGGGGTGCTTTCTGTGGAGCTCAGGATGTGGCCCGTGTTCTTGTCTAGCACGTTGTTGCAGGTTCTGATTCAGTCCAAGTGGGGAAGGTCAGTGGGTTTGGAGATGCAGGTTCTATTCCCAGGTCCATCGTGTGGGATTTCCTAGGAGTCCATTGTGCAGATGGAATCACTGAAGAAGAATGCCCGGATTTTTTTTTTTTAACTGCAAAGTTCGAAGAAAGTTGACCAAGAGTTTTGGAGGTGCAGGTGAATAGAAACTATCCAGACCTGTACTGTCTGTGTCTTGCCCCTCACTGCAGAGGCTCTAGCGATTAATGGCACATTATTCACACCTCATACTTCCCATAGGGGAGTCACTCAGTAGCAAGCAGTCTCCATCACGAGCCCTAATTTTCTCTCCCTTATCATTTTGCACTGGTAAAGTGTTCTCCACTAAAAATATTGTAATTGCTTTCAGGGTACAGGAGATTTATCTCTAAGTTTGAAGGTCAAAGGTCCAAGTCTTTTAAAATGAGAGATGCCTGAAAATTACCCTTTTCAAAAACTTTACCTGGAGTAACTTTTTCAGGAGGAATGTAAAGAGGGGTGGTGACTGCTAATTAAAGCGATACAAACACTATTTCATTTTGTTGATAGATAGATAGATAGATAGATAGATAGATAGATAGATAGATAGATAGATAGATAGATAGATACTACGTGGCTCTGGGAAGAAGGATAAAGGAGTTTGAGGTGCAAGTCATGTTCTCATCCATCCTCCCTGCTGAAAGAAAAGGCCTAGGAAGGGACCATCGAATTGTGGAGATAAATGCAGGTTACGCAGGTGGTCTTGGAGAGAGGGCTTTGGATTCTTCGAACATGGGTTCTTGTTCCAGGAAGAAGGATTGCTAGGAAGAGATGGGATCCACCTAACGAAGAGAGGGAAGAGCATCTTCGCAGGCAGGCTGGCTAACCCAGTGAGGAGGGCTTTAAACTAGGTTCAACGGGGGATGGAGACCTAAGCCCTGAGGTATGTGGGGAAGTGGGATACTGGGAGGAAAAACAAGGAGGAGGTTACAACAGGGGAGGCCTCCTGACTCATACTGAGAAAGTAGGACAATCGGCTAGTTATCTTAGGTGCCTGTACATGAATGCAAGAAACAAGCAGGAAGAATTGGGAGTCTTGGCACAGTCAAGGAAATATGATGTGATAGAATCATAGAATCTCAGGGTTGGAAGAGACCTCAGGAGGTCATCTAGTCCAACCGCCTGCTCAAAGCAGGACCAATCCCCAACTAAATCATCCCAGCTAGGGCTTTGTCAAGCCTGACCTTAAAAACCTCTAAGGAAGGAGATTCCACCACCTCCCTAGGTAACCCATTCCAGTGCTTCACCACCCTCCTAGTGAAATAGTGTTTCCTAATATCCAACCTAAACCTCCCCCACCGCAACTTGAGACCATTGCTCCTTGTTCTGTCATCTGCCACCACTGAGAACAGCTGAGCTCCATCCTCTTTGGAACCTCCCTTCAGGTAGTTGAAAGCAGCTATCAAATCCCCCCTCACTCTTCTCTTCTGTAGACTAAATAACCCCAGTTCCCTCAGCCTCTCCTCGTAAGTCATGTGCTCCAGCCCCCTAATCATTTTCATTGCCCTTCACTAGACTCTCCGCAATTTTTTCACATCCTTTCTGTAGTGGGGGGCCCAAAACTGGACACAACACTCCAGGTGAGGCCTCACCAGTGCCGAATAGAGGGGAAAAATCACTTCCCTCAATCTGCTGGCAATGCTCCTACTAATGCAGCCGAACATATTGTTAGCCTTCTTGGCAATGAGGGCACACTGCTGACTCATATCCAGCTTCTCGTCCACTGTAATCCAAGGGTCCTTTTCTGCAGAACTACTGCCTAGCCAGTTGATCCCCAGCTTGTAGCAATCAGCAATCAGGTTGGTCAGGCATGACATGACCTTGGTGAATCCATGCTGACTGTTCCTGATCACCTTCCTCTCCTCGAAGAGCTTCAAAATGGATTCCTTGAGGACCTGCTCCATGATTTTGCTGGGGACTGAGGTGAGGCTGACCGGTCTGTAGTTTCCTGGATTCTCCTTCTTCCCTTTTTGTAAAGATGGGCAGTATATTTGTTTTTTTTTTCAATCATCTGGGACCTCCCCCGATTAAAGATAATGGCCAATGGCTCCACAATCACATCAGCCAACTCCCTCAGCACCCTCAGATGCATTGCATCTGGCCCCATGGACTTGTGCATGTCCAGCTTTTCTAAATAGTCCTTAACCTATTTTTTCACCACTGGGGACTGCTCACCTCCTCCCCATACTGTGCTGCCTAGTGCAGCAGTCTGGGAGCTGACCTTTTCTGTGAAGACCGAGGTAAAAAAAGCATTGAGGACTTCAGCTTTTTCCACATCATCCATCTCTAGGTTGCCTCCCCCGTTCAGTAAGGGTCCCACACTTTCCCTGACCTTCTTCTTGTTGCTTACATACCTGTAGAAACCCTTCTTGTTACCCTTCACATACACTGCTAGCTGCAACTCTAGTTGTACTTTGGCCTTCCTGATTACACCCCTGCATGCTCGAGCTATTTTTGTATACTTCTCCCTGGTCATATGTCCAAGTTTCCACTTCTGAAGATTTCTCTGTTAAGCCGAGCTGTTCGCCTGCCATATTTGCTATTCTTTCTGCACATCGGGATGGTTTGTTCCTGCGCCCTCAATAAGACTTCTTTAAAATACAGCCAGCTCTCCTGGACTCCTTTCCCCTCTCATATTAGCCTCCCAGGGTATCCTGTCCATCAGTTCCCTGAGGGAGTCAAAGTCTGCTTTTCTGAAGTCCAGGGTCCATATTCTGCTGCTCTCCTTTCTTCCTTGTGTCAGGATCCTGCACTCAACCATCCCATGGTCACTGCTGCCCAGGTTGCCATCCACTTCTACTTTCCCTACCAATTCTTTCCTGTTTCTGAGCAGCAAGTCAAGAGGAGCACGGCCCCCAGCTGGTTCCTTCAACATTTGCACCAGGAAGTTGTCCCCAACACTCTCCAAAAACTTCCTGGATTGTCTGTGCACTGCTGTGTTGCTCTCCCAGCAAATGTTAGGGTGATTGAAGTCCCCCATGAGAACCAGGGCCTGTGATCTGGAAACTTCTGTTAGTTGTCTGAAGAAAGCCTCGTCTACCTCATCCTCCAGGTCTGGTGGTCTATAGCAGATGCCCACCACGATATCACCCTTGTGGCTCTCGCCTCTAAACTTAACCAAGAGACTCTCAACAGGCATTTATCCAGTTTCATACTGGAGCTCTGAGCAATCATACCACTCTCTTACAGTGCAACTCCTCCACCTTTCCTCCCGCACCTGTCCTTCCTGAACAGTTTATACCCATCCATGACAGTGCTCCAGTCATGTGAGTTACCCCACCAAGTCTCTCTTATTCCTATCAGGAACAGTCAGCATGGATTCACCAAGGGCAAGTCATGTCTGACTAACCTAACTGTCTTCTATGTGGAGATAACTGGCTCTGTGGATGAGGGGAAAGCAGTGGATGTGTTATTCCTTGACTTTAGCAAAGCTTTTGATACGGTCTCCCACAGTATTCTTGCCAGCAAGTTAAAGAAATATGGGCTGGATGAATGGACTGTAAGGTGGTGTGACAGACCCAGACCAGTGGGGTACAGGAGTCTGGTAGAGGGCAAATATACTGGTCACTGGATGAGTAGTTTTCTGTTCCCTGAGTGACCAGAGCAGAGGCTGCACTAGAGTAATCAGGAACCTGCTAGAACCAGTTAAGGCAGGCAGGCTAATTAGGACACCTGGAGCCAATTAAGAAGAAGCTGCTAGAATCAATTAAGGCAGGCTAATCAGGGCACCTGGGTTTTAAAAGGAGCTCACTTCAGTTTGTGGTGGGAGTGTGAGGAGCTGGGAGCAAGAGGCGCAAGGAGCTGAGAGTGAGAAGGTGTGCTGCTGGAGGACTGAGGAGCACAAGCGTTATCAGACACCAGGAGGAAGGTCCTGTGGTGAGAATAAGGAAGGTGTTTGGAGGAGGCCATGGGGAAGTAGCCCAGGGAGTTGTAGCTGTCATGCAGCTGTTACAGGAGGCACTATAGACAGCTGCAATCCACAGGGCCCTGGGCTGGAACCCGGAGTAGAGGGTGGGCCCGGGTTCCCCCCAAACCTTCCAATTGACCTGGACTGTGGGTTCTTCCAGAGGGGAAGGTCTCTGGGCTGTTCCCCAACCCACATGGTGAATCTCTGAGGCAAGAAAATCCACCAATAAGCGCAGGACCCACCAAGATAGAGGAGGAACTTTGTCACACTGGTGTCAGAGGTGGGATCTTGGTGTCCACAGCGCGGCGGAAGAAGGAGGGTGATTTAAAAAAAAAAAAAAAAGGGAGAGGGTTTATTTTTTTTTTCACCACAATGGATGACGTAGTGCGGGCACTGATACAAGCTACGGCGGCCCAGCAGGAGGCTACCCGTGTCCAGGCAGCCGCCCAACAGGAGGCAGTGCGGCTGCAGCAAGAGACTAATCGCCTGCTGATGGACCAGGCTGCTCAAGACCGAGCTATGTTGCGGGAACTGCATCAATATCTTCATTAATGATCTGTAGGATGGCGTGGACTGCACCCTCAGCAAGTCTGCAGATGACACTAAACTGGGAGGAGTGGTAGATATGCTGGAGGGTAGGGATAGGATACAGAGGGATCTAGACAAATTAGAGGATTGGGCCAAAAGAAATCTGATGAGGTTCAACAAGGGCAGAGTCATGCACTTAGGATGGAAGAATCCCATTCACTGCTACAGACTAGGGACCGAGTGGCTAAGCAGCAGTTCTGTAGAAAAGGACCTGTGGGTTACAGTGGACGAGAAGCTGGATATGAGTCAACAGTGTGCCCTTGTTGCCAAGAAGGCTAATGGAATTTTGGGTTGTATAAGTAGGGGCATTGCCAGCAGATCGAGGGACGTGATCATTCCCCTCTATTCGGCATTGGTGAGGCCTCATCTGGAGTACTGTGTCCAGTTTTGGGCCCCACACTACAAGAAGTATGTGGAAAAATTGGAAAGAATCCAACAGAGGGCTACAAAAATGATTAGGGGGCTGGAGCTCATGACTTATGAGGAGAGGCTGAGGGAATTGGCATTGTTTTGTTGCAGTGAGGGAGGTCTAGGCTGGATATTAGGAAACACTATTTCACTAGGAGGGTGGTGAAGCACTGGAATGGGTTACCTAGTGAGGTGGTGGAATCTCCTTCCTTAGAGGTTTTTAAAGCCTGGCTTGACCAAGCTCTGGCTGGGATGATTTAGTTGGGGTCAGTCCTGCTTTGAGCAGGGGGTTGGACTAGATACCTCCTGAGGTCTCTTCCAACCCTAATCTTCTATGATTCTACAATAGAATCTATTTACAGAAATTGGTATGTATAATATTATGTAGCGACGCATGCTTTATCAATGTGCATGGGCCCACCCAATGTTTTATAATGCCTAATCATATGTGGGGAAAAAGAATGAGTGGAAGGAGAGATAGTTACAGGGACCCAAGGTATCTCTGAATTTCAAAGCTCAACAGGATACAGCTGTGGTAAGCCAGTCACTACCCATGAAATTAGTGGTTAGCACTATGTATTGGCAAGAGCTCTGCAATTCTGACATGCTAGTATCTTCCTAATTTCCCAAGAAATACTTACTGTATGATGAGCTATTTCTTTAAGAAGAATAGAAAAGAAATATAGAAAATTACTGGAATATAAATACAGTGGTTTGGAAATGGAAATGTTTTCAAAGGTCTCCAGGAGAACCCAGCAGCCCTTCAAGACTGACGTTAGTTTAAAATATGCTGGGTTCAGGACGGGTGCCCTTTTAATTGAGAGAAGCTTTCACAGAGATAATTTACTAAGGAATTCTGCATACTGCAGAGTGTCTTATTATCCATCCATCCAGTATTCAAAATAATGATCTCAGTTAGGAATGCTAAGTCTCTCTTTTGAAGTTAACCTGCCAGTTTAAAATCTATCCACTCCTACCTTGATGGTCCCTGAAGAGCAACTGCTACCACGCTAGGTAAGAAACCATGAGGAGAACAATTTTTAAATGACAGTTCTAAAGATCCCCAGGATTTTATTGTAAAGGATGGAAGCTAAGGTTGAGGTATTTTTTTTTTCTCACTAAAGCTCTCCAGTTTCCTGAAGTGTCTCTCTCAGGGAAAAGGTGATCCTGAGAAGCTACATGGTCAGAGGCTTGTATCACAAGTAAAATAAATTCAAAAAGTCATGGCCAAATAAAAGAAGTCAGAGGTGATTCTCATGAGCAAGCAGAGGGCTATGTTTGTCTTTGTTATGCATGTCTGGAATCTTGTTTGTTACAGTTCTGAGCTTTGATGAAAAGCTAATTACAACTCACATAGGATACACTCGCTGCCCTTCTTCTACAGGAAGACAGTGAATACACACAGAAAGAGGCAGATTCCTAAAGAAGAAACAGGAAGGTGTGGCCACATTTTGATTTTTTAAAAGCCTTGCTTGAGACATTTGTTTTTCACACACACCATCAAAACTACCCCCAGGTTTGGAAGTAGCCTAGAGGAATATGGAATATTTCATTCTCTCCAGAGTGAGCAAGCTTCCCTAATCACAGACTCAGACTAAAATAATCTCCTACCCACTTTAATTATTTCCCTGAATCTAAGGGGAATGAAATCAAACACATGCAAATCCAGCATTGGCCATATATACACAGGGATGTACAGCAAACCAGCACATTAGCCCATATGTCACCCACTCCTCCTCAAAGTCTAAGGAGTCTCACAAAACTGGGTGACTGGGCAACAAAATGGCAGATGAAATTTAATGTTGATAAATGCAAAGTAATGCACATTGGAAAACATAATCCTAACTATACATATATAATGATGGGGTCTAAATTAGCTGTTACCACTCAAGAAAGAGGTCTTGGAGTCGTGGATAGTTCTCTGAAATCATCCACTCAGTGTGTAGCTCAAAAAAGCGAACCGAATGTTGCGCATCATTAAGAAAGGGATAGATAATAAGACAGAACATATCATATTGCCTGTATATGAATACATGGTATACCCACATCTTGAATACTGCATGCAGATTTGGTTGTCCCATCCCCCCCAAAAATATATTGGAATTGGAAAAGGTTCAGAAAAGGGCAACAAAAATGATTAGGGGTATAGAACGGCATCCATATGAGGAGAGATTAATAAGACTGGGACTTTTCAGCTTGGAAAAGAGGTGACTAAGGTGGGATATGATAGAGGTCTATAAAATCATGAGTGGTATAGAGAAAGTAAATAAGGAAGTGTTATTTACTCCTCATAATACAAGAACAAGGGGCCACCAAATGAAATTAATACGTAGCAGGTTTAAAACAAACACAAGAAAGTATTTTTTCACGCAACACACTGTCATCCTCTGGAACTCCTTGCCAGAGGGTGTTGTGAAGGCCAATACTATAACGGGGTTCAAAAGGGAACTAGATAAATTCATGGAAGATAGGTCCATCAATGGTTATTAGCCAGGATGGGCAGGGATGGTGTCCCTAGCCTCTGTTTGGCAGAAGCTGGGATTGGGTGACAGGACATGGATGACTTGATGATAACCTGTCTGTTCATTCCCTTTGGGGCACCTGCCATTGGCCACTGTCAGAGGACAGGATACTGGGCTTGATGGACCTTTGGTCTGACCCAGTATGGCCGAACTTATGTTCTTATGAGTCTAAGGCAGGAGGTGGTGGAGTCAGAGTATGATATGGCTAGCAGAGTGGATCCTACTTGATCACTCTAGCTGATGTAACTCAGATTGACCCTTAGGCTGCTCTACATTAGGGGACCAGGAATGTTGATTAGATCCACTGCCCCCCCATACAGCTGGACCTGGGGATCTAACTCCAAGTTTCATAGTCAAACTTTCCCCTGTATGTGTGTGCATCTGGTGATTTAGTGCTGGTGAAACAGGCTGTTTTACACTCACACAGGGATACTCACTGGCTAACAATGTACCATGAGATGTTTGTTATACAGGTTGGGCTTTATTAATGCAGCAACTGAACAGTTGTCACAGGAAATACCTTGAGACATTACAAAGTTTGCTCCAATAGCTTGTGATAATTGTATTTTACCCCAGAGAACAAAATACTACCTTTGATTGTACATCACACCACGGGGGGCAGGTCATGAACATTTGCTTGTTTGCATGCAGTCTGTCAATTCAGTATAAAAGATCCCCAGCATACATTTCAGACATTGAAATGGCTACAACAACATTTACCAATGATCAGGAAACTGATCCTTGAGAAATTTAAAAGGCCACATAAAAGAAGAGAGCAAGGATACATTTTGACCCCAGGAACCTCTCACGCTGCAGCTCGGTACATGCAGTAGAATTATAACAGCATCCAGGAAAATGTCAGTGAAGATATTTTAAAAGCTCTAATGAGGGAACAAACACAAAAGTCTAGCTGAGAAAGCTAACAAGGATAGCAGAGAGGTACTGAAGTGTGGACCGCCCATCATCACAATTAAGTAGGTTGTGTTTGAAGAGACATAGAAGTGGATTGGAGCCTTGTAGAAATTATCAGCTAACTCACTTAACATCCTTCCCCCAACAGCCTGCGGCCTCTAAACCCATGTGTTAGAAGTACTGAACACGGGCGTATTTTCAGCTCTAATTTTCAGAGCTGAAGGGAAACAGGTAGTTGGGGATTGGTGCTGCTTTGAGCAGGGGGTTGGACTAGATGACCTCCTGAGGTCCCTTCCAACCCTGATATTCTATGATTCTATGTTCTGTAAAATAACACGTTATTGGGGTGGAGGGCAAGGCATCTTCCTGTGAGATGGAAAACTTAGAGGCACTTATCCCCCAATATTGTAGCTTACAAAATTTTTGCTATAAGGTGTACGTAGGAAATAAATCGTGCACAGTCCTTGTTGGCTGTATGTACAGGGCGGATGTCACCCTATTCAGACAGAGGACAGTGAAAGCCCCATTGGGATGAGTGCTGAGAGAGAGAACCTACCACAGAAGAATTTGCCTTTTATTTTTAAAGTTAAATATTTCAGCTTTGCATAAGAAATTCCAAGTTCAAATATTTCTTGGAGGTTTTTTCTGCAGTTTTACATATGGAGAACAATTATCTTCAGATTCTCTGTGGCCTCCTTTGAGAAACTCTAATTAGGAACGGAACTAGAACTGGTTGGGAAATTTTTGCCAAGTTTGTTTTGTGAAAAATGCCAATTTATTGAAATCGAAACTGTTTATGAATCAGGGCTGGTTATGATGAATTTTCCATCTTGGGGGAAATAAAGTTGAAAACAAAAGTTTTGAAATTGTTTAAATTAAAAATGCAGGGTTTTTTAATCCAAAATGATTTTTCACTTAGAAATGTAACCTGATTAGACTAAAGTACTTTTTTAAAAAAGGAAAGAAAAGAAAAGGTCAAAATCAAAAACCAGTGTTTCAATTTTCAATGTGATGGGGCCCGCACCTGTCGTCAGTGCTTTCTGTCCGCTGAGCGTGGAGCTGCAATCTTGTCTGCTCCCGGCGCCCCCTGTAGGTTGTTGACCTCACTAGGTGGGTTTTCAGTGACTCAGCCCAGGTCTAAGTCACACAATGAATAGGTGAGGGGATGAACCCCTCCTGGGGTAACAAAACTCAACAAATGGTCGGCCCTCACCAGGGTTTTCAGCCCCATCTCTGGGTCTGTTTAAATTCCAGCCCCTTTCTCGGGCTTTTAGTAAAGAGTCTTGTCCCCTTTTTTTGGACTTAGGTCACTTCCCCAGTGGCTGGTGAGAGGACCCAGGCCCACCCACGACTCTAGATCCCAACCCAGGGACCCTTTACACAGCAGCCACATACAGCTTCCCTTAATAGCTGCTGCTGCTGCCTTCCCTGGGCTGCTTCCCAGTTGGTCCCATCACCTTCACCCATTACTTTAGGGTCACAGTCCTGGGGTTCTCTCTCTCAGACCCCTGCTTGAGCTGGGTCTCTCCCAGTTCTCCTTGCCTGGAGTGTTTCACTGTATTCCTGCCCTTCCTTACC
This sequence comes from Emys orbicularis, assembly GCF_028017835.1. Taxonomy (NCBI): domain Eukaryota; kingdom Metazoa; phylum Chordata; order Testudines; family Emydidae; genus Emys; species Emys orbicularis. Next base: position 2,185,213 of record NC_088686.1, on the reverse strand, counting down.
CTTGTGGTCCCAGCCAGCAACTGACCTACTCATCCCCTGTAGCTCCTTTCAACTAGTCCTGTTGGACTCTGATTGGCTGCTTCCTTCCAGCCTCTCTAGCAGGCCTGAGGACCCACCTTCACTGCTCCTTTCCTAGGGCATGATGTGGTAGGACTGCAAGGCTTCCAGCAGGGGGCCTCAAATGACCTGGGACACCCTGTTCCGGCCAAATTTCAGGTTTTCAATTCATGAATATTTTTGAAATTTTGAATTTTTGTTCTGATTCAAAACAAGAAAAAAATTTGCACTCTCAAAAATATTCCAGGGATGGGAAAACCGTTTCCCACCCTTCACTCAGCAGACACAGACTCGCCTGCCAGAAGTCTAGCATGCATCCTTGGAACAATCAGCTGGCATACAGAGACACCTGGGATACCTGTATATCAAGTAGGGAAAAATAAGCTAGAGACAAAGAGCGGAGATACCTAAGCATGGAAGATGCTGGAGACTTTTTCCGACTATGATACACTCATTGAGAGAAAAGAATTCTACTTCCACTGATGCCAATGTAACCTGAATGACACCAGGAGAGGTACTACTTTACGCCTGCATACACGAGAGAAGAATCAAGTCCTCGTTATTTTCACAACGCCTGTGTCGTTGCTAAGGCTCTGGCCTAGCAACCTCAATGACCTTTGTTTCGTTTTCCATCTCCTGGCTAAATCTTTTCCATTTTGCCCTTGAAATAAAGATGAAAAACAAAGCCCGGGAAACAGGAATGGCAGCTAACAGACTTCTGAAAGTAACTGCCCTGAGAGGCAAGGCCCTGAGAGACACAGGAGGTCATGTGACAAGCATATACAAAGGCAGTAAAAGAGTGATCCTAGTTCTGGACCTTTATTGTTGAACGGAGGTAAGATATTACAGATGGTGGCAGGTTCTTGATGTACTTCTGAATCTCAGGGATCATTTTTCTGGAGATGTAAGGTGCAGCAGATTGCGATGAGCCCTGAGGGCTGGATCATTCATACAGAGTGAAGCGAGTATTGATGCAGCTAAGCAGAGCCATGAATACAACTCCAATGAACCCATGAAAACTGTAGGGAAGAGCTCAGGTGGGGAAAATCCAGCCCCTTGGCAAAGCTACTGACAGGGTTTCATTGTGCAAGAGGGGGTGCTGGGTACCGAGGGGCCCCTGCAGGGGGTGCTGGTCTCATTCTGCTGCTCCGGGCAAGCTCCCTGCACTGCAGTGTGGAGGGAACAGGAAGGGGTGGGAGATGGTCAGGATAGTGTACTGGGGATAGTGAGATGGGGATCGAGGACCTACTTTTACCCAGATCTGCCCATCTTTTCCTCTGCAACGGGAATGGGCAGGGTGGCAGATAAGAGCCCCCGGAAGCTACTTAACCCAACAGCCAAAGCAGCCTTCTCTGAACAGCTCTGCAACCTGCCCATAGTTTAGGGAGGGGAAGGAAGAAGGATTCCTCCCCTCTGTGCATCTTCCCAGCTACTCGCAATCTCCCAGGCTCGCAGCTCCTCGGCAGCTCACCTGCTGTATTGGTAGGGAGCAGGGAGCTCAGAAGTCCTCGCTCCCACGTACTCAGATGCACAATTTCTCAGCAGCCTGGACTTTCTTGCTCTGGGGCAGCCTATGGGCAGGACTTCCCCAGGGCCGGTGTTCCATCCCCTTGTGTGGAGAATTCCAAATGTTTGATTTTCATTCCAAGTCAGAATGAAACCAAATGTTGAAAAGTCAAAAATCCTCTGCAAAATGGAATTACTTTTTCCTCTGATAAGAATATTGCCGAGAAGCTGAATGATTTATTTGTAGCATTCTTAACTTATGAGGATGGTGGGGAGAGTTCTACCCTGGTACGACAGAGAGTGAGGTTAGAAGAAGAGGTCCTGGGTCAAGCAGATAATTAAAATGCAATGTCATCTGGTCCAGATGATCCATCCCAGATTTTGGAAGGAGCTAGATCAGGAAGTGGCTGAGCTGCTAACACAAACATTCAATCTGTGTCATAAAAAAAAAAAAAACCAGTCACTGGTCCAGAAGATCAGAGAGAAGCAAATGCTGTTTCTGTGTTTAAGAAAGGCTCTAGGGGAATTACAGACCAGTGAGCCTTACAGCTGTATCTGGCAAATTGGTTGTAATGACAATTAAAAACAGAATATAAAACCAAAAGATGTGTGGAAGATTGTGATTTGATAAGGTCTGACCAGTATGGAGTCTGTAAAGAAACTCGTGTCTCACTAATCTATTAGAATTCTTTGAACATGTTAATAAGTAAGACTCAGATTTTGTCACGGATATTTTTAGATCATGGTCAATAAACAAAAATTCATGGAAGCCTGTGACCTGTCCGTGATTTTTACTAAAAATATCCCTGAGAAAATGGGGAGGGAGCAGGGTCCAGCACCTACAGCGGCCGGGGGCTTTGGGGTCCCCCTACCACTCACACCATGGCTGGGAACCTGTGTGGTCCTCCCCCTGCCACCTGCAGTGAATGGGACCTGTGAGAGACCCACATCACCCACGGGGGCTGGGAGCTCCGGGGTCCCCCTGCTGCCCTGTAGCTAGGAGCTGCTGGGGGCTCACTGCCAGCCACGGCTGAGAGCTGTGGGGCTGCCTGCTGACAGCTCCAGCCCTGGAACAGAAAATGTCACAGAGGTCTCGGGAAGTCATGGATTCCATAACTTTTGTGACCTCTGAGACATAATTGTAGCCTTATTAATAAGTAGTGGATAAAGGAGAACTGGTTGATAAACTTTATTTATATTTCCAAAAAGGCCTTTGACAAGGTCCCAAACAAAGGACTACTAAAGAACCTAAGCAGTCACAGGGAGAGAGACAAAGTATTGTCCTGGAGAGGGAAAACAAAGGGTAGGGTTAAATGGTCAACTCTGGTCAAGGCAATAGGTGAAGAGCCGGGGTCTCAAGGTTCTGTGCTAGGTCCAGTGTTGTTTATCATATTTACTAATGTTCTGGAAAGTGGGATGATCAAGGAGGTAGCAACATTTGCATCTGACACAGAGTTATTTAGTTTAGTCAGGATCAGAGAGGACCGTGAGGAACTTCAGACCTAAACACGTTGGGTGAATGTGCGACAGGATAGCAATGAAATGTATTGTTGATAAATACAAAATTATGTACATCAGAAGGGAGAAGTTGAATTACCCAGACACCTTAGTGGGAATGTGGAGATGAATGGTTTGGGAGGGGAGAATGAAACCAGCTCCCTGGAGATGTGGTGACTGATGGAAATGGGGGTGCGGGAAGCGACTTTTGTGGCGCCAGGGCTTTGCTGAGCTGGGGAAGCTTGCTGCTGTGGTTATGCCCAGCTCTTGGCTTGGTGGCAGAGGGGTTTGGGGCAGAAGCGTGATTCACTGGGGTGCCCCATGGAGCAGGAAGGGAGGGGAAATGATTCCCGGCCTCCATTCAGGGTCTGAGATGCTCCAGAGGATGAGAGCCGGTGGGGAGGGAAGTAAGGGCACTGGTGGATGGTGTGGTTGTAATGGGAGTTCTGGATTTTGTGGGGAGCCTGGAAGATTGGCTTTGAAAAGTGGCCTTGAGCCCCTCAGGAATGACTCCAGCCCTCCAGTTTGGGGTTACAGGTGAGCCTACAGAAGGCAGCTGACAGCCAGACCTAGAAAAGTCACAGGGACATGCACCCTTCTTCCAGGGCTAGGAGGACAACATGAACCAACACAACTAGCTCCCCCTAATCACAGCCTGATCCCCCGGTCCATCCTCATGTGTACACTGTGTACCTCCCAGGGTTGCATGAGGCATCATAGAACATTGCTTCACTGAGACAAGAAATTCTCCACAGAGCAACAGGACCTGTATTTTCTTATGGTAAGTTCTTAAACATCCCCCTTTCACATCCTGCTGATGTTCAATCATTGGGCACCTTCTATCACGGTGCACTTCATTTCTATGGGCAGCATTTCAGGGCTAGGAACAAGACACGTGTCTGAAGCCATTATTCTTATTTATACACCAATATCCCAACATCAATTGTCGCTGAATTATTTCAGTAATTAGTCAGTACCCGAGTGGAAGAAGAGGAGACATCTACAGCAATGCTGTCATTTAGCAGAAATTGCAGGATCTTTTGCATATAATCCAACTACTGTACAGTAGATGTAATTAAATTCAAATTGTTATTAAACTTAAGCAAAACTAAGTACATGATAATGTCTAATAAAAGCAACTAATTATAAAGCATCGTTATAGAGGCATTGCTCACGATGTTGTCATTAGGAGTCTATCTATACTTCTACTACCAGCCCCTCTTACACATTATTATTATAGCGTTTCCAAACACAGCGCTAAAGGATCCATTGAAGGCTGCTATTTTAGTGCCCTGTTTTCACATAACAGCCTCATGAAAACTTTGGGAGAAGCTCTCTGTCTGGGAAGAAATTGTCCAGCCTTATCCCAACGTTCATGCATTTACTGAACTAGAGTAAAATCCTCTAGCCAATGTTAAATTATACCTGGGTGGGAAATATGTTGCCTGCGCTAGTCACATTGTGTCCTGGACTATGTCTAGTTCAATCCCACGACACCTGGCTTTCCCTACTGGCTGGAGTTCTGAGAGCTGGCTGGTCCTTTCCCCACCTATCACCATGTTCGATCAGTACTTCCTTAGCTTGTCTCCGGTTCTTAGGGGATTGAGAACTGCTAATATTACATTTTCCTACCCCACCAGCTGAATTTCCCCATCCCCCTGTCCCCAGCCATTAACAAGTCTCATCCTGTCACAAGTCCATGAGGCAAGGACAGGAGTTGCCACCGCAACCTCCCCTATATCTCTGCAGCAGAACAAAGAGCAAACACATCAATCCTGAGCTGGTTGGGTCTCGGCCCCTCTTCTTTTAGGCTGGAGATAGAAACAAAGGGAAGAAACAGCCTCTAAATAAGCCCTTCTCCCAATTTCCTTGAACTACTCCCGCAGGTGATTTAGTGTTTGAGCCCTTTAGCACTCTGGACACTAGTTTCATTTAAATACAACCCAGATTTCCAATCCCATTCTCAACAATGATACCGAGGAACTTGTTTCCACGTCTCCTTCTGCCTTGAGAGAAGTACTTTAAATGTGCTGGTCAGTAGCTGTGTAATAAACTGGCGATGGATTAAAATGACTTGTAAACCAATTTGCAGGAGGTGAGTCATTACTCTGCTTGAAAGACCTCAGTTTTCATCTCTTATTTTCCTAAGCAGACATTTATTATAATACAGGTTATAAAACTGCAACGTTTACCTTGTCTTGAGACAATTTAGCATTTTTAAAGGCTCATAAATGCTTTATCGTTCATGATTCTGAATAAATATTAGATTGCTACACCAGATCTGTATTCAGTTCACCAGAATGTATAGTACTGCCAAAAGCAAAGAATGCTCCTGGCTGGTTTGGCTGGTCACATTAGGACCCAGGGGAAACTTTCAATGGATCTGTCACCTTTCTATGGACAGTATCTGTCAGGGAAGGGAGGGATAGCTCAGTGGTTTGAGCATTGGCCTGCTCAACCCAGAGTTATGAGTTCAAGCCTTGAGGAGGCCATTTAGGTATCAGGGCAAAAAGCTGTCTGGGGATTGGTCCTGCTTTGAGCAAGGGGTTGAATTAGATGACCTCCTGAGGTCTTTTCCAACCCTGATATTCTATGATCTTCAAATCTGTCCTATTAATGTGAGAATTATTATGCACTAAACGCCATAGTATAAACATTATCCTATACTGCTTCACTATATTCAGCTCTGAATCAGAAAAGCACTTCAGCATGTGCTTTCGTGTGGTGCTCAGTAGGGCTGTTTTGCTGAATTGGGGACTACATGACCCCATGAATATTCTGGGGTGACAAGAAACGCCTCCCCAGTAGCCACTGCACCACTCATCAGATGCTAGCAGGCAGCACAACCCACCAGTGTAGTGTGCACGGAGCAGCACTCAGGGGTGCCAGGAGAGAACAGACAATTCTTTAAAAATTAACTGCACAAGATCCCAGCCCATCTGACTGGGCTCAGGCTTTGGGGAACATCTTGTGCAAAGTGTGTATTCCCACTCGTACCAGATGGCTAGCAGCGTCCCTCTCACTGATCTTACACCCATCACCAGACAGAGGGGAGGCCGGTGGCAGAGGACAGCACTCTGAAGAGTTTGTAGCCATGGGGGGAATGAATTGTTCAATTCCATCTGTAGCTTAGGAGGCCTCTGGATTTCCTGCTGGCGCTAAGCTTTCACATCGCAGCATCCATGAGTTTTATCAACTCCAGCTAGCTTGGAGACTCCGCCCCATCCTCAGTTATTCATGCCTTTGTCACCTCCTATCTGCCCTACAGCAATGTGACATCCCTGGGCATGAAGCCTTCCGCACTCAGGAAACTCCAAATGGTACAGAACACTGCAGCACGTCCCCTTAGCAACACTGGCTACTGCGAACAACCAAACCTGCTCTGTCCTCTCTCCCCTGGCTTCCCAGAGAATATCAAATACAGTTCAAGGTCTTACCTAGGGGTGCCCAATGGCCTGGGCCAGGGAATCTAAATGATCAACTACAGCTCCAGAATGAAGGCTGCGGTTGACAGCTTTGCTCCTCTGGCACCAAGATGCTCTCTAAGGGTAACACTTGTCTGTGCAAGAGACAGAGCTTTCTCAGGGATCAGTGTCCAGACTCTGGAATGAAATCCCCAGGAACGAAGGACCATCGCAAACTTCGCCCCCTTCTGCTCCAAGTGCAAGGTACAGTTCTTTGATAATTTTTCCTCTAACTAACACACACACACACACAATTCCAAAACAAGACACTCAACTGCACACACTACTCCCGGTGACAGGATGAGAGAACAGAGTTGCTTATGAGTTAATGAGGTGTTTAGATACCACGGTGATGAGCATGGTTTGAGAACACAAAAGGAATAGATCTTCTTATTGCTCCCATACTAGTCACTGGGTACCTATCCTTACAAAAGTGATTGCAAATGTTACTAGGACCTATCTCTGTGTGGTAAGGGAGCAATAGACTTTTCTTTTTTGCCTTCCCCCCCTACCCCCAAGGAATAAGGATGCAGTATTTACAAGCTGACTTCCCCTACCAGAGTAACTTACTCACTAAAGTTTCAAGAGAACCATTTAATTTTTCCAGCTTCTTACTTGGTGTGCTGTTTTGGAATGAATCATAGAATCATAGAATATCAGGGTTGGAAGGGACCTCAGGAGGTCATCTAGTGTAACCCCCTGCTCAAAGCAGGACCAATTCCCAACTAAATCATACCAGCCAGGGCTTTGTCAAGCCGGGCCTTAAAAACCTCCAAGGAAGGAGACTCCACCACCTCCCTAGGTAACGCATTCCAGTGCTTCACCACCCTCCTAGTGAAATAGTGTTTCCTAATATCCAACCTAGACCTCCCCCACTGCAACTTGAGACCATTGCTCCTTGTTCTGTCATCTGCCACCATTGAGAACAGCCGAGTTCCATCCTCTTTGGAACCCCCCTTCAGGTAGTTGTAGGCTGCTATCAAATCCCCCCTCATTCTTCTCTTCTGGAGACTAAACAATCCCAGTTCCCTCAGCCTCTCCTCATGAGTCATGCACTCCAGACCCCTAATCATTTTTGTTGCCCTCCGCTGGACTCTTTCAAATTTTTCCACATCCTTCTTGTAGTGTGGGGCCCAAAACTGGACACAGTACTCCAGATGAGGCCTCACCAATGTCGAATAAAGGGGAACGATCACGTCCCTCGATCTGCTGGCAATGCCCCTACTTATACAGCCCAAAATGCCGTTAGCCTTCTTGGCAACAAGAGCACACTGTTGACTCATATCCAGCTTCTCGTCCACTGTGACCCCTAGGTCCTTTTCTGCAGAACTGCCGCTTAGCCAGTTGGTCCCTAGTCTGTAGCAGTGCATGGGATTCTTCCGTCCTAAGTGCAGGACTCTGCACTTGTCCTTGTTGAACCTCATCAGGTTTCTTTTGGCCCAATCCTCTAATTTGTCTAGGTCCCTCTGTATCCGATCCCTACCCTCTAGTGTATCTACCACGCCTCCTAGTTTAGTGTCATCGGCAAACTTGCTGAGAGTGCAGTCCACTCCATCCTCCAGATCATTAATAAAGATATTAAACAAAACCGGCCCCAGGACCGACCCTTGGGGCACTCCGCTTGAAACCGGCTGCCAACTAGACATGGAGCCATTGATCACTACCCGTTGAGCCCGATGATCTAGCCAGCTTTCTATCCACCTTACAGTCCATTCATCCAGCCCATACTTCTTTAACTTGGCAGCAAGAATATTGTGGGAGACGTATCAAAAGCTTTGCTAAAGTCAAGGAATAACACATCCACTGCTTTCCCCTCATCCACAGAGCCAGTTATCTCATCATAGAAGGCAATTAGGTTAGTCAGGCACGACTTCCCCTTGGTGAATCCATGCTGACTGTTCCTGATCACTTTCCTCTCCTCTAAGTGTTTCATAATTGATTCCTTGAGGACCTGCGCCATGATTTTTCCAGGGACTGAGGTGAGGCTGACTGGCCTGTAGTTCCCCGGATCCTCCTTCTGCCCTTTTTTAAAGATGGGCACTACATTAGCCTTTTTCCAGTCATCCGGGACCTCCCCCGATCGCCATGAGTTTTCAAAAATAATGGCTAATGGCTCTGCAATCTCATCCGCCAACTCCTTTAGCACCCTCGGATGCAGCGCATCCGGCCCCATGGACTTGTGCACTTCCAGTTTTTCTAAATAGTCCCGAACCACTTCTTTCTCCACAGAGGGCTGGTCACCTTCTCCCCATATTGTGCTGCCCAGTGCAGCAGTCTGGGAGCTGACCTTGTTTGTGAAGATAGAGGCAAAAAAATCATTGAGTACATTAGCTTTTTCCACATCCTCAGTCACTAGGTTGCCTCCCTCATTCAGTAAGGGTCCCACACTTTCCTTGACTTTCTTCTTGTTGCTAACATACCTGAAGAAACCCTTCTTGTTACTCTTAACATCTCTTGCTAGCTGCAACTCCAAGTGTGATTTGGCCTTCCTGATTTCACTCCTGCATGCCTGAGCAATATTTTTATACTCCTCCCTGGTCATTTGTCCAATCTTCCACTTCTTGTAAGCTTCTTTTTTGCGTTTAAGATCAGCAAGGATTTCACTGTTTAGCCAAGCTGGTCGCCTGCCATATTTACTATTCTTTCTACACATCGGGATGGTTTGTTCCTGCAACCGCAATAAGGATTCTTTAAAATACAGCCAGCTCTCCTGGACCCCTTTGCCCTTCATGTTATTCTCCCAGGGGATCCTGCCCATCAGTTCCCTGAGGGAGTCAAAGTCTGCTTTTCTGAAGTCCAGGGTCCGTATTCTGCTGCTCTCCTTTCTTCCTTGTGTCAGGATCCTGAACTCAACCATCTCATGGTCACTGCCTCCCAGGTTCCCATCCACTTTTGCTTCCCCTACTAATTCTTCCCTGTTTGTGAGCAGCAGGTCAAGAAAAGCTCTGCCCCTAGTTGGTTCCTCCAGGAAATTGAACAGGTCATTTGTAGCACACGATGTAGTGTTATAAATAAAGGTAACATTTCACCTAAGGTGGTGATAAATCGGGGGTGAATGAAGAGGTAGGTTTTGCTTTTTTAAAACATGACTTTTAAATTGGTTTCAAACAGTCCTTGTTTCCCAGGTATAAAAAATTGAATCCACTATTTGCAAGAAAAAGTTTCCAAAGGAAGCATGCATTATATAAGACTTCAGAAAAACAGCAGAACTTTTGCTCCATAGCCAGGCTGTTTTCTAGCTTCCTTCAAGGAATATGCAGGGGGTTCTCTCTCTCCAGCCATAGTTGTAACCATTACCAAAGCCAGAGAGGAATACTTGTTTAATGTGAATGTCACAACTGAACCCCTGTTTCATTATTGTTCAGGACTATATGCCAGAGGCAGAGTGATAGAGAAAGCAGCCAAGATACATCTCTAGTCACCTTTTTTTCTTGGAATCACTAACCCTCTGTTTGTGTGACCCTTTCTGTTCCCCTGCAGAAACATCAGTACTACAACCTATCTCTGGGTTGGGCCCTGGGACCCTCTGTATTTAAAAGGAAATTGACATAGAGGAACATGACACATTAGACTATACATAGCCTGTCTCATAGGGAATTTCCACAAGCACTGGCTTGAGGCAAGTTAGAAAGTTCCCCATTGTCTTTGACCTGGCCACCGGGACACACACACTGGAGAACTGGTCCTGAGAGATGGGCCATCATCTGACCAAACTGGGTTTCTTACCATGTTCTCGTCTTGTTTTAATTCATAATTAAAAACAGCGAGACATGGCACAAATAATACAAACAATCAATAGCACTAGAAGTGCAGACAGAATGGAGAATGTGAACAACAATACCAGCTCTAGCTACAGGTATTTATGGCTTATCTTTGTCCACAATAAATCAAATAGCCCCTGTGTTTAGGAGGAATGACATGTACCGAACACGGGATGCTATGATGAGCATATTTCAACTGTTCTTTGTCATGTGACTATTTCTGTGTTTTGCTTTGCCGTGCTTGACAACTGTTCTTTTTCTAGGAAGGACATTCTCTGTCTGTAAAGGGGAATGGTAAAGGAGAGCATTTGTATTCTTACACGGTGCCAGATCATGCCACTGCCTAGGAGAGAAAACTTGTTGTCTGACCATCTCTTCCCCTCCTGAAGCCTGTTGTGATGATATGCCCCAGTCAGACTGCAAGGGTTGGGATGCACTGACAATAGAAGTGAATCTTTTGTAACCCCCAGCCCATTTCATGGGACTGGGGCCAGGAGATACAGAGCAATATCTTCCCAGCACTCCAATGAGTGACTGTCTAGAAGGGGATATGGCAGAGAACTAGGAAAGGTTGTTGCAGGTCTTTTCCCAGAAGCAAGTGGCGTTGCACAGAAAGCAGAGAGGGTGGGATCCTGTCTCTGGCAGACCCACAGGCCCCAGAAATCTGCAGTCCTACCTGAGAGCCATCTCTCTCCCCATCACACACTGCCATGGTGGCAGTCAGTGGAAATGCTGATGGTAGACCCTTCTTGCTAAAAAAGTGAGGGTGCTCCTGAAAGGGCTCTGGAAAACTGTCCCATCCCAGTCCAGAATAGCCCAGATTTGATTTGTTTCAGGGCATGCTGCATGGCCCATTTGTTTCCTCTGGCCCTTGGAGAGGGCTTGGTGGACTGAGATACAGGCCAATGCATGGGGGCACTAGTATCTGAGTATGAGCTGCGGCTTGGTGGGAGGGGTGAGCTGACTGTATTACATTTTGGTTTTGTAATTTTAACTAACTGGCAGGGCCCAGAGCATGGGGATGGGACCAATTATTTATGCTAAATGAAATAAAATATCTAGGAGGTGCATGAATGGGACTAAAGCCTGCTCGATGTCAAGAGGCCTGTGATCCACATAATAAAGACACTTTTTTCCCCCTGGGAAACCAGTGGCTGCCAGATGAGACCATTGTCCATTCATCTATTACAGACTTGCTAAATCATGTGAAATTAGAAGTTAACAGATGGACTAATCACAGAAGGAGTTATCTGATAACCAGGTCAAAGCAGGATTATTGTGAACCTGGACTTGACTATGCAAAGAACATTGGATATAATCAAAGCTAATGAAACGTTCATCCCAAAGGACAGTGTTAATGAGTAGTAAATAAACTCAAATGTATCTAATTAAAAATGCATGCCAAGGCACAATAAATGGATACAACAAATGCCAGGACCAGATTTCTTTGCCATATGTGAGAAGACAATTGCAGTATAGCACAACTCGGCTGTGTCTGCAGTAGCATGCATATAATAGAAACAAACATTTTCCAAGAAGGCATTGCTCTCTGCACAGATTGCAAAGAAATGGAAAAAATGCCGCAATACATTTCTGGAGAATTGCATATGGGAAGATGCAAAACAAAGTTTTTGTTGGGTACCTAAATAAATGTACAAAGCAAGATTGGTTTGTGAGACTGGAAATGAAAAAGCTCCTGGAGCTCAGTACAGAGCACACACAGAACACATGTACAGAAACAATAACAACTGCTGATGATCAAATAAAAAATGAAGCTTGTTTCTTAGAGCCAGGGGCGGCTCTAGGCACCAGCAAAGCAAGCAGGTGCTTGGGGCGGCCCATTTGCAGGGGCGGCAGCCGGCAAGGATCCAGCCTGGGAGCTGAGAACCAACAGGGGGTCCTGGGAGCTGTAGTTCCATGGTTAGCTCCCTGCCTATAGAGCCGGCCCTGGAGCAGGGAAAGAACTACATTTCCCAGCATTCCCTTGGCCGCTATCAACAGGAAAGGGAGGGAGAGGGAGTATGGTAGCTGAAACCTCATGCTGCAGCTTGCTGTGAATGGAGAGCTCACTGCTAGAGCGGGGTGGCACTGTGAACGGGGAACAAGTGTGCCCAAGGAGTAGAAGGCTTTGGCCCAGATATCCCCTTCAGAAGACATCCCCAGACTGGATTAGGGATACTGGTGTGACCTCACCTTGCAGCCCCCAAAGAAAGAATTGGGTGGACTAAATGGACAGTGCACCTCTCTATCAGAAGCCTAGCAAGGGAGGTATGTGGATCCCACTAGAATTTAAAATGAAAAGTAAGGGAGGGGAGGCTCTACTGGACCTGGGCAGCTTTAGATACAGTACCAGGCACATAGGAGGATTTCCACTTCTGAGCCATGGAAGCAGAAATTGACTTTTCCTTTCCAGATTTAGCTAATATTCAGAAAGGGAATCTAGCACCTGCCTTCCAGATTCGAACACCTCAAAATTCAGGAGTGCTCAAGCTCAATTTGGGCAGCTGTTACTTCATTTCTCCCAAATCAAATATACTGATCCACTGTAACTTGCTGTAGAAAAAGTAGGATAAAATTGAGCAAGAAATGCTTCCCAGTGGTTTTCAGGACTGGAATTGCTATTTTCAACAGCCATTGCCTTTTATTTTTTTAGTTTTATTTGTTTAAAAGGAAGATAGTGATATTGCATTGGCAAATTCCCCATAGAAACAAAGAGTGGAACAAAAGAATAATAAAGGCACCTCACCTTTTCCTCATTTATGGAGGACAGTCTTATAATGTGCATCCAGATATCCTCCAATCACACAAGCTGAAAATTGTTCCACTTTACTGCAGTTCTGTAACCATATGGGAACCAATCCTGTCTGTGTTCTGTGCACATCCAAAATTCCTGCTGAATGACCCGCCCTGGGAGCAAGTTACCAGTGACCCAGGGCTGGGGCGGAAGGAGGGGGCAGGTGGGGGGGGAGAGCCTAGGGCTGGGGCGGCAGGGGGTGCGGGTGGAGGGGGCAGAGCCCAGGGCTGGGGCAACAGGGTGTGGGTGGGTGGGGGGGCACTGGTGGGGAGGGAAGGGGGGAGCCCAGAGTTGGGGCAGCACGGGGTGTGTGTGTGGGAGAGCCCAGGGCTGGGGTGGCAGGGGGTGCGGGTGGGGGGAGGCCCAGAGCTGGGGCGGCAGGGGGTGCAGGTGGGGGGGGGAGAGCCCAGGGCTGGGGCGGCAGGGGGATGTGGGGGGGAGCCCAGGGGTGGGGTGGGGGCAGCCAAATTTTTTTTTGCTTGGGGCGGCAAAAAACCTAGAGCCGGCCCTGCTTAGAGCAGGCCCCAAATGAGCCCACGTGGCAAAGTCATGTAGGTGTTGTACAGTTTAATGATGAGAGAGAACGCTCAGGGCTGGAAACAGCAGACAGGAAGTTCTGTGAGGGCTGGGATGGAAGAGGAGTGTACTGTGCAGATGCCACCCTTAGCCCCAGTTTTGTTTTCAGCTATTGGCTGGAATGTCCTTATTGTGTAGTCAGCAGCCAGTGGCGTTGGAACAATTGTTATCGTGGGGGTGCTGAACTGATAGAAACCACTTCAAGCCAGGGGGTGCTGCCGTAACCCCAGCACCGCTAGTTCATAGACTTTAGACTTTAAGGTCAGAAGGGACCATTATGGTCATCTAGTCTGACCTCCCGCATGATGCAGGCCACAAAAGCTGACCCACCCACTTTCCCTTAACTCAGCTGTTGAAGTCTCCAGATCGTGATTTAAAGACTTCAAGTTGCAGAGAATCCTCCAGCTTGCGACCCCTGCCCCATGCTGCGGAGGAAGGCGAAAAACCTCCAGGGCCTCTGCCAATCTACCCTGGAGGAAAATTCCTTCCCGACCCCAAATATGGCGATCAGTAGAACCCCGAGCATACAGGCAAGATTCTCCAGCCGGACCCTCATTTTACCTGCGATGACACTTTATTGCCTAATTGACTAAAATCACGTTATCCCATCAAACCATTCCCTCCATAAACTTATCTAGCCTAATCTTGAAGCCAGAGAGGTCTTTTGCCCCCACCGTTTCCCTCGGAAGGCTGTTCCAAAATTTCACCCCTCTGACGGTTAGAAACCTTCGTCTGATTTCAAGCCTAAACTTCCCCACGGCCAGTTTATATCCATTCGTTCTCGTGTCCACATTGGTTCCAGCACTTCTGTCAACAGCTGCATAGTTTCTTCCCCGGTAGCATTTCTAAACCCATTATCTGGAGACAGCCCATTTTCATACATAGTGCTAAAGTTGGAGAGTTTACATCATTTGCAAATAATCATTGAACGTTAAGCAAAAATGGTTCTTTTGAAAAGAGTTTGCATCACTCTCTTCCTAATGTGAGCTAATCAAGCTGAAATTTAGGGAAAGAAAGTAGGTTAAGTGCTGGTCAGAACCATCACATTTTATTCTTCTCCAAAGGATTGCAGTCATAAAATATATTAATGTCCTTCCTGCACACATAGTTGGCTTTCTGCATTTCGCTGCTGCCTTCAGCAATAACCGAATGGTTGGGGGATAATTGTGTTGCAATTCCAGGTTCATTATTATTCAAACGCTTTACATCCCTTCATGATGAGTGTAATGACATGAACAGAGGATATGAATCCATTCCTCAGACCATACCTTAATTGGGAGTAAGCAAGGTACTTGTCCTCTCTGAGTCATTGTCCGCCAACTTGTGATGAAGTAGGGAGCATGTTGCAGGTGCCTGGCACCAGTTTCTCAAAATGTAGTGAAAATATGGGGTACGTTTACCACATGGAAGCTTAGAGGGATGGCCCAGTGCTCTCCTTGATAGAATAATAGCCCAGCCAGTCCCTCCCGGTCTCTCTATGAACAGCAGCGCCTGAGGTCCACCCAATTCTATAATTGGTTGACTTGTGGGTAGCCCGTAGGCAGCAGCAGCTACCCCTGAGAAAATGATCCAGTCAGAGAGAGAGGTTCAGGTGGAACAGCGTTAATGGGGGACATGTTCGGGTTTGAAAAGAGCTCAAGTAAGCACCCTCTTCTCTGCGAGGGAAATTGACCCCTTAGGACTGCCTTAGGACAATTCCCTCTCCTGCAGGAATCCCAGGGTGGGGGTCTCTGGCCTGTGTGATACGGGAGGTCAGACTAGGTGACCACAATGGTCCCTTCCTGGCTTGGACTGTCTGAGTTCCATCACTGGTAACGATCAAAGTTGATGTCAAGCGCTAACTCCTCTGCATTCAGGGAAGCAGACCAGCAGGATCGGAGGCAATAGGTCCACGGTCTGGTGACTGTGAATATTGGAACCAGCTTTATGCTGGGAGTCCATTGTCCTGCCCCTGCTCCAGCCAAGCCCAGGCTGTCAGGCCAGGTAGAGGAAAGAGGAAAACAAGAGCAGGCAACTCCCTTAGGAGCAGAATGCTTCAGGCAGCAGCTTTAAGCAGACGGATGAGGTGGGACAAATAACGGAGCCAATGGTATTTCCCAGATTCAGACCATTGCCCTAGGCGTGGGCTTGCCAAGAGTTCCCTTGCAGTAGGATTCCCCCTCTGAAGGGGCATTTCCTTCTCTCTAGCATATCTAACAGCCTCACCCCCTCCCTTCCCCTGGAGGAGCATCTCTGGTTTGTCTGTGCCACTCCCATGCCTGGGGCAGAACGGAGTAGGACCAGTCTTCAGGAGGGCTGGCCCGTTCTGTGGGCCAGCATGGGCAAGGATATGCCTGGCTGCTCACCTCTGGGCGGTGTGTATTCCCAGCGAGCAGTCCCTAATAGATGGAGATATCCCATCTCCTAGAGCTGGAAGGGACCATGAAAGGTCATCGAGTCCAGCCCCCTGCCTTCACTAGCAGGACCAAGTACTGATTTTGCCCCACATCCCTAAGTGGCCCCCTCAAGAACTGAACTCACAACCCTGGGTTTAGCAGGCCAATGCTCAAACCACTGAGCTATCCCATCCCTGCTTGGCCCCCTCTATAGAACTGGCGCTGAAGTGCCCCATGCCCAGGGCACCTAGTGTGGGGAAACCCCCCGCACCCATACATCACCTACTGTCGCCCATGCTGGATGAGATGATCTTGCTGGAACTTGGACTGTTGTTCCAAGTTTGAGCTCCCTGGGGGAGGGACTGCGTCTCACACAGCTCCAAGTGAACCAGAAACAGAGCACAATGAAGACGGGATGGTGGGGAAAAGAGTTCCCCCTCCCCACCCACCCGCCAGCTCACTCCTTAGAAGCTTTTTCTCTCAGGCTACATCCGCACTGCGACCTGGGGGTGATCCCCCTTCTCATGTACACATCCTCGCTCTAGCTCTCATCCAGCCAGCCCGAGTGTTGCCATGGCAGCTCGGGTGGTGGCGGTGGACGTCTGACTGAGCCATGCTGAATACAAACCCCTCCAGGGACCGGTGGGTTAATACCCTCCAAAGAAGCCTTTCCCTCATCCGCTTTTTGGAAGGGAAAAGAATGGGAAGGTCAACCGCAGTCATGGGCTGATAAAAATCTTGTATCCCACAACATCACCCATAGCGTCTCGCTCACTCTCTCTCTCTCCTCATATTCATTGGACATGTTTTCAGACCAGGGCTTCTAAACCACCAGAACGGATGTTGTGAAGGCCAAGACTATAACAGGGTTCAAAAAAGAACTAGATAAGTTCATGGAGGATAGGTCCATCAATGGCTATTAGCCAGGAAGGGATGGTGTCCCTAGTCTCTGTTTGCCAGAAGCTGGGAATGGGCGACAGGGGATGGATCACTCTGCGATTGCCTCTTCTTTTCATTCCTCTCTGTAGCACCTGGCATTGGCCACTGTCGGAAGACAGAAGACTAGGCTAGACGGACCATTGATCCTGCTTTGAGCACGGGGTTGGACTAGATGCCCTCCTGAGGTCCCTTCCAAACCTGATATTCTATGTGTCTATGATTCTATGACCTAGTGTGGCTGTTCTCGTGTTCTTATGTTATGTTGAAATAAGTGGCCTGCTATCCGGACGTAGACAGAGCCTCAGAGACTCAGTAGGGAACACTCTCCTCAGCGTCACATCCCACGTGGGATTTATCTCTCATACGCCTTCGTCTCCAAGGCTGAGCACCTGAAGGAGAAACAGGATAAATCAGGACCTCCTATTGCAGTGCTACCCCTGCGTCCAGCCCAGTGACAGGAAGTTCAGGAGAGGCCTCCCTGAGTTTCTGCACCATTCTGGGGCTCGGCCAAGCAGAGGAGGCAATCTCCTCCACCAGGGCACACTCTCCCTGCTAGTCGTCTCTTTCGTCTGTTTACATTGTCAACTCTTTTGTGGCAGGGACCGGCCACCATCTTGTTCTGTGTTAGAACAGTGCCTAGCACAATGGGGTGCTTGTCAATGATGGGGCATGCCAAAGAATGATCATAGTAATCATGAGCATACATTTGACATATTAGTTATCTCTGTGACTAGCCCTCTGTTTCTTTGTACACTCGAGTTGTTAGAATTAAATGACCCTCTCTGGAGGGAGTCACATTTATTGTTATCTGCAGATAAACTTCTCACCAAGTCACTTTTCGAAGCTGGATTTTATAGTACAAAGTGAAATGTTCACTCTGATAATACTCTCCTTTTGCAGCTGGGATCAAGGAGAGTACCTCAAACCCCCTGTGATAAAAGAAGGGGGGAGTAGCTCCCTTTTATGGACACCCAGCCAGCCAGTTAGCTACAAAATCCCTCTTGGTAGCTGTTTCTACTTGCTTTACCTGTAAAGGGTTAAAAAGTCTCACTGCTATGTATAGACAAAAGGAAGTGAGTGAGCACCTGGCCAATGGGAAGGCTAGAACTTTTTAAAATTGAAACAAGACTCTTCTTTTGTCTGGCTGCTGTTGTTCTCTGGAGAGAGGAGACACAGAGGAGCAATGCTGTAAGAAGCTTTAAACCAGGTGTGAAAAATCATCAAATCATAACTAGAACTTACTTATCTGAAACCCCAGATATGTAAATAGATCAGGAAATGTCTAGGAAGATGTGATTAGGTTTATTTCTTTATGGCTTGTGGACTCCTCTGCGCTAACCCCCAAACGCTTTTGTTTTGCTTGTAACAATTAAGCTGGACCTCAAGAAAACCATTCTTGATCCTTAATTATTACATTTGCTCTTTTTAAATCTAGCAATAGCCTAAGTTCCAGATGTATTTTCTTTTCTTTTTGTTTTTAATAAAATTTACCTTTTTTAAGAACAGGATTGGGGGTTTTTGTGTCCTGAGAGGTTTGTGTGTATGTTGTTTAATTAGCTGGTGGCAACAGCTGATTTCCTTTCCCCCCCCTTTCTTGGCTCTTCCCCGGAGCGGGGCGGAGGTGAAAGGGTTTGAGTGTACCCACAGGGAGGAATTCCCAAGTGAGCCTTCCTGGGTTCTCAAAGGGGATCTGCACTTGGGTAATAGCAGCATCCACTCATCCAAGCTCAGAGAAAAGCTGTAACCTTGGGAGTTTAATACCAACCTGGAGTGGCCAGTATTAATTTTTAGAATCCTTGAGGCCCCCACCTTCTGCCCTCAAAGTGCCAGAGTGGGGAATCAGCCTTAACACCCCGACAGAAGATCCTCTCAGAGTTATCATCTCAAAACTGAAACTCTTGTGTAATCTCAGGCAAACACTGCTTTCCATCCCCCCTAATGATCTGAATGAAACTCATTTATCAAGTATTCTTTCCTCAGTACTATAAGCTTTGTCTTCTCCCCCTCCCCCATACCAGTGCATACAGATCAGGGAGAAAAAGAAAAAAAAACATAAAACAGAAGACTTCCTTCACTGTGACATTTATGGAATATATGTCAAAAGTTTTTCTGTAAAGATGCTTGCCTATAAATCACTCTTCAGCTTTATATACACCGTGCTCCTGAAAAGACAAGGCCTTTGTCCCTAAAGACTGCAACTAACTCTTCACTGTTCTTTTGGAAGAAGTTTCCTTCAATATATCATTCGGTTTAACATGCCCATACTTTCAAATACAAGTAAATGTGATAGAGTTTTCAGCTACTGATCATGAAGTCGTGCATCATATGGTGATACCCAGGGGCTAGTTTTCAGCAGACATCTCATAAACAAGAATGCTTTTAGTGATCCAAAAACGTTATAGACCTAGAATTCCAAATCGTAACAAATAACAAATGAGCAAGATTGCAATATTGAAGAATAGTACTTAACAAATTTCATTGTGGATTATTTCTTGGCATTTCTGGGTGATAGTGGCACAAACTGGGCATCTGTTCAATTCAAGTCTGATTCACTCACGTGTGGAGAGGTAGCACAAGATTTGTGTACCACGGACCTGCTTTCTCCCACTGGCCCCGTGCAGAGGGATGAATTTTGCTCTTGGTGAATAGAGAGAACAGCAAGACAGCCACGGGCATTCAGTCCGTTTTGCAAATTTTCCCTGAGAACTTTTGCGCCCTCTTTGTACAGAATGTGCTTTCATTCCAGAAGCTCACAGCTGCCACCTGTATTTCATTTCAGTTCATTTCATTTCCTAGTGATCAGCAGCAAGGCAAGATCCCACTTCAAACATATCTTATGTTAAGGGATTACTTAGGGAAAGTATTGAATAGACCACCATGGAGACAGCAGGGCAGTGCAGGTTTCCACACACTGCACTACCCATGAGCCTTAGTGCTGACCTGAACTGGAAATCTTTGGGAGTTAGAGGATAATTAATTCTCAGTTTCAGCAGGGAGGCCAAGGATACAAAGGAGCACAATCAACTCTCAAAGAGCTTCTCAGGCCCAGCTAGGGTGACCAGATAGCAAGTGTGAAAAAATCGGGATGGGGGTGTGGATAATAGGTGCCTCTATAAGAAAAAGACCCGAATATTGGGACTGTGCCTATAAAATCGGGACATCTGGTCGCCCTAGGCCCAGCCCACCTGTGCTCACTGCTGGGCCCAAGGCAGTAGGGATGGGGGCAATGATGTGGACAAAGGTGACTGTATGCAACCTTTATTCCTCTCCAAATCCAGGGCTCAGCTTGGCCCTTAGCACAAGTTAGAGCAGCCTCAGGGTTACATCAAGCGCCTCTTACATTGTGCAGTCTCTTGCATCCATCCTGTTTTGTTCAGCTTAAAGGCCAGAGGAGAATCCCATTTGCTAGTTTGTATGCGTGGTGAAAACACAGCTGCTTGTTCAGATTTTTCTTTGAGCTATCAAAACATTTAGCATAGTTGCCCTTCAGCAGTATTTGACTGGAATTACGTTAAAAGGGCTTTTGACTTTTTTCATGAATTAAAAGTCCAAACCCTGACCTGCCTAAAACCTTGCATGACATGTAGTTAGTTAAATACATTTCTAGCTGTGCGTCTATGAAAATACACTGGTCCCCGATGTTATTTGGGCTGATGGCAGGTATATGTTCACTGCGAGTTTTATTTTGGATCAGTCAGGTAGCTTTTCTCGCAGTACTTGGAATGAACAGTTTTGCTGAAATGGGAGCAAACTCTCCATCAAATGCAACCAAATCATCGGAGTTGGATTAGGCACCAAAATCCAGGTCTCAGGTTCTTAAATACTGGTTGTTGAGCACCTCAGCTGCACTGAAGCGGGGTGCTCGGTGTGGGACGAGGTCGAGCCCCTCCCCCTCTAGTTCTCCCTCCCCTGCCACTCTGCAATCCATGGTGCAGACTTGGCCCACAGTACAACCAAACCTGATTGACTTAAAACCTTGCAGGCGGACTGTAGCCAATCCTGTGTCCTTGTGTTGGAGTGGCACTCCCCACTGCCAATGAACAGACAGAGGGTGGGGAGGGCAAGAAGGAGATGTGAAGTTTGGCGAGAAAGAAGAAAGGAGGAGCAGCCCCCCCAGCTGGAGCTGGAGGAAAAGGCAGTGGTGTGAAGTCAGAACTAGGGGCTGCCGGGGGGAGAGCCAGCTGCTACAGCGACGAATGCAAAGCGGACTCCTGACTCGCAGCCTGGAGCCCACTGGACAGCAGAGAACATGCAGCAGGACATGAAGGCGTGAGTAACAGTAGGGGGAAATTAGTTTTTGTAATGACCCATCTACTCCCAGTCTTTATTCAGGCCTAATTTGATGGTGTCCAGTTTGCAAATCAATTCCAGTTCTGCAGTTTCTCATTGGAGTCTGTTTTTGAAAAATTTTTGTTGAAGAATTGCCACCTTTAAGTCTGTTGTTGAGTGACCAGGGAGGTTGAAGTGTTCTCCAACTGGTTTTTGAATGTTATAATTCTTGACGTCTGATTTTTGTCCATTTATTCTTTTGCATAGAGACTGTCCGGTTTGGCCAATGTACATGGCAGAGGGGCATTGCTGGCACATGATGGCATATATCACATTGGTAGATGTGCAGGTGAACGAGCCCCTGATGGTATGGCTGATGTGGATAGGTCCTATGATGGTGTCCCTTGAATAGATATGCTGACGGAGTTGGCAACAGGTTTTGTTGCAAGGATAGGTTCCTGGGTTAGTGTTTTTGTTGTGTGGTGTGTAGTTGCTGGCGAGTATTTGCTTCAGGTTGGGGGGCTGTCTGTCTAATTTCCCCATACTGTTACACACACCTTCTTGTCAACTGTTTGAAATGGGCCATTCTCATTACCACTACAAAAGTATTTTTCCTCCCTTGGTATTCTACTGTTGAAAATAGCCCACTTTAATTGAATTGTCCCATTAGCACTGACCCCCCACTTGGTAAGGCAACTCCCATCTTTTCATGTACTGTGTATTTAGACCTGCCACTGTATTTTCCACTCCATGCATCCGATGAAGTGGGTTTTAGCCCACGAAAGCTTATGCCCAAATAAATTTGTTAGTCTCTAAGGTGCCACAAGGACTCCTCATTGTTTTTCCCATTCTGTTCTCTTCAGAGGAGCACCCCTTCATCACAATGACGCTCACACTGATTCCGCTTTGCCCATAAGCCCCCGTGAACAACAGGAGCAACAAAAGGAGAGAGAGACACAGAGGAAGTTAAAATCTTTTAACATTGCTGTTCCGCAAGCAGAGTCCTGACTCCAGAGGGGGAGAAGTGCCAGAGCCTCCAGGAAACCTACAAGGAACTTCGCAGTTGCTCTGGATTTTTCATGAAATGCGCTCAGATACCACAGAGATGGGCTGCAACAGAAAACCCTGAGAGAGAGACAGACAGACTCTCCTCATCATGAGCAGCCTGGCCACCCCAACAGAGAGATAAACACTCCACAAGCTGGGCATGTGCCTCAGATGCTGCAAGAAAAAAAATGAACTTAGGGACATTTTAAGAATGTTCTTAAAAATTGCACTCATGCTATTTTTCACACCCCTCTATCTGGAAAGAGAGTTACCTTAGTTACCTGGAGATCAACTGTACAAGTCACAGAAGAAACCATAGAACCCCCCCAAAATAGCTAGGATAGCTTTCCTATGCATACAATGCCATGGTTTCCCATACGGAAATATCCAGTCCTCGTGTCTGGTATGTATTAAATACCTATCATAGAATCATAGAATATCAGGGTTGGAAGGGACCTCAGGAGGTCATCTAGTCCAACCCGCTGCTCAAAGCAGGTCCAATCCCCAGACAGATTTTTGCCCCAGATCCCTAAAATGGCCCCCTCAAGGACTGAACTCACAACCCTGGGTTTAGCAGGCCAGTGCTCAAACCACTGATCTATACCTCCCCCTCGAGCTCTATGTCAGTTGGTATGTATCTGTACGTCTCAGAGCTGGTCAAAAATGGAGATTTTGATGTGATATTTTGCGGATTTCCCCCCATTTTTCAGGGAGATTTCTTCCTTTCCTGATTATACATTCGCAGTGTGACTAGACAAGTCAAATGGAGTCGCTTTTCACAGAACTCAGCACTGCCCAAGTCTCCTTGTGACATCCAACATGAAGGGCTCTTTTCCAAATCATGTCCTTCAAATACCTATGTCAGTTTCCCACCCCCAAAATGGTACTTCCATTCCACTTAGACTATATGCTCTCCAGGGCAGAAACTGTGGGCTCAGTCCCCACACTCAGTCGCAGCTGGAACCTGTCACATCCACTCCAGTGACCCTAAACAATTATTTCCTAGTGGTGAATTTGTCTGTGTAATTATTCTTATTGTTTTAAACGAAGTCTTTATTGGAAAGGCGCTGAGTCTAAAGAACATGTATTCTGTAATTAGCTGTATAGTGTTTATTACAAGAGTAGAAAACATGAAGCAAAGTGATGAACGCCTTGAATAATAGAATCGTGATAAACCTGCAAATGTGGCTCACCATTCCCATTATGATCTAGTATCTGCAGCTGTACGTTCTGCTGCTCGTAGCTGAGCGTTATGCTGCACATAAATCATTTAGGCATCTGCATGAAGTACATTACTTCACTTTGACTTGACACACGGTGGGCGTCCAAACTCCCGCAGCCCAGCCCCAAAGTGTTCTATTACGATGAGTTTGATATGTAGGTTACTTGACTTTTGCCGGGTTCTCTGAACAATCCGAGCAGCCAGGGAGGGTTTTTTTTCACAGAACAGCACGATATTTTCACAACGTTATTCCTTAGCTTTCTGTAGGGTCTCAATAATGAACAATACGCATCCTGACAATGTAAACAAGAACAAAGCGCAAATTAACCAAATGTTGGCAGGCTGCCACCACTCCCAGTCTGAGCCTACGCTAACACATTCACTTTGTGTTAGGGAGGAGAAAAAGGCACAATTTTATGTGAAACAGAACTGAGCATTTTATACTGCACGTCACATTGGCGCAGGCCAGACACATATTGCTATCAGTATGTCCGCCAAATTCACCAAGATAAAAAGATTCAACCCCACGGGACACAGTATGCAAAATAATCACAAACGATGCATACAATAAATACATTAGTAAAACAATATTTCTTTCCAATTAATATCACTCAACTTGAAGCCTCAGCCAGCATCAGGGCCCCATCATGCTGGTTAGACCTGGATGAAATTTTTCAGCCAAAACTTTTTTCAGCGAAAAAGACAGATTCCGGGACACCAAAACGTTTGATGACTTTGTGTCAGTTTTACCAAATTGTTTTATTTAAAAATAAAATCATAAAAAACAAGTTACAAAGAGATCAAAATGTTTTGTTTTCAGATTTTTGAAATGAAATGTGTCATTTTTTTTCAGTTTGAAATGACTTTTCATTTCAAAATGTCCTTTATTATTATTTTTAAAACCAGAAACATTTAAAAATGGTCAGAATCTAAATGAAACGTTTCAGTTTTGTTAAAATGAAACATTTTGTTTGACCTGAAATGATTTTTACGTAATGATTTTTCTACATTGCTGATAATCTGTTATTCACACAGTGGTAGCGCTAGGTGTCGAACAAAGACATAGTGAGAAAACGTTCCTGCCCCCAAAAATGTAGTGTCTGAGTTCCAGATCTGCAAAGACATATGCACGTGTTTAACTTTACCCACAGTGAATACTTCCGTTCAAGTCAATGCATAAAGTTAAACACGTGCATACGTCTTTGCAGGATCAGGTCCGGTGCTTAATTTAAATTTCCCTCCTCTGTGTAGAGAGGACAGAATGGAAGAAGACACAAAGTGTAACTAGGGCAATGGGTTCTTGTCTGGGAATGGGACACAGCACACAAGCAAAGCATTCCGGGTGCATTTGTCGGGCTTTGCCTTTTGGATGGCAACAATATTAAGATAATACATGCCGGGGAAGGGTGGTGTCCTCCTCTGTGTTTGGAACATGCCCAAGGCGGTAGTAAGCAGCAGATCTCCCCATAGCCTGTGACACAGTATATGACGAAGTGTCAGGCTCCCCATCACATTGAGGATACAGACACACTCACCTGAAATCCCACAAGTTAGTGGAAGAAACCTGACTGACACTCAGCATGCTGGGTCCCACGGAGATGTCTCTGTTTGTTTCTCCTGTGCCTCTCTCTTCTCCTTTTATCACAGTCACCCTGTATTCATAAAATCATAGAATCGTAGAACTGGAAGGGACCTTCAGAGGTCATCTAGTCCAGGCCCCTGCACTCATGGCAGGACTAAGTATTATCTAGACTATCCCTGACAGGTGTTTGTCCAACCTGCTCTTAAAAATCCCCAATGATGGAGATTCCACATCCCCCCTATTTAATTTGTTCCAGTGCTTACCTACACTTATGGTCAGGAAGTTTTTCCTGATGTCCATCCTAAACCTCCCTTGTTGCAATTTAAGTCCATTACATTTTGTTCTGCTGTCAGTTGTTAAGGAGAACAATTTCTCACCCTCCTCTTTATAACAACCTTTTTACTTACTTGAAGAATGTTATCATGTCCTACCTCAGTCTTCTCTTCTCCAGACTAAACAAACCCAGTTTTTTTCAATCTTTCCTTATAGGTCATGTTTTCTAGACCTTTACTAATTTTTGTTGCTCTTCTCTGGACTTTCTCCAATTTCTACACATCTTTCCCAAATGTGGTGCCCACATCTGGACACAGTACTCCAGCTGAGGCCTAATCAGGACTGGCTAATAAACTTACACTGGTCAGGCTTCTGACAAGGTCTGGGGTGCAAGGGGGAAATTGGCTGGTGCCTGTCTCTCTGTGATTTGTGAGTGGCTCTGGGAGCAGTCATGCAATCTAGCTGGGTGTGGGGCTCCACATGCTGTTGTGCTGAGTGATCACAGCACCTGGAGGGGTTTGCTGCTTGTCACTAGCAAAGCATTGTGAGAGACAGCCCTGGCTGGAAAGTTAAGTGGGCACAGCAGTACTCCAGTTCCAGGTTGCACCCTGGGGATCCTGTCACGGAAGTCTTGTCAGCGCTGAGTCGAGTGGAATAATTATTTCTCATGTCTTGCTTACAACTCTCCTGTTGCAGTGAGAGGTGGGATGCAGCCCCTCTAAGCTCCCAGCCCGGAGCAGGCAGGACTCTCCTTCGGTTTCCACCTGGGTGCTACATGCTCTGTTATTTCAGGAAGCTTCCAAAGGGAGTAGGGGAACATACCCTGGAATCAGCAGGCCCTGAGCAACCATGGGATGTGTCCCATTGCCACAAGCAAAACATTGGGTCCATTGTCATTGCATGGGGCTCTCCGGCCTGCAGGGCAGGGGAGGTGGCCCCGTGCGGGGCTCTCCGGCCTGCAGGGTGAGGGAGGTGGCCCCGTGCGGGGCTCTCCGGCCTGCGGGGCGGGGGAGGTGGCCCCGTACTGGGCTCTCCGGCCTGCAGGGCTGGGGAGTAGCCCCGTGTGGGGATCTCCGGCCTGCGGGGCGGGGGAGTGGCCCCGTGCGGGGATCTCCGGCCTGCGGGGTGGGGGAGGTGGCCCCGTACCGGGCTCTCCGGCCTGCAGGGTGGGGGAGATGGCCCTATACCGGGCTCTCCTGCCCACACGGGTGTAATGTCACTGCCGGATGGAGCTCTGCGGCTCCCTGCCTGGAGTACAGCCTGCTCCGTGAGATTCATCTGTGTAGAAACAAGAAGGAGGTGGGCTGGGGGAACAGTCGCCTTAGACACTCTGCCAGCTACTAGAGCTGGCTCTGCCAGCACCTCACTGCCCAGGTGGAAGGGTTCAACCTCTCCGACACAGCTCGTCCACCAGCCCCCTGCCCACGTAAGCTGGGTTTGGCTTTAGCTCCCATTCAGCTCAGCAGGAACCGATTGCTGCCTTCGAGGATGATCCACATGGAATAAATATCCATATCCCAGGCCAAGCGGCTTCAGTTGCTCTGAATTCAGCTTTGAAAAAAAGTCATTAGAAATACTTGTTTGTGTGGGTCACATTCCTCAACTTCCCTGCTCCTCCCTACAGCAACTGCCCCGCACTGTCCTGCAACGGGGCTCAGACTAAGCCATCCTTTTGCTTCTCTTATTCTCAGACAAGGCGGGTGCTTACCTGGCCTCTGGCATAAGATTAAGCAGCCTCAGAGCGGTTCTGATTTGCATCTATCTGCCTCTCACCCCAGCGGGTGGCTGGGAATAGTTGGAACGTGGCAATGCTCTTAGGGTGACCAGACAGCAAATGTGAAAAATTGGGACGGGGGTGGGGGGTAATAGGAGCCTATATAAGAAAAAGACCCAAAAATTGGGACTGTCCCTATAAAATCGGGACATGTGGTCACCCTAAATGCTCTGGCTGTGTCATGCTCATTACACGAGGGCTGGGCTGGCTCTGTGCCCTCCAGTGAATCTTTCAGTGGCTCGATGCACCTGTTCACAGCCTCCTTGGGTGCATGAGAAATGAACCGCACAGGGCTTAGTGTCTGTTTGGTGAAGGATGATCCATTCAGATGATTTTCAAATCCCAGACCTCCTGGGTCTGCAAAATTGAGCTGGGAACTCCTGAGAACCAGCTCTCTGGTGAGATCTCCACTATTCCTGCTGCCCTTTGATCAACAACGACAAACACTTGGTCTGAGTATTCCTTTCTTTTCTGCACAAAAATCGAAAACACCCCACATTATGGATGGTCCGTGGCTCCGGTTCTCTGGCCGGCCGTTCAGAAGAAGCCTGCAGCAGCCGGCATGTCTGAGTGCTGCCTCTGTAGCCAGGGCAGGAGCTAACTGCAGGGAAGCCCCAGCCTGCCTGGGAGAGGCTCAACTCAAACTCAGGATCTTCAAAGTCAGAGCAGGTCATTCAAATGGTGCAGCTGCAGCTGATGGCCAACCCAGCTCCTCGCTGACCCAGGGAGTCAGATTCATTTCAGCACATCGGCCAAGCTCACTCGTGCTGCTGCTGTGGGGGGAGGCTGACGGGAGAAGGAGCCGTTCGAATATTAACCTTATTTCAGTTATTTTAATATGATACAGAAGCAGCATTTATCAGACCTTTAGGAACCAGCTAGACTCCCTGGCCAAACGCCCATTGACTCAGAGGAGACCTGGCTTTGGCACATGGCAAGAAGCGGGGGAGGTTCAGAAGCGCTCAGCATTGGCCCAGCTCTGATCTCGCAGTCAGTGGGAAAGCCCCCATTGGCTGCGGCGGGAGCAGGGTTGGGCCCAGGCTGAATGTTTTCAAAACCCCTGCCCTCCAGAGACCTTTGTCTCAGGACAGGTGTTCGCCAATCAACTGACGACCCCTCTGCAGTAGGCGCTGTGGGCAGTGAATGTCCCTTCTGTGGTGCTGGCGTCATGGACTCTCTGTGCACTGGGCCTAGACTTGCAGTATAAAGATTCCTCTCAGTTTTGTTTTCATGGAGGCAGCAGCAAGACTGCAGGAAATTCACTACAGCTGCAGGCAGGGCCGGCTCTGGCTTTTTTGCCGCCACAGGCAAAAAAGCCTCCCGCCGCCCCCCGCTCCCCGGTGGGGAGCATGGCAGGGGCGGGCGCTGAGCCTGGCTGCGGCCCCGCTCTCCCTGGCCGGCTGGAGCGCTGCGGGGAGGGCGGCGAGCCCGGCCGGGGCCCCGCTCTCCCCGTGTGAGCGCCGCCCCCCTCCAGGTGCCGCCCCAAGCACATGCTTGGTAGGCTGGTGCCTGGAGCCGGCCCTGGCTGCAGGCAGCTCCAGCTCCAGGGCCGTATTAACAAACTGGCCTACAGGGCCCTGACCCATAGGCCTCTGAAGGCCAGGGGGGGCCCTTAATTATGATATTACACATCTTCCTTTTTTTTATTTACAGAGCCCTAAAACATACATCTGTCCTGCATACATCACTGTAAGTGCAGGACATACTATTCCTAATTTTACTTTTTTGTTTTAAACAACATTTGACCCTCCTCCCTTGACAAATAGTTTGTGTGTTTTTGACACGTAACCTGGTTGTTTTTAGACAAATTCCAATGTGCTTGAATTGTAACATAAATATATAAAGTAATGTGCATAGCGCTGTGTGTCTGCTCACGAGACACAAATTTTACTGGCTCCTGATATGCTAACTTGCAGCTCAGGGCTTTGTAGACCAATCTCAGGTGGCGGTAATACATGGAAACAAACAAACCAAAATGATTAAAAGAATCAGATTTATTAGAAAAAAAAATCCACAAGTTTAAGCTTGGCAGGTTTTGTTAAAAACCCAGAGAAGCTCCTACAAGAGAGTTGTGAAGTGGCTTAAAAAAACAATGGGGAGCAACACGGCACGTCTGGAGCTGGCAATGCTGAAAATTTGCAAGCGGAATTAAAGGCTGTAGAAATACAGCCGGGTATTACTACATTCAAAGGTGTGTGAGAAGAAAAGATACATGTATCTGTCACTGACCACGTTTCTATGGATCCTGTAGTGTGGAGAAATGTGATGAAAACAAGAGGCAGTTTGGGGTCCCTAAAGGTTCAGCTGGGTGTAGGAGTATGGATGTAGGAAAATTCCTGACTTCTGCATCAGTGATTGCAGGGAAGAGATCAGTGCTTAATTTGTGCCAGGACTTGCCAGCGTTGAGCCCCAGCACCTCTGGGCTTGCCGCCTCAGTTATGAAAGTAAAAAAAAAAAATTGCTTGAGCCCTGACACCTCTTTCATTCCAAATTAAGCCCTGGAAGAGAGATTTGTTTTCTAAAGAACCTTTTTTATTTTGTCTGCACAATGGTGAAATTGTTGCATGATATTAGCCTATGTACACTCTTCATCTACTGCAAATGTTTACTGCTTTGCATATACACTTCTCTCCAGTAGATCACATGCTTTTGTAGAAGGATTCAGCAATGAGAAACATCCCGAGTGACACTCTGAGCACAAGAGGGATACAGAACACTGAGACTGCATGCTGGCTTGGACAACAGATACAAACTGTTCATCTGGTCGGGCTGACTGTGGTCTGGCGCGCCAATTCAACTGAGAGTGGCAGCACTGGAGACATGTTCTTCAGTGCGTGGGACAGTTATAAAGTTTCACATGCTTGTGGACGTGGCGGAGTATTGGGATCAAAAAGCAATGGAAATGATTTGGAGGTTTTGGAGCTAATATCACAGTTTGATCCAGTTCTGGCTGACCACCTGTTTAAATCTGGACAGAAGAGGAAAGGTAAACTTCCCTACCTGTCCTCAGCTATATGCGATGATTTCATTGCATTGCTGGGAAAGAAAATTTAAAATGCCACAGCAGGAGATTTACAGCAAGCCAAATAGTTCTAATTAATTGTTGATTCAGCACTTGATGTCATGAATATAGACCACCTCATACTCACCTTCCAACTTGTCAATTCAGAGGGGTAAATAACGGATCGATTTTTTTCAGGTTGTAGCCAGTTGAGAACCACACAGGTGTAAGCCTAGCTGAAGCTGTGCGGGCTATGATAAATAACCTAGGTTTGGATGTGCCTAACTGCTGGGGACAATTATATGATAATGGTAATAACATAGCTGGTCATTACAATAGTCTGCAGGCCCATCTGTCATGGAAAAGCCCACTAATACAGTATATGCCCTGCACAGAACAGTCCTTACATTTAGTTGGAGTCAACAGTTGCTCAGATGCAGTAGATTTTGAGGGGTTATGTAATCCTATACTCTTTCCGCTCTGTATTGACATGTCCACGGAAATCTATTTTCCACAATGTAAACCTGGACATTAACCAGAGATTGAGACTCTGAAGTTTGTCAGCCGTGTGATGGTGTAGTCATGCCCTTTCTACAGGGTGATTCAACAAGCCTGGGAAGATCTGTCAAAGATAAAAATCAGGCTCCTGAGGCTCATTTAAATGCAGCATCTCTTCAGAAGAAAATGGAACAATTGGAGGCAGTTTGCATGATACACTTTGCTTCAGTGGTTCAAACTGACCAGTATCCAGCCACAGAAAACAGCCCAAGCCCAGGTCTATAGACGTTATACACTGATATTTCCTCTTCCACGTTTTTAAATGGTCTTTCTGTATCTTCCGGTCAGGCAGTGAATCCATCACACTCTACTCAAATGTTGACTTCTGGTGATCCAAATGTGACACGCTGTGTTTCTATTCAGTGGCAGTTGCTTCCATAACTGATGACTCAAAAGCAGAGAAATCCATAGAGGTTTTCAGCAGTACTCAAACACTGCAGCAGTCACTGACCTGTGGGCAACACGAATAGTAAAAGCAAGGGACAAAACGACTAAGTTGCTATTATCTGCCATTAAACATAGCAGAAATATTGTAGCGTGAACAATAACAGTCTCATTCATGGGTAATCAGTGCCTGCCCAGATGTGTGGATTACCAAGGCAACAGACAACAGCAGAACATTTGGTGGCTGTTTGTAAGCAGAATTCAGATGTGAAACCCAAGCACGCAAACCATTCGTATTTGAATACCTTGTACCTGGCATGGAGAGAAACATCTTTCATTTCCAATGCACATGAATGTACATATCCAAAATTAATCAGATGAGTCTGATTGTTCTTCTCACTAGCTGAGCCTCTGAACTTGGACTCAGGCCATTGGATTCCATTTCAATAAGCATTCACTCTAGCATATGAGGAATAATGGAAACCATAGGTGGCAAACCAGCTTCACATGATATTTGGTGGGGGTCACTCAGCGTACCTAACACAGTGGTGCTATACCAGCTGGTATGTGAGACCTTCCATCTTGCACTCCAGCAGTGAGTTTCTTTTTTCTTTTAGAACATTTTCCAAACATGTGTACTAGTAACATATTATAGTTCAGGAATTAACAATCCAGGCTGTGCACAACCTTTGGCGTTTCCCTGTGCAATAACAACAGTGGGAAATATGAACCTTTTCCTTCAAGTCTCACTAACAATATTCACAAATAATTTTTAGCAGCTGGAGGAACGTCAGAGAGAGAGATTAATGTTGGGATTATTTTTGTTTGTGACATGGAAGAGAAGATAATGACTTTTACTGCTGCAGTGCTCGTTAGCACAACAGAAAGAAGGAAGGAGGAAAGCAGCAGTGTCCCCAAAGCTTCTAGGAGTTGGCGTCTTATTCATCAGAGAATCATGTTTTACCCTTATGTATAAAATTAAATGACGAAAGAGGTGATTGGCGAGTGTCAAGGAGAGGCTAAGCATCAAGTGATGTAAAGAAATGATTGCCCTCCTGCCTTTTCCTGCTAGATTACAGAGCCATGTAGTACCTGGTATTTTCTCCCCATGAAGATAATGGTACACTGTAGTCAAGTAGCCTTGTGATCTCTTTCATAACCTAAGCAGACTGAGCTCTGTAAGTCTCTCACGGTAAGAGATTTTCTCCAGCCTTCAAATCATTTTTGTGGCTGCTTCTCTGCATTCTCTCCAATTTTTCAACATCATTTTTAAAATGTGGACACCAGAACTAGACACAGTATTCCAGTATCAGGCTCCTCAAAACCATCAGACCATGGGGGACTTTCAGGATCTTCATCCTCTTTTGTACGGGATGGGTTCTTCTCTTTCTATGCCTTTGAAGCTGTGGAGCGGCCTGCCTTCCCTTGGCCTTTCACTCGACTACGTGCCATGGTAGCCTTTAGCTGGGATTTGGCATTTTCTTTTCTTTCCTTTCTGACTTGGCCACCTTTTAATTCTTCTTTTTTGAACCACTGTAGTCACTATGATCATCATCTTCCATGAGGAAATCTTCATCACTGCTGGAGTCATTCTCCTGGAATGATGCCTCCTCATCTTCCTCCTCACTGCCCACATCATCCAAATGCATCTCTCTTTGCTTGGAAGCTGCTTTGGATGCTGCCTGCTGTTGGTGACACATGTTTTTGGTGGTCTTCTCTCTCGTCTTCACTGTCCTCTGCAGCCCTTTTCCTGGACTTAGAGACTCTCTTGTTCTTTTCAGGTTTGGTCCCCACCCCTTTTCAGGTGAAAGGTAGCTGTGCTGCAATACAGTTTGGAATTATTGGAGGTGAATTTTAAAGACCTAATGCCTCTAGGGTGAAGTGCAATAATAATAAAAGCAGCCAGTTTCTGCTCCTTTATATTGTATAAAAGATGGCATCAGACTTTAGAAACCCAACACCTATTTTTCCTACCTTTCTTTTCCCAGTAAAACCCATCTTCTTGACCAAACTTTCCCCTAATAGTAACTTCACCCATACCTTTAAATAAATAGCAATAAGTCAAGCCTGTCTATTGCCTGCAAGGTGAGAAGTGAACGTGATCATTTGCTGTCCTTTTTAATCATGGGAGGTGTTCAGTTATTACCGCTGTTAATACAGCGTATACCCCCCCCCTCATTCGTTTTGGCAAGTCCGCTTCGCAACCCCGCAGCGGACCCGAAGCCAGGAAAGAGGCCCAATAGACTGCACGACCTTATTAGGGCATAGTGCTTATCACAGGAAACTTATGAGGGACGTGTCCCTAGTGTTACCACACAAAAAGCCATTTCTGCAGTTTCCGTATTGTACTGTTCTTCCTAATAAAGGGAAGACAGTGGGGCACTAAAAAACCAATCAACGCATGCCACATTCACTTCCAAAAACTATATACTTAGTCGCCCCTGTATAGTAATTAGAGGTGCCCCGAAAACGAACCTACGTCACGGCCAGTCCAGGTCTGATCAACTTGGGCTTGACCCTCCCGCTCCCGAATTCAGCCTGAGCGTGTGTCGTATAGCCGGCTTGAACTCATTATGTATATGCTCTCCCATCTGGCTGTTATCTGCATGGTTGTAAGTAATTAGTTAACTATCATTGCTTTGTTTGTGGTTACTTTGCTTGTTACCCCATACTGTGGTTAGACTGAAAAAGGCCTCAATTGTTAATGTGTTTCCTTTCCCTTATCTTGAAAGTGCTTTTTAAAGTTAGTTACATAATAATTGCAAGTGTTACAAATTTAGTTACATAGTAATTCTAGTTGCTTAAAATCTGTTACATAGTATAGTAGCAAGTTAATAAGAATTCATAAAAGTAACGTTTTATTATAATTATCATCATATAATAAAATTGAGTTGTATCTATTCCCCCTCGTCCTGGGTCATTCAACTCAGTCCTTCACCAAGAACCCTTAAAGAACCACAAGCCCCTTTTGGGCCAAACAACCGCGATGAGTGCCAATATAAGAATTAGTTGGATCTTAGAAATATCAACTCCAGAGGATGCTTTGGAAGTCTAGAAAAGCAACATCAAAGAAGGCTACAGGTATCCAGAGCCACAAGTGGACTCAATGAGACATGCCTTCTTCCTCACTTGGGGCCTGGAGGTACCATAGCTGTTTTCAGCCTCTTTCTACGCTAGATCACCTTCCCAGCTTCCAAAGATTGCCAGAGTCATTTAGTAATAAATGGCAGTCAAGGTATTTCAATCCCAATCAGTGTTACTAGGTCTCCTGAGATAAATGTGGGTGGGCTGAAAAGATGCAATAATTGTTCCTATTCGTTGCTTTCCAGTCATAAAGGGAGGATGAGTTTTGGTCCTGGTAGCAGGCTCGTTCACCTGCACATCTACCAACGTGATATATGCCATCATGTGCCAGCAATGCCCCTCTGCCATGTACATTGGCCAAACCGGACAGTCTCTACGCAAAAGAATAAATGGACACAAATCAGACTTTAAGAATTATAACATTCAAAAACCAGTTGGAGAACACTTCAACCTCCCTGGTCACTCAACAACAGACCTAAAAGTCGCAATATTACAACAAAAAACTTCAAAAACAGACTCCAACGAGAGATTGCTGAATTGGAATTAATTTGCAAATTGGACACCATTAAATTAGGCTTGAATAAAGACTGGGAGTGGATGGGTCATTACACAAAGTAAAACTATTTCCCCATGTTTATTTTCCCCCCCTATGGTTCCTCACACCTTCTTGTCAACTGCTGGTAATGGGCCATTTTGATTACCACTACAAAAAGTTTTTTTTTCTCTCCTGCTGGTAATAGCTCACCTTAACTGATCACTCTCGTTACAGTGTGTATGGTAACATCCATTGTTTCATGTTCTCTGTGTATATATATCTTCCTACTGTATTTTCCACTGCATGCATCCGATGAAGTGGGTTTAACCACGAAAGCGTATGCTCAAATATATTTGTTAGTCTTGAAGGTGCCACAAGTACTCCTGTTCTTTTTAACTGGCTACAATACACTCTACCTTTTAATTGTACTAGCATCATTTTATCACAGTGAATTGGGGTCAGGTCCCACCATTTGTACCATGCAGTTCTGGTATGATGCCAGGCATCATTCAGGAGGGCAACCATTGGTCCTAGGTATTTAAACTCTTTCACTCTTCTCTCCCTGTAATATTATTTATGGTGGGTCCTCCTCGGCATCAGTCAAACCACCATTCACTCTAAGCCCCACCTGCTCAAAATGGTGTTGCCACTGTTCAAAGTTGATTTGCAGGGTTCCACAATCTTCTGTACAAATCACTAAGCCATCAGCAAACAGCATATTCCAAGGTTGCTCTAGTCGCATATCCTCACATATCACTTCCAAGGCAACCACAAACTCTTTTACGCTTGGTTTATAAAAACTAGAAGTATTCTTCAGAAGAATATTCTCCAAAGTTAAATGACTTCCTTGTCATTCGGTTGTATAAAATCTACCCATCGCAGAACTCACTGCCTTTAGAAAACCTAAAAGGCAGGACTGAATTTGATTATATATATTTATCTTTGATTATCTTTAAAGCAAGGTGAAAAGCTGATATATAACAGAGAAGAAATAGAGCTGGATCAATTGTAGAGAATTCTCTGACTGAAAGTTTCTTTTCTAAAGATGGCAGCAATGCAAGTGACAGTGCTGCACGCTGGGATAATCATAGCAACCCTTGAAACATAGAATCCAAGGGAGGTTTTTTTTTTTCTGATCTTAAATTTTAATCTCCTGAATATATATATTTAACACTGTGTCACAAGGAACATAACATTATGTTCACACTTAGACCAAACCATAAAGACACACGCCAGGGGGCTATTTCTATCAGCAGCAGAAAAGGACAATTAAAGAGGATTGCAATCATAAGAACATAGGAATTGCTGAACTGGCTCAGACCTGAGGCCTATCTATCCCATATCCTGTCTCTGACACTGGCTAGCGCTAGATGGTTTAGAGGAAGGGGTAAGAATCCCACAATAGCAGATGTAGGGTAATCTGCCCCTTACATTAAGTCTCATCCTGGTCTCCAATAGTTAGAGACTGGTTTAAGCTCCGAGGAATGAGGGTTAATAACCCTTCCAAAATTTAACTTTTATAACTCTGGATATTATTGATATCCATATAAATGTCCAGTTCATTACAGAATCTTGCTAAAGTCTTGGCCTCAAATACTATCTATGGTAATAAGTTCTGCAGTCCAATGACTAATTAGTATGAAAAAATATTGCCTCGTATGAATTTTGAATTTGTGATCATTCATTTCATTTAATGTCCCCCCATTTTTATGTTACAAGATGGAGGGAAAACAGAAGCTCCTGCTTTACGGTCTGTAGACCATTTGCTATTTGATATATTTTTATCATGTTCCCTCTTATTTGTCTTCTTTCTAAATTAAACAATCTCATTCATTTCAATTGCTCTTCAGAGGGGAGTTTTCCAGGCCCTTGAACATTGTCATCATGCTTCTCTGGACCCCCTCTAATTCTGCAATTGCTTTTTGAGATGCAGTGACCAGTACTGCACACAGTACATTGGCTGCCTATGCAATCCATTGGGAGAGATACACATCAGAATGGGATCCCCAAAAGCCAGCACTCTGAGGGTATGTCTACACTAGGAAATTAGGTCGATTTTATAGAAGTCGATTTTTAGAAATCGATTTTATACAGTCGATTGCGTATGTCCACATTAAGCATACTAAGTCGGCGGAGTGCATCCTCACTACCATAGCTAGCATCGACTTACGGAGCGGTGCACTGTGGGTAGCTATCCCCCAGTTCCCGCAGTCTCTGCCGCCCATTGGAATTGTGGGTTAAGCTCTCAATGCCTGATGGGGCAAAAACATTGTCGCGGGTGGTTTTGGGTACATGTCGTCAGTTGCCCCTTCCTCCGTGAAAGCAACGGCAGACAATCGTTTTGCACCAGACACCAGGGGAATTAGAAGAGCACAGCAAGGCGCGCTGCGCATCAGAGAGGCTTTGAAAACCAGTTTCATGACTGGCCAGGCTTCGGTGTGACAGTTGTGTGTGTTTCTCCTTGATGCAAACCCGCCCCCTTTGTTGATTTTAATTCCCTGTAAGCCAACCACCCTCCCCACTTCGAAATAAAGTAACTATTGTTTTGAAACCATACATTCTTTCTTTATTAATTAAAAAAAAAAGAGAGAGAGAACGGACAAGGTAGCCTGGATGGGGTGGGGGAGGAGGGAAGGACAAGGCCACATTGCTTATTGTAGCCACACTAAAAGTCAAACTGTTTGAATGACAGCCTTCTGTTGCTTGGGCCATCCTCTGGAGTGGAGCGGCTGGGTGCCCGGAGCCTCCCCCCCACACACATTCTTGGGTGTCTGGGTGAGGAGGCTGTGGAATATGGGGAGGAGGGGAGGCAGTTATACAGCGGGGGTCTGTGCTCTTGTTGGCTTTCCTGCAGCTCCAACAGACGCTTCATCATGTCCGTTTGCTCCCCCAAGAGATGCTTCATCATGTCCGTTTGCTCCCCCATTAGCCTCAGCATCGCGTCCTGCTTCCGCTCTTCGAGCTCACTTAATTCTTTCCTGGCCTCTGCCACTGAATGCCTCCATGCATTAAGCTGTGCCCTATCAGTGCGGGAGGACTGCATGAGCTCGGCAAACATGTCATCGCAAGTGCGTTTTTTTTGCCTTCTAATATGCGATAACCTCAGGGATGGAGATGATAGGGGGAGCGTAGAAACATTCTACGCTCTACGATTCTGGGGGCACTCATGGTCACCTGTGCTGCTGAGTTCACCACGCTGACCAAACAGGAAATGAAATTCAAAAGTTCCTGGGGCTTTTCCTGCGTACCTGGCTAGTGCATCGGAGTTCAAAGTGCTGTCCAGAGGAGTCACAATGGAGCACTCTGGGATAGTTCCCGGAGGCCAATACTGTAGATTTGCATCCACACTACCCCAAATTCGACCCAGCAAAGTCGATTTTAGTGCTACTCCCCTCACCGGGGAGGAGTACAGAAGTCGATTTTAAGAGCCCTTTAGGTCAATGGAATGGGGTTGGTTGTGTGGACGCATTCATGTTTAAATCGACCTAACGCGGCTAAATTCGACCTAACCCCATAGTGTAGACCAGGCCTGAGCAGGGGGACATCTAAACCAGCCAGTAGCAGCTGGATCTCAGGTGCCTAAACCCAAAATTTAAGCACCACTAGGTCTGTTTGTGGATCTGGGCCCTTGTGATCCATGTGCTGGCCACAGTTTGGGATCACACTGTTGCAGAATCATTCAGATTGTTTCTGGATTCTTGGTGAAAAAATGTTTTGTTTTTCACTTCTCACAATTCAAGAGATGTTTACTTTTGTGGGTGGCACATAATGGAGGCTTGGGGAGGCTAAGCCTACCCTAACCTCTGCTAATGCTCCCCACTGCGGCCCAGAGCTGGGCTGTGGCTGGCCTCGGAGCTCCTCTGGGTGGCCAGGGTTTGGGGTGTCTCCAGGCAGCCAGAGCTCGGGGTGGCTCTGGATGGTGAGCCGAGGCTCGGGGCTGCTCAGCCAGGCTGGATGGGGCCTTCGAGCTGCGGTGTAGGGATTGGGGCTCCTCTGTCCCCGGTGGGCGAGAGTGGGCACAAGGGGCGGAGTGGGGGCGGGGCCTCAGGCAGAAGGGGAAGGGCCTCGGCAGAGGGGGCGGGGCAGGTGCTAGCCTCCTCCAACAGGGGGTTCAGGTGCCGCCTATGTTTACTCTCCAGTTACAACTGTTTAAATGTATCTCGATTTCACTTACTAGGCTCCCTCAAGAACTAAATGTTTAGTGAGTTCACTGCTTCAAGCTCCAATTAACAAAACAAACAAAACCCACATAACAAAACCATCGTATGCTTGTTTATCGCAATCATTCAGGAAATAGAAACCTACTAAAATCATTAGGGTTTCGTTATTGTCTTCTCACAATTCAACCACAGGCCTGATACTTCTTTCAAAACTCTATATGTGCAGAATATGTTGCTTCAGATAAGTTGACTATTTACAGGATATTGAATCTGTTAAAGGGCTTTAGTTTTAACAACAAATAATTTCTGAAAATAACATAAATAAAGGTTTGAAAAATAACAAAGGACGTCTGATGTAAATCAACCTTTGTGCCTAGCTATTTTTTTTTATTCTTCTATATTCTATATTCTTCTAGACTCAGTATTTTTCTTCAATCGATTGTGCTAGTAAATTTTGCAGTGATACACTGTGGCTGCAGTGCTGTTATTGCTTGAATGTGGCTAAAAATAACTAGTAGGGAATCTAACTCTGTGCTACAGAATGCAAATCTTGTTTTGCTCTTGAAATCTGTAAATACAACTGATGCTGCATCAGCATGTCAGCTTCAACATGATAAATAACATGCAAGGAAAGGGAAAATAAAGTTACAGACAATCTCCCAGCTGTGAGGTCTCCTTACAGCTCCTAGTGTGAGAGAATATTTATTTGTGGAGACAGAGAACTAGGGACCCAAAATATAGAGAGTTTATAAAGAGGATGAGGAAAGTGTGGGGGTGGTAGACAGGTATATTTGCAAATACAGCAAAAGCAAAGAAATCAAGGGATAAAACACCTACCTAAGGTGCCCTGCTTTGATCTCTGAAACACGGTTAAAGCAGTGAAGGGGGAGTATGAGGAAGTGGTACTGTGCTGGGAATGGTCGACAGGGGACGGATCACTCGATAATTGCCCTGTTCTGTTCATTCCCTCTTGGGAACCTGGCATTGGCCACTTTTGGTAGACAGGATACTGGGCTAGATGGACCTTTGGTCTGACCCATTCTGGCCATTCTTATGCTAAGTTCTACTGTCCTGCCTCAGTGCTGCCCCTCATCACATGTGACAGACTCCATCCCTTTCTAGCCTAGAAGGGGAGTAGGGAGCTGGAGCTGGAGCTGAAGCTGGCTGGCTTATTGCCACCACACATAATTCCCAAGAAGAAGAAGAAGCAGAGTCTGGTTGGCTTCCCCCATTTCACACATCTATGGGGAAGAAAGGGAGAGTAGGCAACTCCACTTCATGTGGTACGAGAATAGCAAGGGATAGGGAATTGAGGGAAGCAGAATGGAGCTGCAGAGGAAAAGAGGATGGCATGGGAGGGGAGAAGATGAATGTTAGTCAGAGGGGAAACTGTAAAAGCAGTAAAATTACATACTGAGGAAAGAGACAGGCCTTTGCAGGAGCCAAGGGAAGAACAAAGCAGAGAGAAGAGAAATAACAAATGCACAGGCCATAAAACTGCAGCGTTTTTACTGTGTGCTGCTAAAATGTTACAATGAAATACACGCCTATCAGGAGCCATCATGGACAATGACTGCATAGGAAGAAGGAGCTTAGGAGGCCCAGGGTGTGGGTGGGAGGAAGCCCAGGTTGTAGGCCTGGAGCCTTGTACCGTGTTGTCCAGGAGTGGAGATGAACATGTTGTGTGTTTATGTTTTATGCAGCTGTGAGGCTGACGTTGCATGTATGTGAGTGTGTCTAAGGGAAAGTGTGAACGAGTGTTTGAGCCCTTGTTGTTTTAGTGGCTCTTGGCTGGGACATAGCTTCCACTGGCAGGATTTTCCAGGGTAGTCGACTACCGACTACTTTACTTGTCTCTTATTTTTTTAAAAATATTTTAAAATCTTGGAATATTCAAAATGTATTTTAATAAATATTTCAATATTGGGGAAGTCCCAGAGGAAAGGGAAAAATAATGCCATGCCAATATTTAAAAAGGGTAAATGTAATGACTCGGGTAAATATAGGTTGGTTAGCCTGACATCAGTCCTGAGCAAAATCAAGGAAAGGCTGAGACAGGCTCCCCTGAGTGAAGAACAGGAATGTGATGAATGCCAGTCAGCATGGTTTTTATGTGAAATAGACCTTGTCAAATAAACTTGATTTATTTTTTGGATAAAATTACAAGTTTGGGTGATAAAGATAATTGCGCTTCTTAAAGCCTTTTGACTCGGCACCACCTGACATACTGACAAAAAGTTAGCACTGTACAAAATCAATGTGACCCATATCAAATGGATTAAAAACCTGTTAACTGATAGATCAATTCTATTCACTAGCTGATCAATTATTTAGAAGAAAATATAGAAAGCTTGTTGGTAATGTTTGCAGAAGATAGAGGTTGGTGAAGTGGTAAATAATGATGAGGACAGGTAATTTATTCAGGCGGATCTGGATTGCTTGGTAAACAAGTCTTTTAATGCAACCAAATGTCCGATGACACATTTAAGAAAAAAGAATGCAGGTTACACGTACAGAATGGAGGACAGTATCAGGAAAGCAGTGACACTGAGCTCTCAATGCAATGCGGTGGCTAAGGGGGCTAGTTCAATATCTGTGTGTACAAATAGGGGCAAACAGAGTAGCGTAGGGAGCCAGCATGACCTCTGTGTGCATGACCATTAGTGAGATCATTGCTGTGGTTCTCAGTCCAGCTCTGGGGTCCACAACTCAGAAAGGGAGCTGACCAACTGGAAAAGGTTCAGAAAAGAGCTGCAAGAATAATTTGATTTCTGGAAACCAGGCCTTATAGTAGGAGACTAATGAAGATCAATCTATTAATTCATCCAAGAGAAGGTTTAGAAGTGACTTGAAAACAGTGTGTTTGTACCAACATGGGGAGGTTTCTTATAGTTTTCATATAACACAACACAGCAAAACAAGATCCAGTCGCTGACACATTCAAACTGAAAAAAAGGTGCATATAACATTGAAGGTCATCTGCTACGGAAGCAATTTACTCAGGGTTGTGGTGGATTCTCCATCACTGGAAATCTCTAAATCAGGACTGGCTGTTTCTCTGAAAGAGAGACTCTTCTTCTCTCGCCAGATTTTAGGCTGGAGACAGCAATTACTGAGTGAAATGCTGTGCCCTGTATTATGCAGGATATGAGTGGAATGTTCCCTTCTGACCTTAACCATGGGAGAATTCTAAATTAAATGAGGT
Organism: Emys orbicularis; assembly: GCF_028017835.1. Classification (NCBI taxonomy): domain Eukaryota; kingdom Metazoa; phylum Chordata; order Testudines; family Emydidae; genus Emys; species Emys orbicularis. Next base: position 2,143,150 of record NC_088686.1, on the reverse strand, counting down.
GAGATGGTTAAAAAAACCTCTTGAAATTATATCCATTTATATTAAGTTCTTAATACTTTCCAACATCTGACTTATTTATTCAAAATTAGAAGATTCTGTGTATATGCTCATTTCATCCTCTGGGCGCTTGTGCCATAAATTAAAGTACACAGTATGAAGCCAATAATTTAAACACTTGACCACACCCTTGTGCACATCTACATAGAGAGTTACTAGTCCTAAAGGGTTAAAGTGCCCTGAAGAGGGGGAAGCGCTGTAATCACCAGATTATTCATTTGCTTTAAGTTTCCTTTTCTCTCACCTTTGACACATTCATTACTGAAAAAGGTTACCCTTACTCCATAAGCTCTGCATTTTCTTTCAGGGATGTTTACCACTGAGCAAACTCTAAGTAATTAAACAATTCATTATACTGCTTTTAGAGAACATCTTTTTTCTTTAGTGCTCTTTAGCCTGAAGAAATAGGCAAATCAATAACGTGTGTTTCCTTTTTAATGTAATATTTTTAGATACTACTTTTAATTCCTCGTAGACTCATAGTCCCTCGTGGCCTTAATATCCATCATGATCATCTAGTCTGTCCTCCTGCACATCGCAGGCCACAGAACCTCACCTGCCCACTCCTGTCATAGGCCCATAACCTCTGGCTGAGTTACTGAAGTCCTCAAATCATGGCTTAAAGACTTCAAATTACAGGGAATCCACCATTTACTCTATTTCAAACAAGCAAGTGACCCACCATAATGCAGATGAAGGCAAAACAAAAACAGAAAAACAGGGTCTCTGCCAATCTGACCAGGAGGGAAAATTCCTTTCCAACTCCAAATACGATGACCAGTTAGACCCTGAGCATGTGGGCAAGACCCACGATCCAGAAACCTGGGAAAGAATTCTCTGTAGTACCTCGAAGCCCTCCCCATCTAGTGTCCCATCTCTGGCTGCTGGAGGTAGTTGCTAATAGCAGTTGGATATGGGCCATATGTCATTACAGGCAGTCTCATCATACCATCCCATCCACAAACTTATCAGACTCAGTCCTGAAACAAATTAGGTCTTCTGCCCCCACTGCTCCCCTTGGAAGGCTGTTCCAGAACTTCACTCCTCTGATGGTTAGAACCCTTCATCTAATTTCAAACCTAAACTTGTTGGTGGACAATTTATATCCATTTGTTCCTGTGCCAACATTGGCACTTAGTTTAAATAACTCCTCTCCCTCCCTCGCGTTTATCCTTCTGATGTATTTATAGAGAACTATCAAATCTCCCCTCAGCCTTTGTTTGGTTAGACTAAACAAGCCACGCTCGTTAAGTCTCCTTTGTACAATAAATCCCCCATTCCTCTGATCATTCTAGTAGCCCTTCTCTGAATCTGTTCCACTGTGAATTCATCTTTCTTAAACATGGAAGACCAGAATTGCATGCAGTGTTCCAGATGAGTCTTTTGAGACTTGCAGCATGTCTGTTACTGTAATAACATTTGTTATGATCACTTTTCCCCCTTTTCTTATATGTAGGTACTGTATATGAAGTTCTCTAGTCATCTGGTATGATCTCCGAGTTTACAGAGTCATTAAAAATCCTTGCTATTGGGTTTGCAATTTCACTTGCCAGTTCCTTTAATATTCTTGGATGGAGATTATCCGCGGCCCCCAGTTTGGTCCCATTTAGCTGTTTAAGTTTGGCTTCCACCTCGGATGTGGTCATTTCTACCTCCATATTTCGTTCCCATTAGCCACCCTGTCATTGTCACCAAGCTCCTCTAACAAATACTTTGCCTCAGTTATTTAAAAAGTGTTGGGCCATGCCTAGATTATCTTTATTCTCCACCCCATTCTCAGTGCTTAGCAGTTACATATAAAAAGAAAACAAGAAGAGAAGAAGTGTATGGCTAAAGAACTTTTTAACTATTGGTTTTAATTTGCAAGGCCCAGCTCTGCTTGGCTTTTGCCTATTCACCAATATGAGGAGCCTGGGTACCAAACAGGAGAAATTGGAATTGCTCATCTAGGAGCATAAATTCAATCTAGTTGGTGTTACTGTAACCTGGTGGGATAATTCACACTATCGGGATGTAAAAATCAATGGTTATAAACTGCTTAGGAAGGATCGAGTGTGCTAAAGGGGAGGAGGAGCGGCACGCTACATCAAAGATATCATTACCCATTTATGGGTCACTGTTTCTCTTGATGTCTTTGTCTCTCAACATCTCAATTTCTTATCAGCACGGAGTAGAGTGGAAGAATTACTTCTCGTGTCTTGCTTACAACACTCCTGCTAATACATCCATGATGTTTGCTTTTTTGCAACAGTGTTACACTGTTGACTCATATTTAATTTGTGATACACTGTAACCTCTCTATTCTTTTCTGCTTTACTCCTTCCTAGTCAGCCATTTCTTATTTTGTATTGGCGCAATTGATTATTTCTTCCTAAGTGGAGTACTTTGCATTTGTGCTTATTGAATTCCATTCAATTTGTCAAGAACATTTTGAATTGCAATCCTGCCCTACAAAGCACTTGCAACCCCTTCTGGCTTGGTGTTGTCCACAATTTTTGGAAGTGTTCTCTCTATGCCATTATCCAAATCACGTATGGAAATATTGAACAGAACTGGGTGCAGGACAGATCCATGCGGGACCCCACTCGACTTGCCCTTCCATTCTGTGAACCACTGATAACCATTCTCTGAGTACGGTTTTCCAACCAGTTGTGCACCACTTTACAGTAATCTATATTTCCCTCGTTTGCTTATGAGGGGAAATATATCCTAGAAGGTCCACGATCCATCTGTCTTCCTATCCCTTGCAGAATGTTATTTTGATTATTCTGAGTATTGACTCCCCAGCAAGGATTGTCTGTCTCCCTTGGACAGTTGGAGATCTCTTTTGGGGCAAAGCTTGATTTACTTACTCTTGGGCCAAACACTTTTAGTTTTCAAGTTTGTGCTGAAAACTCAAAAATGTTTGTGGAAAACTTGGATGAAAACCAGTTCGTTTTTGCTGTTGTTGTTATGGGAGCTGTTTGCTTGGATTTATTTGTTTGTTTTGCAAACTTCTATGGGAAAAACATTTATGATGAGCTCTACTTCTTATTTGTTTTCCCCATTCACACATGGGAGCGTGGATGCCAGGCAGAGTGAAGCGGGCATATGATAATTAGGTAGATAAACTCCCCCACATCACCAGGAATAAGAAATATAAATAAGAACTGGAGAAAGTTTTAACTAAATTGCACATATATAAAGAGAGAAGGCATTTGGTGGTCCTGAAGCAATGTTCTTCTATGTTACAAAAATATACTATAGAAACCAGTTATCCACTGTCCTGACCAGTGTCACTGAAATCAGATATATAGCAAATAAAGGTATTTTGACTAAGGCAACAAAACCAGCAGATTCTCAGACTACCAATTAAGGAAGTAATAGGCATCGGGAGTGGAAAGGAAAATAAAACACTTTAAATAAAAGAAGACATTAAAACCATTTCTGCCTCATTTGCTGTGTTTTACTAAAATTCTGTGCAGAAGAACAGGATGAATCAGATAACATTGTCGAAATAACCTCAAAAGCAGCATAAAGATAAACACAAGTAGAAAGCTGAAATCCCTAGCAAAAAGTTCCATAATTGACATTACTACACAGTCACTTAAGAGACATTGTACAAAGCTATTAGGGAGAGAATGATACCCTTATTAAAATGAATTTTAAAGGTGCACTCTCCATTCATTCTTCAAATGAGTTACAGACTTCATAGATAGTAATTGCTTACATGGAAGATGGCCACTATATCAGCCTTTGCAAAGGAAGGACAAACAAGATGGGCATGTGATCCCTTTTTACTATTATTTCCTTGTACTATAGTAGCACCTACAGGATGCAACTGATACCAGGGCTCACAGCTCTCTTGTTCAAGGTGCTGTACATACCCATACTAGCAGACAGTACCTACCCCAAGGAGCTCACCATCTAAACAGACAAATGACATATTGTTATCTCCATTTTAGAGATGAAGAATGGAGACACAATGATTATAGCTCTCATTCAACAAAGCATTTAGGCGTGAGTAGTCCCATTGGCTTAGTGTGCTTAATTGCTTTGATGAACTGAGGCCTAAGTGACTTGATCAATGTCACAGGAAGTCTGTGGTAGCACCAGGAATTGAATCTAAGTTCCTGAGTCCCATTCTGGTGCTTTATTCACAGGGCCATGCCCCACCCCCTTCAAATAACAGAACTATCTGAAATGATGAAGCATTATGGCTTGGTTACTGGTGCCATGCTAAAATGATGCAACTCTAGAACCCATTTGAGGTTGGCAAACTATGCAGTGGTAGGCAGAGACCCAGTAATGCTTCAGAATAGAATCCCCCAGAGAGCTAGGAGGAATTCTGGAGGAGACTGACAGAATTTCATGAGGCATCTGCTGCAAAGGTATCCTCTGCAAATCCCCCTTCCGGGACTCAGGCCATTTTGAACTTCTAGGCCCACGCTCCCTTGCAGAGCAATTCCAAGACAAACATTTCTTAACTCATTTCAGTCCAAGGCAGAAAGTGTTTGCACAGAACTGATTATGATTAAATATTCTCACATGCCACCCCTGCATAACAATACCCTCCTCAAATCAGAGCACAGTGCTGGACGGAGCGCCAGGGTACAGCAGGAGCAAACTTCCTCATCTCTTCTGGCAATCACCTGGGAACATCTTGGGAGAGGTCCAAGTCCCGGGGCTGCCTAAGAAATGTTCTTGTAGGCCAGTTCATGCTTGAACATCTGAGTTGTTCAGGAAACTGGAGCAGGTAAGAAGAGCTAATGCAAGCGAAACTCTGATATAATGCTTACATGGCAGTACAGTATGTGTGCTTACATTACCCCAGACGCCCTGAGCCTCATAGTATTTTCTTGCTTTGTACAACTAACATCATCCTCATTGGGCTAAATGTTGTCCATCAACCCATGTGCCAGCACCCAGGGCCTGGAGCGCCGCAGCACCAACGCTGTTACACTTTGCACAGGGCCAGGCTTTGGAGAAGCTGCTCCCAGGCACTGGGTGTATCCCGTGGAGGCAGCTGGGCAACATTTTTCATGGAAAACCTATTTATGCCAAAAATGCTGATGCGGGTTGACCAAAACAATTCACATATTTGGGTCAAATTCAGCTAATTCCTTTGATCAAAATACAAAACAAAATGAAAAAACAAAACAAAACACGGAAGAAGAAAAAAACTGCTTTATTTTGACATTTGTAGAAACAAATTGTCATGATTTTTCAATTAAAAATGTCTTTTCTCTTAGGATTTTACTGCAATTTTGTTTTTTAAAAAGTTAACCTCCCCTCCCCCTCCCCCAATTAAAAACAAAACCAAATGTTCAACAATTCCTTCCCCCGCTCCCTGATTTGTTTGGTTTGGCTACTAACCCTTGCACTGCTCTATCTCTGTGACTCACAGCAGCGCTGTGGCCCATGTGATACAAGAGGTCAGACAAGATGATCACAATGGTCCCTTCTGGCCTTGGAATCTCTGAAGAAGGGGATTAGAGGGTGGCCAGTGGGTCCAGGAATTGCAGGGAACAACACACCAAAATGTATGTGTACAGCCGGCCACATGTCGTAGTTCAACCCTGCACTAGGCAACCATTGTCATCCTGTGCTTAGCCACTGGGATGGAGAATATTCTGTCCCTTCAGCACCTAGTCTCACAAAATTCCTGTAACTTGGACTTTACATGGGAGGAGACGGGCGGCCGGGAAACATTTACTCCTGTAACGTTGCCATATTTTGTTTACCTATAAAAAAAATTAACTATCAAGTTGACATGTTCTACAATAACACAACATTGTACGTTGTTGAACAAATGCCAGAACTAAAATGTCAAACCGCCCTGAGACACCATTTGGTACCATTGGTTTTATTTAAGATTTTTTCCTGTCAAAACATTTTAAAAATAATTATTCTCTTTTTCCACCCTCCCTCTATGTAAATATGCCTATTGCTGGTGCTTGTGAAGTAATCAAAATCTCATTAGCTGTGACTTCACAGTGTGTTACTGTGAAAAAAAATGGTGGAATTATACATAAACATCTGTGAAAGTCTCAATTTTCCAATACCCAAACAAAACTATGGAAAAATGCAAAAATGTGTGAGAGAGGATTCCTCATGTTACCACTCTCTCACAACTCCTACACAGGAGAAGTGTGTAAATACTGACATTACGCGCAGGTCAAGCCTGTCGCAGCCAAAGGATAATATGGTGTTAGTGATCATCATCTGGATGGGGAAAGGATTGTTTTGTTCATCTTGCTGATACATGGTCACTTGGGGACAGTTATTCAACTCTGTTAATGTGAGAGGCAAAGAGCCAAGTGAAACTAATTCTGTATAATTGATTTCATTACAGAACTAGCGCATAACTAGCACAGCTGTTGCAAGCTTTTACTTTTTGTAAAGTGCATCTTAATTGTAAGGAATGCAGGCATAATCTTTGCTAGTATATTGATACATATACAGCGCTACACATATTCATATACATTACCGTTTTTATAAGGAGGCCATATAATGCTCTAAGTGGTAAATTAGAGTGGGGTTTTGAATGATGTCTACATTTACAGAATGCCTTTTGGCACAATTTGTGTGGTCTTATGTAGGAGCCCCTGTAATCTGTCCTGCCTTTTGTACAGTTATTCTGCTAAAATGGGGACTGCTGAATTTAGAGATCAGGTTTCGTCTCTGATTCTGTAACTCAAATATGTAAATATTGCAAGCAAATTGCTGTCCTACCCTGCAGCTCCATGTGAAGGGAATGGGGGATAGAAAGGGGCTGTGATAACTTGAGGATAGCACCTCGAGATTATAGACTAGGATGTGGGAACAACCCCGGGCTTTGGAACCAGTGACTTAGTGGGGCTCTGTGTGGAGATCACTGCAAACACGGAAGAAGACACAGTCCCTGCCGTGACGAGCTAACAGGCTGGCTAGAGACAAGATGGAAAAAGTGAGAGCAACATATAACTGGCATTCCCATAGCATGGCGATGGGTCCAGTGTATGACACTGAAGAGAAGAGAAGAGAAGAGAAGAGAAGAGAAGAGAAGAGAAGAGAAGAGGGTTAGATTCACAATAATAATACGCAGACTAACAATATGCACAACTTCATGGTTCTGAGTCTTAGGGGCTCTCAATCTGGGAGTTGTTTTGACCAACAGAGCGGTATTAATAGCTGTCAAGGGGACATGACTATCCTGTCCTGCCCATATTGCTAGATGGCAGGGGGGCTTCAGGGTACAGAGTGTAGGAGTGGGTTCCTGGCATGGAAAAGAAAACTACTGAGCTAATTTAAGCTTTTTAAAATGTTGTTTGTATTATTTAAATTGCCTGTTATTGTGAAGTTATGACCTGTCGCACAATGTCAAACCACACCATGCTCAGGATTTGACACTGACAATGCGTGTGGCACGTCTCCAGCTGCGCCCAGTCTCCAAGTGGCGATCCAGGGGCCTTTGGAGGGCTTGACATGAGAGAATGTCCCAGACGTGATGAGAGGACAATAGGTCTTGTATGAGGGACACAGACTTTGGCTTAGGCTGGGCTCCCACAGGACGACCTTGTGAGGCTGGGCTCAGCAGGAAGTCCCACCCAACAGGACCAGACTGGCAGCCCCTCACAGCCCTCTGATTGGCCGATACCAGTCTATAAACCAGGAAGCCATGAAGGGGAGCTGTCTGAGCAACAACATTCCAGACCCTGCCTGCTTGCGATAGACCCTAGACTCCGGCTTCCGACCCTGGTTTGTCCTCGACTTCGCTATTCGATCACTGTCAGTAACCTGGTGCCTGACCCCAATCACCTGGTAACCTGACCCAGCCTGTCTCCTGACGCCTGACTCTGGGTTCGCCCCCTGGCTCGCTTGGATTCTGACCTCGGACCGACTCCCGCTCTCACCACCACGTCTGACCCCCCTTGTTCTGGCTGGGACACAGAGGCTCTACGGTCAGAGCCAGGAAAGTCAGGGCTGCTGAACTTTCTGGTGTTGGGGACAGATTCGGGGAAGGGACTCCTCAGCCTGCGCAGGCTCTGAGGGCAGAGCCTGTGAGGTTTTTGATTCGGTTTGTTAAAAAAGGCTTGAAATAAAACAACTAACCCTGCTGGAAACTGCTTCCCTGGATTCTGTGAGAGCTTCAGACAAAATTACCCCAGGGGGTGAGCTGGCTCAGCAAGAGCAACGCCTGGTCAGGGAGGAGGAGGGAATGGTAAGAGAGGCCCAAATCCTTCCCAAGGACAAATGGCGCTGATTAGTGAATCACACCTGACATATACACATTGTTCATTAGCAGTTCGCAAGATCAGAAAAAGAAACAGATCATTTTAACAGTACAGATGCCCTGGAAAAGCAGTCTGCGAATCAGGTGCTATATTCAGAACAAAATCCATTTTTTTCCTCGTGTCTCATTTCCCCATATTGCATTTTAGGTTGTTCTCTGCACACATCCCCCTCGTCATTCTTTTAAAATATTAAATTATTTAGGAGTCAGTAAAAATAATGGAGAAAAAATATAATTATATCATTTACAAAAATAGATTCCAAACTCTTGGCAGAGCAGGACATCACAATGGCTCTGAGGGGTGTTTATTCCTTAACTTTGCTTTAAAATTAAAAATGTGGATTTTGAAAATGGGATCAGCTGTACAATGGGACTTGCTGCTCTGTATTTCAATGCTTATTTATTCCATCCTCCTCATGTGTTGGTATTTACTACTGCGTCCGTAGTAGTCAATTTTGTTTGTTTCTCAGCGTGGCTTTAAGCTAGCTGTCAAAGCAACAGTAATGGGCAATGCATTGGCAGCAATCCAGGAGCTGGAGGAGGGCAGTCAGATGGCCATGAAATCTCACATACATTTGAAAATTAAACCTTTTATTTAGATTGCATGGAAATCAAAAGGGTATGTGTGGTACATGTGGCCATTGGCAGGTTGCGCACACTAAAAAATTCACGGAAACCCCTTGTGTGTAAAGCATGTATTAGTCATCTCAGACCTGGGATTCACTCAATTCTCTTGAAATCAGTTCCTGGCCTTTAATAAGGGGAGCCTGTAGAAGTTTCCCTCCATGTAACAGCTTCATTTCTGCAAGATCATGTTCATGAGGAAATTCAAATGAGACACTAAGCCAAATAAGGTAGGCAAATAAAAGGGACGCAGGGCCCTATTCAACATCCTCCTCCATTGCTGAACCATGCTTGTCATCTGTATTCCCACTAGAGCTGGGCACCTCCTTAGCCCTTGCTAAATTAGAGCAGCCTCGAGTTGGCTCTAATTTACACCCTGGCAGTCCATGGTACCCAGGAACTGGGAGCAGCTGAGTGCATTGCCGTCGAGCCACACTCCTCCTTGCTTCCTTGGCAGGCGCCTCACAGAGCTACGACCCCGCTCCAAACAGATTGCAAACTGAAATCAGAGCAGACATGATGAGGGGCTCAGAGAGAGTAGTGAGGGATGTGGGAGGGCAGGGCCAGGGTAAGGGGAGTCAGAGAATACTGAAGGCTGAAGGACAACCTGGCTGGAGTCAAGAATTTTTTAAAGTCATAAAATAATGTTTTTAAGTTAAGAATAAACTAACTAGAATGGTTGAAAAAACCTGAACAATCTCTCTCTCTCTCTCTCTCTCTCTCACGCGTGCTATGTGCCCTCACAAAGATTTTTTCATTAAAAAGAAAAAATGGGTTTATTTGATGGGGAAAAAAAAGAAAAAATGTCTGCATTTTGGTTTTCACTTTTTTGCTTTTTCCTCTTGCTGCCCCTCACTACCCACCCATTTCTCAGAGGTAAAATTGAAAGAGAAAAAACAAACAAACAGGAGCTAAGGGAGGGTTTAGTGGGCCTGGGGGACAAAGAATAAACTGATAATTAGTTGTTGAACAGTAATTTTAATAAATGAAAAATCATCCCCTTCCAAAAGCTGCACAATGAAAATTATGGATCAATTTTTTTTAAAGTTTCACTGAAAATCCTCATCAACATCAACAATAACCATCTTTGAACCAGCGCTAAATACTAACGACATTGGCAGGAAGCAAAATCCACAGACGACTACCTAAAAGAGACAAATAGCACAAATGCAAGGAACTTCCTTTAATATATGCACGGCCACCGACGATGTGCTCCTGCCCCTTACCATGGGACTGTGCTCCTTTGCTGCCTTCTTTGTGTCTGCTGCGAGGACACATTAACAATTTCTTAGGGGTAATAGCACCGTCACGACACACTGCTTCCAGAATTAAAGGCAGTTGCTGCATGTCCATTCCACCCCATTCCCCTGAGCAATCTTTATACTGCTAGGAAAAGTAACAATTCCCTCAAACATGCTGCTTAAATTATGTGCTATGTGCAGCTCTGAATGAAACAGCAGCATCTCCAATGCAGAGATCAGCACTCACTGTCAGATCCTACATTCTAAGCATCATTCTACACCTGGAAAGGGACCCGTTACTGCACATACTATACTGTTTAATGCACAAGCTATAGACAATGATTTGCACAACTGTAACTAAAGAGTCATGATTACATTTTATCAGACAGATCTAAACAGACTGAAACCATTTCCCTAAGTAACAAACCTATTGCATTACTGAATGATAAAAGGCACAACAGTGTTATTCAATTCAAGAAGAGAAGTGTGTTTCTCTAAAGTTTTGCCAGTCTTTTCTGGGCATACTTTTCATGTAGTAACATCCTTGTGGCCACAACTATGGGAGAAACTTGCCTTCCCTACACAAAGCTCAACTATAGAGGAGGAGAACCATGGGTTCCGCATTCTCCCCACCTCCCCCATGGACTGATTGCAGGAACATTATCTCCAAATCCCTGTGTAGGACCAAAAACGAGATGCTACCCCAGGGTTTTTTTTTTTATTGAGCCCAATTCATCCTGCTGGGACAGGACTCTGGGAGCTTAGTCAGTGTTGTGAGAAGACTGGTACTGTTCCAACATGGTCAATAAAGCTCATAGTTGATGTTCCCCACTATCAGTGAAGGCCAAAACTGTACCAGGTCCAAAAAAAAAAAAAGCCCCAACTAGATAAGTTCATGAAGGATAGGTCCATCAATGGCTATTAGCCAGGAATGGTGTCCCTAGCCTCTGTTTGCCAGAAGCTGGGAATGGGCGACAGGGGATGGATCACTTGATGATCACCTGTTCTGTTCATTCCCTCTGGGGGAGCTGGCACTGGCCACTGTCGGCAGACAGGATACTGGGCTAGATGGACCTTTTGGTCTGACCCAGTCTGTCCATTCTTATGTTCTTAGCTCAGCTCTCAGTGCTTGGATAAACCAGCACATCCTTTCTGCAGCGCAGGGTGCTGATCCAGGTATGGAAAGATCTAGTAGCCCAACTACCCACTCCAGAGCCTTTTCTGTGCCAGCCTATTTGGAGTTGGCACACAATGCTTTTCCGTGCCATTCAGAGGATGTTCAGCTCATATATCCACACCTTCTCCCCATGCAGAGATAACATGGCATCTAAGCAGTGAGAGGTCTACATGGAGGACCTCTGAATTTCACACTAGGGGCCCAGATCCAAAGGCTCGTAATGTCAGTAGAAAGACTCCCATTGACTTCAGTGGGTTTTGGATCGATCCTTATGTCCTGAAATCCCATTGATTCCACGGGAATTCTGCAGGCATTCTGCAGGACTGAGCCATAAGGGTGACAATTTGGGGCTGAGGTTGCTGCCTCGGCATTCTGGGGATGTTCACTAGTAAAAATTAGATATTTTAAAATGTTAAAAAAGTATATTATGTTGATTCTGATGACCAAGCTTAACGCAGCCAATAGCCTGAAACTATAATCCTTCAGTCTCGGTGCTGATACACTGAAGCTAATGGAGAAATGCATTTTTGAAGACCTCTTATATTGAATGTAAATACTTTACCAAAGTTGTTGTGACCCTGTTTGCTACAGATATTTTCAGTGTCAGGTTTCAGTTCTGGGAAAGAAACAAAGCTTTTGTCCGGAGCTTGAAGACAAAAACAAAATGCTTTCATTGTCTTATAAGCTTTCTCTGATGTTCAGAAGAGTTTTCTCCTTTCCTGGGTTGTTGTGGATTTTTGTTTGTTTGCAACCCGCAGAACAACAGAAGTAGAAGAAAAAAATTGACAGTCAAGTTAAGAAGTCAAACTTTTCAGCACTTCACAAACATTAGTTTGTTGGAACACTTGATTTAGAACAGAGTATGAAAATCGAGTGACAAAAGAAAACTGCAGCATCTGACTTTCCTCAGTCTGTTCCTGTTTTCCCATTCATGCACCTGCTTTGCATAGTGCATGTTCCTAGTGAATGTTAAATATTCTCTCTTCCCTAGCATCACCAGTGATTGCACTGATATCTTTAACTGGCAGTCTCTGACATCCTCAGGCTTCAAGGTCTTTCCTCCTCTGACTGTGTCTGGCAACAGAGTACCTATGAATGTCCCTCTGCAGGCTAGACAGGGTCTCTTGCCAATACTCCTGGTGTCACCTGGGAAGTGGAAATGGAGTTTGGATTAAAGGCCAAGTGGGAGGGTCTGATCTGCGAGACAAATATTGCAACCACATGCAGAGTCATTGAGCACCATATTGTATTACATTTCTGAATGGTCTAGGTATCACTGAGGGCCAGGGATTGTATGACACTCCAGAGATGAGGGTTACTACAAGTCCACCGGGAACTAAGTACACTGGTGAGTGACTAAAGTGAATCACATAGTTACAAACTCCTCCAGAGAGGTGCCGTCCCCTGGGGCAGCTTGCACATACGGACTGGAACTGGGTTTCCAGAGACCAAGAGACAACAAAAGGGCTTTTGGCATAAAAAGGTTGTGGGTAAACTGCCTCAGGGCCTTCTTTCTGATCCAGCAAACGGACAGGACCTTCTGATCAAAGGGGCCCCAAAGTTTGTGGAAGGGTGGGGAAGACTTTGGGCTACTAGGGCCCTACGATTGATAGGTGAGTTCCGGTGAGCTTTTAGCATGTGTGCAGGGGCCTCTATTGTTTTTATAGGTTTCCTTTGTAATGCTTCTACCCTAAGAATAAATGTGCTTGCTTAGAAAGAGCTGTGCTGTCACTTGTAATGGCTGGCAATACCCTGGTCGGAGCCCTTGGAGAGAAAGCAAAGTGCAGACTGGATTCCTGAGGGTATCAAAGTGTAAGGCTGAGAGCTCTGCAGCCTTAAAACCCCCGGTCAGGAGGGAATGGGACCTGGGGCTCTGCCCAGGAGAGGTGATGGCAGGCAGGCAGAGGTGTGAGTGGGTGCCCTGGAATGAGCATGTACAGGGAATACCTGAAACTGTGGCAGCCTGCATCCCAGAGTTCTTCCCAGAGAGCCACGTGGCTTTTCTCCCCTTTGAATCCATCAGATGCATAAAATCATTCAGGAGAGGGACTCTTTGGCTTACCAGCTGGGGAACCCCCAGGAGAAGTACTGAGCTTTTCAGACCATGAGGGCCTTCTGTGTAAGGGTAGACATCTTACTGTTTGCTAGTAAGGCCTTGGAGGTGGATAAGGTTTGATGCAGGATCATAGAATATCAGGGTTGGAAGGAACCTCAGGAGATCATCTAGTCCAACCCCCCTGCTCAAAGCAGGACCCATCCCCAGACAGATTTTTGTCCCAGATCCTTAAATGGATTGAACTCACAACCCTGGGTTTAGCAGGCCAATGCTCAAACCACTGAGCTATCCCTCCCCCCAGGATGTAGAGCTCAGGGCCATGACAGCAGCCGAGGTGCAAAGGAAATAAGTTTGATTTGGATCCTGGCACGCAGGGACTGGGAAAAGCGTTGAAATTAATTTAAACAAATGTCTCCCCATGAGAGGGGTTTAGTTTCTCATTGTGTCATGGGAGTCTATCTAAGGTATTTATATGACCCCATTTTCATGGTACCACTCTCCTGCCCTCCATGCACCTGTTACAAGCTTTGCTCTTCTACTCTGTGTTTTATGATGAATAGCTCCTGATACCTGCTTTTCATCACCCAGGCATGAAAAGATGAATACTGACCTGGCTGGCTGCACAGAACCAATCCATGTGTGGCAAGAGGGAGGGCCAGGAGCTGTGCCACATGGCCAGAAAAATTAAACCACCACCACCAGAGTGACTTTGGTTTAAAATAGTTCCTTTCTTTATTGGTGCTTCTGGTGTCAGTAGAACTGTTGACTGGTGGGTTTGGGTGTGTGTGCGCAAAGGGTGGGGATCGGTTAGAGTAGCAAAGAGAGTGAGGCGTGCCCAGTGATGGGAGACAAGAGTCTGACTGATGAGTCGAAGCATCACTCAGCCCACTCAGATATCAGCTAGGGAAACAAAAGTAAATCTGCCAGCAGCACAACACTGAACAAAGGTTGGAATGACAATCTGAGCAAACAAGCTAGTGGAAGAACTTCCTGCACAGTGTCGCTGAAGAGCAAGATAACCATCTTCTTGTTGAGACATGAGAATTAACAGGGCTTATGGAGGCTTATCTCCTGTAAGAACTGATGCATACTTCATGAGAAGGGACAACGCACTGAGAGTCAAAGGTTCAAGTCATTATACAGGCTGACAATGTCATTGTATCTGCCAGCTAGTTTCTGTAGATTGCCTGGCACACACAATTTCATTGGCTATACAAGGCTCGAAGGGAATCTCGACCTTCCTGGATTGCTTTAGAGAAGCTGTCTGAGGCTCCATGAGCATTCACAACTGACTGTTCTCTCTTGCTCCTCCTGCACTCTGAAGACTTCTTAGGATGACAAATATATGGGATTTTTTTTTCAGCTAGATGAAAGGAGTGGTGTTATTTCAATGGAACTGTCTCACCGCACGGCACTGAATTAGAACATGCTTTGTCCTGAAGGCTCAGACAATTATAAAGGGTACGATCTTCCATACCCCACCAAAAGGTAGACAGTCCACAATGCAACTTCACACATCAAACAGAGGGTGTGGGGCAGACCCCTCTCTGCTAAAAGATGCTGTGGGACTGCTAATGAATATGCAAAAGGATCCAGGCTTTTGAGATGATCGGGGAATAGATCCCCCCCACACACAATCTGATTACCATGCAATTTACTACCCGAGAATGACCCTGCCAGAATTTGAACCCATGGTCCTAAGTTTCCTAAACATCCCAAATCTAAGCATGGAGCACGACTTCCTGGGAATGCCAGAGGTACAGAAGGAGGAGGGAAGAGGGCTCAGCAAGCAGGATGCTAAACACAGTGGCAGTCTGCAGTTGTAGCCAGCTATTAGAGTTGAACAAACCAGGGGATCTGTACATCTATCTTCTAGTGCGATCAAATAATATCTCTGCATATATCAATGCTGCCAAAATCAGGGTTTTTTAAAACATTTTGGGGACTTTCCATTCTATGGTAAATTTCTGAATCACTCCACCCAATGCACAGGAATCAGTCCATGCAGTGTAGCAAGAGCTCTCTGTAAATGACCCACAGAGAGTGCCAAAATGAACGACATTTACTTTGTGTCTGAGCTGCCTCCTTGTTAATAAAGATGTTTTCATGCCTCAATCCCCTCTCAAAAATAAAGACATCAATTTTAAAAAACCCTACACTTTTCATGAAAATATCTTAGATATGTTAAGTGCTCGGACACCGCAGAACTGGTCACAATATAATTGCCTGGAACAGCACCGAATAGAAAAAATACCATTATAGATTCTGATGCCCTTAGTTGTCTGAGTACCACCTTGTTACATGACTGTTTTCATTGACTTCCTTGGTGTTATTGCCTGATGTAAGGTACCAATCACCATCTCATCTTGTCCCAGTTTTCTAACATAAGAGGAAATGTATCTTACAGCACCACTATGACAAAGGCCTAGAATAAGTCAATTATTTCTTATTTTGCATTGCTTTATCCCTGTTCTCACACGGAGACACTGCCTTTACATGTGTGGCGGTATGAGGTAAACAGGTTAGGTGCTGTGAACCTGGTACAAAATGATATCAAGCATCTGTTCTGGTGAGTTCCACCGCACTTGAAGCACTAAGCTTACAGAATGTTAATACTGATACTCAGAATTCAAGCGCACTATATTTCCTGGCACAGAAGCCGATTGTGTGAAGACATAAAGTGCTTTGATTTTAATAGTACCTTAAATCTGTGTGCACTTGAACATGCCTGTGGGCAAATGTATGAAACACAGAACCATCTTTCCTGACGCTAAAGGATGTTTGATGCATTTTTAAGGCTTCAGAATGTCAACCTTTGAATCTAAACGTGCCCATTCCCCAAGGTGCATCATGTGAACTGCTCACTAGTGAATCATTTCTCAGCAGTTTTGCAGCATCTGCTAGGACCGAGATGGAGTCCAGCTTCTGAGAACCACCATGGTCAGACATGCCTGGGTGGGGGTAATGGGTTTGGAGAATAGGCCAATATAGATATTTTGTTCCCTTTCCCGTACCTCAGCTTACCTCTCTGCTCTGGTACAGATCAGAGCTTTTATATATATATATAGAAAAGGGAACAAAATATCTATATTAGCCTATTTTCTATATAAAATGGAATGACCGTTTACTTGTAATCCATGAACTAGCTAAATATTGTCAACAACACCTCTTGTAAAGACAACACTTTCAGGGAGGTTTTCCTTAAGTTTGATTATTTGTTACTATCACAAATTCAAATGCAAATTAAACTTCAGCACACACACCTACACTTCCCTAGTGCTCTTCTCAGGAGGCTTCCCCCTTCTTGGTCTCTGGGGAATGGTGTCCACACGCTCTGCAGGGCATGCCAGCGCCTTAAAATCTGGGCCACAAGTGACAGTCCTACAGTCTCCTTCAAACTCCCCTGAAGTCTTTGCAATGACCCTCTGCAATTTGCACAGCCTGCAGCAGCTCGAGTCCTCGCCTTCTCCAGCGGGGGAGGGAGCTTGCGGTCTAAATCCAACAAGCTGGCCCAGTCCCTGGAACACAATCCGTACAGCGGAGCCTTCGGGCCTTGCACTGCTCCATGGCTGGGCTCTTTCAGTCTGGGAACGACTCCTGCTCCTCCCTTTTTATCAACTCCTCCCACCCCTTGAATTCCCATTGGTCCTAGTCTCAGGCAGTGACTTTAGGGGTATCCTACTAGGCTGTTTGTCCCCAATGGAAATCACCCAAGTTGCTTCAAACTGCTAATGGGAACACCTAGTTCCTGTGACACCCTGTTTGTGGATGATTCTGGCACATGCACCCCATCCAGCTGTGGCAAATCTGCAGGCACAGAGCGTCCCCAAAACTGCCCACTTCCTTACACCACTAACTGCTGCAATGCAAGCATGTGGAGAACACACACACAACTGTACCCCAAGAAAGACACTAGCAAAGCCAAGGCCCTCAGGACTGAACCTGATATTTGCCTTCAACAGAGCCTGAGTCACTACTCAGCTCCCTCCCCTCATGTGACTTATTTACAACCTGTTACTGGTCTCAATAGCATCTCAACTCATGGACCGTCCTCTCCTCAACTAGCCCTCCTGTGCTCTTCTTCTAGCACTCTTCATCTACAGCTACACCCTCCATCACCACAGCATGCCGCACCTCACAAGCATCAATGGCTTTATTCCGACTGGCCCCCCTGTGAGGCAGGGCAGAGCTATTGTCCCATTGTACAGATGGGGAACTAAGGCACAGACAGGCTAAGTGGCATGTCCAAGGATGGAGCCCAGATCTCCGGAGTCCCAGGCCAGTGCCTTGACATGAAACCATTCTTCTTCCCAGAATGTTTCCTTCCATGCTGTGACGTTGCACTCCATATGTTTTATAAAAATATGTTTATAAGTGTGAATATGATGTAACTGGAATATGCTTTATGTAAAAGGTCTCTTGTAAGGTATCATTACAAAGCGTATAATCTACTGAGTGCGTTCATCCTATTTGTATGTATGTATAATTCTTGTATCTAAAGTTAGGAATATGAAATATAATGCTGAGGTCTATTGTAGTTATGCAAAGTGTGGGCCAGTAATGGTGGTTTGGAATCTTGATGCCTCCCATTAACTAGAACAATTGGTTGTAGATGGCTCTGTTTACTTGTAAGTCTTCCTGTATAGGTGTGTGCCAGTGAGTGGGTGATGAAGTCCCACAGGACATGTGACCATGTTACCAGGTACTGGAATCCATCTTTAACCTGGTGCTTTTCCATTTAGAAGGAGGGGTGGGAACCCAGAGAGAGACAAAGGATTCCTGCCCTGTGCCAAAGCTATATAAGGGGTGGAACAGAACAAAGGGGGTCCAGTCATGTGGACTCCCCTGCTTTTCACCTAAGATGCCTGCTGTCTGTACCAGGGGAAAGGATTGGGCCCAGGTTAGGAAGGAGTCTAGTCTGTGAAAGAAGCTTATTGGAACATCTCTAAGGGTGAGATTTACCTGTATTCAGTTTCTTAATGTATTAGGCTTAGACTTGCGTGTTTTGTTTTATTTTGCTTGGTAACTTATTTTGTTCTGTCTGTTATTACTTGGAACCACTTAAATCCTATTTTTTATACTTAATAAACTCACTTTTGTTTATTAATTAACCCAGAGTAAGTGATTAATACCTGGAGGAGCAAACAGCTGTGCATATCTCTCTATCAGTGTTATAGAGGGCGGACAATTTATGAGTTTATCCTGTATAACCTTTATATAGATTAAAATGGATTTATTTGGGGTTTGGATCCCATTGGAAGCTGGGTGTCTGGGTGCTGGAGATAGGTGACCTGCTGAACAATTTTTGGTTAAAGTCTGCAGCTTTGGGGGCATGGTTCAGACCTGGGTCTGTGTTTGCAGCTGGCTAGCGTGTCTGGCTCAACAAGGAAGGGTTTAGGAGTCCCAAGCTGGAAGGGAAAACGAGCTCAGAGGTAGTCTCAGCACATCAGGTGACAGTCCCAAGGGGGTCTCTGTGACCGAACCCATCACACACGTAACTAGTCTGACATGGGCCTTAGATGCAACAGCATTTCCTCTATGTAGTACAGGAAATACAAGAGTTTTTCTGTTAGGGCTATATGGGAACTGAGAGTACATAGTCACATTGTAATGGTGTGTATGTGTATATGCACAGACGTCGTGTAGGTACACAGAGAGAGAGAGAGAGGGGTCTGGAGCAACCTGCCTGATTATAGTTATGGCCAAAGGCGATTATTTTGTTATTTTTCTGAAGGTGCCATAATACTCTCCTAGCACAATACAATAAATACACAAAAAGTATTATTTCAAGACAATAAAAAAATCTACAATGATCTCCTGTAATCGGTTGTTTGCTTTCTATGAAATTACTGGCTGTTCTAAAATAATCTCCAGCAGTCTCCTCCCGGTGATATTTACTGCTTAGTTTATTTAGAATTCAGCCCGACTCAGAAGCTGTGTGTGAGCTCACTGCACTACTAACCCCACACACCCATTGGAAGAGTGTGATCATGGTCTTTGTTAGCTGTAATAATCAAACGGCAAAAGAAGATGTCCTGGTGCTATTGTCATTGACTCTTATCAGACTTCAATAGCAGCCTTTGCTATATCCAGCTAAAATTACACATATAAAGTACAACTGTAGAGATTAAGAGCCTAAAGGACCTGATTCCCTGCCCATGAAAACCAGTTCTTCACTGGTGCAACTCTGTAAGGACATCAGTGAAGTTATTCTGGATTTTCACCAGTATTCATGAGAGGAATCAAAAATGTCATTGAAGGAAGGGGAAGGGTCCTCCAGTTACCGCAGAACCGTGTTTTCTGCACTCCACAGCATAGAGCAGATGAATGGCTTCTGCTTTTCCTAAAATAACAACTGTTTTTTGAGTTACATTTGTGCCTACAAGGCCCAGCTGAGATGATAGTCCCATTGAGCCAGGTGCTGTGCACACAGGGTAAGAGACGGAGCTTACAAACTAAGTCAATTAGAGATTTGTTTTTTTTTAAAGAGCAAAATAGAAGGGGCCTAATAATTCTGTTTTTAATATTTCTGCCTTTAATTTCTGCCTTTAATATTTCTGCCTTTTATTCTTCATCTACATGTGAGGATGACTTAAAGGGCAGTTCTGAACTTCCAAACACCTGATGACACTGCACAGCCAGCTCTGCAATAAAGTAGGTGTAAAATAAATGAAGTACAAAATACCTCTGACACTAAAAAGTGACTCCTGGCCATTGCGCTGAGTTTAAAGATGCTCTTGATCATTTAACTGCAGGTGGACAGATTCTTTAGTGATTTCTCTCTAAAATCATCAGCATGTCATAAACAAGACAGGAAGTGAGAACAAACTCAGAGGGGTTCTGGGATCCTCTCTGGATCAATTCACATTTGGTTTAAACTGGGACATGTTTAAAGGGAGGTGGCGTCTCAGATAGTGCCACAGCTTTTCCACTTTTAGACAAGTCACTTAGCTATAAATACACCAGGTAAAACTGGGGAAGCAACTTCTGAAAAGAAATGAAAAACTAAACCACGGGACTGATGTGCTAAAACCAGAGGACAACCCAAACACACAAAGGAGTGATGAACAAAGAGTAAGATTTTCTTTGTCATTTTAAAATAGTTATTGAGGGCCCTAATATTAAAACAAAAATTCCAGGATCCAAGTTATGCAGGTAGAAATACAAGTTATATAGCCTCTGCTGAGAAATTGTGATCGGCAACTTTGTTTACTGTGTGAGCCACAAGCATGTACCAACTGCAGGATGAACTGCCTTCTCCTTTGGTATGCTCTGCAGTGTGTGTGCATCTGCAGGACAAGCTCCCTGACATGTTAAGTAGTGTCGGTGTGGTGCTTACAGAAGGAAACAGAACAATTTTGTAAAGGGAAATCATGCCTCATTGATTTATTAGCATTCTTTAAGGGGGCCAAGACATTTGTGGACAAGGTCTTCCAGAAAACCTTTGCTTAAGAGCCTTTGGTGAGAGAACTTGTCAAAGTTAGTGGGAAAAGAGAGAAGGTCCTGTGATGGATCAGTAACTCATTAAAAGAGAGAAAACAAAGGTAAATAAAAGAGTCCCCGAAGGATCTGCACTGGGACCAGTGCTGTTCAACATATTCATAAGTGATCTGGGTAAACGGGTAAACAGTGAGGTGGCAAAGTTTGAAGGCAACTATCTTGGATAATTTTGTATTAAGTCCAAAGCTGACTGCTAAGGGGTACAAAGGGATCTCTCAAACTGGGTGACTGAGCAAGAAAATGGCATATGAAATTCAGTGTTGATAAATGCAAACTAATGCACATTGGAAAACATAATCCCAACTACACATATAAAATGATGAGTTCTAAATTAGCTGTTACCCCTCAGGAAAGATTTGGAAACATTATTCTTTGGCTAGTTCTCTGAACACATCTGCTCAATGTGCAGTGTCAGTCAAAAAAGCAAACAATGTTAGGAACCATTCGGAAAAGGATAGAAAATAAGAGAGAAAATATCATAATGCCATAATGTAAATCCATTTTATGCCCACACCTTGAATAGGGCATGCAGTTCTGATCGCTCCAGATCAAAAAATATATATTAGCATTGGAAAAAGTACAGAGAAAGGCAACAAAAATGATTAGCGGAATGGAACAGCTGAATATCAGGAGAGATAAATAAGACTGGGACTGTTCCTCTCACAAAAGAAACAACTAAGGGGAATATAATAGAGGTTTATAAAATCAGGACTGGGGTGTGGAGAAAGTGAATAGGGAAGTGTTTTTTACCCCTTCACACAGCACAAGAACCAGGGGTCACCCAATGTAATCAATAGGCAGCAGGTTTAAAACAAACATAAGGAAGTACTTCTGCACACAACGCACAGTCAGCCTGTGTAACCCGTTGCCCGGGGACGTTGCGAAGGCCAAAGGTGTAACTGGGTTCAAAACAAAAATAATTAGAGAAGTTTCTGGAGGACAGGTCCATCAGTGGCTATTAGCCAAGATGGTCAGGGAAGCAACCCCATGCTCTGGGTGTCCCTAAACCTCTGATTGCCAGAAACTGAGACTGGGAAATGGGGGATGGATCATTTGATGATTGCCCTGTTCTGTTCCCTCTGAGGCATCTGGCACCAAACACTGTCAGAAGACAGGATACTGGGCTAGATGGACCATTGGTCTGACACAGTATGGCAGGTCTTAGGTTCTTAATTTCACATATAATCCTAAAGAATTAATTAACAGAAATTGTTAATGATATTTACAAGTGTTTTTTTCGGACTGCTCTCTCCTTCTCTTCTATAACTTGAACATGAAACAGGGGAAGCAGAGAGGGGAGTGCACATGCAACTCAATCTTGAGGGTCCCATTCAGGAATGTCCTGTCCCTTAGCAAGCTGAGCATCATGCCTGCCTACTTTGGATTCATGCCATGGACAAGAGGGAATATAGAGGGGAAATCTAATGAACATCTTAGATGCCTGTATTCTAATGCAAGAACTATGGTAAATAGACAGGAAAAGCTAGACATACAAATGAATAATCACAATTATGATATCCTACCAAGTTTCTGTGATGCCAGTTATAATTCACATGACTGGAATACTGGTATAGAAGAGTATATCTTATTCAGAAAGGAAAGGTAGGGAGAAAAGGGAGGAGGGTATTGCCTTGTATATGAAATATATATACATTTGCACTAAGGTTGAGATAGAGGTGGGAGGCAGACTTGTTGAAAGTCTCTGGGTAAGGATAAAAGGGGTAAAAACAAGGGTGATGTCAGGGTAGGGATCTACTACAGACCACCTAACCAGGAAGCAGAGGTGGATGAGGCTTTTTTTAAACAACTAACAAAATCATCCAAAGCACAGGACTTGGTGATGATGGGGGACTCCAACTACCCAGACATCTGTTGGGAAAATAACATAGCAGGGCACAGATTACCCAAGAAGTTCTTGGAAAGTATTGGAGACAATTTTTTTTATTACAGAAGGTGGAGAAAGTGACTAGGGGAGAGGCTGTTCTAGATTTGATTCTGACAAATACGGAGGAACTGGTTGAGAATTTGAAGGTGCAAGGCAGCTTGGGTGAAAGTGATCATGAAATGATGAGTTCATGATTTTAAGGAATGGTAGGAGGGAAAACAACAGGATAAAGACACTGGACTCCAAGAAGGCAGACCTTAGCAAGCTCAGATAATTGGTAGGAAAGATCCCATTGGAAGCAAATGTATTGAAAGAAGAGTTCAGGAGAATTGGCAGGTTTTTTTTTTTAAAAAAAAGACATTATTAAGGGCTCAAGAGCAAATTATCCCAATGTATATGAAAGTTAGGAAATATAGTAAGAGACCACCCTCGCTTAACAAGGAGATCTTCAAAAAAAGGGTCATACAAAAATGGAAACTAGGTCAAATTATAACGAATGAATATTAAAACACACACACACACACACACACACACACACACACACACACACACACACACACACACACACACACACACCGGGACAAAATTAGAAAGGCCAATGCAAAAACAAGATTAAACTAGCTAGAGACAAAAAGGATAACAGGAAAACCTTTTTTCAAATAAATGAGAAGTTAGAGGAAGACCAAGGACAGGGCAGGCTGATTTCTCAACGAGAAGGGAAAGACAGTAACAGAAAACACAGCAATGGATGAAGTGTTAGATGCTTTTTTGCATCAATTTTCATCAAAAATCTTAGCCATTATTGGATGACTAACACAGTGAATATCAGTGTAAATGGATGTGAAGCTAAAATAGGGAAAGAACAAGCTAAGAATTATTTAGATAAGTTAGATGTCTTCAAGTCATCAAAGCCTGATGAAATACATCCTCGAATACTTAAGGAACTGGCTGAAGAGATCTCTGAGCCATTAGCAATTATCTTTGAGAACTCCTGGAGGATGGGAGAGATCCTAGAGGTTGAAAAAGGGTAAATATAGCACCTATCTATAAAAAGGGGAATAAGAAGACCCAGGGAAGGATAGACTCGTCAGCTTAACTTTAGTACCCAGAAGCATAATGGAGCAAATAATCAAACAATGAATTTGTAAGCATCCAGAAGAAAATAAGGTAATAAGTAACAGTCAACATTAGTCATGATTTGTTGTTGAGTAATCTAACTTAATATCCTTCTTTGACAGGGTCTGCATCTACAAGACAGCAAGCCTTGTAGATGCAGGGAAGCAGTAGATGTGATAGTATCAAAAACCTTTTCTAAAGTTGACATATGTCTCAACATGACCTTCTCAAACAAAACAGAGAACTATAGCCCAAACAAACATACTATAAGGTGGGAGCACAACTGGCTGGAAAACGTACTCAGAGAATAGTTATCATCGGTTCACAGTGTATCTGGAAGGGCATATCAAGTGCGATCATGCAGGGAACTTTCCTGGGTCTGGTTCTAGTCAATATCTTGATAAATAATTTGGATAATGGCATAGAGAGAGTACATTTATAAAGTTTGTGGATGATACCAAGCTGGGAGAGGTTGAAAGCACTCTGGAGGACAGAATTAAAATACAAAATGATCTGGACAAATTGGAGAAATGGTCTGAAGTAAATAGGATGAAATTCAATACGGACTAATGCAAAGTACTTCACTTAGGAAGGAACAATCAACTGCACAAATACAAAATGAGGAATGACTGCCTAGGAAGGAGTACTGCAGACAAGGATCTGGGGGTTATAGTGAAGCACAAACTAGATATGAGTCAACGATATACTGTTGCAAAAAAACCCAACATCATTCTGGGATGTATTAGCAGGAGTCTTGTTCAGCATTGATGAGGCCTCAACTGGAGTAGTGTCCGGTTCTGGGAAAGATGTTGAAAAATTGGAGAAAGTCCAGAGAAGAGCAACAAAAATGATTAAATATCTAGAAAACATGACCTACAAGGAAAGATTGAAAAAAGTGGGTTTGTATAGTTTGGAGAAGAGAGGTCTGAGGAGGGACATGATAACAGTGGTTAAAGAGAACAATTTATCAGCCTCTTCTATACAACAACCTTTTAAGTACTTGAAGACTGACAACAGGAGAAGAAGCAATGGGATTAAATGACAGCAAGGGAGATTTAGGTTGGACATTAGGGGGGAAAAATTTCCTAACTGTCACAGAATTTAAGCAATAGAACAAGTTACGTAGGGAGGTTGTGGAATCTCTGTCAGACGAGGGTTTTAAGAGCAGGTTGGACAAACACCTGTCAGGGATGGTCTAGATAATTAGCCCTGCCACGAGTGCAGGGGACTGGACTAGATGACCTCTCGAGGTCCCTGCCAGTCCTACGAGTCTATGTATCTGTGACATCTGAGGGAAGGAGTGGGGTGGCTAGCACATGCATGGCTCTACTGCAGTGCTGCCAATGCTAAACACAGGGGTGTGCTGAGGCAGGCAGCTCCCTGTCCATGTACCACATCTGGAAGCCCCACCACGTGACACAGGTCAATACCTAAAGACAATGCAGCAGCATGGATGGGCCAATCACAATGGTCTGGTCAGGCTGGAGCACAAAGCCCAGCCTCCAGATTTATTCCTCCAATTTATTGTGCCCCCAGTTTTGCAAGTACAAATCACTCGTTGGTAAATCATGGAATTTGGATGCTTAACATCCTGCTTTGCAGGTAGATGTCTAAAGCATGCTCCTTGCACTGATTCGTTTGCAAAGTTGCAGGAGGAAGTAACTGTGATTAGAGCTTTACAAGGGGCTGGTGAGATTGAACTGAGAGTGCACATTTCGAGCCAACAAATGGATCCTGGAACATAAACTCCTGCAACAATGTTTGGAATCAATCCAGCCAGCAGGGTCAGGGAAAAGACAACAAGCTGGACAGGTTTTTGCCTCTTTGTCCACCAGCCTCATTCTGAATTGTGATGAGGCTCTGTATTCAGTTCTGGTAGGGCAAACAGTAACAGTAACAGGTTATATAGTACACATTGGTCTATCATTCTCTGTGAGATCTGAAACCCACATGCCTGGCTGTCCAGTGCATATAAATGGAGCAGTTGCATGGGATCCCCGGATTCTGAACAGAGCCATGAGCTCAGAACAGCAGCCCAGTGAATTTCAAGCACTCTGACACCTCTGTACATCCCATTCTGTACTACTCACTAGTCATGTCTCATAGCAGCTTTGATTCTGATTCTTCTCTCAGACAACTTTTGCCTTCCAAATGATACGTAAGTTTTAAGTATACTCATATGTCCAGTAGTTTTATTTATTTCAACTGCCATAGCTCTCCAGGGTTGGTAGTCATGCCAAATAGCTTAAACAGCAGGATTACATCATTTGTCCACATATGCATGTGGGCAAGAGACCAGGGCGGCTGTATAATTATAACCCTAGTGCCAGGCACTGCTCTGGAGTAGGAGTAAGTGCACTAGTGCCAGATTTGTCTCTCAGCTACCACAATTTCAGCAAGATGCCAAGGCGCCCTTCTCCCCACGGGACGGTCCCACTTTTAACTTTCCCACCAGCAACTTCTGACATAACAACCAATTTCTTTCTTTTTTGTACTTTCCCATTTGTTAACCCCCCAGGCGGTGGTGATGCTGCTGCGGAAAGGCTAGCTTTGCTGTCAGTGGACACTGACTCATGATCGGTCTATTTATAAGATGTATATTAGGTGACTGATTTTTTTTCACAATTGCCTCTAGTTTGAGCATTGTCTTTTAATATAGAATCATAGGACTGGAAGAGAACAGGGGAAGTCATCTAGTCCAGTCCCCTGCACTCATGGAGGGACTAAGTATCATTTAGACCAGTGGTCCCCAAACTTTTGAGGGCTATGCCTCCCCTTACCCCTGTCTGCGCACCGCCCCGAAGCCGGATGTGGCTGGGGGGAGACACGGATGGGGTAAGGGGGCCAAGGCTAGGGTCACAGCTGGGGGTGGGTCTGGCTGTGGAAGTGGGGCCAGAGACCAAGCCACAGCCAGGGGCTGAGGCTGGGGATGGAGGGGAGCCACAACCAGGCCGGGGTGGGTGGCTGGCTGGTGGCCAGGTGCGAGGCTGGGAGCAGGAGAGGAGCCGCAGCTAGGCCACGGTGGGGGCCAGCGGCTGGGCCTTGAGCAGGGCGTGCAGCCAGTCCGAGGCTGGGGACAGGGTGACGTTTGGGGCTGGGAGCAGGACTGGAGCAGAGCTTGGGGCAGGGAGGGGCTGGGTGGTTCTCCCTCCCCGCCCCCCCCCAAAGGTCCCGCCATGCCCCCCTCTGATCTAGACCATCCCTGACCGATGTTTGTCTGCTCTTAAAAATCTCCAATGATGGAGATTCCACAGTCTCCCTAGGCAATTTATTCCAGTGCTTAACCACTCTGACAGTTAGGACATTTTTCCTATTGTCCGACCTAAGCCGCCCCTGCTGCGATTTAAGCCCCTTGCTTCTTGTCCTATCCTCAGAGGTTAAGGAGAACAATTTTTCTCCCTCCTCCTTGCAAAAACCTTTTATGTACATGATAACAGTTTTCAGGTACATAGGCACTGACTCTGTGGGTGCTCTGGGGCTGGAGCACCCACGGGGAAAAATTGGTGGGTGTTGAGCACCTACCAGCAGCCCCCTATCAGCTCCTCTCTTCCCTCACCAGTGGGTCCCACCAATCAGCACCTCTCCCTCCCTCTCTGCGCATCGCGCCTGCTGTGATCAGCTGTTTTGTGGCATGCAGGACGCTCTGGGGAGGAGGACAGAGGAGTAAGGGTGTGGCACGCTCAGGGAGGGGGTGGAACGGGGCGGGAAGAGGCGGTGAGGTGGTGCAGTGCGGGTGGGAAGAGGCGGGAAGATGCGGGACGGGGACTGGGGAGCAGGGGTGGAGTGGGGGCAGGGCCTAGGGCAGAGCCAGGGGTCAAGCACCCCCCGGAATATTGGAAAGTCAGTTCCTGTGATCATGTTCCTCCTCGGTCTTCTCTTCTCCAGACTAAACAAACCCAATTGTTTCAATCTTCCCTCATAGGTCATGTTTTCTAGACCTTTAATCATTTTTGTTGCTCTTCTCTGGACTTTCTCCAATTTATCCACATCTTTCCTGAAATGTGGCACCCAGAACAATATTCCAGAAGAGGCCTAATCAACGCAGTGTAGAACAGAAGAATTACTTCTCGTGTCTTGCTTACAACACTCCTGCTAATACATCCCAGAAGGATGTTCGCTTTTTTTGCAACAGCGTTGCACTGTTGACTCACATTTAGCTTGTTGTTCACTATTAGCCACAGATCCCTTTCCGCAGTACTCCTTCCTAGGCAGTCATTTCCCATTTTGTATGTGTGCACCTGATTGTTCCTTCTTAAATGGAATACTTTGCATTTGTCTTTATTGAATTTCATCCTATTTACTTCAGACCATTTCTCCAATCTGTCCAGATCATTTTGTCATAATATACTGTATTTCTTGAATGATAGAAAGTAAGTAAGTAGCTTTAAGCCTTGGAAAACTGCCAAATTTCAAATACAGTTGCCAATGTAATTTACTTTTAGCTTTTTCAAAAGATTCTTGTTTTTAAACTGCATAAAAAATACGTAAAATGTACATTTCCTGTTCTACCATATAGCTTCTTACAGTGTGCTGCAAATTTATTTAATTTTGCACTGAAATTTAGGACAGAGTTAATTAAACTATACTGAGTTAAATTGGTGTGACAAAGAAAAGAATCCGACCCATAAATTCTTAATTAATGCAGATCACACATCCAGTACTAAAGGAGTCATAGTGTGAAAGTATCAGAGGGGTAGCCATGTTAGTCTGGATCTGTAAAAGCAGCAAAGAGTCCTGTGGCACCTTATAGACTAACAGATGTATTGGAGCATGATGTACATGCATCCGACGAAGTGGGTATTCACCCACGAAAGCTCATGCTCCAATACGTCTGTTAGTCTACAAGGTGCCACAGGACTCTTTGCTGCTTTTATAGTGTGAAAGCAAAATCCTAAACAGCAGCATAAATACAGCACTTCCAATGTCACCTATTTAGTTTGCTTTCTTTATCATGTTCTTTCTATAAAATATATCCTTTGAAATGACAGTCGCTTTGACACTACATAATGCAGATGATGATTCTTTAAACTAAACAATATTTTTAATTTCCCTGGTAGCTAGTTGTCACGGTTGAGGTTGCAGTTTGATGGTTCAGTGACAATATTGATTTCAGTGTTCATGGATTCTTTTCCCAGAACAGCCCAGTTTATCTGTGAGGTGGGAGATATTTATTAGAATTGGACTAATATCAGGGCACTCATGGGAAATATAATTTACACTTTTATGTCGAGCTGGTTGGAAAATAGAAAAAGAACAAAACCCTGACAAATTGTCACTTCTGTTTTTCATTTAAATTACTTATGATTGAAAATTTCCAGCCAGCTCCGCTATTAGGTGACATACAGGAGTGGGCTGGAAGCCACTTTTCCAGAAGTTTGGGTATCATGGTTTCAGATCGCGTGTTTAACTCAGCCCACAGAGATAGGGGAGATGTGTGAGGACCCAATCCAGGTCCAGAGTCCCCTAGAATCTGTGGAAACCTGGATCAATACTTTTGGTTTAGGGACTTCTCCACTGAGGTGAAACACAGACCTATGAGATGGTTGTAACAATCAGGGTCCAGATACCCCAAGGGGGAAAGGGGGAGCCTGAACCCCTAAAGTAAGCAATTGAATCAACCTGGTTGTAGACAATGTTATTGTGTATTAAAATATGTCAAGCAAGGTATTTTATGAGAGCTTGTAATGTCCTGAACTTGGTGCTCATTAGAAGGTAAGTATACAGGTTAAGGTTATGAATGCATGACCATAGGGATGGCCGTACAGTGGACCTGCCTGTATATGTGTGTAGAAAACTGTAATTGTAACTATAGTGGAACTACAGCAGCATCTACCAGAAGTGTGGTGAGGCCGTAAGGGAGAGAGGGCATGTCCTAGGCCAGGTGTTCACAGGAAAGGGGCTCCAAGCACCCAGCCTTGACCAGCCAGGAAGAGACAATGGTGGACCATTAAAGTTGAACACTGAAACAACTTGAAACTGAAAATAAAACCTCAGTCTGGGAAACCCTCCTGCTCTGTGTAACCAGGAATTACCATCATCTGAGAAAAGGGGGGGCAGGGAAAGCCCTGCACGCCCTGCTAAAAGGGAAGGGGTTTGAAGTGAAGGCTAGCCAGAAACGGAGAGCCAGCATGTAAGCGAGGTGGTGTCCATCAAACACTGGATTTCCTCAAGGACAGAGGGCATGCTGGGAAATGGTTCAGAGGCAATAGTTAACTCACCATAGATTTAGCAGTTGTGATTGGTCTATACATATGGACAAATCAAAAAGGGTATGAAGGTCAAAAACTGTATATAAGATAGAGAGCAGGCAGGCAACAGTTAGTTGATTAGGAACAGGAGAAGAAGAAGGAGAAGAACAGAGAAACCTACAAGAGCAAAGAACAGCAAAGAAGGAGACCTGAAGGAAGAAGCAACTGCAGGATAGTTGGGACAGAGCAGGAGGACATGGAAAGAACAGAGGGAGAGAATCCCATGGAGTGTAAGCATGCTAGCCAGAGTATAGGCTATAGAATAGAAATAGGGTGAATGAATGTGTATGCTTGGGATACTAAAGATGAGTGTCTGTGATGTGTATGTTTGTTACTATGTATAAAGTTTACAGTTTATTAAGGTTGCTGTCGGGGTCCCACATATGACTGGTCACCATGTGCAGAGCATAATCACTTAAGTCATTCCAGCTGTATGACATTACAGTCTTGGGTACTTTCGCTTGTATACCTGTGCTAAGGGGGTTATGTTTATGTTTCAATTTAGGTTTAGATTAATCATATTAGGAAAGGTTGATTACAATAAATAAAGAAAACACTTTGTTTTGGAAAGTCCTGCCTGGGTGTCAATCCTTTGAGCAGAAGGCTGTAGCCATGTCCTCTCAGGGGTGAACAGACCTAGTCTGTTCTGGGGAATTTCCTGAAGGGCATAGGGAGATCTCTGGTAAACCCTGGAAATTTCACTAGGGCAGGCCCCTCCTTTCACCTTGCGGGAACAGATGAATAGATTAGCATCTGGGGAACCGGGAAGTAAGCAATATGAGGGCTACTCTGGGATTCCTGAATCTGTTCTTGGGGTAACACTATCAGTAAGTTGTCCTCTCCTCACACCCAGTTGTACGTTTTTCTCCACCTGTTCGTGTTGTGTATGTCTCAGCTGTTAGCTTTTCGGGGCCAGAACTGTCTTTTCATTACTTTGTACAGCACAGAGCACAATGCTTGGGGCCTCTAGGTGTTACCACAGTTCAATCAACAAATTGGAGAAGAGGAATCAAAAGGTAAAGGGTTGTGGATTTA
This sequence comes from Emys orbicularis, assembly GCF_028017835.1. Taxonomy (NCBI): domain Eukaryota; kingdom Metazoa; phylum Chordata; order Testudines; family Emydidae; genus Emys; species Emys orbicularis. The sequence continues at coordinate 2,111,957 of NC_088686.1, read as the reverse complement.
TCAGCTGTGTGCCAGAAGTAGCATTAGTAGCCACTCATGCAGAAGGAGACATTGTTATTCCTAAACGAAGATTTTCACTTGTTGCTAACATTTCACAGGTGAGATCAATTAATTCTTAAATATACGTGATGTGAAAAAAAGTCTTTGTAAACTTTTTCTGAGTGTTTGCAAAATAAGTGTGTGGCACTTTTGGCTTTGCATTAGAGCACAGTGGTAATGCATTTTTAATTGATGGCTTTTTTGGAGAAGGAAAGAGATGGTGGCTTGCCAGTGCTGTGAAGTACTCTTTGGAAAAGGGCAGTAGCTACCAGATGTCACACTCAGCAGTAGCACTGTGTGCCCTTGCCACAGCTGGGGCCTTGTTTTCTAGCCAATCCGTACTTTTGTTTGTTTGTTTTGTTTTTTATTTTTCTTAGTTGGTGCACTACTTATTTCAGAGCTTGTCTGCGGTGTTTGTATTCGACTGATATTACATAAGTAATCTGCAGCACACCTGCCTCTGGCTGTGAGACCACAAATGCTCCAAGTGGCTGCTGCTGTTTTCTGATGGCTCTGGCTCACAGCTGTAATAGTGCTTGTGAAGGGATTAATGAATGCCTTTCATTGAAAGGAGTACCATTGTGCAGAAAAAATAGTCTCTGGAGCTAAGGGCTCTGAAGTCTACGAGTAGAGAGTAAATCAAATACATGTCACATTTGCAGGCTCGGTCATTTCAGCCACAAGGAAATAAGTGGACCGGCATTTTGACTCTTTGGTGGTCTCTGAGTGAGAGGTGCTCTGCAAGAAACACAACAAAAATGATAAGAAGCTTGGTTTATGGGATGATGCCAATTATTAGATAATGTAACTTGGGACTGGTTTGCCAGTTGAGATAAGTAACACAGACCTGAACTCACATCAAAACTCTTTGGAGGCATTCAAAATGTCATTGTCATTCTTTTCATTTGTTGGAACCTCTGGGTCCTTGATGTATTTCCTCCTGGACAAGACGCAAGGAAGGAATGTACGTCTCTGGAAATAACATGATCTGGTAAGATTTCCAGGCCAATTTTTCCAAGATAGGCACCTGAAATTGTGACATTTGAGTCACCCACTACTGTGAATACAAGATAGATGGGTGTGTGGGGGAAGCAGGGATAAAAGACCAAATGAAACTACAGTTACATGGAATAACGATCAGATCACAAGAACATGTTTGAATGTCTCTCACATACCGAAGTATTTGGGGACTTATCTGTGAAGCAACCTGTAGCAGAACATGCTTGCTAAAACTACTGAAAACCCCCCACCTCTGACAGCGGACACCAACAGAAAATAAAGATGTCTCATTCGTACACTTTCAGGCCTGCGACAGATCCAGCAGTGACATGTCAGCTGGGTAGGTCACACGACCAGAAGCACACGGGTACCTGGGGAAGGGCTGCCAGTGAAAGGCAGGTATTTCAGAACGGACCCATCCCCACTGCTGCACAGATTAAGGCACAAGACTGCTTGTGAGAGCCTGAGAAGGGATTCATCAGGAGTGAAAAGAAAATGATACTGTGCTGCTTTCTCCCTGCCCGGCTTAGCCAAAGGTTACTTGGGAGGGTACGTGCCAGGAATAGAAATGAAGATTGCAGACAACATTTCAACTATAAGGCCCTCTTCAGGCTGTAGATATGTAGCGTACAGCATACTAATGTTATCCCAATTACATTTTCCTCATTACATTGCATGTGGGTTTAAAAGCCAGGTAACCCATGGGGGAGGGATAGCTCAGTGGTTTGAGCATTGGCCTGCTAAACCCAGGGTTGTAAGTTCAATCCTTGAGGGGGCTACTTAGGGATCTGGGGCAAAAATCAGTACTTGAGCCTGCTAAGTGAAGGCGGGGGCTGGACTCAATGACCTTTAAGGGTCCCTTCAAGCTCTATGAGATAGGTATATTTTGATTAACAAAAAAACCTGAACTGGCCCAGATACCGTAAGATAGAAAGTTTAAGCCTGTTTGGCTGTCCTTACATATCCATACTGACGGGGGGAATATTTTAATCTCTGGAGTGAGGCTACACCTTGTTTTGCTGTAGATTTACTCGAGGGATACTCGGGGAGCAAGGTGCATTCTAAAAACCGGAGGGCATCTCTTCCAAGTGCCTGTACTGAGCCACTGCAGTTCAGCACTCTATGAAGCAGTTTACGAATAATCTAAGGAATTAAGATGCCTTTATCTCAGCAAGTATGCGCTATCAGCTTGCAGCACACCGCAGCACTGAACTTCCTTCTCCTCACTATCTGCATTGGTTAATACCTTGATCTATATTCTGGTAGCACCTACAGGCCTGTCGGTACACGGGCCAATGGGCATGACTCCATAGAATCACAGAACTAGAAGGGACCTCGAGAGGTCATTTAGTCCAGTCCCCTGCACTCGTGGCAGAGGGGAGGACTACTGTCTCATACTGAGAAAGAGGGACGATCGATGAGTTATCTTAAGTGCCTATACACAAATGCAAGAAGCTTGGGAAACAAGCAGGGAGAACTGGAAGTCCTGGCACAGTCAGGGAACTATGATGCGATTGGAATAACAGAGACTTGGTGGGATAACTCACATGACTGGAGTACTATCATGGATGGATATAAACTGTTCAGGAAGGACAGGCAGGACAGAAAAGGTGGGGGAGTTGCGTTGTATGTAAGAGAGGAGTATGACTGCTCAGAGCTCCGGTATGAAACTGCAGAAAAACCTGAGAGTCTCTGGATAAAGTTGAGAAGTGTGAGCAACAAGGGTGATGTCGTGGTCGGAGTCTGCTATAGACCACCAGACCAGGGGGATGAGGTGGACAAGGCTTTCTTCCAGCAACTAACAGAAGTTGCTAAATCACAGGCCCTGGTTCTCATGGGAGACTTTAATCACCCTGATATCTGCTGGGAGAGCAATACAGCGGTGCACAGACAATCCAGGAAGTTTTTGGAAAGTGTAGGGGACAATTTCCTGGTGCAAGTGCTGGAGGAACCAACTAGGGGCAGAGCTTTTCTTGACCTGCTGCTCACAAACAGGGAAGAATTAGTAGGGGAAGCAAAAGTGGATGGGAACCTGGGAGGCAGTGACCATGAGATGGTTGAGTTCAGGATCCTGACACAAGGAAGAAAGGAGAGCAGCAGAATACGGACCCTGGACTTCAGAAAAGCAGACTTTGACTCCCTCAGGGAACAGATGGGCAGGATCCCCTGGGAGAATAACATGAAGGGCAAAGGGGTCCAGGAGAGCTGGCTGTATTTTAAAGAATCCTTATTGCGGTTGCAGGAACAAACCATCCCGACGTGTAGAAAGAATAGTAAATATGGCAGGCAACCAGCTTGGCTTAACAGTGAAATCCTTGCTGACCTTAAACGCAAAAAAGAAGCTTACAAGAAGTGGAAGATTGGACAAATGACCAGGGAGGAGTATAAAAATATCGCTCAGGCATGCAAGAGTGAAATCAGGAAGGCCAAATCGCACTTGGAGTTGAAGCTAGCAAGAGATGTTAAGAGTAACAAGAAGGGTTTCTTCAGGTATGTTAGCAACAAGAAGAAAGTCAAGGAAAGTGTGGGCCCCTTACTGAATGAGGGAGGCAGCCTAGTGACAGAGGATGTGGAAAAAGCTAATGTACTCAATGCTTTTTTTGCCTCTGTCTTCACAAACAAGGTCAGCTCACAGACTGCTGGACTGGGCAGCACAGTATGGGGAGGAGGTGACAAGCCCTCCGTGGAGAAAGAAGTGGTTCAGGACTATTTAGAAAAACTGGATGAGCACAAATCCATGGGGCTGGATGCGCTGCATCCGAGGGTGCTAAAGGAGTTGGCGGATGTGATTGCGGAGCCATTGGCCATCATCTTTGAAAACTCATGGCGATCGGGGGAGGTCCCAGATGACTGGAAAAAGGCTAATGTAGTGCCAATCTTTAAAAAAGGGAAGGAGGAGGATCCGGGGAACTACAGGCCAGTCAGCCTCACCTCAGTCCCTGGAAAAACCATGGAGCAGGTCCTCAAGGAATCAATTATGAAACACTTAGAGGAGAGGAAAGTGATCAGGAACAGTCAGCATGGATTCACCAAGGGCAAGTCATGCCTGACTAACCTAATTGCCTTCTATGATGAGATAACTGGCTCTGTGGATGAGGGGAAAGCAGTGGATGTGTTATTCCTTGACTTTAGCAAAGCTTTTGATACGCTCTCCCACAGTATTCTTGCCGCCAAGTTAAAGAAGTATGGGCTGGATGAATGGACTATAAGTTGGATAGAAAGCTGGCTAGATCGTCGGGCTCAACGGGTAGTGATCAATGGCTCCATGTCTAGTTGGCAGCCGGTTTCAAGCGGAGTGCCCCAAGGGTCGGTCCTGGGGCCGGTTTTGTTTAATATTTTTATTAATGATCTGGAGGATGGTGTGGACTGCACTCTCACCAAGTTTGCAGATGACACTAAACTGGGAGGCATGGTAGATACACGAGAGGGTAGGGATCGGATACAGAGGGACCTAGACAAATTAGAGGATTGGGCCCAAAAAAACCTGATGAGGTTCAACAAGGACAAGTGCAGAGTCCTGCACTTAGGACGGAAGAATCCCATGCACTGCTACAGACTAGGGACCGAATGGCTAGGTAGCAGTTCTGCAGAAAAGGACCTAGGGGTCACAGTGGACGAGAAGCTGGATATGAGTCAACAGTGTGCTCTTGTTGCCAAGAAGGCTAATGGCATTTTGGGCTGTATAAGTAGGGGCATTGCCAGCAGATCGAGGAACGTGATCGTTCCCCTTTATTCGACATTGGTGAGGCCTCATCTGGAGTACTGTGTCCAGTTTTGGGCCCCACAGTACAAGAAGGATGTGGAAAAATTGGAAAGAGTCCAGCGGAGGGCAACAAAAATGATTAGGGGTCTGGAGTGCATGACTTATGAGGAGAGGCTGAGGGAACTGGGATTGTTTAGTCTCCAGAAGAGAAGAATGAGGGGGGATTTGATAGCAGCCTTCAACTACCTGAAGGGGGGGTTCCAAAGAGGATGGAGCTCGGCTGTTCTCAGTGGTGGCAGATGACAGAATAAGGAGCAATGGTCTCAAGTTGCAGTGGGGGAGGTCTAGGTTGGATATTAGGAAACACTATTTCACTAGGAGGGTGGTGAAGCACTGGAATGCGTTACCTAGGGAGGTGGTGGAGTCTCCTTCCTTGGAGGTTTTTAAGTCCCGGCTTGACAAAGCCCTGGCTGGTATGATTTAGTTGGGAATTGGTCCTGCTTTGAGCAGGGGGTTGGACTAGATGACCTCCTGAGATCCCTTCCAACCCTGATATTCTATGATTCTATGATGACTAAGTATTATCTAGACCATCCCTGAGGTGTTTGTCCAACCTGCTCTTAAAAATCCCCAATGATGGTGATTCCACAACCTCCCTAGGCAATTTATTCCAGTGCTTAACTACCCTGACAGTTAGGAAGTTTTTCCTAATGTCCAACCTGAACCGCCCATGCTGCAAGTAAAGCCCATTTCTTCTTGTCCTATCCTCAGAGGTTAAGAAGAACAATTTTTCTCCCTCCTCCTTGTAACAATCTTTTATGTACTTGAAAACTGTTATCATGTCCCCTCTCAGTCTTCTCTTCTTCAGATTAAATAAACCCAATTTTTTCAATCTTCCTTCATAGGTCATTTTTTCTAGACCTTTAATCATTTGTGTTGCTCTTCTCTGGAGTTTCTTCATTTTGCCCACATCTTTCCTGAAATGTGGCACCCAGAACTGGACACAATACTCCAGTTGAGGCCTAATCAGCATGGAGTAAAGCAGAAGAATGACTTCTCATGTCTTGGTTGGTAATAGTGACCATAATATAATTAAATTTAATATCCTTGTGGCAGGAAAAACACCACAGCAGCCCAACACTGTAGCATTTAATTTCAGAAAGGGGTACTACACAAAAATGAGGAGGTTAGATAAACAGAAATTAAAGAGGATAGCGCAAAAAGTGAAATCCCTGCAAGCTGCATGGAAACTTTTTAAAGACACCATAATAGAGGCTCAACTTAAATGTATACCCCAAATTAAAAAACATAGTAAGAGAACCAAAAAAGAGCCACCGTGGCTAAACAACAAAGTAAAAGAAGCAGTGAGAGGCAAAAAGGCATCCTTTAAAAAGTGGAAGTTAAATCCTAGTGAGGAAAATAGAAAGGAGCATAAAAACTGGCAAATGAAGTGTAAAAATATAATTAGGAAGGCCAAAAAAGAATTTGAGGAACAGTTAGCTAAAGACTCAAAAAGTAATAGCAATTTTTTTTAAGTACATCAGAATCAGGCAGCCTGCTAAACAACCAGTGGGGCTACTGGACGATCGAGATGCTGAAGAAGCATTCAAGGATGATAAGGCCATTGCGGAGAAACTAAATGAATTCTTTGCATTGGTCTTCACGACTGAGGATGTGAGGGAGATTCCCAAACCTGAGCCATTCTTTTTAGGTGACAGATCTGAGGAACTGTCCCAAATTGAGCTATCAGAGGAGGTTTTGGAACAAATTTATAAATTAAACAGAAATAAGTCACCAGGACCAGATGCTATTCACACAAGTATTCTGAAGAAACTCAAATGTGAAATTGCAAAACTACTAATGTAGTCTGTAACTTATTATTTAAATCAGCTTCTGTACCAGATGACTGGAGTATAGCTAATGTGACAACAATTTTTAAAAAGGGCTCCGGAAGTGATCCCAGCAATTATAGTCCTGTAAGCCTGACTTCAGTACCGGGCAAACTGGTTGAAACTATAGTAAAGAACAAAATTGTCAGACATAGAGATGAACATAATTTGTTGGGGAAGAGTCAACATGGTTTTTGTAAAGGGAAATCATGCCTCACCAATCTACAAGAATTCTTTGAGGGGGTCAACAGGCATGTGGACAAGGGGGATCCAGTGGATATAGTGTACTTAGATTTTCAGAAAGCCTTTGACAAGGCCCCTCATCAAAGGCTCTTATGCAAAGTAAGCTGCCACTGGATAAGAGGGAAGGTCCTCTCCTGGATTGGTAAGTGGTTAAAAGATAGGAAACAAAGGCTAGGAATAAATGGTCAGTTTTCAGAATGGAGAGAGGTAAATAGTGGTGTCCCCCAGGGGTCTGTTCTGGGACCAGTCCTATTCAACATATTCATAAATGATCTGGAAAAAGGGGTAAACAGTGAGGTGGCAAAATTGGCAGATGATACAAAATTACTAAAGATAGTTAAGACCCAGGCAGACTGTGAAGAGCTACAAAAGGATGTCTCAAAACTGGGTGACTGGGCAACAAAATGGCAGATGAAATTTAATGTTGATAAATGCAAAGTAATGCACACTGGAAAGCAAAATCCCAACTATACATATAAAATGATGGGGTCTAAATTAGCTGTTACCACTCAAGAAAGAGATCTTGGCGTCATTGTGGATAGTTCTCTGAAAACATCCACTCAATGCGCAGCGGCAGTCAAAAAAATTAACAGAATGCTGTGAATAATTAAGAAAGGGATAGATAATAGGACAGAAAATATCATGTTGCCTCTATATAAATCCATGGTACAACCACATCTTGAATACTGTGTGTAGATTTGGTCGCTCCATCTCAAAAAAGATATATTGGAATTGGAAAAGGTTCAGAAAAGGGCAACAAAAATTATTAGGGGTATGGAACGGCTTCCGTATGAGGAGAGATTAATAAGACTGGGAGTTTTCAGCTTGAAAAAGAGACAGCTAAGGGGAGATATGATTGAGGTCTGTAAAATCATGACTGGTGTAGAGAAAGTAGATAAGGAAGTGTTGTTTACTACTTCTCATAACACAAGAAATAGGGGTCACCAAATGAAATTAATAGGCAGCAGATTTAAAACATATAAAATGAAGTATTTCTTCACACAACGCACAGTCAACCTGTGGATCTCATTGCCAGAGGATGTTGTGAAGGCCAAGACCATAACTGGGTTAAAAAAAAAACTAGATAAATTCATAGAGGATAGGTCCATCAATGGTTATTAGTCAGGATGGGCAGGAATATTTTCCCTAGCCTTTGTTTGCCAGAAGCTGGGAAGGGGTGACAGGAGATGGATCACTTGATCATTACCTGTTCTGTTCATTCCCTCTGGGGCACCTGGCACTGGCCACTGTCGGAAGACAGGACACTGGGCTAGATGGACCATTGGTCTGACCCAGTGTGACCGTTCTTATGTTCTGATGTTCTTGCTTACAATACTCCTGGTAATACATTCCAGAATGATGTTTGCTTTTTTTGTAACAGCGTTACACTGTTGAGTCATATTTAGCTTGTGGTCCACTATGACCCCCAGATCCCTTTCCGCAGTCGACTCCTTCCTAGGCAGTCATTTCCCATTTTGTATGTGTGCAACTGATTGTTCCTTCCTAAGTGGAGTACTTTGCATTTGTCCTTTATTTCAGACCATTTCTCCAGTTTGTCCAGATCATTTTGAATTCTAATCCTATCTCCAAATCACTTGAAACCCCTCCCAGCTTGGTATCATCCACAAACTTTATAAATGTACTCTGTATGCCATTATCTAAATCATTTATGGATATATTGAACAGAACCGGACCCAGAACTGATTCCTGCAGCACCCCACTTGTTATGCCCTTCCAGCATGATTGTGAACCACAGATAACTACTCTCTGGGAACGGTTTTCCAACCTGTTTTGCACCCACCTTATAGTACCTCCATCTAGGTCAGTGGTTTTCAAACTTTTTTTCTGGGGACCCAGTTGAAGAAAATTGTTGATGCCTGTGACACAACAGAGCTGGGGATCAGGGGATTAGGATGTGGGAGGGGCTCAGGGCTGGGGCAGAGGGTTGGGGTGTGGGGGTGAGGGCTGCAGGGTGGGGCCAGGAATGAGGGGTTCAGGCTGTGGGAGAGGGCTCAGGGCTGGGGCAGAGGGTTGGGGTATGGAGGTGAGGGCTGTGGGGTGGGGCCAGGAATGAGGGCTTCAGGGTGCAGGAGGCGGCTCAGGGATGGGGCAGAGGGTTGGGGTATGGAGGTGAGGGCTGTGGGGTGGGGCCAGGAATGAGGGGTTCAGGGTGCAGGAGGGGGCTCAGGGATGGGGCAGAGGGTTGGGGTGCAGGAGGGAGTCATGGCTCTGGGCTGGGGCTGGGAATGACAGATTTGGGGTGCAGGGGGGCTCTGGGTTTGGGGGGCTCAGGGCTGGGGCAGGGGATTGGGGTCAGGGCTGGGGGTGCAGGCTCTGGGGTGGGGCCAGGGATGAGGGATTTCACTGGCATTCACTATGTTAGATGTCCAATCGTCACCAACCTTTAAACCAAAACAAAGAAGTCATTAAGCACCTCTGCCATTTCCACATTTTCTGTTATTGTCTTTCCCCCCTCATTGAGTAATGGGCCTACCCTGTCCTTGGTCTTCCTCTTACTTCTAATGTTATGGTAGAATGTTTTCTTGTTACCTTTTATGTCCCTAGCTAGTTTGATCTCATTTTATGCCATCTTCACAAAGCTCCCCTTTGGGATGCTAATGCTAGCTAGCAGCTGTGTCTGCTGTCTTCACTGGGGTCAGAGCACCGTCTCCCCACCCTCTGGCTGCCCATGTGCTGGGCTGGCACCTGCCCTCCCTCGTTTCGTTTAGAGTTCGTTGCAACCTGTGTGCACCTGGCAGCCTGAGCCCAAGCTGTTCTCTTCAGGAGAGCTGCACCCAGGCCTAGTATGAGTCAGGAGCTGCACATATGACTGGCACACTGCGCTTTGGGGGCACCAGCACCGATTCAAATCTCAGAGACCGGCTCAGTTTCCATCTCAGGAGGCAGCATCAGAGAGAACAGAAATCATAGAAGAATCATAGAATCATAGAATATCAGGGTTGGAAGGGACCTCAGGAGGTCATCTAGTCCAACCCCCTGCTCAAAGCAGGACCAATCCCCAACTAAATCATCCCAGTCAGGGCTTTGTCAAGCCGGGCCTTAAAAACCTTTAAGGATGGAGATTCCACCACCTCCCTAGGTAACGCATTCCAGTGCTTCACCACCCTTCTAGTGAAAGAGTGTTTCCTAATATCCAACCTAGACCTCCCCCACTGCAACTTGAGACCATTGCTCCTTGTTCTGTCATCTGCCACCACTGAGAACAGCCGAGCTCCATCCTCTTTGGAACCCCCCCTTCAGGTAGTTGAAAGCAGCTATCAAATCCCCACTCATTCTTCTCTTCTGCAGACTAAACAATCCCAGTTCCCTCAGCCTCTCCTCATAAGTCATGTGCTCCAGCCCCCTAATCATTTTTGTTGCCCTCCGCTGAACTCTCTTCAATTTGTCCACACCCTTTCTGTAGTGGAGGGACCAAAACTGGATGCAATACTCCAGATGTGGCCTCACCAGTGCTGAGTAGAGGGGAATAATCACTTCCCTCGATCTGCTGGCAATGCTCCTACTAATAAAGCCCAATATGCCGTTGGCCTTCTTGGCAACGAGGGCATACTGCCAACTCATATCCAGCTTCAATGGAAATGCTCCGTCAGAGCGTCCCCTTGACTACTGGGACCAGAAAGGGCACTCACAGCTCTTTGGGCAGTGCAAATACAGCCGGTTGTGTTTGCCCCTTAGCTCTCGCTGACCGTCACAGCTCTCACTGCCTGGCCACAAGCAAACCAAACGGCAGGAGTCTCCATACTCTTAACTCCCTTTGGTTTCTTCACCTCTCTGCCTTTCCACAGTGACAGTGCCTCAGAATGGGAACAGACACAAATCTGGATGCTTGCAAATTACTGCCCAGACGCCTTTTGCCCTTTTAGCACTCGGCAAGTGAATTCAGGGTGCAAAGCAAATAAGAAAATGATGACAGCATCTATTAAAGTGGGTACCACCCCACTGAAATGGAACAAAAGAACATACAAATCCAAATGAACGGGGGGTGAGGGAGTGGATGCGTTTTCCTTTGTCCTTGGCAATACAGAAATAGCAGTGCGGTTCTCAACTCTGCTTCTGGAGTGCTGTGGCAGAAGAGAGTGACTACTCCCTGCTCCAGAGCAGGTTTGCTCCCTTTGGCTGGAGGAGCAACCATGGGTCTTGGAGTATTCTGCTGTCAGGACAGCTGCGTTTGAAGGAAAGTAGATTTGTGCATCCAGGTAGAAGTATGTGCCGAATGATGAAGCTGCAAATAGTGCGTGTGTGTGTGTTTAATTCAGTGACAATGGCTGTACATCAGCGATTTCACCAGCAGAAGTCCTAACAACACGGTCTCAGGGCTTGTCTACACTTGCAGTGCAGCTGGAAGGGAAGACACTACCTACGCGGATGGGAGGGACGTTCTTGTCATTAAGTGGGGCAGGATTACACCACCAGGAATGTTTAGTTTTTTGCTTAAAAAAAATGAAGTTAAATTAACATGTCCTTATGGCAATATCAGATATAAGGTGTTTGGGGCCCAATTCTCTATTGGTGTAACTGGTGCTGCTGAATTGCAGTGAATGGCACAGTTCCCACTTACCCCAACAAAGAATTTGGCCCCCTGTGTTTTTCATTCTCTCCCACATGACCACGTTGTGTTTGCTCTAAGGAACATGGCTGCATGCCGTGGGGTAAGGCATCATTTGTGTAACCCTCCAAACGGTACTATTTACAGTTGTGCTATTAACTGTGCTTGCACAGTACATGATCTTCAACTTGCTTGTGGTCAGATTGTTAATGGGTCAGTGCCAATCTCAACCCATTGCTTTTGTAGAATTATAAAATATCTGAGCATGCATGTGATTGCACTGTGACATTTCCATATGTCTTTGTGTGCAGCCATGTAAATCTCTCACCTTCACCACTAGACAAGAGGCATCAAGGGATCCATGCTATGCAGGGCAGTGTGATTCAGAGAGACACATCCGCAATCTTCCTAGCGCCCTGTTGATCATTTGCCCTAAAGTCATTTTTAGAAGACTTGATGCATCACAATTTATAGGTAGGTAAGTTCATGTCAGATAAATGCCTTGGATTTGAGAATTCAGGATTTCAGTTAATGCATTAGTGTGCCCTATGATTTTATGCTCATTAGAAAGTGAGACTTTCAAGATTAAATAGACCATTTAGTTTAATGACCGATCTTTACAACTATACACATCAGTTTTGCCAATTGATTTGATAGCCTTTGCTCCAACACAGATGCTCCCTTTCACAGGAAAAACAGCAAAATGACTCCATCTGAGAATTCCAGATCTCCCCACTTAACTCTCCATTTACCATGGAAGGACCTATGGGGGAAGATAGTTAATGATAAATCAGTTGAATGTGTTTATAATAAACCTCTATTTGGGGGAAATGAATGCCAGACATCTCACTGGGCTAACACTTCATCCATTCCAAACTCAGCACAGATTTTTAGAGCAAATTATTTGACTCTGTTAACAGCCCAGGTCTGCCACATTACTCCCAATGACTAGCACGTTTCTCCATGCAGAGTCACACTGAGTCTGGCCCTAGATCAGGCTGCTTCCTACATTTTCAAAATGAGTTATGCTGGGTCTCAGGCAGCCGGTATTTAACCAGCTTGAGCTGAACACACAAACCCAACACCTCCAGCACCTGAAAGGCAACAGTGAGATTCATCGAGAGACCAGTCCAAAGCCAAGAATGTTAAGACTCCCATTGACTCTACTAGACAGAGGATCAGGCTCTAAGTCTGGGCTGAATGGTGGAATTTCCATGGCATGCATGTCTGGTGTTGACCGTTTGACATGAGGGACGGTTGAAGAGTAGAGATGAGCTTTAAATAAAGAGTCAAACTAAATTGTACCGGAAACCTTGGAGATATTTTTGACACTTCCAAACAAGATGTCTTTAGTGTAGGTTTCCTTAAATTCTTATCAATGTTTCCCTCTCTCTTGTCTTTTACCTAAGGTCTGCGGGACTGGCTATCACGTATAATGTGGCCAGTTAATGAAATCCACATTAGTGCCAAAGGGGCTAGCAAAAATCAGCCTTTATTCACTTACAAACATCATTGACATAAAAGTAGTCTTACTGGGTCGACCAATGGTCCATCTAGCCCATGAACCTGTCTTCTGACAGCAGCCAGTGCCAGATGCTTGCAAGGGAATTAAAAAAAAAACAAACACCAGGGCAATTATTGAGTAATTCATCCCCTGGCAGAAATTGCCAGCCCCAGGCAGTGCGAGTTTTAGGGACACCCGGAGAATGGGCTTGTGTCCCCATCTTGGCTAATAGTCACCGATAGGCTCATCTTCCATGAACTTCTCTAATTCTTTTTTGAACCCAGTTATACTTTTAGCCTTCCCAACATCCCCTTTGCCTGGACAGGTTTGAGTTCTGGCAGAGCTCCAAGCAAGGGCTGGGGTAAATTACACCATCCCAGGACTAGTCCCTGAAGGCATTGTGCCTCCAACACACCTTTGAACCACAATCCCTCCCTGGATCCCTCCTTGCCTGAGGGGAGAGCAATCTGATGATGTCCTAGACCAACAACGTGTTGCCACCCACCTCATGCTGGCTCAGCGCCCTGGCCCCTGGCCATTCAGCTAGCTGCCCACCTGCTCTGGAGAGGGTATCAGTGGGGAGTGGGTAGCTCTGTTTAGACTTACATGCCCAGAGCCAAGGGGGAATCTTACACCCTTGTGCAGGCAGGTGGGCCACCACACAATCTAGCCCCTAGTAATGATCATATTTTAAGGTTCCTGAAAATGGATCATGACTAGGCCCTGCCTTTTTCTAGGACAATGTTATAGCACATACTCAAACCGCTCCTCTGCTTCCCTCTAAACACCCCGCTAGAGCAGGGTCCAGTCTGTACAACTGGGAAGTTCACGGCTGGACTCAACTGCAACGTTTGCCTGGCGTTTGTATCCAGAGGCTGGCTTTGGGCCAGTGTTGCTATACAGTGTTGTTTCAGACACAGAGACATTGTGTTAGTGATTTAGCATGGGGCACGGCATTGAGCACAGACCAGGGAGCCAGGAACACCAGAGACCTCATCCCTGTTCTGCACCTTTGAGCAGTCTGCTCTCTTTCCACCTCAGGCCTACTGCATGGGGCTTTCCAGCCACTAATGGCCAGCATCCACTGCAGCTGCACCCATGGAAGTCATGGTTTACAATTAGACTTGGAAGAATTAGATTTTTATCAGTGAATATCAATTTTGTCGTGCACACACACAAATCTATGGAAAATATGTCCATTGATGATCATCCAAATTTACAGACAAAGAAGGAAAAAATGCTGATTGAGAAATTATTAGGCCTGGTCTACACTAGGAGTTTATGTCGAATTTAGCAGCGTTACATCGAATTAACTCTGCACCCGTCCACACAACGAAGCTATTTAGTTCGACATAGAGGTCTCTTAAATTCGACTTCTGTACTCCTCCCCAACGAGGGGAGTAGCGCTAAATTCGACATGGCCATGTCGAATTAGGCTAGGTGTGGATGGAAATCGATGGTAATAGCTCCGGGAGCTATCCCACAGTGCACCACTCTGTTGACGCTCTGGACAGCAGTCCGAGCTCAGATGCTCTGACCAGCCACACAGGAAAAGCCCCGGGAAAATTTGAATTCTTTTTCCTGTCTGGGCAGTTTGAATCTCATTTCCTGTTTGGACATCGTGGCGAGCTCAGCAGCACTGGCAACGATGCAGAGCTCTCCAGCAGAGATGGCCATGCAATCTCAGAATAGAAAGAGGGCCCCAGCATGGACTGATCGGGAAGTCTTGGATCTGATCGCTGTGTGGGGCGATGAGTCCGTGCTTTCCGAGCTGCACTCCAAAAGACGGAATGCAAAGATCTATGAGAAGATCTCTAAAGCCATGGCAGAGAGAGGATACAGCCGGGATGCAACGCAGTGCCGCGTGAAAATCAAGGAGCTGAGACAAGGCTACCAGAAGACCAAAGAGGCAAACGGACACTCCGGATCCCAGCCCCAGACATCCCGTTTCTACGAGGCACTGCATTCCATCCTAGGTGCGGCCGCCACCACTACCCCACCACTGACCGTGGACTCTGAGGATGGGATATTGTCGACGGCCGGTTCCTCGGACATGTTAGCGGACGGGGAAGATGAGGAAGGAGATGAGGAGGACGAGGCTGTCGACAGCGCTTACAACGCTGATTTCCCCGACAGCCAGGATCTCTTCATCACCCTTACAGACATCCCCTACCAACCGTCCCCAGGCGTTAACCCGGACAAAGAATCAGGGGAAGGATCAGTCGGTAAGTGTTTTAAACATGTAAACATTTATTTTTAACAGAACAGGAATATTAACAATATTAACAATGGGTTTGTCATGATTACTTTGCCCTAGGCGCTGAACGTTTCAGTCCTTGGCAGTGCAACTACTGAAAAAAAAATCTAACAATGTCCGCTTTAGCATGATTTGTTTGCCCTAGGCGCTCTACTGTTTAGTCCCTCCCAGTGCAGCTACAGTAAAATCCGGTCTATATGTCCGGGGATAGAGCAGAAATCCTCCTGGGACATCTCCACGAAGCTCTCCTGGAGGTAATTGGAAAGCCTTTGCATCAGGTTCCTGGGGAGAGCGGCCTTATTGGGTCCTCCGTGGTAGGAAACGTTTCCGCGCCAGGAGAAAGCAAGTACTCCGGGATCATCGCCTTGCAGAGCATGGCGGCATATGGCCCTGGTCTTTGCAGGCTTTCCCGAAGCATCCTTTCTTTTCCCGTCTCTGAAATCCTCATCAGAGTGATGTCGCTCATGGTGACCTGCTTTGAATTAGGTAGGGGAATGTTAGTATTGGGACTGCTTGCCTGTTCCTTTACAGAACTGTAACCGGCGGTTTACAGCCACGCGGTGGAGGCGGGAGAGGGGCAGCATACAGGGCTCTTTCCCTGGGACAGCCGCGAGGGGGTGGGACGGGGCAGAGTTCATGCTTGCCGGATTGCTGGCAGCAGGGACTGGCATTGCTTTGAACTTGAAAGGAGGCCAGTGCTATTATTAAAGTTTTAAGCAGCCACAAGTCTACGGCTTACCATGTCGGCCTGCTACCCAAATTCCGCTGTCCTGCCCCGCTTGTCTGATCTGCACTGCAAGACCCCAGGCACTGAATGCGAAGGCCGAAAATTCGACCTTGTCCTGAGTGCGCATGTGATAGGTGCAGTGCATGGTCTTGTTCACAGAGAAAGACTATGTTCTTTGCTCACCCAAAAATTTATCTTTCTGAGGAATTCACTCCCTTTTTCCCATCCCACAGCTGCGACTGTCTCCCGAACTACCCTGGCATCACACTCCCAGAGGCTAGCGCAGATTAGGCGTAGGAAGAAGAGGACACGGGAGGACATGTTCTCGGAACTTATGGGCAGCTCCCGAGCCCAGGCAGCCCAGCAGACCCAGTGGAGGGAGAACTTGTCCCAAATCCACCGATCACACATTGAACGGGAGGAGAGGTGGCGGCAGGAAGACCAGCAGGCGACTCAAACGCTGCTTGGACTAATGAGGGAGCAAACGGACACGCTCCGGCGCCTTGTGGATGTTCTGCAGGACCGGAGGCAGGAGGACAGAGCCCCGCTGCAGTCTATCTCTAACCGCTCTCCCCCGCCACCAAGTCCCATACCCCCCTCACCCAAAGTCCCAAGAAGGAGGGGCGGCAGAGTCCGTGAAAACTCTCACTCCACCCCTGCAGACTGCTCAAGTACCAGAAGGCTCTCATTCCCCAAAATTTGATAAGTCCTTTCCTTCCCGCCTCACCCAAGCCCCCGTCCAAGTTTCATCCCCCAGTTTCATGTGTAGTTGCTAATAAAAAATACGTTTGTGTTAATTACTGTTTCCATCATGTTCTTTTAGAGGAGAGTCTGTTTGAAGGGGGGAAAGGGGGTTGGTAATTGGACAGGACAGTCACCTTTACCAGGGTACAGTGGCGGGGGCAGGTTCAGCAGCAGGGCACACACACATTGCAGTCACTAGTTACCCTGGTGAGTCTGGGAGGTGGTTTTCATGTTCTGTGCGTGGGGGGGGGGGGGGGGGCTATGTGACTTTGTGGCGGGGGAGGGCGGTTAGAGATCTTATGCAGCGGTCCTTATCCTGGATCACAGAGCCACGCAGCTGGGGATCTGTAACCGTCCTCCCCCTGCCACAAAGTCACATAGCCCACACACACAGAGTCCCGAACAGGAGGGGTGGCAGGCTCCGTTGAAACAACCAGTCCACCAGTGCAGAGCCTGTCATTCCTCGAGTTTAGAAGTGTCCTCTGCATCACTACACTACACCCGCTCCCCACCACAGTCTGCGTCCAGGTTCAACACTTTACCGCGAAAACAGTAATAAAGAAAACGGTGTTCATTAACAAATTTCAAGTGATTTTATTTTTAAACGTGTGTTGGAAGGGGGGGAACGGGGTGAACAGGGTATGTAAGTGGAGAGGATAGTGAACATTAACCGGGTAAAGAAAGGGGGGCAGGTTCAGCTTCTCTGTAAACAAACTTAATAGTCACAGGTTACCCTGCTCACTCAGGAACCTAGCTTTCAAAGCCTCCTGGATGCACAGCGCGTCTCGCTGGGCTCTTCTAATCACACGGCTGTCTAGCTGGGTGTAATCAGCAGCCAGGCTATTTGCCTCAACCTCCCACCCCGCCATAAAGGTCTCCCCCTTGCTCTCACAGAGATTGTGGAGCACACAGCAAGCTGCAATAAGAATGGGGATATTGGTTTCGCTGAGATCAGAGCGAGTCAGTAAGCTTCTCCATCTCCCCTTGAGACGTCCATAAGCACACTCCACCACCATTCTGCATTTGCTCAGCCGGTAGTTGAAGAGTTCTTTTTCACTGTCCAGGGCGCCTCTATAGGGCTTCATGAGCCAGGGCATTAGCGGGTAGGCTGGGTCCCCGAGGATGACTATGGGCATCTCCACATCCCCAAGAGTTATTTTGTGGTCCGGGAAGTAAATACCTTCCTGCAGCCGTCTAAACAGACCAGAGTTCCTGAAAACACGAGCATCATGAACCTTGCCCGGCCATCCGACGTTGATGTTGGTAAAACGTCCCCTATGGTCCACCAGTGCTTGCAGCACCATTGAAAAGTAGCCCTTTCAGTTAATGTACTGGCTGGCCTGGTGGTCCGGTCCCAGGATAGGGATGTGAGTTCCATCTATAGCCCCACCGCAGTTTGGGAATCCCATCGCGGTGAAGCCATCTATGATGACCTCCATGTTTCCCAGGGTCACTACCTTTGAGAGCAGTAGCTCAACGATTGCGTTGGCTACTTGCATCACAACAACCCCCACGGTAGATTTGCCCACGCCAAAGTGGTTCGCGACTGACCAGTAGCTGTCTGGCGTTGCAAGCTTCCAGAGGGCTATGGCCACTCGCTTCTGGACAGTCAGGGCTGCTCGCATCCGGGTGTCCTTGCGCTTCAGGGCAGGGGACAGCAACTCACAAAGTTCCAGGAAAGTCCCCTTCCGCATGCGAAAGTTTCGCAGCCACTGGGATTCATCCCAGACCTGCAGCACTATGCGGTCCCACCAGTCCGTGCTTGTTTCCCGGGCCCAGAATCGCCGTTCCACAACATCAACATGACCCATTGCCACCATGATGTCCTCGGCGCGGGGTCCCGTGCTTTGTGACAGGTCTGTGCCACTCTCAGACTTCAGGTCCTCATCGCGCTGCCGTAGCCTCCTCGCCCGATTTCTCAGTATCTGCCTCTGGGAAAGGTGGATGATAACGTGCGAGGTGTTGATAACAGCCATAACTGCAGCGATGGTCGCAGCGGGCTCCATGCTCGCAGTGCTGTGGCGTCCGCGCTGTCACTGACCAGAAAAGTGCGCGAACTGATTTCCCGCCGGCGCTTTCAGGGAGGGAGGGCGGGAGTGACGGTTGGATGACGACAGTTACCCAAAACCACCCTTGACACATTTTTTTCCCCAGAAGGCATTGGGGGGTCGACCCAGAATTCCAATGGGCAGCGGGGACTGCGGGAACTGTGGGATAGCTGCCCACAGTGCATCACTTCCAATGTCGACGCTTGCCCCGTTAGTGTGGACTCACAAAGTCGAATTACTGTCCTTAGTGTGGATACACACGTTCGACTTTGTAATATCGATTCCACATATTCGATTTAAGTAAAATCGAACTACTCTCGTAGTGTAGACATACCCTTAGAGTTTGATGTAAGGATGTTTACTTTGTACAGTTTGACACATGATGTTGACAATGTGCTTTAATGGTTATGAAGCTTTAACTTTTTGAATGTCAATGTCTGTTGTCATTAAATAATTGTCTGAGGCCCCCTTTGTCTGACACCCATCCATAATTTCCTGCAACTGTGAACATTTAAATAGATACAATTTATAAAATGCCTCAACTCCCTAATTTTGTGCCACTGGGATAATTTAAGGCAAACAAATATTGGAAAAATGGTTAAAAATTAACCAGTATTAGCTGCTGAGATTATAACAAAATAAAACTGAATTCTGCCAACCTACTTATTAGAGAGACAAGATGGGTGAGGTAATAACTTTCATTGGTGAGAGAGACAAGCTTTCTAACTTACACACAGCTCTTCTTCAGGGCTGGGACATGTAGGCAGAGTTTCACAGCTAAATGCAAGGTGGAACAAGTTGTTTAGCATAAGGAGTTAACACATTTCAAGGGACCAATCAAGGTGAAGTAGCCCGTTAACACCCCTCCAGTCATAGGGAGGAAAGGAAGGGGGTGGGGAATAGCTGGGGAGAGGTTGTTAGTGGGTTATAGATTGTTGTAATAAGCCATAAATCCAGTGTCTCTGCTCAGTCCATGATTTTTAGTGTCTAGAAAATATGAATTTAAGCTCCCAGGCTTGTCTTTTGAAAGTGTTGTGCAGGCTTCCTTTGAGTATGAGGACTGAGATGTCAGAAAGTGATCGCTTGTGAAAGGTGTTCACACAGCTGATATGGTGTTTTTCTCTTATCATTTTCCTGTGTGAGTTCATTCTGGAGCAGAGGGATTGTCTGGTTTCATCCACACGGTTGTTGTTGGGGTGTTTAGTGCACTGGCTGAGGTGCACCACATGTTGTGATAGGCATGTGTAGGATATTGAAAGGTGTGTTGTGGGGGGGTGTTGATCATTGTAGCAGTGGAGAAATATCCTCAGGTTTTGCATCCGTTGTCCTGGCAGGGTCTGGTGCTGCTTTAAGTTGATGTGTCCTGGTCTGGGAGCTTGTTCTGATGATGAGCTTGAAGATATTAGATGGTTATTTGAAAACCAGAAGAAGGGGATCAGGAAAGATTTCTTTCAGGATGGGGTCCCCATCTATCACAGGTTATAAGTTGTTTGATACTCCATATGGGTTCCTGTGTGGAGTGGTAGGTGACAACTTGGGGTATGTGGTCAGAAGTTTTTTTCCCTATATTGAAGCAGGTTCTCTCGGGGTATTAGGAAGGCCCATTTCATGATGTGATCTACTTCTCTGGTGGGGTGTCCTTGCTTGGTGAAGGCAGTTTTGACTGTGTTAAGGTGCATATCCCGGACTCTCTCCAACCTCATCCATCTTGTTTCTCTAATATCCTGGGATGGACACAGCTACAAAATCACTGCATACAAGCCTAGTTATAGTATTATACCCTGTTCATCGCAGGGGGGTGCAACTATGCAGCTACACAGGCACTTAGCTATGAGTAGGGCACATTCCCAGTGTTAGCAAGGCCTTGGCTTCCCTCCCCGCACAAGGCAGATACTCCCGCCTCCTTCATACAAAGGGATTGGTGAATATCTGCCCAGATCTTTGAGGCTGCAATGTTCTATATAAATGCAGTGTCATTACTAATTCCCACTAACGTCCCCTAGAGAAAATAAAAATGAAAATACGGCTTTCCAACATTGTGTGGACACAGCAGGCCAAATCTTCATCTGGTGTAAATCAAAGTGTCTCCTGAGGATCTGGCCCATTGTAAATGACAATGTAAGTAATGACATCCCTCTGAAATGCTGTAAGTGGGCATGCTACTCTAAGAAAAGCTACTGTGTATTGGAGATAAGTATTTGTTGATGAAAGATTATTGTAGAAATTCTTTCATAACTGTGATAAATTGAAGAATTAGCCTATGTTTTAGAAGAAATAACTTGGCTTATATCACTCCGATAAATTAGCTTATTCATGGGAAACTTCTTGACATAATTTATTCCTTAAAAGTTTTATTACTGAAATGAATGCATTTTTCATACTGACTGATGTTTCTATCTTTTAGCGTAGACACACTTTCTAGGAAAACCTGGTATATTACTCATTCACTAGCACAGCTTTATATCCTTCTACCTGGCACAAAAATAGTAACAGTAATGTGTCACGTTAACATGCAAAATAATTTGTTATTTCTTCCTTCTTCAGATCCAAAATTGTAGTCTATGTTGTAATTTTATTTTCTCTGGAAATTTAAAGAGACAGCTTTAAGGAAAGGCAGCCAGGCTCTGGGCGCAATCCATGAGAACTCAGACACATGTATTTGCACAGCATTTGTAGATTCATAAATTCCAAGGACAGAAGGTACATTAGATGATCACAATCTGTACTCCTTTACAACACAGGCCATCAAACTTCTCCCAAATAATTGCTAGAGCAGATGTTTTGGTGGGAAAAACCCGACAACATCCAATCTTGGTTAAAAAAATAATCAGTTCACATGGGGAATCTGTGGCGTGTAGGGTTTTTAAACTAGGTCTCCGAAGTCCCAGGCTAATGTCCTACCCACTGGACAGGGGGCAAGGAAAAGTCATACAGCTAACCTGGCCTGGCCTGGTTCTGGAGATAATGACATGGCAGCTCAATTGCTGGTGCATCATCCCTGGATATGCAGGCACAGCAATTACCATCCTTTTTCTCCCTCTCAGTCCATGCTGTCTAAGAAGCTATCAGAACAGCAAGGCTGGCTTCCTAGAAGCTGGAGAGATACTCCCCATTGTGCGGTTCATCATTATAATGCAGCTGCTGTTTTAGCCAAAGGACAGTATCAGCCTCTTGGTAGAACAGAGAGTTTAACTAGAATAGGAAGCAGGAAAAAGCAAAATGTTGTGTCTAATCCCATACACATACACAGCCATAAATGCTGGGTACGGCTTCTGGAAAGCCAGGCAGTGCATAGACATGTAATTAACAAAAAAAGCAGCAGTTATTTACATTTGTATGAGCTTTTATAAAATTTGTGTCTTTAAAAATCTGGTGCAGCCCTGTGCTCTTAGCCCAGAATTGCAGAATCCTGGGATGATAAGTTTACTGTATAAAGGTCCACATTCAAGACAGATAGGAAGGTGAATTTTTAAAAAAGCATTAAAATAGCTTCAGGGACTTGGTATGGTAAGGCCTGTATAACTATATTGTTCTAATTATACCAGTATAACTGGTAAAACTTTCCTGTGTAGATAAGCACTGAGAGTCTCGATTTCCAGAAGTTGAAGAAAAAATTAAACGGAGAGGTGTAAGAGGGAAATGCAGAAGAAGAGTGGTCAGTGGCAAGGTAGAGAAAAGGTTTTAGACTCCAAGCTTCCAGTGATCTAAAAATGCAGTGTGAACTCTTAAACTGTGACATTGGGCCATGTAACCTACCAATGAAAACTCTAGATCAGTGATACTCGCACTGAGTCTCGGGAGCCACAAGTGGCTCTTTATTGCATCTCCTGTGGCTCTTTGCAGCACATGGTATTAAAACATTGTGAGAGTTAATTATTAGCCAGTCTAAGTTATTAACCAATCCGGATTCGTTTACTATGTTATTAACCAATTGTAGAATACTCAGTCAGTCATTTTGCTGTGAGAATAATATATATCTAGTAAATGAAACAATGAATTCACACGACTGTGGCTCTTTTTGGTAACATTGATCACTAATTTAGCTCCTGAAACATTGAGGTCTGAGGATCGCTGATCAAGATACCTGTGTTCTGTTGCCCTCATTCCACTGAATAATCACAATAGAATTATTGCATGCAAATTAGGAGGAAGCCTGATGGTAGGTTGGGTTACCACAGATGTCACGATAGCCCTACTTTAAGTGATTTGATCTGTTTACATGACTTTCTCAGTAGCATAATTAATCAATACAATTAATTATAACAATTGTTAATAACCAGAGCTAGTTGGGAGAAAAATTCCCGCAGGACATTTTTACTTTTTGTTGAAAAACCAAAACCAACATTTTTAGCCAAATACTTTAAACATTTGTTTTTAATTTAACAACAAACAAACAAAATTTCTGTGGAAACTTCATTTCGTGAAAAACTCAATATTCCATCAAAAACAATTGACAGAAAACTCTTGACCAGCCCTATGAATAACCTAGTTTCTTCAAATATAGCCTATACATAAGTTTTCAATTAACTTTAACTCTATGGAAAGTTTGAAAAGTCTGTTATATTTTTTAAAAAAGCTCATTTGGGACAGAGAAATCACTGGCATGCAAAATTTCTTAAAGGACCCAGTTTTCTATTAATTTTGACTCAAACTAATAAATGGATTTTCTTGTAAATTTTCAGAAAATACACTGTGAACTCCAAGAGTTCGAGCAGATGTTTGGGGGGTATAAGCTGGGTCCAGGCCTAACAAAGAGACTGAATCACTGCTTTAATTGGGGGTGGGGGAGCTCAACCTTAGCAATGGAATTGCAACTAATGTCTCCATAATTATTATATGTTTTACTGTAGTTCCTAGAAACCCCAACCATGGCCAGGGCCTCAATGTATTGGGATGTTCAGATGAGCTCTAGACAGTATTTCACAGCATGGAGCAGCATCCCTTAGCATTACGGAGGTGCTCAGAAGGGTGGTGTTTTGTGTATTGTGGGGGCAGGGATGGGTTTCAGGGCAGTGTGCTGTACGGTGAATCAAAAGGAGAAGGGATCATTTTTCATCTGCTTGAACGTGTCATAACATTATGACGATTTAGTGTGATGATTTCATCCCAAAGTTCTAGTTAAGTACATTTCCTTTGTCAATTACTCTGTTACGCGATAACTGACTGTGCAGTGTATTATAATTAAATAAGATGGTCAGGAAATCCAGCATATTTCTCGGAAAGCTTGAAGAAGAAGTCTTTTTAGAGTCAGTATTACTGATATTGATTGTAGGCATCATCAACCATTTAACAAAACGGATCCAAAAGGAAGCCATTCACTAGGTGCAGGGGCAATTGAAAAACAGTTTCCTGCAGGAAGACGATTAATTGAAATGAAGTAAGATTGTCCCCCGAGGACAAAATTCTACCCAGTAAATGTGTGTTTAGCTTCTGCAAAGCGGAGATCCTGAATATGTGTTTATTTCCCCACCACTTTGCATGAAATTACACTACAGGGAATCCAAATATCTGCTCCAGATCCTCAGCTGGTGTAAACTGGCTCGGCTCCATTGATACCAGTGACTCACCACATAGTGAAGTGCACTCAGTGGAGGTAGTTCCTACTGAGGATCTGGCCAGGTGTATCAATACATCCAATATCTTTGCAAAGTTACATGCTGTTGAAAGCAGAGTACCACTGGGGCTGCCGATTTACATGGTGGACGTGTTTTGTGGGCAGTTCTTTGCTCAGCTCTCTCCACCCACCCGCATACAGCTGGTTAGAGTTTGATGTGTGGGACCGCAAGATGTATCCAGAGGGAGAGTCCAAAAAGAGTCCAAAAGAGTCCCCAAACAAGTCCAACTATCTCAAGCTTTTTCCCCTTATTTATACATTAGTAATAGAATGACATGTCCCTTAAAGAAAACTTGTTAAGCAAGCAGTTCCCATGGGCAAGCAAGAGGCTCCTTCTGATTATTGATTAACCAGGTGTGGGTTTTTCCAGAGTTTGCAGCCTTGAGACCCCAATAGACATTCCTGGGGTACATCCTGCTCTTCTAAAATGCATGTATCAGCAACTTCAACACAATTCTTATCAGGAAGGACGTGGGGTCAAGCTGCCCTTTCTGAGGCACCCAAAACTCCCCCCCTCCTGCCTTGGTCAAGCGGAGACTGCTGAATGGCCAATTTACAGCTTGCTGACTAGGCTGCCTTTAACAATAAGCCATAGTGGTTTCAGGCACTTTACTGGTTTGCCAAAGTCTCCCCGTACAGGGCAATATGTAACATGTTTGTATCAGTGTATGAAAGAGGTGTCTCAGAGGGGGTACCTTTGTCTGCCTGATGGGGGAATGGAAAGTCCTGCTGTTCACTGAACTGGTCCATTGTTACAGGCAGACCTGTGTTAGTCACCCTACAGCGTCTACAGGATACTAGGACTGTACTGCATTGGCTGTAAACGTGGCCGAGCGCCTTTTCTACTGAATCAAGTCTGTCCTCCTCTTAGGCAGTTCGATCGAGGTTTGCTGCGTCAGCTATCCGCGCAGAGCTGGCACAGCCCACAGAGAGACACACAGCCAACCACTGACAACAGTCAGAACATTTTTAACTCAACGTTTTTTCATCAAAAAACGTTTTGTCAGAGCTGAAGCATTTAGCAGAGAAGTACTGATTTCAATGGGAAGGTTTTTTCAGGCCGGGTGGACTCTGCTCAGTTAACACCATTAATTTGGGCTTGAATAGGGACTGGAAGTGGCTGGCTCACTACAAAAGCAATTTCCCCTTTCGTGGTATTGACACCTTCTCATCAATTATTGGGAGTGGACAACATCCACCCTGACTGAATTGGCCTTGTCAACACTGGTTCTCCACTTGTGAGGTAACTCCCTTCTCTTCATGTGTCAGTATAATAATGTCTGCATCTGTAATTTTCACTCCATGCATCTGAAGAAGTGGGTTTTTTACCCACGAAAGCTTATGCCCAAATAAATCTGTTAGTCTTTAAGTTGCCACTGAACTCCTCATTGTTTTTGTGGATACAGACTAACATGGCTACCCCTCTGATACTTGGCACCAGAGTTCTCAAGTAGTTACATAAACAAATTCCCAAAAGATGGTACAGGAACACACTGACCCCTCGATGACAGGCTAATGGATGAGGATGTGTTGTTTGAACTAGAAGCTACAAGGATCAGGGTGGTAACTAACAACATCTGCAATGTAATAAGTAACTTGTCTGTATCGATGTATAGAAGGAGGGGCATCTTTGTGTTAGCCTAGGGGACAACATCCTGGTGTGCTGAGTGAACTGGTACCTAGTGGTGTGCACATGTGTGTAAGTGTACCTGTAGCTCCTATGGGGTGCTAGCACCCTGCTTGGCTGACAGTAAACCTGGCCCAGCACCTTCGCCACCGAACCAAGCCTGTGGCCTTTCTTTAGGAACACCACCAAGGTCCGTGGAATCAGCACGCTCACTGTCTGCGCATGAAGCTAACACCAGAGCACTAGTAGCATTAACAACTCCACAGCACTAACAACAGAAAGTTGTCACCATTGTTGTTTCTCCAGCCCGTGCTAATATACAGGTTTTCAGGTTTATAGTGAAGTTACATGGTGGAAGGAAGGAGAGAGAATTCTTTGATAACAGCAGAGTTCACAGTCTCAGCACTGTTTGTATTGTACAAGCTGCTCTGGGGCTCAATGCAGACAGGAAATAGACATGATGAAGGGCATAGCAACTATATAAAAATACATCTAGGAAATATACCTCATGTGGGTTGGAGGCCCCAGGCTTTTATTGTTACTCCAGACAATATTTAACTGACTTTTTGTAAAGCTCCGTAATTTCACAATATTAGTATCTTCCTTCAAGGTGCTGTTAAAATGCTGTTTTCAGCAAAAGACTATAGGCACAACTAATGTATGTGAAAGTGGTTTTTTTTCTCTGTTATTATTTATTGGTTTTTGGAAAGCCACAGTCATTCATATATATGTATATCCAAAGCAGCGTTTTCCCAGATATGGAGCTGTATTTGGAGTACACAAAATGGGATAAGTATCTCTCCATTTTGTCATGAGTATTTCACATCTTCCATTTGTATATATTTATTCAAAGTTGTCTTCTGCACCAGGCTTGTAAGCCCTGATTTTAAGCACACTTACTCCTGGGAGGAAATGGAGAAACATTAAATATTTAGCTTGCCAGCTCTTTGATCTGTGTTTGTACAGCGCCTAGCACAGTGGGGTCCTGGTCCATGACTTGGGCTCAGAGGCACTAATGCATAATCCCATAGCGTGAAATGGGACTACTCATGTACAACATTACTGTCACGATACACAATGGCAGGATCTTGGCAGAAGTGCATTGAAACACGTGTATTAAGCCGTTTTGATTTACTGTTGAAAGAGAACCTCAGCCAGGCTACCACCCACGGGCTTAGCATTGCTCTGCTGTGGGATAGCACCAGAAGTACTTACAGCAAGAGTCAGAGGGGTAGCCCTGTCAGTCTGGATCTGTAAAAAGCGACACAGAGTCCTGTGGCACCTTATAGACTAATAGACGTATTGTTCGCATGTGTCAGACAAAGTGGGTATTCACTCACGAAAGCTTATGCTCTAATACGTCTGTTAGTCTATAAGGTGCCACAGGACTCTTTGTCGCTTTTTACAGGAAGAGTGAGACATGGGAATTGCACATGGAGGGATTAAAGGTGATCAGAGAAAATATAATTTCCAAAAGCTGGTGAATACACCACAATCAGTAGAGTTTAACACAGATGTGTGTGTGTGTGTGTGTGTAGAAGTTGGTCAATTGCTAACCTGCTCTGGCGGTCTGCTCAAGCTGCTCCTTCTCAATGTAAATCTATGCGACTCTTCGGTAAGTGATAGTCCTCACAGCAATCAGTAACGTGAACTCAGAGGTGACTAAAAGTTATTATTGCAAATATTCTGTTGGCACTGTAGCCTGCTCTGTTGCTGTAGATATATGGGCTTATGCAAAATAAGGTATAGGTGTGGATTAAGGCAAGAACACAAAAGCCTACCATCTCAGGCATTAGCCAAACAAGCCCTCAGGCCTAAAGAAAGATTTTTAATAAACAACTAACCAGTAAATGACCCTAGGGGGGAAAGCAGTGGATGTGTTATTCCTTCACTTTAGCAAAGCTTTTGATACGGTCTCCCACAGTATTCTTGCCGGCAAGTTAAAGAAGTATGGGCTGGATGAATGAACTATAAGGTGGATATAAAGCTGGCTAGATCATCGGGCTCAACGGGTAGTGATCAATGGCTCCATGTCTAGTTGGCAGCCAGTATCAAGCGGAGTGTCCCAAGGGTCGCTCCTAGGGCCGGTTTTGTTCAATATCTTCATTAATGATCTGGAGGATGGCGTGGACTGCACCCTCACCAAGTTTGCAGATTACACTAAACTGGGAGGAGTGGTAGATACACTGGAGGGTAGGGATAGGATACAGAGGGACCTAGACAAATTACAGGATTGGGACAAAAGAAATCTGATGAGGTTCAACAAGGGCAGAGTCCTGCACTTAGGACGGAAGAATCCCATGCACTGCTATAGACTAGGGACCGAGTGTCTAGGCAGCAGTTCTGCAGAAAAGGAACTAGGGGTTACAGCGGATGAGAAGTTGGATATGAGTCGACAGTGTGCCCTTGTTGCCAAGAAGGCGAACGCCATATTGGGCTGTATCAGGAGGAGCATTGCCAGCGGATCGAGGGATGTGATCATTCCCCTCTATTCGACATTGGTGAGGCCTCATCTGGAGTAGTGTGTCCAGTTTTGGGCCCCACACTACAAGAAGGATGTGGAAAAATTGGAAAGAGTCCAACAGAGGGCAACAAAAATGATTAGGGGGCTGGAGCACATGACTTATGAGGATTGGCTAGGGAACTGGGATTGTTTAGTCTGCAGAAGAGAAGAATGAGGGGGTTTTGATAGCTGCTTTCAACTATCTAAAAGGGTGTTCCAAAGAAGATGGATCTAGACTGTTCTCAGTGGTGGCAGATGACAGAACAAGGAGTAATGGTCTCAAGTTGCAGCGGGGGAGGTTTAGGTGGATATTAGGAAAAAACTTTTTCACTAGGAGGATGGTGAAGCACTGGAATGGGTTACCTAGGGAGGTGGTGGAATCTCCTTCCTTAGATGCTTTTAAGGTCAGGCTTGACAAAGCCCTGGCTGGGATGATTTAGTTGGGGATTGGTCCTGCTTTGAGCAGGTGGTTGGACTAGATGACCTCCTGAGGTGTCTTCCAATCCTAATCTTCTATGATCATATGTAGCCACGAGAGAGCAATGACCATACATCATAAAATAGATTGCTGCATTAAGGGAGTGTGTTAAACTGCTGAGATTTGGGAAATGTGTGCTGCAATGTACCAATTAAAGCTGGTTAGAGTATTTTAGGGATTTTTGCAGACATAGGGTATCAGCAATGTGCTAACCCCAAGTTGTTATGGAACTGAGTAACAACAATATTAATGCGTATAAGGACAGCTAACAAGTTAGCCTATGAAAAAACAGGTCACCTCAAAAGTAGTGGGGTGTGGAAGTTCAAATAAGGAAAAGGAGTTGAAATCTTCATCGATATGTATGAACCTTAGTAGGCATCAGTGCAACACATTATCAAAGCTATATCCAGGCCTGCATGCCTGGGGAGAGCCCAGGACAACAGCCACTGGTGGTACTGAGGAGGAAGATAGTGACTAAGAATCTGGGATTTCACAGCAGGAGGTGTGAGTGATGCCAGTCATAGGGCTAACCACTTTGCACTCTCTCTCCGCTGTGATATTTCACTGTTTGGGGGATTGTTTATCTGCTCAGTGGATATGCTAATAAAGGGACTTGTGATCAATTGTGACTCTTTCTGGTGTGCTCCTCCGGTCTCCCACTCTAATAACGTCCGAAGCATTCTTCCTGATGCTGTAGCCGTTTAGGAGACTGAGCCCTTATTGACCACTGAGGTTGAAGAAATTAATCAGTACACCAATTAATCAATAAGACAAAACTTTATAAAGGTTAAAACCTTGGCCGTGCCAAAAACGATTGCTTCACAATAGCAGAGTGCATCTCCTTTTTCTGATAAAAGAAATGAGACAGGAAAACCAGAGCTTATATCATCTCCCAAAAGAGCAGGGCTTTGAGACACAGCGAACCTGTGGAACTCATTGCCAAAAGATAGCACTGAGGTCAACAGCTCAGTAGGAATCAAAACAGAGCTGGACATTTATACGGCTATTGAGAATATCCAAAGTTACATTGTGTGGGAGATGTAAGGAGAGAGAGAACCCCCCTGGCTCACAGCATACTGACCCCTGTCACTAATCAGTAGGGTTAGGACCAACTTCCCTCTGAGAAGGTATTTCAGAATCATTCCATGTGGTTTGTTTTCTCTCTCTCTCTCCTTCTGAACCATCTGGTACTGGGCTCTGGTGGAGACAGGAGTATGTACTGGGTTATTATTATATATTTGTATTATGGGAGTTCCTGGAGGCCCCAGGCCTGGTCCAGAACTCCATTACTATGGACTGCTGGTCAGATCCATTATGGACATTCCTATGTTTGAGTAGTTTTCAGGGGGGTGGGAAAAGGCTCTTCAGAAGCAACTTTGTAAGCCTCATGTCAGCCTGGAGATGCACTTCTATCGTGGAATTTTATACCCTGAGCATATGGGTTTGTAACAGAAACATTGACATGACTAGCTGTAGCATGCCAAATTCAACTCTGTAGTTGAATAAGTAGGAAACAGTTAATATTTATACTCAGCATTTGTCTGTCCCCGACTATTATGTTTTCTTTTAGTGTAGGAACAAATAATTGTACTTATACTGTCTGCACAACGAGACTGATTGCTGTTGATTGGGACCATCACCCTTCTCCATAACTGTCCAGCTTTATGATGATGATTGTTTATATGTATTACTGTAGCACCCAATCCTGGACTAGGATCCCATTGTGCTAAGCGCTGTACAAACACCAAACAAAAAGATCGTCCCAGTCTCAAAGAGCTTAAGGCAAGGAACAACAGTGAAACACAACCCTTGCAGCAGCATTCTGAATGGACAGGTGCGGGGTGAGGTTGCATTTATCAAGGCCAGAGAGAAGGACGTTGCAAATAACCATGGTGTGAAATGATGAGAGCCTGGACAGGAGTTTCTCTGTGTGGACGGATCAGAGATGCCGTATCTTAGAGATGTTACGCAGAAAGAGTCTGCAAAATTTAGACATAGGCTGGACGTGAGGAGCTAGAGAGAAGTCTGAGTTGCAGATGAAACCACGTTGTGGGCCTGAGTGACACAAGATGGTGGTGGTGTCCACAGTGGTAGAGGGAAAAAAGGTAGTGGGGAAGGTTTGGGATGAGGAGAGGGGAGATTAAGATTCTGCTTTTGCCACACTGAGATGGAGTCTATGGCTAAACAGACAGGAGGAGGTGTCAGAGAACCAGCTGAGATTTTAGTTTGGACAGAAGGGACACAGGGCTGGAGGTCAGAGGTAGAGCTATGAGTCGTCAGCATAGAGATGGTGGTTGAATTTGTGCTTGCAGATGAGATTACCCAGAGAAAAGTGGAGAGAAAAGGGGACCAAGGACAGAGCCCTGTAGAACGATCACAGAAATTGAGAGGATGGATGAAGAGGATCCCCTGCAAGACAGGCTGAAGGAGCAATTAGAGAGGTTGGAAGAGAACCAGGAAAAAAACAGTCATGGAAGTCAAGGGAGGACAAGATTTCCAGAAAAGCATGGTTGACTGTGTCAAAGGCAGGGGACAGGTCAGGGAGGATGAAAATGGAGGACGGGTTTGGAGCTTTAACTAGGAAAAGGTCATTAGAGAACTTTGGTGAGAGCAGCATCAGTGAAATGCAAAGGGTGAAAGCTGGACTGCGGAGGGCCTGGGATGGAATAGGCAGAGAGGAACTCAGATTTGTAGCAGAGGAAGTCGGCCTAGTCACAGGATTTCTGCCAGAGGTGCTCTGACGCACAAGAGCAGGAGTGGAGGAAACAGATGCTAGGGATGAGAGCTGGGCAGATGCTGGGGTTTGGCAGGGCAGAGACCTTGTGATGGACCGTCCGGCCAAAAGACTCACGAGCGGAGCAGAGTGAAGCACAGAGAGAATCAAGAACAATCTCAATGGAAGAAAGGGAGGAGAGGGCAGAGGCCAGATGAGACGTTATCCGATGGACTGGAAGTTATGGACAGGCCAAAGGACAGGGCGGAGGAAGGGGGCTGGTAGGTGATGCTGAAAGAGACCAGGTGATGATCGGAGGGGGTAACTCCGCAACACAGGGATCAGAGAGAGAGCAGGGCTTGGTGAAGACCAGGGCCAGTGAACGGCCCTTTCGATGAGCTGAACCAGTGCTACAGGTGGAAGGAAGAGGGAGAAGAGGGAGTTGAAACATGCAGCTCAGGGGTCGGATGTCTGATCGGTATGGAAGTTGAAGTCACTGAGTGAGTGTGGGAGACTGTGAGGAGGGGGAGAGAGCCGGCAGTCACAGAGGAAGGAGCTGGGTGGATGGTAGATGACAGCAACACGGAGGGGAGCGGAAGGAGTCAGATGCAGTGCTGTTCAAAGAGGAGACAGAATGGGAAAGGCAGGAAGCAGCAAGAGCTATAAAGGAGAACCAACAAGCCTAGCATGGTCTGTTCCCCTATCATTTCCTCTGTAATCACATTTCTTTAGCCTCTGTTTGCTGTTAATTATTTGTGTAATTAGTTTTTAGCGCTTTTAATTGCAGCGATTACAGAGCCTTCAATATCCCACTGAAACTAGAGGAAATAAATTATATTGGTGATTTGTTGCACTGCTCAGGTATGAGAATTCATTCGTACTTCATGCTCTACTCTTTAAAGACCTC
Source organism: Emys orbicularis (assembly GCF_028017835.1). Taxonomy (NCBI): domain Eukaryota; kingdom Metazoa; phylum Chordata; order Testudines; family Emydidae; genus Emys; species Emys orbicularis. The sequence goes on along the minus strand of NC_088686.1, from coordinate 2,079,395 downwards.
AACAACGAATATCTTAGGGAAAAATAACTCTCCCTGTTTCCATATTGACGAGAACTGATTGATATCAGAATATTGATTCTTCTTCCCAAGTACGAGAGAGATCCTCTTTAAATTATTTTTTTCTAATTGGTTAGTTTGAGTTTCTCTCACACAAACTTTCAGTACAAATTGCAAAATAATTTAGAACTATATTTTCCTTTGCATGCCACCGAAATGTCTGATATATGTTAGTGTTTTTTTAAGTAATGGGGATAGATAATGCCACATCTTCTAAGGCAACTGGAGAACAACACGTAAGCAGTGCCTGGTGCGATACACAGATAAACACTCTGTATTAGCAATGGGAAATGCAACTTGAGCCCGAGAATGTGGGTTAATGAAAAGAGTAATGAATAACAACCGTTTTCATGTGTAAGGACTTCAGTAAATGCAATTCCTATTCTTTGCAGCATTTAACGTTCCATTTCAGTAAATAGATGTAGTGATAGTTTTCAGTGGTGGATATTGTAAGAAAAGAGAATAATTACAACAACAATGAGAATTCAATACATATAAGGCATCACTTTATATGTATTGAAAATTCAATTATTCCTAGAGTTATTTTTTCACTTGAAATTACATTACTATCTGTATTTTTTTCTGTCCGTTGCAATTGTGCCCATGGAAAATATCAACCAAGTTCCTATTTTCCAAATTCAGTCCAGCTTCATCTGTGAGACCTAAAGAATTTGGGCAGGTAAACCTATTTGTAGCCAAAGAAAGACTCTTTGCCAATATTTTTCTCCATTCAATCTTATTGTCTGTTTCTAGTCAGTTTGGTATTAATGCTCATTGAGCCAAATTCTTCCCTGGACAACTCGCTTGACTTCCATGGAACTGTGCGTGGGAATTCAGCATGCAGCACTTGGCCTGTTAGTTTATCTACAGACATTTCCCCACCTCAGTGGAGATAACACCAAACATGCACTAGGCTCCTACATACTAAATGTTTCTCTGAATCATTGACTCTGAGGTTACAAGGTTCTATGCCACATATAAAATTGAAGCTTGAACACAAGCCTGAATTTTTCCACCTAAAATAAATGAGATGAAAGTGCCATTCACTGGATGGCACTGACCCCCAGAGGATGAAACTCAAATATACGAAAAAAAATTGGTCAGAAAAAGTTTTTCTTCTCCCCCAAACGGCGTCTTTGCCTGGCTGTAAAGCTACTCAAGGCCTCAGCAAGATCCACAGAGCAGGCCTCCCATCTCCACATCCTCGGAGTCAAGAAGTGCTGGTGCTTCATACGGTGCCTGGCTTGCGCTTCCTTCCAAGCTGACAGCTGTCGCTGTACCTAAAACCAATACTTACTCCCACACCTCAGCCCTCGGTAGCAGTTTGGGAACAGGAAACAGACAGGCCTGGGAACACACTCAGACTGAACAGCTGCACTGGGGATTTTGAGCACGGTTCCTGCAGCATTCAACCAGCTGTGTCCTAACTTGGAGAAAGCCCACAACTCCCATAGGGTCACTCTTCACACTGGGACTTGCAGAGATTTTCAGCTGGATGAGAGTCCTCTAGCTCCTGCGGCGTACACTATCTGAGCCTGGCTGCATATCGAGAACAGCCATGTCAGTGCTGAAGGATAGTAAAAGGGCTTTCAGCATTTGTAATGTGCATAAACAGGAGAGGCCCTGTGAATGGGTGTTGAGAAACAAGACCCGTATTGACTTTGATTCAAAAGAAAATATTCAGAACACGCTCTCTTTGCCCAAATATTCTGGCAAAACCTTCTTTACCTTTAAAATCCCATCATTCTGAGTCCATTTTATGCTCTGTTTGTCACTTGCATTTTAAGGGTATGTCTACACTACAGGATTAATCCGAATTTATATAATTCGAATTTAGGAAACCGATTTTATAAATTCGAATGTATTCGGCCACACTAGGCACCATTAATTCGGTGGTGTGCGTCCAAGCTACCATAGTAGCATCGATTTCCAGAGCGTTGCATTGTGGGTAGCTTTTCCATAGCTATCCCATAGTTCCCGCAGTCTCCACCCCCCTTGGAATTCTGGGTTGAGACCCCAGTGCATGATGGGGCAAAAAACATTGTCGCAGGTAGTTCTGGGTACAGCCTCCCCCTCCCTCCCTGAAAGCAACGGCAGACAACCATTTCGCGCCTTTTTTCCTGAGTGAACTCTGCAGACTCCATTCTGCATCAAGCATGGATCCCGTTGTGCTCCAGAACGCAGTCTTGAACATTATAAACACCTCGCGCTTTCTCGTGGAGTTTATGCTTACACAGGACCAGAAAAAAGAGGCGAGGAGGAGGAGGCGGCGATTGCAGCGCAGCGACCAGCGTGATGAGGACAGGGACACGGACACAGAATTCTCTGAGACCGCGGGCCCCGGTGCTTTGGAGATTATGATGTTAATGGGCCAGGTTATAGGCTTGGAACGCCGATTCTGGGCCCGGGAAACAAGCACAGACTGGTGGGACCGCATAGTGTTGCAGGTGTGGGACGATTCCCAGTGGCTGAGAAACTTTCGCATGCGTAAGGGCACTTTCATGGAACTTTGTGACTTGCTTTCCCCTGCCCTGAAGCGCCAGAATACCAAGATGAGAGCAGCCCTCACAGTTGAGAAGCGAGTGGCGATAGCCCTGTGGAAGCTTGCAACGCCAGACAGCTACCGGTCAGTCGGGAATCAATTTGGAGTGGGCAAATCTACTGTGGGGGCTGCTGTGATGCAAGTAGCCAAAGCAATCACGGAGGTGCTGCTACGAAAGGTAGTGACTCTGGGAAATGTGCAGGTCATAGTGGATGGCTTTGCTGCAATGGGATTCCCTAACTGTGGTGGGGCAATAGATGGAACCCATATTCCTATCTTGGCACCGGAGCACCAGGGTACCCAGTACATAAACCGCAAGGGGTACTTCTCAATGGTGCTGCAAGCACTTGTGGATCACAAGGGACGTTTCACCAACATCCATGTGGGCTGGCCGGGAAGGGTTCATGACGCTCGCGTCTTCAGGAACACCAATCTGTTTAAACGGCTGCAGCAAGGGACTTACTTTCCGGACCAGAAAATAACCGTGGGGGATGTTGAAATGCCAATTGTTATTCTTGGGGACCCAGCCTACCCCTTAATGCCATGGCTCATGAAGCCATACACAGGCAGCCTGGACAGGAGTCAGGAGTTGTTCAACTACAGGCTGAGCAAGTGCAGAATGGTGGTAGAATGTGCATTTGGCCGTTTAAAAGGTCGCTGGCGATCCTTATTGACTCGCTCAGACCTCAGCCAAACCAATATCCCCATTGTTATTACTGCTTGCTGTGTGCTTCACAATCTCTGTGAGAGCAAGGGGGAGACCTTTATGGCAGGGTGGGAGGCTGAGGCAAATCGCCTGGCTGCTGATTACTCGCAGCCAGACACCAGGGCGATTAGAAGAGCACACGATGAAGCGCTGCGCATTAGGGAAGCTTTGAAAACCAGTTTCATGACTGGCCAGGCTACAGTGTGAAATTTATGTTTGTTTATCCTTCCTGAAAACCCGCCCCCTTTATTGACTCATTCTCTGTAAGGAACCCACCCTCCCCCTTACCCCAGCTTGCTTTCAAAGGAAATAAAGTCACCATTGTTTAAAAATCATTTATTCTTTATTAATTGATTATAAAAAGAGGGAGAGAACCTGAGTGGGGTTTGGGAGGAGGATCAGCGGGAAGGAAAAGCCCAGTAAAAAAAGGTTAAGAAAATGGCAGCCTTTTGCTTGGGCTGTCCACTGGGGTGGAATGGGAGGGTGTACGGAGCCTCCCCCCCCCGTGTTCTTACACGTCTGGGTGTGGAGGCTATGGAACATGGTGAGGAGGTAGGGGGGTTATACAGGGGCTGTAGCGGCACAGAACCTGAGTGGGGTTTGGGAGGAGGATCTGCGGGAAGGAAAAGCCCAGTAAAAAAAGGTTAAAAAAATGGCAGCCTTTTGCTCGGGCTGTCCACTGGGGTGGAATGGGAGGGTGTACGGAGCCTCCCCCCCCCGTGTTCTTACACGTCTGGGTGTGGAGGCTATGGAACATGGTGAGGAGGTAGGGGGGTTATACAGGGGCTGTAGCGGCACAGAACCTGAGTGGGGTTTGGGAGGAGGATCTGCGGGAAGGAAAAGCCCAGTAAAAAAAGGTTAAAAAAATGGCAGCCTTTTGCTTGGGCTGTCCACTGGGGTGGAATGGGAGGGTGTACGGAGCCTCCCCCCCCGTGTTCTTACACGTCTGGGTGTGGAGGCTATGGAACATGGTGAGGAGGTAGGGGGGTTATACAGGGGCTGTAGCGGCACTCTGTTCTCCAGCAGCCGTTCCTGAAGCTCCACCAGACGCCGGAGCATGTCTGTTTGCTCACGCAGCAGCCCCAGCGTTTCTTCCCGACTCCTCTGATCTTCCTGCCGCCACCTCTCATCTCGAGCGTCTCTCCTCTCCTCACGTTGGTCCCTTCTGTCCTCACGTTGGTCCCTCATGTCCTCACGTTGGTCCCTCCTGTCCTCACGGTCACTGGCTTCTTTCCTATACTTGCAAACCGTCTCCTTCCACTCATTCAGATGAGCTCTTTCATTCCTGGTGGATTGCATGATTTCGGAAAACATCTCTTCTCTCGTCTTTTTTTTACGACGCCTTATCTGGGATAGCCTTCGGGAAGGAGGAGGGAGGCTTGAAACATTTGCACCTGCTGGAGGGAGTGAAAAAAGGAGAGAATTTTTTTAAAAGATACATTTTTCAGAACAATGCTTATACTATTTCACGGTGTATACTATTCACATTACATAGCACATGTGATTTCAGTGCAAGGTCGCATTTTACCTCTTAATATTGAGTGCCTGTGGCTTTGCTGCTAGAGATCACAGACGCAGGTCCGGGCAACAGAATTCACTTTGCATGCTGCCATGGTAAGCCACTGTCTTTAGGCTTCTGCGCCCTGCTTTCCCACATACCCTGCAAAGCCCGTTGTGCTGCAGTTTTCCTGTTAGCTTGTTTTCTGCTGCTGAAGGTTAACACCCCCCCCCCATCCAATTCTCTGGGATGAGTGCTTTCTCCCTCCCCCCACCGCGTGGCTGGTATCAGGGAACATCCCTGCAGGAACCAAACTAACAACACCCCCCCCCCCCGCCATGAATTCTCTGGGATGAGTGCTTTCTCCCTCCCCCCACCGCGTGGCTGGTATCAGGGAAGATCCCTGCAGGAACCAAACTAACCCCCCCCACCACCACCCGCCATGAATTCTCTGGGATGAGTGCTTTCTCCCTCCCCCCACCGCGTGGCTGGTATCAGGGAAGATCCCTGCAGGAACCAAACTAACACCCCACCACCACCACCCGCCATGAATTCTCTGGGATGAGTGCTTTCTCCCTCCCCCCACCGCGTGGCTGGTATCAGGGAAGATCCCTGCAGGAACCAAACTAACAACCCCCCCACCCCCACCCGCCATGAATTCTCTGGGATGAGTGCTTTCTCCCTCCCCCCACCGCGTGGCTGGTATCAGGGAAGATCCCTGCAGGAACCAAACTAACACCCCCCCACCACCACCCGCCATGAATTCTCTGGGATGAGTGCTTTCTCCCTCCCCCCACCGCGTGGCTGGTATCAGGGAACATCCCTGCTAGCAAAACGCGAAAAGCTCTGGGCCAATCCTCCCCCCCCCCCCTTTGCACTTGGCTAAATGCAGGGAAGGATTTCTTTTCAGCCACAGGCAAACAGCCCAGTAGGAACGGCCACCTCTGTCCCCTTAATTAAATTCCCTTATTTCAACCAGGTTACCCTAAGCGATATCACTCTCCTGAGGATTACACAGCAAGATAAAGAACGGATGTTGCTTGAATGCCAGCAAACACCGGGACCATACGCTGCCAGGCTCTGTCAGGCAATGATACCAGATTACTTGCTACTAGCATGGCGTGGTCAAGTGTCCTACCATGGAGGACGGAATAAGGCTGCACTGCCCAGAAACCTTGTGGCAAGGCTTTTGGAGTACCTCCAGGAGAGCTTCATGGAGATGTCCCTGGAGGATTTCCGCTCCATCCCCAGACATGTTAACAGACTTTTCCAGTAGCTGTAATGGCTGCGAATGCATCCCAAGTGCTCAGGGCAAATTAATCATTAAAAATGCTTGCTTTTAAACCATGTTTTATATTTTAAAAGGTAAACTCACCTGAGGTCCCTTCCATGGGGTCATGGTCTTGGGTGCTGGCTTGGGAGGCTTGGGAGGGTACTTCAGTCAGGGTGAGAAACAGATCCTGGCTGTTGGGGAGAACGGAGAGCTGGGTGCTCTCTGCCAGCTCGTCCTCCTCCTCCTCCTCTTCCCCTTCCACGGAATCATCAGGTGTACCTGATGAGATTATCCCCAGCTCGGAATCCACAGTCAGAGGTGGGGTAGTGGTGGCGGCCCCCCCTAGAAATGCATTTAGCTCAGCGTAGAAGCGGCATGTCCGCGGCTCTGACCCGGAGCGACCGTTTGCCTCCTTTGCTTTTTGATAGGCTTGTCTGAGCTCCTTGACTTTCACGCGGCACTGATCTGTGTCCCTATTGTGGCCTCTCTCCATCATGCCCTTGGAAATTTTTTCATAAGTTTTGGCATTTCGTCTTTTCGAACGCAGTTCTGCTAGCACTGAATCCTCTCCCCATATAGAGATCAAATCCAGTACCTCCTGTACAGTCCATGCTGGTGCTCTTTTTCGATTATCAGCCTGCATGGTTACCTGTGCTGATGAGCTCTCTGTGGTCACCTGTGCTCTCCACGCTGTGCAAACAGGAAATGAAATTCAAATGTTCCCGGGGCTTTTCCTGTCCACCTGGCCAGTGCATGCGAGTTCAGATTGCTGGCCAGAGCGGTCACAATGGTGCACTGTGGGATAGCTCCTGGAGGCCAATAACATCGAATTGCGGCCACACTAACCTTAATTCGGATTAATAATACCGATTTTGACGCTACTCCTCTCGTCGAGGAGGAGTACAGAAATCGAATTAAAGGGCCCTTTAATTCGAATTAACTGGCTTCGTTGTGTGGACGGGTCAAGCGTTAATTCGAATTAAGGCAGCTAAATCCGAATTAAAGTCGTAGTGTAGACCAGGCCTAAGTGGCAAATTTTAGGTTTTTGTTTGGAGAAAGAAGAGAGCAGGCTAAAACAGAGAAAATGTGGGATTGTGTGTGTATGTGTGTGTGTATATATAGATAATTAATAGCTCTAATCATAATATTAGTTGCCTTAGCCATCTCTGCTGGACAGAAGCAAGATACAAATTCTTTTAGCTTCATTTCTGTGTTCTTGAACTGCCTTTCCCCTGAACTGAAGACCTCCCCAAGTGAAGAGCAATTTTACAGAACTCTGAACCATTCTGAAAATTATAGTGGTGCCGATGGTACAGCTATATTTAGAGTTGATTTGTTTTTTTCTGTTGCAAACCCTCATTTTGTGTGTGTGTGTGTGTGTGTGTGTGTGTGTGTGTGTGTGTGTGTGTGTGTGTGTGTGTGTGTGTGTAGTAACATTGGAAATACTTCAAAGCAAATTCTTCTCTCGCTCACTGATTCATCCCTGGAGGTGCCAATAGAGGTACTTGGGATTGGAATCTGTCTGAGAGCAGAATTTGGACCTCCTTTCTGTTTCAAATCACACTTGGCAGAAAGTAAAACCTAGAAATTGCTGAATGTAATGATTTTAGTTTTTCTTTCTTATTAAAAAAAGTGTGAAAGTCACTATGCTGCTTTGTGAGATCCAGAGCTTATTCCATTTGTGAACTCTGTTTGATATATATTGGAGTTGGAGACAGTAAAACTTTTCAAGAGGATATTTTGTAGGGTTAAAGTTAGGAAACAGCTGTGATTTTTAAAGGCTTGTAAGCAAGCAATTGATGCAGAGCAGTTGCTTTTCTTAACATTTACTGTACTATTACGTTTCCTTCTCCTGGAAGGGGATTGTGATCTCTCTGGGGACGAGACTCTTTGTTTTACTTGTTTGTACAGTGCCAGTCTAGTAAAATGGGGCTCTAATCCCTAACTGGACCCTGGACTCTTGCAAGTGGAATAAAGATACAGCAGTAGGAGTCTCTTGTGGCTCTTACAGAGTACAAGAAATTCTCCCTTTTTATCCTCCCCTGAGTACCCTTGAATCTCTCTATCATGATCACTGCTCTTGAGTGGTCTGAGGTACCTTTTACCAGTGGCATAGCCCCATTGAAATCAGCAAGATTACTCTCATGTGTAAAGACCAGTCACGTGAGTAAGAAATAGCCCCTCCTGGCAATGTTGAGCGCACTGAAGCCATACAACTTCCATCCCCACCTGACCAATATGAACAGAGTCGACCCAGCCCAGGTCCATCTAGCCCAGTATCCCATCTTCCGAAAGTGACCAGTGCCAGATGCTTAAGAGGGAATGAACAGAATGGGGCAATTATTGAGTGATCCATCCCATCATCCAGTCCCATCTTCTGGCAGTCAAAGGTTTAGGGATACCCAGAGCATGGGGTTGTGGCCCTGACCATCTTGAATAAAAGCCATTGATGGACCTAACCTCCATGAACTTCTCTAATGCTTATTTGAACCCAGTTGTACTTTTGGCCTTCACAACATCCCCTGGCAATGAGTTCCAGAGGTTGGCTGTAGGTTATGTGAAGAAGTAACTCCTTATATTTGGTTTAAACCTGTAGTCTATTAATTATATTGGGTGACCCCTGGTTTTTGTGTTATGTGAAGGAGTAAATAACACTTCCTTATTCACTGTCTCCGCACCAATCATGATTTTCTAGAGCTCTATCATATCCACCCTTAGTCGTCTCTTTTTGTCAGCTGAACAGGCCCCAGTCTTTTTAATCTCTCTGAACAAGGAAACTATTTCATACTCCTAATCATGGTTGCTATTTTCTGCACTCCCCCCCCTCCCCCCAATTCTAATATTTATTTTTTGAGATGGGGCTGTCAGAACTGCATGAAATATTTGAGTGTGGGTGTACCAAGGATTTATATAGTGGCAATGTGATATTTTCTGTCTTATCATCTATCACTTTCCTAATGGTTCCTAACATCTTGTTCGCTTTTTTGACAGCCGCTGCACATTGGGTGGATGTTTTCAGAGAACTATCCACAGTGACTCCAAGATCTCTTTCATGAGTGGTAATAGTTGGTTTAGACCCCATCATTTTGTATGAACAGTTGGGATGTTTTCTAATGTGCATTACTTTGCATTTATCAACATTGATTTTCATCTGCCATTTTGTTGCCCAGTCACCCAGTTATCTGAGGTCCCTTTGTAACTCTTTACAGTCTGCTTTGCGCTTAATGATCTTCAGTAATGTCGTATCATCTGCAAACTTTGCCACATCTCTGTTTATCACCTTTACCACATCATTTATGAGCATGTTGAACAGCACAAGTCCCAGTACTAATCTTTGGGAGATCGTGCTATTTACCTCTCCACTCTGAAAACTGACCATTTATTCCTACCCTTTGTTTCCTGTCTTTTAACCAGTTACTGTTCCATTAGAGAACTTCCCACTTATCCCATGACTGCCTATTGTGTTTAAGAGCCTTTGGTGAGGGACCTTGTCAAAGGCTTTCTGAAAGTCCAATACACTACAGCAACTGGATCACCCTTTTCCACACTTATTGACTCCCTCAAATAGTTTGGTGAGGCATGATTTTCCATTACAAAAGCCATGTTGACTCTTTCCCAGCATATCATGTTCATCTATGCATCTGATAATTTTGTTCCTTACAGTAGCTTCACCCAATTTGCCTCACGCAGAAGTTAGGTTTATCAGTCTGTAAGTAGCAAGCTCATCTCTGGAAACTATTTTTTTTTAAATGGCATTATATTGGCTATGCTCAAGTCATCTGGTACATAGGCTGATTTAAATGCAAGGTTACATACCCCAGACTGTAATTCTGCAATTTCATAAAACCTCCTCTAATGACACCTCAATCTGGGACAGTTCCTCAGATCAGTCACTTAAAAAGAATGGCTCATGTGGGAGAATCTCCCTCACATCCTCTGCAGTGAAGTGTGATGCAAAGAATTCATTTAGCTTCTCTGCAATGGCCTTGTCTTCTAAACAGCTGCCCCACTTATTGTTTGACAGGTTCCTGCTTCTGATGTAATTTTTTTAAAAAGTGCTGTTAGTTTTGCGTCTTTTCCTAGTTGCTCTTCAAATTCTTTTTTTTTTTTTTTTTTTTTTTGGACCTGCCCCATTATACTTTTACACTTGATTTGTCAGAATATATGCTCCTTTCTATTTTACTCGGTAGGATTTGCCTTCCAAATTTTAAAGGATGCATTTTACATCTAACTCCCTCTTTTAATCTGCTGTTTAGTCATGGTGGCATTTTTGGTTGGTTCTCTGACTTTATTTATTTGTTTATTTGGGATATATATTTGGTTTGAGCTTCTATTATGGCTTTTTTAAAACTAGTTTCCATGCAGCTTACAGGTATTTCACTCTTGTGACTGTTCCTCTTAATTTCCATTTAAATAGCTTCCTCATTTTTCTGTAGTTCCCCTTTTTAAAGTCAAATGCGGCGGAGGTGGGTTTATTTGGTATTTCCCCCTACAGGGATGTTACATTTATTTACTTTATGGTTGCTATTACTGAGCAGTTCCGCTATATCACCTCTTGGACCAGGGCTCCTGCTCCACTTAGGACTAAATCAGGAATTCAAGAAAGGAAGGTTATACATTATTAAACCAAACTGGAGATACATTCTTGAAGTTCAGTTCACTCCCAACTAACTCACAGAAACTCTCTGCAAGGTATACTATGTTTTTAGGCCAAGAATGTTCCTTTCCCATAAGTGATTTACCCAGGAGTTCCTTTTATGCGATTTCAGTTTACATAATCTACAAGATAAAGACACCTTCAACCCATCATTATTACAGAAGCACCTGTGCTAAAAATTAATTCCTGTTGCACTAAAACCATCTCTCAATAACTCATTATCTCATCAGTCACAGAGCACACTGCAAGTGGGCCCTTTCTGGACACATTCTCCATGGGACAAGATTACAGACATTCCATCATTTGGTCACGTGCTAAGGTTCAGCCTAATTTCAGGGCACTTTGCACTTATAGATGCAGATCATCAGCACTTTGGTTCATGCACAAACGAACCTGGGTGTTTGATATCAAAGAACTCTGGGAGTTTATGATCAGCTAACACCTCTCTGGGGCTAAGTTAATTCAGGTGTTCTTATGTCAAGGTGCCTTGTTCTGGGTTGCTAACACAAGTCACTTCCTGCTCACCCCCTTTACACAGTCCAGTCCAGCTAGGATTAACATCATCTGGAGCGCACATAAATTTGGGATGGGGCCACAACTGTTAATCCAAAAGATTTTCCACTCATTGTTTTCCAACAATATTCTATAAATTACACGCGAGCCAGAGATCGCGGATCACCTTTCCTAGGACCTCTCTTGAGTCATGTTTTCTGTCACCAAGAAGTAATGTTTCAAAAGAAGAGCAGTGGTGAGGGCAGCATTTCATACTGATTATGAAATACAAATAATGTTATGCTATTGAGGTGTGTCTATTTTGGGTATTTATATTGAGGTAGGTTTCAGAGGGGTAGCCGTGTTAGTCTGTATCAGCAAAAACAATGAACAAAAAAACTTCAAAAACAGACTTCAATGTGAAGCTGCAGAACTGGAATTAATTTGCAAACTGGATACCATCAGATTAGGCCTGAATAAAGACTGGGAGTGGTTGGGTCATTACAAAACCTAAACTTAATTTCCCCAATACTAATTTCTCCCTACTGTTACCTTCTTGTCAACTGTCTGTAATGGGCCACTCTCTTACCACTTCAAAAGAGATTTTTCCTCCCTTGGTATCCTGCTGTTAATTGAGTTCTCTTGTTAGACTGACCTCACACTTGGTAAAGCGACCCCCATCCTTTCATGTATTTATACCTGCTCCTGTATTATTCACTTCATGCATCTGATGAAGTGGGTTCTAGCCCATGAAAGCTTATGCCCAAATAAATTTGTTAGTCTCTAAGGTGCCACAAGGACTCCTCGTTGTTTATATTGAGGTAGCACCTAGAGGGACCAATCAAGATTGCAGACCCCTTGCCCTGGGTGCTGGACATACGTGCAGTGGAAGATAGTTCCTGAAAGTTTACAATCTCAGTAGAATGATTATCCCATTTAACAGATGGGAGTTGAGGGTTAGTGAGTGGCCTCTGGTCACACAGGAAGTCTTTGTCAGTACTTGTATTAAACCCAGAACTTCCAAGGCCCAGTTCTGTGCCTAAACCAAAGCACCATCCCTCTGATTTATCTACAATCTGCCAAGCAGGTTGGCAATGCCACAGGTTATCTATAGCCTGCCAACAATGCCAATCTGCTGAGAACCACAAAGCGGAGAGAGGGGACACGCTTTGCTCCTTTCACTCCAAGGACATGCACGTAGCCTACATTTACTCAATTAACACATTCTCATTGCTGGCACAGCTGTAGGGAAATCTCAGCTGAGCTGGGGCACAAAAATGCTTTGAACCTCTTTTCACTTATGAAAGGCAATTTCTGCCAGTGGAAATATGCCATCTTGCTTCTAAAAGCTCTTTCTGCTGAGAATGATTAAATTTATCTATGAAAATCAAGTTTTAGCTAGTGGCAAATTCAGAGGGTTTTTTGTTTTTGTTTTTTGAGGGAGGTGAAATTTCACTTTTCACATTCCTAAAAGTGCTGTTTACTTCCAGAAATGGTGAAATATTCATGGACACAGCACCATTCTTCACATGAAAATATTTGTGAAGTGAAAGTTATTACATTCACCCAGATCTGCCAGATTGGAGAGGAGCTGTCTACGAGGGCTAGCAATTTGGAATAAAAGCAACAAAAACTCTCCCTTAAAATGTTGCTAACAGAGCAGAAAAGTCCATTTAAAAGGGGCACATAAAAGGCTATTTGAAGAAGCCAGTAGACAAGGGCTTTCTCTCTATAGAAAGTCACAAGAAATTCAAGTTTTCTCTCTGATTACCTCCATATTACCCCATAGCCCTGTGGTAATATAGAACTAGAATGGGGAATGGAAACATGCTGATTTATAGCTACAACTCTGACCCATGATCTTAAATTTAGCACCTACCTCCTGACCCTTCCTTCTGTATCTTTTCAGTGTATTTAGGTTGTAGATTATACTGAGAATTTGAGGCTATAAAGCATTCAGAAGAAAATGTGTAGTTTAGTTTTCACCTGCTGAGAAGTTAAATATACTTCCCAATCCCCTTGTTTGCTTTACGGCTCTGTCTCTTCTCTCCCTTTACCTTGCAAAGGGATTTGAAGCTTTTTTAAAGAACGGCTTAACACTTCCCAACTCAACAGGCAGACTCTCTGCCCGGTGTTACTGGGACCTGCCATGCAGCCATAGTGTCTAATATAGTTCAGTGTAGTATCAGAACCAGCCTCCACTTTCATCTTTGTCATGAAAACCCAAGTGTCACCTAAGGTGTTAAATGAAACAATATAATTATCAGCTTATGATTCCGTTTCTTCAACAACATTACTATCCACTATTTCCTTTGTTACCTGGAGGGCATGTTGTTTCTAAACTCTGCTATCCCTATATACTGTGGAACCTTTGTCTTCAAACTGTATCAGCGGCTGACTCTAAAGCAGAGCTGCAGGTTCGGCCTCTCACTTCACCAACTTCTTATTCCCTTTCGCTATTGGCTCCCCCTCTCGGAAACAGCCACTGGCAGGACTCGTGGCTGTGAAGCGGGAGTCTGCACTTTCACAGGTTTGTTATGACTAGATCTTTCTAGCAGCTCAAACACAGATATATGGCAGCAGCAGATCATGTGATCAGAGCTGTGCATGTGGGGAACCTCTTTCAAAGTTCAGAACAATTCTAAGCTTCACCTTAATCGTGGCAAAACATCAGGAAATTTCTTCATGGCAGCTGAGGCCTTGTCTATGTCACAGTTGGGCAGTAAATCCAGGCAGATGTGCACGCGCGCACACACACACACACACACTCTCTTATTAGCAGTTCACCAAGCTGACTCCAGATGCTCTTTCCACTGAGTAGGTATTTAGGGGTGGGATCCTGATACATCCAGAGCTCCTGCAACACCCCCTGAGGTGCTCAGGAGCTAAGTCTGTGCCACCCGTCCCCGGCCTAGAGAACAGATGTTCTGATTCTGCTCCTGAGCACAGATCTCCTAAACAGCAACTAATGCTGTTATCACATGTTCATCTGGCATTGGCTTGTTTCACGTTAATAGAGTGGGTGGCTCATTGAGTAAAAGCCTTAAAACCTTTAAAATAATTATGTGGTTAATTCTATTTAAACATCTGAATAAGTTCCTTTTAGGAGCGTTTGCTTCATCAGAATGAAAGCGCACACACACCCCCGTGACTCCAGCACAGACATCTGTTAGTCAAACAGCTGTCACCTCATAAACTCAGGCAAGCAGCAACCTCCCCTGCAGAATGACTCCAGAGCCAATTGCATGGGTGGGTTTTTAAAGGAATGTGTGTTTAATGACACAAACTAGTGCCAGAATGGCAGCTTGTATTCCTGGTACTTATGGGAGTGATTCTATTTAAATAATGCAGCCCACTCTAATTCACTATCAAAGAGCATAAACAAAGATATTTTTAGTTAAGTGCTGTTTATATTGGTGATTATACTGTGGTAAATATATAAAAGGCACTCTAAAGTATCTTTAACCTGCAGTTTGGATTATAACTCATGAATCATTCTGAAAGTGAAAGGCTAAATTCTCTAATATAGTTTAGGACATTTTATGTCTCCTTGTGTGTGTGTGATATTTCTTCTGTTAGAAATAGTTCGAGCTGGCTGTCCAGATACATTCATCTGCATGAATCAGGCAGGGGGCTAGATAGATAGATAGAAACAATTTATTTGTCTAGCTACAGTCTGACACATTATCTAAGGTAGGGATATTAGAGACCCAATAGCCCAAGTGCTGAACAGAAAAGAGTGGCTCTCAGCTAGAGCTTCAAATCAGCTGTTCCAAGAAAGCTTCCTCCAGCCCATACTAAATCAATCAAAGACTGGGTTTGTTCTACCAATCTCTCTCTAGTTAACAGTTTCTCTTTCCCCATAGAAGGCTCTATCCCTCAGCCAGAGCTAAAACAGACTGCCCTGAGTATATATCCCTCTTACAGTGTCCTGGTGGAATTACATTATTCACTACAGCTGCATCCACCCACAGTGACTTCATTAGCAGGTATTTTGACCTCTGCACCAATGGCATATAGTTGTGATCCTCCCTCTCTCCCCGTCAGTAGCTGACTGGAGATTATACACCCAAGCACAGCAAAACATGTATTTGCTCTTAGGGGGCTGGGTGGCTCTGGGGCTGGGTAATGGGCTGTTTCTTTTGCAGATGACCAATTTGAATCTTGCTAGGGTGAGAGTGACTGGAAGGAGTTAGGGCTTGATGGACAAAGGGACGTAGGTGCTGCTGCAATCCACCAAACCCCCATTCAGCTGCTGCCAACATTTTTGCTGCAAAAGGTTCCTTGCCCCCATGTTGCTGCATCTGACTCACAGCGATGCCCCTGTGCAACCCTCAGAGCAGAAGAAGATAGACAGGGTAACACCTCTCTTGCCTGCAGGGCCCGATCCACTAGTTGTACTCAGAACACACCTAACAGCTGTGGGAGGGTCTGGTATTCCCCCATTGCTCATGTAGGCTGCTAACAGACCCTAGTTCAATTCCCTCCTCTGCCTGCTAGGGAGAAAGTGTTTGAACAGGGATCTGCCCCTTGTCAGGTGCCACTCCTAGCTCCTGAACCATAGTGTTATTCTCATTCCTTTTCTAGCCCAATTAATATTGAATTATTTATACACAGTGGAACAGCTTCAACAAGAAAACCCTACATCAGCCTGTCCTATAGCCCAGTGGTTTGGGCACTTAGCTGAGAGCTAGCAGCAGCCTGTTTAAGTCCCTGCTTTGGGGGGGGGGGCAGAGGTAACTGACCAGATGCTCCCCACACTGTAGGGAGTACCTTAGCCAGCAGGCTGAGGGTTGTCAGGGTTGAGGGAACAGGTTGATTTTGCCCTGGGAGCTTTGTTATGCTGCCATCATGCTGCTGGTGTGTTTGTTTGCTGGACTGCAGCCATAGTCGCCAGGTGGGTGCATGCATTTGTTCCCGTGTTGCCCTCCCCCCTGTGGGTGGTGTGGGGTTCTGGCTGGTTAGCTTTAGGGAGCTGAGCCACTTGGGTTGTTCTTCAGAGATCTGCCTGACCCCCATTCCCTTCTCCGGGGCTCCAGAGGGCAGCCTGGAAATGGAAACCTGGCTTTACTTTTGTAGAGCAAGTATTAGACAGGCTGGTTTCAGGCCCTTACATTAGGGTCGGTCTGTCCCTCAGTTTGATGTGGCCCCTGTCACTGGAGCATCCCGTTCTGTTCAGTGCCTAACGAGCCCAGAAGGAGCAGGGCTTTGTTTCTTTCCATGGCTCTGGGCAAAGAAGCCTGACATGGGTCGGTGCTTATCTCTCGGCAGCACATTGGTGCTAAGGGAGGGCTGCACCAAGAAGGTGGGTTTTATGCCTTGGTCTGAGCTGTGAGCAACCTGGGCTTGGTCTGACTTTGTTCACAGTGTCCCTGTGAACTCCCATGAGAGAGGGGGAGTATTGGGTGGTGACCTGATCTCCTGCCTTCTCCCACCTATCATGGCTTCCGCAACAGAGTAGCCAATTGGAAACACCTGCCCATTATGCCCAGGCAAGGCGGGAGCGGGACAGTGCCCGGTGGGCAGTGTGTGGGATGCATGTTTTTCTATGAGTGGCAGTGCACGGAGGGGATAGCTAGACGGCCTGCCTAGCACCTGGGGTGCAGATGGCACATGAAGAGAGTCTCCCACGTGTCATAGAGGGATTGGCTTGTTTGTCTGGGGAGTTGGTTTTTGTTATGCCCAATGCGTTCTGTTCTGCAGCCTGCTACTTGGGTTCCCAGCTGCAGCACCTGCTAATGGAAGCCAAGGGATGGCAGATCATTGCAGACTGGGGGCTCTGAGGATCAGCAAGGTGAGATCCATGATTGCTGGGGATACTGGTTTGGGGCAGCTAGTTGGAAACAGGCTGTTAACTAAGAGAACAGCAGCTGCCTGTCATTTATCTGCACTTCTGAGCTCATTATTGGCTTAATCTCAGGATGCAGTAGTGAGTATAGATTCTCCTTCCGCTCTTGTTTACTGCACAGACGGTCACTCTCATGAACTCCATGAGCTATGGTCTGATGACGGTTGCAGCACGCGCTCCTGTCTCCATTACCATGGCATGTGGGCTTGTACGGGGAGACTTTGGCAAACCAGTAAAGTGTTTGAAACCACTATGACTTATTGCTAAAGGCAGCCTAGTCAGCAGGCTGTAAAGTGGCCATGCAGCCTGACTAAGGCAGGAGGCGAGGGGCGTTGGGTGCCACAGAAAGGGCAGCTCGACCCCGTGTCCTTCCTGATAAGAAGTGTGTTGAAGTTGCTGATGTGCCCCAGGAATGTCTATTGGGGTCTCAAGGCTGCAAACTCTGGAAAGACCCACACCTGGTTAATCAATAATCAGAAGGAGCCTCTTGCTTGCCCATTGGAACTGCTTCCTTGAGAAATTTTCTTTAAGGGACATGTCATTCTATTACTAATGTATAAATAAGGGGGAAAAGCTTGAGATGGGGGGACTCTTCGGGACTGGTCTCTCCCTCTGGATGCATCTTGTCTTCCCCACCGGCAGACGGGCTGCCACTGTGCCACTTGAGAGCCACACTCAGCTTCGGTAATTATCGAGGGTTGGGGGTGTTTTACTAATCTTGTTGCGGACATGTGTAAGTGCTTGAGTCTAAGTCAAGTGTAGCTTTAAGTGAAAGCACTCTTGTGTTGTCCTGTTTGTGCCAGCCATCAATCGGTCGGACAGCCGTGTCTCCCCTGATTTATTTCCTGACACCACCTCGCACAAAGTAAAAGTTACCAAGAGCTTTGGGTTGAAAGAACCCCGGGTAGCAGGCTGACTGCAAACGCTGTGTTGGCACAGCTTATTGAGACTGGGTACTCCGTTAAGCATGAGCCCAGCAGGAGCTAAGGTGGCCATATTTTTGCATCTGGTCTCAGGCTTAGAAGACCAACCTCCAGGAGAGATTCATGTGAGCCGAAGTGTGTTGAGTCCCCACAGCCTATGACTATCGGAAATGAGCGCACAAGCTCTGACAGAGTGGAAAGGCTGGGTCTGGAGCTTGGAGCAATTGCTATTCGTTCCACAACCATCCTCACTTTAAAAAACTGACAATAATCCCCAACTCATTCAGCAATGGCCACTTCTCTGCACTAGCCGCAGGGCAATGAGCTGGCAAGATTCAGCCTGTAAGTATAAGTGCATCCTCGACACACACATTCTATTGTATTTTTTAGAATCTATGTCAGAGACAGAGACGCCTACAGCCCGGGGTAGATTGTAGGAATCCAAAATAAAGAAATGATCTAGATATACATTAATAACTATAATCCACACTCCTGCTTCAAGGTACAACCCTGTTGCTCATTTCCTGAGGTGAGAGGCAAACCTGCAGGTAGCTATTTCACTGCCAGTGAGGGGGTTTCTGGCACCTTCCTCTGAAGTATTCCGTGTTGGCGACTCTCAGAGACAGGATCCTGGGCCCGATGGGCCTCGGGTCTGATCCAGGCTGGACTCGGTCACGGTGACCAGTGCTCAGTGGGGCCCAGCAGGAACTCTGAGCAATACTCTCATTGCAGGGTGGGGCCCCCCAGGAGGGCTCTGCAGTCAATGCCTGCTAGCTGCTGGCTTTCTGATGGTGGCTAGTCTAGCTGTGACATCACAACCAAGGTGAATGCTGGGAAGCGGTAACTGGGAGCCTTGATGTGGGTGGGGCAGGATGTGAAATTGAGGATGGAGAAAAGGAAGCAGGACTCTTCTGGGAGCGTCTTGGTAATGACATATTGGCAGGTCAGCTCAGAGACTGTACGTGTACGCCCCTGGGTTTGCCATAGGCGAGTACCAAAGGGCCGTGTTCTGGAAGCAAGGCGGCTCCCGCGCTGGGCTCAGGAAATGCAGTGGCTTGCCTGGCTGCTCTCCACACGATTACTTTCTGCAGATTAAGGGCCAGAACAATAACACCTCCTAAGGGAGCCTTCTTTGTGACACAGTCCTAAGGTGGGAGGTGAGACCATACCGACGTGCTCACAGCGTGCTCCAGTGCCACCGCTCCCACCTTATTCAAGCGGATAATCACAGGGAGATTATGCTGCTTCTGACTTTGCTGAACTTAGCCCTGCAACAGACTAGACTGCAATGTTTCTCTCATTGTCCCCTGTGCCCATTGGAAACATGATTCAGGCTGCCACACGGCTGGTCCTGTACCCAGACAAACAACCACATGAGTTAACATTCCGGTTTGGTCACCAAGTATATTCAGATTTGTTATATTTTTTGCTACATTTTAATGCCAATCAGTATGGGGATCAGTGTGTGTGGTTCTAGTTTTTATGGGTTTTTTTGGTTTTGGTTTTTGTTCAGCATTGATTTCACTGTTCTCTCTGGTCTCTGGGACACAGTTCACCAGGTGAAGGTCCTGCTTCTGATCTCAGCCTGCCTGGGTAGCTGTTCTGACTTGGACGGAACTGCTAAGGGCTCACCCCATGTAAATGGGTGATTTCTATGAAAATAGTGAACAACTGTGAAATGTCTTATGGACCAGACCCTCATCCCTTGGTGTAAATTCGCACTGATCTAGCGACATCGGGGGAGTGACACTGTTTTACACGAACTGAGGATCTGTAAAAAGCACAGGCCAACAAATAGAACTATTGCATTAACTCATAATGGGACCGCTCCCTGAAAATGGCAAAAGTGTGTCACACTCTTGTAATTGTATCTGTCCAACCTCTTTGGTATGGAAATATTGCCAATCCCACCCTACCCCACCCCCAAAAAGGTTTGGGCCCAATCCAACAGCCTGCTGAACTCCAGAGAAACGCTATACTGTTTAGCATGACAAATATGAACAGATCTACTCATCTTAATGGAAATACCTACCTATAAACATCATAAGAAGCACAAACAACGAGAAGTCCTTGTGGCACCTTAGAGACTAACAAATTTATTTGGGCATAAGCTTTCGTGGGCTATAACCCACTTCATCAGATGCATGGAGTGGAACATACAGTAGACGGCTATATATACACAGTCCATGAAAAGATGGGAGTTGCCTTACCAAGTGGGGGGGCAGTTCTAACGAGACAATTCAGTTAAAGTGGAAGCACAGTGGGTCAGATCAATGGTCCATCCAGCCCAGTATCCTGTCTTCCAACAATGGCAGGTGTCAGAGGGAGCGAACAGAACAGGTCAATTCATCAAGTGATCCATCCCTTAATGTTCACTCCCAGCTTCTAGCAGTTGAAGGTTTAGGGACAGCAACAGCCTGGGTTTGCATCCCTGACCACGTTGATTAATAGCCACTGATGGCCCTGTCCTCCATCAATTTATCTGATTATTTTTGAACCAATTATTCTTTGGACGTTCACAACATCCCCAGCAACAAATTCCACAGGGTGACTGTGCATAGTGTGAAGAAATCTTTCCTTATGTATGTTTTGAACCTGCTGCCTATTAATTTTATTGAGTAACCCCTGGTTCATAAGTTCAGTGAAGGGGTAAATAACACTTCCCTGTTCTCTTTCTCCACACCAGTCATGATTTTATAGACCTCCATCATGTCGCCCCTCAGTCATATCTTTTCCAACCTGAACAGTCCCACTCTCCTTAATCCCTCCTCGTGTGGAAGTTGTTCCATACCCCTAATCATTTTGGTTACCCTTCTCTGTACTTTTTCCAATTCTTAGAGATCTTTTTTGAGATGGGATGACCAGAGCTGAACACAGTATTGAAGGTGTGGGCATACAATAGATTTATAGAGTGGCATTATATTTTCTATCTTATCATCTATTCCTTTTCTAATGCTGCTTAGTATTCTGTTGGCTTTTCTGACTTCTGCTGCACATTGAGCAGATGTTTTTAGAGAACTCTCCCTGATGACTTCAAGATCTTTCTTGAGCGGTACCAGCTAATTTAGACGGAATTATTTTGTACGTATAATTGGGATTGTTTTCCAATGTGTGTTACTTTTCATTTTTATCAACTTTGAATTTCATTTGCCGTTTTCTTGATGAATCACCCAGTTTTGTGAGATCCCTTTGTAACTCTTCACAGTCACCTTTGGACTTTACTGTCTTGAGTAATTTTGTATTATCTGCAGACTTGGCCACCTCACTGTTTACCCCTTTTTCCAGATCGTTAATGAGTATGTTGAATAGCACAGGTCCAAGTACGTATCATTGGGGGACCCTGCTATTTACCTCTCTCCACTGTGAAATTGGACCTTTTATCCTAGCCTTTTGTTTTCTGTCTTTTACCCAGTCACTGATCCATGACAGGACCTTCCCTCTTATCCCATGACAGCTTACCTTGTTTAAGAGCACTTTGGTGAGGGACCTTATTGCAGGCTTTCTGAAAGTCCAAATGCACTACACTATATCCATTGGATAACCCCTGTCCACGTTTGTGAACACCCTCAAAAAATTGATTGGTGATGCATTATTTCCCTGTACAAAACAGTATTGACTCTTCCCTGTGTTCATCTATCATGTACAGCGATGTGTCTGATAATTCTGTTCTTTACTATCATTTTAATCAATTTGCTTCGTACTGACGTTAGGCTTACTAGCCTGTACTTGCTAGGATTGCCACATTTAAAAAATGGGTGTCCCATTAGCTATCCTCCAGTCATCTGGTCCAGAGGCTGATTTCAATGATAGGTTACATCCCACAGTTAGTGGCTCTGCAATTTCATATTTGAGTTCCTTCAGCACTCTTAGGTGAATACCATCTGGTCCTGGTGACTTATTACTGTTTGTTTTATCAATTTGTTCCAAAACCTCCTCTAATGACACCTCAATCTGGGACAGTTCCTCAGAGTTTTCACCTAAAAAGAATGGCTCAGGTGTGGGAATCTCCCTCAAATCCTCCGCAGTGAAGACTGATGCTAAGAATTCATTTAACTTCTTGGCAACGACCGTGTCTTCCATGAGTGGTCTTTTAGTACCTCGATTGTGCCATGGCCCCATTGATTTTATGCCAGGCTTCCTGCTTCTGATGCACTTAAAGGTTTCAGAGTGGTCTCTGTGTTAGTCTGTATCAGCAAAAAGAACGAGTCCTTGTGGCACCTTAGAGACCTTAGGTGCCACAAGAACTCCTCATTCTTTTTACTTAAAAGAAAGATGGCTGTTAGTTTTTGTGTCTTTTGCTAGTTACTCTTCCAATTTTGTTCTGTCTGCCTAATTATACTCTTACGCTTGACTTGCCAGAGTTCATGCTCCTCTCCATTTTCCTCAGTAGAATTTGACTTCTAATTTTAAAGGATGTCTTTCTGTCTCGGTCTCCTTTACTCTGTTTAGCGTTGGTGACATATTATTTATTTATTGCTCCTCTTTTTTATTATTATTATTATTTTCAGAATACACAAATTTCAAGCATATATTATGGTGTTTTGGGTTCTTTTTAAATGATATGCAGCCTGCAGGCATTTAACTTTTGTGTCTGCTCCTTTTAATATCCATTTAATTAGCCTCCTCAGTTTTGTGTAGTTCCCCCTTTGAAGTTAAATGCTACTGTGGTGGATTTCTTTGGTATTTCCCTCCCCAAAAGGCTGTTAAAGTTAATTACATTATGGTCAGTATTACCAAGTGGTTCATCTATATTCACTTCTTGGACCAGATCCTGTGCGTCACCTAGGACTAAATCAAGAATTACCTCTCCTCTTGTGGGTTCCAGGACCAGCTGCTCCAAGAAGCAGACATTTAAGGTGTCAAGGAATTTTATCTCTGCATCCCGTCCTGAGGTGACATGTACCCAGTCAATATGGGCATAATTGAAATCCCTCATTATTGTTGGGTTTTCTGTTTTTTGTAGCCTCTCTGATCTCCCTGAGCATTTCACAGTCACTGTCACCATCCTGGACATGGGATGTTGTGAAGGCCCAAAGAATACGGATAAGTTCATGGAAGATAGGGCCATCAATGGCTACTGCTATACTCTTCTTATTCAAGCATTCATTTCATTTATTCACGCATGCATTTTGTGCCATGGTATTACTGTGTCCCATTCACTGTCATTGTTCCACCAAGTTTCTGTAATGCCTATTAAATCAATATCCTAATTTAATACCAGATACTCTAGTTCACCCATCTTAGTATTTGGACTTCTAGCATTTATACAAGCACTTATAAAGTCTGTCAATATTTAGCTGTCTGCCTTAATATGATGTAATTGAATGGGATTCTTTTTTGTTTGACTATTTCTCTTCAGTTCCTCCCTGTACTCTGTCAACTTCTATCCTAATTTCTTTAGTAGGCTAAAGAGTACCCCTTTAACTAAATCCTCCTCTAAGTGATGTGCCTGTCCAAACTGAGTGCTCCTTCACACTTGTCTACTTTCCCCCAGCTCTTAGTTTAAAAACACCTCTACAACCTTTTAATTTTACCTGCCAGAAATCTGGTTCTGTTTGGTTTAGGTGGAGCGCACCCCTCCTGTACAGGCTCCTCCTTTCCCAAAAGGTTCCATTATCGTAGCCTTGACCTCTCATGTCAGCTAGCACAATTCCCGTATCTTCCAGCTTTTTAAGAAGCACATTTGTCATACCAGCTCCTGTAGTACCATCAATATCAATCAATTCTAGAAAATGCTCTCTGACAGTCACCATTGCAGGGACATTTTCACTAGCTTCTCTTGTTGTTACAAAATGCACCATTAAAGTCATTTGTTCTGTATGGCTGGTGTCAGGTGCGCAGTCCAGAATAACAGAGTAATATCTTGCTGACTTCAGATCTGCCACAATCTTCTGTTTGACTTTTGTTGCCAGTAACTGTATGATCTCATTTTGAATTGTTTTTTCCAAGGTAGTGGTGTGTGTACATTTCTTGGATAATGACTCTTCTTAGATGCTCCTGGAGTACAGCATCAAACTCAGCCATCAGCTCCACAATTTTAAGGAAGTTTCCATTGGTTGGCATATACAGCTGATCTGAAGTCCCACGCAGTGCTAGGTTTTGGGTAGCAAGCATTCTCACAATGGCAATGAGCCTTTTCAGAACATTTTGCCAGTAAAGAGACTCTGATGCAATCTTCTCTTGATGCTGATCATCTATGGTGGCCTTTAACCTTAGTCTCATCTCAAGCTCTTTCCACCTATGGAATGCTCTCTGGTGGTTTGCTGCCTTCTCATGGCATGCCAGATTATCTAGCCAGATTTTTCCAGTCCTTTGTTACTGTAGAACCCAGTGTGGCTGGAAAATTAGACTGGAAGAGTTCGCAACAAAAACAGTATGCAGCATTCTGGGTTTTTGAGTACATAAGCCATGGCCTCTCCACTTTGTCACCATTGGGGATTTCAAGCCAGTAATGTGTTGGATGGAAACTTCTATTTTCATTGTCTTTGGGGAACATGAAGTTTTTCACTTGCTGTGGCCCATGCAGTACAAGGAAGTCCCTCAGGCTACTGCTCAAGTGAGTCCACAGTCCTGGATCATCTAGACTTAAAGAACTAAACTCAGCAGCAGCTGTTTCTTGTGCCTCCACCACACTCTTCTCTGATCTACACTTTTCTTCAGGCATGTGCATGGTTACATCCATTTGAGATGGAGATATGGATGTTGCAGTAGCTGCCATGTCACCTGCACGCTGACTAACTGGAAGATCAGGCATCTCCTCACCACTCACATCCTCACTGGGGCCGGAAGGCTCACCGTGAACATTTGTGTCTATGTATCTCAAGAGAGCTCCTTCCTGCTTAGATAGAAAAGCTTCCTTTGCTTGCTTGCTTTTTCTGAATGCTGCCCCAGAGGGGCGTTTTCTTCTTTCACTCATGACTGCTGTTCTGTGCCAGCTAGAGTGGCTCTCTACACTCAATTGAAGGGGACAAATAAGCAGGCTGGTAGCAGGACCTGAGTGAGGGAAGATATCAACGTCTTAAGGGCCTAACTGGCTCCTACTACTTCAGTTGACTGCCTGTTCTCCTCAAGTGGGTTCAGGGAAGCAGCAGGAAACAGGAAGCTCCCTGAGAAGCTGGTGTGAATCAGTCCAGGCTCCTGGGGATGCTGGAGAGGTACAAAAGAGGTGCCTCCTCCTCTCTCTCCCTGCAGCTCCTGCTGCTTTCTGTTATTCCCTCTCACCTTTTCTCCTGCCTGCCTGTTATGTCTCTTGTGCCCTCCTTCCTCCAGCACAGCACTCCACCATCTCTGTGCATCTAGAGCAGAGAGAATACACATGCACCAGCAGCAGACACAATTTTCTACACTCTGGGTCCTAGTGGCGCCCCCCCCCCCCAGTCTGGCACCTGAGGCGGCCGCCTCAGTTCGCCTCGTGGTAAGGCCTGCCCTGGGGTTAGCCCTGGAGGACATATAAAGCTTTCATGTGAGAGAAGCTTATGCTATTTTTTGGAACCTAAGACTGTATCTCATTCATGTGTGTGTTTACCTGCTTTAACCTTGTATATAAATCTCTTGTTTCTATTTCTTAGTTAATCAGTATTTAATTAATTTATTATAGGATTGACTACAAGCATTGTCTTTGGGGAGAGATCTAGGGTGCAGCTGCCTACAGTAACTGACTGGTCCTTTCGGACTGGGAGTTACCTGAATGTTGTGATATTCGGTGTAAAGGACCATATATCACAATGGAAGACTTGCCAGGGTGGAAAGATAGACCAGAGTGTCCAAGGGGACTGTCTGTGACACCATGTAATGACTGTGATAGTGTTTCAGTAGTTCTAACTTGATACTTGGTTGGTGAAATCTACATACAGAACTCACAATCAGTTTGGGTTTTGATAGAATCACAGAAGATTAGGGTAGGAAGAGACCCCAGGAGGTCATCTAGTCCAACCCCTGCTCAAAGCAGGACCAACCTCAACTAAATCATCCCAGCCAGGGCTCTGTCAAGCCTGACCTTCAAAACCTCTAAGGAAGGAGATTCCACCACCTCCCTAGGTAACCCATATCAGTGCTTCACCATCCTCTTAGTGAAATAGTGTTTCCTAATATCCAACATAGACCTCCCCCACTGCAACTTGAGACCATTACTCCTTGTTCTGTCATCTGCCACAACTGAGAACAGCCAAGCTCCATCCTCTTTGGTATCCTCCTTCAGATAGTTGAAGGTTGCTATCAAATCCCCCCTCACTCTTCTCTTCTGCAGACTAAATAACTCCAGTTCCCTCAGCCTCTCCTCATAAGTCATTTGCCATAGCCCCCTAATTATTTTTGGTGCCCTCCGCTGGACTCTCTCCAATTTGACCACAACCCTTCTGTAGTGGGGGGGCCCAAAACTGGATGCAATACTCCAGATGTGGCCTCACTAGTGGCGAATAGAGGGGAATAATCTCTTCCCTCGATCTGCTGGCAATGCTTCTACTAATGCAGTCCAATATGCCGATAGCCTTCTTGGCAACAAGGGCACACTGCCGACTCATATCCAGCTTCTCATTCACTGTAATTCCCAGGTCCTTTTCTGCAGCACTTCCATTTAGCCAGTCGGTCCCCAGCCAGTAGCAGTGCATGGGATTCTTCCATCCTAATTGCAAGACTCTGCACTTGTCCTTGATGAACCTCATCAGATTTCTTTTGGCCCAATCCTCCAATTTGTCTAGGTCACTCTGGATCCTATCCCTACCCTCCAGTGTATCTATCTGCTCCTTCCTTTGGCGAACAGCAGAGGCTAACAGAGGGAGTTTGCCTGGGAGTTTGCCTGGAGAGAGCTCACGGAGGCTTTCATCTGCAGGTTTCTCTGAGTAGTTCCTGCAACAGCTGAGGAAGCTCTTAAGAGGACAGGGATATGGAAGGTGAGCGATCAGCTGTTGTAACCTGCACAGGTTGTGCCATGTTTGTCTTTCTTCCACAGGACAGAAGCGACTTTGTCTGTACAAAGTGCAAGCTGGTCTCCATATTGGAAGAGAAGGTTCGAGGGCTGGAGAAACGAGTATCAACACTGCGTTGCATAAGGGAAAATGAAGATTTCCTGGACAGACGTCAGGAGATGCTTCTACGGCCACAATGTTCTGAAGATTCAGAGCAGGCACAGCAGGGACAGAAGGATTGTGAAGAGGTTTGGCAGCATGTGACTTCCAGAAGGAGAAAGAGGAGCGTCCATGCACCAGCAATGGAGATACAGGTGAGCAATCGTTTCCATGTTCTCTCCACAGGTACTAATGCGGAGAGTGGACTAGATGACCCATCTGAGGGAAGGGAGCAGAAGGAGACTCCACCGATTGGAAGGCAAAAGATGCACTGTCCTAGGGATGGGGGTTCCACGACCACCACTCCCAAGAGGAGGAGGAGGGTGGTGGTGGTCGGGGACTCCCTCCTCAGGGGGACTGAGTCATCTATCTGCCGCCCCGACCGGGAAAACCGAGAGGTCTGCTGCTTGCCAGGAGCTAGGATACACGATGTGACAGAGAGACTGCCGAGACTCATCAAGCCCTCGGATCGCTACCCCTTCCTGCTTCTCCATGTGGGCACCAATGATACTGCCAAGAATGACCTTGAGCGGATCACTGCAGACTACGTGGCTCTGGGAAGAAGGATAAAGGAGTTTGAGGCGCAAGTGGTGTTCTCGTCCATCCTCCCTGTGCAAGGAAAAGGCCTGGGTAGAGACCGTCGAATCGTGGAAGTCAATGAATGGCTACGCAGGTGGTGTCGGAGAGAAGGCTTTGGATTCTTCGACCATGGGATGGTGTTCCAAGAAGGAGGAGTGCTGGGCAGAGACGGGCTCCACCTAACGAAGAGAGGGAAGAGCATCTTCGCCAGCAGGCTGGCTAACCTAGTGAGGAGGGCTTTAAACTAGGTTCACCGGGGGAAGGAGACCAAAGCCCTGAGGTAAGTGGGGAAATGGGATCCTGGGAGGAAGCACAAGCAGGAGAGCGCAAGAGGGGAGGACTCCTGTCTCATGCTGAGAAAGAGGGACGATCGATGAGTTATCTTAAGTGCCTATACACAAATGCAAGAAGCCTGGGAACCAAGCAGGGAGAACTGGAAGTCCTGGCACAATCAGGGAACTATGATGCGATTGGAATAACAGAGACTTGGTGGGATAACTCACATGACTGGAGTACTGTCATGGATGGATATAAACTGTTCAGGAAGGACAGGCAGGGCAGAAAAGGTGGGGGAGTTGCGTTGTATGTAAGAGAGGAGTATGACTGCTCAGAGCTCCGATATGAAACTGCAGAAAAACCTGAGAGTCTCTGGATAAAGTTGAGAAGTGTGAGCAACAAGGGTGATGTCGTGGTTGGAGTCTGCTATAGACCACCAGACCAGGGGGATGAGGTGGATGAGGCTTTCTTCTGGCAACTAGCAGAAGTTGCTAGATCGCAGGCCCTGGTTCTCATGGGAGACTTTAATCACCCTGATATCTGCTGGGAGAGCAATACAGCGGTGCACAGACAATCCAGGAAGTTTTTGGAAAGTGTAGGGGACAATTTCCTGGTGCAAGTGCTGGAGGAACCAACTAGGGGCAGAGCTTTTCTTGACCTGCTGCTCACAAACAGGGAAGAATTAGTAGGGGAAGCAAAAGTGGATGGGAACCTGGGAGGCAGTGACCATGAGATGGTCGAGTTCAGGATCCTGACACAAGGAAGAAAGGAGAGCAGCAGAATACGGACCCTGGACTTCAGAAAAGCAGACTTTGACTCCCTCAGGGAACAGATGGGCAGGATCCCCTGGGAGAATAACATGAAGGGCAAAGGGGTCCAGGAGAGCTGGCTGTATTTTAAAGAATCCTTATTGCGGTTGCAGGAAAAAAACATCCCGATGTGTAGAAAGAATAGTAAATATGGCAGGCGACCAGCTTGGCTAAACAGTGAAATCCTTGCTGAACTTAAACGCAAAAAAGAAGCTTACAAGAAGTGGAAGATTGGACAAATGACCAGGGAGGAGTATAAAACTATTGCTCAGGCATGCAGGAATGAAATCAGGAAGGCCAAATCACACTTGGAGTTGCAGCTAGCAAGAGATGTTAAGAGTAACAAGAAAGGTTTCTTCAGGTATGTTAGCAACAAGAAGAAAGTCAAGGAAAGTGTGGGCCCCTTACTGAATGTGGGAGGCAACCTAGTGACCGAGGATGTGGAAAAAGCTAATGTACTCAATGATTTTTTTGCCTCTGTCTTCACAAACAAGGTCAGCTCCCAGACTGCTGCACTGGGCAGCACAATATGGGGAGAAGGTGACCAGCCCTATGTGGAGAAAGAAGTGGTTCGGGACTATTTAGTAAAACTGGATGTGCACAAG
This sequence comes from Emys orbicularis, assembly GCF_028017835.1. Taxonomy (NCBI): domain Eukaryota; kingdom Metazoa; phylum Chordata; order Testudines; family Emydidae; genus Emys; species Emys orbicularis. Next base: position 2,050,068 of record NC_088686.1, on the reverse strand, counting down.
TCCATGGGGCCGGATGCGCTGCATCCGAGGGTGCTAAAGGAGTTGGCGGATGAGATTGCAGAGCCATTAGCCATTATTTTTGAAAACTCATGGCGATCGGGGGAGGTCCCGGATGACTGGAAAAAGGCTAATGTAGTGCCCATCTTTAAAAAAGGGAAGAAGGAGGATCCGGGGAACTACAGGCCAGTCAGCCTCACCTCAGTCCCTGGAAAAATCATGGAACAGGTCCTCAAGGAATCAATTATGAAACACTTAGAGGAGAGGAAAGTGATCAGGAACAGTCAGCATGGATTCACCAAAGGGAAGTCGTGCCTGACTAACCTAATTGCCTTCTATGATGAGATAACTTGCTCTGTGGATGAGGGGAAAGCAGTGGATGTGTTATTCCTTGACTTTAGCAAAGCTTTTGATACAGTCTCCCACAGTATTCTTGCCGCCAAGTTAAAGAAATATGGGCTGGATGAATGGACTGTAAGGTGGATAGAAAGCTGGCTAGATCGTCGGGCTCAACGGGTAGTGATCAATGGCTCCATGTCTAGTTGGCAGCCGGTTTCAAGCGGAGTGCCCCAAGGGTCGGTCCTGGGGCCGGTTTTGTTTAATATCTTTATTAATGATCTGGAGGATGGTGTGGACTGCACTCTCAGCAAGTTTGCAGATGACACTAAACTAGGAGGCGTGGTAGATACACTAGAGGGTAGGGATCGGATACAGAGGGACCTAGACAAATTAGAGGATTGGGCCAAAAAAAACCTGATGAGGTTCAACAAGGATAAGTGCAGAGTCCTGCACTTAGGACGGAAGAATCCCATGCACTGCTACAGACTAGGGACCGAATGGCTAGGTAGCAGTTCTGCAGAAAAGGACCTAGGGGTCACAGTGGACGAGAAGCTGGATATGAGTCAACAGTGTGCTCTTGTTGCCAAGAAGGCTAACGGCATTTTGGGCTGTATAAGTAGGGGCATTGCCAGCAGATCGAGGAACGTGATCGTTCCCCTTTATTCGACATTGGTGAGGCCTCATCTGGAATACTGTGTCCAATTTTGGGCCCCACACTACAAGAAGGATGTGGAAAAATTGGAAAGAGTCCAGCGGAGGGCAACAAAAATGATTAGGGGTCTGGAGCACATGACTTATGAGGAGAGGCTGAGGGAACTGGGATTGTTTAGTCTCCAGAAGAGAAGAATGAGGGGGGATTTGATAGCAGCCTTCAACTACCTGAAGGGAGGTTCCAAAGAGGATGGAGCTCGGCTGTTCTCAGTGGTGGCAGATGACAGAACAAGGAGCAATGGTCTCAAGTTGCAGTGGGGGAGGTCCAGGTTGGATATTAGGAAACACTATTTCACTAGGAGGGTGGTGAAGCACTGGAATGCGTTACCTAGGGAGGTGGTGGAGTCTCCTTCCTTGGAGGTTTTTAAGGCCCGGCTTGACAAAGCCCTGGCTGGGATGATTTAGTTGGGAATTGGTCCTGCTTTGAGCAGGGGGTTGGACTAGATGACCTCTTGAGGTCCCTTCCAACCCTGATATTCTATGATTCTATGATTCTATGATCTCTTCCCCCAGCTTAGCGTCATCTGTGAACTTGCTGAGGGTGCAATCCATCCCATCATCCAGATCATTAATAAAGATGTTGAACAAAAGCAGCCCCAGGACCGACCCCTGGGGCGCTCCGCTTGATACCGGCTACCAACTAGATATCGAGCCGTTGATCACTACCCGCTGAGCCCGATGATCTGGCCAGCTTTCTATTCACCTTATAGTCCATTCATCCAGCCCATACTTCTTTAACTTGCTGATAAGAATACTGTGGGAGTCAAGATATATCATGTCCACTGCTTTCCCCATATCTACAGAGCCAGTTATCTCATCATAGAAGGCAATCATTTTGGTCAGGCATGACTTGCCCTTGGTGAATCCATGTTGACTGTTCCTGATCACCTTCCTCTCCTCCAAGTGCTTCAAAATGGATTCCTTGAGGACCTGCTCCATGATTTTTCCAGGGATTGAGGTGAGGCTGACCGGTCTGTAGTTCCCCAGATTCTCCTTTTTCCCCTTTTTTAAAGATGGGCATTATATTTGCCCTTTTCCAATTGTCTGGGACCTCCCCCGATCACGAGTTTTCAAAGATAATGTCTCTGCAATCAGCCAACTCCCACAGCACCCTCGATTGCATTAGATCTGGATCCATGGACTTGTGCACGTCCAGCTTTTCTAAATAGTCCTTAACCTGTTTTTTCACCACTGAGGGCTGCTCACTTCTTCCCCAAACTGTGTTGCCCAGTGCAGTAGTCTGGGAGCTGACCTTGTCTGTGAAGACCGAGGCAAAAAAAGCATTGAGTACTTTAGCTTTTTCCACATCATCTGTCACTAGGTTGCCTCCCCCATTCAGTAAGAGTCCCACACTTTCCCTGACCTTCTTCTTGTTGCTAACATACCTATAGAAACTCTTCTTGTTACCCTTCACATCCACTGCTAGCTGCAACTCCAATTGTGCTTTGGTCTTTCTGATGACACCCTGCGTGCTCGAGCAATATTTTTATACTCCTCCCAGGTTTGCGCCCTGCTTCTTCTCTGTCTGCCCTGAGGGCGGAACTCGTGCTCATGAGCCACTCCAGACACTTGACACTTGTATTCCGTACTATTCTGTTTATTTGTTACTGTTCTCATCACTGTGCTATTGGGGGCTTTAATTTCAAGAGAGTACGCCAGTCAGGTATTTTTAGGGTTGGGTGAATATTTTGTAACATTTTTATTCAAAGCTATTTCTCTCTCTTTTTTTAAACTGTCTATATGCAGATCAGTATTCTCTTAAACGTATTAATTATTTGGAGAATAGCTTTAAATAATTATGTTCTGCAAATAATTTGTGGTCTGGCAGTATTAAATACTTGAAATTGCTATTTTCAGGCACATTAGGTCCTCATCCTGCAACCCCTTATGCAGGTGCTTAACTTTACTTTGGTGAGTAGCTCCATTGAAATTAATGAGACTACTCATGATAGTAAAATAAAACAAATATGTAAGCTATTGTTAGTTCTGATTGTACTCACAGGCCACATGTAACTCTTAGAATTACTGTTCTGCAAATTCCCACTTTTGGAAAACTAGAAATCAATTTTTCCAAGTATCTCCAATATTTATTTAAAATTCGGGATATCCATGAACATTCCTGCTTGTAAAATTGTTTCTTAGAATGTACATGGAAAAAGAACACATGAGGACTGTAAACATAGTACAGGAAAATTTTGTTTAAACTTCCCTGGAAATTGTCTGCAGAATTAAGATCTTATGTTCTTATGTTAATTGTCCCTCCTGGATTCATCTCTTGAAGCTATGTTGAATACAGCAGTTTCAAGACACATCTCAAATGAATTACATAAAGGCTAAGAAATGAATAAAAAAAGAAAGCACTTACAAACTATGCCTATTAAAGGTGAAAAGCTGATACAAAGATCTTTCCGTCTTCTCTGACAATATTTCACATCATTACTCTGACTTATCAGTAGAGATGGTTGAAAATTTTCCAGTGGAAAGTTTTTACCATCAGAAATCACGATATTGTTGAAGTTGAAACATTCTTCTGGAATGTGCCTATTTTCACAAAATTTCATTTAGAAAAAAAATTAAATGAAGCATTTCAATAAGGTTGAAATAGAATGTTTCACTTTTTATTTCAAATATGGCTTTTCAGTTAGAAATGTGTGTTGTTATACAGTATATTTAAACTGGTGAAGGCAAATTTATTCCTCAGCTTCAGACAGGAAAAAGAAAACACTCCATAATACAAAATACACTAGTGTGATGTGAATTAAGGCTCTGACTTAAAGTCCATTTATTTCAATAAAAAGCGATAGAGGGTGAGCATAAGCTTTCGTGGGTGAATGCCCACTTCGTCGGATGCATGTAATGGAAAGCTTATGCTCCAATACATCTGTTAGTCTTAAAGGTGCCACAGGACTCTCTGTTGCTTTTTACAGATCCAGACTAACACGGCTACCCCTCTGATACTTGACATTTATTTCAATGTATTTCGGATTAGACCTCTAGTGAGAAACTAAGATGGCTGCAGAAAAAGTGGGTTGCTGCAGCAGATTCAATGCCAGTAAAGCGTTCAACACTAGAAATATGCAGCCTTTTTTTTCCCTTTTATCGGTGCAGCAGGATGAGACAATTTAATTTAGCATCAGAGAGGTCTAGTTACCAGTTTAAATTTGATAGGAAATGAGTTATTACAGCATTTTCAAATGGGGGGGGACATGTTTTTGGGGAAGATTGCACAGACCTGAGCAATTCAACTATAATTACATGGATAGAAGGTATTGTCCGGAGCATGTTAGCAATCATTGTCTTGAAGTTTGCAATGAGCAAGATTGTTAGAAGACTAATGTGAGCAAACAGTTTCATAGAGTTGTCAGTTCAGGGACAGACTCATCTTTAACTAGACTGAATAACTGTCTGTTTTCTGAGATTTACTGAGAGCAGGTACCTGCTGTGGTAGATTTTCAGCTTTTCCTGCACATCCAGTTGCCATATTTATAGTGTCAGCTAAATGAGCTCCAAAGAAGTTCTCTTCATCCTTCTGCAGGTTCTGCTTAATCGCACTCTGGAACAAAACCTTGTTTGGGGTCCTGCATACATGACAAAATGGCCAGTTTGCATCCACTGGTCTCCATCCTGACACTTGAGCCACTGGCTGTAGCTCTAAGAAAGTCTAACAAATGCACAAGGGTTAATTGTAAGCTCTTTGGGCACAGACTCATTTCTGTGTAATCTGTAGTGCTGAACACACTATCAGAGGTAAAGCATCTGACAGCCCATATCACAACACTTAGAATAAAAACTATGAGCCTGATCCAGCATTGCAAGCTTACAGTTTCACACCAGTGCCGCTTCTTTCATTTCAGTGAAACACAGTTAAAATTTAGGTAGTAGGTCGGACCCCTAATTTACAGGACTATAGTTGGATTTGGGCTTAATTAAATAAGCCAGTATTGGTAGTAGAATCACAGGCAGATGATGTGCTTTGTACAGGGCCGGTGCAAACCTAGGGCGCTAGCATTTGGGGGGTGGCATTTCGGGTCCTCAGGGCCAGGGGTAGCTGCTGCGGGGAGGAGGGGGGCACCTCAGGGTGGAGGGGGGGACGGAGAGCTGCCACAGGGCTCGGGGGTGGTGGTGCAAGGTGGAAATATCGCCTAGGGTGTGAAACATCCTTGCACCCGCCCTGGCTTTGTATAATCAGCATCTTGAGAAGTCGCTTTGGGAAATTATTGGTATTATAAATGAATTTCCATCTTTGGAGCTATGAAATACATTGGATAAAACCATGAATTTATTCCAGTATGAACTGCCACAAAGATGAAAAAGCCTAATTATATCCAACTCAATAGACCACAAGTCAAATATATTGACATAAATGAACCTCAGGAATTAAGGACATGATGTTTCCTCATTTTAGGACAAGTAAATAGCAGAATATTAGCAACCTGACTTGATGGGCCATGCATCTTGCCTCCTGAAAGGAATGGACAGCCATGTTCAATGTAAGGAATGTGGCACTTTTTTTAACAGATGTTCTCTTTGCTCTTGGCCTCTGAAGAATGTGAGACACTAGACAAACAATTAGCAGGATCTTATGGAAGGACACAAACAAAACTTAAATATCACTCATTTGGAGAGAGAAGTGGAATAGCATTTCCAAACCTCAAAACATGCCAATCACCATGTAATGTGAAGTATGGCAAAAACCTGGGATATTCCCAGAAGAAGTGCCTTTTAGCTAAGTTTACCAAACTGAGAGGCCCATTGACAGTTAAGACAACAATAAAAAGGACCACAATAGCTATGTAATGAGACACTTGGTAAGGTTCTGTCAGGAGATGCTCATGAAAAGAAAGACCCCAATGAAGCAGAGGTCAGACTTGCTTTTATTTGATAACCTTCACATCACTAGAGGTGATAAAATTCGGAGATGTTGTGAGAATTCATGATTAAAGTGCATGTAACTGATGTGCTTTGCAAGCTGTGATTGCCTGGAGAACTCAGACCCATAAACACACTCTCTAATAAACCTTTTTCTTCAGTATTTAGAAATCAGTTTACAGTTCCTAACACAGCCTCAAGCCTGTCATTTAGGGCCCAGTTGAGGAATCATTGCCACACACTGGAGAGCATTTACTCAACTGAGAAGACCCAACAAGGTCTTTAAAATGCATAAGAGAATTCTATGCAAACAGGTATCCAGCCCCATGAATTTAAATTCAGGTTGGTTTAGAGCTGGTCAAACTATTGATTATTAATAATAATATTCATTACAAAGTACCCTGTGTGATGTTGCACCCCATAATGATTTATGGAAATATGCTAGTGAATGTAAATATGACATAACTGGAATATGTTTTATGCTACATATGCTATGCAACATATCTCTGCAAAGGTTATGATCTACTGAATATACTCATCCTATTTGTAGTCATGTATCATTTTTATATTCAAAGTTATGAATATTGGCTGTGTACTTGTTTGATTTTAAGTAGGTTTTAGTAAGGCATTTGGGCAGCTTTAGAAAGGAATTTGTAAGTTAAGTGCCCAATCAAGAAACACTTAATGGACAATGGATCTTGGAAGGCTCCAATCCACATAAGAAGTCTATCTGAGGATGTTCAAGGTAGCATGTGAACAATGGCTGCTGCCTGTAAGTTCTGAGTCATGCATGGACATGTGACTTGCCCATGTGACTCCAAAACTCCATCTTGTAGCTGGGATTCCACACAGGGGGAGGGAGGAGTGTCCACCCACAAGAGAAAGTCTGTTTAAACCCCAGGGAGACCCATCCATTTTGTCTTCAGCTGGCTCAAGAGGTAGCCTCTCCAACCCCAAAGGTTACCTGAAAGAGACTGGAACAAAGGACAGTAACCACAGGGATGGGAGTGATTGCTGGACCCAGACTAGAAGGAGGCTAGTCTGTAAAAGAGGCTTATTGGAACATCTCTGAGGGTGAGATTTTATCTATATTCAGCTTCTTACTGTATTAGGTTTAGACTTGCGTGTTTTATTTTATTTTGCTCAGTAATTCATTTTCTTCTGTCCATTACTACTTGGAACGACTTAAATCCTACTTTTTGTATTTAATAAAATCACTTTTTACTTATTTATTAACCCAGAGCATGTATTAATACCTGGGGTGGGGGGCAAACAGCTGTACATATCTCTCTATCAGTGTTATAGAGGGCGAACAATTTATGAGTTTACCCTGTATAAGCTTTATGCAGGGTAAAACGGATTTATTTGGGGTTTGGACCCCATTGGGAGCTTGGCATCTGAGTGTTAGAGATAGGAACACTTCTTAAGCTGTTTTTAGTTAAGCCTTCAGCTTTTGGGAGACGTAGTTCAGACCTGGGTCTGGGTTTGTAACAGGCTAGCGTGTCTGGCTCACACCAGGCAGGGCACTGAAGTCCCAAGCTGCCAGGGAAAATGGGCTTAGAGGTAGTCTAGGCATATCAGGTGGCAGTTCCCAAAGGGGGTTTCTGTGATCCAACCCGTCACACACTGATTTTCTAGGAATGTCTGTTATTGTAAGTATTTGTCAAATAGCGTACATAATGTTTACTAGCTTTGGGTTGTTTATGAATTACTCTCATTGACTATAAATTATTAATTCATAGAATCAGAGAATATTAGGGTTGGAAGGGACCTCAGGAGGTCATCTAGTCCAACCCCTCCTCAAAGCAGGACCAACACCAACTAAATCATCCCAGCCAGGGCTTTGTCAAGCCTGACCTTAAAAACCTCTAAGAATGGAGATTCCACCACCTCCCTAGGTAACCCATTCCAGTGCTTCACCACCCTCCTAGTGAAAACGTTTTTCCTAATATCCAACCTAGACCTTCCCCACTGCAACTTGAGACCATTGCTTCTTGTTCTGTCATCTGCTACCACTGAGAACAGCCTAGCTCCGTCCTCTTTGGAACCCCCCTTCAGGTAGCTGAAAGCAGCTATCAAATCCCCCCTCACTCTTCTCTTCTGCAGACTAAATAATCTCAGTTCCCTCAGCCTCTCCTCAAAAATCATGTGCCCCAGCCCCATAATCATTTTTTTGCCTTCTGCTGGACTCTCTCCAATTTATCTACATCCCTTCTGCAGCGGGGGGACTAAAACTGGATGCAATACTCCAGGTGTAGCCTCACCAGTGCCGAATAGAGGGGAAAATCACTTCCCTCGATCTTCTGGCATACTAATACAGCCCAACATGCCATTGGTCTTCTTGTCAACAAGGGCACACTGTTGACTCAAATCCAGCTTCTCGTCCACTATAATTCCCAGGTCCTTTTCTGCAGAACTGCTGCCTAGCCACTCGGTCCCCAGCCTATAGTGGTGAATGGGAGTCTTCCTTCCTAAGTGCAGGACTCTGCACTTGTCCTTGCTGAACCCCATCAGATTTCTTTTAGCCCAATCCTCCAATTTGTCTAGGTCACTCTGGCCCTATCCCTACCCTCCAGCATATCTACCACTCCTTGCAGCTTAGTTTCATCCTCAAACTTCCTGAGGGTGCAGTCCATCCCATCATCCAGATCATTAATGAAGATGTTGAACAAAACCGGCCCCGGGACCGACCCCTGGGGCAGTCCACTTGAAACTGGCTGCCAACTAGACATGGATTCGTTGATCACTACCCCTTGAGCCCAACGATCTAGCCAGCTTTCTATCCACCTTATAGTCCATTCATCCAATCCATACTTTAACTTGCTGGCAAGAATACTGTGGGAGACTGTATTAAAAGCTTTGCTAAAGTCAAGTTATATCACATCCACCACTTTCCCCATATCCACAGATCCAGTTATCTCATCATAGAAGGCAATCAGGTTGGTCAGGCATGACTTGCCCTTGGTGAATCCATGTTGACTGTTCCTGATCACCTTCCGCTCCTCCAAGTGCTTCAAAATGGATTCCTTGAGGATCCGATCCATGATTTTTCCTGTGACTGAGGTGAGGCTGACTGGTCTGTAGTTCCCCGGGTTCTCTTTCTTCCCTTTTTTAAACATGGACACTATGTTTGCCTTTTTCCAAGCGTCCGGGACCTTCCCCCAATCGCCATGAGTTTTCAAAGATAATGGCCAGTGGCTCTTCAGTCATATCAGCCAACTCCCTCAGCACCCTTGGACATATTGCATCTGATCCCATGGACTTGTGCATGTCCGGCTTTTTCCAACAGTGTTGTGTGATTGGCTACATAAGACACATGGTAGTATTTCTGTTCACTGATTGAATAACAATTTTAAAAGCTACAAAATGACTAACAAGAAACATATCTTTGGTACAAATTTTCAGATAAATAATAAAATGATAAAATTCATAAAACTGGAAGCTGCCCAGATATTTTTGAATAATCATAGTGAGATTTATTTTTTGGAACTTGAATTGACATCATTATTTGAAAATCGGTTCTTTTCTAACTATTCAGCCAGCTCTAGCTGTAAGGACAATAAAATATTCCTCCAATTACTGTATTTTGAGAGCTTACACAATATTGGGGAAAATCTGTTTTCACTGATTATTTTTACCAGACCTGAGAACTGTGGGGCAGAGATATACCAGGATCCACACTAAATAATTTTGCTTGAACTATTTTGCCATATTAAAGCACCATTTATAAATAACTATTTATGGTACTACGGTGCGATATTGGAGTGGTTTCTCCTGAAAAAGGGATTGGAGATTCCTCAGGTTTCAATCCTCAACCTTTGTCCCTGTTCTGCTGTTGGAGAACGGGGTTTGCACTCCAGCACCCCGAAAAATGTAGGTGGTTTCACCCCAAAAACCAGCAGACCTTGAGAAAAGAAGACTGAAAGGGGGCTGATAACAGTCCTTTTCACATGTGAAGACTATTATAAAGAGGACAGTGATGAATTGTTCTCCAAGTCCACTGAAAATAGGACAAGAAGTAATGGGCTTAATCTGCAGCAAGGGAGATTTAGGTTAGATATTAGGGAAAAACTTTCTAACTCTAAGGGTAGTTACACTCTGGAATAGGCTTCCGAGGGAGTCTGTGAGTCCCCATCATTCAAGGTTTTTATGAACAGGCTGGACTAACACCTGGCAGGGTTATTTGGTCCTGTCTCAATGCAGGAGGCTTGAGTTGATGACCTCTCAATGCCCCTTCCAGCCCTGCATTTCTGTTGTTCTATGAACACAGAAAAAATAAAGTTCTAACTGTAATAAAATGACTCTAACTTTTTTCCTGGCTCTTTACTTGTTTCCAAGATGACAAATAGGTTTAATTCCAAAGCTTTCTAGGAAATCTCTTCAATATTTAAACTAATATCCTCGGGTAACTTTGCAAATGTAAATCTCCTTTCCCCCTGTATCAGTAGTGAACAACACATTGGATTAAAATAAATGATGATTTAAACCTCAGAAAATGTTTAAAAACTGGTCAAATTCAGATTGTTGGGATTAATTTTACTGAATTTGACATCATTTCAAGGTCTTTTAATCCAGCAAACAGTCCATATTTTAAAAACCAAGTAACTCTTGGTTCCTAAGTTTACAAAAAAAGTTGTGCATCAGGGTTAGAGTATTGTGCGCTGAAGTCACCCCCGCTCCTGTACGTGAGTATACAGTTTAAGATCATCAATTGGTGTAAATCAGTGTTGCTCTATTTCAATCATCTGCATCTTATTTCTTCCAGTAAATTAAGATTAAGACCAGGAAAGTGAGAACCTCTGATAGGCTACTATATGAAACAAACCTAAATGAGTCCACCGACAACATAGGATAAAACATGTACCACTGCCACCTGGACATTTTCAAAACCTCCTGTTGTACTCATAAGAACATCCATACCTCAATCTGGGACAGTTCCTCAGATTTGTCACCTAAAAAGAATGGCTCAGGTTTGGGAATCTCCCTCACATCCTCAACCGTGGAGACCAATGCAAAGAATTTATTTAGTTTCTCCACAATGGCCTTATCGTCTTTGAGTGCTCCTTTAGCATCTCGATCATCCAGTAGCCCTACTGGTTGTTTAGCAGGCTTCCTGTTTCTGGTGTACTTAAAAAATGTTTTGCTCTTACTTTGAGTCTTTGGCTAGCTGTTCTTCAAATTCTTTTTTGCCCTTCCTAATTATATTTTTACACTTCATTTGCCAGAGTTTATGCTCCTTTCTATTTTCCTCACTAGGATTTAACTTCCACTTTTTAAAGGATGCTTTTTTGCCTCTCACTGCTTCTTTTACTTTGTTATTTAGCCACGGTGGCTCTTTTTTGGTTCTCTTACTATGTTTTTTAATTTGGGGCATACATTTAAATTGAGCCTCTATTATGGTGTCTTTTAAAACGTTTCCATGCAGCTTGCAGGGATTTCACATTTGGCGCTGTACCAGATTCTGTGCTCCACTTAGGACTAAATCAAGAATTGCCTCTCCACTTGTGGGTTCCAGGACTAGCTGCTCCAAGAAGCAGTTATTTAAAATGTCAATAAACGTTATCTTTTCATCTGGTCCTGAGGTGACATGTACCCAGTCAATATGGGGATAGTTGAAATCCCCCATTTATTATTGAGTTTTTTATTTAATTGCATCTCTAATCTCCTTGAGCATTTCACAGTCGCTATCACCATCCTGGTCAGGTGGTCGGTAGTATATCCCTACTGCTATATTCTTATTATTCGAGCATGGAATTACTATCCATAGAGATTCTATGGTACAGTTTGGTTCATTTAAGATTTTTACTTCATTTGATTCTATGCTTTCTTTCACATATAATGCCACTCCCCCACCAGCGTGACCTGTTCTGTCCTTCCGATATATTTTACACCCTGGTATTACTGTGTCCCATTGAATATCCTCATTCCACCAAATTTTTGTGATGCCTAACAATATCCTCATGTAAAGGCACTCTAGTTCACCCATCGTATTATTTAGACTCCTAGAATTGGTATATAAGCACTTAAAAACTTGTCACTTATTAGCTGTCTGCCATTACATGATGTAATTGAATAGAACTTTTTTTCATTAGACTGTTTCTCATCAGATCCTATCTGTATGTTATCATCTTCCATCCTCTTCTCCTTACTAGGGTATACAGAATCTCCATTAATCCCCTACGGGATGTCTCTGTCTGAACCACGTGCTCCTCCGCACCCATCAGCTTTCCCTCAGCCCTTAGTTTAAAAACTGCTCAACAACCTTTTTAATTGTAAGTGCCAGCAATCTGGTTCCATTTTGGTTTAGGTGGAGCCCAACCTTCCTGCATAGGTTCCTCCTTTCCCAAAACTTTCCCCAGTTCCTAATAAATCTAAGCCCCTTCTCCCAACACCATTGTCTCATCCACACATTGAGACCCTGCAGTTCTGCCTGTCTAACTAGCCCTGCGCATGGAACTGGAAGCATTTCAGAGAATGCTACCATAGAGGTCCTGGATTTCAGTCTCTTCCCTAGCAGCCTAAATTTGGCCTCCAGGACCTCTCTCCTACCCTTCCCTATGTCATTGGTACCTACATGTACCACAACCACCGGCTCCTCCCCAGCACTACACATAAGTCTATCTAGATGTCTCGAGAGAACCGCAACCTTCGTACCAGGCAGGCAAGTCACCATGCGGTTCTCCCGGTCATCGCAAACCCAACTATCTACGTTTCTAATGATCGAATCCCCCATTACTAACACCTGCCATTTCTTAGTGACTGGAGTTCCCTCCCCTGGAGAGGTATCCTCAGTGCGAGAGGATACCACAACATCATCTGGAAGGAGGGTCCCGACTATGGCATCATTTCCCTCTTCTCCAGTTGGATGTTCTCCTTCCCTGAGACTTTCATCCTCCTCAACAGCACAGAGGCGTCAGGGGGAGGGATAGCTCAGTGGTTTGAGCATTGGCCTGCTAAACCCAGGGTTGTGAGTTCAGTCCTTGAGGGGGCCACTTAGGGATCTGGGGCAAAATCAGTACTTGGTCCTGCTAGTGAAGGCAGGGGGCTGGACTCAACGACCTTTCAGGGTCCCTTCCAGTTCTAGGAGATAGGATATCTCCATTAATTTCAAATTTCAGGGGTGGGACCATTCTACTGTGTCCCGGAAAGTCTCATCTATGTACCTCTCTGTCTCCCTCAGCTCAGCCACTCTGGTCTCCAAAGCCCGTACGCGGTCTCTGAGGGCCAGGAGCTCCTTGCAATGAATGCACACATACGCCCCCTGCCCACAGGGCAGATGAGAATGACATTATCCACATCACAGTCTCCTTCTACTCATTGTTATTCCAACCTTCTTCTGCAGTCATCCCGGCAGACTGAAGCCAGAATTCCTTTGGAAGGGCTCAGCCCCCAGATTGGGGCCAGATTTTCAGAGGATCTTAGCACAGTGGGTGCAGGGCTCCCTTGAAAACCTGCCCATTGGTGTCACCAGGGAAACTGGTGGGTGTTTAGCACTTACAGAAATCTCGCCCTTCTTCAGGAGCTTAACTTGGAGCAGAGCTCTTTGAGAAACCCAGCCCCACTTCTGGACACTGTGCACAAGTGAACCTGAAAATCCGGTGTGATTTGTAGCCACAAAGGAAATCTGTCCTTGAGCCAAGAACTGCACCTGGGTCTCTGGAGCCCTGTCCACTGCCCTATCCACTCCACCATCCTTCTCACCGACTAAGCCCCTGGAGTGTGCTTCACTCGTATTTATCATTCTCACGACCCGTGTTTCCTCCTGAGGTCTCTCCTTTCTGCCCTGGAATGTATTTGTATATCGGTTCCTCTTAAACACCCACCCTAATGTCCTCAATTATTGATCTGACTTTGTTCTATAAAAGTCAGTTCCAGTGTAACCAAGTAGGATCACGCTTCAGTTAGAGCTGCTAAATAATATTTTCTTCTGTGATTTGTACCTGGTTTGGGGCATTCTGTGAGGTGAGACTGTACCTGTCTTTAATTTAGGTGGAACTGAAGTATTATGGAATCATAGAATTGCGAGGCTGGAAGGGACCTTGAGAGATCATCTTATCCATCCCATACTCTGAGGCAGGACCAAGGAAACCTAGATCATCCCTGACATGTGTTTGTCCAACCTCGTCTTAAAAACTTCCAATTCCACAACCTCCCTTGGAAGCCTTTTTCCAGAGCTTAACTATCCTTATAGTTAGAAAGTTTTTCCTAATATCTCACCTAAATCTCCTTGCTGTAGATTGGGCTGATTACTTTTTGTTGTACCTTGTGTGGACATGGAGAACAATTGATCACCATCCTTTTTATAACAGCCCTTAACACATTTGAAGACTGTTATCAGGTCCTCCCACAGTTTTCTTAAGACTAAACATGGCGATTTTTTTTAACCTTTCTTCATAGGTCTGGTTTTCTAAACCTATCATTTTTTGTTGCTCTCCTCTGGACTCTCTCCAATTTGTCCACATCCTTCCTAATGCATGGTGCCCAGAACTGGACACAGCACTCCAACCAATGCCAAGTAGAGCGGGACAATTAACTCCTGTGTCGTGCATACAACACTCCTGTTAATACACCTCAGAATATTAGCTTTTTCACAGTTACATCACATTGTTGGTTCATACTCATTTGGTGATTCACTATAAACCCTGGATCTTTCTACTGCTGCCTAGCCAGTTAACCTCCATTTTGTAGTTGTGCCTTTGATTTTTTTCTTCCTAAGTGAAGTACTTTACACTTGTCTTTATTGAATTTCATCTTGTTGATTTCAGCCCAATTCTCTAATTTGTCCTGGTCATTTTGAATTCTAATTCTATTCTCCAAAATTCTAGCAACCCCTCACAGATTGATGTCAGCCTCAGATTTTATAAGCATATTCTCCATTCCATTATCCATTATTCATTAATGAAAATATTGAGTAGTACTAGACCCAGGACTGATCCCTGTGGGAGCCCATTGGATATGTCCTCCCAGTTTGACAAAGATCCATTGATAGCTACTCGTTGAGTACAGTTTTACCACCAGTTACGTACCCACTTTATGGTAATTGCCTCTAGAACACATTTCCCTGATTTGATTATGAAAATATTACATGAGATTGTGCCAAAACACTTCCCTAAATCAAGATATATCTGCTTTCCCCATCCACTAGGTCAGTAACCCTATTAAAGGAGGAAATTAGATTAATTTATGATTTTTGATTGAGAAACCCATGCCAGCTATTACTTATTACCCTAATATGACCTAGGTGCTTACAAATTGATTGTTTAATAATTAGTTTCAAGATCTTTCCAGGTATTTAAGTTAGGCTGACTGATCTATAACTTTCTGTGTCCTCTTTGTTCCCCCTTCTAAAGACAGATACAATATTTGCCTTTCTCCAGTCCTCTGGGACCTCACCCATCCTCCATGAGTTCTCCAAGATAATCACTATTGGTCTGCAATTGCTTCCGCTAATTCTTTAATACTGGAGTCAGGCCATACTGACTTGAAAACATCTACAAGATCTATATATATTTTAACCTGTTCTTTCTCTATTCTGGCTTGTGTTCCTTCCTCCTTGTTATTAATATTGTGTTAAGGCTCTGATCCCAATTAACTTTTTTAGTGAAGACTGAAGCAAAATAGGCATTAAACACCTCAACCTTCTTGTTGCTTCCATGATTAGCTCTCCTTCCCCACTAAGTAGCAGACCTACACATTCCTTCATCTTTCTCTTGCTCCTAATGTATTTCTAGAACCTTTTCTTATTGTCCCTTGCTCGGTGAAACTCATTCTGTGCCTTAACCTTTCTGATTTTCCCTACATCCTTGCATTGGGGTTTTTTTATATTCAACCTCAGAAACCTGTCCATGTTTCATATTTTTTAGGATTACTTTCTGATTTTCAGGTCATTAAAGATGATGGAACCATATTGGTCTTACTATTTTTATCTTTCCTCTGCTTTGGGATAGTTTCGTTGATGTTGTGCTTTAGGATAGTTTTGGGATAGTTTTGTTGATGTTGTTTCTATGAGAAACTGCCAACTCTCCTCAACTCTTTTTACCCATATAATTTCTTCCTATGGAATCTTACCTACCAGGTCCCTAAGTTTGTTAAAGTTTGCTTTTAGAAATCCAGTGTCTTTTATTCTACTGTTCTCACTCCTGCCTTTCCTTAGAATCATGAAATCTATCATTTCACAATCACTTTCACCCCAATTAACTTCAATCTTCAGATTTGCAACCAATTACTCCCTTTTAGAGTCGAGTCTAAAATGGTTGTCTCTTTGGTTACTTCCTCCATCGTCCGAAACAAGAAGTTGTCCCCAGTATGTTCCAAGGAATTACTGGAGATTTTTCTAACAGCTGTGCAGGTAGTTAAATTCCCCCATTCCTACCAGGTCTTGTGTTCTGGGTTATTTCTCTTATTTGTTTAAAAATGTCTCATCCACCTTCTCCTTCTTATTTGGTGGTCTATAGTAGATCTCTACCATGATGTCACTCCTGTTTTCTTTCTCCCTTTTATCCTTCCCCAGAGACCTTCAAGTGCCATGCCTCTCACCTCCTTCTGGACTTCAGAACAAGTGTATATATTCTTGATGTATAATGTAATACCTCCTCCCTTTCCCCCTTCACTTTCTGAACAAGCTATACTCTTCCATACCAATTTTTGAGTGATGAGATTTGTCTCACTAAGTCTCAGTGATTCCAATTAAGTCATAATTTTGCTTGTGTACTTAGACTTCCAATTCTTTCTGTTTATTCTCCATATTCCTTGCATTGTGTTGGCGATGAGTTGTGAAGGGAAAGTCTGTATTGCTTAACAGCACACTCCCTGTCTATAAAGCAGTCATACTGCTTGTATAAACCTCAGTAATCTATATGACAGACAGCTTCATATACCCCTGAATGGTGTGTGTTAGTGTTATAGTTACCTACCCAATATGTCTCAAAAACAGCACATCAGACTGATTTTTGCACATGACATTTATTAAAATTTAAGAATGTTTTTATTATTTTAATTGTAAAAATGTTCTGGGATTCCCCCCCCTTCATAATTTGCAGCTTTCTTGCCTGGTCTCTCTTGCACCCATTCCCACAGCAGGAGCAGTGCCCTCCTACAAGAGCTGTGTTTGGTGGAGGGAAAAGCCCTCCATCAGGGGCTAAAGAGCCAGCCCTCAGTGTCAGGTGCCTGCAGAGCTGAACAGTAGCACGAGTATAAAACAGTAAGTGGATCCACTCAGCCAGCAGCTTGCAATGGGGGAAGAGGTGCAGGCAGTGTTGTTCCTTCTATCAGAATCCAAGTACAGGGGTGTCCATGAAAAGACTCTCTCTGAGTTCGGTCGGATCTGGGACTGGCGCTAACTGAATAGGTTGGAAATTAAGTAAGTGCTATGCTTTGCCCTCATTGCTATGAGGAGGGGGCTTATCAAACACTGTTGTATCCACCTCTCTCTTTGATGAAGCACTGTAACATGTCGAAGGAAAGAGCACATCTGGTGGTAATGCAGAGGGAGCACAAATATTATAAGAGACTTTATTTACTATGCAGACAAGAGTCTGGTTTTCTACCCTACCTGCCGCTTCCAGAGCTGTTCTGCTCTGTGGCCACAATAAGGGCCCTATCAGAGACCAAATTAATGGGGGAAAATGTGAAATATTACTCCCATCAGGTGGCTGCTTCTGATTATTTATCACAATGAGATATCAGAGGGGCGCCTGGGGCCCCGGCATACTCAGGTGCTCACATACCAGTATTAATTAAAAACCTTATTAAGACACATTTAAAACCCATATTAAATACAATCAAGTCTGATTTAGAGAGACTGGGAAGGTAAACATAATTAAAATGAATGAATGAATGCAGTGCCTAGAATATAAATTCCCTCTCACCCAGCACTTGTAAGTTATATTTTGAGAGGATCAGCAACACTTCCCTGTAATCCTTGTGCCGCTCGGTGAGAAAAGAAAAGGTTAGGTTACCTGTGAAACCTTTGTGGCTTCTTCCAAAGGGGAATTCTGAATCCCTGTGTGATTTTGTGTGGTGACCCCTTCTCCCCAGGATACAGGAATACAGGGGGGCATTTAAAAAGAGAGGTCTGGTCTGAACAATGGTGCCTGACTAGGGAGTATCGAAAGGGATGGGAAGATTTTAACATTGAGGAAATCTATTGCCATGGTTTAGATGACAAAGAGTTTATATCAACAGCATCTACGGAGGCCTAGAAAACCCTACAGGAGCTGGACAAATGCTGCAAATGTCTTTCCATGAATTTGTGGAACAGTTTAAAGACAGGCATGCTGAGTGTCCCTGCCTGTGAGTGAGTGCATTTCCCAGGACCCATTTGGATCAGGACTTTGCAGGGAGGGTTGCTCACAGACGCAGCACATTTTCAGGGCTAGATTGTGTCTTTAGGGCCTGCTCTCAGCATGGGATGATGGAGTAGCCCTAAGAGGAACGGGAATTCAGACACACCCTTCTGACCCACAATTCCCTCTTGGCTCCCCATTGGTCAGGGGGTGCAGACGGCTGTAGCAATTTTTAGCTGCCTATATCAGCAAATGTAATCACCTGTGCAGGCTAAGCTGCCCTTCCCCTTCCTTGCTAGTGGGGCAAGCTCACTTGCTCTAGCACATACGGCGTTAAGGTCTGGGTGATCTGTGCATGGGCATAAAGGGGATGGGGATGGGGGGGGGGCGTTATTCTCCTGGCTTCATTATGAAGGCACAAGTATTTGCACAGGAAGCTTACTTTCACCCAATCAAGGGCCAAAAGGAGAACATTCAACTTATCTAGACAATCGAAGTAACCAGCCTGGCTCAGCTATGGAACAGCAGATGTTGACTAGGATCAACTTGCTAGTAATCTCTAGACCAAGCATTA
This sequence comes from Emys orbicularis, assembly GCF_028017835.1. Classification (NCBI taxonomy): domain Eukaryota; kingdom Metazoa; phylum Chordata; order Testudines; family Emydidae; genus Emys; species Emys orbicularis. Next base: position 2,031,294 of record NC_088686.1, on the reverse strand, counting down.
TTCACCAAGATGATTGCAATAATTTCAAATACATCTGAGCAAAATATAAACCATAATTTGCTTATTGGGAACAGAAATAGAAAAAAAAAACACCCTCACCCAGTACATTATTCCTTATGATTTGCCCCCCAGCTGTAGTCTTTATGGACACTACATTATTTAAAAATAACAAAGCAGAAATTACCCAGCAAAACTGCTTAACATTAGAGATGTTGAGAAGCTCACAGAGTCATTTCATGGTAGAGTACACGGAGTGCTTTGTCTTGCCTTGAAATTCAATATCCAAATCCTACTACCTGGAAAATGATCTAGGTCAGTCTTCACATTAGTGATGGGTGACTCCGTACCAGAGTGTTTGATCTTGTGGGCACTCTTGGGCCTGGTCTACACTAGGAGCTTATATCGAATTTAGCGCCGTTACATCGAATTAACCCTGCACCCGTCCACACCAGGAAGCTACTTAGTTCGAAATAGAGCTCTTTTAAATTCGACTTCTGTAATCCTCGAAAACGAGAGGAGTAGCGCTAAATTCGAAATGGCAATATCGAATTAGGCTAGGTGTGGATGGAAATCGACGGTAATAGCTCCGGGAGCTATCCCACAGTGCACCACTCTGTTGACGCTCTGGACAGCAGTCTGAGCTCGGATGCTCTGACCAGCCACACAGGAAAAGCCCCGGGAAAATTTGAATTCCTTTTCCTGTCTGGCCACTTTGAATCTCATTTTCTGTTTGGACAGCGTGGAGAGCTCAGCAGCACTAGCAACGATGCAGAGCTCTCCAGCGGAGTTGGCCGTGCAATCTAATAGAAAGAGGGCCCCAGCATGGACTGATCGGGAGGTCTTGGATCTCATCGCTGTGTGGGGCGATGAGTCCGTGCTTTCAGAGCTGCGCTCCAAAAGAAGGAATGCAAAGATCTATGAGAAGATCTCTAAAGCCATGGCAGAGAGAGGATACAGCCGGGATGCAACGCAGTGCCGCGTGAAAATCAAGGAGCTGAGACAAGGCTACCAAAAAACCAAAGAGGCAAACCGACGCTCCGGATCCCAGCCCCACACATCACGTTTCTACGAGGCACTGCATTCCATCCTAGGTGCGGCCGCCACCACTACCCCACCAGTGACCGTGGACTCCGAGGATGGGATATTGTCCACGGCCGGTTCCTCCTCGGAAATGTTAGGTGACGGGGAAGATGAGGAAGGAGATGAGGAGGACGAGGCAGTCGACAGCGCTTGCACCGCTGATTTCAACGACAGCCAGGAGCTCTTCATCACCCTTACCGAGATCCCCTACCAACCGTCCACAGCCCTTACCCCGGACACCGAATCAGGGGAAGGATCAAGCAGTGAGTGCTTTAAACATCTAAACATTTCATTTTAACATAAGTGGAATATTTATATTGTTAAGAATGGGCTTTTCAGTCACTCAGTTAAACATAGAAACTTTTATTAATAACAAAACAGGAATAATAACTATATCAGTAATTTGTTGTTCATGATTTAGTTGGCTTAGTAAACTTTTTTCTACTAACTATGTATAGAAAATCAAGTACTGTCCGGATATTCATGATTAGTCCACAACACGGCCCCTCCACTCTGTAGTCCGTTATGCTCAACTTAAAGGAAAAGGCGGTCAATGTGCCCGGGAATGGACAGACAGTCCTCCTGTGATAGCTCCGCATAGCTCTCCTGGAGGTACCGCTCCAGCATGCGCACGAGGTTCAACGGCAGGGCAATCTTGTTTGGTCCCCCGTGGTAGCACACGTTCCCACGCCATGAGTCCATGAGGTAGTCGGGGATCAGTGCGCGGCACAGCATGGCGGCATATGGCCCAGGCCTCTGCATGCATTCACGCAGCATCCTTCCCCTCTCGGTCTCCGAGATCCTCATGAGGGTTATGTCACACATGACGCCCTGCTTTAAATTAGGGAGGGGAATGTTAGTATTTGGACTGCTTTACAGCCACGCGGTGGAGGCGGCAGAGGGGCAGCATACAGGGATCTTTCCCGGGGACAGCCGCGAGGTGGTGGGACAGGGGCAGAGCTCATGCTTCCCTGATTGCTGCCAGCAGAGAGTGGCCTTGCATTCAGTGCGAAAGGAGCCCAGTGCTACTATTACATGTTTAAGCTGCCACAAGTCTACGGCTTACCATGTTTTCCCGCAGCAGAAGTAGAGGTGTCCTGCAACGCTTCTCTGATCGCAACTGCAGGACCCCAGACACATAAGGCGAGGGCCGAAAATTCGACCTTGTCCTGAGTGCGCATGTGAAAGGTGCAGTGCATGGTGTTGTTCACAGAGAAAGACTATGCTCTTTGTTAGCAACTTCATTTATCTGTCTCAGGAATTTACTCCCTTTTTCCCATTCCAACAGACACATCTGCGAACGTCTCCCAACCCAGCCTGGCATCACACTCCCAGAGGCTAGCGCAGATTAGAAGAAGGAAGAGAAAAACTCGTGAAGACATGTTTTATGAACTTATGGAGTGCTCACGAGAGCAGGCAGCCCAGACGACACAGTGGAGGGAGAACTTGTCACAAATGCACAGAGCAGTCATGGAACGGGAGGAGAGGTGGCGCCAGGAGGACCAGCAGGCTACTCAAACCCTGCTTGGACTAATGAGGGAGCAAACGGAGACGCTCCGGCGCCTAGTGGATGTTCTGCAAGACCGGAGGCAGGAGGACAGAGCACTGCTGCTGTCTATCTCTAACCGCCCTCCCCCGCCACCAAGTCCCACACCCCCCTCACCAAAAGTACAAAGAAGGAGGGGCGGCAAGGGCCGTTAAAACTGTCAGTCGGCCACTGCACACTGCTGCAGCAATGGAAGGCTCTCGTTCCAAAGTTTGAAAAGTCCTTTCCTACCCATCTCACACTAGCCCATGTCCAAGTTTCCTTCCCCCCCCCCCCCCTTTTCATGTGCGGTTCGTAATAAAACATCGGTTTCTGTTAAGTACTGTTTCCGAGAGTGTCTTTTGGAGGGGATTCTGTCTGAAGGGGGGGAAGGGGTTTGTTACTTGGACAGGACAGTCACCTGTAGCAGGCTACAGAGGCGGGGGCAGGTCCAGCATCAGGACACATACACAGCACAGTCACCAGTTACCCTGGTCAGTCTGGGAGGCGGTTTTCTTGTTCTGGGGTGCGAGGGGGATTGATCTGTGACTTTGTGTCGGGGGAGGGCAGTTAGAGATCCTATGCCGCGGTCCTTATCCTGGATCACAGAGCCACGCAGCAGGGGATCTGTTACCCTCCGCCCCCTGCCAGAAAGTCACTTGGCCGACACATACATCCAGTCCCGCCCAGGACTGCTGGCAGGCTGCGTTGAAACAACCAATGCAGCACTGCGGAGCCTGTCATTCCCGGACTTTAGAAGCATCATTTGCATCAAAACAGTAAGCCCGCCCCCCGCCACAGTCTGCGTCCCCGGTTTAAAACATTCCCGCGAAAACAGTAAAAAAGAAAACCTTGTTCATTAACAGAACAGAACAGATTTTATTTGTTGGGAAGGTGGGGAAGGGGGTATGTAACTTGGAAGGATAGTCAACAGTAACTGGGTAAAGAAACGGGGGCAGGTTCAGCATCTGTGTCCACAAAGTAAAAAGTCACTGGAGACCCTGTTCAGTCAGGAACCTGACTTTCAAAGCCTCCCTGATGCACAGTGCGTCCCGCTGTGATCTTCTAATCGCCCTGCTGTCTGGCTGGACGTAATCAGAAGCCAGGCTATTTGCCTCAACCTCCCACCCCGACATATAGGTCTCCCCCTTGCTCTCACACAAATTGTGGAGCACACAGCAAGCAGCTATCACAGTGGGGATATTGGTCTCGCTGAGATCACAGCGAGTGAGTAGGCTTCTCCATCTCCCCTTGAGACGGCCAAAAGCACACTCCACCACCATTCTGCACTTGCTGAGCCGGTAGTTGAATAGTTCTTTCCCTGAGTCCAGTGCGCCAGTGTAGGGCTTCATGAGCCAGGGCATTAGCGGGTATGCAGGGTCCCCGAGGATGACTGTAGGCATCTCCACATCCCCAACAGTTACTTTGTGGTCCGGGAAGTAAATACCTTCCTGCAGCCGTCTACACAGACCAGAGTTCCTGAACACCCTAGCGTCATGAACCTTGCCAGGCCATCCAACGTAGATATTGGTAAAACGTCCCCGATGGTCCACCAGTGCTTGCAGCACCATGGAAAAGTAGCCCTTCCGGTTGATGTACTGGCTAGCCTGGTGGTCCGGTGCCAGGATAGGGATGTGAGTCCCATCTATAGCCCCACCGCAGTTTGGGAATCCCATCTCGGCAAAGCCATCTCTGATGAGCTCCACGTTTCCCAGGGTCACTACCTTAGATAGCAGTAGCTTGACGATTGCCCTGGCTACTTGCATAACAGCAACCCCCACGGTAGACTTGCCCACGCCAAACTGGTTAGCGACGGACCGGTAGCTGTCTGGCGTTGCGAGCTTCCAGAGGGCTATGGCCACTCGCTTCTGGACAGTCAGGGCTGCCCGCATCCGGGTGTCCTTTCGCTTCAGGGCAGGGGACAGCAACTCACACAGTTCGAGGAAAGTCCCCTTCCGCATGCGAAAGTTGCGCAGCCACTGGGATTCATCCCAGACCTGCAGCACTATGCGGTCCCACCATTCCGTGCTGGTTTCACGGGCCCAGAATCGCCGTTCAACAGTATTAACAAGACCCAGTGACAGCGAGATGTCCTGGGTGCTGGGTCTCATGTTCTCAGAGAGGTCGGAGCTAGTGTCCGACTTCATGCCGTCACGGTAGTGCCGTAGCCTCCTCTCATGATTGATCTGCAGCTGCCTCTGGTACAGGTGGAGGAGAAGCTGCGAGGCGTTGAGAACTGCCACAACTGCAGCGATGGTCGCAGCGGGATCCATGCTCGCACTGCTGTGGCGTCCGCGCTGTCAGTAATCAGAAAAGCGCGCGAACTGATTTCCCGCCGGCGCTTTCAGGGAGGGAGGGAGGGAGGGCTTGAGTGACTGACGGATGACGACAGGCGCCCAAAAGCACCCTCGACACATTTTTTTACCCAGAAGCCATTTGGGGCTCGACCCAGAATTCCAATGGGCAGGGGGGACTGCGGGAACTGTGGGATAGCTGCCCACAGTGCACCGCTTCCAATGTCGACGCTTGCCCCGTTAGTGTGGACTCACAAAGTCTCACAAAGTCGAATTACTGTCCTTAGTGTGGACACACACGTTCGACTTAGTAATATCGATTCCACATAGTCGAATTAACTAAAATCGAAGTACTCTCGTAGTGTAGACAAGGCCTTGGAAAGCTGAAGAGAGAACTCGACCTAGTTGCAGAGTGGAGGTTTACAAAGCCCAGTGAAGAGTAATAAGAGCTGACAGTTCTTTGGCCAGACGCTATTTCATGTGTGCAGCTGCATAATAAGTTTTGCAATCAAGTTGCTCCTCCGTAATACTTTTGTGTTATTGTTTTACTTTTCCTGGTTATAAAAGAGGCAACAGTTGGCAGATGGCAGTGAAGGCAAAAAAATCTACTTCCACTGAAAACAAGTTAATTTCTTAGCTTTTTTTAAAAAAAAATGTTATTTTCTTGAAAGTGGTTAAATACAAAATGCTAATCTTTCCTTAATCCATCATAATCCCATTTGTATAAAGTCCTATTTCCAGTGCTAATTGTATTTCTGAAACTAAATGCTGACACCTTCAGTCAGCATCATTTTCAAGGGACCACAACAAATCCAGGGTTAATCTCTTAAAGCTGGTTTAATGTCCTTTGCTACTGCTACCATTTTATTACTATTAGCATTTCCCCTTTCTTTCATGTACTCAATGTGCTCACATATAAGGTGAAGCGGAGAAAGGATTCTCCATAGATAATACTATTCGGGATGTTTCAGCCTACTCTATGGGCAAAACTACAAACGACATGTACCATATCAAATAGAGTTTGGTGAGTTGTCTCAGGATTTCTCTGTGTACCCTGTGATTGCAAAGCAAGAATTCTTCAATTTGCTACTTAGAACTAAATGCAAAGTAGATTTGAGCTGTGAAGATTATATTTAGAGAAGATATAATTCCCTCCTAATTCATATGTATGCACAAAAGCTCACAAGAGGCTGATTCAGCTAATTTTAGGTTCAATAAAGTTAGAAACTTCAATGATCCGCATTTGTAAAATATCAATAAAAAGTTTTTAAACAATATTAAATAGGTCTAACATGAAAGCTGAAACTGCTAGGGGTTTATTGGTTTCTCCTGGTGAAAGAGGCAAGCGTTCGAGCTACACAAAGCTCTTCTCCAGCTCTGTGTAGTTTGAAAGCCTGCCAATTTCATCACTAGGAATTGGTCTAATAAAAGATATTCCCTCCCCCACCTTCTCTCTAGTATTCTGGGACCAACACAGCTACAACAATACTATAAAGTTTAAACCATGACATTATCTAAACTAAATGTCTGAGGCAAAGATGGCAAAGATTAGTAATTATATCAATATGGACATGGAATGTGGGAGGGAACTACTCAACATAAGAACGGCCATACTGGGTCAGACCAAAGGTCCATCTAGCCCAGTATCCTGTCTACCGACAGTGGCCCAAGTCAGGTGCCCCAGAGAGAATGAACAGAACAGGTAATCATCAAGTGATCCATCCCCTGTCACCTATTCCCAGCTTCTGGCAAACAGAGGCTAGAGACACCATCCCTGCCCATCCTGGCTAATAGTCATTGATTGACATATACTCCATTAATGTATCTAGTTCTTTTTTGAACCCTGTTATAGTCTTGGCCTTCACAATATCCTCTGGCAAAGTGTTCCGTAAGTTGACTGTGTGTTGTGGGAAGAAAGATTTCCTTTTGTTTGTTTTTCAAGAAAGATGTGGAGAAATTGGAAAGGGTCCAGAGAAGAGCACCAAAAATGATTAAAGGTCTTGAGAACATGACCTATGAAGGAAGGCTGAAAGAATTGGGTTTGTTTAGTTTGGAAAAGAGAAGACTGAGAGGGGACATGATAGCAGTTTTCAGGTATCTAAAAGGGTGTCATAAGGAGGAGGGAGAAAACTTGTTCACCTTAGCCTCTAAGGATAGAACAAGAAGCAATGGGCTTAAACTGCAGCAAGGGAGGTCTAGGTTGGACATTAGGAAAAAGTTCCTAACTGTCAGGGTGGTTAAACACTGGAATAAATTGCCTAGGGAGGTTGTGGAATCTCCATCTCTGGAGATATTTAAGAGTAGGTTAGATAAATGTCTATCAGGGATGGTCTAGACAGTATTTGGTCCTGCCATGCGGGCAGGGGACTGGACTCGATGACCTCTCGAGGTCCCTTCCAGTCCTAGAATCCATGAATCTATGAATAAATCTGCTGCCTATTAATTTTATTTGGTGTCCCCTAGTTCTTGTGTTATGAGAAGGAGTAAACAACACTTCCTTGTTTACTTTCTCCACACCAGTCATGATTTTATAGACCTCTATCATATCCCCCCATAGTCATCTCTTTTCCAAGCTGAAAAGTCCTAGTCTCATTAATCTCTCCTCATATGGAAGCTGTTCCATACCCCTAATCATTGTTGTTGCCCTTTTCTGTACCTTTTCCAATTCCAATATATCTTTTTTGAGATGGGGTGACAAGATCTGCACACAGTATTCAATGTGTGGGCATACTATGGATTTATATAGAGGCAATATGATATTTTCTGTCTTATTATCTATCCTTTTCCTAACAAGTCCCAACAATCAATATGGACTTGTAATGGGGGAGGGGAATACCAAGGCAACATTATATATAACTATTACACTCCCCTTCTTCCTGCACCAAATCTTAACTCTTTCCTAAGGCATAGGCCAGAGTTCTGTTTTTTCAAACCTTTTAGAAAGCATTACACAGAATTAAATCTCCGGTTTATTGTATGTAAAATCCTAAGAAGAAAGCGTTAATACTTCCCAGTCAACTTCAAAGACAGAGTACCACACAGATTCTTAGAACATAAAACATAAGAACAGCCAGAGTGGGTCAGATTAATGGTCCTTCTAGCCCAACATCCTCTCGTCCAACAGTGGCCACTGCCAGATGCTTCAGAGGGAATGAACCAAACAAGGTAATTTATCAAGTGATCCATCCCCTGTCATCTGGTCCCATTTTCTGGCAGTCAGAGGCTTAGGGACACCCAGAGCATGAGGTTGTGTCCCTGACCATCTTGGCTAATAGCCATTGCTGGACCTATTCTCCGTGAATTTTCTAATTCTTTTTGAATCCTGTTATAGTTTTGGCCTTCACAACATCCCCTGGTAATGAGTTCCACTGGTTTACTCTGTGTTGCGTGAAGTACTTTGTTATGTATGTTTTAAACCTGATACCTATTAATTTCATTGGGTAACCTCTGGTTCTGTGAAGGAGTAAATAACACTTTGGTTTTCTCAGATGAACAGTCCCAGTCTTTTCAATTTCTCCTCATATGGAAGCTGTTCCCTACCCCAATCATTTTTGTTGCCTTCGCTGCCCTTCACTTTTTTCCAGTTCTAAGATATCTTTTCTTTCTTTTTTTTTTTTTTTTTTTTTGAGGTGGGGTGACCAGAACTGTATGCAGTATTCACGGTGCCGGCATACCCTGGATTTATATAGTGACATTACAATATTTTCTATCGTATTATTTATCTCTTTTCTAATGTTTCCTAACATTCTGTTAGCTTTTTTTAACAGCTGCTGCACATTGAGCAAATGTTTTCAGAGAACTATCCACGATGACTCCAAGATCTCTTTCTTGATTGTGACAGCTAATTTAGACCCCATCATTTTGTATGTAGAGTTGTGATTATATTTTCCAATGTGTATTATTTTGCATTTATCAGCATTCAATTTCATCTGCATTATGTTGCCCAGTCACCCAGTTTTGTGAGATCCATTTGTAATTCTTTATAGTCAGCTTTGTATTTTACTACCTTGAGTAATTTTTTTTTATTATCTGCAAACTTTGCTACCTCACTGCTTTCCCCTTTTTCCAGATCATTTATGAATTTGGTGAACACCACTGGTCCCAGTACAGATCCTTGAGAGACTCTGCTATTGACCTCTCTCCACTGTGAAAACTGACCATTTGTTCCTGCCTTTGTTTTCTATCTTTTAACTGATCCATGAGAGAACCTTCCCTCTTATCCTATGACTGCCTTACTTTGCTTAAGAGCTTTTGGTGAGGGACCTTGTCAAAGGCTTTCTGAAAGTCCAGGTTCACTATATCCACTGGATCCCCCTTTTTCCACATGTTTGTTAAAACCCTCAAAGAATTCTAATAGATTGGTGAGGCATGATTTTCCTTCACAAAAGCCATGTTGATTCTTCCCCAACATATTATGTTCATCTATGTGTCTCTCATAATTGTGTTCTTTACTATAATTTCAATCCAATTATCTGGTACTGAAGTTAGGCTTACTGGCCTGTAATTGCCTCTGATACCTTTTTTAAAAATTAGTATTACATTAGCTGTCCTTCAGTCATAGAATCATAGAATATCAGGGTTGGAAGAGACCTCAGGAGGTCATCTAGTCCAACCCCCTGCTCAAAGCAGGACCAATCCCCAACTAAATCATCCCAGACAGGGCTTTGTTAAGCCTAACCTTAAAAACCTCTAAAGAAGGAGATTCCACCACCTCCCTAGGTAACCCCTAAGTCATCTGTTATAGAGTCTGATTTAAGCGACAAGTTACATACCACCATTAGTAGTTCTGCAATTTCATATTTGATTTCCTTCAACTCTTGGGTGAATATCTGGTCCTGGTATCTTATTGCTGTTTAATTTATCAATTTGTTCCAAAATCTCCTCTAGTAAACAGACATTTAATGCTCACAGAAAACATTGTAAATGGTATTTGGAATACTATGAAAACCTTTTAAACAAAATCTACTGAACAGTAAATCTACATGTTCCTCATACAAACTTTTTTCGTTGTTGTTACAGAGCAAATATAAGTTTTCAACATAGTGTTTTGTGCTTAGTGTTTTCTATACATTAGCACACCCATCTAACAACACGTTCCCCTCTGATCTTCTCTCAGACATGATTTCTTAATCTTTATAGCACGATAACAATGTGTACTGTGTGTCATCTGGGCTCTTCAAAGCTAGGGAAAAGGCAGCAGATACTCTGGAATCTCCACAGCTATCAGCATCCCAGCCCTTGGGTTAATAGATGCCTGGTCCTCTCAGTTATTGGTGAAACTGAAGTCTGTAGCCTATGGGATATATTACAGATTTTAATTTAGCTTAAGTGTAAGCTAAATAAGATATAAGAGATAAGATATAGCATACAACAGTAATGCAAGGAATCTGCAGGCCCGAGCCTGTAGGGTATTAGCGTAAGGATGTCAGGCCTATAGCTGTTGAGGTCATTGCTGGTCAACTTATTTATGCTAAGTCACCAGATGACAGACGACATTATTTTGCTTATTTTGAAATATTTTTTGCTGAGATCTTGCATAAGATGCTGACAGGTAACAACAACGAGTCAGTTGATGCCAGTTTGGGTATTTGGGGATAAGAACATCAGCAGATACATAACGGCAAGATTGCCATAGTAACCAAGAGATGTATATGCTAATACATTTGGGATACTTAATATACCAATCTATAGGAAAATGAAACCCCAACGTCAGGGGTGAGGAAGTTAGTTTTGGGCAAAGAAGGCCAAACACTTTTATGAATAAGGCTACATTTTAGTCACAGGTATTTTTAGTAAGACTCATTGACAGGTCATGGGCAGTAAACAAAAATTCACGGCCCGTGTCCTGTCCATGACTTGTACTATATACCCTTGACTAAAACTTCGGTGCTCTGGGATGGGGCGGGGCAGCCTGGGGGCACCGGGGATGCTCTGGGGAGAGTGGCCCGAGGGCACCACTGCTGCTGGGGGAGATGCAGGCGGCGGTGCATGGCCTGGACCCCCCACTGGTGCTGGGAGGGGAGGGGGGGGCTGGCAGGCTCGCTACTCGGCTCCTTGAAGTGGCCAGCATGTCCCTGTGGCCCCTAGGCGGAGGTACGGCCAAGGGAGCTCCACGAGCTGCCCTCGCCTGGAGCGCCTGCTCTGCAGCTCCAATTGGCTGGGAACTGTGGCCAATGGGAGCTGTGGGGTGGCGCCTGTGGATGGAGGCAGCATGCGGAGCCACCTGGCTGTGCCTCCGCCTTAGAGCCAGACATGACAGCCACTTCTGGGGATCCCCCCGAGGTAAGTGCTGCCCAGATCCCTCTCTCTGTCCCGCACCCCAACCCCTTGCCTCAGCCCTGAGCCCCCTACCACACCCAAACTCCTATTGCTGCTGGGTGGGAGGCGTGTGTTGGCCGGAGACTGCCCCAGCAGGAGCTGGTGCGGCTGGCCCAGAGGCTGCCCAAGCTGCTGAGGTGGCCCCCAGGCCAGACGCACGAGCCTCTGCAGAAGTCACAGGGGTCCCGGAAAGTCAGGGAATCCGTGACTTCTGTCACCACTGTGACAGACTCGCGGCCTTATTCATCATAGCCATCAGACTCTATTAAAGGCCCAACCACAGTCTAGTGCAACCACACCTTGACCACTGGACTCACTTGGCTTGCCAGAGACAGGGTAGGACCCCCGTGGACCACTACCTGCCTTCACACCTCTAGGTCTCCACAATAATTGTGTGAGTACACGTATGATATGACACTGGTCATCAAATCAATATTTTGTTTGTTTGTATTTTAGTAACAATATTAATGAAACTATTGCAAATTCAAAAGTTTTTTCCTAACTCTGAGTGTTGCAACCGTGCATGTCGGGGTTCCCAATCAAACAGCAATTCTATTACTACTGGGCCTGATTTTGAGACTAGAATTTATCAAACCTCAGATGTTTAATTTGGTAGTTGGGGATTCTTAAGTAATCAATATAATCAATTGATCGGGTGCCATGCCTGTATCCAAAGGGCTGCAGGGATTGGGATGAGTGTACAGAACATCCATTCCCTGGATCTCTCTAAGGCTCTCACTCGCTAGGGCATTATCGTCTGCCCATAAGCCCAGCTAAGTCAGGCAAGAATTACAAACCCTCCCCTCACTAAGTGCTGCCCCATTCACACTCTTTAACCAAGACGCTGTCCCAGTGGAGAGCAGGTAGCAGATTGCTCAATGTAAGTTCCACGGTCTCTAGGGGTAACCAGCGTCCCAGCCCCCCAGCTCTCCTGCTAGGTCTACAAAACACACCATGGTGGACCAAGCCTTGTTCTGCCGGAGCGCTTCCCTGGCATGTAAAGCTGGAGCAGCACTCACCTGCCCAGGGATTGGGACCCAGCCCTGACAGCAGACACATTCTCAGTCCTGTGTAGATCAGCCACTAAATGCCCAGGTCGGTCTGTAATGCCTATATTTATTAACCTCCCCTGCCCCCCTCCCACACTCTGATTGGCTGAGCGCTCAGAGGATGACTGGGTGGGACTGCCAGGCAGATTGCCCACAATGAAGACTTTCTATACAGCCTCAGAAACAGCTACTGAGCATGTCAAGCAATGGTCACACCCTATTTCCAGATGTTTCTTGGCCCTTGTAGATGAGTTACCGTGACCTGCACTCAGCACATGTGCAGAGTCAAAGAGAATCCAACTAAAACCCATGTCTCCTCCACACTGCTTCTCTCCCCTTCTTTGGGCCAAACAAATTCAAATGCCTCAGTACAAAGCTTGTGGGTTACACACACACAGAAATGCATCAGAGACAAAATAATAACGTCAGTCAAGGAGTTATGGATGTACCTATCGCTAGTTATGTGCATTTGATTAAAAGAAAATATATATTTTTAAAATGATTTCAAAGTTTTTAATCAGCAAATGACAAATGTTGAAGTCTCCCCCTATTTGTTTTCAATGTTTTCATGAAACACACATTTTGACCAGCTGTATTATTGACTAAATGACTCCTTGCTACATGTGCTTAGTAAAATAATATTATTTTCACTAAACAGTGGTGCTAAATGTGTTGATGTTACACCCCTAGGCTGTACTTTTTGTCTGTATTATGAACGCAACACTAAAGAGTTCTGTTGAAATGGTGTTGGCCTGTAACAGACTTTCTTAATTCTTTGTTTGCCTTTGTCCTCTGCTTCTCCTGACTCAGAGAATAAGCTCCAAACTTTCCAAATGGGGCAGTTAGTGTGAGCCTGCTTTTGAGACCTGACAGTCCTCTGCACTCATCAGGCAGCTGGGCGCATGTTTGACAGCCAGCACCTTGGCCAACGCCAGCGATTGAAACAGGCATTTACAGAACTGAGTGCACGAGCCCTCTGCAGTCTCAGCTCAAGAGCCAGGCTTTGTGACTGGGAGCTGTAACAGAGTCACATCGCTGTTCCAGCTTCGGTGGTCGAGCACAGAGCGGGACAGACTGATCAGTGGGTAATATGGACGTGTAGCGCTCTGGCATCTCAAGGCCTATCTGCAAATGCAGTTACCTGTTTTACATGTCAAAAACAGGCATGCTCCTTATTTCTGCTGGCAAACACAGTAAGGCAAATCTTGCCCCTGGCTCTGGGGTTGGACTTGGTCCTAGCAACAGAACCAGTGCAAATCCGCTGTGCCGCGCAGGTCACGGGGAGCTGTGCACTTTGCCCTACTGGGCAAAGTGGGGAGGCTCCAGATACACTCTTCTGTCTGGGGAGGGAATTCATCCCCTCTACCCAGATCTTTGCTCTGGGTACTGGCACGAGGATTTTGCATTAAGAATATACCTCTCCCCTACCCCTGAGTCCCTGGTTTTCAATAGCACAGAAGTGTTTCTCCATTATAGAAATTGTGGTCAAGAAAACCACCATTTTCCCAAAGAGTTAACCTGGCACCAATATCCCCCAGGCAGCCTCTTGAGCAAAAACAAATACACATTTCCTGATGATGTATAACAGCAAACTGAGAAAGATTTAGATCACAGAGAGATTTGCCACATGGTTCCACATGATTTTGATGTAGTTGCAAGGTCACTGTGAAAGAAGAACTGAAGTTGTTTTGCTGTGCTTAAGGAATTCATTAGACTAGAAATATAACAACATAAGTCACACACAGAGAAATGACGGCCAGGAGAGTTGTGGCAGAAGCTACTACACTCACCGCGCTTTAGGTACCATTGTGACGCAAGTTCATATCCTAGTGGAACATGCAACTGTTTAAGTGATCGCCACATTATCTAAATAGCAATACCAGTATTTTGGTATTTCAGTAGCATGCGCTCTGCAGAGGGGGCTTGAAGACTGATAGCCACCCAAAATATCAAAAGAACACAATCTTTTTCAAGCAATTCAGGCTTTCTTAGTATAGTTCCTCTCTGCTCCTTTTCTTCTGAAAATCCAAGTGTAAGCGAAGCCATCAGCACAAGGGAGAAGAAACAGTGAAACAGCAATCAGAACGCTTAGGAGAGTGGGAAATTCCAGCTACTCTAATATCCCACTTTATTCTCCTCCCCATTTGAAAATGAAGCCATTTATTCCAATCGCCGGTTGTACTTCAGGTTAGCTCAGTCGCTTGTGACTATGAAAGGATCCAGGTGTTTGTGTCTCAAATCATCTGTTGCCAGTACTCATCAGAAGCCTATTTCAATATAGTTTTTGAATAAAGGCTGATCACAACCTGACATCGATGTAGTGTCATCTGATCACCAGACTTCCCTGCAACACACCGATATCTGTGTGGAACAAACCACAGCAGATCACGGGCAGGTGTTCCAATCTCACCACAGCTCATCACCACCCACTCTTTGAAGCAGTTCTGGTTCACGTGTGAGCACAAGACAGGCTTAGAGTGGGATTCTTTTTCATTACATGCATCATTCCCCTTAAAAACCTGTCTGTTGCCCTAGTTCATGCCTTAGCTAAATAAATAACTTTGCTTTACTACTTTCAATATTCCCCATAAAAAGCAGAGAAGAGTTTAATACTGCAAATAGCAAGGTGATCATAATTATTTATTTGTAGAAAGTAAACATAGTGATTTTAAAGGCCGATTACTGTATTTTCTGTTAATTGTTATTTTAAAAATACAGGTTTTCTTTAAGAATATAAGGAAACACTTGGTGAAAGAGAGGCTTATGAGCCCTTTTATTAGCCAGTGGCCAAAACATGGCCAGATCAGCCTCGCTTCACTGATTTTTCACTAATTTGCACCAGCTCAGGATCTGCTCTGGAGACTGAAAGCTTTGGTTCTGTAGTACATTTTCTTTGTCACATTTTTGAACACTGCCTTGTTTGGTGGCTTTGCACAGATGTCCTGGACTCTCTGCAAAAATAGATACGGAAAATTCTATTTTAAATCTTGCTTCTCCTGCTATTTCCTTATATTTAAAATTTGTGGTTCTCTCATTATCATTAGCTCCACACTGTTCCCTGTAACTCCCTGAAGATTTCAGTCACATCCTCCTGCTAAGTGTTTTACATGCATTGACTCTTCTAGCCCTTGTATTATTATTTTATTTTGCTGTTACTTTGCCTTTCTCTGCTGCGCCCCCCATATTAATCTGGAGTGACTTCCCCGACCTATCGATGGCCAGGGGAGTTTTGCCATTGGCGTCAATGGGGCCAGGGTTTCAGTAACTTTCTCTGTGCGTAGTTCCGTTGAATTCTCACAGAATAAGAGACTACTCGAGGTGAGTCATGGTGAGGCATCTAGTGACAGGCCTGACATGGCGACAGCACAGCGGCAGCTCCCCACAGGGATGGAGGGAAGTAAGGAGGGCAGGAATATATGTCATCTCTTTAAGGGGGCAGCACACTCGGCCGGCGTGTGGGGAGCGCATTCTCCTCACTTCATTCCAGTCTGGGGCTCCCAGAGAAGAGGAGTTTGGCAGCTTCTGAGTTACCCCGAGAGCAGGGACATGATTGCCCCGTAAGATTAGGGAAGGCTGCTCCCCATCCACAGAGACCCAGCCTGCTCCAGCTGCGTTATCAGCTTCTTGGGGGAACCTGGACTGTGCTGTCTGTGCCCTGTCTCATCCAGCCTGGTATCTGGCCTTCCACTTTCGAGTCCAGCAGCCCCTTGTGCTGATCCATTCTTGTCTGGCCCAGGGTGCCCCCACTCTCTCCGGCAGGATCTGCTCATCCCAGGCCTGCCTCTCTCTCTCCTCTTTTGAGTTCCAGCCCAATGGTTACAAAGGCTGTAACTTCTGAGCCATCCTTCCATCCACACTTTTGTCCCCGTCTCATGCATCCATTTCCTCTTCCTTGGTTGCTGGCCTGCTTAGTTTTGTGTTGTCTGCAGAGGCGATACTATCCTTTGCCAGTGAAAAGCAGCCATCCTACGGCTGATGTCTGTGATACCCCACTAATTGTAACATCTTATCATTCAGAGAGAGGAGAAACAGTTACAAATGCCTTTGCCCTTTTTGCTGCACCTTTGGCCTCTCAAAAAAAGAGCTGTGTATCCCAGAGATTCTGACTCTATAAGCGAATGTACCTCGCTGTGTCTGATATTTACTGCGAGAGCCAAGCATGCTGCCAGCATAGCTTTCTTTCAAATTTCAAGCATATTTTATCTGTCACAATCCCCTCTTCAAGAAGACAGGACAGTTTTTCCCATTAGTCTTAATTTCTGTAGCTTTTTATGATCACACAGTTCCTCACTATAAGAGACTCTCTCCCAAAAGAAGAGTTTTGACCTGATTCTGGATCTCTATTAGTATGTTAGGCATCACCTGTCCTATGGAGCTATCTCCTCTCCTCTCCTTGGTATCTCCATCTAATTACATTCTTATGCAACTCTGTGTTTTGGCACATTTTTGGGGATTGGCATTTTAAAAATATAAGAGACAGACTCCTGCCTGGATTCTTTCTTGTAGTTAAAGATGCAGCACCCAGGTGTTAAAATCAACATTTATCTTTCATTCTTAGAAAAACAGAGCTCACAAATACAGCATGCAATTAACAGTACATCTCCTGATAGAGCATAATGGTCACTTTTACTTATTGTACGGATCTGCTTGAGCTGCAGATGAACAGGCTGATAGCGTCTTTGGGCCTTCTGCTAGAGCATACATTCACAGATGTAGATTTTTACACTATCTACATATTTTCTGTTGAAAAATGAAATTAATGGTAATTGCACATAAATTTTGTTTCAGAAATAATGAAAAGCACCAACATTTTTAGAAAGAAAAGATTTGATTTTTTTTAGTTTTGAAATGACTTTTTGTTTAAAATGTTAAATATTATATTATATTTATTCTTAAAAGTTGAAACTGAAACACAACTTTCGAATTGGTCCAAAACTTTTTTTTTTCTCCTAGAATTTTCCTTCATGAAAAATTTTGATTTTTTCAGATTTTCTTCCAATTTGCCAACAAAGTCAAATTTTGAAATCTCAAAATCCTTCACAAATCGGAATTTCTGTCCACTGCCCAGCTCTATAAAAGCCAGTCTGAGCTGTATACAGGACTCGCTCTCTCGATGTTGGATGAATAAACATAAGCCCACATTTTTCACTTGAGTCAGTAGCTGTGCACTACAAAGTCAATAAGAAATACAGTTTTCACTATCATACAAACGCAGAACATTTCCCTCTCTCTTGCTATGGGTAAAAATACATATTTCCACAGAACATGTGACAAGAAAAAGATACTTTTATTTCTTTCATTTTTACAGACCCATTTCCAGATATAGCTGCCTTCCCCCTGTATTTCTCTTTTTTATGGGGAAAACTCTTTCTTCAGATGAATTCCTGGATTTCTTTTTTGTCTACTCTTATTTGTATTTCATTACTAAATACTCTATGTCTGATCATGGCAAATTCTGCTTAAAAATTGATAGCACAATATGGCTTTTCTTGCTCTTCTGTTCAGTCCAATTCCACCTTTTCTGTTGGATTTTGCCTGGCATGCCTGGTTTTCTCAATTCTTTTCTTCACTCTCTTCTGTGAAGAAATACACTCTCCTTTTTCCATTCCCACAGACCAGGGAATATTCGTTTTATTTTCCCAGTTGCTCTTGCACTCTTCACTGTAACATTAACAATCTCATCCTCATAGTGCTCATTCAGCGCCATGTCCAACAGGATTCTCTGGAGGACACTGCTCACAGTACAGCAATCTGGAGTTGGGGGTGAGTATCCATTGTAATTACTATAGGGCCAGATTCTGATCTCACTTCAACCTGTGTAAATGCAAAAATCAGAAGAGTTGCTTTGGATTTACTCCAGCATAACTGAGATCAAAGTCTGGTGCATGACTTTTTGTTTGGGTTTAAACTTTCTGCTTTGTCGTTTTTCATTTTTAAATCTATTTCATTCATCTAGGATGGTGATTGCTTGGAAGGCTTTGTAATATGCATGAACCACCTTGTTTTCATGGGGTCCCAGAGTAGCACTTGTAGCAATTAAACTTGCATAGAACCTGACTCCTTCCTTTGGCCCATAGCTAGCTGCACCACAGATGCCAAGCAGAATTTTGCAATAATGAATGATTTTCTTGTGAGAGGGAAAATAAGACCTTTCTTGCTTGTCGCTATGTGCGCGTATGTTTTGAGAAAGAAACGGTTTAGTTTGCCTAATTATGCCAGGATAATACAGCATGGAGCGGTACATGCCAATTAGCTTTATTTCATGCCAGTTATCAATTAGCAGTGCAAGGGCTGCTAGTGCAGATATGCTTCTCCACTGCGGGATGCCAGTCACTGGCTGCTATCTGCTGCCACATTGCAGGGTAGCATCATGCCCGTGGCTTCCATTTGCTGACAGTGTCACTACTGTCAGACCTCAGTGCTGGCTAGCTACTATTTCATTGCTGAAAGCAATTCCAGTGGCTGCTCACTGGGTACACCCCTCTGCTTGACTGCACTGTCGGATGCCAGCAGCTGCAATCTCAGACGCTGTATTGGAAGTGGTGAAGAAATTATTGTTACTTTCAAACAGAATTTGCATTTCCTTTGAGAAATTAAAAAATGCATTTTTAGGTGATCATGGAGCGTAACATATTGTGGCACTGATTCTGAACCCGAGAATCCCATTAGCAGGCTAATTCGCCGCTGTGCACGATCCAAGAGAATGAATTATGCTATTACAATCCTGCTTATCTGATTGCACAATGAGAAAGCCGTTTGGAAATAGAATTACATTTTAATGACTTAAGTATATAAACACATGAAGAGAAAATTTTCAAGTAACAGGTTTGCATCTTCCCTTTTATGTGCAACCTGCTTGCAGGCTGTATACTAGGCAGGAGAGTGACACCTCACGAGTGAGTTACTGGGCTTCTCTCTTCAAAGGGGAAGATAAAGGTCATAGTATTAGTCAGCAGTAAGTATACATGCATGTGCACATATGTACCGTGTTTTTATACACACACACTGCATGTAATACATGGTGGTGAGGGATAACAGTTGTCTCAGCATGAGTTGGAGACACATTACTCATGAGTAAGGTTAAGATTTTGTCATGGTTATTTTTAGTAAAAGTCTTGGACAGGTCGCGGTCAATAAACAGAAATTCACAGAAGCCCATGACCTGCCTGTGACTTGTACTAAAAATAAGGAGGGGGGCTGACTGCTGGGGAGAGGACTAACTGCTCCAGCCCTCGCTGCCTGTGAAGACTGCTGAGAGCTCCGGGGCCCCGGTTGCCTCCGGTGACTCAGAGCTTCATTCCCGCAACCCCAGGGCATGGGGCTGAAGCAGAAAATGTCCCCGTGGTCTCTGAAAGTCACAGAATCCATGACTTCCGTGAACTCCACGACAAAATTTTATCCTTTCTCATGAGTGCAAAAACCAAAATAATGTCCACCCAAACAAGTGCCAACAAAGCTTTATTCGTCAGTTCAACTGCATATTTTTCAATTTTTTAATAAATTACAGGGAGGTTTTTTTCCCCCCAATTTTTCACCTCTGACTATATTTTGTATTTTTCCATCTATAAAATTGTGTCTTAGCCAACATGAAACCAACTGTACAGATCTTGGAGGACATCCGAAAAAATAACCTGAAATATTATACATAAAAGTGCCCCACAGTAAGATCCAGTACTGCAGGATTTCCTAGGGCTGAGAGTCAATGTTGTCTCATTGCTAAGGGGCAATTAATGATTTACAAATCCCATTTGAGGGTCACAGGATATGAGACCTCAAACTCGTCACTGCTTGAAGACCGGATATTACCTATTCTGGGATTCTGGCCAGCATCATTTGGGGAAGAAAGTAACATTTCCAGGGCAGGATTTTATTTTTTATTATTTTTTTTTTGAGATCATGAAACTTGCGACCTTGTTTTTCAATTTCTCTCAGTTTTTCCCATGTTCTCCTCACGGCATACTTTGCTGACAGTGGTGTATGTAAGGTGCTCACCTCTACCAGAAGAGCCTCTGTTTTCCCAGAGCTGCGACGCTTTCATCCAAGCGAGCAACATTAGTTCCTCTCCCCACAACGTTTTATTTTAATGGTAGGGCTTTTCTCCGGCACGCCTGGACCATAGGGAGACCCAAAGCATTTCCCAGGTACCATGGGGCAATCCTCTGCTTAGTGCAGAGTTGGGCACTGGAGCATCCAGAGAAAATCGGAGAAGTGGAGAAAGAAAGTGAGAAGGCTGCGGGGCACAAGGAGAGGTGGTGGGGCTCTGCTGTCATTGCTAGCTGTGCCTTAGGGGCATGCGAGGCCTCAGGAATTCTGAAGCTTTTGCTTTAATAGATTCATAGAGTTTCACAGAGTTTAAGGCCTGAAGGGATCATTAGATCACGCAGTGTGACCTCCTGTATAACACATTACACTTCACCCAGTTGCCCCTGTACTGATCCCAACAAGTTGTGTTTGACTAAAGCATGGCTTACAGAAAGACATCAAATCTTGATCTGAAGTCACCTAGAGCTGGAGAATCCACCACTGCCCTTGGTAGTTTGTTCCAATGGTTAATCACCTTCATAAAAAAATATGTCTTATTTCTACTCTGAATTTTTCTGGCTTCAACTTCCAGCCATTGCTTCTAACTGTGCCTTTCTCCATGCGATTAAAGAGCCCTTTAGTACCTGGTATTTTCTCCCCATGAAGGTACTTATACACTGGAATCAAGTCACCTCTCAGTCTTCTTTTTGTGATCAATTAACAGATTGAGATCTTTATGTCTCTCACTGTGAGGTATTTTTCTCCAACCCTTCAATCATTTCTGAGGTTTTTTTCTGCACCCTCTCCAATATTTCAGTATCCCTTTTCAAACGTGGCCCCCCAGAACTGGATGCAGTATTCCAGTATCAATCAATGCTGTATGCAGAAGTACAATCACCTCCTGTTACCTACTCGCTACTCCCATTGATACATCCAAAAATCACATTGACTCTCCCTGCAGAGCCTTGCACTGGCAGTTCATTTTGGGAAGCCTTTCACCTCAAATATCAATTTTCTACACCTCTTACCTGTAACTTATAACTGACATTGATTGATATCTAATTTCCACTTTTCCACGTGTTATATATTACTCTTTCATTTATAATTGCTGCCCCCACAACACCATTTAACCAGGTTGGCCTTTCAGTTAAAGTTGTCCTCTTTCTTGACTATGGACTCATGGATTTTTGGCCATCTCAAATTCTTCTTAAAGAACTCCCAACTGTCATTCATATTTCTCTGAGTAAATGTTTTCTTCCAATCCATTTCTTTCATAACTTCCCCCAGCTTTGGGACATTAGCCCTTTTGATGCACCCTGTGTATCAATTAGTGGTTGGGACTGTCCTCTGCTTGTCCATATTAGATATAATCAGGTAATGATCACTGGTCCCCAGGCAACCCTGTCCCATGATTAATTCATTCCAGATAGTTACTTCATGGTGAGTGCAGCCTTTGTGTTAGAAAATTATCATCCATAATATTTAGAAATTCAAATGATGTTTTATTACTGGCTGCATGCAACCTCCATCATATGTCTCCCGGATTGAAGTCCCCCCCAAAAAACAAAATTTTCCTTTCCACACATTACAGACAGGTACTGTCACAGGTACTTAAAGAGTAATACATCCTGTTCTCTAGTTTGATTTGATGGTGTCTAGCACATCCCTTCCAATACCCCCTCCTGGACATTGTTAGTTAGCATATTGATCCATCTGCATTCAAGATTCTGTGGGTTCTCAGTTACCAGTAACTATAAAACTGGTAATGGTGTCTTTAATATGAGTGCCACCCCGCTTTTGCCCACTCTATCCTTCATGAACAGTTTATAAGTGGTGATTATAACACTCCAAGCATGTGAATCATCCCACCAGGTTTCTGTAATGCCAATTATATCAGATTTCTTCTCATCAGTGAGAATTTCCAATTCCTCTTGCTTGATTCCCAGACTTTCAGCACTGGGATATAAGCAATTCAAAAGATTCTTCACTTCACATTCTTTGTTATGTCAGTTCAATTTGTTCACAACACGCTGAGTTGGACTTTGTACCACATTTGCCTTTTTAGCATCTGTTCCTGGCATTGTTAGTTTAACACTTTCCTGGCTGTTCCAGCTAGTCTTCAACCAACAAGATTAGATCTCCTACCTGAGAGGTGGAATCCGTCCCTCTTTCCCACTGCAGTGTGGTTCATTGCACCACCAAACCAAAACCGTCAGCTTCACATCAGCTTTGCAGCCAATGGGGACCAGTATTCTTTGCCTTCTCCCTTCCCTCAGCTGTGGGACTCAAAGGATCTCCCAGAATGCCACCTGGACTCTCTGCTTCTTCAGCTCCCTTCCAAGGTCCCTGAAGTCTCTGTCGTTGTGTGTGATGTCAAACCATTGGTTCCAGTGTATTTCATCACCAAGGAGATTTGCCAGACTTCATAATCCCATCCAGTTCTGGGTTTACATCTTGCTTTTTTTTGCTCCAGGGAAACAGCACGCTGTCCTGTTGTCCTTGTGTCCCTTGTGAATGTTCTGTCCACTCTCCTTAATATGGCGTCACCAATGGTGATTGCTTGCCTTTTTAGGATGGTTGAAGAACCTCTCTTGGCAGCTGATTACTTTATATTACATGGACCCCCATCAGATATGTCCCCTATAGCGTTGTGTTGTGCTCCTCCAAAGACAGGCTCCTCAGTAGTTGACTTGCTGAACATCTGACAATGATTTGATATTTTTAGCTGGGTTGAATGGCTCCCAGTTCTCTTTCCACTCAGTCACAAATCACAGGTCTGATAAGCCCTGATCCTGCAACTACTCCATGATGGGCAGATGCCTGATGCGAGGCCAAGGGCCCTAGGCATACAGAGCCAGCTCCAGGATCGGGACTGCAGTTATCTTGCTAGATCCCCCTTGTTCAGTGAGCAGATGCTCATATATAGATGATACTCAGGGCATAAACCATATAAAACAATGAAGCAGGTTTTATAAGTTATGAAAACAAACATAAATGGAAATTACTTCGAATAAAGAGATCTCATTATATTTGGAAGCAGAATCAGAGACATTTGGGACAGCTAGTCCTTGCTTGGATTTTTTTTAACAATTTATTTTGAGATTTGTTTTTTTAGTTTTACAGGGATTTCTATTAAATGTGGGCATTGTGCATGTGTAGCACGCACCAGTGAGAATGTGTCTCTTAGTGTCAATGCATCATTTTGGCGGTGGGGGGGGTAAAGATTCTGTTATAACCAGAACTGAATGGAGTGCCACGGGTAGGGTTTCCAGTGCCCTGAAACGACACCGATCTGGTGGGCAAGGTGTGATTGCAGCAGTGAAGTATCAAGCTCCTGGAAAGCACGGCCAGAGTGGGGCCGGTGCAAGGTGGGTGTATTGGGGTTTTTATGTATTTGTTTCTGTCAGAAAACTTCATCAAATGCTCCTGGTTGAAGCTGCACCCGGACCTGTGAGTATAACACGTCCCCTAGAATGAGAGAGTTAGGTGATAGATTCCAATAAAGACAGGAATAAAGCTTTCAAATGTTAGTGGTTTCAGCTATTTCTTAGGTAGAAACTGGAAGAGAAAAGCAGGGGTGGGGGGAGGTGTCTGAACAATGCAACAGGGAAACCTGAAATAAGTGACAGTCCAAAATCAAGTCAGTGTTCATGCCAACCACAAACATCCATCTTTCTTTCTTTCTTTCTCTTTAATACCTCAGAGAGAAATAACTCGGATGTCACTATGATGCAATGGGGAGAAATGAACTCATTGGCAGTGCACAACATGCCAAAATATCTAATGTTAATTATACCCGTGTGGCTAAATCTTTGTGCGCCACACTTAACATTTACCCACATACTCTTCTGTCTCATTAACTTTGCTTAGCCTGCTGACTTCAGTATATTGCAAATGATGTATGAAATTAAATACTCCTGCCTACCCCAAGGGCTTCCCCAGCACTGCTCACGGCTGTACTATTTAGCTCTGGACAGACATAGCTAGAAAGAAATTCCTCAAGCATAGAAGTGTCAAAGGAGGGGACTACTGTAGCAGCGCAGCAGCTTGGTAATAACCATTATTATTATTCTCTGACTACCTACAGCGTGCATGGCACTGTACAAGAGTTGCAGAAGACGTAGCCCCTGGTTCAGATATCGTTCCGGGGGTTAATTACTCTCTGCTGCCAGTGCTGTGCCTGGTCTGGGGCTGAGGAGAGGAATTTCATCTTTCACAAGCACCAGCAACTTGAACGTTAAAAATAGAGTGAAGTAGCAGCGCCAAAATGATTCCATTTTCAATTTTCAAAAATATTGGGCTAGGCTCAGCTTTGTTGAGGTCAATGGAGTGGCTGATTCACACAGCTTAGTGTTAGGGACACTCTTTTAAAATGTCTGCCTGTATTCCTCTTGTCTTACCCCAGTTTGCTCCCCTCCTTCCACAGAACAATACCAGCTTTGGGCTGAAAATACCCCAACTCACAAACAATCCTCACCACCGTTCCTCTCAAAAATATATACCTATTGTTCTAACAGAACCCCAGGAATGGACTTTTCTTTAGAAATTCTCTTTATCCTGTTTTTATAAGTCTTTATGAGCGGTTAGGCGGCTGGTGTGCAAAGCCCACTGCCCATCATGCTGGCCAATATTGTCTCCTTGTTGCCTTGTGTTCCCCCCATCTGTCTGTCTGTGTCCATCTGTTGTCTCTTGTCTTATTCCTAGATAGTGAGCTCTTTGGGGCAGGCACTGTGTTTTTGATCTGTATCTGTGCAGCACCTACCCCTGTGGGGTCCAGGTCCATGATTTGGGCTCCTAGGTGCTATGGTGATACCAATAATCATATTGAAAATCCTGGGACTTGTCTGTCCAATATGTCAGAGGCAACCTGCAATGGTAATCTGAGAAGCCCTCTTACGGGGGCTCAGGACCTCCGCCAATGGGAAGCTTTGGCAGGTTTCATGCAGAATATTTGTTATAACGTTTGTTCTTCCCAAGCTAGTTTGGGAGAGAGTTTTTCTGTTAAACATTCTAACCTGGTGATGATAATGGGTAGGCGGTGTGTTGGTCATGAAATACCCACTGCATACTCAGGTAGCCAGGGAGTAAAATGCTGATAATATTTTTGTAATCATTTCATTTCACATCATCACGGGTCTGCTTCCAGTTATGAGCAAACCTTAATGACAACGTGCTAGAGTGTGATACAATTACTCACACTCAGAAGTATTCTGCTCCCTCAAGAACCTTATGGACTTCAATTTATGGCTCAAGGTTTAACATGCTATTCAAAATGGATAAAAATATAACAATCTGGCCCTTAAGAAGTAGGTGAAGTAGAGCAGGTATACTTGCACAAGAGAGATGCCTTTACAATGGTTTATCCCATTAACAACAGGTAATGAGATATGATCAGCTATACCATCTGTGACTATTTGGCGGATCCGTCCACATATGACTTATGTGTTCTGGTTGATTTTATGAAATTGCTGTATCATTGAATGTCTCAGTGTATGAGAAGTCAGCCATCTGCTATCCAGACTGGCATCACATCCCTTCCACACCAGGGACAATGGAGAGTCATTAACATGAAGAGCTGCCATTCAACAGGGAATCAACACCTTAGGACAATGGGATGGCTTAAACCCCAGGAAAACCGTTGGACCAAAGTTGTCTGGAGAGGGTGGCTTGGAGCAATGGAATTTCCCCAGAAAAACAGGTGTTAGTGCTAGCATTGAAAACATTCAGAGGGACTCTCAAAGGTCCAGGGGGAAAGAAAAGAAATCTGATGAGATTCAACAGGGACAAGTGCAGAGTCCTGCACTTAGGAAGGAAGAATCCCATGCACTGCTACAGACTAGGGACCGACTGGCTAAGCAGCAGTTCTACAGAAAAGGACCTGGGCATTACAGTGGATGAGAAGCTGGATTTGAGTCAGCAGTGTGCCCTTGTTGCCAAGAAGGCCAATGGCATATTGGGCTGTATTAGTAGGAGCATTGCCAGCAGATCGAGGGAAGTGATTATTCCCCTCTATTCAGCACTGGTGAGGCCACACCTGGAGTACTGTGTCCAGTTTTGGTCTCCCCACTACAGAAAGGTTGTGGACAAATTGGAGAGAGTCTAGTGGAGGGCAATGAAAATGATTAGGGGGCTGGGGCATTTGACTTACAGGGAGAGGCTGAGGGAACTGGGGTTATTTAGTCTGCAGAAGAGAAGAGTGAGGGGGGATTTGATAGCAGCCTTCAGTTGCCTGAAGGGGGTTTCCAAAGAGGATGGAGCTCAGCTGTTCTCAGTGGTGGCAGATGACAGAACAAGGAGTAATGGTCTCAAGTTGCAGTGGGGGAGGTCTAGGTTGGATATTAGGAAACACTATGTCACTAGGAGGGTGGTGAAGCACTGAAATGGGTTACCTAGGGAGGTGCTGAAATCTCCATCCTTAGAGGTTTTTAAGGCCCGGGTTGACAAAGTCCTGGCTGGGGTGATTTAGTTGGGAATTGGTCCTGCTTTGAGCAGGGGGTTGGACTAGATGACCTCCTGATGTCCCTTCCAACCCTAATATTGTATGGTTCTATGAAAGGAGCAAAGAGACCAGCTTGTGGAGGGAGAAGGAACTTGTGACTTCCAGGCCAACCGAGGCTCGAGGAAGCTGACTGCAAAGGCCCAAGAATGATACCATGAAAAGCTTGACCTGGAGGACTGGAGTCCGGGAGGAGCACTGGCAGCCTGAAAGGACAATGACCCCAACACACAAAATGCTCCAGAGTGGTGAGAACCTGAGGCAGGAGCCACATGCAGGTGTTTCTTGTTTTCCTGGAGCTGTATCTCTCTTGTGCTGTCTCAAGCAAAGAGTGACTTTGTTACATACCCTCTGCAATGTGTGTGTCTATTTGCTTCGAACTACAATATGTCCCTGAAGGGGTAAACTGTAATCCAGAGTGCCCACACAATGGAGCCCTGGGGAGAGTGTACTTAGCTACTGGGGAGCTGGGGGAGCCAGCTGCAGTAGGGCTGCCACGTCCCATCTCTCAGAAGAGGTTGCTAGATGGAGTATCTGCACCCCAGGAGTGGGCCTAGAGATCCACAACAGAGGCAGTACCTGGACTCTTCTCAGACTCAGAAAGCCAAAAGTACCCAGGTCCAGTGCTGGGATCCAAACACAGCAGCCTGGTGGCGTGCGACAGCGGGAGACCAACAAGGGCTGGGACAGCATCCGACGTTGTTTCATTGT
This sequence comes from Emys orbicularis, assembly GCF_028017835.1. Taxonomy (NCBI): domain Eukaryota; kingdom Metazoa; phylum Chordata; order Testudines; family Emydidae; genus Emys; species Emys orbicularis. Next base: position 2,003,799 of record NC_088686.1, on the reverse strand, counting down.
TACTGTCGTTTGCAAAGAGAAATGAAGGTCAGGCTGAAATGCCACGTTCGAGGCCTTAATGCTAGGGAGTGTGCAGAGGACTGGAAACAAACAGGGAGGCTTGTCTGAAGACTACAGAGTGAAATGCTGCAATATATTTACCTGGGCATGGCACCTTAGGCTTTGATGAACTCTGTGTGTTTGCAGAGAAGGCAGGGGAAGACAGGGAATCTATTCATTTGTTTCCCAAAATGCCTTCTCATAAGCATAGCTCAGGAGAAGAGCAGCACCGATCGGCAAACAGCCGCTCTGTACATGAACTGCTGGAAGCATTTGGATTTCATCCCTGACCAGTGTGCTCACATACATGTGAAAGGTGCATAACTGGGGACAACAAGCCCTCTGCTTTAGTGCTGCATTGAGCTCTTTCTCTTTTGAAGTGTATCCTCCTCCAATCCTACGGCAAAACAAGGGACACAGGTATTCTCAGATCAGCACAAATCTAGCAGAGCTTCCTGACAGTTCCTGCACAAGGGTTATTTATCTCCCCAGGCTGCACAGTTGTAGGAGGCACTTATTGATCTCATTGTCTCTTCTTTAAGGAGTGCCTGCTTTTTTAACCTGGTTAGAAACCTGGAGCGGAGATGAACAGACGGGATTTGACATATTTAGGGTAATCCACTATAGGAAAAAAAAAATATCAGCACGGAAACGAAACATGTATGCGGAGGTGATTGCTTTGCTCAGAGGAGATTTTAAATGCCATGAAAAGGGATCCCAGTAGCTTTGGTTCCTGTGGGGCCCAAGCTGGAATGCAGCTTCTACTGTGCTAGGTCCTGTGCAGACACAGTCCCTGCCCCTCAATGCTTGCAGTCTAAAGACGTAAAAGTCAGGTGGAGGCTGAGAATGGCAGGACATCCTGAGCCTTTCCTTAACCATGGATCTGGCTATTTCTATAGCAGGGGCTAGTTTTAGTGAGGGAGAAGGGTGGGTTTTTATTTGGGGTTGAAGTAGAGAGAGAAGAAGCTTATTGGAGAACATAGGAATGGCCATACTTAGGGTTGCCAACCCCCATGATTGGCCTGGAGTCTCCAGGAATTAAAGATTAAGCTTTAATTAAAGATTATGTCATGTGATGAAATCTCTAGAAACACATCCAACCAAAATTGGCAACCCTAAGCATACTGGGTCAGACCAAAGGTCCATCTACCCCAGTGTCCCGTCTTCCGACAGTGGCCAGTGCCAGGTGCCCCAGAGGGAATGAACAGAACAGGTAATCATCAAGTGATCCATCCCCTGCCGCCCATTCCCAGCTTCTGGCAAACAGTCTAGAGACACCATCCCTGCCTATCCTGGCTAATAGCCATTGATGGACCTATCCTCCATGAATGTATCTAGTTCTTTTTTGAACCCTGTTATAGTCTTGGCCTTCACAACATCCTCTGGCCGGAGTTCTACAGGTTGACCATGCGTTGTGTGAAGAAATACTTCCATTTGTTTGTTTTAAACTTGCTGCCTATTCATTTCATTTGGTGACCCCTAGTTCTTGTGTTATGAGAAGGAGTAAATAACACTTCCTTATTTACTTTCTCTACACCAGTCATGATTTTATAGACCTCTATCATATCCCTCCTTAGTCCTCTCTTTTCCAAGCTGAAAAGTCCCAGTCTTATTAATCGCTCCACATATGGAAGCTGATAGAGACAGCATTGGTAAAGGGAGAGGGACATGGGATAGAGACAGAAAGGGGAAAGGGTGGAGAGGCGGGTGAGGGGCATGGTGGGCAGGGAGTGGGGGGCTGGGCAGACGGAGACCTACCGTGTTAGAAGGGGGGGTGCCATGATAGGGGGCCAGTGACCAATGGCAATGCAGCATGTGAAAAGGAGACTTCAGCTGCTCCCCAGATCTGGGGGCATGGGCTGGATGTCCTACTGTCTCCTGGGTGTGTTTGGCTGCAGCTGGGGCTAGCTGCACCTTGGAACCCTGGGTGTCTGGAAAGTCCCAGATAGGGGTCAAAATGTTTCCATCAAAGCAGGTTTTCGATGGAAAATGTTTTTTTTTTACTAAATGAAATTTTCTGCCGAATGTGGCTGTGTCCTATGGAAAATCCCATGGATTTTGTTGACAATTTGAAACTTGATGTATTTCAGTTTGCAGACAATTGTTTAAACGTTTTTTGACTGAAATATTTCACAGAAAAGTAAAAATGTACCATGGACCACTCCCCCCTCACACACACACTCACACATATTTTCTGAGCAGCTCTCGTTCCATACCCTGCTGAAGCTTCCCACGTCCGGCTCTGCCGCACATTAGCTCATCCCTACAGACTCACTACTGGCATTGTACTGGGACTCAGTTGAATAGAGAGAGCTGCTCTTTGGAGATTGGCTCTTTGTCTTTGTACAGAACCCTGCACAACAGGTCGCCAGTATCCGGTGGGGCATCTCGGTGCTGTCGTAATAAATTACCTTTGCCGCCTTTCTCCTGAGGGTGCACAACGGCCACACCTGAGGCCCTGAGCACCGTTTGCTTGAGCTACATATATGCAAACTCTGCTGGAGCTTTTCACTCCTTGTCCATGTCTGATCAAAACAATCGCAAGGATTACGTGTACAGAGAGTACGCTGAGTCTGTGCTGCCCCTTTCTCCGTTCACCTGGAGGTCTCTCACCTTTTCACGGCTTGCCAGGTGAGAATGCTCCTCTGTGCCCAGTTTACAACAGGAGCTAGACACGTGGCTGGTGTAGGGCATTTCATTCAAGTCAAGGTTCTGGGGAGGAATTTGGCTGCAGAAGTTTAAACATTTAACAGGGTGTTTTAAATAGTCGGAACAGACACTATTGATCCTGGGGTTCCCTGTCTTTATTGTCCTTTCATGTCTCCGTAAACGGATTACCACTTGCAATTCTAGTTCAACATGCAATACGTTTTCTCTTCAATTAGAATGTTTTAGCTTGTATTTTATGCTCACAGCTCCATCTATCATGAGCTTTCTTATTCCACTTGAGGCAAACGCTTCGTCAGCAGGGCGCCTGCCATCATATAGCTCAGTCTGGAATGCCACCAGGCTTGGACAATCAATATTGCTGAGGTCATGGCACAGCTCACCAAATGTGTCTTCTTTTAGAAGGACTGTGATGTCGTGTCTTCAAGTTTTCAATGTGAAATCTAAGCATAACTTCTGAGTCAGGAAGACAGCTTACACTGAAGCGTGTGTGTCCATATAGAGGAATCTTGGCCTAAGAATTGTGTCTAGCCGACCTTTAATAATTTATTGCCAAATTCAGCTCTTGAAGCCGGTGAGAATTGAATGCACCTATCCAATAGGACCTATGTTTGTGTAACTCAGAAATAATTTAGCCCAGAGAGTATCATATTTGCTGCTAGAATAACAGAGCTAACAACAGTCCACAGCTCTGCTAGCAACTCATTCCACATTTTGGGATGAGTTTATCTCCACTTTAAGTTGCATCATGCTGGGAGTTGATGCCAAATGCTTGTTTTCTGCTTCTGAAGGAATGTTTCCACTCAGTTATGTAGCACCTATTGATCTCCTAGAATCCCACACAGAAAAACAAAGGGAAATGTACTAAATGAACCTACCTAGGTCCCTCCTATACAATTCTACTTGTAATGTGCCTGTGCTTCTCCATTTTATTTATTTTTGCTACAGTTCAGTAAAAACTTAATCCTGATACCAATCCAAATGCTTTTGTTTTGGTAGAGGATGGTACATCAAACCCTTCCTTAGCTGCTCAGCACCTTTGTCCCATAGGAGCTCAGCAAATAAAGAGGGGGTTGACCTACCTCTTTCCCAGCACAACGTGGAGATGGTGCACTGGGGATGGAAGATCTTGCACTGTCCCAAGCCATTGCATTTATAGCTGCATCTCTGCAAAGGGCAGGGCTCTCATGTCTCCTTTCACAATGCCCCTCTGCAGGTGGTTTGTGTTTCAAAGTCGCTTTCGCTACTGACCTGGGGTGTCTGAAATTTCAGCTTGAATTCCTGGGCATCACTTTGATTTCTCATCACTGTAAGTCTTAGTCATAAAGAGACGGTATCCATATATTGTCATATCCATGCCATCAGCTTGTTCACCAACTTCTTACCCTCTGCAACAAAAGAATATTTCAGATGTCCCCCCGAACTCCAAACAAAGTCACTGTGGCCTGCTCTGTGTCCTACTTACAGGACTTACAGGTCCAAGATGAGTTGCTAACTCAAATCCTGTAGTTCCTGATGGTGCATCCTATAGTCACAACCACCAGAAAGGGATGACGGAGATTTATTACCCTCAACAGCCCATCTGTTTCCCTATTGCGATGTCTCACCTCCAGATTCCACCTGCTTAGCTGGAGGAGAGGAATTGTAGGAGGAGGAGAGAGTGAGATGGAGAAGAGGGTGTACGTATTGGGGGGAGGGGAGAAACCTGGTGGGGTAGAGGGGGCACACTGAGTTTTCAGGCGAGAGAACTTGGGGAGGGGATGGAGCCTGTGAGCATGTACAGTCCACAGGGATGGCCAGACTAGGTCAGACCCAAGGCCCATCTAGCCCAGTATCAAATCTCAGACAATGACCAGTGCCAGATAATTCAGAGGAAGGTGCAAAATCTCAGCAGTGGCAGAAGTGGGATAATCTGCCTACCCCACCCCAATTAGGTCTCACCTGGATCTTGAATAGTTAGGGTTTGGGTAAAGCCCTGAAGCACCAGATTTAATATCCCTTCCAAAATGTGCTAGCATTAACTGGTATAACCCTGGATAGCCTTGACATTCAGAGAAACCTCTGATCCCTTTTTGAATCTTGCTAAGTCCTTGGCCTCAAAGACTTCGTGTGGTGGTGAGTTCCACAGTCTAATTACCCAATGTGTGAAAAAAAACATTTCTCTCCATTTTGAATTTCCCATCTTTTTAATTTCCTTGGCAGTGTGTGTGTTCTTGTGCTTTAGGACACGGAGAACAGAAGTTCCTGGCCTACCTTCTCTGTCTCATTCATTATTTTATATACTTCTAGCACATCCCTCTTATCCGTCCCCTTTCCAAGGGACCATCCCAGCCTTTTCAATCTCTCTTCAGATTAATGATCTGGATGATGGGATGGACTGTACCCTCAGCAAGTTTGTAGATGACACTAAACTGGGGGGAGAGGTAGATATGTTGGAGGGTAGGGGTAGGATATAGAGGGACCTAGACAAATTGGAGGGTTGGGCCAAAAGAAATCTGATGAGGTTCAACAAGGACAAGTACAGACTAGGGACCGAGTGGCTAAGCAGCAGTTCTGCAGAAAAGGACCCAGGGGTTACAGTGGACGAGAAGCTGGATATGAGTCAGCAGTGTGCCCTTGTTGCCAAGAGGGGAGGCAGGTTCTGGGATAAAGGAGGGCCATCCCTCTTGTGGCACAGAAGATATTATGTATGTACATCTTCAAAGCATTGAATGAGATTTTAGCTTTAATCCTCCCATTTAAGTAAATGGGAGTCATGCTGTTAGATCCCGGCCTCTCCGAGGATTCACTTTCTTAGTGTTGTTAATGCACAAAACAGAGGAGCTTAAAGCCATCCTGCACTGTAAATAGACAACACTGTGAGCTGGGCTGCTCTAAGTTGCATGTTAAAGTGAGGGAGAGTCTCCAGAGCTTCAACCAATTGACATTATGCATATTCTTGACAAGTCTCTATTAATTCCCCTGTGAAAGCTCCATTTTAATTAAATCTGTAACCCCTGTTAGTCCAGTAGTCAGGGGTTCAAACAGTGATCACTCACTGTGTCAGTTATTATGCATTAAAGGTTGTACAAAGAAAAAATGATTGGGAAATACCCTTTGAATTTCAATTAAATTAAGAGTAAAGAAGGTGTTAGTGAAGTATAAAAAATAACCCACTTCAGCAAGTCTAGTGCAGGGCTGGAGAACAAGATGACGAGGATGATTTATTTATTTTATTACAGTAGCATCTAGAGACGATATTGTGGCCCAGCGCTGAGTGATAAAGAGAGTTTTCCTGATCCTATGTTTATCTTTTCCCCTTGGAGCAACAGATGGATACATAAGCTGTTCTGCACTAACAGGTAGTAAGAGACAGTCCCTGCCCCAAAGATCTTGCTGTCTAAAAGTCCAGAGGTGGGAGAGGAAAGAGAAGTGAAATAACTTGCCACACCTCAGTCGTAGGGATGAGATAGAACCGAGGTCACCTGAATCCTAAGACAATGCACTATCCATTAGCCCACAGTGCCTATTTCTTAGGCAAACTGAATTTTCCATGCAGCACTGGTATGAAGTCACTGAATTAGCCCTGATTCGCACCAGTGTACTCAGGTCCCTTGTCTTCAATACAGTTTTTCTCTAGTTGTTTTCTAATTTGCCTTTGCTTTTGTCCTGTGGGTTTGTCAGCAATGTTCCTAAATCTAGTGACATGCCGGAATAACAGACAGCTCCAAAGGTGTCATGTTGGGACAGTTCTTATTCGGAAACTGCTCTTCACTGATGCTGCAGAGTCTAAGATTGCTTTGAAGAGAAAAAAAACCACCCTTCACAATGTGAGCTAAGTTTGAAGAGATGCACTAATGCCTGCCTGAATATGCAGAGAGCCTGAAATCGTGGTTCTGAGGATGTGCGCTTCCCTTTATCTCGGGGGTGGGGGAATACTCTGAAACCTAGTAACTGCAATGGGTGGTTATTTTTCAAAGGCCACGGGAAGGAAGAAGCAGCATGCCATGATTAAGATCTGCTCAGTCTGTGGGGAATAGTGTCTCATTTGGTGGAGCTTATGCTGTGGGCAGGGTTTGGGCAAATACCACCACTTATTGTGCTGTGAGGGGGAGGGATAGCTCAGTGGTTTGAGCATTGGCCTGCTAAACCCAGGGTTGTGAGTTCAATCCTTGAGGGGGCCACTTAGGGATCTAGGGCAAAAATCAGTACTTGATCCTGCTAGTGAAGGCAGGGGGCTGGACTTGATGACCTTTCGGGGTCCCTTCCAGTTCTATGAGATAGGTATTACCTACAAAGTCAGGTCCCTGGGGGAAACGTATCAGTTCAAATTCACACCATATTGGTAACAGCAAATCAGCTCCATAGTGAATCTCACGGAGTTCAGATTTCATATTAATTATCATCAGCACGAAGGATCTATGGGGGTGCCAGGACTGCTATGAAACTTCTCCCAAGTACCTACTTAATAGGAATGCCTCAGTGGAGTCGTTCTTCAGCTTGTTAGAACCTGTGCTTCATGAAATAACGTCTTTCCTCTGGCAGGCACAGAGTCCAGTCAGCATTTTCTCCAGCGTGCTGAGTGATAACTTTCCTGATCCTGACTATGTTTAACGTTTCCCCTTGGAGCAACAGATTGATACATGAACTTTTTATCAGTTTGGAAAGGGCTTAGGAGTCTGAGCTCTGCCGCAGAAGTGTCTGTGATTACAGCACCAATACAGAGACCTGCCCCAGTTTCCCTGAGAATCTTCCCTGTTGTGATTTGTCAGTCAGAGAGAAGCAGTTTGCAAGGAAAGAGAGAGACGCAAAAAAACCCCATCACTGTTCCTCCCTCCTTCCAAGAAAACCCAAATCACAGCAGATTATAAATAGCCTGCCAGAATGTCTATTGTTACAAATGATTGCCGTGAGAAATCAATGGCCAGAGTGTGTAAACGTGCGTTTAAGAAGCTAGGCTATTGTTAGAGTTTGGGGTGGAATCCTCTTGCCACTCCTCTAGCGTGGAGCTGCAGGATTAACTCCATGTGAAGGCTCAGATGTGCAAGCGAAAAGCATCCTGGGTTTTCCCTAATGGTTAGCACAAAGGTTTGAAGTAGTTTGATTTATAATCCAACCTGGTACGTGACAGGCTCCCAGCTTTATAACGAGTTCTGCAGCTAAACACTTGTAGGAGACTGACTGAGCGAGACCGTTCTTAGTTCACCATTCCAATGGTCAGTCATTTTGTGGGGTTACATTTTACCAGCAGACTGTTCAGCTAATACAATGAATTTCCTGTGCCTGGGCTATTAAACACCATCAGTCACCTACACCGATCTATTCTCATAAGTTCTGGTGGAGAAACAAGAGCACAGCTTCTAAAAATAAAATAAAATAACATTATTGCTTCCAAAGCTGGAAGCAATGTAATATGTTATGTGATACAACGAGGCTCAGAAGGATTGGATTTTTAAGGGTAAATGTCGTTAAACGTCGATTTCACTGCATACACACAAACTGACGAAGCAAATTTCAATCAATAATAATCGAAATGTACAGCGAGGCAAAGAAAGAAAAATGCTGCTTGAGAACTTATGAGAGTTTGCCTAAAGGGTATTTACTCTGGATGTTTTGACATGTGATGTTTTGTGTTTAAAGCTTTAACTTTTTGAATCTCAACATCTACTGTCATTAAATGATTATCTGACTCCCCCTATTGTCTGATCCCCCCTAATTTCCCACAATCAGTAATTTTAAAAAATGCTTAAAAGCAAACATCAATATTTCCATATAAATTATATATATATATAAAAAAAGAATTCTGGCAAGTCTGACTATAACTGTCCATGTGATAAAGTCAGACAGGGATAGTGCTAGTTCCCCAGCTATAAAGTAGAGTTTATATTCTTTTCTCCCACCGTTTTTCTTTCTTGGCTCTATGGAGCATAACCTTTTCAGAGAAGAGACAATCTAGCATGATATGTATGTACAGGGCCCAGCTAAATGGGGGCCCAATATAAGTTTGGGACCTCTAGTGCAATACAAATAATAATAAACATTCTTAATAAAGGAGCCATGTAATCATAGTGTTACCAGGGAAACTAGAGGAAATTTGATTTCACTAGAAATAAAGCAAAAACACATCTTCAGGCCAACATTCTCATGTGATCAAAAGCAATAAACTGCTTGTTGCCTATAAAATGCCCCATCCCATCCTGAAGAAAGGTTATTTTTGTTTTCTAAGCTGAAACAAAGGTCCAATGAAATATTAATTGCACAAAGGAAAGCTGAGAGGATGTTTCATAATAGCAAAGCTAAGAACCAAAGAAGACAACTATATATCCAATGATGGTGCCTTTTATTCTAAAAGCATAGCCAGAAGGGAAGCTGACAATGAGATGCTATCCCACAAAGTGCCTGCATTTGGTCTGTTTTAGCATTAAATCCTGAAGGCCTGATTAAAAAAAAAAAACCTTGAAGAGAGAGGGGAATGAAATAGAATCAAATAGGCTGGCTCCCAGCTGGTTTGAAAGTGCAAGCACAGCATCTCCACAGACACAAATTAATCTCAGCTGAAGGACTGCTGAGTTGAAATGTAGCCCGATATCCTGCCAGGGGGTCATGACCACTTGAACCCCCGACATTTATATCTTCTGTAATGGAGAAGGAAGGACAGAGGCTAAGGCAGTGGGTGGGGAAAAGAAAGTGAACATTTTAATGATACTCTGTTTGTGTTTGGCACAGAGCTGGAGCAGTTTGGATGGAAATGCTGTAAATGAAGGATGTATTTTAATTGCAAAACAATGTATGAATAATGCAGGACACAAATGCATTAAGGTTTTGCTACACTGAGCATCCAATGCAAACCAACCAAAAGAAAGACATTAAAACAAACTCCCTTCATACCACACCCTGCTGTGTGGCGTGACCCCAGCCTCTGGCAATATCTAAGTACACTAGGGCATTTGGAAGGGAGTTTCACTCATATCAATACTGCAACCCTTTACTCTGTGGTGTATGACCAATTGCCCTGTTTCCTCAATTCAAAGGGTTAAAATTGACAGCATTAAGCCATGCTCATATACAGTATTACCAATGCAGTAAGGACATGTGTGCTTAAAGTCCATGGACATTTCCATCCAGGAACAGTGGCAGAGAAACGGCTTCAGAGAAGTGTGTCTTTAATAAGTATCACACTGGCCAAGAAGCACGATCCCCCCAACACCTCCCCAATGCACAGGGAGGAAGCTGGCTGCTGGTTACTCCTGGCGGCAGACAGTGCTCCACCCCTGTTCCCACCGCAGAGAGAGAAAAACCCAGTCTGCAGCCCTGCGAACGAGGAATGAGATATTGGCCCCAAAGGCAGAGGAGGGGAATCCATGTACCCCAAGGCTGGGAGGAAACGAAGGGTGGTGATGGTCCGTGACTCTTTCTAGGGGCGACTGGGGGATGGTACCTTTAAGGGCTGAGCTTCCCAGACAGAGAGCCTGGGCTGGGCTCTGTGAATGTCTTGTCGTACACAGCTACTGAATGAGGCAGAGCTGTCTGAGTGATTACTGAACACCACACTGTGAGCAAGCACAGTGCCTGCTCCCTGGGGACACCGCAGAGAGCTACTGCTGTGTCTCCTTCCTGCATCTCCCTGCCCTCTTTGTGGCAATTCATAGCCCCGGGGGTGTACACAGCCCCTGTGCTCTCGTGAGCGCAGGACACTGGATGGTCCCAGGCATGCGCCTTTGCCCTCCCTGCACTCCAGGGCTAAGGACAGTCTGGCTCCAAGGGCAGTTACTTGTAACCTCCAGTGCAGTCAGGGCAGGGCAGGGTGAGTGGGCCCCTGTGATTACCGCAGGCCCCTCTGATTTTACAGATGTCTGCTCCATCACTAGCTCCCTCTGTTCTCTAATATCATCACACGCTGGGGGGGTGCGTACTTCTGATACACGGGGCCGCCCTTTGCCTGTGGCGAGTGTGCACAGCCCTTTCCCTGTGGGACACAGAACCCCTAGCCCTGCAGGCATTCCCCTTGTGAGAATCACCCACCGAGGTGCACAGACCCCCCAACTGCCGGGATTCCTGGGGGAAGTTCTCTGGCCTGGGCTAGGCCGGAGGTTAGAGGGGGTGATCACCGTGCTCCTTTCTGGCCTTAAAACTCTGTGGAGCTATGAACAAGTTTCAGTTGTGTCCACACAGTCACTTATGCACCTGCCCAGGTCAACACTGCCCCTGTGCATTGTGAGCACTGATATTCCGCCGTTCTTTTATTATGGATAATCCAATATAGTATTTTATTGGTCCTCTGTGGCAGCCTTCTCTCTTGCTGTTTAAGGGCCCGGCCCTGCTCCCAGTGACCACAAAGGGAGCTTTGCCTTTGGCTTCATTGGGAGCAGGATTGGGCTCTGAATCAGCTCTGATGGGGTTCTGCATGGTGACACAGATCTGGAATAAAGTGGCTCCCCACTAACATACACAAGAGGTTCCTCCTTATCTGTTTTCTCACAACACCTGCACAGCTGCCCCATGCAAACATGGCCTCAATTAGCATTAGCATTATAATTGGGTTTTAGTTCTGTTATTAATGATCAGTACTGGCTCCAATCATGCTCATTAGCTGAATGAGCAGTGATGCACATTAGGCCTCTATCTGTTCATAATATTCTCCAATGGATTAAATATGTGTCATTTGACATTGATAAATAGGGAATATTATGAGCTGGATGTCTTAAATGCTACACAGACAGGGAGTGTATTAAGTTATGGAAATGTTATGAAGTGTTTAAGGAGGGTAATTATGAGCAGCCTTCTCCTCTGACACCTGTGTGCCGTCTTTATTTGTGAGATAAAGTTAAGGGAAAAGAGAATAGGAAAATGGCGTTCAAACTGACCATTTTTATTTCCCCTCCTTCTCTTTTGACTTCCTTCCAGATTCATTTATTTCAAACACAGAACTCATGAGTCTGAAGCAATGCTACCTGAAAACAATCTCTGACATGCAGGATTGAAGAATCCCAATTTTAATATTTTCGGTCGCTAGCAATGCCCGTTTCCTTGAGCAAGACCTTAATCTCAAGTTTACGTGATATGGTGAACACTTACTTACCCATGTAACTCCTCTGGAGTCAATGGGACCACACCTGTGAACGAGGACTCTCCAAGGGAAGGGGTCTATCTTGTCCTTAATTATAGACTGATAGATTAGAAGACTAGAAGTGATCCCTGAGATCATGTAGTCTGTTCTTCTGTATGACACAGGTCCTTGGACTTCCCTGAATTAATTCCTGCTTCAACTAGTGCATCACTTAGTGCATCACTCTCCCTTCAAAATGTGAAATCCAGTTCTTATCACTTTGTTCATAAGTTTGCCATCTATTCTTTTGATTAATTTTGGATTAGAAGTTTTGTATCCTTCATCCTGCAAAAAAATGTCACATGAATGGAACTGGATGTCCAGCTATGCGTCCTAGTCAGTAGTTATCATTGTTAGAAATGAAAATGCTGCCTTTCTATTATCGATTTGTTGTGATTGATTTGCCCTGGGTGTGACCATCCGTACAGAAACGGTGGAGTGAGCAAGTGCAGAAGACGTCTGTATGCTGTTATCAGCATCTACAGGCCATAATTGAGATCCAAACCACATAGCTCTAGGTGCTCCACATAGACACTGCAAGAAACAGTCCTATCTCTGAGGAGATTAGAGTTTAAATAGACAAGACAGACAAAGGAACATCAGTTGTCCTGGGTCACACAGAATGTCTGGCAGAGGCAGGAACTGAACCCAACTCTCCCGAGTCCCAAGACTGTCCTTCCTCCCCATTACATTCTCTAGTGCCACGTTACACTATGTGGTCAGTTACCTCATATGCAACAGATAGAACCCTACTGAGTCATTCTGGGGCTGCATCATGGAATTGATACATATTGTACCATACTGCATGGTGCATATATAATAAAAAGTGTGGACGGGGAAGCTGACAGAATAATGAGAATATATGTACCTCTGCAGCAGCTTTCTGCAAAAGAAGGGTTGACCTTCTCTCATGAATATTTTGAGGTTTTATTTTAAACTGCCTTTTTTCACATTAATTGCAACTCCCCAGCTAGCATGGTAGGACTCCACGGTCTGGTGCGGGAGGAGTTTCTGACAAGGTTTAATATACCAAGAAGCCGTTTGAAGGCCTGAGAAGCAATTTCCAAAAAGATGCAGTTTTGGAGAACTTTGACTAATGAGAAAAACTGAAACTTTAGAGGCCATGTGGCAGCAAATTGAGATTTTGCGACTGTCAATCACAATCCTGGTAAGACGTTTGTGTCTTCTGAACTGAACTCCAGCTGCAGCTCTCACTATTTAAAATTCTTCCTGTCCTGCTAGGACTGTGCCATTAATTCAGAAACACAATGCTACTCAAGGGAGTTGGCTGGTAGGGGGAATCCCTTGTAACACAATGACAGTTTTAAAAATCTAGCAAACAAACACAATTTTTATAATCTTTGTCCATAACACATGAACATGCTGGATCCCCATGGTGTTCATGCAACCAATATCCTGGATTTACAGAAGGATGATAGTCAAAACACATTGTCATCTCTAAAATTAAAATGGTTTTGCTAAATGCCAGGCTTCTTGTGAATAAACCTTTATTAAATCTATGACAATCATTAATTTAGTCTCACATCAGAACCCTAGGCCAGGGAAGCATCATCATCTCCATCTGCAAGTGAGGACAGTATGGTACAGACAGAGTAAAACCCAAGACCAAGTTTTTCAAACCTGGATCTCTACGGTTGAATACCTCAGTCCCGATTTAGTCTTCTAAATTGAAGAAACCGATTGTCCAAGATGTGGAGTACCCCTCACTCCCTTTGAACTCTTTTCTGTTGGGAAACGGGGATTATTTCAAAGGAAAGTCAGGTGAATGGGGCAGAAGGAAGCTCAGAAGCAGAACAATCAAGCAGTTTGCATTAGTGACTGGGAAGTACTGAAGTTCACAGCAAGTGCCAAAGGTTTTCCTGACATATCTGACCTTCAACAATCTGTAAAACTGGACTGCAAATTTCAGGAGAGCAGGTTCCCTCTTGAGTCTGCCTGTATTCTCTGTACACTGGATGTTGTTTTTTATACCAAAGCCTTAAGTAATTTGGCAGGACACTATAAATGACTTATTTGTGGGTGTCATTCCTGCAGAGAAGTGCTGTAGCTGTGAGGGTCAGGGCCCTCCCAAGTCAATCAGTGCTCATCCCTGAGATGCTGTTTTCCATTGTTTTCTACTAAGGGCCTGATTGAAAGCCCAAGGTAACCAATGTTAATTTAATGCCACTGACTTCACTGGGATCTGGCTCAGGCCCCCACTGAGCAATGTGCGCATTTATCTTAAGAACATAAGAACAGCCACACTGGTCAGACCAAAGGTCCCTCTAGCCCAGTATCCTGTCTTCCGACAGTGGCCAATGCCAGGTGCCCCAGAGGGAATGAACAGAACAGGTAATTGTCAAGTGATCCATCCCCTGTCACTCATTCCCAGCTTCTGGGAGTCACTGCCATTCTGTCTCTGTCATCATCAGCTCTGACTGGTCTATAGCTAGACATTGTAAAAGAGCATCCTGCAAAATCTATTGTTTAATTCCTAACTTCTCTGGAAGCCCAGAAACTCCAGCTTGTTTCTTTGTAGATGATTTTCAACATTGGAAAACGTCCTCCAGCTTCAAAGGCCCTATCTTCTCCACAGCCTCTCCTGTGGTTATCTGTTTCCCCATCCTCTCAATGTGCTCTGTAAAGCTATCAGCCCTTTACAGGGAGATTGTCAATTGCATCACATCAGAACACACATTTTAATAGCTGTAAAATATCTGCATTGCTGGATGGGTGGCTGTGTTCATCTCAACTTGGTTAGCAGTTCTTTTCAAAATGCTTTTCTCCTCCTCCAGCACTTCTCAGGAGAGAAAAGGAGGCTTTTCACTGCAGGAACAACCTTCCTATGATAGTGTTAGCATTGTGGGATGGAAAAGGAGGGGAGGTACCACCCACAATGTGTTTCCCATATCTAAGCAGCCTTTCTACAGTGCTTTCCAAGATGCTCCAAGAAATCACACCCATTCAACTTTCATGGATCATTCTGTTGCCAGATGGTTTAAAATCCATTTTTTAAAAGACTCTCTTTAAATTAGAAGTTTCAGAGTAGCAGCCGTGTTAGTCTGTATCCGCAAAAAGAACAGGAGTACTTGTGGCACCTTAGAGACTAACAAATTTATTAGAGCATAAGCTTTCGTGGGCTACAACCCACTTCTTCGGATGCATATCAAGAATTAAATTAAATTAGAAAATTGTGAAAGTTGATAACTTTATACAACTTGCTTTCCAAAAAATGTTCACACATGATTCAAATATCTTTACACCCACGCACACGCACACAGCGCTACTCTCCCTACCCAATATTTGCTGTAATATAGAGGAAAACCTGCTCCCAGCAGTTGCCAGATAATATGCCTGATTCCTGACTGTGTTACGCCAGTGGTATGCTGCTGTAGATCCCTAGCACCATAATACTGGAGTAATGCACTCGTCACTCAGGCATTATGTACCATTTGCATATAGGCCCCAATTCAGGACAGCAGTTAAGTGCAGGCTTATGTTTAAGAATATGCTTAAGTCCTGTGGACTTTAATTCAGACAATTATAACAGGACATTTCTACATGAGAAACAGTGGGTCCAAAGATCAAAGGGAATATTGCATTAATAAGAAATGCAGGCAGGTTGTGGTGTTTGTGCATCGGGCTTATAAATAGCTTCCACAAAATATTTCCTGATTTTGGCCCAGATTCTGAAAAGCATCTCCATTCAGGAAGAGGAGTTTAGACATTTGCTTAACTTAAAACACATGCTGAAGTCCAATTAGATGCATTTGTAAAGGAGTCTGGGGACAAAAGCAGTTTTAATCAACGTTGAAATGCAAAATGAAATGATTCAGTCAGCAGCCCTGTGACTTGGAATGCAAGCATGTGCACCAGAAGCATTCTGTCCCATTACCTTTATTTTTTCTTCAGAATTATCTATTCCCTGGGCTGCTTGTGATCATCTGTCTGGGGATTGTTCCTGCTTTGAGCAGGGGGTTGGACTAGATGGCCTCCTGAGGTCCCTTCCAACCCTGACATTCTATGATTCTATGATCTTAACCTGAACCGTTTGCTGTTGGGTTGTTTGGAAGAGATATAATAATAGACTCAAACATATGTGTCCCCGATCCTTGTTGAATTCACACCTAATTATGAGAAACAGGCCCCAGGTGGCCCTACCTCTGTGAGGTTGGCAGCATGATACAAGCCAAGCTATAGATTTGCTTCACATAGAGCTTCAAGAGCCATATTTAAATGCAGTCAAATCCCCCCAAAAGAGACCCCCTAATCGTTTGCTCTTGTACATCTCTCCACAGCTTATCACCCCCAAGTGGAAGGACAGTCGGAATGGGCAAATAAAATTTTAGAGCAGTATTAGTGCTGTTTTATTTATTAATATTATTAATTATTTAATGTTTAGTTATCTCCAGGATGACTGGGTGGGGCCAACTTTTACCCTTGCAGAAATTGCTTATAACAATTCTGATCACTGTCGGGGACAAGGTGTGGCTCTCCACATGACACTTGGACACTTCCTGCCCCAACCACAAACTTGACTACCAGTACTTCGGTACTACTTTCCAGTCATTCAACAAATTAACCCAGTCACCTTCCATCTCCGCCTACCCCCTATGATGTGAGTGCACCCTGTGTTTCATGCCTCCCTTCTGAAAAAAATACACATCCAACTCCATTCTGCCTGCACACAGCCTCCTCCTTCTCCAGCCAGGGTGCAAGGACAGGAGCATCGCCTCATAAGGCAGATCCTTGATTCCCAGACCAAGGGAAAGCTCCTTTACCTTGTTGGCTGGGAAGGGTACAGCCCGGAGGAAGGCTTGTGGGAACAAGCTAGTAATAACCTGCTCTGTGAGTTCCATCAAGCCCATTCCAACAAGCCTGGCCTGGAGACTCCTGGAAGGCACCCTTGGGGAGGACGGGTTTAAGGAAAGGCCAGGGCTGGGCATGGGACTATTTGAGACTACCTGGATCTACTGGCCAGCCCACCTTCCCCACCTCCCTCCCATGCATAGGTGAAAAGAGGTTAATAAAACCTGGACATGTTTAGTCTTAACATATCTGAAGACTGTTATCAGTTCCCCCCTTTCCCTGTTTTCTTTTTTTAAGGGCTGTTGTAAACAAGAGTGTGATCAATTGTTCGGACAAGAAGCGAAGGGGTTTATCTGCAGCAAGGGAGATTTGCATTAGATATTAGGAAAAGCTGTCTAACTCTCAGGGGAGATAAGCTCTGGAACAGGCTTCCAAGGGAAGTTATGGAATTCCTGTCATTTGGAGTTTTTAAGACCTGGTTGGACAAACACCTGTCCGAGATGGCCTAGGGTTACTTGGTTCTGCCTCAGAGCAGGGAGCTGGACTAGAGGACTTCTTGAGGGCCCTTCCATCCCAGCATTGCTATGAATCTATATAGGAGCTGAGCAGGGACAGCAGCCAATACTCTACCCTGCCCAAGGGCTGTAGTGGCAGCTGTGCGGGTGTTCCAGTTCATGTGGAGATGGAGGATTTACACCAAGACACCACATGTGGCACCTGTTTCTAGGCCTTTATCTAGGGTACCAGATTTGACTCAATGTGATTACAATTTATAATACGAAGGGTATTTACATGTCAGAATCCGAAGACACACTTCCTCTTCATTTAGGCTCTGATTCAGAATAGCACTAACACATGTGCTTAAATTCATCTCTGTTCAGAACAGCACTTGTGCATGTGTTTAACTTTACGCGGGTTCTGAAATCCCATTGACTTCATAGGGACTTTAACCATGTGCTTAAAAATTGCACTAACTAGCCATTGCTTCTTGATTGGGCCTTGGCACTCAGCTCATACTTTCCCAACATGGAGAAACTCCTTCGCAACAGGTGAGCCATTCACTTCAAGGTACTTCCTGGTGGTTTCAGTTGGAAAGTTGGCCACTTTTGTCTGTTGGAGATGAGCATTCAGGCCCTAGGTTTATGTTAAATAGAATAAATAAACTCACTGTTAGTCCTTAGGGCCTTGAAGTAATGGTGAAAATGATTGTCAAAAGCAAAAATTCCTCACTGTTGCTGTCCATTTTATGGTGGGATCCGGAGAGGTTCCCAAATTTCAACGGTGAGGTCTGGCTCTAAACTTAACTGAAGTTTGCTGGGGCTCAGACCCAATATATGCTAGTCTGGGCCCATCTCTGGGAGATTCAGCTCCTGAGGTGACCTGCACTGAGAAATGGCAACTGAACTATAGAAGGCTATCTGCACAGTAGTGGAAAGGATAAAAGAGGAACATAGGTCATTATGGGTCAGTTTAGGCAAATGCAGAGTCACTTGACATTATCTTCACTTCTGAAAGGGGCAGGGACAGTCTCTGTTCAGACCAGGCCAAGCAAGTAGCAGGCTAAGCATTGGCTTTGCTGGAAAGTGACCACACTAATCAAACAACACTAAATCTTTGAAGTTTGGGCACTATAGCCAAAGCAATCAGACACAGTCACAAAACCACCCAGGGAAGCCATACTGTTCAGTGAAACCTGAGGGCAGGCACCTTACAGCATACACAAGGACACTGAGATAAAGGCAACAGCACCAAAATAAATGGCAGACTCAATTGCTCTACTTTAGATGCTAACAAGGGAACATAAATCCCTATCTGCAAAAGTCTGCTCTGTGCATTCGGAAAACTGAATAAGGAGGGCTGAAATACTGTTCTGTTTTCTTGCAAGGCACAGAACCAAGAAGACTCTTTGTTACATCATAAAACGCACCATTCTGAAGTTAATGCATCTCTGACAAAAGCTTTCTGTAGCCACAGACATCCTCCAATTCTGAGGCTGCATCATCACCCCAGCAGTTACCAGGAGCTGAGTTTGTAGGCATGTCTGTCTTCTGGGTCCATGAGAGATAAAATACATAGATCAGCCCAGGTACTGACCTGTGTCCTAGCAGCACTCGGCACCGTTCAGGTGAGGCGAGGGTTGCAAAGGTGACTTTAAACTACCTTTTTGACCCATCCCCCACCAGCATGATCCTGTTCCCAGAGGGCAAAGCTATCCCATGTAAGCTTGGGATCCATTGAAGTGGTTGTATGCCGCTGGGCAGGGAAATAAGATTCGCCTGGGCAGGGAAATAAGCCTCATCTGGAGGGTGCTTACAGATCTGGCTGGAAGAGGAGGACGGAATCTAAGAGACAGTTCCTGTTCCTTTTTGTTTTCCACCCCTCACTTTGCTGATGCATTTCTGGGTCCTTTGCAGCTGCACTTTGTGTTGTAAGGGCTCGTGACAGCTGAATAACCATGAGAAACAACACCACTTTTGCGATTTTGGTCCATGCCCTATCTTCCTTTCCCAGTGTTAGCTCTGTGACTCACTCGCACTTGAATACCAGCCCAAAGCCTTTTCACAGAGTATAAATTAAAGAGGAGAACCTGGTAAAACTTCTCTCTCCAATCTTACTCTGATGAGACCCAGTACTGGGGAACATAAAAGCTGGGTGAATGACTCATAGCCAACAATTTGTTCAACAAATCTGACCTAATTTTCTTTTTGCTTAATGACTGTAAGCAGAACTTCAGTTCCTCCAACACAAAAAACCTGTGATTATTTAACTTTGTGGATTGATTGTGAATATTCAGAATCTGAGAAGGGTTGGTTTGGAAGATAAGTCACATGGCTTTGTTTCTGTTCTGTAGTGGGATGAGCACAGAAGCCTACCAGAATTTATCAGCAAGTGTCTTGTGCCAAACGCTGATTCACACGAACGCTCATGGAAAGTGACCATAAAATGGTGTGAACATGGCACAGCCAATTAATTTTGAAATTCAAACAAATAGCCCCGGAGAGTTTTTTGCCTTATTTTCTCAGCTGTAGGAAAAGCTCTCTATATGTAATGGGATCATAGAATATCAGGGCTGGAAGAGAGCTCAGGAGGTCATCTAGTCCAACCCCCTGCTCAAAGCAGGACCAACCCCAACAAAATCATCCCAGCCAGGGCTTTGTCAAGCCTGACCTTAAAAACCTCTAAGGAAGGAGATTCCACCACCTTCCTAGGTAACCCATTCCAGTGCTTCACCACCCTCCTAGTGAAAAAGTTTTTCCTAATATCCAACCTAGACCTCCCCCACTGCAACTTGAGACCATTACTCCTTGTTCTGTCATCTGCCACCACTGAGAACAGCCGAGCTCCATCCTCTTTGGAACCCCCTTTCAGGTACTTGAAAGCAGCTATCAAATCCCCCCTCACTCTTCTCTTCTGCAGATTAAATAACCCCAGTTCCCTCAGCCTCTCCTCATAAGTCATGTGCTCCAGCCCCCTAACCATTTTTGTTGCCCTCCGCTGGACTCTCTCCAATTTGTCCACATCCCTTCTGTAGTGGGGGGACCAAAACTGGATGCAATACTCCAGGTGTGGCCTCACCAGTGCCGAATAGAGGGGAATAATCACTTTCCTTGATCTGCTGGCAATGCTTCTACTAATGCAGCCCAATATGCTGTTAGCCTTCTTGGCTACAAGGGCACACTGCTGACTCATATCCAGCTTCTCCTCCACTGTAATTCCCAGGTCCTTTTCTGCAGAACTGCCGCTTAGCCAGTCGGTCCCCAGCCTGTTGCAGTACATGGGATTCTTCCTTGTTGAACCCAGTCCTTGTTGAACCTCATCAGATTTATTTTGGCCCAATCTTCCAATTTGTCTAGGTCACTCTGGACCCTATCCCTACCCTCCAGCATAGCTACCTCTCCCTCCAGCAACTTTACCTCTCTCCCCAGCTTAGTTTCATCTGCAAACTTGCTGAGGGTGCAATCCTTCCCATTATCCAGATCATTAATGAAGATGTTGAACAAAACCGGCCCCAGGACTGACTCCTGGGGCACGCCGCTTGATTCCGGCTGCCAGCTAGACATTGAGCTGTTGATCACTACCCGTTGAGCCCGATGATCTAGCCAGCTTTCTATCCACCTTATAGTCCATTCATCCAAGCCCATAGTTCTTTAACTTGCTGGCAAAAATACTGTGGGAGACCATTTCAAAAGCTTTGCTGAAGTCAAGGTATGTCACATTTATCACTTTCTGCATATCCACAGAGCCAGTTATCTCATCAGAGAAGGCAACCAGGTTGGTTAGGCATGACTTGCCTTTGGTGAATCCATGTTTACTGTTCCTGATCACCTTCCCCTCCTCCAAGTGCTTCAAAATGGATTCCTTGAGGACCTGCTCCATGATTTTTCCAGGTACTGAGGTGAGGCTGACCAATCTGTAGTTCCCTGGATTTTCCTTCTTCCCTTTTTTAAAGATGGGCACTTTATCGTGTGGGACCTCCCCCAATCACCATGAGTTTTCAAAGATAATGGCCAATGGCTCTGCAATCACATCAGCCAACTCCCTCAGCACCCTCGAATGCATTAGATCCAGACCCATGGGCTTGTGCATGTTCAGTTTTTCTAAATAGTCCTTAACCTGTTCTTTCTCCACAGAAGGTTGGTCACCTCATCTCCATACTGTGCTGCCCAGTGCAGCAGTCTGGGAGCTGACCTTGTCTGAAGACCAAGGCAAAAAAGCATTGAGTACTTCAGCTTTTTCCACATCATCTGTCACTAGGTTGCCTCCTCATTCAGTAAGGGTCCCACACTTTCCCTGACCTTCTTCTTGTTGCTAACACACCTTTAGAAACCCTTCTCGTTACCCTTCACATCCCTTGCTAGCTGCAACTCCAGTTGTGCCTTGGCCTTCCTGATCCACCCCTGCATGCGCTAGCAATATTTTTATACTCCTCCCTAGTCATCTGTCCAAGTTTCCACTTCTTGTAAGCTTCCTTTTTGTGTTTAAGCTCACCAAAGATTTCTCTGTGAAGCCAAGCTGGTTGGCTGCCATATTTACTATTTTTTCTGCACATCGGGATGGTTTGTTCCTGTGCCTTCAATAAGGTTTATCTCTCCCAGACTCTTTTCCTCCTCATATTAGCCTCCCATAGGATGATATGGGGAAGTAAGAACAACTATATCCCAGCCCACAACAAAGAAGTTACTCTCATTCTTTGATTTGAGCAGGTAAGTTACCCAAGACATGTAAAATATGCTCTGCTGGTGGTCCAGTCTATCTGCCTCCTGTCTCTCTCATTCCCTCCAATCATAATTCCTCTCTTTTTTCTCAGTATCACACACATCGGACCAAGTAAACATAAAAAGCATGGATTGGCCAGACAGTCTATTGTAAATTATTCATAGTGAAGTACTGCACAAACATCATATATGCCAAGCACCATGCAGTTATGAGCACAGGAAAAACTGAGCCTACATTACAAGATATCTAAACATTCAATTTGGACACAACAGTTTGCATAATTCCTTAATTGAAATTTTGCTAAACTTCACTCATCAGTTTTCATTGATTTTTGTAAGCAAGAAGCATATCTAGTACTTCCAAAACCTCCAAATTGCGATCTCATTAGCAGCTCAGCATGTTATAGCTTATGCATAATAAATGAGGCAGTATTGTGCATGCATCACGCTCCCTTCACATCGACACATGAAAACCACAGTTATTTTTGTGAATTGTTTCCCCATTGTTTTTCTCGCCTCTCTTCCTACAGCTACCTAGTGATTAGAGGATGCACGTACACTGGAACTCTCCCTATGTACTGATTCCCAACTGTCTCAGATCTTCAAGTGAAATGGGTGAGCTTAGGGAAACTTGGGAAGATGGGATAGCATATTGATACAAACAACAAAAATAACGACAGGTCTGCAATTAAAATACTAATCTCAGGATCAAACCCCGCCCTGACACCATAATCAAACGCTTAGGACCAGATTTTCGAAAGTGCCTAAACCACTTAGGTGCCCAACTCTCTTTGATTTAAATGGGAGCCGAAATTTATATTTAAATGTGGAAGCCCTGCCTGCACTTTTGTAAATTCCACTAGTTTCATCTGCTTCTTCAGGTGCCTAAATAACATTGGAAAACCTTGCCTTGAGGACCTGGTCCTGCAAACAGCTTCTCCGTTGGGGATGAGCAAACTGGGTAAATGAAGCAAGAACCCGACTGTTTCCCTATTTTCCACCTTTAGCAATTCTCAGAATAAAACTGCCGAGTTTAGGGTCCATTTTATTCCCTCCCATTTCCACCATGAGCCAGAAGTGATAAGATCATAGAAATGAGATGGGATTTGAACCAGCTGCCGCTGCCCGGTTGTTTAATGGATTCAGACCCAATGCACTCCATTGCTTTTGATTCTGGATTGGAACCGGTACATGGCAGAGGCTGGCATTTTCCTATTCCAGTTTATTCGAGCCAATATTTCAAGAGATCACAGGGTTTTCAGAAATTTCTGATCTGTTTATTATTTAACAATTATGTTGCCGTAGTGCCGCGAGGCCTCAGTCCGGTTGGTGCCCATTGTGGTAGGTGCTGTACGAACACCTAGTGAAGGACAGTCCTCGCCCCACGTTTTAACAGACAAGACACAGCAGGTGGATGAGACAGGAGCCGACTGAGCATGCCGGGGAGGGCGGGGGGCTCCGACTCACTCAGCCGGGCAGGAGGGAGCCTGCTGCTGCCGCAGCCAGACACTCTCCCAAGCAGCCGCTGTTCTGCACCAGGCAGCATTCAGGAGTGGCTCCAGGGCCTATCTGCCAGGAAGAGCCAGGGGGGAGCCGGCACAGCAGAGGACAGAGCCCCCCACCCTCCAGGTAACGTGGGATGGGGGCGGGATGGGGAGGAGTCACATGGGGAGGTCACGTGAGGAGGTTCTTTAGCTGGTGCCTCCCCAGTATGGGCACAGACTATCCTGCTTGCAGCTTGTTCTGTCTGTCTCTGTGTGTTCTCTCCAGGCTGCCAGCTTTCGATGACCCTCACTCAGTCTCCCCCTTCTCCATGGTCCTCTGAGGCCCTGGTGTTCCCCTGGGTCGCTCTCATCTCAGCATTGGCCAAACAGCCGCGCCTCCAGGGTCGAGGTGGACCAGCCTTTTCAGCGGGCTAGAAGCCGGGCTGTGTATCTGAGCGTTTGCTGGGTGGCTCCGTTTCGAGGCCATTGTTCTACCTTTCCTACCCGGCTCCTAACAACCTCTTGTGGTCTAACTCCATACTAAGTAACCCAGCCTAAGCACTATGCACCTAACAAATAATACAAACATTCCTCAGCACGACACATTTGTGCTTAACTTTACTCACATGAGTAGTTGCACTGGAGTCCAGTGAGTAAAGTGCTGGCAGGGGAGGGGGCTCACACTGCACTTTTCAGCAGAGGGTCCTTTACAAAGGTGGGCAAGCACCATGCCTCCCCCCCACACAGATGTCTAGGCGACACCAAGCCGGTAAGTACAGAACCCACACCAAGAACAGAATCCACAGCTCCTCACACCCAGTCCACTGCCTGAGCCGCAACGCTGCCCAGCCTGCACCAGCCCATGAGGCAATAAACCCTATTCTGTTACTGATAGAATCGGCCAGTGAGACAGGGCTGGAGTCTCCTTGTGCCCAGAGTCCCTCTCCCAACATGGAGAGTGGGGACACCACGCATGGAGGGCTCCCTCCCTGCTCCCTCCTCATCCCCTTTCTGCCCTGGGCCAAGTCAGGCTAGCCTGGGGCCAATACCTATGGTGCTAAGGGGTTGCTCACTCCTTACAGCTGTGCACAGCGGGGCAAGGATTTGGCTGCAGGGTTACGAGGATCTTGGACGCTAAACTTTAGTTGATTATGTACAGGCCGCATTGCTTCCCTGTCCGCTAGGGATACTTTTACAAAAGAGCCAGACTTGGGGGACCCAGGTAGGTTGCGCCCTGTGCCCAGGATATGCAGGTGGGTTGGAGTGAAGGCTCTGTGTGTGCACGACTAACTTAGACACAGGAGATTTAATGATAGAATTGCCTAACTTCTTAGTGCTTGTGCTTTCCAACCGTGATGTGTTTTTTGACCATTGACCCCGACCTGACTGTGGAGGGTATATGCTCTGGGGTAACAATAATCTATTTGCCAAGGACGTATATAGCAATAATAGTGGACATGATTTCAAGTATCAGGGGGTAGCCGTGTTAGTCTGTATCCACAAAAACAACAAGCAGTCCGGTGGCACCTTAAAGACTAACAGATTTATTTGGGCATAAGCTTTCGTGGGTAAAAAACCCACTTCTTCAGATGCATAGAGTGAAAGTTACAGATGCAGGCATTATATACTGACACATGGAGAGCAGGGAGTTACCTCACAAGTGGAGAACCAGTGTTGACAGGGCCAATTCAATCAGGGTGGATGTGATCCACTCCCAATAATAGATGAGGAGGTGTCAATTCCAGGAGAGGCAAAGCTGCTTTTGTAATGAGCCAGCCACTCCCAGTCCCTGTTCAAGCCCAAATTAATGGTGTTAAATTTGCAAATGAATTTTAGTTCTCCTGTTTCTCTTTGAAGTCTGTTTCTGAAGTTTTTTTGTTCAAGTATAGCTACTTTTAAATCTCTTATATAATGTCCAGGAAGATTGAAGTGTTCTCCTACTGGCTTTTGTATGTTACCATGGACATGATTGAAGCTATAACAGCAAGTACAAGAACCAAAATATAGGTATTAAAAATAGGCTTTGCCATATGTCTTAAGCATCAAGTGTTAAGGGCTTAGAGAGAAGCCCATTAGAAGTTGGCAGCTGGCATAAGCTAGCATGAGTATAATGTGCTTGACCTAGGGTTATAAAATTGAGCAATATGTAGCTTGTGATAGTTTAGCAATGCATTGTGTCAGAAATAGGGAAAGCACAAACATATGGAAGCATCTTCGGATACTTTTGCAATAAGGTAACAAAAGAGCTAACTGCACTGATGTATCAAAACTATGGGGATGTTAATTGATGCAAATGAGGTATAAATAGTCAGAAGTTTAACTATGGTTAGCCAGAACATCACACATGAGCAGGGGCTGAAACCTTTACTCCTCGGGGCATTCTGCGCCAAAACATTCTGCACCAAAACTTAAAAATTCTGCACACAATATTTTAAAGTTCTGCAAATTTTATTTGTAAAATAACACTACATAATCACACCAGTTTCAATTATTTTGGTAATTATTTCAAAATACCTGTCAGCAGGTATGTCTGTAACAATACAGACACACAAAAATTCCCCCTGGAGTAGAGAGTTAAAGAAACCACTATAACAACCCAGTTCCTGTTTCTCTGACCCCTTCTCTCCCGAGAGAGAATGTGACGTGGCTGTGAAAAAAGCTAATGCGATCTTGGGATGCATTAGGCGAGGTATTTCTAGTAGGGACAAGGAGGTGCTGCTTCCGTTATACAAGGCGCTGGTGAGACCTCATTTGGAGTACTGTGTGCAGTTCTGGTCTCCTATGTTTAAAAAGGATGAACTCAAACTGGAACGGGTACAGAGAAGGGCCACTAGGATGATCCGAGGAATGGAAAACCTTTCCAATGAAAGGAGACTCGAGGAGCTCGGTTTGTTTAGCCTAACCAAAAGAAGGCTATGGGGAGATATGATTGCTCTCTTTAAATATATCAGAGGGATAAATACCAGGGAGGGAGAGGAATTATTTCAGCTCAGTACCAATGTGGACACGAGAACAAATGGATATAAACTGGCCATGGGGAAGTTTAGGCTTGAAATTAGACGAAGGTTTCTAACCGTCAGAGGGGTGAAATTTTGGAACAGCCTTCCGAGGGAAACGGTGGGGGCAAAAGACCTCTCTGGCTTCAAGATTAGGCTAGATAAGTTTATGGAGGGTATGGTTTGATGGGATAACATGATTTTAGTCAATTAGGCAATAACGTGTCATCGCTGGTAAAATCAGGGTCCGGCTGGAGAATCTTGCCTGTATGCTCGGGGTTCTACTGATCGCCATATTTGGGGTCGGGAAGGAATTTTCCTCCAGGGTAGATTGGCAGAGGCCCTGGAGGTTTTTCGCCTTCCTCCGCAGCATGGGGCAGGGGTCGCAAGCTGGAGGATTCTCTGCGACTTGAAGTCTTTAAATCACGATCTGGAGACTTCAACAGCTGAGTTAAGGGAAAGTGGGTGGGTCAGCTTTTGTGGCCTGCATCATGCGGGAGGTCAGACTAGATGACCATAATGGTCCCTTCTGACCTTAAAGTCTATGAGTCTATGAGAGCCCAGACAGGGGGCCAGACACCCACAACCCCTCCTCCCAGAGCCCACCTGTGGGGTCCCCCCAGCCAATACACCCGAAACCCCTTCCCCTCCAGAGCCCAGGCATGGTGCCCCCACAGCCCATATACCCATCCCCCTCCCCTGCCCAGAGCCCAGGGATGCAGCGGGAGAAACAGCCTGATGCTCGGTCCCAGGCTTGCATGGCGTTTCCTGCGCACCACCCTCTCCTTCCCTCAGGGCATGCTGGGAACTGCGGCTGCCAGGAACCCCCTAGCTCCCTTCCCCCCAGCGGTGTCTTCTTATGCGCAAGCTGGGCTGGGCTGAGTCCAGTGGCCCCTAGTGGCAGCTACCAGCACTGCAGCCCATTTCTGTGGGGGCAAGGACATTCTGCGCGTACAATGTTAATTTCTGCAAAATTCTGCATTGCGCAGAATTCCCCCAGGAGTAAATTTTATCAGATATGGTCCTGGACATATGTGAGTAGAATAGGAACAAATGTATAAAAGATGAGGTTATTCAACCTGTTATTGGGACACCAGGACAATGACATGGGACAACTGGGTAGGAAGCCTGGCACAGCACCTTCCTTTTGGGGTGATCTCCCCTTTTTCTTCTATCTTTGCTTCTAATGGTCGCCATAAGGTTGTAGGTACGCACAATATAAGAGTGTAAGTATGAACAATGCAGGAAACCACTTTACTATACCTAGCTTATTCTTATACTTCTGTATATTGATTTTTCCTATGATTTCAATTAACTTTGTCTTTATTAACTAAAGATCATAAAGTGTCTGTGTGTGCTTCACCAAGTTCATCTTCTTAATTGACCCTGAGTAGCTGCCTGAGAAAGAATGTGTTATTTGTGACAGGTGCACCTTAGATTAATCCAAGACTACATAACACAGCGCTTTGCATGCAATATTCTTTGTACCGCAGTGGAGCTGAGAGGCCCAATGTCAGATCAGGGACCCTCTGTGCCATACTGAAGGTAATTAAAGATAACTGCTCATTCTTACTTTTTATACCATATGGTAATCACCGTCTGTTACATTTCAGGCAGCTACTCCTGTAGTGGGTGTGTGTTGGTATATGCCACAATGTTGCTGTGGAAAGATTGTGCATTACTGGAGCTTTGCCACTTTATCATTATGTTATGCTTATTTCCCCTACCTTTTATCCTTTCCTGTGTCTTTTAGCCCCCTACTATGCCCCCACAGATCTCAATTCAGGAACAGGGCTCTAGGAAAGCCAGTGTGCTTGTTGTCTGTAGGGTTTGATGAGCATGGGTGGGTACTAGGAGAAATGGACACTAAATACATCAATACAGAATTATTTTAATAGTGCACATTGCAAGTCAGAGCAATAGCACACTCTGTGAAGTGACTCCTTTAAAAAGTATCCTATATATAACTAATACATTGTATCACCATGTGTGGACTCTTGCAATGGAGATTGTATCTAGGTACTGAATTAAGCATACACTACCTAATTGGGAAATGTGCACGCTTCATTTTTTCTCGTTAATGTTTTAAAATATTTGGAGAGTGGGAAGCCGGAATCCCCTTTCCAGAATATGAATTTGAAACATCAGTTTGGCTACTAGCTCACAAGCTCCAACAGAAAGTTAATTTGCTTTACATAATTAGAAATGTCATATTAAATAGCACTTTCTGATCCTTTTTAAAAGAGTATTAAAAACAATTTGTTGTAATATATTCCTATTGATTCTTATTTGGAACTATAGATCAGGCAATTAGACCTAATGGAAAACAGGGATGAGAGAAGGAAACAAGATTACTGGAGCTGGAGTGCTTGGCTTTTATACAGCAATGCTTCTATCGATCGCCTTTACTTTCCTGAAGCCCTCCATTCCGAGGAGGTGCAGAATAATGGCATTGCATACAACGGCCAGCCTTCCTGGGCCTCTAGGTGTAAAAGGGTCCTGCAGCGGCTGCCTCCGTTGGGGAAGACAAGTGGAGGCCAAGAGGCCAGCCTGGACCCGCAGGGTGTGAAGGTGTCGATTGTGGTAGTGAGAGCAAGGAAGGCTCCCCCGGCCCAGAGCAGGTCTTTCCCCACTTCATAAATGAACCCACATGTGGGCTGATGCCACAACGGGGGGGAGGAACAGGTGGCTCCTTCAAAGCAGCCTCCCTCCTCCCATGGGACAAGCTGTGAGTAGGCAGCTCCCTGCCATCTCCGTGCTGGGAGTACACAACTCCCTACACTTCCCAAGCTCTTCTGCCTAGAGAGCCAGCCATGGACATGGTAGGTGGGGAATGTGGGAGGGTCACCCATGGAACTACCGGGGAGAAAGGGGGAGTGATGGGGAGCTGCTGGGCCCTGAAGGGACAATAAGGGAACCAGGGGGGTGGGATTAGGCTGGGCTGGGAAAGATGAAGAGGAGTCATCAGAGAAGAAGGACAAGGTGGCCCAGGCTATGATGGCTTCGTGGAGCTATCATGCATGAGGCACTTTGAAGTTATGTAGGAAAGGGGCCCGTTCTCAGGTCATTGTGGCTCTGAACACCAGGGCAGAAAACAGAGACCTCCGTCTGGCTGGGCACTGCAGGCATGCAGCATGCAGAGCACAGTGGCACTGGGGTTCACCCCAAACCAGGACGGCGCTGGAGGAAACGTGTCCTGGGGCTGCGTCTGCCGGAGGTGTCACTGCCCTGTAGTGAATCAGCTGTGGGATATTCCCACTCTGGCTGATTCTCTCCTGCAGGATAGTCACAAAGCAGCACATTGAGGGCTAGATGCTGTTGTCAGATGTGGGCTGCGTGTGTGTGCTCTCTGTGTGTGCGGTCCCAGCTCTGCGCAGGTAGCCTGCACAGCAGACCTCGAGCGAACCACCCAATGACCACAAGATCTATTTAGATCATGAAGGCGTTGGGTCAGGTTTATTGTCAATGAAGCATGGCCCTAATGCCTGGGCTCAATGGTTACAGGTACACTAACACATTCATGCCCCTTGTAATGGACTAGCTCAGTCTAGGCCAGCAGAGACACTCCCTCTGAGATACCTCTTTATACACCGATACAAACAAGTTATATATTGCCCCTCTGAGGTGCTCAGTTACCACCCATTCCCTTGTACAAGTTGGTTCAATCAAAACATCTCTATCCATCACATTGTCACCCTGACCTCATCTTTAGGAGGGGTCAGTGTGTTCTCATTACCTTCCGGGTGGCAGTGGGGGTTGTACCATACTTGGTATGGGGTGTTCTGGTACCACCCTTCTGGAGTGTGTCTACCTGAGTGTCCTGTGCCTAGCACTTCTCAGCAATGTGTGTGTTTTTGCACTACCAGCCCTGTTCTCTCCAGGTTCTGTGAGCCTGATGCAGGCAGAGCCTAACCTTCTGATACAAGGTCTTATGTCTCAGGCTCCCTTCCTACCGCAGATGCTGTCCGCATGGGTGGTGTGAAAGCACCAGGAAGTGCTGTGATCACTTCTCATCTCCTGTAATCCCTGTCTGGGGCAATAAGGTTGGGTATCAACAAGGGATCATGATGCTTCCTACACCAGTTCATCTGAGCTACCCAGTATGGTGGGTGAAGGGAACACACCAGCCTCTGCTTCTCTCCCACCACCTCCTCTGTACACATCACACCTGGACTCAAGGCCTGGGTTGTCCGGGCAGGGTTGTAAACAAGGGTCCTGTTTCCCCCCGGTGCAGAATATAGTCCCAGTCTCAGGGACTGGAGAGTAAATGAAATTGCCCTGCTGAACTGCAGTGCAAGTGGGCAGGAAGCTGCCATCGATGGTCTAGGTGACAATTGCCTTGCCATGCTTTGCATGAACAGGAATTACAATGAAATCACATGGAGTGTCGCAGTGTCATGGCCACGGTGCACTGGCTCTCCAAACAGGGGGTTGTGTGGAGCTGCAATTACTGTACTTTGAACCTTTAAAACGTGATAAAAGGTGACACGTTTCCTAAAGTAATTCGTTTTTCCCCTTTACCGAGTGCCTCTGAGGAAAACCCCGACAACATTATAATACCGTAGAGTGTTACTAAAAATAGAACCTACCATGCAAATGTAGTTACATTAAGGAGCTTGGTTGTATCGGAGCATGTGTTGCTTTGGAATTTTAGCTCTAAGTAGCACTTAAGAGTTCTATGCACAATCCCATTATTTGTTAACAGGATTTGTGCATTTAACTTGCATGCACTACTTTGAATATTTCCCACGAGTCTCTCTGTTTCTGACACCAGAATTACAGAACTGGGCAGCCTCTCTCTTCCCTTTCTTCTTTTCTACAGTCTATTTCTTCCAAGTGACCTAGAAAGAAAAATAAGCTCAGACACTCGGATTCCTTTCCAAGATCTGAAAAAGAGCTCTGTGTAGCTTGACAGTTTGTACCTTCCACCAACAGAAGTTGGTTCAATAGAAGATATTACCTCACACACCTTGTTTTTCTCATATCCTGGGACCAATGCGGCTGCAACAACACCACAAACTGCAGGAGAAAAGGCTGTTTCAAAAGTACCTCAGAGCCGGCTTTTATGCGCAAGTATTAAAGAACTGGTCTGTGATTGGCTGAGCCACTCTCATTTCAGTGTGCAGTAGACTGAATAAAAATGATACATGAAAGAAAGGGAAACCTAGAAGCATCCAGATTTGTGTATATTGGAAACTGCTTCAAGTGGGAAACAAATATGTGCAGGATGCTGCCCCAGGTCATTGCATTAACCCCACAGTGCAGATGAGTTTAGTTAAGAAAAGACCCTGATCCTAGCCTCAGGCACATCCTCATACTTCAGGGCTTAAACCAACCTCTAACTAATGGGACTTGTGAAAACATTTCCCCTGGCAGCACATTATTGTATAATTCATAGAGTCATAGATTATAAACGAGAAGGGGCCACTGTGATCATCTCCTGCATAACACAGGCCACAGAACTTTCCTAAAATAATTCCAGTTTGAACTCCAGCATATCTTTTAGAAGAAAAGGAAAACATTCAATTGTGATTTAAGAATGGTCAGTGATGGAGAATCCACCACAATCCTTTGTAAGTTGTTCCAATGGCTCATTGCCCTCACATGTCTGATTTTTTCTAGTTTCAGCTCCCCACCCTTGGATATTGTTATGCCTTTGCTAGACTGAAGAGTCCATTATCAAATTTTCATTCTCCATGTAGGTACTTATAAACTGTGATCAAGTCACATTTAACCTTTTCTGTATTAAGCTAAATAGATCGAGTTCCTTAAATCTTTCATGATAAGGCATGTTTTCCAATCCTTTAATCATTCTCGTGGCTTGTCTCTGAACCCTCTCCAATTTATCAACGTCTTTCTTGAATTATAGACACCAGAACTGAATCAGTGAACACCTCAGCCAGCTCTTTAAAAACTCTTGAATGAGTGATGTCTGGATCTGATGATTTAAAAATGTCTCAGTTTAGTAGCTGTTGCTTAACACCCCCCATGGATACTAGCAGAATGGAAAGAGTGTTATCACCATATGATGAAATTATACCATCTGTTTTTCTCCCAAATACAGAACAGAAGTTATTGAACACTTCTGCCTTTTCTGCATTATAATTGATAATTCCGTCATTTCCATCTAGTAATGGATCAATACTAGTTAGGATTATTTTTGTTACTAATACACTTTTAAAAATCCTTCTTATTGTCCTTAAGTCTGCTATCCACGGATGTTTCTTTGTGTATTTCTGCTTCCCTTATCAATTTTCTATAATTCTTTGCTTGGGATTTATATTTATTTATTGCTATCAACTTCTCCTTTGCTGCCTTTATTTCCCATCTAAGCCAGGTTGTTTTTTTAACCAGTGTATCCTTCTTTCTTGAATGTGGGATTGTGGTTTGGGGGCATCTAATAAAATGTTCTTAAACAATTCCAAATTATCATTTATATTTTTCTGTTTAAATTAGTTCTCCCAGCTGATTTGGCTCACACTTGTTTTCAGCTTTATGAAATTGTTCCGATTTAAATCAACTATATATACAGTATTACCAGTTTGGAATTTGTTCTGTTTGCAGATAACAGTGGGATCAAGTCATGATCTACCTAAGCTATCATAAATTTTTTGTTCTGTGATCAATTCCTCTGTATTTGTGAAGATCAGGTCTAATATTATTACCTCCACACTTTTTGAGTTAGGAAATTTCTCTAAATAGAAATCCCAAGGATGTTTTAGTACCGGCAACATGAGACTTCCAGCATGTGTCACTCACACTGAAATCCCCCATGATCACACAGCTTTTTTCCCTACTCATTATAGATAGTTTCTTAAGGAGGCAGTCATCCTCTTCTCTAGTGTGATTTGGGGGTCTGTAGCGGACGCCAGCGATTAACCCATCTTGTGCTTTATCTGTTAGGACATTGATCCATAAGCATTCAGGATCATTTGCTCCCGGATTGTCCACTATGGCGTTTCTTGCACCTTCCTCTAAAGAAGCTAGCGCTGGCCTCTGCTGAAGACAGGATATGGGACTAGATAAACCCATGGGCTGATCTGCTCTGGCAATTCCTATATTTAAAAAGAGATCCACCGGGATGTTTCTGCTGCAGAAGAACCTGAAATCCATAGTGTAACTGCACACTGTATAATCACTTTAAAAAAAAAATTAAATTGCTTTGCATATGGAGATATATTTTAAGTATTTCCTGTGATAGCAATTTTGTTGCTCAATCTGTTCCTGGCAGGGAGCCTCTCTCAGAAGAGACGTGGCTGGTGCTGCTCGGTCTTGCATCTCTTGCTGTGTACTGCCTGCACATGGCGCTCTCTCAGTTATTCATCACTATAATAGCGGGCCCGATCCCAACCGCGGCGCTCCATTGGTGCAGTCACCCCTGCAGCCTGGCTGGGCTCTAAGCCTCTGTCAGCAGCCTGGAGAAGGAGGCCTCTCCTGGGAAGCAGCGACAGAGCTGTTCTGCAGCCGCCCACCACCATGATCTCCCTCAAACGAAGAGTCCTGGACTCTACCCACTCCTGTGCCCCGCAAACCCGGCTGCATAGAGCAGGGGGTCAGTGGGGAGTGACAGGAGGGGACATTTCCCAGGAATTAGGGGTGGGAGCTGAGAGGCTGGGCAGTCCCCTCAGCCCCTTGCCCTCAGCCCCAAAGCGTCAGCTGACAAGGACAGTACCCATCAGGGTCTGAGGTACCCCTTGTCCTGCGAGTGCTCAGGTGTGGGCACAGCAAAGCCCTCACCACACCTCACAGCCTGGCCATAAGTGCTACATGAAGCCTCCTGCCGTGCCCGCCCTGCAGTCACCAGGCACAGAACAGTAGCTGGGGTGGGCAGTAGATCCCCCCCCCCCCTCCAGTCTTAGCTCCCACAGCCCCCCTGTCCCAGCCATCTGCCCCAGGCCTGGGATTTTTTTCCCCTCTGGGCTGGTTTTGTTTTCTGAAGCAGGGTGTACAAACCAGGGGCCAGATCCTCAGCCGGCAGAGCTGCTCTGACTCCCAAGGAGTGACGTGGATCCACACCAGCTGAGGATGTGGCCCTTGGGGGTCGTGTGTTGGTGTCTGCTGAACACGCAGTACCCAGGTCACAACTCCAGAAGTACTGCTCCTGAGCTAAACTGCTGTAAGTGAGCTCACAGAATGGCCCCCTGTGATTTCACACCTGCACAATGGTTTGCGTGCATTCTAGGAAAGGCTTCGTACTATTGCACTTAATTGTTGAAGGGAAATATTTTTAGGGGAAGAGAGGAATGAATAGGTTTCAGTGGTTGAATTGGTGATTGTGAAAGTAGCTAATAATAAATATATATTTCCATTTGTGTTTGCAAATGAGGACATGATGCAAAGCAGATGTGAACAGAAAATGATTTTGATAAATATATCTTCCCTGCACGGATTCATAGGGAATTCCTCTTGAAATCTTCCATTTTTGCATGCAGCTTTTGTTTTCTGAGTTCATCTAATACAAAACCTATCATAAAGTATTTTAAACTGTTTAAATATTCAGTGCAAGACTTCACATTAGGAATGCAGGGTGTGTGGAGCTAGCTTGAAATAGTACAAAAAAACCCCAACAGTTTATATTCCCTCAGGTTGCTATAACATTTTGCAAGTCTGGAACTTTTCAACTATTAATTAATACTGAATATTATAAATATTCATATAGAGGCTCATATTGAAATAAAATTAAATGAGCTCATCATGATTTTTTTTTTACTGCAATGAATTTAGGGAATAAGGAGAATCTAAAGAAATTAGGGTTGGGTTTGTTTCCTCTAGAACATTCCAAAAGGATCTGTCTAGACGTTGCTTTTGTGAACTTTATTATATTATAACTTCTAGAACTTTATTTGAAGAGCTTTTTATGGAAAGGGAAATATAAGGTGTTTACTCCAAGATGAGAAACAGTTCCTGCCTGGTCTAAATTAAACTGGAGACGGAGAATGCCTTGGAGATGTGAATGCAGCAACTTCTCATTGGCTGGGTACAGGGGCGGGTCCAGGCACCAGCGCAGCAAGCGCGTGCCTGGGGCAGCAAGCCGTGGGGGGCGGCGTCCCGGTGGCTCTGAGGGCGGCTGGCAGGCAGCTTTCGGCGGCATGCCTGCGGAAGGTCTGCCGGTCCCACGGCTTCAGCAGCAATTCGGCTGCGGGGACGCCGATGGCGCGGCACCGGCAGTCCTCCCACAGGCATGCCGCCGAAAGCCGCCTGCCTGCCGTGCTTGGGGCGGCAAAAAACATAGAGCCGCCCCTGGCTGGGTAGACAAACCACTTTGGGTATGTCTGCCCAGCGAATGACAATGAGTCTCCGAGTCCTGGTCAACAGACTCAGGCTTGCGGGTCTTACACCACGGTGCTAAAAATGCCTGTGTAGACGCTGTGGCTTGGACTGTGGCTCAGCCTCAGAAGCCCGCCCCTCTCCTGTGTCTACACTGAGCTATTGGGTCTTCTGGGGGGTCCCCCCACCCCCAATGTGGAGTGGTAAAAAAAAAAAAATCTGAAAAGTTTTCTTGGGTGGGAAACCCATTCCAGCCCAGCTGTAGAGACTGCTGCCGAGTCATATTTTCCAGGGAGCTGGGAGTGACTATAAGTGATAACTAGCCATTCTGCTAATTATAGCCAACCAGGAAGAAAAGGCATAGCCTTGGGTCTCAAACGAAGGCCACCCACAGATGGATAACTGATGAAGTTTTAATTGCAGTCCTTGATTGCTTTTATTGAACTATTTTTAATTCACTTTTATTTTGGAGCAGTTGTCTGACACTCAAGTATCCGAGGGGTAGCTGTGTTAGTCTGGATCTGTAAAAAGTGACAAAGAGTCCTGGGGCTCCTTAGTCTATAAGGACTGTCACTTTTTGTCTGAAACTGTGAATGGTGAAAATCCAAGAATCCCAGGTAATCCACAAATACATAAAGATAGGCTGTTAGACAGAAAATGGAGGAACAAAGGAACACCACCAAAGCAAAACTATGGCCTCAGTTCTCTTTCTTTGACTTAGTTGGGAGGGAGGATATTAGGGATATACCTCTATCTATTATATATGGACAATTAATTTAACAATGAGCTAAAAACCACTAGCTGGACCAGGATAAACTGTCATTTAATTTGTAGTGTCACTACTCCAAATTTCTGTTTTACTTCTCATATACATAATCCTGTGGAACACACTATAACAATCCCTATCCCCGTATTTCAAACACTCGGCCCACTACTAATGATGAGACAGGTGATAACTGCAATTGCCCTAATAGGAGTGTGTTTCTATCTCTGTCACCAAAGTAAAAGGGCCCGAGTACAACACCAGACTGGAAAAACACGGACCTAAGGTGGTGTCATATGTACACATACATACCACACATATATACCCATATACGCTACAAATATATACGCCATATCCATATTATTCAGATATTTTATTTGGGAGTGCCTCTAAGGCTCAATCATAATACTACATTCCTCAGTCACGGTCCCGGGCCTAACATTCCCAGGCTACCATAAGGGACTAAAAAATAATTGGATAATAAAATCTGTCTACCAGTCGTACGAGGGAACGTGCAGACTAAGGACAGATGGGGCATGAGTGTATGGATGGTAAAATGAGGTGACCACATAACAGTGTTTAGCCCACTGGGTTATCTTCAGTCCATGCATTATGCTTTTCCTGGACGATGGGTAAATATCCTCCCCATAAAAAGACAAAAAGTGGGGGAATGTAGTAAGATGAGGCCCTGAGACATAAGCCCTTGGTATCAGAGGCCCGGTATGAGGCCTGAGGCCTGAACTGAAGTAATGGTCAAGACATTGCTAACATAAAGCAAAGTTAGGCTGTGAGGCAGGCCCTGCTCACAGAAGTTGGCAAGAGGAAGGCTGCTAAAAGAACGTGTGCCAGGATGGCACCAGAACAGCCTGGTATGAACACATCCCACAGAGATAACAAGGAATGGGCAGACCCAGCCTAAAGACAGAGTCAAAAGGACAATATGATGGATAGACATGTTTGTTTGAACCAACCTGTACCAGGAGAAAGGCAGCACCCTAATCTGTAGAGGGGCTGTACCTCAATGCGTTCAATGATGCATAACCTGTGTATAAGAACTCATCCCTGAATGGACGTCTTTGTCCAGCCTAGGGGGCAGTGGAGAGTCCCGCCACTGACTGAGCCGGTCCATTGTCAGGGAGCTCATATGTACAAGCAGAACTGTAGACATCTGATACAGGGAGCTAGAGACTGTGTTTCGTTTGACAATAAACCTGGCCGGGTGTCTTCGTACCTTATTGGAGTCTGTGGTCATTGGGCGGCTCGCTCGAGATCTGCTGTGCCAGCGATCTGCGCAGACCTGGGACAGCACACAGGGAGAACCACATGTACGCAGCCGACTGTTATCATCATTAAACAGAGCAGAGCACCACACGGGTGACGTCTGATGACAAGGGACACCTCCCCAATTATATTAGCCTGAAATACACTCGAATATACAGAGCCAAATCTACACACATCCTGGGCCTGAATTTGTCTTGTGCTTGTATCAGAGTTTTGTTGCTATGCAACTCATCAGAAGTTTGTTTTGTTTTGCACCCGAGAGAGCTAACATTCAGATTATGGATAATTTTTCAAAACCAAATAAAAGACTGAAGGTTGATGTCCACCATGGCAGAGTTATAGACAGTTCTCGTCATGCTCTGGGAAGAGGGGTAAAAACACAAAAAAGGGTTCACATTCAAGACATCTGAAAGGGAGATTAGCATGAGACTGCATAGGAAAAGCATTGCTGGTGACACTGATACTGTATTATTTTTCTTATGTCCTGTTACTTCCTATCTGTTGGATTTAAAAAAAGTATACTTTGCTCCTGAGGCAAAAGCACAGAAGTGCCATCTCCCATTAGTTTATGATAGGTTACGTCACATGGAAAAACAAAACAAAAACCAATGTACTAGATAGGGTGACCAGATGTCCCGATTTTATAGGGACATTCCCGATTTTTGAGTCTTTTTCTTATATAGGATCCTATTACCCCCCCACACACCCCCGTCCCGATTTTTCACACTTGCTGTCAGGTCACCCTAGTACGAGATGCAGTGCACTCAGTCTGGGAGTGTGTTGAATCATACATTAGAAATAATTAGTCACGTCTTAACCTTCTCTTTGGTGAACTAAAGAGAACTGCACTTCTTTAGTCTCACTAAGTCAGGTTTGCCAGATCTCGAATCATTCTTGTAGCTCTTCTCTGAGCCCTTTCCAATTTTCCAACGTCCCTTTTGAAGTGTGGACACCGGTGTGGACACCTGGATATCAGCAGCAGTCTCACTAGTGCTGTATACAGCAGTAATAACACTTCCCTGCTCCTGTGTTTCATTCCCGTTTGTACCTCTGAGAATCACGTTACTCAGTTAAGTATCAGAGGGGTAGCTGTGTTAGTCTGGATCTGTAAAAGCAGCAAAGAGTCCTGTGGCACCTTATAGACTAACAGACGTATTGGAGCATGAGCTTTCGTGGGTGAATACCCACTTCTTCGGATGCATACAGTGGAAATTTCCAGAGGCAGGTATAAATATGCAAGTAAGAGTGAGTCATGCTCAGTTAGTTTCCACCATGACCTACTATATTTTCCTGTCATTGGCAATGTGTAGCCAGAGTGCCCCGGGCCTGCTCCTCCAGGGATGTGCAGGTAGAAGGGACGGCAATGTCTGGGTTGTGGGCTTGGGCTGAGCCCAAATATGAGTGCAACAGGGCTGAGTAAGAACAGAGCTCGTTCAGGGCACCTGTGTCCCAGGGGACGTGCAGACACAACCTGCTG
This sequence comes from Emys orbicularis, assembly GCF_028017835.1. Lineage (NCBI taxonomy): Eukaryota > Metazoa > Chordata > Testudines > Emydidae > Emys > Emys orbicularis. The sequence continues at coordinate 1,964,715 of NC_088686.1, read as the reverse complement.
GTGAAATCCCATTGTGAGTAAGGGATCAGAGGAGCGATTTTGGCTGGGGATGCCCTGTTCTTTATCCTGGTCTCTTGGGGAAAGACTGGGAGCACTTCCACGTGCTTCTGGGCTCCAAGGGAGCTGAGGCAGAGGGGGTGCATGGAGTAACTCCTGGCTACACCACCTATTGGCAGCTCATCACCCCTATATCCCCACTCATTGGACTGGCTCCCCATAGATTGTAGGGGTTAACCCTCAAGACCCCCTATGGAAGTGGCCCAAGATGCCTCAGAGAGTGGCCCTCTCGTCACAAGGACGAGCTCCCTCCCTGGGGACTCTGAAGCTGTGCAGGGCCTAGGCTTTGGATCTCCTCAGCAGAGACGATAGCGAACACGAGTCTCACAGACTCCAGACCCAAAGGCAGCCCTCACTGCTTCATCTCAGCTTCCCCCGCAGCTGCAGGTCAAAGCTGACGAAACCGAGAGAGGAGGAAAAAGAGGAGGAGGCAAGAAGGAAGAAAGACAAGGAGGAGGAGGAGAGAAGAAATCAATGACTACAAGAGTAACAGTCATTGCCTAGGGGGATTTTAGTTTTGTACTTTCGGAGGAGCTCAGACACTACAATGATGGGTGAAGGGACCTCGATGGAGTGGGCTGGGAAGCGCTCTCCCAGCTCCCCAGGGTGCACTCAGGGCGATCCCAGTGGCCACATTCACTTGAGGAGTGGCAATCGATTTTTCTCTCAAATCTTTTTTAGTTGATTTCTTTGTGCTTGGTCTGCTAGGGACCATGTTTCTGTTGACCGCAGACTTTGTATCGGAAGTGAAATCACAGGAAAGTGTTTGGGGTTTTTTTAAACAAGTTTAAACAGGCAGTAAATCCACATGCCTGTGAAGAGTCATTTAGTGCTATCCCATGTGGAGGTGTTTTTTTAAAAAAACCAACAACTCTGTTTCATATCTGAATGGCTCTACAAGAGGAATGTGCTGTGTTCAGCTCTTCACACATAAAAAAACAGCCTCAGTGTAAATGTTTTATCATGACAAGAGAACAAAGCTAGTATAACGACCGTATCCCAGGATTAGCAGGTGGCAGGTAATATCACCCCTTCTTATTCTGTGGCCCACATTGCATGGTAAGCCAGACATGCTCACCAAGCTCTATACAGGAAAGCTCAAACTGCTCCAAATATGAAGTTTGTATCACACGGACGATCACTCCTGAGGGGTTTATACTATTCCATTCTATCGGGGTTCTTATACCACCCTCATCAGCGCAATGCCTGATCACTTTCCAGCAGTGCATTCTGGGATGTGACTAATATCTGTCATGTGTGGTTCATTCTTTCCATCAGTCGCTCCCCAGGGGTATAACTGGCTGTGCGGTAGAGTGTTTTGTTTTTGAGGGTCCTTTATTAAATGAATATGTACATCTTGTCAAGTATCAGAGGGGTAGCCGTGTTAGTCTGGATCTGTAAAAAGCAACAGAGAGTCCTGTGGCACCTTAAAGACTAACAGATGTATTGGAGCATAAGCTTTCGTGGGTGAATACCCACTTCGTCAGACGCTTTAGGTTCTTTAGATGCACTGTGCCCAGGCCCTTACGCACCTTGAAGATAAAGTTCACTCACTATTCTATGGGGAGCCAGCATAGAGAGTGGGTGACAGGAGAGACATACTCACGGTAGTTTGTGCTACCGAGGAGATGCGCTGCAGCATACTGTACTAGTTGGCATTTCTTAAGAGCTGATGGCACCATGCCCAGGTATGTTGCGTTGCTCCAGCCCAGAAGGAGGTAACAAAAGTGTGTAAAAGCCAGGCCAGGTCAGCATCCACCAGGATTGGAGGGGGTCTCCTAAACCAACCAGGGATGGTACAAAGCACTAATCCCAGATGCTGGTTAGCATCAGAATGGAATCCAGGAGCACAGCAGAATGACAGACTGAATGGATCAATTGTGTGTGTGCACTTTCAACACAAGGAGACATCTACAACCAGAGGAGATCTTCCTGCATGCTCACGACTCATCCTGAGAAGAAAAAGCTACTGAGAGCGGGGTTGGAATTTTTTATATAATTGAATGAAAATTACTGAACAAAGCTAAAAAATTAAAGTTTCCTAAAAGAAATCAAGCATTGTTTGCCTAAAAATAAACCCAATCAGAAAAAGTACCATAATCCAAAACTCTAGCTATTGTTTACGGACAGACCGTTCTTCCCTACAATCTCCTTGTGGAGTGTGATACTTGAATGGCTGGGGAAGTAATTTTGGTGAGGGAGTTAGACAATGATTTACTCCAATATACACCCATTTGCTCTTCAGTGCTCACACAGTCGATGTAGATTTTGCCTCAGTTTTTCATTTAAGACTCAGTATGTTTTGAAAGGTACCAGGCCCATGATTGACAAGAGGCTGCGCTCCACAGCCTGGTACATATTCTGCAATCCCACTAGTGATAATGATAGAAGATGGAGAACCTGCTATAGGGAAATAGGATTAATGTTTTCTAATCTGTTAAGCAGTTATGACTCATTCATACACAAACGATTAAAAAGAGAATCCAAGTATGAAAATGACTTTGGCCCTGACAGACTTTAAGCCAGTGGAGGGAAGTAAACTGCTGGGGGGATGGAGCAGGAACCATGGAGAAGGGGCACAGATGTCTGTGGCATGATCTTTCCCTTTCTCTGTGAGGCTGAAGTGTCCAGTAGATCAAATCCTGCACAGTCCAAGCTCTACGGCTTCTCCGAGGTCCTGATGGACTGGCCAGAGCCATGACACGGGACAGCAGCCACATACCAACATGGAAGAGACTAAAAGTGGAACTTGAGGAGTCCTACCGAAGCCTTAACGAGGAGGGATGTCAACAGGGCACTAACATATCTAAGAGCATCTTCCTTTCACCACCACCAGTTACTGCATTGACGGTGCTCCCGACTCGGCATCCTCCTCCTAAGCAACGAGCTGATCAAGGGAGTCAAGGCTGGTTGTGAGCAGCCCCATACCATGTGGAGTACAATGGTGGTCTGAGATATCAACCAGACTGCTAGGAGTAGTCATTACAGACTGGAGATGCTGGGTGACCGCATTAACGAATGGCTAAAAATAACGAGGCACCTTCATATAAGACTATAGCACGAAAACATCCAATTGTTCTTTCTGTGCTAGTTCCTGATCCCTGTTAGGGAAACTAAATCACACAAGATAACAAGGCTGAGGGGAAAAGGTTAACTGCAATATATCCCAGCAACAGTGGGCAGACAACAATGCACCATTCCTCGTCCATGTGATTTTAACATAAGAAATACACTGGATTTAACTAGAGGAGCTGATCTTGGTTTGGTTCGAGCTTTAAAAACAAAACAAAAAACTTTCCAGCACCCTAGTTCCTCCAAGGTAATATGTTAAAAGTTGCCAGCAAGAAGAGGTCCACTGCTCTAGCTCTTTCACTGCTGTGGTACCTGACTGATCTTCTAGTCATTCATATGAACGAAGAAAACGATTAGTACTGTTCTGTGACATTTGAAATAGAAGCTATATAAGGGAAGACGTTAGCACAATATTATCTTGGAAGATAAAACAAGTCAGACTGTAAAGCATGCAATCACCATGCTTATTACATAATACTTCTTATCTTAAAGAAAATATAATTTCCAGATAATCTCATACGTTTTTAATACAAACTATTAGGAAAGAGTGATTATAACCAATTGTCATTTGCGGTTCATATACATCTTCCTTAAAAATGGATTGTGCAGATGCAATAGAAATTCACTCCATTGTGGTAAATACTGGACAATTTTCACCTACAGTGGCTTACATTAGAAAGGAGCCATTCATTGTATTGCACTCACGCTAGCTGTCTCAGGCCTGGTCTACACTAGGAGTTTATGTCGAATTTAGCGCCGTTACATTGGATTAACTCTGCACCCGTCCACACCACGAAGCTATTTAGTTCGACATAGAGGTCTCTTAAATTCGACTTCTGTACTCCTCCCCAACGAGGGGAGTAGCGCTAAATTCGACATGGCCATGTCGAATTAGGCTAGGTGTGGATGGAAATCGACGGTAATAGCTCCGGGAGCTATCCCACAGTGCACCACTCTGTTGACGCTCTGGACAGCAGTCCGAGCTCGGATGCTCTGACCAGCCATACAGGAAAAGCCCCGGGAAAATTTGAATTCCTTTTCCTGTCTGGGCAGTTTGAATCTCATTTCCTGTTTGGACATCGTGGCGAGCTCAGCAGCACTGGCAACGATGCAGAGCTCTCCAGCAGAGATGGCCATGCAATCTCAGAATAGAAAGAGGGCCCCAGCATGGACTGATCAGGAAGTCTTGGCTCTGATCGCTGTGTGGGGCGATGAGTCCGTGCTTTCCGAGCTGCGCTCCAAAAGACGGAATGCAAAGATCTACGAGAAGATCTCTAAAGCCATGGCAGAGAGAGGATACAGCCGGGATGCAACGCAGTGCCGCGTGAAAATCAAGGAGCTGAGACAAGGCTACCAGAAGACCAAAGAGGCAAACGGATGCTCCGGATCCCAGCCCCAGACATCCCGTTTCTACGAGGCACTGCATTGCATTCTAGGTGCGGCTGCCACCACTACCCCACCACTGACCGTGGACTCTGAGGATGGGATATTGTCGACGGCCGGTTCCTCGGACATGTTAGCGGACGGGGAAGATGAGGAAGGAGATGAGGAGGACGAGGCAGTCGACAGCGCTTACAAGGCTGATTTCCCCGACAGCCAGGATCTCTTCATCACCCTTACAGAGATCCCCTACCAACCGTCCTCAGCCGTTAATCCGGACACAGAATCAGGGGAAGGATCAGCCAGTAAGTGTTTTAAACATGTAAACATTTATTTTTAACAGAACAGGAATATTAACAATATTAACAATGGCTTTTTCATGATTACTTTGCCCTAGGCGCTTAACGTTTCAGTCCTTGGCAGTGCAACTACTGAAAAAAAATCTAACAATGTCCGGTTTAGCATGATTGTTTTGCCCTAGGCGCTCTACTGTTTAGTCCCTGCCAGTGCAGCTACAGTAAAATCCGGTCTATATGTCTGGGGATAGAGCAGAAATCCTCCTGGGACATCTCCACGAAGCTCTCCTGGAGGTAATTGGAAAGCCTTTGCATCAGGTTCCTGGGGAGAGCGGCCTTATTGGGTCCTCCGTGGTAGGAAACGTTTCCGCGCCAGGAGACAAGCAAGTACTCGGGTATCATTGCCTTGCAGAGCATGGCGGCATACGGCCCTGGTCTTTGCAGGCTTTCCCGAAGCATCCGTTCTTTCTCCGTCTCTGAAATCCTCATCAGAGTGATGTCGCTCATGGTGACCTGCTTTGAATTAGGTAGGGGAATGTTAGTATTGGGACTGCTTGCCTGTTCCTTTACAGAACTGTAACCGGCGGTTTAGAGCCACGCGGTGGAGGCGGGAGAGGAGCAGCATACAGGGACCTTTCCCTGGGACAGCCGTGAGGGGGTGGGACAGGGGCAGAGTTCATGCTTGCCGGATTGCTGGCAGCAGGGACTGGCATTGCTTTGAACGTGAAAGGAGGCCAGTGCTATTATTAAAGTTTTAAGTAGCCACAAGTCTACGGCTTACCATGTCTGCCTGCTACAGAAATTCCGGTGTCCTGCCCCGCTTGTCTGATCTGCACTACAAGACCCCAGGCACTGAAGGCGAGGTCCGAAAATTCGACCTTGTCCTGAGTGCACATGTGATAGGTGCTGTGCATGGTCTTGTTCACAGAGAAAGACTATGTTCTTTGTTCACCCAAAAATTTATCTTTCTGAGGAATTCACTCCCTTTTTCCCATCCCACAGCTGCGACTGTCTCCCGAACTACCCTGGCATCACACTCCCAGAGGCTAGCGCAGATTAGGCGTAGGAAGAAGAGGACACGGGAGGACATGTTCTCGGAACTTATGGTCTGCTCCCGAGCCCAGGCAGCCCAGCAGACCCAGTGGAGGGAGAACTTGTCCCAAATGCACTGATCACACATGGAACGGGAGGAGAGGTGGCGGCAGGAAGACCAGCAGGCGACTGAAACGCTGCTTGGACTAATGAGGGAGCAAACGGACACGCTCCGGCGCCTTGTGGATGTTCTGCAGGACCGGAGGCAGGAGGACAGAGCCCCGCTGCAGTCTATCTCTAACCGCCCTCCCCCGCCACAAAGTCCCATACCCCCCTCACCCAAAGTCCCAAGAAGGAGGGGCGGCAGAGTCCGTGAAAACTCTCACTCCACCCCTGCAGACTGCTCAAGTACCAGAAGGCTCTCATTCCCCAAAATTTGATAAGTCCTTTCCTTCCCGCCTCACCCAAGCCCCCTTCCCAGTTTCATCCCCCAGTTTCATGTGTAGTTGCTAATAAAAAATACGTTTCTGTTAATTACTGTTTCCATCATGTTCTTTTAGAGGAGAGTCTGTTTGAAGGGGGGGAAGGGGGTTGGTAATTGGACAGGACAGTCACCTTTACCAGGGTACAGACACGGGGACAGGTTCAGCAGCAGGGCACACACACATTGCATTCACTATGTACCCTGGTCAGTCTGGGAGGTGGTTTTCATGTTCTGTGGGGGGGAGGGGGGGCTATGTGACTTTGTGGCGGGGGAGGGTGGTTAGAGATCTTATGCAGCGGTCCTTATCCTGGATCACAGAGCCACGCAGCAGGGGACCTGTAACCGTCCTCCCCCTGCCACAAAGTCACATAGCCCACACACACAGAGTCCCGAACAGGAGGGGTGGCAGGCTCCGTTGAAACCACCAGTCCACCACTGCGGAGCTTGTCATTCCTGGAGTTTAGAAGCGTCCTTTGCATCACTACACTACACCCGCTCCCCACCACAGTCTGCGTCCAGGTTCAACACTTTACCGCGAAAACAGTAATAAAGAAAACGGTGTTCATTAACAAATTTCAAGTTATTTTATTTTTAAACGTGTGTTGGAAGGGGGGGAACGGGGTGAACGGGGTATGTAAGTGGAGAGGATAGTGAACATTTACTGGGTAAAGAAATGGGGGCAGGTTCAGCTTCTCTGTAAACAAACTTAATAGTCACAGGTTACCCTGCTCACTCAGGAACCTAGCTTTCAAAGCCTCCCGGATGCACAGCGCGTCCCGCTGGGCTCTTCTAATCGCTCGGCTGTCTGGCTGGGCGTAATCAGCAGCCAGGCTATTTGCCTCAACCTCCCACCCCGCCATAAAGGTCTCCCCCTTGCTCTCACACAGATTGTGGAGCACACAGCAAGCTGCAATAACAATGGGGATATTGGTTTCACTGAGATCAGAGCGAGTCAGTAAGGTTCTCCATCTCCCCTTGAGACGTCCAAAAGCACACTCCACCACCATTCTGCACTTGCTCGGCCGGTAGTTGAAGAGTTCTTTTTCACTGTCCAGGGCGCCTGTATAGGGCTTCATGAGCCAGGGCATTAGCAGGTAGGCTGGGTCCCCGAGGATGACTATGGGCATCTCCACATCCCCAAGAGTTATTTTGTGGTCCGGGAAGTAAATACCTTCCTGCAGCCGTCTAAACAGACCAGAGTTCCTGAAAACACGAGCGTCATGAACCTTGCCCGGCCATCCGACGTTGATGTTTGTAAAACGTCCCCTATGGTCCACCAGTGCTTGCAGCACCATTGAAAAGTAGCCCTTTCGGTTAATGTACTGGCTGGCCTGGTGGTCCGGTCCCAGGATAGGGATGTGAGTTCCATCTATAGCCCCACCGCAGTTTGGGAATCCCATCGCGGCGAAGCCATCTATGATGACCTCCACGTTTCCCAGGGTCACTACCTTTGAGAGCAGTAGCTCAACGATTGCGTTGGCTACTTGCATCACAACAACCCCTACGGTAGATTTGCCCACGCCAAAGTGGTTCGCGACTGACCAGTAGCTGTCCGGCGTTGCAAGCTTCCAGAGGGCTATGGCCACTCGCTTCTGGACAGTCAGGGCTGCTCGCATCCGGGTGTCCTTGCGCTTCAGGACAGGGGACAGCAACTCACAAAGTTCCAGGAAAGTCCCCTTCCGCATGTGAAAGTTTTGCAGCCACTGGGATTCATCCCAGACCTGCAGCACTATGTGGTCCCACCAGTCCGTGCTTGTTTCCCGGGCCCAGAATCGCCGTTCCACAACATCAACATGACCCATTGCCACCATGATGTCCTCGGCGCGGGGTCCTGTGCTTTGTGACAGCTCTGTGCCACACTCAGACTTCAGGTCCTCACCGCGCTGCCGTAGCCTCCTCGCCCGATTTCTCGGCATCTGCCTCTGGGAAAGGTGGATGATAAGGTGCGAGGTGTTGATAACAGCCATAACTGCAGCGATGGTCGCAGCAGGCTCCATGCTCGCAGTGCTGTGGCGTCCGCGCTGTCACTGACCAGAAAAGTGCGCGAACTGATTTCCCGCCGGCGCTTTCAGGGAGGGAGGGCGGGAGTGACGGTTGGATGACGACAGTTACCCAAAACCACCCTCGACACATTTTTTTCCCCAGAAGGCATTGGGGGCTCGACCCAGAATTCCAATGGGCAGCGGGGACTGCGGGAACTGTGGGATAGCTGCCCACAGTGCACCGCTTCCAATGTCGACGCTTGCCCCGTTAGTGTGGACTCACAAAGTCGAATTACTGTCCTTAGTGTGGACACACACGTTCGACTTTGTAATATCGATTCCACATATTCGATTTAAGTAAAATCGAACTACTCTCGTAGTGTAGACATACCCTCAGATACTAAAGGAAAAGGACAGACTTTATGCTGTTATGATATTGAACTCACTGTGAGAATTTGTAGCACTTTAACCTTCTCCTGGAAGGAAGCATCCCCCACAGATGATATCAGTGAAATAAAATTATGGCTTCTTTTATAGTGTATGCTAATATCATGTCGGCCCTCCCACATCCTGACTCAAAATTTGGGACAATCCAAACCAAGATTTTCAAAAATAGGAACCTAAAGTTAGGCTCCTAAAGCCATATTTAGGCATTTAAATAAGTGACCGGATTTTCAAAAGGGAAGCGCACCCAGAATTTCACACTGGTTACTTTTCAAAAGAAAAAGTGAATTCCAGAACAGAACTTTGGCAGTTTCGATTCAAGCTGGCCCCTGTGCAGAGACGCAAACGTGCCACTCATGTTCTACCTGACCCTGCAAAATATGCTTTGATTTGGGCATCGCTCAGTCATATGAGACGTTACCTACACCTGATACTGGGCAGGCCAGATGGTGCTATTGTTTTTCTCATGCCAGGTTCAACTCAAGTTACTCATAAGAGAGCCCATAAATCCACTGAGACAGAAAAGAGCATGGTACTCCTAACTGACTAAGGTCAAGGCTTGCTTTCCAGTAAGGTCAAAGGATGTTATTTGTGGCTTGACATTTCTGTTTGAATCTTGCTGGTGTCAAAACTACCAAGTCACTCTATGGTGGGTTTATGAAAAATGAACATTTGTCATTTTTGCCTCAAATTAGTGATCAATGGCTCCATGTCTAGTTGGCGGCCGGTATCAAGCTGAGTGCCCCAAGGGTCGGTCCTGGGGCCGGCTTGGTTTAATATCTTCATTAATGATCTGGAGGATGGCCTGGACTGCACCCTCAGCAAATTTGCAGATGACACTAAACTGGGAGGAGTGGTAGATACGCTGGAGGGTAGGGATAGGATACAGAGGGACCTAGACAAATTAGGGGATTGGGCCAACAGAAATCTGATGAGGTTCAACAAGGACAAGTGCAGAGTCCTGCACTTAGGACGGAAGAATCCCATGCACTGCTACAGACTAGGGACCGAGTGGCCAGGCAGCAGTTCTGCAGAAAAGGACCTAGGGGTTACAGTGAACGAGAAGCTGGATATGAGTCGACAGTGTGCCCTTATTGCCAAGAAGGCTAACGGCATTTTGAGCTGTATAAGTAGGGGCATTGACAGCAGATTGAGGGACGTGATCGTTCCCCTCTATTCGGCATTGGTGAGGCCTCAACTGGAGTACTGTGTCCAGTTTTGGGCGACACTACAAGAAGGATGTGGAAAAATTGGAAAGAATCCAGCAAAGGGCAACAAAAACGATTGGGGGCTGGAGCACATGGCTTATGAGGAGAGGCTGAGGGAACTGGGATTGTTTAGTCTGCAGAAGAGAAGAGTGAGGGGGGATTTGATAGCTGCTTTCAACTACCTAAAAGGGGGTTCCAAAGAGGATGGATCTAGACTGTTCTCAGTGGTAGCAGATGACAGAACAAGGAGCAATGGTCTCAAGTTGTAGTGGGGGAGGTCAAGGTTAGATATGAGGAAACACTATTTCACTAGGAGGGTGGTGAAGCACTGGAATGGGTTCCTTAGGGAGGTGGTGGAATCTCCTTCCTTAGAGGTTTTTAAGGTCAGGCTTGACAAAGCCCTGGCTGGGATGATTTGTTTGGGAATTGGTCCTGCTTTGAGCAGGGGGTTGGACTAGATGACCTCCTGAGGTCCCTTCCAACCCCGATATTCTATGATTCTATGAAATTCTGTTCTAAAGGGAAAGGTTTTTGGTTTTTTTTACAGGCAGGAAAGTGTTATTTGGCCACGACAAGCTATTTCCAATACAAAAAATAGCCAAGTGTCCAGTTGGGGATAATGTCTGAAAAATCACAGTTGTGCCCACAGGGCAGACAGCTGTGCAAAATGGCAGATTCTTCCTTTGGGTCTCATTCTGCAGCTGCTCTCAGATGAGTCCCCTGGCCCTGCACACAGGTTTAAATACTGCGATGCGTGAGCAAAGGGGTGCAAAAGCATGCTCCGGTTCCACCAGCAAAATGAGCTGGTTACACCCTGTATCTACTGGAGACGTATTGATCAGCCTTAGCTTGGACTTAGAGTTGGGTCACGGTGCCCACTGGATATTCTTTTCACAACGATTTTTTTATTAATTGAATTACTCTCCCAAAGGATTTTGAGATCTTTACAGCTTAATTTCTTTAAAAATAAATAAAACTAAAGGCTAATCATGACATGCAACAAAGCTCAAGGAGCTACATATACAAAGGTTCACCGCGGGTAGTACAGAAATCACATGGCATATGTGTTGATAAGGGCAGTGTTATTAAAGTGACAGCATCATCACTGAAGTCCTTTTCAATTAGTGAAGTCTGTACTATCAGAAAAAGCCTGAAGTAACGTGGGTCCTGCATCACTAACAGATCCTGGTTGTATTTCCACAGCATTGAGAGGAAGGGTTACTTTGGGAGATTAGATGTAGAGTTCTCAGAATTCTCATAGGTTTTGTTTAAGTTTAAAGGGAATGTTCCCCGAATTCCACAAATACTTTCCCACCGTGTACTGTAGAATCCAGGACAGGGCTAAAGTTAACTGGATTTCACCATGTGTGGGTCACCCCCTCTTAAAGAACAGAAGTGATGCCTGGATGATTCATTACTGGAACATCTGATACTGGCTATTCTCAAGGACAGGATACTGAATTAGATGGAACTCGGATCTGATCCACTCTGGCCATCCCCATATGTCTATGACTCACCAATGTCAACAATCACTTTAAAAGAAGATAAAATCTCCAGTTCTTAGTTAGTAGGAAGCAGTCTTCTCACTGGGCAGGCGTAAGGGGAAGGACAAAGTCACGGAAGTCAAAATAAGGCTTTCCATTGACTTCAATGGCTTTTGTATCAGACTTTTAAACTCCTGCCGTTCCCATCTTTAACTGTTTAAATGATTACTGATTATTAGCAATGATGCTTCTTATGTATATAGAGATTACAAATATCCTAAACACAGTAAATGGCAAGTGTTTACAGGTACTCGCTATAAGCAGATATTACATTGAGAAAATATAAACAGGTGATTTGGCAATACAATTTTTCTTGTGAAGTAGAGCTTCTACTGATAGAGTGAATTTTGGTTCTCTGTGGGTTTTGTTAATTTTTCCAGCAGCTAGAGTGTTCTTTTCAGTGCCTAGGCCTTTGTCTTTAAAAACAGCCTGCTGTCTCAGCCAGTCTGCAGCCAGTCAGACCACGTCAAAAAAGGGAATGAACAGCAGACAGTCACCTAAATAGGGTGTAAATTGGAAGTGTGGCTGGGAGTGCTGTCCCAGATGGGGGTGGAAACAAGACTTGTGTCAACTTGTGGTCTATGAGACATCCAAAAGAGGTCTATTTTGGACAAGGCAGCTTTCACACCATGCCTTGGAATGAACGCTGAACAAATGAGAGTTTGTATAGATGTTGGAATTGCTTCTACCTTGCTGTTCCATTGGTTATCTAGCTTGTCAGGGGGAAAAAATAAAAAAAGCCCTCCAGAGGTCAGAAGTAGCTGAGGGTGCTCAGCACTGCGCAGGATCGAGCCGTATGTGAGCTGCACATCAAATGCCCCCGGGGTGAGTGAAATTCTCCCCTTGTAGCAGGTGCCCTGGCACCCCCAGTGTCCTGCTGAGGCCGGCCCTGCTGTGCTGGTTCTGAGCATTTGGACAGTGAGAGGACAGTGAGCCTGGGCTCGCCCCACAGGCAGAGCTAGTGACTGCAGCTCCCACCATGAGGGGATGGATGTTGTCCCAGCCTCCAGGTCGGTTTCCTGACTCTCCTCCTGGTAGAAACATATAACGCTGGGACGGTGAAAAAAGAGAATCCCTTTAGCTATGACCAGGTGGGACGGTAGAGAGAAGCATAGAGAGATCTCCTTAACAGGAGACCTCTCTTGGGTCAGCTTTATAGGGGGCCTCTATAGGTCTAACCTTTGCAGACTCACCTGTTTGTGGGCCTCAAACTCCACCTTTTGGGTTGGAAAAGCTGCAATTGTCACAGAAACTCAGCGGGATGAGAATTTGTCGGATGTGATGGGGTGTATAAGCCCCACACTGGGACTGAAGGGGTTAAGAAGCCGTTCTGGGCCCGGGGGTTCCACCCGCAGAGCTGAAGAACGAGCCTAAAAGAGAGCCAGGCAGCTCAGGAGAGGAGCTGACAGGGGGAGGAGAGACCTGTTTTGGGAGCTCCTGAGTAAGGACACTGCTGCAGTCCTGGCTGCAGGGAACAGGTCAGCAAGTAGCAGCTACCCCAGGGCCCAGAGGAGGGTCTAGTCGTTCCCTCTGACTAGGGAATCCTTTGCTGTAACTCCTGGTGGATCATTTGCTCTTGGTCATGCCCTGGACTGGGAAAGTAAGTGGCCCAAGGAGGCAGTCCTGGAGTACTGTGGGTAGTTATTATTGCTGCCTCTCATAGGGTCCTGGGCCAGGGGCTGGTGGAGAGGGAGGGCCCTGGTTCCCCTACCAACCATTCCCTCAGGAAAGGGGGCACAACCCCTTTCTTCCTTTCCCACACCACATCCTCAGGGGGATGAGAGATTATATTGCTACTGGTGTCACGATGGGACTCCACGAATGTGTGTTCAAATTATGGAAGACCATGTGCAGAAACACAAGAATGTTGCACCCAAGTAGTTGTACTGGCAATTCTGTATACACATTTGTGGGAGTCTTTTGCATTACAAATAGTTGAGCAAATTATCAGTTTTTCTTAATACATTTTACATGTAAACATTTTTTTGTGAACTTTCATATACAAATGCCTCTCTTTTGGGGGGGAAATGGAACAAGCTGGAAAATTTCACATATTTACCCAGGAAAAACAGCTTTTCAAGGCAAAATGTAACTAAAGAGCAATACAAGACAAAACCATAACCCCCTGAAACTTTGATTACAATCATTGCAAAAAGGACTATCAACTCCTTTGTTTTAATAGCAATGAGAATTTATTCTTCAGTCACTCTCTCCTATCGAAGCTATAGTGATAAATTAGCAGCTATAAAATACTCTTCACGTATTCTATTGGCAAACTCAACAATTAATGGGCTTGACTGTATTCAGAATGGTGGTAATCTTCAGGGTATATACAATATATATATAGGATGGAGGTTCAATACAATTGATAAACTTTTGAAATTATGTTTGGCTAATTAATTCGCCCCATAATTGCAAAATTAGCTTCTTTGTTATTCCTTCTTGTGTTCAGTCATAGTGTAACATCACTTATTAGGCACAACAGAGACTTGATGGGATAAATCTCATGACTGGAGTATTGGTATAGAAGGATATAACTTGTTCAGGAAGGACAAAGAGACAAAAAAGGGAGGAACTGTTATACTTATTCTGAGGTCCAAAAGGAGGTGAGACACAGACCAGTTGAAAGTTTCTGGATAAAGTTAAAAGGGGAGAAAATACAGGTCATGTCGTGGTAGGCATCTACTACAGACCACCAAATCAGGAAAAGGAGGTGAATGAGGCATTTCTAGAACAAATAATAGAAATATCCAAAACACAATGGGAGACTTTAACTACCTAGACATCTGTTGGAGAAGTAACATGGCAAAAAACAAAATGTCCAATAAGTTCTTGGAATGTGTTGGGGGCAGCAGCTCATTCCAGAAGGTGGAGGAAGTAATCAGGGGCACAGCCATTTCCAGTTTGATTTTAACAGGGAGGAATTGGGTGTGAAGCTGAGGATGGAAGGCAATTTGGATGAAAGTGGTTAAGAAATGAGAGATTTCATGATTCTAGGGAAAGGAAGGAGCAAGAGAAGGAAATTAAAAGACAATGGACTTCAAAAAAGCAGACTTTAACAATGCAGAGAACTGGTAGGTAACGTACCATGGGCAGAAAATCTAAGGGGTAAAGGATTTCATCAGAGATACCAGTTTCTCAAAGAGACAATGTTAAAGCAAAACAGCAAACTATCCCAATGTGATGGAAAAATAGTCAGAATAGTCAGAGGGCAATATGGCTCCATTAGGAGCTGTTTAATGACCTGAAAAAAAAATCTACAAAAAGTGGAAATATGGATGAATTGCTAAGGAGGGGCACTTAAGTATAGCAAAAGCATGCTGGGCCAAAATCAGAAAGGTTAAGGCACAGAGTGAGTTACACTCAGCAAGAGACACAAAGGCAGTAAGACGAGGTTTTTAAAATACATTAGGAGCAATAGGAAGACAAAAGAATGGGTAGGTCCTCCACTTAGCAGGGACGGAGAGCTAATAATGCATGAAATCAAGAAGGCTGTGGGATTTAATTCTTATTTTGCTTCAGTCTTCACTAAAAAGATTAATAATGGCAACCAGATACTCAACATAATATTAACAACATGGGAGAAGGGAACACAAGACGAAATAATAGGTTAAAGAATATTTAGAGAAGTTAAATGAATTCAAGTTGGCAAGGCCTGATAAAATTCATCCTAGGGATGTAATTAGATGAATCAATCTCAGAACCATTAGCAGTTACCTTTGAGAACTCATGGAGGATGGCTGAGGTCCCAGAGGACTGAAGAAGGGCAAACATACCTATCTTTAAAAGATACCTGGAAAGATACTGGCACAAATGATTAAATAATCAATCTGTAAGCACCTAGAGGATAATAGGGTTATAATGTATCAGAGGGGTAGCCGTGTTAGTCTGGATCTGTAAAAGCAGCAAAGAGTCCTGTGGCACCTTATAGACTAACAGACGTATTGGAGCATGAGCTTCCATGGGTGAATACCCACTTCTTTGGATGCATGCACCCATGAAAGCTCATGCTCCAATACGTCTGTTAGTCTATAAGGTGCCACAGGACTCTTTGCTGCTTTTACAGGGTTATAATGAACAGGGTCAAGAACAAATCATGCCAAACCAACTTAATCTCCTTCTTTGACAGATTTCAGAGGGGTAGCCGTGTTAATCTGTATCAGCAAAAACAACGAGGAGTCCTTGTGGCACCTTAGAGACTAACAAATTTATTTGGGCAAAACCCAGTGGGTTTTAGCCCACAAAAGCTTATGCCCAAATGAATTTGTTAGTCTCTAAGGTGTCACAAGGACTCCTCGTTGTTTTTTCTTTGACAGAGTTATTGGACTAATGGATAGGGGGAAAGCAGTAGACATGATATAGCTTGGTTTTTATTAAGGCTTTTCATAGAATCATAGAATATTAGGGCTGGAAGAGACCTCAGGAGGTACCTAGTCCAACCCCCTGCTCAAAGCAGGACCAACACCAACTAAATGGTCCCACATGAAACGGTCCCACATGAAATTTGACATGGCCCCACATGAAATTCTCATAAGCAAACTAGGGGAACGTGGCCTAGATTAAATTACTCTAAGATGGGTGCACAACTGGTTGAAAGACTGTACTCCAAGTGTAGTTATCAATGGTTTGCTATCATACTGGGAGGGCATATCTAGTGGGATCCACAGAGGTAGTCCTGGGTCTGAAACTATTCAGTATGATCATTAATGACCTGGATGATGTAGTGTAGAGTACACTTATCAAATTTGTAGATGACACCAACCTGGAAGAGGTTGCAAGCACTTTGGAGGATCAAAACCTCAACATGAGTCAACAATGCGATGCCGTTGCAAAAAAGGTAAATTCAATTTTGGGTTGCATTAACAGAGGCATAGCATGCAAGTCACAGGAGGTGATAGTACCACTCTACTAGGCACTGGTTAGACCTCAGCTAGAGTACTGTGTCCAATTTTGGTACCAATGTATAGAAAGGTTGTAGAGAAACTGGAAAGATCCAGAGGTAAGTGACAAAGATGATCAAGCCGTATAAGCAGAGGCTGAAGGAACTGGATATGTTTAGTTTGGAAAAGAGGAGATTAAGGGGGACATGACAGAGGTCTTCAAATACTTGAAAGGCTGCCATGAAAAAGCTGGAGAAAAGTTGTTCTCTTTTGCCACAGAGGCAGGACAAGAGTCAATGAGTTCAAACTACAGCATAGCAGATTTAGATTAAATTTTAGGAGAAACTTCCTAGCTGTAAGAACAGTAGGCCAGTGGAACAGACTGCCTCAGGAGTTTGTGGAAGCTCCTTCACTGAAGGTTTTCCAACGGAGGCTGGATAGCCACCTGTCTTGGGTGGTTTAGATCAGTGGTTCTCAAACTTCATTGCACCACGATCCCCTTCTGACAGCAAAAATTATTACATGACCCCAGGAGGGGAACCGAAGCCTGAGCCCACCTGAGCCCCACTGCCCTGGGCAGGGGAGCCAAAGCCCAAGGGATTCATCCCTGGGGGGAGGTCGGGGGCTGTAATCTGAGCTCTGCCACCCAGAGCTGAAGCTGAAGGCTGAGCCCCGCCATCCAGGGCTGAAGCCCTCAGGCTTGGGCTTCAGCCCCAGGCGGTGGGGTTTGGGCTTGGGCTTTGGCCCCAGACCCCAGCAAGTCTAATGCCAGCCCTGGTGACCCCATTAAAACAGAGTCATGACCCACTTTGGGATCCCGACCCACAGTTTGAAAACCACTGGTTTAGACACAACAAATCCTACATCTTGGCGGGGGTTAGACTAGATGACCCTTGTGGTCCCTTCTTACCCTGTGGTTCTATGATTCTATGTATATGGGGGGAAATGTTGTGACTAATAAAATGACTCCAACTTTTTCCTGGCTTTTTACTTGTTTCCAAGATGACAAATAGGTTTAATTTCAAAACTTTCTATGAAATCTCTTCAATATTTAAACTAATCTCCTAGGGTAACTCTGCAAATGTAAATCTCCTTTCCCCGTATCAGTGGTGGACACCCCACTGAAATAAAATGAGTGATGACTCAAACCTCAGGAAATAATTCTGGTTATTAAAAACTCAGCCCATTAAAATTGTCGGAATGAATTTTTCTGAACTTGACATCATCTCTAGAGATGTTAAACCAGCAGCAAGTCCCTATTTCAAACAGATGGACCATTTGGTTACTAGGTTACAAAAAATCCCACCACCAACAAAGTTAGAGGGCTAGAGTATGGTGCCCTGAAGTCTTCCCCCCGCCCCACAACTCCTGTACATGAGTATACAGGGTAAGGTCATCCGCTGGTGTATATCAATGTTGCTCCATTTCAATCATCTGCATCTGATCCCTTATTTCTTACAGTAAATTAAGATGAAGATCAGGAAACTGAGAATCTCCGGTAGGCTACTATATGTAACACACATAAGTGAGCCTACCCACAGCATAGGATGCACCATTTAACAGGGCCACATGGGACATGTTCAAAAGTTCCCCTAGTACCCCAGATAAGACTGACATGTTCCCTATCACAGTCTCTTTCTACTCATTGTTGCTGCAACATTACTCTTCAATCAGCCCTTCAGCAAAAATCTCACCCCTGACACACTCTACTGGTGGGTGTCTTACAGCAATGCGGTTGTCCTACAATTGTATATTAGACAACATCTGAATCATTAATTGGTACATAAGTGTGGAGCCATCTTCATTAGAAGAATTCACTGAGCCTCCTTCACTAAACAATTTGTGTAGCTCTTGTCGGGGTGGGGTAATATAGTCAGCAATTAACATTTTCTCTTAGAGCTGAATCCTGTACCTTGCATTCAGCGTGAAGGAACAGCCTGTGCAAATGGCCCGGGAAAGCGATGGTTTGCAGCGGTTGGTGGTGGGCCATGGAATCCTCGCTCCAGGCTGCACTGCAGACCCTGGCTGCACTAACTTCAGCAGCGGTTGTGCTCTCTGTCCCACCAAGAGTGAGTGTGCAAATATAATGGACCACATTCATCCCTAGTGTAACCCTGCTGAAATCAGTGGAGTTGTACCAAGAGATGACTTTGATCCTGTGGTCCCTGGTGCTGTGGTCCATGCAGCTTTAAACCTTAGATTCAGTTAGGAGATTAGTAAAGCAAATAACAGATTTGTTTGTGGTATGGCTATGCTGGGGCTCTTTGTTCTGGTTCTCCATGATGCAAGCAATTCGTAATGGCCTCCACAAATTAAAAATGTGCCGCTGTACAGTGGGAAGTTGGGATGGGAGTTAGGCCCTTTTGAAGTGGCTATGCCCGGATTTCCAAAGCATTCTCCGTCCTTCGCACACCGAAGAAGGCGGTAATTGTTTAAATGAGTTTCCTGTCAGCTACAGCGTAGCCCAGGAGCTAACTTAGACTGTGCTGTGGAGTGTCACAGCTCAGAAAGAGGCAGAGTGGTGGGTTTGTTATCTATGGTCCTGATTGTGACATGTTGACTCTATTTTCCAACAGACAGAGTCTAATCTCAGCTGACAGCAACTTTCCACCCATTGCAGCTAGCAATTATAAACGTCACTTTTCGGCAAACAGTTATAAAAAGTGTGTTATAGAAAAGGGATGAAAGACACAGAGAAGAGCTCCAGAGATGGCCACACATCTGTCTTGTGGAACAAGGAGTCTCATTACAGTAGTACTCCTATTTCATTAAAAAATATATTCTTAGAGGCTGGAATCAGGTGGGATAAATAAAGCTTAAAGCAGTGACCTGAAACAATTTGGAGTTTGGTTCTTGTTCCATAATGGATACTGGGGCAGCCAAACACCTGTCCAATGGTCCTTGGTAACTGGTTCTATCGTAGTGCAGACAGCAGTCGACTTCAGTTATGCTCTCTTGAGGCATCAGAACCAAGCATGGATCAAGCAGCGCGCTTTCCAGATGACAAAGCAAATCAGGTACTTTTTGCCCGCAGAGCAGAACACAGGCCGAGGATGTGCCACAACATCAGGGGGAGACTGTGCTTGTGAAGCAAACATAATTATGATTTGCAGCACAAAATGTATATATATATATTGTGGTGCTATTGTCACTTGACATTTTAGAGTATTTCTAAGCATCAGTGTTATGAAAGGGACAGAGTTGCCATGTGACTCTGCCATGAATTGGGGCTATGGCTGTACAGCTTATGAAACCTGATTGGAATTGGGAAATTGTATTATGAAAAACTGCTGTATCATCTGTACCCATATGTGGACAGGACCCGTGGCAGATACACACCAGACAGACACAGTAGAAGGTGCTTAGAACTTATGACCTTATTCAGATGCAAGTAACTGGGAACAATGGATGAGCCTCATCCTTAGAAAAGCAAGTTAGCTGACTCCTCTGAAGGGAGGGGGAAAGTAAGAGCAGTGGAAACATACCAGGTGCAGAACAAAGAGGAGGAGTAAGACGAAGAGCTGAACCCTGGGGCAGGAGAGAGCAATGCCAGAGAAGGTGGGTGAGGGGCTCCAAGAGGAAGAAGCCACTCAGCATACAGGAGCCTCATGGGGCTGGGGAAGCCCCGCCCACATTCCTGAGCCCAGATGGCCCCAACGACTCTGGACAACCCACGGGACTTGGACCCCAGCCCAGAGAATGCCCTGGCATGGTGAGGAAACTGAGGCAGGGGCATGCGTGTAGTGTTTATTGTTCTGTGAGATCTGTACTTGCCTGCGCAAAGTACAAGAGCCCTTCCTCATTAGACTCTGAGCGAAGCGTCTCTCTGCACGTTAACCACTCTACAACTGCTGCGCGCCCCCGGGAGAGCTGGACTGGCACCAGAAGTGTGGTGCCCCTGGGTGGAGTTCTGGGAGAGGCTGTGCTGACATTACTTGGCTACCTTGGGGGTCAGCGCTAGTCCGGGGGCCTAGACAGGTGGGCAGAGGAACTCCATTTCCAGCCTGAGAGTCAGTGCCCAGGAAGTAGGCCAGAGGGGCCCAGGGAGGCTCAGAACTGCAGCCAGTTGAGGCTCTCAAAGCTTAGCACACCCCTGGGGGAACCAGAGCCCAGGCGCTTGGATTCCCCTTGCAGCCTTCCTAGTGGTGGCCAGGAGGGGGCGCTCACTAGGATCTATGACAGGCTCTAACAAGCATACACCATATGCAGAGGGTCTAGGGGAGTAAAAATGATGATCATTTTAGGAGGACCAGGCAGCCCTGGACGAAGGAAAACCTCTCTCTGATGACTGGCTTTGGTATTGCACAGGGGTCAGCCTGCCCTGCGTTTACTTATTATTCAGTTGGGGTTAAGGTCACTCCTGTGCAGGGGGCCAGAACAAGGCCTAAGGAACACTTAGGGCCTCGGTGCGGCCTGTTTTCAGCATGGGCCCCCTGCATGCTAGTGAATTTCATCCTGGAGATTTTTGTCCTTAACGTCGGCCTTAAAGGAAAGTTACAGGCTGATTACACTGCGACGACCTTTCCCCTCTGGGATGAATTTCACCAGCCGGGCCTGGAGCCTGGTTGCTTCTGGCCCCTGTAACTTTGGCATATTGGCCAATAATTCCAGCAAGCTGTTCCCTGTTTGTGTTCATAGAAAGGAAAATGTCCCACTGTGCTCACTAAGCTCACTGTGCTCACTGTGCTCACTTGTCCGAACAGGAAAGTGTTACCGTTTACATCTGGTTACAGTGAAACCACTCTAGTCATCCTGCTAAAGCACCCCACATTGATGGGGTGATCGCATTTTCCCAAAGGGAAAATAGGACACCCCACGGAGCTGGTCCAAGGCCTCCCTCTCCCTCTCCACGCGCAGGGCCGGCCCAAGCCCCCCTGCCACCTGCCTGCACGGGGCCAGCCTGAGGCCCTCCTCTCTTCCCCACGCACAGGGCTGGCCTGACCCCCCACTGCCACCCGCCTGCGGGGGGCTGGCATTGCCACTTGCTCTCCCCCCTCATGTTCCTCCACCCCCCGCTAGGGGTTGCACACCACATTTTTGGCCAAACTGGGCATTTGTCCAGTTTGCTCTTGCCAACTGATGATCAGCTGGCAAGAGGAAACAGGACAAATCCAGTTTTGCCAAAAAAGTCAGGATGGCTGCTATAGGGCTTAAAAAAGGGACCATCCCTGCCAAAACGGTCCATATAGTCACCCTACACATGGACGCTCTGAATGTGGAATAAAATTGGCTTTTTTTAGTTTAGTTTAAACCCCTTCCAAAGTTCATAAGCTAAACCAGAAAGAACATCTCACTCTTATTTTGGACTAAGAGTGTCCACGTGGGGGCTATACCATTAAAATTAGAGCAGTTTAAATTCACACCGTAGCTTATATCAGTATAAATCCCCCATACAGAGCAGTTCTCAGGAGGAAATTCACCCCTTAGGTCTTACGTAAGACATAAGTGGTGCAGAGGCCTCCTGGTTTTCGGCACCAGGGTGAATTGGATGCCAAATCCACATCTCCATTCAGGGAGAGAATAGATGCTGTGGGCAAATTGCCTTTATCAAGCTGTTACAGTAAAAGCTGTCTGACAAAATCCTCAATTCCTTGTTCTGTTGCTCAACACCAGGAGTATAGCAAATATGTTTAAAAGGCATGAACTATATCAACATCCCCATCTTAAAAGATTGTACCTGAGTATTTTGACAAAGGTATAATTGGTATTACTGTCCTATGGACATGGACTTCATGTGAAACACACTCAAACTGGTGACTCACCTTCCTTAGGGATTCTTTAGAGTGCTTAACACGTCCGTGGGGGTTTTCGGGGACTGTTATATCAATGAACGGGACGTGTCTATTGTACAATGGCAATGGAAAACCCATGGATATCTTCCTTCCCCCGAGAGCCACAGAGGCAGTGTTCAATCCATTCCATCCATTCATGACAAGGTCTCATGCGGTAGCTTCTCTGCCACCTCAATAAAGGAGCTAGAGCATTTTTCAAATAGTGAATAAGCAACTTCAAAATGAATGTCTCTGGGGTTTTGTATGTGTTTTTTATTAATTTGCACTGAGGCTGACAGTATGCTAACGTTTAAGAAACAACACAAATATTCATCTACCCTCCCCAAAGGACAAAAAATAATAATAATCAAATTCCTGTTTAACGGTGAGAGGCATATCCTCTGCCATTGTCCGGGTCAGACCTCAGTAATGTCTCTCCTACTTTCATCCCGCATTGCAGACAGCAAAGAAAATATATAATGGAAAATAGGGCTGTATTTCACTGGTAAGTACCTTAGCTTTTTAAAATTCAAATGACTTAATTATTTGCAAAATGTAATTAGTGCAACTAAGCCACTTTTCAGTTAGAATGTGTAAAAAGGCGTTAGGAATATCTTAGCGCCTGCATGCTGGTACTGGAAAGTGATAATCTTCAGCCAGTCACTCTGTTTCTCTGGGAATCTTGTGTCTTTTATGCCATGGTTTAGTCAGTTGAGATTTCCAACAGCTGATAAATTAAGAGGCCCTAAAATTAGGGGTTTAGGCTGGAAAGCCTGAAATAAACCGGAATTGACCATCCCCCTGGATCAACACCTGGAAGTGTTTAAGTGGGTCTGGGGGGAAGCACCAGGCAGGTGTTACTGTGGGACGGGGCAAACAGGCCTATGGCTCTTAACACAATTCCGTCATTTGGGGGCCAGAGTCCCACTCTGCCCTATTACTTAGGTCCTACCAAATTCACGGTCCATTTTGGTCAATTTCATAGTCATAGGGTTTAAAAAATCGTAAATTTCATTATTTCAGCTATTTAAATCTGAAATTTCACTGGGTTATAATTGTAGGGGTCCTGACCTGTACAAGGAGTTGTGTGTGTGGGGGGGGGGGCGAGGGGGTGTCACAAGATTATAGTAGCGGGGGTTGCGGTTCTGCTACCCTTACTTCTGTGCTGCTGCTGGCGGCAGCGCTGCCTTCAGAGATGAGCAGCTGGAGAGCGGCAGCTGCTGGCCGGGGGCCCAGCTCTGAAGGCAGAGCTGCCGCAAGCAGCAGTGCAGAAATAAGGATGCCATGATACGGTATTGTCACCCTGACTTCTGCGCTGCTGCCTGCAGAGCTGGGCCCTCAGTCAGCAGCCGTCACTCTCCGGCCGCCCAGCTCTGAAGGCAGCAGCGCAGAAGTCAGGGTGGCAATATCATACCATGCCACCCTTATGTCTGTGCTGCTGCTGGCGGGGTGCCACTTTCAGAGCTGGGCACCCAGCCAACAGCCGCTGCTCTCCAGTCCCCCAGCTCTGAAGGCAGCGCAGAAGTAAGGGTGGCAATACGACAACCCCCCGCAAAATGACCTTGCGAGCTCCCTGCAACGGCCCTTTGGGCCAGGCCCCCCAATTTGAGAAATGCTGGTCTTCCCTGTGAAATCTGCATAGTATAGATAGAAGCACACAAAAGACCAGATTTCACAAGGGGTGACCAGATTTTACGGTCCGTGATGCGTTTTTCATGGCCATGAATTTGATAGGGCCCTACCTATTACCACTAAGTGCAGCTGAGGTTTGAGGGAGGGATCCTTGTGCCCACCAGATCGCGGGGCCAATTCTTCATCAGACTAGCCCCCAGAATAGACAGAGCAGCCTCAAGACCAACAGCCATCTGATGTCTGGAGACGCACCAACAGCCTGACCACATCTGCCTTTTTCTAACTATGCCTCTTATGCTGGGTCTGGGTAGGGAAATGGTCTACAAATCCCCAGGGGCTGTGCACTACCAAAGGATTGCCCTACAGATTGAGAATCCTCCATTGGCCAGAGACTCTGGCTTTAGAGCAGCCGTGGTCTGCCAGAGTAATGCACGGTTGCCCGGAAGGACCAGATTAGTAGTTTTAGAGTCATTAAAGCCAATGAGCAAAGCAAGTTCACCCACCGTGCGACAAAAGAAATCAGAGCGAGGTCTCTATTGCAAGGAGCTGGGGGCGGGGAAGTTAGCATAACACCAGGAAAAATATGATCATGGTGTCCTGTCCTGCGTCCACTGGTCAGACTGTTGCTATACAGGATGTAGTCTCTCTCTCTCTCTCTCTCTCTCTCTCTCTTTTCGCTATCTCTAAGATAGATAGGTAAAATAAATACATTTATAAAAAATACCAACTCGCTCCCCCCATTCCACAGTACATTTTGAAGTCATAAAGGGCTTATGATGCAAATACTGAGACAATCTTACCTATTGTGGTAGAATTGCATGAACTTGTTTGGTTCATCATTGCAAAAGTACAAAGCATGGCTGTTGCTGGAGGGGGGGGGTGTGTGTGTCCATCTCTGAAGAAGAAAATCCATTTAGAATGTCTTTAGGAGCCAAGCTGACAACAGATATGTTTTTTAAATCTGGGGTAATCATATGAATGAGAATATATCTCAATTTTTACCTTTTCCAAACATAGATTCCTTATCTGATTCCAAGATGTAATTAGTGCAACTAAGTCACTTTTCAGCTAGAACACGTAAAAAGGTGTTGGGAATATCTTAGCACCCGCATGCTGGTGTGGTGGAATGATAATACTCAGCCATTCACCCTCTTTCTGCAGGAATCTTGTATCTTTTATGCCCTGGCTATACATGGCTTCACTGAAGTAAATGACAAAATCAAATAGACCTGACTGAAGCTGGAATTTAACCCATAGTGAACAGCAGAGAAAACATAAATGTGAATTAAATAAAATAGTACAATTTCTGACCAAAATATATATGATATGAAATGAGATTATTATAAGAGAAAGAAACACATGTTTTAGTTCTATTTTTACTAATTAAACCATATTTATCTTTACATACTCTTTATGAGAGTCCAACAGCTGTATGTATAAAGCATATAACTCATTTAGGTGAAATATTCCATACATTTAGACTTTGACTTTCAAAGGGCAGCTGTGTCTAGTACAGTGTGTGCATGACTGCATACTGGGGGAAACACCCCCCTTACTCCCACAAATAGTGCGGTGCGGGCGGTGCAAAGGCCCCGGGCAGGTCCTCTGCACAAGGAGGAATTTCACCCAGGATCTCCTGGTGAACGTATTTGCTCGTGCACAGCTCACTGAAGAGCGAAGAGCAGGACCAAACCGGAATGCTGCACTAATAGTGTTGCTGGGTGTGTGTGTGCATATTAAATATTTTATTTTATATAAACTAGATACAGACTCAGTGCCACATAGTCTAGAAATTGAATAAATCAGTGTCATATTTTTGTCATGTTCCTTTCCTGAGGTCCTGCCTTTGAATAGTCTCAGGAGACAATGAATAAAAACAGCACTTTGGGATCCAGCCAGCAAAGACCAAGAAAGGGGAAAAATCCCTAATGCGGAGGGGGCTTTGCTGGAGTGACAGATTCTTTGCTGCACACATTTTATTCCATCTTTAGAAACCATCAATGCTTTCTCGGTGAAGGAACATCAGTAAAACAATAAGCTCCTTTTCTATTTATTGACGATGGTCCAGTATTCAACAACCAGCACACAAGAAGCTGTTCTGCATACAGCATAAATGGCTGATTACATCCAGAAAATGTTCCTTAGTGGAAAACGGTTAGAGTTTGCTGTGCTCCTGTTTTGTCCAATGAATATTGCCAGTGCAGTGACTTGTGCATGCACACGTCAGCAGGCATAGAAAGAACAGCATTTAAAAGAGAACACACCCTCATTAGGAAGAATTCAGAAATGATACATTTTCTATCCCAAGCCTGTAGCCCTTATGTGAGTAACACACCCAGGCAGTCGACTGGGGAAAACCAGACAAAATGCGCAAGGTTTCTAGTCACCTTCTCTTCCTCCTGTCTTAGAAATCGAGCAGGGTGGAGCAATGAAGACAATGGCCCAGGGCAAATGGGGACCTCAGCATTTAACTAGGACACCTATATTAGCACCCGGGCGTGCTCTCCATTGTGCTGTCTCATCTGCTCTCACGGGCCGGAGGGGAGGAGGTGTCTTAAAAGTTCCCCATTTCTTTAAGGGGGTGTCTTCAGCTGCTCCATAAATGGGGTCTGTAGCCGGTGCGGGACTCACCCCTGCAGCACCTCCTGCTGGCCGTCTCAAGGAATTAGCTCTTTTCCAGTCTGGGCGCCCTCTGCAAGCCGGTGTCCTGCTTGTAGCTGGCCCCGTGTCCCTCCCAGAGCCCGGTGCCCATTTACCCTGGGGCTGCCCCTGCTCCCTGGCAATACCTCACCAGTCTGTATGGGTCTCCCCTCTCTGGGAAACCCCCAACCCTCTAATCCCCACCTTGCTTCAGTCTGGGCTACTGCCCATCATCACCCAGCCCCTGCTCCCTGGGGCAGACTGCAGTGTAAGAGCCACTCGTCATAGGCAAGGGGGTTCGGACCTGCTGCCTTCCTCTGCCTCCCAGTACCTCTGTGGGCCTTGGACCAGGCCCTGCAGCCTGGGGAGTTGCCAGCCTGGAGCTCCCCTGCTCCTCTGGCTCTCCCCAGCCCTGCTTCACTCCCAGTCCCCTTTCTGCAGGCAGCCCGGCCCTGCTCTCTCCCAGCCTGGAAAGAGAGTCCTCCTGGGCCTCTTGCTCACAGCCTTTTTATACAGGCCAGCTGTGGCCTGATTGGGGCGTGCCCAGCTTAGCAGCTCTCAGCCACAACCTTCTCCCAGGGCTGACTTTAACCCTTTTTCCGTGGGAGTGGGGGAGTCGCCCCACTACAGGGTCCAATGGCAGGTTTTGTCTCTGCTGGTTTAGTCTCTCTCTCCTGCTGGACTAACACAATTCACACGTCCACGCCAGTCTGCGGCCAGCGACAGCTACCTGGCACACAACCAAACCTGGAACTTGTTTGGCCTTTTCTAAGGCTAGTCGAATAACCCAGTGTTTTAGTGCCATGGGGAGGGGGGACAGGGATTCATATTTGTCTAGAATGCTGAGCATTGACCCAGTTCTGCCCCCTTTCAAGGCAATGGTAAAATCCCCAACAACTGCAGAATCTGACCAGTCCTGAGAATCTTTGAACAGCTCAGCCCCAGTCTATCTCCGGTGGCCTTCTCCTGGCACGTACAGGGCAGAAAAAGCTACCCTCACAGCCCTTGTATAAGGGGAACCCTTTCCTGGCAGCAAGGGGGCATGCCAGGACAGGATGAGCTGGGGCTGAAGTGTATTGCATAGGGGGCCATTACAAACAGGAATGAGTTAGAGTAGCCCAGGAGCTGCTTGAAGTTGTGCAAAGACCAAACTGACCTTTGGCTGCCCCCAGGACTGCCAGACCCCCTGCCCTACTCCTCACTGGTATGCAAGCACTGCTCAAGTGTCCTTGTGCGTTAGTCACCTTGCCACAGTCCTCTCTCACAAAGACTGGGATGGAGACTTCCAGGTAGTGAAGGAATCACTTCTAGGCAACACTCAGTAAACTCCAAGCGAGAAGACAAGAGAACAGCTCATAATACCACCTGACAAAGGGATTGATATGTAATGGGAGCCACAGCTTCAGAAAACAGACTCCATAATAAAGAGGAAATTGCTGCGGATTCTAATATAACCAGCAATAAACTATAGGGAGACAAAAAATCATAGACAGTAATAATCTAGGAAGAACATAAGAAAAGAGAAATTGTCAGACTTTCTGTCAGCACAGTTATGGCTCTTTACAACCAGCCCATCAAATTGGATATCGGCGCTGGGCACTCTCTGGCGAAAGCACTACCTCTGCGCGGCAGCTGGAGGGATTTGATAAACGTCCACACAAATACATGCATCCCACCTGCCCCCTCCTCCTTTTTAGAGGACTGTGTTGATATATGTGCGTCAGTAGCATAGGCAATACATCCTGAAAGGGAACATCGCACAGATGCATTTGCCCGACAATAGCATTTGCTCGAGTTCCCTGAGTCTGGCTCCTAGCTGTGGAGTAGCTGCATTGTAGCGTTTGTCAAGGGCGGAGAGACCTGACCAGTTCCAGTTCCTGGAACGGGTTAATCTCATGGGGGATGAGTGGGCATTGAAAAGCTGGACAGTCCCCGGTTGTCTGAGCGGGAAGGAGTCTCACCCCAGAGCAGACTCTCGCCCCATCCTCTGAATCACTTGAGACTAGAGCCAGGGGACACCTGCTCTTTGTGAATTCGAGGCAGAAAGGATTCAAGCAGCCCTTCTTTGAGCCTCCTGAGGCACAAACCACCCGCGGAGGGTGAGGGGGCATCAGGAAGAAATAGGGCTTGTGGCACTGGCCCCGAGAGCTGGCTGAATGTGGTGTGTGTGTGTGTGTGTGTTCATACTCCCCCAATGAGCTCGGTTGCTCAGGGACCCATTATGCCCATGTGGGCCAGTGGCTAAATCCCAGAGTCTTTTCTTAATGTAGAACTTAAATTGAGAGTAGCTGGCATAGAATCATAGAATCATAGAATATCAGGGTTGGAAGGGACCTCAGGAGGTCATCTAGTCCAACCCCCTGCTCAAAGCAGGACCAATCCCCAACTACATCATCCCAGCCAGGGCTTTGTCAAGCCTGACCTTAAAAACCTCTAAGGAAGGAGATTCCACCACTTCCCTAGGTAACGCATTCCAGTGCTTTCACCTAGTGAAAAAGTTTGTCCTAATATCCAACCTAAACCTCCCCCACTGCAACTTGAGACCATTACTCCTTGTACTGTCATCTGGTACCACTGAGAGCAGCTGAGCTCCATCCTCTTTGGAACCCCCCTCAGGT
Organism: Emys orbicularis; assembly: GCF_028017835.1. NCBI lineage: Eukaryota > Metazoa > Chordata > Testudines > Emydidae > Emys > Emys orbicularis. Next base: position 1,935,675 of record NC_088686.1, on the reverse strand, counting down.
AGTTGAAAGCAGCTATCAAATCCCCCCTCATTCTTCTCTTCTGCAGACTAAACAATCCCAGTTCCCTCAGCCTCTCCTCATAAGTCATGAGCTCCAGCCCCCTAATCATTTTTGTTGCCTTCCGCTGGACTCTTTCCAATTTGTCCACATCCTTTCTGTAGCGGGAGGCCCCAAACTGGACAAAATACTTCAGATTTGTCCTCACCAGTGCCGAATAGAGGGGAATAATCACTTCCCTCGATCTGCTGGCAATGCTTCAGCTAATGCTGCCCAATATGCCGTTAGCCTTCTTGGCAACAAGGGCATACTGCTGACTCATATCCAACTTCTCATCCACTGTAATCTCCAGGTCCTTTTCTGCAGAACTGCTGCTTATCCAGTCAGTCTCCAGCCTGTAGCAGTGCATGGGATTCTTCTGTCCTAAGTGCAGGACTCTGCACTTGTCCTTGTGGAAACTCATCAGATTTCTTTTGGCCCAATCCTCCAATTTGGCATCTTATAGGGGCGTTCTGCACCGGGGTAATTTTCACTCTCCAGGAACTGACCTACTTTAAATGTCGAGCCTCAATTACTTTGTGTGAGGTCAAGCACAAGTGCAGACCCCATCCTTAGCCAGGCACATACGAGGGGACAGGTGCGTGCAGGCAGGGTGAAGGAACAAGCTGTTTCTTTTGACTTTTCCCCCTCAATTAAATAAACAAACAAATAAAAATACCTTGGCCATTTTGGCTCAATAGTTTCTTTGCCTTTCTGTGACACTGGGGGACTTCTGTGTTCACACCCTGCACCTGACTGCAATGAGATGTGTACAGAATGTACCTAGCGAGGCAGCATTTAAAAGCTAATGTAATACTGATTAATAACATCGCTGTGGAATGCAGGTGCCAACGCCGTGTGTGGAATTATGGATACTCACCGATAGCGGGCTTTAAAGGCTGAGACTAAAAGGTGTTTAAAGCAGGCTTGTCCGGGGAGTATATAAACAGGTTTTCTCAAGACAAAGGGAAGAAATGTCTCAATTTCAATAGGCTATTCATTGTATGGGAGGGTGCCGGAGGAGAACCTTTACCTTGTGAAACTGCAGCAGGACGCTTTGCACTGGAACATACCAGGGGACAGCTTAAAGAAGATGGATTAGCCCCTCGGTTACCCTCCAGAGGAGAACGGAGAATGAACCTTAGGGAATCAACTTGACCCTTGAACAAAGGGAGACTTTGAGAGATAAGGACACAGAGAAAGACTTGGATGGTCCTTCACCTGAGGAGACAAGGTAAACCAGCACCCTGGACTCTGTAGGGATTCAGCTAAGAGTCAATCAGCCATTGCTGGAAAAGGAAGTTTGGTGAGAAAACCACCATGAACAAAGACTGTAGCTTGCTAAGTCAGGTCTTAGCCATTAGAAAGTCTATTTTTACTTGTGTGTGTTTGTAACCATTTCTGCCTTTATTCCTTCTACTTGCTATCACTTAACCTATGCTCTTTTGTTATTAAACTTGTATTATTTCTACTGTAAACCAATCCAGTGCTGTATTTGAAGGGAGAGGTCTGTTTACCCCAGTTACACTGACCAGCTGCAATGTAGTGATTCTTTAACAGAGCAGCAAACTTAATATCAGTGGTAGAGACTGTGCATTGCAGAGAAACACCCCTGGGGAGCTGGGGGCCTGGCGTTCATGGCTTCTTCTCTGCTAGGGAGAACCTGAGGAGTTCGCTGGTGAGTGTGACAGGCTGGTGTGGCAGGGAGCTGCCCAGTTTAATCGCCAGCAAAACTCGCTCTGGCTGAGGCAGAAGGTAACACAGTGGCTCACAGTTCTGGATGTTCGCAGCAGCGTATTACAATGTCCCCTTCACTTCTGCCAATAAGGAATAGTGCCAAAAACATGATCCAAAGCCCAGTGAAACGAAGGCAGCCTCCCTTCGACTTTGGCATTGGATCAGGGTCTAGAAAAAAGGCGTCACTCTCCCCTTAAATACTCTCTTCTTTCTTCCAGCCTGCCACTGCTCGGCCACTACCCTGCGCCAGCGCCAGCAGCTCTCATACTTGGCCGTGTACAGCTGAAGTGTAACCCATTTTCAATCTGAATGATCAGGCAACATGCTAACCACGGCACATTTGTTTTTCTGTTCTGTGTTTCTTTCTGTCTAGGTTAGACTGCAAGAACATGAGGGGCATGCCCTTTTCAATGTCTCGGCCATGATTTGTATAAATGAGATCAAGGCCCTCTAGTGCCTGGGTCTATAGAGACGTAAAACAAGACAGAGTCCCTGTCCTGAAAAGCTGATACCTAAATCAACAACACAGACACAGGATTAGAGGGGAAACAGAGGCACAGACAGGGGAAGTATCTTGCCCAAGGTCACTGGTAGGCCTTGCTGGAGCCTTAGGCATAATTAACAGTGAAAACCAAAGGCTGTTAACCAGAGTAGGCCTGGCCTTAGCAGAATAGTAACACACATGGTGTCAACTAACCAAGTAAGCGCATTCCTGACCAGAGAGGATGGTACAAGAATATACAGATCTCTCAAGTAACTGCATAAATGGATTCCTAAGAGATAGCACAGGAACACACCGACCCCTCGTAAGATAAGGAGGGGATGACAGGATAACAGATAAGGATGTTCTGTTCGAACTAGCAGGTACAAGGATAAGGGTGGTAACTAACCACATCTGGAGTTTGATACGTAACTCTTTTGTATCATCATATAAAAGGAGAAGTTCTAGGAGGGCCCTCTGTGTGCTGGTCATGGGGACAGGATCCTGGTGAGCAGAGTGAGCTGGCACCATTGTCCTGGGCGTACGTGCGTTACTGTACCTCTAGCTCCTACAGTGCACTAGTACCGTATTGTACTGGTGCCTTCACCACCAAACCGAGGTCTTTCTAATGACTAACATTGAGGTCTGCTGAATTAACAGGCCACCCTGTCTGCTAGCGCAGCTGACACTAGACCTCCAAGAACAGCAACACTAACAACATTAGCAACACTGCAGCACGAAAACATCACCCCACCAGGTAGTGCAGGGACAGGGCTAGAACCACCAGCTCAGAGCCCTGACCTATGCGTCTATGTTGCCGCTGCAATAAAATAACAACACTGGTTTTATGAGAGAACATAGCTTTTAGCCCAGCTAGTTAGGGGTGAGCATTTTAAAGTATGCCATCAAGTACTAAAAATATCTGTTCTGCTAATTAGCATTACAGAAGCAGAATCACAGAAGTGTCAGCAGTAGTTTTTATATAGATCATTTGCATTTTTTTTTTTAAAGTTTGGTGTTACATTTGTTATAAAGAATAAATCTATATTCCCAAACAATGCTTAATCAGAACACTGATAATGCTTAATGAGCTGTGACTTATAATAAAAGTCATTTTTAAATATGATGATGACACCTTGAGTTGAGAAAAAATTTTGTTTGTCTTTTCCAATGACTAATTCAGCTTCTGTTCAGATTATTTATGGAAAAATGAGATAAGATAAATGTTAGGATTAAAAAAGGAGGTTGGAGGGAGATTACTAGTGGAGTTACTCAGGATCAGTCTTGGGACCAACCTTATTTAACATTTTCATTAACATCCTTGTCACAAAAATTGGGAGTGTGCTAATAAAATCTGTAGATGACACAAAGTTGGGAGGTATTGCCAATACGGAGGAGGACCAGAATATCATACAAGAGCTGGATGACCTTGAAAATTGGAGTAATAGAAATGGGATGAAATTTAATAGTGCAAAGTCATGCATTTAGGGACTAACAAAAAGATTTTTTGCTGTAAGCTGGGGACTTATCAGTTGGAAATGACAGAGGAAGAAAAAACCTCAGTGTATTGGTCGATCACAGGATGGCTATGATGAGTTGCCAATGTGATGCAGCTGTGAAAAAGGCTAATCATAGAATCATAGAAGATCAGGGTTGGAAGGGACCTCAGGAGGTATCTAGTCCAACCCGCTGCTCAAAGCAGGACCAATCCCCAACTAAACTAATGCGGTCCTATGATGCATCAGGCGAGGTATTTCCAGTAGTAACAGGGAAGTGTTAGTATCATTATACAAGTGAGACCTCATCTGGAATACACGTCTACCCCGATATAACACTGTCCTTGGGAGCCAAAAAATCTTACCGCGTTATAGGTGAAACCACATTATATCGAACTTGCTTTGATCCACCGGAGTGCACAGCCCCGCCCCCCGGAGCACTGCTTTACCGCGTTATGTCAGAATTCGTGTTATATCGGATCACATTATATCGGGATAGAGGTCTATTGTGTGGAATTCTGGCCTCCCATGTTAAAGAAAGATGAATTCAAACCAGAAGAGGTGCAGAGAGGGGTCCTAGGCTGATCAAAGGATGGAGAACCTACCTTACATGACGAGACTCAAGGAGCTTGGCTTGTTTAGCCTAACCAAATGAAGGCTGAGGGGAACTATGATTGCTCTCCATAAATACATCAGAGGAATAAACAGCAGGAAGGGAGAGGAGTTATTTAAGTTAAGGGCTGATGCTGGCACAGGAACAAATGGATATAAATTGGCCATCAGTAAATTTAGGCTTGAAATTAAATGAAGGTTTCTAAGCATCCGAGGAGTGAAGTTTTGGGGAGCAGTGGCGGCAAAAAAAACTATGATGGGATTGCCTGCAATGAGATATGGCCCATCTGCAACTATTATTTGCAAATAATTCCAATGGCCTGTGATGGGACACTAGTTGGGGAGGGCTTTGAGTTACTACAGAGAATTCTTTCCCGGGTGTCTGTCTGGGTCTCGCCCACATACTCAGAGTCGAACTGATCAATATTTGGGGATGGGAAGGAATTTCCCCCCATGTCACATTGGCAGAGATTGAGGGGGGGATGACAGGGGTTTGCCTTCCTCTACAGCATGGGCCACAGGTCACTTGCTGGTTTGAACTAGACTAAATGGTGGATTTTTTGTTATTTGAAGTCTTTACATCAAGATTTGAGGACATCAGTAACTCAGCCAGAGGTTAGGGGTCTATTACAGGTGGGCGGGTGAGGTTCTGGGGCCTGCAATGTGCAGGAGGTCAGACTAGATGAATCATGATGGTCCCTTCTGGCCTTAAAATCTCTGACTCTACAATGAAACAGTGAACCAGGTCCTCTTTAATGTATCTGAGTTAGTTGTTAGTGGTGAGCTGGACTGTACCATATCTAATGCACTAAAACAGTCTCCAGTACAAAACCCTGTTTCCACACCCTTGTAACTTTTGGAAACATTCATCTGTTTCCCTAGAAAATCATGAAAAAACAACCGTTAAGTTATTACTATTTTTGCCAACTTTTGGCACCGTAGTTGGAGTTCTGTGTGACACAGAGGCCGGCATGATCCATTCCTATGGGAGTTTATAATTTACACAGATGATACCTGTGATGTTGTCTAATTAAAATATAACCATGAAGCCATTGTTTCTACCACTGTTATATACTTGCAGCGGCTCTTATATAAAATATAACTCATGGCCAGAAGGGGTTAAACAGCTTGCAGACTAACTAACCCAAAGGGACCTTTAAAGACATGTTAGAAAGGTTTGGGAATGGGAATTAGTGCCATTCATGCTAAAACATCTAGAACTTTGAAATGCAAAGTTCTCTATTGTTAGAAGTGATACTAATTGTGTGTATCTTTAATTCTAGCCATGTAAACAGAGAGTTCCTGTCTGTCACAACTATTGATTCAGAGATCAAAAGGGAATATTAACATTTAGATGAATCTTTGGTACAATAATGTCATTGTCTATATGTCTCTTTGAAGTTTGTGATGGACTGCCTAATGGATGAATTGCCCTATGTTAATTTGTGTAACTAATTACTGGTGGTGTTTAGGATGCAGAAGGTTACATCAAAAGCACATTGTTTACCCAGGACTGTGTGGTCATGAGGATGCTAGATCACTGTCTAAAAGACCGTTGGGTCCTGATTCTGTCATCTCAGATCTGCTTGAGGCTTCATATAGGGGAAGCTTGAGCCATAAGGACTGAGATCCTACTTCTAACTGGATCGCCCTAAAATATAAACATTGGACTATAATCTAGGGACTAGGAGCATAAGCTTTCGTGGGTAAGAACCTCACTTCTTCAGATGCAAGTAATGGAAATCTCCAGAGGCAGATTTCCATTACTTGCATCTGAAGAAGTGAGGTTCTTACCCACGAAAGCTTATGCTCCCAATACTTCTGTTAGTCTTAAAGGTGCCACAGGACCCTCTGTTGCTTTTTACAGATTCAGACTAACACGGCTACCCCTCTGAATCTAGGGACTATTTCTGAAAGAACTCTGTGCAACTACAAAGCTCACCGTCTGTGCTATGAATCTGAACCTCGATGGATTGAACTCATGTCTGTATGTATATTGATCTTTGAACCATATTCTCGCACTTTCGTTTTTTTAATAAATTTTAGTTTAGTTAATAAGAATTGCCTGTAGTATGTGTTGGGGCAAGATCTGGAATATTCAATAACCTGGGAGGTAATGTGTCCGGTCCTTTGGGATTGGTAGAGCCTTTTCTTTTATATGATGAAATAAGATTTTCAGAAATCATCATATTTGACTTAGGTACCTGGATGGAGGCCTGAGTCTGGGTCACTTGAAGGGAACTGTGTTGTTTGGACTTCTGAGTAACCAGTGAGGTAATAAAGAAGCTGTTTTATGCTGGCTTGGTAAATTTAAGTATTGGAATATCCACCAGGTTTTGGGGGGATTGTCTGCCCATTCTTTGCAGTTCGCCCTAATTGAGTGACCACAGCTGGGACCCTGGTCACAATACCTATCAGGACACTCAAAGCAAGGATCTTTGAGAGCTGCATGAAACTTTTTGGGGAGATGAAAAATGACTTTTCAATCAAAACAAACCATTCTGTGAAAAAATTGTGTTGACATTTTCTAACAAGAAATTTTGAAACAACACATTTCAAAAATGTTAAAAAACATTTCACTTTTTTTAAATGGGGGAAAGAAAATATTCTTCCATTTTTTAACCCCCTCCACTACACCTTTTCCAGTGGAGAAAGGGAGAAAAATGTGTGGGATTTTCTCTCCACCAATATGAAACAATTTTTAAATAAAAAAAAAAATCCCAAAACTGAATTGTAAAAATGAAAACATTTCATGATGAGATTTTGAAAATAAAAAATAAAAAATCAATTATTAGAATTTTTGGGTGAGGGGTAGTTAGCATTTTGACTGTTCATTGTGCATTTGGGTTTATATATTTGTCCCCAACCCCAAACATTTCTTTGCTTTTAACTTCACTGGACACTTGTAACTCTTCCTGAAATTTTTTTTTTTTTTTTTTGCCAGTTCTTTATTATTTCAGCAATAATTGTCACATAGACACTCAGAGTCTGATGTTTTAATGCTTGATACCATTTGAAAGCTAGCATTGTGTGCTGTCATCAGGGATCACAGATTGGTGCGAACTCAAATAGATTTTCAGATAATGGTCAAGAAAGAGAAACAGAATTGAAGAGGTTGAAGAACAACAACAACATTGTCTGAATAATGTGCATGTGGGATCAGATCCCTTGTCAACTCTTAAGGCTCAGAAAATGCTCTATACATCTTTGGGCTCCTAGTGTGCCAGCATTAGCTCCTATCCCTGGGGGTTCATAAGTAGAGCTGGTCAAAACTCGGACTTTCTAGTCTGTGGGGATGCTGACATTTCAGGAAAAAAATGTTCGGAACTTTTTCATTGTCAGATTATTAATTTTTGTTTTATTATTTTTATGTTATTTTATTTTTTTTATTTGAATTGTATTTTACATTATTTGTGCTGATTCCTGCCCTCCTCTCTTCCTGACTCACCGAGAGCAGTTCCAGACACAAGAGCCTGCCAGTGCTTAACCTCTAACCTTTCGAGAGTGTAGGGTGGTGGAGTAACACTGCTCTCCCTGGTCCAACAACAGGCTCATGCCAACCCATTCCATCTCACTGTCACCATCTTCCGAACCATCCCACGCAGTTTCAAACCCCTCCAGAGATTCATCGAAGCCTGAACACTCCTTCTCCCCAACCCTCAGTCCCATGGCGCTGCTGCCCGGTCTGACTGGAACTTTTTCTTTCACTGCCTCACATTCCCAAACCGTTGTGTCCGCTTTGTCCTGCAGTTAATTTGCAATAAAGTTTAGATGTTAACACCACCCTCTTTCCCCTTCCTTTCATTGGTGCATCTTTCCATTGCCCCTCAGTATAACCCCTCACCCCCCAATTTAATCCATCCCAAATTATCGCTCTCTCGTTTTTATTCTTCAGTGCACAGATGACTGGCATGCAGGGTGGGGTTGTACCCAGTGGGACAGCCCGGTACTAAGGGCAGAGTGGAACCGCATTGCCCCAGGGGTAGCTCTGAGACGGAATGTGCTTCGGGAGGCACAATCCTTGCTCTGTTTTCCTTCCCACTTTTCCCTGGCCATGTGGAAGATGCAGACCAGGATGCACCCATGCAGTCATTTCCATAGGCCTCAGCAGGGTGACAGCTAGAGCGGTGACAAGTCTGCTGGGGGCCACATTTACATCTTTACTGCTTTTAAATGTTGCCATCTTTCATTCTCCCACCGGTCTTTATATGCTGGGCTTTCCTTCCTGTAGAAAGCTGCTGCACCCAGGTCCATAACGTGTTTTCTCTCTGTTCTGCCTCTGCAACGTGTCTTATGACGGATAAGATGAAAGTCTCCGCATAAAAAAAACAAACCACTTTGTAATTCTCTGTTGTCTTTCTTTACAAGGTGTTGCGTGGAGGAGGTACATCATGGTCCCCATCAGCTAGAGGAATCCACTTCCTCGTGGATCAAACATGAAATCATGCACGTTTAGCGAGGGGATGAAGCCATCTTTTTGTGGTACTGGGAGATACAGGAATTGATGAGCATACAGGTAAGCAGCTGTACATTTAGCATGCTGCACTTCTTCACGTCTGGCATTGATAGATGTTATATACAGACAGGGGAAATGAATAGGGGTGTCAGAAAGATCTTAGAAAGTGGAGAAAAAAGTTTAACCCTGTCTGCAGGGGGGCTTTATGGATGCCAATCAAATGTGAACTGGCTTGTAGAGAGCAGTATTTAGGACACAGTCGTGCAGTGGTAAAGTGTCACATTGTGAGGGTCATGAAAATGCTGCTTGAAGCAAAACCAAACCAAACCATACAACAATAGCCTCTGTATATAGGGGAAAGATTGAGAGAGAGTGAGAGTTCCTGGCAAGACCTGTTGAACTTAGAGGAGAATATTGACACAACAACTAATGGGCCACTTTTCCTAGTTCAACCACTTGTCTGAAGTCCTCAGCAAACAGCAGTGCAAGAATTCCAGGCGGTTTAATATTTACTTTATATTAGTTCCTTCTATCAGTTTCCCCTCACTCCTCTCACCCCCCCCCCAAATTGTCTGAGTGAAAAAGAGGCTAGAGCTGTGTAAACAATGTTTGTTGGTTTTGTTATTTTTGTTAGCTGGCAAGTCTGAAAAAAATTGAAAAAAAAAAATTCCCATTAACCCTCAAATGAAAATTTTCAGAAATTTTGGTGAATCACAAAATGGAAAAAAAAATGTTGTTATGGGGCAGACAAAATGTTTTGTTCAATCTGAAATGAAATGTTTTGTTTCAGTTTTGACCATTTTAAAAGCTTTTGTATCGTTTTTAATAAATGAAAGGAAATTTTAAAGTGAAAAGTCATTTTGAACCAAAAAATAAAAATGTTTCGTTTTAGAAATGTCAGAACAAAATGTTTCAGTTCTTTAGATTTTTTTTAAACTAAACAAATCAGCAAAACTGACACGAATACACAAAATGGTTCTGTGTCACCAAATCTGCATCATAAGATGCTTTTTGGAACAGGATTCAGCCATCTGGCCCAGAACGCCTCGCCTTTATTAATGTATTTCACCTCTGCATTCCTGATTTTTGATCATATGCTCCAATTCTCTGCCTTCCCAGAAATAAATCTGTTGAAATCAGTTTTGCTCTTTGCTTCAGTCACTTTCACTGGAAACCCAGCCCATGTTCCTCTGTGTGAATCACTTCTCACTGAGTTTCCTATTTACTTCCTGTTCCCCAGTTTTCACATTTTGGTCCTTATTGGATCACCTTGATCTGAAGTCAGGTTTCTTCATTGCTTAGGCTGAAACGCTTGCCTGGACAAGAACTGCCCCCCACACCCAAAAAGGAGTGGAAATCCATGTGCTTTCACTTGGCCTCACGCTCAGTTCTATTTGAGAAGGGCTCAATGTAGCTCAGGGGAGCGTGTGTGTTTGTGTGTGTGTGTGTGTGTGCGCACATACACACAACAGCATCTTTAAACCCCCTTTTCTCTTTAAAGGAAATAAGTGAATGTAGATCTTTTTTCACAAACACTGATTACATTCGTTTATTTATCAGAGATAAGACACTAATCCAGCAGTTCTCAAACTTTTGTACTGGTGACCCCTTTCACATAGCAACCCCTCTTATAAATTAAAAACACTTTTTAATATATTTTATACCATTATTAATGCCGGAGGCAAAGCGGGGCTTGTGGTGGAGGCTGACAGCTCACGACCCCCCACATAATAACCTTGTGACCCCCTGAGGGGTCCGAACCCCTGCACTAAAAGATGATAAATGAAACTTATTGAGCATGCCCTGTCCATAGCCTGGTTCAGAATGTGTTCCGTTTGCCATTATTTGTATTTTTTAATAAGATTTTGCCACATTATGGATTAAGGAAATCTAAGATTTCATTTTAAAATAAGTATTTTGATCTTTAAAGGAATAAAACACAGCCTCTTGGCCAAAGCTGTACGGTACATGTTTAGCATTTACAGAATTAAAAAGACAATAGTTAAATTTGAGAGGGAAAATTATTTTTTTTAGAGATTTCTTAAAATCATTTCACTGCCAGAATGCACCACCAAGCTAAGTTAACCCTTTCATAGCCCCGTTGCTTTGGAGGAGTGTCCTGCATGCCAATGCTTTACAATCTCATATGCAAAACCTGGCACCCAGTTGGCTCCCTCTTAGGAGCATCAGGTGCAGCCATGAAGCAGACTGTGGTCCAGCTGGCATGTGGGAGCTCTCAAGCATCATTTAATGTGCAGGTGAGCGAAGCGAGGACTTTTCCCATTCCTTAGTGTTCCTGATCCACAGCCCACTGAACTCAGGGGAAGGACTTCTATTGACATGCGTGGGTTCTGGATCTGACCCTAAGTTCCTGAAGCCACAGGTCTCACAGCTTGGACTGGGCAGCGGGGGTGGGGAGCAGTTTTTTATGATTATTATTTTTTTACAAAAGTTCATGCATGATTTCTCACTGGTTCATTTTGTGCAATTTCACAAGCCTCTGGCATGGTGATGAGGTAAATTCAGATTGCAAGTAAGGTACATATTTAACAGTGAGGGTCATTAACCATTGAAACAATTTACTCAGGGTCACGGTGGATTCTCCATCACTGATCATTTTTAAATCAAGATTGGACGCTTTGCTAAAAGCTCTGCTGTAGGAATTATTTGGGGCAAGTCTCTGGCCTGCATTGTGCAGCAGGTGAGACTAGATGGTCCCTTCAGGCCTTGCAATCTATAACGTGTGACATTTACAACCTTTGGGGGAAATGATGCTGGGAAAACACAAAGCGACAGCTTCACATGAAAGCCTGAAAGCCGCAGGGCGCTGGTGTTGTCCATAGGCTCTGGCCCCGCTACCCCACCTCTGGAAAGTCACTTGCCTCAGGGGGTTAAGAGTAGGGGTGACAGTCCTGAGTCCTAGGGCCAGCATCTGGTGTCGATAACCCTTGGCACTGACGCTGCATTTCCCCTGGGGGAGCTTGTTACGGTGTGAGTCAGAGTGTAAAGGGCATTGTCACTATTGCGCGGATGGCCCAGAAAGCATGAGGCCCACACCGGGAGTGGACCATACAGGCAGAAAGCTTCCCCCTCCTTCTCACACAATAGCACCCCCTGGGCTATTCAGGGAACTCGCCCCAAAAGCAGGTGGCATGGCCAGGCCCTGCCCCCGTGCTCTAGTCGGCCACGGGGAGGGGAATCTGCTCCATCCTTCTGGCTGGTTCAACAGCAGCACCAGCAAAGGTCATGCTTGCCTGAGGCAGAGTCTCTCCAGTGGTGCTCCAGGGGCACCCTGACTCCCGCACAACAGCCACAACCCAGCCCTACATGACTCAACTGGCCGTGGTCCAGAGGCTGCGAATGAGTAGGCCTGAGCTCCAAGGCTCTTTGTTTTGGAAACTGCATACAAATATCAAGCTGTCACCTTAAATCCTAAGGGGTTTCCTGGTCCTGCCTGCAGGCTAGGGGGCTCTGTAGGGAAGCGTGCAGTGTGGATCTTCTGCAGTCAGTCTGCACAGAGCCAGCCTAGAGCAATGTGAGTCCAGTTGTGCCTGAGGGAGCAGCCTGCTCTCGCTCTCTCTGTATTTGGTTGTCTTGTGTTAGACCGTTGCAGCATAACACTACCCCGAGGAATCCTGGATTCTAACTCCGTGTGTGTGTGTGCGCCGGGAACATAGCGGGTCTCACACTGATCTTTGGCCCATCATTAAACCTCTCTGAGCTTCAGTTTCCACTGCTGCAAAGTGATGGTTTTCCAAGCTCACAGAGCAGGTGCCCAGCAGAAGAAATTCCAGAGCCGCCCACTCATGTCTCATGCTCCAGGCCCTTAGCCACAAGGCAAACTTCCCTCCTTCTCAGCCTTGACGTTTTTACGTGTCCTTTGCTTTATTAACTATTCTGTCTATGGAAGCACACCAGGGTTGCATTTAAAATAGTATAAGTGACTCGCAGATTGCCGATTTACAGTGGTATGGAACCACTTTTCTTAAAGTGACAGCTTGGTTGTTCTAATAATACAGCAAACCCTCTTAGGGGAACAGACTGCAATGTTGTTGTTTCAGTCTATTGCTAATAAAGAATCTCTTAGCCTATCTGGCTAGGACTTCAGATAGGAAATCCCAAAGGGTAGCAAATACACTAATTGTTCTCACCACTCAAAGCAACCCCTTAATCATGCAGATCAGCCTGTTGCTGTTCTTTAAGAACACTTCTTTGTAGCTGAGGGACCATCAACTCAATAGTGATCTTTTTGATATGTCAGCTGCCAATAACAGATCAGGAAGTGAAGATCCCAGGGTTCTGGTGTTACCTGGGGTTCTTTCAACCCAAAGCTCTTGGTAACTTTTACTCTATGTGAGGTGGTGTCAGGAAATAAATCAGGGGAGACACGGCCGTCCAACTGATAGATGGCTGGCACAAACAGGACAACACAAGAGTGCTTTCAATTAAAACTAAACTTTGCTTAGTCTCAAGCACTTACACACGTCCGCAACAAGTTAGTAAAACACCCCTAACCCTTGATAATTACCGAAGCTGAGTGTGGCTCTCGAGTGGCACAGCGGCAGCCCATGTGCTGGTGGGGAACACAAGATGCATCCAGAGGGAGAGTCCAGTCCTGAAGAGTCCCCCTACCTCAAACATTCCCCCCTTATTTATACATTAGTAATAGAATGCCATGTCCCTTAAAGAAAACTTGTTAAGCAAGTAGTTTCAATGGTCAAGCAAGAGGCTTCCTTCTCATTATTGATTAACCAGGTGTGGGGTTTTCCCAGAGTTTGCAGCCTTGAGGCCCCAATAGACATTCCTGCTCTTCTAAAATGCATGTATCAGGAACTTCAACACAATTCTTATCAGGAAGGACGCAGGGTCAAGCTGCCCTTTCTGTGGTACCCAAAAAACCCCTCCCCTCCTGCCTTAGTCAAGCTGAGATTGCTGACTACGCTGCTTTTAACAATAAGCCATCGTGGTTTCAGGCACTTTACTGGTTTGCCAAAATCTCCCCCTACACTGGGTCCAAGACTGGGAGGAACAATTTTGTTCACTCTTACTCTATGTGTTAGCCCAAGAATGAAAGCAGCACAAATTCCAGCTAGGGAATCATAACTGATACAGACACTTTACAATGTCACTGGAGTGGACCTGGACTCCGCTTTGAGTTGAAACCGGAGTAGCAACTGGAGTGCAGCTAACTATTTCAGTGTGCCATGCCACATAATTCGCTTTCAGAGCTCAATGGAAGAGAAGATTTTTTTTTTTAATTTGTTGCAAAACAGAAGTGTGGTTTGTTTTGCTTTGTTTTACAACTCTGCAAATAGTCAGAGGATAAACAGATCGTTACCTGAGTAAAAAAATATGCCTGCTGAAGATTCAATCTGTCATATCTCCCAGAAATGAGATGGGAGAGTTCCTTATTTGTAACTCAATATCTATTGCAAAATGAAAGCAACAGGGAAGAGTCCTTTGTTCTCACATACAATGATGTCCGGAAGCTCTGGCTGTCCCTTCAGCTCCAGCCAGGGACAAAAGGTCATGCTTTTTCCTTTTCAGTCTACTTTAGCTCACAGCTCACACACATTTCAGAAGTGCTGAAAATACACCTTTTAATTTGCATTTTTTGTTACTGTTAAATTTCATATTCAGACTGGATGAAAATGATGGATCTTAAATGTGTGCATTACAATTTATTGTAGGGCTGTTGATTAACCGCAGTTAAATCACACGAATAACTCAAAGAAATTGATCACGATTAAAAAAAATGAATTGTGATTAATTGCAGTTTTAATCGCACTGTTGAACAATAGAATACCAATTGAAATTTATGAAATATTTTGGATGTTTTTCTACATTTTCAAATATATCAATTTCAATTACAACACAGAATACAAAGTGCACAGTGCTCACTTTATATTATTTTTTATTACAAATATTTGCACTGTAAAAATGGTAAACAAAAGAAATAGTATTTTTCAAGTCACCTCATACAAGTACTGTAGTGCAATCTCTTTATCGTGAAAGTGCAACTTACAAAGGTAGATTTTTTTGTTACATAACTTCACTCAAAAACAAAACAATGTAAAACTTTAGAGCCTACAAGTAAATTCAGCCCTACTTTTTGTTCAGCTACTCGCTAAGAGAAAGAAGTTTGTTTACCTTTGCGGGAGATAATGCTGCCGGCTTCTTATTTACAATGGCACCTGAACGTGATAACAGGCATTCACATGGCACTTTTGTACCTGGCATTGCAAGGTATTTACGTGCCAGATATGCTTCATGCTTCGGTCACCATTCCAGAAGACATGATTCCATGCTGATGATGCTCATAAAAAAATAATGTGTTAATTAAATGTGTGACTGAGCTCTTTGGGGGAGAATTGTATGTCTCCTGCTGTTTTACCCGCATTCTGCCATATATTTCATATTATAGCAGTCTCGGATGATGACCCAGCACATGTTGTTTGTTTTAAGAACCCTTTCACTGCAGATTTGACAAAACGCAAAGAAGGCACCAATGTGAGATTTCTAAAGGTAGAAACAGCACTTGACCCAAGGTTTAAGAATCTGAAGTGCCTTCCGGAATCTGAGAGGGACGAGGTGTGGAGCATGCTTTCCGAAGTCTTAAAAGAGCAACAGTCTGATGCGGAAACTACAGAACTCAAACCATCAAAAAAGTAATCAACCTTCTGCTGTGGGCATCTGACTCAGATGATGAAAGTGAACATGCGTCGGTCTGCTCTGCTTTGGATTGTTATATAGCAGAACCTGAAATCTGGCACGTAAATATCTTGCGATGCCGGCTACAACAGTGCCATGCGAACGCCTATGCTCACTTTTAGGTGACACTGTGAACAAGAAGCAGGCGGCATTATCTCCTGCAAATGTAAACAAATTTGTTTGTGTGAGCAATTGGCTGAAGAAGAAATAGGACTGAGTGGACTTGTAGGCTCTAAAGTTTTACGTTGTTTATTTTTGAATGCAGTTTTTTGGTACATAATTCTACATTTGTAAGTTCAACTTTCATGATAAAGAAATTGCACTACAGTGCTTGTATTAGGTGAATTGAAAAATACAATTTATTTTGCTTTTACAGTGCAAATATTTATAATAAAAATAAATATAAAGTGAGCACTGTATACTTTGTATTCTGTGTTGTAATTGTAATCAATATATTTGAAAATGTAGAAAACACCCAAAATATTTAAATAAATAATATTCTATTATTGTTTAACAGAGCTATTAATTTCACAATTTAATTGATTGCCATATGTGTGTATAATACATTTCAGATGGTTCAGGCACTCAAAGAGGTTGCTGGGTTTCTTGCATAAATTTAGATAATTAATTAAATAGCTGGAAAAGGGCATAGATGAATGAGAAGGATTACTGACAGTGAATTCTCTCTAACCTATGTCAACCTAGGTTTAGGTATAGACCAGGCCTGTGTAACTTGACTTACTTAAGAATAGAGCGAGCTCTGCAGACCATGATACAGAGACACTGGAAACAACTGCTCTAGAAAGAAGACAGCAGTAAACGGAAGGACTTTGTGTAATCCTGAAAAGTTTGTTCCAGCAGCAATGAATCCCCATCCCAGTAAGGTCAGATTGTGGGTTTTGGGGACTTTCCCAGAGATTGTGATAAACACCAAATGCAAGTAAACCTAAATATGCGGTGGAATTTTACTGACAGATAAAGCTTGTGACTTGCACCTTCTGCCCTCTGACCGATTAAGGATTGAAGGCTAAAATCCATTCTTTTGTTCCATCCATTTCTCAGACTAAAATAAAGGGCATCCCCTCCAGCACTGGCCAATTTTTCAAAAAGAGCAGATATGTTTCATCCCCATGTTACATGAGAAGCAGATATGCTGTGTGAATGTACATCGTCATTTCAAATGCTCTGGACTGAATGCAAGCTATGGAAAGCCGTACTCTAGCTTGACCAAAGGTTTCGAAAGCTCCTTAAACAGCACGTGACCTGCTTTGCAAACTGGCTGCTGCTACAGTATCCCTGGCCCTGTATGCTCAGTGGGCCTTAATCTTATTCTCTTTTCCAGCCTTCAAAGCTAACAATCCGTGGCCCTTGGGAATTGATTATTACCTCCACAAAACAGGTTCCATAAAACTTCACCAGTATTCTAAGCCAGAAGTCTTACTACATTTATTTTTTGCTTTCATTTTCCTGTCTTACTTGATGCCCCTTACTTCAATTCTTGGATGACTTATAGGCCTATGAATACTATGCTCACAGGGCAAGAATTATGTAGAGGCAGTAGTCGCTGTGAAGCAAGGTCTTGGTCGTGAACAGAAAAACAACACACTAAAAGATCAGACTCACAGAGACAGTCACAGTCTTCAAGCAGCATTACCAAGGGAAGTATATTTCAAGCTGGTAGCTGGCTGTTCAAGGAGGTCTTAATCTGCACTGCTGTTCACCTAGCGCTTTCACCAGTCTGGTGTAAGACAATATATTTAAGTCTTAACTGATGACTAAGGTATAAGAGCTGGGGTATTCTGTGTGACCGCCCGTGGTGCTGGTCTATGTGATAAAAAGCAGTATTTTAAGTGTATTAGGAACACGAGAAATCCTAGCATAGGCCCATGACTGGATAGAGATGGTAACATTGTTAATACTGATGCAGAAAAGGCAAAAATCTTCACTGAATATTTCTGTTCCGTATTTGGGAAGAAACAGGGTGACGTACACCTATCACATGAGGGCGATGAAGTATTTTCAAGCCCTTTTGGAACCAAAGAGAATACTAAGTAGAATATCTACTGAGGATAACCATGTTTAAGTCAGCAGGCTCAAGATTCCTAGAAGAAAGGGCTGAGGAGCTCTTCGACCTGCTGATGTTCATTTGTAATTAATCTTGGAATACTGGGAAAAATCCAGAAGAGGATGAGGGCTAATCCTGTGACAATATTCAGAAAGGGCAAGCGGATAACTGGAAAAATAAAGGAAAAGCTGATACAGATACAACTGATAAATTAAAGGATAGGCATATAATTAATGCCAGTCAACCTGGTTTTATGGGAAACAGGTCTTGTGAAACCACCTGATTTCATTCGTTGATGAAGTGACACATTTGGTTGATGAAGGTAGCTAGGTAGATGTAATATGTTGTCAGGCATTGGGCATGTTACATGGATTAAGATTTGGATGGCAGACCGCAGAAAACACTTGTCAGTGGGGAATCATCATTGAATGGGGTGCGGTTTTTCGTGGGGTTTGCAGGGATCAGTTCTACGTCTGATGTCATTCGCCATTTTATCAACCACCTGGAAATGGCTCTGTGGATGAGGGGAAAGCAGTGGACATGTTATTCCTTGACTTTAGCAAAGCTTTTGATACGGTCTCCCACGGTATTCTTGCCGGCAAGTTAAAGAAGAATGGGCTAGATGAATGGACTATAAGGTGGATAGAAAGCTGGCTAGATTGTCGGGCTCAGCGGGTAGTGATCAATGGCTCCATGTCTAGTTGGCAGCCAGTATCAAGTGGAGTGCTCCAATTGTCGGTCCTGGGGCCAGTTTTGTTCAATATCTTCATTAATTATCTGGAGGATGGCGTGGACTGCACTCTCAGCAAGTTGTCAGATGACACTAAACTGGGAGGAGTAGTAGATACGCTGGAGGGTATGGATAGGATACAGAGGGACCTAGACAAATTTGAGAATTGGGCCAAAACAAATCTGATCAGGTTCAACAAGGACAAGTGCAGAGTCCTGCACTTAGGACGGAAGAATCCCATGCACTGCTACAGACTAGGGACCAAGTGGCTAGGCAGCCGTTCTGCAGAAAAGGACCTAGGGGTTACAGTGGACGAGAAGCTGGATATGAGTTGACAGTGTGCCCTTGTTGCCAAGAAGGCTAACGGCATTTTGGGCTGTAGAAGTAGGAGCATTGCCAGGAGATCGAGGGACGTGATCATTCCCCTCTATTCGGCATTGGTGAGGCCTCATCTGGAGTACTGTGTCCAGTTTTGGGCCCCACACTACAAGAAGGATGTGGAAAAATTGGAAAGAGTCCAGCAGAGGGCAACAAAAATGATTAGGGGGCTGGAGCACGTGACTTATGAGGAGAGGCTGAGGGAATTGGGATTGTTTAGTCTGCAGAAGAGAAGAATGAGGGGGGATTTGATAGCTGCTTTCAAGTACCTGAAAGGGGGTTCCAAAGAGGATGGAGCTCGGCTGTTCTCAGTGGTAGCAAATGACAGAACAAGGAGTAATGGTCTCAAGTTGCAGTGGGGGAGGTTTAGGTTGGATATTAGGAAACACTATTTCACTAGGAGGGTGGTGAAGCACTGGAATGGGTTACCTAGGAAGGTGGTGGAATCTCCTTCCTTAGAGGTTTTTAAGGTCAGGCTTGACAAAGCCCTGGCTGGGATGATTTAGTTGGGGATTGGTCCTGCTTTGAGCAGGGGGGTGGACTAGATGACTTCCAGAGATCCCTTCTAACCCTCATATTCTATGATTCTATATAATAAATCTATCAGCCCCGCTGATGAAATATGACACAAAGGTTGGCAGACTGGTAACTAATGAGGATGCCATGGCAGTTGTGTGGAGTAATATGGATTGCTGTGCCCATTCAAGCAAAATGCATTTTAATACAGACACATGCAAAGTTCTGTAAAGCATAATGCAGGCCAAACCTACCGAACTGCATCCTGGAAAGCAGAGATTTTGGAAAGGATTTTTGGCTCATAGAGGACAAACAATTAAACATGAGATCCTGGTGTGATGCTGTAGTAACAATGGCTTATGTGATCCGTGGATGTATAAACAGGGGTGTCATGAGTAAGAATAGGGAGGTGATTGTACATCTGGACAGGGCATTAACGAGACAACTACTGTGTTGATTTCTGGTGCCACATTTGAACAACAGAGTTGTGAAATTGGAGATTGTACAGAAAAGAGCCAGACAATGATTTGAGGGGTGGGAACATGCCTTGCAATGAGAGGCATACAGAATGTAATCTGTTTATTTTATCAAAAAAGTTTGAGAGGTGTAAGGATGTTCACAGGGAGAAAATACTAGGTACTAAAGGGCTCTTAAATTTAGCAAAGAAAGGCAGAAAAAGAGCCAGTGTCTGGAAGCTGAAGCTGGATGAACTCAAAGAAGAAATAAGGTGACGTGTTTAACTTTGAGGGTGACTGACCACTCCCAAGGGACGTGGTGGAGTCTGCATTTCTTGATGTCTCAGATCCAGACTGGATGCCTTTCTGGAAAACGATTCACTCTCTCTCCCCCTCAGCCAGCCCCTCCCCCTGCCAGACCAGCGCAGCAAATTTTGAATATTTTTTTAGCACACAGCTAGGCCACAGCTGTGTTCTAATTGGGCTGCGTGTGGCCCGTGGGCCGCAGGTTGAGAACCGCTGGTCTAATACAATGGAACAGTCAGTGTAACCTCTGGGCTCCAGCTGCATGTCCACAGGGCCATAAAGAAACCTCTCCTCTGGCTGTGCACCAAACGTGGCACAGAGTAATTGCTTTGTGAAGCAATGAAGTGGCTAAAATAAACGGCTTCCTACAGCGCTTCTCTGGCCACGTTTATCATTCCCTGAAATGAAATGCTGCACAATGCAATAGATGCTCTCGGAAGCAAGGTGGCCTTCCGAGTGTGCACTGAATGTGGTGGTCAAAGGGTTACAGTGTTAGAAAATATTACTTTGTGTTTTTTTCGATATTTGACTAAACAAATCATGGCTTCCCCATCCAGTAGATCAGTGTTTAGTCCAAGTATAAAGTTAAATGACTGAACCTTCCTTCACATAAGAGGGAGATGAGAAATCTATGTTTTCCACTTTTTATTCACTTGATTAGAGATACAGTCGGGCACCTATGACTGATATGTAATACTGTTATTTTCCTCACAATTAAATCTATTGTGGTTTTATCGGTCTTTTGCCGAGGAGTTCTACACCAGTTGAGAAGAATTACCTATTGCCCTATAGGAGCTTTGAAGAAAATTTTTAATTCTAGCAATCATATTTGTAATCGATACAGACAGGATGTAAGCTGCAGGAGCTTGTCTTTGGACTCTGCTCCTTTATTTGAGGTTGATTGGTGGGAGGGTTTTGTCTTTTAACAGACATGTGAAAACTCATGTATAGGCCTTCGTCAATCAGCATGCAGAGAGGAACAATGTAACAGATGTAACGATGCAACAGATGTTTAACAAAAGAGCAACAAAACTACAACAATAATTAGTTCCTCTGCATTATAACCAACCAAATTGACAGAGCTGAGCCTGGCTAGGGGAGTTGGGACGTAGCACACATGGAGCAGTAACTGACACAAGATGAATCCTTACACTGACAAGCCCAAGGTATATGGCGTGGGTCTCCTCTCTCGTGTATTGGTAAAGCAGGAGTAACTCCCCAGAAGTCAGTGGAGTTACGCTGTTGTAAAACTGGAGTATGTAAAAAAAGAACTATAGTCCCTTGACAGATGTGTCGCTGGGTCCTTACAGTGCAAAAACACGACTCACATTCTACCAACAGGACACTGTGTGGATATCATTGCACCGTTATCTTCAGCTCACTGTGCTCCTGAGCCCCCTGAGTTTGGGCGCTGAGATTGGAATTTAGTTAAAATCTAGAATGGCTATGGCAATATTAGGGCCCCACGTCTGAGACCTAGGCTTCTAGTCCACTTTGTAGCTGGCATCTTTTCTTCTTCCACTGCTACTCATGGGCACCACTGGATCCAGTCTCCCGGCATGGTTTCAGCCATTAGGACATGTGATTATGCATTATATACACTCTGTTCATTCCTCACTGGTGTATTTCAACTTCAGAGCAATTTTCAAATTCAACTCTATGGGGCCTGATTCTACTCTCACACCATTCTGACTCAGGCTGGGGTGAAAAGGGCAAAGGGGAAGAGAGGAGTTTGGGTAACTAATGCCCAGGCAGCTCAGATTTCAAATTTGGTGGCCACCAAGAAAATGTGATTACCAGTGTGATCTCATTAAATTAAAATAAAGGACAGTAGCTGCTACAATTCCCTGTAACTCCTAAAGAACAGAGATGCCTCGGACAATTTTATCCTTCGCTGAAGTAAAAACCATATCGTACCCATGTGAATTCAGCTTTTCTTTGGGAATGATATAGGATAAATATGTATGCATTACAGGTAGTTCTCCCCTCACAGAGATTAGTGAAGTGTTTTCTGACTGTGTGGAAAACAGGATTAGGAGCTCAGCTCTACGTCCCTGGGAATATCAGAGCATGTAATTTCAAAACAGCAGTCAGATATACATAAAAGCAGCAGGATTTATTCCAGATTTGACCCTATTTTTTTCAGGAATGATTCTGTGCGGTTCTGCCAAGTGTGGTACACACACTGAATATGTATCATTTTGAAGTTCTAGGAAGCAGATGCAGACTGATATAGGAACTGAGAATTGCATTAGCTGAAGCTTTTCCATGTTTGTTCTGATACTTGAAGGGGAGATAAACCACTATAGCAATGCCCCTGAGTACCGTATGCGGAACAAGTTCTCTCATTCGCTACGGCCTAAGTTCACCAGTTGTATAAGGGCCTATCGTAAGGCTATCCCCATGTAGTGGCTGCATGGGGGAACTGCATGCTTGCCGGACACGCAGAAGCACCAGAGCTCCACCCCTTAACGGATGATTATGCCAGCCCCACCCAGGCTGGGACAGAAATCTGTGATGGGGTTGTGCTAATGGAGGAGAACATTAGAACATAAGAACGGCCATACTGGGTCAGGCCAAAGGTCCATCTAGCCCAGTATCCTGTCTGCTGACAGTGGCCAAGGCCAGGTGCCCCAAAGGGAGTGAGCTGAATGGGCAGTCACACAGTGATCCATCCCCTTTCTCCCATTCCCAGCTTCTGGCAAACAGAGGGTACGGACACCATCCCTGGCCAGCCTGGCTAATTAATGGACATATCCTCCATGAATTTATCTAGTTCTTTTTTTGAGCATTGGCCTGCCAAAACCCAGGGTTGGGAGTTCAGTCCTTGAGGAGGCCACTTAGGGATCTGGGGCAAAATCAGTACTTGGTCCTGCTAGTGAAGGCAGGGGGCTGGACTTGATGACCTTTCGGGGTCCCTTCCAGTTCTAGGAGATAAGATATCTCCATATATTATATTATTATTATTATTAACATCCTCTGGCAAAGAGTTGCACAGGTTGACTGTGAGTTGTGTGAAGAAATACTTCCTTTTGTTTGTTTTAAGCCTTCTGCCTATTAATTTCACTTGGTGACCCCTAGTTCTTGTGTTATGAGAAGGAGTAAATAACACTTCCTTATTTACTTTCTCCACACCCGTCATGATTTTATAGACCTCTATCATATGCCCCCTTAGCTGTCTCTTTTCCAAGCTGAAAAGTCCCAGTCTTATTAATCTCTCCTCATACGGACGCCGTTCTATACCTCTAATCATTTTTGTTGCCCTTTTAGAGGCTGCAACACCCTACATAAATGGCCTGGAGGATATGCAGGAAGCCAAGGACCTGAGCTTGTTATACATCCTAGTCCCCTCAGTATCTGAAGGGCCAAATTTGTTGAACAATTGTATCCAGCCAAGTTGGAAAAGCTTGGCTCACATGTCTAAACAGTTCTCCATCTGCCTGTCTGTAACTTACACCATTATGACAGCCCAAGAGCTGCCTAGCAGCATATGAACATTTTATGCATTTGGCTAAATCTGCATCCTTTTGGTCAATCCACACCAACTGGAGATCTGCCATCAGAAATGAGTTGTCCTGGCAGATATGTTGACATGCCCTTCTGGGAGAAGGGCAGAATCTAGGCCCATAAGCAGTCTAGGCCTGGCATCCCTTCTACTACATACCTTATTCTGGTGTCTAGAGCCCCCAGTGGACCTTAGGGGAGGATAAAGCCAGAGAACATTTTGAAAAAGCATCTTTAAAACTAATCTGTTTAGGAATGAAGATTGGACACCGTCCCCATTCTTCCCTCCAGCAGCCCAGATCTGACAAAAGGTGAAAAGGACAAGTTAACAATAGCCCCTTTTCCTGGGTTTTGCAGCTAATAGATATGAAAATCGCCACAAGCTGATACTGAAATTCATATTATTTTGTGTCAGACAAAATATAGAACCGTGCCTTCAAATGATGATATATTATCACATAGCATCCAAATCAATTCTTCCTTGTCTGAAGCATACCTTATCACACAGATTCAGTCCAATCTGCTGCTATGAATTTGACATATTCTTTGATCCCAGCTATCTTTATTGTTTCCTAGGCATGGTATTGTGCTGCATATTTGTTTGCTATTTCATAGCAGTGACATGGCATAGATTCAGAACTTTTATAATGAAACAAACAAGACATAGATCCTTGGTAGCCGTAAACATGAATCAAGGAAACAATCTGAGATGTAAAATTCTTTGCAATAGTCTTCAAGTTAGCACCATCAATTGCACCTTCATTTTTCTGCTTTTCTTTCCTGCGCAGATTTACTGTTCAGAATTCAGCAACAATAGCATCATTTGAAAAAAAAATTGCTTCAGCTATAGTTAGCACTTTCAGTATTTAGTTAAGTCATTTCATGTGGTAAAACACAATGGAATTGGGATATGCTGAGTATTAAAGCAATCCTTTTTGATGCTTGCATATAATTAAATATTGAAACAGGGCTGCAAATTATTATAAACAAACCCTGCTACCGCCAGCAATGATGTTCAGATCAGAGAGGACATGGAGTACACAACCTCAGCTGGTGGATTTCAAAACTGCTTCTGCAAAAACTCTACAAAAATCAACAGACCACCTTTAAGTGTTCCACACCGCTACCTGCTGCAGGGGCATGTTGGCAAAGACTTGCTGGAGTCTTCAAATGGGAAGCTACTGAGAGCAGGTCAGAGATTTAGCATTACAAAAAAAAAAAAAAGACAATTTGTTGAAACCCAAACTTTGTGCAGGGAAAGGTTGTTTTCAATGAATTCCTGAAACCAACTTTTTGGAAAATGTTTTTTCTGGTTTCCCATTCCCCAATTAGGCTGCTGGTGTACGGACACCACTGCTGATCTTGCTGCCCAATATTGGCTCATTCTTTTCTTGTGCTGTCCTGTGTTTGTATTCTTGTCTGCTCTTTGGGGCAGAGGCTGCCTTGCTGGTCTGTTTGTACAGCCCCTAGCACAATGGGGCCTGGTCTATGACCTGGGTTCCTAAGCAGTACGACAGTATATATAATAAAAATTTAAGCTAAATATAGTGAAAACAAAACAAAAATGGGTTAAAATTTACATGAAATGTTTTGAAATTATGACAGCAAAATGTTTCAGTTGACCTGAACCATTTTTATTTTATTTTTGATTTGCTAAAAAACAAAAAAAGATTTTGGTTTTTCTTCCTGATTCATGATGGGGAAAGATTTTTATGTCTCAAAATTTCCCCCTGGACAGGAAAGCCATTCCCTCCCCCTTGGAGCACCTCACTGGGTTCTGGGCTAGATTTTGAACAACAGGAACGAGTTATGCAAGTCAACCCTCAAACAACAGATGAATTATAAAGAAGCCAGAACATTCATGCCTAGCAAAACAAGGAAGAAGAAATAACTTTGGTGAGTGTGCTGTGTAATACATATTGAGAATTTTGTTGAAGCATTGTAGGATATTTAGCTTCTATTGATGGAAGAAGCATGGTGACATCCTATGCATTGCTGTGAAGATTACAACTCACATGCTTTTGACCAGTTTATTTTCAGGTGGAAATATTTTCAAGAGTAAACATTTTATTTTCTTGTGAAAAATGGCATATTCTGATGAAAGCAATTCACTTCTAGTCAGAATATTGCTGAAATGCAGAATTGTGATTTTTTTCTGTTAAAAAATAAAACCGGCTTTTCTGTGAGATCAGTCACACATTCTCTCTCAATGGGCAGGCACACTTTTGCAGATATTGGACTCTCCTAACTATCCCTCTTTGCACATGAATGGCAACAGAGCGTCCATTGCTTGACACAGCTCTAGACTGTGTGCTGATAATGTAAAGGGAAATGCACAAAGGCTTTTCTCTAACTCTCCATGGGTGTTAGGGTTCATAGGGACAGATCCCTTTCCAGGAACAGGATCATAGAGTACTTCCTGCTACTCTCGGCCGGGCATACAGACCATGTTAAGATAGTATGTTTGCACATTTGTGTTTAGAATCAGAGACAAACGCAGGTCGGTGATGCTGTGCCTTGGATACGCACATAAATGAACACATCGGCTCTTCCCTCTTGCACAATTGTTTGGGGGCTAGAATTGGCTTCTTTCCTCTATCAGAAGAGAAATAAAAGGCAGTCATTTCCTCCAGAAAATCCTCACAGCTTCTCTCTTCTGCCTGGTCTTTGTGCTTGCAAAAAAACCTTAGCAGGTTGAGAAGCCTCAGTGCCAAGCCGGTAATTATGGTTCCTGCCTCTGGCTGAACCTCAATACCCAGGGAGGTTGGGTGGCTTGGACAATCTGGCTGAAAGTCAACGTGACACTTTCCCCTTAAGATCCTACTGGTTTTAAACAACTTTTCCTCCTTTTTCTCTTAAGCTCACAGAATGTTTTAAACCAACGCTTGCTGGTACAGTGAAGTTTTTACAGTCTTAGTGGGCCTCTAAAGGTGAGAGGGGTGTAGCAAGGCATGGGGCACCCCAAACTTTTCAAACTCCCAGGTCTGGCAGCTCAGCTGATGTAAAGCCCAGAACAAACATTCTGACAGACTCCACAGCCAGGAAACCAGGGGCACAAAGGTAGCCAGCCTGCCTGCTGAATGCTTTTCACCAGGAAAGCCCGGCTATAGGACATCAAGGATTGAGTCTCACGCTAATGCTAAAAGCAGCCTTTCCCTAATCATTTCTACCTTCCTTGCAGGAAGCAACATACGCTAATAGCAACCAGCCCTGCAGGCTCCCAGCTCACCCCTTTTATTGTGGGCTGGGCATTACCTAACCCACCACAGCTGGGCCCCTAGGAACCATTCCTGCACTGACAGCCTGCAGCTGGGATCCCTGGGCTGGAACCTGCTCCCAGTTAATCCAAGGGGACATTTGCATCAACTCCAACAGGTGCAGCAGCCAGCCCCCGGGCTCACAGCCCATTCCAGTAAAACCAGGGAGCAAAGGGGCAAATGCAGAGGCCAGCAGCCAGCCCGGGGAGTGGGGCCAGGTGCTGGGTGTTTGAGAAACGCTCTGTGGAGCTGCTCCACCCAGGCTAAGGCAGCCTAGTGGCTGAACTAGCTTCTGCAGGCTCTCCCACACCACTGCCTCTTTCAGCCTACCTCTGCCTGCGCCTGGCCACGCTGGGAGCTCTGTGCTGCACCGGCTATGGAGCAGCAACCAGCCTCTTTGCCTGTGCAGTGGAGCCCCACCATTCCTGCGGCCACGTGGGAGGAGGCTGGGATTGCCTCTGTCTGAATAGTTGGCAAACTGCTAGAGACTGGTTTGTTCTTTGCATTACAGCAATGAGGGCGTGTAGGTCACAACCACACTGGTCATTTCTTCAAGCCTCATCAAACCCAGTAACCAGTTCCCACTGGAGGCTGCAGCCCCCTGGTCTGTCCCTGCAGCTTGGAGTATCCAGAAGGGAAGATGAGCTCTGGTCTCTGCAGCTGCACATCTCTCCCTTACATAACACTAGCAGTCACCTTCACACAGCGCTCTCTTCCCTTCCCTTCCCTTCCCTGCTTCCAGCATGGGTCTCCTCTCCTCTGCTGCATTCTCTCTCATACCCATGGGAATCAATTCCATGTTCTCCTTTTTAAATTCATTTCTAAGGTTATTTTCTACTCCAGGTTATAGCAATTATTCCATAAACTGCACTCAGCAGCACAGGGTAAGAATTATACACACGGTTATTTTAGGATACACAGAGATATGATTATTCGGCTGCAAAACCAGAGACATGTAGAAGAGAAAACAAACAAACAAGAACAAAAAACAACAGTGAGAACAGAGAGAATGGGACTGAACAGAAGAAAAGGAAAACAGAGAATTTTAAATGCTTGTGATGTTCCTTTTCTTGCACTTGTTCTTATCTGTGTGGAAGG
Source organism: Emys orbicularis (assembly GCF_028017835.1). Lineage (NCBI taxonomy): Eukaryota > Metazoa > Chordata > Testudines > Emydidae > Emys > Emys orbicularis. The sequence continues at coordinate 1,907,837 of NC_088686.1, read as the reverse complement.
GCTTAGCAATAGATCATGACTTAAGGGGATAGATCAGGATGATATAACTTCACTAAGAAGACACTGTAGATAGATTTCACATACGGAAGGAAAGAAATGTCCTATACAGTTCTTTGTAGGGCTCTTTTGCTTTAAGGCTACCGATAATTAATTATGGGAGAACCTCAAGACAGTCACTTTGGAGAAGATTCCCAAACTCCCACTGCTTATTTGAAATTGAATCGAGCCTTTTTGGTCAAAAAATCCTGCTGGAAACTCTCATGAGAAGTGTCTTTGTGGCCCATTGTTTCGTTCACTCTAATTTTGGTCGAACTGGGAATTCTGTGACTGGTTTTTCCCTGGTGTTCAGGTGCCTGATCCGGCCACTGGCAGGCTTGTGTGAATGCACATCAAAGGAGAATGTTGCACATTGTTCCTATTGGGATATTTTAAAGCTATGTTTCATTATTCATATCTATTAAATCCTGTTCAGCTATGCAGGTATTCTATAATGCTTTCACTACACAGTCAGAATACTCAGACCCAGGTTTCATGGCAATCAAAGAGAACTTTGGATCAGACTCAGGGTTTAAACGATTCAAGATTTGAATGCCTATTAATTGGGCTGGATATATTCTCCCTTCTTGTGATTCTCCCTTTCAAAGGAGAAAATGAGGTACTTGGGAATATGGATTGCCAGGGAGTTAAAGGATATGTGTAAATATAACTTGGTACCTATTTTGGCCAATGCTACGGAATATCTCATTGAATGGAAATCCCTCCCTCAACTGCTCCTGGGAAATGAACCTCCTACCAAGGCTATTGTGCCCCCTTTAATTTAAAGCATCACATTTTTCTCACCCTACAAAGAATTGTCTGTGCAGTCTCATAGAGGGTGAAACAATTATGTACTGTTTGATGTTCAGTAGAGGAGAGAGGTATTGGATTACTTGACTTAACAAAGGACATGGGGGATACCTGGTTATAACACACTGTAGGCAGAACCAAGCAGCCAGTGTGCCTGGGAACCAATATTATGTACCTGACCCTGGTTACTTAATAAACCCCTTATCTGATTATTGAGTTGGTCCATAAAAATATACATTGTATTTCCAGAAACACTATGCTTATAGCAACCCAGATTTTTACAATATACAGGAAGATGCTGGATCATTTGACAGAATATGCAAAAAGAGCACAGAATTTGCAATAAATGTACATTTTAATGTAATATAGATTCATAGATTGGTAGATTTCAAGGCCAAAAGGGACCATTGTGATCATCTAGTCTGAACTCCTTTATAACACAGGTCAGAGGACTGCCCCAAAATAATTGTGAAAGCAGATATTTTAGAAAAAAACATCCAGTCTTGATTTTAAAATAGTCAGTGATGGAGAATCCACCATGACCCCTGATCAATTGTTCAAGTGGTTAGTTACTCCCACTGTTAAAAAATAATCCTTTAATTCCATTCTGAATTTGCCTAGCTTCAACTTTCAGCCAATGGATCATGTTAGACCTTTATCTGCTAGACTGAAGAACCCTTTATTAAATATTTGTTCCCCAACTAGGTACTTATAGACTGTAATCAAGTCATCCCTTAACCTTCTTTTTGTTAAAATAGATTGAGCTCTTTCAGTCTGTCACAATAATGCAGGTTTTTTAATCCTTCAGTCATTCTTGTGGCTCTTCTCTGAATCCTCTCCAATTTATCAACATCCTTCTTGAATTGTGGGCACCAGAACTGGACACGGTATTCCAGCAGTGGTTGTACCAGTGTCAAATATTGAGGTGAAGTAACCTGTCTACTCCTACTTGAGATTCCCCTCTTCATACGTCTCGATCATATGATCTTACACAACCCTTTTTGAGCAGCTACAATATACATGTGTTGGAAATTATTGTTCCTAAAATACCATTTTTGTGCACCCTTGGCATGAGTGACATGTTCAAACATCATGAAGTGGAGATAAAGCACTGTGGCTATTGTTAACAGGTCAGTCCTGATGAATAGCATGGATGGATCCAGCGGGAGCGCAACATCAGTTATGGTTCCATCTGTTCAGAGTAAACCTCATTATGCCCCACGTGTCCGCAAGAGCAACATGGGACTTGGACCAATTCAAAAGGAAATGGGAAACAACACTCAGTTGTTTCAAAATAAATAACATGGACTAACCCCTGCAGCATGGCTTTGTGTCCATTTGCTGCAGGAATGGTACCGCCTTTGCATTAGGTACTTTGTTGGGGAAAATGCTAGAGTGCCATATTTTAAAGGCCTGAGTGGGGCGAGGGGAAGACTCTTGTATTCATGGCAGCTGGAAGTTTCCAGAAATTGCTCTTTGCCTTCTCCTGGTGGTACACACAGTAAAAAAAAAAAGAAAGAAAAAGAAAAGAAAAAAAAATGGCTTGTTGGTTTTGGTGAGACATTAGCAGATGGGTTTTGCATATGCACAGTTGAATAATCCCATGTGTCTTTAAATCCTATTGATAAAATATGAGTAGAATTTCTTACAGTTCCTCTGTACATTGTTCCCTCTCAGCTTACACAGATGTCATTGCAACAGCAAGGGGATTGTTCTATCTTTGAGCTGATTGGATCCATAGCTTCCCATTATTTGCAATCTAGCTAGATTGCTGGGAGAGGAGAGGCAGGAAGATATAGATATAGATATCTACAGATATGCAAAACAAATCATCCAATTGATCCTTTGACTTGCCAATCGAGCTTTTAAACATTTTGGTGTAAATAGAATCCAGTCATTCACTTCAGAAAGGGCCAGTTGGCATCTCAATGACACTGGGGTAAGCTGGCCGTGATGCCAGCACCACCATCAATGGAGTTGTGCCACATTTATATGGATATAACTGAGATCAGATCTGGCCCGCAGAAAGCAGAAGAGATAGAGTGACATCGTTATGTCACTGTTTTCCTAATAAAATCCTAGTGTGAGACCCTATTTGTAGGGCGTAAGTAGTAAAAGTAATGCTCCCTCCGCCATGTGCAGGCCCTTCGAGCAGAGGTGAATATCACCACAAAGAGAGATCCATCAGCCTCATTTTCATTGGTTATATTTTCTAATTCCCCCCAATGTCAGCTTGCATTGAGCCAGAGAAAAGCTCTGTTTTCATTCTGCAAAGAAACACAAATGCCCTTTGGCATCCCAGATATTATTTCTAAGACAATGAATCCAAAGAGGAGCTAAAGTGCAAAATGCGTTTACATCATTTGCGCATTTTCAAAGCATTCATGAATATTTTTATAAAGAAATGAGTCACTATCTTTGCTCAATTGTGTGGGGCAAATGCTAGAAAACCTTGTAATATCAAGTTTTAGCCACTTCTAAAGCTTGGGCTATGTCTACACTACTGCGGTAAGTCGACCTACACTACGCAACTCCAGCTACGTGAATAATGTGGCTGGAGTCGACGTACCTTAGGTCGAGTTACCATGGGGTCTACACAATGGGGGGTCGATGGGAGAAACTCTCCCATCGACTTACCTTACTCTTCTCATCCGGGATAGAGTACAGGGATCAACTGGAGAGCAATCTGCAGTCAATTTGGCGGGTCTTTACTAGACCCGCTAAATCGACCGCCAGTGGATCGATCTCAGAGCGTCGATCCTGGCTGTAGCGTAGACCTGCCCTAGGATTCCAGTTTTAGAGAAAGTAAAGTTTCACGTGCATGTCCTATATGTAGAACGGGGAATATTGCTAGAACTCGTAACACCTCTAGAATGGGAATGAACTTAGTGTTTCGATAGAAGTGAGAATCTCTGCGGAGCCCAGCCCAGCTTGCCTTACACAAACAGTGCCATTGAGAAAGGCTTACTGCATAGGGGACGTGCTGTAAATCATTTCAAGGTGGCTGTCACACACTAAGTAAAATTCTGTCCTATGCTATCTAGGTTCTTTCACTGCCCTCCTCGCGCTAGTATCTGAGTGCCTTCCAGTTGTGCATAAGTGATTTAACTAGCACCTGTCACATGCAGTTCATTCTCTCTCTCCTCCTCTCCCCAGGGTGAGCTGTGCTCAATCACTCATGGAGACATACATGTGCCCTTTGTTTGTTATTTGGCTGAATGTGTAATAAAGATCATCCAGGCTGAAAGTACATGTTTTATAGTGACTGGAAAAGCAGCAGAGGAACAGAAGCGAGAGCTGCACTAAAGAAGGGATCTCTACGGTTCTCGGCTTTGTGAATATTAACGTACAAGGCAGCGTGTTGTTCTTTGTGATGTTCACTAAGACAAAGCAACATTTAAGAGCATGAAGAAGCTGACCATCAACAGCCTGTGGGCCACGATACAACAGACAACAAGGATGATAAATATCATTTCACTTAATTCATTCCTGTCCTGGTAACATTAAAAGCTCAATGTCTTTGTGACTGAGGAAATATTCAACAAAGGAAACTGAGCAACTGGAGGCCTGAACAAGAGTAGTAAAGTTGGTAAAAAATCAAAATTCCTGTCCCTCGGAAAATTATGGCATTTGAAAATTAGTTTTGTCAAAATATCCAAACTTTTTGTGGAACAGAAAGAGCTGAAAAACTTCAATTCTGAGTGGCAAAACATTTCATTTCCCTTTGTCAAACTGAAGAGAAACATTTTGTTTTGACTTGGTTCGACATCAACCTATGTCCCCCAGAGCTGGCGCAGTGACTAAAGCTTCCATTCTCCTCTTTGAGCCAGACTCCATCCTCCATGATGCACTGTGGTCATGTGACTCACATGAGGCACTGCATTGATTCAACCAGAGGGGACATTGCAGTGCATCATGGAAGATGTAATTCAGCTCATAGAGGAGAATGGGGGCATCAGGCAGCAAATCTCAACTCCCATAAGGTACTGCCGCAGCTAAAGTAGGCACAAAATTATGTCAAACTGACCTCGGACAAAATATTTCTAGTTCCTTTGACACAACAAAACGTTTCAATTCATGTCAACCTGACATGTCATCACAATTTCATTTTTGTCAAAAATGCGTTGACCACCTCTCAGGACTAAGATATCCAGATGTAATGGGGGGAGACAGTAAATTATATACAAGTAATATTACATTATCTTCTCCTGCACCTCACACAGAGATAGGGACAGTGAACATAAGAACGGCCCTACTGGGTCAGACCAAAGGTCCATCTAGCCCAGTATCCTGTCTTCGGACAGTGGCCAATGCCAGGTGCCCCAGAGGGAATGAACAGAACAGGGAATCGTCAAGTGATCCATCCCTTGTTGCCCATTCCCAGCTTCTGGCAAACAGGCTAGGGACGCCATCCCTGTGCTGTGGAGAAACAGAGCAGGTCATAGAGCAGAATATCCATCTGGAGAATTCATAAGAAACATTATTTGTGTGTTTATGATAATACTGACCTGAGTACAGAATGAACAGCAGAGATACAGAGGCAATCATAGGGCAGAATGATATTGGACAGAGGCACAGGATAAGATTAATGTGATGGCTCACAAGACATGACAACATTTACCCTTGGAACATGAAGATATTTGTATGTTAATGAAGAGCATAAGAAAGAGAAACCACGTCAGGAAGGGATGGCATTGATAAAAGTCTGCCCAAATGCAAACCTTACACAGTGTGGTCATACAATTTATCTTTCAACAGAAGGGAGAAACCAACAGGCACAAAGGTAGCGCCAAAATATGGATGGAGGTGTCCTTGACAAGGATGCAAACAATGAAGTAAGAAATCAGATGAGGTGGATGTATTAGCAATGAAAAAGAGATCTAGTAGAATGTAATTACACTAAGGAATTGGCAACAGCATTTGTATTGTCATGTATGAAGGACTGACAATCAACTTATGTGGAGAACATCCGAAATGATAGCATTTCTAGTGCATCTAGACCTGAGGATAACAGCAATGAACATGAACTCAGGACTTTAGCGAGTGGTCTGTTGCCCCCAAATCTGCAGTCACGGACACAGTGTGTGAGCCAGTCTTCTTGGAGTCTCTTGTGCTCTGACAGTAGATAGGGCCTGGTCTGTTGTAAGTCAGGGTGACCATTGGGAATTGGTGACAGAACTGCAGAGTATCCACTGTCTCATGTCTCAGAGTATTCCAAGCAAGCTCAGCTGCGTGTAGCTAGGGTCAACAGACAAACTTTGCTCTGTACTTTCCTCCATTTATTGCTCCATATACACAAATGTAGGCCTGCTGAGGGGACTGCCAGTAGCCTTTCCATTTATTATTAGTAAGAACCTGTTTGACGCATATTGGCAGCAATAGCTTTGGAAATCACTTGGCAAAAACACTTGTAGCCACAGGCGAACATTTCTTAACCTTGCAAATGCAGGTGGTGGCCCTGCTGACTAGCTATTGTACCATAAACTGGAGAGCTGGCAATTAGATTGACGTGTTTTTTTCCCCCCTCTGTATTCAGCATGAATATAATAGAATAGATAGGAAGATTAAATGTATTCCAGCCACACAGAAAAGGGGATTGAGGCTTCTCAAGAAGAAAAAATGAAGAGGCTATTGAGAAGACATTACAGCTCTTGGTTTACAAGACGTTTGAAGGAGATTTCTTTCCTACTGTGCTTGTCCTTTTATATTTGAAACAATGACAATCTTATTCTCCTATGTTTTAAAAAAAGCCAAAATGAGCTAAGTTTATATAACACCTTGTCATGCTGAAACATATTTGTTTATGTCTCCTCATAACTGATTGATGTCAAAACAGCTCTGGGAATAAGTATGCTAGTTGAATGCTGCCATGAAGCCAGCAGAGGAGCACAAACCTGTGTGTGTGTGTGCACGCGCGCGCGTGTGTATGTGTGTGCACACGAATATGCTTTGTGTCTACCAACATAGCAATTGCTTTCCCTTTTATTCCCAGAACAGTATGTTTAAAAAAAACCAAAACCAACACCACAAATTGTAATTAATGATCAGACTGTCCAAGTATGAACCTAAATCACATTTTGAATTTAAAAGCCTTTCCAGCATCCCTTTGTATCTATAAATGAGGGGTGGGATGCTCTGCTCTGGCTATGATATACTCAGAATGGGACCAAGGGGTGCAGGACACTTCTTCGCTCCCCAGGACTCGTGGCCTACCCAGCGCCTTATGGAAAGCCTGGTCTGCTCTACGGTTAGGTTGATGTCAGGCAGTTTACCTCAATCTACTGATGTCAGTGTCCACACTGCAGCCTTGCTCCTGCCGGTGTAAGTGCCCTTCTACACCAACAGCGTAACTCCACTTCCAGGAGAGGCGTGGGGCTTCTGGCGGTGTGGTTAGGGTGAGGCAGTGGCTGTTTAGGGTTACTTACATCAGCTGTTGGCTGTCATTCTGGTGCTGGAGCCATGCGATTGACAAGAAAGCCGGCTCACAGCTCGGGGCTGTCATGGGAGGAGAGGAAGGGCGGTGGTGGGGACCCCAGCTAGAGCCTGCGGGGATCTGGTGCAGAGCTGAGAGCCCTCCACACTGACATTGTACGTCAGTGGAAGCACTCTGGGGGAGGACGCGCACCACTGACAGAAGGAGGGTAGTGTGGCCATGAACCATTGCAGTAGTGGCTGTAAATCAACCTAACGTAGGTCGACTTAAGTTTGTAGTGTATATATATGCCCTAAATTAGTGCAGCCCAAGGTTGCTCTAAGATGCTGAAGTTGCCCATGGCCTCCCGGGGCTGAGACTATCCAAAGCAGTGTTTTCTCTGGTCCCCCAACTTCCCCAGTAACGCCAGCAGTACAGAAGCCAAGGATCGGCATGATTTGCTTCCTAAGTTTCGGCCTTGGCGCCTTTTCCTTCTGATCTCTGACAGATCGCCCTCAGACCTGGGCAACATTTTCAACCAAAACTTGTTTTCAGTAAAAAAAAAATGCAGATTTGGGTTAACCAAAGCATTTTGTGTATTCCTGTTGATGCTGGCAAAAAAGGATTTCAGTTGGAAAAGGACCTAAATATTTTTTAAGTCAAAATGTTTCGTTTTGAGATGTTTTGACTTTTCTGTTCAAAATGACTCTCCAGTTTGAAATTAACCTTAATTTTATTTTTAAAACGTTTAAGAAAAACAACAACATTGAAACAAAATGTTTAATTTTAAACTGAACTTTACATTTTTAGGGGTTTTTTTTGTTATTTTTCAAATCGCCAAAATATTGATTCCCCTCTCCCTCGCGAATTGTCAGCAACGCCAAAAATCCATGATTAAAACAGCTTAGATGGCAGCAGGTGCTGGCTGAAGAGAATAAACACCCTGCACCTTACAGAAATGCCACTTCTTCATCATTCTTCATTCACATGTCTATCAATAGGGGGCGATAATTCAATAACAGAGGGAACATGCCTGAAGCATGTACATGGCTGTGCAATTCGAGTGGCTATGTAGAAAAGGGAGAGAGCAGAGACCAGAGCAGCACAGAGGAAAACTACAGTGGTTGTTGCCAGGGATTTGGGGCCAAATTCTGCTCTGAGTGACAGAGATGTAAACTCGGGGAATTCCGGATTTACCGACTTAGCAGGTACTGAACTTTTATTTCTAATGAAATCGTACTCCCCTGCCCTCCCATTGCAGCTTTAGAGAGCGGGAGATGAGGGAGAGAGAACAATTGAACTGAACTTCAATAATTATTGCTCTTTCTGCTCTTCTCTGTTCCATTCATAATTTGCCTTATATTTGTATGCCCCTGCAGTCTTCACTCATGCCTCGCTCAATCAAACGAATCTCTCATTAAAGCCAGTGGGAGTTTTGGCTGCGTAGGGAGGGGGTCCGATGAGGAATTGCTCCTAGCTCTCTGTTATATTAATGTTTATCCTTTCCTTGTATCATTTTACAAGACAATTCTGAACTAATATGGCAGAAAACATTGTTTGCTTTCCCTGGGATTAAACAATAATGAGATTCAAAAATGCTCCTTCCTATTGAATACACCTTTTCTAGCTCTGCCGCTGTGTATTAAAAATGCAGTCTAGGCTTTTCGGTGTTAGCGTACCGCCTGAGAATGCCTCTTAGGTCCTAATAATGAAGGGTCTCTGCTGACATTCGGTTCTGAATGACTGTTTTTGAAGGTTAGCTATTCACATGGTCACTGGTGTAGGCGATAAAAAAGAAAAATGACTTCGGCTTTCATCTGGGAACCCAGATATGCAATTTCATACTTATTTTAAATCACTTATACACACAAGTCAAATGAAAGGGCAGATTGGGATTACACACACACACACACACACACACACACACACACACACACACTTATAGTATAAAAAAATGTGACTTTTTAAAAAGAAATCCTGGTATCAAATCTCTAACTCCTGTAAAAATCCTGTTCTGTTTTTTCTGTAATTCAGTTTGTAGGAATTCCCAGGCTGGCTCAGACCCCAGGTCCTTCTAGTCTAGTTTCATGTGGCAAGAACCGGATGCTTTATATCAGCATTTCTCAACCTGGGGGTCCCGACCCAAAAGGGGGTCATGGTATTGCCACCCTTACTTCTGCACTGCCTTCAGAGCTGGGTGGCCGGAGAGCAGCGGCTGCTGGGCAGGCGCCCAGCTCTGAAGGTGGCACAGAAGTAAGGTTGACATGATGGGAGTGGATTGTCACTTCTTTGGGGGGGGAGGCATCACAGCCTGAAATATTTTCAAAGGAGGCCCCAGCAAAGCAGTCTGAGAACCCGTGCTTTAGGCAGAGGTTCCCAAACTTATTTGGCCTACCGCCCCCTTTTCAGAAAAAAAATTACTCAGCGCCCCCCTGGAAATATACCTTCTTTAAGCGAACAAACAGAAAGATGCAGTGACAAATTTGCATTCTTTTATGTATCTATATTTCTACCTACGTCCTACAATATAGTAAAGAAAGAGGTGTTATTAGAATATCGCCCACGACATCAGGTATACAGTGGTTTTTGCGTAAGACGGCAAAAGACAACCAAACGAAAATACTAATGAAACTAAAAACTGGGTTTTGTTCTTTGCTCAGCATTAGATATATGTATTTGATATTAAATTGTCAAATATCAAACTAAATTTATCAAGAAATAATTAATTTAAAAAATAATCAATATGCAATTAAAAATCAGTTAATAGTTTTAATTTAGTTTGCCCTTATTTAAATAATTGTTCCTTATTAACACACGCCTTATTTACCAATTAACACAGATGATTCGATAGATATAAATAAATGTTAATAGTTAACAGTTTTTTTACGATTTCATTCCCCTGTTTTCATTAATATTGTAATAAAAAATATGACAAATATATTGACTGTACACTTCAAATAGTACTGTACCGACACAAGCCTGCTACGATTTTATTATTAGTAAGCACTAGAGACACAGAAACGTACGGTAGATATGTAAGAAAATGTATAAAAATACACATGTGTAAATTGCTGTTTTATTGAAACAACAATAATACAATTTGCTTTGTATGTGATCCGTAATCCGTAAAGATCGAAGGTATCGAATATGAATAAAAAAAATTAAATACTTATTGCACTATTGTTAACTGCTTTTTACACAATTCAGAACAATCTAAATTAGATTTCATACATGTCGCCTATTTATAGTATCGTATTGTAAACAAGTCATTGCACGCACATATTCCTGCCGATGCATGCTGGACTTCCCGACAATGCGCGACACGCTTGCCTGCCAACACTTGCTTGTTAAGAGCTGTTGGCGGACTTGACACCTGATCGGTTATAATTTGTGAATTTATTTGGAAAATAAAGTAATCACTACAACTTTAACTCTATGTTACACAACAGATGAAACATGTACAAACGTTTTTTCAAAATTTTCTTATATTCTCTTCTTTCTTTATGCTTCCACCGCCCCCTTATTTTTATTCAACGCCCCCCAATTGCACCCGAGGCTACTACTGCCCCCCTGGATCATTCCAGTGCCCCCCAGGGGGCGGTATCGCCCACTTTGGGAACCTCTGGATTAGAAGAAGGTGCAAGAAGCCCCTTTGTGGACAGTATTGGAATACCCTTCCCCTACGGGAAATTTCTTCCATCAGTTAGTGTTTGGTTTGTGCTGTGGCTTCATTTTTCTTCTACAGAAACCCCAATTTCCTCTCTAATGTGATTGTGGATGCTCTCATTATCTATGTAAAGATTGTATACCTTTTTGAATTCTTGCCTTTGAGCATGTCTTATGGAAATGAGTTCCCTAGGTTAATTTTAATTATGTAAGATAAGTATCTCTGTCTCTGAGTTTTAAGTTGCTGTCTTTCAGTGTCATAGAATATGAAATTGATTTAACTGATTTCTTGACTGTATAACATTTGTCATTTTTTTGTCCGTGTCATCTCTTTAAAGTACCTCTTTCCAGTCTTTTTCATATCTCCTTATTTAGAGAAGTCATTCTCATAGACTCATAGACTCATAGACTTTAAGGTCAGAAGGGACCAATATGGTCATCTAGTCTGACCTCCCGCATGATGCAGGCCACAGTAGCTGACTCACCCACAACAGAATCTTCCAGCCTGCGACCCCTGCCCTATGCTGCGGAGGAAGGCGAAAAACCTCCAGGGCCTCTGCCAATCTACCCTGGAGGAAAATTCCTTCCCGACCCCAAATATGGCGATCAGCAGAACCCCGAGCATACAGGCAAGATTCTACAGCCGGACTCTCATTTTACCCGCGATGGCCCGTTAATGCCTATTTGACTAAAATCACATTATCCCATCAAACCATTCCCTCCATAAACTTATCAAGCCTAATCTTGAAGCCAGAGAGGTCCTTTGCCCCCACCGTTTCCCTCGGAAGGCTGTTCCAAAATTTTACCCCTCTGACGGTTAGAAACCTTCGTCTAATTTCAAGCCTAAACTTCCCCACGGCCAGTTTATATCCATTCGTTCTCGTATCCACATTACTACTAAGCTGAAATAATTCCTCTCCCTCCTTGGTATTAATCCCTTTGATATATTTAAAGAGAGCAATCATATCCCCCCTCAGCCTTCTTTTGGTTAGGCTAAACAAACCGAGCTCCTCGAGTCTCCTTTCATAGGAAAGGTTTTCCATTCCTCGGATCATCCTAGTGGCCCTTCTCTGTACCCGTTCCAGTTTGAGTTCATCCTTTTTAAACATAGGAGACCAGAACTGCACACAGTACTCCAAATGAGGTCTCACCAGCGCCTTGTATAACGGAAGCAGCACCTCCCTGTCCCTACTAGAAATACCTCGCCTAACGCATCCCAAGATCGCATTAGCTTTTTTCACAGCCACGTCACATTGCCGACTCATAGTCATCCTGCGATCAACCAGGACTCCGAGGTCCTTCTCCTCCTCCGTCACTTCCAACCTATGCGTCCCTAACTTATAACTAAAATTCTTGTTAGTCATCCCTAAATGCATCACCTTACACTTCCCACTATTAAATCTCATCCTATTATTGTTACTCCAATTTACAAGGTCATCCAAGTCTCCCTGCAAAATATCCCGATCCTTCTCCGAATTGGCAATACCTCCCAACTTTGTGTCATCCGCAAACTTTATCAGCCCACTCCTACATTCGGTTCCGAGGTCAGTAACGAATAGATTAAATAAAATCGGACCCAAAACCGAACCTTGAGGAACCCCACTGGTGACCTCCCTCCAACCCGACAGTTCCCCTTTCAGTACTACCCGCTGCAGTCTCCCCTTTAACCAGTTCTTTATCCACCTCTGGATTTTCATATCGATCCCCATCTTTTCTAATTTAACCAGTAATTCCTCGTGCGGCACAGTATCAAACGCTTTACTAAAATCTAGGTAAATTAGATCCACCGCATTTCCTTTATCTAGAAGGTCTGTTACTTTCTCAAAAAAGGAGATCAAGTTGGTTTGGCACGATCTTCCTTTCGTAAACCCATGTTGTAATTTGTCCCAATTGCCATTCACCTCAAGGTCCTTAACTACTTTTTCCTTCAAAATTTTTTCCAAGACCTTGCATACTACAGAAGTTAAACTAACAGGCCTGTAGTTACCCGGGTCACTTTTTATCCCCTTCTTGAAAATAGGAACCACATTAGCTATTATCCAGTCCATCGGTACCTCCCCCGAGTTCCATATCCATCACCCATCTCTAGGCCCCTTCTGTTTATATCCCTGCATCTTTGAGATGGCATGACCAGAACTGAACACAGTATTAATAGAGAAAGAGATTAGAAAGCCAACAAGAGACCATTGTAATCATTGAGTCCGACCTCCTATGTAGCACAGGTCATAGAACTCCTCCAAATAATTCCTAGAGCAGATTTAAACAAAAAACAAAAACACCCAAGCTTGATGTAAAAATTGTGAGTGATGGAGAACCCACCAGGGGCTTTGGTAAATTGTTCCAATGGTTAATTGCTCTCACTATTAAAAATGCATGTCTTCTTTCCAGTCTGAATGTGTATAGTTTCAACTCCTAGCCATTGGATCATGTTATACCTGTCTTACATTATTAAATATGTGTTCCTGATGTAGGTACTTATAGACTCTAATCAAGTCACCCCCTCACCCCCTCAGCCTTCTCTTTTTAAGCTAAATCGATTGATCTCTTTGAGTCCATCACTATGAGGCTGGTTTTCTAACCCTTTACTCCTTCTCATAGCTCTTCTCTGAGCCCTCTGCACTTTATAAATATCCACACACACACACACACCCTTCCTGAATAACATTGTAAGAGTGAGAAGCGAATAGCATGATACTATTCTCAGTAGTATTGTTCTTTATATTTTTTCTACATCCCAAAATGTTGTTGTTTTTGATCACTGCTGCACTTTGAGCAGATATCTCCTTTGAACTGTCCACACCCAGAGCTTTTTATCTGAGGGATTGCATTTAAGTTAGAACCCAGTAATGTGTCAAGTTATTCCTTGCAGCGTGCTTTACTTTGCATTTTTCAGCACTGATTTTTGCCTGCCATCCTGCTGCCCACTTTATTCAGTTCCTCTGAACTTCCTCAGTCTGCTCTGATTTTGACTGACCTAAATAACTTTGTGTCATCTGCAAATGTTCACATCACGCTGCTCAGCCCCTTTTCCAGCTCATTAATAAATATCACACTGGATAATAATCCTGTTTCACAGGAGCTGACCACTCAGTTCCAGAAATGCTCTTTTGCTGATGCTGAAATGTCACACAGATGCGGCAGTACCAGAAGGTGTAGGTAGACTGTTTCATTTCCTGCACCTCTCTGCAGTACATATGAATATATTCCTAAACCCCTGTGATATTTATATACAGCACTCAGTGGGGAGTGGCTCTGAGCTTGAAGGGAATCCTGCCAAGCTTTGAATTTCTTGCCATGAAATTTGCTTAATTCATTATTATTTCCATCATTAAATATTCAGCTTCTAACAGAACACTCTTTGCCTCAAAACGTCTTCTTTGGCAGTTAGTACTAATGAAAGAGAGAGACACATAGTGAGAGTCTATTGAGAGGGAGAGAGAATGCTGGAAAGAGGACAGCACATCACTTTCCTCCAGCAAAGGCAGACAACCTGCAGCACAAATGCATCAGCTTTGTCTCAGGTGTTGGTATCCCTGGGTATTTTGTTTCCAAAAAAGACGTCATAGTTTACTGCTACTGCTCCTCCAGACACACCGTTTCTGCTGATTTTAGGGAAATTACATTCCCTGAAAAGTTGGACTGCCAGGCATGGAACATTCTAGCCCATTAGTCTAATCAGTTCAAAACATGGTTCTTCCAGAATACGAGCCCAGCTGACTAATGAAGCTGCACTCTCCTAGACAGGCACCCCCCAGGATCCAGCGGCTTGCAAGAGGCGGAGATGCAGGATAACCTTCCTGTGTAAGAGCTGAAGACATGTAAACTCATTTGGCTCTTTTCTTTCAGCATCCATCACCCCTGGATTGTCAGCATTTCACATACCAAAAACCAGCTTCAGCCCCATCACGGGTGATTAATAGTGGTTTTAAACATGGGATTACTGTCACTATTTGAAATAACCCTCCGCTCTCTGGATACAGTTTTGAAAGGTGGGGACAGGAAGCTTTCATTTAAACATGAAAGCAATGAGGAATATTTGTTCAGGAACCACCTGCCTTTTAGAAATGTGGTGCCAGGATCTCCTGTGTGCAATGGAGGCTTGTCTATTAAGGTAAGCTTACGATGAAACCCATGTAAGTAACTTTTCTCTATTAAGGTGAATTTTTCCAAAGATATGCTGTTTGACGTACAGCCCAGCTTCAGAATACAAAGGTCACTGTTCATTGTCTTGTACGAGAGAAGAATGACAACATTTCTCATAAAATGTCCACATTATTTTTAATTTTGCTGTTGGGTGAATGTTGAATGGCTGGTTCTTGCTAGGATCAGTTATTTGTAGAGGGTTTGGGATTGAACATTCCTTAAACTGGTGACTCTGGGTAAATCTACACCATGGCTGGCCTGGGTCAGATGACTCAGGCTGCAGGGCTAAACATTGCAGTGTACTCGTTCAGGTTTGGGCTGGAGGCCGGGCTGTGAGACCCTGAGGTTCCAGTCCAAGCCCGGAAGTGTACACTACAATTTGTGAGCCCTGCGAGCTCAGGTCAATTGGCCTGTGCTCTCAGACTTGGTGCTGTGGGATTTATTGCAGTGTAGACGTACCTAGCATGTCCACTCAAGATCTTTTCACAAGTCTAAGGCCATATCAACTTCCACAGACGTGGTCTTGTGTTCTGCATTTTTTATATTTGGGTGGGTGGGGAAAATCACAGTCTTACAGTCTCTGGGAAGTGTAAACCATCGAATATTGTTACAATTATTGGCTTAACCATAACTTTTCCCCACACTGATGTTAGCAAAGGATGGGCTAATTCAAACCGGATTGGACCATGCTGCATTATACCCAGGGAGGCCTCAGACCTGATTGGTCTGAAGGTTTTGAAGGGAGGTGCTGGAAGGTGAGTAAGCAAAGATTGTGTAGCATGAAGGGTAAAGCTGAGAAGGCTCTCTGGTCAGCAAGCCACCGGAGGGGAGACCAATCAGCAACCGATCAATAACCGGGCCACTCCAGCCCTTGACCAGTCTTTCCCTGCACCCAAAGGAGGTCTGCTAGTGACAAGCAATCTGCTGATAGCATCACCGTCTGGCTCCTTGACTGCAGACCCAGCTCCTACTTCACAAGAGGACAGAGGACTACAAGAGCTGAAGCTTTCAAGGACCCTGTTATCTCAAGTGTTTTATTTTTCCTCTTTTCTATCTTTGTTTTGTTTTAATGAGCTGGGAGACATCCAAGCCTTTTTATATCCTTTCATTTTACATCCTTTCATTCATGAAAGCGTGGCTGTGTTCATGCCTGAGTGTATGGCGCCAGTTAAGACCACCCGAGGAAGGCATCAGAAAGAAAGTTTCCCCATTTAAACTGCTCTAAATATCATCTCATAAAACAAGTGGTTAGAGTGTGTTCTGGGCCCTGTGTTTGAACTCTCAAGTGTACACATTGGCACCTAAGGTTTGTCAAACATCTGCTTATCAGGGTACTCTGGAGGAGGAAAGGGTTAGCTACCATGCAAGACCAGAAAGAGAGAAAGGAAGGTTTAGAATGGTGGTGTTCAGCCTTTAGACAATAATTTTATTTCATTATTAAAATATCAATTATATAGCACAGTACCCATGGTACAACATAACCAGCTCCAAGTTAGGAATGTGATTTCCTCTGCTACAATTCTTTTGTTGGTGTTTGTAACCAAATGGACACCAAAGCCTACCATTCCTTTTTAGGGTTTATAGGGATTGATATTTTTGTTGATAATCTGAGTGATTTAACTAGTCTGATGATCTGATTCCAATCCAATACCGAGACTCACTTGTTGATTTGATCTTGATTTGATAATTGTATTACTTTATTTTTAGTTTGTTAATAATAGCTTAGCTTTAGTGATGTGTTCTTGACTTTATTTTTGTTTCTTTACCAGCATTAATAATATTTACATCACTGATGCTGAGTCACATTTCTTTCAATTGGCAATTTGGGTTCAGAACTTTTGGGGTCCTAGTTAGATACCAGCCCATCAACCTACAAGCCTGACCAGCTTAGGTCTCACAAGAGGTTAGCAAGATCTCCCAGAATGTATTGCTTATGTCTGTTGTATCACATAGCTCCTAAAATAAGAACTTTTTGGTAATATGCCATTTCTATTTAATAGGATTCTGCAGGTTCTATGCACCTTTAAATATTTTCAGTATCATTTTAAGTATATATCATGATTAATACAGTGCAGTTTTAGTGGTCAAATGTGCATGATGAGTTGTGGAACAGCAGTCTATCACACGGCTCTCTAATGTATTACATGGAATCACAATAACCTGTATAGTAAGTGTCTATTGTGTTTATCACTTTGTTTTTCTTATTATTTTTGGTTTCAGAATTCTCTATGGCATCTGGAGTTCAAGGTCACAGATCCATAGATTCCAAGGCCAGAAGGGACCATTGTGATCTTCTTGTCCGACATCCTGTATAATACAGAGCATAGAATTTCACCCACGGATTTCTACCTTGACCCTAATAACTGTGGTTGAACTAGATTATAGGGATGAGAACTAGATAAGTTGTTCCAATGGTTAGTTACCCTCACTGTTAAAAATTTGTGCCTTAATTTCTCATCTGAATTTGTCAAGTTTCTGCTTCTAGCCACTGGAACGTGGTCCTTTCATTACTGGATTTAAGAGCCCTTTATTAACAGAAATCTTCTCCGCATGTAGGTGTTTGTGTCACCTCTTAACCTCCTCTTGGATGACCTACAGAGACTGTTGTGTCCTTGCTCTCCACACAGCATTAAGAATATGGGGAAACCATATGGATGCAATTGGACTCCACACAGCCAAAAAAAAAAAAAAAAAAGTCCTTTGGCTGCAAGTCTCAGAGCTCCGGCCAACTAGCTCGGGCAGTGGGGCTAAAAATAACAGTGTCGCCATTCAGGCTCAGGCTGGCGCCCGTGCTCCCTTGCTGGGTTTCAGAGCCCAGACTCTGAGGTCCCATGCGGGGGGAGGGTCTCAGAGCCCAGGCTCTAGCCCGAGCCTGCATGTCCACACTGCTATTTTTAGCCCCACAGCCTGTGCCTCATGAGTCTTAGTCAATTGATGCGGCTCTGAGACTCGCTGCCAGGCGTCTTGTTTTTCGCTGTGTAGACGTACTGTTCATAACCGTGTTTATTAACGACGTGCAAATGTACAAGGCTCACCTACCTGTGAGCACTGCTGCTTTGGCCTCTACAACGGAAGACAGGAGAACCATTACAGGGCTCCCAAACTATTTAAAGGGATGCTACCCATACACTAACCACTCCTCTCCCATTGTGTGGACGGGCGTGCAAAACGTTACCAATGTACGATCAAAAGCATCTCAACAGTGCACGACATAGACTGAGCTCCTTAAGCTTCGCACTGTTCTTTCCTCAAGTCACAGCACGCACACTGAAAAGAAACCGCCTGGCCTCACTGTTCTGCATGTATGGATTGGCCATTCAAGCTGTGATTTTCAAAGGCACCCAGCTCCCATTGACTTGGGTGCCCAACTCCCTTAGGCGCCTTTGAAAATCCCATTCTAAAGCCACCCAATGGTGCCTCAAAGTGTTCCCTGTATGGGTCTCCCAGTACTAAAGCTTTATACTGTTCTTTGAGGTGAGCTGGACCCTGTGCTGAAGAAATATCCCATCCATTGGTACCCTGTATGTGTTAAAGAGCAATCTAGACATCCCACATTACCTTTGTTCACTGAATACCAAAGCCTCAAACAATCCCTTGGCTAGAAGGACTCTGAAATGCCCAAACACTCCTTAAACTTATTCCATGGGATAGCAAATGTACGCTCTGATGAAACTCCCATCTGAATTACCCGCACTCTCATGGGAAGCAAGGTCTTGCTTTCTGTGTCAAACGTGAGAATCTTGGAGATGTTTGTTAACCAAAATGTTCATGTATGATTTCAAGGCATCCCACTGATTCTGGAGAGCGTAAAGAAGTGTTTGCTTGAATCCACCACATGTCAGCTTCAGCACTTCAGAGGACTATGCTGAGTCTTACGGTTGTGATTTTGCAACTTTAGAGACACTGGAAGGTGAGCTCACACTAAATATTTGAATGCTGCGGTTTTATCAGTTGCAACTAATAAAATAATCCACTTGTAATCCATATTAGATTGAAGCAACATTGTGGAAATATCCTTCAAGGCCCTAAGACAATGGATCTGAGTAGGTACAAGAAAAATTATTTTGCCAAGTTTAGGGTCCACTTGCTAAGAGTGCCAGGATTGCTAGACTCCTTGTTATCCCCTGCCTCAGCAAGAGAGAGAGAAAGTTGTGCTTCTGCTCAACTGGTCATCAGCTCCCGGACACCATGAGTCTCTTAGCCACCCAAACAATCTCCTCAGAGCTCTGCCATCCTTTACTTTGCCTTGCAGGTTAACAATCCCCTCTGGAAGTGTCCCCCTGTAATATCCAGGCCTTAACCCTGGGAAGCTCACATAAATTACAGGTAAGTTGTCCCCAAAGAGACAGTGTACACACACAACTTGACTTTTATAACTCAAAATCATGTCCTTTATAACATTACAGCACAAATATTTTATAGTGAATCAATCATAAGATTAAAAAAAATGAGGAGTGCTTGTGGCACCTTAGGGTATGTCTACACTACGAGAGTAGTTCGATTTTACTTAAATCGAATATGTGGAATCGATATTGCAAAGTCGAACGTGTGTGTCCACACTAAGGACAGTAATTCGACTTTGTGAGTCCACACTAACGGGGAAAGCATCGACATAGGAAGCGGTGCACTGTGGGCAGCTATCCCACAGTTCCCGCAGTCCCCGCTGCCCACTGGAATTCTGGGTCGAGCCGCCAATGCCTTCTGGGTAAAAAAATGTGTCGAGGGTGCTTTTGGGTAACTGTCATCATCCGTCCGTCACTACCGCCCTCCCTCCCTGAAAGCGCTGGCGGGAAATCAGTTCGCGCACTTTTCTGGGCAGTGACAGTGCGGACGCCACAGCACTGTGAGCATGGAGCCCGCTGCGACCATCGCTGCAGTTGTGGCCGTTGTCAACACCTCGCAGCTTATCATCCACCTTTCCCAGAGGCAGATGCAGAGAAATCAGGCGAGGAGGCTACGGCACCGCGGTGAGGACCTGAAGTCTGAGAGTAGCACAGACCTGTCAGAAAGCACGGGACTCAGCGCCGAGGACATCACGGTGGCAATGGGTCATGTTGATGTTGTGGAACGGCGATTCTGGGCCCGGGAAACAAGCACGGACTGGTGGGACCGCATAGTGCTGCAGGTCTGGGATGAATCCCAGTGGCTGCGAAACTTTCGCATGCGGAAGGGGACTTTCCTGGAACTTTGTGAGTTGCTGTGCCCTGCCCTGAAGCGCAATGACACCCAGATGCAAGCAGCCCTGAGTGTCCAGAAGTGAGTGGCCATAGCCCTCTGGAAGCTTGCAACGCCGGACAGCTACCGGTCAGTCGCGAACCAATTTAGCGTGGGCAAATCTACCGTGGGGGTTGTTGTGATGCAAGTAGCCAACGCAATCGTTGAGGTACTGCTCTCAAAGGTAGTGACCCTGGGAAACGCGCAGGTCATCATAGATGGCTTCGCCGAGATGGGATTCCCAAACTGCGGTGGGGCTATAGATGGAACTCACATCCCTATCCTGGGACCGGACCACCAGGCCAGCCAGTACATCAAGCGAAAGGGCTACTTTTCAATGGTGCTGCAAGCACTGGTGGACCACAGGAGACATTTTACAAACATCAACGTCGGATGGCCGGGCAAGGTTCATGACGCTCGTGTTTTCAGGAACTCAGGTCTGTTTAGACGGCTGCAGGAAGGTATTTACTTCCCGGACCACAAAATAACTCTTGGGGATGTGGAGATGCCTATAGTCATCCTCGGGGACCCAGCCTACCCGCTAATGCCCTGGCTCATGAAGCCCTATACTGGCGCCCTGGACACTGAAAAAGAACTCTTCAACTACTGGCTGAGCAAGTGCAGAATGGTGGTGGAGTGTGCTTTTGGCCATCTCAAGGGGAGATGGAGTAGCTTACAGACTCGCTGTGATCTCAGCGAAACCAATATCCCCATTGTTATTGCAGCTTGCTGTGTGCTCCACAATCTCTGTGAGAGCAAGGGGGAGACCTTTATGGCGGGGTGGGAGGTTGAGGCAAATAGCCTGGCTGCTGATTACGCCCAGCCAGACAGCCGGGCGATTAGAAGAGCCCAGCGGGACGCGCTGTGCATCCGGGAGGCTTTGAAAGCTAGGTTCCTGAGTGAGCAGGGTAACCTGTGACTTTTCAGTTTGTGTACAGAGAAGCTGAACCTGCCCCCGTTTCTTTACCCACTAAATGTTCAGTATCCTCTCCAGTTACATACCCCGTTCCCCCCCTTACAACCCATGTTTAAAAATAAAATCACTTGAATTTTGTTAATGAACACCATTTTCTTTATTACTGTTTTCGTGGGAAAGTGTCCAAGCGGGGCAGGACACTGGAATTTGGGTAGCAGGCCGACATGGTAAGCCGTAGACTTGTGGCTGCTTAAAACTTAAATAATAGCACTGGCCTCCTTTCAAGTTCAAAGCAATGCCAGTCCCTGCTGCCAGCAATCCGGCAAGCATGAACTCTGCCCCTGTCCCACCCCCTCGCGGCTGTCCCAGGGAAAGATCCCTGTATGCTGCCCCTCCCCCGCCTCAACCGCGTGGCTGTAAACCGCCGGTTACAGTTCTGTAAAGGAACAGGCAAGCAGTCCCAATACTAACATTCCCCTACCTAATTCAAAGCAGGTCACTATGAGCGACATCACTCTGATGAGGATTTCAGAGACGGAGAAAGAACGGATGCTTCGGGAAAGCCTGCAAAGACCAGGGCCGTATGCCACCATGCTCTGCAGGGCAATGATCCCGGAGTACTTGCTTGTCTCCTGGCGCGGAAATGTTCGCTACTACGGAGGACCCAAGAAGGCCGCTCTCCCCAGGAACCTGATGCAAAGGCTTTCCAATTACCTCCAGGAGAGCATCGTGGAGATGTCCATGGAGGATTTCTGCTCTATCCCCGGACATATAGACAGGATTTTACTGTAGCTGCACTGGCAGGGACTAAACAGTAGAGCGGCTTGGGCAGAACAATCATGCTAAACCGGACATTGTTAGATTTTTTTTAGTAGTTGCACTGCCAGGGACTGAACCGTTAAGCGCCTAGGGCAAAGTAATCATGCAAAACCCATTGTTAATATTGTTAATATTCCTGTTCTGTAAAAAATAAATGTTTAGATGTTTTAAACACTTACTGACTGATCCTTCCCCTGATTCCGTGTCCGGGTTAACGGCTGGGGACGGTTGGTAGGGGATCTCTGTACGGGTGATGAAGAGATCCTGGCTGTCGGGGAAATCAGCCTTGTAAGCACTGTCGACTGCCTCGTCCTCCTCATCTTCTTCCTCATCTTCCCCGTCCGCTAACATGTCCGAGGAAGCGGCCGTCGACAATATCCCATCCTCAGAGTCCACGGTCAGTGGTGGGGTAATGGTGGCGGCCGCACCTAGGATGGAATGCAGTGCCTCGTAGAAATGGGATGTCTGGGGCTGGGATCCGGAGCGTCCGTTTGCCTCTTTGGTCTTCTGGTAGCCTTGTCTCAGCTCCTTGATTTTCACACGGCACTGCGTTGCATCCCGGCTGTATCCTCTCTCTGCCATGGCTTTAGAGATCTTCTCATAGATCTTTGCATTCCGTCTTTTGGAGCGCAGCTCGGAAAGCACGGACTCATCGCCCCACACAGCGATCAGATCCAAGACTTCCCGATCAGTCCATGCTGAGATTGCACGGCCATCTCTGCTGGAGAGCTCTGCATCGTTGCCAGTGCTGCTGAGCTCGCCACGATGTCCAAACAGGAAATGAAATTCAAACTGCCCAGACAGGAAAAGGAATTCAAATTTTCCCGGGGCTTTTCCTGTATGGCTGGTCAGAGCATCCGAGCTCGGACTGCTGTCCAGAGCGTCAACAGAGTGGTGCACTGTGGGATAGCTCCCGGAGCTATTAGCATCGATTTCCATCCACACCTAGCCTAATTCGACATGGCCATGTCGAATTTAGCGCTACTCCCCTCATTGGGGAGGAGTACAGAAGTCGAATTTAAGAGACCTCTATGTCGAACTAAATAGCTTCGTGGTGTGGACGGGTGCAGAGTTAATTCGATGTAACGGCGCTAAATTCGACATAAACTCCTAGTGTAGACCAGGCCTTAGAGACTAACAAATTTATTTGGCTATAAGGTTTTGTGGGCTAAAACCCACTTCATCAGATGCATGCAGTGGGAAATACAGTAGGAAGGTGTCACATTTAAAGAGATAATAAAAAAAGAGAAAGAAATAAAGCATTCTTTAGTAAGTGAAGACACAGAAATGATTGCACGTATAAAACAACATAAAACACAGTCTCAGTTTGCACTTTTTAATGGTTATGTTTCCTATTTCCTAGACTTTTCTCCCACGGACAAAGCTGATGGTTTTCAGTCAAAACCAGGATCCAATTTTTCATGAATAACCCAAGCCCTTCAAGGTATTTCCTCAATAAATGGAGACCAAAATGGCTTTCTTGTCCCTTAGTTATACTCGAGTAAACATTTGGAATACCCTCCATTGTTTGTTCTCCAGTGTGCTGACCCCATGTTGCCTTCACATCCTCATGTTGACTTGGAATGCAAATGTAGCTCCCGTTGTGTTTGACTTATAATGTTTTATTTACATCAGAGACCGGCAGAGGTGAATAGATGTGCTTTGTCTGCCAGAAAACCTGTTTGTCAACTCTGCCTTGTTACATAGTTTAAAACACCTTTTCAGCAGTACACATAATTCTTTAAGTATCATTAGTACATACATTTCACACTGATATTAATGGACCTGCATGATACCAGCTTTCATATGATACCTGACAATGCACAATTTATTGATAAATACCATGAAAGCAGTGTGTTAGGTGTAGTGAGCTTATCAGGCCTGTTAGGAGTTGCTGACACCAGTGGTTGCTGGTTAGCACTGAGGGGTTGTTAGGATCGTGCCACTCAAGAAACTTGGGTTCTGAATTTACAATAATTTACTATCTAGTCTGACCTCCTACATAACACAGGCCACAGCATTTCTCACAGTAATTACTGCATTAAGCCCAATCGCTTGAAAAACCTTTAAGGTTCAAATTTGCAAAACATACATTTTTTGTAGTTTACTCTCTTCATAGCCATAAAAGCAGGTCAAGAATTACTTTCCTAGAACCTTTATTTCTTCGCACAGCACAGTCTGCCCACAACATTTCTGACAACCCCATTCAGAATGTTTGCTATTGAATTTCTCTTGAAAATAATGGCTCAACTTAAGAGAAAACACATTGCCCGGAATTCAATACGGTTTGCAAAGCTTTCAGTAGGCCCGAGTTATTGTGGCTCTTCCATCCCTAATCACGAATGGTCACTGAATGTAGGAACACGGGGCGGCTCACTCTGGCTAGGCAGAGCTCTCTCTTAAATAATACCCAGCAGAATATTTAAAGAAAGTGACTAGAGTGTAGCTTGAACACAAGCCAGGATATTAAATGAGGCAGGAAAAAGATTTCCCCATTCAGAAGAAAGGGGAAGAAGCTAAATGAAAAATGGGCACCTGAGACCACCCCATGAAAAAATCCTCTTGACAGAGACGGGTGGGAGCAGAGCTGAGCCAGCGTCTCTCCCGAGATCTTACTCTTGGACGTTTGGATGTCGTGGAAGGGGGTATGAGCCTGCCACACACACACCTGATGCTCATTGTCCTGCTTCCTCCAGCATCCCGACACAATCGCTGGGGGGAAGGATTCTAAAGTACAAGAGCCAACCCTTTCTTTTTATTTTTTTTAGGTTAAATTTAGCTAGTTCTTCCTGATTGTGTCTTTGCAGTTAAGAGCAAGGTGTCTCTTAATAAGCAAGTGATTTAGACGATTTGTTTTCAGGATCATACAGGGCTAGAAAGTTCACCATTCAGACTAGCCTAATTTGCTAGAGACCTGTTCATTTGGTTTCTTAGATATATGAGACAGGCTCAGCTAGCCAAGAGAATGTAAATCAATGAGCACGTTTTTTGTGTCTGTCCACGTGCAGAGCTATTCTCCTGCAATAGATTTCACTTCTCCTTTTTCGACACTACGGTATGTCATCCCTGCCTCGGAAAGGAATGCAGTCGCTCTAATATTCTTTCATTGTCTTCTATTCAGATAACAGTCAAGAATCTGATTTTCAGAGTGAGGTATCTCCTAAAAACATTCTGGGATCACAGCATTAAACCTCCTTTTCAATGTGCCCCCCTCTCTGAGCTACCGTAAGTGGAAGAAACAACAGCTGCAAAACAGACTGCTGGTTGTCTGGATAGTTATCCTCAAAGGCAACACACTTCCATGACTGCACCGCCTCATTGCTCTGTGAATGGCCTTCCCTGCCATTGGTCATGCTCTGTGGATAACACATATCTGAGATCGGGGGGGCAAGTCCCAGAGTGTCGACATAGGGGCTTTTAGTCCTATTGGGTTCCGGGAAGTGGAACTGCTAAAGGACCCTCCCCCAGCCTATGGGGAGGATATACTGATCCCAGGAATTCAAATGATTATGGGGGACAACAGAAAATATAACAAGGGCAGGTGTGAAGTTCAAAGGGTCAAAACAAGGGAACCTGAAGTGGGTTTCAGTGAGAAGCAGAAAGTGCCCATCAAGAGAAGGCTCGAAAGGTTTAATACCCTCTCCTTTCTCTGACAGGCGGTGCTGCCAGCATGGGACTGACACTCGGCTCTGTGTCCTGCTCTGCAAATGGAGCTCCCACCATGACCAAGATGTCCGAATGCTTGGAAAAGGTAAGTAGGTGAATGAAAAGGCCTTGGCTCTCACTCCACCCAGGAAAAACAACATATGGTGAGAGTGGGAAGGCCAGGGTAACCCCTCAGGGAACCCACCAATGCTCCAGCCTTTCCAGAGAGCCCAAGGTATTAGGCCCCAGGACAGGTGGGGAATAGCCTACCTTGGCTCCACAGCATTGGAGCCTTTAACAGCCCAGCCGGCGGTGTTGACCGGACACCTGGACACCCTAATTGAGGGTCTGCTGATAGGCACTCTATAAATTCATATATGAATACATGCTTTTGAGCCAAAGATATTTCCAATGCTCTTTCTGCCTCAAGGAGCAGAATAACCTCAATATCACCTCTCAAGTGGGTTTCTAGAACTGCTGCCATGACCTCATGATAATTCTT
Source organism: Emys orbicularis (assembly GCF_028017835.1). NCBI lineage: Eukaryota > Metazoa > Chordata > Testudines > Emydidae > Emys > Emys orbicularis. Next base: position 1,881,674 of record NC_088686.1, on the reverse strand, counting down.
CAACTCAGCGCTTATGCTATTGTTACACTTGTGTAACTTTCCAGGCTGGCCTACAAAGCAGTAATGCTGTAATTTACATTCACTCAACTTTGTTCTCAAAGATTCTCATTCATTTTCTCTCTGTCTCTCCATCTCTCTCCCTCTCTGGAATTTTGAACAATACCCTCAACACATTGAAAAAATGTGTGCTGAGAATGCATGGAAATCCTGAAAGCAGTCGGGGCATACGTGTGACTGGGACTGGGACCAGCCAGGAACTGTGCCATAGCAGTGCCAGGTGCTGTAACGTTCATTCCTTGTAGATGTCTCAGCCATGCTTTCTTTTAAAGCAGTTTGAATTGACAGTGGAGGCCTGATCTCAGGTTTGGAAAACATTTGTTTCGCTCACTCTCCGCAAAGAGGAGTGTGAGAAAATTGCATATTTGATGAAAGGAAGCAGCCTTCCCTTCCTTTGGCTGTGTACACAGCCTGCGCAGCGTAACTCGCTGCACTCCCATCTTCTGGAGGCTGCAGTCAGAGAAAAGAAACAACAGAATCAAAAGTGTGAACTTCCAGCATTTATCTGCGCAGGGTGTTATCTTCAAAGCCTGCTTTATCTCCAAGTGCTCACTCCCTCCGTCACAAAGAATATTTACTGTACGTGTAATTTTTCTTTCTTGAAAAACTTCAGAAGATGTGCTAAGAGTCTCGGAGCCTGCAGGTTTCCAGGGGCCTGTAGCGGGTTGCTCTCCTATCACTCATGTCTCAGCCGTGTTCCTTTTTACTAGGCTTGCTCTAACAACCAACAAAACGTGTTTGTGCTCATGAACAAAGCCCTTTGGAGAGCACTAGAGTCCTCTTTATAGCCACAGAGCTCCTCCAGGCTGCCCCGCTAACACGCTTCCGTCCTAATGCCCCATTTCTAGCAGTTGCCTTCTGATGCCAAGCACAGGCAGGATGAGATTGGCTCAGTCCCTTATAGAACCATGCAGGGGATAAGAGAGGACAGTAACGATCCCCTACCATAGCCTCTCTGTGCCCAGGTGAGTGCTACCCCTCTCTTGGCGCTCTGAAGTCTCACTCCCCTGGGAGCAACGGAGGCTGTACGGTGCGGAGCGACTCCCTGCTCAGCTCTTATGGAGCCCAGTGTGGGGTGCCTCCTTATGACGATAGGTGTGTCCCCCGGACGACCTCTCCCCTCGTAGGACACACTGCATGGGGAGCGCGACTGAGGCTTCAAATGTTTCATTTCTTCCCTGAGAGGAAGCTAGTCGCACGCCTTCAATACCGACCATCCGAGAATCCCAGCTGAAGGAGCTTGGCGGCCATTTATTACTTCCCAGCATCCCCAAGGCAGCACACGGTGCATTCGCTTTGTCATTAGTCCTGTTTCCAATATCTCTGTTCTTTTCTTTCTTTTTGTAATCCTCAGGACATTGGCAGCAGGGTGCAGGGAGCAGATGGAATCCCTGCAAGCTATCGAAGTCATTTCTAGGGCTGCCGACCCGAGTGTCGTGTGCATGAAGCAATTAAGGCAGAGGGACCCGTGGTAGACTCTGTTCTCCCAGCCTGGAGAGCATGTAATTACTGTGATTGGTGGGTTGGCTGTGGTAGCTGCTGTAATTCCTTAACTCTGGTTATCGCAGCTCTCCTGTTGGGCTGTTTCACCTCCTCTGACACATGTTGCACATCTGGTATTTTATCTCCAGTTCTCTCCCTTGAGTTTCACCGGGGCACCGTCAGCTGCATTTCCGAGCTGTCTCAGTGGGTCACCAATAGAGGGGGGATGTCATATGTAGCCAGGCCCCGCCCCTGCAGGTTCTTAGACGTTCAGATCAGGGCTGGATTTGGCATTAGAACTGCACTGGAGCCAGTGGAGGGCGCTGTAGGGAATCGTCCCTGGGGAGCGGTTCTCTGACAACGGGGATGTTTGCTGCATTCTGCACATGCTGCCGTTTGTACAAGAGTCACCACAGTGCCGCCGGCAGGTGATGGACTCAGGCCCCTGTGGCTAGATTCTCATCTGCAAGGAAGAAGTAGTCAAGTATCAGGGGGTAGCCGTGTTAGTCTGTATCCACAAAAACAACAAGGAGTCCGGTGGCACCTTAAAGACTAACAGATTTTTTTAAGGAAGAAGCAGGACTTCCTGACCAGTCATTCTCACAGTTTTTGCCACATGGATGTCCCGGATCAATGAGAACCCGACTCTGTACCGCCTTAACAAGCAAAGGGGAGATGTCTTCACTGACAGGAGAGGCCAGCACCATGATTACTTCGTCAGAGCCTTTCCCTTCCACCAGCATCGCGACAGAAGATGACTGCCGAAGTCCTGGAGGACTAAATACATTGCTAGCTGAGCTCAGAACTGGCCCTTGTCTTGGGCCCTGATCCCACATGAGACTGAGAACCCTCAGCTTGCAATAACTTGATGCTCAGGTTGTCCCGGAGTCGGGCCAATGCAGTGCAGTAAAATTGCTGTCAAGCCACTGCTGTCTGTGTGCAGGGAAAGCCAGGAGAAGGGGTTTGGCTGAGAGAGTTTAATTCCAAAGTGCATTACTGTATTTAAAGTCTGTTTGTGCTATTCTGGGCAGTTTTAGTGGTCAGAGAAGTGACCGTGTGCACCTCTAAAGCTGGGTAATGAGGGGATGAGGGAGTGTGACATGGTTGGCAGAGCGGCACACAGTGTCAGACAGAGCTCTCCCAGAGTAGCTTGCTCGCAAAACACCGCTCCGGCTAAATGAATACACTCTTGCACCTACAGCTCTGCTGTGAATAGCAATATGTAATTTCCAGAAAGGAGTCTGTATTTTTACCCTCACTGAATGTTTGTATTCAGGATGTCAGCAGTGAGGAAGGAATAACAGCAAATGCAGGTGCTGAACTGGTACAGAATCCCTAGCTGGATAAGGCCGATAAGCGCCTCTGAGGGATAATTGCTTCACTTCAGGGGAGTTGCACATGTCAAGTAGCTTGGCACCTGGACATAGAGCCGAGGCTCCTATTGGTTATTGCCATCTCACATTGACCCTGACAGCTAAACTGGCAGTGCTTTCAAAATCACTCATATTAATGCATCAACTGCAGTGAGCAACATCCCCTGTCAGGAGCCATTCTGGGAGAGCAGCTAGTTATACAACATGGACAGTAGCACATTTTGCAATTTGTGTGTTATTTTCCAAAGGGCACTTAGAACTCACTTTAACATGCATTTTGGAAAAAAAAATTCTAGATGTGAACCTTGCATAAACCACTCTTTCTGTCCTTCTAACAGACAGTTGCTTTTCTCGTGTCTGATATGACGTGGGCAGGGGGTTTTGTAAAAGCCTGGAAGCTAACGCCTTCCTTTTCAGATCATTTTTGTGATAATCTTACTGAATTTTTAGGAGGGAGGTTCTCAAAGTCCCAGAAAGCCGATTTGGGGGTAAAGTTTGGGTAACTGAGTCACAAGTCCACTCAATTTTTGCCTTTATTGATACAATTTCAGACATATTGCCCCTTATAGTGTCTGGAGGTACATTTATGCCAGACACATAATAAAAGTGAAGACAGAATTGGTAAATAGGAGCAAGTTCCCACGTTCTGGGGCACTGGGAAGCTCTTTCACGTTCCATGGTAGTCATCGCCTTCTCTGATCTCTTGGTCTGGTTCTTCCGTCCCATTCTTCAGTTTCTGCCCTGATCTTTCTCCAGTTTGGGCCCAAAATAATAAATAAATAAATAAATAAATAAATAAATAAAAATAAATAATAAAATAAAAGACATTTCTACATTACAGGTTAATGAATCTTTATCCCATCGTGTTTTAGCACATCAACCCCATGGATTTTAGGTAACCAGTGCATTATGCAATCTTCAGTTACCCAACTTGTGTATTTTTCCTGTTTGGTTTGCAGTTTCTGGACCACCCTACCCTGGGTGTTCCCAGAGAAGGCGAGGCGGGTTCATTTATCATTACATGTTTGTATGTATTTTACATACACCCTCCAACACATCTTCCAACACAATGTTGTCTTTGTTCTGGCAGCAAGAACATTTTAAGCAGATTAGCAATTCCATCTGAATGAAGCATTACCAAAACCACACCTATGTCAGCAAGGGGATGGCCAAAGTGTTACCTCATCTGCACTCATGCCCTATCCATAAATTACAAATCATTAAAAACATAACTCTCAAAGCTTTTAATCTTGTCAGTAACAATCCTTCATTTTATGTTTCACTGTAGTAAGTCAGTATATGTTATTCTGTGATACCCTTAACCAGGGCCGTCTCCAGGGTTTTGGCCGCCCCAAGCCACCAAAGTGGGAGTGAGGGACCGTCCGCCGAATTGCCGCCGAATAGTTGGACCTGCCGCCCCTCTCCGGAGTGGCTGCCCCAAACACCTGCTTGCCAAGCTGGTGCCTGGAGCCGGCCCTGCCCTTAACCTATTAGAAAGGGGAGGGGGAGTTATAGAAAACATCATGTTTCTTTAATGTCAACATTTCTTATCTTCTTTAAACATTTTTTTTCATTCAAAGTCCAGTTTTGTTTTTATGAATCATACTAAGAAACGTCATTAGAAATGTCTATGTGAATGCATTTGAGAGGTGTCTCAATTTTAGGGCCTTCATATTTAGCTGCCTTGAATGGTACCCCACCACTCCCATTGCCTTCCAGTGGAAGGGAGGCTCCTGACTTCCATCTGTGTCTTTTCAATATCTCCATTTAAATGCCTTGTGTCATTCGTGGGCATGTAGGAAGGGAGGATGAACTTGAAGTTAAAAGGCTGAACTGGCGAGATTTGGGTTCTGAGTGAATGCCATTGACAATGGCTCTCTGAGCTAAAAGAGCAGTGGTCAACATGTGTCCAGTTAATTCCAATAGGAATTGTGGATACTCTGTGCCTTTGGGAATTAAGCCGTGCCCTAGATGTTTAACTTTAGTGCACAGCAGACATCCTCCCTGAGCGATTCTGTCCTGTCCCTGCTGGAGCTCCACTTTCTGCACTCACAGCTCGAGGTGCATGGTTTGTCCTGCCTTAGGAACAGCACAGCACAAGTTACCACTCCTTGTTTCACCAAACAGTGACGATTCCAAGTCACAGGGTCACACTGGATTTTATGAGGGTTCGGATATGTCCACACTTTCAGCTAAATTCTGCCCGAATTTGCGTTCGTCTGTGGGATTCCAGGGGATATAAATCAGAACAAAATGTGTCTCTTCCAGAGTAAGAATCTTAGTGACAAGGCAGCGCTGTGATCAAATGGGGAAATGAGTTTGTTTCCAAATAATAACACCAAGATCTAATTTACTGTGTGAAATTCTCTTCTGCAGCCCTGCATGTCTTACTGGTCTCTCCTGGGCAGCCGGCAGCTCCAAGGCTGCTGAGTGTAGGAGGAATCCATTCATGAATTGTGAATAGTCTGTGGTCATTACAACAAGCTCTGTAAAAGTTTAAGGAACCAGAAAAAAATAGTTATTCTGCCTTGTGGGGATGTGTGTAGATAATCCGGAGGCAGCCAATTAGAAAGGGGCGGAGAGGAGCAGCCAATCATGGTCCGGCAGGCTCATATAAGAAGGGCTGCCGAGCTGAGGGCAGTAGCTGACTGGCGCTTGAGAGGAGAGGACCAGGCTCCTAGCAGGAGGAAGGAGCGCCAGCTCTTGGATCAGAGCACTTGGAGAGAGCTCCTGGCTGGCTGCTAGGTCCTGAGGTAAGGACAGAAGAGGGTGCTGGAGCCGCATGGGAAGCCGCCCGGGGACAATGGACTGCAATTGCCACTGAAGGAGTGGCTGGTTTGCAGGTCCCCTGGGAGGGGAGGACACAGAGTGTGGTACAGCTGGAGGGCAGTGTCATGAAGAGGACACCGCACTCCTGGGCATGGCACAGGTCCTGGAACAAAGGTGACGGTGGCAAGGCACGACCAGAGGAGGGTGCCCTGGAGAACAGAGCTAATTCCCATGACAACTGGCGGGAGGGGCTAGAGTGGTGAGTCCCACCCCATCACAGTCTGACATAAGGAACTTACATAGCAGTGAATATAAAGGACAAAGAACATGTAGATTGTCAAAACGATTCAAATCATTTTTTTCCAGAGGCCCATGCAATTAGTTAAGATTAAGAGTTATTCACTAATCACTGGACACCTGCCAAGAGCATGTACAGGAGAATTTTAAAACAATTGTGATATATGAGAAGAAGATTGTAATACATAGTGCTAGAGGATACAAGGGCATTTTTTATCATTTTACTGTCTCTTGGATTGTATAAAGTATAGTACAATAATTTAATTTGTTCAATTTAAGCAGTAAAAAAATACTCCCAAAGCCTGAATCTCCACAGTCTGTGCTATCAGTATTATACTGGCAAAAATTTGTCTGAAATGAGTGAAGTTTCCACTGGTGTATAGTGACATCATGAAGTGGAGCCTCAGAACAGAACAATTCTAAACAAGCTAGAAGGGAGAGAATTTACCCTCTGGAATCTGCACTTCTCATCAAGAGTCTGAACGGTGTGGAGGAAAGTAAAACTATACAGAGCTAATAAATAACAAATGAAGGAGATCCCTTTCTTTCTGAAAGGCTGTATTGTGTATGATATCACAGCATCAATCAATCAATCAATCAATCAATCAGTGATGGCAGAAATTATTTTTGAAGAACCAGAAGAAACACACAGACATTCGCATGTTATCTGCATAACAATGCTATCAGATACCACAGTGATTAAAAGCAGAGTGGAAGGAAAGCCTAGACATTGGCAAGAACAACGGGACATGGGGATAGGCCCAAGTAAAGTGAATGTGTCTCTTAGGCCAGTTCACAGTGCGGGAGTTGCGGTAGCACACTGAAAATGGCGAGTCAGCAATCGGCTGACTAGAGTCTATGAGATTACGTACAAGGACCTCAAACTTTCTAGTCCCATGGTTGACTGTGTCAAAAAGAGCTGACAAATCCAGGCCAATTAGTGCAGAGTTCATGCTCCTGTCATCCAGAAAGCTGAGAACTGCTGACGCCTCTGACTGGATCCAAAAGCTGACTGGAATTTTCATAGAGGAGCGTTTTGAAAGCATATTTGAAGCCGTGTAGAAGTTTCCTTTTCCACAAAACCTATGCCAGAAATGCGATGAAAACCCTGGCCAATACACTCACAAGCAGAAAAAGCAACTGAACAATGAGCTGAATAGCAGATGATATAAAAGGAAAAGGCCCTTCTTGTGCTAAATCCTACCTGAAGTTCCCATTGAAGTCAATGGGGCTTGTGCGCATGTGTCTGTGTGGACAAAATCTAGCACCAAGTGTGCCTGAGTACAATATTATTGCAACTTGTTCAGTCAATTGCTGCTGCTGAACATAAAGCATAAGGTTGCAATATATCTGGCAAACTCTGTCCTGGTACATGTTGAGAGTCCAGCATGTACACATAAGAGGCAAACTAGATTTTAACCATTTGTTGTTGTTTTTCTTTTCTTTTTTTCTTTTTCTGGACTTGGTGGGTCCGAGGTTAAGATGAAGTTTTCCCATGCTGTGATCAAGTGATTGCCGGCCTCTCACAAAAGCACAATGGGATGTTCTGTTCCAAATTTTAACATTCTTTTGCATTTATTTTGCTAAATCTTCTTGTGAGAAAAAGATTCTCAGACCCGGATGAACCATTCTTGCTGACACTTTCCAAAAATAATTTCCCAATAAGGAAAACTGCCAAACTTGACCCATTTGGACTGCAAAGATATCAGCAACTGAAAATGGAGTCTGATAATGGAAAACGCCTGGGGATCCTAACTATAGGGGCTACTTCCAGCACACTTCTATGCCGCGATTTTCTTCATGAAGCAGATGAACTCTAAATATCATGCAGACGAATCTGGCTCACCCAACCATTCCACATACTCACGGCACCTTTGGCCCTGCCCAAGTACCCATTGGTCATTTGGGGGAAGGGTGACACGTCTCCATTTTCTCAGCACCGATCTGTTTGCAAAGGAAACAGCAAGAGCAATCGTTGATCATAGCCTTGACACTGAAAATCTTTTCACCGCAACACAGTTGTTTCAGAGAGCAGTTCTTGATAATCCCAGCTCTTATTAGATATTAAATGTAGCCCATAACTATAAAATACACCTGGCATACCCCTAACTGACCCTGCCATCTCTGAACCCTCATTTAAACAGGCATGCTGGAATCCAGTAAATCCGCCACACTGCTTCCACTTGCATTAGCTTCAGTTCCGCCTCCCTTGCAATCCCGCGTGTGAAGTCTTCAGTATGGCTTGCCCCGCAAATGTGCATTCAGTTCACTCTGCCGTCTTGCCCTCTGGGACTGGCAGACCGACCTTTGAGATGATCATTCGGGGAAGAGCTAATACAATTTCGGAGAGCAGAGTCCAGGTCCTCAACGGGTGTAAATGGTCCTGGCTCAGTTCTTGTGGATGAGGTGGGTCTTTCCCACAAACAAATCTGCTGGGAAGGAGGGATATTGCCTTATGGCGAGCCCAGGCACCAGGGCAGCTGAGTTCTGTCCCTGGCTCTGCCTTTGCCCACAGTGCTGCCCTGCTGATACCCTTTCGGGGAGAGTGCTCTCTAGCTGTGGGCCAGGGCCTGCAGCTGCCTTTGTGTGGCCCAGGAACGTCTGGGCATGGCAGATTAAGCTTGCCTTGAGTGGCAGGACACCGTTTTACCAACATTCAGGTGCGGCCCTGTTAAGAGGGAAACTCCCTTGATGAGGTGTGTGATAGCAGAGGTCCTGATGGCCCTCCCACAGCTGTGGTCATGCTGCAGTCTTTTCATTTTCATCGTCGGACACTTAGGGTGAAGTCCTGGCCCTATTGAAGTCAATGGTAAAAAAGCCTATTTGCCTCCTATGTGACCCAGCTTTGCATTTGAACCCCTGGATTTTGCCCATTGTAAATCCCTGAGTTTCCTCATCTGTAGATCGCTGCTGCGGGACACTTGGCAAACAGGACCACTGACGTCTTGCTTCCCAAAGGGAGAGATCAGCGTGCACTTGTGCATTGCCCTGATACGGTAATTACGTCTCTCTCATTTCCTTCCACTCCCAATGTCGCTAAACAGTGTCTAGCGTTAAGCTTTATCCATTTGTCCCACTTTCATCCACCCCCGTAGCGGTGCTGCAGGGCTCCTTTGTTTCGGCTGGAATACCTTTAGATTAAAGCCATCTCTAAGCACACCGGGAACCTAAACACATCAGCTTTTTATAAAATATGCAAAGACAGAGTAACAGGGGACATACGGAATAGCCGTAGAGACTCAACTTCTTGCTGAAGAGCTTTTAATTGCCTGGGGTTTGAATGTAGCTCACAGTCTGATGTTCAATACACGACATCTGTGGACTCGTCATTTTGCATGTCATTTGCACGTGCTGGACAACAGAATTGGCAAGTGTACATTTGGTCACAAATGTATTTCCTGAAATCAAACTTACGTCTGTAATTTTGGAAGCAATCCTGCTGCCTCTCATTCATAGCTTAATAGATTCATAGAGATCGGGCCAGAAAGGAGCACGAGGTCATCTAGTCTGGCCTCCAGCATCATACGGGCCAATACCTGAGCCCACAAATTAGCGTTTAGCTACAGATCTCTTCCAGAAAGGCATCCAGTTGAGATTTGAAGACGACAAGAGATGGAGAATGCACTGCTTCCCCTGGTAGTGTGTTCCAGTGCTAATCACCCTCACTCTTACTAATTAGAATTGATCTGTCTTCAGCTTCCAGCCATTGATTCTTGTTCTGCTTTTCTCCTGTAAAGAGCCCTTTAGTACCAGCCTTTTCTCCCCATGCAGGTACTTGCACACTGGGATCAAGGCACCTCTCCATCTTCCTTTTTGATAAACTAAACCGACTGAGCTCTTTAAGTCTGTCCCTGTGCGGTGTTTTCTCTGCCCTGAAATTATGTTTGTGGCTCTTCTCTGCACCCTCTCCAGTATTTTAAAAGGTAGGTGCCAGACGTGGACACAGTATCAGTCTGGTATCAGTCTCACCAGTGCTATATACAGAGGTAAAATCACCTCCCTGCTCCTACTCACTGCTTCCTTGCTTATATTCATCCAAGAATCCTATTTGCCTTTTATGCCACAGCATTCTCCTGGAAGTTCGTGTTCAGTTGTTTGTCCAGTGTGACCCCTAAATCCTTTCCAGAGTCCCTGCTTCCCAGGATACAGCCCCTGCCTGTTGGCACAGCCTGCATTCCTTGTTCCTAGATATATAACTTTTGCATTTGGCTGTGTTAAAATGCACTTTGTGTGGATGGGCCCAGCTTACGGAGAGATCCAGATGGCTCTGTATGACTGCTCTGCACTTATCATTAATTACCACTCCACCAATCTTTGTGTCATCTGCAAATGTTGTCAGCAGTGATATTATATTTCTGTGATATTTATTTTTGTACCATCATGAAGGGAGACATAAATACCACCACACACAGTCATCAAAGGGTGGAATTAATGCATTAAAGCGAAGCTATGGTTCAGCAAGTGACATTGTAAAAATGGCACCTTCTTGACCAAACAGGTCTGCTCCCTGTATCTATCACGAATTAGATCGGATTACTTTAGTGGCCAAAAATACGTCTTATCCCTTTTTACTCCTGTTGGGATAGTAAAGCCAACATAGCTCTGGAAGTGTGAGCTGGTACCATTCTGCTGCTCTTAGCTGAGTTCCAGCGGCAGACCCCTTCTTGCCGTGAGGGATGAAAGGGTCACAAAGGACAGAGCTTGACTGGAACAGCCCAGGTAGAGTTGTTGGAGCCATGTCGGTCCCAGGATATTAGAGAGACAAGGTGGGTGAGGTAATAGCTTGTATTGTTCCAGCGTCTGCTGGTGAGACAGACAAGCTTTTGAACCATAACAGAGCTCATCTTCAGATCTGGGAAAGGAACTCCCAGCCTCACAGCTAAATGCAAGGTGGAACAGCTAGTTTAGCATCAGTAGTTGACACATATTTCAAGGGAGCATTCAAAGTAAAGTGTCCCGTTAACACCCTTCCAGTCATAGGGAGGAAAGGGGGGGGGGAGCAGCTGCTAGAGGGGTTGTTAGTTGGTTACAGGTTGCTGTAATAAGCCATAAAGGCAGTGTTTCTGTTCGGTCCATGAATTTTGGTGTCTAGCAGAGCAATGCATTTAAGCTCCTAGGCTCGTCTTTTGAAGGTGTTGTGCAGGTTTCCTTTGAGGATGAGGACTGATGTGTCAGATACAAGGTGATTGCTTTGTGAAAGGTGCTCACCCACAGGTGACATGTATCATTTTCCTGTCTGAGTTCATTCCAGAGTGTAGTGATTGTCTGGTTTCACCCATGTAGTTGTTATTGGGGCATTCAGTGCACTAGATGAGGTACACCAAATGTTGTAATAGGCATGTGTAGGACGCAGGGATCTTGAAAGGTCTGTTGTAGGGGTGTTGAACATTGCAGCAATAGATATATGTCTGCAGTTTTTGCATTTGTTTTTCTGGCAGGATCTGGTGCCCCTTGAGTTGGTGTGTCCTGGTCTCAGGGGGCTTACTTCTGATGATGAGCTGGGAGAGGCTGGGGGGGTTGTTTGAAGGCCAGAAGAGGGGGTTCAGGAAAGATTTCTTGCAGGACAGGGTCTCCATCGATTATGGGTTGTAGTTGTTTGATGATACCCTGTATAGGTTCCAGAGTGGGGTGGTAGGTGACAAGTAGGGTCTCTCCTACCAACAGAAGTTGGTCCAATAAAAGATATTTACCTCCCCCACCTTGTCTCACTAATAGCTCTGAAGATCCCAGGTAGAGGTGGTCATGCTAATCATTAGAAACCCAGCTCTTTACTCGGGCTAGTCACAAATTTTCCATCAATTCTTTTTAAACAAACAAAAAAGTCCTTTACTCCTAAATGCATTTTTCCATTTTATTTTTTCTGCGTGAAAACAAAAACTGCTTTGTTTTCAGTTTGTGAGAATTGTTTTCAGCGCTCTATGAAATTCTGAAATTGAAAAAAAGAAACTTTTTTTTTTTCATTTCTCACAAAGTCACACTTAGAAGGAAGAGGCCATATTACCCAGGACCACTTGTGTTACTGAAGTAAAACAGCAGGAATTAATGAATAATAATTAATAACAAATGTATTTCATCGCAGTGTTTTGCTGAACATCTCCCAAATCTACCCCTTTGCCCAGAGAAACGATAGACTGGTGCGGCTGAACGTGTATGTGGCACCCTGAGTCAGAGCCATCTCACCAGAGGCTTACCACCATAGATCATTTCTATCAAGGGTGTGGACTCCAGATGAAAAATATCACGTTGTTCACTGATATTTTCACACCAAATACCTGACAAAGCAAGGCCAAGCAGTTCAGCCACCACTCACAGTCTGACCCATGGTGCAGACAGTAACTCTGCTCCCCCTGCTGCCTTTCTGGTATCACACTTGAAATGTTGAACATGATGCATGTTGTTCAGTGGCTTTGTTATTAAAAAATAATCTAGCCATATTGTGCTGCTAATAATTTAGATGCTGAAATGATCCTCTTGGAGTGAGGACAGAAGATTTACACCATTGTGTTTGTGTGTGTGCGCGCACAAATACGAGTGTCTGGGTCTGCCAACCTTGTAGGGTCAAACTACACAGTGTCTGGCTCCTTTGTGGGTACTTGGGGGCACAGGGGGAAGAGAGAGCAGAAAAATTACTCTTATGCCCCAGAACAACATGGGACACAAGAAGGCCTTTCTCCTGGCTAACTATACACTGTTAGTAGTGGAGTAGGGAAAGACATGGTAACAGCCTGCATCCCGTCTACATCAGCCACCAGAACTAGCCGAGAGCAGACGGCAATGCATGTCGTACCCTCTGCAAGGTAGGGCTCTGGTTGAGTAATGATTCCTCCTGGGGACTCCGTGGACCCCCCCCCACCTCTCTTGTGTGCCTCTTGCTGTGAATGGGACCATCTGGTCTTTAACGTACAGAGCTGCAGGCACTAGAGGTGGGAACAGTGTTTGGGGTTTGACTGTTCAATTACACTGCTCTACAGCCAAAATGCTTCTGAAATAAATGTAGTCAAACTTTACTAATTCTGGGTCACTGAGAATGAAAATGATGCTTAAAATTGTTGATTGGCTCTAGTTTTCAAGATATGCTATTGGGTCAGTATATACGACCCTAGACTTGGGAATGGCGGAGGATAAGTGAGTTATAAAGGGAAGGGATCTCAATTTAAACCAGAAATGACTAAAATACATCTTTGACTGGATCTATGAATAAATCTAGGACTGGGTTTGGACAGTACTTGCTTTTTAGGCAAAACAACGAATGATGCAATCTGAAGCTGATATTGCGTCATACATGATATGGATTGCATCATGTTATTCCGAAGTCATGGATGATGCAATCATAACGAAGCTTACATCACTCTGCTGAACAAATTGCCCTATATGAGCTCTAGAAATCATACAGTGTCGTGCTCTCTTATTTGTCAGTGTTTGATTTTGCAAAGGGACACATTTCTGTTTAGCCAAAGTGAGCAGAGATGCCTCGTACTTGTGTGAACAGTGCAGATAACTTCTGCTATGTTTGTGGTGAAGTGACTTTTGCATCACAAAAGCGCAGTATAACCACTATAGTTAAGAAAGCCTATCACCTTTATTTTGGCTGCAAAATTGGAGATCAGGACAAGAGGTGGGCCCCACACATATGCTGCAACACTTGTGCAACAAATCTTCGCCAGTGGTTGAACAGGAAAAGGAAATCTATGCCTTTTGCAGTGCCAATGATTTGGAGAGAGCCAACAGATCATACCAGCAATTGTTACTTCTGCATGGTGCCTCCAGTTGGGAAAGGTGTGTCAAAGAAGAAAAAGTGGACTGTGCATTATCCAAACATTCCATCAGCTATACGCCCAGTACCCCACGGAGAAGGACTGCCGGTTCCTGATGCACCAGAATCATTCTCACTTGAGTCAGACGAGGAAGAGGAAGAGGATGAAACTTCTGGTCCGGAACCATCGATGTCACAGGACCCACATTTTCTCCCATCCTCCTCCTCTGAACCACACCTCATAACACAAGGTGAACTGAATGACCTTGTCAGGGATTTGGAACTACCCAAGAGTAAGGCAGAGCTGTTGGGCTCCAGACTACAGCAGTGGAATCTCCTGGCAGGTGATGTTAGGGTTTCCATGTTCCGTTACCGTCAAAAGGATCTTGTCCTATTCTTCTTCATGGAAGGTGATCTTGTAGCCTGCAACAACATCGATGGTGTGATGGCAGCCCTCAACATCATTCACGATCCAGATGAGTGGAGACTGTTCATTGATTCATCGAAGACGAGTCTTAAAGCTGTTTTACTGCATAATGGCAATGTTTTGCCATCAATTCCAGTTGGTCATGCAGTCCATATGAAGGAAACCTATGACAACATGAAACAACTTTTGAGGTGCATAAACTATGACCAACATTAGTGGCAGCTTTGTGGCGATTTGAAGGTTGTTGCTCTCTTGCTTGGTCTGCAGACTGGATACACAAAGTACTGCTGTTTTCTCTGCGAATGGGATAGTCGTGCAAGAGATTCCCACTACATCAAGGAAGATTGGCCACTCCAACAGTCATTGGAGCCTGGGAGGAAAAGTGTTCAGCATCCACCACTTGTTGAATCAAGGAAGATTTTGTTACCACCCTTACACATGAAGCTGGGTCTGATGAAGAACTTTGTCAAGGCCATTGACAAAACACAAGCAGCTTTCAAGTACCTCCGTGGAAAATTTCCAAGGTTAAGTGAAGCTAAGATAAAGGAAGGTGTCTTTGTTGGTCCTCAGATTCGTGAACTTCTTCGAGATGATGCATTTGACCATGCACTGCGTGGCAAGGAAAAGACGGCATGGAAAGCCTTCCAGTTAGTGGCAATAAATTTTCTCGGAAACAACAAGGCAGACAACTACAGGTTGTTGGTGGAAAACCGCCTCAAGGCATACAAAAGCCTTGGTTGCAACATGTCACTAAAGATACATTTTTTGCACTCTCATCTAGATTTTTTTCCAACGAACTGCGGAGCAGTGAGCGACGAGCAAGGCGAGCAATTTCACCAGGACATTGCAACAATTGAGAAACGCTATCAGGGCAAATGGAGCCCATCAATGCTTGCAGACTATTGCTGGACAGTTACAAGAGATGCTCCATTTAATGAATACAAGAGACAAGCCAAGAAGCGCCGAGTAGACACTGAATAGGACGAAACTATGTACAGAATAGTTTTTTGCCTTTTGTTTCATAGTACATTTTATTTATATAACCCTTTTGCTGATTTTTAAAGTGTTACATAAACAGGGCAGGTGAAATATTATCATGTAAAGCAACCATAAACACATGAAAAGACCTAGGTTTACAATTTATGATTAAAACTCTACTATCTACACAATATACATAGACATAAAATGTAAAAACTTAAATATCTTAGAAACAGTAGCCAATCAGTTGTTTTAATTGTCATATTTGAATTCAGCACATCAAAATACAGAATAAATAGCCCATTTTATCTCTGAAGCAGATGACTTCTCAAAAATTGTAGACCAGTGTTATTAAACGAGTCAAACTATCAGGCAAATTGACATAAGGAAGGATGGGCCAGTGGTTAGAATGCCTAGACTGGGACTCAAGAACCCCAGTTCACTCTCTCGCCCTTCCGCAGACATGCTGTGGGACCGTGGGCAAAGCACAGTCTCTCTCTGTGCCACCATTCCCATCTGTGCAATGGGAAGCACAGCACAGGACGGATCTCCGGAGGAATTACATTAAATATTGTGATGTGCTCAGAGGCTATGGTACTGTGAGCTCTATAACAACGCAAGAGCTATTTCACTGGTTTCCATGGCAAAAGTCAAATCTAGTGTATGGGCCCCATTTTCCCCCTCGTTTGCATAAACCCACTGCGTTCTTCTTCAGTCGAAATCAGTTGGAAATTTGCATTGCTTTGATGGGACAATGATTTGGTCCGAAACATTTCAGGAGCAGTTCCTGAAAGAGATTTTTGGGGTGACTCGGATAGGTCCCTGAGCAGGAGTGCTCTCGTGCTCCTTGACTCAGGGTTCCAGACATAGTGGAGATAGCAGAAGGCGCATCCTACGCCTCAGTTACCTGAAGAAGACACAAGCGGCTGCAGAACACTCGGCAGAAATGACTTTACAGGAGAACGAAGTGTCAAGGGCTTTAGAATATCCAGGTAGAAATCAGCACCTGCATTTGTGTGACTGAACTGGATTTATTCCAGCTTTAATCCTCATTCTTCAATAGGCCACGCCTGCTGACACCACCGATGAATATGGCCAGTTCTCTCTCATTATAGGCTTACTTATAGCATGTAGTTCATTTAAAGACGCATGTTGAAAAGACTCTCTCATTCGCCGGTAAAGAAGGCCGTTATTCAAGATTGGAGCTGTGCAAACACCTTAGAGCAATAGATACGAATATTCATTTGAATTCAAAGCTAATTTCAATGTGAACCCATTTTCTGTTCCCGTTCCATACACACTGGAGCTTTGCTAGTGAGAATGCTCAGAGAAAGCGAATGTTTCGCTGTAATGCTCAAACCTGCACCAAAAGAGAACAGTGATTTGAATATTCGACTGTAAAATGTGCAGTTCAGAATGGCAATTTGTGCTATGCAGGTTGGCTGCCACAGCTGGGTGTCAATTACCAGAGATGATGTCTAGCCACAGCGTGTGCATTGTGAACTGCACATATTACAAATCATCATTTAGGCTGCATTTAGTTACACATTGTACATCTGCATAAATTAATTATGCAAGTTGCAGTATGTTATATGATATATTCAGATATAGCAGTTGCAATTAACACTCCAGGTGATCTAGAGACCAAGGTTCGTTTGCTGACGCAATTTGTGAGTAGTTTTGTATAATAAGTAAACACTAGACAACAGTTCCCTGTATCCTTAGATTTCACAGCTTTTGATAAGAAGGTTCAGTATCATTATCCCCATTTCCAGATGGGGAAACTGAGGCACAGAGCAGGACGTGACCTTCCCAAGGTCACCCAGAAGTCTAATGGCACAGCTGGAAATTGAACCCAACTCTTCCAAGTCCCAGGCTAGTACCCAAGCCATTAGGCTACACTGCCTGCCTTGCAGTTTTTTCTGCAGTTGTGTGCACCACCCCAGCCAGCTTCTGACAGTGTAAACTAGCAATCCTTACCCCGCTCTGCTCAGCACCACTCACTGTTACAATAATCCTGGAAACACCACAATTAGTGCCAAACACAATTGCTTAAATGAGGTAAAAGCAGCAAGAAGGGGCAATAGAAAATGCCATATGGCGTCAGCGCTGCCCAGTATTCCACTTGCAGTGTTATCATCACACCGAAACCCTTCCTAGCGGTGCCGCAAAGTGTTCTGCTTAATTAACAGGTTTCCTTCTGCGTGTTGGTTTCTGATCAGATTGCACGCCTGCTCCTGATGGAGAGCCCAGGAGATCAACCTTTCAAAGCCTGTCCTTTGCCAGTTCTCAGAAGGAAGAGCCATTAATATCTGGGAGATGGATTAAGATAGACTTTGTCTGACTGAATGCTTGAGGAACAAAGAAAAGACAAAGAAACTTAGCATTTGGGTCTTTTTATTTGTAATTAAAAATAAATCACACTGATCTCTGATAATCTTCTGCATTTGATTAAGCATCTAAGCTGCAATTATCTAACCTAAGAAAACAGTATCTCTTGGGGTAATTATGGTGAAGAAATAATTGCGATTGATGCCTATACTGTGTATTCAGTTACCGTTCCTTTATCATGGTGCCACCCTGCCGCACTGAACACTCTAGGTCTTAGGTGAATTCCTTTTCCTATTAGAAATGATTTCTGGTTACGTTTAGCACTCCCTAGCCACTGACAGTCTGCAATTTTCAGCACTAGCATCTTAAAATAAAAGCTCTGTTTAGGGTCCTGTAACTGGGGAATAACAGCTGCTTCATTCTAGTAGCATCTGTGTAGTTCCAGTTTCAAACAGACTATTTACAAGGGTTGTAAAAGAACACAGTCAGTGCTAGAAATTGTATCGTATCAATCCTGCAGGATGTACTATTGGCCTTGCTCTGATCTCATGAAACATTCTGTAGATCTGCGTTTGTGCACCCATTAGAATCAAAAGACACATATCCAGGCACTTTATTATACTGCCTCCTAGGATCTGATGTGGAGGCTGGAGAAGTTGTCAGGTGAGCTGGGAAAAGGGAGAACGTATCTGTGAAGGCTAGTGGGGAAAATAAGACAAGTTTTACCCAATGCATAACTAACTAGCGGAGCTCATTGTCACAAGATATTGCTGAGGTAAAGAATTCCAAAGGGCTCAGGAAAGGAATAGACATCTATACTCATGAGGATAAAATCCACAGTTACACTTCTTGATGATAATAATAATGAACAGGGGAATCTCACCCACCATTCTTCAGGACATCAACCAACCACTAATGTTCTGGGACAAGGAAGAGACTGCCCCCAAGGAGGTTGCATCTGATACCTGACTATTCAGGACTGGGTGTAACGCGGGTCAAAACATGATTCTCAAAGCAAACCACCCAGTGTTCAAACCCATGTGAATCGAACCAACAAGCAAAGTTCACCAAAACACACACAGACAGACACTTGTAGATTTCTCACAACCGTAACAAAAGCCTCCTAATAATGCACCTAAACAATCGTGTAATGCTTTACAGTAAGGAAACACTTTCCTACCCTTGACACGGATCAGCTCATGCTCCAAGCATAAAGTGTTCTGCAGATCATCTCTCAGACATGGCCTTTCCTATCCATCCACCGAGCTAAAACTCTCATCCAGACTCCCATCATCTCACAGCTCGACTACTGCAGCCTTGCCCCACTCAGATCCTTTCAGAGTTCTTTGAATTTATGACACAGGTTTATACGACCAGCCCTCAGGCAATGTCTCACTGGTCAGCAGTTAAATCATTTAGGCGATCAACAGCTCAAAACTATTTTAGGTCACATGATCATGTCACAGCCAATTCTATTGTGTTTGGCAGTCCAAAGGTACCATGCAGATGCAGCTTTGATTCATATAGATGTTCTTAACCTTCCTGTTAGGGGGCTTTCTCTTTGCCTCCTCCCTTGGTTCTTGTCATGCCGACAGAAAGCAGAAGACCAGACGTCTGAAGTGCTGGCAATCGGATGTTTATTGGGGTTAGTCTCCAGCAAGCATGTCCATAACTCTGATGCTGCAGAGCCGTATTTCCCAGTGTCCCGTCTCCCCCCCCTCAGCAGGCACAATTATCCCTGAACTGCACGCCCTCAGTCCCACCCCTTACAACTTATGATCATGTTCCATTTTGGGGGGGGCGGTGAGCCTTTGTCCCACCTCTTTTGTACCCCATGGGAGGGGTAAGGAGTGAGGTTGTGCTACGGTCAGGGACAGGCATTTCTCTGGCTTTTTACTGTTTAATACCTTCCCCCAATACCCCCTTGCCCCTCCTGACTGGTTGCTTGACCTTGCCTTGAGCTAGGAGCTGAGGCAGTCTTCAAGTGTGCGCTCATATATTATACTCCCACCATGCCCAGTAACACTTTAACTGCTCTTATCTGTTCCCAGTATACTAACAAACTCATCTGGCCAGGCAGAAGCAACACACCCACTGTCTTTGTCCTTTATTCACACATATTGGTAAGGATCCCTTTGTTTACAGATATTAGTAAAAATATGAGTGTATCAAAAATCAAACAAGCAAACAAGACCTAAAATTCTATCTACGGCAAAAATACAGGCCTGGATCCTACATCATTACTAGCACTCCTACCACTTCCTTTTGTCACTGACGAGTCTGTTCTGTTCTTTGGCATTCCGGTTTTAAACTACTTCCGTGACCTTTTCAAACGTAATTATTCTCATTTCCCAAGGAAAGTTCTGAAACTTTTGGACAGATGAATAGATTTGCCCGTATCCCTCCTCTATAGGGTAAATATGATCAATATGAACATTCTTCCCCGTTTTCATTTTTCTGGTACATCTTCATGATCATGAATACCCAATTCAGGATACAGAACTGTCACATGCCATACTTCAAACACCAGTATGCATACAGAAAGGTTTTCGGCATTAGTTGTCTTTACCTTTAGGGCTAGGAATCTACTCTGAGCTAGTAAAATACAGCAAGTAATGGTCCAGTTCCATGCCAATAAGGTCACAAATAACCAGGATTTAGTTGTTGCAGTGTAATCTACCTGTTGTCTAAACGACCCTCTTTATCCTTTTCAACAGGATAGTTCATTGACAGTCATTCAGGGCTCATGCTAGTGCCCTTATGCTTGCTCAGGAGTAACTCACTCAGCAGTATTCCCATGGTGTTTGTAACCCTTCTGACCAGTGGGGATTGGGCTCAATCAAACATCTAGGAGCCTATTTCTAAAATAAATAGGTTTGGCTCGAACACCAGCTAAAATCTGATCCCCTCCCAGGTTGGTTTTCGGAGCCTTTTCACGTATTTCTTCCCACTCACAATCACCCACAAATACCTTTTATTGAGAAAAACATAAGAACCCACTGTGATGTTCCCCTCTGGTGTTGTCCGGACCGGTGATCTGCTAGGCCTCTCCAATCCTTGACTTTGGGAGCCAGCCTTACCCTGCTCTGCTGTGAGACCCCCCACTCCTGGGCTGGTCACACACAGCCTCTGGAATTTCAGCTGCTCCCATCTACTCGCAACCGAATGACACTAGCCAATATCTCCAGTGCCAGACACAACCCTAGGAACCTCCGTCTTGCAGTGTCCAGTTATGCCCGCTGGACGCTGCAAGTTCATATGAGTTCATCAATTTAACAAAGAAATTGATATGTACCAGGCTTGTTCTCCCCAGGGGAGCCTCTGACACACTTCAAACCAAACGCACTGCTTCAGGTAGAATAAACAAAAAGATTTATTAACTATAAAGGTAGATTTTAAGTGATTACACTGCTCTACAGCCAAAATGCTTCTGAAATAAATGTAGTCAAACTTTACTAATTCTGGGTCACTGAGAACGAAAATGATGTTTAAAATTGTTGATTGGCTCTAGTTTTCAAGATATGCTATTGGGTCAGTATATACAACCCTTGACTTGGGAATGGCAGAGGATAAGTGAGTTATAAAGGGAAGGGATCTCAATTTAAACCAGAAATGACTAAAATACATCTTTGACTGGATCTATGAATAAATCTAGGACTGGGTTTGGACAGTATTTGCTTTTTAGGCAAAACAATGAATGATGCAATCTGAAGCTGGTATTGCGTCATACATGATATGAATTGCATCATGTTCTTCCTAGAAGTCATGGATGATGCAATCATAACAAAGCTTACATCACTCTGCTGAACAAATTGCCCTATATCAGCTCTAGAAATCATACAGTGTCGTGCTCTCTTATTTGTCAGTGTTTGATTTTGCAAAGGGACACATTTCTGTTTAGCCAAAGAGAGCAGAGATGCCTCGTACTTGTGTGAACAGTGCAGATAACTTCTGCTATGTTTGTGGTGAAGTGACTTTTGCATCACAAAAGTGCAGGATAACCACTATGGTTAAGAAAGCCTATCACCTTTATTTTGGCTGCAAAATTGGAGATCAGGACAAGAGGTGGGCCCCACACATATGCTGCAACACTTGTGCAACAAATCTTCGCCAGTGGTTCAACAGGAAAAGGAAATCTATGCCTTTTGCAGTGCCAATGAGTTGGAGAGAGCCAACAGATCATACCAGCAATTGTTACTTCTGCATGGTGCCTCCAGTTGGGAAAGGTGTGTCAAAGAAGAAAAAGTGGACTGTGCATTATCCAAACATTCCATCAGCTATACGCCCAGTACCCCACGGAGAAGGACTGCCGGTTCCTGATGCACCAGAATCATTCTCACTTGAGTCAGACGAGGAAGAGGAAGAGGATGAAACTTCTGGTCCTGAACCATCAATGTCACAGGACCCACATTTTCTCCCATCCTCCTCCTCTGAACCACACCTCATAACACAAGGTGAACTGAATGACCTTGTCAGGGATTTGGAACTACCCAAGAGTAAGGCAGAGCTGTTGGGCTCCAGACTACAGCAGTGGAATCTCCTGGTAGGTGATGTTAGGGTTTCCATGTTCCGTGACCGTCAAAAGAATCTTGTCCCATTCCTCTTCATGGAAGGTGATCTTGTAGCCTGCAACAACGTCGATGGTGTGATGGCAGCCCTCAACATAGTTCACGATCCAGATGAGTGGAGACTGTTCATTGATTCATCGAAGACGAGTCTTAAAGCTGTTTTACTGCATAATGGCAATGTTTTGCCATCAATTCCAGTTGGTCATGCAGTCCATATGAAGGAAACCTATGACAACATGAAACAACTTTTGAGGTGCATAAACTATGACCAACATCAGTGGCAGCTTTGTGGTGATTTGAAGGTTGTTGCTCTCTTGCTTGGTCTGCAGATTGGATACCCAAAGTACTGCTGTTTTCTCTGCAAATGGGAGAGTCGTGCAAGAGATTCCCACTACATCAAGAAAGTTTGGCCACTCCGAGCCTGGGAGGAAAAGTGTTCAGCATCCACCACTTGTTGAATCAAGGAAGATTTTGTTACCACCCTTACACATCAAGCTGGGTCTGATGAAGAACTTTGTCAAGGCCATTGATAAAACACAAGCAGCTTTCAAGTACCTCCGTGGAAAATTTCCAAGGTTAAGTGAAGCTAAGATAAAGGAAGGTGTCTTTGTTGGTCCTCAGATTCGTGAACTTCTTCGAGATGATGCATTTGACCATGCACTGCGTGGCAAGGAAAAGACGGCATGGAAAGCCTTCCAGTTAGTGGCAATAAATTTTCTCGGAAACAACAAGGCAGACAACTACAGGTTGTTGGTGGAAAACCTCCTCAAGGCATACAAAAGCCTTCGTTGCAACATGTCACTAAAGATACATTTTTTGCACTCTCATCTAGATTTTTTTCCACCGAACTGCGAAGCAGTGAGCGACGAGCACGGTGAGCGATTTCACCAGGACATTGCAACAATGGAGAAACGCTATCAGGGCAAATGGAGCCCATCAATGCTTGCAGACTATTGCCGGACAGTGACAAGAGATGCTCCATTTAATGAATACAAGAGACAAGCCAAGAAGCGCCGAGTAGACACTGAATAGGACTAAACTATGTACAGAATAGTTTTTTGCCTTTTGTTTCATAATAAATTTTATTTCTATAACCCTTTTGCTGATTTTTAAAGTGTTACATAAACAGGACAGGTGAAATATTATCATGTAAAGCAACCATAAACACATGAAAAGACCTAGGTTTACAATTTATGATTAAAACTCTACTATCTACACAATATACATAGACATAAAATGTAAAAACTTAAATATCTTAGAAACAGTAGCCAATCAGTTGTTTTAATTGTCATATTTGAATTCAGCACATCAAAATACATAATAAATAGCACATTTTATCTCTGAAGCAGATGACTTCTCAAAAATTGTAGACCAGTGTTATAAGTCAAAGCACAACAAGTCAGAGTGGTTAGCAAAAGAAAAGAAAATATAAGCACGCTGTCTAAACTCTCAACCCTATTAGACTGGGCAGCAACTAGATTAAGCAGTTTTTCTCACCCCACCGGATATTGCAGCCCTTAATATACAGGTTTGTTCCTTAAACCTGGGCCAATCTCCTGTGTTGGAGTCTTGTCTTCTTCTCAGTGTCTTGGTTACTTGCAGCATAGCTGGGGCAGGAGAGGGGCCCATGATGTGTCCACTCTCCCTGTTTTATACTCTCAGTCCATGGGCTTGTAGAACACAAGTCCAGGCATGTCTGGGGGCATTGCTGAGTCTCTCCAAGCAAGGTTGAGTAATTCCCCTGGTGTGACCTCATGCAGGTGAGACATTGAATTGTAGCTCCCTTGCTGGACATGTCAAGCACAGAGTGACCTTCCTATCTGTTACAGCTAGACTTTGGGGAAGAGGGAGAAAAGGGGTAATTTTCAGATAAATGGATAGGACGAGTTAACAACTTTGGATCAAAGAAAGACCAATGGGAAGTTTTGCCCCAAACTCAGACTGGTCTTTGCAGCCTTGAAAGTGTATGGATTGCGCCCTCCACACTAGTGTTGCCAAGTCTCATGATTCGATCACAAACTTCATGAGAGTTGTTGTTTTTTTTCTCAAAGCTCCAGCTCCTGGAGTCCTGTGATAAAAGTAGAATCTCAGCTTTCATTTTTTTAAAAGTAAGTTTCTAACCCTCGTTGTTGTGGAGGAAAGCTGGAAAATGTGGCACAAGCGCAGCCCTACAGCTCAGAAACCAGAAGGAAAAGGAAAAGAATTCCATTTCTTCTAATCTCATGGTATTTCTGCCATTCTTATGATTTGTGGGTCCTGACTCATCAGTTTTGAATGGTCAGGGTTGAAGATGCTGCTTCCCCCATTTATTTATTTGTTCTGCACTTCCTAGCACCATCAAAATTAAATGTGAAAATAACTTTATGTATCTATTGATTTTATACTGCCACCATCCATCACAGGACCTGAAAGCCTTCCATGTAAAATCAATAGCAACAGTAAAGTCCTTAGTGGAATTTCATAGACACACCGATTCCTAGGCCAGCAGAGACCATTGTGATCATCTTGTCTGACCTCCTGTCTAGCACAGACCAGAGACCTGTCCCATGATAATTCCCAGCGAAGATCTTTTAGGAAAATATCCAATTGTTATTTCAAAATTGCCATTGATGGAGAATCCACCATAATCCTTGGTAAATTGTTCCCATGGTTAATTTCTTCATGGAGTCTCTCGCATTTCTCCCTTTTGGGGTAAAAACTCTGCTTGCAGAAGGTTGTTTTTGTTTGGTTGGTTGGTTTTGGTTTTAGATGTTGTTGATGTTCTTCTCTCCTTGTTTCTGGGTGGTAGGGGTTCATAGGTAAATAGGGACTCAGTGTTGTGGTTTGGGAGCAGAAGAGGTGTCCATGTTGGGGTTCTGGGGTTGAAGGCTTTATACTGCAAGAAAAGCTATTCTCATGGTCTTTCTGTCCTAAATGAAAGCAGGAAGTGCCAGTTAGCACACAAGCCCACGGAATTCCAGGCTTCAACCTCTGAACTTTTGCAACACCCTCCCACCCGCTCATTTCAAGGTTCACTAATCATGGCTCGTTATACGTCACAACGTGGAACACTATCACTCAGCGAGACGAACTATCATTTCTCCAGTGGTAACACGAAGCAATGCATTGAAAGGGCAGTTGTCCAGCTCTTTGCACACTGTGGCTTATTTCTCATGCCCATCTCAATGGCTGTTGAGAAATCACGAATACTGTGTTCACAGAGTGTGCAATTTCCCTGACAGTCAACATGGCTGTGCGGTTTTCAGCTTACAGCTGGTGGGAAGGATTTCATGGGAACGTCTCTGAGACAAACCAAACTATGTGTAGAACACTTGTTAAGTCCCTGTCCCTTAGGGTGATGCTGTTGTGTTAGTGGTTTTTAGCAGGAAAGAAAAAGTTTATGCTGTCAGATTAAATAAGGGGAAAACCTCTGAATAGTCTATTACACCGTACATGGCTAAAATCAGGAATATTTCATTAAGGATCCTAGCGAGGGATAAGGGCAAGATCATGTTCCTTACTTGGATTGGAAGCTTTTGGGGGCAGGGACTGTCTTTACACAGCACCTAATGCACTGGGGTCCTGGTCTCAGGCTAAGGCTCCTAGGCACAATGGTAAAAGCTGGATATGAGTCGACAGTGTGCGCTTGTTGCCAAGAAGGCTAACGGCATTTTGGGCTGTATAAGTAGGAGCATTGCCAGCAGGTCGAGGGATGTCATCGTTCCCCTCTATTCGACATTGGTGAGGCCTCATCTGGAGTACTGTGTCCAGTTTTGGGCCCCACACTACAAGAAGGATGTGGAAAAATTGGAAAGAGTCCAGCGGAGGGCAACAAAAATGATTAGGGGGCTAGAGCACATGACTTATGAGGAGAGGCTGAGGGAACTGGGATTGTTTAGTCTGCAGAAGAGAAGAATGAGGGGGGATTTGATAGCTGCTTTCAACTACCTGAAAGGGGTTTCCAAAGAGGATGGATCTAGACTGTTCTCAGTGGTACCAGATGACAGAACAAGGAGTAATGGTCTCAAGTTGCAGTGGGGGAGGTTTAGGTTGGATATTAGGAAAACCTTTTTCACTAGGAGGGTGGTGAAGCACTGGAATGGGTTACCTAGGGAGGTGGTGGAATCTTCTTCCTTAGAGGTTTTTAAGGCCCGGCTTGACAAAGCCCTGACTGGGATGATTTAGTTGGGGATTGGTTCTGCTTTGAGCAGGGGGTTGGACTAGATGACCTCCTGAGATCCCTTCCAACCCTGATATTCTATGAAAACAGGTGACTTGGAGAGCCTCAAACAGGGTGCTTTTTGGTCCCCAGAACATTATGGAAAAATAAATGTTATGAACACTTATGTAAATATGTATTTGCCCAAGCATTTGTGCCAAAAGCGGCAATGCAGCCACCCTGAATGATCTGATGGGTTTGGGCATTGTCTAGGTGGGGAGCAGAGGCAAAGGGGAAGGGCTGTCCAATGGCATTAGCTTCCTTTGAATATCCCAGCCTGCATGACAAACGGCAATAGTGCAAATTGGGCTTTGTGATTAGCCCATACTCAGGGCACGAGCGGGAAGATGGTAGGCAACCTCTTTATAGGCTGAAATCTGAAAATAGAACCAACCTCTGAATGATTTCAAACAATCAAATTAATACAAATCTTGGGGGAGAATTTGTGATCAGAAAAGGGCCTAATTTCATTGAACATATTATTCAATGGAAACTTATCCCTCCATTCCTACTCATGTGCATGCAGCTGGTATGAGAATGTTGGGCATTTGGAATCAATTTCTGTTGGGAAAATTGATTTATTCAGATCTTAATGTTCACCTAACCGTTTTAGAGACAAGTCTAAAAACTGCACAGATCCTGGAACCGGTAGAAAGCTATTCTGAATTCCAAAAAGAGACTCACGTCTAGCAATGGCGAGTAAATGCAATGTGAACCCTTGGTTTACTGAAATGGGCTTCTGCTAATAAACAGAGATTAGACTTTCTGAGTAGATTTGTCAAATTTGAAGCCTGAGGACTGTAAACATCCAGGTCCTTATACTTCGGGCCTTTTGCACATTCCGTTTCTGGATTACTTTGGAACATCAGTTAATCTCGTGTTTTGTAACTAATTCCCTGCTCAGCCACAGCTGCCGTAGCAGTGTGGTGATGCAAATGTCACACTGCTGCTCGCTCGTGGGCTGGATCCAGCCCTACACCTCTTCACTCAAGTGGCTGGTGCAATTCATGCAGCTTGATGAGTGGACGGTTTGAAAACGCTTATTCCAGCACAAACTGGGAGAGCCCAAGCCGCACGCTTGTTTTGGGTGGTGCAGCCTGTTCCCATCTGCAGGCCTGGCCAGCTCTCGGCACTGCTATAGAGAGCAGCCTATCGCTGCGATTCGTGCCCCATAGGGGCTCCGAGTAGGGAGAGATTTGTAGGGTCAGGGATTGCACTAGGTGTGCATGGAGGAGGGGAAACAATCTGTGCCTTGGTCCCTGGCTGACTGACTGCAGAACTAATTGCAAGAGTGTACAATTTCCACCCTGTGAAATCACATCAAAGCCTTGCAAAACAATCGTAATCATCATAATCTCCATGAATCACAAAGAACATTTCCAAAGCTGTTTCTGAGAGAGTCACAACGGGAAAACCTTATCAACAGAATAAAGTTAAGGCTGTAATTCAACATGTTGTGTGTGCATTTACCATAGCTGCACATGATAATCAGGCATTTGCAAATAACTGGTCCCTGTTTAATGGGCTTTTTATACATGCAGCTGTCAGATGTGCACGTCAGTGAATATGCTCGCACAAATTGGCCTTACAGTTGCACACATGTGGTTTTTAAAGCCTAGGCCCAAACCAAAGGAACAGTGAAATATCTTTCTGCGTTATAAATTATGGGGTATTTAAAGAATCTGGAAGATCTGGATTTCTAAATAAATGTGAGGCTCTGGTATAATTTAAAACTGTAGATAAACCTGTTAACATTTCTATACCTACATGGGATAGAAATACAGATGTGTAATCTGTATATGCCTGCAGGTTCTCTACGAGGCTAATACCTATCTCATTACTATAATGGAAAAATCCACGCTTGTGTAACCTTACATAAACCATGTGGAGAATGTGTGGCTTACACCGGGGAATGCTGAGTGCAGTACTGGAGCGATGCTTCCCTTCAGAGTCTCTTAGATACAATGATTTGCTACATATTATATTTTGCTCATTTTAATGGGCAAAAAATTAGCTACCCTATAAAATAAAGGGATAAATATTTTACGAGGCAAGCAAAAACTCTGCCAGAATGTGATGCACGTAATTTGTTGATTGAAGCATGAAGCATATTAGCTCCAATTATAGGAATTCTTTAAGGTAAACATAGACTAAGAAAGGGAGGTAAAAAGAAAGACTGTATTTTTTAGTTGAAGTATTATTTGATGTTTAAATAAAGTATATCAAAGCTAACTTGACATTGTTCATATTGTCTCTGCACATTTTGTTTTTGTCTGATATTCTTCTGGTGAAACTTCATAGTGATGGGGACACACCCATCTTGAAAAGGCCTAACAATGCGCAAGACACTGTATATTTAATATGAAACCTCTGCTGTGTGCAGATGAGCCATTTGCACAGGAGGAGCTCCATGTTTCCTCTCCAATAGGCCCAGCTGTAACACGGCGCAAAAGGATCTCAGTTTGCATTGCCACAATTCCCCACCTCCAATTTATTATCTTCAGGCCCAGAAGAGCTTAACTCAAGGTACTTGATTGAGCCCTTGTAGGATCAGTGGCAAACTAGCAAGGTCAGTTCCATCTTCCTGTTTCCATGGTGACCACTGTGGTAATATATAATGTGGCAACACCACTTCTCTCCCCATTCCTATAGCTCAGCCCTTGATTCTGTCTGAGCTCCTTTGGATGGAGGTGAGATAAAAACGGAGCTAACAGCAGTGAGCAAAAGACAGCACAAAACCTGTGAATTCATGACAAGCCCTTTGTGCCATTTCATGCATCAGGCAAGTTTTCAATGTGGATTTTCTTTTAAAGGCATCATGTGTGTCTCGCAGGCACAATATGGTTACCCTGCACTTAGCGAGCCTGGTCCTGCCAGAGCTAATGATGCATTATTTGGATGAGCAGCATATACTTTTCTCATCTGCAGATAGTGAAGAATGCTTTCCCCAGCAGGGTCCTGCTGCAACTGAAGTCAAGGGGATGGTAAACAGTATTGCCAACCCCAAAGGTTCAAATGTCATGAGTCAGACTCACCAAAAATCATGAGATTATGTGAAAATAATAGATTTGGGGTCCTTTTTATTTGCCTTCTGCTTTCTGAACCTTTCAGGTGCGCCGGGGTCACGTTTTGAAGCTTTCTCTCAGCCACGAGGGCTAGAAACTTACTTTTTTCTTTAAGAATGAAGGCTGAAATCATCATGTATCCACTTGACTGCAGGAGCTGGGGCTTTAAGGAAAACAATAATTATCAGGAGAGTCATGATAAAATCGTGGGAGTTAGCAACACTGGTAAAGCTTATTTTGAGTTCAGAGGGAGAAGAACTGGGTCCTAAGACTGAGTTTTTTAAAGTTCACGGAGAGGAACTGTTTCGTTTTGGCACGAGGTGCCCGTGACTAGCAAAGTGCAGAGTCAGTAGTTTAATGTGATGTGGGCATGGAAAATACACTTCCAATAAAGGGGTTAATTTACACCTCGCCCTGCATGGATGCATGTGGCGTAGGGGGAGCAGAACCCAGGGAATCCATGCAGCGGACAGCAACAGGGAGCTGGGGAATTCCTGGCATGGGGGGCCATTAGTGTTGCCTGTGCTGCTAATCACACAGGAAGGTCAGAGGTGGAGCCCTGCCCTCACAGCCATGTGCACAGGCCCGTCTGTTTTTACTGTGCTAGCTCATAGCGTGTGTATGTCTACTCGAGGTGGGACACCCACCCCTAGCTCCAAGTGTAGACACAGCCTGGATATCTGGTCAGTGCCCTCCCCCCCAGTGCCATGCAAAGCCCACAGCAACTCTGGAAGAACAACTGCTACTCCTCCCCTCACTCAGGCCCTAGCGAGCTCACAGCTTGTGGGGAACAGTCTCTCTTCTTTCCAGGAGGCCACAAACAGGAAGGCACATTGAGGTGCCCTGTGATGGACTCTCCCACCCACTCCGCCTCAGTCATGGCAGTGCTAAGAATGGCCCAGGTGGTGCCAGGTAGACACAAGAGGGCTACACAGGTGCCAGCACATGTCCACACTGGGCATATCATAAAATGAAGCCCCCCCCCAAAAAAAGTACAATTCTAAATTGGTGATGTCCTTTGCAAGTTCTCTGCCTGCTGAGATAGGAAACCCCTCACAGAACGTGAACAGGTTACTTGTGTTTCCACAGAGCTACAATAGCGACTGGTGCTCTTTACCATTGGACTGTGTTAGCTGCTGAGGTACTTAACCAGGCTTGTCTGTGCATTCTTCATGCTGGTCTCCTACGAGAAATTATTAAACCAGTCTATATTTATTTCCATCATGGAGTGATAGTAGTAAAACCATCTATAAGTTTGCAAAACTATTCCATAATAAGCACCTGACTTCAATCCCCCATATCTTTCTTGACTGAAAGGAGTGTGTGTTTGTCTGCACGCGCGCACACACACACACATGCACACACACACACATGTTCACATAGAAGAACATTCACTGTTAGTTTCTACATAATCCTGAGATTTTCACCAAAACGTTATGTTTCGCTGCAGATTTCATCAATGTGAAATTAGCATTTTTCTACCATACTAATTGTACAGATTTCCAGTTGAATTTTATTATTTTTTTCAGTAATGGCTTTTAACTATTTCTGACCTAGTTTTGGAATCAAATCACAGATTACAATGTGCAGTAGATAGCAATGTAACAATTTATGTGAATCACCAGCATTATTAAAGAGTGATTCCTTGTGAAATGACTAAATCTGGTATTAGCTGTAAAAGTTAAGGGATATAGCTAGCTAGATAGATAGAAAACCCTTAATATACACTCAAATGGCCTTTCCCATGAGCTAGAAATGATATCAAGTGTCTGCCCAGGCCTATTCTGCTTTTACCATGTTTCAGTTTTTAATTTGTATGTTTCGTTTCTTCTGTGATTACTGAGGATAATGAAAAGAAAGCATCCTCAGTCCTGAATGCTCCCTCCTAATGATTAGTATTGTTGCACCATTCCCCAGCCACAACGCTGCTGTGGCAGAAGGGGAAAAGCTGACTCTCAGTGTAAAGGTAAGTTTTACATGAGATGCGGAGAAAACGTAGAAAGTAGAGTCACTTTAGAGACAGAGAATGATTTAGGTCCAGCTTAGATTTCACTGTTAAGTGCCAAAGGTGGGTGCCCTAAAACATGAAATGGGAAGTTAAGAACAAGAGAGTTGACCTATTGTATAATAGCTTTAGTGAGACAATTTGAGGCTCAGAGGCACTGGGGCCAGATTGTTCACCGAGAAGGCCGCCCATCTTCATAGTTCCTAAAGCTCATGGCTAGTGCCACAGACTTCCACTTTATCCTTGGGCAGGTCACTTAACCCGTCTATGCCCCAGTTCCCATCTATAAAATAGCAACAGTAGCCCAGCCGTGCCTCATGGGTGCCAGATAACTGCTGTAGATAGACAAGTAGCAGAGAGCAAAGATGAGTACGTGGGTGCTGGGGTCTTTGGCTTACAGACACTCACCGAATTTTGTGGAGGAGGAAAAGGGTCTGGTGAGGGTGAAACCAAAGAGATTGGTCTGAGGCCCCATCCTGGGCACTTGACTGCACTTTGTGAGTGAACGGTCCTAGACTCTGTTGGTTTCTCTACTGATATCGATCTCTGCCTTACTAGCTGGAGCTGTCCAGTTGTAAATAAATGCAGAGTGTGGTGATTTATTCATCCTCTGTTTGCATCCACGTAGTTTCTCCCCACCCCCAAAACAAAACAACGCTGCCCCAAGTGGTTACGGTGCTAGTGGTTTGCTCCCTTCCCTGCAGCTCATACCCAAAAGCATGGTTGATTTACAAATGTCACACTGTAAATGGAACAACATTTTGGGATACACTTTCCAGTGGGGAGGGAGCTTCTGTTTCCCTTTTTCCTTTCCATGACATTAATCCGCTCCACCAGGCACTCTGCCTTCATTTATTTCCAGGCATTTTTATGAGGCTCATCACCCTGGTGCCTGTCTGTCTCATGCATTGTCTCTTTGACTTTCCTAGTGAAAATCTGGCTTCATTGTTATCCTGGAGACGGGCTTCCTCCCGGAGGAGAAACACAGGTGTGGTCTGTCTGAAAAGGGGTAGCACAATGGTGTGGTCAGGAGGCAATCTCATAATCCTTATTGGAAATTACTTTAGTGAGTTGAACATGCAGTAGCAGGCACCATTTCAATCTGCACCTACAGGAAGCAAGTTGTTTTCTGGTTGAAGGCATCTGGAAAGGAATGATCTTGCTGTGCCTGGGCTCACAACTTCCTCCAAGGATCTCAGCTTTACCCATGATTTCCCTTGTGCAGGCACAGATGGGGAGTCTCACCTTTCTGCAGCAATTTGCTAATTGCTTTTGAATTGGCCCGAAACCACTTGGAACACTTGCACAGCTGATTTGGAGGCCTAGTTCAGCGGATTTGGGAGCAGGCAGTTCAACTACCACAAGAGACAAACAGGCGGTAAAGAACTGGGAAAAGTGAGGAGCATGTGTGTGCAATCCTCTTTGCTCATGAAATTATGGACAATCACAGCAGAGGCACACGAAGTGAGAGCTCCTGGGGAAATCCACTGGCTCCGACAGCACACATGTATGTTTTCCACATCTGTGATATGCTGAGCCTTCCATGACCTTGTACATTGTCCTGTAAGCTTTGCCCCTTGGCGTCAGTGAGAGGTCTGTGTGAGTAAGGAATGCAGCACCGCCAGGGCCTCCGCCATCCGTCTCTTGGGAGTGGCACGGTCACTGCAGTGCCGGAGCGTTACTGCTTGCGGGTGGGCATTGGTCAGTGGTTAACCATTCTGCCACCTGAAAGGGAGAAGCTATTCAATGAATAACGAATATCTTGAGGAGCTTTCCTCTCAGGGGGAGTTTCCAATTTGCCCTCTAGCCAAACTACAAGTAAATAAAAGCTATTCCACCTTCCTCGGTAGTGAGGTGTACCTGCTAGGAGGACCCCCTCTTTGAAGCCTGCCTGGAGACATGTAAAATGGATACGCCTTTATGGTGCATTACATTATTGTATTTGAGAGCCCTCTTCAGCTGTTACAAGCTCCAAGGTGTTTTCTGGAGTGATAAAGTATTTGATAGAAATAAGACAAAGAGTCATTGGAGACCTCAGCTGCTCATGTGCCCTTTGCAATACATGACTGGTCCAATAGCTATTAGCTTAATGCTCCCTTCTAGTAAAAACTGCAATTCATCCTCTGAAAGCAGCGTGATTTCAATGGATCTGTAAAACTTCCTTTTATCTTCATTCAGCAGTCGAGACAAAATCTGCTGTATGATTCTCTCTCGCTCCATGGAGAGGGGGAGCTTGTGAAGGAGACAGTATTCTGATGATGCCATCTGATCATATCCGAAAACCATGTTAGGCAGCTCACATGCTGTTAGACTCCCCAGTTCCTGCGACATTGGAACCAAATATCCTTTTCCATATAAACCACTGTCCTCATGGGGCCTCCTCCCTGTAAAGTGTAAAACCATTAAACTTTAAGGACTGAAATATTCTGAGCCAAAGCCTGCTCTCCGTTACTCCATTGCAAACCTTGAGCAATTCCACGGGCTTCCCGAGTCTCTGCCATGTACTCCAGTGGATGTGAGCATACGCTCTCTGGCCCAGGCTCTCTAGCTAAGTGGCACGGGGACTCTCTACTAAACTGCAATGTGTTGCCCTCTTCCCAGTGACTTTAATATTCTATCTCAGCTTCTCTCTGGCCAGCCTGCGCCATAGTGCCTGAATTCCTCACAGAAAAGAGTTTATCCTCGCGGCCTGCTGAGGTCACGAGGTGTATCCGCATTTTACAGGTGGAGAAGAGAGAGTCATAGAAAGCCTTATTCAAAGCTCACGTCAATAGAAAGGCTCCGATTGACTTCAGCGGGACATGGGCAGGAGCGGCGCCAGGGTTTTTGGCGCCCTAGGCGGGGGTCCTTCCGCACTCCCGGTTGTCGTCGGCAATTCTGCAGCGGGGGGGTGGTCCTTCCGCACTCCCGGTCTTTGGGGCACTTCGGCGGCAGGTCCTGGAGCGAGTGAAGGACCCGCCGCAGAATTGCCGCCGAAGATCCGGAGCGCGGAAGGACCCCCCGCCGCCGAATTGCCGCCCCCCCCCAAATCCTGGTGTTCTAGGCGACCGCCTAGGTCGCCTAAATGGAAGCGCCGGCCCTGGACATGGGTCAAATCCAGCGAGGTCAAACAGCTTGCTTACGGCCACACACAGAGTTTGAGAGACATCTGGGAAGTGAAACCAAGGTCTCGGAGTCACATGGCTTCCCTTCCTCTCTCACACCTCACCATGGCCAGAATCACTTTGAATGGCCAGAGACACTTCATTCACTCATGCAGGAATTCCTTTCACTACAACTCTTTTGGGTCATCCCAAACCCTGTTTGCATCATGTTAAGAACCTGCTTCCTTAGTCTCCACTTTCCGTAAGGTGTCTAGCAATGGCCATATGTTTGAAAGTGAAACCCTGGCACCCAGATGTTGCTATATCACAGACAATACACTTCTGAATGCAATTCAAGTGAATAATATTTCTTATCTCAGTGTGTTCTGTAGGAGGTCAAGATGTTAATCAAATTTGGGTTCCTTGGAAAGAGTCTGCATTTCCTCACTGTTTCTAAACTCTTCATTCCTCGGTAGAAGACAGAATGTATTTGAATAGCCCTGCCATTTAACACACATTAAGCTCATTTGATTTAGAGAATATTGTCAGCTCAGGAAATTAGAGGCCTGTAGTTCAAAGTACTTAGCCATATTTTTGGTCTTACACCTAAGCTTTGGTTTCTTTTATTTGTCAAACAGACATATCTTCTCTGAATGTACAAAAATCCTGTAGTAAAATAAATTGCCCTTATGATATCAAGGTTACCCAACTGGCAACCCGAGACTGGAACTTGATATTTTAATATGCACAAGCTGCATCGGAAACACTTCTCACTCTAAGGCATCTCCACACAGAAGCTAGTTTCCTGTGTCCTCCTGATCCCCATCAACAATTCTTGTCTATCCCAGAGCAGTGGCCTTCTGTTCCCCAGAAAGCCCAGCAGTTTATTCTGACACAAAAAAATTTCTGCATTACAAAGTCAAAATGCTCTGGATGCATCCTAGAGGATTTTACTAGTGAATGCTCCACACTTAGAAAACTACTCTGCAGACCCGCTGTACAGTGGTAACATACCTGTTCACATTTGAGCGCTTATATCTCACATGGCTAGTACAATTTGAATCTCAAGAAGTTTCATTCAGCCAAAGATCTGGACGTACACTGAATGGATTTTATTTCAACTTCTTTGATCTACAGATCTGGCTAAAAATTTCATAGGAACAGGCTGCTTGCAGAATTCCTCGTAATTTCTGCTTCTGGCAGGGTAAACATTAAAATACTATGAGAATCGTCTCTTAACATAAGAATATAAGAACGGCCGTACTGGGTCAGAACAAAGGTCCATCTAGCCCAGTATCCTGTCAGCCGACAGTGGCCAATGCCAGGTGCCCCAGAGGGAGTGAACCTAACAGGTAATGATCAAGTGATTTCTCTCCTGCCGTCCATCTCCACCCTCTGACAAACAGAGGCTAGGGACACCATTCCTTACACATTCTGGCTAATAGCCGTTAATGGACTTACCCTCCATGAATGTATCCAGTTCTCTTTTAAATCCTGTTATAGTCCTAGCCTTCACAACCTCCTCAGGCAAGGAGTTCCACAGGTTGACTGTGTGCTGTGTGAAGAAGAACTTCCTTTTATTTGTTTTAAACCTGCTGCCCATTAATTTCATTTGGTGACCCCTAGTTCTTGTATTATGAGAATAAGTAAATAACTTTTCCTTATCTACTGTCTCCACATCACTCATGATTTTATATACCTCTATCATATCCCCCCTTAATCTCCTCTTTTCCAAGCTGAAAAGTCCTGGCCTCTTTAATCTCTCCTCATATGGGACCCGTTCCAAACCCCTAATCATTTTATTTGCCCTTCTCTGAACCTTTTCTAGTGTCAGTATATCTTTTTTGAGATGAGGAGATCACATCTGTACTCGAGATGTGGGCGTGCCATCGACAGGGCCGGCGCAACCCATTAGGTGACCTAGGCGGTCGTCTATGGCGCTAAAATTTGGGGGGCGGCGACCGCGGCGGTATTTCGGCGGCGGGACCTTCCGCCGCTTCTGTGGGGGGCGGCATTTCTGGGCGAGACCTTCCACCACCTAGGGCGGCAGAAAAGCTGGCGGCGCTCCTGACCATCAATTTATATAAGGGCAATAATACATTCTCCTTCTTATTCTCTATCCCCTTTTTAATGATTCCTAACATCCTGTTTGCTTTTTTGACCACCTCTGCACACTGTGTGGACATCTTCAGAGAACTATCCACGATGACTCCAAGATCTTTTTCCTGATTCGTTGTAGCTAAATTAGCCCCCATCATATTGTATGTATAGTTGGGGTTATTTTTCCCAATGTGCATTACTTTACATTTATCCACATTAAATTTCATTTGCCATTTTATTGCCCAATCACTTAGATCTTTTTGAAGTTCTTCACAGTCTGCTTTGGTCTTAACTATCTTGAGCAGTTTAGTATCGTCTGCAAACTTTGCCACCTCACTTTTTACCCCTTTCTCCAGATTATTTATGAATAAGTTGAATAGGATTGGTCCTAGGACTGACCCTTGGGGAACACCACTAGTTACCCCTCTCCATTTTGAGAATTTACCATTAATTCCTACCCTTTGTTCCCTGTCTTTTAACCAGTTCTCAGTCCATGAAAGGACCTTCCCTTTTATCCCATGACAACTTAGATAAGACACCAAAGGCTTTTAAGTAAATTATGTGTCTGATAATTCTGTTCTTTACTATCGTTTCAATCAATTTGCCTAGTGCTGAAGTTCGGCTTCCTGGCTTGTAATTGCCAGGATTGCCACTGGAGCTATCCTCAAGTCATCTGGTCCAGTGATTTAAATGACAGGTTACATACCAGAGTTAGTAGTTCTGCAATTTCATATTTGAGTTCCTTTAGGACTCTTGGGTGATACCATCTGGTCCTGGTGACTTATTACTGTTTAATTTATCAATTTGTTCCAAAACCTCCTCTACTGACACCTCAGTCTGGGAGAGTTCCTCAGATTTGTCACCTAAAATGAATGATTCAGGTTTGGGAATCTCCCTCACATCCTCTGCAGTAAAGATTGATGCAAAGAATTCATTTAGTTTCTCTGCAATGGCCGTATCTTCCTCGAAGTGCTCCTTCAGCACCTCGATCATGCAATGGCCGCAGTGATTGCTTGGCAGGCTTCCTGCTTGTGATACACAGAAAAAAGTTTTGCTGTTAGTTTTTGTGTCTTTTGCTAGTTGCGCTTCTCATTCTTTTTTGGTCTGCCTAATTGTACTTTTACACTTGACTTGCCAGGGTTTATGTTCCTTTCCATTTTCCTCAGTAGGACTTGACTTCCAGGTTTTAAAGGATGTCTTTTTGTCTTGGACTACCTCTTTTCCTCTTTTGTTTAGCCATAGTGGCATTTTTGGTCCTAATACTATTTTTTTTATTTGGGATATACATTTTGTTTGAGCCTCTATTATGGCATTTTATATAGTTGCTACACAGTTTGCAGATATTTCACTCTTGTGATTGTTCCTTTTAATTTCTGTTTAATTAGCTTCCTCATCTTTGTGTACTTCCCCTTTGTAAAGTTAAATGCTACCATGGTTTGTTTCTTCGGTATTTCTCTTCCCACAAGGATGTTAAATTTAATTCCATTATGGTCACTATTACCAAGTGGTTCATCTATATTCACCTCTTGGACCAGATCCTGTGCATCACACCACTAAATCAAGCATCGCCTCTCCCCTTATGGGCTCCAGGACTAGCTGCTCCAAGAACCATCATTAGTGGTGTCTAGAAATTGTATCCCTGCCTCCCGTCCTGAGGTGACATGTTCCAGTCAATTTGGGGATAGTTGAAATCCCCCATTATTAGTGAGTTTTCTGTTTTTGTAGCCTCTCTAATCTCCCTGAGCATTTCACAATCACTATCAACCATCCTGGTCAGGGGGCTGGTAGTATATTCCTACTGCTATACGCTTATTGTTCAAGCATGGAATTTCTATCCCTAGAGATTCTAGGGTATTGTTTAATTCATTTAAGATTTTGACTACATTTTACTTTACACTTTTTTTGACACGTGGTGCCACATGCCCAGTAGTACCGTCTGCTCTGTCATTCCTATATACACCGGACCCTCGCTAGGACGCGGGATTTGGGATCCATGCGCGGTACCGCATTAACGTGGGGACAGTGTCATAGCGGGGACCGCATTAAAATGAATTGCAATTAAAGTAATTAAATGTGGGATCCATGGTCACAACCGTGTTATATGTGAATTCACGCTATATAGATGCGCATTCTAGCGAGGGTCCGGTGTATTTTATACCCTGGTATTACTCTGTCCCATTGATTATCCTCATTCCACCAAGTTTCTTTGATGTCCATTATGTCTATATCCTCATTTAATGCCAGGCACTCAAGTTCACCCATCTTAGTATTTAGATTTCTAGCATCTGTATACAAGCACTTATAAAATTTGTCAGTTTTTCATTGTCCGCCTTCATGTGAATGTAATTGAATGAGACTCTTTTATGTTTGACTGTTTCTCTTCAGTTCCTACCTGTATTTTATCAAATCCTGTTTCCTAGGATACAGAAAATCCCCTTTAATAAATCCTCCTTTCCCCCTGTCTCTGTCTGAACGATGTGCTTCTCCACACCTGTCGGCTTTTTCCCAGCCCGGAGTTTAAAAACTCTCTAACCTTTTTAATTGTAAGTGCCAGCAATCTGGTTCCATTTTGGTTTAGGTGGAGCCCAACCTTCCTGTATAGGCTCCCCCTTCCCAAAAGGTTCCCCAGTTCCTATTAAACCTAAATCCCTCCTCCCTACACCATCGACTCATCCACGCATTGAGACCCTGCAGTTCTGCCTGTCTATCCGGCCCTGCGCGTGGAACTGGGAGCATTTCAGAGACTGCAGCCATGGAGGTCCTGGCCTTTAATCTCTTACCTCGCAGCCTGAATTTGCCCTCCAGGGCCTCTCTCTGACCTCTCCCAATGTCAGTGCTAATTACACGTGACCCAAACATTTTGAACCTGAGGAGGATTTCAGCTGTAGTTAGACCAGGGCTTAGTTAGTGGGTCAGGGAGTCCCTAAGCAACGGCTGCTTCCTCCCCCAGCTTGCTGTGCGGTCCCTCACAGGCTGCTATTGGGCCTGTCTGTTCGAGACGCCACAGAGAGCAGCATGCTCCCAGGAAGCCCTGCGAGGATTTAGGGCAGATCCTGAGCTGTTGTAAATTGCCCCGGCTTCAGTGGAGCTGTGACAATTTACACGATCTCTGAACCTGCCCAGTAGCGTTTCCGTTCTGTGCTGTGTCGTGGGAAGCAGCTCCTACAGCCAGAGGTGTGGGAGCAGATCCTTGCGTAGCCCACTGGTGAGTGTGTGCGACAGGTCCCCCGCTGTGCCGCTGCCTGTTGTTACAGCCCGGGCTTCATAGACGTGGTTCTTTAGCTCACGCTGCAGCAGCTCATGCGCTTAGCTCTGCTGAGCCCCAGTTTAATCCCCAGCGTATCAGTCAGGAGAGTCGCTGTCACACTTACCCTGAACAGCAGGTGAGGGTGGAAGAGCTCACAAACTTTCCCTAATCTCAAAAAAAATAAAAATGTTTGGGTTTAGGATGAGGAATGGACACAGCTTTGGTCTGGTTCTTATTTTCACTGAACAAATTCATCCATCACCAATGTGGAGCAGTTATCAATATAGGGTGTGAACAATCTGTGAACTCAACACAGCGTGTGTACTGGTGCCATCGCTCATACAAAGCCACTCTGTGGGTTATTGAGCGTGTCAGATGCTCTGCTCTGTGACTGAATCCTAGTGAATGGAGATCCCAGGCAAGTCACTTGTGCAGAAGAGACTACGTAGTGTTCAAATGCAAACTGTGGGGCTGTGCTTTTATGTGCTTGCTTTTCTCCTTCCCCATATCGCTCAAGTACATTTACCTACAAGGATGGTGACTCCTAGCTGAATGGGCTGCAATCCAAAAAAGTGGGGACAGTTTGCAGGAATGACGCACAGCTCTATTTTTCTCTCTCTGTTGATGTTGTAAGCTACACTTGGGACCGCACAGCTCCACTTTGCTAAATGTGGAAATGTGGCCCTTACAGGATGAATAAACCCAGCCAGGGTTTTTTCAGGGCTCGCTGTAGGAGTGGTTCTGTAATACTTTTAGGAGAAGGCCAGCACAAATATGGGTCTGACGGTGCACCCTGACAGTGGTGTCTACAGTGGGAAGGAAAATCCAAAAGCAATTTTGCAAATTATGTCAACATGTGGAACTTTTTAAAAAGTGTTCCAAATCGAACCATTTTTCATTTCAATTTTTTTTATTGTGCCTTTTTCAAAACTGTTATTGATCTCAATGCTTTTTTCAATAACATTTTTTGGAAAAACAATAATTGAAAACGGCACAACATTTTTCATAAAAATCTCATGTTGACAGAGCCATTGGTACTGTTTTGGTTTGGTTTTTGAAAACAATCTCCACCCTGATGAGCAGCAACGTGGCCCAGGCTCTGTGATGATTTGGGCCAGTGTCTATGCAATTGCTGAATTACGTGTGAGATTACGAACGCTCTGCAGGGATTTTTATCAAACTACAAACTCCATTTTGGAAGCCCCCCCTTGTGCTTTCTCTGTTGTCCTTTTACCTCAAGCTGGACTGAGATTCCAAGGGTGGTGAGACAAGGCTGATAACACAGGGTCTTAAATCAGGATGGCCCTCTGTTCAAATACAAATATCCTACACCATAGACCTGTTCCCCCTCAGGAGAACTGGTTTGCTGGGGAGTTGTCACCTGGCAATGAAGTCATCTGGTAGGTGCCAGGGATCACCTGAGGAGGCTGCCCCAGGTGCCCCCTGACTGAGGGACTAGAAGGTATTAGCTGATCTGTTCAGGATTTTCAGCTACTTTTACCAGCGCAGGCAGAGGGAAGCTGCTGCAGCAGCCTGCTGAGGCAGGCAGAACTCTGCCTACCTGGACTCAGAGGGTCCCCCAAGGGGAGGGTGAACTAGAGCCTAGAGAGGGGGATTTCAGTAAGGGTGTTTGCTGCTTTCCAACTGAACTGTACTGTATTGGGCTTTATCTGTTACATAAAGAGCAGTGGTGTGTGAGACTCCTGTGCAAAGCGTGTCGGACTGTGTGCTCTGTGTTACACCTGTCCTGGGCCCTTGAGAAGTTACCCTGTGGGCCCAGAGCGCCCCGTGGCTGGGTTCTGGGAGAGGGGGCGGTTAAGCTACAGGACAGCCTGAGGGCTCAGCTCTGGTGCCAGGAGCTGGAAAGTTGGACTGCGAGTTCCTGGCTCTTTGGAAGGGGAGCTGGGCAGAGGATCTGCACCCCGAGAGTGTGCCTAGAGACCCTGAGCCAGGAGCAGGGCCTGGACTCTGTTCAGACTCCAGAGTTTAAGGCATCCAGTATTCAGATCCCTTCACAGCAGGCTGGTGAGTGCCCAAGAGAGGCGAGGGTGTTTCGCTAGCTCTGTGGCAGGCTCAGCATGGGGATGTTGGAGGTAGGGAAAGGGGGGGAGGCTGGAAATCGGCGGGTGTGCAGGAGAAGTGACACGGCTGGGTGGAAGACATGGGTTAGGGCATCACCTGGAGGAAAGGAAACCAGCAAGTGGGGCAGCAAGAAGGGAGTTAAGGAATGAAACATTGACTGGGGCAGAGAAGGAGGGAGATAAAAAGCACCGAGCTGGTAGGGGGAAGTAGCACCAAGGGGAGTGAGTGAGGCCACCCTGTGGGAGGGGTGGGACTTTGGGGACATGCAGCACCGCTGCCCCGGGGTGGGTGGAGTATCCACAGCGAGCTGGGTTTCAGACATCCGGCTCTGCAAATCCTGACTTCTGTCAATGGCCAGAAGAGGCCCTTGGGCTGTGTCAGAAGCACATGTGCATTTGTATGGCCCGTCTGCCCAGTTTTCCTGTCTGCCCAGTACAATTTAAAATGGTGTCCCCTCTTCTCACTAGAGCCCTGAGGAGAGACCATGCACAAGAACAAGGGCCTGACTCTGACCTCAGCTGCACCCGCCTCTCTCGGTCAGCTCTGGAGCTCAGGAGAGAAGAAGCAGGCCCCATGATTTTTGACATACCCACAACCCTCGTGTACTAATAGACACAAATTAAAATCCCTGAACAGATTGCACAGACTTTATACAGAACCTGGCAACAGCCCCATTTTTGCTAGCTGTGAAACCAATGAATAAACACATCTTGATTGGGTTGCAGTTCTGTACCAAATGAGTCACTCTGGTTAAATTTCACGCATGCCTATTTACCCTCCAGAGAGCCTGCTTTGCGGTCTCATCACACAGGGATTGTTATCTGTGTTACAGCAGTTAGGATAGTTATGCAGAGCTGTCATGTCATTTCTATGAAAGTGGCACTGAACCCTTCCAAAAATGGTGCACATCCCAGAGAACTAAGTTGCAGAGAGATTGAAACAAAAACAACCCATCGAACAATGGTGGAACGTGTGTATTCTCTTCTGGGAATCTGTGATACACAAATATAACCCTTCAAAAGAGGGAAACACAGACGCAGGGCATGCTAATTACAATGATAATGCTAGAGGAATTGCTTGTATTTTATTATCACCAGGCTTTAGACTTCACTCAGCAGTCAGACCTCTTCCTGCAAATAGTCAGAAGCCCAGCCCAGCACTTACTCACACACCCATCACATTTCCTCATGTTTAATTCATGGCGGCTATTTAAAAATGTACTTTTATTAATAGCTATTCTTTAAAACTAGTTTTATAAGTAAAAGCTGGATTGTCCTCTTTTCTTGGAGTAGGCTGAGTGCTTATTGGTGTGGAATGTTAAATACACGTGTTCCATTATTATTTCCATGGTAATTTGATGTCTGAAAACAGATTTGACCAATTCGTCCTTTGTTTACTTACTGGGTTGTGCCTTTGCAGGGGGGGGAGGGAGCAAATTCCACATGTTCCCGAGGCTTGCAGTTGGAGGGGGCTACCCCTCTCCTGCCCTCCCCTCCCCCCCCCCCCCAACTATGCCCATGACTAGAACTCTGAGTGGCTAAGCAAAGGATATATTGTCCCTGTTATTCTCTGGGAGATAATGCTGACAGGGAGATAATTTAGGCCTCATTCTATTGCACCAGTGTAACTTCTCCACTCACTAACACCCGTAGTGTCATGCCTGATTGTTTACAGAACACTGTCACAGAAGGTCCTGTGGGTGGCACTATCACAGGCTGGCAAATGAAGCAGAGGGACGGCATACCATCACAAGCGC
The DNA here is from genome assembly GCF_028017835.1 of Emys orbicularis. Taxonomy (NCBI): domain Eukaryota; kingdom Metazoa; phylum Chordata; order Testudines; family Emydidae; genus Emys; species Emys orbicularis. The sequence continues at coordinate 1,838,103 of NC_088686.1, read as the reverse complement.
ATACCAGGTACTCCCAATGTTACGTGGTGCGATACCATGCTTAGCACATGGATCAACATGCAGTTTCAGGATTTTGTCTCTTTAGAAAATGAGCACTGGTGTTTTCAATGTGTGAAGTGAGGCTATTAAGGGGACAGAGTATCAGGAAAGATTTGCTGGTTAAACATTACTTTAATTCTCAGATCTAGCTTTCTGTTAGCCACCAACCACACACAACTGGAAAAGCAAAGTGATAATGGAGTGAAGGTCTGGTTTCAGATTTTTGTGTGTACCTTGTAGGAGGTAAATCATTATGACACGACACTGATTGATTTCAGACAGGGATGTGAGAGAAAAACATTGGGACGCAGGATGGCATTCTTTGTGAAGGCTCCAATTAGAGCGATGAAGGGTATATTTACTACATTAGCCTACTTTTCATTCCAGTAAAGCTACATTTTGCTTTCTCTGTGCCTTCATTTTCTTCTTAAAAAACAGCAAAACAAAACTAAGACAAAGAATAATAAATAGAATATACATCTTCATCCATAGTACATGCTGATAGTCAATGCTTTAAATAGTAAAATTCAGGGAAAATAACAAAGAATACATACAACATATATTCAGCGTGTTACAGTTACAATAAAATACATCCCTTACCATGCCATGCTCTTTATCTGTGTATCCCACTCCCTACATTTCTGCCCCTTATAGATAAATGCATGATGATTATTCAACATCCACATGAAGCCAGGAGGAGAAGTACTGACTTGACATGCATCCATTCGGAACTCCAAATGCTTGCACTGTTTTGCACATGTATTGGGAAGCCGAGACTTTTTTTAAAAAACAGGCACTATGTTTTAAAGCTGCTTGCTTGCACAGATGTGAAGAGAATTCTAGAGATTAAGAAAACTGAGTCTGAATTATATGTTCAATTTTTGGAGTAAATTTAAAATTTGGGTTGCATTGATTAAACTTCAGTTTTTGGATTATCATTTTCAGTGCCCACTCTAGCAGTTCTGTGCTTCTCACATCCTCTCAAACTTTGCAGCCATTCTCCTGTACTGTGTATAGATGTCTTGTAGAGTTTATACTGAGTAAAGGTTGATACTGAGTCTGAATTGGTTCCCCTGGGGATCTGTTCTTGAGCCAATGCTATTTAATATTTTTATCCATGATCTAGATGATATAACGTCTTTGCTGGTGAGTTTGCAGATGACACAAAGATTGGTGGGGTAGTAAATCACGTTGCAGAGTGCTGTGATTCCTTTGGCAAGCGGTCTCTCCTGTTCAGTCTCCTGAGGAGTGAAATGCCCTAGTTTAACTAAAGTCTGTGGGCTTAATACCAGGGTGTCTGGGCATAATTTAATAGCCTCTATTGTACAATAGGTCAAATTAGATGACCCAATGGTCCCTTCTGACTTTAAACTATGACACTATAAAAGGCTACCCATTTTCCATGAAAATAATGGGCAAATGTGAAATGTCTTTTAATTGTCCTAGTTTGGCATGCGATACATGCTAGCTATATTCTATTTGGTATAATGTCAGTTTCCAAATAGATTTGGTATAAAGTAGCACAGATCTAGTGACATCAGGGGAGCTAACCTGTTTTACACCAATTGAGGATCTGGTATATTTTGTCTCCTGTCTATGAGTCTGCCCTTATTTTTGAGGAGGGTGAATTGTATATGTAAAGATAATGAGTTTAAATCTAGAGTTGGGTGGGAAATGGAGTTCCCGGCTTGTGAGAGTATTCAAGATTTCAATTTTTTTTCCCTGTCCCAAAGTGGGTCAAAAATTTAATCTTGAAAATTACCATTAATTGATAATCTGGGGAAAAATCAGATGCTAATCTGGAAAAAAATCAATCCAGCTATTTGTTTTGATAATTTCCACACCTCTTGCTTTGATTTTTTAATTTTTAACAAATTCACAATGGGACACTGACAATTTCAAATCTTTTCATTTCGATGTTTGTGTGAACTGGCAAATGACTCTTTCTTGCTTTCAGCTTCAGTTTCAGCAAAACGACATTTTCTAACCAAAAAATAATAATTAAAAATCAAATCAAATAAAACATGGTCCCACCTGGCTCCTGAATATGGTTATTTCCAGATTTGGATGCAGCCAATATTATGGGGCCAGATCCTCAGCTGGTGTAAATCCATATAAGATCTCCAGACTTTCATGGAACTAAGCCAATTTTCATTAATGTATGACCTAGCCTCAGAGATTTCAGCTCTCTGGTAACGATACTAGTTGGTAATATCAATTTCTTTGCTAGACTGAGCGCTTCAACCTTGCTCTATGTTTTAAAAGTTGCAATTAAAAAGCAGAAAAGTTCTTCCAATTCACCATGGCTAATGCTTCATTTTAATGCTGGTAAAAATGCAAGGCCAATCCCAACCCTTCAAAAATGCAGATCTCAGTTTCTTGTTACTTGGTATTGCTCTTGCTTCTGAACCTGATGTTACTTTACATTCCCTGTGAAGCCAATACCATTCCAACAATCAATTAAAGCTTGTTTTACACTAGCCCTACTTCAGCCTCATGCTACAATCAATTGATCTTGTCAAACAAGGCACCAGACTGAGTACAATTATTTTTTGTTCACTTGAGATCTAGGCGGGAATACCATTTAGGAAAAGATGAGTGGAGAGATTGCATTTAAATTTAATTTAAATTACAGACACTCACTCAGATCAGATTAGAAGTCCTGATGTTTGCTTTGCCTTTTTAGAGCTGTATGTGAGAGCATTTGTATGTGAGAGCATTTTTTTTAACAAATGCAAACATAAAAATTCAAATGGAACTAAAACATGCAGCGCTTATTCTGTTTTTATTCTGGCAAGCCTCCTGTTCGCTGTAATGGGAGCTTTGCCAGGGTAAAAGCTAAGGACTTCTAGATTTGGACCAATATTTTGTATCTCATATGCTTATATAACATATGCAAGAAACACATGGACATTTAGAACATTTCTGAAGCTGCAGAGTAGGAAATAATTAGTGCAGCAGTAGGCTGCAGCAAAAATGATGATATAGACCAAAATTTGTGGACAATTATTTTATAATTCAGGTTCCTATTAGATTTATACAGGAAAAGACTAGGCAGGTTGAGTTACTGAAGATTTATGTCCTGGTATTTCAGAACTCTGTCTCAGAACCCAGAGCATTATCACGGTCACTGTCAAAAGGTCTACGGAAGAAGGGTGGAGTGATAGAGACAGCAGGGATACAGATTTAGAGCATGATGACAGCAAGCAAATTCTGAGCAGTAGTCAACTTACACCTCTGCTTTAAGAGTTATACTCCACCTAGTCAGGAAACAGAAATTGTACCATGTCCCCAACCCAGAACTAATCAATGCATCTTGAATTGGAAGCCCTGAATACTTGTAATGATCTACCCCCAAACAGTCTACCAACCATCAGTCAATGGAAATATTTGCCACTAACTTGAATTAATTAATAAATGGGGTGGGGGGGAATCTCAGAGAATTAATGAAGATAAAAACAACTGAAGTTCATCAAAACCAAGTTTGGCTAAAAATGATTTACTCCGCTCTTCTGTTAGCAAATGGATAGAAAGACTGTGCACATGTGCACAGAATACGGTCCCAATCCTAGAATCTTGGGCAGTAATAGGAACAGGATCAGGCCACACAATTGTTCCATACTTACCTGGTAATCAGTTAAAACAGGCAGAGAATTTCATCAGGTCCATAACGTTGGAGTAATTTAGATCATATCTTTATAAATTACAGAGACTTCCACATCTGGATGGAAAGCCTTCAAGTGAGGTAGAATCTACCACCCCCCTAGCTAGATTGTTCCAGTGGTTAATTACCCTCACTGTAAAAAAAATGTACCTTATTTTTAATCTGAATTGTTCACCTTCCAGCCATTGGACCTTGTTCTGCCTTTGTCTGCTAGACTGAAGAGAAATCAGATTTTTTTCCTCTACAGAGGCACTTGTACACCATGATCTGAACCTTCTTTTTGAAAAGCTAAATAGACTGAGCTTCTTCAATCTCTCGCTATAAGGAAGGCTTTCCAAACATTGAATTGAATCATTCTGCTAGGTCTTTTCTGAACCCTTTCTAATCTGTCTACATCCTTTTTGAAAGGTGGATTCCAGAGCTACACACAGTATGCAGTAATGGTCTCGCTAATGCTGTATAAAGAGCAAATACCATCTCCCTGTGCCTTCTTGATTTACTCTTCCTTAAGATACTTCATTCCCACAATTTAGGTATCACCAGATAACCCAGGAGTTCTGATGTTATCTAGTCTGATTTCCATCTAAACAAATGTGGCCTGGGTTTGTGTCATCAAAAATAATGATATCCAAGTGACTCCCCAGTGTTGCACTAGGTGTCCCATCAGCACACCATTCCTTCGCTAATGATACAGAAGAGAGGACAGACATTTTCATAAAATTCATTAAATTGGGACAAGCTGCAAACTTCAGAGGTGACTGAAAATTAATATATAGGGACCTAGTCAGATTAGCAACATAGTAAGTGAAGAATAAAACATTTGGAGAAATGCAAGATATGGTACCAGACTTTGGGGAAATATACACTCGTTGGGTTAGATTCTGAACCCCACGTTACGGTTAGGGTTAGGGTTAGGGCCTCAGCACCTGCAGTTCCATCGAAATCAAACTGCTTCTGAAAACAGGTCAATTGTGCAGAAATTTAATTTAAGGGGGGAAAAAATGGAAAAAATGTTCCGACGATGTTGGAATGTCTCGTTTAGACATTTTTGGAACTATGTTTTTTTTTTCTTTTCAAACAACTTTCCATTTCAAAATGTTTTGTTATTTTGTATTATGTTATATATTACAGAGTTCAGTGTTTAAAAGAAGTTGAAATTGAAGCTAAACATTCTGATTTTGTTGAAATCAAACATTTCAAACAACCTGAAGTAGAAAAAAATCATAATTTTCCTTCACAGAGAATTTCAACATTTTGGGGTGTTCTTCCGGTTCAGATGAAAGCCAAACTTTGAAATCTCAAATTCCTTTCCAAAATGGAGCTTCCTTGTCCAGATGCAGTGACTCCCACTGACTCCCCTCCCCCACACAAGGTGACTAGCCCTGGGATCCTTGCTGGGGCTGCCAACTTTCTAATCACACAAAATTAAACACTCCTTCCCTCTGCCCCGCCCCTTCTCCCCGAGGCCCTGCCCATGCTCCACCCCTTCTCTGAGGCCCCGCCCCCACTCACTCCACCCCCCCTTCTTCGCTCCCTCTTCCCCACCCTCACTCACTGGGGCACAAAAGAAGCGCAATGTTCCCCAGCACCAGGGCTTCCCTTTGTGCTCAGTACGACGTGCTCCTGTAGGGAAAGGTGGCGTGGATGGGAGGGTTTCTGCTTAATTCTATGATGTTCTTCAGTCTAGCAGAGAGAGGTCTAACACAATCCAATGGCTGGAAGCTGAAGCTAGACAGATTCAGACTGGAAATGAGGGGTAGATTGTTAATGGTTAGTGTAACTAACCCCGTGAAAGATTTAACCAGGGTCAAGGTGGATTCTCCATCATGGGCAATTATTAAATCCAGGCTGGATTTTTTCTAATAGCCCTGCTCTAGGAATTATTGTGGGGCAGGTCTCTGGCCTTTGCTATACAGCAGCTCAGACTAACTAGATAATCATGCTGGTCCCTTCTGGCCTTGGAATCTATGACATTGGTCCTTGTTCCACCAGGCAGAGCACAAGACGGAGGCACCATTTTTGTCCTGCATCAGCTCTGTTTTGAGGCCTTAATTAGGGAGTAATGTGGTGTGTAGGCTTGGAGCTTGCTGTCTGCCCCAGGAGTGAATTTCATCCTTGACGAGTACCACTCCTATTGCAGGGCTGAAGAGGGGCCCCGGAGCGTGGGCAGGCTGTCAGCACTAGGGTGAAGTGACATTTAATGACCCAGATCAGCATTTTTGAGACTGGGAAGCTAAACGTCAGCTCCTATATTGATGTATAGGCACCGAACTTCTAGAGACCTGAGTTTCAGAAGTGCGGAGCACTCACAAATCCCCCTAAATCTAGGGTATCAGTAGTTACTCAGCACCTGGAATATCACTGCTATTTGGGGGCTGAATATGGGTGTAGGAGACTCACTTTATGCCCCCAGATCTGAAAATGTTTCCCTTCGAATCCTGAATAGTTCTACAAAGCCAACTTTTAAAAAAGTGTGTCAGGTCATTTTGAGCATAGCAGCTGTGCATCTAGAGAACTTTACTGTGTCTGTGAAAAGTCATGTATTTAAATGGACCTTTCTCTTTGTGTTACCAGGCTGTGGAGTGGGAGTAAATAAGAGCAGAATTTGATCCAATACAGATCCTAAAATCATAGAAGAGTAGAGTTGGAAGAGACCTCAGGCGGTATCTAGTCCAACCCCCTGCTCAAAGCAGGACCAATCCCCAACTAAATCATCCCAGCCAGGGCTTTGTCAAGCCTGATCTTAAAAACCTCTAAGGAAGGAGATTCCACCACCTCCCTAGGTAACCCATTCCAGTGCTTCACCACCCTCCTAGTGAAATAGTGTTTCCTAATATCCAACCTAAACCTCCCCCACTGCAACTTGATACCATTACTCCTTGTTCTGTCAACTGCCACCACTGAGAACAGCCTAGATCCATCCTCTTTAGAACCCCCTTTCAGGTAGTTGAAAGCAGCTATCAAATCCCCCCTCATTCTTCTCTTCTGCAGACTAAATTCTGCAGATAATACTATAGAAGTAAAAGGTAGCAGGGTGTGGGGAGGGATAAGTGAGTTTTTGGAGATTTTAACAATACTAAGTTTTTATTGCTGAAATTGGAATGTTCCACAAGACTCTCAATTTATTTATTGATAAGGCGTTTATCTTTCCCTTTGCTCTTCAGAAAAACAACAGTTGCACACAATATGCAAACTGAGCTTCAATTAATAACATTGCAACTGTTTATAACTAGGATTAGAGTGTGATGCATTATTCACAAATCCGAATGGGCTGCACCATGGAATGGCAGAAGTTAAATGAAAATGTGCCATTTTGGAGTATGAATGCAACAGATGTAAATAGAAAGACTATAATGATACTCATGACATTTGCAAGCAGGTAAACACCAGTGTTCAAAATCTGTTGAAAATAGAGATAGAATTGTGTGAACTCAATAGAAAACAGCATAGATTATATAGAAAAACAATGGTGAAACCCCTGTTATTGTGCTTGCAGGGCACATTCTACTTCATTCCATCCAGACAGACCAAAATCTTAAATTCCTCGTCGGTAGCACCAAGTGTCAGGCTTAGCACATCACATAACCAATTAAATATTGCTGCACAAATAGAAGCTTCAGTGTGAAACAAACTAGACAACTGGTAAAGGCGCAACACAGTCACACAAATCAAAGTGTTTTGGAAAATGTGAAGCCTTCTTGAGGCATCAGAGACAGGGATAGAGATTTACGTTCGCTTTCTAAAAAGCAAGATGAATAATAGAAAGAGAGTGTCTGTCTGAATTTTTACTTTCAGATCAACTCATTGTAAGTCTTGCTTGACTGCCTTATGTGACATTGCAATTTTGCATGACACCAGGAATAAAAACCATTTTTAATAGCTATTAGAGATCAGTCAAGTATCATGACGTAATAGGCATAAACTGCTACACAAATACCACTATCATTAATACAATGTTTTTCCTATAATTTTCGGAAACACTTCAATTTCAGCGTAACTTTCAAGAAACATTGGCATTCAGAAATATACCACAAAGAATCTGAAATACTTCCAGACAAAGGAGTAACTAGCATAACTGATGTGGGTACAAGTATTACACAAACGAGCACACCTGTTGGCTCTTTAATTACAGTTTAGCAACTAATTTGTGAACAATATGCAGGAAAATTAATTTAATCTGTAATTACCGTGTTTCACACAAGCAGGCACCAAAAGACCAAAGTCTAAATTTCCGGAGCTCCTTCTCAGGCCTGAAATACAGTCACTATAATGAGTCTCTGCTCCCGGATGGGCAGTGAGGGCAGGTTTTGGGTACTCCATGTTGCAGTTCTGCATCGCTTTGCAGACCACACAGCAGTGACTTTTACTAGAAACACTGAACATGTCTCCACTCCAATGATGAGCTCTGTCAAGCAGCAAGACCCTTTTCAGTGCCAGTCCAATTCCCATTCAAATCAATTGAGTCTTTCTGACCAACTGGGAGTTGTGCGTAAATGCAGAGTTTGTGAGCCCAGAGTAAAAATTACTTCTTATTCTTATTCTGGTGTCTCCATTAGGCTCAATGGGACAATAAGAAGGATTTTTCAAGTATATCTGGAACAAAAACTATCCTAACAATGGTATAGTTCAGTGGTTCTCAACCTGCGGCCCAATCAGCACACAGCTGCAGCCCATGTGACATCCTCAGGGCCATACAGGTAGTATTGGATGCAGCCCAAAATGGTAAGTCGGTTGAGAACCACTGGTATAGTCCATGACTAGATGGAGATCTTAACACTGTTAATAACGATGCAGAAAAAGAGAAGTGTTCAATAAATATTTCTGTCCTTTATTCAGAAAGAACCAGGTGGTGATGGACGGCAGGAGAGAGATCACTTGTTAGGTTCACTCCATCTGGGGCACCTGGCATTGGTCACTGTCGGAAGACAGGATACTGGGCTGGATGGACCTTTGGTCATTCTTATGTTCTTATGTTCTTATGAACATAAGAGCAGCCACACTGGGTAAGACCAAAGGTCCATCTAGCCCAGTATCCTGTCTTCCATTAGTGGCCAATGCCAGGTGCCCCAGAGGGAATGAACACAACAAATAATCATCAAGTGAAGTATTCATATCACAGGAGGAGGATGAACTACTTTCCACTCTGTTAGTAATTAAGGAGGATGCTAAACCACAACTTCTATGGCTAAACAGTTTTTTTAAATCAGCAGGCCCAGGTGACTTGCACCCAAGACAGGAAGAGTCCTAAAAGCGTTGGCTGAGATGATCTCTGGCTGGTGTTAGTTTTTTATACATTTTGGAATAGTGAGGATATTCCAGAAGACTGGAAGAGTGCTAATGTTGTGCCAAAATTCAAAAATGGCAAGCAGGATAACCTGGTAACTACAGGCCAGTTAGCTTGACATCAGCCCTGGGCATACTGAGAAAGCTGATATGGGGTTCAATTACTAAATAATTAAAGGATAGGAGTATAATTAATACCAGTCAACATTTGTTTAATGGAAAATGGATCTTGCCAAACAATCTGATTTAATTTTCTTACTGAGATTACAAGTGTGGTTGATAAAGGTAACTGTATATATGTAATATATTGAGAATTTTGTAAGTCATTTGACTACATCCATACTGACATTCTGATTAAAAAGTTAGCAGTATACAATATAAATGTAAAGCACACATTAAATAGGTGACTGGGTAACTGACATATATAAGAAAACTAGTTGTCAACAGGGAATCATCATCAAATGAGCATGTCCCAAGTGGGTTTCCACAGGGATCGGTACCAGGCTCACCAATATTCAACATCTTTATCAATGATGTGGCAGAAAATATAAAATCATGGCTGATAAAATTTGCGGAAGACAAAAAAACTCTCCGAGTGATAAATTGTGAAGAGAACCTGGGAGTCATACAGAGTGATTTGCATTGCGTTGGTAAGCTGGGCCCATTCAAAGAAATTGTGTTTTAATACAGACAAAAGGAAAATTAGACATCTAAGGATCCTAGAGACAAGGAATGCAGGTCATTCCTATTGAATGGGACACTCTGTTCCAGAATGCAGTGTGCTGAAAAGGCTTTAGGGTGATAGTGGACAAAAAAACTCAACACAGGATCCTAGTACAATGATGTGGTGAAAAGAACAATGTGACTTTGGATTTATAAACCGGGGGATAACTATTAGGAGTAGCGAGGTGATTTTATGTCTGTATTCGGCATTGGTCAGACTGACACTGGAGCCCTGTGTTCAGTTCTGGGGTACACATTTTAAAAAGGATGTTGAAAAACTGGAGATGGTGCAAAGAATAGCCATAAAAATGGCTGGAGGACTCCAGAAAATGCCTTCGAGTGAGAGATTTAAAGAGCTCCATCTGCTTAGCTTGTCAAAAAGGGGAGAAAACAATGGGTATTAAAGAACTCTTTATAGGAGAAAGGCAGAACAAGAACCAATGGCTGGAAGCTGAAGCCAGATACATTTAAATTAGAAGGAATATTTAAAAATAAATAAATAATGAGAGGGATTAACTATGGGAACAAACTACTAAATCAAGTCATGAATTCTCCATCTCCTGATGTCTTCAAATCAAGACCAGATGCCTTTGTGAAAGGTGTGCGTTAATCAAAACCAAAATATTGGGCTTAATAGAGGGGCAACTGGGTGAAATTTAATGGTCTGTGCTATGCAGGAGGTCAGACTAATGGTCCCATCTGTCTTTACACTATATAAATCAATAATTAAGCTGTCCCAGCTAATGGGCTTTGAGTAGTTTAACACACTCAGTGTCTTTGTCCAAGAGTGCACATGTCCAATGAAAGAGAAAGGAGAAAGAGCAGATGTTGTATACTTTCCCAGGTAGTCTCATGTGCACCATACATAGAAAATGACACAAATAATAACACAGAGTAATAATGTTTGTCCGTTAAACAACCTGGATTACCTCTATACCAGATGACTGGAGAATACCTAATGTAATGTTGATTTTTTTTAAAAAAGGCTCCAGAGGTGATCCTGTCTATTAAAGGGCAGTTAGCCTAATTTCACTACCCAGCAAAATGATTGAAAGTATAGTAAAGAACAGAATTAGCAGACACATCGGTGCACATGATATTTTGGGGGAGAGTCAACATGTTTTTTGTAAAGGGAAATCATGCCTCACCAATCTATTAGAATTATTTGAGGGTGTCAACAAACATAGACAAAGATGATCCAGTGGATATACGTACTTGGACTTTGACAAAGGCTCTTAAGCAAATTAAGAAGTCATGGGAGAAGAGGGAAGGTCCTCTCATGGATCAGTAACTGGTTAAAAGATAGGGGGAAAGGGTAGGAATAAATGGTTGGGTTTCAGAATGGAGAGAGGTAAATAGTGGTGTCCCCCAGGGGTCTGTACTGGGACCAGTGCTGTTCAACTTATTCGTAACTGATTTGGAAAAAAGAGGTAAACAGAGAGGTGGCAGGGTTTGCAGACAATATAAAATTAGTCAAAATAGTTAAGTCCAAAACTAACTGAGAAAAGTTCCAAGGGGATCTCACAAAACTGGGAGAGTGGGCAAGGAAATAGCAGCTGAAATTAAAAATTGATAAATGCAGAGTAAGGCACATTGGAAAACATAATTCCAACTATACATATGAATGATGGGGTCTAAATTAGCTTTTACCACTCAACAAAGAGATTCATGGAGAATAGGTCCATCAATGGTTATTAGCCTTGGTGGTCAGGGATTCAACCCCATGCTCTGAGTGTCCCTAGCCTCTGTTTGCCAGAATCTGGGAGTGGACGGCAGGAGATGGATCACCTGACAATTGCCAGTTCTGTCAATTCCCTCTGAAGCACCTGGCACTGGCCACTGTCAGAAGACAGGAGACTGGGCTAGATGGGCCATTGGTCTGGCTGTTCTTATGTTCTTATCTTGGAGTCATCAGCACGGATAGTTCTCTGAAAACATCTGCTCAGTGTGCAGTGGCAGTCAAAAAAACTAACAGAATGTCAGGAACCATCCGGAAAGGGATAGATTAAAAGATACAAATATCGTCATGCCACTATATAAATCCACGGTATGCGACATCTTGAATACTGTGTGCAGTTCTGTTTTCCCCATCTCAAAAAATATATGGGATATAGAAAGGAGGTAGAAAAACTGGAAAGGATCCAGAGGCAAACAACAAAGCTGATTAAAGGGATGGAATGCAAGCCATGACAACCAGGCAGCACCGGAGATCACGTGAGTTCCTGGTCACATAAGAGTAAGACTCTGAAGTCAAACAAATTTGGCCGAGATCCTTGCTTCTGGATGCACTGCTTTAAATTCTGCATGCTGCTGCTAGTGTGTCTACTCTAGCTAGCTCTACGTCCTACGTTTCAATGGCGCAATGACACAGGCCCCTCTTTCTTTGTATCAATATATAAGGCTGTCGAGCCTGTGGGAAGACAGAGTTGCTAGTCAGTGGTCGATTTTTTTCTTTCCTTGCGGGCTGGTTAACTATTTAAGAGTGAGTGTAATTAACCATTTGACCAATGTAATTAACAATTGGAACAACCTAACGAGGGTTTGTGGTGGATTCTACAACCGTGGCAATTTTAAAATCAAGAGTGGATTTTTTTTTAAATGTTCAAACAGGAATTATTTGGGGCAGTTCTCTGGTCTCTGCTATACAGGTGGACAGACTAGATGGAACCATCACAGTGGTTCCTCTGGCTGTATAAACTATGGATCTGTTTTCCTCCAGCTGTGCATACAAGGTGAATTTACTGATGCTGGAGGATATTAGTAGAGTGCGCATGGCAGATGTCTCTCCAAGTAACTGTAATTTCATATCCAAGCTGTAAGCAACACGTTCTCTTCATCCTGCTTGTTTTCAGCACCTTTAAACCCACAACCCTGAAAACAAAGTATTTACGTTTTTTAAATATCCAGGGGACAGCTCTGTTCACTAGTTGCATGTGCCTGAGTGTAAGGTTTGTGTCATTTTGACACATCTTGTTATCAGCAATGAGAACCTGGATGTGATGTGTCTCTGAGTCGCAGCAGACTCAGACACTAATAACACTGGTCTACAATTTTTGAGAAGTCGTCTGCTTCAGAGATAAAATGTGCTATTTATTATGTATTTTGATGTGCTGAATTCAAATATGACAATTAAAACAACTGATTGGCTACTGTTTCTAAGATATTTAAGCTTTTACATTTTATGTCTATGTATATTGTGTAGATAGTAGAGTTTTAATCATAAATTGTAAACCTAGGTCTTTTCATGTTTATGGTTGCTTTACATGATAATATTTCACCTGAACTGTTTATGTAACACTTTAAAAATCAGCAAAAGGGTTATATAGATAAAATGTATTATGAAACAAAAGGCAAAAAACTATTCTGTACATAGTTTAGTCCTATTCAGTGTCTACTCGGCGCTTCTTGGCTTGTCTCTTGTATTCATTAAATGGAGCATCTCTTGTCACTGTCCAGCAATAGTCTGCAAGCATTGATGGGCTCCATTTGCCCTGATAGCGTTTCTCCATTGTTGCAATGTCCTGGTGAAATCACTCGCCGTGCTCGTCGCTCACTGCTCCGCAGTTCGGTGGAAAAAAATCTAGATGAGAGTTTAAAAAATGTATCTTTAGTGACATGTTGCAACCAAGGCTTTTGTATGCCTTGAGGAGGTTTTCCACCAACAACCTGTAGTTGTCTGCCTTGTTGTTTCCGAGAAAATTTATTGCCACTAACTGGAAGGCTTTCCATGCCGTCTTTTCCTTGCCACACAGTGCATGGTCAAATGCATCATCTCGAAGAATCTGAGGACCAACAAAGACACCTTCCTTTATCTTAGCTTCACTTAACCTTGGAAATTTTCCACGGAGGTAATTGAAAGCTGCTTGTGTTTTGTCAATGGCCTTGACAAAGTTCTTCATCAGACCCAGCTTGATGTGTAAGGGTGGTAACAAAATCTTCCTTGATTCAACAAGTGGTGGATGCTGAACACTTTTCCTCCCAGGCTCGGAGTGGCCAATCTTTCTTGATGTAGTGTGAATCTCTTGCACGACTCTCCCATTTGCAGAGAAAACAGCAGTACTTTGGGTATCCAATCTGCAGACCAAGCAAGAGAGCAACAACCTTCAAATCGCCACAAAGCTGCCACTGATGTTGGTCATAGTTTATGCACCTCAAAAGTTGTTTCATGTTGTCATAGGTTTCCTTCATATGGACTGCATGACCAACTGGAATTGATGGCAAAACATTGCCATTATGCAGTAAAACAGCTTTAAGACTCGTCTTCGATGAATCAATGAACAGTCTCCACTCATCTGGATCGTGAACGATGTTGAGGGCTGCCATCACACCATCGATGTTGTTGCAGGCTACAAGATCACCTTCCATGAAGACGAATGGGACAAGATCCTGTTGACAGTCACGGAACATGGAAACCCTAACATCACCTGCCAGGAGATTCCACTGCTGTAGTCTGGAGCCCAACAGCTCTGCCTTACTCTTGGGTAGTTCCAAATCCCTGACAAGGTCATTCAGTTCACCTTGTGTTATGAGGTGTGGTTCAGAGGAGGAGGATGGGAGAAAATGTGGGTCCTGTGACATTGATGGTTCAGGACCAGAAGTTTCATCCTCTTCCTCTTCCTCATCTGACTCAAGTGAGAATGATTCTGGTGCATCAGGAACCGGCAGTCCTTCTCCGTGGGGTACTGGCCGTATAGCTGATGGAATGTTTGGATAATGCACAGTCCACTTTTTTTTCTTTGACACACCTTTCCCAACTGGAGGCACCATGCAGAAGTAACAATTGCTGGTATGATCTGTTGGCTCTCTCCAAATCATTGGCACTGTAAAAGGCATAGATTTCCTTTTCCTGTTCAACCACTGGCGAAAATTTGTTGCACAAGTGTTGCAGCATATATGTGGGGCCCACCTCTTGTCCTGATCTCCAATTTTGCAGCCAAAATAAAGGTGATAGGCTTTCTTAACCATAGTGGTTATACTGCGCTTTTGTGATGCAAAAGTCACTTCACCACAAACATAGCAGAAGTTATCTGCACTGTTCACACAAGTACGAGGCATCTCTGCTCACTTTGGCTAAACAGAAATGTGTCCCTTTGCAAAAATCAAACACTGACAAATAAGAGAACACGACACTGTCTGATTTCTAGAGCTGATATAGGGCAATTTGTTCAGCAGAGTGATGTAAGCTTCGTTATGATTGCATCATCCATGACTTCTAGGAATAACATGATGCAATTCATATCATGTATGACGCAATACCAGCTTCAGATTGCATAATTCATTGTTTTGCCTAAAAAGCAAGTACTGTCCAAACCCAGTCATAGATTTATTCCTAGATCCAGTCAAAGATGTATTTTAGTCATTTCTGGTTTAAATTGAGATCCCTTCCCTTTATAACTCACTTATCCTCCGCCATTCCCAAGTCAAGGGTCGTATATACTGACCCAATAGCATATCTTGAAAACTAGAGCCAATCAACAAGTTTAAGCATCATTTTCGTTCTCAGTGACCCAGAATTAGTAAAGTTTGACTACATTTATTTCAGAAGCATTTTGGCTGTAGAGCAGTGTAATTTGTGTGGATTCATTTTGGAAAGTCACGTGGTGTGATCCTTAGATGCTTATAACAGGTGCTGCTTGGCCCTCTCTTGCTGGTTCCAGCCCCCTCCGTCACCGGAGAGACTGCTCCATGCTCTGCCCCTTCCTCTGCAGTAGCTGCCAGCGTCCGAGGAGAGCACAGGCTGTGCCCTGCTCAGGGGCAGTGGGGTCTCTGATGCAGTGAGCTCAGCCAGCCATGGCCTCTGCCCTGCACTCCCACCAGAGGCCGGTGCCTTCAAGGTACAGTGTAGCTCAAAGTGTCCAGCATGATTGGGATTCTATATGCTTATTCATCGTCTGCCGACCCAGTTCCCTTATCTAGCCCTCATCACTGCAGAGTCTTTGCTCTCCCCATGTGTTCAAAGATGCCAGTGCTCACTCGCTCTCTCCCTCTCTGCCTTCAGGAAGCAGGCTCAGTGCTTTTGGCCTGTGTTGGTTGGCCTAGGTGAGGAGAGTTTGTCCTTGGCTTTCAATGCCTGGAAGGTAGCAGTCACTCGTATTCCTCCAGGCAGTGAGTTCCGTAGCCACGGCCCAGATGCTGTGACCATTCTGTCTCCTGGGCCACAAGCAGATCTATCAGAGTTATAAATCCATTTATAAAAATACTTCCAAATAATGATACAACACAGCCACTCCTATCACCCTAGTCAGGGGACAAGCTGTGCCAGGTGCAGAAAGGAGAGGAAAGGTGTTTAATATGGACCATAATAATAAAGCTTTATGGCATCAGAGTCAGTGAGTTGCTAAACATCATGGACAATCTGCAGGCCAGGTGAACCTCTGTGGTATATAATCCTTCTTTTGTAAGATGTCCAAATACAAAAGTAACAAAAACAGAAATGAAGGTTTTAGTACAGATCTGAAATTGTTCCACTGGTTTGCAAGAGTAGCTTGATTTCATGGTTAATGACAGAAACTGGTTTCTAGGTTATTACTTTATTAAGAATTAATATTCTGAATTTCACTATTGCTGTATGGGTTAGTGATCTATATCAATGAATGGGACCATACTGCTCTGAATGGTTCCATGTTGTCATTTAATTTGATGTCTGTCTTTCAAAGGCTCCTGCATTGCATATGGAATTGAAAGCTTTTTTAATGAATTTTTCTCTCACCATCATTCATCTCTATTTCTAATGTGAAGTTCAGGTACCCTGTATGGATATTTTAAACATCAGCGGGTTTAGGCTATAGATTTTCTATTGGATCCATTGCCCAGGAGACTTAGCTTTTAGAATAAAAACCATGTTTTTCAACAATGTACCAGCTCGTCATCACTGGTTTCCCGTAATGCCAAGTATGTATCTCAATGCACCAAAGGTTGCCAATAGAAGAATAGGACTGGAAGGGACCTCTGGAGGTCATCTAGTCCAGTCCCCTGCACTCATGGCAGGACTAAGTATAATCTAGACCATCCCTGACAGGTGTTTGTCCAACCTGCTCTTAAAAATCCCCAATGATGCAGATAGCGTTGCCAACTTTCTGATTGCAGAAAAATGAATACCCTTGCCCCGCCTCTTCCCCGAGGCCCTGTCCCACCTCTTCTCATAGGTGCTGCTCCCATTCACTCCATCCCCCCTCCCTCCATTGTTACCCGGGGTTCTTTCAACCCGAAGCTCTCGGTAACTTTTACTCTGTGCGAGGTGGTGTCAGGAAATAAATCAGGGGAGACACGGCCGTCCGACAGATAGATGGCTGGCACAAACAGGACAACACAAGAGTGCTTTCACTTAAAGCTACACTTTACTTAGTCTCAAGCACTCCCTTAAAGAAAACTTGTTAAGTAAGCAGTTTCAATGGTCAAGCAAGAGGTTCCTTCTGATTATTGATTAACTAGGTGTGGGTTTTTCCAGAGTTTGCAGCCTTGAGACCCCTATAGACATTCCTGGGGCACACCCTGCTCTTTTAAAATGCATGTATCAGCAACTTCAACACAATTCTTATCAGGAAGGACGTGGGGTCAAGCTGCCCTTTCTGTGGCACCCCAAGCCCCCTCCCCTCCTGCCTTGGTCAAGCTGAGACTGCTTAATAGGTTGCTTTTAACAGAAAGCCATAGTGGTTTCAGGCACTTTACTGGTTTGCCAAAATCTCCCCGTACACCGTCACTTGCTCTCCCCCACCCTCCCTCACTTCCTCATTTTCACTGGACCGGGGCAGAGTGTTGAGATCTGGGGTGGAGCCAGGTATGATGGGTTCGGGGTATGGGAGGGGCCTCCATGTTGCAGTTCTGCATCCCTTTGAAGACCACACAACAGTGACTACGACTAGAAATACTGAACATGTCTTTAGCAGCCCGATCAGCTGTGCTGACCGGAGTCACCAGGGTCCCTTTTTGACTGGGCATTTCGGTCGAAAACCAGATGCTTGGCAACCCTAGATGGAGATTCCAGAACCTCCCTAAGCAATTTATTCCAGTGCTTAACCACCCTGACAGTTAGAAAGTTTTTCCTAATGTCCAACTTAGACCACCCTTACTGCAATTTGATCCTATTGTGTCTTGTCCTGTCCACAGTGGTTAAGAAGAACATTTTTTTCTCCCTCCTCCTTGTAACAACCTTTTATGGACTTAAACAAACCCAGTTTTTTCATTCTTCCCTCACAGGTCATGTTTTCTAGACCTTTAATAATTTGTGTTGCTCTTCTCTAGACTTTCTCCAACTTATACACATCTTCTGTGAAATGTGGTGCCCAGAACTGGACAGAATACTCCAGTTGAGGCCTAATCCATGTGGAGTAGAACGGAAGAATTACTTCTCGTGTTTTGCTTACAACACTCCTGCTAATACATCCCAGAATGATGTTCACTTTTTTTAGAACAGCGTTACACTGTTGACTCATATTTAGCTTGTGGTCCACTCTGACCCCCAGATCCCTTTTCACAGTACTCCTTCCTAGGCAGTCATTTCCCATTTTGTATGTGTGCAATTGATTTTTCCTTCCTAAGTGGAGTACTGTGCATTTGTCCTTATTGAATGTCATTCTATTTACTCCAGTTTGTCCAGATCATTTTGAATTTTAATCCTATCCTCCAAAGCACTTGCAACCCCTCCCAGCTTGATATCGTCTGCAAACTTTATAAGTGTACTCTCTATGCCATTATCTAAATCACTGATGAAGATATTGAACAGAACCGGACCCAGAACTGATCCCTGCAGGACCCCACTTGATATGGTCTTCCAGCTTGACTGTGGACCACTGATAACTACTTCCTGGCTACCGTTTTCCAATCAGTTATGCACCCACCTTATAATAGCTCCATTTTGGTTTGTATTTCCCTAGTTTCTTTATGAGAAGGTCATGTGAGACAGTATCAAAAGCCTTACTAAAGTCAAGATAAACCACATCTTTCAGTTTCCCCCATCCATAAGGCTTATTACCCTCTCAAAAAAAGCTATTAGGTTGGTTTGGAATGGTTAATTCTTGACAAATCCATGTTGTTACTTATCACCTTATTATCTTCTAGGTGTTTGCAAATTGATTGCTTAATTGTTTGCTCCATTATCTTTCTGGGTACTGAAGTTAAACTGACTGGTCTGTAATTCCTCGTGTTGTAAAATGAGAATATTAGTCCATAATACAATAAATTAAATATATAAAATATATATACAACACATTATATATATATATATATATATATATATATATATATATACAGAGAGAGAGAGAGAGACAATACATAAAACCAGAATATTAGTCCATGATACAATAAATTAGATGTCTGACAATGCTACTTCAATGCTTATTGCAGAGCATTAGTGTGATGCTCTGCATATGACAGATTGACCAGAGTTTAACTACAATAAACTCCAGATTACTGAAAAGATGAATATTTTGTAACATTTTTACTGTAGTTAAGCCCTAATTTATGACAAAATCCATATAGTGCTGTCCCCAAGTTTTCTATTGGGATTTTACTCATTTTTAAAGAAGGATAACAATTTCCATATCACACAATCAGGGTGACAAAAGATGATACAGAAATGAGGAAATGCAGACAGTCAACCTCATCTGTCATATTCACATTTTTTATCATTAGGTTTTCTGATTGATATTCATATGTCAAGAACAAAGAAAGGCAGCAATTTTTCCCTACATACTTTGTGTGTTTTTTCACTCAAATGTGATAATCAGATATTACTGTATCCTTATATGCAAACATAGCATGTGAGAGAAAAGACAGATCTTTCCAGGCAAATTAAATAAATAAATGGTACTGTTCTACCATATGATCCCATCTAGACATGTTGATATGGCTATATAAGGGATGTATATACACTTAAAAAAAATTAAAATTAATGGAGATATCCTATCTCCTAGAGCTGGAAGGGACCTTGAAAGGTCATCAAGTCCAGCCCCCTGCCTTCACTAGCAGGACCAAGTGCTGATTTTGCCCCAGATCCCTAAGTGGCCCCCTCAAGGATTAAACTCACAACCCTGGGTTTAGGAGGCCAATGCTCAAACCACTGAGCTATCCCTCCCCCCTTACATTGACAAGTATCACTGTCAGCTTTCCTACATATTTATCAATAGTACATAAAGAACAATTACACTAATATAAGTGTTGGGATCCATAAGAACATAAGAATGGCCATACTGTGTCAGATCAATGGTCCAGCTAGCCCAATGGCCTGTCTTACGACAGTGGACAATTCCAGAAGCTACAGAAGGAATGAACTGAACAGAGCAATTATCGAGTGAACCATCCCCTGTGATCCAGTTGAAGCTTCTGGCAGTCAGAAGTTGAGGGACACCAAGAGCATGGAGTTGTGTCCCTGACCATGTTGGCTAGTAGCCATTGATGGACCTGTCCTCCATGAACTTCTCTAGTTCTTTTTGAACCCAGTTACACGTTTGGCCTTCACAACATCCCGTCGCAACAAGTTCCACAGGGTGATTGTGGGTTGTGAGAAGTATTTCCTTATGTTTGTTTTAAACCTGCTGCCTATTAATTTCATTGGGGGCCCTGGGTTCTTGTCTTATGTGAAGGGGTAAATAACACTTCCTTACTCATTTTCTCCACACCACTCATGGTTTTACAGACCTCTATCATATCCCTCCTTAGTTGTCTCTTTCTTCAGCAGAAAAGTCCAAGTCTCAGATGGAAGCTGTTTCATACCCTCATCATTTTTCTTGTCCTTCTCTGTACTTTTTCCAATTCTACAATATAGAATCAAAGGGTTAGAAGGGACCACAAGGGTCATCTAGTCCAGTGGTTCTCAACCTTTCCAGACTACTGTACCCTATTCAGGAGTCTGATTTGTCTTGCGTACCCCAAGTTTCATCTCACTTAAAACAACTTGCTTACAAAATCAGACATAAAAACACAAAAGTGTCACAGCACACTATTACTGAAAAATTGCTGACTTTCTCATTTTTACCATATAATTATAAAATAAATTGATTGGAATATAACTATTGTACTTACATTTCAGTGTGATACTTGAGCTTGTTTTTCAATTGTGAGCCTTGTCTGAAGCCAGAGCCTCAGACGGTGGGGCTGAAGCATGTAACTTAGCTTTGTGGGGTCCCCTGTGGCATGGGGCCCCAAGAAATTGCCCTGCTTGCCACCCTCTAATGCCACCCCTACACTTGCAATCCCCCTAAATCCATCCCATGACCCCCCTGGGAGTTGCAACCCCCAGGTTGAGAAACACTGATCTAGATGAGTTGAGTGCCCCCGGAAGACCTCTGCACCCCTGGTTGAGAACCACTGATCTAGTCTAACCCCCTGCTAAGATGCAGGATTTGTTGAGACTAAACCATCCAAGACGGATGGCTATCCAGCCTCTTTTTGAAAACCTCTAGTGAGGGACCTTCCATGACCACCCTAGGCATCTGTTCCATTGTCCTTTGTGCTTACTGTTAGGAAGTTTTTCCTGAGAATTAATCTAAATCTGCTCTGCTGTAGTTTGAACCCATTGACTTTTGTCCTGCCAGCTGTGGTAAGAGAGAACAATTTTCTCCCCAACTTTTTTATGGTACCTTTCAAGTATTTGAAGACTTCTATCATGTCCCATGTCTTTTTTCCCCAAACTAAACATATCCACTAAACATATCCAGTTCCTTCAGTCTTTGCTCATATGGCTTGCATTCGATCTCTTTGATCAGCTTTGTTGCTTGCCTCTGGATCCTTTCCAGTTTCTCTACCATCTTTCTATATCCCATATATTTGAGATGGGGCGACCAGGACTGCACACAGTATTCAAGATATCACATACCATAGATGGATATAGTTGAATTATGATATTTTTGTCTTATTATCTATCCCTTTCCTAATGGTTACTAACGTTCTGTTCACTTTTTTGACTGCCACTGCACATTGAGCAGATGTTTTCAGAAAACTATCCACATTGACTCCAAGATCTCTTTCTTGAGTGGTAACAGCTAATTTAGACCCCATCATTTTGTATGTATAGTTGGGATTATGTTTTCCAGTGTGCATTACTTTGCATTTATCAATATTGAATTTAATCTGCCATTACATGCCCAGTCCTCCAGTTTAGTGATATCCCCTTGTAACTCTTCATAGCAAGCTTTGGACATAACTATCTTGAGTAATTTTGTATCATCTGAAAACTTTTCTACTGCTTTACCCCCTTTTCTAAATCATTTATGAACATGTTGAACAGCTCTGGTCCCTGTACAGACCCTTGGGGGACCACTGCTATTTACCTCTCTCCATTGTGAACACTGAACATTTATTCCTACCAGTTACTGATCCATGAGAGGACCTCCCCACCTATCCCAAGACTGCTTACTTTGTTTAAGAGTGTATGATGAAGGACTTTGTCAGAGGCTTTCTGGAAGTCCAAGTACTCTATATCAACTAGATCACATTTGTCCACATATTTGATGACACCTGCAAAGAATTCTAATAGATTGGTGATGCATGATTTCCCTTTACAAAAGTCATGTTGACGCTTCCCCAACATATGAGGTTCATCTATGTGTCTGGTAATTCTGTTCTTTACTATAGTGTCAATCAAATTGCCTGGTACTGAAGTCAGGCTTACTCGCTTATCATTGCCAGGATTGCGTCTCAAGCCAAGAATCAGAGGTACTTTTGCTATTTGCTCTTCAAATTACTTTTAGCCTGCCTAATTTTACACTTAACTTTCCAGAGTTTACACGCCTTTCTCTTTTCCTCAGTAGGATTTAACTCCACTTTTTAAAGGATGTCTTCTTGCCGCTAACTACCTCCTTCACTCTGTTCTATAGCTATGGTGGCATTTGGGGGGGGGGTTATTTTGTTTGTTTTTGTTTTTTTATTTGAGGTATACATTTTGTTTAACCTCTATGATAGTGTTTTTAATTAGTTTTCCTGCAGCATGTGTAATACCAAGGACCCCGGTCGCTGGCGGGATTGAACCTGGGACCTCTGGAGCTTAGTGCATGAGCTAAAAGCCAACTGGCTGTTAGCTAAGGCTGTAGATCAGACTCATTTAACTCTCCCTAAGTGGTCTTAGTGCCTCTAGCTGGGAGAGAACACCACACCCAGAAGGTGTGTGGGTTACCCTTGCAGGTATTTCCGTCTTGTACAGAGAGAATTAACTTGTTCATCCTCCTCCCCTAGCTCTGCAGTCAGAATTGTCCCTTTTAGACCCCATGGAAGGGACTTAATTCTACCATAGTAGAACTGCTATATTAACCTCTAATGACTCCGGTATTTTCTCTCTTAGACAATCAGGCTTCATTCCACAGAGGGGCTCCGTGTTCCCAGCTGGTCACAGCTGAGAGGGCAGAAGAGCTGTTTGTAGCTCCTGATCCTAACAGAGGCCATTACCTCTTCAGTGGTCCACCCACTAACTTGACCACAGACCTGCTCTCTGGCCTCGCCTCGTGAAACACCTCTGCAAATCCCGTTATGACAGCGACTGCCAGGGTGGTAGCATAGGACCTGAGTACAAAGGGGGACTCTCCAGCTGAGGAGATCCATCTGCTTGTCAGTCCAACCCTTTTGTCCCAGGCCAGGATGGGCTCAAGATTGGGCCCACATTAATCTTTTAAGTGAGTTTCATAAATGAAAAGTCTGAGGCCATTTTAGCCACTTTAAACTCAAAGTAATAGAGTAAGGAGAAGGAGAGGGCTCCAGTGCAGCTGCAAACTATTGCCTGGTTGGATTTTGGTTTTGTTTACAATGATCAGGTAAACGGGCTAAAGAGACCAAACCCCATCACTGCCCCTTTGTCCCACCTAGGCCAATTTTTATGCCAGCTGATTTCTGACTGGCTGCAGCAAGATGTCAGTAGAATGACAGAAAGTGCTCGATGACGCAGCACTTCACCAGTGAAAGGATTTGTTTCAAAACAACTCCCCGATTTTACAAGCTGTTCTGTGACCTTCCACCACAGGGTAAGGACTCTAGGTAACTGACACGCATCGTGATTCAATGTCAAGAGGGCACGGGAGTGATTAATTTGTACTTTTTAATTCATAACTCAGGATAAAAAAAGATTCTACCTAAGTCTACATGAAAAACAAATCCATTTTTAATTCAGTTTAAGCTATTAGAAGGGCAAATATTTTTATATTTTTAAAATGCTAAGACAGGTTCTGGTAATTATGCAAAGCCACCTGCCATGAGTCATGTGTTTAGTTTAGAAGGAGGAAAACATTAAGGATTTATTGTATTTCCATTTGGGGACTGTGGATCCTGGCCCTAATCTGTCACAAATTTTCTTAGTACCTTTTCACACTGAGCAGTCTGACACTCACTCCACCGTACATGGAAACAGACACTGGGGTGATGAAGTTGGTGGCCTGCAAGGCAGATCGGCTGTCACCTGGTATTTAAATCCAAGAGCTTTAGAAGGCTGAATCAATATAATAACTTATATGTACAACCTACTGCCTGTGAATAGTTGACATTTATCCTTCATGTGCTTTCAAATTTTCATATTTTTTCTTGGCAGCTTAGAGGAATGTAACAGTTCCACTAGGGTGAGTATATTTCAGAGCTAATTGAAAAGAAAGCTAGGGAGAAGCAGAAGAGGAGAGATGAGATATTTTAATTATATTCAGAATAAGTTGTTCGGGGTTCCTAAACTCCAGCTATATCCTTCCCCCAGAGCCCTCCCCAACCTCCCAGAAAACACACAGTACAGATATAAGTTCCCAGTGCTCCTGGAACTATAAAAGACCTTGAATTGGCACAGCTGTTTTCCAACTCGAGTGATCTTCCTCTGAGAATTACACCAATCAGCACAGGTTTTCGTCTTCTAATAATTAAATTCAGAAGGCTCAGGAAGAGAGGCCACCTATGAAAAGGCACAAGCTGGTAACCTGCCTATTGGACCTCAAGCTGCTGCATGGACAAGTAAGCTGTTTATATAGCAGCTCGGTAAGAGCCGCTAATTGTTAACTATTTGTCTTCCCGTTAATTATATAGCCAGCTTAAAATTCTGCTGCCTTCTGTAATTGGTCTCCTAGCAGAGATGATCTGGGTAGTTTTGTTTCCCGCTCTCTCTCCATCCCTTCATTTAGACTCCAGCTGCAATGCACCATTATCTGGGAGTGATGTGTCTCCTGCCTGTCCAGGATACTGTAGTTAGATGTAGCCCTATGGCAAAGTGGTAATCATATTGATTTTTCGCCGCTGCAGCAAGTGCGCCCATGTCCATCTGCTAAGCAGTGCGGGAAGGGGTGGGGAATAAAATAAAACCACTCCTAAGAGAGCGCTTCGGAAGCAAGGTTTCAAGTGCCCCGGAAGCCTGGTCTGCAAGGCTGCCTTCCGAGCAGGACAGCATTGGATGAAATGTACATATCACAGGAAGACTGCATCCCAGGGGTGGGCGGTGGAGGGGAGGGGGCATTGTGCTGTTTATTTTTCAGTCTGCAACACTCAGTATGAAATATCATGGTGAAATGTCAAGGAGCGCCAGTTGCAAGGCTGCTGGCGGAACAACTTCCCAGGGGGGCCTATAGACTCCCTGCCAGCCTATCTAGGGGTCTCCATAGGCCGGCGTAAGGGAGCCGCCTGGGTTGGGGAAAGGGAGGAATCATGGTATTTAAATTCATGAGTATCTAACACGTTGTGGCTGCTACTTCCTGGCAGTGAATGCTGTGTCCTTGCCCAAGTGTATGTGCATGTTGGGTAGATACCCCCATCCCCAATCTCACCCACACCACATTTCACCTGCATCAAGCTTGATCGCTTGGGCTCTGCTATTAGAACCACATAATGCCCAGAGTCCCTGAGTGAGAGCATGGCACTGTTGTAGTTGGCACCGTACAACCATGGAGCAAGAGACAGTCCCAGCCCCAAAGAGCTTCCAAGTGAAAGAAGTTTCTGTGAGTGAAATGGCTTCTACCCCAAATAATAAAATAATAAAGACTTCAAAACAGTGCCTGCCCAGAGCGCCACTGTATGTATACACAGCAAGCGAGAAGAGGAGGAGAGAAACAGTCAGTCTGACTAGCCTAGACTGGACTAGACTGGTATGGGCTTGAAGAGGCTAGAATCCTGAGGCCTGCGCTGCAAGGTGTCCAAGGGAACAACAGTGCAAGTCAGGTCATTATAAAATGGTTGGTACAAGACAGATTGTGTGCATCAAAAGAGCTGTGCTAAGGGGTTGGCCGGGCTCCTTGAGTAGTCGTGGGTTGGCAGTGAGCCAGAAGCTCCTGGCACAGGGAGGAAAATCACTGAAGTGTGTTGTGATTGGTTACTGGGATCGGAATGTGGCTGCCGCCCCTTTTGGGACATTGTTTCTCTGGAGCTCACTGAAAGGGGAGGGATAGATCAGTGGTTTGAGCATTGGCCTGCTAAACCCAGCATTGTGAGTTCAATCCTTGAGGGGGCCATTTAGGTATCTGGGGTAAAGATCTATCTGGGGATTGGCCCTGCTTTGAGCAGGGGGTTGGACTAGATGACCTCCTGAGCTCCCTTCCAACCCTGAGATTCTCTGATTCTATGAAAGGACTTCAGGATGGATGAACAGAAAGGAGCAAGCTGCTGCTGTGGCCTGCACCATCCCCCGGGATCCCCCTTCATTGTCCTGACCTGCCCATCCCACAGACGGAATCAAAGGATATTTAGTGTGGCTACTGACACATGCCCAGAATGGAGGATATGGGCTCACCGTTGTCACAATAAAATCCCCCCCATGGGGTCCCTTGGGTAAGCCCTAGCATTGTATATTGCTAATGCTTTGAGACTCACTGGAAAGGATTTTGGGAAGGGTTGAAGGTGTGAGTGTGGAGTGAAAGATTCCTTTGCAGGTTGCGAGAGGCCGAAGGGGAAGGAAGGAAGAAGGGGACGGGTTAATTCGATGCTCCAGCTAGGTCCAAAGGTAAGGAGCCGACTCCAGCCGCTCAAGGCCAATGCACACAAACAGACTCTCGGGAGCTCGTATCTCAACCCCGACCGGCCGTGAGAAAAGAAAAAGAATTGAGCTGAACAAAACTGCAAGGGCTGCGAGTTGGAAAACTACAGTCGCGCATCCCTGAAGCCAGTGTGTTTGTGGAAAGTTGAGGAAGCCGCGGAAAGCTGGTTGGGACTGGTACAAAGAGCACAGGGGACAGAGGTCCCTGAACGAAACGCCCCCAGAACAACCCAGGGCTTAAAACCCTCCTGAGAGCTGAAGCAAGTCGGAGATCAACAGCGGACCCTGGACAGCCTGCACACAGGACAGAACTCTTATCCACCCTTTCCCCTCTTCTTCTTACGTTACACCCAGGCTTGGCCAGCCTTGGTTGTGTGTGTATGAGTATGAAAGTGGGTTAGGGTATGGGCACTAGTGCTTTCTTCCTTCCTCTGAGTGATGTGGGGAGCACCCAGAACTCACTGCTGTTATTTTACTAATACAGGTCTGTTGCATCTTACATGCATTTAACATGCGCGATTTCAGCTTTACGCGGTCGGCAAAAACAAAAATAAAACCAAAAAAAAGAGAAAAATAACAATTTTAATACTGTACTTGTAGTGCGGGTGATTCTGCCGCCATTCAACTCAATGTAATTTTGACTATACGCGGTTTTCGCTTTACGCACTAACCGTGGAACGGAACCCCTGCGTAAGATGAGACTCTCCTGTAAAGCTTTAAAATTTAGTCACTTGGTGTGCTCCTTCATCTCCTCGCCTAACGTCCTGCGGCCTCAGCCTGATCACCTGACACCTCCGGCAGATTGGTAACATAAATCTGTCACACCCCCACCTTTGTGACCACAGGATGCCATTTTGCAGAGTGCCTCGGCCCGCTCCTACAGCATGACCTGAGGGGTATGCTCTGCAAAATGGCCTCCCATCTGCATGTGATACCAGACAACACCACATCAGTACCAGGCAAGGGACAAGCCAGACAAACACAATATTGTTACTGCAAACCAGGCGACTGGCTTGCCTGGGACATAATCACTTCCACTAGCTTGGGTAAAGCCTGAAGAACACCGGGGTTCCTGCAACCCTGTCCTTCCAGATGTGTCCTTTTTCTTTCCCACCTTTCACCTCTGTCCCCTCTCTCTTTCTCTTTCCTTCTGTCCAATAAGAGGGTGACTTATCTGCGCCTTTTTCAACAGTGCTGTGGCCTGTGACCTGAAAGGCAGGGAAATGCAATGACTAACAATCCACCGCTGATAGAGGTGTGCTTGGTCTTGAAATGGCCGATCAGACCTTATGTATGCTGGGCTTGTGTTTCTCCAGCAGTGAGGCTGCAAATGAAAGTCAGCACCAGAGATAGAAACTGTTATTGCCACTTGTTTTAGGAGGACCAAACTGAGCGTCTCATGTTTCTCAGAAGGAGTGAATTCTGGTAGCAGTCTGCTTGTTTACTTTTCAATTCATTTAAGTTATTTTCAACCTACCTCTGTGCATGGACCCTGTATTGCTTTCTCTCAATACATCAACTTACTCAGGTAGTTTAAAAGACTGTTCAGGGTGGGGGTTTTGTTTTGTTTTAAACAGAGGAGACAAAATTGATGAAGATGTCTAGACAATAAGATCATGTGACATGCAAAATCTGCTGCAATTGACTTCTGGTCACTTGCGTCTGATGAAGTGGGCATTCACCCACGAAAGCTTATGCTCCAATACTTCTGTTAGTCTTAAAGGTGCCACAGGACCCTCTGTTGGTCTAAAACTTGTAGATATAATATTGTGATGTGGGTGGCAGTGAGTCTACAGATTTTCATATCTGAGGCCAATGAGGGCATTCTGTATTGTTCTTTTGGAAAGGGAAAATATTGCTTCTTGGGTGTAAGTTCTCATAGTAGCTGTAAAAATTGTTTAGTGCATACAGGCAATGTACCCTGATAAGAGGTCTTTTAACAATGTTTTTGTGCTATACGTAACTGAAGAGTGTTATTTGTTTATAAGTACAATTCAGATTTTTTGTCTGCAGCAGGATTCATTGGCACTGGTAAGATCTGAAGCGGAATGCTGCTGGGATATTCAAATTTACATGTTTATATCACTGGATCAGGAGTAACCCTGGTTGCTACAGAGTGAGTCATTACCATCTGATGGCTATAGGGGGACCTGTGTGAAATGAGTAATGAGTAGGTATCCTAAATTCAAATACTAATGGAAAAATCTCGTGTGCACATCACAGAGTTGACCCATTATAGGCAATCCCAACAGAAACTAACTATGAAAATGGGTTGGAAGGCTGAACTGCTCACCATATATGGTGGTGGAGCCATGAATGAAGGGGCACTTTGGCAGGGCAGAAAACCCAGACTCTCACATCTACATTAGAACATCTGGACAGCCGGACTGGGTTAGACCTAAGATCCATCCAGCCCAGTATCCTGTCTTCCAACAGTGGCCAGTGCAATATGGTGGCCTTACTCTGCAACGGCTGCTCCAGGTTCGAATGAGGCTGGACACTGGAAACAAAAGACGGGAGCCCGTCTCTCCGTGACCCCTGCTGGGCCCAGGCAATGTGGAGGAGGAAGCTGTCTGAGCTGAATGCAGAAGAGACAAAAGCTGGACCAGGTGAAGGGAAAGGAATAAAATGGGACAAGGTGTCTGGTGAGAGTGAGCCTGGAGGGTGAGAGGGCAGGCGAGGAGGCTGGAATGGGGAGTGGCTGGGAGCAGGGGAGGGGAAAGGAAAGACTGGGCTGGGAGCTGGGGCAGTTAAGGGAAGGCTGGACTGTTGAGCAAAGAGACTGGGACTCCGAACCAGGGATGGGAACAGAGGGGAAATGGACTGGGAGCCAGCTTGCAGGGATGGAACATTGAGCCTGGAGGAGGAGCTTAGGGAAGGGAGGAGACTGGGACTGGCTGGACAAGGAGACTGGGACTAGGAACCAGGGCCAGGGAAGGAGGAGAGACAGATCTGGCCAGCAACTCGGGTGTGAGGGAAGAACTGGGAGTGACTGGGCAAAGAGACTGGGAGAAGGAGCCAAGGAAGGGGTGTAGGGGAGACAGCTTTAGTGGGGAGTCTGGGGAGGGAGCCGGACTGGGAGACAGTTGCACAGGCAATCTCAATTCTGGCTTTTCCTAACTTTTGTGTACTTGACTTTGAACCCTGCTGATGTTCTTTTAATGCACTTTATTGTATAAAATATTAATATTTATATTACAGTAGCACCCAGCTGTACAACTAACCTCATTGGCATCTTGCTATACGACTCTGCCTTCCCCCGTCACTCTTTCATGTGTCTGACAGTGCAGTGTTTTCTGTGTCCCTCTGGCTACACAACTGGGCCTTCAGCCCCCAGGCCTGTCTTGTTTCTGCGCCTGTATGGTGTCTAAGAAGGGAGGCAACTTTCTAACTGGCAAAAAAAAAAAGATGCAAAGTAATTGGTTCTATCACAGAGGAATTTCTAAATTCCAGTCCATTTGCTTTCAGCTCAGCTCAGCCTACCTCAGACACTATTGTTCTGAAACAGAATATTGTAACTATGGTGCAGCTGTACTGTATAGTTACTTATCTGTACAGCAGTGGCTACAGCATGCCAAGACCAGCACACTGGTCGTTACTCGTTAGAGACGGATCAGTTCCAAAACAGAAGATCTGAAAAGCCCCAGACTTTGGAGAACTCTGGATCCAAATCTCAATTGGGAGCCCTCTACACAATCTTTATAATGGGACAAAAAACTGCAGGTCTCAAAACCCCAAGCACTGGAAGCCAGGTCCAGAAATCAGGGCCAAAATCAAAACCTGGATCTCATAGACTCATAGACTTTAAGGTCAGAAGGGACCATTATGATCATCTAGTCTGACCTCCCGCATGATGCAGGCCACAAAAGCTGACCCACCCACTCCTGGAATAATTCTCTCCCTTGACTCAGCTGTTGAAGTCCCCAAATCATGATTTAAAGACTTCAAGTCGCAGAGAATCCTCCAGCAAGCGACCCCTGCCCCATGCTGTGGGGGAAGGCGAAAAACCTCCAGGGCCTCTGCCAATCTACCCTGGAGGAAAATTCCTTCCCGACCCCAAATATGGCAATCAGCTGAACCCCAAGCATGCAGGCAAGATTCTCCAGCCAGACCCTCCGGAAAAAGTTCTCTGTAGTAACTTTTAATATCCCATCATTGACCATTGTTACTAATTACCAGCGATGGCACGTTATTGACCTATTGACTAAAATCACATTATCCCATCAAACCATCCCCTCCATAAACTTATCAAGCTTAATCTTAAAGCCAGAGCTGCACACCTCCGAACTCTGAAGTTTGTATCAGCCACTTGCACCCATCTCCATCAGCAATTATACAAATCTCTGCTCTCTGATTGGCTATTGCAGCCAACTAGCCATCTATAGTAAGCTCCCACAACAAATACTGCTGCCTTCACTTCTCATTTGGGCCCAAATTCGAACCATTTAAGTCAGTGCTTAGCTGTTTTGCTGATTAGGGAAGGACTCTGCTGAATTGGGGCCTTAATTTCATAGTTTCATAGATTCATAGATTCTAGGACTGGAAGGGACCTCGAGAGGTCATCGAGTCCAGTCCCTCATGGCAGGGCCAAATACTGTCTAGACCATCCCTGACAGACATTTATCTAACCTACTCTTAAATATCTCCAGAGATGGAGATTCCACAACCTCCCTAGGCAATTTATTCCAGTGTTTAACCACCCTGACAGTTAGGAACTTTTTCCTAATGTCCAACCTAGACCTCCCTTGCTGCAGTTTAAGCCCATTGCTTCTTGTTCTATCCTTAGAGGCTAAGATGAACAAGTTTTCTCCCTCCTCTTTATGACACCCTTTTAGATACCTGAAAATTGCTATCATGTCCCCTCTCAGTCTTCTCTTTTCCAAACTAAACAAACCCAATTCCTTCAGCCTTCCTTCACAGGTCATGTTCTCAAGACCTTTAATCATTCTTGTTGCTCTTCTCTGGACCCTTTCCAATTTCTCCACATCTTTCTTGAAATGCGGTGCCCAGAACTGGACACAATACTCCAGCTGAGGCCTAACCAGCGCAGAGTAGAGCGGAAGAATGACTTCTCGTGTCTTGCTCACAACATACCTGTTAATGCATCCCTGTTAACGGGGGGAGATAGCTCAGTGGTTTGAGCATTGGCCTGCTAAACCCAGGGTTGTGAGTTCAATCCTTGAGGGGGCCACTTAGGGATCTAGGGCAAAATCAGTACTTGGTCCTGCTAGTGAAGGCAGGGGGCTGGACTCAATGACCTTTCAAGGTCCCTTCCAGTTCTAGGAGATAGGATATCATTAATATTTTTTTAATATTAATATATCCCAGAATCATGTTTGCTTTTTTTGCAACAGCATCACACTGTTGACTCATATTTAGCTTGTGGTCCACTATAACCCCTAGATCCCTTTCTGCCATACTCCTTCCTAGACAGTCTCTTCCCATTCTGTATGTGTGAAACTGATTGTTCCTTCCTAAGTGGAGCACTTTGTATTTGTCTCTGTTAAACTTCATCCTATTTACCTCAGACCATTTCTCCAATTTGTCCAGATCATTTTGAATTATGACCTTGTCCTCCAAAGCAGTTGCAATCCCTCCCAGTTTGGTATCATCTGTAAACTTAATAAGCATACTTTCTATGCCAATATCTAAGTCGTTGATGAAGATATTGAACAGAGCCGGTCCCCAAACCGACCCCTGCGGAACCCCACTTGTTATACCTTTCCAGCAGGATTGGGAACCATTAATAACAACTCTCTGAGTACGGTTATCCAGCCAGTTATGCACCCACCTTATAGTAGCCCCATCTAAGTTGTATTTGCCTAGTTTATCGATAAGAATATCATGCGAGACCGTATCAAATGCCTTACTAAAGTCTAGGTATACCACATCCACCGCTTCTCCCTTATCCACAAGACTCGTTATCCTATCAAAGAAAGCTATCAGATTGATTTGACATGATTTGTTCTTTACAAATCCATGCTGGCTATTCCATATCACCTTACTACCTTCCAAGTGTTTGCAGATGATTTCCTTAATTACTTGCTCCATTATCTTCCCTGGCACGGAAGTTAAACTAACTGGTCTGTTGTTTCCTGGGTTGTTTTTATTTCCCTTTTTATAGATGGGCACTATGTTTGCCCTTTTCCAGTCTTCTGGAATCTCTCCCGTCTCCCATGATTTTCCAAAGATAATAGCTAGAGGCTCAGATATCTCCTCTGTTAGCTCCTTGAGTATTCTAGGATGCATTTCATCAGGCCCTGGTGACTTGCAGGCATCTAACTTTTCTAAGTGATTTTTAACTTGTTCTTTTTTTATTTTATCTTCTAAACCTACCCCCTTCCCATTAGCATTCACTATGTTAGGCATTCCTTCAGACTTCTCGGTGAAGACCGAAACAAAGAAGTCATTAAGCATCTCTGCCATTTCCAAGTTTCCTGTTACTGTTTCTCCCT
This sequence comes from Emys orbicularis, assembly GCF_028017835.1. NCBI lineage: Eukaryota > Metazoa > Chordata > Testudines > Emydidae > Emys > Emys orbicularis. Next base: position 1,805,024 of record NC_088686.1, on the reverse strand, counting down.
CATCACTGAGCAGTAATATTTTCTTTCAGTAATATTTTCTTTCAGGTAAAAGGTAAACATTTCTTATGTACAGTTACATATCAAATATATCTGATCAGCAGTTTTCTGAATACAGACAGTCACTTTGAGAGTACTTTCCATTTATGAGGTAATAAACATATACTCTCTCAAGTTATCCTTTAATTCTTATAATTTGGATAAAACCTTGTCAATTACTGACAAAACAGTTAGTAGGCTAACACAAGCATTTCCTAATCAGAGCACTAACAACTTTTTTGGACAAAGATTCAATAACAAAAACTATAGAACAAATTGTTTGTGTAATTTCCCAGAGGATCAGTCATCTTCAACTTCTGATCCCAAGAGTTGGTGTATTTGTGTTGACTAAAGTGTAGTTTTTGAGGCCACATGTTTGGTAAAATGTATTTTATAGAGGCAAATTGATTGCTCTATTTATCAATTGCATATTGGACCATTTAACCATGCACATGTAAGGTAGGATGGCCCACTTTAATTGTTCTCTCCACTACTATAGAGTCTGTCTTTGGGAAGATATCGTCCTTGAATACATCCATTTATAATATGGTCTCATTTATTTAGTAGTCAAACGATAGAAGTGGCGTGTTTAAAAATAAACATGCGCACACTCACAAAGTACTTCAAGAATAAGTACCTTTAGGTAATTTTTTTTTATTAACTAAAATTCCAATATATGTTTATTACCAAAATCTTTGTTTCTGAAATAGCTTCATATTTTCATTATGGAGTTATAAACCACTAAACAATTTGTCAGGCCCTGCATGCCGAAAAAGTGCTTTTCAGATGTTTTTTTAGAGTTGCCTTATTTATCTAATCTTTAGGAGTCATATTTCCTTTAGAACCACTTTCCTCTTTATCCATAGCCTCTCACAGAAAGATTTGTAACACAATAAACAATAGGGGTACACTTCTCTGGCGCACAGACCTCAGTGAAATGCTGCCCATAATTTCCATTTGTTGAGCTGTTTCTGATTGGAGCAGGCATTTTCAGCATTCTAGTCAGCTTGAAAAAAGTCTCAAGACAAAAGACTCAGGGACACTGTTGATGCACAAGGAGCAAGAAAACATGTACAGCTTCCCCGCTGGGGATGGGCAAACTGGGTAAATGAAGGAAGAACCCGATTGCTTCCCTATTCTCCACCTTTAGCAATTTTCAGAATAAAGCTGCTGAGTTTAGGGTTGTCATAACTATAAAGGGAAGGGTAACAGCTCTCCTGTGTACAGTACTATAAAATCCCTCCTGGCCAGAGACTCCAAAATCCTTTTACCTGTAAAGGGTTAAGAAGCTTGGGTAACCTGGCTGACACCTGACCCAAAGGACCAATAAGGGGACAAGATACTTTCAAATCTTGGGGGGGGGGAGGCTTTTGTTTGTGCTCTTTGTTTAGGGGGTTGTTCGCTCTTGGGACTGAGAGGGACCAGACATCAATCCAGGTTCTCCACATCTTTCTAAACAAGTCTCTCATATTTCAAACTTGTAAGTAAACAGCCAGGCAAGGCGTGTTAGTTTTCCTTTGTTTTCTCAACTTGTAAATGTACCTTTTACTAGAGTGTTTATCTCTGTTTGCTGTACTTTGAACCTGAGACTAGAGGGGGGTCCTCTGAGCTCTTTAAGTTTGATTACCCTGTAAAGTTATTTTTCATACTGATTTTACAGAGATGATTTTTACCATTTTCTTTAATTAAAAGCCTTCTTTTTAAGAACCTGATTAATTTCTCCTTGTTTTTAAGATCCAAGGGGTTTGGATCTGTATTCACCAGGGAATTGGTGAAGGTCTCTCAAGGCTACCCAGGGAAGGGAATCAGCTTTGGGATGGTGGCAGCGGACCAGATCTAAGCTGGTAGTTAAGCTTAGAAGTTTTCATGCAGGCCCCCACATTTGTACCCTAAAGTTCAAAGTGGGGAAGCAGCCTTGACAAGGGTCCATTTTATTCCCTCCCATTTCCACCATGAGCCAGAAGTGATAAGACCATAGAAATGAGATGGGATTTGAACCAGCTGCCTCTGCTCGGTTGTTTAATGAATTCGGACCCAATGCACTCCATTGCTTTTGATTCTGGATTGGAACTGGTACGTGGCAGAGGCTGGCATTTTCCTATTCCAGTTTAGAAGCAGCCAATATTTCAAGAGATCAAAGGATTTTCAGAAATTTCTGTTCTGTTTATTATTTAACAATTATATTGCCGTAGTGCCGCGAGGCCTCAGTCAGGTTGGTGCCCATTGTGGTAGGTGCTGTACGGACACCTAGTGAAGGACAGTGAGTTCACATTCTAACAGACAACATAGCAGGTGGATGAGACAAACAAGTGTTGAGGCTGGAGGGGAGGACGTGGTTAATAAAATTAACAGGATGCTTTAACAGCAACTAGCCGCATGCTCAATTCTTAGCAGATCTCTAGCAATTGTAGGCAATTTGAGAAAGTAAAACTATGCACATTCGAGAATCAGAGTGTACTAGTGAGGAATGGGACCTGTGTGGCATGACAAAAATAGGAAGAATATGAGGACGTCATACGTTGTGCCTGCCTCCCTCGCTGCAGATGAGCCCTCAAAAGATACACAGCCAGTGTTTGCCGAAATCCATGCCAGGCCACAATGCGTGACCGACAAACCCTCAGTAATGAGCAGTGCTGCGCCAAGATTGAAACAAACCCACTGATCTGAGGGCGTGGTGACAAAAGGCTGATGCGGATGATGCCTGTGCCATGCCAACATGCCAGGCTGTCTCATTCTTCCGGCATGTCAGCTCTCCGTGTTCAGCTGGTCCGTTTCAGGCCTTGTCTCCACGAGACATGGATCATATGTTAAACTTTCACATTCTAAAATGATTTAGCAAAATTGGTGCAAATTTCTCATGTAGACAAGGCCCCAGGCAACATGCACTCAGCATGAGAACTTAGTCAGCAGGGGAAGACAACAGGAGCCATCTTGGTCCCAATCTTTGTGCCACCCTGTGATAGTACTGCATGGAGCGCAAGAGCAGTCTTGTATTGCTGGGGTTGGGGACGGGGATACACAGGTCTGGATGAGTCTCCTCCTGTGAGGACAGAACACTTTGTCTAGTCAGAGCCAGAGTGTAGAGCCGATGACTCTGCTGCTGCCAGCTAACAAGGCAGAGATCCTGGAACCACATCTAAGGCTCGTTTCTACAGCCCCAGATTGGCTGGTTAGTCAAAGAAAAGTCACCAATTGGCACCCTCCTCCCTCCCCAGCCACACCGATGCCCCCTCCCAAAGCCATGTGGCCACTAGCTCAGGAACAGCTGATAGGAAGGGTAAGGGAAAGTGACTCCAGCCATCCTTGCACAGAACACCTTCTTCTGCAGTAGGAGGCATGCTGGAGACTCTTCATCATGACAAGAACACACAATGCACAGACAGTTTGGAGAAGTGGGCACACAGGCAGGCCCACCTGGCTCATCTTCTGCCCCAATTACTGAGCTGAAATATCTTTTTATCCCCCTCCCTCTCCATGTCACTTACTTTCGCTGGGCTTGAATGCTGCAAGGCCTCTTCTCTGAGATGCCTAAACAGCACTAGATCTAGGGAATGAACAGAAATTCGGTGTACGTGGATTTCTCAGGCTTGCATCTCACACATCACTAATCTCCATTGTCATTATTTTACATTTCAGCATGCTTCTATCTGTCAGTTTTGCAACCATTTGCATTAACTTTGAAATACTCAGATTAGCTACATGCTGGGTAAATATACCACTATGTTAGAGAGAAAATAGTATTTTGTTTTGTAGTTCTTAAATCATGTTTAAATATTCATGCCCAACACATCTTTCAATTTACACTTCAGACTTTGAAAGCAGGGTAATATGTCTTTCATTCTGAATCACCTGATGCAATCTAATAAAACGGCCGGTAAAATGACAGGAAAAATTAAGATTTACGACAACATTTCTTCAGGAAGAAACCGTTCCTGCTAGAAAGCTTTTTCTCTTGGTTTTCAAATGTAATTAACATATAGAAACAATTGCAAAAGATGAACTGGTTCTTTGCATTAGATTCATTGTATCTGTGATCTGGAATCTAAATGATCGCTTCAAAGATCAAGCTAGTCAAAATTGCCAAATTAAGCTGACATTCCAGACAGTGTGGCATCCTGGAACAGAGCTGTGTGAAACAAGCATTCATGTCATTGACTAAGCCAGCAAATGGAAGGTATGAAAACTCAGGTCTTCATGGGGTTTGCAGACAGAAAAGAAAAAAAAAGCAAATGTTGCATTTTCTACTGTAGGCAAAGGCAGAAGTTTGCAGGTGAAAACTGTATTTCATCTTCACGCCTGGCAGAGATACTGCAACAAGCCTAGTCCCAAAGAAAATAAAAATAAATCTCTCTCTACTGAGCCTGCTCCTTCTTGTGCACCTTCAATCCTGTCTGACTTCCTTGGGGCTTGATCCTGATCTTAGAGTGGTATTAATCAGGAGTAGAGCTGTGTGGGAACCAGACACTTCATGGGAAATTCAATGACTTTGACGTTTCTTTTTGTTCTGAATTGGAGTGCAACACTGAATTTTGGAAAATTTCCATGAAATGAATTTTTAAAAGAATGTTGTTTTGGGTCAATTGAAACATTTTCTTTCAACAAAATCAAAACATTCTGGTTCAGTTTCAATTTTAACTTTTTTAGAAATATAAAATAAATTTTAAAACAAAAAGTCATTTTCCGAACAGAAACATAATTGAAATGTTCCATTCTGAAAATGTTAGCATGGATTTACATTATCCAAATGCTTTATTTAGATTTTTTCTGAACAAAATTTTGTTGACCGTGGCACTTTCCCACAAAAGTTTCGATTTTGACAAAACATCATTTTTGGAGAGACAAATGTTTCATTAGTAAATTTTCAACCAGCTCTAATGAGGGATAACTCCACCGAAGTGAATGGAGCTGTACTGGTGTAACTGAGAGCAGAGTCAGGTCATTTGTGACCTCTGAGGCCAGGTAGACAAGTAGAGTTTGCTTTTAATAGTTGGTGGCCTTTCTGGGACAGCCCCGATGGAAACAGATCCCCCTTCTATATTTATACTCAAATTTGCAACAAGCTGCATTATAAAGCTGTCTTTTAGCCTCTTAAAACTTTGTTTGCTTTGGCCTTCAGAATCAAGGTGTCCATTTATAGCCCAACCAAATTTCCAAGCTAAAGTTTGTGTAAAGAATGAAGAAAATGTGACAAACAGTTGTTAAGTTACAGGCCATTCAATAATTACCCCGATCCTAAATGTGCACTTCTCTCTCCATCTAGCTCAAAAATACTTTGTTAATGCCCTTTCAATATTTATATATATTGGGAAATCCTTGGAAACTTCTGCACTAGCTATTTAAACCATTTTCCTCCTGTTATTACATTCGTATTACGCTAGGGTGTAGAAATCCTAGTAGAAAATCAGGGCAAAGTATCGAAGATGAGTGTTCCTGCCCCAGACAGCTAACAACCCAGATGTCAGATAGGACACAACACGTGGACAAAACAAACAAACAAGATGAGGTATCAAAATTAATAGAATTTAGCAGAAAAACGTACGTCTTGGTCATCCACTTACCCAGTCAATGCCAGGAGCATCACCGACTCCTGTACTCAGTGCTGGGTTTTATACCCTCCCTCTTCTGCCTTTTCTGATCTTTATTTTATTTCCACCCATCTCTCTCTTTAGAGGGTGGACAATTATTACTAAAAATTTTGCAAGAAAAACAAAACAAAAGAGTATCAAAGGGGTAGCCGTGTTAGTCTGGATCTGTAAAAAGCAACAAAAAGTCCTGTGGCACCTTAAAGACTAACAGATGTATTGGAGCACCCACGAAAGCTTATGCTCCAATACATCTGTTAGTCTTTAAGGTGCCACAAGACTCTTTGTTGCTTAAAACAAAAGAGGTCTCTCACTGTTTACAGCACTTGAAAATGCAGTGGTTGTTTTGCTGTGGGATAGAGCAGGCCACATTGTAGTCAATACATTTTCCTTTGGTCACCGAAAGGGGATTATGATTTTAATCTGATTAATTTTTGCATTTTTACAAGTCTTATTATGTTTCCACACTTCACTCGGTCAGGTTTAACAGGTTCATAGTTACTTATTTCACTTAGGCACTTGATACTGCCTATTAAACCCTATTAAAAACTGGCATACAATGACTTAGCGATATGTGGCTGATTCGTTAAAGGGAAAGCAAACTGGGCAGTATTTGTGCTTGGACTCATTTTCTCAGGTGAATGAGTTTCCATTCCCCAAGTTCCAAACTGAGAACACTAATAGAGTGGGAGGCAGGACTGCAGGATGCAGGACAATAGAAATGGTTTGATTTGTTTGCAAACAGTTGATACGCCTTTTAATTTAACATTTTTCAATAAGTCTTGGAGCACGGGGAAGTTCCAGAAGACTGGAAGAAAGCTAATGTGCCATTTTTTACAAAGGCTGACCCAGGTAATTATAGGCCTGTCAGCCTGACATTGATCCCAAGCAAGATAATGGAGTGGCTGATATGGTACTTGATTAACAAAGGTGATGTAATTAATGCCAATCAACATGGGATTACAAGTTCGGCTGATAAAGGTAATAGAGTTGTTAAAGGAAACTTAGACTTCTGTTAAGCATTTGACTTGGTACTGGCCAACATTTTCAGTAAAAATGAGAATGATAAAATTACCACGAGGAAATATCTTTTACTGAACCAAATTGTGTTGGTGAAAGAGACCAGCTCACCAGCAGAAGTTGGTCCAATAAAAGATATTACCTCACCCATCTTGTCTCCCTAATATCCTGGGACCAACACGGCTGCAACAATACAGCATACATAAAATTATCGTGGCACACATTAAATGGATTAAAAACTGACTGATACGTCTCAAAATGTAATTGTAAGTTCTTGGCCATAGGCTATTTAATATTATTATCAGTGACCTGGAAGAAAACATAAAATTATCACTGATAAAGTTTGCAGATAACACAAATCTTGGGGGCATGATAAATAGCAAAGAGAACAGTTCACTGATTCAGAGCAATCTGGACCTCTTGGCAAAGTGGATGCCAGGAAACAATATGCAATGTAATATAGCTAAATGTGTACATCTAGGGGTAAAGAGCGCAGGCCATACTTACAGGACGGGGGACTCTATCCTAGGAAGCAGTGACTCCGAAAAAGACTTGGGAGTCATGGTGGAGGCTATTTTACATCAGTATTTGGCTGCTGGATTTCTGCGTCCAGTTCTGCTGCTGACAATTCAAGAAGGATGCTGATAAATTGAAGAGGGTTCAGAGAAGAGCCACAAAATGATTAAAAGATTAGAAAACATGCCTTAGAGTGATAGACTCAAGACTTAATAGATAGATGGACTTAATCTATTTAACTTAATAAAGAGAAGGTTCAGGGGTGGCATGATTACAATATGTAAGTATCTGCATGAAGACTAAATATTTAATAATGGGCTCTTCAATCAAGCAGAGAAAGTTATGACATGATTCAATGACTGGAAGCTGATGCTAGAAAAATTCTGATGGGAAATAAACTGTAATTTGTTAATGCTGAGTAATTAGCACTACCAAGTAATTAGCAATTATCAAGGGTTGTGGTGGATTCTCCATCACTGACAATTTTTAAATCAAGTTTGGATGGTAATGGGCCACTCTGCATCCCCATCCTATGATGTCCAGAAACCACTCAGACTCTCCAGTGAGTGGGACCTGCACATTATTTATTTATAGTTCCACCGCCCAATACCAATACAGTCTTGTGTAGCCAAATATTTTCTTTCCCTTTACAACAGGACCAGATCTCTCCCTCCCTGGGTATCTCAGCACATATTGGGCTCAGCCAGTCCTCTGCCCTTCACTTCCTTCCTGTGTCTTCTTATATAGCCCTCAGCTGATCAGCCAAGTATTCCCCAATCAGCCTTCTCCAGGAGTGTGAAAAATCGGGATGGGGTGGGGGGTAATAGGATCCTATATAAGAAAAAGACCCAAAAATCGGGACTGTCCCTATAAAATCGGGACATCTGGTCAACCTATCCCAATGGTCCCTTCTGACCTTGGACTCTATGAATCTATGACAACTACATCACAGATACTTTAGGACTAGATTGAGCTATAAGATTCAGCCCTGTGGCTGCTCCCTTCCTACTCCTGGGGAAACCTTATGTTCCTTTTAGATGTGCTGATCTCTCCCCTCTCAAACCTGATGGGATGTACTTTCTGGAACATGTGGGCTTTACCACCATGATTTCTCCTACAGCCTTTCTCACTCACCCACAGGGGCTGGAATATCTGGAGCACAGGGATTCTACATCTCACCAGACACGAACCCAAGAGCCAGGCAGATCTTACTTGGCCATGTGGGAGAGAAGGGTACTTCGCCATTGTCCCCAGTATGGCTGAATAAAGTATGGGTGCAATCTAGCACTTAGTAAACCAGCTTAATCTTTGAAAAGAAGGAAAGCTTGTTAAATGGGATGGTGCTGCTGGTATCTCATATTTCACATGTTGTCATTGTTGTGAGTTATGAGAAAACCTAAATCTATAATTACGTTGAAGTAATGTATCTTTTACTGTAAATGCATTTTACCAGTTCTGCCATAGTTAACTGATTTTTTTAAGAAGCACATAGATTATTTACTGTAGAACAATCTGACACCAAGATATCAGAAGTTAAAATAATTGTGCTGACCCAACAGACAAGGATAGCACAAGGATTAGTGGCAGTTCCGCAGCATAAAGTCATTTATCAATCTCTGACAAATTACTGATGATTTCATAGAATCATAGAAGATTAGGGTTGGAATGTCCTTCCTTAGTGGTTTTTAAAGTCAGGCTTGACAAAGCCCTGGCTGGGATGATTTAGTTGGGGATTGGTCCTGCTTTGAGCAGGGGGTTGGACTAGATGACCTCCTGAGGTCCCTTCCAACCCAGATATTCTATGATTCTATGAAGAGACCTCAGGAGGTCATCTAGTCCAGCCTCCTGCTCAAAGCAGGACCAACACCAACTAAATCATCCCAGCCAGGGCTTTGTCAAGCCAGGCCTTAAAAACCTCTAAGGATGGAGATTCCACCACCTCCCTAGGTAAACCAGTCCAGTGCTTCACCACCCTCCTAGTGAAAGAGTGTTTACTAATATCCAACCTCAACCTCCCCCACTGCAACTTGAGACCATTGCTCCTTGTATTGATTCTCTGGACTGGATGCACTAAACTGAAAAACAAAATGCAAAGACACATTGAACTAGAATGGCAATTCATTTAAAACTGGGCTGAACTGAATGTTTATCTTATTGCTGTATACTGCATTTGGTATCCTGAAAAATGGATTTTGGGAATTCCTAGAATGATCTGCCCATTGTCCCCTTTATCTGTTCTTCCCGAGGTATAAGTTTTCAGAGTTGTTAAGGAAAACACTAAAGGACATGGTTATAACCTTCCAATAAAGTAACTGACACAGACAATTTTATTTTCCAAAACAGAGTATCTTTTTATTAAGGTAGTTAGTAATCCCTAATATAGTATATTCTAAAAATCCTAAACAAGGCACAGAATCCCTTACACAAATCCCTTATTGCAAGTTTAAAGAACATTCGAGCTCCAATAGCATATAGTTTAAATGATTCTAAGCAAAGTGTTTTGTTACAAATGACCAGTTTGCCACAAATCGCCGACAGTTCTTCAATTGCTTTAAAGTTTACATAGGTAGGTTCCAATTAAAAACAGAATTTTATGCATTCTTATAAGCGCACACACACACACACACACACACACGCTGATCCTATATACTATCGTACACTATACTGATGCTATACTCTAATTACAAATAACAAGCTTACTTTATAAATCCATTGGTATCCCTTTAAATTGCAGTTGCCGACTGCTGCTCCTCCCCAGGTCTGATCAGTCAACTGCACTCTCATCAGTCAACATTGCTCTGCTCCAGTCTTCTTCTTTATTTCTCTCTGCAGTAGTTCCCCTTCATCCATCCTCTCCCTATTGCTCTGTCTCTCTCTCCAAATCTGCCTGCTGGCAGCTGGCCTTTTATGCTGCACTCTGGCTCTCTCCTAACATACCTTTCTATTCTTAGAAGCAATTACCTCATTCGCACATGCTCAGTACCTTCGAGCTGTGACTGACAGCTTTGACCTTTGGGACAAGTTGTAACTGGTCTGAGCGGGTTGCGACCAACCAGCCAGTCAGCTAGCTGACCTCTCTCTCACCCCATACGGCACATGTCTCTGAAGATGTCCATGCAGTGTGCAGAGGCAGTCAAGAAAGCAAACAGGATGTTAGGAATCATTAAAAAGGGGATAGAGAATAAGATGGAGAATATCTTATTGCCCTTATATAAGTCGATGGTATTTCCACATCTTGAATACTGCATACAGATGTGGCCTCCTCATCTCAAAAAAGATATACTGGCACTAGAAAAGGTTCAGAGAAGGGCAACCAAAATGATTAGGGGTTTGGAACGGGTCCCATATGAGGAGAGATTAAAGAGGCTAGGACTCTTCAGCTTGGAAAAGAGGAGACTAAGGGGGGATATGATAGAGGTATATAAAATCATGAGTGATGTGGAGAAAGTGAATAAGGAAAAGTTATTTACTTGTTCCCATAATACAAGAACTAGGGGACACCAAATGAAAGGTATAGATCCCTAGATTTTAAACACAGAAAGGACCATTATGATCATGTAGTCTGACCTTCTGTGTCACAAAGGCGAGAGATCGGCATCCAGCAACTCCTGGAATCAGGCTCCTCACTCTGCTTGACTAGACGGTCTCCTTTTAGAAAGGCACCCCTCCTGGATTGTGGAAGATGTAGTCCAGCCCGGGAGACTGGCCCATGAAAGAGACGAGAGGCATTAGGCACTCAAACCACAACCCTCGTGAGGCATCATGGTGGCATTTACAAATCTATATTTAAATCAAACTTTTCTGTGCAAAGCACACACTTTTCCTGAAAACTTTTGTTTCCTTGAATACTCAAAGTTGAAAAAGTAAACAAATTTTTTTCTTAAACAATTCAAATGTTCATTACTTATTATTTTCTTAATAATATTCTTAATTAATTAATTCTTAATTAATATTTCTTATTCCTAATATATTTCAGTGTAAATTATGACTGTGTATTCAATGCAAGCATATCTTTGGCTCATTTACAATTTGAATATTCAGTTGTGTCATGAGAAAGGAGCAAATGATCTGGATTAGTGAGGGGGGATTTCAGAAGATATGTGGCAAAGTCTGGGGTCTACTAGCCTGGGTGAAAAATAAATGAACAACCACATTTTGATCTCTAAGAACAATACAATGTTGCATTTCCTGTCAACACTGCTCACACACTGGAGATGAGTCTCAAGCGCAAAGTTTTGATTAGAATCTGAACGTCCTCAGAGTTTGGTGGTCCAGGTCTTGAGTTTGGGCTTGGAACAGCAGAAATTAAGGGCTACTGGTCTCCAAGGCCCTGATCCAATGGTCACAGAACTTAAAGGGAGTCCTTTCCCCATCTTAACTCTGTATTTTAAGTGAGGTTTAAATGTTGCCTAAGCTCTCAATCGGCATTCCCCAGAAGGGAGAATTCCACCCAATTTTGGTGCCTTCTGGCATTAAACTGAGCTCTCACTGTGAAACTTTAAACAAAATCAGCAAACCCGGGAAGTGTTGTGGGCTACATATTAAAATCAATTAAAATGATTCTTTAAGAATTCACTTTCTAAGGATTCCTCAATGAAAATCACTATTGATACAATATGTCTGCCCACCAAGATAGGAAAGTAGTAATATCCTCCCGCCATTACGTATATTTTATCTAAATTGTATCTGAGTGCTGTAAATTCCACCCCCCCAAACCTTCCATTTAAAGCATATTGATGACACTTATCACTTCTACCACAAAGAGGGAAGGGATAGCTCAGTGGTTTGAGCATTGGCCTGCTAAACCCAGCATTGTGAGTTCAATCCTTAAGAGGGCCACTTAGGGATCTGGGGCAAAATAAGTACTTGGTCCTGCTAGTGAAGGCAGGGGGCTGGACTTGGTGACCTTTCAAGGTCCCTTCCAGTTCTAGGAGATAGGATATCTCCAATAATATATTTATTTAAAGCATCACACCAGAGCGTTTATGAGATTGTGCATTGTTATTGCTTTGGCTGAAGGATGAAGACTTCACTACTACAAACATTTTCCCCCTAGGATTTTGTAACAGGAGTCAAGTAACAAAGATCCCCTTACCTTTAACCCTTTAGGGAGCTCTGTATGGATGTGCAACAAAGCAGAAGGGGAGATGGCAGGAGTGGTCCTTCCCCTGGATTCCGTGTCATGGGGGGCCATCCACACTTCACTCCTTGCAAGGGTCACCTGAAGAAGGTGGGAAAAGAGGCTAAGGGTGAGGGGATCCAATCCTGTATCCACTTAATAGGCCTGGGATATTGGGGAAGCCAGTGCCTAACAGAAAAGCTAATGATTCTGTTCTGCCCAGGGACTCTCAAAGGAGCTGATCAGCAGATTGATTAACTGCATTAGTAGCTGCAGGTGCCGAGCTCCTCTCATATCCAGGCCCTACTGTTTAGTTCCTATCCAGAGATACACAGGGAACTTTTATTGCACTTTCTGTGTTACCCAAGATATTTCAAATGTTTTGACAACTGCCAGGATGAACAGTCAGTAAGAGACAGCTCGTAGCGTGTCATGGGAAGAATTTTAAGAGAGACCGCCATTGCAACAGTCCTGAGCAGGGATTCAGAATACCCATGGAATAATTAAAACCTGCCATGAGACTGTGTTCACTAACTAACTAAATCTGTAATGAAATGGCAGAAAACAACAAGGACACCTGTAGCTGAATGGGTCCTCATCTGGAGTCTGTGTTATCTAGTCACTCAGTCTGTGCAATTTAACGTTTCATCACAAATTACTGAGACACTAGATGATTATTCTCTGGCCCTTGTTATGCAGGAGGTCACACTAGGTGACAAAATGGTCTTTTCTGGCCTTAGAAATGATGGTAATGCAGCCAATTACACAGAACATATGCAGAAGAGGATCAGAACTCAGAATTACAGATGGTAATTTTTTTTTCTCATTTTGATTAAAAATGACATTTTTCAACAATTTTTTTTTACCAGCTCCACTCATGGACTTCTGCTCCACAAAGAGAGTGAGGTAAAAACAGCTTCATGCACGCTCATGAAGCTAGTAAAGGGAACTTATAAACACATAATCAATGAGTGGATTACTGCAAACAAACCCAAAAATGGTTCTTACTCCTACACACTTCTTATATAATTAACTTTGGGAAAGAATTATCTTCCAGGGGCTCCACACTTCTCTATGCTGGGTCATATCTTTTCCCACAGGTCATGAGGCTGCACATCAATATGGATTCTTCTGAAATTTCCTTGGTAGGCTCTGGCTGAGATTTAAGACAGGAGAACATCTTGTAGTTAATTACATGCTGAGCAAACAACATTATTTCTCAATGCCAAGGCAGTGGAGTGTGTTGGGTCCTGCATGAAAAGACTGGCAGGTGTGTGCTTTTCTTGCCCATAAGTTTTGTTTTTTTGCAATAGAAATGACAAGAACGCATTGTGGTTTCACGGAATCTCACCTCAGCTTTGCATTGAATAATTCAGTCACAGCATTGTCATGATTGCATGAACTCTCACACCTTATTTTAACCAGGGCATTGCACATTTTTGTTGTGTTGTTGTTGCTGTGTATGGTTTTGGGTTTCTTTGTTTTTTGATCTTGTGCTGAAAAACAGTCCTCTCCCATTTAGGACACTGTGGTACCTTTTATACGCAGTCCCACACTGAGGGTGGTGGTCTGACCCTGCCCTCAGCCTCCTTCCTGGGGCAATCATGGCAGCGGAGCCTCGGGAACCACAGGATTAAAACTCAAAGGCTGAGCTTTCCTAAGCACTGTGGGGCACCAGATGTCCAATTCCTACTAGTTTCATTGGTTTTTTTTGTCTCCTAACTCTCCTCAGAGACCGAAAATCTGAGACAAGGCCTCCCAGAACTCACTGGTACTTTAACAATGCAACAATTCTAAAGTTCCTTCCTCAGGTTAAACATGGATATTTGGAACTTTTTCCAAGAAGCAAAAAACTTCAGAACATCTGGAGAATTTGGGTCATTCCCAGCCATGAACAACCTCATTTGTCTTCTGCACTTCTGCTATGTGCAACTGTTTGTCTTGGTTTATCACTACAATTATTGCTGCTCCTCTTACCTTGGCCTATGTGTCGTGTAACACAATCTACCTGTCTGAGCCAGACTGAAAACTGGTAAATCAAATAAACGACTAGCCTACATCACTTTTTACCCTCACTCGCACTGGGTTTTATACAGAGATAATGAACACTTCAAACACAGAGCTAAGGAAATCCTGAATAATTATCTATTAATGTTCATAGACATGGTCCTAGTTTCCTCTGAGTTGTTGCCGGCAGTTAATGTGTATTTTCACTTCTACATTTTAGCTTCCCAGTTGTTGTTGTTTTTGTTGTTGTTTTTAAGTTGGATTTATTTATTTATTTTGGAACCCCTGGGATTACACCCCCCCCCCCCCCCGCGGTAACTCTCAAGTGTTGTGGACAGGAAACCAAAATGCTGTCTTGAGTAGGTCTTCATCTGAATTAGACACTAATTACGATGGGATTCAGAATGAATTTACTGCCCCCCATGGCAGCTGTGTTTATAAATTGGATTTGTAAGCAGATGATTGCACAGATAAAACACAATGGAGAGAGTAGGGTCCCCCAAGGATCTGCACTAAGGCCTGTGCTGTTCAACAGATTCAGGAATGATCTAGAAAAGGGGGTGAACAATGAATTGGCAACGTTTGCAGGTGATACAAAATTATTCACCATAGTTCAGTCCAAAGCAGACTGTGAAAAGTTCCAGAGGGATCTCACAAAACTGGGGGACTGGGCAACAAAATGGCAGATGAAATTCAATGTTGCTAAATGCAAAGTAATGCACATTGGAAAATATCATCCCTACTATACATATGCAATATTATATGATAAATTAGTGATTACCACTCAAGAAAGAGATCTTGGAGTCACCTTGGGTGGTTCTCTGAAAACCTGTGTTCAATGCACAGCATATGCCAAAAAGGCTAACAGTATTTTATGAACTATTAGGAAAGCCAGTACGTCAATCCATGGTCTGCCCACACCTTGAATATTGTGTCCAATTCTGCTTGCCTCATCTCAAAAAGGATATAGTAGAACTGGAAAAGGCTTAGAGAAGGGTACCAAAGATGAACAAGAATATGGAATTGCTTCCATATCAGGAGAGACTAAAAAGATGTTGTTTGTCTTAGTAAAGAGACCACTAAAGGGGGAGATGATAGAGGTGCATAACATCACGAATGCTGTGGAAAAAGTGAACAGAGAAGTATTATTTACCCTTTCACACAGTACAAAAATGCAAATGAAAACGGGATCAAGTCCAGCCTCCCGTGGTGAGGCAGGACCAAGTAAACCTAGATCATCCCTGACCTCCGGTGATGGGATTAAACAACCTTCCTTGGAAGCCTGTTGCAGAGCAGAACTACCCTTAGAGTTAGGAAGTGTTTCCTAATTAACCTAAATCTCCCTTGCTGCAGATTAAGTCCATTACATCTTGGCCTGCCTTCAGTGGACATGGAGAACAATTGATCACTGTCCCCTTTAGAACAGCCCTTAACATACTTGAAGGCTGTTCTCAGGACCCCCCGGGCCCCATTCTTCTTTTCTCAAGACTAAACATGCAAGTGCATTGGGGAGCATCTCATGGCATCAGGCTCCAAAGGCAGGGGCTGGCTCCAGGGGTCGTTGCTGGCCAGTGCCAGGCACCTTCAGGGAGAGGCAAGAGTGCGTCAGGGTGCAGTTTGGAGGTGTACTGCCTGCCCTGCCTGGGGAGCACCCGGCCATGCAGAGGCAGCCCAGCTCGGGGAGCAGGGCTGGGAGAGCTGCCGGGCAGCCAGCCAGTGCCCCGGCTCCCATAGTGCAGATAGCCAGAGGCCCACGTGGACTGCGAGGCTCCCACCAGCTTCTGATCCTCCGGCTGCTGGCAGGAGGCCACGGCTTAAAAACCTCTGTGCTAAATGGAAGGCAGAAATCGGGGGAGGGGGGGGGCTGCGTGCCCCCTCGCACGTCACCTCTAGAGGGTGTAAATATGCTTGCTCACCCTGGGCGCAAAAATGCCTAGTTACGTCTCTGACCCCGAGAGAACTCACTAGCGATCGGGCAGGAGCTCCCAGCTTCTAACTACGGGGGTACGTGTGCACATGCAGGAATGTCTGCCCTCAATGAAAACTTCCACCCCAGCTTCGAAACAGCTGCTGCACCTGGGTACCAGCTCCCTGCGTTCCCTCTGGTGTGCTGAAATACAACTGCTTGTTTGCAGTCACTCCTTGACCTGGGAATGTTTCCCTATCAACTCACAGCAAGTAGAAACAGCAGCTGTAATTACAGCAGTAAGGCATTGGGCTGAGCACAAGAAAAGCAAAGAGGGTTACACTTCCCAGCTTGTGTCATCTGCAAATTTTATAATCATACTCTCCTCCCCATTGTTCAAGTCGTTAATGAAAATATTGACTAGTAGCGGACCCAGGACAGAGACCAGTGGGACCCCATGAGATATGCCACACAGTCTGTCAGGAAGCCCCGTCAGTGAGGGGCCCCGGGAGGTTTCCACTACAGCAGGTTCTAGCGTGGGAGATGGAGATGAGGCCTTCACTTCTCACTCCCTGCAGACTCAGTGGAAGTCTTGTCAGCCCACAGATTGGGCGAGTCCTTGCTCTGGGCTGGGCTGCACAGCTCAGAAGGACCATGCTTTCGGGAGCTGCACATGGCTGTGGCTTTGATAAGAATGTTTTTAAAAATGGAATTGACGGTTAATGACCCATATGGGATTTTTCTATTTCTCCACTTGGGATGCATTACCATTGGCTCAGATTCTGAGTCTTCTTCCACTGCAGCTGGATCAGATTTGTCATTCCATAAACATGTCAGAGTCCACATCCATCATTACCTTTTCCCAGCATCAGTCTCTTGGCTTCAAGCTCTTCTGGCTAAGAAGGATGCAATTATGCCTCCATCTTCCACTACTGTGACGCATTGCAGACTGGCCTTTCAATTAGCTTCCAAAATCTCCAGACTGTGCAAAACTCCCCAGACAGGGCTATAAGAACAATTATAGCAGCATATTATTTCAATTTTGATGTACTTCCACTGGCTCTGACAGCATATTGACTGCTAACTTGCCATAATAGTAGACCAAAGCCACTGTGAAGATAGTTATTATAGGGCTTGGTTGATTTTTTCCACTATAAAGTGTTGTTGTTACACCCACTCTTTCTATTTTTGTAGCTCTCCTAGTTGGAAGAAAATCTTCTGTCATTTACTCAGATGTGTATGATTTATTAGTAGCAGCGTTTAACATTAAGCACCAGAAATGTGCATACTCGGTTACAAACAGGAAATAGCATCTGAAGAAGTGAGGTTCTTACCCACGAAAGCTTATGCTCCCAATACTTCTGTTAGTCTTAAAGGTGCCACAGGACCCTCTGTTGCTTTTTACAGATTCAGACTAACACGGCTACCCCTCTGATACTAAACAGGAAATAAAACATCGTTCCTACGCTGAATAGCTCATGAGCTAGGGGTAAAATCCTGGCTCTAGTGGAGTAAATAGTACTTCTGCCACTAACTTCAATGAACCCAGAATTTCCCCTGAGGTGCAGAAGAACACAGTGAGGGCCAAAACATAGGAAAAGCCATACTGGGTCCGACCATTGGTCTATCTTGCCCTGCAGTACTCGGTCTTGTGCTGGTGGCCAGTCCCTGATGCTTCAGAAGGAATCAACAGAACATCATAGTTTATTGAGTGATCCATCCCCTGTCATCCAGTCCCAGCTTCTGGCAGTTGGAGGTTTAGGGACACACAGAGCATCTTGTGCATGCTTGGAAATCTTGGCTAATAGCCACTGATGGACCTACCCTCCATGAGCTGATCTAATTCTTTTTTTAACTCAGTTATACATCTGGCCTTCACAACATCCCCTGGCAACAAGTACCACAGGTTGAGTGTGTGTTGTGTGAAAAAAAACTTCCTTTTGTTTGTTTTAAAGCCGCTGCCTATTAATTTCATTGGGTGACCCCTGGTTCTTGTGTTATGAGAAGGAGTAAATAACACTTCCTTATTCGCTTTCTCCACACCAGTCATGATTTTATAGACCTTCATCATATCCCCCCTTAGATGGGGAATGGGAAATGGGGAAAACGAATATGAGGGTAAGAGTGCCTGTGTGCTGAATTACAAGAGTATCATTGTAATTGAGGCGGGGGAGTGTATTTTGTATTTGTGTAGTTTGTTTTTTGTCTTGATGAGGAGAAGCTAAATGGCATAGTATTTACCATGGCCTGCCCCTCAGCTGCCTCCTGGTATCTAGAGTTCAGATTTACAGAACCCAGAATGATTTTTAAAACTACACTAAAGATTTCCCCTGTTTTGGATCTCCCTTTCCAGTTTAGTTTTAGTTTTACCACAGTAGAATTAGCATTTCATATCATTCTGGACCAGTCTTTTAGTTTACTCTACTCTTGCATTATTTAACCATATTTGGAAATAAGCCTACATCCCGCAGTATTGTCACTCAGAAATCACTGAGTATATCTGTACAATGTAATTATGTCTGATATCGGAGACGCTGTGCCTACAGCACAGAGAGATAAGGGCTCAGCATATCTAATCATTGGCGCCAGGCTGTGATATCTTTACTCTAACCGAACAGCACCTTACCCAGGAGTGGTCCCATGGAAGTCAATTACATCGTTTGTATACTTAGGTACCACTAACGGCAAATGTAGTGACACAATCTGCACCTTATTGATACAGTATTGTCCTTAGTCTCCAGAGTAGAATTAGCTATAGATGGCAGATCATCACCTGGATAAAAGAAAATGTGCATCTATTGAAAAGCCTTTGCTGCGTCTCAAGAAATGCCTGGTACTTGGATGTAACTTCCGCAGTGTGTAACTAATGGGGATCCAACATGAACATCAACAGAGAGCTGCCATCTCAAAACAATCCTCTTCTAGAATAGAATCACAGAATCTCAGGGTTGGAAGGGACCTCAGGGGGTATCTAGTCCAACCCCCTGCTTCTCAGACCTCCTGTTACAGTCCTCCTGACACCGGGGTGCATTTGCCGAACACTTCCATTCTTCTAAGTTGCAAAAAGCAAGAATTTGATTTCTTGTAAAATCTCCCTCTATTTTCTGGGTCAGCGTTTGCATCGTCTGTCCATTATTATAACCCCCAGAACCACCCCTATTCTCCAGCAGCCCCAAACCAGCAGGGTGAATATAGAGATTGTTTTCTTTTAAGTACACTTGTCCATATTGCCATCTTGTAGATGTGAGAAAAAACCAACACAATCTTTTATTCACCTCTGCATCCTCCTTAAAATCTCCACCTAACTCCCCCGCCCCCCACCTGCCAGGATGCCTACGAGACGCTGCCCTCAGTCATGCAATTTGCAAACGCCTGGGGGATAAAGGGATGCTCACTAGCAGCCAGCACGGATTTACTCAGGGCTAGTCCACATGGGCAATGCTAAAGCGCTGCCGCGGAAACGCTTGAACCTGGCTTGTGTGGTCGCGGAGCAGCGCTGGGAGAGAGCTAAAAAACCAACTCCACAAGAGGCGCGGCTCCCAGGGCTGGTGCACTGACTACACTGGCGCCTTACAGCCTGGAAACTTGCAGAACTCGGGGGGGGGGGGGTTTCACCCCCCTGAGCGAGAAAGTTGCAGTGCTGTAAATTGCCAGTGTAGACAAGCCCTGAGAACAATTCATGCCAAACCAGCTTGATTTCCTTCTTTGACAAGGTAACTGGTTTAGTGGATGGGGGAATGCGATGGACATAGTATATCTGGAGTTTAGCAAGGCTTTTGACACAGTCTCATATGACTTTCTCATAAGGAAGCTGCAGAAATGCGGGCTCAGTAGAACTATCATTAAGTGGATACATAGTTGGCTAAACAACCATAAACAAAGAGTAACTATTAATGGAATAATGTCAGATTGGAGGGAGGTCTCAAGTGGGTCTGATGTTATTTAACATCTTAATTATTGACCTGTCTGTAGGAATAGAGAGCATACTGATCAAATTTGCAGATGACACAAAGCTAGGGGGGTTGCAAACGCTTTGGAGGATAGAGCTAAAATTCAGAGGGGTCTTAATAAAGTGGAGAACTGGGCTATAGCCAACAAAATGAAATTCAACAAAGACACATGTGAGGTGCTGCACTTACGGAAGAAAAACCAAATGCACCAATACAGGATGGGGGATAACTGGGTTGGCAGCAGCACTGCTGAGAAGGACCTGGGAGTTGTGGTGGATCACAACCTCAACATGAGTCAGCAATGTGATGCTGTTGCAAAAAAAAGCAAACGCAATTTCAGGTTGCATTAACAGAGGCATAGCATGCAAGTCCTGGGAGGTGATAGTACCACTCTAGTCAGTGCTGGTTAGGCCTCAGCTGGAGGACTGTGTATAGAAAGGATGTAGAGAAACTGGAACGGATCCAGATGTGAGCAAAAAAGATGATCAAAGGGATGGAATGCAAGCCATAAAAGCAAAGGCTGAAATAACTGGGTATGTTTCGTTTGGAAAAGAGGAGATTAAGGTCTTCAAATACTTGAAAGGCTGCCATAAAAAAGATGGAGAGAAGTTGTTCTCTCTTGCTACAGAACGCAGGACAAGAGACAATTGGTTCAAACTACAGGGCAACAAAAATGATTAGGGGTCTGGAGCGCATGACTTATGAGGAGAGGCTGAGGGAACTGGGATTGTTTAGTCTCCAGAAGAGAAGAATGAGGGGGGATTTGATAGCAGCCTTCAACTACCTGAAGGGGGGTTCCAAAGAGGATGGAGCTCTGCTGTTCTCAATGGTGGCAGATGACAGAACAAGGAGCAATGGTCTCAAGTTGCAGTGGGGGAGGTCTAGGTTGGATATTAGGAAACACTATTTCACTAGGAGGGTGGTGAAGCACTGGAATGCGTTACCTAGGGAGGTGGTGGAGTCTCCTTCCTTGGAGGTTTTTAAGGCCCGGCTTGACAAAGCCCTGGCTGGGATGATTGAGTTGGGAATTGGTCCTGCTTTGAGCAGGGGGTTGGACTAGATGACCTCCTGAGGTCCCTTCCAACCCTGATATTCTATGATTCTATGATACAGCAGAGCAGATTTAGATTAAATCTCAGGATAAATTTCCTAACTGTAAACACAGTAGGACAATGGAACAGATGCCTTGAGAGGTTGTGGAAGCTCCTTTACTGGAGGTTTTCAAAAGGAGGCTGGAGCTACCTATCTTGGATGGTTTAGACCCAATAAATCCTGCATCTTGGCAGGGGGTTAGCCTAGATGACCCTTGCAGTCCCTTCTAACCCTATGGTTCTTTGACAATAACTAGGCAGATGGAAAACTGTCTAAAATGGTCACTGTGTTAAAATATGCTTAATGTATAATCACCTCAACCTTCACGTCCACCTCTCAGGCTCTTGCCCCTTTGTTTGGGTTGGTCACCTGTTGATTGGCAAAGTTCTAGATGGCAAGATCTTTGGACCAGGGATTGGCTTTTCAATAAATGTTCGGACAGCACCAAGCACAGTGGTGGCCACTCTCTGGCTGGGGACTCAGGTGCTACCACCATAGAGATCACTGTAATTCATTTTTATTTTGCTTTCATAGATTTTCAGGCTGGAAGGAACCATTCTGATCATCTAGTTTGACTTCCTGCATAGCCCAGGCCAAATTGTGTCACCTAGTATTTCGTACAGTGGATGGAATCATATGAGAATGAATAAGGGAATGAAGACATGTGAGAAAAACAACCTGTTACTGAACCAGTATGTGTCCTTTAGAAAGACATCTAGGCTCGATGTAAGACTTCACGCGATGGTGAATTTTCTACTTCTGTTGGGGAGCTGTTCCAGTGGCTATTAGCCTCACCATTAAAATATTTCACCTTATTTCCACTTTTGATTTTTCTAACTTCATCCTCCAGCCACTGGAAATTATTTTGCCTTGGTTGGCTAAATAAAGCCTCCCCCGCTCCCCCATGTCACATTTCTTTTCCACATGTAGATACTTATTAAAAGGAGAAAAACTGCCTCTTACTCCTCTCTTTTCTCACTATATAGATTGTGCTCTTTAAGTCTCTCACTGTGAGGATTCTCATTTTCCGACTCTGGACTATTTTTGAAGCTCTGCTCGGGAACTTTTCAACAACCTCTTCTAAGGTGTGGACACCAGACAGGAGACAATATTTCAGCAGCGGCCGCACTCAGGCCGAAAGCTGGCACAATATTCAAATTGAGAGCATGTGTCCTTCCATCTGTAGACTTGTAAATGTTCAGCCTCATTGGGAATCCTTCGCTAACTGTGTTTTGTTGGTGGTGTCATTTTATTTATTTATTTATTACATTATTGCTTTGAAATTAGGTGATCTATAAATGTTCCACACACTTCCCAGTCTTCACGTTGTCTTCTTGTCTTTTTCTTTTTTGTTTTTGTTTTTGTTTTTTGAAACTTTTTATCAAGGTAAAGTTAGTTCCAGTAAAATGTTAACATACTACAGCATACATTACTTCAAAAGGCAAATTACATGCCCCAGATTAAGCAACATTTCCATGTCCAATATACAAACAAAATATTCAAGTTTCAGAGTAGCAGCCGTGTTAGTCTGTATCCGCAAAAATAACAGGAGTACTTGTGGCACCTTAGAGACTAACAAATTTATTAGAGCATAAGCTTTCGTGGGCTACAACCCACTCCTTCGGATGCATATAGAGTGAAACATATATTGAGGAGATATATATACACACATACAGAGAGCATGAACAGGTGGGAGTTGTCTTACCAACTCTCAGACTTGGTAAAACAACTCCCACCTGTTCATGCTCTCTGTATGTGTGTATATATATCTCCTCAATATATGTTTCACTCTATATGCATCCGAAGAAGTGGGTTGTAGCCCACGAAAGCTTATGCTCTAATAAATTTGTTAGTCTCTAAGGTGCCACAAGTACTCCTGTTATTTTTGAAAATATTCAAGAGAAACTCTGCTGTAATGTAAACACATCTGATTACAAAAACAACAAGGAGTCTGGTGGCACCTTAAAGACTAACAGATTTATTTGGGCATAAGCTTTCGTGGGTAAAAACCTCACATCTGATTACAGGTATTTCTGTTCCCTATATTCTCTTAAGCAAATTATAACCTTTTCATTCATTTCTTGTTCTGATTAGTTTTGTTACCTATATCTCTTTCATCTAAAGCACTAAGGGTACTCTTGATTGAAGAGCTATATTTCATAAAAAAACTAATCAAAAGAAGAAATGAATGAAGAGGCAATTAAATACCTGTAATCAGAGGTGTTTACATTATAGCAGAGATTATCTTGAATATTTCATTTCTGTACGGGAGAAGGTAATGTGGATTAATCTGGGCCATTTAATTTGCCTGTTGAAAAAGACAGTGAAGTGGGGAACCTTTGAAAATAAGCTATTTGCAAAGAAAAATGAGCTTCCCTTTTCACACATTTGCCTTGTGTTTGTCAACAGGTATAGTAGTTTGTGCTTTGGCGAGATTTGCTTTCACAAGGTGTGTCCGAGAACATAACCATGAAATTGTTTCCATTGTACAGTGACTGCACTGTAAAAAAAACTTTATTAATATTCCAGGAGAATCCAGTTGCATCTGCCTGTGAACCTACTGAAGAGATGTCAGCAACATTTCAACTCCACTTATCAGCCTCCCTCTAGTGTCAGCGTACAACACTGATTATGCCATTGTGAACTGTGGACTGAGTGCTGCAGTATGTATGTATATACGAATGATGCATTTCTGACAGTGCTCACAGCAAAGTTCTTCTTGTACAGATACTGCTGATAAACTTCAAGAGCAGACAGCTCACGGTGTGCTACCTGGGAGCAGGACTTTGGAAGTACAGTCTGAATATAAGACAATGTCTCCTCTGAGTGGTTGGTTTGGGATATTGGTCTCTGTTGAGACATGCCCCTGTTCCGGCTGTGGCTCCCATCGGGACTGACTTCAGTGGAAGCTGGATTGAGCCCTTAATGATTATCAGACTCCAAACCTATCTTTCCATCTATTGGAGCGTGGCCACCATTCAGCCACCCACCCCTGGTTAACAAAGCACTTAAGCCAGTCCCACTGAGAAAGTGCTTAACTACTCGGCTGAAGTGGTGACCTGGAGAGCAAAACTGACATGCCGATAATCTCTACGTCTCCAAAACTGATACTGTTGTTTCTTGCCCACTCATTCAATATTTGGCGATATCCCTCCTGTCCTGCATTCTTTTCTTCTGGTAGAACAGCTGAAGACAAACCACATAATCAGTGATCTGTAATTAGCCCTTTTCTGCACGGAGAGCTCACGAGCGAAGAAAACTGTTCTCTGCAGGAGAAAAATGACAGAAATGTTTTCAGCAATCAGGACAGTTTCCATCGTGGTGCAATTACAAACCTTGGAGGCATCTCCCCTGAGCCCCTGGGCTTGCCCCTCAGAGAAGACAGGGACAGATGCAAGGGAGGGTGATTAATGAGGGTTACAGACCTGGGCATTACGAAAAGGTTTTACATCGTATTTAATTACAGCTGTAAAGCTCTGCAGTGGTTTTGATTATTTCCTTTATTTATGCATTACTGCAATGATTTTCTTTTACATGAGCCAGCACTATGACAGATCTGCTTGAATGGGCTTCTGGAGATAAAGGCAGAATTTTGCCCTAAATGATGCACATATTATGTAAATGTTGTGAGACTATAAAGGAAGGGGATGGTCAAGCTAGAGTTAAAGGGGAAAGGCTAACCTTTGCTATCTGTCCGGCAAACGGAACAATGTTTTAATGCTAGAAAGGATCAAGTATAACACCAGCTATATCACAGTGTGTAATTATACAGCATCCAAACAGGAGTGCCTTTTATACAGCCACTGCACGGCCCTGATACAGACTCTCTCATCTTAACATCCATCAGCTGGGTTAATGATTTATAAAATCACCCCAAAGGTCAAGGATTCCCTTAAGTGTCTTCTCTCTACCTGACTCCCAAAGTAAATAGAGAAAGGGTAAGCCAGACTATTACAGGGCGGTAGGCTAATTGGCTGTGCTGAAATCTCTTTCATGTACTGAGTGGTTTGGATGCTTGGCTATCGCTGAGGACTGCACTGCACAGCTCAGGAGAGGAGGGGATGGAAAGCAGGATCCTGAGTGGCGTGTGCTGGGCCAGGCCTGGGTCTGGCTGAGCTCCCAACAGCCCCCAGGGCAGCTAAGGATCAGTGGGGTTAGGGAAATCCTATCATGCGCCTTTCCCCAAAACACAGCCCCAAGGCCAGCGGCAGGGAGGGTGCTGGATTAGGTTCTGCAAAACTGGATCTGTGCTACCACAGGATCTTGCTGCACCCAAGTAACCCTCTCCGGGCTGCATAAACTGACTTCAGGGCCATACATTATCATTGTAGAGCAATTTTCATCTGTAGAGCTCAAAGCACTTTACAAAAGAAGTCACCGTCATTGACTGCTGACCTTGATCCTGAATGCTTACGGATCGATGTCCTAACAGATAAAGCACAAGATGGGGTTTCAGTTGGTGTCCACCACGTCACACTAGGGTACAGGATGGCTGCCTCTTTATGCACCTATCTACAAGGTGTCAGAACAAAAGTGGTGTGATCATGGGGGAGTTCAGTTTGAGTGACATGCTGGACGTCTCATGCTGCTTGTACTAAAATATACTGGGAATTTCTAAACATTGTAGGTGGCAATTTTCTAAAGAGGAACAGATCACAGAACTAAACGTGAATGGGATCTGAGCTATGCGTGATTATGCCTAATGTGAATGATGATTGGGAATCCTGTCCAGACATCTCACTAGACACCCCAACAGCCACAAGCAGGGCAGGAGGTTGAACTGGTTAAAAAATGGCATGGTTTAGAGGGGAAGAGAAGGCAGCTCTGAAAAATAATAGGCTGGACCTGCCCTGCCATGGAGCAGAGGGTGAAAGCAGGGTTCACCAGAGTACATGGGTCTCTGGAGATCTCAGGGATCCAGTGGGTGGAACTACAGCTAATTCCTCTGTGCTGAGAAAGAAATAATTTGGGGGAAATCTTTCCTCCCACGTCTCCCCCCACAGCGCTTGTCATGACAGGGGATGATTTGGCCCGAGGTTAAGAATTAAAGTGAAAAATCACCCTAGAACTTTGAGACATGGAAAGGGATGCGACAACTTTGCAGGTGCACCAGCTGCAGATGAAACAGTGAAAGAAAAAAGTGAACGGAGTAATAAGCCACTGACAGCCAAAACCAGTCTGCTGCAGAACTCCCTTTGAAGGCAAGAAGATTGTTCATTTTGCTGATGAAATGGTGGCAGAGAAGGAGAGACCGAGCACAGCTCCTGGTGACAATCCTTGCGTGTTTGGGAGAATGTTAGGGTTGCTACTGTCAAAGCAACAAGAACATAATTTTGATTTAAAGGCTTACAGCAGATACCTGCTAAAACCTGGACACTCTCTCTGCCCCGTTGGGCAGGCTGCTGTTGGAATTTAAGAAGAGGCACAATTTTCTGGGCGAACTCAGGCTGGAAACAAGATGCATATGTGACAGACAGACACAGTGTGTTTGGGGGCCATTGGATTAAATTTATGAATGGTTTATGTATAACTGTGTTCTCCTCCATGGGGGAGGGTTACCACAGCTCCTCCATGAACTAAAAGCAGCGGGGTAAATTAAGGCGAGTCACGGTAACTAAACAACTGTTGGCATCACCCTCTGGAGGGGTTTTCACAGACTGGTTCAAGCTGGGTTTTCTGGAGATGAAGAAATGGCTTTGCCTACAAAGGTTTGACCTTGAATCGACACAGGGCATGATGGGCAACCTGCGGCCCATCAGGGTAATCCGCTGGTGGGCTGTGAGACAGTTTGTTTACATTGACCGTCTGCAGGCACGGTGCCTGCAGCTCCCAGTGCCTGCGGTTTGTCGTTCCCGGCCAATGGGAGTGGGACGCAGGTTGCCCACCACTGACACAGGGCCTTCCCTCTGATCCAGCGAAGGGACAGGACCAAGGGGGCCCCAGTGCTTCCAGAAGGGTTGGAAAGACATTGGCCCAGTACAGCCCCATAGGATTGATGGGTGACATTTGGTAAGAGTTTAGCCTGTGCATAGGAACATCTATTGTTTGTATATGTTTTCTCCGGAATGCTTTTGCCTTAAGAATAACTGTGCTTTGCATAGGATCTGTGTGGTAACTGGTAACGGCTGGCAATGCTCTGTTCCTTACTGTCAGAGAGAAAGTAATGCACACGCACTCGCCTTTCGGCTGACTGGCTTGTTGGGGATATCCCAGTGTAAGGCAGGGAGCTGGCAGCCTTAACACCCCCTGGTCAGGAAAGAGTGGGACGAGGGTCTCTGCCCCCAGAGATAGGTGCTGGTTGGAGACCTGACACCTGACTGGGAATTCCTGGCATGGATCATGGGGCGGGGTGGGGAGGGGGAGGGAGAGGGGAATAGGTGCAGTTACTCCAAAAATATTTAGAACTCTCCTTTGCAGTCATATCTACCAAGGTTAGGCTGTGGGGCTGCAGAGACCACACCTATCATATCGACAAGTATAGTCTCACTCTTTCCTCTAATGTCCTGTCTGTCTGTCTGTATCCATCAGTTGTCTCTTGTCTTATAAACAAATTGTAAGCTCTTTGGGACAGGGACCAGCTGTTTGTCTGTGTTTGTACAGCACTAAGCACAAGGGGGCTTGAGACATGATTGGGGCTCCCAAGTGCAACCTCAATACTAATATTTAGAGCTGCTTGTAGGGGAGGAGAATCAACACCAAAATAAGTCTCCTTCTTTCCCCCCAAAAATCCTAAGAACTAAAAAACCAAAGACTTTTTGGATGCAAACTGTGGCAAACTGAAAAAAAATTGTTTTCATGTTTTGGATTTTTGTTTTTTGGGAATTTTGTCTGTTTGTTTGTTTGTAAATTATTTGTGAGTAAACATGCTTACCACAAAAAATCCAGTTAGTTGGAAACCCACTTTTCTGTCAGAAAATGTTGACAGAAAATATTCGAGCAGCTCTAGCAATATTAACCACTAGTGATCACGACATCTGTGTGAGGCGCACACGTTGGGCAGAATGGCCGAAGAGGCTGCTGTGAGGGTGAGCTAGCGCCCAGGCAGCCGCCGTCTGGCCCTGCAGCCCCTATCATGAGGAGGAGAACAACAGTGAGAGCGCTCAGATAAAGAGTATTCCTCCTACTGCTTAGGGTTGGGCTTTTCTAGTGTTTCATTTAAATTTTTCCTCACTCAATTTGTTGTGGGTTTGGTTGGCAATGTGCAGGAGTTCCTGTGCGGACATAACATCAGAGCACTGCTCTGTTTCCTGCATGTTGATTTCATTTGGTTTAATTCTCCTCTTCATATGCATCCGAAGAAGTGGGCTGTAGCCCACGAAAGCTTATGCTCTAATAAATTTGTTAGTCTCTAAGATGCCACAAGTACTCCTGTTCTTTCTCCTCTTCTGTAATTCCACTTCCCTGTTTTCACTGGGTCTCACTATAAATAACACCTCACATCCTGCCCATTTCACATCGCTCACTACGAGCCCTGAGAAGCCCATGCCCAACATACCAGGTGGCTTTCAGACCTACCCCTCAGAGTGGGACCACGAGGGGCTGTAATTTTCATTGTTTTACATTTTTGTAAAAATGCACCAGTCTTGGCCTTTGGGGGATTGTACAGGAAAAGATGTCGGGTGGGCGGGGGGGAGATACAAACAGGAAGAGGACCAAAGTCACTAACTGGAATAAAGAGCTTCAGAGTCACAAACACTGCAGATGTCTCAAATCACTGCCTTCCAAAAACCCAGGGCAGAGAACTAGGCCATTGGCCAAACCAGACAATCTCTGTATAAAAGAATGAATGGACACAAATCAGACATCAGGAATGTAACATACAAAAGCCAGTAGGAGAACACTTCAGTCTCCTTGGACATTCAATAACAGATTGAAAAGTAGTCATTCTTCAACAAAAAAACCCTTCAAAAACAGACTTCAAAGAGAAACTGCAGAGCTACAATTCATTTGCAAACCTAACACCATTAATGTGGGCTTGAATAGGGACTGGGAGTGGCTGGCTCACTACAAAAGCAATTTTCCCTCTCTCGGTATTGACACCTCCTCATCAATTGTTGGGAGTGGACTACATCCACCCTGACTGAATTGGTTCTCCACTTGTGAGGTAACTCCCTTCTCTTCATGTGCCAGTATATAATGCCTGTATCTGTAATTTTCACTCCATGCATCTGAAGAAGTGGGTTTTTTACCCATGAAGGCTTATGCCCAGATAAATCTGTTAGTCTTTAAAGTGCCAGTGGGAGATTATGAATTCAGATTTCAGTGAAGTTGCATGGAGTTACAGGAGAATATTTATTTCACGAGCTGAGGGCAATTGTGCAAAATGGTCATATATGTCTGGCTCTAATACAGCGTTATACTCTGCAGAATTTACGTACAGTCAGTAATTGCAATGTTCCAGGCCACCTAAGAGGGCAACATTTGCACTGAAGCCTACTTTGCTACATTAATTTCAGTGATAACTGTTCAATTACTGAGCCCCTGCCGCACAGCTAAGGAATTATCCAAGATATGTAGTATCAAGTCAACAGACTTAGGTCACGATCAGAGATTTGTTTTAGAATATCCCTTTCCTCCATTAAAATAATCTTAGAATGTGTGTTTGATTGGGCAGGGTGGCATTGTTACCCGGGGTTCTTTTAACCCAAAGCTCTTGGTAACTTTTACTCTGTCCGAGGTGGTGTCAGGAAATAAATGAGGGGAGACACGGCCGTCCGACCGATAGATTGCTGGCACAAACAGGACAATACAAGAGTGCTTTCGCTTAAAGCTAAACTTTACTTAGTCTCAATCATTTACACATGTCCGCAACAGGTTAATAAAACACTCCCAACCCTCGATAATTACCGAAGCTGAGCGTGGTTTTCGAGTGGCACCGTGACAGGCTTCTGCTGGCCAGGCTTCCATCTGCCGGTGGGGACCAAGATGCATCCAGAGGGAGCGTCCTTGAAGAGCCCCCTTCTGAGAAGTCCCATTACCTCAAACTTTTCCCCTTTATTTATACATTAGTAATACAATGACATGTCCCTTAAAGAAAACTTGCTAAGTAAGCAGTGTTAAATGGTCAAGCACCTTATGATCGTCAATTAACCAGAGCATTTTTTTTTCAGAGTGTCCATGCCTTGGGGCCCTGACAAACATTCCTGGGGGTGCATATAAACAGGCTTCTTGTTTTTCTAAAATACATGCATCAGGAATTTCAACACTCTTAGCAGGAAGGGCAGGGGGTCAAGCTGCCCTGTCTGTAGCACCCCAAACCCCCTCCCTCCTGCCTTGGTTACGCTGAGGCCGCTGCATGACTAATTTACGACCTGTTGACTTGGCTACTTTTAGCAATAAGCAGGAATGGCTCAGTATGGCCTGCTAACTTGGCTACTGTTAGCAGGCCATACTGAGTGGTTTAGGCACTTTACTGGTTTGCCAAAATCTCCCCGTACAGGCATAAGGAGTTGAAAAAGGGAATTCAGAAGTCATTTACTGAACAAAGGCATATGCCATTTATTTAGCATCTGTTCAACCAACCACATCCTATTAAGAAGGACCAGTAAAGTTTAAGGGACCTCAAAGTAAAAAGGCTGGAATAAATGGGCACTGTGAATGAATAGTGCTTAGATTTGTATTCCGTAAACACAGGGACCAGTGGAATCCTGATTATTAATACAAACCTTCGCTTATGGAGGCTGCAATAGTGACTTTGTAATGCCCCTCCCGCTATTAGCCTATGTAACAACCCAGATAACTCCATTTCTTGAGTAAGCCAAGGTCAGGCCACTCTTCCATAAAAGTCTCCTGAGGAAAGCAGTAGATCTAATAGGTAATAATGCAGTAATCAAACAGTTCTAAGTGCTCTAACGGGTTCATTTAGCAACGCAGTTCCTGGGAAGTATGGGAACTTGCACTAAATATGAGAGGCAGAATTCCTTTCGACAGCAGTAAAGGAGTTGACGAATAGGAAAAGAGAAAGTGGTTGTACAAGCAGGACACTATTGAAAGTAAACGATAAATGTAAGTGGGAGAGAGCAGAAGTGTAGTCAATGGCAAACATGAGTGAAGAGAAATTACCCACTTTTCATTTGGGGAATGTGGCATTTACTCATATCTCCTTTGGGGAATACGGTGTTAACTCGTGTCTACTCTCCTGTGATAAGCAAGTCCTGGCTACACTGAGGGTTAAATTCCAGGCATGTGTAGGGGATAGCACAGGACAGGGCATGCATTGTGTTGTAATCACATAGGAGGTATGAAGCGAACCCGAGTGCCTTCAGCCAGAAAAGCCGTATGTAGTTGTTGCAACACAACGCACAAGAACTGGAGTGTGTTATCTTGCTTATCAAATGGACACTATAAAAACAAACAAGTTCTTTATTTTTTCAAACAAACTAACAATTTTATGACAAGGTGTTAGTTTCCACTCTGGAGAAAAAAAAAATCACTCAAACAAGAATTTTTTTTATTATTAACATTAAACTGGAGACGTTCAACATTTCTATCTAGTGTAAAATGTTCCATTGAAAATGGGAAATGTGATGAATTAGTGAAACAGGTGAGAGGTTTTCTACTTGTTTCTCAGACTACTGACATTTCTTGTGTAACATTTGATGTTTTCAGAGACATGAACTCTGGGAACAGAACGTTTAAATTTTCAAGAGAAACTGTTTCTAAGTTGATTATCTTTTCCTTTTCTTTCACCCAATCAATACAAACACCAGCTGCCCACACACTTGTTTTTTGTTTGTTTGTTTGTTTGTTTTTTGGTGTTTGTTTCATCTCTATTTTCTTCTGTTTCATTAAGTTGTTTACTTGTTAGAGCTCGGTCTTTTAAAAAAAAAAAAAATTCAACAGCAGCTTTTTCCCCCTTGTACTTCTAGCCCCTTTGTCCCTTGTCATGGCTCCAAAAAGATCAAATGTTACAAGAGGAATGTCACTCATTTTAAAAAACTTTAAAAACCTCTTGCAGCAACATGTATATTTCTTGTGGGTTTAATATGTCACGTACTAGTTCTGTCTTTCAAAATCTTAGTGCTGCAAGTCCTTGAAAATGCATCCAGCAGGTACTTGAGGGCACTTGAGGGCCAATTCACGGTGCTCACTGTGTAGAACTAAGTTTTTGAAAACTCTGTAACCTTTAACCCACAATTCTGCATTTGCATGACCGCCACGACTGATGTATGTGTGATCTACTGGCTGGTGACACTCAGCAGCACATTAATTGTGGAAATCATGACCTGTACAAATCTGCAATGAGCCAGCAAGTGCTACTGCATGTGTGGATTGACTGAATACATTTTGTGACGGGTTCAGTCACAGAGACCCCTTTGGGACTGTCACCTGATGTGCTGAAATGATCTCTGAGCCCATTTTCCCTGATGGCTTGGGACTCCAGAACCCTGCCTTGTTGAGCCAGACATGCTAGCCTGATGCAACACAGATCCAGGTCTGGTCCACGCCCCCAAAGCTGCAGACTGTAATCAAAAACTGCTCAGCAGGTCACCTATCTCTAGCACCCAGACACCCAGCTCCCAATGAGATCCAAACACCAAATAAATCCGTTTTACTCTCTATAAAGCATATAGAGGGTAAACTCATGAATTGTCCGCCCTCTATAACACTGATAGAGAGATATGCACAGCTGTTTGCTCCCCCAGGTATTAATCACTTACTCTGGGTTCAATAATAAACAAAAGTGATTTTATTAAGAATAAAAAGTAGGATTTAAGTGGTTTCAAGTAATGACAGACAGAACAAAGTAAGTTACCAAGCAAAATAAAACAAAACATGCAAGTCTAAGCCTAATACATTTAAGAAACTGAATACAGGTAAATCTCACCCTCAGAGATGTTCCAGTAAGCTTCTTTCACAGACTAGACTCCTTCCTAGTCTGGGCCCAATCCTTTCCCCTGGTACAGTCCTTATTAGTTCCAGCTCAGGTGGTAACTCAGGGATTTCTCATGACTGGCAGCCCTTTGTTCTGTTCCACCCCCTTTTATAGCTTTGGCAAAAGGCGGGAATCTTTTGTGTCTCTGGATCCCCTCCCCTCCTTCTAAATGGAAAAGCACCAGGTTTAAGATGGATTCCAGTTCAGGTGACATGATCACATGTCACTGTACGACCTTCTTCTTCATAGCCTAGTAGCTGGAAGACAGGTACATAGGAAGGCTTGCAGGTAAACAAACCCATTCACAGTTCATTGATTCTGAAGCACCCTTAATGGCTTCCACTTAACATGTTTACATCAGTAATACAAGTTTTTATCTTATTCTCCTAACTCCAGACATAGAAATAATACATGCAAACAAATAGAATGAACACACTCAGTAGATTATAAGCTTTGTAATGATACCTTACAAGAGTCCTTTTGCATGAAGCATATTCCAGTTACATCATAGTCACACTTATAAACATATTTCCATAAAACATATGTAGTGCAACATCACACATTTGTCCATCATTAAAAGTATACAACATTTATTTTGTACAACTTTCTGTAATTTACTTTTATTTTGTACAAAATGAAGAATCATCAATGAAATATTTTTTGAAAGAAACAAAATGTTTCCTCAACAGGTTCAAGTTTGGTTCCTGAAACACAACAGTTCCCAGATACAGAAAATTCTGAAAGCAGTCGTTACTCGACTGGTGCCACTGGAAATGACCAGGAATTTCAGATACCTGGGACATTGACCTGAAATCTAAACTTTTGGCCCGATATTTACAACTAATTTAAGGAGGAATACCTCTGATTGGGCTTCAAGGACAGAAAGCTTAGTGAGTATGCATTAATATTGTGAACTCATGAGACAGAGTTGAGTACATTTATTAACCTTAACATAGCCTTCAAGTATTTATTATACTAAATTATATATGTGTACTTCTAAAGAATTTTAAAAGAGCTGGCTGAGGAGCTCACAAAATCATTATTGTTGACTTTTAATAAGACTTGGAACACCTGGGAAGTTCCAAACAAATGGAAGCAAGCTAATGATGTGCCAATATTTAAAAAGAGTAAATGGGATAGCTGGGAAATTATAGCCTGTCAGTCTGACATTGACCACAAGCAAGATAATGGAGTGGCTTATATGGGACTTGATTAATAAAGAATTAAAGGAGGGATAAATAATTAATACCAATCAACATGGTGTGAGACAGAAGCCCATTGGTGGTTCACTACTCTGTGTCAGCATCTCATCAAGCCTGACATATTCACTACACCTAACAGATTGTTGTCATGATACATACCCAAAAGGTAGCATGTAATATATCATTGGATAACTAATAACTCCCTGATCACAAATGTTATTGTGTGGTGTATTTACAGAGGGTGAACAAAGAGATATAAATATGTGCTAGAATTTTGTTCTTAAAATGTGTTTGGCAAGCAATGCCTAAGCACAGTCTGCCTTAGATAAGGAATGTGTATTTGCTTGTCTGAACAGCCTGCTCATCAGGCAGAGACAATGAAAGTATATTTACATATAAGGTAAACAAAACTACCAAGCTAAGAAGCAAGGATGAAAACAGAATGGCTTCTACACCTCAGAGAGAGAGAGAGAGAAGCTTGGTATGGGCTTACTTTTCAAAGAATACTTTTTGAAGATTTACGGGGCTATAAAGTCAGTGGATTGGAACCTCAAATGATAAGAAATTGAATCAACTGATTTTATACATTATTACTGTATTATAAAAGTTTATTAAGTAAGTTTTATGAAAGCAGGTGACACATTGGTGATTAATTTCATTGTGAAATGTCTGTATTAACACTATATGGGGAATTATGGATAATAACTGATATTATCCCTCAAAGCGTGTAACCAAACACAGGGAGAAACAGGTTTTCTCCAAGACAGCTTCCTTCCCTCCTATCCACCTGTCTCCAATGTAAATTAAGCATTATGGAATCAAAACAATGGAAGCCCCATTTACAGCAGGGGGATGGGAAGTCCACAGGCATGGATGAACAGCAGGAAATCTTCCTGCCTCTTGAAAGAGGCAATGAAATTTGGGGTGATATAAGGGGGGCAAAAGACATTTGAGTTGTCCGTCAATTGGGGGAACACCAAACATCAACTCCTTCAGTCAACAGGGTTGAAATCTCTGGAAACTGAGTTTAGGAGAGAAACCTGCTTAGGCAGAGATTGTAACTTGCTAAAATTAAGTTTTAGTCTGAGGGTACGTCTACACTTACCGGAGGGTCCGGCGGCAGGCAATCGATGTTCTGGGATCGATTTATCGCGTCTGGTTTAGACACGATAAATCGATCCCGGATCGATCCCGGAAGTGCTCGCCGTCGACGCCGGTACTCCAGCTCGGCGAGAGGAGTACGCGGCATCGACGGGGGAGCCTGCCTGCCGCGTCTGGACCCGCGGTAAGTTCGGACTAAGGTACTTCGAATTCAGCTACGTTATTAACGTAGCTGAATTTGCGTACCTTAGTCCGAAGTGGGGGCTTAGTGGGGACCAGGCCTTAGAAGGGTATTTTCATTCTTGTTTGCTTGTAACACTTTCTATCTTTTCCCCTTATTGTTGGTATCACTTAGTGACTTTGTCTAATAAACTCGTTTTACTTTAGCTATAACCCATTTCAGTGCTGTGACTGAAATGAGAGTGTTTGTCAAACCCCAGTCAATTAATGAGCTGCAGTGTGTTGTCTCTTTAACGGCGCAACAAACTCACTAACTTCTGTGAGTGTTCCAGGAGAGGGCTGCAGGGGGCGTCTCTGGGGAACTCAGGAGTTGGGGTTCACGGTTTGTTACCCAGAAGGCAAAGTGTGGATGGGCAGAGCCCTGAAGAGTTT
This sequence comes from Emys orbicularis, assembly GCF_028017835.1. Lineage (NCBI taxonomy): Eukaryota > Metazoa > Chordata > Testudines > Emydidae > Emys > Emys orbicularis. Next base: position 1,769,006 of record NC_088686.1, on the reverse strand, counting down.
GCTGGCCAGGCAGACAAGCTGGTGCGTCAGGGAGGGTCGCACAACTTGGCAGTAGCAAACCTCTCACTTGCTGAGGCTGAGGGGGGAACACAGGAAATCGCAGTTCTGGGAACCTCAGCAGATTGCCACATTGGCAGATGGAAAAATCAGGACTGGGAGGGTGTTGGGGTCACTCTGCTAACAGTAAGTGCATGGTGGAAGGCAGGGTGTGACCTGCATGCTTGTGGACTGGCTGCTGGTGTCCAGGCTGTGAGCCACAGCACTATAGCATTGAAGGCACCCGGGCGTTGACATAACCCCTCACTGGTCTGGGCTGAACCTCAAAGTGTCACACATGGGTTATGGAAAATAGCTCCTGTCAAACTAACTCTTGGATTAGATGACAAATTTGGGTGATAAAGGTAATAATGCTGGTGTAATAGACAGACTTCTGTAAGGCATTCCAGTTGGTACTGTAAGACATTTTGTTTGAAAATCTAGAAAGATATAAAGTTACCATGGCACACATTAAATGGATTTAAAAGCTGGCTAACTGAGAGGTCCCAAAATGCAACTGTAACCAGGGAATCATCACAGAACGTGTTTCTAGAGGGGTCCTGCTGGGACTGGTTCTTGGCCCCACACTATTTAATATTTCTATTAATTATCTGGATGAAAACATAAAATTTGCAGATGACACACAAATTGGGGGAGTGATAATTAATTAAGAGGACAGGTCACTCTGCTTCTCCAGATAGGGTTCCCCAGACGGTAAGAATGGCCTGCACTCGTTGTTACCAGATGAATATATTCCTATTTAGCCGTATCCAAACACATATTGTTTGCTTGTGCCTTCCTTACTAAGCAGTTGAGATTGGTCTGTTTGTGACTCTGAAAAAGATTTCGGGGTCATGGTGGATAGTGAGATGAACATGAACTACCAGTGTGATGTTGTGGCCAAAACGGCTAATGTGATCCTGGGATGCATAAACAGGGGAATCTCGAGGAGGAGCAGAGAGGTTATTTTACCTCTGTATGTGGCACTGAACTGACCACTGCTGGAATAACTGTGTCCAGTTCTGATGCCCACAATTCGAGAAGGATGCTGATTCATTGGGGAGGGTTCTGCAAAGAACCATGGGAATGATTAAAGAATTAGAAAACTTGACTCAGTGATAAGCTAAATAGATTGAGCTCCATAAAGTTAAGGGGTGACTTGATGAAAGTCTATAAGTACCTACATGGGGAACAAACATTTATTAAAGGACTCTTCGGTGTAGCAGAGAAAGGTCTAACACAATCCACTGGCGGGAAGTTGAAGCAAGACAAATTTCTAATGGAATTAAAGCATACATTTTTGACAGTGAGAGTAAGTAACCACTGGGACAATTTACCAAGAGTTCTGGTGGTTTCTCCATCACTGACCATTTTTAAATCAAGATTGGCTGTTTTTCTAAAAGCTGTGCTCTAGGAATTATTGTAGGGCAGTTCTCTGACTTGTGCTATACAGGAGGTCAGACTAGATGATCGCAGTGGTCCCTTTTGGCCTTGGAATCTCTGAAAAGCTTTTTACCCCTCCTGACTTCAGTGTGAGGGAGACTTGCTCGTGCTTCACTGGGTGTTCGCTCTCTGACACCGCCCGACTTTCCCCGGGGCTATCCCCTACTTAGCCTTGCAGGTTAGCAATAGGTGCACCTCAGTCCCAGGCTCCTATCAAAGTGCTCCCCTGTAGTGTCCAGCCCTTTACCTGGCCAAGCAATCTACGAAGCTATAAACAATGAGTGTTCTGTGCACTTTGTAGCTTGTCTTCATATATTATTAATTTTTAATTATTATTAATACAAAAGTGGTTTAACATTTTCTAACTCCTAATGCAAAATGTTTTGATTTTCTGTGTGTGGAGTATATTATAAAAGCGAGGCATAATGGTGCATCTGATGACCTGCAGTGTGCCTAGAGTCTTTTCGATTTGACTGTTGTAATATTAGCAATAAGCTATATGGCTGTAGTGTTATTGCTGTACTGGGATTTTTTATTTAAAACTTTTCTAAAATGATCTCATTTGTCTTACAGATCGCCTGGACTGCAGTGCTGCCAAGACAACTGGAGTTTTTTTAAAGGACAAGGCGTATCTCTTGTCAATGAGTGGTGCAACTACTGTATTGAAGCATCTGACAATGAAAGTAGAAATATTAAGTTGGCATCCCTCAAAATTAAAATTAAGAGGCAGGTGGATATATCATGGGATAGTGCATACAATCCAAGATCAGAGGAAGGCAAAGGTGCTAGGAAAAACTATTGAAGCAATTTCAGTAGCTGTAAATCAGGCAAGTGAGGTTGTAGTTAGAACTGCATAGTACCTTGCCCAGAACAATTGCCCATTCAGCGACCATGAAAATCTGACTGATTTACAAGAACTCAGTGGAGTAAACATGGAAAGAAATGTGCATTCATGATACAATGGAATGGGTATTGGGAATCGTATTGCAAAGAAGATACAGAAGAACATCCTCAAGAGTCTTGCATCTTCTTCATCAAAGCTGGCTGTATCTGTTGATGAATCCAGTATTCTCAGCAGAAAAGCTACTTTGATCGTTCATCTTAAAGCACCTGTGAAGGGTGGTAAAAGTCCTGTATTCACATTCCTTGGCGTTGTTGGACTTGAGGAGAGAAAGTTGAGGGTACCGTCTCAGGACTCCTTGCATGTTTGTGGGATGCTGGATTCGCTGACATTTATCTTCAAGAAAACTAGGTTTCATTTGTATCTGATGGATCAAGTGTCTAGCCTGGCAGAAACTCTAATGTGGCAAAGAGATTATGTTCAACATGCCCACAGCTGTTCACATGGCTGAACCACAGACTTGGCAGATGCTTATGGGGTCACCACTGTGAACTATTTCAAAGCATTTATGGAAAAAAACAGTATAATATTTTACAGCCAGTCAAAACAAACATGAACAGGAACTCAATGACTCATCAGCAGATGTAGGGTCCCAAATTCTACGCATTGGATCGATCTTGTATGTATGTTGCATGGCTAGTACTTTTAAGCAGCGTATGAGCTGTACCGATGTTATCGGGACCCTTTATAACCATTTTGAAAATGCTTTTTCTGATGCACTACGAAATTACAAGAACATTTACACATACAGTAACTCCTCACTTAATGTTGTAGTTATGTTCCTGAAAAATGCAACTTTAAGCGAAACGATGTTAAGCGAATCCAATTTCCCCATAAGAATTAATGTACATGAGGGGGTTAGGTTCCAGGGAAGTTTTTTTCACCAGACAAAAGACTATACACACACACACACACACACACAAACACACACAGTATAAGTTTTAAACAAACAATTTACTACTGGTACACAGTGATGATGATTGTGAAGCTTGGTTGAGGTGGAGGAGTCAGAGGGTGGGATATTTCCCTTACTGCTCAATGATGAACTAGGAATTGGCTGAGCCCTCAAGGGTTAACTCTCTCACTCTACAAGGCAGCAGGAATGGAGGGAGATACGTGCATTTCCCCTTTACACTGCCTTGTTAATTAGATCGGCTTGCTGAGACCGCAGCTGCTGCAAGCTCCCTCCATCCTGAGCCCTGGTGTGTGTCCCCTGCTCTATGGAAGATGGGGTAAGCGGGGTGCAGGAGCGGGGGGAGGGGGACACCCTGACATTAGCCCCCCTCTTCCTTCCCTCCCCCCCGCACAGCAAGCAGGAGTCTCAGGAAGCATCTCCAAGGCAGAGGGCAGGAGCAGCACATGGCAGTGGGGGGAGGGACACAGCTGAACTGCAGGCAGCTGCTGCACAGGGAACTTGGGGGAGCTGATAGGGGGGCTGCCGGTCCACCCTGGTTCCAAGCCCCCACCAGCTAGCTGCAGCGGGTTGCTCTTCCTGCAAGCAGTAGACAAAGCAGGCAGCTGCCAAACGACATTAGAAGGGAGCATTTCACAACTTTAAACGAGCATGTTCCCTAATTGATCAGCAACGTAACAACAAAACGTTAACCGGGCCGACTTTAAGTGAGGAGTTACTGTATAGGGGCTTAACAGCCCTTTTGGTAAGTTCTGAATTCCTCTGAGACCTGGTGCTGATGTATGATGTGCTCTACGAGTTGGATCATTTTATCTCAAGAGCTTCAGGCATGTTCTCTGAGCATTCCCAGGACTGAACATTTGATGAAGTGAACAAATTGAATGGTAGCATCCTTCAAGGATTCAGGGGTCTGTCCTGGGGCCGGTTTTGTTCAATATCTTTATTAATGATCTGGATGATGGGATGGATTGCACCCTCAGCAAGTTCATGGATGACACTTGTGACGTTGTGCAGTCTATATGGTTTTATAAAAACATGATAATAAGTGAATATAATGTAACTGGAATATGCTTCATGCAAAAGGTCTCTTGTAAGGTATCATTACAAAGCTTATAATCTACTGAGCGTGGTCATCCTATTTGTATAAATGTACCACTCTTGTATCTAAAACTAGAAATATAAAATATAACTCTGAGGGCCTATTGTAATTATGCAAAGTGTGGGCCATTAATAGTGGTTTGGAATCCTGATGACTCCCATTAACCAGGACCATTGTCTGCAGATGGCTGTGTTTACCTGTGAGTTTTCCTGTATGTGTGTGTGCTGGCAAGTGGCTAATGAAGTCTTGCAGTGATATGTGATCATGTCACCTGAACTGGAATCCAGGGACGGATTAACTTTTTGTGGGCTCGGCGCCAAACATATTGGTGGGCCCCCATGTGGTTGTGATGAACCCCTTCCAGATATGGTCCTAGCGTGACAGCACCATTGATGCCATAGTAAATGTGGTATTGCCGGGATGGGGATGAAAACATTTATTCAAAAACAAAATAAGATATTTGAAGCCAAACTGCGACCTCCACTCAGCCCATAGAGAACAAACTGGGCTAACATCAATGTACTCAGAACACTGAATTTGGTTTGTGTGGGAGGGGGGTTGTTAGTTTTGTCTTTTTTCTTTAAACACTCAGGGCCTGCTTAGGGCCCTGAACACAAGTGCTTAATTAGCACACTTATGAGCCATATTAAGCCCGGCTGCAGCGGTCAGTGGTATCACACCTGCATCTCCCCACCACCACCACCACCTCCTCCACCCAAAGTTATGTTTCCTAAATACATTTTTTGAAAGCTGCATTTTCTACTTTGGTACAATAATGTTTACAAAACTTTGGGGCGGGGTGTGGGGAGGAAAATTGCTGGTGCCCATCTTTTGCAGGGAGAAAGGGTCACTGAAACACACACACTTTACCACAAAGGCTACCACAATCCAGCCTCAAGTTACTACCCAATCTTCACACCTGGGCTCTCCTCCCATCCCTCCTACTGTCCCCATCCCACACAACTAACCCCCTAACAAAGGCTCTCCTCAATCTCTCTGCTACTGCCCACTCCCTACACACTTTCACCCCAGGGCTGTCACCTCCCTCTCTTCTACTACCCCCCTTCTACACACACACACACACTGAGCCAACCCCCACCTTCAACCCAGACTCTCCCCTCCCTCCCTCGGCCCCGTGCCACACCAACCCCCACCTTAACACCCTGCTTCTCCTACACCCCCCACACGGAGTCACCGCCAGCTCCCCCATCGCACCCGGACTTGCCCCACAACTGCCCCTTTCCCCCAAAACTGGGCTGTGTCCCCTCCCTGGAGGGCAGGGAGGTAGTTTCTGGGCATTCCCACTGGCAGGGGGCGTGGCAGCCAGCACTGACAAGTCCCGCTGTCACTGCCCCCCCTGCTCCCCGGCACCACAGACAATCCGTGTGTGGGGGGGTGCTGAGGAGGTGTGGGGGGAGTGCAGGGTCAGGGCAGGGGCTCAGGGGGCTGGGGGGGGTGCAGGGGTTAGGGTGGGCAGGGGGCTGCGGGGTGGGCTGGGGTCGGGGGGGTGCTCACGCAGGGGGCTGGAGGGGGTATGCCCCAATTCCAGCCCCTTCCCCTAGGCCTCACCCCGGCTTGTCTTCTCCTCCTCCCCGGAATGGCGTGCTGCAGCTCGCTCCTCCTTGCCCCCCTCCTGCCTGCAAGCCTGATCCAACTGACCAGCGGGGGGGACGTAGCACGCTGGGGAAAGAGGCAGGGGAGAGGCCTCATCCCCGCCTCTTCTTCTCCTCCTCCCCCCCGGACTCGGAGCGGCGTGCTGCGGCTCCCTCCTCCCTCCTCCCCCCGGCAAGACGTATGTAGCACGCTGGGGAAAGGGGCAGGGCAGGAGCCAGGCTGCCGGCAGAGGCTGCCACGGAGCCGCAGCAGCCCGCAGCATCAAGCTCTGACCCCACAGGAGGGGGGGGCGGAGGAGAGCGCGCCGGGGCCCCTTTCGACTGTGGGCCTGGCGCCATTATAAATCCGGTATTGCTGGAATCCATCTTTAACCTCGTGCTTTTCCAGTGAGGGGGGTGGAAACCCAGAGGGACAAAGGGTTCCTGCCTTATGCAAAAGATATATAAAGGGATGGAACAGAACAAGGAGAGAGAGGAGCCATCATGAAGAATCCCCTCGCTATCATCTGAGCTGGAACAAGAGCTGTACCAGGGGAAAGAATTGTGCCCAGGCCTGGAAGGTGTCCAGTCTGAGAAAAACTTACTGAAGCATCTCTGAGGGCGACATTATCTGTATTCAGTTTAATTAGACATAGATTTGCGCATTTTATTTTATTTTGCTCGGTGACTTACTTTGTTCTGTCTGTTACCACTTGGAACCACTTAAATCCTACTTTCTGTATTTAATAAAATCACTTTTTACTTATTAATTAACTCAGAGTATGTATTAATACCTGGGGGAGCAAACAACTGTGCATATCTCTCTATCAGTGTTATAGAGGGCGAACAATAAAGCTTATACAGGGTAAAATGAATTTATTTGGGTTTAGACCCCATTGGGAGTTGGGCATCTGAGTGCTAAAGACAAGCACACTTCTGTGAGCTGTTTTCAGGTAAACCTGCAGCTTTGGGGCAAGTAATTCAGACCCTGGGTCTGTGTTGGAGCAGACGGGAGTGTCTGGCTCAGCAAGACAGGGTGCTGGAGTCCTGAGCTGGCAGGGAAAACAGGGATAGAAGTAGTCTTGGCACATCGGGTTGTAGCTCCCAAGGGGGTTTCTGTGATCCAACCTGTCACAACACTAAACTGGGAGGAGTGGTAGATATGCTGGAGGGTAGGGATAGGATACAGAGTGACGACAAATTGGAGGATTTGGCCAAAAGAAATCTGATGAGGTTCAACAAGGACAAGTGCAGAGTCCTGCACTTAAGACGGAAGAATCCCATGCACTGCTACAGGCCAGGGACCGACTTGCTAAGCAGCAGTTCTGCAGAAAAGGACCTGGGGGTTACAGTGGATGAGAAGCTGGATATGAGTCAGCAGCGTGCCCTTGTTGCCAAGAAGGCTAAAGGCATATTGGGCTGCATTAGTAGGAGCATTGCCAGCAGATCGAGAGAAGTGATTATTCCCCTCTATTCGGCACTGGTGAGCTCACACCTGGAGTATTGCATCCAGTTTTGGGGGCCCCACTACAGAAAGGATGTGGACAAATTGGAGAGAGTCCAGCGGAGGGCAACGGAAATGATCATGGGGCTGGAGCACATGACTTATGAGGAGAAGCTGAGGGAACTGGGCTTATTTAGTCTGCAGAAGAGAAGAGTGAGGGGGGATTTGCTAGCAGCCTTCAACTACCTGAAAGGGGGGTTCCAAAGAGGATGGAGCTCGGCTGTTCTCAGTGGTGGCAGATGACTGAACAAGGAGCAATGGTCTCAAGTTGCTGTGGGGGAGGTCTAGGTTGGATATTAGGAAACACTATGATTCTATAACTCCCCAGGGACAAATGTGAGGATTCTTGAAAAGCCAAAAAGTGGGAGAATTCAAATCGATACTCTGAAGCCAAATCCAAGGCTGAATTGTGTTAATGTTGGGCAGCTTCTTCTGAGTCTTGTTAACGATATGAGAAAGTGCCTTTCAAATGGAGATGATATCTTGGCAGATATCAGGATCTTGGATTCAAGCAGATGGCCATCAAATTCAAGCATTCACCCTGTGAGGAACAAGTGAAAAGGCTGTGTCAACACTACAGTACAAATACTGAGGAGGAGATCAATGGAATGAGAGACTATGTAGAAACCCTCACAGAGAACCTGCATGCAGACTTTTCTATGCAGCATTGCTGAGTGTGAATGAGATTTCAGTCTCATGAATAACATTGCAACAGATAAGAGAGCAGTGCTGTCAGTGTCAAATATTGCTAGTTTGAGGCTGATTAATGTGAACGGATCTTCCCTCCCTTTCCCTCCCCTCCCCCTTGCAGTATTTGAACCAAAAATTACCTTGGCTCATGGCTGCAAAATCACCATTCTGCCAATGACATCATATCTAGGCGGTGCAAGGCCCACCCTTCAGAGTCCTCGGGTGACAACCTCTGTGTGTTTCGTGCCCATGCAGCATGTTCTGCATAATGACTATTTGGATAGGACATCGGTTTAATTATTGTTGGCACCGTGTTTCAGGTAGATGATGTTTAACCAAGTTGTCCAGTGTACTCAGATTATCACCTGTCCATTTTGTTTGCCTCAGAGAGTTTAATTTGGTATGTGCTATTTACAAAATGATTAAATAATGATCCTCCTAGCTGAACCCAACTCAATAGAAGGGTGTCTCTGCACACCCCTAGTCCATGCCCCAGCCCAGCCTGGAACACTACAAAGGTTGCCTTGCTCACTTCTTTAAAAAAAAAAAAATCCTTGCACCACTGGAAGAGAGGAAGTGTGGTCCGATGGTTGGCACATTAGCCTAGGGTTCAGAACACCCAGCTTGGGCCTTGCCTACAACACACGGCTAAATCAGCACCAGTGCAGCAGCGTCAATGTAGTGGGTCTAGTGAAGACACGCTAAGTCGATGGCAGAGCGCTCTCCCGTCGACATCTGTAATCCACCATGATGAGAGGCGGAGGCTGTGTCACCAGGCGCACTCTCCCATTGACATAGCGTAGAGTGTTCACCGCAGTAAGTCGATCTCAGGAACGTTGAGTTAAGTTATGATATTTACATAGCTTAATTTGCGTAACTTACATTGACTTACAGCATTAGTGTAGACCAGGCTTTAGCCTCTCTGTGCCTCAGTTTCCATCTGTAGAATGGGAATAATAGCCCTGCCTCACAGAGGTGTGTGTGAGGGTCAATGAATTCAAGAATGTGAGGTGCTCAGATACTACAGTAAAGGGGCACATCTAGTTATGTAAGATAGATATGACACAGTAAGTTCTGATTTCTTCTTATCGGCATGGTGGCATGACTGTGTTTTTATTAAGGGGCTCTTGTGACAACTGATGTTTCCCTGGATTATACTGTCACCGGGAACGCTGGTGAAGCTCTGTCCTTATCCCAGGCAGGGAGGTATCAGCTGCTCAACACGGTGCCGAAATGCATAATCTGAACATGTGACACATTATCTTTGGTAAAACATAAAATGTTCAGTTTCATGCTTCGTTTTGGGATCGTATCTGGAAAGTGTAAGAACTTTGGTTACTATAGCAGCGGAACATCACTTTTGAAATTATTCTTTTCATAGTGAGTTCTTAAGGCTGACAGACAAAGTATTTCCAATGACTGGAACCAGCAACAACAAGAAAACATTAAATTTGGCTCCGCAGCACATAATGTCTCAGAAACGATGTCCCTAAAATCATAAAAAGGGGCATTCCGAAAGATGCAGGATTTATTAGTTAAATAAACTTTTGTTAAATGCAGGAAAACTAACAGTGTGACCTTAAGAACAACAAGGAGTCCGGTGGCACCTTAAAGACTAACAGATGAATTCGGGCATAAGCTTTCGTGGGTAAAAAAACACTTCTTCAGATGCAACCTTCACACTTCAGTGTGACCTTAGACTCAGTTCAGGTATCAAGCAAGCGTATCTTGACTATTGGTCTGAAAAAAATGTTTCAAAAGAAACCTCTGATAACAGAGATCCATTCTTTTCCTTTCCAGTTGCTTTTAAACATCTACAGTAGAACCTCAGAGTTACGAACAGCAGAGTTACAAACTGATCGGTCAACCACACACCTCATTTGGAACCGGAAGTACACAATCAGGCAGAAGCAGAAACCCAAACCCCCTCCCCGCAAAAAAAAAAACTGAAAAAGCAAATACAGTACAGTGCTGTGTTAAACGTAAACTACTAAAAAAATAATGGGAAAGCAGCATTTTTCTTCTGCATAGTAAAGTTTCAAAGCTGTATTAAGTCAATGATCTGTTGTAAACTTTTGAAAGAACCACTATAATGTTTTGTTCAGAGTTACAAACAACCTCCATTCCCGAGGTGTTCTGAACTCTGAGGTTCCACTGTACATCTGTTGGTATGTGCTAGGGCATGGAATGGGCTTCCCACTATAACTTTGAAGTGTCTGTTGTTATCACATTTCCATGTTCCTCTCAAAAAGCTCAACTATACCCACAAACAATGTCAACAACTGAAAGGTTGAGAGTGAAAACTTGGCATGTGCCTGGAGAGCCAATAGAAAACTGTTCTATAGAGGACAGGTTTCAGAGGGGTAGCCGTTTTAGTCTGCATCAGCAAAAACAATGAGGAGTCCTTGTGGCACCTTAGAGACTAACAAATTTATTTGGGCATAAGCTTTCGTGGGCTAAAACCCACTTCATCAGTGACCTCACACTTGGGAAGGCAACTCACATCTTTTCATGTATTTATACCTGCTCCTGTATTTTCCACTCCATGCATCCGATGAAGTGGGCTGTAGCCCATGAAAGCTTATGCCCAATAAATTTGTTAGTCTCTAAGGTGCCACAAAGACTCCTACAGAGTAAAGATTTCCTTTAAATTGAACTATGGCTGTGTAATACTTGCAAGAGCTGAAGCACATACAAGCCTGCTTTTCCACAACATCTCACATTTGTACTCATGAACCATCTTTTACATACTCCACTGTCTGAGATAGAAGTTTTGCTAAGCAGATGCCATCAGTGCCTACAATCAGCTGAGCAAAAGCAGCAGTACTAACATGCCAAATTCAAGAGGTTCCGGCAGTTTATAAAAGGGGTTTCTTCACTTGGATGCTGAGCCTAAACCCTTGAAGTCACTAGGAGCCTTTCAGTTGCTTCCAATGGGAGGTAGACCAGGCTCAGAAATTTCCTTATTTCTGCCAGGTTCATGTAGTAGAAAATGGTAATATTCACAAAGAGCAAGTCACAAATCTCTAGGCGCATGGCTCTGAGTTCACAAATATGTCCTGCTATTTTATATTACAGAATACACTGATGGTGTGATCGCATACAGCCAAATTCTGCCCCGTTAGTCACACATTTGTTTCTATTTATTTTTAAGGGAGCACTATCTGGCTCACAATGGAAACCCCAATTAAAATGCACGAACCCCAGGAAGGATAATGAGGGTCACTGTGACAAAGTTAACTCTGAATTCCCTGTCTTTTGTCGACATGGAGGGTGAAATTCTGACCCTAGTGCAGTCACGTCCCCGTTTGCAATTAGGGCCCACTGCTGCTCTCACTGCAGCCAGCAGGGGTCTGGCCAGAGATGGCCATGGGAGCAGGATCTGACCTTTAATAAATCTGGACTATGATAGTGATGGTCAATGTACTGACTCATCTTTAGGAGGGATCTGAGCTGCACCATCCGCATAAAAGGATTCATTTAACCACTGGCTAGCAGCAAAAATCCAGTCAGCTGTGCCCCATGACACTGTGCTAGTACTTGAGATTTTAATGCCATGTGTTTCTCTGATCAAACTCGGTATGAATTCATGATACGTCCCTTTAGTTTAGGTTCCCCAAATGACACCACGACTCCGTTTTTCACAATGCGTGCAGCCGAGGGCTTGTCTGTTGTGGGCTCTTGATTTAGGCATCTTAACAATCGTCACTGGACCTGGATTTGAAACAATGGACATTCCATGAAGGAAACTGACCAGCTCTTTCTCAGAAATCATCCACAGTGAAATCTCACTGGATTTTCAGTGGTGCATGAACACCAGCAAATTCAGACCATAAGCTAGTTATCACTCAGTTCTCCCTGCATTTTCCATCTCCTTGCAAGCCAGATGTCCACCAACAGTACAATGCCCAGCATCTGTCCAAGGATCCAGTTGGAGCTGTGAAATACATACAGGGCATCAAGGATCACATACGAAACCTCAGTACCCTTTCTGGCCATGTAGAGATCACCCAGGGTGGTATTCATAATGCTATATCACACACCACAGCTGAAAACATTGGCTTCAGATGGTAGTGGAAGTAGCCTCGGCTTTCTGAAGAGGCATTTGAGATATTAGAGAAAAAGGCAAAAAATATCCAAGAAGGTAAATGGATGAAAGGGAATTTCCAGGCAATGACAAAAAGTGATCATGAGACTTCCGTCAGCTCCGTGGCTGATGAAGCAGAGAATAACGTAGCTAAAGTCGACGTACTTAGATCTACTTACCACAGTGTCTTCACTGAGGTAAGTCGACTTCTGGTGCTCCCCTGTCGACTCCACCTACGCGTCTCGCTCCAGTGGAGTACCGGAGTAGACGGGAGAGCACTCGGCGGTCAATTTAGCGCGTCTTCACTAGACGCAATAGATCGATCCCCACTGGATCGCTCGCTCTGGAGGTAAGTGTAGACATGCCCTTAGTTTGACCCCACGCGGTAGTGTAGACAAACTCTGAGATTCATAGATTCACAGGATTGAGCCAGATCTGAGAACTTCATTAGTTGATGCCTGCTGTGACACCATCAACCATGGTCACTCTGGCTGGTGCAATGGTCCTCTATAGACTAAGCATGTTTGTTAATATGTTATATAGAACATAAGAACATGGATGTTTCACCTTTACTTCAGAGAAATAAGCAACCCCAAAACCTCAACTAAGCTTGATCCACACATACAGAGAGCATGGGAGCTCACAAAAGCAACAAAGAAAACACAAGTGGGACATGGGGACCATCATGGACACATTTGTAGGATCAATAATAGGATTTCAGCACTATGATATGTAACTAGGATATATTACACCTGATTGTGCTTATTTTCCTCTCCTGTTTTGTCTACACAAGTGAATTAATTTATCAGTTAAAGCTATATTTGGAGATTATTCCTCTAAGCAGCCATTATTAAAAAAAGACGTGTCCGATTTCTATCTGGGGAGAGCAATCAATTTAGCAATTTAAAATCTCACCCATGCCCATTTGTATCATCCAGTGGAAATATCAATTCATCTACAGGTCCTAACAGTTGGGCCAGATCCTCAGCTGGGGGAACATGATGTAGCTCAATTAAAGTCAGCAATGCTCCAACGATTTATTCCAGTTCAGGATCCCACAGCCTAGCAGAATGGCGAAATACATGCTAAATGCTTGCAGTTGTAACTATGAGGTCAGCAAGACTCCTCCCTACATGGCTTTCAGCCCCACCCCCATCTCATCCCACCCCCACTCCCTGCTGTGACACTCTCCCACACCCTTCTTAAAGATACTGGAGCATCCTCTAGCACGGAACAATCCCTGCTGAACTGCATGGACTACAGTCAAGCTACCAGCTCACATGGGGTGAGTAGGGATGCTCTGTCAGGGATACATTCTACAGAAGAAGTTACTCCAGGTTCATGCTGAGAGCAGAATTTACCCCGAAATGTTCCAAATGTGCGGAGGGATAAACAGAAAGAGTGGAGTGGAGAAGAGAAAGCCACTCATACAGGGAGTGGGAAAAATTAAATGAATTATTCGCCTTGGTCTTCACAGTTGATGATGTGAGGGAGATTCCCCAACCTGAGCCATTCTTTTTACGTGACAAATCTGAGGAACTGGCCCAGATTGAAGTGTCATTAGCAGAGGTTTTGGAACAAATTAATAAATTAAACAGTAATATGTCGTCAGGACCAGATAGTATTCACCCAAGAGTTCTGAAGGAATTCATATATCAAATTGCAGAACTACTAACTGTGTTATGCACCGGAAGACTGGAGGATAGCTAATGTGACACCAAGTTTTAAAAAGGGCTCCAGAGGTGATCCCAGCAATTACAGGCCAGTAAACCTAACTTCAGTACCAGGCAAATTGTTTGAAACTATTGTAAAGAACAGAATTGTCAGACACATAGATGAACATGATGTGTTGGGGAAGAGTCAACATGGTTTTTGTAAAGGGAAATCATGCCTCACTAATCTACTAGAATTCTTTGAGGGGGTCAACAAGCATGTGGACAAGGGGGATCCAGTGGATATAGTGACTTAGATTTTCAGAAAGCCTTTGACAAAGTCCATCACCAAAGGCTCTTAAGCAAAGTAAGCTGTCATGGGATAAGAGGGAAGGTCCTCTCATGGATCGATAACTGGTCAAAAAATAGAAAACAAAGGCTAGGAATAAATGGTGAGTTTTCAGAATGGAGAAAGGTAAATAGTGGTGTCCTCCAGGGGGCTGTACTGGGACCAGTCCTGTTCAACATATTCATACGTAATCTGGAAAAAGGGGTAAACAATGAGGTGACAAAATTTGCAGATGATACAAAACTACTCAAGATAGTTAAGTTCAAAGCAGACTGTGAAGAGTTATAAAAGGATCTCACTAAACTGGGTGACTGGGCAACAAAATGGCAGATGAAATTCAATGTTGATAAATGCAAAGTAATGCACATTGGAAAGCATAATCCCAACTATACATATAAAATGATGGGGTCTAAATTAGCTGTTACTACTCAAGAAAGAGATCTTGGGGTCATTGTGGATAGTTCTCTGAAAACATCCACTGAATGTGCAGCGGCAGTCAAAAAAGCAAACAGAATGTTGGGAATCATTAAGAAAGGGATAGATAATAAAACAAAAAATATCATATTGCCTTTATATAAATCCCTGGTACACCCACATCTTGAATACTCTGTGCAGATGTGGTCACCCCATCTCAAAAAGATATATTGGAATTGGAAAAGGTTCAGAAATAGCATCAAAAACTGTGGTGGGAGGGTATGGAACACCTTCTGTGTGAGGAGAGATTAGTAAGACTGGGACTTTTCAGCTTGGAAAAGAGACGACTAAGGGGGGATATGATTGAGGTCTATAAAATCATGACTGGTGTGGAGAAAGTAAATAAAGAAGTGCTATTTACTCCTTCTCATAACACACAAACTAGGGGTCACCAAATTAATTTAATAGGCAGCAGGTTTAAAACAAAAAAAGGAAGTATTTCTTCACACAACTGACAGTCAACCTGTGGAACTCTTTGCCAGAGGATGTTGTGAAGGCCAACATACTAACAGGGTTCAAAAAATAAATCAATAAGTTAATGGAGGATAGGTCCAACAATGGCTATTAACCAGGATGGGCAGAGATGGGGTCTGTAGTCTCTGTTTGCCAGAAGCTGGGAATGGGTGACAGGGGATGGATCACTTGATGATTATCTGATCTGTTCATTCCCTCTGAAGTACTTGGCATTGGCCATTATCAGAAGACAGGATACTGGGCTAGATGGACTTTTGGTCTGACACAGTATGGCTGTTCTTATGTTCTTGAGTGAAGAACAACAAACTAAACAGGAGAGAAAAGAAGAAATTAAAACAGAGAACATGCATGTCTCTGTCTGTGTGTCTCTGTGTGGGTGCTTCTGTCTCTGTCGGGGCAAAAGGCATGCTGTGCGGAGAGTGAGGTGCAGTTAGAATCTCTTCACTTTCCTGAGAACTCCATGACTCCACTCCCACCCTCCATCAGGCTGAGAAAAAAGTGAGCTTCATTTCCCTGGGGCCTTGCCTCAAAGGCACCATCAAGCTCTTAGAATTTTCTTCCGCCTACTCTCTAATGATTTTGCACATGTCAGTGTTGAGGACCTTCTAAAACCTTTTAAAGAAGTTTTTAACTTCTGACAAGTTGTAATTGGCTAATACAGATGCCAAAAGCTAGAAGGAACTTTATAGAGAGACTAAATCACAGAACATCTTGGTACTATGTTAATATCAACCTGATTTATTCCTTCCATGATTATCGCAGCACATCCCCTTCAGAGAACCGGTCAGGTGTCAGGTCAGGTGTGATTAGACTAACTGAGAAGTGTCAAAGGAGACTTGATAGAAAGAGGTAAAACCTCATGTCTGAATTTAATAAAATGCCAAATGTGTCTGGAAAGCCAGACAAGTTTTTCAGCGGGAAAAAAATAAAAGAACAAACTGCAAATGATCAAGGCTCCCTATAAGTCATGGAGAAGGAGAGCTTTCTGTGGGAATTGCACTCCAAGCAAGCCCAGCCTGCACTTTGTGGACAGGTTGTTTGATACATAATCCCAAGGACTTTTATGCAAAGGGTTCAGTGCTAAAGATCACTGTCCGTGTCTGGTTTGTTGCAGACATCTTTGGCCATCTCTTGAAATTCAAGCAAACTTCTCTCTTGTGACTTGAAAAACTTTGAATTCATGTTTTTACAATATCTGCTGAGCTTTTATGATGATTGACATGATGGTTGTGCCCAGTGGTGGGTTAGGGCCTTGCTGTGCTAGGCACTGTTCGAACACGTAACAAAGAGATGGTCAGTGTGCCAAAGAGTGTACACGCAACATACGAGGCAGGAGGCACCAGGTTGATACAACAAACAGATTGGGAAGCACAAGGAGTCAGTGACCAGCTGGTCAGCAGGAGAAGCAGTGATTACAGCTCACCCGTTGTCTAGCCATTGGCAAGTTTATACAGACAGTGTGGCACGGGAGAATTTTCAGGAGGGATTTCAAGAAGGACCATGATGTGGCTTAGCAGATGATAACATGGAGCTCCTCCCATGTCAAATTGCTTGTATGAAAATGTAACAAGTGAGCGAGGAAGTCTGGCACCACTGGGGGAGCAGGTGGGGATTTACAGCTCAGTAGAGCATTTGAGAGAAGGTAGGTGGGGGAGGGATAGGATGTGAAGGGCCCTGTGAAAGCAAAGACCAGAAGCCAGTGCTTGGTGGGAAGAAGAAAATAGAGGCAGTGGAGGAGACCAACATAGGGGGGTCATGGTCAAAACAACGAGCCCGGTAATGATATTTGCAGCAGCATTCGGAATAGTTATAAGTAGAGTAAGATGGGATGCATCAATGCTGGAGAGGAAAAAAGCTACAGTAGCCAAGACACAGGATAATGAGAGCCTAGATTAGAGCTTCAGCTGTGTGACTGGAGAGCAGAGGTTGTATCTTAGGACTCGTCTACGCAAACACTTAGTTCATATCAGGCTGGGATGTAAATCTACCCTGCACTAACCTGCCACAGACTAATTGTCTGTGTGGACCCAGCCGTCATGCACAAAACATCCTGCAGTGCACTTTGATCTACTCCCTTATGAAAGCAGGATTTGAGATATTATGCAGGAAGAAGTATCAAGATTAAATGCAGCCTTGCTGAAAGTCTGTAAGTACGGTCAGCCGAAACAGACCCTTAGGTGCTCTCTGCTCCTGGACAGAACACCCTGTGTCTTGTCCTACCCTTTGTTACCATTATGCTGGACTCATTAGTGGTCACAGTTGTACACCCAGCAAAAGGGCTCTGCTGTGTTTCACCATCCAATTGTATACTCGACAGGGCTTCCCCCAAGGACCTCTAGGCCAAGATTCATTCACTTCTAGCCTGGAAAAGAGCTGACCATTCACCCTCTGAAAATCCGGTCCCTTTAAGGTGTCTCAAGTTGAGAACCCTATAGTTGAAGCCACCAAAATCACTGGTCACTTTTGAAAAAAAAATTTTTTTCATTCTATTGAGCATTTTTCCATGCTTAGCAGAGATGCATTCATGCAGAGAAGTTTTTATTTAGCAGGAGAGTAGCTGTAAAGGCATGCAGCATGATCTTGTTCTTATGTATACTTTCTTCCCTTGCAGTCCTCAAAATGTGGACAAGGAGACTTTGGTCAGCTTTGGGGAACCCCTTTTTCAATAACCTCACTTCCAGGAACAGTCTGGTAATCTGGGTGCTTGTGTATGCCATAATGAAACTGCATAAGCCATGCAAGAATCGAATCTATGGGGGAAAACACTGGGCAGATTTCAAATAATTTTCTTCAAAACATTTCCAAGAGCTGATAAAATGATGCCTGTGTTAAATGGCCACTCAAAGCATCAGCAAAAGTCAGACACCTAAGAGGAGGTAATATTTAAAAGTTAAGAGCTTCCATGTGGGTTTCTAAAACAGGAGGAGGAGGTACCTGTTGCTTAATACAGGTTTCACTACACTTCATCTACAAATCTGGGGGAGGGAGTAAGTGTTTGCTGAATTATACATCTGGTTTGATGCCCCAAGATATGACAACTATGTTAATCCTTTCCACAAGACATCATGTCCACCCATCAAATAGATGAGCCAGTAAATCATTGTGGTGATTGTTGGCAATAGTGCTGGGTGAGGGAAAGGCATTTGATAGGGTTGAATCAACAGCAACATTTTTAAAAGTTCACATGTGACATTTCAAATGCCATCCCCTGTTAGCATTTAAATGAACCAAGGGAATTATCCCTCTCACTTCTCACCTAGTAAAAGAAACAAGACCGGAGTCTCCTTCCTTGTCAAAATTCTTTTATTGATTAGTACCTCCATCAGCAATGTCAATTCATTAGTAACCGGAAATGGAAGGAATCATAACCAGTCTGAAAGAATAGGAATTAAATCAATAGTAGGTGACCTGCTCTTTTTTCTAACACACATGCCCCACCTTTCTGCTCAACAGGGATACTCAGAGATTTAGCAGGTTATTTCATTATCTGCTCCCACCCTGAGCATCTGTCCCTGAGTTTCTCACATCAATATGTTCAGACCCTCGTCTATGTTTCCCCCCATGCATGGTAACACTTTCCTGGCCTCAGCAGTGAGGCTGCTATCTTCTTTCCTTCTTGTCTGTCTAGAGAGCACCTCACAGATTCTATCCTAAATATATAATACTCACAGCTGTGCGCAATCACATATTAGAGAGA
The DNA here is from genome assembly GCF_028017835.1 of Emys orbicularis. NCBI lineage: Eukaryota > Metazoa > Chordata > Testudines > Emydidae > Emys > Emys orbicularis. The sequence continues at coordinate 1,750,095 of NC_088686.1, read as the reverse complement.
CATCCAAAAGGCCAGTTGGCTCTTTTGCAAGTGCTTCCATTTCAGATCTGCAAATCACTGTCTGAGCAACCAAACCTGGCCAAACATGGTTAATCTGACAGAGAGGGACAAAATGAAGATATTCATTACACTTGGAATGGTCTTTTTTAAAATATTGAGTGGCCAGGACTCTGTCTACAGCATCCACTTTGAGTTTGATAAGCTCCACTTGCTACCACAAATTGCAAAGATGTTGAATGCCTCTCCCTGGTTTTTGAATTGAAGGCAATTTGGTGTGTCCTCCCTTTCCTAGACAAGCCAGAGGGATCCCGTCCATTGGCCTGACTAGCACAGTTCACTCCTGGTGCTAAATTCAAGTAGCTAGCTCTCACTGGTGCCCAGATTCCCTGTGCTGCCCAGGTTGAGAGTCAGTCCCGGCTCCCCAGAAAGAAGGAGCTGCAGCCCTGGCTTCTGCTCTGACTGACGTCTCTGGTGGTTGTCTGTGAACTCTCTCATGTACAGCATGCCTGGCTGTGCGCGTGTTTGGGAGATAGTACAGGACTGTTTTGCTCTTCAGCATCTCATAAGAACATAAGAGCATAAGAACGACCGTACTAGGTCAGACCCAAAGGTCCATCTAGCCCAGTATCCTGTCTACTGACAGTAACCAGTGCCAGGTGCCCCGGAGGGAATGAACAGAACAGGTAATCATCAAGTGATCTCTCTCCTGCCATCCATCTCCATCCTCTGACAAACAGAGGCTAGGGACACCATTCCTTACACATCCTGGATAATAGCCACTAATGGACTTAACCTCCATGAATGTATCCAGTTCTCCTTTAAACACTGTTATAGTCCTAGCCTTCACAACCTCCTCAGGCAAGGAGTTCCACAGGTTGACTGTGCGCTGCGTGAAGAAGAACTTCTTTTTATTTGTTTTAAACCTGCTGCCCATTAATTTCATTTGGTGGCATCTAGTTCTTGTATTATGGGAATAAGTAAATAACTTTTCCTTATCCACTTTCTCCACATCACTCATGATTTTATATACATCTATCATATCCCCCCTTAGTCTCCTCTTTTTCAAGCTGAAGAGTCCTAGCCTCTTTAATCTCTCCTCATATGGGACCCGTTCCAAACCCCTAATCATTTTAGTTGCCCTTTTCTGAACCTTTTCTAGTGCCAGTATATCTTTTTTGAGATGAGGAGACCACATCTGTACGCAGTTTTCAAGATGTGGACATACCATCGATTTATATAAGGGCAATAATATATTCTCCGTTTTATTCTCTATCCCCTTTTTAATGATTCCTAACATCCTGTTTGCTTTTTTGATTGCTGCTGCACACTGCGTGGACGTCTTCAGAGAACTATCCACGATGACTCCAAGATCTTTTTCCTGATTTGTTGTAGCTAAGTTAGCCCCCATCATATTGTATGTATAGTTGGGGTTATTTTTTTCCAGTGAGCATTACTTTACATTTATCCACATTAAATTTAATTTGCCATTTTGTTGCCCAATCACTTAGATCTTTTTGAAGTTCTTCACAGTCTGCTTTGGTCCTAACTATCTTGAGCAGTTTAGTATCATCTGCAAACTTTGCCACTTCACTTTTTACCCCTTTCTCCAGATCATTTATGAACAAGTTGAATAGGATTGGTCCTAGGACAGACCCTTGGGGAACACCACTAGTTACCCCTCTCCATTCTGAGAATTTACCATTTATTCCTACCCTTTGTTCCCTGTTTTTTAACCAGTTCTCAATCCATGAAAGGACCTTCCCTTTTATCCCATGACAACTTAATTTACGTAAGAGACTTTGGTGAGGGACCTTGTCAAAGGCTTTCTGGAAATCTAAGTACACTATGTCCACTGGATCCTCCTTGTCCACATGTTTGTTGATCCCTTCAAAGAACTCTAATAGATTAGTAAGACATGATTTCCCTTTACAGAAACCATGTTGACTTTGCCCAACTATTTATGTTCTTCTAGGTGTCTGACAATTTTATTCTTTACTATTGTTTCAACTAATTTGCCCGGTACTGACGTTAGACTTACCGTCTGTAATTGCCGGGATCACCTCTAGAGCCCTTTTTAAATATTGGCGTTACATTAGCTATCTGCCAGTCATTGGGTACAGAAGCCGATTTAAAGGACAGGTTACAAACCTTAGTTAATAGTTCTGCAATTTCACATTTGAGTTCTTTTTTGATGATCTTTAAGAGATGTCCACGGTTGTTCTTCCTTTGTTTTTCATGGTTTGTAACATAGTATTGCTGACTGCAAGTGTTCAAAACCATGAGTAAGGCACCAACAGCTTTACAATCATGAGATTTTTTAAGTAATACATTTTTTAGTTATAGGTATTTGCCCTTTGGCTGTGAGTCCTGGGAAACACATTATCAAGCTTTTCTCCACAACTACAAAGCAGAGATGCATTTAAAAAGGGAAGCTGAGATTCTCACAAAATCACTTGCCTCCAGGAGCTCGGACCCTCTGAAAGACATCAGATATTGTGAGATGTGTGATAAGATCATGATTTGGAGACACTTGGTAACATTGCTCAAGGCATTTCACCACCATACTGTTTGTGGTTGCACTGTAGCTCACTGACATTGTGAATACAATTGACAATGTGCTGCCCCTGCATCTCTTCTTTCCTTCCTCTCACTCCTGCGGATAGGGTATATGGACTCGATGCCCTCCTGAGGTTCCTTCCAGCCCTACATTTCTATGAATCTATGATTATACCCATTTACAGAACAGTAATATTCCAGATCTGGGATCCATCCTAACAAATATCTGTGTTAGACTAGGAACTGTTTCCCAAACCCCTCCCCTTCCTGTAGCTAGTATCTTAAAATGATTTTAAGTCTGCAAATAAACAAAAATAATGAATGGAAAAACTAAAAGAAATGAGTGTAGCATGTGTCCTGTTGCAGACCTGATTTTTTTCTTACTCTTGGTGACACATAGACCCATGATGTCCATTTGGTTGGAAGACAGAGAAAGTGTTGCATGAATGTATAAATGAACATCAGAGACAGAATCAAGGTCTTAATACCCTTGAAAAGTACAAATGAGGAAGTTGGACAAATACATGACTCAACCCTGTCTCTGTGGAGTAGCAAAGTAACACTCACCTATCCCCAACCCAGAATCCATCACAGATCAATAGTTAGCTTTATGCTCAGTGAGGGATGAGTCCATCATTCACAAATTCCACTAGGAACTTGTGAATATTTGTGCGTTTCCTTGTCTCATCTCCATTCATCTCTGATGTTTGGCCACAAAACATTTATATTTGGAGAAATTTAGATACACCAAAAATCAGTGGAAAATGCATCTGGAAAATAAAGTTCTAAAAAACACGTAAAACATGCGGAACAGAATCATTGGCAATGGGATGTGAAAACTAGACACCAAACAAATTAATAGTGCAACAACCACTGAACTACTCTGTGTTCAAAATATATCAAAAGATGCACAAAAATCAAGGATGCCTGGGGGAAAAAATTGGCACTTACAACTATTCTCAAATATTGCAGCAATATTGGAACAAGGTAAGAGACCCATGTGGCTCAATATTAAAAGGTTCTGAGTACATATTATCAGTAAAATGTTTTCTGTGTTAATAACTCTGCAAATAACAGTAGAGTGCTACAAAATGTTAAGTGCATTCCAACAGCATATCTGTGCTGGGGTGATTGCTGTTGTGTTGACCAGTTTTATGCCTACAAGCACACTGGGTGACCACGGACACAGAGTAGAGGAAATAAATATTTGTTTTTCCTCTCAAAATGTAGAACTCCTGGTATTCATTGGAATCAAACACAGAGACATCTTTTAACCTCCTTTACACAGAAATGCCATGGCTTTAAATGAAAGCTCCACATGTGACGCAAGGAGAGAATATAGCTCAAATGTATAGCAGTGTGTCACTTTGTCACAAAGTGCTAATGAAGGTCATACTTGTCCCAATTTGTAGAATATACAGTGTGATTTGCAATCAGAAAGTAACACAGCATATCAAATAAACTGATGGTGAACAGGTTTTGTAAATCTGTACAGTAGTCAAGTAAAACAAGGTGTTGAAAAGACCTTAAGTGACTGCTATGAGAGTAACGTTATAATTATGATTAATAGTTATTGTCTACTAGCTTCAAACAAAGCACTTTGCCCTTCAGGGTTATCAGGAAATTAGTTGGAAGTTGTCCCCAAACAACATGAAGCCTCTGCCAGTATCCTATAGCTTTCCCAATCCAGCGTCAGACCAGGATATTGTAGCACTGGCATGCAGTCACCTTCTAACCCAGGGGTCGGCAACCTGCGGCACACGTGCCAAAGGCAGCACGCCTGCCAATTTTTACTGGCACGCTTCTGCCAGCCGGGGTCCCGGCCACCGGTCCCGCGCAGCCCGCTGCCAGTCTGGGGTTCTGTCGGGGGGCTCCTGTAAATGTAACATTTATTACTGGCACGCGAAACCTTAAATTACTAAAGACTTGGCACGCCACTTCTCAAAGGTTGCCGACCCCGGTTCTAACCTAAAACAGAATGCAAATTCCCACGCTAACACTGCTAGATCTATCTGCAGCTTTTAAAACATCCAACCAGGAGGTGCTGCTGCCCTACCACAAACTCTGGCAGAGCCGGGTGGAGTCGTGTTACCCAGGATTTCAGCGGTTAGGCCCAGAGGGTTCTGATGGGTAGCTGTTTCCGAGACCTGTGTAGCCTTACACTGCCCACCCAGTTGGTGTCCCCTCTTATTTCTGTAGGGGAGACTGTGAGCCACTGTGGACTTCGGTTCCAACAGCACCCTGATGAGTCCCAGCTCCATGCTTCAATTCTCATCAGATGCACGCAATGCTGTTGTGCATAACTGCAGGGCCACCCAGAGGATTCAGGGGCCCTGGGGCAAAGCAATTTCGGGGGCCCCTTCCATAAAAAAAAAGTTGCAATACTATAGAATACTATATTCTCGTGGGGGACCCTGCGGGGCCCGGGGCCTGGGGCAAATTGCCCCACTTGCCCCCCACCCCCTCTGGGCAGCCCTGCATAACTGAGATAAGCACCTGTACGAGAAGCAGCTCACTCCAGCTTCGCCTCAGCAAGTGCTGTGGGGAGCACCCGGGAAGCATGCTGAGGTGTTGGTAGGAGCTCTGTGCTCACTCTTTATTGGGTCGTTTGTCCTCCAAATATAGACACATTAGTCCATCTTGCCGTACCTGAATCATAACTCTGGGCCAAAAAAGCCCTTTATTCATCTTCCCCACCTACTTTCTCCATTGATTTCCCCCACTTTTGAGTAGGAAAATGGAAAAAGAAGGAAAAAAGGAGGGGGGTAGAAACAGAAAAATGTTCACAAAACATGCCGAATAAATAAAAACCTTTCTTTTTTGAAGCCTGCAGAATGAAATAGGTTTCAAGAGTTTGTCTTTTTGTTGGGGTGGTGTGTGAAAAATTGTTACAGTTTTTTTAACCAGTGTAACTTTGATAGTGCAGTGACAGGAGTATTAATAATGCATTGACAAAAGGATCAACAGGCTGTCTGTGGGACGACCAGAAGTTCTCATACAAAATGAACAAAGATAAGATGAGGTCCCTTCTTCACATCTTCTAATTAGAGCTGGGTGAAATATTCCATCCATTTTTTTCTAGTGAAAAATGCAGAGTCAGTGATACTAAATCATTTTGCTAATTCATGTCAGTTTCACTGAGCTGTTTGTGTAAAAAACCAAAACCCAACCAACCAAAAAGAAATACAAAACACTTTGCTTTTTCCATTTGAAATGACTTTTCATTCTGAAATGTCCTTCAAGTTAAATTTAAAAGCTCCAAATCAAAACAAAACACTTGGTTCAACTTGCAGTGATTATTTTTTTTCTCCTTTTCAAGTTTCTGAAATTTTGAAAAATGTCATTTTTGGTTCACAAATTGATCTTTGTTCCTTATTTCTGTAGCTGACAGCAAAGGAAAAATCCCTTATCTGCATAGCTCTGCCGGTAGTGTACTTTTTGCCTATTATCTTCAATAGTATTAAAGTAAGAGTGAATAGCAGTTACGAGCTATCTCGGCAGACTCAATCGAAGTCACTTCACTGCAAAAGAGGTGCACACCGCGCTGTTCAGTGGAGGACACAGCCACCCCGATGCTTGCAGGGGAGGGGACACGGGCGGCTCTTTTTGGAGGAAATACTCCCAGTTAAATGAGCTGTAGGGATTGGCTTCGAACGTAAACGTTGGAATGCTCAAAGTCAGATTAGAAATGGCTTTATTCAAGCAAGGATTCACGGAAGTGGAACTAAGGCCTAGTGACCTGGAAGAGCCCACCAAAGACATGAAATTCATACTTAACAATGAGAAATCTGCAGAAGCAGGTTTACAACAGATGTCTACTTTTCCTCTAGCTTCAGTGTTGTGGCTGCTGCCAGGGCCGGCTCCAGGCACCAGCTTGGCAAGCAGGTGCTTGGGGCGGCCACTCCGGAGAGGGGCGGCAGGTCCAGCTGTTCGGCGGCAATTCGGCGGACGGTCCCTCACTCCCGCTCGGAGCGAAGGACCTCCCGCCGAATTGCCGCCGCAGATCGCAATCGCGGCTTTTTTTTTTTGGCTGCTTGGGGCGGCCAAAACCCTGGAGCCGGCCCTGGCTGCTGCATCCTTTGCTGAACACTTTTTAGAACAGCTGGTTGAACTGTGGATAGCAAATGAATTATGGGATAAATCCAGCGTTCTGCGCATGGCTGTGACGCATTCCTAGGAGGTCCTGGCTTCGGTGAATGTGTTGTTTTTTGACAAAGATTTGCTGAATACTTTAACACAACTAGTGTCAGTCTAGGAGGTGTTTGTAAGCAGTTCATTTTAACAGTTCACTATTCATTATTCATGGTGCATGATTGGTCACAGGAGTCACATGATGTTATTTCTGCCTCCTGAAATAATGAATAATGAATATCAAAGAAATGGTGATTAGCAAATTGCACGTAGTGAATAGCAGAGATCCCTCTTGTTTATGTCTGAACAATCTCTTTCCCATGTGGATACAGGTTACTCATGGGAAAAGAGCTATTCCCTAAACATTTCCATGAACCAAAGCATGTTCAGTGTTTGCAAACAGAGCATGTTTGGGTGCAGCAGCCACTTGGATTCCACGTGACTGTTCAGGAGCATGGTCTGCAGCATTCCATCTTCTTTTCTCTTGACTAATGTTTTACAGCCATGCTGGTGAAGGGATCGCAGATACCCGGAGCCTCCTGGTCTCTGAGCAAAGAAATGTGCTGTTCATTCAGGAGAAAAACACAGTTTGGAGGCTTGTCCACAGTTTATCTGAGCAGCAATTCCTCATGTCCCTTTTCCCCACACCCCTCCTCTGCTTCCCAGACATACACATCCTCATGCCCATCAGTTCTCCTTCCCAGATCTCCTTCCCATTATCCCAGACCTGCACTGCTGACCCCTGCTCCACGACCCCCATCTTTAAATCCGCACAGCCCAGATCTTGAGGTTGTATTCTTCCGGTGTGTCTTGCCATGAGTTTGACAGGCTCTGCTGAGTTGGCTGCTAAAATCTTCAAATTGTGCATGCGCTCAGGCTTTTCTGGGTCAGATGTACAAGGATACACCCTGCATAATACTGATCCCAGAGATGACCTGGAGTGCAGAAGATCTAAAAATGAAAGTCAGCCAGGAAACATTGCCAGACCTGATACCTCTAATGTGTGATATAGCAGTGCAGATGGGGTGACCTGGTACAGAGACACCGGCCATTTATCCAACCTGAGGTGAGCCTTAGGAGAGAGATATGGTTTGGTTCAAGTTTCTTCTCTTGTTTTAAGAACTGCTTTGCCTGTCACCATCCTATGACCTTCATTATTTAAATTCCATCTTGAGGAAGACTCTATAAGTGTGTTATTTCCTATGTCAAATCAATATATAATATATAGGGCTGTCAATTAAGCGCAGTTAACTCACGCGATTAACTCAAAAAAATTAATCGTGATTAAAAAAAATTAATCACAATTAATCACACCGTTAAACAATAGAATAACAATTGAAATGTATTAAATATTTTTGGATAATTTTCTACATTTTCAAATATATTGATTTCTATTACAACACAGAATACAAAGTGTCCAGTGCTCACTTTATATTATTATTTTTATTACAAATATTTGCACTGTAAATATGATAAACAAAAGAAATAGTATTTTTCAATTCACCTCATACCAGTACTGTAGTGCAATATCTTTATTGTGAAAGTGTAACTTACAAATGTAGATTTTTTTTGTTACATAACTGCTCTAAAAAATAAAACAATGTAAAATTTTAGAGCCTACAAATCTACTCAGTCCTACTTCTTGTTCAGCCAATCGCTAAGACAAACAAGTTTGTTTACATTTATGGAAGATACTGCTGCCTGGTTCTTATTTACAATGTCACCTGAAAGTGAAAACATGCATTTGTGTGGCACTTTGGTAGCCGGCGTTGCAAGGTATTTACGTGCCAGATATGCTAAACATTCGTATGCCCCTTCATGCTTCGGCCACCATTCCAGAGGACATGCTTCCATGCTGATGATGCTCGTTAAAAAAATAATGCATTAATTAAATTTATGCCTGAACTCTTTGGGGGAGAATTATATGTCTCCTGTTCTGTTTTACCCGCCTTCTGCCACATACTTCATGTTATAGCAGTCTCGGATGATGACCCAGCACATGTTCATTTTAAGAACACTTTCACTGCAGATTTGACAAAATATAAAGAAGATACCAATGTGAGATTTCTAAAAATAGCTACAGCACTCGACCCAAGGTTTAAGAATCTGAAGGGCCTTCCAAAATCTGAGAGGGACGAGGTGTAGAACATGCTTTCAGAAGTCTTAAAAGAGCAATACTCAGATACGGAAACTACAGAACCCGAACCACCAAAAAAGAAAATCAACCTTCTGCTGGTGGCATCTGACTCAGATGATGAAAATGAACATGCGTCGGTCCGTACTGCTTTGGATTGTTATTGAGCAGAACCTGTCATCAGCATGGACACATGTCCTCTGGAATGGTAATTGAAGCATGAAGGGACATATGAATCTTTAGTGTATCTGGCATGTAAATATCCTGCGACGCCTGCGACAACAGTGCCATGCGAACGCCTGTTCTCACTTTCAGGTGACATTGTAAACAAGAAGTCCGCAGCTTTATCTCCTGCAAATGTTAACCAAACTTGTTTGTCTGGGCAATTGGCTGAAGTAGAAATGAGTGGACGTGTAGGCTCTAAAGTTTTACATTGTTTTATTTTTGAATGCAGTTTTTTAAAAAAAACACCACAATTCTACATTTGTAAATTCAACTTTCACGATAAAGAGATTGCACTACAGTACTTGTATGAGGTGAATTGAAAAATACTATTTCTTTTGTTTATCATTTTTACAGTGCAAATATTTGTAATCAAATATAATAATAGAAAGTGAGCACTGTACACTTTGTATTCTGTGTTGTAATTGAAATCAATATATTTGAAAATGTAAAAAATATCCACAAATATTTAAATAAATGGTATTCTATTATTGTGTAACAGTGCAATTAATCGAGATTAATTTTTTTAATCACACAATTAATTGAGATTAATTTTTTAATCGCTTGACAGCCCTAATAATATCATCTTCACTCACAGCCAGAAGTGCTGACTAAATGTGCAAAACGTTCGCCTTTGACATTATACTTCATTTACAAGCATTAATACAAGAGAGGGTCATCTTTGCAAGACAATAAGGCAATCTATCTTACTTTTCAATATGCCTCTCCCTAGATACTGGACTTTCACCTCTACACTTTCCAGATCAAATTAATGTGATGACTTCAGCATTTTTAATATTGCACTGACTTTCTTATTCCCAAGCCATCCCTCATCTCAGCAAAATTTGTAATGATTGTCATTCTTTATTTCATGTGGGTTCAGGACAAAATGAGACTGAGTCTGAATTACTGTCTCAAGAGTCTGTTCAAGATGTATTAAGAGGGAACATCAGAACAATTTGAGTCCACTGCTGTTTCCGCCCACACTTTATCTGGCATGTACATAAATAACAGTCTTCAGATTCCAGTGCTAGCCATCTTTCCCCTCTCTCAAGCACTAAATTAATATTTTCCAAAAAATGTCAATTAAATTGGTCAACTTTTGGGATTATACCTGGAAGCACTTGACATGATTGCAGCCCTTTAATTCTTCACACTTCTCAGAGAATCACCCTGAATAAAAACCCAGCTGCAATTCTGAGTCTAAATGTAGAGTCTAGTTATAAAAATGACATTGTGTTAGAATAAAATGTTCTCTGATGAAACAGAGCAAAGATTATATTTGTACTAATTAAGCAGAGAGGTAGCGAGGCTGAAATGTCCCAAATCACCATGGTAGGACCCCGTTTTTTAGCTAGGCAACAGGCTTTTGTGCCCTTTTCTCTTTTAGGAATTTTTAGAAAAATAAGTATGGGCTAGCTATTGCGCTGGTCTACATGGGCAGATCTCTACTGAAGCAATGGGCTAGGTCCCAGCTGGTGCAAATTGGCCTACTTCCATTGAGGTCGAGGTAGCGATTCCAATAAACATTAGCGAAGGATTTTATTCTGTGTGCTTCTCTTTTTGGAAAAACCTTCATTTTGTGCCTGTGAGCTCAGAGAGCCTGTGATATATCGAAGGGAGTCTCAAAAGGCCACCTGTGGCATATCCTCCTAGCTACCCCATGCACCAGGTACCCTTTTCCTTTCAGGAAGGGAATGAGAGTGGTGGTTGTGGGTAAGGGATGGGAGTAGCCTGCTGAGCAAAGATGAATATGTAATTGCCCTTTAGTCCCTGCCCCTAAAATGTTGTAGAATTGGTACGTGCTTGGTGCCTGCCATTTGCTTCTTTTCTCAGTGGATCCCTTGGATTTTTCTCCATGGTTCCCCAGACACATGTGAACTCTGTTCACTCAGTGCTGGCAGTATCCTGACCTGATCAAGGTAAACTGGGATTTTACTTCCATGCTTTTTACTTCCTGGTTTCCCGGGGAGGCGGGGACAGAGTGGAAGAAGGTGCCATATTGTCTCTTGCCTGGTCTTACAGCACTGCCCTCTCTTTAAAGGCAAACGAAGCTGCCCGGAGCACAGAGAGAGGGCTCAGGGATAACACTCCTGGGCTCAGGAATGGCCCTGCACTTGGCAAAGTGGTGCCCTGGAAGGCATGTCCCGGAGCTGCATAACCGCACGCTGAGAGCTTCCATGACAGATGTGGAGGGGGCCGTAGCTTGTCACTGGAGGAGCTTATGAGCCCTTCTTTGGAGCTCACACCTGCTTCTGTGGTGCTTTGAGAGGTTTCTCAAACTCATGCAGTGTGTTGGGAGAAAGGGGAGGGATGGGGCGAGGCTGTCAGAAAGGTGTTTGAGAAACACCAGTTCCATTTCTCATTAAAACGCTGCTTTTGTCAAAATTTCCCAAACACTCTAATTAGAGCCCAGATCATGGCATCATCGCGATGCAGGGCTGGAAAGGACCTCGAGAAGTCATCTCGTCCAGCCCCGGCGCTGAGGCAGGACCGAGTAAACTGTCCCTGACAGGTGCAGGTCTAACCTGTCCTTAAAAACCTCCAGTGATGCGGATTCCCACGAGCTCTTATAAATAAACTGTGCCAGCCCTGCCCTGTTTCTGACTCAGCTCTGGCCCCCATGTCCCTTTCTTGTCTTCCTCCCCCACTGTTTGGCAAGTGGCCAGTGTCATATGGGGAGTGAGACAGGCCGCTCAACAGCTTTGGGGGGGGGGGTCACTGCAAAGGGAGGGGGAACGGACTTGTTGTCCATCAGGAGCTACTCCCTTCCCCTGTCCCATGGGGGCCATGGCTTCTTCTGATAGGGGTTCTCTGGGATCAAAGGTCCCAAGGCATGTCACACTGCCAGCTGGACAAAATCATGAGGAGAAGGGCTATTCCACCCATCACTCCCTTTAGGGGTCCGTAAAGAAGAGACTTTGGAGGTAAATATGAAAGAACTGGTGTGAGCTTCACCACCATGGCTGCCACCCCCACCATCTCCTGGGACTCTGGGTCTTCTTCGTCCTAATCGTCAGGGATGTCCAGACCAGACAAGGCCAGAGAGAGGGACCCAGATAACATCACTGCCTATATCAGCTCCAAGTGAATCCCAAACACCACCTGAGATGAAACAGGATTGGAGTTTAACAGCAGCCCATCTCGGCCAACTTCTTTTCTTTCCCCCCAAAATGATGGTTTTTACCATCCTTGATACCACCTAAGAGACTGTCAGACAAGGCAGTTTTTCCTTCTAATACTCTCTCTGGCTAAAGGGAAGGGGAACAAAGAGTGTTGTTAAAATGAAAGCCTTACTTCATACTTTACATTTCTAATGCTTTAACTATTTGTCCTTCTCTGTTTTTAATGGTGTGTTTGCCATAGTGCTAACCATCCTTAGAGGTTTTTAAGGCCCGGCTTGACAAAGCCCTGGCTGGGATGATTTAGTTGGGGATTGGTCCTGCTTTGAGCAGGGGGTTGGACTAGATGACCTCCCGAGGTCTCTTCCAACCCTAATTTTCAATGATTCTATGAATCTGAGGTGTCTGTGTACCACACACTGAACTTTATTTAACACTGTTTAATGGTGGGCACTTTGTGGGGTATGTTAACATTTTTGGGCCCCTATATTATATTTAAATTAATACAAGAGCACCCAACCAATACACACTCCTTACCCAGTATATCCAGTCCATGCTAATTCTTAAGATGAGTCTGACCTCCCTGTGGGTCTGAGCAGTTAATTTTCCAAGTGAGCACCATGGAATCTGATTTTTATTTTTAACACAGCATTAGTATGCAGCAGTCACCATTAAAACTATTATTATTTGGCCTTTTGCCTAATTAACATTGTTGCCATATTCCCCTAAAGTAAGTGTAGAGAATACCAGGGCACTGGTAATTACTTGCAAGTGGCAATTGTGAAGATTTTAATAGTACCCACTGTATATTTTTTCAAAGAGGGGATTATTAATTAAAATAAGCACAAATGAGGTAAAAGTCAAGTACCACACTGCTTTCACTGATTAATATTTTTAAACTCCCAAATGGCAAAAATGGAAGCAGGAGGAACAGCCTGTGAGCCCTACGTCTCATTCTGTTTTGTGGAAGTTTAAGGGATGCTTTGTTCCTGAGGCCAGACCATTCGGATTGCAAGAGTTGACTTCCATGGTTTCCATTACAGGTATTTATAGTGCTATATTTCTTGTCAGGGGAGTCTTCATTGTAACGTAAAGACCTGCCTATGCTCAGATATTGCACTGGGATTGCACCATTCTGCAGCTGACTCTGAACTCCTTTATGCTCGTTTTATGGCAGCGGATTCATACTGGCCTACGGCCTGTGTAGCAAGTACAGAGCCAGGCCCTCCAGAAGCATTCCTGTCGTGGACAGGACAGTTTCACGATGTGCATTTCATTATTTATTTATGAGGGCACTTGGGCGTAAGTGGGTTCTTTGCTCAGTAAGGGTACATCCATTCCCTTCCTGCACAGGTCACATGATAATCATTCTCCGAGCACTTCTGGCAGCCAGCAACTATGGGACAAAGAAAAGATTAGTCCTGCCGCTAGAGGAGAAGCGGAGAAACTCTTATGAAACAAGGATCTTATTTGTACTCAGGGGTATTGTAAAGTGAGGCATCTATATTTCAGGTTAGGCATCTGTGACCTGATTTCCAAAAGTGCTGGCTGCCTGCTCTTCCCACTCACCTACCTGAACTCAATGTTCCTCAAAATATCAAAAAGTCTCTTTTAAATAAACCATGTAGACGTCCAATAGCCTTCCCCTTCCCCCAACAACTGTCAACACACATCAGCTTCGGACACCATGGCACACTAGCAAATGAACATCTCCCCCCTCTGTGTCCTCACACCTGGGTCCTCTTTGAAATAGGCATTGCTACAGTTACATCCTGAGTGGCAACGTGGAATAAAGCCATTGCTGGGTGTATTTGATATAAAATCGGCAGAAAGTGAAAGCAAAGTACCTTTGTGTTTCAAGATCTCGGAATGTTTTTAGCTGGAGTGCCTATGGGAACGTAAGCCAGGCTTAGATAGAGTTGGCTTTTTGGAGGTCAGTCATTTATATTATATTGGTAAATCTTCCCAGGGCTCTATTGCCATACACAGTGTGTTGAGTGTGGGGCTAAAAATGAAGAAATAGGTTACGACTAATTAGGAAGCAATTAGGGCCTTAATGAGCATAGTTATTAAAAATGCAAAGGAATACTTGAAAATAAATATAAAATAGACCAGTCTGACCAACCGTTCAAATTATTCATTCTAAATTGTAAATTCAGACCTTTCTTCTGTGCATGAATCTTCAGGAAACAATCCAGATTTCTGTGAATGTATTTGACTCAGAAATTAAGATTTTAAGGCCATTTGGAGCATTTTCTCTGACATCATGCATGACACGGGACGGGCTGCCACTTCCCACAGCTCCCATTGGCTGGGAACAGCGAACCACGGCCACTGGCAGCTGCGGGGGGCTGTGTCTGCAGACAGCCAACGTAAACAAAATGTCTCGTGGCCCGCCAGCGGATTACTCTGATGGGCCGCGTGCTGAAGGTTGCCGAGCCCTGGTCTAGTGGACAGAGCACTGGAATGGGACTCAGGAGACTTAGGTTCCATTCCTGGCTTTCCTGCTGGCCTTGGGTAAGTCACTTCCTTGCTCTGTGCCTCAGTTTCCCCATCCGTAAAACGGAGATAAGGATACTGCCCTCCTTTGTCAAGTGCTTTGAGATGTGCTGATGAAACATGCTGTATAAAAGCAAGGTGTTATTGTTATGGTGCAGCCCCGGAGTGTGTGATGTTAACAGAATAACCTCACTGCTGTAGAGTGAAAAACTCGCTGCCTAAAATGTAACCTATGGTGTTTGCCCACTTCACAATATTTTGGAATGAATTCAGGATATGCGTTCCTTACTCTACAAAAACCAGCCAAGGCAGTGAAAAGAGGAATTAATTAAGTCTTTAAACATATTTCCTTCCTATGTGTTTTATACTCCAGCCCAATTTGCCAATACAACACTACAGTGTAATGTTTCCATTGGAGATATATGAGCCATTCAACATTACAGGCTGAATCCAGAACTGGTACAACCAGCTGCAACACCCCTGCAGACGGTCACACTGGGCCAGACCAATGGTCCATCTAGCCCGGTATCCTGTCTTCCGACAGTGGCCAATGCCAGATGCCCCAGAGGGAATGAACAGAACAAGGCAACTATCAAAGTGATCCATCCCCTGTCATCCAGTCCCAGCTTCTGGCACTTAGAGGTTTAGGGACACCCGGTTCTTTTGAAACCATTTGCACCGCAATAGAATTTGGCCCTAAAAGTGTCACCGCTGTATCACAATGAAAAGTACCAGGGCTGTACAATATTGCACTAGTTTACTGTGCACATTCTATGGGTCACCTGTGCACAGCAGTAGTGCTTGCACTGTGTGGTCTCTGGCTGAAAGTCTTTCAAGGAGCGTTCTTTTACTGAATCCACCTCTATTCGGTGCATGTTGATTTCTGCAGCTTGAGACCCCACTTCAGCAGGGTAACTAAAATGGTTAGGGGTTTGGAACGGGTCCCATATGAGGAGCGATTAAAGAGGCTAGGAGTTTTCAGCTTGGAAAAGAGGAGACTAAGGCGGGAAATGATAGAGGTATATACAATCATGAGTGGTGTGGAGAAAGTGGATAAGGAAAAGTTATGTACTTGTTCCCATAATATAAGAACTAGGGACCACCAAATGAAATCAATGGGCAGCAGTTTTAAAACAAATAAAAGGAAGTTCTTCTTCACACAACGCAAAATCAACCTGTGGAACTCCTTGCCTGAGGAGATTGTGAAGGCTAGGACTATAACAGGGTTTAAAAGAGAACTGGATAAATTCATGGAGGTTAAGTCCATTAATGTTTGTCAGAGGGTGGAGATGGATGGCAGGAGAGAGATCATTTGATTATTACCTGTTAGGTTCATTCCCTCTGGGGCACCTGGCATTGGCCAGTGTCGGTAGATAGATACTGGGCTGGATCGACCTTTGGTCTGACCCCGTATGACCATTCTTATGTTTGTAAGGATGTGAGCTGACATCAGTGGGATTTCCATCATGCTTAAAGTTAGGCATATGCTTAACTACCTTGCTGAACCTGGGCCACAATCTGCACCTATAAAAGTGGACGAAATGGGAAAACCCCGGAGTGCCGAGATCCGCAGCGCCTGAGAAGTCCCTGAGCTACATGAAGATTGGGAACACCAAATAAAGAGATGATACAAGCTAAACCTTGAACGTTGAACAAAAAATTGTACTCCACAGCCAAGGGTACGTCTTCACTACCCGCCGTATCGGCGGGTAGCAATCGATTTATCCAGGATCGATATATCATGTCTCATTAAGACGCGATATATCGATCCCCAAACGCGCTCACCGTCGACTCCGGAACTCCAGCAGAGCGATCCCGCGCCGTGTGGACCCCAGGTAATTCGATCCAAGTTACTTTGACTTCAGCTACGCTATTCGCGAGGCTGAAGTTGCGTATCTTGGATCGATCCCCCCCCCCAGTGTAGACCAGCCCCAAGCCACATCACTGGAGAGGGTTACAGTGTGACACTGAGGAGGTCTGAAATGTGTAATGTGTCCATTATACATTTATCCCAATCGCCTTCATCCATCAGTTGTATGTTATTTACAACAGTGACAGGGGTTCATGGCACAGTTAAGAGAAAACAAATCACGTGACTGCAGGTTGCTGTATAACAAGATGCTATTGCAGCTGGTGGAGGCAGATACTGACTTACCACCACAACATACTGATGCGCTTGCATCCCATCTTGCTATCAGTGACTTGTGTCTCTGTTGTTAGCCGAGTGCCAAATGCACAGCAGAGCCCTGGGCCCAGAGCGAGAAATCCCACCTTCCCCTCGTGCCTGCATAGCCTCCGCCAGGGCCCTTGTGTTTTCAATTCTAAAAGCATATTTTAAAATAGACACCGTTTTATAATTGGCCTTGGGGACTCAAACCACAGGAGGGGCAAACTCCAAATGTCAGCAGCAGCTCCATGGCATCCTGCCTGGGAGCCCAGGGGGCTGGGAGCCCTCTTGACAGCCTTGTATTTGCTTGTTTGACAGCCTGGCATTTATATTTCCACTGCAGTTTCAGAGAAGTAAGCAAAAATAATTCATTGCGCTCACATGGCCCCTTCCCTTGAATACTCTCAGGGATCGCCTAGCGACAGCCTCCCAGCACCTCAAGGACACGGAAAGTAAGCAGGATTTTCCCCATGTCACGCTGGCATAGGCTGAGGCGCAGAGAGGTCAAGGTGACCGAAGGAGTAGGGAATGCACTGCACATCCCCTAAGGAACTGCTAGACCCCGAGGCAAGGCTGGGGCAAAGCATTTGGCGCTTGTACACAAGTAGAGAGCACCCGGAAGAGAATTAGGAGCCTCTCAGCAATTTCCAAAGTTCCATTTGTGCAGTGAGCTGAGCCCCACACCCACACCGAGCCCAGCTGAAGGGAGGTGCATGTATGAGGCTTATGGCAAGATTAGACCCCAGTTCATTGTCTCTCTCCCCCCCTCTCATTTCTAAGCTTTCTGGGTTTCCCCCCCTTCTATACTCAGGCATGCACTAATTGGGGAATTCTTAATAAGCATGTATTGACTTTGTTGAATTTGTGCCTCCCAGCTGGAGAAAGTGCCTGGGATTTACAATGCTGGCTCCAGGAGCTCTCTCTTTATTCTCAGGCCTTAGAGAGCTATTGCAATCTGCACATAATTAAGGTTGAAAACAAAAATATCAAATTGCAAAGCTAACCAACGGCCGGCTGACGTGCCCCTGAATGCTATGAGCATCTTCCCACTATTGCTGCCGCAATCCTTCCCATCTCCTCCAAACCCAAATACTCCTGGGTGCAGCTCATTTCCTCATCTTTAGATGTATTAATTAAATGAAAGTGACAACCAGCAACGCTACTGAGATTGTTTTTAGGTCAGCGATTTACAGACAAAATTAAATTTCCAATCCCTTTGGAGCAGCAGGACAAATGCACTGTTTGCACCAATGCGTGGCTCTCACCGGGGTCACCCCAGGGAGGAGTTTAAGGGCTGACTTTAATGCAAGTTTAGGTACTTTTAAGATGACACAGCTTAATTCCTTATTCAAAGCACCCAACAACTCCAGTGATGTTTCTGGCTGTCCTGAATCCTGCCCCCCCAATCATTAGATTTTTTTAAAATAATACATTTGGATTCACTCATTCCCTCCCTTCATTGTGGTTTTTGAATTATTAGGGGGCTGGGACCCCATCCCAGCTGGGTGCCTCCCCAGCTCTGCAGGGACCCTGCAGGAAACCTCCCTACTCCCAGACATCCTCCTCTTGGGAATGCCAGGCCGGGGTTTATATAGAGTTTCCTGTTTTCTCTCTGGGGAATCTGATTGGCCCATAGGCACCAGCCCTTTGTTCCCTCTCCCTAAGCACCTGTGCAGGGGAAGAAGAACAGGAGTACTTGTGGCACCTTAGAGACTAACAAATTTATTAGAGCATAAGCTTTCGTGGGCTACAACCCACTTCTTCGGATGCAGGGGAAGGGACTGCTAAGCTGGATTTAACCCCTTGTTTGCTGACAGCAGAGCTGGGGCCCTGCACCTGGTCACACAGCTGTAGTCTATCAGCCCATAGCTAATACCATGCTCAGAGTAGCCTGTAGCTACATGAAATCAGGGGTTTATTTTCTCTGTGGCACCAACTAATGCTTTGAAAAGTGGCAAGAGAAGGGAGGGCTCAGAGCCATGCAGGAAAGCTGGGATTTCCACTATTTCCTTTCCCTGTTTTCCTTTTTGTAAAGGTGGCAGAGGGGCCTGAAGATTTCAGCCCCAGCCCCTCAGACCCAGAGTTTAAAGGGAAAGAGGCCCCAGCATTTTTGCATTTAGCCCAGCCAAAGCATTTTTAACAAGGAAAAGAGAGTCTGGGTCTGATCCCCCATCTGCCCTCTGAGCTGCCCTCAGTTAAAGCACAGTAATGTATGGAGCATGTTAATTCCTTTTTCATTATGATATTAGCCCAACTGCAGTCATGCTTCCTGTAGTGACCCCTCCTCCGGCCTCCCTCCCATTGCCCAGTCCCAGCTCTGACTCCTGCTGTGTCCCATCTGGTTAACAACATGCAGAAATGTTTTGACAAACACTCTTCTCCTCAGCAAGCTGCAGCTGAGGTCCCGTCCAGCTCCTTCACACTGGTTTATTTCTTGTCATGCAGAAATAGAGTCGAATGTGCTGATTTATGCCAACAGTCACCCTCCCTCTCCCTTGCTGGCGAGAAGAGTCGCTGGGCAGCTGAGAAAGGCAGATGGGAGGAAGGTGAAGGCTGGCGAGGACTTGGACAGTTTGCTAAAAAGGCACCTTCATTATCTTTTAAACCATCCATAAACCAGGGGAGCCTCCGCTAGGGAGCAAGCCCAGGGCTGTGCAGATGGGAGAGTGGACTGTCTGGCACATCTGCCACGTCCCACATGTGTGCACATGCCTGGATTCTGTGTGAGTCACCGTGCCGTGCTGCACACACTGTCTATGGGGTGCCAGGCTGCTTTGACTGTGCTAACTTATGCGCTGCTGCCATTCCTTCCGAAGTCAAAAGTGGGAGCAACTGCTAAGAGCAGCCAAACGTTCTGAAAACAGGTTTAAAATAAACATTTCTTATGGGCATGTCCATGGTAACGCTGTTGAATGGGCAGGAATGGGTGACAGGGAATGGATTCATAGATTCATAGATTCTAGGACTGGAAGGGACCTCGAGAGGTCATCGAGTCCAGTCCCCTGCCCGCATGGCAGGACCAAATACTGTCTAGACCATCCCTGATAGACATTTATCTAACCTACTCTTAAATATCTCCAGAGATGGAGATTCCACAACCTCCCTAGGCAATTTATTCCAGTGTTTAACCACCCTGACAGTTAGGAACTTTTTCCTAATGTCCAACCTAGACCTCCCTTGCTGCAGTTTAAGCCCATTGCTTCTTGTTCTATCCTTAGAGGCTAAGGTGAACAAGTTTTCTCCCTCCTCCTTATGACACCCTTTTAGATACCTGAAAACTGCTATCATGTCCCCTCTCAGTCTTCTCTTTTCCAAACTAAACAAACCCAATTCTTTCAGCCTTCCTTCATAGGTCATGTTCTCAAGACCTTTAATCATTCTTGTTGCTCTTCTCTGGACCCTTTCCAATTTCTCCACATCTTTCTTGAAATGCGGTGCCCAGAACTGGACACAATACTCCAGCTGAGGCCTAACCAGAGCAGAGTAGAGCGGAAGAATGACTTCTCGTGTCTTGCTCACAACACACCTGTTAATACATCCCAGAATCATGTTTGCTTTTTTGGCAACAGCATCACACTGTTGACTCATATTTAGCTTGTGGTCCACTATAACCCCTAGATCCCTTTCTGCCGTACTCCTTCCTAGACAGTCTCTTCCCATTCTGTATGTGTGAAACTGATTTTTTCTTCCTAAGTGGAGCACTTTGCATTTGTCTTTGTTAAACTTCATCCTGTTTAACTCAGACCATTTCTCCAATTTGTCCAGATCATTTTGAATTATGACCCTGTCCTCCAAAGCAGTTGCAATCCCTCCCAGTTTGGTATCATCCGCAAACTTAATAAGCGTACTTTCTATGCCAATATCTAAGTCGTTAATGAAGATATTGAACAGAGCCGGTCCCAAAACAGACCCCTGCGGAACCCCACTCGTTATGCCTTTCCAGCAGGATTGGGAACCATTAATAACAACTCTCTGAGTACGGTTATCCAGCCAGTTATGCACCCACCTTATAGTAGCCCCATCTAAATTGTATTTGCCTAGTTTGTCGATAAGAATATCATGCGAGACCGTATCAAATGCCTTACTAAAGTCTAGGTATACTACATCCACAGCTTCTCCCTTATCCACAAGACTCGTTATCCTATCGAAGAAAGCTATCAGATTGGTTTGACATGATTTTTTCTTTACAAATCCATGCTGGCTGTTCCCTATCACCTTACCACCTTCCAAGTGTTTGCAGATGATTTCCTTAATTACTTGCTCCATTATCTTCCCTGGCACAGAAGTTAAACTAACTGGTCTGTAGTTTCCTGGGTTGTTTTTATTTCCCTTTTTATAGATGGGCACTATATTTGCCCTTTTCCAGTCTTCTGGAATCTCTCCCGTCTCCCATGATTTTCCAAAGATAATAGCTAGAGGCTCAGATACCTCCTCTAGTAGCTCCTTGAGTATTCTAGGATGCATTTCATCAGGCCCTGGTGACTTGCAGGCATCTAACTTTTCTAAGTGATTTTTAACTTGTTCTTTTTTTATTTTATCTGCTAAACCTACCCCCTTCCCATTAGCATTCACTATGTTAGGCATTCCTTCAGAGTTCTCGGTGAAGACCGAAACAAAGAAGTCATTAAGCATCTCTGCCATTTCCAAGTTTCCTGTTACTGTTTCTCCCTCTTCACTAAGCAGTGGGCCTACCCTGTCTTTGGTCTTCCTCTTGCTTCTAATGTATTGATAAAAAGTCTTCTTGTTTCCCTTTATTCCCGTAGCTAGTTTGAGCTCATTTTGTGCCTTTGCCTTTCTAATCTTGCCCCTGCATTCCTGTGTTGTTTGCCTATATTCATCCTTTGTAATCTGTCCTAGTTTCCATTTTTTATATGACTCCTTTTTATTTTTTAGATCATGCAAGATCTCATGGTTAAGCCAAGGTGGTCTTTTGCCACATTTTCTATCTTTCCTAACCAGCGGAATAGCTTGCTTTTGGGCCCTTAATAGTGTCCCTTTGAAAAACTGCCAACTCTCCTCAGTTGTTTTTCCCCTCAGTCTTGATTCCCATGGGATCTTACCTATCAGCTCTCTGAGCTTACCAAAATCCGCCTTCCTGAAATCCATTGTCTCTATTTTGCTGTTCTCCCTTCTACCCTTCCTTAGAATTGCAAACTCTATGATTTCATGATCACTTTCACCCAAGCTGCCTTCTACTTTCAAATTCTCAACGAGTTCCTCCCTATTTGTTAAAATCAAGTCTAGAACAGCTTCCCCCCTAGTAGCTTTTTCAACCTTCTGAAATAAAAAGTTGTCTGCAATGCAGTCCAAGAATTTGTTGGATAGTCTGTGCCCCGCTGTGTTATTTTCCCAACATATATCCGGATAGTTGAAGTCCCCCATCACCACCAAATCTTGGGCTTTGGATGATTTTGTTAGTTGTTTAAAAAAAGCCTCATCCACCTCTTCCACCTGGTTAGGTGGCCTGTAGTAGACTCCTAGCATGACATCACCCTTGTTTTTTACCCCTTTTAGCCTAACCCAGAGACTCTCAACACTTCCATCTCCGATGTCCATCTCTACCTCAGTCCAAGTGTGTACATTTTTAATATATAAGGCAACACCTCCTCCCTTTTCCCCCTGTCTATCCTTCCTGAGCAAGCTGTACCCATCCACACCAACATTCCAATCATGTGTATTATCCCACCAAGTTTCAGTGATGCCAACAATGTCATAGTTGTCTTTATTTATTAGCACTTCCAGTTCTTCCTGCTTATTACCCATACTTCTCGCATTTGTATATAGGCATCTAAGATACTGGTTTGATCTTTCCTCCCAGTTTTGTCCTGACCCTCCTTTCTCTCTGCCAATATAGCCCACACTCCCTCTCGTTTCCGACCCATCTCCCAGGTCTCCATGTTCCCCACTTACCTGCGGGCTTTGCTCACCTGTCCCCATCGAACCTAGTTTAAAGCCCTCCTCACTAGGTTAGCCAGTTTATCAAGATCACTTGATGATTCCCTGTTCTGTTCGTTCCCTCTGGGGCGCCTGGCACTGGCTGCTCTGGGCTGGATGGGACTTTGCTCTGACCCAGTCTGGCCGTTCTCATGTTCTGATGTTGAAAATGTGTCATCACTCTGTTCGCCCCTACAGTGACCTTCACGTGACCTTCAGGTTTGTGTGTCGATTTAGCCATAGCACTAGTGCTAGTGTTATGCAAGTGTGAGGGATTTGGAGTTGCCAGTAATAACGTATTAATATCCCGTGTGGACCTGGTGATGGTGATGCTCACTGAATGCAAATGTAGGGTTCATTCACTAGCAGGGTCATCAGCAAATGCACCCGGGAAGGGAAGGTGGAAATGGGAAGGCAGCTCTCTGCAAACACTTAAAGAGACAATGCAAGAGCCAGGCACTTGGATGTCCTGGCTCAGGCACCTGCTGGACCGGCCAGAGCAGTTTCCACAGGAGTGACTTGGTCCCTGTGTGGAGGGGAGTCAAAGGATCGGGCGGTATAAAGAGGCACACACAAGGGGCGAGGGGTTTTTGAGATACTGAAGCCCCAGGACCAGCTGGAGAAGATCTGTGGGAAGTTAGACTTACCGGGGTCCCCACCAGGAGGATGGTTAGACTCTGGGTGAGACAGACATGCCTGTACATCTCGTGTTGCTTTAAAATCCTTTTTCTCTTGTATTTTGTTCCTGTGATTAAACAAACATTTTTGTTTTTGTTTTAAGGCTTTTTGTGTCACTGTGCGTTGTGTGAAGCACTTCTGCACACAACACACAGTCAACCTTTGGAACTCCTTGCCAGGGGATGTTGTGAAGACCAAAAGTATAACTGGGTTCAAAAAAGAATTAGGTACGTTCAGGGAGGATGGATCCATCAATGGTTATTAGCCAAGATGGTGAGGGATGGAACCCCATGCTCCAGGTGTCCCTGAACCTCCATCTGCCAGAAGCTGGGAATGGGCGACAGGGGATGGATCACTTGATTCCCTGTTATGCTCATTCCCTCTGGGGCACCTGGCATTGGTCACTGTTGGAAGACAGGATACTGGTCTAGATGGACCTTTGGTCTGATCAAGTTTGGCCACTCTTATGTTCTTCCATGGCCACAAACTCTTGAAGGGAAAAGCCACAAATATGAAGCCCCGTCGGATGAGATGAATAAGCATGGCTAGTACACATGGGACTGCAGCCCAGGACTTGGGGTAGGAGTGGGAGAATCACAGGATTCCCCCCCCAGGAAAGGGTAAGGCAAGAGGTCTGAGTCTGGACAAATCAGGGGGTCAATTCAGAGACCCCAGAGAAGGATTAAGAGGTGCAGCTAGCCCTGAACAGCTGAACAGCGATAGCATGTTTGTTTCAATGTACGTTTTTGCCATCAGTGGTAATTATGGATCGTTTTGTGCATTATCGCCCTGTCCGATTTTTGAGAGGGAGGGTGACCTTTGAGGGCTAAATCGCTTTGCCTGCCTCACTTGAGGATTTTAATTTAAATCCACCAGATTTATGGTGAGAAGAAAGAGAGCAAGATTTGGTCCTAAATAGTGCAATTGGTTTTCATGCAAAGAATGAAAAAAACTGTTTGGAGAATCTGAAAGAAAAAGAAAGAAAAAGAAAAGAAAATGATGTCGGGGACAATTTCCTGGTGCAAGTGCTGGAGGAACCAACTAGGGGCAGAGCTTTTCTTGACCTGCTGCTCACAAACAGGGAAGAATTAGTAGGGGAAGCAAAAGTGGATGGGAACCTGGGAGGCAGTGACCATGAGATGGTCGAGTTCAGGTCCTGACACAAGGAAGAAAGGAGAGCAGCAGAATATGGACCCTGGACTTCAGAAAAGCAGACTTTGACTCCCTCAGGGAACAGATGGGCAGGATCCCCTGGGAGAATAACATGAAGGGCAAAGGGGTCCAGGAGAGCTGGCTATATTTTAAAGAATCCTTATTGCGGTTGCAGGAACAAACCATCCCGATGTGTAGAAAGAATAGTAAATATGGCACGCGACCAGCTTGGCTTAACAGTGAAATCCTTGCTGGCCTTAAACGCAAAAAAGAAGCTTACAAGAAGTGGAAGATTGGACAAATGACCAGGGAGGAGTATAAAAATATCGCTCAGGCATGCAAGAGTGAAACACTGGTCTACAATTTTTGAGAAGTCGTCTGCTTCAGAGATAAAATGTGCTATTTATTATGTATTTTGATGTGTTGAATTCAAATATGACAATTAAAACAACTGATTGGCTACTGTTTCCAAGTTATTTAAGTTTTTACATTTTATGTCTATGTATATTGTGTAGACAGTAGAGTTTTAATCATAAATTGTAAACCTAGGTCTTTTCATGTGTTTATGGTTGCTTTACATGATAATATTTCACCTGTCCTGTTTATGTAACACTTTAAAAATCAGCAAAAGGGTTATATAAATAAAATTTACTATGAAACAAAAGGCAAAAAACTATTATGTACATAGTTTAGTCCTACTCAGTGTCTACTCGGCACTTCTTGGCTTGTCTCTTGTATTCATTAAATGGAGCATCTCTTGTCACTGTCCAGCAATAGTATGCTAGCATTGATGGGCTCCATTTGCCCTGATAGCATTTCTCTATTATTGCAATGTCCTGGTGAAATCGCTCGCCGTGCTCGTCGCTCACTGCTCCGCAGTTCGGTGGAAAAAAATCTAGATGAGAGTGCAAAAAATGTATCTTTAGTGACATGTTGCAACGAAGGCTTTTGTATGCCTAGAGGAGGTTTTCCACCAACAACCTGTAGTTGTCTGCCTTGTTGTTTCCGAGAAAATTTATTGCCACTAACTGGAAGGCTTTCCATGCCGTCTTTTCCTTGCCACGCAGTGCATGGTCAAATGCATCATCTCGAAGAAGTTCACGAATCTGAGGACCAACAAAGACACCTTCCTTTATCTTAGCTTCACTTAACCTTGGAAATTTTCCATGGAGGTACTTGAAAGCTGCTTGTGTTTTGTCAATGGCCTTGACAAAGTTCTTCATCAGACCCAGCTTCATGTGTAAGGGTGATAACAAAATCTTCCTTGATTCAACAAGTGGTGGATGCTGAACACTTTTCCTCCCAGGCTCCAATGACTGTCGGAGTGGCCAATCTTTCTTGATGTAGTGGGAATCTCTTGCACGACTATCCCATTCGCAGAGAAAACAGCAGTACTTTGTGTATCCAGTCTGCAGACCAAGCAAGAGAGCAACAACCTTCAAATCGCCACAAAGCTGCCACTGATGTTGGTCATAGTTTATGCACCTCAAAAGTTGTTTCATGTTGTCATAGGTTTCCTTCCTATGGACTGCATGACCAACTGGAATTGATGGCAAAACATTGCCATTATGCAGTAAAACAGCTTTAAGACTCGTCTTCGATGAATCAATGAACAGTCTCCACTCTTCTGGATCGTGAACGATGTTGAGGGCTGTCATCACACCATCGATGTTGTTGCAGGCTACAAGGTCATCTTCCATGAAGAAGAATGGGACAAGTTCCATTTGACGGTCACGGAACATGGAAACCCTAACATCACCTGCCAGGAGATTCCACTGCTGTAGTCTGGAGCCCAACAGCTCTGCCTTACTCTTGGGTAGTTCCAAATCCCTGACAAGGTCATTCAGTTCACCTTGTGTTATGAGGTGTGGTTCAGAGGAGGAGGATGGGAGAAAATGTGGGTCCTGTGACATTGATGGTTCAGGACCAGAAGTTTCATCCTCTTCCTCTTCCTCGTCTGACTCAAGTGAGAATGATTCTGGTGCATCAGGAACCGGCAGTCCTTCTCCGTGGGGTACTGGGCGTATAGCTGATGGAATGTTTGGATAATGCACAGTCCACGTTTTCTTCTTTGACACACCTTTCCCAACTGGAGGCACCATGCAGAAGTAATAATTGCTGATATGATCTGTTGGCTCTCTCCAAATCATTGGCACTGTAAAAGGCATAGATTTCCTTTTCCTGTTCAACCACTGGCGAAGATTTGTTGCACAAGTGTTGCAGCATATGTGTGGGGCCCACCTCTTGTCCTGATCTCCAATTTTGCAGCCAAAATAAAGGTGATAGGCTTTCTTAACCATAGTGGTTATACTGCGCTTTTATGATGCAAAAGTCACTTCACCACAAACATAGCAGAAGTTATCTGCACTGTTCACACAATTACGAGGCATCTCTGCTCACTTTGGCTAAACAGAAATGTGTCCCTTTGCAAAATCAAACACTGACAAATAAGAGAGCACGACACAGTATGATTTCTAGAGCTGATATAGGGCAATTTGTTCAGCAGAGTGATGTAAGCTTCGTTATGATTGCATCATCCATGACTTCTAGGAATAACATGATGCAATTCATATCATGTATGACGCAATACCAGCTTCAGATTGCATCATTCATTGTTTTGCCTAAAAAGCAAGTACCGTCCAAACCCAGTCCTAGATTTATTCATAGATCCAGTCAAAGATGTATTTTAGTCATTTCTGGTTTAAATTGAGATCCCTTCCCTTTATAACTCACTTATCCTCCACCATTCCCAAGTCAAGGGTCGTATATACTGACCCAATAGCATATCTTGAAAACTAGAGCCAATCAACAATTTTAAGCATCATTTTCGTTCTCAGTGACCCAGAATTAGTAAAGTTTGACTACATTTATTTCAGAAGCATTTTGGCTGTAGAGCAGTGAAATCAGGAAGGCCAAATCACACTTGGAGTTGCAGCTAGCAAGAGATGTTAAGAGTAACAAGAAGGGTTTCTTCAGGTATGTTAGCAACAAGAAGAAAGTCAAGGAAAGTGTGGGCCCCTTACTGAATGAGGGAGGCAACCTAGTGACAGAGGATGTGGAAAAAGCTAATGTACTCAATGCTTTTTTTGCCTCTGTCTTCACAAACAAGGTCGGCTCCCAGAGTGCTGGACTGGGCAGCACAGTATGGGGAGGAGGTGACCAGCCCTCCGTGGAGAAAGAAGTGGTTCGGGACTATTTAGAAAAACTGGACGAGCACAAGTCCATGGGGCCCGATGCGCTGCATCCGAGGGTGCTAAAGGAGTTGGCGGATGTGATTGCGGAGCCATTGGCTATCATCTTTGAAAACTCATGGCGATTGGGGGAGGTCCCGGATGACTGGAAAAAGGCTAATGTAGTGCCCATCTTTAAAAAAGGGAAGAAGGAGGATCTGGGGAACTACAGGCCAGTCAGCCTCACCTCAGTCCCTGGAAAAATCATGGAGCAGGTCCTGAAGGAATCAAATATGAAACACTTAGAGGAGAGGAAAGTGATCAGGAACAGTCAGCATGGATTCACCAAGGGGAAGTCGTGCCTGACTAAGCTGATTGCCTTCTGTGATGAGATAACTGTATCTCTGTGGATGAGGGGAAAGCAGTGGATGTGTTATTCCTTGACTTTAGCAAAGCTTTTGATACGGTCTCCCACAGTATTCTTGCCGCCAAGTTAAAGAAGTATGGGCTGGATGAATGGACTGTAAGGTGGATAGAAAGCTGGCTAGATTGTCGGGCTCAACGGGTAGTGATCAATGGCTCCATGTCTAGTTGGCAGCCGGTTTCAAGAGGAGTGCCCCAAGGGTCGGTCCTGGGGCCAGTTTTGTTTAATATCTTTATTAATGATCTGGAGGATGGTGTGGACTGCACTCTCAGCAAGTTTGCAGATGACACTAAACTGGGAGGCGTGGTAGATACACTAGAGGGTAGGGATCAGATACAGAGGGACCTAGACAAATTAGAGGATTGGGCCAAAAAAAACCTGATGAGGTTCAACAAGGACAAGTGCAGAGTCCTGCACTTAGGACGGAAGAATCCTATGCACTGCTACAGACTAGGGACCGAATGGCTAGGTAGCAGTTCTGCAGAAAAGGACCTAGGTGTCACAGTGGACGAGAAGCTGGATATGAGTCAACAGTGTGCTCTTGTTGCCAAGAAGGCTAACGGCATTTTGGGCTGTATAAGTAGGGGCATTGCCAGCAGATCGAGGAACGTGATCGTTCCCCTTTATTCGACATTGGTGAGGCCTCTGGAGTACTGTGTCCAGTTTTGGGCCCCACACTACAAGAAGGATATGGAAATATTGGAAAGAGTCCAGCAGAGGGCAACAAAAATGATTAGGGGTCTGGAGCACATGACTTATGAGGAGAGGCTGAGGGAACTGGGATTGTTTAGTCTACAGAAGAGAAGAATGAGGGGGGATTTGATAGCTGCTTTCAACTACCTGAGGGGGGGTTCCAAAGAGGATGGAGCTTGTCTGTTCTCAGTGGTGGCAGATGACAGAACAAGGAGCAATGGTCTGAAGTTGCAGTGGGGGAGGTCTAGGTTGGATATTAGGAAACACTATTTCACTAGGAGGTTGGTGAAGCACTGGAATGCTTTATCTAGGGAGGTGGTGGAATCTCCTTCCTTAGAGGTTTTTAAGGCCCGGCTTGACAAAGCCCTGGCTGGGATGATTTAGTTGGGAATTGGTCCTGCTTTGAGCAGGGGGTTGGACTAGATGACCTCCTGAGGTCTCTTCCAACCCTGATATTCTATGATTCTATGATGCAAAAAGGACAAAGCCGAAGCAATTGTAGTCAGCTATGCGTGATACTTGCTAGCCCTGCCATGTAATTTCCAGAGATTTTGTCACTATTTTCATATGTCCCTGTCTCCAGGTTTTCATGTCATCTCCCAGCATTTCATCTATTTCCACATATTATTTACATACCGATAGTACAAAAATTGTTTTCACCTAAATGTTTCAGTAATTCAAATGGATACTTGCCCAGCAGTCTTCACTCAGCACAGCACACTCAACCCTCTCCACACACACACACACACTTTCCTCTGTCAATTTCACAGAAAGTCTGAAGCTAAGTCAGAGCAGAGAGAACAGTGATAAGTGCGACTCTGCTTTGTTATTATCCATTTATTTGAAGCACATTTGCCTCTTGGTCTACAAATAAATTGAGTAAAACCAAGTCTGAGGCCAAATCCTGAAGTCTGTGGTCAACATTACGCTTTTCTGATGGGCCCAGTATGAAAACCTAAGAGGGGGAGAGAGAGAGAGCTTAGCAAACGTCCCATTTGAATTAATGGCAGTTTTGCCAGAGTAAGAATCAAGAAAGGGCTTCAGGGCCTGGTCACGTGACAAGTGAAATCGTTTGGTTTAAAGTGCTGATTTGTATTGTCCCATAGGGCCTGATCCTGCACTGCACAGGGGCGGGGTGTCTCTTGCTAAGCATAAAGTTACAAATGACAAACAGGACAGGGCATGCAGGAAAGGCCAGTCCTGCATTAATGCTAGCACAGCTCCTGGTCAGCCAACTAGATACTACAGGAATGAGGCCAAAGAGGAAGATTCATAGATTCTACGGCCAGACCAGGCCACTGTGTTCATCTCATCTGACCTATAACACAGGCCAGAAAACTCCCCCTACGGAATGCCAAGGGCAGATCTATTAGGAAAAACATACAACCTCGATTTCAAAATTGTCTGTGATGGAGTATCCACCACAACCCTTGGTAAATTGTTCCAATGGTTAATTACCTTCATTGTTAAAACTTAATACCTTATTTCCTGTCTGAATTTGTCTAGGTTCAGCTTCCAGCCACTGGATCATGTTATGCCTTTCTCTGCTAGACTGAAGAACCATTTGTCAAATCTTTGTCCTCCATGTAGGAATTTATAGACTAATCAAGTCACCTCTTAACCTTCTCTTTTTAAACTAAATAGATCGAGCTCCTTGAATCTATCACTGAAAGGCAGGTTTTCTGATCCTTTCATCGTTCTTGTGGCTCTTCTCTCAACCCTCTTCAGTTTATCAACGTCTTTCTTGAATTGTGGACACCAGAACTGGCCAAAGTATTCCAACAGCAGTGGTCACCTCAGTGCCAAATACAGAGTTAAAATAACCCCTCTGGTCCTACTCGAGATTCCCCTGTTTATACGTCCAAGGATCACATTTACCCATTTGGTCACAGCATTGCCCTGGGAGCTCATGTTCAGTTGATTACCCGCTAGAGCCCCCAAATCTTTTTCAGAGTCCCTGCTTCCCAGGAAACAATCTCTCCTCCTATAAGTATGGCCCATGTTTTTTGTTCTTACATGTATACATTTGAGTGTAGCTATATTTACCAGTAGTACAGATTGGCGTCCCTTCATTATTTACCACTCCCCTAATTTTTGTGTCATCTGCAAACTTTATCAGTCACGATTTTGTTTCCTTTCACTTCATTGCTAAAAATGTTAACTAGCATAGGGCCAAGATCTGACCCCTGAGGGACCCCTCTAGATACACACTGACTTGATGATGATTCCCCATTTACAATTACATTTTGAGACCTAGCAGCCAGCTTTCAATCCATTCAATGTGTGCCATTTTAATTGTATATGGTCCTAGTTTTTAAATCAAAATATCATGTAGTACCAAGTCCAATGTCTTGCAGAAGTCTAAGTATATTACATCAACTCTATTACCTTTGTCAACCAATGTTAATCTCATCCAAAAAAAGATATCAAGTTGTTTTGTCAGGATCTATTTTCCATAAGCCCATGTTGATTGTCATTGATTATATCACCCTCCTTTAAGTCTTTATTAATCCAGTACATTATGTTGCTTGGGATAGATGTCAGACTGACAGGCCTATAATTACCCAGGTCATACCATTTACCCTTTTTAAATATTGGCACAACATTAGCTGTCTTCCAGTCTTCTGGAACTTCCCCCTACAGTGCTCCAAGACTTATTGGAAATCATCATTAATGGTCCAGCAACTTTCTCAGGGTGCAAGTTATCTGGACCTTCTGATTTAAAAATGTTTTACTTTAGTAGCTGCTGTTTCACATCCTCCTGAAATATGAGTGGAGTGGAAAGAGAGTCATTGTCATATGATAAGAATACATCATCTGTTTTTTTCCCCAAACACGGAACAGAAACCTTTACTGAGCACTTCTGCCTTTTCTGCCTTATTATTCAGAATTCTACCATTTCCATCTAGTAATGTACCAACACCATTGTTTGAACATAACATAGACTAGCGGCCTAAATTTGGCATCCAGGACCTCTCTCCTATCCTTCCCTATGTCATTGGTACCTACAGGTACCACAACCACCAGCTCCTTCCCAGCACTACACATAAGTATGTCTTGATGTCTCGAGAGATCCGCAACCTTTGCACCTGGCAGGCAAGTTACCATGCAGTTCTCCCGGTCATCGCAAACCCAGCTATTTATTTTTCTAATGATCAAGTCCCCCATAACTATTACCTGTCTCTTCCTAATAACTGGAGTTCGCCTCCCCCCAGAGAGTTATCCTCAATGTGAGAGGATACCACGATATCATCTGGAAGGAGGGTCCCCCACTATGTGTTCATTTCCCTCTGCTCCAGGATTCTTTTTTCCCTAATATTCATTAAAAAAAACCCTTCTTATTGTCGTTAACTTTGCGGCCATAGGTTTTGCCTTGTGTCCCTTTGCTTCCCTTATCAATTTTCTACAGTTCCTAGCTTCTGATTTCTATTCATTACTATCAACTTCCCCTTTTTTCCATTTAATATATACATATTTTATTTTTATAAATGCTTTCACTCCCCCTGCCCCAACCAGGTCAGGTTTTTATACCAGTACAACCTTTTCCTTGATTATAGGATCGTGGCCTTTTGACATCTAGTAAAGTCATAATCACTGCCCAGTTACCACCCATATTTTTTTCTGATTAAATTCTTCCTCCCAGCTGATCTGACTCTTCATTGTTTTCAGCTTTTTGAACCTGCTCCTGCAGGTCGGCACCTAAGCAGGTCAGCCCTTCCTGAGTGTGTTTCTTTATGAGCAAAACTCACCTTATGAGAAGGAATAACCAGATGTTCAGGGTACTCAAGTGGGAGACCTGTGTTCAAATCCCTGATTTGGAGTAGGGACTTTAACTTGGGTCTCCCAGCCCTCGCCCTCAGGTTGTTGACGACTCTCAGTCCCTCCTGCTAAAGTCAGTCCACTTTGAGTAAATAATTATTTTTTTATTGAACTTGGGGCTGCCACACCCCAGGGATGCCCCCAAGATGCCCCACCCACTAGTCAAAAAGGCAATCTCTGCCAAAGACTCCTCCTGTGAGCTTGGGAAAGTCACATAATCGCTTTGTGCCTCAATTCCCCATCTGTAAATTAGGGATAATAATACTGCCTCCCACCACACACTGTTGTCTGTCTTCTCTGTTTAAAGCACAAGCTCTTTGGGTGTGGAATGTCTCTGACTGTGTGTCTGTACAGTCCTAGCAGCACGGGGACCTGACCTTATGTGGGGCTTTTAGGCGTGACTGCAATACAAATACATGCTAATAATTAAAAAGCACATTGAACAAACAGAAGCTGTGCTGCTGAACATTCTGCTGTTTTTAGAACACCTCCTCTGTAAATTATCACTTGTTTTGATAAATGGTTCTGCATGATTCTGACAGCTTTAATAAATGACTTATTCCAGAAACTATCAGGATTGATATATTGTTTAACCTTAAACCAAACATGTAATGTTGATGTTAATTCATTGATAGGCTCTCAAACTTGGATTTCTTCAGCATATATAATTAAACACATTCCTTCATGAAATATACAAATATGGCATAAAGTTGCTAATAGAGTGTCTTAAATTCCATTAACATTCATTTCATCTCTTTCGGGGTCTCTTTAAACATTCATTTAAAATTCTAATCACCACACAAAGATTTTAATAAAATGCAATGTTAATGAAATATGTGGAATAGATATTAAAATGGAGAAGTCACCATAAAAAATACAGGTGGGGAAAAATAAGCTAAAATAGTATGTAAGTATAGTTAAGGGATTATTTAAAGTCTACCTACATGGAATAACACATCAGATTCTTCCCTGTTGAGATGATTTTAAATGTCTTCTTATGTTAAATACTTAAAACAACCTATGATTTTTAAAATATTGTTCTTTTGTTACCCACACACATAGTTGGTTTTTTTTTTTTAGCTACTCGCTAGGACTTTTCTGTTGGGGAAGCGACTGTCATTTACTATTTTTGTACAGCACCTACCCCGGTGTGGCGAGACCTGTTTGACGACTCTAAGTGCT
The DNA here is from genome assembly GCF_028017835.1 of Emys orbicularis. Lineage (NCBI taxonomy): Eukaryota > Metazoa > Chordata > Testudines > Emydidae > Emys > Emys orbicularis. The sequence goes on along the minus strand of NC_088686.1, from coordinate 1,716,212 downwards.
ACCGCACTGGACAATAAGAATGAGTACTAATGTTAGTGTATAACATTGCTATTTATGTGATACACAAAAGGAAAATACACTACCATTCTACTGAAAGCTGGACTTCTTGTATTATAAAGCTATTTCATTTGGTGAATAAAAAAAAAGTTCAAAGAATTGTCAGGCAAAGAAATGGTCTGAAAATACTCACACCACTTAGATTGAAACCTGTGTCATTATTTGATGATTGCCCAACTGTTATACAGTGTATAGGTCAGGTCCTCTGCTGGCGCAAAGCAGCGGTGATGGGGTGTACACGCCCAGCCTAGGCAATAAGGGGGTAAGGAGCCGCTCTGGCTTAGCCTGCCCTTCCCCACCAACCTGCCAGAGATGCACAGGCTGGGGGAGGCATTAAAAGGGAGCAGAGCAGCTCACCTGGGGGCAGGTCAAGGGGGAGAAAGGACCTTCACCTGGCAGCTCGTTAAGGAAGGAAGGACCTGCTCTGTTTTGCCCTCAGAAGGAGGCACCCCCCCCCCTCGCATACTAACCCAGATTGTTTGTAATTCTCTGGGTGTGGTTTATGGACTGCCCCAGAAGGGAAAAGACTTGGACCTGACCGGGCTGGAAGACCATGGCGTGAAAGGAGGAGAGAGCTGCCATGCCATGCCAGCCATGAAGTGGTACCAGGTAGTGATTTGTCCCCCTCCACAGCTTCTTGCGACAGACTGGGAACTTTGGACCAGAGTGGGGTGGTCGGAAGTGGCCCAGAGAGGGCAAATTTCAGGGCTTCTGGGTGTCAAATCCTTTGATTGTCCTCACAGGGGCCTGGGCCAAAACCCAGTGGAGTGGGAGAGCCCTGTGAAACCCACCCCCTCTGCGTTTGAAGGGTCCAATCCCTGACCAGTAGAGGATGTTCCCAGGGAGTGCTGACCATCACAGATACCTGGATATTTAGCCTATTGAACACACATATTGTTCACTTGCACCCAGCTTGCCAGATGATGCAGACGACACTGTATCAGTTACCTGTCCTCTTCATTACTTACCATTCCCTTAATCTTTGTGCCATCTGCAAATCGTATCAGTGGAATATGCAGTGTCACTTTATCAGGATAATATACAAGGACACTGGCTGATGGATTAGAGGCTAATTTGCATGGAAAAGGTCATTTCTTTTGAATTAGGACAGGTGTGCTCCATACAGGAAACTAGCCTTTACTATCACTCTTAAACCCCCGGCTATTATACCACTTACAGAAGACTGTTACATAGTGTAACATTACAGAACACAACCTGAATGTAAGAAGCATTAAACTAATCTAGCAGGATTTGTTTCCTAGATTTCAAGAAGGTGATGAGTCTAGGCAATAAGTGCACAAAACCCTGGTTGGGAATTGGTTTACATGACAACCACTGGGTTTTTCCCCTACACAAATGAGTAAACCTCTCTCTCTGTAGGTCCCCGTGCACAAAGTGCGGTCAACTAAACTTTTCTGTGCTCAGTCCCTAGGCTGGGTCATGATTGGCTCGGGGTAAATCTCTCTCATTTGGAAGTTCTCATTTATGAAAGTCCTCCATGAAGGGTGTCACAGCGCAAAGTAACTGCGCCTATGTCTGCCCCCGCTACGCTCCAGCGACAACTCCCACTCTTAGGCTTTCAGCTCCTCGGCCATCACCTCTTTTGGGTGGAGACGTACGTCTCTAGCTCTCCTCACGGGGGTAGTTCCAAGTGGCACAGTTCATAAGAAAGGCCACACTGGGTCAGACCAATGGTCCAGCTAGCCCAATGTCCTGTCTTCCGACAGTGGCCAGTGCAAGATGCTTTATAGGGAATGAACAGAACAGGACAATTAGCAAGTGATCCATCCCCTCTCATCCAGTCCCCGCTTCTGGCAGTCAGAGGTTTCGGGACACCCAGAGCATGGGGTTGCATCCCTAACCCTCCAGGATTACAGCCATTCATGGATGTATCCTCCATCAACTTACATAATTCCTTTTAACTCAATTATACTTTTGCAATTCACAATGTTCCATGGCAAGGAGTTCCACAGGTTGTCTGTGTGTTGAGTGAAGAAATACTTCCTTTTGTTTATTTTAAACCTGCTGCCTCTTCATTTCGTTGGGTGACCCCTGAGTCTTGTGTTCTGGGAAGGAGTAAATAGCACTCCATATTCACTTGCTCCACACTACCTATGACTGTATAGACTTCTATCATATCCTTGCTCAGCCAACTCTTCTCCAAGCTGAACAGTCAAAGTCTTCTTAATCTCTCCTCATAAAGAAGCTGTTCCAAACCCTTAAGCATTTTTGTTTCCCTTCTCTGTACCTTTTTCCAGCCTTTAATTGCTACAATCCCCTCTGGAGCCTTTTTTAAAAAAAATGCTGTTACATTAGCTATCCTCCAGTCATCTGGTAATGAGGCTGATTTAAGTGATAGGTTACATACCACAGTGAGTAGTTCTGCAATTTCATTTTTGAGTTCCTTCAGAACCCCTGGGTGATACCATCTGGTCCTGGTGACTTATTGCTGTTTAATTCATCACATTGTTTCAAAACCTCCTCTACTGACATCATTCCATAAAGTTCCTCAGATTTGGCACCTAAAAATATGGCTCAAGTGTGGGACTCTCCCTCACATCCTCTGCAGTGGCAACCGATTCAAAGAATTAATCTAGTTTCTCCACAACAGCCTTTGTCTTCCTTGAGTGCTCCATTAGCACCTTGATCGTCCAGTGGCCCCACTGCTTGTTTAGCAGGTTTACTGCTTCTGATGTACTTTAAAAATTGCTTTTGTGTTTTTTGCTAGTTGCTCTTCAAATTATTTTGTGGACTGTCTGCCTACACTGTGAATTCCCTGGCAAAGTCAGACAGGCCGACACAGGTCTGCTTTGCTTTTCTCCTCAGAGACAGTAAACAGTGTAATTGCCACAGTTGAGTTACCACACAGCTCTTTGTAAACAAGCACGTTTATTCTTAAGGTTAAAGCGTTACAGAGAAAGAATATTAACAACAATGAATGAACCCACACACCGGCTAATCAGCTTACCGGAGATCACCCCAACTCCAACAAGGTCTCTGGCCAGTGACTAGTCTTCAAATCCCACCTGTGGTCAAAGGTTCATAACAACTGTTACCTCAGAACAAGCACACTCTTGAATCTGAGCCTTTGAAAGGCCTGGGAATAGGTAATCAGCCAGCACTCCTCTTCCCATGTAAGTTCTGATTTCCATGGCTTTGACTGGCCATTTTGTCCAGAGCAGCAGTTTGGCACGTGCCTTTCACATTGATCACTATACCAGACAACAGTCACTCCACTTGGTAACACTTCCCTGACTCACTTGTTCCCTTTGTATTCCTTTTTCTTTTTCTCCAGAAGAACTGTACCAGCTGTAATGTCCTCAGAAATCAATCTGATTACTCAGTTAAGCTTTCAGAATCAAACAGAGGCTGGCACTTACTTTTTCTATGGCTTTCATGGTCATACCATATATCAAATACTGCCAGAGCATATGTAATTGATGATCTTTTATATTATTTTGCATCTGTTCTTTTTCATGAATTGCAGTTTTATAGGCCTCCTCTCTTCTTTCAGCACAGAGCATTTCTCTTCTTTTTCATTTATATGGAGAAATGATCAAGGTTCCCAGTCGTGCCATAGCAAATGAATAAAGATGCATTCATCTCCATTTTCCCAGTGTGTTTCAAAACTGATGTGAACTCCATTCTTTAAGAGTCTGCGAACACTGAGAAAAAAACTTATTTTTTGCTTGCCTCCTTTACTAGAATTTTCCCTTTGGCCTCTTATGTCTCCTCTTTGCTGTCTTGGTCTGGAGACTCAAGAAGCCAGGGAGAACAGAGACAAGCAATGGCATTCTGGCCAAGTGGCTGCAACTTTTTTACATGACAGACAAGATACTTCTCAAAGTCAGCTGTTCTGGCAGTCACAAAAGGGGGAAAGGAGACAGCTGACCAGAGTTGTCACTCGCCTTCTTTCTTCTTTTGTTTCTGAAATCAGGAGGATCCTAATATCTCTCCACTCAGACAGAGTCCCTAACAGGCCCGCACTGTTCAAGTTCTAAACTTCACTCTATAGTTACAGCAGGATGAGGATTGCTTTCCCTCTGCGTTGTGTGTCACTGTTGTATAGGTACACTGCTTCATTCAAGAGGCATCACTTTCCCAAGCGGAATCAGGAGTTCCTTGTGCAGTCTATGGCTTGCAAACCTTGCTGGGATCCTTTGGCTGGATTTACTTCATTATTCAGAGGAGAATTTTTTCTTTAAAGGAAATCCACATGTGAGCATTGTAGCTAATGTGTCTATTAGGCAGTTTGAACTTTTCCTTTCCACTCAGACTCTGCCATCTCAGGTAACTGGTGGTTAATAAACACACTTGTTATTTTCAAAAAGCAAAGTGCTGCCCCAAAGATGAGTAATGAAGTATGAGAGGGTGAGGGTGTAGGTAGGGGAGGGTGGCCAGATTGTCGACAACAACCATAGAACATTCCACCACCATTTGACTAACATGGCAATCACTGTGCCGCTAATACGAAACCCAGCCCCATTGCACAAGCCGACGGAGCTGAGGAGAAAGAGCAGTAAAAGGAAAAGCCTTCGGCTTGTGAAAACCCTTTATAGTTGCTTTCATAGGGATAAATTGTATCTGCTGGTGTATAAGGAACCCAGACAGCCAGAGAATTATGTACTGGAATTTGCATAATGGTCATCTTACAGCCGGCGTAAATCCCTACCTTTTGGACAATAAATAGAAAATAAAGACACAAGACAAGCGAGAGAAATATAGCAACCCAGGCGTTCTAAGAAATATAGTAATAGCTGAAGTCTAGGCAAAAAAAAATCAACTATCGTAAATCTGGTGACAACCCGATGGAAACAAACTCTAGCGTATTTGGCCAGTGCTCAACTCCATCCATTGCCTGAGCACAAAGGAGGCAAAATGGCCCATGGCACGTGGGAGAGCACCAAGGAGCAGAAAAGAACAGAATCAGAGCTACTTTTAGCAACCAGGATTGGAACCCCAGTGCGCTAGGCTTTGTATACACACATGGGCAGACGTTATCCCTGCCCCCAAGAGTTTAAACTAAGCCTCAAAATATCAAGGTGGGAAGACATTGGAACAGTCATGTTTGTTTCAGAGGGGGAGCCGTGTTAGTCTGTATCAGCAAAGACAACGAGGAGTCCTGGTGGCACCTTAGAGACTAACACGTTTATTTGGGCATAAGCTTTCGTGGGCTAAAACCCACTTCATCAGATGCACGAAACTGGAGTGGAACCTGCTTTCTGAGTCTCCGCATTCCTCTGCTGTCAACAAACATCTGCGACATCCACTGGGAAAGTGTCTCCTCTCCTTCCAGGGCTAATGTACAGTGTGGATGGCAACCTACTGCTGCAATCAAGTAGCTGAAGCACGAGAGGTCTGTGCAGGGCATCCAGAACGCACCCGTAACTCAGCTCCCTTGTGCATATGATACTGTCTTTGGTCACATACTATTTTCTCTACAGGACGCCCTGCTTCAGTGGATCTGTCTACACTGCAGTTAAAAACCCGCGGCTGGCCCGGGCTAAGGGGCTCAGGCTAAGGGGCTGTTTAATTGCTCTGTAGACATTTGGGTTCAGGCAGGAGCCTGGGCTCTAGGACCTGTGAGATAGGAGGGTGTCAGATCTCGGGCTGGAGCCCAAGCCAGAATGTCTACACCACAGTCAGACAGCCCCGCAGCCTTAGCCCTGTCAGCCCGTCAGCTGGCATGGACCAGCTGCGGGGTTTTAATTGCAGTGTAGACATACCCATTCAATGCACATGATGGATCTGCCTGGGGGGAGAATCAGGGGTTTGCAGTGAAGAAGGCTGCTGTCTCTAGGACCCCTACTTCATTTGTTGCAGAATTTGGAAGGAGGCGAGGGATTGCAGGCAGAGAAAGAACGGTCTCATGGTGGTTAAATGCTGCCTGGAGCACTGGATTCCATCCCTGCCTCTACCACAGAAGCCCAGATCCACACGGAGACAATGCTGCAATGCCTAACTTTTAGGCACCTAGAAAATCACAGAACACAATGTGAGCCGCAAAGCCTCAGTTAGGTGACAAGGGTTCTTGTATGATAAATGGGGGGAAACAGGCACCTAAGAGTAGTGATCCACAGCCAGGACCCCTCTCCTGCAGGCAGGCACCTAAGTCATTTGCAAGAGCCATGGGGGTGGGGGTTAGCCCAGTGGTTAGAGCACTCACTGAGTATGGGCAGGAGCCAGGTTCAGTTTCCAGCCCTTGCTTGATGGAGAGGAGGGGTTTGAACAGGGGTCTGATCCCTCTGAGGTGAGTGCCCAAATCACTAGCTTTGGGCTAAAGAATTAAAGAGGGACTGGACCCAGGGTCTCCCACCTCCAATGTGCCCCAGCTAGCAGGCTTACAGAGTCGCTCCCACTCTCCTCTCAGGGGCAATGACGACATCTTTCTCCAAACGGGAACGTCGTGAGCAGGAGAGCTAACACAAGCCCCACACCACAGCAGCCCATAGCTCAAGGGTTAGGACACTCACCCGAGACGTGAAAGGCCCTTGCTTAATGCGGCAAAGATGAATTGAGCCCAGGGGAGGAGGGATCACTCAGTGGTTTGAGCATTGGCCTGCTAAACCCAGGGTTGTGAGTTCAATCCTTGAGGGGGCCATTTAGGGATCTGGGGCAAAAATCTGTCTGGGAATTGGTCCTGCTTTGAGCAGGGGGTTGGACTAGATGACCTCCTGCGGTCCCTCCCAACCCTGATATTCTATGATTCTATTATTCAGGTCTCCCACGGGTATGGTGAGTGCTCTAATCCCTAGCCTTCCAGTTCTAAGCCACCACCAGCATTTGAGTGGGGCCCAGCCCCGTAGCTGTGCACAGAACACCCCCACCAGATTGGGCCCTTCAGGCAAGATGGGTGTCCCCCGCCTGTCTTCCCTTGGTTTGAGGGTTGCCCTGGGGTTTAGGTGGGAACGAGGCACCTGGATGCTAGGTGAAGGCTGCGGTGTGCACACCCAGAGGCAGAACCATACGCATCTGGGGAAATTTCACTGCACCGAGAGAGCGTAGGCCCCTACAGGGGTGGGTGGCAGCCAGCAAGGGGTTTTGTGCATCACGGTGGTGCCCAAAACTGGGACTTAGGCACCGAAATCTGGGCTTTAGCCCGTGAAGTCCAATTGTGGCTCGGGGCCAGTGTTCCCATGTGATGCTGGGCAGTCACACATCACGTCTCTCGCAGAGCGCGCCTCGTGTTCTGGGCCCAACTCGCAGAGGTGGGAGCTGTGCTTGGAACATATACAGTGCTGGATAATACAAAGTACTCTGAAAAATCAGGTCTCCCGCACCTCAGATTGGGCAGCCCAAATTAGTGGAGACTTTTATTAATCTCTCTTCCTCAATTGCCCATCTGTGAAATAGGGGAAATACCCCCCGCCACCCCATCGCACAGGGGTCCTGTGGAGATGAACTCATTGCTGTTTGTGAAGTGCCCAGGTACTCTAGTGATGAGAGCCAGGGAAGAGCCATGAGGATTTTAATAATTGTGTCTTCCGAGCAGGGTTTGAATAGTGAGCAGTAAATCCCGAGTGGGGCCAGGGATGATCAAACAGAACACTGAATAGCTGCTCATTCATTCGGCATCGTCCATCCCGGGCACTGAATGAGGCAGGGTCCCTGTGGAAACAAAATTATATACGATCATGTAATTCCAGACTGGACCATGATGCCTGCACACAAGGGGGGAAAATTAAATTATTTCTGGCATTTCCTAACTTTGAAATGCTTGGCTTTGCCACCTTCATGTTTTATAACATGTGAGTATGTGTGAGAGAGAAATACATAGACCCAGAGAGATTGCCTTATTTACTATTAAGTTGATTAGAGGTTATTCTAAATAGAGAATTTGTAGATTAGAACTGGTCAGGAATTGGCCATCCAAATTATTTTTTGATGGGAAATATATTTTCCCCAAAATCAATTTTTGGTGGGGAAAATGTTGTTGTTTTTTTGCCTACATTTTTGATTTCCCATCAGAAAAACTGAAACACTATATTTATTTGGAATTGGTTTGACACAAATCAGAACCTTTTGCTTTGTTGAATTGAACGAAAACATTTCATTTTGAGTCAGTTTGACATTAAAATGCATCTCTCTACAGTACCACAGTTCTTCAAAAGACCTGTAGCTTATGTGCTTCATGCCCCCATCCTCTCCTATGGGCTCGGGTCTTTGGTCAGATTAAATCTCCCTTTATGCACTGCAGTTTCCCTCTGACCAAGCCACATGGTGCATCATGGGAGATATGAGTTAGGCTCCCTGGCTGGACTGTGGGGAAGAATGAGAGCATGAAACACCAGAATTATAACGTGCACCTGAAGCAGATGCCGTTGAATATCAAACTGACTCAAAACATTTTGATGCATTTAATGCATTTAAGTTACATTTCCAAATCAAAACTTTTTTGGAAATTTTCATTCCACATTTGTACTCTGATTTTTTGTCCTGATTTGGGATAAAAACAAATGTTGACATATCAAAATATCCAGCAGGTTAAAATTTCTGATTTTTTCACTCAGCTTTACTATATTTAATTTAATTAATCATAGAATCATAGAATATCAGGGTAGGAAGGGACCTCAGGAGGTCATCTAGTCCAACCCCCTGCTCAAAGCAGGACCAACCCCAACAAAATCATCCCAGCCAGGGCTTTGTCAAGCCTGACCTTAAAAACCTCTAAGGAAGGAGATTCCACCACATCCCTAGGTAACCCATTCCAGTGCTTCACCACCCTCCTAGTGAAAAAGTTTTTCCTAATATCCAACCTAAACCTCTCCCCACTGCAACTTGAGACCATTACTCCTTGTTCTGTCATCTGGTACCACTGAGAACAGTCTAGATCCATCCTCTTTGGAACCCCCGTATCAGGTAGTTGAAAGCAGCTATCAAATCCCCCCTCACTCTTCTCTTCTGTAGACTAAACATTCCCAGTTCCCTCAGCCTCTCCTCATAAGTCATGTGCTCCAGACCCCTAATCATTTTTGTTGCCCTTCGCTGGACTCTTTCCATTTTTTTCACATCCTTCTTGTAGTGTGGGGCCCAAAACTGGACACAATACTCCAGATGAGGCCTCACCAATGCCGAATAGAGGGGAATGATCACGTCCCTCGATCTGCTGGCAATGCCCCTACTTATACAGCCCAAAATCCCGTTAGCGTTCTTGGCAACAAGGGCACACTGTTGACTCATATCCAGCTTCTCGTCCACTGTAACCCCTAGGTCCTTTTCTGCAGATTTATTCAGATTAATGACAGCAGCACAGTTAGCAGGCTAGCATTGATAATGAACTGCTGGCCTCTTCCTGAATTTTGCATAATAAAAATATTCTGTCTTCCATGTCCCCATTCTGCAACAGGTCTTCTGTGCAATGGAAATAATTTATTCTGGCCTACGTGTTGTTTTTTAAGATTCAAAGACCAGTGGACTTGACTCTCTTATGGAAAACGTCTGCTTTTTAAGCATGCAAATTCACATCACAATCTCAGTCATGGAATTTCGATACAAGGTCTAGGGACCCACCCACTTTTCACGCAGACAAAATGGGATTTTTTTTTTATGGCTCTTTTTTTCTGAGCAAATTGTACAGCAGAGTCGTAATTGCACAGTTCTGCTTCTGTTCTCTGTGCAGTGGACAGAAATTGGTCATTGTATGCATAATTTACAATATGCTGCAAAAGTCAATATATCATTAAGATGAGGAAAAGATGAAGGAAATTTCTATATTATGAAAATTGAGCACATTAGTCTATGCAGTATGAATCTCATTACACTGCACGTCACAAACTGTACTGGGAACAAACTTGTTGACATAGATGTATAGGTTTTATGTGCAGAAAAATATAAATAACACTATTTTTAAATTGCAATTTGAAATGTAAAGATGCAGTTGCAGGAAGGATATCACACCCAATTATTTGTTTGTAGTTGTTGCTAATTCATAGCTAACGATACACTGAACACTGCTTTCACATCACAACCACCTCACAACCGGTACTAGCAGCAGCACCGTCCAGCCTAATGAAAATGTACACGGACCCCACTACTGTATGTTTGAAAGCTCAGTATGGGCACATGGCATGAAACCCACTACGGAGTGTGCCACACAGGTCTCTCTCTGGGCTGATCCAAAGAGGATATGAGTTGTTCCAGTCCCAGATAACCAGTCTTGGCTGTTTAGTTCAAGCTGTAGCAGCTCATACATCTAGCTCTGGAAATCTCCAGTTCAACCAACAGTGTTTCTTCCACCAGCATGTCACAGGATGTGCTGATTGCAGCATTATCTCTGGGAAAGCCATAGCTTAGTGGCCTCTGCATGAGCTTTGGAATATCAAGCTCTCAAGGTGCAGCAAGGACCAACCTTCCAAGTACAATAATTCCCTGAATTATTATAATAAACTCTGTGAGTGTGTGGGGGGGGTGTCTTTCCAAGCTCAATTTACATCTGTGCTAGAGTGACCAGATGTCCCGATTTTATAGGGACAGTCCCGATTTTTGGGTCTTTTTCTTGTATAAGCTCCTATTACCCCCCCACCCCCGTCCCCATTTTTCACACTTGCTGTCTGGTCACCCTAAATTCTGTGCATGCACTTTTGTAAGTCTAGAAATTTGCCTTTTCTTGACCAAAGTGCCGTCTTTCCCAGTAGTTGGGACCAGACCAGTTGTTATCCTCCTTCTGAGAGGTGGTTGCATTCCTGGGGCACTGAATGTATTTAGGAACAAGTTCTGCACTCCTGACTAGACAAAACCCCTGCTGAATTCCCACGAAAGGCTGAGTGAAGAAAGCACCTCTTGGGCCATGGTTTTCAAAGTGTTTTGGGTTCCTGCAGATTGAAAGGTGTTCTGTACAGATCCAATATGAGTGTCTCACTCCGTGAAGGATTGCAATTTGCCGCTGGGATGGTACAGTTCTGTCTAGGGACAATTACATGTTTTGTTTGACTGTGGACCTAATGGTTCTGTGCTCCGACACGATGGCCTGCTCCACCACGAGGGTAAAGCTCCGGCTCTCTTGGTGGCCAGTCTAAGAGTGCGGCACAAATCTGTGACCAATCGGGGAAAATGTCTATTCTGTATGATCCCGGTTCCCTGGTGAGTTGGGCGTTGTCCCCTTCCTGAATGCATGTAGTCCAATGAAAGGAAGCTAGCCAGGAGGTTGTTAAGGAACCCAGGTTGGATAAAACAGTGACACAGATCAGAGCCTCTCAAGTTCCCAGCTTCAAAGGAGTCAAGACAACAGTGGCTGAGCCACCAGTTTGGGGAAGATACAATTTTGGTGGCACCATTCCTAGTCAGATGTTTTTCTCTGTCCCTCAGGGGCCAAAGAAAGAGACACTGGCAATAAATGGGGGGCTGTTGGCCAGCTGGGGGCTAATCCCCAGGCTGACTGACTGAGGGTCAAGGTCTGTAGCAGGCAAGCTGTAACTTGGTGCCCAGAGAGAACATGGAAAATGAAGTTTAGAGCCATGCCTACCTCGGGGCTGGAGGGGATCCAGGCATAGGCCAGACAATAGACATGTATGTCTTTGTTATTTTAAATCCACTTCTCTAAGCTCTTGTATCATTTGGGCAAAATAAATCATATTCTGTTTTGGACAGGCTGCTTCCCTGTCCCTGCATACTGTTCCTGACAAATGATTCTGGTCGGGTCCAAGCCCAGTTGCACCTGCTAGGTCCCATAGTTGGAACTCAGGGAGAGTAACCTGGAAACGCAGTCGGAGAGTGATTGGATCGTGGGATCCCACCCCAGAGAGAAGTGGAGGCACGAGCCTGCCACTTGAAAGGGGTGCACTCATGGGCCTAGAAAAGGGTCTCACAAGGGTCAGACTGCCCAGGCAAGGTGAGAGAACTCCCCTAGGAACTAACGACCATTGAAAACCTCACCACCTTCCACTCCTAGTACAGGGCACACTTCTTTGGCCTGCCTCCTCTGATAACGCAGAGCAGTGTGTACATATAAACCCGCAAACAAAACACTCCACTACACACACCGTTCTCCTGTGGAGATGAGGAGAGAAAGAACCTACCGCGTGTGACAGATGTTAGTTGTGTCACTTAATGCATGACTGGAAGGCTCTCAGATACTGCGCTGATGAGGATGGTAAAGGAACAGAATACTCAAAGTCCCAATTGACTTCAGTGGGAGTTGGAAAAGCCCATAGTTTTGCTGATTTATTTCTATTTCTGATTTATCTGCCAAAGGTGAGAAAAGCATGCTACCGCTTGCTCATGCAGTGCTTCCACCAAAACACATTTCATACAGAATAGTACAACAGCAATGAAAGGGGTCAACGTGCAACAAGCAGTCATACTATTCAACCCCACCCAGCCCCCCTCCTCCTCCTTTCATTCCTACCAGTAAGCAAGCTGTTGAGAGTATGGACACAGTCAGCACAGTCGCTGTGTAAAAATGGCACCATCGTACTCGTCATATCTGCTCCGAGGGTTGAGTCACATCAGCTGCACTGGCAAACATAGGTTTTTACTATTGGTCGCACGGGGAAGGGCCAGCACAGCTGTGGAACAGTGAGCTGGATTCTACCTTGCACATAATCAAAACAATTGATAGCCAACTTCTGTTTGCAGAATCCTCTGTAGGTAATGCCGGGCAGGAAGCACACAGACACAGCTTTGGATCCCTGGTGAAGTTTGTTGCTTTGTCATTGAGAGAAAAATCTTGTTTTGTCTTGAAAATTGAACAAATTTGGACTGGAATTCATTGAGTCTGAGTGGATATGGAACCCGCACAATGTCCTGTCTACTGTTACCTGGCAGTAACTGACTGCACTTTCAGCACAGAGACTTACTGAGCTGAAAAAAACCCAACCAAACAAAAAACAAAACAAAAAAAAGAAACTTGCAGCTGCTCCACGTGAAAGCATTCTTCATCTTGGCATCAGTGCCTGTCTCGCAGGCCCAAAACATCCATCACCTAAAAAAGGGTTGACAATCTGATAGATTTTAAAGAAATAGACGAAAAGTGGGAGAGTAAAGATTCATTTACAGGTGTAGGGCAACTACAGGAGGAGGAAGACAGGGAGAGAGTGCAGGGTCATCGTCTCAGTTCCAGCCCTGCTCCTGCACTCACTTACCCTCATGAGTAACTTTATCCCCTTGAGTAGATCCACTGACACAATGGGGTGACTCCCATAGCCTGGGCCTGTCTTACGCCAGTGGCACTCAAGCTTTGCCCGCTTGGATTGTTCTAAAGCTGGTTTAGCCAATGTCATGGCAATAGAAAGTGCAATTGGTCAGATCCTCTCCTGTATTCTCCTCTTTTCTAGCTATGACTTTCCCTAACCTCTGCATACAGCTCTGGGCCTTATGAAAGGCCATCAGCTTAGATGCCCTCTCTACCTTGTCCATCTCTTCAGTTTCTTGCCCACATGGTAAAAAAGGACCCAGTACATAATATGTAATCTTAGCAGTGCTTTGCAAAATGACTAATGCATGCATACTTTTCATGCTATTGGAACATACTGCATTAAATAAACCTTCTTTTGTAGAAGTCAGAGGTTCTAAAATTCTGATAAATTAACCGGATTTTCCCTTCCAAGCGAAGTGGTATTTGGCATGTAAATTGATGACGTTATGATATCTGGAACTATGTTCTATAATATTCTTCAAAGATAAATGCCATGGTATGATCATGACATTTTGCAGGCTATGAGTCGCTGTAACAATGACACCCTTTCTTGCTGGAGCATACAATGTGTTAAGCAAATGTCTCTGGTTGATCTCTTGCTTTTATCGAATATTTTAAACAGCCAGATTGGTTTAAAAAAATCTGCAAATTATGTTACATCCATTTCAACCATGTTTACACTGTTGGTATTAAATTGCTCAATAAATCATGCTACAGGAAGCAAATTTGCCAATCCAAATGATATATCTTAATTCATATTTAATTCATATAATGTATTTAACCTAGAAAAATCTACCATATTGTAACCTTCAAAACAGTGAAAAATGACAGTCATAATTAAGATTAAATGTTAAATCTATACTAATAAATGTTAAGTTTAGTTTTAAGGGACTCAGTAAATCACACTGCAATAATATAATATAGTTACCAAAATAAAGTACAGTAATAAGGAGCCCACTCCCATTGACTTTTTAATGAGGCAAAATGTACATTTTAACACAGTTTAATTTTCTCAGAGTGCTAGTGGAGGAAATTAATTACTGAGTTTGAAAAGTGATTGTCCAGCAATGGTAAAATGTTTCCAGCACAATGTAGTTGGTTGTGTTAGGGTGTGTGAATGGTAGCTGAACTGACGCATACCTTAACAAAGGTACTGTTGGAATGATTGTAGTCAAATGATGTCATTCTTACAATCAGTAGTACACTGCTAGGGTTTGAGCTAATAAATACAAAATAGAGTGATATGTTCTTACGTCAAGAGACTTTAATTTAAGGGTCATTATACAGCCCTTTCATAACAGACTGTATGGGCTTACAAGTAGCAGTGACAATGTGTTGCAATGTCAGTAATAAACAATACTGTTTTGTGAAGACTCATTGTCCCAAGAAAAAAGAAACAGGTTTCAGTACTAGAGACTATACGGACTGCCCACATACAACATAGAAGCAGATCCTGAAGCCTGGGCTGATATGAGAAATGGCCACACTGAGAAGTATCCAAGTCATTAACGAATTCTGAACTAACTCGTGACATCACTAACCTCAATGGGTCCAAATCTGTGGTCATGCTCTTTCGTGTCAATAATCCATGCATTAGGGAGTCCAAATCTGAGTGTTAAAGGTTCTCTGAATTAGCCTCAACAGCCTCCTCCTCCTTCTTACAACTGCCCAATATAAGCCCAAATCAAATTGCTCAGAATTTGCAGCTCATCATAATGTTTAGGATATACACCATCTCCACTTAAGAGACACCCCAGAAATATTGAGTTTGTAATTCAAGCTAGCCTCTCAATTCACCATGAAACCAACAGCCCCGGGGCTCACTTTGGGTTCCTAAAAGCTCATGCGCCGGGGTTTCAGCTGGGTACCATCGGGGTAAGGAAGGGATACCCCCAAAGTTTTCTGGGTCCTTTTTTAAATCTCTTTCCTCAGCGATGGCCCTGGCTGGAGACGGGACATTGTACAGGGTGGGTCAGGGCTCAGAGGTGGTACCGAGCATGCTGTCTCTCAGGTGCTTTGCTGGCTGGTTGTTGCTGAGCCACTCAGGGTCTAACTCATCGCCATAGGTGGGTTTAGGAAGGAATTTCCCCCCAGGTCAGACTGGCAGTGACCTGGGCAGTTTTTCACCTTCCTCTGCATGGTGGGTTCCAGGTCACTTGCCAGGATTATCTGGATGTATCTCACTTAACCCTCTTCCTGCCATTGCAGGGACCTGCAGAACTGGTGCACCTCGGTCCCTCCTATTCTTTACCTGTGACACATCATCGACTGTGAGAGAGAACACAATGGTCTCATTTTGGTTGCTGGGTTTAGTGTGGGAGGGGTGGGGGTGCTGCTGCATGTGCTACGCTGGAGGTCAGACCAGATGGTCTGATGGTCGCTTCTGGCCTTAAACTCCATAACTGGCTGGGAGTTTTGGAGTTTGTTCACAATTCAAACGGGTTCAGCAAGCATTTTACACCAATACATTTCACTCTGTGTGACCGGCTTGTGAACTGCCCTCTGCAACTTTTCATGTAGCATTCGCTATGTGTGATTCACTCTTCCAGCTGTGTGATTGGGCGGGAACAGCGACCAATGGGAGCTGTGGGGGTGGCACCTGCGGGCACGAGGGCAGCGCTTGGAGCCTCCCTGGCCGCCTATCTGCTTGAGGGACGCAAGGACATGGCAGCCACTTCCTGGAGCCACCTGGAGCTAGGACAGGCAGGGAGCCTGCCTTATCCCCGGGCTCCCACTGCACCATCGACTGCACTTTTAATGGCCCAGTTGGAAGTGCTGACCGGAGCTGCCAGGGAGTTCCGGTTGAAAACCGGAGGCATGGCAACCCGACCCCACCCCACCCCGCAGCTGTGGGGTACCGAGCTGTGTTTGCAGGATTCAGGGTGGCTGACCCTGTGGCGGGTTGGGGATCAGGAAGGGACTTTTCTGCTGGGATAAACTGGCAGGGACTGGAGGGTTTTCACCTTCCTGGCAGCATGGTAGAGGCCCAGCTCCGGTCCGGAGGGGGAAGAATAGGAACGTGAACGTTAGGAGTAACAAGGGAACGTTGAGTTTGTCACCACTTGTGGCCGGTGTCCCATAGAATCATAGAATATCAGGGTTGGAAGGGACCTCAGGAGGTCATCTAGTCCAACCCCCTGCTCAAAGCAGGACCAATTCCCAACTAAATCATCCCAGCCAGGGCTTTGTCAAGCCGGGCCTTAAAAACCTCTAAGGAAGGAGAATCCACCACCTCCCTAGGTAACGCATTCAGTGCTTCACCGCCCTCCTAGTGAAATAGTGTTTCCTAATATCCAACCTAGACCTCCCCCACTGCAACTTGAGACCATTGCTTCTTGTTCTGTCATCTGCCACCACTGAGAACAGACGAGCTCCATCCTCTTTGGAACCCCCCTTCAGGTAGTTGAAAGCAGCTATCAAATCCCCCCTCACTCTTCTTTTCTGCAGACTAAACAATCCCAGTTCCCTCAGCCTCTCCTCATAAGTCATGTGCTCCAGACCGCTAATCATTTATGTTGCCCTCCGCTGGACTCTTTCCAATTTTCCCACATCCTTCTTGTAATGTGGGGCCCAAAACTGGACACAGTACTCCAGATGAGGCCTCACCAATGCCGAATAGAGGGGAATGATCACATCCCTCGATCTGCTGGCAATGCCCCTACTTATACAGCCCAAAATGCCGTTAGCCTTCTTGGCAACAAGAGCACACTGTTGACTCATATCCAGCTTCTCGTCCACTGTAACCCCTAGGTCCTTTTCTGCAGAACTGCTGCGTAGACACTCGGTCCCTAGTGTGTAGCAGTGCATGGGATTCTTCCGTCCTAAGTGCAGGACTCTGCACTTGTCCTTTTTGAACTTCATCAGATTTCTTTTGGCCCAATTCTCTCCCACTTTCGTGCCTGCACCCTGTGTTTAGGCTGGTATAATAAAGAGTCTTCTATGCCTTCTTTTGCTGGATCACCCAAGTGTCTTTATTTACAGTGTTCGTGCAGTTCCCCGATCTCCCAACAGCTAGTGCCCCACAGACCCTCCCCAGAGTCTCCTGCCTTTGAGGCTTCCCCCTTTGGTAAGGAGACAGCGATACTACCCTCCTGTCTCCTCCTGGTCTAGCCTCCTCACTGAGGTTTGTTCGGGGTTTTTATATCCCTCCCATGCCTCAGCCCAGCTGTCAGCACTCAGCTCAGCATGTTCCTCTGAGACAGCCCTGATTCGGGCTTGCAGCTGGGCTCCCTGCTGAATACCCGTGTCTCTCCCCTGGCCTCCTGGCCAGCGAGCAGACTGCAGCCAGCATTTTGGCAGGGCTTTAAAGGGGGTTTTACTCCTGCCCTGCCACAGTCCTGCCCTGCCACAGTCCCTCTGTATCCTATCCCTACCCTCCAGCGTATCCACCTCTCCTCCCAGTTTAGTGTCATCTGCAAACTTGCTGAGGGTGCAGTCCACGCCATCCTCCAGATCATTAATGAAGATATTGAACAAAACCGGCCCCAGCACCGACCCTTGGGGCACTCTGCTTGATACCGGCTGCCAATTAGACATGGAGCCATTGATCACTACCTGTTGAGCCCGATGATGTAGCCAGCTTTCTATCCACCTTACAGTCCATTCATCCAGCCCATACTTCTTTAACTTGCTGGCAAGAATACTGTGGGAGACCGTATCAAAAGCTTTCCATGCAGAGAGAGGCTCCCAGGGCCAGCTCGCAGAGGTGAATGGGGCCTGGGGGTATGGCTGGGGGGCTTTGCCATAAGGGGAAGGAGAGACCTGGACCTTGGCAGACTGAGGTCCCCTGATTGCCCTTTACCCCCCTTGCAGGGACAGGGCGAAAGAAGTCAGCAGTGAGCTGGGCTCAGGCTGAGGAGGGTCTAGCCGAGGTATCGGTTATATGGTGGGAGGCCTGTAACCCCGCACTGGGCCCAGTTAAATGGTGGTGGGGGAGAGGGGGTAGCGCCTCTCTCCAATATTAAGTTAAGGAAGTTGAAACCTGCTACCTAATTCCATCCCTGTGTCTGCCTGTCATTCACCTGGGTGTCCTGATCAGTACAGAACAAGCTTAGCTTTCCATGTAGGTAGCAGAAAACAATGGCTCTCCATTTACTTAAACAGGTGATAGAAGACCTCCCGTTCATTGTCATAAATGCACAGCACATGTTTCTTTCCTAAATATTGTGGATGTTGCATACCCCTGGGAGGAGGGTAAGGAGCCTTTCTGCTTTTTGAGAAGTAACCATTGTACAAGGGGAATATCACCAAACGGTTTATTTCCATATCTTAGTCCAGGGGAGGTGAGAACAGGATTTGGCTGCCAAGATGGTCCCTTAGCACAACACCAGCGGCACAAAGGGACAATCAAGTGAATGTTTCTGCACATCTGGGGACTCTCCTGGAACTGGTGAAATGCCGAGCTGGTGTAGAGGCAATACCCCTTGCACCCTCCCATGGGTCCTGGCAGAGGGGGAGCTGGGGAAAATGGGTGCAGCCAGAGTGCTGCTGTCCTCTGGCCATTGCTGGCTCCTGGCACAAGTTAGAGCAGCCCTAAAGTTGGTCCAAGGTCTTTTGTTGTCTCACAAGCAAACGCCTGGACTTTGACGCTGAAGGCTTCAGCCTTTGTCATCAGAAGGAATTTACTTTCAGTCTTGCTAGCTGAGGCCTTTTCCATGGAGCACCTTGAACCTCTGATCTCTCTTGCTCCCAGCTCAGGAGATGGAGGCCACATAAGCTGAATGGCCAAGAGGCAACCGCCCCCCTCCCAAGCAAATGGATATGGTGATCTATCAAGGACAGTTTGCTACCATGATTGCCTGCCATGTAGAAACCTAAAGTGGTCCCCACTGAAAGGTCAGCATGTGCTAACAGGAACAACAAAGGTATGGAAGGATACCACACACATACACACACACCTGCTTGAAAAATGGAATATATACAATAATCAACTGGTGACTTTTTGCTACCTTTGCTGTCATCTTCTCTGACCGATGGGCATCTATGTCTCCAACAAACCTAAACACTAAATCAAATGGCAGCTATTAGCTAGCTCAGCACTACATCTAACACTAGTCCAATGCTACATATTAGTCATTACCACAATTAAAAAAAAAGCATATTCCATACACAGGTCTGGCCCGAGTGGAGGCAACAGAGGTGGATCTGCTGAGAGAAATGCCAAATTCCATCCAATAACTAAACTCCCTAGTGAACAAGCCCATGATTGGATTAATATTCACCACTCCCAGTGCAATGGTTCCATGCTGTGGAAGTGGCTGCATTCAGCCCTACAGTGGATAGCTGCAAAGGAAATGTACGAAGGTGATCACTTCTTAACACCAAAACTGTGTCTTGGATAGCAGGATTGAAAGTAAATTCCTTCTGATGACAAAGTACTTACTGTCGGTGGATTGGCTGAGGAAGCCCTACAATGAAGGGCTACACCAGTGGGAGAGAGGGTGTATTTTCTGGCTCTCCTTTTTGGTGTCTGAGCTTTGATAGGAAGAGCATGGTCATCAGGGAAGGAATATTGGTTTTTGTTACCAAGCTAAGGAAAAGGGAACTTGCATCATCAATCTTATAGTCATGCTGCCAGGCTATTTTCTTTTACAGGCTGATAATTAAAAAAACCAAACCAAACAAAATGAACACTTGGATCCTTTCCGTGAAGCGTTTTGAGCCAGAGCCAGCCGTCTCGTCTCTGCCCAACAGGGCCACGCCCAGTGTTGCGGTGAGGGGGCCTACGTGGCAGCTGCAGGGGCCTGCTGCCAGAGCACTGTGCCAGAAAAGTGGCTATTTCACAAAAATAGGGAATATTTCCCATGTGCTTGTGAAAGAATCGAACCCCAACCCCCTCCCCAATATACACTGACTAAAACAGCCAGGGAAAGAACCAGGAGTGCTCAATTCTCTCTACTTAATAAAAATACTCCATTAATTTATTTCCCAGGCTCTTTGTTGGCAGTGATACTTGGAAAGAAAGATGAAGGATTTATTTATCAATTTAAAAATATCTAACTCTAGTAGCTTCTGTTTAGCATCCTCCAGAGATACTAGTGAAATGGAAAGAGTGTTATCACCACATGATGAGACTATATCTTCTGTTTCTTCCCCACATATAGAACAGAAATCTTTATTGAACTTCTCTGTCTATTCTGCATTATTATTGATATTTTTTACCATTTCCATCTAGTAATGGACCAATACCATTGTCATAATTTTTTTATGAATATTGTTATAAATATATGTTTTTAAAACTCCTCCTTATTGTTCTTACCTCTGCAGTCCATAGTTTTCTCCTGGTGTCCCTTGACTTACCTTATCAATTTTCTACGGTCCCTAACATGTGATTTATATTCATTATTATCAACTTCACATTTCTTCCATTTTTTTATATATATTTTTTATAGTTGCCTTCAGTTCCTCTCTAATGCAGGTCTTTTTTCAACCAGTACGGCCTTCTTCCTTGATAGTGGGATTGTGATTTGGGGCAGCTAGTAAATTGTTCGTAAATTATTCCCAATTATCGTTCACATTTTCTGATTAAATTTTTCCTCCTAGCTGATCTGGAACATAACTGATTTCAGCTTTGTGAAATCGACCCTATTAACACACACACACATATATATATATATATATATATATATATATATATATATATATATATATATTACTGGTCTGGACTTTATTCTGCTTGCACATTATAACTGTAAACAATTTTTTTTTAGTTTGGGGTCAATTCCTCTTTATCTGTTAAGACAAGGTCTAATAAAGAATTCCCCCTTGTTGGCAGCATGTGACCTCCAGCATATGTCACTCAAATTGAAGTCCCCCGTTATCTCAAAGCATTTTTCCCTTACACATTACAGATAGATGGGTAAGGATTTATGCTCTATATTTGGGGGAAAACAGATTATAAAGTCTCATCATATGGTAACAACATTCCTTCCATTCCACTAGTATTTCTTGGGTATGATAAATAGAAGCTGCTAAAGTCAGATATTTTAAAATCATCAGGTCCAGATAACTTACATCTAAGAGTTTTAAATGAGCTGGCTGAGGAGTATGCTGGACCGTTACTGTTGACTTTCAGTAAGTCTTGGAGCACTGGGAAATTTCAGAAGCCTGGGAGAAATCTAGTGTTATGCCAACTTTTTAAAAGGGCAAATAGGATGACCTAGGTTATTATAGGCCTGTCATCCTGACAGTGATCCCAGGCAGGATAATGGAGTGGCTCATATGGGACTTGATTAACAAAGAATTAAAGGAGGGTGATGTAATTGAATGCAAATCAACATGGGTTTATGGAAATAGATTCTCTGAAACTAAGTTGATATCTTTTCTAATGAGATTACAAGTGTATTTGGTAAAGGTAAGAGTGTTGATGTAATATGTGACATCTGTAAGGCATTTGACTTGGTACTTCACAACATTTTGATTAAAAAAATAGAATATAAGTTTCATGTGGTACATATTAAATGGATTAAAAACTGGCTAACTGATAGGGCTGAAAATGTAATTATAAACAGAGAAAGGTGATCAATCAGTTGTGTTTCCAGTGGGATCGGTTCTTGCCCCTGTGCAATTTAACATTTTGATCAATGGCTTGGAACTGTCGCTGGAATTCTGTGTCCAGTCCTGGGATCCACAATTCAAGAAGAATGTTGTTAACTTGGAGAGGGTTCAGAGAAGAGCCATGAGAATGATCAAAGGTTTAGAAAACATACTGTATAGTGACAGACGCAAGGAGCCCCATTTATTTAGATTAACAAAGAGACGGTTAAGGTGTGACTTGATTAAAATCCCTCGGTATCTACACGGGGAATAAATATTTGGTAATGGGATCTTCAATCTAGCAGAGAGAGGTGTAACATGGTCCAATGGCTGGAAGCTGAAGCTAGACAAATTCAGACTGGAAATACGGTGTAAATTTTTAATCGTGAGAGTAATTAACTATTGGACTAATGTACATGGGATTGTGGTGGATTCTCCATCACTGACCATTTTAAATCAAGCGCGAACATTTTTCTAAAATATCTGTGCTAGGAATTTTTTGAGGATGTTCTATAGCCTGCATCAGGCAGGAGGTCAGACTAGGCAATCACAGTCATCCCTTCTGGCCTTGGAATCTCTGAATCTATTGGCTTGAAATAGAGTGTGTTTACAGTCATGTTTTGACCCAAATAATGGATTTCCCAGCTTTTCCAATTAGCACCAAATTGAAGATCTAGCTACCATTGCCAAGTTCACTCTAGGGAGTTATTGACTGTGTCTAGAGCATCTGGATTTGCTGTCATAATGCTGTGAAACAGCTTGCCACAGTGGTTACAAGGAATGACTAAACTCACACCTTTTCAAAGGCGTTAATCATACTTCCTATTGAGCATGCTTTTGGTACAGTAGATTAGGCTAATGGTGCTTATGTTTTCACTGGCCAGTATTTTTACCTATGGAAAACAGGTAAAAATTTCCTTTTCCCATAGTTTGTTACATACTTCAATAAATGACAACTCTCGTATGACTGTACGTGTTCATCAGACTTAATTAGAAGATAATTCCACTAACCACTTAGAAATTACCATATAAGCCACCCATGCTCTGCCATTCTAAACTAGAGCATGTCTTGACTTTATAGACATTCATCATAACACCTATTGTTTAAATTTGCTGACAAAATGACTAAGACACTTTTCTTGTCAGTGGTGGGAGCAGAAGTTCTCATCACGATCCTGCTGCCATTCATCTTAGTTCCCTGACTCTTCCAAACTGTTAAAAATACAAACCACTGCTAAATATTTGCTGTATCCAGATATTTTGCCAAGTAGAAAGCAGAGCTATGATGTAATTGCAATTTTAAAACCATGGGTGCTGGAACTAGGGGTACCTGGGGTGCGGCAACACCCCCCGGCTTGCAGTGGTTTCCATCAGATACAGGGTTTACAGTTTGGTTCAATGGCTCTCAGCACCCACTATACACATTGTTCCAGCCCCACTGCATGAATATACATTCTTTAGTAATTCCCGATGTAACCCCACTCACTTTGGCCCAGTGAGCCCAATGTCTTCATGCATTTCAGTGGAGCAGCACTCATTTATACCTGCAGAGAATTTGGCCCTATATTTAATATGAGTTAGAGATTTAATTGGGGCGCCTACGTTCTCAAATCCATCTGATACTTACTGAAAAATATTTCCCCAGATAACTTTGTGTAGTATTTAATGAGTAACAGCTTACAAGGCTTTCTAGTCAGCGAGGAATCATAGATTTTAAGGCCAGTAGGGACTGTTGTGATCATCCAATCTGGCCAGAGAAACCCACCTAGTAATTTCGTCTTTGAACCCAGGGACTTCTGGGTGAGCTAGAGCTCATCTTTAGAAATCAATTCAGTCTTGCTATAAAGACTTTAAGTGATAAAGAACCCACCACTCCCGTAGGTAAGTTGCATGATGTATAATGGACCACCAGCAGAGACAGCCTGATCCCCCAGAGAAGCGATTTACCATGGTTGGGGGGCTGGAGACTGCACTGCACAGACAGACAGAGATAACAGTGGACGAGACGACTCTGCGAGTTGCAAGCCCCATGAGGAGACTGGAATAGCAATAAAACTGGCACAGCCAACGTTAACCTGCCCTTGTCACTGTGTTTTGAAAGGCTGAAAACCCCATTGTGGCGTCCAGAGCCATCCCGCCTCCAGGGCAGTCTCTGTGTATTGGACAGCCAGAAAAAGCAGACAGCTTTGATTGAGGTGGAAGTGCAGAAAGAATAAAGGCCAAGGGTTAGCAACCAATGACTGTGAGGAGGATCCCTGTTTACATGGTACAGGAGGCCCAGGAGCCCAAAGGCAGCCCATCTGAGCAGAACAATGCACTTCCCAGGAAAAGGTTACAGCTAGGGACTAGAAAACACCGCAACAGCAGTTTACTCTCTCATCAGCCAACAGATTCTCTGGCCTCTGTCAGATTCTTCCTAATAAAGCAAGTCACTGAAGTCTAACAGGCTGGGGCACCATCTTCTCACCCAGGGACTTCCCAGCCCACTAACTCACAGCTTCTCCCCTCACTCTGTTGGTTACTGGTTAACAAGCCTGCAGCTTTGGTGGCCTTTATGGGGAAACAAGAGTGAGAGGCTCTTAGCAGCCCTTGTAGGTGACAACAGCAGCAGATGTTTGGAGCATTTTTGCCCACATCCCCAGGACCGCTAGCTGCGTGACAGTAATGACACCAAAACCATTTCCTGGCAACAATTTCTGCCAATGGAAACTCCAGCTGACATGTTTCAGTGGGTTCCCGCTCCTTCCGCGTGACAATTAGCTCTGAGACTGAAACAACTGCTCTGTTGTTCCTGGTTCCTGAGACTATTGGTCCTGCAGTAGAAACCGACGGAGACCAGATGGAGGATTCTAATGGAGCTTGATGGATTTCCACATTGGCTCCCTACCAGGTTCTCCTCTCTCATGGGATCCAAGCACCACACAACTATCTTTCTCGGCCCAAACCTCTATGTGTTTAGAAAAAATATACCTCCACCCAGCTGAGGGAGTCTGTCTGGTCAATGTATATTTTAACTCAGCAGAGTTGGGACCCATTTCAGGACAGACTTGGTGAAGGTGCCTGGCTTTCTAGACAATATGCACTCAAACCTTTCCCCACAGTCTAGCCTGTATTTCCATTTTTAAAAGTTGAAGTCGGAAGTTTAAGTTATCTAACAAGTCACATGAAATCCACATTCAGACCACTTATGGTGTGCACATGATGATGCATGAAGCTATGCAACTGGATGGAGCTTTTATCACACTGTTTTCTGTACTCATCTGTAAATACTGAGGTGTCTCCTTGCCTAATGCAGAGGAAGCTGTGATGCAGCAGCCATTTTGTTTAAAGGTCAGCTGCAGGATGCCATGAAGTGAACCTCCATACTCTTTCTTTGCTCGTTTTTTACCTACTCTGAAATAATAATAAATAATAATAATAATAATCAAGACTGGAAAAAAAATAGCTGTTTTGGTTTTTGTGTATAAGAAAAACAGGAATTGTGTCATCCAGAGATAGACTAGATTCCTGGACCATGCTTCATTGAGTCCCTATAACACCGTCTTTATTAAACACTCGAGTGTAATGACATTTTGCTTAGTTAGATGCATTGAAACGTGCAGTAAAAAGTGCAGTGCAGAATGCCTAATGCTGCATTTCACTCTCATAATTGTTTCAGATACTGAGACCCTTTCTATTTCAGCAGCATATCTTTAAAAAAAAAAGTGCTCTTCAAGCAGTAAATCAGGCTTGTTATCCCTAGGTTTAATGGAAGTTTCCTGTAATGAGTTTTCCAAATGTTTAAACTTCTTAGTCTACTCATTTGATTGAAAATAAAGTTTGCTTTTCATGCTTTAGTTGTGCATGCTCCTGGCAGCATAGGCAGGTTATGATTCATAGAATCAAGAATATCAGGGTTGGAAGGGACCTCAGGAGGTCATCTAGTCCAACCCCCTGCTCAAAGCAGGACCAATTCCCAACTAAATCATCCCAGCCAGGGCTTTGTCTCCTCTAAGGAAGGAGATTCCACCACCTCCCTAGGTAACCCATTCCAATGCTTCACCACCCTCCTAGTGAAAAAGGTTTTCCTAATATCCAACCTAGACCTCTCCCATTGCAACTTGAGACCATTACTCCTTGTTCTGTCATCTGCCACCACTGAGAACTGTCTAGATCCATCCTCTTTGGAACCCCCTTTCAGCTAGTTGAAAGCAGCTATCAAATCCCCCCTCACTCTTCTCTTCTGCAGACTAAACAATCCCAGTTTCCTCATCCTCTCCTCATAAGTCATGTGCTCTAGCCCCCTAATCATTTTTGTTGCCCTCCGCTGGACTCTTTCCAATTTTTCCACATCCTTCTTATAGTGTGTGCTTCAGAATTGCTTCCTTGACGACCTGCTCCATGATTTTTCCAGGGACTGAGGTGAGGCTGACTGGCCTGTAGTTCCCCAGATGCTCCTTCCAGATGATGTCGTGGTATCCTCTCACACTGAGGATACCTCTCCGGGGAGGGAACTACAGTTATTAGGAAGAGACAGGAATTAGTAATGGGCAATTCAATCATTACAAACACAGTTAGCTGGGTTTGCTATGACCAGGAGAACCGCATGGTGACTTGCCAGCCTGGTGTGAAAGTTGCGGATTTCTTGAGACATCTAGACAGATGTATGTGTAGTGCTGGGGAGGAGCTGGTGGCCGTGGCACATGTAGGTACCAATGACATAGGGAAGGGTAGGAGAGAGGTCCTGGAGGCCAAATTTAGGCTGCTAGGTAAGAGATTGAAGTCCAGGACCTCCATGGTATCATTCTCTGACATGTTTCCAATTCCACGCGCAGGGCCAGGTAGACAGGCAGAACTGCAGGGTCTCAATGAGTGGATGAGACAATGGTGTAGGGAGGATGGGTTTAGATTTATTAGGAACGGAGGAAACTTTTGGGAAAGGGGGAGCGATACAGGAAGGATGGGCTCCACCTAAACCAAAATGGAACCAGATTGCTGGTACATACAATTAAAACGTTTGTTTTTAAACTAAGGGCAGAGAGAAAGCTGACAGGTGCACAGGAGCACATGGTTCAGACAGAGACATTCCTTAGGGGAGCATCTATTAATGGAGAGTCTCTATGTCCTAGTAAGGAGGAGAGGATGGAAGATGATAAAATACAGGTAGGATCTGTTGAGAAACAGTCAAATGAAAAAAGAGTCCCATTCAATTACATCATGGAATGGCAGACAGCAGACGTTTTTAAAGTGCTTATATACCAATACTAGAAACCTAAATAATACGATGGGTGAACTAGAGTGCCTCGTATTAAATGAGGATATTGATATAATAGGCATCACAGAAACTTGGTGGATTGAGGATAATCAATGGGACCCAGTAATGCCAGGGTACAAAATATATCGGGAGGACAGAACAGGTCATGCTGGTGGGGGAGTGGCACTATATGTGACAGAAAGCATAGAATCAAATAAAGTAAAAATCTTAAATGAACCAAACTGTACCATAGAATCTGTATAGATAGTAATTCCATGCTCGAATAATAAGAATATAGCAGTAGGGATATATTACCGACCACCTGACCAGGATAGTAATAGTGACTGTGGACCGCTTGGTAAGAGTGACCATAATATAATTAAATTTAACATCCCTGTGGTGGGGAAAACGCCACAGCAGCTCAACACTGTAGCATTTAATTTCAGAAAGGAGAACTACACAAAAATGAGGTGGTTAGTGAAACAGACATTAAAAGGTACAGTGTCAAAAGGGAAATCCCTGCAAGCTTCATGGAAACTTTTTAAAGACACCATAATAGAGGTGCAACTTAAATGTATACCCCAAATTAAAAAAAACCCATAGAGAACCAAAACAAAGCCACCGTGGCTCAACAACAAAGTAAAAGAAGCAGTGAGAGGCAAAAAGGCATCCTTTAAAAAGTGGACGTTAAATCCTAGTGAGGAAAATAGAAAGGAGCATAAACTCTGGCAAATGAAGTGTAAAAATATAATTAGGAAGGCCAAAAAAGAATTTGAAGAACTGCTAGCCAAAGACTCAAAAAGTAATAGCAAATTTTGTTTTAAGTGCATCAGAAGCAGGAAGCCTGCTAAACAACCAGTGGGACCACTGGATGATCGAGATGCGGAAGAAGCACTCAAGGACAATAAGGCAATTGTGGAGAAGCTAAATGAATTCTTTGCATCGGTCTTCATGGCTGAGGATCTGAGGCAGATTCCCAAACCTGAGCCATTCTTTTTAGGTGACAAATTTGAGGAACTGGCCCAGAGTGAGGTGTCATTAGCGGAGGTTTTGGAACAAATTGATAAACTAAACAGTAATAAGTCACCAGGAGCAGATGGTATTCACCCAAGAGTTCTGAAGGAACTCAAATGTGAAATTGCAGGACTACTAACTGTAGTCTGTAACCTATCATTGAAATCAGCTGCTGTACCAAATGACTGGCAGATAGCTAATGTGACATCAATTTTTAAAAAGGGCTCCAGAGGTGATCCCGGCAATCCTCATTTCAGTACCGGGGAACTGGTTGAAACTATAGTAAAGAATAGAATTATCAGACACATAGATGAACATAATTTGTTGGGGAAGAGTCAACATGGTTTTAGTAAAGGGAAATGATGCCTCACCAATCTACTAGAATTCTTTGAGAGGGTCAACAACCATTTGGGCAGTGAATCTAGTGTACTTAGATTTCCAGAAAGCCTTTGACAAGATCCCTCACCAAAGGCTCTTAAGCAAAGTAAGCTGTCATGGGATAAGAGGGAAGGTCCTCTGGTGGATTGGTAGCTGGTTAAAAGAGGTAGGAATAAATGGTCAGTTTTTAGAATGGAGAGAGGTAAATAGTGGTGACCCCCAGGGGGTCTGTACTGGGCCCAGTCCTATTCAAAACATATTCATAAATGATCTGGGAAAAGGGGTAAAAAGTGAGGTGACAAAATTTGCAGATGATACAAAACTACTCAATATAGTTTAGTCCCAGGCAGACTGCAAAGAGCTACAAAAGGGTCTCTCAAAACTGGGTGACTGGGAAACAAAATGGCAGATGAAATTCAATGTTGATAAAATGCAAACTAATGCACATTGGAAAACATAATCCAAACTATACATGTAAAATGATGGGGTCTAAGTTAGCTGTTACCACTCAAGAAAGATCTTGGCGTCATTGTGGATAGTTCTCTGAAAACATCCACTCAATGTGCAGTGGCAGCCAAAAAGGAAATCATTAAGAAAGGGATAGCTAATAAGACAGAAAATATCATATCGCCTCGATATAAATTCATGGTATGCCCACATCTCAAATATTGTGTGCAGATGTGGTCGCCCCGTATCAAAAAGATATATTGGAATTGGAAAAGGTACAGAAAAGGTCAACAAAAATTAGGGGTATGGAACAGCTTCCGTATGAGGAGAGATTAATAAGACTGGGAGTTTTCAGCTTGGAAAAGAGATGACTAAAGAAGGATATGACAGAGGTCTATAAAAGCGTGACTGGTGTGGAGAAAGTAAATAAAGAATTGTTATTTACTCCTTCTCATAACACAAGAACTAGGGGCCACCAAATGAAATTAATAGGCAGAAGGCTTAAAACAAACAAAAGGAAGTATTTCTTCACACAACACACAGTCAACCTGTGAAAACTCCTTGCCAGAGGGTGTTGTGAAGGCCAAGACAATAACAGGGTTCAAAAAAGAACTAGATAAATTCATGGAGGGTAGATACATGAATGGTTATTAGCCAGGATAGACAGGGATGATGTCCCTAGCCAGTGTTTGCCAGAAGCTGGGAATGGGAGACAGGGGATGGATCACTTGATGATCACCTGTTCTGTTCATTCCCTCGGGGGCACCTGGCATTGGCCACTGTTGGAAGGCAGGATACTGGGTTAGATGGACCATTGGTCTGACCCACTCTGGCCGTTCTTATATGTTAACCCTACTAACAATTGGGCTTTAAGGTTGTGAAAATTTGGATGCTGGCATGGAAGGATGTCCCAAGATGAACTGGATAATAAATAGCACAGCAAAAAATAGCCCAGAAGCAACAATTCGAAGTACAAGTATGGAAACCCATTAGAAGAAGTAGTGAGGAAGAAAGAGACTTGGTGGGGTGTGGACGCATGCAAATGTCTGTACAAATAGCCAAGTAAAGTAAAGTATCCAGCAAGTTAAGGGGAGCAGCATGACAGAAGTGCTTGGGGAAATTGTAGTACTTAATGGTCAACCAAGAACGGGGCCCCGTTGTGCATAGTGCTATTCACTGTCTGAACACAGAGTCCCTGTCCAGGGGGTGGCCATCCTGAGTTGTATTGTTGGTTGTATTGAGGGAGGGCCAGAAGGATTGTCAGTAAGTTATTTGAAAGGGGAAGTGTGATGGTGCTGGGGTCAGAAGGCAAACCGTGGGTCCCATGGTTTGCTCATGACTAAGGCTATGTCTACACTGGAGCAGGGGATGGCGGGGTGATTCCCAGCTGGAGTAGACCGGCTAGCTTTCCTTAAGCTAGCACACTAACATTCGCAGAGCAGATGCAATAACACGGCCATCCTGAGTACAAATCTGCCTAGACCTCGGGGGTACGTCCAAAGGGTGACTACCCTGAGCCACTTCCAACCCACGCTACTTCAACTCCACGGCTATTCTGAGCCTAGCAGCTCAGAGCTAGCACCAGTATGTCTGCTCAAGCTGGGAGAACCGCCCCCACCCCCAGCTCCAAGTGCCGCTGCAGCCTCAGATCAGAGTTGAATGGTGATGCCAGGAGAGTGACGGCTCCCTCACCTGCCGCTGTTCCCCCATGTGTAGCATTGCGGGGGAGCTGTTGAGTTGTTCTGAGTCTGGTGTGGAGCAGCTTGGGCTAGAAGATGTGACTTATCCTCCCTTAGAAATAGAATCAGTAAGTTGCTATTGAGTTGTTACAAAATTAGTCTTTGGCTTTCATTCCTTCAGCCTCATGGTTCCATGGGAGTTTTCTTTTATTTAGATGCCAAGAGCGTAGTTTTGCCTGGGTAAAGATTGCAATGTCTGTTCCTGAAAAATGGTCAGATGTTTTCCACTGGCACACGAAGCTGCAGAAATGGCTTCCTGCATCTTGGAAATTAATCAAGAGCAGGACTTAAATAAGCTTAATGGTTCCCATCTCTTCTCTCCTGCTCTCTGCCTCCTGGGGCCACTTGCACTACTCACTGAAATCTCTGTCTATGGGAATGTGGCTGCTTCTGCAAAGCCCAGCTGTAGTTCGCCCAACTAACAGTGGGTAATTGGACTGCTAAAGAAACTGAATTCAATTCTAATTAACCTCTGAGTGTCCACGTGTGCTCGGATCCAGGGTGCTCTGCTTCCCTTTCCAGGCATAACTCAGTCTCTCGCTTTAGCTCAGCACAGCAGCTGGAACAGATGGCAGATAATCAGCTCAGTATTGCTAATAGCTGTCCTTTCTGCGGCAGTATATGCAAGGGAACTTGGTCTCCCAACCTTCCCTATAACAAGCAGCCCAAGTAGATAAAACTGTGCTACTTCCAAACACATTATGCTGATGCTTCAGGAATCACTGGTGAGTGGTGCTGTAAGCCGTCACTGAGCGCGCCCAGGATAAATGTAACAACAGTCCTCCTGGCAGACAGGGAGTACAGAGACATAAGCATATCTTCTGACAAGAGTTATTGCAACTCATACAAATAGTAATGGGTACAAACTATTTATAGGGTAGTTCAAAATCCCGTAGTTTAAAAATGTGAACGCTTCTGAGCTGACTGAGAGCAAAGTGAAGAGGATGAAAAAGATCAAAATGCAGATGTTTCTCGGTGCTGGGCTAGCTCTCTCAGCAGAGGTGAGAATCACAGTAAGTCTTGAGTGGCAGATTGCCATTCCTGCTGGATACAACTGCCCACTGCTTGACAATCAAAGCTGACACTAGGGAAGCTACCAGTTATGAAAGCAGATGTCTTTTCTTATGGGGGATGGGGGAGAAAGCAAGAGTATTTTTCATCATGACAGGCTGGTGGGTTGGAGACAGTTAGCGGAAGAAAGACCTTGGTGTGTGTGAAAGAGGTGCGATGGGGGCGAGGGGTCAGGAGGGGAAGGAGGAAGGTACGAATGGGGTGGGAGGAAGACTGTTCTTGCTAGTTATTGACAATGAGAAAGTAGGAAGATCCTGGGAAGATAAGCGTGGGGGGCCAGTGACAGGGCATGCTGACCCTTTACCACGGGTTACCGGCCCAGCATAGCCCGGCTCTCAGTTTCATTCCAAAGCAGGGGAACTCTGGGAGCTGTTGTCCCAGAGGCTGATGGGAGTGTGTAGGCCTCTCAACAATGCTCGCTGGGAATGGTGCCTGCGGGGTGCACAGATAGGGTTTCCACCTGGCCGGTATTTGACTGGGCTGGCCGGGTTTTTTTTTTTTTTAATGGGTTTGCCAGTTACCAGATAAATAATTTAATCTGCTGATTTTTTTTTTTATCGTGGGTCTAAAGATTTGCATTATCATCACAATACACGGGGCAATGGAATGTTACAAGTTTGTGTCCAGCTAAAGATGTTAAGTGATAAGTAACAGATCAAAACACAGCAGGTGTCTGCCCACCAGCACATGAGTGCCCCGCACGGGGGTGTGAGAGTACGGTGACCAGATGAGGGGAAGAAAATATCAGGACACATAGGTGGGGGGAGATGCCCGCCGGCAGAGCAAAAAAAAAAAAAAAAGCCAAGTCCTGACCCAACCGATCTTCGCGGACAGATACCGAAATATCAGGACGGTCCCGATTTTATCAGGACGTCTGGTCACCCTGTGTGAGAGAGGGTTTGAATCACATGAGTGGCTGTTGAAGGGGGGAAGGGGGGAGTGGCTGTGGGTTGGGGTTGTGGTAGCCTTGCCTTGGGGGAAGGTGCTGCTAGGTTTTTTTTTCATGTCAAAGGTGGTGACCCTATACAAAGTCCCTTTGTGCAGAACAGAGAGAGGCTGGGGAAGAAGCAAGACTAGCCGTGAGTTTCTCCACTGCGTGAGAGACTAGGAAAGGGTCTGGGGCTCTGGGACAGCCTGGGAGCGGGTTTGGAAAAGGTACTGAAAGCTACCAGGCGGCTGGAGAGCTGGGTCATGGACCTGAGGACAGGTGTTTCCCCCCCCCCTCGAGCACGGGGAGAGGGAACTGAGGGAGGGTGGCAAAGTTAAAGGAAGTAGCCGGGGGGAGGCGTGAACTGCTAAAGCTGCCCAATAGAGTCACCCCGTTGGAAGAGATTCGACCGTTCCAGATGTGCTCCCAGAGGTGGGCTGCTGAACTCTGTATCTGTGACCTGCTAGTCACCACAGGCAGACTCACAGCCGGGGTTGATGTAACCATCAGCTAGGAGGACAAAGTGCCAAGTGTCGAGCAGGTCCCCCGACCCCCGGTGGAATTCTGCGGAGATTAGGGGTGTGCCTGGGTGTGCGACTTGCATTTCATGGCTATGGGGTTGGGGCTTGTGGCAAACGCAGGGAGGGTAACGACTCCCTACCCGCTCTGCGAGGCCTGAGCAGAACATCGAATGGTAAAGACACCAGCTGTAAGATTGCTCGGTTTCCCACAGCAGACATGCTGGCTGTGTCCAGCGATGGGTAGACAAGGAGGGTGTCAGTCCTGTGGATTCTTCCCTTAGATTTAATCATTTTAATGATCAGTTTGCGTTCTCCCCCATTGAATTATTTGTTGTGATTTGCACTAGCTGAAGTACTGCTGCAGCTACTGGCCATCTCTACCCACCCAGGGTTGTAACTCACGGTTTTAATTTGGTATTAAAGAAACTCTTGGGACCTCATTCTAGTTCATTTGCTTTATTGTTCTACGTGGATTGGAGCGCAGACTGGTAACCAGGACGGGACTGTCGCCACGCCTCTACAGAAACAGCCAGAGGAGAGGAGTAGTGGGGACAGTAAGGGACCCGACGGGGTCTCTGCTTCATTGGCGAGCGGCCCCAGGCTGCTGCTCACGGAGGAGAATGGCAGGAGCTCCTCTGACTCCACTGCAGGGATACAGCTGTTACAGCTCAGAGGGGACAAGGCAGAGAGACCCGGAGGGAGGGCTGTGACTCAGGGAAACCACTGGGCTCTACTGAAGTCCAATGGCCAGATCATCAGCTAGTGTAATGGGCTTAGCTCTCCTGAAGTCAATGGGTGGCTCCTCTGCAGTTGTAAATCAGCTCCAAGCTACACTGGGTTACTAGGATCTATCAGTTTGCCAGTTTTTAATCCATGTCATGCAGACGGCATTGAGTTTGTACAGTGATAACTTTTATCAGAATGTCACGTGAGACTACTTCAAACGCCTTATAGAAGTCTAAACGTACTAGCAGCATAGTTACCTTTATCAACTAAATTTGTAGTCTCATCAACACATACTAACACACGTTTCACAAGACCTGTTTTCCATAAACCCATGTTGAATCGCATTAATTATGCTAGCATCCTTTCACTCTTTACCAATTACATCCCTTATTAGCCTTGCCATGATTTTAGCCAGGATCATTGTTAGGCCAACTTGCCTACAGTTTCCCAAGTCATCCAGTTTGCACCTTCTAAATACTGACACTACATTAGCATTTTTCCAGTCTGATGGAACTTCCTCAGTGACCACTGTGACAAAGTTCCTCCTCTATCTTGGTGGGTCCTGCGCTTACTGGCGGATTTTCTTGCCTCAGAGATTCACCATGTGGGCTGGGGAACAGCCCAGAGACCTTACCCTCTGGAAGAACCCACAGTCCAGGTCAATTGGGAGGTTTGGGGGGAACCCAGGCCCACCCTCTACTCCGGGTTCCAGCCCAGGGCCCTGTGGACTGCAGCTGTCTATAGTGCCTCCTATAACAGCTGCATGACAGCTACAACTCCCTGGGCTACTTCCCCATGGCCTCCTCCAAACACCTTCCTTATTCTCACCACAGGACCTTCCTCCTGGTGTCTGATAACGCTTGTGCTCCTCAGTCTTCCAGCAGCACACCCTCTCACTCTCAGCTCCTTGCACCTCTTGCTCCCAGCTCCTCGCACTCGCACCACAAACTGAAGTGAGCTCCTTTTTAAAACCCAGGTGCCCTGATTAGCCTGCCTTAATTGATTCTAGCAGCTTTTCTTAATTGGCTCCAGGTGTCCTAATTAGCCTGCCTGCCTTAACTGGTTCTAGCAGGTTCCTGATTACTGTAGTGCAGCCCCTGCTCTGGTCACTCAGGGAACAGAAACCCTGTCTGACCTGGGATTAACAGATCACTCTCCTGTAGCCCTCTGGCCTGGAGGGAGAGAGATAGGGGGCTGCTCCTCCTCCTCTTTCTCTACTACCTGCTTGCTGGCTGGCTGCTAGACCCACCCACACCCTTGGTTGCTGCTGCTCCAGCTACAGCCCCTTGGGGGGGGGGCCTGCTGGCCCACTCCACAGAGGAGGGGAGGGAGAGACCCCAGCCATTGCTCCTGCTGCTGGGCATGCCACCATCATTGACCACCACCTGAGAAGGGTCTTTCCTGCTGGCCACCAGACTGCCGCCTGGAGCTGCTGCGTTTGCTGCTGGGGAGCTGCTGGAGCCCTGAGGAGAAGAAGAGGACCATCTGCCAGTGGGGGAACGCGTAGGAATTCTACAGACCACCGTGGAGGGGGCCCTCCCGGACTGAGTAACTTTTGAACTGTGTTCTTGTGGTGGGGATCTAGACTGTGTTTGTGGGGACACAGGGGGTGTGGCGTGGAGCCTGCCCCCTGGTCCATCTGTGTCCCCCCCCGATCCCCACCACCACCATCATCGTTGCCCCCTCCACCACCCCCACCGACTACTCACCATCTGCCTCGAGCTCCTGCCTCTGGGACTCAGCTGCTCACCTAGGCTTGCCATGCCCTGTTGCCACCATTGGGCCTGATACAGCAGCCAGCCTAAACTGCTTTTCCTTTTGTTACAAGCGCACGTAGGTGCACGTTCCCCCCCCTTTTGGACTGACCTCCTCCCCCCTGCAGCAAGCCCCCAGCTTTACCCCTGCTGCCTACCCATTTGCCCCTTGCTGCCTTTTGCCCCTCCCCCTTGCCCCAGCCCCTTGCTAGCTCCAGTTTGTTTGCCTGCCCCGCCCTTTCCCTCTGCAGCCTTTGTCTGTTTGACCCGCCCCAGCCTCTAAAGCTAGCCCCGTGGTTCCTCTGCCCCATTTCCCGCCTGGTTGCTCCCTTCCCCCTGCGGTCCCCTTGCCCTGATTAGCCCCTCCCCTCGTGCGCCCATGTCCCCTCCCTTGCGCTTGTACCCCTCCCCGTTTTAGTTTGATTCTGTCTCACTGCACCCCCCAATGCTGTTCTATCCTCCCTTCCTTGGTGCAACAAGAGGAGCCGGAAACCTTCCCTGGGTCGGTGACTGACCCCTAGCCCTTGATAGCCCACCCCCATCCACCCCCTCCTTTTTCGGCGCCCTCCTCCCCTACCTACAGCCTAGCGGGGAGGAGTGGTCGACCTGCTTCCCCCTTCCTTACCCCCCCTCCAGTGTTTGCTCTCCCCCCATCCTCATTATGGCAGGGGACGAGGAGAGTGAGACCCCTTGGGCGGACCCTGCTGCCCCTCCTCCACCCGCCCCACCATCGTCCTCCCTAGCCTCTACCTCAACCGCCGCTGCCGAGCCACCTACTACCACCCCTGCTGGAGTGCCGGCAGCGGCGAGTTACAAGGTGACCTCCGCTGCTGCCACGTCCCTCGCCCCCTCTGACTCTGGGGGAGTCCCTCCAACCGGCAGGAAGGGCCAGGGCACAAAGAAGGGTAAAGGCCCCGCTAAAAAAGCCAGGCCCTCCATGGCAGGGGGTGCC
The DNA here is from genome assembly GCF_028017835.1 of Emys orbicularis. Classification (NCBI taxonomy): domain Eukaryota; kingdom Metazoa; phylum Chordata; order Testudines; family Emydidae; genus Emys; species Emys orbicularis. The sequence goes on along the minus strand of NC_088686.1, from coordinate 1,679,725 downwards.
CCCACTGCCACGGCCCCGCAACCGGCCGCGGCGTCCCTCCCTGCTGTTCCTTCCACCAGCTCTGTGGGTGTCCCTCCCTCGACCCCCAGGGCATACGCCCAGGTGGCGGCGGCCCCCCCGCCAGCCGCTACGTCATCTCCCCCATCCACCGCCTCTGCTACCATCTATAGCGGCCGGGGCCCCTTCCCCACCTTGACTGGGAAGCACGGTGTCCGTTGCCTCCTGGTACCCGCCTCGCCCCACGTGGAGACCTACGTGCGGGCGTTGGCGAGGGTGGTGGGGCCCACGGCCATTGTGGCAGCCTCCAAGATGTACGGAAAGGTCGTCTTCTTCCTAGCATCGGAGGCCGCCGCCCAGGAGGCAGTGGAGAAGGGCCTGGCGGTGGGGGGCGTGTACGTCCCCCTGGAGCCGCTAGAAGACCTGGGTGCCCGACTGGTCCTGACTTCTGTCCCTCCCTTCCTTCCAAATGCCGGCCTGTTACCCGCCCTCTCTACCCTGGGAAGGCCGATCTCTGTGGTCAGCCCTCTCCCATTGGGCTGCAAAGACCCCGCCCTCCGTCATGTCCTCTCATTCCACCGGCAGGTACAGTTACAACTGCCGCCGGCGGCACGTGACGGTGAGGCGCTTGAGGAGTCGTTCTTGGTCCCCTACCAGGGGGCCCGCTACCGGGTGCATTATTCAATGGGGGAGGCCCGGTGCTACCTCTGCCGGGCGATGGGACACGTCCAGAGGGACTGCCCCTTGGCCCGGCACGGAGGGACATCCGGGACCCCCGAGCCCCGGCAGGGCGCCGGCCCTGTCATCACCGGCGCCCCTAGCTGCCCGGCGCCCGAAGCCACCCCTCCTCCTTTCCGGCCCACCAATGCTCCCGCTCGGGCCCAAGGGGTATCTCCCCCAGTGCACCTAGACGAGCGGGAGGGCCCCGCCTCTGCCTCCTGCGATCTGGTGGGGCCTGTGGAGGAGGGTGAGATAGGGATACCGCCGGGCATAGAAGAGGGCATGCCCCAGGGAGAATCCTCCCTCCTACATGCTACCCCACCATTGCCTCCCCGAGTCCCTAAGCCTTCGCCCTTGCTCCCTGACACAACACCTGTTAGCCAGCCCCCAGATGATGCCATGGAGGGCTGGTCCTTAGTACAGGGGAAGCGGGGCAAGCGGAAGGCTCGAGCTCCGCTCCTCCCATCTGATGCGGTAGCCCCCCGGAAGACCAGGAAGGGGGGCACCGATGCTGAGCCTTCCGCTTTGCCCCCGGGTGGATTTTGTCCACCATTGCCGGCTGGGGAAGACATGGCAACATCAGAGGATAGCACTGCCCCTCCTCCAGAGTCCTTTCCTATGAAAGCCCCTGATGGAGCCCCTCTCGCCCCCTTACAATCTGAAGCCCCTGCAAGCACCAAGGCGAGCGTCGCTTCGTGTGCTGGCGGGGAGAGCCCTGGGGTGGTGGACGGCGATCTCCCCTCCATTTATGAGGAGATCGAGGCCCTGGGTCTGACCCCGGTTACCCAGGGGGAGGACGACCCTCTGCCAGCGGGCCTCGATCTGAGCGACCTCGCCTCAGCCTCCCTTTCCCCATGTTCCGTCCCCTTACCCACTGCTTCCGCTCCTGCCTCCGAGGAGCCCCTGGACTCTTCCACCAACCCGGCTGCAGATGGCACCCCGCTAGCGGCCGCCGAGCCTCTTGAGGCGACGGCCAGTGCCATGCAACCGGGACCCGAGTCGCCAGGGGACTCCGTCATGGCTGAGGGGCAGCCGACCTCCTTTCCGGGTGGGGGCCCCATCGTTGATTCTCCACCTACGGATGCCGTGGCCTTACCATCTGCATTGGAGCATGAGTCCGGCATCGCCGAGGGCCCACCTCCCTCCCCGCAAATCCCTGAGCCCATTTGAGGGGTGTTACCCCCCCCACCCAGTGGCCTGGCTGCTGGGACCCCCGATCCCAATATCGCCCCTTCCCCTGTCCCTATTCCTGATCCCAGCCCTACCCCTGACACCGACCCCGTCCCTGTCCCCTCCACTTCCCATGATGCTTTTGCCACCCCTGGGGCTGTCTCCTTCTATATCCCAGAGGATGACCCCCAAAGAGCGGCCTTTGTTTTTCCCTGTCCCGACCCACCAGGGGCTGCTATTTTCCCTCCGCCGCCCCCCATTGAGCCAGGATCTGAGGCGGGCCATGTGGCGTCGGCCCATCGGACGCCACGTCGAGGGTCTGCCCCCTGCTTGCCCATCTCGGTGGGCCACAGGGCTGTGACAGGGGCCCCACTGGGGGAAAGCCATAGATCAGTGACCCCACCCCCCCATACGCTGAGAGAGGAGCTACGGGAGTTCCTTGAGGACGTCCGTGGCTCCCGCAACAAGGTACAGCTTGCACTCCAGCGATAGGGCCCTCATGGGGGAGGGTAAGAGGACCGGGAGGCAGGCCACTGCGGCCTACCAACGGGTCCGCCTCTTCCGTGACTCCTTAATCGCCCACGGGGTAGGTCACGGATTGTTGCGCGGCCCGACGGAGGCCGTGAGCGTCTCTGCCGGCGAGGATCCCCCCCAGCCCTCCTTATGGCACCGATCATCTTTGCAACATTAAAAACCCGGGGCTGTAGGATGGGTCTCCGCAGGAGCCAGGTGCTCTCCTTCCTTCGGGAGGGGGAGTACTCTGTGATTTTCCTGCAGGAGACCCATACGGATCCGGCCGCTGAAGCTAGCTGGCGGCTGGAGTGGGGGGACAGGGTCTATTTTAGCCACCTCACAGTTCGTACGGCTGGAGTGGCGACCCTGTTCTCCCCCGACCTATGGCCCGAGGTGCTGGGGGTCGCCGAGGCTGTGCCAGGCTGCCTGCTGCACCTCCGGGTCCGCATGGAGGGGCTTGTGGTTAATCTCGTCAACGTTTACGCCCCGACATTGGGCCCGGAGAGGTTGTGTTTTTATCAGCAGGCGTCCGCCTTCCTCGGCACCTTGGATCCTCGCGAGTGCCTGGTCCTGAGCGGGGACTTTAACGCCACCCTTGAGGATCGGGACCGCTTGGGGACCGAGCAGCACCCGGCCGCCGCGGATGTCCTCCGGGAGATCGTCGAACATCACTCCCTGGTGGACGTCTGGCGCGACCACCACCCGGATGACGTTTCGACATTCACTTTTGTCCGGGTGGAGGTCCATCGGTCGTACCACTCCCGGTTGGACCGCATCTATATGTCACGCTTCCATCTTTCCCGGGCCCACTCCTCCAGCGTCCGGCCGGCCCCTTTTTCAGATCACCATCTAGCCACCGTGACAGCCTCTCTCTGCACGGAGAATCCGGGGCCTGCCTATTGGCACTTTAATAATAGCTTGTTGGAGGATGTGGGCTTCATGGCGTCCTTCCGGGAGTTCTGGCTGGCCTGGCGAGGGCAGCGGCGTGCCTTTCCCTCGGCGCGGCGGTGGTAGGACCTGGGGAAGGTGCGCGCCCGGCTCTTCTGCCGTGACTACACCCGGGGCGCCAGCCAACGGAGGGATGCGGCGATAGGGCAGTTGGAACGGGAGGTCTTAGAGCTGGAGAGGCGTCTGGCCGCCAGCCCCGGTGATCCATCCCTCTGCGGAGCATGCCGGGAGAAGCGGGAAGAGCTCCGGACCCTCGAGGACCATCGGGCCCAAGGTGCCTTTGTTCGATCCCGCATCCACCTCCTTCGGGAGATGGATCGCGGCTCCCGCTTCTTCTACGCCCTGGAGAAAAAGAGGGGGGCCAAGAAGCACGTCACCTGCCTTCTAGCAGAGGACGGCACCCCCCTCACGGATCCGGCGGAAATATGCGGGAGGACCAGGGCCTTCTACGCAGGCCTTTTCTCCCCGGATCCGACCAATCCTAACGCTTGCAGAATGCTCTGGGATGAACTCCCGACGGTCAGCGCAGGCGACCGAGACCGGCTGGAGCTGCCTCTCACTCTGGCCGAGTTCTCGGAAGCCCTCCGCTGCATGCCCACCAATAAATCTCCGGGCATGGACGGGCTGACTGTGGAGTTCTACCGCGTGTTTTGGGACGTCTTCGGCCCGGACCTTGTCACCGTCTGGGCCGAGTCCTTGCAGGGCGGGGTCCTCCCTCTTTCGTGCAGGCGAGCCGTGCTCGCCTTATTGTCGAAGAAGGGGGACCTCCGCGATTTACGGAATTGGCGTCCCATCTCGCTCCTCAGCACGGACTATAAAATCGTAGCGAAGGCCATCTCGCTGTGGCTAGGGTCCGTGCTGGCGGACGTGATCCACCCAGACCAGACCTACACCATCCCGGGCCGCACCATCTTCGACAACTTGTATCTGGTCCGGGACCTCTTGGAAGTCGGGTGTAGGGATGGTCTGTCGTTCGCCCTCCTGTCCCTGGATCAGGAGAAGGCGTTCGACAGGGTGGACCACGGGTATCTCCTGGGCACTCTGCGAGCGTTTGGCTTCGGGCCCCAGTTTGTGGGTTTTCTCCAGGTGCTGTACGCCTCCGCAGAGTGTTTGGTCAGGCTCAACTGGACCCTGACCGAACCGGTCAGCTTCGGGCGAGGAGTACGTCAAGGGTGCCCCCTCTCGGGCCAGCTGTATGCTCTGGCGATCGAGCCCTTCCTCTGTCTCCTCCGTAGGAGGTTGGCAGGGTTGGTGCTGCGGGAGCCGGAGCTACGGCTGGTCCTGTCGGCATATGCCGACGACGTGCTCCTCGTGGTCCAGGACCCGGGCGACTTGGTGCGGGTGGAGACTTGCCAGACCATCTATTCGGTGGCCTCCTCCGCCCGGGTCAACTGGGTCAAGAGCTCTGGCCTGGTGGTAGGGGACAGGTGGCAGGCGAGCTCCCTCCCACCCGCGCTTCAGGCCATCCGGTGGAGCGCGGGTCCGCTGCTCTATCTCGGCGTTTACCTTTCTGCCACGCATCCATCTCCGCCGGAGAACTGGCTAGGTTTAGAAGGCAGGGTGTCGGAGCGGCTCCGGAAATGGACAGGACTGCTCCAGTGTCTCTCCCTTCAAGGGAGAGCACTGGTGCTCAATCAACTAGTCCTGTCCATGCTCTGGTACAGGCTCAACACCCTGGTCCCAGCCCCGGGCTTCCTGACCACCTTCCGGACGTTGATTCTGGAGTTCTTTTGGTCAGGACTGCACTGGGTCTCTGCGGGGGTTCTCCATCTACCCCTGGAGGAGGGAGGGCAGGGCCTGAAGTGTCTGCATGCTCAGGTCCACGTCTTCCGCCTCCAGGCCCTGCAGAGGCTCCTTTATGGTGCAGGTAGTCCGGCATGGAACGTATTAGCGCACGCCTTCCTGCGCCGCTTCCGAGGGCTCCAATATGACCGGCAGCTCCTTTGTCTCCATCCGAGAGGTCTTCCGCGAGGCCTCTCCAAGCTGCCGGTCTTCTACCAGGACCTCCTCTGGACCTGGAAACTGTTTTCAGGTGGCGGCCACCGTGGGGGCAGATCTCCTCGCGGAGCCCCTGCTACACAACCCCCAGCTTCGTGTGCAGGTGGCGGAGTCCCCCATGGTGCACCAGAGGTTGGTCCTAGCAGAAGTCACCAAAGTCGGAGACCTCCTGGACTACGACCGGGGAGACTGGCTGGATCCCCTGACGCTCGCTCAGCGCATGGGGCTCTCCAGACCTCGTACTCCCCGGCGCGTACTTCAGGAGGTGAGGGCCGCTTTGCCGCCCGCTTCTCGGGACTATCTCAACAGGTCCTACGAGAGGGCACGCCCCACCCACCCTCCACTCCGAGCCCTCCAGACTTTTTCATCGGGCCCCTGCCCCGTGGACCCAACAGCCCCCTCCCCGTCCATTCGCCATGAGCCGGCTGCACCATCTGCAGACGGTTCTGTTCCGGACCGCGCCAAGGAAACATCTATACACGCTCGTGCTCCATGTTCTTCATGTCCTCACCCTCGCGTCCCGCCCCGATACGAAGTGGCAGGACCTTCTGCCACCTCTGGAGGGTGAGGAGCCCCGGTGGGCCAGCCTTTATTCTGCTCTGATCCCGAAGCCCACCGGGGACATCATTTGGCGGCTCCTTCATGGAGCCGTGAGCACGGGCGTGTACTTGGCGCGGTTTACCCCTATCCCAGACACCTGCCCCTTTTGCGGCGTGAGGGAGACCCTGGCGCATGTTTACCTGGAGTGCACCAGGCTGCAGCCCCTATTCCGGCTCCTCACGGATATTTTGTTAAGATTTTGGTTGCACTTTTCTCCTCACCTTTTTATTTATGCACTCCCTATCCGTCGCCCCACAAAGTCACGGGACCTCCTGGTCAACCTCCTTCTGGCCCTAGCGAAACTGGCCATCTATAAAACCAGAGTGAGGAGGTTGGCCGATGGAGTTTCCTGTGACTGTGGGGTGTATTTCAGGTCCTCCGTTCTTTCACGTATCCGGGCAGAGTTCCTCTGGGCGGCGTCCACTGGCTCCCTTGACGCCTTCGAGGAGCAGTGGGCGCTGTCCGGGGTTCTCTGCTCGGTGTCCCCGTCTGGTTCGCTTCGTTTGACCCTTTGACCTCACTCCTGTCCCTGTTCTTTTATTAGTTGTCCCCCGTAATTTTTTGGTCTCCAGGTCCTGTGGACCCCCCCTTAGGCTGGGGGGGATCCTTTAGCAGTGGGCGGGCTTTGCCCGCCCACTTCCTGGATCCCAATAGGTCTGGTCACTCAGGGAACAGAAAACTACTCATCCAGTGACCAGTATATTTGCCCTCTACCAGACTCCTGTACCCCACTGGTCTGGGTCTGTCACACCACTTAAAAATCAACATCTGTGTTCAGAGAGCTCCTTGGCTGATTCTTTTAATACTCTTGGGTACAAGTGATAGGGTTCCGCAAAAAATTTAAAATGCTAAATTTTCTTAATTGCCATTTAATATCCTCTATAGTTCTGGATGGAATAGCAACTATTTCATTATCACTGTAGAGTATGAATAGATCTTCCTGCCTCTTTCTGAATTCAGAACAGAAGTGTTTGTTTTGAATACTTCTGCATCAAAAGTGACAATTTTACCATCTTTGTCTACAATTGGATCTAGACCATTGCTAGAATGTTATTTGTTCCTGATACATTTAAAGAATTCCTTCTTATTGTCCTTAACCACACTGATCATAGATTTTTTTTCACTGATACCTTTGGCTTCCCTTAGTCTGCATCTCCTAACTGAAGATTTTATTCATTGCTATCAGTTTCTCTGTTTTTCCATTTGTTATATATTGATATTTTTTTTTATTGCTACCTTTAGTTTAATTTGACAAAAGGGCTCCCCTGCAGCTGATCAGCTCAATTTTTTTTCTAACAACTCTTGAAATCAAAGGTAATTGCTGGTATAAATCACAGAGGCTTTATGTGTTTTTGAGCTGGTAGGATGATGAATGGCCAAAGTGGGGAGAGAGAAACAGACAGACAAAGTCTCATGCAGAACTTCCCAAGCTGGTGGAAGCTCGAGGCACTCTGTGTACAGTGGGAAAACAAATTTTAAACCCTGCTGAAAAAATCCATCCCTGGACTGTCTTCTGTACCTTTGTACAACCACTCACCAGGGAGGCGAAAAGCTTCAAGGGCTTAGAGTTTGGATAGGACCATAAAAGTTCAATGCTTATTCCATGCTTCCAATACATTTCAGAAACGTTAACCCCTTTGGCACTGTCACCTTTGCTCCTCCAGAAATTCTGACACCTCCTCAGACTGGAATCAGAGTGTGTCCCTAAACAGATCTTCCCCTCAGCCCAGATGTGTCTACACGGTAAAACAAACAAACAAAAAACCCACAGCAGCAAGTCTTCACTGACTCAGGCTTGTGCTGTAGGGCTAAAAATAGCCGGCTGGAGACTGGGCTCTAAGACCCATCACCTTGGTGGATTTCAGAGCCCGAGCTGCAGCCCAAGCGGGAATGTCTACGCTGCTAATTTTATCCCCCAAGTGTGAACCCTGCAAACCCAAATCAGTTAACCCAGGCTCCGAGACTCGCGGCTGTGAGTCTTGTTGCGCAGTACAGACATACCCTCCTACACTTACATCTGATGACCCAGCCTGGCCTCACACTGTGATCTGCTCGGGGACAAGTTGCAAACAGAGAAAGGGTTTGGTTTGTCAAATCTGTCGCGGTGAGTAACTCAAGCAGCTCAGGGAAGGTCTGCATAAAGGAGACGGAGTGTTGGATCCGTCAATCTTGAAAATGTCCTTGCAATAGTATGTCAACAATTCCATTTGTATCCTGAAATAACACTAACTGGGTATTTGGAATGCATGGTGAGCTGAGTAAGATTTAGTTTACCTTTAATATAATCACTAACAGAAGTATTGGGAGCATAAGCTTTCGTGGGTAAGAACCTCACTTCTTCAGATGCAAGACTTGCATCTGAAGAAGTGAGGTTCTTACCCACGAAAGCTTATGCTCCCAATACTTCTGTTAGTCTTAAAGGTGCCACAGGACCCTCTGTTGCTTTTTACAGATTCAGACTAACACGGCTACCCCTCTGATACTTTAATATAATCACATGATTTCAGAGTAGCAAGAAGCCTAATCTGGATTGAAAGAAACGAGAAATTGGTAAGAATCCACATACTTTAGGTGATCTAAATCCTTCACTCTAAAATGTCCTAGAATTTGTAATGGTCTTTGTGCGTATTGGTTTTGGTAAGATTTTCCCAGGACAATGAATGAGCAATTCATTCACTAGTAGTAGAACTGGGTGAAATTTTATAATTGAAATTTTTTTAGGGGAAAATGCAGTTTAGGTGAGACCAACACATTTAGCAAATTGAAGTTGATTTTGCTGAATTCTTTCCATCAACCCCCCTCAAAACTGTTCTCTCCCTAGCAGTGGCCAGAGCAGCCGAGGGCGTCAGTGGCTGTCATGCTCCAAGACAAAGTCGGTTGTATTTCTGTACCTGAAGAAGTGATTGCTCACTGCTTGGGGTTAAGTGCCACCCAGGACTATGCTGGTGCCTTGCAGTCTGCATAGGTAGGCAAAAATGCAGGAGGCATCAGGTATCCAGATATGCTGTACCAGACTGCCAGCCAATGCTGCATTCCTTAACCTGAAGTCCCATTGTAGTTTCTAACATTTCCAAAGTGAAATAAGCTAAACTGAATTAGGGACACTCTAATTCTGAATAATAGTGTCCACGTGGGATTTAATGTGGTTTAACCAATCCTCTTCAAATTCACATCTTTAGTTAATCTGGATTAATTTTCTCAAATGCTCCTATATAGAAAACCCCTAAATAAATCTATGCAGTGTACAGGCAACTTGATTCAAATCCTTTCCTCTGCCTGCTTACTGAAATCCTGAGAGACGACTGCATATTGATTTTGTCTCATTTTCAGAAGGGATAGCAGCAGCAGTGGAGCCCTATGGGTTTTGAATTACCCAGAGAGTTCAACAAAGTTCTGAAGAATGTAGAACAACTTTTGTGCTTCAGCATGTTTGTCTCAGAAAAACGGTTGCAGCTTCATTTAGAAGAAAGATGCAGTGGTGTGGCTAGACCTTGGGGCTCTAGGAAACAGGCCTGTCAAGCATTAAGATCCCCCTTTGGGGCCCAATACCCCCGAACTCAGTGGCAGTCTTTAGAGTGCATCCTTGTTGCTACTTGAATTTGTGCCTGGGCTTGGTTCAGCCTCCAGCTATTCCAAGAGTTAGGGGAGTCAGAAGAGTGGGTTAGAGCCACCTGTCCTCCCCTCCCCACGCACACTCAGCTTCACTAATCAGCTCATGCCAAGGCCCCAGGGCCCCACTGAACTCTGACCAATACATAGATGGAAACCAGTCTGGCTCACTTGTGGTAGTGTTGTTAAAACAGGTATTAGGTTTATAAAAATGTGTTTAGTGTTTAGACTTTACGTAATGTGTGTGAGCTCCTGTATGTAGTGATCTCACTTAACATCTGGTTCCCATGTTAGAAGGTTATATGAAGGGTTTGCATTGTAATCCTCTGTGACTGTAACTCACCAACCAGGAAAGGAGCACTAATTAATGCAGAAACGCTGGCTTCCTACAGAAGGGGTTAGGTCCTGCCCACAAGGATGCCCATTGAAACCAAATGAGCCATTGTGAAACATCAAGGAACAAAGACTTTGTTGATTGCTACACACACACACACACACGAAGAAGAGACACAGGTGGACTCCTCTCATCAGCTTGAACTCTGGGGGAAGGGAATAAATGTCCCTGACAAGAAGGAACTGTGTCTCCGTGCTGCATGAACTCTGAGGGGCAAAGATTTCTAAAAGAATTATGATTCTATGATTCTAAGTAAGAGTCCCCAGCTCTTTGGCCTGGGTTAGCCCTAGAAGACGTCTAGAGCTTGCATATTACAGCAGCTTCTATGGAACCTAAAACTGTAACTCATGTGTGTGTGTGTTTACCTGCTTTAACCTTAGACATGATTCTTATTTCTTTTTCCTAGTTAATAAATGTTTAGATAGTTTATTATAGGATTGGCTACAAGTGTTGTGTTTGGTGTGAGATCTAGGGTTAAACTGACCTGAGGTAAGTGACTGCTCCTTTGGGACTGGGCGTAACCTGAATAGCATTGTGATTTTTGGTGTAAGGGACCATCTATCATAATGGCAGGTTTGCCTGGGTGGCAAGATAGACTGGAGTGCCCCAGGGGACTGTCTGTGACTCCATGTAAAGGCTGTTATAGTGCCTGAAGAGTTCACACTTGATACTTGGCTGGTGAAATCTAATTGTAGACCATGTAACCAGTTTGGGGTTTGTGCCCTGGCTTGTAGCAGTGTGCCAGGAGGTTGGCACACCCATTTGTGAGCTACTCTAGACAGCTTGACAATCATAAACTAAGCCTGGCTCAGAAAGAGCCTGCCAGCTTGGACACACACAGACTCCAGCAGGTCAAATGCTGTAGTCCAGAGAATGGTCATTTATGCATAAGAACGGCCAGACTGGGTCAGACCAAAGGTCCATTTAGCCCAGTATCCTGCCTAGAAACAGCAGCCAATGCCAGGTGACCCAGAGAGAATGAACAGAACAGGTAATCATCAAGTGATCCACCCCCTGTTGCCCATTCCCAGATTCTGGCAAAAACAGGCTAGGGACACCATCCCTGCCCATCCTGGCTAATAGCCATTCATGGACTTATCCTCCATGAACTTATCTAGTTATTTTTTGAACCCTGTTATAGTCTTGGCCTTCACAACATCCACTGGCAAGGAGTTCCACAGGTTGACTGTTCAACCAAACTTCTGGTTCTCCTCGCTAAGCCATCCCTCCGAGCTGGCTCATGTTCACCTCTTCCAGCTGTTCTGGTTCAGGCAAAACATTTCTTACTATTTCTCGATTCATTAATTTCTCTCCTTTGTATCCTTCATGGCCTGTAAAAGAACAAACTGCCTATTCGGTCAATACCTTTTGGAAAAGAAAAGCCTAGCTGAGCTCCACCGAGATCTCTCAGTCCCCAGCTGCAAGCAGGTAAGAAAATCTTCAAGGTCAGATTTCTTCTCTTGGGTCCAATTTACGTGTATTTGGATACTCTGGGCCTATCTGTTGCAGCTGAATTATTAAGAAAGCCTAAGAGTCAATCAGCAATGCACAGGGGTGCCAAAGCAACCTGTTCTGGTTATTAAGCACTGGGCCGCACACCAAAAAGAATAAGAAATTATATTGGAGAAAAGCACTGAGGAAAGGGGGAAATCGTGAAGAGTGGTTACTGAGTCTTTAATCTTTTCTGCCTGATAGGAAAAAGATCCAATAACTTGTGAATATTATTCATGGGAACACACACACACACCAGCATACACTTCACCTAATAAAGCCCATTCTCCTCCTCCCTCCTTGGTGAAGGATGCTGGAGAGGAAAAGGGGAATACCACAGGTGGAGACGAGAGAGAAGAGCGAGTAGGATTTGTTTGGGGGGTGGGGGTGACAGGAGGTAATGGACTGGGAAGGGGTGATCAAACCCCATAGGTTTAACACCAGAAAGGACCATGCTGATTCTCTTGTCTGACCTTCATGACAGAGTTCCAGAGAACATCACTCCGGGGTTCCTCACTCAGCCCATATCTTGTGATTGAGCTAGAATGTGTCCTTTGGAAGAACATCCAGTCTCTTTTCAAAGGGCCATATTCTCAGGTTAAACTGTCTCTCTTGCTCCAGGCAGGAAGCATAAAGGACATAGCGTCTCACCAAACTAGAATTTCCCCAGCGTGGTCGGCTCTCCTCTAGCATAAAGCACCCAGAGCTGGCTCCTATGCCAAACATCCATCTCCACCCCAGCATACGGATGGAGAGCCTCTCCACCAGTCTTTGTCCGGCACAAGTTAGTGCTTCTAGGCTGCTGTAACTAATGCCAGGACCAGAGCTGACCAGCCCACAACCTCAGGAAGCCATAACTAGTCCCTCCTGCCAACCAACTCACCCATCCCCCTCCCCATTCCTGCACTGAGCAGAAGTTGTATGCAGGAGAGACTCCAAATTCTACATTGTTCCTATGGTTAATTAACCTCACTTGTAAACATTTGTTAAATCCAACACCTTGTCCCATATCCTACAGACCAAAGGGCATGTATCCAACAACACAATCTGTCCTAAAAGTGAAAGGGGACAAACTGAAAATATCCCCTCCCCCATGCACACACGGAGCCTTTCTCCTATGTACGTCAATAAATGCTATCATCTATAACTTGTTTTTCTTTATCACATATTGTCAGCCAGACTGACTGTATTTTCCTGCACCAAATACATCTTTGTAGAAATTTGGCAAGTGGATGAATACAACACTGATGCAAGTTATTTACCATGTTATCTCCAGATAACACAGTAGAATTACCACCAGCTACTATGGAATTCTCTTTGTTTATAATATAATGGAGTTGACAGGTGGTTTACAACACATTTATTACCAAATACTGTGGTGTATTTCACAGGATGCAGAAAATATCTCAGAGCAACAACCTAGACATGTTCTTTTATGGTAAATTGCTGAGTTCTCTTCATATCTTTATTCAGTCATTTTTTCTTAGTTCCTGCTCCTGTATTTCTTAACGGAATATGGCAAAGAACAGGACTCTGAAATTTCTTTCCCTGTTTGCTTTTAACACTTTAGTCTTTGCCCATCTGTCCTGGAGTCTTGTTTCCAATCCTTTTCCTAGTCAATGCAATCAGTTCTGTACAATATCAGCCACTCAAGGCAATGGCTTTATAAGCTCTTCTTCCCAGATATTGCCTTTACCTACTCTACCTCTGCTTGAATTGAATTTCAGCACAGACCTGTTATCAAAGCTGCTCCGAAGTCCGGCTGCTGTTGTACAAAAGGAGAGAGAATTGTGTTTAAAGGGCATTGCTGAGACTTGCTGTGAGGCACCGGGGACAGCACCCCACTGCAAGGCTCCTGGATTGTTCCTGTGATGGTACATGGATGGGGCTCTATCCCCATGGTCCTGGGTTCCCCCAGATCACCATCTTCAGCCCCAGGGACTCCCACCCCTCTGCTTCCCCACAGTGTAACCCCCTGGAAGCCATGCTGACTGGCCTTCCCTGCACACCCCACCCAGGGACCCATCAGCCCGGAGCAAGTCCATGGCAAAGGGTTTTTTTCTGTATGAAAGTGAAGGCTGGGGGAACAATGCATGTGTCTCCAGTCTCCATCCCCTCCCCATGCAAGGAAGGCTTTCTGTGGGGCAGGCTGGGTCCAGGGAAGCAGCTGGCTCGTCTCCCCACAGTGCTTCAGCAAGGGTGAAATCCACCTACTAAGATTCCTCCTGCACAGTGGCCTTTGGGAATGATCTACCCATGTATCCGGTCTTTCTGAGCTCATCCACCCAGACAGATCCTCCGCGGCTCCCAGGCTGATGAAGGTGGAAAGGAGGTTTTTGGAAGGCGGCTGGCTGGCAGAGTTCATTTTTGAAGAACTATTGTAAAGCCGGTGGGGTGTTTTTGTGCTATTAGTGGTGTGTCACGGCACCTAGAGCTGTACATACATTTCTTCTTTATTCTTAAAGTCCAAATAAATCAAATAAATCAGCGGCATTCCAGTAAAATCCATGCTGCTATCTATGGCCACCATTGCTAACGTACCAGAATGTCATATTTTTACCCTCACTGCTTCCATGTGAAGTAGGCCGGCGTTATGATGGGTATAGGAAACTGAGGCACAGAACGATTAGGTGACTTCCCTAAGGTCACACAGGCAGCTGGTGACAAGGCTGGGAAGTGAGCCCAGGGCTTCACGCTCTAGCCAGCATCCAACAGGCTGTCTTTCCTCCCACTGCCACGCCACACTGGCTGGGCAGCTGCAGAGCTCGCTTTCATGTCACAAGCCTTCAGGCAGATTGTCCTTCTTCCTCCTGCACCGGTGGTGAGCTGAAAGTCTGCTCCTTTGCCAGCTAAACCCTCCTGAGCTTCCTTGACCCTGGGGTTGGGCCCTCAGGGCTTGCCTGGGAAACAGACAATTTGCTGAATGTGGCAGAACACTTAAGCCTTTCCCCATCATCAGCGTGCATCTTGGGGTCTGTGCTTTCGTCTCTTCTCTAAACTCCTTCGCCTCTTGGAACGAACGTCAAGCGCCTGCAAGACTAAGCAGGAGCAAATATCCATTCTGCTTGAGTTGTTCCATAAACGCCTGTCATTCCAAGCACCAGGAGCAATTCTACTATCCAGACTTCACTGTGCAGCTGAGACAAACTCCCCAAAACAGCACCTCAGAGAACGAGTTCATTACAGCTCAGACGACACTCTTACCTTATCCTGCTCACATTTCATCTAAGCAGGAGACAAATGCTAACTTTTGAAAATGTGAGTTGTCAGTAGTCTGTAAATCCCTTGAAATGGGGAAGAGTAAGTTACATTTGCAGCTCTGGATTTGTTTAGTGAAAATACAAATGCACCGTTGCCAAATAGATCACAATAGCTAAAGGGGAAAGTATCCTACATTCCCGCTATATTTGCGCAGGGTTCGTATAAATAAGAAAAAATGTAATATGTGCATAACTGGTATGTAACAAAGTAAACTATATGGGCTGATATTCCTCTCACTTACACTCTATGTTACAAAAACAACAAGGAGTCTGGTGGCACCTTAAAGACTAACAGATTTATTTGGGCATAAGCTTTCGTGGGTAAAAACCTCACTTCTTCAGATGCTATGTTACAGATTACTGGCACAGAAATGCTTTAGGGTTCAAATCTCAAGACACCACATAAGGTGGGCACTTTGTTCAGACAAAACATGGAGCCAGATTTACTTGTAAAGCAAATGTTGGAGTAAGAAATGGAAAAGCAGAACTGAGACTATTTTAATCCCAGAAGCCCAGTAGAAATGGCAAAGCCCTTGCAGTAGCAGGGTTTGGAGTTGAGGGTAATGATGTCTCTGGGATTCCTGGAGCATGACACAGCAGCTCATCTGGCAAGATGGGCAAACACATTAAACAGTCACGACAGAGATGCCTGGTGATGGGTCAGCGCCTGAGAAACTGAAAAGGCAGCATTAAAAATGCCTGAACAACCTGCAGTAAAATACTGGAGCTTGTGAAGGGATTTCAGTACAGACAGGCTAGTAAGAAATGGCTCTGGAGTAAGGGGAGTTATGCCGGAGCCCAGCATTTTAGAAGTGAGCAGTGATTTTTGTGTAAGGTGTCAGTTTTACACCCCTTAAAGAAACCAGTTTTGCAGAGGCTCAGCAATAGAGCCCCCTGACCACACCCCCTGATGGTCAACAACCCTGGGCTGTTTTGGACTGAGTTGGGGAAGCTTGTTCCAGAGCTGAAGGCCCATCCCTGAGAGCTCCTAACGCCCCCTTTGTTAAACAGAATGGGATCCATTTCCAGTGCTCTGCTGATGGCAAGGGCAGCAACAGGGAGAACTAACCCCCTGGTGACGATCGGAGCCCAGCTACGGGGGTTGTGACCTGGCATACGGGGTCACCGTGCCACTGAGAGTTGGCCTGGGCACCCCTCCATCATGCCGATGGCCAGACTGCATGAGTGGCTATCATAAACATACAGTAGGGTAGCATAAAATCCCTCCTTTACCTGTAAGGGGTTAAGAAGCTCAAAGAACCTAGTTGGCACCTGACCAAAAGGACTAATAAGGAAAGAAGATACTTTCAAATCGGGGGGGAGGCGCAGGTTGTTTGTGCTCTCTTTGTTGTTCTCTCTCGGGACAAAGAGAGAAACCAAGCAGGCAACCCAGCTCCTACTGAAATGATACATCTAAAATTACAGAAATTGTAAGTAATAGCAAGGAAATGCGTTAGAGTATCTTTTGTTTTAGCTTGTGAATTTTCCCTATGCTAAGAGGGAGGTTTTATTCCTGTTTTTGTAACTTTGGAGTTGAGCCTAGAGGGGAATCCTCTGTGTTTTAAATCTTTTTATTACCCTGTAAAATTACCTTCCATCCTGATTTTACGGAGGTGCTTCTTTTACTTTTTTCTTTATTATAAAGTTCTTCTTTTAAGAACCTGATTGTTTTTTAGTGTCTGTGCCCACTTTGTTAACCTGTTTGCTTGGTATATTATTCTCAAGCCTCCCAAGGAAAGGGGGTGAAGGGGATTGGGGGGAGATATTTTGGGGAAATAGGAACTCCAAGTGGTCCTTTCCCTGAATCTGTGTCTAAATCACTTGGTGGTGGCAGCAATACCGTCCAAGGACAAGGAAAGGATTTGTGCCTTGGGGAAGTTTTTAACCTAAGCTGGTAGAAATAAGCTTAGGGGGTCTTTCATGCGGGTCCCCACATATGTACCCAAGAGTTCAGAGTGGGGAGGGAACCCTGACAGTGGCTTTACAAGCTGGCGCATGGGGGTCACAGCACCACTCACACAGATTTGGCCTGGTCACCCCTCTGTCATCATGATGGAGGGGCAGCCGCGTGCACCAGATGGCAGTGCTCGGAGCCGGCAGCCGGGCCCAGCCCTGCTGGACGGGCGCCGCTGCTGTGTTTCCTTTGCAACACCCCTGACCCTGTGCTCCCCCAGGGATGGGACTTGAACCCTCTACCCCTGGCGTGGATAAAATGGAGACACAAAAACCCCTCAAATCCCCCCAAAGTATAAAAAAGATACCGACTTCCTGGGGGAGCAGGGTGTAGGAATGGGGTCAGAAAGGCCGGGAGGTAAGAGTTTGGCCCTGCCTCACATGCTGGCCAAAGGAGCTGAGGTCTGGGCAGGGCAGGGGCCTGCTGCACCTACGGAGCGGCAAGGCAGGAGCCAGGGATGTAGACAATCTGCCTTACAAAACTTCCCTGGGCTGCCCCGAGGGTGGGATGGCCCCCTGCTGCCCTGACGCTGGGCACAATGTAACGAACGAATGCAGCCCTCTGTTAGCTCTCCGGAGTCAGGTTTGTAAATGTCCAAGCCCCCCGCACACTGGGAAAGACACCTCAGGAGCCCGGGGTTGGCCATTAGCTTTGTGATGATTGTCCTTTGCACTGGCTATTCGACTTGCCTGCCAGGTACAGGGGAGAACAGCTCTGCAGGAGTCTCCGCTCAGTGGCCTGTATAGTCCAAGGCAATTCCTTCAAATTGCACCATGCTGCAGGCTGAGTGCCTCGGAACTGCTGTAAGAAAGGACGCCCCCTTTTCCACTCCAGGCTGCAGGGAGACAGCGTTAGTGATTCACTTGCTGGTAGATGAGCAGTGATTTGATACAGGGGATGTGGAAGCATTTGTTAAGCAGAGTTCCCTGCAGCTCCTTCGCCATGCACTGCTGTGCCACATGGGAGATCACCTTTGGGAGGATGCTGCAAGAAACCCCAACAGCTCCTCGGGGGAATTAGAGAAAATACGTGTCTGTCTATCTGGAGCATTAGGAACACCGGTCCCTGGAGCACCTGAGGAGCTAGGAACAGGGCCGCCCAGAGGAGTCAGGGGGCCTGGGGTCTTCGGCGGCGGGTTCCGAAGCGAGTGAAGGACCCACTGCCGAACTGCTGCCGAAGACCCGGAGCGGAAGGAGCTCCGGGTCTTCGGCAGTGGGTCCTTCACTCGCTCCGGGTGTGTTCGGCGGCACTGAAGGACCTGCCGCTGAAGACCCACCGAAAACTCTCATGGGGGCCCCTGTGGGGCCTGGGGCAAATTGCCCACTTGCGCCCTCCCTTCCCCCCCGGGCGGCCCTGACTAGGAATTGATAGAATGCTTCTTGATTCACAGGGTGAGATCCTGGCCCTGCAGAAGCCAAAGAGAGCGTTATCCTTGACTTCAGGAGGGCCTGGACTTCACCCCTGGGTTTTAAAGCCAGAAGGGATCACTGTGGTCATCTAAGACATCCAGCCAGAGAATCCTGTGCCCAGGTCCCTGCCTCAAGCCCATAACATCTGGCTGAGCTAGAGCCTGCCTTTAAACACTGGGTGGTGAACATCATTTAGGGCCTGCCCAGCTTGCAATCCGGTCCTTTGTCTGATCCCCTCCGCTACTGGCCACAGACCTGCCTCACTTCCAATCTCACCCCTCCTCTGCCTCCGTTAAGGGCTGGGGGGGATATGACAGAGGCCTATAAAATCCTGAAGGGTGTGGAGAAAGTGAGTAGAGAAGTGTTATTTACCCTTTCCCACAAAACAAAAACCAGGGTCACCCGATGAAATTAATAGGCAGCAGGTTTAGAGCAAACAACAGGAAGTACTTTTTCATACAACGCACCTGTGGAACTCATTGCCCGGAGATGCTGCGACGGCCAAATGTATAACTGGGGTCAAAAAAGAATTAGATAAATTCATGGAGCACAGATACATCAATGGCTATTAGCCAAGATACTCAGAGATGCAACCCCATGCTCAGGGCAAACTTAAGCCTCTGATTGCCAGAAGCTGGGCATAGAAGACCAGGGTGGATCACTCCATTCTGTACACTCCCCCTGAAGCTATGAGCCACCGTCAGAGACAGGATACTGGGCATGATGAACCATGATCTGACCCAGTATGGCAGCTCGTAAGTTCATATGTTCTCCTTCCATTCCATTGTAATATTTGATCTTTGATTTAGGTCCACACAGACAAAATATCCCAGTCAGGCCCTCCTCTCCTTGCCTTCCCAACACCTACCGCTTCACACCGGTCCATGTAAAATGCAGCAGCTTGGATCATTGCCCTTCCCCGTTGCTACGATCGTGCCATGTCCTTTGTTGAATCTGACTTCTAGCTTCCCCTCTTTCAGCAACAGATCCAGTGCATGTTCCTTGTCCATAGACCATGGGCTGTTTAGGGCAGGGGTAGTTTTCTGTGTGTCTGTGGGCAGTGCCTAATTTATTGTAGGAGCTTCCATAATACCATAATAATAGTAACAACCTTTACACATGGCTGTAAATGGGCTCTGAGTGCATTTCTTAACACGTCAGTTTCACCCGCCTACGTGGCAGATCTCAATGGCTTTGATTGCTGCTGGTATTCAGCAAGTGCAAACGAGGAGTTACACACATAATGTCACTTTGGTAGTTGAAAAGCATTATAATGGATGCACATACAAAGGCAATTGGGCCAGATCCCTTATTCGGTAAAAGTCTAATTCAATCTGCCAAGTGCTACGTTTCAGTGTCATGCTTCTGTGTACAAGCACAGAGCGTATACATTCCCGAGATACTAACATTTCCTCAGCCAAAATGAACAGTGCTCTGACTATAAAGGTATTTTTAATAACTCTCTTGCTTTAAAATGATACTGTGGAAGCTGCTTAAAAACTAAAATATTTCAACTGTATCCCCATCGTTGTGTAATTACACCATTGTTCTCCTGTAAACCGTATTTTCCTATAAAATAACATTTACACTATAGATTAAAAATATATTACAGAACTCCAGGCCCTGATCCAGCAAAGCACGTTGTCTCACGCTTACCCTAAAGTATGTGCCTAAAGTAAGGCAGATGCGTAAGTGCTTTGCTGGATTGGATCTAAAGGTCAGTTCCCAATGGAAGCACATTTTAAAATCTTCCAGAATGATGGCCTTTTGCACAGAATTGCGAACCCAATCTTATTCCCCTTAGTCTTGTTAAGTAGCAACAGACTTTTTGAGTTGATTTCAGTTGGACTACTTGTAATTTGCCTCACTTGAGTAATTGTGGCATAATCAGCTCCATACTATGTTAGTTATTTATATAACGGGGACTGTTAACTTGTGAGTTGAGTGTTTCTTCCTAAGGACTAAACAGGCAAATATCTCATTATATCAAACCTCAGTAAAACCTCTCACAAATGTGGCTGGTATATATGAGAAAATGTGCACGGAAATATAGCAAATCTTCCCTTGGCTTCAGTAGAACTTGCAGGATCTGACCTCCTCTGGAAAACCAGCTCACTTCTTTAGGGACGTCCCTTTAGGCCTCTACATTGAAAGGTTTGGCCTAACTAATTGGTAGAGTTTTGCTGTTGCCTTCAGTGGGAGCAGGACTGTAGTGACAGCCTCCCCCCAGCCCTAAGAACTCCAGTGCTAAGTGGCTTTTTGTTACACACCTGGACAAGTGAGCTAGGCTCAGAGAATTGATGAGTATCCCAAGGCCGAGTAGTGAGATGGGAATGGGCGTCAGGTCACAATCCCCTTATCTAACCCCTAATTCCCTCTGTGCCGATTCTCTAAGTTGAGATCAATGTGCATGAATGAAAAACATTTGGGGATGAGCCACTATAACAGGATATGTGCACTTTCAGCCTTCCTTCTCTGGCTAAGTAAGCACTTCTCTAACCATAGCTAACAGCCCCAATGTTTCAGGAAGGATTCTTACCAGCTGCAGTAGAGTCTGCCGAATTGAACGTGAACACCGTTGGCTGAATGCAAACCGGCTCCTAGCAGACATGCAATCCCTCCCTTTGGGATATTTGGATTCTCGCATGATGACACTGCGTCGTGACATCACAATGTAAATGCCATCATGTCCATATGCAGCATCCCAGGCACCTGAGACCGGAGCAAAGACCACATCTTTGGTATGTGAACTGATAAAGGGGGCCAGGACTGTGTCTGAGGGTAACAGACAGCAGAAACCAAACCAGCATCCCAGCGACCCACTGTTCAGCTTCCTGGGGAACAGGGCCTGTCTGCCCTTTGAAATTCTCAGCTGCAAACCTGTTTTTCTTAGACACTCGCTTGCAACAACATTCACCATTTGAAACTCTTTCCTTCCTTCCTTCCCAAACCACCCCCACCCCAACTGGCCTTCTCCATGCTTGGCTCACAGCAGTGAGGTCAGCTCCCAAGGCTACATGTCAGACACAAGTCACAGTGGCGGGATCTGGGCCCCAAACACTAGAAGAACGTCTCTAAGTACGCAAAGCACCAGCTCCTGGCTCCTTGCTGGCTTTCACGAGTGCTGGAATTTCATCCATTTTGATCATGGTTAAGTGGCTAATGGGCTATCTCTGTTTTCTAGTCTCCCAGGAGGATTCCCTTCTGCTTTGGCTGGGAGACTTTGTTTATTGTTACATGCTTCCAACTAATCTCCTACATAAGTTCTTTTCTCAATTCATGTGTGAATTTCGTTCATGGCAAAAATTACAGCTCCCTTCAGTGATTTTGTCCTTGAAGATGCCCTTACTCCACTCCCTGGGACATTTTATTATATTATAGCTCACATTATTACATTCGTTATCATTGTATTCCTAGTTACATCATTGCGTTTTTAACACTTTGGGAGTTTTTGGTCTAACTGCTATTGCAGTAGAGCTGTATGTTTTAATAACTAATTACTGAAGAATGCTAACTATGCAAAAAACCATTATCACGTAACGACAGTATATATATATTGTAGATCAGCATCATTGTTTTGTAGATGGAGTTTAGATATAAAAGTTTCTTGCACAAATATCTATATATTTAGAATTGCCCCACACTCACACAGAACCCTTCGCACTCTGTTTGAACTGACATCATGGTTTGCCCAAAGAACGGTTTACGTTGAATACTATCACTGGGAACTCTGTGCAGAGTACCGGAATTGGGCACTTTGCAAATCGTTTTCCAATGAAAGACTTTTCAGTAGCACGGCCATCCTGCATCAGCATTTTAGGCCTGATTGAAAGCCCACTGGAGTCTTTCCATCCACTTCAATAGTCTTTGGAGCTGATCCTTTCAGACAGCCACAGAGATCCAATGGAAGGCTTGTCACACAACTCAACTGACTTCACGAGCATAGACCAAGGTCAGGAGACTTGCCTAAGTTGTTCATGGGACATTAGCACTCGCTGTGTAATCAGCAGCCTCGGTTTTCCAAGGCTGTCCCCAACCCCAGTTTTCCCACAGAATCAGCGCCTTTCATTTCACATCCACATTTGAACAAGAAATCGCCTTAGCCCCGTTGTGCCTGACGTTTGGCTGGTGACTGCAAAGGGGAGAGGGAAAGCTCAGTGGTTTGAGCATTGGCCTGCTAAACCCAGGGTTGTGAGTTCAATCCTTGAGGGGGCCATTTAGGGATCTGGGACAAAAATCTGTCTGGGGATTGGTCCTGCTTTGAGCAGGGGGTTGGACTAGAGGACCTCCTGAGGTCCCTTCCAACCCTGACATTCTCTGAGTCTATGAAATGCTGCAAATTTAATCACAGACAAGATCAGCCCTAAACCTGGCATCAGATTCAGGCCACCAGTCAGGCAGCTTCCTGCCTCAAAACCAGCCCCCGGATAGTGACAGTACCAATACTCCGCTTATTTAAAGAGCACAAGCAGTAGAGAACAATGTTATTCAAACATTGCTAGAGCTGTGTTTGTTATCAGACAGTTATGATCTGAGTCGTTTTGAAATGACTTGGAGAAGAACAAACCAGGTGCTCAGTGTTGGTCTCATTAGGGGTTCATGCAAAGTGCACGACTTTCAGAAGTACTGACAATGCCTGTATCACTCTCTAGCAGCGGGGAGGCCCTCATTCCCTCCAATCTCTCACCCTGCACCTAAATTAATGGCCCAGTCCCTCACTTCCACCTGGGCAACTCTCACTGAAGTCTCTAGGATTTGTGCAAATTCAGTCCTAAGGGCCACATAGGTAAAGGTACCTGTTTATTTATGTCAGTAAATGTTGAGTGATGCACCAGCACAAATCTCAGTGCAAACAAAAAGCCATTCCCATGTGCAAATTAAGTAATTACCCATGAAAACAGGGAACTCAGGAATGATGATCATATTTGTAAACATGAGCACTCATCTGCGTGAGGAAAATCAGTATGCATGGGGGATTGGTCCAACTTTGGTTCTTCCTTTTACAAATTTGGCCCTAAATTTGCAGCCCAAAAGTGAAGTTAATATTGCTCTCACCATTAGTAAAACTTCATAAGGAACCTTACTAATAGGTTCCTGAAGAGAGAGAGAAAAATGCAGCTTTCAGATAAACGAGAATTAATGCAATATTTCTTGAAGTGGCACCAAAGACAATGAATTCATTTTCTATTCATGGGGCTGTCGATGTACCTCCGTAGGTGTTCATTTGTAATCTGCATCACTTAATGGAAATTTACCATTTTATAATCAGTAAGAGCGTTTTATTGTAAGTGTGCTGACATTATGAATTCATTTGGTATTCATTGTAATAGCACTGATCATAATGAACCTATTTGGTATTCATTTGGTGTCATACGTATGTTCCATATTTCCACAAGAGTGCTATTGTAATTCAGCGTTAGTTACCAGTAGTTAATATAGAAATAATATAATGCCACGTAGGCCTTTATTTCAACTTAATAATAACTTACCCTAAATTTAGAAAGGCCTGAACATGGTATTGCGACGTTTTTATGAAGCTCTATTGTGCAATTCAGTGCCGTGATACTCATTCATGAAGAGTAGGTTAAAAAAAAAAAAAAAACACTTCAATCCCATAGTAACTGTGGTGCTTGGAGATGCTTTGCCTGCTGTGTGCCCTACTCATGGCATGCACATACCTTGCACATGAGAGCTTTGGAAATGTTGGCAAGCAATATCCACTGGCGGTGCATGTCCACCTGCCTCTGTCCTTGCATGCCCCCATCTGAGGTCAGACAACAGGATGCAGCTCCAAACACCATTGACTTCCTTCACTGCTTCAATCATCTGGTTTGTTGTAATACTCCGAGAGCAGCTTAGGGAAAAGCATCTTCAAAACCCCCTGTTACAACTTGTAATTCTTTGAGCATTGTCTGCGAGCATCCCACTCATGGTGAGAGGTCAAGCTAACTCCAGACCTAAAGAAGGTGGGTCTGAGGCGCCTCAGCAGAACAGGGACTATGGGGCAGCCCTCCCAAACTAAGAAGCAATGCTGCTTAGCATAGACCTCCAGTCAGTTGTGCGACTGTTCTCCCTAGCTCAGTGACTCTAAGAAATGGGGACTTCTGGGGAAGGCTGAAGTGTGCTTGGCTAAGCACTAAAGAGACAGAGCTACTCCATGCTGACAGAAATCATTCTGTGTTCACATGGATCACAGCACAGGTCTTGGGTCAAGATGCAACTAGTAATTTTGGTTGGATTTTCCATGACGACCAGGCCACATCCCATGAGGGCTCTACCATTGCTTCACCACGGGACACTGCCCTCCTCTGAGAGAGGAGAAACTAACATCTGAGTAACGTAAGTTTAGCTCCATCCCAATGCTGAGCACGACCTGCAGCTGTTCATTTAAAGAAAGAGGAATGCGGGAGGAAAGACTCCTGTGGGGCAGCCCCCCTGAAATGACAGGCTGGATAGTCGGCAGGAGAAGGGGCAGGAGGGCCTGTGGCTCACCCCAAGGACACTGAGCTTACCCAGACTCTCGGGAGTGGTGAGGACTCCGAGGAATCATAGAATCATAGAATATCAGGGTTGGAAGGGACCTCAGGAGGTCATCTAGTCCAATCCCCTGCTCAAAGCAGGACCAACACCAACTAAATCATCCCAGCCAGGGCTTTGTCAAAAACCTTGGAGACCTTAAAAACCTCCAAGAAAGGAGATTCCACCACCTCCCTAGGTAACCCATTCCAATGCTTCACCACCCTCCTAGTGAAATAGTGTTTCCTAATATCCAACCTAGACCTCCCCCACTGCAACTTGAGACCATTGCTCCTTGTTCTGTCATCTGCCACCACTGAGAACAGACGAGCTCCATCCTCTTTGGAACCCCCCTTCAGGTAGTTGAAAGCAGCTATCAAATCCCCCCTCTTTCTTCTCTTCTGCAGACTAAACAATCCCAGTTCCCTCAGCCTCTCCTCATAAGTCATGTGCTCCAGACCCCTAATCATTTTTGTTGCCCTCCGCTGGACTCTTTCCAATTTTTCCACATCCTTCTTGTAGTGTGGGGTCCAAAACTGGACACAGTACTCCAGATGAGGCCTCACCAATGTTGAATAAAGGGGAACAATCACGTTCCTCGATCTGCTGGCAATGCCCCTACTTATACAGCCCAAAATGTCGTTAGCCTTCTTGGCAACAAGAGCACACTGTTGACTCATATCCAGCTTCTCGTCCACCGTAACCCCTAGGTCCTTTTCTGCAGAACTGCTTCCTAGCCATTCGGTCCCTAGTCTGTAGCAGTGCATAGGATTCTTCCGTCCTAAGTGCAGGACTCTGCACTTGTCCTTGTTGAACCTCATCTATCTACCGCCCCGACCGGGAAAACCGAGAGGTGTGCCGCTTGCCAGGAGCTAGCATACAGGATGTGACGGAGAGACTGCCGAGACTCATCAAGCCCTCGGATCGCTACCCCTTCCTGCTTCTCCACGTGGGCACCAATGACACTGCCAAGAATGACCTTGAGCGGATCACTGCAGACTACGTGGCTCTGGGAAGAAGGATAAAGGAGTTTGAGGCGCAAGTGGTGTTCTTGTCCATCCTCCCTGTGCAAGGAAAAGGCCTGGGTAGAGACCGTCGAATCGTGGAAGTCAACGAATGGCTACGCAGGTGGTGTCGGAGAGAAGGCTTTGGATTCTTCGACCACTGGATGGTGTTCCAAGAAGGAGGAATGCTAGGCAGAGATGGGCTCCACCTAATGAAGAGAGGGAAGAGCATCTTCGCAAGCAGGCTGGCTAACCTAGTGAGGAGGGCTTTAAACTAGGTTCACCGGGGGAAGGAGACCAAAGCCCTGAGGTAAGTGGGCAAATGGGATCCTGGGAGGAAGCACGAGCAGAAGAGCGCAAGAGGGGAGGACTCCTGTCTCAGACTGAGAAAGCGAGAGACGATCGATGAGTTATCTTAAGTGCCTATACACAAATGCAAGAAGCCTGGGAAACAAGCAGGGAGAACTGGAAGTCCTGGCACAGTCAGGGAACTATGATGCGATTGGAATAACAGAGACTTGGTGGGATAACTCACATGACTGGAGTACTGTCCTGGATGGATATAAACTGTTCAGGAAGGACAGGCAGGGCAGAAAAGGTGGGGGAGTTGCGTTGTATGTAAGAGAGGAATATGACTGCTCAGAGCTCCGGTATTGGGGTATTCCGGTATCCGGAAAAGGAGGGGATTGCATTCAGGTGTTCGTTGTTTTGCACAGATCTGTAACTCCTGGGCTGTCTAAGAGTAAAGCATGTGTGTTGAAGAAGTCTGTGTGCAAAGCCCGTGTTCCTTACTTGACTTACCTTGGGACCCGGATAAACCAGAGTGCCCAGGAGTGCAGAGCTCTGGGAGCATGCAGCAACAGCTGAGGAAGCTTGGGAAGGTCAGCACTGCTTTCAGGGCACTTGGGCTGCCGAGTCCCACATCCCGAGGAGGGGTGACAGGCAGGGGGTCTACACCCAGGAATGTGTCTTGCAAGCCAGAACTAGAAACAGTGTCTAGAAACCGCCCAGAGCCAGGTGTGTTGCAAGCAATTGGGAACCAATACAACAGACTGGTGACCATCCGCTAAGGGGACCCAGCCACGTCTGGAACAGCCACTCCCTGAGAAAACAAATGGAGTGCTGTAGAGTATGGAAGATCTTGCCAGGAATGTGGATATTTGCTTTCTTGGTTGTGAGTGGTAGATTGCCATGGTGAAGCGGAGTTGTCAACAGCTAGAGAGCAATGAAGTGAATATAACATATTCTTGGCTTTGACATACTGGACCCTTTACAGGATTTTAAATTGAAAGCTGGTAAACAAGGAGACTTAGCTCATACGTCTACAAGGAAGTGTGTGGCAGCTGATACATGTACAGGATATACCCGTAGATTTCTAAAGACTGAAACTGCAGTTCAGCTGATTACACTTGTCAGTTTTGAGGCACTTTGACAACTTCTCCCCCTTTGCTGCTACAAGAGTTCGGCTTGAACTAGAAGTAATGCAGCATGCTGTGGAAGTAGGAAGTAGCCATGTTGGTTCTTTTACACATTGCTCTTTCCAGTGCAGAAATGGTAGGGCCATTTGCCATGATGAGAAAATAGAGCCTTTGACAAGAAGACTTGGGTGGACGAGGTATCAGAGCAAGTCTGGTCCTCAATCAATTGGATCACCAGAACTGAGTTCAAAGTACACTCCAAACACAGCCAAAAGGGCCAGGGCTTCCCATGAAAGGGGGTGCTCTAATTCCTCTCAATACAATTTCTTTTTTCTAATGTTTATTTTATCAGTTGTTCCCGTTTCAATGTTAGAATAACAATTAAATGAATATTCTAAGTTGGATTCCCATGTTTCACCACATTCTATTCTCTCTAGGTCCTTATACCATGATCCTCATTCCCTGGGTAGAATTCCCGTTGGAGTCAGTGTGACTCCAGGCATAGCAATACATGGCAGGATTGGATCCTTGCTGTATCACGAACAAATGATGGGTGAGATCTGGTTCTGATTGATATCAGAGTACCTGCAGCATGGCTCTTCGATAGCCAAGAAGGGTTGGTCCATGGGTGCCATTTTACACATGCTAGACTTTGTCCTCCCATTGCCTGACTCAAATTATTAGGGGACTGCGCCTTCATCACAAATGCTCAGGGATTGACCATTTGCCTAGTCAATAGGCCCCTCTTTACAAGCTGGAATGTGTTTATTAGCCTGGCAGTAGAAAGTGAGCCACAGAATGAAGACATGAAAAATCATGTCCATGAGCCTGAGAGAGAGCCAGGTTTTTCCCACAAACAAGAGCAAATGAAGCTGTCGAGGGGGGCAGCAATGTCCTAATGTTCAGAATAAAGTGATCACCACATCAGGATTTCACTGGGAATGCAGTTCCTCTCTCTGAATTTGGAGAGGGGTATGTCACGAGCCTCAGGCTGGACTGATGATTGTGTCAGGGACATGGGCAGTGTGTGGCTTAGGCTCAGAACATCACTTCTGTGTGGCTTTTTCCTAACTGCTTTTGCCAAGAGCCCCAAGAGACTGAAAGGCAAGGAGCTAAGAGGACAGAGCGTGCACAAAGCCATGTGACAGCTTGTTAAAATGCAATCTTTGGATTGCTTCACAAAAGGTTATAATTTTCACACAGCCAACCTCAAACTGCAAACCCTGGATATGGCAAACCCTGCTGTATGTATTGCAAATATTCATGAGCCCCACATTATCATTCTTAAATGTTATCTTTTGTCTCTGTGGATTGTACTGAGCTTGTTATTGGCTCATGATCCCTGCCCACACAGCTATACTTAGATTCTCTCTTCCACAGCTAATTGCCTGCTCAACCTAGATGGCTCACTGTCCAATTCAGCAGGACCACAAACAGTTCGCTCCCTAGCTATCCAGAGAAGCATGGAGTTTGCATCTTCCTGGCTGACTCAATACACTGTTATAACAAGTGCCTTCAGAGAGATTAACCATCCTGGTGTTGAACTCATTAATCCTGGACAACCAACAAGAAACGCCACCTGCCCACCTGTGTCTTGTTGGGAGTCTTTGCCCCTTCCCTGGGGAGGAGTGTCTGAGCACAGTGCTTAATACATTGGTCACCTGCATAACGTAGCATTTGGGATTGAAGGCAGCAGCAGCACAGAAACACGGCAGGCAGCTTTCTCACTGGTTGGCCATTGAGAGCACCTGGCTGGTGTACGCCACCCTCCATTGTTCCCCTGTTTGCTCCTGATGCCCTTCAAAGTCCTGGTGCAGATGTGCTGAGTCAGCACCCAGATATATTAGGCACCACCTCTCAATCCATAACCCTCCAAGACAACGGCATTCCTCTGGAGCTATGCATCCAGTAAAGCCCCGGCCAGAACAGGTGAGAGCTAGAGACCAAACATCTTTGAGCACTTCATAATCTTTAATCTAGTAAATACATTAATTTTCATTAACTGAGTGAATGTAACATAAAATAATACTTGGACTTCTTTTTGTCCTTTGGGAGAAGAGTCAGCCAGTGAGAGAAAGTGTAGGGAAAAGTACACTTTTCATGCACTGAGACAGTTTTTCAACAAGCCAAAATGAGGGAAAGTAGTTTATTCCACACTTACTTATTTATTTTTTCATTTTCTTTTGGGAAAACTGCTATTTCCTGACAGAAAACATGAAATGTGGGGCCATGAAAACCCTTACACTGTTACAATGGGTGGACGGAATGTTTTATTTTCAAAAGTGGCAAAATGTTTTCTCAGGCTTGTGACTTTGCATAACAAGTTTGAGGAAGGCAGCTAATTTAACCCCGGAGAGAGGAGAATATTTTTAAAAGGCAACACTGAAAGAAATGAATCTGTAGTCACCTGACCAGCAACATTATAATAACCTTCCTACCAATGTCTGCAGTAAACAATATAAGCATTTACGCAATGGAAGTACATTCAGCATGAAATATTAAAGCACTTTCCATTCTAATATGACAATTGATTTATTAACATAACATCTTAGTATTCAGTCTCACGTATTCTGCTTCTCTAGGCTATTTGGCAACTATGTGTCTTCCTATGCATTTATATTCTTTCTGTTTCCTGCTTTTCTCAGCCTTTTGCCCCAGAGAGAAGCAACTAAAATGTAATGCTGAGACAAATAGCTCCATATAAAAAGAGATGGCTAATGTGAATAAGAGAAAGAAACAAAAGTGAAAGGTTAGGCAATGAGGTCTGCATGACTTGGAGATAGCTTTCAGTGACCTGCATGAAAGGAGCTGTGTACCCAGTCCCATTGTTTACTGATCTGTGTTTCTTCAGTCACATAGATTCATAGATTCCAAAGGCCAGAAGGGACCATTTGCGATCCCCTAGGCTGACCTCCTGTATAACACAGGCCAAGAACTTCCCCAAATGAGCAGATCTTTTAGAACAACATCCAATCTTGATGTAAAACTCGTCAGTGGCAGAGAGCTCACTGTAACCCATGGTAAATTGTTGTTCCAGTGTCTAATTACTCTCACCATTAAAAATGTACAGTTTATTTCCAATCTGAATTTATCTAGCTTCAACTTCCAGCCACTGGATCATGTTACACCTTTCTCTGCTGGACTGAAGAGCCCATTATCAAATATTTGTTCTCCATGTAGGTACTTCTAGACTGCGATCAAGTCACCCCTTAACCTTCCCTTTGTTAATCTACACAGATTGAACTCCTCAGGTTTTCTAACGCTTTGATCATTCTCGCGGCTCTTCTCTAAACCCTCTCCAGTTTATCACCATCCTTCTTGAATGGATGTTGAATTATCTTCAGTTATTTTTTTTCTGGTTTGTTGAATTCCATATCACAAAACCCACTCATTGGCACCACTGGTGCCTACTACAGAGGGGATATCAAGGACTACATTACTTCCTTCTCCCAAAAGATGGCACTTCCAGGCCAGGATCATGGACCCTGGGCTAGGCAGTGTCTGTGGAAGTGGGCACTCTCCCTGGCTGGGTTTATGTGTTATCTTGTTGAGTGGGGGAGTTGAGTCTCCACTCCAGTAAGTGTTAACCTGCACAAGAAAGAAATCCACTCTCATATGAGGTTTAGAAGAAAGAAAGACAAGCAAAAAGAGCAGGACATTGCATTTCAGAGTATCACATGCTGTGGTGTTAGCATGTTTCAAATTGGCAAGTGACCCAAGGCAGACACAAAGATTTGCCGCCTCAGTAGAAACACATTATCTTCATAGAAAATTACCGGATCCAACATGGGTATTACACATAGTTATTTCCCACCACAGGATAGAATTAAGGCAGGTAAATTTTCCAAAGGAAACAGTTTGAATTGCAGGCACAAATCTGATTATGAATGTGTTTAATTACAAGCTTGCAGGCTGGATCCCCAGTTGGTATAAACCAGGGAAGTCACTTGGTCTTCTCCTCTTTGTCCAGCCATGGTTCACTTGAGCTCTCCGAGCTCAGCGTCACAGTGGGAGTTCGTGGTCAGCTGTGGAACAATTAGCGCTGCTCAAAATTCTGTCAGTGAAAAGATGTTTTGACGAGAACAACACAGGACATTTCAAAATACTTTTTGAAAAAACCCTCGAAGTGATTTGAAATTTTCTAAAAAATTCATTTGAAATAGTGAGGAGAAAAATCCATTGTTTCCCTTTTTTACCTTTCCTCTTTTTTTCTAACTAGAAAAATCTAGGGAAAAAAGAGAGAAAGCATTTTGAAGGGCCAAAATCCATTCGTTGTGGATGTAAGATCTTAACTATGGTTTCTGCTAAGAACTTTTCATATAGACCCGGAGTCCACAGCTTGGTCTGGGGCATGAGGGCTGGCTAACAGAGAGCAATACATGGCTGAGAGAAAGCTGCGGTAGACAGACAACCTTGTGTGTTTCAAGTCGATGAGCGGAGTCAGCATGACTCCAGATGGTGAGCTGTAATTGGGTGTCCTTATTGCAAGTTATAGATACAAGAAGCGCTGGGAAGGGCCTCAAAGTTAACTCCCTCATACAGATGCCAGAACAGAGTTCAGGGAGAGGCCTAACATGATTGATGTGAGCAATGACACCCTCCCCTCACAGATGTATGCCAATCCCAGTTCACAGAAATGCAAGAGTAAAACTATAAACAATTGTTATTGTTGAATACTAATTACTGCTTCTTTGCTTTAAATCTCCAGGAATGTACCTGTTGGTCAACCAGGAGAGCTGCTAGCTCATTCCCCTGGACCCCAAAATTAGGATTTAACCTATACACTTTAATAGACATAGTTTGGGGGTAATTACCTGTGTGTCAGCAATATGTTAATTTGAGCCATGGGCCAAGCCATTATGTAATCTTTTAGACCATTGGCTTATTGTGCTTATCTTGTCTTGCTGGTAGAACCTATCCAGGGGATCGGGACCTCCCACACCGTCACTTCTCTCCACCCAATGAGCACCCTAGATAATCTATTGTAATTAATTGTTGGGCAGTGTCTCTGAGCCTAATAAGCAAAGTGACACTCCACCAGCGCTGTGCGTAATAAACTCCTGTGCTTGACTCTACACGGTGTCCATTTCTGTTCCTTCAATTTTTTCACACTCGCTTTGTTCACACTCGCTTTGTTCACACTCGCTCTGCCTTTTTTACTTTAATGGAAACAAGAGGTGGGAAGGTAAAAACTTTTTTTAAAGAAAAAAAAAGAAAAAATCATTAAAAAATTTGAATGAAATTAAAACTGTTAATTTTTGGAGAATATTGTTCACACATACTACCCCAAAATTTGACCAGCTAGAATAATAATAATCATACCCCTAATATGCTTTCTATATTTTTATATATGGCAAATACCTGCAGTATACGAAGTTTTCGAGATTAAAATACATTGTTATTAGTTGAGTATTAGGAGCTGCATATTTTCTATAACAGGAGAAAAAAAGAAAATATAGTGATATCAATATATTTCTCAAGAAACGTATGACTTCCCTTGACGAAAGGGAAAAGTAACCCACTACAGTGACGGTGTAAAGCATTATATTGCAGTATTGGTACTTAGGGTGAGAATACTTTATAAAGGTAATGTGAATGTTTGCTCTCTCGGAAAAGAAATGCAAGAAAGACAGAACAGAAAAGACCTTCCTTCGGGGGACCCATTCCTAGTCCTCTCAGAAGAGGCTGTGTTTCCCCACCAGTAGAAGTAATGTCACTTATAGAGCCCAGCTGGGATGTTGCAGGCTGAATTTATAGGATACTCTAATAGACTGATGTGTTGTTCTGCTTCTATAGTTGTTGTTCCAGGGCAC
Organism: Emys orbicularis; assembly: GCF_028017835.1. Lineage (NCBI taxonomy): Eukaryota > Metazoa > Chordata > Testudines > Emydidae > Emys > Emys orbicularis. The sequence continues at coordinate 1,646,911 of NC_088686.1, read as the reverse complement.
ACACAATAAAGAAAACATATTGTGTGGATTGTCTGGTATGGCTCCTTTTTCCACTTTGTAAACAGCCATTTGAAAGTCCAGTAAACGCCGTTGCTGCTTCGTGGGCTGCTTTCTGAGATATGGAAGGTGATGTGCTAGGAGGGTTCTCAGAGTAACCATTCGGACTTGGTTGATCAAAGGTGCAGGTGTGAACCACGCTGGCTGGTGGTGTTTTGTTCTAGGTGAAGGTCTGCGAGTCAGGCCTAGTGAAAGATCCATGTGAACAGTTGCACCAATACTTCTCTCTGTCTCCTGGTTGTGAAGAACTTCCCTATCTCTGGCCTTGATTGTGCAAATCTTATTCAGCCTGGTGAGCATTTCTTCACGCAAGGAGCCCCCCGCTGCTGCAATGCGATGACTCGTGTCAGTAAATCCCACCAATCAGTGAGTAAGGGGTGCTTGCTGGGGACTGTATGTTTTCAAAATCTTTAGCACCAAGCAAGAGCAAACGAAAAGAAACCTTTGGCCTAATGTTGTTTGCATTAATCCCCATTTCAGCCCCTCCCCCGGAGTTTACAGCATAAGTAGATAAGACAGACCAAGGCTGATAGCTTCGTAGGATTGCTAGGTCTACACTACCCGCCTGAATCGGTGGGTAGAAATCGACCTCTCGGGGATCGAATTATCGCGTCTCGTCGGGACGCGACAATCGATCCCCGAATCGACGCTCTTACTCCACCAGCGGAGGTGGGAGTAAGCACCATCGACGGGAAGCCGCGGAGGTCGATTTTGCCACCGTACTTACAGCGGGGTAAGTCGGCTGCGATACGTCGAATTCAGCTACGCTATTCGCGTAGCTGAATTTGCGTATCTTAAATCGACCCCCCCCCCCGTAGTGAAGACCTGCCCTATGTTACAGATAGGGACCTGAGGCACCCAGATAGCTAGTGACTTGTCTAAAGTACCCAGGGAAACCTGTGGCAGATTGCAAATAGAGAACCCAGCTCTGTTGACTCCCAGTGCGTGACTAAACCATCAGACCATCCTTCCTTCTAAAACAATTGAGACTAATTTTATCCTAATGAATCAGAATACTCAAACCACCAAGGAAGCCAACTGAGAAAACATTTCCCAGATATCGTTGCTGAGCTCTCTACTCCTCAAGGCATCCCATCCCCCCGGGCTTTACGAGAATTGGAAAACTGTAAACCAGAGCTCACACAAATACTCCCGACTGTATAGGATGTTGGAAAGTTACCAGTGTTTGTAGCAGAGAATTTCTCACTCATGGTCAGGGCACGGCCACAGCTTCCTGTCTGAACTGCACATGGCAACCTCACAAACAACTGCAGTTAACTTTAAGCAGTGTGCAAACCGGAGGTTTATGTTTAGATAGCATCTCGTTTCCAGATTAACATAGGATGAAGGAAAAGCATTAAATAATGTATCCACTCTTGTATTGCAAACCTCATCTCATTTAGGAATTGGTATTATATACCTCGGCTAAATAGTGCTTCCATTCCACTGCGATGGGTTTTATCCTCTTGCTGGCCAATTATTTTCAAATTTCCTAGCACAAGATAATAAAATAAACTGATATGATATTTTAACCTTGAAACCCCACCAAGTGAGTAGGAAGCAATCTGCACTACAGGAAGGAAAGGCATGTCTCTGCGCTGAGATACTGACTGAGCCTCACCCACCATGAAATGGAGACAGCATCTCTGAGGAGACGGTTTGGTTGGGGGAGAGGGTCAGGAGCCACTGGAAAGGTTAAGAGAGGAGGAGACTCCTGTGGACCAGACCCTGCCCTTGCCCCTGAGGTTGAAGGGAATGAGGGTAACACTTTGCATTTATAAACAGCCTTTGACATCTGGGAATCTCCAGTGGTTTACGCACCTCCAGGGTCAGGTGAGAAAGGAGCCTGGGTAACTCTGCAGTGCACGGAGGCTGCGGTTAACTCCCAGCATCATTTCATGTTTACATAGTGGTTCCCCAATCCTTGTACACGTACACTCCTCCCCCCGGTGCCACCTCTGTGCTCAGGAGAGTGCAGGGACCAGCTCACCGCCTAGAGGTGGGGGCATCCAGCGCCATCCCTGGCAGAGCAGCCCATTGGGAAGACCTTAGTGGGGCACAGACCTTCCCTATACTGTCTGCAGGGTGGTGCAGCTTTGCATCTCTCCCGGACAGTGGCTAAATACCGCCATTGGGCATGAATGGACGAAGCCTAACAACATCCCAGGGAACGTTTTTTAGTGTATTTAATACCGATGGTTTTTGCATAGTGCCCATGGCCAGCGTGGGTGCTTTAGACCTCCATGGAAATGTCCCAAATGAACATCCGCAGGGGTCCTGCTCTTCTTCCTTCCCATCTCCTAGGAAGGTGCTTTGGTCTGGTTAAACAGCTTGGCTGTGGCGGGAAGGCTTTTCCAGTCGGTGGGCTTGGTAGTGTGTTCTAGTCAGCTTTGGGTTCATTTCTTCTGGCTGCTCATTGCTCAAACAAAGCCCCTTAACGAATATGTTATGTTAATAGAGCAACTGTCGAATTAGAATTGACAGTGCTTTAATATTTCATGCTGAATGTACTTCCATTGCGTAAATGCTTATATTGTTTACTGCAGATGTTGGTAGGAAGGTTATTATAATGTTGCTGTTCAGGTGACTAGAGTTTCATTTCTTTCAGTGTTTTCTTTGAACAATACACTCTGCTCTTCGGGGTTAAATTTGCTTCCTTGTTCAAATGTGTTATGCAAAGTCACATGCCTGAAATAATAAATGGAGATATCCCATCTCCTAGAGCTGGAAGGGACCCTGAAAGGTCATCAAGTCCAGCCCCTGCCTTCACTAGGCAGGACCAAGTACTGATTTCACCCCAGATCCCTAAGTGGCTCCCTCAAGGATTGAATTCACAACCTTGGGTTTAGCAGGCCAATGCTCAAACCACTGAGCTATCGCTTCCCCCTACATGCCCTGCACCTTTACACTACCTATGCTAGAAACGTCAGACCCCAGCTCCAATGCAGAGGTGCCCTTAGAGGAAGCTGAAGGATTCTCGGGCACTGAGCTTGCTGGAGTGGCAGACTTGGGGATTTCTGAGCAAGGAAACGGCTGCCGCGCATGGTTTCCATTGTTTTGTAACTGGGCTAGATTACCCCAAAGAACACACATGGCCCACAGCACTGATTGCTCCTCCTGATGGAAAGAGCCCGGCTGGGACAGACCGAACCTCCCTCCATCAGCGAGGCCCCTGCTCTGCAGGCACCATTCAGTGCCGGGCAAGGGAAGCAGCTGCAGGGGGCTTCTGCGGCCGGCAGTTCTGCTTCCTGCTGACCACGCCAGGAGGCTCTGACCCCCCCCCCCCCCCCCCGTCCTGCTCATAACCTCACCCTGGCCAGCCCCCATTGCTGACTTAGTGCCCCTGCCAGCTGGCCTGAGGGCCCACACCTGGTGCATGACGGCAGAAGGAAACACCAGTCAGCTTAACTTCTGTACCCAGAAAGATAACAGAGCAAATCATTAAGCAATCAATTTGCAAACACCTAGAAGATAATAAGGTGATAAGTAACAGTCAGCATGGATTTGTCAAGAACAAATCATGTTAAACCAACCTAATAGTTTTCTTTTATAGGGTAACCAGCCTTGGGGGGAAGTGGTAGATGTGGTATATCTTGACTTTAGTAAGGCATTTGATACTGTCTCACATGACCTTCTCACAAACGAACTAGGGGAATACAACCTAGATGGAGCTACTGTAAGGTGGGTGCAAAACTGGTTGGAAAACCGTTCCTAGAGAGTAGTTATCAGTGGTTCAGTCATGTTGGAAGGGCATAATGAGTGGGGTCCCGCAGGGATCAGTTCTGGGTTCAGTTCTGTTCAATATCTTCAGCCATGATTTAGGTAATGGCATAGAGAGTACACAACTGGAGAAATGGTCTGAAGTAAATAGGATGAAATTCAATAAGGACAAATGCAAAGTACTGCACTTAGGAAGGAACAATCAGTTGCACACATACAAAATGGGAAATGACTGCCTAGGAAGGAGTACTGCGGAAAGAGATCTGGGGATCATAGTGGATCACAAGCTAAATATGAGTCAACAGTGTAATGCTGTTGCAAAAAACCCAAACATAATTCTGGGATGTATTAGCAGGAGTGTTGTAATTCTTATGCTCTACTCTGCAGTGACTGGGCCTCAACTGGAGTATTGTGTCAAGTTCTGGGTGCCACATTTCAGGAAAGATGTGGACAAATTGGAGAAAGTCCAGAGAAGAGTAACAAAAATGATTAAAGGTCTAGAAAAAATGAACTATGAGGGAAGATAGAAAAAACTGGGTTTGTTTAATCTGGAGAAGAGAAGACTGAGAGGGGACATGATAATAGTTTTCAAGTACATAAAAGGTTGTTACAAGGAGGAGGGAGAACAATTGTTCTTCTGAACCTCTGGGGATGGGACAAGAAGCAAGGGGCTTAAATCGCAGCAGGGGCGGCTTAGGTTGGACATCAGGAAAATCTTCCTAACTGTCAGGGTGGTGAAGCACTGGAATAAATTGCCTAGGGAGGTTGTGGAATCTCCATCATTGGGGATTTTTAAAAGCAGGCTGGACAAACGCCTGTCAGGGATGGTCTAGAGAATAGTTAGTCCTGTCACGCATGCAGGGGGCTGGACTAGATGACCTCTCGAGGTCCCTTCCAGTTCTGTGATTCTATGTTATGTTCCAAATGCCATGGTGCAGTCAATGATCCCACAGCAATGCTGTGGTGAAAGCGCAGAGTCTAATCTTGGCGACCTGGGCACCAAGAAACACTCTGCGTTTAGACAAATTCAGACTGGAAATCAGGCATCATTTTTGAACGGTGAGAGTAATTAATCATTGGAGCAACTTCCCAAGGGTCATGGTGGATTCTCCATCACTGACAATGTTTAAATCAAGCCTGGATGTTTTTCTAACAGCCCTGCTCTAGGAATTATTGTGGGGCAGGTCTATGGCCTGTGTTTTGCAGGAGGTCAGACTAGATGATCACAATGGTCCCCTCTGGCCGTGCAACCTATGACTCTCCAGCCCTGTCAGACCCGCAGGAGGGATCTGAAAGCAGGACAAGTGCTTACCAGTGAGCAAGACAGAGCACCGAGCAGCCGTGCAGAGGAGCTGGAAAGTGTAGCAGGTTTGTTTGAAGTCCCATGGTATAAATGAACACCACGGGTGAATCTTTTGACTGAACTGAAGACAGCTCACAAGTCTGCAGATGCTGTTTAGACAGGGTATGTGAACGTCCCAACTCTCTCAGTGAGTTACCTTAGAGTGAACGCTTGGTCTGCTGGGCTGCAGATAGGCACCTCAGTGGCTAGATGTCAATATCCGGGCAGGCTTTCATCCAACATGGTACCGCAAACAGTTTTGCAATGTAACAGGAGAACCATTTTGTGGCACATTCTTGACACAGGCCTTTGTGGAAGCTGGGAATGGGAGACAGGGGATGGATCATTTGATTAATCCCTGTTCTGTTCATTCCCTCTGGAGCACCTGGCATTGACCGCTGTTGGAGACAGGATACTGGGCTAGATCTGACCCAGTATGCCTGTTCTTATCTTCTTATGCCTATCACAGAGCTTCAGACTTTATCAGGGTTGCAGAATAGTGAGTATCTTCCATACAATACGTCAGGATCTCTCTGCCCGTGGGATTCGTAAATCCCCAAAGCCTGATCATTTAGCATCTTTGGGCTGGTCTACACTGGGGGGGGGATCGATCCAAGATACTCAACTTCAGCTACACGAATAGCGTAGCTGAAGTCGAAGTATCTTGGATCGAATTACCTGGGGTCCAGATGGCGCGGGATCGACGGCCGTGGCTCCCCCATCGACTGCGCTACCGCCGCTCGCTCTGGTGGAGTTCCGGAGTCGACGGTGAGTGCGTTCAGGGATCGATATATCGCGTCTTAACGAGACGCGATATATCGATCCCGGATAAATCGATTGCTACCCGCCGATACGGCGGGCAGTGAAGACGTACCCTTTGATTCAGCTCTCATAAGCTCCTGTATCTGTACTGAAGCCTGAACAAGCAGCTCAGCACGTGAACAAACCCATTAAAGGTTTTGTTCCTGGTTACCACTGCAGCAGCACACTGAAATGTTTGCAGCATCACTGTAAGATTATAAATGATCCCATCCTCATCTCCCTGGTCCCTGTAGAGTAGCCCAAAGGGAATGTTACCTGACGCTCACTACTCCATCTCCAGCGGGGTGAAGAGTAGCAGCTTCATCCGTAACAGCTCTCTGGTCTATCGCAAAGCTTTTCAGATAATATTGTCACAACATTGCCGGTGAGATTTTCAAAAGTGGGTGCCAAACCCCTCTGCGTGGCTGAGACAAATTCATTGAACATGTTCCAATATCTCAGCCTTCTCATGTACACGGGGGAGAACAATCCTTCTAGACACCAGCACTTTTCTTCTCCATTTTCTACCCCAAACCATCTTCACAGCACTCTGGTCCTGTGTCAGTATTGTCCCACCTTGCGGACACTCTCCTCTGGCTGGATCCACAACGGAGCTTACCAATGAGCTCTGAGTGCTGGACAAAGGTGATCCTTTGATAAGCGTGCTCGGTACTTTCTCCTTTGGGGCCAGAGTGAGCTGCCTCTGTGGAGCTCCCAGCCCCAGACATTTTGGAAAGTAAGAGACTGAGCAGGTGAAGGATCTGACCTTAGACCCATCTGTGGTGGCACAATACACCACCTCTAAGCTGCTCTAACACCTTTTATCCTCAGCTCTGAGCATTGCTCCTTTGGCTGTTGACAGGTCTGAGGCCCCCATGCTCCTCCCATCTGGGAACTCGCCATCTTCTGTGGTACTTGGATGGATGGAAGGTTTGAAATTTCTCCTTCTGCCTATTTGAGGCAATTACTGCTTCAGTTCCCATTCCCCTTGGTGAGGCCATGATCACTCCCTCAGCTGAGATCACTCAGCATCCTAAACTGGGTTTCTTATCCACAGTGTCCATAGCGTGGTAAACATTCGAAAGTCACTACTTGCCAACGCATGTCACACTGTGACTGTCCTTATTTCCTATTCCTGGTGGGTGCTGACCACTGTATACACACACACACACACACACACACACACACACACACACACACACACACTACCAGCACCGGTAGGGGTCGCCTTTTTCATGCTAGCTATTCTATTCTGTTCTACCCTATCCAGTTACGTACTTATACCATACCCATTAGGATGGTGTCTGACGCTGGGAATCACAAGGTCCACACCCACCGCTACCTCCTCCTCCTCCTCTGGCAACATCTGTGCAGGTTTAGTTCTGCTCAGAGCACACCCCAAAGGCAAGAGAGCAGACAAACGTCTAGCGTGTCAATCCCGCTGGGGCTCAGGTGCTGAGTACCTGGGTGATATTAAGACTGAAGCACCTGTGCACACGCCCAGCCACTGAAATTCAAGTGCCTCATTGACTATCAGCAGAAAAGCGGATGCCTAGGGACTTTAGGCACCGAAAGGGTTAGGCAGCAGATGAGCAGGGATTTTCTGAATGCCAGTGGCACTAAAATGTTGGACTTAGACACCTACATCCCCTTTGTGATCCACCCTTGGTCCCCACACTCAGACACCATAGTCCAAAGGCCAGGACATAGGGCTGTGGGATGCAACTCTCATGTCCTACTTCTGGTTCTTCCCATGACTGGCTATGGGCTTTGGAAAAGTCCCTAACAAACTTCCCTGTCTCATTCCTCACCCATAGTGAACTGGGGGTAATAGCTGGATTGGGTATAGTGACACCCTGGGGTCTTGGGCTATCCATTAGATTCTACTTGCACATCACAATTCATATAATGAGCCAAGCATTGTTATTATTCTTGACTATTAACAGGCGTTAAAGGCACAGGCATGCCGTCGCGTTACAGCTCAGTGCTGAAATGCATGTCATTCCAGCGAAGGCGGAAATAAGAATATTGAGGTCAGGTCACTCATAAACCAAGGGCATTTGGAACGGTACAGCTGCTTCAGCACTGATGCAGTCAGCATTTTATTGTTTGTACCAGGAAATCTTCCTACGTATCCCAGGCATACAAGAATAAACATGACAATTAGCCCTTTTCCTGAAGTGTTGGTCTCTAGCAGATTGTCAGGCACAAACCCACTGGGGGCAATACAAACAAACTGCTTGGCAACACAATTCATACAATAGTGTCACAGGACACAGATGACCGAGGTAATGTATTCTGAGAAGGCTGATTCCAGGAAAAATGAACACTAATGATTACAAAATTAATTCCTTCAATTAAAAATGAATACACTGCTAGAAATGTTTTAAAAAGTGAATACTAGATAACATTACTTTACAATCCAATTAAATCTCAACAAGATTTGCTGAGGCTGCGATGGCATTTATTAAATTATCTCTGAACCTCTTATGCAAATCAGAGTTAGATCTGAATGCAATATGCTAATTCTCAGCTGTAGCTACATGAAGCAGTTGTAAGACTCTTAGAAAAAAATGTACAGAACTTTCTTTAAGGTCACTGCTTGACAGAAACACTACAAAACATAGCAATGTATTTGAGGAGGTTGCTATTCAATCTTCTTTTGTAGAAGAAGCAATGATTAAATGTAGACACTTTCATATATTTTAGGCATTTCCCATTTCCCTTGATTTTAAATGTTAATTTAAATTCTACTTAAGAAATCCTTTAACCTGATATGAAGATTCTATGTCCTTTTATAAAAGCACTCAGCTACCATGCCTAGCACTACAGATTTTTTTCAATTGTTTGCAAACAAGAGTTTCTGATACAATATATCTTGGCGTCTTTGTAAATTATCAGTTCTTATAAAAGTTATCACTATGATATGTTGATAGATTTTTCATTAAATGACTAGTTTGGTTGACAAAGGTAACTGTGTTGATGTAATAGTCTTGTGTAAGACATTTGATATAGTACTACCGGGAATTCTGATAAAAAACAACAATACTGTACAAAATCAATGCAGCATGCATTAAATGGATTACAAATTGGTTAATTGATAGATCTCAATAGTAATTCTAAAATTGTCATCTAATGGAGATGTTTCAAGTAGTGCCCTGCAACTGTCTTTTCTTGGCCCAATGCGATTCCATATCTTTATCAATAATCAAGAAGAAAATTTAAAATCATTGCTGGCAAAATTGTCAGATGACATAAAAAAGATGGGCTCATTTGAACAACATGATTTTTAATATAGCTAACTGCAAGGTCGTACTCAGAAGAAACAACAATGTAGCTCAAACTTGTAGGATGGGGAACAGTAGTTTGGAAAGTCATGACTCAGAAAAGGACTTAAGGTCACAGTGGAAAACCAACTGAACATGATATCTCAGTGCAATGTGGTGGCCAAGAAAGGGCATATAATCTTTGCGTATACAAGCAGAAGAATATTGAATATTTGTAGAGTGGTGTTACTACCACAGTATATAGCATTACTGAGACCTTTACTGGAATACTGCGTTCAGTTCTGGTGCTGAAAAATTGGAAAAGATTCAGAAAAAAAGCTACAAGACTGATTTGAGGTCTGGAAAATGTGTCTTCCAATGAGAGGTTCAAGAAGGACAATCTACTTAGCTTAACAAAGAAAAGATTCACAGTTTCATAGATTCAAAAGCCAGAAGGGACCATTGGAATGATCTAGTCTGACCTATAGACCTTCTTCAAAATAATTCCTAAAGCAGATCTTTGAGAAAAACATCCAATCTTGATTTAAAAATTGTCAGAGATGGAGAAACCCCCACCACCCTTGATAAGTTGTTCCAATGGTTAATTACTCTCAATGGTAAAAAAATTATGTGTTATGTCCATTCTGACCGAGTCTAGCTTCAACTTTCAGCCATTGAATTGTGTTATTTTTTCTCTGCTAGATTGAAAAGCCCATTACCAAATATTTGTTTCCCATATAGGCAATTATAGACTGTGATCAAGTCACCCTTTAACCTTCTCTTTGTTAAGCTAAATAGATTGAGCTCCTTGCATCTTGTGCCTCCTCTCTGAACCCTCCAATCCTGGTATCCATAGCAGTGGTTGCACCAGTGCCAAATACAGAGGTAAAATATCCTTTCTACTCCTATTCACGATTCCGCAGTTTATGCATCCAAGGGTTGCATTAGCCCTTTTGGCCACAGCATCACGCTAGTAGCTCAGTGGATTATCAACCACAACCTCCAAACCTTTCAGTCCGTGCTTTTCATGATAGAGTCCTCCATCATGTAAGTATAGCCTACATTCTTTGGCTCCAGATGCATACATTAACATTTAGCCATATTAAAACACATATTGGTTGCTTCCTCCCAGCTCACCAAGCACTTTATCAGTGGTGACTTTATGTTTTCTTCCAGGTCATTGATAAAAAATGTTAAACAACATAGGGCCAAGAACAGATCCTTGCAGGACCCTATGCAAACATGTCTGCCAGATGATTATTCCCCATTTACAATTACATTTTGAGACCTATCAGCTAGCCAGTTTTTAATCCATTTACCATGTGCCATGTTAATTTTATATCTTTCTAGATTTTTAACCAAAATGTCATTCAGTACTAATTTGAAATGCCTTACAGAAGTCTGTTAAATCATCACTATTATCTTTATCACCCAAACGTGAAATCTCATCAAAAAGAGCTATGGAGTTAGTTTGACAGGATTCATTTCCCATAAACCTATTTTGATAGGCATTAATTACATTATCCTCTTTAATTATTTATTAATCGGGTCCCATATCAGCCACCCCATTTTCTTGCCATGGATTGAGTCAGACTGACAGGCCCATAATTACCAGGATCATCCTGTGTACTCTTTTTCAATATTGTCACAACATTAGCTTTCTTCCAGTCTTCTGGAACATCTACCGTGTTCCAAAACTTACTGAAAATCAACATCAGCGGTGCAGTGAGCTTCTCAGTGAACTCTTTAGAAAGGTTGAGAGATGACTTGATCATGCACTATAAACACCTAGTTGGGAGAACCTACAGTATGATGGTAGAGGATACTAGCACATAAAGGAATAATAGAATCCCATGGCTGGAGGCTGAAGCTAGACCAATTCAAACTAGAATTAAGGTGAACATTTTTAACAGTGATGATTTTTAATCATTGGAACAATTTACCAACCATTGTGGTGAATTCTCCATCAGTTGGAGTCTTTCAGTCAAGACCAAATATCTCTTTCTAAAATATATGCTCTAATTCAACCCCTCATTTGGGGCTTGATTCAGTAATTATAGTTTGAGCGCCTCCGGTTGTGCTACGCAGGATGTAGGACTAGATGATCATAATGGTCCCTTCTGGCCTTACTTTATGATTTAATGAAAGTATAACTAGAAGCTGCATGTAGCAGCTCAGGTCATAATGGATCTGTGCACTAGTATGCCACCTCTGGGGCCTGGCTTTAAATCTTTCTTTGGTTACAGTCTCATCCTAATCTCTATTTGAGATTTCTCTATCACAGCGTCACTCATGGCTCACCCTAACTGGCAAAGAAGAGACTAGATCAGGGACATTGTTGCAGAATCTCCAGGGAATCTAAGTAGAGTGATGACACAACACTTGAGTCTTTCACTCCACCTTCTGCCTGATGGCACATCCTACTTGTTGTGCAAAGAAAAGGAAGTATCCCTGACCAGAAACTAGAAACAGCAAACTTCCGCCTCCGCCTAACTCCAGAGCTGTTATTGCTAGTATTATTGGCTATTATCTTGCAGTAGCACCTATGGGTCCCAGTAAAGGATGAGGGCCCCATCCTACTAGGCATAGCACAGACATGTAACAAAGAAAATGCTCCCTGCCCCAATCAGTTTATAGTCTGCAGGGCAGGTACACCGTAACCTCTCACCTTGCCTGATTTTAGAAAAACAAAGCTTTCTCCTCTTGCAAATATCCTGTAAGCTCATATTTCATGTTTGCCAGAAGCTGGGAGTGTGCAACAGGGGATGGGTCACTTGATGATTACCTGTTCTGTTCATTGCCCACTGTCGGAAGACAGGATACTGGGCTTTGGTCTGACCCTGAGTGGATGTTCAAAACAAAATGACAAGATATCAGGCCATCTCTCAACACCAGCTCTGCCCCCTTTCTGTTGTCTTAGTAGTGAAAAAGGGGCATACTCTGGCCACAGCCTGAGAACTCCCCGGAAGAAGGGAATTTTCATTTGCTGTCAATCTGGCACAGAGTAGAATCTTCTTTTCAGCAGTTCCTGGCTGGTGTATGATTGGTTAGAGATCATAGCTAGCTGTCATATATTAGAGCAGTCCCTGGGCTGCTCTAACTCCATCCCTTAGGGCTGGGGCCAGGGCATTTTAAGAATCAGGGAGCCATACCTGGTGGTGCCTGCCTCCTGCACTGAGTAAACTGGTGCATTTGAGACTCTTGTCCATTGTGTTTATTACAGAATGCCCAGGACAGGTACAGGTCTGTGCTATTTTAGCAGAGTTGGTTATTCAGTTTTTGAGTTATTGGTGCAGTTAAACATGGAAGCATGAGAAGTAGTTATTTACATTTTTTTTTTATTTTTTTATTTTTAATGGAGATATCCTATCTCCTAGAACTGGAAGGGACCTTGAAAGGTCATCGAGTCCAGCCCCCTGCCTTCACTAGCAGGACCAAGTACTGATTTTGCCCCAGATCCCTAAGTGGCCCCCTCAAGGATTGAACTCACAACCCTGGGTTTAGCAGGCCAATGCTCAAACCACTGAGCTATCCCTCCCCCCCATACATGATCTGGGCTCATTAGTTGGTGTTTTCTTAACTTGTCTTTGATATAGGCTAATGCAAGTAAAAGTCTCTGAAATCTAGAGAGATTGCCATTAAAATATTAGTTGATGTCATTTTTCTTGGCCGATATTGACATTTCAATAGTGAATAATAAAACGTGTTTATAGAAAGGGATCCTTTTTTGCTACTTTACCGAAAGAACAACAACGTGGTGAGTTGCGAGCCCTCGCTCCAGCATGGGGCTATGTGACAAGGAGTGGAGCTAGTGTAGAGTGGAGGGACAGGACAGCCGCGATACAACAAGCCCTGTTGCTCTTCGGCCCCTCCTAACAGCTTGTTATGGCAGATTAAGGTAGAACATACATTTTTCAGTACAGTCAAATTATGGAGCGGCCCCAAGTTTTCAGAAAGCCTAATTACAACGGCAGGAGGCCTAGCGGCTCCTGGGTTTCCAGAGATGCCTTAAAGTAGCTAGCAAAGAGAAGAAGAAAATGACTGCTTCAGAGATGCTTTCAGGAGAGAGCTATGCAGTGTTTGGCTAGCTGCCAGCCTCCTGGGCTCTCCAGGGCTTCACGAGCCATCTGAGTGGCAGGTTAAAGTAATCTCGGGGGGAGAAAAATGAGCTCCTGGACTCACAACCAACAGGGTCCCATCTTGTGGGACTTTGAGCACGATGACAAGACGATTCATGCCTGAGAGCCTGCAGAATGGAGTCCAGGCTAATGACCCCGAGAAGAGTGCGCTTGGTTTAGATTTTCCTTGGTGAATCAATATACTGCCCTGGTGTGGGAACATCTGATTTTGAGCAATGTGCCCCCTGAGCTCTATCAACGAGTTACTGTCACCAGAGAGAAGGGGGCCTGGCACATCCACCTCCTTAACTGATGGGCTCTCCCCACCCCCGTGAATAGCTTTTGCCATTAGCCAGCCCTCCTTGTGAGCCAAACCAGAGCTGAGCAGGCAGGTGGCGGTGGAATGAGGGGACAGGAGGTGGCTCAGACATTCTCTCCCCAGGCTGTCAGGCGCTATTAAGGGCAATCTATATTTAGCTAAAAGACTCTATTCCAGTTTACACCGGAAAGCGCCTCCCTTGCCCATGGAGGCAGAACTCAACAGATTGGAGAATCAGGGCAGAGAGCTTTTCCTCTGGACCCACAGGTGTAGATTCACCCACCTCTGAGCCAATATTTTGCACTATAAACTACTCTCTCTTCTGGCACCAGAAACTGCAGTAGGAAATATTTACACCAACTCTTTGTCCAACAAGAAAATAACATCCCAGAGCACTATTTCTTTTACACAGCCTGGGATTGGTGCTAACTGCTATGAGACAACATGCTGCTGGTAGATGTAGGGCAGCCATAGATCTTGTTTGGATTAAGCATTACAGGTTAGGAGTATGTGTATTTTTAGCCAATGTTTTATCTGTGTTCAGAAAGGACACTAAGATCCTTGATTCTCAACATCATTCTTTTAACTAAGCCAAAACCAAAATAAATAACATTAATATTTAACATCTTCCCTGGGTCTCTAGTGCCAGGCAGTGCTGAGATATACTTTATACTGGCTGCACGGTGACTCTGAACCCCTTCCTGGTGCATGAGGGACCGTGCAGAGCCAATCATTTTCTTAGCATTTCTTGCATGTTCTACAACCCACTGAGCAGCCTCAGATGGATGCAGCAATGTACCCAGAATTAGCATATTGGACAGTAACAACAATAATTGTAATTAGCCTTTCAAGGGTGGAAAGCGCTTACTCAGTGATCTGATCAGGCATCTCTCAGCACGCAGATCCCTTTCCGCAGTACTCCTTCCTAGGCAGTCATTTCCCATTCTGTATGTGTGCAATCGATTGCTCCTTCCTAAGTGCTGCACTTTGCACTTGTCCTTATTGAATTTCATCCTATTTACTTCAGACCATTTCTCCAGTTTGTCCAGATCATTTTGAATTTTAATTCTATCCTCCAGAGCACTTGCAACCCCTCCCAGCTTGATATTGTGCACAAACATTAGAAGTGTACTCTCTACGCCATTATCTAAATCATTGATGAAATTATGGAACAGAACTGGACCCAGAACCGATCCCTGCAGGAACCACTCGTTATGCCCTTCCAGCTTGACTGTGAACCACTGATAACTACTCTCTGGGAACGGTTTTCCAACCAGTTATGCACCAACCTTATAGTAGCTCCATCTAGGCTATATTTCCCTAGTTCGTTTTTGAGACGGTTATGAGAGACAGTATCAAAATCCTTGCTAAAGTCAAGATATACCACGTCTACTGCTTCCCCCCATCCACAAGGCTTGTTACCCTGTCAAAGAAAGTTATTATCTTCATTTGACATGATTTGTTCTTGACAAATCCATGCTGTCTGTTACTTATCATCTTATTGTCTTCTAGGTGTTTTCAAATTGATTGCTTAATGATTTTCTCCATTATCTTTCCAGGTACAGAAGTTAAGATGACAGGTCTGTAATTCCCCAGATTGTCCTTATTCCCCTTTTTATAGATGGGCACCATATTTGTCCTCTCCCAGTCCTCTGGAATCTCTCCTGTGTTTCATGAGTTTTTGAAAACAATTGCTAATGGCTCAGACATCACCTCAGTCAGCTTCTTGAGTATTCTAGGATGGATTTCATCAGGCCCTGGTGACTTGAAGACCTCTAACTTGTCTAAGTAATTTTCAACTTGTTCTTTCCCTACTTTAGACTCAGAGCCTGCCTCGTTTTCACTGGTATTTACTATGCTACATGTCTGATTACTACTAACCTTTTTGGTGAAAACTGAAACACAACAGACATTGAGCACTTCAGAGGGAATCTTGCTAAACTGGAGAACTGGGCTTTAGACAACAAAATGAAATTCAACAAAGACACATGCAAGGTGCTACGCTAAGGGAAGAAAAACCAAATGCACAAATACAGGATGGGGGATAACTGGGTTGGCAGCAGCACTGCTGAGAAGGATCTGGGAGTTGTGGTGGATCACAACCTCAACCAGAGTCAGCAATGCGATGCTGTTGCAAAAAAAACCCAAAAGCAATTTCAGGTTGCATTAACAGAGGGATAGCATGCAAGTCATGGGAGGTAATCGTACCGCTCTACTCGGCGCTGGTTAGGCCTCAGCTGGAGTACAGTGTCCAACATTGGTCACCAATGTATAGAAAGGGTGTATGGAAACTGGACAGGATCCAGAGGTGAATGGCAAAGATGAGCAAAGGGATGGAATGCAGCCATATGAGTGAAGGCTGAAAGAACTGGGTATGTTTAGTTTAGAAAAGAGGATATTAAGGGAGGACATGATAGTGGTCTTCAGAT
Source organism: Emys orbicularis (assembly GCF_028017835.1). Lineage (NCBI taxonomy): Eukaryota > Metazoa > Chordata > Testudines > Emydidae > Emys > Emys orbicularis. The sequence goes on along the minus strand of NC_088686.1, from coordinate 1,630,859 downwards.
ACTTGAAAGATTTCAGGATTGGACCCAAATGCAACAGGTCAGTGAGGGTTTTCGTTAGACCTGGCTAAAGAACAGCAAAAACATTTAGTGAAAAACATAAAAAAAAAATCTTGATGTTTTTCTTATACATGTTAATAATTCAAAAATGTCGATTGGGGGTTGGTTCATGGGAAGAGAAATCCTGTTTTCTATAACAGGTGGGGTTACTGTCTGTGGTCAGCAGAATAAACAGACGGAGAGGTGGCTATCTGAGTTCTTGGTACATTTGATCTCAGTGTTGACTCCTTTAATCTTTCCACCTTTCTGGTCTTGTTGGAGTCAGACATACTTCTAGTCCTTTCCAAACATCCTGTTCCTCTGACTTGATGGCTAAAAATAAAACAAAATTGATTTTACATCTAATTAAAACAATTAAATAAATAAATAAATAAATCCAGCCTCCCTGGACATCTGAAAAAAGAAGAAGATTTCTGTAGGTTTCCCCCCAGGGTGGCTCCTGTACCATCTTCTTTGCCAAGGCTGAGGAGCCGGCACCCTCCCTATTGCAAACCTGAGTGTTGCTCAGGGATTCAGCCTGTGAAAGCGTGGCACAGAATGAGACCCTGGTCCTTCCACCCCTCCTGATTGCCTCGTCTGCCCTGCACACCCCAGAGCGATGCTCAAGTTCGATTTGAGAAAAGGGCCAATGAGTTATGAGGGGTGAGCTGCTTTTTGCCTAGGATGAAAAATTGCCAGAGTGGGCTGGCAGGAAGTGACATTTATTCCCTTCTCCGACCCTCAGAAAAGGAAGCATCAGCCAGATTTGTTGCATGGGCAAGACGTTACGACCAGTTACAGCAGATGTAGCATGAAATCCCGATCACAATCTTGCTTTAATAAATGCCCTCTTCAATGGATTTAGACGTGCTGTTATCAAAGCTGAATGAGAAAACATGCATAAAAAACAGACTTTTTTTGTGTTAAGAGAAACATCTGGTTTTTAGCAGGGCTCTTGTCTTTTTGGAGTTTAACTAAAATAGCCAGAGACTCTCCCCATAGGCCCTTTTAACTTTAATTTACACAGGCGTTTAGCCAGACACATCTTTCAAGTCCATTCTATACTGCACCCATTTTTAAAACCAGTTCTAGTGGTGTAACAGCCTGTTAAACTGTACAGTATGAAAGGGGGGATTTCAATGGCATCACTGGCACTTAGATACCTCACTGCCATTCATACCTCTGAAAAAAACAACAAGGAGTCCGGTGGCAAATAAATGCCCAAATAAATCTGTTAGTCTTTAAGGTGCCATCGGACTCCTTGTTGTTTTTGTGGATACAGACTAACACGGCTACCCCCTGATAGTTGATATCTCTGGAAATCACTCACTAAATTCTATAAAACATTTGGAAGAAATGCTGTTTATTTACCAAAGTGACTTACCTTATTAAATCTAAATTAGCTGCATGATTAATCATATTAAGGGCACTTAATTAAAGTACTAAATATTGTGGGTGTTGAGTGGCATTTATTTTCAATGTGGAATTTCTAATGTGTTTTCTGTGGTTTTCATCTTCCTGTTTGTGGTGTTTTTACAGAAAAACCCATCCAGGAAATGTCAGGTTATTCTGCTAATCTTTCCTTAGCTTGGGGAAACACTACATAGATATTACACGTCTGATTTTCAAAGATGCCTTTGCACAGCAGTTATTTGTGTGTGCACATGGCAAGGTATTCACCTGACCAGGGCCGGCTCCAAGGGTTTGGCCGCCCCAAGCAGCCAAACAAACAAACAAACAAAAAAGCCGCGATCGCAATCTGCGGCGGCAATTCAGCGGGAGGTCCTTCGCTCCGAGCAGGAGTGAGGAACTGTCCACCGAATTGCCGCCGAACAGCTGGACGTGCCGCCCCTCTCCGAAGTGGCCGCCCCAAGCACCTGCTTGGTAAGCTGGTGCCCGGAACCGGCCCTGCACCTAACTTGCCATTTCTGCAATCAGTTATCTGCTCTACACATACGTCGTGTTTGTCTATGGAAGTTACGTAAGCTCCCCTCTTTAATAATCAGGCCCTGTATGAATGTGAAATGCATAGAAGTATTCAAAAAGGACATTTCTATTTTCTCATATACTTCTCTATTGCCCCTATTCACCCGGTTATCTCCTTCAGCACCAATCTCCTTACTGGTTTTGATGGACAGGCCTGGGTTCATCTGGATCATGTCTTGCTCTCAGCAGGGTGTAATGATTTTCTTCCCATATAACTCCCTCTTCCCCCCCCCCCACCTTACTCTTCCTGGCAGGGTCACCAGGGCAGCTTGGAGGGAAAATTCTAATCCCAGCATAACTCCCACTGGCCGGATAGTTGGAGATCCCAAGAAACAACATAAACACAGGCAATGTATTCAACAGAGGAATTATATTACACAGAAAGCAAATATAACCTAACAGGGTAAAACTCTACTGCCAGGGTCACCGTTGCCCACGCTTATAATACCTGTCACTTTCCCATTCGGGTGACCTGATAGAGCAAGAGTAAAACTGAGTGTCCCGTCAGTGTCCCGTCAGTATGCCTACTCTGTAGGGGCCCTTGATGTCCTTTGACAACATCTTCTGTAGCAGCAAAGCAACTTGGCTGACTTGGTTCAGTACAGCCCAAAAGACTCACATTGGATAAGATGGACAGTCCCTCCACAGGTTTAATAGGGAGCAGGTAATGAAATCCCCAAACCCTCACCCCCTGGCTTGAGGGCACAGTTTGGGGAGCCAGGGGGACTGCCAAACAATTTCCCTGACTAGCTAACTGAAGGATGGAGACTCACAACTCCACGAAGGATCCTCAGGTTCAGAGACGGCGCCGGACTCCTCGGCCTCTGCAGAGCGGGTGATAATCGCTGCTGGCAGGCAACCTCTCCATGCAGGAGTCAGGCTGCTTCTGTGCCCAACATTTCCCTCACCACAGGCGGTGCAAGGGTCAGGTGTAGAGCACAATAACTGTCCTAATAACTCTACTGAACCTCTAACTCCAATCTCCTACCTTAGCACCCGGACACGCTCCCAGCAGGCAGAACAGCGCTGGCCAGGTGATAACGGATTATCCCTAGGAGCTGGGGGGATAACTCCACCTGCCTTGGGGGTGGGGAGAGTTTTCCCAACAGAGCTCCATCCACTGGGCATCACTTTGAACAGGCAAAGGGCCAAGCGGAGGGATGTTGTACCCAAAGGCCAGTTCTCAGGGGACCCTGACTGCACCATGAGAGAGACTCATGAGCTCACCACACAACAAGTCCCTTCTCCCGTCTCACAGTGATCGCCGGGGAAGGCGTCTCCTTGAGAGACTTCCTATTGGTCCGGCTAGCTCTTCTTCCTGGGCTTTGATTTGTCCATCATTTGACTCTAGGTGTCTTTCTTCTCTCCCTCTGGGTTGCCTAGCAGGCTCTGAGCTTACCCTTGGCCCCCTGCATCCCCAGGGCAGCATGGCTTTCACTGGGCTACTTGCACAGAGACACCCGGGGACCAAGGTTAGCTCCTTAGGGGCTACAGACCATGACGTTTATTTCCATATTGCACATGACATAGTCTCAAACGCACAAGAACAAAACTGGTCCCGTAGTATGAATGAATAAGCCTTGTCTTTCTTTGGTGCATATGGATACCCCCACGGATGCCAAACAGAGAGAGGGTGACATGTAAGCTAAGCAGCAGCATGCAGTGTCACTGGCATTGTATACGACATGGTGTAGAAGGAAGAGAAACGACTTCTCTGCCTTAGACTCCGATCCTGACTCAATCAGACACTGAACACATCACTCATTCTGAATGTGCTGAGGTACGTTTACATCGGGGGTAAAGGAAAATATGGGAGAACTTAGAGATGGGCAAGACTCCAAAGCTGTAAATATGGTTTGCCTCTGTACCCAAAATGAGCTGCTTGTCTAACCTTTATTGAATGTACCCTTTACTGCAATATAAATCTGCAAAATTGGGCTGGCAATCGCTCCAGAACAGGCTCTCATGAGATTCTCAGAAATTCACACCTCTGGGTGGGCCAGAAGCAGAAATGCAGAGGTTCACTAATGATATTTTTATTTATTGATACTTGAGATGCCATTGAAGTTCTCCTTGAGTTTAGGCTTGGCTGGGGGTTTGTTCGTAATTTATCTAACGCATTTTGCCAAGTATTAATTAAGCACTTGGTTTTTAAAGTTTTGCAAAATACAGATGCAGAGAAAATTGTGCATCAGACACTTCTCCAAATGAAATAAATACACCATCATTAGAAGCAACAGAAAACTCCATAAAATCGCACTAGTGGAAGAGATGGCAGGACTGAAATATGTAAAGCCACTAAAGGTTCCTATATAACAGTAAGTTTGATGTGTTTGAGGTCATTAGGTAGAACAGAGGTAGAAGGCACAGATGTGAGTTACGAGAGGGGCTATATGTGAAGAATTTCAGGGTGAACAGGCTGAATGATTCCAACTGTGCTGGTGGAGCCAATAACAATTAGGTGACAATGGCATTTCACAGGATTAATTCATAGATTTTAAGGCCAGAAGGAACCATAATAGTCATCTCGTTAGACCTGCATAATGCAGGCCATAGACTGTCACCCAGAAATATCTGTATTAAGCCCAATCACCGCGAGTCAAGCTAGCTCCTCTCTTCTACACAGATTCCGAGGGTAATATTTTGACAAGCGCCTGACTTAGAAGTGTATGTCCCATTTTCAAGCATGACATAGGCTCTTAGGATCCTAAGTCTTATTAATGCTACATAGGCTCCTGAGTGTCTAAGTCACTAAACCATATAAAAACAATGAAGAGTCCTTGTGGTACCTTAGAGACTAACAAATTTATTTGGGCATAAGCTTTCGTGGGCTAAAAGGATTCCTTGTTGTTTTTGCTGATACAGACTAACACGGCTACCCCTCTGAAACCTAAAACCATATAGTCACTTTGAAAGCTGTACCCCACATCCCTAGATAAATCAGTCTCCCTGTTAAAATGTGCGCCTCATTTCCCGTTTGAGTTTGTCTCGCTTCGACTTCAAGCCACTGGAGCTTGTTATGCCATTGGTTGTTAGACTAGAGAGTCCTCCTCCAGCCAAAATACTTTCCTGTGCAGGTACTTGTAGACTTTGATGAAGTCATCTTCTTTTGGTAGTAAACTAGGGAGACTGAGCTCCTAATGAATTTTGCAGTAGGTCGGGTTTTCCAGACCTTGACAGGGATCGGTTTTGTGGAGGAGAACGGCTGAACATCTATTATGGGGGTGAAGAAATAGCTTCTCAATTATCATGCTCTCCATCCCTCAACTGAGCACGTTATTTCTTTGGGTTCTGTTTGCTTAGAGAGGAGTGTTTGTTTGTTTTCCCTTGACACACACAGCTAAAAAAAAAAGTTTTAACAAGATCAAAGGTTTATATATATAGGAATTTTATCACAGATATTGTCTCCTTTTGGTCCTATGTAACAATGTGAATGTACAGTTGAACCTCAGAGTTATGAACACCAGAGACATGAACTGACAAGTCAACCATACACCTCATTTGGAACTGGAAGTACACAATCAGGCAGCAGCAGCGAAAAAAGAAGAAAAAAAAGCAAACACAGCACAGTACTGTGTTAAACAAACTACAAAAAAAAAAAAAAAAAAAGGGAAAGCAGCATTGGAAAGCAGCATTCTTCTCCTGCATAGTAAAGTTTCAAAGCTGTATTAAGTTAATGTTCAGTTGTAAATTTTTGAAAGAACCATCATAACGTTTTGTTCAGCATTACGAACAACCTCCATCCCCGAGGTGTTTGTAACTGTGAGGTTTTACTGTACCTTTCATCAGTTCTCATTGTTACTATTTCAAATGCCCCCAAATGGGCACCTCCAAGGACAAGGAAAGATGAGGTTCCCTATCCCATAAAATGTGCACTCAAAAATCGGCCAGTCACAAATCACAAGTGATGGTCACAGACAGACACAGCAGATTGTACAGTTACCTAGCATGACATCTCCACATCTTGTTGGTTCCCTGAACTTAGAAAACAAGGAAACCAAACTAGACCTCTCTGCCCTCCCCATTTCTTCTTGCTAAGACATCTGACATATGGTTTGCCGAGAGATTTCAATAAGGTAAAGGACCTGCCTGGAAGAAAAGGCGTTCCCTGTGGAGGGAGCATCTCAGTAGAACATGTAAAAAGATCACCCTTAAAACAAAAGGAAATTTCTCAAAGAAACCAGAAGACGAGGAATGTTAATAACCCTGAAAGAAAAAATAAATACTATCATCAGTAGAAACAAGCATGGTATTTTAAGGTAGGTTTCTCCTGCAGAGGCAGAAGTAATTAATATCTTTAACAAACCCTCAGTAAATTTTAGTTTTTTCAGCCCATTGAGATTTGAAGTTGTTTTCAGGTAACATCTCTCCCGCCCTGGTGAGAACTCTTACCAAAGATGGAAATATCCTCTGGCCCAGTGTAGCAAAGCACTGACGGCATTGTAGTTTGAGTGAAGAGCAATAACTCTGAAGTGTCGGTGTGCATTCCAATACCTGCATTATCACTGCTTGGTTTGCAGTGACTGAAATCCCGATGTAAATGTACGCTTTCTAATCTGCCCAGAAGTGAGGATGTTCTACAGCTCCTATTGAATCACAGACTCTCTCAAGCTGGAGCAGGCACCCTTGTAAACAAATAAAAAAGAAATGAATGGAGGCATATTTCAGAAAGTCAGAGCAATAAATCTGCACAGCTGCAGGCATCGTGGCATTTGCTGGGTGGTTTCCATTGTAGATGAGGCAATAACTGTAAACACTATAAATTACTTTAAGAAGTCCACACTGGACCAATAAATCAAAGCGTGTCTATGTCTTTTGTCAACAGCACAGGTGGAAAGCTGGAATGACTTGCTATGTCCTCCATTGTATTTCACAGTGAACCCAAATTAAGCTACTGCTGTAGATAAAGGATTGGCTTCTTCAATCATAGCATAAGCAGAGGATGCTGCTTTTTATCTTCTAATTGTTTAAGCTTTTTAAAGTCCTGCCTTGAGTGCAGGAGACTGGACGAGACCTTTCGAGGTCCCTTCCAGTTCTACGATTCTATGATTTGATTCTATAATATTATAAACTAGTGCGCTTGGGGGAGGGGAAACCCATATATAGATATGACAGTCTGTGACACAATGTACCTCAAAATAGCTGTAACCCTGTAACCCCCATATTCATCATCCATCTATGGTTGTGATATTTCATACAAAGCATGCCATGTAAGATATCATATGAAAGGTCATCATCTGCTGAAACCCGTTGTTCTCTCCAAATATGTATATCATTAGTGTGTATGAAGATAGGAGATGTTGCTGTATTTTACTGAAAGGTGATGTAAGTTTGCTAGTGACATACAAAGTACCCCCGCCAGGAGGGTGCTCAAGGACCGTTAATCAGCGGGGGAGCTGTCATGAAGGGATTTTCAATTCAACGAGGGCTGCCCAAGCACCACACACTGGGGACTGCTCAGCTCTAGGACTCAGTTGCACAAGACCAGCAGGGGGTTTGCTCAACCCAGTGACTCAGCGAAGCCCACCAGGACATGTCTTCTAGGCACATGGACTGAGGATATAAAATAGGGGACACTGGCAGCCTGCCTTTGCCTTTCTCCTCCCCCATCTACGCTGGAAGCAACAAGAACACTGAGAAGACAAAGACTCAACTGAGGAGACTGGCCCAGGCTTCAGGGAGAAGTCTGTGTATTAAGAACTGTAACATCCAGTGGGTGAGAAAATTGCTGGTCGAAATACTAACTAGTGTAATAAAGTTTACGATTTAGACTGTGCACTTACCTTTTATTTTCTTTGGTAACTATCTCTGACCTTTTATCCCTATCACTTACAATCACTTAAAACCCATCTTTCCATAGATAATAAATCTGTTTTATACTTTACCTAAAACAGGGCGTTTTGGTTAAAGTGCTTGGGACACCTCAGCTCAGTTTACAAAAGCTGGTGCATGTCCTCTCCACATTGAGGGAGCAGCGGACTGGGTAATAAACTTACACTGGCCAGGTTTCTGACCAGGGCAGGACGGTGCAGCTCTGGGGTGCAAGGCTGGGGGGAATTGGCTGGTGCCTTTCTCTGTGTGATTCATGAGTGGCTCTGGGAGCAGTCATGTAATCTAGCTGGGTGCTCACAGCACCTGGAGGGGTTTGCTGCTTGTCACTAGCAAAGCACTGTGAGAGACAGCCCAGGCTGGAGAGTTAAGGGGGCACAGCAGTACCCCATTTCCAGGTTGCACCCCAGGGATCCTGTCACACAGTCCCCTATAAGCACATGACCTGTGTGAATATAGGACCTGATTCCTCATGGGATGGCAGGGAAGAGCTGCTGGGTGCCAGCAATCTGCATGGGGAAGCCTGTATGGATTGCAGGGGGTGCAAGGAGGGGGCGACTGTGGCTAGGGAGGAATGCTGTCAGATCAGTGCTCACATGCTGTATCCTTCCCAGATGGCCCGTGGCTCTCCCTAGAACCCAAACACCAGGGCTGGGCTGGATCTGAGTTGCCGGGACTGATCCCAGAGTGAGTTGTGTGGTGCGCCCTGGGCTGGCTGGTCATCGCCCTGGACTCCACAGGTATCCTAGGCCTGGGGTAAGAGATCAGACGGCTTCGGGGCATGAAGTCTCTGATAATTCCCCCTCCCTGAAACAGAATGACTCCGAGAAAACAGCACAAGTTGCATCCTGCAGAATTTCCTGCTGCCAATATCCTTCTTCTCTGTCCTATACCCAGAATACACCTCTCCTCCCCTCTCCTGTTGGTGTCCAGTTGGGAGTCACCACGATTAAAAGACACGTCTCTAGTGGTGCAAAATTATTATCACATGACACGGGTCATTAGAGGTATGTCAGACATGCATGCACACATGATAACAGCCTGCGGCCGGGCCCTGGCCTCCTTTTGTCCCAGGGAGTTCAGAGCAGTTTTAATTTTGGATGAGAATGATGATTACGACAGGAAGCTGTTCCTTACAGCGGAACTAGAAGAAACTGTGTGGGTTGCTGCAGAATACTATATGTGCAGGTGCGCACACACACACACACACACACACACACACACACACACACACACACACTCTTTTACTTGATCTTTCAAATAATTGCTAACTTTAATAGTCCCTTGAAGATCTTACTGTCTAGTTTTTCAAAACAATTATTATCCTGAATAATGTTATACATTTCCAAGGATGACTTTTCACTTAGATCTTTTTTAACAAGTACAGTGATTCAAACAGAAGAATGTGCTGTATTTTGTCTGAAATTAAATGCATACTATATGCAGCACTGTACCAAAAAAAAAAAAATGCTACCGTTGGCATGTAAGGTAGCACTGACTTCTGGAGACAATACTATTTTCTCATTCACTTGACACAAAATTATTTAGGAAAATGCTATTACAGTGCTATGAAATTTGGGGAGCCAAAGGCAGGATTTTAAGAAAGCACAAAAGCAGGTACCAAAATCCCCTATTCTCCTGCCTTTCCTGCCACTGATTCTGTGTCACTCCCTGTGCTTAGAACTTCCTTCCTTACCCAACCTCCCAGGAGACTCTGGCATTGGATGGATCCTCTGCTCCTTCCCAGAGATGGGTGGAGACAATGGAGCTATTGGTCTGCACTAGCAGCTGGTGAGCAGCTCCTCGGCTGCTCTCTGGCCTAGCGGAGGGGCTGGGCTCACCCTTTCCCCACTGCCCGTCCGAGTCGCTCAGGATTTTGCCCTTCACGTAGAAAGCTTGTGGTCTGACCATATTTCGATGTGATTTGTACATGCTACGTTGTTCTCACGCCTAACTCTCTGTGGCATCGTGTTCTTCACACCTGCTTGTAACCCGCTTCCCTGTAGAAGCATCTCCGTCCATAACTTCTAACGCCACAATGGTGGTGTTAGCGTCCAGGAGGCGTGAGTGAGCAACCTGAGCAGATGATCTTTGTCAGGCTCATGCAGCCCCCCAGTTTACTGGCATGACCAGTAAGGAATTAAGCTCTGGCTTCTAAATTTTGAAATTCTCAAATTCAGAAACTTCCTGACAATAGTCAGTTGCACGTGACTAGGTCAGCTGCTGCCAGAACCCTGCAAGTCTGTGTGAATGGGTGTGTTTCTTTTCACTACGGAAATCATCAGAGCTGTTTGCTCTAAGCTCTGGTTAATGGACTGTCTGCACGCATTATTTTTTTTTTAAATCAACACACTTTATTTCCCAAAGTGCCGTTGAAAATGTTTTTTTTTTCCCCCCAGCTGCTATCTGGCTTCTCTGCCTGAAAGAGAAAGATAGTTGGTGTATTTAAAAAATAAACACATCCTGGCCCTTTGGGACAGAGGCAGCACCCAAACCTTTGTGTACAGCTGTGATAAAGTCAATAATTGGCTTGCTAATGCTTCTGCGAGGAACAAGTACAATCACGGTAACCGCCTGTAGTTCTGATTGTGAATTACAAAATCAATCTCCTTGTCGGAAGGCCTGTCCACACAGCTCCTTTGCACACTGCAGGAAGCTACGCTCGCTGCAGGAAAGCCATTATCTGTCTGGGAATGCTGCAGCCTGTCTTTTATTATTCTTTTGCAGATTACGTTCACTCAAGACTCAGAGCTGCAGCTTTGCTTTTTGTCTTTTCTCTTTTGAAAGGCTGTTTCTCCTCATCTCATATCAACTTGTATTTCTCTTTGCAAAACAAAATGAGACTGTTTCCAGTGACGTGACGTAACTGCTCCAGGCTTGCTTGGGGGTTGAGATTCATCATGATGTCAAGTGGGCCTTCCTCCCGTTACAACCTAGAATAGAAGCTTGGCGGCTCAGGAATTATGAGCTTGTATCTTGACACCCCTGCTGGGTTTTCTCCCCCTTCTAAGAGCTCCGCAGCTTCATTCTAATCTGACAAACGCTTAAAAGACAGCGGATAAACCCGCTCCTCCTGCTCCCCGTAGACATAATGGGGGACCTCGGCAGAGACTTCTGGCCAAGTTCAGGCAGGCAGGGCCAGATCTTTGGTCCCACTCCACCCTCTTTGTTTGAGCAATGCAGAGGGGATGGAGAAGTAGCTTAAACAGCAGAGGGGACTCTCCAAGTGTTCTAAAGACATCCCTGCAATGGTGACGGCATGCTGAGAACTCGCAGGGCTGTGGCCACAGCATGCCCTCTCTGGCTCATGGAGTGGGCCCCGATGGTTCTCGTAGCTGCCCAATTACAATCCTGCCCGGCCGCCTGGGGATGTGCTCGGGAGGTCAACCTGCGCTGCGCCAGCCACGCTTCTCGAGAAGCACTAGCCCGAGTCTCTCTCCTGCCTGCCCTCCCAGCTGCTGCATAGACGCGCCTGCCACAAGAATATCAGGAGTGTGCAGCACCACTGGCTCCGTCAGACATGTTCTAACGAGTCACTGTCAACACAACTCTTGTCCCCGTCACTCATCAGCTGAGAGGACACGAGAGCCCTCCTCCCCCCCCCCGTTACTCACCAAGGGTCGAAGGCTGGTACAACATGCAAGGTACAAACCAGACTTGGGCTTCTGAGGAACGATTTTATGTCTGGACCAGGCCTCGGTGCATTTTCCACCCAGTCCAAATGCCCAGAGCGTGGGTGAGCTGGGCTATTTACTGCAATAGCTGCTTTGAACTGCCCAGAAACCCCGGGCATTTCTGCAGCAGCAGGAACCTGACACAATCTGTCACTTGCTCTCTGCTTACAAAGAGCTTGGCACATTTTCCCTCATACTGCCAAATAGCCAGTGCTGTAGCAGCCACCTCCCAAACAAAATAGGGCCACATGGGACATCGAAATGTAAAGCCGCCGACTGGCACTTTCTCAGAAAGCAAGCCCGGATAGCCAGCTCTGCTACGAGGGTCAGAGGCCAAAGCACAAATGCTTCCCTCATTGAAAGCTCCCTGGCCTGGTATTCGGTGCTCTGCCAGTTAGCACAATGCACAGTGATCGAGGCTCAGCATTAAGGCCTGGCTTTCACATGGGCTCCGACTGTAGATAGTTTGGAGCCCATATGGGGATGCCAAACAAAACCATCCTGTTCTTTGTCTTTTGTAATGGGCCGGAGCCCAGTGGGAAGGGCGAGGGGCCGTCTGCAGCGTTCCCTGTGCTTCGGTACATGCCGGAGAGTCAGACAAGGAGCACAGCTGCCTGCCCCAGAGAAGCCAGCAGACGGCGGGTGGGTTGTTACTGAACCTGCTAATCAGCTGCCCGAGACTAGGGAGGGGACGTCGGGGGGGGGCAGGGGGGGAATGGGGAGCAGTTCTGCATGCAACATCCCACAGCCTAAACCCAGCAGTCTCCGGCCCAGCCAGTAAGAGTCCATGAGGGGAGCTGAGACCCGACCCAGAACTATGCAGGAGAAACGCCCCTCCTGGGGTGCAGAACACATGCAACCCCCCCCCTCCCCCACCCCAGCCACATGTCAGGGAAGAAAAGAAACTGCTGGGATGGAGCCCTGCAACCCCCCCCCCCACACACACACACACTCCGAGCTGAGCCAGGTGACTGCCACAGGGACCTGTGCACAGTGATAATGTTGTCGTGAGCAGCCTGGTAGACAGCGTTTACTCTGGACAGTATCACCCCCACATTGATTAGTCAGTCCCTCCCACCTACTCCCTCCCCTCCACTCTCCCTGCTTCCCCTTTCTCCAATCGCCCCCCGTAATGCCTCCTCTACCATCCTTGTCCCTCTCTCCAGAGAGTCTCCACCCACAAAACTAAAACAACACCACCCAAAAAGTGTGGTACTACCCCACCCTTTTCACATCATCCCTGGGCTGGTGTGTTCTGCACCGTTCTTTGCCTGGGTAGTTCTACAAGGGGGGCTGATCTCAGGTGGGTCCCAAGGCACCACTGTCATCATATGTGCTAATATTCGGCTTAAAGACGGGCATCTAACAGAAGAGTAGCCCAAGTGACAGCATTGCTGCCACGGTTTGGATGGGTCTCAATGTCTGTAGGACATTAAGTGCAGGAGAATGTACCGTCCAGGCATCACTGTTTAATAAAGGACCATATGTTAATTCATGGTTCACCAACTATGTTGATTTTCATTCATTTAGATGAAGCAATGGTTGGAGAATTATATTTCTTCTGTGAAGACTCCGAGAGTCTGAAAGGTGGCTACACCTAAGAAAATTTCTTAGAGGGATTCAGACAGAGAACAAGTTTTACTGATAAGTTTACATCTAGAAAAGAAGTGAATCACAGATGACAATAAGCATTTGTCCAAGATCTACTGCCTATGCATTCCAATAAATAGAATGTATCACATTGGCTGTAACTGCATCGCCAAGTGACTCAAGAATTTTACACCCTGTTTCTTATTATGTAAAAGAAAAGAACGTATCAAAAGTTAGCATAGATTGACTTTATCCAAATATCTCAGAACACTGCAATGTAGCTTCTAACATACCACCCAAGTGTTCAGTCACAATCTGTCTTCATAGGTCCAGGCTTTCAAGTGATTGTACAACACTGACAGTACAGGTAAAAGAATAATTGTCCAGGTACTTTTGGGTTTTTTTCCCCTGTGGGGTAGGAAAAGAAAGCTTTAGAGGCCCTCCAAGGTATTATAGAGACCTCTTCAACATGACTGTCATCTGGGCTGAGAACAGAACTTCTTGGGTGATTAGTTTACGGTTGCTCCCACAACATTACTCAGCAATGGTGGAGCTCTATCTTGTATGTTCTGTGGCAACACTGTGGCTTACATTGAACAAAGAAAAGAGGAATAGAAAGCACTCCACAGATATAACAAAGCTGAATGAAATGAAATTGCTTGATTTTGGAGTGCTTCATTTCTCCCCCTAATCATTGCACGAATCAGTCGGCAATTGTTTGGTTTTACTGAGTGTTTTGCGTTTAATATCCTGGCTATTTTAAAGAGACAAATAAAGAAGTTGTTGGAAACTAGCCCAGGTTCACACTCTCCCCAAGTCACAGCTGAAGGCCTCAAAAAGTTTCCCTGCTGTTCCCTCCCAGGCGCCATCAGTTAAGTGTTTAATGTAACTGCATGGAGCCATGACTGGAAACTTCTGTATATAATAAAAATCTGATCTCCTGAATAATCTAAGGAAATTAACTTCTGCTGGATTCTGCTTTAAAACTCAGTAGACCCTGGGGATTTTGAAAGCTTCCCTAGGAGAGGCTGAAAGCAGGGATATATGTTAACTTTTAGTTTTAAAAAAAAGAAATAAAACCACATAAATCAAAATGGAACCAGATTGCTGGCATGTAAATTTGAAGAGGTCGTGGGGGAATTTTTAAATTAAAGGGCTGGGGGAAAGCCGACAGATGTGGAGGAGCACACGGTTCGGAAAGAAACCGCTCCTAGGGGAGGATTTATTAAGGGGATACTCCATATCCTAGTAAAAAGGGGAGATAGAAGTTGATAAAGTGCAGGAAGGAACTGAAAAGAAACACTCAAACGAACAAGTGTCTTATTCAATTACATCACACGAAGGCAGACAATTAAATATTGACAAATTTTATAAGTGCTTGTGTACAAATGCTAGAAGTCTAAATACTAGATGGATGCATTTGAGTGTCTAGTATTAAATGAGGCTATTGATAGAACAGGCATCACAGAAACGTAGTGGAATGATGATAATCAATGGGGCACGGTAATACCCGGGCACACAATATAAAGGAATGACAGAGTAGATCGTACTAGTGGGGGAGGGGCACTATATGTGACAGAAAGCATAGAATCAAATACAGTAAAAATCCTAAATGAATCAAACTGTACCAGAGAATCTCTGTGGATAGAAATTCCATGACTTAATAATAAGAGTCTAGCAGTAGAAATATACTGCCAGCCACGTGACCAAGATGGCAACAGTGACTATGAAATGCTCAGGGAGATTAAGGAGGCTGAAAAACAGAAAACTCAACAATAGTGGGGGGATTTCAGCTTGACTGGGTACATGTCACCTCAGGATCGGATGCAGCAATCAAATTTCTAGACACCATTACTGACACCTTCTGAAAGCAGCTAGTCCTGGAACCCACAAGGGAAGAGGCAACTCTGGCTTTAGCCCTAAGCGGGGCACAGGATCTGGTCCAAGAGGTGCTATAGCTGAACTGCTCAGTAATAACAAACATAATGTAATTCAAATTAACATCCTTGTAGAGGGTGGGGAACTACCAAAGAAACCCACCAGCACTGCAAAAATTAATTACACAGAAATGAGGAGGCTAGTTAAATGGAAATTAAAAAGAACAGTCACAAGAGTGAAATGCCTGCAAGCCTCAAGGACAGTTTTTAAAAACAGTTTTTAAAAATGCCATAATAGCAGCTCAAATTAAACATAGACCCTAAAAACAAACAAACAAGCAAACAAAAAAACAGTCAAAGGACCAAAAAAATGCCATCAGGGCTAAACAAGAGAGTAAAGACGGGATTCGAGGGGGAAAAAAGGCATCCTTTAACAATCGAAGTAAAAGCCTAGTGGGGAAAATAGAAAGGAGCATAAACGCTGCCAAGTCAAGAGTAAAGATCTAATTAGGCAGCCAAAAAAGAATTGGAAGAGCAACTAGCAAAAGACACAAAAACTAACAGCAAAAAAAAAAAAATGTTTACATACATCAGAAGCAGGAAGCTGCCAAACAATCAGTGGGGCCACCGGACAATGGAGTTGCTAAGGGAGCACTCAAGGAAGACAAGGCCATTGTGGAGAAGGTAAATGAATTCTTTGCGTGGGTGTTCACTGCGGAGGATGTGAGGGAGATTCCCACACCTGAGCCATTCTTTTAGGTGACAAATCTGAAGCATTGTCCCAGACTGAGGCTTCAATAGAGGAGGTTCTGGAATAAATTGATAAATTAAACAGCAGTAAGTCACCAGGATCAGATGGTATTCACCAAGAATTCTGAAAGAGCTCAGATATGAAATTGCAGAACTGCTAACCATGGTATGTAACCTGTTGCTTAAATCAGGCTCGGTACCAGTAACAGAAGGTTAGTTGCTGTAATGCTGATTTTAAAAAAAGGCTTCAGAGGCAATCCTGGAAATTGCAGACTGGTAACCTTAACTTCAGCACCAGGCAAATTGGCTGAAAGTAATTCTATCCATGTCCTGCTTGTGTCACGTGTGTTCTCATACGGAGCTCTACTTCCCCCTGCTGCAAGTCCCCTCCCAATGGAGCTCTCCTGCAGGACCTAGGGGATTTTGAAAGCTTCCCTAGGAGAGGCTGAAAGCAGGGATATATGGTGGTTGTCTGTATGAACAGTCACAGACTGTACTTTTGCTGCTGCTACTCAAGATCCTTGTGCCTGAGGTCCAACTCAGTGGCAAATCAGACACGTATTATAAAAAAAAAAGTGACTATACTGTCAATTCCACATTCCAGCTGCTGGGGATATTTTTTCAAGGTAGGAAATGCAGAACTTACAGCACTGCTGTATTCTCATCTGTGTCTCAGGGTGTTAGAATCACAGAATCATAGAATACTGGGTTGGAAGAGACCTCAGGAGGTCATCTAGTCCAACCCCCTTCTCAAAGCAGGATCAACCCCAACTAAATCATCCCAGCCAGGGCTTTGTCAAGCCTGACTTTAAAAACCTCTAAGGATGGAGATACCACCAACTCCATTGGTAACCCATTCCAGTGCTTCGCCACCCTCCGAGTAAAATAGTTTTTCCTAATATCCAACCTAGACCTCCCCCACTGCAACTTGAGACCATTGCTCCTTGTTCTGTCATCTGCCACCACTGAGAACAGCCGAGCTCCATCCTCTTTGGAACCCCCCTTCATGTAGTTGAAGACACATACACACACACACTGGACTCAGTAGTCTGGGTCGAGCAGCACTCCCAAGCTGCCACCCTCATATGTCAGGATGGATACTGTGCCCTGGTTCCCCAAGAACACAGAGCTGGTATCAATCGGATATAGTGTTCTTGGACTTTCTGGAAGCCTTTGACAAGGTCCCTCACCAAAGGCGCTTAAGCAAAGTAAGTTGGCATGGGATAAGAGGGACGGTCCGCTCATGGGTCAGTAACTGGTTACTGGGCTAGATGGACCATTGCTCTGACCCTGTATGGCCGTTCTCATGTTCTTATGTTCTTTTTAATACCATGTTATTTAAAGGATTAATTCTGACTCAGACTGCGCCTGCACACACTGCTTATTCCTACCCAGGATACCTGGACGTTGGTTCTGGACGCATGGGGTAAGCAGGTTATCCACCTCTAGCCTGGGGGCAGGAAATGGCCAGGCCATTGGTTTCTACTCCTAGACACTGGCCAGGTTTGTAAAGCTCCTGATACGGCAGAGCAGCAAGTTGCTACCCCCCAAAACCCAGGAGGGATTGTGCCTAAGAGGGAGGTCTCTTTGGTATTAGGCCACCTGGAGCTGCTCCTAGACAGCTCACAAACTACCCATGGTCAGGTGTTGGCTGTCACGAGTCTAGTCCCAACCTTCCCTGTAGCAAAGGAGACAGATACACCACGTAAATTACAGGCCATTGGGATCACCTGTGATAAACAGAGGAGCAGTTGAACTCTTCTAGGACAGTTAATGTCACCCCACTGAAACACTACATGCTCTCCATGCATATGCATTGCAGCTTT
The DNA here is from genome assembly GCF_028017835.1 of Emys orbicularis. NCBI lineage: Eukaryota > Metazoa > Chordata > Testudines > Emydidae > Emys > Emys orbicularis. Next base: position 1,613,291 of record NC_088686.1, on the reverse strand, counting down.
CCCATTGGCAGTTGCCTGGGGAGAACTGGAAAACCACTCTAGTCTAGTAATGTGGTTCTACAGACAAGCAGTCTCCTACCATAGCAAAGTGCCATTCAATTTTTTATTTTCTCAAACTTAGTCAGTTCCTTAGTCATTAGAAAATTCATCAAACAAGACTGCAATTTTGTCGGTGCCAATCATGATACCCTCTCTGATTGACTACAGAAAACAGACCATAAAGCTTTTAATTTATGGTAAAAATCTCCTGGAATCAAGGGCAATCTGTCTTTAGGAGTCTGCTGTTCTGAGAGCTGCTGGCTACTACCTTGAGTTTGAAAGCTTCTTAATTTGCATCACAAACTTCCATGCATTGCACATGGAGTAAAGTGCACTCATACCTATGTGACCTAGGACCTTAAATTCCATTTTCAAAACTGACCTAGGAATTAGGAGCCTAAGTCTCCTTGGCTCCCAGGGCCTGGATACACACAGGGAGTGAGACGTTGCAACACCGAACTTTTAGGTGGCTTAAAAATCATGAGAATTCAAAAAGCCTGAATGAGGCGCTCGGGCTCCCTGTACAGTGACTGCGGAGAGACAGGTGCTTAACAATAGAGCTCACAAAGGCTGATAAGCTAGGCAGGGAGCCACCTAAACTAGCCAATTAAAATGCCAATTGGAAGGGGCGTGTCCTCAGTCCCGCCTCTTTCATGGAGTCGAGTGCCTATCTTTGATTGCGATCCACAGCTGAGAATCTTTCTGCTGGAGTCAAGTACCTTAGTTTCCTATGATTAATTGCAAGAAATTTATTATTTCTCTTTCTGATTGGATGGTTAACATTTAAAAAGGTCTGTTTTTTCCATGGCACGTTATTAATATGATTTTACTTCATGCTAAATATAAAATTTCTTGTAATAATTGAACAATTACTTGTTTCTTATCCCTGTTTTATACAAAAAAAGCAATCAAATAAAAATTTGTAATTTCACTACTGTTCATGCTGTTTAAAATACTTTATTCCCTATTCTCCTTTATCCTCACACACAGTAATACTGCCATAATTGACATAGTTATTTTAACCTGTTCATAAATACTTTGCCACTAATTTTTAAATCAATCATTTTCAGAAATACTTCCTCACTGCCTGCTGTTGTGATAGCACCATAGATCCACAGATTCATAGATTTCATAAGAACATAAGAACGGCCAGAGTGGGTCAGACCAATGGTCCAGCTATCCCAGTATCCTGCCTTCTGACAGTGGCCAATGCCAGGTGCCCCAGAGGGAATAAACAGAACAGGTAAGCATCCCCTGTCACCCATTCCCAGCTTCTGACTAACAGAGGCTAGTGACACCATCCCTGCCCATCCTGGCTAATACTCATCAATGGACCTATCCCCCATGAATTTACGTAGTTCTTTTTTGAACCCTGTTATAGTCTTGGCCTTCACAACACCCTCTGGAAAGGAGGTCCACAGGTTGACTGTGGGTTGTGTGGAAAAAATACTTCCTTTTGTTTGTTTTAAACCTACTGCCTATTAATTTCATATGGTGGCCCCTAGTTCTTGTGTTATGAGAAGGAGTAAATAACACTTCCTTATTTACTTTCTTCACACCAGTCATGATTTTATAGACCTCAATCATATCCCCCCTTAGTCGTCTCTTTTCCAAGCTGAAAAGTCCCAGTCTAATTAATCTCTCCACATCTGGAAGCCATTCCATATCCCTAATCATGTTTGTTGCCCTTCTCTGAACATTTCCCAATTCCAATATATCTTTTTTTGCGATGGGGCGACCACATCTACATGCAGTATTCAAGATGTGGGCATATCATGGATTTATATCGAGGCAATATGATATTTTCTGTCTTATTATTTATCCCTTTCTTAATGATTCCCAACATTCTGTTTGCTTTTTTGACTGCCGCTGCACATTGAGTGGATGTTTTCAGAGAACTATCCACAATGACTCCAATTTTCAGAAAACTCTCTCTCACTCCACTACACCTGATCATCGGGCAGAGAGCCATTCCCTTTTCCCTCCCATGCTCCTCCCTGGAGTTATGTAGGACATTTCTCCTCTGCAGCTTCTTCTGGGTAGAGAAGTCTTCTTGTATCTCTCTACCTCACCATCTATTTCAAATGCCAGGATGGAGGAGTGGATACTGTGATCTGGCTGGAGTGGAATTTTTTGTCCCAGTTGGCTTCACACGTACTATTTCAATCTTACTGGTGAAGTATCTGACAGCTCTTCATGGTGATCATTGCTTGGGTCTGGTCTCTGGACTGAAGCAGTCTGGTTGGGTAGTTGGGTTCCTGTGGAGCAGCTCCGATGGCCGTGATTGTGTTGTGGTGACTGCAGAGGAGCAGAATGCTTGTTTTGTATCCATTACTGAAGTGGCACAGCCATGCAACTATTGTGTGTGTTGCTAGCAGGTGGATTCAGCGTGTTTTCGCACCACTGGAATTCCAACTTTCTCCATGCATGCTTCGTTTGCCGTAGCTCATCCGTGAACCATGGGGATCTTGTTGGTTGTTGTGCAGGAAGCGGGCATCTTGAGACCAAGGTGTTGATGGTAGTGGACATCATGTGATTGTTCTGTTGCACTAATTCATTGTCACCTTGGTCTTGTATTTGAGTGGCTTGTTGTGTTCTTCCTAGGTTTTCAACTCACCCATTGTGTACAGGAAACTTCGGGGTTGGACCATCTTTAGTTCCTCACTGCATGTGCTTTTACACGTTAAGCTCATGTGAAATTACCCATTTTGTTCATGTGGTAACTGAACACTCCAGTTAAGCATGCAATTATGCATACACACAGTGTAAAAAAAATCATGCCTAGAAAGTCTAACATGGATAATCACATACTTAATAAGTTGTATATACCCGTATTTTTCTTATATGAAAATTAATTCTGCAAGAAATCTCAGCATGTGCACCTCATCTTGGGGAGCCAGTCATTTGTCTGAGAACTCTTGTCACAATGAGTATTCTGTATCCTTTTCAGATTACATCTGTATAACAGAACATTAATTCATAGTTTAAAATACATCATTTAAATGCACAGTGAATTTGTCCAGAAATGCACAAATAACTAAGTCATAAATTTGAACTGCAGGAAGACTTATTTCTTGGATCGTGCTCAGCAGATGGAATAAAACAAAGAATCTTCAGACGAGGAAATGCTACAGGACCAAGAAGCAGTGAAAAATAGAGGGTCTGATTCTCTGCTGCCTTGTAACTCATGTGGTCATTTTACACGACTGACCAGTGTGTGTAGAATTGCACCAATTCTGAATTCTCCCCTTCCTCACAATGGGGGAGTATTTGACATCCACTTTGCACAGGTGTTAGGGAGCACAAAGGCAACGGAGACTCAGGCCCAGAGGTTCTAGAAATTAGATTGCTAGAGGGCATTGCCAGAAGAGTCCACGTGGATGACCTGGTCTGACCCCTGGTGCCATTGCACGGCTTCAGGGCTTGCCAGAGTGTATAATTTCCCACTAACATCTCATCAAGTCTGTATAATAACCACGGCAATGGTGCTTCAGCCACATTCCTTGGCAGTCTGTTCTGCTCCCCAGTTGCTTTGTAGGACTCTGGCTCGACAATGAATCAAACACATCTTTTTAATAAAAGCCCTCCAAAGTGCTCCCCAAGGAGCCCAGCAGCCTCTGAGTCATGGAAGGAGAATCTGTTGGAAATGCTAGTGACATGATGCTGCGTTGTATTTGTTTGTCAGTAGTGAGACTGCACAGCTCCTGCTCCACTGTGCCCCAGGCTGCCAGACCCACCCCACAGTCTGGGGGCTGTGGGCAAAACACAGGAACTTACAAAAGCTGTGGAAAGTTTTTATGGAGAAATCGTATCAGAATAATGCTATTTTACCCGTCACCCTGGCAAAACTGGTAGTAAAAGCAGAGCCCAGGCCCTGGCTGCCACCGCTCACTGATCACCAGTCAGGGCTGAGCAAACTTCAGGAAATAATAATATATGGAGATGTACCTATCTCCTAGAACTGGAAGGGACCCTGAAGGGTCATCAAGTCCAGCCCCCTGCCTTCACTAGCAGGACCAAGTACTGATTTTGCCCCAGATCCCTAAGTGGCCCCCTAAAGAATTGAACTCACATCCCTGGGTTTAGCAGGCCAATGCTCAAACCACTGAACTATCCCTGCCCCTTAATTGGCAGGAGCTTCCAGAAGTGTGGATGCAGTAATCCTTGGAGGTTTATACTGGAAGTCTCCTGAGGAGGAGCTCTGCCGTGGGAACGACAGTGTTTCCTGCTTGTCCTTGGACTGGTTATATTGGGAAATAAATCTTTAGTCTAATATCTCCTCTTCCAAGCCTACCTAGAACTGGAGGGGAGAGAGAGAGCGAGAGAAAGAGAGAGAAAGAGAGTTATCCAACCACTTTTTGGAGCTGAAAAATGGCCTTGCTTGTATTTGGGGGAAGTTTTGGGTCATTGCTATTTATAGTCCTTGAAGCCAGTGTGATCTCCTGCAGGACCCCACTGCACGGCTTGTAAATGTAGTAGCACTGTGGAACTTGTGTCATTGAAAATCTCATACGCTTCAGCACCTCTTTCCTTAAGTGCCTGAGGACGTTTTTGTCCATAGCTGAAGGAAAATGTATCCAGCACAATCTACCTCTATTTTTGAATGGCTTCTTCCATACAAACAGTCTCCCAAGACACTTTACAAAGTTAAATTACACAAGCACAGATTAAATAAGTCTCGGGAGCAAAGTGAGAAAGCAAGAAGCCTTTGCAAGGGGAAAATGTAATTTTCACTGGCATTTGAAATAGGATAGTGAGGTAGAGAGATACGGGAAGACTTCTCCACCCAGCAGAGGCTGCAGAGGAGAAATGTCCTACGTAACTCCAGGGAGGAGCATGGGAGGGAAAAGGGAATGGCTCTCTGCCCAGTGATCAGGTGTAGTGGGGTGAGTGAGAGAGAAAGAGGGGGGAGGGGGGAAGCTGTGCTGGAATATGTCCAAGCAAAGGCAGTTTTGAATTAGATGTTTAAGTAAACCTGGAGCCATTGGAGTTGCTTGAGTGTGGTGTGGTCAGTGTTGTTTGTGCACAGGCTGGTGGGGAGCTGGAAGGTGGAGACAATAGATGTTGCAAGAAGCAAAACAAGGTGCAATAAACATGTGGGTGAGGATTTCAGTTCTGGTGAAGCTGTGGCGGGTGTATGTGGGGAACATTGTGGAGGGGGCTGGCAGATGTCAGAGAACAAATTTTAAAATCCAGGATGGTACCAAAGTCACATACGGCGGAGACAACGGGAGATCTGAGTCCAGAAAAGAATGGGGGTGTGTAGCGAGGTGAGACGCACCAGCGCGGCGCCCCCTGCTGGATATCCTGGGAATTAGCTCTTGTCCAGTGCGGAGCACCCTCTGCAGGCCGGTGTCTCGCCTGCCTTAGGGCCCCCATGTTCCTCCCGGACCCCGGTGCCCCTTTTACTCTGGGTTCTGCCCCCAGCTGTAACCCACAGTCTGGGTCTCCCCTCCCAGGGGAACCCCCAACCCTCTATCGCTACCTTGCCTCCGTGGCTACTGCCAGTCATCGTCTAGCCCCCGCTCACTGGGGCAAACTGCAGTCTGTAAACCACTCATCGTTGGCAAGGGGTAGGACCAGCTGCCTCTGCCTATTCCCAGGCTACCCCTCTGCAGCCCCAGTGCCTTTCTGGGCCTTTACCAAGGCCTGCAGCCTGGGGGTTTACCAGGCTGGAGCTCCCCAGCTCCCTTTGCCCTTCCCCAGCACTGCTCCACCTCAGGTACCTTCTCTCAGGCAGCCAGGCCCTTCCCACTCCAGGGCTAGAGTGAGACTCCTCCAGCTCCTGGCCCTCAGCCCTCTTATAGGGCCAGCTGTGGCCTGACTGGGGCGTGTCCCCAGCTGTGGCTGCTTCCCCCAATCAGCCCAGCTTTTCCCAGCCACAGCCCTCTCCAGGGTTGTTTAACCCCTTCAGGGACGGAGCGGGGTGACCACCCCGCTACAGGGTGAATCGGAGAATGCACCTTCTGGACAAATGAAACACGTCTGTCATCAGTACCTTTGGATGAATGAGCTTGTGATGCCTCAAACTCATGCTCAGGGACTATGGTGATGGGAGGCAGCACCAAACACTAAGATCAACTTGCTCAGGCAGGATATGCAGACAGGTGGGTGTGGAGTGGCCATGAAGAAGGGACAGAAAAACATGTGCAGTTGGGTGTGTTCAGCATTACAGCAGAGGCTAGCAGGGAGAAGGCAGATAGAGAACATTGTGCGATGCTTTACATGAGTGATCTTGGCACAGAGATGGTTGTTTGACATATACAGGAGCAGAACCCTCTCCAGGAAGAAGCTGAGTTGCCTGCATGTATTCACTATGCAGATGGTCCAGCAGGATGGGATCGTGCTGGAGGTCACACTGTGGTTGCGGAGAAGGAGGTAAGAGAAGTGACCATCTTGGGCAGAAAGAAGCAATTTGTGTGAACTATAAAAAGGCGAGTGGTTCATGCAATGTCCAGGCCAGAGCCCAGCTATACAAATGGGGCTGGGATATCAATGTGGGAAAGGTGAGGGCTACTTTCTCAAGCAGTTTACCAAGATGGGGAAGGTTAGCGGCACTGTCAGTGTCAGAAGTCAGGGAAGGAATGTTTTGGGTTCTCAAAGGAGAAAGCAGGGTGGCAGGTGCTGCAAAGGGCGGGAAATAAGGAGGAAAACATTGTAAACAACACATCCTAGAACACGACCATCTCCCTGATGTTGTCTGGAGCACTTCCAAGCATTTACATTGCCTAGTCGATAGGTTGTTTATCTTTTCAGCTGGGCACTCATGTAATGAGGGCTGAAAAATACAAGGCAGCCTGGTTCAGACTGACTACAGAAAGCAAACATACTGTTTAATTCCTCTTCCTTAGGTGCTAGAGTCTGAGAGGAAGAAGTATATCAAAGGAGGCTATTGTACACTAAATGATCAGAGGAGCTGCATTTGGGAAGATGGCTACAACAAACAGAGACTATAGCATGGGGAAGGGGATGAGAGAATTTACAGCAAAGAACCGATAAATTATATTTAACAACAGCAATTTACATACATTACAAAGAAAGCTATAGAATGTTTGACGAATATTTATCTAGTGGCTATTAGCCAGGATGGGCAGGGATGGTGTCCTTAGCCTCTGTTTGCCAGAAGCTGGGAATGGGCGACAGGGGATGGATCACTTGATGATTCCCTGTTCTGTTCATTCTCTTTGGGGCCCCTGGCACTGGATACAGGATACCAGGCTAGATGGACCATTGGTCTGACCCAGTGTGGCCGTTCTTATGTTCTTATGTTCTATTTATGTCACTGGACAGCTCCATATACTGGACAGCTCCATATACATATACCACAGTTTAATCAATAACAGTTTGATGTACAGTGTCTTCCATTATTATGTATTTAAAAGGAATTTATTCCAGAAATCCCCATAATAATGTTGCAAGTGAAATATCACTATCACATTCATTTTATAATGGATTTCATAAGCAACTTTACATTGGCCCTAATTCATATTTCCTTGAACTGAACAAGTACTGAATGAATTGTCATGTAAGATTCTGAAATGAGACTTGAGTTCTTGTTTTCTTCTATTTTAAGAATTCAAAATAAGCAGAAAGAGCTCACACCTGGTAGCTCGAAATCCCACTTTAAATGTCTGTGTTATATTTTGATCAATTGCTAAAGAGCAATGGATATGAATTTTTTGTTAGGTACATTTGAAAAGCACAGGGAACAGTTACGGTAAGCAGCGAAGGATCACACTTCTCGTTGTCCCGTGAAATGTGTGCACACAGAGTTTTGGCTGTCTAGCATGTGCTAGTTAGTGTACTCCGGGGAACACAACTGGGGAGGTCCAAATGAAGAGTAGCTGGGCCTGCCCTGCTGCCAGCTGATGTTGTAGAACATCCAGTGTTCAAGGGATGATCAAAGTTTGGTTCCATTTTCTTTTGGCTAATGTGGACAGCGGGGGATGGGACAGTGATGGCAGGGTAGGGTTGTTATAAAGATTAGTTTCCAATGAAAACACATGTACTCAGAGGGAAAGGCAGCGGAGAGAGGAGAGACAATCGCTAACCACCCACACCTACGGCTCAGGGAGAGGCTCTCAATGGCTTTCCCAAGCCCGGGAAACACTCACTAGATGTTGCATGGCTGGCTGGCAGGAGTTGCAAAGAGCAGCTGTTTGTCTCTTTAATGTTCAGCTTACAACACCGGAAACACCCATGATAAAGTTCTGGTCTGTGTGAGTACCTCGGACGGCCCCTGAATAATAGAAAGGGGGAAATGTTCAAGCTGCAGCCGTGTCTGCATATTGGGCGCCTGTGTGTGCAGACTGGATAACTGCACTGGGGGTGATGCTCATTTAGCCGACCTCACAGGACCACTGAGGAGGTCAGGCTGGGTGTGAACTGTCCCGTGACTATGTGCCCAGCTCTATAACTGCAAAACACTATCAGGCGCTCGGACACCTCAGCAATGCGCGTGGCATCAGAACTAGGAGAGCCTGGAGTGGATTTAGCATGGCCTGGCCATATCCTGGCCTGTTGGTACTCTGCCTGGTGATCACCGGCTATACGGCTGCTCCTTTGCTCTCCCAGCCCATTAGGAAAACATGAACAGCAAAACAGAGACATCAGTTCTAATGAGCCAGGCCTCCAGCAGGGATAGTTTTATAGATTTCAAAATTCTAAGTACTGAACTGACAGAAATGAAGAGGTTAATATCTATAACTTATTAAGGAGAGAAGGAAATTGCTGCCTGATCTCAAGGGAATACAATACTTGAGAGCGATCCAGAGAAGAAACGTTCTTAATTCCCAAGGTTTGTTGTGAACCATCATTTAAGGGTATGTTACCTGTAGTTTTTTTCCCCATCCATCTAGAGTAACCACTGATCTTGGGAGGAAAAACCCCACATTCTTTTCGAGACAAAAGACATTTTCATGAGAAAAAATACACAAGGCCCACTCTTTACAATTGTGACCATGTACAGAATGGATTATGTGCTGTAATTACTGTAAAATCAGCACAGCTCTCCCAGGGTTTTTGCTACACATCTTCCACACACCCACATCCTGAAAGAAATTACTTCTATTTTAAACATTATCTTCCCCATAGATGGATGAAAATCAAATCACATTTAATGCCACCTTTTACTCTGCATTAAAAAAAACCCAACAGATTCATCCCCTTGATGATTGCAGCTTTTGGTAACAATGAGATGGAAAGTCTCGCTGAGGACTCTGAATAAGATGCCAGCACTACAGATCTTTTTCCTTTGGGGACTGAGTATATTTCCCACCCTGGTCCTTTCAAAGCAGGTAAGAATTGTAACTGGTGTCGATGTTTTCAGTTGAAAGTGGCAGCCAATTAGCATATATTCTTTCACCTTATGAATAGTTCAGCAAAAAAGCTATTTACAGGCACTTTTGTTATTTAAATTTCCATTATAAAGAGTTTTTACTCCATTCTGGAGAACTTCATTTGGGTCCCCCTTTTATCTTTTCTGTTCCCGGCAATATTTCTCTTTTTTGAAATCCTCTGGGTTTTAATTAGCAACCATGGGAAACTCCAGGAGTCTTCTGCCTCCCTGTGTTGCATTAAGAAGTGACAAGATGTTGTGTAACCCTCCATCTCTCTCATTCTGAATAATTCATCATGCTCCTTAGGCTGTGTTGGGATTTCAGCTGAACATTATGGGCTAAATTTTCTAACCTCGTCATGCCACATGTGTACATCTAATACCTGGGGAGAGAGCACATCTGTGTATTCAGACAGCTGTGCACAGAATTAGAGCAACATATCAACAAATCCCAGGCTTGTGCTACTGGAATATAAATAATATTCTTAATATAAATACTAATCTCAAAATTGGGGGGATAGGAGCTAGAGCTGTACTGATTGACCCGCTATTGCAATTTTCAAAAGACATTTCATTTCTAACTAATGCTGGACAAATGTAGATAAGTAAATGCATCTACTAACGAGTTTGAATATTATGTATAAATCAAAGCTCTGTTTATTCACTCAAATTCCTATGATTCCTTGAAGGGTGAAGTTGACTCAAAGTGGATACTGAGACAGAACTGACACCAGCATCTCTTCAAAGCGGAGTGATACAGAGCACAGTCCCATTAAAATTAAACCTCACACAGCAAACAATCTTCACTAATCGAATGAAAGATTTTTAATCTTTAGCTGACAATATGAAATGTCCAAAATACAGGTACCATTTGCCAGTATGTAAAACCTTCATTTGCTGATGTTCTGCCAGGTAGAAAAAGGCATTGTATTGGGGCTCCTTGTAATGCACACATTTAAAAGACAGTCACGTGTGAAGTTCATTAAATCATAGACAATAGAGATGGAAAAGACCTTTTAGGTAATGGTGTCCAACTACCCTCCCTGTACAAGCCTAATTAAGTTTAATTTTCTCTTTGGTCAAGGAGAGAGATAGGAGCAAAAGCATGAAAAGCAATTAACTCCTCCAAAATTCAAATACATTCTCTCCAAAACCGTAATGTTAAGCAAATGTTAAGGATGCCCAGTTAAGCACTCAGAAGGCAGAAAATGTCAAAGTTAGGTTACATACACCACCTGATGCTGGCCCCCCCGTGTATGTGAATTATGATGCTGACTTAAATATTTCGATACTATTCCACACCTTCCCAGCTAATACACTATATCAGGCTGTATTTTTAGCATTTGAGAAGTATAATTGCTGTCTGCATCATGGTACTTTTGTAGAAGTGGACAGTGAGAGAGCATCCTTAAAGGTCTGACAGTTATTTTTCCATCAGAAAATTCTGCACCTGGGCTGCAGTTGTCTCTGCATTACATCTCACCTCAGCAGCAGTGTCTAGGCCAGGCGTCGGCAACCTTTCAGAAGTGGTGTGCCGAGTCATCGTTTAATCACTCTCATTTAAGGTTTCGCGTGCCAGTAATACATTTTAATGTTTTTAGAAGGTCTCTTTCTATAAGTCTATAATATGTAACTAAACTGTTGTTGTATGTAAAGTAAATAAGGTTTTTAAAATGTTTAAGACGCTTCATTTAAAATGAAATTAAAATGCAGAGCCCCCCGGACCGGTTGCCAGGACCCGGGCAGCGTGAGTGCCACTGAAAATCAGCTCGCGTGCCGCCTTTGGCACGCATGCCATAGGTTGCCTACCCCTGGTCTAGGCCATCAGCCGCACAGCCGACCCCCCTCTCAGGATACAGCCCTACAGGTACCCGTGTCACCACACACTGATCTCAGGCAGTAGCAGTTCTGCCCCACTGGGGAAATGCGAGTTCCTGCTACTGGCGGGTAGATAAGAGAAGGCAATAGCTTGAGAAGGTGTCCTTTTAATTTCCACATAGCTGCAGAGAGAGAGAGAGAACATTTTTACTATAGAATTTGTGTCACAAGTTTCCAATGATATCCCCAGCTCTCCTCATCCTTAAATAGGACCAGAAATAACTCAGCCAGGTCACTGTGTATAAAACCGCGTGTCAGAGGCTGTACAGCACATCTGCATTCTGTTGCAACTGGCTGAGCATCGAATGAACCCAGACAGCAGGCAGGGAGTCTCGGGACACCTTCGTCTTCTCTCTAGCATGCATCCCCATCTGCTCTGACTGTGCCAGCAGCTGCAACCTCTCCATTGAGTGCGTGTACCTGAGAAGTCAGTTCTAAATGGGCCAGCAGTGGTCAGGCACCTGCAACGGGATCCCCTTGGAAAGCCAGTGATTTTGTCCCCTCTAATTGTCTTTAGAAAGGCAAGTGGCAGTGGGATTTCTAAAGAGTCTGTGCACATTTTAAAAGTTTTATTTCACATTCCCCCATCACCACACTGTTAGAACCTGCATTTTCTCCTCTGGGATTGGCCTTTGGAAAAGTGTGGGTGGGGATTAAAGGATACTGTGGACCAATCCTCCACAAAATTATCTAGTTCTTTTTTGAAGCCTGTTATAGTTTCGGCCTTCAAAGAATTCCACAGGTTGACTGTGCGTTGTGCGAAGAAGGACTTCCTTATGCTTGTTTTAAACCTGCTGCCCATTAATTTCATTGGGTGACTCTTGGTTCTTGTGTTATGAGAAGGAGTAAATAACACTTCCTTATTTACTTTCTCCACACCAGTCACGATTATGTTAGACCTCTATCATGTCCCCCCCCATCTCTTTTCCAAGTTGAAAAATCTTTGTTGTTTTAATCTCTTAATCTGTTCCATTCCCTTAATCATTTCTGTTGTCCTTCTCTGTACTTTCTAATATATATTTTTTGAGATGGCATGTGGGTGTATCATGGATTTATATAGTGCATCATGATATTTCTGTCCTTTTATCTATCCCTTTCTTAATGATTCCCAATATTCTGTTTGCTTTTTTGATTGCCGCTGCACATTGAGTGGATGTTTTCAGAGAACTGTCCACAATGACTCCAGGATCTCTTTCTTGAGTGGTAACAGCTAATTTAGACCCCATCATTTTGTATGTATAGTTGGGATTATGTTTTCCAATCTGCATTACTTTGCATTTCTCAGCATTGAATTTCATCTGCCATTTTGTTGGCCAATCACCCAGTTTTGTGAGATCCTTTTGTAGCTCTTTCATTTAGCCTTGGACTTAACTATCTTGAGTAACATTGTACCATCTGCAAACTTTGCCACCTCATTGCATATCCGTTTTTCCAGATCATTTATGAATATGCTGAACAGCACTGGTCCCTGTACAGACCCCTGGGTGACCCTGCTATTTACCTCCTCCCTTTTGAAAACTGACCATTTATTCCTACCCTTTGTTTCCTATCTTTTAACAAGTTACAGATCCATAAGAGGACCTTCCCTCTTATCCCAGGACAGCTTACTTTCCTTAAGAGCCTTTGGTGAGGGACCTTTTCAAAGGCTTTCTGAAAGTCCAAGTACACTGTATCCATTTGATCCCCCTTGTCCACATGCTTGTTAACACCCTCAAAGAATTCTAATAGATTGGGGAGGCATGATTTTCCTTTTGGCTGTTCCTCAACCAATCATGTTCCTCTCTGTGTCTGATAATTCAGTTCTGTACTATGGTTTCAGCCCGTTTTCCTGGTACTGACGTTCTGCTCACTGGCCTGTAGTTGCCAGGATTGCTGTGAGAGTCTCCAAAGGCCCCAGACAGGATCAGAGCTGCAGGGGGTAGGTGATGGATACTCTCATGGGAGAGGACAAGTCCCCAAAGGAAAGGCAACAGGTGAGTTACAAACACAACAGGTAGGAAGCAAGTGAGGAAGGAGATGGGGAGCAGGACACTCGGAGGAATAAGGCCCTGAGCACAGCCTGAGGGCTAGAACTTCTGCCTTTGGTTAAACACAGAGCCCTGTTCTCCCTCAACCCTTGGTCCTCCCATGCCTGTATCATGATCAGACGGGCTGCAGTGAGAGGGGCCATGTTCCCTGGAGGGACCGTTACTGACGAGACAGCAGGAAAACAGGGATGTGAAGGGTTGGGTTGGAAGCAATGCAGCCACCTGGACAGAGCTGTGCCCAGCGGTGTCAACAAAGTTCCGCTTGTTCATCGTGACCTGCCTTCAGCTTCCGGCTTTGCTAATGAAACACGGGGGCAGAGCGGTCTCTGCAGTGCAGGAGCTGGCAGCATGAGCCATGGAACTGGGTCTGGAGCCCCCTGGAGCCCAGGTTTGGCAGACACAAAGCTAGCCCAGCGATAGACCCGGGGCAAGGAGGAGTTTGAGCTGTACTCGCACCTGGACATGCAGGAGGACGACAGCAGCAGGGAAGGAAAACTATGATTTGTCCATATTGGGGAACAAGGCAGAGAGGTCTGCACCAGTCTGCAGCTCACCCCAACCTCAAGCCTCACTGCGGTCCTGGGAGCCCTGGGGACCTAGTGCTCCCGAAGCACAACGAAACCGTGGAGTGGCACAGGTCTTTCGCTAGAGCCTCCCTGATTCGGGACAGGCTAGCCTGCGGGATTCGGGATCCCCACCTGCGGGAGCGGCTGCTCCGAGAAGGCGATCTTACTTTAGACAGATGCTCTAGACATGGGACGTGCAGCAAAAGCCTCAAGAGAAAAGATGAAAGCCCTAGGAGGTACAACACCCCCCAGTGCACACGCAGTGGGACAAGAGCAAAGGAGAGCAGGTGTCCAGGGTCCCGTACCCATAGAGAGACCCGCACTAGGACAGTATTGCAAGGAATGTGGCAGGTTGAACCATGTTAGCTGTGTATGCAAGAGCAGAGGAAGGTCTCAGAAAGGTTCAGTTAGGCTTCTACATGAGGGGGAGGGCACATCAGACAGCGGTGACATCATGACTGTTGGGGGCTGGACTGGATGACTTCTCGAGTCCCTTCAGGCCCTACATTTCTATGATTCTATGAAGCTCCCCTTGAGTCCGAGAGTATCTCATGTTCAGGCACTTGGTAGAGCAATGAGAGACATCCTTGCATGCAACAATGTTAACAGGAAAACATCCTTTGCAATTTCAGCTGGATAGCAGGACCTCCTGTCCTGCGATTCCTCGGGGCGAACAGGACCTGAGCACATCCACTGCGAACAGCAGTCGCAATTTAATTGTGGACAATGAGAGCATAATGCAGCCTACTGGAAAATGTGACCTCCCAGTAAGAAACACAGAAAATAACGGACCGTACCAACTGAAGTTGTGGTGACGGGTAGTAAGCACCGGAGACCTCTCCTAGGGAATACAGCCAGATATGCCATGGATGTGATCAGGGTGAAGTATCAGAAACAAGAAACAAAAGAGGGAGCCCATGGACAACTGAAACAATTTAACCAGCATATGGGGCTGTTTTCAAAGCTGCAACTGGAAGTAGACCCCCAATGGACCCTGTCTGCTCACTGCAAAGTAAAAGCCAAGACACAAGGTGTCCACTAGAAGCACCATGATCTTGGTAACGAAGCCGTCCAGCAAATTATGCATGTGCACAGACCCAAAGCTGCAGATGCTCATCAGCCGATGGGTGGGTCTCTAGCAGGATCCCACAGGGATTGGTTGCTACGCAATAGAACATTTTTGTTAATGACCTAAAAGAAAACAAAATCATGACTGATAAAGTTTGCAGATGACACAAAACTTGGAGGATCACTTGGAAAGCTGGGTGCAAGCAAAGAAAAGGTGTTTTAATATGGCTAACTGTAGCTGTCTACATCGAGGAACAAAGAACGTCAGCCATACTTACAAAGACTTGCCCCGAGAGCTACGGCCTAGATGCCAGGCAGGACACACCAGACTGGCTGGCTGGATGTGGGGAAGGAGGGTGGGATAACAATAAAACAGCAGGGCAGGAATGTTGAAAAGCAGTGAGGGCTGGCTTGCCTCTGCCCCCACTGAAGTCAATGGGAACCCCCCGGTGCCTCTGGGGGGAGACTTTTAGACCCAGCCGCCCCTGACCTGACCAAGCCCGGGTGGCAGAGCTTTGCAATAACCATTTCTACAAAACCAACAGAGTCCCATGGCAATGTGGAAAGGAGGGGTACGAATCTATGTGACGTGCTGTTCCTGAGAAGCAGAAGGGGAGGCCCGGTGCGCAGGAATGCGCCGCTCGGAACACAAGGCTCCGTGCTAGAGACATTGGTGCACGCTCGTTAGCACGGAACGATGGTTTGAAGGGGCTGGTTTTATTCTGAGAGGGACGATGGCCGGCTGCTCAGGGTGTGAGCGTGGGCTCCACTCCCTGCTCGACCACACACTTCCTGTGTGACCCTGTAGCCTGGGAATAAGAGCCCTGCCCGGCCTCCCAGGGGTTGTGCCAGTCAATGTGTTAAAGATTAGGAGATGCTGAGTTCCTATGGTAACAGGGGCCACAGATTGAATTCTGCCTGGCCAGGAAGTGGATACAAGCCAATAGTTTTTATTTTCTTTGGATCACCTGGGATCCTGCCATTGTGTTCTGACTCCTGTAGGACACGTTTGGAGTAGAGCAGCTCTTCTGACAACAAGGTGCAGGTGACTTTTTGGTTTGCATCGCTCGGTGTAAGAATGCTCATCCCGACCGCATGAGCTCTCTCTGCTCCAAACAGTATAAGCGCCTTTCTTCAGAGGGGGATGGATTTCTGCAGGTGCAATCAAGGCACCTGCTAATCAGCTCTAAGGACAGAAACTAAGGTCTGGGCCTTTTGGAAACCTTTTTTTTTTTTAATTTCTGGAAGACTGTCGGTGGATTCACTGTTGCAATGGGCAGCCTGAACATACAGAGGGGAAAAACTCTTTCAATGACACTTTAAGAACTTTTAACAAGAGCTAAGGTGTGGAATGTATAACTCCTCATGGCTGACGCTTGCCACATAGCTCTAATGAGCCCCAAAGAGGCGGACACTCAAGACGATAGCCTGCTGTCCAAGTTTTAACTGGGCTTCAGCTCCTTCTAGCTTAATTTTTTTCATGTAATATCTGTCTTAGTAGCACGTACTTCTGAGATTGATAACAGTACTAGGGAGCGGAGCTGCAGGAACAGCATCAAGCTGCACTAACTTGGTCACTAATCCCAATTTCTTATTTGGTGGCAGCCAGAGGGGCCCAGCTCTGGCTGCAAATGGCCATCACGGGATTCCCCTGGCTTAGGAGAGCTTCCTTCTGTGCTGATATAAAGCTGGCAGAGATGGCTCTCTCCCGTCCCTTGGCAGAGGGGGCTTGTGGGGAGAGGAAGGTGGTGTGCCAAGGGCCGGCAGCTCCACTACACTATGTCTTGCCTCCATAGGTGTTAGGTCCTTTAAGAACCTGCACCAGGGATGCAGGTTAAAGCAGCCCCTCAGCTGCTGTAGCTCTTGGCAGGACTGGCTCAGACTGGCCCTGACGATGACACAGCCAGTCTGGCTGGGGGAAGCCTCTCCACCCCCATACCAAGCAG
Organism: Emys orbicularis; assembly: GCF_028017835.1. Classification (NCBI taxonomy): domain Eukaryota; kingdom Metazoa; phylum Chordata; order Testudines; family Emydidae; genus Emys; species Emys orbicularis. The sequence continues at coordinate 1,596,430 of NC_088686.1, read as the reverse complement.
AGAGCTGTGCTATGCTAGAGCAGTTGGGTGAATGTTTTCAGGAACGCTGGCACAGCACTGGGAAGTGCGGCAAGGAATGAGGGAGCTGGTGGTGAGGAACAGCTTCACACAAACCAGGAACCAAGCCCAAAACGATCCCTGCTGACCTGTCAAAATGTTTCCTGAGTGTTTCTCCCCATGTTTTTAATTTTTGCCTCTGCTGTCCTGGGTTCACTCTGCCATGGACATGCAGATGTGCGTGAGGATCCAGACTCTGCAAAGTTTGGGGTGGGTGGAGGGGGAATATCCAAAAACCTTGGAAAAATAGGTGGTCTGGATCTTCAGTTCTGTGGAGTGTGGCTCTGAGGGTCTCTGCTCCAGCAGCATTTTGGGGCCCTACAGGAAGAGAATCTTCAGCCAGGGAAATTGTCTAGGACACCAGTTCTCTGGGCTGTGTTATGCACATGGTCACAGTGGTCCCTCCTGGACTTGGAATCTATGAATCTACATTTAAACCTAGAATCTTGGTTATTTGGAGTTTAGTGGGTACTTATTTGAAATGAATCACATTTTCCAAAATGTCCAGGCCAGGGCTAACTGTCGTAACCCTTGAATCACGGCTTGCAGAGGTGCTCTTGCTGGGGTTGGCAGGTTATTTGACAGCAATGGCCAAAAGCGCATATGGTGAAGCTTGGTCACACTTTTGCACACACCGTGCCGTGTGCACGCTTAAACCCTGATTTGCATGTGCAGATTGGAGAGGGCACATACGCGAGCTGCTCACACGTACATTTGTGTGGATGTTCCTATAGGGAATAGCTTAAGAACCTGCCCTTTGCAAATGGGGATTTTATTGCAAACAATGTCCAGATTTAACTGCAGCACCTCTTAGATGATGGACAGCTCACTTCAGCATGGTTCTGGCAGAAAATTAATTAATCCTGTTTTACAAACGTGCGCCATCTGAATCTTAACTACAGTTGTTGCTGTACTGTCATCATCAGAATTTCCTTTTACTGCAGCCCCAGAGAAAAGAAAATGTAATTACTTCACTTGCAGCAAAACTGGATTCCCTGATAATCTAACTGACAAGGCTTTCGTTTCCAAGTGTTCTGCTCAGACGGTGAAAGTGGCTGATCAGACGCGCCACAGTGACAGTACTGTAGGATATCATGGACAGGCTGCTGGTCAGATACCTTTGAAATACCTTTGTTATTCACAAATTTCACACTCAGATCCCTTGGCTGCTCTCATCCTCTGGGTTAGCCTCTGAACTTGAAGCAGTGCTTCAAATAAACACTATAGTCACTGTGTAGGGTTATCTTCTCTCCCTTGGCCCTAGACTGGTAGAGTCGTTATCCTGTGAAATGTGCCCTCTCATCCTTTCCCTAGTATCTGTAGCACTGGATCACTTCGGTCGCCAGCGAAAGAAGAGAATTCTACCAGATTCTCCTCCAAGGTTGTAATTGAACCTGTTTTCCCCGTTTTCCTGTATGCATGTATACAACACATATAAGATTACATGTGGATATATACATGATTATTATACATGTAAATACATATACATATGTATAACCCCATATCCAGAATATCCTGGATAACAGACTGTAAGGTACCATTTTCTAGTGTCACCTTCCGTTGTCAGGAAGGCTTCTGCAAACACAAAAGCATTTACATTCTTTCTTTCTTATTAACTATTGGACCCAAACCAATTGTGATTGTGTTGCACGTCCCCCTAGAGACATTTTAATTTGGGACATTTTGTTTATTGCAGTATTTAGGGTGTTTTATTCTACTTGTACCTAGCTATGCCAATGCCTCTTTGTCGTATGCCTAGGTTTTTCATTTCTCTTTCTTTTTTGGGTGTCTGATAATATATATGTCTGCTGTCAGGACAGACTGACTGGGGACTTTTTTATACAACACTAGTTGTTGATTCAGCAAAGGGCTTTGTAATTGTGTATCTGCAGCCTTACTGCAGGGGCAATACTGACCCATGGGGGTCTGTTCTCCCATTGCTGCATAAATGTAACTCTTCCTAATGAGTTATGCACATGTACCAGGGCAGCGCAGATGTCAAAGCAGAGAGAGAATGATTATAACAGATCTGCTCTGTGCTATGTGGTGTAGCCCTTCTTTAGAGTTTTTTCACCATCCTTCTGACTCACGGTGCCCCACTTGAATTCAGTGAGAGCCCAATCCTACAAACACTTCAGCATGTGGGTAATTTTATTTATGTGCATAGTGCCTGGCCTGTGTACTGCTCTGTGCCATGTGTGGGACGGCTCCTTTTTAACTACCGTCCAACTCTCAGATCCGCTAATGCAGCCCCCTGGGAACACTGCCATGAGTAAAGGAACCCCCAGGCATAGGTGTCGGCAGGTGCAGGAGGGTATCTGAAGTTATCCAATTGAAAGATGGATTTAAGGGAGTGCGGATCCCCAGAAAGCAGAGAACACTTTAAAAGCTGTGGATAATTCATTTATTACTCACTTCTCAAGTGGAGTTGAACCTTGCAGAGAAATTGATACATGTTTGTAAACACAAAACACCCTTCAGGAAAAACCCAGAATAAACAAACAGAAAATAAATGTTATTCTATGCGATATTGTACCATTTTTTCAGCTGGTAAATTGCAGTTTATTAGTAGAGAGACGCTTAAGGGTAGAAAGCAGTAAAATGTGTTATCCCAGGGTTAGAGGGATGGTGTTTTATCTGGAACAGTTTAATTAATAATGTTATTCTGTCAGCCACAGCTGACCTTTCAGAGATTCTGACAACTGAATTCCTTGGCCTCCTGACAATTTTACTGAACAAGCAACTTTACTTCACCTGATGATCCTGCTGCTTCCTCAGCAGCACATGCATCAGTTGTCTTGAGTTTCTGCTCTATGCAAAGCAATAAGCTATTATCGATAGCAAGATATATATGCCCAGCATCAAAAACTCTTGTAGGCCAGCTGTTTTGATTCTTCCAGCAATTAAAGGGACTACAGCAATATATTAAATATAACACTTGTTGGCCATTTGTACCCTGGGAAAGATGGAATGAGCAGGCTTGAAAAAAATGATATTTTCTTTTATGGAAAAGTAACGTAATAAGCGAAAATAAACCCAACTGTACTGTTGCGTGGTATGCACACTCTGTCCTCCTTTGGGGTGGGTCGGGGTAGTAACACCACCGTGGTTACAGTCAATCAGACAGCCCTTAGGCTGAGAGCAGCACGGCCCAGAGGCCAGAGTCAATATGGCGGCCTTCAAGTAGAGGGCTGTGCGGCCTAGTGGCCAGAGTTTGTACAGCTGCCCTTGGAGTCAGGGTTGCACGGTCTAGTAGCCAGAGTCAGGAAAGTGGGCCACAACCTAAGGGTGGCTGGCGACCGGGTAGGGGGACCCGGGCCCTTCCTCTCCACTGGGTCCCAGCCCAGGGCCCTGTTGGTGACGGGAGTGGCCATCACCCAATCAGCAAGGAATCCTACCGCAACACACTGACCTTGCTTAGGTGGTAGATACCACTCCTTCTGCCTCCCTGAGCCACTTCCTACCACATTTCCTGAGGAAGCAGTCCATATAGCGTCGGGGTCTCCAGGTTCCTGGCGGGGGTATCTCCCTGGGAATCCAACTCCTGACAGTCCGCTGGAGATAGCAGTTCACCAGTCTGGTCCCTGGGTTCTCTGGTTCCCGCAATCTGTGGCTGTAGCAACTCCTGGCCAGGAGCCTCCACCAAGCGTCTTCACACCCCGTCACAGTAGCAAATTCTGAACAGGGATGGTATTGATTTCGTCCTGAGAGTCCGCCTCTTTGGGGCTCGTTAGAGCTATGTGGCAAGCAAGTGATTTTGGGGGAACCTGGCTATCACCGAAGTGGGGTAATTAGGGTAAGACGGTGGGACAAAGTCTCAAGTTTGTCCAAACTCCACAGTGAGAGGAGGGCTAGCAGGGAGCTGGGTGCATCTCCCTGATCCACCTGTAAGCTGGAGCAGCAAGGGAGCAGCTCCAGTTTACAGCACTGAGGAGAAATTGAGCACAGAAGAGCTACGTATGTCAGCAGATGGAGGTAGCCTGCGAGAGAGGATCAGTGGGTACACTGGGCCACCAGGCTGCAAATGAGGGGGATAAACACATTCCAGATAAGCTAATTTATTATTTCTCTGCCTCAGTCTATACTTACAGGGGATGCTGGTAAAACACCTAATCCAACCCTGTTCTTTTCAGATAATACCCATGATGCATGGCCATAGACGGAGGTGTCAGACGGGCGGTGCTGGAACTAATGAATTAGCAATAAATCGCTCTGCTCTGGAGACAGCTCCCCCAGTCCAAAGGTGTCCTGCTTCATAGACCGTCAGAGATTGCTACAAGGCCCATTTGTTATCCCTGAGCTGAGATACCAGCAGGGCTCTGGTGGGAGATGATTCCAGCTGCTAGGCTGGGCATTAATTATTGGGTAAGGCGGGGCGATCGGAGCAGGCTATTTTAGAACAGTGTTTTTAAAGTGTCATAGAGCACGTAGGGCGATCTCTTTGGGGCAGGAGTGAATAAATCAAAACAAATAAATAAATAATTCTGGCCCCGTCCTCAGGCTAACGTAGCTCCTTTAATAGCGAGAGGGACAGCAACTTCCTGGGACACTGCTTGAGAAGACATTTCAAAGCATCTCAGTGCAAAGTTGTCATATGATGCCTGCTTCCCCGCCTCACTAATCACACTCTAACCGCAGGCCAGGCAAGCCCACAGTCACCAGGGGCAAAGGCCTTGTGGATTTAAGGAGCCAGTCTAAGGAGGAGAAAGTGTGGCTAACGTGTGCCAAGAGAGAGTGGCTGCTAGGTGAGTTTCACTGAGAGGCAGGGGGAGAGACGCTTTCGGTCACTATCATCATCTTGCTAAAAATAGGCCTGGGTGCTCCTGGGGAGGGGAGTTCAAAGTGATTCCGGTCAAACAGGACCAGAACTGAGCTTCTCCCAGGTCTCAGCTGAGCCTGCGCCAGCTGTCAGTGTAGAAAACATCCCTTCTCCATTCGTCCCCTCGTGTGCATCTCAAACCCCTCACGCCCTGCTCTGCTGGGCCAACGAAAGGAGTCCGGAAACAGCCTAGTGCGCTCAGCACACCCAACACAACACCACACTGTGCTGCACATGGCCATGATGTTAGGACAAGCCATGAAAATCCCAGGCCTGCCCCCCGAGGCGTGCTCTCAGGGACAGTTCCCAGCCCGTGTAGGGCCAGACCCAGTATGAGCATGGCACCAGGTAGCATATGGATTTCTTTCCTTTGTGGCTCAGGTCCACAATATTGCAAAACACAGCCTCTGCTTCCCCTCTGAGCATGCTGCTAAGCTTCACCAGGCCCTGAGCTGAGGGCTTGGACCCTCCTTGTGTGTTTTGCAGCATGGAAGGAAGAGTTCTTTTCCGAGGAGTGGAGCTGAAATTCTGCAGATGGTAACTGCTTCAGAGCAGTTGGGAAGCTTTGACTTCAGAGGTGTTGTTTCCTGCTTGGGAGAAAAGGGCATGGGCAGACACACAGGATTCAATACAGTTTCCTGCTGTGGTGTAGAGTTGTTATTCTATGGACACATCTTCTGTACACACTGGCACTGACCATTCTCCCAGACTGCGCACTCAAACGCCTCCCCTGAAGATCAGGTTTCATCTCTCTTGGCTCTACCACTTGGTGCTGGTCAGTAATGCAGACAGATCACTCCTTGATGAGCCAGTTCCCCTTTGTCTGGATGGCCTGCAATGATCTGCATGAGGAAGTCCAAGGGAAATATAGTTCTCTGTTCCTAAGCAGGGACAATTGTCATTTCATGTTCATTGTTCCAGTAAAATTGTCCTACGTGAACACAAAACAGTAGAGAAAGAGACAAGTATGTTTTGTACTGTGTGATCCTTCAAAGCACATTAGACTCAGATTCCATTGGACTACAGCCTCTCTGTTATCTCAGTAACAAAATCACCTCCTTTATATTTCACCAGACACATTTTAATTTTGTGTATCAGCCTGATCACCCATTGCCAGTATCAAACTATCAGACTGACTGTGAGCCCCATATTCACAAGATGGTCGGTTTGGGTTTGCTTTTGGCCCAACATACGTAAGAGGGTCATGTGCCAACACCACCGGCTGCTGCCCTTGTTTAATATAATTGAAGTAACATCCAGAAGCAGGACTCCGCAGAAGGTCAGAATGGCCCTGCTGGTTTCCAAGCAAAGAAAATAAGTTCAGCTGCTGAACACAAATCTCCCTCTTTCCATCGACACTAAGCAAACTGTTATCAGAGATACCAAGGCCAGCAGGGACGATCGTGACCATCTAGTCTGGCCTCCTGCATAGCACAGGCCAGAGAACTTCCTCAAAATAATTCCTAGAGCAGAACTTTCAGAAAAACATCCTGTCTTGATTTAAACATTGACAGTGATGGAGAATCCACTATGTCCCTTGGTAAATCGTCCCAATGTTTAACTATTCTCACTGTCAAAAATGTACACCTTATATCCAGTCTGAATATGTCTAGCTTCAGCTTCCAGTCACAGTTACACCTTTCTCTGCTAGACTGAAGAGCCCATTATTAAATAAAGTAGCATCAAACAGGCATCAAACAGTATAGACCAGGTAGGTATCACATTTGTGGGAACTGAGTAATACAATGCTCATGCCAGTCTCATTCCAGAAAACCTGCCACCCAGCAATAGAGAAGAGGAAAGAATCTCATCACATCCCTGGCTCAGAGAGTGATGATTCTCTGGACCTAGCGGTTAAATCCATGTCAGCCAATGAGTTCCACAAACCCCAGGCAGGAAAAGAGTGGGTGGGGAGTCTAGAAGAAGGCACAAGGTCCAGGGGAAAGTTTTAGGTAAGAGATCTCATTTGGAAAGCACAATATGCAAAGAAAATCGCAAGGGTTCCTGGGAAGATATTAACACACCAAACACACTCCCAAGTGCAGCCCTTGGAAGTTCATTAGCAATGATTTCCTGACTGGGTCACTTTGTTGAAATTCATTGCAGAGGCTGTAGAATACAATGCAAAACAAGTCACCCCAGTCTGGCAACGTGGGTTATCGTGGCCAAAGATCATGAAAGCAAATATTCAAGGTTGGCAAGAGCCCAGGGCTTGTCATTAAAGGGGGAGGCTGGTTATGGCCATGAGGACGGGAGAATAAGGATAGTTTTTGCCTTCATTCTGCTCCACATTGCGTACACTTAGTGATGTCCCTGAGGTATGCCTGCTTTGAAATGCACAAATACAGACTCATTGATCAATTTTATCCCATTAAAAATAAAACTGTATGAAGAGTCTGTGGTTAAATACTCCACACTCAGGGAATGGAAAACCTAAGAAGATACACTCACAAGTTTATCCATTCATCAATTCACAGCTCTTACGGGCAGAAGGAACTATTCTGATTATCTGTTCTGACCGCCTGCATAACCGAGGCCATAGAATTTAATCCAATGACTCCTGTACCAATAAAAGCTATGACCTCACCCACCTTGTATGTCGTTATGCAGACTGGGACAGAGCAATCAGTGGGATGCTTTGACGAAGAGCAAATACAGAATGCTTCACACATGCAGCAGGGAGAGGAGGCACAGAATTCTTCCTTGGAGACATGGCATTTTAATAGTGTTATCACAGTTCAGAGCAACTGCCCCGAATTCCCCCCTCCATGGGCCAGCAAGGGCTCCCGGCTCCTCAGCCACCACCTCTCTTGAGTGATGTCTCTCTCCCTCCTGACCAGGATAGTCCCAAGCTGCACAGTTCCCTCCCTACATTGCATTATTCCCCAGCAAGCCAGACTGCCCAACCAGGCCTGCAGCCGCGCATTGCTTACTCTACAAAGGCATCAAACAGCTCTTCGTAAACAAATCCATTTATTTCTAAGATAAAAGCACTACACAGAATATACATTAAAACAATCACAGGGTTAGAAGGGACCACACGGCTCATCTAGTCGAACTCCCTGCCAAGATGCAGGGACAATAAAGAACATACACCTACGCCAATAAACAGACCTCACCCCAATCCCAACAAGGGCTCTGACCAGTCACGAGAAGTCTTTCCGACCACATCAAGAGGTTTTTTTTTCTGTAGTCACAAGTTCATAACAGCCATTAGCTCAGCAAAAGTGCCCCCAAGAATCTATGTGTTACTTTTATCCAATTTGGGCCTCTGGGCTGGCCCGTATGTAACAGGTGATCAGCAGACAAAGGCTTTCTCCTCAAGACGCAGTTCAAAAGGATGGGTCCAGAGGAGAGACTTTGCCTCCGCCCCCCCCAAGTATCCTACTTAAGTTTGTTCATCTAGCCCAGGGGTAGGCAATCTATGGCACGTATGCCAAAGGCGGCACACAAGCTGATTTTCAGTGGTACTCACACTGCCTGGGTCCTGGCCACCGGTCCGGTGGGCTCTGCATTTTAATTTAATTTTAAATGAAGCTTCTTAAACATTTTAAAAACCTTATTTACTTTACTTACAACAATAGTTTAGTTATATATTATAGACTTATAGAAAGAGACCTTCTAAAAACGTTAAAATGTATTACTGGCACGCGAAACCTTAAATTAGAGTGATTAAATGAAGACTTCTGAAGACACCGCTTCTGAAAAGTTGCCGACCCCTGTCTAGCCCATTGTTTCAAGGCAAGCTTTGAAGCTCACAATACATCCCAAGATCTGCATTAGTCAGGTCTCCTCCTGAGGGATGTTACATTCAATTCCATAATAATATATAAACGTTTTCATTTTTAATACAATGAACTCCTGGGATACTTGAACTTAATTCCATAAGGTTTGTCCTGGAAATCGCCAGACCTGTCACAGGATTTTTACCTGCTGACCATCTGTCCCGTTCAGGTGAACATCTTTTGTGTGGCAAGAGATGCTGCAAGGTTACATGCCGCTAGAAGGGTAGGGGCAGTATGAAGGTATCCCCTGGCTGCCAGCTAAAGACACAGGTGCCCACAGCTGGCTATGTTGTAGTCTACAGGAAAAGGAATCACTTCATTTAATGAGGACTTTTAAAAAAGTTTCTTTTCCTTGCTATGTGACAAAAGCGAGCTCTGGTGAAACTGGGAAATGTGCCCTGCTGTATCAAATCTGTTTCTCGTGTTCTGTCCTTATCTCTTCGACAGGAAGCACAGAGGAGGGAAGGACTAGGGCAGCACTAATCAAAGGCAGAAACAAGGTCAGATATTGCTCTCATTGTTGGAAGTGGAAGTGATTCCTGTCCCCCGGTACATCACAGAGTGGAAACTGATGGTCATAGTACTGCCAAGAACACAGAGCCCCTCTGTGTAGAGAGATTTCCCCATAGAGCTCAACTCATGTGTGGGATTTGGGGGCCACATCTCCTGTCATTCCACCACTGATTATCTGCCCTTCCCCACCCCCACACCCGAATGTATCTTCATCCCCTTCACCTCCTAACCTGCCCTCTGCACATGGGCAATGCTGACTGGCAGTGCCGGCCCTACACCAAATGGTGCCCCAAGCAAGGAACATCTTTGACATTCCCTCTCCATTTGTTAAACTTTTGAATACTTTATTTTTATTGCATTCGTAGCCCATTTCATGACTTTGATGTATGGTTTGCATGCATGATTTATCCCTGTCATATAAGATGATAAATTTGCATGCTAGATCTGTAAATCTGTATTTATTCATGCCATATACCAAATGAGGAGATCAGAAGGTGTACAGAGGTGACTGATGTAGTACAGGTGATGTACGATGCAAAGCGGAGATGGGCCGGTTATCAATAAGTGGACAACCCGCATCAGTGACTGGATCCCCACAGACCAAAAGCGACTGCTGGGCAGACCAAAAACACGCTGGGCCGATCCCATGACACAACCCTTTGGACAGAAATGGAAAGAACGTGCTTGCAACAAAACGGAATTGTGTGGCGTTGACTTGCGTTCGTGGAGGGACAGATGAGGACAAGCCTGACAAAGGTGACAAAGGTGATAGATAAGCAAATAAAAAATATCTGCTGATTCTGTTTCTCTCCCCCGACAACACCCACACTCTTTGGAGGACAATCGGATTCAGGAGCAGGGGCAATCCTGATGCATTTCCCCATCACAGTGGCAGCTCAGGGCCCAGTGGATTTATGGTCACCAAGCACTACCAGGGCCGGATCTGGGCCTGTGTTAATGAATGAAGAAGGCCTGCAATAGATTTGCTGACTCTGTTTTCTTTTAACATGACGGTCAGGGCTGGTAAATGGCCAGTCTAAGGGAAGATATGTTTGTTTGTCTTGTGTCCCAAATGTGATTTGGTTTTATGTGCATAAAACAGGCCCATAGGGTGACCGTGGCCTGCACATGTATCTGCCATTGGAATCAGTGAGCAGGTGACTTTCACAGCAGCCAGTAGTGCATGCCCCTCCGTGCAGCTGCTGCCGGAAGCCATGCTGCATCACTGCTGCTGCTTCAGCTTGCAGAATGTTGTGAGTTTTGCTGGTTCTAGAATTAGCGCATGTGGTTCCAGGCTGCTGAGAGATGATGTTAGGCCACATTTTATTCAACCTGGCCTCTCTTTTAAACAAAATCTTGTTTTTCCAAATATTAGCAGAACCTGTGGAAGACTGAAAGCCAATAGTAGGAAGCTGGAAACTCAGGTGACCTTCAAAGAAATGTAAAATGCAACATCAAAGATGCCTCGTGGTTTTTTTTTTTTTTAAATCACAAACTTCTGCCATGGCAGAGTTTTCTTGCACTGATATAGTCTTGTTCAATTATTTCACCTTAAGTTTTATCTAAAGCTTTGCTCTGTGTTAAGTTTTTAAGTATTTTAAGTAGGCTTCCACCAAGGAAAACATTATATATATATATATATATATATATATATATATATATATATATATATATATATATATATATATATATATATATATATATAGTAGCAAACCCAGGACAAACAGCTACAAAGCGGGGGGGGGGGGTAGTAATCAGTCCCAGGGGGTTAAAAAGGCCTCTCCCAAGCCACTGAGGAGAGAGAACCATGGGGAAATAAGGTTCAGCTGGACAAGGGGTTACCAGGGAACTAATTAGGTTCAGCTGGCTCCAACTGCTTGGGACCTTTTTAAACCCTCCCCGGTGTGGAAGGGGGCGGGCGGGGGTGGGGGGGGAGAGCGAGCGCGTGCGCGAACGAACGAACGAACACCAGAACCAGAACCAGGGAAGCTGCCAGTAAGCTAGGAGTACCTATTGGGCTTCAGGAAGTGGGCGGGCGTAAGCCACACGGACGTAAGCCCGCCCACTGCTAAAGGGTCCCCCCCCAGCCTAAGGGAAGGATCCACAGGGCCTGAAACTCAAATAATTACGGGGGACAACTAATGTAAAACCAGGGACAGGAGTGCAGCCAGTAAGCTAGGAGCAGCAAGGCTCTGAACCCTTCCTGCGAGGAAGGCCGCACTCTGTCCCCAGAAGGAAAGCTAACCAAGCACAAGGGGCTGACTGAGAAAAGGAATAGCCAAACCCTGTGCTACCTGCAAGGTTTTGCCTTGCCCAAGCCTGTGTCTCCAAGGCTAAAAAGGACTGAGCCTGCTGAGGAGAAGAAGGTACTTTGCCACACGATATATATATATGTGTGTGTGTATATGTGCCATTGGAATATTAGAAAATGATGAAAGAAAATGATAAACTTTGCTCAGTATTGTAAGGAAATACTCTGGAGACATAAAAAGTTTTATGTTAATGCCTGTGCATCACCACTCCAGCATCTTAAATAGATGTGGAAATGCATGAAAGGTTAAAGCTTTTGCAAATTATGAAACCAGACCATTTTAGAGTTGAAAATTCTGTTTATCTGGGATAGTTGTTCTTGTGTAAGACCTTATGTTTCCTTGAGAGACTGAACTGAATATTTATGTTTAGAACATCAAACACAAGGAAGGCACAGAGCTTTGTTTGTCTACGGTGGGTATTTAATAGTTTGTTGATGAGAATTAAATCTGGAAATTATAATTAGTTATTTATCAAAACACAGAGTCTGGATTTTCCTCACATTTACTTGGGTTTGGCACTGGTATAAGTTCACTGAAACCAATGGTGTTATGGCTCTATAAAACCAGTATTTTATTTATTGGTATTATTAATTGATTATTTATTATTATTATTATTATTTGAATTCTAGTGGCACCTGGATGCCCAACTAAGAACAGGGCTCCATTTCCTAGGCAATGAATAAACCAGTAGTTGAGACTGTCCCTGTCCTCGGCAGGTAACACATCCTCCTGGTGAGTTTTCAAAGGCACAGTCTGCAGGGCAGCACCCAGCTCCCATGTGTGTCTTCAGAAATCTCCCCTAAATAAGCCAGACAGACAAAAGATGGGCCAACAATGTAACATACAAGTAGATGGATGGTTTGCTAATGTCATCTGAGTTCCAGGATTTTTTGGTTTTGCTGTTGGTTGCAGGGAGTTTCACTCACACACACACACACACACACACACACACACACACACACACACACACACACACACACACACACACTTCTGAATGGGTTTTGTTTGTTTTCCTTTCCTTTCCTATTCATACTGAGTGTGTCCTAGGCAGGGCTAGCTATTCAGGGGAGGCGGGAAGGAATTGGTTAACAGGAAAAACAAAGAAAGGGCAGGGAGCATCAAGGGGAGGAGGGGAGTAAAGGAAAAAGAGAAAGAAGGGTAGAGGGGGATGCAGAGGAGGGTGGAGGACGTTTGGAGTGAGGCTAGAAAGGCTGTGAGGGAGGCATGGAGGTGAGCAGCCAACCCACCGAGGGGACAGAACATTCAGAGTAACAACTGTAGAAGCTGACTGATGACATCTACAGTGCATGGAGGAGTGAGGTGTGTCTGCCCCCCATACTTAAGAAATACAGCGATCACAGCCCATTTTGTTATCCTACTAGCAATGATTGAGCATGGGTAATTGGACAGGTAAACAAGTGAAACTGACAACCAGATAAAGATGATTTGCAAAGAAAAGATCCAATTATGAAACCTTCACCGAAATTTATACTTAGAGTCAGATGCAGTGGTGGAGTCTGGCTGCTTTGTGCCACCCTGGTGACGCCCAACAGCTTTCACTCAACTTAACGGACAGACAGTTAACCAGGGTTTGTGGCTCCTCGTGGCACAGATGTAGTGGGCACATCACAGCAACTGTATCCATGAAACGTCAAGTTAGGAGAACAGCTGAACAGCCGCTGAAAGAGGAGTCTGAACATACAGTCAGGCTCACGTATTTCTTCTCATTTTAGTCTCAGATCCTTATTTGAGGGGAACAAAATCAGAAAGCCACCTTTCGAAAATCCTCTTTCCTCCGAGGCTTTGGATAAGCAATACCACTTAGAAGTGCTGCTTGCAGCTTCAGGGCTAAATTAATAACGGCTCCTCCCCTTCACTTCTTCTGCTCTATCCCTACACCAAGCATCCAGACACACTGCTGTGCAGTGTCAGTGCTTACCCCGCCCCCATCCTCCGCAGTATGTCTGGAGGAGCACTGATAGGGTACCCATCAGAGACCTAGCACCTCAGAGCTAGCCGTCCTCTTCTTCCCCCTCCACCATGTCACAGGCACTAACAAACTAAACTCCCTCCCCAGCGTGATCCTTGCAGTGATTCTCAGCCATTGTCATCATGTCTTCTGCCTCTCTGCCAGAGAGCTTCACCCGCTGATTCCTGCCTCACGCCCACGTGAATCTGGTACACAGACGTCCCAGCTTGATGTAAAGACTTTGAGTGATGGAGAATCCACCAATGTCCCTTGGTGAGTTGTTCCAGTGGTTAGTTGCCTCACTGTTAAATTAGATCCTCATTTACATTTGTAATTTCTTTAGCTGCAGCTTCCAGTCCTTGGAGTTCATTATGCATTTCTGCCTATGACTTTTAAAATTATGTTTCCAGTCATCATATTGAACGTCTCAGCGATGACGTTATTACGGCATGCACAGGGCTCTCCCTCCACTTGAAAGCAACACTCACGGTTACCCTGTATGCACGGCCCCTTTTCCGTGTTCCTTGTCCAGGGTTCAGCAGCACCACACCAATTGACAAAGGCACAAAGTCGTTTTGCTGAGAAACCGAACCCTCTGATTTTACTCAGCACAAACACCGTGCAATTTCTTTTGGAATAAATACACTCTCCAGACTGCAATCCCTAAACTAAGCAAGACAATAACAGAATTAAAAGAGTCCAAACAGGATCCTGTAGCAGATACTACTAATTAAAACAAACATTTGTACACACTGTTCAAATTGGAGGAACTTGTATTACCCTGGTGACAGACTTCTCACCCTCTCGCTCATTTTATATACCACCAAACACAACAAACATTGTTAAATCAACAGTGCAGACTGTTCACACACAAACACTGACAGCACAACCAGAAAAGAAGCCAGAACCACCCATTGCATATTTGTACAGATCAGTGGGAGGGCTGGTGGAAAATTTTCCATTGAAAATGTTTTGATAGACAAATGGGTTATTGACAAAACAGTATTTTTCATAAAAAAATGTCTGCTAGCCATGGACAATTATGAGGTTTTTTTGTCAAAACCTTTTCACCCTGAAGCTGGAAGTTTTCAGTTTTCAGCTAAACATTTTCAGTTTTTTGCTGAGTTTTATTAATTTTTCACAAAAAAATATTTTTTTCCAACCATCAGAGAGACACAAACCTGTGTTCGGTTCTGGTCACCCTATCTACAAAGGTTATAGCAGAAACAAAGCGGGCTCAGAACTGGGCAGGGAGAACGACGGGGCCTGGAGAGACTTTTCTCTGAGGAGAAGAGTGTCTGCAAGTCTTGGGACCGGTGAGTGAGGAGATGAGAGAGGTACAGAATATACTGAATTGCAAAGAGAAGGTAAACTAGGTGCTCCCTATGATGGAGTTTGAGCTGCGTGTAATCACTTATGAATATTGGGTCTTGACTAGGTTGTGGCGTTGTTCCCTGTAGGCATATATTGATTTAATTCAAGAGCTGGCTTGCTGGGAAATGTGCCCAGGAAGGGAGAGGACAGGGGAATGGATCCTGCTATACAAACACCTGAGACCATGAAAGAGCCATCCCTTTGACACCCTGGCTTGGCCCACCTGCTGGGCCTGCCAGACAGATTTCCCCAGGGGTAACTTGGTCCCTGTGAAGGGGGGAATCAAAATAGGGGGAGAGGTTGAGAAGAGACACCCTCCTTCAAGGGGACAGACAGGTCTGTGAGCTGTGGAGCCTCCGGGGGCTGCTGGATGGGCGGTCTGGTGGAAGTTAGACCTACCAGGGTCCCCATCAGGAGGATGGTGAAAATCTAGGCAAAATGTTTTAAAACATCTTGTGTGGGGGCCCCCTTTACTAGAGGGGCTGCTGGACTTAACTGGGGGTTGGGGGGATCCCAAGTGCTGTGATCCAGCCTTGGAGACGACAAGTCCCATGATGCCAGGGGATGCAGAGAGAGCAAGGGGTGGGCTCCATGTTGAAGACAAGCTAAGATCCTGGTCAGGGGAGCAGAGAGTGCGTTGGGGAGCTAGGCCAAGCCAGGAGCTGCTGCTAGGAAGCCAGAGGCTACTGCTGAGGCTCTAACCAAGCAGGGCTCCTCAGAGGCTGTTGGTGGCTTCACCGGCGCCAGGGCAGAGACTGTTGCTGCGCCCAGAGGTGACTGATCTGGGCCTGCAGTGAAGGACTGTGAGTAACCTCCACCCCTGTTTGTTTGGGAAAGTGCTTGTGTTGGGATATGTAGTACTATATGTTGTACTACGCTGCAAGCCATGTGGGCCTAGTATAAATGCTGTATACTTGCCAACACGCAACTCACGTACTCATGTCAACTGAAGCAAGGATTTAAGGTTATGAATGGTCAAGAATTGTCTGTGCAAAACAAACTTCGCCATGTCCATAAGAGGAAATGGAATGTCTTGGATTATGGTGACCTGCCTGGAACTGCTCTCCTGGAGTTAGGGACGAACAGCTTAGTAAACAGACAAAGAGCTGGTGATGTGACACACAGGTCTATAAAAACATTGCCTGATATAACTGAAATTGGAGTCAGACACCCACCCAAAGCCCCGAAAAAGAAGAGGCGTGTAATATGGGGGTCCCCACACCTTGTGATCAGACTGATTTTTGATTGACCATCGGGATTTCCTTCAGATCTTCAGGCTCTGGTGTGGTATGAAAGTTGTGTGACTGTGGAGTGAGTGGGGTTTATATTGTAATCAATAACAATATTTAGAGTGTTATATACCAACACTGTGTCCAGTATCTGCCTGCTCCCCCATCCCATAGGGAGGCCTCTATCAGAGCCTAACACTTGTACAGAGTGGGGGGCAGCGAAGAGACTGTAAGGGGTCGTCTGAGCCTGAGAAGAGACGGAGTGGTCTCATCATCTAACCAGAACCCAGGGTTGCTGACATCCAGAGGGCTGTGCTGCTTGGGATGATCCCAAGTTAGAATTGCTTTGCCCCTTGTTACCTTGGCTGGACCCACGGAGCGCTGTCCCCGGCATCAAGATCTTCACGCGCGCCCACGCAAGATCTTGATGCCGGGGACAGCGCATTCAGAGGGGGGCACACTTAGGGGTGGGGCAAATGGGGGCCGTGTAAATGCAAGTTAGATAAGTTTCATTTACTGCTGTAAACTGCCTTTGTTATTTGATTTATCGAACAGCCCCCTGCTGGTTTTAAATTAGTGCTGACATTTAACCTCAGTCTGTTATATCCTGTTTCCTTAAGTTGTTAAATGAAGGAGTGTTAACTCCAATCTGAGTGTATTGGGTGTTTACTGTTTATAACTGGTACTTCTGGGTTATACCCATCACATAGATCAGCTCAGGTGTATTCCTGGAGGCTCCCAAGGCAGGCCAGGGAGTGTGTGCAGGGCCCTGCCCAGTGGAGGCACCTCCACAATTAATTTAATTTGTAAGTGCAAAGACTGCAGCGGGGTGGATAAAGGGCTCCCACCTATCCACCGTCACCCTGGGATACTTGGATAGTGTTAACAGCATCAGGCGCCCGGGCACACAGGTGAGTGTCGCCTGCTCCTGAGTAACCCGGGGAGAAAGGGGGGTTCCATGTCTTGGTTTAAAGTAATTTTTCCTGTGTGCTTTGTTCCTCTAGTTAAACAAACCATACTTTGGTTTTCAGGAGGCTGTTTTGGGTCACTAATCCACAGTGAGAATCTCCTGAAGGGAAGAACCACAGGTACTGATCCCAGGTGGACCAGCCGAGTAAGAATGGCTGGTACACTGGGTACTATGGCCCAGGGTGCAGAGTAGGAGAGGGAGAACTGCAGGATTGCACCCGAGGAAAGGCGAAGGTGCGAGGATGAGCCTCAGGAAGGCTGGGAAATGGGACAGAGGTGCAGCTAGCCCTGTCACCGTGACGACCCCTCTCTCAAAATACTGGATCTCGTTTGAACATCCAGTGGAACTGAAGGGCAGCCCATTTAAAACGTACAAAGGAAACTCTTTCCAGCACAGACAGAGTTAGCCTGTGGAACTGAGGACCACCAGATATCGGTGAGGCTACATGTTTAGGACTGAAAGGCTCAAACTCATATATGGAAAATGAGAACATCTGTGGTTCACTGTGATGTAAACCCGCATATTTCAGAGCCTGAGTGAGCCTCTAGCTCCCAGGGGTTAGGAAATGTCCCTTCAGCATCTCTTGCCCCATAGTCTGAGGCTGGCCACTGTCACAGACAGGACGCGGGATTCGTATTATTAGCTTATCTAGTACGATTAGTTTAGCAGCAGTGCCTGGGCTCCCCAGTCAGGGGGTTCAACCGATGGGGACAGACAGACCGAGGGGGGAGCACAATGAACCAAGGAGGCAGTACGGGTCAGTCGTAGGGTGACCAGACAGCAAATGTGAAAAATCGGGACAAGGGGTGGGGGGTAATAGGAGCCTATATAAGAAAAAGACCCACAAATTGGGACTGTCCCTATAAAATCGGGACATCTGGTCACCCTGGGTCAGTGTGACCGGCAGCGGTCGCTGCACGCCAGCAGCACAACCAATGTCAAGGGTTTTTGAAGGCCTCATGGCAGAGCGGAGTTTTCGGGAGGATTTTGAAGGCGGACAGGGACTGGGCATTGTGGGGATTTGTGGGGAGCGTCTCTGGAACATGAGGGGCACCATGGGAGGAAGCACAAGCTGTCTGATGTGGTTAGGGTTACCATATTTCAGCAAGCAAAAAAGAGGACGGGAGGAGCCCCGCCCTAGCCCCGCCCCCGCCCTGCCCTAGCCGCGCCCCTGCCCCTCCCCCCGCTCCTTGTCCCCTGACTGCCCCCTCCTGGGACAGTCTCTTCTCAACCTCTCCCCCTATTTTGATTCCCCCCTTCACAGGGACCAAGTTACCCTAACTGCCCCCCAGGACTCCACCCCCTACCTAAGCCTCCCTGCCTCTTGTCCCCTGACTGCCCCCTCCTGAGACCCTCCCGCATCCTAACTGGCCCCCTAGGATCCTACCCCCTACCTGTACCCTGACTGCCTCAACCCTTATCCACACCCCCACCCCCAGACAGACCCCTGGGACTCCCACGCCCCATCCAACCACTCCCCACCCCCTGACAGCCCCCCGCAGAACTACCGACCCATCTAAACCCCTCTGCTCCCTGTCCCGACTGCTCCGATCCCTCTCCCCACCCCTGCCCCCTGACAGCCCCGCCCCCAGAACTCCCAACCCCCCCCCCGCTCCTTGTCCCCTGACTGCCCCCTCCTGGGACCCCTGCTCCTAACTGCCCTCCAGAACCCCACCCCCTACCTAAGCCTCCCTGTTCCTTGTCCCCTAACTGCCCCCTCCTAAGACCCCCCCCCAGAACCCTACCCCCTACCTGTACCCTGACTGCCCAAAACCTTACCCGCCCCCCCCAGAAAGTCCCCCCCCGAACTCCCGACCCCCCCCGTCTCTTGACTGCCCCCTCCAGAACCTCCCTGCCCCTTCTCCGACCCCCTGGCCCCCTTGTTGTTGGCCTTCGCCTAACGTCTCTGTGAACTTGCTCAGGAACGGCCTGAGCCGTTCGTCCCGGCACACTGGGCAGCGGGGGAGGAGCTCCAGACTGCCGGAGGCGATCTGCGAATGCAGGGAGGGAGGGAGTGATCTCTGCTGCAGGGGAGAGGAGGAGGGGCTCTCTCTGGCTGTCGGAGCCCCATGTAAGTGGCACCATCCGGCCGGCTGCCCTGTTAGCCGCGCGCGCTCTGCATGGGGGGGGGAGTCCGGACATTTACAAATTCCCCCCGGACGCTATTTTTAGCTCAAAAAGCCGGACATGTCCGGGGGAATCCGGACGAATGGTAACCCTAGATGTGGTACAACACTTCCTAGGTCCCTACAGAACACTGATCTACACCCCCAGAGAGCACGAAATAGGGAAGGGCCTCTCAGTCCCGAAAGCAGTGACTAGGAATGGAGTGAGCACAGGAAGACCGAACAGCTTACCGCGCCGGGAGCGAAGCTGTGAAGTGCTCTGAAGGTCAGCAGCAAGACCACTGCTGTTTACTCTATCTGTTAGTCTTAAAGGTGCCACAGGACTCTCTGTTGCTTTCTATAAACAAAGGCTCTGATGTGGTTAAATTTGCTGAGAACACAAAACCAGTGGGCTAAGGAAGAAAATATACAAGGCAAACATTTACATTGATTTGGACAGATCTGGCAAACGGTACCATAAGCAGCTCATTCATTTCACTAGGCTACTTAAAACATAATAAAGATCCAATAGAATCAGAGAGAAAAATCGACTTGGTGCAAAATATCGCAAACCAGACAAAAATCCAGTTGTCCCCAGCCTAACCAGCCAGTGGTGCAGCCGGGTGATCTGAATTAACTTCACTGGAGCAGACAGAGGGATTTAAGGGACTAATCCTCGAGTTAATGAGCGTTTGGCCTGAGAAATAATGGAAAGAGGTCATCGGGATCGATCCCAAGCCATGCCCATGGATTGTAGGGATCATCAAATTTCAGCCCTTGTGACTCAGAGAAATCAAACCACCACTATTGATTCATTTGAGGCAGGAGGATTGTAAACAGTTTCTTGGCTCAGCCCAGGCTCCCCAGTCCTTCCCTCAGCCTCCCTGCTGCTTTCTGCAAAACAAACACTTAATGCTTCTGTTTGCAGAGTTTAACCCACTGTGGTCTGATCTCCTCCTTTTCTGGCATTCAAATACTTTCCCAAGAGTGCTGGCTGAGGGCTAGACAATGTTTTCCCTCTTCTCTGTCCTCCATTTCCCCTGTTTCACATGTTCTGTTATTGGACACACACACACACACACACACACACACACACGTGTACATGGAAAAGCAAGTGAGTGTGGAAAAGATTCACACCTACAGCTAAAAATCTAATAACAATAAAACCAAAGCAGTGATTTCTCCCCACGGCAGTTTTGCCAAGTTTGTTACAAAGCAGAATTGCCATTTCTTCCTCCTAAGCTCCGGTCTCCACAATGCAACAGAGCTCGAGCTGATTTACTGATAATATTCTGAATGTTCCCCACCCAATCGCTGTCAGCACATCTCCCTGACATCCTGATAGGAAAGGCTGAGCAGAGGAGGGTGGTCAAGGAGGTGACCCAAAAAACCCACTAGAGAATATGTATAGCTCACTTACTTGTGCTGCTCTTATTTTCTCAGAGTGTCACTCTGAACACCAGGCCAGTTGTGCACCCATTTGTTATTTGAATCATGGAACTGGAAGGGCCCTCAAGAGGTCATCTAGTCCAGTCCCCTGCACTCCCGGCAGGGCTAAGTATTATTTAGACCATCCCTGACAGGTGTTTGTTTAACCTGCTCTTAAAAATCCCCAATGATGGAGATTCCACAGTCTCCCTAGGCAATCTATTCCAGTGCTTAACCACCCTGACAGTTAGGAAGTTTTTCCTAATGTCCAACCGAAACCTCCCTTGCTGCAATTTAAGCCCATTGCTTCTTGTCCTATCCTCAGAGATTAAGAACATAAGAACATAAGAAAGGCCGTACTGGGTCAGACCAAAGGTCCATCTAGCCCAGTATCTGTCTACCGACAGTGGCCAATGCCAGGTGCCCCAGAGGGAGTGAACCTAACAGGCAATGATCAAGTGATCTCTCTCCTGCCATCCATCTCCATCCTCTGACGAACAGAGGCTAGGGACACCATTCTTACCCATCCTGGCTAATAGCCATTTATGGACTTAGCCACCATGAATTTATCCAGTCCCCTTTTAAACATTGTTATAGTCCTAGCCTTCACAACCTCCTCAGGTAAGGAGTTCCACAAGTTGACTGTGCGCTGCGTGAAGAAGAACTTCCTTTTATTTGTTTTAAACCTGCTGCCTATTAATTTCTTTTGGTGACCCCTAGTTCTTGTATTATGGGAATAAGTAAATAACTTTTCCTTATCCACTTTCTCAACATCACTCATGATTTTATATACCTCTATCATGTCCCCCCTTAGTCTTCTCTTTTCCAAACTGAAGAGTCCTAGCCTCTTTAATCTTTCCTCATATGGGACCCTCTCTAAACCCTTAATCATTTTAGTTGCTCTTTTCTGAACCTTTTCTAGTGCTAGAATATCTTTTTTGAGGTGAGGAGACCACATCTGTACACAGTATTCGAGATGTGGGCGAACCATGGATTTATATAAGGGCAATAATATATTCTCAGTCTTATTCTCTATCCCCTTTTTAATGATTCCTAACATCCTGTTTGCTTTTTTGACCGCCTCTGCACACTGCGTGGACATCTTTAGAGAACTATCCACGATGACGCCAAGATCTTTTTCCTGACTCGTTGTAGCTAAATTAAGGAATTAATTCCTTAAAAATTAAGGAAAACAATTTTTCTTCCTCCTCCTTTTAACAACCTTTTACATACTTGAAAACTGTTTTCATGTCCCCTCTCAGTCTTCTCTTTTCCAGACTAAACAAACCCAATTTTTAAAATCTTCCCTCATAGGTCATGTTTTCTAGACCTTTCATTATTTGTGTTGCTCTTCTCTGGACTTTCTCCAATTTGTCCACATCTTTCCTGAAATGTGGTGCCCAGAACTAGACACAATACTCCAGTTGAGGCCTAGTCAGCGCGGAATAGAGTGGAAGAATTACTTCTCGTGTCTTGCTCACAACACTCCTGCTAATACATCCTAGAATGATGTTCACTTTTTTGCAACAGCGTTACACTGTTGACTCACATTTAGCTTGTGATCCACTATGATCCCCAGATCCCTTTCTGCCGTACTCCTTTCTAGGCAGTCATTTCCCATTTTGCATATGTGCAACTGATTGTTCCTTCCTAAGTGTAATACTCTGACTGGGAGTGTGGGCTCTGGGGTGGGGGCAGGGATGAGAGGTTTGGGGTGCAGGAGGAGGTTCAGGGCTAGAGTTGAGGTGCGGGCTCTGGGAGGGAGTTGGGGTGCGGGAGCGGATTCCGACCTGGAGCAGGGGGTTGGAGTGCAGAAGGGGGCTTGGGGTGCGGGCTCCGGCCGAGTGTCGCTTACCTCAGGTGGCTCCCGGTCAGTGGCACAACAGGGCAAAGGCAGGTTCCCTGCCTGCCCTGGGTCTGCGCAGCTCTTGGAAGTGGCCGCCATGTCCGGCTCCTAGATGGAGGGGCCAGGCAGCTATGTGTGATGCCCACACCGCGCTATGGGCAGGGGCAGCATGCGAAACCCCCGTGGCCGCGCCTCCACCTAGGAGCCGGAGGGACACGTCGGCCGGTTTCGGGAGCTGCGCGGAGCCGGGTAGGGAGCCTGCCTTAACCCCATTGTGCTGCCGACCAGACTTTTAACAGCCCGGTCAGCATTGCTGACCAGAGCCGCCAGGGTCCCTTTTCGACCAGGCGTTCCGGTCAAAAACCGGACGCTTGGCAACCCTACATGTGGGGGGAATGCCAGATTTCCATTGTTGTAAAGTGACTCTTTTGGCCACTATCCGGGCGGCAGCAATCCATTTCCTGGCTAGCAAGTGATAGGCCTCCTGGCAGCCACGCTACAACCTAGCCCCGAAGAGCTCACTTCCGCCTTTTTGGTGTAAGACTCAGAGGCCTGGCCAGGGGGAGACCCCATGGAACCTTTGGGTGGGCTAGAGTTCACTTCACTGCCCTTCTCCAGTGCCTAAAATCCCCAGCTCCCCTAGACAAGCAGCTGGAGACCCAGAATTCAGTCTAAAGATTTTCAGCAAGGATTGCACAGGGTCAACCTCCCCACATTCAAGCTGCAAAAAACCCAAAAGGAATGAACTTAATTAAACTTTATAAAATCTTATGATAAAGAAACATCATAATAATAACTTAATTTTTACAACATAACCTGGTTATTTTATAATCCACATGCATTACCTCCATAGTTCAGCATAAACATAAATAAAGAAATAAAATTAAATCTAACAGCTCAGTCCCCACAGAAACAGTGAGAAGAAACTCAGAGTTCCCAGAAGCTGAGGTTGAGTTCACCTGAGTCTCAGTGACAGTCTTTGATCATCAAATCTATACAGTCTGGTGAGTCAAAAGTACTGCAACAATATCTTCCCTCCACTTGCTTGGAGGAATCTTCATTTGGAAATCATGAAGACTCTCCCTCTGCTGAAATCCCTGTTAGCCAGTCAGCTCACCGATCAATCAACCACTCCGATATGTAGATCGATTTTTTTAAAAGAACCTGTTACAAGAAAAAGACAACATTGAGAATAGCAAAATAAATTACTCTTTCCCCATTATCACATTTAAAGAAAAGCTGGTGAATCGCACTAGTTGAGACAATTTAACTAAAACAGTTTGGCAAAAATCAAGCAACATTCCAACCATACAATTAAAATGAAGGAAATTAGTTTTCTCTCCCAATTTCCCCTTGCTATAATTAACACTGCCAAGCTTCCCTGTTGGAGGGCTAAACAATATCACTAACCTGCTGCAAAATGCTTCTGCTCCTGGGCTCAGCTTCTCCCAACCCACACAGCACACCTGGCCTTTTGCAAAGCAGCTTTCCTGACCGCTTACCCTCATTGTGTCTGAGTCCAGCTACAGGGAACCTAGTGAGCGTACCCAAAACTACCACACCCAATTCCAGAAACTTCTGAGTTTGAAGTGTTCATTGTGCATCTGCCTAGCCACATGGACAACTCATGCCTAGCACCCCCAATAGATCTCTGTCATAACTATAAAGGGAAGGGTAACAGCTCTCCTGTGTACAGTACTAAAATCCCTCCTTGTCAGAGACTCCAAAATCCTTTTACCTGTAAAGGGTTAAGAAGCTCGGGTAACCTGGCTGACACCTGACCCAAAGGACCAATAAGGGGACAAGATACTTTCAAATCTTGGGGGGGGGGAAAGGCTTTTGTGTGTGCTCTTTGTTTGAAGGGGTTGTTCGCTCTTGGGACTGAGAGGGACCAGACATCAATCCAGGTTCTCCCCATCTTTCTAAACAAGTCTCTCTTATTTCAAAATTGTAAGTAAAAGCCAGGCAAAGCGTCTTAGATTTACTTTGTTTTCTCAACTTGTAAATGTACCTTTTACTAGAGTGTTTATCTTTGTTTGTTGTACTTTGAACCTAAGACAGAGGGGGGTCCTCTGAGCTCTTTAAGTTTGATTACCCTGTAAAGTTATTTTCCATACTGATTTTACAGAGATGATTTTTACCTTTTTCTTTAATTAAAAGCCTTCTTTTTAAGAACCTGATTAATTTCTCCTTGTTTTAAGATCCAAGGGGGTTTGGATCTGTATCCACCAGGAGTTGGTGAAAGGAAGGAGGGGGGAAGGGTCAATTTCTCCTTGTTTTAAGATCCAAGGAGTTTGGATCTGTATTCACCAGGGAATTGGTGAGAGGTTTCTAAAAGCTTCCCAGGGTAGGGAATGGTGGCAGCGGACCAGAACTAAGCTGGTAGTTAAGCTTAGAAGTCCTCATGCAGGCCCCTACATTTGTACCCTAAAGTTCAAAGTGGGGATACAGCCTTGACAATCTCGTAAAAAGCTATCTCCCTACTTGGCACACAGAGAGTGATATATCCCCAGCTGACACCAGTAACAGCATATTTTTGTTTATCAGCAGCTTTCCTGGGAAACATCAAAATACATGACAAATACAGACAGGTTGTTATTCAGAGTGAGAGGGACAAAATCTTTAAGGTGTGTCAGGCTAAGGAAACAAAGTCCAAGAAGCTACATGCATGTTGCTTGCCCAGATTCTGTTCCTTGCTTGCAGTGTTAAACAATGCACAACATGTATTATTTGTCACAGCATTTTCATGAGCAGGCCTAGGAGAGGATTTTGTAGGATTTGAAAATCCATGCTATGCATCTGCGCTCAGAATCTAGTTACATGTCTAGATGATCACTGATGGATGTTCAAACTGATGAGGCACTTCTCTGAGGCAACAGATGGTTTTACTGGGTCTAGGATTGAAAAAGAAAGTCAGAGCAAACTTTTGTACAAACAGGAAATGCAATTATTTTTAACATTTCTTCTGCCCTTGCCTCTCCATCAGGTTTAGCTAATGGAAATATTTTCTCTCGGATGTTTCCTCTCCCAGTATGACAGATATAAACCCATCTGGTCTTACTTGGAGCCGTGGTAGCGGAGAAGCACTTTAAGCAACAACCTTCACAATGTGAAGTTTAATGACAGTGAAAGAACGGTAAGGGATGGAAGGAATTGATGCCTTCAGAATTTGTGATCAGCTGTAAAACTGCAGGAAATGCAGAGTTAGACATTTCTGAGCAGGCACAGACACTTCTCAGAAATTGTTCCTTGCAGCACATTTTCCAGAGAAGGGAAGGTGATTTCTTTTTCATTTTTGTAGGAGTTTTTAGTGAGAAATGTTCTGTGCTCAGTCATTCAAACTTACTGAACAAACTTATTATTTGCTACTAATAATAATAATCATCTAGTGCCCCATGCATTGTCCAGTAACGACAATGGGAGTCTTTCCATGGATGTTATGATTGCCATGCGTCACTGCAGCCATGGAAAATAGCAAATCTGGCCCAGAGGCTGTTAATAAAGACTGTACCAATGGATATTACGCAAAGCATCAGTGTCACACACACGCTCTTTTGTGAACAATGTTGGAACAAATTGATAAATTAAACAGCAATAAGTCACCAGGGCCAGATGGTATTCACCCAAGAGTTCTGAAGAAAGTCAAATGTGAAATTGCAGAACTACTAACTGTAGTCTGTAACCTATCATTTAAATCAGCTTCTGTACCAAGTGACTGGAGGATAGCTAATGTGATGCCAAGTTTTAAAAAAGGCTCCAGAGGTGATCCCGGCAATTATAGGCTGGTAAACCTGACTTCAGTACCAGGCAAACTGGTTGAAACTGTAAAGAAAAAAATTGCCAGACAGCTAGAACATAATTTGTTGGGGAATCTTCAACATGGTTTTTGTAAAGGGAAATCATGCCTCATCTAATCTACTAGAATTTTTTGAGGGGGTAAACAAGCATGCGGACAAGGGGGATCCAGTGGATATAGTGTACTTAGATTTTCAGAAAGCCTTTGACAAGGTCCCTCACCAAAGGCTCTTAAGCAAAGTTAGCTGTCATGGGATAAGAGGGAAGGTCCTCTCATGGATTGGTAACTGGTTAAAAGTTAGGAAACAAAGGCTAGGAATAAATGGTCAGTTTTCAGAGTGGAGAGAGGTAAATAGTGGTGTCCTCCAGGGATCTGTACTGAGACCAGTTCTATTCAACATATTCCTAAATGATCTGGAAAAAGGGGTAAACAATGAGGTGGCAAAATTTGCAGATGATACAAAATTATTCAAGATAGTGAAGTCCCAGGCAGATTCTGAAGAGCTACAAAAGGGTCTCAGAAACCTGGGTGACTGGGCAACAAAATGGCAGATGAAATTCAATGTTGTTAAATGCAAAGTAATGCACATTGGAAAATTTAATCCCAACTATACATATAAAATGAGGGGGTCTTATTGAGCTGTTGCCACTCAAGAAAGAGATCTTGGAGTCACTGTGGATAGTTCTCTGAAATCATCCACTCAATGCGCAGCGGCAGTCAAAAAAGTGAACAGAATGTTGGGAATAATTAAGAAAGGGATAGATAATAATACAGAAAATATCATATTGCCCCTATATAAATCCATGGTACGCCTACATCTTGAATACTGTGTGCAGATGTGGTCACCCCATCTCAAAAAGTATATATTGGATTTGGAAAAGGTTCAGAAAAGGGAAACAAAAATTATTAGGGGTATAGAACAGCTGCCGTATGAGGAGAGATTAATAAGACTGGGACTTTTCAGCTTGGAAAAGAGACGACTAAGGGGGGATATGATTGAGGTCTATAAAGTAATGACTGGTGTGGAGAAAGTAGATAAGGAAGTGTTATTTACTCCTTCTCATAACACACAAACTAGGGGTCACCAAATTAATTTAATAGGCAGCGGGTTTAAAACAAACAAAAGGAAGTATTTCTTCACACAATGCACAGTCAACTTGTGGAACTCCGGCCAGAGGATGTTGTGAAGGCCAAGACTATAACAGGGTTCAAGAAAGCACTAGATAAATTCATGGAGGATAGGTCCATCAATGGCTATTAGCCAGGATGGGCAGGGATGGTGTCCCTAGCCTCTGTTTGCCAGAAGCTGGGAATGGGCGACAGAGGATGGATCACTTGATGATTCCCTGTTCTGTTAATTCCATCTGGGGCACCTGGCATTGGCCACTGTCAGAGGGCAGGATCCTGGGCTAGATGGACCTTTGGTCTGACCCAGTATAGCCGTTCTTATGTTCTTATGTTAACATGAAATGCATTGTAGAAAATTAAGTTCAATGAAACCAGATGCTGTACTGAGGGGCCATAAAGCTGTCCTTAGAAAAGAAAGCAAGGCTTTACATATTCATTTTTGTAATTATATATGACAGAATTATTCTTCTCAGAGAGACATTCAGGCCTGTCATTTCCTTATGTTTTCTAGAGTTGTACGTTTTCATTATGCGCAGGCTGAGCAGTGATTTTGAGAATTACAACTAGGAGGTAAGTCATTGAGGTTTGATTGTTTCCCGTGGGTTCTGGGCGATTGCCTTTGCAGGGTATAATTGCTGCCCACATTCCTGTCACCACAGAATGGATGCCGCCAGTTTCGTTTCGGTTTGTGTGTGATTACAGGAGAAGGTGGGGCAGAAACACGCTGTTGGTTTTACTTAATAATCCAGTTTTAGATCAAGCTTGTTGTTCTGCAGAGACACTAAGTCCCATGTGTGCAGTTCTTACACTGTAAAACAGAAGCATTTATTAAATTCAATAATAAAAGCAACTCGTGCAAAGAGAACAGGCTTAGCCAACGGGCTAATATTTCTCTCGTATCTTGGTCCCAAGGGGACTGATTCACTATTCTGCAAAGGCCACTTTCCATGGGGAATCCCACTGAGGTCAGTGGAGTTACAGCGGCATAAACCTGGTGGATCGTAACCCAGTGGAGCCGCGGACCTTGATGCCTAGTGCACTAGAGCAGTGTATCAGGCCCTATGTGTAGTTACCTCTCGGGTAACTTCTACCAAACCTCTAACAAACAAGAGGCCTCTGTTGCATCCCTGGGGATAGGTGTTTTGTTAAACACTATCTAGGTCAGATGTGCACCTTAGAGCAGCTGTTAGTCACTTGATGTAGGACAGGCAGCTGCATTCGAGTCGAGGCAGACCCGGGGAGCCTTGCACATCAGGTAGTTTGGTTTAACCTTCACCATTAGCAGACAGGCTTCACGTCCCGAGCTGCTGCCCCGCAACGGCCTGATGGGGTCTGTGCAACCGCTGGCAGTGTGTACATGCTTGCAATCAACCATTTCTGCCCAGTGACATCAGACTAACCCCACGGTGTCTGTATGTGGAAGTGCCACAGGGGCCCCTGCCCATCAGCATGAGTTACTAGCTGGAGGGCAGGGGAAGCTTTGGATTTGTAATTGTGTCCTGAATAAGCCACAGTCTGGTCCAGTGGAAACGGTCACCTTCCATCAAAACCGATTGCAGTGTTAAAGTGATGGCCAAGCAGGGGCTGTAACTGGAATGGGAAAGGAGTAGTGCTTTAACAGGGGAAGAGCTCCGACATTGATTCTGACCTTTGCCCTCTGGGAGAACCCAAGCGCCAGAAGTGGTTAGTAAGAAAACAAAAAAAAAAAACAGCAATTTGTAGCAGCTCAAGAGAGGCAGGGTTCAGTTCTTAGTGTCTCTGCAGAATCACAACACAGGGGTGTGGCTCGGGAATGGGCCAGAGCTCTGCTCGCAGTCCAATGGCATCTGGCGGCCACAAATGCAGTCCGTGCAATTAGAACAGCCCTGGAACTGCTCTAAGTTGCTCCCTGGGAATGCTCCCTGGTCTGACAGGCCAAGGATCAGGGACCCACAAAGCTGCCTCACAGCCACTTTTCTGCTCCCCTCCATCTGAGATGCACTGGGCACCCAATGCTCGGTGCCGAAGATTTGGCAGCCCAACTTCACACATTGACTCAACTCTGTTTTAAAGGAGAGATTAACTATTTCTATTGACGCTGATTCCCAGCCACTGCTGAACCATGAAAACCACATCCTCTTTGGCCCTCCCATGGATTCCCACAAGCAAGTCAGCAGATGGAAAATCAGACAGATTAATCTGCTTTGCCAATTCGCAGCCACTGGAAGCTCCGTGCTGACCTCACGGCACAATTGTAGGTGTAGTGTGTAAGCAGGTAGGACCAGGGATTGCCTGTACATAACGTGCCTGGCACACTGCTAGTGCCATACAAACAATGGCAAGCTGAATACCAACTCAACCAGGAGAGCAACGGTCTAGCGGTTACGTCTTTGGACCGGAACTTGGGAGACGGGGCTTGATGTCTGGCTCTGCAACACAGTTCCTGGGTAACCTTAGACAAGTGGCTTAATCTCACTGTACCTCAGCTCCCATCTGTGAAACAGGAATAGTACTTCATAGGGGGGTTATGGTGACAAAACATTAGGGATTGCGAGGCGCTCAGCTGGTCTGATGGTAAGGGCCAGGAGCACCTCGACAGGCAACTAGCGGTGTTCCCTCAGTATTCTTGCTATGTTCTCTGACGCATCCCCAGGCTTTCTCTGCAATAGGTGATGTACCATGCAGTCAGCGCAACGTCCTGAGGGAGCTAGACTGAAGGATGTCCTCTGCCCATATGGTTCTCTTCCTATCTGACACGTGCAGTCCCAAGTGCATGCTGAGATTGATGACCGGTTTCTGGATGGACATGTTCCACATTAGATGGGGGGTTTCAGACCTGATGACATGAGCAACTATACATCTCACTTTTCAGATACTGGGAGTGCTTTCCCCTCTCGGGTCCAGCGTGTGTGATTATTAGTAAAAGACAGGAAACACAGCGTAGGAATAAATGATCAGTTTTCACAAAGGAAAGAGGATCTGTACTTAGATGATTTAGTTGGGGTTTGGCCCTGCTTTTGAGCAGGGGATTAGATACCTCCTGAGGTCCCTTCCAACCCTGAGATTCTATGATTCTATGATCAGATCTCTGCTGTTCACTCTGACTATTAGAGCGGGTTGGGAAATGGGTTTTTACCATGAAAACTTTTGACCTAAACCAAAAATGTTGTGTTCATCAATAGTGTTGGGGTTTTCATAAAAAACAACAAAGAATCAGCTGAAAACCAAAAATAACTCAGCATGCGTCTGAAATGTTTCAGCATTCTGTTGCCGAAAACCAAAAATGCATTGTTTTTCCATTTTTCATTTAATACCTGAAAAATGTAGTAACAATGGACTTTTTGCTGAAGAGAGGTTCCTTTTGATGAAAGGAAAAGTCATTTTTTGTTGAACCATCATCTTGGATGTAAACTCTGGACGAGGTCTAATAACTGTTGAATAACCATCAGGAACAGGACGCAGAAGAAACCCTCGTGTCATGAGTTCACATACGGAAGCTGCTCCTACAGCCAAGAAGCAGAACAAGAAACCACTCTACATCTCTGTCCCTGTTCTCACTAATGCTGGAAGGGGACTATTGGGCGTAGCCATAAACTGACTTGATTTCGTGTGCTCCAGGTAGGAAATATCATGATTGCTCTTTAGGGACTTGTCAGCAAAACCATGGTGAGGAGCAATCAGCTGGATTGAGGGCGATAATCAGAGCAATCCTCTATGCTGTGCCTCTTCTTTCACCTGTCTGATTCCGCGGGTTGTACTGGAGTTTCCCTCTGAAACAATACAACGTGCGAATACTCAGTATGTGGCATTTCATTTCTAGTCAAAGTCTTTCAGGGGCTTGTTGCACACAGACAGTGACGTGCTGGTACCTGTACTCTTCCTGCTGAATTCAGGAGCCTCGTTGTAGCAAGGCGTAAGCTGGGCCCCTCTGGTTTCTGCCCCTGCTTCCCTCGCAAATCAGTCAGGGACGCCGCAAACACCAGTGCTCTTTATTTGCAGCTGTTTCCCACCACCACCTACTATCTATGGACAGGTTTTCACAGCCAAACTTTGCCAGCAGTAGACTAGAGGGCCCCAACCCTCTCTGTGCCGGGCTTTTCTCTTCCCTACTCTTCCCGGCTTCCTTCCTACCAGCCTTTATAGCCCCTGGCTAATTAGTCTGGCAGCTGATTCTCCTTGCCAGGCAGGCACAGGGCTGTTCAACCAGCCCCAATATATTTCCCTTGATTGGGGCTGGAGTGGCAGGGGCTGATTAAGGACCCTGTCACACACCTCCCCCCTTAGGTAACCGCTAGGTTTGTCCTTCCCTGTCCTCTTCTCCCTCTACCGGTGGGGTTACTCTAGGGGAGTGTCTCTCCTCGCAGCGGGTTATCCCCGGGGTCGTCCTTGTGGGGTTCATTTATCCCGCACCCGCAGAACGTACACAGGGGAGGGGGTGGATGGCCCCGCAACTGCGCTGGCACCAACAGATCTTCACAACAGTTGTACCCCTGGGTTTGTCATCTCAGTTGCTCCCCCTTTCCCTCTGGCAGGGGATCGGGATCAGTCCCGACTTCCCCCAGGACACCCAGGGCCTCGGATTCTCCTACCCTGTCCAGTGGGGTCTCGGTCTCCTTGCCTGGGAGCTCTATTTTGGGGCACTCCATGGCCCCTCCCCCTCTACTCCTTTGTCTTCCCCATTCGGGCTCTGTTGTCTAGGGTTTTCTTCTGGTTTTCCCCGAGGACCTTGGTCTTCCCCCTCACTGGGGTCCACTAGTGTAGGGGGCTCCCCTCCATCGTTCGGGGTCCCTCCCCTTTTCCTTCATAGAATCATAGACGATCAGGGTTGGAAGAAATCTCAGGAGGTCATCTACTCCAACCCCCTGCTCAAAACATCCCAGCCAGGGCTTTGTCAAGCCGGGCCTTAAAAACCTCTAAGGAAGGAGATTCCACCACCTCCCTAGGTAACGCATTCCAGTGCTTCACCATCCTCCTAGTGAAATAGTGTTTCCTAATATCCAACCTAGACCTCCCCCACTGCAACTTGAGACCATTGCTCCTTGTTCTGTCATCTGCCACCACTGAGAACAGACGAGCTCCATCCTCTTTGGAACCCCTCCTTCAGGTAGTTGAAAGCAGCTATCAAATGCCCCCTCATTCTTCCCTTCTGCAGACTAAACAAGCCCAGTTCCCTCAGCACACTGTTGACTCGTATCCAGCGTCTCGTCCACTGTAACCCCTGCTTAGCCATTCGGTCCCTAGTCTGTAGCAGTGCATGGGATTCTTCTGTCCTAAGTGCAGGACTCTGCACTTGTCCTTGTTGAACCTCATCAGATTTGTTTTGGCCCAATTCTCAAATTTGTCTAGGTCCCTCTGGACCCTATCCCTACCCTCCAGCGTATCTACAACTCCTCCCAGTTTAGTGTGGGTCTCCTCCCACTGCCTCCTTTCCCTTTTGGGAAGGGGTCCCAGTCTGTCCCCAGTACCACTGCGTACAGTAACCCCTCCACTACCCCAACCCCTTTCCACAAAATCTGCCCCCAGATTCCAGGGGCACCTAGGCCATGGGGCAGTGCTTCCAATCCCATTCCTCGCACCGGGGATAAGCCAATATGGCTTTACAAGCTCCCTCTGGATGAGCGAGCAGTCCGAGGCCATGTCCACCAAGCCCCTCTGGGGCTTCCTTCCCACTCGCACTGGGAATGGTGGCTAGTCCTTGCCCCTTCCCCTGCCCTCCAACATTAGCCCAGACGCAAAACTCGGCTAGGCCACATTCCATCTCCGGGCAGTCCCCGCTTTTATATCCTGGCTGCCTGCACTGCCAGCACACGAGCGGTCCGGGACGACTTGGGGCTCCCCATGTCGTCTCCTTCTTCTTCTCGGGCCCTTCCTGGGGTGGGGGGAGGGTTGTGGGGTCTTTTCCCCCACTCCAGGTCCCGGCAGGTCCGACCTTCCTTTCAGGGGAAATCTGCCTCCGTGTACTCTTTTGTTAGCTTAACGGTGGCCTCCACGGTGCCCAACTAGTGTCGCCTGACCGAGACTCGCACACTCTTGGGGAGGCCCTGTAAAAACTGCTCAAGGATCACCCGGTTCATGATTTCCCCCATCGTTTGGGTATCCAGCCGCAACCAATGCGTGGCCCAGTCTGTCAGCTTCTGGGCGAAGGCTCAGGCCTGCAAACCCCGGGCCACCAGGCCGACCGAAACTTCTGCCAGTATTTCTTTGCTGACAGTCCCACCCGGTCTAGGACAGCCACCTTCACTGCCTCATAGTCCTTGGGTTGATTATTACTCAGAGCCATATGAGTCGCTTGAGCCTTGCCGGCCAGATAGGGAGCCAGCGGTAGGGTCCAGGTTACCCTATCCTATCCGGTGCCCAGGGCTATCCGCTCGAAGGTGCAGAGGAAGGCATCTGGGTCATTGGCAGGGCCCATCTTACACAGGCCCAATCCGGTCGTACAGGTGCCATCACCCACCGTGGGACTCACCAGTCTCTGTAGGAGCTGGTGCGGCATGTTGGCCTGCTCCCTTATAAAGTCCTGCAGGGTTTTCTGTTGCTCCGCCTGCCAGGAGAGGAAGGCCTGCCTCTCTAGCTGGTGGGACAGCTGGAAGGCTTCCAGCGCCTTTTGCATTTCCTCCTGCTGCTTCGCTACCCACTGCACGGTCCCGTCCATCACCGGGCCGCCAAACTCCTGCGCTGGCTTCAGATCCTGGACAATCCTCCATGTGTAGCAAGGCATAAGCTGGACCCCTCTGGTTTCTGCCCCTGCTTCTCTTGCAAATCCGTCAGGGATGCCTCAGGTTGATGCAAACACCAGTGCTTTTTATTTACAGCTGTTTTCCACCACCACCTACTATCTATGGACAGGCTTTTCACAGAAAAAAATTGCCACCCCTCTGTGTCTGGCTTTTCTCTTCCCTTGGCTTCCTTCCTCCGAGCCTTTATAGCCCCTGGCTAATTAGAGTGGCAGCTGTTTCTCATTGCCAGGCAGGCACAGGGCTGTTCAACCAGCCCCAATCTATTCCCCTTGATTGGGGCTGGAGTGGCAGGGGATGATTAAGCCCTCTTTACTCAGCACCCTGTCACACTGGTTCATAGAGATCTCACCTAGCTAAAGTGTAGGTCCCTCACTTGCAAGTCAGGGGGCTCTGATAATGTCTGTTTGCTGAGCAGGTTCTCGATGCTACAGTAAATGTGTTCCTCTCAAATCCCAGGCTTCCTATCCGATGTGCTTGCCGCTCTGTGGGTGTAATCTACATCTGTGCTAGCTTGTTGCTAAGACCAATGGATGTTTTACACCCTTGTGTTAGCATATCTAGAAACCTTTCTTCATCAGCTCTGGCTGCACACGAGTGCTTTGCCAAGACTTCAACACGGATTTGATAGGCAAATTGTTTCTTTGCTTAAGGCTATATGGTCCCCAGTGAAATTTGTGAAAGGGATAAAAATTCTTGAGAAACTCCAGAGATTAAACTCCTGGAATCTCAGCCACCTGCTCCTTGAGACAGGGAGGATTTTAGTCCATGCACCCTCCATCTAGCTCTACTTCCCGCTGCATGTTTCAATGGCCTCGTCTCCTTTTTCCTGCTTTTCTCCCCTCCGTGGCACACAGCAAATGGGAGTACAGAGCACAGAGTGACAATACGCCCAATCTTCCTCGTAGAGATAGTGTTATGATATGATATGATATGATATGATATCTAAGGTGTATTTTATACAAGATGGGTCATGTGAGCTATCATTGGAAAGGTTATGATTTACTGAATATGATTATCATATTAGTATGCACAGATCATTTTTGTTTCTGAAGTTAGGAATATTGTCTATGCACCTATTACAAATGCATTTACACCTGGGGAACGCCCACTAGACAGAAGGCAATCAGTCTGGATTGCTGGCTGGGAAGGGCCATTAGGAAGAACAATAGGTTTTAGAAGATGCTAATCTCTCACCAGGAGAGGGCTCTTAGGAAAGCCTTCCTGTGGATGCTGCAAGCAGAACTTTGAGTTATGGCTGCAGGGTCATATGATCAAGTCACCTGATACTGGACTTCATGAATAATACGAGTACTTTTTCCACTGATGGCGGGTTGGGAGAGGGATCACACTGGAAGACAAAGGGTTCCCACCATATGTAAAACCTATTCAAGGCAAGGGAATGACATAATCATGGTTCGTTCTTCACTGAATCCCCGCTCAAGATGACTGCTGCAAACATCTAAGAAACAAAGACTGAACGAGGGGGAAGGCCTGAGCCGAGGCTGGAAGGGTGTCTAGCCTGTGAATGAAATATCTGAAGGTTTAAGCTGCAGGCCAGAGCAGCCGACCTTCAAGAATCTCTGCAATCTGCCTAAAACAACTTTTAGGGTGAGAGTTTACTCCTTGTAACCAGTTTCTTTAGTATCTTAAGCTTAGTTTGCATTTTTGTTTTATTTGCTGGGTAATCTGCTTTGATCTGTTTGCTATCCCTTATAATCACTTAACATCTATCTTTTGTAGTTAATAAACTTGTTTTGTTTTGTCTAAAACCAGTGTGTTTAGAAATTATAACTTGGGGCAGAAAGCTGTGCATATCCCTCTCCATGCTGAGGGAGGGGGTGAATCGCATGAGTTTGCCCTGTATAGTTCTCTGTGCAGTGCAAGATGGTACAATGTTGGGTTTATCCTCTGGGGGAGGGTGCACTTGAACCTTCCCATGCAGAGCTGATCTCAGAATCCGTGTGTAGCTGCAGCTGGGTGTGTCCCGACCTGTGTGTGCTGGAGGGGGCTTGAGGGCCTGTCCCAGCAGTACAGTGTAAAGGGAGCCCAGGCTGGTGGGTCAGGCGAGCTCAGTGGTACCCCAGTTCCAAGTGGCATCACAGGGGAACCCATCACACACAGAGCCAGTAGTGGACTTAGCTGCCTTTAGTGCTTAAGATCCTCACCTGGCCACTGAAGCTTTTTGGAGCAGCTGCAGGCCTTCTCCTTTCTGCACTAGGTCTCTGAGTGTTGAACAGAAGAAGCACAGAGCTCTCCACACAAGCGTCCGTTCCCTGTCCCCGCTGTAAAGTAGCTGCCAGGACTGTGAAGCCCAGCCTGTGGTAGCGGGGATACGTCCCCATGCTGGTTACTGATATGAGCATGATTCCATAGCCGGGCCCTGTCAGGTAAAGCCGTCCCTTACTAGGGAGCGGGCTTGAGGGAGGGATTCATTGGCTAGGACGGCTCCATAGAGGGACCTGAACTCTAGCAGTGTCCTATTGCTGTGAGCACAGACTCCTTGCCCGTGATACTGAATGGCAATAACCCCCCACCCACACACCCAGCTAATCACAGTATAAAGAGGTACCGTTTATTTGAGTGTTATCTGTGGCTGGTAGT
The DNA here is from genome assembly GCF_028017835.1 of Emys orbicularis. Lineage (NCBI taxonomy): Eukaryota > Metazoa > Chordata > Testudines > Emydidae > Emys > Emys orbicularis. The sequence goes on along the minus strand of NC_088686.1, from coordinate 1,559,782 downwards.
ATCCATGGTCCCCATGACAAGCTGTAGGCTTTGTCGGAAGGAGCATAGCTGAGGCGCATTGTTATCTTTGTATGCTGTTAGCTAGGCCTGGTTTTAAAGTCTTAGCATTACAGGAGGGAGGGGATTCTGGTGCATTCTGTATATCAGATGCATTATGCCTTAACTTCTTAAAACATCATATTAATGAGTAATCTTAGAGTAACTCTTTTTCAGCTTCCTTCAGTCATTACCAGGCCGGGCTTCCAATGCCAATGCTGTACATCAGATACTCTTTGTACTTGGCTAGAGTTGAAAACCAGAGACAAACCCATTTGGATTATGACTGCACTTCCCTTCCTTCTGATCAGGATCCAGGGAATTTGCTACTCCTTATGCAGTAAAAGGTGCGTGCTGACATTATTTCTGAATGTTACAAGGATGTTGGACAGCTGTGTGCCCAGCCAGGAGAGGACCTGGACTAATGCTAGCATAAATCAGTAAAACGTTTGAGATGTGTGTGTTGCAGATGACATGATTAATAGTTTGAAATTGCCTGTAGGTAATAGACTTTGTAGACACTTTCCATAACAGTTTGAAATGCTGATGTCTGTGGCACTGGTTTCCACTGAAACATATGAAATCTAAATAGATCTGGATGCTCACTGCAGATAGCTCTGTATATTTTGGAGCAGAATTTGCATCTCACTGCTACACATACAGTCTGCAATTGGTTCCCAACCATAGTACCTGTATGGATAAATACACATCTTTATAATGATGATTACAAGACTTAATGAATCAACTTCCATTTGCTGAATGAAGCAGACTATTCATGAATATCCTTGCATTTAAATCCCACTGATTGGTTTTGCTGGCATTTGTGAAGCCTTGCATTCACTTATTTGCAAACATTGGTGAAAGCGTTTATATTTGCAAAAAATTTTGTAGAAAGCAAAAATGTTGTAAATACTAATGTGAATATTTTCAAGAGTACTCCCACAGAAAGAAGTCTTGGCCATTTTGAAAAGCTCTTTTATTATTTGTGCAAGAGATTCCAACAGTTGCAAATGCTTAACAATACATGAACAAAAAAGGGGATTGTTTATGGAGCTTTTGGTTCCCAATCAAAGAACAGAAAAAAACCATATGACTTAGATAACCAATCATATTACAGAGATAGCAACGTTCAAGAACACATTGGAAAAATTTTGTTTGCACAAACTATGTGTTGAATTATTGTAAATACCAGGTTGTGAGCATTAAGAATGTGTTAGTTAGCAGATAAGAAAGGATGCAGTCCATTAGATAAGTTATTTGCAGTGAACAATTGAGCCAGATCAATGCCTCAACCACCAAGGCTGAGCAGTGTCAATGACTTGGCCCCAGTTCATGAAAACATCCCTATTTAAGAAATCACTTAAGCAAATGTTTAACTTTAAGCATGTATTTAAGTCCTACTGAAGTCAGACCTAAGCATGTAGTTAGTTAAGTGCTTTCCTGAACAGGGCCCTTAAAAATTCTTCTAACTATCACCAATGAATTGCTCTATCTGATTATTTTAGCTTGTGTTTAGTTTCACAGAAAAAAAGAAAAGAAAGAAACAAACAAGCAAATGAGGAACCATCAGTTGTGTTCTAATATGACACATTATTTATCATAAAAGAAGCAGAGTCCTGTGGCACCTTATAGACTAACAGACGTATTGGAGCATGAGCTTTCGTGGGTGAATACCCACTTCTTAGGATGCATGAAGTATATATATATATATACAATATCATGTATATTGTAGTAGCACATCGGAGCCCCCGCCTGATCCATTTTCCTTTCCCACTGGGAGCTGTGCAAACACATAGTAAAGGACAGTCCCTCCCTGCCCCAAAGAATTGACCACCTTATTTTGTCTTTCACGTCAATGTGACTGAGCATTCCAGCGTCCAATGGAAAAGGTCCAATACTGCAGGATTACATAACATTTAATCCTGAATCTCCTGCACTGTAATACACTGGCCCCCTGGATCACTGACTCAAATGCTGCAGTCTATCACAGAACACAAGCTTTGATTTCAAAGCAGTCAGCTCTGGTAGCCTCACAGCAGATTGAGGTTTTAAACTTTCTTACTTGCTTTATTAAATGGATTGTCATGTTGCTAAAAAAATTATAAATTAATCATCGGCAGCCTGGCAAAGTCAAAACTGAACAGTTTGTCTCTTTGGGGAGAGGCCGTGCTCACCTTTCACTTCAGCCTGTCCTTTCACCCAGCTCTGCCACTGAGGTTTGCCGCCCATCAGTCTGTGGTACTGATACGCTGCTGCATCTCAGAAACTCTAGTGGCACTTCTCTCGCTCTGCCTAGCATGGAGAGCACATTTGTAATGTAGCCTATTACCTAGTCATTTATAATCGTGGCCAGACAGCGCTTATCTAGGGCCTGCTGCAAAATCATTCAATTGCTGCTATTCAGAGCGACGTCTACATTTCAGTGTGTATCTTCCTCCATCCCTCCTTCCCCAACCTGCTCAGCCATGTCTGCTGGGGACCGTCTGCCCTGCAAAGAGGAGTGGGGGCGAAATAGAATGGATCTAGAACTGTCCTGAAGAGGGACAGGGACTAGCTCCTGCCGGATAGGAGGGGAACGTGCTACAGGGAGGCTGTACCTGTACTGATGTCAATGGTTAATTAGGAGGGTGTCAGTAGATAGTGCCCAAGAATATGCAGCATAGTTCCTGGGGTCTCTAGGACCAATAGAACTTGTTGCTGTTGTGCATTGCAAATGGCTTCCTCTTTGCATCAGCTCTTAACAAACGGTAAGCACACAGTATTACCCGGCGTTCTTTCAACCCAAAGCTCCTGGTAAATTTTACTATGTGCGAGGAGGTGTCAGGAAATAAATCAGGGGAGACACGGCCGTCCGACCGATTGATGGCTGGCACAAACAGGACAACACAAGAGTGCTTTCACTCAGGGCCGGCTCTAGGTTTTTTGCTGCCCCAAGCAAAAAAATTTTGGCTGCCCCCACCCCAGCCCTGGGCTCTCCCCCTCCCAACTGCACCCTCCTGCTGCCCCAGCCCTGGGTCACTGGTAACTCGCTCCCAGGGCGGGTCATTCAGCAGGAATTTTGGATGTGCACAGAACACAGACAGGATTGATAGACTCATAGACTCATAGACTTTAAGGTCAGAAGGGACCAATATGGTCATCTAGTCTGACCTCCCGCATGATGCAGGCCACAAAAGCTAACCCACCCACAACAGAATCTTCCAGCCTGCGACCCCTGCCCTATGCTGCGGAGGAAGGCGAAAAACCTCCAGGGCCTCTGCCAATCTACCCTGGAGGAAAATTCCTTCCCGACCCCAAATATGGCGATCAGCAGAACCCCGAGCATACAGGCAAGATTCTACAGCCGGACCCTCATTTTACCCGCGATGGCACGTTAATGCCTAATTGACTAAAATCACGTTATCCCTTCAAACCATTCCCTCCATAAACTTATCAAGCCTAATCTTGAAGCCAGAAAGGTCTTTCGCCCCCACCGTTTCCCTCGGAAGGCTGTTCCAAAATTTCACCCCTCTGACGGTTAGAAACCTTCTTCTAATTTCAAGCCTAAACTTCCCCACGGCCAGTTTATATCCATTCGTTCTCGTGTCCACATTACTACTGAGCTGAAATAATTCCTCTCCCTCCTTGGTATTAATCCCTTTGATATATTTAAAGAGAGCAATCATATCCCCCCTCAGCCTTCTTTTGGTTAGGCTAAACAAACCGAGCTCCTCGAGTCTCCTTTCATAGGAAAAGTTTTCCATTCCTCGGATCATCCTAGTGGCCCTTCTCTGTACCCGTTCCAGTTTGAGTTCATCCTTTTTAAACATAGGAGACCAGAACTGCACACAGTACTCCAAATGAGGTCTCACCAGCGCCTTGTATAACGGAAGCAGCACCTCCCTGTCCCTACTAGAAATACCTCGCCTAACGCATCCCAAAATCGCATTAGCTTTTTTCACAGCCACGTCGCATTGCCGACTCATAGTCATCCTGCGATCAACCAGGACTCCGAGGTCCTTCTCCTCCTCCGTCACTTCCAACCTATGCGTCCCTAACTTATAACTAAAATTCTTATTAGTCATCCCTAAATGCATCACCTTACACTTCTCACTATTAAATCTCATCCTATTATTGTTACTCCAATTTACAAGGTCATCCAAGTCTCCCTGCAGAATATCCCGATCCTTCTCCGAATTGGCAATACCTCCCAACTTTGTGTCATCCGCAAACTTTATCAGCCCACTCCTACATTCGGTTCCGAGGTCAGTAACGAATAGATTGAATAAAATCGGACCCAAAACCGAACCTTGAGGAACCCCACTGGTGACCTCCGTCCAACCCGACAGTTCACCTTTCAGTACTACCCGCTGCAGTCTCCCCTTTAACCAGTTCTTTATCCACCTCTGGAATTTCATATCGATCCCCATCTTTTCTAATTTAACCAATAATTCCTCGTGCGGCACAGTATCAAACGCTTTACTAAAATCGAGGTAAATTAGATCCACCGCATTTCCTTTATCTAGAAGGTCTGTTACTTTCTCAAAGAAGCAGATCAAGTTGGTTTGGCACGATCTGCCTTTCGTAAACCCATGTTGTAATTTGTCCCAATTGCCTTTCACCTCAAGGTCCTTAACTACTTTTTCCTTCAAAATTTTTTCCAAGACCTTGCATACTACAGAAGTTAAACTAACAGGCCTGTAGTTACCCGGGTCACTTTTTTTCCCCTTCTTAAAAATAGGAACCACATTAGCTATTTTCCAGTCCATCGGTACCACCCCCGAGTTTACAGATTTATTAAAAATTATCGCCAAGGGGCTTGCAATTTCTCGCGCCAGCTCCTTCAATATTCTAGGATGGAGATCATCCGGTCCGCCCGATTTAGTCCCATTTAGCTGGTCAAGTTTGGCTTCCACCTCTGATACTGTAATTGCAATCGCCCCTCCTTTATTCCCCTCTGTCCCGCTCCCTCTATTCCTAAGCCCTTCATTAGCCTTATTAAAAACCGACGCAAAATATTCATTTAGATATTGTGCCATGCCTAGATTATCCTTAATCTCCACTCCATCTACATGCTTCAGCGGTCCCACTTCCTCTTTCTTTGTTTTCTTCCTATTTATATGGCTATAAAACCTCTTACTATTGGATTTAATTCCCCTCGCGAGATCCAACTCTACACGGCTTTTGGCCTTTCTCACCGCATCCCTACATGCTCTGACCTCAATAAGGTAGGTTTCCTTGCCGATCTGTCCCCTCTTCCATTCTTTGTACGCTTTCTGTTTTTTCTTAATCGCCCCTTTGAGACGCCCGCTCATCCAGCTAGGTCTAATTCTCCTGCCCACTAACCGTTTCCCCTTTCTCGGGATACAGGCCTCGGACAGCTCGTGCAACTTTAGCTTGAAATAATCCCAGGCCTCATCTGCCTTTAGCTCTCTAAGTATGTTAGCCCAATCCACTTCCCTAAGTAGTTGCCTTAATTTATTAAAGTTGGCCTTTTTGAAATCGTAAACCTTAGTCACAGTTTTATTTCTGTTAATCCTTCCATTTAGTTTAAACCGAATTAGCTCATGGTCACTCGAGCCAAGGTTGTCCCCTACTACCATTTCCTCAACGAGGTCCTCACTACTCACCAGCACCAAATCTAAAATGGCATCCCCCCTCGTCGGTTCAGCTACTACTTGATGAAGGAATTCATCTGCTAGCACGTCTAGGAACATCTGAGCCCTATTATTGTTACTAGCATTTGTTCCCCAATCTATGTCCGGGAAGTTAAAGTCCCCCATGATTACACAGCTCTTATTAGTTTTTACTTCCTTAAAAACATTAAATAGTTCTCTGTCCTCATCCAGGCTAGATCCCGGCGGTCTATAGCACACCCCAAGCAGTATCTCAGGGGAGGCTCTAGTAGTTCTTTTACCCAGTGTAATCATTGCCCAGACAGACTCTGTCTTATCCATTCCATCACTTATTATTTCTTTACATTTTAGCTCATTATTGACATACAGTGCCACACCCCCACCTTTACCTTTTTTCCGGTCATTCCTAAACAGCACATACCCTTCCATACCTGTACTCCAGTCATGACTACAGTTCCACCACGTTTCGGTTATTCCTAGGATATCAGGTTTCATTTCTTGGACCAGGAGCTCCAATTCCTCCATTTTGTTACCTAGGCTTCTCGCATTGGTGTATAAACATCTTACCGTATGCTGTCTATCCTTTCTCCCATTAGTTATGCACTTTGGTACGGACCCCGTAGTGTCCATCCGCCCCCTCCTTATGTCCAATTCCCTACCCCTATCTATATCTGTGCTTATCTCTTTGCCCTCTTTTTCAGTGTTGGAATCTGGCGTGGAGATTAACTGGACATCTCCCAACCATCTCCCCCAAGTTCCTAGTTTAAAGCCCTTTCGATGAGATGAGCCAGCCTCCCTCCCAGAAGTCTATTTCCTTCCCTACTCAGGTGAAGTCCATCCCGTGAGAACAGCTGTCTGTTCCCATGTGGTTACAGAACTGCAGTAAAGTGGAACAATTTTCAGCTTGTGTGACTGGAGGATATCTGGATGCACATTATAAGACTGTCCTACATAAATGAGGAAAAGTTGAGGTGCCTTTATTATTCTTTTGTTCCACTCTTTGTTTCTATGGGGAATGCACTATCACGGTCTTTCTTTTAAACAAATAAAACTAAAACTTAAAAAAAAAAAAAAAGGCAATGGCTGTTGAAAATAGCAATTCCAGTCCTAATAACCACTGGGAAGCATTTCTTGCTCAATTTATTCTACTTTTTCTACAGCAAGTTACAGTGGATCAGTATATTTGATTTGGGGGAAATGAAGTAACAGCTGCCCAAATTGAGCTTGAGCTAGGGTGACCAGATGTCCCGATTTTATAGGGACAGTCCCGATTTTGGGGTCTTTTTCTTATATAGGCTCCTATTACCCCCCACCCCCTGTCCCGATTTTTCACACTTGCTGTCTGGTCACCCTAGCTTGAGCACTCCTGAATTTTGAGGGTGTTCAAATCTGGAAGGCAGATGCTAGATTCCCTTTCTGAATATTAGCTATATCTGGAGAGGAAAAGTCAATTTCTGCTTCCATGGCTCAGAAGTGGAAATCCTCCTACGTGCCTGGTACTGTATCTAAAGCTGCCCAGGTCCAGAGCCTCCCCTCCCTTACTTTTCATTTTAAATTCTAGTGGGATCCACATACCTCCCTTGCTAGGCTTCTGATAGAGAGGTGCACCGTCCATTTAGTCCCCCCAATTCCTTCTTTGGGGGAGAGCCCAGGGCTGGGGCGGCAGGGGGTGTGGGTGGGGGCCAGAGCTGGGGTGGCAGGGGGTGCGAAGAGCCCAGGACTGGGGCAGCAGGAGGTGCGGGTGGGGGGAAGAGCCTAGGGCTGGGAGAGCAGGAGAGTGCAGGTGGGGGCCAGAGCTGGGGCTGCAGGGGGTGTGGGCCGGGGAAAGCCCACGGCTGGGGTGGCAGGAGGTGCAGATGGGGGACAGGGCTGGGGATGCGGGGGGGGGGGGGGAAGAGCCTAGGGCTGGGGCGGCAGGAGGTGCGGGTGGGGGGAAGAGCCTAGTGCTGGGAGAGCAGGAGAGTGCAGGTGGGGGCCAGAGCTGGGGCTGCAGGGGGTGTGGGCGGGGGAAAGCCCACGGCTGGGGTGGCAGGAGGTGCGGATGGGGGCCAGGGCTGGGGATGCGGGGGGGGGAAGAGCCTAGGGCTGGGGCAGCAGGAGGTGCGGGTGGGGGGAAGAGCCTAGGGCTGGGAGAGCAGGAGAGTGCAGGTGGGGGCCAGAGCTGGGGCTGCAGGGGGTGTGGGCCGGGGAAAGCCCACGGCTGGGGTGGCAGGAGGTGCAGATGGGGGACAGGGCTGGGGATGCGGGGGGGGGGGGGAAGAGCCTAGGGCTGGGGCGGCAGGAGGTGCGGGTGGGGGGAAGAGCCTAGTGCTGGGAGAGCAGGAGAGTGCAGGTGGGGGCCAGAGCTGGGGCTGCAGGGGGTGTGGGCAGGGGAAAGCCCACGGCTGGGGTGGCAGGAGGTGCAGATGGGGGCCAGGGCTGGGGATGCGGGGGGAAGAGCCTAGGGCTGGGGTGGCAGGGGAGTGCAGGTGGGGGCCAGAGCTGGGGCAGTAGGAGGGGGTGCGGGGGGAGCCCAGGGCGGGCGGGGGGGGGCGGCAAAATACCTAGAGCTGGCTCTGTTCCTACCATTCACAGCAAGCTGCAGATTTCAGTTCCATACTCCTCTCCCACACCCCTTCCTGTTGCTAGTGGCCAAGGGAATGCTGGGAAATGTAGTTCTTTCCCTGCTCCAGGGCTGGCTCTATAGGCAGGGAGCTAACCAAGGAACTACAGCTCCCAGGGGCCCCTGTTGGTTCTTAGCTCCCATGCTGGATTCTTGCGCCCCTTGCAAATCTGCCGCCCCAAGCACCTGCTTGCTTTGCTAGTGCCTAGAGCCGGCCCTGCTTTCACTTAAAGCTAAACTTTACTTAGTCTCAAGCACTTACACACGTCCGCAAAAAGTTTAGTAAAACACCCTCATCCCTCAATAATGACCGAAGCTGAGTGTGGCTCTCGAGTGGCACAGTGGCAGCCCGTCTGCCGGTGGGGAACACACAATGCATCCAGAGGGACAGACCAGTCCCGAAGAGTCCCCCCATCTCAAGCTTTCCCCCCTTATTTATACATTAGTAATAGAATGACATGTCCCTTAAAGAAAACTTGTCAAGCAAGCAGTTCCATATCCCCCCTTAGTCATCTCTTTTCCAAGATGAAAATTCCCAGTTTTATTAATCTCTCCTCATATGGCAGCTGTTCCAGACCCCTAATCATTTTGTTGTCATTTTCTGAAACTTTTCCAATTCCAATATATCTTTTTTTGAGATGGGGTGACTATATCTATGGGCATACCGTGGATTTATATAGAGGCAATATGATATTTTCTGTCTCATTATCTATCCTTTTCTTAATGATTCCCAACATTCTGTTCACTTTTTTGACTGTTGCTGCACATTGGGTGGATGTTTTCAGAGAACTATCCACAATGACTCCAAGATCTCTTTCCTGAGTGGTAACAGCTAATTTAAACCCCATCATTTTATATGTATATTGGGGATTATATTTTCCAATGTGCATTACTTTGCATTTATCAACATTGAATTTCATCTGCTATTTTGTTGGCCAGTCACACAGTTTTCTGAGACCCTTTTGTAGCTCTTCACAATCTGCCTGGGACTTCACTGTCTTGAATAATTTTGTATCATCTGCAAATTTTGTCACCTCACTGTTTACCCCTTTTTCCAGATTATGTATGGATAGGTTGAATAGGACTGGTCCCAGGATAGATCCCTGGAGGATACCACTATTTACCTCTCTCCACTCTGAAAACTGACCATTTATCCCTAGCCTTTCTTTCCTAACTTTTAACCAGTTACCAATCCATGAGAGGACCTTCCATCTTATCCCGTGACAGCTTACTTTGCTTAAGAGCCTTTGGTGAGGGACCTTGTCAAAGGCTTTCTGAAAATCTAAGTACACTATATCCACTGGATCCCCCTTGTCCGCATGCTTGTTGACTACTCTCAAAGAATTCTAGTAGATTAGTGAGGCATGATTTCCCTTTACAAAAACCATGTTGACTCTTCCCCAGCAAATTATGTTCATCTCTATGTCTGACCATTTTGTTCTTTACTATAGTTTCAACCCAGTTGCCCAGTACTGAAGTAAGGCGTACCGGCCTGTAATTGCCGGGGTTACCTCTGGAGCCCTTTTTAAAAATTGGCATCACATTAGCTATCCTCCAGTCATCTGGTACAAAAGCTGATTTAAATGATAGGTTACAGACTTCAGTTAGTAGTCCTGCAATTTCACATTTGAGTTCCTTCAGAACTCTTGGGTGAACACCATCTGCTCCTGGTGACTTATTGCTGTTTAATTAATCAATTTCTTCCAAAACCTCCTCTAATGACACCTCAATCTGGGACAGTTCCTCAGATCTGTCACCTAAAAAGAATGGCTCAGGTTTGAGAATCTCCCTCACATCCTCAGCCATGAAGACCAATGCAAATAATGCATTTAGTTTCTCCACAATGGCCTTATCATCCTTGAGTGCTTCTTCAGCATCTCTATTGTCCAGTGGCCCCTGGTTGTTTAGCAGGCTTCCTGCTTCTGATGTACTTAAAAAAAAAATTGCTACTACTTTTTAAGTCTTTGGCTAGCTGTTCTTCAAATTTTTTTGCCTTCCTAATTATATTTTTACACTTCATTTGCCAGAGTTTATGCTCCTTTCTATTTTCCTCACTAGGATTTAACTTCCAATTTTTAAAGGATGCCTTTTTGCCTCTCACTGCTTCTCTTATTTTGTTGTTTAGCCACGGTGGCTTTGTTTTGGTGCTCTATGTTTTTTTAATTTGGGGGATATGCTTAAGTTGAGCCTCTATTATGGTGTCTTTAAAAAGTTTCCATGAAGCTTGCAGGGATTTCACTTTTGGACCTTTTAATTTCTGTTTCACTAACCTCCTCATTTTTGTGTAGTTCCCCTTTCTGAAATTAACTGCTACAGTGTTGGGCTGCTGTGGTGTTTTCCCTGCCACAGGGATGTTAAATTTAATTATATTATGGTCACCGTTACCACACGGTCCAGCTCTATTCACCTCTTGGACCAGATCCTGTGCTCCACTTAGGACTAAATCAAGAATCACCTCTCCTCTTTTGGGTTCAGGACTAGCTGCTCCAAGAAGCAGTCATTTAAGGTGTCAAGCAACTTTTTCTCTGCACCCCGTCCTGAGGGGACATGTCCCCAGTTGTGACGATGCGGTTCTGGCGGAACCCAACTGAGAGTGCCAACTCAGGACAAATTGCTCAAGTAGGGCAGTTACAGCCCAAGGCTGGGGTTTTTTCCACCTCTAAGGCAAACCAAACCAGCCAGACTAGGAGGACTTCGGTCTCACCCCACTGGCTAACTGCAAGTCTCACAAGCAATCTCCTTAGACACTCCAGTTTCCCAGTATTACCACCAGTGCCACTCGTTATGGGGACAAATGGTTATGAAAACCAATACCCCAGTAAAAGAAAAAGGTTCTCCTGATCCCAAAGGACCAAGCCCCAGACCCAGGTCAATATACAAATCAGATCTTACCCACAAATCACGCTGTGGCCAATCCTTTAGAATCTAAAATCTAAAGGGTTATTCATAAAAGGAAAAAGATAGAAATGAGAGTTAGAATTGGTTAAATGGAATCAATTACATACAGTAATGGCAAAGTTCTTGGTTCAGGCTTGCAGCAGTGATAGAATAAACTGCAGGTTCAAATCAAGTCTCTGGAATACATCCCCCGCTGGGATGGGTCCTCAGTCCTTTGTTCAAAGCTTCAGCTTGTAGCAAAGTTCCTCCAGAGGTATGAAGCAGGATTGAAGACCCAATGGAGATGAGGCATCAGCCTTATATAGTATTTTCCAGGTGTAAGAACACCTCTTTGTCCTTACTGTGGAAAATTACAGCAAAATGGAGCCTGGAGTCACATGGGCCAGTCCCTGCATACTTTGCTGAGTCTGAAGGCATATTGGCCTTCTCGCAATGGGTCCATTGTATAGCTGATGGTCCTTAATGGGCCATCAAGCAGGCTAGGCAGAGCTAATCCCAGCTTGTCTGGGATGTCACCCAGAAACATAGCATAAGTTTGCCGTACAGACAGTATAGAGCCAATATTCATAACTTCAACTACAAAACTGATACACACATATAGACAGCATAATCATAACCAGTAAACCATAACCTTGTCTTAGACACCCCATTTGACCCCCTTTATACAAGATTTGGGTGCCACTACAGGACCTTGGTTGCAACAATGATCTATATGGTCCCAGTTTATGTCATATGCTTAAGTTGAGCCTCTATTATGGTGTCTTTAAAAAGTTTCCATGAAGCTTGCAGGGATTTCACTTTTGGACCTTTTAATTTCTGTTTCACTAACCTCCTCATTTTTGTGTAGTTCCCCTTTCTGAAATTAACTGCTACAGTGTTGGGCTGCTGTGGTGTTTTCCCTGCCACAGGGATGTTAAATTTAATTATATTATGGTCACTGTTACCACACGGTCCAGCTCTATTCACCTCTTGGACCAGATCCTGTGCTCCATTTAGGATTAAATCAAGAATCACCTCTCCTCTTTTGGGTTCAGGACTAGCTGCTCCAAGAAGCAGTCATTTAAGGTGTCAAGCAACTTTTTCTCTGCACCCTGTCCTGAGGGGACATGTCCCCAGTCAATATGGGGAGATTTGAAATCCCCCATTATTATTGAGTTTTTTATTTTAATTGCCTCTCTGAGCTCCCTGAGCATTTCACAGTCACTAGCACCATTCTGGTCAGGTGGTCGGCAACGTATCCCTACTGCTGTATTCTTATTATTAGAGCATGGAATATGGTACTGTTTGGTTCATTTAAGATTTTTACTTCATTTGATTCTACGCTGTTCTGGACGGATGTTTTAAAATGTTAATACATGGAGGGCTGTATCCTTTATAAGATTATTAATTTGTGCTATGCCTGCATAATGAACACTCAGTTACCACTGATTCTCTTTTAAACTTCTCCCTGCATTACACCGAAATTGTTGGCTCATGAATTAAACAGTATGATATTCAGGAATCACTGTTTTCTCTATCAATATTAAAATATTGCCAGAGGTATTTTCTTGGAATTTGGGTCATGAAGGTTTAAACTGTAATACTGTCAGAAAATGAAGACTTCATGTTTTGCCAAACCACAGCCACAAAAATATGAGAGGTTTTTTTTTCTATTCAAGCAATAAAATGAATACAAGGAGCCCTGATAAACTTGAGACTTACTGTAACAGCATCTGAAATGAAGAAATATATTTACTTCTCAAATATGCAAAGTCAGAACTGGTTGGGTTCCTTGAACTGTGATTAATATAGATAGTGATTCCAGGTAGAAGATGCCTTTACACTCCAGAGAGAGTAGTTGATTAACTTCAAAGCTAGAGGAAAAGAAAAACCAGAGGATGATTGGGGACAGACTCCATGTTGAGCTGACATGGAAGTGAGGGGCTCTCAAACCAAAACCAAAATGTCTTAAAGAAGCAGGAAGCCATGCTATCATGCACAGTTCACACAGCCTCCTCTCAAGGTTACCCCTGCCAGACTACCCGCATTAGCGTTTGTATCTCACAACAGAGACAGTGAGATTCTCACAATCAGATTTAACTACAGCAGCTAATGGCAAATCTGTCCTCTTGGGAGTGTCTGGTTGAAACAAGCCCAAAATGTTACTCACTCAGATTTGTTACTCTGCATCAGTACAAAAGCTGCCTAATACACAGAGAAGGAGCCCAGAGTGACTTATCTGGCAAGTACACAGGTGATAAAACCTGCACTAGCCCTTAGGAAAGGCAACGGCAACCCTGCAGAATCACAGACACAGTCAGAAATGAGTCACATTTGAAGGCACAGTTATAAGAATGTGCATGTGCTGTTTTGGCTTTCAGGTACACTCGCTATTGTGCAGTCTATGTGACTCTGTTTCTAGGTCCATAGTATCTATCTCCCCCTCCCCTCAGGTCTCAGTTCCTTCTTTGTGGAATCTGGAGCTGTGGTGTCTGCTCACAGCATCACATTCCTTGTGTGCCCTTGGGGCTTCTCTGAAAGACGGTGAGATGGGAGATGAAGTAATGCAGCAGATCCGATTGCTGGCTGGTAACTGCTAACCCTCTAAGGATCTTGAGTTAAAATGATGAGTAATAGGGGGCCAAGTGGCAGTGCTTGGAGTCGAGTGGGTGTATTTTATGGGAATTGGGTAGTATCCCTTACATAGTTTGGGAGCCCTCTAGTGGGTCTCCCTCTCCTCTTTCTACTGCAAAAGCCATGAGAACCTTGCCAGAGCAGCAGGTGCTGGCCCTTGTATGTTTGTACATAGTTCATAAACATGCATATTGTAAATGCAGCTGTGTCCGTGGGGTTTCCCCCTATTCTTGCCGTCATGTGGAGAGCAAGCACTCAGCCACCAGCAATGGGGCTGGGATGCTAACCCAGGAACACAAGGGAATAGAAGATGATTAGGGAGGGCGAGGGAAAGTGAAACCAAAACTGCTACCTGTGCAGCCCTGGGACTCCGGGTTACAAAGTCTGGCTGTTTAGGGGAACTGGGTTGTTTTGCTAGCTCAGTAGAGGACTGGGCTACCTACATCAAGGGACGGAGTGCGTATATAATAACTCTTGATATCAGGGAGCAGGAAAAGGCGGGAGCTGTACCGAGTGAATGGGCCTTATAACATATAACTTGCAGTGAGGCCTAACAGTGCCTGTTCAAGCAGCCGATAAAACCGTTTACTGAGATTGTGGAAATGCTACAAAACCACCTTGCCCCGAAGCCACTGGGATTGCTCAGCATTGCTGCTTTTACAGAAGGAATGTAAGAAAAGTGAAACAGTTCCTGCATATGAGACTGGATTCAGGAAGTTAACAGATCATTGCCAGTTCGGAGACAGTTTAAATTGTGCATTAAGGAACCTGTCAGTGTCTGGCATGCAAAGTTAAGCAATCCAAAAAAGATTGACTGAGGCTGGTTTGACCCTAAAACATGCACCTAGAAATTGCCGTTTCAGTGGAGACAGCTACTAGAGATGACAGGGAGCTGCAACAGCAATATGGAATCCACAACAAAAACTGGGGGTGGAGCAGGAAGCATAACATGGACAGTACTCAAGGACTGTGCTTTCACAATGCAAAGATTGTTGGTTCAAGGACAAACCCTATACAAACGGCAAGAAATTGGGAAGCACACACAGAAAATATGCACATCAGTGCAAAAGGCACAACTTCCACCTTACAAGGGCAATATCAGAGAACTGCAGATTCATCAGTTTGCAAATGACAATATGGTAGCATCACTAAAACTGTTTAATTTAGAAGACAATGCATTATTAGAATTCCTTTAGAAATGGAAGGTCTAAGACATAAAACAGAACTTGATACAGGATCTGCTGTTTCTTTACTTTCATAGCAGGATTATCAGAGACCATGTAAAATGAAGTTGCAGAAAACCTAATTTTTTCTAAAATTATCTTCAAAGAAAATCCTAACTCCCCTGGGCATTATTATGATGAAGGGAACATAACTGAACAGCATATGTAAAACCTCGGTGTAGTGAAGCCAGGGGCGTGGGGGTCATGCGTTATTTGGTAGAGAATAGCTAAGAGAGATTTAGTTGGACTGGCAAAGCACAAAAGTGCCTGCAAGCTTTAAAAAGATATGAAGTCTGGACCCAAACAAGAACTAGCTGAACTTTTGGACACAGCAACTGATGTCTTTCAGAACAGCATCAGAACTTGAAAACATATGAAAACAAAACTCCTCTTGAAAAGGGAGCAATACCTAATGTTTCAGAACTTGTCCAGTACATTTTGCAATACAGTCAAGCATGGAAGCAGAACTTCAGCACTTACAGGACTCTGGAATTATATTCAAGGTTAACTGGAGCGAATGGAGCACACGTATAATGCCAGTGATGAAAAAGAATGGAGCTGTCCATGTCAGTGGTGATTTCAAGGTTTCCATTAACTCAGTATTGCATGCGGATTAGTATTCCATTCCAGTGCTTCACCCCCCTCCTAGTGAAACAGTGTTTCCTAACATCCAACCTAGACCTCCCCCACTGAAACTTGAGACCATTACTCCTTGTTCTGTCATCTGCTACCACTGAGAACAGCCAAGCTCCATCCTCTTTGGAACCCCCCTTCAGGTAGTTGAAAGCAGCTATCAAATCCCTCCTCACTCTTCTCTTCTGCAGACTAAATAACCCCAGTTCCCTTAGACTCTCCTCATAAGTCATGTGCTCCAGCCCCCTAATCATTTTTGTTGCCCTCTGCTGGACTCTTTCCAATTTTCCCACATCCTTTCTGTAGTGGGGAGACCAAAACTGGACACTGTACTCCAGATGAGGCCTCACCAATGCCGAATAGAGTGGAATGATCACGTCCCTCGATCTGCTGGCAATGCCCCTACTTATACAGCCCAAAATGCCGTTAGCCTTCTTGGCAACAAGGGCACACTGTTTGAGGCCTTTGCTTTAGTTCTCTTATCTTTGCAGAATGTAACTATGCTTAAATAGATGGAGAAGCTCTGAGTTTAGTCTGGGGAGTGAAAACATTTCACAGTCTCTGTCTTGGAAATTATTTACTGTGGTTACAGATCATCAACCTCTAGCTTCAGTTTTTAACCCAAAGGAAGGAGTCCCAGCAATGCCTGTAGCATGATTACAGAGAGGGGCAAGTTCTCACGGTTACAATATTCAGTTGTCACTCCTGCCTTTGGAAGAAGCAGGTACGGATACTGAAATGGACCAAGAGACAGTCCATATATTCTTTATGGCACAAATTGAACCCTTGTGGATGCCAAACGTCATGGTATAATGCACAACTAACAATGACCTAGTGCTGGCTAAAATGTCTGATGTGATAAGTGGATGAACTCATGCACGCAAGCAGCTGTGCCCAGCTTTCTTTGCTCAAAAGGAACAGTCCAGCATGTCTCCTGGCTGTCTAATGAGTGGCAGAGTGGTTATTCCTATGAAGTTTAGGTCCTGCATACTCCAAGAATTACATGAGGCCATTTGGGAATTGTAAAAAGTGAAAGTCCTGGCCACGGGCTATGTGTGGGTGCTGGAGATTAACACACAAATGGAAGAAATGGCAAAATAATGGCTCAGCAAATGCAAAACGTGCCTAAACATGCTCTGTTGTATCTGTGGGAGTGGCAGTGATTCCACACAGATCATTCCACACTGGACCACTTGTGGGGCATGTTTTTGATTGCAGTAGATCGGGGTAGGCAACCTATGGCACACGTGCCGAAGGCGGCACGCGAGCTGATTTTCAGCGGCACTCACACTGCCCGGGTCCTGGCCACCAGTCCGGGGGGCTCTGCATTTTAATTTCATTTTAAATGAAGCTTCTTAAACATTTTAAAAACCTTATTTACTTTACATACAACAATAGTTTAGTTACATATTATAGACTTATAGAAATAGACCTTCTAAAAAGGTTAAAATGTATTATTGGCACGCGAAACCTTAAATGAGAGTGAATAAATGAAGACCACTTCTGAAAGGTTGCCAGCCCCTGCAGTAGATCCTCATTCTGAATGGCCTGAAATATCCTGTGTGAATTCAGCCCTCCCATGCAAATGGTGGGAGTGTGAATGCTATTGTTCCTGATCAGACTGTAAATTAGAGTGGAACTCAATTCACATTCAAAGAGTTCTAACTATTTGTCAAAAGAAAAGGTTTCAGACATGTCACATCAGCGCCTTACCATCTTGACACAAATGGATTAGTGGAAAGACTTATTCAGACACTCAAGCAAATGATCCATGCTATGACACCAGAGACAAGGAACTTTCCAACACAAGATTGCAGATTTTCGATTGGCCTATAGCAGTCGGTCTCAAACTTTTTTACTGGTGACCCCTTTCACACAGCAAGACTCTGAGGGTGACCCCCCCAATAAATTAAACACACTTTTTAATATATTTAATACCATTATAAATGCTAGAGGCAAGCGGGGTTTGGGGTGGAGGCTGACAGCTCACGACCCCCCATGTAATAACCTCACGATCCCCTGGGGGGTCCTGACCCCCAGTTTGAGAACCCTTGGTCTATAGGAAGGCTGCCCATTTTGCCACAAATCAGATATCAGTGATGTTGTTTACTTTATAGGACATAACTTAAGGTCTCTCCAGGATTTGGTAAAGCCTGATCCACACAAGGATGTTCAAAGGAAACAGAGGGATCAAATAACCACAAATAGTCACACCCAACTGTGCAGTTTTCACATGAGAGGCAAAAGAATCAGTAAGAGATGCCAGAGATAATTTATGGACATTTGGCGTGATTGCATCAGAGACAGGTCCTGCTGTCCTACTGGAGAGAGCTAGCAGTGAGCACATCCTGGAGAATCCACATACACCAGCTTCTGAGCACAAGTTCGGCAAGGCGTTCTGTACCAGTGACACCAGTGGGAAACAGCCCGCCTACAATACAATGCTAGATTGTGACTTTGGATAGCACCGGGGAACCTCATAGACTGCTGCTGCTACAAGTGACTCTGGCACTACAGAGCAGGGAGATGTTGATACAGATACACCCAAAAGTGCACTGTTCTGTATGCTGTTGTGATGCCCACAAGATGTTATCCAGAGAGAGAAGTCATTAACTGCCAATCAGACTGAATTTGTAGCCTGTTGTGTATTAATGACAGTAGTTGCAATAGCAATGCACTTGTAACATTTTTGGTATGGCTTTTCATGCCGATGGGCGAGGAGCGTGTCATGTTTAGGAGTTGGGTAATATCCCTTTAAATAGTTTGGGAGTCCTCTTGTGAGTCTCCCTGTCTTCTGTTGCAGAAGCCATCAGAACCTTACCGGAACAGCAGTGTTCATAGGTAGCTGGGTCTTGTGTCTTTGTGCATAGTTAATAAACACAATTATCTGGAATCCGTGTCAGTGTGGTTACGCCATGTTCATAATGCTGTGCAGAGCGCAAAGACCCAACAGTAGGGCTAGGCTACGGTTTGGAGTTCCACTGTGCCCAGATTCTGGGAGTGGGAGTGGTTCTCGGAAGATTTTGGCCTCAGATAACGGAAATAGTGCAAGGGCAGCTGATTATGTAGGTCAGTTCTGTCACCTTCATCTTAGAGGGGAAAATGGTGCTGCAGAGATATGAAGTGAGGCAGCAAAGTGGAGGTAGCAGGCGAAGGGACACGGAGGTTAAATGATTTGCCCAGGTTCCCCCATCTGGGAATGCAAAGCACATTGCCTGATACCTGGTTCCATGATCCAACTATGGGTCCTCCGTCCCTGATCACAATTTTCATCGCTGCTTCTATTCCCACGACAGCTTGGCTGAATCTGAATCTGACTTGGAAAATATAAACCCCTGCTGGTTTTACATCTGACATGGAACCAAAGCTGGATTGTCAGGTTTTGATCCTTGCATTCAGATCCAACCAGAACTCCCTGAAATACCAAGCGATTCAGGTCAAGGGTTCTATCACACATCTCTGCTGATAGAGCCTTGCTTCATATCAGCAAAGTTACAGCTGAAGTGTGGTTGTGGGGATACCCTTGTCCAACAATCTGCCATGTCACATATAATCACAGAATAGACTAGATGAAAGCAAATATACTTCTGGCTGCTGAACTTGCAGGAGAGAAATTAAAAAAAAAAAAAAAAAACAATAGATTTATTTTCCTACATAGTGCTCCCTGAAATCCTCTACTACAATTCCCCGGGAGGGCTGTAAAACTGACTCAGAGCAGAGGTGGTCAAGTGCATCCTTTTCTGCTGTTGGTGAGCTACAGCCATCAAATTGCTCATGACTCCACAATAATTCTGCTGTTTAAAGGCTAATATGAACTGCATGGGCCAGTTTTTTCCTCCCTTCCCAGGTTAAAACACAGTCAGAGCTGAATACTCCAGCAGAAGTATTGAGCCACCAAGAATGAGCTCAGTTTTCAGTTTCCAATGCAGTATTACAAGCACAGCCGACTGTGATATTATCCTCTCACACTGGTGGAAAACCCTGTAATTAATTATTAATAAACAGAGCTGTTTTAATTATTTGGAATATTTAGTATTTCACCTCTTTACTTCTTCAGCAACCCAGTTGCACTGCAATAGCTTTCCTGACAATAAGGTTAGTACTAGGCAAAAATCCTGTGAAAAATTAAAGATCTCTTGAATGTACTATTTGGAGAGCATTGACTGCCGTGGGGCTTTGCCTCTGAAAAACTAACTAACCCATATATTAGGTTAGCTCCTAGTAGTGACTGATTCTGGGGGGGTCGCGATTCAAGTATCATATTGCTGACTTGAAAGATGGTGAACTGTTGGTTGTATTGTGGTAGCACCTCACGCCCTTGGCTACAACCAGGGCTCCATTGTGCTAGGCACTGACTTGGTAAAAGACAGTTCCTGCACCAAAGAGCTCCTAATCTCAACCGACAAGGGAGAGGCAGTGTTACACCACTTGCTTTAGAGAAAATAGCAGCACACACTGGGCTACACTTTACATCAGGGTTACAAGCAACCCACTGACTTTTTGGATTCTATACGGATCAATTAACCATTTATTGACGTCTAGCAATCATTTATTAACCTTTCGAAGCTAGTGTGTACTCTGCTCACAGTATGCGGACCGACGGTAATAAGCTCGAGAAAGTCATCCTGGAAGGAATGATGGGAGGTCCTCGTGGTGGTGGGGGGAGGGATAGAGAGCGTGTTGTAGATCACTGGGAGGTCAGAGGCTGAGTGAGTCAGTGATGGATTGCGAAGGCTTCCAAAAATCCTGCTATCATGTCACCAGTACTTAGACATGAATACATTGACTTTAGGCACTCAGGCTATTTATTAATACAAAAACGACTATGCACAGTTTGCCTTGAAGGCTGCTGCACTCATTTTGGTCCAGATTCTTGCCTGTGTAAATGGGAACATCTCCACTGGCTTCTGTGGGACAGGTCAGGTGACTAAAGTTAAAAATATGTGTAAGTGGTTTCAGGATCCTGGTCCAAGTCAGATCCAATGGGGGGGCGGGGGGACTTGCATTCGTTTGACTGTAACAGGGGAGATAGTGACAATGAACGAGAGCTGTCGAAGCACAAGGTGCACAGATGGAAACTGTGGCAAACCTCAGTGTAAAGGCAGGAAGGTGAGCAAGCATCTTTCCTGTTTTGGGCAATTCAGGGTGGAGTTGTATTTGTTACTCCTGAGGGCATTCTACACCAAAACATAAAAAATTCTGCACCAAAAAATTAAAATTCTGCACACAATATTTTCAAATTCTGCAAAATGGCTTTGGGGAGCACCGGTCACTGGCTGCACAGAGGTGGGAGATCACTGTGCCACTATCCCCACCCCGGACATGGACTCAGCGGTGAGGCTGCACCCAGCTGACACAGTGCAAGGACTGGGCTTGCCCCAGAAACACCCCAGGGCCCTGCCCCTCCGTGCCAGGTGTGGGCAGGCAGGCTCAGCAAGGCAGGATCCAAGTGTGGGGGACTTAGTGTGGGGCAATCCAGGTGTGGGTTGAAAGGGTTCTGTGTGGGGCAATCTGGGTCCGAGTGGCTCAGTGGGGGATCTGGGTGCAGAGGGATCTAGATGCACAGGGGCTTGTTGGGGGGGGTCTGGATGTAATGGTAATGGGACTTTGCGGGAGTCCAGGTGAAGGTGGCTGGGGCTCAGCGGGGGGGGGGGGGTCTAGGTGTGGGGGGCTCAGTGGGGATGTCCAGATGCAGGGGGAGTGGGGCTCATCGAGGGGGGGTTCTGAGTGTGGGGGGCTGAGGCTCGGCGGGAGGGTCTGGGCAGGAGGGGGTCTGGATGCACGGCGGTTGGGCAGATGGGGGAGCAGTTCCCTGTACAGGGATCCCTCCCCCTGCAGCTGAGGAGCGATGGGTGCAGGAGGTGGGGGTGGGAGGAGTTTGCACACCTTCCTGCAGCCAGGGGAGAAATCTGGGGATGGGTCTGACCCAGCCCCGGCTGCCATGCAGAGGAAGAGGAAGTCCCGTCCGCCCCAGCCCAGCCTTGTGCCCCACAGTGATTTACATTCCTGCCGGCTGCCCTGGGCGCCTGAAACATACTGCTGGGGAGAGCTCTTCTGGCTTCCCTTTGCTTCCCCATCAGAAAGTCCTTTTTCTATGGGGAAGCAAAGAAATCTGTGGGAGACAAACATTTTGCACATGCGCAGTGGCGCAGAATTCCCCTAGGAGTAAAAATGTGTAGACAGTTCTCTGACTTGGGTCTTGTATCGCTGTGACACCCTGCAACTGAGGAGATAAAAAGTCATGATCAGTGTCCTTGTTTATTGCCTGTCAGCAATCCCTGAGACAATCAGTCGATTCTAAGGCCAGAAGGGACCATTCTGATCATCCAGTCTGAGCTCCTGTCTCGCTCAGGTCCCAGAACCTCACCCCATAATTCCTGCATCATGCTCATGACATCTGGTTGGGCTGCAGCACATTTTTTAGAAAGAAATCCAGGCTTCATTTAAAGACTTAAGTGATAGAGAATCCACTGTATCCCTAGGGAAGTTTTTCCAATGGTTAATTACCCTCTATGTTACAAATATGTGCCTTTTGTCTAGTCTGAATTTGTCTAGCTTCCCCTTCCAGCCACTGGATCTTGTTATGCCTTTTTTTTTTTGCTACATTAAAGGGCCATAAAAGGATGTTTATTTTTTCTAGCTGACAGCCCTGAAAACTTAGCCTGGGGTCTGACATTCAAGCAGAGTTCTTTTCTTCTCATGCATCAGCACCAACAATAAAAGCTTCACATACTAAAGTAATTCTTCACTTCCACCTCTGCAGTCCCATTGTCTTCAGACCATGCCCTCAGTGATACCTGTACAAACTAAATGCCTTCAAATCCTTTGTAAGGATGTAATTGATTGGACATGCAATAGGAAACAACTCTACTGAAGATGCATAAGGATTAGAATAAAGTTCACGCCCCCTTAGCTGTACTGGTTCTGCTGTGCTAGCAAGAGTAAAAGGTAGTGAGACTGATTTCTGCCATGCAGCTAGACATGAGTCCGACTACCCAAAGAGAACAGGTCTGCTGAATAGAGAGGTGCATTTTAGCTGGTTAATTTCAGCAATTTCCAGGTCAAAAAAGTTCCCAAATTGTGAGGACCTTGGTTTGGTCACATCCAGATCATTCTCCTGGGCTTAGAAGTGCTGCTAGCAGAATGTCTTTTTATTTCACATTATGTTAATGATTATTTCTGTGCAATTTTTTTTTAAAATGCAATAGGATGTCACAGCTTGGGGCTGCCAAGGTGATTTCCCAGAGTCTCTCCAGAATTTGGCTCTGCACAGACATGATTGTTATTGCTCACTTGGTTTGGTCACTAGTTTCACTCTCAAGCAGTTGGAGAAAAGTTTCAAATTAGGCAAGTATTTTACTCCTAAGGCTTCTCAGAGACATGATGCTCCACCACCCTTGATTCCAGCTACCCTCACTGTCAAACCAGGCAGCCCGGCTTTCTCAGTCGGAGCAGTGGCTCTCCTGTACTCATTGGGTAAGATGCAGGACAGTCCATTAATTTTTCATCTATAGAATATTCTGCTAAATTGAGACTATTCAACCACTGAACCAAAGAGCCCCTTCCTGTCCCCTCCTACACTGGTGGGTTTCCCCCTTCAAAGGAGAAGGCGTCCTTTGAAAAAGGACTTGGGTTTCACCCATTCCTGGGGAAAATTCTTCATGGCTGCGGGCAAAGATTTTGAGTATTCAGTTGAAAAGAGACTAAAACACTTAGAACAGGATCAAACGAATCCTCTGGAGCAGACCAGTATCACGTGTGGGCCTTAAATCGAGAAGAGATGACTTTTTAAAACCACCACTAGTGATTGGACTGCAGGGTGTTCACATGTGAAACAGGACAGAATAACTCTCCCCTACAGGAATTACTGGGTGAACCTAGATGTCCTGGGTTATGCAAGAGATCAGACTACAAGGACGTCATGGTGCTCAGCATTCAGCAACCTCTCCTATGCCCCAATTTCAGACTGGGAGAAAAGCTGATTTCAGTGGGAGATGGATCAGCCCCTGAATCCCTTTAGCCCTGAGTTCCCCACCTGTGAAATGGGGCTAATCTTTCTTTTGTCCCACCCTTCTTTCTCCCCTTCTCCCGGCCAGTCGAAGCTCATTGAGTTCAGTGTGGTGGGGGCAGCCTCAGCCCATTTCCTGCTGAGATACAGCTACCCCGGCAGCTGGCCCCCTGCATGCCAGGCTCTCGCTTAGCCAGCAGTGGCCCCCCACAGCCAGAGAATGGCTCACGGGTGCCTGGCACTGCCACAACCCTTCGTCTTCTTTCAGCAACACATGGTGAGCAGGCTGGCGAGGCTAAGTGGTTCGTTTCCAGCAGCCATAGGAGTGCAGGACTCATCTGCTGAGCTCCCCTGAGCTCAGTGGCTGGAATCCTGCCTGAAGATGCAGGGTGATTCCTGCTGGCAGGAGGAACTGTTCAGCTCCAGCCAGGATGACGGAGGGGCGGGAGGTCTCTTTAGGATGAAAGGAACGAGTCTGAGATACATGAGGACCGGCCCAGCACGGTGAGATGCCGGAGGCAGGCGTGTGGTATTGACTGAGCATCCAAAGCGTTTACACACTTCCACACATACCGTGCGTGCACCCCTGGCTGCTGCCAACAGGACATCCTCCCCCAGGGCTGCAGATGCGGGAGCTGCGGCCTGCAGATGCCTAGAGCTAGAATTCTGGCCCTTTCAGAGAGAAAATGTGTCTTCTTCCCCTCATTACTCACCCCCTCCCCGCCTGTGGGGGAGGGTGCATGGCCCTACGCAGAACTTCAGCAAACACCCCTGTCCGGGGTGTCTGTGGAAGAAATGCATTGCATGAACCCACGTATCCTGGATGCCGTATGTGCGCATTGCATAAATGTCACTCAAAAACGCCCTGTGGTCCAGGGGTTAGCGGCTCCATGTCAAATCAATGAATTAAACAACCTCCCATCAAAATATTTCCCCTTATATTAAAAATGAAATGTTGTTTTAAGACCCCCTTCCGCAGCTGGCCGGGCTCAGGGATGGACGGGGGAGGAAGGAGGAAGAAGAGGGAGACCCCAGCATGGGGTGGGAAATGAGTCAGGGGAAGAGACAAAAATTGCAGCATGGAGTGGGTCTGAAAGAGAGAAAAATAATCCCTGTATACCCCGCTGTGCCGGACTGAAGAGCCCATTCTTAAATATTTATTCCCCACGTAGATGCTTACAGACCGTACTCATCACCCCTTCGCCTGCTCTTTGTTAAGCTAAAGAGATTTTGCTCCTTGAGTCTCTCACTATAAAGCAGCTGCTCCAATCATTTAATCATTCTAGTGGCTCTTCTCTGAGCCCAGTTTATCAACATCTTTCTCAAATGGTGGGCACCAGAACTGGACAAAGCCGGGGTCACCCCGGTGCCAAATCCAGAGGTAAAATAACCCCTCTGCTCCTACTCGAGCTTCCCCCGATTATGCATCCCAGGATCACATTCGCCCTTTTGGCCACAGCTTCACACTGGGAGCTCATGTTCAGCTGATTATCCACCAGGACCCCCCCAGCCAGCCAGATTGCTCTGAATCGGTGACCTGTCCCTCTTCTGTATTTACTACTCCCCCAGTTGTTCTGTCTTTGATCCTAAGAGCCTTTAATGCCCCCTCGCACAGAGTACACTGTCTCTAATCAGACCCAACCAACTCACTGCACCCAACACTCTGTTGTCATAGTATTTATCCCAAAGGTATTGTGTAAGGTATCCTATGAAAGCTACTAACATGCTGGTTAAAATAAATAAATAAATAAATAAATACATTAAATAAAAAAAGTTATTCATATGATTGTAAAATGCATGTGCTCATGTTATATGGGAAATAATGAATTCCCTCTGTATGATGAGAGGGAAGGTTCTCTCATGGATGAGTAACTGGTTAAAAGATAGGAAACAAAGGGTACGAATAAATGGTCAGTTCTCACAATGGAGAGAGGTGACCAGTGCTGTGCAACATATTCATAAATGGTCTGGGAAAGGGGGCAAACAATGAGGTAGTCAAGTCTGCACACAATACTAAATGACTCACGGTGGTCAAGTCCAAAGCTGACTGAGAAGAGCTACAAAGCAAAACTTGGTGGCTGGACTGCAAAAAAAGCAGAGGAAATTCAATCTGGATAAGTGCAAAGTGATTCACACTGGAAAACCTAATCACAACTATGCGTACAAAATGATGGGATCTAAATTAGCTGTTACCTCTCAAGAAAGATCTTGGAGTCGTCATGGATAGTTTCCTGAAAACATCTGTTCAATGTGCAGCAGCAGTCAAAAACCATAACAGTATATTAGGAACCATAAGGAGAGGGATAGAAAGATGGAAAATATCATAATGCCACTATATAAATCCATGATACGCCCATACTCTGAATAGCGGAGGCACGTCTGGTTGCTCCCTCTCAAAAGGATTTGTTAGAACTGGAAAAAGTACAGGGAAGGACAACAAAAATGATGAGGGGTATGGAACAGCTTCTGTATGAGGAGAGATTAAAAAGACTGGGATTGTTCAGCTTAGAAAAGAGACAACTAAGGGGGGATTGGAGAGAGGTCTTTACAATCATGAATGGTGTGGAGAAAGTGAATAGGGAAGTGGTATTTACCCCTTCACATAACACAAGACTCAGGGGTCACCCCAGGACATTAATGGGCAGCATGTTTAAAACAAACAAAAGGAAGAATTTCTTCACAGAACATTTCTAGAAAGCTGGCACGTCAGAGCATGAGCGTCTCTCAAAAGGCAGCTAACATAGCACCTGCTATACGAGAGGGACTGCTCCCTGCAGGAGGACGATTTGGGGCGAATTCAGGGCTGGAAGGGTACTGAGGTCAGCCTGCCAGGGATAGCCAGGCTGGGCAAAGCCAGGGTGAGGCTGCTGGGCTCAGAGCTCTGGATCAAAAGCTGCCCAGCCCCAAGACCCCCAGGGTTACAAACAGATGGTGACTGAACCTGGGACTGGCCTGGGTGAAGCCCACAAGGTCACAGTATCATCTGCAAACTGTATCAGTGATGATTTTATGTTTTCTCTGAGGAAAACACGCACGAGACGGCTCAGCTACATTCCCCCCCGCCGCCACATCTCCTTTCCCAGGCCCCAGCTCCCTCTCAGGCCCCGGCCTGCTCTTCTCTCTAACGCTCAGGGGAGAAGCAGGCTCTGCCGCTGGCCTAGGCCTGGGGATCTGCCTGGGAACTCCAGCTCAGCCCCGGGAAGCAGTCTCCAGGCAGGACCCGCTGGTGAGACTCTCTGGTGGCTGTTATGAGGGAGCGTCAGACTAATGCATCACTTCAAAAGTTTTTTTTCTCTTATTTAATTGGCCTCTCAGAGTTGGTAAGACAACTCCCACCTGTTCATGCTCTTTGTGTGTGTGTATATATATCTCCTCAATATATGTTTCACTCTATATGCATCCGAAGAAGTGGGTTGTAGCCCACGAAAGCTTATGCTCTAATAAATTTGTTAGTCTCTAAGGTGCCACAAGTACTCCTGTTCTTTTTGCATCAGAAGGGGCCTTTCTCGCCTGCAGAGCTGTGCTAGCTAGAGGAAGGGGGAGTACAGCTGGGCCCACTTTATAGGAGGCTTGTGTGGGTGTAACTGGGTGGAGTAAGAGGAGGGCTCAGCTCACCTGTGGGCTCTCGTGCCAATCATTAAAGCCTCTCTCCTGCCACTCAGAAACAAACAGACCTAGCCGCAGGGACAGCCTCAGCAGCATTGTTGGCACAGGCTGTTTTCTCTGCTGAGGCAGTCCCTGGGGTGGCCTCCCTTGTGGGGCTTTGCATGGCGAGGGGAGCCCCAGGAGGAGTTGATTTATGGGGCTGTGTTGTTGGTGCGTTTAAAGATCTCTCCTCCCTGTGCGTGACTCTTTAGCACAGGATTTGTGAGACCAGCACAGGCTGGCCCGAGCCTTGGGGCTGCCCATTCACACCAGGCGACTGCCCATCCTGAGTACCTGGGGTAGAAGGAGGAGGATAACATGCCAATCACACGGTGAGAGAGGCGCTATCCCTCCACTGCCCCCCAGGTCGTGCAGAAAAGCTTCTCTCCTGCTCCATGGGGCCCACCCCCGGGACTGGGATATAAAGAGATCTAATGGCGCAGCCCCACCTTGCTGACTAAGGACTTCTGAAAAGTATTTTCCAACCAGCCCTCACTACTGTCGTGGAGGTAGTGCTGCTCCTTAGTGCCTGGGCACTTCATGTAAGTGATTAGCAGGCAGTCTGAGCCTGGCCATTTCTGTAATGAAAACAATTATTCCATTGAGCATCGTTTGTCATGAGGGTCTCTGGGCAAGGACATCCGGCAGAAGTGAACTGGAGCCATTAGTAACTCACTGGGTGACTTGGAGCAAGTCATTTAACCTCAGTTTACCCACTTATAAAATGGACATAGTACTGGCTCAGTGCAACCTTCTGATGAGAGGCAGTGCAGGAGTGAAAAGAATTACTCACTTGCCAGGACTCAGTCCTGCGGTGCTCATGGATCCATTTCATGCATGCAAACTTCCTCAGAAGACTTCTTTGCATGAGCCATCGGGCGATACATTGTCAGTCATACTCAGACCCAAAGCTTTGCAAACTAGGTTGGCTTGTTTTATTGTGGATGGTTTTCTATAGTAGCGCCAAGTTTAATGTGCTGCAATTCATTGCTGGAAATCACATATATTTAAATGGCAATCTTGTTATTTTTAGGACGTGCAAGATATCAAATGACTGCAGCATTTTGGTGACAACCTCAGTTAAATATATTATTGTTTAATGGACCCAAGCCTGAAATAATTAACACAATGTAATAATGCAAGTGTTTTAATCCAAGTACCATAAATCTTGTTGTGTAAGCAGCTCATTCATAGACCCACACATGCATTTCAGTGGAAAGCTCCGTGCTGAAATAGATCTACCCATAACACTCCTGAATGTACCCATCTCATCCAGTGTTGCCTGTTGCACTGAGGATTACACAGCCCCAGCATGCTGCTCAGATATATGGAGGGTCTGATTTCATATCCATGGAGCCAGGAAGCTCAGGGCTAATGTGAACTCCCTTCTCCTTCTCTGTTAAACTCAGGAATCTGTCACAGGACACAGACTGTACAGCAACCGGCCACTTCTGAGACACCTGCAGCTTCTGGGATGAAAGGGGGGATTTAAGATGGGTTTTTATTTGCTTCTTAGCATAAATAAAGCCAATAATAATTTGCATTAGATTTAATAATGCATAAAGATACTGGCTACTATTTATGTAATTCGTCATATAAAGCTCTCCAATCATTTTGCAGAAACGGGGGCGGTATCAGTATTCATAGTTTTGCATGGGGGGCATGAGGAGGTCAAAGAATGGGCCACAGGCAGAGGTAGGATGAGAGTTATGATTTTTTATATTCTAGCAATACTAACCAAGGCTCCCAACAACCTCTCGGCCCTATCGTGCCAGGAGCTGTACAGATACACCGAGGAAGAGTTGTTCCCTCACCTGCAAAGCTTGCACCCCAGAGGGAGAAAGGAAGTACTGTGCTGTGCATTCACAGATGGGGACCTAAAGCACAGAGACATGGAGTGACTTCCAGAGGCACACTGGAGAGCTGTGGTAGAGCTGGGACCTGACCACACCTCTCCTGAGCCCCAGTCTGGAGCTTAGAGCTACAGGTGTCAGTGCTGTGCTACGACCACGGCTCCTGTTGCCCATGTCTGACTCCAAGGCCCAGCAGAGTGGTATTGACTAGTTCTCTGAGGCTTTTGGCATCACGGATGGGCTCAGGAGTTCACCCAAACCACACAGCAGGATGCGCAAGAGGGACTTTGCCTAAAGTGGCAGTTAGGTGCTTTTACACCCAGCATTCAGGCATTGCTGGCATCCCCAAAGCCCCTGCTCAGCGGCTGCCTCACCCTGTAGGTGCCTGAAGTCCCTTGGCACCTATGTTTCCACCGTTCAAGTCCCCGAAGTGCCTACATTTCAGTGACTGGCATGTGCTCAGCCGGCTCAGTCCTGATACCGCCCAGCAGCAGCCCCAACTGGCTTCCTCCAGCGCCTGCTCTGAGCTCATCTAAACCCACCCAAAGCAGCTGGAAGAGGCAGTAGTACCCCATGGAGTTTTAGCTCAGGGGTTAGAGCCCTCATCCCACCTGTGAGAGAACCTGGTTCAATTCTCCCCTCTTCTGTTACAGAGCAGCATGCTCCAAACAGTCCTGCCCTAACCACGAGGGCTGGGATCCCTAGATTCTAGGGCTGGAAGGGACCTTAAGAGGTCATTGAGTCCAGTCCCCTGCATTCATGGTAGGACCATCCCTGATAGACATTTATCTATCATATATATAGAGAGAGACTCTTATATATCTCCAGAGATGGAGATTCCACAACCTCCCTAGGCAATTTATTCCAGTGTTTAACCACCCTGACAGTTAGGAACTTTTTCCTAATGTCCAACCTAGACCTCCCTTGCTGCAGTTTAAGCCCATTGCTTCTTGTTCTATCCTTAGAGGAACAAGTTTTTTCCCACCTCCTTATGACACCCTTTTAGATACCTGAAAACTGCTATCATGTCCCCTCTCTGTTTTCTCTTTTCCAAACTAAACAAACCCAATTCTTTCAGCCTTCTGAGGTGGGAGGAGGGGGTTCTTGAAATCGCTCTTGTGAAGCTGTTCCACTTTCTCTATATAATCAGAGAGTCGTTGGGGCAAGAGGACTGTGTAAAACAAGTAATGGCACTTCACAGGCATAGGCAGCTGCAGGACTGGAGCTCCCTGTAAAGGGGTGTTTCAGATTCTCCCCAAGAACATGCAAATCCAGCAAGGTCAGTGAAGCTGCGTTAATGCTGGTGAGCATTGCAAAAAGACAGCTATGCTACTAAGAGTCTGTTTTAGTCACCTGAAATCCTACTGAGCTGACACCACAAAGATTGCTGTGTTTCCAGCCTCTGTCTGTTGCTGCACAGAACATCCCCTCTGCCTGGCTAGGGCAGGCTGCGATTTGCTTTGAGGGAAGCATGGTTACTTCTGGCCCGCTCTGAAAGGGGTGACGTTTAGGGTGGCATTTCACGCAGGAAACATTCACCGTCTCCTTTTAGGCCGTCTCTCACTCCTGCAGTGTTGCTCCTCCTCGGCCTTTGGCCGCAGCGGTTAGCTCTGCTCAGATCTCACTTCTCTCAAGCTTTCGTTCTCACAAAACCTCGAGCTGAACAGCAAGAGCTGGGCACCGTCCCAGCATTGTTCCCTTGGTGCGCCACAGGCGATGGGAGACACAGCGGGTGAGGCTGAATGCTTATGCTGCTGCTGCTGACCCCGTCTTGCCTCTCCAGAGCTTGTTCCAACCCACAGGCTGCCTTTTGGCCACTGAGCCGCGGCATCTTTGAGGCGGTCAGTTGTTATCAATACAGCTCTCCAAGCCAACAAATTGGAAGGGCGATAAACAGCCAGCATGAGGGAGGAGGGGGGTGTGCGAAGCCAGCTAGCGCAGGCAGTCTGGCTGCAGCCAGCAGCAGCAGCACAGAAATATCAGGCAGAGCTCAGTGGAGAAGGCGTATGCACAATCGCAAAGCCAGAGCAGCAGCAGCAGCAGCCAAGGTGTTGGCCTTTCAGTACTCGGGTGCCCAGAGCATTGGCCTGCACCTGGGTCCCAGTCGCAAGAGTGACGGCTCATAAGAGCAACTAATAATCCTTAGCCAAGGCCATGGCAGAGACAGAAGGTTCCTCCAGCAGCTCCGCTCACTCTTCGTATCGTGGCCTGTGCCGTACAGGAGGTGAGCGCCAGGGGCCCTGCTGGCCTTGGAATCTCTGAATCTTGCCAATGTTCCTGACTCTGTCCTGGACGCTCCCACCTGGTCGTTCTCTGCCCTAAAAGCACGTTAGGCAGATGCACTTGTAGGGCATGAAGATTTGATGGGGATTTTTCTGTTGACTTCCATGTGGCCAAAATTCATCCTGGATATTTCAGACTGGTATCCATTCATTTAGATAATTATCTCAACGCTAAGTAATAACTGCTAAGGACATTTCTTTCATTTTATTTATATTTGCAATGCATATTCCAAAATAGAGAAATACGGATGTGGTTTATAAACGGTACTGAGTAGTTACTTGCATGAGTAGCTTTCAGAAGTCAATGGGATTATTTACGAGGAATAACTCACCAGCGTCAGTAGGGGCTTATGCACGGAACCCATACTTCACATGGCTATCTAGACCCGTCGTCAGCATCTGGAATTCTGGATTGAATCATATCAAAATCTGAAATTCTAATTTAATATCTGGACTAATTTCAGTGGAATAATTTGTGATTTTCTGGATTCATTTATTCTAACAATCGCGGGACTCAGCCTTCATGATTTTAATGTTGGCTCATAGCTAGAGTTGTGTGAAATATTTGCAAAATTTCCACATAAAATGTGCTTACTTTCAGGTTAAGTGGATTTGTGAGAATAAACGGCACAGACACATACTACAGAGCAATATAAAGTGAAAAAAAACAATGACACAATCATTCCTGCATGCATATTTTCTGCGGAATTGTCTTTTCTTCATTCAGTGATAAGGAAATTGCCTAAGATGAAATAGAGTTGACCTATCTCATGCTAGATTTTCCACTAGGAGCAATGAATTACAGAGGATAGATTCTGAGCATGACAGACCAGCAGTCTAACACATGACACTACTGAGAGCAAGCTATTTTGTCTTCTAAACAAGCATCCCTGTAGAAATAATCTGCCAGAGTCATTTTCTGTGTCACTGACACTCTCTCTTTTTTTATTTTGTAAGGATTCACAGTCCCCTTGGATCTGCTCTATTTTAGTTGACTACTGGATTGCCTAGTGCAGATGTTATACCCAGGCCATTCCCCGTTTGTATATACACAGGAATAATATCCCCTACACAGCCACAGAGAACCAACCACCCAATCAACTAACTTGACTCTTGAAAAGACTGATTTTCATACAGTGATTATAATTCAAAAGGGATTCCTGTATCAATCGTTCTCACACAGCAGAGTCTGAGATGCCAGAGATATTTCCTACGGTAGGTAGAGGGAAATCCTACTGCATCTCTGACATGCTATTGTGTTAGCCAAGGTTGACTTTTTAGTAGAGACTGATATATTTCATGGGAGGGGCATCTTTAATTAAGTGAACAATTTCTAGGGTGTTTTTTCTTGAGTACCCCCAGCGGAGATCTGAGTTCTCCTTAGAAGTTTTTACTTTTTCTCTTTTACTTACTGCTTTCACATTGCTCTTTTCTGTTCTTTACCTACCATGGCAATTGTCTCTGCTGACTGTAAGAGTTGTGCAGCATGCACCAGCTCTGCACTTTCATTCTTTATCTTTCTTCCCTGCCCCTGCATGTGAGAAGGGGAGGGGAGATGCCCAGATGATGTAAGAGTACCCTGGGATGCCCCTGGTTATTTCTCCCTGGTGTGTACCGGATACAAGTACATGCCAGATGGGCTAGCATGGTGCACGTCTATGCCCTGTGGACCATTTGGGGTGCTCTTAAGCCTGTCAGAGCATGCCATGCTCATTAAAGGGGCTTTAACTGTTATCTAACGGAGACGGATACCATCAGTGTTACTGACAAAGGGCCAAATCCAGTCATGCTGCCTTACCTTCCTGAGACAAGGGTCTCATTGGAATCAGTCCCCGTTCTGGCTCTGCCCCTAGCTGCTGCTCCAGTAGGGCAGAGGGGTGCGTCCTGGCTTAGCAGCCAGCTGCAGAGAATGCTTGGGCAGCGTATAGCCAGCTCTGGGTCACCCGCTCTCCCCGTGATCTCTCCAGGATGTGGCGCATTCAAGGGGCATGCTGAGTGCTCCTGGTGCAAGCTAGACCAGCCCTGAGACCTAGCTTGGCTTCACCAACCCTGAGCTAGCCCCGGGACCAGAGGGAGTGGGGAGGGCATCACATTCTGCTCTAGAGTGCCCAAGGATCTGACCTGAAAGAGAAATAGCCCAGAATTTGGACAAATAAAAACATTTTTTAAACTAAACACGACAGCTGCATTTTGGCTGACACCCGATATAGAACTGGGGCCCTCCAGAGCTGAAAGCTGGACACAGCTTGAGCTAAAGAAGCAGCCTGTGAAACACACTCCCACCCTTGGTTCATGGGGCCCAGGGAGGAGTACATAACACACTGAGCAGTGGGTAACAGAAATGCTCTTTCATAGAATATCAGGGTATGAAGGGACCTCAGGAGGTATCTAGTCCAACCCCCTGCTCAAAGCAGGGCCAATCCCCAGACAAGTTTTTTTTTTTTTTTACACCCCACTTCCCTAAATGGCCCCCTCAAGGATTGAGCTCACAACACTGGGCTTAGCAGGCCAATGCGCAAACCACTGAGTTAGCCCTCCCCCCACTTCTCCTCATTGCAAAGGTAATATGCTCTAGTATTAAAGCAGTTCTATTTTCACTTCCTGTGGGACACAATCAGTTCTCCTCTCAGCAATGACTATTTATTTTGGGGCTAACTAAAGTTTATCATCACCTGATGTGTTCCAACCCATTGCTCCAAGCAGTTAACATAGGCCCGAAACCTGACATTGACAGCCTACCTGCACTGCTTTTAAATATGCTCTTATCTGGAAACAAATGTGTTGTGCTGTGGTCCTCATAATTCTGTTTAGGCATTTTTAAAACCAATTAAAGACTTTTCTGTGTATCAATTTTAAATGCATGCTACATCCTGCAAGCCACAGCCCTGGGGTATCCTTTAGTGAAATGCTTATGTACAAGCCAACCCAACACTGACAGCATCTCATGAAGAATTGCAGCACTGGAATGTCGCTGAAAATGTATTCACTAAGGAGAACACTTCAGTTAGGCATCACAAGAACAGAACTAATTCCTAAATTCTGGTAAACTCGGCTCAGAGGCTAGTTCCATGTAATCACTTCATTAGGAGTAATGAAACTATAAAAAACAAACAACAAATCAGTTAATCTTTCTATTGCTTGCTAGCTTATTTGGGAACGGCAGAAACTGCTTCACATCTGCAGCCACAGAAATAGTAAGTCCTGATCTAACCAATATTATTCTGATATGAATTCATCAAAGGGGCTGTGCACTGAGGCTCACTGCCAGCCTTTCCAGGTGTCCGGCACGGAGCAGACAGACACTGAATGCCAATGAGCTCTCTCTTAGCAGCAGGATCTGCTTCAGCTCAGTTTTAGCTAAAACTTTTCAAAAATTAGCCAAGATGCTTTCCAGCAGTAGCTCGGGCTGTGTCCAACACAGATACAGGCCACCCACAGGGCAAAATATTTCCTCTAACATATTTCATTTTATTGTGCATTTTTATAACCCTCCTTTTTCTAAAAAAAAAAAGCCCAATACTTTAGTATATGCCTAATTCTTTATCCCATAGTTAATGACAACCATAGAAACATCCAGAAGCGTATAAAATGACTGTCTTTTGTGGCAATCATTTCCAGGAGTCGTCTTTGGGAAATTAATGCGAGCTGTACAAATTCAATGCTCTTGACCACTGTTTGGAATTCTGCTGAGCTTTATCGTTAATATGGAGGTGAAAGTACTAACCATGGCGGTGGCATTACCTCCACAGAAGGCAGCTGCAATGCGCCCCTCAGTCACCAGAGAACAGCCAGTTTTCCAGGCCTATGCAGTAATCCATGTTGTCTCACTTTGGCCCGTCTTGCTCAGAGCTACACAATGCCAGCAAAGCTCTGCCAGCGCTAACAGGTGACCATATTGAAGCTAGACATATAACGCAATCTCACTGCCTTTCCACTAGATGAACATTAAACTACTGCCCTAGGCTCTAGATGTATTAAGATAATTTTAAGCACCCTATTGCTGGAGAACATGTCAGCCTGTGGCTAGTTTGTATAGCTGTTTGTTCTGCTGTACATGCCCTGCTGTGTCAGAGAGGGGCCATTCATTTAAAAAATAAATTATGTCAGCTTAGATAGAAACCAGAGCCATTGTTTCCTAGTTTTCCAACCAACTAAAGACTGTTTTGGGTGGTTGTGTGAGAGTGAAAACAAGTATATCCAGTGAGTTTAGACATTACACTCACCAAACATCTTACCCACCACCATCCATAGACATGGGAGGGCAAGGTCTACACAGCACTTACATAATAATAATCTATTATTCACATTCTACTAGAGCCTAGAGGCTCAGGCAGGATCAGGCTTATATAAATATTATGCATGAAATGTTTATGCAAACATTTCAAACAAATCAGCCCAGGCCCCAAAGAGCTCGTGTGAATGTAAGAACATAAGAATGGCCACACTGGGTCAGACCCATGGTCCATCTAGCCCAGCATCCTGTCTTCTGACAGTAATGCCAGGTGCTTCAGAGGGAATGAACAGAACAGGGAATCACTGAGTGATCCATCCCATTATCCAGTCCCAGCTTCTAGCAGTTAGAAGTTTAGGAACACCCAGAGCATGGGGTTGCATCCCTGGCCATCTGGGCCAATAGCCATTGATAGACCTATCCTCCATGAACTTATCTCATTCTTTTTTTAATCCAGTTATAGTTTTGGCTCTCACAACGTTCCCTGGCAAGGAGTTCCACAGATTGACTGTGTGTTGTGTGAAGCAGTATTTCCTTTTGTTTGTTTTAAACCTGCTGCCTATTAATTTCATTGGGTGACCTTTGGCTCTTGTGATATGTGAAGGAGTAAATATCACTTCCTTATTCGATTTCCCCATATCATTCATGATTTTATAGACCTCTGTCATATCCCCCCTTAGTCGTCTCTTTTCCAAGCTGAAAAGTCCCATACTCTTTAATCTCTCCTTGTATGGAAGCTAATCATTTTTGTTCCTTTCTGTGTAATTTTTCCACTTCTAAATATATCTTTTTTGAGCTGGGGCAACCAGAACTGCACATAGCAATCAAGCTGTGTTTGTACCATGGATTTATAGAAAGGCTTTATGATATTTACTGTCTTGTTACCTATCCCTTTCGTAATGGTTCCCAACATCCTGTTCGCTCACCAGCTAGTGTGAGACAAGACCCAACTAGTGGGTGAAAGGCAGTCGGAGGTGGAGGAGAAGGCAGGATGAGGATAAGAATTATAAAATGATGCAATAGGATAGTCTAATGCCGATTTCTGAGGGATACGTTCATACCTTTTTTTTTTTCCTTTCAGTTTTTCCTATGCTTCTTTCTAGACTTTTCTTTTATCCTTTGCCAAGTTCTATTTCCAAATTTTCAGCTACTTTCTAGCTTTATTTTAAAACAAACAAACTATGTGCGTATATGTCTGCCCTGTGTATGTACACCCCCCCACACACACATGCACAATATTGTATGGGGGTGCTTTAGTTATTCATAGATTCATACACTCTAAGGCCAGAAGAGACCTTTATAATAATCAAATCTGATCCCCCGCATTCCACAGGCAATAGGACTTCCCTGAATTAATTCCTGTTTGAATTAGAGCAGATCTTTTAGACAAACATTCTGTCGTCATTTAAAAATTGCAAGAGATGGAAAATCTACCACACCCCAATGGTTCCAATGGTTAATTAACCTCACTGTTAAAATTTTCTGCCTTATCACTAGACTGGATTTGTCTAGTTTCAGCCACTGGATCTCTGCTAGATTAAAGAGCCATGTCTTACTAGATATCACTCCCCCATTTAGGTGCTTGTAGCCTGTAATCAAGTCACCACTTAATCTTCTGTTGACTAAAGTGTGAGTTTCTTAAGCCTCTCACTGTAAGATAAATTTTCCAGACATCCATTTATTCTTGGGGGGGGGGAGGGTTCTGACCCTTCTCCAATCTACCAACATCCTTCTTGAATTGTGGACACCAGAATTGGGCACAGGATTCCAGCAGTGGTTGCACCAGTGCCAAATACAAAAGTAAAATCACCTCTCTGCTCTGAC
Organism: Emys orbicularis; assembly: GCF_028017835.1. Classification (NCBI taxonomy): domain Eukaryota; kingdom Metazoa; phylum Chordata; order Testudines; family Emydidae; genus Emys; species Emys orbicularis. Next base: position 1,522,319 of record NC_088686.1, on the reverse strand, counting down.
TCGAGATTCCCCTGCTTATGCATCCCAGGATCGCGTTTGCCTTTTTGGATATTGGCCTCTCCTTCCCCTGCTGCAGTATCCCCCATGCAGCTCAGCCATTTGGGGCCTTTCTGCTCTCCCCTACATCACACCCCAGTTCACGGTGCCATTTCAGAACAGCCAGCCAAGGACTCCAGGCCAAACCATCCTTGGGTCAGGTGCTTTGTGCCACCTTGCACTCCCCCATTCTGAGACTCCCCTCGCTTGCGACCTGGCCCCATGGGCTGCTGCTGCAGCCACGAATAGCCAGGCCAGATGACCGTCCTGGCCACACCCCCTCCTCCCCGACCCTGCCCCTGCATGCCCTGCGTGGGGGATCGTGTGAGGATTGTGCAGGGCTGTCTATGCCAGGGATGGGGGGAAGGGAATTCCCTGGGGGGCGGAGCAGGCCTTTACCATGGTGATGACAATGATGACGACTATCCCATGCACCCATAATGCCTTCCCTTTGTTGACAAAGCGGAAAGATGCTGGTGCACAGTGAATTTCTGGGCATGCACAATGTGGCATCAACATTTTCACCTCTTCGTAAGTGTGTGTGTGTGTGTGTGTGTGCGCGCACGTGTGTGCCATCTCTGAATTCAGCATCTGTCTATTCTTGCCACCTTGTATTAGTTTAAAGCGTGAGGCAGCAAACAGTGTAATGCTACCTGATTCTCCACAGCTCAGCATGGACTCAGCTTGAGTGGGGATGAGCGCTTGTCTACACGTACAGCACCACTGCAGCACTTTGTGAAGAAGCTACCTATGCCGGCAGGAGGACGTGTCCCATTGGCGTATGGACTCCACCTCCCCGAGAGGGCGAAGCTATGTTGACAGGAGAAGCCCTCCCATCGACAGAACACTGTCTACACCGGGGGTTAGCTTGGTAGAATTGTGTCACTCTGGGGCATGGGTTTTCCACCCCCCTGAGCAGTGTTGTTACACTGATGTAAGTCTGTAGTGTAGACCAAGCCTAGGGCAGTAGCATTTCAGAATCGAGTGCCGGCTTCAACTGTGGCTTGGGTCAATGCAGTGTTCTGGGACATTTTCAACTGGTTATTATCACAAAACAGCCCTACAGAGCCCACTTTATCCGTCACATATGCAGGCAATGCTCCCAGAGAAGTCCATGGGATGTTGTCTCAGGAGGGCAGGAAGTGGATCCTAACACAGTTCCCTCCTGAGAGAAGGCCTAGGCCCAGTTCTGAGATTAGCAGAGCTGTGTGAAGAGCATCAAGTGTGCACTAAGTTAGGCTCCACATTATACTTTAATCCTCACTCTGAGTAGCATGTGCACCACTATTTGGGAGATCCCAGTTTGCGTCAATGAAAGGTTGTCGTGTACGCTCACTGAGAGTCACAGGGCAGGCCCTTGCACAGAGCACATTTACTGCTGGCAAGCTCTGCTCAGACATATTTGCAGCAGTGTGAATGTGAAGTTTTAAATAATTTGCATCATGCCAATTAAGGGAACATGTCTATTCTGTGCACGTCCTGTCCTGTACATCTTTCATCCCATCACAGAAAAGTGATGGTTTTAAAAGCCAATTACTTTCTGGGTAAGATAATAGGAATGAGATACTAGAGATGATGAGTTAGCTCCTCGAAATCTCTAGTTTAAATCTTTTCCTCACTGAAATGCCAACAGGAATGAAAATCTGATTCTACTGGATGGCCGATCCCCATCGGAGAGTGTGGCTGTGATACTGAAGTCTGAGTCCTTGCACTTATATCTGTATGTACGCCATGCGGACATGATCACTTTCCTGTTTCCGCAAAGGAATTGCAGGAGACTGTGTTGTAAAATATGAGTCAGCAACCCCTGCTAAGTAACTGCAGGGAAATGGTGCTGTTTGTTCCATTTGGCAGAGTACGGTGGTAGCAGGGCTGGTTCTGCAGCTGTCTCGTTGTGCCTGATCTCTGAATGACTCTCCATTGCTGCCATGGTTAAACTTCACAGGATCAAACCATTAAACCAGCAGTTCGGAAATAAGGAGTTGTGTCCCTGTGCAGAGACGTTCAGGAGAGAAGCCCCATTCTAGGCTGATGACAGAGGAACAATAATTATTGCCTCAAAGGAGCAGAAACGCAGCTGGGTACCAAGATATTAAAAGCAGGACTTGCCTTTAAGAAAATCAAGCATGTTATCGCCACACTCCTGGAAGATAACATGTCCTAAAATACTCCACCCAGTCCAAGGAGCAGCAGACAGTATTCTGCATAACCAGCTCAGGGATAATTAGCTCATGTTTTTCAATATTTACTTGGAATCATCCAGTAAAACATAAAATACCTCCGGGGACCGTCCCTCTTCCTTCTACAGAACCCTAAATCCTATAGGGATCCCCCAGGAAGTGCCATGGATTCTAAGGAATACTCAAAAGCCTTCTATATGTGCAATTCATTCACCATTCTGTAAAACAGTCTACCACCAGATCCCTGTCTCTAGGACCTAACCCGTCACTTGTAGATCAGCTCTCAGGCTCCATTCTCTGCATTACACACATGATACTGATTGGTGGGTTAGTGGGACAAGGAGGAGAGGGAGAGGGTATTGTTTGTTAGTACTTTTCTAGTTCTCACAAGGAAAAAAAATATTTGTATTAAAGACTGACACAATGAAAGAAAAAATAAAAAGCACGCTGAAGAATTTTTCTGGAAGGCATAAATTACTACTCTGCTAGTATTTTCTCATAATCAGTGATGGAACAACTTTTTAAAATAATAGGCCAGGTGTTAGGTGAGTAAACAGGAATGCACAAAGCTCCTTACAGTTGACATGTCACATGCCAGTGCTGATATTTCTTACATCTACAACTAATTGTTGGACTAATTCAGAATTTTGTCTGGGTTTTAAAACGTTTCAAGGTAATATGGTAATGTACTAATAGCCTTGGCAAAGCCCCTTTGGCACCACTCTTTCAAAGACAGTGTTTGGTGCAAACTGGCTTGTTTGAGATGAAGTTAAGCTACAAAAGTGCATGTTCGAAGGAATTGGGTTCACCTCCTGCCTAGGTTTATTACCTAGCTTTGGCATTAGCAGTGCCTTATAAATTCACCCTCACTGTACAAATACAGATGTGGTAAGGAGTCAGTACAGGGTATTATTGTTACCCAAACAATTGGATGTAAATTCTATACCCAATTTGTATTATTTTATTGTTCAATGCATCTCCAAAGTGATATTTAACAGAGTCATAAACAGAGTTTATGAGCCATGAAATGGCTTTAATCAAAAATACCACAGGAATCGATCTACCTATTTATTATTTTTTCCAAAGGTCAGAGAGTAGATAGGTCAAAGCTCAGTGATCAGCCCTCTGGCATGGACCGGTTTAGCATTCTAAACCAAGATGTCAGTTCTGGCCAGGATTGTCCTTGGAGGTTTCTGACAATAAGCAACAATAAAAGACCAAAATAATCAGTCATCACCTGCTTCTCAGTTAAAAAGAACCTTCATTTCTTCTCCATAGCAGGTTTCCATGTGATATGCCGCCCCAATAATAGCAGTGTACCAGACAGTTATGTATATGTCTCTGTACATGATATCATAATTTAGAGAAAGCAGCAGCTGGTGTTTCTGTGCTCACCTGTACTGAAATTATGAGCATATGGCAACTCACACAGCAAGATTTATTTCTTAGACTGGAACATAGCAGACAAACTAAGCCTATCGAGAACAACCAGTTCAACAGTGTGACGATCTTGCCTCATTAACTTAATTGGAAATAAGTCTGTGCCCCCAGTGGTGTGCCATCTATCTATGCAATGCATGCATTGCATGCCCAACCAGCTGGGTGTTGTCCGACTGGATCCGTGGAAGGATGCTGTCTGGCCTCTGAACACGTGCATAGAACAAAATGGCATCCTCCACACAGCATGATCTCACACGCACTGTGCGTGCAAGGTCATGCCGCACGGAGGATGCCATTTTGCAGGTCACAGCTTGCATGCAAAAAAGTCGTCGTATGCTTACTAAAAATGTCATGCCACACCACTGTTGCCCTCTCCACCACATGCTAGAGAGTGACTAAATGTAAAATCTGTTCATGGCATAGATAAGCCCGAGCTGAGAAGAATGTGACAATGCTGATACCAATGCAGGCGTGTATTAGCATAAACTGATAATCCCTCACTAGGGAGCATATCATCACATAGACCATACAATATAATTGCATCTTTCTTCTTGAGTCTCAATAGTTTTTAATTACTCTCTGGGTGCAAAAGCTTCCTAGGAAATGCTCAGGTAACTCAGCACTGGGTTCTGGTACAAAAAGCTAGGCAGAGTAGATTGATAACTGGGAGGATGGCTTCGCAGACTGTGGGATTTGGTTACACAAACTATGTAGGACAAAATTCCTACGTTCTGAACCTTCTTTAGAACCAAAATCTGTTTGAAAAGTGAGACTTAGGGGGTCGTTTGTACTTTCATCCCAGTTTCAGGGGGAAAAAATATATTAAATACAAACTATATTCTCAGTTACTGTGATGTCAAGGGGATGGAATGAGAAAACTCATGGAATCTAGCTCAAGCGTCTAGTCAGAAGGAGAGTAAGAGAGAAGGCTGGTTCTGCTACAGGGGAATAACTATTAGCTGGTCGTCAGTCCTTTGAAATAACGCTGCCAGGTGTCTTGCTAAACTTTCACAAACTGCTTCTCCTATAAATCTTCCTTTTCTCTTTCCCTCAGTGATTTTGAACTGGATGTAAATTTGAAATAAGACTACGGTTCCTGTGAAACAGACTCAGACCTTAATATTCCATAAAGGGAAGAAAATCAAAGGGACTTTGTGGTAAAGGAACTGTGAAAAGAGAAGATAACACATCTTTCTATCGAACACTGACATAGTGACCCCAAAGGTTGCGAATGTGGGAGGCCGAGAAGTGCCAGTTCCTCCTGTTTTCCCCCAAACCGTCTGTTTCTATTGCTTCAAGCAAATGATGTCACTTTGTGTCATGCAGGTTATAGCACTAAGAGGAACAGACTCTTTGAGGCATTACTATATTATCAATATTTACTCTGTTAGCAACTAGGACTCAAATCATTGTCCTAGGTATTGTCCAGAGAGCTCATGATCTAGAGTTGTGGACAAATTGCAAGAGGTGAATGAGGAAAAGGGAGGAGGAGGGGACAGAAGGATGAACATTGTCTTTACCAGGTTCTCCCCACTTTAAATATTTTCTTAATGATAAAGAAAGAGTCGGCAGGATCACCAGCTGAGGACTTGTGTCTTGACATTGCAGTGAAACTGCTCTCTCCAGGATGGCAGCAATGGGAGAGGGCTGTGCTTGTGTTTTCGTACCTGGGCGTGTGTGTGTGCTCCTGCTTTGTGCTATGCCTCATTTGCATACATTAAACCACGTGAGACATTCCATGTTTCTCAGATTGAACTTCAACCAGTGAGCTGGAGTGGGATGAAAATCCTCCTTCTTCCCCACCCCCTCGTTCCCCAGTGGAGTCTCTGTCACACTATCAGGCGGTTTGGGTGCTCCAGGTTTCTGAGCTGCTCAGCAACATGCAAATGAAATTCCCCTCCCGTTGTGTTTTTGCACAGAGTGCAAGGAAAGTGATAACCCAGATTTAATGTAAAACCTTGTCAGGGAATTTCATAGTTTTTCAAACTTCCAGATGTGCCTGGAAACTGAAATAGATTTTACTCATGTCATGAATATAAAGGGATAGGTGACCACCTTTCTGTATACAGTGCTATGGGGTCCCTCCTGGCCAGAGGCACAAAATCCTCTTACCTGTAAAGGGTTAAGAAGCTCAGGTAACCCAGCTGGCACCTGACCAAAAGGACCAATAAGAGGACAAGATACTTTCAAATCTGGGGGGAGGGGGGGAGGCTTTGTTCTGTCTGTTCTGTGTGCTTGCCGGAGTCAGATCAAGGAAGCTAGCAATCCAACTCCTATAAAATTAGTAAGTATTTAGCAAGGAAATGTGTTAGTTTACTTTTGTTTTGGCTTGTGTTTTCCTTTGTGTAAGAGGGAGGTTTATGCCTGGTTTTGTAACGTTAAGGTTTTGCTTAGAGGGGAGATCCTCTGTGTTCTTGAGTCTTTTGTTATTCTGTAAAGTACTTACCATCCTGATTTTACAGAGGTAATTCTTTTACCTTTTCTGTAATTAAAATCCTTCTTTTAAGAACCTGATTGATTTTTTCATTGGTTTAAGATCCAAGGGTTTGGATCTGTGTTCACCTGTACCAATTGGTGAGGATATATTCTCAAGCCTCCCCAGGAAAAGGGGTGTAGGGGTTTGGGGGGATATTTGGGGAAGGTAGGGCTCCACGTGGCCCTCCCTAAATGTTTGTTTAAATCACTTGGTGGTGGCAGCATTACCTAATCTAAGGTACAAGGAAAGGATTTGTGCCTTGGGGAGTTTTTAACCTAAGCTGGTAGAAATAAGCTTATGGGGTCTTTCATGCGGGTCCCATCTGTACCCCAGAGTTCAGAGTGGGGAGGGAACCCTGACAACTCAGTTAATAGATTACAAGGAATGGGGTTGTATATTTCTATTTCACTAGGCAGAAAGGACAGGAAGCCATTAGAAAGAAATAACCCTCCCCCGAACAAAAAATCAGTTGAGCTTGTTAATTCCTCCAAAGAGGTCTGAGCATTTTATGTTCATCCTTTTTTAAAGGAATCACTGCTGAGCTGGGTTGGGATTTAAGACATGAATCATAAAACGTATTCCCATGAACGCGATGCCTGGTTTCTGATTTTGTGAATCTTGCACATCATAGAAGCTAAGGTGAGCGTGTGAGTCAAATGGAAAAATGCAGGAGGTGGAAGAGCTGTGGGCAGTTTCAAAGCAGAGTTCGGGAAGGTGTGCACTGTAGGCACTGGATGGTAGGGCTGGCTTAGGCAAAGGAGCATAAGGGAGCGAGGCACCAGAATTCCAGTCGAAGCTGGACACCAGTCTGACTGTGTCATTTCTATGAACAAGGCAATGGGTGAAATTTCTGAACTGGATCAACACTGATAAAGGCAGAAGCTTTGCTAACAGCAGGCAGTCAGGGGGGAGAATGTTACACATGTTTAGTCTTAGTACTCCCCTTAAATGGAGTAAATGGGCCTGGGTAGGCCAGAGGAAATGCTGGCATGTGAGAATAAAAGGGGAGCTGTGCGAGTATTGAGCAAAGGTCCGGGGACCCTTTGTTTTGGCTTGAATGTCTCTGTTGTTATGGGATAGCAAGTTGATGTCATCTGCGAAGCCAAAATCCCCTAACTTCTGTGTGAAAGTCCCTTGTATGTCCTTGTCTTACTCCCAGTAAAAAGGTCATGGGTGACATAGACATCCTTCTTTGATGGCCATAGTAACCTGAAATGGCTAAGGCAGTTCATTGTTCTGTATTTCTTAGCACGTTATATTTTCATAGATGCTCTAAATGATGTTCACAAATTTCTAAGGGATTCCATAGTGGCATAGCAATTTCCATAAAACTGTTCTTTCCACTGTCTCAAAGCCTTTCTGGAAGTCTGTAAAATTCATGTAAAATGGTAACTGCTATTAATCAGCTGTGAGAAAACTAAAACCATGAGAATCAACACACAACAAGAAACACCACTAATGCTTTCTGGGACTGACTTAGAAGAAGTCCAATATTTTACATATCTTGGCAGCATTGTAAGTACAACAGATGGAACAGCTGAAGACATTAAAGCCAGAATAGTAAAAGCCAGACGTGCCTTTGTAACTCTAAAATGACCTGGAGAAACAGAAATCTTGCCCTCTAAACTAAACTTCAAATATTTAACACTATTGAAAAGTCAGGCTTATTATATGGAGCTTAAAACTTATTATGACCCTAATAGCTAAACTCCAAGTTTTCATAAACAGCTGCCTGAGACAAAAGCTCAATATGATGATTGCAATCTCCCTGGGGCATCCACAGGTACCTGGGTGCCTGGCTGGGCCTCAACGTCTCCTGCTCCCGTGGTCTGGAATCCCAACTGCTCCTCGGCTGGAGCTGGCAATGTGCGTCCTTCCTCATCGGCGGTCAGCCCAGACTGAACTAGGTCTTCCTCAGTATTCTTGCCACCAAGTTAAAGAAGTATGGGCTGGATGAATTGACTATAAGGTGGATAGAAAGCTGGTTGGATCGTCGGGCTCAACGGATAGTGATCAACGGTTCGATGTCTAGTTGGCAGCAGGTATCAAGCGGTATGTCAGTCCTGGGGTCAATCCTGGAGCCGGTTTTCTTCAACATCTTTATTAATGATCTGCATGATGGGATGGACTGCACTCTTAGCAAGTTTGCAGATGACACTAAGCTGGGGGGGAGAGGTAGATACACTGGAGGGTAGGGATAGGATACAGAGGGACCTAGACAAATTGGAGGATTGGGCCAAAAGAAATCTGATGAGGTTCAACAAGGACAAGTGCAGAGTCCTGCACTTAGGACGGAAGAATCCCGTGCACTCCTACAGGCTGGGGACCAACTGGCTAAGCGGCAGTTCTGCAGAAAAGGACTTAGGGGTTACAGTGGACAAGAAGCTGGATATGAGTCAGCAGTGTGCCCTTGTTGCCAAGAAGGCCAACAGCATATTGGGCTGCATTAGTAGGGGCATTGCCAGCAGATCGAGGGAAGTGATTATTCCCCTTATTCGGCACTGGTGAGGCCACATGTAGAGTACTGTGTCCAGTTTTGGGCCCCCCACTACAGAAGGGATGTGGACAAATTGGAGAGAGTCCAGTGGAGGGCAATGAAAATGTTTAGGGGGCTGGCGCACATGACTTATGAGGAGAGGCTGAGGGAACTGGGGTTATTTAGTTTGCAGAAGAGAAGAGTGAGGGGGGATTTGATAGCAGCCTTCAACTACCTGAAGGGGGGTTCCAAAGAGGCTGGAGCTCGGCTGTTCTCAGTGGTGGCAGATGACAGAACAAGGAGCAATGGTCTCAAGTTGCAGTGATATTACCAGTAGTCATATATACATTGGCAGCAGTCAATGGGAGTTAGGCCCACAGACCTTTCAGAATCTGAGCCTAAGTGTCACATAGGAAGCTGGTTATAGGGCAGGGATTTGAACTGAGGTCGCTCAAGTTCCAGGCCAGCTTCCTGGCACTGGGCCACCCTTCCTCTCACCTCTTACAAAATGTGGGCGCATGAGCTGAAAATGGACCTTATAATAGATCTTTCCTTACTATCATCTCTCCGTAAACTGTGTTCTTGTGGAGATGGCTCTGTTGTCTGAATTCACAGCTGCTGGGGCACCTCCCTAGACTCCTCCAGTGACAACGTAAGGATACAGTAGCCTGGATGCTCCTGGATTCATGAGGGTGTGAGGATCTCTTGCCGATAATTATTGCCCTAACTCCTGCTGCTGTCACCCATATTTTTCAGGTGAGCAATTGGAGGCTGCAATTTTGTGGCCCATTAGACTATCAAATAAAACTTGTATTTTCACCCAGCAAAGGGATCTAAAAAAACCCGTGATGGAGTGAGAACAATAATGAAAGAAAAAATAACATTTGAAACAAGTTTTTAAGTTAGTGTGTAGCATGGTTTACATGGCCACTGAGCAGCCGGAGACAGGAGGAGCAGAGCTGTGATGCTGGTAAACTGAGAGACGACAGCATTCAGAAGAGTCTGATTTCTAATTTTTCCCATTATGTACATGGTGGGACAATGGCTTTGCAAACAAATCTCAGATTTCCAATATCCAACTCCCCGGTGATTTTTGGGATGCAGGACAAATAAGGGGAAGCGATACAGAAAACTATAACCAAAATCAAATCGGTTGGAAATAGCCATTCTTCTGGCAGGAAGAGATTACAGAAATCTTTGTTGCTAGTGTTAGGAGTGCTAGTAATAATGTAGGATTCAGGCCTGTATTTTTGCCCAAGATAGAATTTTAGGTCTTGTTTGCCCATTTGATTCTTCATACACTTATATTTTTAACTAATATGTGTGAACAAAGGACAAAGACACTGGGTGTGTTGCTTCTGCCTGGCCATATGGGTTTGTTAGTATAATGGGAACAGGTAAGAGCAGTTAAAGTGCTACTGGGCATGGTGGAAGTATAACATATGAGCACACACTTGAAGACTGCCTCAGCTTCTATCTCAAGGCAAGGTCAAGCAACTCGTTGGGAGGGGTGAGGGGGGATTAGGGGAGGAAGGTATTAAACACTAAAAGACCAGAGAAATGCCTGCCCGTAACCAGAGCACAACCTCACTCCTTACCCCTCCCATGGGATACAAAAGAGGTGAGATGAAGACTCACCCCCTCCTCCCCCCAAAACAGAACATGACCATAAGTTGCAAGGGGTGGGACTGAGGGCCTGTATTGCAGGGATAATTGTGCCTGCCAATCCGGGGGGCGGACAGGACACTGGGGAACAAGGCTCTGCGGCGTCAGAGTTATGGGACACATGTTTGCTGGAAATTAACCCCAATAAACATCGCATTGCCAGCACTTGGGACTTTGGGTCTTCTGCTCTCTGTCTGCGTGACAAGAACCAGGGGAGAAGGTGAAAGGAAAGCCCCCTAACAGCTAGGTTCCCCCTCAACAGGGCCAGCTCCAGGCACCAGCGAAGGAAGCAGGTGCTTGGGGCAGCCAATGGAAAGGGGCAGCGCGTCCGGGTCGTTGTTGGCAATTCGGCGGCGGGTCGCTCAGTCCCTCTCTTCCTCTTAGAGCTGCCGCCGAAGTGCCGCCGAAGAGGAAGAAAGGGAGCGAAGGACCCGCCACCGAATTGCCGCCGAAGAATGAAGCGGCACGATTGAGCTGCCGCCGATCGGCTTTATTTTTTTTTTCCCTGCTTCGCCGCTTGGGGAGGCAGAAAAGCTGGAGCCGGCCCTGCCCCTCAAACATTTAGGTGTGCTTGTTTTGAATGCAAGTACTTCTAGGTTGTAACCATGAGAAACTTCTTTATGGTGTTGGTATTCTCCAAGAAAAAAAAAATCATATCATGGTCCCTAACTTGGGAAGTGTCACATTACAGTGTATGGACATTGTTTTAATCATTTCTGCATAACAGCTGAAATTGAGAACAATGGATCTCTGACAGACTTGAGATCCCCAGGTGCTACTAGAATGCAAAGAAGTACTATGCATTTTAGAAATGAAAGCTAAATAAGAACTGTGCTCAATAAAAAACCAAACCAAACCAAACCCACAACCACAACCTCCTCTTATATTTTTGCAGAATTGCTCCTTACAGTGTATGTCCTAGTGCTCTGGATTCATTTGCACTATCGTCTAAGTGCAAAGTGACAGAACTAGGGCTGGTATTCCATAATATAACACAAGTGAAGAAATTGTAACCAAAGCTATGATATACTGTGTAATGAGCTAATAAACAGGATACTTTTAAAGTACTGATGATTGTTTTCTGTCTTGTTGTGATACTTTTGCATTCATTGTGTACACATTTGCTTTCCATACAACAAACTGCATATTCTATCAGAGGTAGAGATGATTTCCAGGCAGTACCTCAAAGGGGATTTCTGGTATGATTTAATGGACCTTTCTCCAAACTCAGCAGCACAAAAACTGTGTAGGTGCAATGAGAGTAGAGACTTTATTCCCCTGGACTAGCTTATATTTTACAGGCTGCACAAAAACAGTTCCCTGTCTTAAGTGCCGCAGAAACAGCTAGAATGTACTCATTAAAAAAAATAAATGAGAAGACCCCTCAGTGCTTTTACCACCCACTGCAAACAAAGCCAGACTTTGGAAGCGTTCCATTTTCAGGCAAGTATTTTTTTTTAACTTGAGTTTTTTCCTTTGCTGCAGCGCATATAAGGCTTTACATATTTTACCTGGCTACTGTTCCAATTATTGCTGTTCCAGAATGTTATCAGCAAGACTATCGTTCAAAGCACATTTTTCTCCACGAAAAAACATGCCCTGGGTTACCTCTGCATATTTATGTAACTTGGTCATAAAAAAGTCCATACTCATGTGTGTGTGTGTGTGTGTGTGTATATATATATATATATATATTCAGAAAGAAGATTGCTTTCTGGCCTCCATGTCATATGCCTCCTGGCAAGAATGTTCATAAGTTTTAGCACTTCCATGACAGCAACTCTTCTTTTCCACTGGTTCCAGATGAATTGTGTGAACAGTACTGCAAGGGGAAATACTCCAGACTGGAATTGAAAAGTGTTAAAAAGGAATGCAAGGAACTTCCGGAACATCTTTGTGAAAATGCACAGATGTGGAAGCAGCTCATAGAACCAAGCAGGCCTGTGAAAGAGACAATTAACCCTCCCCTAGCTACCCCCAAAAATAAAAAAACAAACAATGTCCTCCAATTTCACCATCTCATGAATCTAAGTATGGGACATTGTGTTCCAGGGAAGGGCCCATAGGACATGGACAGCAGAGCCAAGGAGCTCCACGATGTTCATTGCATGGGGTTTCCTCCACAGTCTTCTTTCAAGCTTGAGGGACATGATTCATCACTCACATGGAGAGAACTTTGGAGAACTCTGCAGCCTTCCTTGTAGACCGGAGCGCCTTTCCGAACCTACCCTGCTCCTCCCTCTGCCCCCGGTTTCCTGCTCATGTTAGAGAAGGAGCCCTGCAAGGGTAAGGGTGCTTAGCAGGTGTAAGCAAGGTCTGAATGAGCTCTCCCCGACAGCTAGTGATGAGCTGGGGAGGGGAAAAGGCTTCAGGACCAGACTGTATTTACACGAACACACCCACTCTGCCTAGGTATGAGCAGACACAGCTGTGTTGGCAAAGTGACCACTTTAGGCTGGTGTTGGGTTGCAAATCACTTTAGAACACATCACCAGAGGTCAACAATACTAAGAGAGATGAGCTGGAGTGCCATTGAGAAACAAAGCCACGAAAGTAACTGAAATACTTCCCTGATGGATTGTATTTACTGAGGGACAACCTATCCTAAATTCTGAATTACTGAGGGACAATCTATACTCATTGCTGTATTTGCTTTCCACAAGCTACTCTTAGGATAACTTTTTATAAGTGATGTACCAGAGTATTTGGAAGCTAATATTTTAACTTTATTGTTAAATTTATTAACCTTAATTTGGAATAATACTAATGGGGGATTTCAACTATCCTCATATCGATTGGGTACAACTATCCCCATATTGACTGGGTACGTGTCACCTCAGGATGGGATGCAGAGATAAAGATTCTTGACACCTTAAATATCTGCTTCTTGGAGCAGCTACTCCTGGAACCCACAAGAGGAGAGGCAATTCTTGATTTAGTCCTAAGTGGAGCACAGGATCAAGTCCAAGAGGTGAATGGAGCTGGACCGTTTGGTAATAGTGACCATAATATAATTACATTGATCATCCCTGTGGTGAGTAAAACACCACAGCAGCCAACACTGGAGCATTTAATTTCAGAAAGGGGAACTACACAAAAATAAGGAGGTTAGTTAAACAGAAATTAAAAGGTACGGCACAAAAAGTGAAATCCCTGCAATCTCCATGGAAACATTTCAAGACACCATAATAGAGACTCAACTTAAATGTATACCCCAAATTAAAAAAACACAGTAAGAGAACCAAAAAAGTGCCACTGTGGCTAAACAAGAAAGTAAAAGAAGCAGTGAGAGGCAAAAAGTAGAAGTTAAATCCTAGTGAGGAAAATAGACGGGAGCATAAACTCTGGCAAGTGAAGTATAAAAATATAATTACGAAGGCCAAAAAAGAATTTGAAGAACAGCTAGCCAAAGACTCAAAAAGTATTAGCAACAAACAAATTTTTAAGTACATCAGAAGCAGAAAGCCTGCTAAACAACCAGTGAGGCCACTGGAGGCTCGAGATGCTAAAGGAGCACTCAATGATGATAAGGCCATTGCGGAGAAACTAAATAAATTCATAGAATGATAGAAGAATAGGGTTGGAAGAGACCTCAGGAGGTCATCTAGTCCAACCCCCTGCTCAAAGAAGGACCAATCCCCAACTAAATCATCCCAGCCAGGGCTTCGTCAAGCCGGGCCTTAAAAACCTCTAAGGAAGGAGATTCCACCACCTCCCTAGGTAACCCATTCCAGTGTTTCACCACCCTCCTAGTGAAATAGTGTTTCCTAATATCCAACCTAGACCTCTCCAACTGAATAATTTGCTTCGGTATTTGCTGCTGACCATGTGAGGGAGGTTCCCAAACCTAAACTATTATTTTTAGGTGTCAAATCTGAGGAACTGTCCCAGATTGAGGTATCATTAGAGGAGCTTTTGGAACAAATTGATAAATTAAACAGTAATAAGTCACCAGGAACAGATGGTATCACCCAAGACTTCTGAAGGAACTCAAATGTGAAATTGCAGAACTACTAACTGTAGTTTGTAACCTACCATTTAAATCAGCTTCTGTACCAAATGACTGAAGGATAGCTAATGTGACGCCAATTTTCAAAAAGGTCTCCAGAGATAATCTTGGCAGTTACATGCCGGTAAACATTACTTCAGTACTGGGCAAACTAGTTGAAACTCTAGTAAAGAACAGAATTGCCAGACACACAAATGAACATAATTTGTTGGGGAAGAGTCAACATGAAGTTACTAGAAGTTACTAGATCACAGGCCCTGGTTCTCATCGGGGACTTCAGTCACCCCGATATCTGCTGGGAGAGCAATACAGCAGTGCACAGACAATCCAGGACGTTTTTGGAAAGTGTAGGGGACAATTTCCTGGTGCAAGTGCTGGAGGAACCAACTAGGGGCAGAGCTCTTCTTGACCTGTTGCTCACAAACCGGGAAGAATTAGTAGGAGAAGCAAAAGTGGATGGGAACCTGGGAGGCAGTGACCATGAGATGGTTCAGTTCAGGATCCTGACACAAGGAAGAAAGGAGAGCAGCAGAATACGGACCCTGGACTTCAGAAAAGCAGACTTTGACTCCCTCAGGAAACTGATGGGCAGGATCCCCTGGGAGAATAACATGAGGGGGAAAGGAGTCCAGGAGAGCTGGCTGTATTTTAAAGAATCCTTATTGAGATTGCAGGGGAAAAAAATCTCATTGTATAGAAAGAATAGGCGAACATCTTGGCTTAACAGTGAGTATAAAAATATTGCTCAGGCATGCAGGAATGAAATCAGGAAGGCCAAATCACAGAGTTGCAACTAGCAAGAGATGTTAAGAGTAACAAGAAGGGTTTCTTCAGGTATGTTAGCAACAAGAAGAAAGTCAAGGAAAGTGTGGGCCCCTTACTGAAGGAGGGAGACAACCTAGTGACAGAGGATGTGGAAAAAGCTAATGTACTCAATGCTTTTTTGCCTCTGTCTTCACAAAAAAGGTCAGCTCCCAGACTGCTGCACTGGGCAGCACAGTATGGGGAGGAGGTGACCAGCCCTCTGTGGAGAAAGAAGTGGTTCGGGACTATTTAGAAAAACTGGACGAGCACAAATCCATGGGGCCGGATGCGCTGCATCCGAGGGTGCTAAAGGAGTTGGCGGATGAGATTGCAGAGCCATTAGCCATTATTTTTGAAAACTCATGGTGATCGGGGGAGGTCCCGGATGACTGGAAAAAGGCTAATGTAGTGCCCATCTTTTAAAAAGGGAAGAAGGAGGATCCGGGGAACTACAGGCCAGTCAGCCTCACCTCAGTCCCTGGAAAAATCATGGAGCAGGTCCTGAAGGAATCAATTATGAAACACTTAGAGGAGAGGAAAGTGATCAGGAACAGTCAGCATGGATTCACCAAGGGGAAGTCGTGCCTGACTAACCTGATTGCCTTCTGTGATGAGATGATTGTATCTCTGTGGATGAGGGGAAAGCAGTGGATGTGTTATTCCTTGACTTTAGCAAAGCTTTTGATACGGTCTCCCACAGTATTCTTGCTGGCAAGTTAAAGAAGTATGGGCTGGATGAATGGACTATAAGGTGGATAGAAAGCTGGCTAGATCGTCGGGCTCAATGGGTAGTGATCAACTCCATGTCTAGTTGGCAGCCGGTTTCAAGCAGAGTGCCCCAAGGGTCCTGGGGCCGGTTTTGTTCAACATCTTCATTAATGATCCGGAGGATGGCGTGGACTGCACTCTCAGCAAGTTTGCAGATAACACTAAACTGGGAGGAGTGGTAGATACGCTGGAGGGTAGGGATAGGATACAGAGGGACCTAGCCAAATTGGAGGATTGGGCCAAAAGAAATCTGATGAGGTTCAACAAGGACAAGTGCAGAGTCCTGCACTTAGGACGGAAGAATCCCATGCACTGCTACAGACTAGGGACCGAATGGCTAGGCAGCAGTTCTGCAGAAAAGGACCTAGGGGTTACAGTGGATGAGAAGCTGGATATGAGTCAACAGGGTGCCCTTGTTGCCAAGAAGGCTAACGGCATTGTGGGCTGTATAAGTAGGAGCATTGCCAGCAGATCGAGGGACGTGATCATTCCCCTCTAGTCGACATTGGTGAGGCCTCATCTGGAGTACTGTGTCCAGTTTTGGGCCCCACACTACAAGAAGGATGTGGAAAAATTGGAAAGAGTCCAGCGGAGGGCAACAAAAATGATTGGGGACTGGAACACATGACTTATGAGTAGAGGCTGAGGAAACTGGGATTGTTTAGTCTGCAGAAGAGAAGAATGAGGAGGGATTTGATAGCTGCTTTCAACTACCTGAAAGGGGCTTCCAAAGAGGATGGAGCTCGACTGTTCTCAGTGGTAGCAGATGACAGAACAGGGAGTAATGGTCTCAAGTTGCAGTGGGGGAGGTCTAAGTTGGATATTAGGAAACACTATTTCGCTAGGAGGATGGTGAAGCTCTGGAATGGTTTACCTAGGGAGATGGTGGAATCTCCTTCCTTAGAAGTTTTTAAGGAAGTTCTGTCAGGCTTGACAGAGCCCTGGCTGGGATGATTTAGTTGGGGTTGGTCCTGCTTTGAGCAGGGGATTGGACTAGATGACCTCCTGAGGTCCCTTCCAACCCTGATATTCTACGATTCTATGATGAGGGGGGTCATCCTCTACTGAACTGAACTCGCTAAGCAGGGGGCTCGGATGCCAAACCGCTGAGAAGGGGGCGAGGGGGTGGGGGCCGGTGTCCCTGCGGGGAGGTGTGGACTCTGCCTCAGAGTCCTTGGCATGGTTTATTCTGCCCCTCCCCACTGCTCAAAGACAGAGCTAATTAAGGCTCCAGTAGGGGTCTTTTTGTTTTGTTAAGTGATCACTAGAGCTGAAATAATCGGCTATGGGACCGCGTTTCTGCCCAGCCGACATCAGCAGTGAGGTTTCCCACTAAGAGCTGACAGCTGGTAGAACCTCCAGAGACCGACTTGCAGAAGTCCCAGTAGAGCGGCAGGCGGCAGCAGCAGGTGACAGTGCGTCTATGCGGTGGAGCGAACGGTGACACGACAAACAACAGCAGCGGAGTGAATGATGACACAGCAGCGGCAGCAACACAGAGTGAGTGGCGGCAACTGTGAGTTAATTACGGCAGCAGCAGCAGCAAAGGCATTGCTCAAGGTTTCTTCCCCGTGCCCCCATGGGAGATGAACTCACGTGAACGTACCTCTAGACTTTGAGTCTCCGCCAACCCAGAACAGCAGCTGTGAGTGGGGTGCGGTGGAGGGAGAGGGGAGTAGCGTGTTAAAGGGACATTTGTCAGACTTTCACACTGCAAGGTGAGAACAGAGGCAAAGGACACGGCACAACAGACTCTGGGGCAAGAGTTTTGTTCATGGTTATGGTGTTTTCCCAAATTAAGGCCAAGTTCCTTTCCCCTGTTATTAAAATATGTCTTTGCTATACACAGACTCGGTGCTAGTTAGTGGGAAGTATTGTCTCTCAGAGGCACCCGGGGTGGTGTGTAATTTTCCCAGATTACTGCTGGGGGCTCGAGCCGGCTCAGTATTGTATGGTTAAAATGGACCCATGGGTATTGAGCCCGACCCTTGTTGCTACTGACTCAAACTGGCAGAAGGATTACACAACAGATTAATTCCCAGGGGTATCTGCCCAGACTGGAGGGGAGCATGCTGCAAAGAGCTGCTGCTGCTGCTCCTATTCCACTTCCTACCACCAAGGCATTTCTGGCGTTCATGCAGAAGGGCTTTCAGGAGTTCCCAGTGAGGGTGAGGCCTGCTACAGCATCGGCCATTCATCCTTTGGAGGTAGCAAACTGGGCTGGCCTGAGACATTTCAGCAGTTTAGGGCAGCAACCATCTTGTGGTTCTCTGTTTGTACAGCGCCTAGCCCAGTGAAGTCCTGATCCATTACAACAGATCCTAGGTGTTACAGTAACACAAATAATCATCCTCTTGTTCTCCAAGATCCAAGCTTCCATTTCAGAAAAGAACCTTGACCATGAATGTAACTGGTGCAGCAGTGTCTGCCTGCGTCTGCAGAGGACCTGACACAACAGCTGTGACAGCTGAATAATGCTTCCCCATTCGTCACAATGGGGTGTAACACTGACCTCTAGTGATGACTATTGAAATGATCCCTTGGGGGGAGAGGGATGTGGGGGCAGGTTGTATCCCTCCGTGCACCCTAACACAAGCAGTGCTAATATAAACTGGGATTTATATTGCCTGTTATCCCTACTATGATTTAGTTGGTGTTGGTTCTACTTTGGGCAGGGGGTTGGACTAGATACCTCCTGATGTCCCTTCCAACCCTGGTATTTTATGATTCTACCCCCTCCGCATACACACTTCTGCTTGCCCAAATGTACACCTAGTTTGTTGCCATGCCAAATGAGAGATGGACATCACCGAGTCATAGAAAAGATAGGGCTGGAAGGGACCTCAGGAGGAAACCTAATTCATCCCACTGCACTGAGGAAGGAACAAATAAAGTCCAGCCTTGTAAGAATCCATTGGCCAAGGTCTGCAGGCCTGGAACAGCTGATGTTGTCACAGCATCACCAGGAGGCCATGAAGAACCAGCCCAGGCACACTGTGGAGATTAGGAGCTTCAGAAAGTACCGCTAACTTTTCTGATTATTCTCCATACTCCTTGCATTTGTGTACATATATCTAAGCTACTGTGATCCTGCCTCAGGGGGACACAGACGTGGATCATAGCAGCAGGGTCTGCATCTGAAAGGAACTGTGCCGGCAGTCCTGGCCTGCTGGAGACAGTGGAGAGCCTTCCCCTGCATGGCTGCTCTAGGACTGTCTAACTGCCGAGGAGAATCCAGCGCCATCCAAGTAACAGCCGACGCACACCCTCCTTCGAAGGGGTGTGATCAGTCTCACCACAGCTTCTGGATGCTTCCCCACCCAACCAGCGCCGGCTCCTGATCCATCTCCAGTCAGCCAGCTCAGCCAGACCCTGTGCTAGGCGTCCTTCAGCACTGGCTAGAGCCGTTACAACGGAGATAGGAAGTTTGGTGTCATCAGCAAATGGAAGGATCAACCCTCTGCAAAGCCTTCGTGGTGTGAATAAACCCCCTCTGCTAGCAGCTGCCTGGCCCAGAGGCCCAGTTCATCATTAGTAACCCACGAGCTCAGGTGTATGTTTACCAGGGATTTTCTGTATTTCAGACCCTTACGTTGTACCCTTAACTCTCCTCATAAGCAATAAATAGCATCGTGTTCGATAAATTATTATGAACACTCCTATTCGAACCCACATTTGTACCACCATTAAATGCAGATTCAAAGTTTCAGGACTTCTGACTGCCTCTCTTCAGACGGCAAGTGCCACTGCCGGAAGAGGACTTTGTACATGCCTGTGTCACTTGGGATGAGTAGCTGACTAGGCATTGCAGGTGGAAGCCATCAGCAGTGCTCCCACCCACACAAGCCGCTACTTTTCCTGTCACTCCCTTTCCCGTCTGGCCCACGTGACTCAGCATGATGGGGGCAGGGAGATTAAACTCTGATCTGCCTTGACCAAAGTCAGCTGTGTCCAACCCAGAGGCAGTAGCAAATCAATGAAACTCTCTGAATCACCTGGTGAATTAGATTTCTTGGCTCTGCACAGCCAAGCTGGGAAAAGGGAAAAAGGTCACATTCAAAAAAGACTTCAAAACTGACATTTCCTTCTGTTTCAGAGGCTATATGCTACCTTGTGTAGAATCAAAATATTATCTGTTTGAATCAGCGCCCGGCCACTGCAGAAGGTGAGTTTGCTGTAAGTCAGACAGAACACGGAGTGGAGCCGATAACACTTCTATTAGATGTGTTACATGCAATATACATATAGTGCAGAGCAGTGGGTCTCAAACTCGACATCATCACACTCCACTTTTATCAGAGGAAATAACCTCAAGTGCTTCCTTCGTGGGTGCTGTCCTGGTCTGCATTTATACAGGGCTACGGACAAGGTCACATAAGTACGTACATTTCAAGGCCAGAAGGGACCATTATGATCATCTCATCTGGTCCCTTGCCTAGCACAGTCCCCAGAATTTCTACCTGCGAGTTCTGCATCAAACCCATAACATGTCGGCTGTTGATGAGAGGAAGGTATTGGCCAGTGGTTAGGTGCTAACTTGGGGACTCAGCCTATGGTTCAAACCTCAGCTCTGGCCCAGGCTTCCTGTGACAGTTTGCACAAGTCACTTTGCCTCTCTGTGCCTGGGTTTCCCATCTGTGAACTAGCGGAGGGGTGATGTGTGGATGAATAAATTAGAAGGTTGTGAGGTGCTCAGATTCGATGGTGGTGGGGGCCATGCCAGTGCCTGAGATAGGTAAGGAGATGCTGAAGGACATATGCAGACTAGCCGTGGATGGGCAGACTTGGGTGGGTTTCTCATGGTGCAGTAATTCCCCACTTCCAGCTGGAGCCAGTAACCTGAGAGATGTCTCCTGACCCAGGGGGGGGCAGGGAACAGACTGGGGGCTGTAATGGGGACCAGCCGGTTCCTCCCACCTCCCCCCACTTCCTCCGGCTCCTCCGACTGGCTGGAGAGCACAGATCAGTGCTGAGGCCTGAGTGGCTCCTGGACACACCAGTGCAGGGGAAGCCCTGCAGGATGGCTGGGATCCCAGCTGGGCTGGGGATGTGTTCATGCAAAAACTAAAGGGAAGTCCTGTGCATGCAGCATTCTCCTATGGAGCCGGTGGCTCCTGAGTCTATCTTGGAGCACCCTGGAGGACGAGCTCACTCCCCAAGCCCCTGATATCGTTAATCTATCAACACGGCTGTGGCAGGAGACCTGTCCCCGTGGGCCAGCATGAAGCACCAGTTCCTGCCTGGGCCAGTTTGCCCAGCTTCTCTCTGCAGACCCAGCATCTCCAAACCCTGCGCCTATTCCCCCTTGCCAGCTCTGTTCCCCCAGGCCTGCCTGCTTCCCCCTACTACTTGTGCCAACACTCAGCAGTACTGCTCCGCTACTCCACCTCTAAGAGTCTGCCTCTCCCCCCTGCCTCAGGATCAGCATGCCCACTCCCAAGCCCTTGCTGAAAGCATCTGGGCAGACAGCCTTTGCGCTTATCGCTTTGGGGGGTGGACGTCGCCAAGCCCACCAGCTGCTCTCATGTGGCCATCAGGCTGTCACAGCTTCTCCCCCTACATGGGAAGCAGCGACAAGAGCTAGTGGCTGTGAACACCACCAGTCATGGGTGGGGTGCTGATGGTGGGAACTATGAACAATAAACAGCAAAAGAGCTTGATTAATAAGGGCTTCTGCCATTTGTAGCATCCGCTGGTACAATGTCACATTGCCACTTCTACAGTGGAGACGAAACTTTTAGCTGATGGTGCCGAGTTTGAAGGGACCTTTCCCCCTGAAGATCCCACTCATCTAGACAGCATTCACTCTTACCCGCAAACGTTCAACTAAAATAACCCTTAATCATCTCCAGCTGCTAATGTGGAACAGCAGCACTGCTGGGCTTCTGCTGTTATTCACTTAGAGAGGTAAAAGTGAGACAACTTTACACAAAGAGAACACAACAGAGACCAGTGGCGTGGCGGAGATGACTCACCCAGGTGCAGAAGAACAGTGCATACAGGGATCCTGTCAAGCCAGCCAGGACCAGGTCTGAACGTCTCTCTCCACTCCTCTCTCCCAACTTTTTTTGTGGTAACTTTTTATTGATTTTCATAAAGAAACAGCCATGACACATAGTGAAAGGTAAATGACTTAGAGCTTGTACATGTTTCCAGATACCACACAATTCACAAACTCTCCTATAGAATTATGGAATGACACAATTTTACAGTGTGTCAATGCTGCAAGACGAGGCAGTACAAAACCAGACAATACTGCATAGACATCTCCTGTTAGGGCGGGGCAGACAGTGATAAAATAGGAGATGGCACACATGAGTAGGGAGCGGAGGGGAAAAGGGGACTGGGGGAGGAAAGAGGAGCGTTAGGTGGAAAGGGTCTGACATGCTTTGAGCCATCTCAATATTTTTGTTAATATGTATCTGGAAACGGGGACCAATTCCTACAATTGCTCTGTGGCAATAAGCTGGTCTTTCTTTGGCTGCTAACTCAGACAGGTCCGATTATTCTGTTTTATTCTGGGCATAAGCCTCCTCTTCCATTTCCGTAACAGCGTGTGTTTGGTGGCCATTGCAGCCCTCAAAGACCAACATCTTAGTGCGGGAGTTAAACCCAGCTTAGCCGGTAAATAAACTAGGATATAATGTTCAGCGGAGGTTTGGCTGCTGAAGCCAAGCGCTATTTTAACTCTTGTGCCCACCATTTCGCACAGCGCTCTGATTGCTGGACAGGCCACAGCATGGGCATCAGGGTTCCTTTTTCCTTGTTACAGCTCCAACAAATCTCAGCCGATAAGGCCTTTTCCTTGTCCAATCTCTGTGCTTTCCAATACATTTTGAATAAAATCTTTTGTTGTATCAAGTGTAGCCTGATAGCCACAAATCATTTTTAACATTACAGAGATGTAATTACTATAAGGTGGGTAACTGAGCTGGTGAAAGACTGAACTCAAAGAGTAGTTATCAATGGTTCACCGTCAAACACAGAGGACATGTTTAGTGGGGTGCCTCAAGGTCAGTCTTGGGTCTAGTACTAGTCAATATTTTCAATAATGACTTGGATAATTGTGTGGTGAGTATGCTGCAACAAGGGAGATGTAGGTTAGATATTAGGAAAAGCTGTCTACCTCTCAGGGGCGTTAAGCTCTGGAACAGGCTTCCAAGGGAGGTTGTGGAATCCCCATCACAGGAGATTTTTAAGAACAGGCTGGACAGACACCTGTCAGGGATGATCTAGGTTTACTTGGTCCAGCCACAGTGCGGGGGTTGGACTTGATGACCTAAAGTTTATAAAGTTTCCAGTAGTTCTGGGGCCTTGGCAGTCCTAGGGCATCCCCCCACCCCAACACACACAAAGGGACCTTCCCCAGCTCCTCGGAGATGCTGCTGCAGTTATCCATGGAAGGACACCTGCGTGGTTCAGGGTCAGACGGGTTTAACTGGTGAGAATGGGAAGATATGAGGGACAGAGTGAGACCCAGTAGGAGGAGGAGGAGGGAAACAGAGGGGATCCAGTGCGTGAAGATGGAGATGTGAGGTAGGGATATTCTCCTTGTGGTCACATATAAATATGGGCCTTCAAGACTCTGAGTGACCTGATGGGGAGCCCATACGCTGCATCTGTGTTGGGTGGTTTGGGAGGAAGAGGACTGTGCCAGAGGAAGTCAAAAACTTTGGGAAAGAAACACCTTCGTGGATATAGGCCCAGATTAGCCTTAATTATGTGTGCATGGTAGGATGGAGTTTTCTAGGCATTGGGTCTCATTCTGTCTGTGCCTGCTGCACTAATGGGTCCTCTCCTGTCAGAAATCTCCTCATGTAGGTGCTTGTACACTGTTATCAAGTTATCTCTCAAGCTTCTCTTTGTCAAGCTAACTATATTGAGCTTCTTCAATCTCTCCCTGTGAGCCAGGGTATCCAGATTTCAGATCATTCTTCTGTCTCTTTTCTGAACTCTTTCCAATTTGTTTGAAGGGTGGACACACAGTATTTCAGGAATGGTCTCACTAGTGGCACACAAAGAGGAAATGCCACCTTCCTCCTCCTATTATTCCTCTGTTTATACATCCACCCATTCCAGTAGCCCCTGGGCCAGAGCATCACAGGGGGAGCTCAGTGGAGACAAAGGCATGATACGATCCAAGGGCTGGAAAGTGAAGACAGCAAAATGTTTAATATTTAATAAAATAAATCCAGGAAATTGGAAATCAGACAGACATCTTTAATAGTGACAGTAATTAGCCAGTGCAACCGCTTCCCGAGGGATGTAGAAAATTGTCCACCCCTTGGAGGTTTTAAGTTGAAATTGGACACAATTCTAGAAGGATTGCTCCAAAAGCAAGCATATGTTACAGGGTTCAGTGCAGGGATAGCCAGGCAGGCTCTCTGGCCTGACTAGTGGAAGAGGAGGTCAGACTAGATCACCACAAAATTCCCTTCAGACCTTAGAGCTGCGAATATGGGAGAGGATGTGACCGGAGTGTCACAGCTCACCTTCACGGCTATAGACGGGAGGGGAGGACCCGAGAGCTTGGTGTGTTAGTGCCCAAGGAGATTATTTCTGGATGCATCAAGTTTCTCGCACTCCCCTAGCAAAGGGTCATAAATACAGAGTATTTCCTTGTGTTGTTTAACTCTCTGACATGGTCTGGGAAACCATTTGGAAGGCATCCCACACAATAAAGTTGTACTCTAAACGATGTGTGATTGCTTTGGGATAAGCTGACTTCCCCTCCCCTACAAACGCTGAGGTTCAGCCCTGAGCAGATTTCACAGCTGCCTTTCAAACCCCTCAACAATGAGGTTGATAATGGAAATGCCGCCTGGTCCTTGACTACAATGGCACGTCTTGTGCCACTGTAATCATCATCATCAACTGGCAGGTCTCATCCGAGTCACAGACTGAAGCAGGATGGCAAGACGAGCTATTTGTAGTGCTCAAGCTAGACGTTACCCTGGGGTTAGCATGGAGGAAATTGGTACTGAATTACCAGTACAGGTAAGGCAGGAAATATCCTCTGCTGTGTCTCAGTGTAATAACGCGCTGGAGAATTCTGATCTTCTGTGCTGCACAGGCTGGACAAAAGAGGGGCAGGTCACCCCACCGAGGCTCCTTTCTGATGCCACTTCACTGCCTCATAAACCGGCCCTTCCAAATCAGCGTTTTTATCAAGTGCAGTCACACTTAAATAGCAATGTCACGTACTGCAGGTTCATGAGCATCGGATGCACTTAGGCAATGTATTGCAACAAGTAACTTTTCAGGTTGCTGCACTTAAAAGTGGTTTACAAATTAAAAATGATATGTCTTCCCTCTGACGTTCTCAGCGCCTGCTTTTGTTGTTGCTAGAATGGTTTTAAGACAGAAATTCCGCTGGGAGTAAAGTTGACCTATGGCAAGATGTTCGATGCATTAAGGTTCAGACCAAATGAGGAGTTGGGCCAACACATATTTTCTAAAATGTGATCCCTAGAAAAAATTCCATATAACCGGACAGCTGGACTATCACAGCTCTCCCTTCCCAGGGGCTGCTCTCGGTCCCACCTGTGCAACCCACTGCCTGCTGTACAACTGGGAAAGGTCATCCCGTCACTGCCCTCCCACGGTTCCACACAGCAGTTCATCACATCTTTTCCGGCAGTAGCTCCATATCATCACAAATCTGGTCAGAGACTGAGACACATTCTGCTCTCTTCCTCTTGTATCTGCATCCTCACTGATGTACCGGGGTTGCAGGGATGTAACTGGGGACTGAATTTGGCCCATCTTGTGGATTTCAAACATTCTGCTCTCACTGAAATGCAGCGTATGTAAATATTTGGGACAGCAACTCTACCCCAGAGCCACTGTAGTGACTGTACAGCTCAATCTCCTTCCGCAGGTCACAAGGTATTTTACAACAATCCTGTAAAAATACTACGTGGTCATGTAATTAAAGGATGCATCATAATCTGTGGCTCAAAGGGGCAGAAAGAAGGTTGCATGAGCAATCTTACGTCTGGCATTTCCTAACTTTTACTTTAGCTTTGCAACCTTACAAATGTTCTTTTGATGTAGTTTTATTTGTGTGCAATTTCCTCCACTTTTTAAAAAGCAAGCAGCAGAAGACAGAAATCCCGCCCTGTGGCACCATCCTGACACTCGCGTGGTTCACCGGCAGGCTTGGAATCTTTGACTCCTCCACCTAGACCTGTGCAGCGTGAATTAGTGGTTGTCATCCTCTGTGTGGACCAGCACCAGTGGGGTGCCAATGGATCTCCCTGACATTTGCTGGCAACAGAGGAATGGGGAGACTCAGGTATCTTGGCTGCCTGCCAGGCTCTGGAGGGGAGAGCGCTCTAGTGGGCAGACTCGTCTAGCCATTCTTCCCAGACATGGCCCCTTCTGCTTTGTTCTGCCCAACTGTGCTTGTCCCAGTCCTGCCTCTTCTCACCCATCCCGGTCCCACGCTCCTCACCAAGCTAGGGCCAGGCTCCACTGCAGGCTTCTCATCCCAGTCCCAGGCTCCTTGCCCAGTGAGTCCTGGTTTCACCCTGGACTCCACATCCCAGTCTCCCTCCTGCTCCCAGTCCCCGTATCCACTCATTCCCAGTTCCCCGGAGTTCCTCTCCAGATCTGTCTCCCTTCCCGCACACTCACCTCCTTCCCCTGGTTATCAGTCCCAGTCTCCTCACCCAGCCAGTCCCCGTCTCCCATACAGCTTCTCATCCAATCTCAGGCTCTCTCCCAACCACTGGTTCCCAGTGCCCTGCCCCATTTCTTACCCCAGGTCCCATCTCCTCCACCTCAACTTCCCGTGCCTGTTTCCACCCTACTACCCTCCAGTCTCCCAGTCCCTTGTGCAAATCTATTCCCTCCATCTCCCTGCATATCCAACTCTTATGCCATCTGTCTTTGACCGGACATGGACCGCAGCAGCTCAGAGCTGCAGTTGCTGGAGCATCCCCATTATTGACGGACTCTCTGGGGAATTAAGCTCTGATGCTCTAGCAAGTCTCTGAGCCTGTGTGAACTGTGATTTTTTTCAAAGGCTTATAACATGGCCAAATTTGTACAGATTTTCACAGGGATGGCAAAAGGCACATCTGTTACACTATGGATATCCAATTTCAAAGCACAGGGCATTAGAGCTGTTGAAATTAAAGTGTGCCAGTTTTTTTTTTTTAACATGCGCAAAACAATGTATTTTCCCCCTGTTCTCAGAAATGGCTGAAACACTTTGGCTGAAATTTCCCAGAACAATTCAGCCTGCAGCAGATATCCAGCTGGGAAAATTTCAACCTGAATGGTTAACATTTGGCTAAGTTATAAATTACTGAAAAAGGGTCTTATAATGGGAATTGTTGGGCAATCTGAATAACAGGTGTTGCTACAAGCCCTGCCTATAATATATTTTTGACAGTTCCACAGGACATTCTCATAAGTAAGCTGGAGAAATGCGGGCTTGGTGGAACTACCATTAAGTGGATACATTTTTGGTTAAACAACCGCAAACAAAGAATAACTATTAATGGAATGATGTCAGATTAGAGGGTGGTCTCAAGTGGGGTTCCACGGGGATCTGTTCTGGGTCCGGTGTTATATAACATCTGTATTAATGCCCTGGATGTAGGTATAGAGAGCACACTGATCAGATTGGTAGATGATACAAAGCTGGGTGGAGGGTTACCAACTCTCTGGAGGATAGAGCTAAAATTCAAAAGGATCTTGATAAATTGGAGAACTGGGCTATAGACAACAAAACGAAATTCAACAAAGACAAATGTGAGGTGTTACACTTAGGGAAGAAAAACCAAATGCACAAATACAGGATGGGGGTTAACTGGCTTGGCAGAAGCACTGCTGAGGAGGATCTGGGAGTTGTGGTGGATCACGACCTCCACATGAGTCAGCAATGTGATGCTGTTGCAAAAAATGCAAATGTAATTTTAGGTTGCATTAACAGAGGCATAACATGCAAGTCAGGAGGTGGTAGTACTGCTCTACTCAATGCTGGTTAGATCTCAACTGGAGTACTGTGTCCAATTTTGGCCACCAATGTATAGAAAGGATGTAGAGAAACTGGAAAGGATCCAGAGGCAAGCAACAAAGATGATCAAAGGAATGGAACACAAGCCATGTCAGCCAAGGCAGAAGGAACTGGGTATGTTTAGTTTGGAAAAGAGGGGATTAAGGGGGGACACGATAGCAGTCTTTAAATATTTGAAAGGCTGCCATAAAAAGATGGAAAAAAGTTGTTCTCTCTTGCCAGAGATGGCAGGACAAGAGGTGATGGGGTCAAACTACAGCACAGCCAATTTAGATTAAATCTCAGGATAAACTTCCTAACTGTAAGAACAATAGGACAATGGAACAGACGCCTTGGGAGGTTGTGGAAGCTTCTTCACCAGAGGTTTTCAAAAGGAGGCTGGGCAATCTGTCTGGGATGGTTTAGACACAACAAATCCTGCATCATGGCAGGGGTTAGACTAGATGACCCTGGTGATCGCTTCTAACTCCATGGTTCTATGTTCTATGGTTCTAGGATCTGTCAAATGTAAATAACAGAAGGAAATCATAAGATTCAGTGGAATGGCCCAAAGCTTAGTATTAAAGCTCTGTGAAATATTTGCTGTCTCTCTGACACCCCATGATATTTTCTTGGCCTGGGGCTCCCACTTCCTTACAAACTGAATACCCTGCCTAGCTACATTGTAACCATCTCTAGGATTTGCAAATCTTTCCAGTGAACCTGAGATAAGTTATGCTGCAGGGTAAGACCAGGTGAAAGTCGTTATTCCAACATCTTTCTTAGTGGTATTGGGTGTGTATCACTCTTGTGAATGATGCATTATGCAAAGTTGTTTTACTTTAAACAGGAAAGAAGATGCTAGGCCTACTTCTGCCCCTGGTTATTTGTGTAAGTTTGGAGTAACTTGCTAAATCAATGGACCTACTCCAGATTTACAGAGAGCAGAATTTGCGCCATGAGTATTGTTGTATCAGTGTCAGTTCTTATGCAGAGGTAAGACTGGAAACCACCGGCAAACTCGCAGCAGACAGTTCTAGTATCTATCTATGTAGTAAACTATTTGCCTGGTCAACAGTTCTGGGAGGCCACCAGCCATTCCCTTGAGCCCAAGAGCTGTTCTTTGCAGCAAGATGGGGAAAGGGTGAGGGAATCTGGGGGTAGCATGAATGATGCTTAACAAAAGAGATGATCTTACCACTATCTCTTGTGTCTGGACAGAACGGTTTTCAGTGCTTACTGTAACCCAGAGGGGAAGAGTTAAAGAAGGAGTCTAGCACAAAAAAGAATATATATATATATATAAAATAGAAGATTGGAGAACAAGACTTCTTCTCCCAAACGCTCACAACAAAGCTTCATACTGGGTTCTTTCTGATGAAGGTTAAGCTCAGAAGGTGAACTGGCTGGGAGCAGAAGCTAGACAAATTCCGAGGAGAAATAAGGTGAGGGTAATTAAACATTGGAAGAATGGGCCTAAGGACATAATGGAAAGTATTTAAATCAAGACTGGGTGTCTTTCTGAAAGATCTGCCCTGCTCAGCCAGTAGGTTTGGGCTTGATGTAGGAACCCCTGGTTGAGGGTCTGTGGCCTGTGTTATGAAGGAGGTCGGGCTGGATGATCAATATGGCCCCTTCTGGCCCTAAAATCCAGGCATGTGAGAAGAGGGAAATAAATAAAGTTGCCCTCCTTGCCCGCTGAATATCTTCTCTCCGCGTAACTTTAAAACAACCCTCCCTTCCGTCCATTTTGACACAGGCCCCTAATCAATTGTTTTACTTTTTTCAACCTGCCCTCAGGAAGTTGGGTGCTTCTTTAATTTGCATTTAACATCTTCTGCAAAGGCTATATCCTCTCCTCATTCCAATCCCTTCTCAAGACACTCTGTTTCCATGAAACCTACAGTAAACAGATCAGCAAATACGTGCTAGGTTGGGGAAACTGGATATAGGAACTGTGTCTGAGAAGTGCAGATATAGATGTAGATATTTTAAGATTAAGGCTATCAATATTCAAGTGCTTTGTTATTGCTCAAGAGTCAGCCAATACTGACAGGACAGGAAGGCAGTGTGGGCTAATAAATGGGCCCTGTTCTGGGAGTCAGGGCATCTGGGTTCTATTCCTGGCTCTGCAACTGATGGATTGTGTGGCCCTGGTCATGTCCTTTCCCCTCCAGTCTGTTTCAATTCTGAGCTCTTGGGGGCAGAGACTTTAACTCTGTGTCTGTGTAGCGCCTAGCACAATAAGGACCCACAGTGCTACTATAATAATGAACAATTATCATGCTAGAGGAGGATAAATGCTGTAGTGGCACTAGAGTGCTGCCCATCTAGCAGAATGGCACCGGTAGCTCCCAGAGCTGCTTACAGGCTGTGGGGGTGGCTCTTTTAGAAGTTACTCTCTTGTCCTGCAGTGGGGAGGAGTACTTTTTCCTACAATGGATTTTAAAAATATCCCAAATTCTGCTTAGCTTTCCCAGTCACATCTCCATGCAGTGGAATCTCACACCTTTAGGTTCAAACCTTCTTTTACTTGGAGACGACAAGGCCAAACTAAAACAGCAGAGCTGGTTGGATATTGGGGACAAAATATCGGTTATCTGGTAAATGTTGCCCAAGTTCATTATGGGTGAAATCTGTCCCTGTGCAGAGAGCCAGCATAAAGCCCATGCACCACAAAAGTCCTCAAAATAGGGCTTAACAGGGACTTAAATAGTGCCTAGGTCTTGAGTTAGTCCCTCTGCACAGGAGTGAATTTCACCCCAAGTAGTCAATAGCACTCCAGGAATATTGACCAGTCTGTATAAGATATGGAGCAGTTCACCAAGAACTCTTCTGAAAAGCTAGATGAATTTGGAATCCAGTGTATAGTACACACACACACACCCCCCGCCACAATCTCTGTTCCTTCTCTGTGCCCTCCCCTCCCCTTTCACACTCTGCTCAGCATTTCCCTCTGCATTAGGACCTGAAGCAACTTTCAGGAAGCCAGCTACTTCAGCCTCTTTCGGGCCTCAGCTAGCACTATTTTCTTATTACTGGAGCATCATTCGTAAAACCGGGAAGCTCACTTGAAAGATTATGTGATGGTGTTTAAAGAGCTTTTCTGCGTAGTTCAGCTGGTCCCCAAAACATCGCATCTCAGGGGTCCAGCCATCTGGTCAACATGCCTTGAAGTGAATTGACTGGTTATCTAGAAGTCGCCCACAAGCTTTGTAGTCCACCAAGAGCTGACAGCCCTTAGTGGGTTTATATTTTTAAAACAAACTAAGTCTGCCCAGACCCAGAGGAGCAGGGAATGCGGCAGAGACTGGTCTGTTTTTTCCATACACAAACACACATCACCAAACCTTATTTTCTATCTAACTTTCATTTAAGATTAAGGGGAACAGAAAAACAAGGGGAAGAGAAAACACGGGCACCAAGCACACGATGTTCATTAACTCTAGAATGCGCTTCCCACTCTGACTCAAAAGAGGCCACTGCCCCTGCTTGTGGGAGTAGGAAGGTGCACTACAGAGAGAAAAACAAGCCAAGAATGACCTAGTTCCTATGCATCCGATGAAGTGGGCTGTAGCCCACGAAAGCTTATGCTCTAATAAATTTGTTAATCTCTAAGGTGCCACAAGTCCTCCTGTTCTAGTTACACGGGCAGAGCATTCAAATCCAAAGGAAGGAAAGGACACCATATGTACTTCCAAAGCATCTCCACCACACAGAGTCCTGGAGTGCAGCCTGTGTGATGAATTGGTGTATTGATTAATTGACTAATTGGTGATTGATTAATCTTAGACCACAGGGGTCAATAAGGGTTTGGTCTCCTGAGTGGCTATAGCATTAGGGAGATTATTACAAGTCTCATTAGAGTGAGAGACTGGAGGAGCACACCAGAAACAGGTGCAATTTATCTCAGGTACCTTTATTAACAAATCCACTGAGCAGCTAAACACTCCCACAAACACTGAAATATCACAGCAGACAGAGAGAGAGAGTACAAAGCGTTTAGTCCTATGACTGGCATCACTCACATCTCCTGGTGGAAGTGTGTCATTATCTTCCTCTTCATCGTCACCATCACCAGCAGTGACTGTCATCCTGGTGTCTCCGCAGGCACTCAGACCAGAGTTCGGCTTTTATAATGTGTTACTGTGACGGGGTGGACTAGGCCCAGAGGCCCCCTTCTGGAAGCCTCAAGGTCCTGCCACACCCATCCCAGGAAAGAAGCAGTGGCACTAAGTCCTCCAAGAAGCTTATAGAGACTGTGCAGGAAAGCAGCCAATCAGGGGGAGGCTGCAAGGGGATAGCCAATCAGAGGGTTTCAAGCTAGTATAAAAGGAGCTGTGGTGTAGAGCAGAGTCAGTTCCTTGCTAGAGCAGTGCACATGGTGCTCCTAGCTGGCTAAAGGGAACTGTAGCGCCATGGACATCTCAGTGTGGGCCAGGGGTGGAGGCAGCGAGGAAGAGCTTTTGGCTGGGTGTGAACATAGATGAGCCCTGTGGTAAAGGTAAAGCTTTGGTGAAGGCTGGGGCTGGTGCTGGGGCTGTGGGGAAGTGGCCTAGGGAGCCGAAGGCAGGTTAGTTAAAGGGATTTGGCGCTGTGCGGCTGCTATTCTTAAGCTGGGACCCAGAGTAGTGGGCCGGTCCATGTCTCCCCATAAATTACTGGGGAAGTGGCCTACAACTGGACAGTAATAGACCCCCAGAAGGGAATCTGGACTTTCCTCCTCCCTCCCCCCCCAGCTTCTTGCAAAACAGTATAGGCTCCTGACTTCAGAGAGGGTTCCCAGCTGTGGCTCACAGCAGCCTGGACTGAGGTGCATATCTCTGAGGGGTGGGGCTTTGCCTTTACCCCCTTTTGTCAGCATCTCCCATTGGCTGCTTGGGCAGCTCCCACTTCCCATGCTGGGTTCTGTGAATCACAGTCTAAGGTACCTGACTCTCCCCAGTCATTATACTGAGAGCCTGGGCACCTAACCTAGGCTTTGAGGACCTCAGTGTGTTCCCGTGGTTTTCTGGGCTCTAAGCATTAGGTGCTTTGGGACTCACAACTCCTAACTCCTCTTGCGTGTGCAAGCTGGCATGTCTTTTCCCCACCCTCCTGGCTATTTTAGAGTCTAATCAGATCTTACCATTGGATCAGGGCCCTGGCTGGTCTTGCCTTGATATTTTTCTACTTCTGTAGCAATTACAGAATAACTGTCACCAGGGTAGAAAGATGGATGTCACTAGTCATAACCGGGGCCAGGGAAGGTTAGGGAGGTACTATAATAATGCCTGGCATTTCTGTTTTGTTAAAGTCAAAGTCAAAGCCTCTGACTGCCAGATGCTTGGACTGCAAGACAGGAGATGGCTCATTCAATAATTGCCTTTTCTGTTCATTCCCTTGAAACATCTGGCACTGGCCACTGTCAGAAGGCAGGATACTGGGATAAATGGCCATTGATCTGACCCAGTCTGGCCGTTCTTCTGTTCTTAAAATCTCTGTAATACCAATTATAAAGGGAGCACAGTTTAGATTGAGTTACCAAAGAGTCATACTTTGCTGCTCCCTGTCACAGTTCTTGTAATAGTGTTGAAACTGCCTGGAAAGTAACGGGGGGTGGGGGGGGGGAATCTCCATTGAAGCAGCACAGCGGGAAATAAGCAATCAAAGGAGAATGCTGTTACACACTCACACGTGTGACAAAAGGGGCTCTGCTTCTGCCAAGTGAACCATGGGCTTGCTGTGCTATGTAAGCTGCAGAAGATGGAGGAATGCTCCACACCCAGCCTAGTCATCTGAAATATGACTAGGTTACTGAAACCTTTGTGTGCGTAGATCCAGGCAGGGAGGGCTGGAAAGAAGATTTCACATAAAATTCCCTACCTGAAGTAAAAGGATCTGAGTGCCTGCCTTTGCCTACATAAAGTGGTTATTTTACATAACATGGAGAATTTCCTGAGCTACAGTAGTAAATCATGAGTTTCTGAAAAATAATTCAATTTTCTAACACAAATTGTACTGCACACAACATGAGGTAACTATTAGGGAAGTCATCATGAGACAGAGATGAATAAATCACTAGTCTGCAAGGTGATGGTTGCACAGGAAGCAGCGATCACGACCTGATTACATTCAATACAGGCAAGGAGAGGACAGTCCCAGCTAGTAAAATATATATTTGGGGCTTCAGAAGGACTAGTGTCCCAAAGCTTAGGAGAATTATGAGCAAAATTTACTGGGAGGAAAAATTTAGACAAATATAAATGAAAATTGGGAGTTCTTAAAGAAGAGTTTATTAAATAGTCAAAAATGCATGATTCTCCAATCAAGAAAGAGGATAACTAGCTAAAAGCCCATTCTGGAGCTGTGATGAAGTGAAGAAATCAACTAAAAATAATAATAAAAAGCAATATATAACACATGGGGGGATATAGGTAGCAATCAATATAAATTAAATGTTATGAAGTGTAGAAAATAAGGGAAACTAAAAACATCTCTTGATGCATTCAGATCAAGGTTGTATGCCTTTCTTGAAGGTATGATTTAGTCAAACAAGTTATTGGACTCAACATGGAGGCAAGTGGGTTTCTTTGACCCGGTTAAACAGAGGTCAGACTAGGTGATCTGATGGTCCCTTCTTGACTTAAGAGATACAGTATAAACTCGAAGGTCTCTAGTGTGTGTTTGTGTTAGTGTTACCAATTTTGGATGCAGTCTTCCACCATTGACGTCCCTGGGAATTCTGCTGTTGACCTCAGTGGGAGCAATGTCTGGTGCTTGGAGTGGTTTTCAGATGATAGAGCAAAGCCAAAAAACTACTCTGCAAATCTACCTAGTGCTAAAAAGTTGGTTTAAAAGACTTTTTAGGGCTTCTCCTTGCACCTTCCCTAGCAGTTACTGGTGTCAGCACTCTGCGGGAATTATAGAACTTTAAAGATGCTGTGTGACTTCCGCTGTCTCTAATGTGTTTGCTAATCTGCAGGAAGCATTTTCTAGCACCTAGAAGAGGTGAGAACCTGCTCTATCATTCCAGGGGCTGGTGGAGGGTTACTGATTTGGATAATTTGCATGTTAGATATCTTGCTGTTCTTGCAACTCTAGTGCTAAATTCAGAGAGTGCTTGAGGGGAACTAGGATGACATGGAGAATAAGTTATTTTTTAAAATATCTGTGGTTCATATTTCATAGAGCTTGAGTCTGACAATGCTGCAGTTTTTAGTGTTGCTTCCCCACATCCCCACCCCCGCAATGAATTCTGAGTTATGGATGGTAGCAGTCTGAAGCTGTATTGGGCTCTCATATAAAAGGCCTCGCTACAGACAGGTGGAGTTTGAGGCTGGCATATAAACACCATGCGTATGTGCATCTGCTTTTCGATCAACAGTTAGTGTATTTTCATGGATGGTCCAAAGGTGTCTACTTTGGGCACTTGAATTTCTCTAGTGAAAGTGCTCCTAGGACAGCCCTCACTGCACAGCAGAACCGCAGTTATGAGCACATCAGGAATGGAGGTTGTTTGTAACTCTGAAATGTTCAGAACTTTGAACCAAATATTATGGTGGTTGTCTTTTTTAAAAAGTTTACAACTGACCCTTGACTCAATACAGCTTTGAAACTTTACTATGCGGAAGAAAAATGGTGCTTTCCCTTTCTGTAGTAGTTTATGTCTAACACAGCACTGTACAGGGGTGTTGGAACAACTTGTACTAAACTGTAAACCCTGGATACAATGGAAAGCACTTCAAGTCAGGGGGTGCTGCAGCCCCCCCAGCACCCCTAGTTCCAACACCTTATGGGACGGTACTGAATTTGCTTTTTTTACTCACTGCTGCTACCTGATTGCACACTTCCAAATGAGTGTGTGGTTGACCAGTCAGTTTGCATCTCTGGTGTTCAGAATTCTAAGGTTCTGCTGTACTTTCTAAGCACCCACACAGTAATTATAGGTGTCAAACCAGACCTCACTCAGGGCCCGTGGCATTGGGAGAGTTTAGTCACTTTTGTCTCTGATAGTTTTACATTTTTATTCCATGAATAGTCATTGAGCCACAGGAGTGCTTCCCCATAAATGTAGGAGACTCAAATTCAAGTACCTGCTCCAACAATTATTTATTTATACAAAGTGGACCAACTTCAACAGGAGAAATTGAGAGCCACATCCCACGGCCCTATGGCTAGGGAAGAAAGGTCAAGTTCAAATCCCTTCTCCACATCAGGCTGAGAGGGGCTAGACCGGTCGGTCTCCCACATTTCAGGTGAGTGCTGTAACTTCTGGGCGAGAGCTGATAAGGGGAGGTGGGGGCAGTGTTCTGAATTTGCTACACAAGCAGCCAAGATCTAGTGGGCCAGATTCACTAGTAGCTTTGCTTTCCACTACCTCAGAACTACTCCGCGTAACTCACCCCTGGCCTCCTGAGGAATACTGTGTGCAGGCCTGGCAGTGGTCACCCCCGCTGAAAGGGAAAATGCAGAACTGGGAAGGGTTCAGAGAGGAGCAATGAGCATAATCAAGAACCTAGAAAAACTCCCTTCGGGGGAGAGATTGAATCGAGTGGGATTATTTAATGTAGAAAGGAGATGAATAGAAAAGGACATGATAAAAGTAAATGAAATAATGAATGATAAAGAGGGTAGATCAGGGAGTCTGTTCTTCCTGTCTCACAACTGGAGCTAGAACAGGTTCTCCATCAGAAAATGCCATTTTGACAAAACAAACCATTTTATTTCACTGATAAAACTTTGCAAAAAAAATTGAAAGATAAATTGGAAAAAAAAAAACATTTCCAAAAATGCCAAAGTATCCTGTTTCACTATTTTCCGACCAAAAGGTGTTTGGTTTTTGAAATTTACATAGATAATAAAAAAACAGAAACATTTTGAAAAAAGTCATTCTTTTGGGTTTTCT
Organism: Emys orbicularis; assembly: GCF_028017835.1. NCBI lineage: Eukaryota > Metazoa > Chordata > Testudines > Emydidae > Emys > Emys orbicularis. The sequence goes on along the minus strand of NC_088686.1, from coordinate 1,485,571 downwards.
TCCTGACTTGCTATGATTCTATCCTCCCCCCAAAATCTCAGTTTTCCTGCTAGCTGTACCCCTAACAGAAGAGGAGAAGGCATTCAATGATATTACCAGGAGGCAAATTAAAAACTGATGAGCAGAAATATAGTTTTCCACACAATGTGTAATTCAACTGTGAAATTCACTGCCACAAGGAGAACTGAGCATGATTCTCAAAGTGATTGGACATGATATGGATCACAAGAATAGCCTGAGCTAGCATTCATTATCTAGTTTTTTTGCAAAGGGATATTAACCCTGCTACACAGCTTTAGCCAATCCCTGACTATTAGCAACCAAGACACAAGGTTGGGGGCAGATTACCCCATGTCTGCTGCTGATGGGTTCTTACACCTTCTTCTGAAGCAGCGGGAGCTAGTTACTGTCAGACGAGACTAGAAGGATCTCGGCTCTGATCCATTGTGACAATTCCTAGTTCCTACCTGGCCACCGACTCGGAGGGTGTGTGTGCTTTGCATGACACTTACTGCCGCCTTACGTCGCAGAGCGGCACAGTGTATGCAGAGCGTGCCGGTGAACCTAGCCCAGGACTCTCCTCGCTGGGTATGTGACAACATGCTCCTGAGAGAAGAAGGACATGTAGTGAGAGCACTTACACTTACTAGTGCTCCTCAGGTAAACTAGCAATGACTGGCTGTCACTTGGGCCCTGACCCTGCAAAACAAGCCATGATGCATGAAGCGTCCCAAACACAGACCTCTTGGCAGGATCTGAGCCTAAGGTATTAGCGGGCTCGTGTTCTCTCACGAGAATTTAGTGCATAATTAATATGGATGCAGCCAGTTCCAAACAGGACTGAACCAAAGCAGGATCTTCACTCTTCCAATTACAGCTGGGTGAAAGTTTGTTCAGGGAACAGCCTATTAGCTGAAAACTGCAGGCCTTGGTGGAGAACAAATGATTCCGAATTGCCACAGTGAACTACAATGACTAGTCACTGGGGCAGGGGAAGCGTGACTCCTCCATAACCTGGTGCTGAGGACATACACCTGGGTTGGGGGAGAGCCAGGTTCAAGTCCTTGCTCAAGAGGCTACTTAGAGATACACAGTGGAACAGCTGCAACAGGAGAGGATGAGAAAAGCTCCCCCGGATGTCCTGTAGCCCAGTGGTTAGGACAGTGTCCTGCAGCACGGGAGATCCTAGTTCACATCCCTTCTCCACATCAGATGGGGAGAACGGAGCCCGGGCTCCCCCAGCCCAGATGAGTGCCCTGGTCTGAAAGGGGAAGGGGGTGGCAATAGTACCCCCTCCTCTGGCTGTTCTGTGAAGTTGCTCACTGGAGATGGCTTGAACAAAGTGCCTTGTTCAGACATTTTAACACTTTTTCTGACTTTTCAATTCACTGAAACTTTTTTTGTTTGACCCCCAAAAGAACTTCTTTTGGAATTGCCAGTGAACTGGCATTGAACACTGTTATTCACCCAGTGTTCCTTCCAGTGCGGCAGGGAGTTTGAAATCCAGCTTACTGGAAACACTAGCAAAACTCTTTTATTTGCGATTAGTAGCCTGCTGTATCACTCTGAACTCTATCCGATGTCTTAAATGACTAGTCGAGCTTGTGTTCTAGTTGTTCGTTTACTGCTGTCTGGAAATGGGAGAGAAAAGGATAATTGTGCACTCTATTTACCTACTATACTGGGAAAGAGAAACACCACACGTCCACCCTGTTAAAATACAGCACGTTTAGAGTTCTGTAGCTAGCTGCAAGAGATTATCAGATGCACATAACTATCAATGTACTAGAGACTAACATAGGGATCTTTACAATTCTGCTTTTCAGCACATAGTTATTTAGCAGAGATGACTTGGTAATTGCGGTAGTAGGAAATACTCAGTATTTCAAGGCCTTATAGCCCTCACTTCACACTGCTAGTGTGATGCTCTTGGGGGCCAGCTTACCAAGCTGAAAGCATGCCAGGGCTGTCACTAGTTTAAGGGCTGATGGTGCAAGGAAAATACAGTCTCTTCTTCGGTAGTTACCCAGTTGCAATTCTTGACCCTGCAAAAGGAATCCTGACAGGCCATGTCTGAACCAAAAATAAAAATGAACATTCCCTAAAACTTAGAACCAATAGAATTCACTGCTGTCTTTTATGGAAAACCCATCACACATTCTGAAGGCAAGCCAGGTTTTGCTATTATGTACAAATAAACATTCCCCTAAAGTGTTCCAAATCTAGACACAAAAATGGCTAAACCGACTAGTCCACGCTGACGGAAATGCAAACACAACTTTTATTTTTAAAATGATTTTGGTTTTAACAGCCTAAGGCATTATGAATAACGTAAGTGAGCATGGTGAAGCAGAACAACTGCCTGCCAGCACAGCAAAGGCTAAAGAGGGCCTTTGGGCCCAACTAGCCCCACTGCATTATACCAGCAGCCAATGCCAGGTCTGGAGAGAGCCTGGCTCAGTTCGGGGCTAGCTGCCACCCAACTAGCCTGCCAGCCGAGGCAGCAAACACTGTCTCCCTAGCCAAGGGAGGCTGCGGAGGAAACCTAGGCATCTCCTGACTGTGAGGTAACTGGGTGAATGAAGCCCAGAGACATTGTGGGGTTCGGTCTCTCCAGTTTGCAGCTGCCCTGCCCAAAGGAGCCTGGGACCGCAGCCGGCTGCCACCCAAACATCCAGGAGAGGGCGCTATGGGAGGTATGCGGCCCAGCAAACAGGACTAGAGGGGCCACGCCCCAAACTGAACACACTGCTAGGAAGTAGCCTAGAGCAGTGAATTTAACTCTCCGATGGGAGGGCTCCCCCTCCCCTCCCTTGCCTTAAAGACTGACACTCCTGAAGCAAGCAGGGGGCTGAAAGCCCAGTGCTCCAACCACTATGCCTGGCCCGCCAAGTCCCCTCTTACTGCAAGAGATTTTTTCTTTATAAATATTTTAAACGTGACAGTGTCCCAAGCAATCCTGTCATTCACATTTTATTAGCATGTGCAAATATAGCATGGATGTAGATCTTTCATTTGCCTACACTAACGGCTTGTGTGCCCAGAACCAGAGGCCAGGTTAGTTTCAAAGGTCTCAAAGCCAGGGAATGACGGACTCTTAGAAATGTAGGGCGGGACCTTGAGAAATCGTTTTGTGCAGCCCCCTGCACTGAGGCAGGCTCATGTAAGCCTCAGCCATCCCTGACAGGAACTGTATCATCAGTGGACACGGAGAACAATTGATCACAGTCCTCTTTATAAACAACCGTTAACGTACCTGAAGACTCTTATCAGCCCCCACCCCCCAGTCTTTTCAGAAGACTAAAGCTGCCCAATTTTTCTAACCTTTCCTTGGAGAGCTGGTTTTCTAAACCTTTCATTGTTTGTACTGCTCTCCTCGGGACTCTCTCCAGTTTGGCCACATCTTTCCTACAGTGCGGCGCCCAGAACTGGACGCAGGACTCCAAATGAGGCCTCACCAGTGCTGAGCAGAGTGAAACAATTACCACCCAGGTCTTACTACACCACTCTTGGGAATACAGCCCAGAATGAGATTAGCCTCTATCACAGCTGCATGATCTTGTTGACTCATATTCAGTCTGTGGTCCACTATACTCCCCAGATCCTTTTTCAGCAGTACTGCTCCCTAGCCAGTTATTCCCCACTTCGTAGTTGTGTGATTGATTTTTTTCCCCCTTCCTAACTGAAGTACTTTGCATTTGTCTTCATTGAATTTCATCTTGTTGATTTCAAACCAACTCTCCAACTTGTCAAGGTCGTTCTGAATTCTAATTCTGTCCTCCAACGTGCTATTCCCGATGATACAGTGAACCCTCTAGCAGCTGACCGCGCAGACGGAGCAATCTCACAGGCAAGGTGACCCTTTCATCAGGATGGCCAAGGATGGTACTTGCAATGCCACAGGGAATCTGTAAGGCATTGGCTTACCGAGTCCTTCCTCAGCAATTATTTGCTTTGCTGCGGTGGGTGTTTGGTGCCCTTGGCCTTCCAACTACAACAGGGTCCTCCCCTTGCCGGGCTCAAGAAGAGTACAAACAGCAAAGGTCCCTTCACCCACCTGGCTCCAGAGGGTTACACTCTGCAGCTCCTGGTGGCCGAGCTGAGACACAGGTGAGCCTGGTCACTGCTCGCACCAATCCCTTTGCAGAGAAGCAGCGTCCACCCCAGCCTCACTACCAGAGCTGGCCGAAAAAATAAACCACTTCAGGCAAACAACTGTTTTTTGTTGCAGGTTTTAAAGCACAGAGTTATAGATTCCAAGGCCAGACGGAACCGTATGATCATCCAGGCTGACCTGCTGTATCGCACAGGCCAGAGAACTGCCCCAAATCATTTCTAGAGCAGATTTTTAGAAACAACGGCCAGTCTTACCACCACAGCCCTGGGTATATGGTTCCAGGGGTAAATCACTCTCCCGGTTAAAACGTATACCTGATCTCCAATCTAAATTTGTCTAACTTGAATTTCAAGCAGAACCACTTTAAACCATTTTTCTCCCTCCATTTTTCCTTCTCTCACTCTAGTTTTTCTTAACTTCCATAACTTTTGAAAAATTACTAAGCTGGAAAAGGAAAAAACATGAGAAAAATAGAAAAAAGTGAAAGTACAAAAAACTCCTCTAAAATTCACTCTATTGCATTCAGTAGCAAAAAGCACCGAGCTGAGGGAGGGAGAGAGATTTTTATATTGCTAAAACTAGAAAATAAAAAAATAAAAAATAATTCCCAGAAACTTTTTGTAAAACTTTGTAGGGGCATTTTCCAACTACTATAAGGTGGATAGAAAGCTGAACATAAGAACATAAGAACGGCCGTACCAGGTCAGACCAAAGGTCCATCTAGCCCAGTATCCTGTCTACTGAAAGTGGCCAATGCCAGGTGCCCCAGAGGGAGTGGACCAACAGGCAATGATCAAGTGATCTCTCTCCTGCCATCTATCTCCATCCTCTGACAAACAAACAGAGGGTAGGGACACCATTCCTTACCCATCCTGGCTAATAGCCATTAATGGACTTAACCACCATGAATTTATCCAGTTCTCTTTTAAATGCTGTTATAGTCCTAGCCTTCACAACCTCCTCAGGTAAGGAGTTCCACAGGTTGACTGTGCGCTGTGTGAAGAAGAACTTCCTTGTATTTGTTTTAAACCTGCTGCCTATTAATTTCATTTGGTGACCCCTAGTTCTTGTATTATGGGAATAAGTAAATAACTTTTCCTTATCCACTTTCTCCACATCACTCCTGATTGTATATACCTCTATCATATCCCCCCTTAGTCTCCTCTTTTCCAAGCTGAAGAGTCCTAGCCTCTTTAATCTCTCCTCATATGGCACCCGTTCCAAACCCCTAATCATTTTAGTTGCCCTTTTCTGACCTTTTCTAGTGCCAGTATATCTTTTTTGAGATGAGGAGACCACATCTGTACGCAGTATTCGAGATGTGGGCGTACCATCGATTTATATAAGGGCAATAATATATTCTCAGTCTTATTCTCTATCCCCTTTTTAATGATCCCTAACATCCTGTTTGCTTTTTTGACCGCCTCTGCACACTGCGTGGACATTTTCAGAGAACTATCCACAATGACTCCAAGATCTTTTTCTGACTTGTTGTAGCTAAATTAGCCCCCATCATATTGTATGTATAGTTGAGGTTACTTTTTCCAATGTGCATTACTTTACATTTATCCACATTTAATTTCATTTGCCATTTTGTTGCCCAATCACTTAGTTTTGTGAGATCTTTTTGAAGTTCGTCACAGTCTGCGTTGGTCTTAACTATCTTGAGCAGTTTAGTATCATCTGCAAACTTTGCCACCTCACTGTTTACCCCTTTCTCCAGATCATTTATAAATAAGTTGAATAGGATTGGTCCGAGCACTGACCCTTGGGGAACACCACTAGTTACCCCTCTCCATTCTGAGAATTTACCATTTATTCCTACCCTTTGTTCCCGGTCTTTTAACCAGTTCTCAATCCACGAAAGGACCTTCCCTTTTATCCCATGACAACTTACTTTACTTAAGAGCCTTTGCTGAGGGACCTTGTCAAAGGCTTTCTGGAAATCTAAGTACACTATGTCCACTGGATCCCGCTTGTCCACATGTTTGTTGACCCCTTCAAAGAACTCGAATAGATTAGTAAGACACGATTTCCCTTTACAGAAACCATGTTGACTATTGCTCAACAGTTTATGTTTTTCTATGTGTCTGACAATTTTATTCTTAACTATTGTTTCGACTAATTTGCCCGGTACCAATGTTAGACTTACCGGTCTGTAATTGCCGGGATCACCTCTAGAGCCCTTTTTAAATATTGGCGTTACATTAGCTAACTTCCAGTCATTGGGTACAGAAGCCGATTTAAAGGTCAGGTTACAAACCTTAGTTAATAGTTCCGCAACTTCACATTTGAGTTCTTTCAGAACTCTTGGGTGAATGCCATCTGGTCCCGGTGACTTGTTAATGTTAAGTTTATCAATTAATTCCAAAACCACCTCTAGTGTCACTTCAATCTGTGACAGTTCCTCAGATTTGTCACCTACAAAAGCTGGCTCAGGTTTGGGAATCTCCCTAACATCCTCAGCCGTGAAGACTGAAGCAAAGAGTCCATTTAGTTTCTCCGCAATGACTTTATCGTCTTTAAGCGCTCCTTTTGTATCTCGATCATCAAGGGGCCCCACTGGTTGTTTAGCAGGCTTTCTGCTTCTGATATACTTAAAAACATTTTGTTATTACCTTTGGAGTTTTTGGCTAGCCGTTCTTCAAACTCCTCTTTGGCTTTTCTTATTACATTCTTGCACTTAATTTGGCAGTGTTTATGCTCCTTTCTATTTGCCTCACTAGGATTTGACTTCCACTTTTTAAAGGAAGTCTTTTTATCTCTCGCTGCTTCTTTTACATGGTTGTTAAGCCACGGTGGCTCTTTTTTAGTTCTTTTACTGTGTTTCTTAATTTGGGGTATACATTGAAGTTGGGCCTCTATTATGGTGTCTTTAAAAAGCGCCCACGCAACTTGCAGGGATTTCACTTTAGTCACTGTACTTTTTAACTTCTGTTTAACTAACCCCCTCATTTTTGCATAGTTCCCCCTTTTGAAATTAAAGGCCACAGTGTTGGGCAGTTGAGGTGTTCTTCCCACCACAGGGATGTTGAATGCTATTGTATTATGGTCACTATTTCCAAGCAGTCCTGTTATAGTTACCCCTTGGACCAGCTCCTGCGCTCCACTCAGGACTAAATCTAGAGTTGCCTCTCCCCTTGTGGGTTCCCGTACCAGCTGCTCCATGAAGCAGTCATTTAAAGTATTGAGAAATTTTATCTCTGCATTTCGTCCTGAAGTGAAATGTTCCCAGTCAATATGGGGATAATTGAAATCCCCCACTATTATTGGGTTCTTAATTTTGATAGCCTCTCTAATTTCCCTTAGCATTTCATCATCACTATCACTGTCCTGGTCAGATAGTCTATAATAGATCCCTAATGTTATATTCTTATTAGAGCATGAAATTTCTATCCATAGAGATTCTATGGAACATGTGGATTCACTTAAGATTTTTACTTCATTTGATTCTACATTTTCTTTCACGTATAGTGCCACTCCCCCCCCCGCACGACCTGTTCTGTCCTTCCGATATATTTTGTACCCCGGAATGATTGTGTCCCATTGATTGCTCTCAGTCCACCAGGTTTCTGTGATGCCTATTATATCAATATCCTCCTTTATCACGAGGCACTCTAGTTCACCCATCTTATTATTTAGACTTCTAGCATTTGTGTACAAGCACTTTAAAAACTTGTCACTGTTTATTTGTCTGCCCTTTTCTGATGTGTCAGATTCTTTTTTATGTGAATGTTTCTCGTCTGATCTGGCCCTTATATTATCCTCTTCCATCCTCTGCTCCTGACTAGAACCTGGAGATTCTCTATCATTAGACTCTCCCCTAAGAGAAGTCTCTGTCCGATCCACATGCTCCTCTGCAGCAGTCGGCTTTCCCCCATCTCCTAGTTTAAAAACTGCTCTGCAAAATTTTTAATGTTTAGTGCCAGCAGTCTGGTTCCACTTTGGTTTAGGTGGAGCCCATCTCTCCTGTATAGGCTCCCCCCATCCCAAAAGTTTCCCCAGTTCCTAATGAATGTAAAGCCCTCCTCTCTACACCATCGTCTCATCCACGCATTGAGACTCTGAAGCTCTGCCTGCCTACCTGGCCCTGCGCGTGGAACTGGAAGCATTTCTGAGAATGCCACCATAGAGGTCCTGGATTTCAGTCTCTTCCCTAGCAGCCTAAATTTGGCCTCCAGGACGTCTCTCCTCCCCTTCCCTATGTCATTGGTACCTACATGTACCACGACCACCGGCTCCTCCCCAGCACTACACATAAGTCTGTCTAGATGCCTCGAGAGATCCGCAACCTTCGCACCAGGCAGGCAAGTCACCATGCGGTTCTCCCGGTCATCACAGACCCAGCTATCTACGTTTCTAATGATCGAATCTCCCATTACTAACACCTGCCTTTTCCTAGCAACTGGAGTTCCCTCCCCCGGAGAGGTAACCTCACCTCAAAAAAGATATTCTAGCACTAGAAAAGGTTCAGAAAAGAGCAACTAAAATGATTAAGGGTTTAGAGAGGGTCCCATATGAGGAAAGATTAAAGAGGCTAGGACTCTTCAGTTTGAAAAAGAGAAGACTAAGGGGGGACATGATAGAGGTATATAAAATCATGAGTGATGTTGAGAAAGTGGATAAGGAAAAGTTATTTACTTATTCCCATAATACAAGAACTAGGGGTCACCAAAAGAAATTAATAGGCAGCAGGTTTAAAACAAATAAAAAGAAGTTCTTCTTCACGCAGCGCACAGTCAACTTGTGGAACTCCTTACCTGAGGAGGTTGTGAAGGCTAGGACTATAACAATGTTTAAAAGGGGACTGGATAAATTCATGGTGGCTAAGTCCATAAATGGCTATTAGCCAGGATGGGTAAGAATGGTGTCCCTAGCCTCTGTTCGTCAGAGGATGGAGATGGATGGCAGGAGAGAGATCACTTGATCATTGCCTGTTAGGTTCACTCCCTTTGGGGCACCTGGCATTGGCCACTGTCGGTAGACAGATACTGGGCTAGATGGACCTTTGGTCTGACCCAGTACGGCCTTTCTTATGTTCTTATGTTCTTATGTTCAGTGCGAGAGGCAACCCCAGCACCGTCTGGAAGGAGGGTCCCAACTATGGGAAGGTTTCCCTCTGCTCCCGTTGACTGCTCTGCTTCCCTGGGCCTTTCATCCTCCTCAACAGCACAGGGGCTGTCTGACCGGAGGTGGGACAATTCTACAGTGTCCCGGAAAGCCTCATCAACATACCTCTCTGCCTCTCTCAGCTCCTCCAGTTCCGCTACCCTGGCCTCCAACGTCCGTACATGGTCTCTGAGGGCCAGGAGCTTCTTGCACCGAATGCACACATACGCCACCCGCGCACAGGGCAGGTAATCATACATGCTGCACTCAGGGCAATAAACTGGATAGCCCCCACTCTGCAGCTGGGCTTCTGCCTGCATTGTCTCCTAGTTAATGAAAGGGTTGTTTAAGCAAAAGGTTTTGAATGTAGTTTGGTGTATAGGGTTTAAGGGGAATAAAGGGTATAAGATAGAACCGGCAAGGGACCCGCGCTCCCTTCCTGCTCCCCTTCCAAACTCCCTTGCGAAACTCCCTGTTAGCAGCCCCTGTTTGCAAAAGCTCCCTGGTTGCTTATGCGCTGCTTTATAAAGCCCTGGCCTATGTGAATGCCCCACCCACTGATTAAGGCTCAGCCAATTATCAGAGGCTTCTAGCCTTCAGACCTTCCTTTGAAGCTCACAGCTTCCAACTGCCAGCCACAGAACACGGTCCTTCAAACAAACAAACAAACAGACTGACAAACACAAGCTCAGCACACAGCAAGTAACCCCCAAACACAAACTACAGACAGTCACTTACCCCAAGGGTGCTGTATTGCTCCTCCTTCACCTGGAGAACTCCCTTGAGAAACTCCCTGTTAGCAGCCCCTGGTCGCAAAAGCTCCCTGGTCGCTTGTGCGCTGCTTTATAAAGCCCTCAAAATTAATGGAGATATCCTATTGCCTAGCACTGGAAGGGACCAAGTACTGATTTTGCCCCAGATCCCTAAGTGGCCCCCTCAAGGATTGAGCTCACATAAGAACATAAGAACATAAGAAAGGCCGTACTGGGTCAGACCAAAGGTCCATCTAGCCCAGTATCTGTCTACCGACAGTGGCCAATGCCAGGTGCCCCAGAGGGAGTGAACCTAACAGGCAATGATCAAGTGATCTCTCTCCTGCCATCCATCTCCATCCTCTGACGAACAGAGGCTAGGGACACCATTCTTACCCATCCTGGCTAATAGCCATTTATGGACTTAGCCACCATGAATTTATCCAGTCCCCTTTTAAACATTGTTATAGTCCTAGCCTTCACAACCTCCTCAGGTAAGGAGTTCCACAAGTTGACTGTGCGCTGCGTGAAGAAGAACTTCCTTTTATTTGTTTTAAACCTGCTGCCTATTAATTTCTTTTGGTGACCCCTAGTTCTTGTATTATGGGAATAAGTAAATAACTTTTCCTTATCCACTTTCTCAACATCACTCATGATTTTATATACCTCTATCATGTCCCCCCTTAGTCTTCCCTTTTCCAAACTGAAGAGTCCTAGCCTCTTTAATCTTTCCTCATATGGGACCCTCTCTAAACCCTTAATCATTTTAGTTGCTCTTTTCTGAACCTTTTCTAGTGCTAGAATATCTTTTTTGAGGTGAGGAGACCACATCTGTACACAGTATTCGAGATGTGGGCGAACCATGGATTTATATAAGGGCAATAATATATTCTCAGTCTTATTCTCTATCCCCTTTTTAATGATTCCTAACATCCTGTTTGCTTTTTTGACCGCCTCTGCACACTGCGTGGACATCTTTAGAGAACTATCCACGATGACGCCAAGATCTTTTTCCTGACTCGTTGTAGCTAAATTAGCCCCCATCATGTTGTATGTATAGTTGGGGTTATTTTTTCCAATGTGCATTACTTTACATTTATCCACATTAAATTTCATTTGCCATTTTGTTGCCCAATCACTTAGTTTTGTGAGATCTTTTTGAAGTTCTTCACAATCTGCTTTGGTCTTAACTATCTTGAGTAGTTTAGTATCATCTGCAAACTTTGCCACCTCACTGTTTACCCCTTTCTCCAGATCATTTATGAATAAATTGAATAGGATAGGTCCTAGGACTGACCCTTGGGGAACACCACTAGTTACCCCTCTCCATTCTGAGAATTTACCATTAATTCCTACCCTTTGTTCCCTGTCCTTTAACCAGTTCTCAATCCATGAAAGGACCTTCCCTTTTATCCCATGACAGCTTAATTTACGTAAGAGCCTTTGGTGAGGGACCTTGTCAAAGGCTTTCTGGAAATCTAAGTACACTATGTCCACCGGATCCCCCTTGTCCACATGTTTGTTGACCCCTTCAAAGAACTCTAATAGATTAGTAAGACACGATTTCCCTTTACAGAAACCATGTTGACTATTGCTCAAGAGTTTATGTTTTTCTATGTGTCTAAACCACAACCCTGGGTTTAGCAGGCCAATGCTCAAACCACTGAGCTATCCCTCCCCCAGCTGGCTAAATTGTTAGGCTCAACGGGTAGTGATCAATGGCTCGATGTCTAGTTGGCAGCCGGTATCAAGCGGAGTGCCCCAGGGGTCGGTCCTGGGGCCGGTTTTGTTCAACATCTTCATTAATGAGCTGGATGATGGGATGAATTGCACACTCAGCAAGTTTGCAGATGACACTAAGCTGGGGGGAGAGGTAGATACACTGGAGGGTAGAGAAAGGGTCCCGAGTGACCTAGACAAATTGGAGGATTGGGCCAAAAGAAATCTGATTAGGTTCAACAAGGACAAGTGCAGAGTCCTGCACTTAGGATGGAAGAATCCCATGCACTGCTACAGGCTGGGGACCGAATGGCTAGGAAGCAGTTCTGCAGAAAAGGACCTAGGGGTCACAGTGGACAAGAAGCTGGATATGAGTCAGCAGTATGCCCTTGTTGCCAAGAAGGCCAACGGCATATTGGGTTGTATTAGTAGGAGCATTGCCAGCAGATCGAGGGAAGTGATTATTCCCCTCTATTCGGCACTGGTGAGGCCACACCTGGAGTATTGCGTCCAATTTTGGGCTCCCCACTACAGAAAGGATGTGGACAAATTGGAGAGAGTCCAGCAGAGGGCAATGAAAATGATGAGGGGGCTGGGGCACATGATTTATGAGGAGAGGCTGAGGGAACTGGGCTTGTTTAGTCTGGAGAAGAGAAGAGTGAGGGGGGATTTGATAGCAGCCTTCAACTACCTGAAGGGGGGTTCCAAAGAGGATGGAGCTCGGCTGTTCTCAGTGGTGGCAGATGACAGAACAAGGAGTAATGGTCTCAAGTTGCAGTGGGGGAGGTCTAGGTTGGATATTAGGAAACACTATTTCACTAGGAGGGCGGTGAAGCACTGGAATGCATTACCTAGGGAAGTGGTGGAATCTCCTTCCTTAGAGGTTTTTAAGGCCTGGCTTGACAAAGCCCTGGCTGGGATGATTTAGTTGGGGGTTGGTCCTGCTTTGAGCAGGGGTTTGGACTAGATGACTTCCTGCGGTCTCTTCCAACCCTGATATTCTATGATTCTATGCCATTTTTTTCCAAACAAAAATTCAGCCACCTGGACTCAGTATTCCACTGCCCCGGGGTTACCTTTACACCGAGCTTTACTATTGCCCTTGTCCCCCTCCACAGACAGCTCCTTTCTAACTGAAAGTGCTGGTCCTTCCTAGGCTAAGCTCATCACCATGCTGGAAACTACACCAACAAGCAGTTCTTCTACCCCTTCCCTAAGTAATTAGCTTGGGCTTTTATCCCCACTTCCTCTCCCAGCAGGCCCTGCAGAAGTCCCATGGTCTTTGAGGAAATCAAGCACAGCTCATCTTGTGACAGAATCCTACAAGTAACGAAATAATTCCACTGAGAAGATACAAACACTCTCATGCTTTATTTCTATACAATGTCTGAAATGCAAACACCTAATTAAGCCAGAGTTTTAGGGTGAAATCCTGGCCCTGTTAACTGCAGTCAGGCCAAGAGTTCGCCTGCAATGTGTGAAAGGCCATGTAGAGCTAAAACACCATTCTGTCCGCTCGTTGCCTTACACACAGGTGCAGGCCCACAGCTGCTGCTGTAAGTGTGGGGAGCCCAGCACCTGCTGCATCAGGCCCGGAGTTCCTCCCTGGAACACCTGGAACTCCACACACAGGACATTACACGGGAGAGGGTCTGAGGCCACGAGGTGAGGCAAATAGACTCGCTGCTAGTTTTCTGGTGCTGACAGACGTTGCTGATGCACCCTGGTCTGACATCGCCCGTGCGGCCTGTGTTTTATTGGCCCTGCTGCTGTTCTAGGAGCGCTTCGGTCACTGTAGTGACGCGCTTGGAGATGGTGGTTTCTCAGCTTTCCTTTGTGCATGCGGCAACACGTTGTGTGGGGCCATTGCCACTCCTTCCTTTGTGTGCTTGGTCAGGCCACACACTGACAGTGGGCTCTGCTAGCACAGACCCTCACTCTCAGCTCAGGTCTCTTTTGCTCCCAATCCCATGAACCTCCATCTTCCCCTGCAGAAAACTGCTCCTGGGCCTCCCGTGCTCTCTACACATGCATCCCAGGTCTGCCTCAGCCCCAAATCCACAGTGGGCCATCCCCAAGTTACCCACAGGCTTCTTTCCAGGCCAGGTCTGGCTTCTGACCCTTCTCTCCCTGGCTGCTAGGGGCTGCCTGGCGTGGGACTTCATTGTCCCTATGGCACATGCTAGGTAGGAACAAAGCTACACAAAGCACAGAGCTGTTGTGCACATGTTGTTGCAGCACATGTGTTAGGCACACTGAAGTCCAACACAATGCAGCCAGTCTCCAGGAGTGTTTGCTGGTGTATCCAAGACCCACTGTGGGCAACTTTGGTCCAGCTGGAGAGGGAGCTGGTGACTTAATGCCAATGTAGCATTGTTACCTGCGCTCCTTGGGGAGTGTCATAGGTTGCATGCACCCCTGGGGCATGAGTAACTCTTTCCGCCCAGACATCCCCCTCTGGCTGTAGGTCCTGCTGTAGTGCCTGTCTGGAGCACAGGGTGGTCTCCCAGCTGTAGGTTTTAGGGAGGCAGCTCCCTCTTCTGGACATGACCCCAGTCCAACACAACGGAAGAGACACACACAGTAATCCTGCAGCCCAGCAAGCCGCCCAGGCTCACGCCAGTTCCCTGCAAGGCAGAAGGTAAATAGCCTCTGTGAGAGGGACTGGGATCCGAACCCCAAGTGTCTGGGAGGCCCAGGCTGTGCGCCCTGGAGCATGAGGATGGTTCCTGTCCCTCTTCCGAGAGGCCAGCAGCCGAGACTCTGCAGCAGCTTTGTGGGTAAGGGCAGCCAGGGAGCTCGCTGTGCTAATCTGCTCCTCTGCGTCCTGCCCAGCCCTGAGTAGGGACCTGCCAGGTTCACCGGGGGTGGGGGGGCTGATTGTGCCAGAGGAGCTCTTGAACCCCGTCCTGCGCAGGGTGGGAACCTGTCTCTCCACAGAGAAGGAGAGACCCTAGGAACTCCTCAGTGCCAACTGTTCTAGAGCAGCAGCTCCTGACAAACCCACTACCCAGCTCATCGCTTTCGCGTGTTTATCCCTAAAGTGTGTCAGGTGAGATCCTGACTGAAAGCCAGGATGACACTGGTTATCAGTAGAAAGCAGTGTGAGATGTACACACGCATCCCATGGCCAAAGTTACACATACATGTACTGGAAAATATGGGTTCAAGTCCGAATCGAGTAGGGTTAACAATGGTTTTGCCAGACAAAGGGACATGTATTCCCCTGTCTGCCATGTAACTTGAGCATGGTAACCCAACGCAGTGGAAGCCCTGTTTGCATCTGAAATCAACGTGAGGCTGTTATGTCAACATGAAGTCAGCACACCAAAGAAGAAACCCTGCGGGGGAACTATCCAGATACTGGCACCCAGCAATGAATGGGGGCCAATGGGGGTTATAAGGAGAAGGCAAAAGGACACTTTTTCATCCCTCCCTGAGGAAGCGAAAAGGACAGCGGTTTCTGCATTCATGAAAGAGATTTCCCAGCCAGGTTGCTTGGAGACACTGGGAGATTGCTGTAGGTGGGATAAATACTTTAGACTAGGGTTTGGCCCCGCTACAGTTATGTTTAGACTCTGACAGACCTTTTGTTGTATATGTAACCATTTCTGTGTCTGTTTACTCACACAATCTCTCAGATCTTAGCCATTAACAATAAACTGATGATTGTTTTCACTATCAATCGATCTCAGTGCTGTGATGGTATTGAGGCGCTGAGCCTCAGTTGGCTCCAACTAGCTAGTGTGGATGCTGTCCCTGTGGTACAGAGGCCTGGTGGTGTCTGCGAGTGCCCAGCGGTGAGGGGCTGGACACTGCAGGGAGCGCGCCAAGGTTGACACGGGCCTATACTGAGCCTGTACAGACACAGCGAGGCCTGGCAGGCAGGGCTTGTGTTGCCAGAGGCTGTGGGTTTCAGGGAGCTGAGCTACATCAGGCACTCACAAGGCTGCTTCATGCTCAAGACCCGTGGCAGCGAGGTTCCTCTTGACCTGGGGGAGCCCTGGGAAGGGCCCCAGTGGGATTTCACACAGGCCTCCCTAGGTCCATATTTGCAGGCTCAGAATGAATGGTGAAAGGATGTACTCCACAGGTGCTGCACTTTCAGACACTAAGAGCTGAGCCAGGACTCCCACGGCTGAAAGCCAGGGTCTCTACACTTGAGCAAGTAGCCAGGTGCCGTAGCGGGGGCTGTAACAGGCTCCATACGCAGACCAGCACGGACCAGCGTCTCACAGAGCCGAGGGGGGAGGCTGTCTGGGTTTTTCCTGTGTCAATCAGAACAAGGATTACATGATCCTTGAAGTTTCAAGAGTGCTGCAGGCAGTGTGGGAATATCCTCACAGCACCACATGTGGGCCGAGGTCTAGTTCTTGATGGGCATATTATCCTTCATTTCTTCCATCTGCTGGTGCTGTCCAGCTTCCTAATGTCAGTGCTGCCGGCTGAGCTGGTCCTGAGGGAGGACTGCCAGGCTCTTGTAGACTGCATTAACCGAGCGATGCACTGGGTCCCTGGGGGAAGATAATAACCACCCTGGTGACAAGTGCCCTTCAAGAAGCGTTAATGTGAGCTTCAAAGCAACCTGCTGCCTCTCTCCCTGAGCAGAGAGAAGTGTGAGAAGAGCAGCAGGCACAAGAAGAAGGCCAGAGGAAGAGGAATTAGAGGATGAATCTTTCCAGGACAAAGCCCCTTGAGTTTTGCCTTCATTTCTGGTTTCAAACCCTGGCCAAATGGCACCATAAGCCCACCTGGATAAGGTGAGGGGGTGACATGCCCACGTTAATCAGGAGAATGATGAAAAATCTGTGGCAGTGCCCAGCCAGGACCGTATCCAGTGAGGTCCAGCTGCTGTTCAAAGAAGTACAGTGCAGACACGGCTTTTCATTCTGGTTCTGCTTCGGCCACTGCTGAACGAGCTTCTCCCTTCCCCTCTGCATCCTTGGCCCGAGACTGTCTCAGCTCTGCTTTCCCCGGCAAAAAGAAATGCTGATGTCACCGCAAGATCACAGGCACTTTCATTTATCCCTCTTTGCAGGGCCAGGTCTTGAACTGCAATAGTGGCATGCGTATTCATCATCATCAGAGAGCAGGGCAGTGGAGTAACCAGAAACAATTATAAGTTGATTCGAGAGACCTGGCTGCAGCATATTTGCCCATTAAATAGAACTGTGTCGAGGAGTGAGGCTTTTAGGCTGCTGGCCCGTGGAAAGCAAGTGTGTTGTGGAGGTGATGCACTTAGTCTGCGGTGAGGAGGAAGCGGTCAAACCGCACATGTTCCGTGCTGTGCTCAGCAAATGGCAAGTGTGTCAGGCACTTTCCCGGGGAAAAGTGCTGCTACTGCAGCTGCCAGAGAGACGCAGAGAGAGAGCTGGGTCTGTGGAAAGAGCAAACGAACAGACTGAACAGTGGAGGCCGAAGCGAGCCTGGGAGAAGGAATGCCTAGAGCTGCTCAAAACGCCGACAATTGTAACATTCGTCAATTAAAATACAGGACACACTTTTTGCAAAAAATGTTGCAACAACTGTCATGTGACAAGGTGACGCAATATTGATCTTCACAGCGATGTACAGCTCTTGCATCTCTGCTTCCTTTATGGCTGACAACGAGGTGCTCTGTCTGCTGTCGATCTGGAGTTATCCCTCAGAGAAAAACTTTAATGCCCAGATATTTCAGGTACAATCTGTCTCTGTTCTAGTAAAAGCAGCGTGTGAAAGCTTTCCTTCCCTCTCACCGAGGTGGTGGAGAAAGAACGAAGGGTATGCTTTGATCTGCCGTCCCGCATGGCAGATAACACACAAGCCAGCAGCTTTCCTACCAACCTTCTGGGAAGGACCTGGCCTACCACAGGCACTCCTGTAACTCCTGCATTGCTCGATTTGTACATGCAGTGGCTTCCCTGCTGTTTACATGCGCAAAGGAGAGCAGCACCCAGTGGGTCCCAGCGGGGAGCGGGGTGGGGGGAGCGGGAGAGCTGGCTATCTGGCACGGTTCTCCTTCCCCACCCCTGCCTAACACTAAGTCATTCTGCCCTGCTCCCTGAACCTGTCCCTGTGATTCCAGTTCTCCAGCCACCTCCCCTCTCCCTCGTCCCTTCCCTGCCTTCATCTTCACCACTCTCTGTGCCACCTCCTTTCCCACGCCAGCTGTGTCTCCCCCTCCTGATTCACCTTTACTTCCCCCGCTCCAGCGGCAAGGGCCTCGAACGTGCCGGCTGCTCCTGGACCTTCGACTCACTTTCCTGTCGCTCCCCCGCACTGGCTCCTGCCTTCTCCGGTCCACAGAAACTGCCCTCACTACAGTTACTGCCCGTCTTTCCTCCCCTCTTTCCCACGCTCGTTCCTCGTGGTGTCTCTGCTCCCTGGGGCCTTGGGCACCGTCCTCAGCTCCCTGAGCCCACACTCCTCTGGCTCTTTCATGCTACTGCCTCTGCTTCAGCCATTCCTCCACTTCTCCCTTGTGTAGACACTTGTCCCGGTCTCCTCCCTTCCCATGCTAATCACCCCCTGCTGAGATTCCTGTCTCCCAGGACGTTCATTACCATCAGCATGCTAAAGGCTTCCACTCCCAGTCGCCTGCCCCTGGTAGCATCAGTGCCCACTGCTGCATCTCTGCCGTGCTCAGCACCGCTACTGTGCAGTCCCTTGCTCACACTCCTGGGAGTCACTTCCTTCCCAGCAAACCGGCTTTGCCCACAAGGAAGCAACCCTGGCCTCCCAAACCCCCCAGCTCACCAGCGTGAGCCAAAAAACTGGGAGGAGCCCCCTCTCCCCTTCTCAGAACCAGTTCCTGTTCCCGTTCCTGAACAGGGTCTCTGTTCCCATCCCCACACAGGGCTTGAGGTACTGGTGCAGCCCTCCCCCCCCCCCCATACACACCCTTAGAGCTAGGTTAGCACATGGGGGACCCTTACCCTGGCATGGATGCTGCTGGGAATAGAACCATTCTCGTTTAATCAAATTAATTACAAATTAACAAAACCATTGTCGCTGTTACCTTAGGTCAGGATCATCCCTGACCACTCGGTGCCAGCCAAACGCCTGCATGCCTAGCAATGCCGCCCAGAGTTATGTTAATCCTGCCTCTCCCCTGGCTTGCACGTGGAGAGGCCCGGAGACCATGCTCCAATGGCCACCCCCCAGCTCTCAGTCCTGGTACCCTGACGGGGGAACTGGGCCCCTAGGCTGGGTGCCTACAGCCTAATACTAATTAAAGTATCAACCAAAGCGTTAATGCCCAGCAATGGTTTCAGCCGCTAACCTTTGGGAGAGGTACAGTTCCAGGAATGCAATATCCATTTTGATCATATTTGTCCTTCCAGGCTGTGACAGGGCGAGATCAGTCCAGAGGCCCAGATTAGATTCCATTTATTTGAAAATTCAATTGGGTTTTATGGCTCTAAAGGTCAGACCATTTTTTAGGGATGAGCACTCCTAAATAATGAAGACAAATATTAGACCACTTAACGGGGAGCAAGCATGTAAGAGCTGTATAATTACTGTCATCTTGAGGCATTATCAGAGATGTAGCCCTGTATATCTTGTAACCTAAAATAGCTCCAGAAGACAACATCATTTCTCAGACAATTGGTAAAGAGGCTGCGGGGTCATTAATGTACAATAAAATGTCTGCATTAGGGAGGTGGAATGAACATGCTGATTCCTCCTTATCATATAAATCTTGAACTTTCTTACCTACAGACACCAGCACCTACGTAGTTAATTAGGTTGTATCTACAGTAGCTTCCTTCTCTGAGCCTGATTTTAACATCCATCACCCATTTGCCTGGGTCAAAACAGAGCTGACCCACCTGAAATGTCATATATATGAGTTAAAATTATGGAAGAAATGTTCTGGCTAGTGTGGGGCAAATCAGATGAGGTGTTTGAAGAATACGGAGGTTCAAAAATGGAGATAAAGAGCACTCAGGGTTTTTTCCATTTTTCCCCCCCTCACACCTAGAAATTCTACATGTCTTTTCATGGTCAGGCTGGTAACTACTGGGGCACCCACTCGTCAGCACCAGTTTGCTTTATAGAGTTCAGGCAGCTGTGAGACATGCCGTACAGACCCCTGGTCATGGCCCCACATGCTGCAGAAAACACGCCTGGGTAATACAGAATGTGTTAAAGCCGTAGCAGCACCAGGCTTAAATGATTAAAGGTCTCGAAAACATGACCTACAAAGAAAGATGGTAAAAACTGGGTTTGTTTAATCTGGAGAAGAGGAGCCTGAGGGGGAACATGATCACAGTCTTTAAGTATGTAAAAGGCTGTTATGAAGAGGAAGGGGATAAATTGTTCTCCTTAGCCACTAAGGACAGGACAGGGAGCAATGGGCTTAAATTGCAGCAAGGGAGATGTAGGTTCAACATTAGGAAAAACTTGCTAACTGTCAGGGTGGTTAAGCACCGAAACAAATTACCCGTACAGAGGTTGTGGAAGCTCCATCACTGGAGGTTTTTAAGAGTAGATTAGACAAACACCTGTCAGGGATGATCTAGATAATATTTAGTCCTACCTCAGGGAAGCAGACTACGCTAGATGGCCTCTCAAGGTCCCTTCCAATTCTCTATTTCTATGATTCTCTGTCCAATGCAGGGGCTCTGCGTGGAGGTTATGTCCCAAGGGGTGTGAGCTCCTGAGGTTCAGCTTGGGAAGGTGACACCCACCTCCTCAAAATCGGCTGCCTGGGGCCTAGAGAAACTAGCACAACTGGGAGCCAGTAGTTCCCGTGAAGTCTGTTCCCATCTTTTCTTCTGAGAGGGGTTCACCCATTGCAGGCATTACATAGTCAGGCCTCCCTGTGAGTTAAACATTCATCATTAGCCCCATTCTGCAGCTGGTGCCAACGCTACATGGGGCAGAGTCTCTGGCTCTCTCCTCTCCAGCAGAGCAAATGTGCGTGAGAACTTCCACAAGTCCCTTGCTAGGAACAGCCAGGTGTGGGGGAGTCTCTAGCCAGTGGACCAGCTCCTAGGCTATCTGCCCTGCACCACCTCAGGGTATCAGGGGCCAGGAGGGGCATGGTCAAGTGGAGAGGAGCAGGTAGGGGCCAACACTGTGGCTAATGCCAGCATTGCCCTTAAGTGCAATATGCAAAGGGCCTGCATTTGCTGGGACCTTTTCCTCCTTTTGAAATGAATCCTAGCTTCCTGCTGACTGTCTGGGCACTATTATTTATACCTGCCCCTAGTGCTGCCAGAAATTGGCCAGAATATCCTGGGGCTCCAGCCCACGGACCATACGAACCACAACAATTATCTTGGTATATTCTGCAGCCGAATACTGTGCGCCAGTGCAGTCTCACAGCAGTCACACTAAACTCCTCAATACTCAACTCAATAATGCCAGGCACATAGTGACAGGGATGCTCCAATCGACTCCAGTTCACTGGCTCCGGGTCCTATCGCACATCCAGCCTCCGCAGATGGGAAGAGCTGCGCAGACATCTCGCTTTCGCAACCACGTCAACGCAAACAACAAGGATCCCGCTGCACCACGACCTGCAGAACCCGCCAAAGACAAGATTAAAATCCCGCAACTCTCTACGGAATTGCATCAAGACCCTCACCCTCAACTGTGACGCTGCAGCTCAGTGGAGAGTCACATGGAGCACTTTGACCGCTCAAAACAAACAGCTCCTCAGTGACCCTGCCGAGGAACCACCGGGTTTTGATTTATGTAGGAGAGACTGGTGCAGATTGAATCGCATCAGGACAGCTCATGGGAGAGGTGGACAAAGCCTCTTTAAATGGAAAATGAGGCAAACACCTGTAGGCGACTCTGGTCACCAGGCACAAACGATGGAGCACGTCACAGCTGAGTGTCCCCTTCGTTCTTTCGCTGGGGGCCTGAAGGACATTCACCAGCTCGCTGCTGCAGCAATGTGCTGGCTAGCAAACTTAGATATGACTGTGTAGCTGTTGCTCCCTACCTAAGCCATATACAGGAAGTGCTGCCCCAGGGCATGGGGCAGGCATCCTGGGCAGTGGCTGCAATTACACTGTGGTCATTTGTCATTTGAAAGCCAATATTACAGGAATTCCCTACCTGAGGCAGGTGGTGGGCCATAGCTGGTGCACTTCAGAGCAGCACCAGAAGGATGGTCATCTGAGCTCCCCGTCCCTTCCTGATAACGAGAGATCCTCTGGAGAGAGTGAAGGTACATGTAAACTGCACAATAAGGGGTGTCTCTGCTGGGGGATGATCCATTCTCTGAGTAAGGTGGCTTTAAAAAGAAAGCCAAGAGCACTGTGCTGGTTGCAGATGGATTTCTGCTAACTTGACCATCGGAATGGTTTCGGGTGTATATTGCTCTGGCCACAGCTTCCTCACAGACTGTCATGTCACCAGTTTATATTTCTCTGTCTTCCCATATACTTCGGTTTACGTATGTAAACTTAAATTCAGCCACTGTCCTGTTCAAAGTATTAAGCCTCAATTTTGTATTCAGCAGTAATTTTGTGTGTGTCAGCACTGGCCACCTATCTATGATGATTCCAGTTGTTACCTCTGTAGCAAAGCCATTTAGTCTATTGCCTTTGCCCTCTTTCCTTTTTATAAACCAAATAAGCTGTAAGCTACCTTTTCATGTGGATTGAAAGGGGCAAAAACAGCACAGAATCATAGCAGTGTAGGACTGGAAGGGGCCTCAATAGGTCATGTAGTCCAGTCCCCTGCACTCCAGGCAGGACTAAGTAATAAGAACATAACATAAGAACATAAGAAAGGCCGTACTGGGTCAGACCAAAGGTCCATCTAGCCCAGTATCTGTCTACCGACAGTGGCCAATGCCAGGTGCCCCAGAGGGAGTGAACCTAACAGGCAATGATCAAGTGATCTCTCTCCTGCCATCCATCTCCACCCTCTGACAAACAGAGGCTAGGGACACCATTCCTTACCCATCGTGGCTAACAGCCATTAATGGACTTAACCTCCATGCATTTATCCAGTTCTCTTTTAAACGCTGTTATAGTCCTAGCCTTCACAACCTCCTCAGGCAAGGAGTTCCACAAGTTGACTGTGCGCTGCATGAAGAAGAACTTCCTTTTATTTGTTTTAAACCTGCTGCCTATTAATTTCATTTGGTGACCCCTAGTTCTTGTATTATGGGAATAAGTAAATAACTTTTCCTTATCTACTTTCTCTACATCACTCATAATTTTATATACCTCTATCATATCCCCCCTTAGTCTCCTCTTTTCCAAGCTGAAAAGTCCTAGCCTCTTTAATCTCTCCTCATATGGGACCCTCTCCAAACCCCTAATCATTTTAGTTGCCCTTCTCTGAACCTTTTCTAGTGCCAGTATATCTTTTTTGAGATGAGGAGACTACATCTGTACGCAGTATTCAAGATGTGGGTGTACCATCGATTTGTATAAGGGCAATAATATATTCTCCGTCTTATTCTCTATCCCCTTTTTAATTATTCCTAACATCCTGTTTGCTTTTCTCCTCTGCACACTGCGTGGACATCTTCAGAGAACTATCCACGATGACTCCAAGATCTTTTTCCTGACTTGTTGTAGCTAAATTAGCCCCCATCATATTGTATGTATAGTTGGAGTTATTTTTTCCAATGTGCATTACTTTACATTTATCCACATTAAATTTCATTTGCCATTTTGTTGCCCAATCACTTAGTTTTGTGAGATCTTTTTGAAGTTCTTCACAGTCTGCTTTGGTCTTAACTATCTTGAGCAGTTTAGTATCATCTGCAAACTTTGCCACCTCACTTTTTATCCCTTTCTCCAGATCATTTACTAGACTAGACCATCCCGGACAGGTGTTTGTCTAATCTGTTCTTAAAAGCCTCCAACAACAAAGATTCTGCAACCTCCCTAGGCAATTTGTTCCACTGCTTTACTAACCTGACAGTTAGGAAGTTTTTCCTAATGTCCAATCTGAACCGCCCTTGCTGCAATTGAAGCCCATTGCTTCTTGTCCTATCCTCAGAGATTAAGGAGTACAATTTACCTCCCTCCTCCTTTTAACAACACTTTATGTACTTGAAAACAGTTATCATGTCCCCTCTCAGTCTTCTCTCCTCCAGACTAAACAAACCCAATTTTTTCAGTCTTCCCTCCTAGGCAGGGCCGGCTCCAGGCACCAGTGAAGGAAGCAGGTGCCTGGGGCGGCCAATACCAAGGGGCGACATTCCATCTGTTATTGGGGCGGCACGTCCGGGTCTTCAGCAGCAATTTGGCGGCGGGTCCTTCAGTCCCTCTCTTCCTCTTTGGCGGCACTTCGGCGGCAGCAATCAGGTTTTTCTTTTTCTTTTCTTTTTTTTTTTCGCCACTTGGGGCGGCAAAAAAGCTGGAGCCGGCCCTGCTCCTGGGTCATGTTTTCTAGACCTTTAAACATTTTTTTTTTTGCTCTTCTCTGGACTTTCTCCAATTTGTCCACATCTTTCCTGAAATATGGCACCGAGAATTGGACACAATACTCCAGTGAGGCCTAGTCAGCCTATGGGCAGGTATCTTCTACAATAATAGTCTCCACTGGAAGGGCCTTGTCATCATTCAGAAGTACTGAGATAGCCCTTGATCCAGCAAAACACTTAAGCACGTGAACAGTTGCACTGAAGGCCTCACGTGGCATCACCCTTGTGGTTAAGTGATTTACTGGACTGGGGCCAAAACTGCCAGCTGAAATCTGGGCAGCATTATCCTATCTGCCCACTGGGGCAGGGCGAAGTGATCTGATGTGAGTTTTCCTAAATAAAATAGTTCCGCTTCAGAATCCCCTATAACCATCCGGTCCCACTGACCTCCAAAGAGTCCCTGTGCAGAGAATCATGAATATTTCTGCACCGTGGGTTTCAACGCTCTCCATATATCACTCAGACTCCACACTGGACATTTGTAGTGTCCCTAAGGCAACTGGCTGGAGGCCTCCCTCACACCCAATCACGGCCAGGGCTGGCTCTGTAGTGACCCCCCCCACATTTCCCTCCTCGCGGTTCCCCAAGAATTCCACAAAGCAGTATGTGTCTGTCACCCCCTTTTCTATTTATTTCTTTGCTTTAGTTTTCTGGTGCTCAGCCCAATGCCTTACTGCTGTAATCACAGCTGCTGTTTCTACTTGCTCTGAGTTGATAGGGAAACATTCCCAGGTCGAGGAGTGACTGCAAACAAGCAGTTGTATTTCAGCACACCACAGGGAACGCAGGGAGCTGGTACCCAGGTGCAGCAGCTGTTTCGAAGCTGGGGTGGAAGTTTTCATTGAGGGCAGACATTCCTGCATGTGCACACGTACCCCCGTAGTTAGAAGCTGGGAGCTCCTGCCCGATCGCTAGTGAGTTCTCTCAGGGGTACAGAGTGCCAGTGAGATCCAACCCAGCCCTGCAGGGAGCTGCCAGGGGAATCCAGACTGAGTCTGTGGGTTGGATCTCAATACAGTTTCCTGTAATTGTACAGAAGTCAGTGGGATTGAGACACGGAAAATGCTTTGAAGGAGGAATCCAGGCCGAAGGCCAATGTCTTTGTGGGCTGCATCACATGGTGGAACCAAAGACACTGTGTGACTAACAGCGACAGACACGGTCACTTTTCTTATTCGCCGTGGTGTATGTGCTCAGTATCAT
The DNA here is from genome assembly GCF_028017835.1 of Emys orbicularis. Lineage (NCBI taxonomy): Eukaryota > Metazoa > Chordata > Testudines > Emydidae > Emys > Emys orbicularis. Next base: position 1,460,286 of record NC_088686.1, on the reverse strand, counting down.
GGATGCTGAAGGAATTGGTTATGTGGTACGACGGAATATTTTCTCCAGTCACTATAATACCCAGGGTGAGCCTATGTGAAAGCCAAACATCTCTGATTGTCATAAGTGCGAATCCATGTACTTCTTTGGGGAAGTTTCCGTATCTATTTGAGAGTTTAGGCCCTTTGGTATATTTCTCACTTTAAAGGAAAATAACAAATCTCTGGTGAGTGACGCTAGTCAAGCTCGGGTGCGCTGTAACCGCTGGGCTGCAGCAGTTTGTCTTTGGAGTGACGAGGTGGGGGAAGTAATATCTGTTATTGGACCAACTTCCGTTGGTGTGAGACCAGCTTTTGGGCTTACACGGAGCTCTGTGTTGCTTGAAAGCTTAAATCATAGAATCATAAAAATGGAGGGCTTGAAGGGACCTCAAGAAGTCATCAAGTCCTATAAGGTCTGAGGCCTTTTTCTGCAGCCACATTAGGACAGCAGCCGCCATGAGCTAACAAGCAGAAATTTGCATCCTCACATTCCATCTAAATTACATTAAAACAATGTAACATTGGGCTGTTAAGAAAGCGCCTGTCCTAATAGCACCCACCATCACCAGATAAAGAAACAGATCTTAAGATGTTTAAAGAAAACTTTGTTTGACAGCATCCTGTCTGGCAAGGAATCACTTATCATAGAATCATAGAATCATAGAATATCAGGGTTGGAAGGGACCTCAGGAGGTCATCTAGTCCAACCCCCTGCTCAAAGCAGGACCAATCCCCAACTAAATCATCCCAGCCAGGGCTTTGTCAAGCCGGGCCTTAAAAACCTCCAAGGAAGGAGACTCCACCACCTCCCTAGGTAACGCATTCCAGTGCTTCACCACCCTCCTAGTGAAACAGTTTTTCCTAATATCCAACCTAGACCTCCCCCACTGCAACTTGAGACCATTGCTCCTTGTTCTGTCATCTGCCACCACTGAGAACAGCTGAGCTCCATCCTCTTTGGAACCCCCCCTCTTCAGGTAGTTGAAAGCAGCTATCAAATCCCCCCCTCATTCTTCTCTTCTGGAGACTAAACAATCCCAGTTCCCTCAGCCTCTCCTCATAAGTCATGTGCTCCAGCCCCCTAATCATTTTTGTTGCCCTCCGCTGGACTCTTTCCAATTTTTCCACATCCTTCTTGTAGTGTGGGGCCCAAAACTGGACACAGTACTCCAGGTGAGGCCTCACCAATGTCGAATAGAGGGGAACGATCACGTTCCTCGATCTGCTGGCAATGCCCCTGCTTATACAGCCCAAAATGCCGTTAGCCTTCTTGGCAACAAGAGCACACTGTTGACTCATATCCAGCTTCTCGTCCACTGTAACCCGTAGGTCCTTTTCTGCAGAACTGCTACCCAGCCATTCGGTCCCTAGTCTGTAGCAGTGCATGGGATTCTTCCATCCTAAGTGCAGGACTCTGCACTTGTCCTTGTTGAACCTCATCAGGGTTTTTTTTGGCCCAATCCTCTAATTTGTCTAGGTCCCTCTGTAGCCGATCCCTACCCTCTAGTGTATCTACCACGCCTCCCAGTTTAGTGTCATCTGCAAACTTGCTGAGAGTGCAGTCCACACCATCCTCCAGATCATTAATAAAGATATTAAACAAAACCGGCCCCAGGACCGACCCTTGGGGCACCCCGCTTGAAACCGGCTGCCAACTAGACATGGAGCCATTGATCACTACCCGTTGAGCCCGACGATCTAGCCAGCTTTCTATCCACCTTACAGTCCATTCATCCAGCCCATACTTCTTTAACTTGGCGGCAAGAATACTGTGGGAGACCGTATCAAAAGCTTTGCTAAAGTCAAGGAATAACACATCCACTGCTTTCCCCTCATCCACAGAGCCAGTTATCTCCTCATAGAAGGCAATTAGGTTAGTCAGGCATGACTTGCCCTTGGTGAATCCAAGCTGACTGTTCCTGATCACTTTCCTCTCCTCTAAGTGTTTCATAATTGATTCCTTCAGGACCTGCTCTATGATTTTTCCAGGGACTGAGGTGAGGCTGACTGGCCTGTAGTTCCCCGGATCCTCCTTCTTCCCTTTTTTTAAGTTTTAAGCAGGAAAAGTTAATCTGTGTTATTGGGAGTGGTGAGCTTTGTATGCTTAGCGTGTGCAGTCTAGTTTGGTGATTGTTACGCCCAGGGTAAGGGAAAGGCGGGGTGCCCTAGAGTGTGAGGGTAACAGTCCAGCCCCAGGCACTGTGGCAGGACCAAGTAACCCTAGACTCCACCCTGACAGGCCTTTTCCCAACTTGTTTGTAAAAGCTTCCAATGATGGAGACTCCACGACCTCTCTTGGAAGCCTGTTCCAGAGCTTAACGACCCTGAGAGTTAGATTTTTTCCTAATCGCTAATCTGAATCTCCCTTGCTACAGATGGAGCCTGTTACTTCTTGTCCTATCTTCAGTGGACATGGAGAACAATTGATCAGCACTATCTTTGTGACAGTCCTTAACACATTGGAAAATTGTTATTAGGTTGTCCCCCAGTCTCCTTTTCTTAAGACTAACCATACCCAGTTTTTTTTAACTCTTCCTCATTTTTTGCTCTCTTCTTTACTCCCTCCAGTTTGTCCCCATCTTTCCTAAATTATGGTGCCCAGAAATGGACACAGTGCTCCAGCTACAGCCTCACCAGCGCTGTGTAAAGTGATGCGATTGCGTCCTGTGTGTTACATACAACACTCCCGCCAATAGACCCCTTTTTTCCAGCCGCAGGAGATTGACAACTCAGATTCAATTTGTGATCCACTATAACCCCCAGATCCCTTTCAGCAGTACTATCACCCAGACAGTTATTCCTCATTTTGTAGTTGGGCATTAGATTGTTCCTTCCTAAGTGTAGTACTTTGCACTTGTCTTTATTGAATTTCATCTTGTTGAATTCAGACCAATTCTCCAATTTGTCACGGTCATTTTGAATTTTAAAACTGTCCTCTAAAGTTCTTGCAACTCCTCCCAGCTTGGTGTCATCTTCAAATTTTATAAGCATACTCTCTACTCCATTAGCCAAGTCATTAATGAAAATAATGACTTGTCTCCTACCAACAGAAAGTTAGTCCAATAAAAGATTTACCTCACTCACCTTGTCTCTCTGATATCCTGGGACCAACATAGCTACAACACTGCAAATCTTTGGAGTGTCATTCAGTGAAAAGAAATTTGAAACTACTAATTGTGTGTGAACTGTCTTCTGGTAAAGACTGGTACTGGATTTCTAAGAAGAAAAAGAAATAAAATGAATCCTATTACAATTTCCACTTTTAGCATTTAGAGAGTTCCTATAGCAAATCCAGCTGTAGCTTCTTCCAACAGTATGAATTCATGGTCTGTGCAAATACCCTGAGTCAGATAAAGAAGTTCTGTAATACAGAATTGGTAAGTAAATCAGCTTATCTCCCCTCCATGTAGGTTACACAACCGGCAACACCCCCCGCCCCCCCAAGGTCAGTTTATTAATATAAAAGACACTCAAAAGTCAGTTTCTTCCTGTCCAGTCCCAAGGTGGGCACAGCTCTGTCTGGCTTCACACTCCCAAGCAGGACACAGTGTTTCAGCCCTTCCCAGGCTCTGCTCAGTCTCCTCACAGCTCACCTGGGCTCCTTTGGGTCACTCCCTGCTCTCTCTGAGAAGCCGCTCCCAGGCCTTGCTCCTAGGCTCACAGTGTCCAAGTGCCTCTGCTGGCCCGACCCTTCCCCTGGGCGTGGGTTTCCTGAAGGGGCCTCCTGTACTCTGCAGCCTTTGCTGTGGCTTCTTCATTCGCCCTCAGGGCTCTCCCTTCCATCCCTAGGCCTGGCCCCGCTGAATCCCAGTCTGCCTGTGACTTGGCGCATGTGCTGCACCTGGGGAGGTGAGAGAGTTTGCCACAGGTGAGGCAGAAACCAATCTCCCTTTAAAGGGCCAGCTACCCTGTGATACCCAGCGCCTAGAAGACTGAATTCCAGGGGAGGGAGTTTGTCCCAGTGGTTAGAGTAAGGACTTGGGAACAAGCTTCCTTGATTCCCTTCCTGACCCAGCTGCTGATGTGCTTTGCATCCTTGAGAAAACCCTTCACTCGGCTGTGCCTCGGTTTTCTCATTAAATAGGTCTAGTGATCCCCTCCATCCCTATCTCACAGGGTTAGTGTGAGGCTAAAAAAATCACGTAAAGTCCCATCCTTGGTTACAAGGTGCCAGTAAAATGCAAGTGATTAATTAGTATTATTATTGAAACAAAACCTGGCAATGGTCCAAAATGGAATTTTCATTTCGTGGAAAGTTCTGAAACGTTGGCTTTTCGTTCGGATTCCGAAGAACAGCAGCAGCAAACCTGAAATGTCAGAATGTCTGGCCGAATGGACATTTCACTTTCCGGCCTGCTCTAGTTGTTACCATTAGATCTCTGGGTCACAGGTGAAAGCTGCGGAAGAGCCCAAGGTGGCCTTGTGGGCATGGTGCACTAGGACTCACGAGAGCTGGGCTCAATTCTTGGCTCTGACCCAGGCCCCCTAGGGCTTGCTGGGCAAGTCACTTAATGCTAGTTCTCATCAGTTCAATGGGGACAACACCGCCCTGCTTCACCCTGGGGCTCTGGTGTGTATTTACACTGTCTCTGACTATGTCTATGTCCAGCTCCCAGCACACTAGTGCCCTGGTATCCACTGCGATTGCTAGTGGTATAGGTAACAAGCAGATCTCACTGACTTTGGGTAGACAGATGCTTCTGCTGTTCTCTGGCTTCAAGGTCTCCTGATCAATAACCTGTTGTTGTGGTATCTTTGCTGACACCATTGGAAGGACACATTTCCACCAGCGAGGAGGTCTGGCATTGTTGTGCATTAGAGGAGAATGATTAATATAAAACCCGCCCCACCCAAACACCATTCCCTCAGCGTGACTGGGACCACTGCCCTGGATTCCTGGAGGGGAGCTCTGAGCACTTTTTCATAGATTCTTAGGCCATAAGGGACCACTGTGATCCTCTGGTAGGACCTCCTGTATTACGCTTCCCTGAGGTCTATTAGTCAAACAACCAGTCTGAACTTAAAAATGGCCAGTGAGGGAAAATCCACCACAACCCTTGGTAAGTTGTTTCAGTGATTAATTACCCTGACTGTTAATAAACTTACACCTTGTTGCCAGTCTGAATCTGTCTAGCTTCAACTTCCAGCTGTTGGATCATGTTATACTTTTGTCTGCTATTCTGAAGAGCCCGTTACCAAATATTTATTCCCCATGTAGATACTGAGGGATTGTAATCAAGTCACATCTTAACCTTCTCTTTGTTAAACTAAATAGATGGAGCTCCTTGAGTCTGTCACTATAAGGCAGGTTATCTAATCTTTTCATCATTCTCCTGGCTTGTCTCTGACCCCTCTCCAATTGATCAACATGGCACAGTATGCCAGCAGCAGTCGCACCAGCGCCAAATACAGAGGTAACATTATCTCGCTCCTCCTACTCAAGATTCTCCTGTTTATACAGCCTACGGACAAACCTAAGGACAGCCAGACGTGTTTGCTTTCCGTGGGGTGACCGTGCTCTTTGGCATTCAGGGACTGTGTCCTGAGGACTTGCTGAACCATATCTATTAACGCTAATACGTAGGTTATGAAGAAAAAGGTCAGATGCCCCTAGGTGATAGACAAGCCCATGACAAGTCAAATGGAAGCCCCAGAGCCTGGCAGCCCCTCTCCTAGCACAGAGTAAGACCTGCCTGCCACGTGTGTCTGTCTGTATGGAAAGCAGCCCACTCTGACTCCATCTTCAGAGAGGGTACCAGTGCGGCACTCATAGGCGCACGCTCAGAATCAGATACTCAGCTACTCCCCAAGCCCCAGCCGATCGCTCTGAAAGGGCAACACATGCCATCCTGGCTGAACTCGGCTGTGCTCGGCTAGGCTTTAGCCTCAGCCGCCCTGCAAGACACGGTCAGGCATTCTGCAGCCATAGAACAGCAGGTCCCCATGCGCTAGAGGAGTCCACACAAGACAAGGATTCACACGGGCTGTCGACCAGCTGCAATTAAAGCTCTTCACATGCTGCCTCGTGCGGTGAGCAGTGGCTTGGGCTGGAGTTGCTCCCATAGGAGAATTTCCTCCATTAACGGACTGAATTCAAGTGGCAGATGGGAGCAAGGACCCTGCCTCTTGAGACTGGCCCTGTTTTTCAGCTCTTGTGCCTATGCAGAGTGGGGGCAGGGGGCTGAGAACAGAACAGACCTAGCAATAGCAAGGGGTTAGACAAGGAAAGAGGCAAAGCCAGTGCTGAACGTCCCTTTGGAGTCAGCTTCGGGAGAAGGGTTACATCTTTTCTGTACCCAGCTTTGCTTTTCTAGTTTAATAGCCACAAAATGTGTTGTTGTTTTAAAGACCAAGATGAAAGGCAAAGGCTCTAAAACATGTCTGTGGTTGGCACTGGCACCTCCTGGCACTTACAGACGGACAGCTTGGCCATCCACTCTCACAGCTGGGCATCAGTCCCCAAGAAATGCCCCGTGCCTCTGGAGGCCTGGGGTCACCAAACACCGAATGAAAAGCAGCTCCCGTTTTCACTGAAGATGTGACGAGCAGTTCACTCCTGTCTCTTCAGAAATGATGCTCCGGTACCATTAGTGACTTTTCAGACTCAGCCAGCGTTGGGTTTTTGAAGGGTGGCAGCAGCACATGGCTGAAAACAGCAACGTTGCTAAGACCGAGCATGCCAGTGCTAGGCAACCAGCCAGGGGAAAGATTGCTGAACCATGGGGCTTATCATGCAAATGCCATCTGATGCTGCCTGGTCGTGATGGGACCACATGGCACTGAAATGACAACAGAGCCCATTTCCATTTGTGCTGCCATGAGCCACAACCCCCGCTGTGCAGTGAGCAGCCTGTGAGGCCGCCCACATGAGTCTCACAACAATATGGGAATGCAGCTATAGACACCGGGGCCCAGAGCCATGGCCGTATTTACACTCCTAGCAGTCATGGATGTCACTGGAATTTAGCGATCTAAATACCTTTGTTGGTCTGGGCCCTGGACCCTAGATCTCAGGGTCATGGGTGCACCATAGAGACTGGCAGGCAGGCAGGCAGGCAGACATCTTTGTTGCTTCCAACTCTGCTGTAGATCTGCTGGTGTCATCGTACCAGCTACCACATCTCAACCCAGAGGAGGCTGCATGTTGATGATGGGGGAAGTGGTCCCGTGTATACAGGGGGTCATATGCAGCCATGGTGGTGCAGGGAAGTGCAAATGACACCCTCTGGCATCATTCTGGCCCCTTGTGGCCCAGACCTTTGCCCTCCGGGTAGGGCAGATGGTGGATTCCCTCCGGGGCGACCTACAGCTTTAGTAATTAGGAGCTCCAGATGCAGAGGATGATACATAGACTCACAGACTCACAGATTTTAAGGTCAGAAGGGACCATTATGATCGTCTAGTCTGACCTCCTGCACAACGCAGGTCACAGAATCTCACCCACCCACTCCTGTAACAAACCCCTAACCTATGTCTGAGCTATTGAAGTCCTCAACTTGTGGTTTAAAGACCTCAAAGTGCAGCGGATCCTCCAGCAAGTGACCCATGCCCCACGCTGCATGGGAAGGTGAAAAACCCCCAGGGCATCTGCCAGTCTGCCCTGGAGGAATATTCCTTCCCGACCCCAAATATGGCGATCAGCTAAACCCTGAGCATGTGGGCAAGACTCACCAGCCAGACACCCAGGAAAGAATTCTCTGTAGTAACTCAGATCCCACCCCATCTAACATCCCATCACAGGCCATTGGGCATACTTACCGCTAATAGTCAAAGATCAATTAATTGCCAAAATTAGGCTATCCCATTATACCATCCCCTCCATAAACTTCTCAAGCTTAGTCTTGAAGCCAGATATGTCTTTTGCCCCCACTACTCCCCTTGGAAGGCTGTTCCAGAACTTCACTCCTCTAATGGTTAGAAACCTTCATCTAATTTGAAGTCTAAACTTCCTGATAGCCAGTTTATATCCATTTGTTCTTGTGTCCACATTGGTACTAAGCTTAAATAATTCCTCTCCCTCCCTGGTATTTATCCCTCTGATATATTTATAAAGAGCAATTGTATCTCCCCTCAGCCTTCTTTTGGTTAGGCTAAACAAGCCAAGCTCTTTGAGTCTCCTTTCATAAGACAGGTTTTCCATTCCTCGGATCATCCTAGTAGCCCTTCTCTGTACCTGTTCCAGTCTGAATTCATCCTTCTTAAACATGGGAGACCAGAACTGCACACAGTATTCCAGATGAGGTCTCACCAGTGCCTTGTATAACAGTACTAACACCTCCTTATCTTTACTGGAAATACCTCGCCTGATGCATCCCAAGACCCCATTAACTTTTTTCACGGACGTATCACATTGGCGGCTCATAGTCATCCTGTGATCAACCAATACTCCGAGGTCCTTCTCGTCCTGTGTTACTTCCAACTGATGTGTCCCCAATTTATAACCCAAATTCTTGTTATTCATCCCTAAATGCATGACCTTGAACTTTTCACCATTAAATGTCATCCTATTACTATTACTCCAGTTTACAAGGTCACCCAGATCTTCCTGTATGATATCCCGGTCCTTCTCTGTATTAGCAATACCTCCCAGCTTTGTGGCATCCGCAAACTTTATTAGCACATCCCCCAGGCACACTAGCCTTGACTCTTCCCAGCCAACTTCACTGATTCTGGGCACTGCTTTGGCCAGCTGTGGTCCCAGCCCTATCTGGCAAGCGGGTTGTTGTGCCACTTTGCACTGCTCCCTCCCTCCGATGGACTCTCCTTCCTGGGGGCTGGGAACTACGATCTCTGGCTGCTGGCAGACACCACTCTGGGGAGCATCTTGTGCAGACAGTGATATGCTGACAATGGTCAACCACAGTCTCCCGCAAAGTCTCCTTAGTCTGCAGTGTACCTGGGGCCAGGAGGAGGGGAGCCAGGGCACCCGGCCATTTGTTTCCGTCGGAGCCAGGAGCAGGGGCTTGGCCCCCACCTGCAGAGCCAGCACGTCACGCTGCACTGCCCTCACCTGGGCATGTAGAGTGCAGCGATAGGAGATGCTCAGTGAGCCAGCAAGGGGCACTGGGGCTCTCCTCCCCTCAGAACTGTGTGCGCCTGTTCACTTCACAGCCCACCAGCTGGCTGAAATCAGGCCCATTCCCGGGCAACCGGATGTTCTGACTCACGTGGGAATAAGGGGACTGTAGCAGTAGCTCCTGCCCAGGCACAGAAATCACCCCGTCCCTCCCCATTAGTAGGAGCATTGCCAGCAGATCGAGGGACGTGATCTTTTCCCTCTATTCAGCATTGTCGAGGCCACACCTGGAGTATTGCGTCCAGTTTTGGGCCCTCCATTACAGAAGGGATGTGGACAAATTGGAGAGAGTCCAGCAGAGGGCAACGAAAATGATCAGGGGACTGGGGCACATGACTCATGAGGAGAGGCTGAGGGAACTGGGGTTATTTAGTCTGCAGAAGTGAAGAGTGAGGGGGGATTTTCTAGCTGCTTTCAACTACCTGAGGGGGGGGGGGTTCCAAAGAGGATGGAGTTGGGCTGTTCTCAATGGTGGCAGATGACAGAACAAGGAGCAATGGTCTCAAGTTGCAGTGGGGGAGGTCTAGGTTGGATATTAGGAAACACTATTTCACTAGGAGGGTGGTGAAGCACTGGAATGGGTTACCTAGGGAGGTGGTGGAATCTCCTTCCTTAGAGGTTTTTAAGGTCAGGCTTGACAAAGCCCTGACTGGGATGATTTAGTGGATGTTGGACCTGCTTTGAGCAGGGGGTTGGACTAGATGACCTCCTGAGGTCCCTTCCAACCCTGATATTCTATGATTCTATGATTCCCTGCAGTCTGGTGGCAGAATTGTGAGCAGAGGCCCCTAGGAGCCTGCTTCAGCCCATGGCTGCCTGCGGGGCTGTGAGGATGAAGGAGGACAAGATCAGCGCAGATAGATCAAGGCAGGAGAAGAGCTTGTTGGCTGGAAGCGGTGGGAAGGGGAATCACAAAGATGGCTGCATGGAAAGAGATTTTAAAATTGAAATAAAATCCCACCAAACTGCCAGCAAAGCCGGTGTCGGTGTGACGGTGACACAACTGACCTGTAGAGCAGGCTGCTGCCCAGTGAGATGCTCTGTCCTGAGCATGCTCAATGAGGCACTTGCAGCCTGCCTCACCCGTAGGGTGACCAGATGTCCCGATTATATAGGAGTAGTCCCAATATTTGGAGCTTTGTGTTATATAGGTACTTATTACCCCCCACCCCCGTCCCAATGTTTCACACTTGCTGTCTGGTCACCCTAGTGACCCGCACATCTCCTGCATGGCCGAAGAACAGAAATCATTGTGCAGTGTGACATGCTTTGGCCGTCCCTGGTTTATAGCTCCGTTTTGATTCATTAAAGAAGGAAAATATCCACCAGTGTCCTTGTGACGAGTCCTCGGGCTGGTCCTTTGGCTTTTCCAATATAACTGTTCAACAGGCAACATCCACGCGAGTGGGAGGGGAGAAGCATGAGAACACGTTTTCAAATCTTCCGTCAAGTACAAGACCTGAATCTGAGGGTGCAAATCAAGTTGCTGACTTAGCAGTTACCAGGTGCCAGGTTTTGCACATACATCTGACCCTATGGAAAAGTCCCATAGCATTCGATAACATTGACAACCCCATTATGAAATCCTAGAGGATGGTTTAAAACCTATAGAAAGAGTCTAATCTCCATTGCATCCTTTAGATTTTTAGAAAAATGTATATGGAGCCCTATTACCTTTCTATCCACCGCTACTGTTTCCTCATCCCTATTACATCATATAGGACTTATCCATTAAGATGCATATGCCAAACCTATTACTGTTTCCAAACTCAGTCATTTCCCAGTGCTAATCTCAGGTAGTTGGCCATGCAAAGCTGTGACATTTGTATTGGATAGTGAAGATACAAATGCATGTTTTGCACACACAGGAAAATGAAGACTTGCTGAAAAATGGGCCTTTGGAGTTAAGGTCACTGTGCTCTGGTAGGAGAGTTGGAGAGGCACTTCAAAGGGACCTGAGCATTATTCAAATAAGCCTCTTTTTATTTTTTTTAAATAAGTTTAGTATAAAATGGTGGCAGTGGCTGAAGACTCCACTGCATTCAGCGCTAGCTGCAGTAGCAACACGTCCTCCCCCTTTTGGACATGCTGCACAAAGGCCTCTCGCATTCCGACGCCGGGGATGTTAGGAAAGGGACTCCCAGCCTTAGCTGACAAAAGCCCAGCTCCATTACTGTGCAAAAATGTAGTCATCAGCAACTCATGAATAATTCACAGCACCGGACGAAGACAAAAGTTATGAGTGAAATCCGTTTGGATCTGTCAGGTGAAGCAGCCAGCACTGCAGTTTTCTCCTGCCAGGATTCATCGGTGTCTTCGTCTTTTCTTCTTCTTTGTGGTGGCTCTGACCTGGAGGTTGTTGATTGCCCCCTTCCACCTTTGCAGTCGGGACAGACTTGTAAACATCCCCTCTCCCGTGGACGCCAGTCTGCGTGACAATACTTCCAGCAGAACTGGCTCTCTCGTCCTCTGGTTTGCCTGCCCGCTTGCCTGACAGGCTGAGTGCTGGAAGCAAGTTGCTCTGGGGTCGGCGAGCAATGGCTAGCTCTCGTGTAAACACAGAGGCCAGCTGACAGCAGTACAAACCAGGGTCCAGTGGAGCAGTGGGTGGCCCTGCTGCCCCTATAAAATACCACAAAAGCAGAGACGGTGCATGTAGAGCCACCACAAAATAAGCCTGCGGCCATCTCTAGCCACAGTGGCATGTAACTGGCCTTCCAGAAGGGGCTCTGTAAAGGCGGGTGAAGCTCGAGGGGTCCAGGGCCTTGGTGCACAGGAGAGAGCTGGAGGCCTCGCAGGGAACCTCTGTCCCTAGTGACTCACCAGCTGCCAGGATTACTGAGCTGAATGGAGGCCTGGCCCGGCTGGCCCCACTAAAACTCTCTCCTACGGCACACAGGTCAGACTGCCCAGCCCGTTATTAATTACAGCTATCCTAGCACTGAGCAAAGGGCCAGGCACCACAGCCCACTGCCCCACCCCAAAGCTAAACTCGTCGGCCTGCTCCTGGGCCTCCCCCTTGGGCGCTTGGAGCTCAGAATCATTGGCGGGAAGTGGCTCTGGGTGGGGGGCCCTGACAGAAGGTCTTAGCTCCAGCAGCCCGGGGCGTGGGGCACTCAATGACAAGACTCTGCCCACACATTCTTAGAAGGATTTTCACACCCTTTCCTTCAGACACACACAATCGCCCCCCCCCCTTCCCTCTCTCTCACACACACACACACACACACACACACACACACACACACACACACACACACACACACACAGCTGCCCCCAACTTGGGCGCACACACGGACATGCACGCACTCCCCACACACACACAGAGTCATGCAAACACACACACACACACACACACGGCCATGCACACATGGTCATGCACACACACATGGACCTACACACACATAGAGCCATGCACAAACACATGGTCATGCACATGTGTGCACACACACACACACACACACACACACACGGCCATGCACACACACACGGACCTACACACACATAGAGCCAGGCACACACACACGGCCATGCACATGCACGCACACACACGGACCTACACACACACACAGAGCCATGCACAAACACACGACCATGCACATGTGCGCACACACACACACACACACACACACACACACACACACACACACACACACACACACATTTCATTGCAAACCAGAGGCCAAACAGCTGGCACTCAGGAAGCAGGATGGCAGAGCAGCCTTTGGCACGCGTGCCGCCAGTGTGATCCCTCACCCCCAGGGCGAGAGTGTTGACTCTCCCCTTCCCCAGACCCTGCTGCCTGGATGTCTGGACATCTGAGCCTCCCCCCACCCCTACCCAAGCCTGCTTGTGCCTCGGGTCTGCATTGGTTTAAATTAGTCTCTCCTCCCTTTCCCTTCATCCCACTTCTGGTCCCACCTTATCCAGTTCCGAGCACCCCCCTTGCACCCACAGCTCTGCGCCCCACCTCCCCAAATACCACGCTTGCCCCAGACCCCCCACTCCTCTTACCTTGGGGCTCTGCAGGGCCGTCCGGCCTCATGCCGGCCTTGGTGGCTGAGCCCCAGGGAGCTGCCCGGCCCACTGGGCTCCTCGCTTGGCTGTACGTACAGCAACGCCCTGTTTCATCACAACAGCAACGCCCTGTTCCTTCACAGAGCAGACAACATTTGGAAGGACAACTCATCGGGAGCACTCGTGTGCCATCCTTTCTGTCTGCTGACACCAGCTCCCCTGCTTGTCCCTTACCCGTCTTATCAATGATCTCCGTTAGTTCTTCTGACCCCTCTCCCGCTACTGACGAAAGTGCCTTCCCGTTTCTTTGCTGGGGGCAGCGCCCATTTATCTCTTACCTTGCTGAGTCTCGTTGGCTTGGCTGCACAAGAACCACACCCATACAATGGAGCTGGTTTCACTCCCCCACTCATACAGGAACCCAGCCTAGTGTGTCGCTAGCTACAGACACAAATTGGAGCTCTGTCCTGCTCCTCAGTTACTCTGGGGCAAAGCTTCCAAGGGTGTGAGATCAGATGCTTCTATTGAAAGCTGGTGAATGTTTGGGGATTGACTGCCTGACCTGGGGCCGGTGGGGCGAATCCAGCACCGGTGGTTGACTCAGCCCCAGTGAAGGGTTCCCAGTGCCCGTTGAATCCAGGGAGCTGTGATGACTCTCACCGGCCTGGTTCTTTGCTCCTACCACATGATGGAATTTGCAAGGTTTGCCAATAAATGAGTATGTTCCACAACGGTGACGTTGTTCTTTGGTGATAGGAGGATGCAGCCCTAAATCTGAATCAAGTGCCCAATGTGTAGACGTGCTTTGAGCCCATGCTAAACAGCAGCTGTCCAGGGTCACCAATACAGCAGCAGACTTGCTCATTATTATTTGCCATTGGAATACGGTCCTCAAAAAAGTGCTTCACGTTTTTCCTTGCAAATCCTGATTCATGACTCCAGCAAAGCCTGCTGTTACAGAAAGTGGCTTGCTAACTAATACTGAGCTGACGGGCGAGACGTACCTTGACAATTAATTAAGCGGCTATAAAGAGGAATCAGCAAGTGAAAAGGAACACTGGTATGTGCATGAAAGCTTGAAATTGGAGCTACGGAACAAGGTAGTAACATGATATTACTATGAAATGAAACCCCGAGAGCTGAGCTGGCCCGTGCCTGGAGGTCTGGGAGGTAGTGCTCTGGTTGAGTAGAACTTTCAGCAGCTGCACAGGCTTGGAGGTTGGCAGAGAATTTCAAAAGGAGGCAATTCAGGTCTGATCCTTTCTCTAGAAATTGTGGGGTTTGGATCATAGATTCACAGCTTATTTGGTGATGCATTTGTCTTGGAGGCTTGAATGGCACTCTTCTCTTTGGAGAAAGGTCCCGTGCCCTGTGGCTCCTGCAGTGGGCTCCAGTATGAGATGCGGTGATGTGTGGGCACCAGTTTCTATGTTATACAAACTAAATACTTTTCTTGGCAAAATTAACGTAAGCCCTTTTTCAGACTGGAGACAAGCACACCCAGGCAGTACAGCGTCAAACCCATGGACACGTTCCAGGTATTCCCAAGGAACAGGTACATACCATTATTACAATCCATGTAAAATGCAGTGTGGGCCGTGACACTCATTGCAAGCGTGAGGGTGGTAGGTTCAGTTCCTGACCCACATTGTAATTACATTTTGCTTCTCTAAATTCCTCTTGAAATGTCAAGTGAATATGGAATTTTTCTGCTCCTCCCGTCCTAAAGGCCAGCCCTTTACACTGCTCGCTTTTCGGAGCAGGGACTGTATTGTCGATATGTTTGTACAGCACCAAGCACAATGGGCCCTGCCCTAGGCACGGCCCTGAGGCATTAGTGCAACACAAACAGAAATAATACTAGTTACTCGGAGCTGTTACATAGATGCTCTCATGAGCTGGCTGCTTTCCTGTGGCTCGTGCAGACACTGTAATGGTGGCATCTGTAAGGCCGTTTGAGGTTCTTGAAGAGAAAGGTGCACGCATCCCCAAACCCTCTATTTGAAAAGTAATCTACGCCTGGAACCGTTCAGCATCTCGGAGCAGCAGCAGGCACGTGTGGAGTGCAGGGGGCCCTGCACTCTGGCCCCAGCTGCCCGTTGACGGGCTGTGTCTCCATGCGGGAGGCTCGTGAGCTGGCTGTACCATAGGGCTCACGAGACACCGGGGCATTGGGATGGGTTCTTAGTTAAGCATTTGTGTGGAATGTTCAGCAGGTCACGTGCCCAGCGTGAGATCACGGTCTCTGTTGTCAGAGGTGCCACCATTTGGCTGAGACGTAACCCACGGGACTGACCACGCCGAGAGCAGCGGTGTTAGCCCTGGCCTCATGGCAACTTTATTTAGTGCACGGTCAGTGGCTTCCTCCCTCCCTACCTCTCCCCTGCAGCATCGATGGGACGCAGTGTTCAGAGCCATTTGCAAAGGGAGGGGAGGAGGACTCAGGGCACACCCTGTGCTGGGAAAACAGATGGAAAAGACATGACCCCCCAGTGCCACCCAGAGCACCAAACAGCACAACAAACGTGCTCTTCTGCAGGGTCTTCATGAGCCGTGGGGAAGAGTTACTCCTGGCTCAGCATTGCCCGGAGAGGGAGGAAGGGGTCCGCTTGCTACTGAGCTATTCGACCACAAAGAGCACAGCGTCAATGGTGGGCAGATGCCGTAGGGCGATAGGATGAATGCCAGGGGAGCCAGGCGAAATCCTGCTAGTGCCTCTTTAAATGTAAACCCTGGGTACTCTGCTTCTCTCTGCTTTAAACCGTGCTGTTGTGTTGCACAAACAGCTGCCAAGTGCCAGCCCAAAAAGGGGAAGCATGTTATTAGGGGGAGGGGGTGGATTGATTAGTGTTAAATCATAGAGTCATAGACTTTAAGGTCAGAAGGGACCATTATGATCGTCTAGTCTGACCTCCTGCACAACGCAGGCCACAGAATCCCACCCACCCACTCCTGTATCAAACCCCTAACCTATGTCTGAGCTATTGAAGTCCTCAAATCGTGGTTTAAAGACTTCAAAGTGCAGAGAATCCGCCAGCAAGTGACCCGTGCCCCACGCTGCATGGGAAGGTGAAAAACCCCCAGGGCATCTGCCAGTCTGCCCTGGAGGAAAACTCCTTCCCGACCCCAAATATGGCGATCAGTTAAACCCTGAGCATGTGGGCAAGACTCACCAGCCAGACACCCAGGAAAGAATTCTCTGTAGTAACTCAGATCCCACCCCATCTAACATCCCATCACAGGCCATTGGGCATATTTACTGCTAATAATCAAAGATCAATTAATTGCCAAAATTAGGCTATCCCATTATACCATCCCCTCCATAAACTTATCAAGCTTAGTCTTGAAGGCAGATATGTCTTTTGCCCCCATTACTCCCCTTGGAAGGCTGTTCCAGAACTTCACTCCTCTAATGGTTAGAAACCTTTGTCTAATTTCAAGTCTAAACTTCCTGATGGCCAGTTTACATCCATTTGTTCTTGTGTCCACATTGGTACTGAGCTTAAATAATTCCTCTCCCTCCCTGGTATTTATCACTCCGATATATTTATAGAGGACAATCATATCTCCCCTCAGCCTTCTTTTGGTTAGGCTAAACAAGCCAAGCTCTTTGAGTCTCCTTTCATAAGACAGGTTTTCCATTCCTCGGATCATCCTAGTAGCCCTTCTCTGAACCTGTTCCAGTTTGAATTCATCCTTCTTAAACATGGGAGACCAGAACTGCACACAGTATTCCAGATGAGGTCTCACCAGTGCCTTGTATAATGGTACTAACACCTCCCTATCTTTACTGGAAATACCTCGCCTGATGCATCCCAAGACCCCATTAGCTTTTTTCATGGCCATATCACATTGGCGGCTCAAAGTCATCCTGTGATCAAGCAATACTCCGAGGTCCTTCTCCTCCTCTGTTACTTCCAACTGATGCATCCCCAGCTTATAACACAAATTCTTGTTATTAATCCCTAAATGCATGGCCTTGCACTTTTCACTATTAAATTTCATCCTACTACTATTACTCCAGTTTACAAGGTCATCCAGATCTTCCTGTATGATATCCCGGTCCTTCTCTGTATTGGCAATACCTCCCAGCTTTGTGTCATCTGCAAACTTTATTAGCACATTCCCACTTTTTGTGCCAAGGTCAGTAATAAAAAGATTAAATAAGATCGGTCCCAAAACCGATCCCTGAGGAACTCCACTAGTAACCTCCCTCCAGTCTGACAGTTCACCTTTCAGTACGACCCGTTGTAGTCTCCCCTTTAACCAGTTCCTTATCCACCTTTCAATTTTCATATTGATCCCCATCTTTTCCAATTTAACTAATAATTCCCCATGTGGAACCGTATCAAATGCCTTACTGAAATTGAGGTAAATTAGATTCACTGCATTTCCTTTGTCTAAAAAAATCTGTTACCGTCTCAAAGAAGGAGATCAGGTTGGTTTGGCACGATCTACCTTTTGTAAAACCATGTTGTATTTTGTCCCAATTACCATTGACCTCAATGTCCTTAACTACTTTTTCCTTCAAATTTTTTCCCAAGACCTTGCATACTACAGATGTCAAACTAACAGCCCTGTAGTTACCCGGATCACTTTTTTTCCTTTCTTAAAAATAGGAACTATGTTAGCAATTCTCCAGTCATATGGTACAACCCCGAGTTTACAGATTCATTAAAAATTCTTGCTAATGGGCTTGCAATTTCACGTGCCAGTTCCTTTAATATTCTTGGATGAAGATTATCTGGGCCCCCCCAATTTAGTCCCATTAAGCTGTTCGAGTTTGGCTTCTACCTCGGCTGTGGTAATATCTACCTCCATCTCCACATTCCCATTTGTCATCCTACCATGTGAAGTGTGTAGGGATCTTTTGGAAGGAATGGCATCACAGACCTGTGACATTCAGTTAGCATTTACCAAGCCCTGCCTTTATAAATCAGTCAGCATGCAAACTCTGCCATAGTAAAATGTTTATTTGTTAAGGTGATATAAGTTACTGAGCGTTTTACAGTCTGTGAATTCACCACTGGCAACATTTAACACGAGTTCATATGGAAGCTGTTGCCACCATATTATTTATTTAAAAAATCTTGAAGGCCAGAAAAGATATTTATAATGAATGTCGAAGTTGGGGGGTGGGGAATCCAGGAACCAGGAAAGCATGTTTATCCAAGGGAGCCCGTCTCCATGGCCTATTGGGGCAGGCTGTAGATGTCAAATGAGAGTTTCTGCTGGGGTGAGAATTGGTTCAACAGATTAATCTTCAGTGAGTTGGATCATGTTGTTTTTTGCTGCGTGAAAACATCAATGGTAACACTTTCTGGAGGTGGCAGAGGGCAGGCGTTCTTCAGCTCAATTCCCGCGTCTGTGAAAAGAACCAAAACAAAGACAATAAGGAAATAGGGGGTATGACTTAGCCAGTCAGTTAATCCCACGTCCTACAAATGCAGGGCCAATGAGAGGATGCAGAAAAGGTTTTCGGACACGTATAGCCCAACTACCATAGCATAACCAGCCCCCACACTCTGTGCCCGTGAACTGCAGCCAAAAGGGGACACAGGGGTTGGCAGATCATTTTTGAAAAGTCAACTAGAAATGAGACCGCTTGCCATTTACCCGCCCGCAGCTGATCAGTGCTTTTCAGCACAAGGAGGGGCTGAAAAGAATCCCTCTTGCACTGTTATAGGGTGGCTGTTGGCAAACACAAGTGCCAACCCATGGCAAGCAGAGCCGGGTGAATAATGAAGAAAAAACAATGAATGGAGTAAGTTATTCCCCCCCCCCAATAGTTAATTGAATACATTATTTAACCGCAGTAACTGAAAGGCAGAAGCCAGAGCGGTGGAGCCCACTGCAGTGCAAATGACCAGGGCAAAACACATTGCTCTGCAATCCATCGTTTGTCTGCAGATTCCAGGGCTGCTCCTTGTCTCATTCAAGCCAATGACAGAACAGTCACTTCTGTGGCGGGAATCTCACCTTTCATGTGCTTTGACAGATTTGTACCGAATTCCCCCCCCCCCCCCCTACACACACTGTCCCAACAACAAAACTTCAACTGACCCCTTCCTAGCTCATCTAGCGCCCCATTGGGTGGGGAAGAGGAAGGAATTGTTTAGACACTAGTCTAATAACCGACAATTTAAAATGCCATGTTGTGTGTGTGGCAGTTTAATAGGACCTAGACTGTCTATTTTAAAACTGCTTCCTAGTTTGCTGAGGTTTTCAGAGGCCATCAGCCCAGGCCCAGCGGTCCCGTCCGGCAGGCACAGTCTGCAGAAGACTGAAGCTGGGCTGTGCTACCCGGTCCAGTGGGAAGAGGATGGGATACAGTGACAAAATGCCACCAGCTTTCTGCCCACGGCTCCATCTTGGGGTGGGATTTTCCCTTGCAGGGCAGGCTGTGAGGTCCCTATACCAGCCCCCGGCCCAGGATCCTGCGGGGTTGGGGGGATTCCAGAGGATTCCCATGGAGACCCCATGGCTCCACCTGAGTTCCAGCTACCCCAGTCCCGCCCCCCCAGTACAGCGCCAATGGTACACAATGGGTGGGAATCCCAGGGCTGGTCGGTCTGCGGGGAAGTGTCATGAAGCTGGCTGGAAATGACTGGGACAAAGGCTCCCTATGCAAACTGGGACGGGGTGAATTTTCAAATGCCCTCCTGCTCTGACATGCAGCAGGTGACATTTCCATGAAGGGATCGTAGCACTCAGCGGCCCCAACGAAGGGCAGGGCCCCGTTGGACCAGGCCCTAGATACGCACATGGAAGGGGAAGATGGCCCTGCCCTAGGGTGACCAGATGGCCAGTGTGACAAATTGGGACAGGTGGGGGGTAATAGGTGCCTCTATAAGACAAAGCCCCAAATATCAGGACTGCCCCTATAAAATGGGGACGTCTGGTCACCCACCCCTGCTCCAAAGAGCTGAGTCTCAGGCAAGTGACAATGGCACACGTGATAAATGCACATCACTGCAAAGGTGGGGCGAGAGTTCTGCAGGCAGGGAAAACCATCTCCTGGTCTCAGCATCGTGGGGGGGCGCGTGTCACCCTCAGCTTCCAAAAACCTGCTGCTGCTCTGGTGCTGGCTGGGTGCTTGGGCGGGTGCAGTGTCCTGCCAGCGTCCTTGCAGGCAGGTGAATGGAAACACAGACATGAAGTGGTATTTTTACAGGCAGCTGGTAGTCTGAAAGCAAATGAGTGCACAGCCAGCTAGCTGTGTTAGCTTGGTCCTAAGTGCTGGCTTTATCAGGGAACAACCTGTCCCTAAAGTGCAAAAGTAGGATACAGAGCTGTTAAAAATCTCCTTATGCAACGTAGCTTGTCTCAGTGCAACACAGAGAGCAGGTTTTTTTCTTAAGTCCAAACAGACAGGCAATGCTCTTCACTGGATTCAGTGCCTGTGTGGTAGTGGATTTGCCAGGAACAGTCAGTTATCATCTCTGCAGATTAAGCTTTCTCCTTTTTTATGACATCATCCTAGCACCTGACTCTTGGGAGTTGGCCAGTTGCATCCAAAGCCCCCTGTGAGTAAGGTGAGCAGGATTTGGACTCTATCCACTCTGCTAGTGTCGCTCAGATGCATTTACATAGGTAGGGTGACCAGATGTCCCGATTTTATAGGGACAGTCCCGATCTTTGGGGCTTTGTCTAATATAGATGCCTCTTGCCCCCCCCCCACCCCCTGTCCCGATTTTTCACCCTTGCTGTCTGGTCACCCTATATAGGGCCTCCTGTAACCGAAATGCCCTGCATGCCCCATTGCCCCACTGCAAGCAATGGTGGCTTTGGGTCCTGAGGAAAGCAAGATCATACCCACACTGTACTTTAAAAGGGAGAATATATAGCTGGTACAAATTGTTACTTACAGTGTTGATTTACTCTGACAGTCGAAATCTAATGGCTAATTTATCTTCCCACCCCTGTATAGAAAAAAGAAAGAATAACGGTATCACTCTTAGCTGGTGTCCCAGTTCGATAGGCTTCAGAAAACAAAGTGATGCTAGAATGCTGTGAGCGCTAGAAGTTGTAATTTGTTGCACCCACATGAAGTGGCACTTACATTGTGAAAAGCGAGAATAAGAGGGATAAGAACTCCACAGGCAGGGCTATAGGCGGAATCAATATTTTGATACTTCAAAGTAGAGCAATGTCAGGAGAAACCACTTACCCACGGCATATCCCAGCACTGGTCTGGAACTGCAAGCAAGCACCATGATGCAGGAAGTGTGCAGAAGCAGAACCCAGACATTTGTAAGTGCAGGAAATGTAATGCAGTTTTAGGTTTCCTACTTGAATGAACACTCTCCTGATAGAACAGCGTTAAGTTCTATCTGTCAACACCTCTGGCACAAGGGGAGACAATTGTCCCTGGAGACACTTTCCTAAAACGTTTGAAGATACACAGTGAAGCCCAACATAGCTAGGAAAAGACAACACAGCCATTGGTGTGACTTCAGGAAACTAGACAATGACACAACCGGAAGCTAATAAAAGATGTGGCACATGGGGCTGCCTCACTCATTGATAGCTTCTGTAGCAAACTCTTTCGTATCAATGATACTGCATCTGTCACCCCTAGTGGGATCCTAAAAGGCCTGTAGGCACTGCAAATAAAAACCATTGGATAGATGGTTGTAGTAAATAGGACACTGCCAACTGGTTGGTTTGTTTTTTAACTAAAAACCTGTGCCGCCTGAAATTTAGCCACAAATAATTCAATCTGTTTGCTGAATTGCCTGGGGAAAGTAATTTTTTGTATAGAGAGGTTCCAATAATTTATTTCACACTCAGCATGGTAACAGTGAGGGAGGAGACTTTGCAACTGAGCCAGTCAATTTTGATACAGATTTAGTGAGGCTGCAAACTGCAGTAATTCTGCTGAGCAGCAACTTCTAGCATCGACATTTGCGTTTAATAAGTCGGAGGCAATGGGAAATAATAACAGTGACACACACTAATACTATATGATGAACAGGCCCTGTGTAGAAACTCCCCTTCCGCTGCTTGTTGCATTAATTAATTAGAAAAAACCAGTTTCTCCCTCCCCTGCATGGTGCGTATTGCCGCTATTGTCGTCAGTGTTGCTGCTGGTGAAACAGACAGGGAATTCCACAGAAGGATTCACATTGACTTTGCAATATCGGGAACGTAGTAAAATGTAGCACAGTGTTTGCTACAAGCAAGATAATATTCTGGGTCAGAGCCTCAGCTTGTGCAAATGGGAGTAGCTCCATTGACATGCCGATTTACATCATTGGAGGATCTGATTTGTAACGGGGTTCTCAGCCTTCTGAAAGGCTCTTGCCTAAATAATGGACAACAAGAGCATTAAAAATAGTTGCCAGTTCTTTTGAATGTTCCTTAGGAAATAAGACCATGTTTTCATTAGCAGCAAAGCTAAGCCTTCTTACAGCATTGCAGAGAGAGAGAAGGCTC
Source organism: Emys orbicularis (assembly GCF_028017835.1). Lineage (NCBI taxonomy): Eukaryota > Metazoa > Chordata > Testudines > Emydidae > Emys > Emys orbicularis. The sequence continues at coordinate 1,437,735 of NC_088686.1, read as the reverse complement.
AAAGGCCTCACTCTTCCCAATCAAAAGACAAGATCCCAATTTTGATTTCAAACCTTGCACACAAAAGCTTAATGCTGATTAGAGGAGCGCTCTGTGAATAGTGCAGCTGGGGGCTCCAGTTTAGAGGGGCCCGTGGCTCCTGCGGGCGTAGCAGTTTGCAGTGAGGTATAATACAGCAGCATAGGGGCTGCTTTGAAAGCCTCTATGATTTGACACCCTATATTTATAAGGCGCTCTCAGGTCATGGGTGGGCAATGTTCCGTTTACAGGGGAAAAGGGTTGATCTAGACTTGGCTGATTTTTACAAGGTTTGCAATAACACCAGTGAGCGACCAAGAGCCCGGTGTGAATGTTCGTCTAGTACGCACACTGAGAACGTGGACTTCTACCTCAAAGTGTGTGACACTCACGATGCACCTGGCCACTGCAACAGAGGTGGGTCAAAGGGTTTCTGCACTGTAACAATGATCTCACCTGGGTATTGTGGACAGACTAGGCAACAAAACATCACGGAGCAGAGTTTTCCATGGGACCGACAAGATTGGCTGATTTAGGAACAGTACTTAATAATGGTATAACCACCCGCATCCTTGAGAGACTGAATCTTCTCCAGTACCCTCGGATACTAACACACCCAGCGGCATCTACCCTCTGCTTTCCCAGCGGCACAGTTCTGCATGCAGACCATGCTTCACTGGCCGGCCCTTGTCTCTATTGTCTGCATTCCCTGAGAGGCGGGGCAGAGAGCCAGAATTTGGGCTAAAGGACAACATGGAGCTGAATGGAAACTCGACAGGCTGACAGCTGGGACTCCATCCTTTCCTGGAGGGGGTGAGGCTGGGACATGTTGTTCTGGCTGATTGTTCTATTGTTGCTCTTTTGCATAGGAGCATGAGGAAAATGGAGCGTTTTCAAGTAAATAAAAGCACAATGGACAAGTCAAGCCACATCTGCACCTAGAACTGAACTGTCCCATATTCAGCACAGAGCAAGGAACCCCCCAAAGCACAACCAGAAAGGCAGCACAGAGAACACCTAACACAGCAAACACACTCTGCGCCCAGCACCGTTCCTCCATCCAAACCAGTATAGCAAACCCAGGGCATTTTCTTTCAGTAGAACAGTTAATGCCAGAAGGACTGGGAGAGGAGGCACGTGCCAGCAAATTTTAGAACCAATAACACACTTGTGATTTTTTCCCCCCTCTGGTGATTATAAGAGAAGATACCATTTCTCTGCTGAGCTCTTAGCAGCATAATCCAGGTTGCATTGCCCCTTTGGAACAGGGTCTGTATTTTACAAGCCACAGGCACCTGAGGTAATTCATTGTGGAAAGTCCTCTGCTGTCTAAGTGCTAAGCACAATCACTAGTGTGGTCTCGGTGGGTGAAAGGTGCCCGTGCAGGGAGCCAGCACATGAGGGAGGTGCCACTATGTTCCACTTATTGCCCAAGGACTTAGTGGTACCTAGTTCTTATGCTGGCCTCCCCGCACAGGGGGTGGAGTTCACCGGCCCTTGCTAACCATCTCTCTTCTTTTCTGCAGGGTTTCCAGTAGTTCACACTGAGTATGTGTGGGTAAGTTTTGTTCTTCTGAATAATGAATGCCTTTGTCCGAGCACACTCTGCCCCCAAGCAATTGGCACCGCTGGCTTTGCAGAATTGGAAGAATACAGATTCTCCTCCGTCCTAGGGCGTTCCACACTTTGGAGGAGTCAAGCCCGTAGAAATCCTGAATAAAAGGAAAGGTCCCGTTGCACATGTATGACAGTGGAATGGCAGACATTTTATGCCCAATGCATATACACTGCATATATGTCAGATGAAGGGAGAGAGAGCCATGTGAATAATCTTCCCTGATATCCAGTCTAAGTATTCCTGTAATATTATCCTAGAATCAAACCAAACGGTGCCAGCTGGTCCCCGGAAGCCTCTGAGAGAAATGCCTGGTGGATGGAGTTTTTAGCTTTAGTGTTTACAAAACTGACTCTTTAGTGTAAAAAAGAAAAACCCAAGACACTATTAATATGTTGGCACTTGCACAGCACATTAGACACACATTAGTTCCAATTCAGACAACAGATCTAGCATTGTAGTTTGTTACTTTTAAACTGCACGTGATTGAAACAAACAGATCAGCAAAAAACCCTGTAAAGCGACCTTCTCACCTCCACACAGGTTCAATGCGCCGGCTCCAGAGGTTTTTATTTCCTCCCTACAGACCATATGGGATTTTCTCTTAACCATGTCTGACAACACCTTCGCTTTAAGACTATGGGAATTAGAATAACTAGGTGGGGATCCTTTGTGACATAGCGTTTTAGCAGCTATTGGTGTGTGCTCCCGACGAAAGGGACCTATAATGCATGGATGGCAGGGAAACCCAGAGGTTTTTAACTTGCTCATTGGGAATTGAATATCATCATTTTGGGCTTAGGTTTTCTTGTGGGTCTCTGCAGTTGCATGGGAAAAAATGGGCTTTTAAAAAAAAAGGGTTTCTCTCCTTCCAGCACAGCATGAAAACATGGTCTATCTTCTAGTACACTCTGATGGGGCCCTTTCTGAGCCCAATCCTGCAATGCCTTTGCAGATGCAATCCAGTGATGGCAATAGGAACGCTTCAGGATCCGCCTGATGAGAGGCTAAACTGATGCAGAACAGGGCTGTCCTGTAACAGATCATTGGGATTTATTTGGTTTCAAGCACCAAATTACTGGGTATAAAATAACATTTTGACCAGACAGCAAAATCTCTCACTTGGTTACTGTAATCCTCATAACACCAATACCGCTAAGGAAAAATGGCCTAGAAGCTTAACTTCTGGATAGGTATGATGTGTTGCCAAAGTGAGGCTAAAACTAGTGATTTGCATTCAGTAGCATATTACAATTGTCATGCCATTAAAATATCTCTGATTTAGACACGGAGACGAAATAAGCTGAGGTGAATTGAAGAGTGGAATGGGGCGAGGGGGTAATGGACACAATAGAGCAATAGAAACACGTGTTTTCCTTGCGAAAATGACTGTTCCAATAGTTATGCATCTAGTTCTGCACATTTATGTTTTATGCAACAGACTGGAGTGGCTCTGTCAGCAGCTCTATCCCACCACTCCTTCACGGCATTGCTCTTCTCTCTCTGTTTCTAACTGTGTCATTGAAAAAAGGGATTTAAATCCCAAGGCACAACAATCGCATAACAGGCGAGTTCATGGCTGGGACTGCCTTCCATGCCCCTTATTATACCCAGGCAGCAGAGAAATCTCCAAACAGTATGTGAACATACAGAAATGACAACCAAAAGAAGCACCAGGGCTAGGAAAGGATTGCATTCATTATTAATTAATTATTAATTAATATTATTAATTTGCCAGAAGATGATCCACCCGCCTAGTCCTGCTCTGCAGCCTCAGAGATTTATCGTAACGTGAGACTGGAAGTGCCTTCCTTTTCGCCATCACTAGGAGTCATGCTATGCACTCACGTCTAATCTAAGGCACTGGGCCTGAACTGGCGACTGTGTCTTGACAGATGTACCATTTCCCATGTCTGAGAAGCAGTAGGGTTGTCACCATGCAGGGTCATGGGAGGAGCGCCGGTGTTGCCTGGCACTACAGGGTTTGGCTGAGTACTGTGTCAAGGTTGCCATCCTGACAGGTCCTTGCTAAAGTGGGGGTGAAGACTGGGCAGGTTTCCTGCTAGCGAGGGTGGCTGCAAATTTCTGAGCCCGATACTCCTGCCCTTGCACCCATAACCCCCCACTGCAATCACCATGTGTCTTTACTGATTAGGGACGGCAGCTCTGGGCCCTGCATTATTGTTTTTCTCCATTTATTCTGAACCTAACAAACCAGGTCTTAAACTCCCCCATCTCATGAGACCCAACTACGCTCACAGGGAAAGACCTGTCATGCTCTGACCCTTTGCTGCCCCCCACACAACACACATCGAAGCCCTGAATGCCGACATACCTGCATTTGGGATTCTGGCTCGGAGCCAGGTCCTCTGCTGGTGCACAGGCATTGTCACTGGCTGGGGTGGAGCAACACCCGTCTCCACCAGATGAGGATCTGGCCCTGTGTCTTCATTCCCGCACACTAAAACAGAGCTTTTACTCACCCCAGAACGCTGAGGGCATCTCCTTTCCCCTCCCCTCCCTGCACCAGCTGGGAAAACGGCTGGTAATGCCAATACCAGGGAACCCCTAAGGAACCTACACCAAGAATGCTGCTTCCAAGGGGACTTCCTTTAACACTGACTAGGTACACTTATTGAGTATTTTATTTTACACAACATAACAACACAGAGTTGTTGTTTCTGTACAGCATTTGCCTAAAAACAAAGGCAACACCATTGTCACTGAAAAGAAACATACAGTCTGATCATTTTAAAAAATATCATTTTACTGATTGATCCATAAGTTGTCTTTTGTTAGCTTGGAGGAAAGAGCATTTCCTTTAGAAAAGGCTTTTTCTGTGAAACTCTCTTTTGTTTTCTGCTACTGCAGAACCAGGAAGCCAGTCCTAGAGTAGGGGAAGGCACTGGTGCTGTTTCATGCTTTTTTCCTTTAATCATTTTATCTTTGAATGTTGCCTTCGGTTGTTATATTAAATAAAATAAAATAAACATAACAAAACCTGTGTGCCCTGGGCAGCTCCCACACAACCCTGCCTGGACAAGCCAGGACTCAGCAAGCCAGGAGTGAAATTCCAAATCCCCATCTCCCAGCAGTGAGGTCTCACACAATGTTTGCTGTTTTGTTTTTCATGACAATAAAATAAAATACACTTTAAAAAGCAGGTCACACAGTGCTTTCCAATATCCACTCAGAACTCGAGAAAGTTGCTTTTCCACTATCCACATCAGAATTGTCTGACTGAATTAGCATCCCATTCATAGACATGCTCCTTTTAGACCATAATCCACCTGTGTTCTGGGAGTTACCATACCAATGGTATTCCATTAATTCTCCGTTCAGGGAGTACCTGCGCTTTGCTCTGGATGTTTCAGCTGGCAAAGTGAGAAACTTACTTGGCTTTGATTGTGCTCTTTTGTAGGTGGGGGGCCCTTTGGCAGAGGCCGGGGGACGACTAGCTAGCTGCAGTGCAGTGGAGTTATTTCGGTTAGTGTTCTGGGACTCGATATTTGTGAGAGCTTCGCTCGGTGGCTCGCTGCTTGGCTTTGGCCCAGGCTTTCTCTTCTGCTTTTGGGAGGCCGACGCGCTGGAAGTCCACGTGTGAGGCAGTGCAGAGGTAGTGGTAGTGGAGTCCTGGCTTGAGCAAGTGTCTGAGGACTGAGTCACACTGTCAGTGGGGACTCTGGAGCACTGGACGCTCTCCTCATGCCCGACGACCTGTTTGGACATCGACGGGGGCATCGCACCACTGCAGCCTTGCATCTGAGCGCCGTTGGTCTGAGAATAAACATTGCTGACCTTGGTCACCTTGTGCTGCCCGTTGTTGTTACACACCTTGTAGCGGATCATGAGGATGATGATGAACACGAGCACGGAGGCCACGATAATCCCACCGATGATGATAATCATGGTGCCGCCCAGGAACTGGGATTGCATGAAATGGCAACGGACATAATCCTGCTCGGTCGTAAACTGTATGCACCCGACGACCCTGGTGGCCGTGAGGGAGGTGATGCCGTCGTCATAGATTGCCAAGACACACAGGTCGTAGACAGTCCCAGCGGCCAGGTTGTTGACCAGGAAGGTTTTGCTCGTGGGAGGTATCATTCTGGGGGACAAGGGAACTGATGTTATTAAACAAGGCACTCACAGTCATCTCCCATCCCCCGCTCTCAGATCACCTGCGAAGGCGATCACCCCCAGAGGCACAAACACACTGCACCCGTGGAGTTACTCAGAGCCAACTCCAATGGCTCTGAGCCCTGCATTAGCAGCGCTGCGTCTCCCACTGGCAAGCCCACTAATTGCCTTGCTCAGCAGTGCAGAGCTCCTTGGACGAGCCACCGCTAAATAAAAAAAAATCATTGATGACAAATTGGTTTTGAAAGGTGTGACTGTTACATTAACTGACTTGAAAACAAATCCACTTAGCACATAAAACACCTCTGTGTGCACTGCACCAGGCTGAGTGGCAGAGAGACTGAGGACAGAATTAGAGGGCTTTAGTGGACGTACATTTATGGACATCTTTCTCCCAGGTTTTCAAAAACTGAGGGTGTAAGATCCATTTAACTCATCTAACTACAATCCTTCTGCTAATCAGATTACTGCAGGGGATAAAGGTCAGATTGGATTATCCAAAAAGAACACTATTCAAAGTAATTTTCCTATTTGTTAGTTGAAAATTGCATTAGACTTTCACAAGCCCTGCGCCATATGCTTCTGAGGGCAGTATTCTGATCAGGCTAAGTGGTACTGTAACCACTCCTCAATAATGGACTGCAATGAAACAGTGCATTAATAAATCAATAGGAAACAATTTGATGGAGAGCTAAGTGCAGATACAGATGTGGTTGGATCTGTCTTACCTGTAAACAAGTGAGTCATCGTAAGTACCATTGTACTGGATTTGGAACATACGTATTCCAGGTATATTTCTTTGAAAATTAAATTTGAGTAGCGCAGTGGATGATGTTGCTTCTGCTACTACAACTTTCTTATCCTGACTGACTTTAGTATCCCCATTATTACTACTAGCATTTGACCCTGACTTGGTGGAGGTCGAGATGTCCGAGGAGCCAGGGTCAGGCTCGTGAATGTGGTTTGTACTGTTTAGCAAGTGAGGAAGTTTGATTATGTGAAGATCCACCATTTGAGTGGCTTCTCCTGCAGGGTTCGACGCTATGCAGGTGAAGGAGCCTGTATCCTTCACAGTTGTTATAAGTATGTCTAGCGTTCCATTGTCGTACACCAGCGACCTCGTTGCATTTGAAATAAGTTTGCCTTCTGGTGAAATCCAATGAATGGCTGGCTCTGGATCCCCCCGGGCCTTACATCTCAGAGTTGCCCGTTGACCCTCCAGCACTCTGAGCTCATGGGTATGTCTAGTAATGAGAGGGGGTTCACACAGGAACTCTTCCTCTGGGATTGACCAAAAATACCGACCAGATAACAGTGGAGGAGAAGCGCAAGTCTCTAGGTCATCTTCTCTGGAAAGACGCCTCAGCCACAGGAGTTCACAGTTGCAATGCAAAGGGTTTCCACCAAAGCTTAATGCAAAAGTAGAGGGGCTGATGATTCCTGAGGTTGCTAATACCTGAGCTCGTTGAAAGAGAGGATCAGGGGGCAGCTTCTGCAATTTATTTGATGTGACATCTAACCTGGTCATCTTGTGGAGATGGGAGAAAGTCCCCTTAGGAATGTGGTCAATCATATTGTGGTCTAAGCTGAGTGTGTGCAAGCTAACCATCTTCTCCACAGCATCCCAAGGGATAGTTTCTAGATTGTTATAGGACAAATCCAGTTCCTCAAGAGCTAAAACATCATCAAAGGCTGTGGAAGAAATTAAAGTCAGCTGATTGTTGTTAAGTATCAAATGGTGCAGGTTGGAAAGCCCACTGAACATGTCATTGGTGATCTTAGTCAACCTGTTGCTGTTCAAATGCAAAGCTCGCAAATTGCGCAAATCAGCAAATGCATGAGGTGTAATAAAACTTATTGTATTCCTGGATAGTGTCAGGTCCACAAGGCTGGTCATGTTGGCAAAATCTTTCCTTTTGATGTTTGTAACAAAATTGTCCGCCAGTCGCAGTTCCACAGTCCTTCTGTCAATGTTTGGGGGAACAAATAAAAGCCCTTTCTTGGCACAAAGGGTTGCAAGATTTGGAGACAAAATCTGACAGACACAGCGCTTGGGGCAGATCTGGGCTCTCACTGCTACGCCAATGAACAGCAGATACAAAAGCAGTTTTTCCATTGTAGATCAGGTTTCAGAGCCTGCAAGAGAGCGCAAAGCACATTGTTAATATCCCCCATGTGGAACACAACCCATGCAATAAGGAGGCAAAGAAAGGAAGGCTGGGCTAGTGGTTACAGCACTGGGCTGTGACTCAAGGGATCGGGATGTTGTCCATGTCTATTTCGATTGTAAGCTCTTTGGGGGAGTGGCTGTCTCTCAATACATGTCTGTACACTGAGTAGCACAATGAGGCACCAGTCTTGGTGCTACTACAGTAAAAATGATGACACCAACAGGAGATGGTCCCATTAGGCTGAGAAGAACCCCAATACAATGAATACGTGATAATAACGATGGGCATTCATAAGCCATGGATTTACTTTTTAATGGTGACGGGTGTCATCCATTACCAAACAGCAGACCAACACAGCGTTCTTCGGTGGTTTATACATTATTTGTTTGGTCTTATGGAAATAGCAGTTGGATAACAGAGGCACAGAATTTTACGTACTATCAGCCGCGCATTTGGAAGCCCCTGCCAACGCAACTCACTCTTGGATCTGCACCACCCGGTTATGCCACTCCTTGGCCTCTCCTGAGTAGACACTGTCAACCCCTCCATTTCCGATGTGTCTTTGTGATCCTGCTACGTAGTTACCTGGGCGGAAAAGGAGTCTTGCACCTGTTTGTACAGACCTTGCAGCCGTTCGGCCAGTCTCCCTAAAAACGACAAGTGGAACACACAGGTCTCCCCAACACCTACGCTCTTAGTGTTATGTGCAGAACAAACTCTAAGGAGTTTGGTGTCTACCATTCATAAATTGTTAATTATTTTGTTGGCGGAGGGCTGATAAATAGGGAACCCAACCAAATTTTAGAGGTTATCACTTTCTCCAACTCCCTGGGCAGCAACAAATTCCCCCCGCCCCCAGAAAATTCTGCCCGTACAATTCGTCTTAGTCTTGGGTTCTAGCCCATCTGCACACACCAGAATTGCACAACCACTTCACCAGCTCCATAAATATACTACCATAAAGACAGTATATTTTAAATGGCCATAAACACACAGAGACCAGGGGGGTGAGGTAATAGCTTTTATTAAACCAACTACTGTTGGTGAGAGAGACAGAACTTGGTCCTATCAGAAATATTACCTCACCCACCTTGTCTCTCTAATATCCAGAGACTGACATGGCTCCCGCACCCCTGCATACGCAAACATACAAGCTGTTTCACAGCTGTCCCAGGTTCAAAGCTTGTGAGAGTTGTTAGGCAAGCCCTGGGAACTTTGAACGGGGAACAGTAATCCGGTCTGTCCATGAACTGGGAAATGAAATGGAATAAGAGTCTGTAAGATGCAAAGACAATCAGTGACGATGGGGGGAGGGATAGCTCAATGGTTTGAGCATTGGCCTGCTAAACCCAGGGTTGTGAGCTCAATCCTTGAGGGGGCCATTTAGGGATCTAGGGCAAAAATCTGTCTGGGGATTGGTCCTGCTTTGAGCAGGGGGTTGGACTAGATGACCTCCTGAGGTCCCTTCCAACCCTGATATTCTATGATATCAAGCCCCTAAGCGCTATTCCTCAGAAACAGTGAGCACCTAAAAGTCATTCTGAAGCTAATGTAAGCGGGAGCTGTTCCAGACCACTGAGTCCCTCGGGCAAGAGGGCTTCACCTGACAAATTATAGTTTAAAAAATGAACACGGCCTTGAGGGTGAGGTTGATGATTCTTAGTGCTGATGACCATCTCCAACCCACTCCTGCAGAAGGTTTATTTCTAACAAAGTCAATATCCTGAGCTATCTGTTTATGATCTTGAATTAAAAAGTTCTTACTCAACAAAAACTGTTGCTATATCATTCATTAGTCAGACAGTATTTGCACTTCTATGTAGGTGCTGAGGTTTTCCTCTCTAACAAATTCCTTTTAGGCAGGTTGTATTTTTAAACAGAGAAGAGCATATCACCTGGGGACTAGAAAATGGTCCTTCATCACTGAATCAATCTCTCAGCCAATGGCTCTCCCATAATACATGCTCTAGAGAATCAGTATTTATCTGACAACTGGAAAAGGATATAAAAACAAATTTAGTTTTTACTGCCAGCTGAGAGTGTAATTCTTTCTCTATAGAATCCAATGTTACACCAATTTATACTGGACTCCTTCAGAGACAACTGGCCATTCTTGGACTATAAATGCACCAATTATATTAGTTCCCTTTTCTGCTAGCCTTAAACTCCGGGAAGCAGACTTTTCCTGTCAGAAATAGTAAAATTTTAAAATAAAATCTTTTGTAGCTCCACGGAGAATCATTTTTGCATTAATTTTGACAGCAAGCGAACTTCAAAGGTGATGTTTAAATACATTCTGAGGATTAAGTTTCAGGCCTTTTATGTAAGTAATATATGTTGGAAAGATTGTACTCCTGTAAATGGAATCAACGCGGTGGGAATTCAGATACTGAACAGGGACTAAATGAACACCACAACAATAACCTTTCTAGACAACAACTTAGAAGCTTGATTCACGATGATGCTTGTTTGCACATGTTTAGTACATTTCATGTTATTTACTATGCAGCATGATTTAGGCCTGGTCTACACTAAGCCCCCCAATTCGAACTAAGGTACGCAACTTCAGCTACGTGAATAACGTAGCTGAAGTCGACGTACCTTAGTTCGAACTTACCGCGGTCCAGACGCGGCAGGCAGGCTCCCCCGTCGACTTTGCGTACTGCTCTCGCCGAGCAGGATTACCGGAGTCGACGGCGAGCACTTCTGGGTTCGATTTATCGCGTCCAGACAAGACGCGATAAATCGAACCCGGAAGTTCGATTGCCAGCCGACGAACTACCGCGTAAGTGTAGCCAAGCCCTTAGTGTCCATAAATCTTGTTCAGTGTTTTCCTCTGATCTTGTTGTGTCAAGGCCAATAGATATTAGAGCATGTATGCATGTTCCCAACCAACGTGCATCCAGGCAGCTTTGTTTTCATCCTGTGTCCTAAATATTCTCATCGTTGCTCGTGTGTCTAAACATGCTATTATTTATATAATACAGCAATGACTACAATGTGCTAGACATGCACAGATACCCAGCACACACTGCACAGAGACACCCGGGGCACACTGCACAAACACACTCAGCACACTGCATAGACACACCTGGTGCACACTGCACAGACACACCCAGGGCACACTGCACAGATACACCTGGGGCACACTGACACCTCTAGGGCACACTGCACAGACACACCCAGGGCACACTGCACGGACACACCCAGGGCACACTGCGCAGACACACCCGGGGCACACTGCGCAGACACACCCAGGGCACACTGTGCAGACACACCCAGGGCACATTATCCCTGCTCCAAATACCCAGCACTAGAGTAGCTCTCAAGAGGAGCGGGAGTGCACAGGTGCTGGTGGCTGCCATCCCCAGTCCCAGCATGACGTGGTGAGGAAGTGCTGCCTTGGCAGAATGCAGCACAGGGTGGGGAGCAGGGGAGAACTGCATCTGAATGAAGTTATGTCCCGATGCAGGCCCCGAAGCCTGTGTGGGGGCCGTATGCAGAGCAGTGACCGCCCAATGTCTGCAGCTGCCACTCGCGCCGTCACAGACATTCTGACTGGTTTCTGTGTGAATGTGCTGATTGGACAGAATTGAACTTTCCACCGGCACACATCAAATCCGTCAAAGCGTTCAATGGAAAGCGGGCTGGGCTGCGGGCGGGTCAGGCACCTAGGGGCACACAGCCTGCCTGGTGGCCAGGCAGCTGGGTGCTGAAACGGATGGTTCCATCGGGCAGGAAATCCCACAGTGTCCACGCAGAACAAAGAAAGTGAAACAAACTGTCAACGTCCTGGAATTCCCACGAGCCAGAGCTTCCCTTTCCTGGCCAGCTCCTGCTGCCGCCACACAGGGTATGTCTACACGGGAGCTGGGGCTGGGATTCAAAGAGGCATACCCACAAAACTGAGCATAGCCACAGCTGCATATGGGGTTAGCTGTCCCCTGTATGTACCTAACATCCCAGACGGGATCGTTCTCGGGGTGGCTCTCCCCTCCCACCGCTCACACTGCTGCGTCTACACTACTAGTTCTAATGCACTAGCTTGGTTAGAGAGAGTGCAGGTAAGTCTCCTCGCGCCGGAATGCACACCGCCAGGGGGAAGTGTAGACCCAATCTTGGACTCTGTATTGGTATAAAAACCAAGGGATGGGGCTGCTGCTCCTTACCCAGAAAATGCAGCTATTGCTGGGGCCAGTTTGCAAATCAGAGGGAAGATTCTGTGTTAAACCTCTCCCGTATTTACATGTAACGTTTCCCACTGGCAAGCTACGAAGCCAGGAGAACCTCTGGCCCCAAACTCCCTCAGATACGTCCCCGCTTGCCCTCGGCCAGGGGCAGTGATTGAACACAAACCCAGCCAAGGATGCGATAGCGCTACTGTCAGCACCCACAGGCTGGGGTCTCAGGCCTTCTCCAACACAGCTGTGACGTGTGGCCAAAAGCAACCGTGACTGGCTAGTTCTCTGCAATGGTTTGCTACCAGACTGTTTAATAACATTTTTTAAAAACCCAGTCTATTGAGTGTTCTGTTATTTCTCTTCCTTTCCTGGCCCTTTCCCTCCACCCGTCTCTCATTTAGTATTCCTAATAATGATCATTTCTTCCCCACCTTCATGTGCCCACCCCTTTCCTCATTGCCACTGCTCCCAACTCACCACAACTCCTGGCCCTCAGAAAGCAGAAACTCTTTGCATTGGTAACGTGCCATACCTTTTCTGAGCCCTGTGCAGACATACAGGGCCTGTAGGCATGCCAGTCACACAGATACGAGTGACATCACTGCTGGGAGACCTGAGGCAGAGAGTGAAGTGACTTTCCCAAGGCCACATGGTGCCTCAGTGGCAGAGGTGCCTGACTCACAACCCGGTGGTCGCTCCCCAGAGCACAGTGACTCTGTTGCTAGCTGGGGGCTGGGGCATGGAAAGGGTGCCTGTCAGGGAAGACTGGCAGTCATCCCCTCTGCCCCCTGCCTTTCTCCTTGCATGGTCCCTCCCCCATGCCCATGACTCCCTCCCCCTTTCCTACTTCTGGCCCCTCCTTTCTACTCCCCTCCTCGTTCTCCTGCTCCAGGCTTTTTCCTCCTATCTACATTGCCATTCCCAGCTGGCCTCTGTTCCCCCCCCCCCTTCACTCAGGGGGGCTAAGTAGGAGAATATGGTTCCCATACTTCACATCCAACCTTGAGTTAAAAATAGGCAGTGATAGAGAATCCACCATGACCCCGGTCAATTGTTCCAATGGCTGATTCCTCTCACTGTTATAAAATGTCTGGTCTGAATTTGTCTAGCTTTAGCGTCCAGCCATTAGATCGTATTACACCTTTCTCTGCTAGACTGAAGAGCCCACTACTAAATATTTGTTCCCTATGCAGATACTTACAGATTTTGATTGTCACCACTTAATCTTCTCTTTGTTAAGCTACATTGATTGTGCTCTTTGAATTTATCACTATAAAACAGGTTTTCTAATCCTTTAATCATTCCCATGGCTCTTCTCGGAACCCTCGCCAATTTATCAACATCCATCTTGAATTCAGCACACCAGGACCCAGTTATTCCAGCAGCGGTCACACCACTCCCAAATATCGAGGTAAAATAACCTCTCTACTCCTACTTGTGATTCCCCTGTTTATGTATCCCTGGATCGCATTAGCTCCTTTGGCCTCAGTATCGCACCGGGAGCTCGTGTTCAGCTGATTATCCACCATGACCCCCAACTCTTTGTCAGAGTCGCTGCTTCCCAGGAGAGAGGCCGCCATCCTGTAAGAATAGCCCACATTCTATGTTCCTAGATGTATATGTTTATATTTAGCAAAATTAAAACACATTTTGTTTGCTTGTGCCCAGTTTTCCAAGTGATCCAGAACACTCTGAATCAGTGACGTGTCATCTTCATTAGTTAGCACACCCCCAATTTGTGTGTTATCTGCAAACGTTATCAGTGAAGATTTCATGTTTTCTACCAGGTTATTGATTAAGATGTCAAATGGCATAGGGCCAAGACCCAGTCCCTGTGGGACCTCATTTGAAAACACAACCGCTCAATGATCATTGCTCATTTACAATTACATATTGAAACCTATCCCTTAGCCAGCTTTAATCCATTTAATGGGTGCCATGCTAAATGTATATTGTTCTAGCTTTTTAATCAAAATGTCATGAGTTGCCAAGTTAAATATCTCACAGAAGTCTAAATGTCTTAGATCAACACTAATTACCTTTATCAACCAAATTTGTCATCTCATCCACACACACAAAAAAAAATCAAGTTAGTTTAATAGGATCTATTTTCCATAACCCCTTTTGATTTGCATTAATTACATTATTCTTCTTTAATTCACTATTAATTGAGACCTGTATCAGCCACTCCTTTATTTTGCCCAGAATCAATGTCAGGCTGACAGGCCAATAATTACCCAAGTCATCCCATTTACCCCGTTTGAATATTGGCACAGCGTTAGCTTCCTTCCAGTCTTCTGGAACTTCCCCCTACAGTGCTCCAAGACAGATTGAAAATCAGCACTAACAGTCCAGCGAGCTCCTCAGCCAGCTCTTTTAATACTCTTGGATGCCAGGTATCAGGGCCTGGTGATTTTAAAATGTCTAACTTTAGTTACGTCTGTTTACCATGCTTCCAAGATATTAGTGGAATGGAAAGTATGTTATTACCATACCATGAGACTGCATCATCTCTTTTATCCCCAATTACAGAACAGAAATATTTATTGCACACGTCTGCCTTTTCTGCATTATCATTGATCATTCTTCCATTTCCTTCCTGTAACAGTGCAGTACCAGTGTCAGGATTCCTTTCCCCCCCTAATATATTTTTTAAAAATTACTTCTTATTGTCCTTAACTCAGATGACCATAGATTTCTCCTTGTGTCCATGTTTCCCTCATCAATGTTCTACATCTAATAACTTTTGATATACATTCATTACCATCAACTTCCCCTTTCTGCCATTTGTTATATATTATTTTTTATTCATTTATTTTTTACAGCTACCTTCACTTCCCTTCTAAACCAGGTCGGTTTTTAGCCAGCACAGCCTCCGTCCTCAATTGGGGAACTGTGGCTTTGGGGGCATCTAATAGGGTGTTCTTAAATGATTCCTAATTATCACTCACATTTTTCTGATTAGATTCTTCCTCCCAGCTGATGTGGTTCATAATTGTTTTTAGCGTTGTGAAATTGGCTCTATTAAAGCATCACATGGACATATCACTGGTCTGGACTACACCTCTACCCCGATATAACGTGACCCGATATAACACGAATTCGGATATAACGCGGTAAAGCAGCGCTCCGTGGGGGGGCGCCTATAACGCAGTTTCACCTATAACGCGGTAAGATTTTTTGGCTCCTGAGGACAGCGTTATATCAGGGTATAGGTGTATATTCTTTTTGCACATTATAAATGTGACCAGGTCATGATTGTTTGTACCTAAGTTACCATTAATTTTCAATGCTGTGATCAGTTCCCCTTTATCTGTCAAGACAAGGTCTAATATAGAATTCCCCCATGTTGGTTGCAAGACTTTTTGAGTTAGGAAATTGTCATCTATAATGTTTAGAAATTCCAAGGATGTTTTAGTACTGGTAGCATGAGACCTCCAGTGTATGCCACTGAAATTGAAGTCTCCCATAATCACACAGGTTGTTTTCCCCCTATACATTGTAGATAGGTGCATAAGGAGCCAGTCGTCCTGTTCCCTAGAGTGATTTGGGGGTCTGTAGAAGACACCAAGTAATACCCCATCTCTTGTGCTTTATCTGTTAGGACATTGATCCAAAAGCATTCAAAATCATTTTCTTCTGACTTACCAGTGACTCGGAAGCTGGAAATGCCGTCATCCAGGTCTAGACTGAGTGCGCCGTGAGAGAGCGACTCCGCAGACAGAAAAGGCAAAGGCCTGCTAGCACAATGTAAGAACTTGGCATGGGGACAGGAGTTATCTGAATGTATGGTCGTAGTTCAGCTTTGAGGTCCCACCGCCACACTCCATCCCTCCTGGCCCTGCGAGTCCAGCGGGGGGAAGATCCCTGACCCCAAGAATGGAGAGCAGAGAAGGGGAGGATCCCAGGGCCTGGGCACCGTGAGGGCCCCAGGGGAGGAGGGTGCTGAGGGAACCCAGCCCTCAGCCTGGAGTCCGGAGCTGCCTGCAAACTCGGGCCGATGCTTGTGCATGTCCAATCGCCAGCGCCCAGCCTGATCAGGGAAGGGGCTGGGACTCAGGGTGGCCGGCGTGCACACTCCTCACAGAGAGTCAGTCGCATGAACCTCAAGAGGGGGCGCAAGCTACCTCCAGACACCAGAAAGCGGGCCATGCCAGCGGGGATGGGAAGGGATCTGGAAACAGGCGAGATGCAGCTACCTCTGGGAACCAATGGGAGGAGCCAGAGTTGGCTCCAGTCCTCGTGCTCAGGAGCAAAGGCGTGGCAGGCAGCACCACAGCTGCTCAGAGGAGGTGAGCGGGAGGAAAGGAAGAAGCTGCTGTTACAAGTTGTTACATCTCACCAGTTACCCCTGTACTGAGCCCTGCAACTTGTGTTTGGCTGAAGTATTTCTGAGGTTATAGAACTGGATCCCATGTGCAGCAGGGATGGGAAGTTCAGGGTCCTACTCCCAGGACCATTTAAACCGAAATGGGGCGTGCGTTGGGGTTAAGCACTCCTGCTCTGCTCTGCCAGGCCGCTGCTGGCAGATGTCCTCCATCTGTCTGTTTCCTTCCGTCTCTATCTTTTCTCTCCCTGCCCCTTTCTCCGCAGTCTCCTCTTTGCCTCCCTCTGCCCTTGCCGAGCGGCTCAGCCATTGCTAGTGGAAGGAAATCCTGCAATCGTCTCTAGCTCACGTTGATGCAGAAGCAGCTTACGTGTTTCTTAAATTCTGGGGCACTACAACGCTTGTCTTAAAAGCCAAATTCCATCAGGAAATCCCGCCTGGCCAAGGCTGCAGGGATGCTGAAGAGAGACCCTCCTCATTTCCCCAGGCTACAGCTGGCCAGGTGTGACGGGACTATTTCCTCTTTCACCTTCTTTGATCCTGAGAGCTACTTTGTGACTCCGAATTCACAGCCCAATCACTGGGGGTGCAGAGGAGGAGCACAGGGGCAGGACAGTGCTGGCTGCTGGACTCTGCCTCCTCCCAGGTATATGGGAGCATGCACCAGCATGGAGTCCATCGCCCTTGTATAGAGGAAGCACCTGCTGTCGTCCCCACTCGCCCCTCCTGGTCTGCTGTGGGGAGCCGCATGCTGGCAGGGCTGCTGCCCTCCTTCAGTCTCTCTGGGGATACGCTGGGTCCTGAGCAGGATGGGGAGGCAGAAGGCTCTCTGCAGCCTTTGTGCCTCACTTCCCACTGCCGCACACACAGGGTCCATCACACTCCCCGTCTGGCTGAAACATCTGAGAGGAAGAGTTGAAAACCCTGATGCTAAAGGTAAGTCTGGAGGCTGAGACTTTCAGAAGTGCTCAGCACAAGCCTAAATCTTTTCCACTGAAGCCAATGGGACTTTTACCACTGATTTGCATGGGAGCCGAGCTAATAGATTCACAGCTGTTAAGGCCAGAAGGGAACATTATGGTCATCTCGCCTATCCTACTATGTAGTACAGGCCAGAGATTTTCACCTGGTGAATCCTGCATCAAGCCCAGAACATCTGGTTGAGCTGCGGCATCTCTTTAAAAAGACATCCAGTCTTGACTGCAAGACTGCAAGGGATGGAAAATCCACCCCACCCCTTGGTAAGCTGTTCCAATGGTCAGTTGCCTTTACTGTTCATAGAATAATAGAATATCAGGGTTGGAAGGGACCTCAGGAGGTCATCTAGTCCAACCCCCTGCTCAAAGCAGGACCAATCCCCAACTAAATCTAAATGCATGTTGAATGTTGAAAATCCATGCCTTATTTCTAGAGTGAGTTTGTCTCGCTTCAGCTTCCAGGCACTGGATCTTGTTATACCTTTGTCTGGTGGATGGAAGAACCCAGTGGGTATGTCTACACTGCACTTAGATAACCACAGCTGGCCTCGGGCTCACAGGGCTTGGCTAAGGGGCTGTTTAACTGTGGTGTAGATATTCCGGCTTGGGAGGATCCTCCCACTTGGCAGGGTACGAGAGCCCGGGCTGCAGCCTGAATCCAACTGTCTACAACACAGTTAAACAGCCCCTTCACTTGAGCCCCACAAGCCCGGGTCAGCTGGCACAGGCCCACCACAGGTTTTTAATTCCAGTGTAGACACACCCACGGGCACATCGAATTGTGAACTCCACCTTGTGTCTGAATACCATTTCTTTTCAAGGGCTCCACTTTGAACTGTAACCTTCATGCTGGAATGCAACCTCCCCTGTGGACTGGAAGAGCTTTCACTTCGTAGCAGGGGCTTGGCACATAATGGAACAACTGTCCGAGAAGCTATCACACACCAGCCCAGGGCCATCAGCTTTGATTGTCTCTCAGTGACCGATCCATCCACAAGATCGATGAGATTTCTATCCAGAAGCATGGCTGGGGACAGCAGCCTGGATACATGGCCAAAGGGGTCAGAGCCGGTACTAAGGAGGAATGCTCTCTGTGAACGTCCCCCCCTGCCTCCATATCCAGGAAAACCAGGCTAAGGAGAGAGAAGGCAGGAAGGGCTGCCTAGGATACGGATGCTGACCAGAGCCAGGGTTCACAGGAAGGGATTGTGTTCAGGACTGTTTGGTGTTTTCTAACCATTTGTAACTCTCTAGTGATTTCAAGAGTAAAGTGCCTGTGGTTAAAAAATCCCTTCACTAAGCTTAGAATCATGGAATATCAGGGTTGGAAGGGACCTCAGGAGGTCATCTAGTCCAACCCCCTGCTCAAAGCAGGACCAATCTCCAACTAAATCATCCAGGGCTTTGTCAAGCCTGACCTTAAAAACCTCTAAGGAAGGAGATTCCACCACCTCCCTAGGTAACCCATTCCAGTGCTTCACCACCCTCCTAGTGAAAGAGTGTTTCCTAATATCCAACCTAGACCTCCCCCACAGCAACTTGAGACCATCACTCCTTGTTCTGTCAACTGCCACCACTGAGAACAGCCTAGATCCATCCTCTTTGGAACCCCCTTTCAGGTAGTTGAAAGCAGCTATCAAATCCCCCCCTCCCCCATTCTTCTCTTCTCCAGACTAAACAAGCCCAGTTCCCTCAGCATTCTCCTCATAAGTCATGTGCCCCAGCCCCCTAACCATTTTCATTGCCCTCTCCAATTTGTCCACATCCTTTCTGTAGTGGGGGCCCCAAAACTGGATGCAATACTCCAGCTGTGGCCTCTCCAGTGCCGAATAGAGGGGAATAATCACTTCCCTCGATCTGCTGGCAAAGCTCTTACTAATACAGCCCAATATGCCATTAGCTTCTTATATTCCTTGTTTGCCTGCCACATTTCTCGAGAAACTCAGAGAACCCGCAGCCAGGTGGGGGCATGTGTATACTCAGGAGAGCTGTGGAACTGGTTTGGGGGTCTAGGCAGCCAAACTGTGGGTCCCACCGCCCAAGGGCATCAGAACCAGAGGGTGCTCCTGGAAGTGTGCCTGAGAAACCCAGAGCTGGGAACAGTGACGAGTCACCAACCAGACCCAGGGGGCTTAGAGGCACCACGGCGGCAGTGGTTGGGTCCACTCCTAACAGATTGGTATCTGTCCAGACAGGGGGTTGTGCCACCTCATCTATCAGAAATCTCTTCCCTCTGTCGGTACTTAGACCTTACTCACCCCAACCCTTCTTTTGATAAATTAAATAATCTGAGCTTCTTTATTCTCTCTCTCTCTCTCTCTCTCTGTGTAAGGCAGGTTTCCCAGCCTTCAAATCACTCTTGTAGCTCTTCTCTGAACCCTTCCCAATTTGGCAGCATCCTTTCTGAAGGCTGAGCACCAGAGCTGGATGGAGTTAGCTACTGCTAAGTGTTTTTGAAGATCCCACCAAGTCTATCAGAGTGCAGAGCAAATATTTCCCTGCAGAGCTCTGACAGGGCTGAACGTCTATGAAGTAGGAAGTGAGCTGTGCCTGGGGGTGCTCCCATTTCTTTGGGGGAACTCCCAGCATGGCAGGAGGTGAGGGAGGAGCACACTGCCCTCTCTCCTAAATGCCCTTCCACTGCTTGGTTTTACAACAGAGATGGGATGTCCCGAGCTCTGCTGCAGGCAAACCAACTTGCAGCGACACTGTGCTCTGTCCTGCACACGCTGCAAGAGCAGGCGCGTTATAGCCCTGACTCGCCCTGAGCTCAGGGACTGGGACTGTGCAGGGCTAGCCGTGCTAGACTCATGACATGGGCAGAGCTAGCTAGGCAGAGAGGGCGGCATGCTGGCCGGGTGTGCAGCACCAAAAGCAGTGTAGTAACTTACTTCCCTCCCTACAAAGAGGAATTGAGTCTTCGCTCTGCTCCTGGAATGGTCCAGCGAGGCACCGCCCCATCCTCTGGGCACAGCACAGCAGGAGGATCTAGCCCTATTGATCTCCCAAGAAGTGACCACTGGGAAACAACACGAAAGAAGTTTCAGTTGGTGACTCCAGTACAAGGACTATACGTATCCAGCACGTGCCTTTTGCTTTGCGATAACCCCTTCATGTCTAACACCTGAGACTGAGCCAGACACCTCCAGCGCTGAAAGCAGTAGTCAGGCTCTGTAGTTGGGCTGTAACAGAATCACATCCTCTGAGAACTGGGCCCAGAGGGAGACGCAGAACATGCACTGTCCCGTTGGCGACACCTTCACTTGTCTATCGAAGTAATAAAGAGTTGGAAGCCAGGATGTCTGGGCTCTACCACTGGAGTCTCTTCAGACTAGGAAGGCTGCTGAAAAGCGGGTCCCTGTGGACTCCTCATGGCTGTTCATAGCTCACTGAGCTATTGCATCTGCAATATGGTTCTGGAGGATTCACAATGATTGCTTTAAAAATATCCTACACTGTAATATAAATGCAAGCAAAGCTTGAAATGAAACCGAGTATTTACACAATTCCATGCCCATGTTTTACAATCTGTAGATCCTGCAAAGATTTGCTGACATGTATAACAAGAGATCTTTGCTTTGTTCAGCTAAAACACATATCTTTGCCAGGCAACCATCACAGTCAGGGCTCTGTGACTAGCTGGCTCTGCCCGTGGCATCATTTCTTGGCTGTAGGAACGGAAGCACAAACCTTCAGCTTGCTGAAAGAAAGCAGAGGATTTTCTAGTAATGATGAAGCAAGGGAGGCTTTCCAAATGGTGTCCGAAGTAACAGCTCAGACGAGCTATGGGGGAGTAAACGCACAATCATGATTCAGAGCCGAACCTTCTGTACCAAAAACTGAACAAGCTTGGCCCAGGTCCCCAATGAGCAGCTGTAAACTCTGATACACACTCTCCTCTTCACTTCCGATCCTCCTCATGCCCCTTGCTGTCCCTGATAACTCACAGCTGCAGCATCACTGCAAAGCACAAGAACCATTTCAGAAAAGAGCTCATGGGTCAAAGCAAATCAGAGCTTTACTGCTGCTTTCTGCTTTGTAAACAATATCTTTAAAAAACCAGCGTTCTCCTAAGGAGAGGAGACGCACTGCTTTCAGTTACACTCACACACAATGTCTGAGAATCTCAAATTCCTGAATTGATATTTGTAATTCCAATAAAGAGGCCATGCAAATGAAATGGATTTTTAAAAATCAGCTTCACTATGACATCTGATCCTTTAAGGCATTCAATCTGTGTATTAAAAACTGAACTATGGGCACATTTACACTGTCTTATAAAACAGTCCTCCTCAGAAGAAGCATGATAAAATAAACCAACAGTCACTGGTTTGCCTTTTAATTAGCTGGATGTAAGAGTTTCAAATAGCCAATGTGCTGTCTTCTGCCAAATTCACAGATTAAAAAAAATAGTTGTGATTAATTGCAGCTTTAATCATGCTGTTAAACAATAATAGAATACCAATTTAAATTTATTATAAATATTTTGGCTGTTTTTCTACATTTTAAAATATATTGATTTCAATTATAACACAGAATAGAAAGTGTACGCTGCTCACTTTATATTATTATTTTTATTACAAATATTAGCACTGCAAAAAGATTAGTTGATGCAAGTCAAAGCATGAAGGGACATACAAACGTTTAGCATATCTGGCACATAAATACCTTGCAACACCAGCTGCAACAAAGCCATGCGAACGCCTGTTCTCACTTTCAGGTGACATTGTAAATAAGAAGCAGGCAGCATTATCTCCCATACATGTAAACAAACTTGTTTATCTGAGTGATTGGCTGAACAAGTAGGACCGAGTGGACTTGTAGGTTCTAAAGTTTTGTTCTTGAGAGCAGTTATGTGAAAAAAAAAATCTACATTTGTAAGTTGCACTTGCATGATAAAAAGATTGCACTACAGTACTTGTATGAGGTGAATGGAAAAATACTATTTCTTTTGATTATCTTTTTAGAGTGCAAATATTTGTAACAAAAAATAATAATATAAAGTGAGTACTGTACACTTTGTACTAGGTGGGCAGGGGTGGGGCCTGGGGGACGGGGTGGAGTGGGGGCAGGGCCTAGGTGGAGCCAGGTTAAAAACTCGGCTCCTATGTCCCGGGCCCTGCACCCCCTAGGGATGGCCCTGACTCCAGCTGAGGCCTCACCAAAGCAAAGTAGGATGGGACAGTTACCTTCCTTGTCTTACATATGACATGCCATATAGCCCAGAATGATTTTTACAACTTCGCCATGTTGTTGATTCATCTTCAATTTGTGAACCACTAAAACCTCAAGATCCTTTTCAGCTGTACTACCCACCGAGACAGTTATAACCCATTTTATAGTTGTGCATTTAATTGTTCCTTCCTAAGTGCAGTACTTTGGACTTGTCTTTATTGAATTTCATCTTGGTTTCGACCAATTCTCTTTTTTTCAAGGTTGCTTTTAATTCTAATCCTGTCCTCCAAAGTGTTTGCAACCCCTCCCACTTTGGAGTCATCCACAGATTGTATAAGCAAACTCTCCACTCCATTATCCAAGCCATGATTGAAAAATGAAGACTATTACTGGACTGCAGACTGACCCTGTGGGGCCCCAGGAGATACGTCTTCCCAGTTTGACAGCAAACCACTGCTAACTACTCTTTGAGGATGGGCTTTCAACCAGGTGTACAGCCCTTTATAGCAATTTCAGCTAGATCACGTTTCCCTAGCTTGCTCCTGAGAATGTCAGGTGGGATTGTGTCAAAAGCCTTATTAAAATTAAGATATCTCCCATCTACTGCTTCTCTCCTATTCACTAGGTCAGTACCCTGTCAAAAAAGGAAATTAAGTTGGTTTGGCATAATTTGTTCTTGACAAATTCATGCTGGCAATTCCTTGCAATCCTCTTATCCTCTAGGAGCTTACAATTGATTGTTTAATATTTTATTCCAGTATCTTTCCAGGTATGGAATTTAGATTGACTGGTCTTTAATCCCCCATGTTCGTCTTTGTTCCCTTTTTAAATATATTGCCCTTCCCCAGTCCCAAAGGTCCATCTAGCCCAGTATCCTGTCTGCTGACAGCGGCCAATGCCAGGTGCATCAGAGGGAATGAACGGAACAGGAAATCAGCAAGTGATCCATCCCCTGTCACCCATTCCCCGCTTCTGGCAAACAGAGGCCAGGGACACCATCCCTGCCCATCCTGGCTAATAGCCATTGATGGACCTATCCTCCATGAACTTATCTAATTCTTTTTTGAACCCTGTTATAGTCTTGGCCTTCACAACATCCCCTGGCAAGGAGTTTCACAGGTTGACTGTGCATTGTGTGAAAAAATACTTCCTTTTGTTTTAAACCTGCTCCCTATTAATTTCATTTGGTGGCCCCTAGTTCTTGTGTTATGAGAAGGAGTAAATAACACTTCCTTATTTACTTTCTCTACACCAGTCATGATTTTATAGACCTCAATCACATCCCCCCTTAGTCGTCTCTTTTCCAAGCTGAAAAGTTCTAGTCTTATTAATCTCTCATCATACAGCAGCCGTTCCAAACCCCTAATTATTTTTGCTGCCCTTTTCTGAACCTCTTCAAAATCCAAATTACTTTTTTTTGAGATGGGGTGACCACATCTGCACTCAGTATTCAAGATCTGGGCGTACCATGGATTTATATAGAGGCAATATGATATTTTCTGTCTTATTATCTACCCCTTTCTTAATGATTCCTAACATTGTTCGCTTTTTTGACTGCCACTGCACATTGAGTGGATGTTTTCTGAAAACTTTCCACAATGACTCCAAGATCTTTTTTCTTGAGTCATAACAGCTAATTTAGACCACAGCATTTTATATGTATACTTGGGATTATGTTTTCCAATGTGCATTACTTTGCATTTATTGACTGCAGTCAAGTCACCTCTTACCTTTCTCTTTGTTAAGTTAAATAGGTGGAACTCTTTGAACTATCATTACACAACATGTTTTCCTCATCCTTTAATCATTCTCATGGTGCTTTTCTAAACCCACTCCAATTTATCAACATCCTTCTTGAATTGTGAACATCAGAACTGGTCACAGTATTCCAGAAGCGGTCACACCAGTGCCAAATACAAAAATAAAATAACCTCTCTACTCCTACTTGAGATTCCCTCGTTTATGCATTCCAGAACTGCATTAGTTCTTTTGACCCCAGTGTCACACTAAGAGCTCATAAGAACATAAAAATAGCCATATTGAGTCAGACCAAAGCTCCACCTAGCCCAGTATTCTGTCTTCCAACAGTGGCCTGTTCGAGGTGCTTCAGAGGGAATGAACGGAACAGGGCAATTTATTGTGTGATCCATCCTGCCATCCAGTCCCAGCTTTTGGCAGTGAGAGTCTTAGAACACCCAGAGAATGGCTAATAGACATTGATGGACCTATCCTCCATGAACTTACCTAATTCTTTTTTGATCCTAGTTATATTTTTGGCCTTCACAACATCCCATGGCAACGAGTTCCACAGTTTGACTGTGTGTTGTGTGAAGAAATACTTCCTTATGTTAGTTTTAAAACTGCTGCCTCTTGTTTTTGTGTTATGTGAAAGAATAAATAACGCTTCCTTATTCACTTTTTTCACACCATTCATGATTTTATAGACCTCTAACATATCCCACCTTAGTTGTCTCTTTTCTAAGATGGAAGAGACCCAGTCTCTTTAATCTTTCTTCCTACTGAAGCTGTTCCATCTCCCTAATCATTTCTGTTGCGCGTCTCTGTATTTTTTCCAATTCTAAAATATCTTTTCTGAGATGGAGTGATCAGAATTGCATGCAGTATTAAAGAAGTGGGCATAAATGGATTTACAAAATGGCATTATGATATTTTCTGTCTTATCATTTATCTCTTTCCTAATAGTTCCTAACATTGTTAGCTTTTTTGATTCCTGCTCCACACTGAACAGATAACTATCCATGATGACTCCAAGATCTTTTTCTTCAGTGGCAATGGCTAACTTACATCCCCACATGGTGTATGTATAGTAGGAATTATGTTTTCCAATATGCGTTACTTTGCACTTATTAAAATTGAATTTCATCTGCCATTTTGTTGCCCACAGCTCCCAGTTGCTGCAGTTCGCCGTTCCCAGCCAATGGGAGCTGCAGGAAATGGCAGGCCGCAGGGACATGCTGGCCGCCACTTCCCGCAGCTCCCATTGGCTGGGAATGGTGAACCGTGGGCACTGGGAGCTGCCAGGGGCCGAGCCTGCAGACGGTCAACGTAAACAAAATGTCTCGTGGCCTGCCAGTGGATTACCCGGATGGGCTGTGTGCCGAAGGTTGCCAACCCCTGGCCTACTCTGTTTAACTGCCTTTGGTGAGGTACCTTGTCTGAGGCTTTCTGAACGTCCAAGTACACTATATCCACTGGATCACCCTTGTCCACATGTTTTTTACACCCTCAAAGAATTCTAGTAGATTGGTGAGGCATGATTTCCCTTTACAAAAGCTGTGTTGACTCTTCCGCAACATATCATGTTCATCTATTTGTCTGATAATTCTGTTCTTTTCTGTAGTTTTAATCAATTTGCCGGGTACAGAAGTTAGTCTTACCTTCCTGTAACTGTCTGGATCACCTCTGGAGCTTTTTTAAAAATGTGGTGTCACATTAGCTATCCTCTAGTCATCTGGTACAGAAGCTGATTTAAATGATATGTTACATACTACAGTTAGTAGTTCTGCAATTTCATATTTGAGTTCCTTCAGACCTCTTGGATGAATACCATTTGGTCCTGGTGACTTATTACTGTTTAATTTATCAAATTGTTCCCAAACCTCTTCTATCAACCTCAATATGGGACAGTACCTCAGTTCTGTTACCTAAAAAAGAAAGGCTCAGGTGTGGGATCTCCCTCACATCTTCTGCAGTGAAGACCGATGCAAAAAAATCATTGAGCTTCTCTTCAATGGCCTTGTCTTCCTTTAGCACCTCTACTGTCTACTAGCACCATTGATTGTTTGGAAGGCTTCTTGCTTCTGATACTTTTTTGTTTTTGTTTTGCTGTTTATTTTTGCATCTTTGCTAGATGTTGTTCAATTCTTTTTTGGTCTCCCTAACTATATTTTTATTTGACTTTCCAGAGTTATGTTCCTTTCTATTTTCCTTATTTTCAGCTGATTATCCACCACAACGCCCAAATCTTTTTCAGAGTCACTGCTTCCCAAGATAGAGTCTCTCATCCTCTAAGTATGGCCTACATTCTTTGTACTAGATGTATACATTTACATCTACCCATTAAAATGCATATTGTTTACTGTGCCCAGCTTACAAAATGATCCAGATCGCTCTGTATCAGGGACCTGTCCTCTTCATTATTTACCACTCCCTCAATTTTTGTATCATCTGAAAATTCTATCAGTTGCGATTTCATGTTTTCTCTCAGGTCACCGATAAAAATGATAAATAGTACAGGGCAAAGAATATATCCCTGCTTCATGATGATTCCCCATTTACAATTACATTTTGAGACCAATCAGTTAGCTAGGTTTTATCCATTTAATGTGTGTCATGTTAATTTTATATCATTCTAGGGTTTTTTTAAATCAAAATTCCATGCAGTATAAAGTCCAATGCCTAACAAATGTCTACATCTGTTACATCAACACTATTACCTTTGTCAACCAAACTTGTAATTTCATCAGAAAGAGATATCTAGTTATTTTGACAGGATCCATTTTCCTTAAACACATATTGATTGGTATTGATTATATTACCCTCCATTCATTTTTATTGAGTTCTTTATAGAGTCATATAATTGTAGGACTGGAGGGGACCTGAAGAGGTCATCTAGTCCAGTCCCCTCCATTCATGGCAGGATTAAATATTATCTAGACCATCCCTGACAAGTGTTTGTCTAACCTGCTCTTAAAAATCTATAATGATGGAGAGTCCATAACCTCCCTAGGCAATTTATTCCAGGGTTTAACCACCCTGATAGTATCATAATGTCCAACCTAAACTTAACCCCAATTTAAGACCATTGCTTCTTGTCCTATCCTGAGGGGTTAAGGAGAACAATTTTTCTTCCTCCTCCTTGTAACAACCTTTTATGTACTTGAAAACTGTTATCATGTCCCCTCTCAGACTTCTCTTCTTCAGATTAAGCAAACTGAATTTTTTCAATCTTCCCTCTTAGGTCATGTTTTCTAGACCTTTAATCATGTTTGTTGCTCTTCTCTGGACGTTTTCCAATTTGTTCACATCTTTCCTGAAATGTGCCATGCAGAACTGGACACAGTATTACAGTTGACGCCTAATCAGTGCGGAATAGAGCAGAAGAATTACGTTTTGTGTCTTGTTTACAACATTCCTGCTAATACATCCCAGAATGATGTTTGCTTTTTTTTGCAACAGTATTACACTTTTTACTTATATTTAGCTTGTGATCCACTATGACCCCCAGATTCTTTTCTGCAGCATTCCTTCCTAGACGGTCATTTCCCATTTTGTATGTGTGCAACTGATTGTCCCTACCTAAGTGGAGTATATGGCATTCGTCCTTATTGAATTTCATCCTATTTACTTCAGACCATTTCTCCAGTTTGTCCAGAACATTTTGAATTTTAATCCTATCCTCCAAAGCACTTGCAACCCCTCCCAACTTGGTATTGTCCGCACATTTTATAAGAGTACTCTGTATGCTATCATCTAAATCATTGATGAAGATATTGAACGTAACTGGACCCAGAACTGATCCCTGTGGGACCCCACTTGTTATGCCCTTCCAGCATGACTGTGGACCACTGATAACTACTCTCTGGGAATGGTTTTCCAACTAGTTAGGCACCCACCTTACAGAAGCTTGCTTGTATTTCCCTAGTTTTTTTTATGAGAAGGTCATGCGAGACAGTATCAAAAGCCTTACTAAAGTCAAGATATACCACATCTACTGCTTCCCCCCATCCACAAAGCTTGTTACCCGTCCAAGAAAGCTATCAGGTTGGTTTGACACAATTTGTTCTTGACAAATCGATGCTGACTGTTACTTATCACCTTATTATGTTCTAGGTGTCTGCAAATTGATTGCTTAATTATTTTCTCCATTATTTTTCTGGATACTGAAGGTGAGCTGACTGGTCTGTTATTCCTCAGGTTGTCCTTATTTCCCTTTTTGTAGATTGGCACTATATTTGCCCTTTTCCTGTCCTCTGGAATCTCTCCCATCTTACATGACTTTTCAGAGATAATTGCTAATGGCTCAGATAGCTCCTTAATCTGCTTCTTGAGTATTCTAGAATGTATTTCATCAGGTTCTGGTGACTTGAAGACACCTAACTTTTCTAAGTAATTTTAACTTGGTTTTTCTCCCCCCGTATTTTAGCCTCATTTTCACTGGGATTCACTATGTTAGGTGTCCAATTGCTACTAACCTCTTTGGTGAAAACTGAAACAAAAAAGTCATTTAGCACATCTGCCATTTCCACGTTTTCTGTTATTGTTTTCCCTGCCTCATTGAGTAATCATTGAGTATCAGCAACTTGATAATCTTGCTCGGGATAGATGTCAGGCTGAGATCCTATAATTACCTGTTATCCCATTTGGCCTTTTAAAATATTAGCACATTAGTTTTCTTCCAGTCTTCTGGAACTATCCCAGTGCTCCCGAGCCCACTCTTTTAAAACTCTTGGATGCAAGTTATCTGGACCTGCTGATGTAAATAAGGGCACAAGGATGTGTCTTTATAGGAAGCAGCCCCAAGCCTGAGGAACTCTCCACTGTGAGAAAAAACATTTATATTCCAAGTACAACATGTCAGAATATCCAGATTCTTAACTGATGAGCAGTTCTGCATACTCTTCCCTCTTAGTGTTCGTGGAAGGTGCTTTCTTCACCTATGGCAATGGGAAATGGAGTTCTCCACCCTTCTCTATCTGGCCCCATCAACATGCCCCTAAACCACAGGGGGGCTTCAACCTCTACTCATTCGCCAGCTTGTCTGCTCAGACTGCTACCAAGGGTTCTACTGGGTCCAATGAGGATAATGCATTTCATGCTGTGAGCATATTCCATTAATAATTGTTCTGAGATCAGCTCCTCATTCCTCTAACTGGCTAGCAAACATAGGTGGATCACTTGAGGTCTCTACGGGCCTGGATTGTATGTAGAAGAAAGTAGGATTGTTTGAAAAATGCCACCCTCAGCCCCTAAATTTTTTTTTAAATAGGCTTTTTTTTCACATTTCCCAGGGCAAATGTTTCAGTTTCACAGAGAAAGAACGAAAGTGCAAATTGGTTTTGTTTTCAAAATTCTGTTACTAAAAAAAGAGGAAAAAAGGGAGGGGGGAACTGAAAAATTGAACTTTTTCAAATGAAATGGAAATTTTATTTTCAATTAAAAAGTCAAATTCAGCAGGAAAAACCTTCTGACCGAGCTGCTTCTAAAGCTCTTTCCCCTCCTATTTACTGTTACACCTCTCTATAGTCTTGTAATCCTGGTTTTAAACCTGCTAAGCTCTTGGCCTCAACAATGGCTTGTGGCAGTGAGTTTCACAGGCTGATTTCTGGCATGGCATATCCCATTGAACTGAAGGGGGAAATTACCCAAGATGGAACTTGGCCAGGGCATCAGGGTTAGCAGCCTACTCTTGTGAGAAATGCCATAGGGCTCCCTATGACTTGGAGTGATCAGTTCCTTGGTTTCGTCTCATCTGAAGGACGGCATCTCCAGCTGCACAGTGGTTCGGAGGTCACTCAGACAGACGAGAACTGCTCCTGAAGAGTTCGGGGGTTCCTGAGAGACCTTCTGCCCTGGCTTTGGCCCCGTGTTACCATGCTGAGCTGACCACACCCAAAAGAATCTGGTTAGTGGGACAGCTGCTTGCAGTAAGAAAGTCTGCTGTTTAAACGCACACTATTAACTTGCCTGAAAGACGCTTCTTCACCATTTCTGTGGTTCTGGTTTTCTGTGCTGTGGCTTGTTTTTAGTGTTAAATGCCACTTTTGCTTAAATGTTTTAACATTAAAAATAATAATTAAGGTGTTAGACAATGAGTAACCATCCTTAGCTCAGCGAACTCTGTCTGACACGTGCACGTCGTAGGGCAAGGCTCTGCCACATGTCACTTTGCAGTGCAGTCTGTGAACAGAGATCAAGGGAAACTGCTGTCTTTTTTTCACTGCTAAAATGCAAATTGATGCCAAATCCCCCCTAACACCTACTGGTGGCTGAGACAGAGTCCATGGAGCCAGGTGGCTTTGGCGCTGACGCAGTTAAGCTGTGGCTCCGTCTCAGCACAGACCAAAGGGCTCCGGATAAGCAGCGTGCTATAGAAATGAATGACTAGCTGCTATCCTAATAACAAACTGAGGTCATGTGAAGAGCTAATGAAATTGAAATTATGGTCTGGAATTAATTCAGTGAGCAGGGGAATGAAATATCACGAACATCACAGAGAAGTAATGCTCTTTTTCACTGTGCTGCCTTCCTCTAGTATTGCTTCTTTCCTCCCCCTCCCCTATCTTTTATCAGAACAAATCTATTTCACTTCATGCGGCAGCAGCGCCCATCTCTGTGTTGGGAAGTTTAACACATTTTCATTTTGTGCATCATAACCGAGGGACTCAAAGGGAAAGTAGCTCGTTAGAAGCCAACCTAGAAAATTAACAAAACAAGCCCAACGTCTTTACAGTGCACATTTCAGGTAGCTGATGTGATGCGGAGCACAAGGAGGGTCTCCCCCCGCTGGAGACACACCACAGAAGCAGGTTTTCGGTAGGAATGAAACCCAACAAACGCTAGCGGCTGCTGCTATCGCATCTGATTCAAATATTATCTGTGAGCACAAAGATCAAGTCAGAAGGCTGTTGAGCACATCTCCTGCTCCTCCAGTCCTTGAGAGAAGTCATGATCGTCAAGGCCTTCTCAAATGGGTAGAAGAGACCAAAAGAAAGGCCAGGGCACTCCCTCCACTAGGAAGGGAGGGCAGGAGAGGGGAATTTTGTGGGATTTCCTGGGGGACTTTCCCTCAGATTCTTTGAGCAGAGGTTTGCTCTCCTCACCAAAAGCAGCAGGGTGTCCCGCTTGCAGAACCAATGACCTACACTCTGCTGTAGGCCGGTGCCATCCATGGCATGGTTGAGTGCCTCTGCACTGGCCCTGGGGCTCTTGCATCCATTCATGGCTCCCTGAAGGCATGGCGATGATGAATCTGCACTTCCAGGTGCTCCCAGCACCCCCCACCCCCTAGAGAGAAACCCCATGGCACAAAGGGGGACTGTGAAGAGCTAATTCAGGCTGAGGGCTGGGGGATGGAGGGTGTATGTTTCACTTAGCCCCACCTCAATCCCCGCTCCTGGATGCCTGGCCCTGCACAGGTTCCTCTGTGGTGTGAAGGGAAAGGGGAAAGGAATAGTGCCCCTCCCTTCCGTGCTGGGGCGAGATCAGTGTTTAAGGGGCATCCCTGGGAGCATAATGCAGCCCGAAGGGCCACATTCACTGGCCTGCTCTGGATACTTCATGCTGCTCAGCTGATGCAAAGCAGCTGTATGTGTTGCTCAAGTGGCCAGTGGGACTGGGTGTACGAGCTGCTATGAACGGCAGCGCCAGGGAGCCAGGGAGCTATGGCAGTGTCAGTCAGTGAGCTCACAGGAATCCGTCTCCTGCTGAAGAGAAGCAATAGAGCAACGGTTGTCTCCTGCACCCCACTCACCCAATAGGGTCTGAACTCTACTCGCCAGGGAGGTGTACTTCAGAGCCTGCTTGGGACCATGCAGTGACTTCTATAGCACTGGCGACAGGAAGATCAGAAAGTGCTGCTGCTGCACCACTTCAATTAACTCTCATCGCAGACCCATGCGGGTACTTTAGGTCGACTATTTTCGCCATGTTGCAGACATGCAATGGAAACAAAGCGATTAAGTGACTAGCCTGAGGTCACCCAGGTTAACAGCGGAGCTGGAACAGAATTCAGGTCTCTTGCCTGCTGGTCTTGTGTTCTAATCTCTAGACCAAGCTGACTCCCATGTGTTTTTGCCCATTCTGCACTGACCGGGAAAGACATCCTCAAACCATGTTAAAGCAGGTTCAGCTAAACCAGCTTATTTTTGTAATGGAAATGGGGCCTTTAATGCTACCATTATTTAACATGGGCAATCTAAGGCCTCACTTCAGCAAACCACTTGAACACATGATTGAATTTCATCAAAGCCAATGGTACTTAAGCATGTGATTAGGTGTTTTGCAGAATCAGAACCTAAGAAACAAATCACAGCTGAACCTAAACCACTTTTTAAGTGTTGTTGTTGCTGTTTTTTGCACTGGGCCATGCTGTTTTTTGACAGGCAGGGTGTTTTGGGGGAGGAACCATGGCTTGGACATTTCCAAACAACAACAAGAGCAACTTTCAGCAGTTAAAATTAGAACTAAGTGCCCAGATCTCCAGCTGGCATAAGCTGGCTGAGATCCACTGATGTCTCCTGCACCACATTGATTCACACCTTATCAGAATCTGACCTAAGGTATACAAAAGGATTTGAGACACACAACTAGAACTTTCAAATCAACACCAGGTTCTCAACATGGAAACTTTGGAGATATCTCTCAATATTCAGAAGGTCCAAGGGAATGAAGAGGCATAGGGGATATATGTGGATGGCAGCTTGGCCCAACCTGTAGGAAAACAAAGCTTACCCACAAAGAGTTCTCCAACCATCCACAGAAAACATATGATTCTTGTTGGAAATTCAATACTTAGAAGAAGCAAAAGAACATTCTCAGGAGGACAGGCGGACAAGAGGACAGTGTGCTGACTTCCCAGAGGCATGGCATAAAACATCACTCTAAGATTGGATAGGATTTGAAGTCACGGATAAACTGGAGATGGTTTATGTCGGAACTAATGACACTGTGTTGTGAAAAGCAACAGAGAGTCCTGTGGCATCTTATAGACTAACAGATGTATTGGAGCATAAGCTTTTGTGGGTGAATACCCACTTCGTCAGACGCATGTTGTTGTGAGATATCTTGCAGATAGCAGATGACTTCAGGGAACTCAGAAGCATGCTGAAGAAGAAGAATGTCCAAGCAATCTTCTCTGAGATCCTTCCTGTCCCACGAGCAAAGGAAGGCCGAAGGCAGAAGATTCTGGAAGTGAACTGCTGGCTAGAGAAGTGGTGTAGAGTGGAGGATTTGGGTTTTGTGGAACTCTGGTCTACCTCCTATAGGGAGAGGGAGCTGGATAGTTTGGATGGTCTCCTCTCAGTAGAAGAGAGACCAATCTCCTTGGGGACAGACTGGCTTCAGTCGTCAGGAGTGGCTTAAACTAATAGCGAAAGGAGAAGGTAAAAAGAGGGACGATATGAGCACTAAGCACAAAATCAAGATGTTGAGAAAAAAACTAATCAAGAAACAAAAGAACATGAACAGATGACATTCTTGAATTGCCTATACGCCAATGGTAGGAGCTTAGGTAGCAAAACAGGAGAAAAAGGAAATGTTTATTAGCATAAATTAGCATAAATTCAATCTAGTTAGCATTACTGAAACCTGGTGGGATGATTCACAATACTGGAATGTTGAAGTCAATGGTTATAATCTATTTCGGAAGCACTGAGTGGGCAAAAGGGGAGGAGGGTGAGGCACCCTATGTGGAAAAAATGGCATTTTCTGTTTCTGAGTCACTGATAACTCAGAAGAAAATGATCCTGAATGCTTATGGATCTCTATCCTAACAGATCAAGCACAAGATGGGGTATTAGTTGGTGACTGCTAGAGACCCCCAAATCACACTAGGGAACAGTCTGACTGCCTCATTACATCTATCTATATCTGATATTTGGGGACTTCAATTTGAGTGACATATGCTCAGGTGTCATCCTGCCAGTAATAAAACAAGCTTGGAATTTCTAAACATTACAGACGACCATTTCCTAACTCAGAAGCATTGCAGCCAACACAGGGAAGTTCTATATTAGACTTTGTTCTACCAGATGAAGAGGAACTGATCACAGAAGTAAAAGTTAACATTAGTTTGGGTACAAGTGATCATGCCTTGACTACATTTATAATGTGCAAGCAGAATAAAGGCCAGACCAGTAGTATATATCCTGGTGCTTTAACAGAGCCAGTTTCACAAAGATGAAAACAAGTATGAGCCAAATCAGCTGGGAGGAAGAGTGTAATCAGAGAAATGTGAACAATCGTTGGGAATCATTTAAGAACACCTTACTAGATGCCCCCAAAGCCACAAATCCAAGGAAGGAGGCTGTGCTGTTAAAAAAGTGACTTAGTTTAGATGGGAAGTGAAAGCAGCCCTGGAAAAAAAATTATATATAAGAACTGTAGAAAACTGAAAAGAGAAACCAATGGACACAAGGGGAAATCTATGGCCAGAAGAATTAAGGACAAGATGAAGATTTAAAAAAAAAATACATTATGAAAAAAAATTATCTTGACTATAATATTGGTCCGTTACAAGGTGGAGATGGTAGAATTATCAACAGTAACACAGAAAAGGCAGAGGCGTTCACTAAATATTTCTGTACTGTAATTGGGGATAAAACAGATGATGCAGTCTCATCATATGGTGATGATAACACTATTTCCATTCCACTAGTATCTCTGGAGGCTGTTACCCAGATGTTACTAAAGTCAGACATTTTTTAAATCAGCAGGTCCAAATAATTCACATCCAAGAGTTTTAATAGAGTTGGCAGAGGAGCTGACTGGACTGTTCATGTTGTTTTTCAATGTTTTGGAACACTGGGGAAGTTCCAGAAGACCTAATGTTGTGTCAATATTTAAAAAAGGTAAACTGAATGATGCAGGTAATTTACAGGCTGTCAGCCTGACATCGATCCTGGGAAAGATAATGGAGCGGCTGATACGGGACTCAATTAATAATGAACTAAAGGAAGATAATGTAATTAATGCAAATCAATATGGGTTTATGGAAAATAGAACCTGTGAAATTAACTTGATATTTTTCTTTATGAGAATTCAAGTTTGGTCAATAAAGTTAACATTGTCCGAAGAAGTGGGCTGTAGCCCACGAAAGCTTATGCTCTAATAAATTTGTTAGTCTCTAAGGTGCCACAAGTACTCCTGTTCTTATTGTTGATATAATACACTTAGACTTTCGTAAGGCATTTGCCATGGTGCTGCATATTTTGATTAACAATCTAGAATGATATAAAATTACCATGGTGCACACTAAATGGATTAAAAACTGGCTAACTGATAGGTCTCAAAATGTAACTGTAAACAAAGAACCATCATTGAGCAGGTCTATTTTGGGGGGGTTCTACAGAGTTCAGTTCTTGGCCCTGTGCGATTTCACATTTTTATCAATGACCTGGAAGAAAACATAAAATCGTCAGTGATAAAATTTACAGATGATTAAAAAAAAACGGCGGGAGTGTTAAATAATGAAAAGGGCCAGTGACTGATACAAAGTGATCTGGATCTCTTGGTAAACTGGATATAAGCAAACAATATGCATTTCAATACATCTAAATGTAATCTAGGAATAAAGAATGTAGACCATGCTTACCAAATGGAAGACTCTATCTACGGATAAAATGACTGACAAAGATTTGGGGGTTGTGATGGATAATCAGCTGAACATGATCTCCCGGTGTGACACTGTGACCAAAAGAACTAGTGCAGTCGTGGGATGTATAAACAGTGGATTCTCGAGTAGGAGCAGAGAGGTTATTTACCTCTGTATGTGGCACTGGTGCAACTGCTGCTGGAATCCTGTGTCCTGTCCTGGTGCCCACAATTCAAGAAGGATATTGATAAATTGGAAAGGGTTCAGAAAAGAGCCATGAGAATGAGTAAGGATTAGAAAACATGCTTTGTAAGACTGCAGGAGAGCAATCTATTTACCTTAACAAAGAGAAGGTTAAGGGATGACTTGATTACAGTCTATAATTACCTACATGGGGAACAATCCAACAGAGGAATCCAACAGCTGGACATTGAAGCTAGTCAAATTCAAACTGAAAATAAGGCACACATTTTTTAATTGTGAAAGTAATTGATCAATGGAACAATTTCCCAAGGGCTGGGTGGACTCTCCATCACAGTCAATGTTTAAATCAAGACGGGATGTTTTTCTGAAAGCTCGGCTCTAGGAATTATTTTGGGGCAGTTCTCTGGCCTGTGCTCTGCAGAAAGTCAGACTAGATGATCACAATGGTCCCTTCTGGCCTTCAAATCTATGATTCTATGAGACACAATTGAATCTCATATTTTATTAGTAGTAACACATATTAATAGGCTCTGCTGAGTGGCTACGTGAATCTTTAGGGCTGTCATATGAAAAACTCTAACGTTACTTTTTAATCTCATCTTCACAGACATTTTGTGCTATCAGGATTGTCCATTACATTTGCAGTACACACATTTTTCACAGGCACGGGTATCTTGATGTTTAATAACTGCTTCTGAACTCACTTCAATCCATATTAGATTATGACCCTGCATACTGGCATTGTATGCACTTCACACCGTGCATTTCAGATTCATATGCAAAGGCAGAAGTTTCAACAGTTTCTGACTCAGACTTTTTGTGCCCAGTGTACTACAGAGCTACTAAAATCTTTTTGTTTGAATGAGAAATAATTATACCCAAGGTAATTTGAGTATGCGTAAGAACTAGTGTTCAGTTGCAATGATATAGCTTGCTTTTTTTTTCATACATGCAGAATATGCCATGAACTTTTCATCACTACAATGTATATTATTGAGGCCAACTATTTAACAAGATTTTTAACACAGAGATATGAATAGAACAATGCTCAAGCCAACCTTAACTGAATTAAAAAGTTACAAGAGATAAAATTCTCATGCTTCAGGGCATCCCTGTTTGTGTGTGCCCCATGTCACAGCTGCCGATTGCACAGCTGATCAGGTTCATGATGGGGGGTTAGATCCTGTGGTAAATAATGCAGTATAAGCCATTGCTGGAGGCAGGATAATGAGGCAGTCTGTCTAATGGTCTGTTCCAATGTAGCGATTCTCGTGTTACTACAACCTTAGTGCCACAAATGATGCACATTCAAAACAAAATAAAAAAAAGGGCATTTGAAAGCAGCCCGTGAGACAGAAATTTCTCCCGATATCTAAACTAGCAACATTAAGATGAATGCTAATAATACATTAAAACTATAGCTAGAAACAGGACAAAGATCAATAAGGTCTGCAACAAAGTGTACACACTGCTGGAGTCTGACAATGTACTATTGTTCACTTCACGTCACCCAATGGTGCGCTAGCCACCGCACAAAGCTATGAGACAAAGCAGCTCTGGTCCCAGGGAGCTCACAACGTCAACAACATGAGACAGACTAGAAAAGCCATCCAGAGTGGCGACGGTTACTGCAGCGCTTCTTATGGCCTAGTCCAGCTGCTTTGACTATTCCAGAATGGAACCCGGTGAATGCTGAAGCCCTGAGCACGTTTGGAAGTTTAAGCAGGTTGGACGTTTAAGTCCCATTGGAGTGAATGAGGTTTCGCCAGGTGGTGAAATGCTTTGCGGAGCTGGGTTGTTAGTCCGGCATTGGGCACCAGCCGGAGCCCAACAGACACCATGCCAGCCGGGGCAGCAGCTGTGCAGAGAGCTGTGTCTGACTAACGTCTGCTCAGGAGGGAACCCCTGTGTACATGAGCAGGCACATACCAGACCCATTCAGACCTCTGCCTCCTCAGGGCCTGCCAACCATGCAGCCCACTAGTGACATGGAAATGGACTGACGCCAGCAATGGACTCCACACAGACAGACGCCAACCCCCCGCTAGCTGGTAATAGTGGGCCTGTGTCAGGCGCAAACCCATGCCAAGAGCCATCTGCCTCCCAGTAGCAATGCTCTGAGCCATCCCTCGGAAACCTGGGCTAGTGTGTACCTAGTTACTACACAGGTGTGTGGGGCACTGGAGGGCTCAGGGACCTAACCCCACCCCTGGCCACGTGGCCCATGGAACAGCAATGCCTGACCGTGACTCCCGTGCTCAGGGGGGCAGAGACGTGCTCACAAAGTTGCCATGATGCCCAATGACCTTCCGAGGGTGACCCCCTGTCCCGAAGTGGGCGGGACAGTTCCGAAATGCAGTGTTCAAGTCCCGGTCCTGGGCTGAATGACTCCGGGACGGCATTTGTCCCAGATTCCAGGGACAGCACCAGCCTCTTCCCAGTGGCGGGGAGAGGGCTGAGATGGGCCTTAGTCCCCCCTCGCCAAAGCCTCCCCCGCCCCGGCCAGGCCAGGAGCCGGAGCCGGGCAGTAGTAAGAGATGCCCAGAGAGCCCAGGCCACTATGGGGAGTCTTGGACCCTCCACCTGCCATGGGCCGCGTGCCCTGAGGGGGTGGGGAAACAGGGGCAAGAGGCCAAGCAGGGGTGGGGGCTCAGAGGAAGAGGGGAAGGGGCGGGGACTTTTAGGGAAGAGTAAGAGCAGGGGCGGGGCCACGTAGGGGGCGGGGCTCCTGCATGTGTCCTGCTTTTGCCTTTTAAAAAGATGGTCAACCTAGACCTGCCCTATTCCCCAGCGGTGTGCAGTGCTCACAGGGGTGCGGGAGGGGGCGGAGCCTGTTATCCCCCCGCCCCTCACACACACAGACCCACACAGACACAAACACTCTGGGGGTGGAGGCAGAGCCTGTTATCCCCCCGCCCCTCACACACACACAGACACAAACACTCTGGGGGTGGAGGCAGAGCCTGTTATCTCAGCCCCTCCCCGCCCTCCCTTCTCACACGCACACACACAAAGACACAAACACTCTGGGGGTGGAGGCAGAGCCTGTTATCTCAGCCCCTCCCCCCCTCCCTTCTCACACGCACACACACAAAGACACAAACACTCTGGGGGTGGAGGCAGAGCCTGTTATCTCAGCCCCTCCCCACCCTCCCTTCTCACACACACAGACACAAACACTCTGGGGGAGGAGGCAGAGCCTGTTATCCCCCCGCCTCTCAAACACACAGACACAAACACTCTGGGAGTGGAGGCAGAGCCTGTTATCTCGCCCCCCCCCCCCACCCTCCCTTCTCACACACACAGACACAAACACTCTGGGGGTGGAGGCAGAGCCTGTTATCTCCCCCACACACACGCACACGCACACACACACACACACAGACACACGCACACACACACAAACACCCTGGGGGTGGAGGCAGAGCCTGTTATCTCCCCCCCCTCCCGCCCTCCCTTCTCACATGCACAGACACACAGACACAAACACCCTGGGGGTGGAGGCAGAGCCTGTTATCTCCCCCCCCTCCCGCCCTCCCTTCTCACACGCACAGACACAAACACCCTGGGGGTGGAGGCAGAGCCTGTTATCTCCCCCCCACACACACACATGCACACACACACACACACACACACACACACACGCACAGACACACACAGACACAAACACCCTGGGGGTGGAGGCAGAGCCTGTTATCTCGCCCCCGCCCCGCCCTCCCTTCTCACACGCACAGACACAAACACCCTGGGGGTGGAGGCAGAGCCTGTTATCTCCCCCCCACACACACACACACGCACACGCACACACACACACACACACGCTTGCAGAACTGGGTCAGCAATGCAGGGAGAATGAGCTTCACCCCACTCCTGCCCCACAGGAGGGGCTCGTGCTGCACTGCCCCAGGGCAAGGGCAGAGCTGAGCCCCAGAGGTGCCTGTGAAGCTCATGATCCAGATGCAGCAGGCGCAGGATTAAGATCCGAATGGGACTTTCACACCAAGCCGCTTCCCCTCACCCCGGGCAACGGGGAGCTGTGAGGAGGAGGAGCAGGCCCAGGCGTCTCATTGTCCCTGATGCGTTCCAGACCAGCCTGAAGCCACGGGCCAGGCGTGCCGCGTGGGCCCGGGGGATCAGGGCTGGGTCTCAGGTGGAGGGGAGCAGCCGTGTGACAGGCCCGGCAGGAAAGTGATGATCCTGGGGAGAAAAACAAGCCCTTCCTGAGGTGCATGTTGGAGCCAGGCCTCTTGTGGCTTCGTCCCCCCACGGCATGACCCAAGGAAGCCAGGCCTCAGGCTGTGTGTGGAGGGTGTCTGTGGCTGGATGGCAGGAGAGGGGGTAGGGCGAGGCACACACTGAGGACAGAGTTTGAAGGGTAATGTAGTCACTGAGGCGCTATGAGAGCAGCCCCTGCTGAATATCCCTAGAGCACAGAGGAGGCCCCTTAGGAAGGCGCCTAGGCCCACAGGCAGATGCAGCAAGAAAGCTCACCCTGCCCCCACACACTGCTCCTCAAACCAGCCCAGGTTCTTGCTTTCCATCCCCTGGGCTCATGGGCAGAGCGGGAGGTTGGGCGGCTGGTGGGAGCCACAGCAGCTCCCTGTGAATAATTTATGAAATGAATAATCTGGACCGAGAGCCCAGAGCATAGGGCCCCGCAGTGCCATCACGGAGGGTCTGTAAAGAGCAGGCTGCTGCAGTGTACAGGGGCATTCGGCTCCCGAGAACACCGCTACCAACACCTCCTATAAACAACCAGAGAACCTCAGAAAACAAACACGATTTTTTCAGAGCAGCTTTTCTCCCTCCCACAGCACCCTCCGTGGCAGCCAATTCTCTGGCATTTGCAGAGAAGGAATACGGAAAACAACAGCGACGGGGCATGAAAAGCTAAGCCACAAAACCGCATACAGTCAATGAGGACATCTCCACTGGTGAATACAAGCGTGGCGAGGAAAGCAGCATCGAGAATGAGAAGAGATAAGGCCGAGGAAAGAAGAGGAATACAGGACAGTTAAAGTTAATGGGGCTGCTGGACTCGTAAAGGGTTTATTTCAGCTTCAGCAGTAGCTGCGTGCCTGTCCCCAAGTGCAGAATGTAACCAGATCGTGCTGCACGGACGGAAGAGCAGCGTAAGCACCTTCCCAGCCTCGCAGTCCAGCTCTGCATCAGGCTGGCCAGTCCTGACCCCCGTGCAGCGGGGACTGAGGAGCTCTCCCCCGTACTCATGTGGAGCAATGGAGCCGCAGGAGCAGAAGCCTCCTGCAGATGGGCTCCCCACCCACTCTAGAGCCCTTGCAGGGTCCCAGGCCTTGTCTCTCCTGTGCTCGCCCCACTTGGGTACAGCTGCCAGGGGAGAAGAGCAAATGGGATTGGACCAGGCCCCTTATACAGCAAAACATTAGAAAGGACTTGGCACCCGCCTGGGGAAGGTAGTGAGAGGGCTGGGTTACTTCCGATGGGCCCTGGCTCCTCTCCTGCCTATCGGCTCTCTTTCAAGTATAATGAATTAAGAACGGTCCTGCTTTGGTCCAGAAGGGGAGGAGCGCAGACTGGGAAGGCTTCGTCAGCCAGACTACAGAGACCCATCACACAGCTTGCTGCAGTTCTAATGAAATGTCACTTATTTCTGCACACAGGGACACAAGACGCTAGAAAGCTACGGCAGGAGTTGGGGAGATAATCCTGGCGGATTTATTTTGCCCTGTATCTTAGCGCTCTTGATTTGGGTTATTCTGTCTGATCAGCTCTTGTTGGGGCAAGTTACTCAGAAGTGTGTCATATGGGATAGCAGGAGCTAAGCACAAGGACTCCAAAGACTCTGAGAATGCAAAACTCGTGATTTAGGGGCACAGAGCGGGTGCATGTTCTGGACGGAGACTCTGCCGTATCATCACATTCCATACATTGGGCTCAATGAGAATTTTCTAGAGATTAGACACAGAAAGCCGGGCATGAAGTGTAATCTTCTCCCTTATAGATTAAAACAAAGGCAATTGTGTATCCTGTCTTATTGCCACACACTGAATGCAGCCTTGAGGGGGCATGGTCCCCATTCACTGTGCAGCTATGAATGCCACTGGGAGTGGTGTCTTGGAACTCCGTTTCTCAGAATATGGTAATTAACTACTTCAGGCTAATGCAGTAACATCACTAATTATGAATGAATAAATCTGAAGACTGAACATCTATGTTTCTAAAGGAAGCTCTAATGAGTCAGTGGCATCTCAGGCAACCAATCCTCATCTCTCTGTGCCTGCCCTACTCCCTCCACTTCTCTTGCAGGCTACCCTGATATATCATGTGGTTTAGGTTAGGGTTGCACCGTACAGATGGTTATAATGAAACATAGCAGGACAAAGTGCCAAGCAGGTCAGGATATAAACCGGAGCTGGCATTGCTGCATTCACATGGATTAGGGTTGCCAGGTGTCCAGTTTTCAACAGGAACACCCAGTCGAAAAGGGACCCTTCCCAGCTAGGTGAAAATGAGCGAGTGAGTGAGAGTGCTAGGGAAGATACGGAAAAGCTAATTCACATGCTCTCCCACTACCTTCCCTGGCTGGGGTCTTGGCTAGATGGAGGAGGGGTTTTCCCACCTCTCTCTAATCCATTTCTAGTCTCTTCCTTTATTATCTTCAGCTCCTGAGGTTTCTGTTTGCACGGTGCAGCTTCTGGAGTTGTCACAGATCAAACTTCTTTTTTCTTCTTCATTTTGAGACTGCTCCTGCAAGAAACTGCCCCATGAGACCACACACCCCGCAATGGAGCTGGTGGGAAATGGAAACATTGGGAATAGTTCTGCAACTCTTCCCCCTCATTTCTGCCTATTCCAAACTTCCCCAGCAGCTCCAGAGATCAGATTTAATAGCTGCTTTTGGAGTTATTTTTTCTTAGTTTCTCCTCTTATAATTTCTTGCTGTACATTATTTCTCAACTGTCTCTCTCTCAGCCATGAACAGGACCCCTAGTGCTAATCTCAGCTCCAGGGGACCTTTCACATGACAGAGGCCAAACTGCTCTCCAGCCACAGCAAGCACAGGTGTGAACCGCAGAATGGAGCAGTCTCTCCAGATCACTTTGTGCAATATCTCATCATATCGCCTCCATCCGAACCCTGGTGGTATTTCTGGCCTCAAGCCAGTTTCTTACATTCCTTGTAACAAGAGCACCATTGATAGTCTCTTCTCTCCTGCAAACAGGTGACACGTGCACCGGACCTGCTGTATTCCCAGACAAAAGCCTTTATTGTGAGGCATTGGTAGCCACTTGCTGCTGCTTTGCTGACCCACAGGGGAACCCACACGGATTCTGTCCTGTGCCTTCGGGCTTGTCTACATGGCGCGGCTTTGTGCACTGGAGCGCTGTAAACTGTAGAGTGCTGTAAAGTACACCTCTACCTAGATATAACGCTGTCCTCAGGAGCCAAAAAATCTTACCGTGTTATAGGTGAAACCGCGTTATATCGAACTTGCTTTGATCCACCGGAGTGCGCAGCCCCGCCCCCCCGGAGCACTGCTTTACTGCATTATATCCGAATTCGTGTTATATCGGGTCGCGTTATATCGAGGTAGCGGTGTATTGCACGCTAACTGCCATGTGTAGACCCTGCTGACAGCCTCTGAAAGGTGCCCCACACCCGCTGATGCAGCCCCAGCACGACAGCAATGCGCCTGAGGTACCTTTTAGAGCCTGTTGCCAGGGTCTTCACAGCGCAGTGCGAGCACCACACTTTCAAACGCTCTACAATTGCCGTTCCTCCCCTGTGCACTGCTGGCTCATGGGTGCAGGGGACTTGTGTTGCATGTTGGGAAACAATATC
This sequence comes from Emys orbicularis, assembly GCF_028017835.1. Lineage (NCBI taxonomy): Eukaryota > Metazoa > Chordata > Testudines > Emydidae > Emys > Emys orbicularis. The sequence goes on along the minus strand of NC_088686.1, from coordinate 1,393,773 downwards.
TTAGCACCTTCACCTTCATTCCCTATCCCCACCCCACCCACCTGACCACCACACATCTCTGCCTCTAGTTTTTGTCTTTCTTAGCCTGGAAGCTCTTTGGAGTAGGGGCTTTGTTTTGTAAAGGGCCATGCCCATCCATGGTGCTACTTAACTAGTAGTTATTAACTAGAGTGACAATATGAAATGGCCTGAATGTGCAGCATGCTCTGTACCTGAAATTGAAAATATTTTTTTGTAAATAAGATAAATGGTCTTTGCTATGAATTTCTGGACAAACTTTTTCATAACGGCTTAAAGTAGAGAGTTATATTCAAATAATTCAAAATCACATGCTCACACGTTTACCTTAAAATAAAAATCTGGAACCACAAGGTGGGATTAAGGCTTTGATTCCGAAATATTGCACATACCGTCAAATCCTTTTATTCTTATCATCACCGTCAGTCTTTCCCTGCAGGATACTGTCATTACGGGAGGTGTTCGGGATTCTCTGTCGTGGGTGCTTATCAATTTTCTAAGATACACTTTGCAATGAAATCTCACTTTTAAAAAGGGGTTGCCTGTACATAATTAAAAATCCGCAGTCCTGACTTGCCAAAGCAGTTGTGATGGGTTATTAGTATTTGACTTGCTAAACAGCTGGCAACACTGAGATGAGAATACGTTTGGACCGTTTGTCTGGCAGATCTGAATGACAATTCAGAAAGGAATGGGCATTTACATGGGAACAGGAACATCCAGACCAGACTAGTAAATCTTAAACAAAACAAATGAGCATTTGTAAGGGCTGCAAACCCTTCTGCTTCAGGGCCTGAGCTGCCCTCTAACTGCTGGAGGTCAGCTGGGAACTTTCTGTTGGGCAGGTTAACCCGTAAGAGCAGCGGTGGGGTTTCTTGCACCTTGCTCTGTGGCATCTGATACTGGCCACTATCAGAGAAAAGAACTTGGACCAGATGGACCTCGGGTCTGAGCCAGTCTGGGAATTTGTCTGTTTCTATATACAGCAATCGCATACTAATAGATCCCAGAGGTGGCACTATAGTACTCATCTGAACAATAGAAATGTAACAAGTAAGGCCATAACATTCATACCAAAGCTCTTGAAGATCAGCCCAGCACATGTAAACCCCCAACACCATCCCATGGCACTAGCCCATGGCTTTCCCCTCCTGCCCTTATCTCAGCTGAAATTGATAATCTACTTTATTGATTTATAAGACAAGGAAGCTGGCCTACAATTGTCCTTCCGACTTGCTGTAGCTCTATGATTCATCTCTAAGCAGAACAATCCTAAACTTTTAAATCTTTCTTCATGTAACAGGTTTTTCCAGCCCTTTATCATTCTTGCTGTCCTCTCTGACTTCCTCTAGTTTTTCACTCTCGTATTTCAGATGGGATGAAGAGTATTGCACACAATGTTTCAGATGAGGCTGCACCACTGATTTATATAAAGTGGTAATATTCTCCATATTGTTCACCATCCCATTCATTATGGAACTTAACATTTTGTTTGTTTGTTTTGACTGCAGCTACACGCCAAGCAGAGATGTTCATTGACCTGTCTACGGTGACACCTTTCTTGAGTTGATACAGTGAATTTAGAATCCTGTAAAGTGTATGAGTAGTGTAAATTTTACCCTTTAATGTGTGCTGCTTTGAATTTATCAACATTGGCTATTAGCCAGGATGGGAAGGGATGATGTCCCTAGCCTCTGTTTGCCAGAAGCTGGGAATGGGCGACGGGGGATGGATCAGTTGATGACTAGATTTCCCTCTCTTGTGTTGTGGCTGGCTATGGTCTCACAGTGGCATGGACCACTTACGCATTAAAGTACATCCATACATTCAACTTCAATTCAGAGCTGCTGCAAGGAGAAAGGGAGCAGTCAGTGATATCTTAATTTGTGCTGTTAGTAGGTGGTCTACGAACCAATATATTTTATTTTATTCTTTTAAGTCTCCTAATTAAATGAGATACATGGATTCAGATGGTTGCTAGCAAATTTCAGGCCACACAAACACAGCACACATTTTTTACACTGAACTGCTCAAGTGTTGCATACATTTTCATAGACAAATGTGCACACAGCATTACAATTATGCACTTGCTCTCACAAAATGAGCCTTTCAATTTATTTTCTTATTATTTTTAATGGAACAGTAAGTTTTGCTCACTTTCTAGGCTTTATTGTTTCAACTCATGTAGCCCATCTAAAACTAATTTAGACGTTTCACTTAAACATTAGTTTTCTCCACGTTTCAAGGCAATCACAAGGAAATGACTTATGAGTGTACATGATCATGGAAAAGCCATTTCACAGCACTGAGATAAAGCTTCACAAGGAAAATGAAGCTATGCACAGGACTGGGAGGATAAGGTTACAATGCACATCCTGCCTCCTGCGTCTAGCCAGGGGGTCACTCCTGGTCCTACTGGACCCTGATCTGCCCACAATGGTCCTTACATCTATAGCCCACAGCATCAAGTCCTGCAATCCCTACCCTGGGGAAGGAAACCCAATGGCCCGAGGAAGGCATCAGCTCCCCATTCACCACTCCCTGCATTGGCTGATTACAGAGTCCACTTCAAGGTCACTGCATTGATTTTCAAAGCCCTGAAAGGTACCGGCCCCAGAGATATCTCTCCTTCTTCAACAAAGATCTTGTATGACAGCTTCCTTCCACAGCAACAACAGGAGAAGATGCATATCGACGAGACGCAGACGCATTCCCGCAGGACCCAGCTGTACGGAACCCATGGCTGGCTGACATAGGAGCAATCACAAAGCCAGCTGCACTGAGAGCCGGACGCAAAATCACAGCTCTCCTGCAGTAACCCGCTTTCATGCAGATCAGCAGCCACACACTGGGTTAGGTGACCAGACGCCCCCAGATTAGAGGCTTTGTCTTATGTAGGAAACTATTGCCTCCCCCGGTCCCGATTTTTCACACTTGCTACACACACAGACACACACACATACACACACACACCAATGGAATGAATCCCAACAATAATTTTAAGCTTGCTCATGCCATCAGGAAGGTATTACCTATTACCTCCATATAGGGGGCACTAGTGAGACGTTACCAAATACTATATGCAGTTCCGGGGTCCACACTTCACAAGGATGTTGACAGACTGGAAGAGGTTCATAAAAGAGCTACAAGAATGACCTGAGGTCTGGAAACTAGGCTTCAGAGTGAGAAACTAAAGAAGTGCAATCTATTCAGTTTATCCAAGAGAAGGTTGGAAGTGACGTGACTGTGGTCCATAAGAACATACATGGGGAAGGGATTTCTGATCCTGGAGGGTCCTTGATTCTAGGAGAAAAGGGCAGAAGAAGGAGCCAACTGGTGAGAGTTGAAGTTGAAGCTCAGAACAGAAATAAGATACACATTTTTAACAGTGAGGCTAATTAAGCATTGGAAAAGCTTCCCAAAGTACGTGGTGGATTCGCCATAACTTAAAGTTTCTCAGTCAAGACTACAGGTCATCGTAAACAATCTGCTCTGGCTCAAGCACAGGCTCTGGGCTGGAAGCCAGGAGTCTCCAGGTGGAATTCTCCGGCCTGTGCTATGCAGGAGTCAAACCAGATGATCCCAATGATCCCTTCCGATCTGTGAATCTATGAACAGTTTCAAACCAGGTGCTGATTCTACTTTCACTTACCTTGGTGCAAATCAGGACTAACTCCACCAAAGCCAAGTGAGTTACAATCATGCCTGACTGTTATGAGGAAAGTGGACTTGTCTCTGCGATGGGTAAGCCTTTTTATAGCGTTCTTTGGTTTCATTATGGAACACAATACACATACCTGGCTCTACCATTCTGTATCAGCCGTCTCACCACCACAGCCGCTAGCTCGCTCGTTCTCTCTCACATCCAACCACCCTTAACTGCAGCCACCTTGTAAGAGCCTAGTGGTTGTCTCCCCCCTCACCTTAGACTGCCCACCGGGCAGCTACCTGGCCAGCTCCTTCCTCCTCAGGGGGAGTTGGCTGGTTCACTTCCCACCTCCTGCTTCTTGATGGGGAAGGACTCTGGTACCCTGCCTGCCAACCAGTGGGACTGGCCTTATGTTCAAGAGCACTTCCTTGTTTTCCATTCACAGTTGTTATAGACCCTACACTGATGCATTGCCATAAATATTCTCCATGAACTCAGCCTGAGAGTTTCTAATGCAGATTTTGGGTGTCTTTTCAGGACATTTTCTTAGGCAACAGATTAAGAAGAGGGCTTTATATTGGATTGTTCTAATGGCAGCCTATTACATCTGAGCATCCCTTCCCCACATCTCAGCTGTCACTCTATATGGGAGAAGATGTGCCAGAGCAGGAGGGGTTGTGGTGTTGTAGCAGTTGATTTCTCTTTTCACAGTTCATCTGCTTCATGAGAAACTCAATTTCCCTAATTTATTTGTAATCCTCAGTGTAATTTGCAAGTTTAAACCCCTGCTACTTGTGTGTCTTTTGTCTGCTAATTTTTCTGTAACCCAAAACATACACACACACGTGCTCAATGTGCGGTGAGCCTCACTTTGATGATATTATCCAAGGCAGACCTGCTGGGTTTTTTATTGACAGACACACAAATATTTATGGCCTAAGCCATATGGGGAAGAGAAACCACACCTTCCCCCACTTCCCTGTGGCATTGAGCTCTGAGCAGTGCTAGCACTTCCCTGACTCTCACCCACTCCTTCGTTACCCCCTAGCCTGGCTGGCAAAGCACCTTGTTAGGGGAACACAAGGAAGGAGAGCAGGTTCTGAGCGCTGGTGTGCAGCTGCGTTATTCATTCTGAAGAGCAGAACAAGAGTGTGTGTATTGTTCAGTGATCCTGAGCTGTTTGTACTACTAAGAGGCAAACTGGCTTGGTGAGGCCAGTAACTTCTCTCTCTCTCTCTCTCTGTAAACAAAGGAAAATGCCCCCCTAATGCAGTTTCATTAATGCAAAGTTACGGCTGAGGATTTAAACGCAGTGAGCAAGCTGAGTTCTGGCCTGGTTTTCATAGGAGTGCCAGTCAGGACAGAAGCTGGTCCAATTCTCAGCTCAGATCCCCACGACATTTTCCACTCTAGCCATTATGCCCCAGCAGCGTCTTGCCGGTCAGAACCACATGCCCTCGATCACTTACAACAGGGCAGACACTGCGGCGGCATGGGGCACCAGCCAGGGAGCCACTTACTGCTCCCTGGAAGCATCGCTGGGCTGCAGTCCTGGGCCACGCTCCCCACACATTCCCATGCCCGGCCGTCCCTCTCCTTTGCAAGCTTCCCAACCCAGTGGCCACCCCCTCCAGCCACAGGAGAGAGAACGACAACATGGGAGCCAGAATATCGTTCCCAGCCTCAGCCCGTAGGCGGTGCGCCCCGAACAGGATGCTATGAGGGTATCGGAGGACCTGATGTGGCTGTCTGTGTTGAGAGGAGGCTTCTCCTCAGCAACAGGGGTGCTCTGTGGAGGGGGCTCCCCAACTCTCTGTGACTGCAGGAACCTTCCTCCAGAGAGCCCTTGCCCTTCCCCTACCAGCATGAGTTTGAGCGCCGGGAGATGGGGCGGGCTGCTGCTGGCCCTGCTGAATGTTACGGGGCCTCCCTGGTGTGAGGCATGGTCTCTGGAACGTCTGGCAGCTGGCAAGGCTTCCAGGAGGTGCTACAGCCATGGGGAAGTATCTTCCGTGTGATCACCCCAACCAAACATTGGGCTCTGCTTCGACACGATGCACCCCTGATTTATCAGCTGAAAAGCAGAGCTTACTCGGAAAGAGCAGAACAGATTGTGGAGGGAGGAAATCATCCTGATTTGCATCACCACAGCCTGGCAGCATCAGCTTACTCCTCTGATTGCAGTAATGGTGACTGATGCTCATTGATATCAGTAACCCGGGAAAATAGGATTTGCTGTACAAGCTCAGATCACTGGGCCATCTAATCCAGTATCCCACTTCTAGCAGCGGCCAATATGTGATGACTAAGTGGAAAGGAAACCAACACAAATAACATGAACATGCACATAACCATGTCTCCCAGGGAGGGGAATACACCTTCCAGATCCCTCTAACTCATCCACGTATGCCCTGAAACATGGGATATGATTACCCCACTTCAGCTGGAACTGATAGTAATGGGGATAAATTTACCCATCCCTTGCAGAAACCCTGCCTCTGTTTGGCCTCTCAGCCCTCCTGCAGCAGTGAATTCCACAGGGTGACCGTACAGTACAAGGAGAAATCTTTGTACTTGTCTTAAAATTTAGCAGCCATTAAATACCTATTAGGTTTTCATGACATCCTGCATAATTCTCAACACCACAGTCAAACACCTTTGAATGCCGGTATTTCCCAGTTCTCTTCTGCTTCAATCTTGCCCATCGCACTCCCAGCCACCAATGGCACTCATCTGCATCCACTGTCTCTGCCACTGCCATCTGCACCCCTACAACACGTTCACTTTCAAAGGTCCGTAGAGCTTAGTAATCCGCAGTGCTGCTTCCTACACAGAACGCTCACTTCCATCGCTGCTCTTCCTCATATGGATGTGGAAATAGTCAAAGTAAGTCATGCTAAGGAGAGAACCCTTGATTGTCCCACATATCATTCTCTTACAGCTCTCCTAGTTATCCTAGGTTTGGACCAGGTGCTGAACCCCCCCCGATAGCAGATGTCTCAACCCTCATTCCTTGGATGGGCCCTACTGAAATCCACTGGCGTTTGGTCATTGGACTGGGCCTCGTGACATCAGAGGGTGCACTCGTCACCCGGCGGGAGCACAAGCACCTCACCATCTCGTATCCTTCCAGTTAGAGAGGGTAGGGGAGCTAACTGAACAGCTCCCTGGCCTGGTCTCAGAGCCTCTGCCCCTACCTCGTGTCCCTGGGCGTGCACACTACCACAAATGGCCATGTTTCAGTCACCAGGCTTCCCAGGTGCTGGGAATATTTTAAAATGTCTGTGTTAATTTCCGTACCGCTTCGTCCACAGTCTTTTCAACGATGCAGCAAATGAACACAAGTGCTCAGGGTGCTGGCCTGCCACCCATCACTCCAGACTTTTAATCAATTCTGTGAGGACTTCCTAGGCCCAGTCAGTGGGTCACAACTGTACACAATCCGCATCTATTTTAATCCCAGCATTGTACCAAAGCTTGTGGGGCTTTTTCTAGAATCCAAACAAATCAAAGGCCTTTGACTTCCGCGGCTCATGTGCAAATCATAAGAATTCCTCCTTGCATAGCACAGGACTTGAAACATTCTTAATGAGGGGTAGCAGTCACTGAAAACAGCACAGCACACCTCTCGACCTGCCAAGGCCCCAACGTGGGATGCAAGGTCTGATAAAATCCCAGAATGATGGCCACAAAAAGAGAGTTCCCAACTGTCACAATTGTATTATATGTCTTACAACATGTGGTGTTTTTCCTGAGGGTATGTCTACCCTAGAAATTCTACAGCGGGACAGCGGCAGCAGCTCCCCTGTAGCACAACAGTGTAGATAAATACTGGAGCAACGGAAGGAGTAAATCCACCTCTCCAAGAGGTGGTACCTAGGTTGATGGAAGAATCATGGTGTTTACACTGGTGCTTAGGTCAGCTTAATTACATCACACAGGGCATGCAATTTTTCACAGCCCTGAGCAATGTAGTCAAGCTGACCTAACTTTGCAGTGTAGACCAGCCCTTAAAGCCCCAGCTTCTTGAGTCATGCGATTACATGAAAAAAATCAGCTTTCATTTAAAATAATATTTCTAGCCCTCATGTTTGCAGAGAAAAGCTTAAAACTGTAACCTGAGTGTCCCCCTGAAGCCACGGAAACCAGAAGGCAAATACAAACCAGCTCCAAACTTATTTATTTGTTAAATGTCATTATTTTGTAGGCCTAGTTATGATTTTTCAATGCTTGCGGTTGACAATACCACATAAGCATCACTACTGCAGAGAAATTAACATGCTGTGGGATACCTTCCTTTAGTGCAACTAACTCTCTGTGTAACCTCAGATTCATGGTTCATTATGTCTTGTGTAAATAATTTTCACCAATAAAAGTGAAGCGGTATAAACTTTGGGTAGAAAGTAGTTATTGTGGGGATTAAAATGGATGATGTCCCCCAAAATGAGGGCCAGAGGAGAAGTACGCTGCATATCACGTGACCTGGAAGGGCATTGCTCTTTGTTCTGTTCAGCTGTTGGGACATCTTGAAATGTTTCCTATTTGTCCCAAAATAAATCAGTGGGAGACAACACTATTAGGGAAATCTATTCAGCTGTCAAAATTACACCAGCACGTGTTTATCTGTTTGCCCATTGATGAAAAGCTGCTAGCCATGACAAACAAGAACAAAAAGGACACTTTTAGCCATGGAGAGACTACTTACTTCTTTCAGCTTTTGTTTCCAGAAGAAATGTCCTTTTGACAGAGCTAGTGATGAGCCAGGTTTAAACTTTATTTTGTTCATAGATTTCAAGGCCAGAATAACCACTGTGATCATCTAGTCTGACCTCCTGTATAACACAGGCCAGAGACCTGCCCCAAAATAAATCCTAGAGCAGATTTTTAAAAAAGAAGAAGAAACGAAATACAGACTATATAACTATAGACTTTTACATATAAATATGGAATGTGCTAGGTCCTTGCCAGCACAAACCGAGAAAGAGAAGGTCCTTACAATCTAGTTCAGGCACCAGGGGTGGGATTATCCAGTGTTCAGACCAACTCTGCTTCCCTCCTTTACTACAGACTTCAGTAGAAGTTGAGTCAGGCCAATCCTGAGTGCTATAGAAATCCGCCCTTCCCTCCCCCCACCAACATATCTTGCATGGGCCAGATTGGTGATAACATGAACAGTCAGTTGAAGAAATAGAGATGTGGTGTTTTCAATTATTTCAATTTGTTTGGTTTTGGTTTTTGTTCTCTTTCCCTCTCTACACCAATGAAGTCCATAAACAAGCAGCAGAAACCGCCTACATCTTTCTCACCATTAACCCCCTGCCTGGCAGGGCCACCCAGAGGGGGGGGCAAGTGGGGCAATTTGCCCCAGGCCCTGGGCCCCGCAGGGGCCCTGAAAGCCCTGGCCGAGAATCCCTTTCCTGGCTAGAGGCGCCTTTTTAATTTTTACTCAGCCGGCAGCGCTCTGGGACTTCGGCGGCACTTCGGCGGCGGGGGGCCCTTCAGTGCCGCGGAAGACCTGGAGCCAGTGAAGGAACCACCGCGAAAGACTCGGAGCGCCTCCCGGTGAGTACAAATGCCACAGCGGGTGGCGCCTTTTTGTATGTGTGCTCCCCTGCTTTGCCCCAGGCCCCCTGAATCCTCTGGGCGGCCCTGCTGCCTGGTCTCCATTAGTTGTAGGCATGTGATAGAGAATATCATGATAATTCATCCTCACCAGGAAACGAAGCCTTCTGCAATGTCTAGAACATGCCTGATGTGGTCATTGTCAGAACACCTCACTTTGGGACAAAGTTAACAGACATCAAAAGAACAGTGCACAATACTGTACCACTTCCCTGCTAATCACGAGCTAAAATTAATACATTTGAAATTTAATAAACCAAATATAGAGCAATGCACAGAGGAAGGAATATTCAGATGCACAAATCTAAAATGAAGGCAACTCATTAAGCAGTAGCATCATAGAAAATGAGCTCGGAGATATACATTGAATGAGTCATGGCAATAGTGTAGGAACAAGACAAAAGCTATGTTGGGTTGCAGTTTATTAATAGTGGTATCATAAGCAAACCAAGCAAGGTAATCACTCCTCTCTCCCTCCTTACAAGACGGTAGGGGCACCATTCAGATACTGCAATTAGTTTGGGGAAATGCATTTTAAAAAAGATGCAGACAAATTGGAACTGGTTCAGAGAACAACAAAAGTGACAAATGGCTTGAAAAGCGAGATCTACACAATGATGAAAAATAAAGAGAACTGGCCAAGTTCATTCCAGACAAAAAGGATGACTGAAAGACAGGAGACACAAACAGATGTCACAGAAAGGGAAGGAACTGGTTAGTTTCATTGAATGTTCAGGACAGAATAAAGTAATGGGCTTAAGAAGCAGCTAGGGAAATTGTGGTTGAAGATAATGAAGAGCTGTATCAGTGCACGAACAGTTGGGAGACGGAGCCCACTGCCAAGAGGGGCTGTGAAGCTGCTTTAATTTGAGATTATCAAGGACCCTGGGTGGTTTACGGCCAAATAAATCACTTGCCATGATGCAATTGGAGGATACATGGCCCACTGGATAGCCATCCAATCTAACCCCGATATGTCAGGGAGGACAGTTATGCAGAAACTAATATTGGCATAAAGAGCCTCTGTCTTACAGGTGTCCAAAGAACAAGCATTTAGCCAGCCCTTACCACTTTGGGCCAGGAATATCTTGGCTCCCTTCCTTCTCATGTCTCTTCTCCATAGGGAGTGGTCAATGACAAAGGAACTGCAGAAAAGGGAGCGTCAGCCATATGAGACCAGTCTCTGAGAAAGAGAGATCTGCCCACTTTCCCTTTCTCTTCAACGGGCAGGTCTGGTTCCGCAAAGCAGGTATCTGTTCTTTCACTCTATTTCTCTCATGAAGGTTCTTAATGGAATAATAACTTTAAAACCTATGTGATACTACAGCCCATTAGGCCCAAAAGGTTTGGCTGTACAGCTGGACTTTGCATGGCTTATCCAAACCAACCCTTTCTTAGTTTGCCAGTTGCTAGTGCTGAATACATTTCTCAAAACTATCCGGAAAATTTCAAATTGTTATTAACATCTGCATCAGTCATTATTTCACAGCAGTGCTAGATCAGCTCTTACCATCCACATCCTGCCTCCAGATTTATAAATAAGCAGGTCGATGATCATTTGGAATGTTTTGTTATTCTGCTACACTGAAATACATTTTGCTTTGAGAAAGTATTTGTTCTCTCAAGTACGTCTGTGCCTCCCCTCCCAGTATCGGAGCACCAAGACTCAGTGTTTCTCGGCATGCTAACTCTGGCAGAAATTGCCTATTTCATCATTCACATTTTAAAGAAGAGGGGTCAAATTCTAATTTCAGTTACTCCACTGCAAAGCCAGATTAATTCCATGGACTTTCGTGGCATGGATCCAGATGACGGCAGAATCTGGCCCCTGGTGCTCATTCTGATTTTTCCCAGCTCCTGAAATAGCATGTCCCAGTGATTCATCTGTGCTGCTAGAGAAGCACTGGTCTCAACAACCAAATGAATTTCTAGAACAAGTCTAAGAAATTTTATAACAACAATTATCCACAAAGGAATGACCATATCAACGAATTAGACAGTCCCAGTACATGTGTTTGTATATCTAGGCATGGACAGAAGAGTAGCCTTCAAAAAATCAGTTTGCACAGGAAGAGAAAGCAAATGAGTAGATAAAGGGTCTACCATCAACCAAACATTGACCCCTGACCCCGTAAGGCCCTCCCCCTGAGGTATTACTTCCAGGGTAGAAGTTGTCATGTGACTGGAAGCAAGGGTGGCATGTGACCCCTCTAAAAACTATCCCCTGCCACCCTCTACCAATCAGAATGGGTTTCAGTCCCATAGAGTGGGTTTGACCAATCAGGGCAAGTTCTTGTGACCCCTCTAAGAAGCAACTAGAGTGGATTTCAGCCCTGTAGGACCTCCCTGAAGGGAAATGTAAACCAAGCAGCAGAACAGGTATAGCTCAAGGGTCTAGGCTGGAAACCCCTGGAAGCATAATGGTTGGCTGGCTGGCATCACTGCCCTGAAAGACCATCACTGGTTGGAAGAGGCCATCATGTTTCAAAAGTGTATTTTCAGAAACCATGGAAACACTGAGAGGAAACATGTCTTCCTTCACCACTGAAATGAGCACCACAGAACACTTTTTAGCTCCGAGGGTCCTCAGCTGTCTGCAAAGAAAGCACTGCACAGCACCCTTCTGAGAAGGAGGGAGCAGCTGTGGGGAGCCCCTGGGCCCAGCCATTGCTGGAGATGTTAGAACCTGACAGCAATCGTCAGTCAGACTGATCAGCATGATGCTCGCCCAACCTCTGAACCCATGGAAGAAGGCAACCATGGCTCGTCAGACTTGGACAAGGGGAACCATGAAGACATTGCACAGACAGAATACAAAATGTGGAGGTCAAGGGTTATAATGGAGTAGGAATTGACCTGGGTTACATAAATCTAAAACAGGGGATTTACAGCTCCTTCTTTTCTAAAACTCTCTCAAAAGCTCAACGATGCCTTTCTAGAGGACACAGAGGAGGACCTACACTCAGTTGCATCAGAGAGTGACAGTGAATCTGGCCCAATTTGTTTTTGCTCAACACTGAGGCAAATTGTTCAAGTGGACACCAAGTACGAAGAAGACTGTGGCTATGTGAATTTAAGAAATGCCCTTGGCATAAAACTAACTGAGAAAGTGCCATGTTGCGAGTGGAAAAGAGGTAGGCGGTCTGTTGTACCTGTTTCTGTTCATGCTGTCCTTAATCATTGTCTTAGGGAGAAGATTTTTGAAGAGTGTGAAGATTGTGTTATAGATGTGCCAGGCCAGCAGCATCATGACTGTGTGAATTGGTCTTCAGAGGATATAAACTGCAGGCTTCAGATCCTGTGTGCTGATCTGTGTTTAGAAAGCTTATTAATTGTGGATATTGCCATAGGTTATGCAATGTAGTATCTGTGCTTAACCCAAGAAAATGCCATGCAAAGCATTCACGACCCTAACAGTGTTTTAAAACAAAATTACCAAATCAAAGGATACCCACTTAATATATTATATTGATCACCTGCTCTGCACAAAAAGTAACACAACCCTGCTTAGAAAAAAGACTATTTATATGAAATCTAAACTGGTGAGGGGACAAACAGGAGATAAAATATAATAAAACTTGATATCTGTTAGTAAAAAATACCTATTGAAAAGGCTTTTGTGAATATCTGTTTCTGTAATGTACAAGGTCTGTGTGGTCCTTAAATAACATGAAGGGTTTGATGTGACATCTTGCTTTGTTTTCAAGGGCTGTCTGTCTTTTAAATAACATACTTTTGTGACCCCTGCTATTGGAAAAAAAGGAGCAATTTACAGCAAAAAGCTGAAATGCAGGTAGTAGAAAATTAAAAAATGGTGTTACAAATAAATCAAAAGCTTTATAAAACATGGAGATTTGAGACACCTACTTGAGTACAATCGAGCTGGCTCAACCCCACTGAACTGAACAGGCTTAGCACAACCTATTGAAAAAGGGGCGTTGGTGGAACTATTGCCTTCGAATGTAATCACCCACCTGAGGCCCCTCAACATCTCATCAACGGTAACGATACTACGCCTCATGGAGGCTGCGACTTTATCACTAAACCAGTTTGATGAATGCTCAGACTGAGCATCCCCACAGGCTGGATTAGCATTAAAAATGCTATGAGGCATTCTTCCCGGGAACTCAAAAAGACATGAAAAGTTTAAAAATAATATATTTCCAAAAAATAAACCCAGGTCTAAGCTATCGCATGCAGAGAGAGCCCAGCCTCAAGGAGGCAGAATTCCAAGCACTGGGTCAAGCAGTAGGATAGGTATGGCAAACACGACAAATGTACAGAGCTCAGAGATGGAAATGAAAAGACCTGGGGTGACTGCGACATATCGAAGAGGTCAGGGCCTTAGAAGAAAAGGATCGCCGGGGAAAAGGCTGTAGTTAGGGATCGGTAACAAGCCTATGTGACTAGCTGTATTTCTGCTAGAAGGCCTGTGTGGGGTTGTAATTCAAAAGTGGGTCAGAGGGATTTTCAAGGGGCTGTATGTCTTTTAAATAAACATAGTTTGTGAGAATCCTGCTGTTGTGTCTGGCAACCTTGAATCTGGAGGAGATTAAAAAGCCAAGAGTATAAAATAAAGCAAAGAACTGCTGTACTTCATAACTTCATAAACCAGGGAGGTTTGAGATGTGCTCACTCAACTCCAGAGAAATGAATTGGGGTAGTTTGGGCTTACCCTCGCCCCACTGAAATGGCCAGAGTGACTGTATTGCCCTTGGTCACGCTGCGAGCGGTGGCCTCGCTGTGATTATCCACCCAAGTTTCCTTAACACTCCGCCAGGGTTAAAGATATTGTGACTTTAGACAAATTAGAGGATTGGGCCAAAAGAAATCTGATGAGGTTCAACAAGGACAAGTGCAGAGTCCTGCACTTAGGATGGAAGAATCCCATGCACTGCTACAGACTAGGGACCGAGTGGCTAGGCAGCAGTTCTGCAGAAAAGGACCTAGGGGTTACAGTGGACGAGAAGCTGGATATGAGTCAACAGTGTGCCCTTGTTGCCAAGAAGGCGAACGGCATTTTGGGCTGTATAAGTAGGGGCATTGCCAGCAGATCGAGGGACGTGATCGTTCCCCTCGATTCGACATTGCTGAGGCCTCATCTGCAGTACTGTGTCCAGTTTTGGGCCCCACACTACAAGAAGGATGTGGAAAAATTGGAAAGAGTCCAGCGGAGGGCAACAAAAATGATTAGGGGTCTGGAGCACATGACTTATGAGGAGAGGCTGAGGGAACTGGGATTGTTTAGTCTGCAGAAGAGAAGAATGAGGGGGGATTTGATAGCTGCTTTCAAGTACCTGAAAGGGGGTTCCAAAGAGGATGGATCTAGACTGTTCTCAGTGGTACCTGATGACAGAACAAGGAGTAATGGTCTCAAGTTGCAGTTGGGGAGGTTTAGGCTGGATATTAGGAAAAACTTTTTCACTAGGAGGGTGGTGAAGCACTGGACTGGGTTACCTAGAGAGGTGGTGGAATCTCCTTCCTTAGAGGTTTTTAAGGTCAGGCTTGACAAAGCCCTGGCTGGGATGATTTAGTTGGGGATTGGGCCTGCTTTGAGCAGGGGTTGGACTAGATGAACCTCCTGAGGTCCTTCCAACCCTGATATTCTATGATTCTATGATTCTATGACTTGTTGGCGGTTGGAAAAATGATCAGTAAATAGGTCTGATGAGTCCACCCGCAGAAATATCAGTCAATAAGTTTGATGAGTGTTCACCTACAGAAAAGGGGGTTGTGATTGCTGATTATTATTACATTAAATTAAACCTCCGGAGTTTATAGATGCTATTGGTCAATCTTACCAGCAACTCAAAAAATCACAAAAAGTTTACAAATAATTTATTTTCAATAGTACCGCCTGGTCTAACCCCAAACTAAAGAGCTGCAGGGAGCCACAAAGCGTCACTGGTTTTATCAACATAAGCATGTGCTTTAAGAACAAAAGCACCTATTCAAAAGCGGAAGGTCTTTGGGCTCAGTTTGCTACTTAATACTACATAGACAGAACGTGCTGTGTCCATTTTTTTACTTAAAAACAAACAAAAACTTTAAGCACATATGAAATATGTTTGACATTGAAAAACAAGCAAACAAACAAACAAAAAAAACCATGAGACATTCATTAGCAGCTGCAAGGTAAGCAGTCAGGTGTGAGGGTACAGAAACACTCAGGATTGTTGGGTATGGTGATTTGCTCTTTAATATTGTCTGAAGGCTCTGTAGTGCTCTGCTTTTAATTGAAACAGAAAATATATTTTAATTAAAAATTAACCCAAAGCAGTCCTGTTGTGTAGACAGATTAATTTTCACCCAGAGATCATAAAAGGGAATGTTTGGGATAGGGTACATAAATTCCTTACTTATCTATTAATTAAGAGCTGGAGTCAAATCAATCTGCTAACTGCAGACATTGAAGTTTGTTTGAAACAAAGAGGTAGGCTAGTATAAAAACCTAAGCTTTTCTAAGACTCTCTTTTTACAACAGAAATCATCCAACTTGCTGGACTGCAAGAGGAGGTAGGTTGCTTGTTTTAGAACTGTGAATACATATAGTATATGTTCTAACTCTTTGTACATGCTGTCCTTACTAATAACCATACGTCTTTACTGCAGTGTGTTCTCTTTAGTATAGAAACAGCAACCTCAAGCTGAAATTCACCAGAGCAAGCTAACCCCCTGTTTTCACTATGGCTAAAATGATTTAGGAAAAACGTGATGCTTTGTTAGAAAACTGATGGACAGGGTATCTTCCATTATGACAGGTTTCAGAGTAGCAGCCGTGTTAGTCTGTATCCTCAAAAAGAACAGGAGTACTTGTGGCACCTTAGAGACTAACAAATTTATTAGAGCATAAGCTTTCGTGGGCTACAACCCACTTCTTCGGATGCATATAGAGTGAAACATATATTGAGGAGATATATATACACACACACATACAGAGAGCATGAACAGGTGGGAGTTGTCTTACCAACTCTGAGAGGCCAATTAAGTAAGAGAAAAAAAAAACTTTTGAAGTGATAATCAAGATAGCTCAGTACAGACAGTTTGATAAGAAGCAAGTGTGAAAATACTTACAAGGGGAGATAGATTCAATGTTTGTAATGGCTCAGCCATTCCCAGTCCTTATTTAATCCTGAGTTGATTGTGTCTAGTTTGCATATCAGTTCCAGCTCAGCAGTCTCTCGTTGGAGTCAGATTTGTGTCCCCTCTGCCATGTACATTGGCCAAACCAGACAGTCTCTATGCAAAAGAATTAATGGACACAAATCTGACATCAGGAATCATAATACTCAAAAACCAGTGGGAGAACACTTTAACCTGTCTGGCCATTCTATGACAGACCTGCGGGTGGCTATCTTAAAACAGAAAAACTTCAAAAACAGACTCCAACGAGTCCACACTTGCTTCTTATCAAACTGTCTGTACTGAGCTATCTTGATTATCACTTCAAAAGTTTTTTTTCTCTTACTTAATTGGCCTCTCAGAGTTGGTAAGACAACTCCCACCTGTTCATGCTCTCTGTATGTGTGTGTGTATATATATCTCCTCAATATATGTTTCACTCTATATGCATCCGAAGAAGTGGGTTGTAGCCCACGAAAGCTTATGCTCTAATAAATTTGTTAGTCTCTAAGGTGCCACAAGTACTCCTGTTCTTTTTGAGGGTATCTTCCGTGGTTCTAAAGGAACGGGTGACTGGAAACTGTCAACAATGCACAAGCTCTTGTGGCTGACTTTGAGAAATACGTGTTTTCCATAGGGTGGTTCTGGTTCTGAGCAGGTCTGACTAGTCGTGGAAAGGGGCACGGTAAAAAGGGTATCCTCCAGGGTATGCATCAGCTGTGGGGAGACAAACGGGGGGTCGGCAATTGTATCTTCAGGGTATGGGGGACAAACAGACGACTGCAAAAAAGCTATGACCCAAGGTCATTGATTTATTGTTTTTAAAAGACTAGAGAGGTGATGAGGAGAGAGGAAAAAAGAGGCCCCCTAGTGGAGACTTTCAAACTGCCATGCCAGAGAATGAGCACCAGCCAACCAGTAAGCTCAAGAGGTCAGCATTTCTAGCCTTTACCTATTTTGATTGGTATGCATTTCCCTACAGGGAAGCGCTGGGGGCTAAAACCCACTCTCATTGGTTGAAGGCAATGAGAGGAGTTCTTCTGGATGGGTCACCCCCACCCCAGAACTTGCCGTGACTGTCAAATCCACATTTTGGGGAGGTGGTCCTACGGGGCTGAAATCCACTCGCACTGGTAGAGGGCAACAGGGGGAAGTTCTTAGAGGGGTCACATGCCACCCCTTGCTTCCAGACATACACCAACCTCTGCCCTGAAAGTGATAACCCAGGGGGAGGGTTGTATGGGAACAGGGGCCAGGGCCCAAATGGTCAGGAAGCGGGGTCAGCATTTGATGGTAGACCCTTTAACTACTCACATGTTCCAAGCAGTTTGCTTACTCTAGTGTGGACGGTAGCTCAGTCCTATAGACACATTCAAATGTGCAATGATAGACTGCTATTCCTGCCCGATGTCTATAACATATGTGTACTACAAAGTGCTTTCCCCCCCTCTATGCCACCAACTGCTCTTCATATGACTTTATCTGAGGAAGAAAATATGGTGTAATGTTCTTAATTATGTTATGTTAATATAATGCCAGCTTTCAGAGAACAAGATCATATTCCAGCAATAAGGTGCCTATTTTCCTCTTCATAAATTGGGATTTATATGCATAACTCACCATGTGTTGAGATGAGACTACGACCCAGGGCCTCCTCCAAGACTTCTGTTACCATTCTCACTGTCGCACAATGCTTATAATGTTAGGTAAGCTAAATAGCAGCACATACACCCAGCCAATTCCCTGCTCCCAAAGATGCCATGTGCTCTCTATAGTGACTGCCAGCTTTAAGCACTACAGAACTCTTTTCTCTTGTTATGTAGTTAGCACAGACATGGAAAGCATTTGAGAAGGCTATTGGCAGGTTGGGAGGTACTGATATAAGGATTTGCGCCGCTACCCATGTGAAAGCTTTTCCCAGTGAGGGCAGAGCACGCCTGTCAGTAGGAGGGGCACAAAGGAAGCATAATCCAGCACATATGCCTTGGACTGACACTGTATAAAACCAGGCCAAGGGAGCGGGTGCCTGAGGACAACGCCAGAACTCTACTAACACCCAGAGAACTTAATCCTGTTACAATAAGCCACTAACCACCCAATGTAAATAACACTAACGGAGCCTGCCGAGGGCTGCTTGGGGAAGGGTCCCATCCGGCTGGAGGCCCTGGGAAAGGAGGACGACTTTGGGCCATGACTCTAACAGGCCGCGCTGACACCACGTGCACAGGGTGGGGCACTGAAGAATCAAAGAACTCAGTTTTCCCTCAATAAGTGCTTCATTTTTCTCTGGCCACAGAAAGAAGATTCCATGAAGGTAGAGATCAAACTTCCAGCATGACCAGCTGCTCTAAGGAAAGCTCTGCCCAGAGCATCGGGGTAACGCTACAGGATTTGGAAACAAACCACTGAGCTCTTCTAGCTGACAGAACATGGTAACATACAGGGCCCCAGATGACTCCGGTGCATCCTCTCGGCGGTAACCCCTAAGTTAGAAAACCTGACACTGTGCAAAGCGAAGCGCTAACTGCCCTCCCCACCGCCCCACAACCAACACCCTAGCTTCCCCGTCGAGACACAGAGAGGGCAACACAGATGGATATTTACTTTTAAACAAAATGCAAACCAGATCTATCAGGCGGGTTTCCTCTCTCTCCGCTAAGTTGGGAGATAATGTCAGTGACAGCAGTGTGGAGGAGGCACCCAAGCAGGGCTTGCTCACTGGAACTCTCCATGAAGGACACCAACCCCCCAAACCAGGAAGTGCAACACTGCTCCTTCCCCAGTTTCCCAGACAGCCTTTCCAAGCTACAGGCACCAGGAACACCGTGTACAGGTCTCAGCCACTGACCATCTGCAAACACAGGAACCAGCACCTCAGTCATTAGACCTTTATCCCATGGCTTCCCCTATCCCCTGATCTCAGACTAACCCCTCTCTAGGAGAAACAAGGAACTAATCTTCATTCTTTTGCTTCCATATTAATCCATGTAACTCTTGTTTTTCTTTTTTCCTTGCAGTTGCTTTGGTCTGCTTTGCTCTAAACCCCGCTGGCCACTAAAATGTCTTAGCTAGCTCAGAAAGGCAAGCAAAAACAATAGTGCCATGGCTCTGTGCTACCATATTCTCTGCACTTTTTTCTTTTGCTCTTTTAAAGTCAGATCTTTATATAAAATGGAAGCCCCAGGTCCATGGGCAACTGAGCGTCTGTCTTTACATATCGAACTGCCACAGCTGTACACTCAGCAGGTGCAAAGGGGCAACCAGCTGTCGCTAGAGTGGCTCAGACAATGCAGTTCTGGGTCATGGAATTTCTGATATTTCAAAATCTGGTGTCATTCCAAATCAGAACAACCAGTAAAATTTCTCACAGAACGGAACCTCTGAACAATTTTGATTTGGAAACATCAACGTGTTACATTTCGATAATATAGAATCATCATAACATAAAATAAATATTAAAGATATAATATAATTAATATTACAATGTAATATAAAAGTCAAACAAAAATAAATGAATGATATACTTGAAACAAAATGTTTTATCTTATCAAAACAAAACCTTTGCATGTTAACAAAATGAAATGTTTCCACATCATCAAAACGGAGCGAGAAACTTGAAGTGATTGGCTTCAACACTTTTCCATTCAACTCAGCATGTTTCTGTGAAATGTTCTGATTTTGACAAAATGACACTTTCCGATGGAAAACTGCCCCACTGTAAACTTTCTGACTAGCTGTACCTGTGAGGAATGTGAGGGCGCTCTTTGGTATTATTATTACCGAATCGGGACCCGTCTGCAAGGTGGTTGTCTGTCCCATAGACAGGGATGGATATTTCACCCTGGGGCAGGCAGAACATACACACCTAGCGAAACAGGAAGGTGTTGCTAATGGTCACTAAACAGCTTACACAAAGGGTACGTCTTCACTTACATCCGGGTCCGGATGTAAGCAATCGATTTTCTGAGTTCGATTTATCGCGTCTGGTTAAGACGCGATAAATCGATCCCGGATCGATCCCGGAAGTGCCCCGGATCGATCCCGGAAGTGCTCGCCTTCGACGCTGGTACTCCAGCTCGGCGAGCGGAGTACGCAGCATCGACGGGGGAGCCTTCCTGCCGCGTCTGGACCGCGGTAACGTCGGACTAAGGTACTTCGAATTCAGCTACGTTATTAACGTAGCTGAATTTGCGTACCTTAGTCCGAAGTGGGGGGGTTAGTGTAGACCAGCCCTTAATGGCTGTTAAGAGCCCAGTGCCAGATCAAGTAGCTACAGGGGCCTAGCCCGCTCTCTTTGGGCAGCACCCAGCCCAGTTTTTCAAGGATGGCTCAAGCAGAGAACCGGAGGGAGAGTCACATGGACTCACAGGAGGCGCCTGGAGGCTCTTCATCGTTTTAAAATCCTTTATTCTCTGATGCTTTTTCCAACTGCTAAGTCAAGATACTTTGGTCACAATTGCTGGTGACTGGTTCCCAAAGAGAGGAACCCCGGTGCCTGAAGCCAGTCAGATCTGCAGGGTGATGAGTGGTTGGTACACAGGGCAGCATACCCAGCCTGGTCTAGGAGTGGAAGAATCACTAGATTTCCACCCCCCCTCCACCCCCCGAGGCAGGTAAGGGCAAGAGACCGGGAAGGGGGCAGCTAGCGCCATAACCACGACTTATCGAAATAGCTCAGTGCACAGGGGCTGCCCAGTTTGGGTGTGTAAGTGCACACACACTTTTGCAAAAGCACTTGGGTTCCTAGTTTTCTAGAACGTAACCTGGACAATCTGAACCAAATACGTTTGATGAAAGGAGCTGAAAAGTGCCTTTAGAGCAGTGGTGAATGGCGGGGGGTCAAAGAGGATAGAGACAGATGTGATCAGGGATTTTTGGTCAAGTGGCTGCAACTTTCTTAATGAACTGTGCAAGTGAAGCAGGATAACTCCTCCAGGCAGCCTGGCTGGCTAGCCGCAAGGAGCAGGAGTGAAACAGCCACCCAGAGCTATTGCCGGCAGGATCAGATCAAGGCACAGGCAACAGAGCCCCACGCCGAGGGTCCCTATTCCTGGAGCCAGGAGCTCACTGCAGAACCTGAACTCGCCGACTTGATTCCTTATTTTCTAGCCCCTCCTAGCTGGGAAAAGATGGAAAATAGGAAACAAGCATAACAGGGGGCTGCCTGAATCTGCAGAGAGCCTGAAACAGCTCTACATGGCCTGAACTGCCCCACACCTACAGCCTAGGCTACAACATGCCCAGCTATAGGGAGCTGCAGGGCCACTGGCTCCTGCCACTGCTCCTCTGGGCGTGAGAGCAGAGCCCTGCTACTCCCAAGGAAGGGGCCCTGGCTGCCACTCCTGGGGGAGGGGAAGGGGCCTCCACAGCTGTCCCTGGCTCGTGAGGGGAAGGGACACAGGGCCATGGAACAAGGGTTGGACCACAGGGGCTGAGCCACAAGGGGGGCCATGTTGTGTGGTGCCCAGGGCCCCGGATTGCCTTAACCCAGCCCTGGCCACTGGCCTGTCTCACCTTTTGATGCCAAATCATCCCACGTACCGTGGGCTTAGTCCAGCCAATCAGAGCAAAGCTAACCCTCCCCCCAACAGGATCCTCCCCTTGGAGAACCACTGGGCCTCGGCAGAGGTCAGCCATTCCTGCAAACCGAACCGCTTTCTGCATGGCAGGGGGGCTGATGCCTATTTCCCAGGAGTCCCCACCACTCCGGTCTCTTTGGGGTCAGCAGAACTGCTACCACCTCCCAGCTGAGGTGTATATAGCACCCTGTGCAGCACGTCTGCAGCCCGGTAAAATCAGCCCAGACCGAAGAGGCAGTGTAGCTAGATTTCTTTAGCTGTGCCATGCAGGGGGAGACATGCTGAGCACCCCAGGCTACCATGGGCTGCTAAATCCATGTCCCAGGGGCACACGTACTGAACGTCCTGGTGCCCACAGACTGCAGGTTATCATTGAGGTCCAACCAAATACTCTGCTGCCTCTGACAATACTATTAGGTGGGGACATACGTGGAGGAAGGGCGGCAAGACAGGCTGGGCCACAGTCATTCAGGACTGAGTGCGAGGCAGTGAACTTTGAAATCAATACGGGATTTGGAAAGAAGCCAATGCAAAGACTTTCAGACAGAGCAATATGCTTGGGCAGGCAAGTGCCTTGAAGGATGAGAGCTGCTGTATATTGAATCTGCTGCATCTTCTATCGAACGTTAAGGGAAGCTCCTGAAAACAAA
The DNA here is from genome assembly GCF_028017835.1 of Emys orbicularis. Classification (NCBI taxonomy): domain Eukaryota; kingdom Metazoa; phylum Chordata; order Testudines; family Emydidae; genus Emys; species Emys orbicularis. Next base: position 1,371,133 of record NC_088686.1, on the reverse strand, counting down.
GTATTACAGTAATGTAATCTGAAGAAACAAAGGCATTTGTCAGTGGCTTTATATCTGCTTTGCTGAGCTCTGTGTCTCACAGAAGGTTAAAAACAAATAGTAATGAACCCAGCTGCATCTCCGTCGCTAGGCCTGCGGATAGTCTAACACCCAGACAGTTCATGCTTGCAGATGGAGTCAGTAATACATTATTGAACAGCATTGCCAGGGTGGGAGCAGCACTAAGTAACTGCTTAGCGCTGACAAACAAGGGCTTCAGTTTGGTTTGGATTCCGCTTTATAAAGCCATGGAGCAGACAGCGCTGCTGTCTTACTACCAATTACACCGCTGTGCGGCAGAGTGGAGTGGAGGAACGGAAACAGTAGGGAGAAGAGGCCTTAGCGAACATTCCCCCAGGGACACTGTAAGAAAAGGAGGCAGATTCTCAGGTTTATACCGACCTTCCCCAAGCAATTTAAACCATACCAGAGATACACCAAACAGCCTCAAAATCAGCTGCACAGCTGCGAACAGAACTTCCTCACCACCGGCACTAGCCCTCTGCAGAGAGGTTGGGGACACCAATGGTGACAAGGAGCCAGCTTCCAAGTCAGTGACAAATCACTGCATGTCCTTAGCAGTGTTCTCTCTGGGCTCTGACAAACTCCAGTCAGGTTTGTGAGTGTTTCTAATGGAGCAAGATGAATAATGTTGTTTACGACTGTCTGGCATTGCTCAGATGTGCAGAGCAAGGACGCTGTCGGGCACGACTTCTTCTGGATGTTCGCATGCAGCAGCAGCATTCCTCAGAACAGCAGTAGTTCTGCTTCTCTGTCAAGCGATCACCTCTGGCCACCAAGAATATGTTTCTCCCTCTTGTCCCATGTGCAGTCAGGATGAGTTCCCTGCCACAGGCTCTGCACACGTTCCCAAGGAGGGCAGGGTGCTGTGGCAGGCGCATCACAGGCCCATTAGCCCAAATCACTCTCTGCATTCACCAGGTGCGTGGGCTGGAGTCACCTTCGCTGGTGTGGGTCTCACGATGGTGCCTCCTTGTGCATCAGCCAGGTGCCCTGTCCATATCTCTTCCTCCCTCCTGGGGCTGGGGCTGCTAGCGCCAACCACAGCGTGGAAAGGGGGCGACAGGAAACTTGTTCCACAGTAACCCCTCACAGCCAGCTCCCGCACCAGGGTCACCGCACCGGGATGGAGTCTGCCAGAAGAGAACCTGGTGAATCGATCCCTATGTCCCTTGTGGGAGTGGGAGTGGCTCCTACTGACAGCTCGCATTGTTCCTGTTTGGATTTCACGCAATTTCGCTAATAACCACGGGGCCGGGGGGGATTTTCCACCAGAATGATGTTGTGAAGGAAAATGCAGTTTCCATAAAATGGTAGTTTCCCACCGGAAAAAGCTCCATGTTTCAAACTTTTCTTAATTTTCCATCAGAGGAAACAAAATTCAATATGTTATTTTTGGTTGGATTGACCCAGATAGGAACGTTGTTTTAAACTAGACTGGACTGAACGGTTTTGTTCTGAATCAGTTCAATGCGATATTAAGCTGCAGTTCCTTGCCAGTTCCTTGCAGTTTGGAGCTGTAGTTCGGGCCCCCATTCTTCCCTCTGGGCCACACTCCCAGGAGGACTACACCTACCAAAACACAATGCAGATTTCCCCCTGACCAAGCTCTAAGCGGCTCGTTGTGGGAGTGACAAGACTCTCGGAGGATCACGGGAGATGCAGGCTGGCCAGGGAGCCGAGCCCACTGGGGAGAATACGAGCATCTGGCTGCAGAACTACAGAACTCCATGAGTCCATGTGTCTGCCACACAGACGCCCATTGGTGGCTCACTACTCTGTGTCAGCAACTCTTGCCAGGACTGACCTGCTCACTGCACCTAACAGACTGTTGCCAGAAGCTGTATCCTACACAAACCGGTAACATGCTGCCCCAGAAATCACTGCCTGGTATCCAGGTGTGCACAAAGAGATACACAGTTATGCTGGGATGATGTTCTCAAAGTGTCTGGCAAGCGGTGCACAAGTCCACCCTGGCCTAGACAAAGGATGTGCATTGGCTTGTCTCACCAGTCTGCTCTTCAGGCAGAGAAACGAAGGTCCATTTACATGCGAGGTAAACAAAGCCATCAAACTAACAGGCAGGGGAGGACCTGGCATGCGTTCTTCACCAGACCGCAAAGCATCTCTTCCCAGCTGGAGAAAAGGGGTGTATTTACAAATCCATTGCAAAGGTTTACGGGGCTATAGAGACAGGGGTGTGTGTCTCAAGTGCTAAGTGATTGAATCACGGATTGTATGCACTAGTACGGTACTAGAAAAGTGTACCTAGTACGGTGTTTTGTGAAAGCCTGTGATACACTGGTGATAAAGGGCACTGCGAAACGCACACGGTAACACTCTGCGCGGAACTATGGATGCTTAGAAAGGCAACCATGCTGTGATTGACATTATTTCCCAGCTTAGAGGGTTACAAATAAGAGAGAGAGGAAAACCCCAGGGCATGATCTGTGTTTTTTAAATTCTTAAATTTCAGCTTTTTGTCCTGATTTGGGACAAACACAAATGTTGGAGTTTCCCATGGGATGGAAATGCTAATTTTCACTCTGCTCTTCTAACAGTCTCACCTTGCAAGGGCTTTGGGCTCATCCCAGAGGGGGAAAGGGAGGCTCCGTGCATAGGCACTAGCCTGGAACTTTGGAGACATGGGTTTAATGTCCTGTTCCGCCACTGGCTTCCTATGTAGCCCTGGGGAAAGTCACTGACTCTCGCAGTGCCTCAGTTCCCCTGGGGACATGGGGGTGATGGCACTGCCCCGCTTTGCAGGGACCCTGTGGGGATAAATACAGCTCAGGATGACCAGGTGCTCCAAGACTATCAGACTGGAGACACAGACATGCCCAAGAGAGAGATGGAAACTGCACCGCATAGGGTACTGGGAGTTCCCCTTTGAGGACGGTGTGTGGCTTAGGTAGCTTGTCAAAGTAGCCAAATGTAAGTGCTACCCCCTAATGGGGGTATTTTTTAAGAAAGGATATTTCAGGCTCCTCAGCAATTTATGCAACCAAAAAGAGTTTCTGAAAATGGAACAGGTTGTGGTGCAATTTTCAACTCAAATACCACTTGGGATAGTGCATCGGGATCGCCATCTGCATCAGAGGGCTGATATCTGCCCTCACAGATCAACTTTTCAAATACACCACAAAGCTGAGTTCTCCCAACACTGGCCCCCTAGCTCTCCCAGCATGGGCCGGGCAGCTCTTCCCAGCCCCGTGCCAGAACAGATCTCTAAATATCACCCCTTTCTCAACTCCGACCCCACAGAAAAGGAGGGCAGTGAACAGATCCATGGATTTCCAATCACTCGGTTCCCTATTTCAGGTGGAGACTTCGTCTGTAACTTATGGGATGGCTCTAGAAACGGATCAGCTCGGCAAAGACACAACGGCACACTCTAGAGATAGCATCATCATTCCTTTTCAATTTGCTTAGCCGTTCTCTCTCAGCCTTAACCATGCTCACAAGCTGCTTCCCCCCCCCCCCCCCCCCGTTAGTGACTGCCCAATTAGTACAGGTTAGGGTGGTAACTGGCAATGCCTATCTGCTGGACCCTTATCTGACAAAGGTGGTCACCCAGCACTGCAGAGCTTAGCATATCAGCCAGGGTCCCTCTCCACACACACCCAGATCTGCAGCAAAACCTCTTTGATTCGTTATATTTTAACCATAGCGGCCAATGTAGGTTCCACTGGGGTCACATCTCCCATCGACTCCAATGGGCTCCAGATCGGGCCCGAAGGTACTTACCTGAGCAAGGTCATTCCTACAGGAGGGTTCCTCCAGCATAGGGGATGTGGGACGCCTTGAATCTGGACTTAATGGAAACTGAATTCCATGGGGAGAGAGGAGGAGGCTGTTGGGACATGTGAGTCCCAGCTCCCTCCAGCCAACTCCACCTCCCTGAACCTGCAGCTCCTCCCAGGCACTCTTGGCCCCCAGGACACACACCAGAAGGGCAGAGCCCAAAGCTGGGAATGCTGCTGCGGCCCTCCCTTCAGAGCTCCTCCATCCATGCCCCCAGCCCCCACTTCAGTCTCCTCCATTCGGAGAGGGCAGGACCCTACCTAATTTATAGACACACACAGGAACTCAGGGGATCACCTATCTAATTGCTAGACTGTATTCAACTGATTTCAGAGATTATTAATTCGTTGCTTTCAAACTCACTAATTTCTATGCAGATTTGTGATTAATATAATAATGGTAATTTCAGATACCAGCACGCTGAGGGCTTGATATTGATTTCCCTTTGCCTACGAATGTGCACATTTTTCCCTTTGTCATTGTAATGGTCATGGTGCAGTGTGGCACTTGGCACTAACCATACACATATTTAAATGCTGTTTACTAGAGGAGGACACCTTGTTCTTAAACTCCACATTTGTGTTGTCACAGCTCCCAGGCATGGGCCAAGATCTGTGCTGTACAAACACAGAACAAACCATTGGTCCCTGCCCCAAGGAGCTTCCAGTCCAAGTATAAGACAAGAACAGATGGCTACAGACTGGGAGGGGAGCACAAGAAAACAGGACTGCATTGGCCAGCCTGAGAAGACGGTGGTCTCAACACTCCAGAAGCTTAACTGCTGTCAAGTTTTTTGTGGGCCTTGCAGCAAAGGAGAGCTTTAAAGAGGGTTTTGAAGGAGGATAAGGGGTTAATTTTGTGGATGTTTATGGGGAGCGCCCCCCAAGCTGGTAGGGCAGCATGGGAGGAAGCACAAAGATGCTTGTTTGAAAATTTAAGACGTGGACTTTCCTGGGGTAACTATTGTTCGTTTAAAACCCAGTGAGGTGTAAGAGCAGTTTATTTTTCCCCTACAATGTGCATTACTTTGTATTTATTGGCAATGAATTTCATTTGCATCACCTTGCCCATTCACCCAGCTTGTTTAGGTTTCTCCATAGTTCCTCGCAGTGTGCTCTTGTCCTAACTAACCTAAATAAGAACAAAAGAACGGTCATACTGGGTTAGACAAAAGGTCCATCTAGCCCAGTATCCTGTCTTCCAACAAAAAACAAACAGGAGTCCTTCTGGCATCTTAGAGACTAACAAATGTATTTGGGCGTAAGCTTTCGTGGGCTAAAACCCACTTCATCGGATGCATGGAGTGAAAAATACAGTGAGCAGCATATATATTACAGCACATGAACAGATGGGCGTTGCCTTACCAAGTGGATGGTCAGTGCTAACGAGGCCAATGCAATTAAGGTGGAAGTGGCCTATTCTCAACAGTTGACAATAAGGTTTGAGTATCAGCAGAGGGGAAATTACTTTCTGTAGTGACCCATCCACTCCCAGTCTTTATTTATTCAGGCCTAATTTGATGGTGTCCAGTTTGCAAATTAACCTTGGAGTCAGAGATGGGTCACAAACATATTTCCTGAGGATCACGTCTTCTGCAGAGTACGTGCTTTCGCTTTCTTTCTCCATTTCACTCAGGGAGCAGCAGGGCAGGCCACTGGGATTGTAAAAGGGCATCATTGCACAGCTGAGTGCGGTGCTGCTGCCTCAGTTTCCCCCTCAATGAGGTCTCTTTAGCCGCCCTGTCAAGGAGAAGCCAAATACTCAACTTCAGGGTATCTCCATTTACTAACGCATTCGCAAAGGAGCACTTCTGTAACGGTTACCTCTGAGCCCAGGCAAATTTAAATGTCCCAAAACCACACTGCCAGAATCGGCTCAGACAACTCATCAGAGAGCGAGGCCAGGATCAGTCCCCTTGCCAGGTGTGTCACTGCCTGAGCAGTTGCCTCAGCTTCCACTAGCAGCAGCAGCGACTTTGGCCGCACGGTCCCAGGCTTCTATGCCGCCGGAATAGCTTTATAGTCTGTCCCGTGCTAGGTCAGGGTCTCTCTCCTGGTTCCCAGCCTGTAATCCCTTCTCTCTCTTTTACCCTGATCCCTGCGGAGGGGGATGGGGGGAATCACTCAGATCCTAGGGTGGGGCAGACCCTTGTTGATTATCCCCAGGCTCCAGTCTGTTCCTGAAAGGGATAGTGCCCTTTCTCTGGCACTGGCGCTTTCACAGTGACCATCCCCTGTGACGATACACAGCTGCACACGGTCCTCAGATCCTTGTGCACCTACACACAGGCTGACTGACGTTGCCGTACTTTACTGTGCCTCGTGGAGTTCATGCTGCAGGCATTTCTTCTCTCGCAGAATCTGACTTGCAAATAGGCTGGAGAGCAGGAATATGAAAGTGACCTGGAGGCTGATCATAGAAGCAAATTAGATATGAATTTGCAATGCTCTAGCACAGTAAAAGAGGCTAAAGTAATCTTCAACTACATCAGGGAGAGGATTTACATCACTGAGCGGAGATGCAATCATTCTTCTCAAGGCAGCGCTGGCCAAACGGGCTGGAATATTGTGTTTTGATGGATTCACAGATTTTAAGGCCAGAAGGTGTGTGTATTACGATGGCACCTGATCTCATTCATTGCACAAGATGGAGAATTTCACCCAGTGAGTCCTGGCTGAGCTGGAGCAGGTCTTTTGGAAAGAGACATTGAGTCATGATTTAAAGCCTTCACGTGATGGAGATGATAAACATCCCCCCAAAAGTTGTGCCAGTGGTTAATGATCCTCCCTGTTAACAATTCACATATTATTTCTAGTCTGAATCCACCTAGCCTCAGCTTCCAGCCACTGAACCCTGATGTGCCTTTTTCTGCAACATTAAAGAGCCACCTACTATCAAAAGTCTTCACCTCATTTCAGTACTTATGAGAGAGACATCTCTTCACCTTCTGTTGGACAAATAGAACTAGACTGAGCTTTCGTCTCTCGCTTTCAGACAAGGTTTCTGATCGCTCTTGCTGCAATTTTCTGAAACCTTTCCAGTTTGTCCACAGCCTCTTTGAACTGCAGACCCCAGAAATGGCAGTCTCCAGGCCTGGTCTCACTGCTGCCATATACAGAGGTAATACCACCTCCCTACGCCTACTTCATGTCTCCAGGCATACACATCCCAGGATCACGTTTGCTCTCTCAGAAAACTCGGCAGAAGCCTAAGCCCTTCCAGGGTCATTGCTTACCTGGCTACTGCCCTCCAGTAACCTTGCAATTGCTTGTATTTAAATGCAGGTAACTCATTTCAGTTACATTCAGTTAAACTTCAGGTATCTCAGCACTAGAAATACACTGACAAATTGGAGGGAATTCACAGAAGATCAGACTGGTGGATGGGACAGGCCAATAAAGGAGGAAATATGAAGAGTTAAGCCAGGCCTGCACAACTCATAAAGCAGCGAGGGCCATATTACTCCAAAGAAAACAGCTGAGGGCCGAAACCCTCCGAGCGCCGACAACCCACCCCCCCAGCGCCACCCAGCCCCCCCGAAACACAACCCCCCCCCCAGTGCCGCCCGCCCCACGGAAACAACCCCCCCAGCGCCGCCGAAACACACACACACCCGCCCGTGCCACCTGCCCCGCGGAAAAAAACCCTCCTTCCCCAGCGCCGCCCCACCGAAACAGCAGTATTGAACCTCGGTAATATGTTATAGCGGGCCCCTAAGGTAGTATAATTAAGGTAAAAGAAAAATGTCTTTTTGCTAGAAGTAGAATAAGATCTTCCCCCCACTTTGTAATCAATTGCCCTGTTGAATGAATGAGGTGTGAATGAGGAAGGCGTGGAAGGCAGGCACTTCCAGACAGCTGCAACCCTTGGAGAGGTCAGGGCCGGCTCTAGGATTTTTGCCGCCCCAAGCAAAAAATTTTTTGGCTGCCTCCCCTTTCTTTTTCGTGCCCCTCTGCCCCCGGCCCCACCCCAACTCCACCCCTTCCAAACCCCTTCCCCAAATCCCCAGCCCCGCCTCCTCCCCCGGCGTGCCGCATTTCTCCCCCCCCCATTGCTTCCTGCGGGCCTCCCGTGACCTCCCTCCCTAGCTCACCTCCGCTCCGCCTGCTCCCCCGGGCGTGCCGCTGCTCCGCTTCTCCCCCCTCCCTCTCAGGTGAGGGAGGGCGGAGAAGCAGAGCAGCGGCGCGTTCAGGGGAGCTGGCGGAGCAGAGGTGAGCTAGGGTGGGGGGGGCGCAGGAAGTAATGGGGGGTAGAGGAACCGCTCCCCGCTCCAGCTCACCTCTGCTCCACCACCACCGCCTCCCCCGAGCGCCCGCCGCTCGGCTTCTCCTCCCTCCCAGCCTTGCTGCGCGAAATAGCGGTTTTGCACGTGGCAAGCCTGGGAGGGAGGGGGGAGAAGCGGAGCGGCGGCGCGTTCAGGGGAGCAGGCGGAGCGGAGGTGAGCTAGGGTGGGGGGGCGCAGGAAGTAACGGGGGGTAGAGGAACCACTCCCCGCTCCAGCTCACCTCCACCGCCTCCCCCGAGCGCCCCGCCACTTGGCTTCTCCTCCCTCCCAGCCTTGCTGTGCGAAACAGCTGTTTCGTGCGTGGCAAGCCTGGGAGGGAGGGGGGAGAAGCGGAGCGGCGGCGGCGCGCTCAGGGGAGCAGGCGGAGCGGAGGCGAGCTGGGGCGGCGAGGGCACTTTTTCCCCATGCCCCGGAGTCGGCACCTATGATGGCCAGCACCAGAATGCCACCCCTAGAAATGTGCCCCCCCAAGCACCTCCTTGTTTTGCTGGTGCCTGGAGCCAGCCCTGGGAGAGGGGATGGGAGCCAGACCACATCAGTAGAACAGGTCAGCCACAGATTCGCCGCTCGCCTCCTCAGCCCCCCTCCCCCGGCTCGCCTACTCACCCCCCGCCACTGCCCGCCCACTCACCTCCTCAGCCCCCCCCCCGCCACCGGCTCACCTGCCCCCCCGGCACTGCCCGCACACTTGTCTCCTCAGCCCCCCCCCCACACACACACCACCGGGAGGAGCGCGTGTGTAGGGCTGCGGGAGGAGCGTGTGTAGGGCTGCGGAAGGAGGGCATGCGTAGGGCTGCTGGAGGAGCGGGTGTGTAGGGTTGCGGGAGGAGCGGGTGTGTACGGCTGTGGGAGGAGGGCGTGCGTAGGGCTGCGGGAGGAGCGGGTGCGTAGGGCCGCGGGAGGAGGGCGTGCCTAGGGCTGCGGGAGGAGCGGGTGTGTTGGGCTGTGGGAGGAGGGCGTGCATAGGGCTGCGGGAGGAGGACGTGCGTAGGTCTGCAGGAGGAGCGCGTGTGTAGGGCTGCGGGAGGAGCGGGTGCGTAGGGCCGCGGGAGGAGCGGGTGCGTAGGGCTGCGGGAGGAGCGGGTGCGTAGGGCTGCGGGAGGAGGGGTGCATAGGGCTGCGGGAGGAGGGTGTGTGTCGGGCTGCGGGAGGAGGGGTGCATAGGGCTGCGGGAGGAGCAGGTGCATAGGGCTGCGGAAGGAGGGCGTGCGTAGGGCTGCGGGAGGAGGGGTGCATAGGGCTGCGGGAGGAGGGTGTGTGTCAGGCTGCAGGAGGAGGGCGTGTGTAGGGCTGTGGGAGGAGCGCGTGCGTAAGGATGCTGGTGGAGGGCGTGCGTAGGGCTGCGGGAGGAGCAGGTGTAGGGTTGTGGGAGGAACGGGTGCCTAGGGCTGCGGGAGGAGCGCGTGCGTAGGGCTGCGGGAGGAGATGATGTGATAAGCATCTAACAAGTGCTACGTGGGAACGGAGTGTCTGCAAGGAGGGAGAGTTGCATAGGGTGTGTAAAGAGTAGAACCTCCCTGGCCCTTTGCCGGCTCCCCACTGGTACAGACAAACACTCGCTGGAGTATGCAGGTCGGGGCCCTGCTTCTCCAGGACAGGGCAACAGGCCACCCAGATTCCCCTGGAAGATATTAGCAGAGGGCTCTTGGAGGACAGAAAAGTAGGCACTCTGATATCATGATGAGGGGCACCATCGAAGAACCTAGACAGACAGATGAGACCTGAGGTGTCCCTTGAGCAACGCAGAAGAGGGAATTGGCCGGCCAGCCCCCATTTTTCAGTGCTGGAAGGAGGATTACACGTACTATCCACAGTACCCTGGAGCCCCATAGTGCCCCCCTGAGTAAGCCAGCTGCATCACTCCTGGGGCCCGCAGTGGTGGTGAGGAAGAGAGGAATTGGGCAATTCTCTGGCCAGCCATCAAGCTTTGATAGTGGTGCAATCTGCATGTCCTGGAGCCGTGAGCAAGACCCTGAAGTTCCGCAGGACCTTGTTGCTTGGGGGGTTCAGGCTCCTGTGCGTTGGAGAGCTCAGCACCTTGGCAAGCAGCTCCCAGACTAAGTATCAGCAACTGCGCTTCTTGCGTCTCAACACCAAAGTACGTGTCTTCACTTCCTAGGCCCTTCGTGGACTTCAGTGGGTTTCAGATCAGCCCTGGACTGCTCCTCTCATCGGCCAGGATCTCAAACTGATCTAGAGAAAGATCTTTTCTATCTGCCACCCCAGATGCCCCAGGGCTGGGAAGAAATAAGCAGGGTATTAGCATTGTTTTATTATTTGTGTTGTGGTAGTGCCTTTGCATCCCAGCCCTGGGCTAGGACTCCATTGGGTAGGCACTGCACAAATACAGAATAAAAACAGGTGACCCCCACCTCAAAGAGCCATCGTGTTAAATTTAGATGGACTACGTGGGCCCAAAGAGGTACCAGAGTTACCATGACTCTGAAACTATCCAACATTAAACAGTGCCAAACAGCATCTGGGGTTTTGTCTACAGAGACCTCACCCCGCTTAGGACAATGGCAAATACGCCATTACACATCCTTTAAATCTTTTATTAAGGATATGGAAAAAATAATCTGCTTAGTTCTTCCCAACTCTGGGTATCTGGTGATGCTGCCTGGGTAGAAGAAATGTACACAACAGCTGTATGTCAACCACATACTCACTGGGCAGCCCAGTGAGAATTCCCCTCTGGTCAGGATTACATATTAACTCAGCCACATTTAGGAGAATCATATTTGGAGGCTTCACGGGATGGTGAGATTCACTCACTGCTCCTTCTGAAATGTTTGCAGCCTCTAAAGGAGGAAGCTCGACAAATGCAGACTGGAAACAAGGCATCCATTTTTAACGGTAACCAGGGTTGTGGGGAATTCTCCATCACTGGCCATGTTTAAATCAGGATTGCATGTTTTTCTAACAGAGCTGTCCTAGGAATTATGGTGGGGCAGGTCGCTCGCCTGCGATGTACAGGAGCTCAGACTGGGTGATCACACTGGTCCCTTCCGGCCTTGGAATCCTCCCTCTATATCCCTGTACCAGGAAAATCATTTTCTCAGAAAACTGGGAGTCGCTTGGCTATGGCAAGACTTGGGGATGCTCTGAAGCACGTACCGACTGACAACAATATGCTGCGTTATAACGACGTACCGGACACTGGGCACACCAAGCAGCAAGGCTGAGGGTCTGTTCTTGGGAGGGGGAGAAATAGGAGATACATTTTCAGTTAATAAAGGAAACGTTAACTTGCTGGGCACAGCAGTCCCAGCCGACTGTCCCAAGCACGTCACACGTCAGTGCTTCCAGGCGCTGGAGCTGGGCTCTTACTGCGATTCTCTGGCATGTGTTTACAACCTGGGAATGATTCTCCTCATTTCAAGCCTGAGTCCTTAATGGGCTTGTGCAAAGCCTGCATGTCTGGGCTTGCACAGTCTCCGCAAACCCCAACTAGTGGTTCTGGTCAGCAGAATATAGAATCATAGAAACATAGAATATCAGGGTTGGAAGGGACCTCAGGGGTCATCTAGTCCAACCCCCTCTCAAAGCAGGCCCAATCCCCAACTAAATCATCCCAGCCAGGGCTTTGTCAAGCCGGGCCTTAAAAACCTCTAAGGAAGGAGATTCCACCACCTCCCTAGGGAACCCATTCCAGTGCTTCACCACCCTCCTAGTGAAATAGTGTTTCCTAATATCCAACCTAGACCTTCCTCACTGCAACTTGAGACCATTGCTTCTTATTCTGTCATCTGCCACTACTGAGAACAGCCGAGCTCCATTCTCTTTGGAACCCCCCTTCAGGTAGTTGAAAGCAGCTATCAAATCCCCCCTCATTCTTCTCTTCTGCAGACTAAATAAGCCCAGTTCCCTCAGACTCTCCTCATAACTCATGTGCTCCAGCCCCCCAATCATTTTTGTTGCCCTCCGCTGGACTCTTTCCAGTTTTTCCAGATCCTTCTTGTAGTGTGGGGCCCAAAACTGGACGCAGTACTCCAGATGAGGCCTCACCAATGTCGAATAGAAGGGAATGATCACATCTCTCGATCTGCTGGCAAGGCCCCAACTTATACAGCCCAAAATGCCATTAGCCTTCTTGGCAACAAGGGCACACTGTTGACTCATATCCAGCTTCTCGTCCACTGTAACCCCCAGGTCCTTTTCTGCAGAACTGTTGCTTAGCCAGTCAGTCCCTAGTCTGTAGCAGTGCATGGGAGTCTTCCATCCTAAGTGCAGGACTCTGCCCTTGTCCTTGTTGAGCCTCATCAGGTTTCTTTTGGCCCAATCCTCTAATTTGTCTAGGTTCCTCTGTATCCTATCCGTACCCTCCAGCATATCTACCACTCCCCCCAGTTTAGTGTCATCTGCAAACTTGCTGAGGGAGATTATGGAGATTTGCCCTTGCTGCTTGGCACATGCAAGGGACCTGGAACCTCAGGACACAGGAAAAAGCCTTTAAACCACTGGCCATGAGTCTTGGCAGCCACAGCCTGGGTTTGCTTCTGCCAATGGAGAGGTGGAGGAGAGGTAGGGAAGGTGAGCAGAAAACCAGCCCCCTGAAGATTTCTAACCCAAGATTTGAACAGTTAGTCAGCCAGCCACCCACTGACGATCCTGAGAGTGGGAGATTGCCAGCTGGCTGCCCCATGACACCAGGCCACTGGCCCACCAAGAAGACAACGACGGCAAGGCGAGGTCCCCAGGCCTGCGGGCAGTGCTGAGATACTGGGGGGAAGAGGTCTGCGATGGGACAGAGGGTCTGGTGCAGTCAGAGGCTACCCCAGCTCACATCCTCTCTTCCCCAGCTTACATGCATCTCAAAGAGTATAAAACCAGATTGGGTCAGACCAATGGTTCATCGAGCCCAGTATCCTGTCTTCCGACAGTGGCCAGTGCCAGGTGCCCCAGAGGGAATGAACTGAACAGGGCAACTATCGAGGGAAAAAATCCGCTCTCGTCCACTCACAGCTTCTAGCAGTCAGAGGCTGGGGACACTCAGAGCATGGGGTTGCTTCCCTGACCAACTTGGCTAATAGCCATTGATGGACCTATCCTCCATGAACTTATCTAGTTCTTTTTTCAACCCTGTTATAGTCTTGGCCTTCATAACATCCTCTGGCATGGAGTTCCACGGGTTGACTGTGCGTTGTATGAAGAAATACTCTCCCCACTCAGCTCCAGGAGGAACTCGTTGCCCCCCCCTTCACATCCCCTGGGAGGAGCTTGCTGCCCCCCCATTCATCCTGCCCCAGCCTCAGCAGAAGCTCCATCTTTCCTGTCTCTGTGGCCCTGAGGCCCGAAGATTGGGGGGGGGGCATCCCCCTGCCCTTGTGCATGCCCCTGATTTCTTACAAAATCTCCTCTACTGACAACTGAATCTGGGACAGTTCCTCAGATCTGTCACCTAAAAAGAATGGCTCAGGTGTGGGAATCCCCCTCACATCCTCTGCAGTCAGGGCCAGCTCCAGGCACCAGCCGAGCAAGCTGGTGCTTGGGGCGGCAGCTTGTAGGAGGCGGCATGCTGCCCAATCCTAGGGCGGCACGGCCGCTTTTTTGTTGTTGTTATTGTTGTTGTTCCGCTCCGGCCGCCCTGTAGGGGGCGGCGGCGTGGAGGACGGGAGTGCCCTGCAGCAAGCCCGGCAGGGCAGCCCGCGTCCTTCCTTCCCAGCCGACCGGAGCAGTGCGGAGCCCTCCCGGCAGGGGGCACGGCGGGAGGGGCCGTGTGGCAGCGCCCCGCTGAAGCCCTGGCTGCCCCCCTTCTCTCTATCCCCCCGCTCCCTCCCCCTCCCCCCGCTAGCCAAGGCACATCTGCAGGGCAGGGAGTCCCCCTGCACCCTGGCTCCGGCTGCGCCGCGAGGTTTTTTTTTTTTTTTTGCTTTGCTGTTCCGGCCGCCGTGGGTTTTTTTGGTTTTTTGTTTTTGTTTTGTTTTGTTTTTTGCTTGGGGCGGCCAGAAAGCCAGAGCCGGCCCTGTCTGCAGTGAACACCCATGCAAAGAATTCATTTACGTTATCCACGCTGGCCTTGTCTTCCTTGAGTGCTCCGTTAGCACCTTGATTGTCCAGTGGCCCCATTGATTGTTTAGCAGGCTTCCTGCTTCTGATGTACTAAAAAAATGTTTGGCTGTTAGTTTTTGTGTGTTTGACTAGCTGTTCTTCAAATTCTTTTTTGACCTGCCTAATTATACTTTTATACTTGATTTGCCAGAGTTTATGCTCCTTTCTATTTTCTCAGTAGGATTTAACTTCCAGTTTTTAAAGAATGCCATTTTGCCTGTAACCTCCTCTTTTACTTTGCTGTTTAGCCATGGTAGCACCTTTTGAGTCCTTTTAGTACGTTTTTAATTTGCGTTTACATTGAATTTGAGCCTCTATTATGATGTTTTTAAAAAGTTTCCATGCAGCTTCCTGGGATTTCACTTTTGTAACTGCGCCTTTTAATTTCCATTTAAGTAGCTTCTTCTTTTTTTGTGTAGTTCCCATTTCTGAAGTTAAACAGTTAACATGGATTCACCAAGGGGAAGTCGTGCCTCACTAACTTGATTGCCTTCTATGATGAGATAACTGGCTCTGTGGATATGGGGAAAACAGTGGATGTCATATATATTGACTTTAGCAAAGCTTTTGATACGGTCTCCCACAATATTCTTGCCAGCAAGTTAAAGAAGTCTGGATTGGATGAATGGACTATAAGGTGGATAGAAAGCTGGCTAGATTGTCGAGCTCAACAGGTAGTGATCAATGGCTTGATGTCTAGTTGGCAGCTGGTATCAAGTGGAGTGCCCCAGGGGTTGGTCCTGGGGCCAGTTTTGTTCAACATCTTTATTAATGATCTGGATGATGGGGTAGACTGCACCCTCAGCAAGTTCGCGGATGACCCTAAGCTGGGGGGAGAGGTAGATACGCTGGAGGGTAGGGATAGGGTCCAGAGTGACCTAGACAAATTGGAGAATTGGGCCAAAAGAAATCTGATGAGGTTCAGAGTCCTGCACTTAGGACGGAAGACTCCCATGCACCGCTACAGGCTGGGGACAGACTGTCTAAGCGGCAGTTCTGCAGAAAAGGACCTGGGGGTTACAGTGGACGAGAAGCTGGATATGAGTCAGCAGTGTGCCCTTGTTGCCAAGAAGGCTAACGGCATATTGGACTGCATTAGTAGAAGCATTGCCAGCAGATCGAGGGAAGTGATTATTCCCCTCTATTCGGCACTGGTGAGGACACACCGGGAGTATTGCATCCAGTTTTGGGCCCCCCACTACAAAAGGGATGTGGACAAATTGGAGAGAGTCCAGCAGAGGGCAATGAAAATTATTAGGAGGCTGGAGCACATGACTTATGAGGAGAGTCTGAGGGAACTGGGGTTATTTAGTCTGCAGAAGAGAAGAGAAGAGAAGAGAAGAGAAGAGAAGAGAAGAGAAGAGAAGAGAAGAGAAGAGTGAGGGGGGATTTGATAGCTGCTTTCAACTACCTGAAAGGGGTTTCCAAAGAGGATGGATCTAGACTGTTCTCAGTAGTAGCAAATGACAGAACAAGGAGCAATGGTCTCAAGTTGCAGTTGGGGAGGTTTAGGTTGGATATTAGGAAAAACTATTTCACTAGGAGGGCGGTGAAGCACTGGAATGAGTTCCCTCGGGAGGTGGTGGAATCTCCTTCCTTAGAGGTTTTTAAGGCCCGGCTTGACAAAGCCCTGGCTGGGATGATTTAGTTGGGGTTGGTCCTGCTTTGAGCAGGGGGTTGGACTAGATACCTCCTGAGGTCTCTTCCAACCCTAATCTTCTATGATTCTATATGCCACTGTGGTGGGTGTGTTTGTTGTCCCCTGAAAAATATATTAAATTTTATTATATTATGGTTGCTATTACGAAGCAGTTCAACTATATTCACCTCTTAGATCAGATCCTGTGCTTCACTTAGGACTAAATCAAGAATTGTCTCTTCCCCTGTGGGTGCCAGGGCCACCTGCTCCAAGAAGCAGACATTTATGGTATCAAGAAACTTTACCTCTGCATCCTGTCTTGAGATTACAGGTACCCAGCAAATATCGGGATAGCTGAATTCTCCCTTTATTAAGTTTTCTATTTTTATAACCTCTATAATCTCCTGGAGTATTTCACAATCAGCCTCACCATCCTGGTCAGGTGGTTGGTAGTATATCCCTATTGCTATAGTCTTATTATTCAAGAGTGGAATTTCTATCCATAGAGAGTCTGTGTTACTGTTTGATTCATTTATGATTTTTACTATATTTGACTCTACGCTTTCTTTCACATACAATGTCACTCCCCCACCAGCACGACCTACTCTGTCATTTCTATATATTTTGTACCCTGATATTACCATGTCTCATTGACTATCATCATTCCACCAAGTTTCTGTGATGCCTATTATCTCTATATCCTCATTTAATGCCAGGCACTCAAGTTCACCCATTTTAGTATTTAGTTTTCTAACATCTGTATACAAGCACTTATAACATTTGTCACTTTTTAGCTGTCTGCTATTATGTGGTGTAATTGAATGGGACTCGTTTTCATTTGATTCAAAAGTGACAAAGAGTCCTGTGGCACCTTATAGGCTAACAGACGTATTGGAACATAATCTTTCGTGGGTGAACACCCACTTCGTCAGATGCATGTAAAGAGACTGTTTCTGTTCAGTTCCTACCTGTATTTTATCGTATTCCATCCTTTACTCCTTAATGGGACATAGAAAATCTCCATTAATAGATGCTCCCCCTAGATATCTGTGTCCGAACTGTGTGCTCCTCTGCATTTGTTTGCTTTCCCTCAGTCCTTAGTTTAAAAACTCCTCTACGACCTTTTTAATTTTACATGCCAGCAATCTGGTTCTGTTTTGGTTTACATGGGGTCCATCCTTCCTTTACAGGCTCCTCCTTTCCCAAAAGGTTCCCCAGTTCCTAATAAATCTAAACCCTCCTTCCTACACCATCGTCTCATCCACATATTGAGACCCTGCAATTCTGACTACCTAACTGGCCCTGTGCGTGGAACTAGAAGCATTTCAGAGACTGCTACCATGGAGGTCCTGGATTTCAATCTCTTCCCTAGCAGCCTAAATTTTGCCTCCAGGACCTCTCTCCTACCCTTCTCTATGTCATTGGTACCTACATGTACCACGACCACCGGCTCCTCCCTAGCACTACACATAAGTCTGTGTAGATGTCTTGAGAGATCCGCAACCTTTGCAGCCAGCAGGCATGTCACCATGAGGTTCTCCTGGTCATCAGAAACCCAGCTATCTATGTTTGTAATTATCAAATCCCCCATAACTATTACCTCTCTTTTCCTAATAACCGGCATTCCCTGCCCCCGGGGGGGGGGAGTATCCTTACTGTGGGCGGATACCATGGCATCATCTGGAATCAGGGTCCCAACTATGGGATTGTTTCCCTCAGTTGGATGTTCTCCTTCCCTGAGACTTTCATCCTCCTCAGCAGCACAGAGGCGTCAGGCTGGGGGTGCCCCAGAAAGGCTCATCTCTCTCCCTTAGCTCCTCCAGTTCAGCCACCCGACTCTCCAGAGCCCGTACTTGGTCTCTGAGCATCGCAAGCTGCATGGACATACACCACCTGTCCACAGGGCAGGTAACCATACGTGCTGCATTGAGTGCAATAAACTGGATAGCCCCACTCTGCTGCCGGACTCCTGCCTGCATTCTCTTTACCCCTGAAGCTTTTGTTGTTGGTTGTCACGGTTGTGTTTTGTTTTTTGTTTTGTTTTTTGGCAGAGGGGGTGTTAATTGCCCTACCTTTAGAAAATGTTAATCAAGTGTATCTAGCTTTCACCTTCCCTCTCTAAACTCCTTCCCCAAACTCCCTTGTTAGCTGCTCCTGTTTGCTAGCCTCTGGTTTGCACTGAGCCTTTTTAGGTGTGAAGGGCTCATCAGAGATCCTGATGCAAACCCCACAAAGTCAGTGGAAAGATGGACCAGCTCCCATTGACTTCATTAAGTTTTAGATCAGCCCTGGACTGCACCTCTCATTGAGAGAGAATCTATCGGCCAGGATCTCCAACTGATCTAGAGAACGATCTTTTCTATCCAAAGAGACTGGCACATGGAAACTATAAAACACACACACACACACACACACACACACACACACACACACACACACAGGGTATGCCTACACTACGAAATTAGGTCGAATTTATAGAAGCCGGTTTTATAGAAATCGGTTGTATACAGCCGATTGTGTGTGTCCCCACATAAAATGCTCTAAGTGCATTAAGTCGGCGGACCGCGTCCACAGTACCAAGGCTAGCGTCGACTTCTGGAGCGTTGCACTGTGGGTAGCTATCCCACAGTTCCCGCAGTCTCCGCCGCCCATTGGAATTCTGGGTTGAGATCCCAATGCCTGAATGATGCAAAACAGTGTCGCGGGGGGTTCTGGGTACATGTCGTCAGGCACCTCCCCCTCCGTCAGAGCAACGGCAGACAATCGATTCACGCCTTTTTACCTGGGTTACCTGTGCAGACAACATACCACGCCAAGCATGGAGCCCGCCCAGCTCAGCTCAGCTCACCGTCACCATATGTCCTCTGGGTGCCGGCAGACGTGGTACTGCATTGCTACACAGCAGCAGCTAATTGCCTTTTGGCAGTAGACGGTGCAGTATGACTGGTAGCCTTCATCGGCGATCTGGGTGCTGGCAGACGTGGGGCTGGCAGATGTGGGGCTGCATTGCACACAGCAGCAGCCCCTTGCCTTTTGGTAGAAGATGGTATATTATGACTGGTATCCGTCATCATCGTACTGCAGTGGCTGTCAATCATGGGCACCTGGGCAGACATGCTCAGTCCTATCGAACTGTCTTGATGATGATGGCTATCAGTCGTAGTATGCTATTTTCTGCCAAGCGCCCAGTATTTTCTGCCAAGCACCCAGAAGATGCCGAGGGCTATCAGTCATGCTGCGCCGTCGTCTGCCAGCTTAAGATGTAAAAAATAGATATGTTCTGTATTCATTTGCTTCCCCCTCCCTCCGTGAAATCAACGGCCTGCTAAACCCAGGGTTTTGAGTTCAATCTTTGGGGGGGGGGCATTCTGTGTGACAGTTGTTTGTGTTTCTCCCTGATGCACAGCCACCTTTGTTGATTTTAATTCCCTGTACCTGTACGCCATGTCGTCACTCGCCCCTCCCTCCCTCCCTCCGTCCATCAGATACTAGTTTCGCGCCTTTTTTCAGACCAGACGCCATAGCACTGGGATCATGGAGCCCACTCAGATCACCGCGGCAATTATGAGCTATATGAACACGACGCGCATTGTCCTGGAGTATATGCAGAGCCAGGACATGCCAAAGCAAAACCAGGACCAGCCGAGCAGGCGATTGCAGCGCGGCGACGAGAGTGATGAGGAAATTGACGTGGACATAGACCTCTCACAAGGCACAGGCCTCAGCAATGTGCAAATCATGGTGTTCCTGGGGCAGGTTGATGCCGTGGAACGCCGATTCTGGGCCCGGGAAACAAGCACAGACTGGTGGGACCGCATCGTGCTGCAGGTGTGGGACGATTCCCAGTGGCTGCGAAACTTTCGCATGCGTAAGGGCACTTTCATGGAACTTTGTGACTTGCTTTCCCCTGCCCTGAAGCGCCAGAATACCAGGATGAGAGCAGCCCTCACAGTTGAGAAGCGAGTGGCGATAGCCCTGTGGAAGCTTGCAACGCCAGACAGCTACCGGTCAGTCGGGAATCAATTTGGAGTGGGCAAATCTACTGTGGGGGCTGCTGTGATCCAAGTTGCCAGGGCAATGAAAGACCTGGTGATACCAAGGGTAGTGACTCTGGGAAACGTGCAGGCCATAGTGGATGGCTTTGCTGCAATGGGATTCCCAAACTGTGGTGGGGCGATAGACGGAACCCATATCCCTATCTTGTCACCGGAGCACCAAGCCACCGAGTACATAAACCGCAAGGGGTACTTTTCAATGCTGCTGCAAGCCCTGGTGGATCACAAGGGACGTTTCACCAACATCAACGTGGGATGGCCGGGAAAGGTACATGATGCTCGCGTCTTCAGGCACTCTGGTCTATTTCGAAAGCTGGAGGAAGGGACTTTCTTCCCGGACCAGAAAATAACCGTTGGGGATGTTGAAATGCCTATCGTGATCCTTGGGGACCCAGCCTACCCCTTAATGCCATGGCTCATGAAGCCGTACACAGGCAGCCTGGACAGTGGTCAGGACCTGTTCAACTACAGGCTGAGCAAGTGCCGAATGGTGGTGGAATGTGCATTTGGACGTTTAAAAGCGCACTGGCACAGCTTACTGACTCGCTCAGACCTCAGCGAAAAGAATATCCCCATTGTTATTGCTGCTTGCTGTGCGCTCCACAATATCTGTGAGAGCAAGGGGGAGACATTTATGGAGGGGTGGGAGGTTGAGGCAAATCGCCTGGCCGCTGATTATGCGCAGCCAGACACCAGGGCGGTTAGAAGAGCACAGCAGGGCGCGGTGCGCATCAGAGAAGCTTTGAAAACGAGTTTTGTGACTGGCCAGGCTACGGTGTGAAACTTCTGTTTGTTTCTCCTTGATGAACCCTCCGCCCCCCCGCCACCCGGTTCACTCTACTTCCCTGTAAACCAACCACCTTACCCTCCCCTCCCCCCTTCGAGCACCACTTGCAGAGGCAATAAAGTCATTGTTACTTCACATTCATGCATTCTTTATTAATTCATCACACAACTAGGGGGATAATTGTCAAGGTAGCCCGGGATGGGTGGGGGAGGAGGGAAGGAAAAGGACACACTGCAGTTTAAAACTTTAACTCTTATTGAAGGCCAGCCTTCTGATGCTTGGGCAATCATCTGGGGTGGAGTGACTGGGTGGCCGGAGGCCCCCCCACCGTGTTCTTGGGCGTCTGGGTGAGGAGGCTATGGAACTTGGGGAGGAGGGCTGTTGGTTACACAGCGGCTGTAGCGGCGGTCTCTGCTCCTGCTGCCTTTCCTGCAGCTCAACCATACGCTGGAGCATATCAGTTTGATGTTCCAGCAGCCGGAGCATCGACTCTTGCCTTCTGTCTGCAAGCTGACGCCATCTATCATCTTCAGCCCGCCACTTGCTCTGTTCATCCCGCGATTCAGCCCACCACCTCTCCTCTCGTTCATACTGTGCTTTTCTGTAGTCTGACATTGACTGCCTCCACGCATTCTGCTGTGCTCTGTCAGCGTGGGAGGACATCTGGAGCTCCGTGAACATATCATCCCGAGTCCGCCGTTTTCTCCTTCTAATCTTCACTAGCCTCTGTGAAGGAGAAACATTTGCAGCTGGTGGAGGAGAAGGGAGAGGTGGTTAAAAAAGACACATTTTAGAGAACAATGGGTACACTCTTTCACGTTAAATTTTGCTGTTCACATTACACAGCACATGTACTTTCGTTACAAGGTCGCATTTTTCCTCTTATATTGAGGGCCTGCCGGTTTGGTGTGAGAGATCACTCACGCAGTGCCAGGCAACAGATTTCGGCTTGCAGGCAGCCATGGTAAGCCACAGTCTTTTGGCTTTTTTAACCTTCTTAACATGTGGGAATGGTTTCAAACAGCAGCGCCCTCATTTCCCATACCAAGCACCCGTTGGGTTGGCCATTTAAAATGGGTTTGCAATGTAAAAGGAGGGGCTGTGGTTTCCGGGTTAACATGCAGCACAAACCCAACTAACCCCCCTCCCTCCCCACACCCAATTATCGGGGATGATCACTTCACCCCTCCCCCCCACCGCGTGGCTAACAGCGGGGAACATTTCTGTTCAGCAGAGCAGGAAGGGGCACCTCTGAATGTCCCCTTAATAAAATCGCCCCATTTCAACCAGGTGACCGTGAATAATATCACTCTCCTGAGGATAACAAAGAGCGATAAGGAATGGATGTTGTCTGCATGCCAGCAAACACCGGGACCATACGCTGCCATGCTTTGTTATGCAATGATTCCAGACTACGTGCTACTGGCCTGGCGTGGTAAAGTGTCCTACCATGGCGGACGGGATAAGGCAGCCCTCCCCAGAAACCTTTTGCAAAGGCTTTGGGAGTACATGAAGGAGAGCTTTCTGGAGATGTCCCTGGAGGATTTCCGCTCCATCCCCATACACGTTAACAGACTTTTCCAGTAGCTGTACTGGCCGCGATTGCCAGGGCAAATTAATCATTAATCATTAAACACGCTTGCTTTTAAACCATGTGTAATATTTACAAAGGTACACTCACCAGAGGTCCCCTGTGTGCACTCAGGGTCTGGGAGCACGCCTTGGGTGAGTTCGGGGGTTACTGGTTCCAGGTCCAGGGTGATAAACATATCCTGGCTGTTGGGGAAACCGGTTTCTCCGCTTCCTTGCTGCTGTGAGCTATCTACATTATCTTCATCCTCATCTTCCTCGTACCCCGAACCCGCTTCCCTGTGTGTTTCTCCAGTGAGGGAGTCATAGCACACGGTTGGGGTAGTGGTGGCTGCACCCCCTAGCATGGCATGCAGCTCCGCGTAGAAGCGGCATGTTTGCGGCTCTGCCTCGGACCTTCCGTTTGCCTCTCTGGCTTTGTGGTAGGCTTGCCTTGGCTCCTTAATTTTCACGCAGCACTGCTGTGCGTCCCTGTTATGGCCTCTGTCCTTCATGGCCTTGGAGACCTTTTCTAATATTTTGCCATTTCGTTTACTGCTTCGGAGTTCAGCTAGCACTGATTCATCTCCCCATATGGCGAGCAGATCCCGTACCTCCCGTTCTGTCCATGATGGAGCTCTTTTGCGATCCTGGGACTCCATCACGGTTACCTGTGCTGATGAGCTCTGCGTGGTCACCTGTGCTCTCCACGCTGAGCAAACAGGAAATGAAATTCAAACGTTCGCGGGGCTTTTCCTGTCTACCTGGTCAGTGCATCTGAGTTGAGAGTGCTGTCCAGAGCGGTCACAATGAAGCACTGTGGGATAGCTCCCGGAGGCCAATAACGTCGAATTCCGTCCACACTACCCCAATTCCGACCCGCTAAGGCCGATTTTATCGCTAATCCCCTCGTCGGAGGTGGAGTAAAGAAACCGGTTTAAAGGGCCCTTTAAGTCGAAAGAAAGGGCTTCGTCGTGTGAACGTGTCCAGGCTTAATTCGATTTAGCGCTGCTAAAGTCGACCTAAACTCATAGTGTAGACCAGGCCACACACACACACACACACAGCTTAGGCCAACATTTTGCACATCTGGAACTTTGCAACCAGAATAATGATATTTTAACATTGTGTGTTTCTGTGTGTAATATAAACAGGGAGGAAGCCTTAGAATTCCCTGCTCTGCCACAAACTCCCTGAGTGCCGGGGGCGTGTCACTTAGGGTTAGATTTTCAAAGCCCTTTAGGCACCTACAGATGCAGATTAGAGACCAAGTGGGATTTTCAGAAGTGCCTGTCTGCATCTTCCAGTGCCTAAATACCTTTTAAAATTCTGGTCCTTAGCTTCTTTGTGCCTCGGTTCCCCAGCTGCAGAATGGGGATTGTTGCTCATCCCCACGTCCCAGGGAGCTGTGAGGATAAATACACTAACGATGGTGCCCAGATACCCCGGGAATGGGGGCAAGATCAGTATCCAAACCAGACAGATCATTTACCAGGAAGAGCTTGTTACATGCAATCTCCTTTTAAAGAAAAAGAAACAGGAAAAAAGAAAGCAAGTTATCCATTGCCTACTGCATCTACACTCTAGTCCTGATCAGGACTTATAACCTTAGTAATTTCTAACCTTGATGCCATGACAAAAATATAATTACATTATCCTGGATGTTTGCTTTCCTAAGTACAACATCTATTTGTGACACTGTAGCAATCTTTATATGCATCATTTTACTCCGGCGGCAAACCTCCACTACTCGTCTCTCAGGAGCGTGGGATGGACCTGACTCAGGAATCACACACTTCAGGGAAGACTGTTCACCATTATAGAAGCAAAGCTGATCTGGAGGCACAATGCTGCCGTATGTCGATTTTAAACAATACTCCTGTCTTTTCACTGTGCATCAACCTGACACTTCTCAGTAATAGTCACAGTTGCTGCAACTCCAGGTTCTTTAGGAAAATGCAAAACAATGAAAGTAAAATCATCTAATTAGGTGGTATTTTTATAGTAAGGCAGCAAATATTAGGC
Source organism: Emys orbicularis (assembly GCF_028017835.1). Classification (NCBI taxonomy): domain Eukaryota; kingdom Metazoa; phylum Chordata; order Testudines; family Emydidae; genus Emys; species Emys orbicularis. The sequence continues at coordinate 1,346,858 of NC_088686.1, read as the reverse complement.
TGGGGATGGTAGGAGCATCAAGGTGAGGTGGACAGTGACTGGCACAGATGCACCACATATAAACACATGATAATTGCTACAAAGGGATGAGTCTTGTTGACATTTGAACCCTTGATGCAGGGAGAAGACTGCAGCCTGAAGAGAGAGACATTTTCCCCCATTAAAGACCACAAACTGTTCCCCCACCCCCACACATTCATGCTGCCTCCAGAACATCCAGTTCTTCCAAATGAGAGACCTAGAAGAGGGTGGAAACAGTCGGATGATATGAGCTGTAAACAGAAGGGCAGGGAAGGAGCTGGAAGGAGTAGGGAATCTCATGGGAAAGGTGTGAGAACACACAGGGAATGAGCACACTTTCTGGGGGAATCTTCTCAGCCAGCAGCTTTAGAGGAACTAAAACACTGCAGGGGCGTCTGTCCTGGAGAAGGCTTTGGACTCTCAATATTGTAGAACCCTGCAGCACATATTCTTATTCACACCAGGATGCACCTGGCAATATGCAAGGAGTACGGGGAATAAGCAGGAGGAAATGGAAGTATTAGTACATACGCTAAATTATGATTAATTGGCATCCCTGGGACTTGACAGGATAAATTGCATGCCTGGAACATTGGTATAGAGGGGCATAGCTTGCTCAGAAAGAACAGGCAAGGAAAAGGAAGGAGGTGTTCCATTATACGTCCAGAATATATAGACCTGTTCTGAGGTCTGGAAGGAGGTAAGAGGCAAACGAATGGCTACGCAGGTGGTGTCGGAGAGAAGGCTTTGGATTCTTCGACCTTGGGATGCTGTTCCAAGAAGGAGGAGTGCTGGGCAGGGACGGGCTCCACCTAACGAAGAGAGGGAAGAGCATCTTCGCCAGCAGGCTGGCTAACCTAGTGAGGAGGGCTTTAAACTAGGTTCTCCGGGGGAAGGAGACCAAAGCCCTGAGGTAAGTGGGGAAATGGGATCCTGGGAGGAAGCACAAGCAGGAGAGCGCTTGTGCTTGTGCATACTGAGAAAGAGGGACGATCAATGAGTTATCTTAAGTGCCTATACACAAATGCAAGAAGCCTGGGAAACAAGCAGGGAGAACTGGAAGTCCTGGCACAGTCAGGGAACTATGATGCGATTGGAATAACAGAGACTTGGTGGGATAACTCACATGACTGGAGTACTATCATGGATGGATATAAACTGTTCAGGAAGGACAGGCAGGGCAGAAAAGGTGGGGGAGTTGCGTTGTATGTAAGAGAGGAGTATGACTACTCAGAGCTCTGGTATGAAACTGCAGAAAAACCTGAGTGTCTCTGGATAAAGTTGAGAAGTGTGAGTAACAAGGGTAATGTCGTGGTCGGAGTCTGCTATAGACCACCAGACCAGGGGGATGAGGTGGACGAGGCTTTCTTCTGGCAACTAGCAGAAGTTGTTAGATCGCAGGCCCTGGTTCTCATGGGAGACTTTAATCACCCTGATATCTGCTGGGAGAGCAATACAGCGGTGCACAGACAATCCAGGAAGTTTTTGGAAAGTGTAGGGGACAATTTCCTGGTGCAAGTGCTGGAGGAACCAACTAGGGGCAGAGCTTTTCTTGACCTGCTGCTCACAAACAGGGAAGAATTAGTAGAGGAAGCAAAAGTGGATGGGAACCTGGGAGGCAGTGACCATGAGATGGTCGAGTTCAGGATCCTGACACAAGGAAGAAAGGAGAGCAGCAGAATACGGACCTTGGACTTCAGAAAAGCAGACTTTGACTCCCTCAGGGAACAGATGGGCAGGATCCCCTGGGAGAATAACATGAAGGGCAAAGGGGTCCAGGAGAGCTGGGTGTATTTTAAAGAAGCCTTATTGCGGTTGCAGGAACAAACCATCCCGATGTGTAGAAAGAATAGTAAATATGGCAGGCGACCAGCTTGGCTAAACAGTGAAATCCTTGCTGATGTTAAACGCAAAAAAGAAGCTTACAAGAAGTGGAAGATTGGACAAATGACCAGGGAGGAGTATAAAAATATTGCTCAGGCATGCAGGAGTGAAATCAGGAAGGCCAAATCACACTTGGAGTTGCAGCTAGCAAGAGATGTTAAGAGTAACAAGAAGGGGTTCTTCAGGTATGTTAGCAACAAGAAGAAAGTCAAGGAAAGTGTGGGCCCCTTACTGAATGAGGGAGGCAACCTAGTGACCGAGGATGTGGAAAAAGCTAATGTACTCAATGATTTTTTTGCCTCTGTCTTCACAAACAAGGTCAGCTCCCAGACTGCTGCACTGGGCAGCACAATATGGGGAGAAGGTGACCAGCCCTCTGTGGAGAAAGAAGTGGTTCGGGACTATTTAGAAAAACTGGACGTGCACAAGTCCATGGGGCCGGATGCGCTGCATCCGAGGGTGCTAAAGGAGTTGGCGGATGAGATTGCAGAGCCATTAGCCATTATTTTTGAAAACTCATGGCGATCGGGGGAGGTCCCGGATGACTGGAAAAAGGCTAATGTAGTGCCCATCTTTAAAAAAGGGAAGAAGGAGGATCCGGGGAACTACAGGCCAGTCAGCCTCACCTCAGTCCCTGGAAAAATCATGGCGCAGGTCCTCAAGGAATCAATTATGAAACATTTAGAGGAGAGGAAAGTGATCAGGATCAGTCAGCATGGATTCACCAAGGGGAAGTGGTGCCTCACTAACCTGATTGCCTTCTATGATGAGATAACTGGCTCTGTGGATGAGGGGAAAGCAGTGGATGTGTTATTCCTTGACTTTAGCAAAGCTTTTGATACGGTCTCCCATAGTATCCTTGCTGCCAAGTTAAAGAAGTATGGGCTGGATGAATGTACTGTAAGGTGGATAGAAAGCTGGCTAGATCGTTGGGCTCAATGGGTAGTGATCAATGGCTCCATGTCTAGTTGGCAGCCAGTTTCAAGCGGAGTGCCCCAAGGGTCGGTCCTGGGGCCGGTTTTGTTTAATATCTTTATTAATGATCTGGAGGATGGTGTGGACTGCACTCTCAGCAAGTTTGCTGATGACACTAAACTAGGAGGCGTGGTAGATACACTAGAGGGTAGGGATCGGATACAGAGGGACCTAGACAAATTAGAGGATTGGGCCAAAAGAAACCTGATGAGGTTCAACAAGGACAAGTGCAGAGTCCTGCACTTAGGATGGAAGAATCCTATGCACAGCTACAGACTAGGGACCGAATGGCTAGGTAGCAGTTCTGCAGAAAAGGACCTAGGGGTCACAGTGGACAAGAAGCTGGATATGAGTCAACAGTGTGCTCTTGTTGCCAAGAAGGCTAGCGGCAGTTTGGGCTGTATAAGTAGGGGCATTGCCAGCAGATCGAGGGACGTGATCGTTCCCCTTTATTCAACATTGGTGAGACCTCATCTGGAGTACTGTGTCCAGTTTTGGGCCCCACACTACAAGAAGGATGTGGAAAAATAGGAAAGAGTCCAGCGGAGGGCAACAAAAATGATTAGGGGTCTGGAGCGCATGACTTATGAGGAGAGGCTGAGGGAACTGGGATTGTTTTGTCTCCAGAAGAGAAGAATGAGGGGGGATTTGATAGCAGCCTTCAACTACCTGAAGGGGGGTTCCAAAGAGGATGGAACTCGGCTGTTCTCAATGGTGGCAGATGACAGAACAAGGAGCAATGGTCTCAAGTTGCAGTGGGGGAGGTCTAGGTTGGATATTAGGAAACACTATTTCACTAGGAGGGTGGTGAAGCACTGGAATGCGTTACCTAGGGAGGTGGTGGAGTCTCCTTCCTTGGAGGTTTTTAAGGCCCGGCTTGACAAAGCCCTGGCTGGGATGATTTAGTTGGGAATTGGTCCTGCTTTGAGCAGGGGGTTGGACTAGATGACCTCCTGAGGTCCCTTCCAACCCTGATATTCTACGATTCTATGATTCTATGATTCAAACCAGTAGAAAGTCTCTTGGTAAAGATAAAAGGGGGGAAATATAGGGGTGACATCATAGTAAGGGTCTATTACAGACTGCCAAATCAGGAAGAGGAGGTGGATGAGGCACTTCTAGAACAAATAGATCTATTCAAAACACAAGACCTGGTAGTACAGTAATGGGGGAGTTTAACTACCCAGACATCTGTTGAGAAAGTAACACAGGAAAACACAATATTTCATATAGGTCCTTTGGGGACAACTTTTTGTTTCAGAAAGTGAAGGAAGTAACCGGGGGGAGGAGAGTGGCAGCCATTTTAGACTTGGTTCTGACCAACAGGGTGGAATTGGTTGAGAATACGGACCCTGGACTTTAGAAAAGCAGACTTTGACTCCCTCAGGGAACTGATGGGCAGGATCCCCTGGGAGAATAACATGAGGGGGCAAGGAGTCCAGGAGAGCTGTCTGTATTTTAAAGAAGCCTTATTGAGGGCACAGGAACACACCATCCTGATGTGCAGAAAGAATAGCAAATATGGCAGGCGACCAGCTTGGCTTAACAGAGAAATCTTCGGTGAGCTTAAACACAAAAAGGAAGCTTACAAGAAGTGGAAACTTGGACAGATGATTAGGGAGGAGTATAAAAATATTGCTAGAGCATGCAGGGGTGTCATCAGGAAGGCCAAGGCACAATTGGAGTTGCAGCTAGCAAGGGATGTGAAGGGTAACAAGAAGGATTTCTACAGGTATGTTAGCAACATGAAAAAAGGTCAGGGAAAGTCTGGGACCCTTAATGAATGGGGGAGGCAACCTAGTGACAGATGATGTGAAAAAAGCTGAAGTACTCAATGCTTTTTTTGCCTCGGTCTTCACAGACAAGGTCAGCTCCCAGAATGCTGCACTGGGCAGCACAGTATGGGGAGGAGGTAAGAAGCCCTCAGTGGTGAAAGAACAGGTTAAGGACTATTTAGAAAAGCTGGACATGCACAAGTCCATGGGTCCAGATCTAATGCATCCAAGGGTGCTGAAGGAGTTGGCTGATGTGATTGCAGAGCCATTATCTTTGAAAACTCGTGGCGATCGGGGGAGGTCCCGGATGATTGGAAAAAGGCAAATGTAGTGCCCATCTTTTAAAAAGAGAAGAAAGACAACCCGGGGAATTGCACGGAAACATGGGTGAATTGCAAAGGAGGAGTAGAAAAGAACAGCACATGCATGTAGGGACAAAATCAGAAAGGCGAAGGCACAGCATGAGTTATAGCTAGCCAGGGACATAAAAGGCAATAAGAAGACAGTTATATGAGCCAAAGGAGGAAAATGAAAGGGACAAAGAGGCCAGGCATACAACAGGTGTAGAGCCAGACAGTGCAGATAGACGTGGTGGTAACTAGACCTTGCATTTGCCCAAGAGAGCTAGGTGGCACTGACAATACATAGCATATTCCTTGGCAGCTGGAAAGCAGGAAATAGTGAAATGATTCTTGTCCAATAAAAAGTACTTTGTGCCTTGTTGGTTCTTGGCATCTGTCCCTCTTAAAGGATGGAAGGGGAAGTGTTATCGAATGCTCAAGAGCTATGGAAGGCACTCGCATACTATAGCAATAGGGCCATGTAAGAATTCAGTGAGCTAGATAGATACGTATATTGTTCATGTCCAGACTAATTGATTGTTTTGTGATTCATCATGTCAATAGCCTGGAACCTCATTTCATTCCCCATAATAACTCACTGTAACATGATTTAAGAAGGGAAACGTTTAGAGTCCAGTTCTGCCACCCTCACTCATGTTGGAATTCTCTGAGGGTAGGGTCCTGAGGAAGGGTGCTAAGATTAGGCCCTTACTGATCCAGACCTGATCTGAATTCCACTATATGGCCACAGAGATGGAGCTTGCAAACACTTATGCATGTACTTAGCTTTAAACATCTGAATAGTTCCATTTAAATATGTGCATAATTTATTTACAAGATTGGGGCCATAATTCATACACAAGTTGCTAAGAATACAGCACAGAACACTTTTCCAGAACAGTATGGTCCACAATAAGAAAGAGATGTGTGAATGAAAGACCAAAAAATGTCAGGCGTGTCCTACATGTACAAATCTGACTTGCACCAAAAATCTCTTATGCTATGTATTAAATTTAAATCAAATCTCTGTTTATTACTTTTAAAACATAAATATCATTTGAATGTGGTATTCTGAAAATAAAAGAAACTGCACAAAAGTAACCGAGAGATTCTTAATATTATATACCAGAAAATTAAACCTTGTTTTAACATAATTAAACTTCCAAATCTAAATATTTAGTGGGTTTTGTCTAAATGATGTAAAACTAGTTTGCAGTCCGACTGCCTCACGTATGCACACTTTGCAAAATTCAATCCAAAAACTAACGCTGATTTAGTTGAGTGTTATTTATTATCTTAATAAAATGTCTTGCATTAATATAGGATTAACTGAGGTCTATTCTTCTCCTAGTGCCTCTATTCATTCATAAACATAATAAATTAAATGATACAAGAACAGATGAACATTTATTATGGCTCTCCGCATACCTGCCTTTGGCATCATTTGTGGAGTTGTATCATAAAAGAAGCTGGGGTTTTATTTTTCACCTTCTTTCTCAGGTTTAATGTAACATTAGCTAACACTAGTATCTATGTGTAGCTTTCTCTTCAGGAGGAGTATATGTTTGCTATCTGGGCCAAACCATTTCATTGATAAATCAGGTGACTCACTGCAAGCTCATACTACCGTAGACAATACTTGGAATGGTCTTGGGGTACTAAAGCCTCATAAATACTGAAGACAAAGTCAAGGAATCCCAAGGAGATAAAGTATTTTTATCACAATAAAAAAATTCAGCTTAGGTAAAATACATGTAAGAAAACAAGGACAAGAGCTGAAATGGAAATTTATTTTGCAGAAGCCAAGAATGGTAAATGATTTATAAGCACTTATTTTAATTTATTTTTGGGCTCAGTGCAATTTATCTTAAGTCATCAAAAATTAATAAGCCACAGAGAAAGGAGTTTTAATAAACTGAAACTTAGGGGCACATAATGAGCTCAGCTCCCCTGAATGGATATTAGCATTTTACTGTCTAATTAATCTGCTGTGTTGTCTCAACTGTCCTGACAATATCCTCTTTCTCCCAGAAACCCATCAATGACAGAGAGTTGCCCACTGGTCAGAATGATGATACCAAAAGAATTTTGCATGTCCAATACCACTAAGAAACCATCCAAGGCTAGGCTGGGTCCTTCACTCAACACAAGGGAGTGGCAAGTGGCATTCGGTCTCTGAATGAATCTCTCTTGATAAACTCTGCTGGTCCCTCCTAGCTAACGAGCTTCACCCATTCAACAGATCTGTCATCCCTCCAGATGCTGGAATGCCCGCCTCCCCCCCAGCATTTGGCTCTGTTGGCTTTCCGGACAAGGACAAATCCACACACAAGCTGCCCCACCCCTCTCTGTGACGGAGCGCGTGGGAGGAGGCAGGCGGGCTAGGGGGCCTGTTTGTGGAACACCCTCGTGAGTGTATGTGACGGGCCTGGTAGTGCTGCTCCCCAGAGGATCAGGGTTGTTACCGCCCCCACGTCCGGGGGCTTGACTCTTCAGGTCAAGCTGCAGCAGCTCATGCTTTTCACTCTGGAGGTCCCTGGTTCAGGCCCTAAGGTGTCGGCCATCATGGCGGCCCTGAAGCACATAGCAGTGCAGCCTCCCGAGCGATGTGTGAAGCTCCAGGCTGCTGGGATGGGTAACGGCAGAGCTGATCTTCCCGTCCTCAGAGCAAGCGTCCTGAGGAAACCCAAGCAGCTGCTGGCAGAATTCCCTGCCTGGGGGGTGCAGAAAGCCCAATTCACTCTCTCCCCAGAGGGAGCAGTCGGCTCGTCTCACAGCTTGGTGGCCATAAAGAGCAGGCGGTAACACCCTGCCGCAGACCAGGGAACCCTCAGCGGTACAGACCCCTTTCTGCTGGGGATGGGGCGGAGTGAAGTGGAGATGGGCCCCCACGTGCAGCTTGGGCCGTGATCCTCTCGGTACCCTCAGGCTCTGGGCTGTCACACGACACAGATCTCTTCACGGTGGCTGAGGAGGGAGGCTGTCTCCAGCTGGCACCACCCAGAACGAACTCTTTCCCTTCCTTGGATTTCCCCATGGCAGCAGATTGTTTGGCCGGAAGTCACTTGACCATGTACCAGCAGCACCAATAAGTCTTTCCAACCCCCAAATCTGGGCCTTCTACATGAGGCCAAGATGCTGGCGGTTGTCAGTGGCCAGGCAATTACTGCATGGTTACCTCTTCCTGAGGGGACTTTATGAAATCCTTACCACACTGGTTATAGATTTTATTCCCCGGTTAGCACACTGCTCAGCATACACGACAGCATGGTCATGAAAGGGACCAGAGAAGAACCCATTTTGCTTGTTTTATAATAAATGACACAATACAAACTTTTAAAAAAGGACACACGTTTTTTTAATTTTCTTGATCTGGCTGGACACACCTAAAAGCGTCCGTCTTTGCCTGACTCATCCCAAATCTAAGTCATCCTGATCCCAGGTGACTCTAAACTGATCAGACCCTTCACTGTCCTTTACAAGTAATCCCAAAAGAATCTTCCTTAAGTGTGAGCTCTCCTGAAATTCATCCCATCTCAAATTTAAATCTCTCCAACTCTGAACTGATTCAACATTTAGACTGGCCCTGAGATAAGATCTGTTCAGACTGTGGTTCAGAGTTCAAATTGCCTCAAGGTTTAGATCAATCCAAAGAGAAAATGCTTCATAGCACCGCTAATGCTGTGCACCACTTTAGCTGTTTAGATTGACCTATAAACTCAATAGCAATTGCCACTGCACCTGTGTGAAATACCCCACTTTCAATGTCCAGAACTTCAAAATGACTAAACCAATCTTCTTCAAACTTGCCTTAATCCTCAGGTCAGAATGAGACTTACAAAACAGACCAACTTTGAACAAAATTGGATCAGGGCTTTGGAGGCACATGTGCACAACCTTTCTGATCAGGGAAAATGGGAAGAGTGAAGTCATAGATCTTAAGGCTAGAGGGGACAATTCTGATCATCCAGTCTGTCCTACTTCATCATGCAGGCCATAGAGTCTCGCTGAGTAATCTCTGCAGAAAGCTGATAACTTCTGGATCAGTTATAGCATATCTTTTAGAAAGACTTCAATTGATGTAAAATACATTACATCCCTAAATAACTTATACCCTGTGAACATTTACACCTGATTTCAAGTCTGAATTTGTCCAGCTTCAGCTTCCAACCTTTGGAATTTATGCCTTTTTCTGCTGTGGGCATTTGGAGACCATGGTCAAGTCATCTTTCAACCTTCCCTTGGGTAAATTAAGAAAACTAAGCATCTTACGTCTCTCACTATAAGCTTGTTTTCCAACCCTTAAATCATCCTTGTTTCCAACATCCTTTTGAAATGTGAACACCAGAATTGGGCACAGTATTCCAGGAGTGGCAAGTAATAGTGTAATGCCATGTACAGAGGCAATACCACCTCCCTATGCATACTTGATATTTCCCTGCTTATGCATCCAGCAATCGTGTTTGCCCTCTTAGCTACAGCATCACAAAGGGAACTTGTTTTCGGTTGGTTATGTACCAAGACCCCTTAGTTCTTTTCTGTCACTGTTTTCCTAAATACAGTTGCCTACCTTATAACTGTAGATAAAGATATTGAATAGCATTGGGCTGAAAATAGATCCCTGCTGGACCCCAATAGAAACCTCTTCACTGGGATATTATTCAATGTATATTGATTTTGTATAGTGCTAGGGTGTGCTTTTTCTTCCCCAATCAGAATGTCATGAAGGACAAAGTTGAATCCCCTAAGAAGTCAAAAGATATTATGTCAACACAGGTACTTTTGTCAACCGAACTTATAATCACATAAAAAAATGATATCAAATTTGTTTGACAAGACCAATTTTCAACAGCACCATGTTGATTGGCATTAATTATGTTACCATCCTTTAATCTTTACTGATCCTGTAGATCCACTAACAAGCCTCTCCATGATTTTGGCTGAAAATGGTGTTAGGCTAACTGGCCTCTAGTTACCGGGGACATTCTATTTATCCTTATTTAAATATTAGCACAACCTTAGGCTGGGTTTTTTCCAGTCCTCTGGAACTTCCTCAATGTTCCAAGATTTGTTAAAAATCAATTTTACTGGTTCAGAGAGTGTGACAGATATTGCCATTTCCTCAGTACCCTGGACACAACGTACTGAATGACATTAAACCTTACTGGATTACATGCAAGTCTCTTAGCAGCGCATTGTACTAAAAATGCACATTTATGTGTCATTGTGGGATTGTGTGTAACTTGTCCAGGAGACATAACTAACAGAAAGCCTGGGAAGTGTTATGAGCTTCAAAGAACTCTTGTAAACAGTGGGCTAAGACAAGAATGAAATGTTAGTTGAGTGGGTTTCCTAGGAAATACATGGACGGAGAAGAATGGCAACTACCCACCAATGGATCCATCCTTTAGCAGATTCACCCTGGGGAAAGGGACCTCTCTCTGTGCATTACCAGCTCCCAGGATCAAAAGGCCCAAACAGCAAAAAGAAATAACTCACAGATTAACCGGGGAGGGGGAGCATTCTGAGCAAAAGAAGTGATGGACTTGTAACCACAGGAAAAACCCTGCATTGGGTTCGAAGGATTGTTCACCTGCCAACCCTTGTTGGAGCTGGGGCAATCTCTGGTAAGCTATTTAGCATGCATGTAGGTTCTTCTATTGTTTTTAATACGTTTCCCCTGTAATTCTTTTGCCTTAAGAATAAATGTGCTTGCTTCAAAATAGCTGTGTGGTAACTTAACTGTGGCAATGATACTGTTTACGGTTCCCAAAGAGAAACATGGAGCAGGCCTGCTTAGGCAGTCTGACTTTGCTGAGAGATTCACAGCCTAGGCAGGGAGCTGTGCAGCCTGGAAATATCCCAGTCAGCCGGGAGAAAGACGCGTGTCTCTGCCCAAGAGAGGTGATGGCTGGGGAGCCAGAAGCCGAGGAGCAGGTGCCCTTGCTGGGCAAGAGAAGAGGAATATAGGTTCAGTTGCCCTGAACTCTGACAGACAGCTCCTCAGCCAATCCCTTTAATGCTCCTGGGTGCAAGTTAAGCAGTCCTGCCAATTTAACAATGTTTTACTTTAATAGACCCGATTTAATATCCTCCCTACAATAGAAACTATGTCATTATCTTTGTAAGATTTCATCATCCTATTTCTTTCAACATACAGAAGAGCTACGGTTATAGAATCCTTCTCCTTTTCTGTGTAATGATTGACAAATGTACCGTCATTATCTCATATTTGACCTAGATCATGGTTAGGATTTTATTTGTTCCTGAAACTGAGTTATTTTTACGTACATAAAGCCTGAAATTTAACTAAAAGACTTACAGTGACTTAGGATCAGGCCCACAGAATGTAAAAATCGCTGTGAAACTTAAATATGTTCTCCTCAGGGCTTAGACAAAGCGTGACCAAATGTCAGCCAGAAAGAAATTCGCTTCAGAAAATTATGTGCAACTGCAGGAAAAAAGGAGGTTAAATAAGGGAGATTGTTGGAATTCTCCCTGAATTACAACACATGCTCCCACACCCGTTCTGCTCAGAGTATACAGAGAGGAGACCCTCATTTCAGAGGAGACTGGTATTGCATCTGTGCCTCATTGTTGTACTGAAGCAGGAAAAGCTGTTTTATTCTGACAGTTTTAAATAGGTATTTGACTAAGTGACTGCACCATGACTTCATTTGTTAATTAGCTATTTTTCCATCCTGTATTACATCACATAAATAAACCTTGTTGTTTAGTCTAGGCAGGATAAGAATCTGCATAAGTGTTTACTGGTCATTAAGCACTGAGCTTTTGCTAATTAATAAAGTATCCAGCTGAAATTAAGGTCAGTTCCTTCAACTGCACTGCACCCAGTCCTTCAAAAAGGGATTACTGGTTAATAACTTAACTGAACCATGCACAGGATCTAGAATAATTATTATTAGAGACCCGAACCTAATCTCTGTGTTACAGTTTGGAACTGTTTCTGAAATTAATTATTGCAAATCATTTTAATTAATCCAGGAAGGGGTCACAGAAAAGTATTCTATCTTTCTCTGTCTTTTCAAAAAGACAGATCAAACATCTGACCAGGAGAACTGAAAAAAGCAAACAAAGCAGGCTTCCTTTTAACTAGACAGGGTCAAAATCTGCATGACACTTTTTTGGAATGGGAAAACATCCCAAACCCTTTGTTCATTTTCAAGGCACCTTTCCTAGCAAGTATAATTATCCTAGAAAGCCTCCCCCCCCCACCCACCCTTAACTCTGGCATGTATAAAAACTATCAGATCCGCATTGTGAGATTGAGCAAGTTTACAGGTTTTATAGCTCTCTTTTCTATGCCAGAGAATTTTATTGGTCTCTTGGTCCCTATGTTCTTAACTCAGCAACTTGTCTGAGCATCATAGATAAGAGACATATTAAAAGCTCTGGCAAGGAAGAAAATTTTAGATTTTAATTGCGCCATCAAAAATTGATCAAGGGTGTTTCTGTTGCAAGGTCTTCGTACGTGAACTCAGTAAACAACAACTTTATCTGGGACACTTATAAAGCCCCAGACTTTCTCCTATTGGACTCCATTTAAGTACAAAGATGAGCAAAACTAAAAGTATTTATTTCATTTTATAAGTTTGATACATCAGAATAATCTAATCTGGGTTTCACACCTGTGATCATTATTATTATTTCATAATTCTACTCCTGGCAGGATCAGTGCCCAATTTTCCTAGGTGCTGTACAACAGACACAGACGAAGACATTCCCTGTCTCAAAATACTTACAATGTAAGGACCCAGCCCCACAAGCACCTACACATGTGACTCGAATGAACAGTCCCATTGACTTCAATGTTACTCACCAGTCTGCAGAATCAGGCTGTAAAAATCCTGTGCCTTTGGGATGTGTTCCTATAGCTTACATATCATTCCCCGTATTGATTACAGGTCAGAGGACATGACTGCTCTGAGCAGAACAGTGCCGTCAGGGGGGGGCTCACTGAGGACAGCCACCCCAATCTCTAGGCTCTGTTGGGTTCTGTGGGAGGCCGTTCCAATTCCCACCTTATCTCAGTGCATTACAAACTCTAATTGCTTGTTCTTACATCTCAAGTGCTAAATTCAGGCTCCAAGTGCTCTAGACCCATGCACAGTAACATCAGCATTCATGCAGGCCCAGACCCTGACCAACCACCCCCAGGCAAACTACCAGGAACCATCCACACAGGCCACCATCCAGAGAGGCCCAGCTCACTGGAGACAGGGGGCTGTAGGTGCTCAGACACAGAGACGTGCTCCCAAATGCCTCTTGCAGGGCACAGGTCACAGAGGACCTGTCCAGTTTGTGGCCTCCACACACCAGAGAAGATGAGAGTGAGGCACACAAATTTTGCCCTGTAATTTCCCTTTATGGCCACAGCCTGTAATATTCGGATTTCTCTCAAATCTTCCCCCAAAAAGGTCTCACAAACTTTATACAGGGAGAATCTCATCAGGGCCGGCTCCAGGCACCAGCTTGCCAAGCAGGTGCTTGGGGCGGCCACTCCGGAGAGGGGTGGCAGGTCCAGCTATTTGGCGGCAATTCGGCGGACGGTCCCTCACTCCCGCTTGGAGCGAAGGACCTTCCGCTGAATTGCCGCTGCAGATCGCAATAGCGATCGCGGCTTTTTTTTTTTTTTTTTTTTTTTTTTCCGCTGCTTGGGGCAGCCAAAACCCTGGAGCCGGCCCTGAATCTCATGCACAATGAACCCTAGTGCTAACCTAAAGGCAGCTGATGGCAAAATGTTCACAGATTTCTGGGAATCAAAGCACTCAATAAGAATATTCATTTTCCATTGCAAAGATGATTCAGCATCAGGACATTTCCTAAATGTGAATGGTTTATGCCCCCCAAAGTATTTTTCCTGATGTATCAGATGGGCGGGTTTTCATAAAAGGCCTTTGTAAACAGCATCATCTTGTTCAGGCACTTTAGAGCCTTTACAGCTCATTGAGTGAACCTGGCTGCAGGATGGTTTTCTGCAGTTTTGGTTATAAAGCAAAAGGGCCCAGAGACGTCATAGGACTGTCTGCCATTGAGCTCAGCAGAAGCAGAACTGGGCCCTGCCCCAAGCAGAACTGCCTAGAACCTGAGACAGGAGGAGAGCCAGAGACTCAGCGGAGTCCACCAGGGACTTGTTGCCGATCTATTTAGCATCGTACACTAGCAGGTGGCAGCACAAACCCTCAGGGGAGACAGACACCGACAAAGCTGATTCTGACTGAAATCATTTGGATTCTTTACCCCAAGTTTTCCTCTTCCTCGGGGCACCCACCGAACACGGAACCCAACGTGTCAGCCAGAGGAGACTCTCCTGCATTGTCACAGGTCACAGATGTACCAGAAATGACTGAAGATTAAAACGAACAGACCCTCACACTTGGCTGTTTTCATCCTCCCGGCAACGATCAGTTCAGAACATGGCTCCTCTCATGCCACGTGCCCAGCACCCTACGGTGCCTCTGGCGGGCGAGGGGCAGCGGGACCCAGGAAGCAGCACAGGCTGCTCCTTCCCTGCTGCAAGTGCCACTAAAACGACAGAGGGTCCTGTGGCACCTTTGAGACTAACAGAAGTATTGGGAGCATAAGCTTTCGTGGGTAAGAACCTCACTTCTTCAGATTGCATCTGAATTGTAAAAACCACTAGCCACGCCAGGTCTAACTGTGATTTAAACTGTATATTATTAAACAAAGTGAGTGCATGCATATACCTGTAGTTGTAAATCTTTCTCAGTGGATTTGGTTATTGTGTAAAAGCAAATGGATATCTACTGTATACTTCTATGTAAGCTCATATACACCTCTACCCCGATATAATGCGACCCGATATAACACGAATTTGGATATAATGCGGTAAAGCAGTGCTCCGGGGGGGGGGGGGGGGGCGCACTCCAGCAGATCAAAGCAAGTTTGATATAACGCGGTTTCACCTATAACGTGGTAAGATTTTTTGGCTCCCGAAGACAGCGTTATATCGGGGTACAGGTGTAATAGCTTCTTATCAGGAACATGCACATAGGATGACCATAAAGCAAGCGTGAAAAATCGGGACACTTTTTTGGGGGGTGGGAGTGTGGCATAGTAGCATGTGTAAGACAAAGCCTATAATATCAGGATAGTCCCAATAATATCAGGACTTCTGGTCACCCTACATGCACATGACTCAATAGCTGGGCAAAAGACTATCATGTGGTCTGGTATCTTTCAAAATAGGAGACACCAAAATCTAGATGGAATTATTGGTTACATTTCAAAATTATCTGAATCTGGAATATGTATTTAGAACAGGGGTAATATGAAAACATATATTTAGATATATAAATTCACATTAACTATTCCAGGCGTGAAAAAGGCTAACACAGTTCTAGGATGCATCAGACGAGGTACTTCCAGTAGAGACGGGGAAGTGTTAGTACCATTGTACAAGGCACTGGTGAGATCTCACCTGGAATACTGTGTGCAGTTTTGGTCTCCCTTGTTGAAGAAAGATGAATTCAAACTGGAATAGGTGCAGAGAAGGGCTGCTAGGATGATCAGAAGAATGGAAAAGCCACCTTGTGAGACGAGACTCAAGGAGCTTGGCTTGTTTAGCCAAGCCAAAAGGCGGCTGAGGGGAGATATGATTGCGCTCTATAAATACATCAGAGGGATAAATACCAGGGAGGGAGAGGAGTTATTTAAGTTAAGCGCCAATGTGGACACAAGAACAAATGGATATAAACTGGCTATCAGGAAGTTTAGACTTGAAATTAGATGAAGGTTTCTAACCATCAGAGGAGTGAAGTTTTGGAATTGCCTTCCAAGGAGAGCAGTGGGGGCAAAAAAACCTATCTGGCTTCAAGGCTGAGATTGATAAGTTTATGCAGGGGATGTTATGAGAAGACTGCCTACAACGGCATGCAGCCGATCTGTGACTGCTAGCAGCCAATATCTCCAACAGCCGGAGAGGGGACACGAGATGGGGAGGGTTCTGAGTTGCTACAGAGAATTCTTTCCCAGGTGTCTGCCTGGAGGGTCTAGCCCACATGCTCCGGGTCTAACTGATTTCCATATTTGGGGTTGGGAAGCAATTTTCCCCCAGGTCAGATTGGCAGAGACCCTGGGGGGTTTCGTCTTCCTGTGCAGCACGGGGCACAGGTCACTTGCAGGTTTGAACTAGTGTAAAGGGTGGGTTCTCTGCAACTTGAAGTCTTTAAACCATGATTTGTGGATGTCACTGACTCAGCCAGAGGTTCGGGGTCTGTTACAGGAGCAGGTGGAGTCTGGGACCTGCAACGTGCAGGAGGTCAGATTAGATGATCACAATGTTCCCCTCTGACCATAAAGTCAATGAGTCTGTGAGACTCCAGGGAGTGGAAACCATCCCTAATCCTATAATTCATGGTATTGAGGGCCTGGCTACTGAGAAGCAGAACACCATTTACCATGTGCACGACTTTGCTACTCTGTCTAATCAAACACAAGTAAAAATTAACAAACTAGTTGCAGTAAAAAATATGAAGGCAAGCAAAAAACGGTTTCATAAAGAAATTATTTATACTGCTTATGGGAGTATAAATAATAATAATAATAAAGAACAAGTTAAAAATCACTTAGAAAAGTTAGATGCCTGCAAGTCACCAGGGCCTGATGAAATGCATCCTAGAATACTCAAGGAGCTAACAGAGGAGGTATCTGAGCCTCTAGCTATTATCTTTGGAAAATCATGGGAGACGGGAGAGATTCCAGAAGACTGGAAAAGGGCAAATATAGTGCCCATCTATAAAAAGGGAAATAAAAACAACACAGGAAACTACAGACCAGTTAGTTTAACTTCTGTGCCAGGGAAGATAATGGAGCAAGTAATTAAGGAAATCATCTGCAAACACTTGGAAGGTGGTAAGGTGATAGGGAACAGCCAGCATGGATTTGTAAAGAACAAATCATGTCAAACCAATCTGATAGCTTTCTTCGATAGGATAACGAGTCTTGTGGATAAGGGAGAAGCTGTGGATGTGGTATACCTAGACTTTAGTAAGGCATTTGATACGGTCTCGCATGATATTCTTATCGATAAACTAGGCAAATACAATTTAGATGGGGCTACTATAAGGTGGGTGCATAACTGGCTGGATAACCGTACTCAGAGAGTTGTTATTAATGGTTCCCAATCCTGCTGGAAAGGCATAACGAGGGGGGTTCCGCAGGGGTCTGTTTTGGGACCGGCTCTGTTCAATATCTTCATTAACGACTTAGATATTGGCATAGAAAGTACGCTTATTAAGTTTGCGGATGATACCAAACTGGGAGGGATTGCAACTGCTTTGGAAGACAGGGTCATAATTCAAAATGATCTGGACAAATTGGAGAAATGGTCTGAGTTAAACAGGATGAAGTTTAACAAAGACAAATGCAAAGTGCTCCACTTAGGAAGAAAAAATCAGTTTCACACATACAGAATGGGAAGAGACTGTCTAGGAAGGAGTACGGCAGAAAGGGATCTAGGGGTTATAGTGGACCACAAGCTAAATATGAGTCAACAGTGTGATGCTGTTGCAAAAAAAGCAAATGTGATTCTGGGATGTATTAACAGGTGTGTTGTGAGCAAGACACGAGAAGTCATTCTTCCGCTCTACTCTGCTCTGGTTAGGCCTCAGCTGGAGTATTGTGTCCAGTTCTGGGCACCGCATTTCAAAAAAGATGTGGAGAAATTGGAAAGGGTCCAGAGAAGAGCAACAAGAATGATTAAAGGTCTTGAGAACATGACCTATGAAGGAAGGCTGAAAGAATTGGGTTTGTTTAGTTTGGAAAAGAGAAGACTGAGAGGGGACATGATAGCAGTTTTCAGGTATCTAAAAGGGTGTCATAAGGAGGAGGGAGAAAACTTGTTCACCTTAGCCTCTAAGGATAGAACAAGAAGCAATGGGCTTAAACCGCAGCAAGGGAGGTCTAGGTTGGACATTAGGAAAAAGTTTCTAACTGTCAGGGTGGTTAAACACTGGAATAAATTGCCTAGGGAGGTTGTGGAATCTCCATCTCTGGAGATATTTAAGAGTAGGTTAGATAAATGTCTATCAGGGATGGTCTAGACAGTATTTGGTCCTGCCATGCGGGCAGGGGACTGGACTCGATGACCTCTCGAGGTCCCTTCCAGTCCTAGAATCTATGAATCTATGAATCTATGTTACATGGTAACTACCATAACCAACTCATTAGGAAACATAGAAAAAGGAAAATGGCTTGACCTTATTAGTGATGAACAGTTAGGGCAATACAAGTTAGCTGAGCATGTAACAAAAATATGGGTAACTGGCAACATATTGAAACTTGCAGACAAATTCCCTTTTAGTACCAGTCATAATTTGGGGCTAGTGACACCACATGCTAATCAAGGAATATGTTGTTAACAACAATCTTGCTCAGTATCTGGTTCCATGTACATTTCTTTTGTGGTATCACTACCAATACCGGATCGTGACACAGCAATATTTGATAAATTGGTTACTGTCCATTCGGTAGGTTATCTGGACAGCAGCATTTAGAAGAAAGAACTGGATCTATGTCAACTACCGGTGTATCACTCTGCAATGCAAACATGAAGAGCACCACACACAGCTTGTTATGCCAGGGATGTTTTTGATATCGCAATCCCAGTGTGTGGCCACAGTGGCTCAGCCTAGTACAATGAGACAGAGAAGCTAGCCGCTCTTGTCTCCTGCCCGGGAAAGCTTTCCAAATGGTGACAACCACCTATAAGGATGGACAGTACTGTGTAGTAACTAATTACAAGAAGTTTATATATGAGGCCTCACTTGTAATGCCATTACTCCAAATTTCTCTTTTACTCGTCGTGTATGGAGCACTATGGGGCACACGATAATAAAGCCAATCCCAGTTTTCCAAAATGGATCTATTACCCAAAGTGAGCCCCAATACCAGGATGAAGTTGAAACTTACCTACCAGTTTTAATCTGCATAATAATCACTTTACATTTTAAAACATCACTAGACAAAGGAGCAACACACTTTATTCAGATTAGCCGTGACATGCACAAGGCACAAAGAGCCTTGAATGACATTAGCCATGATGGGGATCTTGAAATAATAATTTCCCACCTTTGAATAAAAAATGCATTTAAGGCTTTGCTTGTCTTACAAGGTGTATTAGTTTTAGCTGTGTTAATTATGTATTGCCACTTACGCCGTTTGTTAACACACTTTAAATGGCATACAAAGGCCTTCATCACTAACTCATGCATTAATTTGGCAAAGGTATCACCTTGACTATAACAATCATCAAGGCGACAAGTGGGCGGGGGAGGACTGTTGACTAATATATGCTGGCTAGTACATAAATAGATATATTAATAATATGTATTATCCACGCCCTTAATATTAGTATGTATTAAGCACCAATAAACTTAAGCACAAATATTCTAACAGTGATATAGCCTAATCTGGCCTATCCCATCATCCTGTTCACTTCTGCTAATATCCCATAACCCCTTGCATTTGCTGAAGTGACCATTTGGCACAAGCAGAAAGGAAACTTGTTAAAATCAAGACCATGGTCAAGATACGTTTGTTCTAAATCTAAGCTAGGGAAATACCTTCACTGACCAGTACCTGGAATTCTAGTATCCAAACCAAAGATAAGGAGGAACACAACAGCAAGTTAGGGAACAGGGACAAACTGATGGGGTAACTTGTAAAATCATCATATAAGTAACACCAGCTGAAATGTGTATCTTGGGGAGCCCACCTCCTGCATAGGGTAAATGTAATATCGCTGTACAGGATGGCTCCATAGAGACCAGTATCATATTTTTTCCTGTACCATACTAATAAACCTGATTGACATCGCTTATTTGGTCTCTTGAGCATATTTCATAATGAACCAAAGTGTAGTGAAGCAGTTGACTGTAAAATTTATCAACACTAGCTTCTCAGACATGTGTGCTCTTCCAGTTTTGGTGCTACACTCACACACATTTGAAAACACATTTGAGCCCTATGTACCCTGAAAAGAAACTGTTATAGACAAAAGGAGAGAACACTGTATGATACATGTAATGATGTGTACTTGCAGCATAATATTCAGCCACTAGATGTCTTTATATGCCATGAAGAATTGCAAAAAGATTATGGTCCTTGGTGATCAATAGAGACAATGCTGGGACCCAAGCTATGTGGAAGCATGTTTCTATAGTTGTAGTTGTTTTCTAGAATAAACACAGGTGTTTAAGGGCTGTGATTCCAGATGTCATGAATCATAGAATCATAGAAGATTAGGGTTGGAAGAGACCTCAGGAAGTCATCTAGTCCAACTCCCTGCTCAACGCAGGACCAACCCCAATTAAATCATCCCAGCCAGGGCTTTGTCAAGCCAGGCCTTAAAAACCTCCAAAGATAGAGATTCCCATTCCAGTGCTTCACCACCCTCCTAGTGAAATAGTGTTTCCTAATATCCAACCTAGACCTCCTGCACTGCAACTTGAGACCATTACTCCTTGTTCTGTCATCTGCCACCACTGAGAACAGCCGAGCTCCATACTCTTTGGAACCCCCCTTCAGGTAGTTGAAGGCTGCTATCAAATCCCCCCTCACTCTTCTCTACTGCAGACTAAGCAAGACCAGTTCCCTCAGCCGCATCACATAAGTCATGTGCCCCAATCCCCTGATCATTTTCATTGCCCTCTGCTGGACTCTCTCCAATTTGTCCACATCCTTTCTGTAGTGTGGGGCCCAAAACTGGATGCAATACTCCAGATGTGGCCTCTCCAATGCCGAATAGAGGGGAATAATCACTTCCCTCGATCTGCTGGCAATGCTCCTACTAATGCTGCCCAATATACCGTTAGCCTTCTTGGCAACTAGGGCACACTGCTGACTCATATCCAACTTCTCATCCACTAATCCCCAGGTCCTTTTCTGCAGAACTGCCACTTATCCAGTCGGTCTCCAGCCTGTACCAGTGCATGGGATTCTTCCGTCCTAAGTGCAGGACTCTGCACTTGTCCTTGTTGAACCTCATCAGATTTCTTTTGGCCCAATCCTCCAATTTGTGTAGGTCACTATGGACCCGATTCCTACCCTCCAGCATATCTACCTCTCCCCCCAGTTTAGTGTCATCTGCGAACTTGCTGAAGGTGCAATTAATCCCATCATCCAGATCATTAATGAAGATATTGAACAAAACCAGCCCCAGGACCGACCCCTGGGGCACTCCGCTTGATACCAGCTGCCAACTAGACATCGAGCCATTGATCACTACCCGTTGAGCCCGACGATCTAGCCAGCTTTCTATCCACCTTGTAGTCCATTTGTCCAGCCCATACTTTTTAAACTTGCTGGCAAGAATACTACCACACAAGGACAAATGTATGTCTGTATATCTCAAATAGTTGACAAACCAAGTGTTCTTGGTTTGTTGTGGAGTTGCAATATAAGGATAATTTTAACAATGTCTCAGCCATTGTTTTAACACACAACATATCTTCATCATTCAAAATAGTAACAAAGAAAATACATACAATTTTTCAGGAGATATAATTTGAAGCTCATCAGTCTTAACAGGGTCACTCTTTGTTAACCCAGACATAAACTTTTTCCAGCTCCAAAATTCTTCCAAAATTGTGCATATAAAGCAGGTAGTTGTAAAATATTTTGCAGTCTGTGTCCCTTAGCATCTGGTGACATCAGTTGATCAGTGCAATATCAGATACTTAGGATTCCTGCCATTAAAATCTCCGAGCAGATCACTGGTTTATCTGCACCTTTGAGGATATTTTTTAATTGTTTCTTCCACTGAATATATTTTTGTATCATTTGCACTTATATTAATTCATATCAGCACAATAAAATAGCCCATTTTTCATAAAGGCAAAGGAATAATGTAACAGATGACAGTGCTTGTAGAAACAATAGACCAGACCCTCAGTTGACATAGATCAACATAGCTCCACTGAAGCCAATGTAGCTACATCAAATTACACTGACCGTAGGTTTCAGAAACCAACTGAGCTACTTCAGGGCCCCCCAAAATATCATATTTAAATATTTATGGCCCTTTTTTCATAACAAGGCTACTGCACATAGGAACGCACATGTGTGGGGATGGATCTGTACTTCACACCCTATCTACTTCACGCGGCAGCCTGGAGAAAAGGTTGTGGGGTAAGGAAGAGGCGGGTGTATCCCCTTCTTTGAGCAGTCAGGAAATGTACCTGACATGCCCGTAACACAGAGAGCAGCATATGCCAAGGATTTAGATTTACTCAGAGATTTCTCATTCTTTACTCTTGCAGCTCAGATTTTACTCAGATTTGCATGAGAGAGAGGGGGAAAAAGAAACCTGGGCTGTTTCTCCTTGTGAAATATGCATGGCTTCCTGCTCATGAATTAAATAGCAACAATTAACTGAACTTCAAAGGTCTGCCCGTTGGGGCGGGGAGGACTGGCACAGAAAGAGTTGCTGCAGTTCAGTTGGCTTACAGCTTTGCAGAGGTTAGCCGGGGGGTGGGACATGGAAAGAGGCTAGAATTCATTTTGGCATCGTTTATTGTCGGAAGACAGGATACTGGGCTAGATAGACCTTCGGTCTGACCCCGTATAGCCATTTTTTGTTGGGGGGGGATAGCTCAGTGGTTTAAGCATTGGCCTGCTAAACCCAGGGTTGGGAGATCAATCCTTGAGGGGGCCATTTAGGGATCTGGGGAAAAATCAGTACTTGGTCCTGCTAGTGAAGGCAGAGGGCTGGACTCAATGACCTTTCAAGGTCCCTTCCAGTTCTAGGAGATAGGATATCTCCATTAATGTATTATTATTTATTTATCTGTTTTTTCAAATAAGGTTCATAGCCCCTTGTGCTTGTCACCTAGCACTGTGCATCAGCCTACAAACATACCTGATCGACAGAGGTAAAAGTCTATAGGCCTCATTCATAAGGAAACCTACATGGTTAAACTCACATCTACACCAATTCCATGTTACCCAACCCTGCACTATCTTCATTTGCCACCACGCTGCCCTCAAAAAGGGCGGGGGGGGGGGGGGGGTTGGGAAGTAGGGGCTCTTGAGAGGAAGAACTGGCCAGTGGCAAGGGCCCACAGCGTAGGACTTTGGAGTCCTGGGGTCAGTTCCCTCCCCTGCTGGAGATTTCCAGTGTGACGTTAGGCAAGTCACTTAGTCCCTCAGTAAATAATATCCCTGCCCCACGGCAGCGTGAGAGGATAAATTCCTCATGATGAGGTGACCAGACACTATGGCAGGGGTTCTCAAACGGGGGGTCGGGACCCCTCGGGGGTCACGAGGTTATTACACGGGGGTCGCAAGCTGTCAGCCTCCACCCCAAACTCCGCTTTGCCTCCAGCATTTATAATGGTGTTAAATATATTAAAATATGTTTTTAATGTATAAGGGGGGGTCGCACCCAGAGGCTTGTTATGTGAAAGGGGTCACCTGTACAAAAGTTTGAGAACCGGTGGACTGTGGGGACAGCAGTTGTGTAAGTATCTAAGAGAGAACAATAAACATGCTGTCCGGCTCATCCAGGGGGCCTAGTCCTGCCTTTTGCTTTGCTAAATCTCTGTTTCGGTAGAAGGGGAGATGACAGAATCACCTGAAACAAGCCAGGCAGCTCAATAACCCTAGACTGCCCGGCCAATATGACCGTGGACTGGCATCCGAGATCAGCATTTTGACTGAGATGTGAAGCCAGCCAGACACAAGCTGATATCGAGCACGCCCAGGGGTTTTGTCTGTGTCTTTGTTGCATGCTTCCAGGCTGAATGATGTCCTCGTAGCACCTCATTGGCTGGTTCTTGAAAAGTCAACTTCGAGGGACAGTGGCCAAGGACACAGGGAAATGTATCTGGTTTTCACACATCAGCTGTTGTCCGCACAGCGAGCAGAACACGCCCAGGGAAACCTCGCCAGCACCCAAGGACAGGCTTTGCTGAAAGCGCTCTCTCTCTGTGCTGCCTTGTTTGCTAGGCACACACCCACAATGCCTGTGTGAGATGGGGGACGCGCCGTTTAGAGTAAAAGATCCAGCACACACATTGTTCTGGGAAAATACAGTCCTCACTTGCCAGCTGGGTACACTGCATGGGCTGCACAATGGAATCATGTCACAGCTCTGAAGAGTCAGGGCCGGAGAGACCAGCAGGTGCCTGCCCTGGGCGCTCTCGCTACCAGTGACGTGCATGCAGTGTGCTGAAAGCTGCCACAGGACCAGCCACAAAACTGACCCTGAAAAGCCACAGAATTCAAAGCACCGTCAGGAAAAAGTCCCTTCCAGAAATACAACTACAGAGCAGGTGTTCCTTGTTCACAGTGCTACAGCACCGTACACAGAGGTGCAAAGTTTCGCAGGTTTGCGACTGCAGTACTTTGGTTGATTACTACACAAATATGGCGATTTTCTGAAATATTACGGTGGTTGGTGCTTTTCTTTTACTGTACAAAAGGTAACAGAAAAAGCAGAATCAAGATCCCCCCCCTTAACGTCCTCCAACATTAGGGTTACCATTCGTCCGGATTCCCCCAGGCATGTCCGGCTTTTTGAGCTAAAAATAGCGTCGGGGGGAATTTGTAAATGTCCGGACTCCCACCCCCATGCAGAGCGCGCACGGCTAACAGGGCAGCCGGCCGGATGGTGCCACTTACATGGGGCTCCGACAGCCAGAGAGAGCCCCTCCTCCCCTGCAGCTGAGATCACTCCCTCCCTCCCTGCATTCGCAGATCGCCTCCGGCAGTCTGGAGCTCCTCCCCCGCTCCTCCTCCCCTGCTGCCCAGCCTGCCGGGACGAGCGGCAGGGTAAGGGGGCCAGGGGGTCGGAGAAGGGGCAGGGACGTTCTGGAGGGAGCAGTCAAGGGGGGGGTCGGGAATTCAGGGGGGGCTTTCTGGGGTGGGGTGGATAAGGTTTTGGGCAGTCAGGGTACAGGTAGGGGGTAGGGTCCTGGGGGGCAGTTAGGGTGGGGGGGTCTTAGGAGGGGGCAGTTAGGGGACAAGGAACAGGGAGGCTTAGGTAGGGGGTGGGGTTCTGGGGGGCAGTTAGGAGCAGGGGTCCCAGGAGGGGGCAGTCAGGGGACAAGGAGCGGGGGGAGGGTTGGGAGTTCTGAGGGGGGCGGGAAGTGGGAGGGAGTGGAAGGGGCAGGGGCGGGGCTAGGGCAGCATGGGGGCGGAGCTAGGGCGGGGCTCCTCCCGTCCTCTTTTTTGCTTGCTGAAATATGGTAACCCTATCCAACATCCCTCAACTGCTTTCTCACAGACTTTACTTTGGGTGGAACTGGAGCTGGGCACATTTTTGTCATTTGAAACTTTTTTTCCAATTAAATAATTGCCTTTTTTCAGAAACAAAAATGTTCATTTTTTCCAAGATCAATGAAGTGTGTTTTATTTTCTTTATTTTTCAATTGTCAGTTTGAGGTTTGTCTCCTTTTCTCCTCTTTATCCCCATCACCTCCCCCCTTTTACAGTAGGAAGGAAAAATACATTTTCAATTTCCAGTATTTTTCACCAAACAATTTGGAAAAAAAATGATTTTTAAAAAAAATATCTATTTTTAACCATCTCTAAAAGGCCCTTGGTAAAATATTCAAAAAAGTGCTCAAGTGATCACTGACCGTAAGAGTCTGTCTACACTGCAATATAAGCCCAGGGTTGGTAGAACTCAAGTTAGCAGACCCTAGGTTTGTTAACCTAGGGCTTGAGCGTCTACACTCATTTCTAACCCCAGATTAGGAATGGTTGAACCCTGATTCCCCACTTGGGGCTTAGCATTATGTAGGCCTGAGTCCAACCACCCATATCCTAGACGTCCTAGCATCCTCTTTAAATAAGATTGCTCTAGCCTTTTGTTCGTTGTGCAGTGTGGGGAAAACTTGACTGTCCACAGAACAAAGGAAGTCGGCCCATGGGACTGTGGGATACTTTTGGCTGACTCCCTGAGCAGGAGTCCAGTGGGGCTGTGTCTGCACTGCAAAGCAACAGGGCTTGAACCCTGGGTCCCAGCTTGACTCAGGCTCAGACCCTCCACCCCTGTGGGGCCCAGAGACCCTGGGTCCGAGCCCAGGGTTAGCGTGATTTGTGTGTAGATGAAAGGGGGGTTAGCCTTGAGCCTGACCTCGAACCCTGGGCTTACACTGCAGTGTAGACAAACCCTAAGTCCCACTGACTTTCGATGACGCTTAGGCTCCTAAGTTCCATTTTATAAATGAAACTGGGGCTCTTTGGACAGTTTTACTCCCTTTATTACATCAGAGACATGCTTTATGATCACTATATTGCTATTTGGTATATTTCTATTTTATTTATATAGGAGACCTTGCTATATGAGAGTCAATGAGCTCCCAATTATCTCATGTGCACCAGTCATTTGTTATAATAAAAATTACAAGAGCACTGATGGCCTTGTGGGCCAGGCCCAGGCTGTGGACTCAGGAGATCTAGGTTCAGTTCTAGGCTCAGTCACAAACTCCCCGGGCAGGTCAGTTAATTGCTCTGTGCCTCAGTTTCCCATCTGTTAAATGGGGATGAAAATCTGTTTTATCTATTATGGGCAGGGTGTGTCTCTCACTGTGTGTTTGTGGGGCCTCCGTCTCAATGAGATCTCTGGGTGTTACTGTAATAACTAATAATAAAAAGGAAACAATTGCTAGAGCCTTATAGCTCTGTGTCGCCCACTCTGAAAATAAGCATCCTGGAGAGGCTTATCCTCTGACAGCTCCTTTCCCAGTGACATTATTACTGAGTCAGTAACACTCCTTTATTATACAAATTTTTCCACTGCGGAAGATGGATTCTCCTTAGAGGAAAATCCCTTACAAGAGGCTTTTTCTGTGTTGGCAGCGTTTTGTGAAATAGAAGAGCTGACTATTTTCCCTGCACCAGAACAGAATCCCTCTCGACATATCTAACTTACATCTCCTGACATGTGAGATGGGGGAAAGCCAGAGCACATTCAGCACATCTACAGATCAGCTCGGCCTATTGGAGCCCCATTACATTAACACAATAAAACACTAATGTGCTAACATGAGCAACCTGCCAGTTAATATCGGAATTGTTTAGAAGCAGCCATTGACATTGGCCTTGCTACTGTAGAAATGAGATCACTTTCCACATTAGGACTCATTAGAAACAAGCTTAAAACTAACCGGAGAGACCAGAAGGTCAATTGCTACTGAAGGATCTGGCCCTTGTTACTGCTCAAAAGCTCGGAGACCTAATGCCCTGCACAGTGCTAGAGCATAACGACTTCTCCAGTGCCCCATCACCCCCGGGGCCTGCAGGGCATCCCACCAGTCTTGCCAGGGTGGAGAAGATGGTGTACGAGTTAGTGTCTGAGGGGAACACACACGTCCTTGAACTCCTTCGCGGTGCTGCTCTGAAATGATGAATCATCGGCCTTGTCTTACTTTAGCGCTCACCAAGCTCATTGCTTTTAAAGCTAGCAAGCAGGAGCGGCTAACAGGAGAGTTTTGCAAGGAAGTTTTGAGGGGCAGTGTGAGGGGTGGGAACATACACTAAACATTCCGTAAATTTCTTTAAACTTAAGCCAAAAAACACCCTTGATAAAAATAAAACAACACCAAAGGAACGAACTGCAGGAGTGAAAAGACAATGCAGGCAGAAGTCCAGCACAGAGTAGGCGCTACCCAGTTTATCGCACCCAATGCAGCACGTATGATTACCTGCCCTATGGGCAGGGGGCGTATGTGTGCATTCGGTGCAAGGAGCTCCTGGCCCTCAGAGACCGTGTACGGGCTTTGGAGACCAGAGTGGCTGAGCTGGAGGAGCTGAGGGAGACAGAGAGGTACATAGATGAGACTTTCCAGGACACAGTAGAACGGTCCCACCCCCGCTCTGACAGCCTCTGTGCTGCTGAGGAGGATGAAAGTATCAGGGAAGGAGAACATCCAACTGGACCAGAGGGAAACAATCCCATAGTCGGGACCCTCCTTCCAGATGATGTGGTATCCTCTCACACTGAGGATACCTCTCCGGGGGAGGGAACTCCAGTTATTAGGAAGAGACAGGTATTAGCAATGGGCAATTCAATCATTAGAAACACAGGTAGCTGGGTTTGTGATGACCGGGAGAACTGCATGGTGACTTGCCTGCCTGGTACGAAGGTTGCGGATCTCTCGAGACATCTAGATAGACTTATGTGTAATGCTGGGGAGGAGCCGGTGGTCGTGGTAAATGTAGGTACCAATGACATAGGGAGGGATAGGAGAGAGATCCTGGAGGCTAAATTTAGGCCGCTAGGTAAGAGATTGAAGTCCAGGACCTCTATGGTAGCATTCTCTGAAATGCTTCCAGTTCCATGAGCAGGGCCAGTTAGACAGGCAGAACTGCAGGGTCTCAATACATGGATGAGACGATTGTGTTGGGAGGAGGGGTTTAGATTTATTAGGAACTTGGGAACCTTTTGGGAAAGGGGGAGCCTATACAGGAAGGATGGGCTCCACCTAAACCAAAATGTAACCAGATTGCTGGCATTTAATATTAAAAAGGTCATAGAGCAGTTTTCAAACTAAGGGCTGGGGGAAAGCCAACAGATGCGGAGGAGCACATGGTTTGGACAGAGACATCCCTTAGGGGAGGATCTACTAATGGAGATTGTCTATGTCCTAGTAAGGAGGAGAAGACGGAAGAGGATAAAATACAGGTAGAATCTGATGAGAAACAGTCAAATGAAAAAAAGTCTCATTCAATTACATCATGTAATGGGAGACAGCTAAAAAGTGACAAGTTTTTAAAGTGCTTATATACCAATGCTAGAAGTCTAAATAATAAGATGGGTGAACTAGAATGCCTCATATTACATGAGGATATTAATATAATAGGCATCACAGAAACTTAGTGGAATGAGGATAATCAATGGGACACAGTAATACCAGGGTACAAAATATATCAGAAGGACAGAACAGGTCGTGCTGGTGGGGGAGTGGCACTTTATGTGAAAGAAAGCGTAGAATCAAATGAAGTAAAAATCTTAAATGAACCAAACTGTACCATAGAATCTCTATGGATAGTAATTCCATGCTCGAATAATAAGAATATAGCAGTAGGGATATATTACCGACCACCTGACCAGGATGGTGATAGTGACTGTGAAATGCTCAGGGAGGTTAGAGGGGTTATTAAAATAAAAAACTCAATAATAATAGGGGATTTCAAATCTCCCCATATTGACTGGGGACATATCCCCTCAGGACGAGGTGCAGAGATAAAGTTTCTTGACACCTTAAATGACTGCTTCTTGGAGCAGCTAGTCCTGGAACCCACAAGAGGAGAGGCAATTCTTGATTTAGTCCTAAGTGGAGCACAAGATCAGGATCAGATCAGAGGTGAATATAGCTGGGCCCCTTGGTAATAGTGACCATAATATAAATTAAATTTAACTTCCCTGGGGTGAGGAAAACACCACAGCAGCCCAACACTGTAGCATTTAATTTCAGAAAGGGGAACTACACAAAAATGAGGAGTTTAGTTAAAGAGAAATTAAAAGGTCCAGCACCAAAAGTGCAATCCCTGCAAGCTGCATGGAAACATTTTAAAGACACCATAATAGAGGCTCAATTTAAATGTATCCCCCAAATTAAAAAACATTGTAAGAGAATCAAAAAAGAGCCATCGTAGCTAAACAACAATGTAAAAGAAGCAGTGAGAGGCAAAAAGGCTTCCTTTAAAAAGTGGAAGTTGAATCCTAGTGAGGAAAATAGAAAGGAGCATAAACTGTAGCCAATGAAGTGTAAAAATATAATTAGGAAGGGCAAAAAAGAATTTGAAGAACAGCTAGCCAAAGACTCCAAAGTAATAGCAAAAAAATGTTTAAGTACATGAGAAGCAGGAAGCTGCTAAACAACCAATGGGGCTCCTGAACGATCGAGATGCGGAAGAAGCACTCAAGGACGATAAGGCCATTGTGGAGAAACTAAATTCATTCTTTGCAGCGGTCTTCATGGTTGAGGATGTTAGGGAGATTCCCAAACCTGAGCTATTCTTTTTAGGTGACAAATCTGAACAACTGTCCCAGATTGAGGTGTCATTAGAGGAGGTTTTGGAACAAACTGATAAACTAAACAGTAATAAGTCACCAGGACCAGATGGGATTCACCCAAGAGTTCTGACGGGAGGCACCAGACCTTGCAGGGAAATCACTTCATGTTAAAAATGCTCTATTCACAGCTGACTCTTCATACAGTGAAGGATAGAGTGCCCTTTACCATCCCCCAACTATTCACAATGTACCGCCCAGCTCCCTGCACTGCCGCCGGGTACCATTGCCTAGAACCCTCACATAACCCACTGCAGCATCCTCTCTTTGCATCCTGCTAAATTATCAGGGGAGGCCACCTCCGTTCTTGCCTTTGGGACATTTACAACTTTTGCTGTAACCTATGTATGTAACCTATTCATTTAAATCAGCTTCTGTACCAGATGACTGGAGGATAGCTAATGTGATGCCAATTTTTAAAAAAGGTTCCAGAGGTGATCCCGGCAATTACAGGCTGGTAAACCTGACTTCAGTACTGAGCAAACTCATTGAAACTACAGTAAAGAACAGAATTGTCAGACACATAGATGAACATGATTTGTTGGAGAAGATTCAACATGGTTTTTGTAAAGGGAAATCATGCCTCGTCAATCTACTAGAATTCTTTAAAGGGGTCAACAAACATGTGGACCTGGGCTATCCAGTGGATATAGCGTATTTAGATTTTCAGAAAGCCTTTGACAAGGACCCTCATCAAAAGCTTTTAAGCAAAGGAAGCTGTCATGGGATAAGAGGGAAGGTCCTCTCATGAATCGATAACTGGTTAAAAGACAGGAAACAAAGGGTAGGAATAAATGATCAGTTTTCAGAATGGAGAGAGGTAAATAGTGGTGTCCCTCAGGGATCTATTCTGGGACCAGTCCTGTTCAACATATTTATGAATGATCTGGAAAAAAGGGTAAACAGTGAGGTGGCAAAATTTTCAGATGATACAAAACTACTCAAGATAGTTAAGTCCAAAGCAGACTGAAGAAGAACTACAAAGGGATCTCACAAAACTGGGTGACTGGGCAACAAAATGCCAGATGAAATTCAATGTTGATAAATGCAAAGTAAGGCACACTGGAAAACATAATCTCAACTATACATATAAAATGATGGGGTCTAAATTAGCTGTTCCCCCCTCAAGAAAGAGATCTTGGAGTCACTGTGGATAGTTCTCTGAAAACATCCACCCAATGTGCAGCAGCCCTACTCATGGAACTGGAAGCATGTCAGAGACTGCTACCATGGAGGTCCTGGACTTCAATCTCTTGCCTAGTGGCCTACATTTAGCCTCCGGGATCTCTCTGCTATCCTTCCCTATGTCACTGGTACCTACGTGTACCATGACCACCGGCTCCTCCCCAGCTACCAATACAAGGGGAAGTGACCTTTACCCTCAAATCTCCCAACAATCCCTGACACTGGCAGAATCCCCCAGCATTCCTGCCTCTCCTAGCCCACGTGAGAACCCTGTTAATTCGTCTCTCAAAGCAATTCAGCGGCAGGACCCACCCCACTTTCTCAGGCAGCTGCTCCCAGCAGCAGAGAGGCTTGAAATTAGCCCTTTTGCCATTCGGCTACTTGCATTCCTATTGCTGGTCCCTGCGCCTCAAACCCCTGTCTCCCCACACCACCATCCCCAGGCCACCTTCCCTGGTGGTGGAGCCCCAGGCCCCTGAGGCAGAGGAATGAGGCAGCAGGCAGTGCTGCTAGTAGCACCAATTTCTCCAGAATAACTTCCCTACCAGATTTCCAGAGAAATACGGCTTCCTTGGGCCCAGCGTCCCGAGGCTACAGCCCTCTTGGAAGGAAGAGCTCTGTGTCTCTTTCCTCTCTCTCTCTCTCTCATTTGCACATGCCCAAACAGTGCAAGGGCAGAGGGGCACGATGGGAATTGGAGGAGTGGGGGAGAAGGGGAGGACAAGTGAAAGGTGAGGAGTGAGTGGTGACAGAGAATGCGGGGCCTGCAATGAAGGAGGAGGGATTGTGACTGATGTGGAAGGGAGGAGAGAGAAGGAGTGAATGGAAGGGTACAAAACACAGGGAGGATGAGGAGTGGGAGAGGGTCAGACTAACTTGAGCTTTGGGAATCATTTGTTCTGCTTACCGGAGAAAGAAAGAAAGAAAGAAAGAAAGAAAGAAAGAAAGAAAGAAAGAAAGAAAGAAAGAAAGAAAGAAAGAAAGAAAGAAAGAAAAGGTATATTGGCTGCCATCAAGTATCCAGAGCTTTCTGAGTGGGACATGACAAGAGAAGCAATGACCTACTTAAAGGCCAGGCTGGTGAAATATTACTGCTCAAGAAGAATGATATCTAGAGCCCAACCCTGAGATAATGGAGGCAGTGACAGCATATGGAAATCACAGAGCTCTTGCTCATGTGGACAGAGCTCTAGACTAAGGAAATAGCACTCCTCATCAGGTAATGGTTTTACAGTGGGACAAGCTCATTTATACCATTTTCCGAATGTTCTATCATCATCGAAATTGCTTTTTTAACCTGATAAAATGTGCAAATATTGTATTTTATTTCTAATCAATTGGCCTGAGGTTCTTATAAAAGACTGGACTGCCCAGAATTAGTGGCATTAGAACCAATTGAGAACAGGCAGTGTCTGTGTCTGTCTGAACTATGGCAACACACCACACACAGTGCTGGGGCCACAAAAATCCCTCACAACAGCGCAGCAGAAATATCCCCTGGCAGGTACACCCTCCACATGTCATTTATGTGCCTCGGAAGCCTAGTAATGACGCCACCACCTCCAAGGCAGATCCTAGGTATGAACACAAACACACGCAGATCTCACACACACACACACACACACGCACGCAGATGACACACATACACACGCACACAGATCACACACACGCACATACATGCAGATGACACACACGCACGCGGATAGATGACACAAATGCACGCAGATGACACAAACGCACGCACACAGCAGAAAATGTGAAGTGCTGTCAGCACATATTGCTGTAGTTGCTCATTTTGGACGCACATTAACTTTTTAGGTGGCCCGTGGGAAATGTATTTCGTACAAGACGGGGAAGTTAGACCGACACAATACAATGGGTAGCTGAGCATTTATCTGCTTACACATCTGAGAGAGGGGAAGGAGCTATTTTGCTATTTGGAATCAATATATTCTGCATCTCACTGGTTTCCAAAGCTGTCTTTCCTCTCAACGCGTAGCTGCTCTCAGCACATGCACTCCACCACCGCCCGTGGGAAATATACCGGAAACGACTGTTTTTAACACAAGTGATTTCCCTGCGAGGTCTGGTGCCTCTCAGTAACCAAACCCAAGGAAATAAGGAAGAGGGCCACCTGGATCGTAGGAAGCCTCAGCTGTCAGGTCTGACCTGCACAATGACACACTGTAACCGATCGATGCAATGTGCACAATCTGCATTACTAGGGAAATAAACATAATCACTCAAGCAAAAGCAATAAAAAGTCATTTACTGACAAATTACAACGCGGCCTGGGAGAATGTGCTGACCTGAGCTGTCAGACGCAGCCATCCTGGCTGGAACGTGGGCACTTGGCAATTGCACTGATGATGGGATTGCTGACATCAGACACAGCCCGGATACTAATGCTGGGCTTATTACCCTCCTCACCCCCAGCCCAAATATGCACCCTGGCCTGATCTACCCCACTTCCAAAACCATCAGTCTAACCAATGCGTGAGAGACAACCACCTGGATTTAAAGTATTACTAAGAAGAATATCCTGGGAAGAGAATGTATTGGTGTGGCCCAAGGGTTTCGCTGGCCCTCATTTGGGACATTACATTATTCAGGAGCGGTGAAGCCGGGACAGTCTGAGTCTGGGGATTTTCTAAAGGCTTTATGACAACTCTCTATTCTCCAAGTTTAGTGCCCTAAGGGGAGGAGTCTGGCAGTGTGGAGCAGTGGGCAGGGCCCTAGGCTCGGAGACCAGGGTTCCGCTCCTGCCTTTGCAACTGACCGGCAGCGGGCAAGTCACATTCTCTCTCTGCACCTGTTTCCCCTCTCACCCTGTGTCTGCCTTGTCTAGCTCCCCATGAGCTCTTCGGGGCAGGCACTGTCTCCCACTAGGAGTCTGTACAGCACCCAGTGCCTGATCTCAGCTGGGACCTCGCCGAACGAGATGTGTGCACCTTCCTCCCTCTCCCACGGGGAGGAGACCTGCACCGCAGACTCCCTGCAGAGCCAGAGAAGGGACGAGGTCGGAGTGCGCTCAGCAGATATATCCGACATTTTGTCCTGAAATTCTGTGGATTTCTCTCCATGCCACTAATTTCAGCAGGGGCCATTGATCCCTGTGGAAAGATGCCGTGTTATTACCCTGTGCTTTGTGTGTGCAGCATACTGCAGGCGGGATGGGACAGCCTGGGTGCAGAGAGTGACCCCACAGCAACACGCAGCAGCTGACAGACACCCAGGTTAGCTGCCACTGTCCTCAGTCCAGCCCTGCCTCTGGGAGCCGCTCTTTAGTACGGCCAAAGGGCTTGCTGCACCTCTGACCCAGGAGCTCATCAGGAGGATGAGAAGCTGAAATTCTGAACAGCTGAGAGGGGAGGAGACTGCCCCAGACATGTGCAGGGCACCCGCTGGTGATTCTGGAGTTCTGGCTGCTGGAAAACATATGCCAACATAACCCCGTCTGACAGGAGGAAAGTCAGGGCAGGGTGCAGCCTTCCTGAGCGAGCCCCAAGCTCTGCGACTCCCTGCAGCTGAGCCCTCTCCCCCTCCCGCTCCCCTTTTTCTCTCCCCCTCCCTGTCCTCCCCCAGCGACCAGCTGAGCCGGACAGCACAGGGCAGGGACAGGCAAGGCAGCTGCTGGCTGGGGGAAGCAGGCAGGAAGGTGCCTGCTCAGGCTCTAATGAAATAGAACTGGAGTGTGTTGGACCTTTGGGCTTTTTCCCTTGGCTGCGCTGTGTGAATCGGGATGAGGGGCCACGCAGGGATAATCTCTGGGGCAAGAGACCCTCCCGGCCCTGTCGGACACTCAGCAGCACTCACACACACACGTTATCGCTCTAGCCGGTGTGCGGGGAGTCTGTAGGCACTAGGTCAGTTCTCCCGCTGTGTGCGCCTCTCCCTTCTGCCAGAGGAGATCAGAACGGCTCAGGTGGGCATGCTCATGCTGCAGCATTGGGCGGGCTGATAGGATACCGTACTAGCCTCTGGAGGGCCTGGCGTTTTCCCCAGGAGTTGAAACGAGGGGGGGTGTTTGAATTGACACAGTTGTAATGGGCTGTAGGGAATGCTGGCACATGGAACAACCTCACCGTGGGTGTCTCCTCTGTAATCAAATACCCACAGCTGGCCTGTGCCAGCTGACTCGGGCTCGCAGGGCTCGGGCAACGGAGCAGTAAAACTTCGGTGTAGATGTTCAGTCTTGGGCTGGACCCTGAGCTGGGGGCCACCATGACGGGGGAGGGTCCCAGAACCCCGGCTGCAGCCCGAGCACGAATGTCTACACAGCAATTGTACATCCCTGCAGCCAGAGCCCCGCAATCCCAAATCAGCTGAGCTGGGCCAGCTGCAGGTGTTTGATTGCAGTGTAGCCTGACCCAGATACCCAGGTATTTATTAGTAGTACTGTAGTGCCAGGGGAATGCCCATTGTGCGGGGCACAACACAGACCCATGACAGAACAGTCCATGGCCTGAAGATCCAGGTCTGTTAGTGCCGACACGGGCTTAGTGCCCTACACACAAGGAACACTCATTAGCTGCAAGAAGCCAGGAGCGGTCAGAGCCTTTTAGTGCGAGCATTTTGGAAAACCTGCTTTAGAGCACAAGGCCTTTCTAAACGCATCTGTGGCATATTCTCATCCAATCCCCTGGAACCCAAACACCCAGTCTTTTGCCATTTTCTGTTTCTGGGTGTTTAAACAATACGTACCAATGTAATACTGTAAAATCTATTGCTACATTCCTTAACGCTTCCTAGATGCACATCTCTCATGGAGAACAGCCAAATAAGAATCATAAATTACCCACCTGTATCTATGGCGCTGCCTTTTAAAACCTGTCTCTCTCTGTATTTTTTCTGAAGTCTAATCAATCCTTCTAGCACTATTGCACGTGCCTGAGTATAACGCGATCACATGCACATCACGCTGCTGTGATGGTGACTGAATAAAGGTGACAGTAAGAACATGATGGCATCAGTCAATTAATAGCAAAACCCGTAAACGTGATTTGCTTTTATGCAGAAATGTATTCCAACTCGGCCACGAATCCTGGAAATCAAAAATGACCTGCTGGGCCCAGGCACAATCTCAACAGTATAGTCATGATGGCTTGTTACTGCCTCATTTCAGATAATAAGGGAGGAGCTTTCATGTTCCCATTGGCAGAGCTGCTGGAATTATGAATAATTTATCCAGCCAGCGCAGCCCTTTTCTGTTCGGGAAATGCTCAGGAATGGAACGTGATTTTCACTGATTCGGTCACTATTCACAGAGGTTTAACTGACAATTTCTAGAAATCCATTTTAGCTACAGCTTGTTTGCACACTGGTGGCTATGAGTATTTGCTACAGCATATTCATGCCATCAGAATGGTCACCTAAATCACATGCCATTGCTTCTGTTCCCTGATTGGATGACCTAAGACTTTATTCCAGTGTTTAACCACCCTGACAGTTAGGAACTTTTTCCTAATGTCCAACCTAAACCTCCCTTGCTGCAGTTTACACCCATTGCTTCTTGTTCTATCCTCAGAGGCTAAGGTGAACAAGTTTTCTCCTTCCTCCTTATGACACCCTTTTAGACACCTGAAAACTGCTATCATGTCCCCTCTCAGTCTTCTCTTTTCCAAACTAAACAAACCAAATTCTTTCAGCCTTCCTTCACAGGTCATGTTCTCAAGACCTTTAATCATTCTTGTTGCTCTTCTCTGGACCCTCTCCAATTTCTCCACATCTTTCTTGAAATGCGGTGCCCAAAACTGGACACAATACTCCAGCTGAGGCCTAACCAGAGCAGAGTAGAGCGGAAGAATGACTTCTCGTGTCTTGCTCACAACACACCTGTTAATACATCCCAGAATCACATTTGCTTTTTTTGCAACAGCATCACACTGTTGACTCATATTTAGCTTGTGGTCCACTATAACCCCTAGATCCCTTTCTGCCGTACTCCTTCCTAGACAGTCTCTTCCCATTCTGTATGTGTGAAACTGATTGTTCCTTCCTAAGTGAAGCACTTTGCATTTGTCTTTGTTAAACTTCATCCTGTTTACCTCAGACCATTTCTCCAATTTGTCCAGATCATTTTGAATTATGACCCTATCCTCAAAAGCAGTTGCAATCCCTCCCAGCCTTGGTATCATCTGCAAACTTAATAAGAGTACTTTCTATGCCAATATCTAAGTAGTTGATGAAGATATTGAACAGAGCCGGTCCCAAAACAGACCCCTGCGGAACCCCACTTGTTATACCTTTCCAGCAGGATTGGGAACCATTAATAACTACTCTCTGAGTACGGTTATCCAGCCAGTTATGCACCCACCTTATAGTAGCCCCATCTAAATTGTATTTGCCTAGTTTATCGATAAGAATATCATGCGAGACCATATCAAATGCCTTACTAAAGTCTAGGTATACCACAT
Source organism: Emys orbicularis (assembly GCF_028017835.1). Lineage (NCBI taxonomy): Eukaryota > Metazoa > Chordata > Testudines > Emydidae > Emys > Emys orbicularis. Next base: position 1,309,195 of record NC_088686.1, on the reverse strand, counting down.
CCACAGCTTCTCCCTTATCCACAAGACTCGTTATCCTATCGAAGAAAGCTATCAGATTGGTTTGACATGATTTGTTCTTTACAAATCCATGCTGGCTATTCCCTATCACCTTACCACCTTCCAAGTGTTTGCAGTAACAGCCATTGTAGAACTACTGTTAATTCCACTTCTCCCCACCCTCATAAGAACATAAGAACGGCCATACTGGGTCAGACTAAAGGTCCATCTAGCCCGGTATCCTGTCTTCCGACAGCGGCCAATGCCAGGTGCCCCAGAGGGAATGAACAGAGCAGGTTCACTCACTCATTAATGGGCTGACTTTCCCTCCAACATTTATTTATTTTCCCCTTGATATATTTGTAAAGGGTCCTCTTGTTCCCCTCCGCCCCTTTGGCTGTCATGAACTCATTTGTGCAGTCCTTATCTTTTCCGTGCAAGCGTTAACTGATAACTGTGTGCATTACGGAGACTATTGTTCCAGGATGCCCAGAGGTGCTACACTTGCAATGAATTTCATGCTGGAACGGCTTCCCAGCACGAACACGGATCGACATCTTATAAGTTCTAGATACCATCTTACTGTAACATGATTTTATCGTATTCCCATCCAACCCACTTTACTAGAGTTACTGGGATCCCAAGGTTATGTACAGCATTAACTACCTGCACATATAAGAGCAATTATAGGGGAATGGGGAAGCAGAAAAATCAGAGGTGACTTTAAGCCACAAGAAGTGAGAAGGGAAAGGCCCACCAAAGATCAGTTATAGTTTGCTGCAGGTGTGTGATGCTCCACATCCAGCCTTTGAGCTGAGCTGGGCTGCTTAGTTGTGACTGGTCACACAAGTCCCATGCTATTGTTTCTGTTCCCTGACTGGATGAACATATTCCTATGCTGATAAGAAGGGCTGGAAGCAGCTGCTGGGGTGTGACGCGTCTCCAGGAGAGCGAGCAGAGAGGGACGCTGGCAAGGGGTCGAGAATATTTTAAACCTTCCGAGCCTCACAAGCCTAGTCCCCAACAGGACGGCCAGGGAAATGGGGCTGCTGTACCGTGTGCTGGCCAGGGGCCGAGTTCAGCTGACTCTCAGCTGGTGTAAATCGGCAAAGCTCCATCATCGCCAGTGTCACTTCACACCCGCTCATGAGCTGCCTCCGGCCTGTCTGCTCCCAATTCCGCTCCACGGACGTTAACAGGAGCTTTGCCATTGACTTCAGCAGGAGCTGGACTGAGACCGTTGTTGTCTCTCATCACCGCCACACAAAGCAACGCACACTGGTGTCCTCCTCGTCTGTTTCATTTAATTGCCTTGGGGCCAGGGCTCTGGCAAGGGGATTGGAGAAGTTTGTCCCCTCATTGCATCAGGGCTGCAATGTGCTACCCACCAGCATGTGAACAAGTCTGCTTTCTACAAGCATCCCCGAGCGCCTTCGCTGCAAGATTCCCCCGGCTGCCCACTGGAGTGTCCCAAACTTCGCTGCCACTGCCTGCCCCACGACCCCTAGGGAGGGGTCTATGCAGAGAGAGACGGGGAGCTCCTGGTGCACGGCAGCGTCTGGCTGCACCAAATTCATAGATTCATAGATTCTAGGACTGGAAGGGACCTCGAGAGGTCATCGAGTCCAGTCCCCTGCCCGCATGGCAGGACCAAATACTGTCTAGACCATCCCTGATAGACATTTATCTAACTTACTCTTAAATATCTCCAGAGATGGAGATTCCACAACCTCCCTAGGCAATTTATTCCAGTGTTTAACCACCCTGACAGTTAGGAACTTTTTCCTAATGTCCAACCTAGACCTCCCTTGCTGCAGTTTACACCCATTGCTTCTTGTTATATCCTCAGAGGCTAAGGTGAACAAGTTTTCTCCCTCCTCCTTATGACACCCTTTTAGATACCTGAAAACTGCTATCATGTCCCCTCTCAGTCTTCTCTTTTCCAAACTAAACAAACCCAATTCTTTCAGCCTTCCTTCATAGGTCATGTTCTCAAGACCTTTAATCATTCTTGTTGCTCTTCTCTGGATCCTCTCCAATTTCTCCACATCTTTCTTGAAATGCGGTGCCCAAAACTGGACACAATACTCCAGCTGAGGCCTAACCAGAGCAGAGTAGAGCGGAAGAATGACTTCTCGTGTCTTGCTCACAACACACCTGTTAATACATCCCAGAATCACATTTGCTTTTTTTGCAACAGCATCACACTGTTGACTCATATTTAGCTTGTGGTCCACTATAACCCCTAGATCCCTTTCTGCCGTACTCCTTCCTAGACAGTCTCTTCCCATTCTGTATGTGTGAAACTGATTGTTCCTTCCTAAGTGAAGCACTTTGCATTTGTCTTTGTTAAACTTCATCCTGTTTACCTCAGACCATTTCTCCAATTTGTCCAGATCATTTTGAATTATGACCCTATCCTCAAAAGCAGTTGCAATCCCTCCCAGCCTTGGTATCATCTGCAAACTTAATAAGAGTACTTTCTATGCCAATATCTAAGTCGTTGATGAAGATATTGAACAGAGCCGGTCCCAAAACAGACCCCTGCGGAACACCACTTGTTATACCTTTCCAGCAGGATTGGGAACCATTAATAACAACTCTCTGAGTACGGTTATCCAGCCAGTTATGCACCCACCTTATAGTAGCCCCATCTAAATTGTATTTGCCTAGTTTATCGATAAGAATATCATGCGAGACCGTATCAAATGCCTTACTAAAGTCTAGGTATACCACATCCACAGCTTCTCCCTTATCCACAAGACTCGTTATCCTATCGAAGAAAGCTATCAGATTGGTTTGACATGATTTGTTCTTTACAAATCCATGCTGGCTGTTCCCTATCACCTTACCACCTTCCAAGTGTTTGCAGATGATTTCCTTAATTACTTGCTCCATTATCTTCCCTGGCACAGAAGTTAAACTAACTGGTCTGTAGTTTCCTGGGTTGTTTTTATTTCCCTTTTTATAGATGGGCACTATATTTGCCCTTTTCCAGTCTTCTGGAATCTCTCCCGTCTCCCATGATTTCCCAAAGATAATAGCTAGAGGCTCAGATACCTCCTCTATTAGCTCCTTGAGTATTCTAGGATGCATTTCATCAGGCCCTGGTGACTTGCAGGCATCTAACTTTTCTAAGTGATTTTTAACTTGTTCTTTTTTTATTTTATCTGCAAAGCCTACCCCCTTCCCATTAGCATTCACTATGTTAGGCATTCCTTCAGACTTCTCGGTGAAGACCGAAACAAAGAAGTCATTAAACATCTCTGCCATTTCCAAGTTTCCTGTTACTGTTTCTCCCTCTTCACTAAGCAGTGGGCCTACCCTGTCTTTGGTCTTCACTGAAATCACCACCTGCATTTTGTGATCAGGTGACTTTGCCACATGCCTCAGGGCAGCTCTGCCATACAAGCTACTGATGCCAGGCTGTGCTGGCAGGAGCCTGCAATGGTGAGACTCCCCAGGAGGGAAGCTTGCCTGGCCGCCCAGACTGGGGCGACTAAAAGTCTCCTAACGCACCTGTCATGTTTTGCTCATGCCTCAGATTTCAGAAGAAAAGCCCATTTTAGAAACTTTTAGACTTTGAAAGAATGTTCCTGACACTGTTTTGTAACACTTTGCCTTTCATGCTTGGTTGCCTTAGTTACAACATAAAGGCCGCAGAGTAACTGAAATATTACAGCTAATAAATTTTCAAAAAATTTAAACATTTTCTGTCAGAGGCGTTTCGGGAAACCAATCTGCTGATTTCTAGATCCAGCATCTCACCGCCTGCTGGGGCGCAAAGGAAATGGTTTTCACCATTAACTGGAATCCCAGTTCTCAGACAGGAGTCAGCTTTCACTTCCAGCTATGGCGGCTTGTAACCGGACACTGGGCCAGGAATGAATGCAGCAATGCTTGCCTGGGGCAGCCAACAAAATGCGTTGTGATACGGCTGCATGCAAACATGTACATCTAGGAACAAAGAACGCAGGCCAGACCTGTAGGAAGGGGGGCTCTACCCTGGGAAACAGCGACTCTGAAAAAGATGTGGGGTCATGGTGGATAATCAGCAGAACATGGGCTCCCAATGCAACGCTGTGGTGGGAGACCTAAATTCAAGTGGCTGGTGAAGTTGGGTCTCCCCATCGCAGGTAAATGCCCTGACTACATGGCTATTATGGGATGGGCGGGCGTCCCCTTTTTTGTGAAAAATTCCAAAAGGTCCTGGTTTCATTCCGCACTGGAACAGAAACTAATTCCTAAACCCTGACAATCTTGGCAAAACAGAAATCTTGTTTTCCGGTAAGCTCCAGTCTGTATTGAAAACCTGGGACTGACCATGTGACTTAGAACTTGAAGACTTCTTGTGATACCACAGTCCTAACATTTGGGATCTAAGCATGGGGGACAGACATTTACCCCACGTTGGCATTTCAGCTCTGATATGCCCCCAGTCTGTAGTATGCTTCAGTTAACCACAGCGCATGCTGTGAAATACTGCAGTCCTCCCCCATTTTGTGCCAGTGGATTCCATTCTGTGGTGTCCCCTCATACACAGTGCTCTGAAACCATTTAATAAAAGGAATAACACGTTACCCTACTGTTACTCACACCTTCTTGTCAACTGTTGGAAATGGGCCATCCTGATTATCACTACAAATGTTTTTTTTTCTCCTGCTGATAATAGCCCACCTTAATTGATTAGTCTCATCATAGCTGGTATGGCAACACCCATTTTTTCATGTTCTCTGTGTATATATATCTTCCAACTGTATTTTCCACTGCATGCATCCAATGAAGTGGATTTTAGCCCACGAAAGCTTATGCCCAAATAAATTTGTTAGTCTTTAAGGTGCCACAAGTACTCCTCGTTCTTTTTACCTAGACTAGTAACTTCTAGTCAATATTGGGGTGTGGGAACAGAAATTTCAGAGCAGGACTTCAGGGGTGTTGTGACATCGGAAGTCAGATGCTGATCTGTCCCCCAGGACACAGCCAAACCCTGGAAAAGACAAATTTCCGTTCTCTGCCCTGCGCCCTTTTCCTCGATATGGAATTGGCCTTCGGGAGAATCACCGCTGCACAAGCACGTCTGGGGTATGTTGCTCCAGTAAGGGTCTCTAGCAGCAGGGAGCAGATGAGGCAACAGTGTGACATTGTTGCAAAAAAAGCGAACATCATTCTGGGATGTATTAGCAGGAGCGTTGTAAGCAAGGCACGATTAGTAATTCTTCTGCTCTACTCTGCACTGATTAGGCCTCAACTCGAGAATTGTGTCCAGATCTGGGCACCACATTTCAGGAAAGATGTGGAAAAATTGAAGAAAGTCCAGAGAAGAGCAACAAAAATTATTAAAGGTCTAGAAAACATGACCTATGAGGGAAGATTGAAAAAATTAGGTTTGTTTAGTCTGGAGAAGAGAAGACTGAGAGGGCACATAACAGTTTTCAAGTACATAAAAGATTGTTACAAGGAGGAGGGAGAAAAAATTGTTCTCCTTAACCTCTGAGGATAGAACAAGAAGCAATGGGCGGTTTAGGTTGGACATTAGGAAAAACTTCCTAACTGTCAGGGGGGTTAAGCACTGGAATAAATTGCCTAGGGAGGTTGTGGAATCTCCATCATTGGGGATTTTTAAGAGCAGGTTGGACAAACACCTGTCAGGGATGGTCAAGATAATACTTAGTCCTGCCATGAGTGCAGGGGGCTGGACTAGATGACCTCTCAAGGTCCCTCCCAGCCCTACGACTCTGTGATTCCATGTGTGTGTTGGGTGGGTGAGCACTCAGGCCAGCTACCACTCTGGAGTAACCTGGGGGGAGGGGGTTAGAGGTGGTAGTAGAAAGATCTTGTTACTACAACCGCTAAACAAAGCAAGTGGGAGAACAGCCGCCTGTCACCCCCTAAAGAGCCCCCAGGAGCTTGGAGGCCTGTGGTCCCTCCTTACAGAAGCCGGCAGCCCCTGAGCTGGGGTGCTGGAGGGCAGAAGGGGAGGCCAGAATCATGGTCCTCTCCCAGGATGAGCTGTTCTCTGGAGATTTCCACCATTTTGCTTCAGATGCCAAAAGCAAATCAGGATCTGTCCACCTGGCTGGGGTTGGGTCGAAAGCAGAGCTCAGGACTCCGATCTGGCTGGGTTCTGCATCCTGACACCACCAGGTCATGTCAGCCTGTCGCTAATTGAATTATAGTGGGATTACTTAACGAACAGAGAATTCTCTCCAGGCTCTATTGGTGTAATCCGTTAGTGGGTTTAGCAGCACAAAGTCCCCCAGCGAGTGTCCAGCGGGATGCCCCAGAGCACCGGATTTGTGAGCTGGAAAGAGGAGAAAAGTCACATGAAAACAGTCAATGCCCCATTGATTATGCATCTGGGCAGACTCATGTGCACTAATGATCTCATCAAACACAATGGAATATGTTTTTTCATGTGAGGTATGCCAGTGATAAGCTAGCCTCAGACTGGAGTATGCAAACAACTGGTGCCGAGGCATTAAAAAAAGAAATGCCACTTTTGGTCTTATTCCATTTGGAGGAATCTTCTAGCAGAAGCATGTTAGATCTGAGTAACTGACTTAAGAGTAACACATTTTATGAAGGACAAAAGTGTCTAAATAGTTTTGGACAGAGGCTGCAGATAGCAGAGACTCGTAGGTTACTCCACTTTTTGATGCTCTGAATGTACGGCTTTGAGATCACAATCAAGCCATTGATACTAAATATGCTTCTGCATCTGGGTATTCAAATGTAACCTCTAGTCTTTGCACTCCAGGTAAAATCAAGAGTAAAAGAGAGCACAGTGTGTGACAGTAGGGGAATGCATGTTTTCAGCCCACAGCATTTGCTGTTCTTGTGGGACAGCACATGGACATAATCTGCTCACTGGATGACACACGGATTCCTCTACTGAGCTGTTTTTGTTTAGTTTCACTGATGTCTAACAACACAGGAGAAATACACTGCACTTCCAAGGTATGACTTATGTGATAACTCTCATGCTTTGGCCCTTCACTCCCATCCTTCATCCTTCACCTGTCTGAACATTTTCAACATAAATCAAGGAAGCATTATTGAATATCAGGGAACCATTTGAATATCTGATTTCATGTATACACAGCTTGGCAATGAGTCTAGTTTTTACATTGCATTTTGGGAGTCTTGACAGCATTTAACTGGCCAGGATTTAACTTCTGGTTTTTTTCTGCCGGTTATCTTAACGGACCAGATTCATTTCAAATACAGTAGAACTGTATGTATATGGGGTTTTCATTGCTACCTACAAGGAGTTCTGTTTACTTAGTCCAGCTGTTTGTATCCATCAACGAGAACTTAGCCGATAGTAACAAATATAAAGTAGTACATTAAATAATGTGAAGGTTGTGACACAAACGAAGAGAGCTAATGCTGACAATGCAGCCTGACTGATAGCTCTATAAACAAACAGTAATGTGTCGTATACGTGAGCTGTCTATTTTTGGTCAGTGCAGGGTACTATTTTCATAGAAAAGCTATTTCAAAATATTTGTTTAATGAATTTTCTTGGAAATGGTTAACATTTTATGGATATTTACAAAATATCTGTCATTTTTAAGAGTGACCTGAACTTCAGCCTGCAAACAGAATATTTTAACAGAAGACACAGCTAAAAAAAATAGCATACAGGTCTATTAATCAGCAGCCATAGGCGTGCACAGCACATTTCCTTAGGGTGTGCACCCAGGGAGCCCCTCCCCCACCCTGTCCTAGCCCCGCCCTGCCCCCATCCACTCCCTCCTACTTCCCACCCCCTGACTGCCCCCCTCAGAACTCCCAACCCCCCCTGCTCCTTGTCCCCTGACTACCCCCTTCTCGGACCCCTGCCCCTAACTGCCCCCCAGGATCCCACCCCCTATCTAAGCCTCCCTGCTCCTTATCCCCTGACTGCCCCCCTAGGACCCTACCCCCTACCTGTCCCCTGACTACTCCGACCCTTATCCACACCCCGCCCCCAGACAGACCCCCAGGAGTCCCACGCCTATCCAACCGCTCCCCGCCCCCTGACAGGACCCCCAGAACTCCCAACCCATACAACCCCCCCCTGCTCTCTGCCTACCCCAACCCCTCTCCACACCCCTGCCTCCTGACAGGCCCCCGCCAGAACTCCTGACTCATCCAACCCCCGCCCAGCTCCTTGTCCCCTGACCACCCCCTCCAGAGACCCCCCCCCACCCTAACTGCCCCCCAGGACCCTCCTTGCTCCCTGTCTCCTGATTGCCCTGACCCCTATCCACCCCCCGCCCCCTGACAGACCCCAGGACTCCCATGCCCCATTCAACCCCCCCTGCTCCCTGACTGCCCCCTCCAGAGACCCCCCCCGTCCCTAATCACCCCCCCCGGGATCCGACCCCCTATCCAACCCACCCTGCTCCCTGTCCCCTGACTGCCCCCACCCCTTATCCAACCCCCCCGGCCCCGGACCCCTTACCATGAGGCTCCTAGCAGCATGTTTGGCTCCGCGCAGAGCCAGACACGCTGCCCCGTGGGAGCAGGCAGCCCCGCCCCTCAGAATGCTGCACGCGCAGCGGCATGGCTCCGGATGAGCGGGGAGCATGTCTGCCTCCCCGCGGAGCCAAACACTGCCCCGCGGGAGTGCACAGCCCCAACCCCCAGAGTGCTGCGCGCGCGGCGGCATGGCTCCAAGGGAGGGGGAGGGGCCGGCGACTTGCTGTGCTCGGCTGGGCGCTCCGGCCCGGGAGCGCGGACCCCGCGGCTTGCTGCACCGGGAGAGTGGGGCCATTTTCCCACCCCTGCATTAGGGTGTGCCTGGGCACACCCGGCACTCCCTGTGCGCACGCCTATGTCAGCAGCCGTTTCTGAGCAGGAAATTCATTTAAAGAAAAATAAATAAATGAATAAAGCTTGTATTATGAAGCTGCTTCAGCAAAACTGTTTTGTAATTCAAAATCCCTATATACCACATTTCTAGCCATTGTGATTTCGTATTACCTGTCACTAAACCCTTGAAAGCCAACGCTTTGTGGGATGTCTTACTTGTTATTTTTAAAGGATTCTCAATAGAGCTGCTTTGGAAAATAAGCTTTCGTGCCTCAGTTCCTCTCTAGGTCAACCCTTTCAGCACACACCAGTGCTCTGATACCCTGCATTCACACTGGTCCGTTGTGTTCATTATAACGAAAAATCTTTCACCCAAGCCCTGGCCCTGCAAACTCTTACGAACACGTATTGCATTGAAGCCATCGGCACTACTCACACGGGTAAAGTTAGGCATGCGCATATGTGTTTGCAGGAACAAGGCCTAAGGATGCAGACACAATAGGGCTTTGAGCCAAAGAACGCTTAAGCATATGATACTTTTCAGCTTGTGCATAGGCCCCTGGACTGCAACGGGTTTATTGATGTGTTTAATGTTAAGTATGTGCTTAAGTGCTTTGCTGGATCAGGGCCTAACCCATCAGCGAAGCCAGGAATTCAATGAGGATCCAGTCCCAGAATGCAATGAGACAAAGGGCCGTATTCGGCTCCCACTTACATAAATGTAATTTTGAAATAGCTCCAGCGGAATTACTGCAGCTTTACACAGCGGGAATTGAGAAAAGCACCCAGAGGTGCTAAGCTCTCCCAGGGAGATAAAAAGAGATAGCTAAAAAAAGAACTGCCTTTGTATTCTGCATACACTTGCCCTTAAGATTTAAATCAAGAAAACAATCACAGATACATCTGGCTCTAACTGCAGCTAATAGCGCCAGTGCTGCTGTTCACTGAAGAAAGGGGAAATATCACAAGCGTTGCCGACTACTAGCTAGTTTCCGCACCTAAAAACAAATGTAAATATCCTTCTCCTGTTCCAAATACGAACAATTCGCATTGGCCATTCTCAATGCACATGCCACTGGATTCGTTCCACGGCTTATTTGTAATCAAAACCAGCCCCCCAGCGAGGGATTCCCCGTGCTTGGAGGCCCACGTGTGTGAGGGTGTAGGTGGGTGCGGGGCGCTCAGATCCCACACAGATCCTAAGGCAGATTCATTCACAGGTGAAATTCATACCACCTGCCTAGAGCATGAATCCTGGGGCTCTAAGCAAGGGGAGCACAGAGCAGCTGGGGAAGCGAATCAACCCTGGGAGTGGAAGCTAGACCAATGCAGACTGGCAATAAGGCGAACATTTGTAATGGTGCGAGTCATTAGCCATTGGAATAATTTACCCAGGGTCACGGTGGAGTCTTCATCAGTGACAATTTAAAATCAAGGCTGGATGTTTTTCTGAGGGATCTGCTGTAGCAATTCTTTAGGGGTCATTCTCTGGCCTGTGCTAGATGATCACAATGGTCCCTCCTGGCCTTGGAATCTATGACACTATGGAAAAAAAAAACCCCAAACCCCACAACCCAGAGCCAGCTTGCCAGGCTGCAACGGTAGCTCCACAGCATGCCGGGTACCGGGGCTACTGCATCCCTGCCTGCGCAGCCAGGCCTAGCCCCAGCCTCCCTGCACGAGGGTCTTGTGCACCGGATATGCACAACCAGTACGGAGATCCCTGTGCAGCCGAACGCCAGCGCCGCCCCAGTGTGGGGCCTGAGTGGTGGGAGGAGCACAAGCTGCTCCTCACACCACACGTGACCAAAAGCAATCCAAGGCCACAATCCTGCATCCGGATGTGCCAGCAGAGACCCCTGTGCTGGCACAGAGTCCCACCGGGACCCCACACAGACTCGGGGGTCTGTGCTAATGTATAGGAAGGCGGGCCTGGGACCCAGATCAGGATCCATGTTTTCAGATGCTGCTCTCCTGGCCTGCAGCGTGAAACTCCTGCTTTGGGTTGGCTGGCTTTGGAGTGCTCCTTTGGGTCAGGGTGTTCAGAGTTCAGCCAGCTCCTCTGACCTTCAAAACACCACTTGCCTTCCCTGTGTCTGCAAATCAGCAGAGCCGGTTCAGAAAGTAGCCAGAGCACCACTGATCTGCTGCTTGGAGAGTACAAAAATCACCCACTTTGCAGCTTCACAAGCATAACACGGCAAAGCCACAGCCCAGTGGACCAGCGTCCATAGCGCGAGCCCTCAGATACACGCCGGTACCACTGACGTGAGCTACTCCGAGGGGCCCTGCGCTCGGCAGAAGGGAAGATGAAATTAAAACATTCTATTGAAGATTAACAGGCACTTCTGTAAGCCCAGGCACCAAACGCACAACGTGAGTCTGCTGCTTTGTGTGACGCTGGCAAGGTCTGAAGACACGGCCCCCAATCACTTCATTTGGGGACTAGCTTGTGATACTTGCCAACCAAATCCTGCAGACCTCACCTCGTCAAAACTGACCACGGGCAGAATGCGCCTCTTGCATCCCTGGGAAAATTCACCCAAAATTGGTCAAGTAAAGAACCTCTGGAAAATCTCAGTTCGCACACGCTCAGTAGACACTTGTTAGAGTTTGGCAACTAAATTTTCTAAAGGTTCCACCTGCACTGAGCATGCTCCAGCCCTTCCCCACTGACTGCACCACACATGCCATATCCCCACAGAGCAACTGAGCATGGTCCGGCCTGGGGCTAGGCAGGATGGCAGCTCGGAGCCACCCAGGGCCACTGTGGTGCCATGCCCCAGAACTGTCTCACCTGGGCTCGGAAAGCTCCCTCTGCTGGACCCAGGCAGCAAGGAAGAGGTGGAGGAGAAGGAAGATGTCTGATTCGAATGCAGAGAGGACAAGAGCCAGACCGGGGGCATAGGGTGAAAGGATGGGGGGAGGGAGTGGATTGGGACAACGAGCCTGTGGGGGGCGGGAGGCTGGGACTGGGCTATGTGTGTGGGGCAGACATATTGGATGAGGAGAGAGCCATGGGGCGGGCGAACTGAGAGTGGCTGGCAAGACACTAGGACAAGGAACCGGGTCAGGGTAGGGGAGACTGGGCTGAGGCGCCTGAGGGTAGGGACTAGCAGCTGGTGTGGGGACACAGCTGGGACATGGATGGAGAGCTCGGAGGGTGACAGTGGGATGGGCTGTGCAAGGAGACGGGATGAGAAGCCTGAGGAGGACTAGAGAGGGGCAGGACTGGGATGAAGAGCCAGGAGGGGAAGAGACAAGACTGGGGGGTGGGGCAGAAGAGGTCACACTTGTGGACAACAGAGACAGAAGGGTCTGTGCCCACTAAAGCATGCTCCCTTTACAATCTGGAGTGAAAGCAGGATTCCTGAGTCTCACCATTCCTCTGCTGCCAGCAAATATCAGTGAGATCCACTGGCAAAGTGTGTCCCATCCCCCTCTAGTGCTGATCCAAACAGAGGATGACAACCTACTACTGCTGTCAGTTACACCAGCAGCTCAAGTGGCTGATGTCTGTGCCCTGGATCTAAAGGGTCCAACCTGCTGATGAACCATGTGGGTGTCAACATGGTGCCACGTGATGGAATTGCTGTCTTTGCACTTTGCGTTTTTAAAAACCTCCAAACTTGCACACACACTACGTGTGTGTTCACATTACCCCAGCAGCAAACACAAGCACTCACAAGGTAGGGAATCCCAGAGTTAAGTTAGAAGTACAGAAAATAGGAGAAGGGCCCTCCTGGGTCCTCAAGTCCCATCCCTGCTACCGCAGACAGCCCCGTCAGAGCATCCCCTTCATAGACTTTTCATACTCTGTTTTCAGACTAGTTAATCGTCTGTCCCCACGGTTCTAGAACCGCATTGCTCTGAGGGATAGAAACCGTCTAATTTCCGGTCAACATTGATTCCTGGTCAGTTTATCCCCATGTGTTCTTGTGCCAACACCGTTGTTTACCTTCACCAGCTCTACTCCCTCCCTGGTGTTTCCTCCCCCACCGCCCCATGTATTCATAGACAGCCAGAGCTCCCCTCTCAGCCTGCGTTGGGCAAGACTACACAAGCCAAGTTCCTTGCGTCTCCTCTCCTGAGATTGGCTCTCCATCCTCTGAGCAGCCCACCAGCCCTGCTTGGCTGCAGGTTGCCTATGCAACCGTAATTTGCCCCCCTTGTGCATTATGATACAGTCTTTAACTACATGATCACAACTATTTTTTCCACAGGGAATGTGCCTCATTCAGTGCCCAGGACAGACTGTTGTGTAGGGTTGTGTAGTGAAGGAGCCTGTTGTCTGTAGGACCCCCGCCTCCATTGTTGCAGGGACTGAGGAAGAGAAAGGGCACTCTCAGACTTCCTGTGTGATGTTGGGCAAGTCACTTACATTAAAGTCTTTCATGGATGGCCACGAATTGTGCATTCCGGGCTTCCTCACTGCCTGGAGTCTGATTGGCAGAAGTGCTAAGTGCTCGCAGCTGCAATTGAAGCCAATGTGAGCTGCTCTTTGAACACAGAGAGTGCTATACAATGCAAAGGATTATGAAAAGGCAGGTCCTCGTGTAACAATGCGGTTCTGGCAGGACCCAACTGAGAGTGCCAATTCAGGAAAAATTGCTAAAACAGGGCAGTTACAGCCCTAGGCTGGGGTTTTTCCACCTCTAAGGCAAACCAAACCAGCCAGACAAAGAGGACTTTGGTCTCACCCCACTGGCTAACCACAAGTCACACAAGCAATTCCCTTAGACACTCCAGTTTCCCAGTATCACCACCAGTGCCACTCGTTATGGGGACAAATGGTTATGAAAACCAATACCCCATTAAAAGAAAAAAGGTTCTCTCGATTCCAAAGGACCAAGCCCCAGACCCAGGTCAATATACAAATCAGATCTTACCCACAAATCACGCTGTGGCCAACCCTTTAGAATCTAAAATCTAAAGGTTTATTCATAAAAGGAAAAAGATATAGATGAGAGCTAGAATTGGTTAAATAGAATCAATTACATACAGTAATGGCAAAGTTCTTGGTTCAGGCTTGTAGTAGTGATAGAATAAACTATAGGTTCAAATCAAGTCTCTGGAATACATCCCCAGCTGGGATGGGTCCTCAGTCCTTTGTTCAGAGATTCAGTTAGTAGCAAAGTCCCTCCAGAGGTAAGAAGCAGGATTGAAGACCCAATGGAGATGAGGCATCAGCCTTATATAGTCTTTTCCAGGTGTAAGAACACCTCTTTGTTCTTACTGTGGAAAATTACAGCAAAATAGAGTCTGGAGTCACATGGGCCAGTTCCTGCATACTTTGCTGAGTCTCAAGGCATATTTGCCTTCTCTCAATGGGTCCATTGTATAGCTGATGGTCCTTAATGGGCCATCAAGCAGGCTAGGCAGAGCTAACACCAGCTTGTCTGGGATGTCACCCAGAAGCAGAGCATAAGTTTGAAATACAGACAGTATAGAGCCAATATTCATAACTTCAACTACAAAATTGATACACACATATAGACAGCATAATCATAACCAGTAAACCATAACCTTGTCTTAGACACCCAATTTGACCCCCTTTATACAAGATTTGGGTGCCACTACAGGACCTTGGTTGCAACCATGTTCTATATGGTCCCAGATTATGTCAATAACGTCACACCTCACCATCTCAAACTGGGCACCCAAAAATGAGCAGACACTTCTGACTTTCCTCTTGCTGTTCCTCAGGTCCCTAGCTGTAAAATGGAGATAATGCCACCCTCATCTCTCACAGGCATGTTTGTGAAGCACTTGGAGACTAAGGGTACGTCTATACTTACCTCCGGGTCCGGCGGTAAGCAATCGATCTTCTGGGATCGATTTATCGCGTCTTGTCTAGACGCGATAAATCGATCCCGGAAGTGCTTGCCGTCGACGCCGGTACTCCTGCTCCACGAGAGGAGTACACGGAGTCGACGGGGGAGCCTGCCTGCCGCGTCTGGACCCGCGGTAAGTTCGAACTAAGGTACTTCGACTTCAGCTACGTTATTAACGTAGCTGAAGTTGCATATCTTAGTTCGAAGTGGGGGGTTAGTGTGGACGAGGCCTAAGTGATGAGTGCTACAGAGAAGCCCATGAGAAAATTAAGAATTGTGTCCTCAGCACAGGGTTTGAATAGTGCGCCTTCGATGCAGAGTGGGGCCACATATGAACTATGAGCAGAAAACAAAATATTGAAGAGCTGCTCATTAAATGAGTTCTGCTCATCCAGTGCAAGGAATGAGGCAAGGTCTTGTGGGGGGAAAATTGCATGTGATCAAGTAATTAAGGACTGTAGCATAAGGCATCCCCACAAGGGGGCTGAACTGTGGTTGTACAGACAACCTTAATACTTTCCTACCTTTGGAGGGCTTCCCTTTGCAACCGTAATAACATTCTTTAACATAGTTCTTGGTGTGTGTAATATATACATGGACTGAGTGGAGTTTTCATAGGGCAGCTTGCATTGGTGACAACTGGAACAGATAGGGGGCTTTCCCCAAGGGTTTTGCACTTGCTGAAAGATCCATAGGCCGTGGAGTGGGAGGGGCTTGGCCCACACTTTTAAGCTGTGGTCCTGTACTAAACCAGGGAAGTCTGGAGCATTGCAACCCAACACCACTGAAATCTGACCGCCGTCCACATGGAGGGGCAGCCAGGCCAAAGGCGCTGTGACCAGGCGCACGGGGAGTCTCTTCCTGTACGGCACAACACCACGGGCATGGGGGGAGGCGGCCTGCCAGGAATCTGCCTCCTCGTGACAATGGCTCATGCGCTGTGTGGATAAGAGAGATGGGGACATTCCCTGGCCAAGGGAGACCTGGGGTCCCTGGGCAGGGATAAGGGATGAGAACAGGATCCCTTCCGGGGTTGGGGGGGAGGGACCAGAATTCCCCCACTCCCAGGAAATATCTGAATTGGCTCAACTGACAAATTAACACCCAGTTGTAACTGAAAGCCAGTGGGAGCAGAGCAGCCATCTCCATGCCTGCCTTGGAAAATACCCCACTTACTTCATAACAAACAGTATTTCAAATGCAGGGCTTAGGCCTGCCTCCAACTGCACTGGGAATTCTGCCTGAGCCTTCAATACAGCTGCCATTACAAAGCATGTTTGGTAAATCTACCAAAGGACTTTTCACCCTGTATTACTTATTGCCTTGATTCGTTTGCAGTTACAGTATCCTACTGATTCTCCTGCTAAGCCAGGTGTACAGACGTCAGACTGCATTCCAGTATGTCACTGTGACAGGTTCCGTCTGACGTCTCCTACCTGCCGAATTATCTCCGCATTTATATTACGACCATAATGAGCACCTTAGCTGCATGGAGGTTTCTATCGAAGGTCAGCTGGCTTGAAAGTAGAAAGAAATATCCAAAGATCATCAGAAAAGTGGCCACAAAACACAGCTGAGGCAAAGTAAAAATGAAGAGCGTTTTATCTGTCACTAGTCCAAAAATATCTATCATTGCCACAGAGGAGACTGAACAGATCTTTCAAAAATAAAAACACACAAGTTGAAAGTTAGCGAATTATCTACTTATAAGAAAATGATTTGCTGATAAGCAGATGCCCTCTGAGTAACCTTGTAACTCACCAAAGAGCTTTACAAACCAAAGAATTGGGCATTGATTTGCTAGTGGCAGCATCTATGTCTAAGGCTTGGGGTTACAGTTGGTCACAGATTAGTCAATACATAATATATTCACTCAATGTTGCCATTATTTGATGAATACGTTATCTAGCAAATCATCTTTTGCATTATTCAGTCTATTGTTTAACCGGTCAAATACTGCTTTAGAATCATAGAATATCAGGGTTGGAAGGGACCTCAGGAGGTCATCTAGTCCAACCCCCTGATCTAAGCAGGACCAATCCCCAACTAAATCATCCCAGCCAGGGCTTTGTCAAGCCGGGCCTTAAAAACCTCTAAGGAAGGAGATTCCACCACCTCCCTAGGTAACGCATTCCAGTGCTTCACCACCCTCCTAGTGAAAAGTTTTTTCCTAATATCCAACCTAAACCTCCCCCACTGCAACTTGAAACCATTACTCCTTGTTCTGTCATTTGCTACCACTGAGAACAGCCGAGCTCCATCCTCTTTGGAACCCCCTTTCAGGTACTTGAAAGCAGCTATCAAATCCCCCCCCATTCTTCTCTTCTGCAGACTAAACAATCCCAGTTCCCTCAGCCTCTCCTCATAAGTCATGTGCTCCAACCCCCTAATCATTTCTGTTGCCCTCCGCTGGACTCTTTCCAATGTTTCCACATCCTTCTTGTAGTGTGGGGCCCAAAACTGGACACAGTACTCCAGATGAGGCCTCACCAATGTCGAATAGAGGGGAATGATCACGTCCCTCGATCTGCTCTCAATGCCCCTACTTATACAGCCCAAAATGCCATTAGCTTTCTTGGGAACAAGGGCACACTGTCGACTCATATCCAGCTTCTCATCCACTGTAACCCCTAGGTCCTTTTCTGCAGAACTGCTGCCTAGCCACTCGGTCCCTAGTCTGTAACAGTGAATGGGATTCTTCCGTCCTAAGTGCGGGACTCTGCACTTGTCCTTGTTGAGCCTCATCAGATTTCTTTTGGCCCAATCCTCCAATTTGTCTAGGTCCCTCTGTATCCTATCCCTACCCTCCAGCGTATCTACCACTCCTCCCAGTTTAGTGTCATCTGTTATTAAACATAGAACAGGAATAGTTGGCAATTAAATTATAGGGGGGAGGGATAGCTCAGTGGTTTGAGCATTGGCCTGCTAAACCCAGGGTTGTAAGCTCAATCCTTGAGGGGGCCCTCTGGGGCAAAAATCAGTACTTGGCCCTGCTAGTGAAGGCAGGGGGCTGGACTCAATGACCTTTCAAGGTCCCTTCCCGTTCTATGAGATAGGTATATCTCCATATATTATTATTACTCTTTTTATTAATTAGTATTATTATTATTCAGCTAAGGTTGGTAGAGCACAGAACCGGGAGCCGGACTCCCAGATCGTCTACCAGCCGACTGTGCCACCTTGGGAGATCATTGGGCCAACTAATTTGTGGAGGCCCAAATTGGGCCTAATGACCAGAGATGGTGAGTACCCTGAAGTCCCATTGACTTCAACCACAGTTGTGAGCACTAAGAACACCAGACCCAAATAACTCAAATCAGACACTGCAAAACTGGGCGATCTTAGACCAGTGGCCACTTCTGAAAATGAAGGCCATAACCTCTCCATACTCTCTTTCCTGGATCTGTGAATATTCATCCTGACATATCTCCCACAGTGCTGTGAGGCTTGTTTAGTGCCCCAAGATCCTCCAGTAAAAGATGTGGTAACAGAAGTGAAAATTATTATCAGTTTTATTCTGTAGGCCAATGAGACAGATGTTGATATTATGCATGTACCTCAGCTGGGGACAGCCGAGCCTGTTTTGGGACTGGTGAACATACCAGGGACCCTCTGCTCTTTTGAAAAGTCCCATGGGATCTATATCTGGTACCAGACAAATGCACCTTCCCACAGATGTAACAATTACTGACTCCTTTTGCAGAATAGATGTACTGAGACTGTGAATGCATGGGTATCATGACCCTATCTTTCACACCTGGGACAGGAAAGGCCGGCTTTCCAAGAAAAATACCTGAAAGTAATCATTGTTACTTTTATCTTGATAAGTGATCAGATTGCTTCTCAGAATTACATTCTTCAGGAGTAATTCATGGCAGTAGTTACTTTAACAATCCCATGCAGCATTCACAAAGGACTGTAGGGCAATAGACTGGTGCCTGAGCACTAAGATGGGCGTTTAACCCGTCGCTTTCTAGCTAAGAAGCAAAAGTGCTACGAACTTCCAGTTTATTCATCCAGGAAACAAACCTTGGTTTCTTGTAGTGTATATTCCTAGACACAGAGACTGTCTATTTTTATTTCAGAGCTCTGATGGCATCAGCCTTCACAGGACTTTCAGGTGAGCATCAGCAGGAACCCAGAGACTCTACGTTTGTTAAAGGTAAACGATGGGTCCCACTGCAACTGCATAAATGCAAGGTAGATGAGGGGTTAGCTCAAGGTTTGCCATTTTGTTTGCAAATTGGCCTTTAAAACTTAAGGGCATTAGAGACAAGATAGCAAATGAATGAGAAGCACAAATTTCTAAGTGTGAGTACACATTTAATTACTGAAAGGGAAGCTTCAGGGGACTTTGTTGTTGTTGTTTTAAAGATGGGTTTTTTGGGTTTGTTTATTACATAGATATTAAGGAAGATAATCCCTAGATCCAATGGAGAAGTTCAAATGTTCAAATCTGGATTTTTAGGCTTGGACCGATCTCTAGTTTTGTTTCTGATCAACTAATTTTCTCCTCTGCAATAGATTTGGACGAACATAGTGAAAACATGTGTTCATTTTCTAAGCATTTTGGAGAATTAAATTAAGATTAATTTGATGTAAAGCCACACTCATATCCTTTTGTCCAAAAAAATCATCAAATGGTCTCATCAGCGCATTTTACATATTAATGGGACAGCGCTTAAGAGTAATTTTAACCCCAGCTAGTAACAGGTCTCTGAGGACCATGTGGAATATAGTTAGACACGTATACATAGAACCGATTCAGTGATATCTGCTCAAAGTAGCACCAATTTTATCTAATGCATGGAACATGGTTTCCCTAAAATGCTACAATAGCAGTTAGACAAATTTTTCCTACTTGGCTCAGATTCTGCCTGGCCTGTTAATGGCAAAGCTCTTATAATGATTTTCTGGTCTGGATGTTTGTTCAGAGAGTAGTCAAAAGGTTGTTCTATAAAATTGAACCTGTTATCAAGCCTTAAAGCACAGAAAGTATTGATCATCTACGGAGGGCCATGAGCTCTTCATTGTTCTGCAGACCTTTCTAAACCCCTCTTGGGTGTGGGTGTGGGTTAAACTCTGCTAGCTTGGAAACATCTTCACCAGCTGGTCCGCTACCTCCATGTCAGCAGAGGACCCATTCAGCTTCCTTTGAGCTCAGTGGTTGAAAATTCTCACTCTCACCTCATTCCCCTGCCTGCTCACCTACAGTGGCTCTAGACCCCAGTAAAGCCGCTTTGAGGACCCCCCCCCCCCCCCCACACACACACACACATACACTTTCATTTGCCATTTGCTGTTCCTTCAGATGCTCTCTGGGAACCATGTTTAGCCAAAGTTCTCAGTCTACACTTCATGGGACGCCCAGTCTCTCCTCTTCTCTCCAAAGGCCTAATGACCTTGGCTCGTCAGTGACCGTGCACGTACTGAGAATTGTACCAACGTTCATTAAGACCACCACAGAAGTTAACAGCCTTGGGGGAAATGTTTTTCATTTGAAAATGAGCTTCTGCAAATCTATAATAAGACAAATACTCCAGTTCAGCTGGTACCAAAGAGTCCAGTCCATTCGTTCATCACAAATAGAACATCAGGTAACTGTCTTGCTATATCGCCACTCACAAGACTTTGAGCTCTGTCTGACTTGATTATGACTGAACTAAGTAGTAATTTTGAATCCACTCCAGTAACAGCTGACTTTTTCAGGAAACTATGCAATACGTGGACTGTTCTAACAAAATACAGTTATTACAACTTGGAAATAGTGTACTCGGTACATGAATGATCCAAGATCTACTTAACATTGTATTTGTTGCCATAAAATAATTGACAACTATTGGTGACATATGAACAAAAGGATTATGGCTGAAGTGAGGCTCCTCTCTAAATAAGGGAATGTAGGATCTGGTCCTGAGTGGATAGATCTTACACCACAGATTGTTGATATAGCTATTGAGTTGGCATTTAAAACAAACATGTTATTCCCGAGTGCAACATTTTAAAGTGTGTGAATTGGATTCCATTATTATAACTAATAAAGGGTCAGCCTCCAACACCTTTACTCCTGGTGAATAGAACCTGACTCCACACATCGTTCCCCTGAAGGCAATGATAGGCCTTGTGCAGTAAGGTGCCACCACTGTGAGTACATAAGGATATCAGAATCCCACCCAAAGTGATTAATAATCTTAATATAACCTATCTATGCCCTTCTATGGCCCTACCCTGGTAGTATCTGAGCACTGTCGTACAACCAAAGAAGTGTCCGCACACAAATTCCAGACAACCATTGCTCCTCCCATGGGGGTTAGACCCTAAGTCTGCAGTCCTTACTCATGGCGAGTAACACTTACTCACAAGAATAGTTCCAATGAAGATAATGGGAGTGTGTAAGTGCTACTCAATGAGCGTAACAGTTGCACAACTGGGCCTTTCACTGGTGTTTCTCATCCACGCAGCTGGCCATCCTCAGCTCGCATCTCCTCCCAAGGGAACTCACTGGATCGTCTCCCTGTTCCTGTTGCTCTGAGGAACAACGGGGTGTTCTGTGCGCCTCAAGTCAACTGGCTGTAACTTTCCCAGTCGCTATTCCCCAGCTCTGATGCCCTTGTTACCAAGGCCTGAGCCTGTTTTCAATGGAAATACACACGAAAAGCAAGAGGCCTGCCAGGGGGACACTACCCCAGCAGAGACTCACCGACCAACCCTTCCAAGCCTGGGACCCGGGGTGGCTTCTTTCTTTTGAAACAAAACACAAAATGGCTCCTCTGTTCTCTGGAGGAGAGTGGCTCAGGGACCCTTTGCAAAGAGGGACGGGGCTGCTGGGGGGAGAGGCCGGCAGAGGCCAAAGGCAAGAGACAGGCGGGAGAAGAGGGTTCCCCGCCCCGCAGTTTGATCTCTGTAGGGGCTCCAGCTCGTTCACTTTCACCCCCCAGCCGGGAGGCGGGCGGCAAATACCGCCCGGGGCTGCAATGAATGCGGTGGGCTTTGCTGGTGTAACCTCAGCTCCCCCGGCTGGGATCTGCGCCTCCGTCCCTCCCCAGCCTTCCGCAAGGACCCACTGCAGCCGCCCGAGCCAAGCCCTTCCCTGGGGCGAGCTCCGGTCCAGCCTGAAGCGCTTCCCATCGGCACCGGCCCAAGCCACCTGCCTGCAGCCCGGCCTCCAGTCTCGCTGCCCCGCCGCCGGCGCCCAGGGGCGGGGAGTCACACGCAGCCCCCTCTGGAACAGATGAGGCTAAACTTTGCTCTGACTCGGTCCCAGGGGCGCAGCCCGGCCGCAGGGACCCGGGAGCTGCCCCTCCCTGCACTCGGCCCCTGTGGGCCCCCTTCCCCGCCCGGGCCAGCGGCGGCCAGAACCTCTCCCCGCCTCCATCGCCAGCCTAGCGCACGGGAAAACTCTGCGCAGCTACAAAACCGGAGCCGGCCCGGCCGAGGCGCCTCGCCGCGGCTCCTGGAGAGCGGGAAAAGGGGGGGGGTTTAGCGCCCGGGCACCCCCCGGCGAGTCCCCGCCCTCCAGCAGGGCCATCCCTGGGGACCCGACAGCTCGGGCCAAGGCGAGCCGAACCCCGGCCGCTACGGGCTCTGGCCGGCTCGCACCACGGGGTTCACACCCGCAGCGTCTCTGCCAAGCCCCAGCTACGGGCCCCGAGGGGAGCCGCAGGCAGGTGGCGCCGGGCTTGGGGACCCAGAGCCCCGGCCGCACGCAGCCCCCAAATCCCCTCCTGCCGCGGGGTTCACAGCCGGGGTAACCTGGCCACAGCCTGGGGCAGGCGCGGAGCGCACGGCCCCCCCCGGCTCGGCCGGTCCCTCCCCGCGCCCCGGGAGCGGTGCGCAGCGGCTCGGTGGCATCCCCGGCTGCGAGCGTCGGAGCGCGGGTTGCACCTGCCATCGCCTGGAGAGCGGCAGAAACGCAGCCGCCAGGGCGCGGGGAAAGCCGGGGCCGTGGCGGGCTGGGGCCGGGCAGCATCTGGCCTCTCCCCCCACCGCCAGCCGGGAAGAGGGAGCCGCAGGCGCAGCGCCCAGCTGAACTCAGCCCGGCTTCACTACTGAATGAACCATGGATAGGCTCGTCGGGCCAGGGCGCTGTCCGAGGCCGGGGAGCCGCCCCGCGCCAGCCCCCGGTTCAGCCCCAGCCCGCGGGTCCCGTCCCTGCCCGGCGGCCCCGCCATGCCAAGCGGACAGTCCGGATCCAGCTCCCGGCTGGCAGGACAGCGGCTGTGCGCGGCTGTGCGCGGCTGCTCCGCTCCCCGCGATCTCAGTCCGCCCGCGCCCCTTTCCGCACTGGCGCCCCGGGGTGCGCGCCCCTGCCCCGCCGGAGCCCAGCCCAGGCGAGGAGCCCAGCCCCGGCCCGAGGGGGAGCGAGCCCCGGGCAGGCACCAGCGCAGAGCGGTGCCCCGGGCAGCGCGGGGAGTCTGGCCCGGGTCCGGAGAAGCTCCAACCCCAGCGGCCCCCACACGGAGGAAAGCTCCTGCTCAGAGCCCCCGCCGGGCTGGGCCCGCTCCGCTGCCGGGGGGTGTCCCTGCCCTGGGCTGGGGGGACAGTCATCCCCCTCCCCCCGCAGCAGGGACTGTGGCGCCTCCCGGAGCGGCGCCCGCGGCTCCCCCCAGCCCGCAATGCAGCGCAGCGCCCGGCCCGGGGAGGGTCGCGTTACCTGGCGCCGCTAGTCGGGAAAGACGGGGCCGGAGCACTGTGCCCGGCAGGTCCAGCTGCGGCGCGGCGGCTTCGGGCTGGCTTCACGGGCTGGCGGCGGGCTGGCCGGTCCCTGCTCCGCCCGGGGCCATCGCTCCGCTCGCGCATCCTCCGGCAGCAGGCGGCGGCGGCGCCCGCGGGTCCGGCTGGGGGGGGTCGCCGCGCGGCTCGCCCGGTGCAAAGCGGCGGCTCAGCTCCTGGGGAGCGGGCAGAGGCAGGCGGCTGCACAGGCGCGCACGGCGCCAGGCGGGGGGAGACGGGAGGGTGGGAGGGAGCGAGCCGCGCGGTCCCCCCAGCGCACACCAGGCAGGGGCGCAGCCCGCCGCCAGCGCCCCTCCGCCGCCCCCACCCCGGACCCCGCAGCCGCGCCCCGCTGACCTTGCAGCGTGTACCTGCGCCAGGGTAATCCGAGCCCCGCCGGGCTTCGCCGAGCCTCCTCGCTCGCTCACCTAACGCCGCGCCGGGCGCCGGGTAATCCTGCGCTGAGCCCCGCGCTCCGCCTCTGGCCAGCCCGGCTCCGCCGCCCAGCAGCCCCAGCTCAGGCACCGGCCGGAACGCCGCGGGCCGGGGACGCGCTGCCCATGGCCCCGGCAGGCGGGCGCTCTTCCTGCGCTCGGGGAGCTACAGCCGAGCTGCGCGGCCGGGCTCCGTCCTCGGGCTTCTCCCGCCAGCTGTCCGCGGCGCAGCCATGCACACCCCCGCCGAGGGACACCGAGCCGCCGGGCGCGGCGCTCCGAGAGCCGGGCGGTCTCAGGCGGAGCAGCCGGAGCCCCGGGCGCTGCAGAGGGGCGCAGCTGGCGGCACTGGGTCCTTGCGCGTTTCCTCCACGGCTGCTGCTGGCTCCATCCTCCCCGCGGCGCGCTCCGGCGGCTGCCGCCCGGCCCCCGGGAGCCGCGGCGCTCGCTGCAGCATGAAGCCGGCTTGGCAGCCTGGTGCCAGCCCGAGCCGCCGCCTGCTCCGCAGCGAGAAGAGCGATGGCGCGGCGCAGCCGGGAAAGGCAGCTCCAGCCGCAGCGGGCGGACGCAGAGCGGCGCCGGGCGCCCACAGCTCCGCTAATCCGGAGACGTGTCTGCGAGCCCCGGAAGCCAAGGGCAGGGGCGCGCTGGGCAGCTCGCCAGCGCCGGCGGGGACAGGGCTAGCGCTGCCCAGCCGGTGCGCGGCGAGCCGGGGCCGCCGGGACCGGGGGAAGCCGGGAGAGCGTGTGAGCAGCGGCTGCGCCCTGGCGCGGGGAGGCGCTGCTGGCGCAGGAGTGGGCAGGGAGGGGGCGTGTCGCTGCGCCCTTCCCTGCCCGGCCGGAGGAACTGGCAGCCGCGGGCAGGGCTAGACCCACATCCCTGGGCCGGGCAGAGCGGGGGCGCAGCAGCTGTCTCCGGCAGGTCACTCCCCCGGCCTGGAGAGCTGGCCGGGGACGCCTCCCGCTCCGGGGCTGGCGCGGGGAGTCCGACCCTGGGGCTGGGCAGCGGCTGTAGCCCGAAAGCCGCGCTGGGAGCGGGGGCAGGGGCAGGGGCCACTGGCTGCCGGCTCTGCCCGGGCGTTGGGGGCGCTAGCTGGGCAGGAGACTGGCAGGGCGCGCCGGGGTTACGGCGCACAGGGGCTGCTCCCCGCCCTCACTTCGGAGCGCACGTGGGTCTCCCCGGGGCATCTGGAGGGACTCGCTCTCCTCTGCCTGCCCTGGGGCCCAGGGGCTGCCGCGGGCTCCGCGGCTCAGGGCCAGCCCCCGTCCCGGGTGCGCTCAGGGGCGGGGAGCAGAGAGGCCGCGGAGGTACCTGCGCCGGCGGTGGGTCCCCCTCCCAGCCCCGCTCGGGGTTGGCTCGGGGGTGGGGGCTGGGGCGCGCCGAGACGAGGGAGCCAATCAGTTAAGCAGCCTTTGCTCAAAACCGGGGAGGGGGCGAGGCGGAGCCGGAGTGAGCGCGGTGGCGGCGGAGCCGGTGGCTGCGAGGTGCCGTGCGCGCTGGCGCGGGGTCCCGGCGGAGGCTCCTGGCGCAGCGGGCTGGGTCCCTGTATCTTCACAGCTCTCGGGGCTGGCGGGCAGCAGCCTCGGCTGCCTCTCCGGGGCTCTCTGCTCCTCTCGGGGCAGCCCGCCCAGAGCGCCGCGCGGGGGCTGCCGGAGCCGGGGAGAGAACAGGGCTCTGCGGTCCCGCGAGGAGGTGCCGCTGACCCCGCCGCGCTGTCCGGGGAGCGGAGAGGGGCCGCTCGCCTGTCCTGGGAAGCCGCCCCCTTGTCTCGGACCCTCCTGGTGCCATGACGTGGATACGGCTGGAAACCGGCGCCTGGGACCTGAGGCAGCTTTCGGGACCGTGGCGGGCGCTGGTGGCTCCGGGCAGACACAGCTGGGGCTCAGGGAGCAGACTTGGAGCCTGGCTTTGGGGATCGTGTCTCACCTTCCGACCGGGCGCTCTCAGGGGGTGTGAGTGTGATGGGCCCGGTGTGGCTCCGTGCCTGGCTCTCC
Organism: Emys orbicularis; assembly: GCF_028017835.1. Classification (NCBI taxonomy): domain Eukaryota; kingdom Metazoa; phylum Chordata; order Testudines; family Emydidae; genus Emys; species Emys orbicularis. Next base: position 1,283,425 of record NC_088686.1, on the reverse strand, counting down.
CGCTGCCCCCTGTCCCGCTCCTGCGCCGAGCCCCGGGCCAGGGGCTGCTTTGTATGGCGGAGACAGACCGATCCTGCAGCTGACCCGCACCAGTAGGGTGACCAGATGTCCCGATTGTATAGGGACAGTCCTGATTTTGGGGTCTTTTTCTTATATAGGCTCCTATTACCCCCTCACCCCAGTCCCGATTTTTCACACTTGCTGTCTGGTCACCCTACGCACCAGTGACCCCCATGGCCTAGGCCCTGTGAGCCGGGGGCTCCTGTCTTTGTCCCTTCGGATCCTTTAGAGAAGCTCTGAGCGGAGCTGGAGGAAGCAGGGGGCATGGAAGAGAGTGGCCAGGGCAGACAGGCTGGCTCCCTGGGCTGGGCTGGGCTGGGCAAGGCAAGGGGACTTCACCAACCACAGAGGTCCCTCAGCAAACCCTGTCCCTCTTCCTGAGGGTGCCCTCTGCCAGCAGGGAGCAGCTGGCTGGGTTGGGAGCAGGGCTCCCGGGGGCGGGGAGTCACACGCTGCTGGGTGTGAATGTCTCACTCCTGCCAGAAGTGACAAGGAGTGTTCCTGGGAGGTGCTGTGAGCTGTGCTGCCAGATTTCTCCTGGGGAGCACAAGGTGTCCAGACAAGCCAGAGGCCTGTGGTTTGGGTTGTGGTAGGGAATCCCATAGACAAAGCACGGAGCTCTGGCACCGTTCAGGGGGCTAGAATCTACCCAGTGGAGTGACTCGCTCTCTGTCCCCCATGGCCTAGACGTCAGGGCTGCGGTCCAGGCAAGAGGCTTTGTGCTCATCTCGCCATCCTCCGGAGTGTGGCACAACAGTGCTGAGGGCAAAGTCCCACCCAGGGGGCCTGGGTGGCTGATTGGGTGAGCGGGATTTCAGTGTGAGGATGTTTCTTGTACTCTGCATCCTGAGGTGAAACCCTGTGCTGGAGCCTACAGAAATCCCAGCTGTAGCTGGCTGCAAATACAGATGCCCCATGGCGAAGATAATGCAATAACGAGCAGCAATGAGATCGCTACTCTGCCTTGCACCAGCGTCAGACCCATAGGTGTTCACATGACAAGGTGTGGGCCAGGTCTGCTGAAGTCATCGGAGGAAGAAATCGCAACCTTCACTAAGATAACTCATGAAGGATGATTTCTTTCTGAATTTAACAGCCTGATTCTGCTGTCCTTAAGCAGGGAACGTGTCCATGGGTATCACAGGCAGGCATGCCTGAGTTCACAAAGGGTCTGGATCTTGCTTTCCAAAAGTGACTGGTGGTTTGCTTGTGCCTTATTTGGATCCACAACTAGAGATGTCTTAAAGTGGCTTTTTTTCCTTCCAGCCCGTGCTGAGCCCCACCCTCTGAAAATCATTCAAGGGGTCGAGTTGCGGACCCAAAATTGCAAATCATGCTTGCCAAGGTAGGCCTCAGTTGTTAGCTGATAACCTAATACAGCAGCAAAGGAGAGTACCACCGACAGCCTCTAGATTCAAACGGCCAGACTTTGTATTGTTCATGGTCTAGCCTTAGTGCCATTCTGGGGGGAGGAAAAAGTAAACACAATTTCAAACTTTAGTGCTTTTGTTGGGGGGTGCACGCTCCCACAGCAGCATCAGGAACATGGAGGGCCCTATCCTGCATTCTCTTCTGACCCAGTCTGCCAGGGCTGGGTCAGGCCCATCTCTAACGAGTGGATGAGTAAATAAGTAAAGGATTGACAGCAGTAGCTTATGTCTGTTTATGTTGACCTCATTATTTATCCGACAAATGTACCTGTAGAATTAGCTTACAAAGTCACAAGCGTGAGAGGAATGACAAGGAGATATAAAGTGACAACAATGTAAACACTTCTAGAAAACCATTGCTGACCTGCATGACTGATTAATGTCTGTGCATGTAGTTTGCATAAGCAGGGCATCTTCCTGGGTCACTTTTCTCCATGATTGACAAGTCTGCTCCTCCTAAGGTCTGTCGAATGACCCTCGTAAAGAGCAGAATCGGAGATTCAGAGAGAGGACAATCATCTTAAACTCCTCTCTCTATTAAGACTAATAGGAAAAGTGATGGTTTGGAGTAGGCTCTGAGTTCCGTGGCAACCATCTGATACTTCAGTAACACTTTCTGGAGCTCTAACCGTTTTGAGTGTGTGTGTGTAGGTTGTATTTAGATTTAATCTCAGCAAACTTTGGAGTAACATTAGTTTGAGCTGCATGGCTGTACCCCTCTTATAGTCTAGCAAGTAGTTGTACTTTAGACTTGGCAGAATTCATCACTGTTGTTAGACTTCCATAGCTCGGCTCTAAACAAAGTAAGTGTAAAACTTTGTAGGGTTGTATCTGACAAAGTGACTTTAATTGTAGAAAAATGTAAAAATATTTATTTCTAAGTGGTTTTATCTTTGCTGACTCTTAAATGATGCATGCTTCAGCATTATGAGAACTAAACAGAAAACACACACACACACACACACACACCAGCAATAGTCTCCTGAAAACACCAACATCTTTTCCTCCCCATACTGTGTTGCTAGACTCGGGAAAACGGACAGTTCTTTCTCCAGACATTTTAAGTGAAAACCTAAAACTTGTGGCTGAAAACAACCAAAGAACTCTGTTCGATAGTGATTTTTTTTAGTGGAAATAGACACCATGTGCAAAAAGTTTTGTTTCCTCAAAAGCACCATTTCCCCTCCGAGGTGTGTGAGATCTTTCCCCAGCCTCGCACTCACACCACCTACTCCCCTCTTGGTGCCGCTTGAGGGCCAAGGACACACCCTGGGCCTGCCCGGGGCAGGGCAGGACCTTGACCTGCTCCCCAGATCTGAGAAGAGGGATGGGAGAGGGGTGATTGCTGCTGTAGGGGTAGGGGGCAGCAGCTCCCCAGCCGTGGCAGAGTGCTCCATGGAGGGAAGAGGCGAACTCCTCAGAAGTGGAGGGCAGAGGCAGGGCCTGGTCTATGCAGCTGCTCTGACTGGCTTCCTTTCCCCAGCTGGAGGGATTTCTTGTGGGGGAGTGGGACACCCCAGTTCTGATGAGGAGGGAGGGGAAGGCAGATGGGCTGAGCCCTGCACTGGCACAAATGAGGGAAGATTGTGGCCCCTGATGTCACATTTCTACACATCCCCAGGAGAGATTTTGCTCTGTGCTGGAAAATGCCCCAGCCGCAGCCCTTTGGCACGGGTCAGGGCAAACGCTTGTGACCTGTTGGTGTGTTCTCCCCCCACCCCCCACCCCGTGTCCCTCCAGTCGAGTTATGCTGTAAGTGCCTCAGGGCGGGGACCTCTGCGGTTGTACAGCGCCTAGCACACAGGGGCCCAGTGCTTGGTTGATGCTTTGGCACTACCATACTACTATGGATAATAGTAATGTCATGCTGAGATCCGCTTTCCAGCTCTGAAATCAATCCCCTTCCTTCTCAACGTACATCCCTGAACGCTGGCACCCGGCTTTGGCTCTGTTCCGTTCACCGAGGTTTGTGTGTTTTGGGTTTTTCAAATACAATGTTCCCCATCAAAAAGTGACCGTCATCTCTGTAGGTGGGACAGTGCCGGGGGCAGTTGTGTGGTCTCAGTGGGCACCTGGCCACCGGGGGGGGGGGGGCACCTGCTGCTACCCTGCCCCCACCCTTGGTGCATGCATGGGGAGCAGGCTGGGCTGTGGCTAGTGCAGGTGGGGAGGCCCACAGGCAGGGGTGTGTATTTGTGGGGCTGGAAGGGAGGCAGTGGGGAATCAAAGTGCTGGAGATGGCAGAGAGGGAAACAGAAAAGCCCGTTAGCACATCAGTGACCATGTCCAATATTCACTCCCCCAGAATCCTACTGCCAGTTACTTAGCATCAGAGACAATTCTTACCTTGCTCTTCTACTTCCTGGTAACAAATGGCTGGGTCAGGCGCTGGCCTGGGTTAGTGCTGTCAGAGTTTGCCCAAAGCAGTTTTCTGACCTCCTGCTCAGCCTCTTCTAAATGCAAAGGTCACGGCCTCCCTGAATTATTAGAAAAATGACACTGAGTTTGTGCCCGGAGAACAAGCTGTGGGACAGGCAGAACTAACCTGAAACCCTTCCCAGACCCCGCACTGGAACTGCTACTGACTTGAAGGACCCCCCAGATGAGAGTCACCCTGTTCCTGCCCTGCGCACACCCTGACAAACGTGGCATGCAGGGAGCCATGTGTGTGTGTTGGGGATGGAATCAACCCCCAGCCTGGAGGTGGGTCGGCCCTCGTTGGCTGTTCTTCCAGCCTCGTGCCTAGAATAAAGGCCGGGACCCCTGTGTGCTCACTACCCCACCTCCCCCAGCCAATGGCCAATATCATCCCCTGTGGCTGGAGTGCGCAGCCCCCGTGTGACTGTCCATGGGCACTGGCCCCCATGGGCATCCAGCCAGCTGGGATCTCTGGGGCTCCTAATTGGCTGGGTGGGTCTCACAAGAAGGTCAGGTCTCCAGCAAAGACAATAGGCCCTGGAAAGATGGGACCATGCACCCCACTGCTGCTTCCCGGGCTGCTGCAGCCCTTCCCAGCATGCTGGGGGGTTGTCTGGCATCCTACTGCCCACAGCCTGACCCTTCCCTCCACATCCCCTCTCTGCTCACTGGCTGGGGAGGCCAGTGGAAAAGGTGCATGGGACACCCATGGCAGGGGGCCCTGCACCCCCTGGGAGGTCGCTCTGAGCCTCTGCCCCAAACATTCAGGATTCGTCGAGGCCCTTCTTGGGTGGCAGGGTTTGGCCATTCGCATGCATTAAATGTGGCGCATGTCCAGCCGCTTGGTTACCAGGGCTGGCAGCTCCCCTGTGAATCCAGGTTCCCCAGACATGGCCGCAGCCCTTCTCAGGCCTGGGGGCTGAGGCCAGACTGGCTAGCCAGGCACAAAGAGTAACTGTGGTTGTTTGGGGGGTTGGGCACTCGATTTCCCACTGAGGTCCCTTGCTTTGAGTTAAAGGATCGATCCAGCAAGCCCTGAAAGGAAAAAGGAAACCACTCCCCTCCTCCCCCCACCATCACATACTCTCCCACTTGGCGGCCACCCTCCCCTCACTTCTAGCCCCTCCCCCCCCCCCCCCCCACACACACACTGCTGTATAAGCCATAGGCGCATGGAACTACAAAGGGGGGAGGAAGGGAAAGAGAGAGCGAGAGGAGACGAGAAGAGCTGTTAGGAGCTTCCTGTCCCCCTGGGATCTCTGCCCACACCCGGCAAGTGCAGCTGGCAGCCCCTGTGCCAGCCGTGAGCCCTTAACACCGTTCTATGCAGCTAGGACTCCTCACGCCCACTAGTCACCATCCCACGTTTGTCCAGATTCCAGGCTGATCTTCACCCATGCTCCCAGCCTGTCCTGGAACAGGTTTTTCTGTATTTCCTGTATTGCTCTTCTCTTTTTACCTGTGCCAGCCTGCTAGGCCGAGCGGCAGCGCAACAGGTAGCTAAGGTGTGCTCTGCTATCCACAGGGGAGCTGTTCCAGGTTGGGACGAGCCAGAATGCTGCTGCAAGCAGACGTCTGTCATGGTGTGGATCGCTTCCTGCGAGCACAGTAAAGCGCCCCGAGCAGAGGCAGCACCTTGGATTCAACGCTGCTCAACAAGTCACAGAAGTCAGTGCAAAACAGTACATCAGGCACTGGGTTCCCCTTCCAGGGTCCCAGCACCGCCATGTAAGCCCAGGGTCAGAGGGACTTGACCCATGTTAGGGAACCCTGGGCTTGAGCATCTACATTGTATTCAACCCCTGCATTCATACTTTTCTAACCCATGTGCGAAGCTAGGACTCTGACGTCCACACTGCAGTGTGCAGTCCCGAGTCAAAGTAAACATATCCCAGAAGCCCTAGCGCCCCCTCACCCTGCCAATTGGCCACTCTAGCCCTAGAACCGTGGTGCACAGTGGGGAAAATGTACTGGCTGCCCTGCATGTAACAGGAAGTTTGAACAGCCTGCCAACCCGTTTTCAACAGAGTGGATTGCAGATTGTTGGGGTAGAGTGGACTGAGGAAGTATTCCATGGAATTGTGGGATATTTCTGGATGTCTGCTGGGACCAGAGTCAAGCGCAGCTGGAACTACACTGCAAAGCACTAGGGTTTGGACCCTGGGTCCTGGCTAGACTTGAACTCGGACCCTCCAGCCCTGCAGGGTCCTAGCGCTGGGTTGGCAGAATTGCAGTGTAGACCCAATGTGGGAGTTAGGCTTGAACCCAGGCCCAACCACAGGCTTATGCTGCAGTGTAGACATACCCTTAGAGACACTGAGGGTCTGTTGAGATACAAACAGCGCTTTACATCAGCACAAGTACACAGTTGGGACATTTCTCCACCACATCCTTAGGCAAGTTGTTCCAGTGGTTAATTACCCTCACTGTTAAAATAACTGCATGTCATTTCTAGTCTGAACTTGTCTAGTTTCAGCTTCGACACACAGGATCCTGGTCTACCTTTTATTGTTAGATTAAGGAAACCCTGAATATCAGAAATTCTTTCCCATGTAGCTATTTCTTGGCCATGCTCAAGTTACCTCTCACCTATCTCTTGGATAAACTGAATAGATTGTGCCTCATACAGCTTTCACGGTAAGGCTTTTCTTCCAGATGTCATGTCAATCCTGTGCCTCTTCTCTGAACCCTTCGCCGTTTTCAACATGCTTTCTGAACTGGCGACAGCAAAACCGGACACTGTATCCAGTAGTGGTCTCACTAATACAGAGGTAATACCACCTCGCTGCTATTACTTGAACTTATACCTCCAAGACTCGTGTTTGCCCTCTTAGCTACAAGGTCACATGGGGATCTTGTGTTCAGCTGGTTATCAACCATTGCCCCTAAGGCCGCATCAGCGACTTTGCATTTCAGGTTTGTCTCTCACCTTGTAAGTGTGACCTAGATTTTTTCTTCCTAGCTGTATGACCTTGCCCCACGGAGGGACACTGTGGTCCAGATGATACAGCCCCGATGAGCAAGGGGAGCAGAATTTGGCCCGTCTTTTTTTCTTTTTGTCCCATGAATAACAAACTATTATTATTTACTATGGACACGGCAGTAGCAGTTGGAGCCCCAGACATGGGAGAGGGGCACAGTGTGCTAGGCATGACAAACTGTAACAAATCTGCGTAAATTAGAAGCTTAATGAAGAATCCTCATCTCTCCACCCCCCCATTGCCTACCACAGCGTGAGGTTTGGAGACAAGTTTATTTCCTCTCCTGGGCCCTTCGTCTGCCTTGTCTCTTTAGAGTGTGCGTCAGGACAGAGCTGGCTCTTTGGGCTTGTCTGCACAGCCCCAGTGACATGTGCCAGAGGGGTGTGTTACGCCCTTACTGCGCCAGGTACCCCCTGCTGACGCGCTCAGAAAGGAACCGAGTTCTCATTCACTAGGGACCCGGTAGAGCACCTGGCAGGCGGTACTCGGGGTAGTTCGAGCACAGCGCGCTCGTGTGCTTTACAAAGCATACCCCTCTGGTGCGCTTTGCCGCGCCGTGTAGACAAGCCCTTCCTCTGGCACAATGGGGCCTGTGTCTGAGTCGGTACCTCCGGCGCTAGGGTAGTAGCCATAATTAATCACAGTGATAGTGCATGCTGACAGTGGGAGTATCACACGCCGAAATTCCTGCGAGAGAGAGAATCCATTCCAAAGCCTGAACACAAGCAGTGGGTACATGTAATTTTCTTCATAATACACTGCTGAACCTCATCGAAAAATACTGGGAAACCACAGCATTTACTCATCCTTGCAAGAAGCACATTCAATCCCCTAATCATCAAAATGCCAACCACACTAGTCTGCAGAGGGGGTGGGATTTTGGTTTCCGGTGGTTGTTTTTTTCTTTTCTCCCAAAGTGGTAAGCTGGGAATCGTAAAACATTTCTGGCACAGCCAGCCTAGTGATTCTCTTTCTCTAAAATAAAAGCAGTTAAACATGTTGAGTTCCTCCAGTATTTTCCCATGGAAGTTTTTTCCCCACTTTAAATTCTTCCTTCTGTAAGATGGGGGAGCTGTTGCATTGTACAAAAGCGAAAACTGTGGCTGGATCATACTAGTTCCTAAGTACTATATTTTCATTAAACCTGTTTGCGGTATGAAGTAGGTGTAAACCCTTTCAGAGTGTATCACATGACACTGTAACTAGTGTATGCTTCTCTATGAAATGAAGTTTATCCACATTACGGCCTCCATTTATTACAGTTATCAGCCAAGGAGGAATTGCTGGAAGTGTAGACCTAAATTCCAGCTCTGACAGACAGCTTTCTAGATGAGAAACCCCTTCCGCAGAGTCACTCTTCTGACTTTATTTTAGGCAACTTTATATATCAAATTACTCATCTGGGCTACATTTGTCTAATGTTAATACATCACCATCACAGCTTGATTTCACTCTCCTATCCAGGGTGTTGCCTATGGCACTATTTATGACTGACCAATCATGTTAATGTATCAGTAGATTGCACTGGGGATACAAAATGTTGATGAGGTTGCACCAGGGATGAATTTGGCCTTACACACTTTTGCTTTTAAGTGCAACTGAAACTGAAAGCTGGTAATGTTTGAAAGCAGATGCTTTACATCTGAAGTGCACCCCTGTACTTGTCAGAGTTAGTCCTTATTTTAAAATACAATGTAATCTGTATGTCTAAGCTTCTTTTGAACTACATGTGTTACAAATTCATGACTGGAAGAATTTGTACAGTTTCTACTTGAAAATGAGGATATTCCAGATGTAGTTGTTTGTGAGAAACAATCCTTTGAATGAAATAAAATACCTGTGTATCCATGTTTCTAGACACCAGAATTGTACTGACATACTCAGATAATGAGTATTTGGAAATTTCTGTTCATCTTTCCTGAGCCTTCTACAAAATACATTTTCTTAGCTCTCTTTCAGGTTTTGTTAATTGTTAGACATAAGCTTAGAAACTAATCAAATTAGTGCTAGGTTTCTATGAATAATAAATATCACATTCATTATGATTTCATTTTATATGGAAGATAGTGAAATTGCACTGATTATATGGCAGTAAACATTTGTATTTTTCTAGTTACTAAATGGCTACCTTTCTTAATATTAATGTTGTTTTAAACTCTTTTTTTTTTAAATCCCTTTATTAGGTTAAAACTTTTTTGGACAATTATTAATTTAGGAAACTGAGACAATTCTCATTAATAAATGATGAAAGCTTTTGCTTAAAATAACTTTCATATAAATGACTCACCCAAAAGTATTTTGAAAAGTGAACAATGTTGGCTTGGCAGCCTGGGTAAAAGTGGCTTAGACTCAGCTGTGCCATAGACCAACTTCCTGTCCTAAGGGAAACCTCAGCACACTCATTCTGAATGGCAGCATGTGCTGTCATGGGCTCAGACACTCTCATACCGTGATGACTTTATTCTCACTTTGAACAAAAGTATCAAAATTCTCCTCCTCCTCGCCATTACTCCCACATCAGCTCTGTCTATGTTGCTTGTGATGCATTTGCAGCCTTAGGGAGGGATGGTCCAGTTTAGAAAAGTTTGATCTGAGGTTAGTCTAAGACTCGCTATGACCCTTTCTCCCTCCTCAGCGCCACAGTGGCTCTGATGAAATCCCATCTCCCAAAGAGAATAAAAAAACATAAATAAATAAAGATATCCTATCTCTTAGAACTGGAAGGGACCTTGAAAGGTCATCAAGTCCAGCCCCCTGCCTTCACTAGCAGGACCAAGTGCTAATTCTTCCCCAGATCCCTAAGTAGCCCCCTCAAGGATTGAACTCACAACCCTGGGTTTAGCAGGCCAATGCTCAAACCACTGAGCTATCCCTCCCCCCATAACAACAGCTCTGAGGTGGGCTTAGTGTAGCAATGATCGGGGACTGTGATTCCCCTCGCCATTACCTCCACATACTTGGCTTGTGTTCCAGGCTGGGGGATGCTGTTTACCAGGGCTGGTTTTCTGGTCCCTGCATCCATGCAGTTTGGCTCCCAGGGGAGGCCATTCATATCCAAGACTCAAGCAGGTTGAGTCCTAGGTAGGAGGATTAGAAGAAGGAAGGAGATGGCAGAAGGAAACCATGCGGCCAAGCTAGGCAGAAAGTGACTCATTGGCATAGCAGTGAGCACTTCAGTATGACTGATGGATTTATGTAGCGTTTGCGCATTGGCCGAGCCAATCAATAGCATTCTTAGCAGCCGAGTGGAGCTCTCAGAGTCCGCCGCTGAATTGGGTTAGCGGGCAACCCTCGACAATGTGTGTCATTGTTGGAGCCGCAGCTGCAGCTTGGATTGTCTCGAAGAATCCAACGGTGCTGGTTGGCTGCACAGAGGCCTGGCCCAGTCCGGAATCGGTTCAGAAGGGCCCACTGACAATGTGGCAGGTTGAAGCCGGGTGGCGAGCAGCAGGCTCTGTGACCAGGAACTAATTGGTGGTTGGCGTTAAGCACCAGTCTTCCCGCCACAGGGGCACCGCTGTCACACGCTGGGGTGGCAGCTTCGACAACAGTGGGTGTCGTGATGAAAGACGTGTGGCTGGTGGGATAAAAAGGTCATTGAACAAGGGCAAGCGTGGGTTGGCATGTACCTTCCCAAGCAGCTTGCCAGCTGCGATCTCCCTCCTGAGGTAAGGGGGAGCCATGTGGCTCAGAACTGGAAGCCATGGAAGATGAGTCGGTCAGAGAGTTTCTGTGAGGATGCGCATTGTTGAATTGAGTTGTACGTCAACAGGTTTGGTGTGTGCTGACCGACTCCACACTGGTGCACAATACTCTGCTACTGAGTACGAGGTGGCAAGGGCTGAGGTCCTTAGGGTTGGAGCAGCCGCTCCCCATAAAGATGGTGAAACCTAGAATCATTACAGGAATAATCTGCATAGACAACAACTTCCTACACCCACATTCTACTGCTGCGTTCAGACCAAAAGACAAAGGTTGCTAATAAAATAATGAACCAATAATAATAACAAAACAAGTGTAACATAAAGGGACAACTTAGAAACTGCCCCTGGCTGCAGAGAAGTTGCACAGGGTGGTGTGTAAGCTGGGGCAGAATTTGACCATAAAGGGGGGTGGGGGGAGGAGACCAAAACCTTTCTTGAATTCCAAAACAACAATACAAAACAAAACAACACACACCAATGTTACCAAGGGAACCCACCAACCAATCCGATAACTGTTTCACAATTTGATAATAACTTTTCCTAGCCACACCTCAATCAAACCAGTACATGCATCCACAGGAAGGAGAGTTTTCAAAAAGTACAAGTGACCCTCAAACCAGGGACCTGGTGCGTGAATGCAATAATGTTTCGGCAAAATAACTACCCTCCTCCTCCTAATATACAGAGGGTGGCTAATACTTAGATGAAAATGCTAAGATTTGTATTCAGCCTGCACCTTGAAACTAATAGCACAGGAGAGGGGCCATCAGTGGTCCAGCTTTCATGCTTGTACCCCTGTTAGACCTCACAATCTCACGGGATAAGCCAGTGATCGGTAAATCTTTGGGCAAGCGGATTATACAATGTCGTTCTGGGCTCTCATTGCCTCAGACCTGCCAGGATGTGAGGCTGCTCATTCGGGGTTGTCCACCAGTCCTGTGTGGTGTGCGTTTCTACCTAGGTCCCCATTCATTGACAGGGATGTGGACAGCTATCATACAATGGTAAGCGCTGTGCCAGGGCCACCAGTGGCACATTGACTGCAACTCGCCCTCCTGCTATAGACAAAAAGGGGTTAGTGCCAAGTCAGAACGCACAGGGCCTCTTTCCTGCCTTCCTCCTCTCATTTAACAGCCCAGCCCTGCCCCCGGGAACCCTGAGCCCATGGCTCTTTTCCTTTCTAAAGCCAGGACACAACTTGTTTTTGAGGGTCCTTCCACTTGGCTGCTAGTGACCGAGCGGTTGTGTGACCGAGTGGTTGTGTGACCGAGCGGTTGTGTGCACCTGTGGCCAGCGGACTCCCACCACCACTGCTGGGACATGGCCAGTAAGATCATGAAAGACTGTTCAGCCCGCACCATTTCTACCTGTACATCTCAAGAACCGAAACATACGGCTCACCTTCCCCCCGCCCCACACTGTGCCGCTGCACCGGTAGATGCACACCAGCCTAGCCCAGCAGAAAGAAGCAGGTTGTGTCCCTCAGGCCTGGCGCTCACAGAGGGGTGTGTGGAAGAAATGCCCGTTGTCATTCAGGCCCCTGTAATAAGCTGGTGTCTGGGCCCTCCGGCAGCCTGCACATCATCCCACCAGTGGAGTCTTCTCATCACTTAGCTCAGCGACAGTCTGAGTCAGCTGGTGGGCAGGGACAATGGACAGCACTCCAGTCATGTGAGTTATCCCACCAAGTCTCTGTTATTCCAATCACATCATAGTTCCCTGACTGTGCCAGGACTTCCAGTTCTCCCTGCTTGTTTCCCAGGCTTCTTGCATTTGTGTATAGGCACTTAAGATAACTCATCGATCGTCCCTCTTTCTCAGTCTGAGACAGGAGTCCTCCGCTCTTGCCCTCTCCTGCTCATGCTTCCTCCCGGTATCCCATTTCCCCACTTACCTCAGGGCTTTGGTCCCCTTCCCCCGGTGAACCTAGTTTAAAGCCCTCCTCACTAGGTTATCCAGCCTGCTGGCGAAGATGCGCTTCCCTCTCTTCGTTAGGGGGAGCCCATCTCTGCCTAGCACTCCTTCTTCTTGGAACGCCATCCCATGGTCGAAGAATCCAAAGCCTTCTCTCCGACACCACCTGCGTAGCCATTCATTGACTTCCACAATTCGACAGTCTCTACCCAGGCCTTTTCCTTGCACAGGGAGGGTGGACGAGAACACCACTTGCACCTCAAACTCCTTTAGGGCAACCAGACAGCAAGTGTGAAAAATCGGGATGGGGGTGGGGGTAATAGGAGCCTATATAAGAAAAAGCCTCAAATATTGGGACTGTCCCTATAAAATTGGGACATCTGCTCACTCTAAACTCCTTTATCCTTCTTCCCCAAGCCACATAGTCTGTAGTGATCCGCTCAAGGTCATTCTTGGCAGTATCATTGGTGCCCATGTGGAGAAGCAGGAAGGGGTAGCGATCCGAGGGCTTGATGAGTCTCGGCAGTCTCTCCGTCACATCTTGTATCCTAGCTCCTGGCAAGCAGCAGACCTCTCGGTTTTCCCGGTCGGGGCGGCAGATAGATGACTCAGTCCTCCTGAGGAGGAAGTCCCCGACCACCACCACCCTCCTCCTCCTCTTGGGAGCGGTGGCCGTGGAACCCCCATCCCTAGGACAGTGCATCTCATGCCTTCCAATCGGTGGAGTCTCCTTCTGCTCCCTTCCCTCAGATGTATCATCTACTCCACTCTCCGCATTAGTACCTGTGGAGAAAACATGAAAACGGTTGCTCATCTGTATCTCCATTGCTGGTACATGGACGCTCCACTTTCTTCTTCTGGAGGTCACATGCTGCCAAATTTCTTCACCGTCCTCCTGTCCCCACTGCACAGCCTGCTCTGATTCTTCAGAATGTTGTGCCCGCAGAAGCATATCCTGACGTCTGTCCAGGAAATCTTCATTTTCTCTTATGCAACACAGGGTCGATACTTGTTTCTCCAGACCTCAAACCTTCTCTTCCAATGTGGAGACCAGCTTGCACTTTGTACAGACAAAGTCGCTTCTGTCCTGTGGAAGAAAGACAAACATGGCACATCCTGTGCAGGTCACAACAGCCGATCACTCACCGTCCATATCACCTTCCTTCTAAGAGCTTCCTCATCTGCTACAGGAACTACTCAGAGGAGCCTGCAAGATGAAAGCTTCAGTGGGCTGTCCCCAGGGAACTCCCAGGCAAACACCCGCTGTTAGCCTCTGCTGTTCGCCGCTCAGCTGGTTTGCAGCTGACTGGCTTTTTATAACAGTCAGGCCCACTGAAGGCCCACCTGGAACAAAGCACTCCCAATTGACACTTTTCAAACAAACAAGCACACAGTCAGACTGACAAACTGACAAACTGTCCCCGCAACAGGCACTCAGATACTCACTATGTCGTCTTTGTACCCTCTATTCCTCCTGTAGCTGCTGAGACGACATCTCAGTGTAATAAAAGATAGCTGAATCCGCGCTGCCAGACAGCGCCATGTCCATTGGCCTGGTCATCGCTGTGAAAAAGCTGCTTGTAGGGTACCTTCCCTTTATGCTCTGGAAGGCCGCTGAATGTTCTGAGAGTCTCCAAACGAACTATTCATAGTGGGACAGTTTTGGTCCTTCCTGCTGGGTTCCCCATATCTGCACACTGAAGATTCTTCCTTTTCAGGGTCCTTCTCCTCTCTGCAAGAGTAAATGACCTGAAGTGCACATTTCACAATTCAGTTCTGACCTCCTGCATAGCCTAGGCCAGAGGGTTTCACCAGTGGACATGGCTACACATGGAGGGGGTGTGATTTGGTCTCTGATGGGAACGTACCCTAGGCGTTTAGCTCAAGATGCCGCTCCCACCACAGATACAGTCTGGTTTTAGCAAGGTAGCTCAATGAGAGCTAGCATGAGTCTGGAGCTGGGTACCACAGCTCCAGTGCCAAGTGTAGATGTACCCAATAATTCCTGCATTGAGCCCAAAGTTTATGTCTGAGCTACAGCCTATCTTTAGAAAATAAGACACTGTCTTGGGTTAGAGACTGCGAGTGGTGGAGAATCCAGCACACTTCTTATGAGTTGTGCCAATGGTTAGTTATTCTCACTGTTATATGTTTCCTTATTTCTAGTCCGAATTTGTTCAGCTTCACCTTTCAACACTAGGTTTTGTTTTGTCCTTGTTTGGTAGATTAAAGAGCCATCTTTAATGGCTTTAACACGGGGGACTGTTTGCTCACCATGTGGGTGCTGAGCCTAGTGGCCTTCTAGGCAAGGTTGAGAGCTGGGAGCTTCTTAATGAGGCTTTGATCCAAAAGCTCTTTAGCCCCCATCAACCCTTAACCAGGGGGCGGGGCTACTCAGGAAGACCAGGGCTTTAAAAAGCTCACTCCTAAGCGACCAGAGGAGCTAGCAAACAGGAGCGGCCAACAGGGGAGTTTTGAGAGGGAGTTTACAGGAGGACTGTGAGGGGGGCTAGACACACTTACCATTTCTTAAGGTGCTTTAAACTTAAGCCAAAAAACACCCCCGATAAAAACAAAACTTCAACAAAGGAACGAGCTGCAGGAGTGAAAAGACAATGCAGGCAGAAGTCCAGCGCAGAGTGGGGGCTATCCAGTTTATTGCACCCAATGCAGCACGTATGATTACCTGCCCTATGGGCAGGTGGCGTGTGTGTGCATTCGGTGCAAGGAGCTCCTGGCCCTCAGAGACGGCGTACGGGCTTTGGAGACCAGAGTGGCTGAGCTGGAGGAGCTGAGGGAGACAGAGAGGTACATAGATGAGACTTTCCGGGACACAGTAGAACGGTCCCACCCCCGCTCTGACAGTCTCTGTGCTGCTGAGGAGGATGAAAGTATCAGGGAAGGAGAACATCCAACTGGACCAGAGGGAAACGATCCCATAGTTGGGACCCTCCTTCCAGATGATGTTGTGGTATCCTCTCGCATTGAGGATACCTCTCCGGGGAGGGAACTCCAGTTATTAGGAAGAGACAGGTATTAGCAATGGGGGATTCGATCATTAGAAACATAGATAGCTGGGTTTGTGATGACCGGGAGAACTGCATGGTGACTTGCCTGTCTGGTGTGAAGGTTGTGGATCTCCCGAGACATCTAGACAGACTTATGTGTAGTGCTGGGGAGGAGCCGGTGGTCGTGGTACATGTAGGTACCAACGACATAGGGAAGGGTAGGAGAGAGGTCCTGGAGGCCAAATTTAGGCTGCTAGGTAAGAGATTGAAGTCCAGGACCTCCATGGTAGCAGTGTCTGATAGAGTCTCTGAAATGCTTCCAGTTCCATGAGCAGGGCCAGGTAGACAGGCAGAACTGCAGCGTCTCAATACATGGATGAGACGATGGTGTAGGGAGGAGGGGTTTAGATTTATTAGGAACAAGGGAACGTTTTGGGAAAGGAGGAGCCTATACAGGAAGGATGGGCTCCACCTAAACCAAAATGGAACCAGATTGCTGGCATTTAATATTAAAAAGGTCATAGAGCAGTTTTTAAACTAAGGGCTGGGGGAAAGCCGACAGGTGCGGAGGAGCACGTGGTTTGGACAGAGACATCCCTTAGGGGAGCATCTGTTAATGGAGATTGTCTATGTCCTAGTAAGGAGGAGATGATGGAAGATGATAAAATACAGGTAGGATCTGAAAAGAAACAGTCAAATGAAAAAAAGTCTCATTCAATTACATCATGTAATGGGAGACAGCTAAAAAGTGACAAGTTTTTAAAGTGCTTATATACCAATGCTAGAAGTCTAAATAATAAGATGGGTGAACTAGAATGCCTCATATTACATGAGGATATTAATATAATAGGCATCACAGAAACTTAGTGGAATGAGGATAATCAATGGGACACAGTAATACCAGGGTACAAAATATATCGTAAGGACAGAACAGGTCGTGCTGGTCGGGGAGGGGCACTTTATGTGAAAGAAAGCATAGAATCAAATGAAGTAAAAATCTTAAATGAACCAAACTGTACCATAGAATATCTATGGATAGTAATTCTATGCTCGAATAATAAGAATATAGCAGTAGGGATATACTACCGACCACCGGACCAGGATGGTGCTAGTGACTGTGAAATGCTCAGGGAGGTTAGAGAGGTTATTAAAATAAAAAACTCAACAATAATGGGGGATTTCAACTATCCCCATAGTGACTGGGTACATGTCACCTCAGGATGGGGTGCAGAGAAAACGTTTCTTGACACCTTAAATGACTGCTTCTTGGAGCAGCTAGTCCTGGAACCCACAAGAGGAGAGGCAATTCTTGATTTAGTCCTAAGTGGAGCACGGGATCAGGTCCAAGAAGTGAATATAGTTGGACTGCTTGGTAATAGTGACCATAATATAATTAAATTTAACATCCTGGTAGCAGGGAAAACACCACAGCGGCCCAACACTAGCATTTAATTTCAGAAAGGGGAACTGCACAAAAATGAGGAGGTTAAACAGAAATTAAAAGGTCCAGTGCCAAAAGTGAAATCCCTGCAAGCTGCATGGAAACTTTTTAAAGACACCATAATAGAGGCTCAACTTAAATGTATACCCCAAATTAAAAAACATAGAAAGAGAACCAAAAAAGTGCCACTGTGGCTAAACAACGAAGTAAAAGAAGCAGTGAGAGGCAAAAAGGTATCCTTTAAAAAGTGGAAGTTAAATCCTAGTGGGGAATATAGAAAGGAGCATAAACTCTGGCAAATGAAGTGTAAAAATATAATTAGGAAGGCGAAAAAAGAATTTGAAGAACAGCTAGCCAAAGACTGAAAAAGTAATAGAAATTTTTTTTTTAAGTACATCAGAAGCAGGAAGCCTACTAAAAAACCAGTGGGGCCACTGGACAATCGAGATGCTAAAGGAGCTCTCAAGGACGATAAAGCCACTGCAGAGAAACTAAATGAATTCTTTGCATCCGTCTTCATGGCTGAGGATGTGAGGGAGATTCTCTAACCTGAGCCATTCTTGTTAGGGGACAAATCTGAGGAACTTTCCCAGATTGAGGTGTAATTAGAGGAGGTTTTGGAACAAATTGATAAATTAAACAGCAATAAGTCATCAGGACCAGATGGTATTCACCCAAGAGTTCTGAAGGAACTCAAATGTGAAATTGCAGGACTACTAACTGTAGTCTGTAACCTATCATTTAAATCAGCTTCTGTACCAGATGACTGGAGAATAGCTAATGTGATGCCGATTTTAAAAAAGGGCTCCAGAGGTGACCCCAGCAATTATAGGCTGGTAAGCCTGACTTCATTACTGGGCAAACTGATTGAAACTGTAGTAAAGAACAAAATTGTCAGACATAGAGATGAACATAATTTGTTGGGCAAGAGTCAACATGTTTTTTGTAAAGGGAAGTCATGCCTCACTAATCTACTAGAATTTTTTCAGGGGGTCAACAGGCATGTGGACAAGGTGGATCCAGTGGATGTAGTGTACTTAGATTTTCAGAAAACCTTTGACAAGGTCCCTCACCAAAGGCTCTTAAGCAAAGTAAGCTGTCATAGGATAAGAGGGAAAGTCCTCTCATGGATTGGTAACTGGTTAAAAGATAGGAAACAAAGGGTAGGAATAAATGGTCAGTTTTTAGAATGGAGAGAGGTAAATAGTGGTGTCCCCCAGGAGTCTGTACTGGGCCCAGTCCTATTCAACATATTCATAAATGATCTGGAAAAAGGGGTAAACAGTGAGGTGGCAACATTTGCAGATGATGCAAAACTACCCAAGATAGTTAAGACCAAAGCAGACTGCAAAGAGCTATAAAAGGATCTCTCAGAACTGGGTGACTGGGCAACAAAATGGCAGATGAAATTCAATGTTGATAAATGCAAAGTAATACACATTGGAAAACATCATCCCAACTATACATATAAAATGATGGGGTCAAAATTAGCTGTTACCACTCAAGAAAGAGATCTTGGAGTCACTGTGGATAGTTCTCTGAAATCATCCACTCAATGTGCAGCGGCAGTCAAAAACCAAAGAGAATGTTGGGAATCATTAAGAAAGGGATAGTGGCATTGTCGGAAGACAGGAGACTGGGCTAGATGGACCTTGTTCTGATCCAGTGTGGCCCTTCTTATGTTCTCCGATTAGAAATGTTTTCCTCTTATAGGTACTTGTAGACTGCAATCAAATTGCATCTTAAACTTCTTTTGGATAAAACAAATCGATTGAGCGTCTTTAATCTCTCACCAGGAGTCAGATTTGCTAGCCCTTGAATCATTCTTGTAGCTCTTTTCTGAACGCTTTCCCATTTTTCAAAATCCTTTTTGAAGTATGGGCACTGGAGCTGGACATCTCCCTTCCACTTGCTAGTCCCCTGCTTATACAGCCAGGGGTTATCGTTGCGCTATTAGCTACAGTGTCACATTAGGAGCTCGTGTTCAGTGGGCAATGGCATGATGATGATGACAGCTCCCCGCTGTGCTTGTACACACGTACAATAAAAGAGAGTCACTGCCCCAGAAGACCTTGCAGCCTATCCAATCTCCTATAGGAGAGAAATCAGATGGGTGGTGTGGGGCAGAGATAATGAGAGAGACGGAAAGAGAAGAAACACAAACTTTGGGATCTCATGGAAAACTTACTGTTCATGCCCTTTGAGCAATGATTTGATACAGTGGCTCAAATTTACCCTGGAGTAACTCCATTAAAACCAATGGGTTCCAATAGGAATTAATTTGGCTTAATACTCCCATAGGAAAATTGTACTCTTACTTGCATTCAGGAGCTGATTTTTAGCAGGTATCTTGTTCAGCAAAAATGGAATGTGCATTCCTTTGGAAGGGGGGAATGGAAAGGGAAGAGGCTTAGAAGCCACTAACCAGACAACCACCTCATCGATGTGGGAAGTTTCTAGTTTGGAAAAAAAAAAATGGAAAAGGAGGCTAGTAATAACGACCCTGCACAAGAGAGATTTGGACCAAATCTGGTAAGGGCTCCCTCTGTTCCTGAACAGCTCCAATTCGAGCCAACAAACTCAATTTTCTTTCACTTCTCTTGCTAGTGCAGCATTCCCCAAAGGAATATTAAATGATTGATGTGCATGTGGAAGCAGCAGGTCAGATGAAAGTACAAAGTGAGATGGGTTTTGGATGTTTGCACAGATCTTTTGGAGGAAAAATATTTCAGCAAGCCCGGAATCAGGCATCCTACAATGGCAGAGAGAAGAGCTATGGAAGAAACTTAATAAAAAGGCTGAATAATTCCTGGTCAGTACTGAATTGCTTGATCGAGCAGTGGCAAGCTATTCTACTTGGTTCTGGAGCCCTTATTCCTGTGAGTGGTCACTAGGACTACTGGTGTGAAAGATACTTGTGTTGCACACCCTTCTAATGCCATATCTGTGCAAGTTGAGCCACTTTCCCATGTACATCCCTGTTCCCATCAACTCATAACTAATGTGTAGTGTCACTGTGGAATTGGCCCCTGGTTCAGCAGGTGCCTGCACACTCCTAAGTGAGGAGATAAGACAAATATCTTACTATATGTCTTCCGACATGGAGGTAAAGAAAATCCATATCTATGCCCCACAGACACAATTACTGGTGCAGCAGGTGACTTGCAAGAGCCAACTGCTCTTGAAACTATTACTCCTGACGAGGGGTCCTACACAAACACAGCTTTTGATCTCGATTCTGCACTCCTCCAATAACTTGTCACATGTGAAGAGGCAGAGAAGGGAACTCAGACGTCCAGTAATGAGACTTTCCTCTTGCTTTGGACACAGCTTTATGTTGTTCAAGCCACGAAGGAGAACCAGCAGGGAACCACCTACCTCTGTTCAAAGGAAAGCATCTTTGCGAGTAGCACATTTGAAAAGCGATTCAGGACCAACCCTCCAGCCATGTATGCACATGGCACCTGCAGGGACATCGGTGCCCTTCACAGACAGCATTTTCTTTCACAAGTGTTGCCACTACAATGGTCTCCAGCTCGGGGTGCCTCGGAGCATGCAGCATTGGTTTGTGGGCGTAACCTGTTCTGAAAGGTTCTTAAATTCTGCATTTGTGATGCCACACACCTCAGTCACCCAGGATTATTTATCACTCCCCTTCCCTCCCCCTTTGCCACCTTCCCACGTGCTCATATGCACCAGTGCATCAGAGCACGGCTCCGACCTGCAGGTGTGATCCATGGCCATCAGGGTGGTTACACTGAGCTTCTGCCTGGGTCACCAACCCCACTCCTTCATTCTTGCTCTCCTTTATGGCTGACTAGCTTCCGGCGTTGCTTTGTTACGTGCTTGCCAGGAGAGAGGCCTCTGAGACAGACGATGCAGATTCACGTTTGAGGCCCGTTCCAATTCCCAACCTAAACTGGGCCCGTGGTTCCAGGGCAGGCCTGGTTTTGACTCTTTCTGGAGCTTTGTCGAGGCCAATAACAAAACGATTTATTGTGCTCAACTGACACGGAGAGCACATTGCTTCAGTGCATTTCTATGGCTATTGGAAAAGCATGTCCTCGCCTTGCCCTTTGGATCACTGCTTCCCCCTGGGCCGAGCGGGCAGCGTCTAAACACCAGGGCTTGAGGGTAAATTGTGACAATTACTTCACACATGGAAAGGTCACATTAGGCACTAGACAGCTCCCTTCCAGAGCCTCTGAGCAATCACAGCTGCCTGGTCATGACCCACCAGAGGGAATTACCCCCTGGTTCTTGCTGGGACAAGCCAACCAAGGGCCCCAGCCTGTGTCTAGTGCAGTGCCGGGTGCCTGTCCTGTGCTGCAGCCCTGTAGGGAATCAGTGGTCGGGCTGGCACGTGCTGAGCTCCCTGCACACCAGGGTTGGGTGCTCAGAGCCTTGCAGGACTAGTCCCAGGGATTCATTCTCCAATACATTCATCTGACCCCTTTCAAAACAGGCACGTAGATTCACAGCTCTCAAGGGCAGACGGCACAGTTCTGATCATCTAGTCTGACCTGGAGGCTAGCCCAGGGCAGAGAGCTTCACTCAGGGATTCCTGCCTCCAGCTCATAACTGTGGGTTGAGCTACAGCGTATCTGTTAGAAAGAAACTTCCACTTTCTATAGATACTTCAATGCTGATTGGAGCAGGCAGTGGAAGGTGGGTGTCCTCTCTTTCTCCCAAGCGAGTACCCCCATCCTTGGGCTGCAGATCCAGGCACATGCTCTCTGGGCTAAGAAGTTCACAGACAGTGGGACAGTGCTAGTTGGAGAGGTTGAAAGACTCCTGCCCAGGATGGCAAGAGCCTAGTGACCAGGCTACTTATCTAAGAGGAGAGAAACCTCCCTAGGCAATTCATTCCAGTGCTTAACCACCCTGACAGGGAGGAATTTTTTTCCTAATGTCCAACCTAAACAGCCCTTGCTGCAATTTAAGCTGTTTGCTTCTTGTCCTATCCTCAGAGGTTAAGGAGAACAACCTGTCTCCAATTCATCCACATCATTCCTGAAATGTGGTGCCCAGAACTGGACACAATACTCCAGTTGAGGCCTAATCAGCATAGAGCGGAAGAATGACTTCTCGTGTCTTACTTACAACACTCCTGCTAATACATCCTGGAATGATGTTTGCTTTTTTTGCAAGTGTTACACTGTTTAGTTTGTGATCCACTATGACCCCCAGATCCCTTTCCGCAGTACTCTTTCCTAGGCAGTCATTTCCCATTTTGTATGTGTGCAACTGATTGTTCCTTCCTAAGTGGAGTACTTTGCATTTGTCCTTATTGAATTTCATCCTATTTACTGCAGACCATTTCTCCAATTTGTCCAGATCATTTTGAATTTTAAACCTATCCTCCAAAGCATTTGCAACCCCTCCCGGCCTGGTATCAGCTGCAAACTTTATAAGTGTACTCTCTATGCCATTATCTAAATCATTGATGACGATATTGAACAGAACCGGACCCAGAACTGATCCCTGTGAGACCCCACTCATTATGTCCTTCCAGCTTGACTGTGAACCACTGATAACTTCTCTCTGGAATAGTTTTCCAACCAGTTATGCACCCACCTTATAGTAGCTCCATCTAGGTTGTATTTCCCTAGTTTGTTTATGAGAAGGCGAGACAGTACCAAAAGCCTTACGAAAGTCAAGATATACCACATCTACCACTTCCTCCCATCCACAAGGCGTGTTACCTTGTCAAAGAAAGCTACTAGGTTGGTTTGACATCATTTGTTCTTGACCAGTCCATGCTGACTGTTACTTATCACCTTATTATCTTCTAGGTGTTTGCAAGTTGATTTTGTAATTATTTGCTCCATTATCTTTCCGTTTACTGAAGTTTAAGCTGACTGATCAGCTGAAAATTATATACTGCTGAAAAGTTTTGCCCAGGTCTACTTCTAACGTACCGATTTACTTGATTTCTGTTTGTCCAGCTAAATTTGCCATGTTAGCTCTCAGACAGTTCTATTCTTCTAGAAATTATAAAGCGACGGCAATTCATGTGTGAATAGCAATGAGCTATTTCGTGAGAAATGATTGCTTCTAAAAATAGAAAATCCATTTTTCCATAGGCTCAGAACACGGGATTATGAAAATACAAAACCTTAATAAAGTCAGAGGATATGTTGTAAATATTCATTCAATACACTGGAAAAAATAAACATGAAGCAGCAAAGGGAAATTATAGTTCTGGAAAAGGTGAGAGACTGTTTTAAGATGAAAAGCAGCCACCGTTGAGTAGAAGAATCACTGTTCATAACAGTCAATGAAAGAAAATGTAGCTGTCTCCCTTAGGTGAGCGTCATTCCAGAAGCCGGTATTAATGATAACATCATCATTTAAAAATACCTTTCCCGGTACAGATGGGGGATGCTCTGCCACAGCTGCAAAATTACAGTCTCTGCCTTGTCACTTGCAGCTGTCCGTGTTTGTTTCTGAGATTCAGTATGAATTCTGCCTTGCCAAAGGCAGGCGGTTTTAATGAAATTCATCTCCCAGGCAGCATCATCTTCCATTTCAGGTTTTGTCACAGCAGTTTTCCTGATTAGCCCCTGCAGGAGTTGTCACTTGGTGCTGAACTGAAAATCTGCTCTCCCGATTTCTGGAGAAGAATAACATAGGGCTACGGGTTACTGACATTTGCACACTCAACATGAGAACCTCTTGGGGTTGGTTTAATCACCTGTTACACTTCGAACGGCCACAGAGGATACATGGTCTGCACTGTAGCTGAACATTCTGATAGCTTTCTTTGATAGGATAACGAGTCTTGTGGATAAGGGAGAAGCTGTGGATGTGGTATACCTAGACTTTAGTAAGGCATTTGATACGGTCTCGCATGATATTCTTATCGATAAACTAGGCAAATACAATTTAGATGGGGCTACTATAAGGTGGGTGCATAACTGGCTGGATAACCGTACTCAGAGAGTTGTTATTAATGGTTCCCAATCCTGCTGGAAAGGCATAACGAGGGGGGTTCCGCAGGGGTCTGTTTTGGGACCGGCTCTGTTCAATATCTTCATCAACGACTTAGATATTGGCATAGAAAGTACGCTTATTAAGTTTGCGGATGATACCAAGGCTGGGAGGGATTGCAACTGCTTTGGAGGACAGGGTCATAATTCAAAATGATCTGGACAAATTGGAGAAATGGTCTGAGGTAAACAGGATGAAGTTTAACAAAGACAAATGCAAAGTGCTTCACTTAGGAAGGAACAATCAGTTTCACACATACAGAATGGGAAGAGACTGTCTAGGAAGGAGTACGGCAGAAAGGGATCTAGGGGTTATAGTGGACCACAAGCTAAATATGAGTCAACAGTGTGATGCTGTTGCAAAAAAAGCAAACATGATTCTGGGATGTATTAACAGGTGTGTTGTGAGCAAGACACGATAAGTCATTCTTCCGCTCTACTCTGCTCTGGTTAGGCCTCAGCTGGAGTATTGTGTCCAGTTCTGGGCATCGCATTTCAAGAAAGATGTGGAGAAATTGGAAAGGGTCCAGAGAAGAGCAACAAGAATGATTAAAGGTCTTGAGAACATGACCTATGAAGGAAGGCTGAAAGAATTGGGTTTGTTTAGTTTGGAAAAGAGAAGACTGAGAGGGGACATGATAGCAGTTTTCAGGTATCTAAAAGGGTGTCATAAGGAGGAGGGAGAAAACTTGTTCACCTTAGCCTCTGAGGATAGAACAAGAAGCAATGGGCTTAAACTGCAGCAAGGGAGGTCTAGGTTGGACATTAGGAAAAAGTTCCTAACTGTCAGGGTGGTTAAACACTGGAATAAATTGCCTAGGGAGGTTGTGGAATCTCCATCTCTGGAGATATTTAAGAGTAGGTTAGATAAATGTCTATCAGGGATGGTCTAGACAGTACTTGGTCCTGCCATGCGGGCAGGGGACTGGACTCGATGACCTCTAGAGGTCCCTTCCAGTCCTAGAATCTATGAATCTATGAAAAATTCATCGTTAGGTTCGTAGTTTATTATGCGTTTTTGCCCACTAATGCTAGGTAGCACACTAGTCATAGAGTGAGGAGACTGACAACAGCAGCAGCAACTACCCACAGGGTTCCACTCTGATCTTTGGTACTTAATCACAAGCAGCCTTTAATTTTCCAGGAGATTATTTTTATGCAGCCCGACAGGTGCTCACTCTGCATTTTCCATACAGAAAATGCACAGCATCTCTTGGGGCAGGCTTTGCTTAGCCTGGGTTATAACACATTTCACATACTGCCATGAGGAAACAACACCAGGCACACCCTCTGGGAGGGCGAAGCAGTAAAATCTGGATGTGCCATCAACACAGATGTTGATTCGAGATCAATGAGTTAATATTTATTATTTGTGTGAGGGTTGTACCTAGCAATCCTCGTTTAGATCTTTGGGGCGCCTTTGGACTAGGTCCTGAACAAACATAGAATAAGAGACAGTCTCTGCCCCAAAGAAATTACAGTTGAAATGGATATGTCAAAGAGTGAGGAAAAAGCAGGATTATTATCCCCCTGTTAAGGTGATGGGCTGTTCCCCAGAGATCAGAGACCTCCCAAAGTTCACAGAGGTGTCTGCAGTGCAGCCCAGTTGAACAGTCTAGTGCCTTAAACACAAGAATAGCCTTCCTCTTGAAGGCCTGAGCCATAACCCATTGCAGTCAGGAGTTTTCCCACTCCCTGGCCTTTGGAGCAGGGCCTCAATCAATCAATCTTATCCACGTGTACCAGGGCAGGTGTTGGTCAGGGCTCCATAGCTGAGGATCTGTTCTGAAATGGTGCACACATTTCTGTTTCTCTCCACAAGCCGGAGGCCTTTCGGGGTGAATTTTCACATCTTGTTAGGCTTTGTGCCCTTTGAATTTTCTTTGGTAGTTCTGTTTAATTTCTTTTCATTCATTTTAATACAAAGTGTTTGCCTTTGGTCTCTTGGTGAAATTCATGTCCCTGGCAGTCAGATTGTTTTTTTAAACGGACATTTTATTCTTTCAACAATAAAAGCAGTGGCCACATTCTGAGGCATGGCAAGGCCCCTTCACACCACATGGGCAGTGTAAAGGGGCCTTCAAGTGGGTCCCAGTGACCTTTACACCCTCTCCAATGCCCCGTGACACTGTCTGAATAGTGAGAAGGGGCTTTGCTGTCACAGAGAATCAGCCCCATGGCCTAGCTACACAAAAATGGATTACAAACTGGCTAACCAATAGGTCTCAACATGTAACTGGAAATGGGGAATCATCATAACCTGCTTTGCATGTAGATTAGTACATACATTCAATATGACTCACTTGGCATCAGAGAGACTTGATGGGAGAAGTCTCATGACTGGAATACTGGTATGGGGGCATTGTTTGTTCAGGCAGGCAGGGGGAAAAAGGGAGGAGATGTCGCATTATACATCAATAATACAGACACTTGTTCTGACATCCAAAAGGAGGTTGGAGGCAGACCGGTTGAGAGTCTCTGGGTAAAGATAAAAGGGTAAAAAATAAGGGTGACATCATGATAAGGGTCTACTAGAGACAATCAGCTCAGGAAGAGAAGGTGGGTGAGGCATCTCTAGAACAAATAACAGAACATCCATAACACGAGCGCCGGTAGTAGTAGGGGACGTGAACTATCCAGACATGTCTTGGAAAAGTAATATGGCAAAACACAAAGTTATCAATAAGTTCTTGGAATGTGTTGGGGACAGCTTTTTGTCCCCAAAAGTGGGGGAAGTAACCAGGGGCACAGCCATTTTAGACTTGATTCTGACCAAAAGGGAGGAATTGGTAGCAAATCGGAAAGTAGACGGTAATTTGGATGAAAGTGACCATGAAATGATGATGTCATGATTCTACAGGAAGGAAGGAGTGAGAGCAGCAGAATAAGGACAATGGACTTCAAAACCGCTGACAGTAACGAGCTCAGAGAACTGCTACGTAAGGTCCAACAGGAAGAAAATCGAAAGGGAAAAGGAGTTCAGGAGAGCTAGCAGTTTCTCAAGGAGACAATATTAAAGACACAACTGCACACTGTCCGGATGTGAAGGAAAGATAGGAAGAATAGTCAGAGGGCAATATGGCTCCAGCAGGAGCTCTTTAATGCCCCTGAAATCAAAAAGGAATCCTACAATAACTGGAAACATGGACAAATTGCTAGGGAGGAGTACAAAAGAATAGCACACTCGAAGGAAGAAAATCAGAGGTGCTAAGGCAAAATATGAGTCACCCCGGCAAGGGACATAAAAGGCAATGTTGTTAACATACATTAGGAGCAAGATAAAGATGAGAGAACATGTAGGCCCTCTACGTAGCAGGCAAGGAGAGATAATAACTGATGACATGAAGTGAGTTGATGTGTTTAATGCCTATTTTGCGTCAGTTTTCACTAAAAAGGTTAATGGTGACCAGATACTCAACACAATTAACTCTAACAACAAAGGGGAAGGAACACAAGCCAAAACAGGTAAAGAACAGATGACAGAATATTTAGATAAGTTAGAGGTATTCAAGTCAGCAGGGCTTGATGAAATTCATCTTAGGGTACTTAAGGAACTAGATGAAGGAACCTCAGAACCATTCGCAAGTATCTTTGAAAACTTCTGGAGGATGGGTGACGTCCCAGAAGACTGGAGAGGGGTAAACACCATAGGCGCCGACTCCGTGGGTGCTCCAGCCCTGGGGCACCGACAGAAATAAAACAGTGCGTGCAATAGCGGTGCTGCAGCCCCAGCCACGGATCAGCAGTTCCTGAGCAGCCCCGCCGCCACCAATCAGCTGGTAGGCTGCTGTGCTAATCAGCTGTTTGGCGAGCTCCCCTGAATGCAGCCCCACTTCGCCTATCGGCTGTTCTGCGGCCCCTGGGCTGGCTGCTGCAGAGGCTGACCCAGCCCTACTTCAGCCCTCAGTGTGGGGTGGGTCCCCTCCTCCAGCAGCCTCAGGGAGCTGCTCCAGCCAGGGTTAGGGATGGGCGAGGGGGGGAGCACAGGGCTCCTTCTGCTCTGCAGAAGCCCAGCCTCATCAGCTGCGTCGGGTGGCCCCGCGCCCTGCGTAGATCTCCTGGGCAAGCTCCAACTGCCGGCAGCACTAGGTGAGTCCAGGCAGAGGGAGCCTGGCTGGGGTGGATGGGGCCCGCTGCAGTGTTGGGAGAGGGGGAGGGGAGTCCACCCTGGGCACCGTTTGGGGTGGGGGGGTCCTGCAGAGTCACTGCTGCTGCCTCCCCCCATTTCTGCCAGTCCCGAGCTGCTCTGCGCTGCCTAGGTGTGGAAGTGTCTGTCCTCAGGGTGCCATTTAGGGGAGATGGGGGGGACTGCCCTGGCCCCCCAGATAGTAAAAACCTGGGGGCAAATTTGTCTCTCTCATCCCTCCCTTGCACCCATCATCCTTTATCCAAAATTCTCATTTGGCTCTGACATTAAATAGGTGTTAACAAAATGAGACAAAACCGAGTTGATCAAAGTGATTTAAAATCCCTTCCCCTCTCCACTGCTCAGTTTTCTGTCTCTTGACTCTTGAGGAAGAGACTAAGTTCCACTTGCCTGTTGTTGACAGATGTTCGGCTGCGTGGGTGTGTTCTCCCTGTGTGCTGCCCCGGCTCTGTGCAGACAGCTGGCACAGCAGACCTCGAGCGAATCACCCAATGACCACAAAATCTGTCATCCTGACCTAGGGTGACCAGATGTCCCGATTTTATCGGGACTGTCCCGATATTTGCTTATTTGTCCCGCGCCCCGACCTACCTTCGGTCGGGATGCGAATTGTCCCGATATTTTGCCTCCGCTCCGGGCCGGCGCACGGGCTCACGCCGCCCCTCCCGCCCTGACTCCGCCCCTTCCTTCCCCCATTGGATCCCTCCCCAAATCCCCGCCCCCAGCCCCACCCCCTCACTGCCCCATTGGATCCCTCCCCAAATCCTTGCCCTGGCCCCGCCTCTTCCCCAAGCATGCCGCATTCCTCCTCCTCCCCCGTCCCTCCCAGGCTTGCGCTGATGAGCTGTATGGCGGCGCAAGCGCTGGAGGGAGGGGGGAGGTGGAGACGGAGCGGAGGCAAGCTGGTGCGGGGTGGGGTGGGGTGCTAAGCTCTGGGGTTTTTTTGCTCCGCCGCCGGCTTTTTTTTTTTTTTTTGCTCCGCCCCCCCCCGCATCCCAATATTTCACCTGTGTGATCTGGTCACCCTATCCTGACCTTATCTTTAGGATGGGTCAGTGTGTTCCTGTTCTCTTTAGGGAATGTGTTGGTATTGACGTGTTCTGGTACCACCCTCTGGAATGTGTTTGCGTGAGCGCTCTGTGACTAGCACTTCTTAGGAATGTGTGTTTCTGCAATATCAGCCCTGTTCTTGCCAGATTCTGTGACCAGGGCCTGCCTCTAGCTCACAGCCTGATTTTGCTTTGTATCAGCAAAGTTTTGACTGTCCCTTTAGTCCAGGTCTCAGGCCTCATACCAGGCCTCTGATACAAGGGCGTATGTCTCAGGCTCTCTTCCTGCTACACCTATGTTGAGGCAGAAGTGAACTGTGCCAGACCTGTTTCTAGCTACAAATAAAGGAAACTATTTTGAATTTCACAAATGGCTTTTATGCACATTTACTATAGTTTTTTACTGCTTTTATAATGATTTAGATAGGGGAAATGTATCTAACAGAAACATTTTGGGTGGTCTAATATGATTTTGCCCATTGGTTTTATGCCTGATTGTTTCTAAGCAAATGAGACAATGCTATAACAGCCTCCTTGCTGACTGAGAGTTCTCCAGAATTGTACCTTCCCTGGCCGGTAGACAAGTGACTGCCCCAAATGTCTGGCCAGACTGCTAATGGCCCTGGCAGAGCTGGCACTCCAAGCAACGTCCTGCCATCTGCTTTTGATTTTTAAACGGAAGGACAGAGGAAGCACATATTTTGTTGCCTAACACTTGTCATGAGGGAAGCTGTATTGAAATCCCAGCCTGGCTGGGATCGAGCAAGGATCTGAGCAGAGAGGAAGACTGACGGCTCTGCTAACTTCTCCAAGATGAGAAACCAACCAACCAACCAATTTGCCTACTGAAGATCAGCGTCTTATCCTACCCACAGCTGATTGGGTCGAGCCCTCCGGACCGCAGCACACAACTCCTGCCTTTGCTGCAGGCTGCACTCTGGCCTGGATTTAGCCTCCGAGTTTAGTTAACAGGATTAATACGCAGTAGGTGGGATTAACTATGTGGTGCAGCAGCTCTGGGCACTCCCATGAGGCTGGCCTTTGCCAAGTCTCAAGTCTGATTTCCCATGAACAGAAATCGCCTTCACACAGATTTTCAGTGCAGCTGCATGGTGCTGAACTCTTGCGTACTGGAACGATGCATATTTCACACCCCCTTGTCCCAGGGGAGCCGCTCCCCTGACTGGCTCTTGGCCATGGACACAGAGGGAGTCACGGTGTCTTTGCCTCAAGAGGAGAACAGAAAGCAAGCAAGGCCTTGTCATCTCGGACTTCAAGTGTTCATGTGCCAGGTTCATTCAGATATAGAATTAACAGCAGCTATTCACTTGATCTGTGGGACTCCCTATTTGTGTTCCAGCTCACAGGTAAAGGTGATGGGTTTGGGGGTTTGGGATTGATTAAAAATTCATTCATTTTGCCATCATCTTTGTTTCTCACACAGCATCTCATTTCAGCCTTAATTTCTGCCTGAAGTTAATTTAGGTCCTAATGTACCTCACACATTCCCATGCACAAAGGGTCAGCTTCCCCTCTCAGCTGCAGCCACATCAATCTGGAGCGACTCGATTGACTCCTCTGGGCTTTTTCCAGATTCACACTCATGCAGCTAAGGGCAGAATTGGACCTAACGTGGCCAGTGAGGGAGACTGCACAAATACCTCCTTCCCCCCATTGCTGTTTTTGCTACAGAGGACACAAACCAAGCAAAAAAACAAAACAAAACCCTAATTGGGGCAAAATCATGTCAGAGGTGGGGCCAATACAGTATAATCCATGCAGCCTTCCCCCAACCCCACCGACATCTCATTGCCCCATGGTTTGGGGGATCATGTAGCTGGAGGGGGAATCATCTTTCTTCAGCATATACCTCCCCGCCCCCTGCAAACCCTTGCTTAGATCATGCTGTCAGCATTTCCTTCTGCAGACTCTACTTCTCACCCTCGTAGCATTCAAGGAGCAATGTTGCAGTGCTGGAGCTGAGTATGTTACAATGCCATGTTTTAAATCCCATTTGCAGCAGGAAGAGAGGGGGTGGCATGGGGTACACACAAGCTGAGGGCCCCAGGCCTGTTGGCTGATGACTCTGGCCTCTCATGTCTCTCCCAAATCCTCAGAACTTGTGGGAAGGGAGTTCTGCAAGGGAAAAAAAACCCATGCTCCCGATGGGAAAAGGTAGGAGAGGCTCCCGGGGAGAACCTGGCAGAGTCCCTTCATGTGGACTCTGGGGGGGAGGGATAGCTCAGTGGTTTGAGCATTGGCCTGTTAAACCCAAGGTTGTGAGTTTAATCCTTGAAGGGGCCATTTAGGAAACTGGGGTAAAAATCTGTCTGGGGATTGGTCCTGCTTTGAGCAGGGGGTTGGACTAGATGACCTCCTGAGGTCCCTTCCAACCCTGATATTCTATGATTCTATGTGGGTTTCACCTCAGGAAAGGGGCATATCCAGCCCTTGGGTTTAGGCTGCTTCCAAAGGGAGACCTGTTGCAGATATTATACAGATTTGGACTTAAACCCTTTGCCTGCACAATTCACTGTGATCAACTAGTCTGACCTCCTTCATAACACAGGCCATAGGACTTCCCAGACTTAAGTCCTCTCTGAACTAGAGCATCCAATCTGGATTTAATAATGGCCAGTGATGGAGAACCTGCCTTGGTCAGTTGTTAATTACCCTCACTCTTTCAAAAATTGTACTTTATTCCGATTCAGCATTTGTCTAGTTTCAAATTCCAGCCATTGGATCATGTTAGACCTTTGTCTGATCAACTGAAGAGCTCATTGTCAAAGTTTTCCTCCCTCATGGACTGTAATGAAGCCACCCCTTCACCTTCTCTTCGTTAAGCTAAATAGATTGAGCTCATTGAGTCTCTCACTACAAGGCAGGTTTTCTAATCCTTTTATCATTCTCTTGGGTCTTCTCTGAGCCCTCGCCAATTT
Source organism: Emys orbicularis (assembly GCF_028017835.1). Classification (NCBI taxonomy): domain Eukaryota; kingdom Metazoa; phylum Chordata; order Testudines; family Emydidae; genus Emys; species Emys orbicularis. The sequence goes on along the minus strand of NC_088686.1, from coordinate 1,251,342 downwards.
ATCAAACATCCGTCTTTACCTGTGGGCACCAGAACTGGACACAATATCCCAGCAGCGGTCGCACCAGTGCCAAATACAGAGGTAAATAACCTCTCTGCTCCTCCTCAAAATTCCCGTTTGTACATCCAAAGATCACATTAGCCTTTTTGGCTACAGCCTCTGACTAGGAGTTCATGCTCAGCCAATTACCCACCATGAACCTGACAAGTTTTCCGGAGTCACTGCTTCCCAGAAGCGAGTCCACCATCCTGTAAGTACGGCCTGCGCTCTTTGTTCCCAGAGGTATACATTTTCATCTGGCTGTATTAAAATGCATATTTGCTGGATCCATTGTACCAAGTGATCCAGCTTGCTCTATACCAGTGATTTGTCCTCTTGATTATTTACCACTCCCCCAATCACTGTATCATCTGCAAACTGTATCAGATGATCCTATGTTTGCTTCCAGGCCATTGACAAGAAAGTTCACTGATGTTGGGTCAAAAACCTCACTGGAAACCCCGCTCAGTGAGGATTCCCCATGTACATACTTTGAGACATATCGGCCGTCCAGCTAGACTGGCCCAGCTAAATGACTCCTGCAATGACCCCAGACATGCAGACTGTGCGTTACGCTAAAACTCTCAGTGTCGCTTTTGTATTCAGTAGAATGGAGGTGAGAGGAGGCTGGTGCATTGTATCTCTGGCTCTTCATTTATTTAAATATCCCACCAGCTGTAACTAACATACCCTGGTGATGCCAGGGCCAATATTCAATAAAATCAATGTTATTCTTGCCTCTCTTTCGCTTTCCTGAGAGGCTGCCAAACTCTTATGTAGAGAAAAAATAATGCCGTGTACTAGGTAGGAAACAGCTACACACACACACACACACACACACACACACACACACACTTACTTTCATTCTCCTCCTTAAAATATGTTCCTATTCTGGTCAACACCAAGCACCAGAGCTCTTACTGCTTTTGGGGCATTTCCAGTCCAGTTTTGCCAATCCATAGATATCACTGTGGGGAAGGATCTAACCCAGGGGTCGGCAACCTTTCAGGAGTGGTGTGCCGAGTCTTCATTTATTCACTCTTATTTAAGGTTTCGCGTGCCAGTAATACATTTTAACGTTTTTAGAAGGTCTCTTTCTATAAGTCTATAATATATAACTAAACTATTGATGTATGTAAAGTAAATAAGGTTTTAAAATGTTTAAGAAGCTTCATTTAAAATTAAATTAAAATGCAGAGCTCCCCGGACCGGTGGCCAGGACCCGGGCAGTGTGAGTGCTGCTGAAAATCAGCTCACGTGCCGCCTTCGGCACGCGTGCCATAGGTTGCCTACCCCTGATCTAACCCAACATTTGGACAAGCACCCAGATTATGACAGGCTAAGCCCACACCAGCCCTATTGAGGTTTGCCCATTGCTAACCCGCCTGACAGAAACAGGGCATCCCTAGCTGCAGTTGCAAGTGTTCCCCTTGCCATAGCTGTGACACTTCTAAAGAGTCTGCTCCTGCTGCTGGGAAACATGTCAAGGGCTGGGGTCTAACATGACAATTTTAAGAATCATTTAATAAAGCTTCTTCTTATGTACATGTGTTTGGTAAATGTCCCCATCTAAAGGAAATGTGTGTATTTGCTTGCTTGGGATTTACGTAACAGGACACCCAGGAAGAAAGTCTTTTACATTTGTTACAGCATTGAGCTGTTGATAATGCAGTTAAGTCTTAAATGTATTAAGGATTATTATGGCTATGTGCTTCAAGCACTTTTTAACTGCAAACCAGGATAAAAAGTTGAGATGGTATAAATAAGAAATGATTTAGAGGCATTATTAATAGTAACTGAAATCACTTATTTTGTACAGAAACACAAAATAATTGATATAAAAGAGGTTTGTTACATAATGATCCACTAACTTCCTGGGTAACATGCTCACGGAAAGGAAAATAGTTTGTGTAGGGCAATGGCACTCAACCTTTCCAGACTACTGTACCCCTTTCAGGAGTCTTCCGTACCCCCAAGTTTCACCTCACTTAAAAACTACTTGCTTACAAAATCAGATATAAAAATACATAAGTGTTCCAGCACACTAGTACTGAACCATTGCTGACTTTCTCATTTTTACCATATAATTATAAAATAAGTCAATTGGAATATAAATATTGCACTTACATTTCAGTGTTCAGTATATAAAGCAGTATAAACAAGTCAGTGTCTGTATGGAATTGTAGTTTGTAGTGACTTTGCTAGTGCTTTTGATGTAGCCGGTTGTAAAACTAGGCAAATATCTAGATGAGTTGATGTACCCGCTGGAAAACCTCTGCGTACCCCAGGGGTACGTGTATCCCTGGTTAAGAACCACTGATCTAGTCCAGTCCCCGGCACTCATGGCAGGACTAATATTATCTAGACCATCCCTGACAGGTGTTTGTCTAACCTGCTCTTAAAAATCTCCAATGATGGAGATTCCACAACTTCCCTGGACAATTTATTCCAGTGCTTAACCACCCTGACAGTTAGGAAGTTTTTCCTAATGTTCAACCTAAGCCACCCTTGCTGCAATTTAAGCCCATTGCTTCTTGTCCTATCCTCAGAGGTTAAGAAGAATAATTTTTCTCCTTCCTCCTTGTAACAACCTTTTATGTACTTAAAAACTGTTATCATGTCCCCTCTCAGTCTTCTCTTCTCCAGACTAAACAAACCCAATTGTTTCAGTCTTCCCTCATAGGTCATGGATTTTTTAGACCTTTAATCACTTTTGTTGCTCTTCTCTGGACTTTCTCCAATTTGTCCACATCTTTCCCAAAATGTGGTGTCCAGAACTGGGCACAATACTTCACTCGAGGCTTAATCAGCATGGAGTAGAGCGGAAGAATTACTTCTCGTGTCTTGCTTACAACACTCCTGCTAATACATCCCAGAATGATGGTTGCTTTTTTTGCAACAGTGTTACACTGTTGACTCATATTTAGCTTGTGATCCACTATGACCCCCAGATCCCTTTCCGCAGTACTCCTTCCTAGGCAGTCATTTCCCATTTTGTATGTGTGTAACTGATTGTTCCTTCCTAAGTGGAGTACTTTGCACTTGTCCTTATTGAATTTCATCCTGTTTTCCTCAAACCATTTCTCCAGTTTGTCCAGGTCATTTTGAATTTTAATCCTATCCTTCAAAGCACTTGTAACCCCTCCCAGCACACATAAAAGGAGAGGGATAATCATATAATGAGGAACAGTAGCATCTGCCATGATTGGCATCATATTTTGGCATCACAAGTGGGTAGAGAGTGGGTAGCACATGGAAAAGCATCCCTCATTTTTCTCCAGTCTGACTCCAGCACATCACCATAGTAGCTAAGCACTGAAACACGGTAAAATAAGAGCAGCAGACATGCAAATTATCAGGGTATTACACCTGCTTCAGATTGGACTCCTTATGGAGAATAAACAGCAGGCCAAACTCAAACTCCACTCAGGGCAAGACTCAGCACGGCTGGGTAAGAATGTTTGACAATGCACTACCAGGGAATGAGAATCAACAGAAACACTTACAATTAATTAATGCTCTAATTATGATAATTCAGACAGACTATGGCTGACATTTCCTCTCTTACTGTGAGGGTTATTGGATTACCTTGCTAAGAACTTTGCAGCCACCCGACACGTAAATAATTGAATGACGTACAAGCCTTGAAAGTCTGTGTCTCCTCCAGAAAGCGCTACCATTGTTCAAAGTACAAATGTTATTTTATGCCTACAGTTGCTAATGTCATTAATTTAATGCCATCCCTCAAAGGCACCCTTTTCGTCATACGATATATTAGGTAAGATTTGCATATTGCCTATAATAGACTTCTCCTCCATAATGCTATTCAATACTGCAGTATTCGAGGAAAAGACTTCTATCCTGCAATGTTGTACAGCTCTATTTAGTCAAGTATCTCCTTTATGTCTTAGAAAGCTTCCTGCCTACATTTTTTACTTAAATTATCCCCCTTTTCCGGCACTTGGAGTTGACCACATGGCAACAGGCGCCATATTGCTGCTGCCCAGCTGGCTGGAGGCACCCTACCTTGTAACTGACTTCACTTGCCTTGTGCCTGCTGTGAACACATAACACTAAGGGCTAATATGCCACATATTTTATGCAAAGAACATCTGAACACAGTGGAAGGTATTTATTTCTTTTAAATATTTCACAGAATTTTTTGGTGATACAAAAATTGAACTTATTTTTTGGGAGGCGGGGGTCAGTTTTCAAAACCTCTTTTTTCCCCAGGTTCCACTCTTTTCGCTCTATTTTGTTACTACTGGAAAAGGGGGAACATAAGAACGGCCATACTGGGTCAGACCAATGGTCCATCTAGCCCAGTATCCCGTCTTCTGAAAGTGACCAATGCCAAATGTTTCAGAGGGAATAAACAGAACAGACAATCATCAAGTGATCCATCCCCTCTTATCCACTCCCAGGTTCTGGCAGTCAGAGGCTGGGAACACTCAGAACATGGGGTTGCATCCCTGACCATCTTGGCTAATAGTCATTGATGGACGTGTCCTTGCTGAACTTATCTAGTTCTTTTTTCAACCCACTTATACTTTTGGCCTTCACAACATCCCTTAGCAATGAGTTCCACAAGTTGATGGGTTTTGTGTGAAGAAGTTTGTTATGTTTGCTTTAAACATGCTGCCTATTAATTTCATTGGGTGACCCCTGGGTCTTGTCTTATGAGAATGGGTAAATAACATTTGCCTATTCACTTTTTCCATGTCATTGATGATTTTATAGATTTCTATCATATCCCCCCTTAGCTGTCTCTTTTCCATACTGAAAAGTCCCAATCTTATTAATCTCTCCTCATATGGAAGCTGTTCCATTCCCTTAATCATTTTGTTGCCCTTCTCTGTACTTTTTCCAATTCTAATATATCTTGTATGAGATAGGGTGAGCAGAACTGCATGCAGTATTCAAGGTGTGGGCATACCATGGTTTTATATAATGGCATTATGATATTTTCTGATTTATTATCTATTCCTTTCCTAATGGTTAACATTCTGTTACTTTTTTTGACTGCCACTGTATATTGAGCAGATGTTTTCCTAGGACTATCAACGATGACTCCAAGCTCTCATTTTTGATAGGTAATAACTAACTTAGATCCCATCATCATGTATGTGTAAGCAGAGTCAGGATGAGCTCTACCCTGACATCTGGTGGTGAATTATGGCGAGTGTGGAAAAGAACTCCAGGGGCTGATCTTGTTTGCATAGGCACACCCACTCGCCTGGCAGGAAACAACAGCAACTGAAAGTGGTTACTTTGGCTGGTGTGGGATCCCCAGTTTCTCTATTATTGGGGCAGGAAGAATAAAGTTTTGTTACCCTGATTCTGTGAATCAAGGCCAGTGGAACTGTTGTATGACAGAAGGACTGAGTGAGTCCTTCACCATTACCTAAGTAGCACTTGCTTGACAAGGGACATGGGTTACAAAACCCAGTGAATTGAAAGAGGATGGGGACAGGTATTTGTACCTGATGGTATGGGCCCCCTCTGAGGGTTTGAAACACCAATTGCACCACCTCCTCTCTCCACTGTTGAATGTCAGAGCTAACTTTGATTCCATTAGGAGTCTAGTTACAGGCTGCTGAGCTGAATTCACTTTGGGCCACTGTTGCACTAGCACTGGGGCTCCCCTACTATACTATGAGCTGAAATCACAAAAGAGCTGAAATCACGAAAGAGCTAAAGTTATTAAGAGCTGAGATCACTGAGTGCTGTGTTAACTAGTGGGGGAGCCTGAAGCTATATTGCTCAGCAGCTGGTGGAGCAATTTGTGGGGACGACTGGAGGAGCAGCGAGCGCTGCGGAGCCTTGCGGGGCCGGTTGGAGTGGCCCAAGGAACGGCAAGCGGAGCTGTTTGCGGGGACGGCTGGAACGGCTCACAGGTCGGTGAGCGGAGCGGAGCAGCTTGTAGAGCGGAGCAGTTTGTGGGATGGCAGGAAAGTGGACTGGCTCGTGGTAAAGGCTGTGGCGGAACCCCCACGGAGAAACAGACGGCTGGCCAGCCTTGGATCATGTAAGGTGCCCCTTAACACCCTGCGTGCCCCCCCCCCTTTTTACTCTGGGGCTGCACTGACCAGGGACAGAGACTTTGGGGGTTGTTGGACCCAAGAGACTTTGGGGGTGTTGGACTTTGGGGACTCTGGGTGATTTTTGGGATGCTGGATTCAAGAGCCAAAGGGAAAGGACACAGCCCATTTTGCTGGGGTGGGTTTTGCTCATGGTTTGTGTTATCAATCCTGTTTGTGGTGTTTTTTCCAATTTTATGCTGATGTCGTTTACCTCATGTTATTAAACATTTTCTGCTACACTCAGACTCCATGCTTGCGAGAGGGGAAGTATTGCCTCTTAGAGGTACCCAGGGGGGTGGTATGTAATTGTCCCAGGTCACTGGGTGGGGGCTCGAGCCGGTTTTGCATTGCGTTATTGAAACGGAACCCCTAGATACAGAACCCAGCCCTTGTTGCTGCCAACTTAGATGGGCAGAAGGGTTACATATGTATAGTTGGGATTCTGTTTTTCCAATGTGCATTACTTTGCATTTATCCACACTGAACTTAATCTGCCATTTTGTTGCCCAGTCACCCAGTTTTGTGAGATCCCTTTGTAACTCTTCACAGTCTGCTTTGGACTTAACTATCTTGAGTAATTTTGTATCGTCTGCAAACAGGTCATTTATGAATATGTTGTACAGCACTGGCCCCAGTACAGCCCCTTAGGGAACCCTGTTATTTACCTCTCTCCACTGTGAAAACTGAGCATTTATTCCTATCCTTTGTTTCATATTTTTAACTCATTACTTATCTAAAAGGACCTTCCCTCTTTTCCCATGACAGCTTACTTTGCTTTAGAGCTTTCGGTTTGGGACCTTGTCAAAGGCTTTCTGAAAGCCCAAGTTCACTATATCCACTGGATCCCCCTTGTCCAAGGGCTTGTTGACCCCCTCAAAAAACTCTAATAGATTGGTGAGGCATGATTTCCCTTTACAGAAGCTATGTTGATTCTTCCCCAACAAATCATGTTCATCTATGTGTCTGATCATTCTGTTCTTTACCATTGTTTCAACAAATGTGCCTGGTACCGAAGTTAGGCTTAACCTCCTGTAATTGCCAGGATTGGTTTTGGAGCGTTTTTTTTTTTTTTTTAATAGGTGTCACATTAGCTCTCCTCCAGTCACCTGGCACATAGGGTACAATAGCTTACGTACCACAATTAGTAGTTCTGCAGTTTCATATTTGAGTTCTTTCAGAACACTTGGGTGAATAACATCTGGTCCTGCTGACTTATTATTGTTTAATTTATCAGTTTGTTCTCAAACCTCCTCTATTGAAATCTCCACCTAGAACAGTTCCTCAGATTTGTCCCTTAAAAAGAATGGCTCAGGTGTGGGAATCTCCCTCACATCCTCTGCCATGAAGACAGATGCAAAGAATTCATTGAGCTTCTACACAATGGCCTTGTCTTTCTTGAGTGCTCCTTTATTACTTGATTGTCCAATGGAGCCACTGATTGTTTGGTGGACTTCCTGCTTCTGATGTACTTGGGAAAAATTGCTGTTAGTTTTTGTGTCTTTAATGACAGGTTTCAGAGTAGCAGCCGTGTTAGTCTGTATCCGCAAAAATAACAGGAGTACTTGTGGCACCTTAGAGACTAACAAATTTATTAGAGCATAAGCTTTCGTGGGCTACAACCCACTTCTTCGGATGCATATAGAGTGAACCATATATTGAGGAGATATATATACACACACATACAGAGAGCATGAACAGGTAGGAGTTGTCTTACCAACTCTCTTTCTTGACCTGCCTAATTATACTTTCACACTTGACTTGTCAGAATTTATGTTCCTTTCTATTTTCCTCAGTAGAATTTGACTTTCAATTTTTAAAGGATGCCTTTTTTGCCTCTAACCCTTCTTTTCCTCTGTTGTTTAGCCATGGTGGCATTTATTTGGCCCTCTTACTTTTTTTGTTGTTTTTGTTTTTTATTTGGGTATATATTTTGTTTGAGCCTTTATTATGGTGTTTTTATAGAGTTTACATGAAGCTTGCAGGCCTTTCAGTCTTGGGACTGTTCATTTTAATTTCCATTTAACTAGGAAGTAGCATTTAAAAAGCAGTTGGGAGAACACAACCGTGAAGCCCATAAATTTTTTAGTTTTTGGATTTGCCACCCAAAAAGGGGGGGAAATATTGATAAAATTGTAAATTTTTCCATGAAGGTTATTGTTTCCATAAAAAATGTTTCTTTGTATTTTTTTTAATGAGAGCTCAAGCTATGACCTCTCTGAATTCACCATGAGTGACCTCTCTTCCCTGTGGTCTTTTATAACATTCTTTACTAGCTCTTTGTCACACCTGTTGCTATGGTTAATTACTTGCACCATTAAAATGTACACCTTATTTCTAGTCTGAATTTGTCTAGCTTCAACTTCCAGCAATTGGATAGTGTTAGACATTGTTCTGCTAGACTGAAGAGCCCATTTTAAATATTTGTTCCCCATGTAGGTAATTATAAATTGTGATCAAGCCACCCCTTAACCTTCTCTTTGTTAAGCTAAATGCTATGTCAACACAAACTAGGTAGCTTTTACAGGTGTCAGCCCAGTCTACATGGGGCAATTAGAGTGCAACTCATTAGAACACTTTACAAATCACCTCCCTCCCCGGCACACTGTGTAGACAATCCCTTAGTGGTTCTAGGAAGAAAAATAAGATATGAGAATGCTATTGTGTAGAATTCAAAGACATCGGAGTTCTCCAACATTCCATTAGAGAGAGTAGCTCATTCACTGGTTCCCCAGGTAGACACTGAACAACCTTGTCTGTTCTCTAATTAGTAAGAAATCATTTTGGGTTAAAAGCATGTTATTGCAAAGCTGCTCAATGCCTGAATTCAGAATCATTTCTGTATCTGTGTAAAAATCACGAAAGACACAGGCCTTGTCTACACGACACCGTTTTGTTTTGCCAACAGAACAGCGGAGGTGTACACACCACAAAGCTACTTTTGGTGGCAAAACTCTGCTGATTTGCCGACAAAATAAACCCCCCTCGACGAGAGGCAGGGAGCTTTCTGTGGCAAAGTTAAAGTGCCAAAGCGTCAGTGCAGATGCTGCCATTCGTTATGTTGCCATAACTGGCTTCCCCCCGTGTCCCACGATGCTGGCACTGCTGTTTTGAATGTAGTGGCCCTGCAAACATGCGCCCTTCCCCTTTCACAGCTCGGGGAGACTTTGACATTCCTCAGCATGGAGAGCTCACCCAGCTGCTGAGGCGGCTGTGGGAGAACTGGCAGGGAATCAGAGCCATAGGCAGGCAGGCAGAGCGGGCTGCTGCTGCAGGGGGTGGAGGGGAGAGACTGCTGTGCTGTGCAGAGCCGGTGGCTGGTGTTGGGGGGTGCTGCTCAGGGTGCTGTCTGAACTTAAAGAGACAGCATGACAACACACACTGTCTCTCTCACATATACACTCCCCCCCCCCACGCTCTCACACACTTCCCCAACACTCTCTCTCTCTCTGCCTCCCCTCCCCCCCAACAAACACACACACTCCCCCCCCCCCATACACACTTCAGTTGAAAAGTGGCTGGCAATGGAGTAGGATGCCCATGGAACAATGGGACTAAGAAACCTGCATCATGTGACACTGTACCCGTCCCATGATGCATTGCAAACTCTCCCCAAAGCACCCCGTGGCCAGTTGCACGGTGGGATACTCTTGCTCTCTGTATGGATGGCAGAGCTGCTAGTCTGCCGACACAAGGAGCATAGTGTGGGCACGCAACAACAGGTTAATTAAAGCGGCATAACGTCTGTCGATCTAAGTGACGCAATTTCAGCTACGTGAATAACGTACTTAGATCTACTCACCGCGGTGTCTTCACCGTGGTAAATGGATGGCTGACGCTCCCTCGTCGACTCCGCCTGTGCCTCTCTCTTCGGCGGAGTACTGGAGTTAACGGGAGAGCGCTCGTGGGTCGATTGATCACATCTAGACTAGATGTGATAAATTGACCCCCGCTGGATCAATCACTGCATGTCGATCCAGCAGGTAATGTAGACTAGCCAGAGAAATCCAACCATTGTTCTACTGATTGAATTTCAATTGCAAGCTTACTTTGCTCATTGCATTGTGTTATATTGAACTATTTTATGGAAATTAGAAGAAAATTAGTTAGTGATTTATTTGCTCAGCTTCATATTTCTTTTAATAAATCCATAAAACCACATTAGACTTGTTCCTCTCTTAAAACTTCAAAGCAGGAAAACACCCTATTTAGAGATAAATACACTGAGTTGCTCCTGGACCTGTATTTTAATTATTTGATTAAAATCCTATAACCATTATACAGTACTGCCGGAGTGGGCAGTATGGATGCACATCATGAACCTGCTACAGCCCACAAATTAATGCTAACATATACTAGTATTATTTTAGCATTAGGAGTATTAAAGTATTTCTTTGTCCTTTTAAAATCAACAGTCAATTGGTTTAAATGTGACTTTTGGGTAAGAAAGCTCAACACTCCCCAAAACAAAGGGTCAGATTCACCCAGGATGTGTTGGTGGATTATAGACAGGTATTCGGTTGTACTATAGATTAATCTGGGCCAGCAAATTTAACAAAGGACAGCTTATCATTTTAGCGATATAAGGAGCACCTGTGATCACAGTATGTAGGTATCAGCTTCAGCATTGGGAACTGCTTTGCCATCCTACAGTTCTGCTGATTCACTGCGTAGAGAACATATTGCTTTCACTCCTTCCTTCTCCTCTCTCCCACATGTATTGTTCTTCAGCTTCTGCTACTAAAGATCGGTGTTGGGACAACACTGGGGTTTACCCATTGTGACGGTGCTGCCCGTGGGAGCCAGCTGAGGTCACTCAATTAGGGTGGACTGCAAACCAAACGGGGCAGATAAACCCCAAACGCTGGTGGATCTTCCAATACTTAGATTTACCAACCAGCACAAAACAGCTTCTGTAGCACCTCACTGGTTACTTAGAAGTTCAAACAACGCAGCTCCCTTAAAGTACCCAGCCTCAGGCCTCAATCCAGACACACCTGTCAGATATGATGATGATTACTGAAAATCTTATCTCATCATATAGAAGAAAAGGTTTCTTCCAATCCCAAAGGATCAGCCACACACCCAGGTCCAATTATAACTTAGATCTTACCCAAAATACACTCTATAGTCAATTCTTATTAACTAAACTAAAATTTATTAAAAAAGAAAAGAGAGAGAGTGTTGGTTAAAAGATCAGTATACAGACAGACTTGAATTCAATTCTTGAGGTTCAGATACATAGCAGAGGTGAGCTTGTAATTGCCAAAAGTCCTTTTAGAAATAGTCCATAGGTTATAGTCCAATGGCCATATTCAGGGTGACTCCAGTCAGTGACTGGGGATCTCAATCCTTGTGGCTTAAGGTTTCCCCCTCTTGAAACCCAAAGCAGATCTGAGATGCAGCAGGATCATGTCCCAGGGTTTTTATACATTTCCAGCAGCCCTTTGGCCTGAGAAAACAATAGGCTTAACTCTCCTTCTTCCAAACATCCTGGCAATTAGCACAGGGTAATTTATCCATCAAACAGTTCAGATACGGGTTACCACAACCTTCAAAGGGACATATAGACAATAATACTATTTCACTCAAGTATCTTCCTAAATGTTAATATTCCTTTTTTGATCTTTGAATCAAAGCTATAGCAATAGACAAGACTTGTTTGCTTATATCACAAGACCTGAGCAAACATCTACTCTTCTATCTCTACAATGCAGACTTGCATTTCAAAGCTCTATTCATTTACATATCTTCCTAACCAGTCTCCCAAGTTCGGCCATGGGTTAGGTCAGTCTGGGAGGTAATTAACTCTTTCTGGCCCTGTCATCTTTCAAAGAGATATTATATTACACCCATAACGTCACACCCATGCTCTGCAATGAAGCTGTCAGTGTGGTTAAGCACTGGAATAAATTGCCTAGGGAGGTTGTGGAATTTCCATCATTGGAGATTTTTAAGAGCAGGTTGGACAAACACCTGTCAGGGATGGTCTAGATCATAGAATCATAGAATCATAGAATATCAGGGTTGGAAGGGACCTCAGGAGGTCATCTAGTCCAACCCCCTGCTCAAAGCAGGACCAATTCCCAACTAAATCATCCCAGCCAGGGCTTTGTCAAGCCTGACCTTAAAAACCTCTAAGGAAGGAGATTCCACCACCTCCCTAGGTAACCCATTCCAGTGCTTCACCACCCTCCTAGTGAAAAAGTTTTTCCTAATATCCAACCTAAACCTCCCCAACTGCAACTTGATACCATTACTCCTTGTTCTGTCAATACTTAGTCCTGCCACGAGTGCAGGGGATGGGACTAGATGACCTTTCGAGGTCCCTTCCAGTTCTATGATTCTATAATTCTGTGATTGCCCTGCCTTAACGGGGACTGGGAGGATAAACACAGCTGGGATTGTGAAACGCTCCGATATTATGGTGACAGAGGCCCTACAAATAACTCTGATTAGATACACATGTGGCTAAGCATTCTTAGAAAGACTCCAAAAGATTTCACTTGTGTTGTTGGGAAATAGGTAAATCAGCCCCAGTGAGCGATCTGCCCCCTTTGAATTGGGACGTGTTTCTCACCCAAAGCATACGGAGAATGTTTGTCATGGGTGGCAATGCATGTTTGGATGGGTCTGTAGTTTTTCCATTAATGGAGTGTCATCGGCATGTTCACCGTCCTTGATGCTACAGCCCATCAGCTCGTCGATAGCTTTAATTTTCACTGAACCGGCTGAGCGCTGGCCCCAGAAGTCAGCCGGGTTTAAAGATGGACTTGTTTGGTATGAGCTGTGTGAGCAGAGCAGGATGTTCTCGCACACAGACCAGCCCTCTCAGAGACGCTCCAGGGGAACACAGCACCATCATGTAGCACCGTTAGGGAGGAGCAGCACGGCTGCCTCTCTGCTCAGTGCAATCTAGACCGCTGCAGACACTGAAGCTAATCAGAAATGTACGTTATTGGGATAAGCTCACCAATTGCACCAGCTTCACATTAGTATCAGAGCACTTCAAGACAGGCCTTGATAACTAGACTGAAACGAGCTGAATTTCCAGCATGCCGAGGATAATGGAAACGGAGCTCGGCTACTGTCAGAAGCAGCTCACCTAGAGAGATGGTGCTGGAGTTTATCTGCAATGGCTGGAGGCTGAAATAATCAGCTGCCTTGTCAATGGTTATTTGAAGAGTTCCATTTTATACAGTTTCAGAGTAGCAGCCGTGTTAGTCTGTATCCGCAAAAATAACAGGAGTACTTGTGGCACCTTAGAGACTAACAAATTTATTAGAGCATAAGCTTTCGTGGGCTACAACCCACTTCTTCGGATGCATCCGAAGAAGTGGGTTGTAGCCCATGAAAGCTTATGCTCTAATAAATTTGTTAGTCTCTAAGGTGCCACAAGTACTCCTGTTATTTTATACAGTGCTATTGTTTTCTTAGTTTGGTGTCTCTCACTCTAACCCTGTGCCATGCTGGAAAGACCATCTTAGCACGGCTCTGGCAACCAGCAACATTTAGCTGGGGTCGGAGTACTCACCACTTGCAACCTTTGTTATCTGAGCCACAGGCTCCCATCCTGCCCCATTCACATGGTAAGAGTGTTACTGAAATCTTCCTCTGTCCTCCAGCTGGGCATAAAGCAAAGGGGGAGAGCTCTGCTGATGAGACATGTGGAACTGGACCCACTGCTGGTATGTGTGATGGAGTGTCTCCTCCACACAGGCATAGAAGGGGTTAATCATGCCCTGCCCCAGAATCAGCAATGGAGGTGAGTCCTCCGAGCGGCCCAGAGAGGCTGCATGAAGCACAGCCAATCAGGGAGGAGTTGCAGGGAGCAACCAATCCGGGGCTGGCAGGCTCAGATAAAAGGGAGCTGCAGGGCAGAGCAGGTCAGTTGCTTCTGGGAGCCCAGGAGTAAGGACTGCGTCCCTGGAGGGCTGAGAGAGCTTCAGCCCCTTGGACAGAGCAGTGGCTGGCTGCGGGACTGAGCAGCTGAGGGTGAAGAAGGTGCTGGGCGCATGGAGAAGTATCCCAGGGAAATAGAGCAGCATTGACAGAGGTGACAGAGGTGCAGCAGGAGGCTGGGTCACTGGGCTGCCCCAGGAACCCCCCCTCCCCAACTCTCCACTGGGGAAGTGGATGGACTATTGGACAGAGACACCCCACCCCCCGGAAAGGGGATACTCAGACGACAACCCAATCGGAGGGCTAGGTTGCAAAGAGGGTGCTGCAGTTCTGGGAGCTGAGCGAGGAGCTGTAGGCGGGAGCAGAGACAGAACGCCGGTGTGCAGACCACAGACGAGGGTGTCGGCCTCTAGCTAATCCCCAGCATGACCAGGAGGAGACGCCACTCCGGCAGTGAGGGCTGCACCCCCTGGCAGTATGTTTTAGTGATCACAGGAGGTTTCAAGCAAGACTTTAGAAAAGACTTAATATAAGCAAAAAATCTCAGCTGTAACTTTACAGCACTGCTGCCCTATCAGCCAACGTGTTCTTTCTTAGCTGCTTTGGCAGTCGCCTTAGCGCAGCCCTGGAAGGTGCTCAGATGAGTGAGGAAGAAAACCCTGCACAGCACAGAATAGAACCGAACAATTGTTTTGTAAACACTTTGCTTTAGCAAAGGGGGAAAATTAAAACGTACCTTTTGCCTGCCCAGAAGTGCCGTCTCTGGAAGGTGGGACCCACTCAGCAATTTCACAGATTACGGTTTGTTTTTTTTCAGGAATAAAGTTTCACTGATTTGATGTTGAGAATTTTCTGTCTCACTTCCGACCGACGCTCTGCTCTGCTGGGCTGGCAGGGAAGCGATTTACAAGCTCGGGCAGAAGGGAGTACAACTGGAGATTTAGGTCACCTGCCAGTACAGACCGTTAGCTAGTCAGCGATTCCTAAGGCTGCTTTACTGATTTCGAAGCAGAAAGCACCAAAAACTTGGAATGAAATTTTAACCACATAGTCTTATGTAGCAAACTCTTGATTAAAGACAGTTTTAATATAGTATTGAAGACTATGGACGACACTCAGTATTGAACAAGTGAAGTAGAATAGGATGGATTTTGCTAGCGGAAACAGAGAGATGTCAGCTGTCAGCTACATAAAACAGAAGCATGACATACAGCGTCTCTGTCCACCCTGGTGCTCCTCTCTCTGCTTTAATATTCAGAGGAGATGAACATTTGATGGGAGAAGTACAGTAGAAAGGACCAGCAACCAGATCTGAAGGGATTTATCCTTTTGTGCTAATAAGGCAGGTTGGAAAACATAGTTTTTCATAGATTCCAAGGCTGGAAGGGACCACTGTGATCATCTAGTCTGACCTGCTGCATAAACAGGCCCATAGAACTTCTCCAAAATAATTCCTTGAAGAGATGTGTTAGAAAAACATCCAATCTTGATTTCAAAATTGCCAGCAATGGAGAATCCACCATGATCCTTCGTAGGTTCTTCCAGTGATTAATTACTTGTACCATTAAAAATTTACACCTTATTTCCAGGCTGCATCTGTCTAGCTTCAACTTCCAGCCACTACATCATGTCATATCTTTGTCTGCTAGATAGAATAGCCCCGTATTAAATATTTATTTCCCTTGTAGGTACTTATACACTCTAATCAACTCACCCCTTAACCTTTTCTTTGTTAAGCTAAATAGATAGAACTGCTTTAGTCATTCACTCTAAGGCAGGTTTTCTAATCCTTGACCTTTCTCGTGGCTCTTCTCTGAGCCCTTTCCATTTATCAACCCACTTCTGTAATTGTGGACACAGGACACGGTATTCCAGCAGCGGTCGCACCAGTGCCAAATACAGAGATAAAATAACACTCCTGCTTGAGATTTCCCAGTTCATGCATCCCAGAATCACTCCTTGTCATCTGATGATAACACTCTCTCTTGGAGTGTTTCCACTACTCTTGGTGTCCTGCATCCTACTGCAAAATGTCCCATTTTGTGATATCTCCTGCTGGGCATTGCTGCCAGCTATGGCCTGGTGTCTTGCCACATCTTCCACAGCTTTTCTAAGGGTATGTCTACACTACCCGCCGGATCGGCGGGCAGCGATTGATCCAGTGGGGATCGATTTATCGCATCTAGTCTAGACGCGATAAATCGACCCCCAAGCACTCTCCCATCGACTCCTGTACGCCAGTGCCGCGAGAGGTGCAGGCGGAGTCAGTGGGGGAGCGGCACCAGTTGACTCACTGTGGTGAAAACACCACGGTAAGTCGATCTAAGTACGTTATTCAGCTACGTTATTCACTAGCTGAAGTTGCGTAACTTAGATCGATCCCGTCCCCCAGTGTAGACCAGGGCTAAACTTCCTTCCTATTAAGGTTCTTTGGTCTCCCCCCGTCTAGCTGTCCACTGCTCTTGTGAATTTGGTCCAACTCCTCCTTTTGCATGTGTCTTTCCCTTTTGCTGTATCGGTGTAGTCTGATGCAGTCTCCCCTGTGCTGCTGGCATGTAAGTCACATTGCTCTTTCCGTGTGGTCTCTTGCATTCTCGCTTTTGTTACAGTGAGAGCTGTGTCTAACCGAAACTGTGCGGATAAACTGGTGTGTGTTATACCAACAAGTGCCCCGTCTCTTATTAGTTCTTTTACCATTCCACATTTGCAATGTTCAGCAAGACTATGAACTGCAGTAATAACAGGGTCAGCTGTTTCCCCTGGCTCCTGGCACCTCCCGTTAACGTTAGCGCTTCTGTATATAATATTCTGTCTGCCTATGACAAGGGCATCAAAAGCTTCTTTTGCTTTGGTGTATTTTTTCTTTTCCTCATCAGTGAGGGGTACATCGGCATCACCCATGGGCATTTAACTGGTATTAGGGCATTTAACTGATAAAACATAAGAATGGCCACACTGGGTCAGACCAAGGGTCCATGTAGCTCAGGATCCTGTCTTCCGACAGTAGACATTGCCAGATGATTCAAAGGGAATGAACAGAATAGAGCAGTCATCAAGTGATCCGTCCCCTGTCATCCAGTCCCAGCATCTGACAGTCAGAGGTTTGGGGACACCCGGGGTTATATTGCTGACCACCTTGGCTAATAGCCATTGATGGACCTATTCTCCAGGAACTTATCTAATTCTTTTTTGAATCCAGGTTATAGTTTTGGCCTTCCCAACATCCCCTGACAATGAGTTCCACAGATTGACTGTACATTGAATGTGGTACTTTTGTGTTTTCTCTGTTAAACCAGAAGCCATCTGGAATTGCTCAAATCTCCAGATCCAGTGAGGCCAGCCACTTGAGGTGCCAAAAAATCAAACCAGACTTATTTGTGCTACTGCCACACTGAGACGGCACTCTGGCTCCTACCTTCTTGCTGCTGCTTTCACAGGTCTCCTTCTTGATTTTCCACTTTGCCACTCACGCACCACGCTGGCTGTTGGGGGGTCATTTCCTTTACTCCTTTAGAGAGAGGCAGTCACTCACTTCTGACACCATGGAGTATGGGGCTATAAACACAAAGAGCCATGCATTAAGCAGCTGCTAGAGAACTCTTTAAGTTCTACATGTTTCTACATGTATTAAGCTCCCCACTGTAACACATCCTGGTTCTCTCTGGTAACTGGAAGAGCAGGAACTCCATAACCACTCTGCACAATGCACAAAATACCACAGAGTCCCTGCCCCAGAGAACTTGGTCCTCACACACAGATTTTCCAGCAGCAGTGATGGGGGGATTCACTGTGCATGTTACAAAACGCTGTGCAGAGGGCAGACTGGGGAATACACAGTAGTGGGTGGTTTGTGAGCATCAGAGGTCTTGGGATATTCCCAGCTCAGTGGCCCGGGTATCCTGCCAGTTGCACATATATCAGAAGCGTTGGGCGTATGCATGTGACAGGATGAGGAGGCTTCTGATAGTCCCTACACATCCTCAGCTAAGCTCTGATTTTAAAGACTGTAAACATCTCTCAGCTGACATATTCTGGATCAGGGAGAAGGCCACAGACATCATCCTAAATATACAGTACAACTCACATTCAGCTCTACGTTCTCCTGAACCATTTTCCTTAAAACTTCAAAGCCCCCTGACAATACACAGGAGGTTTCAAAGCTAGCATTGTCCTGGCTTTATGCCAGCACCACCTGTTCTTTCTCAGTTCAGCCCCATCTTCCACCAGCCTCTCCATCTCTGGCTCTGCCCTAGGTGCAGCCTATCAGGTTAATTGAACTCACATAGCCTGTGTGGGGTGAACACCTCATCACACAGACCAAAAAAGAACTAGAAGAGCAATTAGCAAAAGACACAAAAACTAACAGCAAAAACATATTTAAGTACATCAGAAGCAGGAAGCGTGCCAAACAATCAGTGGGGCTACTGGATGATCTTGGTGCTAAAGAAGCACTCAAGGAAGACAAGGCTGTTGCGGAGAAGCTAAAGGAATTATTTTCAACTGCAGAGGATGTGAGGGCAATTCCCACACCTGACCTATTCCTTTTAGGTAAAAATCTGAAGAACTGTCCCAGGCTGGGGTGTCAATAGAGGAGGTTTTGGAAGAAATTAAAAAATTAAACAGTAATAAGTCACCAGGACCAGATGGTATTCACCCAAGAGTTCTGAAGGCACTCAAATGTGAAATTGCAGATGTACTAACTATGTTATGTAACCTATCACTTAAATCAGCATCTGTAGCAGATGACAGGTGGACAGATAATGTGACACCTGTTTTTTAGAAAGGCTCCAGAGGCGATAACGGCAATTACAGACCATTAAGTCTAATTTCAGTACCAGGAAAATTGTTTGAAACTACAGTAAAGAACAGAATGTTAGAAACATAGAGGAATATGATTTGATGAGGAAAAGTCAACATGGCTTTTGTAAAGGGAAATCACGCCTCACCAATCTATCAGAATTCTTTGAGGGAGTCAAACAAACATGTGGAGAAGGGTGATCTAGTGGATATAGCATGCTTGGACTTTCAGAAAGCCTTTGATAAGGTCCGTCACCAATTACTCTTATGCAAAGTAAGCTGTCATGGGGTAAGAGGGAAGGTCCTCCTATGGAGCAGTAACTGTTAGCAAGATAGGAAACAAAGGGTAGGAATAAATGGCCAGTTTTCAGAATGGAGAGAGGTAAATAGTGGTGTCCCCCAGGAGTCTGTACTGGGGTCAGTGCTGTTCAACATATTCATAAATGATCTGGAAAAAGGGGTAAACAGTGAGGTGGCAAAATTTGCAGATGATATAAAACTACTCAAGACAGTTAAGTCCCAGGCAGACTGCGAAGAGCTACAAAAGGATCTCACAAAACTGGGTGACTGGGCAACAAAATGACAGATGAAACTCAGTGTTGATAAATGCAAAGTAATGCACATTGGAAAACATCATCCCAACTATACATATAAAATGATGGGGTCTAAATTAGCTGTTACCACTCAAGAAAGAGATCTTGGAGTCATTGTGGACAGTTCTCTGAAAACATCCACTCAATGGATGTAGACAGTGAGGTGGCAAAGTTTGCAGATGATACTAAACTGCTCAAGATAGTCAAGACCAAAGCAGACTGTGATGAACTTCAAAAAGATCTCACAAACCTAAGTGATTGGGCAACAAAATGGCAAATGAAATTTAATGTGGATAAATGTAAAGTAATGCACATTGGAAAAAATAACCCCAACTATACATACAATATGATGGGGGCTAATTTAGCTACAACAAGTCAGGAAAAAGATCTTGGAGTCATCGTGGATAGTTCTCTGAAGATGTCCGCGCAGTGTGCAGAGGCGGTCAAAAAAGCAAACAGGATGTTAGGGATCATTAAAAAGGGGATAGAGAATAAGACTGAGAATATATTATTGCCCTTATATAAATCAATCGTACGCCCACATATCGAATACTGCGTACAGATGTGGTCTCCTCATCTAAAAAAATATATACTGGCACTAGAAAAGGTTCAGAGAAGGGCAACTAAAATGATTAGGGGTTTGGAACGGGTGCCATATGAGGAGAGGTTAAAGAGGCTAGGACTCTTCAGCTTGGAAAAGAGGAGACTAAGGGGGGATATGATAGAGGTATATAAAATCATGAGTGATGTGGAGAAATTGGATAAGGAAAAGTTATTTACTTATTCCCATAATACAAGAACTAGGGGTCACCAAATGAAATTAATAGGCAGCAGGTTTAAAACAAATACAAGGAAGTTCTTCTTCACGCAGCGCACAGTCAACTTGTGGAACTCCTTACCTGAGGAGGTTGTGAAGGCTAGGACTATAACAGCTTTTAAAAGAGAACTGGATAAATTCATGGTGGTTAAGTCCATTAATGGCGATTAGCCAGGATGGGTAAGGAATGGTGTCCCTTGCCTCTGTTTGTCAGAGGATGGAGATGGATGGCAGGAGAGAGATCACTTGATCATTGCCTGTTGGTCCACTCCCTCTGGGGCACCTGGCATTGGCCACTGTCGGTAGACAGGATACTGGGCTAGATGGACCTTTGGTCTGACCCAGTACAGCCGTTCTTATGTTCTTATGTTCTTATGTGCAGCGGCAGTCAAAAAAAAAAAAACAAAGAGAATGTTGGGAATCGTTAAGAAAGGGATAGATAATAAAATAGAAAATATCATGTTGCCTCTATATAAATCCATCACATGCCCATACCTTACTACTGTGTGAAGTTCTGCTCACCCCATCTCAAAAATATATGTATTAGAATTGAAAAAGTACAGAGAAGGACAACAAAAATGATTAGGGGTATGGACCAGCTTCCATATACAAGCAGAGATTAAAAAGTATAGCCTTTTATTTTATTTTTGTCAAAACCTTATCAATGTTTTGAAATTGAAAACCTTTTTATCACCCAGTTTCAGGAGGCAAATTGTCCCCATTTTCCTCTTTTCTAAATTCAAATTGTCAACTCAATTTTTCACCAAAAATGTGAAAATCCAAATAATAAATTCCCTCGGTGGAGAGAAACGTAATTCTGGGAATGAGGATCTGTTTACATGTGATGGCCAGCATGACCTCTTTCAAATGTTTTACCTCTCAACCCAAAGAAAAAGGGACAATTTGTTAAATTTTCTTTTTTTACCCTATATCATGAGGAGTTGGTAATCAAGCATGACACAGATCTTGTCTCTCTCTTCAGGATTGTTTCTTTGCTGCATTATTCATGGCTTGTCAGAAAGAATAATTATTGTGGAATTGGTTTATCTGTGCTGCTGGCTAATGAAGAAAACAACATGTGTAATGAGTAATGCAGATTAACTGTTTCCTTAGCAGTTCACGCCTATTTCACAGGAAAGAGCAATTTGTTGATTGCATTTAAAACACAAGGGACATTACCATCCTCTTTGCTCAAAGATGCTTTTCCATTTGTATTGAACAATATCAGCACAATACAATTTTATAAAAAACCTTTAATGCATAACTACACTCCACAGAGTTGCACAACTTCAGAAAATTCCACCTGCAGATTTCCGGCCTGATATAGAAGGCAGGTGTTTAGGGATCATATACCCTGGCAGCATATTAAGAATTAAATCAAGACATCATTATTATTAATCATTATTTGTATTACTATAGGAACCCCAGACATGGAGCAGGACTCAAAAACACAGTCCTTGCCCCAGATGTGACTTTGTCATTCTAATGTTTCCAGTTATTAGTAATTATAACCCTCTCATGCCAAATTTTCAACCAGCATCTGTTTGGTTTGCACAAACTGCCACATCTGGGGAGGGGATAACATATTCAGTTCTTCCGTCAGCCATTTATAGCGATAATGAGAACATCCACAATTCTGTTAGAGAGGAAAAAAGAAAAATAAGGGATGGAAACTCCCATCTTACAGGGGATAAGCCGACCAGCAACTGTTGAGGGTCAGGAAAAAACCCCTTATAGTTGGATTATTCCATAACTGCGCTTCTTGCACTTTTCTCTGAAGCAGCTAGTGCCAGCCTCTGTCTGAGACAGGCAACTGGGCTAGAGGAACCGCTGGAGAGTTCTGAGTGCTATGCGGATTCTCATGTGCCAGATTCAGACCACCCTACCAGTGTTCAATCTATGGAAGGTGTCCCAGTTACACACCGGAGCGTTTCTGAAACTGCCGGCTTTCAGTGAAAACCAAACCCCAGATTTTTAAGACATTGGCAGACCTTTTCTATGGGGAAATGACTCTGGCCCTAATCCTCAATAGGCGACCAAGGAGTGTTTGGTTCCACACTCATTCTAGAGGGTCTGAAGGGCGAGGAGAGAACTTTTGTTTTAGGTGAACGGTTAGGAAAAGAAATTGTAAATAGTACATGGTGGCATTTCATAGCCTCTAAACTCTCCCCCAATGGAGGGCCAATTGGCACACAGGGCTGACAGGCCTGAGCCCTGTCATTTGAATGACTATTAAATCATTTCCTGTGACTCATTCACTGCTGTTAAACATCAGTGGCCATAGTCAGGCCGGAAATTAGGTGTGAGGCTATAAAACACCTTTTTTTTTTTTTATTAATGGAGATATCCCATCTCCTAGAACTGGAAAGGACCTTGAAAGGTCATCAAGTCCAGCCCCCTGCCTTCACTAGCAGGACCAAGTACTGATTTTGCCCCAGATCCCCAAGTGGCCCCCTCAAGGATTGAACTCACAACCCTGGGTTTAGCAGGCCAATGCTCAAACCACTGAGCTATTCCTCCCCCCCTGTGAAACCATAGATCCCAGGTAAAATAATGGAGTGCCTGATAATGGGACTTGATTAGTAAAGAATGAAAGGAGGGCAATAGAAATAATGACAATCAATATAGATTTATGGAAACTGAGATCCTGTCGAACTGACTTGGTATGTTTTTGATGAGGTTTCAAGTCTGATGAATAATAAAGGTAACAGCGTGGATGGGTTTCAGAGGGGTCGCTGTGTTAGTCTGTATCAGCAAAAACAACAAGGAGTCCTAAAAGCCCACAAAAGCTTATGCCCAAATAAAAGTGTTAGGCTCTAAGGTGCCCCAAGGACTCCTCGTAGTTTTTAGTGTTGCTGGAGTATATTTAACCTCTGTAAGACTTGGTGCAGCACAACACTATTAAAAATAGGAATAATATGTAATCCTCTGGGCTCTGTGGCAGAGTGCTGGGCAACGGCAGCTGAGCCAGCACTCTGGTCACTGCAGCTCTAATAATTACTCCTGCGTAAACCTCATTAAGAGGAGCTGTATCTAACTGATGGATGGGGATGGGCTGAGGAGAACTAAGAGGCTAATTAGCCCATTAGGGAGATGATACAAAAGGTACAGGAAGGAAGGGAAAAGGAAGAAGCAGGAGAGAAAGACAGAAACTCCCCTGCTTGCCTGAGGAGCTCGTGGCTTCCTGGATTCCAGGGGTCAGGCTGCACAGAGTACCGGGGTGGTGGAAAAGAATATTGTAAATAAACTGCATGGGGTGTTTTACCGGCAGAAGGTCTGTTGCCTGTTTGTGGGCTTGAAAAGAGGCGAGAGCGAGTCCGGCCTGCCACAGGCATGGGGTAAATCAATGGATTAAAAACTGGCTAACTGACAAGTCTCAAAATGTCATTGCGAATTGGGAATCCTCGTCAAGCGGGTGTGTTTCTAGTGAGCTTGTGCAGGGATTTGGTTCTTGGCCCTACAACTATTTAACATTTGTATAAATGACCTGGAAGGGAAAATAATCTGGTCACTGACACAGTTTGTAGATGACACAATGATTGGAGGGGTGGTAAACAATGAAGGGGACTGGCCATTGATAGAGCGATCTGGATCACTTGGCAATCTGGGCTCAAGCAAATAAATATGCATTTTAATAGGGCCCAATATAAATGTGTACATCTAGGCACAGAGAGTGCAGGCCATTCTTAGAGGACAGAGGACTCTGTCCTGGAGAGTAGCGACTCTGAGAAGGATTTTGGGGTCATGGTGGATAATCAGCTGAATATTAGCTCCCAGTGTGATACTTGGCCTAAAAGACTAATGTGAATGACTAGGAGCCAGAAAGGTTCTATTACCAGGGGGAGGGATAGCTCAGTGCTAAACCCAGGGTTGTGAGTTCAATCCTTGAGGGGGCCATTTAGGGATCTGGGGCAAAAATCTGTCTGGAGATTGGCCCTGCTTCGAGCAGGGGGTTGGACGAGATGACCGCCTGAGGTCCCTTCCAACCCTGATCTTCTATGAGTCTCTGTATTTGGTACCGGTGTGACCACTGCTGGAATCCTGTGTCCAGTGCTGGTGCCCACAATTCAAGGAGGATGTTGATAAATTTGAGAGGGTTCAGAGAAGAGCCACAAGACTGATTAACAGATTAGACAACCTGCCTTATAGTGATAGTTTGAGCCTCTTCAGTCTATTTAATTTAACAAAGAGGAGGTTAAGGGGTGACTTGATTACAGTCTATAACTATCTACATGGGGAACAAATATCTGATAATGGGCTCTTCAACCTAGCAGAGAAACATACAACACAATCCAAGGCTGGAAACTGTACCTGGATGAACTGGAAATGGAAATAAAAGGCAATTTTTTTGAATGAGGGTAATTAATCATTGGAACAATTTATTAATGGTCGTGGTGGATTCTACATCATTGGCCATTTTTAAATTAAGATTGGAAGATTTTCTAAAAGCCCTGCTCTAGGAATTATTGTGGGCCAGGTCTCTGGCCTGTTTTCTGCAGGAGGTCCGTCTAGATTATCACAGTGGTGCATTCTGCCCTTAGAATCTATAATCTAGGAGATGGCAAGGTCTCAACAGCAGTAGAATTGTGCCCCACTAACCCAAGAATTCACTGATTCTTTCAGGAAAGTAGGAGATAGAACTAGTTGACATTTTATTTAGACTTTCAAAAGGCCTTTGACGTGGTCCCACAGAAGCGGCTATTAATTATTATTATTTGTGTTGTTCTAGTGCCTAAAGGTTGCAGTCACATTGTGCTAGGCACTGTATAAAATCTATAATGGAGAAAGTCAATCTTTTACTCGTAGTTTTCTCCCATCCTCCATTCTTCTCTTCTTCCCCCTCGTCACCCGTGCCCCAGCCAGCCCTTCCCCTCCCTATCTTTTTCTCTGTTTAGTGAATCCCCTCAATACAAAACCCCATCCACAAAATAAACAAAAGAAACATAAGAACAACCATACTGGGTCAGATCAATGGTCTATCCAGCCCAGTATCCTGTCTTCCCACAGTGGCCAATGCCAGGTGCCCCAGAGGGAGTGAGCAGAACAGGCGATCATCAAGTGATCCAGCCCCTGTCATCCATTCCCAGCTTCTGGAAAACAGAGGTTAGGGACACTTCAGAGCATGGTTTTTCATCCCTGCTCATCCTGGTTAATAGCCATTGATGGACCTATCCTCACTAAACTTATCTAGTTCTTTTTTAACCCTGTTATAGACTTGGTCTTCACATCATCTTCTGGCAAAGAGTTCCACAGCTTCACTGTGTGTTGTGTGAAGAAATACTTCCTTTTGTTTGTTTTCAACCTGCTGCCTATTAATTTAATTTGGTGACCCCTAATTCTTGTGTTATGAAGAGTAAACAACACTTCCTTATTTACTTTCTCCACACCAGTCATGATTTTATAGACCTCAATCATATCCCCCCTTAGTCATGTCTTTTCCAAGCTGAAAAGTCCCAGTCTTATTAATCTCTCCTCATATGGAAGCTGTTCCATACTCTTAATCATTTTTGTTGCACTAGGAGTGCTAGTGACAATGTAGGAGTCAGACTTATATATTCGCCTGAGATAGACTTTTGGGTCTTGTTTGTCTGTATGATTTTTGATACACTTATATCCTTTACTAATATGTGTGAACAAAGACACTGTGTGTGTTGCTTCTGCCTGGCCAGATGGGTTTGTTAGTATACTGGGAACAGATAAGAGCAGTTAAAGTATTACTGGGCAAGGTGGGAGTATAATATGCGAGCACGCACTTGAGGACTGCCTCAGCTCCTATCTCAAGGTCAAGCAACCAATCGGGAGGGATGAGGGAGGCTTGGGGGGAAAGCATAAGAAAGACTAAGTCCAAAGAAATGCCTGTCCCTGACCATAGCACAGCCTCACTCCTTACCCCTCCCATGGGGTACAAAAGAGGTGAGACGAAGACCCCAGACTCACGACCCTCCAAACTGGAACATGACCATAAATTGTAAGAGGTGAGACCAAGGGCATGTACTCCAGGTATCATTATGCCTGCTAAGGAGGAGGGTGGATGGGACACTGGGAAACAAAAAGCTCTGATGTGTCAGAGCTATAGTTATGCTTGCTTGAAATTAAACCCATATACACATCGCATTGCCGGCACTTCAGACTTCCGGTCTTCTGCTCTCTGCGTGACAAGAACCAGGGGAAGGGGTGAAGGGAAAGCCCTCTAACATTGCCATTTTCTGAACTGCTTCCAATTCTATATATATATATTTTTTAACATGGGGCAACCATTTTCACGCAGTATTCAAAATGTGGGCGTACCATGGATTTATATAGAGGCAACATGATATCTACTGTCTTATTATATATCCCTTTCTTAATGATTCCCAACGTTGTTAGATTTTTTTGACAGACGCTGCATATTGAGTGGATGTTTTCAGAGAACTATCCACAGTGACTCCAAGATCTCTTTCTTGAGTGGTAACAGCTAATTTAGACTCCATCATTTTATATGTATAGTCGAGATGATGTTTTCAAATGTGCATTACTTTGCAGTTATCAACACTGAATTTCATCTGTCATTTTGTTGCACAGTCACCCAGTTTTGTGAGGTCCCTTTGAAACTCTTCACAGTCTGCTTTGGACTTTACTATCTTGAGTAGTTTTGTATCGTCTGCAAATTTTGCCACCGCACTGTTTACCCCTTTTTCCAGATCATTTATGAATATGTTGAATAGGACTGGGCCCAGTACAGACTCCTGGGGGACACCACTATTTACCTCTCTCCATTCTGAAAACTGACCATTTATTCTTACCTTTGTTTCCTAACTTTTAACCACTTACTGATCCAGGAGAGGACCTTCCCTCTTATCCCAAGACAGCTTACTTTGCTTAAGAGCTTTTGGTGAGGGACCTTGTCAAGGCTTTCTGAAAATCTAAACACACTATATCCACTGGACCCCCCTTGTCCACATGCTTGTTGACCCCCTCAAAGAATTCTAGTAGATTGGTGAGGCATGAAATAAAACAATAATAAAATCCATGGCAGTGTCATGCTGTTTGCAAACTGTCACTTTGCTAACTTGTTATATTTTCTCACCCTTAACCCTGGGTGCAGGCCCATTGAAAGACATTTCGGGGTGTGGTATGTCATGGCTGCTGGTGCCCCACCTCTCCCATTTCACCCCTGTTTCATAGAATCATAGAATCATAGAATATCAGGGTTGGAAGGGACCTCAGGAGGTCATCTAGTCCAACCCCCTGCTCAAAGCAGGACCAATTCCCAACTAAATCATCCCAGCCAGGGCTTTGTCAAGCCTGACCTTAAAAACCTCTAAGGAAGGAGATTCCACCACCTCCCTAGGGAACCCATTCCAGTGCTTCACCACCCTCCTAGTGAAATAGTGTTTCCTAATATCCAACCTAGACCTCCCCCACTGCAACTTGAGACCATTACTCCTTGTTCTGTCATCTGCCACCACTGAGAACAGCCGAGCTCCATCCTCTTTGGAACCCCACCTCAGGTAGTTGAAAGCAGCTATCAAATCCCCCCTCGCTCTTCTCTTCTGGAGACTAAACAATCCCAGTTCCCTCAGCCTCTCCTCATAAGTCATGTGCTCCAGACCCCTAATCATTTTTGTTGCCCTCCGCTGGACTCTTTCCAATATTTCCACATCCTTCTTGTAGTGTGGGGCCCAAAACTGGACACAGTACTCCAGATGAGGCCTCACCAATGTTGAATAAAGGGGAACGATCACGTTCCTCGATCTGCTGGCAATGCCCCTACTTATACAGCCCAAAATGCCATTAGCCTTCTTGGCAACAAGAGCACACTGTTGACTCATATCCAGCTTCTCGTCCACTGTGACCCCTAGGTCCTTTTCTGCAGAACTGCTACCTAGCCATTCGGTCCCTAGTCTGTAGCAGTGCATAGGATTCTTCCGTCCTAAGTGCAGGACTCTGCACTTGTCCTTGTTGAACCTCATCAGGTTTTTTTTGGCCCAATCCTCTAATTTGTCTAGGTCCCTCTGTATCTGATCCCTACCCTCCAGCGTATCTACCACGCCTCCCAGTTTAGTGTCATCTGCAAACTTGCTGAGAGTGCAGTCCACACCATCGTCCGGATCATTAATAAAGATATTAAACAAAACCGGCCCCAGGACCGACCCTCGGGGCATTCCGCTTGAAACCGGCTGCCAACTCGACATGGAGCCATTGATCACTACCGGTTGAGCCCGACGATCACCCCAGTTGCAGGCAGTTTGCAGTGCTGTTTTAAGGATGCAGATAGCTGTGTTCACTATCATGACACATACTGGAGCATGGTTAGCTACAGAGGGGACACAGGACACAGAGGGTTACAGCAGGTGGAGAAGAAGCTGAAGGCTTGTGTGTCTTCCTGATGAGTTGTTTCAGAAGCGATACCAGGACGGGCTATCTGAAGGAAACAGATGAAGCCTCCAAATTCACAGAAGTTTGCTTAGCAGAGAAGTGGAAAAGGTGGATGAAGCAATTCTATGGCTATGCTGCAGAGAGAGGTGGTAGCTACAATGTGCCACACTCCAGCAGCATGGAGACAACAGGCCTGGCAGGCCCATGAACCACGCACGGCACTCCGCAAAGCATCCTTGCCGGTGAGTAGGGGCCGATCTTCCACTCCAGGCTGCAGCAGCCGGAGAGATGTTAGAGCAGCTCCTCAGAGCTGAAGCTGCTCTCGGGAGAGGCAAGGCCGAGCACTCAGCAGAGGGTCATTAAAGGCAGACTGTGGAGGGAATATTAAGGGAGGACATCAAGCAGGAGCTGCTATGTGAGCAGAATCTCTCTACAGGAACCTATTGATCTCTGCAGAGCAGCAGAACAAGCAGCTGAGGCGCTCGGACAGCCGCATCATAAACACCATCAAAACACAGACAAGAAGCATCCACTGCGACCAGGGCGCGGAAAGCAATGGAGCTCTTCCCTGGCACACCAGCGACGGAACCACAGAGCTATGGAAGGAGTGGGCAGGCCTTACGTACCGGGCTGGTCGGTGAGTGCCGCACGCGCTGCTCTGTGTCAGCCCCACAGAGGAGGGGAGCTTCTTACAGAACCACCTATAGAACCTGCTTCTTTAGCCCAAACTCTAGCAACTCCTGCTTTTGGCTCCGGACGTCCCTGGTGCAACAAGCCAGCAGCTGCCACAGTAGCCCTCGGATGTCGTGAGGTAAAGTGGCCGTGCTGTCTGTGCATCGCAGAGAGGACGGGGAGCTCAACCTTTGCAGAAGGAAATGCCCATGGCCTAGCATTGTAAGGACAGACTCCCAGCTAGGCATGTGGAGAAAGGAAGAGACGCTGCCCACTGGGTTTGGTTGCCATTGATTTCACCAGTTCATACGTGGCAACGTCCTGTGTCCCCTATGGACCTGTCCTCTGAACAGAAGGAAAGGTATTCATTTCCTTTAGACATTTCACAGAATTTTTCGATGATACAAAAATTGAGCTTGTTTTTGGGGGGGGCAGGGGTCAGATTTCAAACCCTCACCCCAGGATTTTGGTGTTCCCCTCTTTTCTCTCCATTTGTTACTAGTGGAAATGGGGGAACATCAGAATGACCTCACTGGGTCAGACCAATGCGCCATCTAGCCATTGTGGAACATCAGTGGACAAAAGACTTTGCTGATTGCTCCCCCGACACCCAGGAAGAGGGGACGTGCACAGACTGTCCCACCCCAGTTTGAAACTCTGGGGGAAGGGAATAAAAATCCCTGACAAGAAGGATCTGTAGCACTTTGCTGCTTAGAATTTGGAGAGGGCAATATTTCTAAGCAAGGGATCTTGGGTTAGCCCTAAAGGACATAAGGAGCTTGCACATTACAGCAACTTCTATTATATTTTGATTACTCCAAGTCCCAAAGGACCAGTCACTCACGCCAGGTACATTAGATCTCTCACCAAAGACAATGTACATTAGATCTCTCACCAAAGACAATGCTTATAGCCAATCCTGTATTAAACTAACTAAAGGTTTACTAACTAAGAAAAAAATAAGAGCATTATTTACAAGGTTAAGAACATAAGAACGGCCACACTGGGTCAGGTCAATGGTCCATCTAACCCAGTATCCTGTCTGCCGACAGTGGCCAGTGCCAGGCGCCCCAGAGGGAATGAGCAGAACAGGCAATCACAGAGTGATCCATCCCCTGTCGCAGCTGCACATTGAGCAGAGGATCTATTGAGCTGTCTACCGTGACACTCAGGGTCCTCTCCCGATAGTTAATTTAGGCCCCTGGAAGGTGTCTGAGCAGTTTACGTTTTTCCCTTCAAGGTACATTATTTTGCATTTATCGACATTGAATCTCATTTGCCATCATGTTGCTCACTCACCCAGCTTGTTTAGGTCTCTCTCTATTTCCTCCCAGGCCCCTCTGGCCCTCACTCACCTAAATAACACTGTTATCTGCAGTTCTGCTGCCTCGCTGTTCATTCCCCTTTCCAGATCATTAATAAATGTATTAAACATGGGACTTAGTACAGAAGCTCGAGGCTCCTGCTGTTAACCTTTTGCCATGATGAAAATTACCCTTTAAACCTGCTCTTTGCTTTCTGACTCCAAGGCAGTTTTCGATACAAGACAATACTTTGCCTCTTACCCTGTGACTCCTTCGGCCCAGATTCTCAAAGGTACTTAGGTGCCTAACTCACATAGAACCTTTTAAAATATAGATACAACATTTGCTTCACTGCAACCTCTGGAACAATGGCTGGCTGGAATGAGACAGAGTGGACCTTTGTGTGAGCAGCTCTGTAATGTCATTTTCTTCTTTCACTGCTCCCTTTAACCCCTGATGATCCAGCAGACCGACGTGGTATTTCACAGAGACTTACTTAATGCATCTCTTGTTATTTCTACACCTCTAGTTATTTGTTCTTCTAACTCTATGTGGCTCTGCTAATTTCCTTCTTAATCTGCAGGAATTTGTTCCTATTTATTGGCTTTGCTAGGGTCACATTTCCAAATTTTGTGGGATTTCTGTTTGGCTCCAATAACTTCTTGAACCTGCCATTTTGCCAGGAAGGATTATTCTTTGCCTTCTTTCTCTTTTTGTCCTGCATTACGGATGAGAATTTTATTCGTGACTATTTAAGTAGGATTCATGTGGTTAAATCTTGCCCTCTCTCAGCACTGTGCATTCAACTGATTTTCTTGATGCAGAGGCTGGTATTTGCATTTTGGCCTCTGGGATTTGTAGCCCTAGATGCAACTGTATGGTCCTATCCACTCAGAATTTGTATCTCACTAGATGCTGTGGACTCCTTTAGATATAATGCCCTTCCCCCAAGTCTTCAGTGTGGTCTGTCTTTCCTGCAAGAAATGGAGGATTTGATTTTGCTTTCCATGAATTAAGACAATACTGTGCTTTGTTTGACATGGGAAAGGGTATGACCCAAGAGGAATTCGAGTGTAACTGAAGGTGTGGGGGGGTGGCAAATGGAGGGTGTTTCCCAGGTCAATAAGCAGCCCAAACAGAAGTGAGCCCCACCCTGGCACAGGCCCAATCAGCTGTTGTGCACCATGGCACCTGCCGAGGCCCACAGAACTCTGATTTTGTGGATCCAGCTGTAACTTCCCATGCGGTCAGACCCAGGAGCAGCTAAACTCCTGGCAAGTGAGTGCCGGAGAGGAAAGGACTGGAAGGTTGCGTGGGGTCATTTCTGTCTCTCCCACAGACTCTGTGTATCACCCAGTGGGTTCCCCTGGCTCTCTGGGTGAACAGCTCCAGGAATGGGATTTACATTACCAAACCATTATTTCATTTTCTATAAATTATCTTTGGGTGAAGCTCAGCTCACCACGAATGTGTCTGCTTCTGATTGCTCTGGATTAGGCATTCTGCTAATAAATTAAGGAAAACTACTTTGTTCATTCAACTCACACATCCAATTAACACCTCCTTAAAACTGCAACCATTATGGCCGGCAGTCTAGGGCCTGTACCTTTAAGATGGGCTGCCTTCTAGTCCACTTCCATTGAGGTTTATCACTATATTATCTTGCCTGTATTTCAAAGGTTATTAGCTCATTTGAAGTCACAAGGTCACTTACTCTAAGTGTAATTGGTTTTTATGAATACTAATCATTATGCAAATTCATTATTTGCGGATCCCATTAGGCTAACACGGCTGTGAGGTACAGAGTAATAGGGACTGTGTTTTTGACATGAGGAAAAATATATGACAAAAGATTAATTAGAGCTTAAGCAAATGAGTGAGAAGTAACTTGGCATATGGCAAAGGTGGGGTATTTTCTGGCTCAGAAGCAACATACAGAGCACCAGGAAAAAGCCAGGACTGAAAATGGGACTGGAAAATGAAACCCTGAGTTTGACAGACCTATCCTGTAGCCATTCCAGCCAAGTGTGAAACGACCAGCCCCTTGCAAACAGAGGCCCCCGCTCAGGAGAAAACTCATGATGACATTTCAACATGTGCATAATTGTTGACCCTGAATCGGGATGCTAGCAGTCCTGCCCTGGGGCCAGAGCTGGTTGAACTATTGGCTGTGACTGTTGCTCCATGGGAATGTAGCTCTCCCTTTTGGTGAATCATCTACAAGCTGCTATGACATCTGCAGCTCTAGCCGCAATCCATAACTACGCACTGGGGCGTTTGGGCCATCAGCCGTCAGCCGAGGAGATGTTTGCAAACTGTTTGTGTTGACTATTCTCTACTCCCAGAGTGCGAGTGTTCACATGAATCCCAGGACATTATTTCTGCTCCCAGACTGGATGGCTGAGACTTTTCACACTGGAGAAAAGCAATTACTGATGGGCAGGTGTGGAATGCTATCTGGCCTGGGAATACAGGGCTTCGTGTGCAGCACAACTGGTTCCCAAACATCCAGGCAACCAAGAACTCTTCAGACAAATGTCCACAACTAGCAGGCAGTGGGAATGGCCCCAGAGAGGGTCGGGGGGCAGGGGGGCACGTGCAGCCTGATGCGGGCCCTTAGAGATGGGGATGAAAGCTGAGAAAAGGAGTTTAGAGTGGAGCCCCAGGTAGCACTAGACAAGACAGACATTAGAGAATGCTGCACCCGTCCTTCCTGCACTGAGCTGGAGATGCACATTTCAGCACTCTCCTCCCTACCGAGGCAACATGGAAACCATTACATTAAATTAATTTACGGGAGCCTTTAGTTTCATGGTCTGGAAGCTTAATTAGGGTTTCTAGTCCTTAAAGCAAAAATGTGTTGCTGTTCTAACTGACACTTATCTAGTTCTTGGCTTCTGATCTGTTTTCTCTGGGGAACCAGAATAAACCTTGCTAATTCACTGGGTACCAAAGTAGTACCTTGAGACTTGCGAACAAACTGCCAAATGTTCAGGCTGTGTTTTCCCCTTGGATTGTGCTTGCCATTATGAAATCCACCCCCACGCAGAGAGATTAGATGAGCCTCAGTGTCTCGTTCACCCCATGTTAAGACGGTGCATTGTGAGGACCCTCTGCACAGGGGTAATTTTCACCATCAACCATTAGTGGAGCTTGCACATTTGTGAATTACACTGTGTCACTAGCCTGAAAACAGTCAGCTCTGGAGATGTTCTAACATTGCTTTGCATTGTGCTATCAGTGCCAGCCCCAGGTCCTTAATCTGCATGCACTGGAATGAAGGACCAGCTTCTGGACTGCCCATGAGATTAGATATTCATGTAACGCCATAAACTGGCACACTGCTTTCCACAGCCTTGGCTTTCTCTTCTGTGCCTCATGAGACACTTTCTCGGGTGTGAGACAGGCCATTTGCTCAGTCATATATATCATAGTTTGTTTCTTATTGCTACTTGATTTATGTACTTGTTATCATGCAAGTAATATCGTAGCTACTGATTTATTGGTCCCAATGGCGTAGCTGCATGGTGGACTTGCCAGGCCCAATATACCAGTTTGTTCTATTAATTCAATCGATAGGGCACGTAAGATTATTTATTGCTGGTGTTCCTGGCTTTGAGTGTATGTTGGTCCACGTGTTGGTTGATTCACAGAGCATGTGGGTCAGTAATTCACATTAATTCCGAATGCCTCTCAGTCGGTTTGTTATGGACCATCGCCTCCACTTCAGACATCTAATGAATGAATAAAGTTGCTCTTTATAAACTAGTATAAAGATGATAGAATTGTTGATTATTGCCTGTTATTAAATCCATAATTAACGGCAGAATACTTTTGCCTTGGTGACTGTTAAATTGCTAGAAGCAGCAGATGCCTTTTCTCTGTGCCAGGAACGCCCACATCATCACCCAGGAAGGGATTAGGGTTCATAACGTAGAAGAGATAATAAAAAGCACCTGACTCCAGCTTCCATTTTCTTTCTAGGGCCACCTAGGGGAAAACCCCCACCAAACCCACAGGATCACAACACGGAAATGCTAGAGACTTTGTTTCCTTTCATTCTTTTATGATGCCTGGAAAATCTAGATGTCAGCATGCAAAGCAAAAGCAAAGCTTGGATGATATAAGCCCAAAATGCTATAAACCTGACAAGTATCAGGGGGTAGCCGTGTTAGTCTGTATCTACAAAAACAACAAGGAGTCTGGTGGCACCTTAAAGACTAACAGATTTATTTGGGCATAAGCTTTCGTGGGTAAAAACCTCACTTCTTCGGATGCTTACTCACGAAAGCTTATGCCCAAATAAATCTGTTAGTCTTTAAGGTGCCACCAGACTCCTTGTTGTTTTTATAAACCTGACAGCAACACTGGATCTTGAAAAATGTAAATTCTCTTCCTGGAAGGATGTGTGCACCCAGTTGATGTACTGTGCTGTGTTGCACATGCTCACAAACGTTCTGGAGGCTGAAGGAAAGACTTCATTTTATTTTTTAAAGCTAAGGAGAATGGTCAGGCTGCTCCGATGGGGGACAAGCAGCTGTGCTCAGTCTAGCCTGGAGCTGTGATGCTAGTCCAGGGGACGCTGGGAGGCTCCGGGCTGGCCCAGAACTCTGGGACACAGGAGGGAAGCCCAGCAGTGGGGAGCTGGCTGGAGAGGGGAGTAGACGTCTGGGAGGAGCTGGTGTGGCGCACGAGGCAGGCAGAGGGCTGTGCAAGACTCCAGGAGGAAGTCCTGGGAGTGGCAGCTCAGGAAAAAGCAGGGAGCAACCCAAAGGACCCAGGTGGGCTGAGGGGAGAGATGGAAAAGAGCCCAGGCAGGGCGAAATCTGAGCCCAGAGGGTGGGCAGAAGAGTGCATGGAGCAGAGGAAACAGAGCCCACGGGAAGGAGCCAGCTGGAGACCGGGGCAGAGACTCCGTGTTGTTTATTTTGGACGTAGGGATCCCAGAGTGACTTAGCCAGAGGGCCTAGTACCTGCAGCAAGTCACTTACATAGCAGAAGTAGGGCAAAGCAAGGCAACACGTCTCAGAGTCCAGGTCACCTGACTTGAGCTCACATGACAGGGCTAAAAATAGCAGCATAACGGTTCCAAATCGCCCTGGAGCCTGGCGAAGGGGTGGGACTCAGAGCTGGGCTTCAGCCCAAGCGGGAACATCTACACAGCTGTTTAGTCCCTTAGCACAGGCCCACGTCCACTGACCCGGGCTCTGAGACTTGCAGCCCCTGGGGTTTTTTTTGCTGTGTAGACGGACCCACAGTCTCTCTGCGATGGCTGCTCCAGCCCTTGGCACTCGCATTCCGCTCTTTGTCCCCTAGGATTCAGAGACCCTCAGCTAGCCTGGCACAGGTCTGTGTGTGCACCTGTCCCCAGGACCAGGTGAAGGACTAACCCCTGGCCCCGCTACATGGCTGTGCAAAGGGGGTTCTCTTGGTCTCCTTCCCCACATGCCATGAGCTGCAGAACAGCTCCCTCTTGGCCAAGGATTGGTCTGGCACATTTGTGTGACTGTGGGTCTACTGGCCTCACTCTCGTACCCCACACGGCTGCTGCAGCATACAGGCAGCAGGGAGCCCCTGCAGAGGCCTCTAAACCTTGAGCTCCTTGTATCGGGAAGCACGGCCAGGTCCTTTGCATTCAGGGCTTTGGGGCAGCAGAATTCGGTGTTCGACGAGGGCCCTGGAGTGAGGGAAGGCGGAGCTCACTTGCAGTGGGGAGCAAGTAGAATCCATTTTTTCTTTAAAATATCAAAAATTAACATTTCCATGGGAAGTGAAACACCTTCCATCGTCACGGCTCAGCTTTGGGCAAAGGCTGGCGGTGCCAACAAGAGAGAACATACAGCCTTCCACGCGGCTTTTCAAATCAAGGCCACGGACAAATTCACACACAAACTAGGACTGGAAATAAGGTTTAAGTTTTTGTAATAAGGTAATTAAGCATTGGATCAACTTACCCAGGGACATTGTGGATTCTCCATCACATGATGTCTTGATATCAAGATTGGATACTATTGTAAAAGATATTCTCTAGCTCTACCCAGAGTTCTGGGCTAGATGCAGGAATCACTAGGCGACAAGTTCATGCAGCATAGGTCCACCAATGGTTATTAGCCAAGATGGTCAGAGATGCAACCCCATGCTCTGGGTGTCACTAAACCGCTGACTGACAGATGCTAGGACTGGATGACAGGGGATGGATCACTCAATAATTGTCCTGTTCTGTTCATTCCATCTGGAGCACCTGACATTGGCCACTGTTGGAAGACAGGACACTGGGCTAGATGGACCATTGGTCTGACCAAGTATTGCCACTCTTATGTTCTTAATGGTCCCTTCTGGCTTTATAATGAATTGATGCATCTGATACTGCAAACAGCAGCAGTAATCTTTCACACTACATACCACCACGTTCTTTCAGGAAAAGCCCATTTGGCATGAATGGAATTGCTGACAAAGGTTGAGGCTTGAGCACACACCCCGCCCTGGGCATATTTTAGCTCAGAGCTGCAAAATTGTGTCTTCTCTGTGAGCTGGTGCATTTCTGCTTTGGGGTGCTAGCCAGCAGGAGGGGGTTAGGGAGCAGCAGAGCCTCTAGGCATGTGAACTGGTGCCAAGGAGCACCTCTAGAGCCACCCTCCTCTCCTGAAGTCTCTGTGGCTCTGTCTCCAGTGAGGGCCAGTGACTTTCATGCCAAATCCAGTCCTTGGCTGGGGTGGACAGAGCTGTGCCAAAGGCACCTCACAAGCATCGATGTCCCCAAACCTTTGGAACAACACTGAGCCTCACTCGTGGCGATGTATTTGGTAACATCAGGTACACGCGGGAGTTCTGCACGGTTTGGATGTGATGCTTCGTGACACTCAACAGTTCCGTTGACTTTAATGGGGACATCTTGGGTTCAAAGCAAAACATGGCCAGGAATGTTACCCATGGGTTTCAGGATCCAAAGCAGTGGGAACTTTACTGTTTTTCTCCAGGCAGTGTCAGGAATAAATCAGTGGGGATACAGTTCCTCTGTCTGAGATACATTTGATACAAAGCAGAGGGCTTTTACCCCAAACTGCTTTTTATTTGATCTTAAGCACGTGCGCACACACACGCACACACACACACACACACAGTAGGTTCAGAGCATCTTAAACTTTTATATTTACCACAGTTAAGATGGCTTTGAGGAATCAACAGCCAGGCTTCCGGGGAGAGGGAGGGCACCTTCTGTCTAGCTGCTGGGGAACTTAGGTTTCAAATCCTGGCCCAAGGAAAGCTTCCTCGGACTGCTCCAAAGCACACTTTCTAATGAAACTTTTTATAAATTGTCATGGAGTGTTGGGGGACACAAGGCCCTGTCCCCCCGGCTTCCTGCGATTCACCATGACTCTCAGCCAGCCAGTAAAGCAGAAGGTTTATTTAGAGAACAGGAACACAGTCCAAGACAGGTCTTGCAGGCACAGACAACAGGATCCCCCCCAATTAGGTGCATCTTGGGCTCCTAGCGCACCACAGCCCCCTTGGGGGGGTCAGAGCCCCGTCTGCCTCCCAGCCATTCCACCAGCCAGCTCTCAAACTCTCTCCCCAGCCTTTGTTCAGTTTCCCAGGCAGAGGTGTCACCTGGCCTTTAACCCCTTCCTGGGTTCTCATGTTACATGCTCAGGTATTCTCCCTCATGGCCAGTCTCCCATCCCCCAATGCAGACCATCCTAGCCACACTCCCCTGCCTTCCCAGCCAACACTCCCCACTCAGCATTCAAAGACCACATTAAGAGCAGTCCCAGTTTGTCGCATCTCTCCCCCCTTCGAGACCGAACTGAGCGGGGTCACTTCAGCCAGTGACCTGGGGAAGTTCGAACCTATCCTCGTTCCCGTGGATGCCCTAGAATCCCTCCCATTCCTTGGTGAGAATTACACCAGGCCCCTCCAGTTTCACGCCCCACCTTAGGTCGGGGGTGCTCGATGGCAGTCGTAGTTCGCATGTGGGAAGGTTTATGCGGCCCGTGCCCTTTTCCCACCCCAATACCCCTGGGGTTCCAACTGGGCTGGGGTCTTCTCCCAGCGTTCCAGTCTGGAGGTCGGTGATTTGGGCTCTCTTGGTTCAGAGCCCCCCTTTTTACCCTGGCCACCCTCTGGAAAGGCTCCTCTATGCTGGTCAAAGGTCCTAAAGCCATTTTCCCCTTGTCCCAGGCCTTCCTCACCCTCTGACAGGGGTCACAGGTTCGGCAGTACTGTCTGACAGTAACAAAGACCCCAGGCCAGTAAAAGCTCCGTAGCAGCCTCTGCTGGGTACGCCAGGTTCCCTGGTCCCCTGAGAGGGGAATGTCATGGGCCCGGTACAGCAGCTGGCGGCGATACTTCCGGGGTATCACCAGCTGCCTCCTGATCCCCCCTGACTCCATTTTCCCTGGGGGAGCCCATTCTCGGTACAGGAACCCCTTCTCCCACAGGAACCTTTTCCGGCCACCTCTCCCCATGGTCTGTACCGCACTGAGGTCAGCCAGGTCCCTTATCTTCCGCAAGGAGGGATCTTTCTGCACCTCGGCCTGGAACTCAGCAGCTGGGACAGGGATGGCCACCTGCTCTCTCTCACCGGCTGGGTCTGAAGCCGCAGCCTCCCTGAGCCGTGTCCCTGGGCGTTCCCTCCCCACCAGGTTAGGGTCCTGCGCCTCGGGCAAGGCACCTTCCCCGTTGTCAGGGCGCAGTGCCCCTCGCCGGCTCTGACTACAGGTCACGACCAGGGCACCCTGGGGGTTGCTTGGCCAGTCCTCCAGGTCCCCCCCCCCCCCCCATCAACACCTCAGTGGGCAAATACGGGTGTACCCCCACGTCCTTGGTGCCCTCCTTGGCATCCCACTTCAGGTGTACCCTAACCATGGGCACTTTGACTGGGGTCCCGCCCACCCCCCTCAGGGTCAGGTAGGTGTTTGGCACCACCCGATCTGGGGCCACCACCTCAGGCCGGGCCAGCGTCACCTCTGCGCCCATATCCCAGTATCCATTGACCTTCCTCCCATCCACCTCCAGGGGAACAAGGTACTCGCTACGCAGGGACCGCCCCGTGCCTACCCTGTAAACCAAAAACCCTGAGTCTGGAGCATCCAGCCCCCCAGAGGAGCTGGCCTGGAGCCCTCCTCCCTCCTTAGCAGGTGGTACGCTGCCAGACCTCATTGCCTGGGAACACTGCCCCTTGTCCGGCTGGGTCTTTACCCAGTCAACCCTCTGTGGGTTGGGTCCGCTCAGTCTGTCCCTGAGCCTGAGGCACTGGGCCCTTATGCGGCCTCTTTGGCCACAGTGATAGCAACCCATGTCCCGTGGGTCCCCTCGAGCGGGTCAGATGGACCTGATGCTGGATGTTCCCCTTTGGTGGGGGTTCTCCATATTTCCCCGCAGGGAGGTCCCATGGTGACCCTCTCTCTGCGTTGTGGTGGGACTGTTCCTTTGGGATTCCTCCCTGTCATCCCCTGCCCGACTGTTCACAAACTCGTCGGCCAGCTGAACTGCGTGCTACGGGTTCTCTGGTTTTTGGTCCACCAACCATCGCCTCAAGTCGGATGGGCACTGCTCATACACGTGCTCCAGTATGAATAGGTCAAACAGGTCTTCTTTAGTTTGGGCTCCAGCTGTCCACTTACGGGCATACCCCTGCGCCCGGTTGGCCAGTTGTAGGTATGTGACCTCACGGGTTTTACGCTGACTCCGGAACCTTTTCCGGTTTATCTCAGGGGTCAGCCCAAACTCGCGGAGCAGGGCCTTTTTGAACAGTTCGTAGTCCCCTGTCTCCGCCCCTTTCAGTCGGCTGTACACCTCCCTGGCTGTGGAGTCCAGTGAGGGGATGAGAAACTGGAGCCTGTCTGCAGGGTCAACCTGGAGCAGCTCGCAGGTATTCTCAAAGGCCATCAGGAAGGTATCCATGTCCTCCCCCTCCTTACGCTGGGCCAGGAAGCACTTATCAAAGCTCTTTGCAGTCTTGGGTCCCCCCTCGCTCACCGCAGCCAGGGCCCCACTGCTCCTCAGCCTGGCCAGTTCCAGCTCATGCTGACGTTCTTTCTCCTTCTCTTCCCGCTGCTTTTCCCGTTCTTCCTGCTCATGCTGACGTTGTTTCTCCTTCTCTTCCCACTCCTGCATCAGTTCTTGCTGCCTTAACTTGAGCTCTTTCAGTCTCATCTCCTTGTCATATTCCAGCCGCATCCGTTCCAGGGACGGGGAGCTCCACCGGGACGATCCCCTGCTGGCCCCTCACCGGCCTGTGCTCTCAGCTTTCCACCTTTCCAGGGAGACCCCTAGTGTGCCAGCCCTTCTTCAGGTCACCACCTCTCTGCCAGGGTCGAGCTGCAGACTCCTCCACCCCTGGGGCCGCTCGCTGCGATCCCCCGGGGGACCCTGTTACTGCAAAAGTCCTTCTCTCGGGTCACACACTCCCAGGGGTTACTCGCCCCCTGAAACCGTCTCTCTCTGACTCTTCAGCCCACCTGGTCCCCGTCGATCCCCCTTCGTTTTACTGCTCCCCAGTCACTTACTGTAGGAAGCGCCGTCCACGGGGTGCAGTAGATCCCACCCCTGCCACCAGTTGTCACGGAGTGTGGGGGGACACAAGGCCCTGTCCCCCCGGCTTCCTGCGATTCACCATGACTCTCAGCCAGCCAGTAAAGCAGAAGATTTATTTAGACGACAGAAACACAGTCCAAGACAGGTCTTGCAGGCACAGACAACAGGATCCCCCCCAATTAGGTGCATCTTGGGATCCTAGGGCACCACAGCCCCCTTGGGGTGGTCAGAGCCCCGTCTGCCTCCCAGCCATTCCACCAGCCAGCTCTCAAACTCTCTCCCCAGCCTTTGTTCAGTTTCCCGGGCAGAGGTGTCACCTGGCCTCTAACCCCTTCCTGGGTTCTCATGTTACATGCTCAGGTATTCTCCCTCGGCCGGTCTCCCATCCCCCAATGCAGACCGTCCTAGCCACACTCCCCTGCCTTCCCAGCCAACACTCCCCACTCAGCATTCAAAGACCACATTAAGAACAGTCCCAGTTCGTCACATCAATTTTCTCCAAACAAAGCATATAACTCATAATAGCCTCTAACAGGGTATCAATTTCCCTAGCAACAGCCAACAATAATTGCTTATTCTCCTTATCAGCAAATTTTCTAGTCATAAAAACAATAAAATGTACATGTCAGAGGTACCTAAAACCAAGGCTGTCCAAAGATTCCTTCTGTTTTCATGGAACCTTACCTCCCTGCCCCCAGCCTCCCATTCGGATAGCAGAACTGCAAACGTGCTCTTGCCCAGCCTTGCCTTTCTATTTCTAGCTCTGTGATGTTTGGGTTTTAGCTGGCAGTGACGGAACACACAGGATGACTGACTGAAATACTGTCAAATTCTGTCCCAATCTACTTTCAACGCCCCGCCCTCAAACACCCTTCAATTCTTATCCCCTCTGTATTTGAATCAGTTGGCTTCCTCTTCCACTCTATATGGGAGCCAGTGGGCAGGGGAGGAGGGGTGAGGGAGGGTCATTGAGAACACACGAGACAAGCTCCCAGCAATCATGTCCCATGCCTTGTGTCACAACAGCACCTGTCTGACAAGGGCAGTAATTGCAGGGAAATTCCTGCTCAGCCCTGCATCCCCAGGTTGGAGCATGCTCAGTGCAGATGCACTCTTCAGAGAATTTATCTGCCAAACTCTAACAAGTCTCAAGTTACTATAGCTTCTCAATTAAATGTTGTAAACTGTAGCGATGGTTAGTTACCCTCAAACTATTAAAATGTATCTTATCTCTAGTCTGTTTTTGAACATTTTTGGCTAAATGAAACGTTATCAAAATATGCTGTTTCATCAGAGCCAAAATATTTTGCATAGATGTATTGGTTTTGACAAAGATTTTGTCAGGAAGGGTTTTGAGATCCAGTGTCACTGACGAGAGAGAGAGAGAGAGAGAGAGAGAGAGAGAGAGAGAGAGAGAGAAATTGAAAAGCTAGGTTTCTGATCCAAAACCCACTGTTTGACAAGGGTCCATTGCTCAAAAACATCAGAAAGGTTTTTTTTCATTACAATATGAAATGAAATCAAAATGTCAAAACCACAAAAGTTGCTGTAAAATGAAACTGTCAAAACAGACCTTAGCAAGATGGTTGAGGTGTTTAATGACTATTTTGCTTCAGTCTTCACTAAAAATGTTAATGGTGACCAGATACTCAACACAATTAATATTAACAAAGGGGAAGGAACACAAGCCAAAATAGAGAAAGAACAGGTTAAAGAATATTTAGGTAAGTGAGATGTTTTCAAGTCGGCAAGGCCTGATGAAAGGGTACTTAAAGCAATCTCAGAACTGTTACCAAATATTTTCAAGAACGCCTGGAATACCGGTGAGGACCCAGAGGACTAGAGAACGGCGAACTAAGACCTATCTTTAAAAAGGGGAACAAAGAGGACCCAAGGAATTATAGATCAGTCTGCCTAACTTTGATACCTGGAAAGATACTATAGCTAGTTATTAAACCATCCATTTATAAGCACCTAGAGGGTAATAGGGTTATAATGAATTGCCAGCCTGGATTTGACAAAAACAAATCATGCCAAACACACCTAATTTCTTTCTTTGACAGGGTTACTGGCCTAGTAGATGGAGGGAAGCATTATACAGAATAGCTTGATTTTAGTAATGCTTTTGACACAGACCTACATAACATTCTCATAAGCAAAGTAGCTAAATGTGGTCTAGATGAAATTACTATAAGGCGGGTGCATAACTGGTTGAAAGACTGTACTCGAAGAGTAGTAATCAATGGTTCACTACCAAACTGGGAGGACATGTCTAGTGGGGTCCCGCAGAGGTCATTCTACTGGGTCTGCAACTATTCAATATCTTCATTAATGACATGTATAATGGAGTGCAGAATATGCTCATAAAGTTTTCAGAGGTTGCAAGCACTTGTAGGACAGGATTAGAATTCAAAATGGCCTTGATAAATTAGAGAATTGGTTTAAAATCAACAATATGGAATTCAGTAAAAACACATGCAAAGTACAGCACTTAAGACAAATCAAATGCACAACTACAAAATGAGGAATAACTGGCTAGGTGGCAATGCTGCTGAAAGAGGTCTGGGGGTTACAATGAATCACAAATTGAATATGAGTCAACAATGTGAAGAAGTTGCAGAAAAGGCTAATATCATTCTGGGGTGTATTAACAGGAGTGCTGTTTGTTAGACTCAGGAGGTAATTGTCCTGCTCAACACGGCATTGGTGAGGGCTCCATAGGACTACTGTGTCCCGTTGTGGGCATCACACTTTAGGAAAGATGTGGACAAACTGAGGGGATGCAGAGGAGAGCAAGAAAAACAAAATAAGGTTTAGAAAACCTGAACTATGAGGAAAGGCTGAAAAAACTGGGCATGTTTAGTCTTGAGAAAAGAAGACTAAGGGGGCACCTGATAACAGTCTTCAAATCTGTTAAGGGCTGTTCTAAAGGGGACTGTGATGAATTCTTCTCCATGTCCTCTGAAGGTAGCACAAGAAGTGATGAGCTTAATCTGCAGCAAGGAAATTTAGGTTAAATATTAGGGAAAATGTTCTAACTCTAGGGATAGTTAAGCTCTGAAACAGGCTTTCCAGGGAGGTCGTGGAATCCCCATCACCGGAAGTGTTTTTAAGAACAGGTTGAACAAACGCCTGTCAGGGAGGGTCTAGGTTTACTTGGTGCTGCCACAGCGCAGGGGGCTGGACTTGATGGCTTCTCAAGTCCCTTCCAGCCGTGCATTGCTTTGATTCTGTGATCTCCCAGTCAGCTCCAGTTACTGTGCTTTGTTTTGTGGTGGT
Source organism: Emys orbicularis (assembly GCF_028017835.1). Taxonomy (NCBI): domain Eukaryota; kingdom Metazoa; phylum Chordata; order Testudines; family Emydidae; genus Emys; species Emys orbicularis. The sequence continues at coordinate 1,206,965 of NC_088686.1, read as the reverse complement.
GTATAATTTATGCAAGGAAACTGCTTAGATCATTTCTTGTATCACATGCACAAATTCTGACACCTCAGGAAAAAAATATCACACACAGACTGGAACATGAGGGAGACTGAGGTATGGCCAGTAAGAGAAACACGCGAGTCCTTTACAACAGCTGCTGTAATCTCTGCCTGATAGGTTTGTCAGCAGGTGTAACCTTCACTGTTAAAAGCCTGAGCCACTATCCCTTGAACTAAATTACCTGGGAGCAGCTCTGTTAGCTAGTAGCAGTAGAGGCTGGTATCCTCTTATGTGAGCCAGACACTAGACGGAGACAAAGACACACACTCTTTGTCTGGGTGACAGTAGCACTTATCAGGAAGTTCTAGTCAGCTATTTAGGAGACACTCATATTGGATTTCCAATAAAAATCACACATATCCAACTGAGATGGGATGGACACAAAACAAATGTCTCAATCATGTTAGTTTATGTCCAAGAAGAAGCTGTATTTGTTGTTGTTGTTTTAGATATAACATGCATGCAGTCAAACTGTATAAATAAATAATACACTCATTTACATACCTATAAATAATTGTAATTGGACCCGGTCCTAGGACCCTGCACAGAGACGATTCACCATGTCAGACCAAGTGGATCTCATTAACACTTATCTAAAAGCACAAAAGAGTTTGAGTTTCTCTCTCAGAGAAAGGGAATTAGGGGCAAGGACAGAGGAGATCCTGGAGGGAAGAAAAGCAGGAACAACCAAGCTCAGAGGGAGGGACAGTTATGTGAAGGTTCATGCTTTGCTGTTATTTAAGTTAGCTATAACTTCAGGGAGTGGGAGAGTTTGGGGCAGATCCAGTGCGTGTGAGAGAGAGCACCACAGCTTACCCTGTTACACCCGTTTACTCTTCCATGGCACCTCTCCTCGTAAAGAAGCCCCAAGTCCGTCAGTCCAGTGTGGAAGCTGGCAGGACACAGCTTCTCTAGGGCTGGGTGGGAAAATCTGGGGGAAAACCTCTCACACCAAGTGCTCTGAAACCCTTGCTATCCACACAGAGCAGACATTGCTTCTGTTTATAGGGTCTGAGAACTCAGAGTGTCTGTGCTGGCACAATGGAGGGTGAGGGACGCCTGACAGGGTTTGCCCAGGTGGCTGAGTGTTTCCTACTGGACAGCAGGTTTCCTGGAGTTCCTTCCCTAGCCAAGAAAAAGAAAGAAGCAAAAGAGAATGAAGTAATGTGAAGGGAGGCAGATTCTGGCCTCCACTTTCCAAGCAATGGTGAGCTGAAGCCAGCACTTCTCACCCGTGGGACCAGTAAGTCGAAGAGGAGCCCCTAGCGAGACACCAGTAGTTTCATACACCAGCCCCATCCCCAACAGAAGTCCGGTTTTTGCTCCTCTTTCTTTACCTGGCCCGAAGGTCCTTTGAATCTCTACCATTCCTGTCATGCTCGCCAGTGTCATCATATTCCCGTGCTATGGGCTGATACCCAGGACTCCGCAGCTCTGTAGCTACAGAGATTGCTCAGTCTTTTCCTTCTGTAGTGTGCAAGGGAGCGTAGAGGCGCAGAGGCATTGCATAAGCCTTCTGCTAATTAATATTCATGAGCACGAGGTGTGCAGAAGGCAGCAGCAGGGACGTTTGGTGCCATGCGCATGGACTCACACACCACGCTCCCACTGCCTTCCTGACATGCTGTCAAAGCTGTTCAACTTGCATGATTTGTTAACTGAAAGCCTGACAAGGCCCTTCCTATGTGGTGTTCATTAAACCTGATAGGAACCCTGACAGCTGACTCTGACTTGAATGATCCTGTCATTGAAGCTGTTCATTAGGGGACTTCCTTTACTTCTCAGAGGTCATCATCAATGTCAGCAGCCTAGGCCAGCTCATTTTATTTCCTGTCTTGGAAAATTAGCTGAAGAGAAAATGGCTACCAGTAAATCACTGTAATTGCTAAGTCTGTGCTGTGCACTGCCCTTAAAATTCCCGGAGCCTCACAGGAGCATTGCTGATAGTTGCAGATACATGAAAAGCTACTTTACATGTTAATGCAATTTTGCACCTTTAATTATGATTTTGGGCATGAAAAATAAATCTTTTTTATCACTCTCTTCATAGTGCAGCAGATTTGGCCACTGTAGATTTTAATATACTGTAATTGAGTGCAGTGCAAGTGTAATTACAAAATGTCATTTTAGTTGGAAAGTTCGAAGTTTGAGTGGCACTGTTGGATGTAATTTTGCAGTATTTGGGTTATAATGTTCTGGTGGGTGAGTGTCGTCTCCTCCCTAGACACGCACTATGTTGGTTACTTGTACACTACTTTTTTCTGCTCTTAAGCTTCATTTTAGGGATTCCCAAAATTGTGGACAGCCTTCTAGCAACACACTGGTGATCAGAAAACAAGAGTGGGCAGTTCCCTATTTAGACACTGCCAGGCCATTTCTAATGATGGGGAGAAGGAGGAAAGGCAGACAGGGGAGCAAAGAGCACACGGCTGTCAGAACCCACCGCCAGGATGTGGAGTGTTGCTCTATAACAACTCAAATGTCCTCGTTCTGATTTGGCTATTGGCTAGAAAAAATTGTTTTCGACAGAACTATCAACGCTGGAGGTGATGCCCGAACTAAAGCTGTGTTGCACCTGCCTGTTTCATCTCACAATTCACCTCATTTGTGCGCTCTCTGGGGTAGGGACTGTGGTTTTACTGCATGTCTGTAGAGCAATTAGCACAATGGGGGCCCAACTCCTAATACATAGTGTTGTATACAGTGGGCATTGTTAAATATCTAGGGCTCCTGTAATATCGGCCATGGTACCTTTACCACAGTGTTTGCAATATTTAGTATTTAGAATGAGAAATACCACAACTAACAAGGGGAAAATTAGTGAGGGGTGGTGTAAATACCCAGTTTTTAATGGTGGCCACTGTGAGTGATTTTAAAAGTGAAAAGAGAAAATAATGTTAATAAAAAGCAGAAGGGAACCATGAAGACAGTCTCCTTCATTCAGAGCCATAGATCACATGGGCCTCTCTGATGATTCTGCCGAAATATTTGACTTAATTCAAAATCAGCTCACACATTCATTTCCAAGTGTATGAATAAGAGAGCAAGAGATACCAAGCCCCGACTGCATTCAGCAAGCCACGTCATCTCAGGACTGAATGTAATTCCAGCATAACTTTAACACTTACAGGGTGGGGAACTGTATCCTGGAAAGCAGTGAAGGACTCAGGGGTCACAGTAGGCAACCAGCTGAATATGAGTTCCCAGGGCAATGCTGTAGCTAAGAGGACAAACATGATCCTTGGACACACCAGCAGATGAAGATCAAGTAGGAGTCAAGAGGTGGTATTTCCTCTGGATACAGGATTGGGGAAACCATGACTGGATACTGTATCCAATTCTGGTGTCCACACCACAAAAAGGATGTTGACAAACTGGACTGGGTTCAGAAAGAGCAAGGAAAATAATTTGAGGTCTGGAAAACCTGCCTTATAGTGAGAGTCTAAAGGATCTCAGTCTGTATTTCAGGTTGCTGCATTGCAATTGCTCATTGATTCATTTGTTACACTTCTCTTAATACAATAAAATTAACTAGGGAACCCACAAAAGCCAGCAGGCAAATGGGCATGACAAAAGACCACTTGCTACTGGCTTTTGTGAAGATTGAGATCCTTTAGGCTCATACTATAGAGCTGGGTTGGCTTCTAAGGGTGCTGCATATAATCGGATGCTAAGCTGTATTATAGTGTCAGCCAGTAGGTAGCACTGTCTTTAAAATATGTTATTTAAGCTACCCTTAGCAATACCTTGCAGAAAATTAAAGGATTTTATAATGAACACATTGGGTGTGTATTTATTCAGAAATAAGCTATGTAGCCAGTTCATATCTGGTGTCAGAAGTAAACTAGTCCCAGACAAGAACAGAAACAGAAGGAAAATAGCAACAAAGGTTGCAAACAGAAGAAAGGAAGCAACAAAGGTTGCAGGATCTCATCAACATGCCACACTTCAATGCCCTAGAGAACTTCAGCTTTGACAAAGCTTCACAGTGGACAGATTGTATGCAGTATTTTGCAATATTTCAAAGTGCAAACAAGCTCCACAAGGAAACTGGAGATCTACAGGCATCTTCTTTAATCTATGCTATGGGGAAGCAGCAAGAGAATGTGTTTAAATCCTTTGACTTTACTGAAGACAGTCACAAAGATGACTACAAAAGGGTTCTGGCTATGTCTAATATATACTTTATACCTCAGGAAAAGGTTTTTTGAAAGAGCATGTTTTCACCAGATAATTCAAAGACATGGGGAAAGTGTTAAATGTTTTACAAGAGCTCGGCATACATTGGTTGAAAACTGTGATTTTGGAAATGCAAAACATAATGCTGATTATTGGGTTAACAGATAAAAATATGTCACAGCAGTTACAGTTGAAGACAGACTACAAAGGGATCTCACAAAACTGGGGGACTTGGTGTAACGGGTTGCACACTCACCACCGCAGTGCCTCCAGCTGATTGCTCCAGGAATTAGCTCTGTCCAGCTGTGGAGCTCCCTCTGCAAGTTGTTCTGCCCACTCGTTGTTCTGCTCTGGGAACCGCGTGGCTCCCTGGCTTGCGGCGTCCTCTTCTGGACACAGCCCTCCAGTTGTGCCCCACTCGGTTCTCTCCCTTTCCAGGGGTTATCAGCAGTCTTCAGTCTGCACCTGCCCTCATGACCAACTGCAGCCCTAAAGTCTATCCCCTTGTCTTGGGGCAAGCCACAGTCTGTATCAGTCCACACTCCTCCACGGCCAGGCGCAGTGTAAGGGGGGGAGGAGGGGACCCAGGCCCACCCACTATTCAGGGTCCCGGCCCAGGGACACTCTGGTGGCAGCCATGTCCTGCCATCCTTCTCTCCCCTTTACTGCTCGCGCTCCCTGGGCCACTTCCCTTTGGCCCTTGCACCTTCTTGGCCCTTTCTTTCAGGGACCTCAGCCTGGCATGTATCAGGCTGGAGCTTTCCCTCTGCTCCCCTGGGTCTGCCCAGCACTGCGGTAGCCTAGGTGCTCTGTCTACAGGGAGCCAGTCCTCCTTTGCTTGTCAGGAAGAGACTGCTGTCGCCGCTGCTTTGCAGACTTTATATAGGGCCCAGCCTGGCCCTGATTGGCTGCCTTTCTGCCCTTCTCTGATTGGCCGGGTTCTGAACAGGCTCCCTCCAGTCTGCTTTAACCCCTCCTCTGCCAAAGTGGGGCAACTGCCCGACTACACTGGGCAAGAAAATGGCAGATGAAATTCAATGTTGATAAATGAAAAGTAATACAGATTGGAAAACACATAATCCCAACTGTAGATATAAATTAGCTCTTGCCACTCTAGAAAGATTTTGAATCATTGTGGATAACAATGAAAACATCGTCTCAATGTGCAGTGGCAGTCAAAAACTGAACAGAATGTTAGAAACCATTAGGAAAGGGATAGATAAGAAGACAGAAAATATTATAATGCCACTATATAAATCCATGGTACGCCCATACCTTGAATACTGTGTGCAGTTCTTGTCTCCCCTATCTCAAAAAAGCATATATTAGAATTGGGAAAAGTACAGAGAAGGGCAACAAAAATGATTAGGGATATGGAACAACTTCCATTTATGAGGCGAGATTAAAAAGAATGGGACTGTTCACCTTAGAAAAAGAGAGCCAACTGAGTGGAAATATGATAGAAGTCTATAAAATCATGAAAAAGCAAATAAGGAAGTGTTATTTACTCTTTCACATAAAACAAGACCCAGGGATCATCCAACAAAGCAAACAGGCATCAGGTTTAAAACAAACATAAAGAAATATTTATTTACACAACGCACAGTCAACCAGTTAAACTTGTTGCCAGGGGATGTTGTGAAGGCCAAAAATATAAGTGGGTTAAAAAAAAGAAGTAGATAAGTTCATGGAGGATAGGTCCATCAATGGCTATTATGGTCAGGAAAGCAACTCCATGCTCTGAGTATTCCTACATCTCTGATGTCCAGAAGCTGGGACTGGATGACAAGGAATGGATCACTCGATAAATTGCCCTGTTCTGTCCATTCCCCTTGAAGCATCTGGCACTGACCACTGTCAGAAGATAGGATACTGGGTTAGATGGACCATTGGTTTGACCCAGCATGGCCATTCTTATGTTCCTATGACTTATCCCCAGCCACAGCTATTCAGAATGCAAAGCAGTCTGTACTAGTTAAACCACAGAAAACAAGGCAGGAGCAATTTGAAAAATCATAGAATCATACAATATCAGGGTTGGAAGGACCTCAGGAGGTATCTAGTCCAACCCCCTGCTCAAAGCAGGACCAATTCCCAATTAAATCATCCCAGCCAAGGCTTTGTCAAGCCTGACCTTAAAAACCTCTAAGGAAGGAGATTCCACCACCTCCCTAGGTAACCCATTCCAGTGCTTCACCACCCTCCTAGTAAAAAAGTTTTTCCTAATATCCAACCTAGACCTCCCCCACTGCAACTTCAGACCATTACTCCTTGTTCTGTCATCTGCCACCACTGAGAACAGTCTAGATCCATCCTCTTTGGAAACCCCTTTCAGGTAGTTGAAAGCAGATATCCAATCCCCCCTCATTCTTCTCTTCTGCAGACTAAACAATCCCAGTTCCCTCAGCCTCTCCTCATAAGTCATGTGCTCCAGCCCCCTAATCATTTTTGTTGCCCTCCGCTGGTCTCTTTCCAATTTTTCCACATTCTTCTTGTAGTGTGGGCCCCAAAACTGGACACAGTACTCCAGATGAGGCCTCACCAATGTCGAATAGAGGGGAATGATCACGTCCCTCGATCTGCTGGCAATGCCCCTACTTATACAGCCCAATATGCCGTTAGCCTTCTTGGCAACAAGGGCACACTGTTGACTCATATCTAGCTTCTCATCCACTGTAACCCCAGGTCCTTTTCTGCAGAACTGCTTCCTAGCCATTCGGTCCCTAGCCTGTAACAGGGCATGGGATTCTTCCGTCCTAAGTGCAGGACTCTGCACTTGTCCTTGTTGAACCTCATCAGGTTTCTTTTGGCCCAATCCTCTAATTTGTCTAGGTCCCTCTGTATCCTATCCCTACCCTCCAGCGTATCTACCATTCCTCCCAGTTTAGTGTCATCTGCAAACTTGCTGAGAGTGCAGTCCACGCCATCCTCCAGATCATTAATCTCAAACTATGTAGCTGAAAAGTTAAAAACAGATACTTGAGTGTTAAAAGTCATTATCATAAAATCCCTGAGGTAAGGAGAGAGAACTCCCAGGCCAAGAGGGATAAATTCCAGCGACGTGCACAAGGTGTGGGAAAAAGTAATATCCCAAAAGATGATGCATGTTCAGCGGAGGTACACAGTGTAATAAATACAGGAAATATGGACATTTTGCAGCTGTTTGCAGCACCAAAGCCATCAGGAAATTGAGTAATATTACAGAATATGAAGAGCCTTTGCTTCTGGGATCTATGACACAGAGCCTGCCTGGAGAGTGAAACTGTGAATAGTCATGGCAAGAGTATTTACTTTAAAATGGACTCGGGAGCAGATTTCACAGTCATCTCAGAAGCGACTTACAATCACCTTCAACTCCTGCTAGAGCTGAAGGCACCTGACACTGCTCGGACTATCCCTGGAGGGATTCTGAACTACATGAGCCAGTTCACCACAGTGACAACTTACAAAAGCTGTACATTCAGAGTGCATGTGATGAAAGGGTCACTGACCAACAGCCGCCTCAGCTGCAGTGTGGTAGTCATGGTAGGCTTAGTGAGAAAGGTGGGAGAACTTGATGGAGTAGGTGGTGATATTGGACTTTTGAAAGGAGTTCCAGTACAAATAACCCTAAGAGATAATGCTGAACCATATAGTGTGCATACACCTCACAGGTCTCCTATCCCATTACTTCATAAATGGAAACTGAGTTAAAGAGAATATAAGGGACTGGCATAATTGAGAAAATCTGAGCCAACAGCCTGATGTGACATGTTCAAATTCCTTTAGCCAAAGAAAGTGCTAAACTGACTATATATATCACACTCCTTGGGAGATTTTGCTTTTGAAGATTAACTTTTGGGATTACTACAGTACACCTGAACTTTTCCAAAGAAAGATAGGAGAACTGTTAATGGACACAAATGGAGTTGTAGTTTTCATGGACAATATTCTGATATATGGATCTTCAGTGGAAGGATAGAAAACCCTCAATGAAGCCTTAAGCCTAAACCTAATCAGATACTCTGGAATGAAGCAAAACAAGGAAAAATGTGTTTTCTGCCTATTCCAAATTGAGTTTTGGGACAGACAATAAATGAAGGTGGAATCAGTCCTAGCCTGGAGAAAGTAAAAGCAATCTGAGAACTGAATGCACCAAGTAATGTACCAGAACTGAGATATATAGACAGGTTGGTAAATTACCTGTTGTGGCAGAGCTCCGACCTTGTCCCTGTGGGTCCCGCACTTCTAGGCAGTTTATGCTAACCTCAGGGGCTCACTGCGACCCTCCACGTAGCCCTTCTCTCTCTAGGGTTACAGTCTACTGAGCACTTTTCATCATAAGCCAGCAAGGAGGTTGGTGAGAGAACTCCCACAGTCTCTGTTGTCTCTAGGGCTTATTTCAGAACACTTTAGCCTCCTGTCCTGTCAGGGGCCTGTTTTCCCTTCCCAGGAGGTGTTTCTGTAGTGGTGGGTTGGAGGGAACCCGGGCCCGCCCTCTACTCCAGGTTCCGGCCCAGGGACCCTTATGTTAGCAGCTGTTGGCAGCCAACCTTTCACTGCCAGAGTTCCTACATTTCCCTGAGCCACTTCCCCACAGCTCTCCTGCTTCTCCCTTCTTCACTCTTACCTTAGGGCTCCCTTACTGATGGTTTGAGGGTGACTTCATTAACCAGCCCTTCAGCCGCACTTCCTCCCCTCTGGCTTCCTGGCTCTCCCCAGCCTGACTGGAGTGAGCCCTTTTATAGTACCAAAAGGGCCTTAATTAGAGTCAGGTGTTCACATTACCTTAATGGCCTCACCTGACTCTTTGCAGGTTAATTGGAGTCAGGTGTTCTCATTAGCCTGGAGCAGCCCCTGCTCTGGTCAGTCAGGGAACAGAAAACTGCTAATCTAGTGGCCAGTATATCTGCCTTCTGCTCCTCTGCTGTACCCCACTGGCCTGGGTCTATCACACTGTGTTGATACGTACAAGAACTTCATGCAGTGACAAAACCACTGAATGAATTGCTAAAGTCCAGCACATCTTCATTAATGGTCTGGAGGATGGGATAGATTTCACCCTCAGCAAGTTTGAGGATGACACTAAGCTGGGGGGAGAGGTAGATACGCTGGAGGGTAGGGATAGGATATAGAGGGACCTAGACAAATTAGAGGATTGGGCCAAAATAAATCTGATGAGGTTCAACAAGGACAAGTGCCGTGTCCTGCACTTAGGATGGAAGAATCCCATGCACCGCTACAGGCTGGGGACTGACTGGCTAAGCAGCAGTTCTGGAGAAAAGGACCTAGGGGTCACAGTGGACAAGAAGCTGGATATGAGTCAGCAGTGTGCCCTTGTTGCCAAGAAGGCTAACAGCATATTGGGCTGCATTAGTAGGAGCACTGCCAGCAGATCGAGGGAAGTGATTATTCCCCTCTATTCGGCATTGGTGAAGCCCTGGCTGGGATGATTTAGTTGGTGTTGGTCCTGCTTTGAACAGGGGGTTGGACTAGATGACCTCCTGAGGTCTCTTCCAACTCTAATCTTCTATGATTCTATGATCTTGAATATGGGGCCAAATCAAGAAATTACCTTCAAAAAGGTAAAATAAATTATCTTAGCATCTCCAGTTCTGAAGTACTATGATGTGAACAAACCCACAATGGGAGTCACTGAGGATGCAAGCAGCCATGACCTAGGTGGTGTATTGTTGCAACAACATGAGTCAGAGTAGAAGTCAGTTGCAGTTTGCTCTCACATATCAGAAGCAGAAAAATGAAATGCACTGATTGAAAAGGAGTGCCCGGCAAGGGTATGGACACATGAGAACTTTGACACGTATCTGTGTGGACTGGATGTATTTACACTGATAACAGACCATAAACCACTTGTAAACCTGATCAATGGAAAAGATCTGGATCAAACAGCGCTGAGATGCCAACGACTATTGATAAGATTAATGCAATTTAACCCGATTGTTAAATATGTTCCTGGGGGAAATTCGGTAGTAGCAGACTCTCTGTCATGGAGTCCAGCATTGCACTCAACTACTTCTGAGCTCAAATATGACGCAATGGCATATGTGGATGCTGTGGCCACATACTGACCAGTTTCAGAAAAGAGATTTCTCCAGCTACAAAAAGCAACCTCAAACAGACATGCGACTTCAGGAAGTTTTAAGTTACATTAGTGCCGGCTGGCCCAAATATCTGAAGGACACTGAGTGACAAGAAATACTTTGTGATGCATGGACAATTAAGTGAGTCAAATGGACTCATTATTAAAGGCAATTGCATTTTAATTCTAAACAAAATGAAAAGAGAAATCCTAAACCTCCGCCATGAAGGACATAAAGGATTAACTAAATCACGCAAATGGATCAACCAGTCAGTGTGCTGGCTGGGTTCAGCAAGGACATAAAGAATAAAATATCTGCATATGGACATTGCAGAACTGACAGGCAACACAACATGAAGAACCTCTAATAATAACACCCCAACCAGAGAGAACTTGGAAAAGACTAGCTGCAGATTTATGCAAATTCAGAGGACATCATTACCTGGTCATTGTGGACCATTTTTCCAGGTGTGTAGAAATAATGTACTTGAAAGATATAGCATGCCACAGTGTTCTTGAGAAACTGAAGTGCACTTCTGCTCATTTCGGTATTCCAGGGCAGCCAGTGACAGACAACTGACCTCAATTCCTGGAGTGGAATTTAAGCCATTCCAAAAGAAATATGATTTTGATCATATTACTAGCAGTCCATGTTACACACAAATGAATGGAGAGGCTGAAAGAGCTGTACAGACAGCCAATACAATCCTACAGCAGGGACATCTATTCCTTGCTCTTCTGAGTTACAGATCAGCAACAATAGCATCTACTGGATACAGTCCAGCATAACTCCTGATGGGAAGACAACTCAGAACAGCGGTTCCAAATTTGGAAAAGACTATCTCCAAAGCGGGTAGACATGAAGAGAGTAGCCAAATCAAATAAAAAGCCAACAAGAGCTTACAAACACTTTTACAATGGATGCCACTCAGATATAGCAGTGGTTCTCAAAGCTGGTCTGCCGCTTGTTCAGGGAAAGCCCCTGGAGGGCCTGGCCAGTTTGTTTACCTGCCGCGTCCGCGGGTTCGGCCGATCACGGCTCCCACTGGCCACGGTTCGCTGCTCCAGGCCAATGGGGGCTGCGGGAAGCGGCGCGGGCTGAGGGATGTGCTGGCCTTGTATCCATGTATCTGGCCATGTGCACTTGTTTATTCCTGTTGGAGCTCTATGAAAAATGAGTTGAGCAAAAGTTGAAACCTTCTCTCCATATTAGTTCAGTTTTGCTTATTTTTTCAGGTAGCCAAGATAAACTTATACACAAAGTGCACAGGGGAAATGAAAGTGACATGCTGAAATGTAGTTAAAGTGACACCATCACAACAGGGAGAGCTTTCATAAGAAGGTTGCTCCTAGGTAGTTTGAGGGAAAATAGAAATTCAACAGTGGTTGTTCAGAAAATTTCAGATGCCTAAAGTTGATTTAGGACCAAATATTAAAAACTTGCCTCACAAATTCCATCATTTTTCCATTTTTCCTACTTAAGTTTACCTATGCAAAACCTGAGATTTGGTGGAAATTGGGGCTTCAGAGATCTAAGTATTGCATATGTGTAATGCCAACAGGTGGAATTGAACCTGGAATCTCTGAAGCTTAGCGTATGAGTCTCTTGAATACGGCGTACAGATGTGGTTGCCCCATCTCTAAAAAGATATATTGGAATTAGAAAAGGTTCAGAAAAGGGCAACAAAAATTATTAGGGGTATGGAACAGCTGCCGTATGAGGAGAGATTAATAAGACTGGGACTTTTCAGCTTGGAAAAGAGACAACTAAAGAAGGATATGACAGAGGTCTATAAAATCATGACTGGTGTGGAGAAAGTAAATAAGGAAGTGTTATTTACTCTTTCTCATAACACAAGAACTAGGGGTCACCAAATGAAATTAATAGGCAGCAGGTTTAAAGGAAACAAAAGGAAGTATTTTTTTCACACAGCACACAGTCAACCTGTGGAACTACTTGCCAGAGGATGTTGTGAAGGCCAAGACTATAACAGGGTTCAAGAAAGAACTAGATAAGTTCATGGAGGATAGGTCCATCCATGGCTATTAGCCAGGATGGGCAGGAATGGTGTCCCTAGCCTCTGTTTGCCAGAAGCTGGGAATGGGCGACAGGGGATGGATCACTTGATATCTGCCCTGTTCTGTTCCTTCCCTCTGGGGCACCTGGCATTGGCCACTGTCGGAGGACAGGATACTGGGCTAGATGGACCTTTGGTCTGACCCAGTATGGTAATTCTTATGTTCTCTACTCTACTGCATGAGCTAAAAGTCACAAGCTATAGTGTAAAGACAAGTCTCACTGTGTCAGTTTTTCCTTAGTTTCAGTATAATTGCTTACATGCGAGAGACCTCGCTGAATTGCCAGACGTCGCCCATACGCATGCTGGCAGGATGTTTCAAACAACAAATGACAGCCACAAGCCAGGAATAGTGTGAATCTCTTGTCACTGCACATCCACACAAGTAGCAACATCAAGGGAAGAATCATCCAGGCTTGAAAGCAGTAGGAAGCACATTCATATTGTACACTGCAATAGCATAGTAACATCTAATTACCGTTAGAAAAACTTTCCATATCGAGATAAGTGGATAGTTGTCAGCACTGTTGAAACCAAAAGGCTGTTAAGTCTTTGCAATTGAAGTAATTTGCCTTATTTTCCTCTGTCTATCTGGTTGTTGAAAGGAGTTGGACCTACAATCATGCTTGTCTAAGAAGCATGCATCATCCGCGTGCACGGAGATACTATGGTGACAGCAGGTTTAGTTTCTAATTTTCCCCAAATAAACACACCACAGCTGAGCATTTTCAAGCTATTTTCTTGTCTTTTACCTTTCTGAGTGAATTAATCAGCCTAGTCAAGTGTCTCAAAAGCATATACAATGCCTTTGTTCTTTACAGCCCTCAGAAATGTCTGCTTGTTTGGTTGTTGTGTGTGTCAAATCAATGGTTTACAGCTAGATGTGTAGCGCAGCACAGTACTCCTCCACAAACAGGTACACTGTTCTTTTCTCTTATCAGCAACCAACATTGGAAAGAATAAGATTAAAAAGTGATACAAGAAAATAGGATTTAATTTCATTACCGCAACAACAGGTCACACAAGAATTCCCAGATCCTTGTCCATGTGCCTTCAGATTAGACTCATAGATTTTAAAAGTAGAATCACCTAGACTGACATCCTGCATAACTCAGGCCAAAGAATGTCACCCAGTCATTCCTTCAATGGAGGCAATTATTCTTCACTAATATATATGAAAACTACATCAAGTGCAGTAACTTCTTGGAGAACATATCTTTTTAAAAGACATCCAGTCTTTAAATAAAGACTCCTAGTGATGATGAATGTACAACCTCCTTTAGTGAGTTGTACCTTCACCATTAAGAATTTGCATCTCATTTATAATTTCGTTTTTAGCCTCTATTTCCAGCCTTTGGCTCTTGTGATTTTGCCAAATTGAAGGGGCCTCCCCAAATGTCAGACATTTTTTTCCTAGGCAGGTATCTACACACTGCACCCAAGCTGCTTCGGAACTTTCTCTTTGATAAACTAAATCAAATAAATATAAGAACATAAGAACGGCCAGACTGGGTCAGACCAAAGGTCCATCCAGCCCAGTGTCCTGTCTACTGACAGTGGCCACTGCCAGGTGCCCCCAAGGGAATGAACAGAACAGGGAATCATCAAGTGATCCATCCCCTGTCGCCCATTCCCAGCTTCTGGCAAACAGAGGCCCAGGGCTGCTGGAACAATGTGTATAGTGGAGGTGCTGAGAGCCATTGAACCAAACTGTAAACCCTGGATATAATGGACACCACTTCAAGCCAGCGGGTGCTGCAGCCCCCCCAGAACCCCTAGTTCCAGCTCCAGCACCTATGGGCTAGGGACACCATCCCTGCTCATCCTGGCCAATAGCCATTGATGGAACTAAGGGCTGGGGAAAGCCAACAGATGCGAAGGAGCACGTGGTTCGGACAGAGACATCCCTTAGGGGAGGATCTACTAATGGAGATTGTCTATGTCCTAGTAAGGAGGAGAAGATGGAAGAGGATAAAATACAGGTAGGATCTGTTGAGAAACAGTCTAATGAAAAAAAAGGCCCATTCAATTACATCATGTAATGGGAGACAGCTAAAAAGTGACACGTTTTTAAAGTTCTTATGTACCAATGCTAGAAGTCTAAATAATACGATGGGTGAACTAGAGTGCCTCGTATTAAATGAGGATTTTGATATAATAGGCATCACAGAAACTTGGTGGAATGAGGATAATCAATGGGACACAGTAATACCAGGGTACAAAATATATCGGAAGGAGAGAACAGGTTGTGCTGGTGGGGGAGTGGCACTATATGTGAAAGAAAGTGTAGAATCAAATGAAGTAAAAATCTTAAATGAGCCAAACTGTACCATAGAATCTCTATGGATAGTAATTCCATGCTCGAATAATAAGAATATAGCAGTAGGGATATATTACCGACCACCTGACCAGGATGGTGATAGTGACTGTGAAATGCTCAGGGAGGTTAGAGGGGTTATTAAAATAAAAAACTCAATAATAATGGGGGATTTCAACTCTCCCCATATTGACTGGGTACATGTCACCTCAGGACGGGGTGCAGAGATAACATTTCTTGACACCTTAAATGACTGCTTCTTGGAGCAGCTAGTCCTGGAACCCAATATTGATTAGCATACTTGTTGCTAACAGCAGCCAAACTAGTAGGCCCTTTTGCTGGCCTGTGCAGCAGCCTTAGCCTTAGCATGACTGAGCCAGGAGGGGAAGGGGTTTGGGCAACCACTGGAAGGGAGCCTCTTGCTCAACCTTTGCCTGACCCTGCACTCTTCCTGAAGAAATCTCTGTTGGACGTGCTGGGGTCTGTGTTTTGGGAGAAAAACAAGATGCTTATGTATATTTGCCCTCTGGGATGTTTGTCAGGGCCTCAAGGCATGCAGACTCTGCAAAAACACCCCTGGATAATTGGTAATTTGAGGAAACCTCTTGCTTAGCCTTTGAAATTGCTTGCTTATTGGCTACTGACAAGGATAAATACGGGGGGAGAAGTTTGGGCTTGTTGGATCTCTTCATGGATGCATCTTAGGGTCCCCACAGGCAGACGGCATATTGGCCATCAGAAGGCTGCCGCCATACCACTCGAGAGCCACACCAAACTTCGGTAATTATTGGGGTTGGGATGTTTTACTAACCTGTTGCGGAGATGTGTAAGTGCATGAGACTAGAATAAAATGCAGCTTTAAGTGAGAACACTCTTGTATTGTATGGCTTGTGCCAGCCACCTACCAGTCAGACAGACGTGTCTCCATTGATAGATTTTCTGCCACCGCCTTGCCAAGGCTAATAGTGCCCAAGAGTTTAGGGTTTTTAGAAACACAGTAACAACGGCAGGATTTCATTAGAAATATCCTTATTCAATGATGACCCCTAATGATCCATTGACTAGCCAGTTTTTAAATCACTTAGTGTGTGTTATGGTGGCTTACTATTTCCCAACTTTGACTGAGTAATGATTGCAAGATCAGCCTTAAATTACACAGGGAATGTGCCCCACTCGACTCCAATTGAGGCTACATCAACTCTACGAGTGAGGGGTGTGATTCTGCTGCTGGTAGATATGCTAGATGGTAGGGATAGGTTTCAGATTGGGCCAAAAGAAATCTGATGTGGTGCAACAAGTGCAAGAGTCCTGCACTTAAGACGGAAGAATCCTATGCACTGCTACAGGCTGGGGACTGACTGGCTAAGCAGCAGTTCTGCAGAAAAGGACCTGGGGATTACAGTGGATGGGAAGCTGGATATGAGTCAGCAGTGTGCCCTTGTTGCCAAGAAGGCCAATGGCATATTGGGCTGTATTAGTAGGAGCATTGCCAGCAGATCGAGGGAAGTGATTATTCCCCTCTATTCAGCACTGGTGAGGCCACATCTGGAGTATTGCGTCCAGTTTTGGTCCTCCCACTACAGAAAGGATGTGGACAAATTAGAAGGAGTCCAGCGAAGGGCAACAAAAATGATTAAGGGGCTGGGGCACATGACTTTCGAGGAGAGGCTGAGGGAACTGAGGTTATTTAGTCTGCAGAAGAGAAGAATGAGGGGGGATTTGATAGCAGCCTTCAACTACCTGAAGGGGGGTTCCAAAGAGGATGGAGATTGTATGTTCTCAGTAGTGGTAGATGACAGAACAGGGAGTAATGGTCTCAAGTTGCAGAGGGGGAGGTTTAGGTTGGATATTAGGAAAAACTTTTTCACTAGGAGGGTGGTGAAGCACTGGAATGGGTTACTAGGAAGGTGGTGGAATCTCCTTCCTTAGAGGTTTTTAAGGCCAAGCTTGACAAAGCCCTGGCTGGGATGATTTAGTTGGGGATTAGTCCTGCTTTGAGCAGGGGGTTGGACTAGATGACCTCCTGAGGTCTCTTTTGACATTCTAGGATTGTGTGATTGTGTACACATCCTTGTGGTAGCTCTCAGGGAGCCAGCATGAGTCTAACTATCAGTGTAGCCATGGTAGCAGCAGCAGTGGCACGGCCGAGCCATGCTGAGTATATAACCAATGGATATAGCTGGCACGATTCAGCCACGCCTCCACTCCCCATGCTACCACAGCTACACTGATAGTTATACTCATGGTAACTTGATGAGCTAGCAGGGGACTCATACCCCTAGGGTGTAGTGTAGATAGAGCCTTAAGCTTTACTTGGAGCGATTTCTTTCTGCCTTTAGCACACTTGAAACTTTTACGTACAGAACATTTATAACTACAGACAGGTTTTAAAAATAGTGTCAGTATGATTCATGACAAATGACGAGGTGACCCGAGTAAAGCATCTGCTACTTTGAAGCTCTAGGGGGGGTCTCTGTAAAATGCCTAAGGGATTAAAAGTCTTTCATACAGAAGATCTGAAAGTGCTTTGCAGTCTGCATTGTAAATTGGGATGACCAAAATGCATAATTAAATGAGAAATCTGATATAACGTGTCACCCTTCTCATTGTTTTTGTCATGCTGTCCTTTTAAGTTTAAATGCCAACATAAACTGTTAACTTGTTACTTATCCAAGGCTTTGACATCAGTAGCTAGGATCTACATAATTGCAGCCATCCAGGTTTGAAACATGCAGCTTGTTATATCTTTTATTCCAGCTTTGCTGCATTAACTTTCCAAACGACTAGTGCCGAGAGCTGCCACAGCTGCAATATGGATTTTTGTACACATGAAATGAAGAGAAAATACTGTGGCTTGATGCTTTGATTTTGCATGCATCAATTACTTTATAGCAAAAAGCCTTAGAGACGCTATTAAACAGTGTATTTACAATAATGCCTAAAATCCTCATGCAGATAATGTAAATGTTTTCTACACACTGAGAATACTGTAGGTTTCAGAAAGTCCAGTGAGCAACTTTGGTTTTCTTCAAAACCAATCTCTTCTAGGTTAAAGAGATCAATAGCCTTTGCTATAAGCCCTAGAAGTCTAGAAAGAATTTGATACATCTTTTTGAATGATTTTTTTTCTATTAGTGGCAGTGTCTCTCTAAAAAAAATTAGAACAAAATAAGCTCTTGCCGAGGGTAAAAATGACTGGGGAGAAGAAAGCTGTCTTGGCGAGTGTACTCTCCACTGCTATTAATTTTACCCAGGCTGGTACATTATGAGGGGAGAGACCTGTGTAGGAGGCTAATCTCACTGAGCCAAAAGTCAATCACTTGCGTTGGTATTTGATGGACGTTACCTTGATACAATAAAAATGTGGGCCGTTTATCTCTGTTTCATCCCCACTATGCTCAGCAACATTCCTAAAGAGGGAAAAGATCTTCAGGCTTCACAGAACAGATTGAATTTGTGTAGGCGGGGGCTTTGCGGTGTCCGAGGTAGGTCTGGTTGATGGCAGAAAGCTAGCTAAAGTACTTTGACAGGTATCGTACATGAGAGCAAACAATCCTTCCAGGGTTACAGTTCTTAGAGAACATCACTAGTACAGCTACTTCGCTCTTTTACGTTACAGTTCCAACTACAGAATGGTCTTCTCCACTGCAAGTGTTGTATTTATATTCTGGAAGGACAAACTATAACACAGTTCACCACTTGTGGGCCATTTTAGCCTATTCAAGACCTAGAACTTGGTCTCAAGGAGCTTCTGGTCGCCAAGTACACAAGGTTACATCAAGGATTATAGAAAGTTCTTCGAGTTCTGTGCCTGTACCAAGAAACCACAATCAAAGGCCTAGGTATCCTCCAGCTCTGCCCACACCTCTGCAGCCTTGGTCTATTATAGCAATGGACTTTAATGCAGAACTGCCATGATTCCAGGGACACTTGATAATCAACGACCTCCTAACAAAGATGGCACACTTCATCCCAAGCTGTACTCTTCCTCCTGCATGGGAGATAGCTCGGCTCCTCCTGGAAAATGTCTCCCACTACCACAGGTTACTGACAGCCATTGTATCAAACCATCGACCCCCGTTCATTTCCTGACTCTAGTGGGAATTTCTCAGACTCCTTGGCATCGAGTCCCTCACCTTGTCTGCTTACCATCCGCAGACTGATGGGAAAACAGAGAACCCATCACATCTGGGAGCAGTATCTTTGCTGCTTTCTGAGCTACCAACAGGACAACCGGCTCCTGCTGCTGGGCTACGCTGAGTTTGCATATAACATGCAATCCAGGCCTTGACCCAGCATAGCCCGTTCTTTGCAAACTATGGCTTTCACACCCGCTTCCACCCAGACTTTCCTGGGAGCTTTCCAGCACCAGCTGCTGTGGATTTATCCTCCCACCGACACCGTGTGCACCAGGAGCTCACGCAACACTTGCAGTCTGCCAGAGAAGCCTATAAGTACCATGCAGATCCAGTCTTCCAGGCTGCCCCCAATCCAGCCATCCGGGACAAGGGGTGGCTCTCTGCTCAGAACCTCACATTGAGCTGTCCATCTGCCAAACTAGACTACCAATACCCGGGCCCCTTCAAGGTTACAGAATGGGTGAACCCAGTGGCCTCCAGGTTACAGCTGCCCGCGTCCTTGTAGATCCACCCCATCTGTCACATCTCACTTTTAAAGCCCAACACTAAGAACCCATACCCACGATGCTCCCACCCACCACAGTCCATCAGCAGGGGGAGTATTTGGTCCATGAAATCCTCGACTCTCAGTGAGTTAGGGGAAGACTCCAATCCCTGGTGGACTGGGAAGGCTCTGGTCTGGGTGAGCGTTCTTGGGAACTGGCAGAGAACTCCCATGCCCCAGACCTGTTGTGAGAGTCCCATCAGAAGTACCCCAAGAAACCAGGCTCTAAGGCCCCTGCGAGGTGCCCTGGGGGATGGGGGGGATTAATGTCAGGAATCAGGGGCTGCAGAAGATCCCGTTTCTGAGCAACCTAACAAGCACAGCTGGCCAGCAGTAGGCTGCCTGGTTGGCTACACTGCCTGATTCGCTGGAAGAGTCAGCACACCAGCTGCTAAGCCCAGCAGCAGCGGTTCAGTGGCTGCTCAAAGCATCTTCCCACAGCTGCGATATCTCCTGTGCCTGCTCATTCCCAGCCTTGTACCCAGCCCTGCCCATGCCTTGCCTCACTCCATGTAACCCAGTCCTGACCCTTGGCTCCTGATCCCTGACTCTAGGTCTGCCCCTGGGCTCCTATTCTTGAACACTGACTCCCACTCTAACCACTAGGAATGGCTGCCCACATCCCGGTCACTGACCTTGCCTGAGTACGGTACTTTACACTTGTCTTTACTGAAATTTGCCTTTTGATTTCAGACCAATTCTCCAATTTGGCCAGGTCATTTTGAACGGTAATCCTGTCCTCCAAAGCCCTAGCAGCCCCTTCCAGCTTGGTGTCATCCACAAACGTTGTAAGCATATTCTCCACTCCATTATCCAAGTCATTAATGAAAATATTGACGAGTACTGGACCTACACAAGGCTTTATACAACTAACCATTAGATAAAACAGCTCAAGCCCTGACATAAAATCAATGGGCAGCAAAAGCTAAATCACACAGATAAGTTTTCAGTCTCAATTTAAAACCAAAACACACTCGGCTCCCCCTTCTGGGCACGAGACAAGGCCAGAGTTGAAGGAACACCAGTATAGAGACACCCGCCAGATACTCTGGACTAAACTTATGCAATGCCTCCTAACTAAAGAGAGCAAGTTTAAAAATCAGTGAAGTATTTGACCAGCACCCAATGCCTTAGCATGTCACCTGTCTTTGTGCGAAACCTAGCAGGGGCATTCTGCACTCACGAGTATTTATGCTAAGTCCTATCAGGCAAAACAGCTGATAAGGCTCAAATTCTGTCTTAAGGTTAAAAGGAAAATACCTAATATTCTTAAAGCAGAATTGATAGCAACCTAGTGAGGGTAGGTTGTTCTAAGGGTAGGATTCTGAAAGGTCACAAGATTTTAAAGTAATCCCTCCTGTTTCTTTACTGCTGAAGGGCAGAAGAGTGAAATCATTAAGGGAGGGAGAAACCAACTGTAATATTTAGCAGCATGAGCCTGATCCACGAAGGCACTTAGAAGCCTAAACATGAGATTTGCCTAAGTCCCAGTTTTGGCTCCACTGCTATCTGCAAAACTCCCGCCAAACCCTGTAAGCACTTAAACTCACTCAGCCTCTAAGTTTTCTGGGGAAACGGCACCTGCGTTCTTGACTCTGGGTATGCGCACTGCTGCCTCCTGATGTCCATCTCCTGCCTAAGCCCCAGACAATCCACGATCCGGGGAGAGGTAGGCGTTCCTCCACCTAAGGCACTTGCAGGGCCTGATCCAGTAAGTGTGCTCAGAGACTGCCCACCTGATCGGGTCCCATGCCAAGTCCAGCTGGGGGAGGTGGTATGTCTAGCCCGGTGGGTACCACACTCATCTGAGATGTGGAAGACCCAGGTTCACTTCCCCCCTTTGCTGGGGATGGTGGGAGAACATGAACAGGGGTCTCCCATCTCTCAGGATAGTGCTCTAACCACTGGGCTACAGGACATCCTGGTGTGGGGATCCTTCCCCCTCTCCCACTGAAGCAGTTATACTGTGGATAACACTGCACCTGGGGTCTCCCGCCTCCCAGCAGGGGCCATAACCACTGGACTACAGAGTCATTCCTGCTCTCTCTCGCCCAATGGCTGTTCCGTTGTGGACAAAGACTTAAACAGCCATTGGGCCAGAGAGAGCGCGTGGTGAGACACTCTCACTGGCAGAGCATTGCCTCTGCAATGGATAACAGCTTGTGCCTTTCTTCGTCTGCTGTTACAGACTCTTGTCTCTCAGCCCCTGGCTCCCCTATCCAGAGTCTTTGTCAATGCTCAAGCCTGCACCTGAGCCAGACACCACACCCGCAGCTGGCTCCGTAGACAGCGACTGTTCTCAGTGTTGGTTGCGTTAACTCTCCGACTCCCCGGCCTCAGGTGACAAGTTTCACGCCCAGCAGTTTTGTAACACAATATCAGACATGTTGCATGAATCTAGAATTGTTTCCCATACAAACATCCTACAAAAACAATGACATCAACATTAGTTTTTAGCTTTCAGCAGAAACCCCACATGACCCCCTTCAGTGAAATATATAGAGGATGGTCAGACACAGGGTAACAGGCCTGGCCATGTGTGTGTCACACCTCGTTTATAGAATTTAAATCATAGTTGCCAGAGGACAGAAGTCACATGGATGCTCAAATGCAGGAGGTTAAAGTGGAGCATATCGATAAACTACTCAACATTAAACAGAAGAGCAGCATCTGAAATCAAATACAAAATGGATTAGAAACAAACCAGGACTGGAAGTCCTGGCACAGTCAGGGAACTATGATTCGATTGGAATAACAGAGACTTGGTGGGATAACTCACATGACTGGAGTACTATCATGGATGGATATAAACTGTTCAGGAAGGACAGGCAGGGCAGAAAAGGTGGGGGAGTTGCGTTGTATGTAAGAGAGGAGTATGACTGCTCAGAGCTCCGGTATGAAACTGCAGAAAAACCTGAGTGTCTCTGGATAAAGTTGAGAAGTGTGAGCAACAAGGGTGATGTCGTGGTCGGAGTCTGCTATAGACCACCAGACCAGGGGGATGAGGTGGACGAGGCTTTCTTCTGGCAACTAGCAGAAGTTGCTAGATAGCAGGCCCTGGTTCTCATGGGAGACTTTAATCACCCTGATATCTGCTGGGAGAGCAATACAGCGGTGCACAAACAATCCAGGAAGTTTTTGGAAAGTGTAGGGGACAATTTCCCGGTGCAAGTGCTGGAGGAACCAACTAGGGGCAGAGCTTTTCTTGACCTGCTGCTCACAAACAGGGAAGAATTAGTAGAGGAAGCAAAAGTGGATGGGAACCTGGGAGGCAGTGACCATGAGATGGTCGAGCTCAGGATCCTGACACAAGGAAGAAAGGAGAGCAGCAGAATACGGACCCTGGACTTCAGAAAAGCAGACTTTGACTCCCTCAGGGAACTGATGGGCAGGATCCCCTGGGAGAATAACATGAAGGGCAAAGGGGTCCAGGAGAGCTGGCTGTATTTTAAAGAATCCTTATTGCGGTTGCAGGAACAAACCATCCCGATGTGTAGAAAGAATAGTAAATATGGCAGGCGACCAGCTTGGCTAAACAGTGAAATCCTTGCTGATCTTAAACGCAAAAAAGAAGCTTACAAGAAGTGGACGATTGGACAAATGACCAGGGAGGAGTATAAAAATATTACTCAGGCATGCAGGAGTGAAATCAGGAAGGCCAAATCACACTTGGAGTTGCAGCTAGCAAGAGATGTTAAGAGTAACAAGAAGGGGTTCTTCAGGTATGGTAACAACAAGAAGAAAGTCAAGGAAAGTGTGGGCCCCTTACTGAATGAGGGAGGCAACCTAGTGACCGAGGATGTGGAAAAAGCTAATGTACTCAATGATTTTTTTGCCTCTGTCTTCACAAACAAGGTCAGCTCCCAGAGTGCTGCACTGGGCAGCACAATATGGGGAGAAGGTGACCAGCCCTCTGTGGAGAAAGAAGTGGTTCGGGACTATTTAGAAAAACTGGACGTGCACAAGTCCATGGGGCCGGATGCGCTGCATCCGAGGGTGCTAAAGGAGTTGGCGGATGAGATTGCAGAGCCATTAGCCATTATTTTTGAAAACTCATGGCGATCGGAGGAGATCCCGGATGACTGGAAAAAGGCTAATGTAGTGCCCATCTTTAAAAAAGGGAAGAAGGAGGATCCGGGGAACTACAGGCCAGTCAGCCTCACCTCAGTCCCTGGAAAAATCATGGCGCAGGTCCTCAAGGAATCAATTATGAAACACTTAGAGGAGAGGAAAGTGATCAGGAACAGTCAGCATGGATTCACCAAGGGGAAGTCGTGCCTGACTAACCTAATTGCCTTCTATGATGAGATAACTGGCTCTATGGATGAGGGGAAAGCAGTGGATGTGTTATTCCTTGACTTTAGCAAAGCTTTTGATACAGTCTCCCACAGTATTCTTGCCGCCAAGTTAAAGAAGTATGGGCTGGATGAATGGACTGTAAGGTGGATAGAAAGCTGGCTGGATCGTTGGGCTCAATGGGTAGTGATCAATGGCTCCATGTCTAGTTGGCAGCCGGTTTCAAGCGGAGTGCCCCAAGGGTCGGTCCTGGGGCCAGTTTTGTTTAATATCTTTATTAATGATCTGGAGGATGGTGTGGACTGCACTCTCAGCAAGTTTGCCGATGACACTAAACTAGGAGGCATGGTAGATACACTAGAGGGTAGGGATCGGATACAGAGGGACCTAGACAAATTAGAGGATTGGGCCAAAAGAAACCTGATGAGGTTCAACAAGGACAAGTGCAGAGTCCTGCACTTAGGACGGAAGAATCCCATGCACTGTTACAGGCTAGGGACCAAATGGCTAGGAAGCAGTTCTGCAGAAAAGGACCTAGGGGCTACAGTGGACAAGAAGCTGGATATGAGTCAACAGTGTGCTCTTGTTGCCAAGAAGGCTAACGGCATTTTGGGCTGTATAAGTAGGGGCATTGCCAGCAGATCGAGGGACGTGATCATTCCCCTCTATTCGACATTGGTGAGGCCTCATCTGGAGTACTGTGTCCAGTTTTGGGCCCCACACTACAAGAAGAACGTGGAAAAATTGGAAAGAGACCAACGGAGGGCAACAAAAATGATTAGGGGGCTGGAGCTCATGACTTATGAGGAGAGGCTGAGGGAACTGGGATTGTTTAGTCTGCAGAAGAGAAGAATGAGGGGGGATTTGATAGTTGCTTTCAACTAGCTGAAAGGGGGTTCCAAAGAGGATGGATCTAGACTGTTCTCAGTTGTACCTGATGACAGAACAAGGAGCAGTGGTCTCAAGTTGCAGTGGGGGAGGTCTAGGTTGGATATTAGGAAAAACTTTTTCACTAGGAGTGTGGTGAAGCACTGGAATGGGTTACCTAGGGAGGTGGTGGAGTCTCCTTCCTTAGAGGTTTTTAAGGCCCGGCTTGACAAAGCCCTGGCTGGGATGATTTAGTTGGGAATTGGTCCTGCTTTGAGCAGGGGGTTGGGCTAGATGACCTCCTGAGGTCCCTTCCAACCCTGATATTCTATGATTCTATGATTTGGGGGGGAAAATGACAGGGCCCAATGCAGAGCTCTGCAGACTGACCCGTGTCTGAGCGGTGTGCAGCAAAGGGCTCTGTGCAGCTGCCAGGATCCATCCACGCAGACCCAATTGCAGGATTGGTGCCCACGTGCTCAGTTGAGTGCCCCCAACACATTAAAGAATCCAGTTTGCTCCTATTGAAGTCCTTGTGAAGAAGAGACTCAAAGCCAATGAGAGCTGAGAGCATTTGGCCCTTCCTGGGAACAAGTGCCAGGTTAGGTCAGCATGAAAAGTTCAAAAGATGCTGAAGGTGAATGAACAGCCTTTCACTGGAGGAAGAAAACAAAAGAACACAAGTTCTACTGATAAATTGAGCTGGTTAAAAGCTGCATGAGCAGCAGGACAGAAAGCAACAAGAATAAATAAATTAATAGAAACCCCAGAGGCAGCAATTTCAGGCAGCTATGACCAGGCATGAAGTAAGGGCATATTGAAATTTTCCAAAGACTAATTATTAATGAGAGGAGAGAGCAGCTGTGTAGTAATGAGTAACCAAAACCTCTGCCAAAAGGAAAGGCAGGAGACTGGAGAACAATGGAAATGTTGTGCACAAAAATGGTAACCCAGGGATGGGGTTCTCCTGTGGTCCACAGAGAAACAGACAGTCTGTGGCATGTCATCTCCAGAGAACAGCAGAAGAAGGAAGGGTGGACAAACGTACAAAGAAAAGTCGGATGCAATTAAAGAGCCGTTCATAGGAACATAGGGCATAGGACTGGAAGGGAAACCTGGGTCAATGAGTCCAGTGGGACGGACTCGAGAGGCGTAGCGCAGCAGCCCCAGGAGGCTGGCACACAAACGGTGTTCCCACAAAAGAGGGGCTGTAGAGTTTGATCCTGCCAGGTTCTGAGCACAGTGGCTGAATCGCTCCAGTCCCACTGGAGGCTGGTCTCCGTGAGAGCTGAACGTACAGCGCACGTGGCTAGGTTGTGACCTTTGAGCCAGAGGCCTGGCCACCCTGATCCTGCAGATGCTGAGCACCTCTCAGCCCTCTCCAACATCGGTCTGGAGCGGTGAGACGTGCACATCTCGGAGGTCAGGCCCTGGAGGCAGCAGGGATTGAAGGACCATCTCCCCAGCCGCACAGAGCAGCAAGCCAGGCAGGTCCGTGGTCTGGAGCCCTGATCCAGGAATGGCGTTACTAGGTGCAACCACAATACAAACAACAACCATTTTCATCTATCACCCTTGCTAAGGCTTTCTGATAAAACGCCTGTGGTCTGGCACTGCGGTGTCCCTGAGCACTGAGACAGTCCCCGGAGAATCTTACAGCACTAGTGACCTCTGCAGCAGGAGGTATGTTGGAGTCACCACTCGTGGCTGTGAAACTTGCCAGTGATGACTGGAAGACGCTGGAGAACAGGAGGTGGAGAGCATAACGCTGCCCTGAGCGGTGATGGCAAGCGTGGAACAAGCAGCCAGTGCAGTATAATGAAGGGAAGGGAAGACAATTGAATTGAGAGATGAGCAGACGTGAAGATCTCACCACATTGCTTCGGCCAGGTCTGTACGGCGCAAGCCAGCACATTTCACACCAGCATGCTAAAAAAGGGCAAAGTCACCACTTTTGATCTCAATATGTACTCGCCCGTGTAGTGTACAGCAGACCCTAACGATGCTTGGAAGATATTTTTAAAACATAATATTTATAAACCTGTAACTGGGCCAACCCAGGCTCATGCTACAGGCAGCCTACCTCAGTTTTCCCTCTTGGACTGTTAAAACTTCGGGCTTTATCCTAGTCAAAAATACCCCTGTCTGAGGACCGGGTATATTAATAGAAAATAAACTGCAAATACGACTCTAAATCCCCACACAAAGTCCATTCATAAGTCCATACAACACAAGGTTTCTCTTCGTCCTCTCAGCCTTCCTGCCTGGAGCCTTTCCTGCTTTGGAAGGCTACCCCCAGTCCGAGTCCCAGCTCCCAGCACTCTCGACTGGAGCCTGCTCACACCTAACAATCTCTGGTCCCGGAGCATGCCCTCCTGCTGCCCCCAACAGGGCAACCACCGGATCTCTCCCCGGTGCGGCTCATTCGGTTATCAGCCCCTTTAGGGATGGAGCGAGCTGGCTTGTAACATAACCCAGTGTCAGCGCAATCCCAGCTGTCAGCCATTGACCAGACAACTGACAACACTGAGCCCAGGGAATGGGGACGAC
The DNA here is from genome assembly GCF_028017835.1 of Emys orbicularis. Classification (NCBI taxonomy): domain Eukaryota; kingdom Metazoa; phylum Chordata; order Testudines; family Emydidae; genus Emys; species Emys orbicularis. The sequence continues at coordinate 1,179,859 of NC_088686.1, read as the reverse complement.
TGTTGTTGCTTTTTCACATTGGCTGTTTTGGTTAAAAGCTGCTTGGGAAAATGGGCACTTTTTCTGGCAAAAGTTTCCACAAAAAGTATTTCCAGTTTTTCAAGAAAAGTCCCTGACCAGCATTCCCTGGAGCTCTTGAAGTAGCAAAGGAAACACATCCACTGGGAATGGTTAAGTCAAACAAACAGGTTTGGATTTTTGTTACAAGATGTGTGAGTTTGAACGAGAAGGGGCCAAGACATCACAAATGCCAGAGGAGCTGGCGCCAGGTACCAGGCTCGCTCTATACTGACAATGCAGCCACGAACAGAGCGAGCTTAATGCACAAGGCATCCCCATGCCAGCTTCACATGAAAACACACAATTAGTGGGCAAGCTGCCAGGCAGGGGATGAGCCACAGCACTTCTTTACCAGTGTTTGGAGTTACACACCTTTCCCTCTTCTGCACAGGTAGCCAAACTGCCTTTTTGTGGAATTAATACTAGATCCCATTGATGCTGTGTGGAGAGATTTCTGTGATAAGTGTGGAACAGGATTACAAAAAGGATTAAAAGGTTGAGTTAAATTAAGAGTTATGGCCAGAAGCAAAGAAGCCCTAGAAACACCAGAAATCATGGGGTGAACTTGTGGGGACTGATGAGTAAGATGCTCTAGAATAAGAGCTCAGTACAGTTTGCTAAGCAGAAGAAATACCCACACAAGATTAGCATGAAAGGTTCAGAAATGTTTGGGGATGCTGATCCAAAGTCCCCAATTTGCATTTCACGTACCGGTCCTGTTGTATTAAGTTAGATGGAGTCAATGCGCTAAGGGCATTAACAGAACCCAGTCACAGTATTAAACAAGGGCTGGGGCTTGGAATGCGGAGAATTCCGCTTGCTTAGCACCATTGCAAACTCACTACTGAAAATCCTTTGAACCTCTTCTTAAAGACACCAAATAGAAGGAAAAACAGGTCAAGCATTTGAAATGTAAAGCAGCGGTTCTCAAACTTTAGCAACCTGAGGACTCCCATTTTGACTTATAACTTTTCAGGGACCCCCAATCCCATCTGCTCAGCCCCAGGCCCTGCCCCCATTCCACCCCTTCCCCCAAGGCTACACTTCTTCCTGCACCACCTCTTCCTGCCCCCCCTCCATCCCCCCTCCCTCTGTCGCTCGCTTTCCCCCACCCTCACTCACTTACACCAGGCTGGGGCAGGGGGGCAGGAGGGGGTGTGGGGTGCAGGCTCTGGGAAGGAGTTTGGGTGTGGGAGGAGGTACGGAGTGTGGGAGTTTGGGTGGGGGCTCTGGGCTGGGGCAGAGGGTTGGGGTGCCCAAGGGGTGACAGGTGCGGGCTCTTGGAGGGAGTTTGGGTGCGGGAGGGGGTGAAGGGTGCACACTCTGGCCGGACAGCGTTTACCTCGGGTGGCTCCCGAAAGCGACCGGCACATCTCTCTGGCAGTGGCTCCAAGGCAAGGAGCCAGGGGGTCTCCGCGTGCTGCCCCTGCCCGCAGGCACCACCCCGCAGCTCCCATTGACCGCAGTTCCTGGCCAATGGCAACTGCAGAGTTGGTGCTCGGGGCGGGGGCAGCTCGCGGAGACCCCCCAGGGGCCGCAGGGACGTGCCAGCCGCTTCCGGGAGCGGCGCGGTGCCAGGGCCGGCAGGGAGCCTGCCTTAACCCTGCTGTGCCGCCGCAAATCTCCCGGTTTGGCTTCAGTAGCCTCCGGGAGACAGAGGGAGGGGGAGGAGGTGATCAGCGGGGCCCACGGACCCCCTGGAGTACCCTCGGGGGCCCCAGTGATCCTCAGACCCCAGTTGGAGAAACGCTGATGAAAAGCATTAAATGGGCTTTCACTTTAAGGACATCCCCAGTTCCCTTTGCCTTTAGCTGGAGGCAGGTTTTAGGAGGAAAAGCCTCTGTTGTCTGACAGCCTCTGAGACGGTCTGTAGGATGGGACTCGCGGCCGTTCTAGGTGGTGGTTGGGATTCATCGGCGCCGGCTCCATGGCTGCTCTGGGGCTAGAGCACTCACGGGAAAAATATAGTGAGTGCTCAGCACCCACTGGCAGCTCCGCGGGTCAGTGGCCCCCCCAGTGCCTCCCACCGGCCACACTGATTGGCTCGTCCCCCTCCCGTCAGTGCCTTCCGCCCGCCACCGGCCACGCCGACCGGCCTCTCCCCCTCCCCCCAGTGCCTCCCAACCGCCACCGGCCACGCCGACTGGCTCCTCCCCCCAGTGCCTCCCACCAGTCATCGGCCACACCGATCGGCTCGTCCCCCTCCCGTCAGTGCATCCCGCCTGCCACCGGCCACGCCGACCGGCCTCTCCCCCTCCCCCCAGTGCCTCCCAACCGCCACCGGCCACGCCGACCGGCTTCTCCCCCCAAGTGACTCCCATCCGCCACCGGTCACGCCGATTGGCCCCTTCCCCCCAGTGCCTCCCACCAGCCATCGGCCACACCGATCGGCTCGTCCCCCTCCCGTCAGTGCGTCCCGCCTGCCACCGGCCACGCCGACCGGCCCCTCCCCCTCCCCCAGTGCCTCCCGCCCACACCGGCCACGCCGACCGCCCCCTCCCCCTCCCTCCAGTGCCTCCTGCCTGCCACCGGCCACGCCGATTGGCCCCTCCCCCCCAGTGCCTCCCACCCGCCACCGGCCACGCCGACCGGCCCCTCCCCATCCCCCCAGTGCCTCCTGCCAGCCACCAGCCATGCTGATCAGCCCCTCCCCCCAGTGCCTCCCGCCCGCCTTGGGGGAAGGGGTGGAGCGGGGGCTGGACCTGAGGCAGAGCTGGGGTCAAGTATCCCCCGGCAACTCGGTAAGTCGGCCCCTATGTTGGGATTCATCTGTGGCTGGGAGTCAGGGGGGTGTCACCAGGGCTCTCTCTTTGGCCTGGCCTGCTCAGGATGAAGACGACCCAGGGTCCCAGCAGCAGTGGGCGTGAAGCTCTCTCCAGCAGCCTCTCTTCTTTCCATCCATTCTTTTTGTTCCCACAAAGCCTCTGTCTTCTAAGGACCCAAAAGGGAGTGATGGAAGGAATAACTCCGCCCCTCATGTTTTTGCCACTAATTAGGCCTAATATCCAACCTACCAATTTTGTCTCATTAATTTCCAGCTCCACAAATGCTGTTTTAACCAGCATATTTCAACACAGTCCTTGAATCATTGCCTTGGCTTTTGTTTAGACTAATTCAGTTATTCTGTCTCCTTCCCATCAACATTTGTTATTACAGGTTCTTATATTGTCTTATGAAACTTGTATATTTCTTTTTACAGTTGAGCTCACTATTTGAGTAAATGGGCAGGCCCGACTGTCACAACAGTCCCCACGGGGATAGATAATCATGCTGAGTTACATCAGATTTTCCATTTCACAGAGTCAAGATAAATAAAAACCTAATGTCACCAGTTTACCTCTGAACCTAAAACTGGTTAATAATCTTCAATTTTCATCTGATAGTCACAACTGCACATAAATTATAGAGGGATTGTCAAAGGTTATTAATATCAAGCTCATTATAATTTAATACTCAGTTCACCAGCATGAAACAAGACCTGCATGGCTCTCCATGGCAACACCTTCGTCCGCATGCTCCGCCAGCAGTGGCAGAGGCAACCACTCCACTATTGTCTATTCGTCCCCCTCACTCCCAGTGGGATGTAGCCAGGTGCTCCACAGTGCCACACTGCTCAGTGACCTGGGAAGCTAATGGCTGACGAGCATCCCTAGCCTAGAAGCAGCAGACCAAAGAGGACACGTAGGGAGCAAGGTGCGTGTGCTGGTTAGCGCCGTGTTTCGGAATCCCTAGCTCTCAGAAAGCGGACTAGCATGGGAAAATCGGAATGAGCAGGAAACAATCCATTCAAATCCCAACGTGAGCCTCAGACAAGGGAGGATTTGGCCCCAGACAGGTAAGAGCAACATGAGCCAGAGAGTAGTGAACAGACAAATTGAAGTATTTAAATCCAATTACAGAGACTAAACTCAGCCTCCCCTCCCCCAAATACAAAGAAAATAAATCTGAACACCAACCACCAAAGCCCCCTTAGACCCACACACACGGTCATGTTCCCGGAGAGCACTGCTCTGAGTACCGTAACCCCTGGCTTCCCCGGGACATACAAAAGTTCATATGCTGAGTGCTCCTCGAGGGCAGATGACCGTCGTTAACACAATGTGCCACATCTCTCCTTTCGTCTGCATGCAAAGAGCTCCAGTGAGATACGCAAAGAACTTCCTTGTTGGTATTAAGGACTCGATTGTGCCTGGCCCTGGTGTGGGTGCGCATGCATACAGGGCGGGTGCTACGCTCTCCCTGGCCTCACAGGAACCTGGCCCACTCGTGGGCCTCATCCTAGCACAACGGCCATGACTGCTCTAGGCACTAGCAGAGCTGTGAATTTAAGCTCCCAGGCTGGTCTTTTGAAAGTGTTGTGCAGGTTTCCTTTGAGGATGAGGACTGATAAGTCAGACGGATAGGTCAGATAGGACACGCACCATGGAACAGGCCACCCAAATACCCTGAGAGAACCTGCTTCAATACAGAAATAAAACCCCCTCCAACCGCACACCCCTAGTTGTCACCTACACCCCACTCTGGAACCCATACAGGCGATCATCAAACAACTACAACCCATACTCAATGGGGACCCAATCCTGCAAGAAATCTTTCCTGAACCCCCTCTTCTGGCTTTCAAACAACCCCCCAGCCTCTCCAAGCTCATCATCAGAAGCAAACTCCCCACAGACCAGGACACACCAACTGCACCACTTTAGCACTTAAGGGAACACACTCCTATGCTGATGGGAGAGAGCTCTCCTGTTGGTGTAGTTAATCCACCTCCATGAGAGGCAGTTGCTATGTCAACAGGCAATGCTCTCCTGCTCACATAGCACCGTCTACACCACGGGTTAGATCAGTATAACTACGTCACTCAGGGGTGTGAATTTTTCACATCCCTGAGTGACGCAGTTACACTGATGACAGAATCAAGAACTGGAAGGGACCTCGAGAGGTCATCTAGTCCAGTCCCCTGCACTCAAGGCAGGACTAAGTATTATGATTAGGGGTCTGGAGCACATGACTTATGAGGAGAGGCTGAGGGAACTGGGATTGTTTAGTCTCTAGAAGAGAAGAATGAGGGGGGATTTGATAGCTGCTTTCAACTACCTGAAGGGGGGTTCCAAAGAGGATGGAGCTCGGCTGTTCTCAGTGGTGGCAGATGACAGAACAAGGAGCAATGGTCTCAAGTTGCAGTGGGGGAGGTCTAGGTTGGATATTAGGAAACACTAATTCACTAGGAGGGTGGTGAAGCACTGGAATGCTTTACCTAGGGAGGTGGTGGAATCTCCTTCCTTGGAGGTTTTTAAGGCCCGGCTTGACAAAGCCCTGGCTGGGATGATTTAGTTGGGAATTGGTCCTGCTTTGAGCAGGGGGTTGGACTAGATGACCTCCTGAGGTCCCTTCCAACCCTGATATTCTATGATTCTATGATTCTATGATTATCTAGACCATCCCTGACAGGTGTTTTTCCAACCTGCTCTTAAAATCCCCAATGATGGAGATTCTACAACCTCCCTAGGTAATTTATTCCAGTGCTTAACTACCCTGACAATTAGGAAGTTTTTCCTAATGTCCACCCTAAACCTCCCTTGCTGCAATTTAAGCCCATTGCTTCTTGTCCTATCATCAGAGGTTAAGAAAAACAATTTTTCTCCCTCCCCCTTGTAACAACCTTTTATGTACTTGAAAACTGTTATCATGTCCCCTCTCAGTCTTCTCTTCTCCAGACTAAACAAACCCAATTTTTTCAATTTTTCCTCATAGGTCATGTTTTCTAGACCGTTAATCATTTTTGTTGCTCTTCTCTGGACTTTCTCCAATTTTTCCACATCTTTCCTGAAATGTTGTGCCCAGAACTGGACACAATACTCCAGTTGAGGACTAATCAGCGCGGAGTAGAGCGGAAGAATTACTTCTCATGTCTCGCTTACAACACTCCTGCTAATACATCCCAGAACGATGTTTGCTTTTTTTGCAACAGCGTTGCACTGTTGACACATATTTAGCTTGTTGTCCACTATGACCCCCAGATCCCTTTCTGCAGGACTCCTTCCTAGGCAGTCATTTCCCATTTTGTATGTGTGCAACTGATTGTTCCTTCCTAAGTGGAGCACTTTCATAGAATCATAGAATATCAGGGTTGGAGAAGAGTCCTCAGGAAGTCATCTAGTCCAACCCCCTGCTCAAAGCAGGACCAATTCCCAACTAAATCATCCCAGCCAGGGCTTTGTCAAGCCGGGCCTTAAAAAGCTCCAAGGAAGGAGATTCCACCACCTCCCTAGGTAACGCATTCCAGTGCTTCACCACCCTCCTAGTGAAATAGTGTTTCCTAATATCCAACCTAGACCTCCCCCACTGCAACTTGAGACCATTGCTCCTTGTTCTGTCATCTGCCACCACTGAGAACAGCCGAGCTCCATCCTCTTTGGAACCCCCCTTCAGGTAGTTGAAAGCAGCTATCAAATCCCCCCTCATTCTTCTCTTCTAGAGACTAAACAATCCCAGTTCCCTTAACCTCTCCTCATAAGTCATGTGCTCCAGACTCCTAATCATTTTTGTTGCCCTCCGCTGGACTCTTGCCAATTTTTCCACATCCTTCTTGTAGTGTGGGGCCCATAACTGGACACAGTACTCCAGATGAGGCCTCACCAATGTCGAATAATGGGGAACAATCACGTTCCCCGATCTGCTGGCAACGCCCCTACTTATACAGCCCAAAATGCCGTTAGCCTTCTTGGCAACAAGAGCACACTGTTGACTCATATCCAGCTTCTCGTCCACTGTGACCCCTAGGTCCTTTTCTGCAGAACTGCTACCTAGCCATTCGGTCCCTAGTCTGTAGCAGTGTATAGGATTCTTCCGTCCTAAGTGCAGGACTCTGCACTTGTCCTTGTTGAACCTCATCAGGTTGTTTTTGGCCCAGTCCTCTAATTTGTCTATGTCCCTCTGTATCCGATCCCTACCCTCTAGTGTATCTACCACGCCTCCCAGTTTAGTGTCATCTGCAAACTTGCTGAGAGTGCAGTCCACACCATCCTCCAGATCATTAATGAAGCTATTAAACAAAACCGGCCCCAGGACCGACCCTTGGGGCACTCCGCTTGAAACCGGCTGCCAACTAGACATGGAGCCATTGATCACTACCCGTTGAGCCCGACGATCTAGCCAGCTTTCTATCCACCTTACAGTACATTCATCCAGCCCATACTTCTTTAACTTGGCAGCAAGAATACTGTGGGAGACTGTATCAAAAGCTTTGCTAAAGTCAAGGAATAACACATCCACTGCTTTCCCCTCATCCACAGAGCAGTTATCTCCTCATAGAAGGCAATTAGGTTAGTCAGGCACGACTTCCCCTTGGTGAATCCATGCTGACTGTTCCTGATCACTTTCCTCTCCTCTAAGTGTTTCATAATTGATTCCTTGAGGACCTGCTCCATGATTTTTCCAGGGACTGAGGTGAGGCTGACTGGCCTGTAGTTCCCCAGATCCTCCTTCTTCCCTTTTTTAAAGATTGGCACTACATTAGCATTTTTCCAGTCATCTGGGACCTCCCCCGATCGCCATGAGTTTTCAAAGATAATGGCTAATGGCTCTGCAATCTCATCCGCCAACTCCTTTAGCACCCTCGGATGCAGCGCATCCGGCCCCATGGATTTGTGCTCGTCCAGTTTTTCTAAATAGTCCCGAACCACTTCTTTCTCCACAGAGGGCTGGTCACCTTCTCCCCATACTGTGCTGCCCAGTGCAGCAGTCTGGGAGCTGACCTTGTTCGTGAAGACAGAGGCAAAAAAATCATTGAGTACATTAGCTTTTTCCACATCCTCGGTCACTAGGTTGCCTCCCTCATTCAGTAAGGGGCCCACACTTTCCTTGACTTTCTTCTTGTTGCTAACATACCTGAAGAACCCCTTCTTGTTACTCTTAACATCTCTTGCTAGCTGCAACTCCAAGTGTGATTTGGCCTTCCTGATTTCACTCCTGCATGCCTGAGCAATATTTTTATACTCCTCCCTTGTCATTTGTCCAATCTTCCACTTCTTGTAAGCTTCTTTTTTGCATTTAAGATCAGAAAGGATTTCACTGTTTAGCCAAGCTGGTCGCCTGCCATATTTACTATTCTTTCTACACATCGGGATGGTTTGTTCCTGCAACCGCAATAAGGATTCTTTAAAATACAGCCAGTTCTCCTGGACCCCTTTGCCCTTCATGTTATTCTCCCAGGGGAGCCTGCCCATCAGTTCCCTGAGGGAGTCAAAGTCTGCTTTTCTGAAGTCCAGGGTCCGTATTCTGCTGCTCTCCTTTCTTCCTTGTGTCAGGGTCCTGAACTCGACCATCTCATGGTCACTGCCTCTCAGGTTCCCATCCACTTTTGCTTCCCCTACTAATTCTTCCATGTTTGTGAGCAGCAGGTCAAGAAAAGCTCTGCCCCTAGTTGGTTCCTCCAGCACTTGCACCAGGAAATTGTCCCCTACACTTTCCAAAAACTTCCTGGATTGTCTGTGCACCGCTGTATTGCTCTCCCAGCAGATATCAGGGTGATTAAAGTCTCCCATGAGAATCAGGGCCTGCGATCTAGCAACTTTTGTTAGTTGCCGGAAGAAAGCCTAGTCCACCTCATCCCCCTGGTCTGGTGGTCTATAGCAGACTCCGACCATGACCTCACCCTTGTTGCTCGCACTTCTCAACTTTATCCAGAGACTCTCAGGTTTTTCTGCAGTTTCATACCGGAGCTCTGAGCAGTCATACTCCTCTCTTACATACAACGCAACTCCCCCACCTTTTCTGCCCTGCCTGTCCGCGGGAAGGGGTACACGTTCCAGCTGGGGGTGCAGGCTCTGGGGTGGGGCTGGGGATGAGAGGTTTGGGGTACAGGAGGGTGCTCTGTGCGGGGATTGAGGGGTTTGGAGAGCGGGAGGGGGATCAGGGCTGGGACAGTTGGCTGGGGTGTGGGGAGAGGCTCAGGGCTGCAGGCTCCAAGTGGCGCTTACCTCAAGCGACTCCTGGAAGCAGTGGCATGTCCCTTCTCTGGCTCTGTATGTGTGTAGTGTCCCCTGACTCTCGGAGCGGGGCCATGCTGCGGCTTCCGGGAACTGTGTGGTGTGGCCCCAACCCGACACCCTGGCTGGAGCTCACGGGCCAGCTTAAAATGGCTCGTGGCCCGGATCCGGCCTGCGGGCCATAGTTTGCCCACCCCTGATCTAAATCATTGATGAAGATATTGAATGGAACTGGACCCAGAACTGATCCCTGTGGGACCCCACTCATTATGCCCTTCCAGCATGACTGTGAACCACTGATAGCTACTCTCTGGGAATGATTTTCCAACCAGTTATGCACCCACCTTATAGTAGCTCCATCTACGTCAGGGATCAGCAACCTTTGGCATGCAGCCCATCAGGGAAATCTGCTGGTGGGCCAGGCCACTTTGTTTACCTGCAGTGTCCGCAGGTTTGGCCAATCGCAGCTCCCACTGGCTGCGGTTCGCTGTTCCAGACCAATGGGGGCTGTGGGAAGCGGCAGTCAGCACATCCCTCGGCCCGCGCCGCTTCCTGCAGCCCCCATTGGCCTGGAAAAGTGAACTGCAGCCAGTGGGAGCCGTGATCAGCCGAACCTGCAGATGCTGCAGGTAAATAAATCGTCCCGGCCCACCAGCAGATTTCACTAACAGGCCACGTGCCAAAGTTTGCCGATCCCTGATCTAGGTTGTATTTCCCTAGTTTGTTTATGAGAAGGTCATGCAAGGCAGTATCAAAAGCCTTACTAAAGTCAAGATATATATAAGCTATCAGGTTGGTTTGACACAGTTCGTTCTTGACAAATCCACCCTGAGTGTTACTTATCAATCCATTGTCTTCTAGGTGTTTGCAAATTGGTTTCTTAATTATTTGCTCCATTATGTTTCCAGATACAGAAGTTAAGCTGACTGGTCTGTAATTCCCCAGGTTCTCCTTATTTCCATTTTTATAGATGGGCACTATATTTGCCCTTTTCCAGTCTTCTGGAATCTCTCCCGTCTTCCAGGACCTTTCAAAGATAATTGCTAATGGCTCAGATATCTCCTCGGTCAGCTCCTTGAGTATTCTAGGATGCATTTCATCAGGCCCTGGTGATTCAAAGACATCTAACTTGTCTAAGTAATTTTTGACTTGTTCTTTCCCTATTTTAGACTCTGATCCTACCTCATTTTCACTGACATTCACTATGTTAGACATCCAATCACCACCAACCTTCATGGTGAAAACCAAAACAAAGAAGTCATTAAGCACCTCTGCCATTTCCACATTTTCTGTTATTGTCTTTTCCCCCTCATTGAGTAATGGGCCTACTCTGTCCTAGGTCTTCCTCTTGCTTCTAATGTATTTAATTCAAATTTAATAGTGAAAAGTACAAGGTCATGCATTTAGGGATTAATAACAAGAATTTTTGTTATAAGCTGGGGACGCATCAGTTGGAAGTAACAGAGGAGGACGATGACCTTGGAGTATTGGTTGATCACAGGATGACTATGAGTTGCCAATGTGATATGGCCGTGAAGAAAGCGAATGCGGTCTTGGGATGCATCAGGCGAGGTGTTTCCAGTAGAGATCTGCAGCTATGTTGTCAGGAGGTGCAGGCTTCGGGATGAGCTGCACAGCCCATGGGCTGCCCGTGCTGATTACTGCATCTATTTCGGCTCTTTTTCTGTCCATGCACGTAGGGGTGTCTGTCTCCTCCACAGCGAGACCTCTGTGTGCTCTTCCTCTCTGCTTCTCCCTGTTGGAGCAGTGCCAGGCCAGTAGCTCAATCTGGGCTACCCCGAGCTAGACAGGCTCTCCCCTGCAGGGTGTTACACCTCAATCGACATGGCCCAATTGTTACCTGACCCCAGACCATAGATTCAGAGATGACAAGGCCAGAAGGGACCTTTGTGACCGTCTAACACAGGGCAGGGACCTGCCCCCAATAGCCCCTACAGCAGTGCTTATAGGAAAACATCCAGTCCAGCTCTGTGCCAGTCCCCTGCTGACACCCTCCCTGCTCGAATCGCCGAGAGCTCTCTGCCTTTGAGCACGGGCTCTGGCTGCAGCACAATAAAGAAATCTCAGCCGTGCAAGAGCGCTTGGCTTCACCCAGCCCTGAAGTACATGCTGGGCGGTGGGGGGAGGGACTGCAGAGGGAAAGGCAAACGCTGAAATCAGCAGCACTCCCGGGCTTTATCCTCACTCGCCGAGATGGGTGTTTGTGCCATGGGATAACGCCTGTGGGTTTAGCTATCCCACTGGACACTCCTTGTGGAGACAAGGCCCGGCAGTGTTGCCATGGGCAGGTTATCGTGCTGAGTTGCCCCAGTGACATTCCGGGTTCCTTCCCTGCACTGGGATTTGCCAGAGGGAGAGCTACCACCTGCTCGTGGTGTTGTGTTTAAAACGTCCCTTGGGCAGTGCAGAGAAAGCTCCCAGCAGGGCCGGAGCGGCTGAGCAGAGGAGTTAGCATCAGCCGAGTGCTCCTCATAGGAACACACTCCGCTGGACTGAGGATGTTCCCAGAACTGCTCTCTTGAGCAATGGCCTCATTGCGTGCGCTCCTCAGGGGGACGGATTTACTCCCATACTTCAGCAATACCAGCCTCAGCGCACAGCATTTCCTGGTAATGAATAGCCCGCTGGGAGGAATTAATGGGCCCAAATGCCAACAAAGGGCTTTTAACCACAGCCCGTGACTCTCAGCTAATGCCTAGCACTGAAGGGGGAGGGATAGCTCAGTGGTTTGAGCACTGGCCTGCTAAACCCAGGGTTATAAGCTCAATCCTTGAGGGGGCCACTTAGGGATCTGGGGCAAAATCAGTACTTGGTCCTGTTAGTGAAGGCAGGGGACTGGACTCAATGACTTTTTGAGGTCCCTTCCAGTTCTATGAGATAGGTATATCTCCATTTATTTATTTTATATTATTGTTTTAATACTCTCAAGATGGAGAATATCCCAGGCATATGGATTTTGTCATGCACGACACTGATCCCAGGGGCGGGGACGGAGTGTTTCTGGAGAAGGGATTCCCTCTCATACTGGCCAGTCAGACAGCACGAGCCATTTCTCGACAATGCATTTGTCACGGAGTCACCGGGCGATGCTCTGGCATGGCTCCATACGAAGCCGGGCAGGACTCTGGGGGAGCCTCCTCTCTGGGAGCAGACTGTCTCCAGGGCAAGAAGCTTACGCAGCTTCCACCTTCCTGGGTCTGACCTCAGAGCATTCAGCATCCCCTGCCCCACCGTGTGCTTCCCACAGCGAGCCCGCACAGGCGGGGATCCTGGGGAAGCCAGATTCCTTGCTCCCCACCTCCACAGTCAGACATGACTCTCAGCCAGCCAGTAAAACAGAAGGTTTATTAGATGACAGGAACACGGTCTAAAACAGAGCTTGTAGGTACAGAGACCGGGCCCCCTCAGTCAGGTCCATCTTGGGGGTAGGGAGCCCAGACCCCAGTTCTGGGTCTCCCTCCATTTCCCCATCCAGCTCTAAACTGAAACTCTCCAGCCCCTCCTCTGGCCTTTGTCTCTTTCCCGGGCCAGGAGGTCACCTGATCTCTTTGTTCTCCAACACCTTCAGTTGGCACTTGCAGGAGAGGGGCCCAGGCCATCAGTTGCCAGGAGACAGGGTGTCGAGCATTCTCTGTGCAGACACCATCACACTGACCCTCTAAGGCTCTGCAACAATCACACCCCCTTATACCCCCACCTAGATATTTAAGAACTGCATAGGGGAAACTGAGGCACACACACAGTATTCAGAGAAAACATGAAGAACATTCCCACTTCGTCACAGCATTCCATCTGCAATGCTATCTAGACAGCCTGATGCCCAGCTCAGGGCCAGATCACACCTTGCCTTGTGTGGGGCAGCAGAGCCTAAGATACTTCTCTGTGAGGGGTTCCACCCATGAGGTGCCACCTGAAACTGGGGTACCACTCAGCCTGCCTGACCCACCAGCCTGGGCTCCCTCTCACACTGTGCTGCTGTGACAAGCTCTCCAAGCTTCCTCTTTCCCCAGCACACACAGGTGGGGGCACACCCAGCTGCAGCTTCACAGATGCTGAGATCAGCTCTGCCTGGGAAGGCTCAGATAAGGAACTGCCCAGTTACTCAAGTGCACCCTCCACTTTGAAGGGTAAGCCCAAAATTATACTGTCTTGCACTGCACAGGGAACTGTACAGCATAAGCTCATGAAATTCGCCCCCTCCCTCAATGTGGAGAGAGATATGCAACAGCTTTCTGCCCCAAGTATGATTTCTACACACTGGTTTTAGACAAAACAAAAACAAGTTTATTAACTACAAAAGGATAGATATTAAGTGATTATAAGTCATAGCAAACAGATCAAAACAGATTACCTTAGTAACTAAACAAAACCGCAAACTAAGCTTAACACACTAGATAGGTAGGATATAAATCAGCAAATTTTCACCCTGAGTGATTAAAAGGCTGGCAGATTCTTAAGGCACAAGCTACCTTGGCTTTGCCACTTGGGTTTTCCAGGTTTTCATACACAGGCTAGAAATCCCTCTAGCCTAGGACCATTACTTCCCCCCATTCAGTTCTTGTTCCTCAGGTATTTCCAGGTGTAGAATCATAGAATATCAGGGTTGGAAGGGACCTCAGGAGGTCATCTAGTCCAACCCCCTGCTCAAAGCAGGACCAATTCCCAACTAAATCATCCCAATTCAGGCTTTGTCAAGCCTGACCATAAAAACCTCTAAGGAAGGAGATTCCACCACCTCCCTAGGGAACCCATTCCAGTGCTTCACCACCCTCCTAGTGAAATAGTGTTTCCTAATATCCAACCTAAACCTCCCCCACTGCAACTTGAGACCATTACTCCTTGTTCTGTCACCTGCCGCCACTGAGAACAGCCGAGCTCCATCTCTTTGGAACCCCCCTTCAGGTAGTTGAAGGCTGCTATCAAATCTCCCCTCACTCTTCTCTTCTGGAGACTAAATAACCCCAGTTCCTCAGCCTCTCCTCATAAGTCATGTGCCCCAGCCCCCTAATCATTTCCGTTGCCCTCCGCTGGACTCTCTCCAATTTGTCCACATCCCTTCTGTACTGGGAGGACCAAAACTGGACACAATACTCCAGGTGTGGCCTCACCAGTGCCGAATAGAGGGGAATAATCACTTCCTTCGATCTTCTGGCAATGCTCCTACTAATACAGCCCGATATGCTGTTGGCTTTCTTGGCAACAAGGGCACACTGCTGACTCATCCAGCTTCTCATCCACTGTAATCCCCAGGTCCTTTTCTGCAGAACTGTCGTTGCCCCATCTCAAAAAAGATATATTGGAATTGGAAAAGGTTCAGAAAAGGGCAATAAAAATTATTAACAGCTGCCGAATGAGGAGAGATTAATAAGACTGGGACTTTTCAGCTTGGAAAAGAGACGACTGGGGCGGATATGACAGAGGTCTATAAAATCATAACTGGTGTGGAGAAAGTAAATAAAGAAGGGTTATCTACTCCTTCTCATAACACAAGAACTAAGGGTCACCAAATGAAATTAATGGGCAGCAGGTTTAAAACAAACAAAAGGAAGTATTTTTTCACACAACACACAGTCAACCTGTGGAACTCTTTGCCAGAGGATGTTGTGAAGGCCAAGACTGTAACAGGGTTCAAAAAAGAACTAGATAAATTCATGGAGGATAGGTCCACCAATGGCTATTAGCCAGGATGGGCAGGGATGGTGTCCCTAGCCTCTGTTTGCCAGAAGCTGGGAATGAGCGACAGGGGATGGATCACTTGATGATTCCCTGTTCTATTCATTCCAGTCTGTGAAAGCCCCATCCCAGAATAGCCCGAAGCCTGGTGCTTAGGGCACTCAGCTGGGATGTGGAAGATCTTGCTGCTGTCATGCTCCCTGAGGAAGGACTCGAATCCACCACCCCAGATGCCAGGTGATTGCCCAGGCCCCTGGGCTACTGGTCATTCCAGGGCAGGACACACACTTTGAAAAAGCTCAGAAGGTCTTGGTTTCATCCCAGAGCAGAATGGGAACATTGAGAAACCTCAGCAATGTTCATGGGATGGGAAAACCATGTCCTGCCCGGCTCTAAATAAAGCGCCTGGCCTTACTAGCTGCTTTGGCAGGAACAGTAAGTTGCCTAACCCGGCTCTGACTTTTTCATTTGACTTACTCTTTGCCTGCTGCCCCAGACACTCATTATGACCCACATTCTTGAAAAGCCTTGAAAAGCTGTGTTTAAATGTCACTTCTTCAAAGAGGAAAAATATATTAATGAGGAGACATTTAAAGCAGTGGCTAGCAGGGGTAGCTGTGTCTCCGTTAGAGAGGACAGGAACTCTTGTACCTTTCACTCTTACATTTGCAAGATCAAACCCACAGTCCTGACATGAAACTGATTTGCTTTTTCACGGGCAGTTAATTCAAATGCAATTAGAGAGCAGGTTACTCATTGCAACCCTACACATCCCTCTGAATCAGCTGCCTAGCAGTGCTCTGACCCACCACTCCCCCTTGGGCAAAGCTTCCCAATCAGTCGCTGACGCCTCGTTCTCTGTAAGACAGCCCAGCCAGCCTTGCTGCTCCAAGACCCCTTTGTTCCAAGTCCTCTGAAATCCTCGGTTCTGATCCTGGCCCCTGTATTTCGTTCTCAGATCAGGGTCTCCCCCCGCATACACAATTGGTGTTGGTTCCATCTCCCTCTCCCCACCTTAGGCAAGGCCAGCTCTGGCAAAGCTGTGTCCCCATGAACACGGCTGGAGTAACCCATTGCGGAAACCTAGGGAAACACACACTGCTGGGCCCCTCAACAGGCCCGCTAAACGAGATGCTCCCATGATGCTGCTGAGTGAATGCTCCCCTATCTAGGTCAGTCAGTCACTGGTTCCTGCTGCATGGACATTGCCCTATTGACCCTCGCATGTCCAGCCCCAGGGCTAGCTGGCTTTCCCGTCTGGGCGTTCATGGCAGCTCCCCAGACTTGTAGCTGGTCTTGCGGCTGTCGTCCAGCGAGTCCCGAGGGCAGAGCAGAGGCGTCTGGAAGCAGGGTGAGGCCGGGCAGGCCCCCCAAGAGGTGCAGGAGCCAGCCCCATGGCTGCGGTGATGAGTAGCAGCGCTGGCTGACCCACTGCTCACTCAGGTTTGGTCCAGCCACTCCTCCATCATGACCGAGGGGCAGGTGGGCCAAACCTGAGTGCGTTGTGCTGTGCTATGGTGCAGGAGGGTTCAGCACCACTCAGGGTGCACTCCCCCATGGATCTGCAGTAGCAGCGAACTGGACTCACTGAACCAGGAGACCCCTTTCCAGCCCCCGCTTCCCATGATTCTGCTCACGAGGTTAAATTTCCACAGCCTCTGGCAGTTCCTGTATTACTGGTTGAGTTGCTCTATGCAGCCCAGATGCAAGGCGCTGTGCAAGCAAAGAGTAAAGGACAGTCGTCCCCCCAAAGAACTCACATCGAAAAGGCCAGACATAGCAGGTGAATGAAACACAGGTGGGGGCTATGGGAGAGAGGACGAGGTAACAAGGATAAGCAGGTACTGAGCCATAGATGAGCTGCGTGTGCCATTCGTAGTCAGCCGGGTGCAGCAATCACAGCTCGCCACCTGCCTCAGCATTGTCAGGTGGTCATTTTCGGTGCGGATTTGTAGCAGAGGTGAGTTCTAAGGAGAGAGCTGAAGGAGAAGCTACAGATTTTGGTGTAGCCCGGGGGAAAGCAGGAAGGTGCTTGTGGGAGAAGCATTGTACACAAGTGTTGCTTGTGCTGACAAGTGGCCCAATGCATCTGAATCTTCCTGTAACACCCTGAAAATGCAAAGGGACTAGTTTATGAGTCAATTGCAAGCCCATGAGATCTGCATGGGTTTGGTGTTTACTCCAGTGAGTTCTCCCATCCCTACTCAGGCAGCCTTTGGAAATCATAACACCCCTTTTCTCTGAAAGAAGGTTATTCCCTGCCAAGTAATAAGAATCGCTGGTACATACATCGCCTTATTAAGCAGAATAGATGTGACCAACCTTTTCCCTTCTCAGATAAATGCCAGCACGAGCAATGCTCTTCAGGCAGAGTAACTGCCGATCGTATAATAGCTTCATTAGCTAGCCACAGAGAAGCGTGGCCGGCGACACTGCTTTTGCAGTATTGTGATAGATGTTGACAGGAAAATGATCCTGATTGTAGGCATTGCTCCCGTAGGTTTATCACGGTGCCCTTTGTCACTTGACAAGAGGAGGGGGGCATGCTTTACAGCACAGGAGACAAGAACAGCTAGGAACGGGCAATATTACTTTGGAAGCTAACACAAGTATTGCTCCTCATTCCTGTAAAAATGCAAACCAGACTCATTTCCAGACCTATCACCTGTCTTCTGATATTCTATTGCACCCTAACCTAGGTCCTCCAGGCAACGTTACATTCCAATTATGATTTGGATTGCCAGCCCGATGACAAAATTGCATAACATACAATTGTTTGCAGGAGATGAGAAACCAGAATGATTTACCTCCAAAAAAGTGCTTTTTGAAACTGTCCCACTGGGTTCTGATCTGCTCTTTCCTCTTACACATGCATTAAACCATTCCTAAGGTGCCCCGTAGGGGACAGCTTATGAGCTTTCTGTTATGAATCTCACTGAAAGCAAATATAAAATTCACTTTTTGCAGGAAGACCAGCTTCCAGACTTAGCATTTCTGCAAGTGTTCATGCTGGCAAAACTCAGTCCTGGGTTTATTCACGAGGGGTCCGATCTTCACAGTGGGAGTCTTGCCTTTGACTTCAGTAAACTTTTTACTGGGCCCAGGATGAATACAGAATGAAGTGCACACACAGCTGGAGTGAATTCCTTAATGAATATTTGAAGAATAAGTTTTGCAACATTCACCCAGTTCTAATTCATAGCCCAAGGTTTTCTATCCGTAACCCTGCTGCCAGATGGAGTGGGCAGCAACAAGGGCTGGGTTCAATACCCAGGGGTTCATCTTAACAATACAGCACAGAACCGGCTCGAGCCCCCAGCAGTAGTCTGGGGAAATTACACACCACGCCTGGGCGCGTTTAGGAGCACACTTCCCTCTTGCAAGCACAGAGTCTGAATGTAGAAAAGAAACTTTTAATACAAGGAGGGAAGTCACCCCACATTAATTTGGGGAAACGCTGCATGCAGGATTCATGACTATAAAACCACGAGCAAAACCCCCACCCCAGAGTACGTTGGGCAGTGTCTTTTGCCTCAGGTTCTTGAGTCCAACAACCAAAAGTTTCTTTAAAGTGCCCCTCCCTTATCCCTCCATCCCGCCCCACTGACAACTGTCCTTTGTCAGTAAAGACTCAGAGTTCAGAGGTGCATCTGCGTGAGGGCACCTCCGACCCTCGGGGAGGGGGAAAGGCACCTGGCTCAACTCCGCTGTCTGGGCGCTTGCTCTGGTATCAGTAGCTCCGCTGGCTGCCCTCCCACTGCTCCACTCCACCAGCCACCCGCCGCTGATACACACTGTCACCTTCTGCAGCTACCTGCCTCTCTATTGTGACCTCTGTGGGGCGGCCTCTTGCCTTCCACCCAGCTCTCAATGATTGTCAGCTCTCAGTGGGGGAACCTGCTGATGCCAGCTAGGCAGAAACCCTGCCCAGCAACAAGTGATTTCAGCTCTAGCGATCACTTAACAAAACAAAAGACTCCTAATGGAGCCTTAATTAGCTCTGTCTTTGAGCAGTGGGGAGGGGCAGGTTAAACTATGCCTAGGACTCTTAGGCAGAGTCCACACCTCCCCGCAGGGACACCAGCCCCCACCCCCTCGCCCCCTTCTCAGCGGTTTGGCATCCGAGCCCCCTGCTTAGCGAGTTCAGTTCAGTTGAGGGTGACCCCCTCAGTCAGGACCAGCTAAGCACAGTTCTGCTGCCTTTTACTCATACAACAAGGATAACAACATTTCATTCCCCTGCATTCAGTACTAAAGTGATTTGTAATCCAGAACCAGTCAAAGTTGATCACTTTGGCAACACAGGGCTACCTAGGCAGAGTGGGTGTGTTCGTGTAAATATAGTCTGGTCCTGAAGCCTTTTCCCCTCCCCAGCTCATCACTAGCTGTCAGAGGAGAGCTCATTCATATCATTTGCATTCATCTATTCTGTCTCTGTCAATTGGGATTATGCCTGAATAAGGAATGCAGAATTGGGCCCTTTGTCATTGTATAGCTACATTTCAGAGTCCTTTCATATAAAACCGGTTCCTTCTCCTGATTTAATAACATTCTCTTCCCTAGCCCAATTTTATACTCTCCAGGTACGGCAGCTCTCCTCAGTTTCCTGTGTGATGTTAGAGATTTGTCTTTTGCGTAATGTTCTGAAGAAAGATTTTTTTTAAGTCTCGGCACCATTCCGTCATTTGTATTATTGCCTCCGATAGTCTGTAGGATGCGTCAGACAGATAGCTCCATGGCGCCAACCCCAAGCCTGCAACTACCACGAGACTGATTTAAAAGCTATGAGATTTCTTTAAATAATGCAGGGTGAGTTTCTGTGATTGGTTCTCGTTTTTGACCCATTAGACTTCACACTTTCAAGTTTTTCTCTTCAACCACAAAGGCTAGAAAATACTGGTGCAAATATCAGGATAAGTTTTGGGGTCAGGGGGTGGGAAGGGGCTTGCAAACACCAAGGAGATGGCCACAATGCCGCAGCCCAATCTCCCTGAGCTGTAGCTGGTAACAGTCTGGGAGCATGACTGGCCAGGCCCAGAGCCCCACCTCCAAGTGCAGCCGCTACTCCGCAGAGGCTGCCACTGAAGGGGCACATGGGACACCTTCCAAGCACCAATTTGCCTACACACCAATGACAAATGAGCAACTGAAATTGCTCATTTATGAGCATCAATTCAATCTAGTAAGTATTACAGATACCTGGTGGGATGATTTTGTTCAACATCTTTATTAATGATCTGGATGATGGGATTAATTGCACCCTCAGCAAGTTAGCAGATGACACTAAACTGGTGGGAGAGGTAGATATGCTGGAGGGTAGGGATAGGATACAGAAGGACCTAGACAAATTAGAGGATTGGGCCAAAAGAAATCTGATGAGGTTCAACAAGGACAAGTGCAGAGTCCTGCACTTAGGACGGAAGAATCCCATGCACTGCTACAGACTAGGGACTGACTGGATAAGCGGCAGTTCTGCAGAAAAGGACCTGGGGATTACAGTGGATGAGAAGCTGGATATGAGTCAGCAGTGTGCCCTTGTTGCCAAGAAGGCCAACGGCATATTGGGCTGTATTAGTAGGAGCATTGCCAGCAGATCGAGGGAAGTGATTATTCCCCTCTATTCAGCACTGGTGAGGTCACACCTGGAGTATTGCATCCAGGTTTGGTCCACCCCACTACAGAAGGGATGTGGACAAATTGGAGAGAGTCCAGCGGAGGGCAACAAAAATGATTAGGGGGCTGGAGCACATGACTTATGAGGAAAGGCTAAGGGAACTGGGATTGTTTAGTCTGCAGAAGAGAAGAATGAGGGGGGATTTGATAGCTGCTTTCAACTACCTGAAAGGGGGGTTCCAAAGAGGCTGGATCTAGGCTGTTCTCAGTGGTGGCAGATGACAGAACAAGGAGTAATGGTCTCAAGTTGCAGTGGGGGAGGTCTAGGCTGGATATTAGGAAACACTATTTCACTAGGAGGGCAGTGAAGCACTGGAATGGGTTACCTAGAGAGGTGGTGGAATCTCCATCCTCAGAGGTTTTTAAGGTCAGGCTTGACAAAGCCCTGGCTGGGATGATTTAGTTGGGAATTGGTCCTGCTTTGAGCATGGGGTTGGACTAGATGACCTCCTGAGGTCTCTTCCAACCCTAATCTTCTATGATTCTATGATTCGCACACTTGGAATGTTACAATCAATGGTTATAACCTATTTAGGAAGGATCTAGTGGGCAAAAGGGGAGGGGCACTCTATGTCCAAATGTCATTATCTGTTTCCAAATCACTGCTAACTTGGAAGACAATGATCTTGAATACTTACAGATCAATGTCCTTACAAATAAAGCACAAGGTAGGGAACTAGTTGATGTCCCTTTAAGACCATTAAATTACACTAGGGGAAGAGGATGTCCAGCTCCTTACACACCTATCTATACGTGTAGGATCAAAAACTGTATGATCATGGGGACTTCAGCCTGAGTGACACATGCTAGAGGTCTCAGGCTGCCAGTACTAAAACATCCTTAGCATTTCTAAACAGTACTGATGACAATTTCTTAACTCAAAATGTGTTGCAGCCCACATGGGGAATTCTTTATTAGACCTTGTCCCTAACAGGTGAAGAGGAACTGATTATAGAACTAAAAATTAATGGCAGCTTAAATGCAAGTGAACATGACTTGATCACATTTATAATACACAAGCAGAATAAAGTTCAGATCAGTGATATATATATAGATAGATATATATATCACACATACACACACACTTTGGGCTTTAACAGGGCCATTTTTACAAAGCTGAAAATAATTATGAGCCAAATCAGCTGGGAGGAAGAATTTAATCAGAAAAAATGTGAATAGTAATTGGAAACCATTTAAGAACACCTTCCCAGATGCCCCCAATCCCACAATTGCTGAAGAAAGTTGTGTTGGTTAAAAAACAGCCTGGTTTAGAAGGGAAGGGAAGGTAGCAATAAATATATATATATATAAAAAATAACCTATGCAAAAGCAGGAAGTAAATAGTAATGAATATAAATCAGAAGTTAGGAATTGTAGAAAATTAATAAGGGAAAAAATGGAAACAAGGAGAAATCTGTGGCCAGCAGAGTTAAGGAAAATGCAAAGGAATTTTTAAAAAATATGTTAGGAACAAAATGAATCCTGACAATGCTATTGATCCATTACAAGATGGAAATGGTCCAATTATCAATAATAATGCAGAAAAGGCAGAGTGTTCAATAAAAATGTCTGTTCTGGATCTGCGGGATAAAACAGATGATGCAGTCTCATCATATTATAGCAATAACACTCTCCATTCCATTCGTATCTCAGGAGGATGTTAAACAGAAGCTACTAAAGTCAGACATTTTTAAATCAGCAGATCCTGATAATTTGCATCCAAGATATTTCAAAGAGCCGGCTGAGGAGCTCACTGGACTATTAATGTTGATTTTCTAAGAGTCTTCGAACATTGGAGAAGTTCCAGATGTCTGGAAGAAAGTGAATGTTGGGCCAATTTGTATAAAGGGTGAATGGGATGACCTGGGTAATTACAGGCCTGCCAGCCTGATGTAGCTGTCAGAAAGTTAATGGAGCGGCTGATATGTGATTCTGTTAATAAAGAACTAAAAGAGGGTAATACAATTAATGCCAATCAACATGGGTTTATGGAAAACGGATCCTGTCAAACAGATGATATTTTTTTAAGATTACGAGTTTGGTTGATAAAGATAATAGTGCTGATCGAATACAATTAGACTTCTCAAAGGCATTTGACTTGGTACTGCACAACATTTTCATTAAAAAAACTAGATCAATATAAAATTAACACGTCACACATAAAAGGGATAAAAACCTGGTTATATGATTGGTCTCAAAATGAAACTAAGTGGGCAATCATCAACCAGCAGATGTGTAGGTCCCACAGGGACTGGTTCTTGGCCCTACAGTAGATAAGAATGTCATCAGTGACCTAGAAGAAACCATGACATCAGCACTGATAAAGTTTGCATCTGACACAAAGACTGGGGAGTGGTGATTAATGAAGGAGATCTGGATCACTTGGTAAACTGGGTGCAAGCAAACTCTATGTGTTTTAATGTGGCTAAATGGAAATATATGCATCTAGGAACACAGAACGTCAGCCAGACTTTTGGAATGAGGGACTCGATCCGGGGAAGCAGTGACTGGAAAAGGTTTGGGGGTTGTAGCAGACAATCAGCGGAACATGAGCTCCCAATGAGATGCTGTGACCAAAAGAGCAATGTCACCCTGGGATGGATAAACAGGGGAATATGGAGCAGGAGCAGAGAGGTGATCTTACCTCTCTACTTGGCACTAGTGCAACTGCTGTTGCAATACTCTGACCTGTTCTGATGCCCACAATTCAAGAAGGATGTTGATAAATTGGGGATGGTTCAGAGAAGAGCCATGAGACCAATTAAAGGATTAGAAAACATGTTTTGTAGTGAGAGACTCAAAGAGCTCAATCTATCTTAAAGAGAAGATTAAGGGATGTCTTGATTATAGGCTCTGGGTTCCTGCATCGGGAACACATATTTAATACTGGGCTCTTAATCTAGCAGAGAGAGGTCGAACACGATCCTACGGCTGAATGTTCAGCCCTTGCTCGGCCAGCCCCCTTCTCCTGCTACTTCAGTGCTAATGCTGAACCTGCCTTTCTGTCTCCTGCTGCCTTCACCATCTGAGCACAAAGTGCTCCTGGAGCAGGGAGTGCTCCTGGAGCAGGGAGGCATTGCTTGTGAGCAGAATGGCAAGCCTACCCCTACAAGGGCCCGTGGTCCCTAAGGCATTTGGAAAATGTCATTTTGTCTTTATTTCAATTTTTTTGTCAATCTCTGCTTTTCATTTTGATCCTTCTCTGAGCTTCCCATCTGCTGGAGCACCTGATGCTTTGTCCCTCACACACACCTACTACTTGTCTGCAATTACTGTTTGCATTTCCCTGTTCAGCCCTTTAAGCCTCTCGACAGGGAGTATTTATTGCTGGGGGGAACCACAGGCATTTGCCTCTGAACACTCTTCATTCCCCTCACCCCATTGCCTTATGGGACACTTCTCCCATGCGCCGACACATCACTTCTCTCTCCCGTGCGCCGACACTTCACTTCTCCCGTGTGCCAACACTTCGCTCTGCTGAAAATCAAAGGCCTCAGTTGTTCCCGCTGAGGCCCCAACTGCAGATTCCTGTTCACTGTATTCCAATCATTAGAGGTCTCATTATTTATTAATGAGTAATTGAAACCCTGCATTATTAATATTTTAATTAACCTTTTCACAAGACTTTTTTGATATCTGCTTTCATCTCCCCATCTTCAGTTCCCTTTCTTAGGTGTTTACAACTTTGGTGTTTTATTTATTTTTCTACCAGCGTACTGTCTTTATTGCTTTTGGTTTGAGGTCTTTAACCCTACAGCCCAGGGCACAGTTCAGCTCCAGGGTAACTCTACTGTCTTCAGCGGTGACTATGGGCCAGGGTAAAAATCCTTCAAGGCTGCCATTTCTGGACCCCGTCTTTAATAGATGGCTGCATCTTCCCCTCAGTTTCTCCTGTCTCTTCTCAACAGTTGGCCTCCCTCTGCGGGGGAGAGCTCAGCCACTGTCCCTAATTCGCAGTTCAGGACATGGAAAATGACTGTGTGGAAGTGAGGGTGGTGGGGCTCAGGGAAACGTCAATCTGCCTATTAGGGCTTGTCTACATGGGAAGTTACATCACGAGCTATTCCTGATTAATCCATTTGGGGATGCTCTTATTCCAGAGTAAGAGTTCCTTATTCCAAATTAGCTCAATCCATGTTCCAAATTCATTTAATTCATAATAGCTCTACTTCCTGGGCCAGGTCCTGGGCCCTTACGCAAGGAACTTGTCCTTAGCACCTCCCGGAGTGGTACAGTGTGGCGGGGCTACAGTGCTCATGAGGGTGCAATGGCCCGACCCTGGCCCTGCCCATTGGGATGGTTCATGGTGCTAGCGCTGCACACTCCTTGTGCTCAGGGAACCCAAGCACTGCTACTGCATCCAGGCTCTTCATGGGAAGTGCAGGGGGCTTCTTCCCTGGCCGCAGACCAGTCTGGGGGAAGGGCATTGGTTCTGTGCTGGAGTCCAGCTCAGGCACCTAGAGATAACACACACAACCCAAGGCGGGTGATGCACCGGCAATGAGTCTATGGGGTGGCCAAAGAGACAGGCAAGGGAAAGATCCCACTCTGCCGTGTGATCACTTACTGTCCTCGCACAGTCATCACTTCCTGCTTTTTAAGGGACATTTGCTCCCACTTTCCCAAAAAGACCACACTCAGGGAAAACCCTCCTTGCAGTTTCACACAAAACATCCTCCTTTTAAAAAAACAAGGAGGAGTCTGGTGACACCTTAAAGACTAACAGATTTATTTGGGCATAAGCTTTCGTGGGTAAAAACCCACTTCTTCAGATGCAACCTCCTTTTTAGTTGTCTTTTCAATGCACATGGCAACACTTATCTCCTCAGTCCACTATGAAATCCCAGTGAAAACAGCACGGATGAAACCTGAGAACTTACGGGTTATTTTTCTCTTTATGAAGAAGAAACATATAACAAAACCACAATTTCCTTAGGACCTCTCCTCTGCAGAAATTATTACTGGTCCCTTCCCCAGCACCAGCCTCACTCCAGTGAGGAAATCTCCTCCCAGCTGTAGCTTCACCAGTGGTTAGACTCAGAGTAAGAGTTTTTGTGCAATAGCTGAATTTTCTGCTCTGCTGCAGGTTGCCTCTGAGCTTGGTTGAGTCTGTTCGGGCTGCTTTTCCCAGAATGCCCACAACTGCCGGGCCTCTGCTTTGGGTTCCCAGCTTGAGCTCTCTCAGGGCTGGCTCAGAACTGCTGATCTCAATGAGCTCCCACACACTGAGCGGGAACTGGGCCCTTAGGAAAATTGGGTCCTGGGGGTTTCTACGTGGCCACCCGCAAAGCGAGCCCATTGCGGAGGGGCTGGACACCTTTGAAAGACGGACTCCGTCAGCTCTGCAAGCCACAGAGCCCTGCGTAGCCAGGGATACAAGCGACTATCCCTCGCGCGGGGGGGGGGGGGGGGGGGAGGGGGGGTTGAAGGCTCCCTTTGTTCACAAAACACTTTGCTATCCCTGCCGAGATGGATGAAATGCTATTTTCATACCAGCCTCTCTGCAGGTAAGATGTTGACTGTGCTGGGGAATCGAGTCCTTACCCTTAAAGGAATCAAACACCGTATCTGTGGACAGAGGGCATGCGGGTCTAGGAAATAAAAGCAAAGGTGGGGGGCCAGAGCCCTGCATCGGGCACAGCTGTTCTTGAGGAAAGTGGCTTTCAGCAACTTTCCACTCCCCCCATCTCAGGTCTGGCTTCACCCCCAGGTTAATTGAGAGCAGCTGCTAAGCTCATCCCCTTTCTGTCATTCTGATGCATCTCCTCCTCTAGGGATCCTTCCACGGCTTCCCTTCAGCACACAACAGCTTCTTGTCCTCACCTTGCCTGGCCCGTACAGCCTGTCCCTTCCTGCTTGTCCACTCCTTTCTCCCACGGCATCACCCCTGTGCACTGAGAGCAATGGGAATATCTGGGTGAGGGCTCTGGTGCTGGGAAGACAGCCATCCTCAGCCCCTTTCTGATCAGAGCACCCTCTTCATCTCCCACTGGCTTCCTGCCCAGCAGCATGTGACACCACTGGGAGCTGTGGGTGCTCAGCATCTTGCAGGATCAGGCCTTAATGTGGATGCAGTTTGGTCTTTCCTGGCTGCAGGAGTCTAAACTCCACCTCCTAAGTCAGTGGGATGGTGAAGTCTGCGCGGCTGTCAAGCAGGCTGTGGATAGTAGATGAGCAATTAAACAACGTGTTTTTTTAAATCCAGGAAACGGTAAGCTTTCCTTCAGAGTTAAATACTGCCACTTGTATGAACAATAAATCCCGAGCTGTCAACTCACT
Organism: Emys orbicularis; assembly: GCF_028017835.1. Lineage (NCBI taxonomy): Eukaryota > Metazoa > Chordata > Testudines > Emydidae > Emys > Emys orbicularis. The sequence goes on along the minus strand of NC_088686.1, from coordinate 1,153,166 downwards.
GGTTAGAAATGCCAGGCTGCCGTGACAAGGGCCATTCAACTAGCTAGTGAGTGCTGCTGGCTGCAGCCCAACAGGTGTGAGACAGACACTTGGGCTGCACCTCCCCGTGGCTGGCAGACTGCTGCCTGCATGCTGGGACCCCGGCAGACTGTGAGCCTCGGGCAATGGGACCCGTAAATCACGGTGCATGGAGCTGCCATGAAAGGAGGAACTGAGCAGCTGCATCTTCTGCAGCCTCCTCCTCCCGTCCCTGGGCCTGTGCTGCCTCGGAGACCTGCCTGTAGAGAGGGAGTGAGGCGGCAAAGGGTGGGTGCAATCATACATGACTGATACCGCCCCATACTGGAGGGCACAAGCTAAAGGGGAGGTCATGTGACCACCCCACGTGTCTCCCCTGCCCAGTGACCCCCTCCCCTGTCCTGCGCCCCACCCGGGGCCTCCGCGCGCTCCCTGCAGGGGGCGTTGCTCTGTCCTTCTCTCCCTGTGCTTCCCCCGGCACGTTCGGCCACCCTGCCTGGCAACTGGGTGGGGAGCGGGACGGAGCCTGGCTGAGAGGCAGGTGACCCGCTCCCTGCCCGGGCCAGGGCCAGGGGCCTGCAAACCAGAGCCCCACTCATGCTTGGACCCTGTCCCTGGCCGCAGGGCCCAGGCGGGGGGCAGGCTAGAGGGGCTCCATCCCACTCCCCACCCAGCTGCCAGGGAGAGCGGCGAACGTGCCAGGGGAGAGGCGCAAGGAGAGAAGGACAGAGCCCCTCTCCCTCCCCACCCCTGGCAGGCCAATCGGGGGGGGGGGTTACTGATCCCCCCACACATCACCTCTGGGTGCAATGGGGTGTATTCTGGAGGCATCGCACCCTCCCTGCAGAGCTTCCCCTCTCTGCGCTCAGGGCGCCCCCAGCTGCCAGGCTCCCAGTGCAATCACGCGGCCGACATGCAGCAGGTCTCAGGAGTACTCAGCACTTCACCCCACGGAGCCCGACCAGCCAGTGTAAGAGCTGAGCTGTTGCAATCAGAGCAGATGACTCCCAAGCCCAGAACACAAAGCAAGACTTCGTCTCTCCAGCCTTCTGCACTTTCCGGCTCAGCTCCACGCAGCACGCCCAGCGGTCCACCCCACCCAAGGCAGGTGGGACCCTCCCGCTGGAGGATCAAACCCTGCTCGTGTGGGACAACGTGAATTGTTCTGTAACGTGGGGGCGTGTCTCCAAACACCTAGGCAGAGAGGAGCGCCCGCAGCGCAGCGCAGACTGGGCCACAGGCCTAGCATGGCTGAAGGGCTGGGACTAAGGAGAGCTTCACTAACGATCTAATACCCTAATGAGCCCATCCGATGAATATTTGTTGCCTCATCTGCATACTTGAATGAAACCATTGGTTTCTGCTGTGACCCCAGCTCCCAGCACTGGTTCTGATACAATAGGCATGTGCAAAAGGCACAACTGCTCAAATACCCCGACTAGACGTTCAGGTGCCGTAAAGTCACAGAATCACAGAATATCAGGATTGGAAGACACCTCAGGAGGTCATCTAGTCCCACCCCCTGCTCAAAGCAGGACCAACACCAACTAAATCATCCCAGCCAGGGCTTTGTCAAGCCTGACCTTAAAAACCTCTAAGGAAGGAGATTCCACCACCTCCCTAGGTAACCCATTCCAGTGCTTCACCACCCTCCTAGTGGAAAAGTTTTTCCTAATATCCAACCTAGACCTCCCCCAATGTAACTTGAGACCATTACTCCTTGTTCTGTCATCTGCCACCACTCAGAACAGCCGAACTCCATCCTTCAGGTAGTCCTGAAGAAACTACATGACTCCACATTGCCAGTTGTGTAGCTTCATTCTCCAGCAGTCACTAAAGGAGGAGGAGCCAGGAGCCCAGGCGCTACGGTGAGGGGCTGGGACAGAAGGGAGGGCAGGAAATATGCTGCCTCAGGCAGACCCAGACAGAGGGAAAACAACGGGTCAGAACCATGTCAACTTCATGAAGCTCACAGCCCCTCAGTTTGAGCCATGCTCTTGGGGGCAGAGTTGCACTCACCGTGGGGACCCGGCACTGGCCAAGTCACCCCGATCAGTCCTGATGTGTGTGGCTCCAGGAGGCATTCAGAGCTCCACGCAGATTGCTCCGTCACAGCCCATGGCTCTCACTCAGCTGGGAGTACAGGAATGAGAAGCTAGTCCCGGCTCACAGGAGGCTCCAGGCTCTGCAGCAGCTGCTGCTCCTGCTTGCCCCACAGCCACCGCTCCTACCGTGACAGTTATTCTGTGTTTACAGCGATGCGAGACCGGCTTTCTGTGTCGGACTGGAGGCCCCTACCCGCCCCCAGCACTCAAGAGGCTGAGCTGAGAGGGAAAGGCTGGCAAAATGAGAGCGGAGGAGGAAAAAGGACAGGCCACAGGAGGGGAATGATAACCAAGGTTACTGCTAGGCCTGGCCTCTGTTAACGGATGCACAGAGCAGTCCCATATTCATAGTCTCGTAGAATTTAAGGGCCCATTAGATCATCTTGTCTGACCTCCTGAACATCACAGGCCCGAGCACTTCATCCCATTACTGCTGTGCGGAGCCCAACAGCTTGTGTCGGTTAAAGCGTGTCTTGCCAGAAATTCCTTCGAATTCATCCAGAGGCGGAGAACCCAGCACATCCCTGGCTGCAGGGATTAATCGCCCTCACCGTTAGAAATTTGTGCCTAATTTCTAAGTTGAATTTCTCTGGCTTCAAATTCCAGCCATTGGTTCCTGTTGTGTCTTTTTTCTGACAGACGAAAGGGCCCTTTAGTACCTTTTAGTGTTTTCCCCCAGGGAGGTCCTCACACACCACAAGCAAGTCACCTCTTCATCTTCCTTCCGACAAACTAAACAATTGCGCTGGCTACGTCGCTCTCATCTTCTCCAGCCCTCAAATCATTTTTTTTGGCGCTGTGCTGGACCCGCTCCAATATTTCTCAGTGTGGACACCAGCCCTGGACACAGCAGCCCCGTGTTAGTCTGACCAATGCCACATGCAGAGGTAAAATCACCTCGGTGCTCCGACTCCCCAGGTTCTGCGTCCCAGGATCGCATCAGCCCTTTTTGTCAGAGCACCACCCTGGCAGCTCATGTTCAGTTGCTTGTCCACTGTGACCCCAAGACCCTTTCCAAAGTCGCTGCACTCCAGGATCGTCCTCTCTCTGTAGGTATGGCCGGCATGCCTTGTTCCGAGATGTTTCGTTTTGCATTTGGCTGCACTAAAACACATTATGTTTGAATGGGCCAGTTTACCAAGCTGCCCAGCTTGCTCTGTGTGACTGCCTGGTCTTCATCGTTATTTACCACTGCCAGTCTTCGCCTCAGCATCTTACCATCTGGGCAGAGTAACAGTCATTGTCACCTAGTGCAACTCTTACGCCCCTGTGTGTGCACAGATCTCAGAGTTAGTTCTCTGTGGGGCTGGGAAGTAATGCACCAGCCTGCAGGGGGATGAGACTGGGTATTAAATGCTGCTTTAAAATCTGCTCTGCCCTGCCCTGTGTAGGGAGCATTTTGCAGGATAACATTGAGTTCCTGTAGAAGAGACAGAATTAAGTCAGGGAAATCCTATGATCTGTGTTGTACAGGAGCTCAGATTAGATGATCACAGTGGTCCCTTCTGGGCTTGGAATCTATGAATTAGAGGGGAATAGCTAATGCAAGTGGCGCTTAGTGTTGGTATTAGAAAGCCCCCTGTGGTGCTGGGGCCAGCACAAAGGAAAAGAAGCAGGTTATGCAATAGGACGATCAACATTAGTCCAACGGAATGAAACCACTTCAGTACAAAGTACCAGCAAAATACGGATGTGGGGACATTAAATGCACTCTCCATGTAAACAGTCAGAAGAGTAGATTAAATCCTTTAAATTTGTCTCAGTGCCAAGCATCTCCTAGAGCAGGTGTGTTTTCTGCAACGCTTGTTCCAGGCTACACAAGAGACAACAGCTGGCGGCTGCTCCCTCCCTCCTGAATAGCACCCATCCTTTGGCAGCAGCAAGGCACAAAGGCGTTGGGGCAGGGGCAGATCGGGCCAGCACCTACACGATGGCACCTGCTCTATCAGCAGAAGTTAAACCATTGTTTTTTAAGGTGACCACCCGTCAAAGAAAAGAAGCCAAAAGCCCGGGCATTGCTTGCCACATTGCTGAGCGCGAGGCGGGATCCTGCCCAATGTGCCAGCCCTAGAGATGGCCCAAGGGCCTCGTGCTGGGGCTGCCCACACAGCAGAGCAAAGCGTGAGGGAGAGCAACCTCCCCTTCCACCTGGGCCGCTCAGCCTGGCCATCCAGGAGCTGCCAGCCCCTGGACTCTCCCTGCTCTGGGCTTTCCCCTCCTGAGCACAGGACCTTGACTGACCTTTATGGCTGGGCAGGAGCTGGAGGGGAAGCTTTCCCTGAATGCTTTTTGGTGTTCAGTTTATCAGTATAACCCAACGGGGATGTGTGCGTGTGCGTGCGTGGGGGGAGGCTCCACACTGTCAGACAGACCGACCGCTTCATGACCCCAAGCCTTGTTTGACCACTGGCCTCCTTTCCTGGCAGGCCTCCAGCTATGCAGAGACTTTTCTCACCGTCACGTCCCCCCCAAAGACTGAAACTCCAAACCCACTGAGCCCACGGTTAAACCCCTTCCCCAAACATTTCTGTGGGGTCTGGGACGTGATTAGTTCTTACTGATCACTTGTCACTCACTGGCCCAGGCAGGAAGTTGTCTCTCTCAGTCGGAGGTAAAACGCCAATGGCTTCTTTCAGTGGCCCTGAGAGATCCAATCCCAATGGGCAGGTTGGTGACACAGGGGCTCCCTTCATTACTGCCCAAGTTTACTCCTTTTTCCAAACTGGCGCAGAGGATTTGCCCCTGCAATGCACTGCCCACAGAAATGGCTGCCCATCACTCGGACTCAGAGGGCTCCAGATGCTGAGGCGCGCAGACTTCTCGTTAGCAGCACATTTCATGAGGCTGGCAGAGACCCAGGTCACGTAGAAAGGTGAACAACCTTTCCTTGGAGCTGGCGTGGGCTAGCATGCAGCATTTTCATTTGCTCCTACTCTCTCTGCTCATAGCTGTGCAGCTGTAAAAAGCCTCATCCTAATTTATTCCTGACAGTTATTCAGCTGGAACAGTTTAAGGAGGAGAGAACGGCAGATCGCTAGCTGTTGTACTAAACGGAATCTCCTGTAGACAGATTTCCGCATGCATTAGTGACTCGGTGTGTGCCTGAAGTTACACTGTGGTTCAAAAGTCTACTGCATAAGTGGGGGTGGGGGGGATGACAGGATAGGAATGACATTCCTGGATTGAGAAAGACATTCTATTAACTGACGTTATATGCCCAGAAACGCAGCTTCAAAATTCTTCATTGTCACCATCCTGAACACAAGTGGGAACTGAATAGTGCCTCATGAAATCTAAGGCACACCACAATGAGCAGTGGCCAGTCATACTGAGCCAGTTCACATACTGTGTCACTATAGAAAATTGAAGATTATTTGATTTCCTCTTCCTAGGTGCCCAAGTCTGAATGATGTACTACAGACACTTCAGCTACATTCACTCCATCCAAATCAAGTCCAATCCTTAACATGCAATTAATTTTACTTTTTCATTAGTAACTAATACTGTAATGAAATTAAGTGCCAGAGCTGTTTGAGGCATATTCTGTACTTGCTCAATTTGGCAGCAAAAAAGATTAGCAATTTTCAGTTAATACAATATTCTTTATCTTGTGTAAACCAAATATACGCTTGGAAATGCTTGTTGGTAAATATTAATGATGTATTTCTCAGCTCTCACTTAACCCTTGTCTTGTCCTATGGTGTTGGAATGAATCACCTACACCTACTGCACAACTTCTCTCTTGCATGGTTTCTAAGGGCAAAGGGTTCAGGGAGGTGGGAGGTTCAGTTCTCATTCACAGTGTGAACGGGGGATTGCTAATGACAACCGGGATTCCTTTCCCCTTTGCACATAGAGAACACCTAGCAGCCAAAGGTTGCAAATGAGTGTAGCTGGGAAGGGAACCAAGGAGGCATGAACTCCAGTCCACTGTTCTAGTCAGAGCAAAGGTCCCCACCCTGTTAGCCAATGTCCGGTATGAACCAGAATGCTTTGTACTTCCGCTGCATTGTGTAACTATGTACTATATTCCCAGAATACCTTGTATTCATGCTAAGATTCATTGTGGAAAGTTAGTAGTAGTTTAACTATATATAACCTCCATTCTTTATCAGTGTAAAAACTGTCAGAAACAATAGAATATGTCAAACAAGATGTATGTTCTGGTAAGGTTTGCCAAATATGAACTGTGTGTTGGGTACGGTTAGTATGGAAGCGTCTACAATCTACTGACATCCTGAATGTTATTGTGCATGGCTGGTGCAGTATGCTAGCAAGGGTTGTTCCCTGAAAGACAGGTATGAAACTAGGGAAGGAATGTAATAATGCAGTGGAATGTATGGAATTTTCTATCTCTTGTAAACAAGTGGGATATAAATATGAGCAAAATTGAGCTCATACTTTGGAATGGATTGAAATTGCTGCAAGCTGTTCTCCAGATTGGTAACTTACGAACCTAGAAATGAGACATCACTCTAAAATTGGATGGGCTTCTGAAGTTAACAGGCAAGAAACCATTGGTTATATTGATATCTGCACTAATGATACTGCATCTCATAGATAAGAGATGATTTCAGGGAACTCGGAAGTGTGCTGAAGAAGAATGGCCAACCGATCTTCTCTGAGATCCTTCCTGTCCCATGAGCAAAGGAAGACAAAAGATTAAGTGAACCACGGGCCAGGTAAATGGTGTAGGATTTTGGTTTTGTGGAACACTTGTCCACCTTCTACGGGGAGTGGGAGCTGGATAGTTTGGATGGTCTCCACCTCAGCAGAAGGGGAACCAATATCCTTGGGAACAGGCTGGGGTAGAGTAGTCAGGAAAAATAGCAAAAGGGGAGGTGCGGTAAAACAAGAACAAAATCAAAGAACCAAAGGACAGGAGAAGAAGAAATTCTTTAATTGCCTCTACCCCAATGCTAGGAGCCTGGGTGACAAAGAAGAAGAATTGGAAATATTTATGAGCATAAATTCAATCCAGCTGGTATTACTGACATCTGGTGGGATGAGTCACACAATTGGAATGTTACAATCAATGGTTATAATCTATTTAGGAAGGATGGAGTGGGCAAAAGGGGAGGGGGTGGGGCACTCTGTCAAAAATGGCATTTCCTGTTTCTGAGTCACTGATAACTCAGAAGAAAATGATCTCCAGTGCTTCTGGCTCACGGCCCCAGGTAAAGTATAAGACGGGTAATTGCTGGTGTCTGCTACTGGCACCTAGCTATAATGTGTAGGCAAAAAAGCTGCATGATCACAAGGGATTTCAATCTGAGTGACACATGCTGAAGGTCTCATGCTGCCAGTACTAAAACATCCTTGCAATTTCTACGTATTATACACGACAATCTGCTAACTCAAAAAGGATTGCACCTGACGCAGGGAAATTCGATATTAGACCTCGTCCTGAGAGGTAAAGAGGCACTAATCACAGGACTAAAATTAATGGCAGCTTAGGTCACATTTATAATGTGCAACCAGAGTAAAGTCCGGACAAATAATATATATAGTGGGTGCTCTAAAAGGCCCAGTTTCAGAAAACTGAAAGCAATGATGACCCAAGTCAGCAGGGAGGAAGAATTTAATCAGAAAAGTGTGAGTGATAATTGAGAATTGTTTAAGAACATTTTACTAGATTCCCCAAAAGCCAGAATCCCACAATTGAGAAGGAAGGCCATATTGGTTAAAAAAAATGCCATTTGTATTTGTGCTGAAGAACGCAAATTTACCAAAACTAAGATACAGGAAACTTGTGGAAATCACGCTGCACCTGGCTACTACAAAATACATGGAGCTAGTGGAGAAAAAGTTTAGCCAATATTACATATAATATTACATATGTTTCTTGAATTGTCCCCATGTTAAGATCTTCCCCAAATGCTTTTACTTCTCTTAATCAAGGGGAGAGCTGACGTGTTAGGATTCCAGGACTAGGCACAACATACCATCAAAACAAATACCTTTAAACTTTGCTAATTTCTAAAATACTATGCCTGAAATGCTCAGAAGATGATTCTCGTCCTGTGTATGTCCATCTCTGTTTTACGTGTAATGTTCAGGGTCGGTATAACTGTCAAAATATGAGATACATGTCATGTTGAAACTAAAAATATATGCACCACATACCAGGTGGAGGCAATTATTAGTGCCTGGTGGTCTGTGAGAAAACCATGTCCAAAAAGGATAGTTAAGGAAGATGTCTTAGGTTAAGTGATACAGGAAAGATGGTGAAACTCCTCCCATTAAGTATAAAGCACAGTTAGGGGTAAGCACAGAATTTTCAGACAGTCTGACTGCTGCAGCTGCTGACTTCCAGAGGGGATAGTGAGGTGTGTACTCTTTCCTTCTGTATGATTAAGTGATGAATACATTGATTAAACCTAGTTACTGCATATCTCTTGTTATTAATTTATGCTACACCCACAGCAAAAGGGAAGTGAAGACATCTAAAAAAAATAAACATAAGAAATGGAAGAAAGAGGAAGTAGATCGTAATGAATATAAATCTAAAGCTAGGAACTGTAGGAAATTCATAAGGGAAGCCAGGAGACACAATGAGAAATCTGTGGCCAGCAGAGTTAAGGACATTAGGGAGGTTTTGAGTATATTAGGAACCAAAAGGATCCTGACAATGGTACTGGTCCATTACTAGATGGAAATAGTAGCATCATCAATAATACTTCAGAAAAAGGTGGAAATATTCAGTAAATACCTGTTCTGTATTTGGGAAGAAAACAGATGCTAGAGTCGTATCATGCAACTCTCTTCCCATCCCACTAGTATCTCAGGGTCTGCAGAGGGTCAGTCAGGGTGCATAGGGAGTGTGTGAGCATGAGAACCATGGACCAGGGGCCTCTGCTTCCCTTCTTCCACTATCTGGCCTCTTGACCTCCTGCTATTCTGTATCAATAGCAGCTGTCATGTACGTTGAAGGCTAGGACTATAACAGTGTTTAAAAGAGAACTGGATAAATTTATGGAGGTTAAGTCCATTAATGGCTATTAGCCAGGATGGGTAAGGAATGGTGTCCCTAGCCTCTGTTTGTCAGAGGGTGGAGATGGATGTCAGGAGAGAGATCACTTATGTTCTTATACAGCACCCTTAGCAGGGAAGCATTTGACCTCTTTGGAACCTAGATGTTTTTGGAGTTAGATTGTGTAGCGATTTCATATGTCCAACAGGGACCAGATTAGCAAAAGCAAATCTGACACACATGCATTCAGCAGGATTTTGACCCATCTATTGAGGGACTCCCATCTACTGCACCTTTGTATTATCTCTGTGAAGTTAAACACCAAATGCAGGGAGGCCCGGATTCCTTTTAGCCTTTCTATTTCTAGTGCATGTTGTGTTCCAAGATTGTGCCTTCACGCCCAGATGGAAAGCAGCCTATGGGGGTACTCGACTCTTGCTCTCACCAGGAGAAGGGGCAAACAACTACGTACATGAATTCCCTCCACTCTGCCTCACTCTTCCAATGCTGCATGTCCCAGAGAAAAGTGCAAGACCCTGCAGAAAGCAGTTGTGCCATAGCCCTGTAGATTTTATTGTTAGATTATGTCTGACCGAGTCTGACCTCTCCCAGCGACTCCTGCATCAAACGCACGACAGATCTTGGAGACACCCAGCCCTGAACTAAAGATGCCAGGTGATGGAGTGTCCTTCTCATCCCTAGGTAAGCTGTCACCCACCCCTGAGGAAAGTTTCCTTGTAACCCGCAGGAGCTGGGATGACTTGAAGCAGGGGGGTCTGTACCCTTCTCAAACCCTTGGCTTTTATTTCTTTATTTTTAGTATTTGCAATTGTGATATTATAACCGCATTCAACAGATTCCTCCCTAAGAGCTCAAACTGCTGCATAATTACAGGGGCATGTTCACTGCTCTGCGGTAATAGCTGCTGGGACAGTTTAATTATATGCTCCGTTTCTAAGTGTTGGACGCATAGGGAGGTATGCCAACCTGCCATCCTGGGAGGAAACCGGTTTGCAAGCTCTTGGCATTTTTGCTCCTAGTCACAATAAGCGTGTGGCTGAGCTACGGTGCACGTCAGCAGAAGCCAGCTGACAGGACCAAAGCGTGACATTAGCCATTCAGCACCTATTAGAGCTCTAAATGGAGACATCTGAAAACTAAAATGTCATGAGAATAATCCTATGTACCTGAGCCACGGAGCCCTTGGTAGGCTCGGACTCAGGAGGGATGAGTTTAGGTGTTCTCTCCACACACGGGGGTAACTCAGATCTCCAGGGAAATCAAAGGGGGCTTTTTACCTCAGCCGTCAAAGATGTAGCGGGCAAAGCCCACTCTCCAGTTCCCAGCATGTGCCCACGGACACCCACGAGCAGTGTCACATTACAGAGGTTCATACAGATATCTCCTGCTCTCTCTTCAGGAGGGTCGTGCTGTTCATTTTGCTTTGAGCATCATGGTCATGTGAACCCAAACTCTCAAAAGTAGAAGTCAGCTACCGCCCCTCACCCTTCCTGGTTTCATGTCATGTGTCTGCTAGGCATGTTTTACTCTTCATCTTCTAAACCATGAGCAAATCACTTCCCCATGCAGCACGGCTAACACCCAGGGGGCATTGCTTGCCCATCCACTCTGTGCCCTGGGGATGCAGCTGTCCTGTGCTGAAGACTCCCATGGAACCAGACGGGCAGGGCCGTCCTTAGGCATATGCAGCATACGTGGCTGCGTAGGGCCCCCGAAAATTTGGGGCACTCCTGGGTCTTAGTGTCCACCCTTCCGCCTCTTCCTATCCCTGTTCTGACCCTTCCTGCAGGCTCCCATAGCTGGCTGCTGCAGCCTGGTGAGTCTTCCTCCGGAGGGGATCTAGTAACTTCAAAGTGAAAAAGCCTCCAGCCTGCCAGGCCTATCAGCACAACACTGAAACTGTTACAGAGCCAGTCAAGGGGGAATGCAGCCATTTAACGGGCATTTGCCAACCCCCAGGTATAGACTGTCCGTTTCTGAATTTACTGACAAAGCCAGTTGTGCATTACTGTCATATTTACTCCAAACAGGTTAGTCGACAGGCCCTTAGTTTAAAATTTGCTTTAAAAATATTTCATTAGTGTGCTGATGAAGATGATAAAAATCACATCTCTAAAAAATCCTTGCATAGATTTTTAGCTGCACAATCTGAGTATTCATCTTTAGCCTTAAATGCTTGGATCTTCAGACATAGTTTTTTTAATAAATCCTTCAAAAGATCACCCTTATCTAAAATACACATTTTAATTTTAATTACTATAGTAGAAAAAACTTGCTTCCTGTCCTTTCTGTCCATCCCTTTCTCCCTTCACCCCCCTGTTGAAGAGAGCCCTTAAATGGACAACACCCTTTTCCTGCCAGATAGCTGAACATAGAGTTTCCCTTTCTTTACTTCTGACTATCTGATGAACTAGTTTTAAGAGAACCCTCTAGCAACATCAGTACCTAGTAAGCTATAAAATCCTTTGTTATGCCTAAAATCTTTGGAAACATATTTTTTAAAGTTGGTGAAATTTCATAAACATGTCTATGGTTATGGAGATTACACAAAGTAAATTAGTTTCCCTTTCTCTAAAAGCAATGAACATTGTTATGAACACACTAAACCTCTGTGACTGATTAATTTAAAATAATGTCTTTGTTTCAGTGAGTTAAATATGTAGGTTTCAGAGTAGCAGCCGTGTTAGTCTGTATCCGCAAAAAGAACAGGAGTACTTGTGGCACCTTAGAGACTAACAAATTTATTAGAGCATAAGCTTTCGTGGGCTACCACGAAAGCTTATGCTCTAATAAATTTGTTAGTCTCTAAGGTGCCACAAGTACTCCTGTTCTTTTTAAATATGTAGTAATCTGGAATGATTTCTTTATGAAGGCTTAAGAGTACATTTAAAATATAAAATCAGCTTAGAAATACTGATTAAGAACATGTAAGACAGAGAAGAGCTGCATCATGTATTCCATAATATTTAATGTTGTATTCAGCAGGACAGCTGACTTGTCCTTACTAGAAAGTTTTTGCAAATAAATCTGACAAATTTCAGGGTATAGCAAAAAACCTGTGACTGACATTTTTATTCCCAAGTTTAGTGCTTTGAATTAGGTAACTTCTTCATCTCCAGTCTTCACCATCTGGCATGCAGTGGAAAACATGATCAGGGATTTGGCTGGAACGGGGTGATCAGGGAGGGGGAGGGATGAGAGGAAGGAGACAGTGGGGAGAGGGCGGGGCCTGGGCAGAGTGGGACGGGGCTTGGGGCGGAGCAGGAGTGGAGTATGGGTGGGGCCACAGGCAGAAGAGGTGGGCTGGGGACCAAACATCCCCAAGTGGCAGCTTCACCCACCACCCATGACAGCAGGTAAGAGCGGGTCTGTTCTCGCACACCCAGGGCGCACTGCAGTCTCCTTAGGGAGGGTCCGTATTCACAGAGCTGAACGCACCGGTGCCGTGCATTCTGCGTGAGGGAGAGGGTACGGGGCTTTCTGCGGGGAACTGTGACTCTTCGCCGATGTGAGGCCGGCTGGGCGGCTCCGTATCCTTTGCTGCCTCATCCCTCTCCTCCCGGGCTGCGAGCCTGGGCTGCCTTTGGGCATAGGGGCACCAGTTTATTAATGCTGTGTAGGGCCCCATAAATCCTAAGGGCGGCCCTGCAAATGGGACAGTGAGGTGTGCAAGGACAGCAGAACTGGTCCTTGGGGTTCATACTAATCCATCTGTGGTGGTGAATCTGATTGGCAGCCATGGCCAGCTAGGACTGGCTCCAACCTCGAGTCACAGTAAGTAAAATGTTGGAGAGCATTTCACTGAAGTGCAAGATGCTGGTTCTTTCCTATGATTCAATCAAGTGATGCCTAGGCCTGATACGCCAGAGGAGAAACTGCTGGCTTCTTTGCAGTTATTCAAGATTTGCAATGGTAAAAGTATTAGTAATGTCCACACACTGTGCAGCTAGTGCACACACAACTTGAATATATAGAGTCAAAATTCAAACATGTGTTTGCTTTTTATTTTTCAGTGCAACTGGTCAATTTATTTATATTCTAACAATCTAACTGAAGCCCACTTTGTATTCCAGTGACATGTGGGGATGTGTGTTAAAGAGTAAGGCCTCTGCTTTTCAAAGCCTTCAAGGATCCTGCAATTAATTGGCAGAAGAATTAAAGGTCAAAAGGATTTTCCTCAAACACCATAATCCTGACTAAGATGGATATTTAACTGCTAATGGGGATAACTATATTTTTATGAATATGGAGCTAAAATTCCCTAAATCTGGCTTTGGCATTGTATTAGTTTGCTGGCATTATAGTTTTACAGATTCCAACGCCAGAAGGAACCATTGTGATTATCTAGTCTGACCTGCTGTCTAACTATATTGTATTAGCCATAGAACTTCCCCCAAATAAGTCCTAGAGCAGATCTTTTCGATTCAAATATTTAAAACCAAAGACTAGTCTAAACTGAAGTAGCACCCAGAGCCTTCCGATAGACTCTCATTTCCACCAGCATTAACCTAGAGTATTGTCCATGGCATGAGGATGGATTTACTCCAGATTAGCAGTGGTGCAACTGAAAACAGAATCTGGCCAAGTCATGGCATCATAAATAAATAAATTAATGGAGATATCCTATCTCCTAGAACTGGAAGGGACCTTGAAAGGTCATCAAGTCCAGCCCCCTGCCTTCACTAGCAGGACCAAGTACTGAATTTTGCCCCAGATCCCTAAGTGGCCCCCTCAAGGATTGAACTCACAACCCTGGGTTTAGCAGGCCAATGCTCAAACCACTGAGCTCTCCCTCCCTCCATATAAAAGCCACTTTGGAAGTGGTGGGTGATTCTGAGAAAGCCTGGGGAATATTTTGAGGATTTGCAGAGGAAACAACAACAACAACTAGAACAAGAAAAAAGAAGAATACTAAGATCAGCAAGAAGTGGATTTGCTGCAGTGTAGTTAGACTCAAGGATGAAATAAGGCAACTAAAGGAGGGGGATTTCTTTGTACTGGGTATGATTTTACAATGAGTTGAAATGTATAAATTCACATGCGTGACACTACTGAGGGAGGAAAGTGCCTACAGAATGTCTAGCTGCAACAATACGGACCGGATATTACAGCCACTGCAGCCCAGCAGAGCACTGCTCTTGATTTCGGGAGGAGCAAGCTGCGTTTGCATTGTTTCTATCATTGCGTTTATTTTTTTATCTTGTAAACATCAAGAAACACACTTAAAAAGGCAGCCATTAAAAATACAATAAAGGTTCATTCATGCCTCCGGGGCAATCTATGCTGCAAGGGATTCCTATGTGGGAGAGCATGGCCAACTCTCCCCCTACCTCATATGCTGTGTGTCTGCCCCTTAGAGCTGGTTAAAAGCAATCCCGCAAACACCCTGACAGGTGTGGAGGGTTTCCCAGTTCAGGCAGACTCGGAATCACTGAACAGCCATTTTGCAGAATGGTACCAAAAAGCTTCCTCAGAATCAGTTTTCATTTTATCTTCAAGTTACAGTTTGTTTTCACGTCTCTCCATGTTACAGTATTTTACAATATCGCTGCTATTGATGGAACATCTTTTCCTCAGGCCACGTCCTCAGCAATTCCTTCCCAGGCATCTCGTTAATTCCCCATCAGGTCCCTCTTCCTTGACATTAGTGGGAAGTTTCCAGTCAGGTATTCACCAGGTGGCTTTAAACCCCCATTCTTTGGTTCACTGTGAACAGGCACTTTCCATAGGCTTTTCTGGTGATCTGTGAGACACACATTGATCCTGGTGCTGCCAGTGCCGATTGCCACCTTCTCTCAGGATGCCCCGTCTCGTCTCTTCCCGGGAGCAGGATTAGTGTGTACAGGGCAGCCACGCTTGTTCACTGTGGCCGAGGGTCAGTCCTGTGCAGAGAGCTGGGCCATGCAGCCCTTCCATCTCATTGAAACCCGGCGTAACGCTGGCCCTACGCACGGGCAAACGGCCCCTCTGCCTTCACCGGGCGTGAATCCTCTTCCCCCAGGCAATGCCAGGGCACTGCTGTGCTGTTACTGTGCAGGCTGGGTCGGCGCCTGCAGCACCCGCAGACAGCCCCTCACAGGGAAGGTGCCAACTCGGGAAGTCACCCTGAGAGCTCCACCCTGAGCGGCCTGAGGTGCTTTGGGGCAGCACCAGCACAGGGAGCACTGAAAAGGAGGGAGGAGGCCCGAGCCTGGCCACAAGCCTGCAAAGATGGCAAGAACCTTGATTTCCAGGGGAGTGGAGGATGCTCAGCAACTTGTCAGATTGGGCCAAAGAAAACGAGATGACTGTAGATAAAGGATTTCATCATTAGCCAAATGTTGCACGGTCATTTCCACGTGCAACATCATTGCTCTGTTTCCTCTTGTTTGGGTCCCGATCTGGCGGAAGGAAACCCGTCAGAACCAAATTGGCATCCCTCTTCAGAATAAATTTTGCTCGGAGAAGCCATTCCAAAATGCCCCATGCAAGACTCCTGCACTGCTTTGCATTCACACTGCTATCCCCTGCACTATGTGCATCTTCGTTATTGTGCCTTGCACTAGATTGTAGGCACCTTGGGTCAGGCACAAGCCCGCCTCACTGGTTTGTGAAATGTCAAGGATGCTGTTGGCATGCACAACATGTAAGCAACGGGAGCACGGCCCTTGGGCTGCTCCCACTTACTCTTGTCTTGTGTGAATGCTTTTTGCGAAGCTGCATATGAAGTGCTATTGTGGTGGTAAGTGCCACTTGGCAAAGCGAGGCCCAGAGACATTTGCCTAACTCTAGCCAAAGCTCCAACACAGGATTGTATACAAACACCTTCTGAAAGTGTGGCACAGACGAGGCTGGGTCAGGCATGGAGTACAGCTGGGCAAAGATTATTAATACAGCTTTTACACTGAAAAGTTTTCCCAGGTCTTGGATGAAATTTCTGGTCAAAATTAGAGTGAGACACCCACGCCAGAATAACCAACAGCTATTTAGAAGAGCGACGTAAAACCTAGGTCTCCCAAGCCCCATGTGAGTGCCTTAACCACCAGTTTAGTAGATGTGCTAGGAGCTCATGCTGTCTCTCACTCTTGATGCAAAATAATTGGCAAAGGCTAGTTTTCTCTCATGCGGAACAAAAATGAATTTTGAAATGTCACAATTTTTCATGTAGCAGAATTGTTGTTTTCCAGCCAGCCTTATTACTGAGCGTGTTGCACGGAAACCAGCAGCCAACAGATTCGGTGTGGGAGAGATCCCATAAAGGCACAGTGAATAGGTAGGACTGTCAGCACGACCCCCAAGAAGATGCTTTGCCACAGGTGAGTCTGAGCAATTCATTCATTTGGAGAATCGTCTGTTTTACTGTTCGTCATGTAGGTGTGAAAGGCAATTTTCCTGCATTTGCCAAGTAATCAGTTAGATAGAATCAGCTTTAAAAACTAACTCTTCATTTCACATATTTCAAGGCTTATTATAAGATTGAGACATTACGTGAGAGGTATATATAAAACTCAAACTGTACGTTTGCCTTATGAATCAGATATCCGTCTTTCTATATATATACACACACAATCTATGTGAATAATCTATCTTGTTCCTTTAATGCAATGTTTCATATCCATACATTGGATGGATAGGCTTGCAGAAGTATCCAGAAGTTTGACCTTCTGCTAACTGATTTAAATCTATATTTTGTTTTCCCTCCCTTCTGATTCTTAATTAACCTATAGGAGACAACAGGTTACTCTGATAGGACATGGGGCAGTTACTCTTGTCTGTTGCCTGGCAGGGGTTCTCCTGTGCTAGACCAAGTGACGGAAGTCTCATCTGTATGCAAGTCTTAGGTATGGGAAGCTAACAGTTGGACAATTTTTGATCAAGCATTCCAGCTCTCCAGTCCTGAAAATTGTGTGTTTTAGCTTTAGTTTAATAAATGCTTCCCAGACAAGATGTCCCACCTTTTGGGATGGGCCCATTAACTCTCATTCTCTTTCGCTCCAAGAGGAAGTTTAGGATAGGGATATGCATAATGGTGATCACAGCCAGAGAGTTAAAGGGGCAGAGAGAACGCTTGTCAACACATTTTCAAAGTGTATTTTAATGTCTACACCAGGGGGAGGCAACCTTTCAGAAGTGGTGTGCCGAGTCTTCATTTATTCGCTTTAATTTAAGGTTTCGCGTGCCGGTAATACATTTTAACGTTTTTTAGAAGGTCTCTCTCTATAAGTCTATATTATATAACTAAACTATTGTTGTATGTAAAGTAAACAAGGTTTTCAAAATGTTTAAGAAGCTTAATTTAAAATTAAATTAAAATGCTGATCTTACGCCGCCAGCCTGCTCAGCCCGCTTCCAGCCTGGGGTTCTGTTCACCTAGGCCAGCAGCAGGCTGAGCAGGGCCTGCGGCCGGGACGCCAGCTGGCAAGGGGCCGGCAGCCGGGATCCCAGACCTGGGGGGGGGGATTCAGGGGTCAGGGCAGAGGGCTTGGGTGTGTGGGGGTGCAGGGCAGAAGGCTGGGTGTGTGGGGGGGATTCAGGGGTCAGGGCAGAGGGCAGTGGGGATGTGGGGGGGTTCAGGGGTCAGGGCAGAGGGCTGGGGTGTGTGGGGGGTGTAGGGCAGAAGGTTGGGGGGGAGTTCAGGGGTCAGGGCAGAGGGCTGGGGTGTGTGGGGGGGTGCAGGGCAGAAGGCTGGGTGTGTGGGGGGGTTCAGGGGTCAAGACAGAGGGCTGGGGGTGTGTGGGGGTGCAGGCCAGAAGGCTGGGGGTGGGAGAGAGTTCAGGGGTCAAGTCATAGGGCTGGGGTGTGTGTGGAGGTGCAGGGCAGAAGGCTGGGTGTGTGGGGGGTTCAGGGGTCAGGACAGAGGGCTGGGTGTGTGTGTGGAGGTGCAGGGCAGAAGGCGGGTGGGGGGTACAGGGCAGAGGGCTAGGGTGCTCGGCTCGTGGGGGTGCTCCCAGCCCCCTGCCCTGAGCGGCTCATGGCAGGGGGCTGGAAGGGATATGCCCTGTTCCACCCCCTTCCCCCAGGCTCCGTCCCTACCTCTTCTCTGCCTCCTCTACGGAGCAGCAAGCATGCTGCCACTCCTCCCCCTCCCCCTCCCCCTCCCCCTCGCAAGGGCCATCAGCTGATCGGCACAGGGAGAGGGAGGGGGAGGAGGAGGGGCAGGAAAGCACCACGCTGGGGGAAGAAGCGGGGGAGGGGGGAAGCTTGGCTGCCACAGGACCAAGCTTCTGCCTCCTGCCCCCGCAGGGGAGAGCGGTGGGCGGGGCTGGGGGCCGGGACCCCCCCCACTGCTCTCCTGTGGCAGCCAAGCTTCCCCCCTCCCCCGCTTCTTCCCCCAGCGTGGTGCTTTCCTGACCCTCCTCCTCCTCTCACCGGGCAGGCAGCAGCGTGCCACTCAAAATCAGCTTGTGTGCCGAGTTTGGCACGCGTGCCGTAGGTTCCCGACCCCTGGTCTACACCTTACAATAGTTTCTAAGAGTACAAGGCCAGAAGGGATGAATAGATCATCTAATCGGCTCTCCTATATCTCACAGGCCATTAAATTTCACCCAGTTACCCTGGTACCAAACCTTGCTTGTAATTTCTCTGTGACAGATCAGTTCTCAAATTTATATTCCCCATAGGAAATCATTTCCCAAGTCACTTTTGAGTGCAAATCATGGCCATTCTTATGAGACTTGCCACACTGGGTCTGACCAATGGTCCATCTAGCCCAGTCTCCTATCTTCCAACACTGGCCAGTGCCAGGTGCTTCAGGGGGAAATGAACAGAACAGGTAATCATCAAGTGATTCATTGTCCACTCCCAGCTTCTGGCAGTCAGAGGCTGGGGACACCCAGAGCATTGGTCGCATCCCTGACCATCTTCACTAATACCCATTGATGGACCTGTCCTCCATGAACGTATCTAATTCTTATTTGAACCCAGTTATACTTTTGGTCTTGACTGTGCATTGTGTGAAGTGTGTGAAGTACTTCCTTATGTTTTAAATCTTCTATTTATTTTATTGGGTGATCCCCTAATTCTTGTGCTATGTGAAGGGGTAAATAACACTTCCTTATTCACTTTCTCCACACCCCATTCATGATTTTATAGACTTCTATCATAGTTGGGTAAAGATGACTGTGCAGTATTAGAGATTTGTTTCTTATGCCTTTTAGTCCCACATGTCATCTTCTGATTTCACAGAAACAATTTAAAACTTGTAAAAAGAGAGGTCCTGTTCTCTCCCAGCCCAGGAGAATCTATTGTTATTAGAAATCAAGTTAAGGAATTCCAGCAATGACAAATGAGCCCAAATACCATGTTCATTCTAGATATCGCTACTTTAATTCATGCAAAAATCAAAGCTCAATATGTCTAGTTATGATTCTCAGACTCTGACAAGCTACATACACAGGCCGAGAAGCACATCTTCATGCTGAGTGATTATATGCGCTGGCTGTGATAAAATGAGCTATCACCAGGAAATATCAGCTCAGCCAATCCTGTGGAGATTGGAATGTTTCTTAACTGGGTTTCCCTGCTTGGCTAGTAAAAGCTCGGAGAGACTCTGAATTAGAATGGAAAGGCCAGGTAGAGCAGTGACCTCTCTCCAGTTTAACATTTCTTAATAAACGAAAGTAATTGAAAGGATGGCATGAAAAATGCAGGGAGACCTCACAGTTCAATGAAGGTCTGGTTAGTCCCAAAGAGACAGACAGACAGACACCAAAGTGTGGCCTATAAGTTAAGGCAATAATGCAATGAGCCTACAAGGCCTGTAAGACAATAGCTTAGCTAAACTAATTAAGGCACAGGACCCCAAACTCTTTAAGCATAAGTGGCTAACCAAGAGCAACCCTAAATCACAAGACCTCACAAGGTAGGATGCTGTAATGACTAACTTGCTGATAGGTAGCCATGAGATGCTAGTCTATACCAGCTTGGGATATTTTAAGTTAGGGACATCAGCAGATGTCTGACCACAAGAATGCCATGGTAATTAATTGACATATATGCTAATAAGTTTGAGGTAAAAGGATTAATAGCCTATGGGAGAAGGGCACCTTAATGTCAGTAGGTTGAGGAACTACACATAAGGAAAAGGGGCTGAAACCCCTTCTGAATATGCATTAGGTATTGTCGTGTCAGTACAACACGATCCCAGCCTGCCTGCCTTGGGAGATGCCAAGATGAGAACAGTTGGTGGTGGTGAAAATGGTAGGGGGAAGATGACGACTAAAACTTCAGGATGTTTCACAATGAGTGCTGTAAGTGTACAGAACATAAGAACAGCCATACTGGGTCAGACCAAAGGTCCATCTAGCCCAGTATCCTGTCTTCCAACAGTGGCCAATGAGAGGTGCCCCAGAGGGAATGAACAGAACAGGTAATCATCAAGTGATCCATCCCCTGTTGCCCATTCCCAGCTTCTGGCAAACAGAGGCTAGGGACAGCATCCCTACCCATCCTGGCTAATAGCCATTGGTGGACCTATCCTCCATGAATTTATCTAGTTCTTTTTTGAACCCTCTTATAGTCTTGGCCTTCACAACATCCTCTGGCAAAGAGGTTGACTGTACATTATGTGAAAAAATACTTCCTTTTGTTTATTTTAAACCTGCTGCCTATTCATTTCATTGGTGACCCTTAGTTCTTGTGTTATCAGAAGGAGTAAATTAACTTCCTTATTTACTTTCTCCACACCAGTCATGATTTTAGACTTCTTATCATATCCCTCCTTTCCTTAGTCCCAGTCTTATTAATCGCTCCTTATACAGAAGCTGTTCCATACCCCTAATCATTTTTTTTTGCCCTTTTCTGAACCTTTTCCAATAGATCTTTTTTGAGATGGGGCAGACAACTCTCCACACAGTATTTAAGATGTGGCCGTAGCATGGATTTATATAGAGGCAATATGATATTTTCTGTCTTATTATCTATCCCTTTCTTAATGATGCCCAGCATTCTGTTCACTTTTTTGACTGCTGCTGCACTCACATTGTGCACCCGTGCGGTCTCATCGCAATCACACTAAAGTTCTTGACACTCAACCCAATAATGCCATGTGCACAGAGTCAGGGACGCTCAAATCAACTCCAGTTGACTGGCTCCCAGACCTATCGCACTTCCAGCCTCCACAGATTAGAAGAGCTGCTCAGACATCTCGCTTACTTAATCACGTCAATGCAAATATGACAATCCCACTGCATCATGACCTGCAGAACCCGCCAAAGACGAGATTAAAATTCCGCAACCCTCTACAGAACCATACCAAGATCCTTACACCCAACTTTAATGCTAAGGCTCAATGGAGAGTCACATGGAGCACTTTGACTGCTCAAAACAAACAGCTCATCGTTGATCCTGTTGAGGAACCCCCGGGTTTTGATTTATGTCGGAGAGACTGGTGCAGATTGAATCGGATCAGGACATCTCATGGGAAAGGTGGACAAACCCTCTTTAAATGGAAAATGAGGCAAACATCTGTAGGCGACTCTGGTCACCAGGCACAAATGATGGAGCACGTCACAGCTGAGTGTCCCCTTCGTTCTTTCGCTGGGGGCCTGAAGGACATTCACCAGCTCGCTGCTGCGGCAATGTGCTGGCTAGCAAACTTAGATATAAATTTGTGATCGTTGCTACCTACCCAAGCCATATGAAAGAAGAACACGGCCGCTGCGCATTGAGTGGATGTTTTCAGAGAACTCTCCGCAATAACTCCAAGATCTCTTTCTGGAGTGGTAACAGCTAATTTAGACCCCATCAATTTATATTTATAGTTGGAATTATGTTTTCTAATGTGTATTACTTTGCATTTATCAACATTGAATTTCATCTGCCATTTTGTTGCCCAGTCACCCAGTATTGTGTGATCCCTTTAAAGCTCTTCGCAGTCTGCCTGGGACTTAACTATCTTAAGTAATTTTGTATCATCTGCAAATTTTGCTACCTCACTGTTTATCCCTTTTTCCAGATCATTTATGAATATGTTGAATAGGACTGGGCCCAGTACAGACTCCTGTATTTACCTCTCTCCATTCTGAAAACTGACCATTTATTCCTACCCTTTGTTTCCTAACTTTTAACCACTTACCAATCCATGAGAGAACATTCCCTCTTATCCCATGACAGCTTACTTTGCTTAAGAGCCTTTGGTGAGGGAGCTTGTCAAAGGCTTTCTGAAAATCTAAATACACTACATCCTCTGGATAGCCCAGATCCACATGCTTGTTGACCCCTTCAAAGAATTCTAATAGATTGGTGAGGCATGATTTCCCTTTACAAAAACCATGTTGACTCTTCCCCAACAAATTGTGTTCATCTATGTGTCTGACAATTTTGTTCTTTACTGTAATTTCAACCAGTTTCCCCAGTACTGAAGTCAGGCTTACCAGCCTGTAATTGTCGGGGTCACCTCTGGAGCCCTTTTAAAATATTGACTGTAGGATAGCTAATATGACACCATTTGGTACAGAAGCTGATTTAAATGACAGGTTACAAACCACAGTTAATAGTCCTGCAATTTCACATTTGAGTTCCTTCAGAACTCTTGGGTGATACCATCTGGTCCTGGTGACTTATTACTGTTTAGTTTATCAATTTGTTCCAAAGCCTCCTCTAATGACACCTCAATCTGGGACAGTTCCTCAGATTTGTCACCTAAAAAGAATGGGTCAGGTTTGGGAATCTCCCTCACCTCCTCAGCTGTGAAGACCAATGCAAAGATTTCATTTAGTTTCTCTGCAGTGGCCTTATTGTCCTTGAATGCTCCATTAGCACCTCGATCATCCAGTGGCCCCACTGGTTGTTTAGCAGGTTTCATGCTTCTGATGGCTGTTCTTCAAATTCCTTTTTGGCCTTCCTAATTATATTTTTACTTTTCATTTGCCAGAGTTTATGCTCCTTTCTATTTTCCCAACTGGGATTTAACTTCCACTTTTTAAAGGATGCCTTTTTGCCTCTCACTGATTCTTTTACTTTGTTGTTTAGCCACAGTGGTTCTCTTACTTTGTTTTTTTAATTTGGAATATTCATTTAAGTTGAGCCTCTATTATGGTGTCTTTAAAATGTTTCCATGCAGCTTGCAGGGATTTCACTTTTGGTGCTGTACCTTTTAATTTCTCTTTAACTAACCTCCTCATTTTTGTGTAGTTCCCCTTTCTGAAATTAAATGCTACAGTGTTGGTCTGCTGTGGTGTTTTCCCCACCACAGGGATGTTAAATATAATTACATTATGGTCACTATTACCAAGCGGTCCAGCTCAATTCAACTCTTGGACCAGATCCTGTGCTCCACTTCAGACTAAATCAAGAATTTCCTCTCCTCTTTTGGGTTCAGGACTAGCTGCTCCAAGAAGCAGTCATTTAAGGTGTCAAGAAACTTTCTCTCTGCACCCCATCCTGAGATGACCTGTACCAAGTCAATATGGGGAAAGTTGAAATCCCCCATTTTGATTGAGTTTTTTCTTGTAATAGCTTCTCTGATCTCCCTGAGCATTTCAGTCACTAGCACCATACTGGTCAGGTGGTCGGTAATAGATCCTTATTGCTGTATTCTTATTATTAGAGCATGGAATTACTATCCATAGAGATTCTATGGTACAGTTTGGTTCATTTAAGATGCTCACTCATTCTGTATTCTCTCTACCTGCCTTGCTGGATCAAAGTGTTTGGGACTTTGCTAACTGTATCAAAACAATTACAAAGACAGTAAAAGCTTTGTTATCCAGCATGTTAGGGGAATGGGGGGTGCCAGTTAGTAAAAAATTCTGGTTAACTAAGAGTTATACTTACCAGTGGATTACCAATTTTCAAAGAATTAGAATACAATAAAATGAATAAACATTCTTATTCTCACCCTTTTCAAGACGTGTACAAATACCGATTTTCTGTTTTAATGTCAACACAACTCTTATGCTTCTTTTCTTTGCTTTACAATGGTATTTTGGGTGCCATAATGGTAGGGTGGCATTGATCTTTTATGATAAACACAGAGTAATAAACTGACCGATCACAATGGCAGATACAAACAGAAAGAACAGCATTTGGCTCTTCTCCGCTAACTCGAGCCTAATCTGACTGCTCTTGGAAGTACTTGGGTCCCGAATAGCTTCGGCATCGGTCCCAGTTACTAGATTGAAGGTTTGTATTGGGAGATGTCAGAAATGCTGGTTTCTAGAGCGTTCTGGTTGGTAAAGTGTCGGATAACACAGCTTTTACTGTAGGGTGATTTCCTAAGTGTAAGTCTTGCAACAGTACACAGCTCAACAGTAATTCTGATAATACTGAGGCTGATCTTGGGACAAGAACCTAGCAAATTTCAGAGTGCTAATTGGGGAAGCTAAATCAGCCATATAATCAATATACAATCAATAGATCAGGCAGTGGGTTTTAATTGTTCCATATGGCCTGGGGAGGTGGAACTCAGGGGGACTGGCTGGGAGGGGAACCTAGGCCCACCCTCTACACCAGCTTCCAGTCCAGGGAGCCTCAAACCAGTAGTTCAGGTCTATCCCTCGCAGACCTTTCTGCTCCTTCCCTGGACTGTGTCCTACCCTGCCTCTCTCAGGATCCTATTCTCATCCTCATATCAGGGCATGTGACTGCAGGCTCATCTCCCTGCAGCCCCCTGGTGTAGCCTCACCTGTTCCTGCCCAGGTGAGCTTCCTTCTCAATCAGTCTCATCCCTGGTTAGCTCCCCAGCAGGTGCTGCCTTAGGCTAATTGGCCTTGCTAGACATTTTAACCCCATCCCTGCTGGTGTGGGGTGAATCACTGGGTGGTAATCAAACTTTTGCTCTTCTCCTCATTAAATCTCTAATTGAGACATTTGAGTGGAGATCTGGATTTCAGAGACAGAAACTGAACTGAGAATGTTAAGAGAGCTTAATTAAGAATAGGCATATTTAAAATGCACTCATCTAAAAATAACTAGTCTAGAATCCACACAGGGAAATAGCTAGTGACCATCAGGAGTTTGGAGAACAGCTTCTTTGCTTGAACATGTCAAAATAGGAACATACATGCAGCTTTTAACACCAGCTCTGCACAACATTACACATGAAAAGGAACACCATGGAATTTCAAACAGCAGGGAAAAGACAATATCACATCCTGTCTTCCTGGGTTCCTTGAAGTAAGGCATGGGTCATTTCCTCAGCTGTGGTCATTCAGGAGAAAATACAGCTTAAAAAAGGAACCACAGAATTCTACTCTGGGGAAATGATGCAATGAATCTTTTCCCATTTACAGCTGTGTAAGGATCAAACGAATCCCTGCTCTTCCTTCCTGCAGCCTGCGTCACTAGAGGTGGCTCCGATTAGTGCATGAGGCTCCTTTAGACACTACACTCTAGCTGGCATTACAATAACCTCTTAGTTCTCCCATAACACGTTGGACCACAAAGGTTCCTGAGGCCTTTTTATCTATTAAAACACTTCTGTGCTTGCAAGGGGTTTTAGAATCAGCCTCGCTGAAAGGAATTCTTCCTTCAGTTCTATTTTAGTCACCAACGCAACTGCAAGCCGAGTGGAAGCAGATAAAAGCCATTCAAAAATGAAAACACTGGCTCATCCCTCTTCAGTGGTCTCACTCCTGATCACAAACGCTTCTCCCTTCATAACAACACAATGACACTTAATAACATAACATTTATTTTTCTCACAATGGAAACATTTCACTGTCGGGGGTTCGATTACACTACCGTGCTATTCCAGCGATGTTTTCCTATCTCTAAATCAGAGCAATATTGAAATACACAGGGCCACAGGGTGCACATGGGCAGAAAAAAAAGGAAGGAAAAACGTACGATTACTGGGCTATTCTGAAAAGGACTATTGACAAAAAATAATAATAATAATCACGGAGTGCTGCACTAAACAAGCAGTCTGCGTGGAAAACAACCCTTGTCTAAAAACCCACATGGCTGGAGAGCTTGGGGTCTTCTCAGCTAGGTAAGAATTAAGCATATTTACAGGGAGTTCACCATTACCACTCCTTGAAGTGTCTCGCCCTCCTAGTTAGTCTTACATTCAGGCTAATGCATCAGAAACGGATTAGCAAGGCCCTGGGAGAACATATCCTTTCATTATGAACTCCTTTTAAGCAGCGAAGCTGTGAACTCTGGAAGGTGCACACCAGCTGTGCAGCAAAATCTGCTGGGTTTTGGGTGCTGCAAGGGGATTGCTACAGCAGGTGCAGGGTTTTGAATGGATTCAATAGGAAAAGACAGCACAGCGACTCCTGGTAGACTCTGGCCAGTCCTTAGAGGGATGCAGCACTGAGGGAGACAGCAGGGCGTCTTGGTGGCCAGATTTTCAGCCCCTGTGCTCAGGACAGCACAAGGCAGAGATACTCCCTATGATGTGTGTAAACACAAACACAGGCATCTTGTGTGCAAATTGGAGTGCCAGCCTCATGCACATGTAGCCTGTCTGCCAGGGGTTGTTGGGAGCAGAAAGGGCCAGTCTCAATTATTTAGAGAATTACACTAGCTTGAGCCTCCACCCAGAAACCTGGGAAAACTAAATACTCCCTGGGCACTCTTGACAGGCAGTACATCCTCCTGGCAAGCACACAGTCCAGTGGTTTAAAACAGAGAGCATCACATTTGGAGGAAGGGGAACACCAAATAAACTTGGGAACTCCAGAACTGAATAGATCAACAGTATCAGCTAGGTAAGACGCCACCCCCAGGGTGTCTTGGCAATAATCAACCTCCTCCCGCCTCTTCCCACAGCTGGGAGTGGCAGCTAATGAAACAGGGCATTCCAGACACAGCCCCTTCCCCCATCCCCTGCTCTCCACTCATAGCTTGTTGTCTAGGGCTAGTGCAGCCCAGAATTGAGGGGGCACAGAAGCGGGGGGATCTGCCCCAGTGCTACATGGGCTGCTGTGGGGACTTTGTCTCCTGACCCAACAGAAATAATTTCAGCTTGGGGCGAGGGAGGGAGATCCACCCCCAGAATCACTCTGCTGCTCTTCTCTGCAATCGAAGCCCAAACCGCTCCAGTGCCATTACCTCAGCCCAGTACTAAATCTTCACAGAGAACTCAGGCACTCACAGGACCCTGCAAAGACACTCCACCCAAAAACACATTTCCCTTTTTTCCAGCCTTGTCAAAACTTCCTGACCCAGACTGTGGATCTGGTCAGGGTGAACCCTTGCCCGAGGAATGCTGGGTGCAGTTCACTCACCCTTTAGTTTCCAACAGGGGTAATAAAGTTTCATCACCCCAAAACTTAACACTTAACTTTTACCTAAACGCCCCAAACAGCCACAGAACTGAAATGCAAATGAGGCCTGGCCCATTGTCATTTTCCCTTCGATCACCAACAGGTGACAGCAGAGAGCTCTCGCCTAAAGAGCTTCTGTCCACCTGGCGCTCTCAAGCAGCTCTGGGCCGCCTCTTTCCCTGTTCATCAACTGGTGTCAACAGCGAGCTCCCTGTGGCCAGGCCACAGGGCTTGCACATGGCTAGGGAGCCTTTCTGAAAAGGTGAGGCCAAGTTTCTGATTCTTCTGGTAGTTACATGGGCCAGACATAGCACAGGTTATTCAACAATACAACCCTGAATCCGCAACCTCTGAATCCAAGTCCTGGACACAATACTCCAGTTGAGGCCTGATCAGCGCAGAGTAGAGCGGAAGAATTACTTCTCATGTCTTGCTTACAACACTCCTGCTAATACATCCCAGAATGTTGATCACTTCTTTTTTTTGCAACAGTGTTACACGGCTAACTCATATTTAACTTGTGATCCACTATGCCCCCCAGATCCCTTTCCGCAGTACTCCTTCCTAGGCAGTCATTTCCCGTTTTGTATGTGTGCAACTGATTGTTCCTTCCTAAGAGGAGTACTTTGCATTAGTCCATACTGAAGTTCATCCTATTTACTTCAGACCATTTCTCCAGCTTGTCCAGATCATTTTGAATTTTAATCATAGAATATTAGGGTTGGAAGAGACCTCAGGAGGTCATCTACTCCAATCCCCTGTTCAAACAGGACGAACATCAACTAAATCATCCCAGCCAAGGCTTTGTCAATCCTATCCTCCAAAGCACTTGCAACCGCTCCCAGCTTGGTATCATCCACAAACTTTATAAGTGTACTCTCTAGGCCATTATCTAAATCATGGATGAAGATATTGAACAGAACCAGACCCAGAACTGATTCCTGCAGGACCCCACTCGTTATGCCCTTCCAGCATGACTGTGAACCACTGATAACTACACTCTGGGAATGGTTTTCCAACCAGTTTTGCACACACTTTATAGTAGCTCCATCTAGGTTGCATTTCCCTAGTCTGTTTATGAGAAGGTCATGTGAGACAGTATGAAAAGCTTTAGTAAAGTCAAAATATACTACGTGTACCGTTTCCCGCCCCCTCCGCCCCCGCCCCATCCAGAAGGCTTGTTACCCTGTCAAAGAAAGCTATCAGGTTTGTTTGACACAATTTGTTCTTGACAAATCCATGCTGACTGTTACTTATCACCTTATTATCTTCTAGATGTTTGCAAATTGATTTCTTAATTATTTGCTCCATTATCTTTCCGGGTACAGAAGTTAAGCTGACTGGTCTGTAATTCCCCAGGTTGTCCTTATTTCCCTTTTTATAGATTGTAAAAGGGCAAATATAGTGCCAGTCTTCTGGAATCTCTCCGGTCTTCCATGAATTTTCAAAGATAATTGCTAATGGCTCAGATATCTCCTCAGTCAGGTCCTTGAGTATTCTAAGATGCATTTCATCAGGCCCTGGTGACTTGAAGACATCTAACTTGTCTAAGTAATTTTTAACTTGTTCTTTCCCTATTTTAGCCTCTGATCCTACCTCATTTTCACTGGCATTCACTATGTTAGACGTCCAATCACCACTAACCTTCTTGGTGAAAACCAAAACAAAGACGTCATTAAGCACCTCTTCCATTTACACATTTTCTGTTATTATTCCCCACCCCCAACCCCTACCCTACCCTACCCTACCCTTGGTCTTCCTCTTCTTCTAATGTATTTGTAGAATGTTTTCTTGTTACCCTTTATGTCTCTGGCTAGTTTGATCTCATTTTGTGCTTTGGCCTTTCTCATTTTGTCCCTACATACTTGTGTTATTTGTTTATATTCATCCTTTGTAATTTGACTGAGTTTCCACTTTTTGTAGGACTCTTTTTTGAGTTTCAAATCATTGAAGATCTCCTGGTTAAGCCAGGGTGGTCTCTTGCCATACTTCCTGTCTTTCCTCCGCAGTGGGATAGTTTGCTCTTGTGCCCTTAATGATGTCTCTTTGAAAAACTGCCAACTGTCTTCAATTGTTTTTTCCCCTTAGGCCTGGTCTACACTAACCCCCCCACTTCGGACTAAGGTACGCAAATTCAGCTACGTTAATAACGTAGCTGAATTCGAAGTACCTTAGTCCGAAGTTACCGCGGTCCAGACGCGGCAGGAAGGCTCCCCCGTCGATGCTGCGTACTCCGCTCGCCGAGCTGGAGTACCAGCGATCGATCCGGGGCACTTCCGGGATCGATCCGGGATCGATTTATCGCGTCTTAACCAGACGCGATAAATCGAACTCAGAAAGCCGATTGCTTACATCCGGACCCGGATGTAAGTGAAGACGTACCCTTAGACTTGCTTCCCATGGGATCTGACCTACCAACTCCCTGAGTTTGCTAAAGTCGCCTTCTTGAAATCTATTGTCTTTATTTTGCTGTTCTCCCTCCTACCATTCCTTAGAATCATGAACTCTATCATTTCATGATCACTTTCACCCAAGTTGCCTTCCGCTTTCAAATTTTCAACCAGTTCCTCCCTATTTGTCAAAATCAAATATAGAACAGCCTCTTCCCTGGTAGCTTTCTCCTCTTTCTGAAATACAAAATTGTCTCCAATATAATCCAAGAACTTTTTGGATAGTCTGTGCCCTGCTCTGTTATTTTTCCAGATATCTGGGTAGTTGAAGTCCCCATCACCAAGACCTGTACTTTGGATGATTTTATTAGTTGCTTTAAAAAGGCAAATGAAAAAACCAGCGGTGGGAAAAGAAAGTGGCAGAGTTACAACTGGCAGCATACCACAAAGACAGCAAAAGTTTTCTACTGGCCTTTGTCCTGTGTACGGCCCCGGTGCAGTGGGATAACCCCTGTATGCACACTGCATAGCAATGGACTCTTAACTGACAAAATAGAAACACATGGACTGATGGACGGAACATTTCAGTTCTCTTCTCAGTCACCCTGCCAACATTTCCGAGCAAGCAATTTTTGCTCTTCCACAACTCATTAAAAGAAGAATTTGCACTAGCTTTCACTGTACATGAGACCAGAACAGCAATGAGCAGATGTCACAGGGAAAGCACCAGAACCAGAACTCATTCTGGCAGAGATCTAGAAGCAAGGTGGTTACTGCACGGCAAGGTACCTCACATGGCTTCTCCACATTTTCTGGGAGCAAGAATTGGTGCCACAGGATTTCCAGGATGCCAACACCTCTACAAACAGAGATGATTGGGCAAGCTGTGATAATCACGGCAGCATTTCCCTACCCTCTGTTCCTGGGAGAACTCTTGCACAGGTCATATTGACTAGACTTCACACCTACCCTATGGAACCATCCTCCCAAGTCTCACTGTGGGTTTCAGTCAGAACAGAGCACTATAGACACAAATCTTCTCAGGCCGTTAGCTTCAGGGAAAGGGTCAGGAGCAAAATCATGGCCTTTGTATGATGCTCATCCACTTAAAGTGTTTGATTCTTTAAATTGTCAGGTGTCTCTGGAAACTTATCCAAGTCATTAATGAAAATATTGACCAGTTCTGGGCCCAGGAATGACTGCTGCAGAACCTGACTAGATATGCTTGCCCAATTTGACAGGATACCAAAGATAACAGGTTGAAAGACCATCCTCAGAGCAGTTGTGCACCCACCTTTGAGTAATTTCCGTAGTTTTGTTAGGAGAATGCCATGTGAAATGTGTCAATAGCCTTACTAAAAATAAAGATACCTCACTTCTACTGCTTCCCCCCACCCCATGCAGCAGGCCAGTAACCCTGTCCAAGAAGGAAAGTAGGCTGGCTTGGCCTGATTTGTTCTTGATAAATCCATGCTGGCTATTCCTTATAACCCTGATATCCTCCAGGTTGTTACACACTGATTGTTTAATAATTTGTTCTGGTATCTTTCTAGGTATTAAAGTTAGGCTGACTGGTCTATAATTCCCTGGGTTCTCTTCCCCACACCCCACCTTTTTAAAAGTAGCCTTCTCCAGTCCTCTGGGACCTCACCCGTCCTCCAGGATTTCTCAAAGATAATTGCTAACGGTTGTCAGCTTGCTTCAGCTAGCTCCTGAAGTACCTTACGATGAATTTCATCAGCCCCTGCGAACTGGAAACATCTAACTTATCAAAACATTATTTAACCTCTTCTTTCCCTATTCTGGCTTGTGTTCCGTCCTCCTGGGCGTTAATACTAGTTGTGTTGAGTATCTCGTCACCATTAACCCTTTTCGTGAAGACTGAAGCAAAATAGGAATTAAACACCTCAGCTTTCTTGATGTTATCAGTTATTAGCTCTCCTTCCCTGCTAAGCAAAGGATCTACACTTTCCTTCATCTTTCTCTTGCTCCTAATGAATTTAAAGAATCTCTTCTTATTGCCATTTTTGTCCATTGCTAGGTGTAACTCATTTAGTGCCTTAGCCTTTCTGATTTTGTCCCTACATGCTTGTGCTATATTTTGTACTTCTCCTTAGAAATTAGTTCATGTTTCCACTTTTTGTAGGTTCCGGTTTTGATTTTCAAGTAATTAAAAAGCTCCTGATGGAGCCATATTGCCCTCTCATTAGTCTTCCCATCTTTCTTTCACCTTGAGATAATATTAAAGGCACAACTGCAAACTTTCTCCTCAAGAAACTGCCAGCTCTCCTAAACTTCTATTTCCCTTAGATTTTCTTCCCGGGGGACCTTACCTACCAGTTCTGAGTTTGTTAAAGTCTGCATTTTTTGAAGCCTGTTGTCCTTGTTCTGCTTCTCTCACTCCTTCCTTTCCGTAAAAATCTTGAAATAGTGATCATTTCATGATCACTTTCACCCAATCTTGTTTTACATCAACACGAGATGCCATCATCATCATATGGGCCTGATGCTGCAGCCACACAAGTGATTAACTTTAGAGTGAATGAAACTATTCATGAGTGGAATTCCACAGACACTGCAGTGTTCATGGGCTGAGACCCCTTCCTTAAGTTGCTTCCTTACTATTTTTGTTTTTTGTCAAACAAGTTTCCAAGAAATTAAACAACTCCTTGACTGATAATCCACGGCTTTGGAAGAAAGCACTCAACCTTGTGAAAGCACTACACTTCCACACAGGCTATTAATTTATATTTTAAAAGGAACAAACTTTCTACAGCAGAGCCCCGCTGAGATGCTGCAACGTATTTCTGTGGGCTGCCTGTCAACAGGGATTAATGATAGCATAACGAACAATGCATAGCCACACATTACTGCTTTGTACAACAGGCATGTGTATATCACACTGTAATTAATGTCATGGCCAGTGTGATGCAGGATGCTCATTATATTTATAATACAGCACATTAGGGAGTCTTGGGAGCTACTTAATGTATGCCATGCTCTTAACAGCCCGGATTCCTTCAGGAATTTTCAACTTGTTTCAAATTGCCAAATGTAACCTTTTATTTAAACACTTTGATTTTACAAGTCAAGCTCTTTAATTGTGCATTCTGCTCCACGGAAAGTGATATTTTTTTTCGTTTTCACTTCCTTTTGAAATGTTATAATAGAAATTTCTTTCCATGACTGTGTGTTTTTGCATTTCATTTTAACCAATCCCCTACTGAACTTACATTCCCTTCTTTGTATCCTTTACTCTCAGAGGTGTGCGGTACACAATGGATACGAAGACAGAAAACAATACTGTGCCAAGGGTAAATGCACAGAGCATTAAGAGAATTTTGACAACTGGAAAGAAAAGAAAGTGTGTGGGGGCAGACTCATTCTGCAATTACTGGTATTGTTGTTAACTATTCCACTAGTTAAAAATATATCTGCACCTCTACCTCGATATAACGCTGTCCTCGGGAGCCAAAAAATCTTACTGCGTTATAGGTGAAACCGCGTTATATCGAACTTGCTTTGATCCACCGGAGTGCGCAGCCCTGCCCCCCCCGAGCACTGCTTTACCGCGTTATATCCGAATTCGTGTTATATCGGGTCGTTTTATATTGAGGTAGCAGTGTATATATATATTCAGCCCTAATAAACCCCATCTCTGTGATTTCTATGCTATCTTTGAGACAAGAAGTGCCTTTTAAAGGAATGTGCACATTACTTATTAACAATATTGTACTTCCATTATTTACTGATTATATTGTATTACTTAATAAAGTAGGCTCTTCAGCATGGCTCCTTCTTGCCTAGAAATTGATTGTACATCTCTTATGGCTATTATTATTCATTATGTAGAACAGTAGCAGCTGGAGTCGCCAGCCAGGTCAGGGCCCCATTGACAGAGTAAGAGTGTCTCCATCCCACAAAAGTGTATCTATATCTATGTATCTCAGTTCAAGAGAGACCTGAAAGGTGGTTGATACAAACAAATGGGGGTTGGACAGGAGGAGCAACAACATGAACCTGTTTTCCCCCCTGCCATAGACTTGCTGTGGGGCGTCTGAGCTGCCTTCATTGGTGTAGCAAAGGCACTGGTTGACAATGCAATGCAAATAACAGAGCAGCTACGGTAAAGTGGCACTAAACTGTGCAGAAGCTTGATGCTAAGGTCAAGAGGCCTGAATCTGATGCCGTGGAGAAGGGGAAGCTAGTGGAGAGACTCAGAATGAGACCACCAGGAAGGTGGTCTTAGCAGCACTGTTCTGAAGGGACTGGAGAGGTAAGACAAAAATATTGAGGAGGATGAACTATGCCACCCACTTTTTCCCCTTTTGGGGGTTCTTTGAGAGACTTTGGGGGAAAAAAATCCAACTCGTCTCCTGTCCCAACACATCGCCGCTCATCTCCCCTGATCCTTCAACAGGAAGTGCAGACCACTAGACCCTAAGACTTTCTTCTAGAGAGGAAACCCATTAGGTGTTGCTCCTGTTCATTTGTGAGTCTGGAAAATCACCATCTAATCATGACATCCAGCCCTCAGTCCATCAGTGGGGTACCTAATTGCAAGCTCTGTGCAGCCACGTAAGATCTTGTTCTGTCTCCTTTCCTTGTGTGTTACTTTCTGCCCTCCCCCACCCATCTCTCACTCGTTTTTTGCATCAGATCCTGAAATCAACTTCACTGCACCAGCACAGCGAGATGAGTGACACAGCCCTGCCCAGAAAGATCCAATCAGAGGGTGTCCCTGACCCAAAAGTGAACCAGAGTCCAAGCAACAGGTGTCCGGACTGACCAGCCATCCAGTGTTCCAAATGTACGGGGAGACTTTGGCAAACCAGTAAAGTGCTTGAAACCACTATGGCTTATTGTTAAAGGCGGCCTAGTCAGCAGACTGTAAATTGGCCATTCAGCAATCTCAGCTTGACCAAGGCAGGAGGGGAGGGAGTTTTGGGTGCCTCAGAAAGGGCAGCTCGACCCCGCGTCCTTCCTGATAAGAATTGTGTTGAAGTTGCTGATACATGCATTTTAGAAGAGCAGGATGTACCCCAGGAATGTCTATTGGGGTCTCAAGGCTGCAAACTCTGGAAAGACCCACACCTGGTTAATCAATAATCAGAAGGACCCTCTTGCTTGCCCATTGGAACTGCTTGCTTGACAAGTTTTCTTTAAGGGACATGTCATTCTATTACTAATGTATAAATAAGGGGGAAAAGCTTGAGATGGGGGGACTCTTCGGGACTGGTCTCTCCCTCTGGATGCATCTTGTGTTCCCCACCGGCAGACGGGCTGCCACTGTGCCACTCGAGAGCCACACTCAGCTTCGGTAATTATCAAGGGTTGGGGGTGTTTTACTAATCTTGTTGCGGATGTGTGTAAGTGCTTCAATCTAAGTAAAGTTTAGCTTTAAGTGAAAGCACTCTTGTGTTGTCCTGTTTGTGCCAGCCGTCTATCGGTCGGTCGGCTGCGTCTCCCGATTTATTTTCTGACACCACCTCACAAAGAGTAAAATTACCAAGAGCTTTGGGTTGAAAGAACCCCAGGTAACACAAAGACATTGACAAAAGCCATCTCTCTTGTCCACCTTGTGCCTTTTCTGTCAAACAGGAGCAGTGAATACCCATCACACAGGCAGAGTGAAAGTAACCCTTTCCTTTTAATCCAAGGTTGACCTGGAAATCAGAGAGACTGTTATTTTGCCTCCAAAAGGAAAGACACTTTACGCATAACAAACAATGAGAACCTTTAATCACTCAATTTCTGTTTCAATATAAATGCTTGGCTTAATTTCTTGTTCCTTCTTGTGTTCGATCAATAATTTAGAATGAGTGTTTGCCAAGATAGAAAAATACCCCAGACTTCTTTATGTTTCTGTTTGTATGTTGGACAATAAAGGTGATTGTATCACCTTTAACTTTCTTGACCCTTGAGATTAAGGGTACGTCTACACTATGAAATTAGGTTGATTTAATAGTCAATTTTTTAGAAATCGATTTGATACAGTCGATTGTGTGTGTCCCCACTAAGTGCATTAAGTCGGCGGAATGCGTCCACAGTACCGAGGCTAGCGTCGACTTTCGGAGCGTTGCACTGTGGTAGCTATCCCACAGTTCCTGCAGTCTCCGCTGCCCATTGGAATTCTGAGTTGAGTTCCCAATGCCTTATGGGGCAAAAACATTGTCACGGGTGGTTCTGGGTACATGTCGTCAGGCCCCCCTCCCTCCCTCCATGAAAGCAACAGCAAAAAATCGTTTCTTGCCTTTTTTCCTGGGTTACCCGTGCAGACGACATATCACGGCAAGCATGGAGCCCGCTCAGCTCACTATCACCATAGTCTCCTGGGTGCTGCTGGCAGACACGGTACTATGGTACAATACGACTGCTAACCATTGTCGTCGTCCCATGGGTGCTCCTAGCCGACCTCTGTTAGGTTGGTTGGGGGCACTTGTGCAGACATAGGTGCTCCTGGCCAGCCTCTGTGAGGTCGGTCGGGGGTATCTGGACAAAAATGGGAATGACTCCAGGTCATTCTCTCCTTTAAGTTTCCTCTAATGGAGATTCAGTCCTGCCTGGAATATTATGCCAGCTGGAGACTTCCGCCTCAGGCTGCTCTCCCAGTCGGCAGCACCGCATGGTCGCACCTACCCCAGCCTACCCCTGGCTCCCAGGGCTCATGAAGCCTGGACAGTAGTAAGGAGCAGTTCAACATGGTGGTAGAATATGCCTTTGGACGTTTAAAAGCTCGCTGGCGCAGTTTATGGACTAGGTTAGACCTCAGTGAAACCAATATTCCCATTGTTATTACTGCTCGCTGTGTGCTCCACAATATCTGTAAGAGTAAGGGGGCGATGTTTATGGC
This sequence comes from Emys orbicularis, assembly GCF_028017835.1. Classification (NCBI taxonomy): domain Eukaryota; kingdom Metazoa; phylum Chordata; order Testudines; family Emydidae; genus Emys; species Emys orbicularis. The sequence goes on along the minus strand of NC_088686.1, from coordinate 1,116,612 downwards.
AGGGTGGGAGGTTGAGGCAAATCGCCTGGCTGCTGATTACGCGCAGCCAGACACCAGGGCGGTTAGAAGAGCACAGCAGGGCACGTTGTGCATCAGAGAAGTTTTGAAAAGCAGTTTCATGACTGGCCAGGCTACGGTGTGAAAGTTCTGTTTGTTTCTCCTTGGTTCACGCTACTTCCCTGTAAGCCAACCGCCCTCCCCTCCCCCCTTTGATCTCCGCTTGCAGAGGCAATAAAGTCATTGTTGTTCCAAATTCATGCATTCTTTATTAATTTGTCACACAAATGGGGGGATAACTGCCAAGGTAGCCTGGGAGGGGTGGGGGAGCAGGGAAGCACAGGGGTGGGGTAGTTGTAGGGGAACCCCCTAGAATGGCATGCAGCTCATCATAGAAACGGCATGTCTGGGGCTCTGACCCAGAGCGGCCGTTTGCCTCTCTGGTTCTTTGGTGGGCTTCACGCAGCACTGCTGCGGGTCCCTGTTATAACCTCTGTCCTTCATGCCCTTGGAGATTTTTTCAAATATTCCGGCATTTCGTCTTTTGGAACGGAGTTCGGATAGCACGGATTTGTCTCCCCATACAGCGATCAGATGCAGTACCTCCCGTTCGGTCCATGCTGGAGCTTTTTTGCAATTCTGGGACTCCATGGTCACCTGTGCTGATGAGCTCTGCATGGTCACCTGTGCTAATCAGCTCACCACACTGGCCAAACAGGAAATGTAATTCAAAAGTTCGCAGGGCTTTCCCTGTCTACCTGGCCAGTGCATCTGAGTTGAGAGTGCTGTCCAGAGCGGTCACAATGGAGCACTCTGGGATAGCTCCCGGAGGCCAATACCGTCGAATTGCGTCCACACTACCCCAAATTCGACCCGGCGATGTCAATTTCAGCGCTAATCCCCTCGTCGGGGAGGAGTACAGAAATCAATTTTAAGAGCCCTTTAATTCAACAAAAATGGCTTCGTCATGTGGATGGTGCAGGGTTAAATCAATCTAATGCTGCTAAATTCGACCTAAACTCGTAGTGTAGACCAGGGCTAATACAACAGGGCTCAGCGCATCACTTTCTGGTGCGGCTAGAAGAACATGAGACGACAGGAGCTACAGCCTCCTGTTGTGGTTACTCAGCCCATGTCTCTCTTCATTGGCCATTGACACTGCAGTCACCAGACTCACCCAGGGCTTGAGGAGGCTAAAAAAGCAGAAGCACGTTAAGGATCTGGCAGTCCCTGGCTGCTCCATGAATCCATCAGAGGATGTCTGCTGGTTGTTGTTAAAAGGATGCGCAATTTAGAGACCAAACCGGGCCCACCCCTGTTCTTAGACGCATAGACTGAACCAACAGCAAGCAGCACCTGCTGTCCTCTCTGGCTGGGAAGCAATGTATAACCCTTCTTCTCAGAAGGGGTCTGGACTCACCCTTGCAGCCACCCAGTCTAGAACAATGGGCTCTGTGAAAGCCCTTTGTTCTAGGCTCCGTATATGAAAGTAAAACGGAGAGTCCCAGAGAGCCTCCAGTCAATGATTATGGCGGCAGAGGGAGAAGCAGAAAAACAGAGGTGGAGTGGGTGAAAGGGGTGGGGGTTGGCTGGAGCATGGTAGGAAAAAGAGAATATTGGAGATGGGTTAATTTGCATAAATATTCTAAGTCATCTCAATAGTCACAGATGGCCACTAGCTTAGCCAAATGGCAGTGAGGTGTATACATCATCGTGGGGGGGGGGGGGGGAGGGTGGAGAGGTAGGGATTAAGGAGGAGACACTAAGGATAAAGTAGAATTTAATGTTGATATAATATTGACCTATACCATGCAGATACTATTAACAACAGAAACCAAACTGGATACCCAATATAAGGAGATCATTGGAACATCTTTAAACTCCATGTGAAAACAACAATTTTCAGTTCTAGGAACCTTATTTGGTGCTTTTCAGATAAGATTCACTCACACTAGGGATCAGCCTTGGAAAGCTACCCTCCTAGTTTGCAAGCTTTTGGATCCAGTGACGTGAAGTTAAGGCAAGACATCTTGAAAAGGGTGGCTGTGAACCGTAATTAGTCTCCCTAGATTTGATGTGACTTTTCAGCAGTCATTCAGCTATACTGAATACAAGTGTTCTTAAAGACAAGGCCTAAAATAAAAAGTGGATTTTAATTAAATATATGCAATTATATAGAGGTCCCAAGGTCGGAGACAGATAACTACTCTGGGAACCTGTCACCATCCAGAACAAAAAACACTCCGAACAACAAAACTTTATTAACAGCCTGAAATAAAGTGTGGAGTGGTACAGGAGTTGAAAGGTGTGGCTTTTAGAACAACTCGGTTGGGAAAATCTAACCCCTTCATTTTCAAAGGGGAGAACTGGAGTTTAACTGTGTGTGCCTGTGATTACCAGAAACACCTCCATGAAATACTTATTTAAAACTCAGGGTATGTCTACACTACGAAATTAGGTCAATTTAATATAAACCGCTTTTTTAGAAATCCATTTGATACAGTCGATTGTGTGTCCCCCCACTTAAGACCATTAAGTCGGCGGTGTGCATCCACAGTACCGAGGCGAGCGTCGACTTTCGGAGCGTTGCACTGTGGTAGCTATCCCACAGTTCCCGCAGTCTCCGCCGCCCATTGGAATTCTGGGTTGAGCTCCCAATGTGCTGCTGGCAGATGCGGTACTTCAGTGCTACACAACAGCAGCTCTTTGCCTTTGCAAGTTAGCAAAGACTGTTAGCAGCCGTATTGTACCATCTTCTGCTGTCTCCTGGCCAGCCTTGGTGAGGTAGGCCGGGGGCTCCTGGGCAGACATGGGTGCTCCTGGATGGCCTCGGTGAGGTTGGTCAGGGGCGCCTGGGCAGACATGGGAGTGTAGACCAGGGCTCAGTAAAATTAATCCAAATACAACATACATTGTTACTAGCCATAAGGGTTAAACACATTTGCTCCCTCTTTTGAATGTCATTGCCTCATCCAGGCACAGTGAACGTAAAATGAGGAACGAGCAGTGTCTTGAATTTTAAAGTCAATTTTGCTGAGATTAGTTTTCTTTTGAATGTAAAGCGTTTTGCACACCTGTGTGAGTGCATATTCCTAAAGTTCCCATGGAGAAGTGATCTGCACTGCTGGAAGGGAACGTGACTGAAAGCTAGCACAGCTCACACAGTTGGATGAATAGAACCAAAATTCTCTGTAGTTATTTATTTGACTTGTTAAATGAATTTGTTTTAGCCAAATTAGATTTCCTCAATATTTGTTTTCTTTAAAATGTATGAGCTACATACAGGGTATATTCACAGACAAAAATGAATTGTACAGGTATTATTGGCTGACTATTTGTTTTGTGAAAAAAATAACCAAGTTTTTGTGAAACCCTCCCTGCTGTTCCAGTGATTCTGGACAACAAACCTTCCTGCCTGTCATGCAGGCCCATAATATCCCCTCAGACCTCTCTCTAGGTCCTCACATCCAGGCTACATGTAAATCTTGCTGTTTATTTCCGCAGGAAGACTCTAAAAATGCAGCCTTTCCTATACACCCACAGAGCTGAAACTCTCATCCAGGTTCTCAGTCTCTCAACTACTGCAACAAACTCCTCGCTGACCTCGACAAATGCATTCTTGCCCGCTCATATCAGTTCAGAATGCTGCTGTACAGGTCATTTCCCTAGTCTATGGCTCTGACCATGTCACCCCTCTACTGGCATCTCTCCCTTGCATCTGTCTATTATATCAGAGACAGATCAGGCCTCACCAATTGCTTATAAATTCTTTCCTGGGGGTCAACAAGCATGTGAACAAGGGTGATCTAGTGGATATCGTATACTTGGAATTCAGAAAGCCTTTGGCAAAGGCCCCCACAAAACCTGTTAAGCAAATGGGAGAAGAGGGAAGGTCCTCTTGGATCAGTAACTGGTTAAAGGACAGGAACGAGTAAGAATAAATGGTTTGTTTGCACAGAGGAGAGAGGTGAATAACTAGAGAGGTCCCCCAAGGATCTGTACTGGAACCAGTGCTGTTCAACATAATAAATGATCTGGAAAAGGGGTAGTCAGTGAGGTGGCAAAAGTTGCAGACTATGCAAAATTACCCAAGCTAGTTAGGGCCAAAGCAGACTGCAAAGAGTTACAAAAGGATCTCACAACACTGGGTGACTGGGCACAAAATGGCAGATGAAATTCAATGTTGATGAATGCAAAGTAATGCACATTGGAAAACATAATCCCAACTATACATACAAAATGATGCAGTCAAAGTTAGCTGTTACCACTGAAGAAAGATCTTGGAGTCATTGTGGATAGTTCTCTGAAAAACATCCACTCAATGTGCAGCGGCAGTGAAAAAAAACCTTAACAGTATGTTAGAACCATTAGGAAAGGGATAGAAACAGAAAATATAATTGCCACTATATAAATCCATGGTACACTCACATACTGAATACTGCTTGAAGTTCTAGTCACCCCATCTCAAAATAGATATATTAGAAAAGGAAAAAGTTTGGAGAAGAGCAACAAAAGTGACTGGTGTGTGGAGCAGCTTCCATACGAGGAGAGATTAAGAGACTGGGACTTTTTGTCTTAGAAAAGAGATGACTAAGGGATGATCTGACAGAGGTTTATAAAATCATGACAGGTTTGGAGAAAGTAAATAAAGTGTGATTTACTCCTCATAAATCAAGAGCTAGGGGTCACCCAGTGAAATTAATAGGCAGAAGACCTACAACTAACATATGGGAGTACTTCTTCATACAGCACAGTCAACCTGTGGAACTCATTGCCAAGGCCAAAAGGTATAACTGGGTTCAAAAATAATTAGATACATTCATGGAGGATAGGTCCATCAATGCATGTTAGCCAAATGGTCAGAGATGCAATGCTGTGCTCTGGGTATCCCTAAATCTCTCACTGCCAGATGCTGGTACTGGACTACAGGGGATGATCACTCAGTAATTACCCTGTTCTATCCGTTCCCCCTGAAGTTTGACACTGGCCACTGTCAGAGGACAGGACACTGGGCTAGATGGATGATTGATTTGAACCAATCTGGCCGTTCTTATGTTCTTAAGCTATTGTCCTTCAAGGCCTATACCCATCCTGCCAATCATCTCTTATTTGCTATTGAGATGTCAACTCCCGCCTCCAATCAGCCCTTTGTGCCATCCTCCATTGCCTACTCGTTAAATTTTCAACAAGCACCTTCAGCTTTCTCTCACATTTCTGGGAGGAACTCCGCACAAACATCCCCAGAACTAAGACACTATCTTCCTGCAAATCCTTCTTCAAAAACTCTCCTTTGCTGGGATGTGAACAAACATATTGACTGCCATTAGGCAGTTGGTGTGCTGAGACCACTGTCTCTCATGCCAACATATTGTCTCATTGTTTCTTTCTCCCCATCTGTCTGTATCTAGTATCTCATCTTACACAGACATTTTAGACACTGAGGTAGACCCCACACTTCACAGAAAGTGTGTAAGGAGCTGTGCTGGGACCAGGCGGACCCACCACACCACCCATGCACAGGCTGGTGGAGGAGCTTACAACGGGGAGCAGTGTAGCTCAGTGGCAGGGAGCCAGCAGAGGGGAGCTGACCTGCACACTCCGCTCTTGGGGAGCTGCACCACCAGACCATCTGCTGCCTGTGGCCTGGCTACAAGGACCTGACCATGTCTACAAGGAGGCAGCGATGACGCTGAAGGTAGGGACAGTATTGTTGTGTTCTAGTTATTTGCTTTACCCTGTGTGAAGAGAAGGGTCGGGTCTGAAGGGATCCTGGGAGGCAGCTGCATAGTACCCCAGGGTGCAGGACTCCGCTGCCCACAACTGGGCCCTGGATCAGAGCCTGGTGTAGAGCCTGGGCCCTGGCTCTCCATCCACCCTGTAACAGGGTCGGCATCCACCTTTCACAAGCTCCTCCTTTTCTCTGGCCAATATGCTTGCAATCAGTCTTTTTTTAGGGGGTGGCATCTGTCTCTTGTGGGCAGCCCTCTTTGGTTGGCTAGCTGTGAGCCTGTGTTTGGTTTTAGTTCTTATATTGGGGCAGCAGCCACCTCTCGCGAGCACTCGCCCCTGACCAATGGTTCTCTCAGCAGGTCTCCAGCAACTCAGCCCTCCAGCCGAGCTGCATATACAGTCCCCCCTTCTGGGGTAGACAGTCCAAGTTATTTTCTTGGTATAGGGCTGTAACTCGAAGCTCCCTGCAGCTGGTGGTGTTTCAGCAGGGCTCCCTTGTCTCAGTTTGCAACCAGACCCATGGGGCCCTGTGATGTTGCACCTCATAATGCTTTCTGGAAATATGCTTATGAAAGTAAATATGACATAACTGGAATATGCTTTATTCCAGATATGCCATGTAACATCTCTCTGCAAAGGTTATGATTTACTGGATATATTCATCCTATTTGTATGCATGTATAATTTTTGTATTCAAAGTTATGAATATTGACTATGTACTGGTTTAATTTTAAGTAGCCTCAGTGAAACAGTTGGCCAGCTTCCTGAGAAAAGACTATTCTCAGTAAGTGCCCAATCAAGCAACACTTAAGCTAACAATAAGCTTGGAGATGCCAATCCACACCTGAGTTTTCCCAGGAATGTGGCCTGGCTGGTAAGGAACTCAGTCATGCATGGACATGTGACTTGCCCATGTGAGTCCAAAACTCCATCTTGGAACTGGATTCTGGATAGAAGAGAGGAGGGGGTCTCCACCCACAAGAGAACGTCTATTTAAGCCTCTGGGAGACCCTTCCATTTTGTCTTCAGCTGGCTCAAGTGATAGCCTCTCCACCCCCAAAGGATACCTGAAAGAAACTGGAACAAAGGACAGTAATGACAGGGGTGAGAGTGATTGCTGGACCCAGACTAGAAAGAAGCTAGTCTGTAAAAGAAACTTATTGGAAGATCTGAGGGTGAGATTTCATCTGTAATCACTTTCTTACGGTATTAGGTTTAGCCTTAAGTGTTTTATTTCATTTTTTTGGTAATTTACTTTGTTCTGTCTGTTATCACTTGGAACCACTTAAATCCTACCTTTTTTATTTAATAAAATCACTTTTTACTTATTAATTAACCATGAGGTGGAGATGGACATAGGAGACAGAAGTGTTGAGAGTCTCTGGGTTAGGCTAAAAGGGGTAAAAACCAAGGCTGATGTCATGCTAGGGGTCTACTACAGGCACCTAACCAGGTGGAAGAGGTGGATGAGGCTTTGTTTAAACAACTAACAAAATCATCCAAAGCCCAAGATTTGGTGGTGATGGGGGACTTCAACCATCCGGATATATGTTGGGAAAATAACATTGGATAGAGGGCATAGACTATCCAATAAATTCTTGGACTGCATTGCAGACAACTTTTTATTTCAGAAGGTTGAAAAAGCTACTAGGGGGGAAGCTGTTCTAGACTTGATTTTAACAAATAGGGAGGAACTCGTTGAGAATCTGAAAGTAGAAGGCAGCCTGGGTGAAAGCGATCATGAAATCATAGAGTTTGCAATTCTAAGGAAGGGTAGAAGGGAGAACAGCAAAATAGAGACAATGGATTTCAGGAAGGCGGATTTTGGTAAGCTCAGAGAGCTGATAGGTAAGGTCCCATGGGAATCAAGACTGAGGGGAAAAACAACTGAGGAGAGTTGGCAGTTTTTCAAAGGGACACTATTAAGGGCCCCAAAGCAAGCTATTGCGCTGGGTAGGAAAGATAGAAAATGTGGCAAAAGACCACCTTGGCTTAACCATGAGATCTTGCATGATCTAAAAAATAAAAAGGAGTAATAAAAATGGAAATTAGGACAAATTACAAAGGATGAATATAGGAAAACAACACAGGAATGCAGGGGCAAGATTAAAAAGGCAAAGGCACAAAATGAGCTCAAACTAGCTACAGGAATAAAGGGAAACAAGACGAATTGTTATCAATACTTTAGATGCAAGAGGAAGACCGAGGACAGGGTAAGCCCACTGCTCAGTGAAGAGGGAGAAACAGTAACAGGAAACTTGGAAATGGCAGAGTTGCTCAATGACTTCTTTGTTTTGGTCTTCACCAAGAAGTCTGAAGTAATGCCTAAACATAGTGAATGCTAATGGGAAGGGGGTAGGTTTAGAAGATAAAATAAAAGAAGAACAAGTTAAAAATCACTTAGAAAAGTTAGATGCCTGCAAGTCACCAGGGCCTGATGAAATGCATCCTAGAATACTCAAGGAGCTAATAGAGGAGGTATCTGAGCCTCTAGCTATTATCTTTGGAAAATCATGGGAGACAGGAGAGATTCCAGAAGACTGGAAAAGGGCAAATATAGTGCCCATCTATAAAAAGGGAAATAAAAACAACCCAGGAAACTACAGACTAGTTAAACGTCTGTGCCAGGGAAGATAATGGTGCAAGTAATTAAGGAAATCATCTGCAAACACTTGGAAGGTGGAAAGGTGATAGGGAATAGCCAGCATGGATTTGTAAAGAACAAATCATGTCAAACCAACCTGGTAGCTTTCTTTGATAGGATAACGAGTCTTGTGGATAAGGGAGAAGTGGTGGATGTGGTATACCTAGACTTCAGTAAGGCATTTGATACGGTCTCGCATGATATTCTTATCAATAAACTAAGCAAATACAACTTAGATGGGGCTACTATAAAGGTGGGTATATAACTGGCTGGATAACCGTACTCAGAGAGTAGTTATTAATGGTTCCTAACCCTGCTGGAAAGGTATAATAAGTGGGGTTCTGCAGGGGTCTGTTTTGGGACCGGCTCTGGTCAATATCTTCATCAACGACTGAGATATTGGCATAGAAAGTACGCTTATTAAGTTTGCAGATGATACTAAACTGGGAGGGATTGCAACTGCTTTGGAGGATAGGTTCATAGTTCTAAATGATCTGGACAAATATGAGAAATGGTCTGAGTTAAACAGGATGAAGTTTAACAAAGACAAATGCAAAGTGCTCCACTTAGGAAGGAGCAATCAGTGTCACACATACAGAATGGGAAGAGACTGCATTTCAAGGAAGATGTGGAGAAATTGGAGAGGGTCCAGAGAAGAGCAACAAGAATGATTAAAGGTCTTGAGAACATGACCTATGAAGGAAGGCTGAAAGAATTGGGTTTGTTTAGTTTGGAAAAGAGAAGACTGAGAGGGAACATGATAGCAGTTTTCAGGTATCTAAAAGGGTGTCATAAGAAGGAGGGAGAAAACTTGTTCATCTTAGCTTCTAAGGATAGAGCAAGAAGCAATGGGTGTAAACTGCAGCAAGGGAGGTTTAGGTTGGTGTAGTAGGGTTGAGCCGGGGCTCTACCCTCCCAGGTGGAGGGGTGCCACACCGGCTCACTAAATTGCCGATAGTCTAGCCTCAGTTCCCTTTATGCAAGGGCTGCGCGGCTCACAGTTCTGGAGCTCAGGCCCTTAGGTAGGGGCTGCCCGCTAACTAACCGTCTAAGCAGGCCCAGGCCCTGGATCAGGGCAGGGCAGAAACAGTCACAGCTCAAGCCCTTTGGGGCAGGGGTTGAGCAAACAGCAGTTAAGGGGCCCAGGCCCTGGGTCAGGGCGGGGCACAAACAGTCACAGCTCAAGCCCTTTGGGGCAGGGGTTGAGCAAACAAGCAGTTAAGGCGCCCAGGTTCCTACCTGAGCGTTGGGTGAGGGGGAAGCCTGCCACCCGTGAGTGGGGGTGGCAGGGGGAGGACGCAGGCCCACCCACTCCACTGCGTCCCAGCCCGGGGCCCTAGCAGCGGCTACTGTCGCTGCCGGTCAGTGGGGTATCCTGACCGAAACACACTGACATCGGCTCACAGGCCTCTGCAGCCTGACCGGGGTCGGCTATCCCCGGGCTACTTCCTTGTTCCCCCTCGGGGCCTACCTCCTTGGCGATGCCGGGTTCGGGCCAGTCCAGGAGCATCGGTTCCTCGGGTGCGGGGCTTGGGGGCCGGTCCGGTAGCTCTCCCCCAGGGTAGCTGGCCCGGGGCAGGCTTGACTCCTCCTCGGGGCAGCTGGTCCGGGGCAAGCTTGGCCAGTCCTCCTCAGGGTAGCTGGCACGCGGCAGGCTGGGCCAGCCCTCCTCGGGGGTAACGGCTCCGGGGCAGGCTGGGCCAGTCCTCCTCGGGGTACCTGGCGAGAGGTAGGCTTGACCGGCGCGGGGGTGTAGCAGGCGGCTCTTGGCCTGCGGCGGTCTCCCAAGCGGGAGCTCGGCCCGGGACGTCTGCTCTCTCTGGCGGTCTGGGCCTCACTGAGTTCTGCTGGCGGGCTTTTATACTTCCGGGTCGGGGCCGTGACCTCGGAGGGGCGGGCCCCGGACGCGGTGGCTCCGCCCACGCTGGGATTGGAGGAAGGTCGGCCCTGTCGGAGACGGAGGGGGGGCCACACCGGCTCACTACAGTTGGACATTAGGAAAAAGTTTCTAACTGTCAGGGTGGTTAAACATTAGAATAAGTTACCTAGGGAGGTTGTGGAATCTCCATCTCTGGAGATATTTAAGAGTAGGTTAGATAAATGTCTATCAGGGATGGTCTAGACAGTATTTGGTCCTGCCATGCGGGCAGGGGACTGGACTCGATGACCTCTCGAAGTCCCTTCCAGCCCTAGAATCTATGAATAGTATGTATTAATACCTGGGTGGGGCAAACAGCTGTGCATCTCTCTCTATCAGTGTTATAGAGGGCGAACAATTTAGGAGTTTACGTTAAGCTTTATACAGGGTAAACCAGATGTATTTTGAGTTTGGACCCCATTGGGAACTGGGCATCTGGATGTTGAAGACAGGAGCACCTCTTAAGCGGTTTTCAGTTAAGCCTGCAGTTTGTAGGGGACGTGGGTCAGACCTGGGTCTGTGTTTGTAGCAGGCAAGGCACTGAAGTCCCAAGCTGGCAGGGAAAACAGACTCAGGTAGTAAAAGCACATCATGTGGCAGTTCCCAAGGGGGGTTCTGTAATCCAACCTGTCACAGGCCCCATCTCAGTACCCTCGCTGACCTGGCCAGGTCCTGTGCTCAGTCCCCCTGGGCTTCAGCCTGCCCTCACTGACCTTCCGCTGGTCCTGCTGCTCTTCCCACCAGCCAGGCACCCGGTCTTCAGCAGCCTTCCCTGGGCTGCAGTCCTGTCTGCAGTGAGCTCTCCAGTGAGCTGTCCTGGAACTGCTGCTCTTCCCACCAGCCAGGCACCCGTCTTTGTTCCTCAAGCTCCACTCAGCAACAGACTTCTCCGCTCTTCTACTTGTCTTATATAGGGCCCTTATGGCCCTGGATTGGATGCTTCATCAGCCCCTTTGATTGGCTGCTTCTCTGCAACCATTCTAGGCTGACTGGGGGACTTCTCTCTGCTCTATTCTGGGGCAGGGTGACACAGGGCTGCGAGTCCTCCAGCAGGGGGCCTCTGGATATAGTCCACCCTGCCCCACACAGCTCCAGAGGGACAATGGTGGAAGCCTATCCCAAAGTAGGGAACGTTTCTGTGGGTACAAGGTCCAGACAACATGACCCATTGCCCCGGGGGAAGCCCCAAATCCCTTGCTGAATTCCAAAGACATCCCCATTGTCTGATTCTTTATAGATACACTCCGGAAGGTTGGGATTTGAAAGTGTGACCTGGCTGTAGAGCTAAGTCACTGAAAAGACAGGACCACTGCAGGGTGGAGCTGTAGTAAATAAGGCAACAACCAGAACAAGGACAACCTGCCCCACTCCCATCCAGCCCGTAGGCAGCACTGGTGATGAGCATCCCCCAGCAGAGACAGGAACTTTTTGTTCTGTGTTTGTACAGAAACTAGCACAATGGGATTCTGCTCCAGGACTGGGGCTCCTAGGTATTATGGTAATAACCCAATAGTACAGCAGGCTGAACATGCACAAAGGGACAGGAGGCAGTGGACTGTAGCTGATACAGGTGAGGTCTTTCTCTGGTGAACTTGTAAGTTACCCGCAGAAGTTGGGAAGTGGCATGCTTGGGGGTGGTAATAGTCAGATAGAAAGAGAAAAGTAGCAAGTAATAAAAGAGGAGACTAGAAGAGCTGGGAAATCTGTGCTACTTGGGGAAAAACAGTCCTTGGAGAAAGTTTGCCCTAACTTAGGGTGTTGAAGGCGTTTCCTGGGTGTTTGAAATTCCTGTAGCCTTTGTTTGGGTCAATGATGCTTATCTCAAACAGGAACGTTAACAAATTCATGACAATGCCACAGGAGTTAACATAATGGTTGTTGCCACCAATCCAAACATCTATGAATGAGCGTTGTAAAATATTGTTTCTCCTTTTTTATAATAGGTAATTTCTGGCATAAATTTGAGTGGTTTAAAACAACTAATGCAGAACAAACTGACAGATTCCCTGCCTATTAGCATGTGTGATTATGCAGAACAGTGTGAAAAATATTCTATTACAGATGGGCAGTCAAGTGTAACTTCAGCACCCGGCAGATGGACAGCTCTAATGTACTGGCAGCTGCCGCTCCTGTTATAAACATAATACTCATGTAGAACAGCTGTAATTCTGAAGAGTCCTCGCACAGAATATTGCTTAAATGCCTAACTAGCCAGTGCCTTCTCAGCCTTAAATGATTGTACTGAGCAGCACAAGCAGGGCTACCTTGAAAATAGAATTTCCATTAGAAATAGGATAGCTGCACCAGCACGTAACGGTATACTTCAGGGACTGTCAATGTTTCCATCATGAGCTCCTCTTGCCTGTTTTCAGATACATGTTTTTATGGTCCTATCACTCAAAACCAGCCTCTGTTTGGAAGATAAAACTATACAGACTATTAATCCATAATGTGGCTCAGTGCTTTTGGCTGAGTAAAAAGGCTAAAAATCAAAAAGCTGAGCTATAAAAGGAGAATACAGAGCGATTATGTTTTCACACAGATTTTTAGTTGCCTACTTACTATTGGTTTAGTGCATAAACATTATTAAATGGCCAAATTCTACTAGCACATCCACATGTGGGCACATACGGAGAAGACTGAAGAGAGGCGGGTAAGGTGGAAGGAACTATGAGAAGACAGCAAGGATTACCTCTCTCCCTCTTTGCCAACCTGCATGACAATGGCGTATCTAGGGCTCCAGTGAGATCCCCAGCTGCCAGCAGAGATAGGTGCGGTGTATCTCTGGACACACCTGCTGTCAGGGTTCCCTCCCCACTCTGAACTCTGGGGTACCGATGTGGGGACCCGCATGAAAGACCCCCTAAGCTTATTTCTACCAGCCTAGGCTAAAACTTCCCCAAGGCACAAATCCTTTCCTTGTCCTTGGACGGTATTGCTGCCACCACCAAGTGATTTAGACAAAGATTCAGGAAAAGGACCACTTGGAGTTCCTGTTTCCCCAAAATATCCCCCCCCCCCCCAATCCCCTTCAGCCCCTTTCCTGGGGAGGCTTGAGAATAATATACCAACCAATTGTCTTTAATAAAAGTACAGACCAGACCCTTTATTTTTAGGACACTAAAATCAATTAGGTTCTTCAAAAAAGAACTTTATTATAAAGAAAAAAAGTAAAAGAAGCACCTCTAAAATCAGGATGGAAGGTAATTTTACAGGGTGATAAAAAGATTTAAAACACAGAGGATTCCCCTCTAGGCTCAATGTCAAAGTTACAAAAACAGAAATAAACCTCCCTCTTAGCATAGGGAAAATTCAAAAGATAAAACAAAAGATAATCTAATGCATTTCCTTGCTATTACTTACAATTTCTGTAATTTTATATTTAGCATTTCAGGATCTTTTTAGGAGATGGGTTACCTGCTTGGTCTCTATCTCTATCTCCAGAGGGAACAACAAAGAGCCCAAATAACATCCCCCCCCCTGATTTGAAAGCATCTTTTTCCCATTGGCCCTTCTGGTCTGGTGCCAACTAGGTTAGTTGAACTCCCCTCCCCATGGAGATATCCTATCTCCTAGAACTGGAAGGGACCTTGAAAGGGCATTGAGTCCAGCCCCCTGCCTTCACTAGCAGGACCAAATACTGATTTTGCCCCAGATCCCTAAGTGGCCCCCTCAAGGATTGAACTCACAACCCTGGGTTTAGCAGGCCAATGCTCAAACGACTGAGCTATCCCTCCCCCCGTGATTTTCCCAGTTTTCCAAGTTATTCTTTTGTTTAATTAAAAAACAAACAACCCAAACAAACAAAAACGCAAGCCACAGATTATCCAGGATTTGCTGATTTAAATAGAGGTTGTTTAACCTCCTCTTTTGTTACTAATAGACTGGAAAATATTTCATCCTCCTCCTTTTGTGATAGAAGCTGATCTTCCTGTTTCTTTCCAAAGACAGAATAGAAATATATATTCAACTCTGTTTCCTGCATCATTAAACATTTCACCATCTCCATCTAGTAAATGGGTGTCACATTATTGACTTGTACTGGGACCATATAGAATATGGTTGCAACCAAAGTCCTGTAGTGGCACCAAATCTTGCATAAAGGGGGTCAAATGAGGTGTCTAAGACAAGGTTATGGTTTGCTAGTTATAATTATGTGGTCTATACGCATGTAACTTTTTTGTAGTTTAAGTTATGAATACTGGCTCTATACAGTCTGTATTTCAAACTTATGCTATGCTTCTGGGTGACATCCCAGACAAGTTGGTGTCAGCTCTGCCTAGCCTGCTTGATGGCCCATTAAGGACCATCAGCTATACAATTGACCCATTGAGAGAAGGCAGATACGCCTTGTAACTCAGTAAAGTATGCAGGGACTTGCCCATGTGACTCCAGACTCCATTTTGCTGTAATTTTCCACAGTAAGAACAAAGAGGTGTTCTTACACCTGGAAAAGACTATAAAAGGCTGATGCCTCATCTCCATCTTGTCTTCAATCCTGCTTCTTACCTCTGGAGGGACTTTGCTTCAAACAGAAGCTCTGAACAAAGGACTGAATGACCCATCCCAGCCGGGGATGTACTCCAGAGACTTGATTTGAACCTGCAGTTTATTCTATCACTGCTGCAAGCCTGAACCAAGAACTTTGACATTACTGTATGCAATTGACTCCATTTAACCAATTCTAGCTCTCATCTATATCTTTTTCCTTTTATGAATAAACCTTTAGATTTTAGATTCCAAAGGATTGGCAACAGCATGATTTGTGGGTAAGAGCTGATTTGTATATTGACCTGGGTCTGGGGCTTGGTCCTTTGGGATTGAGAGAACTTTTTTTCCTTTTACTGGGGCACTGGTTTTCATAACCATTTGTCCCCATAACGAGTGGCACTGGTGGTGATACTGGGAAACTGGAGTGTCTAAGGGAATTGCTTGTGTGACTTGTGGTTAGCCAGTGGGGTGAGACCAAAGTCCTCTTAGTCTGGCTGGTTTGGTTTGCCTTAGAGGTGGAAAAACCCCAGCCTTGGGCTGTAACTTCCCTGTTTTAAGCAATTTGTCCTGAATTGGCGCTTTCAGTTGAGTCCCGCCAGAACCAGCATCGTTACAATGGGCATAGAGCATTGCTAAGATTTCTTTTGCTCCTAATATTACTTGAACTTATTGTCCTTTGCTCTCCAGAAATCGTTTTCCCCTTGATGTCTTTAGCTACCCTTATCAATTCTCTACTCTTCATAATGTCTAATTTATAAGGGTAATAGCAACCCATTCTCCCCCCACCCCCATTTCTTATATAGGACTGTTTTATTTCTAATTGCTGAAATCACTTCGCCACTGAACTAATATGGGCTTTTAACCTAAGTTATCCTCTTTCTTAATTGAGAAATTGATGCTTTTTGGCCATTTAATACATTAAGAACTCCCAATTCAGTCATTTTTGTCTAAAAAATTTCCTGTCAATTTAAATTATTATTTTCTTCACCTTTGGGAAATTAGCCCTTTTGAAGCACCAAGTATACATATTGTTTGGGATGGTCCTCTGTTTGCACATATGACATATAATCAGGTCATGACCACTGGTCCTTCAGCAACCACTAATTTCCAATCCAGTGATTAATTTGGACATTATGACAGCTAAAGATTAATTAGATTTGCCTCATCTTGGGTGCAATACCTGTGTGTTAGGATATCTATAGCTATTTTTTACCACTGGCTGTATAAGACATCCAGCATGTATCTCTCAAATTGAAGCCCTCCACAATAATACAATTTTTCTTTCTGAATATTACAGTAACTCATTCTGTACTCAACTACGATTCAGTGGTCTTAATAGACCCTCTCTAGTCCCTCGGGTTTGTTAGATAGCTCATTGATGTATATACATTTATGATCCTGTGGTTCAATTGATCCTGTATCAATAAATAAGAAACAGAAAATGGTGTCTAATATAGTGCCCCTCTCCCCCTTTTACCCATGGTGTCCATCCTAAACAGGTTATAATCAGGGATTTAACAGTCCAGTCATGTGAATCATTCCACCAGGTTTCTCTAATGCCACTTAAATCAAATTTCTCCTCAATGAGAATTCCTTTTGCTTGCTACCCACACTCTTAGCACTGGTATTTAAGCAACTGAAAAATGTGTTTGCTTCACATTCTTTGCCACCTCAGTTCAATGCGTTTACAAATGCAAAGTGAGCATGCCACTCGAACATCCCTCCAAAACTCCTGTTTGCTGCCCCTGTTTAAGGAGAGAGTTCAGTTGGGAATTGACTTATAGACTAGGTCTTGCTGCTTGGCTCCAGCTGTCCACTCACAGGGTGGAGTTAATCACTTCAGGGACTTAGACCTAACTTGCTGCTGCCTAGCCACAGAGTGGAATCCACAAGCCCTGGGCTAGGCACCCAGGCTCCCTGTTCAATACGTGGAGGAAGACAGGTGCCTGAGAATGCAGCCCACCACAGCCAGCACTCCTGGTGGGTGACGCCTATGCTAGCCAATAGCAGATGCCAACAAGAGCTCTGTGTGTGTGTGTGTGTGTGTGTGTGTGTGTGCGTGCGCTATGCCCATCCCCTCTCAGAGTTAAGAGCCTTTAGAGGACACCATTATCTGCACAAAATTCTCTGACATGCGTCTGACGAAGTGGGTATTCACCCACGAAAGCTTATGCTCCAATACGTCTGTTAGTCTATAAGTTGCCACAGGACTCTGTCGCTTTTTACAGATCCAGACTAACACGGCTACCCCTCGGATACAAAATTCTGTTATTCATGCACTCTAGCGGCACCCAGCCTTACTCCAGTCCTACGGCTCGCGGCATAACCTTACACTGTGCAAGTTTTCGGGGTCTTTTACCAAAGAAAGCCTTTCACCGCAATATTCTGCTTAACCTCTATTTATTAACAATCACCAAACCAGACTGCACACGCTAAGCATACAAAGCTCACCACTCCCAATAACGCAGATGAACTTTCCCTGCTGGCCAGTCAGGATCAGATCTGGGGGACCCCAGCTTCTGCTCAGTGTCACTGGCAGGGTGTTGAGGTCTGGGAGCTCTGATCTTGGGGCTGGGGCCCGGAGTTGGTTCCAAAGAACTTCCTCTTGGACCCCAGTTTATAGAGTGACACTTGAGTCCTGCTTAGCTGTAGCTTAGCCAATCATACTAAAATATTACTAAACAATTTTCTAACCAATCCCAAAATACTGTAAAACAGATCCTTTAACCAACCAGACCCCACCACCACAGTTGATTTACACCTAGCAAAATTAGTTATGTAACAGACAAACCATCAAAGAACCAGACACAGACCATGCAGATAAACAATAGAGAGGTGGATACCAAATAAAGAAGTAGTGATTTCACAGCCACAACTGTTAAGTGATTCCTTGCCGGACAGAATGCCGTCAAACAAAATTGTCTTTAACCATCTTACGCTCTGTTTCTCTATCTGGTGATGGTGGGTGCTATTAGGACAGGCGCTTTAACAGACGGATATGACATTGTTTTAACGTAATTTAGATGGAATGAGAGGATGTGACTTTCTGCTTCCTAGCTCATGGTGGCTGCTCTCTTCATCTGGCTGCAGACAGAGGCCTTATCCTTACAGCATCTGTCCCTGCTTGGGATCCCCAGCCAGAATCCTTGTCCTGGAGTCCGGCACCTAAGCTGTAACATGCAAGGACAGCAGCAGTGCATCTAATGCCACTCAGACTGGATAGGGAGGAGGGTACGTCCCCTCCACCCCACTAATGTTCAGTCCAAGGGGTAGGGAACTCACCTGGGATATGGGATGCTCCAGGTCAAGTCCTCCCTCTGCCTGGTGAGCAGGGCGTTGAACGAGGTCTCTCGCTGAACTCCTAGGCAGTAGAGCCATTCTCTAGCCTAACGCACATTTAATGATGGATGCCAATGGGATGTGTTCAGCAGGAAAGACACAAAGAGGCCCCACATCAGGGGAGCCAGTGGCCAGGGCCCTAGCCTGTGAGGGAGCAGAGCCCTAGACAAATCCCTTCACTGCATCAGGCATGGGGGAGGAGGGGGGAAAGAAAGAGATGGACCCTGGGTCTCCAGCCCTCACGACCTGGGCCAACACGTCTCAGGGAGGCTGCCTTCTCCTGCCCATTGTGGGGAGAGTCAGGCGTGCACCAAACACACCAGACCAAGCAACGTAGGCATCACACTGGACATAGCTGGGAGACAGGCATCCACGCAGCGGGGCTCATCCCCAGAGACAGAAGCCTAGGCACTCGGGAACTTTTACTCATTGCCTGAATTTTCACTGTAAGTTTGGGCACCGGCAAGGTTAGGCCTAGATGTGCCCTCTAGCCACCCAAGTCCCTTTGTGGGTCTGGACTCAAACCACTGGAATGGATCAAAGACAGGTTTGAGCCACGTGGTCCTCACAGAGACACGAGCAGATCTCTCCCCCCCGGCCTGTCCAGGGGCCCAACCCAGCCATATGGCCCAGCTGGAGACAGACTGTGCATGGGTCCCTTGGTCTCCAAGCACATGACCCCCAGCTTGGCCCTCCAGATCTCTCCTGCTTGCTGATCCCATTCCGCTTGCACAAGGGGGACGGGAGGTTTGTTGGGGAAATGGTTGTTTAGGATTCGTTGTTTGGGGGGCGCGGGGCACGGAGGACTGGTTTTATTTGACAGTGGAGCCAACACTAGCAGTGACTTAGCTGCCATTGCTGAGGAGCGATGGAGTCCGCATACCCCAGGTTCCCTCAAGCATCCCTAGCAACGCTCAGCCCTTAGTACAGAAAAGTCAAATACCCTTTTACATCCCAGGGGCCCAATCCTGAGAGGTGTGCATCGCTTCTATAAGGTGCGGATGAGGGAAAGCAATTCCCATGAACTTCACTCAGCACCTTCCAGGATTGGGCCCGGTATTGCAAACAAGGCTTGAAAGGACTTATCTGAGAAGGAATGGGGCCCCCTCACCTCCCACCGAGGCCAATTCTAAATGTGACCACATGGTGTGAGCCACAATGCTCCCTACAATGCCGGTTCCAGACACATCTCCATAGATTTTCACCAGAATGCTTCCTCCAGGTCACATACTGTGCTGATTCTGCCTGTACTGTTTCTAAAGCATTACATCACAGATAGTTTCTCCACCCAGGAACACCTCTGAAAGCTCTCCCCACCCCATCCCAAATGCTCATTAAGGAACAATGAAAGTGGAAATATGAATGAATAATCCACATTCTTACTGTGCAAAGTGCACATCAGAAACAGACAAAGTAAAGAGTAAGAATTAGTAATGCCTAACATCCATCTAATTCACGCTCAGATAACACTGATGCAGACCTGGGAGGCAGCAATACCGTTATTGTACTGCATAATTATAGCTTCATTTCACATGTTTTAAATCACTATAAATTAGCTGCAGAACCACTTGAGCACAACGTCTGAGAGCTTCCACTGTAGATCAGCTGTAGGACAATATACTACAGGCCACATTTTACAGAAAGACAATTAGTGCACATAGAAAAGTGTGTGTCCACCAAGTAAAATCCATAATGCCCTGAC
Source organism: Emys orbicularis (assembly GCF_028017835.1). Classification (NCBI taxonomy): domain Eukaryota; kingdom Metazoa; phylum Chordata; order Testudines; family Emydidae; genus Emys; species Emys orbicularis. The sequence continues at coordinate 1,096,791 of NC_088686.1, read as the reverse complement.
CAGTAATGCATGCAAATTCAAAGTGAATACCTGAAAATTCAAACACAGGGATAGAAACACATAAGCCTGGGGAAGAGCAATGGCAAAGAAGAGGCCACACGTCAATTGTAAGCATTTGGAAGTGGAGGGTTATGTCTGGTAATGGGGCCTGGGAACACGATATAAAGTCGTTCAGTTCAGCGGTCTGAATGTGGCCCAGCAGGCTGGTTATAGCCCACAAGCCTTCTTCCCTTGCAGTTTAGTCTTAGTGCAGAGGGACAGGAGAAATTGAGACATAACAGTAAAATTTACACTAAAATATCAAACAGCCTGGGGTCCTGAGTGAAAAATGCACAACACTTCAGCTACTGAGAAGCCTGATTTGGGTTTGTAGGCTTCAATAAGCTAAGAGCTTTATTCTCTTGATTGGCTAAATTTTCAAATCCTAGTGTGCTAAATGCCCCGAGGTAGGAAAGCAACCCCTGTGTTAATAATTCTAATGGCTAAAGAGCCTATTATTTTCAAGTGGCTTGTTACTCAGCATGAGGTCTGCCTACAGCTACTGTAACCAGTCCTCTCTCACCAACAGTAGTTGGTCTCTTAATAGGAAGCGCCGATGGATTCAAGGGAACTTCAAATTGCTCAAACTCAAATGAAGTTAAAGGAAATGATTAACCAGCTTGGCTAAGAGCCACCCAGCAAGACATAAACCCTGCCGAAAGCCCAGACGGTGAATCCTACCGCGAGGAACAGACAAATCTAGAGGACTTTTGTGCAAGAACATTCACTGCAGAATTAGTTACCTTTAAACCAGATGTGAAAGGGACATCAAAAAAGAGTTACCCCCTGGGGTGAAAGGGCTGTTTTCTTGCCAAAGGCATGCAGATTGGGATTGCCTTACAGTCACAGAATTAGAGACATTCTTTGTTTTCTCTCCAAATCCAGAATTCATGAGCCAGCTGGTAAAGACAAACTGTCGCCTCTCAGATTTCACAGCAGGTGCAGAATTGGTTTAGTGAACAGCCCATTCCATTACTGTTGCTACTTTAGTAAACATCCCCCAACCATTGAAGAGATATTCGGAATGGAGGCCCAACTCCGGCAACGCGATGCGTAGGGGCAGCGCTCCACTGAAACACTCAGCGGGACTCCACGGTTTGCCTGGGTGAGTCACGGTGCAGGATCCCGCCTGCATTCAGCTGGAAGGAGTTTTGTGGGTATACACATTTCCTCCCCCGCAGTTTTGCTTAACCATTTGTTTACGGATACTGAAGTGCAGCTTGAAGCGCTTGCCAAGCGGCCCTGTGGCTATGGCACAAGGGAGCAGCACAGCGAACAAGCACTGGGGTCCAGTTCCACAAAGGTTTAGAGTGGCAGCCGTGTTAGTCTGTATCAGACAAACAACAAGGGGTACTTGTGGCACCTTAGATTAACAAATTTGTTTGGGCATAAGCTTTCATGGGCTAAAACCCATGAAAGCTTATGCCCAAATAAATGTGTTAGTCTATGGGGTGCCACAAGTACCCCTCCTTGTTTTTGGTACCATTTAGGCACAATTGATATTTTTGAAGCTGCTGCTCACCCCGCTGGTGCCTAAGTTCCTGCTGGCCACAGGTGTTGGCATTAGTGGTGCTGGAGGGGCTGCCACCCCCACCCCCCGGCCTGAAGTGGATTCCTTCAGATACAGGGTTTACAGTTTGGTTGAATGGCTCTCAGCACCCCCACTGTACACATTGTTCCAGCCCTGCTGTCAGTCGGCACTCAGAGCCGCACAGGCCCGGACACTGCGCCACAGCCGATGATCAGCTCAGCTCCCTAGTACAAACCAAAGCCCCAGAGGCCCTGAAGCAAGAGGCACAAGCTATCGCCTCTCTCACCAGCAGGCCCCGAGGCTGTCGGCGAGCTCTGGGCACACCTCACCCTGATACCTGTCTGCGCCTGCAGCAGGAGGGCCAGAGGCAGGCCGCCGATAGGTGCAGGGCGACAGCACAGAACCCGCACAAGAGCCATCTCAGGACACAAGGTGAACGTGAGAGGCATCAGGCATGAGTAGAAGAGACAGAGACGGTTTCAGTTGCTAGGGCAGGAGCTACCCAAGGTGCCCGACTCCAGCAGACGGTTCAGGCCTTAGCAAACCAAGCCAAGGGAGCGGCCTGTCTCTGGCCCAGTAACACTGGGTTAGCCACGTAGCCAGAAATTCAAGGCTGAGGTGCGGGGCGTAGGTGCTATCTCTGGCAGCTCCCCGCTCACCTTGCTGGCTTCTGAGGAGCCCAGCTCTGCCCAGACATTGCCTGGAGAGCCCAGGGCCTCACTCGGGCTGAGCATTGCATGAGGCTGCCTGGGGTGAGGCAGTGCAGGGCTGCACAGAGGAGACAGGCCTCAGAAGTTCCCTGCGGTCCATCCCTCACATCACGGTGCCAGTCATTGCTCTGACTGAGGGACACAAGTTAAGAGGTAACTTTTATGTGGCCCCAGTACACGAATCTTTCACTTTGCATTGAGAGCACATTTACACAGCTCTGAGAAAGAGGCACTTTATACACCACATGTGCATAAAGATGGTAGAGAAACTTCCCTAGAGTATGTTCCTGCTATCATACTGCACTATTCGTTTGTGTCAGAGCATATGTGCTGTAGCATTCCACAGTTAATTGCTTTGTTAAGTGATCTGCACATTGTCCAGTCAGTGCGATTAAAGTCATTCATTTACACCACGTTCTGCTAAATCGACCAAACTCTGAGCAGCCTTCCCCCAAACTGTGATAGAAAATGTAAACTGCAGTTACAGGGCACTGTACTCACCACACGTGGCTCCTCCTCCTGGTCATTCTGGGAATTAGCTTTGCCAGGCCAACACCTCTTCCAGCAGTTACCCTCCACCGCTCTCAGCCTGCAAGCTCTCTCTCGCTCCAGGAACTGCAGCGTCCTCTGCGTGACTCAGCCCTCCAGCCAGCTCCCTGCGGGGATGTGTATCAAAGTCCCGGCTGCTCCCCAGCAGTTTCATACAGTCCTCCCCTTCACTACCCCAGGAGACACTCCCTCACTGGCTGGTAGGGGAACCCAGGACTGCCATCTTCACCGGGTTCCAGCTCAGGGGCTCTCTAGACAGCAGCCAGGTGTGGGTCCCTCCTGCACCTTGGTGCCTTCTCCTGAGCCTCTCCCTCACCTTCTGGCCCTCCCCACTCCTCTGGGTTTGCTAGTCTCTCAACTCCCTCCTCCCAGGCTGTAACCGTGGGCTCCTTGTCACTAACACACCTCCCTCCTCCCAGGGAGTGACGGCAGATACCTCCCTGCAGCCTCCTCTAGGCCAGTCTCCTGTCTTTATATGAGCCCCACCCGTCCCCACACAGGTGAGCTTCCCCTAATCAGGGCTTTCCTCCCAGGCTTAATTCTCCCTGATTGCAGCCTAATTGGCTGCTTGAGCCAGTTCAGTTCTTACAGGGGCAGTGAGGAAATACATCCCATGACAACTGCATAATACTACGTAGCCATTAGGCAGTGCTGTGTGCAGAATACTGGGTGCAGGAGACAGTCTGCATTCCTTTTACAGTACAGCTGTTCAAGCTAGTGTCCATTGTGCCCCTCTCTCTGTGTCACTGGCCCAACATGGTGTCAGAAGAACTACAGAAAGTGCAGAATTTCATCTAAATGTCAGTTCCATGCACCAGAGAGCTGCAGCTTTGCCTGACCATTGGACTGGCCATGGAGCAGTTTGCACGTTTTCACACTGCAGCTAGACCCCCCAAGGGGAGTGGGGAGGTGCCGGGTATCTCCCTCACCTATGCCATGGGCAAGGAAGCTGAACACGTCTTTCAAAACTCTGCCTTTGGAGAGGAGAGCCGGGAGAACAGTTACACTATGGTGCTGGCTGAGTACCCCCATGCAATGGGGTTCTGAGTGAGCGTGTTTTCTCCAGCGGGTCCAAACACCTGTGGGGTCCATGGGATCTCTTATAGGAGCCTTGTATGGTGTAGAAGAAAGCCGTGGTTTTGAAGACAAAAAGGTAGAGCAGGGAGGGCAGAGCAGGGAGTGGCATGGAGACAAAGGACTGTCAGAGAAACTGCTAATGAAGAGGGATTGAACCCTTCACACAGAACTAAAAATGGCAAGACAATTGGAGATGACTAAAAATTAAAATAGAAGCAGTGGCCACCAGACAGGAAGCTAGAAGTGATTTATAGAGTCACAGTAGAAAAGAGGTCCCCAAACAGTGGGGTGTCCCCCCAGGGGGGCACAGAGGCACATTCGGGGGGGGGCACAGCTTGAACCTGGGCCAGCCCCAATGGGGGGCAGGGAGGAAGTGCCACCCAGCTCCACTCCTGGCTCCAGCCCCTGCTGCCGGCCCTGCACCCAGGGCTCCGCTCCCGGCCTCGGCTCGATGGGGGGAGGTAAAAGTTTGGAGACCCGTGCGATAGACGATACAGCACAGCTGCCAAAAGCAATTGTAATAAATCCGAAAGGCAGCGTGGGGCAAGCCCCAGGCAAATCTAACACTTTTCAGCCTGGAGGCACAATATGTGGCAAAGATGAGAGTCCTGAGGCGATTTGTCTCCTTTCGCTGGGCAGTGCCATCAATGCACACAAGCTGGAGGCAGTGTGGGACGTGACCTCTGAGAGTCCAAAGCCATGTTTTCTGGGATCAGTGACATTCAGTGACACCGCGTCAGCCTGGAGGGTGCCACTGAATATATATGGAAAGACTTTTCATTGAAAAATGGACTTGGGTGCAGATGTGACAGTCATACCAGAAGGGTCTTATGATCTCAGCTTCAGCCCCTCCCAGGCCCGAAAACAGCAGAGAGCCCTGAATAGCCCTGGAGGCATCTGAACTGCACTGGCCAATTGCCCACAGAACACGCAAAGACAAAAGCGTTCATTTCAATGTGCGTGTGGTTCAAGGATGGGAGGGTGACAGTTGCAGCGTGGGGGCCGTGACGGGTGACGTGAGGCAGGTGGAAGACGTTGATGGACAACTTGCTGATATTGCACCTTGAAAAGCAGATCCAGCAGGAACAATCTTAGGTGTCAGTGCTGAACCATACCATGTACATACGCTCCACAGAATTCCTAGCCCATTAGTTCCCCTGGCCCAGCCAGTCCCAGTCCCCTCCCTTATCTCCTCATCTGCTCTGTCTCTCCTCCGCCCACTAGTTCCCACAACCCCCCAGTCGCAACATCCCTGCCCCTGCTCCTCATCCAGTCGTAGTGTCCCCCACGCAGCTCCTTGTCACAGCATACCAGGTAGTCTAATTGTTCCAGCCAGCCCCACTTCTCCCCTTGCGCAGCCAGTCCCAGCCTCAATCGATCCCTGTGTGACAGGGTGTCACATTATTGACTTGAACTGGGACCATATAGAACATGGTTGCAACCAAGGTCCTGTAGTGGCACCAAATCTTGTATAAAGGGGGTCAAATGAGGTGTCTAAGACAAGGTTATGGTTTGCTGGTTATGATTATGCTGTCTATATGTGTGTATCAATTTTGTAGTTGAACTTATGAATAATGGCTCTATACTGTCTGTATTTCAAACTTATGCTATGCTTCTGGGAGACATCCCAGACAAGTTGGTGTCAGCTCTGCCTAGCCTGCTTGATGGCCCATTAAGGACCATCAGCTATACAATTGATCCATTGAGAGAAGGCAGATAAGCCTTGTAACTCAGCAAAGTATGCAGGCACTTGCCCATGTGACTCCAGACTCCATTTTGCTGTAATTTTCCACAGTAAAAACAAAGAGGTGTTCTTACATCTGGAAAAGACTACAAAAGGATGATGCCTCATCTCCATTTGGTCTTCAATCCTGCTTCATACCTCTGGAGGGACTTGCTACAAATGGAAGCTCTGAACAAAGGACTGAATGACCTATCCCAGCTGGGGATGTTCCAGAGACTTGATTTGAACCTTCAGTTTATTCTATCACTGCTACAAGTCTGAACCAAGAACTTTGCCATTACTGTATGTAATTGATTCCATTTAACCAATTCTAGCTCTCATCTCTATCTTTTTCCTTTTATGAATAAACCTTTAGATTTTATCTTCTAAAGGATTGGCAACAGCATGATTTGTGGGTAAGAGCTGATTTGTATATTGACCTGGGTCTGGGGCTTGGTCCTTTGGGATTGAAAGAACCTTTTTCCTTTTACTATCAAAATTAAGAACCCAATAATAGTGGGGGATTTCAATTATCCCCATATTGACTGGGAACATTTCACTTCAGGACGAAATGCAGAGATAAAATTTCTCGATACTTTAAATGACTGCTTCATGGAGCAGCTGGTACGGGAACCCACAAGGGGAGAGGCGACTCTAGATTTAATCCTGAGTGGAGCGCAGGAGCTGGTCCAAGAGGTAACTATAGCGGGACCGCTTGGAAATAGTGACCATAATACAATAGCATTCAACATCCCTGTGGTGGGAAGAACACCTCAACTGCCCAACACTGTGGCCTTTAATTTCAAAAGGGGGAACTATACAAAAATGAGGGGGTTAGTTAGACAAAAGTTAAAAGGTTCAGTGACTAAAGTGAAATCCCTGCAAGTTGCGTGGGCCCTTTTTAAAGACACCATAATAGAGGCTCAACTTCAATGTATACCCCAAATTAAGAAAAACAGTAAAAGAACTAAAAAAGAGCCACCGTGGCTTAACAACCATGTAAAAGAAGCAGTGAGAGATAAAAAGACTTCCTTTAAAAAGTGGAAGTCAAATCCTAGTGAGGCAAATAGAAAGGAGCACAAACACTGCCAACTTAAGTGCAAGAGTGTAATAAGAAAAGCCAAAGAGGAGTTTGAAGAACGGCTCGCCAAAAACTCCAAAGGTAATAACAAAATGTTTTTTAAGTACATCAGAAGCAGGAAGCCTGCTAAACAACCAGTGGGGCCCCTTGACGATGAAAATACAAAAGGAGCGCTTAGATGATAAAGTCATTGCGGAGAAACTAAATGGATTCTTTGCTTCAGTCTTCACGGCTGAGGATGTTAGGGAGATTCCCAAACCTGAGCTGGCTTTTGTAGGTGACAAATCTGAGGAACTGTCACAGATTGAAGTATCACTAGAGGAGGTTTTGGAATTAATTGATAAACTCAACATTAACAAGTCACCGGGACCAGATGGCATTCACCCAAGAGTTCTGAAAGAACTCAAATGTGAAGTTGCGGAACTATTAACTAAGGTTTGTAACCTGTCCTTTAAATCGGCTTCGGTACCCAATGACTGGAAGTTAGCTAATGTAAAGCCAATATTTAAAAAGGGCTCTAGGGGTGATCCCGGCAATTACAGACCGGTAAGTCTAACGTCGGTACCGGGCAAATTAGTTGAAACAATAGTAAAGAACAAAATTGTCAGACACATAGAAAAACATAAACTCTTGAGCAATAGTCAACATGGTTTCTGTAAAGGGAAATCGTGTCTTACTAATCTATTAGAGTTCTTTGAAGGGGTCAACAAACATGTGGACAAGGGGGATCCGGTGGACATAGTGTACTTAGATTTCCAGAAAGCCTTTGACAAGGTCCCTCACCAAAGGCTCTTACGTAAATTAAGCTGTCATGGGATAAAAGGGAAGGTCCTTTCATGGATTGAGAACTGGTTAAAGGACAGGGAACAAAGGGTAGGAATTAATGGTAAATTCTCAGAATGGAGAGGGGTAACTAGTGGTGTTCCCCAAGGGTCAGTCCTAGGACCTATCCTATTCAATTTATTCATAAATGATCTGGAGAAAGGGGTAAACAGTGAGGTGGCAAAGTTTGCAGATGATACTAAACTACTCAAGATAGTTAAGACCAAAGCAGATTGTGAAGAACTTCAAAAAGATCTCACAAAACTAAGTGATTGGGCAACAAAATGGCAAATGAAATTTAATGTGGATAAATGTAAAGTAATGCACATTGGAAAAAATAACCCCAACTATACATACAACATGATGGGGGCTAATTTAGCTACAACGAGTCAGGAAAAAGATCTTGGCGTCATCGTGGATAGTTCTCTAAAGATGTCCACGCAGTGTGCAGAGGCGGTCAAAAAAGCAAACAGGATGTTAGGAATCATTAAAAAGGGGATAGAGAATAAGACTGAGAATATATTATTGCCCTTATATAAATCCATGGTACGCCCACATCTCGAATACTGTGTACAGATGTGGTCTCCTCACCTCAAAAAAGATATTCTAGCACTAGAAAAGGTTCAGAAAAGAGCAACTAAAATGATTAAGGGTTTAGAGAGGGTCCCATATGAGGAAAGATTAAAGAGGCTAGGACTCTTCAGTTTGGAAAAGAGAAGACTAAGGGGGGACATGATAGAGGTATATAAAATCATGAGTGATGTTGAGAAAGTGGATAAGGAAAAGTTATTTACTTATTCCCATAATACAAGAACTAGGGGTCACCAAATGAAATTAATAGGCAGCAGGTTTAAAACAAATAAAAGGAAGTTCTTCTTCACGCAGCGCATAGTCAACTTGTGGAACTCCTTACCTGAGGAGGTTGTGAAGGCTAGGACTATAACAATGTTTAAAAGGGGACTGGATAAATTCATGGTGGCTAAGTCCATAAATGGCTATTAGCCAGGATGGGTAAGAATGGTGTCCCTAGCCTCTGTTCGTCAGAGGATGGAGATGGATGGCAGGAGAGAGATCGCTTGATCATTGCCTGTTAGGTTCACTCCCTCTGGGGCACCTGGCATTGGCCACTGTCGGTAGACAGATACTGGGCTAGATGGACCTTTGGTCTGACCCAGTACGGCCTTTCTTATGTTCTTATGTTCTTATGTAGAGACAGTTTATTCTCAAGCAACTGCAAGGGGGAGAGTGCGCACGGACAGCGATTCCCCCTTCCTAGGCAGGTCTCCGCCAGATAAACAATTAGGGCAAGCATTTATACCTTTGGTTGCATACAATAATGATCAACAGCCACATACTGTTTATACATATTCCTTCCTAATATCTTACTTTTCTCAGCAGTTTCTGCTACAGTCTGCATTCCAGTCTTATCTAACACAAGGTCAAAACAGCATCTCTTACAGTTTTTTCCACTCGCTTCCCACTTGCCCAGGCCCTGCCTTAAAATCTCGCGTTATGTTAGTTAGTATTAGCCTGACTCTTGCTCTATTCCTAGAAACTAAGATATCTGCGTCCAAATTCCCTTTATCCCTTTTTCCACTTCCACATTATTAAAAACACAAAATGATTAAAAACTTAATGGAAAATGTTGAAAACAAAAATCAGCCCGCTCAGAAAAATACTAGCAAAATGAAGCTGTCTCCCAAAGTTTCACAGCTCTATGTATTGCTTGTTTGACTGATTATTTCTAACACTAGAGTGCTTTAGTGGTTACCATCAAAAGCCAGCGCCCACCTGGAGCTACCACAGTACGATATCATAACTTCGACTCCACAACATCTCCCCTCCCCTAGCTACCAATCAGCAAAACCTGCCTTAAAGCGATAACAAAAGGGTTTCTTAATAGAGCAATTTCACAATACAGAATTATTGGAATCCACTTTAAATAGAACTGTGTGTGTGTGTGTGTGTGTGTGTGTGTGTGTGTGTGTGTGTGTGTGTGTGTGTGTGTGTGTGTGTGTGTGTGTGTGTGAGAGAGAGAGAGAGAGAAGTGTTCCACTGTCATACTTCAATACTGAGAAAAATATGAGATCAATAAACACAGCGCTGTGATTCAATGAAAAGGTTTCACGGAAATCAATACTGCACCTACTTGTCTATTATTTCATTTAATTGGAATTGTTCAATCCTTACCGCACACACACTTCCTTCTGTACAATCAAAACGGTGAAAAAATGCAAAAGTTTTGCTGTTTAATCAGACGGGGTGATCAGCGCCAGTGAGTTCAGTGGAAGTCGTGTGCCAAGAGAGGGGCATCTGTTTGGCTGGCATGGAGCTCAGCACTCCGGAATGGCCCAGGATGGAGCTAGCAGCTATGGCAGACCATGGCCGAGGTGCATTGGAACAGCTGTTGCAGGAAGCACTCACTGACACAGCATTTGCAGCTTGCCAGTCCTCCTCTAGAGAGGAAATCATGCAGGTGAGAGAGGCGGGGGAGCAGAAGGATGTGTAAAAATGAGGGAGGAGAGAAATAGAAAGAGGAAGCCTTGAGGACAAAGTCTGGCCTGGGATTACTGTGTGGAAGTCACGCAGGCATGTCTAGCGGTAGCAAGAGTTTAATCACTAGCTCGTTAATTTCAGGGGGCAGTTTCGGACTCACCCCAATGTAGCAGCACAGGGAAGTAAGACCCCCCTGCACTAAGGCTACTAGATTTTGGATCCAGGCCATGTGCAGAGCTCCAGGGGTCAGGTAGGGTGTCCCCCACCCAGGATCAGTGTGTATGGAGTGGGCAGAACAACAACTTTGGGTTTGGAGAAATTTGGATTTGCATAAAGAGACCTAAATCTGGGGGAAAAGCAAATTGCTGCCACCAGGGCGTCCATAACAGACCTACTGGAACTCCCCTGCAAGAGAAACAGACACACAGTGCAGTGGGGGGAGAGTTCATCCCCCACAAAATTCTGCCCCCTTGCTCAACTCTGCTTCAGGCCCCAGCAGAAGGAAGGAGCCGGTTTGTAACACAGCGCTGTAAGAGGAGTAGAGAAACGTGCCTGCAGCATGTCCCAGGGAGCTGGCCATCGATTGATGAGGAAAGTGACTCCGATCCCTCTGAGCATTCTTCAATAACTTCAGCAATCTTTGTGCTCACTCCAGTTATTGCTTCCTGCTTGGAGTGTTGTCTTGCTGCTATCTTAGTACCCAGAGCTGCGTGACAACCCCCAGTCTGCTCTCTGTCAGGAGTCAGCGCCACAGGATTGGAGATATTAAGTCTTTATTAATATTTTCTGTTACATTTTATACAAAGCCCCCCAAACCAGGCATAGGAAAAAAAGAGAAGAGAAACCAATCCCTGTCTCAAAGCTGTGGCTGCTCTTGGGATGCTGTGGGGATTTGCATCATGTCCTGCACCCAGGTGATGTTACACACGCTGGTGTTGGGAGGATTCCTTCAGAGCAGGTCCTTTTAATTTGATCTGAAAATCTTGCATCCCTTTATGCAAACAGAAGTTTACAAGAAGTGGAAACTTGGACAGATGACTAGGGAGGAGTATAAAAATATTGCTCAAACATGCAGGGGTGTAATCAGGAAGGCCAAAGCACAGTTGGAGTTGCAGCTAGCAAGGGATGTGAAGGGTAACAAGAAGGGTTTCTACGGGTATGTTAGCAACAATAAGAAGGTCAGGGAAAGTGGGGGATCCTTACTGAATGGGGGAAGCAACCTAATGACAGATGGGGGATAGCTCAGTGGTTTGAGCATTGGCCTGTTAAACCCAGGGTTGTGAGTTCAATCCTTGAGGGGGCCATTTAGGGTACTGGGGTAAAAATCTGTCTGGGGATTGGTCCCCCTTTGAGCAAGGGGTTGGACTACATGACCTCCTAAGGTCCCTTCCAACCCTCATACTCTATGACTATGATGTGGAAAAAGCTGACATACTCAATGTCTTTTTTCCCTGGTCTTCACAGACAAGGTCAACTCCCAGACTGCTGCACTGGGCAGCACAGTATGGGGAGGAGATGGGCAGCCCTCAGTGGTGAAAGAACAGCTTTAAGGACTATTTAGAAAAGCTGGACGAGCACAAGTCCATGGGGCCGGATGCGCTACATTCGAGGGTGCTAAAGGAGCTGGCTGATGTGATTGCAGAGCCATTGGCCATTATATTTGCAAACTCATGGCAATCGGGGGAGGTCCTGGACAATTGGAAAAAAGCAAATATAGTGCCCATCTTTAAAAAGGGATGAAGGAGAATCCGGGGAACTACAGACCACTCAGCCTCACCTCAGTCCCTAGAAAAATCATGGAGCAGGACCTCAATGAATCAATTCTGAAGCACTTGGAGGAGAAGAAGGTAATCAGGAACAGTCAACATGGAGTCACCAAGGGTAAGTCATGCCTGACCAACCCTATTGCCTTCTATGATGAGATAACTGGCTCTGTGGATATGGGGAAAGTGGTGGATGTGATAAATCTTGATTTTAGCAAAGCTTTTGATACGGTCTCCCACAGTATTCTTGCCAGCAAGTTAAAGAAGTCTGGATTGGAAGAATGGACTATAAGGTGGATAGAAAGCTGGCTAGATCATCAGTCTCAAAGTGTAGTGATCAACGGCTCGATGTCGAGTTGGCAGCCGGTATCAAGCGGAGCGCCCCAAGGGTCGGTCCTGGGGCTGGTTTTGTTCAACATCTTCATTAATGATCTGGATGATGGGATGCATTGCACCCTCAGCAAGTTTGTGGATAACACTAAGCTGGGGGGAGAGGTAGATATGCTGGAGGGTAGGAATAGGGTCCAGTTACCTAGCCAAATTGGAGGATTGGGCCAAAAGAAATCTGATGAGGTTCAACAAGGACAAGTGCAGAGTCTTGCAATTAGGAAGGAAGAATCCGGCGGGGGACCGACTGGCTAAGCAGCAGTTCTGCAGAAAAGGACCTGGGGATTACAGTGGACAAGAAGTTGGATATGAGTCAGCAGTGTGCCCTTGTTGCCAAGAAGGCCAACGGCATATTGGGCTGCGTAGCAGGGTGGTCACCCCGCTCCTACCCGGAGGGGTTAAAAACAGCCCTGGAGAGGGCTGTGTCTGGGGAAAGGCTGATTGGGGAAGCAGCCTCAGCTGGGGCCACGCCCCAATCAGGCCGCAGCTGGCCCTGTGAAGGGGCTGCTAGGCTGGAGCTAGGCAGTCTCTCTCTAGCTGTTGAGAGGGATGGGCCTGTGTGACGTTATTGACATAATCTGGGACCATATAGAACATGGTTGCAACCAAAGTCCTGTAGTGGCACCAAATCTTGTATAAAGGGGGTCAAATGAGGTGTCTAAGACAAGGTTATGGTTTGCTGGTTATGATTATGCTGTCTGTATGTGTGTATCAGTTTTGTAGTTAAAGTTATGAATATTGGCTCTATACTGTCTGTATTTCAAACTTATGCTATGCTTCTGGGAAACTTCCCAGACAAGTTGGTGTTAGCTCTGCCTAGCCTGCTTGATGGCCCATTAAGGACCATCAGCTACAATTGTCCCATGGAGAGAAGGCAAATATGCCTTGCAACTCAGCAAAGTATGCAGGGACTGGCCCATGTGACTCCAGACTCCATTTTGCTGTAATTTTCCACAGTAAGAACAAAGAGGTGTTCTTACACCTGGAAAAGACTATAAAAGGCTGATGCCTCGTCTCCATCTTGTCTTCAATCCTGCTTCATACCTCTGGAGGGACTTTTCTACAAACTGAAGCTCTGAACAAAGGACTGAATGACCCATCCCAGCTGGGGATGTACTCCAGAGACTTGATTTTGAACCTGCAGTTTATTTTATCACTGCTGCAAGCCTGAACCAAGAACTTTGCCATTACTGTATGTAATTGATTCCATTTAACCAATTCTAGCTCTCATCTAGATCTTTTTCCTTTTATGAATAAACCCTTAGATTTTAGATTCCAAAGGATTGGCAACAGCGTGATTTGTGGCTAAGATCTGATTTGTATTTTGACCTGGGTCTGGGGCTTGATCCTTTGGGATCGAGAGAACCTTTTTTCTTTTAATGGGGTATTGGTTTTCATAACCATTTGTCCCCATAACGAGTGGCACTGGTGATGATACTGGGAAACTGGAGTGTCTAAGGGAATTGCTTGTGTGACTTGTGGTTAGCCATTGGGGTGAGACCAAAGTCCTCTTAGTCTGGCTGGTTTGGTTTGCCTTCGAGGTGGAAAAACCCCAGCCTAGGGCTGTAACTGCCCTGTTTTAAGCAATTTGTTCTGAATTGGCACTCTCAGTTGGGTCCCACCAGAACCGCATTGTTACAGCCTGGCTGCTGGGAGCTGAGCAGGGTACCTAGATTGGAGCAGGGCTGGGGGAAGGCCAGAGGAGCTGGGGAGCTCTGGCCTGGAAAACCCCCAGGCTGCAGGCCTTGTGAAAGGCCGAGAAGGTCCTGGGGTTGCAATGGGGCAGCCCAAGGGTAGGCAGAGGCAGCAGGTCCAAACTCTCCCTGCCGATGATGAGTGGAAATTACACTGCCGTCCGCCCCAGTGAGCAGGGGCTAGATGGTGACTGGCAGTAGCCAAAGACTGAGGCGAGGTAGGGATAGGGGGTTGGGGGTTCCTCGGGGAGGGGAGACCCAGTGAGTCTGTGGGGTACTGCAGGGGGCAGAACCCCGAGAGAAGAGGTACCGGGGTCCGGGAGGGACACGGGGGCCAGCGGCAAGGCGAGACACCAGCCTGCAGAGGGCACTCCGGAGGCTGGCGAGCTAATACCCTGGACGACCAGCAGGAGGTGCCGCCGGGTGAGTCATCGCCCCATTACATGCTGCATTAGTAGGAGCATTGCCAGCAGATCGAGGGACGTGATCATTCCCCTCTATTCGGCACTGGTGAGGCCTCATCTGGCGTACTGTGTCCAGTTTGGGGCTCCCCACTACGGAAAGGATGTGGACAAATTGGAGAGAGTCCAGCAGAGGGCAACGAAAATGATCAGGGGACTGGGGCACATGACTCATGAGGAGAGGCTGAGGGAACTGGGGTTATTTAGTCTGCAGAAGAGAAGAATGAGGGGGGATTTAATAGCCGCCTTCAACTACCTGAGGGGGGGGGGGTTCCAAAGAGGATGGAGCTCGGCTGTTCTCAGTGGTGGCAGATGACAGAACAAGGAACAATGGTCTCAAGTTGCAGGGGGGGAGGTTTAGGTTGGATATTAGGAAACACTATTTCACTAGGAGGGTGGTGAAGCACTGGAATGGGTTACCTGGGGTGGTGGTGGAATCTCCATCCTTAGAGGTTTTTAAGGCCCAGCTTGACAAAGCCCTGGCTGGGATGATTTAGTTGGGGTTGGTCCTGCTTTGAGCAGGGGGTTGGACTAGATACCTCCTGAGGTCTCTTCCAACCCTGATATTCTATGAGAACCCTCCCAAAAGCTCATTTCTGCTGAGCTGCCTCCACAGGGGCCATGGCAGCTCCTCACTGACTGCAAGCGGCTTTGGCTCAGGCCAAGAGAAGTGGGACAAGTTACAAACAAGTAGCAGTGGCACCATCAGCTGAGTAATACAGCATCTTATCATCGACCCTTCCCCGCTTTCTCCACTGGCTGGGTCCCACCTGGACTCAGACTGTGAGCCCCTATGGGCGTATTTCTATACGGCGTCTGTGCGGCACCCACAACATTTCGGGATGCATAAAACAAATCCAACTAACAGTATTCAAGCTGCCCCATCACTGGGCGCCACATGGGAACCCCTGGCTGCTAGCCGTGACAGTTCCCACACAATGTACTTTCCAGACAAAAGCAGTGTTGCGATTCCTGGCACTTCAATGCAGAATCCAGGCCCTCGCTCTCCCTGGTGCCAGACCATAGGATCGCCCTCCTTAGCCCAAAGACTGATGAATAAATAGGTGGCTTGTACCATCTCCACACCTGCCTCCCAGACATTCCACTGGAGCCACCTGTCCCATCCAGCCACCACGCGAGGGGGATGGTCACACTCTAGCCTGTGTGATAGTGATTTATTATTAGCTGTGTTTATGACTGTGGTGCCTACGCATCAGCCACGGCGCTAGGTGCTTCACAGAGTAGCAGACAGGCCCTGCCCCGGAGATCTTACACGCTGACGACCAGACAGACCCAGGGTGGGGGCAGGGGCAGGGGCAGAACCCACCAGCAGAGTGAACAACGGGATGGCAGCAAACCTCATGTTAGTGCCAGGATTTGGGGACGGGGGGCGCTAGGGAGGAAGGGATCTGATCAGTTGAAAGAAAGGAGCAGGGAGCAGGGACATTGAAGGGAAGGAGGGGGAAGGGGACAAGAGGATCCAGAGGGGCAGGGGTAGAGGGAAGCTGAGATGAAGAGTCCGTGACTGGGGGAGGAGGAGGAGGATAGGAGCAAACAGGGCAGGGAAAGCCCAGTCAAACCTGCAGACTGTTCTCTGAAGTGCCAGAGGGTCCCTGTTCGGCTGCTTGTGACCTGACAGCTGCAGCGTCCCACTGGCTCCTCTCTGCAGTTTTCCCCAAGGTCACATAGCAGGTGGGGAGGCACCACCGGAGTCCCAGTCTCCCCTGCACAGTTCAGAGTCTGGTGGGTGCTGGAGGGGACTGGAGAGGAGAGTTGGCCCTGGCTGGCCCACACTTCACCCCCTCCCGGGTACAGAAGTCCCTGCTTTGGGGCTCAGCTGTGATGGCGGTGCTGGAGGCACGCCCTGTCTGGAGCTCTCCCAGGACTGATGATGAGGCAGAGGAGCCAAACGAAGATTTGGCAGGTGATGAAACCTGCAGCGAACAGAGACTCTCTCCACAGGCTTCTACCTCCGCAACCTCTGCACAACCCAGCTGGCACCAGGCCTGCTTTGGCCCATTACAGGTAGAGCCCTTAAGAGCATGTATTCCTCACATCACCTTTTGGGGCTTATGAGAACCATGTGAAAGTCATTTTATCTCCCCCATGCAACGGCCTAGTCACTTTCACAGAGTTGAAATTAATGAGGTCCAACAGTCGTATAATCCAATTCTACAGAAATTACTCTAAAAACCTGTAGGGTTGCATTCAATCGTGCGATAGAGCCTGGAACCACCCTGGAGAACGCTATGCAGAGATGCAATTGTCTAGTTAATTCTAGAAGGAGGTACAAAAAGCCTGCAGAAAGGCCCACAATTTCAATTACATCTCACAGGGCCTTTCTCGAATTTTTGCTTGGCATTTCAAGGGGGGCTGTCCATCCCTCTCAGTACCAGGAAGATTCCACACAACTTTCCCCAACTGTCTTCTCTCCTCATTGTCCTCATCAGACTCATCCTCCCTCTGAGTGCGGGATTGTACTGCTGTCCATCTGGAGTGGCACATCCTAACTGACCGGATGTGGCAGCTGTCGGCGGGTTCCAGGCAGGCCCTGTCGCCAGGGAACGAATGGACTCTTCAGCTCTCTCCGGTTCCCCCAAGCAAGCAGCACCAGACATGAGAGAATTGCAGCTAGTTAGAGCCAAAGCCAGGTCTCAGTGCAGCAACTTAGAGCCCTCAGCCACTTGATAGCGTGTCAGCCGCCCTAGCTAAAAAACAGCCCTAAGGGTAATGAATGACTCCTGAGCTACTTTTGAAATTGACCATGATTGTGTGTTTGTTCATGGTTCCCCATCTGACTTATAACCCCTTTCTCTCCAAATGTGCGAGGCTTCACCCTTGCTGGGGCATCATACTACACAGTAGGGGAAATAAAATCTCACCTCTAGCACAGAGTCATAGATTCCAAGGCCAGAAGGGACCACTGCGATCATCTAGGCAGACCTCCTGAATATCACAGGCCAGAGGACTTCCCCAAATTAATTCCTGGCTGAAGGAAAGCAAGGCTTTTGGAAAAACATCCAGTCTTGATTTAAAAACATTCCAGTGATGGAGAATCCATCACAACCCTTGATAAATTGTTCCAATGGTTAATTACCCTTACTGTTAACAATTAGTTTCTCATTTCCAGTCTGAACTTTCCTGGTTTGAATTTCCACCACTGAATCTTATTATACGTTTGTCTGCTAGGCTGGAGAGCTGCTTGCACCTGTTCCATTTTGCATGAAACCGCAGCCTGTTCTCTTCCTCTTAATACAGAGTGTGGGAAGCCAAGTGCACAAAGAAAAACTGGGAAAAAATAACTAAAACTTCTTTTCCTCAAACCACCAGAGAACTCCTCTTATTTTCCTGCACCTTTCCCCTGCATAGATGAGTTTAATGAATTTGCACTGAGCACAAGCTGGGGATTTCATAGATGACTGACACCTGTGAAAATGAGATTTCTTCACTGAACCTTCCTTTAATTAAAATGTTGTAAGCAAGGGAGCATTTTAGTGCACCAGTCTGCACATTTAGTCAGTTCTGGATTCCTAGCAAAATGGCCGGAGCTTGCATATCTGAAGCACAATTAAAGAGCTCAGGTGCTCAGTACAGGACTGCTTATTTGTCTGCTAATTAATACTCCAGGCAAGCCATTTTTGTAAATTACCCCACATATGACAGCTGTTTCTATCAGTCACAGGGCCTCACACTATAAAGCCCTCTTACCAGTTTTTCATGTTTACTTAGGAAGTCACATTTTGTCACCCAGAAGCAGAGCCATTCTTTATGAATGTAAAGCTAAGAGAGTCAAACAGAACAACGAAGGGGAGTTTATTTCTGTCCTGACTGGTCTGCTTCATTTATGCAAGAGCTATTTGAGTTGGAAATTTAACATCCAGAAACTTTGAAATATTAAGAGATAATTTAAAATATGTTTGGAATGAGCAGGAACTTGGCAGAATGGCTTCATGTTGCTATTGTTTTTGGTTTTAAAATATATTAATCTACTACATGTCAACAATGCCCAAGTGTAAATACATGTCAGAATTCCTACCGTATTTCCTGGGTAACCAGTGGCTCTGTTTGGATGGGATGAATAGCCATTCCTGGGTTGGGTTTTCTCTCCTTGGACAGCACCATGTTGCTGTGATCTCAGCTAAGGAAATACATTTCTTGGCCCAGCAGCGAGCGTCATCGATTCCTAGTTTCCAGCACCAGAAGGGACTGTAGTGATCTTCCAGTCTGACCTCCAGCATAGCGCAGGCCAGAGACCTGCCTCCCCCCGGGAGCAGATTGTTTAGCTAGAGATGCTGCCTGCATCACTCACTAGCAAATGGTGGCCCCAAACCTAGTACTGAACCGGGGCCTGCACTGTCAGGTGCCCAAAGCACAACAGCCTAATTCAGGACGTTGTAATAAATGGCTAAAAAAGCCAGCAAAAGTTGGAGACAAACAGGTTGGTACAAACAGGATTGTTCGTGTCAAAAGAGCCATGCTAAGGGGCCGGCCAGGCTCCTGCTAAAGACAGAGCTTTTATCTGCCTGACCCTGAAAAAGGTGCTGACCCAGAGATGAAGCAAAGGGCATCACCACCTCCACCGGATTCAGCTAAAGCCCGAACAACACCTTGTGTTTGACACTTGGGTTCCTGCTCTCACCGCCTCTCTCTCGTGTCATTTTCCTTCCCCGTCCTCGCTCTCTCGTTTTGCCTGTCTAATAACAGTCTGCCTGAGCCGGCCAATTGCAACAGGACCGTGTTGCACTCACAAATACCCCCTGAACCTGACCTGCACGTGCTTTTGGACACCTGTCAGAAAGTTCATGTGTATCACACTGTCGCCTTGCTCGTTTCCAGCCCACCACGGGAACAGTGAGACAGGTGCCGCAAGGGAAGTTCTTTGCTAGCTCCATTTACCTTCCTTAACACATTGAACCATAAACACAGACGACAGTGCAGCTGGGACCTGGGTGCTCAGAAATTCTCTTGCCGGATTTCTGCATTTCACGTCTCCGCAGGACCAGTAACGAATCCTGACTGCAGTCTGCCAAGGCACCAGGAGATCAGAACAGCAAACTGATTTCCGCCAGTGTCCTCACAACACCAGCCAGACTCTCCTGAGCCACCGGCATTTGCCTCTGCCCATGTGACCTGTCACTCAGAGGCCTTAGGAGAAGTGCTCATGCAGCCAGAGAGAACACAGGTGAACCAAGGAGAATAACAACAGAGGGTCCTGTTCTCATCAGGGCCTATCCTGACCCCAGAGCTGCATGTCTGCATGTCTGCAGGAGCTGAGACAAACATCCCCAAACTCCCTTGTTCCAGGATTAAACAAACAAAACCTCTTCTTCAGGAGAAAGAAATGGAAATCCCAAATCCCAGCCACGGTCTCACAGCCGGCAACATTTCCCCTCGCCAGAACGGTCGGACCCCCCAACCCACGCCTGCCTGCTCCTTTCACAGGCTCCCAGCTGCTCTCCAGGGGAGCTATGTGGCTCCAGCCCTTAGAGCAGGGATTCCTGGCTCAGAACCCCATGGCGCCCTGCCCCCTTCCCATCACACACCAGGGGGTTGAGTCTCCCTCGGCCTGCACCCTGTGCCTGTGTGACGTTATTGATATAATCTGGGACCATATAGATCATTGTTGCAACCAAGGTCCTGTAGTGGCACCAAATCTTGTATAAAGGGGGTCAAATGGGGTGTCTTAGACAAGGTTATGGTTTACTGGTTATGATTATGCTGTCTATATGTATGTATCAATGTTGTAGTTGAAGTTATGAATATTGGCTCTATACTGTCTGTATTTCAAATTTATGCTATGCTGCTGGGTGACATCCCAGACAAGCTGGTGTTAGCTCTGCCTAGCCTGCTTGATGGCCCATTAAGGACCATCAGCTATACAATGGACCCATTGAGAGAAGGCAGATACGCCTTGAGACTCAGCAAAGTATGCAGGGACTGGCCCATGTGACTCCAGACTCCATTTTGCTGTAATTTTCCACAGTAAGGACAAAGAGGTGTTCTTACACCTGGAAAAGACTATATAAGGCTGATGCCTCATCTCCATCTTGTCTTCAATCCTGCTTCTTACCTCTGGAGGGACTTTGCTACAAACTGAAGCTCTGAACTAAGGACTGATGACCCATCCCAGCGGGGGATGTATTCCAGAGACTTGATTTGAACCTGCAGTTTATTCTATCGCTGCTGCAAGCCTGAACCAAGAACTTTGCCATTACTGTATGTAATTGATTCCATTTAACCAATTCTAACTCTCATCTCTGTCTTTTTCCTTTTATGAATAAACCTTTAGATTTTAGATTCTAAAGGATTGGCAACAGCGTGATTTGTGGGAAAGATCTGAGTTGTATATTGACCTGTGTCTGGGGCTTGGTTCTTTGGGATCGAGAGAACCTTTTTTGTGTATATTGGGATATTGGTTTTCATAACCATTTGTCCCCATAACGAGTGGCACTGGTGGTGATACTGGGAAACTGGAGTGTCTAAGGGAATTGTTTGTATGACTTGTGGTTAGCCAGTGGGGTGAAACCAAAGTCCTCTTTGTCTGGCTGGTTTGGTTTGCCTTAGAGGTGGAAAAACCCCAGCCTTGGGCTGTAACTGCCCTGTTTTAGCAATTTGTCCTGAATTGGCACTCTCAGTTGGGTCTCGCCAGAACCGCATCGTCACAGCCTGTGCCAAGCGGGCTGAGTGGTGCCAGGGCAGGACGGCAGTACATTGCACACGCCTGTACTCGGTGTGCATGGGTGGGAATCGTAGCACAATTCCGGGCAGTGAGCTCGTGCCGCAGGGAGGGCCATGGCCAAGCTACCTCCCTCTCCTCCTCCCATGCCCTTCTCCAAACCCATCTCTCTGTGTTGTCCCTAACACCGATGTCCAAACTCTCCCCAGATAACTGTAAGAAACGACACGGTGAACAATGCAGAAACAGGGAAACGCGTGTCTGGAACTGGCCGCAAACAGCTGATTCGGCAAAACCACACTGTTCTGTGGCGACAGTTGGGTGTCTCCAAACATCGCCATAACTCTGCCTGGCTTCCTGCCAGCTCGTCTGGGCAGGCCGCTGGGGGCCTCCTGAGGGGGCCTAGGCCTTGCACGGACTGCAGCTCTGGAGTAGCTGGGTAGACTGACTGTCCCTGCGTCAGGCACCCCAGGTTTTGCAGGGTCTGTGGATCCAAGCAGCTGGCCTGGTGGATTGCCCAGGGCTCCATTCCCGCAATATTTGGGTTTCATTCTGAATCAGAACAAAACCAGATTTCTAACTATCGAACTCCTCCATGAAGTGGAATTCCTTTCCCCATCCAGTGCTGCTCAAGACCTTACAGTTTGGACCTTTCCCTTCCTCTGCTCCTCACGTCCTGCTGTCTCTCCCTGGCCTTCTCGTATCATGTGTCCCCTGGGACTTGTTAAGGGATTGGCATGGACGTGCAGCGCCCTTTGCAGGATCGGAGCCCTGGGCTGCAAACTTCCCAGGGAAGGGGCTGTCTTTCCGCGTCAGCGCATGCACAGTTCCTGCTCAGTCTGCAGCACAGCCTGCGCTCCACAGTTTGAGCCTGCCAGAAAGATCAAGGGCCCAATTCTTCAATGTGGTTTGCCACGTTTCTGCTGGCACAACTCCCTTCCTTTCCATGCAGCCTGTGGTGGGACAGAGTGGAGGATCAGGGCCCAAGTGCTGCTGGTTACAGCCACAGGAGCAGAGCCCAGAAGCTGTGAGCAATTCCCAGTTAGAACTGGTCCCAGAGAAGCAGCTCTCAGACCGTGTAACCAAGGGGCTTTCACTCGGACATTAGGGGATGTTTGTCTGAATTTTCAAAGTGGCCTTTTCACAGGCAGAGCCCTGGGAGCTCTCGGCTGAGACGTATGCGCACGAGTGGCTCCGGGAGTCCGTGCTGCCTGGCACAGGACAGAATGTGGTCTGCCCCTGGGCAGGGGGAAATAATCCTGGCCGGGGCTGGCCACAGCTGCAGTTGTGTGCTCTCCCACAGAGCCGGGTTTGCTTACACGAGCTAAGGGTCAAACCGTGCAAACAAGGCACAGCCCAGAGCAAGGGCTGGTGCCCAGGCTGCACGGCCCCGAGGAGAGCACGGAGGTGCTACGTCTCAGAGACACCGCTCCTATCCGGGGATGCCCATTGCTCTCAGGGATCCCATTGCACTGAGGGGTGAGAGGAGAAGGGTGAATGTCACCCCAATGAGGTGCACTGCTCCCAGAGCAGCCAGCATGGCGGGACAGTCATGTGTGGCTCTACCTCCTCCCTGCACATTGCCCTGAACTCATGCAAGGCCCTGGCACAATCCACCCTCCACGTGTTCCCCCTCGGCAGTGTCTGTCTGGTGCAGTGTGAGTCCCTGCTTCCTCCAAGTGGAAACTAAGGAAGGGGTGGTGAGGAGGCAGGCCGTGCCCCTTCCGCTTTCCCCTCTGGCACTGGCCTGTCAGGGAGGGGCTGCGCACTGCAGAGCCCACGGAGTTCTCTCTTCCAGCCAGACAGCGTCCCTCAGGCCCCGCGAACCCGCACTGCCCCCTGCAATAGCCATGGCTAATGGGAGTGACCGAGCCCTGGGAAAGCCCTCGCATGGGCTGTCACTGCAGCCTTGTTCTGAGCAATGGCATCAGCACAAAACCAAACAGCTGGCTGATAAACATAACCAGCCATTTGTCTGCCCTGCACAGAGCCCCAGCCCTTGTGGGGCTCAGCAGAGCTCCCTGCGTCTGACACGAACACGCCGATAGCTGGGCACAGCGTAGGCTTCACATACGCTCGCTGGGTGAGCTTTGCTCTCACTAATGGTCTTGCTGATGTGTTTGAATATACGTTCAAACCAGGGTTCAAACCAGTTTCACAGCCACTATTCTGAGGTCCAGGCTTGGCTGCCATCTCAGAGTTCCAGCCAAAGCTGACTTTTGCTCACACTAATGTGTAATGACGAGTGATATTCTCCAGAACAATGAGGGCAAGTTCTCTGACTGATCGACTGCAGCATTTGACTCACCTATGTTCCATAGTGGCTTTACAATGATTCCAGAATCCATGAAGAATATGTTGTCGAGACATAAAACAGAGCCAAACAGCCACTACTTCTTGATGATAAAAGTGCTGATCAGGTGTTTGGAGTTTCAATTTAAAATGAGCTGTTGTTTTTTCTCTTGGTTTCAGTTGAATTTTTCATTTCCTGGATGTGTTCAGGAGCTTTTCCTCAGCAGTAATTACATTAGAAATGTAGCCTATATATTCCTTATAATGGGATCATGTTTTAAAAAGATTTATTATAGCACACTAGTTTAATTTCTATGAAGAAATTAAAAAAATACACTGATTAAAAAAGTTCTTTCACTTTATACTCCATGAAAAGGCATGTAAACTCTCCAGCTTCCTTTCACCTGCTTGTCTTTGATTGTAGAAAATGGTGCATTCAATTCTTCCTGTGCCTTTTCCCAATATTTGGCTGGGTTTTCCCCATATGTCTCTTAGTAATTAACAGGGATGCTTTCTGGAGTGCTGAGGGGCTTTTCTCAAATTACTTATGAGTAGGCAGCTGCTTGCTCTAATGCAGTTTTGCTCCGTTAGCGGATAATTTTCCATTTGCACGGCTGCTATTCGTGCTGCTAAGCTGCTGTGTGAGGTATCAGAGGGTGGAGGGGTTTGAAGGCGGCTGATTCTTTCCACTGAACAGAGTTGCTAATAGGAATTACTGTCTGGAGCCTTCCAGTGGCCCTGGGAGCCAGGGACATCGCCTGTTCAGCCAGCATCCCACTGCTCCTGGGGCCACCACGTTTCCCATCACTCCTGGGTGCACTTCTGAGCAGACGCCTGGCTGCCAACATTTCCCAAGGGCCATTGTATTAGCCAGGGATTGCCAGAGCCCAGAGTCGCTCTGTCCATACCCCTCTGTATGCCCGCTAGGCCAGGGACTCGCAGGTTGCGCTGGAAGAGCCAGGAGACTCCTCAGACAGCTGGACCTGCCAGCGCTAGGCTGCAGCAGGAGCCAGGGCCTGGCAGGAGGACACTGTGATAACCATCTCTCCGAAGCAGACCCAGTGCACTCCCCGGGCAGACCTGTCCATGTGCAGGTCTCCAAGTGGTAACAGCAGCAATCCCATGCGATAAAATCAATGGCTAGGATGTGGCCTGGATTCACGCTTGTTTCTGCCTGGGGATCTCCCCGTGGGAAATGCACCGGGGAAGGGTGCAGGGTCACAAAGCAGCTGCAATGTCTCCTCCACTGGGGACCCATCGGCCTTCTGGGTACTGCTGGCTGGGAAGAGGATGATCCCAAAGGAGATGGAGGGCATCCCCTCAGCCTGGGCCATCTCCAGTGAGTCCGGCCCTGCATGAAACACTGTGCAAAGAGCTAATGAACCAGTGCTGCAAGGCAGGATGGGAGGAGAGGCCTGCTATGCGAACACGGACACTGCACCCTCTTTCTGCGCAGACGGGGGGAAGAACACGACCCAGCAGAGACAGCTCCTGCAGTGGCAATGGAGCAGATGGGAGAAGCATGTCCCCAGTACCTGCCACGTTGTCTGGAGTGGCTCACAAGCGGAGTGCTGACCTCAGGGCAGACTGTCAGAAAACAGGGCAGACACCTCAAGCTGGGGGTGTGTTCTATAGTTAGATTTCACCACGGCAGTAATGAACGGGAACTCCTGGATCACTACACCAGTCTTACCATAGACTCTCAGACAGTCCCCTCAAGCTCTTTGGTCTGTCTTGCCACCCAGACAAACTGGACTTTGTGATAATGGTCATTTAAATCAAAATCAAAAATCACCCCACATCAGGTTGCTGCCAGTCCCAAGGGACCAGGCACTTTTACCCAGATCAATTGGTACTCTAGATATACTGGCATTAGAAAAGGTTCAGAGAAAGGCAACTAAAATGATTAGGGGTTTGGAACGGGTCCCATACGAGGAGAAATTAAAGAGGCTAGGATTTTCATCTTGGAAAAGAGGAGACTAAGGGGGGATATGATAGAGGTATATACAATCAGGAGTGATGTGGAGAAAGTGAATAAGGAAAAGTTATTTACTTGTTCCCATAATATAAGAACTAGGGGCCACCAAATGAAATTAATGGGCAGCAGGTTTAAAACAAATAAAAGGAAGTTCTTCTTCACACAGCGCACAGTCAACCTGTGGAACTCCTTGCCTGAGGAGATTGTGAAGGCTAGGACTATAACAGGGTTTAAAAGAGAACTAGATACATTCATGGAGGTTAAGTCCATTAATGGCTATTAGCCAGGACGGGTAAGGAATGGTGTCCCTAGCCTCTGTTTGTCAGAGGGTGGAGATGGATGGCAGGAGAGAGATCACTTGATCATTACCTGTTAGGTTCACTCCCTCTGGGGCACCTGGCATTGGCCACTGTCGGCTGACAGGATACTGGGCTGGATGGACCTTTGGTCTGACCCAGTACGGCCGTTCTTATGTTCTTAGATCTTACATCAAAGACAATGCTGCAGGGCCGGCTCCAGGCACCAGCTAAGGAAGCAGGTGCTTGGGGCAGCCAATACAAAGGGGCGGCAGTCCGTCTGCTATTGGGGCGGCACATCCGGGTCTTCGGCGGCAATTCGGTGGTGGGGTCCCTCTCCTCCTCCAATCGGCTTTTTTTTTGTTTTGTTTTATTTTTATCAAAAACCTTGAGCCGGCCCTGAATGCTGGCAGCCAATGCTATAGTTAACTAAAAGACAGTTACCTTTTCCATAAATGGTGTTCTTTGAGATGTGTTTTATATATATATATATGGAGATATACCTATCTCATAGAACTGGAAGGGGACCCTGAAAGGTTATTGAGTCCAGCCCCCTGCCTTCACTAGCAGGACCAAGTACTGATTTTGCCCCAGATTCCTAAGTGGCCCCCCTTAAGAATTGAATTCACAACCCTGGGTTTATCAGGCCAATGCTCAAACCACTGAGCTATCCCTCCCCCCATGTCCATTTGTCCATGTTGCTCATGTCCATTCCATATTAGGTATGTGCTCACCACCTGCACCGGTGCCAGAAGATTTTCCCTTAGCAGTATCCATAGAGGACCGGCTCTGGCAGTCTCTGGAGTGGCACCCACACGGCACGGTATACAGGGAGCTACCGGCTACCCCCATCCTCAGTTCCTTCTTACCAGAAACTCCAACAGTGGGGAAGGAGGGCAGGTTGTGGAAAGGACATGAGCAACATGGGATGCATCAGGCGAGGTATTTCCAGTAAAGATAAGGAGGTGTTAGTACTGTTATACAAGGCACTGGTGAGACCTCATCTGGAATATTGTGTGCAGTTCTGGTCTCCCATGTTTAAGAAGGATGAATTCAAACTGGAACAGGTACAGAGAAGGGCTACTAGGATGATCCAAGGAATGGAAAACCTGTCTTTTGAAAGGAGACTCGAAGAGCTTGGCTTGTTTAGCCTAACCAAAAGAAGGCTGAGGGGAGATATGATTGCTCTTTATAAATATATCAGAGGGATAAATATCAGGGAGGGAGAGGAATTATTTAAGCTTAGTACCAATGTGGACACAAGAACAAATGGATATAAACTGGACATTAGGAAGTTTAGACTTGAAATTAGATGAAGGTTTCTAACCATCAGAGGAGTGAAGTTCTGGAACAGCCTTCCAAGGGGAGTAGTGGGGGCAAAAGACATATCTGGCTTCAAGACTAAGCTTGATACGTTTATGGAGGGGATGGTATAATGGGATAGCCTAATTTTGGCAATTAATTGATCTTTGATTATTAGCAGTAAATATGCCGAATGGTCTGTGATGGGATGTTAGATGGGGTGGGATCTGAGTTACTACAGAGAATTCTTTCTTGGGTGTCTGGCTGGTGAGTCTTGCCCACATGCTCAGGGTTTAGCTGATCACCATATTTGAGGTCGGGAAGGAATTTTCCTCCAGGGCAGATTGGCACAGGGCCTGGAGGTTTTTCACCTTCCTCTGCAGCGTGGGGCACGGGTCACTTGCTGGAGGATTCGCTGCACCTTGAGGTCTTTAAACCACGATTTGAGGACTTCAATAACTCAGACATAGGTTAGGGGTTTGTTACAGGATTGGGTGGGTGAGATTCTGTGGCCTGCGTTGTGCAGGAGGTCAGACTAGATGATCATAATGGTCCCTTCTTACCTTAAAGTATATGAGTCTATGAACACATCTTGAAGAACACCACTTATGGAAAAGGTAACTGTCTTTTCTTCTTCGAGTGCTTGCTCATGTCCATTCCATATTAAGTGACTCCCAAGCAGTACCCCTGGAGGTGGGTAGGAGTTCATGGATGTGTAGATTGCAACAGAGCTCTGCCAAACCCAAGGGCCTGCTGAGTGATGGCGTAATGAGTGGTAAACGTGTGGACCGAGGACCACATTGCGGCTCTACAGATGTCCTGGATAGGGATGTGCGCCAGGAAGGCTGCCGAGGACGCCTGAGCTCTAGTCGAGTGGGTTCTGACAATCAGCGGCGGCAGAACCCCCTCCAGGTCATAACAGCTCCGTATGCAAGAGGTGATCCAATTGGAAATCCTCCACGAGGACACCAGGTGACCCTTCATCCTATCCACTGTGGCGATGAACAGCTGAGTCGACTTACGGAAAGGCTTGGTACGTTCTAAGTAAAAAGCCAAGGCCCTTTGGACGTCCAGCGCGTGAAGACACCTCTCTTCACTGGCCGTGTGCGGTTTGGGACAGAACACCGGGAGGAAGATGTCATGGTTTATATGGAAGGTGGAAACCACTGTTGGCAGGAAGGCCGGATGGGGCCGCAGCTGAACCTTGTCCTTGTAGAAGACCGTGTACGGCGGTTCTGAGGTCAAGGCTTTAACCTCAGAGACTCGTCTCGCTGATGTCACTGCCACCAGGAAAGTGACCATCCATGACAGGTGGGAAAGGAAGCAGGAGCCCAGCAGCTCAAAGGGTGGGCCCGTGAGCCTGGAGAGAACCAAGTTAAGATCCCACTGTGGGACAGGAGTCCGTACCTGCGAAAAGAGTCTCTCAAGGCCTCTCAAGAATCTGACCATCATGTCATGAGAAAACACTGTCTGGCCCTGGATCAGTGGGTGAAAAGTGGAGATGGCTGTGAGATGCACTCTAATGGAGGAGTGCACCAGGCCCTGGTTCCTCAGTTGAAGCAGGTAGTCTAAGATAGGCTGTACGGAAAAGCGCGAGGGAGAGATGCCATGCTTGGACGCTCAGCAGGAAAACCTCTTCCACTTGGCCAGGTAAGTCAGTCTAGTTGAGTCAGTCTGTTGGACTCCTTCCAAACAAGTCCGCTCCTCTGGGTTCAGCCACGCAGCATCCATGCCGAGAGGTGGAGGGACACGAGGTTGGGGTGTAAGACCTGTGGTCCAGTGACAGCACGTCTGGACGGTTGGGCAGGGGCAGGCAAGGGGCCATTGCTAGGTTCATGAGCATGCCGAAACAGTGCTGGTAGGGCCACACCGGGGCGATCACGATAACCTGTGCCTTGTCTCTCTTGATCTTTACCAGGACCCTGCTGATGAGTGGAATCAGAGGGAACGCATATATCAGGCTCCCTGATCACAACAGGAGGAAGGCATCGGAGAGGGAGTCCTTGCCCAGACCTTGCCAAGAACAAAACCGGTGGCATTTCCTGTTTTGCCTGGTGGCGAACAGGTCCACTTGGGGAGTTCCCCACCTTTGGAAGATCATGCCGGGTGGAGCGACCACTCGTGGTGAGAGAAGTCCCTGCTGAGGTGATCCACTAGCGTGTTCTTGATGCCAGGAAGGTGATAAGCTTCCAGGTGGATTTCATGGCTGTCACAGGAGCACGGTTGGGCTAAGGGATAGCTAAGGGGGCGAGGGATAGCTCAGTGGTTTGAGCATTGGCCTGCTAAACCCAGGTTTGTGAGTTCAGTCCTTGAAGGGGCCATTTCAGGAACTGGGGCAAAAATCTGTCTGGGGATTGGTCCCCCTTTGAGCAGGGGGTTGGACTAGATGATCTCCTGAGGTCCCTTCTAACCCTGATACTCTATGATTCTAATGCAGAAGTCCCGGAGATGGAGTGCGTCTTGGCAGAGAGTCGACGAGCGTGCCCCCCCTTGCCTGTTGATGTAAAGCATTGAGGCTGTGTTGTCCATCAGGATTCTCACCACCTTGCCCAACAGGTGAGGTAAGAAGATTCCACATGCCAAGCAGACCGCCATGAGTTCTTTGATGTTTATGTGTAATGTCATCTCCTCCAGGTACCACATACCCTGGGTCTGGAGATTGCCAAGGTGCATCCCCCATCCGAGGTCCAAGGCATCCAATACCAACTCAATGGAGTGTGTGTGGGGGGGGTCGAATGGAGCCCGCTCTAGGACTGTCCTACAATCGGTCCACTATTGCAGCAAGTTAAGTATCGACAGGGGGATGGTAACAATCTTTTCCAGGCGGTCCCTGGACTGGGAATAGACTGTCACCAGCCATTGCTGTAGGGGCTGCATGGTGGACAAGGTATGTGCATGCTGCCATGTGGCCCAGCAGATGCAGGCAAACCCTGGCTGTAGTCAGGGGGAACGCGGAGACTTCCACGATGAGGTCCGCCAATGTCTGGAACCTTTCTAGCAGCAGGAATGCTCTGGGGTAGGTCGATCGAGCACTGCTCCAGTTAACTCTGTCCTCTCCACCGAACTAATGTCGACTTTTTGGCATTCAACAGTTGGCCTGGGAAGCGGCACCTGGCTTGCAGTATTGCGACAGCCTTTTGAACCTGAGACCTGGTAACTTTTACTCTGTGCGAGGTGGTGTCAGGAAATAAATCAGGGGAGATACGGCCGTCCGACCAATAGATGGCTGGCACAAACAGGACAACACAAGAGTGCTTTCACTTAAAGCTAAACTTTACTTAGTCTCAAGCACTTGCACACATCCACAAGAAGTTAGTAAAACACCCCCAACCGTGGATAATTACCAAATCTGAGTGTGGCTCTCAAGTGACACAGCAGCAGGCTTCCAGTCGCCAAATCTTCTGTCTGCCGGTGGGGACCGCAAGATGTATCCAGAGGGAGAGTCCAAAAAGAGTCCAAAAGAGTCCCCAAACAAGTCCAACTATCTCAAGCTTTTCCCCCTTATTTATACATTAGTAATAGAATGACACGTCCCTTAAAGAAAATTTGTTAAGTAAGCAGTTTCAATGGTCAAGCAAGAGGTTCTGTCTGATTATTGATTAACCAGGTGTGGGTTTTTCCAGAGTTTTCAGCCTTGAGACCCCAATAGACATTCCTAGGGCACATCCTGCTCTTTTAAAATGCATGTATCAGCAACTTCAACACAATTCTTATCAGGAAGGATGTGGGGTCAAGCTGCCCTTTCTGTGGCACCCCAAGCCCCATCCCCTCCTGCCTTGGTCAAGCTGAGACTGCTTAATAGGTTGCTTTTAACAATAAGCCATAGTGGTTTCAGACACTTTACTGGTTTGCCAAAATCTCCCCGTACATTGGGATTAAAAAGTGTAGGGAATAGAACCCCTTGCTCCTGTATGTGCGAGGACCTCCTCCATCGCACCCAGTTGCAGTAACCCTTGAGCCTCCTTCGCGAGGAGACTCTCATGAGAAGGGTCCCTGAAGAGGGATGGGAACGGAGGTCGGGGGTGGGTAGAAAGAAACTGGAGGGTACAGCCCTGTGCCACCGTGTTCAGGATCCAGCAGTCCGAGGTTGTAGCAGTCCATGCAGGAAGGAAAAAGGAAAAAACAGGGAAGATGGATCCAGGGAATAGTCTGTTAGGTGACCCTCGAGTGCACCTCAAACAATCGCTTGGCCCCCTGCTTGTTTTGGGTAGATCCTGACTGAGCAGGGGTGGAGGAGGGTGACTGGGGCAGCATTTGTAGCCCTTGGCCTTATTGTGAGGCGGGTCCTGCTGAGGCTGGCTCCCTTGTCCTGAGGCTGTTGCGGTTTGAACC
Organism: Emys orbicularis; assembly: GCF_028017835.1. Classification (NCBI taxonomy): domain Eukaryota; kingdom Metazoa; phylum Chordata; order Testudines; family Emydidae; genus Emys; species Emys orbicularis. The sequence continues at coordinate 1,065,582 of NC_088686.1, read as the reverse complement.
GCTTATGTACCGGGCCTGGGACATACAGCCCCAGAGTTTTCAGGGTGGTGCGGGAGTCTTTAAACCGTGCAGCTGTCTGTCTGACTGCTCAGGGCCGGCTCTAACTTTTTTGCTGCCCCAAGCAGCAAAAAAAAGCGCCACCCCCGAGCCCCGCCCCACGAGCGCCGCGCCGCGCCCCCCCCCCGCCGAGCGCCGCCCCCCCCGCCGAGTGCCGCCGGAGCCCGCCCCCCCCGCTGAGCGCCGCCGGAACCCCCCCCCAGCGCCGCGCCCCGCACCGCCCCCCTGCCGAGCGCCGCGCCGCCGGAGCCCGCCGAAACACCCCCCCCCCCAGCGCCGCGCCCCGCCCCGCCCCGCGCTGCCCCCCCCGCCGAGCGCCGCCGGAACCCCCCCCCCCCCCAGCGCCGCACCCGCGCCGCACCCCCGCCGAGCGCCGCTCCGCCGGAGCGCCCCCCCCCCCGCGGAATGCCACGCCACGCTCCCCCCGCCGCCCCTTACCAGGTGCCGCCCCAAGCATGTGCTTGGGTGCCTGGTGCCAGGAGCCGGCCCTGTGTCTGCTCTGCAGATAGGGCCTGGCCGTCGAAGGGAAGGTCCGGCATTGACTGCTGAGCCTCGGTGGACAAGCCCGAGAGGAGCAGCCAGGAAGCTCACTGCATGGAGATGGCTAAGGCCATGGTGCAGCTGCAGAGTCCGCCATGTCTGAAGCCCCCTGGAGGGCCGCTCTGGCCGCTGTCGTGCCCTCCTCGAGGATCACCCATGTCATAAACAGATAGTTAAGGGTTAATGCCTCTTTTACCTGTAAAGGGTTAAGAAGTTCACCTAGCCTAGCTGACACCTGACCAGAGGAACCAATGGGAGGACAAGATGGTTCAAAGGGAAGGAGGGAAGTTCCCTTTGTCTGTTGAGTTTTCACTTTGGACTGGAGTGGGAAAGCTCCAGAATTCAGCCTCTTATTAAGTAGTGAGTATTAGTGAAGGAAATAAATAGGTTTATGTTTATTTCTTTGTAACCTGTCTTGTGCAATTAGCGGAATAGTCAAATTGGGCATTTGGGTATTTTTTGTGTAAGTTTTTGCCCAGGGGAACATCCTCTGTGTTTGGAATCTGTTGTCTGTGAGAGTAGCTGGTATGCTAATCTCTCCCAGAGGGTTTTCTTTTACCTTTCTTTTCTTTAATTAAAAGCCTTTTTTAATAACCTGATTGATTTCTCCTTGTTTTAAGATCCAAGGGGTTGGATCTGGATCCACCAGGAGTTGGTGGGAGAAAGGAGGGGGGATGGTTAATTTCTCCTTGTTTTAAGATCCAAGAGGTTTGGATCTGTATTCACCAGGGAATTGGTGAAGTCTCTCAAGGCTACCCAGGGAAGGGAATTAGTGCTTGGGAGTGGTGGCAGCCAGACCAGATCTAAGCTGTTAATTGAGCTTAGAGCTTCTCATGCAGGTCCCCCACATCTGTACCCTAAAGTTCAGAGTGGGGAAGGAACCTTGACAGCCCGTAATACCTTCCTGGACCCTTCAGGGAGTGAAGCCTCGAACTTAGCCATGGCCTGCCACATGTTGTAATCATAGCGGACAAGGAGGGCCTGGTGATTGGCCACTCTCAATTGCAGGCTGGAAGACGAATAAACTTTGCGTCCAAAGAGATTCAGCCTCCTTGAATTGTTGTTCTTGGGGGTGGCCCCGGGTTGTCCTTGCCTCTCCTTGTGGTTAACTGCCTCGACCGCAAGGGGATAGGGGGGCGGGTGGGAGTATAGGTACTCATGCCCTTTTGTTGGCACAAAGTACTTGCGCTCGGCCCTTTTGGAGATGGGGGGCAAGGAGGAGGGAGTCTGCCACAGGGCAGTGGTAATTTTCTATACCCCCTCATGAAGGGGTAAAGCCACCCTGTCAGGGGCCGAGCAGCAGAGGACATCAAACAGGGAGTCTGAAGGCACCTCCAACTCCTCGGCCTGAAGCCCCAGGTTAAATGTGACCCTCGTCAATAGTTCCTAGTGTCACTTAGCATCATCCTGAGGAAGTGGGTGAGGGAGCTCCGTGATAGCCTCATCAGGCGCCGACAAGGACGATGCTGGTACCGTGGGGTCCTCGACAACCATTGGTGGTCCAGCAAGCTGCTCCCTTGGGTCCTCCTGGACCTGTGGGGTCCTTCCCCCCTGAAGTCTTGAGCACTGGAGCGGGTCGGGATGTCGAGGCTGCTGGCCTGTCCGAGGCTCCTGACACTGAGCGGGCAGCCTGGGAAGGCTGGGTGAACTCCCAGGGGTTCCCTGGTACTATGGCGCTGGCCACTGCGCTTGGGGCCATGGGACAGGTTTCGGTGCTGTCAGGGGAGCATCATTCAGACCTTGCTTACACACAGAAACTGCTTCTTCCATCTGCGAGTTGCTGGGCAGGCCCCAAACTGCAACCTTGAGCGAGTAGCCGGGCAGGCCCCAAACACCGACCCCTGCCAGGGAGAAGGGCCCGGGGTCCAGGTTGGACAGGCTGTCTGGTGTCAGGCTGTCTGGTGTGCCTGGGAGGCAGTCCTGTTGTTCCACGCACCAATGCAGCCACCTGGAGGAGACCCCTGTGAGCCAGTTGGCGGAGACATGTGGGAGTTAAACCCAAGCAGGCTGTCACATTCCCAGCCAGAGGGGCCTCCTTCAGCTGAGGCCACTGGCTGCAGCAAAGGATCACCAGGCTTGGAGCCAAAAGAAGGGCTGGCCAGCCCTCTGGGGAGGGAGAGGTTTGCTGAGCAGAGGCAGGGAAAGGAACCCAGTTGCCCGGCCTTTACAGACAGCTAAGCGGTGGGAAGAGGGTATGGCCAGACCTGTGCTGATGTGGGGGAGGAACCCGGTTAATAGAGCAGAACCCCCAGAGAAGGTGTCTACCTCACCCAGCCTTCCTGTGAACCCAGCCCCTGGCCTTGCCAGCCACCTGATCTATATGGCTTTCGCAGCGCCTTAGAGTTCACACCCAGTTCATTCTTTAAAATTAGTTCTTGTCTTGCCTGGCTACGGTTCCATTAGGTCACTCACAAGCTGCTGTGATTTATAGTATCTCTATAAAAGGTTCTGGAAACTGCACATAGCTCACTTACCAGTCCCATTAATCAGAGCTGAGTGCAAGTAATCACCTATTTATCTCCTGGTCAATAAACGTGTTCCAATGCTCATTATGTATTCCGTTAGACTGATGAACAGGGTCCTATTATGTGTTTATGGGCATGTAAAATATTACAGAACAAATAATATTTGAACAGTATGAAATACATCTCCACATACTGTGACAAAGTTCCTCCTCTATCTTGGTGGGTCCTGCACTTATTGGCGGATTTTCTTGCCTCAGAGATTCACCATGTGGGTTGGGGAACAGCCCAGAGACCTTCCCCTCTGGAAGAACCCACAGTCCAGGTCAATTGGGAGGTTTGGGGGGAACCCGGGCCCGCCCTCTACTCCGGGTTCCAGCCCAGGGCCCTGTGGACTGCAGCTGTCTATAGTGCCTCCTGTAACAGCTGCATGACAGCTACAACTCCCTGGGCTACTTCCCCATGGCCTCCTCCAAACACCTTCCTTATTCTCACCACCGGACCTTCCTCCTGGTGTCTGATAACACTTGTGCTCCTCAGTCCTCCAGCAGCACACCCTCTCACTCTGAGCTCCTTGCGCCCCTTGCTCCCAGCTCCTCACACTCGCACCACAAACTGAAGTGAGCTCCTTTTTAAAACCCAGGTGCCCTGATTAGCCTGCCTTAATTGATTCTAGCAGCTTCTTCTTAATTGGCTCCAGGTGTCCTAATTAGCCTGCCTGCCTTAACTGGTTCTAGCAGGTTCCTGATTACTCTAGTGCAGCCCCTGCTCTGGTCACTCAGGGAACAGAAAACTACTCATCCAGTGACCAGTATATTTGCCCTCTACCAGACTCCTGTACCCCACTGGTCTGGGTCTGTCACATATCCCTCCCCCCTGCTCAACGCCAAGGGGTTGGGCAGCTTGGGACGCCAGACAGTGCACACGTGACAAGCCATCGACGTGGCCATGATGGCTCCCTGCTCTGTGTTGCACACGGAACTGGAAAGGTTGGAGGGATAAGAACCATCTGGTCACCCTTGTGTTCTTCTCCTTGTTCCGCTGCATCCATTGAAGAGGGGCATGGTCGGTCACGAGGACAAATCTGTGCCCGAGCAGGTAGTAGCACAATGTTTCCATGGCCCATTTTACAGCAAGGCATTCTCTCTCCACCACTGCATATTTTTGTTCCCTTGGAAGGAGTTTCCGACTGAGGTATAGAATTGGGTGTTCCTCCTCCCCGACCATCTGTGATAGAATGGCCCCCAACCCTACTTCGGATGCATCCGTCTGCAGGATAAACTCCTTGGTGAAATCAGGGGCTATCAGTACAGGGTTATTGCAGAGGGCAGTCCGTAGGTCTGTGAATGCTTCCTCTGCTGCGTCAGACCATCTCACCAGATCAGGTCCACGGGCTTTCACTAGGTCTGTCAGGGGGCTTGCCCTAGTGGCAAAGTGGGGGATAAATCATCAGTAATACCCCACTACACCTAGGAACGCCCGGACTTGTTTCTTGCGACTTGGTCGGGGCCAATTTTGGATGGCCTCTAACTTGTTCACTTGGGGTTTTACCAGACCTTTTCCCACAATGTAGCCAAGATATTTGGCCTCTGTAAACCCTACAGCGCACTTGGCAGGGTTTGCTGTAAGGCCAGCTCGCCTGAAGGTATCGAGGACTGCCTCCACCTTCTCCAGGTGGGTTTCCCAGTCTGGGGTATGAATGACCACATCGTCCAAGTAGGCAGCAGCATAACTGTTATGTGGGCGTAATAGCTTGTCCATGAGGCGCTGGAAGGTAGCTGGGGCCCCATGTAGTCCAAAAGGGAGGACAGTATATTGAAAAAGACACTCTGGTGTAGAGAACGCAGTCTTTTCCTTTGCGTCTTCTGCAAGGGGAATCTGCCAGTACCCCTTTGTCAAGTCTAGGATAGTCAAGTACCAGGTATTACCCAGATGGTCCACTAGCTCATCTATGCGAGGTATGGGGTACGCGTCGAAGTGGGATACTTCGTTTAGTCACCAGAAGTCGTTGCAAAAAGCTTGTGGTGCCATCAGGTTTGGGCACCAGCACGATTGGGCTGGACCACTGACTGTGGAATTCTTCGATGATCCCCAACTCCAGCATTTTTTTTACTTCTGCTTTTATTTCCTCCCTTTTTGCTGCTTGCACCTGATAGGGCCTCACTGTTACTCTGGCCCCAGGGTTCGTGACGATGTGGTGATATGTCTCGGTTGTTCAACCCGGTTTTGTCGAGAACACATCTTGGTTCCGGAAGATCATCTCAGACACCTCATTCTTCTGGTCTGGTGTTAAATCGGGAGACACTCTCACCTGTTTGGAAGGCTTGTTTTCCTGGGTTAGGTCTTTTTGGACCGTTGTGCATGCCTCTTGTGCATGCCAGGGTTTCAGAAGGTTAACGTGATAAATCTGTTCTTGTTTTCTGCGTCCTGGCTGCCGCACCTTGTAGGTTACTTCCCCCACAGGTTCAACCACCTCATAGGGCCCCTGCCATTGGGCCAGAAGCTTGCTTTCTGCCATGGGTACCAACACCATAACCCGATCCCCTGGTTGGAACTGTCGCACTTTTGCCTGGCGATTGTAATGGGTTCGCTGGGCCTCTTGTGCCTTCTCCAAATGTTCCCGTACAATAGGGGTAACCCGGGCTATCCGGTCTCGCATCTGCATTACATGCTCTATTATATTTCTCCCCTCATTGGGTTCCTCTTCCCAGATCTCTTTGGCGATATCTAGTGGGTGACGCCCGTGTAATAACTCGAAGGGGGAAAACCCAGTTGAGGCCTGAGGTACCTCCCGGATAGCGAACATAAGGTAGGGTAGTAGGGTGTCCCAATCCTTCCCGTCCCGACTTACCACCTTCCTTATCATAGCCTTGAGGGTTCGGTTAAACCTTTCTACCAACCCATCAGTCTGCGGATGGTAGACCGAAGTTCTCAGGGTATGTATATGGAGCAGCGTACAGAGGTCCTTCATTAGCTTCGACATCAATGGGGTTCCTTGGTCGGTTAATATCTCCTTCGGTAGCCCCATTCGGGCAAAGATCCCCACCAGCTCTTTGGCTATAGTTTTAGAGGCCGTGTTCCGCAGGGGGCCGGCTTCTGGGTAGCGAGTAGCATAGTCCAAAACAACAAGTATATATTGGTGGCCCCGAGCCGTCTTCTCCAGGGGTCCCACTAGGTTCATGGCTATTCACTCGAAGGGGACCTCTGTGATGGGAAGGGGTACTAAAGGTGCCCTCAAGTGGGGACGGGGATTATGCAGCTGACACTCCGGGCAGGAGGCACAGTACCTCCGCACTTCTTCATGTACCCCGGGCCAGAAGAACCGTCGTAGGACTCGTGCCAGGGTCTTCTCTACCCCCACATGCCCCCCAAAAAGATGACTATGAGCAAGACTCAATACAGTGTTCTGGTGTTTTTGAGGTACTAGGATCTGCTGTACCTTCTGCCCCTGTACTGGTGCAACCCGGTATAAGAGATCCTTCTTCATTATGAAGTAGGGTCCTGGTCCCTGGGTTTTCCCTTCCATGGGGACCCCATCTATTTCAGTCACCTCCTTCCTAATGTTGTCATACCTTGGCTCTTCTGCCTGGTCCTGTCCAAAATTTCCTCTCCCAGGGCTAATCTGCCCAAGATCTAGGGGCCCAGTCTCTGTTGCCTCTACTGGTTCAGAAGCATTAGGGTGGGGGTCAGACTCAGGTGCTTCTCCCTCCTGCCTGGCCTCCTTTTCAGCTGCGCGGGTCCGCCTACCTACAAGAGCGACCCTCTGGCTTTGGGTCAGTATTCGGGTTCCCAAGGCCTTAGCTGCCCTTCTTTCCCTTTTTGTCTTTCTACCCTGTCTGGGAGTGGAGAACAAATCTGGGGATATTTCAGAGAAGATAGGGGGTTGACAGTCTGCTGTGGATGCCTCAACAATTTTAGGGGCCCCATCTTTCTCCAATCCCCCTACTGGGAGTAAGTTTCCAAACCCTGGGAAGTCCCTCCCTATGAGCATGGGTATGGGAGTTTAGGGACTACACCTGCTGCTACCTCAGTAGTGTTCCCTTGGATCTCGATTTTTACTGGGATGGTGGGGTAGTAACTAACTGTCCCATGGACACATGTTATCCCTGTACGTTTAGCCTGTAGCAGCTGACTACGCTTCACGAGCTTCCCTGAGATAAGCGTGATAACACTCCCCGAATCAACCAGTGCCGTGGTCCCTACCCCATTTAGTTTCACTGGTCTGGTATACATATGTGGGGTTAGTGAGACCCCCACAAGGTGGATTAGGGAGCATGGATCTGCCCAGTTTCCCAGGTTACACTGCATAGGCTCCTCAGCATCGGGACACTGTGCAGCTATGTGTCCCCACTCCCCGCAGGCATAACATCTGTATGGAGCCCTAGGCATTCCCCGGTCTCTTGGTTTGGGCAGTCTAACATCACAATCCTCTTCTCTCTCAGTGCTCCGACTCTTTGTGGCCTCTGATGGGCCTTCAGCCTCTCTCTTTTTCCACCTGGGCCCTCCTGGTGGCCCAGTCACCCGAACTTTAGGGCTTGGTGCTGCTAGTTTAACCCGGGGTGCCTCTTCCTTAACTGGTCGGGTCAGCTCCCTCGCTGTCCTTCGCCTCTCTACCAGGGCGACAACCTCGTCATAGGTGGAGGGTTCGTTCTGGCTTACCCAGGCACAAAGGTCTGGCGGTAGTCCCCTCATGTATCGGTCGATGACCAGAACCGCTAGTATCTCTTCCGGACTCCGGGACTCTGTTTGCAGCCACTTTCGTGTGAGATGGATGAGGTCATACAATTGGGACCGCGGAGTTTTGTCTTCCTGGTACCTCCAACCGTGATACTGCTGGGCCCGCACTGCTGTCGTTACCCCAGATCTGGCCAGGATCTGCGCTTTCAGCTAGGGGTAGTCTGCCGCAGCCTCTTCAGGCAGATCATGGTAGGCCTTCTGGGCCTCCCCACACAGGAATGGGGCAAGGATGCCAGACCACTGATCTCGAGGCCAGGCCTCCCGTAGGGCTGTCCTCTCAAAGGCCAGAAGGTATGCCTCTACATCATCCTCCCCTGTCATTTTCTGCAGCCAATGGCTGGCCCGTATGAGCCGCGTCCCATCATGGCCGCGATTCAGCTCTGTAAGGACTTTACCTGGTTTACCAGTTCCCGCAACATAGCTCGGTCTTGAGCAGCCTGGTCCGTCAGCAGGCGATTAGTCTCTTGCTGCAGCCGCACTGCCTCCTGTTGGGCGGCTGCCTGGACACGGGTAGCCTCCTCCTGGGCCGCTGTAGCTTGTATCAGTGCCCGCACTACGTCATCCATTGTGGTGAAAAAAAAATAAACCCTCTCCCTTTTTTGTTGTTGTTGTTTTGTTGTTTTAAATCACCCTCCTTCTTCCGCCGCGCTGTGCACCCCAAGATCCCACCCCTGACACCAGTGTGACAAAGTTCCTCCTCTATCTTGGTGGGTCCTGCGCTTATTGGCGGATTTTCTTGCCTCAGAGATTCACCATGTGGGTTGGGGAACAGCCCAGAGACCTTCCCCTCTGGAAGAACCCACAGTCCAGGTCAATTGGGAGGGTTGGGGGGGATCCCGGGCCCGCCCTCTACTCCGGGTTCCAGCCCAGGGCCCTGTGGACTGCCGCTGTCTATAGTGCCTCCTGTAACAGCTGCATGACAGCTACAACTCCCTGGGCTACTTCCCCATGGCCTCCTCCAAACACCTTCCTTATTCTCACCACAGGACCTTCCTCCTGGTGTCTGATAACACTTGTGCTCCTCAGTCCTCCAGCAGCACTCACTCTCAGCTCCTTGCGCCTCTTGCTCCCAGCTCCTCACACTCGCACCACAAACTGAAGTGAGCTCCTTTTTAAAACCCAGGTGCCCTGATTAGCCTGCCTTAATTGATTCTAGCAGCTTCTTCTTAATTGGCTCCAGGTGTCCTAATTAGCCTGCCTGCCTTAACTGGTTCTAGCAGGTTCCTGATTACTCTAGTGCAGCCCCTTCTCTGGTCACTCAGGGAACAGAAAACTACTCATCCAGTGACCAGTATATTTGCCTTCTACCAGACTCCTGTACCCCACTGGTCTGGGTCTGTCACAATAGCTTGTGAAGAAACTGTATTGCCATACACATAAGTATGGCCACACTGGTCAGACCAATGGTCCATCTAGCCCAGTATCCTGTCTTCCAACAGTGGCCAATGCCAGATTCTTCAGAGGGAATGAACAGAACAAGGCAATTATCGAGTGATCCATCCCCTGTCATCCCAACTTCTGTAGGTCAGATACTTAGGGATTCCCAGAGCATGGGGTTGTATATCTGACTATCTTAGCCAACAGCTGCTGATGGACCTATCCTCCATGAACTCACCTAACTTTTTTTGAACCCAGTTATACTTTTGGCCTTCATGACATCCCCTGGCAATGAGTTCCACAGGTTGACTGTGTGTTGTGTGCAGAAGTACTTCCTTTTGTTTGTTTTAAATATGCTGCCTATTAATTTCATTGGGTGACCCCTGGTTCTTGTGTTATATGAAGGGAGTAAAGAAAACTTCCTTATTTGCTTTCTCCCCCTTATTCGTCTCTTTTTTAAATTGAAGAGTCCGGTCTTTTTAATCTCTCCTTATATAGAAGCTGTTCCATTCCCCTAGTCCTTTTGGTTGCCCTTCTCTTTATTTTTTCCAATTCTAACATATCTTTTTTGAGATAGGGTGACCAAAACTGCACACAGTATTCAAGGTGTGGGCAGCCCATGGATTTATGTAGTGGGATTATATTTTCTGTTTTATTATCTAGCCCCTTCCTAACAGTTCCTAATATTCTGTTTGCTTTTTTGACTGCCACTGCACATTGGGTGTATGTTTTCAGAGAACTATCCATGATGACAGCAAGATCTCTTTCTTGGGAGGTAACAGCTAATTTAGACCCCATCATTTTATATGTACAGTTGGGATTATGTTTCCCAGTGTACATTGCTTTGCATTTATCACATTGAATTTCATCAGCCATTTTGTTGCCCAGTCTCCCAGTTTTGTGAGATGCCTTTGTAACTCTTTGCAGTCAGCTTAGGACTTAACTAACTTGAGTAATTTTGAATTGTCTTCAAACTTTGCCACCTCACTGACTACCCCTTTTCCAGATCATCTATGAACACGTTGAACAGCACTGGTCATTTATTCCATAAACTGGCCATTTATTCCAATCCTCCCCCTCCCCCCCCCCGCCCCCGACACACACATCTTTTAACTAGTCACTGATCCATGAGAGGACCTTCCCTCTTATCCCATGATAGCTTACTTTGGTTATGAATCTTTGGTGAGGAACCTTGTCAAAGACTTCTACCATTTGTATACAAATACTTACAAAATGTGTCAATATTTAGTTGTGTGCCTTCATGTGATGTAATTGAATGGGACTCTTTTGTTTGACTGTTTCGCTTCAGTTCCTACTTGCACTTTATCAACTTATATCCTGTCCTCTTAGCTACGATATAGAGAATTCCCTTTAATAGATCCTCTCCTAAGGGATGTCTCTATCTGAACCATGTCCTCCTCCGCACCTGTCGGCTTTCCCCCAGCCCTTAATTTAAAAACTGCTCTACGACCTTTTTAATTGTAAGTGCCAGCAATCTGCTTCCATTTTGGTTTAGGTGGAGCCCATCCCTCCTGTATAGGCTCCCCTTTTCTCAACAGGTTCCCCAGTTCCTAATAAATCTAAACCCCTCCTCCCAACACAATCGTCTCATCCACACATTGAGACCCTGCAGTTCTGCCTGTCTAACTGGCCCTGCTCATGGAACTGGAAACATTTCAGAGAATGCTACCATAGAGGTCCTGGACTTCAATCTCTTACCTAAATTTAGCCTCCAGGGCCTCTCTCCTATTCTTCCCTATGTCATTGGTACCTACATGTACCACGACCACCGGCTCCTCCCCAGCACTACACATAAGTCTGTCTAGATGTCTCGAGAGATCCGCAACCTTCGTACCAGGCAGGCAAGTCACCATGCAGTTCTCCCGGTCATCGCAAATCCAGCTCTCTATGTTTCTAATGATTGAATCCCCTATAAATATTACCTGTCTCTTCCTAATAACTGGGGTTCCCTCCCCTGGATAAGTATCCTCAGTGTGAGAGGATACCACATCATCTGGAAGGAGGGTCCCAACTATGGGATCATTTCCCTCTGCTCCAGTTGGATGTTCTTCTTCCCTGAGACTTTCATCCTCCTCAACAGCACAGAGGCTGTCAGACCGGGGGTGGGACGTTCTACTGTGTCCTGGAAAGTCTCATCTATGTGCCTCTCTGTCTCCTCCAGCTCAGCCACTCTCGTCTCCAAAGCCTGTACGTGGTCTCTGAGGGCCAGGAGCTCCTTGCACCAAATGCACACATACGCCACCTGCTCATGATGCAGCTATTCACACATGCTGCCTTCAGTGCAATAGACTGGGGTCGGGGGGGGGGGGGGGTTACTGGCCAAAGTTTAGAGAATGTTTATTAGGTGTATCTGGCTCTCACACTCCCTCACCAAACTCCTGTTTGCCGCTCCTGGTCGCTAGCTCTTCTGGTCACTTATGTTTTGGCTTTTCAAATCCATCCTTCATGAGTTAGCCCCGCCCCCTTGTCAAAGGATCCTAAGGGGATTAGGGATCAAAGGACCCTAGTAACACAAGGGTTTTGTTTCTAAGTTTATAGATTATTTTATTGAAAGTACAAACCTATCGGCTACAGCACCTGCAGTGTAAGTACAAATGAGCAGAAGCTGAAAAGAGAAGACTGAGAGGGGACATGATAGCAGTTTTCAGGTATCTAAAAGGGTGTCATAAGGAGGAGGGAGAAAACTTGTTCACCTTAGCCTCTAAGGATAGAACAAGAAGCAATGGGCTTAAACTGCAGCAAGGGAGGTCTAGGTTGGACATTAGGAAAAAGTTCCTAACTGTCAGGGTGGTTAAACACTGGAATAAATTGCCTAGGGAGGTTGTGGAATCTCCATCTCTGGAGATATTTAAGAGTAGGTTAGATAAATGTCTATCAGGGATGGTCTAGACAGTATTTGGTCCTGCCATGCGGGCAGGGGACTGGACTCGATGACCTCTCGAGGTCCCTTCCAGTCCTAGAATCTATGAATCTATGAATCTATGAAAAGATATTACTACATTTCCATACTTCCGTAGGCTTATGGCTCATCATTAAAGTAAACCAGCAAACCTGTACTTCCCCAGCACTCATTAACAAACCATGCTTCCTCTGTTCCTAGTGTGTGCAGCATGAGGTGGTTGGCATTCCAAACTAATTCAGCACCCTGACACTAGGAAGTGAGGAACCAGTCATGTTTACACAGGAGAATGAATTCTGGCTGCAGGCATTACTTATTTATGATGTAATTTATTTTTACTAGGCTGGGACTCTCAAGGGCACTTGCAGAAATGAGACAGACTATTGCTCTGGAAGGACTTGGGAGTGGGACTCCTTCCTGCCTCTAGTTCTCAAGTAGCTGGTCTCCATGGAGCTACTCCTCAGTTACCTGAGCAGGACTGGGGGAGAACCAGGCTCTTGGTTTCTAACCTGGGCGAGTGTTCCCTAAGGTGGCACACAGCCCCCCGGAGCTTTGCAGCCCAGGAAAGCTCACTCCAGGAACTAAGCAACAGAGGGTCCTGTGGCACCTTTGAGACTAACAGAAGTATTGGGAGCATAAGCTTTCGTGGGTAAGAACCTCACTTCTTCAGATGCAAGTGCATGCACTTATTTAGACTTTTTAAAGACTTGCTATTTCACCACACTGATTAAAAAACTAGAATGATAAACAATCAATATGGCACATATTAAATGGATTAAAAGCTTGCTAAGAGATAGGTCTCAAAATGTAATTGTGAATGGGGAATCATCATTGAATGGGTGTGCTTTGAATGGTGTCCTGGGTATCAGTTCTTGGCCCTACACTGTTTAATGTTTTTATCAGTGACCTGGAAGAAAACAAAATTATCACTGATAAAGTTTGAAGATGACACAAGGTTCGGGGATGTGAAAAATAACAAAGAGGACACATCGCTAATAGAGTGTGATTTTGATTGCTTGGTAAACTGGGTGCAAGCAAGCAATATGAATTTTAGTATGGCCAAATATAAATGAATAAATCTTGGAGCAAAGAGCGCAGGCCATACTTACATGATGGGTGACTCTATCCTGGGAAGCCGTGACTCTGAAAAAGATTTGGGGTCATCATGGATAATCAGCTGAACATGAGCTCCCAGTATGTGGCCAAAAGGGCTAATGTGATCCTGGGATGCACTAACAGGATAAATAACAGGAGTACTTGTGGCACCTTAGAGACTAACAAATTTATTAGAGCATAAGCTTTCGTGGGCTACAACCCACTTCTTCGGATGCATATAGAGTGAAACATATATTGAGGAACAGGATAATATCAAGTTGGAGTAGAGCTGTTATTTTACCTCTGCATTTGGCACTGGTGCGACTACTGTTGGCATACTGTATCGAGTTCTGGTGCCCACAACTCAAGAAGGATGTTGATAAATTGGAGAGGGTTCAGAGAAGAGCCATGGGAATGATGAAATGATTGGAAAACCTGCCTTCTAGTGATAGACTCAAGGAGCTTAATCTCCTTAGCTCAACAAAGAGAAGGTTAAGAGGTGACTTGATTAGTCTATAAATACTTACCTGGGGAACATAAATTTAATAATGGTCTCTCCAACAGATAAAGGTATAACAAGCTCCAATGGTTGGAAGTTGAAGCTAGACAAATTCAGATGTGAAATAAGATACAAATATTTAATAGTGAGGGTAACTAACAATTGGAACCATTTACCAAGGATTGTGGTGGATTCTCCATCACTGGCTATTTTTAAATCCAGATTGGATGTTCCAAACAGGAATTAACTCAGTGAAGTTCTATGGCCTATTGCTTACACCTAACCAACCAAAGGGGGCTGCCCACAAGAGACAGGTGCCACCCCGAAAAAAGACAGTGACTGCAGCTATATCGGCCAAAGAAAAGGGGGCGCTCATGAGAGGTGGGTGCCACCCCTGTTAGAATGAGATTTGTTCTGCTCCACCTCTGTCAGGCTTCCATTCGACCCTTCTGGGTAAACCCTTCCTCCAGGGCCTGGATCCCCAGAGCTTCTACTCTCCCCCTTGGTTTCCTCCTTTCCCTCTCTAGTGCTCAGAGAGTGGCTGCAGTCTCCCTCACTGCAGCCCCTTTCTGCTGCCGACCTCCTACGTGGTCTCTGAGGGCCAGGAGCTCCTTGCACCAAATGCACACATACGCCACCTGCTCATGATGCAGCTATTCACACATGCTGCCTTCAGTGCAATAGACTGGGGTCGGGGGGGGGGGGGGGTTACTGGCCAAAGTTTAGAGAATGTTTATTAGGTGTATCTGGCTCTCACACTCCCTCACCAAACTCCTGTTTGCCGCTCCTGGTCGCTAGCTCTTCTGGTCACTTATGTTTTGGCTTTTCAAATCCATCCTTCATGAGTTAGCCCCGCCTGTTCTAACTCTGCCTGTTCCTGCTCAGCTGGGCTCCATCATCAGTCTGGGGTCAGGTAGGGCACCTAACTCCCCTCAGGTGTGGCCTACCCGATTCATTGGCCCCTTCTCGGCCTCATTAGCCCTCCTTAGCGTAGTGTGGGGAGAATACCCCATCTCTCAGTTTTCCATCTTTGAATCTGTGTTTTTTCCATTAAATAAACATGTTGCGCATTTTTACCAAGACAAAGATTTGGTGTACAAATTGTGTGGGATGTGTTTGGCAAAACAAGCTGGTGTCTGTGGGGCTGGTTTCACACCATCAGGGTGAAGAACCAGAAGGGAAAGTCCAAGTGTCTGGTAGTTTAAGAACTCAGGGTGAGTGGATCTGGGGAGACTCGGGACTGGAGGGCTGTTGAGGTCACCCTGCAAGGAGTAACTAGCCTGGGAAGCCAGGCAGAGACCTTTATGCTCGTGGGCTGGCTCCTGGAGTCAGGGTTCTGAGCCACAGCAGCACAGCTTTAAGGGACCCCAGTTTACAGGGCAGCTAGTGACAGAACCCCTTAGTGGACTAGGTGATCCCCGAAACATCACCCCTTACCACAGAGGTGGGGAATCTGAGAAATCCCCACTGTACAGAGGTGAAGTGACCCAGCCAGAACCACATGGCATACCTGCTGGAGGTAACAGCACGTGCTGACTCGTAGCCTTCTGCGCCTTCCCCTAGAGCCTGCACATTGTTCCTGGAAGTACAAGTCCTGCTCCACACATGAGCCCCCCAGAGCATCCATTGCCTCTGTGCAGCGAGTGCTGATATGGGCTCAATGCACAGTACTCCACTGAGGAAGGAACAATCAGTTGCACACATACAAAATGGGAAATGACTGCCTAGGAAGGAGTCCTGCGGAAAGGGATCTGGGGGTCATAGTGGACCACAAGCTAAATATGAGACAACAGTGTAACACTGTGGCAAAAAAGTGAACATCATTCTGGGATGTATTAGAAGGAGTGTTGTAAGCAAGACACGAGAAGTAATTCTTCTGCTCTACTCCGCGCTGATTAGGCCTCAACTGGAGTATTGTGTCCAGTTCTGGGCACCACATTTCAGGAAAGATGTGGGCAAACTGGAGAGAATCCAGAGAAGAGCAACAAAAATGATTAAAGGTCTAGAAAACATGACCTGTGAGGGAAGATGGAAAATATTGGGTTTGTTTAGTGTGGAAAAGAGAAGACTGAGGAAGGACATGATAACAATTTTCAATTACGTAAAAAGATTGCTACAAGGAGAAGGGAGAAGAATTGTTCTTTAACCACTGACGATAGGACAAGAAGCAATGGGCTTAAATTACAGCCAGGGAGGTTTAGGTTGGACATGAGGAAAATCTTCCTAACTGTCAGAGTGGTTAAGCACTGGAATAAATTGCCTCGGGAAGTGGTGGAATCTCCATCATTGGGGATTTTTAAGAAAAAAACCTGTCAGGAATGGTCTAGATAATACTTAGTCCTGCCATGAGTGCAGGGGACTGGACTAGATGACCTCTCAAGGTCCCTTCCAGTCCTATGATTCTCTGATTCTATAATTCTATGCTGTCTCATTAGGGACAGGACTGGACTCTTTCCTTCTTTCTGAAATGTGGTTGGTGTCCAGAGGCGCGGGAACTAGAGGTTCAGGGGGTGCTGCAGGTTATATGGGGGGGGCTCTGCTCCTGGCTCCACACCCGGGGTCCCAGCTGCCAGCCCCATGCCCGGAGCTCAACGTCCACCACTAGTTGTTACCCCAGCCTCTGCCCCCTTACCCTTGTCTGCATCCCTCTGCCCTGCTCCCAGCCCCAGCTTTAGGGGGCAGAGGGAGGGGCCTGGACAAGGGTAAGGGGGGGCTGCAAGGTAAAAATTTTGGGGACCACTGCTGTACAGTTTCGCTGGCTTTCAGCACCTCCACTATAAAAAGTGTTCCAGCACCACTGTTGGTGTCTGTCCGCAGCACCTCTGGTAGAAACAGACATGTCTTTCTAACAGGGTCTCTCTGGTCACCCAGGAGTTCCGGGCTGGAGGCAGGAACCCCTGTGGGAGAGTGTCTGCCCAGTGCTGTTCCTTGGTGAGCATATTGCTCCGTCCTGGCTGTCCGATCCACGACTAAAGTTACAAACACCGCTCTGGGCTCTGGCAGCATCCACCAGAGTGCTCTGTCAGACACGGAAATCTGTCCCATCTCCAGGCAGTTATGGCCAGTACATACACCCGACCCATGGGAATTAGCATCTGGAATACTGTGCAATACTGTGTGCAGTTCTGGTCTCCCATGTTTAAAACTGATGAATTCAAACTGGAACAGGTGCAGAGAGGGGCTACTAGAATGACCAGAGGAATGGAAAATCTACCCTATGAGAGGAGACTCAAAGAGCTTGGCTTGTTTAGTGTAATCAAACAATGGCTGAGGGGAGATATGATTGCTCGCTATCAATTCATCAAAGAGATAAACACCAGGGAGGGAGAGGAGTTTTTAGGTTAAGCACCAATGTGGACACAAGAACAAATGGATATAAACTGCCCATCAACAAGTTTAGGCTTAAAATTAGGCAAAGGTTTCTAAAGCATCAGAGGAGTGAAGTTCTGGAACAGCCTTCCAAGGGGAGCAGTGGGGGCAAAACACCTAACTGGCTTCAAGACTGAGCTTGACATGTTTATGGAAGGGATGTGTGACAAAGTTCCTCCTCTACCTTGGTGGGTCCTGTGCTTATTGGCGGATTTGCTCCCTTCACAGATTCACCCGATGGGTCAGGAAACAGTCCAGAGACCTTCCCCTCTGGTAGAAGCTATAGTCCAGGTCAATTCCTCCTGTGTTTGATCAGGAGTTGGGAGATATGGGGGGAACCCGGGCCCGCCCTCTACTCCGGGTTCCAGCCCAGGGCCCTGTGGACTGCAGCTGTTTAGAGTGCCTCCTGGTACAGTTGCACGACACCTACAACTCCCTGGGCTACTTCCCCATGGCCTCCTCCCAACACCTTCTCTGTCCTCACCACCGGACCTTCCTCCTGATGTCTGATAACACTTGTACTTCTCCGTCCTCCAGCAGTACGCCTACTCACTCTCGGCTTCTTGCACACCTCTTGCTCCCAGTTCCTCACACACACACTTCCTCTCCTCTGGCTCCCTGCCCGCCCCCCCGGCTTGACTGGAGTGAGCCCTTTTATAGCATCAGAGGGGCCTTAATTAGAGTCAGGTGCTTAACTGCCTCACCTGACTCTTAGCAGTTTAATTGGAGTCAGGTGGTCTATTAGCCTGGAGCAGCCCCTGCTCTGGTCACTCAGGGAACAGAAAACTACTTATCCAGTGGCCAGTATATCTCCCTTCTGCTACTCTGCTGTTCCCAACTGGTCTGGGTCTATCACAGATGGCATGATGAGGCTGCCTACAATGGCATGTAACTGATCTGTGACTGCTAGTAGTAAATATCCCCAATGGCCAGTGATGGGACACTAGATGGGGAGGGCTCTGAATTACTACAGTGACTTCTTTCCCAAGTGTCTGGCTGGTGGGTCTTGCTGACACCCTCAGGGTGCAAATGAACACCCTATTTGGGGTCTGGACGGAATTTCCCCCCAGGTCAGATTGACAGAGACCCTGGGGGTTTTCACCTTCCTCTGCAGCATGGGGCACAGGTCACCTTCAGGTTTAAACTAATGTAAATCATAGAATCATAGAATTGTAGAACTGGAAGGGACCTTGGGTACGTCTATACTTACCTCCGGGTCCGGCGGTAAGCAATCGATCTTCTGGGATCGATTTATCGTGTCTTGTCTAGACGCGATAAATCGATCCCGGAAGTGCTTGCCGTAGACGCCGGTACTCCTACTCCGCGAGAGGAGTACGCAGAGTCGACAGGGGATCCTGCATGCCGCGTCTGGACCCGCGGTAAGTTCGAACTAAGGTACTTCGACTTCAACTATGTTATTCACGTAGCTGAAGTTGCGTATGTTAGTTCGAAGTGCGGGGTTAGTGTGGACCAGGCCCTTGAGAGGTTATTGGAAGCAATTTCTGTCCATGAACATACTTCTCTTGTGCACTGATCACAATTATATTTGGGGTCCTAAAAAAATCCCTTATTGCCTACGTATGGAGATGCACTATACTACCAAGCGGGCTCAGCAGATACTTGCCCATCTCCATGCAGAGCCACTGTTAGCATGTTTGGCTAAAGGCAAAGGGAAGTACAGCTGTCCAAGGGCATACCTGATGATCCAGTGTCCAGACTAGCCACAAAAGACATGGCATGCTGGACATACATTTAAGAGACCAGCATGAGTTTGTAGTGGGTTTTGTCATCTGTCTTATTGAATTATTTTCAACTCTGCAATTCTAGAGGCATTTTTTATATTGCAGATGCCCTGAGCATCATAAATGGTGATGCGATGATTGTTTTTGGCACATTTTCAATATGCCAAGGCAAACTTGCACCTGGGAGTTCCTGGGATGCCGGTTCTAATTAATGTCTGAGCAGCCTGTCAGGTTTGGAGCGCGGGAAGTGATGGATCTTCTCCAGACTAGTGCTCTGGTACCTGTGCCAGTCATTGCTGGAGCGACATCGCTCTGTCCGGCTGCAGGTGCTAATCAAAACAGACATTGTTGCCAGGTTTATTAATCTGCGCATTGCATGTTACTGTGCGGAGTCGGCTCTTGTATCTTGCAGGTAGAAGAGAAGCTCCCACGCACATCTCCTTGAGTGTGTCTGCCATCCAACACAGTGACCCCAACTCAATGTTCCCGCTTCAGTCCTGAAATGTGAATCGTGGGAAGAAATCCCTTCTGTCCATACCGGCGCAGTAACTGCCAAGTGGATCCGGACTCGCAGGGCCCTTTGCTGCAGCTTGGTGCGGGAGTGTTCCCAGCTCTTGGAGACTGTGATGGAGCAGAGAGGCCCCAGGCCAGCAGAGAAAGGGTTCATGAGAGCCTGTGGGCCCAGCTAGCTCTGCCCTGTTATACCTGCAGCCAATGCCATGCCTGGAGGGGGAATAAAAGGAGAGGGCGTGGCTCAGTTGCGGGCTGGCTGGTGAGGCAGCAGGACGGCGCTCTGCCTCTCTGCATGAAGAGAGATTTGCTGGTGGAGAGACAGGCCTGATAGCAGGTGAAGACATACCCGTTGTGTCTCTGCAATGGCGTGGCTGGAGAAGTGCTCCCTTGTGGACCTTGTGGACCGTCACTGGGGGAGAAGCACACAGCCACCAGGAGAGAGTGACGCTCAACTAAGGGAGACGGAGGATGAACTAATAGTGAGTTGACTGTATTTTTTGCTTGGGAACATTTTGGGACTAAGCCCCTGCAGCCCCCCTGATGTGTTAAGATATAGGTGCACCCAGTGGGCACCGGGGATAGAAACTTCCTCCCCGTCTGCCCCCTGCGGAAACCCACAGCTGCATGAGGACACCGAGAAGGTCCACAAGGGAGCACTTCTCCAGCCACGCCATTACAGAGACATGACGGGTATGTCTTCACACAGAGTTAGCCCAGGCTAGGCCAGCACAGGTGGAGCATCCCCATTACAGACAGCTACCAGTGCCAGACCCATGTGGCAGTGTCGCAATGGTGCTGTTCTAACCCCTGTGCTGGGATGGATGTCTATCAGAGTATCCCATGGCTCTTAGCGGTGCAATAAACTGGGCCACTTTATGAATGAATGCACAGTGTGTGGCGAGAGAACTCTCTGGGCGCCTGTGTGGAAGTGCTGTTCTGGGTATTAGTGACATCACCCCACAGCTTTCCCCGACGGCTGGAGTCAGCTTCTGGCACCCAGGCAGCACAGGAGGAGGATGGATCAGATGGCATCTCTGTAAATGCTCTGGAAGGGCAGCAGGAATGCAGTAGGCAAACAGAAGGTTAAATGCTGTGCAGAAGAAGAACATAAGAACAGCCATATTGGGTCACACCATGGTCCATTTTGCCCACTGTCCTGCCTCTGACAGTGGCCAGTACCAGGGCTTCAGGGAGAGTGCATAGAACATGGCAGTTATGGAGTACTTACATTTTCAGAAAGCTTTTGACAAGGTCCCTCACCAAAGGCTCTTATGCAGAGTAAGCTGTCATGGGATAAGAGGGAAGGTTCTCTCATGGGTCAGTAACTGGTTAAAAGACAGGAAACAAAGAAGAGGAATAAATGGTCAGTTTTCAGGAGAGAGGTAGATAGCAGGATCCTATTTAGCATATTCATAAATGATCTGGAAAAAGGGGTAAACAGTGAGGTGGCAAAATTTGCAGATGATACAAAACTACTTAAGATAGTTAAATCCAAAGCAGACGGTGAAGAGTTACAAAATGATCTCACAAAACTGGGTGACTCGGAAACAAAATGGCAGATGAAATTCAATGTTGATAAATGCAAAGTAATTTACATTGGAAAACATAATCCCAACTATACATATAAAATGATGGGGTCTAAATTAGCTGTTACCACTCCAGAAAGAGATCTTGGACTCATTGTGGATAGTTCTCTGAAAAGATCCACTCAACGTTCAGCGCCAGTCAAAAAAGCGAACAGAATGTTGGGCATCATTAAGAAAGGGATAGATAATAAGACAGAAAATTTCATATTGCCTCTATATAAATCCATGGTGTGCCTACATCTTGAATACTGTGTGCAGATGTAGTTGCCCCATGTTAAAATAGATATATTGGAATTGGAAAAGGTTCAGAAAAGGGCAACAAAAATGATTAGGGGCATGGAATGGCTTCCATATGAGGAGAGATTAATAAGACTGGGACTTTTCAGCTTGGAAAAGAGACGACTAAAGGGGGATATGATAGAAGTCTATAAAATCATGACTGGTGTGGAGAAAGTAAATAAGGAAGTGTTATTTACTCCTTCTCATAACACAAGAACTAGGGGTCACCAAATGAAATTAATAGGCAGCAGGTTTAAAGGAAACAAAAGGAAGTATTTTTTTTTATACAGCATACAGTCAACCTGTGAAGCTACTTGCCAGAGGATGTTGTGAAGGCCAAGACTATAACAGGGTTCAAGAAAGAACTAGATACATTCATGGAGGATAGGTTCATCCATGGCTATTAGCCAGGATGGACAGGGATGGTGTCCCTAGCCTCTGTTTGCCAGAAGCTGGGAAAGGGCAACAGGGGATGGATCACTTGCTGATTACCTGTTCTGTTCATTCCCTCTGGGGCACCTGGCATTGGCTGCTGTCGGAAGACAGGCTACTGGGCTAGATGGACCTTTGGTCTGACCCAGTAGGGCCGTTCTTATATTCTTATGAGTAATCCAGCCCTGTGTTTCAGTCCCAGCTGCTGGCACTCAGAGGTGTACGGTTGCCCTGAGCATGGGGTTGTGTCCCTCAAGGGAGGAGTTAGACAAGAAAGTGGAGCCGAGGTGGAACTGGGGGTAGCATGGGAGGAGCAGCTGCAGCTGGGTTTGATTAGCCTGTGGTCTCATTGCAGTGCAGTCAGATTGCCACCCTGGGCTGAAGCCAAAGCTGAGCTCAAACCTGTACCCTCGGCTGTGCCTGCCAGCGTGGGCTTGGGGCCCCCTGAAGCCTGGGTTAGATGTTTCCCTGTGTGGACAGAAGGAGGGTTAAAGGCTAACACCCAGGCTGTGGCTGGGCTGACCCTGCAGGGAAGAGGGTTACCATTTATCTGGCTTCTCTCTAACTCGTATCCCGTGGAGGAGGCATGGCAGGGTGCAAAAAAGCGAGGCCAGAGCATCTCTGCCTGCTCTCAGCTGGTGGAGGCCCCTTCAGGGCTGTTATTGCACGCATACATCAGCGCTGTCTGGGGGCTGCTCTCTATTAGGCTGGACCTAAAGCCATCACAGAACCAGGTGGGGAACAGGGAGCCTTTGCCGAGAAGAGTAGCCAAGTGGCTCTGTACTAACGCTTTCATCGTTCACCCTGAATATGAATTCATATAACCCTAACCCCTCTGCCTGGCTGGTGCAATGCAATGAGATGGGAGGTCAGCTATGACCCTGCTTTGTCTTCTTGTGCCATAGTTTTCTAAAAGTAATATGCATGGATCTGTCCAACAGCAATCAGCAGGACCACTCCCAGAGCAAGGCACCACTTGCCATGAGTAAGGGTGGTTGAATCAGGACCAACATATTTAGACGTGTGAATTTCTTATTGCGAGCAGTTTGCCATCAGTAAACTTCTAAACCCCCCTTCTCCAGGTCATTAACAAACAACCTCCGCCCCCATGTCAGTCGGGGCTCCATTGGCCATTATCCATTGGCCACAATGAACTGATTGCTCACCCCCATTCTTTGTTCTGTCTCTTATCCAGTCTCAAAGATCTGCTCGGGTTGAACCAGGGATTATTTCCGGGAGTCCTGGGCCCTGTGCTCTGCAGGAGGTCAGACTAGATCATCACAGTCATCCTTTCTGGCCTTGGAATCTCTGAATCGATTGGCTTCACTTGGGTTTGATTTCCATTTTCATACGGTCACCTGTCTGTCTCACACAGCCCTCTGCACCTTGCCAGCTACCCATAGATGGGGTTTCATTTATTTTCTGTCTTCCATCTGGGACTCGGTCAGTCACTTAACCACTCGCCATGTGGAGTCTCAGGCTTTTCATGTCTTTGCTTCACACTTTAGGGCCAGGTTCACCAGCTTCCTCTTTAAACAAACCCCTTCCTTTCTGGCGTGTGCTGTCGGCCTAGAGTGCTTGTTACCTTCCTACTCACCGGGATGTGGTCACTGTTACTTAGTGGCTCAGCTGCAAAGGGCTAAGTCTGAGGATGGCCTCCTCTTTCCTGTGTGCTTCAAAGAACCATCATTTCCCATGCTGAGAAGTTGCTCCTTTACATTTAGTCCTGTTGTGACATGGGGCCAGTTTACATTCAGGCAATCTGGAGGGTTCCCATTACTCCTGATTTTTAGACTTAGTTGTTTTTTTGATCTCCCTCAGCATTGCGCACTTGATATCCTGTTCCTGAGCAGGAGGCCAGCAGTATAACCCTGCTAAGATATTTGTATTCTTAATGCTTGGGATTTGTACATCTATCATATGGTCCCCACTCCTCAGGAGTTTCCCCCCTTGGATTCTGTGCACAGAGGGGGAATGTAACGTTCTCTGACCATGGAGTGAGCCAATGTGACTTTCAGGGAGCAGAGAAGTTTGAATTAATGGGACCCTCTTGGTACGACTTTTTGATACTTTTGTTTATTTGCTGTTTTATTCTCTAGTGTATTTACAAGTCTGGCCTGTGAGAGGAGGAGACACTTGTGTGCTTTCTCGTCTCCCATGCTGCCTGCCGGGAGACTTTGAAGTGTGTTGTTATAGCTCTGATATAGAAATATCCACAGTGATTGCTTTACCCCTTGTAAACAAAACACACAGGGCTCCACGGGGCTTAATCTGTGAGTGAAATTCCCTTTTTGTGGTTCGACATATTCATGACCGAGAGTGCCCCTGGAGCTGGGCCTTCAGCGATGAGATATGACAGGGCATGAATTATTGTTCAGCTACAGTGACAGTTTAAACTAGAGCCACTGCGGATGTGAGCTAAGTGAGGCAACCACTCCAGGGATCGGGAGCCCAGATGTTACAGCTAAAAAAGACCTTTCCTTTTCAGTGGGGAAGTCTGGAAAATAGCTAATGTGAGCTGCCTTCTCAACCCTCCGGCCTCAGAATGCAGGAGGCACATGCAGAGCCAGAATCTCTGACCTGTCCTGGCTCTAGATGTACTGGGCTGGGCACCAAGGACCTGATCCTGCTACACCGGCGTTGCTCCGTTGCACGGGGTCAGAACCCCCAGCTGGGGCTAGGGGACGAGCAGCCGCCCGGTGACTGCCACGGTGTGCTCTGCCTTCCCAGCCCACCTTCCTTGTGAACTGTCGCCAGGGTGGCTGTAACTGCCCAGATCTCCTGCTCACAGGCTTTTCTGTGGCTTCCCTCCCTCCTCCCCTGACCTAGGGTGGGTAATGCCCCTTGGCTGGCAGAGGTGCCTTGCAGACCCTGCTTTCTGAGGTGGGAGCTGGGCGCAGGCTGTGCAGTGAGCTCCAATACACCTGGGATCCAGGCCGTGAGGAGGCGAGGCAGCAACTCCCTCTTCAGCTCCTCCTGCAAAGTCTGGGTGCGAGCGCATGAGGCCCCTGCGCTGAAAACGTAGTGTGTCCGACTAGCCACACCCAGCAGTGGCCCCCTCCCTTCCCAGCCGGACCTATCGGCTATGGTTTATATGTATAGCAGTTCCATGCTTTACGCGGTCCGTATTCTGGTTTGGGGGGTGGTGTCTCCAGGGTGCTAAAGCCACAGAACATTCGAATGCACCAATAATGAAGTAACGCACGGGAGGCAGCGCTGCTTCATCCTGTTCTTTGCAGGACTGATGCTGATGTGACTCACAAGCCTAGATCAGAGGATTGAGATCTGTCAGTTTCACTCACTGAATTGGATGTCGGTCTGTCCCTTTATTTTTCTAGACCCCTTTATAATCCTTGTACATTTTTCTCATTTCTGAGATAATTAGCAGAACTTTAGCAAGTTCATTAAGTTCTGCATTTGAACAAAAATAACTGAAAAACTTTCATTTGTGTACAAGATTAGTGTGACCTGGGCTCTCCGTCATCCCAGTTTAACTTTGCCACCAGGTTAAACAGTTTGTATACGTCTTTAGCAAAAGTATTGCTCCATGTTGACCATGTTGTTAATTTTTCTTAAGATCCTGAGTCATTCTGTGTGTGAAAAAGTAAAGTGATGTTTGTTGATCAGAGCTGGCTTCTGCTTCGAGCACTCCTGGAAGCTCCAGACACACTGTGTGCATTTTGGAGACAGCAGCAGGGAGAATTGTAGTGAATGGAGCATGTCTTACCAGGGTGCAGTTCTGCTCGTGCAGTGATAACCTCTGCCAAAGAACAGTGACAGATGGAGTGGGCCAAACGGGCTCTATTCCCAGCATGTGCCCCTGGAATGATGAAAGGAGGAATTAGTTTAGGAGGAATGAAAGGGAAAATGCACCTTTTAACAGGAACCAAGATGCAGTCACAGTAACCAATAACAGCCCTTTGCCCTAGAGAACCATGGAGTCTCACGGGCTATGTTTCTGGAGTCCACAGCCCCGAGCCTCAGGTTTGGCCAAGCTCCATCATTACAGGACCTGTTTGTAGGACAGGGCGAAGGAGACTCAGCTGGTAGCACATCCCAGTTGTGCTCTCCCAGCCCCCCCATAAATTAAAGCAGTCTGAGGGCTTCTCTGAGTTATACTGGTGGGTAGCAGCTGTCTGGAGCCCCTTATGCCAGCTGGGGTCCCCAAGCACAGCATGCTACGGCCAGAGCCCCTCTGACTCTGCACCTCGACTCTGCTGGGAGATGTGGGGCTGCACATGCCAGTTGTGTGCAGGCCGAGGAACCCCCACACGTACATCAGAGATACCCAGCTGCCCTTTAGGGGACTTTTACAGCCCCACAGCAGCTCACAGGGAAGAGCGAGGGCTGGAATCTGATGCTACGGGCTCCCTTAGGCTGTGTGTGAAGCAGGCAGAAGTCATCACATTCAATGGAGTAGCAGCACATAAGCCAAGGGCAAGGAGAACAAGTCAGGCATAAGGCTGTGACGTTATGGGTGTAATATAATATCTCATTGAAAGGTGACACAGGACCAGAAAGAGTTAATTAACTCACAGACTGACCTGACCTAGGGCTGAACTTTAAAGACTGGTTTGGGAAATATATAAATGAATAGAACTTTGACATGCAGCCTGCATTGT
This sequence comes from Emys orbicularis, assembly GCF_028017835.1. Classification (NCBI taxonomy): domain Eukaryota; kingdom Metazoa; phylum Chordata; order Testudines; family Emydidae; genus Emys; species Emys orbicularis. The sequence continues at coordinate 1,039,352 of NC_088686.1, read as the reverse complement.
TAGAGATAGAAGGACAGGTGTTTGCTCAGGTCTTGTGATGTAAGCAAACAAATCTTGTCTATTACTTTGGCTTTGATTCAAAGATCAAAAAAAGGAGTATTAGTATTTAGGAAGACATTTGAGTGAAATAGTATTATTGTCTATATGTCTCTTTGAAGGTTGTGGTAACCTGTATCTGAACTGTTTAATGGATAAATTACCCTATGCTAATTGCCAGGATGTTTGGGAGAAGGAGAGTTAAGCCTATCGTTTTCTCAGGCCAAGAGGCTGCTGGAAATGTATAAAAACCCTGGGACACGATCCTTCTTGATCTCAGATCTGCTTTGGGTTTCAAGAAAGGGAAACCATAAGCCATACGAATTGAGATCCCCAGTCACTGACTGGAGCCACCCTGAATATGGACATTGGACTATAACCTATGGACTATTTCTAAAAGGACTTTTGGCAACTACAAACTCACCATCTCTGCAGTGTATCTGAACCTCAAGAACTGAATTCAAGTCTGTCCGTATATTGATCTTTCAACCACCTCTCTTTCTCTCTTTTCTTTTTTAATAAATTTTAGTTTGGTTAATAAGAATTGTCTATAAGCGTGTATTTTGGGTAAGATCTAAGTTATCATTTGACCTGGGTGTGGGACCTTTTTTCTTTTATATAATAATATATGGAGATATACCTATCTCATAGAGCTGGAAGGGACCCTGAAAGGTCATCGAGCCCAGCCCCCTGCCTTCACTAGGAGGACCAAGTACTGATTTTGCCCTAGATTCTGGAGTGGCCCCCTTAAGGATTGAACTCATAACCCTTGGTTTAGTAGACCAGTGCTCAAACCACTGAGCTATCCCTCTCTGCATAATGAGTGGCTGCTGGTGGTGATACTGGGAAACTGGAATTGCTTGTATGACTTCTGGTTAGCCAGTGGGGTAAAACCAAAGTCTTCTCTGTTTGGCTGGTTTGGCGTGCCTTAATAATAAAGGACACCCAGCTTTGGGCTGTAACTGCCCTGATCTAAGCAATTTGTCCTGAATTGATACTCTCAGTTGTGTCCTACCAGAGGCAGCATCATTACAAAGGCATTGGCAGAAAGTTCTGCTGTCCCCGACTAACGGGGGAATTCCTTCGGGCGGATTCTGCCGCTGCCGTGCTGCAGTGACCAGCATGGAGCTACTCTTGGATTTACAGCTGGGGCTATCCCTTGGGACAATGTTTGCATGGGGCCCTGGCAGCTCCTCCAGAGGCTGGTTAATCACTCTTCTCTCCCTGTCTGTCCTTCTCTCCCCCGCCCCCGCACACTCCCCGACTCCCCCTCCCCCAGCAATCCCTTCCAGACCTGTCCTCTCCTTTGCTTTCAGACTCTGGGAGCGTCCGTTTGCACAGCACTTGGGGGCGTCTCTTCAACCCAGCCCCCAGGGTTCCATGCTGTCAGCCCTGAGGCTGGGGTCCGGCCCAGTCCCCCAGGCTGGGAAGGCCCTTGGAAAGGGCTGCTGTGGGCCCTGAAGGATGAACCACAGACACAAGCTCACCCATAGGCAGGGGCTGCGCCTGCCATCTCCTGGCCCCTGCTGCTCCTCAGCCCTGGCTCCCTCGCAGAGTGGCTCAGACACACCTTCCCGGCAGCCTGTTCATGGGAGAGGCTCCCCAGCTGGGAGAGAACCCCACAGGGTGTCTATGGAGGTCCTCACGTCTGTCCTGCCTGGGAGCAGGGAGAACATAGGCAGCCCTCCCCTCCTCACAGGCGGAGCCCCAGGGGCTATGCGGCTGCTGAGAGTCCCCTGTGCTCTTTCGTAGATTCCAGGTCCCGAAGGCACCACTGTGATCACCTAGGCTGACCTGTACAGCACAGGCCAGAGACCTGCCCCACAGTCATTCCTGGAGCAGATGTGTTAGAAAAACACCCAGTCGTGATGTAAAATGCACCATGACCCTGGGTAAATTGCGCCAAGAATCAACTACGCTCGCCATAACAAAAATTACCCCTTATTTCCAGGCTGTATTTGTCTCCTTTCAATTTCCAGCCATTGGATTGTGTGATACCTTTGTCTGCTAGATTGAAGGGTTCATTATTAATTGTGTGTTCCCCATGTAGGTTGGAGGGCAATGAAAATGATTAGGGGGCTGGAGCACATGACTTATGAGGAGAGGCTGAGGGAACTGGGACTGCAGAAGAGAAGAGTGAGGGGGGATTTGATAGCAGCCTTCAACTACCTGAAGGGGGGTTCCAAAGAGGATGGAGCTAGACTGTTCTCAGTGGTGGCAGATGACAGAACAAGAAGCAATGGTCTCAAGTTGCAGTGGGGGAGGTCTAGGTTGGATATTAGGAAACACTATTTCACTAGGAGGGTGGCGAAGCACTGGAATGGGTTACCTAGGGAAGTGGTGGAATCTCCTTCCTTAGAGGTTTTTAAGGTCAGGCTTGAAAAAGCCCTGGCTGGGATGATTTAGGTGGGGATTGGTCCTCCTTTGAGCAGGGGATTGGACTAGATGACCCCCTGAGGTCTCTTCCAATTAGGGTGACCATATGTCCCGATTTTATAGGGATAGTCCTGATTTTGGGGTCTTTTTCTTATATAGGCTCCTATTACCTCCCAGCCCATGTCCAGATTTTTCACATTTGCTGTCTGGTCACCCTACTTCCAACCCTAATCTTCTATGATTTTACTTATAGATTGTGATCAGGTCACCGCTTAACCTTCTCTTTGTTAAGCCACATAGATTGAGCTTTTTCAGTCTCTCACTGTAAGGCATGTTTTCTAATCATTTCATTATTCCCATGGCTATTCTCAAGTCCTGTATCAACCACTCCATTATCTTGTCCGGGATCGTTGTCTGGCTGACAAGCCAATAATTACCCAGGTCATCCCATTTATCCTGTTTAAAAATTGAAACAACATTAGCTTTCTTCCAGTCCTCTGGAATGTCCCCTGTGCTCTAAAACCTATTGAAAATCAACATCAGCAGTCCAGCAAGCACCTCAGACAGCTCTTTTAAAACTCTTGGATGCAAGTTCTCTGTACCTGCTGATTTCAAAATGTCTAACTTGAGGAGCTTCTGTTGAACATCCCCCTGAGATATTGGTGGAGAGGGGCAGAGCCACATGCAGGGAGATCGTTCACATGCAGGTTAAGGAGTATGACTCCATTTGCACCCATCACTCCTTCACTAGGAGCAAAGAGAAATGGGCTTCTTTAAGTGAACCTGGGTTTATGGGATACAAACTCCTTGGTGCCCTCTCACACCAGAACTAGATAGGGTTTTTTCTGCAGCATGTGATACAGACGAGCACAGTGAAGCCTGCGGTTTAAGCACCTCCATGTAGCAAATCCTGCTGCAGAAAACTGAGCAAAAGAATTAATGAGGGGCTCTTATCCTGTCCTGCGAGGGGTTTAGGAAGTCGCACAAACACACACACCATGATCTGATAGCTGGTTAGGTAACTCTCCACTATGGAAGTCAGCATTTAGGATTCCCCTTTCAATTGTTTTTCCACATGCACCATTATATCTTCTACTGGGCACAGAGAACAGCTCCCTGCATATCAAAGGCTCTGTTAATTGTGTCTGGGAATTACACAATAGCTCAGTCCTAATGAAAGGCTGATTTTCTATAAAGGTGGCTGTTGGCATAAATCAGTTTTTCTGAAGCTTTGCTTCAATAACCCGCAGCTCATTCCAAGAACAAAAGAGATGCACTGCAATAGCCCGACTGTTCAATTTCAGACCGTCTGCAGATTACAGAATAAATGAAATATTTAGCATATATAAATATTGTACAGACCATTTAACTTTCATTCATCCTCCTCCAACTTAGTGGCTTTTACTCATATAAGAATAAACAAACCCTTTCAACATATATTACACCTGGCATTCCTAACCATCTGGAGAAGCTATAAAACTATTCCAGAGAGTAGAAAGCAGGAGGAGTCTCACAAACTCCTCCAAGAGAACAGCGTATAAACCAATACTCAGGCAATGTGTTTCAAGACACCACATAAAACCTCCAAAAAACCAGTGACCTCTAGTCCCAGACTGAGAACACAAGCCCAAAATAGTTATTGCTGAGAGGACAACATTGCAGAATGTCAAGTATCAGGGGGTAGCCATGTTAGTTTGTATCCACAAAAACAACAAGGAATCCGGTGGCAGCTTAAAGACTAACAGATTTATTTGGGCACAAGCTTTCGTGGGTAAAAAACCACTTCTTCAGATGCATAGAGTGAAAATTACAGATGCAGGCTTTATATAGAATCATAGATTATCAGGGTTGAAAGGGACCTCAGGAGGTAATCTAGTCCAACCCCCTGCTCAAAGCAGGACCAATTCCCAACTAAATCATCGCAGCCAGAGCTTTGTCAAGCCTGACCTTAAAAACCTCTAAGGAAGGAGATTCCATCACCTCCCTAGGTAACCCATTCCAGTGCTTCACCACCCTCCTAGTGAAATAGTGTTTCCTAATATCCAACCTAGACCTTCCTCACTGCAACTTGAGACCATTATTCTTGTTCTGTCATCTGCCACCACTGAGAACAGTCTAGATCCAACCTCTTTGGAACCCCCCTTCAGGTAACTGAAGGCTGCTATCAAATCCCCCCTCATTCTTCTCTTCTGCAGACTAAACAATCCCAGTTCCCTCAGCCTCTCCTCATAAGTCATGTGCTCCAGACCCCTAATCATTTTTGTTGCCTTCCGCTGGACTCTTTCCAATGTTTCCACATCCTTCTTGTAGTGTGGGGCCCAAAACTGGAGATGGTACTCCAGATGAGGCCTCACCAATGCCGAATAGAGGGGAATGATCACGTCCCTCGATCTGCTGGCAATGCCCCTACTTATACAGCCCAAAATGCCGTTAGCCTTCTTGGCAACAAGGGCACACTGTTGACTCATATCCAGCTTCTCGTCCACTGTGACCCCTAGGTCCTTTTCTGCAGAACTGCTGCCTAGCCACTCGATCCCTAGTCTGTAGCACTGCATGGGATTCTTCCGTCCTAAGTGCAGGACTCTGCACTTGTCCTTGTTGAAGCTCATCAGGTTTATTTTGGCCCAATCCTCTAATTTGTCTAGGTCCCTCTGTATCCTATCCCTACCCTCCAGCGTAGCTACCACTCCTCCCAGTTTAGTGTCATCTGCAAACTTGCTGAGAGTGCAGTCCACGCCATCCTCCAGATCATTAATGAAGATATTGAACAAAACTGGCCCAAGGACCGAGCCCTGGGACACTCCGCTTGAAACCGGCTGCCAACTAGCCATGGAGCCATTGATCACTACCCGTTGAGCCCGACGATCTAGCCAGCTTTCTATCCACGTTATAGTCCATTCATCCATCCCATACTTCTTCAACTTGCTGGCAAGAATACTGTGGGAGACCGTATCAAAAGCTTTGCTAAAGTCAAGGAATAACACGTCCACTGCTTTCTCCTCATCCACAGAGCCAGTTATCTCATCATAGAAGGCAATTAGGTTAGTCAGGCAAGACTTGCCCTTGATGAATCCATGCTGACTGTTCCTGATCACTTTTCTCTCCTCTAAGTGCTTCAGAATTGATTCCTTGAGGACCTGCTCCATGATTTTTCCAGGGACTGAGGTGAGGCTGACTGGTCTGTAGTTCTCCGGATCCTCGTTCTTCCCTTTTTTAAAGATGGGCACTACATTAGCCTTTTTCCAGTCATCCCCCGATCACCATGAGTTTTCAAAGATATTGGCCAATGGCTCTGCAATCACATCTGCCAACTCCTTTAGCACCTTCGGATGCAGCGCATACGACCCCATAGACTTGTGCTTGTCCAGTTTTTCTAAATAGTCCTGAACCACTTCTTTCTCCACAGAGGGCTGGTCACCTCCTCTCCATGCTGTGCTGCCCAGTGCAGTAGTCTGGGAGCTGACCCTGTTCGTGAAGACAGAGGCAAAAAAAGCATTGAGTACATTAGCTTTTTCCACATCCTCTATCACTAGGTTGCCTCCCTCATTCAGTAAGGGGCCCACACTTTCCTTGACTTTCTTGACCTGAAGAACCCCTTCTTCTTACTCTTAACATCTCTTGCTAGCTGCAACTCCAAGTGTGATTTGGCCTTCCTGATTTCACTCCTGCATGCCCGAGCAATATTTTTATACTCCTCCCTAGTCATTTGTCCAGTCTTCCACTTCTTGTAAGCTTCTTTTTTGTGTTTGAGATCAGCAAGGATTTCACTGTTAAGCCAAGCTGGTCGCCTGCCCTATTTACTATTCTTTCTACACATCGGGATGGTTTCTTCCTGCAACCTCAATAAGGATTCTTTAAAATACAGCCAGCTATCCTGGACTCCTTTCCCCCTCATAAAAAGCGACAAAGAGTCCTGTGGCACCTTATAGACTAACAGACGTATTGGAGCATAAGCTTTCTTGTGTGAATACCCACTTCGTCAGATGAATGTGGGTATTCACCCACGAAAGCTTATGCTCCAATACGTCTGTTAGTCTATAAGGTGCCACAGGACTCTTTATCGCTTTTTACAGATCCAGACTAACACGGCTACCCCTCTGATATTTTCCCCCTCATGTTATTCTCCCAGTCCAGGGTCTGTATTCTGCTGCTCTCCTTTCTTCCTTGTGTCAGGATCCTGAACTCGACCATCTCATGGTCACTGCCTCCCAGGTTCCCATCCACTTTTGCTTCTCCTACTAATTCTTCCCGGTTTGTGAGCAGCAGGTCAAGAAGAGCTCTGCCCCTAGTTGGTTCCTCCAGCACTTGCAGCAGGAAATTGTCCCCTACACTTTCCAAAAGCTTCCTGGATTGTCTGTGCGCCGCTGTATTGCTCTCCCAGCAGATATATAATGACACATGAAGAGAAGGGAGTTACCTCACAAGTGGAGAACCAGTGTTGACAGGGCCAATTCGATCAGGATGGATGTAGTCCACTCCCAATAATAGATGAGGAGGTGTCAATTCCAGGAGAGGCAAAGCTGCTTCTGTAATGAGCCAGCCACTCCCAATCCCTATTCAAGCCCAAATTAATGGTGTTAAATTTGCAAATGAATTTTAGTTCTGCTGTTTCTCTTTGAAGTCTGTTTCTGAAGGTTTTTTGTTCAAGTATATCTACTTTTAAATCTGTTATAGAATGTCCAGGAAGACTGAAGTGTTCTCTTACTGGCCATTCCTGATGTCTGATTTGTGTCCATTTATTCTTTTACGTAGGGACTGTCCGGTTTGGCCAATGTACATGGCAGAGGGGCACTGCTGGCATGATGGCATATATCACATTAGTAGACGTGCAGGTGAATGAGCCCCTGATGGTGTGGCTGATGTGGTTGGGTCCTCTGATGGTGTCTCTAGAGTAGATATGGGGACAGAGTAGGCTGGCTCATTACAAAAGCAGCTTTGACTCTCCTGGAATTGACACCTCCTCATCTATTGTTAGGAGTGGACTACATCCAGCCTGATCAAATTAGCCTTGTCAACACTAGTTCTCCACTTGTGAGGTAACTCCCTTCTCTTCATGTGTCAGTATATAATGTCTGCATCTGTAATTTTCACTCCATGCATCTGAAGAAGTGAGGTTTTTTACCCACAAAAGCTTATGCCCAAATAAATCTGTTAGTCTTTAGGTGCCACCGGACTCCTTAACATTGCAGAATGTTTCTTTGATCAACTTGGCTTCCTTTATTCAGTCAATACTTTCCTCTTTTCTTTGACTGAAGGATGTCCCTGTTTCCTAGTCAAGTTTTCAAATATGTGCCCAAACAAGACGGACCATCCGCGATTTTGGTGCCAGGATATGCACGTCAGCTCATAAAATGAGCATTTTACAGGCCTGAACAGCAGCTTGAGATTCCAGAAGGAAGGGTTTGGTTAGGACCATGTTGCAAGCTGGTGGGATTCTTGTTTATGTGTCCCCAACAACTTGCTAGGAGCTTTGGAGATCGATATAAAGACAAGGCCACATCCACAAAGGCTAAAAGTATCTACCAAAAATTACCGGGCGGGAGGGGGAGAAAGGGAAAGCGTGGGCCTTGGTGCCAGGGCTGGTAGGTTTGGGAGCGGCTGGCTCTTCTGTGCAGGGAAGCCAGGGGAGTTTTAAGGAAAGGCAGGAGAAGCCGGGAAGGATCAGGGCAGCGTAAGAGCAACTTGAGCAGAAGAGATGAGGAGAGGGGGTCTGGGCTCCGAGGCAGCCTGACGAAAGGCCCGGAGCTTGGGGTGGGAGACGGAAGAAAAGGGATGGTTGGGAAAGTCTCGTGTTTCAGGCGCAGGTTGCAGATGAGCTATTTCTAAGCAATGTGTGTGGAGCTCAGTGCGTGGCAGGCTTTGCACATCTCCAGTTGTTGCTGCTCTGGAGGGACAACAGTTTGAGACTCTCTGAGTTCAGTGGCTGTTCACACTTTCTCCTACGAGCCGATGGACTGCAGCTGAAGGGACTAAAACTCCAGCTACGGGGATGAGGAGTCACCATTTTCATAAGAGGCAGAGCACGGGCTGGCAAGAGAGCCAGTCAGCTGGCTCCACGGGGCCTGTTCGCACAGGTGCTAGCTGGTGTCGTTTGGAGCCAAAGAGCAGTAAAGGCTGATATGTTCATATCATTTCCAAAGGGCCAAAGGTGACTGATTTTCCACTGGTGCAACTCCATTGATTTCAAAGAAGCCATTCCTGATTTACACCAATGTACAATTGTAAGGACAAAATAAGGCCCATGGCGGGGGTGGGGGAGAGGACACTGATAGCTCGGACTAGGCTCCTAACGATCAAATCCCTCTGCCTCTCGTTGATTAGGCTTTAGTCACCCCAATTATTTTAATAGCACCAGCTTGGATTCAGAGACGCCAAGGCCAGACTTTGTGATCATCTAGGCTGACCTCCCGCGTAGCACCGACCAGAGACCTGCCCCCAGTCATTCCTGGGAGAAAGCTCCCCCCTGCGAAGGAGCCAGTCGTGCTCCTTGTATCCAGCTGTCCCAGGTACGTTCACTGCTTTCTGTGTCCTGTAGCCACGGGCATCTCACTAGCCTCTAAACTGTCACGCTCTCAGCCAGTTTGCAAGTTCTGGAAGCCATTCAGCCAGGCCAGCAGGCTAGTGTCTTCACTACAAACTTCGCCTCCATGTTTCTGAGTTCTAGCGTAAGAATGAGCTGGAATTGGACAGTGCTTTCAGGGGACTAGGAATGCTCCTCTCGCGTCAGGAGACACTGTACTCTGCTCCCGAGGCGGCGGAGGCTCACTGCGAATGGGGGGCAGAGCAGATGTGCTCTACATGGGGAGTGAGCAGCATCAGGGGCAGCAGGGCCAGGGCCGCCCAGAGGATTCAGGGGGCCTGGGGCAAAGTGGGGAGCTGCGTCACTTGTACTCACCCGGCGGCGCTCCGGGTCTTCGGTGGCATTTTGGCGGCGGGTCCTTCACTCGCTCCATGTCTTTGGCAGCACTGAAGGACCCGCCGCCAAAATGCCGCTGAAGACCCGGAGCGACTGAAGGGCCCACCACTGAAATGCCGCCGAAGACCCGGAGCGACTGAAGGGCCCCCCACCACTGAAATGCCGCCGAAGACCCGGAGCGACTGAAGGGCCCCCCACCACTGAAATGCCGCCGAAGACCTGGACTGCCGCCAGGCCAGGGCTCGTGGGGCCCCTGTGGGGCCCAGGGCCTGGGGCAAATTGCCCCACTTGCCTCCCCCTCTGGGCGGCCCTGAGCAGGGCAGAGGGGGCAGGTTGGGATGTCAGGGATGGGAGGAGCTGGCTGCATGCTCTGCATGGGTAGGTGCTGAGCCTTGATGGGTGGGCTGGGGGGTCCGACCTGCTCCCTGGCCCAACCCCTGACTCTGCGGCGACCACTCAAGCCCCTCTGAGTCCCTCTCTTGTCTCCATCCCCCTGTACTTGTGCACAGTCACAGGGAATGACACTCCGGGGTGGCAACATAGCTCAGTCCCCATAGTATGTCCAATGCACCCCCCGGTTCTGCTGCCCCTGGTTATCTCTGCATATCAGCACAATGACCAGACCCACGCTAATGGATATCTGCTTTCACCCAGCCCTGGGTCACTCAGCCATCACCCTGATTCTGGTGGTGTTCCCCCTCCTGGTTGACACCAGATGCACTCGGATATACTAAGGGGAGTTTGGGGGAAAATGTTGCTGATTTATTTGAATTGTGGCAGTCAGGTAAGGCATGGAAACAGGCCATATGAACACTGAAGTATTCATTACCTCCACAGTTCATGTTTTAAGTACATTCTGGCCTTACTTCATGAAATACCTGCCATTTTCTTAAAATAGACTGTCTTTGACATCCCCAAGTCATCTTTAATTTCCTCAGCCGGAGTCCCTGACAAGCAGCTCTCCCGTGGGCCAGACTACGTGCGGTACAGCTAATGTATGCCAGCGTCTGCTGCCAACTTCTACCCTATTGAAACAACTAGAACATCCTGAACCCCCGACAGCTGGACTCAGTTGTGATCGTAGATACACTAGTGGGAGCTGCTGAGGTTGCACCACACTTCTTACAAAGCAGGCGCTCTCAAGATAAAGTCCACGCTTGCAGCACCTCCTGATCAGAGTTGCACAGAGGAAGCCATTTGCCACACACTATTACAAGGAGTTTTATTGGCTCTACAAATTCCAGGAACTGTACAATATATTGAGTGCCATCTACTGGCATCTTGTTACCTATTTATATGTGTAGATAAAGCGCAGTTTCAGAACTAGGCCTTCTTGGCAATTAGCTTTCTTGGAAACTTAAATGCCAGCAGCGCAACAAGCTGCAGGCTAATCTTTCTCTCCCAGCGCCCCTGCGGGACCTCTCTGTCCCAGCCCAGCACGGCACTCCAGTAAGAACTTCTCTTCTAATTATTGTGCATCTCTAGACCGTAGCAAGCTTTGGATATTCATGAGTTTAGCTGAGCATCTGGCTACTTATGTGAACAGACCCGAACCCTTCTGGCTTCAAAATGTCGAGACCAGGCTGGAGGCAGAAATCGCAAAGATAGAGTAAGTCTCTCCTCATTTGCTCTGTTGTTTGCTGCACTATAGAGCCAAGCTGCTGCAGCCAGACAGAGTTATCCCTGTGCTGTGCTGGTGCATACTCCTCCATTGGCTCTTAGCAATGCACTCACCCTCGACCTGGCTTATTTTATTGAACTCTCTGTCCCCTGCTCCATGGTGCACTTTGCTGCAGCAGTCATGACACCGGGCTCAGAAGTTGCTATCTGACCCTGATAAAGGGCTTCCCAGCTTCAGGTGACTATGTTCACATTGTAGAAGAAACAAAGTGATTTCCTGCCTCGTGTTTTTTTTTTGTTTGCTGTGGGGAGCTAACGCAGGGGCTGGGAGGAGGTGGGGTGAACTTTCCAACAGCAGTAATATTCATCACCTGTTGTGCTAATAAACTATGAGAGCTGAGGAACAGGAGAGATCTTAGCTGCATGGAGTCCTAGTTTTTACATTTCTGGGCCAATAATTTTGCAGACTATGTGCACAGATGGTCTGCTCCTGCTGAAAGGTCTGCCTGGTTCTCTTTCCGGGTAAATAAAGAAGTCTGACATATTTTGTTCTTAAATTTTAAAGGGGGTGATAAACAAACTTGCAAGAAACCAGGTAATTTCTTCATTTTACGTTGCATTTTAAAAACCTATAGACGATCCCACTTAGTGAAGTGGGTCACTTTCCATTTCCTTGATTTAATGTCACCGTTTATCCACAAATATTCACTGCTGGCACTCCATTGACACCTGTCTGATGGGGTTTTCTGTCAAACACGGCATGGAAACACATTCCCACGTAACCCGAATGAGGGGTTTGTATCATTCGCAATTGATCCAGTGTCTACATGTTGCTCTCCTCCCAAACTGCACAGAGCCTCTCTTCCCTGGGCATTGGCCAGTCCCTCTACGTGCTCTTCTGGATGGTTCAGTTTCCAGCCATGGGCACACAAAGTTCTGCACAGTCAGTGACACACACCAGACACATTCTAGCTTCCCCTGCTCCCTTCCATTGAGATGACCGTTCCAAGGCCTTTATGACGGCTGCACAGTACGGCGCATGGCCACGCAAATGCCTCTTCACCCGGGTGAGCTCTCAGGGGGCCGGAGGAGGGAGCCTGATCTGCATGAAGTTGGAGGCTCTTGCCAGTGTGTGGGCTGGAATGGGCTGTGGCAGGAAGTTGGGAGGCAAAGACCAGGGTCAGAGGAGCAGCATGTAGAGCCCCCGAAGGGCTTGGGCAGCATACGTGACTTTCTGCGAGGATCCTGGAGCAGCCAGCGGCAGCCCAGCCCCTGACACAAGCTACCGCAGCCTCAGGCCTCCTGTAGGCGACACTGGCTTTGAATAGCACCCAAGGGGTTATTGCTCCAGTGGGGACTGCCTGCTCCGGCTATCACCCTCATGCCCCCCTGTGCTGGAGGACTGGGGGTGGTGATGTAGATCTGGCGGTGCCAGATTCACGTTACTCAGGGTTCTGATGCCAGGAAAACCCTCAGGGATGCTTAGAGCAGCGATGTGCCGACAGAGCGACGCACAGGGACCTTACTGGGCTCCAGGAGTGAGGGGGGGAGACAGGGAAAGGCTGAGATCCCAGCATGACAGGAGGAGACAGGTAGACTGGGGTGGGGGGGCATTGTCAAGGGCTGGTAGAGGTGGTTTGGAGGTGAGAGGGGGGTTGAATTGAGTATAGCGGAGGGAACAGCCAACTATCCCAGGAGGGGAGCAGCTGGTCAGAGTAGCAGGAACGTGTGATGAGTCTGACAGCAGCATTTGCACAGGAGTGGGGAGAGAGATGGGAGAGCAGGGGCCAGGGCAAACACTGTCACTTTTGCTGATGCTGCTAGAGCACATTGCCTGTCACACGCACGCGGCACGGCACCAGGGCTAATGTAATTAGTGCTGTCTAGGTGCCTCGGGCTTCTCAGCTGAAAGGGACGTCCAGTGACACTATTCTCCATGAGCAGTGAGTGCTCAGGTTAGAGCAGCTGCTCAGTGCCTGGCAGCAGAGACAGAAATGGTCGACTTGCAGGTTGTTGCTGAGAGGTATCAGGTGAGACGTGGTGAGGGTCTGGCCTGGAGAAGGAAGAGGAGGGCTGGGGCTATGGGCCCAATTCTCTTCTGATGCCAGCGTGTGACTCAGGGAGACTTGCTGAATAAAGAGAATGAGGCCCTCGGTGTTGCTTTTTTACAAACTCCTGTGCCGGGCTAAGGGATTGGCCTGTGTGTGCTATTAGCAGTCAAAGCCATAACTTCCTATTAGATGCTAATAGCCATTTAGTAGTTCATAAAATATTCCTTGCTAGTTCAGAAGCAGACAGTAGATATTTCATATGTCAGGAAGGTTGTTTCCTTCCCCCAGTGGAGATGTCATTTGCAGCTCCTGAACACCAAAGCTTTTAGCTATAAACATTCAATGTGAATAGGGTTATTTACAAGCAGAAGGGAGCTCAGTGGAATGAAATCATAAATATGCTCTCTTATTTCTAGTCCTCAAACAGTCTCTGCTTTATGCACTAAAATCTACCGCGGCAGAGATTCCAGGTGCCAGTTCATGCAGGCGCAGCCGCCCCGCCATGTGCTGTGTGCTGTAGCAGCGGGGTCTCGGATCCTGCCATGTGTGGATGGAGGAAGACTGGCATATCCGAGGAGCCTTGTACGGAGCAAGCACTGGAGCATCATTGCATCTTCCCTTTACTCTTCGTTCTGACGTCGCTTCAGACACAGCAGGCAGGCCTGGATTTGTTACAGCCTGGTTCTGAACATTGGTAACGTTAATGACTGTAGAAGAGCGACTCACTGGCTGGCATGGTCCCTCCTGTCTGGGCATGGCAAAGCAGCATCTTCTCGCATATAGTCCCACCCCTTCTGGGGTAAACCAAGTCCAGCACAACATGAGTCCAGTGCCTCCATGTAGGGTCTTCAGCCTGACGCCAGACCCCACGATCCTTCCACTCCTTGTCTCCGAGTCTCCACACCACCTTCCTCCATGGGTGTGTAGGGAACCAGGCACTGCCCCTGCTCTGCAATCCAGCCCATGGACCCTGAAGCAAGCAGCTAAATTCTGCCTACTCAGATCCCTGCTTCCTTGCTGGGCCACTCCCTACCTCAGCCTGTTTCTAGGCTTTTCCCACAGCCCTGCCTCAGGCTCACACCATCTAGGAAGATCCTGGCCACGGCCTGGCCTTTGTCTAGGCAATCTCTGGATGTCTGCTGGGCCCTAGGCCTTCTTTCCAGGGGCAAAGACGAGAGCTGTGCTCCTCCCAGTCAGTTACTCCTGAGCTGGGCTTTCCTCTACCCCCCTCACCCCCTCCCCCCCCCCCGCCCCAGGCCTGACAGCTCTCCCAGCTGTCCCAGGGCAAAGCTGACTGAGTGCCCACACTCGGCCGCCCAGCGTGGGGTCTGTACACCCCCTCACCAGGGACGTACATCTTCATGTGTAACCTGCACAGGGCTAGTTAGAGCTTATTTCTTTCCAGTTTCACTAGATGGTCCATATCATTCTCAATGGCAATAACAGTAAACATTTGCCAGCAGTTACCAGACTGTGGTACCAGAGATTGAAATACCATTGTTACTGCTTCTTCTGAGACGGTGCGCAGTAACTCTTAATGCTCCCCACATGAGTCAAACGCCCACAGCAGATAACTTCACCCTCATGTCTCAGCAAGAAGAATGCAAAACAGCCACACAGAATCCTCCCAAATAAATGTCACCCAACACAGTCTGACTTTCAAAAGCTCGATTACTTTAAATTAAATCTTGTTTTAAACATCACCAACAAACCCACTGAACTGAGAACTCTCAAAACAAACAATTCCAAAGAAAAAGATTGATGTGCATATGAAGCAGCCCTCGGAGATTAGGTTTATAATGGAAACACTCACACAGCCTTAACTGCTGTATGACCACATGAATAGTGCTGTTAGAATAGGTCCCATTTTTTCAGTGCCTCCTCAGGATATTGCCAAAAGCGCTCAGCAGGTAAGCGCAGGCATTTCAGAAGGCCATTTAGTAGAAACTGTTTGATGGTCCTTCCTGGAATTATTATTGACTGCACGAAATAGTGATAAAAGCAAGAGGGGAGCTCTCAGCTTTCTGTTAGTGTGAAATAAATTAAAGTGGGCATAAAAGACGTAGAGTATTCCCCTTACAGAGTTAAGGAGCTAGATGGTGTAACTTAACTGATCACAGATGTCTAACAAAGAGCAAGACATGTTTACTGATGGCTGCTAAGGTAGTAAAAGAAACCAGTTAATTAAACTGGGCATGCAGATCACTGGGCATGCAGATCATCTTAAAATTTAATGTTTTGGAGAACAGTTTAGGGACTGAGTTCCACATGGTGAAAATATGAGTCCCCTCGATTGTGCAACTTAGTTTCCTGCACTTGCAAACAGGTTTATGCATATGCTGCTGCATTCACCATCATTGCAAAGTCTGCATTGGCCAGCAGATAGCACACTCTGACATCTGGGTTTCTGCAATTTCCCCCTCTCCTTAGAGTAAATGCAGCATCTCAGAGATTGCTAGGAGGTAACTGCTGGCAAACTCTGACTTTAATGTAACGACAGTTGTACCCATTAAAGAAATGCAATTTGTCCTTCAGGGACCCATAGGTATGCTACAGCCACTTCAGAGCAAAAGGACTTAAAAACCTGACAAAGGGTAGGATTTTCCAGAGCAAATCAGTGACTTACGAGCCTATATTCATAAGTGTCTTGGGCACCTAGGAGCCTACAAACATTTTACCCAAAAGCATAATGTACAAATGAAGGGGGGAAGGGCTGTGTAAGGAAGGTGTTCCGGTCACTGCTCTGGATGGTTTTGTTCTAAGAGAAGCTTCTAGTGGAAGAGAGGAGAAGGACTGAGAAGGAGAATTTGTTCCACTCATGCTTGTTGCCAAGTGAAGATCACATCCAGTATTAGTGAACAATAGTCTCTAGCGTAGAGCTGGTCACAGTTTCTCATGCAAAAAGTTTTCCTGCCAATATACCTTATTTGACTGAAAATGGATGTTTTAGTGGGGAAATGTCAATTCCGATGTAAAAGTTTGATTTTCCAGCAAGAAACGTTGAAAGGAAAATTTAATTTTGAATTAACATTTTGAAATTAAATGACTTTTCAATAAATTCGCGTTTCAACATTTCTGATTCAAAACTTTTTGGAATGTGGAACTGGAAGGGAATGTCGGACTTTCCCACGCACAAACATTCCATACACCGGACAGCTCGGCTCTAGGCTTCTATTCGGTGGCGGTGGAGCCCAGGCAAATCAGCACAGGACTGTCAGCAGGTACTGCAGCGAGGCGGCGCTAGCAGCAATGGCCGTGCCAGGCCAGTCTTCCAGCAGCTGGTTCTCTTTGTCTCACATCCCCTGGGTGGACGTGAGGGGCAGTCAGTCATTCTCACCTGTGCTCTCCTCTAACCTTGAACATTTTCACTTGAGTGGATGCAACTGTATCTCAAAACCTGGGCTCAGCCTTGATGCAGCTAGTAGAAACGGACATTTTCCACATCCCAGATTCAGTTTAACATGAGTTAAAAGGATCACACTGCACTATTAGCCTCTTTTCTTATAAGTGTGATGGGTTTTAGGCAGTATGTAAATTGATGCTGTTTCCAAATCGGAATGTGACTAGATCTGAATGCCAGACCCTGAGTAGAAATCCAGCTCCGAATACAAATGTCAGCACGCAAACACAGCCCTCACTCTAGAGCAAGGTACAACAGATTGGGCAGCTGCATTTCCTGGGCATGGCTACCAAATTGTCATTGTACTGCACTGGCAGCAGAGTCAGTTATACCCTTCTGGTCATTAGTGGGAAACAAGATTGGAATGTCCCACTTCATCAGCATAAAACTGACCACCAGGCTTGTTCCATATTCTTATCACAAAGTGCATCTAGTCCTGCAGAACCTACAGCAATAAAACAAAATCTCACTCGCCCATCTTTCTGTGTTCCATGTCACGGAAACCTGCCTTCACCAGCCTGCTGCTGGAGACTAGCAACTCGGGGACATTCTTCCTTATCAGAGAGAGCTCGGATTGCACTCTGAAAATTCATGAAGGGTGAAAAGCACAAAATATAAAGTTAGCCAAAAGGAGTCCTCTGGGGTGAAATTCTCACCCAGGCAAAGGAGCCAGCACGGGCCCAGGGCCCCACTGAAGTCCTAGTGAAACCCTATTTTGAAGGCTTATGTGGGTCTTCAGTGGTGCATAAGCTCTGTGCATGCCCTCTGCCCAGGGGTGACAGTTACCCAGAGAGACAGAACAGAGCTTTGTCTAGAAGGACAGGGGTAAGAAGGCTGGCTTTCAGCACCCCCACTATTAAAAATGTTTGCACCACTGCGCAGGGTGGTCTGGTGGTGAAGTGATCCATTCCTTGTTGCCCATTCCCAGCTTCTGGCAAACACCATCCCTGCCCATCCTGGCTAATAGCCATTGATGGACCTATCCTCCAAGAACATATCTAGTTCTTTTTTGAACCCTGTTATAATCTTGGCCTTCACAACATCCTTTGGCAAGGAGTTCCACAGGTTGACTCTGCATTTTGTGGGGGGGGGGGAAGACTTCCTTTTGTCTTAAATCTGCTGCCTATTAATTTAATTTGGTGGCCCCTAGTTCTTGTGTTATGAGAAGGAGTAAATAACACTTCCTTATTTACTTTCTCCACATCAGTCATGATTTTATAGACCTCTATCATATCCCCCCCTTAGTTGTCTCTTTTCCAAGCTGAAAAGTCCCAGTCTTATTAATCTCTCCTCATAGAGCAGGCGTTCCATAACCCTAATAATTTTTGTTGCCCTTTTCTGAATCTTTTCCAATTCCAATATATCTTTTTTGAGATGGGGCGACCACATCTGCACACAGTATTCAAGGTGTGAGCATACAATGGATTTATAGAGGCAAAATGACATTTTCTGTCTTATTATCTGTCCCTTTCTTAATGATGCCCAACATTCTGTTCGCTTTTTTGACTGCTGCTGCACATTGAGTGGATGATTTCAGAGAACTATCCACAATGACTCCAAGATCTCTTTCTGGAGTGGTAACAGCTAATTTAGACCCCATCATTTTATATGTATAGTTAGGATTATGTTTTCCAATGTGCATTACTTTGCATTTATCAACATTAAATTTCACCTGCCATTTTGTTGCCCAGTCACCCAGTTTTGAGAGATCCTTTTGTAGCTCTTCACAATCTACCTGGGACTTATCTATCTTAAGAAGTTTTGTATCATCTGCAAATGTTGCCACCTCACTGTTTACCCCTTTTTCCAGATCATTTATGAATATGTTGAATAGGACTGGCCCCAGTACAGATCCCTGGGGGACACTGCTATTTACCTCTCTCCATTCTGAAAACTGACCATTTATTCCTACCCTTTGTTTCCTATCTTTTAACCAGTTACCGATCCATGAGAGAACCTTCCCTGTTATCCCATGACAGCTTATTTTGCTTAAGAGCCTTTGGTGAGGGACCTTGTCAAAGGCTTTCTGAAAATCTAAGTACACTATATCCACTGGATCCCCCTTGTCCGCATACTTGTTGACCCCCTCAAAGAATTCTAGTAGATTGATGAGGCATGATTTCCCTTTACAAAAACCCATGTTGACTCTTCCCCAGCAAATTATGTTCATCTATGTGTCTGACAATTTTGTTCTTTACGATAGTTTCAACCAATTTGCCCGGTACTGAAGTGAGGCTTACTGGACTGTAATTGCCGGGGTCACCTCTGGAGCCCTTTTTAAAACTTGGCATCACATTAGCTATCCTCCAGTCACTTGGTACAGAAGCTCATTTAAATGATAGGTTACAAACTACAGTTAGTAGTCCTGCAATTTCATATTTGTGTTCCTTCAGAACCCTTGGGTGAATACCATCTGGTCCTGGTGACTTATTACTGTTTAGTTTATCAGTTTCTTACAAAACCTCCACTAATGACACCTCAATTTGGGACAGTTCCTCAGTTTTATTGGAGCATAAGCTTATGCTCCAATACATCTGCTAGTCTTAAAGGTGCCACAGGACTCTCTGTTGCTTTTTACAGATCCAGACTAACACGGCTACCCCTCTGATACTTCCTCAGTTTTGTCACCTAAAAAGAATGGCTCAGGTTTGAGAATCTCCCTCACATCCTCAACCACGAAGACTGATGCAAATAATTCATTTAGTTTCTCACAATGGCCTTATCATCCTTGAGTGCTCCTTTAGCATCTCGATCATCCCCCACAGGTTGTTTAGCAGGCTTCCTGCTTGTGATGTACTTTAAAATGTTTTGCTATTACCTTTTGAGTCTTTGGCTAGCTGTTCTTCAAATTCTTTTTTGCCCTTCCTAATTATATTTTTACACTTCATTTGCCAGAGTTTATGCTCCTTTCTATTTTCCTCATTCGGATTTAACTTCCACTTTTTAAAGGATGCCTTTTTACCTCTCACTGCTTCTTTTGCTTTGTTGTTTAACCACGGTGGCTCTTTTTTGGTTCTCTTACTATGTTTTTTAATTTTGGGTACACATTTAAGTTGAGCCTCTATTATGGAGTCTTTAAAAAGTTTTGATGCGGTTTGCAGGGATTTTACTTTTTGTGCTGTACCTTTTCATTTCTGTTTCACTAACCTCCTCATTTTTGTGTAGTTCCCCTTTCTGAAATTAAATGCTACAGTGTTGGGCCACTGTGGTGTTTTCCCCACCACAGAGATGTTGAATTTGATTATATTATGGTCAGTATTACCAGCTAAACTTTGCACAAATAAACTTTGCACAGATAAACAGACCAACAAAAAACCTTAAGTATATGGGGAGCTGAAAATAGAGTTTAAAGTCAAGTTCTGACCACAAGTACATGAGTCAACCACAGAAGTATCCTGGCAAAAACTGATGTACATAACAGGTATATGAGATACATCTAAGGCTAACCTGCTTTCTTGCCTATATTTCTTTTCTTATAAATTTCTTATTTTCTTATGGGTTCGATTATTTGTTTTATTATAATAGGTTTATAGGTTTATATTAGAGTATATTTTGGCTGTAACACAACATCCTGTATGTTGAGCTAAGGCAAAGTTACCATACATATGTTTGGGACCTTTCACCTATGATGGCGATGAGCTAAAGCATAAGGTCCATATATGGCTGAGACCTTTAACATAGAGGATGTGTTAAAGCAGGTTGGCATAGGGGCTTTCCTAAGTTCATACCCCTTTAAACTTAACAAGTACACCACAACTTAGCACTTGCAAAGAACCGAAATAACCATGGAATCATAAAATCATAGAAGATTAGGGTTGGAAGAGACCTCAGAAGGTCATCTAGTCCAACCCCCTGCTCAAAGCAGGACCAACCCCAACTAAATCATCCCAGCCAGGGCTTTGTCAAGCTGGGCCCCATGATCATTTTCGTTGCCCTCTGCTGGACTCTCTCCAATTTGTCCACATCCCTTCTGTAGTGGGGGGACCAAAACTGGACACAATACTCCAGGTGTGGCCTCACCAGTGCCGAATAGAGGGGAATAATCACTTTCCTCGATCTGCTGGCAATGCTCCTACTAATGCAGCCCAATATGCCATTGGCCTTCTTGGCAACAAGGGCACACTGCTGACTCATATCCAGCTTCTCCTCCACTGTAATTCCCAGGTCCTTTTCTGCAGAACTGCTGCTTAGCCAGTCGGTCCCCAGCCTGTAGCGGTGCATGGAATTCTTCCTTCCTAAGTGCAGGACTCTTGTTGAACCTCATCAGATTTCTTTTGGCCCAATCCTCCAATTTGTCTAGGTCACTCTGGACCCTATCCCTAACCTCCAGTGTATCTACCACTCCTCCCAGTTTAGTGTCATCTGCAAACTTGCTGAGGGTGCAGTCCACACCATCCTCCAGATCATTAATGAAGATATTGAACAAAACCGGCCCCAGGACCGATGCCTGGGACACTCCGCTTGATACCGGCTGCCAACTAGACATGGAGCCATTGATCACTACCCATTGAACCCGCCCATCCAGCCAGCTTTCTATCCACCTTATAGTCCATTCATCCAAGCCATACTTTTTTAACTTGCTGGCAAAAATACTGTGGGAGACCATATCAAAAGCTTTGCTAAAGTCAAGGTATATCATGTCCACCGCTTTCCCCCTATTCACATCATCTCTCATCATAGAAGGCAATCAGGTTGGTCAGGCATGACTTGCCCTTGGTGAATCCATGTTGACTGTTCCTGATCACCTTCCTCTCCTCCAAGTGCTTCAAAATGTTTTTCTTGAGGACCTGCTCCATGATTTTTCCAGGGACTGAGGTGATGATGACCAGTCTGTAGTTCCCCGGATTCTCCTTCCTTCCTTTTTAAAAGATGGGCATTACATTAGCCTTTTTCCAATTGTCTGGGACTTCCCCCGATCGCCACAAGTTTTCAAAGATAATGGCCAATGGTTCTGCAATCACATCAGCCAACTCCCTCAACACCCTCGGATGCATTGCATCCGGCCCCGTGGACTTGTGAATGTCCAGCTTTTCTAAATAGTCCTTAACCTGTTATTTCACCACTGAGGGTTTCTCACTTCCTCCCCATACTGCCCAGTGCAGCAGTCTGGGAGCTGACCTTATCTGTGAAGACCGAGGCAAAAAAAGCATTGAGTACATCAGCTTTTTCCACCTCATCTGTCACTAGTTTGCCTCCCCCGTTCAGTAAGAGTCCCACACTTTCCCTGACCTTCTTCTTGTTGCTAACATACCCGTAGAAACCCTTCTTGTTACCCTTCACATCCCTTGCTAGCTGCAACTCCAATTTCTTTGGACTTCCTGATGACACCCCTGCACGCTCGAGCAATATTTTTATACTTCTCCCTAGTCATCTGTCCAAGTTTCCACTTCTTGTAAACTTCCTTTTTGTGTTTAAGCTCACCGAAGATTTCACTGTTAAGCCAAGCTGGTGGCCTGTCTTATTTGCTATTCTTTCTGCACTTCGGGATGGTTTGTTCCAGTGCCCTCAATAAGGCTTCTTTAAAATACAGCCAGCTCTCCTGGACTCCTTTCCCCCTGGACAGAACCAGTTAGGACAGAAGTAACAAATGTGATACCTAACCACAAAAGGGCCATGGTAACAAACGGACGTATGTGATAACAAGTTGAGATCATTGATACACTAACCTACAGGAAAGAGACACTCCAACATTAGTAAGATGAGGAAATACAAATAAGGAAAAGGCGGAAAATCCCCTACTGAATATGCATTGAACACAATGGCGTATTATATTATAACATAATGTGCTATAAAAGTGGCATCCCGGCCTCGGGGCGGTAGGAGAAGATGTAGCCCTTGGGAGGTGCCAGGATGATGGCCACTGGTGATGATGGGGAAGGTGATGGTGATGAGGAAGCTGATGGCTAACGTTTCAGGTTGGTCTACAGGAGATGGTGTGCGTATATGGACATGAAGATGTACGTTCTGTAGTATCTCTATCTCCCTTACTGAGCTGGGGTGTTTGTGACTGTGCTAAATGTATGAATGAACTATATTTGTAAATATAGAACAGTTCCTATAGTGTGAGTGTTGCACTGTGCACATCGGGGTTCCCAACTATATAATAATTTCAATAATACTGGGCCGGATCTTGGGGCAAGAACCTGTCAGCCCACAAAGTGATAACTGGGGATTCTTCAGTAATCAATATAATTAATACATAATTTAAAGATTGGAAGTAGATTTCCCTCCCCAGTGACCTGGTGCAGCAGCTTGCCTTGGAAAATGTCAGCAAGGAATTCCCGGTGACCTCTGCCTCTCCTCTATGTGCAGAGAGAGCAACAATCTCGCAGCTCATTGCTGGAGTCCACGATAAAGCAATTTCCTTCTGCAGTGGCTCACTGCCGCCCCAGGCCTGTTGCATCTTTCAGGCAGAATGAGCGGTTGCCAATGGCAGCGCATTTTAGTGACAAATGATTGTAGGAGTGGCTGCAGGCCTTGAGAATGGAGTGTACATTTTCAGTTTCCACAAGGCAGCTAGCCCCTGGAACTGCGGCTGCTCAGATCTCAGACAATCTTAAGCTTCAAACCTGAGACACTGGGAAGCGCAGAAGAGAGTGAATTGCTCTGAAGTGAAACCCAGCACAGGGGTTTATGTTCCCAGGAGGCTCTCTGGCCTCTCTCCCTCCCGCCAGCCCCAGGGATATGGTGGGGAATGATTTCTTCATGCAGCAGTGACCATAAAGTGGTTTCACTCACATGATAAAATCTGGTTACAGGTCTGACAAACGCATGCTATCATTACTGTGCGATAATAACAATAAGCTATGCAGCCAACTCACTGCCAAAGGTCTGGCAGGCCGTTCTGAGCTGACAGGTAGCTAACGTGACCAGCTGGCTAAAAGGAAGTAGCAGCATCCTAGCACTCTCCAGTTTTTGAGAGCAGTGGTTATCAGCTGTCTTGGGCTCAGTTTGCAAAGGATGATGGCTTGTTGAGACCCAGGAAATAGACTGGGTCAAAAAGATCTCACAAAACTAAGTGATTAGGCAACAAAATGGCAAATGAAATTTAATGTGGATAAATGTAAAGTAATGCATATTGGAAAAAACAACCCCAACTATACATACAATATGATGGGGGCTAATTTAGCTACAACTAATCAGGAAAGAGAGCTTGGAGTCATCGTGGATAATTCTCTGAAGACGTCCATGCAGTGTGCAACGGCAGTCAAAAAAGCAAACAGGATGTTAGGAATTATTAAAAAAGGGATAGAGAATAAGACGGAGAATATCTTATTGCCCTTATATAAATCTATGGTATGCCCACATATTGAATACTGCGTACAGATGTGGTCTCCTCATCTCAAAAAAGATATACTGGCATTAGAAAAGGTTCAGAGAAGGGCAACTAAAATGATTAGCGGTTTGGAATGGGTCCCATATGAGGAGAGATTAAAGAGGCTAGGACTTTTCAGCATGGAAAAGAGGAGACTAAGGGGGGATATGATAGAGGTATATAAAATCATGAGTGGTGTGGAGAAAGTGAATAAGGAAAAGTTATTTACTTGTTCCCATAATATAAGAACTAGGGGCCACCAATGAAATTAATAGGCAGCAGGTTTAAAACAAATAAAAGGAAGTTCTTCTTCACACAGCGCACAGTCAACCTGTGGAACTCCTTGCCTGAGGAGGTTGTGAAGGCTAGGACTATAACAGCGTTTAAAAGAGAACTGGATAAATTCATGGAGGTTAAGTCCATTAATGACTATTAGCCAGGATGGGTAAGGAATGGTGTCCCTAGCCTCTGTTTGTCAGAGGGTGGAGATGGATGGCAGGAGAGAGATCACTTGATGATTACCTGTTCTGTTCACTCCCTCTGGGGCACCTGGCATTGGCCACTGTCGGCAGACAGGACACTGGGCTGGATGGACCTTTGGTCTGACCCAGTACGGCCGTTCTTATGTTCTTAAGGCCCCTCCATGACAGCAGCTTTATGCAGGCTCAAGAGTGATCAGCCAGGCCCCATAGACTTTCTTGAAGCCTCCTGTCCGCAGGTATTGGACTGACCACAACACACACACACACACACAGGGAAATTGTTAACATGGTACATGGATTGATGCCATGAAACTACGTGCAGTGGGTGAAACTCCCCTCTGTGTACAGGTGTGATGCACAGGCCATGGACTGGTCCTCGACACACCCGGGAGCTTCTCCCCATAAGCATATTAATGAGAGCAAGAGTTAGTAGCAAGTGTTGTAAAAAAACATTGTTTCTTTTGGAAGTCTGCAGAACAGCAAGATCTTACTTTGCGCTGGGAGGACAATTAGTGTTTCCATGCGTGGAATGGAGCCGCACAACACCTATGCACTGGCACTCTGCCCAGTGGTGAATCCATCAGTGTGCAACAATCGACACTCTGAAAAGTGGCTGGTGATCTGGGGCCTTGATTCTCAGAGGGGCTGCACAGCTCTCAGCACTTTGTGAAAATCAAGCCCCATTCAGGGGTCTCACTTTGAGCATCCAAATATCACCAGTTACTTTGCAGAGTGCTGGCCTAAGACTCCATTGCACAAGGAGAAGACAGTCCTTTTATCTGGCCATCCTTCACTCAACATTTGACCAATGGTAGGGGGCCATGGTGGGGTCAACCATGCGCTGACCTGGCCTCTGGTTCAGGGCAGGTTCTGTGGAGCAGCCTCAGCCACACAGGTTTTAACTGGCCAGGTAATCTGGCATAATGGCCTCTTTGCACTGGCAGAGCAGAGCATTGGGTCCAAAAGGGGCCAAGAATCGGGCCTTGTTCTCCTAGCTAGAAGGGTAATGTTCTACCCTTACTTCACGCGCGTGTAAGTGACTATCCAAGGTACACTGGAGTATGAAGTGTGAAGAGCCCCAGCTATCTTTCGAATGTACTGCAAGATCACTAGCTTTGTGCATCACTCAGTCACTGAAGTATCTAAGACCGGGCCTTCCACCTGATGGGAGTCCATTCTGGACAAAGGTTTTCCTATCTGAGTCTTTTTATATGCTCACAAGAAGCCATGGTAACTGTATAGCACCATGTTGTCATATGTAATAAACCAGCTGAAAGCAAGAGATCATGGAGCATCTGCAGTGAATTTACTGCAGCCCAGTACATTTGAAGCAGCCAATTCCAAATCTGACATTATTTGCTCACCCACTTTATCTGATGCTTGAGAATTAAGTCTGAAGGTCACGTTTTTATAGATCTAGCTAAAGAATATTCATCAAATAATTTATATCATGGATTTCATTTTCTTTTTTCCAATACATTATTTCAATATTTTCCCCATTATTTACCCAGCCTAGAGTCGGTACAACAATTTGTGAACATTCATTGAATAATTTAGTCAATTAATTTTGCAAATCACATACACTGGGGTTGTGGATTCTTCCATTCTTTGCCCAGCTCTATTTTTTTTTAAACCTTTGTACCAAGCTTCCTTGGGATCCATATGGGAATTGAGCAAAATCTGGCAACTGGTAGCTTCACAATTGTGGTGTGCGTCAGGTGAGTGAGGCCCTGTCACCTGCACAGGATTCCAGGGAAGGGACTGCTACTTTTTCAGTGCTTTGCTTTGCTTAAGGCATTGCTCCAGCTCTTCTCCCATGGACAGAGGCACACAGGGACATGTGGGGACACAAAGATTGTGACCAGCTGCACATCAAGGAGATGACTGAGAACCAATGAAGCATCTTACCCTGCTGTTTTGAGGCTAGAGAAAAGCGCAGAAAGAACTGTTGAAACACCAACTCCAAGTCACAAGGACTCAGAACTCCCTCTGCACTCACCACACTTTTCTGCCCATGGGACTATATCTCTGTGGCATGTGCCCAAACTTTGTTTTGATGAAGGTTACCACTTGAACTACAAAGCCAGCACCTGCCTCTTGGATACGAAGGAGGTTTATGTGGTAGGACTGCCTCATTTCAAACCAGTTCTACAGGCTGTGCAAAGCTTCTGTGCTCCTGGTAGGTCAGGAGGAATGTATGACCAGCACTTACAATAGCTGTCGTGAGCTATCGGCATCCTTCCTACCTATCCTTGAGTGTGGACTCTGGGGACGATCTTCAGCAGCGAAAGGCCATTGTTACTGACAGACTGATTTTGCTTACCATAATATCAAGGTATTAGTATGCACAGAAATGAGCACCCACATTGAATCTCCAGACAATGCCTCGGAGGAGGCTGCTAATCCTTCCATGTCTGAGGGAGAAGACGGGAGAGTGAAGATATAAATGGAGATGGATGATGCTGTCAGGAACCAGGCCCTAGCAGAATTGTGTATGTTGGAGAAGGGAAGCCATTGCCCGAGGTATGCCACTACTCATATGCAGGTTTTCAACCAGTTCTTTCAAATGGTTCATTAAGTTGCAAGTTGTTAGAATGACAGTAAATGTGTTTTAAAATTTAGCTTCAGATACCTAGGAAATGACACATCTTGATACCGTAGCAATGTAAGCCAGAATCAGCAATAAAGGGGAAAATGTGTTGGGTGCCTGTGTGCTAGAACTGGCGATAGCAGTCATACTAACCATAGTGAATATGCCCCTATGCCTGCTGGTGAAGAGGGTTTACAATTATACATGGGTGTGGGGAAGACAGGACACCATCATTTTAGAACTTGATGTCTCATATAATGTTTTGGTTTCGAATATCATGAGTTTTATCTCTGCTGGAAGGACCCAGGGCTTTTTGATTTAAATGTTTATTTCTTGATCTTCACATCCAGCTTTCCTGGGTTAGGAAGAGACTAAAGATCCATTTTCTTAGTGTAAGGGTAACGAAAATGTTCCCCACACCCTTCAAAAATCACTTTAAAATGTTCTGCATAGACAATTTGAGAATTCAGTGCCGGGGGGCTGAACCATTTGAACAAACCATTTTATTATTGACCAAGGAGTTTGTATGGTGATAAATGCTAAAAACAACAATAAATACTCAGCTGTAATATACAACATATGCATGAGAAAAAACAAAATGCAGAGCAGGGAACAACCTATATATATACATACAACCTTAGCAAAAGTGACACCATCCCTTATTCCTACATGATCACCAGTACAGACTAACATTCATAGAATATCAGGGTTGGAAGGGACCTCAGGAGGTCATCTAGTCCAACCCCCCTGCTCAAAGCAGGACCAATCCCCAACTAAATCATCCCAGCCAGGGCTTTGTCAAGCCTGACCTTAAAAACCTCTAAGGAAGGAGATTCCACCACCTCCCTAGGTAACCCATTCCAGAGCTTCACCACCCTCCTAATGAAAAAGTTTTTCCTAATATCCAACTTAAACCTTCCCCACTGCATCTTGAGACCATTACTCCTTGTTCTGTCATCTGCTACCCCTGAGAACAGTCTAGATCCATCCTCTTTGGAACCCCCTTTCAGGTAGTTGAAAACAGCTATCAAATTCCCCCTCACTCTTCTCTTCTGCAGACTAAACAATCCCAGTTCCCTCAGCCTCTCCTCATAAGTCATGTGCTCCAGCCCCCTAATCATTTTTGTTGCCCTCCGCTGGACTTTTTCCAATGTTTCCACATCCTTCTTGTAGTATGGGGCCCAAAACTGGACACAGTACTCCAGATGAGGCCTCACCATCGTTCACATGGACTGGAGGAGAAATGATAACTGAATCACAGTGAATATTAACAAACAACCCAGGCATCATTCTGTGATGAACTCATCTGACTTATTGCATTCACAACTTGCTTTTTCCACAATGGCCAGGTCACTTAAACATATGGGGGGAGGGATAGCTCAGTGGTTTGATCATTGGCCTGCTAAACCCAGGGTTGTGAGTTCAATCCTTGAGGGGGCCATCTGGGGCAAAATCAGTACTTGGTCCTGCTAGTGAAGGCAGGGGGCTGGACTCAATGACCTTTCAAGGTCCCTTCCAGTTCTAGGAGATAGGATATCTCCATTAATTTATTATTTATATGTGAAAACACAGTATCTCCAAACCAAGCAGAGATTTCCAATATGGTTAAAATCTCTTTGCAATGCCATATATTAAAAACAACTGGCACTGCATAGATATAGAATGAGATTATTTCTATTTATGAGTCAATTGAATGGATTTGATAATTATTTAGCAAGCAGGCATTTCCAAATTACATGAAACTTGCTTCAATCAGAATTCTGCATAGCCAACAACACTTTTCATTCTCTGATACCAGTTTTGCCGGTAGAATATTTTTAAAATGTTCCCTTGTTGCATCCATTTCAGTTTGTTGGAGTGACACATTCTTTAGTAGCATTCCTAGACCATAAATTGGAGTCAATTGGCCAAACACTCTACTGAAATAAGTGAGTAAAATTCCATAGAAGTCAATGGAGCTGTGGCCATTTACTCCAGCAAAGAATTTGCCTCCATATCTCCATGGTGATATTCATACTGTTTCTAAACAAATTAAATGACACATGGAAGAAGTGGTACGCTTCCCAAGACCCACAGTCCATGATAGCTGAAAATTAGTAAGGTTTCTGTAATATTTTCTTATAGGTACTTCCACTGCAGTGAATTATTCAACAAGTATCTCTGTGCTGAAATAAAGTGAGAGAGACAAGTGTCCCTCCAGGACATCACAGCTGCCTGGAGCCCTTCTCTATATATTCATTCCAGTGTAAATTCTTCTTTTTAATTTGCATAATACATATACCCTCTCTATATATAACTGAATCTGTGAGAAGTTCCACTGTAGTTGTCTTGCTAAAGAGATTGGACAAGGTTCTATTTAATATGCCAAAATCTTTGAGACTGTTTTGATTTCCTTCCAATAGTGAGCTGGTAATCCGATTAGTATCAATAGAAAATGCCAAGTCATTTTCAATAAAAAATATACTAAGAACAGACAAAACTTCTGAAAGGAATGTTTAATGTGCTTAGATCCTTGACAATTTCAGTGTATGCAAATAAGATGCTAAAATTCCAACTTTTTTGATGTTGCAAACTAGACTTAGGTTTTTTAATTTTCTGAAAACAACAGCTTCCCACAAACAGCAGAGAACATCATATTAAGCTTCCAGGAATATTCAGAATTAAATGTTGAATAAAAAAAAAGATCACCACTTACCTAGACAGAAGTTCACTTCATCTTCTGCTTTCTGTCTTTCTTTGCTCAAGGGACAGGCAGGAGCTCAGAGAAGATCAGCTGAACATTCTTCTTCTTCAGCATGCTTCCGAGTTCCCTGGAGTCATATATTATCTGTTAGCTATCCCATAACACAGTGTCATTAGTGTCAATCAGGGGCGGCTCCAGGCACCAGCGCTGCAAGCAAATGCCTGGGACGGCAAGCCGCGGAAGGCGGCCTGCTGGTCGCTGTGGGGGCGGCAGTCAGGGAGCCTTCGGCGGCATGCCTGTGGGAGGTCCGCTGGTCCCGTGGTTTCGGCGGCAATTCGGCGGTGGGTATGCTGAAGCTGCGGGACCGGCGGACCTCCCGCAGGCACGCCGCCGAAAGCCGCCTGACTGCCGTGCTTGGGGCGGCAAAATACATAGAACCGCCCCTGGTGTCAATAAGAACCATCAACCACAGATCCTTCTCCATTGACTTCACAAGTCTATCCAGTCTTAGATTAATTCAGGGGCATTTTTATTCTGATTTCAGCATGGCTGTACAAAAGGGCTGGAGAGCTCCACTCCACTCAGATCCCCCAAGCAACCAGCAGAGGAGAGGAGAGGAGAGGAGAGGCGAGGAGAGGAGAGGAGAGAGCTCTTGTTTGCACCAGCCAGGAACGGGAGGACTCTACTGAATGAAGTTACAAGGTAATGGCGTGGCATCTGGCAGTTGCTTTGTGATATTTTCATCATAACCGTGAAGCAACAGATTCTATATGTGGCTATGTTGTGAAGTGGTGATGCAATGGCACAATGGAGATTTCTCCATGCAGTATCAGGATATGGACATTGCTGAAGTTGATTTGCACTGTGTTAGCCCCTAGAGGCCCCGTCAAGGGTCCCATAGTGCTAGGCATATCTGCCCCAACACGTAATGAATAGACAGCAATTCCAGATAAGCAGTGGTCATTGCAATCTAGCTGCTCAACCATTGCCAAATGTGTTGCCAAGATGGATTTGTGCCCAAGGCCTTGCTCATTTGTTGGCTGAGGCCTTGCTCCTGCAAACACCCCCATACACATGCTCAAGGTGTTTTTCTGGGATAGGCTCACTAAACTATCATGAGCTACAGAGCAGCTCAAGCAGGTGCTTAATGCTTAGAGTTGGGCAGGAAACAGTTTTCCCAACTCTTGAATATTTTTGAAATTTCAAAAAAAAATTCCCATCTCTAATTGAGATGAAAAGTTGAAATCTCAAAAATCTTCACAGACCGAAAACCAAAGCAAAACAAACAAAAATCCTTTCAGGTCAATCAAAGCTTTTGGTTTGGATACTTTTGACCTTATTATTTTATTTTCTAATTTGTTAAAAAAAAAAAAAAAAAAAAACCCACCTGTTTTTATTTAGCTTAACTTCCAAAGCAGAAAATCAGTTCAAATCCAGATCCTGGCATTTTTTGTTTAAAAAATGTCAAAGGAAATGTTGGGGAGGGAGGTAACATTTTCTCAAATTGGGAGATTCATCGAATGCAAGACAGGAACACTCAAAATGCAAATTTAGCTTTTCTGGAGGTACAGTAAAATCTGCATCATTCTTGTATTCCCCCATTCATCCCCTTTTCACATGCCTCTGAGCCACCTGGTGCTTGCCAGGCCCTACGTCACAGAGCCAAAATACCGCACAGCATGTGCATTGAAAACACGTTTCATTGAAAAATTCCCGACCATCTCTGGTGTCATGAGGCACTCCCTTACTGAAAGCCAAGCAAGTGCATGAGTGATTGGTGCGTCAGAGCCCGAGTCCTTTTTCAGGTCTTCCTTAGTCTTCCTGACCATGAGATTAGAAAGCACAAAGTGAGGTCAGCACGAGCGGCTAAAAATACAGGCTTAACTTTCTGTTCCTTTCCCATAATCCACCGTAGAAAGTAACCCCGGCTGGGCTCTGAGGAGTACATCTCTAGCTTCAAAAGGAGAGCGAGCCATATAATAAAAATGTGTATAAAATGTTCCTGTTACCTAACCTGTTCATGATTGTTAACCAGGAGTTTGTAATAAATCTGTGTGATCTGCAGCTGGTGGTTTGATTGTACAGTACCAAGCAAAACAGGATATGGAACTTTTCAGGGTTTTTCACTAGAGGATAATAAATAGGCTCATTACAAAACTGCAGTTCAATCAAGTAGTGCGGAGGACTTCATAAATCACAAGAACGAAGCTCTCATACATCATTAGAACACCAAGAATGAATTTACTTTTAATTATCAATCTCTTTCTTCAAATCCATTATTTTAATGCATCTCGAAAACACGTATTTTGGGGCAGCAAAGTATCAGCTAAACAGAAACGCACTGAGCTAAATGAAACCCTGCTGTAACTTCCATGTCTTCAGTAGTTTCACCAGGGATTAATACGGCCCATCAGCACTAAAATTACCCCAGCTGTAGAACTATTAGGAAATAAGTATCCCTTTAAAACCTCTGCGTGGCATTATTCTGACAGCCAGACAAACAAAAGCACAGGGGAATTATCTCTGTGTTTGTAACCCCGGGGAGTTGGATGCCTCTGCACTCCTAGCTCAGGGAGAGGCACAAGGCCCTGGGAGGTAGAGTGCCAGTCGCTAGGCAACCAAGAGGGAGAGAGGAGAGGCACTATTCCAGAGATAGGGCCCCGCTGGCTGGGGAGGGTGGCAGGTGCGTGGGTGGCCGTCAGCCGCCTGCTCAGGGGAGAGCAGTGTCTGAGAGGGAGGGAGACTGAGTTCAGATGATGGACGAGAAAGCCTGGGAAAGGAGAGCTAGCCTGACCAATAAGCTCAGTGAGACGCCCGCCCCCGGGAGTACTGGGAGAGACTGGGTGGGGGGTGCCAGGGTGCATACAGGGTCCCCCTGAGAACTGGCCTCTGGGTTCCTGGCAGCAACATCCCTCACCTTGGTCCTTTCCCTCTTCAAGGTAACTCCCAGTTTGTCGGATTGTGTTGGAGCCAGGCAGGCGCCTGAGATAAACCAGTCACCATGAGGCCAGCGCTGCTCCGGTTGCCAGGCCAGGCCACCCGCCTGCTGTGAGCGAGTCTGAGCTCTGACCTAGGCGTTCTCATCATCTTCCCCTGAGCCCCGCATCCCTCTGTGGGGAGCAGCAATCTCGGCACAAGAGCAGCCTGACTCCTGTCTGAAGAGGACGCCTGCCAGCTGCGAATGCCAGCCCCTCCTCAGCTGCTGAGGAGTCCAGACTGAGCTCGCCGCCTGAGGGTCAGTCGTGGAGTTGTGAGTGCACCATCCCTTCGTTACCTGCGAGACCCCCATTCCCTGCACTGTGCTTTGGGATTTCATTCCCTATTGTCTATTAAAGCTCTGGAGTGTCTTACCATCGTATCCCATGTGTGAGTCTTTGGGGCCAAGTTCCTAATTGCTGCTACAGAAGATATCATTTACCAGTTTAGTAAGGTCCCCCACAGAGTACACGTACCAGAGGGACATTTCAATCTTGCTGTATCAGATCATGGGACTGGAACCTTTGGGAAAATTCATGGCTATTACCAGCGTGGGAAGGGTACCGGTAACCCTGAGAGTATTGGTTTTCCCTGTTCTGTCATATGTACTTCCTGCTTAATACAATTACTCTGTTGATGATATACTGTGAGTTCGAGTTACTCCTTGGGAATCTCCAGCTGTCTGGCACGTAAGTGGGGGTTATGTTGTGGTTAGATTTCCCTTCCAAGCTGCCCGGCTGACCCTGCCAGGAAGGGGAGAGAGGGTGGAGGCCCTGCCATCTCTGGGACAAGACTAGGGAAGTTACATTCTGCTGAGCAGAAGGCAGGATCCAAAGGAACCCTGACCTATCCCGCAAAACCTGTGAGGAGATTATTGTTAACGGAGGTAAGCAGGTGACTAGGGGTGCTACATATTAATATACTGCACGTCTACAGCCAGGTAGAAAGGATTAGTTGAGATAAAGTTATAATTCACTCAAACTGCAAATTTAACTTTTTTGAGATTCAGAAAGATCATCATAACTCTTTCATTCCTTCCTTCTTTCTTTTTCCTCATGCCTCTGAACTACCTCGCCCGTGCCAGAGCTGAAGTGGAAGTCCACGATATCCCAACACTAGGTGAGAGTCTGCTCTCATGCTATTTCTAGCCTCGGCAGAATGTGAAGTCCCAGAAACCTTGTGAGGGGGAAAAAAACAAAAAAACCTACCCTCAAAATATTTCCCACCTCATTTTGCAGGCCCAGGCAGCTTGGGCAGTTCAGATTTTGGGATTCTTCGCCCCACTCAACCAGACTTCAGGGTTACCCCTCATTATTTTATACCATTTAATGCAATGGAAAAAAATTTAATTCTGAAACTCAGAAGCAACAGTGAGATACTCCTAGTCGCTGGCCAGCTGGAAACAGTGCCAATGTATTTTCTCTGGTCCCATTGAAATTGGTGGTAAAACTCTCATGGATACCAATAGGAGCAGACCCAAACATCTGCAGCAAAACCAGCCTGAGCTGCATCAAGGCTTGAAACTTTGACTTTCTCACCTTGAAATTATATTGAACGATGAATTATGAAACCACAGCATCTCTGCTGATGGAAGAATATCCATCACCCACATCAATCAGCCAGCTTTTCAAACCTTCCAGGAGAGAAAGTTATTTCTAGTAAAGTACAGCATACAGAGTGGGTAATTAGTTAATTAAAAAACCCAGCACCCTGTGTCTCTCTGCAACGAGTGTTGGAATACTTGAATGGGTAAGTGAAAATTAAAAACCTGCTTGTCAAGTGCAAAAAATGGAACTCCAAGCCCAGCTTCATTAAGAGAAATCCATCTTTTACACTCTTACCCAGGTTTGACCTATTCTAAACTCTCCTGTGAATCTGGTGATATTAGTCCCTGTGAGGTGAGGATGGGGTAATTTATACGTTGTGATTTCATACTAGGAACAAGGCCATTAACTCACTTCACCTCGTTCCTAAGCTTTAAGTAAAAGGTGAGTTTATTAAATTTCTCTGCTGCCTACAATGCCCCATAATTTAGACCAGGCAAACTATTCAAAGAGGAGAAGTTACTAGCCTTTTTTCTCTTTTGTGTTCCTGAGTTTGTCATAAACAGAATTTGGTGTGCATTAGGATATGTGTGTTTGTGGGGTTTGATGTGCCCAGACTGTACTGCTCACAAAGTGTTTATTGCTACCAGGGCTTTGAGTATGTGCTGTTTAATTCTGTGTAAGTCAATTTCAGCGTCACTCGACAAACCCTCCCAGAGCCAGAATTCCTATGCACACATTGGCAGGAATATTTGTGTGACTTTTGCCTTGTAAACAAAAATAGAAAACTGATTAAAAGGGTCTAAGTCAGAGCAGCTCCTGTAAGCCAGGCTGCCTGGGACAGGGGCTCCCTGGCAGAATCTAGCACTGAATGTGCATTTTATTCAAGCAAATTCTAACAGGGTTGTGTACCCCTTTTGACCCAGGGGGGTTGGGTAGCAGCCAGCCCTGTTTGGAGACAAGCCCAGCAGGCAGGTGCTGGGAATTATCTGATCAAGCTGGACAGCATCTCCTGATTGGGTTTGATGTAGCCAGCCAGGGGATATAAAGGAGGGCCCCGGTTTGCTGAGGGCTGTTGGGAACAGGGGAGGGGTGGGAGTGCACGCTGCTGTGGCTGCAGGCTCTGTGGCCCTCCTTAAACTGGGGGAAGGTCCAGCCCGTTAAACCACAGGAAGCTGGAGGGTCCTATGACCTCAGCTGAGTGCAAAACTGTTGATGTTGTTCCCCATTTTGGCACCTGTATGCTAATGAATAAATAGGGCCCTGAGGCAAGAAACTAAACGGGGCCTGACTGATTGTTTGGCTCAGGCAGGTGCACCAGCCTACACAAATACTTGCTAGTCCCAGTGACTGTCCAGCTCAGGCAATAGTCAGCAGTACTGCAGTGATGGGCTGTGGCTTGCGCAGCCCACTTCAGTCTGTGGGGACTGGCTGATCTTGTCGCTCTCTGCCAGTTCACGAGCAGTCTTTTCCTGATTTTTTTTAGTTGAAAGCTGACTGTACAGTGGGGGCTGAATTAGAGCTCCTTGGTGAAAGGTTTCCCAGTTAAAAAATATTTGAGCTGTTGCAATGGAGCCAGACTACCCAGTTTAAAGCTCCAGTCTACACGCTTTCATCTCTCATTATAACTCACCACATCTTGAATGCAGCCTTTTGCTCAACCCTACCCCCTTTCGTTTGCTTGACTGTTCACAAAGATTTCTGAAAGAATAAATATTCATAGATTTGTTTGGATGAAATAATTCCACATAACTTCTTTGGGGGTGTTTCAAGCAATCTCTCATTACTTGTGTCTCCGACTGAGTACCAACTAATAGGCAGATTCCAAATCTAATACTATCCGTCAGTCCATCCTTTCAAAGACTAAGCCCCAGAGCTACCAGTTGGCAAAGTTAAAACTCAGTGTTCCAGTTTGCTAAGTTAGGATAGCTCTATTTAATTAGGGATTTCATGGAGTCCCTTTTCTTTCTAATCCTTCATCTACAAAGCTTTGCATTAACAGAGTGCTGTCATGAAAAGGAGAATACTTTTCTTTTCTCCCCCTCTCCCCCAAGAACACTGACTTCTATTGCTCAAGGGAGTGGAGAAAGCATACACGTGACTGAATAATTTCACAGAGGACATGATATTTCTTCAGCAGTGTAGTATCAAAATAATGAATGGCCAGTGCTTGGTTTTGTAGCTGTGGAACTGAGTTGGGCAGGAGGCTGAGTGGTGTGGTGCAGGGGTTTAAAATGCATTCAGTTTCATGGTGTGGGCTCAGGATTGCTCACCTTTATGAGGAGGGATAAGAATTTAAGAACTTGCCTGGCAGCCAGTAAACTGGGTTTAAAGAACAGTTCTCAAGGTAGGTCTCACCTCCCTGCAATGTCCTCTTCATGAGCTCTGCCCTTGCCCACGTGGAGATGAGGCCAACAGCTGGCCAAGCAGGCGACTCCCCAGTGGAGCTTCCTTTGTATATGTTTTCGTTTTGGTGATTTTTGCTGCAACAAGATTTTGTTTACACTGATGTCTGGGGACTGACGTGCAACCCTTACCCAGGGCACATGGGCGACAGAGACTGTGGTGTTGGATCAGACATCCTGTGTGAAGCAAACACTCCTCCTCAGAAATGTTGATGTAACCTCACCCTGAGGTGGTGACGAACTCTGATACATGGATTTGACAAGCACATAGGCTGAAGGACAGAAGCAGGAGACTCCTTCTCCAGACAGACCAGGGGAGGCTGTGAGGTTGATCAGGGAGAGGTGAAAAAGGGACTTGATTTCTAGAGAGGTAAAATCTTCTTTTCTCTATCGCTAAGCCGAGGGCAGCTGCCTGACTGATTTCGCAAATCAGTCACATGAGGTGTGTTGTCACTGCTGTGCAAACCAATTCTTTGGTTTGACTCCATTTTCTCCCTATCTTTAACAAATCTTGTTTTCAGGGTGACTGCTCTTCTATTGGTAACTTGATGCAGGCGTTCCCAAAGAGGTGAGAATCCCTCTAAAGAGAGGGGAGGCCGGGTAAGGAGTTCCTGGAGTCTGACCCCTCTATTCATAGTCTCAAGCAGACATGGCTTGTCTTCTCCCAATACTGTGTATCTCAAAGCCTGTGGCAGGCAGAGGGGAGAAACCCAAAGAGCAAGGAGGAGACAGGTCTGAGGGTGACAGTGTGACAAGAACACATTTCTGACCCAGTCTTGCAAAGCTCAGACACGTAACGTTTCCTGATGAGTTTTAGCCTTTCCCCCACATTTGTGCGGGTCTGTGAGGCTGACTGAATAGCACCTCAGGCCAGATCTTCTGCTCCAGGTCAGCTTGTTTGCAAAAATTCAGGGATTCCAAGAGTCCGGAAAGCCGCTTAGGGAAGCAGCGGAGGCATTCCAGCATGGGGGGATCCCCAGAGGTTCTGTTTTCAAAACAGAAAATTCATTGAAACTGACACTGACCTGGGAACAGTTCTGGATTCCACAAATTGGCATTTTCTGACCAAAAAATTCTCGACCAGCTGTATTCCAGACCCACTGTGCCCAGCTACAGGAAGCAAAGCAGTGGGAAACTGGCCCTCAAATGCTAACTCTGACTGTTAAGAAGGAATTTTAGTTTTCAGAAACTGTCACCAATAAATAGCTCAGGGAAAAGCTGATTTTTTTTAGAAATGCCAGTTTCCCAAACAAAGCTCTTTTTCCTTTACTGGAACTAATGTTTTAATAGTTTTGAACTCGGCACTGATTAGAAAAATGCAACTCTTTCAACCATCGGCTTTTCAAGGGGGGAAATAGCTTGTCCCTGGATTGTGGCAACTTCAAGCAGCCAGCCAGCCAAGGCAGCTTTGCAGCAATGCAGCCAGTATTCTGAGAAATAGAATACGCGTTTGGCTTCTAAGGAGCTTAAGCATGCTGCTTGTTTATATGTCGTTAACTTAAACTGGGTAAAAGACCAATAGAAAAATAACATACAGTTCTGATAAATGTGAAGAGCTTCTAAAGATTTGATTTGCATTGACATGCACAGTGTTAAATATCTAATCCAGATATTGGGGACAACACAAACTGGAGCTGTCTTACTCTTATAGTGTGATATGGAGCTGGTCATATGGCCCAATTATCTTCTTTTAATTAAAAAGTTGTTTTTTCAAAAGCATAAATGGAATTTCAGTGCCCAGTTCTCATTTCAGCTGGGTCTCTTGACTCCCACTTCAGTGCCCTGTCCTCTCTTAGGCAGCACTGCCTTTCTATTCATCATTTTCTTGTTAAGCTATGTCACTGCCTTTATGCATGGAACATTGACCTTCTGTGTGTGTGTGTGTGTGTGTGTGTGTCTATGTAGCGTTTAACATGTTCAATGCATATTGCACACACCCTATGCAATGTAACATTCTGCTAAGAAACTTTCACAAATTCTTTTGATTGCATAGTAGGGTTTATGTTTTTCTGCAATTGGCAAGCAGTGTGAGAGGCAAAAAGGGAGCTGAAAGTAGAGCCGAGATTCAGCAATAACTATTGTAACTTATCAATTCATGAATTCAGGGCAGATTTGAACATTGGCAAAGGTGAAGCTAGTGACTTAGGGGAGTGAAATTCCCAGGCCAGGCTGGCAAGTTCACAATTCCAATCACCTGCAGGAGAAGAGTCTTCTCACAGCTGAGGTGGATGTCTGGATAAGTAGTAGGTGTAGCCACGTCCATCGCTGGGTTTTATTCAGAACCACCATCTAACACTGGGGAAATCCAAGACAAGACAAGGGCTGCTGAGGTCAACACTGTTCATTTGATCCCAAGAACTCATAAATAATGCAAACTGCTGCCTCCAATGACATGAGCCATCTCTATGTTCCACAGGCCCCACAGGGTCTCATTTGCGCCTTCTTTATGATTGGAGAACGACTCAGGTTCTTGTGAATTTACCTCCTGATGCCGGCACGGAGGCAGTCATTTGTCTGTGGTGCTACCCTGACAGAGCATCCCTGTTCATAAGGGCAGTCAGCTATAGAACAAGCTACATTAGGATGTGGATACACTGCTCCATGACTAGAAACAGAAAAGCAAAGAACAAACAAACAACATAAAGCTTGGACCTGCATTATAGTGAACAAAAGACATCCAAATGTGCCTAGTTTGTTAATGACACTGAAAGTTGGTCTGACTACTCCCAAAGGTCCAGGGTGCTCAGACTTGTAGTGGCTGAGGTTTTCTACCACTTCTTTAACTCAGGTTCTGTCCAAAAGTGAGACCAGGTATTCTTGCACCTGGACAGCAAAATAAGCCATGTATCCAGGCTCTGCCCCTGTGCCTGGACTTCTGAGTGGTTTGACTGATGAACTGTGGAGAAAGAAGTGAGCTGAGGTTGGCTGAGTGGATAGGAGTTTGAAGAGAGCCAAGAATATTGTTCTCTTCCCTTCCGTGACACCAAATAATTTAACATGCTCTCTGAACAGTCAAAGTCATGAGTCAGTCACCAACTTAGTGCATGTCTGCTAAGCCCATCATGAGCAGCGGCAGCTCTGAAGCTGGCAGCATTCATTCAGATTCATTTCTCCTGCAAGATTGTTCATTTTAGTCTGGCATGTTTCATGCCTGTAAAACCCTGAATCTCAGACCCCGGCTAAGAGACCCTCATGGTCTGGCGTCCAGCTGCTGCCTCTCCAAAGCCTGTGTTAGAAGGGTCATTGGTGAGTTAATGCAATGTGTGTCAGAGCACTGTTGCCAAAAGACTTGGCTGACACTCAGGATTTCCGGATCCAGGACATTTTGATATTTGGAAATTTGGTTTGTTCCTATTCAGGGGGCTGGAAGCTCTCAGGGCCCCAGCTTGAGGAGCTTGGAGCCCAGATTCGGAGGGCCCCAGCTTGAGCCGGGGTTCTAAGGGCTTCCTGCCGCGGGGCTGCCCTAGAGCCAGGGACCTGGGAAGCCTGCCAGGAAACCACCCTGGCTGTGATTTGACAAGAGTTCATCAAACCCGAGATGTTTCTGAAACCACATGAGAACTCAGGGGCGTGCCGCCCGTATGTCATGGAGGGAACAGAGCAGGGCCAGCTTGGGAGACTTGCCAAAGCACTACTTGAAGGGACAGCAATAGTCCGAATCCTTTTGATTTTTAGCACTTGCTTGGTGCTCAGAATACTCTGCTAATTCAAACTGGCTCCGAGACTGGGGTGCATGTGGTGATGTAACTGCTGGGTATGGCTTGGTTCCTGTCTTGCACCTTTACATTTCCAGGTCTCTGCCTGCAGATGGCAGCTGCTGTTTCACCAGGCAGAGCTGATGCAGCGCATTACAGAGGAGCCGTATGGGGACAGAGCCTGAATCCGTGCACAGGACCCAATTGCTGTAAAACTGCTTTAACCGATTGGGGGAATTCCCAGCTTGTGCATCTCCACTGCACTCCCTTCCAGCCCCCGAGTCCTGCAAACCAGGGGTGTGGGCGCTCCCCTGGCAGAGAGGTAGGGGCTGGCACTGGGGGAGCACACGTGGCGTACCCGATCTCTGTCCCCTGCCCCTGCTGAAGCACAATAAGTAATAAATCAAAATAGCTAAGGCTGCAAGTGTGTGGGAGTGTGAGAGCAAAGAGCTCTGGGTAAACCTTGGGATGGCCAGACACTGCCCCCTGCTAGAGTCAGGCCCAGCAAAGGGCCGTGTTCAACACTGAACACAGCCCTTGATTCTCTGTCCCTCTGCCCCCTTTGTGCTGCTCCAGCAGCTGTCCCCAGGGGTGTGAATGAGAGAGACGAGGACGGGGCAGAGATGGCAGCACAGGGGACTGTGCCAGCGAGGGAACGCTGCAGTGCTTCGTCTGTTCACTGGCCCTAGGACTGGCGGTTTGGCATCTGTACAGTAGGAACTAGATGACAAAACCTCAGTGAACACACTCATACTCTCTGACCTCGGCTAGACTGGGGACGCTGCTGTATGTGGGGGGTGTCAGTCACCTGAGGCCAGCGCAGTTACCTGCAGTTACGCTGGTGCCACTCCGAGCAATAACCTGCTGTGCCTACCAGGCTTCCAGCCTGCGCCATCTTTCAGCGCAGTAGATGCAAAGATAATGAGCTCTGCCAAGCACCTGCAATGTTTAGCAGATGCCTTGCTGGGACGGGGTGTGTGGGTGCGTGGGTGGAATAAGGATGTCATCTCATTCTCAGACTGTGGGCTAGAACTACTCCGCTCTACCCGGCAGTTCTCTTCTCTCATCCCGTTTCCTACCACTCCTTTTCATAACACAGGATCACATCTGCTTAATACCCATAGTGCATATTCCTTCAATTAAACCCTGTGCGTATACCGGCCACCCTGAACTGGGTTCCCCAGTGTCACCTACAGCCAGGAATTCTTTGGTTAACTTTCTGATATAATTGAAGCGCAAGAAAAAGAATGTGTCTGAATCTCATAATCAGAATCCTTCTGGGGCCATCCGATGACACTTAAGCCATGAACAGGCTCTGCCATCCCTGCCTATCGTGGGACACTCTTTGAATCTACTGTGTTGTTCAATCCCTTCAGTCTTCCCTCTCTAAGTTGTGTTCGATGGAGGGGTTATTTCAGTTAGCCCCTTTTGCATATTCCTCCAGCTGCCCCATGGCAAGCCTTCCATGGCAGGTGCTTGGGCTTCATTCTCTCCCCAAGAGAGATTCTTCTGTAATTATAGCATTTGTAAGTGTCACCAGATGTAGCCAGTAATATTTGTGATGTGTGAGGATGTCTTTCCCCATAGATTATGAATTAATTACATAACCCGAATTATCCGTATATGATCTTTAGCAATGGTCACCTAATAAAACCATTATTTTAGGTTTAGCACACGGGTTGTTTATGTTGCATTACCATATGGACCGTGGGGGAGGGGAGCTCTAGCTGAAAGCCCTGCTACAGAGAGAAACAAGACAGATGAAATTCCTGAGCCAGATGGCAAGCAGTTGATTGGCTACCAAGGGGAGGCGGAATTCAAGGTTCATTTGGAAACTGACCCTACCCTGTGATTAGTTCAAGTCCCCGACCTGCAATTGGACCCATGTAGATGACAGTGGACATCAGTGGGGCTTTGCCAGGGCACAGGGATCGGGCAGTGGTCTGGGGGTGAAAAGCAGGAAAAGGGCCAGATTCTGAGCAGCCCCTGCATGCATGCTCACTGGGGGAGAGACAGAAAGAAACTTTCTGCCCTCCTCATACCACCCCTGTGGACAGGTTGGCCAAAATCCCACTGGGCAACATTGTCCGTGCTCCCCCGTACGTGCCCGGGAGGGGCAAAATGATGGATGGACAGTCAGACATCTTTCTTAAATTGTGGTGCTTAGAACAGGACACAGTAATCTAGCTAAGGCTTCATCAGTGCCTAATAGAGCAGGACAGTTACCGCCCGTGTCTTACAGACAGACGACACTCCGGTTAATACATCCGAGAATGGTATTAGCCTCTTTATCCACTGCATCATACTGTTGACTCATATTCACTTTGTGATCCACTATAACCCCCTAGTACTGTTATTCCCCAGTTCGTAGATGTACATTGGATTTTTCCTTCCTAGTGAAGTACTTTGCACTTGCAGATGAGGACAGAATAATTTTGAGATGATTTTTTACTTGAATTTCTGGTATTAAATGATGGACATTTAATTTAATCCGTGATGCCTCCACGGAGTCTGCTATAGACCACCAGACCAGGGGGATGAGGTGGACGAGGCTTTCTTCTGGCAACTAGCAGAAGTTGCTAGATCGCAGGCCCTGTTTCTCATGGGAGACTTTAATCACCCTGATATCTGCTGGGAGAGCAATACAGCGGTGCACAGACAATCCAGGAAGTTTTTGGAAAGTGTAGGGGACAATTTCCTGGTGCAAGTGCTGGAGGAACCAACTAGGGGCAGAGCTTTTCTTGACCTGCTGCTCACAAACAGGGAAGAATTAGTAGGGGAAGCAAAAGTGGATGGGAACCTGGGAGGCAGTGACCATGAGATGGTAGAGTTCAGGATCCTGACACAAGGAAGAAAGGAGAGCAGCAGAATACGGACCCTGGACTTCAGAAAAGCAGACTTTGACTCCCTCAGGGAACAGATGGGCAGGATCCCCTGGGAGAATAACATGAAGGGCAAAGGGGTCCAGGAGAGC
The DNA here is from genome assembly GCF_028017835.1 of Emys orbicularis. NCBI lineage: Eukaryota > Metazoa > Chordata > Testudines > Emydidae > Emys > Emys orbicularis. The sequence goes on along the minus strand of NC_088686.1, from coordinate 996,289 downwards.
TGGCTGTATTTTAAAGAATCCTTATTGCGGTTGCAGGAACAAACCATCCCGATGTGTAGAAAGAATAGTAAATATGGTAGGCGACCAGCTTGGCTAAACAGTGAAATCCTTGCTGATCTTAAAAGCAAAAAAGAAGCTTACAAGAAGTGGAAGATTGGACAAATGACCAGGGAGGAGTATAAAAATATTGCTCAGGCATGCAGGAATGAAATCAGGAAGGCCAAATCACACTTGGAGTTGCAGCTAGCAAGAGATGTTAAGAGTAACAAGAAGGGTTTCTTCAGGTATGTTAGCAACAAGAAGAAAGTCAAGGAAAGTGTGGGCCCCTTACTGAATGAGGGAGGCAACCTAGTGACCGAGGATGTGGAAAAAGCTAATGTACTCAATGCTTTTTTTGCCTCTGTCTTCACAAACAAGGTCAGCTCCCAGACTGCTGCACTGGGCAGCACAATATGGGGAGAAGGTGACCAGCCCTCTGTGGAGAAAGAAGTGGTTCGGGACTATTTAGAAAAACTGGACGTGCACAAGTCCATGGGGCCGGATGCGCTGCATCCGAGGGTGCTAAAGGAGTTGGTGGATGAGATTGCAGAGCCATTAGCCATTATTTTTGAAAACTCATGGCGATCGGGGGAGGTCCCGGATGACTGGAAAAAGGCTAATGTAGTGCCCATCTTTAAAAAAGGGAAGAAGGAGGATCCGGGGAACTACAGGCCAGTCAGCCTCACCTCAGTCCCTGGAAAAATCATGGAGCAGGTCCTCAAGGAATCAATTATGAAACACTTAGAGGAGAGGAAAGTGATCAGGAACAGTCAGCATGGATTCACCAAGGGGAAGTCATGCCTGGCTAACCTAATTGCCTTCTATGATGAGATAACTGGCTCTGTGGATGAGGGGAAAGCAGTGGATGTGTTATTCCTTGACTTTAGCAAAGCTTTTGATACGGTCTCCCACAGTAGTCTTGCTGCCAAGTTAAAGAAGTATGGGCTGGATGAATGGACTGTAAGGTGGATAGAAAGCTGGCTAGATCGTCGGGCTCAACGGGTAGTGATCAATGGCTCCATGTCTAGTTGGCAGCCAGTTTCAAGCGGAGTGCCCCAAGGGTCGGTCCTGGGGCCGGTTTTGTTTAATATCTTTATTAATGATCTGGAGGATGGTGTGGACTGCACTCTCAGCAAGTTTGCCGATGACACTAAACTAGGAGGCGTGGTAGATACACTAGAGGGTAGGGATCGGATACAGAGGGACCTAGACAAATTAGAGGATTGGGCCAAAAGAAACCTGATGAGGTTCAACAAGGACAAGTGCAGAGTCCTGCACTTAGGACGGAAGAATCCCATGCACAGCTACAGACTAGGGACCGAATGGCTAGGTAGCAGTTCTGCAGAAAAGGACCTAGGGGTCACAGTGGACGAGAAGCTGGATATGAGTCAACAGTGTGCTCTTGCTTCCAAGAAGGCTAACGGCATTTTGGGCTGTATAAGTAGGGGCATTGCCAGCAGATCGAGGGACGTCATCGTTCCCCTTTATTCGACATTGGTGAGGCCTCATCTGGAGTACTGTGTCCAGTTTTGGGCCCCACACTACAAGAAGGATGTGGAAAAATTGGAAAGAGTCCAGCGGAGGGCAACAAAAATGATTAGGGGTCTGGAGCGCATGACTTATGAGGAGAGGCTGAGAGAACTGGGATTGTTTAGTCTCCAGAAGAGAAGAATGAGGGGGGATTTGATAGCAGCCTTCAACTACCTGAAGGGGGGTTCCAAAGAGGATGGAACTCGGCTGTTCTCAATGGTGGCAGATGACAGAACAAGGAGCAATGGTCTCAAGTTGCAGTGGGGGAGGTCTAGGTTGGATATTAGGAAACACTATTTCACTAGGAGGGTGGTGAAGCACTGGAATGCGTTACCTAGGGAGGTGGTGGAGTCTCCTTCCTTGGAGGTTTTTAAGGCCCGTCTTGACAAAGCCCTGGCTCGGATGATTTAGTTGGGGGAGTAGGTCCTGCTTTGAGCAGGGGGTTGGACTAGATGACCTCCTGAGGTCCCTTCCAACCCTGATATTCTATGATTCTATGATTCTATGACATTGTCTGAAATTGCTTGGTGCAATTGCAGGAGGTGCACTCTCCAATAGGACAGCAAGACATAAAATCCTCTGCAGTTTCCATTCTCTCTCCTCTTCTCTAGGCCTCACCCTCATTCCTTTCTCCTGGTTTGCCCATCTCTCCACTTCCAGCCCTAGAGGGCAGGCAGCCTGAAGTTTGGAGAAAAGGCTCCAGCCATTGCCCTGTGCCACACAGCCTCGATCAACAATGGGAAAATATCCGACAAATTGCCATGATTGACATCCCCCTTTAATGACAGCGACCAAGGAAGGTCAAATGGCCAATGGGCCGGAGTCATTAATTCGTGTTCCCACCCAAGGAGCACCGCTGCTTTACTCAGTGCAGGACTTTTGCTCCAGCCTAGCAGTGTGAGCCTTCTCGGGTTGTACGGGGTGCTCTTACTGACCAGGAGGAATTTCACATAACTCCTGTGAACTAGTGTAAGCTCCCTCGGGCAAGCTCACGGACACCTAGCAAACAATCTGTGCGCTTTCCCCATCCCTAGTAGCCACACAAACTCCATAATGGACACACTTTTAACAGAGCTACCGGAGCAGCATGCTGGGTTCTTCTCAGTCACTCTTCAATAGGTCCTGGGAATGAAGATGGGGGTCAGAGTGATAGGGACCAAAACTCCCAACCATCCATCATTTCTGTTGTGCTGTGACGGAGGGTTAGGACTAAGTGTGTTGTGTTTTAGTGCATTGCTGTCTCTTATTGCTCTGCAATCCGCAGGAGCAATGGTACATGAGCGGCCCCAGGGTGTACAGAGCTCTGTATGCTGGAGCAACAGCACGGCTGCTGGCCCTGTGCGATGGGACATCTCCAGGGTGTGGGGCTGCCATGGATCATGGGCACTCTGCACGCCCTGGGCACATTACAGCTGAGGCCACTTCTGGCTTTCGCCATGGAGCCCACTAGTACAGAAGACGGGAGGGGGTGGCTAGTGCATATCACATGGCCATGTATCAATTATAAAGTTTCTAGCCCTCAGAGGAGTGAGGTTCCGCAGCAGCCTCCCAGTAGGAGAAGTGAGGGCAGCAAAGTAACTAGGAGCTTGCTGAGTTCATAGGGAGATTTACATGAGGGGGGCACCTTCAGTAGCAGGGGCATGGACTGCATGACCCAGGAGGTCCCGTTCACTCCTATGTCCTGTTCCCTAGCGGCCTGCCCGGACCTGACGAGAGGCGGTGGCGGTAGCACGCCTGCCCCATGCCGGGTTAGCAGGGATGAGTGCAGCCCTTCTGCTAACGGGAACAAAGGGGGCTTAGCACACCTCGCAGCGGAACATGGCAGTCCCCATGGCAGCTGCTCTCACATCCAGAGAGGTTCACAGAAGTGGAGAGGAAGAGCCATGGGGTGAGTTTCCTGTCAGTCAGCTGAGTGATCCCATTGACAAGGCTCAGCCTGGGCAAGCGGACGCTGAGCTGGGTTCCCATGAACTCACATAGGAGCCCCGTCGAGGGTGAGGAATTGCGAACCTCTTTTCAATTCTCTTCTAGCCTTTAGGTTTTCTCCAAGGATAACGGTATTTCCAGGGAAAGGGAAGTCTGAAATATTCTGAGTGGGAGAGAGAGGACAGAGAGTATACCAGGTTGTGTGAATATTTTTCTCTGTTCCACATTTCACAAGCTCCCCCTATTGGTTTTTGAACCTCCAAGACTCACTGTTTCACCCTCTTGTTTCATCGGAACTTTTCACCCTGCTCCTACCCTAACCCCTCCAAAGTCCCTTGAAAAGCTTCAAACTCAAGTGGAATTTCTAAGACATGGAGCCAGATTCTGCCCCCTCACTTGCTCTAAGCAGAGACCGATTCCACCCAACAGGAATGTGGCAGGAGGGGTAGGGGGGGACATGCTCTGCCCCACGGAATTCTACTGGTCTAAAAAATGAGGCAAAGCAGCTCACCCATCCAAGAGCCGGTTCAATTTAACACATGTCAGCAAAGACCGGCAGGGGATTCAGCTCATACGCGGCCACAGCATGCTGTTTGGAAGAAATGTCTGTATTTCTTTCAGTGGGATTAATCAGGTATCACGGGTTTTTCTTTCCCAATCAGAGATAAGAACGGGGCTTTAAAATGATGATATCTGATGAAGTCTCAGAATATTTCCTTGTATTTTTGTTCATTCAGATGTAAATCCTGGGTTGGCTTCTTTTTTATGTTATGCCATGTTTCAGTTTTATTTTTCCTGACACTTCTCCTTGAGCATTTCAGGGCAAAGAACTGACCTCTAAATTATTTCTTTGTCGGTTCTTTATCTAAATTCCTGATACAGATAAAGAGAGGAGCAATGATGGGGAAGAGCTATCTTTCTCCCATATGACTGCTTTATTTTTACTTTTTATTTCTACATACTGTAGGAATTACTAAACTAGTAAATTAGTGTCATAGATCAGGGTGTATTAATAGAGCAGAACAGGAAAAATATAGTGGAACTGGAAAAGGTTCAGAGAAAGGCAATAAAGATGATTAAGGCTATAGAATGGCTTCCATATGAAGAGAGCAACAGAGAGTCCTGTGGCACCTTTAAGACTAACAGATGTATTGGAGCATAAGCTTTCGTGGGTGAATACCCACTTCGTCAGACGCATGTAATGGAAATTTCCAGAGGCAGGTATAAATATGCAGGCAAGAATCAGTCTGGAGATAACGAGGAGATAATTAGTTCAATCAGGGAGGGTGAGGCCCTCTTCTAGCAGTTGAAGTGTGAACACCAAGGGAGGAGAAACTGCTTCTGTAGTTGGCTAGCCATTCACAGTCTTTGTTTAATCCTGATCTGACGGTGTCAAATTTGCAAATGAACTGAAGCTCAGCAGTTTCTCTTTGGAGTCTGGTCCTGAAGTATTTTTGCTGCAGGATGGCTACCTTTACATCTGCTATTGTGTGGCCTGGGAGGTTGAAGTGTTCTCCTACAGGTTTTTGTATATTGCCCTTCCTAATATCTGACTTGTGTCCATTTATCCTTTTACTTAGGGACTGTCCAGTTTGGTCGATGTACATGGCAGAGGGGCATTGCTGGCACATGATGGCATATATAACATTGGTGGACGTGCAGGTGAATGAACCGGTGATGTTGTAGCTGATCTGATTAGGTCCTGTGATGGTGTCGCTGGTGTAGATATGTGGGCAGAGTTGGCCCACATACTTCACACACTTCACCTCTCTACAAAGGAAAAAGGACCGCAAGCTGTCTAAAATCCTACCTGCCACATGGGGCCACAACAGTTGTACCCCTAACTCACCCAGCAATATCGTCAATTTATCCAGCTACACACTCAACCCAGCAGAAGAGTCTGTCCTATCTCGGGGACTCTCTTTTTACCCCACCACCCCCACGAACATGATACAGTTCTGCAGTGATCTGGAAGCCTACTTTCGCTGCCTCCGACTCAAAGAATACTTTCAAGATAACACTGAACAGTGCAATGGTCCACAGATACCCTCCCACCAACAACACAAGAAGAAGAACTCCACATGAACTCCTCCCGAGGGTCGAAATGACAGTCTGGACCTATACATAGAATGCTTCTGCCGATGTGCACAGGCAGAAATTGTGGAAAAACAACATCACTTGCCTCATAACCTCAGTCATGTAGAACGCAATGCCATCCACAGCCTCAGCAACAACCCTGACATTATAATCAAATAGACTGATAAAGGAGGTGCTGTTGTCATCATGAACAGGTCTGACTACCAGAAGGAGCCTGCCAAACAACTCTGCAATACCAAATTCTACTGGCTACTTTCCTCAGATCCCACTGAGGAATATACTAAGAAACTGCACCATCTACTCAGGACACTCCCTACACTAACACAGGAAGAAATCAACACACCCTTAGAGCCCCAATCGGGATTATTCTATCTACTACCCAAGATCCACAAACCTGGAAATCCTGGATGTCCCATCATCTCTGGAATTGGCACACTCACTGAAGGACTATCCGGGTATGTGGACTCTCTGCTCAGACCCTACACCACCAGCACTCCCAGCTATCTCTGTGACACCACTGATTTCCTGAGAAAACTACAATGCATTGGTGATCTCCCAGAAAACACCATCCTAGCCACCATGGATGTGGAGGCTCTCTACACAAACATCCCACACACAGATGGAATACGAGCTGTCAGGAACAAGTATCAGGGGGTGGCCGTGTTAGTCTGTATCTACAAAAACAACAAGGAGTCTGGTGGCACCTTAAAGACTAACATATCTGTTAGTCTTTAAGGTGCCACCAGACTCCTTGTTGTTTTTGTCAGGAACAGTATCCCTGATGATGACACAGCACCACTGGTTGCTGAGCTCTGTGACTTTATTCTCACGCACAATAATTTCAAATTTGGTGACAATATATACCTCCAGACCAGTGGCACCACCATGGGCACCCGCATGGCCCCACAATATGCCAACATTTTTATGGCTGACCTGGAACAACGCTTCCTCAGCTCTTGTCCACTCATGCCCCTTCTCTACCTATGCTACATTGACAACATCTTCATCATCTGGACCCATGGGAAGGAGACTCTGGAAGAATTCCACCATGATTTCAACCGCTTCCATCCCACCATCAACCTCAGCCTGGACCAATCTACACGGGAGGTCCACTTCCTAGACACCACAGTACAAATAAGTGATGGTCAACCTATACCGAAAACCCACTGACTGCTATGCCTACCTTCATGCCTCCAGCTTCCACCCCGGACACACCACATGATCCATCGTCTACAGCCAAGCGCTGAGGTACAACCACATTTGCTCCAACCCCTCAGACAGAGACCAACACCTACAAGATCTTCACCAAGCATTCTCAAAACTACGATACCCACACGAGGAAATAAGGAAACAAATCAACAGAGCCAGACGTGTACCCAGAAGCCTCCTGCTACAAGACAAGCCCAAGAAAGAAACCAACAGAACTCCACTGGCCATCACCTACAGTCCTCAGCTTAAACCTCTCCAACGCATCATCAGTGATCTACAAACCAACCTGGACAATGATCCCTCGCTTTCACAGGCCTTGGGAGGCAGGCCAGTCCTCGCCCACAGGCAACCCGCCAACCTTAAGCATATTCTCACCAGCAACCACACACCACATCATAGTAACTCTAACATAGGAACCAATCCATGCAACAAACCTCGATGCCAACTCTGCCCACATATCTACACCAGCGACACCATCACAGGACCTAACCAGATCAGCTACAACATCACCGGTTCATTCACCTGCACGTCCACCAATGTTATATACGCCATCATGTGCCAGCAATGCCCCTCTGCCATGTACATCGACCAAACTGGACAGTCCCTAAGTAAAAGGATAAATGGACACAAGTCAGATATTAGGAATGGCAATATACAAAAACCTGTAGGAGAACACTTCAACCTCCCAGGCCACACAATAGCAGATGTAAAGGTAGCCATCCTGCAGCAAAAATACTTCAGGACCAGACTTCAAAGAGAAACTGCTGAGCTTCTGCTGAGTTCTGAAAGAACTCAAATGTGAAGTTGCGGAACTGTTAACTAAGGTTTGTAACCTGTCCTTTCAATCAGCTTCTGTACCCAATGACTGGAAGTTAGCTAATGTAACGCCAATATTTAAAAAGGGCTCTAGAGGTGATCCCGGCAATTACAGACCAGGAAGTCTAACGTCTGTACCAGGCAAATTAGTCAAAACAATAGTTAAGAATAAAATTGTCCGACACATAGAAAAACATAAACTGTTGAGCAATAGTCAACATGGTTTCTGTAAAGGGAAATCGTGTCTTACTAATCTATTAGAATTCTTTGAAGGGGTCAACAAACATGTGGACAAGGGGGATCCAGTGGACATAGTGTACTTAGATTTCCAGAAAGCCTTTGACAAGGTCCCTCACCAAAGGCTCTTAAGCAAAGTAAGCTGCCATGGGATAAAAGGGAAGATCCTTTCATGGATTGAGAACTGGTTAAAAGACAGGGAACAAAGGGTAGGAATTAATGGTAAATTCTCCGAATGAAGAGGGGTAACTAGTGGTGTTCCCCAAGGGTCAGTCCTCGGACCGATCCTATTCAACTTATTCATAAATGATCTGGAGAAAGGGGTAAACAGTGAGATGGCAAAGTTTGCAGATGATACTAAACTGCTAAAGATAGTTAAGACCAAAGCAGACTGTGAAGAACTTCAAAAAGATCTCACAAAACTAAGTGATTGGGCAACAAAATGGCAAATGAAATTTAATGTGGATAAATGTAAAGTAATGCACATTGGAAAAAATAACTCCAACTATACATACAATATGATGGGGGCTAATTTAGCTACAACAAGTCAGGAAAAAGATCTTGGAGTCATCGTGGATAGTTCTCTGAAAATGTCCACGCAGTGTGCAGAGGCGGTCAAAAAAGCAAACAGAATGTTAGGAATCATTAAAAAGGGGATAGAGAATAAGACTGAGAATATATTATTGCCCTTATATAAATCGATGGTACGCCCTCATCTCGAATACTGCGTACAGATGTGGTCTCCTCATCTCAAAAAAGATATACTGGCACTAGAAAAAGTTCAAAAAGGGCAACTAAAATGATTAAGGGTTTGGAACGGGTCCCATATGAGGAGATATTAAAGAGGCTAGGACTCTTCAGCTTGGAAAAGAGGAGACTAAGGGGGGATATGATAGAGGTATATAAAATCATGAGTGATGTGGAGAAAGTGGATAAGGAAAAGTTATTTACTTATTCCCATAATACAAGAACTAGGGGTCATCAAATGAAATTAATGGGCAGCAGGTTTAAAACAAATAAAAGGAAGTTCTTCTTCACGCAGCGCACAGTCAACTTGTGGAACTCCTTACCTGAGGAGGTGTGACGTTATTGACATAAACTGGGACCATATAGATCATTGTTGCAACCAAGGTCCTGTAGTGGCACCCAAATCTTGTATAAAGGGGGTCAAATGGGGTGTCTCAGACAAGGTTATGGTTTACTGGTTATGATTAGGCTGTCTATATGTGTGTATCATTTTTGTAGTTGAAGTTATGAATATTGGCTCTATACTGTCTGTATGGCAAACTTATGCTATGCTTCTGGGTGACATCCAAGACAAGCTGGGATTAGCTCTGCCTAGCCTGCTTGATGGCCCATTAAGGACCATCAGCTATACAATGGACCCATTGAGAGAAGGCAAATATGCCTTCAGACTCAGCAAAGTATTCAGGGACTGGCCCATGTGACTCCAGGCTCCATTTTGCTCTAATTTTCCACAGTAAGAACAAAGAGGTGTTCTTACACCTGGAAAAGACTATATAAGGCTGATGCCTCATCTCCATTTTGTCTTCAATCCTGCTTCTTACCTCTGGAAGGACTTTGCTACAAGCTGAAACTTTGAACAAAGGACTGAGGACCCATCCCAGCGGGGGATGTATTCCAGAGACTTGATTTGATCCTGCAGTTTATTCTATCACTGCTGCAAGCCTGAACCAAGAACTTTGCCATTACTGTATGTAATTGATTCCATTTAACCCATTCTAACTCTCATCTCTATCTTTTTTCTTTTATCAATAAACCTTTAGATTTTAGATTCTAAAGGATTGGCAACAGCGTGATTTGTGGGTAAGATCTGATTTGTATATTGACCTGGGTCTGGGGCTTGGTCCTTTGGGATCAGGAGAACCTTTTTTCTTTTACTGGGGTCTTGGTTTTCATAACCATTTGTCCCCATAACGAGTGGCACTGGTGGTGATACTGGGAAACTGGAGTGTCTAAGGAAATTGCTTGTGAGACTTGCGGTTAGCCAGTGGGGTGAGACCGAAATCCTCTTAGTCTGGCTGGTTTGGTTTGCCTTAGAGGTGGAGAAACCCCAGCCTTGGGCTGTAATTGCCCTGTTTGAGCAATTTGTCCTGAGTTGGCACTCTCAGTTGGGTTCCGCCAGAACCGCATCGTCACAGTGGCATAGTCGTGCTTGGATCCACAGAACCAGGTCACAGAGTAGCAGCCGTGTTAGTCTGTATCCGCAAAAAGAACAGGAGTACTTGTGGCACCTTAGAGACTAACAAATTTATTAGAGCATAAGCTTTCGTGGGCTACAACCCACTTCTTCGGATGCATATAGAGTGAAACATATATTGAGGAGATATATATACACACATACAGAGAGCATGAACAGGTGGGAGTTGTCTTACCAACTCTGAGAGGCCAATTAAATAAGAGAAAAAAAACTTTTGAAGTGATAATCAAGATAGCTCAGTACAGACAGTTTGATAAGAAGCAAGTGTGAAAATACTTACAAGGGGAGATAGATTCAATGTTTGTAATGGCTCAGCCATTCCCAGTCCTTATTTAATCCTGAGTTGATTGTGTCTAGTTTGCATATCAATTCCAGCTCAGCAGTCTCTCGTTGGAGTCTGTTTTTGAAGTTTTTCTGTTTTAAGATAGCCACCCGCAGGTCTGTCATAGAATGGCCAGACAGGTTAAAGTGTTCTCCCACTGGTTTTTGAGTATTATGATTCCTGATGTCAGATTTGTGTCCATTAATTCTTTTGCGTAGAGACTGTCCGGTTTGGCCAATGTACATGGCAGAGAGGCATTGCTGGCACATGATGGCATATATCACACCACCTGCTGAAGTGAAAAAACAGATTGACAGAGCCAGACGAGTACCCAGAAGTCACCTCCTACAAGACAGGGCCAACAAAGAAAATAACAGAACACCACTAGCTGTCACCTTCAGCCCCCAACTAAAACCTCTCCAGCGCATCATCAGAGATCTACAACCTATCCTGAAAGATGATCCTTTACTCTCACAGATCTTGGGAGACAGACCTGTCCTCGCTTACAGACAACCCCCCAACCTAAAGCAAATACTCACCAGCAACCACACATCACTGAACAAAAACACTGACCCAGGAACCTATCCTTGTAACAAAGCCCGATGCCAACTCTGTCCACATATCTATTCAAGTGACACCATCATAGGGCCTAATCACATCAGCCATACCATCAGGGGCTCGTTCACCTGCACATCTACCAATGTGATATATGCCATCATGTGCCAGCAATTCCCCTCTGTTAGAAAGAGAGAGAGAGAAATAGGCTGCTGAGAGAGAGAAAGAAGCCGATCAAAGAAAGAAGGAGGCTAATGAGAGAGAAGAGAGAGCTCGTAAGGGGCATCTAGAGCTGCTCGCTGCTGAACAGGAGACGGCCAGACTTCAGCTCCAAGTAATGGAAGAGCGGAGAAAGTCATCCCCACCTGGTACTCCACTTCCCCCCCGCCATGAGAAAAACTGGGAAAGGAAGTGTCCCATTTACAATGATACTGAGGATATAGAGGAGTTTTTGTCTACCTTTGAATGCCTCTGCAATCTGTACCAGATCCCCGAGGGTCAGCAAATGCCTGTCCTGCTGACCAGACTGACTGGAAAAGCCAGGGAGGTATTTAATGAATTGGGGGAACAAGAAGCCTTGGATTATGGGCGGTTTAAAGATTCTGTGTTAAGGCGGTTCAAGGTTACTCCTGAATCTTACAGAGTTAAGTTTAGAAAGTTTAAGATGTCTAATGATTGTACTTTTGTAGAATGTGCTCATAAGATGATGGGTTTTGTTAAAAAGTGGGTTATGGGAGCCAAGGCGCATGGGAGTTTTGAAAAACTGCTGGATTTAATAACTTTGGAACAGTTCTTAGACATTGTGCCTGACAATGTGAGAGCAGCTGTGTGTGATAGGGACCCTGAGTCAGTCCTACGGGCAGCAGAGATTGCGGATGCCCATACCCAAAACAGGGCTCGAGAAGGGTGTAAAACCCCAGGGAAAACTAATCACCATTCTCCCCAGTTCAAGAGGAGGGAAGGATTTAAAAGTAAACCTGACTCTTCTAAAGGAGTTCAAGGGGGCCCGGAGGGTAGGAACTCACATCCCAGGATGGAACAGGTTATATGCTATCACTGTGGTATGCTGGGCCACATGAGACCAGACTGCCCGACACTGAAGGGCAGCCCGAAACCAGCAACCCCAAATGCCACAATAAATGCTAACCCTGTTGTTATAAACTCACAGGCAAGCCACACAGAGCCCAGCATTGGTGCCCTGTGTGCAAATGCTGTTTCTGTGGTCTCTGAAGAATTTGACCTTAAAACTCACATTAAAGCTAAATATGGGGGAAATAATGCAGAGTTTATTAGCAGTGCAGAAGTGAATGGAGTAAGGTGTATGGCATGGAGGGACACCGCAGCAGATATCACTTTGGTTAAAGCAAGTCTTGTCAGGAAGGAAGATTATTTGCCAGGTGAAGATGTAACTGTTGTAGCCTTATCTGAGTATTTTGTCAGGGTGCCTTTGGCTAAAATCCACCTGAAATGGAAGGGATTTGAGGGCACCATGGTTGTGGGAGTAAAAGACACAATCCCTCTGTCTGTCAGAGGGTGGAGATGGATGGCAGGAGAGAGATCACTTGATCATTGCCTGTTAGGTTCACTCCCTCTGGGGCACCTGGCATTGGCCACTGTCGGTAGACAGGATCCTTGGCTAGATGGACCTTTGGTCTGACCCTGTACGGCCTTTCTTATGTTCTTATGTTCAGTTCATTTGCAAATTTGACACCGTCAAATCAGGATTAAACAAAGACTGTGAATGGCTAGCCAACTACAAAAGCAGTTTCTCCTCCCTTGGTGTTCACACCTCAACTGCTAGAAGAGGGCCTCACCCTCCCTGATTGAACTAACCTCGTTATCTCCAGACTGGTTCTTGCCTGCATATTTATACCTGCCTCTGGAAATTTCCATTACATGCGTCTGACGAAGTGGGCATTCACCCACGAAAGCTTATGCTCCAATACATCTGTTAGTCTTTAAGGTGCCACAGGACTTTTTGTTGCTTTTTACAGATCCAGACTAACACGGCTACCCCTCTGACATATGAGGAGAGACTACAAAGATTAAGACTGTTCAGATTATAAAAGAGATGACCAAGGGAGGATATGATAGAGGTCTATAAAATCAGGAATTGTGTGGGAAAAGTCAATAGAGAAGTGGTATTTATCTTTTCACACACTACAAAAAACAGGGATCACCCAGTGAAATCAACCAGCAATATGTTTATAATTATAAACAAGAGGAAGTGCTTCTTCACAAAATGCACAAATAACTTGTGGAACTCATTGCCATGGGATATTGCAATGGCCAAAAGTAAAACTGGGTTCAAAAAATAATTAGATAGCCATGGATGGACCCATCCTCCATCAACCTATTAGCCAAGAGAGTCAGGGACTCACCTTCACGTTTGGGGTGACTCTGAGATCTGACTAACCAAAGCTGGGAGTGGAAGAAAGCAGTTGATCACTCCATAATCTCCCCGTATGTACCTGGGCTTTCAGAACAGACACACCAACAATATAGGAGATATTCAGAACTGTTAGAAGCAGATCCCTTTGGTGAAAAACCCTCTGGGCTCAGGGAAAGGCTTATGAGAGACATCGGAATGGAGTGACAGAACCGCTGCAAGGGACTGACTGAAAGAACAAACTTGTGCCATAATAGCAAAAAAAAACCATGGACCACATTCGCAAGCTGAACCCTGATGGACAACAGCCAAAGCGCACCACTGCACCATGTCCCAGCTAAGTTGCACACCAACTCATCCTAAATGGTAAAACAGACCACACAGCGAAGAGCAGAAAGAAACAAGTGAAACAGGAACTTTGCTCACTCCTCAGAGGCAGCAAAGTCCACAATGAGCAACTCAACATTGAGGAATGACAATAGACATGAAAACTCTAAGATGTGGAAAGGCAACTGGACTTGATGGTGTATGTAATGAACTATTACTACACTTCAAAACAAGCATACAAAAGTGGCTGCTTGACTTCTTTAACTCTTGCATGGAGACAATGCAGACGATGCCTAGGTTGTGAAGACAGGCCAAAGTGGCTGCACTACTCAAATCACCCAAAGGACCTAACTCTGCAAAGAGTTACCAGCCAATATCCTTACTTTGTTCAGCCTACATGCTATATGAATAGATGATAATTGGTAGAATACCACCAATAGTGGAAGGGCAGCTGACTGATGACCACGCTTGTTTCCACCCAAGATGTTCATACTGTGACTAAATTGAAAACCTAACTCAATTCAATGAACATGGCTTTGAACCTGCAAAATGACAGGACGTGTGCTGATCTGTGGCTGCTTACAACACTGCAAACCATTGTGCACTTCTTCTGGAACTGGCAAGATTTCTGAGAAATAGCAGGATGGTCCACCTTCCATCTATGAATCTACGACTCTAAGAAAATAGGCCACACATGGTGGTTTTAATATAAGCCAGAGATCATTTTTCAAGAAGTTCCAGTTACCAGGCTGTGTCAGCAGAGACAAGTAACCATTCTGCAGAGAAATACAAGGAGAAATCTTGATACCGCTCTGCCCCTGCATCCCTGTTAACTCTGGGGATGCCTGGGGACAAGTGAGGGCAGCATTAGCCTTGTGTCTTCAATAAAACATTGTCATATACAAGCAATAGCAGGTAGGGACTGAAAGAATGTTCTACTGCCTTTGAGATTCATTGACATGGCCAAAAGCCGGCTAATCATCCACCCCTATGCATGGAATAGGCTCCCTATTCTAGTCCTTCAAGCCAGTAACCGCTCTTCGCTCAGATGCCCCCAAAGACCCACCATTGCTGCAATTCCCACCAGAAGCAATCAACAATAGCATGAATAACCATGTACATCTAGCTATCCCCTCCCAGTAACCTCTGCAGGTCAGACATTGTCTGCAGATAGTTTCACACAGTGCCAAGTATTCCATTCTGCTATGTTCTAGCTAGGTTCTTGTATTGTGCTCCTCACCATAGCACCTGAGTGCCTTTCAGACCTGCATGAAGCAACATGACCAACGTCTGTCACGTCTCTGTTCTCTCAGCCCCCTGCCCCACAAGGGCAAGAAGTGTGTACAGGGGAGTGTCTTCTTTGGCACATTTTTATTATATTATTTTATTTTAAAGTATCTTGTTGGTGCTTTCCAAACAATAATCCTGATCTCTCTAAGCCACTCTTCACCTACAACACTACTGTCTAAGATCATCCCATTTCCATTAGAATGTTCTGAGCCTGGAAACTTTATGCCAGAGTGGCTTTTGGTTTTCATAGCTGGTTTCATAGCCATGGAGCTTCCCAGAGACCGTCTCAAAGGCACATGGCCTCCCAAACCAGAGCAGAGAGGCCTTTCTTTCTTTTCCCAAGTTAAACTCCACCCAGCAAAGTCCTTCCTTTTATCCAGGTCTCCTTGTGAAGTTGATTGTTTAAAATGACCAGAGTTTCCCAAAACAAATGTTATGAATTTGTTTGGAACAGCATGACATTTTTTCAGTGCTCTGACATTATCTATATTCACCCTCGCCAACCGCATCACAAAACCACAAAGAATAAAGAAGGAAAGGGAAAGAAAGAGTTGAGCTGAACTTCAACAAGCAGCTGTAGAAGGGGCACTCTAGGGAAAGTGGTATTTGATTTCATTGAATCTGGGCTTCTCTTGGATGTGCAGGTTCAGCTAAGAGCTACACTTTATGGCTTGTAGGAAAGTGTTCAGTGAGATTTTGATATTTTGAGAACATACCGCATTGTGCTACATTACAATAGTTAAATAACCTGAATGTCAAGTTGTACCCAGTTATGACTGGAGTTTTACCACAATTAGTTATTTTCCACCGTAGGAGAGAGAAAGAAAGATAGAAGGACATTGAATGTGAGTGAACAAACCTGCAAAACAGCCACACTGGCCTGGGAGCTGCTTAGAGCATTTCCAAACACATTAAAGCAAATAATAATTATCAGCTCCACCCATCCCAGGCTTGGTTCTCCCTTCCACTCAGTTTAATATCCCACTGAGTTTAACTGCAGCCTGCTATGCTAATGTGTCCCAGGGTGCAAGTCATGTTCTCCTGCCCCTTTAAAGGCACCTGCATGGAGCCTATCCCTGTGTGATACTTGCACTCTCTGTCGGGCAGCGATATATCCATCCCTGGTGCTTCTTTACGTTGAGGTTAATGAGATCCATATTTAGAATCGTGTTAAAAATAGTTGGCTGTACAGAAAAGCACACATTATCTAGTCCTAACAGAACTGGAGAGAGCTAGATCCATCCCTGTTAAACTACTGAGATTGGACAATGAGATCTGGTCAGGATTGGACGAGCCAAGTGCATGGACTTCTCTCTGGAGCCCAAGGGAGTCTTTCCAGGCACAAATCAGTCAGTACCTGCTCTGCAGATAAATGCCAGTGCTGCCAAGCTGACACCTTTCACAAGCACTGAAAGTATTCAAAATGGCAAGCAAATTGTTTTGAATAATGCAATCAATATAGACGACTGTAATTGAACATCAGGGAGAGAGCTCTGGGCTCTCCGAGAGGCAGTATGCCACAAAAGACAAAACACGCTGACGTTTCTTGAACATCTCAGTTTCCATGTCATTGCCAAGAGGG
Source organism: Emys orbicularis (assembly GCF_028017835.1). Lineage (NCBI taxonomy): Eukaryota > Metazoa > Chordata > Testudines > Emydidae > Emys > Emys orbicularis. The sequence goes on along the minus strand of NC_088686.1, from coordinate 979,749 downwards.
GATAAACTCTAGGTCTAATCGTTGTGACACTTCACAGTGCCAGAGCTCCAGCTGCCTGAGATGGGGTTTTGCATGATCGGGTTCCACTGTCCTAAAACAAAATCCTGACATAGAACAAGAATGCAGAGTTGAGCTGACCCAGGAATACCAGTGGCTATAGTGTGTATTACAAAGTTGTGAATTTTAGAATACTGCCCTAGGATCCCACTCTACTGGGTTGCATATAGCTGGACTCTGCCAAAATCATCAAAAACATGACAATCCTTTGTAGAATATTACCCCAGTGTGACTAACAGGGGAGCTAGACTGCTTTTCATTCTCTTGTCTATAGAGTTTGGAATTCGCAGGTAATGGAGTGGGAGGAATCAGCTGCAGCTCACACACCCTCTTACTGCTCCAAGTTACATAATGAAAGATGCTGAAAATTTTAATCAACTGACTTGCATTAAGAAAACCCAGAAAGCAAAACTTCACTGGAAAGACAGAGAAACTGGGAATACAGAGAAACTGAGACCAGCATGCTTGAGAGAATGTTCTTATCCACAGAGGGCTGCTTTCCCTTGGTTGCTAGATGACTTTAAACCAGAGATAAATTTTATAATTGGGATTGAGCCCTTTAGCCCAGATATAGACCAAGTTAACCCAAACTGGACCTTTTTTGAATTTTCAGAGTTTAGCTATTTTTGTTTCATTTTTCTGACCCCTTTACAACTTCCTCGTTGTGGCTAGCACACAATCTCTGAGAGAAAGCTCATTATGCTCATATGCCAGAAGAAAGCATTGGACAAACATCCAGACTTTGGGATGTGTCTGCAAACTAAACTTTGTGAGGTTTCCTGTTCGCTACTTTGTACGCACTTACCGAGCTGCCTACTGATTTATGTTCCTGCACAAAGGACACCAGTTGATCTCTGCTCTTAGATTTTGGTTTGGGGGGCTGCTGCCTTGTCATTTTATCTGTGCAAATGCCTGTCCTGGTGACCTTGGCCGTGCAGGGTCAGGCTGTGTTGAAAACCAAGCTAACAGCTGAGCTTTGCACTGGGTTTCCAGTTGGTTTTCGTGTTTGTAGCTTCCATTGCTGCTGTACAATGTTTGTAAAGATGCTGTGTGAACAACAGCGATTTCTTGCTGGACTGATGGGAAAACCAGTTCTGCATGTGCTGCCAGTTTTGCATAGAAAAAATAGCTATTCACAGAGGGTAACATTCATGTCAGCCAGCTGCCCAGTGACAGGCCCTCCTCAGCCATGCAGGGCATAGATTAGGGTTGGGGGTCACTGCTCAGACAGGAGTACTGCCAACCCCAGAGTGCCCCCGAAAGGCTCTTTCATGGAGGCAGGCCAGGAGAGAGGCCAAGGGATCAGTAGTTCTGTGGCTCTAATGGCCTCGTGGATCTGGCTCAGAGCTATTGTGTCTCCCATTCCAGCGAATAGAGGTTGCTTGCTGATGCTGGGGACAGGACACTTCCCCTACCACCTCTCCCCACTCACAGAACCAAAATACCCAGGCATGTGGAATGAATTTCTGAATGAACAGAAAGACAAGGTCAAGGAGAAGACTTTCGCGAGGAATGTGCAGAAGGTTTGCACGACCCTAGTAACCCATCTCCCTGCCCCAGGGTGTGCATCTTTGAAGTATGCCATTGAAAACATTTGCTCATTCAGTTAGCTTTTATCAACATCATTTCACTCACTGTCCCAATGAGCCTTTCTGCTCAAGTGACCTGGCTATGCAAGGCAACTTTCTGTCTGAAGTCAAGTGTTTCTTCAAGTCTTAAGAAACAAGACAGAACAAAGCACATGTCTTGTGGGTTTAGTTTTTAATGCTGACTGTGATTTCAGTAGGGTGACCAGACAGCAAGTGTAAAAAATCGGGACAGGGGGTGGGGGGTAATAGGAGCCTATATAAGAAAAAGACCCAAAAATCAGGACTGTCCCTATAAAATCGGGACATCTGGTCACCCTAGATTTCAGGGTGCTGCTCTTCAGGACACACACAACCCTAGCAGAAGCTTTCCATAACTTTCAGTTCAACCCCACTTTTTTTGTAGACTCGTAGACTTCGAGGTCACAAGGGACCATCATGATCATCTAATCTGACCTCCTGCACATTGCAGGCCAGAGAATCTCGCCTGCCCACTCCTGTAATTAGACCCCTAACCTCTGGCTGAGTCACTGAAATCCTCAAATCATGGTTTAAAGACATCAAGTTATAGAGAATCCACCATTTGCACTAGTTTAAATCTGCAAGTGACCTGTGCCCCAAGCTGCAGAGGAAGGTGAGAAACCCTCAGAGTCTCTGCCAATCTAACTCAGGGGGAAATTTCTTTTTGACCCCAAATATGATGATCAGTTAGACCTTGAGCATGTGGCCAACACCCACTAGCCAGACTCTTGGGAAAGAATTATCTGTCGTAACTCAGAGCCCTCCCCATCACATGTCCCGTCTCTTGCCATTGGAGATATTTGCTGCTAGGGGTCTCAGATCAGCTGCATGCCATTGTAGGCAGTCTCGTCACACCATCCGCTCCATAAACTTATCAAGCTCAGTCTTGAAGCCAGTTTGTTTTTTTGCCCCCACTGCTCTCCTTGGAAGGCTGTTCCAAAACTTCACTCCCCCGATGGTTAGAAACCTTCATTTAATTTCAAACCTAAACTTGTTGATGGCCAGTTTATATCCATTTGTTCTTGTGTCCACATTGATGCTTAACTTAAATAACTCCTCTCCCTCCCTGGTATTTATCCCTCTGATGTATTTATAGAGAGCAATCATATCTCCCCTCAGCCTTCTTTTTGTTAGGTTAAACAAGCCAAGCTCTTTGAGTCTCCTTTCATAAGACAGGTTTTCCATTCCTTGGATCATCCTAGTAGCCCTTCTCTGTACCTGTTCCAGTTTGAATTCATCTTTCTTATGAGGTCTCACCAGTGCTTTGTACAATGGTAATAACACATCCCCGTCTCTACTGGAAATACCTCGTCTGATGCATCCTAGGCCTGTGTTAGCCTTTTTCACGGCTCTGTCTCCCTATTAGCTATGTGGGTTACATGTGCCTAGCGTGAGGTACTCAGGGCCTGCTGCTACATATCTGCTGTTTGGACTATTGTTACGTTTCATTCAGACTGTTGGTGTCCTAACTGATCCATGGTCCGTATACGTTTTGATTGACAACCGACCTGCATGTTTTGTTTCATGTGTGGGTGTGTTTGGGATCGCTGTTCTGGGGTGCATCAGAGTAACAATGGGGAAAGCTGTTTATGTGTGTACAGATTTGAAGAATCGCAGTCTAACACAATAGATACTATGGTTAATAATATTTGTATACATTAGGCTTGGGCGAGGAGAGCAAAATTCAGATAGAATCCTACTTTTAGAATTTACCATCTGGTTGAAAGCAATACATACACGCAGAGAGCCAGAAGCTGGGAATGGGCGACAGGGGATGGATCACTTGGTGATTCCCTGTTCTGTTCATTCCCTCTGGGGCACCTGGCACTGGCTGACTCCATCTTCTTTGTGCAAGCCTAAAAAAGAGAGCCTAGACAGTGCAACGTTCAGGCTTTATTCCTTCCTCCACACACACACCTCCTTTACTCCTCAGGCACCTCCTGAAAGTAAAATTCTCCATGTTCCTAGATGTGACTTTATCCCTCATCATACTCTAGTGCCCCCCATAACACACCCTGCCCCTCCTTCCTGTAGTCACAACACGGCTTGGTGTCTGCCACAAAGTCAGCTGACCAGCATGAGAGCACCATGCAGCAGGCACAGGTCTTTAAATGAAGCTTTTTCTGACTGAGCCTTGTACCAGGAACTAAGAGAAGCTCTAAATCAACTACTCAAATCCCTTCCAGGCACCCAGCTCTCCCAGTTGACCAGAAGTTGGATGTCACGGGCCTGCTGAACACAAGCAGAACAGGGGAAAGGCAATGCAAGCACCACCCCTGAGCTTCCCTCACCCCTGTAGGTGGCTAGAACAAGTAAATGTTTGTGTCTGTCGCATTCTGCGGGGTGGGACCCCACCTAGTTACACGTCTATATTTAAACCTGAGCCTCGTGTGAACTTTCTCTCTCTAGCTGCTCCCTGGCCTTCCATCAGCACATTTGTTTTTGCACTGAAACAACTATTGATAAATTGGGCTTTAGGTATGTGATGCATGCAAAAGACTGTAAATATCTACAAGAAATAAACTGCCTTGCTCAGGATCTTTGCTTTTCCATTTCTGCATGCTGATACTGTCGTTTTAGTGCCTGCCAAGTGCCTGCTATGACACCCAGTTCTCTTCTGCAACATTATTATTTACGAAGCCCTGACTCAAACCAGCAATCTGTATATACGTTGCTGAAGAAGGCCAAGGTGACTCCATGACTAGGTTAAGCTTCAGAAGCTGATAGAAAAATCTCCGTATGTCAGATTTAATTCAATAAATCTTGTGCCAATTGGTTGTTGATGCCAGCATGAGGTCTTGGCCTTTTGGTGACAACTGAAGATGTAAGTTATCCTGATTCATCACAGGGGTGGAAAGGTAGCTGCGTTTCTGACATTCCCATTCCGGGCCAGGGCACCAGTTCAGATAAATGAGAGACAAGTCAAACTTCCCCCAGATGACTGGCCCAACCCTGAAGTGAAGCTGTTGGCTAATGTTTTCTATTATTTTTAATTGTTATATGGCCTGCACAACTTGGTTCCAGGTCAGAATGAACATGCCAAAGCACAATGCTAGCAAATGTTCCAGTGGTTCCCAGGGCTTTCCTTTGGAAGCAGTTGGAGGGTGGGAATCCCATAATAAAGCAGCCTGCTGTCACAACGCCAATCTCATCTTGCAGATCCAAATGGTTTGGTGGTTTGGATGTGTATCTGATAAGCCCATCAACACTTGGATAATCATTGAAATTAAAATGAACTTTTAAAATGCTTTGAGATTCAGCCATCTCTCAGAATGAAAGGTGAAAGCTTGCAGCTGGGCAGTGAGACAGGTCTATGAATTACTATGTGTAGACAATCTCAGTTCAATGTTTTAAAAAAATGGAAAATTAGTTGGTTCATCAAAACAAAAAACAAAAAAACCCACCCCAGAAACAAACAAACAAACAAACAAACAAACAAAACCAAAAAGCCACCCCAAGTAGCTGAATGCTTGTGGGAAGGAGACACCTGTCAATGTGCTAAGATTGCAATGGAAAGCCACTGTGAGCAATGGCTATCGTTGATGCTCTACAGAGCTGTACTCTCATGCATTTTCGCCTGGCAGTAAGTACAGAGATAGTAAGACAAAGATCTAGAAACACAAATCAAGCCTCTTCTCTCTGTCCCCGTCTCACATCTCCTCCCATAGCGCACAATACGTCCCAGGGTCAGTGACATGCTGAAATTGAAAGTCTGCTGAGGCCAATTCATCCAGCTTTTAGACTAGCTCACCCTAAAATCAATAAACACTGTACGAACAAATGCACTTGTAGCCCACTAACCTCTGATTACACAAGTACCCACTAAAATTCCAGCGTGAGCGAGATCAGTCTGTTCTGAGAGTGGCTCTCCCCCTGTGGATAAGAACACAGAAGATACATAGGTAAATGTGGACAAGGTGCTGCCCTACCTGCGTTGCTCCAGAGTGGAATGAAGGCACCACAATGGAGTAAAGCTGCTCAGACTAAAACAAAGAAACCCAGAAAAACCCTTTCTGTTGATAAGAAGACGAACTGAGGGTTAACTAAGAGGCCTTATAAATCTAAATGCAATCTTCTCATTACAGGCCACGTGTTAATATCACCTCACTGTCCTGAGCTGGACACGCCCGGTTCTTTGCAGAGGCTGGTATCCTTCTCCTTGGGGCCATCTTCTTGCTGCAGCTGGTAAAAGCGGCCTGGGAGCCTCAGCCCTCGGGGCAGAGACCCTCACCTGCCCTCTGGTGCGGCTCTCTCCCTCTGGGTCTGGCTGAACTAACTGAAGAGTTTGGTGCCTTTTTCCCCACTTGGGAGAGGGACTGGCCCCACCTTTGGAGATGCTTTACCGAGCATGCTCCAAGGGTTCCCGCCCCCCCGCTCTGGCCCCCCGCTAGTCCCAGACTAGCTGAAGTTAATGGAAGCTGCTCCACACTTCTGGCAAAAAAATGGACTCCTACTACTTAGATGAGCAAGTGTCAGAGGCCTGGGCTAGACAGGGGTCGGCAACCTGTCAGAAGTGGGGTGCCGAGTCTTCATTTAGTCACTCTCATTTAAGGTTTTGCCTGCCAGTCACACATTGTAATGTTTTTAGAAGGTCTCTTTCTATAAGTCTATAATATGTAACTAAACTATTGTTGTATGTAAAGTAAATAAGGTTTTTAAAATGTTTAAGAAGCTTCATTTAAAATTAAATTAAAATGCAGAGCCCCCCGGACCAGTGGCCAGGACCCGGGCAGTGTGAGTGCCACTGAAAATCAGCTCGTGTGCCGCCTTCGGCACCCGTGCCATAGGTTGCCTACCCCTGGGCTAGACTCTGATGAGCCAATGTCCTATGAACTGCATGTTGGGCCCAGAACGTAAATATCTGACACAAACGGCCCTGTACCCACTGTGCTTTGCTAATCAAATGCACTGTTCAGAGATGTGCCTCCCTGACTCCATAGCATCAATCCCAGCATTGCGCTATGACACAATGCAGGGCTTCCTTTCCAGGGCCTTTCCTTGGTGATAGAAAGTCCTAACAGCTGGAGCTTGAACTGATGGGGGTGACAGGGCATGAGTGGCTGGACTCTCCAGAGCTCCATGCAATTGAGATTCTCATATGAGACTCCACTGCCAGTAAAAATCCAAGTTATATGTTAACACTTCACTATTGCACTGCCCAGTGCTCACCCAGCCATGCTATGGAGATACGTGATTTGATGTGTTTCTGAAGATGGTGGCATGTCTGTGAAGTGATACAGTGCAACACGGTAGCATTTGATGCAATTAGACATTGCTACAAGATTCTACAGTTCCATGTCACTTCATATACAGGAGAAAGAATCTGAAAGACAGTCCTTCTTGAAGTAACATATCTGCTGTGCCTTGCTGCATGTGGTACTAAATGCTGCAACCGACAGAAAGTGGACCAGCCAGTGACAGCCACCAGAAGGAAAGAAAACTTCAAAGAAAAACTTTTTGTATTTTTAAAATGTGTTTTATGTCATTGAAAACCTCAGGCCCAGGTTAAGATGTGCAGTTGTGACATTCTAACTCTGCAGGAGAGTTTTCAACAGGTCTTAGAAAGATTTCATTCAGAAATTGTTTTATATGTTCCCTGTATGAATGGAACAACAGTCAACAAAATTAATGTAGTTGAAAGTGGAAGCTGGTTGAGCCTTCCCTGTTCTTATTTTTCTCACAGACCATGGCAGTCAATCTATAACCATGGTGTACGCTGGACAACTAGTGTGAATGGCAGTGTGCTGGCCAGCCACTGACTGCTGTAAATTAATGTAGAAACCAAATCCAAATTCCATTCAGCTCTAATTCCTATTTGCTGTATAACAATAGTAATATGCGCTTGGATCACAATGACATTGAATGCCTTTGTTTTCAACTCTTGGCCTGGTTCGCCGCTGTCTTAGTCCAGTTTTATAACGGCATAACTGCATTGAAAAGTCAGCATTAAACTGCAGTCGAACAGTAATGAATCAGGCCCCTTATTTTTGGCCATACATATTCCAGACCACAACATTTCCATTCATCTGTATGTGAACTACGTGCACTCTGTTTTGAGCTAGTTGCTAACGCCGTTTGATACTGAGGCTACGTCGTCTCTTTCACACTTTGCAGTTGCAATACTCCATTGTGACCTTTCGAGAAGGCCTTTAGAAACTTGAAGAAATGAAGGAATAACTACTTTCCAGGAGCAATAATTACATTTTTCTTTTATAGTTTTCCTCCTAACCTTTAGAACGCTGCAGGTACATTCTCAGTGACACTCAGGCTAAATTCATATTTGCTCTGTCCATCTGCTTAAGCCCTGGTTTGTCCTGTAATTAATTGAATGGCACACACAGAGTAGCGCTGGCCACCTGAAGCCTTCTGCGGGCTGCAGGTCTATTGATCTGGCACTACAGCAGGAGGAAGGCTATTATAAACACTGGGAGAGTCATATCTATGCACCCAGGCCTTTCTGCGCTCAACAGCTCATTTCTTTGTCTGGTGGCTTGAATTGAAATTGAAGAACATGAGCTGAATATTTCATGCTGTGATAGAATGTATAATTCATGATCAAACTCTTCAGAAAGGAATAGATAAGGAGTAGTGAAAGCTTTAAATGAAGTATTTTCTATAGTTAGCAGAGAGACTGCTGAAAGATCATTTTACCCCTTTTCTCCTGGTATTATAAAGAGAATTAGAAAATAGCACGCGATAGCAGTAAAAACAGAAACATTCCAAGTGGATTTGGGAAATTCTTTGTTCACACGCAGTGTAGACAGATGCAATTAATTTTTTATACATGTTGCTCCGAAGGAACGCTGTTACTCCGATGTTTCACCCACACTTCACACCCTTCCTTGAAAACAAGATGTATTGGGCTCAACTTGTAAACAGCCCCATGCCTTGTTCATTTCCTTCTTCCTGTGCACAGCCCAGTAAATCATAGGATTATTTAAGAGCAAAGCCCGCACAGAAATAGGCTCTCCTCCATTGAAAGCGATGCCATTGTTCTACTCATCTGCACAACCTCGGCACCTGCAGGACTGTGTTGTTCATACGACTATATTCTATAGGGTGAAAGCGTCCAAACTTCCCAGTGCTTCCTACAGCTCGCACATTGCACGGCACAGCCTGGCCAGCATACTGCATGGCACGATGCTGCAGCATAGATGGAGGTGCATACAGATTATTCTCCATAGTCGCTCCATCTCCCAAGAAGGCCCAGTCTGCATCATCTAACTTACCATTTCTGTTGGGGTCAGTCTACATGGGGAAATGTTCCAGCTGAACGGGAGAGCTAACTTGATGTGCGACACTTCCCCACGTGACCACTCCTCTTCAGCAGGCAAAGCGCCGTTTTCTGGGTTCGTTTATACAGTTTGCAGAGCAACAGGGAAGTTGTACCAATACCAGCGTAGTGCTACAAAGTTGCTGTGGTTCTGCTGGTATATTTCCCTGTGTAGGCAAGTCCTTAATCATTTATCTCTGTTGAAAAACAAAGCACAATTAGGTCTGTCTCCCCCTGCACTCTTATGGTTGTTATTGAACAGAAATGCTGCGAAGGCACCTAGTGTACACTGATGGCTCCATGCATTGCCACAGGACAGAGCAGGCGGAGCACTGGCCTGGTGGGGCTGAGAGCTCGGGGCAGGGGCACAATGGCTCCCCTGGGGCGGGATGGCTCCCACCTGCCCCTGGGCTGCAGGACACCAGCTTGCTCTGAGCACTTCCAGGACAGAAGCAGGAATCAGACATGTGCCTGTGACTGATAGTGAGTTCCCTGCCATCTCCCCATTGGGGCGGTGGGCAGGGGGAAGGACCCTCGCTTGGCTGTCGATGTGGCTGTGATGTTCTGTGGGGCCAGTGCTAGTCACGGCGTTCAGGGCGAGGAAGGACCAGACGATCACAAGCTGCTTGGTGTGGCCTCAGGTGGGGAACTGAGCAATGGCGACCGCGTGGGTGAGGCCTGGACCTGCCTAAGGACAGGGTCCTCGTGCGGTCATTGCCGTCTCAGCGTGGCAGGGCCCTCTCCACGGCAAACGTCAGGATCGCAGCAGCTTTATTGGCTTCATCACAGACAATAACTTTTGCCATATTCCTAGGCTGGCCCAGCCCCAACCCATCCAGGAGCCGATCGATCACCCACAGAGGCCACCAGCCGGCTTCCCGCTGCTGCCAGTGCGCGTCTCCACTGACATTCAGAGCCTGCAGCGAGACAGTGCGGTCGAGTGACCAGCACTCTGGGCTGCAAGGCAGGAGACCTGGCTTCTGTTTCTGCCTCTGCCACTGACCTGACCTGCAGGGTGACCTTGGGCAAATCACCTCGCCGCTCTGTGCCTCAGTTTCCCTTCCCACCCTGGGCCTGTGTTACCTATTTGGAGTAAAAGCTCTTTGGGGCAGGGACAGCCTCTCCATCTGCCTATTGAGCCCCTAGCACAAGGGGACCCCAGTCCTGGTTGAGCTTTTCTGTGCTACTGCAATACAAACAATTTACGAAGGACACATCTCCTCCTCCAGGAACCCTCTCCCCCTCTCGATGGGGATGTGGAGTTTGCTTTTATTTCATTTTCAAGCAATGACAAGTCCAAGGCCCTTGTCTCTGGCTGCAGTTGAGAGGAGGGAAAGGGATCGTATCCCTTATTGTCGATTATCCGCCTGCGTGTGGAAGAACACATGTTCTCCATTTGCTATGAACTGTTGGCCATTTTCATAGAATCATAGAATCATAGAATATCAGGGTTGGAAGGGACCTCAGGAGGTCATCTAGTCCAACCCCCTGCTCAAAGCAGGACCAATTCCCAACTAAATCATCCCAGCCAGGGCTTTGTCAAGCCTGATGTTAAAAACCTCCAAGGAATGAGACTCCACCACCTCCCTAGGTAACGCGTTCCAGTGCTTCACCACCCTCCTAGTGAAATAGTGTTTCCTAATATCCAACCTAGACCTCCCCCACTGCAACTTGAGACCATTGCTCCTTGTTCTGTCATCTGCCACCACTGAGAACAGCCGAGCTCCATCCTCTTTGGAACCCCCCCTCAGGTAGTTGAAAGCAGCTATCAAATCCCCCCTCATTCTTCTCTTCTGGAGACTAAACAATCCCAGTTCCCTCAGCCTCTCCTCATAAGTCATGTGCTCCAGACCCCTAATCATTTTTGTTGCCCTCCGCTGGACTCTTTCCAATTTTTCCACATCCTTCTTGTAGTGTGGGGCCCAAAACTGGACACAGTACTCCAGATGAGGCCTCACCAATGTCGAATAAAGGGGAACGATCATGTTCCTCGATCTGCTGGCAATGCCCCTACTTATACAGCCCAAAATTTTCTCTCCGTTCATCCTATGCCTGAACATGGCTCTTCCAACCACGCTTCCCCTATGATTGGAAAAGTTGCAATCCTCACCAAGGGCCAAATGGATGACAGAGGCTGAGGACAGGAAGTTTTACTCAATGCAGCACAGCACAGCAGGGGGCTTGAAATGGACAGGTGTCCATTGCAGCAGGGTGCCCTAACCACTAGGCAATAGAGTCATTCTCACTTGCTCTTCAAGGACTAAAGTGGAGATATCGAGCAAGCCCGACTCCAGAATACCCCAGAGCCCAGTGCTCAGGGCACTTGTGTAGGAGGTGGGAGACCCTGGTTCACATCCCTGCTTGGACTCCGGTCCAGTGGGGACTTGATCCTGGATCTCCTACACCCCTGTCCCTGCTGAGTGCGCTGACCACAGGGCTAGTGGGTACAAAGGGGCGCCACCACCACTCATTTTGCAGAGAAAAGGGAAAATCTTTTTCTGTTCAACCAGCAAACTGAAAAATCAATTATTTGAACAGCTCTACTGGGAACAAAAGAACAGAAATCCTGGCAACGCGATCTGCTGTTACACAATTTCTGGCCTTATGTGGAGCAGAAATTACCAGAAATCTCTGGGAAAAAAATCGGTTTCATAAGACTCCCAGGCAACTTATGCAACTAGAAGTTATTCAGAAAGTTACTATCAGCTTCAAAGCAGCGAGGTGGCTATCCAAACTTCAGCGAGGGTCATCGGACTTTTGCACTGCCGTTAGTTCCAGAACTGGGTCATAATGCGTCAACGCAGACCCACAGCTCCCAGATTGTTTATGTGACATGAGGGCGGACTCAGGCCGCTGTCTTGTCTAGATAATGCTCGAATGGTGTAACTCAGCCGGAGAGAGTTCGCGTCCTCAGCCTGAGAGCCGGTATTGCTCATTTGCATTTCATGTTCACCCTGTTCAGGGTGAGCTAAGGACAGACCAGCAGCTACAGCTCCTGCTCCCGCACCCTCTCGCTGCTTTGTTCAGAACTTTGTTTGTAACAATTTATAACCGTAACTATTTATTTCCCCTCTCTCGTCTCGAGGTCCCAAGAGGCTGCTTTGGACAGATCCTGGGGCTTGTCTTGACTGGGGAAGTAACTTCATCTCTGTAGGTGCAGTTACAATGGGGCGACTCCTCCCCCACTGACACCCTGACGCCCGGGTGGCTCATCTCCCAGGGGAGTCGCACCTGTGTCGCTAGCTCCGTGCGCCCCCGCTCCTGGATGGATGGCTGCGGGTGTCTCTATCTGACCTGCACTGCACCCTTCTTCTCTGCAGGGGCCCGGTTCCCATCCCGGGTTCACCTCCGGAGCAGCGCGCAGGCCTGGCAGAGGAGAGCAGCTGGAGGCTCACCGGAAATCCACTGGAGCAAGGGGCATCCCTGGCAGGCTGGCTCCGGCTCCTCCTGGCGGGCCCTGCCCACTCCTCTGGGCTGAGCTGGCTGAGTCCAGCCCCAGGAGAGCAGTGATTGCAAGAGGGCTGCAGAGGTGGGTTGCTGCCAGTGCGGACAGCCGTGTGCTGGCAGCTCCAGCTCCAGGACTTGGCCTGTGTGCCCGCTCACCCAGGTACCCGCTGCCCTCTGTGCGTGTTGGGTAACTTGAGTCCCTGGGAGGGAGAGGGACAGGGACACTCTGGGGGGCCCAGCCGCACACTCACAAAACCGGGGGCCTGTTGTGTGAAGGGCTGAACGGCGTCTGGGAAATGCCAACCACCAGCCTCACAAGAGCGAAAGGCAGTAGAGGGCAGAGAATCAAGCCAAGTGCCTCAGCGTATCGCCCATAACGGCTGAAAAATGTGGGGCTGCCCTTCACTTCCCGGAGAAGCCTGAATCTAACACAGTCATGGGGGGTTGGTTCAGCTACAAACAGGGTGACCATATTTTCCCAAAGGGGAAACGGGACACCGCACAAGGCTGGCCCCAGGCCCCCCGCCCTCTGCCCACCCCCTCATGGGTCTGGCCCGGCCCAAGCCGCTCTCCCCTGCGCTCAGGGCTGGCAATGCTGCTCTCCCGCCTCTGCCCGCATGTTCCCCCATGCCCCACCAGGCGTTGCCCCCGCTTTTTTGACAAAACTGGGCATTTGTCTCATTTGCTCTTGCCAACTGATGAACAAATGCCCGGTTTTGCCAAAAAAGTTGGGACGGCCGGGACAGGGCTTAAAAAAGGTACTGTCCCGGCCAAAGTGGGAGATATGGTCAGCCTAGCTCCACAGCTTCATGAATACAATCACGTGGCTTCCTTGTCGCTACCATCGGGGCAGAGCAGAGATTGTGGAGAAGGAATCTCCTGCTTTTCAACTCAGAAGTCAACCAACTTCCAGATCCATGAGAATTCGGCCGCGTTTCTCTGGAGAACGTCTCCAAGGAGCCAGTTTACTCTTGGAAAATTGGAAATATGCCTATAAGAATCTGTGCTCCCGCCCCAAAGCACACAGTGCCGGAGCCACGCTCACATTCTGAAATACTCTGTAAACCCTGACTCTGGTCTGGCTTAACGAAAGGGTGTTGTCTGGAGTTTTTTTGTTATTATAAAAGAGCCAATTTGTCCACTAGTGGCCTTCTTTCTAGCTGCATGAGAAGCAAGTTAATGCTACACTCCAGTCAGTCTCACAGAAAATAATTACAGCTCTCTGACAACCCAGCATTAGTCAATTGCTTTTTTCCTCCGGGGTTTCTTTGGAGAAATCTGTACCAAAAAAAAATATCAACAAGGTTGTCATATACAGTTAATCATTCCTGTAAAACATGATCAAGGTTTTAAAAATTGAAGGGGTTTAGATACTTTGGCTTTGATTGTGCTACCATGGTAACAGACGTGTACAGCATACTGTAAATAGCAAATTACAGGGCAGCCTTTGTCAATGCAAAAATAAGGGAGAGCATCCGGGATGAAATCGCTGACTAGGGTGCATTTATCTAAGCTACTAAACAGTGAACTAGCTGAAACTTGAAAGCAAAACCTTTGAAATGGGGTTTGTATCCCCTCCCACAAAGTCATTTGGATGGGTGACATTCCTTATTGTGATGGGATCCTTGGGGTACAACCTGGAACTGGGGTACCGCTGTGCCCCCTTATCTCTCCAACCTGGGCTGTCTCTCATAGTGCCTTGCTAGTGAGCAAACCCCTCCAGGCGCTGTGATCACTCAGCACAACTGCATTTGGAGCCCCCCCACCCAGCTAGATTGCATGAATGCTCCCAGAGTCGCTCATGAAAAACACAGAGAAAGGCACCAGCCAATTCCCCCAGCTCCCCCGCCTTGCACCCCAGAGCTGCACCGTCCTGCCCTGATCAAAAGCCTGACCCGTGTACGTTTATTACCCAGTCCGCCCCCTCTCAATGTGGAGAGGACACACACCAGCCTTTGTGAACTGAGCTGAGATTTCCCAAACACTTCAGCCAAAACACACTGTTTTAGGTCAAATATAAAACAGGTTTATTAACTACAAAAAGATCGATTTTAAGTGATTATCAGTGGTAGGCATAAAAAGGTCAGAAGAAAATAAAAGAAAAATCTAAATCTTAAACATTATGACACTAGGCAGTATTTAGATGAAGTAATTTTCTCACTCCATTGGATTGCTACAGTTCTTAATACACAGACTTCTCCCTGAAGCCTGGACCAGTCTCCTCAGTTGAGTCTTTGACTGTGTCTACACTACGGGATTAATCCGAATTTATATCATTCGAATTTGGGAAACAGATTGTATAAATTCGATTGTATGCGGCCACACTAAGCACATTAATTCGGCGGTGTGCGTCCATGTATCGGGGCTAGCGTCGATTTCTGGAGCGTTGCACTGTGGGTAGCTATCCCATAGTTCCCGCAGTCTCCTCCGCCCATTGGAATTCTGGGTTGAGATCCCAATGCATGATGGGGCCAAAAACATTGTGGCGGGTGGTTCTGGGTATATCCTCCCCCCTCTCCAGGAAGCAACGGCAGACAACCGTTTCGCGCCTTTTTCCTGGGTGAACAGTGCAGACGCCATACCACGGCAAGCATGGAGCCCGCTCAGCTCAAGACAGCAGTCATGAACATTGTAAATACCTCGCGCCTTATCGTGCAGTTTATGCTGAACAAGAACCTGGAAAACCAGGCGGCGAGGAGCAGGCTACAGCAGCGCGGCGACGAGAGTGATGAGGATATAGACATGGAATTCTATCGAACCGCGGGACCCGGTGCTTTGGAGATCATGCTGTTAATGGGGCAGGTTATAGGCATGGAACGCCGATTCTGGGCCCGGGAAACAAGCACAGACTGGTGGGACCGCATAGTGTTGCAGGTGTGGGACGATTCCCAGTGGCTGCAGAACTTTCGCATGCGTAAGGGCACTTTCATGGAACTTTGTGACTTGCTTTCCCCTGCCCTGAAGTGCCAGAATACCAGGATGAGAGCAGCCCTCACAGTTGAGAAGCGAGTGGCAATAGCCCTGTGGAAGCTTGCAACGCCAGACAGCTACCGGTCAGTCGGGAATCAATTTGGAGTGGGCAAATCTACTGTGGGGGCTGCTGTGATGCAAGTAGCCAAAGCAATCACTGAGGTGCTGCTACACAAGCTAGTGACTCTGGGAGATGTGCAGGTCATAGTGGATGGCTTTGCTGCAATGGGATTCCCTAACTGTGGTGGGGCGATAGATGGAACCCACATCCCTATCTTGGCACCGGAGCACCAGGGTACCCAGTACATAAACCGCAAGGGGTACTTTTCAATGGTGCTGCAAGCACTTATGGATCACAAGGGACGTTTCACCAACATCAACGCGGGCTGGCCGGGAAGGGTTCATGATGCTCGCGTCTTCAGGAACACTACTCTGTTTAAAGGGCTGCAGCAAGGGACTTACTTCCCGGACCAGAAAATAACCGTTGGGGATGTTGAAATGCCAATAGTTATTCTTGGGGACCCAGCCTACCCCTTAATGCCATGGCTCATGAAGCCATACACAGGCAGCCTGGACAGGAGTCAGGAGCTGTTTAACTACAGGCTGCGCAAGTGCAGAATGGTGGTTGAATGTGCATTTGGCCGTTTAAAAGGTCGCTGGCGATCGCTACTAACTCGCTCTGACCTCAGCCAAAGAAACTCCCCATTTTTATTTCTGCTTGCTGTGTGCTCCACAATCTCTGTGAAAGTAAGGGGGAGACCTTTATGGCAGGGTGGGAGGCTGAGGCAAATCGCCTGGCTGCTGATTACGTGCAGCCAGACACCAGGGCGATTAGAAGAACACACCAGGAAGCGCTGTGCATCAGAGAAGCTTTGAAAACCAGTTTCATGACTGGCCAGGCTACAGTGTGAAATTTCTGTTTGTTTCTCCCTTCATGAAAACCAGCCCCCTTTATTGACTCATTCATTCTCTGTAAGCAACCCATCCTCCCCCTTCCCCCAGCTTTCTTTCAAAGGAAATAAAGTCACTATCATTTAAAAATCATGTATTCTTTATTAAGTGATTATAAACATAGGGAGAGAACGAAGAAGGTAATCTGGGTGAGGTTTGGGAGGAGGGTAGGAGGGAAGTAAAAGGCCACTGAACAAATTCAATATAATTCATAGATTCATAGATTCTAGGACTGGAAGGGACCTCGAGAGGTCATCGAGTCCAGTCCCCTGCCCGCATGGCAGGACCAAATACTGTCTAGACCATCCCTGATAGACATTTATCTAACCTACTCTTAAATATCTCCAGAGATGGAGATTCCACAACCTCCCTAGGCAATTTATTCCAGTGTTTAACCACCCTGACAGTTAGGAACTTTTTCCTAATGTCCAACCTAGACCTCCCTTGCTGCAGTTTAAGCCCATTGCTTCTTGTTCTATCCTCAGAGGCTAAGGTGAACAAGTTTTCTCCCTCCTCCTTATGACACCCTTTTAGATACCTGAAAACTGCTATCATGTCCCCTCTCAGTCTTCTCTTTTCCAAACTAAACAAACCCAATTCTTTCAGCCTTCCTTCATAGGTCATGTTCTCAAGACCTTTAATCATTCTTGTTGCTCTTCTCTGGACCCTTTCCAATTTCTCCACATCTTTCTTGAAATGCGGTGCCCAGAACTGGACACAATACTCCAGCTGAGGCCTAACCAGAGCAGAGTAGAGCGGAAGAATGACTTCTCGTGTCTTGCTCACAACACACCTGTTAATACATCCCAGAATCATGTTTGCTTTTTTTGCAACAGCATCACACTGTTGACTCATATTTAGCTTGTGGTCCACTATAACCCCTAGATCCCTTTCTGCCGTACTCCTTCCTAGACAGTCTCTTCCCATTCTGTATGTGTGAAACTGATTTTTTCTTCCTAAGTGGAGCACTTTGCATTTGTCTTTGTTAAACTTCATCCTGTTTAACTCAGACCATTTCTCCAATTTGTCCAGATCATTTTGAATTATGACCCTGTCCTCCAAAGCAGTTGCAATCCCTCCCAGTTTGGTATCATCCGCAAACTTAATAAGCGTACTTTCTATGCCAATATCGAAGTTGTTAATGAAGATATTGAACAGAGCCGGTCCCAAAACAGACCCCTGCGGAACCCCACTCGTTATGCCTTTCCAGCAGGATTGGGAACCATTAATAACAACTCTCGGAGTATGGTTATCCAGCCAGTTATGCACCCACCTTATAGTAGCCCCATCTAAATTGTATTTGCCTAGTTTGTCGATAAGAATATCATGCGAGACCATATCAAATGCCTTACTAAAGTCTAGGTATACCACATCCACAGCTTCTCCCTTATCCACAAGGCTCGTTATCCTATCAAAGAAAGCTATCAGATTGGTTTGATATGATTTGTTCTTTACAAATCCATGCTGGCTGTTCCCTATCACCTTACCACCTTCCAAGTGTTTGCAGATGATTTCCTTAATTACTTGCTCCATTATCTTCCCTGGCACAGAAGTTAAACTAACTGGTCTGTAGTTTCCTGGGTTGTTTTTATTTCCCTTTTTATAGATGGGCACTATATTTGCCCTTTTCCAGTCTTCTGGAATCTCTCCCGTCTCCCATGATTTTCCAAAGATAATAGCTAGAGGCTCAGATACCTCCTCTATTAGCTCCTTGAGTATTGTAGGATGCATTTCATCAGGCCCTGGTGACTTGCAGGCATCTAACTGTGACAGCCTTTTGGTTGGGCTGTCCACTGGGGTGGAGTGGGAGGGTGCACGGAGCCTCCCCCCCCCCCGCGTTCTTACACGTCTGGGTGAGGGGGATATGGAACATGGTGAGGGGGGAGGGAGGTTATACAGCGGCTGCAGCGGCCCTCTGTCATCCTGCTGCCGTTCCTGAAGCTCCACCAGACGCCGGAGCATGTCCGTTTGCTCACGCAGCAGCCCCAGCGTTGCAGCCTGCCACCTCTCATCTCGAGCGTCCCTCAAGACCTCACGTTCACTGGCATCTTTCCTAAATTTAGATACAGTGTCCTTCCACTCATTCAAATGAGCTCTTTCATTGCGGGTGGATTCCATTATTTCTGTGAACATGTCGTCTCGCGTCCTTTTTCTACGCCGCCTTATCTGAGATAGCCTTCGGGACGGAGGAGGGAGGCTTGAAAAATTTGCAGCTGCTGGAGGGAGGGTTGAAAGAAAGGAGAGAAGTTTTTAAACTGATACATTTTACAGAACAATGCTTATACTCTTTCATGGTGAAAAACACTATTCACATTACATAGCACATGTGATGTCAGTACAAGGTCGCATTTTCCATCTTAATATTGAGTGCCTGTGGCTTTGGTGTTAGAGATCACAGACGCAGGTCCGGGCAACAGAATTCAGCTTGCAGGCAGCCATGGTAAGCCATTGTCTTTCGGCTTCTGCGCCCTCCTTTCCCACATACCAAGCAAAGCCTGTTGACTGCTGCGGTTTTCCTGTTAACCTTCAGCAGCAGAAAACAAACTAACCCCCCCACCATCCAATTCTCTGGGATGATCGCTTTATCCCTCCCCCCACCGCGTGGCAGGTATCAGGGAAGATCCCTGCAGAAACCAAACTAACCCCCCCGCCCCCCCTCCCGCCATGAATTCCCTGGGATGATCAATGTACCCCTCCCCCGACCGCGTGGCAGGTATCAGGGAAGATCCCTGCAGAAACCAAACTAACCCCCCCGCCCCCCCGCCATGAATTCCCTGGGATGATCAATGCACCCCTCCCCCGACCGCGTGGCTGGTAACAGGGAAGATCCCTGCTAGCCAAACGCGAAAAGCTCAGGGCCAATTCCCGCCCCCCCCCCTGTGCTTGGCTAACTGCAGGGAAGGATTTCTTTTCAGCCACAGGCAAACAGCCCAGTAGGAACGGCCACCTCTGTCCCTTTAATTAAGTTCCCGTATTTCAACCAGGTTACCATGAGCGATATCACTCTCCTGAGGATTACACAGCAAGATAAAGAATGGATGTTGCTTGAATGCCAGCAAACACCTGGACCATACGCTGCCAGGCTTTGTCATGCAATGATACCAGATTACTTGCTGCAAGCATGGCGTGGTCAAGTGTCCTACCATGGAGGACGGAATAAGGCTGCACTGCCCAGAAACCTTGTGGCAAGGCTTTTGGAGTACCTCCAGGAGAGCTTCATGGAGATGTCCCTGGGGGATTTCCGCTCCTTCCCCAGACACGTTAACAGACTTTTCCAGTAGCTGTACTGGCCGCGAATGCATCCCAAGTCCTCAGGGCAAATTAATCATTAAAAAACGCTTGCTTTTAAACCATGTTTTATATTTTAAAAGGTAAACTCACCTGAGGTCCCTTCCATGGGGTCATGGTCTTGGCTACTGGCTTGGGAGGCTTGGGAGGGTACTTCAGTCAGGGTGAGAAACAGATCCTGGCTGTTGGGGAGAACGGAGTGCTGGGTGCTCTCTGCAAGCTCGTCCTCCTCCTCCTCCTCCTCTTCCCCATCCGCAGAATCCTCAGGTGTAGCTGATGAGACTATCCCCGACCCGGAATCCACGGTCACAGGTGGGGTAGTGGTGGCGGCCCCCCCTAGAATTGCATGCAGCTTGGCGTAGAAGCGGCATGTCCACGGCTCTGACCCGGAGCGACCGTTTGCCTCCTTTGCTTTTTGATAGGCTTGTCTGAGCTCCTTGACTTTCACGCGGCACTGATCTGAGTCCCTATTGTGGCCTCTCTCCATCATGCCCTTGGAGATTTTTTCAAAAGTTTTGGCATTTCGTCTTTTCGAACGAAGTTCTGCTAGCACTGAATCCTCTCCCCATATAGCGATCAGATCTAGTACCTCCCGTGCGGTCCATGCTGGTGCTCTTTTTCGATTATCAGCCTGCATGGTTACCTGTGCTGATGAGCTGAGGTATCTGTGGTATCTGTGGTCACCTGTGCTCTCCACGCTGGGCAAACAGGAAATTCAAATTTTCCTGGGGCTTTTCCTGTCTACCTGGCCAGTGCATGCGAGTTCAGATTGCTGTCCAGAGCGGTCACAATGGTGCACTCTGGGACAGCTCCCGGAGGCCAATACCATCGAATTGCGGCCACACTAACCCTAATTCGAATTGACAAAATCGATTTTGGCGCTACTCCGCTCGTTGGGGTGGAGTACAGAAATCGATTTTAAGAGCCCTTTATTTCGAAATAAATGGCTCCGCTGTGTGGACGGGTGCAGGGTTAATTCGATTTAACGCTGCTAAATCCGAATTAAAGTCATAGTGTAGACCAGGCCTTTGTCTTCTCAGTGTTCTTGTTGCTTCCAGCGTAGATGGGGGAGGAGAAAGGCAAAGGCAGGCTGCCAGTGTCCCCTATTTTATATCCTCAGTCCATGTGCCTAGAAGCCACTTGCCCAGACATGTCCTGGAGGGCTTCGCTGCGTTGAGCAATCCCTGTGGTGTGATATTGTGCAATTTTGAGTCCTAGAGCTGAGCAGTCCCCAGTGTGTGGTACTTGGGCAGCCCTCATTGAATTGAAAATCCCTTGATTACAGCTCCCCCGCTGATTAACGGTCGTTGAACACCCTCCCGGGCGGGGGTACTTTGTATGTACTAGCAAACTTACAGCATATTTCAGTAACAACCATTCGCAAAATCCCTTAACTTGATACACACCAACAAGATACATATTTGAACAGAAAAGGGGGTTTTAGCAGATCATTACCTTTCATATGATATCTTACATGGCATGCTTTGTATGAAATATATCATAATTATATGACAGTGATGAATATGGGGGTTTCAGGGTGCTGCTTTGAGGTACAGAGTACCACACATCCCCCTAAGTTCACTGCAACAGGGTTAGTCACTGACTACCTTGAAGGCAGTGTGTGTCATGGTCCTTTCAAGTAAAGCCTCTCCTTGTACTTTTGCATCACTGTGAACACTTCTGCTTTCCTAACTGGTGTTAACTCAATGTAGAAGCGCAGTCAGGAAAATAACTGAAATACTTTCTTCATGGACTGTATTTTCTAAATGGACAACCTACTTAATTCTCAATTACTGAGGGAGAATCTCCACTCATTGATATATTTTGCTTTCCACAACCAAATCTCTGTACAACTTTTCATGAGGGATGTACCTGACTATTCGGATTCTAATATCTAAACTGTATTGTTAAATCTATTCACCTACATTTGGGTTATTGCTGATTCTGTACTCTATGTATCACGTGACTTTTAAAAACTTACTTTATATTTGTGGATAATCTAAGCACTATACCCAGATGTACAGACACTCTTTTCCCAACCTATGTGTTATATAGTTTTTTTAACATTAGCTTTATTAAAGCTTTCCAGTGTGTAGGTATCTTGGCATCCAGCCAATAAAGCCAAGAAGGGGTGTGCCTCTGTTTCTCCTTCCACACAGTAGTTTACCTTCATTATGGTTTCTCTACTGTGATAAGCTTTAAGTCTCTTTACAGGTAATAGCTGAGAAGCAGGATTATCAGAAGGTTTCTTAGCATTACAGGTGGTCCCAGTTACCATTCCTAGCATGTTCAAAGGCTTTTCCCCAAAACTGTGCATAATCTATTTTATCGCAAGGTTTCATATCAGTATCAAAATCCTTATCACAGGGTTTAACAGTAACTGCAAATCTTTCATACCATGCCTTCTGCTTAGACAGTCTGGCCTGAGTTCCTCATTTTATGTATTGATTCTTTTTTCATATATGAGAACAAGGACATTAAATGGATGAAAACAACAAGGAGTCTGGTGGCACCTTAAAGACTAACAGATTTATTTGGGCATAAGCTTTCGTGGGTAAAAACCTCACTTCTTCGGATGCAACCGAAGAAGTGAGGTTTTTACCCACGAAAGCTTATGCCCAAATAAATCTGTTAGTCTTTAAGGTGCCACCAGACTCCTTGTTGTTTTTGTAGATACAGACTAACATGGCTACCCCCTGATACTTGATTAAATGGATGCTGTCATTGCTTGTGCTGGCTTTGAGAGACCCCGTCCATTGGCTTTATTTATCCAAACAGTGGTTAAGTTCCATGAGCCAAGATTGTAGCTCATTTAGTCTTTTACCTGGCAAAAATACGCCCTGTTTAGTTTACATTGGTCTTGTGGTAGTGAAGCTACAGGGAAGTTGAAGGATGTGTTAAGGTACGATCAAAGACTCCAGACTGGCATGGTGTAACGTTAATTCCCCCCCCCCCCGCCTCCGGTCAGAGTTCTGTAGTAAAATACCGAAGTGTGTATTCTACAGTCTGTCTATCTCAAGTACCTATGGAGTCTCTGAATGCCTCACAACCCCCCTGGGGTAGGCCAGGACTCCCATCCCCATTTTACAGATAGGGAGCTGAGGCACAGAAAGGCTAAATGACTTGCCCAAGGTCGCGGAGAATCTGTGTGCTGGGACAGGGAATGAGCCCAGGCCCCAAGTCCCAGACACAGCGGGGTGGAAAATGGGTTTCCCATCACAGGAACATTTTTGAGATTTCAAAAAAAATTCCATCCTGAATCAGGACAAAAAGTTAAAATCTGAAACATTTTCATGGACCGACAATCCCTGCCCTCCCCCCCCCCCCCCACCCAAATTTCAGTTGAGGTCAATTGAAACATTTCTTTTCCACTTAGACCTTAAAATTTTTTTAATATAGTTAGCTGAAATTCTTAATGAAAATTCAAATAAAAATCCGGATTGTTTTGTTTTGAAAATATTGAAACTGATCCCGGATGCCAAAACATCTCATGGAAAAATTCCCGACCCACTCTTGTCCCAGACTAGTGGCCAAGCTAGGGGGTCATGCCTCTTCTTTGTCATCTGTTGTGCCAGCCAAAAAGTGGATGTGGTATTTGTTCCTTTAAGTTAAGTAAAGTTTATACACAGCTGGGATTCCCATGGCAGGTGGTAACATGCCCTGTTGACTTGCAGTGAGGGGTAAGCTTGAAGAAATGCCAACACATCACATCATCTTACCGTGAGGCAGCGTGACACTGTCAGCAAAAGAACTAAGGGCCCAATCCAGGGTTCTGTGTGGGTGGACAGACCCATGTGGTGCCCCATTGCCATCTCTCAGCTAGAGATGGGGCAGTGCGGCGGGGCTCTAGCTGCATGTGGTGCACATTGCCGAATGGGAGCGAAGTCACTGGGCGTCAAGTTTGTTCAACGGGACACTGCACCAGGAACGTGACTTGGACAAGCCCTGGCGGCATGTGAGAGCAGACTGCACCGAACACTCTAACACACATGCGGAGGTCATGAAAATGGTGGCGTAAGTAACACAGTGCTGGAAACTTTTGCAGTTTTGTCGTGAGTCTCAGGATATTTGGTGTTTTTTTCTTAAGGCCCCAGCGCCTGCAGTCATGTGATTATGAGAGAATCTCAGCTTTCATTTTTTTACATACTTAAGTTCCTAGCTCTTGCTGCTAACAAACTGAGGTTGCAGAGAAAAGCTTCAAAATGTGAACCTAAAGTCTCAAACCCCAGAACTGCAAACACAAGGAACCCCAGGCAGAGTACATTTGACCATCCCATGACTTGGGGGACTGGCCCATGGTTTGTGATGCAGGGTTGCCATGCTGGTAACATCCCAGTAAGGGGCTGTACCAAGGTGTAATGGACGGGCTTTTGTTCTTGTGTGGTGCCAGTACAAGTGGTTGCTCTAATAGGAATGTGGAAACTTCCTGTACCAAGATGCCCTTTGCTGGCTACACCCACTGGAGCCCCCAGCAGCTCCTTTTCCTGTAGCTGTCTCCTGCCTCCATCATTCTCCCTAATGCCTGAGTGTCTCCCCGGCCCACCAAGGGCCTGTCTCTTGCCTGAAGCTCATCGCCCACCCCCAGTGCAGGTGTGTCCACATTGCAGGGCCATATCTGAACATCCTTCTTGCCTTCCCCCACCCTGTGCAGAGAACCCAGAGCTCTGACGGCACTAGGATAACCCAGCCCCCCAAGTGAACACCTTTGATGTGGCTAAGAGTATGTGGGAAATGAGAACTTTTTTGCCTAGCAAGCCCATAATTCCATGTCTGACTCTCAGAAGAGCATGTTGCTTCCCTTTAATGTGTATCTCAGGCTTAGGGGTTCTGCCCCTCAGTACTCACAGCTCCCCGAGGTGCTGGGGGGAGTTATGGACATGCACTGAGGGTAGATCTCCACCACACCTGCATGCGACACAGCGCCAGCCAGGCTTTCATGAATGTGCTTTCGTAAGATGCTGGCTCGAGGGGGATGGCGCACCAGTCTATTGCTGATCCCAGCGAACTGCATCCAGCTGCAGCATTACAAAAATGAGCCTCCACTGGCTCAGCCAGCACAAAACGTTAACATGTTCTCCTAAAGCCACAGCTCCATCAAACTGGAGGATTGGGCCAAAAGAAACCTGATGAGGTTCAACAAGGACAAGTGCAGAGTCCTGCACTTAGGACGGAAGCATCCCATTCACTGTTACAGACTAGGGACCGAATGGCTGGGTAGCAGTTCTGCAGAAAAGGACCTAGGGGTCACAGTGGACGAGAAGCTGGATATGAGTTGACAGTGTGCCCTTGTTGCCAAGAACGCTAATGGCATTTTGGGCTGTATAAGTAGGGGCATTGCCAGCAGATCGAGGGACGTGATCATTCCCCTCTATTCGACATTGGTGAGGCCTCATCTGGAGTACTGTGTCCAGTTTTGGGCCCCACACTACAAGAAGGATGTGGAAACATTGGAAAGAGTCCAGTGGAGGGCAACAAAAATGATTAGGGGGCTGGAGCACGTGACTTATGAGGAGAGGCTGAGGGAACTGGGATTGTTTAGTCTGCAGAAGAGAAGAATGAGGGAGGATTTGATAGCTGCTTTCAGCTACCTGAAGGGGGGTTCCAAAGAGGATGGAGCTCGGCTGTTCTCAGTGGTGGCAGATGACAGAACAAGGAGCAATGGCCTCAAGTTGCAGTGAGGAAGGTCTAGGTTGGATATTAGGAAAAACTGTTTCACTAGGAGGGTGGTGAAGCACTGGAATGGGTTACCTAGGGAGGTGGTGGAATCTCCTTCCTTGGAGGTTTTTAAGGTCAGGCTTGACAAAGCCCTGGCTGGGATGATTTAGTTGGGATTAGGTCCTACTTTGAGCAGGGGGTTGGACTAGATACCTCCTGAGGTCCCTTCCAACCCTGATATTCTATGATTCTATGATGATTCTATGATATGGTGGCAGGGGATTTGCTAATGTTAATAAATATTTATATTGCAATATTGCCCAAAGTCCCCAATGCGGATTGGGACCCCACTAGGGGTCAGGCGCTGTACAAGCAGCCCAGGCCCAGGAGCTCTTACAATCTACAAAGACAACTAAGATTTCTGCGTAAACTTCAAAAACAAAATGCTCTCTCCAGAAGCTGATGCTAAAGGATATTTTAACGCTGATATGAAACTAGGTTTAACAGAGCACTAGAAACTACACCCAGGGAACAATCCAGCTTTCTAGGGATGACAAGATGACCTGATAAGTCTCTTTTGTTCTGGACATCTCTCAGGCTTGGGCTACAATAGCAACTTATGTCAGTATAACTTCTCCTGTCACCATAGCTACCGCCTGTCGGGGAGGTGGAGTCCGTACACTGCTGGGAGAAGCTCTCCTGTCGATGTCAGTAGCATCTTCACTGACGTGCCCCACAGCAGCATTGTCCGTGTAGCCAAGCAGTCAGTCTGGTTCCTGAGCAGCGCTGGGACTGGCTGGGAATAGGCAGAACCTTTGCATGTTTTGAGAAACCCCCATTTCAATTGTCTCTAAAGAGCAGCTGGTGAACCTGTTTTCTAGGTGTGTTTTTCATGTTTCCTGTAACTTGTTATCATTCACCCTCTTGGGCCACCAGTTTCCCTTCATTTCATTTGTTTCCTCCAAGGTATCAGAATTACCAACAGGCTTTCTCTAAATATTAACACACGGTGATTACATTTGCATAATATAACTAATGTATTGTAAATGTGAAGTGAATGCACTTGATCCAGCTAGCAAAGCTGGAATTGCACTGGATATGACCATAAAACCTTCCTTACAAAGGAGACAAATATGCCTCTGTTATAATGGCATTAAGCTGTTGTCGTGTCGATCGAATGAGAGGACTCCAAGGTTTACAACGTGGGTGGTTCAGCAGTCTCCGTTTCTCCACGGTCACTGAAATATGAGTGTCATAGGCGTGAATTCATTTAGTATCCCTTTCTGCTCTCATTGCTCACCGTGAGACTATCCGAATAGGAATGGTAATGGCTAGTGTATTGCGTGGCAAGCAGCTGCATTCTGTGTCAGCGGGAATGGCTGCCTGTTCTCCTCCCCCTCACAGGGCAGCAGTGCCAATTGGGACAGCTCCCCGGCCAATGCACAGCACCTTGCGTTACAGCGACTCCAAGCTTTACGAGGCATTAACTTTCTAATGCTGCCTCCTTAGCCAGTGCCTGTGACTGGAACAGACACTGACACCGAAATCCAATCACAGTGTGACAAAGATGGTAATGAGAAAGCGAGCTAATAAAAGCTTCAACTATCGTCATTGTAAACACAAGGCCAACCCAGAGACCCCGGTGCTCAGACGTCTTGCCTCTCCAGGGCTGGGCTCCTTAGGGAACTTATTAAAATATGAAATCTATGGGCAGCCATTTTCTTAATCATCCAATATAACCCAGCATAGTCAGCGCACATTGATTACATGTCTCACGCCCATGCCTGAGGACACCCCTTTCTATGTGCTTATCCTAATCAGGTGGGCAAAATTCCCTCCGAAATACAAGTAGATCAGAGTCTGTGCAGTGCGGGAACGATGTCATTTGCACTGTGGGACTGAGGATGCAGTGATGTGCAGTGGGGGTGGGGGGGGTGGAGGATGGCATGAGGTGCAGTGGGGGGCGGGAGCTGGGAGCTGCAGCTGTGTATCCCACATCAGTTCCCATGTCTGGTAGAGAGTAGCGTTGCCAACTTTCTAATTGCACAAAACCAAACACCCTAGACCTGCCCCTTCCCCGCTCTTTACCCGAGGCCATGCCCCCACTCACTACATTCCCCCTCCCTCCGTGGCTCGCTCTCCCCACCCTCGCTCACTTTCACTGGGTTGGGGTAGGCGGTTGGGGTGTGGGAGGGGGTGAGGCCTCCGGCTGGGGATGCAGGGGCTGGGAATGGGGTTTGGCGTACAGGAGGGGGCTCCAGGCTGAGGGATTTGGAATGTGGGAGGGGGCTGTGGTTTGAGGCAGGGGGTTGGGGCGTGGGAGGGAGTACAGGATCTGGCCGGGGGCAAGGGGTTTGGGGTGCAGGAGGGGGCTCTCCGGGTTGGGGCAGGAGGTGTGTGGGGTGAGGGTTCAGGCTGGGGGTGCAGGCTTTGGGGTGGGGCCAGGGATGAGGAGTTTGGAATGCAGGAGGGGGCTTCAGGTTTGGGGGGGCTCAGGGCTGGGGCAGGGGGTTGGGGCATGGGCTTATCTCGGGTGGCTCCCAGTCAGCAGTGTAGCGGTGATAAGGCAGGCTCCATACGCTGCTCTCGCCCACAGGCACTGCTCCCCCCGCCCCAGCTCCCATTGGCCACGGTTCCTGGTGGGGTGGAAATTGTTGAAATCCAGGTGGAATTCTTCAAGGGCCTCCTTCGCGTGGGTCCATATGATGAAGTTGTCATCAATGTAGCGCAACTAGAGGAGGGGCGCTAGGGGACAAGAGCCGAGGAAGTGTTGTTCTAAGTCAGCAATAAAAATGTTGGCATACTGTGGGGCCATGCGGGTACCCATAGCAGTGCCGCTGACTTGAAGGTATAAGTTATCCCCAAATCTGAAATGGTTGTGGGTGAGGACAAAGTCACAAAGTCACAAAGCTCATATGGACCCATGGGAAGGAGGTCCTTGAAGAATTACACCTGGATTTCAACAATTTCCACCCCACCATCAAACTCAGCCAGGACCAGTCCGCACAAGAGATCCACTTCCTGGACACTACAGTGCAAATAAGTGATGGTCACATAAACACCACCCTATACCAGAAACCTACTGACCACTATACTTACCTACATGCCTCCAGCTTTCATCCAGACCATATCACACGATCCATTGTCTACAGCCAAGCCCTAAAATACAACCGAATTTGCTCTAATCCCTCAGACAGAGACAAACACCTACAAGATCTTTATCAAGCATTCTTAAAACTACAATACCCATCTGGGGAAGTGAGGAAACAGATTGACAGAGTGAGACGGGTACCCAGAAATCACCTACTACGGGACAGGCCCAACAAGGAAAATAACAGAACAAGACTGGCCATCATGTACAGCCCCCAGCTAAAACCTCTCCAGCGCATCATCAACGATCTACAACCTATCCTGGAAAACGATCCCTCACTCTCACAGAGCCTAGGAGAAAGGCCAGTCCTCGCTTACAGACAGCCCCCCAGTCTGAAGCAAATACTCACCAGCAACTACACACCACACCACAGAAACACTAACCCAGGAACCAATCTCTGTAGCAAACCTCGTTGCCTAATCTGTCCCCATATCTATTCTAGCGACACCATCAGAGGACCCAATCACATGAGCCACACCATCAGGGACTCATTCACCTGCATGTCTACTAATGTGATATATGCCATCATGTGCCAGCAATGCCCCTCTGCCTTGTATATTGGCCAAACTGGACAGTCCCTACGTAAAAGAATAAATGGACACAAATCGGACATCAGGAATGGTAACATACAAAAGCCAGTACGTGAACACTTCAATCTCCCTGGACATTCTATAACAGATTTAAAAATCACTATTCTTGAACAAAAAAACTTCAGAAACAGACTTCAAAGAGAAACAGCAGAACTAAAATTCATTTGCAAATTTAACACCATTAATCTGGGCTTGAATAGGGACTGGGAGTGGCTGGCTCATTACAAAAGCAGCTTTGCCTCTCCTGGAATTGACACCTCCTCATCTATTATTGGGAGTGGATCACATCCACCCTGATCTAATCGGCCCTGTCAACACTGGTTCTCCACTTCTGAGCTAACTCCCTTCTCTTCATGTGTCAGTATAATAATGCCTGCATCTGTAATTTTCACTCCATGCGTCTGAAGAAGTGAGTTTTTTTTACCCACGAAAGCTTATGCCCAAATAAATCTGTTAGTCTTTAGGGTGCCACCGGACTCCTTGTTGTTTTTGTGGATACAGACTAACACGGCTACCCCCTGATACGTCACTCACAAATAACTCTCCCCTAGTCCCGCTTTGCACCATGAGCCTATGTCTTATTGCCAGTTGTAGTAGAGATAGAAAGCCTGAGACATGAGGCCTGGTATAAAGGGCCTGGTCTGAGGCCTAAGGTCTGAAGTAATGTCAGTTCCTGCTGAGATAAAGCAAAGTTAGCAAGAGTCAGGCTATGAGCAAAAGTCAGGCCCTGTTACAAAGCAGATGCCTCCTTGCAGGTTCACTGTCCGGTACATGAACTTGGCAAGAACAGGGCTGGCATTGCAAAAACACAAGCACTTGTAGGCCCTAAGTATTCACCTAAACACATTTCAGAAGGCTGGTACCAGAACACCCCGGTACCAAGATATGGTGTAGACACTCTCCCCAAAGATGGTACAGGAACACGCTGACCCCTCCGAAAGATAAAGTCAGGATGACAGCATGATGGATAGAGATGTGATCGAACCAAGAGGTACAAGGTAAAGGGTGGTAGCTAACCACATCAGAGGGGCAATACATAACTTGTTTGTATCAGTGTGTGAAAGAGGGGCCACAGAGGGGGTGTCTTTGTCCAGCCGAGGGGAGGGGGATGGAGAGTCCCGCCGCTCACTGAGCCGAGTCCATTCTCACAGGCGTGCGTGGATTAGTGGCCCCATAATGTGTGCTGGGTGCTTTGTCGGCACTGAACCTGGCCGAGCACCTTCGCTACGGAACCGAGTCATTGGTCTTCTTGGGCCGTTCGATCGAGGTTTGCTGAATCAACTGTCTGCACAGAACCGGCACAGCCCACAGAGAGACACCCAGCCAATCACTGACAGCACCGATTACAGCAACGTTCCCCTCACGGCACGAACAAAGGGAACTTACTTTACTCAGCTCTTCTCGTTTCAACTGGCAGCAAGAGCGGCATATTTTGTGTAACTGTATATCCTTCCCTTGTGCTGTCACTGAGGGAGGTTTTCAGCTGTTTGTCAGCACTGATATGTTAGCTACTGTGTGCGGCATACAACTTAGTGTCAGAAAAGTCCCCTTTCTAAAACCTCTTAGCAGTATTGTGCAGTCATTGGGCGCACAATGGATACAATCAGCTGCGGTGATGCTCCAGTCATTACAGGTGTTAGAAAAGGATTGTTTGGCAACATCCAGCAATGGGTTAATTGTCTGCATGTGCTGTATACTGTTACTATCATTGTTAGAGGGAAATGGTTGCTATACTATAAATATCCCAGTAAAAGTCTTGGCAGGTGGAGAGTCCTCACCCACCTTGTTATAACTCAGACAGGACTGGCGCCAGAGCGGAGTTATACACAGGGCAGGCTGTTCTCTCACAATGCTGGGTGTCTCTCAAGAACCATTCTCCATGCTGGAATATATGGGGACAGTGCTGGGTCTAAGAGAGGATATTATTTGAGGAGCTTCATGGGCAATTAGTATCTTGTGAATTAACGAATGTAAAGCAGATGAACTCTGGCTCTTCACGGGAAGTCTCCTTATAAGTGTATTCCTCAAGCTTTTGTTATAGTGTGAGAGCTAAAGACAATTTCCATAATATTTTCCTTGAGGAGGACTTCCCCTCTTGGTGAATTCAATATGGTGGTGGATTCTCCAGTGAAGAACTGCTCGTTGCAAAACAGTTCCCATGGAAAGTTTGAAACGTGTTGGTGAGTCTGCACCCAGGGCCTGTTGTGCTTTACACATAACATTGATGCTGTTTGATTGTGAGTGGACTTGAAAGGATCCTCGTGCCTGCAGATCTATTACAAACAGTGCAAATCAGAACTGCAGGGCGGTGCAGCAGCTCAGCACCTTTGAAAAGCCAGGCCCCTTTGTTTTAGTGACCTAATGACTGATTCAGATGGACTGAGAAGAGCCCCCGTCCCTCTGTTTAGCACCGCTAGGAATGAAATGTCCCAGCAGTGGCAGACCCAGTCAGGGAAGATTTCTCATAATGGTCTGAGCAACCTCCGTCCTGCCTGGGCAGAGGGAATGTGCTACCCCCCACCCCCACCCCCCGCCATGCAGCAGCACTCTCTGAGCTCTCCTGGGAGATTTCATTTGGGGCTCCCACAGAACGTACATTGGATTGAACACCAGCTGCCTTCCACATAAAGACAGATGTGGACTAGCCCGCAACTCTGCTCCTTTATCATTAGATGCTCATGGCCTTGGGAATGTTCTAACTTACGCCAAGGGCTGTGTCAGTGCTCGGATGGCCCCAGACTGGGGGCAGATGATAAAGATGGCCTTTGCTGCACCTCTGCCTGAGCTGGGCTGGGGGCTGCCAACGATCTAGCCTGAGATTTCTGAAGCACATTACGCAGAGAATTTCCAATTTACATTAAGAACATGCTTCCTATTTCTCTCTCACGGCAGCTTGCAGGGTCTAATACTTCTATTAAATTGGCTCTTCCCAAAGTTGCAGACATTTTTGCAGGCAGAAATTCTATTGCCTTTTCCACAGCAGCGAGTTGATGGAACATATCTCAAAAGGCTGTAAAGATAACCTTCCGACTGGTGTCACCTGAACTTTAAATTATGGACTGAATCATGCACTGGAGTAATTATTCATGACATGATTTGTTGTTGTAGGGATGTACAAAAGCAGCTTTGCCTCTCCTGGAACTGACACCTCCTCATCTATTGTTGGGAGTGGATCACATCCACCCTGATCGAATTGGCCCTGTCAACACTGGTTCTCCACTTGTGAGGTAACTCCCTTCTCTTCATGTGTCAGTCTATTAATGCCTGCATCTGTCATTTTCACTCCATGCATTTGAAGAAGTGATTTTTTTTACCCACGAAAGCTTATGCCCAAATAAATCTGTTAGTCTTTAAGGTGCCACCAGACTCCTTGTTGTTTTTGTGGATACAGACTAACACGGTTTGAAGTAGGGTGATTTCCCTGAATGACGCATTGTTTCATGTGCCTCAAGAAGGCACTCCACCAAGGCTTTGACACAGCACCTCAAGGGACCAATGCACTCAGTGGAATAGTCAACAGACATATCCCACATAGGAACACACAGTCTCCCTGTATCTGCAGTTGCAAACAAAGGCACCAGCCCCTCTTTCTTCCCTAATAAAGAAACTAAATGCATTTATTAATACGAGGCATTAATGCAATACTAATGCTAACATCTTAAAAACCCGAGCCAGGGCCCTTGAAGAAAGGATGTGAGTGCCATCCCCTGTGTACTGATAAGTGCATGTATCTGAGTGTTGAATGTTATATACAAAAGTGACCACTTTCATAACGCAGTCAATTATATCTGAGTCGATATAGACAAGGGCCCGCTTCTGTGTCCATCCATTGTATTCAATGGAGCTGTGCCATTTTACACCAGCAGAGAGGATGGCCCATGATCCTGTCACTATGTAAAACATCCTAGTGCTCATGTAGTATTCACATGTCGTTTCATGTACTAAAGTTTGGACCTTTCACAGGATAATCCTCATCTCATAACGGACACATTGCTCTTTATAACAATGATACAAACCACTATCTATGTGTATGCCATGCAGTGAGTTCCAGTAATGACTGAATTGCAACTTTAAATCTCTTAAATGTATGTGTTTAAAAAATCAACCATAATGTTACTTAAAGTATTTTTTTCCCCACTCTATATATTTTAGTTCTCAGAATACACTAGAAATGTGTATTTTGGTTACATTATATCTGTGATAATATAAGAGGATGAGAAAGTTGTTAATAATTTATTATTTATTACACAATTCTTTATTAGATTTAGCTCTCTACTTCTGTGCTTTCTGACTTTGAACCAATTAGCCAGTGAATTTTGAAAATTGTCTATGCGTGTCTTTCAAAACTGAGAATGAAAAATTTCCCTTATCAAGTTAAGCAAACAAAATTTAATCTATATTCAAATATGAATTGCTCTGCACTTGTCTCCAACTCTGGGGACCTGGCCTCACATTTGCCTAAGATTATAGGGTAAATGAATTTTGTGATCTTATTTTAGTCCCAAATGCACATTTTCATACATCTCAAAGCCTCCATATTTTTTTTGCAATTTACTTCTGGAAAAGCCCAGAACTGAAATATCAGGGGACTGAGAGCGTTGATCCGCACTGGACTTGTTAGTTTCTTACATCTATAAATACTGAAGTACATAGTTTGTCCAAAACATTGAAATAAATATTAAGGGCATAATTTTGAAAAGGGCCACACTCTAGGTAAGCTGTGCAATGTGTCCCTAGCCACATTTACAACCTCCTATTTTCCGATAAAAGCTTAAGCCGTTTAAAGCTGCCGATGTGTGCAGGCCGTGCAAGCACTTGGTCTCTGGAGTGATGGTGGCCACCTTCACATGGGCCACCCTGTTATGTTCACTTTAACCTATTGTACAAACGAATGCACCCGAGTTGGAGACCGAGGATCATTTGTCGACCTCCTGGTCAAAATAGCGACTTTCCCTTTGGTTTGGAACTCCCGCTACATTTAGCACAATGGGGCGGGGAGGGGTGGTACAAAGCACGAAGGAGCTTTTGCTCAAATACTGTTCTACTGACAAACCACCCAAGCCCAGAATGATTCCTCTGGTAGCAAAGCGGGGCTGTGATCCTCGTGCCCAGGGACTGATGAATGAGTAGCATACCACCTCGAGGCTCCAGCTACTGAGAGGTTTCTCCCAATGTAACTCAAGTGAGAGGCAAATCACATGCCCGGCTGTCAGCTGTGCCTGACTCTCAGGATGCCAGTGGAATCTCTGTGTCCAGCGAGCTCGTGTTGCCAAACCATTTCAGGGTCAGCCCTTGGGGATCTAGGGAGAAAAGCCGTCCGGCACTTTTCATGTCTATTTGTAAAAGAGTGCTCGCCCACCCAGAGAAACGGGCCCAGGAGAGCAGGAAAAAGGGCAGGAAGGCCCACAGCTTCCCCTGGAGCAGTGTCTGATGAACTGTCCCCTCGAGTGTGACTCTGAGACAGCCCCGGTTTCAGAGCCTGCCTCGTTAGCTCAAGCCGTAGAGACTTTTGCCTTTAGTGCACTCCCTGGTAAGGTGGCCAGGATGGCGCCTGTCACATATACTCAGGATCAGTCCCACATGAGTGACAAAATTAGAGCATCATCTGTCTGGAGAATAATTAGTATGCGAAGAGCAAATGACAGCAACTCTAACCAGGAGATATATCTATAGAGAGATCTAGAGATAGCTCTTTCCTAGTGTTCTGATCTATATCAGAACTCGGGTGTGCTGCTTTTAAAGAGCATGGGAGAAGATGGAGATCACTTCCCAGGTATAAATTCAACTTCCTAATATAAATTGTGTAGCAAAAACTCTCTCTATGGTACTAGACTAGCAGAGCCAATAAAGAAGCAAAATTTAAAAGCACTTTATCTTTAATACCAAGAGTTGATCATATAGTAACTATTGCTAATTTTATGAGCTTTAATAACCTATACACAGAGAGAAGCTACAGAAAGCATAAATATTTAATAATCAGGATACAGAGGGGCTAATAGCAGAAGCTGAATTTGCATCTTTTACCTGAAGTTAGACAGGAAGTTATAATATCGAAAAGTAATGTCAGGTTTGACTGAAAATAATGCTCTCTAATGGTTTTTCGTCCCTTCAGTTCAAGTTTCATACGTTGGTCAGAAATATATAATGATTTTTTATATAAATATAAACTCTAGTGATTTACACCAACAAAGAATTTGCCTCATGGTGTTTCATGGTATATTGTGGATTATCATCAATCAAATAAAATAGTATAAATGCATATAACTGACTTTCCTGTACTTGGAGCAGGAGGAATATAAAAGGCACTGGGGAAGTGTTGGCAGTTTTCTTTACTAAGATTTTGGCCTATTTTAAGAAGAAAATACAGATACCCTTTTCCTGAGGAAAAATGGGGAAAACAGTATATGAATGAGCATGGAAGCTATTTTATGTCACCTTAATTAATGTATTATATGAAACAAGATATACTGGAAAAAAAACAAACAATCAAAAATGTAATATCTGGCATTGTTGGCAGATAAGTGGGACTTTGGGACTTTTTTGAAGGCCAATAGCTAGCCTTTGAAAATAGTTGCTTTCTCCATAGAAAAGTAGGAAGCGTACTTTGTATATTTCCAAAGGACCAGAGCTATCAGACTTTCAGCACAGAGAAAATGCAATGCCCTGTTGAATGAAATGTCAATGACAGCTTTTAGCCCATTGATTTACGGTTACCTCAGGGTGCTAGCTGCTCTAGAGTCTATCTGCTTGTCAGGATGAGTAGCTGGCAGCTCTGTACACAGCACCTTTCCAGTACGCATTTGTACAGCTACGGGTAGGGCGTGACCCTGTACCCACTAAGTCCCATTGACAACCAACCATCGGTGAATGACGGTGAGATCCCAGCTGTGTTAAAGTCAATGTCAAAACTCATTGACTTCACTCGGGCTCGGATTTCACCTGGAATGTTGGTCCCACTTTTGGTTCAGGCTAATCGGGATCCAATCTTGTCATGGCAGGACAGCTCACCCCAGTCACACAGGCTAGGGGAGACAGTGGCCAACACCCTCCTAACGGACGTTCTGCCACGCCTGCTCTCCTGCCTCTTTGTGCTTTCACTGTACTGAGCAAGCAGACAACCAAGTGTCTCTAAATCCGCCCCCCAGCACCCATGGGCCCCTCTGATCTGCCGCCCAGGCTGGAGGGTTATGCTTGTGTTACCATGTCAGGTTCTGTGACAGGGTTTCTAACAGGAAAGCTGACGGCCTCTGACATAGCACAGCATGAATTGTGCTGGTCTAACTCCACTTTCAAACATAAAGCCCAATCAGTTTTACCACGGTAACCTGCCATTGTGCTGTGTGGTTCTGATATCTTTACTACAGCTTTCATTAATGGGCCATCCTTGTCAGAGATCATCAGTGTGCTCATATGGCCAGTAAGGGTTTGCTGAGAGGGTCTTGCACTGTATCACATGATCGTTATGAAGTATGGTGCCTAGAGGGGATTCAGGGCTAGGGCCCAGTTCTCCTCTCCCACAAGTTTTACTCTGGTCTGACTCCATTTACACAATGGGACTGAGGTGAGAATCAGGCCTAGAAACTTTATAGTGACAACTAAGGGTGGTGACCCAGTTCTGACCTCACTGAACCTCCTCTCATTTCCCAACAGAAGAGGTTCCCCCCACCCCCCCAGAGTTTAGGAACAGTGTGGGGAAGGAGAACCCCACAGTGCACCTGCTGCCTACCAATTCCCAGCTCTCTCCAGAGACCTGGCCAAGACCCCAACACACTGTTGGCTTTCCCATGGTTTATAGAGCCAAGCTTGCAGCACCAGAAGGGACCAGTGTCATTATCTGGTCTGACTCCACCATAGCACCGCCAGAGAACCTGACCAGGGGTTCCTGTACTTCGGGGTGAGGTAGAATAGACATCGAGTGTGGACTTACACTTCAAGGGATACAGAATTCCCTGCATCCAGTTCCAATGGTTAATTACCCTCTTGCTCCCTCACAGACGGGCAGATCCTTTCCTCTAGCGCCCAGAACGCCCTGCGGACTCTGACATTGGATAAGGCATGGTCTTGTTTGATCACAGGACTTTGAGTCAGGATACCCAAAAGCTAATCTTGGCTCTGACCCTGATTCACTTTCTGACTAGAGGCAGGTCACTAATCTGTCTATCTCCATTGGCCGAGTACTTCCCCTTTAAGTGTCTTACTCCCTGACTTACGCCAGGGGCTGATTGATGCACCGAGCTCAGCCACGCCTGGAGAAGTCTCAAGTGGAGCAAACAGGGTGCAGCAGGAAGGGACAACTGGAGGCCCAGAATCCTGTGGTGAAAGAGGCGACAGCCCCATATTGAAGGAAGATGAAAGTAGGCAAGGGGTTGTAAAGGATGGAGGACCAGTGGCCACAGTGCTGGTGGCTGTGAGAGAGGAGGGACCTGTTAAGTCCTGGCACCCAAAGATTTACAACTGTGGATGTCTAGGGGCAGATCCTCATCTGAGGTAAAGAGTCACAGCTCCACTGACTGCAGGTAGCTATGGCACTTAACACCAGCTGAGGATCTGCCCCTAAATTCTTACCCCAGTGCACTTCCGAGCCTCCCTGGTTGGTGTATCCCTGAGGATCTAGTTTGCCACGGCCCGGGGTTGGGAGGAGAGGGGTATTTTCCGCTGATTAGTCCTGCTCCGAGGGCCCGGCCTGAAACACAGCAGGCAGCATTCGCCATGTCTCAGCGCTGTGACATACCAATGAGCCATCACTCCCAGAGCGCAGCTGGCCTGAGCGCCATACTCCCAGGCTGAGATTACCCCGGCGCTCCAGGGGACTGGGTGCTCCCCTCACCACTAATGGAATATGTATCTAAATCCTCCAAGCTGCTCTGGACGTCTCAACCCACGAAGAGAGCGTGTGATTTGGAGAGTCACCATCGTCCACACTCAAATTCCTCCTATGGCACCTGCTACACTGAGTGCCCCTAACCTCTTCCAAAGGCTGTTTGGAGAGCAGGTAAAATTAACCAGTGACAGAAACGGTCACCTCCTACTTTTATTTGAGTCATTTGTCTCTGAACTCATTTACTGTGGTCAACGGCTGTACAAGAACAGTTCAGAAGAAAGATTTTCTGTTTCATTTCCAACAAAACTGTTTTAAAAATATCCGTTGTGCATTTGAAAGAACACTTTAAATTGTGATGACCTTTTGGCCTGTTCAGCTGATATCTATAATACCACTGGCTTCAGACTGAAGCGAGACAATTATAGCTTCACTACCTCCTCAGTTAGACATGGATTAGTATTCATGGTGGGAACGCGCTGAGTTCTAGTACACTTTCTCCTAAACTTTCCATATAACTCCTAGTTACGGGCTCTTGTGTTGCTCCCTTGGTGAAGAAGAAACCTGTATCCGGAGGTGACAGACAAGCGGGGGATTTGCTGAACGCTCCCGTGGAAGTGTTGCACTGGCTGTGCATTACCTTCCCGCTCGCTTGGTCTCTCGTTGGATGTTCACTTTTTGCTATCCTCTGGCACAGCCAGGACATTTACTCTGGGTGGTGTCCCAGGTGACTTCTTTGGAGGCAGCAGCACCACTGCTCAGTTGGCCTGGAACAAACCCTGAGGCAAAAGGGAAAGACAACCTGTAGGAATTGCCCTGGAAGTCATGCCGATGGCAGAAATCCCACTACCAGAGCTCTGAATGGCTCAGCTGGGTCGCAGGTGCAAACATAAATGGGAACGGAGCCATCCCTGGCAAATGACTTGCTATTGGACATTTATTCTTCTCTTTCACAGATTCTAAGACTAAAAGGGACCCTCACCACAGCAGCTGGTGTGACCTCCCGCCCAGCAGAGGCCAGAGAACCTACACTGGTAAACAGCACAGGGATGTGAACTTTGTCCAGCAGGACCCAATGTAGGGCACCCCAGCTAACGGTCGCCCATTAACAACTGCATGCTAAAATCTATCCCTTCGCCAGTCCCGATCCATTCAATATATAGCAGGTTATTTTTGTATTGTGCTCCTTTCTGATTGGAACGTCAGATGGCAGGGATTTATTAATTGTGGGGTGGTAGCACCTAACGGTCCCAACTCAGGTCCGGGCCCCATTGTGCTAGTCCCTGGACAGAGACAGTCCCTGCCCCGAGTGCTTTACAAACTGCGTTACTGCCCTCGCTCTCTCGTCATGTGCAGAGCTGAACATTGGTTTGAATTCCCAATCACTGCTCCGCTCATCCCTGCGTGTTGCGCCCCTTCTGTTTGCTTTCCCACAGACACATGCAAATGGGGTTTTGTTCAGGCAAATGTTTGGGGAATGGTTCCTCTGCAGGCAAATCTGCATTTGTCTCCTGTCTGGTCTATGCTTTGCTCACTACTAGGGCTGGAATTGCTCCCCGGCTCTGCTGACGGTGCTTCAGTGGCCTTGTCAGAGAGTGCCGAGGAAATAATATCCTGGGAATTAGGCGACCAATCACACACCGTGGATAATAAATAGAGCCAAAGACAGGTAACATGAATAGTACGAGAAAAACCTTTTGCCTCAAATACATTCACACAAGTGTTAAACAAACAAGTTAATACAAATTAAATTATGTGTATGAATAATGTATGAATAGAAAAAAAGCAGGAAATCAGCCAGATAAATCTTTTCACAAAAGGAGTAGAAAAACTCACAGAATCCATTATAGGGGAATTGCCAGATGACACCATAAAGCAATGTGACGAGATTATAATTCTATGTGCTGTGTTACAGGTTGTTTTTCCTTTTTTTATTCCCATGTAAATGATTAATCAAAGTCACTTTCCCTGGCACCATAAGTACAAAACCTAAAATCCATGCTCAGATATTCCAGTGATGGGCATCAACATCAGAACATGGATAAATGGACAGGAAATGTAGGACGGTGCCTGGAGCTTCGGGGGCAGAGCTGAGGAACGTATTGGATGCCTCTTATAATAATTATGTTCAGCTTCTGGAGTGTCAGCTAATGCTCTCGCAACTCAGATCACTTTCAGCCTATAACCCCCCACAACATATGAAATGCCAAGATTATTAACTTTACTAAATGATCTTTGATGCACGGTCACCTTTCTCCTGTGCTCAGACAACTCTCCTGGATAACATTAACAAGTGTCGTCTACGTGATTTTTTCCAGTGTCCTTATTGACCTTTGCTGGTGACTTTAATAAATATAGGGCTGAAGCTCTCCTTGATATTGAATAACTTTCTGCAGCCAAGGGGATTAATGCATTCGAGCAGTCAGACTGTGAAATAGACATCACTCTTCATTTCATTATAAACAAAAATCTGATTTCGTTTCCGGACATGAACAAGTTTAAAATAGTTCAGTTCAGAAAGACAGGTTTAGTTTTCACCTCGGCTCCTAAATGCAACAAGAGAAAACACAGTCAGTTGTTTTTCAAACCCAGCTTGCTATGAAGGTGGTGTAGCTGAATTGTACTGCTGGGCTCTCATAGACTCATTGATTTAAGGCCAGAAGGGACCATCAAGATCACCTTATCTGACCTCCTGCACATTGCAGGCCACAGAACCTCACCCATTGTCTTTATTTGCTGTCTTCTAAACAAAATAGAAACCAGAGGAACTACCGTGATGAGAGAAAGAAGTCCTTGTTGATGCTTCACATCCTTCTGTGTAGGAAATGAGGCCTCTGGACTTTTATGGGTTTTATTAGCAGGACCTGAACTGAAAATACAGATCTGTATGGCAATTGCCTTGAAGTTTGGGGGCCAGCAGAAGTGGGGTGGGATCAGTTGTTCCATTTTTGGCAGGTGTGCTTCTCTTGCTATCCAACACCCATGCTCTAGGGAGAGAACAGATCAGCCCCCCAGTCAGACCTAGAACGAATCCACTGGACAGATGCAGTCTGACACAGTCTACCTAGTAAGCCCCAGGCAGAATGAACTGTGATAACCTAATCTAGAGATGAGCAAAGCCGGGCTCTCTGTGGCTAGGACAATGATTACCCAGGTCACTTTCCTAGCTTATTAATAAAGTTCCAACCCATTTAAAATGCAAGCAGAGTGTACATCTTGATGGACTTTTGAGGCAGTGAGTGCCACCAGGGAAAGAGGCAAATGTAAAACCAATGGCAACACACATCAAATCTATCTGCATTCAGTACAGGCCCAGGCATCATCCCAGCATTGTTACATTATGGCTCATCATAAAAAAATATTACATGTAGAGCTCCCTAATGGGGTGTCCCCCCCACACAGGCAGTGAAAAGCTTCCTGTGGGCCTGAGGCCAATTACGTCACCTCACTGCAGCGGGAGGGTGGGCCACGCTGACTTAGAGATGGTGTCCGGCTGCTGGAGGAGCTGGGTGGTGACTACGAAGGCTGGAAGTGTGGAGCAGAAGGGGGATGCAGGGAGCAGAGGAACGAACTCTGTGATCACTCTCTGGGACTGAAATGGAGAGACTGGGAGGGTCAAGGGAGAAGTTGGCCCTGGTAGCCTCTCTTAGACAGAGAAGTCTGGCAAAAGGCCCAGAGAGATCACAGGAGCCAGGGGATGAATCAGGCTCTGGTGGTGAGGAGCTCTGATAATAGAGCAGGATCTGGACTTCCAGGGAGAGAGCCCTGGGAGGGGTCCAGTTGGGGACCAGAAGGGAATGAAAGGTCAAGCCCAAGGAGGGCAGAAGGAGATTTACATTTGTACTCTGAGTTGGGATTTTTTTTTTTTTGTGGGGCGGGGTGGGGGGTGGGTGGAGGATTCCCAGGGAGCGCCCTGTGACTCCTGACCCTGCAAGATGGGTGAGTCTCAAGAGGTGAAGAAAGGGGGTTGGGAATCATTTTCCTCGTACATGTATTAGGTTTACCAAGACTCATTTTCCACACAAGCATTCCTTTATTAGTCCAAAGGCCACTTGGTGTTGGTTACATCCAAAGGACAAATATAAGCCTATACACACTGTATCCTAGCAACAATACTGGCCTAGATATTGGCCAAATATTCGGAATGGGATTGGGATTGGGAGATACCTTCCCATCATGGCTCCAGAGTTCTGAGAAAGAA
Source organism: Emys orbicularis (assembly GCF_028017835.1). Lineage (NCBI taxonomy): Eukaryota > Metazoa > Chordata > Testudines > Emydidae > Emys > Emys orbicularis. Next base: position 937,741 of record NC_088686.1, on the reverse strand, counting down.
ACCCCTAAAAACCTTGCCTTTTTATGCCCTATAATAAACAGGTGATGCCTTTGCTGGTATCATGCCTTACCTAAGGCCAGATGAGGCATTTTTTAAAATGGATTCAACAAATCTGTACAGCCAATTATTTACAGCAAACCATGTTTTATTTAGTTCTATTACCTCAGCCCAAATCTTACATAAGATAATGCTGGTATGTCACAGGTCACTACAAGTTAAACACAAACAGCTCTTATTTCTCATGATTACATTAGTCTTTTTGGTCACATGATTTGGGCCTATCGCTCATGCTAACATCCAAACTCAATTTAAAACCATGGTTCACCCAGGTCTGATGTGGGCCTATATCTCCACAGAGGGTCTGTTTAAAAGGTTATGGTATGAAAAAGTCTAGAGAGGTGGCAGGGGTGGGCAGGGCTAGACAGACCTTGCCTGCTCACTAGAAAGCCCCGTGGAGTGGGCGGGCAGGAATTCCCCTATCACCATCTGAGAAAATGGCATGAAGCAGGGGATAAGGGCATTGGCATGCCCGCCAAAGAGGGTGTGAGGACCACGGGGCCCAGCGCTGGGGCCAAGGACCTTTTTGCAAGGATGTCTGGACTTTTATTGGTTGGACTTTGTCATCCCAAAAGGGGTGGAGACTAAATCATGGCCTGTCTGGAGGGCCAAGTTATGGGAAGGGAGATTGTCACTGGCCTGGAGCAACCGTTGGCAGGGGGTGCTGCACATGAGAGAGCAGCTGCACCATGCCCAGCCACAAGGAGGCACTCTCCTGGAGAGGCCGCATTTCATAGAATCATAGAATATCAGGGTTGGAAGGGACCTCAGGAGGTCCCTTCCTTATAGGGAAAGTGGTGGATGTGATATAGCTTGACTTTAGCAAAGCTTTTGATACGGTCTCCCACGGTATTCTTGCCAGCAAGTTAAAAAAGTATGGATTGGATGAATGGACTGTAAGGTGGATAGAAAGCTAGCTAGATCGTCGGGCTCAATGGGTAGTGATCAACTGCTCGATATCTAGTTGGCAGCTGGTTTCAAGCGGAGTGCCCCAAGGGTCGGTCCTGGGGCCGGTTTTGTTCAATATCTTCATTAATGATCTTGATGATGGGATTAATTGCACTCTCAGCAAGTTCGCAGATAACACTAAACTGGGGGAAGAGGTAGATATGCTGGAGGGTAGAAATAGACTCCATAGTGACCTAGACAAATTGGAGGATTGGGCCAAAAGAAATCTGATGAGGTTCAACAAGAACAAGTGCAGAGTCCCATTCACTGCTACAGACTAGGGACCGAGTGGCTAGGTAGCAGCTCTGCAGAAAAGGACCTGGGGATTACAGTGGACGAGAAGCTGGATATGAGTCAGCAGTGTGCCCTTGTTGCCAAGAAGGCCAATGGCATATTGGGCCGTATTAGTAGGAGCATTGCCAGCAGATCGAGGAAAGTGATTATTCCCCTCTATTCGGCACTTGTGAGGCCACACCTGGAGTATTGCATCCAGTTTTGGTCCCCCCACTACAGAAGGGATGTGGACAAATTGGAGAGAGTCCAGTGGAGGGCAACGGAAATGATCAGGGGGCTGGGGCACATGGCTTATGAGGAGAGGCTGAGGGAACTGGGATTATTTAGTCTGCAGAAGAGAAGAATGAGGGGGGATTTGATAGCTGCTTTCAACTACCTGAAGGGGGGTTCCAAAGAGGATGGATCTAGACTGTTCTCAGTGGTGGCAAATGACAAAACAAATAGCAATGGTCTCAAGTTGTAGTGGGGGAGGTCTAGGTTGGATATTAGGAAACTCTAGTTCACTAGGAGGGTGGTGAAGCACTGGAATGGGTTCCCTAGGGAGGTGGTGGAATCTCCATCCTTAGAGGTTTTTAAGGCCCGGCTTCACAAAGCCCTGGCTAGGATGGTTTAGTTGGTGCTGATCCTGCTTTGAGCAGGGGGTTGGACTAGATGACTTCCTTAGGTCTCCTCCCAGCCTAATCTTCTATTCCTCAGGCTGAGTGGAAATTTTCTATTGAAACTGGTTTTCTACAGAAAACTGTTTGTTTGTTGTTCTTGTTTTTTAACCAAATGTGGGGGTGTAGCAGGGTGGTCACCCGCTCCTGCCCTGAGGGGTTTAAAAACAGCCCTTGGAAAGGATGGGGGGGGGGTGAGAGAGAACACCCTGGGCTGATTGGGGGAAGTGGATACAGCTGGGCCACGCCCCAATCAGAGCCCAGCTGGCCCTATAAAGGCCAGGGCGGCCAGAAGCTCAGCAGTCTCTCTCTGAGTGCAGAGAGAGAAGGGCCTGGCTGCAGGGACCTAGAGCAGAGTACCTGGGTGGAGCAGGGCTGGGGAAAGGCTGGGGAGCTCCAGCCTGGAAAGCCCCAGGCTGCGGCCTAGTGTTAGGCCAGGAGGTACTGGGGGTTGCAGAGGGCAGCCCGGAGATAGGCCAAGGCAGCAGGCCCAAACCCAACCTTGCCTGTGATGAGTGGCTGATACTGCAGTCTGCCCCTGGGCGTGGGGCTAGATGGTGACTGACAGTAGCTGGATACTGAGGCGAGGTAGGGTTAACGGGTGGGGGTTCCCCTGGGAGGGGAGACCTAGCGTGTGGGTCCTGCCAAGGTGCAGCACCCCGAGCGAGGGGCACCGGGGTCCTGGGAGGGACACGGGGCCCAGAAGTAGAGAGCAAGGCAGATCACCGGCCTGCAGAGGGCGCTCCGGAGGCTGGGTCGAGCTAATTCCCTGAGAGACCAGCAGGAGGTGCTGCAGGGGTGAGTCTGCTCGTGTTACAGGGGGGTTTTTTGTGTGGAAAATGTCTGCCTGCTGTGGAAAAATATACTTGTCAAGGAAGAATTGAAAACAAAAAGCTTTTCCAACAAAAACTTTCAGAACTTTCAATTTTGTTATGTTTTTTGACAAAAAAATGAAAATTTTCAACAGAAAAAAATCACTTTTTCCAGCTAGCACTAATTAAATATAATGAGTAAGAAAATGTTTTAGCATCAACACAAATAACATGTGAGCACTTGATGAAGCAAAGCTGCTTGAATAATTTTTTGCAGAAAGCAAACGCAGCAATATTTGCTAATACATCAGTTGGCTGTTCAAAACCCAAACTCTAGTACCTATTTGTACTTTTCTATAGAAGGTGGTAAATAGGTTGTAGGAATTGCTCCAGAACCATGAGGCACAGAGTGGGTGAGGTAATAGCTTTTACTGGACCAACTTCTCTTGGTGAGAAAGACAAGCTTTTGAGCCACACGGAGCTCTTCCAGAACCCATGGGCATGCATGGTGCGAATCTGTCCAGGTACTATTTTAGGAGGTGAATTTTTGAGCTTTCAGCACATAATGCCACTAAGTCTGCCAGGGGAAACCAGCTTCTAAATTATTAGGCAGCCTAAACTTTTCCCCAAATTTGAATATTTTAGGAAAACAGAATTAAGTTATAAAACAAGTGGTATTTTTGTAAATCAGAACTGTCAATGAGATGAATGACTTTTGTATACTATGGCATGAGAAACCCCTTCAAAGCGCTTTCTCTGCCGGAATGGGTGCCCACGATGCACCAGCAGTGCTCTGCATTAACTAGCCTCCACTCTTCAATTTACAACCCTGTTCTTCTCTTGCTTCTCATTTCATTTGTTCTCTGTGTGCTTCTTGACCCTGGGTTTCATCTCATTTCATGACGAGCTCCTGGCAGCCCCTTGGTAGTGCTGTTTTTAATATGTTGAGAGTCTCCGGCTCATTTCCCCAGCTCTCTGCCAGAGACGGTTTAATCTGAAGCACAGTCTAGCTGAGATTCCAATACAATGTAGTGGAAGAGCAGAAATTCAGAACACTATGGTGTCAGTGCTGACACTCAGCCCAGGAAAACCAGTGATTATCTTCTCCTCCTCCACTGCTCATGGTTCTAGGTCTAGATCTGTGGTGGGCTAACTGAGATCACAGCAATGCATAGCACCTGCTATTGGGCATGGGCGCTGAGAATTGCTGTATCTCTCTCATTTCCACAGGAATAATCGCCTCCTTAGTCACCGTTAAGAGGACAGAAGGCCGGATTCCCTACTGCCCTGCACCTTGGGCTGTCATTTCCTTCTCTGCAGACTGAGTGTAAGCAGGTGACCATTCTGGTCTGGCAGCCCTTTGACAACCACTTTGCTCTCATTGCACAGTTGCCAATGAAGACACATGATGCAGGGAAGAGGAGGATCATAACAGTGACTCATTCAGGGTAACAGCTGCCCTGGCTCAAGCAACAAGCATTTTTGGAGGAGAATTAATGCCAAGGAGGCACATGGCCTTTGTGCAGGGTCCCTGGAGTGAGGGGAAAGCTGAGAAATCTTTGCTCTTCTTTGCTGGTGATTACAAGCCTCTGTGTGCCTACGGATAAGTGCACAGGATAAGCCATCCAGCTGTGGCACCACAAAGGGGCCCATTAAGCAGGGAAGGCTCACAACACAATTAAGAGAGGGTTTTTTTTTGTCTTTTGTCTATTTACCTCTTTTTCCTTCTGTGTGTGAATTTCTTTTCTCCTTCCTTCTGCGGCAGAAAAATGCAAAAGACACAATACTTTCCACTGGTTCTGAGGGATTACAAAACCGCCCCACTGCCAGGGACTGGCCCAGTGGGCTGCCAGCTAACCGCTGTTACTTTTATTCTAGCTAATACTCCATCTATCGTTGCAGAGATCAGGAAATGAGTATTGACCAGAGCAGTGGAAAACATGTAATTTTCCCTTCACAGGAGTTTATGCAAATGTTTCCCTTGATTTCAATCCCCCCAAGGAAGTCTTTTCATTGAAGTTTGCTTTCAGACAAACCCGACATTCACAACTAAAGTCCCAGAACCACAAACTTTGCACAGTTTAATGAGAAGCCATAAACTGGGACCAAGCTTGCTTGAAAAGCTGATGAACCCCAGAGGTTCTTTCCCCAGACCCGCTCTGAGTTGCGAATCTGTAACAAATCCCTCAACCAGGTGAGCTGCTCGCAGTGTCAGGTTCCACATTGCACACAGACGTAGGGTTGACTACAAGTGCTGGAGTCTGAAAGACAATTTCAGTGGGACACTGGACTGTCTGCAGTACCCTCTGCCACATGGCTGCAAACTGGAGAGACAGCAGTAGATCAAAACAGTTTTAAATATAGGTGGAAATAAAATAGAATAGCAGAGACACGACGGTTCTAGTGTGACTATTTCCTTCTCTCCATATGAATTATGGGCCCAGAACTGGGCTCTGTATTTCAGCAACAGGAGCACCAGTACCAAATACAGAGTAAAATAACCTCCTTCCTTCTACTTGAGATTCCCATTTATGCATCCCAAAATCACATTAGCCCTTTCGGCCCCAGGTCTAATAGGTCTAAAAAAATGCATAGGTCTAATAAAAATTCTAATTGGCAACTAAGTTTATAGCCATAGAGTTACCTTTGGGGGAGAGAGGACAATACAATGCCCAAGGGGAAGAGCAATCTTTTTTCCTGCTCCCTGGGCCAGGTGTCAGTTAGTTGTTTTTTTTCTAGTTTTACCCCAACATTTTTCAAATCTTTCAGGTTTTCAGTTGTGCCAAAGTTCTCTTCCATTCGTGTCTCAACGACAAGCCAGCAAGCACAAAGGCATAGCTGTCTCTGCACAATCAATAGCATCTCAGAGTGCTTGGTCCTCAAGCATCACGCTGACTTTCCAAAGCTGTAAATCATTTATTCAGAATTCAGTAACCAATGGGGAAGTCAGCAGTTCCTTAGGAGCCGTCAGTTTGTCATCATCATACTCTGAGAATTGTAAAATGACTATTTCCAAAATAATACCGGACAGTCTGGGGTCTGTTTGAAACTGGACTGTTTCTTTAACCAGCAGGGGCTCAATACCTGCTGCCGGTTTCCAGCCCCTGTACACTGCACAGGTCCAGCCTCCGCTGGGCATGGTGAGGCGCCAGACTAGACAAAATTCTGCCCTGTCTCCAGTGTGCATAGAACTTTCCATTTTGATGGAAACCACTGGCATCAAACGGAACAGTTATTGTCTTCAACAGAGCTCAGACAATCTACAGCAGATGCCTGGCCCCATCTCTGAACTACCCCAGAAAGGTCTAGAATTTCTGGGGGAAGATGGAGGCGGAGGTGGCTCTGTGGGATAGAATAATAGAATCATAGGACTGGAAGGGTCCTCAAGAGGTCATCTAGTCCAGTCCCCTGCACTCGTGGCAGGACTAAGTATTATCTAGACCATCCCTGACAGGTGTTTGTCCAACCTGCTCTTAAAAATCCCCAATAATGGAGATTCCACAACCTCTCTGGGCAATTTATTCCAGTGTTTAACCCCCCTGACAGTTAGGAAGTTTTTCCTAATGTCCAACCTAAAACGCCCTTGCTGAAATTTAAGCCCATTGCTTCTTGTCCTATCCTCAGAGGTTAAGAACAACAATTTTCCTCCCTCCTCCTTGTAACAAACTTTTATGTACTTGAAAACTCTTGTCCTGTCCCCCCTCATTCTTCAGTTCTCCAGATGAAACAAACCCAATTTTTTCAATCTTCCCTCATAGGTCATGTTTTCTAGACCTTTAATCATTTGTGTTGCTCTTCTCTGGAGTTTCTTCAATTTGCCCATATCTTTCCTGAAATGTGGCACCCAGAACTGGACACAATACTCCAGTTGAGGCCTAATCAGTGCAAAGCAGAAGAATTACTTTTTGTGTCTTGCTTACAAAACTCCTGCTAATACATTCCAGAATGATGTTCTCTTTTTTTGCAACAGCGTTACACTGTTGACTCATATTTAGCTTGTGGTCCACTATGACCCCCAGATCCCTTTCCGCAGTACTCCTTCCTAGGCAGTCATTTCCCATTTTGTATGTGTGCAACTCAATTTTCCTTTCTAAGTGCAGTACTTTGCATTTGTCCTTACTGAATTACATCCTATTTTCTTCAGACCATTTCTTCAGACCTTCCTCCCAGTAAATAAGGGAGTAAATTGTTCCCTCTGAAATTTGTCCCAGCTGTTCCTGGGTCAGCCAAAGGGAGCCACTAGACAAAAATACCAAGGACTCCCTAGCATGGTCCTTCCAACCCTTCCCAGGTCAGGGCCACCCCTATGTATGTAATGGCCTAGACCTCCTCTCTGAGCAGGAGATTAGCAGTGTCTTATGAGGGCATGTCCACTGTACATTTCACAAGGGTTGTCTCTGCTGCTTTGGACAAATAGATTTGAGTCCTGCTTTCCTTGCATCACTTTTCAGGGGAGATTTTCAACAACGGAAACGGGCCTACACAGGCACCTGACTACCACCAACTTTCAATAACATTCAAACAGATATATACAAATAGTACAACAGGAATAATTCCCTATTTCCAGAGACTTATCCCTTGGTAATATCAACCCACTCTTCTAAATGAAGGCAAGTCCATTGCGATTTGGTTAGCATATGAATGGATCACAGGGGCTGGAGGCTCAAGAGATTATTTTACCTCTGTATTTGACACTGGTGCAAGCTCTGCCGGAAGCAGTTCTGGTGCCCACAACTCAATTGGGAGAGCTCAGAGAAGGTCCAGAGAATGACTAAATGATTAGAAAACATGCCGTAGAGTCCTAGACTCAAGGAGCTCCATCTACTGAGTTTAACAAAGAGAAGGTTACGAGGTGACTGGATAACATGTAGCTACATAGGGAACAAATATTTGGCAATGGGCTCTTCAATCTAGCCAAGAAAGGTGTAACATGATCCAATGGCTGGAAGTTGAAGCTAGACAAATTCAGACTGGAAATAAGGATTACATTTTGAACAGTGAAGGTAACTAGCTATTGGGACACCTTACCAAGGGTCATGGTGGATTCCCCATCACTGGCAATTTTAAAATTAAGATTGGATGTTTGACACAAACAAGTCACAATTATTCTGCTGACTTGGTGAGTCATTATTCATTGATCCTTGTTTGTTTAAATGTTATAATATCTTTTTATTAGCAGCTATGTGAAGAATAGGAGTACTTGTGGCACCTTAGAGACTAACAAATTTATTAGAGCATAAGCTTTCGTGGGCTACAACCCACTTCTTCAGATGCATATAAAGTGAAACATATATTGAGGAGATATATATATACACACACATACAGAGAGCATGAACAGGTGGGAGTTGTCTTACCAACTCTGAGAGGCCAATTAAGTAAGAGGAAAAAAAACTTTTGAAGTGATAATCAAGATGGCTCAGTACAGACAGTTTGATAAGAAGCAAGTGTGAAAATACTTACAAGGGGAGATAGATTCAATGTTTGTAATGGCTCAGCCATTCCCAGTCTTTATTTATTTAATCCTGTGTTGATTGTGTCTAGTTTGCATATCAATTCCAGCTCAGCAGTCACATCCGAAGAAGTGGGTTGTAGCCCACGAAAGCTTATGCTCTAATAAATTTGTTAGTCTCTAAGGTGCCACAAGTACTCCTGTTCTTTTTGCGGATACAGACTAACACGGCTGCTACTCTGAAACCTGTCATATGTGAAGAATGGATTTCTGAGTATAGCAGAATCCCTACCCTCATCTGCAACTGGCAGCATCTCATTCCACCTGCAACCTGCCTCTGCAGTCTGACTGGCAAAATACCCCTTGGGAAGAGCATCTCCTCCATCCATAATCCAGCCAAGCTGTTTCTGCAGAGAGAGAGATGGATGCAGCTTCAGAGAGGTTATCAACAGATACCTTTTGTGATACCAGATGGAAGCACTTACTCTCAAGTAACGAGTCTCAAAAACATAGGCTCTTTTTCAAACTAGGCTAAGCAATGGAAAAGGAGGGGACCTTTCTCTATCCTATAGCGAATGTGGGTGTCAAGGAAGCTTTGGAGTAAAGATGTGCCTGATATCGAGACAAGGGTTTACGCATAACTAGTAGGGATTTGTCAAGAGCTGCCTTCTTTGCAAAACCCTTCCATATCCCAAACTTTGGGGATCTGAATAAAACAGAACCTAGACTTTCATCACCTCTGTGTTTGATTTGTAAAGCTAAAGACACCCTGTTTTTCTCATCACAGAGGCTGGAAAATGCACAAACATGCACAAAGAGGAACTTATATCTAGTCCCCCTGGGTATTGGTGGCTGGACGAATGGGGAAGATTCTAGAGCTCATTGCAGAAGGGTAAATACTGGACTGATTTAGAGGAAACTCCCACGGCCCTTCCAGAACTCTGTGTCTCAGGGAACGTACATCTCAGCAGATGCTTTCACTCTGCTCAGATCTTTCACAAGACTGTTCCTAGAACTTTGAAAGTTTGCAGGGTCCTTCATGTCTAATGTCTACACTACGAAATTAGGTCGATTTTATAGAAGTTGATTTTTTTAGAAGTCGATTTTATACAGTCTATTGCGTATGTCCACACTAAGTGCATTAAGTCGGCGGAGTGCGTCCTCACTACCGTGGCTAGCATCGACTTACAGAGCGGTGTACTGTGGGTAGCTATCCCACAGTTCCTGCAGTCTCCGCTGCCCATTGGAATTCTGGGTTAAGCTCCCAATGCCTGATGGGGCAAAAACATTGTCGCGGGTGGTTTTGGGTACATGTCTTCAGCCCCCCCCCTTCTTCTGTGAAAGCAACGGCAGACAATCATTTTGTGCCTTTTTTCTGGGGTCCCGTCCGCTGGACCCGCTCAGCCTGCTGCCTGCCTGGATGATCAGAACCCCAGGCAGGCAGCCAGTTGAGCAGGGATGGCGGACAGAGCTCCAGACATCCGCTGGTTCCTGCCAGCCGGGGTCCCGCTCAGCCCTGCGCAGCTGCCAGACCTCGGTGAGGTCGCTCAGGGGTGCCTGGACAGACATGGCTATCCTCCTCTTAGAGCACCGAATGGGAGTGACTCCAGGTCATTCTCTTCTTTACATTTCGTCTCATGGAGATTCAGTCCTGCCTGGAATATCATGCGAGCTGGAGGCTTCTGCCTCAGGCTGCTCTCCCCGTCGGCAGCACTGCGCGGTCGCACCTACTCTAGCCTACCCCTGGCTCCCAGGGCTCATGAAGCCTGGACAGTAGTAAGGAGCAGTTCAACTTGTGGAATGACAAATCCAGAATGAAGAATTGCACTGTATGGGCCTGTAAAAGGGTTTGCGCCGGGGCTCGACCCTTCAGGACAGGAGGGGAGCCACACCGACTCCCTACTGCACGAATTAAATAGTCCGTTAGCTCAGGACTCAGCCCCTCTGGTCCAGGGGGCTGAGGAAACCACAGTCAAGAACCCAGGCCCTCTGGAACAGGGGCTGGGCAGGCAGGCAGTCACTAAGCTCAGGCCCTTGGATGCAGGGCTGAGCACAAACAGTCAATCTAGCTCAGGCCCTCGGTAGCAGGGGCTGAGCACAAGCCGTCAATAAGCTCTGGCCCTTGGAGGCAGGGCGGAGCACAAACAGTCAATCTAGCTCAGGCCCTCGGTAGCAGGGGCTGAGCACAAGCAGTCAATAAGCTCTGGCCCTTGGAGGCAGGGCGGAGCACAGATAGTCAATTTAGCTCAGGCCCTCTGGAGCAGGGGCTGAGCACAAGCAGTCAATAAGCTCAGGCCCTTTTCAGCAGGGGCTGAGCACACACAGTCTATAAGCTCTGGCCCTTGGAGGCAGGGCGGAGCACAAAGTAGTCAATTTAGCTCAGGTCCTCTGGAGCAGGGGCTGAGCACAAGCAGTCAATAAGCTCAGGCCCTCTGTAGCAGGGGCTGAGCAGACCAGTAGTCCCTTAGCTCTGGCCCTGGGTCAGGGCGGAGCACCAATAGTTAATTTAGCTCAGGCCCTCTGCAGCAGGGGCTGAGCACAAGCAGTCAATAAGCCCAGGCCTCTGGAGCAGGGGCTGAGCAGGTAAGTAGTTTAGGAGCTCAGGCCCTGGGTCAGGGCGGAGCACAAACAGGCAATTGGCCTAGGCAGGTAAGGGGCTCAGGTTCCTACCTGCGTTGGGTGAGGGGGAAGCCTGCCACCCGTGTGTAGGGGTGGCAGGGGGGGACACAGGCCCACCCACTCCACTGTGTCCCAGCCCGGGGCCCTAGCAGCGATTAGTGTCGCTGCCGGTCAGTGGGGTATCCTGACCGAAACACACTGCCATGGGCTCATAGGCCTCTGTAGCCTGACTGGGGTCGGCTACCCCCGGGCTACTTCCATTTTCCCCCTCAGGGCCTACCTCGTCTGTGGCATCGGCTGCGGTCCAGTCCATCAGTGGGGACTCCTCTCGGCCGGGGCTTGGCGGCAGGTCTGGTAGCTCTGTAGGGAAATCCGGCCACTGATCCTCGGGCGGTTCCTCCGGATAACAACAGGGCGGGAAGGATTCTGGCGGGGCCTCCCCTTCAGGGTTGCTGTGGGGGAGTTCCACGGGCGCCTCCCAGCGACGGGAGCGGACGGGCTCCGGCGGCTCCTCTTCGTAGTGAGCTCGGGGCAGCTCCGGCCAGCTAGGGCATCCACCTCGGGCTTCCGAGGTATCCTGGCGGGGAGCTCCCGACCGCACGTCTGCTCCCTGCGGTGGCCGGCCCCTGACTGAGCTCTGGCTGCTGGCCTTTATACTTCCTGTCCCGCCCCTTGACTTCCGGGGGGCGGGGACAGGTGGCGGTGGCTCCGCCCACTTGGGTGTTTGCGCCGGGGCTCCCTCTTCAGGACAGGAGGGGAGCCACACCGACTCGCTACACCCCCCCCCCCCTCAAGACTGGCTCCCGCATACCGGGGCCAGGTCCGTCCAATTCCCCTAGGCGCGACAGGAAGTCCGCGTTCGCATGGTCCTTGCCAGCCCGATGCTGTATGGTAAACGCATAGGGCTGCAAGGCCAGGTACCAACGCATGATGCGCGCGTTGTTGTCTTTCATCCGCATCAACCACCGGAGGGGGGCATGGTCCGTGACCAGAGTGAACGGGGCCCCGAGGAGGTAGAAGCGGAGAGCATCGCAGGCCCATTTCACAGCAAGGGCTTCTTTTTCCACAACCGCGTAATTCCTCTCCCGGGGGAACAGCTTCCTGCTGAGATATAGCACGGGGTGGTCCCTTCCGTCCACCTCTTGGGATAAGACTGCTCCCAGCCCTACCTCGGAGGCGTCGGTCTGCAGGATGAACGGGCGATTAAAGTCCGGGCTGTATAGAACCGGCTCCTGGCAGAGGCACTTCTGAAGCGTCCGGAATGCAGCCTCACACTCTGGGGTCCACTGTACCTGCCGGGGCCGGTCTTTAGTCAGGAGCCCCGTTAAGGGCGCCGCTATGGAGGCGAACTGAGGAACAAACCGTCGGTAGTAGCCAGCGAGGCCCAAGAATTGTCGAACGTGCCGTTTGGTCGTTGGGGTGGGGCAGTCCAGAAGGGCCTGGACCTTCCCCACGAGGGGTTTGACGCAGCCGCCCCCAACCGTATAGCCGAGGTATGTGGTTTCCTTCCAGGCTATACGGCACTTCTTGGGGTTGGCGGTCAGGCCCGCTTGTCGTAGGGACCTCATGACTGTTGCGACCCGGGGCAGATGGTCTTCCCAGCGGCGACTATAAATGACTACGTCGTCGAGGTAGGCTGCCGCATACTCCTGATGGGGCTGTAGGAGATGGTCCATCAGTCTCTGGAAGGTGGCAGGGGCTCCATGGAGACCGAACGGCATCCGCGTAAACTGGTATAGGCCAGTCGGGGTGGCAAAGGCGGTTTTCTCCTTTGAAGCTTCGTCGAGGGGGATTTGCCAATAGCCCTTGCTGAGGTCGAGGGTGGTAATAAACTGGGCCTCCCCCAGGCGGCCCAGTAACTCGTCTACGCGGGGCATCGGGTAGGCGTCGAAGCGGGAAACGGCGTTTACTCTCCGAAAGTCGATACAGAAACGTCGGGTGCCATCTGGCTTGGGCACCAGGACCACCGGGCTGCGCCACTCGCTCTGGGACGGCTCAATGACGCCCAGAGCAAGCATGGCCCTTACCTCTTCCTCAACCTCTTCACGCACTCTATATGGCAGGGGTCGGGTCGTCTCCCGAATCACCTTCCCAGGCTCGGTCAGGATCGAGTGCTTGACCAGGGAGGTGTAACCTGGTACTGCAGTAAAGGTTTTTTTGAAGGCCTGCAGGAGGCAGTTGGCCTGTTTGAGTTGCTCCTCGGTAAGCGAGTCGCCTAGCAGGGGTAGCGAGTCGCTATCTGTTTCGGGCACACGGGGTCCCAGTTCCGGCTCGGGGGGGTACGGGTTGATTAAGAGGCCCTCCCGGTCATGCCACCGCTTCAGCAGGTTCACATGGTACCGTTGGGCCTCCTTGCGTTTACCCGGCTGCTGTACCTCATAGGTGACGGGTCCCACCTTGCGCACAACGTCGTACGGCCCTTGCCAGCGGGCTAACAACTTCGATTCACTAGACGGTAAGAGGAGGAGGACTCGGTCCCCGGGTTGAAATTCTCGGTCTTGGGCACCCTTGTTATAATTCCGCTCCTGGCGCTCCTGAGCCGCCCTCAAATTCTCGCGCGCCAGGGCTCCGGCCTGGGTCAGGTACCCCTGTAGCTGGAGAACGTACTGTAAGAGGCCTTGGGCGGGGGAGGCCGACTCTTCCCAGGTTTCGCGCATCAAGTCCAAGAGACCCCGTGGCCTGCGTCCATATAGTAGTTCAAACGGGGAGAACTTCGTCGAAGATTGCGGAACTTCGCCGACGGCTAACAACAGGGGTGGCAGGAACTGGTCCCAGTGGCGAAGGTCCTCTGCTGGGAACTTCCGCAACATCCCTTTTAGAGTGCGGTTAAACCGCTCTACTAGCCCATCCGTCTGCGGGTGGTAGACGGAGGTGCGGAGTTGTTTGATGCCTAAGATGGTACAGACCTGTCGTAACAGTCGGGACGTGAAGTTCGTGCCCTGGTCGGTTAGAATCTCCCTAGGCAGTCCCACCCGAGCAAAGATCTTCACGAGTTCCCCCGCGATGGTCCGGGCGGTGATACTCCGCAGGGGAATGGCCTCCGGAAACCGGGAGGCATAGTCCACCAGCACCAAAACGTATTTGAATCCCGCGGCGCTTTTCGGGAGCGGGCCCACGAGGTCCATAGCGACCCGTTCAAAGGGGGTCTCCATCAACGGCATGGGGACCAGGGGCGCCTTGGGTATCCCGGGCGGAGCAACCAACTGACAGTCGGGGCAGGAGGCGCAATACTTCTTCACCTCTGGATAGATTCCCGGCCAGAAGAAGCGCGTCAGGATCCGAGCCAGGGTCTTCTCCTGGCCCAGGTGTCCGGCGGCCGGCACATCATGGGCTAACTTCATTACGGCCCGCCGGTGGCACAGAGGCACCATCAGCTGGGTCTGCGGTTCCCGGGTACGGGGATCACGGTCCACGCGGTAGAGCCGGTCTCGGCGCAGCTCGAAATGGGGCCACCGATTAGCTTGCTGGGGGTCCGTGATACTCCCGTCCACAGCCGCGAGCTGTTCGTAACAACTGCGAAGGGTCGGATCTTCCCGTTGGTCCCGACAGAAGTCGGTGTCGAAGCGGGGCTGAGGGGTAGGCTCCGGCTGCGGCCCCGCCTCGTCCGTGTCGTTCGCCTCGGGCGCTGAGTCCTGCTCGGGGTTCTCAGGGGAGGGCCCCAACCTATCGGCCTCCAGGGCCGGCGTGGGACGAAGGACCTCCTCGAAGGCCGGCCAGTCGCGACCCAGGATCACGGGGTATGCGAGGTGTGGAGCGACGCCAACCACCAGATTCCGGGTGACCCCCCCGATAGTCAGGGACACCCGGGCACTGGGGTAGGGTCGGACGTCCCCGTGGATACATTGTAAATAGACCCATCCCAGATGGGTATCGCTCGGCGGTACCAGTTCCTTTCGGACCAATGTCTGTCCACAGCCTGAGTCAATCAACGCCTGGGTAATTCTTCCCCCGACGGTCGCCGGGATCGTCAGCTTGCGGTTCAGGGCTGGCCGGGCCCGATTCTGGCCCGCCCATACTTGTGCATAACTACATTCCATTTCTGGACAGTCTCGCTGGAGGTGCCCCATTTTTCCACAGCCGAAACAGGGGCCGAGTTCAAGCCGCCTGCTCCGGGGTCCTCCTCGACTCGGGCTCCGGGGGGGGCTCCGCCGAGCCCTTGGGGGCCCCTGGCCCGGGGTCAGTAGCCCTGTCCGAGGGGTCGACTCCGGATGCCGGACACGGGGCTCGCGGCGGGACTCGGGCCGGGGTTCGGGGCGCCTTGGTTCGCTCGGGGGGTTCCCTTTCTTTTCGCCGCGGGCGGGTTCGGATCCTGCATTGGGGCGTCGGACGATGGGACCCACTGCATTCTCGGCGGCGAGGAAATCCTCCATCAGCGATACGGCGAGGGCCAGCGTCGCCGGCCGGTGGCGGAGCACCCAGGCTCGTCCCCGGGAGGGTAGAGTGTATATAAACTGCTCTAGTATAACCTGTTCGGTTACTTCCTCCGCCGTCCGGGTGTCGGGCTGCAGCCACCGCCGGCAGGCCTCTTTTAGGGCCTGGGCCACCAACCGTGGTCGGGCTCCGGGAGGGTAAATCTGACTCCGGAACCGTTGTCGGAAGGTCTCCGGACTGACGTCGAGAGCGTCCAGTATGGCGGCCTTCACTTGGTCGTAGTCCCGGGCCTCCTCGGCCGCCAGTCCGCGGTAGGCCACCTGGGCTGCCCCGGTCAGATAGGGGGCCAAGAGGGTGGCCCATTGGTCCCTGGTCCACCCGGCGACGATGGCTACCCGCTCGAAAGTGACCAGGAAGGCCTCGGGGTCATCGTCCGGGCCCATCTTGGTCAAACGAAGGGGAGCAGACAAACGCGGCATCCCCGCAGCCTCCCCCACTGGTCCCGTCACGGTGTGGGGGGGCGTAACCAGCAGCTGTTGCAGCTGGTTCCCCAACTGCTGGATCAACTGCTGTTGTTGCTCCAGCTGAGCCGTGTGTTGCTCCTGCTGGAGCTGGAGATGGGCGGCATCTCGCTGCTGCTGCTGGGCGAGCTGAGCGGTCTGCTGTTGCTGCTGCTGCAGTAGCTGGGCCGTCTGCTGCCGCTCCTGGCTCTCCGTCAATAACTGGACTAGACGCTCCATATCCATATCTGGGTGAAGCGGGGGGAGGACAACGGCCGCTCCCCTTCTAGCCCCTTCTCACAGGGGCAGGGGCTCGCAGGCCCCACGTTGGGCGCCACGTGTAAAAGGGTTTGCGCCGGGGCTCGACCCTTCAGGACAGGAGGGGAGCCACACCGACTCCCTACTGCACGAATTAAATAGTCCGTTAGCTCAGGACTCAGCCCCTCTGGTCCAGGGGGCTGAGGAAACCACAGTCAAGAACCCAGGCCCTCTGGAACAGGGGCTGGGCAGGCAGGCAGTCACTAAGCTCAGGCCCTTGGATGCAGGGCTGAGCACAAACAGTCAATCTAGCTCAGGCCCTCGGTAGCAGGGGCTGAGCACAAGCCGTCAATAAGCTCTGGCCCTTGGAGGCAGGGCGGAGCACAAACAGTCAATCTAGCTCAGGCCCTCTGGAGCAGGGGCTGAGCACAAGCAGTCAATAAGCTCAGGCCCTTTTCAGCAGGGGCTGAGCACACACAGTCTATAAGCTCTGGCCCTTGGAGGCAGGGCGGAGCACAAAGTAGTCAATTTAGCTCAGGTCCTCTGGAGCAGGGGCTGAGCACAAGCAGTCAATAAGCTCAGGCCCTCTGTAGCAGGGGCTGAGCACACACAGTCTATAAGCTCTGGCCCTTGGAGGCAGGGCGGAGCACAAAGTAGTCAATTTAGCTCAGGTCCTCTGGAGCAGGGGCTGAGCACAAGCAGTCAATAAGCTCAGGCCCTCTGTAGCAGGGGCTGAGCAGACCAGTAGTCCCTTAGCTCTGGCCCTGGGTCAGGGCGGAGCACCAATAGTTAATTTAGCTCAGGCCCTCTGCAGCAGGGGCTGAGCACAAGCAGTCAATAAGCTCAGGCCTCTGTAGCCGGGGCTGAGCACACAGGCAGTTTAGGAGCTCCGGCCCTGGGTCAGGGCGGAGCACAAGCAGGCAATTGGCCTAGGCAGGTAAGGGGCTCAGGTTCCTACCTGCGTTGGGTGAGGGGGAAGCCTGCCACCCGTGTGTAGGGGTGGCAGGGGGGGACACAGGCCCACCCACTCCACTGTGTCCCAGCCCGGGGCCCTAGCAGCGATTAGTGTCGCTGCCGGTCAGTGGGGTATCCTGACCGAAACACACTGCCATGGGCTCATAGGCCTCTGTAGCCTGACTGGGGTCGGCTACCCCCGGGCTACTTCCATTTTCCCCCTCAGGGCCTACCTCGTCTGTGGCATCGGCTGCGGTCCAGTCCATCAGTGGGGACTTCTCTCGGCCGGGGCTTGGCGGCAGGTCTGGTAGCTCTGTAGGGAAATCCGGCCACTGATCCTCGGGCGGTTCCTCCGGATAACAACAGGGCGGGAAGGATTCTGGCGGGGCCTCCCCTTCAGGGTTGCTGTGGGGGAGTTCCACGGGCGCCTCCCAGTGACGGGAGCGGACGGGCTCCGGCGGCTCCTCTTCGTAGTGAGCTCGGGGCAGCTCCGGCCAGCTAGGGCATCCACCTCGGGCTTCCGAGGTATCCTGGCGGGGAGCTCCCGACCGCACGTCTGCTCCCTGCGGTGGCCGGCCCCTGACTGAGCTCTGGCTGCTGGCCTTTATACTTCCTGTCCCGCCCCTTGACTTCCGGGGGGCGGGGACAGGTGGCGGTGGCTCCGCCCACTTGGGTGTTTGCGCCGGGGCTCCCTCTTCAGGACAGGAGGGGAGCCACACCGACTCGCTACAGGGCCACGTTAAGATTATTTCAGAGTCCTAGATAGCATTTAGTCCCTATAAAAGGCTGCATAAAATTTTCCCCCCACCCCTAACAAAAACGTTAATTTATCAGAGCAGCTGAAAGGGTAAGGAACCCGGGACTATAACTTAGAGAGAGCTTCCATATTATTTAACTCATAATTGATATACATCTCTACCCCGCTATAACGCTGTCCTCAGGAGCCAAAAAATCTTTCACAGCACGGTCTGTTCTAAGACTAAAAATGCAGGAGGGGAGTCAGAAAAAGGAACAGTGACTTGTTTCTGCCCGGTTTTGAACCAGGGCCATTTCATGTGTTAGGTGAACATGAGCACCACTACACTATGGGTCTCCTCTTTTTTTGCCACAAACTTTGCCGAATGCACAGGAATGTTTTCTCTAGCTACCTAATGTAATGTCTATATCTATGGCCTTCCTGCTCACAAAGCGGTCATGCCCCGCCCAAGGCTGACACAGCGCGGAGTGCATGTGACACAGCAACCTGGCTTGGGCAGGATTGCTAGCGAGGCATGATACTTTTGCCATTAAGCAAACACAGCAATTCCTTCCTGGCCTCTGCCACTGAATGCCTACATGCATTACGCTGTGCCCTATCAGTGCAGGAGGACCGCATGAGCTCGGAAAACATGTCATCGCGAGTGCTTTTTTTTCGCCTTCTAATCTGTGATAACCTCAGGGATGGAGATGATAGAGGGAGCGTAGAAACATTCTGGGGGGACTGCATGGTCACCTGTCCTGCTGAGTGCTGCTGAGTTCGCCACGCTGGCCAAACAGGAAATGAAATTCAAAAGTTCCCGGGGCTTTTCCTGTATACCTGGCTAGTGCATCTGAGTTCAAAGTGCTGTCCAGAGCAGTCACAATGGAGCACTCTGGGATAGCTCCTGGAGGCCAATGCTGTCGAATTGCATCCAGACTACCCCAAATTTGACCCGGCAATGTCGATTTCAGTGCTAATCCCTCGTTGGGGAGGAGTACAGAAATCGATTTTAAGAGCCCTTTAAGTCGACAAAAATGGCTTCGTCGTGTGGACGGGTTCAGGGTTAAATCGATCTAACACTGCTAAATTCGACCTAAACTCGTAGTGTAGACCAGGGCTAATAAGTTGAGTATTTTCAGCCAGTGTTTAGGTGTGTGTCTGTCTGTGTCTGTGTGCTCACATCTCCCCCAAAAGGCTTGAGGAGTGTTTGCATGGAACATTTTGGGGAAATATGTTGGGAAAGATCACTAGCAGATTCGCCTCCTCCCCCTATAATGTTAAATATCACCAATTACTGCAGGGGACATGACTCAATGCAGTGGCTAACCAGGCCAGCCGCTCTGACCCTGAGCCGGGAGGAATTCCAGGCAGATAGGAACTCTCTCACCAGAAGGCTAGATGCAGGTAGTGGGGGAAATCATCACTCACTCCTCCCCTTCAGCCAGCACTGCAGCAGCTCTCCCTGTCCATGCCTCCCTCTACCATCCACCTGGCTCTTCCCCACAGCCTGACTCTCAGAGAACGCCCGTCTCTCCCTCTGACTCATGACCCCCACGCCCAGCAACTCACCTTCCCCACTGCTAGCCAACAACAATGGACACGGTCTTGTAACTGAGCTGTTTAGGGCTGGCAGGGCCAGGGAAGTACCCAGGGCAGTACCTAGCCAGAGCAGTACCCAGGGCCTGGGAAGGAGTACCCAGCCAGAGGAGTACCCAGGGCAGTACCCAGGGCCTGGGAAGGAGTACCCAGCCAGAGGAGTACCCAGGGCAGTACCCAGGGCCTGGGAAGGAGTACCCAGCCAGAGGAGTACCCAGGGCAGTACCCAGGGCCTGGGAAGGAGTACCCCACCAGAGGAGTACCCAGGGCCTGGGAAGGAGTACCCAGCCAGAGGAGTACCCAGGGCAGTACCCAGAGCCTGGGAAGGAGTACCCAGCCAGAGCAGTACCCAGGGCCTGGGAAGGAGTACCCAGCCAGAGCAGTACCCAGGGCCTGGGAAGGAGTACCCCGCCAGAGCAGTACCCAGGGCCTGGGAAGGAGTACCCCGCCAGAGCAGTACCCAGGGCCTGGGAAGGAGTACCCCGCCAGAGGAGTACCCAGGGCAGTACCCAGGGCCTGGGAAGGAGTACCCAGCCAGAGCAGTACCCAGGGCCTGGGAAGGAGTACCCAGCCAGAGGAGTACCCGTGGCAGTACCCAGGGCCTGGGAAGGAGTACCCAGCCAGAGCAGTACCCAGGGCCTGGGAAGGAGTACCCAGCCAGAGCAGTACCCAGGGCAGTACCCAGGGCCGGGGAAGGAGTACCCAGCCAGAGGAGTACCCATGGCAGTACCCAGAGCCTGGGAAGGAGTACCCCGCCAGAGGAGTACCCAGGGCCTGGGAAGGAGTACCCAGCCAGAGCAGTACCCAGGGCCTGGGAAGGAGTACCCCGCCAGAGGAGTACCCAGGGCAGTACCCAGAGCCTGGGAAGGAGTACCCCGCCAGAGGAGTACCCAGGGCCTGGGAAGGAGTACCCAGCCAGAGCAGTACCCAGGGCAGTACCCAGGGCCTGGGAGGGAGTACCCAGCCAGAGGAGTACCCGTGGCAGTACCCAGGGCCTCGGAAGGAGTACCCAGCCAGAGCAGTACCCAGGGCAGTACCCAGGGCCGGGGAAGGAGTACCCAGCCAGAGGAGTACCCATGGCAGTACCCAGAGCCTGGGAAGGAGTACCCCGCCAGAGGAGTACCCAGGGCCTGGGAAGGAGTACCCAGCCAGAGCAGTACCCAGGGCCTGGGAAGGAGTACCCCGCCAGAGGAGTACCCAGGGCAGTACCCAGGGCCTGGGAAGGAGTACCCCGCCAGAGGAGTACCCAGGGCAGTACCCAGGGCCTGGGAAGGAGTACCCCACCAGAGGAGTACCCAGGGCCTGGGAAGGAGTACCCCACCAGAGGAGTACCCAGGGCCTGGGAAGGAGTACCCAGCCAGAGCAGTACCCAGGGCAGTACCCAGGGCCTGGGAAGGAGTACCCAGCCAGAGCAGTACCCAGGGCAGTACCCAGGGCCTCGGAAGGAGTACCCAGCCAGAGCAGTACCCAGGGCCTGGGAAGGAGTACCCAGCCAGAGCAGTACCCAGGGCCTGGGAAGGAGTACCCCGCCAGAGCAGTACCCAGGGCCTGGGAAGGAGTACCCAGCCAGAGCAGTACCCAGGGCAGTACCCAGGGCCGGGGAAGGAGTACCCAGCCAGAGGAGTACCCATGGCAGTACCCAGAGCCTGGGAAGGAGTACCCCGCCAGAGGAGTACCCAGGGCCTGGGAAGGAGTACCCAGCCAGAGCAGTACCCAGGGCAGTACCCAGGGCCGGGGAAGGAGTACCCAGCCAGAGGAGTACCCATGGCAGTACCCAGAGCCTGGGAAGGAGTACCCCGCCAGAGCAGTACCCAGGGCCTGGGAAGGAGTACCCAGCCAGAGCAGTACCCAGGGCAGTACCCAGGGCCTGGGAAGGAGTACCCAGCCAGAGGAGTGCCCAGAGCCTGGGAAGGAGTACCCAGCCAGAGGAGCCTGAGTCTAGGTTCCCGCACTGAACCGGTGGGTACCCACCAAAAACCCCAGTCCTGTCTGCACTGGCTCCTCACTGCAGCCATCCCAATGGGGCAGCCCTTCAGCCCCATTCCCCAGAGCTGGTACCATAAAGTCTGGGGTAGACTGGGCACAGGAAAGCATACTTGTGTATGAAATTTGCTAAAAATGGCCAGCGCTCTGTGCTACCTTTCTCACCTATGGTGACCCCAACACCCAAACGATGCGCCTAGCCCACTGGCTTGTAATTAAGCAAATTCTGGCTGTCTGAGACTTATTGTCAATCTCGAAAATTTTTACCATTGACTTGTGACTGGAAACAAATCTTTGCCTATGTTCAGTGACTGTTTCTTTAAAACTACAGGCCTTATTTTTTTCTTCTCTGTCTCTGACACTCCTAAAATACAATTATACCTAACTTTAAAATTACATGCAAATAAAGCATTCCAGCACATGTGGCCTCCAAGAGATAAAACCATTTCCTCAGGTAGCCGAAAGTGCTTGTCTGAGCTGTCGGCTTCAGCTTGTTCCCTGGAGCAAGCCGTTATCTCGGCAAGGCTGTGCCCCCTGGAGTGTTCTCTGTGACTGGCTCGGATAGCGGTGACGTTACTGACAGCAATGTTCTCTTGGGCCACTGGCCCCTCAATGGCATTAGTGTCAGTGGGAATAATGGGATGTGGACAAAATTAAATAATATCGACCCTGTTCATCTTCACTGTTCAAAAATTAAACGAAAATTAATGGGAGCACATGGCTTTGTGAGTAATTAACTTCCAAAGCGGTTCCCTGTAATGTCAGACTAGCTCTCAGCCTCTTTACTGTCAGCCAGGTCAGGTCAAACTCTATTACTCCCTCCATAGTAATGTGCTGGAATTGGACCTAGATGGCATGACATCCTTTCTAAAGGAATGCACAGGCACACAGACTACCTCAGGGAAGCAGCAAGCCCTGAGGACAAAATAATTAGTAGATTAGCAGGGCATAGCAGAAGCAATCTGCACTGAAAATGCTACGGTCTAAGCTAGTGGAATAGTGGCATCAAGCTCGTCTCTTTCACCAACAGAAGTTGGGCCAGTAACAGATATTATGTCACCCACCTTGTCTCTCTAATATCTGGGCCCCACATGGCTACAACAACACCGCAGACATCAACTCCGGTATGAATTCAAATCTGTATATGAGCTAGATGGAAAGGCAGTTTTGAGCACTCAACATTTTCTTTTCAGTTGACCAAAGATTTATGCAAGAGTTGCTTCCCTTGGCATGTTGTGCCTCCTGGTGTGTGAAACATTCCCAACCCACACCAAAACTTCATGAAACCCACCTGCCTTCCGATTCCATTCCGTACTACAGCCATGCTTGTGGAAATGTGCTTAGTAAAGTCCCTTGTTCACACCTCCTCCTGTGCCTCGGATGTCCTTCCACTGGTTCATCTAGACGCTGTCTCCTCTAAGGGCCTGGCCCAATGGAGTTAAATGGAAGTTTTTCCTTTGACTTCGATGGGTTTTGGATCAGAACCTAAAACCCCTGCGAAAACTCATCTCTTGTGTGAGACCCAGAAGAAATGATTCAATAATAATAAAAAATTCACAAGCCCCAACCTTTCAGTCCGACTCTCATGATATAGGTAGGTGTGTCAGAGTAACCCTGTCATCTTATTGATGTATCCCTTAGCCTGTATCATACTTCTCCATCTCCCCTCCGGTTCTTCCCACTACTCTTTGCATCACATCCCTTATTAGACTGTAAGCTCTTTGTGGCATGGACCAGGTCTTTCTATGTGTTCTGTGAAGCACCTGGAACACTTTGTGGTGCTTACAATATAACACCAAACACTAGAACATGATTTGACCAGGTTCTGCATTTACACAGAGATAAATCAAGAGTGACTCCATGGAGGAAGCATGTTTCAGAGTAGCAGCGTGCAAGTGAGACTGGAATCAGGCCCATTAAGCACAATTAGCAAGCTCTCGTTAGGACGTACAGTATTGTGGTGTGGTTTGGATACATTTAAAACACCTTCTGAGAGGTCTGTGTTACTGTGACTGCATTTTCTGTTCCTGTTCCTTAATCACCTTTGTGCTGTTGATGAAGCTGAATGACTTGCAGTTCTGTTACATGCCCCTTCTGTGCATTTGCAATGGCAGCCAGGGAAGCAGCACAGCACAGACAGGAAAGCAATAAAGGCGTTGAAGAATTTTCCCATGAAGGATGTGACTTTGCATTAGAGCTGATGGGGAATTTTTCAACAAAATGTTGTTTGGAAAATGCTGGTCAGCAAACCTGGAACTTTTCACAGACATGTAGCAGTTGTGACAAAACTTTCCTCAGAAGGTTTCTGAGGTTGAAGACTAACTAGAGAGAGTGAGACTCATCCAGCTCGGGAATAGCCAATAGCCATGCAGTTAGGGCACTCCCGTGGGCTATGCAGTTTCAAGTCGCTGCTCTGAGTCAGGGAGCTCCTATCTGGACATAGAGCTCCTACATCCCAGGCGAGTGCACTAATCACCAGGCTATAAAGTCAGTCCATCAGTCTTAGTGTCTCATGCAGGAACTCTCCCACTTTGTACAAATAATTGAATATTCACTGGGCAAAAGAGGGAGACTGACCCTGTAGGCTGTGGTTAGAACACTCAGACGGAGATGAACGTTCAAGGCTCTGCTCAGAATTAGGTATTGCAGGGACTTGAAACTGGCTCTCCCATTTCCCAGCTATTCTGCTCTTTTGCACTCTGGTTTTCAAAAAAAATTCAAAATGGCTCAGTTTCACCTTAAAGTGGAATGAGAAAAATGATTGTCAGATGGAAAAACCATATCCCTCCCTTGACTTTGCATGGATAATGTGACTAGTCAATCAGATAGACCCTGTACATATCTCTAAGAGACGGGCATCTTCTTTGAGGGATGTCAGAGTCAGCAGACAAGCAGATATAGGCTCCAATCATTATCTTTTAGTGGCCATGTCACAACTTGGTTATCAGTGGTTCACAGTCATGCTGGAAGGGCATAACGAGTGGGGTCCTGCAGGATCAGTTCTGGGTCCAGTTCTGTTCAATATCTTCATCAGTGATTTAGATAATGGCATACAGAGTACACTTATAAAGTTTGCGGACAATACCACGCTGGGAGGGTTTGCAAGTTCTTTGGAGGATAGGATTAAAATTCAAAATGATCTGGGCAAACTGGAGAAATGGTCTGAAGTAAATAGGATGAAATTCAATAAGGACAAATGCAAGTACTCCACTTAGAAAGGAATAATCAGTTGCACACATACAAAATGGGAAATGACTGCCTAGGAAGGAGTATTGCGGAAAGGGATCTGGGGGTCATAGTGGACCACAAGCTAAATATGAGTCAACAGTGTAACGCTTTTGCAAAAAAAGCAAACATCATTCTGGGATGTATTAACAGGAGTGTTGTAAGCAAGACGCAAGAAGTAATTCTTCCGCTCTACTCTACGCTGGTTAGGCCTCAACTGGAGTATTGTGTCCAGTTCTGGGCCCCACATTTCAGGAAAGATGTGGACACATTGGAGAAAGTCCAGAGAAGAGCAACAAATATGATTAACCTATGAGAGAAAATTGAAAAAATTGGGTTTGTTTAATCTGGAGAATAGAAGACTGATAGGGGACATGATAACAGTTTTCAAGTACATAAAAGGTTTTTACAAGGAGAAGGGAGAAAAATTGTTCTTAACCTCTGAGGATAGGACAAGAAGCAATGGGCTTAAATTGCAGCAAGGGAGGTTTGGGTTGGACATTAGGAAAAACTTCCTAACTGTCAGAGTGGTTAAGCACTGGAATAAATTGCTTATGGAGGTTGTGGAATCTCCATCATTGGGGATTTTTAAGAATAGGTTGCACAAACACCTGTCAGGGATGGTCTAGATAATACTTAGTCCTGCCTTGAGTGGAGGGGACTGGACTAGATGACCTCTCATGGTCCCTTCCAGTCCTATGATTCTATGATTCTAACTTGAACTCCAAAAGCTCGCAAAGATGGATAAAAAAGAGTTATGGCAATAAAGAAATTCAGGGACAAAAAACACAGATCAGATTGCCCTTAGCAGCCAGTCCAGTGTTTTACAGGACCAGGCTGATGAAGGTCTGGAAGACAGATGGTGAGACTGGAAGTAGTCGAGACAGCAGGAGAGGTAGAGGGCCTCCAAAGTGGGTGAAAAAAAGATACATGGATTACCTCCGGAACACGGTCAGCAACTGATGAGTGAAAAGTGCTGAAGGAAAAAAAGGAACTGTGAAAGACAAAGGCAGATCCTGTAGGGACAGGTGTAAGATACAGAGAAAAATACAAAGCAATAAAGAAGAGATGCAGGCAGGATAGAAATGCCTGGGTTCAGAAGAAGGCTGCTGAGGCAGAAATAGCAGCTCTATAGAATAGTGAATGACATTTCAGAAAGAACCAAATGATCACAGTTGACATCCATCAGGGACTCTCACCGACAGATGTGGAAAACACAAGACGAACAAGCCAGACAATGGAAAGAATATTTTCACTCCATATTAAACTGTCCCTAGCCGACGATCATGTACACATTCAAGAGAAATGCCAATGCTAAGTTAGAAACAGAAGCGGGACCAATAACATCAGATGAAATTAAAACAGACATCAAAGGCTTCAAACAGAGGGAAAGCACCTGGGTTTGACAGAAATCAAGCAGAGGTAAAAAAGGCAGGAGGAGAAATTATGACTGAGCATCTAACAAAATGCTGAAACAAAATATGGGTGAAAAAACAAGTGCTACGAGTCTGGAAAAGTGGTATCATCATGGCATTGCCAAAAAAGGGTGACCTTAGTGCATGACCTGAAGAGGTATTGTACTGCTATCAATCCTGGGCAAAGTATTGGTTACATTATTCTGAACAGAATGAAGAAGGCAGTGGATGAAATATTACAAGAACAGGCTGGGTTCTCTCCAGGTAGATCATGTTGTGAACGGATATTCATTATTTGACAGACCACCGAAAAAGCTACTGCTTGGTAAAAAACCATCTTAATAAACTTTATCAACTTTAAGAAAGCATTTGATAGTTTCCACAGAGAGACCCTGTGGAATATTGCCAGATGCTATCGGATACCAGACAAGCTGATCAACATAATAAAGAGTTTATATGATGGAAGTATATGTGCAGCAAGATCAGCTATAGCCCTGGGTGAGTGATTTGATATTGTAACTGGAGTGAGACAGGGGTGTGTCTTTGCACTAGAAATAGACTGGGTGATGAAACTAGCAACAAAAGGCACCATGGATGATGTAAAACGAGTTAGCGGAGATGAGTTACACAACCTTGAATTTGTCGACAACTTTGTTTTACTAAGTATGACGTGGATAGAATGATTGCCCTTACAGCAGAAGTAGAACAGGAAGCAGCAAAAAATGGATTGCAGAGTAAACCAAGATTATGAAGGTAGGAAACTGAACAACAGATGCAAATGTGCACGTGGCTGGAAAAGAAATTGAACAGATAGAAGAGTTCTGCTTTCTGGGGAGTGTAATGACAGTTGAAGATGGCTGCGATAGGAGGTTAGGAAAAGCAAACACCATGTTTGGAAGGATGAATACCGTGTGGCCAAACAGAGATCTCCACACCAAACTAAAAGTCGGATTAAACCATGCCCTCATACTGACCACACTCCTGGGTGGAGCAGAGACTTGACAAATGACCATGGCTACCAAGAAGAGACTGGAGGCTGCCTATCACAGATGGCTGAGGCAGATACTACATATTTCATGGAAAGACAAAATAACAAATGTGAGAGTAAGGGAGCTGACAGAGAAGGACACATTAGAAAATATAATCAAAGAAAGAAGGGCCATTTGGTTGGGACACATTCTCCATATGGAAGATGGGAGACATGCTAAGCAAGCATTGGACTGGGTACCTGAGAGAGGAAAGACCAAGGAAGAACTGGCAGAAGAGAGTGATATAAGATATTGAATGGACTGGCATTACCTGGGAAGAATTACCGCAACTAGCGAGCAACCATAATCAATGGAGGAACTGGAGTACTGCCTGATATGCCAGAAGCCCAGGGACACTAAAAGCTAAGGGGTGGACAATGAGCTGAACATGAGCTCCCAGTGTGACACTGTGGCCAAAAGAGGTGAAAGAATAATGGTGCAACCATGGCTGGAACACGGTGTCCAATTGTGGTGTGCACAATTCAAGAAGGGTGTTAACAAGTTGGAGAGAGCTCAGAGGAGATGAGAATGATAAAAAGACTGAAAAACTCGCCTTACAGTGATAGACTCAAGGAGCTCCATATATTTTGCTTATCAAAAAGAAGGTTAAGGGGTGACGATCACACTCTATAAATAAATACATGAGGCACAGAAAGTTGATAATAGATGGCTCTTCAATCTAGCAGACAAACGTATAACAAGATCCAATAGCTGGAAGTTGAAGCTGGACAAATTCAGACTGGAAATAAGATGCAAATTTTTAACAGTGAGTGTAATTAACAACTGGAGATATTTACCAACTGTCGTGGTGGATTCTCTATCACTGGCAATTTTTAAACCCAGATTGGATGTGTTTCTAAAAGATCTGCTCTAGTTCAAACCAGAATTAACTCAGGGAGTCCTATGGCCGGTGCTATGCAGGAGGTCGCACTAGATGCACCACAATCCGGCCCTCAGAGCTTTACCTATCTTATCACATGTATACTGCCAAGGAAAGCTGCTGTGAGGGAATGTCCCTGTTTTCTCTCTCTGGGGTAATGAAGATATGTAAAAGCCCCTGGTCATGCCTGGTCAGTGATCACTTAGGGAAACAGTTGTTAGCAAGGCCTGACTGCAACTGTGAGAGAAATGTGAATTTGCTTAATGGGAAATGTTAGGATTAAATGATTTAAGAATAAAAAAGGGGAGGTTTCCATAGCAACAAAGAGCAAGAGGAAAAAACAGTCAGTAAAAATTCAAAGAATTACTTCCATTTGAAACTGATGTTCCCCAAATCTAGACCAGCAATGAACGGGTTGGTAACGTAGAATGAGAAATGCTGTCACGCTAAATATGTTTTCCTTAATAATTAATTCTGAAGATTCACATTACATAAAGTGAAAATAGGATAGTTGCCAACATGGAAAGTCAACCAAAATGCACTTTGCTTATTAATAATCCATTGCTTTATGCAGTGCCAGGTAGATGGGGTCTATCATTACTTTTGTAGTGATAGTCGATTATAATTTCCTAAGGAGAGCACAGGGTTAACAAAGAAACATGAATTCCCAAACAGTTATAAATGTATCACTTGCTAAAAGCATCTTGTAGAAGGGTATCTGTTCTTGTGACTGAAATATAAAAGCGATACCATGCATAACTAATCCCTGTGATCTCAGGGAAACCTCTAGCAGTTCAGAGAATGATTTCACTTGATTTCTGAGCTCTCACCTCTATGTTCAAGGCCATAGTGTGTCCAAACCGTATCCAAACCATTTTGGTCCATCTGCATTTAACCGTTAGTGTATTCTTAGGAAGCTCAGTAAAGCAAGATCTGAAATAACAGTGGAAAACTTGTCTTTGGAAATGAAGACCAGAAGTTTCCTTCTCTTTCCATTATATCTGCAGGAAATAACACCCCACTCCCTGCTGGAAGGGATTGATGTGAAAGGAGGCAGTAAAGTAATGGGGAGGCAGAAGGGAGATTGAAGAAGAGAAGTGAAAAGGAACGCATTCGCTCCTCAGCACTGAAATGCCAACAACCAAGGTAATTAAGAGGCGTTCTGGTCCAATCTGAGCTTTCAGCAGCACGGGCAAAGAGGAGCTTCTTTACTCACAGTGTTAGTTTCTCCGAGGCAAGTCTTCAGTTTGTGAGACTGTTGACATAAAGGTCAACTAAATCCTCTGGCTGGGATTTTGAAAGGAGGCAAAGGGCCAGATTTTCAAAGGTATTCAGACACCTATAGATGCAGGTAGGGACAGTGGGATTTTCAAAAGTGCCTAGGCACCTAAGTCCTACTGAAATCAGTGGTGCCTATGTCACTTAGGCTCTCTAGAAAAGCTCTCACACTTGCTCCTTTTTAGGCTCTTTGTTTTCATGAGTGATGAATGGGCTCAAGGCGCTCGGAGCACAACATTGCTGAGCGGCTGTTCGCTGTGTGCCTCACGGTGACCTGTGTTGTGCTCTCTCACGGTGACCTGTGTTGTGCTCGCTGTGTGCCTCATGGCAACGTGTGTTGTGATCGCTGTGTGCTTCACGGTGACCTGTGCTGTGCTCACTGTGTGCCTCACGGTGACATGTGTTGTGCTCTTTCATGGTGACGTGTGTTGTGCTCGCTGTGTGCTTCACGGTGACCTGTGTTGTGCTCTCTCACGGTGACGTGTGTTGTGCTCGCTCTGTGCCTCACGGCGACGTGTGTTGTGCTCGCTGTGTGCTTCATGGTGACGTGTGTTGTGCTCGCTCTGTGCCTCACGGTGACCTGTGTTGTGCTCTCTCACGGTGACGTGTGTTGTTCTCGCTGTGTGCCTCACGGTGACCTGTGTTGTGCTCTCTCACGGTGACGTGTGTTGTTCTCGCTGTGTGCCTCACGGCGACGTGTGTTGTGCTCGCTGTGTGCTTCATGGTGACGTGTGTTGTGCTTGCTGTGTGCTTCACAGTGACCTGTGTTGTGCTCTCTCATGGTGACGTGTGTTGTGCTCACTCTGTGCCTCACGGCAACGTGTGTTGTGATCTCTCACAGCGACGTGTGTTGTGCTCGCTGTGTGCCTCACAGTGACGTTGTAACGATGCTGCCTCTTGGGGGGACACAACTGAGAGTATCAATTCAGGACAAATTGCTTAGAGCAGGGCAGTCACAGCCCAAAGCTGGGGGTCCTTTATTACTAAGGCACCAAACCAGCCAGACAGAGAAGACTTTGGTCTCACCCCACTGGCTAACCAGAAGTCACACAAGCAATTCCCTTAGACACTCCAGTTTCCCAGTATCACCACCAGGGCCACTCGTTATGGGGACGACTGGTTATGAAAACCAATACCCCAGTAAAAGAAAAAAGGTTCTCCTGATCCCAAAGAACCAAGCCCCAGACCCAGGTCAATATACCAGTCAGATCTTACCCACAAATCACGCTGTTGTCAATCCTTTAGAATCTAAAATCTAAAGGTTTATTCATAAAAAGAAAGAAATAGAGATGAGAGCTAGAATTGGTTAAATGGAATCAATTACCTACAGCAATGGCACAGTTCTTGGTTCAGGCTTGTAGCAATGATGGAATAAACTGCAGGTTCAAATCAAGTCTCTGGATCATCCCCAGCTGGGATAGGTCATTCAGTCCTTTGTTCAGAGCTTCAGTTTGTAGCAAAGTTCCTCCAGAGATAAGCAGCATCCCTCTTGGAGCTCTTTACACCCGGCAGTTGCTGGTAGCAGTCTCGGAAAGGCAGTGCACCTCCAGCTCTCCTACTGGGATAGGCAAGGTTCATATATTCTCAGAGAAAAACAGATTCAGCTCACAGCAAAATACACAAACATTCACCAGCTGGCAAGTGTTTCTTTTCCTAATCTGTTAGAAAAATGAGTAAGAAAAACAAAAATGCTTTTCTTTCTTATGGGAAAAATACGTACATAGTTAAAAATAGTTGCGGGATTTAGAGACGATTATTAAAGTAATATTCTCAGCAATGCATAGGCAACAAAATACAGAAAATTGTCCATATGCAGCCTGAGAAATCCTTCCATTTTTCTGTTTCTGCGTGGAGTGTTAGGCTTTGTGGGCAGTGATGTACATGGATGTCTCAGGGTTCACTCCCTGGTCGGTGCCTCCTTGAGGCTGGGTCTGGGGATTACTCCACTCAGCTCTGATGCCCCCTTTCCAACCAGTTGCTCTCACCATGTCCCTCCTCGCTCTCCAGGACGCTCTTTGTGACTCAGCCCTCTGGCCAGGTGGCCCTGTAGTCCTCCCCTTCCGGGGTGTCATAGCCCTACTGGTTCAGCTGTTCGCATGCCCTTCCAGACAGCCTGCTGCTCCAAGACCAGGTCCTGGGGCTGGTAGGGAAACCCGCCTGCCCACTACTCTGAATTCCAGCCCAGGGACCCGATGTCTAGCAACTACGCTCTGCTCGCTCCTTGCTGTGGAGTGTTTTCGGAATGGATTTCAGAAGGATGGAGGGCTCACGTTCACGCTGGGTTGTTTGCTGGACAGCGTCACAGGATTGGAGGCTCGATTGTTTCTCTCTCTCAGCTGCCTCTCCAGACATGCTTCCTATTCCTGTTCTCTTCCCTGGGGCTGCCTGCTCTGCGTGTGATCACACCTCTCTCCTAGTGTAGCTGACTGAGCTTCATCCGGGGTGCATTTGGTGAACATGCTAATGTTCACCAAATGCAGGCCATGCACACCCATGGTACTATCCAACATTATTACATGAATGTGGCACAAGGCCTGGGTGCTGTGGAACAGCCAGGCATTAAGGAACGTTACGGAGCCCTTCCCAGGGGTGGCTCTAGCTTTTTTGCCGCCCCAAGCACGGCAGGCAGGCTGCCTTGGGTGGCATGCCTGCAGGAGGTCCCCGGTCCCGCGGATTCGGCGGCATGCCTGCGGGAGGTCCGCCGGTCCTGCGGATTCGGCATACCCGCCGCCGAATTGCTGCCCAATCCGCGGGACCGGCGGACCTCCCGCAGGCATGCCGCCGAAGGCTGCTTGACTGCCCCCCTCGCAGGGACCGGCAGGGTGCCCCCCACGGCTTGCCACCCTAGGCACGCGCTTGGAGCGCTAGTGCCTGGAGCCGCCGCTGGCCCTTCCAGAGAGAGTGAGAGAGCGCCTCTTCAGACCATCACATCATCCCTTGGCAGAGCCAGGCTACCTTATGAAACAGGAAACTGTGGTTCTTCCCCAGCAATAGACTGTACATTGCAAATGACTCTGAGCACCCTGCCAAGTGTCACACTGGCCAGTTGCCCTGTACTAAGGAAGCAGCACAGGCAGCATGAGAAAGCCAATGGCGTGGGTGGAGCCACGGAGCTCCTGCCGACTTCGCTGTTGGAAATGAGACTCACCCGCATTCCAACCTGGGGTAAGTCGGCACAGTCAATTCACAGCAGCGATTCATAGACGTGCAGACTCCAAGGCCAGAAGGGACCATTGTGATCGTCTGCCCGACCTCCTGTCTAGCATGGGCTGGAGACCTGCCCCCAGAACGTTCCTGTTGGAGCTAGAGCAGATCTTTCAGAAAAGCCGCCAATCTGGATTTAAAAATTGACAGTGATGGAGAATCCACCAGGACCCTTGGTAAGTTGTTCCAGTGGGTAATTAACCTCACTATTAAAAAAAGTGCACCTTATTTCCAGTCTGAATTTGTCTAGCTTCAGCTTCCAGCCATCGGGTCTTGTTCTACTCTTTGTCTCTCGACTGAAGAGCCCTCTATTATCAGATTTCTGCTCCTCATATAGGTACTTAGAGAGTGTGATTAAGTCACCTCATAATCACCTCTTTGTTAAGCTAAATAGATTGAGTGCCAGGAGTCTATCACTCTAAGGCAGGTTTTCTAAACCTTTAATCATTCTCCTGTCTTTCTCTGAACCCTCTTCAGTTCATCAACATCTTTCTTGAGTTTTGAAGAACAGAACCGGATACAGGACTCCAGCAGTGGTCACATTAGTGCCAAATACTGATGGAAAATAACCACTTTACTCCTACTCAAGATTCGCCTGTATATATATCCAAGGTTTGCATCAGCCCTTTTGGCCACAGTGTCGCACCGAGAGCTCATGTTCAACTGATTATCCACCATGACCTGCAAATCTTTCCCAGGGTCCCTGTTTCCCAGGATAGAGGCCCCCATCCTGTAACTACAGCCTGCATTCTTTGTTCCTAGATGTGTACATTTACTTTTAGCCATAATAAAATGCATACAATTTGATTGCGCCCAGTTTACCCAGCAATCCAGTATTAGTGACCTGTCATCTTCATTAGTTATCACTTGCCCAATTTTTGTGTCATCTGCAAACTTTGTCAGTGATGATTTTATGTTTTCTACCAGATTATTCATAAAGATGCTAGATAGTGTAGAGCCAAGAACCAATCCCTGTGGGCCCCCACTAGAAATGCACCCGCTCAATAACCATTCCCCATTTAGTTACATTTTGAGACCTATAAATTAGCCAGGTTTTAATCCACTTAATGTGTGCCAGGTTAGTTTTATAATGTTCTAGATTTTTAATTAAACAGTCAATGGCACCAAGTCAAACACCTCATAAGAGTTTAAGTATGTTACATCAACACTGTTACCTTTCTCAATCAGACTTCTCATCTCATCAAAAAAGGTATCGAGTTAGGATCTATAGTTCATAAACCGATGGTGCAACAGCTTACACCAGCTCTGAATTTAGTCCCTGGTTTCTAGGGAACAGAATAATTCATTCTGCTCTCTGAGCACACCCTAATGTGGAGAGCAGCTGTTTATGAACATAAAACCAGCCATACTGGATCAGACCAAAGGTCCATCTAGCCCAGTATCCTGTCTTCCGACAGTGGCCAATGCCAGGTGCTTCAGAGGGAATGAACAGAACAGACAATCATCAAGTGATCCATCCTGTTATCCGCTACCAGCTTCTGGCTAGAGACACCCAGAGCATGGGGTTGCATCTCTGACCATCTTGGCGAATAGCCATTGATGGGCCTATGCTCTCTGATTCCACATGTGGGAGACCAAGCTCTTATGGTGGCTCGGTGGAGCTGCACATCCCTGACAGTGGCTGGAGCAACTGTGGGAGTGTGAGACAGGAGAGCAAGCTGCTCTCTTCCCCTCTCTATTTCACACAGAACAAATAAGAACAACTGGGGGAAAGTCTGTGTTTTAATAAACCCTCTAGTTAATACTAAGAATGCGATTGCACAAATCTTCTGTGTGTGAGCAAAGTGCACCTGGAGACCCACCTGCCTACCCGTCAGCCCACAACAAGAAATGTCGAGAACTACAGCACATGAATCCACAGGGAACTGAAACCCAGCTGCAGCAGGTTTTTAGAGCGTGCATCTCTCTCCTCTGCCAGTGCCTGCTCTGTAATGAGGGCCAAACTGGCTCAGCTGCAGACAGCTGCCAGAGAAGGCCTTTGTGTCAGGGAACAACACAAAGCTGGAGGGACAGAATCCTCTCCTCCTGTGCTGCAGCACAGCTGGGCTGTGGCTTTATCGCTGGGTGTGGGGTTGGGACTTGCTGTACAGAATCTAGGCTTAGGCATCTGTGCTGTGTGCACTGTGACACTGGCAGACCAGGTGCCAGCTCATGCCACGGCCCCTAAGCCCCACTGAACACTGACAAATGCTGCTGGAGCCAGCCTGGCTCACCTGTGGGTTAGTGTTGTTAACATAGGGATTGGATTTATAGAGATGTGCTGAGTGTCTGAGCTTTATGAAATGCTTGTGAGTTACAGAGGAAACACTCTGATAGACCCTTCTAACAACGCATACAGATGTTATACATGAGATTAATGCCAAGCACCAACTGTAAGCGTGTTTGCTCTGAAACTGGAAAGCCCCACAGCCAGGAGAGAAGCATTACCAAGAGTGAAATGCTGGTTTATCACGAGAAGTGTCATCTCCTGCCCAACAAAGAAGGCCCATGGACACTAGACAAGTCATTGTGGAACATCAATGGACAAAAGACGTTGGTGATTGCTCCCCCCACACCCATGAAGAGGGGATATTCACACACCCTGGTCCCATCAGCTTGAACTCTGGGGGCAGGGAATAAAAAACCCATACACAAGAAATTGTTATCCCTGTGGTGCTTGGCCTTCAGGGAGAGGGCAGGACTTCTAAGCATAAGCGAGGGATCCCCAGCTGCTTAGCCTGGGTTAGCCCTAGAGGACATGTAGAGCTTGCACACTACAACAGCCTCTATTCCTTTTTGGAACCTAAGACTGTAACTCACTTGTGGGTGCGTGTTTACCTGGTTTAACCTGGTAAATAACTCTCTTATTTCTATTTCCTAGTTAATAAATCATGAGTAGGGTTGGCCACAAGCATTGTCTTTAGTGAGAGGTAAGTGTGGGAAGTGACTTGGGACAGGGAGTAACCTGAACATTGTTGTGATTGTTGGTGTAAGGGACCATCTATCAGAAAGGCAGGCTTTCCAGGGTGGCCAGATAGACCATGTGCCCAAGGGGCCTGTCTGTGACTCCATGCCGACCCTGGTATAGTGCTTGAGGAGTTCACACTTGTTGGTTGGTGACATTTAAGTGTAGAACTCACACCCAGTTGGGGGTTTGCGCACTGGTTTGTAACAGGCTGCCCTGAGGTTGGCACTCACAGTCCTCAGCCACTCCAGACAGGTTGACATGCACAGTCTCTGGCCATTCCCCTGGCAATCCCAAACCTAACCATGGTGCCTCCTGTCACGGCCCCTGTGGAGAGCTGTGTCCTGCCGCGGCGCTGCTCAGCTCCTCTGGATACGCTCTCTACAGCCCTTCGACTGCTTTTCCCATCTCGCATGCCCCTGAGCGTGGGTTTGGTCCCTAATGAATAAACATGCAGTGTCCCCCGCTGCCCAGTGCTTGTCTTAGGAACACCGTTTCTGCACGAAGTGGTGGGAGGTAAACACTCCTTGTCGTTTTTACCATAGTCAGTGCCTTCCTTTTGTGTAGCGAGAGGTGCTCTGTAGGTCACTGCAGACACGCTGTGCCTAACTCACCAGTGTAACCAGCAGCCACTGGTTATTCTGATGAAAGGCCCAGGAGACTCAGGGTCAAAGGAGAGCAAATCGCTGCAGGCATATTGCTGAGCTCACCTGCGCCGTGTCTTGCCAGTAGAACCAGTCTCATGACCAGACCCTGAACCTTTACGGCTGATTTTCACTAATTGGGTGGCATGAAGCAACCCAGCGGGATTCCCCCAATATAGGGCAATGCCCTGTCGTGCCCCTCCAGTATGGCTCTGACCCCATCCTCCTCCCAGCCTGTTGTAGGTGGAGGGCTGGGGAACATGTTGAGAACAAGTGAGCCCTTCTCAGTGACGTTCCAGAGGGTTTTGGAGCAACACTCCATGGCTGAATTCTGGGTGGCTGGAGCTTGTAATGAAGTTATTGGTGATGTCGGTGGTGGCTAGTTTGGGGCCTGGTGCAGCTCCCATGGATTTAATGGGTGTTTGCAGCACCATCCTGGTCTCAGGGATGAGCGTGGGAGGCTCCTGCAGAGGCAGAGATGGACACTCCCCCAGATTGTCTAGGTCGGATGAGCTGCTCTCAGAGAGGGGCTTCCTGCCACCTGGCAACCCTGACCCCAGGCTGGCCCCGTGCACTAGGACTGCTCTGAACCTAGCCTGGCTGCCCAGGCCCCGCCCAGCTGCCACATTCTTGTCAGTTTTACCTGGCATCCAAGCTTGTCTCCTAAGGCTTCATTTAAATCAGGAATCGTTCTCAGCCTCCAGCATCCAATGTCTGAAGGCTCATCCGGTATTTGAAGTGACATCAGTAATAGGGACTGGGAGTGGAGGCAGAAGTCGGCTGAAAGCATTGGCAGTGTCCTCTCTGACCGTGTGATCTCATCTGGCACCCGAGCGTCTCTGAGATCTGAACGCTTTTCAGTGCTGCAAACTGCCCTCCTGCCCACTATGTGCAGAGCATGGCACAGCACTCGAGTCCAAGTGCCAGCGTTGAGACAATTTGTGTATTTGGTGTTGCTAACTTCCTTTTTTTTTTTAGTTTTTGAACACTTTTCTCTTTCATGCGTACGAAACAGAATCCAGGAGTGACTGAATGACGACATAATCCGTTGTATCTCTGATCGAGGCTATCGAGGTCATCGCTAGGTCTGCTGATGTGCTTGCTTTGGAAAGATTGTCAAAGCAGCCCAGAGCTTTGGACAGGCACTTTTCATTGTGGAGTAATGAAAACTGGAATAAATATATATTGTGTGTAGCAGACTTTGAAAAGTTCCCTATCTCTTTTCCCTTGTACAATTTGTAACATCAATAAATGCCATGTTACTTTTGTGCAGAACATGAATTGGGCAAAGCAGAAGTAATAATTAGAGGCAATTTCATATAATTCTGACACTAATTTCTATGATTCTACCAAACATTGCAACATTTCAAAAATAAGAAAAATCCTGTAATAGGATTTGCATATCAGAGAGTAAAAAGGAATAATCCCTCTGTAACCCTTCTGCCCATCTAAGTTGGCAGCAACAAGGGCCGGGTTCAGTATCTAGGGATTCTGTTTCAATAACACAATGCAAAACCGGCTCGAGCCCCCACCCAGTGACCTGGGACAATTACATACCACCCCCTGGGTGCCTCTAAGAGGCAATACTTCCCCTCTCGCAAGCACGGAGTCTGAGTGTAGCAGAAAATATTTAATAACATGAGGTGGGCCTTTTGCTCATGGTTTGTGTCCTTTCCCTTTGGTTCTTGAATCCAGCAACCCAAAATATTTAATAACCATGAGCAAATTGGGCTGTGTCCTTTCCCTTTGGTTCTTGAATCCAGCAACCCAAAAATCACCCAGAGTCCCCAAAGTCCAACACCCCCAAAGTCTCTTGGGTCCAGCAACCACCCAAAGTCCCAAAAGTCCAACAACCCCCAAAGTCTCTGTCCCTGGTCAGTGCAGCCCCAGAGTAAAAGGGGGGCACGCAGGGTGTTAAGGGGCACCTTACGTGATCCGAGGCCGGCCGGCTGTCTCTCCATGGGGTTCCGCCGCAGCCTTCACCACGAGCCAGTCCACTTCCTGCCGTCCCACAAACTGCTCTGCTCTACGAGCTGCTCCGCTCCGCTCACCGACCTGTGAGCCACTCCAGCCGTCCCCGCAAACAGCTCCGTTCGCCGTTCCTTGGGCCACTCCAACCATCCCCGCAAGGCTCCGCGCTGCTCGCTGCTCCTCCAGTCTTCCCCGCAAATTGCTCCGCCAGCTGCTTAGCAATATAGCTTCAGGCTCCCCCACTAGTTAACACAGCACTCAGTGATCTCAGCTCTTAATAACTTTAGCTCCCCAATACTTCTGTTAGTCTTAAAGGTGCCACAGGACCCTCTGTTGCTTTTTACAGTTTCAGACTAACACAGCTACCCCTCTGATATTTAGCTCTTTTGTGATTTCAGCTCATAGTAGAGGAACCCCAGTGCTAGTACACCATTGACCCAAAGTGAATTCAGCTCAGCAGCCTGTAACTAGACTCCTAATGGAATCAAAGTTAGCTCTGACATTCAACAGTGGAGAGAGGAGGTGGTACAATTGGTATTCAAGCCCTCAAAGGGCATCTATACCATCCCATACAAATACCTGTCCCCATCCTCTCTCAATCCACTGGGTTTTGTAACCCATGCCCCTTGTCAAGCAAGTGCTACTTAGGTAATGGTGAGTCCTTCTGTCATACAACAGTTCCACTGGCCTTGATTCACAGAATCAGGGTAACAAAACTTTATTCTTCCTGCCCCAATAACAGAGAAACTGGGGATCCCACACCAGCCAAAGTAACCACTTTCAGTTGCTGTTGTTTCATGCCAGGCGGGTGGGTGTGCCTATGCAAACAAGATCAGCCCCTGGAGTTCTTTTCCACACTCGCCATAATTCACCACCAGATGTCAGGGTAGAGCTCATCCTGACTCTGCTTACACCTCTTTCATGTCTAAGGATTTCCAAATACTCACTTATTGCAGGTTGAATAAATCATTCTGCTCAGGATACCTTAGCAATCCTTGTTCTAGCACCTGGGCTGTGTGCCGAGACCCAGAGTGGGAGCCCAATCTAGGCCCTGTGCTATTGCATTAGCAAAAACAGCCTGGCTCTAAAAACAGTTACCAAATGGAGGGCAATCCTCTGGGCGCGTGCATCCGCTAACCTGGGCATTCGCTGACCTGTGCGTCCGCTCAGCAGTATAAACTGGTGACCTCCCACCTCCCCTCCACTCTCTTTCCCATCTGGATAATTGAAGGTGAAATGACACTGTTAGTAACCTTCCCAAGAGCCTGACATCACAGGAGACCAAACCATGTATCCCCAACATTCAGTCCTCTATGGAATTTACTCTTCCGCCCCAGTCGTCACACAGACCTTGCAGAGCTGATCGGTGACTGGCCACCATTTTGGGTGCTGACTAACCCCAGACACTGTCAATCACAAGAGGCTGAAAACAGAGGGCCCAGTTCTCTGTGGTGTAAAGAAGTGAAGTCCTATTGGCTTCAATGGAGTTCTGCCTACTTACACCATCCAAGAATTTGGCTCACCACCATTACAATCCAGTTCTAGTGGGCTGTGCTGGCCACGTGACGTCAACTCACTTTTTTTTTTTTTTTTTACATTGAAGTTTCAAGTGTCTCAGTCCTGTGCAAAACACACATACAGTGTCAGGCCACGAGCCAGAGTGTCTGCCCCAGATGGGAAGGAGAGCAGGCCACCCAGAGAGGCTGCAGACTGTTTTACAGAAGCGGCTTTAGCTCAGTGGCCAACGTGGCTCTGCAGAACCTACGACAGCAGTGCAGCACGGCTGTCTGGGCAGTCAGAAGATTGAGCAAATGATGCTTGGGCTGCTGTCAGCTCATCAGCTCATTCCAAAACTCCCTTCTGTAAACCACCCATTCACTAACTAGGATACAATGCAGGCAGAAGCCCAGCAGCAGAGTGGGGGCTATCCAGTTTATTGCACCGACTGTTGCATGTATGATTACCTGCCCTGTGGGCGGGTGGCGTATGTGTGCAGTCGGTGCAAGGAGCTCCTGGCCCTCAGAGACCATGTACGGACTTTGGAGGCCAGGGTGGCGGAACTGGAGGAGCTGAGAGAGGCAGAGAGGTATGTTGATGAGGCTTTCCGGGACACTGTAGAATTGTCCCACCTCCGCTTAGACAGCACCTGTGCTGTTAAGGAGGAAGAAGGGCCCAGGGAAGTAGAGCAGTCAATGGGAGCAGAGGGAAACTTTCCCGTAGTTGGGACCCTCCTTCCAGATGGTTCTGGGCTTGCCTCTCGCACTGAGGTTGCCTCTCCGGGGGAGGGAACTCCAGTTTCTAGGAAAAGGCAGGTGTTAGTAATGGGAGATTCAATTATTATCGACCACCTGACCAGGACAGTAATAGTGATGATGAAATGCTAAGGGAAATTAGAGAGGCTATCAAAATTAAGAACTCAATAATAGTGGGGGATTTCAATTATCCCCATATTGACTGGGAACATTTCACTTCAGGACGAAATGCAGAGATAAAATTTCTCGATACTTTAAGTGACTGCTTCATGGAGCAGCTAGTACGGGAACCCACAAGGGGAGAGGCGACTCTAGATTTAATCCTGAGTGGAGCGCAGGAGCTGGTCCAAGAGGTAACTATAGCGGGACCGCTTGGAAATAGTGACCATAATACAATAGCATTCAACATCCCTGTGGTGGGAAGAACACCTCAACTGCCCAACACTGTGGCCTTTAATTTCAAAAGGGGGAACTATACAAAAATGAGGGGGTTAGTTAGACAAAAGTTAAAAGGTTCAGTGACTAAAGTGAAATCCCTGCAAGTTGCGTGGGCCCTTTTTAAAGACACCATAATAGAGGCTCAACTTCAATGTATACCCCAAATTAAGAAAAACAGTAAAAGAACTAAAAAAGAGCCACCGTGGCTTAACAACCATGTAAAAGAAGCAGTGAGAGATAAAAAGACTTCCTTTAAAAAGTGGAAGTCAAATCCTAGTGAGGCAAATAGAAAGGAGCACAAACACTGCCAACTTAAGTGCAAGAGTGTAATAAGAAAAGCCAAAGAGGAGTTTGAAGAACGGCTAGCCAAAAACTCCAAAGGTAATAACAAAATGTTTTTTAAGTACATCAGAAGCAGGAAGCCTGCTAAACAACCAGTGGGGCCCCTTGACGAT
Source organism: Emys orbicularis (assembly GCF_028017835.1). Classification (NCBI taxonomy): domain Eukaryota; kingdom Metazoa; phylum Chordata; order Testudines; family Emydidae; genus Emys; species Emys orbicularis. The sequence goes on along the minus strand of NC_088686.1, from coordinate 896,750 downwards.
GAAAATACAAAAGGAGCGCTTAAAGATGATAAAGTCATTGCGGAGAAACTAAATGGATTCTTTGCTTCAGTCTTCACGGCTGAGGATGTTAGGGAGATTCCCAAACCTGAGCTGGCTTTTGTAGGTGACAAATCTGAGGAACTGTCACAGATTGAAGTATCACTAGAGGAGGTTTTCGAATTAATTGATAAACTCAACATTAACAAGTCACCGGGACCAGATGGCATTCACCCAAGAGTTCTGAAAGAACTCAAATTTGAAGTTGCGGAACTATTAACTAAGGTTTGTAACCTGTCCTTTAAATCGGCTTCGGTACCCAATGACTGGAAGTTAGCTAATGTAACGCCAATATTTAAAAAGGGCTCTAGGGGTGATCCCGGCAATTACAGACCGGTAAGTCTAACGTCGGTACCGGGCAAATTAGTTGAAACAATAGTAAAGAACAAAATTGTCAGACACATAGAAAAACATAAACTCTTGAGCAATAGTCAACATGGTTTCTGTAAAGGGAAATCGTGTCTTACTAATCTATTAGAGTTCTTTGAAGGGGTCAACAAACATGTGGACAAGGGGGATCCGGTGGACATAGTGTACTTAGATTTCCAGAAAGCCTTTGACAAGGTCCCTCACCAAAGGCTCTTACGTAAATTAAGCTGTCATGGGATAAAAGGGAAGGTCCTTTCATGGATTGAGAACTGGTTAAAGGACAGGGAACAAAGGGTAGGAATTAATGGTAAATTCTCAGAATGGAGAGGGGTAACTAGTGGTGTTCCCCAAGGGTCAGTCCTAGGACCTATCCTATTCAATTTATTCATAAATGATCTGGAGAAAGGGGTAAACAGTGAGGTGGCAAAGTTTGCAGATGATACTAAACTACTCAAGATAGTTAAGACCAAAGCAGATTGTGAAGAACTTCAAAAAGATCTCACAAAACTAAGTGATTGGGCAACAAAATGGCAAATGAAATTTAATGTGGATAAATGTAAAGTAATGCACATTGGAAAAAATAACCCCAACTATACATACAACATGATGGGGGCTAATTTAGCTACAACGAGTCAGGAAAAAGATCTTGGCGTCATCGTGGATAGTTCTCTAAAGATGTCCACGCAGTGTGCAGAGGCGGTCAAAAAAGCAAACAGGATGTTAGGAATCATTAAAAAGGGGATAGAGAATAAGACTGAGAATATATTATTGCCCTTATATAAATCCATGGTTCGCTCACATCTCGAATACTGTGTACAGATGTGGTCTCCTCACCTCAAAAAAGATATTCTAGCACTAGAAAAGGTTCAGAAAAGAGCAACTAAAATGATTAAGGGTTTAGAGAGGGTCCCATATGAGGAAAGATTAAAGAGGCTAGGACTCTTCAGTTTGGAAAAGAGAAGACTAAGGGGGGACATGATAGAGGTATATAAAATCATGAGTGATGTTGAGAAAGTGGATAAGGAAAAGTTATTTACTTATTCCCATAATACAAGAACTAGGGGTCACCAAAAGAAATTAATAGGCAGCAGGTTTAAAACAAATAAAAGGAAGTTCTTCTTCACGCAGCGCACAGTCAACTTGTGGAACTCCTTACCTGAGGAGGTTGTGAAGGCTAGGACTATAACAATGTTTAAAAGGGGACTGGATAAATTCATGGTGGCTAAGTCCATAAATGGCTATTAGCCAGGATGGGTAAGAATGGTGTCCCTAGCCTCTGTTCGTCAGAGGATGGAGATGGATGGCAGGAGAGAGATCACTTGATCATTGCCTGTTAGGTTCACTCCCCCTGGGGCACCTGGCATTGGCCACTGTCGGTAGACAGATACTGGGCTAGATGGACCTTTGGTCTGACCCAGTACGGCCTTTCTTATGTTCTTATGTTCTTAGGATGTCTCTGGCGTCTCTCCATTTCTTGAGCATCGGGTACCATTTTCCACATGCCCTGTAAGCAGGTCCAGCACGTGTGAAAGCAGTGGGGTTGGCCACAATGTGCATTGCATACAGAACGGGCACAGTACCAGGAAAGGGAGTACCAGCTTCTGGGCCAAGGAACCTCCTCCTGGCCCTGCCTGGCTGGGGAGCCCTGCGGGACTAGAATCAGAGCTCCGTCGCTGCGCCCCTTGGCTGGGCGGCCCAGCGGGAGGGTCTCTAGCTAACAAGAGTTAGCCGCCTGCACACAAGACCTGTGCCCTCTACCTGCTGTTTAGCCCAGCTCTACTGGGGTCCTTCTGTTGTGATGTGTAGTGAGGTGCCCCCCTCTGCCCACCAGCCATTGCCTGCCTGTAGGGAGGCTGCTCCGGTTCTGAGTGGGGATATGTGGCGGGGCAACGACTAATTGGCTCGGCGCCTCCTGCTGGTCATCTCAGGAATTAGCTCTTCCAGCCCAGAGCACCCTCTGTAGGCTGGTGTCTCGCCTGTCGCTGGCCCCTGTGTCCCTCCCGGACCCAGTGCCCTTTACATCAGGGTTCTGCCCCCTAGCAGCAACCCACAATCTGGGTCTCCCCACCCAGGGGAACCCCCAACCCCCTATTCCCACCTTGCCTCTGTGGCTACTGCCAGTCTCCATTTTAGCCCCCGCCCCCTGGGGCAGACGGCCATCTGTACCACTCATCATCGGCCAGGGGGGTTGAACCAGCTGCTTCTGCCTATTCCTGGGCTGCCCCTCTACAGCCCCAGTGCCCTTTTGTGGGCCCTTAACTCGGCCTGGAGCCTGGGGCTTTGCTAGGCTGGAGCTCCCCAGCTCCCTCTGCCCTTCCCCAGCACTGCTCCACCCTAGGTACCCTCCTCAGCTTCCCAGGCAGCCCGGTCCTTCTCTCTCTAGGGAGAGAGAGTGTCTCCTCAGTCTCTGGCCCTCAGCCTTCTTATAGGGCCCTGATTAAGCTGACCACAGCTGTGGCTGCTTTCCCAATCAGCCCAGCTTTCCCCGCTGCAGCCCTCTCCATGGCTGCTTTATCCCCCTCAGGCAGGAGCGGGGTGACCACCCTGCTACAGGGTAGAAGCTGTGAAATTCTCCAGAGCTGCGGTGTAATCCTGAGGAGAGGAATAATTTGCTCCCAACCATGTAGAAAGTCCCTTCCGAGCAGCCTGGCTACCTGAGCTGCCGGCTAGAAACAGGATAACACCACTGGCCCCTCCCCGTTTGCTCTCAAGCTGTGCCCTTGATCAACTGCAGCCTGCGGAGTCCTGCTCCCCAGGCCATGGCCTCCTACTGCTGCTGGGTGGCACCAGCTCCCCAGGTCAGTAGGTTTAGGAATCACCAGTTGTGTGGCACTGGCCCTGAGTAGCTGGTTCTGCAGCCTTGGCACCATTTAACTCATGACTATAAATTCTGCTTTTCTAACGTCCCCCAAGAGCCAAAGGAGCAGGGAGAGGCTTGTATTCCCATGCCAGCAAGTGTGTTACGTCACAAAAACTGCATTTCAGGAAACTTCTTAACAAAGCTTTTGTGCACCAGGTCATGCTCTGTTAAACAGGAAAGATAGCAGATGGGGAAAACAAGAATTACAACTCCCCAGATATGAACTATTAGCTGCCAGGTTGGCTTAATAGCACCCAAACTTTATTGCTCAAAGGATGATCTCACCGAATAAAAAAGCAACATTTTATGTCAGACCTCACTTTAATTGTTCTGCAGTCCTGGGCTGGCTCATGTGTCAGATCTAGTCAATGTCCCCCGTCCTGTTAAAAGCATGCTTTTAAAATACAACTTTGATAGAAATTTGTCTGACGTAAACCTTCCCCTGCCATGTGAAGATCAAAACCAGAGTTTCCACCGGGGGGTTGGGTTCAAATCAAAGCAAAGAGAAACTATTTCTGGCCATGTGCTAAGTGCCGTCTTCTCCAAGTTCATTTTCCTCTTTCCACATGATGCATAACAGGCAGATGAAACAAAAAGCAGGCAGGGTGGACAAGGTGACACAAAGAACAGGATGTTTTCGCCCAGACTAGGTGAGTGTCGAATACCTAACTGCTCAGAAGCAGTGATTCCAACTCACCACCTGTCGAGCCATTATCAGAGTGCAATATTTCTGGCCTTACTCTGTGGATATTAAGAACATAAGAATGGCTGTACTGGGTCAGACCAATGGTCAGACTAGCCCACCAGTGTAGCCTGTGCTGAATGCTTCAGAGGGTATGAACAGAAGAGGGCAATTATCAAGTTATCCATCCCCTGTTGTCCAGTCCCAGCTTCTGGCAGTCAGAGGTTCAGGGACACTCAGAACATTAGGTTGCATCCCTGACCTTGGCTGATATCCACTGATTGACCTATCCTCCATTAACTTTTCCAGTTCTTTTCTGAACCCAGCTATACTTATGCCGTCACAGCATCCCCTGGCAATGAGTTCTATGGTTGATTGTGTGTTTTGTGAAGAAATACTTCCTTATGTTTGTTTTAAACCTGCTGCCTGTTAATTTCATTGGGTGACCCCTGGGTCTTGTCTTGTCAGAATGGGTAATCCTTATTCGCTTTCTCCACACTATTCATGATTTTATAGACCTCTATCATGCCCGCTGTTAGTCGTCTCTTTTCTAAGCTGAACAGTCCCAGTCTTTTTAATCTCTCCTCATATGGAAGCTGTTCCATACCCCTCATCATTTTTGTTGCCCTTCTCTGTATTTTTTCTAGTTCTAATGTATCCTATTTGAGATGGGATGACCAGAACGGCATGTAGTATTCAAGGTGTGGACATACCATGGATTTATATAGTGGCATTATGATATTATCCATCTTATTATCTATCCCTTTCCTAATAGTTCCTAACATCCTGTTCGCTTTTTTGACTGCTGCTTCACATTGAGCAGATGCTTTCAGAGAACTATCCACAATGACTCCAAGATCTCTTTTTTGAGTGGTAACAGCTAATTTAGACCCCATCCTTTTCTATGTAGAGTCGGGATGATGTTTTCCAATGTGCATTACTTTGCATTTATCAACATTGAATTTCACCTGCTTCCCTTGTGTTACCTGTCCTAGATGCCCTGACTCCACACAGGGCTTAATCAATATGTTTTGAAAACATCCTACCACAAGGGCATTTTTCAAAGTTAAACAATTGCTAAAAGATAAACGTTTTCAGTGACTAACTCCAAGTAACTGCTGCTAATTCCCAAACTGGTGATACTTGAAGGGTAGTTGAGATTTTCACCTGCAAAACAACTTCCTGCAGCAAATGTGCTGGCCTCACTCACTTCATGTTGAGATGTTGTATTTTCCTATACACTGGGACACTCAGCAGCTAATTGAGTTTTACTGAGCAGGGGGCCAAGACAAAGACATTTTCTTTTTCTCCACAGCCAGTTGAATTACTCAAGAGGGAAACCATTACCAAAGTGATATTGCTTTGAACTTTGTCTTGGTGCTTTGTCTGGAAAAGGAAGATAAAAGCTTTGAACTTGTACACGAATCAGATTTGAAAAAGGCTCATTAACACAAGGGACGCATAGCACAACAGGAACAATCCAGGCCCACGTGTCTGAAAGAGCTGTATAATTTTGCCTTTGTCGCTGGCCAATAAGTAGAGTTTAATGCCAGAACACAGGACAGCAATGCAGCCTTCCCATTCACAGAAAGGACTCCTAAGTCAAGCTAATAACAGGAACTTTCTTTTTTAAAACGCCACAGTTTCTTTGGCCTCTTGCTGTGCGCTGGTGCGAGAGTGCTGCTGCCCCTGTACAACCCAGACATTAATTGATAATATTTGTGTTTAGTTATATGGTGGGAAGTCAGCCAGTGTGCCCGAGAAATGCAATAAGAGACAAGGTGGCTGAAGTAATATTTTATTGGACCAACTTCTGTCCAATAGAGACAAACTTGGGAAATGCAATGACAGATCAGCACAAATTAATAGCAATTATATCAAATTATTTCATTGCCCTAATTAAAATAACTGCAGAAATTTATCAAAATGTTGCTTCACAGTGAAAACAGCAGAAATGACACTGGTGGGGGTTATACTTCATTTGAGATAATTGTATTAACATATGACATTTCATGAGTAATTCATTAAGCAAAGTCAACAAATGGAATCAACATTAAAATACCATTAAGAACTCCAGGGAAACCACTAAGCTTTCTTTCCTACTCTCACACACTAGCCCTCCCATAAGTATGTGAGTTGAATAACCTTCAGCTAGACTGCTGGAGCTGGAGTGTTGTTTGTATTTGTAGATGTGTATGAAAAGAATGGTAGAAGCCATAACAAGCTCTGTACTCACGTGTGAAATGGATCTTCCATTTTAATCTTCCCCTTCCCATTTTCACTTGTCCTCCAGTCTAAAGTTCTTTTGGGCTGCTATTCCCATGCTATGGTTCACCTGGAGATGGTTTATCTTGACCGGAAAGGGAGCTTCAGTACAAGCAGTTTGGCCATTTTAGAAATAGTAATTCACATGCAAATACAAAACAAACAAACTCACTGATATATTTATCCCGTCTTTTTCCACCAGAAATGTTGTTTCTGGCCAATTCAACAGCAGGAAATAGACTTTTGTTCAAATGTGACTGGTTTGATATCTCTTGTAGCAATCCAAGGAACGTGCCCACTTTGCAGGAGATAGGTTCAGAAGTTCTGAAGTGGAAAAGGGACAATGCTGGGAACCTCATGCTATTGAGTTCTCGTCTTTATCACTGGTTGGCCTGGATAATACAATCGGCAAACCCCAATGGTCCCACTTTACTTCAAAGAAAATTGGATTTTTCTCCATCTGTAGAACTGATATAAATCTCACCATTTTCAACCATAGAATAACCCAACCTATGACCTTCTAGCTAATGTGATTTAATGGCATTAAACACAGTAATAAAACAAATAATGTTTCCACTCACTGATGTAAATGTTCACAACTGCAAAATGACTCAACTACTTTTCTTAAAATGTGGCTTGGTTTTAAGACTTGGGAGCTCTACAAAATGAGCCAAGACTGAAGACCGTGTTTTGTATCTATAAATTATTGTATATCATGTTGTAAAAAATTGTTTTGATATATAATTTTAATTTTATACAGTTTTACATTAATTATATTATTATAATGCTATAAAGAGATGTTATATCTTAAGGGACATGCACAAGGGGTTCACCCCAGATTCTGCATTGTGTGGTTTTTGATTCCATAATTTTTCAACTGTAATGTTCCATTAGCATAGGTTTTTTAATATTGAATGTACATTAGAAATTAGCCTTGTTTTCTGTTTGGTCATTGTCTGGGCAGAGAATTAGCTATTCATGTTATACGTTCTTATGTGCAATTGTTCAACAAATACTTTATGCGAACATCCTTCAGCCTATGGATTGTCCGCCGTAATTCTCTTTCATTGTGTCTTCCACTTTTCTGTTTCATTTTCTGTCACTTGCAGTGTCTCATTGGTCACCCGAGTCGCATGATTTATTATTCTTATTCGTTATCGTAGTGCCTAGCAGCCCTTGTCATGAATCCATTGCGCTAGGCAGTGTCTGAACACAGAACAAAAGGACAGTCTTTGCCTCAAAGAGCTTAGATATTGTTTTGCTCCCTGATTGGCTGGTTGAAATTTTATAAAGTAGGGAAGAGCACTTAGAGGTGAAGAGTGAATATCCATAGTCATATGCAGAAGCACTTGCTCATATTTGGATGAGTATTTGCCTGAATGTCATTTGTGTAAATGCAAAATCAAATGGGGTTGACTGAAAAGAAGAGTCAGAAGGAATTTTCAAAAATGTTTGCAAATATTTTGCACTATTTTCATCCAGCCCTGTGCACATGGACTGTAGGGGGCCCAGACTCCCAGCCTTTGCCCAGGGAGATCAGCCTTGGAAGCCAGAAGGAATTTTGCCGGGGTTTGTCCTGCAGTCTGAGTCCTGGGGCTGCACATTTTTCCTTAAGTAAATACACAGTAGGATATAAGTTGAAAAATTCTCAGCATTGATGTAACCATGAAAGGATGAGTGTGAGCACCCTCTGCTGTTCTGCATGGCTCTCTGTCTCCTGTGTGTACACAGGACAGCTTCAACAGTCTTTGAAACCGCGTTTGACAATATGTTTTTCCTGCAGTTTCCACGTCTGAGCATTCACTGTGCCCTTATAGCAATTTAACTGGCGAGTCAAACAAAACGTAGGGATGCTGATATAATGATGGTGTTGCTCTGGATTTGTGTACTGGACTAATTCATCTCTGTTCCCTACTGCCTGTCATATCTGCCAGTTGTGATCAACTGTCTAGGGGAGTTCAGTTTGCTCCAGTTACGTTACCATTTTTAGATTTTCCAGGCCCTAGTCTTTCGATGCATTCTCCTTTCACAGGGCTCCTTGTGCTTAAGAAGTGATTTCAGATCACTGCTGTATGCTATTGGTTATGCTGGCACGCACGTGTGACAACTAATTAATGCAAACACACCTGTCTACGATGCTTTGTCCCCCATTCAACTGTCAAGTTTTGTCAGTTTCATTTACTGTCCCACTGTTCTTGGATCATTAGGAGGGTGAAATGAATCAGAGCTCCCCATTCACCTGCTCCGTGCTGTTCATTACCTTGTATATCTCTGCCATGGCGCCTCCCATTCATCCCCTCTGCAGACTGAACAGTCCCCAGCTTCTAAATCTCTCAGCCCTGAATCTCCTTTGTCCCTTGCCTCTAAATCTCTAGTTCTGCTCTCTCCTTTTGGGGATGGGCTGAGCAGAACTGAGCACAGTGCTGCAAGTGCAAGCAGAGACTTGATGCAGATAGTGGCATTAGCTACTATTTTTCTATCCCTTTATTTACACACCCTAAAATGCTGTTTGCTTTTCTGGCTGTCGCTGCACATTGTCAGAGACTCTTGTACACAACAGGACTGGCAAACAAACCTCAACCATCGGGTACGCTATGAGCAGAGCAGCACAAGGGAGAAACATCCTTAAACAGGATGAGCAGCAATGGAAACACACATTGGGATGTCACACCTCAGAGTGAAGTAACAGAGCAAGGCAAACAAAGAATCACAACTGAAACAAAATAAATAAATAAGAAAAACGGTCGTAATGGGTCAGACCAAAGGTCCATCTAGCCCAGTATCCTGTCTTCTGACAGTGGCCAATGCCAGGTGCCCCAGAGGGAATTAACAGAACAGGTAATCAGTGATCCATCCCCTGTCACCTATTCCCAGCTTCTGGGGGAAACAAGAATTAAATGTGACAAGGTAAAGTGAGAATAAACACACGGGGGAAAGAAAGAATAGCATGCAAGGGAAATGCAAAGCAGAGACTATCTAAAAATAGCAGTCAGGGAACACAGTATGATTTCAGCAGACTGCAAATTGATAATGCATTGCCAAGATCAAAACACACATTTTCACTTGGAGCTCTCACAGGAGAGCTGAGGTTTCATGGCTTCATTTCATAAGTTGCAGACTGCAGGTGGGAAGGCCTGGGAGGGGCCCGGGGAGAGGCGGGTTCTTCTCTGGATGAAGGGGAAAACCCGCAGTGCTGAATGTTGTTGTGAATTGTATATAAATAAATTAGACCGAGAAGGGGAATGTTTTAGGGACTTTGGGCTAGTGGAATTTGTTTAAGCAGCACTAGGGTGGGTAAACTGCGGCAGGGCACCTGCAGAGCGGCCTCTGCCTACTATGGGGCGCTTGGGGGCCAGGTTTCCTGTTACAAGGCCTCTAGGCATTATTGAAAAATAAACAACAGTAAAAATAATAATAGCCTAGAAGAATGATGCAAAACGCAGGTTCAGCAGCACAATCCATATAAATAAATCAACCCTAGGACTTGGGCGACATTTTCTCCAATTTAGCCAGGTAACTGCCAATGGTACTAGCTCAACAGAAATCACGTTAGAAAAGTGCGCTAGCAGCCAGTCAAGTTGCCCCTTGTTCCCACAGATATTTTCTCCTTTACATAGATCATTGCCTGTTAGGTTCACTCCCTCTGGGGCACCTGGCATTGGCCACTGTCAGCAGACAGGATACTGGGCTGGATGGACGTTTGGTCTGACCCGGTATGGCCATTCTTATGTTCTTGATAGCAGGAAATGGTGATACCCTTTGGGGCAGTGCTAGCTCTGTCGTGCAATGGGGCCCTGTTAAACCCCTGCCCTTTAGGTCATTATTTCAGACACAACTGTCAAGAGATGAAACAGACTCGTGTTTAAATATCCACAGCAGAAAGTGCTCCTGGTACAGCAGGTAGGAAAGAATTGAGTTGGAAGGTTTGATAGAAAGCTCAAAATCCCAAATTCAGTGAACACCTACACAGCCGTTAAAGGGCATTAGATTAAGGAAGGTGCAAGGGACTTGTTGATATTCAGTACAGCTCAGTGTGAAATAACAGAACAGAACATTTTAAGCATAAAGATGCAACTTCGATATCATTCGCTCAGAAGTTTTATTTCAATATGGAATAAATAAAAACACAATTCTTGCAACTGTCATGATGAGTCTTTGATTAATTGTGCAATATTTTATCCTTCAGGGAAATCTCTTTGAAAGAAATACATATTATGAAAAATAGAATAAAACAAAAAGATGGTTAAGAAAAGATAAAGTGGAGAACGTAAGCCTAATCTGCTTGTATTGTTCCAAACCAAGTTAACGTAAGAGACAAGCAACCAAAAGACAAATGCACTAAGATCCTTTCATGTTCCTGTGATGCATCAGAGTGGGCCTATTGCTCTGACTCTCTCTGGCGTATAGGAAATAATCCATTTAGAGCTGAGCCAACGTCCTGTGGAGTCAATAGAAAGACTCCCAGGTTGTGAACTTCAGAGGAGTTAAGCACCAAAATCCCATCAGAACCAATGGGAGTCAGGCACCAAACCACATCTGAGGATCTGGGCAAACCCCAGATACAGGTGCAATGGAACACACCTTGCAGTTTTCCAGGAGTTACAGTTCCTTTAATATTTTTGGGGTGTGAAATCTAAGAACACACCTACTGCTGATGTGAAGAAATTCTGTACCAAATACAATACGTATTTCATTAAGCTGATTGCAGAAATTGCTCTAATTTTAAGATGAAGACATTCGGGTTCAGATTCACGGGCACGTTTGAGAAAGAAATGAGAAGATGAGTGAAAAATTGTTCAGTATCAAAATCTGTGGCTTAAAGAAGACCCCAGCTATTTTCCTTAGCCAGCTGGTGTGTACGGTCACACACTCTCCCTACCTAGCCTGTGAAAGGCACATTGTGGAACAATTGCTAGAGTAGCAATAAAGTGTGTCAATGTCAAATGGTATCTTATAATGGCAGGGTCTGGCTCCTGCCTTTGTGGGGGGGTCTGAATTTAACTGATCCCTGTATCAGACGGAAATACAGGTCCCTTTGGACTGAAACTTCCCACCAAGGATGTCAAGCACAGTGTCTTGGTTTGGGAGTTAGCCGGACACTGCCGTTACCTGCCCTACTCTCCCAAAGGGAGTCAACGGAGTTTTAAGGAGCACAAATGGTCGATCTCAGGGCCCGATCAGCTGCTCCCAAGGTTCTCCTCTGACAGATTTCATTCTAATTGCTCAATGGAGCCCATCCATACACCCTGTGCCCTCCTGGGACTGCAGAGGAACCAGGCCGGGGCAGGCAGGGTGGGGTGGAGGCCCCATGCCTGTTCACTGGCTCTGCCTCCCTAACACTGATCCCTGACAAAGTGCTTCCCGTGGTGCCAGGCTGTCAGAGCTTCTGCAGTCACTTGCAGCCCGCAGGGTCCCTTCAGTCGCCATGGAGGGGGAGCACCGAAACATAAGAGAATGTGAGCTCAGCTCTCCCCTGGGCTCAAGCTGAGGGGAAGGGGTGGGATGGGGGACATCAGAGAGCAAGTGACAGCTTCCTGATCCTGCGCTACGCCGGCCCGAGCATCGGTTAGAGCAGCCCAGGTGCTGCTCTATCCTTATGCCACCAGCGTATCCTTCCTGATAGACATTAGGGAGTGTTTCTAAATCCTCAGAGCCACCTTTTAAAAGGAGCCCTGACCGGAGTCCACTTTTGTAGATTCATAGATTCCAAGGCCAGAAGGAACCACTGAGATCACCTAGTCTGAGCTGCTGTAGCTCACAGGCCATACAACATCCCTGAAGAGCTTTGAGAAAAACATCCAGTCTTGATTTAAATATTGTCAGTGACAGAGAATCCACCACGACTCTCATGTTGAGTGACACAACTTTCGCACAGTGTCACTTACACGCACAATTCCCTTCTGCTTGCAAGCGAAAAACGGGTTCTGCACATTCACACGTGAGACAGCGAGTGCACACAGGGAGGGATTCTTGTTCGTTTGTTTGGGGGGTATTTTTATGTTAGTGGCAGGTGGGGAGCAAGGTGGGATGCAGCTGGTATTGCAGAGAAAGAGGCTCCAGAGGAATGGATCTGGTCTCCCCTCAATCTGCTTTTTGACCAAAATTACCCCACTGTTGCAAGTTAATGAAATCCTTAATTCTGCCAGCTATGTCCACAATGCAGAATTTGAGTGAAGGCCAATCACATGCTGTGAAGCTCATGTCAGCCAGCAAGAGACCGGTAAGAGACACCATATTTTGCTGGAAGGTGCAGTTGGGCAGTCTGGGATCAAATTAGTGATGGGGCAGGAAGCCAGCGAGACAGCTGGCACATCACTGGGCTTGGTTGAAAGGAATTCCATTTCCGATGCAGAGCTATGTGCACTTCATGTCAGAAAGATGCAGATAAAGCTGCTTAACAGGCCACCGTTGAGATTTTCTCACTCATGGCTTCACTTCTTACTGCTTGGGAGCTCAGCTCTCAGCTGGTGTATTAGATTTCCCAGATTAAACTAAAATGCAGATTAGCATGATTTAGCATGTCAGCGTTGTTGCTCGCTGTGCACTATTAATACCGGTTGCAGCCTGGGCAGCTGGCTCTCTGCTCACACACCACAATCCTGAAGGATTTGCCCAACAAACTATCCTCCTTGGATTATTTTAGAGACAAAATGATAACCAAAATGAAAGCCCACTACTTAGCAAGTGAAGAGAAGCATCAGATTCCCAGGCTAGAGTTTCTTTAATATTTTATAACATAATCATACATCAGCTCTTAGCATCTTCATAGCACAGTTCATCCACACATGTCAAGGTATTTGCAGATCTCAGTTAAGCCTTGCAACATCCATATGGCAGGTAGGTTACCATGACAAAGTTCACCTTGTTTTCATTAACAAATTGTATGAAAATATTGGAATTTTCTTGAAAGTATTTGCTACCTTAGTTCTGTAGTAGTTCATGGCTAGTGCTTGACAGACAAAATTTGATACTTGAGCTGTTCTGAGTGGACAGACAGATCATATGACTTGTTTTAATTTCCCAACTTGGAGAGAAGAACAATTAGGCCATGTCTACACTACAGAGTTCAGGTGACTTAAGTTACGTTGACGATCATATGACGCTTTAATTACATTGGTTGTGCATGTCCACACAACGCTCCTTGTGTTGGCGGAGCGCGTCCATAGTAGGTGCTCTTGCATCGACAGAGAGAGTGTTGCATCATGGAAAGCTATCCCACTGTGCAACTTGCCACTCTCTGCCACTGGGAGCTCTGGGAATGGATCGCAGTGCACCATGGGGGCATGCTCACCACCCCATCCGTCCCATCATTCCATGGTTCCGACTATGTTTTGCACAATTTTTTAAAACCCTTGTAAACTGTGCACCTGCCATCTCTGCCTGAAAGCATGGATCCTGAACTGCTGACCAGCCTGGGGTTGAGCGCTATAAACACAATGCACCTGGTCCTGCAGTATTGCATGAGCTGCAAAAGAAGAAAGTGAATCAGTGATGCCTGCCCTGCTGTTTGCCATGGAAACAAATAATTCGAGATTGCTGTTGGCATTCACGGAGCAGCTGCACATGGTGGACTGTCAGTCCTGGGCTCGGGAAACAAGGACTGAGTGCATTGTGATGTAGGTATGGGATGATGAGCAGTGGCTGCAGAACTTTAGGATGTGAAACTCCACCTTCCTGGAACTGTGTGCGGAGCTCACCCCAGCACTGCAGCACAAGGACACCAGAATGAGAGCTGCCCTCACTGTGGAAAAGCGAGTTGCGATCGCTGTGGGGAAGCTGGCAACTCCAGACTACTACCAGTCAGTCGCAAATCAGTCTGGGGTTGGAAAATCCACCGTGAGGGTTGCAATGATGTAAGCGTGCAGGGCAATTTATCATGTCCGTCTACAAAGGACTGTGATTCTGGGCAATGTGCAGGAAATACTCAATGGCTTCAAGGCAATGGGATTCCCTAACTTTGGTGGGGCAATAGATGGAACGCATATCCCCATTTTGGCCCCAGACCATCTTGCAACATTGTACATCAATCAAAATGGCTACTTCTCCATGGTCTTTGCCATAGGTTTCACCCCCACTCTGGACTTTAGAGTACAGGTATGGGGACCTGCATGTGAACCCCTAAACTGAATTACCAGTTTAGATCTGGTTTTGCTGCCACCACTCCCAAGTTCTAACTCCTTTCCCTGGGTAGCCTTGAGAGACTTCTTCACCAATTTCCTGGTGAACACCGATCCAAACCCTTGGATCTTAACACAAGGAGAATTTAACCATACCCCCTCCTTTCCCCCACCAATTCCTGGTGAGTCCAGATCCAATCCCCTTGGATCTTAACACAAGGAAAAATCAATCAGGTTCTTAAAAATAAGACTTTTAATTAAAGAAAAGAAAGGTAAAAGAAAACCCTCTGGGAGATAGCATACCAGCTGATCTCACAGACAACAGATTCAAAACACAGAGGATGTTCCCCTGGGCAGAAACTTAGTTACTCAAAAAATACCCAATTTGATTATTCCGTAATGCCCAAGACAAGTTACAAAGAAAATAAACATAAACCTATTTATTCCCTTCACTAATACTTACTACATGATAAGAGGCTGATTTCTGGAGCTTTCCCACTCCGGTCAAAACTGAAACTAAACTCTAAACAAAGGAAACTTCCCTCCTTCCTTTTGAACCATCTTATCCCCCCATTGGTTCCTCTGGTCAGGTGTCAGCTAGGCTAGGTGAACTTCTTAACCCTTTACAGGTAAAAGAGGCATTAACCCTTAACTATCTGTTTATGACAGTCTTGCAAGTGCTGGTGTATCACTGGAGCCATTTCACTGACATCAATGCGGGGTGGTCAGGGAAAGTGCATGATGAATGCGCCATTAGGAACACTGGACTGTATAGAAAGCTGCACGCTGGGACTTTCTTTCCAGACCAGAAGATTTCAATGGGGGATGTGGAAATGCCCATAGTGATCCTGGGAGACCCAGCCTACCCCTTACTCCTGTGGCTCATGAAGCCTTACACTGGAAATCTAGACAGCAGCAAGGAGTGCTTACATAAGAACGGTCAGACCAAAGGTCCATCTAGCCCAGCATCCTGTCTTCTGACAGTGGCCAGTGCCAGGTGCCCCAGAGAGAATGAACAGAACAGGGAATCATCCAGTGATCATCCCCTGTCACCCATTCCCAGCTTCTGGCAAACTGAGCCTAGGGACACTATT
Source organism: Emys orbicularis (assembly GCF_028017835.1). NCBI lineage: Eukaryota > Metazoa > Chordata > Testudines > Emydidae > Emys > Emys orbicularis. The sequence continues at coordinate 881,306 of NC_088686.1, read as the reverse complement.
CCTGCCCATCCTGGCTAATAGCCACTGATGGACCTATCCTCCATACATTTATCTAGTTCTTTTTTGAACCCTCTTATAGTTTTGGCCTTCACAACATCCTCTGGCAAAGATTTCCACAGGTTGACTGTGCGTTGTGTGGAGAAATACTTCCTTTTGTTTGTTTTAAATCTGCTACCTATTAATTTCATTGGGTGACCCCTAGGCCTTGTATTGTGAGAAGGAGCAAATAACACTTCCTTATCTTCTTTCTACACACCAGTCATGATTTTATAGACCTCTATCATATCCCCCCTTAGTCGTTTCTTTTCCAAGATGAAAAGTCCCAGTCTTATTAATCTCTTCTCATATGGAAGCTGTTCCATACCCCTAATCATTTTTGTTTCTCTTTTCTGAACCTTTTCCAATTCCAATACATATTTTTTGAGATGGGGGCGCCATATCTGCATGCAGTATTCAAGATATGGGTGTACCGTGTATTTATATAGAGGCAATATGATATTCCCTACCTTATTATCTATCACTTACATAATGATTCACAGCATTCTGTTTGCCTGTTTGACTGCCGCTTATGTTCTTATGCTCTTATGTTCACTTCAATAACAGACTCCGCAGGTGCTGAATGACCATTGAATGCACCTTCGGCAGATTAAAAGGTCGCTGGTGCTGCCTTTTTGGCAGTTTAGACCTCAGTGAAGAAAATATTCCCATGATCATTGCAGCCTGCTGTATTCTGCATAATATTTGTGCAGTAAGGGGGGGAAGTTTCCCTGGGGTGGAATGCTGAGGCTTATCAGCTAGCTGCTGATTTTGAGCAGCCAGATACCAGGGAAATTAGAGGGGCACAGAGGGGTACCATTCAAATCAGGGAGGCTTTGACAATGATTCCTAGAAATATGTGAGGCATTTATGTCTTTATGTGAGGCATTTGGCCAGACAATGTTTACTTGCCTCCCTGAATGACCCCTGATTGCTTATTGGGCGTTAACTGTACTGAGCAAATATTCCTACCAATAGCCACTGTGTTTGAATGTCAGCACCAACTAAAGTGCATATGACACAAATAAAGAGTCAATTTGTATAACAGAATAAAGTTTAATAACAGGAGAAAACACAATCCATGCACTTTGTTCAACAGTTTCATCTTAAAGGTCCCCATACGATTTTCTGCTGGAGTTTTGGAAGAGCATGGAATGGAGTTCTGTATTGGCTGCAGGGGGATTCATACACGGATGTGCTCTGACTGCAGACTAATGAGGGATTTGAGCATCTCTGTCTGGTCCTCCAGTAGCTTAATCATCTGCTCCTGCCTCTGTGTGCTTTCCAGGCTATCCACCCTGAGTTTTTCATTGTCTCCCTCCACGCTCGTATTTCGCTATGTGCTGTATCTTTTGACTGCAGCACTTCACAAAACATGTACTCCTTACTCTTCCTGGTAAGCAGCCTTATGTGACGGCGGCACTTTGTCGGTGTGGAGGAGTGGGTCTGCAAGGGCACATCTCCAGAAGCCAAAGAAACAATGAAGAGAGACAGTATTGTGAGTGTGCTCACAGCCATGAATCACAAAAGTTACACCCACATTTCTCACTGTCCCTTGGCTAGCATACAGTTCGGAAGGAGTCCAAAATATGGTGAGTTTGGCAGGGTGGGGGAGAGAAGGGGAAGGGGCAAGAAGGTACAAAGGGCCTGGGTGTTCTGAGAAGGGGGATCCTACAAGCACCTAGGGAGAGTATTCTGAATATGGGTACCCTTTGCCACAGGCTGGGGTAATCGAACCTAGTATCTCAGTCCTGAGGGTAACCCAGGATGCAAAGATACATCTCCTGCATGCATGTGGCTTCAGATCAGTGCCACATGCTGCTCACCTCTGGGCTGCTTTGGTCCCTGCAGAAATAATTGCTGGTTGGTATGGCAAAGTTTCTTTCAGAGCGGGTTAGGTTGTGTGTGGGGGGGGGGGGGGAGAGAAACAAGGCAGCTGTCCCAGGGAACCTTCGGCGGAGGATTGCAGAATACCAACAGGAAAGTTTCCTAGAGCTCACTATGGAGGATTCCCAGTACATCCCAGTGTACATTAACAAACCCTTTCGCCAGGCCCCTACTGCATAGCTGCATAGGCTCTGTTGTTAATTTCTGTCCCTTATCGCTTCTCTACCATGTAACAAAATACGTGAGAGCTCAATCTCCTCTCACCGTGAAGTATCAAAGCAAAATGCTGCTACCCGTGCGCCTGCCCCCTGCTTCATGCATGCCAGAGCTGGAGTGCTGGGAATGGCTAGATCCCTGTGGAGTCAAAAAGAGGACCTGGCTCACCGCGCCACCAAACGGCCTATTGTGTGTTCCACATCCTCCTCCAACTCCACTTCCTCGTCCACCACTTCATCCTTGGGGCTGAGTTTATGGCTGCTGCCTCCGGTCCCACAGGGCTCTTGGCAGTGCTGGTGGGGTCACCACCGAGGATGGCGTGCAGCTCCTTGTAGAAGCAGCGTGTCTTCGGCGCCGCACCAGAGCGACAATTGGCCTCCCTTGCCTACTGGTACACCTGCTTCAACTCCTTGATTTTAGCCCAGCACAGCGGCATGTCCCTCTTAGATCCCGCATGCCACTAGCAACCAGCCTGTAGGTATCAAAGTTCCTACAGCTGGAGCGCAGCTGTGACTGCAGAGCCTCCTTTCCCCACCGACCCAGCAGATCCAACAGCTCCTGTGAACGCCACTCCGGTGTTCTCCTCTTGTGGAAAGCCGGCATGGTCAGCTGGGAAGATGTTGTGTGAACTGTCCACGCAAAGCAAAGAGGAAGAGGAATTTCAGAAAGACCCAAGCCTTTAAAAGGGCGCATACTTGTGTATCTCCAGGGCAACAGAGTTCAAACTGCTGACCAGAGCATTGATGATGTGCATTGTGGGACACCTCCAGGCAGCCAATGAGGGTGACATAACCATTTGCAGCCTCTACACTGGCGCTGCGTCACTCTAACTACATCACGAAATGCCCTGTGCCACTCATCGAGGTAGTTTTATTTTGTCAGCGTAGCAGGGGGATTACATTGGCCGGACGGACATTTCAGTGTGTACGTCTCCACTGTTTTGTTGACAAAAGCTGACTTTTGTCGACAAACTGTGTAGTGTTGACATGGCCTTAGACTCAATTTTCTTGTAGAAATATTCTGTTACAAATTTGAAAGTGCTTTCCATTAATATTCTGCAATATTTGCTTAAAATTGACTCTTGCAACAAAATTCTTCATATGATAGTAATATTTCAGTGAACTGGGCTCCAAGAAGAAGCAAAAATCTCAGGGGGTGGAGAGGGCGAATCCAAGGCCCTGATTTTGCAATTACCTACATATGTGTCAAAGGCCCAGGGTAGGACTCCATCCTGAAAGAGGATCGGTCACAGAAAGCTGCTCCCACGCATGCTGAATGTGGTTGTGGTCGTTCTCTTGCACTCTCCTACTTGTGTTTATCACAGAGTTCACACTTACATTCCTTATCTTTCCTGGCACCTTCCACACTTGAGTGGGGCACTTGAGTTACAGATTTAAACTTTAAGCCCAGAAGGGACCATGATGCTTATCTAGTCCGATCTCCGGCATAACACAGGCCAGAGGATTTCAACAGGCAAGACTGGTAGTGGGGGAAATTATTCTTTACATTCAAGTATCAGAGGGGTAGCCGTGTTAGTCTGAATCTGTAAAAAGCAACAGAGGGTCCTGTGGCACCTTTAAGACTAACAGAAGTATTGGGAGCATAAGCTTTCGTGGGTAAGAACCTCACTTCTTCAGATGCAAGACTTGTCTTGTCTTGTTCTTACCCACGAAAGCTTATGCTCCCAATACTTCTGTTAGTCTTAAAGGTGCCACAGGACCCTCTGTTGCTTTATTCTTTACATTAACCTCCTCTGCCTGCAGCTCCTTGCTTTCACTGCTCATAGGCTCTCTTGAAAGCATGTCTGCTGTAAGAAGCTGCTCCCTCATTGCCCACTCATTGCCCACTCATCATTCGAGCTCCCTGGACTTGTATTTCACAGTTAACAAGTCCTTTTGCAGTTTTGTGATCATTTTCTGAAATCTAGTGCAGCCTGCAGAGTGCACTGCCAGATTTAGGATAGTATATCCAGCTGTAAGGTGAGAAACCTACAGGTCTAAACCTGTAAGTCATTAGCTTAAGCAATTGGCATAAGGTGGTTAGGCCTATGAGCCTTAGCGTAAGTACGTTGACCAGCTGTGAGTCACAAGAGGGAATCAGATGTTATTTTGCTTATGTTGCAATAAGTACTTTTGCTGAGATCTTTCATAAAATGCAGACAAGCAACCTCAAGAAACCAGTTGATACCAGCTTGGGTATTTTGAGAAAGGAATATCAGCAGATGTACAATTGCAAGATTGCCATAGTAACCAATTGAGATATATGCTAATAAATTTGGGATAATTAATATACTAACCTATAGGATAAGGACACCCCAAGATTTTTAGGGTGAGGAAGTTAGTTATGAGAAATGAGGCAGAACATTCCTAAGAATATTTTTGTGGCCATCAGACCCTATAATAGGCCCAAACATGATGTAGGTGGCAGACCCTGACCATTGAACGTGCTTGGCATGCCAGAGAGATGGGATAGGACCCCTGTGGCTCACCACCTGTCCTCAGGTGTCTACGGGAATTGTGAGTAAGTGTATGGGATGACGTGGGACATCAGACTGATACTGCACTATAGCTACATTCTCTTTTGGATTGGAACATGTGTGCTTTTATTGACAGTATTAATACAAAAATATTACAGACTCAGCTTTGCCCTGGCTGCGAGTGTTGGTGCTGGGCACGTCAGGGTCCCAACCAGACAGAGATCACGACTCTGTTGTGCCTCATTCTGGGGCTAGAACCCATTAAGCCTCAGAGGTCTAATTACTTTACTAATTGGGGATTCTAAATAATCACTATAGCCAACATTATCAACAATCAACTGACAAATCAGGGAACACTAGGCAGTGCTTTGCACAATGGTTTCTGGAATGTGATCTCCAGTGTTTCGTGGTCTATTTCTGGTCTAGCAGTTGAAACCATAAAGCTCTTGGTACTGCAGTTCCTAGAGAGGATCAAGCAATGTTGTAAGGTAGACGTCAGTAAAGTGCGGGGGAGTTCTGTGTCTGGGACCATGGAGTCGCTGTCTCACAGTTCTCTGCCTCATCAGCCTGGCATAGACAGGGCCTGAGCTGTGCTCTCCAGCAGGGCAGTACAGGGGAGAAAGTAGAAGCTACAGGAGAAAGAAAAGGATTTCGTCAAAAGCTGTGAGGGGAAGAACAGCGGCACTACTCGCTGTCTGAATGGCTCCATGCTCCCATACAAGAGGAACAGCAAGTAGTGAACAAAGTGCAAGAATGGAGGTCACAGTCCAAGGACGAGTCGTGGCTGAAAAATTATCTCCCTTTTCTTACTTTCTTCCCTGTGGGAAAGAGATTTAAAACTTTAAAGCGAGAACTATTTTTTCTCAGTTTTTTATTGTTCCTTTGCCTGATAACCCAAGAAATCCAAAACAAAACAAAAAATGCAATAGGAAATTTAATCAAAATTGTTATCTCATTTGGTTTCAGAGAGTAACTCAAACTGAAACAAAACAAACATTTTTGTTTCTTTTAGGAATTTCCCACTGAAAAATAAAATTTAACTGAAAACAATATTTGCCTGCAAAAAAAGTTCAGTTTTAATGAACCCTGTTTTCAGTGGAAAATTTTTTGGAGGCAGCCAGTGTAACTGGTGTAAGAAGATCTGAAAGCTTTGTAATGCTTCCTGTTAGGTAGGCAAACCACAAGAATACAGGTAAGTGCCCAGATATGTGCCATGGGTGATTCTGCCAATGACAGTCTACATGCCTTCCCACTTACTAGCATGGAAATGAAAAATGATACTGAAGTGAAAACGATATTTGATCATATTATACACGGAAGAACCAAATTTAATAGAGTAAAAGGTGAGTGAAATTTTTTGGTTGAATAGTAAATTTTCCGAAAAATGTAGTTTTGGGTCAATCAAAACGATTTGCACCTTCAGATTGAATTTGGTGAATAGTTTGGACTAAATACAAAATGAGGACTTGTTTGTCTAAAAAACAGTTCATCTTGTCAGTTTTGAAAAGAACTGTTTCAGCATTTTATTTCAAAATATCATTTTAAAATGATGATTGGAACTTTTGTTCAAGCTCCATGGAGTTTTCGTTTGTTTCAGCGAGAAAAAAAAAATCAGTTTGGGTTCAAAACAAACCCCTCCCCCTCTTTTTTAGAAAGATTTTTCAGTTCAGCCACCAAACCCAAAAAATCAGCTATTCAGTCAGCTGTAAAGAAGAGGTGCTAGGAAAAGAGCTGGTACTTTTCAAAGAGCCATTCATGTGTTGCTGAACAGTTCAAATATGGGGACAAAAAAGAATAACTAGTGACAGTAGGCTTGAAGAACACTAAGATGCCACAATGTCTCACAAGATCAAAAGCTGAAACTCAGATTGCAGGAAGCAAAGCAGCAGCATTGCAATTTCAGTGCTAGCAGCAGAAGAGACCCCGCTTCTGCTGAGCAGTAGTAGACACAGGTTGGTTTTCCATTGGAAGGGCATCAGGGCTGTGAATCTGGGGTATTTCCTTAGTGTAACTTGTTTTCTTTACACACATACACCAATCTGTGCACAGGGGGGGGTGTCAAACAGCAGCCGGCAATCCCCTATCCCAGGGACCCCAAACACCAGCGTCAGGTTCCCAGGGAGCGACAATCCCCAAGGACTGACTCTAGTTAGATAGGTTAAGGATGAAAGCCATCTCCCTTGCTGCTTGCCACAGCCCTCCCACAAGAAATGATCACAAAACTGACAGCGATACATCAGCTCTTCCACAGCGGTGTGCTCTTGCACCAAAAAGCAAGACTATATGTAGCAGCGCCAGTGGGTCACTCCCCCCCAGAAAAGCATGTTAATGTAGCGAACCTGAGAAAAGAATCTGAAAGGAGCAAAGGGACCAGACCTGCACTACAAGAGGTTTTTAAGGCCCAGCTTGACAAAGCCCTGGCTGGGATGATTTAGTTGGGGATTGGTCCTGCTTTGAGCAGGGGGTTGGACTAGATGACCTCCTGAGGTCCCTTCCAACCCTGATATTCTATGCTTCTATGATTCTAAGAATATTATCCAGCTAGAGAGGGGTACAGAAGGATCTTTTAAAGAGGAATAACAAGAAAAGTGTCAGCAAGGCACTAAGCCACCGCTGGGAACAATGTCCAGCACAAGAGGGAGAGGGCAACTCATGTCCATTTGTACCAGCTAACCTCTGAGTCTCTTTGTTAATCTCTGACCCCTCCAGCCGGTGAGCTTCTGTGAAGACTTTAATTCCCCAAAGATTTTCTCTTGCCAGCCATTCCAGTGCTATTATGCTCTGTCCCTGACCAGCATTCACACTGGAGTGCCTACTTCTGACAAACTAGATATACACTATTAATACCTTACACGTCATACTGTGCCCAGGAGCTTCCACCGTGTTTTGGGTACTTCTATTTGTATAACTGCAGCCAAATTCCTCTGCCATCTCACTGATTGCTCCATGGTTGTACTAGTGAACGTAACAGAAAAATTTGGCCCACTTGTATATTGTTGCACTGATATTTATCATACCACAGCTACATCGCCCCTTACCATCAGAGACCCTGCGGCTGGATGAGTCAAGGGAGCACTGCAGAGGAAAACCTGAGCACCCCATACATCGCTTTACACGCACATATAATAAGGCAAGGGCCCACACACAGCGGGAGGGGACACTTGTGAAGATGGAGAAATGAGTTGATGTGGTGTATAAGTACTTTCATGGGGAGAAAACACCAGGTGCTAAAGGACTCTTTAGACTAGCATTGAAAGGCAGAACAAGACCCCATAGCTGGAAACTGAAGTCAGATAATGCAAAGGAGAAATAAGGCATGTAATTTTAACAGTGAGGGTGACTAACCACTGGAACAATCTACTAAAGGGAGTGGAGGATTCTCCATCTCTTGATGTTTTCAGATCAAGACTGGAGGCCTCTTTGGAAGTCATGCTTTAGTCAAACACAATATGGGGGTAACTGGGTGACATTCAAAGGCCCGTGCTATACAGCAGTTTGGACTGGATGATCTAATGGTCTCTTTTGGCCTTAAATGCCATGAATCTACAAACACACACACACACACTTGTCAGTTTTGGGGTGTGTGAACATTTAGCGGGATGAGTTGGGCATGGCAGCTTCACCCAGAGAAAGCAAACCACACACATGTGAGGCAGATCGTCTTACACAAGGGAAAGTAAAACACTTACAAAGCTGTGTCACACCATGCCACCATGAGGTCTCTGTACACCACACTTGTTGAGAAAAACTATCTGACAAAGATTTTAGAGTTTTTAATAGTGATAATGGGACTATTTTTCGTATCCTCCGCTTGGGAAGCCAGATGCTGGAGAAGTAGATCAACCCCTTGGCATGTCTCTAAAGTCAAGAAACTTGGGCTGCGTTGACCCAATGGGTGTAGGAAGGGAGCAAACTCCACAGTCACGGGACTCTCTTTTCCAAGGCCCAGCCACAGAATGGAGCTGACTGGATTTCAGAGCGTGCTTCACAGTTAGCTCTTCCCCCAGGCAGGCGCAGAGCTGGGTTGAAGGATGAGAAGACAGTTAGTCCTCCTGGTCTGGGAAGATGTTATTACTGACGTCCATGCAACTGGTATTTCTGGTATTTTTTAAGACGCTAACATTGTTTGCACGACGTGCAGCACCCAGCGCAGAGGATGGGCCTGTTTTATAAATGAACCTCCATCACTCCAATATGTCTTATCTGAAGTTTAGGAGGAAGAGTAGTGCATCTCCATCCCTGCTTGTAAAACACAGCCCTCCAATAAGAAAGAAACAGTGATAATCCCTCTAGGAGTCAAAACAGTAACTGCAGAAAAATCAGGAGCACGAGACAAAAGGGGGCAAAAGCAAATTACAAACACCGCTGAACTGGGAGCTGCAGCAGCACTACAGGACATTTCTCAAACAGGCAGCAGCAGCAGATGCAATAGGCTTAGTGAATATGCTGGCCTGGGAGAACTGGCTCCAGAGGGGTCTGCGCTGAGAGGAGGTGTGGATGGTGCCGATAAAGGAGGGAAATATTTGGAGAGCTGTGAACAAAGAAAACAGAAGGCAGAGGAGGGTATTAGCACCTAGATGCCTGGCCTGGTGCCATGTGAGCTGACAGGTTTCCAGTGCAGACTCATATAGGAAATCACATGGGCCCTGCCTTGATCTCTCACCAAAGGGTTCTTTCCCGCTGCATGGATAGTGCTTGTCTGTAGCATGTTATGCCAGGTCGGGCAAACCCAGCATGCTCCTCTGCAATACGGCAGATCCCTGTCGGCAGCACACCTGGTGCAGTGCAGCTCACTGGGGAGCTCTGGCAGGGACCCCCCAGCCCACCGCTTTGGTGAGATAACACTGCTCACGTTCATTTGCTTTCCTCTGAACCAGGCAGCATTGGCCATGGTCTGAGACAGAATCTGGGGCTAGACGGACCCCAAATCTGCCCCAGTGAGATGATTCTGGCAGCCCTACACTGCTCCAGGAAGAAACCCACCTTTCCCATCAAGGACCACATCCCTTTTACTGAGACAACTGTAAATCCTGCCTTGCTGGATAAATTGCTAGTTTCTGTGAATTTGCCCAGGCAGAATGTCTCCGTTTGCAGGCAGGACTATCACAGTGAAAACAGCTGGGTATTTTTCAACTATAGGTTGTATGCACTGACTCACTCCCCTTGGGATAAGATGGGCTCTCATTTGCCCAAAGATTTCAGCTGGGTCCCAGAAACAGGTTTGGCCAAGGTCACTGGCGCAAACGCCCCAGGGTATCAGCCATGTCCATGAAGCGCAGGTAGAGATTCCTTGTTTAAAGGTCTTGTGCAAAGATTCTTCTCTCCAGGTCTCTCTAGACCAGGCAATCGGTGCTTTTTCCAGTGAGTGAGCTCAGGTGAGCTAGCTTCACGCGACCAAAACCTCCACTGAGCACCGGTGTTGACGCTGTTTGACCCCGTTAGTTCAGTGCTGGAGGGTGGGTTACAGATTTAGTCCATTGGTATTCGAGGGGTCTCAGTAGAGTTAAGCTAGCTCAGCTGAAAGCACCATTTCCTCCTAGTCTAGACAAGGCCTCGGAAAATTGCCTACTATTGAATGTCAATGTCTTGTTCAGAAGGAAGCGTTTCCATTCATTGTCACTAATAGGTTCAAGAAGACGATTCACGTCCTCCCATCTAGCGGGCAAGCAGAGAGTCACGGGGACGTGGCGTCTCAGTCCTCCATTTGGCCGCCCAAAGGGTCCCCGCTAAGTGACTAACAACGGCACAAGAACAAAGGGGCCTTGTTCCGATCGCCGCTCGGCCTCTGTTCACTGCGGGAAAAGCTGCAGTGCCAGTGAGGTCAATGGAAGATCACCAGGGAATTCCACAGAGCTCCCCAACTCCCTTTAAAGCGCCTTGTCCCAGGGTGACTGGCCCGCTAAGAGGGGCCCCACCTTAACTCATCCCTCCAGCTGGAGATGATGGCGGGCAGGTGGTAGGGCTAACACCAGCCTTTCTGGGGGCAGATAGGAGAGAAGCCTGTGGGGACTCAAAGGAGGCTCTACTAGGAAGCCTGGGAAGTTGCTGCTTGCTAGGGAGCAGGTGGAAGCTCAAAGGGACAGGAGGCTGCGAGCGTCTCTACACAGCGAGATGCTCCCCAGTTCCCAGGCAGAGGCCTGTGTGGTGCAGGCTGCTGTCTGGGAAGCTGGAGTGTCTGCTAGCGGAAAGCCCCAGGACTGGACTAGGAGCCCTGCACCCAGGGCATGAGCCGGCTGCAAAGGCTGAGTGGGGTGCTGGTGTTTCCTGGTGAGTTGTGGTAATAAACCCAGACAGGGCGTCACTCAACACATGAACCCGGTGTTGACGTTATCGAGGCACTCGGGGGGGTGAAACTGAGGCAGAGCCAGCCAGAAGCCAGACCAGGTGGTCAACTCTGCTCCAACTGTCAACACAGAATTAATCCAGTTAACGCAGGACATGCCCCCAGTGAGGGCACTGCTGGCCAGGGGGACAGTCCGCTGGCAGCGATGAGGAGATGGAAGGGCGGACAAATGCCTCTGGGTCAGGCCTTGGGACACTCCTGTTCCTGAGCAGAGGTTTGTACTCGAAGTGGGGGCGAATCAAAGGCGCTGACCGGATAGTGGGAGGACAGCGCGGCCCTGCCCTAGGTGCCTGCTGAACGGGAGCACAGAGACGTTCAGCTCTAGGAGGTGCCACCGGTGCATTCTGAGTGAAAATAATCATAAGTGACATGATTTAATGCCCCCTTCCCATGTTTCATTGTGCGAGATAACAGCCCAAATACCCCCAAGCCACATCTCTGCACCCATTTATCCAGGCCCTGCTGTTTGGCTTTGCTGCCTGTGTTCGTACATATTTCTCTGTGCCTCGCTGAACTCAAATAGCCACAGAGAATTCCATTCCCGTGCCCTGCTCCGACAAGATGAAAACACAGCACAAAATAAACAGCTCTCTAGCTGAGATCTTTTCTCTGGAACCCTGACTTATAAACCCGAGAAATCCACATCGAGTGTGCAGAGGGGACTGGGGCCCTTAGTGAAAACTCATAGAAGAACCAGCGGGGACTCCCTGAACTTTCAGCATCCAGGATATCAGCAGCACCTTTGGAAACCGCATTTAGGGCCCTGACCTCTTTGCATATGTTGCACTTCACGGGTGCTGAATGGGCCTTCAGACCAGTTAGTAATCAAGTGGGCGGGGAGTGAAGGGAGCATGGTTGGTCTTTGTGTGAGATGCAAGAAACAAGGTCCCCTCACAGCTGCAAGCAGGAGGCGAAAGCATTAAGATGACTGGGAAGGTCACTCTGATTAACCGGGCAACTGGGACTTGAGCGGCTGCAGCAGCAGTTTTGGGTGGCACCAGCGGCTTCAGATTCAAACTCTGCCTACTTGTCCTTTTCTTCCTCCTGTCCTTCCTTTGCCACTCGATGCAGTTGTACCAAGCACCCATGCAGAGCTGCGCCCAATAGTTGATTCCTTTTCAATTTGTGATCTCCAACCCCCGGATGGTTTTCAGCACTACTACTGCCTTACCCACTATGCCCCAGTTTGTAGCTGTGTATTTGATTCTTCCTTCCTAAATGTTGTTCTTTGCACTTGTCTTTACTGAATTTCATCCTCTTGATTTCGGACCAATTCTCCATTTGTCAAGGCCATTTTGAATTCTAATCCTGCCCTGCACAGTGTCCGCAGCTCTTCCCAGCTGGGTGTCATCCTCTCAGCTCTATTATCCAAGTGATTAAATATTGAGTCATACCAGACCCAGGACTGACCCCACTGCCATGGTCCCAGGACCAGAGGAGCTCTGACACTCCCCCCCCCCACACACAGACAGCCCCAAGGCCGGAGGAGCTCTGTCACCCCACCGTGGCCCTGGGGCATGAGGAGCTCTGTGCCCCTGCCGATTACCGGGGGAGGGGGGGCGTGCCTCGGGGCGCTCTGACCACTGCCCCCCCTCACTCATCCGCCACTGGCTCCCCCTCTCCTCCACATCAGTCATCCAGCGCCAGCCTCTCCTCCTGCCCTTCCTTGTCTAGCACCCCCCCATACCCCTGTATTATCTGATCATGTCTTCCACTCTGCTTGCTTTGGCCAAGGGAGACAGCGGCAAAAACTTCCCAGCACAAGCCACAAAGCCACCAGCTCACCCCTCCGCCAAATCTTCCTTCAGCACAGAGCCTATGAACAGCACCGGCTGAGGGGCTGGGCAGCTGGAACATCTGCTACACACCAAGAGTCAACAAGACAAATGCACACAGACACTTACAGACATAGCACACACGCACACCTACACCCGGAGTCTGTGCAGAATGTCTCCTTCCTCCACCACTTCCTCTGGGTTTGTATCGCCTCCCTGTTGCGTTCTGTCTTTATCAGAGGGCCGTCCACAGTACAAGCGCTACACCGTAGTGCAGACACTGGCTACAGCGATGGAAGGGGCTTTTCATCTCTGCAGTGAATCCACCCCCTTGCGAGGCAGCAGCTAGGCTGATGGAATTCTTCCATTGACCTCGCTGCAGCTTCGCGGCGGGTTATGTCGGCTCAACTGCGCTACACAGGACAGGAATTGTTTGACAGCCCTGAGCAATGGAGCTAGGTCAGCCTATGTTTAGATGTAGCCCAGGCCTATGACTGTGAGCTGTTGGAGGTGGGGACTGTCTTTTCCTCTGTGTGTGTGTGTGTGTGTGTGTGTGTCCATCAGGCACTGCCATAATACAAATAAGAATAAATAATAATAGTATTTTGTTCACTATTGTCTCATTAAAAAGCAACAGAGGGTCCTGTGGCACCTTTAAGACTAACAGAAGTATTGGAGCATAAGCTTTCATGGGTGAATGCCCACTTCATCAGACGCAAGTGATGTATTGTCTCAGTGTTACCATGCAGTCCCCTGTCTGGCTGTGTCCATCTGCTGTCTCTTGTCTTAGATTTAAGTTGTAAGCTCCTTGCGGCGAGGACTGCTCTTTTCCCTGTTTGAACAGTGCCTAGCAGAATAGGGTCTGGCCCAGCGCTGGGGCTCCTCAGCCCACAGTAATACACATAGTAAATAATAACAGTTATGGTCATTGCTAAACAAATTGTTCTGTTTGTTCGATTTGTCCTCCTGGGGCTCCGATAAAATCTTCCACTCCTCCAATTGCAGGATTCCAAGAATAAGACGACTGTCTTTCCTAACTGTTAAATTTCAGCTAGTTATACAGTACGACAATAGGAACATGGCAAGGAAATCGTTTCAGTGTTAATGACCTAAAGATAAACTTTAGCTGAAATCTCATGTCAATTGCTGAGCCCAAGTGGATGCTGAAGTACATCTTTTGCAATCATCCTTTGCAGCGAAGGGTGGGTTCCAGGAAATGGCATGTGTAGTTTTCACAGTGCAGAAGAGCTAAAAACCTGAGTTTGGGGATATTCATTATGTTGAAGCTGGATGAATTTTTAATGCTGTCAGGCACTGAGAGAGCACATACTGTGAGCCTACGTAAGGACTGATACCGATTTTAATCAAGTTACACTTTAGTCTTTTTAACTCAGTGTTATGCCATTAGAAGAACTGTTCCATGCACAAATAATTTTGCTTAATTAACATTTTGCTCAATTAATTATTTTTCTCAGAGGAGGCCTGAACTTTATTAAATTATCTGAAAGAAAGACAGGAGCACGTCTCAGTATGGATATGTCTTTACTTGGAACAAAAGCCTGAGCTTCTATTATAATAACAGTTGTCATTTGTATTGATCTTTGCAAAACTTCTCTAATCAATATTCTTTCCCAGTGGTCAAACCTTGCCTGGAGAAGGACAGAGCATGAAGAGACGTGTCATGTTTCTGACTTTGGGAATGTTTTGCAAGCATAAAATAGGACATGAAAAAGAGACCAAAAAAAGAAAAGAAAAGGGAAGCTTGTTATTTTGCCTGGAGGTATGAAATTCTGTTGGCGTCTATTAGTCACGCACACACTGTAAGATTCAGGCTCGCCTCTCAGCCTGGCTCTCCTGTTTGAGAAATGAAGTTTTAGCTGGACTATTTAACCCTTTCTTCTGCCAGAACTGCCTTTCTTCCTCCTAACCCCCATTTTCTCAGGAAAGCATGCTTCATCATCGTGTATCATTCAGGCACGTATTTTAACCCTAAGTGCCTAGAAAAATGGTACCTGTGAAACAATGCATGGCACCCATGGACTGCTAGCCACAGGGGTTGCAGACATCAAACCTCTGGTTACCCCTCCCCGATGCAACCTAGCCCAGCACAGCCGAAAGAGACACTCAAAGCAGTGGGTGCGAGCCAGCGAGAGTGCCGGTGAGCTCCAGGAGCACAAGCCTCTGCTTTTGGAGCTGACAGGCAAAGCTCCCCGGTGCAGCTCCCTCCCTGCGAGTGTGACCCAGGTAACTCGGGTTAGCTGCACCAGAAGGGGGGCAGGGGATGCTGGGCATTGCTGGAGCTGGCGCTTTGCTAGCTAAGAGGAATGGCTGAACTTTCTCAGTCCCCATTTTTCAACCACTTCCCAGCTTGGTGATCCCACTTGCACTTCGACGACCCTGGTGCAGAGCAGCGTTGGTTTCGGCAGGGAACTCCGCAGGCCCCAGGCAGCAGGCAGTGCAGCGGGAATGCTCTGTGGCGGCACATACCCTAAAGGCTTTGGCAATGCTTCCCCACAATCCACCACCTCCTCCTGGGGCAAGGCTGGCTGTCGCAGCCGCCTGGTGGAGGGAGCTGGCCGATGCCTTGCATCACCAGCAGACTTTCTGCTGCAGGTCTGGAAGTTAGTGTCGCTGTCAGAAGCTGGCATGAGCCAGGGGAGCATAGGTGGCTGCTGCTCGAAACAGGCTCACTCAATGCACAGACTCTCCGGAGGGAAGCTCATTGCAATGCGGCACAATCCCTGAAAAGAAGGTTTCTCCTCTGCTTTGCTCATCTGTGGGCATTTGGGTTTAATAAGTTGCTCAGCTGGGATGCACAAATACTTACTCTGCTTAAACCTCACAATAAATCAGTTTAGTAAGCCAAACTACAGCTTAGGAATAAAGAAGAGAGAGTTTTGTGTCCAGCCATGGACTATTTTGAGTCAAATACTCACCGTCCAGGTCCCAAGGCTAATAGCTACATTTTAACACTCTGCAATGCCATACTATGTCCGAAGGAAGGTTTCGCTGCCTGCGCAGCCAGCAGAAGATCTCCATGGGAAAGAGGGGAATGTGTCACGAGAATACTTCCCTTTCACCCTGCACACATGATGTTTTTAATTAACCACTTGTAGTGTGTCCGAGACATCTGCTGGGAGTAAATAGTATGTTCATTAACTGGTGTGCACATTAAATGGACGTGATTAGCATTAGCATGAAATACCCCTGAAATCACTCCATGACATAATTATGCTCAAATTCATTAGTGAGCATATTAGAACTATAATTAAGTTCCAAGATTCCTGTGAATTACAGCCAAAAATGAACTTGTTTTGAAGTAATGCTGTAGTAATCACCAATATAAAGATTGTATAATCAGAGCAATATCTGTCTGGATATGTTGTATGTTGCTTTGAATATTCACATTCACACTCCTACTCTGGTTTCCTTTGGAAAGATTTTAGTCTAAGATGTATTTTTAATACTCAATTTGCCTTTTTTTTCCCTTTCTGATGTTGGCTCGTGATTCCTGCTAGTAAACAAATCTCACGGGAGCCTCCTTTACTGACTTGTCTTAGCAAGAGAACCCAACTGTTTCTGAACTACTAGGAGTAGCTATTCCTTTTGATTTCCCAAAACTGTCTACAGACCAAGCTACAGGATCCAACGGCTGGGCACTGAAGCTAAAAAAAAATTTAAAAAGATAAATAAGGGTTAATTGTAAAGATAATTAACCACTGGAACAGCTTACCAAGGAATGTACTAGAGTCTGCATCACTGGACGTTTTAAAGTTCGGTTGATAAAGATAATCGTGTTCAAGTAATATACCTAGACATCTGTAAGGCATCGGGCTGCGTACCACACCATATTTTAATTACAAATTAGAATGATACAAAATTAACATGGCACACTTTAAATGGATTAAAAACAAGGTAACTGATACGTCTCAAAATAGAATTGTAAATGGGGCCTCATCATCAATTGAGCGTGTTTCTAGTGGGGTCCCACAGGGATCAGTTCTTGGCTCTAGGCTATTTAACATCTTTATCAATAAACTGGCAGGAAACATAAAAGCATCATTGATCAAATTTGCAGATGACATAAAGAGTGGGGGAGAGATAACTAATTAAGATGCAGAATGATCAGGATCGCTTGATAAACTGGGTTCAAACAAAATGGGTTTTAATATGACTACATATAAATGGATACATCCAGGAACAAAGAATTTAGACTTACACTATGGGGGACTCTCTCCTGGGAAGTAGTGACTCTGAAAAAGATTTGGGGTCATGGTGAATATTCAGCTGAACATGAGCTCCCAGTGCGACACTTTGGCCAAAAGAGGTCATGCAAATCTGGGATGCATAAACAGGGGAATCTTGAGTAGGAATAGAGATTATTTTATGTCTGTATATGGTGCTGGTGCGATCACTTCTGGAATCCTGTGTCCAGTTCTGGTGTCCACAACTCAGAGAGGATGTTGATGAACTGGGAAGGGTTCAGAGAAGAGCCATGAGAATTATGAAATGATTGGTTAACCTGCCTTATAATGACAGACTCGAGGAGCTCAATCTATTTAGCTTAACAAAGAGAAGATTAAAGGACACCTTGATCACAGCCTATATGTACCTACATTTATTCTCCATTTACCAATTTATTTCTCATTTACCAACTGAGATGTGACATCAAGGTCAGTCTGGGGGTGGGGCACGGTAACCAGGAAGTCTCTTGGTGTGATCTCTGTGGTTCAGGTTCCCATGCACTGTTACAGACTAGGGACCGAGTGGCTAGGCAGCAGTTCTGCAGAAAAGGACCTAGGGGTTACAGTGGACGAGAAGCTGGATATGAGTCAGCAGTGTGCCCTTGTTGCCAAGAAGGATAACGGCATTTTGGGCTGTATAAGTTGGGGCATTGCCAGCAGATCAAGGGACGTGATCATTCCCCTCTATTCGGCATTGGTCAGGCCTCATCTGGAGTACTGTGTCCAGTTTTGGGCCCCACACTACAAGAAGGATGTGGAAAAATTGGAGAGAGTCCAGCGGAGGGCAACAAAAATGATTGGGGGCTGGAGCACATGACTTATGAGGAGAGGCTGAGGGAACTGGGATTGTTTAATTTGCAGAAGAGAAGAATGAGGGAGAATTTGATAGCTGCTTTCAACTACCTGATGGGGGTTCCAAAGAGGATGGATCTAGGCTGTTCTCAGAGGTAGCAGATGACAGAACAAGGAGTAATGGTCTCAAGTTGCAGTGGGGGGAGGTTTAGGTTGGATATTAGGAAACACTATTTCACTAGGAGGGTGGTGAAGCACTGGACTGGGTTACCTAGGGAGATGGTAGAATCTCCTTCCTTAGAGGTTTTTAAGGTCAGGCTTAACAAAGCCCTGGCTGGGATGATTTAGTTGGGGATTGGTCCTGCTTTGAGGAAGGGGGTGGGACTAGACGACCTCCTGAGGTCCCTTCCAACCCTTGTATTCTATGATTCTATGATTCTATGATCTGCAGCCTTGGGTCCCGCATAATGGGTGTGTGAGAGCTGCCCAGACAAGCCATTACCAGCATTAGATGGAGGCAGCCTGACTTCTGCTTGCTGTGTCTCACTTTCACCCTGAGCTTTACAGCATGGCTGCTCGTCCTGGGAGTGCTTTTCCCCGCTGCGCTCCCATCTGGAGACACAGAACAGCGTACTCAGCAATGGCCAGGAACATAGAATCATAGAATCACAGAACTGGAAGGGACCTCGAGAGGTCATCTAGTCCAGTCCCTGGCACTCAAGGCAGGACTAAGTATTATCTAGACCATCCCTGACAGATGTTTGTCTAACCTGCTCTTAAAAATCACCAACCTCCCTAGGCAATTTAGTCTAGTGCTTAACCACTGTGACAGTTAGGAAGTTTTTCCTAATGTCCAACCTAAACCGCCCTTGCTGCAATTTATAGAATCATAGACTCATAGAATATCAGGGTTGGAAGGGACCTCAGGAGGTCATCTAGTCCAACCCCCTGCTCAAAGCAGGACCAATTCCCAACTAAATCATCCCAGCCAGGGCTTTGTCAAGCTGGGCCTTAAAAACCTCCAAGGAAGGAGACTCCACCACCTCCCTAGGTAACGCATTCCAGTGCTTCACCACCCTCCTAGTGAAATAGTGTTTCCTAATATCCAACCTAGACCTCCCACACTGCAACTTGAGACCATTGCTCCTTGTTCTGTCATCTGCCACCACTGAGAACAGCCGAGATCCATCCTCTTTGGAACCTCCCTTCAGGTAGTTAAAGGCTGCTATCAAATCCCTCCTCATTCTTCTCATCTGGAGACTAAACAATCCCAGTTCCCTCAGCCTCTCCTTATAAGTCATGTGCCCCAGCCCCCTAACCATTTTCATTGCCCTCTGCTGGACTCTCTCCAATTTGTCCACATCCTTTCTGTAGTGGGGGGCCCAAAACTGGACACAGTACTCCAGATGAGGCCTCACCAATGTTGAATAAAGGGGAACGATCACATTCCTCGATCTGCTGGCAATGCCCCTACTTATACAGCCCAAAATGCCGTTAGCCTTATTGGCAACAAGAGCACACTGTTGACTCATATCCAGCTTCTCATCCACTGTGACCCCTAGGTCATTTTCTGCAGAACTGCTACCTAGCCATTTGGTCCCTAGTCTGTAGCAGTGCATGGGATTCTTCCGTCCTAAGTGCAGGACTCTGCACTTGTCCCTGTTGAACCTCATCAGGTTTTTTTTGGCCCAATCCTCTAATTTGTCTAGGTCCCTCTGTATCCGATCCCTACCCTCTAGTGTATCTACCACGCCTCCTAGTTTAGAGTCATCTGCAAACTTGCTGAGAGTGCAGTCCACACCATCCTCCAGATCATTAATAAAGATATTAAACAAAACCGGCCCCAGGACCAACCCTTGGGGCATTCCGCTTGAAACCGGCTGCCAACTAGACATGGAGCCCTTGATCACTACCCGTTGAGCCCAACGATCTAGCCAGCTTTCTATCCACCTTATAGTCCATTCATCCAGCCCATACTTCTTTAACTTGCCAGCAAGAATACTGTGGGAGACCGTATCAAAAGCTTTGCTAAAGTCAAGGAATAACACATCTACTGCTTTCCCCTCATCCACAGAGCCAGTTATTTCATCATAGAAGGCAATTAGGTTAGTCAGGCACGACTTCCCCTTGGTGAATCCATGCTGACTGTTCCTGATCACTTTCCTCTCCTCTAAGTGTTTCATAATTGATTCCTTGAGGACCTGCTCCATGATTTTTCCAGGGACTGAGGTGAGGCTGACTGCCCTGTAGTTCCCCGGATCCTCCTTCTTCCCTTTTTTAAAGATAGGCACTACATTAGCCTTTTTCCAGTCATCCGGGACCTCCCCCGATCGCCATGAGTTTTCAAAAATAATGGCTAATGGCTCTGCAATCTCATCCGCCAACTCCTTTAGCACCCTCGGATGCAGCGCATCCGGCCCCATGGACTTGTGAACGTCCAGTTTTTCTAAATAGTCCCAAACCACTTCTTTCTCCACAGAGGGCTGGTCACCTCCTCCCCATACTGTGCTGCCCAGTGCAGCAGTCTGGGAGCTGACCTTGTTCGTGAAGACAGAGGCAAAAAAAGCATTGAGTACATTAGCTTTTTCCACATCCTCGGTCACTAGGTTGCCTCCCTCATTCAGTAAGGGGCCCACACTTTCCTTGACTTTCTTCTTGTTGCTAACATACCTGAAGAAACTCTTCTTGTTACTCTTAACATCTCTTGCTAGCTGCAACTCCAAGTGTGATTTGGCCTTCCTGATTTCACTCTTGCATGCCTGAGCAATATTTTTATACTCCTCCCTGATCATTTGTCCAATCTTCCACTTCTTGTAAGCTTCTTTTTTGTGTTTAAGATCAGCAAGGATTTCATTGTTTAGCCAAGCTGGTCGCCTGCCATATTTACTATTCTTTCTACACATCGGGATGGTTTGTTCCTGTAACCGCAATAAGGATTCTTTAAAATACAATAAATAAAAATTTAAGCCCATTGCTTCTTGTCCTATCCTCAGAGGTTAAGAAGAACAATTTTTCTCCCTCCTCCTTGTAACAACCTTTTATTTACTTGAAAACTGTTATCATGTCCCCTCTCAGTTTTCTCTCATCCAGACTAAACAAACCCAATTGTTTCAGACAGACAGAACTCGACATCAGACAGAACTCCATGGGCCCCTGCACAGGGAAAGCCAGGCCCCAGCGCGGTGGGTGGAAATGCGACCCTCACATGTGACTGTTTGCTAGAGGCCTGGACCTCTCTGAAGTCACAGAGGGAAGTGTGTGGGAGGGGGTGGGGGGGATAAGGGGATGTCTCTATATAATAAATAGAGTCGTATTCATAAACAGACACATGGTGAAAAACTGCAGATTGACGGTGTATTTCAGTGGAGTCTGGCTCACAGAGACCTGCCCCTCGCCCTCCTCCCCAAGGACACTTTCTTGACCAAAAATATACCCACAATATCTTCAGAACCCAGTGTGTGTGTAGGGGGGGTGACCTCGCCCCCAGCAGCCGGGCCAGGGGAAGGAACTCCTGGGGGCACAGCCAGCCCCAGCCTGCTGCCCCCCGAGGCTGGTATAAAAAGAGAAAAACTGCTTATGTTGGTGTGCTTGATCTGAGACGTGCCAAGTCTCCTTGCACCGCTTTGAGATCTCAAATAAACTTTGATTGCTTCTCCACCCTGGTGTGTTTATTGGCGTGGCGCACACCGGGCAACGAACCCCGCTGTTGCCCCCTCGGGCACACTGTGCCGGCAACAGGGGGATGGGTTTCTTGTAGGGAATTTTGGAAAGGGGGAGGGCAGTATTAACATAAGTCTTCTAAGGGTCAGTAGCTTTAACATTAACTGTGGATAGCAACCCACAAGCCTGTAATCTAATACATTAGATCAAAACTACTGTCTTTTATTTCTCAAGGAAAACATAAAGAAACCTGAAAGATGAGATTCATGGACGCATTCAAACTTAATTGTCAGCTGCTTTCCCGGATAATGTAAATGAAAGAAAGATGTTCAGTGTTAAAACCTTGGCTGAGAAAGGCCATTATCCCTGTCACACACACCTATAACTGTCCTTGAGAACAAGCTAGAATTTGTAAACTTGCCTTTTTTCAAGCCATAACCACATTTCATATACGGATGAATTATTTGGCTGCTCTTCTGACGTATGTGGTTACAGATATGAGCACGAAAAGAAGATGCATCGGGCAATGTGTTAGTACAAAAATTGCATGCTGCCAGGAGGAGATAACCTATGACCCTCACCATTTGTAATAGCAAAATGGAGAGCAGCAAATCTTCATCTCCTTTCAAGGTGCTGCAGTTTAAACATGTGAGAATAGTTGTGAAAACTTTTATCTGTTTCTATGACAAAGTTATTCCTGGGAATGAGAAATAGCACAAAACATCTCCTGTGACTGTCTGAAGATTATATCTCATGGCGGTTGTCAGGTGGCACAATAGAAGCAGGTTCCCTTGGGAAGCTCTTTCAGGAAGAAACAAAAGCAAATAAAAAGGGAGCACATAATTAAAGGTTTTGAACAGGTAAGCAGAGACACACACTAACTGTTTCACTGCTGGGCCCCATACCTGTCAAACATGACCAGTGCAATGGGATGCACGGATAGCTATTGGGGAGGGGGTGTTATTTGTATAGATTTTGTAAAGAAAGATCCCTCTGCGTGTGAAGGTCCTGATCCTGCACTGAGCTTTGCATAGGAAGATACGCTCCCCGGGGTGCTGTGAGGATCAGGGGGTTGTCTCCCGGGAGCCCATTTCAGGATCAGGGCCCAAGGCAGTGCTACATGTGGATACATAGAATCATAGAATATCAGGGTTGGAAGGGACCTCAGGAGGTGATCCAGTCCAACCCCCTGCTCAAAGCAGGACCAATCCCCAGACAGATTTTTACCCCAGTTCCCTAAATGGCCCCCTCAAGGATTGAACTCACAACCCTGGGTTTAGCAGGCCAATGCTCAAACCACTGAGCTATCCCTCCCCCCCCCATATTTGTCTTCTATGAGAACCAGCCACTGAGCTGAGCATTCCCAATGAGAAAAGAAATCTAAAAATGCGGGGGGCGGGGGGGAATCCTCAGGCCGCAGGGCAAACCTGCCCAGCAGCCATGGCTCAGAGCACATCCGGAGGGCCGCAGCCTCCTGCCCATGTCCAGCATGCTCACAGGCGTTTGCAAATGCCTGTCCTTGGGCCGTGCAGTGAGCACGGGGCCATGCTGACATACTGTTGGATTCAGTATGTGAGATGGTATGACCAAGACAGTGTTGCTTTAGAAGCTTGTAAGAAACAGAAATGTGAAAGCCGGGCTAGACATAGACAGCTGGGGCCTCGTGAAGGCCTCGGGCTCGATGAGAACTGGAGTAGCTCAGTGTCAGATAAAGCTGCAGGAAGAGAGAGGACACAGAAAGAGCAGAAAGGAGAACAGGCAGTCAGGAAAGGGAGAGGGAAGAAAGACAGAGAGAGGGGACAGAGGCAGTTTAACAGGAAGCAAACAGTGGTGTGTGTTTGGCACCTCTCAGGCTGAGTGGTGGAGCCACGTGCTGCCATGTTCAAAGCCTGGCCTGGCTTCACATCTCCTGAGATCCTGTAGCTGTGGCCCATGCCAGAGGGTGCTGGGGAAATCTGCCACACCAGGGCCCTGGTTCACAGATTCAAAGGGCGGCATTCTTGGGGATCTGTGACAGGGCTTTTCACCTGCTCTCGCTGGCGGGACAGTGCCAGGATGAGCAGCCTCCTAGTGACAGGGGTGTTAATGGATAGAGCACACCAGAGAGATTTCAGAGTAAGGGCAGGGGCAGTGTGTGATACAAGTGGGACTCACCAGAGAGCTGGGAAGAGATGCAACCTTATTGCCTGGCCCCCAGCCACCTGCCCTGGGTCAGGCTTACGAAGGGTTAATTATACCCTGGCCACCTGCCCTGGGTCAGGCTTACGAAGGGTTAATTATACCCTGGCCACATGATGGGGTCAGTTGTATTCGCTGACTGTGGCAGGGAGGGGCACACATGGAATTGCTCGGCCTCGGTTTCTAGGTGTAACTCACCTGAATGCCTGTAAATATACAGCACACAGTAGGCTGCTGCTCCTTGGCACTGGCTGCTTCCCAGCTGTACAGCTCCCCCCACCCTGCCCGCCCCGGGCACAGGCAAAGTTACAGCCCCGTATCTTCCAGGGGAGGAGCTGCAAGGGAGAGACATGAGCCCTGATTCTCCCCATGCTGGTATGCGTCTCGGGCATGGCTACACTTGCCAGTTAGAGCGCATTAAAGCAGCCCCGGGTGCTCTAACTCCCGACACATCCACACTGGCAAGGCACGTAGAGCGCCCGGACTCTGCGGCTATAGCGCTGCTGGTTCTCCACCTCGGCGAGTGGAATAACGTTTGCTGTGACCCCGCTGGAGCGCCGCGGCGCCAGTGTGGACGCCTTGGTCTGTTAATGCGCTCTGATCAGCCTCCAGAAGTGTCCCACAATGCCTGTTCTAGCCACTCTGGTCATCACTTTGAACTCTACTGCCCTGCCCTCAAGTGACCAAACATCAGACCCGCCCTTTAAATTCTCTGGGAATTTTGAAAATCCCCTTCCTGTTTGCTCAGCCAGGCGTGGAGCGCTCTCAGCGCATCTTTCCAGGTGACCATGCCTCCATGTGCCAGGCGAGCCCCGGTATGGAGCAATGGCGAGTTGCTGGACCTCATCAGTGTTTGGTGGGAGGAAGCTGTCCAGTCCCAGCTGCGCTACAGCTGTAGGAATTACGATACCTTCAGGCAGATATCAAGGGACATGATGGAAAGGGGCACAAACAGTGGCTGGATATAACCACGGGGATGTTGTCATCGGCCAGGTCCAGCTTCCCATACAGAGAGCGCCAGCAGCCCTTTAAATGGCTAAAAGCACACTCCACAGTCATTCTGCATTGGCTCAGCCTGTTGTTGAACCGCTCGTTGCTGCTGTCAAGGCTCCCTGTGTAGGGTTTCATGAGCCATGGCATTAACGGGTAAGCAGGGTCTCCAAGGATCACAATGGGCATTTCGACTTCCCCTACGGTGATCTTCTCGTCTGGGAAAAAAGTCCCGGCTTGCGGCTTCCTGAACAGGCCAGTGTTCAGAAAGATGCGTGCATCACGCACCTTTCCGGGCCAGCCTGCGTTAATGTCAATGAAACGCCCATGGTGATCCACAAGCGCTTGGAGAACCATAGAGAAATACCCCTTCTGATTAATGTACTTGGAGGCTAGGTGGGCCGGTGCCAGAATTGGAATATGCATCCCATCTATCACCCCTCCGCAGTTAGAGAAACCCATTTGTGCAAAGCCAGCCACAATGTCCTGCACGTTACCCAGAGTCACGGTTCTTCTGAGCAGGATGCGATTAATGGCCCTGCAAACTTGCATCAACACGATTCCACTTTCCCACTTCAAACTGGTTAGTGACCGACCGGTAGCTGTCTGGAGTTGCCAGCTTCCAGATTGCAATAGCCACCCGCTTCTCCACCGGCAGGGCAGCTCTCAATCTCGTGTCCTTGCGCCGCAGGATGGGGGCGAACTCCTCACACAGTCCCATGAAAGTGGCTTTTCTCATCCGAAAGTTCTGCAGCCACTGCTTGTCATCCCAGCCTTGCATGACTAGGTGATCCCACCACTCAGTGCTTGTTTCCCGAGCCCAAAAGCGCCGTTCCACGGTGGTGAGCGTGTCCGTGAATGCCACAAGCAATCTCGTGTCATATGCGTTACTCGAGTCGACATCATCGTTGGACTCCTCACTCGCACTGTCAGTTTGGATCTTAAGGAGTAACTTGACTGCCAAACGTGACGTGCTGGCAAGACTCATCAGCATATTCCTCAGCCGTTCGGGCTCCATTCCCACAGACCAAAAGGGAAGACAGAGCACGCAGCACAAAAAACGGTGAAAGATGGCGCCAAATGTGGACAGAAGCAGAGGGATTGCTGGGATGGGAAGCGATGCATCACGGGGCATTGGGACAAGACCCAGAATGCCCCCCCCAGCCCCTGCACCCTTCCCACAAGCCACAGCGCCAGAATGAGAAGAGGTGCTCTGTGGGATAGCTTCCCATAATGCACCGCTCCCAGTGCCACTGCAAGTGCCGCAAATGTGACCACGCCAGTGCGCAAGCAGTTGTCAGTGTGGACAGACTGCAGCTCTTTCCCTACTGTGCTCTCCGAAGGCTGGTTTAACTCACAGCGCTCTACATCTGCAAACGTAGCCATGCCCTGAGTGCTCTTCAGATCCAACAAGAAGGATGTTGATAAACAGAGGAGGGTTCAGAGAAGAGCCATGAGAACGAATAAAGGATTGGAAAACCTGCCTTATAGTGACAGAGACAAGGAGCTCCATCTATTGAGTTTAACAAAGGGAAGGTTAAGAGGCGACTAGATTACAATTTATAGGTAGCTACGTAGGGAACAAATATTTGGTAACAGGTTCTTCAATCTGGTAGAGAAAAATCTAACACAATCCGATGGCTGGAAGCGGAAACTAGACCAATTCACACTGGAAATAAGGTGTACATTTTTACACTGAGATTAATTATCCATTGGAACAATTTACCCAAGGTTGTGGTGGATTCTCCACCACTGAATTTTTTTAAATCAAGAGTCGATATTTTTCTGTAAGATCTGTCTAGGAATTGTATTGGGGAAGTTCCATGGCCTATGTTATACAGGAGGGCAGACTAGATCATCACAGTTTTCCTTTCTGACCATGCAGCTGTTTGGCTTTGCCTTTCAGAGCCCTAAGGTTATTCCTAGCTCTGTAGTATTTGGTTTTCAGCTGGCAGTGGCTGGATACAGAAAATGCTGACTAAGTAATGTCAAGTTCTGGGGTTACACTCTCACTGTATGTGGATGTGCAGCACCTTGCCCAATGGGCCTGGTCTTTCTGAGGCCTCTGCTCATTAGCCAAATCTCAGTGTCAAGCAGTAATAGAACAGGGACCCAGATTGCCAAATCATTCCCCTTTAGGATCCTGTGTCACACACATTCCCGAAGAGGGAACATTGGGTTTTTTGCAAGACTGAATAACATTGAAATGAAGCTTTGTCCAGGCAGACGAGCATCTGGCAGCATTCTAATTCATTTCCAAGCACTGTGTCTGACTCTGCTCTCATTTGCATCACCAGGAGGACTCCACTGACTTAAAGAGGGTTATTCATGACT
The DNA here is from genome assembly GCF_028017835.1 of Emys orbicularis. Lineage (NCBI taxonomy): Eukaryota > Metazoa > Chordata > Testudines > Emydidae > Emys > Emys orbicularis. The sequence continues at coordinate 854,375 of NC_088686.1, read as the reverse complement.
TATAAGTGAGGACAGAACCACCTTCACCGTGCCTTTTCCATGCCCCGCCAATCAAATGGCACTTAGATCAGCGATCAGAAAATAATTCAGATTTGTCTCCTTTTAAATTTCCCCTGGATTCTTCTATCAACTTGAACTCTGTATGTAACGAATTGATACAAAGTTATGCAAATGTAAAACATCTCCCTAGTCAGGCTGAGTAGCTCTGTGCTCCATGGATACCTCCACTGAATTCAGTGGGACTGCTCCTGTGAGTAAGTGTTCCCCGAGTGAGTAAGGTTAGCCCAAGCTAGCCCCAGTAGGAATGGCAGCAGTGAGTTACAGTGTTTGTTATTATTGACTATTTACCTTGCTGTAGTGACTAGCAGCCCCGCCCTGGACCAGGACCCAGGGTGCTGGGCAGTGTACAGTGCAGTGTAACCAGTGCAGTGTAACCAATGAAGTGTAACCAGTGCGGTGTACAGTGCGGTGTAACCAGTGCAGTGTAACCAATGAAGTGTTACCAGTGCGGTGTACAGTGCGGTGTAACCAGTGCAGTGTACAGTGCGGTGTAACCAGTGCAGTGTAACCAATGAAGTGTAACCAGTGCGGTGTACAGTGCGGTGTAACCAGTGCAGTGTAACCAATGAAGTGTTACCAGTGCGGTGTACAGTGCGGTGTAACCAGTGCAGTGTAACCAATGAAGTGTAACCAGTGCGGTGTACAGTGCGGTGTAACCAGTGCAGTGTAACCAATGAAGTGTTACCAGTGCAGTGTACAGTGCGGTGTAACCAGTGCAGTGTAACCAATGAAGTGTTACCAGTGCGGTGTACAGTGCGGTGTAACCAGTGCAGTGTAACCAATGAAGTGTAACCAGTGCAGTGTACAGTGCGGTGTAACCAGTGCAGTGTAACTAGGACTGAGTAGAAACAGAGCCAGGACTCCAGGGCTTGACCTGTTCTTCTTAAAGGAGCAGCTGGCTATCATGATCTGTATCCCTCCTGCCACGGTGCTGCCGGCTGGCTGTCCCGGCACAGTCTCTATGGCAGAATGCCTTCAGACAGAGGGACAAACAGTGCCATCCTCCAGGGAAATCACTCAGGAGCTCCAGCAGGATAATATTTCACACAGTGATGGAGACACTTGTGATACAGCTGGTGCCTATAACAGAGCGCACCAGCCTCCATGCAAGTCAGGAAGGGGTTAATGGGCTACTGAAGGCCCAATTAGCCCACACTAAGATGCCTGAAGCAGGAAGCAGCCTTCAGGGAGAGGCTGAAAAAGAAGAGCCCTGCTCAGCTGAGGGGAAGAGGTGGGCAGGCAAGCTAAGAGAACAGGTGTAGAGCTCTCACTGTATGAGACAAGGCTAGTGCCCAGCAGATCTGGAGGAAAGGGAAGAGTTTATGGTTATGTTCTACAACCCTGAAGGCATTTGAAGCTGGGCAGAGCTGTGGAAGACCCACTGGGAAACTGAGGCTGGGTGGCTGTAGCACTGCACAGTGCCAGGAGGGGGGGCGCTGGTAAGGGTGGACTATAATTAGGGCCCTATCAAATTCACGGCTGTGAAAAACACATCATGGACCATGAAATCTGGATAGTGTAGAGAAAGGGCAGGGCTGGGGGCTCCTACTTTGTGCTGGACTCCAGTTTCTATCCCTAGCTGGGCTGAGGAGGGATAGAACTTCCTCTTCCCCTGCGGGGACCAATCCCAGGACCAGTAACCTCCCCCAGCTGAAGGAAGCTCCACGGCTGCTGGCTGGGAGCCCAGCTCTGAAAGCAGAGCTGCTGCCAGCAGCAGCACAGAAGTAAGGGTGGCAATACTGCGACCCCCCTACAATAGCTTTGTGATCCCCTCTATGACTCCCTTCTGGGATGGGAACCCCACCATTACAACACTGTGAAATTTCAGATTTTTAAAATCCTATGACTGTGAAATTGACCAGAATGGACCATTAATTTGGTAGCGCCCTAACTATAATATTACCACTTACACAGGGAAATAAAAAGGTCTGGCGTGATTCCTGTCACATAAGCAGTGAGAGCAGGTTAGCTACTAGGTACAGCAGAGCAGGACTCATTCTAGACTTTATTAAAATAAAGCAAATAGTAGCTTCAAATATTTAGGTAGTCTCCTGTATAATGCACATTGGAAAACCTAATCCCAACTATACATATAAAATGATGGGGTCTAAATAAGCTGTTACCACTCAAGAAGGAGATATTGGAGTCATTGTCGATAGTTCTCTGAAAACATCCACTCAGCGGCAGTCAAAAAAGCAAACAGAATGTTGGGAATCATTAAGAAAGAGATAGATAATAAGACAGAAAATATCATATTGCCTCTATATAAATATATGGTACGCCCACATCTTGAATACTGCATGCAGATGTGGTCGCCCCATCTCAAAAAAGATATATTGGAATTGGAAAAGGTTCAAGAAAGGGCAACAAAAATGATTAGGGATATGGAACGGCTTCCATATTAGGAGAGATTCATAAGACTGTAACTTTTCACCTTGGAAAAGAGACGACTAAGGGGGCATATGATAGATGTCTATAAAATCATGACTGGTGTGGAGAAAGTAAATAAAGAAGTGTTATTTACTCCTTCTCATAACACATGAACTAGGGGTCACCAAATGAAATTAATAGGCAACAGGTTTAAATCAAACAAAAGGAAGTATTTCTTCACACAATGCATGGTCAACCTGTGGAACTCCTTGCCAGAGGATGTTGTGAAGGCCAAGACTATAACAGGGTTCAAAAAAGAACTAGATACATTCATGGAGGATAGGTCCATCCATGGCTATTAGCCAGGATGGGCAGGGAAGGTGTCCCTAGCCTCTGTTTGCCAGAAGCTGGGAATGGGCGACAGGGGCTGGATCACTTGATGATTATCTGTTCTGTTCATTCCCTCTGGGGCACCTGGCATTGGCCATTGTTGGAAGACAGGAGACTGAGCTAGATGGACCTTTGGTCTGACCCAGTATAGTCGTTCTTATTTTCTTATGTTGTAAGTAGCAGAGGTTCCTGGTACTGGAGCAGCTGTCTGTTTACTGGGAATTTCAGCCTAATGCCTTGCGATATCTGATTCTCTGCTTGTGCACACAGATATACAGTCATGACCTGTTTATGAGCTGGCCCTTCCCCCAACGTCAGAGTCTGGTCCCCAAATCACAAAGCTACACCTGGAGTAAAGAAAGGCCAAATGCAGCTCTCTCTGGAGCTCGCCACTGCTGCCTCACACCAGAGGGAACCCGACAGATAAAGCGGGGTCTGTCCCTGGAGGATGAGTTCATGGCCTCCCAATGTCTGGGAGCAAACTGCTGAGCTCAGGCCTGGACCCATCTATGGCAGCACATGGAACTGTTGCTGTAACTTCGGCTGATGAATCTCTCCATAATGTAACAGTTCTCCTTAAGGCCCCGATGCACCTCCAGCACCTGCAGCGTTTTCGCCCATGAGGAATTGGGAAAACAGTGATTTGTCTCCCATGTCACTGCTTTCCCGTGCCTTGCTACAAAGGAGGCGTTAAATGTATTTGCTTTGGCTGGTTTAAGTGAGAGTCTCATTTCTGCTGTAACCACTCTTTTATGGTTCATATATCTAGCATTTCTTCTGCAACTGTCTGCTTATATACACATAATATATTTGATATACACCCCCATATAAATACAACTGGCATATAACGGGGCACTGAAAGTAATACAGACTATGTGCTTAGACCTGCTGGCTCATTTTTAATCAAAAGTCCAATTTTAGTGGTGATGAGAAAGAAATCTTTATTGATGGAGTTATAAAATATGAAAAACTGCCTCTCATAAGGGGGCATTAAAAACTAATTCACAGAAAATCTAGCTTAGGAAATGTATTGCCATGTGGGGGTGGCGGAGGGAGAGGAGAGCGAGGGATGAAATGTGCAGAGATTTGGAAGGCACTGTCTGCTAGCACCATAAAACGCTGCTGTACAGTGCTTGCTCCTAAAGCAGGTCTTTAGTTATGAGTAGAGCGGAACAAGCAAGTCATAATGAATAATTTATTCAACACATTTTGCCTCTTTTTCTGTTTGCATATTGCCCAGAATCTGCTGCTGGCTCAGCGGGGTGCTTGGTGTGTGGCCAGAGTGGAGCAGGGGCTGTCACCTGGGCCGAGGGGCAAAGGGACAGTGAACCAGGCCCTTGGTAGAAAAGCTGTTCTATTCCTGACCCGTATGAAAGAGAGAGGCAAGAATCTGAACACTCCAGGAGGAAATACAACCACAACACGTTTGTAGAGTTATTTGGTTGCATCACACCACGGGCCACGTCTACACCAGCTGTTCCTGTTCCCATCACTGACTGCATTTCTCATGAAGAAGTGCCGGGCTAGGATATATTATACGGCAGGTGCAACGTGCTGGAGTGATCCAATGCTATCTCATGACCTTCTCTTCCAGTCACCCCCGTACCTGTGTGGTGTCTGGGGGAGTGCTCCAGGACAGAATGCTAGAGATGGTGAACTGCCATCTGAAACTCACTCTAGCACCAGAAATAGTGTCTGCACAGTATCACAGGTGTGGTTGATGTTGTCGAGCCTGTGAGATGCTGGTTTCCTTTCATTCTCTCTCGGGTTAGATAGCAACATGTCTCTGAAATCGCATCTGCACACGTAGCGAAGTCTAATGTCCTACTGCCATAGGACTGCAGCAGCACTCAGCTGTGAATCGAATGTAATGAAGTGGAAACAGCACAGCAGGGAAAGGTCCGGGCTGGAGCATGAGCTGTGGTTGGCTCATGATGATATTGGCAAAATGATCTTGCAGTTTGATTCCTGGCGCTGGGAAGCGAATCAGCCCCCTCAGATTTGCCTGGAGGCTGGAGTCCAACGGAAAACCCCATTGATGCCTGGTCCCCAGGCAAGACCCTTCTCAGGGCACTAATCATACAGCTCTCCCCGCTCTAGGAGTTCTTGGCTCCAAGATGTAGGAATAAGTAAGTGGAGAAGGCGCTCTCCTGAGCAGTCCTCTTGGACTTAACCCACCAATCAAAGCAACTTTGTTTCCAGTCCTGGAGCAGGTATGGAGCCAGGATCAAAACCAAAGGACAAAAAGACTCCGTAGGGAATAGGGTGCCAGGTGACAAGAAAAAGGTCTATGGAGTTTTTAAATATTTTACTATGACCAAGGTTTGAGCAGTACAGTCACCTCCTGCACTCATGCCCTCTTCCCATGGAAACCTCCAGATCCTATTATCACAGCATGTCACATAGTTACAGAGAAGTGTTTCTCCTTTTGTCACGCTGGTAAATATAAATGCAGCAGCAAAGAAACACATTTCAGTAACCAGAGAATTGTAGGTGCTGTACATCTCTGAGAAAAATTCCCACGGCAAATAACCTCAGCTGTATAGTGACTGTCGGAGACAGACAGGACCTTGGCTGGAGAAGCATTGTCAGTGGAAACTGAGGCTGGCCAGTGGTGCTCTCTGCTGTTTTAGGTTGTGCTCATAAATTCGTAGATTTTTCTAAGTCCAGAAGGAACCACTGTGATCATTTAGTCTGACCCCTGGGCACAGAACCTCCCCCAGCGACTCCTGCATCGAGCCCGTTCCTTGTGGCTGAGCTAGCGCACGTTTCGCTTTGGCACTTACATTGTGCGGCAGCCAGTGGAGACACACGGGGGCAGGGGAGACACATGGGTCAGTGGACCTATCATGTATCAGAGCCATCCCGGGGGGAAACGTACGACCAAACAATACAGCACGGGGAGATGAGATACAGTCACCAAGGATGTGCACAGACTGAATGATCCATTTGCACATGCAAAATATGTGTGTGTGTGTGTGTGTGTGTGTGTGTGTGTGTGTGTGTGTGTGTGTGTGTGTGTGTGTGTGTGTGTGTGTGTGTGTGTGTGTGTGGCACATGCCCGCTCCTTGCAGCCAGGATCCCCATGCGAGTAGTGACTGTGCCTGCTTTGCACAGACTGGCGCAGTGAATGTTCTCTCACCGGTGAGGGCGTGTGAGCCAGCGATCCCTGCTGTAAAACCCGCCTGATGTAAGTGCCTTTTAAACACATTTCAAAGGATATTCAAGCAGGTACTGATCTCCATTTCCTGGAGCAGGTGCTGACAGGGCATTGCTAGGTGCAAAGTACAACCAGCATAGGTGACACCGGTGAGAATACCGGAGGAATACAAATGGCCCAATATCCTTGTGGAAGGGGATGAACTCATGTGTCTCTTGTAACCGGCCGTATAAGATGTTACCTTTTGTTGCTTGGGTAGGAGAGTCCTGCTAGCTGTGTCTGCTCAGTTACCCGGCTCTGGTAATCACATGATATTCCGGAATATCTCCAGGCCAGCATGAAAGCAGTGCATGGCCCAGGGACCAGCAGCCATGAGGCCTCTACATCCTCCTTTCCGCATCTGTCCTTGAGCAGGCCCATCACTGGCTTTCTCACTCCTTTGGCCACCCCTCGTCCGGCCCTTAGGTGACACCACTGAGACTACTTGACGCTCTCCCTCTATGTGGAGAGCTGCAGCGCCCACCCTGGTCCTGAGAGCTGGGTGCAAAGGGAAGATTCAAATCCAATCAGGAATCTTCCCCTGGGAGCATGTATTACACGTTGACTCCAGCTAGTGCCCTTGCACCCTCCGCACTAGTCACTTCGGGCACCTGAAGTGAGCCCGGTACCCGTGTGTACTTTGACTCAAGGCTATTTTAAATGGGAACATTGACTCACATGCTATGCATGAGGTCCATGTCAGAGGGAACACGCAGTCTGTCTGGATGTTTATCATGAGAGAACACATAGGTATAAAATGCCCATTTCCACTGAAATAGCTGATGAACATGATGAATGTGTTAGTGATCCTTTCTCTCCTGTCAGAGTTGTGATGGGGATGAGTAGAGCGTGCATAGCAACAGGAAGATTTAATGAAATATCTTGATGAAAATGATGAATCTCTAGTTGATGTCATCAAAAGTCTGTCTATCACAGCAGACAGCAGATGCTTTGAACCAGCACCGGGACCAGCTGCAGTGTTGTTCCTGTAGCTACCAGTGCAGGTTAGGATCGTACAAACAGTCCCACTGAAAATACACCTGCCATGTTTGCGCCCCTTTGTGTCCTCAGTAACGTGGTCAGTCGCTCCAGCTGCTTTCATTGCTGGTTTGCCCAATAAAAGAGAGACTATACTAGGGGAAAATATTTACGGTTTCAGATTTGGATTGCATCCTGCATGTCTTAAAATGCATTTCAGCTCAACTCAAATGTGGCATTTCTTGCTTTAGACTACAGAAGATCCTGACACACAGCAACAAGCTTCACGCATTCCTTCCATGTCCATCTTTGCTCTGTGTCCTTTAATATGTCCCAGAGTTCAGCCAGCTTGTCCCAGGAATCAGCCACAGTTGATAAGCATGTCAGGTAACGGTGCATCCCAGGAGTATGTACCATCTTGCAACACTGGAAGGGCTCTTGTGATGAGAGGAGTTGCACTATTCTCTGTCTAATTTACCTGGCAAACACTGGTGTTTTTCTTTTGCTACTACATTATTTGCAATTTTTTGTTTGTTATTCAACCACCCCTTAGGTGACTGAATAATACGTGGTGAATAATTGCTACCTGTCTAGGTACTTCTATGGCCCATATCACCATGATTTCTGAGCACCTCAAACACCAGGGGAATTTGCCCTCACAACACCTCTTCGAAGTAGGTGCATTCTCCCCATTTCACAGGCTGAATGACTCCCCAAGTGCGACAGAGTGCTAGCAGCAGCACCCTGATCACTGAATTTGCTCCAGGCTCAGCTGTGAGCAATTAAACACTTCTCTGGGGGGATTATGAGCGCCTGGCTGGTAATTGTGAAGCTAATGAAGTAGCTGGGAGGCTATAAGTAGAAGGAACAGGAAGCAATGAGGAGCTCAGAAGGGCAGCTGTGCTGGGGAGCGAGGCTATGTGGAAAGAGCCCTTTGCTGTGACAGATGCCTATGTGATGTTCCGCATGGAGAAGTGTGGAGGAACAGGAGATATATGTGGTGAAAGGAAAGCAGCTGGGGCATGCGACTGACCGTGAGGTGATAGAGTTGCACACCAGGTAGAAGTGGAGGTGCCCTGGGACTCTAATCATGCAGGGAACGTGGCTGAGTCAGGAACAGAACCCGGGTTTCTGGTGTCCCAGGCCCTGCCCACTGCACCAATGTTCCTAGAGTCAGTAAGGTGGTTTTGGCTGGTGTGGTGGGGTTTTTTTTTTTTTTTTCATGCATTGAATAAACATTTCACAAATAATTGCTTTCCTCTTCCTGCTGCTTCTCCTTGTAATTGCCCTGAAGCAAGAGGACTGCCTAGGCCTTCAGAATCTCTTTTTGGCATGCCAGACCCTTCACCAACTCACTTCTGAACTCAGATGTTCCCTGAGTTTTGAAAGCAGGCTCAGTATTATTAGCTGCTTTTCCTGAGCACGGACAATATCTCCAGCCAGATAATTAAAAAATAATCAGTGATGAGGATTTAATTATTTACATAAATGGATATTTAAACTTCTGTCTACATGGAGCAGCCAGTCTGAGACAGTTTGCCAGCCTCTGTGTATTTCAGTATCAATGAAACCTGACAGGACCCTCCCAGGCTGGCTGCTGCACTGGCAGCTTTACCCCCGGCATCACGTGTGACCTACATGCGGAGAGAACGCGATGCTTCACAGTTCCTGAAGCTCTCTCCTTGGCAGCCTGCACTTCCTGGGCTGCCAGCCAGACGGATGGTTGGCCAGGCCTCTGGGATGTAATTTCAAAGTGGAGAGGGCTATTCAAATACACAGCAAAATGTGTGCACACACTAGCTCTTGTGGTTTCACACACACACGTGCAAATGGCTAGATGGAGGGGAGGGGTGGAGAGGGAACCCCCAGTCAGATACCCAGAAAGCAGCTAAGAGCCTTTCTGTTGGTTCAAAGTGGGCAATCAGGGCCTGCTGGGGAGCAGGGAGTTGTGAGGGTCAGGAATGTGCTAATAGTCGATAGCTATTTTCCAGATGATCCTCCACTGGCCGAAGAGCACGGTGGGTCAGACTCAGGCAGAGGTATTGTGATGGGTTGGACCCCCCACCCCCCGTCTGGGATGCCACCTGATATACTGGGGTCCCACTGATCCTGCCCATTCCACCAGCCTGGGATTCCTTGCCCTGTCCTTGCTGTGCCAGGCCCTCAAGCCTTCTCTACGACACACCCAGCTGCAGACACAGACTGAAATCAGCTCTGTGTGGGAGTATTCAGCTCGGGGATTCACCCAGCACTCACATGCACACCTTCTTTGGGGTGTAAACCTAAAATAATATTGTCTTGCGATGTATAGAGAGATCTGTACAGTGCAAGCTCATAAAAATAGCCCCCTCTCTCAGTGTGGAGGGAGATATGCACAGCTTTTAGCCACACACACCCCCACACACACAGAGAGATTTGAATTGTACAAACTGGTTTATAGAAAACAAAGACAAGCGTATTAACTACAAAAGACAGATTTTAAGTAATTATAAGGGATAGCAGATAAAACAGAACATACAAACTAGGCTTAATACATTAAAGAAATTGGCTACAAATAGTAATTTCCCACCATAAATGTTGTTTTATGCAGGTTGCAGAGTTTCTTGAAGGTAAACTGCACTGCTTGCAGCTTAAATCTCCAGGTATACCCTGCACAGGCTGACCTTTCTCCACCTGGGTCCCAGTCCTTCTCCCCGGGTCAGTCTTAGATGTTTCCAGCAGTCATCCTGGGTGGGGGTTCCGTGAAGAACCGGCAACCTTGGTTGACTCACTCTCCAGCCTTCAATAGGATTTACATATGGTGGGCACCTTTTGTTTCCCAGTCTGATCCCCATCCCCCTTCAGTGGAAAAGTACCAGCTCAAGATGGTGTCCTGTACCAGGTGATATGATCATATGACCTTGCAATGTCAAAGCAACCATGAGACAAGATTTATTTGTAATGTCCACAGGAAGGAGCTCCAGGAAGATGGGAGATCAGCATCTTCAAAGCCCATTCCATTGTCTTTCCTAATGGCCCATTCAGGCTAATTGCTACTGTCTGGTGGGTGATTCCCAGATGCAAACACTTTTGCAATGTGTACAGAGTTTATATTCCTAACTTCAGATACAGAAATGATACATGCATAGAAATATATGCATACAAATAGTATAATCATATTCAGTAAAACAAACCCTTGCCAATGATATCTCACAAGACCTATCTTGCATGAAACATATCTTAGTTATGCCATATTCATATTAGAACAATATTTTTATGACGAATACTGGGTGCGGCGTCACACCTCTCCCCTCAGATTAATGCCAGAGGGGTAGTCACTGATTAATGTGAAGACAGTGTGCCTAAAATTTTCTTTAGGTCTTGGGTATCCAGCTTGCAAGGGTTACCAAAAATTGGAGTGTTATTCACAGGTGTTTTACAAAAGCTATGGGTTTCTTTTCCCAGGTTGCCTGAAAACATTTTAGCGTGCAGCACTGTTAACACAATGTAGATATCAATATCTTTTAGAGCAGAGGTGGGCAAACTACAGCCCGCAGGCCACATCCGGCTCGTGGGACCGTGCTGCCCAGCCCTTGAGCTCCCGGCTGGGAAGGCTAGCCCCCAGCCCCTACCCCGCCCGCAGCCTCAGCTCGCCATGCCACCAGCGCTCTGGGCAGTGGGGCTCTGAGCTCCTGCCGGGCAGCGCGGCGGCTTGGCTGGCTCCGACCAGGCGGCGCAGCTGCCAGTTCTGCTGCTCTGACCGGCATGGTAAGGGGGCAGGAAGCAGGGGGATTGGATAAGGGGCAGAGGGTCCCAGGGGGCAGTCAGGGGACAGGGAGCAGGGGGCAGTTATATGGGGCAGAGGTTCGGGGTTGGTGGTCAGGGGACAGAGAGCAGGCGGGTTGGATAGGGTCAGGAGTTGGACACGGGGGTGGGATCCCAGGGAGCAGTTAGGGGTGGTGGGTCCCGGGAGGGGGCGGTTAGGGGACAAGGAGCGGGGCGGGGGTTGGATGGGTCAGGGGTTCTGAGGGGGGCAGTCAGGGGGCGGGAAGTGGGAGGGGGTGGATAGGGGGTGGGGGCCAGGCTGTTTGTGGAGCCACAGCCTTCCCTACCCGGCCCTCCATACAGTTTCGCAACCCCGATGTGGCCCTCAGGCCAAAAAGTTTGCCCACTCCTGTTTTAGAGTGTAGGTGTCTTAGCATGTAGACACTAATGCCAAGAGGTGGTGTGCCTCAGTTTCCCCTTTCACACAGCAATCTAGATTGGTTATGCTTTCTCTGCTGTGCCAAGCTCTAAGCCTATTTACAGGTACTAGCTGAGAAGCAGTATTCTTATAGGACTTCCTCGTTACCACTTCTAGCCTGTACCAAAGTTTCTTCCAAAAATCATGCATCTTACCCATCTTTAAAGAATTTACCATCTGTAGCAAATTCTTTGTCTCAACACATAGATTGTGTAGTAAGAGACATAAAATTACCAGCAAATTCATGACAGACAGGTGCTTCCAAGTATGATTATTATCCCACACCTTCTGTTCAGACAGTCCAGTTTGTTCAGCATTTATTGCATTTTCCAACCCTTTTTGTGTTTAAATACAAGTTTTCTCTTCCCTTTAGTAAATGTTGTTAGTTCATGTATGTCTTCAGGGTTTTGGCAAGGAAAGGGTGCCCAAATATTCCTGTTAGTCTTTAAGGTGCCACCAGACTCCTCGTTGTTTTTGTGGCTACAGACTAACACGGCTACCCCCTGATACGTGAACAGCGAGTCGGGATTTCAGTGCAGATCCAGTGGGACATGCTCACCACTCAAACAGCACTTGCATCACTAGTGCTAATCTCAGGAATGGTGGGAGGGCGGTGAAGCCTTTTCTTTTATTTAAAGTGAATTTTGTAATGTGGTATTGTATTGCACCACGGTGGGTTCGGATCTGGCAGCTACAGTTTCAAGCTTAACAGAGTGAAAGTCACCTCTGCTACTTTAGAGTTAGAGTCTCTAGGACACGTACAGACCAAGGGTAGTGACCACACAGACATTCACCAATACAAGGTCTAGTCTGTTTTACAAGTTTTATTAAAGTTACAATTAAAGTTATGATTTACCAAAGCATATATAGTAATGTTATTCAGACCTATGCATAAATTACAAATATAGTTCTACTCACATCCTTAACAATAGTGTTAGGGTCTGATGGGTCTCTCACAGATTGATCATCAGTAGAGGGATGGCTCAATTTTCCTAATCTAGGCAGTCTCTTTTATAATGTGATTCTGACTATACCTACATTCTGCGCATGTACGCGAAAGTGTCAACCCTCTTGTCCATTATTGGTCTAATGTCCCCTAGAAACATAAGGCATCCAATGCCTATGGGTTATGTAGGTTCCCTTTATTCTCATTAGCATTAACGCACTGCCTGTATCCTGTGGTTGAGACACATATTGGAAACAGATGTGCATTTACAGCATTTTTATTATCTAAAATTAATCTTCCAGATAATTTTTCACAATATTACCACTTGGTACCTCTTTTCCCGTAATCTTAGCGCATCGGGTTATGCTTCAGTCACTTACTTGCTTTTTTAGCTCCATGGCCTAAAATAGCTAAGTTAAATCTTGCAGGCCTCAGCCCACAGGCCTTGCATTTCAACCCTACTTACTTAGATACCGAATACATGATTATTCCCTCTACGTACGGATCAATCTTATACTTCCATAATCCTACAATGTAACTCTATTTAGCATACAATGATGATATATGACACAGCATGTTAGTTAATCATAACATCACACAATAAAGGAACAATAAACTAAAATAATTGGTTACAGCAGTTGTAAATGCCACAGTGTCAGCTGGGTATTACCAGGTTGATCAGGGCATGGCTTGGAGGAGAAATATCATTAGCCCATAAATGTTTTCGGAGCAGTCTGTTTAGGTTCCCACAAGGGATGAAATCCTAGCCTCATTGAAGTTACTGGCAAAACTCTCATTGACTTCAGTGGAGCCAGAATTTCACCCAGGATGTTCCACTTCACTTTATATTCTATGATATGTGGGAGCTAATACAGGAGGGGCGCATAGTAGGACCTAAGGGAGAGCAGATGTGGTTTGAGAGGGCAAGTTGACAGTTCTCAGGACATAGTTAGCAGCAGGCCAAAGACCAGAATCTGGCAGAACACAGAGTCCAGCTGGAGGGTGATTAAGAACCACAAGTGCAGGGTGTGCATGTCTTGTATCCCACTGAGCAAAAAGAACACACACTAAGGGGACAAGAGAAAAGCCAACAGAATACAGGATAGATCTTACCCTATAAGTATATTACTGCCAAACTAGCCTCCTGCCCAAGCGATGAAGTTGGATTGCACAATGAACAATGTCACTAAAGGAAAAACGGATACGAAGAGCTAGGAGGTGATGTGAAGCACAAATTACCACCAATGATGAGTGTGTTCTTTTTAAATTAAATGGAGCTGTCTGTTAAAGTTCCTTAAAGATTCAGGTAGGGATTTTAAACAGCACTCAGTGTTGGCCAAATTCTGCTCCTATTGAAGTCAGGGCTGAGTGCTTCAGAAAAACCCTACTATTTTATCCCCAGGACACCCTCAACGGAGCTGTGTGAATCCACAGCAGCAGATAATTCACACTCAGCTCCTGAGGCACTGGCAAAATTAACCCCACCCTTCAGCCAAGGAGTGTTTATATGTGTTCACCCCAGCGCTAGAGAAGGACGAAACGCCTCTCTCTGATTCCGATGCAGGGCCGGCTCCAGGCACCAGCCCAGCAAGCAGGTGCTTGGGGCGGCCAAGGGGAAGGGGCGGCATGTTGGGCTCTTCGGCGGCAATTCGGCGGCGGGTCCCTCAGTCCCTCTTGGAGGGAAGAACCTGCTGCCGAAGAAGAAAGCGGCGCGGTGGAGCTGCCGCCGAAGTACCGCCGATCACGATCGCGGCTTTTTTTTTTTTTTCCGCCGCTTGGGGTGGCAAAAACCCTGGAGCCAGCCCTGTTCCGATGATGCAGCAACCTGTCTCCACTGCCACTCCCATCAGCAGAGCTGCTGCAGTGGTACTGCCACTGAACCCTGGTTTTCTGAGACACGCTGGCATAAACACGCTGTTGTCGGCTCAGTGTTGCTCTATCCCACTGTGGGGAAGCGGGGCGGGCGGGGGAGGGGCTGTGTGTAGTCCCCAAACAACAGCTTAATTCACAAGTGGTCTAATAAAATATTAACATAGAAAATCATATTGAATCAAAGAAACCTTGGTAAAATCTCATCTACAGAAACCCAATGTAGGATCAATGTAGGATCATTACAGCGTGTACCAGTGAATCTTGCCCAGTGTTTTTAATTGACCGACACTAACAATGAATGTGGTTTGCTAACTATTCAAAGACGCGAAGAAAAGACATCTCCATTGACTCTTTCACCTAGACATGCAGCAGGAGTTCAGCTACTAATATGAGAAGAACAATCTCATGGGGGCAGTAATCAATGTTGTGAACATGTTTTCCTTTGTTCTCTGGTGGAATATCTGATCATATTCACCAAAGGTTTGAGTAGCATTGCTGACCTTCTCTGGCAGTTCCTCTACTTTTGAGCCTGTGCAGTAAACAATTAAGCACTTTATGTCATGTTCCATTAATGGACTTGAGAAGAAACAAGGTTTTCCCCTTGCAGCTTGCTCCAGATTAATTTCCAAGATTCAGCATGTCAACCTCACAGAGTAGAACGAATGTGCCCTGGTTGATTTTTGCCTTCACTTAGAATGTGATACCTATCACAAACACTTACTCTTGTTTACCACTGAGTGCCAGCTAACTGAATCTTTTCAGTATTAAATATTTACACACCTCTCAAGGCAAAATGTCAGCAGTGTCTTCAAGCCCTTTTCTGACAGAGTAAAATAACCAGAGCGTGTGAACACACCTCTAATTCAAGGTTAGGGCTTTCACACAGAGGTAGTGGCAGGAAGTGGTGCTGGACTGACAGCCCAGGGGCCGGAAGCCACAGAAAAAGTATAGCAGTGAACCTGTGCAAACTCCAACCACACAATCCTATCGATGTGTGTCTATTATGACATGGGCGAAGCATGTGTGGGTGAATGAAGCATGCATGTCCCATGTGTGCTCTCTTCTGAGTGCGAACAATGGAGCTAACTGCAATTAGTTTATGTGATGTGAACAGCAGCAAATGGACTGAGATCACATAGAATCATAGAATATTAGGGTTGGAAGAGACCTCAGGAGGTCATCTAGTCCAACCCCCTGCTCAAAGCAGGACCAATCCCCAACTAAATCATCCCAGCCAGGGCTTTGTCAAGCCTGACCTTAAAAACCTCTAAGGAAGGAGATTCCACCACCTCTCTAGGTAACCCATTCCAGTGCTTCACCACCCTCCTAGTGAAATAGTGTTTCCTAATATCCAACCTAAGCCTCCCCCACTGCAGCTTGAGACCATTGCTCCTTGTTCTGTCATCTGCCACCACTGAGAACAGCCGAGCTCCATCCTCTTTGGAACCCCCCTTCAGGTAGTTGAAAGCAGCTATCAAATCCCCCCCCATTCTTCTCTTCTGCAGACTAAATAATCCCCAGTTCCCTCAGCCTTTCCTCATAAATCATGTGCTCCAATCCCTAATCATTTTTTGTTGCCCTCCGCTGGACTCTTTCCAATATTTCCACATCCTGCTTCTAGTGTGGGGCCCAAAACAGGACACAGTACTCCAGATGAGGCCTCACCAATGTCGAATAGAGTGGAATGATCACGTCCCTCGATCTGCTGGCAGTGCCCCTACTTATACAGCCCAAAATGCCGTTAGCCTTCTTGGCAACAAGGGCACACTGTTGACTCATATCCAGCTTCTCGTCCACTGTGACCCCTAGGTCCTTTTCTGCAGACCTGCTGCCTAGCCACTCAATCCCTAGTCTGTAGCAGTGCATGGGATTCTTCCATCCTAAATGCAGGACTCTGCACTTGTCCTTGTTGAGCCTCATCAGATTTCTTTTGGCCCAATCCTACTCATTTCACAAACACTACTGAACAGCCATCCCATGGTTATGTATTCTGGTTATTACCTACCAGGCTGGGCCAAAGCTGAAGTCATATATTCGAGCAGTGTACTGTTTGCAAGCCTTGAGCCAGAGCTAGCCAATTAGGATTAAAATGCAGTTACACTACCAGGGCAGGTTGGGGCTCTCCATAAAGGTAATATACACATTTCATGTCACCCTGGCCAGGCTAACATATTTGGAATAGTAACAGAAATGGAACAGCTACATTGGGTGCTTGTCATTCTGACATCTCTCTCTGTCCATGGTGTTATTTTAATAAGGTTGGGCCACTATGTTTCTCAGGTCTGCCTTTTCCCGTTTCTTGCTCATCTTTTAGCTAATATTTCATTTTTATTACTAGGTGTGGTTTTTTCACCACTATTCAATATATGTTTCCCAGCTGCTTGGAACTTTCTGACAAAGTGAAGAGATAATCATCCAATTATCAACTCAGTGTGAGACACAGGCAAATAGTACTTTGAGAAAAAAAGCAATAAGCAATAATTAGATGCATGATTGCTTCCAAATCTGAGTGCCAAAGTGCATGTGCCTGTATGCTCCATCTGTGAAACATTGCAGCCTGCGTCTCCTGTATGGGATGTTCTAGGTTAACACTGGCAAGGTACCATACTCACAATCTGGCATTATTAATATACTGCATTGGTGTGTTTTGGATGAGATTTCTGACCTAATGTAAAGCAGTGGCCATGACTGGTAGAAGTAACTTTTGAAATAGGATTTTGCTGTAGTTCAGCCTTACAGGGAGGAATGGGGACACATTTTTATCCTTTTTGCATGTAGACTACATATACAATGAAATTGTAAGACTGGATTTAGGATTTCTAACAATAACTTCATGCTTCAGGGTGGAATTATTAAAATATTAAGGACACCAAAATAAGGAAAATAATACTCTAAAGTCAGATCATGTGCTAATTTCTATCTACTAATTAAATAATGGGTTATGTTTTGGAATTGAATCTATCAGAGAGGAACAAAAGGGCTAATAAATTTGGCTGAATATAAAGAGTTTGTTGTCATTTATATTTGATCTGGTCTGGTTTTGTTTTTTGCCACTCTGTAATAGCTCAGGTGAAAGGAAACTTAGCTCCAGCATCTCTTGCAGCTCCTTTGGCCTTTTATCTTAGCCGAGACATTGCACAGACTTGAGCTTTTGTCTCTCCATAAGCGTAATTTTGAGGGTTCTCTGTCCATGCTGCTGGAGGTAAAACTAAATCTGAGACAGTGTTCAGTCCTATAGGGATTTGTTAGTCATCACCTTCTGTTTCTATTTGCCTCTGACACCTCTGCTTGGGGCATTGGGTTACTCGGGCAGGGGGGATCTCTTAGGAAGAAGTGCCTTCATTAACCCACTGGACCTCAGACTGGCGTGGTTTGCACTCACAGTTCTCTGCAGAGATCTGTGCAATCCCCACACCTAGAAGCATATCCTGCCCCCAGGTCTGTGGGTACTGATGTCTCCCTGGCAAGGGAACTGAGCTGGTTCCATTGTGCAAAAGGGGGAGCAACATAAACCCAATTCCATTCTTTGAGCCTACCGGGGTGGTTGATAAAGGGAACTGTGTAGATCGCCGTGTGTAAGGTGTTTGAGCTCCTACCACATAATATTCAAACTTTAAGCAATAGCAATTTTCAGAGTCAACAGGGCACATGTGAAATGGACTAAGAACTGGTGACTAACAGATCTCAAAGAGTAGCTTTCCGGGGGGAACCATCATCAAATGGGGACGTCCCCAGTGACTTCTGCAGCGACTGGTATTGGGCTGACGCTAGTCAACATTTGCACCAATGCTCTCTACACAATAGAAAATCAAGGATACAATTTGCAGCGGGCACAGGGATTGGTGGAGTGATAAATAACGACGTGGACAGGCCAATCATACAGAGTGATCTGGATCACTTGGCAAGCTGAATTCAGCCAAATGCTAAGGGATATACCTGGGTACAGGGAATACAGGCCACACCTACCGAAGGGGGCACTTGTGTTCAAGTCAAGGTGGGAGGCCTTTTGGAAAGATGCTTTGGGCAAAACCAAGTTGTTGGGCTCAATACAGTGGTAAATGGGTGAAATCTTCTAGCCTGGGATACACAGCAGGACAGACTGGCTGACCTAATGGGCCCTTCTGGCCTCAGGGCCACCCGGAGGGGGGGCAAGTGGGGCAATTTGCCCCGGGCCCCACAGGGGCCCCCACGAGAATGTCGGAGGCTCCCCCCGCCTTCGCCTTCGCCTTTGCCTTCCCCCATCCCCTGGCGCCTCAGCGCTCCGCGTCCAGGAGTGGCCCTGGACAGCGCCGCAGCGGCATGGCTCGGGCGGGGCCAGAGGTCCTCCTGCTCGGAGCCGCGTAGTAAGGGGGCGGGGCTGCGAGCTCCGGTGGGCCGAGCGGCGGGAGCTCCTGGACGCAGCGCGCTGAGGCTCTGGGAGAGGGGGGAGGCGGGGGTAAGCGGCATGGTAAGCCCCTCTGAGCCAGGCACCCCCCAACCCCCAGTTCCGGGCCCAGCCCCTCTGAGCCAGGCAGCCCCCGACCCCATCCCCCCACAGCCCTGACCCCCAGCTCTGAGCCCAGCCCCTCTGAGCTGGGCACCCCCCAACCCCATCCCCCCACAGCCCTGACCCCCAGCTCTAAGCCCAGCCCCTCTGAAACAGACACCCTCCGACCCCATCCCCCCCGCAGCACTGACCCCCAGCTCCGAGCCCAGCCCCTCTGAGCCAAGCACCCCCTGACCCCATCCCCCCCAGCCCTGACCCCCAGCTCCGAGCCCAACCCCTCTGACCGGGCACCCCCTGACCCCATCCCCCCCCAGCCCTGACCCCCAGCTCCAAGCCCAGCCCCTCTGAGCCAGGCACCTCCTGACCCCACCCCCCCCGCAGCCCTGACCCCCAGCTCCGAGCCCAGCCCCTCTGAGCCGGGCACCCCCCGACCCCATCCCCCCCGCAGTCCTGACCCCCAGCTCCGAGCCCAGCTCCTCTGAACCAGACACTCCCCCGACCCCATCAATCCACAGCCCTGACCCCCACTTCTGAGCCCAGCCCCTCTGAACCGGACACCCCCCCGACTCCATCCCCCCACAGCCCTGACCCCCACTTCCGAGCCCAGCCCCTCTGAGCTGGGCACCCCCCGACCCAGAGCCCAGCTCCCCACCCAGCCCTGGGCAACAGTAGCGCCACCCCCAGGCAGCGACAGCCCATTGGCACCAACCATCACCATCACCCAGTGACAGCACATTATTTAATTGCAAATGTATACATGCCATTAAAGCATTTAATGTTTTTAAATAATGTATTTCGTGTATTTTCAAATTATTAAAAATTAATTTTTGAATGTATTTCACTGGTTATTTTTTACATTTCCAAATACATGTTACTATAGTATTGCAACTTTTTTTATGGAAGGGGCCCCCGAAATTGCTTTGCCCCAGGCCCCCTGAATCCTCTGGGCGGCCCTGTCTGGCCTTAGACTCTCTGCAGGAATGGACATCTCTACAGACAGAGACCCGGTTCCATGGGGGCTCCGTGCATGGCCCTGCACAGGGCTCTAGGTGGATGGGGCTAACGGTGGGCCAGAGCAGGGGTGAATAAGGGACTAACGACTCTGCGAACACTGCTTCCCACACGGACTCTGCATCACTTGTTGGGGGTCCCACCTGCCAAACAGATATTGGGGTGTAAAGAGTTTTCTCCCCAGAGAAGGACCTCTTTAGTGATGGGCACCTGAGCCTGCTGCAGAGGTGGAGATGTGCATTCTCTCCACTGTCCCAGTTCTGCTCCCATTCCCTCCCAACGCACAAATGGGACATGGAAAGGGAAATAAATTAACCTTGTGTCTTTTCTGCTTCTTTGTGATGGACAGATAGGCTGGGGAGGGTTTTTCCAAAGAATGGTTTATTGTTTGGCTTTTACATTACGGTGATTTATTGTTTGGGCAGGTCTTGCCTGCCGAGGCGGACTCTGTGATGACAACTGAAATGGAAGGCTGATCACTTGATGGGGGATGGGAGTTTTAGACACTTGATTTAAAACTCATTGGTTAGTTTATTTTTGTTCACACATTTCACAATAATGTCTAAAGAACATGTGGTGGAAAAGGTTAGTAATTCAGGCCCCACCCCCCATCCCTTCAGGATAGGTGTGAGCTCACTCTATGTATGTGCCTCTGGTGCCTCCAAAAGGTTCCCCAGCACAATGAGATGTAACGTTGCTGATTTCCATGAGGTGAAGAAGCAGAGGATCAAACCCAAACCTCATTTTTCTACACAAACCTTTCAGGGCTGATTTTTATATGTCAGATGCAAAAAAAGGCACAAATACAATTATTACAATGTCCTTCTTATGAGTGGTGAAGAAACTCTACAGTGAGACTAATTTCTCCCATACGCTTTCCACCATCCAGGAGACTGGGACTATTAAAATCAGGTTCTATGGCACTGGTATGATGCAGTGCCCTGAGGGTCATTGTGAAAGTCGAGACGATACTGATTGAGGTTGGATGTTCTCTCCTTTAGGTGCAATACCGAAGATCTCAGACAGATTTAAATGAGGTTATTATTTGGCTAGGAGAGCAAACATATAGAAAGAATAAAGGGTTGTTTTTCTCTGCAAGGTCTTTTCCTCATGGAGTCTTGAATTTTTCACCCTAACTGGGAAATCAGGGGATCATAATTGGGGAATGAAACAGCAGCTGTTGTGTAGGGGAATGAATGGAAGTGCACTTGTGGGAGCAGAGGGGTGCATTCTGAGCTACTGTGAGGTTTTGTGTCTGCGTGTAATGGCCTCTGATTAGACTATTCAGTGGGTAGCTTGAGACCACTCGGATTTGTTTGATGATCCTATGGCGGGGGGTGGGGGCGGATTGTGAACACCTGTTCCAACAGTAGAGCTGGGTAACAAGAATCCCACACTATGACACCAGCTCCACAGAGAATTGCTTCAAGTGATTTTCATTTAGCATCGATTCTCCTCCAGCATGCCTTGCCTTGCCATTCTGCATGTTAATGTTTTATATATTCTGTCTGGGATGGGCAGGGAGGCCGTTTGTCCAGTTTTATACCGGAGAGTCCTCTGTTTGGCTGGTTTATCAGCTGGGGGACACCAAACCGGATGTGGTTTTGTCCGATATCAGCTGGGGGACACCGTTTTGAACAGCGCGCCGCACCATCCCCGCTGGCGTGACCTCGTGCTCACACTGAGAGCTACGCCAGGCCACACAGGGACATCATGTGTAAGTGTGCACTGCCGAGCATGCTCCAGCTGGAGGAGCAGGTTAAAAGGGCCTCAGACACTCAGGCAAGGGGTGGTGGACAGGCTGTGGGAGAGAGGAACCCTCCTCTGGGAAGCCAGGCAAAAGGATGAGCCTGAGAGGGGACCACGAAGCGGATAAGGCCCCTGGTAGGACCTTCTCCAGCCCCGCCCCGTTGAGAACCAGCTGGTCCTGCAGGGCCCCTCTCCTCTATGAAGAGACATATGGGTAGGAAATAGCCCAGGGCAGCAGACTTAGACTCTCTGCAGGGAGGACCCTGCCAGTGCTGCTTTCTATAGCCCATAGGGCAAGTCTGCCCTCTTATATTCACCCCATTACATTCCTTGGATTGCCTTCTATTATACTCACTTGTAGCGCAGGAACCCTGCCAGGCCTGTATCCTGTAAGATATTAGCTGGAGCATAAGTTAGTGCAGGTGTGGTTAAGTAGTCCGTAACCCTTGGCACAGATCAATGGTTACCTGTAGATTTGGGGAACTAAGGAGAGCTTGCTCAATGGTAGGAGTCAGAATATTCCGGTAAGTGCGACCACAAGGAAACTGGAAGTAATAACCGCCAATCCTGTTAAGCGAGGGGTGACGGTGTGATCATGAGCTGAAATGGCAGCTATACGTAGCGATATGTTAACCTACAGGATAAGTACAGCTCAGTATTATACTGGCAAAAAGCCTAAATATGGGCATGGAGGACTGAGCATGGGCAGATGTTGCTCTGGCCCTATAACAGGACAGTTACCATGTGGTCCAGAGCTGTTCTTTCCTGGGCCTCGCCCATTGCCGTCTGCAACTTTTCTACTTGACCCTTCAACTCGCTGGGGAACTTAGACCATCGGACACTGCCAGAGCCAGGGTTGGTCCTTTTGTCTCTTACTACCAGGTCCTCAACTAAGGGTGTGAGTATGCAATTCTAATAGTTTGTGTTGAATGATACCACAGATTACCCCGATCCTGTATTATCTCCATCTTGTTATGAGGCTTGTGTCTTTTCTAGCTTTACCCATTATTGTAATAAAGGTATCTAAGGTTTTACTTTGCCCTCACTGTGATCCCTTTTCATCTATCCAGAGACTCCCTAGAAGCTATTGAACTCCATAGTGTGAATTTTGCCTGGCCTGATTCTGGGGGGAGAACCTTTCACAGTCAGATCAATTGGCCAGTAATCTAAATATTATTAACCTTTAAAAAGGACAGTCAACATGGCCCTGGGCTGGGATCTGGTGGAGAGGGAGGGCCTGGGTCCCTCTACCACACCCTTCTTGAGAGCTGTCATGCTGATGCAGGTGGAGGCCAGAAGATTCCCTGCATAGGGTCAGAAACTAGGTACCTCTACCACCCTGAAAGAGAGGCAAGGAGCCGGAGGTCAGGTGCGCTAACCACTAGGCTGCCCAGACTGTCTGTGCTGCACTCAAATGCTAAAATGACTTGTCAATCACTGTGCTTCCCTCTTGCGTATTTCCAGTCTAAAACCCCAAATATGAGAAGCATTAAAGAGGGGTGTGTGTGTGTGTGTGTGTGTAAAGGGGAGGCAGTGGCATAGGAAACAATAGTGGTTTCTGTCTCACTACAGTAACACTGTTCCAGAGGAGTTTACATTTTTAGACTAGACTCTCTGAGAATGCATTCTAGCCCCAGTGTAACTGCTTGTTATGCCTGAGCAAGTGTATCAGTCAACCCTCTAACAATCTCCCTCGGGAGCAGCTGATCTTATCCTGTGGTTGCTCTCATTTGTCTTTGCTGTATTAGGCTCCTTTCTCTAAAAGGTTGGGACTAAAATGTTCTAGACAGCTCTGCAGCACCTGATGCTGCTTTGGAAGGGGGCTAGGAAACCCTTTGACCAGTGAAGGAGAAGGGTTCATAATTCCTCCCTTTTGATGTGCTCCATGGGAAACTCTTTTCTTTCTTCATAAATTACAAGACCAACGCCCACTGTCTGGCTTGTTGTTGATGTTCAAGGCAAAGTATTGGTTTGGATTGTGACTCCTTTTCTCTTTGCCAAGGGCCAAGGACAGCTGACAGCTGTCTCTGATTTATTCCCTCTGCATGATTGCTCAGGGAGGGTGCGATCCATCCTGGGCAGAGGGGCCAGCACAAGGCCGAGGAGCCACATAAGTCTCCCTGAAGGCCTCCCTGAGGGCTGAAGTGGGCTGTCAGTGACGCCTGTGCCTTGTGCTGGATCTGCTCTGCTCGTGGTGAATTTAGATCCCAATGCTTGCTGGGAGTAATTTTTTGTTCTGTAGCTTTTTTGTGAGCAGTTTATTGTGAGGAATTTAAATTGAAGCTGTTTATTTAGTTCTAACTGGCCAAGGTTTTCAAGAGTGGTGAGGGATGTAGGGCCCTATGTAAGACACTGGAACGGGCCCAGTTTTCAGGAAGTGCTGAGTCTGTCTCAAGTTGCACATTGGAATATGAAGGCACCTACGTCACTGCTCAGTCTTGAAAATCTCGGCCATTTTGTACGTTATCATCTATAGGAAATTGTACTATGAGAACAATGGTCCATTGTGTGTATAAATGTTTCCCGTCTGAGGTACCATTACTGTGTGGATCATGAAATGCAAATGATATGAATGTACTTGCTGAATTCTGTGTGCTAGTGCATACTTACTCATATGCACAAATAGTATAAACTAAACCATATCCTGGGCCTCAATGATCCCTTTGGATTCCCCCAGTACAGAAGGTGGTCCAGGGAATGAATAGAGCTGAACCACTCGGTAATAGTCACCGTAAAGTAATTACAGTTAACACCCGTGTGGGGGGAAATGCCAAATAACCCCCCATGGAAGCATTTAACTTCCAAAAGGGGGAGCTATACAAAAATGAAGAAGCTAGTTAAATGGCAATTGAAAGGAACAGTCACCAGGGTGAAAAGCCTGAAAACTGGGGAGCAATGGGCACAAAAAACCTAACTGGCTTCAAGACTGAGCTTGATAAGTTTATGGAGGGGATGGTAGGATGGGACTGCCTACAATGGCATGTACTCGATCAGCAACTGCTAGCAACAAATATCTCCAGTGGCTGGTGATGGGACACTGGATGGGGAGGGCTCTGGCTTACTACAGAGAATTCTTTCCCAGGTGTCTTGCCCACGTGCTCAGGTTCTAACTGATCGCCATATCTGGGGCCGGGAAGCAATTTTCCCCCGGGTTAGATTGGCAGAGACCCTGGCTTTTTTTCACCTTCCTCTGCTGCATGGGGCACGGGTCACGTGCAGGTTTACACTAGTGTAAGTGGTCAATTCTCTGTAACTTGAAGTCTCTAAACCATGATTTGAGGTAACTCAGCCAGAGGTTAGGGGTCTGTTACAGGAGTGAGTGGACAAGGGGCTGTGGCCTGCGATGTACAGGAGGTCGGATTAGATTATCATGATTATGGCTATGTTTTAGTCACAGGTATTTCTTGTAAAAGTGATGGACAGGTCACGGGCAGTAAACAAAAATTCATGGCCCTTCACTGTCCATGACTTTTACTATATACCCCTGACTAAAACTTGGAGGGGGAGGGGCTGAGGGAGGGCAGCCCTGGTGCTGTGAGGGCAGGCGGCGGCATGCAGCCCGGGACCCCCACTGGTACTGGGGGGGAGGGGATTGGCAGGGCCGATTGCGGCCAATGGGAGCTGCAAGGGCGGTGCCTGCAGGCGGGGGCAGCACTCAGAGCTGCCTGGCCATGCCCCCACCTAGCAGATGAGCCAGGGGGATGTTGCCACTTCTGGGGTGCCGCCCAGGTAAGCGCTGCCCAGAGCCCTCCTCACCCAATCCCGTGCCCCAACCCCCTGCCCCCTCCCACACCCAAACTCTGCTGCGTGGGGAGGGTGTGCAGGGGCCCGAGACTGCCCCAGCAGCGGCCGGTGCACCTGGCTCAGGGGCTGTGTGAGTTTCCCCTGAGCCAGGCGCACCGGCCGCTGCAGATGTCACGGAGGTCACGGAAAGTTACGGAATCCATGACTTCTGCGACCTCCGTTACAAACTCGTAGCCTTCATCATGATGGTCCCTTCTGACCTTAAAGTCTATGAGTCTATGGGAACGGCATGCAGACTATTTAAAAGCACAATAATAGAGGCTCAAACTAAATGTATACCACAAAACAGAAAAAAACAAACAGCAAGTGGACCAGAAATATGCCACCGTGGCTAAACAACTGAGTAAAAGAGGCGGTTAGACATCCTTTAAAAACGGGAAGTCAAATCCTACTGAAGAAAATAGAACAGAGCATAAACGCTGGCAAGTCAAGAGTGAAAGTGCAATTAGCCATGCCAAAAAGAATTTGAAGAGCAAGTAGCATAAGACACAAAAACTAACAGCAAACATTTTTTTTAAGTATATCAGAAGCAGGAAGCTGCCAAACAATTGGGGGGGGGGAGGGGACTGGACAATCGAGGTATTAAAAGAGTACTCAAAGAAGACAAGGCCATTTCAGTGAACCTAACCTGAGCCATTCTTTTCAGGTGACAAATCTGAGGAACTGGCCCAGACTCAGGTGTCAGTAGAGGAGAGGCTTGGGAACAAATTGATAAATTGAACGGTAATACGTCACTAGGACCAGATGGTATCACCCAAGAGTTCTGAAAGGACTCAAATATCAAATTGCAGAACTGCTAACTATGGTATGTAATCCGTGGCTTACATCAACCTGTAAAGGAACGCTAATTTAAAGGTTTTTTTAAAAGGCTCCAGAGGTAATCCTGGTAATTACAGGCCAATAAGCCTAACTTCCAGGCCAGGTCCAGGCCAACTGATTCAAACTAAATTATTGACACACAGATTAACATGATTCGTTGGTGAAGAGTCAACACAGCTTTTGTAAAGGGAAATCATGCCTCACCAATCTATTAGAATTCTCTGAGGGGGTCAACAAGCATGTGGACAAGGGGGATCCAGTGGATATAGTATACTTAGATTTTCAGAAAGCCTTTGACAAGGTCCCTCACCAAAGGCTCTTAAGCCAAGTAAGCAGAAATAGGATAAGAGGGAAGGTCCTCTCCTGGATCGGTAACTGGTTAAAAAATAAGAAAAGAAGGGTAGGAATAAATGGTCAGTGTTCACAGTGGAGAAAGGTAAATAGTGGGATCTGTACTGAGGCCAGTGCTGTTCGATATATTCAGAAATGACCTGGGAAAGGGAGTAAACACTGAGATGGCAAAATCTGCAGACAACACAAAGTTACTCAGGATAGATAAGGCCAAAGCAGACTGCAAAGAGTTCCAAGGGGATCTCACAAAACTGGATGACTGGGCAACAAAATGGCCAATGAAATTCAATGCTGATAAATGCAAAAAAAAATGCACATTGGAAAACATAATCCCAACTATACATACAAAATAATGAGAACTAAATTTGCTGTTACCAATAAAGAAAGGGATCTTGCAGTCAGTGTAGATAGTTTTCTGGAAACAGCCACTCAATGTGCAGCAGCAGTCAAAAAAATCTAACAGAATGTTAGGAACCTTTAGTAAAGGAATAGATAATAAAACAGAAAATATCATAATGCCACTATATGCCCCCATATCTTGAATACTGAGTGCAGTTTTGGTCACCCCATCTCAAAAAAAGATATAATAGAATTGGAAAAATTACAGAGAATGGCAACTAAAATGATGAGGGCTATGGAACAGTTACCATCTGAGACTGGGACTGTTTAGCTCAGAAAAGGGAAGACTAAGGGGGGATCTGATAAAGATCTGTAAAATCACAAATGGTGTGGAGAAAGTGAATAAGGAAGTGTTATTTACCCTATCACATAAGGTAAAAGCCAGGGGCCACACAATGAAATGAATAAGCAGCAGGTTTAAAACAAACAAAAGGTAATACTTCTTCACACAATGCATAGTCAACCTGTGGAACTCATTGCCAGGGGATGTTGTGAAGGTCAAAAGTATAACTGGATTCAACAAAGAATTGAGTAAGTTCATGGTGGGTAGGTCCATCAATGGCTACTAGCCAAGATAGTCTGGGGTGCAACTCTATGCTCTTAGTGTCCCTGTATCTCCAACTGCCATCTTGCACTGGACAGGAAACTGGGCTAGTTTGACCATCTGTCTGATCCAGTCTGGCATACATGTGTTCTTAAAATCTTAAAACTGACCTCCCTGCTTTAAAGTAGAATCAAAATTTCAAAAGTAATTTGCACAATGTTATTTCTCCTTCCAGCATTCAGTGAATCCATTTTTATTCATCTACCATTGGCATATAAGCTGCTGTGATTAATATTTATATTTATGGTGAATCTAACCAACACTGACGTTTGTTCTGAGTGGGGGAAAAAAAACTTTTACAGTCATTTTAAATGATTCCTGTGAACCTGGGAATTACTGATTATATTTCATATAATTTCCATGGGATCACTCTAATTTCTGAGGTTATTTGGTGTCAAAAGAGTTTATTATAAAATGGTGCATTACAGGTGGAGCTGGTAACACTACCTTAGGTTAAGGTTGCCTTATGCTTTCTCTTATAAGAACCTGTTTTCAGCTGCGTATGACTTTGCTAAATGGAACCCATTCTGGCTGAAATGTTCTGAGCCAGGTCCCAGCTCAGGCTGATTTTGTTTGTTTGTTTGTTTTTAAGTTTCATGTAAAATGGTTCAGCCATTTCCAAGAATCAGATTAGGGGAAAATATATTTTTCCCTTGTTAAAAATATTCTTACAACCGTTTTGTTGAGAAACTCTAGCATCTCTATGCTTTGGAGCAGGGACTTGCAATTTGGCAAGGAGGTTTCCCTGTTGTGAAGGATGTGCCTTTTGCTAGCCCATGAAAATTCATCTAAATCATAAACTCATAGGACTGCAAGGGACCTTAAGAGGTCATCTAGTCCAGTCCCCTGCACTGAGGACCAGATATTACCTAGACCATCTGTAACGATGCTGGTTCTGGCAGGACCCAACTCACAGTATCAATTCAGGACAAATTGCTAGAACAGGGCAGTTACAGCCCAAGGCTGGGGTTTTTCCACCTCGAAGGCAAACCAAACCAGCCAGACAAAGAGGACTTTGGTTTCACCCCCTGGCTAACCACAAGTCACACAAGCAATTCCCTTAGACACTCCAGTTTCCCAGTATCACCACCAGTGCCACTCGTTATGGGGACAAATGGTTATGAAAACCAATACCCGAATAAAAGAAAAAAGATTATCTCGATCCCAAAGGACCAAGCCCCAGACCCAGGTCAATATACAAATCAGATCTTACCCACAAATCACGCTGTTGCCAATCCTTTAGAATCTAAAATCTAAAGGTTTATTCATAAAAGGAAAAAGATATGGATGAGAGCTAGAATTGGTTAAATGGAGTCAATTACATACAGTGATGGCAAAGTTCTTGGTTCAGGCTTGCAGCAGTGATAGAATAAATCACATCTCTGGAGTACATCCACAGCTGGGATGGGTCATCAGTCCTTTGTGTAGAGCTTCCATTTGTAGCAAAGTCCCTCCAGAGGTAAGAAGCAGGATTGAAGACAAGATGGAGACGAGGCATCAGCCTTTTATAGTCTTTTCCAGGTGTAAGAACACCTCTTTGTTCTTACTGTGGAAAATTACAGCAAAATGGAGTCTGGAGTCACATGGGCAAGTTCCTGCATACTTTGCTGAGTTACAAGGCGTATCTGCCTTTTCTCGATAGGTCAATTGTATAGCTGATGGTCCTTAATGGGCCATCAAGCAGGCTAGGCAGAGCTAACACCAACTTGTCTGGGATGTCACCCAGAAGCATAGCTTAAGTTTGAAATACAGACAGTATAGAGCCAATATTCATAACTTCAACTACAAAAATAATACACACAAATAGACAGAATAATCATAACCAGTAAACCATAACCTTGTCTTAGATGCCTTATTTGACCCCCTTTATACAAGATTTGGTGCCACTACAGGACTTTGGTTGCAACCATGTTCTATATGGTCCCAGATTATGTCAATAACGTTACACCATCCCTGACAGGTATTTGACTAACCTGCTCTTAAATGTGGCCAAGTTATATGACTTTGAAAAATTTCAGTTTGCACATGCTCAGTAAACTCTTGTTAAAGTTTGGCTAAATTCTCATAAGATTCCATCCACACTGGGCATGCTCCATGCCCTCACAATCTTAATTTGGCTCCCTTCTGCATATGTATATGATACAGTGTTTAATTACATTAACATACTATTTTCCCACCCTGCCCTGCCTCATTCAGTGCATACAATGGACCTGCCCCGATTATGAGTCAGGGTTGTGTAGAGAATTTGTTGCAGAATTTTGAAGCTATGTAGTGAATGAAGCCAGAGGCACTGCTTGGTGGGGGGGCATACAGGGTCACGTCCCCTCCCACTGATTTCTGCTAAGGTTTATATGCCCTGCTCTGAATCGTGCTGCATATCACCCGAACCTTTACATTCCCTCCCCCCGCCCCCACTATCAACAGTTACCATCATCTCTGAATGAGACAGAGGACTTCAGGGAGAGAAAGGAGGGTCTTGTGGATAAGGCAGTTGAAGGCTGCCCTGAGGATTCTATCCCTGCCTCTTCCACAGAGTTCCTAGGGGATGCTGAGCAAGTCATTCAAACCAGACTTTTCACAGGCAGCCACTGATTTGAGTGTTCTGTATTTTCTGGGTGCCCAAGTTGAGATTCTGGTCTGATTTGCAGAACTACTGAGCACTCAGAACTACAACTCAATCAACTCATTTATAGTATGGGCCTGGGGAATGGTGGAGAGAATGTAACACAATGGATGGCTTTTGCACACATGGTGGCCTATCTAAAAATGAGGACATTTTCGGAAGAGGTTGGGGACTCCACTAAGGAGCTGATGGGTTTTCTGTTGTCAGATAAGCCATCGTTATTTTTGTTTCATTTTCCTGATAATTCTGTGCTGTGTAAAAGCCACAATGAACTGATTTCCCATCTGTTAGTTCCAGCAAGAAACAATCACATAGTGGTGTAGGGCACAAAACTCCCCTAAATAAATTGATGGATTCCAGAATTATGGGAAATCCTAGCATTAGACAAGCTGACTCATCAAGTCAGAGTTCTGCAGAGTGGAAGGGGGGAAAAAGATACTTTTATCTGGACACATCATCTTCCGGCCATGAAACCTTGGAGACTGAGGATTTCTTGTGAATACTATGGGTGGGAGAAACTGCAACCCCACTAGTCACCCACCATCCTAGTTTGACAGATTTCTGAAGCCAGTTGATGCATTTAAACTTGTATGTGCCCCAAACCTTTTTTTTTTTTTTGGTGGGATTGTGAAGTTAGCATAAGAATGACTTTGTAAGAATTTGTTGGCTCTGCTAATAAATGAAAAGAATGAAGTACAGAGCTCCAGAGGTAGCTCGGCAGGCACCGGGATATGTACACCATGTGCCTGTGTTGGTGTGAGAAGGGTTTAGAAGCTGGTATTGTGATGGGCTTGTAAGCTCTTTGGGACAGAGGCTGTCATTTGCTGTATCTTCGTGCAGTGCCTAGCATAGTGGAGATCTGAACTGGATGAAACATCTAAGCACTACCACGATACAAAAAAAACAATTACAAATTATTGTAAGAGGCAGACTAGTTCAGGACAGAGGGGCAGCCTTCTCTCGGGATTTCCTTGCTTCAATTAGTTTTATTTGCAATCTTTGCATACATCCCAGGTTTTGTAAATACTTTCTTTATTTTTAAAAGATTTCCCAACGCTTCTGGTGGAGATCCGGCCACTCCAAAGAGAAGGGAGTGCACGAGACACCTACCACTGAAATCACTGTGGCCATACCAGCTCTGTCTGAAAGGAACTATGTGAGTTAATGCCTGAGGTCCTTTGAGGTTTGAATCACCCTGACATATCTTCAAAGCACTACAGCGCGGATGGAAAGGTACACTTCAAAATCTCCCAAAATCATTATCTGTGGATGACTGACACACTAGACTGTAGTAGTTTCTTCAGAGCTGCTGTCACTCTGTCATGTCAAGGGGTAGGCAAAGAGCCTGTAAGTGTGGGTCAGCACATGTGCACAAGCTCTGCCCTCTGGGAACCCCTGTGAAACTCTGCAGGAAGGGTGGTTACAGCACTTGGCTCAGAGGGCTTTGCTCAGCTCTTTTGCTTATTCTGATCACCCCAAAACACCTCAAAATGCCATTTCAAAGAAAGGTGCCTGATCTGGGAAGTGTGAAACCCAAAGGGAAATTCCTTAGGATAACGGTTCTCAAACTTCATTGCACCCCAATCCCCTTCTGACAATAAAAATTACTACATGACCCCGGGTGGAGGGGAATGGGGGGAGCCCGAGTCCCACTGCCCTGGGCAGGTGGGGGGACCAGAGCCCGAGCCCTGCTTCCCTCCGAGTCTAATGCTGGCGACCCCATTAAAATAGGGTCGTGATCCACTTTGGGGTCCTGACCCACAGTTTGAGAACTGCTGCCTTAGGATGTTGTGCACAAAGACTAAATCTCCCATGGCGTCAGACTCTCCAACTCAGAATGACACTGCTGTGAACACCTTCATGAATTCTTCTTCCAGTTCCCAGATTTGACGGAGGCTATTATGTACACTCAGCAATGAGCTGCATTTATAAATGTTTGTGAGGATAGTGACTGTAATATGTAGGAAATTAATCTGTCTACTTCCTAGGTTCAAAACTCTGCCATAATATTGAATTCATGTTTAAAAGTAAACGAGGACTTTGCTCTCTTATTGTGGAGCAGAATCATAACATTTACATGATAATTACTATGCTATAATATGATAATATATTATAATTACTAGTAATTGCTCCAGAACTTATTACTGCCTAACATGCCCACCCAACTCTCACGCTGATAAAGCCTTTGTACCACACCACGCTATCGCTATGTATGTAAAGCCTATCATCTTTTTAACAATAGTGGAGGAGCTGTACAAACGTTCAAACCTAACAGGAGTTCCTTTCATAAAAGAAAAATCAAGGTTTCTCTTCTAGTTATAAAGGGCATTCGTCATAATTTGACACCAGACACTGCAAAATAAATTGATATTTCAACTTTCTTTTGACAGTAACATGAAGTGTTTTCCTGGCAGATGTTTCAGGTAGACAAAAAAGGCCCAATTCATCTGAGCTGTATGCTCATGAATTAAACAGTCTTTATAACATAAATGAAGTTGGCTCATAGAGTCTTAGAAGTCCTAACTAACAGCTATGGACCGTGAGAGATAGATGGTAATTGGCAATTTTTACAGTGTCTTTGTTAAGAGTTTTGAAAATTAAATCCATGTATGGTTTCTATTTTAGATTAAAATGTTCAACTATAAATAAGAGGGTGAATGACTGAAGCCAGTTTTAATTCTCAATGTCTAAAGTCTTTGGATTAAAATGTACAATGTGCTGCAATGACATGAACACGACCCTGCTGCATGGCAGCACAAGAAGAGCCTTAGTGAGAATCTCAGTGGTGTTACTTACATCTTGTGACTGGCCTAGGGGCTGATTTCTAGGACCGTGGTTCCCAAACTTGTTCCACCGCTTGTGCAGTTATAGGGGCAGAGAAGAGAGATAATAAAGTGAAATCATCAATCTTTTTGAATGTTGTTGGGGAGGAAGCATTGGATATGTATAACAACTTTAAGTTTGAAGAAGGTAAAAGCATGAAGTTAAGTAAAATACTGACTACATTTGAGGAACATCGCATGCCAAAAAGGAATGAAACCTTTGAGAGAGAGAGATTTTTTACATGCATGCAAAAACTGGTGACACCATAGAGCAATATGTCACAGAATTAAGGAAACTCAGTAAAACCTGCGACTTTAGTGGAGTGACAGAGTCTCTGGTCAGAGATAGAATCATTTGTGGCATTAAAGACAATGTGTTAAGAGAGAGACTGCTCCATGACATGCATCCGACGAAGTGGGCATTCACCCACGAAAGCTTATGCTCCAATACATCTGTTAGTCTTAAAGGTGCCACAGGACTCTCTGTTGCTCCATGAAGGAGACTTAACTTTAGAAAAAAGCTTTCCAGATGTGCAGGACAACAGAAACTGTGAAAGCACAAGCCAAAGAGCTGAATTTCCCAGAAGGGGTTATCCATGTACTGAGTACAAAAGAATATAGCCAGAGAATATGGCCAAATCAAAGAGTGGAATCACTGGCTATGGAGAGCGTTGCTAGGTGGAAAACTGTCATGTGGAAGGTGTGGATCACAGCATGGCCCCCGTGTGTTGCCTTTGGGAAACTCTGTTAGAAATGTGGGGAAAATACTCACTTTGCAAAATGCTGCAGATCCCAAATGCAGAAAATTCAAGTTCATCCAGTCTCACAAAGGCCTTAGGAGAAGGTCAGCCTGATTTATTTATCTGGCAATAAAGAATTATGTAATAGTCACAGGTTATTATTCTCTATATCCAGAAATTTGCACACTGCAAAGTAGTAATAGTAAGTCAGTGATAGCCGGCATGAAGGGAATCTTCTCCAGACATGGAATTCCAGATGCAGTCGTTAGCGATGATGGGCCACCATTTTTCAGTGCAGATTTTAGGCAATTTCATTACAAAACATCGAGTCCAAATTACACCTAATCAAATGGACTTGTGGAACAGTCTATGCCAACAGTAAAGAACCTTATGACGAAGACTTTTGACAGTGGGGGTGATTTGTATAAAGCATGACTGGTTTACCAAAGTGCACCCCTGGAGGACGGCTATTCTCCAGTTCAGCTGTTAATGGGAAGAAGGATCAGATCCTATTTATCAATGACTGATAACTTGCTGAAATCTCATAACAATGAAACTATACAGGGAAAAAATCAGAAGTGGAATCAGAAATAGTATTTTGACAAAAGGGCGCATGATCTCCCATCTCTTAAACCCAGGTGCTAGAATGTGCCTGAGGAATCACACCTCTAATACCTGGAGCCAAAGGGGTACCATTAAAGAACAGCTGCATCCAAGGTCTTATGTAGTCCAGCCAGACCAGAGGGACACATTTCAACGTAATCAAAGGGATCTACGAGTAACCCCAGAAAGTTCCAACACATTGACAGAAGATGTGGACTCTGATCCTTTCTCATCAAAGCACAAAGGAAAAACTGTTGAGGAGCAAGAGAACAACTCAGACTCTAATGAAAGGCTGATACTGAGAAGATCGGAGGGGGTGATTAAATGTCCTGAAAGACATAGAAACTTGCTAACCTGCCTGGAGAAGGCATAGTTGAGGAAAGTGAGTGGTAAAGACTCAGAGTGATGTGCTGGTAACCTCTCCTCTTTAGGTAGTTGACACATTGGGTTTATGGAAATGTACTTCATAGGTTGAGAATTTAATGCATATGTTATTCGATAGGTGTTAGCTGTTTATATATATATATATATATATATATATATATATATATGAGTTAATTTTTTTTAAGAGGGAAGATGCAGAGAGATTTTTGTAGAAGATTATAATTTAGAGATACTCCTTCATAAGGGACAGTATTGGGATCATAGGAATTTGGAGAGGTGTCCTGGAGGCGGGGGCTGGGCACACTACATGGCCATGTGCAGCAGTTCACTACAGCGCTCCAGTTTGTTTTACTAAAAGTTTTATTCCTTTCTCCTTCATTTGGTTTGTTATTTAATTAACCCCAAGATCACTACAGGCCCACTAGGCTTTCTGATGGATACCACCATTACTTAATCTAAATCTCAGTGTATATCATCATCGGGGGCTACGGACAGCGAGAAATGTACTAGAAGAAGGAGATGCAATTTTCCAGGAGAGCAGCAGCTCTACACCTGTAGGGCATGGAAGGGCAAGCAAAAGCCGCATCTCCTGCATCTGCCTAGGAGCCGAGCAGCAGAAAAGCAACCTTGACACACCTAGAACCATGGGGGAATGACAAGGATTGGGGGAACCTAATGGAGGGGCAGCAAGAGAGCCCGGCTTGGGACGGGGACAGATAAGAAAGCAAAGACACTGCTGAGGAACTTGATGGATGTCAGGCCAAGAAGCTGGTCCTGAGTGTTTCACTCCCTCCCGCAGGATAAGTGCAAGGAGAATATACACACTAAAGTGAAGGGCCTCACTGCTGTGCCAGGGGAATGTCTGTGTGAGTTAATTCTCCAAATCAATCTTCTAGTTCCACGTAATCGGGACACAATCAAGCAATACATCTGTGCAAATGGGTTCTTCCAAGGAAGCCATTCATGTTCAGCCACAGTCAGGAGCGGCGCCAGGGTTTTTGCCGCCCTAGGTGGCAGCGCTCCTCCTCTGAGCATTCAGGGGGCCTGGGGTCTTCGGCAGCGGGGGTCCTTCCGCTCCGCGTCTTCGGGGCACTTTGGCGGTGGGTCCTGGAGCGAGTGAAGGACCCGCCGCCGAATTTTCGCCAAAGATCCGGAGCGGAAGGACCCCCTGACGCCGAATTTCCGCCGAGGGCGGCAAAATGCCACCCCCCAAATCCTGCCGCCCTAGGCGACCGCCTAGGGTCGCCTAGTGGAAGCGCCGGCCCTGGCCACAGTTGATCTCAAGTCCTCCAGGTTAGTTGTGTTGCTAATTTCACTGTATTGGGATGGTGCCTGATAAAGGAGTGACCGTTCCGGAGGCCGGAGAGGCCCACCATTCCTGAGAACGCAGGAGCACAAGCTGCATTAACTCAAGGAAAACACCCAACTGGATACTTTTACGTCTGAGGTGGATACATAGCCAAGGCCAAAATGAAACCTGTACAAATGTATTCACCTGCTTATTTTGAAAAGAAACCTCAACCATTTAGTTCAGCTACAGTCTGTCTTCTGGTCATGCATAGCTGGGACCTTTTCTTATTCCTATTTTCATGTGATACATAAAATTGCACCAAAAAAAAAATACCACCTGAGACATAAAATCAATTTTTCCCCCAAAATGGGAAACTTCAAACTCGACACTGTGGCATAAAATAGGCTGTTCCACTCATTGTGCACTCAGTGGCCCCAAATGCTGACCTGCATGGGGCTCCAGGCAGGTGCACTGGTAACACTGACCTCCTTGCATCCCTTGCTCGATGGAGCAGAAATCTCTGGCATGCCTTACTTGCTCCTTTCATTAAAGAGCTCGTTTTTAAAAATAAATGATTCAATCAATTTAGTTCTTTAGTTTGATGTTAGTGGTTTCTTATTTCTTTACAAACTTTAAAATTGGCCCATGTTTGTGAAAAATGTGCCCAAGTCACTCACTGTGAGAGATTTTCCTGTGGAAGTGTCTCCATTTTCCTGTGAAAATTGTCCAAGGCAGAAATATGGAAATGTCGGTTTCTGATTGAAAATGGACTGTTTTCTGAGGGCAATGGCTTTTTCATTTAAAATGTACTCTTCCTACTCACACCTTCTCAACTGGTACACTAGAGACAGGACCAATGGCTTGAACAGGAGTCAGCATGGGAGAAGCTTATCTATAAGTACAGACAAGAACAAACATGCTCAGGACCCTTTCAGAACTGCAGATTGGACTCTGAAGGCAAGGACGGGAGGTTTGAGTTTGAAAAAGAGCACAAAATGACTCGAAGGGGGTGGCATAGCAAGGAGCCGGAAAGAAAGATGAGGTGGGCAGAATCATTGAGGATGGGTTGGAGGGGAACATAAAAAGACCAAAGTGCTGGAGTTCACAGTATTAGCAGCAGGATGGTCAGGAAGGGGTAGAATTGTAGGAATGCTGCAGAGATGACAGCATTTGGTCACAGCTTGGATCAGTGGCGGATTAATAATTTTGCCGCCCCTAGGCCGGGAAATAATTGCCGCCCTGGCCCCGCCCCGACTCCGCCCTTTCCCCACCCCCATTCCAACCCCCTCCCCAAAGTCCCTGCCCCAACTCTGCCCCCTCCCTTCCCCTATTGGATCCCTTCCCCAAATCCCCGCCCCCGGCCCCGCCTCTTCCCCCAGCGCGCGGCGTTCCCCTTCCTCCCCCCTCCCTCCCTGCCCCGCGAAACAGCTGTTTCGCAGCACAAGCGCTGGGAGGGGAGAGAAACAGGATGCGGCGAAGCGCTTGCAGAGGAGGTGGTGGTGAGCTGGAGCAGGGGGGCGGGGCGTGGAGGGGAGCTTCCGCCCCTGCAAATTTGCCGCCCTAGGCCTAGGCCTTGTCTGCCTAGGCAATAATATGGCGCTGGCTTGGATATTGCAAGAGAAGGAACCTGGGAGCCAATGATGCCTCCACAGATATTCAGGGCTGGCCTTGCCATGAGGTGAACTGAGGCAGCCGCCCCAGGTGCCAGACTGGGGGGGATGGGGGTGCCACTTGGACCCAAAGTGTAGAAAATTGTGTCTGCTGCTGGTGCGTATGTATTCTCTCTGCTCTAGATGCACAGAGATGGTGGAGTGCTGTGCTGGAGGAAGGAGGGCACAAGAGACATAACAGGCAGGCAGGAGAAAAGGTGAGAGGGAATAACAGAAAGCAGCAGGAGCTGCAGGGAGAGAGAGGAGGAGGAGCCTCTTATGTACCTCTCCAGCACCCCCGGGAGCCTGGACTGATTAACACCAGCTTCTCAGGGAGCTTCCTGTTTCCTGCTGCTTCCCTGAACCCACTTGCGGAGAACAGGCAGTCAACTGAAGTAGGAGGAGCCAGTTAGGCCCTTAAGACGCTGATATCTTCCCTCACTCACTGCTACCAGCCTGAGTATTTGTCCCCTTCAATTGAGTGTTGAGAGCCACTCTAGCTGGCACAGAACAGCAGTCATGAGTGAAAGAAGAAAACGCCCCTCTGGGGCAGCATTCAGAAAAAGCAAGCAAGCAAAGGAAGCTTTTCTATCTAAGCAGGAAGGAGCTCTCCTGAGATACATAGACACAAGTGTTCACGGTGAGCCTTCCGGCCCCAGTGAGGATGTGAGTGGTGAGGAGATGCCTGATCTTCCAGTTAGTCAGAGTGCAGGTGACCTGGCAGCTACTGCAGCATCCATATCTCCATCTCAAATGGATGTAACCATGCACATTCCTGAAGAAAAGTGTAGATCAGAGAAGAGTGTGGTGGAGGTGCAAGAAACAGCTGCTGCTGAGTTTAGTTCCTTAAGTCTAGATGATCCAGGACTGTGGGACCCACTTGAGCAGTAGCCTGAGGGACTTCCTTGTACTGCATGGGCCACAGCAAGTGAAAAACTTCATGTTCCCCAAAGACAATGAAAATAGAAGTTTCCATCCAACACATTACTGGCGTGAAATCCCCAATGGTGACAAAGTGGAGAGGCCATGGCTTATGTACTCAAAAACCCAGAATGCTGCGTACTGTTTTTGTTGCAAACTCTTCCAGTCTAATGTTCCAGCCACATTGGGTTCTACAGGAACAAAGGACTGGCAAAATCTGGCTAGAAATCTGGCCTGCCATGAGAAGGCAGCAAATCACCAGAGAGCATTCCATAGGTGGAAAGAGCTGGAGATGAGACTAAGGTTAAAGGCCACCATAGATCAGCATCAAGAGACGATTGCATCAGAGTATCTTTACTGGCAAAATGTTCTGACAGTGCTTGCTACCCAAAACCTAGCACTGCGTGGCACTTCAGATCAGCTGTATGTGCCAAACAATGGAAACTTCCTTAAAATTGTGGAGCTGAGTTTGATGCTGTACTCCAGGAGCATCTAAGAAGAGTCACCACCCAAGAAATGTACACACAGCACTACCTTGGAAAAACAATTCAAAATGAGATCATACAGTTACTGGCAACAAAAGTCAAACAGAAGATTGTGGCAGATCTGAAGTCAGCAAGATATTACTCTGTTATTCTGGACTGCACACCTGACATCAGCCATACAGACCAAATGACTTTAATGGCGCATTTTATAACAACAGAACCTAGTGAAAATGTCCCTGCAATGGTGACTGTCAGAGAGCATTTTCTAGAATTTATTGATATTGATGGTACTACAGGAGCTGATATGACAAATATGCTTCTTAAAAAGCTGGAAGATACGGGAATTGCGATAGCTGACATGAGAGGTCAGGGCTACGATAATGGTGCTAACATGAGAGGAAAGAACAGTGGAGTGCAGACACGGATCCGAGAGTTAAACCCTCGAGCTTTTTTTGTCCCGTGCAGTTCTCATTCATTGAACTTGGTGGTCAGTGATGCAGCATCAGCTTCTAGTGAGGCTGCTGAATTTTTTAATGTAATTCGAAGCATCTATGTATTTTTCTCTGCATCAACTCATCGATGGCAAATGGCATCTGGGAACATCCTCTCTGACACTGAAACCACTGATGGGAAATTCGAGTGGAGGCAATAAAGCCTATCAAACACCAAATTGGGAAGATAGATGATGCCACAGTTGCCATTATGGAGGATAATGCTATGACAGGAACTGTTTGTGGGAGAACAGTGGCAGAGGGAAATGG
This sequence comes from Emys orbicularis, assembly GCF_028017835.1. Taxonomy (NCBI): domain Eukaryota; kingdom Metazoa; phylum Chordata; order Testudines; family Emydidae; genus Emys; species Emys orbicularis. Next base: position 814,836 of record NC_088686.1, on the reverse strand, counting down.
AATCACCAGAAACATACATAACTTCAAATTTCTGTGTGGCTTAGTGTTGTGGCATGACGTACTGTTTGAAATAAATGTTGTAAGCAAGAGACTCCAAGGTGTTGACCTTGATATATCTGGAGAAATGGAACAACTGGACAAAGCAAAGTCATACCTACAGTCTTACCGGTCAGATGAGGGATTTCAAAACGTTCTGAAGAGTGCACAGAAGTTGACAGAGGAACTTCACACTGAGGCTATTTTCCCACCCATTCAAGAATACAAGAGTCACCGAAGAAGAAGACATTTTGATTACGAGGCATGGGATAATCCCATAAGAGACCCCAGACAACAATTCAAAGTTGAATTCTTTAACCAGGTGCTAGATTGTGCAATACAGTCAGTTGAAGAACGTTTCATGCAGCTCAAGGAACACAGCAGTATATTTGGGATGTTGTATGAGGCAGAGCATGCAAGACAGGGGATGTGATAGTGCCACTCTACTCAGCAGTGGTTAAACTTCAACTGTAGTGCAGTGTCCAACTTTGGTCACCAATGTTTAGTTTGAAAAGAAGAGATTAATATGATAGTGGTTTTCAAATACTTGAAAGGTTGCTATAAACAAATGGAGAAAAGTTGTTCTCTTGCCACAGAGGGCAGGACAAGAGGCAATGGGTTCAAACTACAGCACAGCAGATTTAGATTAAATCTAGGAAAAAACTTCCTAGCTGTGAGAACAGTAGGACAATGGAACAGACGCCTAGGGAGGTTGTGGAATTTCCTTCACTGAAGGTTTTCAAAAGGAGGCTGGAGCCACCTGTCTGGGATGGTTTAGACACAACAAATCCTGCAGCGTGGCCAGGGTTAGGAGGACCCTTGCGGTCCTTTCTAACTCTATGGTTCTATAATTATCTTGGCTTAATCATAGCAATATAATATCCCGGGGCAGGAAGCCTTCATCACTTAGGGAACTCCAAGTAGTTCAGAATGCTGCAGCACGTCTCCTCAGCAACGTAGACACCATGAGCACATCACACTTGTCCTCTGCTGTCCAGATTGGCTTCCCACAGATTTTTGAGTCAAGTTCAAGATCTTGGTCCTTATTTTCAAAGTGCCCCATGAGCTGGCCCCAGGAGATCTAAAAGACCATCTAAAGTTCTTGGATGAAGCCCGTGGTCAACAGCTCCACTGCTTTGACACAATGGAACTTTCAACAGTAAGGGTAACAGAGGGTCCTGTGGCACCTTTAAGACTAACAGAAGTATTGGGAGCATAAGCTTTCGTGGGTAAGAACCTCACTTCTTCAGATGCATCTGAAGAAGTGAGGTTCTTACCCACGAAAGCTTATGCTCCCAATACTTCTGTTAGTCTTAAAGGTGCCACAGGACCCTCTGTTGCTTTTTACAGATTCAGACTAACACGGCTACCCCTCTGATACTTAACAGTAAGGGTAAAGCTCATCTGTGCAGAGGCAAAAGTTTCTCTGAGGGTGGTCCAAGACTGTGGAGTGAACTCCCCCAGGAACTAAGGACCATCACAAACCTCACCACTTTCCGCTCAAAGTGCAAGAAACGTTTCTTTGACCGGCCTTCTCTAATGTACATGCATAGCAATAGGTAAATGTATAGTAAAAACAAACAAACACAAAGACACACACTGCATCCAGTGTGCATGCCTCTCCCTATGGGGAGAGGATGAGAGAACAACACAGGACAGATGTTGGCACGTTACTTAATGTACTACTAGAAGGTGCTCAGATACTACTGTGATGAGCGCAGCATACAAACCTATCTGGAACAGCTAGACGTGCCCGGTTTGTGCCTGCAGTTAGGTAACTGGAGGAATAAGTATTATCATTTGCACCCACTGAACTGTGAGTGTGACTGTGTTTTCAAAAAAAAGTGGGGGGCAGGGCCTTAAGCTTACAAGGCAGTTCAGCTGGAAAGGGTGCAGAGCTCTTTGGTAGGAAAAGCAGCAAAGAGTCCTGTGGCACCTTATAGACTAACAGACGTATAGGAGCATGAGCTTTCGTGGGTGAATATCCACTTCTTCGGATGCATGTAGTGGAAATTTCCACTACATGCATCCGAAGAAGTGGATATTCACCCACGAAAGCTCATGCTCCTATACGTCTGTTAGTCTATAAGGTGCCACAGAACTCTTTGCTGCTTTTACAGATCCAGACTAACACGGCTACCCCTTTGATCTTTGGTAGTAAGGTTCCTGTTCTATCTCAAATCATTTGCTCATCCATAGAGACAGGCTGCACATCAGGCTGAATGATAAGCTAGTTTGCAAAATGTTGTATGTGGTCATTCCTTTTTCTTTCCCAGCTGTTGACCAGCCACACTTACCTTGAATGGACCCTGCCACTAGGCCAATAATTTTGACTCTGAACTTGGCAGTAATAACAGGACCTGCTCCCTGGGTCTAAATACCTGTAGATGGTCACTTCTATGATAGGCCATTTTGTGGGTTTGTTGGGGCTTCAGTAGGTTGTTGTTGTTTATTGCAAAGTCCCCTAAAGTCTTAAGCTTTTCTCACAACTGGACTATGTAGTGCACCATGTTTGTCACCATTGGTCCTTGTTCCTCCCAAGCTTCTCAGAAGAGTTCTAAAACCCCACAAGGTTATCTCCCATATAGCAGCTCAAATGGGGACAATCCTGTGGAAACCTGTAGAACCTCTTTCATGGCAAATAACAGCCATGGCAGTAAATGGTCCAAATAACGAAGGTCTGATACTATGAACATCTCTTTCAACTTCTGATTGAACCGCTCAACTAATTCTTCTGCTCAGGGGTGGGAAAATGACATACTTCATGTCTCCAACTTTAACAGATGAGATAGTTCCTTCATCAAATGTGACATAAAAGTAGTTCCTTGATTGGTCAGCATCTCTTTTGGTATCCCACCTTGAGCGAACAACTCCATAGTGTCACCTGCAATGGTCACCACAATCATTGAACTGGGAGAGGGATGGCCTTGGGATAGCGGCTTGTGTAGTCTAGGATCACCAGGATATGCTGGTACCCTATCACACTTCTCTCCAGTTGTCCCACTAGCTCCATCCCTATTCTTTCAAATGCTACACCCACTATCGGAAGTGGGATTAGGGGAGCTTTTGGGGTCCTCCTGGGGCCAGCCAATTGACACTCGGGGCTTGATGTACAGTAGTTTTTGCCATCCTTGTGCACAGTGGGTCAGTAGAACATAGTCATCATTCACCTAAAGATCTTCTCCCGCCCTATGTGTCCTGCACATGGTACTGAATGAGCAAATCATAACACTTCCCAAAAGAGGTATCAAGGTTGATTGATAGAGATAAGAATGTTGATGTAATAGATTTCAACTTCTGTAAGTCTTTTGACTTGGTACCACACAACAACTTGATTAAAAATTAGAATTATATAAAATTAACATGGTGCATTTTAAATGGATTAAAAACTGGCTAAATGATAGGTCTCAAAATGTAGCTATAAACTGACAATTGTCATGGAGTGGGTGTGTTTTTAGTGGCATCCTGCAGGGATTGGTTCTTGGCCCTATACTATTTCACATTTTTATCAGTGACGTGGAAGAAAACATAAAATAATCACTGATAACGTTTGCAATGACAAAAATTGGTGGAGTGGTAAATAATAAAGAGAACGGGTCACTGATACAGAGGGACCTGGGTCATTCGGTAAACTGGGCACAAACAATGTGCATTTTAATACCGTTAAATGTAAATGCATGCATCAAGCAACCAAGAATATAAGCCATACTTACAGGATGGGGGCCTCTATTCTGGGAAGCAGTGGCTCTGAAAAAGAGTTGGGGGTCATGGTGGGCAATCAGCTGAACATGAGCTCCCAGGGCGAGGCTGTGGCCAAAAGTTCTTATGTAAATGTTGGATGCATAAACAGGGGAATCTCGAGTAGGAGTAAAGAGGTTATTTTGCTTCTATATTTGGCACACACCCTTAGTAATAGCTACAAGAATATTATGTCCAGTTCTGATGCCCATAATTCAAGAAGGATATAGACAAATTGGAGAGGCTTCAGAGAAGAGCCACAAGAATGATTAAAGAATTCAAATACGATATGAATATGAATAACAATATGATCACAGTCTGTAAATTCCTACGTGGGGAACAAATATTTGATAATGGGCTCTTCAATCTGGCAGAGAAAGGTATAACATGATCCAATGGCTCAAAGTTGAAGCTAGATAAATTCAGACTGGAAATATGGCAAAAAAATTTTAACAGTGTAACCTATAAGGCTAGCTTGCTTGCTTGCCTATATATCTTTTTCTTATAGGTTTCTTATTTTCATATGGTTTTGATTGTTTGTTTTATTATAATAGATTTATATTCAAGTAGTTTGGCTGTAATGCAAGAGACTTACAGGCCTCATCCTGTATGTTAAGCTAAGGCAAAGTTAGCATACCTATGTGTGGGACCTTTCACCTAGATAGATAGTGATAAGTTAAAGCATAAGATCCATATATGGCAGCAATCTTTAACTTGGATAGATAAAGGATGCATGGAAGCAGGGGGGCATAAGGGTCTTTCTGAAGTTCATGCCCTCTGTAAACAGGTACACCACAAGAAAAGAACCAAAAAAGCCGTGAGGACAAAAATAACAAATGTGAGAATGATCTAATGTCATTAATATGTATGTACATGTCATCAATACGTACAAACATACCAGCATCTGGAGTAAGTGTACCCCAACATTTTGGTGGGTGAGGAAGCTAAGTTTGGACAGAGAAGGAGGGCTCAAGTACCCATGCCCTATAAGAGGGCTGACCCACCATGCCAAGAAATCTAATCTAATTTCATCTAGAAATCTAAGTGTCTAAGCATCTAAGAATCTAAGGTCCAAGCATCTCTTAGTTTCTTAGTCTGTTAGTTTAATTTTAAGTTTTAAATCAGTTAGTGAAGTGACATTCTAAGTTAGCTTCAATAGCTCTGAGCTCTCTGCTTCTTCTAAGCTCTGCAGCTCCCACTCGAGAACTGAGGACCCTGAGGTGAGGCTGGTCCTTTGTCTCTTATCACCAGGTCATCGAGGAAGGGTGTGAGTCTATGAATCAAAAGCTTTATAGCCTATTATACCATATGTAGCTTTAAAATAATAGTATTGCATTTGTAACTCTGATTATTTTACCTTTTGATTACGATTTGATTATAATACCTTTTATCTCAATACTGGTGGAGGAGGAGATGGCTCAGGGTGGACACTGGCAGCTGGTTACTTCTGGCAGCAGGCAGTGCTCCACCCCTGCTCCGAACCCTCCCGCTGTGGTAATAGGTAACCGTTATGCTCTTCTTGATACAGGAGAGAAGGCATCACCCCCTACAGTAAAGGAGGAGAAGCCTCATACCCCTAGGGCTGGGAGGTCTGCTGCCACCACTGCGAATAGGAAACGTAGGGTAGTGGTGGTCGGAGACACTCTGCTGAGGGGGACGGAGGCGCCAATCTGTCGCCCTGACATTTCATCTCGGGAGGTATGCTGCCTGCCGGGAGCCCGTATCCGAAATGTTACGGAGGCATTGTCGAGGATTATCCAGCCCTCTGACTACTACCCCATGCTACGCATCCATGTGGGCACAAATGATACTGCGAGGTGTGACACTGAGTGGATCAAGAGTGACTACAGGGCTCTGGGAGTACGGGTGAAGGAGTTTGGAGCGCAGGTGGTATTCTCTTCGATTCTTCCTATCAAAGGTAGGGGCCCGGGCAGAGACAGATGCATCATGGAGGTGAATGCCTGGCTGCGAAGATGGTGTCGCCAGGAGGACTTTGGCTTCCTCGACCACGGGATGCTATTCGAGGAAGGACTGCTAGGCAGAGATGGCGTTCACCTTTCGAGGAGGGGAAAGACCCTATTTGGACACAGACTGGCTAACCTAGTGAGGAGGGCTTTAAACTATGTTTGACGGGGACAGGTGAGCAAAGCCCACAAGTAAGTGGGGAACATGGAGACCTGGGAGATGGGTTGGAAATAAGAGGGAATGTGGGCTATATTGGCAGAGAGAAAGGAGGGTCAGGACAAAACTGGGAGGCAAGATCAAACCAGTATCTTAGATGCCTATATACAAATGCGAGAAGTATACTGCTCTACAGCCAAAATGCTTCTGAAATAAATGTAGTCAAACTTTACTAATTCTGGGTCACTGAGAATGAAAATGATGCTTAAAATTGTTGATTGGCTCTAGTTTTCAAGATATGCTATTGGGTCAGTATATACGACCCTTGACTTGGGAATGGCGGAGGATAAGTGAGTTATAAAGGGAAGGGATCTCAATTTAAACCAGAAATGACTAAAATACATCTTTGACTGGATCTATGAATAAATCTATGACTGGGTTTGGACAGTACTTGCTTTTTAGGCAAAACAATGAATGATGCAATCTGAAGCTGGTATTGCGTCATACATGATATGAATTGCATCATGTTATTCCTAGAAGTCATGGATGATGCAATCATAACGAAGCTTACATCACTCTGCTGAACAAATTGCCCAATATCAGCTCTAGAAATCATACAGTGTCGTGCTCTCTTATTTGTCAGTGTTTGATTTTGCAAAGGGACACATTTCTGTTTAGCCAAAGTGAGCAGAGATTCCTCGTACTTGTGTGAACAGTGCAGATAACTTCTGCTATGTTTGTGGTGAAGTGACTTTTGCATCACAAAAGCGCAGTATAACCACTATGGTTAAGAAAGCCTATCACCTTTATTTTGGCTGCAAAATTGGAGATCAGGACAAGAGGTGGGCCCCACACATATGCTGCAACACTTGTGCAACAAATCTTCGCCAGTGGTTGAACAGGAAAAGGAAATCTATGCCTTTTGCAGTGCCAATGATTTGGAGAGAGCCAGCAGATCATACCAGCAATTGTTACTTCTGCATGGTGCCTCCAGTTGGGAAAGGTGTGTCAAAGAAGAAAAAATGGACTGTGCATTATCCAAACATTCCATCAGCTATATGCCCAGTACCCCACGGAGAAGGACTGCCGGTTCCTGATGCACCAGAATCATTCTCACTTGAGTCAGACGAGGAAGAGGAAGAGGATGAAACTTCTGGTCCTGAACCATCAATGTCACAGGACCCACATTTTCTCCCATCCTCCTCCTCTGAACCACACCTCATAACACAAGGTGAACTGAATGACCTTGTCAGGGATTTGGAACTACCCAAGAGTAAGGCAGAGCTGTTGGGCTCCAGACTGCAGCAGTGGAATCTCCTGGCAGGTGATGTTAGGGTTTCCATGTTCCATGACCGTCAAAAGAATCTTGTCCCATTCTTCTTCATGGAAGGTGATCTTGTAGCCTGCAACAACATCGATGGTGTGATGGCAGCCCTCAGATCGTTCACGATCCAGATGAGCAGAGACTGTTCATTGATTCATCGAAGACGAGTCTTAAAGCTGTTTTACTGCATAATGGCAATGTTTTGCCATCAATTCCAGTTGGTCATGCAGTCCATATGAAGGAAACCTATGACAACATGAAACAACTTTTGAGGTGCATAAACTATGACCAACATCAGTGGCAGCTTTGTGGCGATTTGAAGGTTGTTGCTCTCTTGCTTGGTCTGCAGACCGGATACACAAAGTACTGCTGTTTTCTCTGAAAATGGGATAGTCGTGCAAGAGATTCCCACTACATCAAGAAAGATTGGCCACTCCGACAGTCATTGGAGCCTGGGAGGAAAAGTGTTCAGCATCCACCACTTGTTGAATCAAGGAAGATTTTGTTACCACCCTTACACATCAAGCTGGGTCTGATGAAGAACTTTGTCAAGGCCATTGACAAAACACAAGCAGCTTTCAAGTACCTCCGTGGAAAATTTCCAAGGTTAAGTGAAGCTAAGATAAAGGAAGGTGTCTTTGTTGGTCCTCAGATTCGTGAACTTCTTCGAGATGATACATTTGACCATGCACTGCGTGGCAAGGAAAAGACGGCATGGAAAGCCTTCCAGTTAGTGGCAATAAATTTTCTCGGAAACAACAAGGCAGACAACTACAGGTTGTTGGTGGAAAACCGCCTCAAGGCATACAAAAGCCTTGGTTGCAACATGTCACTAAAGATACATTTTTTGCACTCTCATCTAGATTTTTTTCCACCGAGCTGCGGAGCAGTGAGCGACGAGCACGGCGAGCGATTTCACCAGGACATTGCAACAATGGAGAAACGCTATCAGGGCAAATGGAGCCCATCAATGCTTGCAGACTATTGCTAGACAGTGACAAGAGATGCTCCATTTAATGAATACAAGAGACAAGCCAAGAAGTGCCGAGTAGACACTGAATAGGACTAAACTATGTACATAATAGTTTTTTGCCTTTTGTTTCATAATAAATTTTATTTCTATAACCCTTTTGCTGATTTTTAAAGTGTTACATAAACAGGACAGGTGAAATATTATCATGTAAAGCAACCATAAACACATGAAAAGACCTAGGTTTACAATTTATGATTAAAACTCTACTATCTACACAATATACATAGACATAAAATGTAAAAACTTAAATATCTTAGAAACAGTAGCCAATCAGTTGTTTTAATTGTCATATTTGAATTCAGCACATCAAAATACATAATAAATAGCACATTTTATCTCTGAAGCAGACGACTTCTCAAAAATTGTAGACCACTGGTATGGGTAATAAGCAGGAAGAACTGGAAGTGCTAATAAATAAATACAACTATGACATTGTTGGCATCACTGAAACTTGGTGGGATAATACACATGATTGGAATGTTGGTGTGGATGGGTACAGCTTGCTCAGGAAGGATAGACAGGGGAAAAAGGGAGGAGGTGTTGCCTTATATATTAAAAATGTACACACTTGGACTGAGGTGGAGAGGGACATAGGAGACAGAAGTGTTGAGAGTCTCTGGGTTAGGCTAAAAGGGGTAAAAAACAAGGGTGATGTCTTGCTAGGAGTCTACTACAGGCCACCTAACCAAGTGGAAGAGGTGGATGAGGCTTTTTTTAAACAACTAACAAAATCATCCAAAGCCCAAGATTTGGTGGTGATGGGGGACTTCAACTATCCGGATATATGTTGGGAAAATAACACAGCGGGGCACAGACTATCCAACAAATTCTTGGACTGCATTTCAGACAACTTTTTATTTCAGAAGGTTGAAAAAGCTACTAGGGGGGAAGCTGTTCTAGACTTGATTTTAACAAATAGGGAGGAACTCGTTGAGAATTTGAAAGTAGAAGGCAGCTTGGGTCAAAGTGATCATGAAATCATAGAGTTTGCAATTCTAAGGAAGGGTAGAAGGGAGAACAGCATAATAGAGACAATGGATTTCAGGAAGGCGGATTTTGGTAAGCTCAGAGAGCTGATAGGTAAGGTCCTATGGGAATCAAGACTGAGGGGGAAAACAACTGAGGAGAGTTGGCAGTTTTTCAAAGGTACACTATTAAGGGCCCAAAAGCAAGCTATTCCGCTTTTTAGGAAAGATAGAAAATGTGGCAAAAGACCACCTTGGCTTAACCAAGAGATCTTGCATGATCTAAAAAATAAAAAGGAGTCATATAAAAAATGGAAACTAGGACAGATTATGAAGGATGAATATAGGCAAACAACACAGGAATGCAGGGGCAAGATTAGAAAGGCAAAGGCACAAAATGAGCTCAAACTAGCTACAGGAATAAAGGGAAACAAGAAGACTTTTTATCAATACATTAGAAGCAAGAGGAAGACCAAAGACAGGGTAGGCCCACTGCTCAGTGAAGAAGGAGAAACAGTAACAGGAAACTTGGAAATGGCAGAGATGCTTAATGACTTCTTTGTTTTGGTCTTCACCGAGAAGTCTGAAGGAATGCCTAACATAGTGAATGCTAATGGGAAGGGGGTAGGTTTAGCAGATAAAATAAAAAAAGAACAAGTTAAAAATCACTTAGAAAAGTTAGATGCCTGCAAGTCACCAGGGCCTGATGAAATGCATCCTAGAATACTCAAGGAGCTAATAGAGGAGGTATCTGAGCCTCTAGCTATTATCTTTGGAAAATCATGGGAGACGGGAGAGATTCCAGAAGACTGGAAAATGGCAAATATAATGCCCATCTATAAAAAGGGAAATAAAAACAACCCAGGAAACTACAGACCAGTTAGTTTAACTTCTGTGCCAGGGAAGATAATGGAGCAAGTAATTAAGGAAATCATCTGCAAACACTTGGAAGGTGGTAAGGTGATAGGGAATAGCCAGCATGGATTTGTAAAGAACAAATCGTGTCAAACCAATCTGATAACTTTCTTTGATAGGATAACGAGTCTTGTGGATAAGGGAGAAGCTGTGGATGTGGTATACCTAGACTTTAGTAAGGCATTTGATACGGTCTCGCATGATATTCTTATCAATAAACTAGGCAAATACAATTTAGATGGGGCTACTATAAGGTGGGTGCATAACTGGCTGGATAACCGTACTCAGAGAGTTGTTATTAATGGTTCCCAATCCTGCTGGAAAGGCATAACAAGTGGGGTTCCGCAGGGGTCTGTTTTGGGACCGGCTCTGTTCAATATCTTCATTAACGACTTGGATATTGGCATAGAAAGTACGCTTATTAAGTTTGCGGATGATACCAAACTGGGAGGGATTGCAACTGCTTTGGAGGACAGGGTCATAATTCAAAATGATCTGGACAAATTGGAGAAATGGTCTGAGTTAAACAGGATGAAGTTTAACAAAGACAAATGCAAAGTGCTCCACTTAGGAAGGAAAAATCAGTTTCACACATACAGAATGGGAAGAGACTGTCTAGGAAGGAGTACGGCAGAAAGGGATCTAGGGGTTATAGTGGACCATAAGCTAAATATGAGTCAACAGTGTGATGCTGTTGCAAAAAAAACAAACATGATTCTGGGATGTATTAACAGGTGTGTTGTGAGCAAGACACGAGAAGTCATTCTTCCGCTCTACTCTGCTCTGGTTAGGCCTCAATTGGAGTATTGTGTCCAGTTCTGGGCACCACATTTCAAGAAAGATGTGGAGAAATTGGAGAGGGTCCAGAGAAGAGCAACAAGAATGATTAAAGGTCTTGAGAACATGACCTATGAAGGAAGGCTGAAAGAATTGGGTTTGTTTAGTTTGGAAAAGAGAAGACTGAGAGGGGACATGATAGCAGTTTTCAGGTATCTAAAGGGGTGTCATAAGGAGGAGGGAGAAAACTTGTTCACCTTAGCCTCTAAGGATAGAACAAGAAGCAATGGGCTTAAACTGCAGCAAGGGAGGTCTAGGTTGGACATTAGGAAAAAGTTCCTAACTGTCAGGGTGGTTAAACACTAGAATAAATTGCCTAAGGAGGCTGTGGAATCTCCATCTCTGGAGATATTTAAGAGTAGGTTAGATAAATGTCTATCAGGGATGGTTTAGACAGTATTTGGTCCTGCCATGCGGGCAGGGGACTGGACTCGATGACCTCTCGAGGTCCCTTCTAGTCCTAGAGTCTATGAATCTATGAAAACTATCTTGGTCTGAGTGTGAGCATCCTGTCATACCTCCGAGGGTCCTGTGCACATTCTGTGTAGCCTGATTCTGGGACAAGAACCTTATCATCTTCTGATCAGATTAATTGGCGAGCCTATAACCCATACTATCCAAATTAATAATATTAACCTCCGAAATCAGGCAACAACAGTGATGGCAACAAAGCATTGGAACAATTTCTCAAGGGTGATGGTGGATTCTCCATCACTGATAATTTCTAAATCAAGACTGGATATTTTTCTAAAAGACCTGCACTAGGAATTATTTTGGGGAACTTCTCTGGCCAGTGCTATTCAGGAGGGCAGACTAGATGATCACTGTTGTCCCTTCTGGCTTTGGGATCTCTGAATCTATATGTCTATGAAAAGGTGACTGTTGCTGCTCTGACTGTTTGAGGCTGTATGGAGAGAGACCACTCAGCTGTGGCGGCAGATAGGAATGTGGAGTAGGGAGCAAGAGGCCAAGAACAGGTTTGCTGGGAGAAGTTTGGTGCTGACAGGTTGTCAGAGAACTATAGGAGTCACTCTAATCCATTGGTTCCCAAACTTTAACAACCGGTGAACCCCTTTCACTAAAATGTCAAGTCTCGCAAACCCCCTCTTAAAAATGAATATTTCCAGGGATTTTCTCCTTTACCTGAGTATAAATTTTAAAAGCAGTAATCTTGGAAATATAAAATTTGTTTTTATGACATGCTTATTACACACTATTTATTATTAATTATTATTTATCATTACAGTATTTTTATTACATTATGAAAATGGCAATACTCTTCCAAGATCTCACTTTCGTAGCTTGTATCACTTTGAATAAGCCTGTTATAAGACTGTTATAAGACAAGGCTTCTATGTTTCATCAAGGAGTATCAGATGTGAAACAGAAGGAAGGTATTTAAGAAGCCAACTCAGAGAGTTCCTCCTACACAAGCATTCAGGTCTTGAGCAGTCCAGGCAAATAACACATGTTACAACAAAGCTTAAACTTGTTCTTCATCATAATTTTAAAAACAATACTAGCTGCCTATTTAATTTTAAAAACAGCAAAAAATACCCACCTCCCTTTCCATTTCTTATAAGGAGTCTTGAAGTTTAAATCTCCTCAGTGTGATAGAGATGCTTGCTTCGATCTGCTTAGCTCTTGGAAGTCCAGGGACTCCGGGCTGCTGGGGTCCCTAGGGACAGCTCTGTCCACCATTAGGGAATTTTTTCCCCAAGAACATTTTGCGAACCCCCAAGGGTTCACGAACCCCAGTTTGGGAACCACTGCTCTAATCTTTAGGTCCCTGCAGGCGCCTAGCCATGTCTTGCTGCTGCCTGAATGAACACATACAAGTATGGAAATCAGCCTTTTAAACATGCCCCCTCCGTCTGATGTGCATGTCTGTGAGAATTTAAAAATGGATAGTATAAGCATCAGTGAGGGTAAAGAAATTACTGCTTCAGTCTTGGAAATTGCTTTCTCTCCTGCATACAAGTGCCTGGCAAGATGAATTACTGGAACTCCAATACACTATTGAAAAAAGTCACCTTCAGTGAGAGACAATCCAGATGGTTTTACAGAAAACCGATCTGCCTTCTTAGATGGCTAAGAGAAAAGTTCCCTCCTTTTCATATTAACTTAATGATGACTTTCACTGGAAAGGTTTTTGCTTTATGTTCCCTTTTATGTACTGTGTAAACCAGCAGGTTCTTCTCTGTTCAGTGTAGCATGCCCAGGAATGCTAGTATTATATATACTATTTTCTATAGATTTATAGAGATTATTGTTCCCATATTATAATATAACAAACAAATAAAAGATCTAAAAATTCAGCCAGCCTCCTGCTCTGCAGATGTATGCTCTGAGTCCTGAGCAGGCTCCCCTGGATGATCAGGAGCTAGGCAGCGTGTTACAGGAATGTGGCTGGGTTTCTGTGGAAGCTGGCTGCTGTAATGCTGGGGGTTGCAGCCAGGGGATTCAAACATTCACTCCACAATACACCGTAACCACCATGATTTATGCTGCCAACTCTTTGGGTCAACTGTGGCCTGCCGGCTGTGGTGACACAAGGACTATTGAGATGCCCGTTGATGTCCTTGCACGGGTGCCTTCAGCACAGGTAGGAATGTAGGGAGGTGAACAAACTCCCCAGGGTCACTACATGCCCCCCCTCCCTGTTCAGCTGAGGGCAGGGGCCAGACCCTTGGTGTGGCCACCAACCTGCTAGCTAGTGTAACTCTGCCAGCTCACCAGGGGCATACCCTGTGCAGAGGCAGATTACAGTTTTGTGGGGCCCTGGACCAGAGCAAGTGGGGGCCCCCTCCACCCCTTCCGCCTGCAGTCCTCGCCCCCTGCTGGAGCTCCTGCCGGGGAGTGGGGTCAGGGTGCGAGGGTTTCCCCTGCTCCCCGGCAGGAGCATTGGGCGGGCGGAGCAGGTCAGGGCGCGGGGGCTTCCCCTGCTCCCCGGCAGGAGCGCCAGGCAGGCGGAGCAGGTCTGGACACGGGGGCTCCCAATTGGCCGGGGCCCCTGGGCACGGGCCCCGTTGGGCCAGTGGTTAATCTGCCACTGATTCTATGCCAGGTGTAGGGCTGCTGCTGGGGACCCCCCCTGAAAGTCACCGGCTCGGCTTCCTGGAGAGGCCAGCGAATGTGGCGTCCCTTGCTCAGGGAAAGCCATGGTCCAGCTCTGTGTTTGTAAAGTCAGCTTATCAGTTCAGCACCTGTCCCTGGCTATTGGCACTGGCACAAATATCATCCATAGCCAGTGACGGATTAGCCACTGGGCCCATGGGGCCCGTGCCCAGGGGCCCTGGCCAATTGGGGGCTCCCCAGCTTCCATGCCCTGACCCTGCTCCACAACAGCAGAGCCGGGCGGGACAGGGGAAGGCCCTGCAGTGCCCCCCAACTCCAGCAGAAGCTGCAGGGTGGGGAAGCCCCCAAGAAGCCCCCCCCCCCGACTCCCTCCCCAGCGGAAGCCCCCAGGCGGGAGAAGTCCCCCCAGTATCCCCCCTGACCCCCTCCCTGGCAGAAGCCCCCAGGCAAGGGAAGCCCCTCCCCACAGCAGCCCTGATCCTGTCCCCGGCAGAAGCCGTGGGGTGGCAAGGGAAGCCCCTGCGCTCGACCCCGCTCTCTGGCAGATGTGCTGAGTGGGGGGGGGGAGAAGCCCCCACGCCCCGATCCTGGTCCCCGATGCGGTCCTGGGCCTGGAGGAGCTCTCCCTCCCCACTGCACCCCAGGGCCATGTTGGGGACAGAACTTCTCCGGTCTTGGGGCTGCAGTGGAGGGGGCGACAGAAAGGGGGAAATGGGTTGTGGGGCGGATGGAATGGGGGGGGACCCTGGGTGGAACAGGGACAGGCCAGGGAAGGGGCAGAACGGGGTGGGTCTGTGGGCGGGGCCACAGGCAGAAGTGGCAGAATGGGGGCGGGACTGCAGGTGCAAGGGGTGGGGAGGGGCCCCCTCTTGCTCTGGCCCAAGGCCCGAGGAAACCTTAATCCGCCACTGTGCCTAGCTGATGGTGCACAGCAAGTGCAGTGCTACTGCCCACCCTCTCATAACCCCGGGCCAGCCTGCGGCCAGTCCCACCTCTCCGGAGCGAGGGGCTCCATCAGACCCCCTGCATGGCACTTTGCCCGGGACCCTGGGGTCCCAGGGTGGGATTTTCACAGGCTCACTGCGGAGGCATCCCTTGCTGCCAGACACAGAAAGGCACACACAGCACACACACACCCTCAGCACGTCTCCCAGAAAGTGAGCTGGAGAGCTTCATTAGCTCAGCTTACACCCGGAACGCCCCTTTTCTACCCGCCTTTGGAAGCAAGGGAGCAAATCTGCTCAGCAGCAGGCAATGTGCAAAGGGAATTAGAGAGGCCTAGTGGGGTTCTTTGCTCTTATCTGTACAACCAGGAAGGTGACTTGGAACATAATGTTACGGTAACTAGCAGTCACAGCCCAGCTGCCTGTCTCTGGCTTCCTTCCTGCACCGCTCAGCCTATGGCAGCAAGCGTGTGTTGGCCACTCCAGCACATGGCTCACAGTTCGCACATTCGCATTTCAGGCACATTCGTTCTGACTGACACCAGGCCTGTTCTCGGGCTGATCTGCTCCTGGTTGAGATGTCGGTTCCCCATCAGGAGACATTTCTGTTAGGTTGCAGAATCCAGAGCAGGTGGCTGCATTGCGGCCATTCATGGCACTGCTGCGGAGGGACAGCATGTGACGGCACTGGGCTCGCCAATGACTTGTGACAGGTTCTGCTCAGATGGTTTTTACATGTTTCTGCATTTTTATAAGGAGAACTCAGGAGTATGGTGGTTCAGCGCCTGCCCGGAGATCAAGGTGCCCCGTGGCCGGGGAGCTCTGCACATCTGCTCCGCCAGGGGCCTGTAGCTGGCCAGAACAATCCCAAAATATGATTTTTTTTAACAGCCTCCCCCTGCAGGTCTCTTCTCCAAGCTGCAGCTGCATGTGCCACTTGCCTGCCCCAGGGGAACCCGTCAGGAGTGCAGTGGTGCAAGCCAGCCCTAACCTGAGTATGAACACCCCTGGGCTGGCGTCTGGACATCACTCGCCAAGAGCGGGGCGTGAAAAGCAACTGCAGAGTCTCCTGGGTAAATAGCGGTGTGTGCTGCAAGGCAGAGGATCTGACACTCATTTCTGTCAGCAATGCACAAGGTAATAATCTGTACTCAGAACATTACAGATCAACACACCTGTGTGTTTGGCCCCATCTGATAATGCCCATTAGTAGGATGCTTCGGTCATTGTGACCCATTTATACATATTTTGTCTCTTAGCTTGACCTCAACTGCTAACAGATTTGCTGCAGAGCATATTAAAGATGGTGAATTGTTTTGATTTGTGTTTGTTCAATGATGTATGATGTCAACAAGGATTCAAAGAGGAACGAAGCATGGCATCACAAGTCGTGTGACAGTGGCAATAGAGGGAAAAGAGTGTTAAATACACTTAGGAAACAGATGGTTAAAAACAAGTTCTGACCATGTGCCAGGCAGCAGTTAGTTGCTTCACCACCATTCGTGCCTTCGACCGTTACCTACCAAGGTTACCTACCAATACAAAATCCTTCCTTAGTACTACTGTACCTTGGATGTAACACTAGACCCCTTTGGCAAGCTCTGTTGTCACTTGCAGCAGTGTACAACACTGTGTAATTCCATTGGCTTCAAGGGAGATACTCCTCTACCCCGATAGAACGCTGTCCTCGGGAGCCAAAAAATCTTACCGCGTTATAGGTGAAACCGTGTTATACTGAACTTGCTTTGATCCATTGGAGCGTGCAGCCCCGCCCGCCCGGAGCACTGCTTTACCGCGTTATATCCGAATTCATGTTCTATCGGGCCGCGTTATATCGAGGTAGAGGTGTAGTTCACATTTACACCTGTGTGCATGAGAACAGGATTTGGCCCTTTGCATACATGCTATGGCTCTAGAGTCAGACTGCGACAGTATAATCAGGATTATGGTATGTCAGGTGTGAGCTGCTTCTACCACCGTGGACCCTACACCCACTGATTCCAGACCAGGAGCCAATAGAAAAGAAGTTATTTGCCTCTGACCATGACTGATCAGTTGGGGAATGCCCGCATGCTAATAACAAAGGGAAATATTTTCTAGTAACCATTGGTTTAGATTCTCTTTCGTGTTACACTTATGAACATCACAGTGTTGGAGAGGGGAGGAAATATATAGCCCACACATACTTTTAAAATGCCCTATTTTTGCAACCTTTCACAGTTATTGCTAGCACTTTAATGAGGCGACACTGTGGGGAAAGAGCTGCTGTATATGTTTGAAAGCCTTTAGAAATATATATTATTCTTGCACCATTGACTTTGAGTCTGTTTGCCTTTGGCTTTGTTTGACTATTTTCTAGGTCAAAAATCTTGCTTTCCTAACTTACCCTGTGGCTGTTATGAATAGCTTTGTAATGAAGCAAAGTAAATGAGCTCAGGAAACTTATAACTTGTTTACACTGTGGTTAATGCAGCTGTCCACTTCTTTGCTCAGAACTCTCATTTAATTGCACATTCAATTTAACCCTAGTGTCTGTGGGCCGGATCCTGCCAGATTGGGCCTAGTGGTCTCCACACACCACTTAAAGGACCAGGCAAGTCCCAGTGACATCCATAGGAGTCACGTACATCTTCCTTCCTTTTCCTGTGTTCAGCCATGTTCCGCCATGCAGGCCATCCCCTGCCTTATCCCTCCTTACAGCTTTGTCCAGCCTGGTTTCAAACATCCCACCTCTTCCCAGGACACGGTTACTGAGCCCCAGGGAACTCATGCTGGAAGACTCTCCAGACATTCAACACAGAATTTTCTTTTCTTCGTTCTCCCGCCCATCATTCCTGTTCTTGCCCCCTGTACTGCCCTTGGTAATAGCCCTTTCTCACCAGTGACCCCTGTGCAGACTTTGCACCACTGAGACCCATAGCCATAGCATAGCCAAGCTAGATATACGTGAGTTTGTTTTTTTAGGGCCCACCACCCTGCAGTTACACCCAGCATTGTGTGACCGGTTATAGACATGGATGGTAGCACAGTTCTATTTGCATCACAGCCATCATCGCCTTGTGTGGGAATCTGCCCCTACTAGGCCACCCGCCGTGACCTAGCGCAATGTTCTCAGCCTGTTCAGGTCAGCAACCCCTTCTGTGAAGTCAAAAATGATCCCGATTAGAGCTGGTCAAAATCTGGAATTTCTGTTCCATGGGAAATTTTGAACTTTGAAATGTTTTCGTTCCAACTCGGAAAAAAAAACAAATATTGCCGTTTCCTGTGAAATCGAAACTCCCAAAAATGTCTGATTTGGAAAATTTTCATTTCAGAAAACGATGAAATATCATTTTGAATGTTATGTTACATTTGTTATATGTTTATTTTCACACCCCCTCCTGGCATGGCAGTAGCAGTGCAGGAGGTCACGTCCCAGTGCAAACAGGCAACACTTTGCTGGTTCATGCTGTAAGCACTGAGCATGGAGTAGCAGCTGTTCCCTATAGATTTAAAAAATAAACTAAACTAAGGTGGTATTCAACTCTTACCTTGTGTCCTGAGGCCATGTCAGCAGCAGTGCACGTGGAAAACCCTGATTACAGCAGGTGGGAGGGGGTCACACAGGCAGAGTTCCCGGGGAGGCTGTAGCCAGGAGGGATTTTGGGTGGGCCGCTCTGACGGGCTGCGCTGTCTGGGGCCAGGAAGGAGAAGAGCTGGTGTGGAGGCTCAGGGCCTCCTGCAGATGGGGGTGATCTGCCAGGTTGGGCAGTGGGGTTCAGCCTTTCCCATGTCCCCCCAACTGAACAATGTGGGAGGATCCTCTTGCCCAGGTTTTCTCCCCCCAGAAGGCAGGGGGCTGATCTGGCCCGTGATTGTATCAGTGACCTCTGGAGTACTCCGGGCAGCGCTCCCCCAGAGTCCCAGCAGCGGAGAGATCCCGCAGCCACACCAGCACAAGCGACGGTGTCCTCCATGATGTCCTACCGCCCAGAGAGGAGAAGGAGCAGCAGCCAATTGGCATGGCCAGGGAATCCCGACCATTCATCTGGATACAACATGTGGGTGACAGGCAGATGCTGGCTAACCTAGACCTCCAGGGCGACTCTATTCCAGGGTCACCAGCTGAGGGGGTGGAACCAATTTTGGGCCCCACACTACAAGAAGGATGTGGGAAAATTGGAAAGAGTCCAGTGGAGGGCAACAAAAATGATTAGGGGGCTGGAGCACATGACTTACGAGGAGAGGCTGAGGGAACTGGGATTGTTTAGTCTGCAGAAGAGAAGAATGAGGTGGGATTTGATAGCTGCTTTCAACTACCTGATATGGGGGTTCCAAAGAGGATGGATCTAGACTGTTCTCAGTAGTGGCAGATGACAGAACAAGGAGCAATGGTCTCAAGTTGCAGTGGGGGAGGCTTAGGTTGGATATTAGGAAAAACTTTTTCACTAGGAGGGTGGTGAAGCACTGGAGAAAGCACGAAGGTGCTTGTGTGAAGATTTAACAAGTGGACGACGGAGACTGGTGCCATGGGTGAATGGAGGTGGGCATCATCCTTTGGATGCTGAATGAGAGATGATAGGGTGACAATAGCTCTGCTGTAGGAATTATTGGGGGGCTGGTCTCTGGCCTGTGTCATACAGGTGACCACAATGGTCCCTTCTGGTCTTGGAATCTAAGAATCTATGAAACAATAAGCAGGATGGGAACACACTGTGGAAGGCTCTGAAAGTGAAAACAAGTAGCTTGTGTGCGATATCATAGGCCCAGATATGTAGCTGCAAAAGGCACATCAGGCCCTTACCTGTAGCCCGTTCTATAGATCATGCATTAATTATATTGATTACTGAAGAATCCCCAGTTATCACTTTGTGGGCTGACAGGTTCTTGCCCCAAGATCAGGCCCAGTATTATTGAAATTATTATATAGTTGGGAACCCCGATGTGCACAGTGCAACACTCACACTATAGGAACTGTTCTATATTTACAAATATAGTTCATTCATACATTTAGCACAGTCACAAACACCCCAGCTCAGTAAGGGAGATAGAGATACTACAGAACGTACATCTTCATGTCCATATACGCACACCATCTCCTGTAGACCAACCTGAAACATTAGCCATCAGCTTCCTCATCACCATCACCTTCCCCATCATCACCAGTGGCCATCATCCTGGCACCTCCCAAGGGCGATATCTTCTTCTCCTACCACCCCTAGGCTGGGATGCCACTTTTATAGTATGTTACGCTGACGCTGTTGTGTTCAATACATATTCAGTAGGGGATTTTCTCCCTTTTCCTTATTTGGATTTCCTCACCTTACTAATGTTGTGGTGTCCTTCTCCTACAGGTGAGTATATCAGTGATCTCAACTTATTATCATATGTGTCAATTTGTTGCCAGGGCTCTCTTGTGGTTAGATATCTGGGGATGTAGCTCATGTACCTGTTATGTACATCAATTCGTTGCACTAACACACTTGTGGTTGGATCATGTAACTGTGGTCAGAACTTCTCTTTAAACCCTCTATTTTCAGCTCCCCAGTTGTTGGGGTTTTCAGCTGGGCCATTTATCTGTTCAAAGTTCATAGGCCCCAAGCCTTATGCTAATTACTGAAGCTAATTGTAGAATCATAGAATATCAGGGTTGGAAGGGACCTCAGGAGGTCATCTAGTCTAATCCCCTGCTCAAAGCAGGACCAACCCCAACTAAATCATCCCAGCCAGGGCTTTGTCAAGCCGGGCCTTAAAAACCTCTAAGGAAGGAGATTCCACCACCTCCCTAGGGAACCCATTCCAGTGCTTCACCACCCTCCTAGTGAAATAGTGTTTCGTAATATCCAACCTAGACCTCCCCCACTGCAACTTGAGACCATTGCTCCTTGTTCTGTCATTTGCCACCACTGAGAACAGCTGAGCTCCATCCTCTTTGGAACCTCTTTTCAGGTAGTTGAAGGCTGCTATCAAATTCCCCCTCATTCTTCTCTTCTGCAGACTAAACAAGCCCAGTTCCCTCAGCCTCTCCTCGTAAGTCATGTGCCCCAGTCCCCTGATCGTTTTCGTTGCCCTCCGCTGGACTCTCTCCAATTTGTCCACATCCTTTCTGTAGTGGGGGGCCCACTTACAGGATACAGGTCTGGAGGTTCCTTGCATTACTGCTGCATATAATGCAAAGCAGTGAATATAATAAAGGCATGCTAGCTTTATGGGCTACATACCCCATGTCCCTGCTGGCTCTGTGCCGACATGAACACGCCTGAGGACGGGTGGGCCCAGTGCTGGAGTGCAGCACAGGGGGCTCCACACTCCCTGTGTTGGATCCACTCAGACTCAAGACCCCCCCTGCAAGGGCCCTCCCGTGATCCCTGCTCGCCCGTCGCCCTTGCAGCACAGGGCTTGGTCAATTCCCCTCTGGAAAGGCTAGTCTAAGGGGTGAATGCTGGCCCTCTTGTTTTCTCTGATGGTGCATATAATTCATGTAACGGGATTATAGTTTGCAACAATTAAAAGGAAATGAGAGACAAGCAAACTGCAGCAAATATATCATAAGCCTGATTTACAAAGAATTCTTCAAGCAGTGCTGTTCGCAGGACATCAAATTAGTAACATCAAATTTACAATTGCTTTTGGGCAATGAGCAGATAAAATGCTTAATTATTTATTAATGAAGAGCTAATTAATCTTCTGAAATGCTTTTGTGGGGATGAGAAATAGGGACTTTATCTGTAAAATGCAAAATATCAAGTAATTAGCAATTAAAAAAAATATACTTTGAGGCAAGCACATAC
Organism: Emys orbicularis; assembly: GCF_028017835.1. Lineage (NCBI taxonomy): Eukaryota > Metazoa > Chordata > Testudines > Emydidae > Emys > Emys orbicularis. The sequence goes on along the minus strand of NC_088686.1, from coordinate 793,075 downwards.
TCGCATAGAATGTCTCTAGCTCTTATCTCAGTGTTGGCGCCTAATGCACCATCAGCTCAAATTATTGTTATATTCGAGGAATTAGGATTAGAGTCTTTTATAAGCAATTGTATTAATTTTGATCTAACGAGAATTTTTAAAACAAAAATATAGCCTTTGTCTGTTTAACCAACCAGAAGATGCTTTTTTTCTTTCATGAAAAAATGTAGGGCACAAACTTTTACTACTGCAACTAAATCTGAAACTTTATGTTGATGCAATGTTATGTTTAGAACTTTAAACCCTCAGAAGTCATTGACTGTAAAGATAAAGGCTATTCTAACCTTCACTCACTCGAATCGCACTTACTCCAGACAGGCTTAGATCTTTTAAAATTCCTCCTTTCCCACAGTATGAATAGTATTGGCTACCCTTGAATTCCTTTGATAAATGCTCTCTTCTGCGGGAGAGAGGGAATTTTACATGGCCAGCTCTGTACAGCCAAATCTACCCTTGGTGACAAGGGAGTGTGGTTCTAATGATGCAAACCATATATGTGCTAGCAAATTTGAAGGAACACTATGAAGGCTGTGTCAATGTAAATTGGAGTGGGTGGTGGCAAGTGGTGAAGGATTATATTGTGTTGGGGAATTGTTTGAATACCTTAGCTGCTCATTGCTTGATCTTTGAATTTAGGTTGGTGAGCAGCCTCTATTGGTATTTAATGGAGTTTTTCTATTTGTGAATACACACATGTAACCATTATGTCATAAATGTGTGCTATGCATTTGGCATGGCTATCTGACTCATGACTGGTCAAGCCATGAGCGTGTTATGCAGGTTGTCACAGATAATAATCACATATACCATAAACCACATACAATACAGAAGGAGGATTCTAGAATAGTTTGGGACAGTTTTCCATTTTATTGAAGCTATTTTTTGTATTCATCTGGCTAGAATGCCAGGTAACATTATACCATGAGTCCAACAACTCAGGACTCAACAGGAGATAATTTGTAATTAGCTCATTAAAAACACCTCTAGAAATGACCAAAAATAGCTTTTGCGGTTCAGGAGTGCGCCCTTCCATGAGTGAAGAAAACTTCATTGGGAGGGCAAAGGAGGAAGTATCTTTTTGTCAGACTGATTTCAGATGTCTGAAGTGGCTTAGGCTTCTAGATTGTCAGAATAAATTCTTGGGGGAGATGGATTCCTGGGCCACATGCAGGCAAGGCAAACAAGCATGATAAATGCAATCAATCACATGGATATTCCCACCACACTTACCATGTCCAGCTGTAACATATCATTTGTTTATGTATCTGCTAGTATTTACACTCTCCAATTCAATTATTCTATGCATATTAGTCACACTGAGCAATAAAGAAAGAAGACACCACTTTGCCTCATTGCTGAGTCCAAATACAGTGATGTGTAATATATTGCATGCTGTAGCCATAATACTCTATGTACTCCAGCTATAATATTGCATAAATCTTTCTTTGCAAGCCTTTGCTTCAAGCTTTTCATGAGTATTTATTATTTCATCTGCATATAAAGTGCCCATCTCATAAAAGTATCTAGGACACTGTAGCATTCATAAAGCAGAAATTAAAATTAAAGCAAAGTGGCTCAGTGCCTGGAGGGGCTGGCACACACACAAGCTGGGCGAGAAAGGGGAAACAAGGAAGAGCTGGTGAAGAAAGGAGGCAAATGGTCACAGCTGGACTGAGCCAATGACCAGGCCTTACCCAGAAACCTGATATACAGAGTGATGTTTCATGTGCACACCAGAAAAAGCAAATCGGTGCTAACACAGCACAGGACCATGCCAAAGACCTTGCTCGCCGTCTGGACTCACTTGTCTCACTTTGCAGCCTTACTGGAGTGGTGCTCAGAAACCCCCAGGATGGCCACACAGTGCAGATTGGTAGGGGGTGGACTGATTTTTCCCAGGATAGACATGTAACCCTTCTGCCCATCTAAGTCGGCAGCAACAAGGGCCGGGTTCTGTATCTAGGGGTTCCGTTTCAATAACGCAATGCAAAACCGGCTCGAGCCCCCACCCAGTGACCTGGGACAATTACATACCACCCCCTGGGCAATACTTCCCCTCTCGCAAGCACGGAGTCTGAGTGTAGCAGAAAATGTTTAATAACATGAGGTAAATGACATCAGCATAAAATTGGAAAAACACCACAAACAGGATTCATAACACAAACCATGAGCAAAACCCACCCCAGCAAATTGGGCTGTGTCCTTTCCCTTTGGTTCTTGAATCTAGCAACCCAAAAATCACCCAGAGTCCCCAAAGTCCAACACCCCCAAAGTCTCTTGGGTCCAGCAACCACCCAAAGTCCCAAAAGTCCAACAACCCCCAAAGTCTCTGTCCCTGGTCAGTGCAGCCCCAGAGTAGAGTGGGGGGGGGGCACGCAGGGTGTTAAGGGGCACCTTACGTGATCCGAGGCTGGCCAGCCGTCTGTTTCTCCGTGGGGGTTCCGCCACAGCCTTCACCACGAGCCAGTCCACTTTCCTGCCATCCCACGAACCGCTCCGCTCTACAAGCTGCTCCGCTCCACTCCGCTCACCGACCTGTGAGCCGTTCCAGCCGTCCCCGCAAACAGCTCCGCTCGCGGTTCCTTGGGCCACTCCAACCGGCCCCGCAAGGCTCCACGCCGCTCGCTGCTCCTCCAGTCGTCCCCACAAATTGCTCCGCCAGCTGCTGAGCAATAGAGCTTCAGGCTCCCCCACTAATTAACACAGCACTCAGTGATCTCAGCTCTTAATAACTTTAGCTCTTTTGTGATTTCAGCTCTTAGCGGTTTCAGCTCATAGTATAGTAGGGGAGCCCCAGTGCTGGTGCACCATTGGCCCAAAGTGAATTCAGCTCAGCAGCCTGTAACTAGACTCCTAATGGAATCAAAGTTAGCTCTGACATTCAACAGTGGAAAGAGAGAAGGTGGTGCAAGTGGTGTTTCAAACCCTCAGAGGGGACCAATATCATCAGGTACAAGTACCTGTCCCCATCCTCTCTTAATTCACTGGGTTTTGTAACCCATGCCCCTTGTCAAGCAAGTGCTATTTAGGTAATGGTGAAGGACTCACTCAGTCCTACTGTCATACTACAGTTCCACTGGCCTTGATTCACAGAATCAGGGTAACAAAACTTTATTCTTCCTGCCCCAATAACAGAGAAACTGGGGATCCCACACCAGCCAAAGTAACCACTTTCAGTTGCTGTTGTTTCATGCTAGGCGAGGTGGGTGTGCCTATGCAAACAAGATTAGCCCCTGGAGTTCTTTTCCACACTCGCCATAATTCACCACCAGATGTCAGGGTAGAGCTCATCCTGACTCTGCTTACAGACACATACATGTGAATATAAGTGTCCTCATCAGCCCTGGTGTAGGGACAGTTTGGAGATGGAAAACTGTTCCCTCTTATATGACTTCCTTCTTGGCCCAGTGCATGGTGCAGGAGCCAGCTATCTCTCTTGATAATAGGACTTCACATGGGTTCCATCCTCCCTAGGTAACAGAACGCAATAACCCCAGCGGAGAACACCTTTGACGTAGCTGGGGGAGATCGTCAGTGACTTACTAAAGTTTTGCCGGCGTGGAGCGGGCAGGTGAGGGAGTAGGTGGCAGGCTCTAGGAGTTTGTGCTCACTGTTCATTTGTACTCCCCTGTCGGTCTATGGCCATCTATTATTTCCTGTCTTACACTTCGATTGTCAGCTCCTGGGGGCAGGGACCATCTTCCTGTTCTGTGTTGGTGCAACACCTAGTGCAGTGGGGTCGTGGCCATGACTTGAGCTCCTTGGTGCTACAGAATACAAATAATAAGTGTCATGATAACAACAGCAGAGAGAAAGGGGTGAGAGTGCTGAAAGGTGAGGGAGAGCGGAGCCAGATGATGGGATTAGGGGACAAGGAAGGGGCCTGAGGCAGAAAAGGGGTTCATCTTCCCTAGTTGAAGAGGTCATGTTAAAACCAATACTAACACAATGTGACACACTGAGGGTGTAATCCTGCACCATTGAAGCCAATGGCAATTTTTCCATTGATTGCAGTGGGGCCAAGCTTTCACCCCAAGCATGGTCAAGGACACTTGGGTGAACCACAACCAGTTGACATGATGTTAAACACCACAGCTTCTGTTGTCAGCTAACACGTGTTCTAACATGACCTAGTTCGCTAGTGTGGAAGGGAGAGCTCAGTCAAAGCCAGGGTGGGACCAGAGGAAAGACTGGAAGAGTTCCTGCCAGAGGGTGTTTTCAAAAGCCACCCAGCTTCCAGGCAGAGAAGACAGCTGGGGATAGGGAAGAGTGAGGAGGGAACTGAGAACTTTCCAGGGCAGGATTAGAATTCAGAACGACCTTGACAAATTGGAGAATTGGTCTGAAATCAACCAGATGAAATTCAGCAAAGACAAGTGCAAAGTACAACACTTAGGGGGGAAAAATTGAATACATGATTACAAAATGGGGAATAACTGGCTCCAGGAAGTACTGCTGACAAGGACCTGGGTGTTATAGTGGACAACAAACTGAATATGAGTCAACAATGTGATGCAGTTGCTAAAAAGGCTAATACCATTCTGGGGTATGTGCAAGACACGGGAGGTAGTTGTTGCGCTCTACTAGACAATGGTGGGGCCTCAGCTGGAGTATGGGGGACACACACACTGTAAGAAAGATGTGCACAAACTGGAGAGAGTCCAGAGGAGAGCAACAAAAATAGTGAAAGGTTTAGAACACCCAACCTATGAGGAAAGGTTAAACAAACTGGGCACATTTAGTCTTGGGCGGGGGGGGGGGGGGGGGGGGGGGGCTGATAAGTCTTCAAAGATGTTAAGGGGTGTTACAAAAAGGACAGCGATCAATTGTTCTCCATGTCCACTGAAGACCAGGCAAGAAGTATTGGGCTTAATCTGCAGCAAGGGAGGTGTAAGGTGTGTATTAGGAAAATCTTTCTAACTCTAAGGATAGTTGAGCTCGGCAACAGGCTGCCAAGGGAGGTCGTAGAATCCCCATCACTGGAGGTTTTTAAGAACAGGTCAGACAAACACTGTCAGGGACGGTCGGGGTTTCCTGGTCCTGTGTCGGCGCAGGGCGCTGGACTTGATGACCCCTATGATTCTATGACAAAGGACGGTCAGTGATGACTGGTGGTTAATCATGAGAGAAATTAAAAAGCTGGTTAGAAGTGCAGAGAGTACAGGAACAGGAGTACTTGTGGCACCTTAGAGACTAACAAATTTATTAGAGCATAAGCTTTCGTGGGCTACAACCCACTTCTTCGGATGCATCTCTAGTTAGTCTCTAAGGTGCCACAAGTACTCCTGTTCTTTTTGCGGATACAGACTAACACGGCTGCTACTCTGAAACCAGAGAGTACAGGGTATGTGTGTGTAAGAACTCTCTCTCACACACACACAGAGCAGGACGTATACTCTCCAGCAGGGGGCAGCACACACACACTGAGTAGGGCTCATGCCCTCCAGCAAAGGGCAGCAGGGACGGATGGACAGACAGACACAGCATACAGCTTCTGTCACCCACAGAGTGTAAAGAGCAGCATCCCCTATGGAGTCCTGTCTGCACACAGACATGCTGTAATTTACCTGGGCTGTACTTACAAACAGGCTGCTGGAAACTGGGAGGTCCACAGGGAGTTGTGCGGGAAGAGAATGACCCTGCTCACTCTGACTAACCGTAACCAATCCTGAACTGTGGGCGAGCGGGTATCTCTCAGCCCTGGCAGGCTGCACCCTGCAGGAGCAAGCCCACCTTAGAGCCTGTCTGTCCACTTGGTACTTCCAGTGTGAACGGCGCTGTTCCAATGTAAGCGCGTCGTTCAGTTCCACAGCTGCCATTTTGCGGCCATGCAAGGCAGGGAGCAGGCAGGTCACTAGCTGCACATCAGAGACCAGCTCCTCCACGGCCGTCAGTCAGCACAGCGTCATTACATACCTCGGTGGCGCGACGCTGGCTGCAGTGCTAGCTGCGCATGGAAATGGTCATGATGTTGTGGGGCCTGGGAACACCCCTGTGAGGGCAGAACTGGCCCCTCGGATTCTTCTCAGGTTTTCAGGGCCTAGAGAGGCATTGTGATCAGCTGCCCTGGCCTCTGTATGGAGCCGCTGCTCTGGTGTGTAGGCCTGGGGCTGGTGGTTGGGGAGCTCATGGTCATGTGCCATTTGGCAGGGGAGCTCTGGATTGCCAGGGCTGCGTCACGTGAGCTGTGTTATGTGGTGCCTAAGGAAAAACATAATGTCATTGTTTGAAAACAAGCTCTCCCCGTCTTCATGCCAAAATCCACAGAGCCTCCTGCGTAGAACGGGCCAGGGAACTTCCCTCAGCAATGGAGGGATTCATTGAACGCTTCTGGAGGAGCTAGAGCATCTCTTCTGGGCAGTCAGCCAGTCCTGAGCTAAAAGTTCCAATGACAGAATTCAGCTCCCCCGTAGGGAAGCTGGGCCAATGGTTAATTAGCCTCAGTGCTAACAACGTACATATCGCTAGAGCCTTACTTTAGAAAAAAGCTGTTGCTCTGTATCTCCTTTGAATGCCTGGCATCCCCCCCACCCCCAGTTAAAGTGACGTATAAGAACAAAAGAGTTACGTTCCAGTTAATTCCTCCCAGTGCAATTCTGATGCCTAATTATTGCAAAGCCTCAGTCACTGTGTCAATACTTGTGAAGTGTGTTTGAATCCTGTTTGGGGAGCTGTATTTTGCAGTTTCGTTCAGAGGAGATTGTGGAGGCAAACAGTCACTTTCCTCTTTAAATATTGTGCCTTAGATGTTCTCAGACCATTTCGCTTTCCCCTCTCCCTTCCCAAGCAGTCATGCAGAAAGGCCACTTCAACAACGTCAGCAAGTAATTACATGGTGAACCAGCTCAAGCAGTGACATTTAATGCTTTAATTACAGCCCGGCACCAGGCACATCGAGGTGTAAAAATGCAGCATTTTCTGGCTGGCCCTTAGGGCTCACCAGGTGGCACCGGGAGAGGTGGTGTTCAGTGCAGTGGCTGCCCTTCTAGCTTCATGGTGATTCATAACTAATATTATCCATTTTGTCTTCGCCCTCCTACATGAGGATGAGGTTGAGGGAGGGAGCAAAGACCTAGCATGGGCAGAGGGCCAAACATACCCAGTTGTAAACAGCTATTTACATAGATTGTCTTGGAGCTCATTGAACGTACTCTGGCTACCCAGGCTATATTGCTGGGGGGGCTGTGGAGTCTAACAGGTTCCTTGCACTTTATTGTTTCCTTTATCAATCATGCAGCTACTTTACCTCTAAAAACAAGCTGTGGTCATGGCCCGAATGTCCGTCGTTCCGACCCCGCGCGGTTATCAGAGTGAGTGTGTTACTGACAGTGCTGCCCAGAGAATGAGGTTGTGTTCTAGCTTAGTCAGGGCAAATCACTGGCCAGCTCAGAGTGGGATTGTCCCACTGGAGTCCTTCACTGGTTTGTCGCTATCACTTTTCTCTTTGAACTAGATTGGTTCTTTTTGTGCTGGAAAATAATAATCAATTGATGGACAAAGAGATTCCAAGCCGAATTCCAGCTGTGTTTTGCATTCAGGCCAGACTATGAATTGGCCCAGACTAATTGTTTGTTCCTGTAACTTCTCTGGCATTTAGGATCAAACTGGTGAATTGTCCTGAGTATTGGGGTGGAACCCTGGCCCCATTGAAATCAATAGACAAACTCCCCTTAACTTCAGTGGGGTCAGGGTTTCACCCCAGATGCTGTTTTTCACCATTTGTATGGACTCAAAAGACTAAACACATCCTGTCAGTGCTCACCAACCTCCCCCCCCCAAAAAAAACCACAGCAACAACCCTACTTCCCCTGGTGGTGGGGCCGGGACATTCATGCCACTTCCTTGGTTCCTATCTTACATTCAGAGGTGGCTGAAACCAGCCCCTGTCCCTATGCAGCCCACAGACAGATGGGTACTAATCACACTCAACCAGCTCTTTTTGGTGCTTTTTCATTTTTAAGCCGTTTATGAACGTGAACTAGTATGGATGCTACATTCCCTGTTTTAAATACATGAGGGTAAAATGAGTTCCTTAGATTTGCATTAAGAAAAGGCAATACTCACTCAGCGTAGCACACCCATCCTCCCAATAGATACATGCTCACAATTAAAGCCTGGCAATCAGTATTATTATTTCATAAGCACAGGTAACATGCTCATCGCTGGAAGAGAGACAGATATCAAGAGAGAGGCTGCACTGTCAGCACAGGGAAATACTGAGGATCGGATGCTCCATGGAATGTAAAACTACGCTGGTGTCAGGGGCATTCTGGGGAAAAGGTGCAAGGCCAGGGCATCCCCACTCCCTGGTGATTGCCAGCTCCTGGAACAGCTCCCTTGGGACTCTCATTGGGGGTAAATCAGAGAAACTTGATGCTGTGCTCATTTATCCAGGGGGCAGATTGACTCTGGCCAATTTAAAGCCAGCCTTGATCTCTCCCCACGCTCTGCACTGACTGCAGCTCAGCCGGGCAATAGCACCTAGGTTCTCTCTTCTCCGGAGCGCTTGCCATGGAGGAGAGACTGAAGGACAAGCCCCACTGGGCAATACATTATTTCCCATGTGTGTGTTCGGGGTGGCAGGGCTGTGGCAGGCGGCGTCTCCAGTCAGGATTTGGATGCGATAACAAGGGGCTTGGTGGGCTAGAACTGGGGCAATCATTCCATGGCTTAGGGGAGCGTCTAAGGCGATGGGCACCCTGCAATAGAACCCCCACGGCTGGCCTGTGTCGGCTGACGTGAGCTTGCCGGGCTATAAAATTGCCGTGTCGACATCTGAGCATGGGCTGGAGCCCAGGCTGTAGGACCCTAAACCGGGGGTGGGGGAAGGGTCCCAGAGCGGCTCAGGCTGTCTATCCTGCAAGTGTATAGCCCCACAAGCCAAGTCTCATGCACTCGGATCAGCTGACCCGGGCCAGTGGAAGGTGTTTTATCACAGCATAGCTATACCGAAGAAAGCACCTAGACGGGAGATGGAGAAGGCAATAAAAGGTTAGTCGTCACAGGCACAGCAAAGAAGGCAAGGGGACTAAACAAGCAGGAGGGCTTGGTTGGAGCCAGGGGCTGGATTGTGCAGGGCCTGGTTGGTGTGAATGAGAGGCGCACACTTGACACAGTGGCCAAAAGGAAGCCAAGGAGCAATGCGGGGTGATTGCAAGGCTCTCACTGAGGACAGAACTGGCCCAGCACCTGGAGCTTTTCTGCTGATGATGTGTGAGTTAGAACAGAATCCACCTCCTTCCCCATGTCTTCGTTGCCCTTCCAAGGCTAAGAGTTCCAGGGACCTACACTTCCTGCCCTCACTACAGAGATCAGGTGAGACTGAGAACACGTGGGGAGTAGCCATGGGCAGCAAGAAAGTGCTGTTTGAACACAGTCACGTTGCAGGGAGACTTGACCTCCCACTTAGGGAAAGTCTCCTAATGATCTGTAGCACAAATAAATAATCTACAACAAAACCGACCTGAGCAGCAAACAAAGACATATGGGTTCCAGAGAAACCACAAAGTCAGTGGGGAAACACACAACACTAAGAAATAGTCCAGAAATTGCACAATTGATGAGAGAGTCAAGAATTTACAGAATTGGCAAGTCGGGAGGGAATCATTAGAGAGCTTAGAAGGAGTCTCCATTACGGAATGTGGAGAATGGGAACCTGTGTGAGCAGTGGAGAAGTATCTCCAAAGCACACGATGATGTAAATATAGTCTGCATTTCATTTGTGTGGGTGTGTGTTGTGGTAGCACCTAGAGACATCAGCTCCCCCTCCCCCCGGTACTAGGGGCTGTACAAATACAACAGAAAGCTAGTCCCTCCCCAAGAGTTTACAATCTAAATAACTTTATAGAGAACTTCAGAAAGGTAGCAGATTCATGAACCAAGTTAAACATTTCCATGTATCAAAATCAAAGCCGCTCAGGAAGTAGTTCTCAATTTTTTCCCCGTAATTACTGATTTTTTTTAAATTTGCTTTGTAATAGAAAAATGCTAAGTATTGACCAGAATCCATTTTAATTAGTGGAAGACTATGGGTGCTGCTTGATGTTTTCAACAGAGAAAGATACTGCTATATCATTGCTATTTAAAGATCTGTTAATTACGTGCCCCATTTTACAGTGGAAATGTTAATATATTGATATTCTGTATCAAGATCTAAAACCAGACTAATGAAATTGCTGTGACAAACACCACATATCACTGTTGCATACTGTGAACAATAGCCTAGTGAGCGTGAGTCATCACCATGTAGCAGCGCGAAGGCAAATTAAATTAGTAAAGTTTTTTTACAAATATTAATGTCGTGCAATTAAAAAAAAAACATTAAGGATCAACGTAAACTCACAAAAGCAAGGACATTAAAAACTTTCGCTGCAACTCCTCTGCGTCACTCTGTTGTACCAACTAGACGTGTTCTATTACCTCATATCCGCTCATTCCCATTGCGGCTTCCACTGCCTGGGCACAATATGTGGCACAGAGAATGGCGCTGCTGTCTTCTCCTTTAATGACCCTATGATGGGGCATCTGCCCCATACTGGCCTGTCCATGGTTAATAGAGCCCTAGGGAGGATGCACGAAAAGCAGCCAATAAGGGGTGGGGGGGGCTGCAAGGAGCAGCCAATCAGGGCCTGGCAGGCCCATATAAGAAGAGCTGCAGAGCAGAGCAGGATCAGTAGCCACCTGGCGCTCAAGGAGGGAAGATCAAGTCCCTAGCATGAGGAAGGAGTGCCAGCACCCTGGACAGAGCAGTGCTACAGCAGGGACCGGGGAAGCTAGAGAGAGCTAATAGAAGAGGGTGCTGGGGGCCACAGAGACATGGCCCAGGGAAATAGACTGAGGGGTTGGAGGGGAAGCAGCACATGGCTGCCATCTACCAGGTCCCTGGGCCATGACCCGGAGTAGTGGGCAGGCCTGAGTCCGTCCCCCCCCACTCACCACTGAGGAAGTGGCTGGATAGGTGGACTGCAGTACTGGCCCCCAGAAGGGGCAGTGCAGATCATGGCACGGCTGGAGGGCTGTCATGAAGAGGACGCTGTGGTCCTTGGAGTGATGTGGGTTCAGGAGCAGAAGTGATGGCAGGTGAGGCACCACCGGGAGTGGGTGTACTGACCTGCAGAGCTGATCTCCGAGACGACCAGCAGGAGGTGCTAGCTTTGTGAGGGGAACCCCGTCACAGACTCCTTTGTGGAAAACCTTAATAACACTCAATGTCCTGGCGCAGAGTTAGAGTGTGCCTCACACAGGATGGACACGTTTATGAAGGGAGGGAATCCGGATAGGGGCACGGATGCAGGCAGGTGAAGGATTCAGGGGGTAACAGCCGAGGGAGCTGTCAGAGCTGCTGGGCACCAGCTGTGCCAGCGTGTGGCATTCCCACTGGCGCACAGTCAGTTTCACCCCAACATGTTCTTCTGGTACAAGTGGTAAAGTCGCACCGGTAGTGCCCTCCCTGACCATCACCGTGCAGCAGGCGTGCGTCGGCGTGAAGAGCTTGCCAGGCCACGGAGTTCTCCGGGTACATTTCTCCAGCACAGAAAAGGCCTCAGTTACGCTGATGACAGCCGTGGTGGAGCAGCAGCATTGGATGCAGTGGATGGACTCCCCATTTACACTGGCTCTGATGATGGCAGACGTTGGTCCTCTCTGTATGTGACCACCTGTGACTGGGTCTGCTTACTTAGACCCTGGCCAGGGGCGTGGACGTCCCTCACTTAGAATCATAGAAACATAGAATATCAGGGTTGGAAGGGACCTCAGGAGGTCATCTAGTCCAACCCCCTGCTCAAAGCAGGACCAATCCCCAACTAAATCATCCCAGCCAGGGCTTTGTCAAGCCGGGCCTTAAAAACCTCCAAGGAAGGAGATTCCACCACCTCCCTAGGTAACACATTCCAGTGTTTCACCACCCTCCTAGTGAAATAGTGTTTCCTAATATCCAACCTAGACCTCCCCCACTGCAACTTGAGACCATTGCTCCTTGTTTTGTCATCTGCCACCATTGAGAACAGCCGAGTTCCATCCTCTTTGGAACCCCCCTTCAGGTAGTTGAAGGCTGCTATCAAATCCCCCCTCATTCTTCTCTTCTGGAGACTAAACAAGCCCAGTTCCCTCAGCCTCTCCTCATATGTCATGTGCTCCAGCCCCCTAACCATTTTTGTTTCCCTCCGCTGGACTCTTTCCAATATTTCCACATCCTTCTTGTAGTGTGGGGCCCAAAGCTGGACACAGTACTCCAGATGAGGCCTCACCAATGTCGAATAAAGGGGAACGATCACGTTCCTCGATCTGCTGGCAATGCCCCTACTTATACAGCCCAAAATGCCGTTAGCCTTCTTGGCAACAAGAGCACACTGTTGACTCATATCCAGCTTCTCGTCCACTGTGACCCCTAGGTCCTTTTCTGCAGAACTCCTACCTAGCCATTCGGTCCCTAGTCTGTAGCAGTGCATGGGATTCTTTTGTCCTAAGTGCAGGACTCTGCACTTGTCCTTGTTGAACCTCATCAGGTTTGTTTTGGCCCAATCCTCTAATTTGTCTAGGTCCCTCTGTATCCGATCCCTACCCTCTAGTGTATCTACCACGCCTCCCAGTTTAGTGTCATCTGCAAACTTGCTGAGAGTGCAGTCCACACCATCCTCCAGATCATTAATAAAGATATTAAACAAAACTGGCCCCACCTTACAGTCCATTCATCCAGCCCATACTTCTTTAACTTGGCGGCAAGAATACTGTGGGAGACCGTATCAAAAGCTTTGCTAAAGTCAAGGAATAACACATCCACTGCTTTCCCCTCATCCACAGGGCCAGTTATCTCATCATAGAGGGCAATTAGATTAGTCAGGCACGACTTCCCCTTGGTGAATCCATGCTGACTGTTCCTGATCACTTTCCTCTCCTCTAAGTGTTTCATAATTGATTCCTTGAGGACCTGCTCCATGATGTTTCCAGGGACTGAGGTGAGGCTGACTGGCCTGTAGTTCCCCGGATCCTCCTTCTTCCCTTTTTTAAAGATGGGCACTACATTAGCCTTTTCCAGTCATCCGGGACCTCCCCCGATCGCCATGAGTTTTCAAAGATGATGGCCAATGGCTCCGCAATCACATTCGCCAACTCCTTTAGCACCCTCGGATGCAGCGCATCCGGCCCCATGGATTTGTGCTAATCCAGTTTTTCTAAATAGTCCCGAACCACTTCTTTCTCCCTGGAGGGCTGGTCACCTCCTCCCCATACTGTGCTGCCCAGTCCAGCAGTCTGGGAGCTGACCTTGTTTGTGAACACAGAGGCAAAAAAATCATTGAGTACATTAGCTTTTTCCACATCCTCTGTCACTAGGTTGCCTCCCTCATTCAGTAAGGGGCCCACACTTTCCTTGACTTTCTTCTTGTTGCTAACATACCTGAAGAAACCCTTCTTGTTACTCTTAACATCTCTTGCTAGCTGCAACTCCAAGTGTGATTTGGCCTTCCTGATTTCACTCTTGCATGCCTGAGCGATATTTTTATACTCCTCCCTGCTCATTTGTCCAATCTTCCACTTCTTGTAAGCTTCTTTTTTGCGTTTAAGGTCAGCAAGGATTTCACTGTTATGCCAAGCTAGTCGCTTGCCATATTTACTATTCTTTCTATACATCGGGATGGTTTGTTCCTGCAACCGCAATAAGGATTCTTTAAAATACAGCCAGCTCTCCTGGACCCCTTTGCCCTTCATGTTATTCTCCCAGGGGATCCTGCCCATCTGTTCCCTGAGGGAGTCAAAGTCTGCTTTTCTGAAGTCCAGGGTCCGTATTCTGCTGCTCTCCTTTCTTCCTTGTGTCAGGATCCTGAACTCGACCATCTCATGGTCACTGCCTCCCAGGTTCCCATCCACTTTTGCTTCCTCTACTAATTCTTCCCTGTTTGTGAGCAGCAGGTCAAGAAAAGCTCTGCCCCTAGTTGGTTCCTCCAGCACTTGCACCAGGAAATTGTCCCCTACACTTTCCAAAAACTTCCTGGATTGTCTGTGAACCGCTGTATTGCTCTCCCAGCAGATATCAGGGTGATTAAAGTCTCCCATGAGAACCAGGGCCTGCAATCTAGGAACTTGTGTTAGTTGCCGGAAGAAAGCCTCGTCCACCTCATCCCCCTGGTCTGGTGGTCTATAGCAGACTCCGACCATGACATCACCCTTGTTGCTCACACTTCTCAACTTTATCCAGACACTCTCAGGTTTTTCTGCAGTTTCATACCGGAGCTCTGAGCAGTCATACTCCTCTCTTACATACAGCGCAACTCCCCCACCTTTTCTGCCCTGCCTGTCCTTCCTGAACAGTTTATATCCATCCAGGACAGTATTCCAGTCATGTGAGTTATCCCACCAAGTCTCTGTTATTCCAATCGCATCATAGTTCCCTGACTGTGCCATGACTTCCAGTTCTCCCTGCTTGTTTCCCAGGCTTCTTGCATTTGTGTATAGGCACTTAAGAAAACTCATCGATCGTCCCGCTTTCTCAGTATGAGACAGGAGTCCTCCCCTCTTACGCCCTCCTGCTCGTGCTTCCTCCCGGTATCCCATTTCCCCACTTACCTCAGGGCTTTGGTCTCCTTCCCCCGGTGAACCTAGTTTAAAGCCCTCCTCACTAGGTTAGCCAGCCTGCTGGCGAAGATGCTCTTCCCTCTCTTTGTTAGGTGTAGCCCGTTTCTGCCTAGCACTCCTCCTTCTTGGAACACCATCCCATGGTCGAAGAATCCAAAGCCTTCTCTCTGACACCACCTGCGTAGCCATTCGTTGACTTCCACGATTCGACAGTCTCTACCCAGGCCTTTTCCTTGCACAGGGAGGATGGACAAGAACACCACTTGCGCCTCAAACTCCTTGATCCTTCTTCCCAGAGCCACGTAGTCTGCAGTGATCCGCTCAAGGTCATTCTTGGCAGTATCATTGGTGCCCATGTGGAGAAGCAGGAAGGGGTAGCGATCTGAGGGCTTGATGAGTCTCGGCAGTCTCTCCGTCACATCGTGTATCCTAGCTCCTGGCAAGCAGCAGACCTCTCGGTTTTCCCGGTCGGGGAGGCAGATAGATGACTCAGTCCCCCTGAGGAAGGAGTCCCCGACCACCACTACCCTCCTCCTCCTCTTGGGAGTGGTGGTTGTGGAACCCTCATCCCTAGGACAGTGCATCTTTTGCCTTCCAATCGGTGGAGTCTCCTTCTGCTCCCTTCTTTCAGATGGGTCATCTACTCCACTCTCCGCATTAGTACCTGTAGAGAGAACATGGAAGTCAACACTTCCCCTGGAGACCTTGACCCTGAGCAGGTCAGGAGATTTGATGCCCTGACCCTCAGTCCAAAATAAAAATTGCCCCCTTCTGGGGTAAATGAAATCCAAGTGCACAGCAAGCCCAGTGATGCCAACCCTTGCAATTGTATTGCAAGTCTCTCAATAGTTAGTGTGTTCCTCAAAGCCCTGGCTGTGGGAATGGAGGGACTGCAGTCGAAGTTCTGCTTCCTTTTCTAAAACACTATATTTCTAGCTGTCACGGTTGCTGAGGAAAGCTTGAAAATGTGGTCTGAGAGAAACCTGAAGGCTCAGACTAGACGTCAAAGACAGCCCCCACATTTATGATTTTAAAAATGCTGACACTTTTTGGCCTCTGATTCGTGACTTTTGTACGCTTGGGTTTTGTGACAGTGCAAGAAACCCAGCAGTTCCTTCTCTTTTGGACTAAAATCCTTCCCCTTATGCCAGGGTCGCCCTGGGGGAGGCCAGGGCCTTTGCACTCGGGCCACATACTGCAAAGAGACTGTCCTCTCTCCAGCTCCAAATTGTCCCTCTCTCTGACTCCCAAGGCCACTCCCCATCTTGGCCTGCCTGTGGGGATCCAATCCCAGCTCTGAAGCGATCTCCCCACTCTCTTATATTCTGCTCCCTCCTTCGCAGTCAGGGCCTACCCCCAGGCCTACAGCCCCCAGAAGACCTGCCTTTAATGGGACTGAGGCCCTGTAACAGGCCCTCTGGGCCTGGCCTGGCTTTCAAGGGGCAGCATGCTTGCTTACGTCACACGCTGCTCACTGCCTGGCTTCTGAGGGACTCTGCATGTTGTGAATCTGTTTCAGAGCAATGCTGCCTACTACTAATAATAATATTTGTTTTGGAGGCCACAAAAATTAATCCCATTCTAGGCCCCAGCCCAGCAAAGCACTTGAGCACACGCTTTACATCAAACACTTGGGTAATCCCACTCCAGGCACCATAATCCCTTTGGTGTAATTTAATCTGATCACCGGCCTGCTGGCAGCTGGTTCTCTAGGGGCTGTGCAGGTTCTGGCTAGGAGGTGCTGATAAAACAGAGCAAAGCAAAACACTGTAGCAAGTAATTTATTGGCAGATTAGACCATGAGCACCGTGATCAGAGCTGCTGCTTTGCTTCCGTCTTCTTCAGGGTATCGGAGCACTCGGTTCTCCTCGGGGGAAACTACTTGAACACTAAGGGATGTCATCACCCAACACAATCAGTCATGTCTTTCCCAGTGCTTCTTCGCAGTATTTAATAAAAAAACCTGTAAAACCATGGGTTAATTTTCATGGTAAGGAACCAGTCTCTCAAGGAGCTTCATTCTTCCTCCATGACTGAGAAAATTACTCATACATTAACACTTTACAGACATAATATTTATGCAAAATAAAATATTTTTAATGCAATCCTTTCCTTTCCTTATACTGTGCTTTGGAAATTACATCACTCTCTTGAGTCCAGTTTCTTAAGGATGCCTGAATAGTGATTTTAAAAAGCAAGTTTATTTCCATGCCCAAGGATTGGAAACCCACTTGTTCAAAAGAGTGAAATACGCAAACTAAATAATAGAACTTAATTCTTGTTCTGCTGTTGTCTTCAAAGTTCTGCTAAGAGCAGAGCTTACAGAACTGAAAAAAATGTTAGTTAAAAGAGAAATGAAGTTATATATGAGAGAACCTAGAAAGCATACAATAAAATATCTATTAGTCCCTAAGTACAGTAATGCCCAGAGCAGAGGAAGTAAAAGACCATTACGGTCATTGCAGTCAGCCTCATCTCAGTCCCTGGAAAAATCATGGAGTGGATCCTCAAGGAAACCATTTTGAAGCACTTGGAGGAGAGGAAGGTGATCAGGAACAGTCAACATGGAAAGCGGTGGACATGATATATCTTGACTTTAGCAAAGCTTTTGATATGATCTCCCACAATATTCTTGCCAGCAAGTTAAAGAAGTATGGGCTGGATGAATAGACTATAAAGTGGATAGAAAGCTGGCTAGATTGTCGGGCTCAACGGGTAGTGATCAATGGCTCCGTGTCTAGTTGGTAGCCAGTATCAAGCGGAGTGCCCCGGGGTCAGTCCTAGGGCCGGTTTTGTTCAATATCTTTATTAATGTTCTGGATGGTGGGATTAATTGCACCCTCAGCAAATTCGCAGATGACACTAAACTGGGAGGAGAGGTAGATACGCTGGAGGGCAGGGATAGGGTCCAGAGTGACCTAGACAAATTGGAGGATTGGGCCAAAAGCGATCTTATGAGGTTCAGCAAGGGCAAGTGCAGAGTCCTGCACGTAGGAAGGAAGAATCCCATGCACTGCTACAGACTAGGGACCGACTGGCTAAGCAGCAGTTCTGCAGAAAAGGACCTGGGGATTACAGTGGATGAGAAGCTGAATATGAGTCAGCAGTGTGCCCTTGTTGCCAAGAAGGCTAATGGCATATTGGGCTGTATTAGTAGGAGCATTGCCAGCAGATTATTCTGGGAAATGATTATCCCCCTCTATTCGGCACTGGTGAGGCCACACCTGGAGTATTGTGTCCAGTTTTGAGCCCCCCACTTCAGAAAGGATGTGGACAAATTGGAGAGAATCCAGCGGAGGGCAATGAAAATGATTAGGGGGCTGGGGCACATGGCTTACGAGGGGAGGCTGAGGGAACTGGGGTTATTTAGTCTGCAGAATAGAAGCGTGAGGGGGGATTTGATAGCAACCTTCAACTACCTGAAGGGGGGTTCCAAAGAGGATGGATCTAGACTGTTCTCAGTGGTGGCAGATGACAGAACAAGGAGCAATGGTCTCAAGTTGCAGTAGGGGAGGTACAGGTTGGATATTAGGAAACACTATTTCACTAGGAGGGTGGTGAAGCACTGGAATGCGTTACCTAGGGAGGTGGTGGAATCTCCTTCCTTAGAGGTTTTTAAGGCCCAGTTTGACAGAGCCCTGGCTGGGATGATTTAGTTGGGGTTGGTCCTGCTTTGAGCAGGGGGTTAGACTAGATGACCTCCTGAGGTTTCTTCCAACCCTAATCTTCTATGATTCTATGATTCATTTGAGGAAAACTAGGCAGGGTTTGATGTCTTGTTTCTGAAATGGCATTAAGCAGCACTAATTCTCCCACACATACAAAACTCCCGTGCAGCCCAGATTTGCCTAACTGTGGACTGTAGGGCTGAGCCCTGACTCTCTAGCAGGGATCCCAATCCAAGGCATGGGAAATATTCCATGCAAAATAAATAGAATTCTATGAATGAATGAATTCTTCTAGTTGGGATTATGTAGTAAAAATAACCACATGTAGAAAAAATGAATGTCTCTGTGCCTCTGTATGAGCAGTCATGGATCCTAGACATTATTGCAGATATGTGAACTACCCTGTGAAGGACATGCTGTATGGCAGAGCCTTCAGCCCCTAGTACTCCAGGGGGTGTGCCATTCTGATCATTCAGTCATCACATGTTCTGGTCTGTCTGTGATGAGCCAGAAGACAGGGAATGGCTGTCAGGACTCACGCTGCACAGAATGCCGGGCAAGTGGAGGAAGAGGCTAGCTGAAGCAGGCTGAAAATCCCAGACCTACGGTGTAGCAGTTCTAGGGCCTCATCCAGAGCCTAGGGAAGTCAACAGAAAGACTCGCATTGACTTTAATGGGCTTTGGATCAGGCCCAGAAAAGTTAAAAGTAAGAGACAGTGAAACTGATTTCAGAGCTGCCATGTCTTTGGGATGCATAGAGACAACAACCCCACCATTGTGTGGTCAACTCCTTGCCTCCCTCTTGGTTCAGTCTTTGTCTCCAGGACTGATGTGTTTGCCCCTCATCCACCAGGGAAAGCTTCTTTCTCTCTCAGTCTGGTTCCTCTCCATTTCAGTGCATGGGAGCTCTGCCATTGACTTCAGAATCAGTACCTATAGACGAGTGGCCAAATGACTGTCCTGTTACATTCTGCTCTGCTCCACTCTCGGGCCACTTCCTTCACGTGGAAATAGTAAGGTGACAATGTACTGCCTGCCTGAAGAGGAATGGAAAGAGATTCCTCATTAATTTACCAAAGAAGAGAAGGAGACAGAGAATGAGTTCCCTAGGCTGATTTTCTAGCCTGCCGCAACCAATGAATCAAGAATCAATGAAAGCTGCGGAAACTGTGAGAATATAGACTGCCCTTCTTCTCTGGGTTTCTAGTTCTGTTAAAGTTCTTTAGTAATGTGGCACTCAAGAAAGTGATAACTCAGCGAGCTGTATAACTACCAAGGCACTTGATTAAAATTGAATTTAATAAGTTTTAGCTATTGAGTTGTTTTGTCCAGAGGCAACATAATAAAATGTAGAGAAATTCTTACTCTTTGTTTAATTTTGTGATCATGCCGCTTTCTAAAAAAAACAAAACAAAAAAAAAACTTATTGTTGGCATTGTTTCTGTTCCTTGCGTGGATGGCTGAGGGTAACTAGCAAATACATCTTAAAATACAATTTTTACAATCAAATGTACCTCAGAAGTTTGCTTCAGGCAAACATTTCAGCATTTGAACTAAATTTTCTTTTCATTAGAACTTTTTACTAGAGTGAATTCTCAAGCTTTGAATGGTTTCAGAGTAGCAGCCGTGTTAGTCTGTATTCAAGCTTTGAATGTTCACTGAAAGTGAAAACCAAAGGGCCATGAAATGGTGTGAATCAAAATTCACTCTCAATTGGAAATGAATATTTGTAGCACAATTTCTTTCCACTATTTGCATAGCTGTAGCTGTTAGAGCAGACTGGAATTCTGTTAATCAAACAATATGCATTTGTCTAGATTTGCTCTTCAATATCATGAATCCTATGTTCTGAACTCTGAGTCAGATTTTATATTAAGGTTTCACTTATAAATGATTGACAAAGGTCGTAACAGATAAGTTCAGGTGAGGAAACGGCCACCAATGGCTATTAGCCAAGATGGTCAGGGATGCAACCCCATGCTCCAGGTGTCCCTCAACATACAACCGCCAGAAGCTGGGGCTGGATGACAGGGGATGGATCACTAGATAATTACCCTGTTCTGTTCATTCCCTCTGAAGCATCTGGCATGGCCACTGTTGGAAGACTGGAAACTGGTTTAGGTGGACCATTGGTCTGACCAAGTACAGCCGTTCTTATGTTTTAAAATTATTTATAGATGCCGTTAAACATGTCACATGCAGGAGTACCATGTGTTAGACATGGCTATAAGCACATCAGTAGGAGGTGTGATAGTTGGTTATAAACCATGGTTATAGAATCATAGAATCATAAAACTGGAAGGGACCAGTCGAGAGCTCATCTAGTCCAGTCCCCTGCACTCAAGGCAGGACTAAGTATTATCTAGACCATCCCTAACAGGTGTTTGTCCAACCTGCTCTTAAAAATCTCCAATGATGGAGATTCCACAACTTCCCAATTTATTCCAGTGCTTAACCACTCTGACAGTTAGGAAGTTATTCCTAATGTCCAACCTAAAACGCCCTTGCTGAAATTTAAGCCCATTGCTTCTTGTCCTATCCAGAGGTTAAGAAGAACAATTTTTCTCCCTCTTCGTTGTAACAACTTTTTATGTACTTGAAAACTGTTATCATGTCCCCTCTCAGTCTTCTCGTCTCCAGACTAAACAAACCCAATTTTTTTTCCAATCTTCCCTCATAGGTCATGTTTTTTAGACCTTTAATCATTTTTGTTGCTCTTCTCTGGACTTTCTCCAATTTGTCCACATCTTTCCTGAAATGTGGCATCCAGAACTGGACACAATACTCCAGCTGAGGCCTAATCATCATGGAGTAGTGTGTAAGAATTACTTCTTGTGTCTTGTTACAACACTCCTGCTAATACATCCTAAAATGGCATTAGCTGTTTTTCCAACAGTGTGACAACATTATTTAGCTTGTGATCCACTATGACCCCCAGATCCTTTTCCGCAGTACTCCTTCCTAGGCAGTCATTTCCCATTTTGTATGTGTGCAACTGATTATTCCTTCCTAAGTGGAGTACTTTGCATTTGTCCTTATTGAATTTCATCCTATTTACTTCAGACCATTTCTCCAGTTTGTCCAGATCAGTTTGAATTTTAATCCTATCTTCCAAAGCACTTGCAACCCCTCCTTGCTTGGTATCATCCACAAATGTTATAAATGTACTCTCTATGCCATTATCTAAATCATTGATGAAGATATTGAACAGAACTGGATCCTGAACTGATCCCTGTTGCACCTGTTGCACTATAAAACCTATAATTATATCTTAATTATATATTAAAATATATAGTAATCATTTGTAACCTATTTATAAATTGATCCTTAATATAAAGTGATTGAATTTTTCAAAAGTATAGATGAACGCTGAACAAGTTAAATTATTATTAATTCATTCTAATAATATGGGAGCATCTTACACAGATTTGTGATGAGCAAATTGAATTCGAAAATAAATATCTGAAAGTCCCACACAAGCTCAACCACTGTCTAGAATTAGTTGTGGCCCATTAATCTTTTTTTTTGCTTTATTTTCCCCTGGTCTCCCACTGGCCCTTGCATTTCTTAGTTCTTACTGAGATTGGAAGCAGTAGACATAAAAACAGTAAATGCTGCTCACACTTTCTATTTCCAGCCCATTCAGCAGCAGGAAGTACCAGCAACAGGGCTCAGACTCAGGCAGGATGAGGCTCTACAGTTAACGCCAGCCTCTCCTAAGCTGCTGAAGAAAACAGCCTCACCGAGGGGGATACATTCTCATGGACTCACATGGGTAAAGGTTATTTTGTGTGTGGAGCTGGGAAGAGTACAATTACTGTTTTTTCCCCGGTTAGAACTCTGACCAGGAATCACACAAGAAAGTTTTTGCAAGATTATCAACCAAGTTTGCATGCTCAAGAGGTCATCTTAGTTTGGATTAATTTCTGAGAAGCATCTGAACTTCTGGATGCTTCTTTCAATTGAACTGAACTTGGTTCTGAACCTTTTGAGTCTGCCTGTCACTGGTGTGTAGCGTAGTGCACTGTGGTACCAAGAAAATAGAGGGCAACAATATGATGTCATTACCGTGCCTACTAGATAACCTGTAGAGAGCTGTTCACCAAACCCCATGGAGTCAATGAGCCTGCACCTCCTCTGACTTGCTCTAGTGTAAATCAGGAATAGCTCTGAGTCAGCAGAGTAAAACCACTGTAAGGCCAAGGATGGACTTGGCCCATTCACATGCTGGCAGTGCTTATAAACTAGGGCCACCATTGACAGTGCTGAAAATTGTTCATGGTACTGAAGAGCCTGATTTTCATCTCACTGACATTGGTGAAAAGGAGAAGGAAATGCCTGGAAGTCGAAGGAGTTACACTGCTGCATGAACAGTGAAAGTGGGAGGATAATCTAGTTTAAAATGTTCTTGTAGCGCCCCCTCTCCACCCGGTTACCTTCTTTAATGCCAATCTGCTGACAGGTTTTGATGGACAGGTCTGGGTTCTTCTGGATCCCGCCACCCACTCAGCAGGGTGTATCTTCTTTATTTTTTCCTATGAATTTATTTGGTGGTGCCTCCACCCCCCTCACTCCTTCCTGGCAGGGTCACCAGGGCAGCTTGGGAGGGAAATTCTAACCACAGGGTAACCCTCACTTACTTCCAGATAGTTGGAGGCTTCCAAGAAATAACACAAACACATACAATATATTCAACACAATAATTATATTAAACAGGAGACAAATATAACATAACAGGATAACACTATTGTTAGGTTTACCGCTGCCCACGCTGCTAATACCTGTGACTTTCCCCAGTCACGTGACTTGAGGTAGCAAATGTAAGATCAGTGTCCCGTTGGTACGCGTACTTTGTTGGGGCCCTTGATGACCTATGACTACGATATCGTCTCTGCAGGGGTTTAGCAGTGTGGCTGACAGGGTTCAGTGCAGCCCAAAGGACTCACAAATGGGAGGAGGTGGTAAGTCCCTCCACAGGTGTAATACGCAGTAGGTCATAAAATCTCCAAACCCTCACTCCCTGGCTCGAGGACACAGTGCAGGGAGTAGGGGGTCCCCAAAACAAGTTCCCTAACTGACTAACTAAAGGATGGTGCACTCACAAACTCCATGAATGATCCTCAGGTTCAGAGATGACTCTGGTCTCATTGGTCACTGCAGAGGGGCTGATCCCTGCTAGCAGGGATCCTCTTCAGGCAGGAGTCAGGCTGCTTCGATCCTAGGATTTCCCCTCACTACAAAGGGTTGCAGGGCACAAGGTGCAGGTTACACAACTGTACTAAAATCCAAACTGTTGCCTCCTAGTCCAGCGTCCAGACACACTCCCAGCAGGCAGCAGCCCTGGACTAGCAGCCAGAGCAGAGCTGACCATGTGGGGACTGGTCTCCCCTAGGGAGCTGGAGGGCGAACCCAGCCTGGCTGGGGAAGTTTCCCAGCAAAACACTACAATTTGGGAATCATCCGTGGGGAAGGAAAGCCCAGCCGAGGGATCTTGCTGTCAGGTCCCTAGAGGCCAGTTCTCAGGGGGAACCCTGCATGAAGGCCTGGGACTCCCCAGCTCCCCACACAGCCAGTCCTGCCCTTGCCCTGGGTGGCTCCAGACTGCCCCCAAAATGGCTTCTCCCCTTTCCTGAACTCCCTGGGAGGGGCATCTCACTCCCTATTGGTTGCCGGGCAGACTCTGAGTCTGCCCAGGCTCCCCCTTCCTATCAGGGACAGTGCGCCTCTCCCTGAGCTGCCAGCGGACAGAGCCCCAGCAACCTAGGTCATCTCCTTGGGGGGTGCATTTTAATTTACCTAAAGCTACTCCTAGAATCTGAACTGGGTGGGCGAAATCGGCCTGCAAGTGCCCACATGAGGAACAGAAATTTGACATCGGGGCTCTTCAGTCTAGCAGACAAGGGTGTAACAAGATCCATTGGCTGGAAGTTGAAGCTAGACAAATTCAGACTGGAAATAAAGGAAGGCTGTTTGCTGAGAAAAGATGGGGTCCCCTGGACAAGAAGGGGAAGAGGATCTTCCCGCACCGACTCACCAATCGAGCGAGGGTGGGTTTTAAACTAGGTTCAAATGGGGCAGGAGACAAAAGCTCACAGGTAAGTTAAAAGGGTGACCGTAACAGAGGGCTAGATGGTGTGTGGGGGAGTGGGGGTGGGGGGAAAGGCTAAACAGTGTATTGCTTGTCTCCAGGAGGCCCAGGAGATGCCCCCTCAAGCGAAGGTGCCCTCCAGAAGCAGATAAACCATCAAAACAATTTTAGAACTGCTGCAAGTCTTGTCTTTCAAATAGAATGCAACTGTCCAACATAGATGGATATACTATTCAGGGCTAGTCTCCACTACCCGCCCGGATCGGCGGGTAGAAATCGATCTCTCGGGGATCGATTTATCGCGTCTCATCTAGACGGATAAATCGATCCCCGAATCGACGCGCGTACTCCCACCTCATCAGGAGGAGTAAGCGCTGTCGACGGGGAGCCGCGGCGGTTGATTTGCCGCCATCCTCACAGCGGGGTAAGTCGAATAGGATACGTCGAATTCAGCTACGCTATTTGCATAGCTGAATTTCCATATCTTAAATCGATCCCCCCCCCCCAGTGTAGACCTAGCCTTACTCTAGACTTGATACACAGGAATTGTCCACATGCAATGAATTCAAAACCCAGGGAATTAAAATGACAAAAACTCTGTTTAAACATTCATCTCATTATTCACAGGTTCTTCAAGCTCCTATGTAAAGCTAATCTTTAGCAGGATTTGTTTCATTTTAGCATTCAGAAATCACTCTCAAGGTTAAAAGCCTTAAATTAAAATGAACACAGTGCCCCAAAAGCATCTATTGTACAAGCAGGTGCAACTGCTGACTGTTTTCAAATGACAGATGTCGTGTGTGAAAAAATCGCCCCTTCTGACCCAAGACAACTATAGAATGTTTGTACTCACCAATACTTTGTTTTGAATCCAGCAATTGCAGGGAAAACAAACGGAGAGCTATTTACACTGATTTCCAGGGGTGAGGAAAACTGTGCATCCGAAGAAGTGGGCTGTAGCCCACAAAAGCTTATGCTCAAATTAATTTGTTAGTCTCTAAGGTGCCACAAGTACTCCTGTTCTTTTTGCGGATACAGACTAACACGGCTGCTACTCTGAAACCTGTGCTGGTTCTGTGGCTAGTCTTGCCAGAGGCAGCTAGAGACCTGGCTCTGATCCTGTAAACACTTAGGTGGACGCGTCCCTTTGAGGTGTCATTCCACAGAAGTCAATGGGGCTGTTCAGTCACTGGTTCAAAGTTAGGCACGTGGGTGAGTGTCTGCAGGATTGGGGCCAGGGATAGTTACACAGTGGCGTGAATGCTGAGCTGCCCACCTGGGTTTCTAATGAGGAGCCTGTGTCTAGTAACGGTCACGCTGTGGAAGGTGGGATGAAGAGGTGCTTGGAGCTACCCAGCACTTGGCTTGTATCTGCCTTGAGGAGATGAAATACTTGTTCCCAGAATCCTACGCTGTGCCCCTAATGGTCTCTAGATCCCCTTCCCTGGTGTGTGGTTCTGCTACTGCTCCCCGGGTGCAGCAGACAGCGCAAGTGTGGAATGGAGTTTAGCATCACAAAGCAAATCAAAACAAAGGCTTTGCCCTACACAGTAACTGAAGCCTCACCTCACTACTACACCCAATAGCTCCAGGAAATCGGCACCTGCTCTAGACAGCTACGAATGGAGACGTGCAGTGGGCCTTGAGGGTGCTCCGGAAGTGGGGTGAAGGGTGGGAGGGCAGAACAGTGGCTAGTCTGCCTGCCTAAAGCACTGCATGAATCTAACTAGCCCTGTGGGGCCCACCGGATCCCAGCCACCCCTTGTCTAACATACGTGAATATTCACAGGCCCATCAGAAGCTTTAAACGCTTGAAGGTCAGACACTCAGCCCATGTAAAGTGCTGTAGAAATAATGGCTTGAATGGAGCAGCCAAAATCTCATGGGCTCCAGAGCTGTTTGTGTTACACCCGCTGGGGATCTGGCCCAGGGGCTCCAGTGGAGCTGTTTGCGTTACACCCGCTGGGGATCTGGCCCATGGGCTCCTGTGGAGCTGTTTGCGTTACACCCGCTGGGGATCTGGCCCAGGGGCTCCAGTGGAGCTGTTTGCGTTACACCCGCTGGGGATCTGGCCCAGGGGCTCCAGTGGAGCTGTTTGCGTTACACCCGCTGGGGATCTGGCCCAGGGGCTCCAGTGGAGCTGTTTGCGTTACACCCGCTGGGGATCTGGCCCATGGGCTCCTGTGGAGCTGTTTGCGTTACACCCGCTGGGGATCTGGCCCAGGGGCTCCAGTGGAGCTGTTTGCGTTACACCCGCTGGGGATCTGGCCCAGGGGCTCCAGTGGAGCTCTGCCAATCTGGCCCTTGCACTTGAACATTTTGGTTTTTGTTGGGAAACGCTTGTTCTGAGGCCGCCAGCCTGTGCCTCCCTGCTGCCCTCCCTGTGCTCCCAGGGCTCTGCTACCGTTCATCGAGCTAGTGCACGTTCGTCTGCTCACGCTGGGAATCCAACCCCAGTTCCGAGTGTAGCTGGAGCCTAGGAGACCACTCCAACCAGAGACTTCGCTTGGGAGCTGGACCAGGGTTCTGAGGTGAGGAGCACATGAACCGTTTCTGTGACTTCCCCCTGCCTTGAAGCCTGACTCAACGAGGACTTGCTGTTTTGTGAGTGTGTGTTGGCTTCTCCTTGCACCAGGCTGCTAAAAGCAAATCTATTGCTGCCCAATTGGGGGAAATTAAGGTGGGGCCCACCCGCAATGTGTCACTGGGCCGAAAGGGGGCACCCAGTGATTGCCGACACCATGACAGGTACCTACCCGTCATTGTGCCTTGGAAACTCTTTCCCTAGGCACCTGACTCCCCACTGTCGGTGCGGGTGCGGCTGCAGTGATTGTGCTTCAGGTACGGACTCTTCCATTAACGTGGCCTTCCAAGGAACCCTTTCCTTCCAAAGCAAACAGAGAGCGCGTAAAGAGTCCAGCACTGTGGCATTGTTAACACACACTGTGCTCCGTTAGCGCCCCTGTAAGGTACTGCCACGACGCAGGTGGTACCTGCGTGTTCTAGAACCGTCTTCTCAAGACTTGGTCTTGCTCTTGCATTTGTGACCTAACTGAACACTTATCTCCCTTGTCCATATTTGATATATTTCATGCTACGTACATAGAATCATAAAAATGTACGCTTGGAAGGGACCTCAAGAGGTCATCGAGCCCAGTCCCTGCATCAAGGCAGGACCAAGTATTATCTAGACCATCCCTGACAGGTGTTTGTCCAACCTGCTCTTAAAAATCTCCAATGATGGAGATTCCACAACTTCCCTAGGCAATTTATTCCAGTGCTTCACCACCCTGACAGTTAGGATTTTTTTCCTAATGTCCAACCTAAACTGCCCTTGCTGCAATTTAAGTCCATTACTTCTTGTCCTATCCTCAGAGGTTAAAGAGAACATTTTTTTCACCCTCTTCTTTATATCAACCTTTTATGTAATTGAAGACTTTTATCATGTTCCCCCTCAGTATTTTCTTCTCCAGACTCAAACCCATTTTTTTTCAATCTTTCCTTATAGATCATGTTTTCTAGATCTTTAACCACTTTTGTTGCTGTCCTCTGTTATCTGCCTTGAGGAGATGGAACACTTGTTCCCAGAATCCTACTCTGTGCCCCTCATGGTCTCTAGATCCCCTTCCCTGGTGTGTGGTTCTCCAATTTGTCCACATCTTTCCCAAAGTGTGGTGTCCAAAACTGGACACAGTATTCCCGTTGAGGTCTTATCATCACAGAGTAGAATAGAAGAATTACTTCCCGTGTCTTGCTTACAACACTCCTTCTAATACATTCCAGAAGGTTGTTTGCTTTTTCTGCAACAGCGTTACACTGTTGACCCATATTTAGCTTGTGACTCACTATGACCCCCAGACCCCTTTTTGCAGTACTCCTTCCTGGGGAGTCATTCCCCATTTTGTATCTGTGCAATTTATTGGTCCTTCCTAAGTGCAGTACTTTGCATTTGTTCTTATTGAATTTCAGCCTATTTATTTTAGACCATTTCTCCAGTTTGTCCAGAACATTTTGAATTCTAATCCCTCCCTCCGAAGTACTTGCAACATTTCCACGCTTCATTATTGCACCAAAACACCCCCTAATTGGTTGTCTCTTATCAGTCACACTCAGATCACCCATAGTAACCGTGTCATCTTGCCCGGTTGCCATATCCAGATGTTTTCTAGTTTTCTCAATGTATCTGTTCTTGGGCCTTGTTCTTGTGCTTGACCATTTGGCTGTGGGGGACCTTGTGTTTCGCAAGCAGACTGTTATCCGCCTTAGGGGGAGGGATAGCTCCGTGGTTTGAGCATTGGCCTGCTAAACCCAGGGTTGTGAGCTCAATCCTTGATGAGGCCACTTAGGGATCTGGGGCAAAATCAGTACTTGGTCCTGCTAGTGAAGGCAGGGGGCTGGACTTGATGACCTTCCAAGGTCCCTTCCAGTTCTAGGAGATAGGATATCTCCATTATTAAAAAAGCACCCAACTGACACAAGCTGTAGCTGGGGTGTGTGTTGTGGTGTTAACTGAAAGTTTCCATTAGCAAAGCTTATTAACCCTTGACAATACTTCACAAGCTCAGGCCTGGCCTCAACTTCTTCTTACGATGACCCTCCAAAACACGTATTCTCTAACAGAGCGCTCAGACGTGTCGCTCTAACTGCCCCATGTAGTCCCTGCTGGTGCGCTCTAAAAGGTACCTACGTCACGTTGACTTTGTCCTGCTCTCCAAATCAACCCCTCTGAAGAGCCTTGCCAAGCTATGAAGAAAAGCCCTTATTTCAGCTCCAGCTTTTCCTTTCCAGATGAATGTCGTTCAGTGGCAATGCTCTTTGGTGTAGCGCAATAGTGACATCCAGTGTCTGGCTAATTGTACACACCTGCTGAGATCCCAAGGGCAACTCTAAAGATGGAAATTGATCGTGGGGGAGCTGCGGGTGTGAGCAGTGTCAATAGCTTACTGAATATGGGGAGAAGGGGTCATTTTGTCAAGCCACATTAATAACTTCAGAGGGTCCTGTGGCACCTTTAAGACTAACAGAAGTATTGGGAGCATAAGCTTTCGTGGGTAAGAACCTCACTTCTTCAGATTAATAACTTCAACTCCCTTCTTTAGTGTTAATAATAAAAACAGGTTTGGGTGGGTTGTAACTACCGGGTTTCTTTGGCAGGAGACATGATGTGAGTAGTGAAGTCCACAGCAGCATAACAAGCAAGAATATTATTGGAATCAGGGGCGGCTCTGTGTTTTTTGCCACCCCAAGCACGGCAGTCAGGCGGCCTTTGGCGGCGTGCCTGCGGGAGGTCCGCCGGTCCCGCTGTCCCGCTGATTCGGCGGCGGTTCTGCGGGTGATCTGCTGGTTCCGCGGCTTCGGTGTGCCCGCCGCCGAATTACCGCCGAAACCGCGGGACCGGCGGACCTCCCGCAGGCATGCCACCGAAGGCCGCCTGACTGCCGCCCTCACAGGGACCGGCAGGCCGCCCCCCGCGGCTTGCCGTCCCAGGCACGCGCTTGCTGCACTGGTGCCTGGAGCCGCCCCTGATTGGAATTCATTATTGCAAAAGACTTGTCTCTTTTATTTTGTATGTCCCTGCTCAGATAGTGAAACAGTCTTTTAGTGGTAGCACTTCCACTGGTGCTTCTCGGTCTGAGGATGGAAAGAAATTTCTGTGGGGAATGTCCTGGAACTTGATGAGCTTTCTCTCCACAATGTCCATGGAATGAAATCTCCCACAAGTCAACTTTTGCAAACTCATTTCCCTTCTTCTGTTTGTGCTACCTTTGCCGGTCCTAGATTTGTTTCACCAGAGTTTGAGGAATTTGTGTATTCATACAATCACTGTCTCTCAGCCATACCTCACAATAACCCTTCCCAACCTGGAATGAATGAGAATAGGGACAGGAGAACAGCTGGTATCAAGAAGAGCAAATGCACAATAACATGTAAACATAATTCTGTTAGGGTGAAATTCACACCGAACAGAGGGGCCAGCACAAGTTCTAGACAGCACTTTTATTGAGGCGGCCAGCTGCGGCATAGTTCTGTGTTTCTCGTGCTGCTTCCATTACACCCCTAACACCTAAAGCAGTTCTGAAATGCAGATTCCTAGGCTATTCTAGGCCCCAGTCCTGCACCGTCTTGCTCAAGGCTAGGCTGATATACCCACGCACAGTCCCATTGGCGGTAAGGGCTCTGCACAAGTGGTGCAGTGTGCATACGATAAGCGTCAGGATTGGAGCTTTAACTGTTAGTGATGCCATAAACTATCACAGCTGCTAAACCAAAGGAACCCAAACCGAGGTCCTCCTGAGAAGCAGAAAGCCTCCATCATTAAACCCTGGAACTCCGCCTAGTCTGTAAGTATCTACATGGGCAACAAATATCTAATAACGGGGTCTTCAGTCTAGCAGAGCAAGGTATCACACGCTCCAATGGCTGGAAGCCGAAGCTAGACAAATTCAGACTGGAAATAAGGCATACTTTTTTGACAGTGAGAGAAATTAATAGTTGGGACAATTTACTCAGGATCCGTGGTGAATCCTCCATCACTGACAACTTTTAAATCACGTTCTGATATTTTTCTAAAAGATCTGCTCTAGGAATTACTTTGGGGACGGTCTCTGGCCTGCGTTATGCAGGAGGTCAGACTAGACAATCACAGCAGTCCCTTCTGGCCTTGGAATCTATGAATCTGCTCTACCAAACCTTTACCTCACCGGATGTTTTACTGTTTAGCACTTTGTTCTGTTTCTTTCTTTATGTAGGTGACCTTTTAAAAAGCTCCTAGTTTGACCAGAGGTGACCTAATCTTTGCCTTAACACTGTGCTGAAGTGAAACTAGTTTATATCATTTACATGGAATCCTAACAGAAATATTGGTTAAAGATGTTCTCTGACTGGGATAAAAGTGCAGTAAAAATCTGAGACACTTTGGCTCCCGTACAACTTAGTGGGGGGCTTGAGGGGGCTTGGGAGAGTTGTTTGGTTGGTTTAGATTTTAATATTTTTTTCTTTCCTCAACCTGAATAACATTTCTTGTTATTACTCCAACAATTACTTCATGATCAACAATTCGGTGCAGGATTTATCCTTCATTTAGAATGTTAGTCTGATAAAACCTTGAATCTGTGTTCAAAACTAGACTCATGTACGATACATTACCCATTCTCACTTACAGCTCTGTGCGTTGTACAAACATTAACAAATGGACCTCACTAGGGGTTATCGGAGGAGGGTTATTAGGGCGCTGACAGAGGCTTGGAAGTACCAACCTTGTGCCACCTGGAATCCTATGTGATGTGCTTGCCCCAGAATGAGGCTAGGGTGAATTCATCTACTCCCAGACGTACACATGCGTCTCTCAGGCGACCAGTGCTGGGCGCACAGGAGCAGGGGTGAGACCGTGCCCATGGAGAATGTAGGGTTTACAGCCTGCACGTCCCATGTCACCCTCAGCTCCCAGTCTGGAGATGAATTTGTCACTTCACAGTGGTTAATCCTGGGCAGGAATGGCCCATTTGTAGGAACCATTTCCTCAGTCCTGCATAGCTTCAGCACTGGGGGCAGTGATTACTGACAGTGGGAGAACATCATGTTTGTGTGCGGCAAAGTTCAACGAAGGTCTGGAGTGAGGGGTAGGAATTGCAGCGAGGTAGGGACTGGAGGTATATAGACGCATAGGAACACTTCATGCCTAAATTGATGTGCTAGTGAAACCCACCCTTGGATTTGCTGGCAAGCAGTCGAGCATCCGTTCCTCTTTCTTTGTAGCTCAACTATTCACAGGTCATTTGGAATCTGCCCTGGGACGTTTTAGCATCAATCTGATATTCATCTTTCTAATCATTCATTCAGTCCGGCGTTTGTACAGCGTATGCAGGAATCTATGTCACTCAAACCCAACCCCAAGCAAAGAGATTCCTGCCCCTTGTAGCTGTGGTGGTGGGTATGGGACATGTGGCAAAATGTGGGCATGTAACTGCAAATTGTAGACTAATGGTTTCTTCTGAATTTATCATCCTACTGGGGGCCACATCCTTTGAGCTGAGCTCCATTTGCTTAGAACGATAAGGACTCTCTTGGTTTGATGTTGTATGCCACTTTAGCCAGAGACATCATCACGGACAAGCCTGTATGGGCAGCACCCATTCCTCTCTGCATTACAAAATACAGCTGTGGAAAGCTTGACAAAGAAATGGCCTTTCTGGGGAGTTTTCTCTCTCCTGACTCACTAATGAAGCCCTAAGGTCCCCCCCTCAGATGAGATGTTGTTGTTAATTATGTGCATTGCGTTAGCACATCGAAGCCCCCATCAGGGATCGAGGCCCCAGTGTGCTAGAAGCTGTACACAGTCCGTTGCCTTTAGAGCTCAATTCTTAGCAAAACAGGGTGCTGAGGGAGGCAGGACGCTGCAAAGGAGCAGAGAAATGTTGACATGAATAATTAAATGTGGGGGAGGTCTCATTTCTTGGAAGGGGAGATAAGAGCAGTAAATCAATCAGCAGGCTGAAAACAAAATGTTTGTGCTCACTAAGACAGGTACGTGAGTCAGTGAGCTCAAAGACAAAATGCCTAAACTAGCTAAAATAAGGGAAGAACCATCTACAATGGACAAGGTAACAATGGACAAGATACGTCAAGAATGTAAAGATCAGGTAAAGACTAGGTCAAACACAGACAGTGGGTGGACGGAGCATGTTGTACAGGGTTGGGTTCCTACAAAGAAACCAAGCCAATCCCACAATGTGCAATGCAATGTCTAGGAAATTCAATCGAATGTACGTGAAGGGAGAGGCTGTCTGTGTAACTTCAGATCTGTCATGCATCCTGCTTCCGCCCCCTGCTTTTAAATCTAATCAACTCAGCATAGCACTGCTGTATGCCAACTAAAAACACCTCCGTAACGACGTCTGCAGTCAGACTGAGTTCTTGGGAATCCAAGTGGAAAGAGGCCAAAGAGGGAACAACAAAATGGTGGTGCCCAGCTCAGTTCCCTCTAAGCTGCGTGAGCATGCGGGCGTGCAGCTGCCTATTAAACCCCGTGCAGGCGCTCAGGGGTGTGGCACCTCTCCCCGCTGGCCCCAGCATGGACCTGTCCCGACTTGCCGTGGCCAGGGGAGAGGAGCCCCTCCCTTGGCCCAGCCCAGTCCCGCCGGATCTGCCGCAGCCGGGGACAGGCACCTCCCCTCCCACCCCGAGCTGCTGCGGCAAGAGAGGGCTGGGCGGAGTCCTCTCTCCCCACCACAGCCCCTGGGCAGCCGGCACCCCAAACCCCTCATCCCTGGTGCCACCCCAGAGCCCTCACCCCCCCGCACCCCAACCCCCAGCCCCAGCCCCACCCCCACCCCAGAGCCCGCACCCCCTGCCAGAGCCCTCACCCCCCCGCACCTCAACCCTCTGCCCCAGCCCTGAGCCCCCTCCTGCACCCCCTGCCTGAGCCCTCACCCCCCGCACCTCAACCCTCTGCCCCAGCCCTGAGCCCCCCACCCCAACCCCCATTCCCGGCCCCACCTCCACCCCAGAGCCCGCATCCCCTGCCAGAGCCCTCACCCCCCGCACCTCAACCCTCTGCCCCAGCCCTGAGCCCCCCACTCCAACCCCCCATTCCCGGCCCCACCCCCACCCCAGAGCCCGCACCCCCTGCCTGAGCCCTCACCCCCCCACACCTCAACCCTCTGCCCCAGCCCTGAGCCCCCCACCCCAAACCCCCATTCCCGGCCCCACCTCCACCCCAGAGCCCGCACCCCCTGCCACAACCCTCACCCCCCCACACCTCAAGCCTCTGCCCCAGCCCTGAGCCCCCTCCTGCACCCCTCATCCCCAGCCCCCCCACCCCAGAGCCCGCACCCCCCCCACCTCAACCCTCTGTCCCAGCCCGGAGCCCTCTCTCACACTCTGAACCCCTCGGCCCCAGCCCCACAATATGAATTTTTGATGTGCACCAATAAGAAGGTGATGTGTCACACATCACCTCCTTATTGGTGCACATAACAAAATTCATTCCGCACATGGACGTAACAAATTAGAAGGAACATTGGTTCCCAGTAGGCCACAGTGTCAGCATCCCCCCATCCAGCTGTTCCTCAAGGGTCTGTGGGGAACTCAGCAGAAAGGAGGTCTGGTGAGGGCTTTGCAGTGGGCATGGTAGGAAATCACTTGCGTCAACATAATCAGTTAAATTGTAATATGAAAATCATACATTGTACGCTATTCTGTCCTCCTTGTGTTCTTTGATACTTCAAAAAACACAGGAGATGTCAGAATGTGTTGTCTCATGAGAAATGCTCTGTATTATCATGCTTCCTGAATTCAGTCAGTCACACTCTGTTAATTATATCCTATAATCATACTTCATGTAGTGAGCTAGAATAAGTGTTTCTATGGGCGTTTTTGCATTTAGTGATTTAATGGAAAACACACAAAAATCTAACGCCTAGAAGGGAACATTGAAGAGGACACCAGAATTATCCTGTTTGTTATTACTATTAGAGCTGCATGATTAAGTGATTTTCCTGGCTGTACTGAAAAATATTTTTTTTAAAAACATAGTTTTGGGTCAACCCAAAATGAAATTTTTTCTTCAGACCAAAAAGTTGAAAAAGATTGTTTTGGGTCAATCGAAGCATGTTATTTCATTTGAAGGTTTTACCTTTTACAAATAATAAAAAGGAAATTTTGAAATGAAAGCTGGAAAAATCGAAGCATTTTATTTGGAAAATATAAAAACATTTTGATTCTTTCTTTAAAACATTTGACCAAAACAATTCAACAAATTCAAAACAAATATGCAAAATGTTTCAGTTGATCTGAATCTGCATTTTGTGGCAAAAGAAAGTTAACTGAAAACTTTTGCCCAGCTCTCATTTTACTGTACAGTGTAGGATTCAGAGGTCTCTAATACAAGATAGGAAATGTTCTGAGATATATTGTATATCACAGTCAAATAGAATTGGAAACATGAATGTGAAATGTATTATGGTAAATGGAAGTCCTGGGATTCTGCCTTCCCCATAGGCAGAGGACTACATTGGACCACGTCTGGACAACACAGGTGTGGATGTTTCCTCCACAAATGGAAAATCAAAGAATCACCAAATTGTGACTGTGGTGAGGAACAAACCATGCGACACACCATGGACAACTGCCCCATTTATGCTTACAGTGGTGGTACAAGGGGGATCCAGCTAGCTACCCCAGAAGCAGTAGGATGGCTTTCAAATCTTAAAATGCAATTATAATGCCAGCCCTTTGCTTTTCAAGTCCTACGTGAAAGAAGAAGATGATGGTACTTTAATTAAGAGACAAAACATTGCACCACACTTGTCCTACCTCTAGGCATGTGTAACCCTCTCATCCAAGATATTATTTAAAGTTGTTGCCTGGTCCCTGGATTTGATCTAGATTAGTGCTTGCTGCCTCTACTAGGAAATCTCCAGGAAACAATCAAATTCCAGTAATGCAGAAGCAACTGCAGAACAAGCAAGACACTGCAGACATGCAGATTGGGAACCTACATCCTGCCCAGCTACACAGGAAGTCAGGATTCTGGAGCTCTGCATGCCAGTTTACACTGACTAATATTCTGAGAGTTGTTTTGACACCTTGACTTTACACCAGGCCCCATCCAATCAGAAATTCCCGTCTGTACTGCTTACCCAGCAACTTAAGGTGAACATGTCCCCAACCCCCTGTTCTCACAGAGTTCCTTACACAGTCTACCCCTATTCAAACTGGGCCTATGAAGTCCTGTGTAAAAGGGCTTGGGCAGGAATTCCATGACACAGGGGGTTGGGAACTGGAATTTAGATTCCCCAGCCCACAGGGCTACAACACAATGCCTCTGCAGCTGTGACTGCAGCTTGGGAACCCCAAGAATGCCCTCTGTCACTCTGCACCCCCTCTGCAGGTATGTTGGGCCTCTGGATCCACATAAACCGACTCTGTGGCCCCTCCAAGACACATGCCAGGGTGCAGTGGGACTATGGGTGTGGGCCAGCTCTGACTGACCGGCCACTCACTCCTTTTAGAACCTCGCACCAGAAGGGAAATAGGCCTCAGTGGGATGCATGTTGACAGGTTTTAGGGGAGCTGTGTCAATAGCTACCTGAGGGGCAGGTTGGAAAACGGAATTTCCATCCCGTGGAAAATTCTGACATTTCAAAGTTTTGTTTTCCTGCCAAATCGGGACAAAGAGTCAAAATGTTGAATTTTTGTTATGGAATCAAAGTTCTGAAGAGAATTGATGTGTAAACATTGGAATGACCTTATCAAAACAAAGTGTTTTGATAGTTGGAGCATTATATAATAAATATTAAAGCTAATATGTAAGAGAGTAACAAAAATAAAATTTTATAATAGATTATACAAATCAGAACAAAGTCTAAACAAAATGGGTCAAAATAAAATAGTAGATTTTGAATCATTTTGAACTTTTTCTGTTGAAAATTTAGTCAAAATTCCTGTAAAAGCATTTCAGTGTCAATGAAACAGCATGTTCCGACAGGAAACGAGTCCATTGGAAAAACGTAACCAGCTCTAGCTGCCTGTCTCTGGCGGATTTGAAGATTGTTTTCACTTTACTCTAAGACATTTTCCTAGCCTTTATTTCATGGGAATTTGAGAAGTGATTCCAAAAAGGAGAATTATCTCTTGAAGGAGCCCTATAGCTTGCAAGAGACTCTATGATGCATTTAATGAGCTTCTAATTTTCTTTATGCTCTAAGACGTGTTGTCAATACCCAATTAGCACTGGTATAGCAAGTGACAATGTTTGTTATTAGGATACTGGAGAATCAACCAGGGAAAGCCAGGAGCTGAACTGTGCTTACACCAGACTTCCTAGATTACTGAAATGGTGAGTCAACAGAGAATTGATTAATTTAAATGGTTTCTCTTCGAATTTGTCTCATTTTTTCCCAAGAGAGGGGTTGCCTCGGCAGCACAGCTGGCACTTGTAAGGATAAAAAGGCTCAGAGAGTTTGCTGTGAGGCTGAAAGGTTCTGACAAGAACTACATCTCCCACATTGAAAGATGGTCGGCATTTTTTTTCATGATGAGCTTTGCCTCATTGTCCTGTTGATGTAGAGGTTCATTATCAGCTCTTATCTCAGCTTCTGGCAATTTTGTTGTCTGCCAAATAGGACAGTTGCTGGCGCCAGGCCAGTTGAACAGCAGGGAGTGATTCGATAACTGCGAAGGAAATGAAATAACTCCTGTTTCATATCCAATCCATCAGCTGCAGCAATTCATAGTGCTTTGAGCGTTCACATAAACCTCTCAACTTCTCCATTAGCTTGTGGCCAATGCAGAGTAAGTTTATGATGTTTGAAACCAATGTATTCTTCCAGCTGAGCATTGCAAGTCTTGAAGGGGAGGACCACGGTCAGTTTTAGTAATAGCAGGTATGCCATAGGCTGACACAGTCTTGTTTAGTTTAGGTAGAACAGTGTGGGCAGAAGTTGTTTCTGACCGTTTCAACTTCTAGGTAACCAGAATAGTCATCTGTAAAAACCAGTGAATGTTTTTCCCTAGGCAGATCACACAAATCCATGCTAACTTATGGCAATAGAAACATGGGCAGAAGAGATACCTATAGTGGAGGAGTGTGATTTGTTTTTCCCAGAATTGCTGCTTGCATAGTCTGCAGGGCTTAAGGCGAGTTTCAGTAAGGCTATTGATCCCCAGAAACCAGATTTTTTCTCTGAGCAGGGATTTTGTTTTTACCAGTCCTTGGTGACCTTCGTGAGCTAAATCAATTGTGTGATCCCACAACAAATGTGGACTAACAAGTCTTGTATCTCAGAGTAGGAGATCATAGCCCATGACAGTAAGCTCACCTTTAACAAGAGGAAACAATTCTAGGACAACTTGTGTTGCAGGCGTCAAATGTTGTAGGCTACACAGAAGTTCTTTCTGTTGACTCTTTGAATGGTTTTAATGACCATTTGGAGACATGTCATAAGAACATAAGAACATAAAAATGGCCATGCTGGGTGAGACCAAAGGTCCATCTAGCCCAGTCTCCTCTCTTCTGACAGTGGCCAATGCCAGGTGCCCCAGAGAGAATGAACAGAACAGGTAATCATCAAGTGATCCATCCCCTGTCGCCCATTCCCAGCTTCTGTCAGACTCTGCAGCTGTTTTTATTTGTTGTAACAAATAATGATGCGAATGATGAACGGGAGGAGGAAGTTTTACATGTGCTTCTGCCTTCTCCATAGTGTTGCAATTATTAGTTGTTTCGGGATTAGGGTGCTTGGGGAAGCAGTCAGCAGTTATGCGTTCCTGGCCGATAGATAACTTTGAAGTCATAACCTTGTAGTTTGAGCATCCACCGGTCGATGCGAGCTGGTGGGTGAAAAGCACGATTGTTGAGGTTTGTGATCAGTCATAATCATGAAATGACATCTGTGAATGTATAAATGAAACTGGAACCATCCCTCATGCTACAAGAAGAGCTTCTCTTTCTCTGTTAGAGTATTGCTCATAAGCAACGGTGTAAATCTGACCACTCAGGTCAACCTGTCTGAGGACTGCTCCTAATCAAAACGGGCTGGCATCTACAAAAAGTTCAGTTCTCTTACTGAAATCAAATATGACATGACTACAGCACTGAAAAGGGATTTCTTTAGTTCCTCAAATACATTTTGATGTTCATCTGACCAAATCCATATTTGATCTTTCCTGGGAAAAGCTTTCAGATCTGTGTGATAGTGGCTAATCTCAGAATAAATCATAGAATCAGGGTTGGAAGGGACCTCCAGGAGGTCATCTAGTCCAAACCCATGCTCAAAACAGGACCAATCCCTAACTAAATCATCCCAGCCAGGGCTTTGTCAAAACCTCTAAGGAAGGAGATTCCACCACCTCCCTATGTAACCCATTCCAGTGCTTCACCACCCTCCTAGTGAAAAAGTTTTTCCTAATATCCAACCTAGTCCTCCCCCATTGCAACTTGAGACCATTATTCCTTGTTCTGTCATCTGCCACCACTGAGAACAGCCGAGCTCCATCTTCTTTGGAACCCCCTTTCAGGTAGTTGAAGGCAGCTATCAAATCCCCCCTCATTCTTCTCTTCTGCAGACTAAATAATCCCAGTTCCCTCAGCCTCTCCTCATAAATCATGTGCTCCAGCCCTCTAATCATTTTTGTTGCCTTCCACTGGACTCTTTCCAATTTTCCCACATCCTTCTTGTAGTGTGGGGCCCAAAACTGGACACAGTACTCCAGATGAGGCCTCACCAATGTCGAATAGAGGGGAACGATCACGTCCCTAGAACTGCTGGCAATGCCCCTACTTATACAGCCCAAAATGCCATTAGCCTTCTTGGCAACAAGGGCACACTGCTGACTCATATCCAGCTTCTTGTCCACTGTAACCCCTAGGTCCTTTTCTGCAGAACTGCCACTTAGCCAGTCAGTCCCCAGCCTGTAGCAGTGCATGGGATTCTTCCGTCCTAAGTGCAGGACTCTGCACTTGTCCTTGTTGAACCTCATCAGATTTCTGTTGGCCCAATCCCCTAATTTGTCTAGGTCCCTCTGTATCCTATCCCTACCCTCCAGCGTATCTACCACTCCTCCCAGTTTAGTGTCATCTGCAAATTTGCTGAGAGTGCAGTCCACACCATCCTCCAGATCATTAATGAAGATATTGAACAAAACCGGCCCAAGGACCGACCCTTGGGGCACTCCGCTTGATACCGGCTGCCAACTAGACATGGAGCCATTAATCACTACACATTGAGCCCGATGATCTAGCCAGCTTTCTATCCACCTTATAATCCATTCATCCAGCCCATACTTCTTTAACTTGCTGGCAAGAATACTGTGGGAGACCGTATCAAAAGCTTTGCTAAAGTCAAGGAATAACACGTCCACTGCTTTCCCCTCATCCACAGACCCAGTTATCTCGTCATAGAAGGCAATTAGGTTAGTCAGGCATGACTTGACCTTGGTGAACCCAGGCTGACGGTTTCTGATCACTTTCCTCTCCTCTAAGTTCTTCACAATTGATTCCTTGCGGACCTACTCCATGATTTTTCCAAGGACTGAGGTGAGGCTGACTGGCCTGTAGTTTCCCGGATCCTCCTTCTTCCCTTTTTTAAAGATGGGCACTACATTAGCCTTTTTGCAGTCACCCCAATCACCATGAGTTTTCAAAGATAATGGCCAATGGCTCTGCAATCATATCCGCCAACTCCTTTAGCACCCTCGGATGCAACTTATCGAATCTGCCATGGTAATTTGCAAGCCCTATCAGGCTATGAACTTCAGTAGGATTTGTGGGCATATGACCAAGTGGCTGTGCTTGACCAGCTTGTTGGGAAGACAATGGTGTTGGAACAGGAATGTCTCCATGCTGATTCTTTAAGTGAGCAGTCTGTGCTTCAGGGTCTGGTGACAGATTTGGTTACTGGTGTTTCAAAGCAGAACAGCTTTATGGCTAAATGCTTAAGGATGCAGGGGAGAGACAGCAAACTCTCACCCTCAGACTCTTTGGGTTTGTGTGGTATCTCTTTACGCCTTGAAATTGGTAGCAGCTGAGAATTTAAAAGCCAATATTTGTGTTGATGCAAATTACCTGACTGACTGGGGGAAGAAAGACTTGCTAATAGCTGTTAGCAAAGAGAGCACAGCCAATCAGCCAGTGAAGTCTGTTGAGCAAGAGAAATCAGGAGGAGCAAGGAAATCAGAATACGGAGAAAAGAGAGAACTTACTTTTGCAAAGGGAAGCCACAGGGTGACCCTAAAATGCCAAAACCCCAATGGTATTGAGCCAAAGGTGTGGCATAACAAACATGATTATAAATGGACACTTGCAATTAATTTGTTGTTGTTGCTAATGGTAATTTTTGTAACTAATGTGGTGCTATTACCAAGAACTGTAAAAATGTACAATGTGCCTAATCTTTTGAAAAATTCCTTGAACATATTGAAAGGAATACATGAGAACACACTTTATGTTAAAAGGCCTTGTAATGCTAATGTTGCACTGTTAATGCCTGTAAACAGCATTGGAACTTTTCACAGGAGAAAAGACATTCCAAACCTAAGGTGCTGTATAAGAAGGGAAACTGAGGCACACTACCATATTGCTTTCATGGCTAAATGCCAAGATTCCTGTACTATGGACATTGGACTATAAACTATGGACTATTTCTAGAAGAACTTTTGGCAACTGCTCATCACAGGTTACTCAGAAGTCGAAGCAACGCAGTTCCCTTAAAGTGCCCAGCCTCAGGCCTCCATTCAGACACACCTGTCAGATATGATGATGATTACTGAAAATCTTCTCTCATCATATCTGACATGTGTCTCTGAATGGAGGCCTGAGGCTGGGTACTTTAAGGGAACTGCGTTGTTTCGACTTCTGAGTAACCAGTGAGGAACTATAGAAGCTGTTTTGGGCTGGTTGGTAAATCTAAGTATTGGAATATCCACCAGCTTTTGGGGTCTGTCTGCCCCGTTTGTTTGCAGTTCACCCTGACTGAGTGACCTCAGTGGCTCCCACGGGCAGCACCGTCACAGGGCACAGTGGCATTGTGTATGTCCTTCACTTTCTTAGGATGCACTCAGGCACGTTCTTTGGAGAATGTGTATCCCAAAAATTCTAATGTGGGTTTATTGTACTCACATTTGTCTGGGTTTAATGTGAGATTCTGCTCCTCCAGGCATTCAAAAACAGCTGCTAGTCAAGTGTCGTGCTCTTCAGATGTGGTGCCAAATACTAATATGTCATCACTCACATTAAGAACTTCAGGGATTCCAGCTAGTACCTCACATATGATGCTTTCAAATATTTCTGCAGCTGAAGAAATGCCAAGCCTGAGCTGTTTATAGCAGCATAGACTCGTGTGAAGGTTGTTATTTACCTTGACTCAAGATTAAGCTCAAATTGATGGTATCCTGTTGTGAGGTTGAGGTTGAAGAAGAATTTTTGCTCCATTCAGATCTGTAATAATGTCCTCTCCAGTGGGGGGTGATGTCATTCACGCTCAATAGCCCAATTGGGTAAACACGTATCCATGCAAATTTGGATTTTGCCTGGTTCGTTTGGCTTCTGGACAACTACAGTAAGGGACATCCCATGGTGTGAGGTCTTCCACTCGCTCAGTGATGTCAAGCTCTTCCAGATGTGCTAGTTCTTCTTCCACCAACTTTCTGATGTGAACAGGAATGTGTCTGTGTGTTAAAGCTATGGGCTGAATCATGTTATCAAACTGCTATTTTATTTGCTGTCCCTTCAAAGTTTCCTGTTCCTTTGAACAGGTCCCCATGAGACTGGAGGAGTTGATTTAACCTACTAGATCATCTGAATCAGTCCTAGTACACTTGCTCTGGCATCACTAGTCAGTGTATCTGTGCCATTAGTCACCACGTACATCAGACTGGTAACAGACCTATCCTTAAATATAAAATGAGCCGAGAATATACCACACATTGTAGTGAGTCTGGATTTCCATAGGCGTATGTTTTTACTGCTGTCAGTTGTAAAAGCAGTTTCTTTGGCATGGATCAACAGGTGTCTGATGACAGCATATTCATTGATGCACCAGTGTCAATTAGAATTTCAGCCTCATATCTTTACGTGATGATGTGGCATCCTGGCGGAACACTGCACAGAAGACTTTGTTCTCTCGGGGAATACTGCGCAGGCATAAAAGCTGTCATATTCGGAGGTGTCAGCTTGAACAGTGTTCACTCAATCTTGACGTCTTTGTTGGAAATTTGTCTCAACCTGTGTGGGAATGGTAGGTCCACAGACTCTTGCAGAGTGGTTTTGTTTTCCATAGCTATGAGAGACAACCCCTATTGCTAGGCAATCCCATTGGTGTGGGTATGAGCCTCCACATGTGTAGCCTTTTACGTGGGTCATCTTTGTGGCTAGACCCTGAGTTTTCCAGCTGGTTACTGTATTGAGAACGCCACACTCCATTCCTGACTGAGTTCTTAGTGTGGCGTGCATGGGCTGGCTCTGTACTTGTTGCCAAGTTTCTTCACTCTATCAGTTGAGCATGTGTTTCCGACATCTCGTTCTCCCGAGCCGTGTCCAGTATTCCAACAAAATCATTTGGGGATCTTGGAGAATTTGTCTTGTCAGCTTAGCTGTCAAACATCCTTGTATTACCTACCCTCTTATTTCATGAGCCATATTTTTGAACTCACATGAATTCGCATGGCAACATAGGCAAGCATGATACTCACTCATGTTTCCCCCTTCTCGCTGATGTGCTTGGAGGAATATATATTGTTCAGAGTCAATGTTTTATGTGGTTTAAAGTACCTGGTGAGGGCTGTTTGTGCTTTCTCAGCATCCTTGCTAGCCCCAGTGTTAGGCAATGTTTAAAAATACAGGTTTCAGAGTAGCAGCTGTGTTAGTCTGTATCCGCAAAAGGAACAGGAGTACTTGTGGCACCTTAGAGGCTAACAAATTTATTTGAGCATAAGCTTTCGTGGGCTACAGCCCACTTCTTCGGATGCATAGAATGGAACATATATTGAGGGGATATATATACACATACATATATACTCTGTGTATATATATCTCCTCAATATATGTTCCATTCTATGCATCCGAAGAAGTGGGCTGTAGCCCACGAAAGCTTATGCTCAAATAAATTTGTTAGCCTCTAAGGTGCCACAACTACTCCGGTTCTTTTTAAAAATACAGTGCACCATGCTTCCTGCAAAGTGTAGGAGCACACCATGGTTTGTGGTGGAGTCATCTTCCTTCACTGCAAGGAATAGATTTTCTACCCT
The DNA here is from genome assembly GCF_028017835.1 of Emys orbicularis. Classification (NCBI taxonomy): domain Eukaryota; kingdom Metazoa; phylum Chordata; order Testudines; family Emydidae; genus Emys; species Emys orbicularis. The sequence goes on along the minus strand of NC_088686.1, from coordinate 748,966 downwards.
TTCAAGCCAGTGTTGCCGTCTGGGTCCCAGAGTGGGGTGAGATGCATGGCCAGGGAACTCAGGGATGTTCAGGAACATTTGATTCTCTGTAAGTGAAGGCTGCAGTACAGCAAAGTGTACTGTGTAGCAATGGGAGGTGAGGTAGACCCTTGTCAGATTTGCTCTCATAGAACCTGGGGTAGTAATGTGGACGCTGTTGTGTGTTGGTTTGTTAGTTTGTTTTTTAAATGGAAGATAGGCGTGTTCAGACTTCCTGATGCAGTTCTGAGTATAGGCCATACTCAAAATGGCTGCCACCGCTGCTTGGCTGCTGGAGCAAGGCACAGGCCATGCAAAGTGCTGCTCACAGTGTGGTAGGGAGACTCTTGTTTTCATGGGCAGCATCGTACAATCTGAACATTCAACCGCTAGAAAGAGCTTGCACCTCCCCTCCCCTGTTTCTGGGTCCTGTTTGTTTGTTGTTTTGTTTTCTGGTTCTGCTTGATCCCATCTCCCTTGCCAGTGTTGGGCCCTAACAGATTAGGAGCTTCTGCAATGGCTCAGGGATTATTTTAAAGTAAGATTCTGCAGCCCACTGCCTTAATACTGCAGCTCACAGAACGCAGCATGGATGCAGCTTCTCTGCTTGCAGCTAACGTGCTCTCCCGTCAAACCCAAAACCTGGAATGGACCACTGGGATCCGGCTGCTATACTTGGTTCTCAAAAAGACCATCATGGAATGGACCCTCCACAAACACGACAGCTTTCCCAAGCGAGGGGATGGCTCCATGGCAGAGCCGGCACTGTGAACACCCTCCGCCCTGGGCAGGGCTGGAAGGGAAAGCTGCCAGGCAGAAACCACCTCCCGGGACTCGGTGACCTGAGCAGCACAGCTGACTGCAGAAGAAGAGCCTGGCTTGGCCGCAGCTGCAGACGCTGCTCCTCTGGCTAGCTCCCCTCACTGCTCCAGCAGCAGCAGGTGATGGGCTGAGAGCAACCGAGCCTCCAGCCTCGGAGCGCAGGCAAGGGCTGACCCAGAGGGACGACGTCTTAGGGCTCCGTGCTGTGGACAGCGCTCCCAGTGGTGTCCTTGGCAAACCCGTTCCAGTGACCTTGGTTCTGGTGCCCAACTGGGCCCCTAGGCCAGATTTCCAGAGGGGGGTACCCAGCAGTGCCAGCTCTGCATTGCTGAGTGTCAGGCCCACGGCTTCTCAGCTGGGCCCCAGGAAGAAGGGGAAAGCAGTGAGCGCCCACAACACAGCCCCGCCTCTGCAGGGTTATAGGTGAACCAAGGCGGGTACAAACACCTGCTCCCTGCGCTACCTGCTCTGGGTGCTGCAAGGTCGGGGGGGCTCTCAGCGTAGCGACCTCGGTTTGGGTGTTGGCAGCCCTGGGTCTCCAACGAGGGTGGCGTTTCCGTCGGCCTGTTAGGATGCACACTGGCCTGAGCGCCGGGCGTGTGGTTGGCTTTCACCGGTGCTCCCAGAGCAGGACAGAGGAGGTGAAGATCTCTGGAAACGAGCGGACGGGGAACGTAAGCCATGGCGGGGCGTGGGGGGCAGACTCTACACCGACAAGGCAATGCCACCCGATAAAAAGCATCTGAGAGAACGGTGCCAGGTCCCTTTGAAAGGCAAAAAAACACGATGTAAAGGACTGCACCCTCAGCCGCCAGTAGGGTGGATGCAGTGCAGAGATGTGCGAGCTCCCTCAAGTGGCCATAAATACCAATACACCCTTCGTGTTCCTTCACCTTTCACCACCTTCTCTCTGCGATCAGCCGGAGTAAGCAGGGCGAAAGCTTGGGGTTAGCTGGGTTACTGTCACTTGCCACGCTGCTTGTCAAAGCTACTCTGCAAAGTGTGTGTACAGGAAGTAAGAACAGGCTGGCTGTGCAACAGTCCCGTACCTGAAATCAGAGTTCTGCTGGAAGGCTGAAATACACGTGGCTTTCTAATGCAGGTGAGAAAGAACTGATTGAGACAGGAGAGGGCTACCTTGCAGCTCTGCGGCCTGGGAGACAGCCCCAGGAGCTCGCTAAAAGGAGTGAGCTTTCAGCTCAGGGATGGCCAGCGACTGGCTAGATACCGAAGATGAGGATGTCAGCTGTAATGCAGTTTTAAGTTCTGGGAGCCGCAGAATGGCTTGGACTTTAGAATGAAGAGAGAATTTCCAAAGCAGCTGTAGCATTGTGCCTCTACGGTGCCTGTCTGCCTCAAGCTGACATGTCTCTTGCAGTAGGGCCTGAATGGCTAAAGGCAGTTTGATTTTTCCTGCTGACCAGTCCGCTTTCTTCATCACCCGCAGGGCTGAGTTATGCTGCGGTAGCTCCCACTCATTTAAGGGGATGCTTTGAAGCTTTGCAGGGTGCGTAAGTTCTGTTTGCACAGAATGGAGAGTAAAGAACATCCCACATTGTACCCAACTTAGAGCCGGCAAGGAAAAAATAGGCAGGGTATAATCTAAAGCCTATTAGCAGCATTAAGTGCTGTTTAAGGAAATTACTCCCCCCCCCTGCATCTGTCTTGTTTATGCAACAGGGCAGTGAGCCAAATCTCAACCCCCTTGTGTAACAGCTGATGGGGTGAATCAGCACCACTCTGATCATCCCCTTTCCTGTCCCTTCGCATGGCGTTCTGGAGCACAGGCCAGGCTGTCTTCTCAGGGCTGTTTGGAGAGCAGTACCCTGGGTCAGACCCGAGGGTTATTGGGTTAAATCCTGAATGAGGGTGTTAGTAACAGCTTCCAGTCACCCTCCAGGCAATTGCTTAGGAAGCAAAGATCTAAAACACACACACAGCCCAGTGTAAACAGTATTTAAAATATTGTCTTTGGTCATTTTAAAACCAAAGGCACTGGTTAGTAAATCTGTCGGTGTGTCTTCCTATCCGCTCACCACTCTGCTGCTGCAGCCATGCCTGGGGGTGTGGCAGTCACTAGGGTCCATGGAATGAACAGGGGCATGTCTAACATCTGCCTTACGGAGTAACGTCACTGCGCCACTTTTCCCGTCTGTACGTCAGCTCACACAGGCCAACGCTCCTGCCTCTCTGACCTTCGGACAGGGATGATTTCTCAGTCGATAATGGGGCCTGAACAGCGCACGTGCATGTGAGTGTGTGCGTTTGTGAGTGTGTGCATGCACACATGTGCATGTGTGTGTGCATGTGCACATGTGTGTGTGCATGCATGTGACCTTCATTCTGCAGTAGGGTGACCAGACAGCAAGTGTGAAAAATCGGGATGGGGGTGGGGGATAATAGGAGCCTATATAAGAAAAAGACACAAAAATTGGGACTGTCCCTATAAAATCAGGACATAGATTCATAGATTCATAGATTCTAGGACTGGAAGGGACCTCGAGAGGTCATCGAGTCCAGTCCCCTGCCCGCATGGCAGGACCAAATACTGTCTAGACCATCCCTGATAGACATTTATCTAACCTACTCTTAAATATCTCCAGAGATGGAGATTCCACAACCTCCCTAGGCAATTTATTCCAGTGTTTAACCACCCTGATAGTTAGGAACTTTTTCCTAATGTCCAGCCTAGACCTCCCTTGCTGCAGTTTAAGCCCATTGCTTCTTGTTCTATCCTTAGAGGCTAAGGTGAACAAGTTTTCTCCCTCCTCCTTATGACACCCTTTTAGATACCTGAAAACTGCTATCATGTCCCCTCTCAGTCTTCTCTTTTCCAAACTAAACAAACCCAATTCTTTCAGTCTTCCTTCATAGGTCATGTTCTCAAGACCTTTAATCATTCTTGTTGCTCTTCTCTGGACCCTTTCCAATTTCTCCACATCTTTCTTGAAATGCGGTGCCCAAAACTGGACACAATACTCCAGCTGAGGCCTAACCAGAGCAGAGTAGAGCGGAAGAATGACTTCTCGTGTCTTGCTCACAACACACCTGTTAATACATCCCAGAATCATGTTTGCTTTTTTTGCAACAGCATCACACTGTTGACTCATATTTAGCTTGTGGTCCACTATAACCCCTAGATCCCTTTCTGCCGTACTCCTTCCTAGTCAGTCTCTTCCCATTCTGTATGTGTGAAACTGATTTTTCCTTCCTAAGTGGAGCACTTTGCATTTGTCTTTGTTAAACTTCATCCTGTTTACCTCAGACCATTTCTCCAATTTGTCCAGATCATTTTGAATTATGACCCTGTCCTCCAAAGCAGTTGCAATCCCTCCCAGTTTGGTATCATCCGCAAACTTAATAAGCGTACTTTCTATGCCAATATCTAAGTCGTTAATGAAGATATTGAACAGAGCCGGTCCCAAAACAGACCCCTGCGGAACCCCACTTGTTATGCCTTTCCAGCAGGATTGGGAACCATTAATAACAACTCTCTGAGTACAGTTATCCAGCCAGTTATGCACCCACCTTATAGTAGCCCCATCTAAATTGTATTTGCCTAGTTTATCGATAAGAATATCATGCGAGACCGTATCAAATGCCTTACTAAAGTCTAGGTATACCACATCCACAGCTTCTCCCTTATCCACAAGACTCGTTATCCTATCGAAGAAAGCTATCAGATTGGTTTGACATGATTTGTTCTTTACAAATCCATGCTGGCTGTTCCCTATCACCTTACCACCTTCCAAGTGTTTGCAGATGATTTCCTTAATTACTTGCTCCATTATCTTCCCTGGCACAGAAGTTAAACTAACTGGTCTGTAGTTTCCTGGGTTGTTTTTATTTCCCTTTTTATAGATGGGCACTATATTTGCCCTTTTCCAGTCTTCTGGAATCTCTCCCGTCTCCCATGATTTTCCAAAGATAATAGCTAGAGGCTCAGATACCTCCTCTATTAGCTCCATCTGGTCACCCTATTCCGCAGAGCCTGAAAGCTGCAGCCCTTCAGTCCCAATCCACCTGGGAGGCTCCCTCTGAGGAGCAGTGTCCCGCCCTCTGGCTCTCCTCAGCTTGTGGACAGGGAGGAAATCCCGAGCCCAAAGCATGACAGACAATTGGGGCCCAGCCCCCAGCAAATACCCCCCAGGTCTTGTGTCAATCAGCCCAATGCAATGAGCTGTCAGACCCTGGGCTCTGGCTGGCGCCCTCAGGCTGACTGGTGGACCCAGGACTGTCCCGTTTTAAGGACGCTCCCACGGGAAATCTGTCAGGTGCTCAGTCCACCCTGCCAGCCGGCCAGTTTTCTGGGCCCAGGATCATCCTGTGCCATTTTTTCTGTCCCTCAGAGGTGGCAGCCTCAGCTCAGGCCCAGGTAGTGTCAGACGCGCTGACTTGGCCTGCCCATGATGGCAGCTTTCTACCACTGTGCTGCTAACTGCCAAACCTTCCCTCTGGCTGGGTCTGGCCCCTCTGGCTCTGAGCTGGCCCTGCTCTCTGCACGCACAGACAATTCAACACCCCCACATCCCTTCCCACTGCTGCTCGCTCGCTCGCTCTTCGGGAGAACCGCCCTGCTGCACTGCGGGTTAAACTTCCCAGGGTCTCTCGTCTGCAGCCAAAATGCCCTGTAGGAAGCGGAGGGTTTATAGCCTGAGTCTGGATGGTTCTTTGCCTCAGCCCCAGGCGGTTCTGAGGCCTGTCGGCCTGGGCCCAGCTTGGATGCTGCAAAATCCAGTTCTGTTTGTGATACTGAATTTACCAGAGAATGGCATGTTCAGCAGGGGCACGCCGCACGGATACTTACCTGACTGGTCTGGCTTGCACGCAGCATCAGTTACATTCTCTGCCCCAAGGGGGCGCTAGCCGTCCCTTCGAGGAGGGGCAGCCTGGGTAATATGGAGGGCTGCTGACAGCAGCTGGGTGAGTGTCTGGCTTTCATCTGGGTGTATCCGTGTTAGTGGTGATTGTCTGGACTCTGGTATAAGCTTCCTGCACCCGGGCTCAAACACCAAACGTCAGACACCAAACCCACTGAGGCTGGGTCGGGGGCTGGGTCTGGGGCGAGGACAGGGGCTGGTGCGGGGGCGGCGGCGGGGACGGGGGCTGTTCTCCTGGATTTTTAGAAGTTGAAAAGTGCAGTAAGCCAGGAAACTTCTCTCCGGTGGCTGGGTGAGGGCAGGGAACGTATTTGTGTCCCAGCTCGGTGCAAGAGTTATGTAAAACCACAACCCAGATACAAACCCAGGTGTCTCGTTTTCAACCAGAACGTACTATAGAAAATGGACCCTGGCGGCTCCAGTCAGCACCATTGATGGGGCCATTAAAAGTCCGTTGGGCCTTACGCAGGCTCCCTGCCCACCTCTGTGCAGCTCCCAGAAGCAGTGACATGTGCCTCGGCTCCTAGGCACAGGGGTGGCCGGGGGGCTCCACATGCTGCCTCCGCCCCATGTGCCGACTCCGCAGCTCCCATTGGCCAGGAACCATAGACAATGGGAACTGGACTGCGCAGAGCTGCCTGGTCGCCCCTGCGCCAAGGAGCCAAGGGAGATGTCGTCGCTTCCAGAGAGCCTCCTGAGGTAAGTGCCACCCAGAGCCCACAGCTGCACCCCAACCGCCTTCCCCAGCCCAGAACCTCCTCCCGCACCCCAACCCCCTGTCCTAGGCCTGAGCCCCCCCCCAACTCCCTCCCGCAGACCCCACCCCTCACCCACTCCTGCACCCGAACCCCCTGTCCCAGGCCTGAGCCCCCTCCTGCACCCAAAGTCCCACCCGGAGCCCACACCCCAAACGCCTACCCCAGATCGGAACCTCCTCCCGCACCCCAACTCCCTGCCCCAGCCCGGAACCTCCTCCCGCACCCCAACTCTCTGCCCCAGCCCGGAACCTTCTCCCGCACCCCAACCCCCTGCCCCAGGCCTGAGCCCCCCCCCAACTCCCTCCTGGAGCCCGCACCCCCCCAGTACCCAAACTCCCTCCCGGAGCCCGCAGCCCTCACCCAATCCTGCACCCGAACCCCCTGTCCCAGGCCTGAGCCCCCTCCTGCACCCAAAGTCCCACCTGGAGCCTGCCCCCCCACACCCTAACCCCAGCCCGAAGCCCCCTCCTGCATCCTGAACCCCTCGGTTCTGGTCCCACCCCAGAGCCTGCACCCCCAGCCGGAACCCTCACCCCCCCTGCACCCCAACCCCCTGCCCAGTCTGATAAAAATGAGCAAGTGAGTGAGGGTGGGGGAGAGCGAGCGACAGAGGGAGGGGGAATGGAGCGAGCAGGGGGTGGGGCCTCAGAGAAAGGGTGGGGTAGGGGTGGGGCCTCAGAAAAGGGGCGGGGTAAGGGAGTTCAGTTTTGTGGGATTTTGTGGCAACCCTAACTCCAAAGGGCAACACCTTCCCCCATTTCCTGGGGATGGTGGCGGGATCTTTACAGGCCTTCGTCCAGCTGGTTGGTGTTTGGAGAGAAACTGGGAGAGAAAGAGAGCAACCTCTGGGATCCCAGAGCCTGGGAGAGACAGCGAGCCACCTTCTGCCCTCGTAACCTAAGGCAGGACGTGAGCTGGCCCTCCGGCCGGCACGAATAAACCCTTTCTGCACGCCCAGCCTAGTGAACTCACTGGGAAAGCCAAGATCTTGCTATAGGTGTAGATACTGGGTGTCCCAAAAGGGGAAGTCCTGAGGGATGTGCTTGGTGAAAAGGAAATTAGCCTGTCTGTGAGCTCCTAGATCCCCGGAGCTCCATTTTAGTCCTCTAAGAGACGAGACTGAAAGAGGACAGAGGAATAACGCACAGGGACGGAGATTAAATCATGGGCAGAAGACGAGAGACTGAAATTCGATGTGGGGACCAATACTAGCTATTGTACTGGGGCTATTCAAGAGAAGCGCACCTAAGAAGCAGTAGTGCCAGCAGAGACTTAGGAGTGACACTGCACAGCGAATAGGGCACGAGTCTGCAATGAGCTAAGAAAAGCCAAAGCGGTTTCTAGCTGCGCACTCAGGGGCGCCCCTTCCTGACACGGGCCGGTTTAACCCCTCGGTAGATACGGCTGAGGTGAGACAGCGCCGAGGACACGGTGCTCATGTCTGGGCACCACACAGCGGGAAAGATACTGACAAAGTGGAGGGAGATGAGGGTGGGGTGATAACCGTGGTGAGGGGACTGGCGGGTGTGTGCGCTCTCTCTCTATGTAATATGCCAACTCCCACTCCAGGGTCCTCAGGGTGGAGGCTCTCACCTGGCTGCCACCTGAGTGTCCTGAGAAAGGCGTGTGCTGATGCTCCTGGTCCTGCGAGAGTCAAGGTGCTGCACTAATACAGAGCCAGAGAAATCCCCCCCCACACACACACACACAGGGCATCTCCTCTGAGCTCCAGTAACGAGAAGCGTCTGTTACGAGCACATTGATCTGGGAGCTGCCCCCAAGCAGCCTGAGCACTGATAACCCGGAGGGAAGAGTCAGCTTGTGAAAATGGCGCCCCTGGAGACTCTCCCCTTTGACCGTCAGCGCCCCAGGCTGCTGCACCAGGTGCTGGGCTCTTTGCTCCGGGCCGAGGGCCTGCATTGCAGTGCACCAGGTGCTGGGCTCTTTGCTCCGGGCCGAGGGCCTGCATTGCACTGCACCAGGTGCTGGGCTCTTTGCTCCGGGCCGAGGGCCTGCATTGCAGTACACCAGGTGCTGGGCTCTTTGCTCCGGGCCGAGGGCCTGCATTGCAGTGCACCAGGTGCTGGGCTCTTTGCTCCGGGCGAAGGGCCTGCATTGCACTGCACCAGGTGCTGGGCTCTTTGCTCCGGGCCAAGGGCCTGCATTGCAGTGCACCAGGTGCTGGGCTCTTTGCTCCGGGCCGAGGGCCTGCATTGCACTGCACCAGGTGCTGGGCTCTTTGCTCCAGGGCGAGGGCCTACATTGCACTGCACCAGGTGCTGGGCTCTTTGCTCCGGGCCGAGGGCCTGCATTGCAGTGCACCAGGTGCTGGGCTCTTTGCTCCGGGCCGAGGGCCTGCATTGCACTGCACCAGGTGCTGGGCTCTTTGCTCCGGGCCGAGGGCCTGCATTGCAGTACACCAGGTGCTGGGCTCTTTGCTCCGGGCCGAGGGCCTGCATTGCAGTGCACCAGGTGCTGGGCTCTTTGCTCCGGGCGAAGGGCCTGCATTGCACTGCACCAGGTGCTGGGCTCTTTGCTCCGGGCCAAGGGCCTGCATTGCAGTGCACCAGGTGCTGGGCTCTTTGCTCCGGGCCGAGGGCCTGCATTGCACTGCACCAGGTGCTGGGCTCTTTGCTCCGGGGCGAGGGCCTACATTGCACTGCACCAGGTGCTGGGCTCTTTGCTCCGGGCCGAGGGCCTGCATTGCAGTGCACCAGGTGCTGGGCTCTTTGCTCCGGGCCGAGGGCCTGCATTGCACTGCACCAGGTGCTGGGCTCTTTGCTCCGGGCCGAGGGCCTGCATTGCACTGCACCAGATGCTGGGCTCTTTGCTCCGGGCGAAGGGCCTGCATTGCACTGCACCAGGTGCTGGGCTCTTTGCTCCGGGCCGACGGCCTGCATTGCACTGCACCAGGTGCTGGGCTCTTTGCTCCGGGCGAAGGGCCTGCATTGCACTGCACCAGGTGCTGGGCTCTTTGCTACGGGCCGACGGCCTGCATTGCACTGCACCAGGTGCTGGGCTCTTTGCTCCGGGCGAAGGGCCTGCATTGCACTGCACCAGGTGCTGGGCTCTTTGCTCCGGGCCGAGCGCCTGCATTGCAGTGCACCAGGTGCTGGGCTCTTTGCTCCGGGCGAAGGGCCTGCATTGCAGTGAACCAGGTGCTGGGCTCTTTGCTCCGGGGCGAGGGCCTGCATTGCACTGCACCAGGTGCTGGGCTCTTTGCTCCGGGCCGAGGGCCTGCATTGCAGTGCACCAGGTGCTGGGCTCTTTGCTCCGGGCCGAGGGCCTGCATTGCACTGCAGCAGGTGCTGGGCTCTTTGCTCCGGGCCGAGGGCCTGCATTGCACTGCACCAGGTGCTGGGCTCTTTGCTCCGGGGCGAGGGCCTGCATTGCACAGCACCAGGTGCTGGGCTCTTTGCTCCGGGCGAAGGGCCTGCATTGCAGTGCACCAGGTGCTGGGCTCTTTGCTCCGGGCCGAGGGCCTGCATTGCACTGCACCAGGTGCTGGGCTCTTTGCTCCGGGCCGAGGGCCTGCATTGCAGTGCACCAGGTGCTGGGCTCTTTGCTCCGGGCGAAGGGCCTGCATTGCAGTGAACCAGGTGCTGGGCTCTTTGCTCCGGGCGAAGGGCCTGCATTGCACTGCACCAGGTGCTGGGCTCTTTGCTCCGGGCGAAGGGCCTGCATTGCACTGCACCAGGTGTTGGGCTCTTTTCTCCGGGCCAAGGGCCTGCATTGCACTGCACCAGGTGCTGGGCTCTTTGCTCTGGGCCGAGGGCCTGCATTGCAGTGAACCAGGTGCTGGGCTCTTTGCTCCGGGCGAAGGGCCTGCATTGCAGTGAACCAGGTGCTGGGCTCTTTGCTCCGGGCCGAGGGCCTGCATTGCAGTGAACCAGGTGCTGGGCTCTTTGCTCCGGGCGAAGGGCCTGCATTGCACTGCACCAGGTGTTGGGCTCTTTTTTCCGGGCCAAGGGCCTGCATTGCACTGCACCAGGTGCTGGGCTCTTTGCTCCGGGCCGAGGGCCTGCATTGCAGTACACCAGGTGCTGGGCTCTTTGCTCCGGGCCGAGGGCCTGCATTGCACTGCACCAGGTGCTGGGCTCTTTGCTCCGGGCGAAGGGCCTGCATTGCAGTGAACCAGGTGCTGGGCTCTTTGCTCCGGGCGAAGGGCCTGCATTGCACTGCACCAGGTGCTGGGCTCTTTGCTCCGGGCGAAGGGCCTGCATTGCACTGCACCAGGTGTTGGGCTCTTTTCTCCGGGCCAAGGGCCTGCATTGCACTGCACCAGGTGCTGGGCTCTTTGCTCTGGGCCGAGGGCCTGCATTGCAGTGAACCAGGTGCTGGGCTCTTTGCTCCGGGCGAAGGGCCTGCATTGCAGTGAACCAGGTGCTGGGCTCTTTTCTCCGGGCCAAGGGCCTGCATTGCACTGCACCAGGTGCTGGGCTCTTTGCTCTGGGCCGAGGGCCTGCATTGCAGTGAACCAGGTGCTGGGCTCTTTTCTCCGGGCCAAGGGCCTGCATTGCACTGCACCAGGTGCTGGGCTCTTTGCTCTGGGCCGAGGGCCTGCATTGCAGTGAACCAGGTGCTGGGCTCTTTGCTCCGGGCGATGGGCCTGCATTGCAGTGAACCAGGTGCTGGGCTCTTTGCTCCGGGCCGAGGGCCTGCATTGCAGTGAACCAGGTGCTGGGCTCTTTGCTCCGGGCGAAGGGCCTGCATTGCAGTGAACCAGGTGCTGGGCTCTTTGCTCCGGGCCGAGGGCCTGCATTGCAGTGAACCAGGTGCTGGGCTCTTTGCTCCGGGCGAAGGGCCTGCATTGCAGTGAACCAGGTGCTGGGCTCTTTGCTCCGGGCGAAGGGCCTGCATTGCAGTGCACCAGGTGCTGGGCTCTTTGCTCCGGGGCGAGGGCCTGCATTGCACTGCACCAGGTGCTGGGCTCTTTGCTCCGGGCCGAGGGCCTGCATTGCAGTGCACCAGGTGCTGGGCTCTTTGCTCCGGGCCGAGGGCCTGCATTGCACTGCAGCAGGTGCTGGGCTCTTTGCTCCGGGCGAAGGGCCTGCATTGCACTGCACCAGGTGCTGGGCTCTTTGCTCCGGGCGAAGGGCCTGCATTGCACAGCACCAGGTGTTGGGCTCTTTGCTCCGGGCCGAGGGCCTGCATTGCAGTGCACCAGGTGCTGGGCTCTTTGCTCCGGGCGAAGGGCCTGCATTGCAGTGAACCAGGTGCTGGGCTCTTTGCTCCGGGCGAAGGGCCTGCATTGCACTGCACCAGGTGCTGGGCTCTTTGCTCCGGGCGAAGGGCCTGCATTGCACTGCACCAGGTGTTGGGCTCTTTTCTCCGGGCCAAGGGCCTGCATTGCACTGCACCAGGTGCTGGGCTCTTTGCTCTGGGCCGAGGGCCTGCATTGCAGTGAACCAGGTGCTGGGCTCTTTGCTCCGGGCGAAGGGCCTGCATTGCAGTGAACCAGGTGCTGGGCTCTTTGCTCCGGGCCGAGGGCCTGCATTGCAGTGAACCAGGTGCTGGGCTCTTTGCTCCGGGCGAAGGGCCTGCATTGCACTGCACCAGGTGATGGGCTCTTTTTTCCGGGCCAAGGGCCTGCATTGCACTGCACCAGGTGCTGGGCTCTTTGCTCCGGGCCGAGGGCATGCATTGCAGTACACCAGGTGCTGGGCTCTTTGCTCCGGGCCGAGGGCCTGCATTGCACTGCACCAGGTGCTGGGCTCTTTGCTCCGGGCGAAGGGCCTGCATTGCAGTGAACCAGGTGCTGGGCTCTTTGCTCCGGGCGAAGGGCCTGCATTGCACTGCACCAGGTGCTGGGCTCTTTGCTCCGGGCGAAGGGCCTGCATTGCACTGCACCAGGTGTTGGGCTCTTTTCTCCGGGCCAAGGGCCTGCATTGCACTGCACCAGGTGCTGGGCTCTTTGCTCTGGGCCGAGGGCCTGCATTGCAGTGAACCAGGTGCTGGGCTCTTTGCTCCGGGCGAAGGGCCTACATTGCAGTGAACCAGGTGCTGGGCTCTTTGCTCCGGGCCGAGGGCCTGCATTGCAGTGAACCAGGTGCTGGGCTCTTTGCTCCGGGCGAAGGGCCTGCATTGCACTGCACCAGGTGTTGGGCTCTTTTCTCCGGGCCAAGGGCCTGCATTGCACTGCACCAGGTGCTGGGCTCTTTGCTCCGGGCGAAGGGCCTGCATTGCACTGCACCAGGTGCTGGGCTCTTTGCTCCGGGCCAAGGGCCTGCATTGCAGTGCACCAGGTGCTGGGCTCTTTGCTCCGGGCGAAGGGCCTGCATTGCAGTGAACCAGGTGCTGGGCTCTTTGCTCCGGGCGAAGGGCCTGCATTGCAGTGCACCAGGTGCTGGGCTCTTTGCTCCGGGGCGAGGGCCTGCATTGCACTGCACCAGGTGCTGGGCTCTTTGCTCCGGGCCGAGGGCCTGCATTGCAGTGCACCAGGTGCTGGGCTCTTTGCTCCGGGCCGAGGGCCTGCATTGCACTGCAGCAGGTGCTGGGCTCTTTGCTCCGGGCCGAGGGCCTGCATTGCACTGCACCAGGTGCTGGGCTCTTTGCTCCGGGGCGAGGGCCTGCATTGCAGTGAACCAGGTGCTGGGCTCTTTGCTCCGGGCCGAGGGCCTGCATTGCAGTGAACCAGGTGCTGGGCTCTTTGCTCCGGGCGAAGGGCCTGCATTGCACTGCACCAGGTGTTGGGCTCTTTTTTCCGGGCCAAGGGCCTGCATTGCACTGCACCAGGTGCTGGGCTCTTTGCTCCGGGCCGAGGGCATGCATTGCAGTACACCAGGTGCTGGGCTCTTTGCTCCGGGCCGAGGGCCTGCATTGCAGTGCACCAGGTGCTGGGCTCTTTGCTCCGGGCGAAGGGCCTGCATTGCAGTGAACCAGGTGCTGGGCTCTTTGCTCCGGGCGAAGGGCCTGCATTGCACTGCACCAGGTGCTGGGCTCTTTGCTCCGGGCGAAGGGCCTGCATTGCACTGCACCAGGTGTTGGGCTCTTTTCTCCGGGCCAAGGGCCTGCATTGCACTGCACCAGGTGCTGGGCTCTTTGCTCTGGGCCGAGGGCCTGCATTGCAGTGAACCAGGTGCTGGGCTCTTTGCTCCAGGCGAAGGGCCTGCATTGCAGTGAACCAGGTGCTGGGCTCTTTGCTCCGGGCCGAGGGCCTGCATTGCAGTGAACCAGGTGCTGGGCTCTTTGCTCCGGGCGAAGGGCCTGCATTGCACTGCACCAGGTGTTGGGCTCTTTTCTCCGGGCCAAGGGCCTGCATTGCACTGCACCAGGTGCTGGGCTCTTTGCTCCGGGCGAAGGGCCTGCATTGCACTGCACCAGGTGCTGGGCTCTTTGCTCCGGGCCAAGGGCCTGCATTGCAGTGCACCAGGTGCTGGGCTCTTTGCTCCGGGCGAAGGGCCTGCATTGCAGTGAACCAGGTGCTGGGCTCTTTGCTCCGGGCGAAGGGCCTGCATTGCACTGCACCAGGTGCTGGGCTCTTTGCTCCGGGCGAAGGGCCTGCATTGCACTGCACCAGGTGTTGGGCTCTTTTCTCCGGGCCAAGGGCCTGCATTGCACTGCACCAGGTGCTGGGCTCTTTGCTCTGGGCCGAGGGCCTGCATTGCAGTGAACCAGGTGCTGGGCTCTTTGCTCCGGGCCGAGGGCCTGCATTGCAGTGAACCAGGTGCTGGGCTCTTTGCTCCGGGCGAAGGGCCTGCATTGCACTGCACCAGGTGTTGGGCTCTTTTTTCCGGGCCAAGGGCCTGCATTGCACTGCACCAGGTGCTGGGCTCTTTGCTCCGGGCCGAGGGCCTGCATTGCAGTACACCAGGTGCTGGGCTCTTTGCTCCGGGCCGAGGGCCTGCATTGCACTGCACCAGGTGCTGGGCTCTTTGCTCCGGGCGAAGGGCCTGCATTGCAGTGAACCAGGTGCTGGGCTCTTTGCTCCGGGCGAAGGGCCTGCATTGCACTGCACCAGGTGCTGGGCTCTTTGCTCCGGGCGAAGGGCCTGCATTGCACTGCACCAGGTGTTGGGCTCTTTTCTCCGGGCCAAGGGCCTGCATTGCACTGCACCAGGTGCTGGGCTCTTTGCTCTGGGCCGAGGGCCTGCATTGCAGTGAACCAGGTGCTGGGCTCTTTGCTCCGGGCGAAGGGCCTGCATTGCAGTGAACCAGGTGCTGGGCTCTTTGCTCCGGGCCGAGGGCCTGCATTGCAGTGAACCAGGTGCTGGGCTCTTTGCTCCGGGCGAAGGGCCTGCATTGCACTGCACCAGGTGTTGGGCTCTTTTCTCCGGGCCAAGGGCCTGCATTGCACTGCACCAGGTGCTGGGCTCTTTGCTCCGGGCGAAGGGCCTGCATTGCACTGCACCAGGTGCTGGGCTCTTTGCTCCGGGCCAAGGGCCTGCATTGCAGTGCACCAGGTGCTGGGCTCTTTGCTCCGGGCGAAGGGCCTGCATTGCAGTGAACCAGGTGCTGGGCTCTTTGCTCCGGGCGAAGGGCCTGCATTGCAGTGCACCAGGTGCTGGGCTCTTTGCTCCGGGCCGAGGGCCTGCATTGCAGTGCACCAGGTGCTGGGCTCTTTGCTCCGGGCCGAGGGCCTGCATTGCACTGCAGCAGGTGCTGGGCTCTTTGCTCCGGGCCGAGGGCCTGCATTGCACTGCACCAGGTGCTGGGCTCTTTGCTCCGGGGCGAGGGCCTGCATTGCACAGCACCAGGTGCTGGGCTCTTTGCTCCGGGCGAAGGGCCTGCATTGCAGTGCACCAGGTGCTGGGCTCTTTGCTCCGGGCCGAGGGCCTGCATTGCACTGCACCAGGTGCTGGGCTCTTTGCTCCGGGCCGAGGGCCTGCATTGCACTGCACCAGGTGCTGGGCTCTTTGCTCCGGGCGAAGGGCCTGCATTGCAGTGAACCAGGTGCTGGGCTCTTTGCTCCGGGCGAAGGGCCTGCATTGCACTGCACCAGGTGCTGGGCTCTTTGCTCCGGGCGAAGGGCCTGCATTGCACTGCACCAGGTGTTGGGCTCTTTTCTCCAGGCCAAGGGCCTGCATTGCACTGCACCAGGTGCTGGGCTCTTTGCTCTGGGCCGAGGGCCTGCATTGCAGTGAACCAGGTGCTGGGCTCTTTGCTCCGGGCGAAGGGCCTGCATTGCAGTGAACCAGGTGCTGGGCTCTTTGCTCCGGGCCGAGGGCCTGCATTGCAGTGAACCAGGTGCTGGGCTCTTTGCTCCGGGCGAAGGGCCTGCATTGCACTGCACCAGGTGTTGGGCTCTTTTTTCCGGGCCAAGGGCCTGCATTGCACTGCACCAGGTGCTGGGCTCTTTGCTCCGGGCCGAGGGCCTGCATTGCAGTACACCAGGTGCTGGGCTCTTTGCTCCGGGCCGAGGGCCTGCATTGCACTGCACCAGGTGCTGGGCTCTTTGCTCCGGGCGAAGGGCCTGCATTGCAGTGAACCAGGTGCTGGGCTCTTTGCTCCGGGCGAAGGGCCTGCATTGCACTGCACCAGGTGCTGGGCTCTTTGCTCCGGGCGAAGGGCCTGCATTGCACTGCACCAGGTGTTGGGCTCTTTTCTCCGGGCCAAGGGCCTGCATTGCACTGCACCAGGTGCTGGGCTCTTTGCTCTGGGCCGAGGGCCTGCATTGCAGTGAACCAGGTGCTGGGCTCTTTGCTCCGGGCGAAGGGCCTGCATTGCAGTGAACCAGGTGCTGGGCTCTTTGCTCCGGGCCGAGGGCCTGCATTGCAGTGAACCAGGTGCTGGGCTCTTTGCTCCGGGCGAAGGGCCTGCATTGCACTGCACCAGGTGTTGGGCTCTTTTCTCCGAGCCAAGGGCCTGCATTGCACTGCACCAGGTGCTGGGCTCTTTGCTCCGGGCGAAGGGCCTGCATTGCACTGCACCAGGTGCTGGGCTCTTTGCTCCGGGCCAAGGGCCTGCATTGCAGTGCACCAGGTGCTGGGCTCTTTGCTCCGGGCGAAGGGCCTGCATTGCACTGCACCAGGTGCTGGGCTCTTTGCTCCGGGCGAAGGGCCTGCATTGCACTGCACCAGGTGCTGGGCTCTTTGCTCCGGGCCGAGGGCCTGCATTGCAGTACACCAGGTGCTGGGCTCTTTGCTCCGGGCCGAGGGCCTGCATTGCACTGCACCAGGTGCTGGGCTCTTTGCTCCGGGCGAAGGGCCTGCATTGCAGTGAACCAGGTGCTGGGCTCTTTGCTCCGGGCGAAGGGCCTGCATTGCACTGCACCAGGTGCTGGGCTCTTTGCTCCGGGCGAAGGGCCTGCATTGCACTGCACCAGGTGTTGGGCTCTTTTCTCCGGGCCAAGGGCCTGCATTGCACTGCACCAGGTGCTGGGCTCTTTGCTCTGGGCCGAGGGCCTGCATTGCAGTGAACCAGGTGCTGGGCTCTTTGCTCCGGGCGAAGGGCCTGCATTGCAGTGAACCAGGTGCTGGGCTCTTTGCTCCGGGCCGAGGGCCTGCATTGCAGTGAACCAGGTGCTGGGCTCTTTGCTCCGGGCGAAGGGCCTGCATTGCACTGCACCAGGTGTTGGGCTCTTTTCTCCGGGCCAAGGGCCTGCATTGCACTGCACCAGGTGCTGGGCTCTTTGCTCCGGGCGAAGGGCCTGCATTGCACTGCACCAGGTGCTGGGCTCTTTGCTCCGGGCCAAGGGCCTGCATTGCAGTGCACCAGGTGCTGGGCTCTTTGCTCCGGGCGAAGGGCCTGCATTGCAGTGAACCAGGTGCTGGGCTCTTTGCTCCGGGCGAAGGGCCTGCATTGCAGTGCACCAGGTGCTGGGCTCTTTGCTCCGGGCCGAGGGCCTGCATTGCAGTGCACCAGGTGCTGGGCTCTTTGCTCCGGGCCGAGGGCCTGCATTGCACTGCAGCAGGTGCTGGGCTCTTTGCTCCGGGCCGAGGGCCTGCATTGCACTGCACCAGGTGCTGGGCTCTTTGCTCCGGGGCGAGGGCCTGCATTGCACAGCACCAGGTGCTGGGCTCTTTGCTCCGGGCGAAGGGCCTGCATTGCAGTGCACCAGGTGCTGGGCTCTTTGCTCCGGGCCGAGGGCCTGCATTGCACTGCACCAGGTGCTGGGCTCTTTGCTCCGGGCCGAGGGCCTGCATTGCACTGCACCAGGTGCTGGGCTCTTTGCTCCGGGCGAAGGGCCTGCATTGCAGTGAACCAGGTGCTGGGCTCTTTGCTCCGGGCGAAGGGCCTGCATTGCACTGCACCAGGTGCTGGGCTCTTTGCTCCGGGCGAAGGGCCTGCATTGCACTGCACCAGGTGTTGGGCTCTTTTCTCCAGGCCAAGGGCCTGCATTGCACTGCACCAGGTGCTGGGCTCTTTGCTCTGGGCCGAGGGCCTGCATGGCAGTGAACCAGGTGCTGGGCTCTTTGCTCCGGGCGAAGGGCCTGCATTGCAGTGAACCAGGTGCTGGGCTCTTTGCTCCGGGCCGAGGGCCTGCATTGCAGTGAACCAGGTGCTGGGCTCTTTGCTCCGGGCGAAGGGCCTGCATTGCACTGCACCAGGTGTTGGGCTCTTTTTTCCGGGCCAAGGGCCTGCATTGCACTGCACCAGGTGCTGGGCTCTTTGCTCCGGGCCGAGGGCCTGCATTGCAGTACACCAGGTGCTGGGCTCTTTGCTCCGGGCCGAGGGCCTGCATTGCACTGCACCAGGTGCTGGGCTCTTTGCTCCGGGCGAAGGGCCTGCATTGCAGTGAACCAGGTGCTGGGCTCTTTGCTCCGGGCGAAGGGCCTGCATTGCACTGCACCAGGTGCTGGGCTCTTTGCTCCGGGCGAAGGGCCTGCATTGCACTGCACCAGGTGTTGGGCTCTTTTCTCCGGGCCAAGGGCCTGCATTGCACTGCACCAGGTGCTGGGCTCTTTGCTCTGGGCCGAGGGCCTGCATTGCAGTGAACCAGGTGCTGGGCTCTTTGCTCCGGGCGAAGGGCCTGCATTGCAGTGAACCAGGTGCTGGGCTCTTTGCTCCGGGCCGAGGGCCTGCATTGCAGTGAACCAGGTGCTGGGCTCTTTGCTCCGGGCGAAGGGCCTGCATTGCACTGCACCAGGTGTTGGGCTCTTTTCTCCGAGCCAAGGGCCTGCATTGCACTGCACCAGGTGCTGGGCTCTTTGCTCCGGGCGAAGGGCCTGCATTGCACTGCACCAGGTGCTGGGCTCTTTGCTCCGGGCCAAGGGCCTGCATTGCAGTGCACCAGGTGCTGGGCTCTTTGCTCCGGGCGAAGGGCCTGCATTGCACTGCACCAGGTGCTGGGCTCTTTGCTCCGGGCGAAGGGCCTGCATTGCACTGCACCAGGTGCTGGGCTCTTTGCTCCGGGCGAAGGGCCTGCATTGCACTGCACCAGGTGTTGGGCTCTTTTCTCCGGGCCAAGGGCCTGCATTGCACTGCACCAGGTGCTGGGCTCTTTGCTCTGGGCCGAGGGCCTGCATTGCAGTGAACCAGGTGCTGGGCTCTTTGCTCCGGGCGAAGGGCCTGCATTGCACTGCACCAGGTGCTGGGCTCTTTGCTCCGGGCCGAGGGCATGCATTGCAGTACACCAGGTGCTGGGCTCTTTGCTCCGGGCCGAGGGCCTGCATTGCACTGCACCAGGTGCTGGGCTCTTTGCTCCGGGCGAAGGGCCTGCATTGCAGTGAACCAGGTGCTGGGCTCTTTGCTCCGGGCGAAGGGCCTGCATTGCACTGCACCAGGTGCTGGGCTCTTTGCTCCGGGCGAAGGGCCTGCATTGCACTGCACCAGGTGTTGGGCTCTTTTCTCCGGGCCAAGGGCCTGCATTGCACTGCACCAGGTGCTGGGCTCTTTGCTCTGGGCCGAGGGCCTGCATTGCAGTGAACCAGGTGCTGGGCTCTTTGCTCCGGGCGAAGGGCCTACATTGCAGTGAACCAGGTGCTGGGCTCTTTGCTCCGGGCCGAGGGCCTGCATTGCAGTGAACCAGGTGCTGGGCTCTTTGCTCCGGGCGAAGGGCCTGCATTGCACTGCACCAGGTGTTGGGCTCTTTTCTCCGGGCCAAGGGCCTGCATTGCACTGCACCAGGTGCTGGGCTCTTTGCTCCGGGCGAAGGGCCTGCATTGCACTGCACCAGGTGCTGGGCTCTTTGCTCCGGGCGAAGGGCCTGCATTGCAGTGAACCAGGTGCTGGGCTCTTTGCTCCGGGCGAAGGGCCTGCATTGCACTGCACCAGGTGCTGGGCTCTTTGCTCCGGGCGAAGGGCCTGCATTGCACTGCACCAGGTGTTGGGCTCTTTTCTCCGGGCCAAGGGCCTGCATTGCACTGCACCAGGTGCTGGGCTCTTTGCTCTGGGCCGAGGGCCTGCATTGCAGTGAACCAGGTGCTGGGCTCTTTGCTCCGGGCGAAGGGCCTGCATTGCAGTGAACCAGGTGCTGGGCTCTTTGCTCCGGGCCGAGGGCCTGCATTGCAGTGAACCAGGTGCTGGGCTCTTTGCTCCGGGCGAAGGGCCTGCATTGCACTGCACCAGGTGATGGGCTCTTTTTTCCGGGCCAAGGGCCTGCATTGCACTGCACCAGGTGCTGGGCTCTTTGCTCCGGGCCGAGGGCATGCATTGCAGTACACCAGGTGCTGGGCTCTTTGCTCCGGGCCGAGGGCCTGCATTGCACTGCACCAGGTGCTGGGCTCTTTGCTCCGGGCGAAGGGCCTGCATTGCAGTGAACCAGGTGCTGGGCTCTTTGCTCCGGGCGAAGGGCCTGCATTGCACTGCACCAGGTGCTGGGCTCTTTGCTCCGGGCGAAGGGCCTGCATTGCACTGCACCAGGTGTTGGGCTCTTTTCTCCGGGCCAAGGGCCTGCATTGCACTGCACCAGGTGCTGGGCTCTTTGCTCTGGGCCGAGGGCCTGCATTGCAGTGAACCAGGTGCTGGGCTCTTTGCTCCGGGCGAAGGGCCTACATTGCAGTGAACCAGGTGCTGGGCTCTTTGCTCCGGGCCGAGGGCCTGCATTGCAGTGAACCAGGTGCTGGGCTCTTTGCTCCGGGCGAAGGGCCTGCATTGCACTGCACCAGGTGTTGGGCTCTTTTCTCCGGGCCAAGGGCCTGCATTGCACTGCACCAGGTGCTGGGCTCTTTGCTCCGGGCGAAGGGCCTGCATTGCACTGCACCAGGTGCTGGGCTCTTTGCTCCGGGCCAAGGGCCTGCATTGCAGTGCACCAGGTGCTGGGCTCTTTGCTCCGGGCGAAGGGCCTGCATTGCAGTGAACCAGGTGCTGGGCTCTTTGCTCCGGGCGAAGGGCCTGCATTGCAGTGCACCAGGTGCTGGGCTCTTTGCTCCGGGGCGAGGGCCTGCATTGCACTGCACCAGGTGCTGGGCTCTTTGCTCCGGGCCGAGGGCCTGCATTGCAGTGCACCAGGTGCTGGGCTCTTTGCTCCGGGCCGAGGGCCTGCATTGCACTGCAGCAGGTGCTGGGCTCTTTGCTCCGGGCCGAGGGCCTGCATTGCACTGCACCAGGT
The DNA here is from genome assembly GCF_028017835.1 of Emys orbicularis. NCBI lineage: Eukaryota > Metazoa > Chordata > Testudines > Emydidae > Emys > Emys orbicularis. The sequence continues at coordinate 728,058 of NC_088686.1, read as the reverse complement.
GCTGGGCTCTTTGCTCCGGGGCGAGGGCCTGCATTGCAGTGAACCAGGTGCTGGGCTCTTTGCTCCGGGCCGAGGGCCTGCATTGCAGTGAACCAGGTGCTGGGCTCTTTGCTCCGGGCGAAGGGCCTGCATTGCACTGCACCAGGTGTTGGGCTCTTTTTTCCGGGCCAAGGGCCTGCATTGCACTGCACCAGGTGCTGGGCTCTTTGCTCCGGGCCGAGGGCATGCATTGCAGTACACCAGGTGCTGGGCTCTTTGCTCCGGGCCGAGGGCCTGCATTGCAGTGCACCAGGTGCTGGGCTCTTTGCTCCGGGCGAAGGGCCTGCATTGCAGTGAACCAGGTGCTGGGCTCTTTGCTCCGGGCGAAGGGCCTGCATTGCACTGCACCAGGTGCTGGGCTCTTTGCTCCGGGCGAAGGGCCTGCATTGCACTGCACCAGGTGTTGGGCTCTTTTCTCCGGGCCAAGGGCCTGCATTGCACTGCACCAGGTGCTGGGCTCTTTGCTCTGGGCCGAGGGCCTGCATTGCAGTGAACCAGGTGCTGGGCTCTTTGCTCCAGGCGAAGGGCCTGCATTGCAGTGAACCAGGTGCTGGGCTCTTTGCTCCGGGCCGAGGGCCTGCATTGCAGTGAACCAGGTGCTGGGCTCTTTGCTCCGGGCGAAGGGCCTGCATTGCACTGCACCAGGTGTTGGGCTCTTTTCTCCGGGCCAAGGGCCTGCATTGCACTGCACCAGGTGCTGGGCTCTTTGCTCCGGGCGAAGGGCCTGCATTGCACTGCACCAGGTGCTGGGCTCTTTGCTCCGGGCCAAGGGCCTGCATTGCAGTGCACCAGGTGCTGGGCTCTTTGCTCCGGGCGAAGGGCCTGCATTGCAGTGAACCAGGTGCTGGGCTCTTTGCTCCGGGCGAAGGGCCTGCATTGCACTGCACCAGGTGCTGGGCTCTTTGCTCCGGGCGAAGGGCCTGCATTGCACTGCACCAGGTGTTGGGCTCTTTTCTCCGGGCCAAGGGCCTGCATTGCACTGCACCAGGTGCTGGGCTCTTTGCTCTGGGCCGAGGGCCTGCATTGCAGTGAACCAGGTGCTGGGCTCTTTGCTCCGGGCCGAGGGCCTGCATTGCAGTGAACCAGGTGCTGGGCTCTTTGCTCCGGGCGAAGGGCCTGCATTGCACTGCACCAGGTGTTGGGCTCTTTTTTCCGGGCCAAGGGCCTGCATTGCACTGCACCAGGTGCTGGGCTCTTTGCTCCGGGCCGAGGGCCTGCATTGCAGTACACCAGGTGCTGGGCTCTTTGCTCCGGGCCGAGGGCCTGCATTGCACTGCACCAGGTGCTGGGCTCTTTGCTCCGGGCGAAGGGCCTGCATTGCAGTGAACCAGGTGCTGGGCTCTTTGCTCCGGGCGAAGGGCCTGCATTGCACTGCACCAGGTGCTGGGCTCTTTGCTCCGGGCGAAGGGCCTGCATTGCACTGCACCAGGTGTTGGGCTCTTTTCTCCGGGCCAAGGGCCTGCATTGCACTGCACCAGGTGCTGGGCTCTTTGCTCTGGGCCGAGGGCCTGCATTGCAGTGAACCAGGTGCTGGGCTCTTTGCTCCGGGCGAAGGGCCTGCATTGCAGTGAACCAGGTGCTGGGCTCTTTGCTCCGGGCCGAGGGCCTGCATTGCAGTGAACCAGGTGCTGGGCTCTTTGCTCCGGGCGAAGGGCCTGCATTGCACTGCACCAGGTGTTGGGCTCTTTTCTCCGGGCCAAGGGCCTGCATTGCACTGCACCAGGTGCTGGGCTCTTTGCTCCGGGCGAAGGGCCTGCATTGCACTGCACCAGGTGCTGGGCTCTTTGCTCCGGGCCAAGGGCCTGCATTGCAGTGCACCAGGTGCTGGGCTCTTTGCTCCGGGCGAAGGGCCTGCATTGCAGTGAACCAGGTGCTGGGCTCTTTGCTCCGGGCGAAGGGCCTGCATTGCAGTGCACCAGGTGCTGGGCTCTTTGCTCCGGGCCGAGGGCCTGCATTGCAGTGCACCAGGTGCTGGGCTCTTTGCTCCGGGCCGAGGGCCTGCATTGCACTGCAGCAGGTGCTGGGCTCTTTGCTCCGGGCCGAGGGCCTGCATTGCACTGCACCAGGTGCTGGGCTCTTTGCTCCGGGGCGAGGGCCTGCATTGCACAGCACCAGGTGCTGGGCTCTTTGCTCCGGGCGAAGGGCCTGCATTGCAGTGCACCAGGTGCTGGGCTCTTTGCTCCGGGCCGAGGGCCTGCATTGCACTGCACCAGGTGCTGGGCTCTTTGCTCCGGGCCGAGGGCCTGCATTGCACTGCACCAGGTGCTGGGCTCTTTGCTCCGGGCGAAGGGCCTGCATTGCAGTGAACCAGGTGCTGGGCTCTTTGCTCCGGGCGAAGGGCCTGCATTGCACTGCACCAGGTGCTGGGCTCTTTGCTCCGGGCGAAGGGCCTGCATTGCACTGCACCAGGTGTTGGGCTCTTTTCTCCAGGCCAAGGGCCTGCATTGCACTGCACCAGGTGCTGGGCTCTTTGCTCTGGGCCGAGGGCCTGCATTGCAGTGAACCAGGTGCTGGGCTCTTTGCTCCGGGCGAAGGGCCTGCATTGCAGTGAACCAGGTGCTGGGCTCTTTGCTCCGGGCCGAGGGCCTGCATTGCAGTGAACCAGGTGCTGGGCTCTTTGCTCCGGGCGAAGGGCCTGCATTGCACTGCACCAGGTGTTGGGCTCTTTTTTCCGGGCCAAGGGCCTGCATTGCACTGCACCAGGTGCTGGGCTCTTTGCTCCGGGCCGAGGGCCTGCATTGCAGTACACCAGGTGCTGGGCTCTTTGCTCCGGGCCGAGGGCCTGCATTGCACTGCACCAGGTGCTGGGCTCTTTGCTCCGGGCGAAGGGCCTGCATTGCAGTGAACCAGGTGCTGGGCTCTTTGCTCCGGGCGAAGGGCCTGCATTGCACTGCACCAGGTGCTGGGCTCTTTGCTCCGGGCGAAGGGCCTGCATTGCACTGCACCAGGTGTTGGGCTCTTTTCTCCGGGCCAAGGGCCTGCATTGCACTGCACCAGGTGCTGGGCTCTTTGCTCTGGGCCGAGGGCCTGCATTGCAGTGAACCAGGTGCTGGGCTCTTTGCTCCGGGCGAAGGGCCTGCATTGCAGTGAACCAGGTGCTGGGCTCTTTGCTCCGGGCCGAGGGCCTGCATTGCAGTGAACCAGGTGCTGGGCTCTTTGCTCCGGGCGAAGGGCCTGCATTGCACTGCACCAGGTGTTGGGCTCTTTTCTCCGAGCCAAGGGCCTGCATTGCACTGCACCAGGTGCTGGGCTCTTTGCTCCGGGCGAAGGGCCTGCATTGCACTGCACCAGGTGCTGGGCTCTTTGCTCCGGGCCAAGGGCCTGCATTGCAGTGCACCAGGTGCTGGGCTCTTTGCTCCGGGCGAAGGGCCTGCATTGCACTGCACCAGGTGCTGGGCTCTTTGCTCCGGGCGAAGGGCCTGCATTGCACTGCACCAGGTGCTGGGCTCTTTGCTCCGGGCCGAGGGCCTGCATTGCAGTACACCAGGTGCTGGGCTCTTTGCTCCGGGCCGAGGGCCTGCATTGCACTGCACCAGGTGCTGGGCTCTTTGCTCCGGGCGAAGGGCCTGCATTGCAGTGAACCAGGTGCTGGGCTCTTTGCTCCGGGCGAAGGGCCTGCATTGCACTGCACCAGGTGCTGGGCTCTTTGCTCCGGGCGAAGGGCCTGCATTGCACTGCACCAGGTGTTGGGCTCTTTTCTCCGGGCCAAGGGCCTGCATTGCACTGCACCAGGTGCTGGGCTCTTTGCTCTGGGCCGAGGGCCTGCATTGCAGTGAACCAGGTGCTGGGCTCTTTGCTCCGGGCGAAGGGCCTGCATTGCAGTGAACCAGGTGCTGGGCTCTTTGCTCCGGGCCGAGGGCCTGCATTGCAGTGAACCAGGTGCTGGGCTCTTTGCTCCGGGCGAAGGGCCTGCATTGCACTGCACCAGGTGTTGGGCTCTTTTCTCCGGGCCAAGGGCCTGCATTGCACTGCACCAGGTGCTGGGCTCTTTGCTCCGGGCGAAGGGCCTGCATTGCACTGCACCAGGTGCTGGGCTCTTTGCTCCGGGCCAAGGGCCTGCATTGCAGTGCACCAGGTGCTGGGCTCTTTGCTCCGGGCGAAGGGCCTGCATTGCAGTGAACCAGGTGCTGGGCTCTTTGCTCCGGGCGAAGGGCCTGCATTGCAGTGCACCAGGTGCTGGGCTCTTTGCTCCGGGCCGAGGGCCTGCATTGCAGTGCACCAGGTGCTGGGCTCTTTGCTCCGGGCCGAGGGCCTGCATTGCACTGCAGCAGGTGCTGGGCTCTTTGCTCCGGGCCGAGGGCCTGCATTGCACTGCACCAGGTGCTGGGCTCTTTGCTCCGGGGCGAGGGCCTGCATTGCACAGCACCAGGTGCTGGGCTCTTTGCTCCGGGCGAAGGGCCTGCATTGCAGTGCACCAGGTGCTGGGCTCTTTGCTCCGGGCCGAGGGCCTGCATTGCACTGCACCAGGTGCTGGGCTCTTTGCTCCGGGCCGAGGGCCTGCATTGCACTGCACCAGGTGCTGGGCTCTTTGCTCCGGGCGAAGGGCCTGCATTGCAGTGAACCAGGTGCTGGGCTCTTTGCTCCGGGCGAAGGGCCTGCATTGCACTGCACCAGGTGCTGGGCTCTTTGCTCCGGGCGAAGGGCCTGCATTGCACTGCACCAGGTGTTGGGCTCTTTTCTCCAGGCCAAGGGCCTGCATTGCACTGCACCAGGTGCTGGGCTCTTTGCTCTGGGCCGAGGGCCTGCATGGCAGTGAACCAGGTGCTGGGCTCTTTGCTCCGGGCGAAGGGCCTGCATTGCAGTGAACCAGGTGCTGGGCTCTTTGCTCCGGGCCGAGGGCCTGCATTGCAGTGAACCAGGTGCTGGGCTCTTTGCTCCGGGCGAAGGGCCTGCATTGCACTGCACCAGGTGTTGGGCTCTTTTTTCCGGGCCAAGGGCCTGCATTGCACTGCACCAGGTGCTGGGCTCTTTGCTCCGGGCCGAGGGCCTGCATTGCAGTACACCAGGTGCTGGGCTCTTTGCTCCGGGCCGAGGGCCTGCATTGCACTGCACCAGGTGCTGGGCTCTTTGCTCCGGGCGAAGGGCCTGCATTGCAGTGAACCAGGTGCTGGGCTCTTTGCTCCGGGCGAAGGGCCTGCATTGCACTGCACCAGGTGCTGGGCTCTTTGCTCCGGGCGAAGGGCCTGCATTGCACTGCACCAGGTGTTGGGCTCTTTTCTCCGGGCCAAGGGCCTGCATTGCACTGCACCAGGTGCTGGGCTCTTTGCTCTGGGCCGAGGGCCTGCATTGCAGTGAACCAGGTGCTGGGCTCTTTGCTCCGGGCGAAGGGCCTGCATTGCAGTGAACCAGGTGCTGGGCTCTTTGCTCCGGGCCGAGGGCCTGCATTGCAGTGAACCAGGTGCTGGGCTCTTTGCTCCGGGCGAAGGGCCTGCATTGCACTGCACCAGGTGTTGGGCTCTTTTCTCCGAGCCAAGGGCCTGCATTGCACTGCACCAGGTGCTGGGCTCTTTGCTCCGGGCGAAGGGCCTGCATTGCACTGCACCAGGTGCTGGGCTCTTTGCTCCGGGCCAAGGGCCTGCATTGCAGTGCACCAGGTGCTGGGCTCTTTGCTCCGGGCGAAGGGCCTGCATTGCACTGCACCAGGTGCTGGGCTCTTTGCTCCGGGCGAAGGGCCTGCATTGCACTGCACCAGGTGCTGGGCTCTTTGCTCCGGGCGAAGGGCCTGCATTGCACTGCACCAGGTGTTGGGCTCTTTTCTCCGGGCCAAGGGCCTGCATTGCACTGCACCAGGTGCTGGGCTCTTTGCTCTGGGCCGAGGGCCTGCATTGCAGTGAACCAGGTGCTGGGCTCTTTGCTCCGGGCGAAGGGCCTGCATTGCAGTGAACCAGGTGCTGGGCTCTTTGCTCCGGGCCGAGGGCCTGCATTGCAGTGAACCAGGTGCTGGGCTCTTTGCTCCGGGCGAAGGGCCTGCATTGCACTGCACCAGGTGTTGGGCTCTTTTCTCCGGGCCAAGGGCCTGCATTGCACTGCACCAGGTGCTGGGCTCTTTGCTCCGGGCCAAGGGCCTGCATTGCAGTGCACCAGGTGCTGGGCTCTTTGCTCCGGGCGAAGGGCCTGCATTGCAGTGAACCAGGTGCTGGGCTCTTTGCTCCGGGCGAAGGGCCTGCATTGCAGTGCACCAGGTGCTGGGCTCTTTGCTCCGGGCGAAGGGCCTGCATTGCACTGCACCAGGCGCTGGGCTCTTTGCTCCGGGCCAAGGGCCTGCATTGCAGTGCACCAGGTGCTGGGCTCTTTGCTCCGGGCGAAGGGCCTGCATTGCACTGCACCAGGCGCTGGGCTCTTTGCTCCGGGCCAAGGGCCTGCATTGCAGTGCACCAGGTGCTGGGCTCTTTGCTCCGGGCAAAGGGCCTGCATTACACTGCACCAAGTGCTGGGCTCTTTGCTCCGGGGCGAGGGCCTGCACTGCAAAGTGACTTTTTCCCAAGGCTCAGCACAAACCATGGGAAAGAGTCCGGAGTTACTTTCCCTTTTCCATTAGCCGCATTGCAAAGTGGGATCCACGGGAAGTGGCCGACCCACTACAAGCTCTGTGCCCAGACACCACATAGCATTGCAACAGAACACACTTAGAAATGCCTTAACGCCCAAGGTCAAGCGCTGGCAACGTCAAACAGCAACTCCCGTCCACCTGCTGAGAGCTGGCCATGGATTATAAACCGTCACGAGCATTGCTGTTAATTGGGGGGCGGGGAGTAGTTGCAGAATAGTCAAGATTTAATCAGAGCTCATAACACACCCTTGGGCACTGCACTTCTCCTGTATCCCTTAGGATAGTTAGCAGAACTCGCCTCTCCATACATTGAAATAGCTCCGGTAAATTAGTAAAATACCCAAACTTCTCACGGTTGCAGGAGTGCATCTTGGAGTGACTGTACAGAAGACCCAGCACCTCAGAGCCTCCCATACAGTGTCCTCTGTCTGTTCATTTCTGTCTCACCGGCAGGATTCTCCTAAGCTCCTTAGCGTCCACAGAAACCAGATTCTGCAGGTTGTAATACTGTGCTCAGGCAGATTGCTGGGTGAGATGCTGTCATTCTCTGGCATGTAACATAGCACCCGATTTGTATGATGGCAGCTGATGAAGGAAGATAATCAGACAGCCTAATATGATCAAGTTAATGTGCAGATGGCCTGGGTGGCACTAAGTTATTGTGGTTACAGTAGGTTTCTGTGGGGAATAACACAGGGATGTATGGGGGCATAAAGACACCCTTATACAATTTGAAAAGGCAATGGAGACTATGTAGCCGGACACTTCAGAGACCGACTGTAGGGCAAGTGAGGAAAACAAGAAGGAGATAGATGGATCTGCAGAAGGGTGACAGTTAAATAGAAGGAGAATGATGGACTAAAGTTAGCACTGCCTGTGGGCTCTCCTTTCTGCCAGGCTAAAGAACTGCAAAGTGGGGACATCCAGACTTGCATGAAAGGAAAAATCGCTCTGGGGATTTTATACTTAATGATCTTGAAAGTCTTTCTCATCTTCTTTTCAGTGCCCTGGATTTGGAAAGAACTTGGAGATTGCAAACCTTTTGTAATGCAACATTTGCTGACATTGCTGCCAGCTCTGCTGATCGCTGGCCATAAGTGTCTCATTGAAAGGAAAATAATCTTTCTAATCCCTTTACGGTGTGTCATTTCTCGCTCATCGCACACAGACTTGCAAACACGTCAGTGGGGAATACTGGGAAACTGAGGCTGTTCAAGTCTCTTATATTCTAGTCAAAGTTTTCATTGATACCAGACCTCTGTAAACCAGGTAATTCTTTCTTCGGTGCTTAAATATGGACTTATTTAAACGTAGGCAGCTAGGTTTGGAAATGTTGGCTACTCTGTGCGTGCGTGCGTGTGTGAGCGTGTGTGCGTGCAATATATATGTGAGAGAGCTGGGAGCAGATTCATACATTTTAAGGCCAGAAGGGACAATTTATGACCATCTGGTCTGACGTCCTGTGTAACACAGGCCAGAGAACCTCACAATGTCATTTCTGTATCAACCCAATCACGTCTGTCGGCGCTCACCCTCGCTGTTCAGTATTGAGGGTAATTAGCCTCTGAAACAACTTGCCTAGGGAGATAGTGAAGAGAACTAATATTTATCTCTTTATTTATTTGCCTTTATAATGTGGCAGCACCTACAGGCCTCACGCCCGCTGTGCTTGGCTCCCTACCGGCAGGTCCCACCAAGCTGCTCCCATACTGCAGCTGTTATACAACGGGAGTATAAAACAGATTTTCAATGCAGGGCATTAGCGTGACAAGAGACCCCTTCACCAGCTGATCACCCAGCCCATCTCTCTGTGTGAGATACGAAGACGGCCCTATTACTGAAGCGTCTACGCCCCTCAGAGTCTTAGGGCAGGTCTTCACTACGGGGGGGGGGGGGTCGATTTAAGATACGCAAATTCAGCTACGCGAATAGCGTAGCTGAATTCGACGTATCGCAGCCGACTTACTCCGCTGTAAGGACGGCGGCAAAATCAACCTCCGCGGCTTCCCGTCGACGGCGCTTATTCCCACCTCCGCTGGTGGAGTAAGAGCGTCGATTCGGAGATCGATTGTCACGTCCCGACGAGACGCGATAATTCGATCCCCGAGAGGTCGATTTCTACCCGCCGATTTAGGCGGGTAGTGTAGACCTAGCCTTAGTGATCCTCACAACCCCCGTGAGGCAGGGCCATGCTATTAACAGAGGGGAACTGAGGCCCAGGGTCACCCCTGGCCTCTATGGTACAGCAGGGGATTGAACTCAGGTTTCCCACGTGCCAGGCTAGGGCCGGCCACAAGGGCTCCTCTTCACGGTTAACCAAGACCCCAGGCTGGCCAGGGAACTGCCAAAGCAGCTCCTGTGCAGAGCAGCTGCATGACAGGAGAGGCACTTAGAGGGGCCTCTGTGAGCAACCAAGGAGCGTTTGGGGTGCTGAGTGTGTGTGTGGAACCACAGAGGTTTGGGGGGCCTGTGTGTGTGGCAATGACAGATTTGGGACGGTGTGGGGCAGGGGAGTATCTTTCCCAGGGACTATCACATGTATCCCTGAAACTGTTAGTTTTGGCAGCGAAATCAGCGATTGCGGCTGAGTTCAGGTTTAATCCTGACAAGTAATGGGCAAGCCGTGTCTGAGCCAAAGGGCACCGTTAGTGAGGTGCATTCCCCTCTCCAAGAGAGACTGGCTCCTGCAACTGGCCAGACAGTGGGAGGGAGTCCAGCAACGAATGAAGTGAGCCTGGCTTTACCCCACTCTGACAGAAGAACAGACTCTGGTCCCTGGTATAAGATGCTAGCCATGTCCGCTGAGCCTTGTACTCAGTTACGCCCGAAAGCTACTGCTCTCTGATTTAATTGGATAAAGGCAGAGCCTCTGGGATAAATACAAGCTTTCCTGTGGATGCTCTACAGGTTTAACAGAATATTGGTTGTTTGGGTGAGTTCTCTAAGCTGCTTTTGTATAATTTCTTTCCCCTTTTTAATCCATTTGATTTGTGGCATGTTGATAGGATTTAAAGTTTAGTAAAACGTTATCTTCTTGAATTTTGCTCACTCAGTATTACAACAAGGCCAATATCTTGCCTTTCCTTGCATGTCTTAATTAGTGGATTGCATGGCACCTGTTTTCACTGGGCTTCATAAATACCTGCGTCCACTGGACCTGTAACAATCTGGATTTCATTGGTGAGTGCCAACCTCTGCATGCCAATGTGGATTTTGGAAGTCAAAGGAGATACCCACAACCACTGTACTTGTGGAAGCCTCCTGAGAAACGCGGGCTGCTTCTTAACTGGAACCATTAAGCCTTGTCCACTGAGACGGTGCTAATGTGCTTGGTTTGCATACATTGGCATCAGTGTGAAAGAATGGCTTTGCAAATACATACCCCCAGTGAGGTGTGGGGCTGGTTTGCTTCTTTGTCTATCTCACTTCAAAATCCAGACTTTGATTGTTTTTGCACATTTGTGGTTACCATTTACATTTAACCCACCCCTCTGTCTTTTTACAGTGCTCATTTGCATGACACCAGCCCACTGTGATTAGCCTTGTGATAATGGGCCTGGGGCACCTTGCCATACTATGCTCTTCATGCACAGCTCTGGTTGCTGGTGGGCAGGATCGAACCTGGGATCTCAATGCATAAGCCACAGGGCTCTTAGCCCACACTGTAGCAGGCTCTCCAATCTCGAGGTGCCACAGCCAGCAGGCCTGGGTTACAGGAGCAGTTAACTCTTGGGAGCCACCGATGTAAACAGACTGTATCTCATCTGCTGGACAATCCAGCCTCCCTTTCATTAGCGGGGCCAGCGACTTGAGAACTACAGGGAGCAGAAAATTGTTCCTTTAGGTTTGTAATTCACCTAGCCCGTGTGAAAGGTGCCATCTGCCAGCTGTGGAGAGCAGAGTGCCCTGTCTGTCCACAACCCAGGAGCAAGGCGAGCTTCCCCACCAGCTGCCCTGCTAATCTGACTCCACCCTGACCTGTGGAAGCAAATTCTGCCCCCTCCCCCCCGAATCCTCGGCCCCTCAGCTGAGACTTGCTCACCAGGATGCATATTAGTGCCGGTGGTGGTGTGTCTGACATGGGGTGGGAGTCTGATGTGGGTGCGGGTGATGGTGGGGTGTGTCTGCTGCAGGCGGTGGGGGGTATGCCATGGGTGATGGTAGTGGGGAGTGTATTCCGCGAGGGGTGGGGGGGCTGTATCCCACGGGTGAGAGGGGTGTATGCCGCAGGCGGTGGGTGCGGGGGCTGTATGCCATGGGTGATGGTGGCGGTGGGTGTATGCCATGAGGAGTGGTAGAGGTGGTATGCCGTTGGCGGGTGGGTGTATGTCGCAGAGTTGGCGGGTGGGTGTATGCCGCAGGAAGTGTGTGGGGGGGTATATGCTGCAGGTGGTGGTGGGGTTTATCATGCGGGTGATGGTGGAGGCTGTATGCCATGGGTGAGGATGGGGGAGTGTATGCCGAGGGTGGGGGGATAAGCTGTGGGTGGGGGGGGCAGGGTATATGCTGCAGGTGGTGGGGTTTATGACGTGGATGATGGTGGTGTGCGGGAGGGGTATGCCTCTTCGCTAGCGACTGAACGGACCAGACCTACATTTACACAGTTTTCCATGAATGCCCAAACAGTGACTGCATCACTTGGGATTAGAACAGGTGCCCCTGCGTCATCTCACCAGGAAGTGCTGTCATTGCTCAGCCCACTGGTGCGAAGTGTTGTATCAACCAGGCAAGGTACTAACAAGCTTCAATAGGACTTTATTTTTACAGTGGAAACCTCTTTACCAAGCTGCTGCTGCTGCACCCTCTGTAACTCTCACTCCTCCTCAACTCCTCCCGCTCCTTCCTGTTTCCTGTCCTTTCAGACTCCCAACAGCCAGTGCTCCCAGTTCTAATAATTACAGCAGCATCTAAACACCACACGAAGCTGGGACCCCCAACCAGTCCAGCTCCTCCTGCTGCTCCCACATCACTCTCCTGTCTTGGGAAGTGAGGCCAGGGAGAGAGAAGCCAGGGCCGTTCTCTCAGCAGAAGGAGAGGAGCTGGGATCCCACCATGTCCTTGTTGCTTTAACCTCAAATCTCTATATTAATTTTGGCTAAAACCAGATTTCTACAAAACCAAAACGTTTGGTGTAGCCAGAGTCTCAGTGTCCCCTGCACGTCTGTTAGTCGGTGTGGGAAATGCTGTGTGAGCGTTAACAGCCGCTGCTAGAATGGGGACATACAAGGAAGGAGAGTGAGCGGCTCCAGGGTGTCAATGCTGTTCAGTCCCTGCAGATGCGGATATAGTACAGGCCTCAACACAAGCTGTGCCCGAACAGCGATACAGCAGCTTGCCCTGGCCCCTGTGCTTCTCATTAACTGTGTACAGTAATGATGGCTTGAAAATGCATTAGCATTAAAAACTGGGAAAAGACCAGCTGTCTCCTCTTTTCACCATCCTTTGCTCTCAGACCGCCTACAAGTGGTTAATTCTAAACACATTAGAACAGAGCCCGAAAGGTGGCTTCAGGTTCCAGCAACTTGCAGTCACTGTCAGATTGTGCAGCTCTGGGGCTGTGATGTTTTCAAAGTGACAAGCAGGGAAACTTCAGGAGAAATCAAGATGCAGATACCTCATTTGCATATGAAAAGTGGACAAGGGACTGTTGTAAAGTTCATATTGTTTTATTCGCTATCTTTGTAATCTGTGACCCAGGTGAAAAGGGACCAAAAGGCTGAAGACACTGTAAACTGGAGCTGATATCTGAGAGCAGAAGTGTTGAGCACACTGATCCCTGAGATAAATGAATAAGACTCCAGGGGGCATGATTAAATTACAATGCAGTGAAATCCACTGCGGAAAGCACAATTCACTTATGATCCATTTCCTCTGTTCCTGGCAGCCGAGCCAAAGTCAAATCTTTGCAAACGTTTTCCAGCAATTCCATTTTAAAAATGAATGTTTTACTTATGAGGCAATTAAATATTTTGTACAGTTGTATGTGACAGATTGGTGCAATCAGACATTGCTATCATGAGTCCAGGAGACGACTGATCTGTGTTTAGCAGGCTTGCTCCCATCCTCTTGGACTCTGGGGAATATAATCTACTGTATCTTTGATGCATTAACATTTGGGGAGCGGGGAGGTCCAACCATAATCTGTCTCCAACTGTTTCAGCAATTTCCTTTGCTTTTATTTTCATTTTACATGATGTTTTCCAGTCTCCTTCCTTGGAGGTTTTTAAGGCCCGGCTCGACAAAGCCCTGGCTGGGATGATTTAGTTGGGAATTGGTCCTGCTTTGAGCAGGGGGGTGGACTAGATACCTCCTGAGGTCCCTTCCAACCCTGATATTCTATGATTCTATGAGAAGTCATATTTTGTATCTGTCGTCTCAAATCCACTTCTCCAGTTATAGAAAACCTTTCATGGCACCAACTCTTTGTTTTAGCCAGCTGTTGTATTATCCATTCTCATCCATTCATTCTCTTCATACAAATGGAAGCAGCGGTGTAATGAAAACTGTCAAGCTGACAAATACCAGCGATCAGGGTGTAGATTGAGAACATCACAACAGCTTATTTTTACAATGGGTGCTGAGGCAATAAAGACTAAATTTAGGCCAGCTGTTGAGAAATGCTTTCTCTCTTTGCTCTGCGCTGATCTTCACCTGCTGCCGATGAAACCGCTTCCCTCCTGCCGCTCTCTGCTGTACGCAGATAGTCACGTCCCATGCTCCGCTGTCTGTTCACTACGGAGAAAATGCAAACCTCTGATCTCCATTGAGAGCTCACTCTACCATGCAAATCTCACGCTTCAGACCTATAAAGCCACCTCCTGACCTATGCATGTGCACAGACGTTTACCAGGCTCTTTAAACCTTGATTTACAACACCGACATCGGTATATTTCCCCTAATTCCTGTTTTAAGTCCATTTCTTGGGTGACGTAGAGCTTTCCTCCTGCCATCATTGAAACTTCAGGCTGGTGCTTGTTGTTACTGCTGAGCTGCTCATAGTCCACATCGCTCTGCTGCTCAGACAGCTGGCACAGGCTCTGTTCTCGGCCGGTTCCTGTGCTCTCATGGGGCTCGGTTTGGGCTCATTTGGTTCTCTTAAATCATGCCAATGCTGTAGTTCTTAATTGTTGTTGGCTAGGAACAGATAATAGCTATGGTGCCAGGAAATGGTGCAGGCTTTCAAAGGAGCCTCCAACAACAGCCTTTGCAGAGCTGAGTATCTCTGTAGGAGCTGGTTTGCAGGATCTCTGCCGCACCAGCATAGTTCAGTCAAATCTGTTTCCTGCATCTTGGAGTGTTGAGAGACCCATTGGAGGGAGACGCCATTTGTCTGCATGTAGGTCTGTACTCCGCTGGGGTGAAATGCTGGCCCTGTCAGTCTCCAGGCCTGCGGGCCGGGACTGGGATGGGTGCATTCACCCCAATTTCTTTCATGTTTTTACTGTTTTATTGCTCAGCTCTCCCTTCTCCTTCTGGGGCTCTCCTCTCTAAGTGCATGGAGAGCGTCAGCTCAGGATAGAATGTGCAGAATTTCAGCCAGGACAAGGTGCAATGAGGGTAGTCCTTTGAACTGGCTAAACAAGTACAGAAAATAAGACTTGAAACTGAAGAATGTATTCCACCTGTCATGTAGCTACATACACACAGAACCTATTTATGGGAAATAGCTCCTGTCAGACAAATCGGATTGCATTCTTAGAGGAGATCACAAGTGTGGCTGATAAAGGTAACTGCATAGAATATACACAGACTTTTGTAAGGCACGACGTTCTGATTAAATTTCACACTCTACGGTATCCACAGAGCACACGTTAAGTGGTTTAAGAAATGGCGAACTGACCGATCTCCAAAAGTAGCTGTCCCTGGGGAATCATTGAATGGGTTGTTTCTACCGGCGTTCTGCATGGATCAGTACACCATTCCACAATTTGATCAATGGTCTGGAAGTAAATATAAAATCACCACTGATTAAATTTGCAGATGACACAAAGATTGGTGAAGTGGTAAATCCTGATGAGGACAGGACACGTGTATGGAGCAATCGGGGCTGTTTGGTAAGCTGGGTGGGGTAATGCAGGCCGGACCTACAAAATAGGGAACTGAGTCTTTTGAAAAGGTTTTATGGGTCAGAGCGGACAAGCACCTGAACATTAGCTTTCAAGCCAGGGCTGTGGCAAAAAGGCACAACAAGAACCACTGCTGGAAACTCAAGGGAAATGGAGGATTCTCCATTTCTTCATGTCTTCATATCAAGACCGGAAGCCCTTCCGGAAGACATGCTTTAGTCAAAGCCAAGTTTTGGGGGGGGGCTTGTGACGCACAGGAGCTCAGACTACATCAGGGGATCTCAAACTTCATTGCACCGTGACCCCCTTCTGACAATAAAAATTACTACATGACCCCAGGTCAGGGGGACTGAAGCCTGAGCCCACCCAAGCCCCACTGCCCTAGGCGGGGGGACAATTCCAAAGCCTGGTGGGGCCAAAACTGAAGCCCAGGGGCTTCTTCCACAGGCGGGGGGCCTGTGCCCTGAGCCCCATCACCCAGGGCTGAAGCTCTCATGCTTTGGCTTTGACCCCAGGTGGTGGGGCTTGGGCTTTGGCCTGGGCACCGGGCTCCAGCAAGTCTAATGCCAGCCCTGGTGATCCCATTAAAACGGGGTCGTGACCCACTTTGGGGTCCTGACACACAGTTTGAGAACCACTGGACTAGATGAACTAATGGTCCCTTTTGGCATTAAACTTTATAACTTTATTAACAATCTGACCAATGGACATTCTTAGTGAGCGCTCCTTGGCTTTAGGACTCACACTCACTCCCCCACCCTTGCTCCTCCAGAGCAGTTTTGTTGCTCTTCCCGCATGCTGCAAAGCCCATCTCGTTTCCCTCTTTGTGTTCAGGCTGTTGAGGAGGCATGAAATAGATCTCTGCCTGGGCATCCCTTTGGTTACGTTTCTGCTGTGACTGGCAAGGTGTGGGAGAGGCTCTCAGAGCGCTACGTGGTGCCTAGGGTTGTGTTGGACAAAAACAAAGAAATAAAATAAATAACTCTGGCTGTAGGATCAAGTCTGTATGGCACACTGGGGCAACGTCTGCACAATGTCGTGAGTCCCTGTAAACTCTGGGACTAAACTAGACTTCTGTACGGGTGGCAACAGAGAGAGAAAGAGGGGGAGATTTTTCCCCATAACTAGAAAGAGTCACTAGAATAGTCCAGGGAAAGAGCCATTTGACAGTGTTGTTACGGCATCATTATATACACCCTTCAAACCAGACAGGGAACAATGCACAGACCCCTTCCTTGAAGACCTGGAGTGAAAGCAGCACAATCTGGAAGGAGCTGGTTTCAAAGGAGATAACTAAGGCTGTCTTCCTTTCAGAAGAGGTGAGTTTTTCACCATGGAAGAGTGAATGTCAGTTAGCTACCCCACTGTAAAATTCCCGTGGAGACCAGGCATCGGTTGTGTTACTGTGGAGTAGCGAGGCAAGGTCAGCACTACATCCGGGGTTGAGCTTGCCTAGTCTACCTCGCAGGAACGCTACAGTTCCTTGTTTCCGGTCGGATTGTACGGTGGGATGGGTACCGCAGGTTCATTATCCCCTGTAAAAACACACCTCTTTGGGCAATGAAGATGAAGCCCTAGTACGTAACATAAGGTTGGGTTGGGGCTGGGAGACCAATTTGGGAGACCATCAACTGCTAACTGATTAGAAACCAGCCTACAAGAGAGCGGCTGGAACTAACGAAGGCCAGAAGCCTCATTCTGCTCTTCCCCACTGGTGTCAATCTGAAGTAACTCCACTGGACTCAATGGAATTACACAGGTGAGAAACTAGCGTGTGAGTACAACCACCCCAGAGACTCGTTCTGGGACTCTCCCCACAGGCACGTCTCTGAGCCCTGGTAAGCTCCCCCAGAGCTCAGCTCCCCCTGCCCCCAAACATCACAGCTTTGTTCTGTTCTATGCTCTCGTCTTTACCCTAGAAAGGGAACTGGAAATCTCCCAAGACCAGCCGAGCTTTGGCTCCCGCAGAGACTGGGAGGGCTGGCACTGCCTGGAAGCTAGTTTAACCTCCCTAGGTACGAGAAAAAACAAGTTTAAAGAACAAAAAATCTGAGGGCCAGTTGGCCCCATTGTGCAGTCACACACACACACACCCATTTACCTGCACCCATTGGATAATTACAGTTCTCACTACCCACTTCTGCACATAATGCGCTGATTTGCATATGCAAATATATACACATTTGTGTATGTAAATATGATGTTGTAGGTTTACAGTCATGGCCAAATATTTATCCATTAAAGCTCAGACTGAGTTGAGGGACTGTTTTCTTGCTGGATCCAATAGGCAAGGCCGAGTGCATAAGGATTTAGCTATTCTCTGATTTGTTTCCATTGCTGTAGTCAGTTATGTTGCATGATTTTAAACATATTATGGGCTAATTAACATCTTACTTTCCACATAGGTTAACATAATGGCCTGGTTAGGTTATGTAAATATGATACTATATTTCTGACAGGCATTGTTAGGCCAACATGCTGATTCACTGCAAAATGCTAATAATCTGCAGTTTTTCACAGGTGCCTCTAAGGATACCTTTCAAGTGAAAATAACTGTTCTAACAAGGAACAAAATGAACAACTGAATGAATAATTTATGGAAACTATACTGAATGGTGCAGGCATTCTGAATGGAGTTGCTTGTTCTTGTAGTCTACAGATTTATGCTTCCTAATATAAATCAAATCTACATTTAAGCACTAGAAATAGCATGAATTGGTGTGTTTGCGTGTGTGCCGGTGTCTGCACGAATGTGCGTCCTTATTTATCTCTTGAAATCATTTCTTTGTAAAGAAGGGGAGGATACAGGGCAGTTCTGGTGCTATGATCTGGAGAAGATCTTGTTCAGCATTGGCCTCTGGATCTCACTGGGGATAAGGGCCATGAAGAAAAGCAGAACTTCAAGTTTGCAGAGTGAAATACTTTGCATTCTCTACAGGATGGTTCCCAGGTTCCCAGAAGGAAATGTTTTGGTGGAGCTGAGGCACATCTCTATTTCCTTATTCTTGCAATCAAAGTTTCTGAACATCATCAGCTTAATGAACTATTTTAATTTCCTTTAAAAATGTTGCAAGCCCTTTCAGATACAGCATTCCGTCTACAAGAGAGTCTCCAGAGAGAGCAGCACACGCATCCCGACATTACAAGAGATCACAAACCAATTAACAGCATTATAAATTTATGAACCAATTACCATATTTACACAGGACAAGTGCATCCTACGTTTAATTATAATTTAAGATCTTACTTGAACAAGCTTGTGATTGAGGCAAAGCCCAGCGCACTCTATTTGTATTTTACAGCTGAATGACAAGACGTTTAGCAGACTGCGTTTTCCTGATTCCTTTTTCCAGGGCTGTCACTACTACAAGCCGGGTCCTGTGTATCCCATGGTACAATGGGACTGAATTCTGCAGACACCTTAATTTATTCTGTCTCAATGAACTTCCCTTCATTCCCATCACACCATTACCAGATACTGCAACGGTGTGTGCCTGAGAATATCATTGACATAAAATTAATCAATGTGCAACAGAGCAAGATCCAGCATCAGGTCAGGTCCCAGCAGGGCTGGGAGACAGAAAGCAAAATGGCAGGCTCCTCGCAGCAGCAAAATGGGGAATTCCGAAACAAAAAGGCTGAATCATTGGCTATCAGGAAAAGATGCCAGATTCTCAGTGTCCACCAGCCTGGGAGGGAAAGGGCAGCTCAGACCTCTCTTGGCTATTGTTTCAAGCCTTCTGCAGCTGGCTTTATATTCATTCTACACTTTCATGGTTCTCTCTGCAAGCATAAAAATCTCCCCCTCCCCCAATGAGAGCTGAGATTCTGGAATATTATTCTTACACGTGGGGGGGGGGTGAATTCTCATCAAATTCTGTGGGTAATTGGGGCCCTGACAATAAGCCTATGGAATGGATCTCAGCTTGGAACTATGAACATTTCTGACAGGGCCAGTCATTGCCAATTACAGTCTGGATTACTGATTGTTTGCTGAGTTCTGCATGGGTGATGTACAGCAGCTGATTGCCGGACCAGAGGGACAAGGCTCCCAAATCCTGGCACTATGGCCTCGGAGTAGGCCCAGTGAAATGAGCTAGATGAGGTTCGGACTGCCCTTCGCAACCAGGACAGTCCATACAAATGCTATTGCTTTGTGGGAAAATGCTGAGACAATGTGATTTAAATTCTTCACCCAGCCAATATATGCTGTTATGTGGTGTAAGAGTAGCCTCCTGTTTCTATAGGTGATGCTTCTCTCACTGAAACCCATCTCACAGCAGAGACAAATAGTCCCTGACTGTCCATCTTCCCAGCTGCTAAAATACTCCCTCTTCTCTCTAGAGACAAGCAGCCCTTTCCTGACTCCTCGCTGTCAAAACTTCCTTGCTCTTGCCAGAGGCCCGTGCCATGTACAGAGGTGCCAGGGATGGAGGGGGAGGTGGGTGTAGCTTGGAGACCAGCACAAAATGCCAGAGCCTCTCTTTCCCCCTCTGATCTCCGAGAGCAGGAGACAGGGGCAGCAGTAGGGCTGACTGTGGAGAGGACCACTGGGGATGGAGGCCAGGGAGCTGGAGGCAGGGGAGCCCGCCCCCCCCCGCCCCGCCGCGCCGCCGGAGCGACCCCACTCCCCCGCGGAATGCCGCGCCGCGCTGCCCCCGCCACCCCAAGATTGGCCGCCCCTTACCAGGTGCCGCCCCAAGCATGTGCTTGGTTGCCTGGTGCCTGGAGCCGGCCCTGGCTGGAGGGACTCATGTGATGGGATGAGGTGTAAATTTCGGAGTTTCAGAGAAGGGAGAAGAGGTCAGTTCAGCATCTACTACGAGAGGTGATTCAGGAGCAGACACCATTCCCAAAGTGGGTTCTGGAAGGTGCAGTGGGAAACTTGAAGACCTCACATGGGACCTTTCTTCTGTTTGGAACGAAATTATAGATGTCTGTTTCCTTAGCTACTCTCTTCAACTGGCCCAACGTGTGTAGCTAAACCAGGTAATTCCAATCCTTTCTAATCGTAAATTCCCAGCAAATAACTTCTCCTGAACACGGGCTTATCAGAATAATGGATAGTGCTTGGCTGGGATGATTTAGTTGGGGTTGGTCCTGCTTTGAGCAGGGGGTTGGACTAAAAGACCTCCTGAGGTCCCTTCCAACCCTGATATTCTATGATTCTATCATTCTATGCTTGATAACTGAATAATTAAATACACTCCCGACCTTCTGAAAGAAGAAATTGCTGGCTATATTTTACAAATACTGCCTGTGTCTTAAAACAGTCTTTGGATCCATAGTTTTATTGTTGCATTAATATTACAGACTAAGAACTCCAAATCACATGGAAATATTGCTTAGTCCCACTGGGTCAGATCCTCTGCTGTTGTAGATCAGAGTGTAATCAATGGGGCTAGGCTGAGTGGTGCAAGCTCAGTATCTGGGCCATGGAGTCTGGGTTTGTGATGTTTGTATGTGCAAACAATATTTCATTTCATATAGCAACCAAGATTTCTTCCTCTGCACTAGTGGTCAGAGTGGGGTGGGTAAACACCTCCTGGACACTGTCCATCCCTACTAGGGAAGCAAATGATGTACCAAGTTTGGCTCCAATCCAGGCTGCATTGTGCTAGGCGCTGTACACGCATAATAAAAAAGATGGTCCCTGCCCTGAGGAGCTAACAGAACTTTGCCCAGTCGTTGCTTCCCCCGGGTCCAAGTGTGACTCAGTATTTGTGTGGAAGCCAATGGCTCACTAGCTTTCTCTCTTTTTAACTTGTTGCATGTCTTCTGCAGAGCTGATGGAATTTACTCATGCAAAATAAATTACCTAACAAACGTAGCCCTGTGTTTTACAGCTAAAACAGAATAGAGGCTTGACTTCACCCATTTCACCTGTTATAGTTTTCTTCAGATTTTTAAAAAACAAAATCAAATATGTTAATAAGATGACTTCACTGTCTTGAGACAGGCCCGAGGAAGAGCGAGGCTGCTGTGCAGATCACAGCTAGCACACTGTAACAGCTGTAGAGACAAGCATGTAATGCTGCATAATAACCCTAATAAAACAAGACACTATTAACATATGGGCCACGTGATTACTACTAGCAGAAACCAGGGCCCACAATATCTACCATCATGACTCTTCATGAGATCTCACCATGTGCATGAAATTAATTAGTATAACCTCACTTTGCCATATAATGAAGCACTTGCTAAGTATATTTTATTAATAACTCAGTAAACAGGGCTTTATGTAAATTATACAGATGGCTCAAGAAATGTGCTAGAATCATAGAATCATAGAATATCAGGGTTGGAAGGGACCTCAGGAGGTCATCTAGTCCAACCCCCTGCTCAAAGCAGGACCAATTCCCAACTAAATCATCCCAGCCAGGGCTTTGTCAAGCCGGGCCTTAAAAACCTCCAAGGAAGGAGACTCCACCACCTCCCTAGGTAACGCGTTCCAGTGCTTCACCACCCTCCTAGTGAAATAGTGTTTCCTAATATCCAACCTAGACCTCCCCCACTGCAACTTGAGACCATTGCTCCTTGTTCTGTCATCTGCCACCATTGAGAACAGCTGAGCTCCATCCTCTTTGGAACCCCCCTTCAGGTAGTTGTGGCTGCGATCAAATCCCCCCTCATTCTTCTCTTCTGGAGACTAAACAATCCCAGTTCCCTCAGCCTCTCCTCATAAGTCATGCGCTCCAGACCCCTAATCATTTTTGTTGCCCTCCGCTGGACTCTTTCCAATTTTTCCACATCCTTCTTGTAGTGTGGGGCCCAAAACTGGACACAGTACTCCAGATGAGGCCTCACCAATGTCGAATAAAGGGGAACGATCACGTCCCTCGATCTGCTGGCAATGCCCCTACTTATACAGCCCAAAATGCTGTTAGCCTTCTTGGCAACAAGAGCACACTGTTGACTCATATCCAGCTTCTCGTCCACTGTGACCCCTAGGTCCTTTTCTGCAGAACTGCTACCTAGCCATTCGGTCCCTAGTCTGTAGCTGTGCATGGGATTCTTCCGTCCTAAGTGCAGGACTCTGCACTTGTCCTTGTTGAACCTCATCAGGTTTTTTTGGCCCAATCCTCTAATTTGTCTAGGTCCCTCTGTATCCGATCCCTACCCTCTAGTGTATCTACCACGCCTCCTAGTTTAGTGTCATCGGCAAACTTGCTGAGAGTGCAGTCCACTCCATCCTCCAGATCATTAATAAAAATATTAAACAAAACCGGCCCCAGGACTGACCCTTGGGGCACTCCGCTTGAAACCGGTTGCCAACCGGAAGTTCATTTACGATCCAAAATGGAATTAAAACTAATGTATGAGTGTGCTGTACACCACTGTATTTACTAAACCCCAAATGGAAATTAAAATTTCCCTTGTAGTCAATATTTTTTTTACCCATAGGTTCATGTACCTGTCCATATACACACACTCTCTCTATATATATATCAATGGCACTTGAGCATCTAATGGAATTTACTCATCTAAGGGAGTTATACGTGGTTCTGAAAACCCATCAAGCAGTAATTTAAACAAAATTCACACAAAGCATCTCTTCCAAGTCCAGAATAAATGACAGATGCCTTAAATTGATACATTATAGAATGATATGACATTGCATCACAAATAATGCACCAGAGACATAGGTGAAAATATTAGTGTGTAATTTAATCTGTTCTTTAAAGAGAGGAAACTCTTTCACTTACACTGCAGGTTAAACGTAACAACGAAGTGTCTATGATCTGGAAAAGAGTAAGGTTGAATGAATGATACCTTGGTCCATGTTTCAGTTAAAAATCAAATTGCCCAGTGTCTGCAGTGCCCACTGGTCGGTGTGTGCCATGACTGCTCGCAAGATCACATCTATTTCCTGCAATTTCTGTATGCAACTAGAAGCTATGTCCTGGGAGTTTCAAACAAGCTCTCATCTCTCAGCCTGAGGCAGCCCTGCTGTTATGAAATACATCGATTCTGCCCTACCTGAAACTGTTCACGTTGCCTTGGGTTAAAAATCTCTCTTTTCCATTTCCCTTTTGGGGTAATTGTCATCATTATAGGTGACAAATCTGAGGAACTGTCCCAGATTGAGGTGTCATTAGTGGAGGTTTTGGAACAAATTGATAAACTAAACAGCAATAAGTCACCAGGACCAGATGGTATTCACCCAAGGGTTCTGAAGGAACTCTAATGTGAAATTGCAGGAATACTAACTGTCGTCTGTAACCTATCATTGAAATCAGCTTCTGTACCAAATGACTGGAGGATAGCTGATGTGACGCCAATTTTTTAAAAGGGCTCTAGAAGTGACCCCGGCAATTACAGGCTGGTAAGCCTGACTTCATTACTGGGCAAACTGGTTGAAACTGTAGTAAAGAACAAAATTGTCAGACACATAGATGAACATAATTTGTTGGGGAAGAGTCAACATGGGTTTTGTAAAGGGAAATCATGCCTCACCAATCTACTAGAATTCTCTGAGGGGGGTCAACAAGCATGGGGGAAGGGATAGCTCAGTGGTTTGAGCATTGGCCTGCTAAACCCAGGGTTGTGAGCTCAGTCCTTGAGGGGGGCCATTTAGGTATCTGGGGCAAAAACAGTACTTGGTCCTGCTAATGAAGGCAGGGGGCTGGACTTGATGACCTTTCAGGGTCCCTTCCAGCTCTATGAGATAGGTGTGTGTGTGTATATATATATATATATATATATATATATATATATATATATATATATATATATATATATATATATATATATATATATGTTGACAAGGGGGATCCAGTGGCTATAGTGTACTTAGATTTTCAAAAAGCCTTTGACAAGGTCCCTCACCAAAGGCTCTTAAGCAAAGTAAGCTGTCATGGGATAAGTGGGATTGTTCTCTCATGGATCAGTAACTGGATAAAAGATAGGAAACAAAGGATAGGAATAAATGGTCAGTTTTCAGAATGGAGAGAGGTAAATAGTGGTGTCCCCCAGGGGTCTGTTCTGGGACCAGTCCTATTCAACATATTCATAAATGATCTGGAAAAAGGGGTAAACAGTGAAGTGGCAAAATTTCCAGATGATACAAAAGTACTCAAGATAGTTAAGTCCCAAGCAGACTGCAAAGAGCTACAAAAGGACCTCACAAAACTGGGTGACTGGGCAACAAAATGGCAGATGAAATTCAATGTTGATAAATGCAAAGTAATGCACATTGGAAAACACAATCCCAACTAGACATATAAATGATGGGGTCTAAATTAGCTGTTACCACTCAAGAAAGAGATCTTGGAGTCATTGTGGATAGTTCTCTGAAAATATCCTCTCATTTTGCAGTGGCAGTCAAAAAAAGCAACCAAAATGTTGGGAATCATTAAGAAAGGGATAGCTAATAAAACAGAAAATATCATATTGCCTCTATATAAATCTATGGTACGCCCACATCTTGAATACAGCGTGTAGATGTGGTCAGCCCATCTCAAAAAAAGATATATTGGAATTGGAAAAGGTTCAGAAACGGGCAACAAAAATGATTAGGAGTATGGAACGGCTTCCGTATGAGGAGAGATTAATAAGACTGGGACTTTTCAGCTTGGAAAAGAGACGACTAAGGGGGGATATGATTGAGGTCTATAAAATCATGACTAGTGTGGAAAAAGTAAATAAGGAAGTATTATTTACTCCTTCTCATAACACAAGAACTAGAGGGTCACCAAATGAAATTAATAGGCAGCAGGTTTAAAACAAACAAAATGAAGTATTTCTTCATACAACGCATGGTCAACCTATCGAACTCCTAGCCAGAGGATGTTGTGAAGGCCAAGACTATAACGGGGTTCAAAAAAGAACTAGATACATTCATGGAGGATAGGTCCATCAATGGCTTTTAACGAGGATGGACAGGGATGGTGTCCCTAGCCTGTTTGCCAGAAGCTGGGAATGGGTGACAGGGGATGGATCACTGGATGATTCCCTGTTCTGTTCATTCCCTCTGGGGCACCTGGCATTGGCCACTGTCAGAAGTAAGGATATTGGGCTAGATGGACCTTTGGTCTGATCCAGTATGTTCTTATGTTCTAATTTCCTTTTTGTTTTTTCTTTTTACAAAAGGAAAATTAAAAAACCTAACAAAAATACTGTCTCTATGTATGTTAAACTGTTAATTTTGATTAAGATTAAAATAAGCCACTGCCGAGGCCCAGATGGCCTATACCCCAGCCAGCTCTCTATAGCAGCTCCAGATAACCAGCCAACCCTACGTTAAGGTGTAATATCCCTTCCAAAGCTCCTGGTACACCAACAAGGATGTGCGGTAGCAGGGGATGCTGACTGGGGGTATGCAGACCTCACCTGGACAGCAAGAGGAGAAGGTGTTGCTCACTTGGGGGCCAAACAGACTCTTGGCTCCTGAGGAAGGGGCAGCCTAAAGGTAGGAGCTTCCCTGACAACCGCTGCCCGAAGTCCCTCCCAGAGGGGGCGATGGGCCTGACCCTGATACGCCCTGAGCGGGAGGCATCCCCCTCTGTCTCTTCCTGGCTCCATTCATTTGCATTAATTCCCGGCTCTTTGTTTATGGGCTGCCTGGCGGGGGAAGGCATGGGAGTGACCTGGATGGAGGACTGAGGCAGCCCAGTGCAGAGGCAGAGCAGCTGCCAGCAGGACACCCCAGCAGGGAGAGCTGCTGTGCCCAGCCACAAGGAGGCGCCCGTGATGAGTTGACACCTGTACACAGGTGGATCTGGGAGAAAGCTCTCAGCACGGGCCAGGCTGTGGGCGGCAGGGAAGTGAACCTAGGGAGAAGGTATATTGCCCCCTTGCCAGTCTAACAGGCAAGCTGCTCAGAAGTGAATGCAGCCTGAGGAAACTTCTGAATGCAGCCCTGCAATCTCGCTGCATGCTCTGGGGAGACTCAGAAGAACTCACCTCCCTGGCCCCCAGCCCATGGGTTTTCTTCAGGAGGAAGTGACCTAAAGCTAAGTTATTAACAATCCATCTTTCAACATAGATCCTGTGTCCTCTTGCCTTAGTCAGTGTTTCTCTCTTCTCCTGTTACTAATACAGGTCCATGAGCTTTGTGCACGTTTTGTCCTCCGTGCATTACAATTCCCTCACAGAGTGTGGCTGGTGTAGTCCTAATAGTTTAGTCAGGGAAGCGGCTGGAGGGAGGAAAACACCTAGTTACTGTCGGGGGTCAGGAACCCCAGTACACTTGACAGTAAGAGTTAACATCATGGACATGGCACCAGAAGCAGCAGCAAAGGAGGGAGGAAGTTTTAATCTGCCTCATGATGGCCTTATCTAGCACAAGGAAGCTAAACCGTACAGAGGAATATACAATAGTCCCCCTCTGATGCATTAGATTTACAGGAGTAACTCCAATTAATGGGAGTTTTGAGTGTTCATCCATCTGTAACCATCAGAGAAAAGACCCCATTGAATTACATATTAAATGTATCTGAAAGAAGCTGTGGTTAATAGAAAGATGATAGAAGAACAAAGATGATGAACATAAGCCTTCTGACTATGTGAAGCATAACTCTTCATTAGTGTTTGATATGTAATAGAATATGCCCAAATTCCCCACATATCATCATCGTCGGACACACATACCAACTTTGCTGTGGTTATCATGGCATTGCTTAGACTTAATGCATTATATTCAGGACCTATTTATTTAACTACACCCTAGAGGTCCAATTTTTCAGGCTTAACTCCAGCAGGTATATCTCCCCAAACCTTGCATTTGTTAGCTGCACAGTCACCAGTTTGCATTAACTTCCCACTCACCATTACAATGACCTTGGCTGCATGTACAGATGGTTGTTTGCTTATGCTAACACAAGAGTCACACACAGGTGTCCCATTTAATTTAAAGAGCTGAATGTTCAGAGTGAAGGTTTGCCCAGGAAGTGATGCGGGCAGGTGCCAGGCTCTGCGGGTCCCCTTAGCTTTCGACAATATTTGTGAATCATGAATTGCACATGCTAAAGCAGGGGTCGGCAACCTATGGCACGCGTGCCAAACACGGCACATGAGCCGATTCTGAGTGGCACGCAGCTCCCTGCCGCGGTCCCGGCCCCCAGCCCCACTCAGTCCCCCCGCCCCGCCCACCGCTCTCCCCTGCGGGGGCAGGAGGCAGAAGCTTGGTTCTGCGGCAGCCCAGCTTCCCCCCTCCCCCGCTTCTTCCCCCAGCGTGGTGCTTTCTGGCCCCGCCTCCTCTCCGTCCCTGGCCAATCAGCTGATGGTCCTAGCGAGGGGGAGGGGGAAGAGCGGCAGCGTGCACACAGCTCTGTAGAGCAGGCAGAGAAAAGTAGGGACGGAGCCTGGGGGAAGAGGGTGGAACAGGTCATATCCCTCCCAGCCCCCTGCCATGAGCCGCTCAGGGCAGGGGGCTGGGAGCACCCCCACGAGCCGAGCACCCTAGCCCTCTGCCCTGAACCCCCCACCAGCCTTCTGCCCTGCACCTCCACACACACACCCAGCCCTCTGCCCTGAACCCCCACCCCACCCCAACACACACCCAGCCTTCTGCCCTGCACCCCCACAGCCCCATCCCTCTGCCCTGAACCCCCCCCACACACAGCCTTCTGCCCTGCACCCCCTTACCCCCAGCCCTCTGCCCTGATCCCTGAACCCCCCCCCACACACACACGCCAGCCTTCTGCCCTGAACCCCCTCCCCCAGCCCTCTGCCCTGACCCCTGAAACACCCACCCCCAGGTCTGGGGTCCCGGCCGCAGGCCCTACTCAGCCCGCTGCCAGCCTAGGTGAACAGAACCCCAGGCTGGCAGCGAGCTGAGCAGGCTGGTGGCGTAAGATCAGCATTTTAATTTAATTTTAAATGACGCTTCTTAAACATTTTGAAAACCTTGTTTACTTTACATACAATAGTTTAGTTATATAATATAGACTTATAGAAAGAGACCTCCTAAAAACGTTAAAATGTATTACCGGCATGCGAAACCTTAAATGAGAGTGACTAAATGAAGGCTCGGCCCAGCACTTCTGAGAGGTCGCCGACCCCTGGGCTAGAGTATGCAGTGTGAGGCACTGCTGACCTGCAGGCAAGTTTGGTAAAAGGTGTTCAGCCATGTGTGCTGCACACACAGCATCCCATCTGCTTCCAGTGGCATCTTTGCTGATGCATGCAGGTTAGACGACTAGGTCACTAGCACGGAGTACGACTCTTACCTATGTCATGAACTCACAACCATTAAGATTCAAAAGAACCTGTGGAATAGGGGAATATTATTATAATGTTTTATTATCCTCATGGTGCCAAAAGGAAAACAGAGGCCAAGAGCGGTTAAAAGATTCACACTTAGGAAGTCTGTGAAGTCAAGTGTGTGAGCCCCAAGGCCATCCTTTCTCTCCCTACTCTGTAAATGCTGCTGGTTGGAAGCGGGTTATTATGGATTCATTTAATGAAATGCTGGGCTTGCTGCTCAGTTTTTGATTCTCTTTGCTCTCATATGTGTAAGTTCTTTTGGCATGAGTAACACACAGTAAATATATTTTATGTTAGAATATTTTGCTACAGTCTTTTCTACCACAACATAACTCCCAGGCTCTTCCCTAGTTATTGGTGCTACTGATGTTTATTGGCCACACAACCGACAGAACAAGGAGTGATGGTCTCAAGTTGCAGTGGGGGAGGTCTAGGTTGGATATTAGGAAACACTATTTCACTAGGAGGTGGTGAAGCACTGGAATGTGTTACCTAGGGAGGTGGTGGAATCTCCTTCCTTAGAGATCTTTAAGGCCCGGCTTGACAAAGCCCTGGCTGGGATGATTTAGTTGGGAATTGGTCCTGCTTTGAGCAGGGGGTTGGACTAGATGACCTCCTGAGGTCCCTTCCAACCCTGATATTCTATGCTTCTACGATAGCCCATTAATAAGTAATTTAGGATGATGAATTTTTAAAACCTTCCTTGAAATGTTCAAGGCAAGTCTTTTAATAATGGTTCAAAGCAATAGTGCCATGATGATGTTTATACAAGAATTAAAATCATAACACTTCTCAAACCAAAATCCTTTGTTAGGACCAGTAGCTGAACAAACCTATCATGATCAAAGTATCTTCAGAGAAACTGTCGAAACTCCTGGATCAGAAAAGCTGTAGCACCTTCCAGCTTTCTGTATATTTCAATAGTTGTATAAACATGAGTTTTTCCAAACCACAGCCATTGTTCCCGGAGCCATTAATGTTGCCAACCAAGTAATAAGGCTGAGTGCACTAATCAACACATTCCCAGTTGCAACTTGGTAGCAAACAACCTGAAGCCCAAATAACTTTTAGCTCTACAAATAAATCTCCACTTGCCTGGGATCTCCTTGGAGTTTTGTAACTTTCAGAGCATAAATATTCTGCAATTTTCACTTTCAAATTAGTTGTTTTTATGCCACGTCACCAACTGTTGCAGAACCGTTTGTGAGAGAGGCAGTTAATGGGTTTGCAGCGCTATTGCTTGGTGGGGCTTGGAACACTCCCCACCCCCCCGAGCAAGTTCAGTTTTTAAAAAACAGCCTGACGTGTTTGCCAGATTTTTGAGCCGAGTTGATTTAAATTGAATTCAATTTAGAATTTTAATTAAAGCAGCAAGAAATGAAAAAGGTAAGAAAAATGTATGAAATCAACTGAAAGCCTCCAGAAAGGGGGAGCAGTTGGCAATCAGTAATCTCTATTTATTGCCATCAAGGTATAAGTCAAGGGCCACCATGTGCTGCAGTTGTGGTTTGTTATTTGTATTGCAGTGGCAGGCAGAGACCCAATCTGTGACGCCCCAGCACAGTCGGGGCCTGGCCCTGCTGCAACACCAATAATAACTGATCCATGGAGATGGCAGGAGGGAGACTGCTCCTGGATCTGCCCTCGCACCAGAGGAACCCCATGGACTGCCTGGGTTGAACTGATTGACACTAGTGAGTGAGAGCAGAATCTGGCCCACAGCAATCAGTCTCTTTCCTGCCCAACGTGCAGATAGCTGGGGAAGGACTGAGCCTGTCCCAGAGGACTCAGGGTTGGAAGTGAGGCAGAGAGGGGGCTGCAGGACCTCTTGGAAGATGGAGCAGTAGGAAGATGTTTCTGCAGCTTCTCTTGGCTCCATGGCCATGCCGGCAAATTTTTCTTCTGTCCATTCTACTGACAGCGCTGGATGTTGCGCGCACATAACAGATATTTATGGAACCGGCCCTGAGAAGCGGCCAGACATTCTCACTCACATGAGAGCATTTTAAACAGGCAAAATGTTGAGCCTCAACTACTTGACCCTCTAATTCTGGTCACTGCAAACCTAATGAGAACACGGAGCCCCTATCAAGGCGCCAGGCTGCGGATGAATGGCTGTTCGCTTGTGACCAGAACTCACGTGACCAATTCCCTGCAGCTGTGCTCTACTTACCCCGGCATTGCACCACTCATGACAAGGTGCCATTAACCAGGAGCCAACCCTGCAGCTCGCACTGACTTGAGCAGACCCTCTAGAGTGTGATGCTTTGTAACTTCTCCCTTCGAAATTACTTCTGAGATAAAGGAAAAGTTGAGGCGAGCTTGGGGTTGGGATTCCAGCTGTCCCAATAAGCATCTTTATTCCAGGTAGACCAGATCACTGCATAATGTTTCTGACGTAAGCCCTAGAGGCTTAATCGGATAACAATGAATTGAAAGCCTTAACTTTCAGAAGGTTGATATAAATGAAAGAAAATCTCTGGTTTCTCCTTTGTTAGACACTTGCATGGTTAGACAGAGAAGAAAGAAAACACAAGCTGTGAGGAATGTAAAATTTTTAATGTAAAAAACAAAACCAACCCAACTCATTCCTCAGTGCATGTCAGGCTCCCGAGGGAACTCCAGCCCTGGCTACTCTAAGCATTCAAGGAATGTTTCTACAGAAATGGCCCAAAGAATGAAGCTTCTGTTGTAGCTGAAATTGCTCCTGCTGTTTGATATTAGTCACTGTACTTGTCAGTTTCTTACTGTGAAACTAAATCACCAAGAAACACTGACTGTACTGATGCTGTTTCAAACAGGTGTGAGCTGATTTGGTCCTTCCTGTTAGTCCCTGTCTGTTAAAGAATTCCACACTGTTATCATGTTAATAGTCTCATAATGTAATGACTTGGTGGGACTAACATTGCTTCATAAAATCATCACTAACAAAGTTTCATGTGCTACCCAATGCTTTGCTAACACCATTTAAAGCTGCATTTTTAACAGCCACTGAAAATGTGCCTAATGATCTGCAAGACAACAAGTAACATCCAGCGTGTGAAGTTGTGCAGCACTACACAGCTGGGGGTGAGAGCTGGCTGGTGAGACTGTAACATTGACTGACAAACGGACTCCATCCTGGAGAACAGCACCATTATTTCCTTCACAAACCAAGCCAAAGGTCTCCAGAGCCAGAGCGAGGCTCTGAAATGCAGGTTGGAAGGACCCTGTGAAAAGGAACTGACTCCAATATACTTTTGGCTAGTGAAGTAAACAATGACTTAGCAATGCAGCTTCTTCTAAATAACTCTTCCAATACACCTTGGAGCTAAAGGTGGGTCTCAATAACAAACAAAATGTCGCCCAAGCGTGCCTGTCATTGTCGGAGAATACCTGGCACTCTAGTTACCTCTGGGGCAAGGTGATGTGACTCCTGTACTACCCGCTCCAGAATGTCATGCTGCAGGTTACGACATCAAGTATCAAAATCCTGCCGCAGCTAGCTCAGATGAGACAATTCTGCTGCCGGCTTACAGAGCAGTGTTTGGAGGCACACAGTTCAGGGGTCTGTGACATGCACCAGCCTCCCCCGTTACACACACCCTCCAGATCGAAACTCTTTTGCATTTTTAAATCCTGCTCCATGCAGTCATAAGAACAGCCCTACTGGGTCAGACCAGTATACATTTAAATTGAGCCTATATTATGATGTTCTTGAAAAGTTTCTATGCTTCTTGCAAGTATTTCACTCTTGTGACTGTACCTTTTAAATTTAACTAGCTTCTCATTTTTGTGTAGTTCCCCTTTCAGAAGGTAAATGCTGCTGTGGTGGGTGTCTTTGGTGTCCCCCCACCCAAGGATGTTAAATTTTAATTACATTATAGTCACTATTACTGAGCAGTTCAGCTATAGTCATCTCTTGGACCTAGGGTTGCCAACTTTCCAATTGCAGAAAACTGAACACTGGTTGGTGTCACTTTCTCCAGTAAGTACCGTCCCCATCTTCCTTAGTACCCCTCATGTTCCTTACCCCTCTCCTGCTGCCTCCCCTCAACGTACTCCTCCCTCACAGTCAGGCAGCTCCCCCTCTGTCATTCCATCCAGCCTGACCCCCAGGTACCCAGAACTGCCTTGTCTGCCCCACCAGCTCCTTCCCCCAGGCATCCATGAGCCGTGTGTGGGGCTGTGTGATTTTGGGGAGCTATCAGCTTTCCACCTCTTCCCTCGATATTTCTGAGCCCAAGTTCCTTTCCTAGCCCACCCAACAACCGCCAACTCCCTCCTTAGTAAACCTCAGGTCCCCCAATCTCCACTCTTCACCCCCAGGCCTCACAATTCCCTGCACACCAGAGCCTCTGCCCCCCATATGCCATTGAGGGAGGCTGTGTGCTGGTTGCTGGTGAGGGGGTGCAGCTGCTGGTGGGTTCCCATTTGGCCAAAGCCTCTGGAATCTTAGCTCCAAGCCCCCCGCACCCCAATGGACCCCAATGGTGAGGGGAATCAGGTCCGAGGGCATTTCAGGAGGGTCTCTGAGTCACAAGAGGTCATCCAGTGGGACCCGAACCCCCAAAGGTTGAGAACCACTGCTCTACAGGACTCTGGCAGGTTGGGTTCAAGTTCTGCCCTTCACAAAGGTTTCCTGTAGGACTTAGGGCAAGTCATTGCTCAGCCCCGTGCCAGTTCCCATCTGTAAAATGGGAATCGTGCTTCCATAACTCCCAGGGTGCTGTGAGGATAAAACCAACTCATGCTCAGGGGGAAAGACGGGTTCAGATACCCTAGTGATGAGGGCTACATAACACCTAGATGGATCCCTCAGAAGCTTTCTATTTGCCATACTCATGCACACAGTGTGAGAGATTTTAGGGTCCCAGTCTGCAGTAGTAGCACCCCAAATGGAAACATTAGCTATCTATCTCTAGTGCATTTATCCAGAGGAAAAAATAAACCACCACCTTGTGGATGAGTAAGTACTTTGCATGCTTGAATATATAGGAAGCATGTGTTTCAGGGCTAATTACTACAGTAACACCAATTCTCCAAATTTACCTAGAGTCCTTTATCAGTACAATACACGTTAAAATCTAGACAAAACTCCCACAAAGAAAACCAACCCATCAGGCTGTTGCTAATGGCAGGGAAAAAGACAAACATTCCTTAAACACTGTTAAATTGGTCGTTTCTCGCTTCCCTGTGATGGTGGAGATGAAGTGCACAATGCTAATACATGCTCTGTTTCATTACATCATCAGATTGTCTGCCTGGATGAAGTCATACACCAAAAGGAATGTCTCTCTTCCTAGAAGTAACCCCTTTGTGGCTGGCATGCATTCATGAGCTCAGGGAGCCAATTTGTTATAGCTTGTGTCTCTTTTTAAAATGTTCAGGCCTGATTCTGAACTGAGTTTTGGTTTCAGAACTTCCGTGTGGTTTAAGTCCCCTGATTTCAGCAGAATTAAATACTGATTTACCATTGTGCAAGTGAATGTACGTTGTATATTACCTCTGTTACTTTTTCAACTATGACATTCCAGGGTGCAGTGCAGACCAGTGAGGATCTGTGTCACCTCTGCCCTGCAACTTGGGGAGCCTCACAATGTCCTGCTGTTGTAGCCTCCAACCTGGGTGTCTCACAATCAGTCTGCCAGCATGCAGGTGCCACTCTGAGTGTGTGTGTGTAGCCACAGCCCTGGGCCAGCAGCTCTGACCCAGCACATTCCAGTCACACTCTGGCTTCTACCTGCCTTGGTTACCACTTGCAGGGTGACCCCAACACACTGCTGGTCCCCAATTTTCCCCCCAAAGATGAGTTCTGCTCTGTCCAGCCCTCTCCTGGACAGTCTGGCTATATTAGGTCTGTTGTCCGTCTAAGGGGGTCAATATACAACCGTTTGCTACTTTAAATGGAGTTACCCGTGCAGTTCACGACACTGGATTTGTTTTGATTAAAGAATAAAACAAGTTAATTGAACTACAAGGAGATAAGTTTTAAGTGAGTACAAGTAGAAGGCATTGGAGTCAGAAATGGTAATACGTGGCCAACCAACGCTGTGACAGATGAAAGGAGACGTGACAGAGTCAGTCTGTCTGTGGTGCTTAGCAATAGTTTGGGAAAAAAGCCCCCAGTGGCTACAGGCCCATTCGCCAGATGGAGGTTGGAGCACGTTCCGCTTCCTGGCTCGCCTGCGGGCCTCAGCCTGGGCTCTCTGGTGACTCTCCGGGATGACTGCACCAGCCTTGAACCGACTTCTCCCGACTGAGCGGCTGTGGGCAGGGTTCTCCCAGTTGCCAGTGGGATGCTGAATTTCTTGAGGCCTTGCTTGACTTTATCGCTGTACCGGAGCTTTGTCCTTCCTCTGCGTCCCGGGCAGTTCTTGAGTTGGCCATATGGCACAGCCTTCGGCAGACGATCTTGAGGCGTGCGCTTCACATGTCCCAGCCAGCAAAGCCTGCGAGCGTCCAGCATAGTCTGCATAGACTCTAGGCTCTCTCAAGGCTTTTAGGTGGAATGTTGGTTCCTTGTGACGTGACAACTGTTTCTTGGTACTGATTCCCAGGCCACATTTAGCGCATGCATCAGAGAACTAGCTCATCATGACCTGCAGTTCATCAGATGAATGAGCGACAAATGCGGCCTCTTCTGCGAAAAGCAGATCCTGAACAGTAAGCTTGGTAACATGCCTCTGCTCTGGAATCGTCTGATGTTAAACAAGCTGCCGTCCATCCTCGATTCAAGTGGTATGAGAGATTGATCATTTCCAAAGATGTACCTAAGAAGAATAGAGAAGAAGATGCCAAAGCCACTGGGCGCTAAGACGCAGCCTTGCTTCATACCAGTATCAATACTAAACTCGGATGCTGTTTCATTTTCATACTGGACGGCTGCCTTCATTCCCCCATGGAACTCCTTGAATAGGGAGAGCACTTTTTGTGGACAGCCGGTTTTCAACCAGAACTTACACATGCCATTCCTGATAACTATCAGAGGGGTAGCCGTGTTAGTCTGGATCTGTAAAAGCAGCAGAGTCCTGTGGCACCTTATAGACTAACAGACGTATTGGAGCATGAGCTTTCGTGGGTGAATACCCACTTCGTCGGATGCATGACGGATGCATTCCTGATAACTGTGTCCAAGGCCTTTTGTACGTCAACAAATGCTACATAGAGAGGTGCCTGTTGTTCACGGTGTTTTTCTGGCAACAAGCGCAATGTGTAGGGCATGTCAGTCGTGGAGTATCCAGCTCTGAACCCACACTGGCTCTCAGGGTGGACTCTCTCAACTAGGACTTGGAGTCTTTTCAGCAGGACCCTTGCAAGCACTTTGCCGACCTCGCTGTCCCTCAATAGTTGTTGCAGTCTGCTGTGTCCCCTTTATTTTTATATCAAGTAATTATCTTTGCCTCTTTCAGATCCTGGCGAATGTGGCTTTCTTCCCAACAGGTGCAGAGAAATGCATAGATGTCACTGGCAAGCTTCCTCCCCCCTGCCCTTAGGAGCTCTGGAGGCATCTGGTGGTTGCCTGCTGCTCTCCCAGGCGCAATCTCTTTGAAAGCCTTCTCTGCATCTTCATGAGTTGGTGTTTGGTCCAGGCCTTGCATCACTGGAAGCTGGGGAATGGCAGCTAAGGCAGTATCCCAGATAATGGCATCTTTTAAGTGAGTACATGTATAAAGCATTGAAGTCAGAAATGGTTACTAGAGAAATAAAGATAAAGCACTAAATCTTAACCAACTAGACTTGGTCCAAGGTGAAGTCCCTTACCACATGTTTCCAGTAACATTGCTGAACAAATTCTCAGGCCAGGATCTGCTCCCAAAGTCCAAAGCATGTTTCGTCTCTCTCCTTGGGTGTGTGAGAGAGAGAGAGAGAGATGAGAGGGAAAGAGAACTTGGGGTGTTTTTGCCCTTCATTTTTATAATCCAGTCCCCTTTTGAAAAGCATTTTCCTGAGGGATTCCCCTTGGTACAGTTCATCCCATTGTGAGGATGGAGAGAAGGGGAAAGAGATTCCCTGCTGTTGTTTGCTAAGTTGCAGAGCTGTTTGTTCCTGCCCCCTTCCCTGCCAAAGAATGGCCACTTAGCGGGCGATGGCCCATCAGCTTTGATGACCCCTGGCTAGAGGCCTCAGCATATCCTTTGTCTTTGAGAAACAGGTTTTACCCACTCCCCAGACTAGGCTGGGAAACACACCTCAGTCCTGATTTCAGCTGATGTTCAGAACTCTACATATAAAGTTGCCACATACAGTTAACCAGGATATTATTGACCAGCACGTGATTTCAAATGATACCTCACAAGGCATATTTTGTACAACAAAATGTTACAACGGTGTGTAGGGAGAGAATACAGGGGTGCCTTTGCTCACAACAACTATGGTACTAAAACCGATAGCATAATGTAACCCCAAATCAGTAACATCTAATGTTGTTAAGAAAATATAGAAACAATATTTAAAAAGTAGATCAAATTGTATGGCATCAGTCAACTAAAAGAAGCAATAGTCTCATATAGAACAGTCTTGATTATATATTTCAAAAGACATGGCTACTATTTACTATTCAGTTCATGGTCCCATGGGATACCATCCTACTTGCTTGGCACAGCTCAGAAACATGGGCCTCTTTATGAATTATGGGTCTTGCCAGCAGCTAGCGAACGAAATAGATAATTGGCTGGAATTTATGACGCCATCCTGGAGAAAGAGGACAGATCACCATTTCGGTTATTACAAGACAGACTGCGATTGGTGTGAAGTGGGCAACCTACTGTTAAAACATAAATGACTCTTGACCTTAGCCGACACAAGATGTGCTCTGCAGCATGTACATCTGTGTAATCTCTAGGGCTGCATTACAAGCCCTATTTCAGTCAATGATAAAATTCCCATTGTTTTCAGTGGGGCCAGGATTTTTCTGACGACTGTATGTGTTTCAGTCTCTCTGCTACCTCAGGGAACCAAATGCAAATAGCACTAAGACAGTTTGGTCAAATTCATCCCTGCTGTAAAATCAATGGAGTTGCACAAAAACTAAACTGAGGCCTTCCCTAGAGGATTCTGAAAGGTGTTGTTTCCTTTCTAGGTGTTTTTGTTTTGATTTGTTTTGTTGACTCTGGTTGAATTTAGTTCTTCATGATGTGTTTATAAATTTCTTCTCCAAGAAAGAGGCATTGTGAGTAAGAGTTACAGAAATGGTTTAACAAAGAGGTGTGCATCGGTGTATGTGTGTGCATGTGCACACGTATGTGTGTGGGGGGGGTGGGGGTGTCTATATAAATATAGAAGATCATGCACAGGGAAATCTGTAGTGTCCATCGGATGATCTAAGGGATGCACATATATGCACCAAAGAATTAACAGCCTAATATGTGGCCTAGTTGCCATATAGATTGCCAAGGGAGAAATAGAGGGAGATCCAATCACTGCATCACAATATGCTGTTTGCATCTCTGACAGAAATAGGGTCTCACTGAAGTTAACGAAAAGAGGGATGAGCCTATGATTTTGCTCCACTGTTCACATTAGGTAACAACTAATGCTGTATCCAGGACTCTCTTCACACCACCACTTGGAAAGTTCAGAAAAGAAGTTTCTTTGCAGCTGAGTGAGCTGAAATGTAAATGGCCAGGCATTTGTGAGACTCACTAGGGGTTACTTTTAGAAGCCGCATAGTGTGGCCTGTGCTGGTTTTCCTTTGTTGTAACTATACAGTGGGAGAGGACACCCACCTTGAGGGGAATTACTTATTGAAAGCATGAGACGGGCTGAGTTATTTTTGCTTTGTTCCATGCATTTCAGTGAAGCTAAGCTGTGTGTCACACCCAGGTTCTTCTAACTATGGCAAGATGCCTAACTGGTGCCAGTCCACAAACTCACAGCCCCCTGGCATCTCTTTGCTGCTTTGCCGCAGCCTAAAGGAGGTGCAATCTCTCTTTCACAGCACAATGACAGAATGCAGCACAGCGAGGTACAGGGAGCTTAGATTAACGCTCTGATGTTCAAGCCCTTGCTCAGATGCTAGATTGTTAATGTAGCACAGTTTGTGCAAGATCCTTGTCACTGGACACAGCACGAAGCCATTTCTCATATTGCAGTCAGTGATACGCTCTCAGTCTTAACTCCAGGTTGACATTGTTTTCCTCTGGGACGTCATAATAATGAGGCAAGTGACCAGTGGACTAAGCAGAGAGCGAGCAAGGAGCCATCAGGGCAGGAGATGGGAAGACAGAGGAAGGACAAAAGCACAAAGAAGGATCACAGCAGCTTAGGTGCAGACTGGAGCGAGGGCGGGGACGGCAGGGGCGGGCTGCTGGCTGGAGAGGTCATGCCTCCTCCTCTCCTGGGGCAGGCAGAGAGGATGGTGCCTTCCACGGAGGCCGACAGGAGGCAAGGACGATCCCCGGCTGTCGCTCAACACCCTGCAGCTCCAGCACTACCATTGTGTGCGTCTGTGTGGTCTGAAGGACCAGGGTGTGACCGTCTGGCCATAGCGTAAACCCAGTCGCTTGTCTAGGCCTCCCAGAGCACAGAAGGAGCCGTCCCTTTCATGGCGTCTCTGCAATGTGTGACCAGCACCTGGGTGCAAGAACAGGGGCGGCCCGTGGAGAGCGCTGGATCAAGGTGTTGCATTTTGTTAGCCTTCCCTGCTCAGGAGCTAGCGGGGCACAGAGACGTTCCAGCCCATGTCTGGGATGCGCTGCAGTCCAGTGCGGCTGCTGAGGATGACGTGAGATCCCTGGGAACTATGGGGCGCGCTCACCCTGCAGTTGTTCTGATACTGTTAAAAGCCGTTTCTCGGGAGGCTGCAGGAATGTAAGCCACCAGGAATATCAGTGCAATGCGAGCTACTTCCACTGCCTGGCTCCTCGCTAGCATAGTTCTCCCCTTTGCCGTAGGCCTCTGAACACAACCTGCTGACGGGTGGGGAAATCCTGCAGCCCCCTGCAGGCAGGGCCTCCAGGAAATGACTTGCTTTCACTGTGCGGTGCAGCTGGGGGGTGCAGGGAGGCCAGGGCGGGGGATTCTGCAGCTCCCTGGACCCACTAGGTCAGTCACATTGACCACACAACCACGGCTAGAACCTGCTGCTAAAGGAGACTGTCAGTATGTTACAGCAGGGGCATAGCTAGGACCATTATTCAACAAATCCATGTAGAGTGGGAGCCCCCACCCCACCTGCTGCCTCTCCACCTGTCCTGCAGAGATGGAGAGCTGCCTGCTGCCTCTTGGGGACAAGGGGTCTGCCCCACAGCCCCACCCACATCAGGCTTCCTGCAGGCCCCAGCTACTCAGACTGCCGCCCTGGGCCAGGATTGTTCCCTGAACTGGGAGTGCCACTGGAAGCTGTATTTCAGGGTCGGCTGGTCTTGTGGTGCCTTTGAACCCCTTCCTGCGCATAACCATTCTGAATTGTTCTCTAGTAACCACTCCCTAGCCACAGCTCAGAACTTTCTGTGCTCCTCCTCCTTGACCTGTCAGATCAACACCATCAACCTTGCTCTTCTTGAATCTCATCCTGTTAGCTGTGGTATGGAACCTAGTGTTTAACTCAGTGTCTGGACCACATGACGGGAGGATAGTTAACGTGACACTATTTTTTTTAAAAAGGCTCGCTCCAGGGGCGATCAGGCAATTACAGGTCAGTAAGCCTGACTTCAGTACTGGGCAAATTGATTGAAAGTTTAGTAAAAAACAGAATTATCACACACAGAGATGAACACGATTTGTTGGGGAAGAGTTAACACAGCTTTTATAAAGGAAAATCATGCCTCACCAATCTATTAGAATTCTTTGAGGGGATCAACAAATGTAGACAAGGGTGATCCAGTGGCTATAGTGTACTAGGACTTTCAGAAAGCCTTTGATAAGGTCCCTCACCAAAGGCTGTTAAGCAAAGTAAGCTGTCATAGGATAAGAGAGAAGGTCCTCTCATGGATCGGTAACTGGCTACAAGTCAGGAAAAAAAGGGTAGGAATAAATAGTTCGTTTTCAGAATGGAGAGAGGTAAATAGCAGGGTTCCCTAGAGATCTGGAAAAAGGTGTAAACAGTGAGATGGCAAAATTTGCAGACAATACAAAATTACTCAGGATAGTTAAGTCCAAAGCAGACTGCGAAGAATTACAAAGGGATCTCACAAAACTGGGTGACTGAGCAACAAAATGGCAGATGGCAACAGAGAGTCCTGTGGCACCTTTAAGACTAACAGATGTATTGGAGCATAAGCTTTCGTGGGTGAATACTCACTTCGTCAGACGCATCTCCATTATTGCCACATCCATCTCTCTGGTCTTGACAAAGGTTGCTGTCATAAATGAAGGGTGGGGGTAGCTCCCTTTGATGGACACCCAGCCAGCCAGTTAACTATAAAATCCCTGTTAGTAGCTGTTCTCTACTTGCTTTACCTGTAAAGGGTTAAAAAAGTCATAGGTAAAAGGAAGGGAGTGAGCACCTGACCAAAAGAGGCAATGAGAGGGCTAGAACTTTTTAAAATTGGGATAAAACTTTCCCTTTGTCTGTCTGTTGTTGTTCTCCGGAGAGAGGAGACACAGAGCAGCAATGCTGTAAGAAGCTTTAAGCCAGGTATGAAAAATGATCAGATCATACCTAGAGACTACTCATTTGAAACCCCCAGATATGTAAGTAAATCAGGGAATGTCCAGGAAGACATGGTTAGATTTATTCTCCCCCCCCCCCCACCCCGTATTGGCTTGTGGACTCCTCTGCGATAACCCCCAAATGCTTTTGTTTTGCTTGTAACCATTAAGCTGGACCTCAAGAAAACCATTCTTGATCCTTAATTATTACATTTGCTCTTTTTAAATCTAGCAATAGCCTAAGTTCCAGATGTATTTTCTTTCTTTTTGTTTTTAATAAAATTTACCTTTTTTAAGAACAGGATCGGGGTTTTTTGTGTCCTGAGAGGTTTGTGTGTATGTTGTTTAATTAGCTGGTGGCAACAGCTGATTTCCTTTTCCCCCCCCCCCTTTCTCAGCTCTTCCCCAGAGGGAGGCGGGGGTGAAAGGGCGTGAGTGTACCCCACAGGGAGGAATTCCCAAGTGCTCCTTCCTGGGTCCAAAGGGTTTTTTGCACTTGGGTAATGGGAGCATCCACCCATCCAAGCTCAGAGAGAAGCTGTAACCTTGGGAGTTTAATACCAGCCTGGAGTGGCCAGTATTATTTTTTTAGAATCCTTGCGGGCCCCCACCTTCTGCACTCGAAGTGCCAGAGTGGGGAATCAGCCTTGACCGCTGCCTTGCCCCGTTCGTATCCATTCAGAATGTTGATGCAAAGATCATTCTCCCAACCTGTTTCTTTGACCATTTGACCCTCCTTCTGCATCCCTCCACTGGTTTCCTCTTCTCCTTCACCTCAAACATCAGCTGCTTGTCTTCTCTTTCAAGGCCCTTCATAGCCTACCCCACCTATGATCTCCCATTCACTATCAAGGGGTCAGTGCCCACCTCCAAATGACCATTGCCAACTTGTTACATTTACAAACAAGCACCTTCATGCTTTCTCCCAGGCTGTCCCTCACGTTTAGGAGGCGCTTCCTGTAAACATCTGCAGAACTCATTGTCTTTCAGATCCTCCTTAAAACTCTTCTCTGCCACGAAGCCGACACAAAACTTGACAATGGTTAGGCTGCCGGGGTGCTGAGACCACTGCCTAGCATTCTGGTCAGTATTGTCTCCTTGTACTCCCCTGTCCATCGGCCTGTATCCGCCTGTTGTCTTTTGTCCTATACTTAGATTGTAAACTAACTTCTTGTACTGTGTGTGCACAGCACCTACCACAATTGGGTTCTTCTCTACAACTGGGGCTCCCAGGTGTTATGATAATATAACTCAGATTCCCTTGGCATAAAATATATTGGCTCGAGTCCTATCCCCACCTTGCTGCACCTCTAGGTGCCTGGCTCAGTCACTGTCCTTACTCTTGAATAAACAAACCAGCCCATACCACAGTTTGAGTGAGAACACCCACACACACCCCTCCTGACACTGTATGGAGCTGGCTGAATTAGTCAATTTGCACCATGAATCAGACTGAAAGCATTAATATGAATGATATATCTGATGTTCTGTGCCAGAGAGTTTGAGGACTCCCCCACAGATACAAATGAAATCTTCAAAGGGAACGCCCAAGGACAAAGCACTGTGAAAAGAAGGGTAGAAAACTTCTGAAGCCCAGCCGATTATCTATGAGGAGGAAAATCCCTCACTAGCTGATATTTCAAATATTGCTAATTAAGGAGCTGAAAAATGCATGGCTTTTGAACATAGGGCCCTTTGGATGAATAATCAAATTGAATTCACATCAAGCTGGGAAAGTAGGCACCTACTGCATGTATCTTTAAATCCTGCCTGCCATGGGAATGAAGATTTTCACAGCTCTTTTCAAAGCAGGAAATGTGATTTGGATGCTCTGAGTAACTCAATTGCTCACTCACAAAACCAGGCTGTAGGAATAAAAAAATCCAGTTCTGCTGTGTAAGTGTCACCCATCTATTTTTTTCACATACAATAATACAAGGACTAAATTTTACGGGCCTATGGACCATTTTAGATGTCCATCCATCCATCCATTATTAATGGTGCTATTGTTCAAGTGAAAGTACCTTATATGTGTAACCCTTCTGCCAGTCAGCGTTGGCAGCAGCCAGGGCCAGGTTCAGTATCTAGGGGTTCCTTTTCAACAATACAACACAAAACCGGCTCGAGCCCCCACCCAGTGACCTGGGACAATTCCACACCACCCCCTGGGCGCCTCTGGGAGGCAATACTTCCCCTCTCGCAAGCACAGAGTCTGAGTGTAGCAAAACACTTTTAATAAAAGGGGGGAAATAACTCGTCATTAATTTGGGAAAACACCGCAAGCAGGGTTCATAAACAAACCATGAGCAAAAGACCCACCCCCTAGTAAGTTGGACAGTGTCCTTTTCCCCTCAGGGTTTTAAGTCCAGCAACCCAAAGTCCCTTTAACGTGCCCGTCTCTTCTCTGCACCCCACTCACAGCTGCCGTCCTTGGGCAGTGCAGCTGCAGAGTTCAGCTTCCACCCTGGGGGGAGGGGGAGGGGGAGGTTTCAACCAGTTTGACTGGTACTGAAATCAGGCTTACCAGCCTGTAATTGCTGGGATCATCTCTTTTCACAACTTTCTCCTCATTCATCCCACAGATGTCTCCAGCACATCCATAATGATAGGGAACCAAAGTTTATCCATCCAGCACTGGCATCCAAAAGTTAACAAATAAATACCAGGAGTAAAGCTAATGAATAAAGATCCCGGCCCCGACTGACAGGGTACTTATGTATATGTGTAACTTTACACATGTAACTAGTCTCATTAAAGTCAGTGGAACTACTCACCAATTCTGAACTTTTGGCTGTTGTACAGCGCCTAGCACAATGGGTCCCCACCTTGGCCGAGGCTTTTCGGCACCTCCAAAATATAAATACCACCAATAACTTCAAAGCGTGTGTGATTTGGCATTGCTGTTTACACCCTAGTGGGACAGTCCGACTGAATGTGGGTCAGCATAACAAT
This sequence comes from Emys orbicularis, assembly GCF_028017835.1. Taxonomy (NCBI): domain Eukaryota; kingdom Metazoa; phylum Chordata; order Testudines; family Emydidae; genus Emys; species Emys orbicularis. The sequence goes on along the minus strand of NC_088686.1, from coordinate 684,666 downwards.
CTTTCTGTAGGTTAGTTTGAACCATCATTATATCCCTGCTCTGGAATTCTATAGGGTGCTTCAATGAATAGTTACAATCATGTGAAATTTCTAGAGGGGTCTCCAGATTTCCTCTCTATTTAATCCCCTGAGAGTTCTCCAGGAGTGTAACACCTGGGCCTGTTCTCATGGGTTGATACTGATTCTCTTGTTAGACTCAGTTTGAGTTTCTATCTCCCCATCTTTCCCTCCCCGCTGAGCCCACTGAATGTGCCATTTAAAACAATCCGATCTGGCTTCCATCACCTTTGCTGCCCTTGCAAAGTCTCCAACGACTTCTTTCCAGGCTGATCTCAAAGCCTCCACTTCAAGCCTCCTCCTTCCCCAGGTTCCGGAGATGCTGGTGGTTCACCTCCTCCCTCCCAGCTAGTGACACAGGAAATAAGCCAGGCTTCATGCTTCTCGTCTCATCTCCCAGCAGCCTGTGTCTTTGTATGTAGCTGGTCCGGGCTTAGCAAAACGGGCTCCAGCACCACTGAGTGCTATTATAATGCAAACATTAAACGAACCCTGCTCCGTAGGCCTGGCGATGTTAGAATGTGATGGGTCTCCCTGGAGTGCGAGCTCCTGCCGGGCTTCCATGGGATGAGGCGTTCCTCCGGCGGAGTTTTCAGTGCGACAGTTTGGAGAATCTGTCTGTACCACTTATGAATTCTGGTTGATATTGTGAAGTTGTTACTACGAACGTTCCTGTAGCATTGAATGCCTCTATGTGTGGGCTGATAGGACGTGTAGCCACCAGACTCTGGTAATGGAGAGTAGGTAACCTTCATGCCTGTACTCTGACCACGCAGCGGATATACTAAGGAGTTTGGCTGAAACTGGAAGAACCCATTTTTTCCCACCTTGCTGCAGGGAGCTTGTGAAGGGGAGAGATTAGAAAACCCAAAATGCAGACCCAAAACACCAAGGTGTTCATGCTTGCCCTTAAACCCACAGCAGGTGTGTGGGAAAGAGGAAGATAGCAGGATGTTCTGGAAAGGAGAGGGGGAAAAGATGGGCATGCTTTCATAGCAGCAGGGGCCGCATTTAGCTGTTGGACGAGCCAAGGTCCAAGCAAGCTGATCTGGTGAGGGGGAGAGAGAAATGGTCTGTGGTTGAGAAGCCGAACCATGCCCTGCAGGAGAAGGACCCTGGCTGCCCCCAGAGTAATACCTGGGCAGGGGTCCAGGAAAACTCTGGAGTTATGAGGAAACTGAGGCAGGGAAATGCACAGAGAATTGATTTTCTTTGTCTAGATCTGTGTATTTATCGTGCTATTAAGGAAAGAGCAGTGGTGTGTGAGACTCCTGTGCAAAGCGTGTCGGACTGTGTGCTCTGTGTTACACCTGTCCTGGGCCCTTGAGAAGTTACCCTGTGGGCCCAGAGCACCCCATGGCTGGGTTCTGGGAGAGGGGGCGGTTAAGCTACAGGACAGCCTGAGGGCTCAGCACAGGTGCCAGGAGCTGGAAAGTTGGACTGCGAGTTCCCGGCTCTTTGGAAGGGGAGCTGGGCGGAGGATCTGCACCCCGAGAGTGTGCCTAGAGACCCTGAGCCAGGAGCAGGGCCTGGACTCGGGAGTCTGAACAGAGTCTTAAAGAACATGGGATCCAGTGTTTGGATCCCAATCTGGTGAGTGCCCAGCTAGGTCTGTGACAACAGCAGTCCCACTTTGCTTAGGGTAGATCCACCATAAGACCCTTGGTGCTAAGGGCATTTCACCAACACGTTTTACAAGGGGGGTTTTGAGAACCCAGAACAGCGGGACGCATAACTCGGGTGTAGAGCCATCTCAGTGTATCTGATCCTGCCCTACTGAAGTCAATGGGAGCTTTACCCTCAACTTCAGTGGATGCCGGATTAATCCTTGTAGGAAGGCTGGCAGGTGACGATGATGTAATGAAAAGTTGCGTTATAAAATAGTTACATTGCAAATACAGTTTTCAGAGACAGTGTCTCCATGGTCAGTTTAGCCAACTTCCAACCACTGACGGGAGCACAACATGGGTGGAGTGCTCTATAAAAATAATTTCTTTTCTTTCTCAATTTAAACTTTGCTAGCTAGGACTTTTGCAGTCAGACTGTACAATAGTGTGTGCGCTTGTTTAAACATATATATATATATATATGTTAATAATGAAAAAGATGATTTAGAATAAAACTCACCCATGTGGATCAAAACTGTGGCTTAAGCCTGGAGTAGACTGAAGCAGAACTGTTAATTTCCATGTTGATTGGATTGAGTCACTGCGACTAAAACACAAACAGAATAACAGGACTGTTCTTTGTGGCAGAGGCTTCACATGTATCTCTGAAGTTACTGGAGTATCAAAGCACCATTTATATTTTTAAATTTAAAAGCAAACAGATTTATACCCTGAACACATCAAAGTCTGTAACTATTCACATTTAGTCTGATAGCTCTCTTTTTCTTCCCCTAATTAAATAGGGACCAATATTCCTACCGATTAGCAATTGTTTCTACTTAGAGTGCAGTGAGGATAGGTACAACTTGTTGCACAGCTCATTATACACAACAGTCTAGTTAATGACCTTAGAACAAACTATGAAATAAATTGTATTCAAATGCAGTAAAGGGCTTCAGAATAATTTTGACAATTGCTGTATTTTACAAAAAGTAAAATTAAAAAATCATTAGTGTTTATACCTAAAGGGGCACTCACAGCGTGCTTTCAGATTTCCATTATTTGTTATACGCTGAGGCTTGAAAAACTAAAATGTCTTTCCGTAATGGTCTTGGTCTTTTCCATTTGACAAATATTGATTTTTTTTTAAAAAACACCCTCTGTTCTCCTACAGCCAAGAAAGCAAATTCATGTTTCAAGTACTGGATAAATTCAGGCTGTAGGACAAATGTACCACTCGCAGATGATCACCCTAAGTCAGTGGTGGGCAACCTGCGGCCCGCAGGTGGCACGCGACCCATCAGGGAAATCCGCTGGAAGGCCGTGAGACAGTGTTTACATTGACTGTTCCTGCGGCCCGCAGCTCCCAGTGGCTGAGAACGGCGAACTGAGGCCACTGGGAGCTGCAGGTGGCCGTGCCTGCGGACAGTCAGTGTAAACATGGTCTTGTGGCCGGACAGCGGATTACCCTGACGGACCGCAGGTTGCCCACCACTGCCCTCAGTGGTCTGCAGAGCATCCCACCCTATTAATAGAAGTATCTCCCCACAGTTCTTAACATCCCCTGTGGATCTGGTCCTTGGCCCTTGAAAGATCCTTTCATATTAAAGGGCTTCCTTGTGTTTCTCACTTGTGCTGTAGTGCACAGACTCCCATATGTCTTGTTAACAACACATGGATGAGAATTAACACATCTGACATTAGCAGGCAGCGGGTTTAAAACAAACCAAAGGGGGGAGGGATAGCTCAGTGGTTTGAGCATTGGCCTGCTAAACCCAGGGTTGTGAATTCAATCCCTGAGGGGGCCATTGAGGGATCTGGGGCAAAAAACTGTCTGGGGATTGGTCCTGCTTTGAGCAGGGGGTTGGACTAGATTCCTCCTGAGATCCCTTCTAACCCTGACATTCTATGATTCTATGACAAGTAAAGAGGGTCTGCTCCTTCTTTCCCAAGGTAAGCAGTCTCTGACAACCCCTAGGGTGAAATATCCTTTGCCTTCTGTGGCACAGACACACCACAGCAGGGGCAGATCCAGAATTAATCATTATTAAAGTGCACTTCCACATTTGTCCCATGCCTATTATTCAGAGGTTGCCTCATGCCCTGAAGTATGATGGTTTATACCCCTTCCAATTTCTTGCTTTGTTGTTAATCTTTGCTAAGGTAACCCCGGAAGTTCCCATTTTCCATATACATGTTGAATTCTCGGTGAATCCTGCTAGGCCCTGGGCTTTATTGATATCTTGCAGTAATGAGAGCCACAGGCTAGTTGTGCTGTGGATGAACAAGTGTGCCCTGCCATCTGTTTGATAATTGCTCCATACCATTGTCACAGAACGCTCCCTTGTTTTTGGTCTATGAGACAGGATGTGTACAAGTCAAGTCCACAATCTCCCTTCACGGCACTGTTTGGTATTCGGTTTACCTATGTCAGGTCCCCCCTTTATCATCGCCTGTGCAAGGTAAACAGTCCTAATCTGGTCAATGACTCTACCTATAGACATCTCGCCAGGCCTCTAATCATTTCCATCCCCCCTCGCCCGCCCATATTTCTGCTCTGCGCTCTTCGAGACAGTGACCAGAGCTGAACACAGTATTCGGGGTAGGGGGGAGGGTTAAAAAAAATTTTCAGTACCGTTTCATCCCATTCCTTATGCACCCTAAGAGTGTGTGTTTGTTTGTTTTTGACCGCTGCTGCACATTGAGTCTTTGAGCACTCCCAGTGATGTACAGGTCCTTTTCCTGAGTTGGTAGGGTTAATTTCTGAACCCAGTAAGGAGGATGAACTGTTCAAATTATTCCCGCCACATGCATCACTTTGAATTTATCAAACCACTTTTCATTTACTGTCTTGTTACCCATTCAATCGCCTTCAGTCTCTTCTGGTCTTGAATAACCTAAATAATGTGTGGTCTGCAACTTTGTTCCTTCATGATTCACCTTCTTTTCCAATCTATATTAAACAACGCTGATGCTAACTTGCAGCCTGGAGACACTCCACTGTTAACCTTGCATCATGATGAACATTGACCATGTATCTGACTCCCTGTATCTTGTCTCTTTCACAGTTCCTGATCCATGAACTACTTTGCTTCTCCCTCCAGTATAACTTCTGAGGAAACTTGTCAGTCTGGTAGAAAGTCCAAGTAAGTTCTGTCGTGTGGTTCCCTTCCCCTTGTCCCTGGTTGGAAGGGGGCTTTGGTATTTCAGTTATGAGTTGGTCATTACATTACCAAGAAAAAAGCAGCCGCTGTGTTATCTGTAAAAAGCAACAGAGGGTCCTGTGGCACCTTTAAGACTAACAGAAGTATTGGGAGCATAAGCTTTCGTGGGTAAGAACCTCACTTCTTCAGATGCAAGTCATCTGAAGAATGACTTGTGTTATCTGCTTTGCAGTAAAATTGAGAACTAGTGTTAATGTCTTTGGCTTGGTCCCCATGGTCTAGCCAAGCTACGCTAGTCACAGCCTTGGAGGGCGGAGGGAAATGATGCCTTTACGTAGCCTTTGATACTTGCCAAACACGGGTCTTGCTGGGGCCAGCTTTTTCTCATGGCTGCTCTTAGTTGCAGCCGGCTGCCTATGTCGGTTCAGCTAGCCAGGGATCACCCTTGGAGAACAACAGCATTCCAGCCACACGCCATGTCCCCTGTGCCAGGCTGTAATGGGAGGACAGAGCCACCCTGCCAGCACTGCCATGCCCAGGGTCACCCTCTGCACCAGGAAAAATACAAAGCGGTGTGTATTCTGATGTAAGCTCTGTACCGCTTGTGGTGCCAGGAGAGCAGCATGCACGTCCTGAGCCAGCCTGGGTACTGGCCTTGAATGAACTGGAAGCAGGTGATGGATGTACACACAACGCGGGCTCCCAAGGCTCCGGCGGAGGGGAATAGCATGTCCAGTAACATGGAGAGGCTCAAACTGATTTTTCAGATGGATTTTGCTGTAGACATGAATATCCTGCAGATTTGTATTCCCCTGCATGACACGGTGGTGGGAACCTGGTAGAAAATAGCTGAGACAGCTGGATCTTTTTATAGCAGGTAGTTTTTCTTGGTAGAGTGTGTTGAACGTTTCTGACCCATAGGGTCAGAAATTAATTGATTCCAAGGCCAAAATGGACCATGTTGATCATCAAGTCTGACCTCCTGTATAACAGGCTACAGACCTGCCCCTCAATACTTCCTGGGGCAGAGCTTTTAGAAAAAACATCCAATTTTGGTTTAAAAAAATTGATGGAGAATCCACCAGCTGATGGGGAATCCACTGTGACCTTTGTTAAATTGTTCCAATGGTTAATTACTCTCCTTGTTAAAATGTACATGTTATTTCCAGCCTGAATTTGTCTAGCTTCAACTTCCAGCCATCAGACTGTATTACACAGCAAAGGTTACACGGTAGGTTCCTACAAGTCTGATTTCCATCCAGTGTTGATACATGGGGGCCTAATCCTGAACTCTTGCCCTGTTACCCTCACACCTGGGGGATTCACACTGGTGTGCATGCAATACCAGCTCTGGATAGTTACTAGCTTCAGTGGGATTATTTCTCCACGAGACCCATGCTGAAAGGAAAGTACATCATTCAGCCCCTTGGTTTTGAAAACCCTCCCCCACTATCTCTGAAAGCTCTGACTCATTTGACAGAAAAAACCCACAGGGTGGTTTCCTGCTGTTAATAAGACAATGAGCCACAAGTTCTGTCCAAGGTTCCCTGTTTTCCAGAGCACACTGGTGTCTGTTCCATTCCCATTCGTTCCATAGGTAGGTCCCAGGGATCCTAATCCCGGCAAAACCCAACAGTTACCATTGTCGTCCCGGCCTGTCAACTGCCCTGGCCACATCACGCCCTATTGAGATCCTCCCACTGGCCCTCATGGAAGGAAGCCGGGTGGTGAAGCCATTGTGGGTGGCTAGTGAGCAGACTATGGGGGCCGGGGGCAGGGTGTTGCTTTTTGGGCCCTTCCCCCCATGCCAGCCACAGACTGCCCAACTCTGAATCCTTGCTAGTAAAAGTCTGGGTTCAGGACCTGGCTTGTCCAGAAGCTGGGTCCCACCCAGGCTTGGGGAGCAGCGACAAGGGGACTCTGTGCACAGAGCTGCTGCAGTAGGCTCACCAGTGGGCTAAAGGGTTTTGTTGTTAATTGCTGGGCAAAGAGCTGCAGCCGGTAGCACAGTGGTTTGGGTGGCAGCTCGGCTGCACCCCCAGGCTGGGTGTAGAAGGGCCAGTCACCCACTAACACGACTTCCTTTGGACTTTTGTCCTGATCTCTGCTGGTGTTACTGGGGGTGTCATGGGGGGAGCCTCTCCAGCATCCTTTCAGACTGTTCCCAGACCAGATCAGTTCAGCACAAGGGACACACACTACACATGGGGTGACACACAATGAGCACAGGGGAAACACAAATGCACCTGGGGGACACACAATCACATTTGAATAATCAAGATTTTTGGTTAGCTGAAATTCAGATAAAGGGATGACACCTGGGCATGGCATGACCGTGCACAAAGGGGAAATAAACTGAAGTGAACCCCAAAACGTGCCCCGTCTGGACTAGCAGTCTGTGTGCCAGGCAGAATCAGCAATGGCCCAGCTTTGGCATGCGTGCCGTAGCTGCCAATCCCTGCTGACTAGGCAGAGTAGTGGCGTTCTCTCCATGCTGTTTGTTTCCCCGCATTGAGTGCTGAAATCCGCCGTGTCCTGTGCATCCTGCACCCTTTGGCCTGCCATGAGTTGGACATGGCCTTATCAGCCCGCCCAGCTCTGGTTATATAATTGAATACCACTCTCCTCGGTCTTTCGAGCGATCAGACTTTCCCAAGTCGTAAAGGGCCATGCCATGTGATGGGTGCGCTGACCCCTAGGCACCACTACCCTTGTGGGGGCAGACTGACCCATCACAGGGAGCACTTGCACTGGTCACACCTCTTCCACCTTAGATGTTCCCCTTTCCACATGTGTAGATGTTCACCTGCCTGTCGCTGCAGGCTCAGCAAGACAAGGGCCACTGGCGAGTAGCGCTGCCAGGGACACAGGATGGGCCTCTACTTTCCCAGGGAACCTTACGGGCAGCCAAAGTCACAACTGGGATGAGCATGTGCAGCACCTGGGGGGAGGGGGGGGAGGAGCATTGGGCCTGCTACGCTCAGCCAGGAGCTTGGCCAGAGCCACCAGCTCCTCACTGCTCTGCGCTCTCACGAGCCACTAACAAACTGGCTTGTTCCTTCTTTTGCTCTCGGTAATCTCACCTGGGCCTACTGGGAACGTGCCTCCACTCTTCTGCCCTTGCTGGCCTGGGGCAGAGAGCAGGCCTGGGCACTCTGCGTGGGCAGAGGGGAGCAGGCCCTGGCACCCTCTACCTGCTCTGACCTTGCTGGATCATTCTGCTCCTTTCTTAGGTCAGTGGCTTGTGCCTTGGATCATCTCTCCTGGTTTTCCCCATCCAGTGTCTAGGCTGGAAAAGCCGATCATCCTCGCAGGGCAGCTGCTGCAGCCCCTGTGTCTGCAGGGCGACTGATCACCCACAACGACCAGCGCGGCACCCGAACCCACCCAGACTCACCGTGGGGCTGAATTCTGCCCAAATCAGGAGTCCCAGAAACACCTGATGAACCCAAACTGGAGCTGTTCCTACCCCCCTCCCCACCCCTTGGGGGGACAGGGCCTCTGCACTCATCTGTCCCTGGTCTTCATGGAGTACTCAGGAGTGTCGCCGCTGTCCCCAAGCCTCCGGGAACAGGAAAGGAGGAGCCCTTCTCCCCTACCACTGGCTCATGGTCACGGCAAAGGCAGAGCCATTAGTATTGGGCAGCGAGTGACCCCTGGGACTCGCTACATGGGCCCAGCCCTCTGTCTTGGCCAGCGGATGCCCTGGTACCATTCTTCTCCACTGTTCCTGGGGCCAGGTTCTGTGATGTCAGTGCTCACTCAGGTGACACATGGTACATGTAACTATAGCTGCTTCCTTCAATTCCCATGCTGGTGCTTTCCAGGACTGACTGCCCGCCTCCTCACAGCTCCCTGGCTTGGCTCTTTCTGGAGCATGGCATTAACATTGGCTACATGATTTTTTTTTAAATGCATCCTTCTGTTTTTTTAAGCAAAAGGTGAAGCCACTTAGCAGAAATTATCTTTAGTCTTCCCTCAAGATTCATCTCCTCGATTTTCAAAGCTTTGCACAGAACTTTAGCTGTGTGACTCCCATTAAAGTCAGCTCCAGCTGCGTGGCTAAAACTCCAGGTAGAACTTTGAAATGTGGGCATGTGTGTTCAGGAAAGCGTACCAGAAGAGTTCTACAAATCATTCTTTTCCGTAAGATACTGCATTGGCATGAATGCTTAATGCAGTCTGTAAAAGGAAATAAACTGCAAAACGTAGGTTGAAGGTGTAATTTTGTGGTGTATTACAGCTAGAAGTTGCAGTGCATTCTTTATCAAAAACAGATTGACACTGCTTCCGAAAATTAGTTAAAAATTACTCTTACACTGAGATTTACACTTTAAAGTGTTTCTTGAGGCACAAGAACAAATCTTGTTACAGAAGTTGTGCACTGCTGTTGTCTCATGTAGAAACCTGCATTCACTTTCTTTGGGCTATTAACTGTGACTGGTGAACTTTTGCATTAACACATAACAAATGAATCATTTTGGGGCTTGCGATGAGGTATGTACCCCACACTGGCCCTGAAAGGGTTAATGTGGGCCTGAGGGGCCAGTTAGGGTACCTGGCTACACCTGGAGGGACAGCCAGACCTAACTGAACAAGAAGCCCAGCTGGGCCAGACGAGGTTGGATTAAAAAGCCAGGAAGTGCACAGCAGAAGGGGACTGCAGAGAGAGAGTCTGCAGTCTCTCTCTAGGAGCAGAGAGGAGGGGAAGGGAAAACACAGGAGCGAGAATCAGCCCTGGGGTTCTAGCCATGGAAGAAGGGTCAGCCCCAGAGGAGGCCTGGGAGGGCCAGGTAGGAAGAGGCCCAGGGAAACAGCAGCAAGAGGTCGGCCTGTGCAGACCTTGGTTGCTTGTTACAGGGTCCCTGGGCTGGAAGCCACTGTAGTGGCTGGGGCTGGGTTCCACCAGCAGGAGCTCTGGAGATGCCAACCGGACAGCTGGTTTGCAGCGACTGTGTTTCCCCAGAAGGAAAGGACTGTAGTGACCTGGCAGAGGGCTGAGTCATGAAGAAGAAGCACCTTGAGTCCTGGAGCGAGAGGGGCCATTGTGCAAGGAAGGGGTCATCAGACCTGAGTGGAGCTAATCCCAGATGTTGCCACAAGGAGGCACCGCTAGCGGTGAGTGAACCCTGTGGCAGGGCTATACTTGCCTACAGGAGCTCTTATTGTGTTTAGTCATTTCATATTCGCTTGTCCAACAATTACTCACTTTCATGACCTCAGTGGGACCACTGGTGTGAGCATCTGTGTGACAGTTGCACACTCAGACCCTTAATAAACCACCTCCATGTGCTGCTTTATTCATGAAAACTGAAAATAACCAGTAAAATCCCAAATATTGTCTGTTCTGTCAGGAGCATTTCTCTTAGGTTGATTAGGCAATTTTTTAGATTCATATGTTTGTAGGTGCCCTCAGGCTTCAGTTTAGGACCCTATTCTGTTGTATCCTTGTCCCTGTCTGCATCACTATTTAAGCTGATAGCAATGCTCATTGTTCTAAGTGTTTGCACCCCTAATTAGTCCACTATCTACCTCAAAATTTCATCAATGGCGCCCTGAGAACACTTATTCATATGAATGACTGTTCACAGAATTCAAATGAAATGCACTTGGCTTTTTCCAGGCCACCCGTTTTTCACAGAACCGACAGCTCCTGATGGTATCTGAATGTACTGAACAGCCAGCATTTCGGGGCAGCGACAAACCAAAGGGGATGTGGGGTTGGAAGTATATACCCAAACTTCTGCTCCAGATAGCTGGTTGGTAAATCTTCAATAGAAAGTAACTGATAAATACTTTAGTGCCTTTCCTGAAGCTGTCTGAAGAGAGTCACTAGGAATGTATACACCGAGAAGACCTGAGATTAGGGTTGTTTAATGGTTTGAGTTGCCCACCATAGTAAATTGTGCCCAACCTGAATTTTAAAAATGGTGGTTGCTGAGCTCAGACCCCGCAAGGTGGTCAAATGGAAGAAATGAGGCAGTTCTGTTGAGCTACTGACACAAATGACCTCCTTTATAATACAGGCCATAGGACTTCACCCAGCAATCCCTGCAATGGAGGGAATTATTCTTCCCTACTCTACGTGAACACTATCAAACCCTATAACTTGTGGCTGCACTATATACGATATATGCAATGTACCATGTCACACTGCGAGCCTGGAATAGTTTGTACCGCAAGCGTTGTTTACTCTCATTCATGATGCTGTCAAATACAAAGGTATGAAGAATATTGTTACGTATATTATTATTTTGAATTTCACTTAGTTTACTTAATAAATGAAGAGAAGTATCCTAGATCTCTCTACTAAAGAAAAAACTGGCAGGTGGGGTGAATGTCTGGGTGAACTTTAGGATCTCAGCTTCAACTCATTCCTCTTATTCTCCCCTCTCATCTTGCCATTCTTCCTCTGCAACATTTCAGAGATCCAGCCCTTCCTCTCTATCCCAGCCCTTGCCCTACCTTGAATGTCCCACAGCTTGATTAGTGGCATCTGCTCCTCTCAGGTGACACCTGAACCCCCTCCTGAAGTCTGTACAAAGCCAATCAATTCAATGACCTTCCCTCTGACCATGCCACCCACTTTCTCCATTGCACCAGCTTAAAGTTCCTAACCTTGCTCATGATGCATCAACAACTCCAGCTCTCTCTAACTGTCAATATGCATGTAACACACCCATCCCGCCAACCCATGTCATGGGACGCCTTTCTCACATGGAGTCTGCTTTGCTTCCAGACCTTCCCTCTGGAATTAATGGATCCTTGCCACTATGTCTCCAGGACTAGGGAGAGAATTGTCTGCCATGTTCACACATCTTGGTTGGTTATTTGCATGATCCAGTGTGTAAGTGTAAGAGGTCGGACTCACCCCTGCGGCGCCTCCTGCTGGTCGTCCAGGGAATTAGCTCTCCAGCCTCTGGTGCGCCCTCCGCAGGCCGGTGATCCACCTGTCCTCTCCTTCTCGGCTCCCGTGTCCCTCCCAGGACCCCGGTGCCCCTTGCTCGGGGTGCTGCCCCCGGCAGTACCCGCACGCTAGGTCTCCCCTCCCAGGGGAACCCCCACCCACTATCCCCACCTTGCCTCAGCACTAGGCCACTGCCAGTCACCAACTAGCCCCCGCTCCCTGGGGCAGACTGCAGTATAGGCCACTCATCACTGGCAAGGAGGGTTTGGACTTGCTGCCTTGGCCTAGCCCTGGGCTGCCCTCTGCAACCCCCAGTACCCCTTGGCCTTCCACTAGGCCGCAGCCTGGGGCTATCCAGGCTGGAGCTCCCCAGCTCCTCAGCCTTTCCCCAGCCCTGCTCCACTCAGGTACGCTATCTCTAGCCCCTGCAGCCAGGCCCTTCTCTCTCTGCACTCAGAGAGAGACTCTTGGCCTCTGGCTCACAGCCTTTTTAATATAGGGCCAGCTAAGGCCTGACTGGGGTGTGGCCCAGCTGTAGCTGCTTCCCAATCAGCCCAGTTTAGCAGCTCCCAGCCACAACCTTCCACCAGGGCTGTTTTAAGCCCTTCAGGGCAGGAGCGGGGTAACCACCCCGCTACAGTAAGGGAAATAGCTTCAGTGGGTTGGCATTACTTCTGCCCTCTTGGGGAAAAATACACACATCTCCTTAGAATTTAAACAGGCTGATTTTGGTGTGTGACACAAATACTCTCAGCTCCTTCTATGGGGGTTGTTTAACTGTGTGTGTGCGTGCGCACGCATGCATTTGATGGACTTTCAAATCTATATCTATTTTTTGTATTTCTAAAGTGTTTAGGTACCACAATGACAGGTCCTTTAGACATATCTTAAATGATAGAGAGATAACAACATTTAGGTTTCAGAGTCTTCCAACGGCTAGGCTTAATTACAATTAGTTACATAATTCAGAAGCCATAGGTACGGATACATCAATTATGAGTATGAAGGGACAGGAGGTATATCTCCTGTCAGAGAGACAACTCCATTTTTGGAGACTGCCAGAGCAAAGGGTCTGTGATTAACCACTAAAGTGCATAGATTGCGCTGCTTTTGGTGCTTATTCCCTTCATATTTAAGACCTAATTCAGGATAATGTCCAGTGTTCCCTCTAATTTTTCCCATGCATGTGCGGAATTAATTTTGTTGTGGGCACCAATATAGAATCATAGAATCATAGAATATCAGGGTTGGAAGGGACCTCAGGAGGTCATCTAGTCCAACCCCCTGCTCAAAGCAGGACCAATTCCCAACTAAATCATCCCAGCCAGGGCTTTGTCAAGCCGGGCCTTAAAAACCTCCAAGGAAGGAGACTCCACCACCTCCCTAGGTAACGCATTCCAGTGCTTCACCACCCTCCTAGTGAAATAGTGTTTCCTAATATCCAGCCTAGACCTCCCCCGCTGCAACTTGAGACCATTGCTCCTTGTTCTGTCATCTGCCACCATTGAGAACAGCCGAGTTCCATCCTCTTTGGAACCCCCCTTCAGGTAGTTGAAAGCTGCTATCAAATCCCCCCTCATTCTTCTCTTCTGGAGACTAAACAATCCCAGTTCCCTCAGCCTCTCCTCATAAGTCATGCGCTCCAGACCCCTAATCATTTTTGTTGCCCTCCGCTGGACTCTTTCCAATTTTTCCACATCCTTCTTGTAGTGTGGGGCCCAAAACTGGACACAGTACTCCAGATGAGGCCTCACCAATGTCGAATAAAGGGGAACGATCACGTCCCTCGATCTGCTGGCAATGCCCCTACTTATACAGCCCAAAATGCCGTTAGCCTTCTTGGCAACAAGAGCACACTGTTGACTCATATCCAGCTTCCCTAGGTCCTTTTCTGCAGAACTGCTACCTAGCCATTCTGTCCCTAGTCTGTAGCTGTGCATGGGATTCTTCCGTCCTAAGTGCAGGACTCTGCACTTGTCCTTGTTGAACCTCATCAGGTTTCTTTTGGCCCAATCCTCTAATTTGTCTAGGTCCCTCTGTATCCGATCCCTACCCTCTAGTGTATCTACCACACCTCCTAGTTTAGTGTCATCGGCAAACTTGCTGAGAGTGCAGTCCACACCATCCTCCAGATCATTAATAAATATATTAAGCAAAACTGGCCCCAGGACCGACCCTTGGGGCACTCCGCTTGAAACTGGCTGCCAACTAGACATGGAGCCATTGATCACTACCCGTTGAGCCCGACGATCTAGCCAGCTTTCTATCCACCTTACAGTCCATTCATCCAGCCCATACTTCTTTAAGTTGGCAGCAAGAATACTGTGGGAGACCGTATCAAAAGCTTTGCTAAAGTCAAGGAATAACACATCCACTGCTTTCCCCTCATCCACAGAGCCAGTTATCTCATCATAGAAGGCAATTAGGTTAGTCAGGCACGACTTGCCCTTGGTGAATCCATGCTGACTGTTCCTGATCACTTTCCTCTCCTCTAAGTGTTTCATAATTGATTCCTTGAGTACCTGCTCCATGATTTTTCCAGGGACTGAGGTGAGGCTGACTGGCCTGTAGTTCCCCGGATCCTCCTTCTTCCCTTTTTAAAAGATGGGCACTATATTAGCCTTTTTCCAGTCATCCGGGACCTCCCCCGATCGCCATGAGTTTTCAAAAATAATGGCTAATGGCTCTGCAATCTCATCCGCCAACTCCTTTAGCACCCTCGGATGCAGCGCATCCGGCCCCATGGACTTGTGCACGTCCAGTTTTTCTAAATAGTCCCGAACCACTTCTTTCTCCACAGAGGGCTGGTCACCTTCTCCTCATATTGTGCTGCCCAGTGCAGCAGTCTGGGAGCTGACCTTGTTTGTGAAGACAGAGGCAAAAAAAGTATTGAGTACATTAGCTTTTTCCACATCCTCGGTCACTAGGTTGCCTCCCTCATTCAGTAAGGGGCCCACACTTTCCTTGACTTTCTTCTTGTTGCTAACATACCTGAAGAAACCCTTCTTGTTACTCTTAACATCTCTTGCTAGCTGCAACTCCAAGTGAGATTTGGCCTTCCTGTTTTCACTCCTGCATGCCTGAGCAATATTTTTATACTCCTCCCTGGTCATTTGTCCAATCTTCCACTTCTTGTAAGCTTCTTCTTTGCATTTAAGATCAGCAAGGATTTCACTGTTTAGCCAAGCTGGTCGCCTGCCATATTTACTATTCTTTCTACACATCGGGATGGTTTGTTCCTGCAACCACAATAAGGATTATTTAAAATACAGCCAGCTCTCCTGGACCCCTTTGCCCTTCATGTTATTCTCCCAGGGGATCCTGCCCATCTGTTCCCTGAGGGAGTCAAAGTCTGCTTTTCTGAAGTCCAGGGTCCGTATTCTGCTGCTCTCTTTTCTTCCTTGTGTCAGGATCCTGAACTCGACCATCTCATGGTCACTGCCTCCCAGGTTCCCATCCACTTTTGCTTCCCCTACTAATTCTTCCCTGTTTGTGAGCAGCAGGTCAAGAAAAGCTCTGCCCCTAGTTGGTTCCTCCAGCACTTGCACCAGGAAATTGTCCCCTACACTTTCCAAAAACTTCCTGGATTGTCTGTGCACCGCTGTATTGCTCTCCCAGCAGATATCAGGGTGATTAAAGTCTCCCATGAGAACCAGGGCCTGCGATATAGCAACTTCTGTGTCACATATCACCTCCATATTGGTGCCCATAACAAAATTCATGTGACAGGGCGGAGCCGAGGGCTTCGGAGTATGGGAGGGGGCTCAGGGCTGGGGCAGAGGTGTGAGCTCTGGGGTGGGGCTGGGGATGAGAGGTTTGTGGTGCAGGCTGGCCTGGGGCTACAGCGGGGAGAGAAGAACCCCCCTCAGCTCTCTCTCCCAGCAGCAACACCTGGACTGGGGGGGAGAGGCTGGGGCTGGGTTGGGGCCAGGGCGCCTCTACCTCCTGGCCGTGGTGGGGCTGGGCTGGGTTGGGGCCAGTGGGAGAGGCGCCTCTCTCCGCCGCAACATGTCTGGGGCTGGGGGAGAGGCATCTCTCCCCGCTGCAGCCCTGAGCGCCTGTGTGGCGCTTAATAGGCTGCTGCACGGCCGCGCAGCTTAGAGGGAACTTAGATAATGTCCTACAGTCATATAATATTCACATTATGTTTTCAATATGTATCAGGTCTATTTATTTATGTGTGTGTATGAGATCAGTGATACTGCCAGTCAGGATTGCATTTTGGAAGGGATGTGCTAGGATGGAAATATACCCTATACCCATATACTGCCAGGGACTAAAAATACTTTTTGCCCGTTGGCAACGATACCAATAGTTAGTCATACACGTTCATGTTGGGGGTTTGCTGCTCCTGAATTATTTTGCAAGTTTACAAAGCCTGTTTGCAATGGGCTTGTCATTGGGGATATAGATAAGGAATTACAAAACCTCAGGGAATTTTCAATGGACATTCATTCCAAAGTCTAAAAGTGCATTCCAGACACTGATAGAAATGAAACAGAAACATGCTGGAGTGAAGATGGGAGAGGGCAGAAAGAGAGATTTAGCTGGCAGATCTGAATGGGAGAGAGGTATTGAAATCACCATTCATCTTTCATAATTGGATCCAGAGTCTGATCTCAGTTCCAGTTCTGTGAATCTGGAACGACTCCACTGAAGTTGCTGGAGATACTTTGAATCCAGCCCTTGTTCTTTATTTGATGTGGAGTACAACATCCACCCAAACAGACATGGTCAGACAGTGTTATTGTCTTGCATAGTGAATGGGTTTTCATGGCTTAACAAGAGGGCAAAGACAGATCCAGAGTGAGACTGATGGTAGGAAATGTTGGTGACAGGTTGAGGCAAGGTGAAAGAACTGAATCAGAGCTCTGTGTAGCTCGAAACCTTGTCTCTTTTGCCAATAGAAATTGATTCAATATAAGATATTACCTCACCCACCTTGTCTCTCTTACAAAATGTTGTTAATAATACAATCAGCCAAAACCAGGGAATGATTCGGCAAGTGTCAAAAACCCAGCATGAAACCCAAATGATGGGTTGTATCTAAAAGGGACAAAATTTATTTTTGCAAAATTTGAATTCCCAATGCGTTCAATCTCAGGCAAGAAGAATCAGCAGGTTTGTAAGAGAAATGAAGACAATTGATATTATATTGCCTGATGTAGAGATTTTTAACCATCTCTTCCCTCAAAGACTAGGGAACACTTGGGAAGTAATGAGCAGAGCTTTGGCACTAGTTCACAATTAGGAATACATTCATTGAAGAAATAGAACTCTCTCTCTCTTTTTGTGAATTGCCTGAACAGATCACAAAATTCTTAAAACTTTGTTATTCAAAATTATTTGCAGATTTTTTCTATGACTAATTCTTCTCTATACATCATTCAAATTGCAAATATTGCAACTGAATGTGATGTAACTATGAAGCTATCTCTTGTTATGTAATAATGACTCTTTGTGACCGTTCCCATTTTATATTCAAGTACAATTTTCAAAAATTACAGTTGTGCTGTTGGCTTGGAATGTAGGTCATCCAGTCAGGATACAGAGACGTACCAATTAACTTTTGTAACTATCCAACCCAGCCTCAGCCTGAACTGTAAATCACAAACTGGCTTTTACAGTCATACAACTCAAAATGGACTTTCAGCCACTGTTTGAGTGTTTGGGCAATCTTTTTGTCCCCCAGTATTTGTGAGGAAAGCAAGGACACTGAAATGCTTCCAGAAAGCAAACAGGAAATGATTGCAAACGTGGTACTCACTTTTGTGTTGAATTTGAAAGAACAGTTACAGAAAATTTCTCTCAATTTGCTCAGCTCTTAGAAGAATCCTAATTGTACCTCTTTATGAGTTGCAAACACTGGTAAAAGCTGAGTTTTAGGTAGCCAGACCAAAGTGCTGACAGTTGCCAAACCTTTTGTACTTTTAAATCCCATGTAGTAAGTATCTTGTGGTCAGGTTGTGGACCCTTTGCTCCTATTGGTGAGAACACACAAGAATCCCACTGACTCTGGCCCTGAGAAATCTCTAAAGAAACATTTCTCAAGTACCAAAACAATGGGGAGCAAAAGAAAAACTCTACAGTAAATAAAACAGAAGTAAGATGTTTATCTGAGGACTCCTGGTTTGTGCTTCAAACATGTCTTTTGAATTGATTGCCACAGGTTGAAGAATAAACAGCACCAGCTGTGCAGTCCGGTGTATGAGACACCATGATCTGAATTTCTAAACAATTCCTTAGTGTGTCTTTAAATGAAACTATCTTTTTATATTTAGTCTTCTAGATTTTTTAGTCATTATTAACAAAATAAAAAGTGCTGCAATTTTAGCAGATTATTCCAAGAAGCACGGATAATGAAGTAAAATATGTTTTATGTTGAGAGAAGGAAAGAAATCTTCCGTTTTAGGGCTTTTAATATAATTACTGAACATCAGCTCTTTGCATCTAGAATTTCGTTGAGGGGTTATTGAAAAAGGCAGCAGAATTAGAACCTCCCACACAACAGAGCTCTTACAATGAAACAAGCTGAGTGTCATAATGTCCTGTTAATTAAGACAGATAAAAACAGCAGCCTTCATTGTTATACTGTCAAATAAAAAAACTCCATTAAGACAGCAATAATCGTTTTCAAAGTGGCCATTTATCATCATTGCTTTCCTTTAGAAAATAATTATTTGCTGTATTTTTAAAGTCTTCAAAAGTTTCTTTCTACACTTTGGCTAAGCGAAGTTGTGCAGCAGAAACAGAACTGTCCTTTGTGTGGCAGTGCTTGGGGGATGGATCTGCAAAGCAGGGGACCACAGCTCCCATCATTCCTCTCCCCATTTCATTTTCCCTTCCCCTGGCTAGTGTAGGGCTGGGTAGAGAGCTCCTTCCCCTGCCCCACTGCTCTGCCCAAACCCGATTAGCTGGAGGTTGGAGTGCCACTCCCAGACAAGGACACGGAATTAACTACCGACCACCAATGAGCAGATGGGGACGGGAAGGGGAATTTTAGGAGACAGAACAAAGAACAGGACTGAGAAGCAGCAGCTGATGTAACTCCCAGGCCTGCTAGGGGCAGGGCTGCCCAGAGGATTCAGGGGGCCTGGGGCAAAGCAATTTCGGGAGCCCCTTCCATAAAAAAAAAGTTGCAATACTATAGAATACTATATTCTCGGGGGGCCCCTGTGGGGTCCGGGGCCTGGGGCAAATTGCCCCACTTGCCCCCACCCCCGGGCAGCCCTGGCTAGGGGGATAGCTCTGTCAGAGATCCCCAGCGAGGAGGGGGAGGAACGAGTTGTGTCCATGTCATTGTTGCTAGGCAGATGCACATTGAGCACTCCCTGCCCGGAAGTTTCTGGAATGGGGGGATACTTTGGGGCATGTGCAGTCGACTCTCTAGCTGGAGAAATAGACTCCGCTGGGGGCGAGTAGATAGGAGTAGCCTGAGCTATGAATTAATGATATTGATTACTGAAGAATTCCCAGTGATCACTCTGAAATTTGACAAGTTCCTGTCCCAAGATCAGGCCCAGAATTATTAAAATCACTGTTCAGTTGGGAACCCCAATGTGCACGGGCACAAGACTCACTTCAGGAACCCTTCTGTATTGGTAATAATTGATTCATACATTTAGCACAGTCACAAACACGCTAGCCCTGCGGGGTAGCTAGAGATAACGCAGAATGTCCATCTGCACATCCATACACTCACACCACCCCTCCCAGCACAACCTGAAATGTCAGCCACCATCTTCCTCATCACCAGTGGGCATCATCCTGGCACCTCCAAGCGCTACATCTCTCTCCCCTCCTGCACACCAGCTAGGATACAACTTGTCTAATATTTGATGCTGATGCCACTCTGCCTAATGCATATTTAGTAAGGTTTGTCCCCTCTTCTGTATTTTTAATTCCTCACCCTATTAATATTGTGGTGTCCTTCTCCTATAGGTTAATATATAAATGATCTCAACTTATTACAGTAACTCCTCACTTAACTTTGATGTTAAACAAATCCAATTTTCCCATAAGATTTAATGTAAATGCAGGGGGTTAGGTTCCAAGGAAAAATTTTGGGGGCAGACAAAAGGCATTATATCCTGTACAGTACTGTACTGTGGTGGGGAGGTGCCCCTGGCTTACCCCTGGGGCTCAGGGCTGGGGGTGCAGGGTCTGGGAGGGAGTTAGAGTGTGGGAGGGCACTCAGGGTGAGGGAGGAGGCTCAGGGCTGGGGCAGGCAGGAGGTGCTGCGCGGCTGACCCTGCTCCTCCTGAGTCCTCTGGCCCGTGCGCGCAGGGCCGCATTCCGAAAGGGGCTTTAGAGCTGCAGGCCAGGGCCCCGGGGCCCCCTTAGCCCAGGGCCCTGCAGCCCCTGCGTTTCGGGTGGCCCTGACTGCTGGGGTGGGGGCAGCTTCCCCGCTCACTCGCTCCTTCCCTCCCAGAAAGTCCTAAGCGCCATTTGGCGGCGGGGGAAGCGCTGGGAGGGAGGGAGGGAGGAAAGGAGGGGGAGGAGGCGGAGAAGAGGAACTTGTGCAATGCTCCCTTGTAAAGTCAGCCAAACGACGTTATAAGGGAGCATTGCACAACTTTAAACGAGCATGTTCCCTAATGGAGCAGTGAAGTAACTTCGAAACAACGTTAAGCGGGAGGACATTAAGTGAGGAGTTACTGTATCCTATACATCACTGCTGCCCTGACATTCTTGTGGTCAGACATCTGCAGATGTTCCTATCCCAAAACATCCCAAAGCTGGTGTTAGCTCATGTTCTAGGCTGTTTATCTATGGCAAGGTTCATAGCCCCCAAGCCTTATTCAACCTGCTGAAGCCAATGTCTTACAGGAGCCAGGCCTGGAGATTCCTTGCATTAAAGCTAAATGAAATAAATGCTAACGCTAGCTCTATGGGCTACAGGGCAGATGCCTTATGAAAGGACATGTGACTTGCCTGAGTTTGGAGAAGCTCAGTGATAGAAGCAGAAAGCAAGCTTTTCCTTAACTCTGAAGCATTTTGCAGCAGGTTGGTGATATTGCTAACTTTACAATAACACAGCCAGGACTTCCCTAGTCATAGCAAGGGGGGCTTGGGAGGGAAAACTACTTTCTTTACATTTAATTGTGTACCTTGAATGTTGTTTGACTTTAGCCAAATTCTCTGAATCTGTCTGGTTGACCAGCTCTTCTCTTGTCTCAAAGTGGCAGTAAGGGAAGAGTCATCTCTAGCTTGCTGTTCTCAGTTTTGTATCTTTCTTGGAGCAGGGTTTTCCAGTTATACATTTAATACTGATTGGGTTGTTAATTAGTTAGCTGACTAGCTAACTGAGCCATTCCACAGTCCAGCAGAGAGTCTGTGTGTTCCAGCTGGAGATTTCTGTGAGCAAGAGAAGGGAAGATGTTTTTTCAGTACTTTTGACTCAGAAGTCTGTGTGGAATTGATGACCAAAGACTCTGAGGCCTGGTCTACACTAGGAGGTTATGTCGAATTTAGCGCCGTTACATCGAATTAACTCTGCACCCGTCCACACCACGAAGCTATTTAGTTCGACATAGAGGTCTCTTAAATTCGACTTCTGTACTCCTCCCCAACGAGGGGAGTAGCGCTAAATTCGACATAGCCATGTCGAATTAGGCTAGGTGTGGATGGAAATCGACGCTAATAGCTCCGGGAGCTATCCCACAGTGCACCACTCTGTTGACGCTCTGGACAGCAGTCCGAGCTCGGATGCTCTGACCAGCCATACAGGAAAAGCCCCGGGAAAATTTGAATTCCTTTTCCTGTCTGGGCAGTTTGAATCTCATTTCCTGTTTGGACATCGTGGCGAGCTCAGCAGCACTGGCAACGATGCAGAGCTCTCCAGCAGAGATGGCCGTGCAATCTCAGAATAGAAAGAGGGCCCCAGCATGGACTGATCGGGAAGTCTTGGATCTGATCGCTGTGTGGGGCGATGAGTCCGTGCTTTCTGAGCTGCGCTCCAAAAGACGGAATGCAAAGATCTATGAGAAGATCTCTAAAGCCATGGCAGAGAGAGGATACAGCCGGGATGCAACGCAGTGCCGCGTGAAAATCAAGGAGCTGAGACAAGGCTACCAGAAGACCAAAGAGGCAAACGGACGCTCCAGATCCCAGCCCCAGACATCCCGTTTCTACGAGGCACTGCATTCCATCCTAGGTGCGGCCGCCACCACTACCCCACCACTGACCGTGGACTCTGAGGATGGGATATTGTCGACGGCCGCTTCCTCGGACATGTTAGCGGATGGGGAAGATGAGGAAGAAGATGAGGAGGACGAGGCAGTCGACAGCGCTTACAACGCTGATTTCCCCGACAGCCAGGATCTCTTCATCACCCTTACAGAGATCCCCTACCAACCGTCCCCAGCCGTTAACCCGGACACAGAATCAGGGGAAGGATCACTCAGTAAGTGTTTAAAACATCTAAACATTTATTTTTAACAGAACAGGAATATTAACAATATTAACAATGGGTTTTGCATGATTACTTTGCCCTAGGCGCTTAACGGTTCAGTCCCTGGCAGTGCAACTACTGAAAAAAATCTAACAATGTCCGGTTTAGCATGATTGTTCTGCCCAAGCCGCTCTACTGTTTAGTCCCTGCCAGTGCAGCTACAGTAAAATCCGGTCTATATGTCCGGGGATAGAGCTGAAATCCTCCATGGACATCTCCACGAAGCTCTCCTGGAGGTAATTGGAAAGCCTTTGCATCAGGTTCCTGGGGAGAGCGGCCTTATTGGGTCCTCCGTAGTAGCAAACATTTCCACGCCAGGAGACAAGCAAGTACTCCGGGATCATTGCCCTGCAGAGCATGGCGGCATACAGCCCTGGTCTTTGCAGGCTTTCCCGAAGCATCCTTTCTTTTTCCGTCTCTGAAATCCTCATCAGAGTGATGTCGCTCATGGTGACCTGCTTTGAATTAGGTAGGGGAATGTTAGTATTGGGACTGCTTGCCTGTTCCTTTACAGAACTGTAACCGGCGGTTTACAGCCACGCGGTGGAGGCGGGAGAGGGGCAGCTTACAGGGATCTTTCCCTGGGACAGCCGCGAGAGGGTGGGACAGGGGCAGAGTTCATGCTTGCCGGATTGCTGGCAGCAGGGACTGGCATTGCTTTCAATGTGAAAGGAGGCCAGTGCTACTATTAAAGTTTTAAGCAGCCACAAGTCTACGGCTTACCATGTCGGCCTGCTACACAAATTCCGGTGTCCTGCCCCGCTTCTCTGATCTGCACTGCAAGACCCCAGGCACTGAATGCGAAGGCCGAAAATTCGACCTTGTCCTGAGTGCGCATGTGATAGGTGCTGTGCATGGTCTTGTTCACAGAGAAAGACTATGTTCTTTGTTCACAACTAAATTTATCTTTCTGAGGAATTCACTCCCTTTTTCCCATTCCCACAGCTGCGACTGTCTCCCGACCTAGCCTGGCATCACACTCCCAGAGGCTAGCGCAGATTAGGCGTAGGAAGAAGAGGACACGGGAGGACATGTTCACGGAACTTATGGGCTGCTCCTGAGCCCAGGCAGCCCAGCAGACCCAGTGGAGGGATAACTTGTCCCAAATGCACCGATCACACATGGAACGGGAGGAGAGGTGGCGGCAGGAAGACCAGCAGGCGACTCAAACGCTGCTTGGACTAATGAGGGAGCAAACGGACACGCTTCGGCGCCTTGTGGATGTTCTGCAGGACCGGAGGCAGGAGGACAAAGCCCTGCTGCAGTCTATCTGTAACCGCCCTCCCCCGCCACCAAGTCCCATACCCCCCTCACCCAAAGTCCAAAGAAGGAGGGGCGGCAGAGTCCGTGAAAACTCTCACTCCACCCCTGCAGACTGCTCTAGTACTAGAAGGGGCTCTCATTCCCCAAAATTTGACAAGTCCTTTCCTTCCCGCCTCACCCAAGCCCCCGTCCAAGTTTCACCCCCCAGTTTCATGTGTAGTTGCTAATAAAAAATATGTTTCTGTTAATTACTGTTTCCATCATGTTCTTTTAGAGGAGAGTCTGTCTGAAGGGGGGGAAGGGGGTTGGTAATTGGACAGGACAGTCACCTTTACCAGGGTACAGTGGCGGGGGCAGGTTCAGCAGCAGGGCACACACACAGTGCAGTCACTAGTTACCCTGGTCAGTCTGGGAGGTGGTTTTCATGTTCTGTGGTGGGTGGGGGGTGCTCTGTGACTTTGTGGCGGGGGAGGGCAGTTAGAGATCTTATGCAGCGGTCCTTATCCTGGATCACAGAGCCACGCAGCAGGGGATCTGTAACCGTCCTCCCCCTGCCACAAAGTCACATAGCCCCCCCACACACACAGTCCCGAACAGGAGGGGTGGCAGGCTCCGTTGAAACAACCAGTCCACCACTGCGGAGCCTGTCATTCCTGGAGTTTAGAAGCGTCATTTGCATCACTACACTACACCCGCTCCCCACCACAGTCTGCGTCCCAGGTTCAACACTTTCCCGCGAAAACAGTAATAAAGAAAACAGTGTTCATTAACAAAATTCAAGTGATTTTATTTTTAAACGTGTGTTGGAAGGGGGGGAACGGGGTATGTAACTGGAGAGGATACTGAACATTTAGTGGGTAAAGAAACGGGGGCAGGTTCAGCTTCTCTGTACACAAACTTAAAAGTCACAGGTTACCCTACTCACTCAGGAACCTAGCTTTCAAAGCCTCCCGGATGCACAGCGCGTCCCGCTGGGCTCTTCTAATCGCCTGGCTGTCTGG
This sequence comes from Emys orbicularis, assembly GCF_028017835.1. Classification (NCBI taxonomy): domain Eukaryota; kingdom Metazoa; phylum Chordata; order Testudines; family Emydidae; genus Emys; species Emys orbicularis. The sequence goes on along the minus strand of NC_088686.1, from coordinate 660,214 downwards.
CTGGGCGTAATCAGCAGCCAGGCTATTTGCCTCAACCTCCCACCCCGCCATAAAGGTCTCCCCCTTGCTCTCACAGAGATTGTGGAGCACACAGCAAGCTGCAATAACAATGGGAATATTAGTTTCGCTGAGATCACAGCGAGTCAGTAAGCTTCTCCATCTCCCCTTGAGACGGCCAAAAGCACACTCCACCACCATTCTGCACTTGCTCAGCCGGTAGTTGAAGAGTTCTTTTTCAGTGTCCAGGGCGCCAGTATAGGGCTTCATGAGCCAGGGCATTAGCGGGTAGGCTGGGTCCCCGAGGATGACTATAGGCATCTCCACATCCCCAAGAGTTACTTTGTGGTCCGGGAAGTAAATACCTTCCTGCAGCCGTCTAAACAGACCTGAGTTCCTGAAAACACGAGCGTCATGAACCTTGCCCGGCCATCCGAAGTTGATGTTTGTAAAACGTCCCCTATGGTCCACCAGTGCTTGCAGCACCATTGAAAAGTAGCCCTTTCGGTTGATGTACTGGCTGGCCTGGTGGTCCGGTCCCAGGATAGGGATGTGAGTTCCATCTATAGCCCCACCGCAGTTTGGGAATCCCATCTCGGCGAAGCCATCTATGATGACCTGCGCGTTTCCCAGGGTCACTACCTTTGAGAGCAGTACCTCAACGATTGCGTTGGCTACTTGCATGACAACAACCCCCACGGTAGATTTGCCCACGCCAAAGTGGTTCGCGACTGACCGGTAGCTGTCTGGCGTTGCAAGCTTCCAGAGGGCTATGGCTACTCGCTTCTGGACAGTCAGGGCTGCTCGCATCCGGGTGTCATTGCGCTTCAGGGCAGGGGACAGCAACTCACAAAGTTCCATGAAAGTCCCCTTCCGCATGCGAAAGTTTCGCAGCCACTGTGATTCATCCCAGACCTGCAGCACTATGCAGTCCCACCAGTCCGTACTTGTTTCCCGGGCCCAGAATCGCTGTTCCACAACATCAACATGACCTATTGCCACCGTGATGTCCTCGGCGCGGGGTCCCATGCTTTCTGACAGGTCTGAGCCACTCTCAGACTTCAGGCCCTCACCGCGCTGCCGTAGCCTCCTCGCCTGATTTCTCTGCATCTGCTTCTGGGAAAGGTGGATGATAAGCTGCGAGGTGTTGACAACGGCCATAACTGCAGCGATGGTCGCAGCGGGCTCCATGCTCACAGTGCTGTGGCGTCCGCGCTGTCACTGACCAGAAAAGTGCGCGAACTGATTTCCCGCCGGCGCTTTCAGGGAGGGAGGGCGGTAGTGACGGATGGATGACGACAGTTACCCAAAAGCACCCTCGAAACATTTTTTTACCCAGAAGGCATTGGCGGCTCGACCCAGAATTCCAATGGGCAGCGGGGACTGCGGGAACTGTGGGATAGCTGCCCACAGTGCACCGCTTCCAGTGTCAACGCTTTCCCCGTTAGTGTGGACTCACAAAGTCGAATTACTGTCCTTAGTGTGGACACACACGTTCGATTTTGTAATATCGATTCCACATATTCGATTTAAGTAAAATCGAACTACTCTCGTAGTGTAGACATACCCTGAGACTCAGCTGAACTCAGTCTAAGCTTTGAGAGCTCTGAGTTACTTCTCACTCTGTCTCTACGGGGACTGGCCTGTTGCGATTTGTTTTCCTTTATTTATATTAATGTATAACTATGAAGATGATGTAGGTGGATTCTGAAGCTGCCTCAATATGTTGTAGAAATTAAGCTTTTATTATTGTTTCTTTATTAAATTTTATAAAGTTGGTACTTATGAATTAAGTTAATTTCTCTTGTTCTTTTGGACTTGATTGAGAAGCTGATCCTGTGCAATTCTTGTTGAAAATCCTCAGTGATTGAATTCTGGGTCTCCAGGTGCTTTTCCTCGGGAATTGTGTTGAAGCAGTAGGAGAGGAGCAGAAAGCAAACTCTAGCCCACCCAAAGGTCACACTCAGCTGAGGCAGAGAGACACAGGGGGGCAGAGTGAGAGCTAGGAGCTGTTTGTAGGAGAGCCAGTTACTGCACTCATGCTTGTAAGAGGGGAGGTTACAGATGCACAGCTTGGAGCTGATCGGACAACTGAGACCGTGCAACAGGACCCACCATTCTGAGCTCACGCTGCAGGTCAGCATCAGAGTGCATGGGTAGGTTGGACTGATCCGAGTGGGGGGACTGCATTGGGGAGGGGCAGAGTGTGTGTGTGTGTGTGTGTCTAGCCATGGGTGCTGGGGGGGCTGTGTGCTGTAGCCTGATCAGGGAAAGGGGGGGTTCTGTGTAACCTTTGCTAGCGAACCTGATCGAGGTCTACTCCTGGCTTTGCCCGGGTTAGATAATAGGGTGTTCTCTTGTTTGTGTGGGGCTTGTCCCAGGGATTAACTCTGACCCCTACACTCCCTAGCAGGGAGGACTGGTGTTTGTGCTGAGGTGTGTGGCTGGGAGCTTGGACCCCTCCCACAGCTGACAGCAGGGAGGGGAAAGGGCCTGAACCAGGAGTGGCCCTGCTCTGTTTGGGGGTGGGAGCCGTGTGGCAGCAGGGAGCAGGAGAGAAGCCCTAGGATTAGGAACAGAATCATAGAACTGGAAGGGACTTCGAGAGTCATTGAGTCCAGTCCCTGGCACTCAAGGCAGGACTAAGTATTATCTAGACCATCCCTGACAGGTGTTTGTCCAACCTGCTCTTAAAAATCCCAAATGATAGAGATTCCACAACCTCCATAGGCAATTTATTCCAGCGCTTAACCACTCTGACAGGAAGTTTTTCCTAATGTCCAGCATAAACAGCCCTTGCTGCAATATAAGCCCATGGCTTCTTGTCCTATCCTTAGAGGTTAAGAAGAACAATTTTTCTCCCTCCTCCTTGTAACAACCTTTTATGTACTTGAAAACTGTTATCATGTCCCCTCTCAGTCTTCTCTTCTCCAGACTAAACAAATCCAATTTTTTTTCAATTTTCCCTCATAGGTCATGTTTTCTAGACCTTTAATCATTTTTGTTGCTCTTCTCTGGACTTTCTCCAATTTGTCCACATCTTTCCTGAAATATGGTGCCCAGAACTGGACACAATATTCCAGTTGAGGGCTAATCAGTGCTGAGTACAGCAGAAGAATTACTTCTTGTGTCTTGGTTACAACACTCCTTCTAATACATCCCAGAAAGATGTTTGTTTTTTTTGCAACAGTGTTACACCGTTGACTCATATTTAGTTTGTGATCCACTATAACCCCCAGATCCCTTTCTGTAGTATTCCTTCCTAGGCAGTCTTTTCCCATTTTGTATGTGTGCAACTGATTGTTCCTTCCTAAGAGGAGTACTTCACATTTGTCCTTATTGAATTTCATCCTATTTACTTCAGACCATTTCTCCAGTTTGTCCAGATCATTTTGAATTGTAATCCTATCCTCCAAAGCACTTGCAACCCCTCCCAGCTTGGTATCATCCGCAAACTTTATAAGTGTACTCTCTATGCCATTATCTAAATCATGGAACTAGCTGTGAGTGGCGGACATGAAAATTGGTTGTAGTTCTGCATGGGGGAGCAGCAGTGGCTGGGCTGGGAGCCAGTGCAAAGAGACAATAACTGAGTCTGGCTCAGAAACTTGCAAGCTCCTGTTTGCTAGAACAGAGACAGGCTCTGCACCCGAAGAGCCCTGACTCCCGGTTGAGCTGCCCCAGGGGCCCAAACAGGAGCTGCTATTGATCACTTTGAACTGTAGCTGTTTAAGCCTCTGTACCTAGGGGATCTGCAACATTTCCCTTGTCCTGCCAGCCCCAGTAAAACACCCTTCCCCTGAGCCATGTGTCCAAGTGGTCATTGGGGTCCACCAGGGCTAGTGCTTACAAGGCCTAGCTGCTGAAGCACCTACAGTGTGTGTCTCTGAGACGTGCACACTTGGCACGCTACTGGCACCCTATCAGTTTAGGTGGAGACTCACCCCAATAATTAGACCATATATGTAAAATCTTAGGTTCTTATAAAACATTACAGACCCAAGGACTCTGGGCCAGGCCCTGTGCTAGTGTAACTTGGCATTGAAGCTAATGCAGCAACACCCACTGACACCAACTGAGGATCTGGCCCAGGATTTCCCTCATTTTCCAGACTAGCATCAGAGCCCTTTCCTGACCTTGAGGAGGTGGGAGAGCCACGTCCACAGTGGAAGAAAGGTTGAGCTGATCTAGTCCTAGCCTGAAATGTGCTACCTTTGGGCCCACCACTGCAGCGGGCAGAGTCATGCTCAAGCTGGGCACACTCCTTCCCTGTTGGAAGCTGAGAACAGCCTGCTCCTTGTAGGGTCAGGCTCTTAAGAACATAAGAACGACCAGACTGGGTCAGACCAATGGTCCATCTAGCCCAGTATCCTGTCTTCCAACAGTGGCCAGTGCCAGGTGCCCCAGAGGGAATGAACAGAACAGGGAATCATCAAGTGATCCATCCCCTGTCGCTCATACCAAGCTTCTGGCAAATGGAGGTTAGGAACATCATCCCTGCCCATCCTGGCTAATAGCCATGGATGGACATATCCTACATGAACTTATCTAGTTCTTTTTTGAACCCTCTTATAATCTTAGCTTTCACAACATCCTCTAGCAAAGAGTTCCACAGGTGCGTTGTGTGAAGAAATATTTCCTTTTGTTTGTTTTAAACCTGCTGCCTATTAATTTCATTTGGTGACCCCTAGTTCTTGTGTTATAAGGAGGAGTAAATAACACTTCCTTAGTCGCTTTCTCCACAACATGCATGATTTTATAGACCTCTATTATATCCCCCTTAGTCGCCTTTTTTCCAAGCTGAAAAGTCCCAGTCTTATTAATCTCTCCTCATATGGAAGCTGTTCCATACTCCTAATAATTTTTGTTGCCATTTGTTGCTGAATATATTTTTTGGGATGGGGTGACTAGATCTGCATGCAATATTCAAGATGTGGGTGTACCATGGATTTATATAGAGGCAATACAATATTTTCTGTCTTCTTATCTATCCGTTTCCTAATGATTCCCAACATTCTGTATGATTGCCGCTGCACGTTGGGAGGATGTTTTCAGAGAACTATCCACAATGACTCCAAGGTCTCTTTCTTGAGTGGTTACAGTAATTTAAACCCCATCATTTTATATGTATAGTTGGGATTATGTTTTCCAATGTGCATTACTTTGCATTTATCAACACTGAATTTCATCTGCCATTTTGTTGCCCAGTCACCCAGTTTTGTGAGATCCCTTTGCAACTCATTGCAATCTGCCTGGGACTTAACTATCTTGAGTAGTTTTGTATCGTCTGCAAATTTTGCCACCTCACTGTTTACCCCTTTTTCCAGATCATTTATGAATATTTAAACTCAGTATTAATGGGGGATTTCAATTATGCCCATATGACTGGGTACATGTCACCTCAGGACAGGGTACAGAGATAAAGTCTCTTGACACCTTAAATGACTGCTTCTTGGAGCAGCTAGTCCTGGAACCCACAAGAGGAGAGGCAATTCTTGATTTAGTCCTAAGTGGAGCCCAGGATCTGGTCCAAGAGGTGAATAGAGCTGGACCGCTTGGTAACAGTGACCATAATATAATTAAAATTAACATCCCTGTGGTGGGGAAAACACCACACCAGCCCAACACTGTAGCATTTAATTTCAGAAAGGAGAACTACACAAAAATGAGGAGATTAGTTCTATGATTCTATGAAAAATGAGGAGATTAGTTAAACAGAAATTAAAAGGTACAGTGCCAAAAGTGAAATCCCTGCAAGCTGCATGGAAACTTTGTAAATACACAATAATAGAGGCTCAACTTAAATGTATACCCCCAAATTTAAAAACATAGAGAACCCAAAAAGTGCCACCGTGGCTAAACAACAAAGTAAAAGAAGCAGTTGAGAGGCAAAAAGGCATCCTTTAAAAAGTGGAAGTTAAATCCTGGTGAGGAAAATAGAAAGTAGCATAAACTCTGGCAAATGAAATGTAAAAATATAATTAGGAAGGCAAAAAAAGAATTTGAAGAACAGCTAGCTAAAGATTCAAAAAGTAATAGCAAAAAAAAAATTTAAGTACATCAGAAGCAGGAAACCTGCTAAACAACCAGTGGGGCCACTGGAGGATCGAGATGCGGAAGAAGCACTCAAGGACATTAAGGCCATTGCGGAGAAACTAAATTCATTCTTTGCATCGGTCTTTAAGGCTGAGGATGTGAGGGAGATTCCCAAACCCGAGCCATTCTTTGTAGGTGACAAATCCTGAGGAACTGTCCCAGATTGAGGTGTCATTAGAGGAGGTTTTGGAACAAATTGATAAATTAAATAGTAATAAGTCACCAGGAGCAGATGGTATTCACCCAAGAGTTCTAAAGGAACTCAAATGTGAAATTGCAGGACTACTAACTGAAGTCTGTAACCTATCACCTAAATCAGCTTCTGTACCAAATGACTGGAGGATAGCTAATGTGACGCCAATTTTTAAAAAAGGGCTCCAGAGATGACCCCGGAAATTACAGGCCCGGCAAACTGAAACTATAGTAAAGAACAAAATTATCAGATACATAGATGAACATGGTTTTTGTAAAGGGAAGTATGCTTCCCCAATCCACTAGAATTCTTTGAGGGAGTCAACAAGCAAGTGGACAAGGGGGATCCAGTGGATACTGTGTTCCTTTAGTGCTTGAGAGCACAAGAGATTCACCTGTGTGTGTGTGCGCATGTGCACACAGTTTCCCCCTCAGGGGCGTCAGGTATCACAGGCCAGGGGAGGCTGAGCCTCCCCAAACAGACCTGCGTGGCCCTGCCCACGCTTCACCACCAGGCCCTCTCATGCTTCCCACCGGTTATCTTCCCCCATGGCCGAGCTGGGGTAGGGGGGCCGGCCTGCGGCCTGGGACTCCAGACAGTTGGAGCCAGTGCTCCAGCGCTGGGGACCATACTGCCTGGCCCTCCGGGGCTGGGGGCCGCGTCGCTTGGCGATCTGGGACTGGAGGTGCTCAGGCAGTTGAGGGCTGGGGTGGGGGGCCGGCTGCCATGATGGGCGGAGCTCTTGGCTCTGGCAGGGAAGAGGGGGCAGCAGGGGCGGGGCCTCTGGCATAAGGGGCAGGGCTGGGGGCTAGCATCCCTGAGCCGGCAGTTCATGTGCCACTCATGTTCCCCCTCATAACGCTTTGTCGTAAACCTCATTCCAGTTCTTTAAGATTCTTCCTTCCTGTTAGAATGATCAGAATGACATCGCCAGCGAGTGCTCGTCTTAACCAATGAACTCAGAGCTCCTCAGTATGATCATACTAGTCCTTTCCCTTGTAAAAAGAAAGCTCTGCTGATTCAAATCTGCCATGACGTATCTTACTGGTGCCATCAGCCCAGCTCCCTCCCTGAATCTCCCTTCTCCTCACTCTCCATTTCATTTCTCTATAGTCTAAGCATTTTTCCGAGACACATGGGGCTAAACATAATACCAAAAAAAAAAAAAAAAAATGGAAAGCAACACACAAATAAGTTTCATCTAATTTCAGCTCTAGTTCTTTTGATTTCTGGTGCCAGGTGAAAACAGGAAATGCACAGAAGAGATATTTTCTAATCTTATGTAAAAAAGAGCTTTGCAAAGCCTCAGACTTCAGATCCTATGTTGTTTGGGTTATTTTGGTGTGTGTGTGTGTGTGTGTGTGTGTGTGTGTGTGTGTGTGTGTGTGTGTGTGTGTGAGAGAGAGAGAGAGAGATTCTGATCTGTAGGGTACCCCTAAAATACTCAGGGATTTAACGTGTTCAGCACCTCAGATTAATCAGACCTTTTATTTGAATGCCTAAAATTGGGATTTTGGTGCCTAAATTTTAGCACTCAAATTTGAAAGCTTTGGCTACAGTTACTGTTGCTCTCCCCAAAAACAAAACGAGGCCCATATATACACACTGTGGGGATCACTTCTTGGTTTGGCCAGAGGAGCTGAGAGTTTTGTGTGGTGTTAACAAATTAGACAGAACAAGAAAGTTACCATCATGTCCCATCTCAGCAAAGTGAGCTGGTGTCACCAATGGCCCCAACTTAGGAACGTTTGACATATGCCACTAATGCAAATGTCAGATGTGCAGGATATTAAATTACAGTCCAGCAGAAAATGCTCACTTTGGCCAACTTTCACTGCGGCCTCAAAAGAGAAAGTATTTCTTCTGATTCCACGTTTTGTTGAAATGAACAGGCAATGAGTGCAATGTCAATTAACTTCCTCCTCTATATTGTATAGAAAGGGGATAGATTTATTTTTGTATATGAAGAAGGCCCCAATAATAGTTACGATGTTTTGTAAGTGAAATGTAATGAGCAGTTCCTTCCAAGACATAATATTCTTTTGTAGAGGACCTTATTTCAGGTAATGCCAGAGTAGTGTATTGTCTGGGCAATCATTAAACATTAGGAGATAGAAGGAAAAGCAAATGAGGGACCATACATTTCTGACCAGCACTAAAATTACAGATGGAGGCAGAGGTAACATTGGGGAAAACCATCTGAATAGCGCGTCTCTCTGAGTTCACAAAGAAGAAAAAAAGATTAAGGAACAGTTTGTATAAGCAGGGGGAGGTTGCTGAACAGCCAATTTAACCAGAGAAAGATGTGCAAGTTTCATGCTGCCAGTACTAAAACAACCTCAGAATATCTAAATATTATAGATGACAGTTTCCTAACTCAAAAGCTGTTGCAGCCAACATGAAGGAATTCTATATTAGACCTTGTCTTGACAGACAAGGAGGTATTGATCACAGACCCAAAAATAAGTATTCGCTTAGGTACAAGGGATCATAACTTGATCACAAGGGTTATGTTCAAACAGAATAAAACCAAACCAGTAGTGCATACACCTGCTGCTTTAAAAGGGCCAGTTTCACAAAGCTGAAAACAACGATGAAGCCATGAGCTGAAGGAAGAATTTTACATAGAAATGTGAATGAGAATTGGGAATTGTTTAAGAACACTTTACTAGAGGGCGTGTACACATCCCACACCAGGGAAGGAGGGATTAAAGAGAAGCTTTGGGCTAAGGCAGCCCTGCCCCGCACCACCTGTGAGGCATACCAGTCTTGGAGGGGGAACATTAAAAACGGAGAAGCTCAGGTCAGAAAGCCCCAGCATGGGGACGTGCACAGACATAGAATCATAGAATCTCAGGGTCGGAAGGGACCTCAGGAGGTATCTAGTCCAACCCCCTGCTCAAAGCAGGACCAATTCCCAACTAAATCATCCCAGCCAGGGCTTTGTCAACCCTGACCTTAAAAACCTCTAAGAATGGAGATTCCACCACCTCCCTAGATAACCCATTCCAGTGCTTCACCACCCTCCTAGTGAAATAGTGTTTCCTAATATCCAACCTAGACCTCCCCCACTGCAACTTGAGACCATTACTTCTTGTTCTGTCATCTGCTACCACTGAGAACAGTCTAGATCCATCCTCTTTGGAACCCCCTTTTCAGGTAGTTGAAAGCAGCTATCAAATCCCCCCTCATTCTTCTCTTCTGCAGACTAAACAATCCCAGTTCCCTCAGCCTCTCCTCTTAAGTCATGTGCTCCAGACCCCTAATCATTTTTGTTGCCCTCCACTGGACTCCTTCCAATTTTTCCACATCCTTCTTGTAGTGTGGGGCCCAAAACTGGACACGGTACTCCAGATGAGGCCTCACCAATGTCGAATGGAGGGGAATGATCATGACCTTGATCTGCTGGCAATGCCCCTACTTATACAGCCCAAAATGCCGTTAGCCTTCTTGGCAACAAGGGCACACTGTTGACTCATATCCAGCTTCTTGTCCACCGTAACCTGTATGTCCTTTTCTGCAGAACTGCTGCCTAGCCATTTGGTCCCTAGTCTGTAACAGTGAATGGGGTTCTTCCGTCCTAAGTGCAGGACTCTGCACTTGTCCTTGTTGAACCTCATCAGATTTCTTTTGGCCCAATCCCCTAATTTATCTAGGTCCCTCTGTATCTTAACCCTACCCTCCAGCGTATCTACCACTCCTCCCAGTTTAGTGTCATCTGCAAACTTGCTGAGAGTGCAGTCCACGCCATCCTCCAGATCATTAATGAAGATATTATACAAAACCGGCCCCGGGACCAACCCTTGGGGCACTCCGCTTGATACCGGCTGCCAACTAGACATGGAGCCATTGATCACTACCCATTGAGCCCGACGATCCAGCCAGTTTTCTATCCACCTTATAGTCCATTCATCCAGCCCATATTTCTTTAACTTGCCGGCAAGAATACTGTGGGAGACCGTATCAAAAGCTTTGCTAAAGTCAAGGAATAACACGGCCATTGCTTTCCCCTCATTCACAGAGCAAGTTATCTCATCACAGAAGGCAATTAGGTTAGTCAGGCATGACTTGCCCTTGGTGAATCTATGCTGACTTCTCATCCTCCACTCCTAGGAAGGAACTCAGTGGAGAGCCAGCTACCTATGACAAGCACTGAGTGGTGGGATAGATGTCTGGAAGCACCTGGTAGGACAGAAGCTGGTGCTGCTCTTTTTCTGTTAATTTAGTTTCCCTTTCCTTTGTTATTGTGAGAACTAGCACTAAGGGCTTGACACTGAGGCAGATTCCTTTTCCCTCTCCCCCCACCCCATACTTAGGGTGACCAGATGTCCCGATTTTATAGGGACAGTCCGGATATTTGGGGCTTTTGTTTATATGGGCTCCTATTACCCACCACCCCCTGTCCCAATTTTTCACACTTGCTATCTGGTCACCCTACCAGGCTGGGAATACATGCCTCCTGCAGAGAAGTTGGGCTGACTTAGGAAGTAGCCAAGGGATGAAGCAAGAGGTCTGACCAGACAGACTTTTACCACTTGTTACAGTGGTCCCTGAGCTGGAACCCAGGTTAAAGAAAGGGATTGGGTTCCTTACAGCTTCACTGGGAAGACTAATAGGAAGACACCAGACACAAAGGATCAGAAGGACTAATGGGCCTGGACCAAGATCTTTGACCTAGTGTGAGGTTCTGTGTCTACTGGGTGAAAATTCTGGTCTACCTTGACAGGGGTGACACCTGGACAGATAGCTGAGTCACCAGGGAAAAGGGGATCACCAGTGGACCTGATCAGGACTAGAGAGAAAATCCCTGCAACACTGTATCTAGCTACAAGGAGGCAAACTGCCTGGTAAGTCACTTTACCACAATGCCAAAAAGCCACAATCAAAAAAGACAGGCTGCATTGGTTTCAAAACCTTGATTTAGAGGGGAAGTAAAGGTAGCTATACGTATAAAATACATAGCATATGAAAAAAGTAAAGTTGATAGTAATGAATATAAATCAGAAACTAGAAATTGTAGACAATTGATAAGGGAAGCAAAAGGCCAAAAGAAGAACTGTGTCCTTAACTTTGATGACCATAATGACAGTTTAAGTATATTAGGGACAAAAAAAGACTAACAATTGTATTGAGCCATTACTAGATAGAAATGGTGCAATCATCGGTAATAATACAGAAAAAGGAAGAAGTATTTAATAAAATATTTATATTTTCTACTTGGGAAACAAAATGTAGGGATCATTGTGATTAAACATTTTCTATACCAATAGTAAGTCAGGAGGATGTTAAACAGTAGCCACTAAAACTAGACATCTTTTAAGTCAGCAGGTCTGGATAACTTTCATCCATTTTTTTTCTTTGTGGCTGAAACTTTTTATTACGGCAAAGTTACAATAAAATGTTAATATGCTACATCAGACATTACATATTACTTATTCAGGATCAGGTTCATATTCAAAGAACTTGGCAAAAGATTCTGGCTTGCTTGCTGAGGAGCCCTCCTACAAACCCTCCAACAGAGCACTTCTTAGTAGCAAAAATGTGATGGATCTTCACTGGAGTCAAATGCCATCTATACAGTAATTTTATAAAATATTTCTTTGTGAGCTACACAAGCCAAGATATGTATCCCCGTTCCACCTAGAGACCCACTCATCTAGATCAATTTCTTTATCCAAATCCCATTTTGACCTTTTCATCTGGGTTCTTTTCCTTATCAACATCTTTTTTAAATCAAAATTGTATATATCTTAGAAAATAAACCTATTGTGCCAGCTTGCTCCTGGGTCAGCGCCTCAGACGTGGTGAAAGGTCTAGCTAGAGCTGTCTTGTATCCAGACTGCACAATAAAATATTTGACTTATAAAGATCCCATATTTTCTGTATTTATATAATTCACACATTATGACACATCTCTTGTTATGATTTCAGATCAGGACACGGAAATAGCTGTCTAAATTGAGTAATCTCAGCTTTTACCTACAATGAATAGTCACTTTGCTTCCTAGGGATACATTCCTGATTATTAATGAAACTAGTTCAAGGAGAAGGCTTGGCAACAGGAATTTAAAGAAAATTGTTCAAATCTGCTAAGGTGGTCTGGGTGAATGAGTAATTTTATTGGTGGTGACCTACATTTCTTTTTAACCCAACAGTTACTACAAATAGCTATATTTGGGCTCCAGTCCTGTTCAAGTTTTACCCAGTGTTTGGATGGTCTATGGTTAACCCAACTGATCACATCTTTTAATTGCAATGCATATTAATAAGATATAATAAATCCACCCCACTTTTCAGAATTACAGAATTTTAGAACTTCCCATTGTCTTGTATGTTTCCATATGAATTTTAATAGTGCGTCCTCCCATGTTTTTAATGTCACATCAGGGATACCAATAGGGATGCACAGAAACAAAAATAACGTTGGGAAGACATTCACCTTTACCGAGGCTACCCTACCTAGCCAAAAATAGGTCTGCCAAGTCTTCTATTATTTTATTCCACAGTGGAGAGTAATTTGCCTTAGAAAGATTTTATGCCTCTCCAAAACATTTATTCCTAAATATTTTAGAGTCCTTCGCCCACTTACATTTATGTGGCTGACAACATTTTTTTGACCCTTTAGGGAATACTAATTCCTAAAATTTCAGATTTATCATAGTTTAATTAGAAGTTTGATTCCTGCCCAAGTTCCAAAGTCAATTGCTCTATTTTTTAATGAAGCATCTGGACCCTGCAAATATAATACAATGTCAACATCCAAAGCTATTGTATGGCCTAACCCTGAAGACATTTCGATGCCCTTTCCCAACGGGCTGTTTTCGCGCATGTATTGCAAATGGCTCTTTTTCCAGAGCAAACAAGAGGAGGATATGGGCCAGCCCTGTCTGGTACCCTGGACAAATGACAAGGAGAAGATTGATGACCAGTAACCAAAATAGATGCTCACTAATCAATGTAGTGGGCCAATATGCCCATAGAGAACTCATTTCTGAAGCCAAACCTTACTAAAATCAGTCTGAGATACTCCCACTGTAGCCAGTTGAACACTTTCTCAGCAGCCATAGAAAGCAGCACACAGGAAGTGCTAGAATTAACATTACAGAGCAAATTCAGAGTTCTTCTGATAATACCAGATGACTGCCAGCCACAAACCCAGATCAGTCAGGTGAAAACATTTGGGCAAGGTGACACACAGTCTGCTTTCTACACCTTGGCATAAATTTTAGCATCCACATTAATGAAAGAATTAGGTGTGTATGATGCACAATTGGTAAATTATTTTTCTTCTTTAGGAATTATCACCATTTTTGCCTCTTTCCATGAATGTGGAATCTCATTGCCCTGCAATATACCAGTGAACAATTCAGTTAAAATAGGGCCCAACACCTTTTCTTCTATATAGTTCTGAAATTTTTCTCCCAGCTCTTGAATTCTAAGGGAATCCTATAACAAAGCTCTATTCAACTGCAATGGCCTTTGTTTTCCTACTGAGTCCCAATCTTTTCATTTAGTACATGCAGGAGCATGATCAGACCAAGTTAGAACTCCAAGATTAGTTTTTGTGACTAAATTAGCCAAGGTCCTAGACAGAAATCATATTAATCCTGACATGAATAAGATCCATGAGTAGCAGATTAATATGTATAGTGCCTGACATCTGGATTCATTTTCTGCCAGACACCATTAGTTCCTCAGTTTCTAAATGATGCAACAAATTCGCACTGGCTCCTCCCAAACGCCCTGTGTGTACATTCAACTGATCCAATCTGGGATTAAACACTTTGTTAAAATCCCCCCATGAATATTATCTCCTTCCCTGAAACTTCCTAAATCCCTAAAAACCTGATCCAAAAGAGCAGCTTTCCCTTGATTGGGAGCATAGCCCTTGTCTAAGGTGAGACATTTAATTCAAATATAGTTATATCTACAAGTTGGGCTGAAATAAGAAAAGGCAAGTGTTTGGCAAAAAGTATTGCCACCCCTCTTCTATTAGATTGCCCTGGACAGACGTAGGTACCTGTGTCGAAGAAGGGTTCAGGTATTTATCATTTTCCTTCAAGTGTGTATCCTGCAAATAGATTAATGCGGGAATAGTCTTTTTCAGGGAGCAGAATACCCTGTTCCTTTCCACTGGATCGTTCATCCCCTCACTGTTAACAGACATGACAATCATAAACTCACCCATGAGTACCAAGTCTGCTCTGACCCACTGTATCACCCTTTGGGAAAGGAAAGTGAGACCACCCGGCCAGATGCCAAGTCTCCTTGTTCCTTTTCTTTAGATAAGATATTTTAGAGAGAAACTGTATCATACACACAGGTTTCAGAGGGGCAGCCGTGTTAGTCTGTATCAGTAAAAAGAATGAGGAGTACTTGTGGCACCTTAGAGACTAACAAATTTATTTGGGCATAAGCTTTCATGGGCTAAAACCCACTCATTGGATGCATGCAGTGGAAAATACAGTAGGAAGATATATATATATGCAGAGAACACGACTAACTGGAAAAAAAATTAATTCTGAGCCCTAACATTTTTATTAATATTAATTCTGCTTCTGTTCTCTTACCTGCCATTTCCCTCCCTCCTCTCTCCCTACACATTCCCCCTTGTTGCCTGCTCCCCCTCTAGCTCTCAGAGCCCAGACTTTCCCTACAGGCACATTTGTTCCCATATATATTCTTAAGAACCAAGCCTATCTAATCTTAACAGCCATCACTATAAGGTTGGGCATGAATAAATTATTAGACCATCTTTGAGTTCACTTATTACCATTTTCCAACATAGGTGATGCTTCTCCAGCTGATATAAATTTTGGAATATTTATGATAACTCTAAAGTCAAATTTACTTCATGAGGGAAGATCTAGGTCTTCTGCTATTGTGTTATTAGCTTTGTTTTTAATATAAATCACAATATTGTATAATTTAATGTTATACAATGTATCCACATAGAATTAGTGATCCTGGAGGTACACAGCCCCGCTTCCATTTATCTATATGCCTTTGTCATTACAACAATGTGGATACAATATCCATTACTTAGAGTAATATCTTAGTCCCCATACTGATCATGTTATCTGGCCTGTTTCTTCTGCTCTCATGTCTGTCCTTTTGCCTTGATGATGCATCTTTCTGAGCTGTTCTGACTCTCTTCTCTGATCTCACCAATTCCCAGTGATTTCTTGGTGACCTGTGGGACCAATCAATGCCTTGGAACCCATTCAGACTGCTCTTGAGCTGACTGGCCCACTCCCATATCCCTATGTACCTGTTACCCTTCCTTTCCAGAAAAGGACCTGGGGATTACAGTGGACGAGAAGCTGGATATGAGTCAGCAGTGTGCCCTTGTTGCCAAGAAGGCCAATGGCACGTTGGGCTGCATTAGTAGGAGCATTGCCAGCAGATCGAGGGAAGTGATTATTCCCCTCTATTTGTCATTGGTGAGGCCATACCTGGAGTATTGCATCCAGTTTTGGGCCCCCCTCTACAGAAGGGATGTGGACAAATTGGAGAGAGTCCAGCGGAGGGCAACGAAAATGATTACGGGACTGGGGCACATGACTTATGAGGAGAGGTTGAGGGAAATGGGGTTATTTAGTTTGCCCATTAAGGACCATCAGCTATACAATTGACCCACTGAGAAAAGGCAGATACACCTTGTGACTCAGCAAGGCATGCAGGGACATGCCTATGGACAGAACTCTAAGTTTTTTTCTTGCCATGTGCTGGAATGCTTGTCTTTGGAACAAAGAAAGAAAGGCCACATGACAAGAGACTATAAAAGGCTGCTGCAGCTCCTCCATCTTGTCTTCAATCCTGCTTCTTTCCTCTGGAGGAACTTTGCTACAAACTGAAGCTCTGAACAAAGAACTGAATGACCCATCCCAGCTGGGGATGTATTCCAGAGACCTGATTTGAACCTGCAGTTTATTCCATCACTGCTACAAGCCTGAACCAAAATAATGGAGCGGCTGATACAGGACCCTATTAATAAAGAATTATATTACCATCCTTTAATTAAGCCAATCAACATGGGTTTATGGAAAATAGATCTTGTCAACGTAACTTCATATCTTTTTTTTTTTATGAGATTACAAGTTTGGTTGATAAAGGTAATAGTGTTGATGTAATGTATTTAAACTTCTGTAAGGCATGTGCTTTGGTACCGCACAGCATTTTGATTAGAAACGTATAATGATATAAAATTAACCTGCCACACATTGACTGGATTAAAAACTGGCTAATTGACAGGTCTCAAAATGTTATTGTAAAGGGGGAATGTAGCGGGGTGGTGACCCGCTCCAGCCCTGATAGGGTTGGAACCAGCCTTGGGAGAGGGCTGGCAGGCTGTGAAAGAAAGACCTGAGCTGATTGGGGAAGCAGCCACAGCTGGGCCACGCCCCAGTCAGGGCCCAGCTGGCCCTATAAAGGCTGGAAGCCAGGAGCTCAAGCAGACAGTCTCTCTCTGTGTTCAGAGAGAGAAGGGCCTGGCTACAGGGAGCTAGAGACAGGGTACCTGAGTGGAGCAGGGCTGGGGACAGGCTGAGGAGCTGGGGAGCTCCAGCCTGGAAAGCCCCAGGCTGCGGCCTAGCAGAAGGCCAAGAGGTACTGGGGGTTGCAGAGGGTAGCCCAGGGCTAGGCCAAGGCAGCAGGTCCAAACCCAGCCTTGCCAGTGATGAGTGGCTGATACTGCAGTCTGCCCAGGGCGTGGGGCTAGATGATGACTGGCAGTAGCTTTATACTGAGGCGAGGTGGGAATAGTGGGTGGGGGTTCCCCGGGGAGGGGAGACCCTAAGTCTGAGGGGTTACTGCCAGGGGGCAGCGCCCCAGATAACAGGGCACCGGGTCCGGTAGGAACATGGGGGCCAAGCGGTAGTGGATCACCTGCCTGCAGAGGGTGCTCCAAGGCTGGAAACGAGCTAATTCCCGGAAGTCACCAGCAGGAGGCGCTGCAGGGGTGAGTCCACACTGCTACAGGGAATCATTTTCAAAGGTGTGTAACTAATGTGGTCCTTCAGGGATCAATTTTGGCCCTATGCCCTTTAACATCTTTATCAATGACCTGGAAGAAAATATAAAAATCATCACTGATAAAGTTTTCAGATGGCACGCAGTATGAGTTTCAATAAGGCCAAATGTAAATGCATACATCCAGGAACAAAGACCGTAGGCAATAGTTACACAATGCTCCATCATGGGGAGCTGCGCCTGTGAAAAAAATGTGGGGGTCATGGTGGATAATCAGCTGAACATGACGGCCTAGTGCAACACTGTGGCTCTATGTGATCTTTAGAGGTATGAAGAGGGGAATCTCGAGTAGAGGTAGAGAAGCTATAGTACCTATGACAGGTTTCAGAGTAGCAGCCGTGTTAGTACATAGTACCTATGTATTTCTGTATTTCAAACTGGTGCAACTATTACTGGAATACAGTGTCAACAATCCACGACAGATGTTGATAGCAGTGAGGTTAACTACCACACAGAATAATTTACCAATAGCTCTGATGGATTCTCCATCACTGGCAATTCTTAAAGCCAGGTGGGCTGTTTTTCTAAAAGATCTGCTGTAGCTGAGAAAGGAATTATTGGGGGGAAGCCCTATGGCTTGTGTGATACAGGAGGCCACACGAGATGGTCACAATGATTCCTTCTGGCCTACTGAGATCCTGCTACACAGAGACCTTTTTATTTTGCAAACACTGGGCCTGCTGCTGCTTGTGCCATTGAAGCCAATGGAAACTGGCTTGGGTGAGCACTCTGTAGTTATTTCAGGAGCATCGCTAAGGTTTTTATCGGAGGGGGTAGAGTTAAAAATAGCAGCTATTGAATATCATTTGGGGTAGTTTTGTACTGTGACTAACTTGCTCACTTCTAATACAGTGAGAGAAATGAGCTTCTGTTCCAACTCAGTGTTTTCTTTGTTAATGCAATCCTTATGTTTGGGGGGGGGGCTAATGACCCCACTCAGCCCCCAGCTGCCTAGGTCTATGAATTATCAGTAGGTCTGATGCTAGCTGAACACTGTGGTTAGTATTACAGTCCACGCTGTTAGTGATGCTACTGAGGGACATGTGCAAACATCAGCTCTTGGAGGTTTCTAACGCAGTTACAGCAACTCTGTCTATCATGCAAACTCTGCTGAGGCCTAGCCCGCAGTGGAGGTTCACTAGCTGAGTTCAGCTGTCTTTGATATGAGTGAGCAAAAGTTCCTTTCACCTGTGAGCATGAGGTGTGCGGGAGCAGGCCCTCGGGGGAAAGGTTATTGCCCCGTAGAAATGGGGACCAGCCAGAGCTATTGTTCTGGTAGTTAGTGCACATGGCATCAGGGATGCCGTGAGAGATTAGAAAAGAGAAACTGATCAGACCATTAATGTAATAGTTACTTAATATTTTCTCTTTCCTTCACTCACACTGTATGTAGGGAGCAGCTAGGGCCTAATTACTGGAAACAACTAAATTAAGCCTTTAGCATTATCTAATTAAAGTTATCATGCTGCTGTCACCGGAACAGGGACTTGGAGCAGCCAAATTGATTTATCCTGCTTTCTACCCAACCAGTGAGGATTTACAGCCTGACATTCCTGCTCAGTGAAATGTCCCATGTTTTATATGGGACTCAGTGAATGTTGGCAGCCGGAGTTCTAGCTGTAATTGTCTTTGATAAGGTGTAACGTGGCCTGATGTCCTGCCTGGTGACTGGCCTTTGCGACAACTGTCTTTCATTGGCTTCACTTGCTTTGACTTTTTTTTTTTCACGAAACATCTGGTACCACTATCAAAATCTCTGTACAACTTGTCCAGGTTGCAAATCGCTGTTTAACAATGCCTCTCCATGCTGTTAACTTGGGTTTCCCAGGGAATCGCCGGGTCAGGAACTTACATTCAGCCTGCATAAATACCTCCTACAGTTTTAATCAAATACCGTATTCTTCACTTCCTGTCGCAGATTACGCAGAATCTTGCAATGCACTGTTAGGTCCTATGCCATTCTCAGTGTAGGAAATGGGAGTCCAGACTTTAATGGATCAGGCCCTTAAACAGAGGCCATATTCCACGCTAGAGGGGGCTGCTTTTCAGTTGCAGGTGAAGAGACCAGTACCTGCTATACACAAACTACAGCATCTCAACAAGAGCTTGTAGTATTGTAGGTGCTATTAGTAAAGCACTGAGAGATCCTGAAATGAAAGGCATGATAGAAATGCAAAATATTGTGTTCTGTTAGCAGTTGAAAGGGGTCAGAACAGTTAATGGGCTCCTCAGATGTATAAAGGTGTCACCAGGGCCACCACGTCTCCCAGCTCCGAAGCAAGCGCTGCCACTCTCAGGCTCAGTCAAGGAGGTTCATTTTCTTACCCGAGATTAACAAACAGAAAATAGTCTTAAAAAGAACAGGAGTACTTGTGGCACCTTAGAGACTAACAAATTTATTTGAGCATAAGCTTTCGTGGGCTACAGCCCACTTCTTCGGATGCATAGAATGGAACATATATTGAGGAGATATATATATACACACATACAGAGAGCAATGCCCCTCTGCCATGTTCATTGGCCAAACCGGACAGTCTCTACGCAAAAGAATTAATGGACACAAATCTGACATCAGGAATCATAATACTCAAAAACCAGTGGGAGAACACTTTAACCTGTCTGGCCATTCTATGACAGACCTGCGGGTGGCTATCTTACAACAGAAAAACTTCAAAAACAGACTCCAACGAGAGACTGCTGAGCTGGAATTGATATGCAAACTAGATACAATCAAGTTAGGATTAAATAAGGACTGGGAATGGCTGAGCCATTACAAACATTGAATCTATCTCCCCTTGTAAGTATTCTCACACTTCTTATCAAACTGTCTGTACTGGGCTAGATTGATTATCACTTCAAAAGTTTTTTTTCACTTACTTAATTGGCCTCTCAGAGTTGGTAAGACAACTCCCACCTGTTCATGCTCTCTGTATGTGTGTATATATATCTCCTCAATATATGTTCCATTCTATGCATCCGAAGAAGTGGGCTGTAGCCCACGAAAGCTTATGCTCAAATAAATTTGTTAGTCTCTAAGGTGCCACAAGTACTCCTGTTCTTTTTGCGGATACAGACTAACACGGCTGCTACTCTGAAACCAGAAAATAGTCTTAACTCAGGTGGGACCCCCGGCTTCAGGGCCGCCCCTGCCAGGGGTCTCTGCCCCCTCCCCCCCCCCCCCCCAACGCCTGGCAGCTTCCCAGCCTCAGCCCGCTCCCCTCCCCTCCTGGGGCAGCAACCCCTTGCTCCAGGGACTCCGCACAGGAGCTAGCTCCACCCCAGTGTGGCTTTCCTTCCCCAGGGCTCAGCCTGTCTCAGTCCATCCCCTCCAGCTGCCCACTAGCAGCCCTGTATAGGCCCAGGCATAGCCCATCCCTCTTTAATTGGCTGGACTGGGCTCACTTGCTCCGGTTCGGGGGCGGTGGGTTCAGTTTATCCACAGGGCCCAACTCCCCTGTGGCAGAAGCATATGGCGAGTGAAGTGTTACCACCTCTATACATGGTAGTAGCGAGGCCATTACTGGAATAGTGCATCCAGGTCTAATGTCAACGCTGCAGAAAGGATGCTGAGAGATTGTGGAGGAAAGCAACAAGAATGATTCAAGGGCTGGAAAATCTGCCTTACAGTCAAAGACTTCGAAATGTCGATGTAACGTAACAAAGAGAAGGGTAAGAGGGACTTGACCACGGTCTGCCAGTGCCAACGCAGGGAAGAGATTTCCCATAGCAGAGGTTCTTTAATCTGGCAGCAAAGGCAGAACAAAACAGACAAATTCAGGCTGGAAATAAGGTGGAAGAAATTAACCTTGGCCCAGCTTACAGAAGATGTGGTGGCTTCTCCATCATTTGAAATGTCTAAATCGAGACCAGCTGTCTCTTTGGAAAATACAATGTAGTTTAACCATAAGCTATTTGGCTTAATATGGGAATCATGTGGCATGTTAGATAATTGCAATGGTTCTATGTGACTTAAAAACTCTGAAAAATACTGTAACTACGAAGTTAATGACAGTCGTTCCTTGTTAATATTTACTATGACATAAAGGCTGCAATGGTCAGGGTCAATTTCTATTGATGTATCTGAGCTCTAACGTGCCAGACGTGCCTCCGTGTATACTCTAGCAGGGTCATGGTGGTTGTCTGTATGAACAGTCACAGACTGTACTTTTGCTGCTGCTACTCAAGATCCTCGTGCCTGAGGTCCAACTCAGTGGCAAATCATACACGTATTATAAAAAAAAAAGTGACTATACTGTCAATTCCACATTCCAGCTGCTGGGGATATTTTTTAAAGGTAGGAAATGCAGAACTTACAGCACTGCTGTATTCTCATCTGTGTCTCAGGGTGTTAGAATCACAGAATTATAGAATACTGGGTTGGAAGAGACCTCAGGAGGTCATCTAGTCCAACCCCCTGCTCAAAGCAGGACCAACCCCAAATAAATCATCCCAGCCAGGGCTTTGTCAAGCCTGACCTTAAAAACCTCTAAGGATGGAGATACCACCAACTCCATAGGTAACCCATTCCAGTGCTTCACCACCCTCCGAGTAAAATAGTTTTTCCTAATATCCAACCTAGATGTCCCACACTCCAACTTGAGAACATTGCTTCTTGTTCGGTCATCTGCCACCACTGAGAACAGCCGAGCTCCATCCTCTTTGGAACCCCCCTTCATATAGTTGAAGACTTCCATCCTAAATGCAGGACTCTGCACTTGTCCTTGTTGAACCTCATCAGATTTCTTTTGGCCCAATCCTCCAATTTGTCTAGGTCACTCTGGACCCTATCCGTACCCTCAAGCCGTTGATCACTACCCGTTGAGACCGATGATCTAGCCAGCTTTCTATCCACCTTATACTCCATTCATCCAATCCAGACTTCTTTAACTTGCTGGCAAGAATACTGTGGGAGACCATATCAAAAGCTTTGCTAAAGTCAAGGTATATCATCTCCACCGCTTTCCCCATATCTACAGAGCCAGTTATCTCATCATAGAAGGCAATAGGGTTGGTCAGGCATGAGTTGCCCTTGGTGAATCCATGTTGACTGTTCCTGATCACCTTCCGCTCCTCCAAGTGCTTCAGAATGGATTCCTTGAGGATGTGCTCCATGATTTTTCTGGGGACTGGGGTGAGGCTGACTGGTCTGTAGTCCTCAGATTCTCCTTCTTCCCTTTTTAAAAGATGGGCAATATATTTGCCTTTTTCCAGTCGTCCGGGACCTCCCCCGATCGCCATGAGTTTTCAAAGATAATGGCCAATGGCTCTGCAATCACATCAGCCAACTCCCTCAGCACCCTCAGATACATTGCATCCGGCCTCATGGACTTATGCATGTCCAGCTTTTCTAAATAGTCCTTAACCTGTTCTTTCACCACTGAGGGCTGGTCACCTCCCCACCATGCTGTGCTGCCCAGTGCAGCAGTCTGGGAGCTGACCTTGTCTGTGAAGACCGGGGCAAAAAAAAGCATTGAGTACTTCAGCTTTTTCCACATCCTCTGTTAAAAGGAACAATGAGGGACAGGAATAGTTATGCACTATACCGGCCTTAGCATAATCACATAGATCTCAGTGATAGTACTGAGGGCCTCTGGGATTTCCATTTTCTTAATGAGAACAACATCTGTCCCCTGGTGATTTTTAATGTATTTATTATTGATCTGGAAAGGTAGGTGAGCAGCAAGGTAGCAAAACTGTGTCATCTGCTAAAGTTATTTAGGTTAGTTAGGACCAGAGAGAGATCTGAGGAACTTCAGGGAGACCTAACCATGCTGGGAGAATGGGCAAACCCAATGAATTGTCAATAAATGCCGAGTAATGCACACTGGAGGAAAAAAATAAACGACTTGTACACCTTCCCAGTTCTAACTCAAGTCAAGAGAGGGACATGGGCGCAGGGGTGAAAGTAAGCTGGTACGGGCAGGTACGGTGTACTGGAAAAAAGTGGCTGCAGGTACCGGCCCATACCCAGGTGACTTTAAACGTCGTTGTGCCCCGGTCCCTTTAAATCACCGCTGGAGCCCAGCTGGCACGGGCCAGGCAGCACGCGGATGGGCTGGCCGGGGGACGCTGACCCCCCAGTCCTGCCCCTTCTGCCTGAGACCCCGCCCCTTCCAGGGGCCGGAGTTGGCCCCTGTACCGGTAAGTCTCTGCCGTTCTTTCGCCCTGCATGGGTGTCACTACAGACAGCTCAATGGCGATCACTGCACAATGTGCAGCTATGGTCAAAGTAAAAACCCAGATGTCTGGCTGCATGGGAACGGACTGGTGAATGATACGGAGAATGGAATGCCTTTTTACAGATCAGTGATGCAGCCTCCCCTTGGTGTTGTGCACAGTACTGGTGAGCCCAACTCAACAGGACAGTGCGAACTGGAGAGTGCTCAGCGAAGAGCCTGGAAAACTTCTCCTCTGAAGAGAGATTGAAAAGGCTGGGATTGGTCCCTCAGAAAGGAGATGAATAAGAGGGACATGCTAGAAGCCTATAAAGTAAGGACTGGGCCAGAAAGGGTAGCTCAGGCACTTCTGTTCTCCCTGCCTCCTGTCACAAGAACAAGGGACTGTCAATGAATTAAACGATGCCAAATGCAAACCCATCCAAGGAAATACCTTTTCACACAACACGTGATTAGACAGGATGTCACTGAGGCTAAGAGCTCAGCAAGACTCTAAAGGGACTGGAAATGCAGAAGGATAATAAGGATCCTCAGAGTTATCCTAATGCTAATAACACTTTGGAAGGGCTGTTAAACCTCCCGCCGCAGGGCCTACACTAATCACTGACTCTTGGGAGTCAGGGTGAGACCTCTGAGCAGGGCAGATCATCCCACATCTGCTACTGCATGGGTCGTACCCCTTCCCCTGCAGCAGCTGGTGCTGACTGGGGGCAGAGACAGAATGCTGCACTGCATGGGCCATGGGCCTGGTCAGTTTGGCAAGTCCTGTGGAACTAGAGGGACAGCTCTCCTGACCCTAAAGGAGCGACCAAAATGGAGAGCTGGCGGGAGGGGAGGGGTAACTGCCTCCCTTACCAGGGGAAGCTCCCGTTTGTGTTGTGACACACCCCCCCCCCCATATCCTTTCCTGTGGGTCCGTCTCTGCTGCCTGCAGCCTGGGCCCTTTGACCTCCTGCTACAGGGGCCTGCAGACACCAGCACCATCTCATAGGTGGGATATGGGGACTGTGAAGCTCCAGAAGCATGAGCCTCGCTAGAGAAATGCTTTCAGTACTGAATTAGGGGAATAGAGGGCTGGCCTGTCTGCAGGAGGCAGATGCTTGAAAGGCACCAGACTGGAGCTCTGCTTGCAGGAGAGACAAGGGCCCTGGCATTTGAGAGCAGGAGGCCCGGTATCCTGTCACAGAGCCTGACAGGAATGAAAAGCTGACGATCCCCATTACTTGCACTGGGAATGAAATGTGTGTTACCCTCACGCACAGAAATGCCGCTTGCCTCCTAACCAGAGCCAGGGAGCTGGGCCTGAGTTTCTCTTTCCTTTTAATCACTTGCTACCTTGCTTCGTTAGGTGACTTTAATGATCTGGAGGATGGCGTGGACTGCACCCTCAGCAAGTTTGCAGATGACACTAAACTGGGAGGAGTGGTAGATACGCTGGAGGGTAGGGATAGGATACAGAGAGACCTAGACAAATTAGAGGATTGGGCCAAAAGAAATCTGATGAGGTTCAACAAGGACAAGTGCAGAGTCCTGCACTTAGGATGGAAGAATCCCATGCACTGTTACAGACTAGGGACCGAATGGCTAGGCAGCAGTTCTGCAGAAAAGGACCACAGGGGTTACAGTGGACGAGAAGCTGGATATGAGTCAACAGTGTGCCCTTGTTGCCAAGAAGGCTAACGACATTTTGGGCTGTATAAGTAGGGGCATTGCCAGCAGATCGAGGGACATGATCATTTCCCTCTATTCGACACTGGTGAGGCCTCATCTGGAGTACTGTGTCCAGTTTTGGGCCCCACACTACAAGAAGGATGTGGAAAAATTGGAAAGACTCCAGTGGAGGGCAACAAAAGTGATTAGGGGGCTGGAGCACATGATTTATGAGGAGAGGCTGAGGGAACTGGGGTTATTTAGTCTGCAGAAGAGAAAAGTGAGGGTGGATTTTCTAGCTGCTTTCAACTACCTGAAGAGGGGTTCCAAAGAGGATGGAGCTTGGCTGTTCTCAGTGGTAGCAGATGACAGAACAAGGAGCAATGGTCTCAAGTTGCAGTGGGGGAGGTTTAGGTTGGATATTAGGAAACACTATTTCACTAGGAGGGTGGTGAAGCACTGGAATGGGTTACCTAGGGAGGTGGTGGAATCTCCTTCCTGAGAGGTTTTTAAGGTCAGGGTTGACAAAGCCCTGGCTGGGATGATTTAGTTGGGGATTGGTCCTGCTTTGAGCAGGGGGTTGGACTAGATGACCTCCTGAGGTCCCTTCATACCCTGATATTCTCTGATTCTATTATTCGGGGCCCAAGGAATGTGCTGTGCATGGCAGTAGCAGACACACCGGCTGCAATGTTTATAATCTTCTGTTGAACTGGCCACTTCCAAGGAACTAATTGGCATCTTCTAGCAAGCCCTGGTAGTGACCCCTGAGGTAAGATGGTAACTAGCATTTCACTGCAGCCGTCGCTTGCAGAGGTTTGCTTTTTTAAGAATTGAGGTTAGCAGGAGTTCTGAGAGACAAACGTGAGTGGAGTTTTGCATTGGAAAAGACTTGGCGCTTTTTTTGGAACCTGATAACTCAGAAATGGCCTATTCTAGACACTGCCTGCATGTTTCATTCAGGTGCTAATTGGAGCCGTTGGAGTGTTCTTCTCAGAGCTGGGTGGTTAATTTGGAATGCTTTACCTCTCAGTCAGGTCACTGGTGGAGCTCATAAACGTCAGCACTGCAATGTCAGTTCAATTCCCCACACACTTGGTTCTTTTTATGATGCTCCCAGCCCTCGTCACTGGACAGACAGCCTTCAAACTGGAAACCAGTCCTTGGGGCTGGGAACGTGCCACAGTGATCTCGGAAAATCGCATGGCTTCTCCACAGCCCACCTTCCCCTGTAGTGGAGGCCTTTCCTCTACCCCGGGCACTACCGCCTACGTGTCCGCCGTGCCCTCTCGGGAGGGTCAGGGCGGTGAAATCCCCCCCATGTTTCCCCTTAGAATCTTACTCCTGGATTCAGCAGCAGCAGCCGGAGAGGCTGTGGGTACTCACCCACTCACACTCCCCAGTCCGAATCACAGACATGGGCAGGATGAGGTGTTTCGGAGCTAAAGCTCCCATCACAGCAGGAGCCCGGAGGCTAGCCCCATTGCAGGGCATCCTGCTGGTAAGGGTGCCGGTGAGTGGGAGGAAATGCACTACCCCTTTAAGGGACAGGCTGGAGCCGATGGCCGGGGTCAGCCTGGGGAGCAGCAAGCAGCCCCCTGCCCCAGGGCTATTTAAACAAGAGCAGGAAGCTGAGCTCGAGGGGCAGGTGTGGCAGGAAGTGGTCCCCCCGGGAAAGCCAGAAATGCCTAGGAGACCAGACAGGAAGCCATCCCAGTGCAGGGGGTTGTGATCTCTCTCTCTCAGACTCCAGGAGGTTAGCCTGACCAGGCTCAAAGATCTTGTTTTGTGGACATTGGGGTATGTCTACACTGCAATTAGACACCCACGGCCGGCCCGTGCCAGGTGATTCGTGGGGCTTAAGCTAAGGGGCTGTTTAATTGTGATGTAGACGTTGGGGCTTGGGCTGGAGTCTGGGCTCTAGGACCCCACAAGGTGGGAGGATCCCAGGCCTCGGGCTGCAGCCCGAGCCAGAGTGTCTGCACCACAATTAAACAGCCCCTCGCCGAGCCCCGTGAACCTGAGCCAGCTGACATGGGCCAGCCAGAGGTGTCTAATTGCAGTGTAGACATTCTCTTTAAGTCCAGAGCTCTGGACCAGTGCACTGAGGCATGGATCTTATGATTAGGGTTGGCAAATCTTACGTTTTATTTTTTTATACAATGTGGATGGATAATGCTGATGTCTATTTGTAAGCCTCTTTTTATTATTATCTATTTAAATTTTCACAGTTATGCACAATTATGGGGGTCAACATCATATCTCAAAATATACAAAGAAATATCTTCAAAGCAAACTCTAAATTTTCAAGCAGCATTTTTCTTACTTTGCCTGTCTGTAAATTTTTATTAGTGATGGAAATATTTTTCATCAGTTTGTGTGCATGGTGAAATCAATGTTTGCTGACATTAACCGATAAAAATCAAATCCTGCCAAGTTTAGTTATGGCGGGTTTGTTGTAGTTGCTCCCCCCATGAAACCTCATTAAAGCAGCCTTACTTATTTTGATTGTGTATTTTGGCTTCCCCTGCCCCAGATCCTTTATCAGGAACATGTTGATACCCCAACTGGGGAAAATATGATGGGGGCTCAGTCAGAGTGCCACATCTACCCACAGGGCAGTGCATAGGGACAGCACACACCTTTACGCCCAGTTTCATCCATCCAGGGCTGGGCTGACCCCCCAGCCTCCTATGCACAATAATGGCTCTGTCACTGCTACACCTGGTCAAAGAATGGGTAAAAAGTCACCGATTTTTGAACTGTGGAAGTTATTCCTATGGCACAGGGTTTGCAGTGAGTCGTTTTATTTTTAACAAAAAATGTAATTGAAATTTTGGTTCAAAACATTATTGGAACTGAAACATTTGGTCTGCCAATGAGCGAGCAGCCTCATTGTGTGTTTCATGTGTTCAGTAGGTTCCAAGAGCTTTCAGGGTTTTGTGTGCCCCGGTTAACATGCAGGGACAAAGGTGATAGAGAGAGGATACTTTGTGTGATACCAAGCAAAATAGCATCTTCTTTCCCCTGGCATAAGCCGGTATAGACGGTAATGTGACACCCGTTCAGAATAATGCCTAGCATCAGAAGTAACTCTCACGCTAGTGTAAGAATAATTTGGCATCTCCTCAGAACAAGGAGTCCCATAAATACATGGCAAGCCTGCCCAGACTGTTTCCAAGTCCACTGTGAAGCGTGCTTCTGTCCAAGAGCCTTTCAGGGAACACACACATTGAATTTCTTCTTCTTGTTATTTCAATCATGGTGCTGAAGGAGTGGTTCCCATTGTGCTGCATGCTGTACAAATAAAGAGTATAGACAGCTGTGACCCTAAGAGCACCCCAATGCTGAGGCCAGGGGCTCCCTGGTACCTAGCAGTGAGACTTGGCTGGCCTGAGCAGCTCAATGGATCATGGTTGTCACAGTCGGTATCTAAAAGATGTCATATGTACACTGGTAACACACTGGTCATTAATGCTATTGTGTGGTGTGTGCACAGATGAAATAGGAAAAACTACAAATATGTGCTGCAAATATGTTCTTAAAATGTGTTTGGCAGGTAGGGCTTAAGACACCCTAGCCAAAGGAACATGGTGCAGCCTCTTGAATGTGCCTCCAATGTAATTTGAGCCAAGAGAGACCATGGAAGTACATTTACATAAAAGGTAAACGAAGCCATCAAACTAGCGAGTGTGGGGACAGCCACTTAGCTATCATGACGGAGGGATGAAAACATTCCTCTGGGCATCAGCTCCCTGGGCAGCACTGCAAGCTGAGCCCGCAGGAGGGCTTCCTGACTTTGAAAGATAAACTTTGGGGATATGAGTAGAGAGAGAGAGAGCGAGCACCATTTTGTAATTCTTCACCTGAGGAGACACAGAAACCCAGCGCTTTGGGCTCTGTGTTGTATCCTGGCTAAGGACTGGCCAGCCATGCTGGAAGAACAGCTGTGGTGAGAAAACTGCCTTGACCAGAAGGCTCTAGTTTGTTAAATTAGGTTTTAGTCTTTGTGACAGGGTGTCCCAGGCTCTTGAAGGCCCCCAACTGGAGGCCCCATGGTTCTACCATGGAAAGGAGCAATGAAGGTGGGTCCTCCCGGCCAACCTAGAGAAGCTGCATACGAGCAGCCAATCACATCCCAGCAGGCTCAGATAAAAGGAGCTGCTGGGCCTGAGCAGGGCAGTTCCTGGCTGGGACGAGAAGTGATAGGACAGAGGAACTGTCCAGGAAGGAGCCTTGGGGGAGATAGGACAGAGAGACCCCAGGGCCTGTAACCCAAAGGGAATGTGTGAAGGTGATGAGACCAAGTGGGAATATTCCACTGATGAGACAATGTATGGAAACCTGGAGGCATCTCTGTGATGCTGAAAGATCAGGTGTGAGCTCATGGCAAGGCTCCTAGGCCTCACGGATCATTGGCAAATGCATGGCTGGAACCAGTCTGGCTCTCCCGTGGGTTAGTGTTGTTAACATAGGGATTAGATTTATAGAAATGTGTTTAGTGTCTGGACTTTATAAAATGCTTGTGAGTTGCTGCCTTCATTAATCTCATTTATGATATTTGTATCCCATGTTATGAGGCAATATTTAAGTATTTGCTCTGTAACGATAAAAGTGTTTGCTCTAAAACTGGAAACCTCCACAGCCAGGAAAGTGTAGTAGGAAGAGAGCCTGAAACATAAGCCCTTGTATCAGAGGCCTGGTATGAGGCCTGAGACCTGAACTAAAGTAATGGTCAAAACTTGCAAATATAAAGCAAAGTTAAGACGTGAGCAAGAGGCAGGCCCTGCTCACAGAATTTGGCAAGCATAGGCCTGATATTGCAAAAATACATACTCCTAAGAGGTGCCAGGCACAAAACACTCACATAAACACATTCCAGAAGGGTGGTACCAGAGCACCCTGATAAACACATTCCCCAAAGATAACAGGAAAATGCTGACCCATCTTAAGGATAAGGTCAGGCTGACAGCATGATGAATATAGATGTTTCAATCAAACCTACAGGTACAAGGCAATGGGTGGCACCTTGATATGTCAGAGGGTGGCACCCTGATATGTCGAGGACTATCCGTAACTTGTTTGTATCGGTGTATAAAGATGTATCTCAGAGGGAGTGTCTTTGTCTGGCGTAGGGGATAGTGGAAAGTCCCGCCACTAACCGAGTCAGTTCATTGTCACGAACATACATGTGTTAGTGTACCTGTGACCGTTGAGCCGGGGCATTAGCACTGTGCTTCATTGGCAATAAACCTGATCACGTGCCTTCGCTACGAGCCAAGTCTGTGGATTTATTGGGTGGTTCGCTCGAGGTCTGCGGTGCCAGCTGTCTGCACAGAGCTGAGACAGCATACAGGCAAACACACACACAGCCAAATATGTGACAACAGAGAGAAGCATTAGCAAGAGTGAAATGCTAGTTTATCACGAGAAGTGTCATCTCCTTCCCAACAAAGAAGGCCTGTAGATACCAGACAAACCATTGTGGAACATCAATGAACAAAAGACGTTGGTGATTGCTCCACGCACCCCATGAAGAGGGGATATTCACACACCCTGGTCCCATCAAGGCTTGAACTCTGGGGGCAGGGAATAAAAAACTCATCAAGAAGAAATTGTTATTCCTGTGCTGCTTGGCCTTCAGGGAGAGGGCCAGACTTCTAAGCATAAGCGAGGGATCCCCAGCTGCTTAGCCTGGGTTAGCCCTAGAGGACATATAGAGCTTGAGTGAGCCCATTGCTCTGGTGCTCTGCCCTCTACGCAGGATACCCATCAAATATCAAGTCTCATTTGAGGAGCCAGTGCTCACCTTTAAGGCCCAAGTTGATGCAGGTATCCCTGGATGAATTTCTTTGGCATCTGCTATGCCAGAGGTCAGACAAAGGTATCTGTCACGTTATTGACTTGAACTGAGACCGTATAGAACATGGTTACAACCAAAGTCCTGTAGTGGCACCAAATCTTGTATAAAGGGGGTCAAATGAGGTGTCTAAGACAAGGTTATGGTTTGCTGGTTATAATTATGCTGTCTATATGTGTGTATCAATGTTGTAGTTGAAGTTATGAATATTGGCTCTATACTGTCTGTATTTCAAACTTATGCTATGCTGCTGGGAGACATCCCAGACAAGTTGGTGTTAGCTCTGCCTAGCCTACTTGATGGCCCATTAAGGACCATCAGCTATACAATTGACCCATTGAGAGTTTTCATAACCATTCATCCCCATAATGAGTAGCACTAGTGGTGATACTGGGAAACTGGAGTGTCTAAGGAAATTGCTTGTGTGACTTGTGGTTAGCCAGTGGGGTGAAACCAAAGTCCTCTTTGTCTGGCTGGTTTGGTTTGCCTTAGAGGTGGAAAAACCCCAGCCTTGGGCTGAAACTGCCCTGTTTGAGCAATTTGTCCTGCATTGGCACTCTCAGTTGGGTCCCGCCAGAACCAGCATCTTTACAGTATCATAGTGACCTCTTCTGGCCATCAAAATCTGCAGGCCTGGTTCTCTACATGCCATGACACTGCTTGGACTGGGTACCCTAATGCCCCGCTGTGCTGACAGAGTGGGGTAGAGCTGGCCAGAAAAGCTTAGGCAGAACCATTTTCTGGCAAAGGTGAAAGACTTCACACAACTGTGGTGTTTTTGCAAATATTTCATTTAGGAGAAAAACTGCAGGGGAAAAAACTTCTGACAATATCAAAATGTCTCATGAGTTTGTTCAGTGTAGCAAAACAAAGCCTATGATTGCTCCCTATACATACATCAGGGAGATATACACCAAGGAGAGTGAAGAGCTGCTAAGCTAACTGACAACGGTGACCCAAGAACAAATGGGGATAAACTGGCCACACTGAAAATTCAGGCTGGGAACTAGAAGAAGTTTCTAACCATCAGATGTGTGAGGTTCCGGAACAGCCTCCCAGCAGGAGCAGTGGAGGTGAACAACCTAACTAATTGTAAGTAGGAGCCTGATAAGTTTATGAACAGGATGACATGAGGGGATGGCCACCACCAGTGGGAGACTGGACCCAATGGCCCAGAATATCCAGCCAGTCTGTGTCCAGTGACATTTTTCAGAAAAGGACATTTTGATTTTTTTTGTTAGGAAATGGCTGTTTCAATAAAACTTAAAATGAAAAAGGCAAAACCGACACTAAATGTTCTGATCGACCTGAAACTTTTTTTTTTTTTAATTTGAGGGAGAATTTTGAAATTTACTAGTTTCATTTCTAATCAAAATGAAGCCAAATCTTGAAATCCTTCATAAAAAGGGATTTCTGTCCTCTGCTCAGCACTGGAATGGAGTGAACAGGCCTTGGTGAAACTGAGAATTAGGCCCCATGGATCCAGGAACTTTACGAGAGAACACCTCCCTCAAAGACCACCATCTCTCTGGATAGGCCCGTTCTACAAGGACAGCAGAACTGTCATCCCTTACGGGTTAGGCTTGTGAAAGTCAAGGAGGGAGCTCTTTTAGCAGCCAGTTTAGGACCCTAGACTCTCCACCCAATGGAGGTGGGAATGGTTTCAGACCTCACAACTTTGAGTGAAATGAGTTAAATGCATTTTGTTAGCTTGGCTTTCCCTGGCAACAAAAAGAGGAGGAGAGTTAGAGCGGGAAGCACTCATTCAGAAAAGCAAACCCAGCTGCATGAAGGGGAGCAGGGTGGAAACTAGCCAGGACTCTGAATGACCAGGAAACATCATCACTATCTGCACTGTAGGTGTGTCCCCATCAGACACACTGCTGTGAGCTCACTTTCCTGCAAGATTCTTAGACAACAATAAGTTTCTGCCTCTGCCACCTCCAGCAGGGAGAGGCCAAAAACTGTGTTTCCCCTGTACTGTGTGAGGTGCTCAAGGTATCCCTGTGAGGAGTGCAATGCGAAAGCATGGCTAGACAGACAGAGCTTTACAAAGGAGGAAATAAGGCATATATTTTCAATAGTGAGGGAGATTAACCATTGAACAATTTACCCAGGGTCATGGCAATTTTTAAATCACAATTGGATGTTTTTCTATCAGGTTTGCTCTAGGAATTACTGTGGGGCAGGTCTCTAGCTTGTGTCATATGGGAGGTCAGCCTAGATGGTTGCAACTGTCCCTTCTGGGCCTGGAATTGATTAATCTCTCCATGGAGAAGCTATGGAATAGCCCTGACGTTCGTATGAAACCCCGTGGAGTGGAGGCCTCCTGGGAGGATTATTTACATGTTTAAAAGATAGTATCACATTGTGGGGTGGATTCCAGACCAGAGAGGGGCTGTGCATTTGGTCACAGTGGTACTCTGAGAAATTTAAGAAGATGGAGTTCTCTTGTGAGAATATTTAAATGATGGAAAACACTGCTTTGCACCTGATGAAACACCCTTGATGGGCTGAAAGCCAACACAAATCATATATATTTTTTTTTTTAGGCAATAAAAGTCTATAGAGGTGTGTTTTGTTTTTTTTTGTTCTCTTACATTTATGAGAATACCAAGGCATGGTAATGGTCTGATGGGAGACAGGAGAGCTGTGAGCCTCTGTGGCGGGGCAATGACTCACCGGCGTGGTGCCTCCTGCTGGTTGTCCAGGGAATTAACTCTTTCCAGCCCAGAGCGCCCTTTGCCGGCTGATGGCCTCGCCTGCCGCTGGCCCCGTGTACCTCCCAGACCCTGGTGCCCTTTACCCTGGGGTTCTGCCCCAGCAGTACCCCCACGCTCTGGGTCTCCCCTCCCTGGGGAACCCCCAGCCCCCTAAACCCACCTTGCCTCAGTGGCTACTACCAGTCACCATCTAGCCCCCGCTCCCTGGGGCAGACTGCAGTCTGTAAACCACTCATCGTCGGCAAGGGGGTTAGGACCAGCTGCCTCTGCCTATCTCTGGGCTGCCCCCCTGCAGCCTTAGTACCTTTTTAGGCCCTTCTAGCAAGGCCTGCAGCCTGGGGTTTTACCCAGCTGGCATTCCCCAGCTCCCTCTGCCCTTCCCCAGAACTGCTCCACCTCAGGTACCCTGCTCAGCTCCCAGGCAGCCCAGTCCTTCTCTCTCAGGAAGCTAGAGAGAGAGAGAGTCTCTCTTTCCTTCTGGCCACCGCCCTCTTAGAAGGGCCAGCTGGGCCCTGATTGCACTGGCTACAGCCGTGGCTGCTTTCCCCATCAGCCCAGCTTTCCCTGCTGCAGCCCTGTCCCGGGCTGCTTTAACCCCTTCCGGGCCGGAGCGGGGTGACCACCCCGCTACAGCCTCTCTCATCGAAATAAACAATGAATCAGATGCTAAATATTCCTGTACTGAAAAACTTCAATCCTCCAAGAGTTGAATATTTTGGTATATGCAACAAACTTTAATACTTTTAATATTTAAAGTCAAATGTCTGTTTCTGGCTAAACAATCTAGGAAGTAATTACTGCAGAAATGAACTAGGAATCCCATCTCTGAGCTTTTCCCCTTGTGCGAAGTGGCAGCAGTCAGCTGGAAACTCTTAATGCGAATTCCTGGGTTAGAAATTTCTACCTGGCATCAAGGCTTTCTCAGCAGAGCTATTTTCATCTGGAGCCTGAGTGTAGTGAGTATCACATCATAGCACAAGCTGGTTTTATCTGGCTGGGCTTCAACCCATGTTGTGGAAGAACTTGTCAGTCTATGTTTTCCCTTTCTCATAGATTGTAAGGATCAAAGGGATCTTCGGGATCATTTATTCTAACTTTCTGCATAACACAAGCCATGGGACTTCCCTAACTTAATTCCTGATTGAATTAAAGCAGATCTTTTAGTAAAACATCCAGTCTTGATAATAAAATTGCCACTGATGGAGAATCCACCATGCCCCTTGGTTAAAAACAGCCATAGACTACAAAGAGAGAGTTGCAGTGTCTGACTCCAGCCGGACACCCTGGGTTGACTCTGTTCTTTCTTCCAGGTAAACACTTGCAGTGGCAACATTTACATGCTTTGGTTTTGCGTCTGCAACCTCCACTCATGTGACGAATGCTGCTGGATGAGGATTCTGGGGTCAGGACCTGGGAAGGTCTCTCATCCATCAGCTCTCAAGACACATGCTCATTGTTTTAGTTCTCCTTTGTATTTCTCAGGAGTGATACAAGCGCCCACTTCACCCCGCTAGAGACAATTACAATGGAAGAAGAGCAGGTTAGGCTTTCTGTAATGTCACCCAATACCTATTTTTGTCATCTGTAATTTAAAAAGACCCAAATTCATTTCTATTATATTTCTTGTTCCTATTTCTTGAACATTTTTAAAGAGCAGAGAACATGAAAAGCTGGGACTTTCAAAGGTGCCTAAGGGCCTTTAGCTATCCAGTTCCTAAGAAGACATGGGTGTTTGACTCCGCGTCTGGATTTCAACCTGCATTTTGTCACCATTCACACGAATGTGTTGGTAACAAGACAGAGTGTGTGCAACTAGCACAGTTTTCTCTGTGTGTGTCGGACATTTTAAAAACCATGTGGGAATATATTTGAATTTAATACCTGTCTTATGTCTCTGGGACTCTCCTAGAGGTATATTATTTCTATGTCATTACAATTTTCATATGACAATATTGCAAACAGTGTAGACATTACTAGCACCTGCAGGAGGAAATGTAGAAAGTAGGGTTGTCAATTAATCACAGTTAACTCACACGATTAACTAAAAAAAATTAATCACGATTTAAAAAAAATAATCACAATTAATCAGTTTTAGTCACACTGATAAACAGTAGAATACCAATTAAAATTTAAATATTTTTGTTTTTTCTATATTTTCATATATATCATATTTTGTGTTGTAATTGAACTCAGTGTATTTTTGATTACAAATATTTGCACTGTAAAAATGATAAACAAAAGAAATAGTATTTTTTTAATTCACCTCATACAAGTACTGTAGTGCAATCTCTTTGTTGTGAAAGTGCAACTTACAAATGTAGATATTTTTTGTTACATTAACTGCACTCAAAAACAAAACAATGTATAACTTCAGAGCCTACAAGTTCACTCAGTCCTACTTCTTGTTCAGCCAATCGCTAAGACAAATAAGTTTGTTTACATTCGTGGCGATCAGGGGAGGTCCCGGACGATTGGAAAAAGACAAACATAGTGCCCATCTTTAAAAAAGGGAAGAAGGAGAACCCGGGGAACTACAGACAGCCTACAGACAGCCTCACGTCAGTCCTTGGAAAAATCATGGAGCAGGTCTTCAAGGAATCCATTTTGAAGCACTTGGAGGAGAGGAAGGTGATCAGGAACAGTCAACATGGATTCACCAAGGGCAAGTCATGCCTGACCAACCTGATTGCCTTCTTGATGAGATAACTGGCTCTGTGGATATGGGGAAAGCAGTGAAGTTGATATACCTTGACTTTAGCAAAGCTTTTGATATGGTCTCCCACAGTATTCTTGCCAGCAAGTTAAAGAAGTCTGGATTGGATAAATGGACTATAAGGTGGATAGAAAGCTGGCTAGATTGTCGGGCTCAACGGGTAGTGATCAACGGCTCAATGTCTAGTTGGCAGCCGGGATCAAGCGGAGTCCCCCAGGGGTCGGTCCTGGGGCCAGTTTTGTTCAACATCTTTATTAATGATCTGGATGATGGGATGGATTGCACTCTCAGCAAGTTCGCAGATGACAGTAAGCGGGGAGGAGTGGTAGATACCCTGGAGGGCAGGGATAGGGTCCAGAGTGACCTAGACAAATTAGAGGATTGGGCCAAAAGAAATCTGATGAGGTTCAACAAGGACAAGTGCAGAGTCCTGCACTTAGGACTGAAGAATCCCATGCATAGGCATTAACTTCTCCTCTGGGTGCTGCCCCTCCCCCCCCCCATTTCTTTTGTATTTTTACAGTGCAAATACTTGGCATCAAAAATAAATATAACATGAGCTCTGTACACTTTGTAATGTGTGTTGTAATTGAAATCAATATATTAGAAAATGTAGAAAACATCCAAAATATTTAAATAAATGGTATTCTATTATTGTTTAACAGTGTGATTAATCATGTGATTAATCACAATTAATTTTTTAATCACTTGACAGCCCTAGTAGAAAGGTAAGCTCCTTGATAACTTCTTTAATACTAAGTAGGGGGATAATAGGTGTTGACTAATAGGAGTGTGTTAAAATGAATAGTTATGCACTTTGTTTGCATTATTTCAACTTGTGTTTATGAATGGGGCATTGTAGTTGATTTACAGTATGGGCTTGTGGACGGATTGGGATAAATATGCTCCCTGTAAAATTAGCCTGCTTGACATTCAAAGCACTGGAGAAAGGCCTGGTGGTTGACTGTGGTAGCAGCTGGATTAAG
Organism: Emys orbicularis; assembly: GCF_028017835.1. Taxonomy (NCBI): domain Eukaryota; kingdom Metazoa; phylum Chordata; order Testudines; family Emydidae; genus Emys; species Emys orbicularis. Next base: position 622,789 of record NC_088686.1, on the reverse strand, counting down.
TGCCAACGTCAAGCTGATTGTTTTGCTTGTGTTGTGCCTCTACACTCTTACGGGGTTATGAGTTCTGACTCAGTGGCTCTGTACCAATACCAGACTGGCCGTTCTTACAGGACGTTGAAAAATTGCCTGACGCCCTTTGTGCTTGTAGCCTTACAGGGTGACTGGTTACTTGAGCCTTTGTTTGCAAATGAAAGTTTTTTGCTTTGTTTTAATTAAAAGCCACTAAGAAAAGCTCTTGCCTGAGGCAGGTGCAGTGAATTCCAAGGAGGGACTGAACAGGGCAAGGATGAAGAAAGGTCGGAGTGCTAGCCTGGGACTTGGGAAACCTGTTCTGCTACTGATTCAATCCTGTGAGACCTTGGGCAGGTCACTTAGCCTCCCCGTGCCTCAGTTCCCCATCTGTGAAATGGGTAGAACAGCCCTGCCCTGCCTCCTGGGGGTTTGTGAGGCACTCAGATACTAAGGCAACAGGGGCCATGTAGGTACCCAAGATCAGTAGAGGGCTGGCTTCTTAACCATGTCAAGAGAGTAGATGTCATTTAGTTTATGATCAAGGATCAAACTATAAGGCTCAATTGTCAAGATTTTTTTTAATTGCTCAACGTGTGACACCTTAAAGAAACCTAAATTTCAGAGGGTAGCTGCTCAGTTGGGTATTTGCAAAGCGGGGTACCTAAAAGGACTAGTCACAATATTTTAGTCTCTGGAGTCAGCACACAGGGCGCGGATCTTTTGGGTAAGAGAGAGTCATTTCTTCACAGGACATTGCATAAAACCTGCTTGCATTAGCAACGAAGGCGATGGAGTTGGTCTTGATTTATCCAAGTGCAAAAGAGAGCAGACTATGGTCACTTGAATGTAAATGCCCAAGAATTAATGCATATCTGCGTTAGTGTACTTGGCTCCAAAACAGCACATTCAAAATGTTTTACCAGCCCTTTGTGGGAAACATACACAGTAAGGTCTGTGCTTTATCTTTAAGGAATCAGTCTTGGTATGGTTTAGTCGAAGCAGATTATATTATTACTATAAAGGCTTGATTCACCTAGACCTATTTCACTTGCTTACATCGTCTTGTCTTGTCCCTTACTATGTCAGTGAAATAGTTTAATTATCTTCTGGGGTTGGGAAACTTTTCTGAGAAACAGAAAATGACCAAGTATTGGTCCTAAAATTCATCCTTTATGTACATTTGAGTTTAGCAATTGTTGCCAGAAAAATAAATACTAGTACATTAGCTTCATACCTCTGAATAGCTAATTGACTTCCTAACTGCTTTTTCTGCAGGGTAAAAGAGAGGCCTAGCATTCACTGGTATCAAAGCAACTGATTAAAAAAACATTTTCTATATTAAAGTTGACATTTAATTAGCTTAGCTCTGGTGAGCCTGCACTATCCGAAAGAGAAATTCCTCAAAAGACTGCATAAAACATTTTAATTAATGATTTTCTACTATTCTCCAGCCATTCCATAGTACTTGAGTAGCAATTATATTATTCTAAAGTGACTCTTATTGAGGAAGCAGTAAAATTGTTATGTAAAAGAGCCAGTAGAACTGTTCAGATAAATCAAATAATATATTCAGTACTTAAAAATGTCCTGCTTTATTAATGTTTTATTAATCCAGCAGGCGGGACCCAGCACCAAGTGGGATGGCTACAATCCTACATGAATCTTTCCCAGTAGATTAGCAAACAGAGATCCAAAATACACATAAGCAAGAGCAGGGAGCTGGAACTAAGTTGCCTACAGTGCAAAGACTGTAGAAGATTTGCTGTCAGAATAGTTCAGAACAAAAAAGTCTTGACATTAAGGGTTCTCTCATTAAAATCAGGCTCAGTACAGGAGGACTGGAGGGTAACAGCTGTTGTACCTACAGTATCTTTGGAGAAGTGGTGGAAATTACAGACTAGGATGCCTACCTCACTGCCCTGTTAGAAATGTGAGCTTGTCAACAAAGACGTGGATAAAGGAGAACAGGTTGATTGATATTTTTAAAAATTCAGTAACAATTTTGAAAACATTTTAATAAAGTTTTCAATAAAATAATGTATATTGAAAGGTTGTTTTTAAAAAACACTCAAACAATGGATCTGTTTCAAATGCTTCCAAATGAAAACAACTTTGCCATTTTGAATTTTTTTGTGAAAATAGGCTTCCATTTTTCACCAGCAAACATGTGTCTCGCCCACTTCCCCCCCACACACACTCTTAATTGTAGTCAGCAGTAAATAGTATCAATTGAAAACATGATCAGTTAGACCATGTGCTCACTGTAACTTTCTTTATCATCACTGCTTTTCCTCTGCAGCCTGGGCGCTGTCACTTCCTAGGGATGGTCCCGTGATACTATCTCAGGGGAACACGGTTACGTACATTGTGCAGCACATACCACAGAATTGTAGGTCTCTTTTGCACATCAAATCTGGGACAGTACATAGCAGCAAAGCTAAAAATAAATTGCCTTAGAGCCCTGGGGCCAAATGAAGCCCTTATGACAGGGCACAATTCCCGTTCAGTACAATGGGCTGGTGGGATTCCATTTGCCTGGATACATTATGGACTAGTAGAGCAAGGGACATTCTAACGACCCACAACTTTTATATTAGGGCAGGGATCGGCAACCTTTCAGAAGTGGTGTGCCGAGTCTTCATTTATTCACTCTCATTTAAGGTTTCACGTGCCAGTAATACATTTTAATGTTTATAGAAGGTCTCTTTCTATAAGTCTATAATATATAACTAAACTGTTGTTGTATGTAAAGTAAATAAGGTTTTTAAAATGTTTAAGAAGCTTCATTAAAAATTAAATTAAAATGCAGAGCTCCCCGGACTGGTGGCCAGGACCCGGGCAGTGTGAGTGCCGCTGAAAATCAGCTCACGTGCCGCCTTCAGCACCCGTGCCATAGGTTGCCTACCCCTGTATTAGAGGAACAATTGAGAGTATGGGGCTACACCTAGTAGCAGGAATGAGGACTCACGTAGTGCAATAGTAACGGTAGTCACAAAGCAGATATTGCAATTCCTATGCTTGGGAGAAAGCAGGGGTCTCCATTAACTAGGACTAATCCAATCCACCAGCCCCTCGCCTCATTATCCTCTCTTGCTAATCTGCCATCTGCCCAGTGCCTAACCTGTTAATTCCCATCGTTACCCTGCAGTCCCTCAGTAATTTCCAGTCCCAGTAGGGATAGCTCAGTGGTTTGAGCATTGGCCTACTAAACTCAGGATTGTGAGTTCAATCCTTGAGGGGGCCACTTGGGGATCTGGGGCAAAATCAGTACTTGGTCCTGCTAGTGAAGGCAGGGGGCTGGACTTGATGACCTTTCAAGGTCCCTTCCAGTTCTAGGAGATGGGATTTATTATTATTATTATAGTAACAAACCTGCTGAACATGCTGTTTAGCTTTAGTTACCTCATTAGCCCACAAATGGTGCTGCTTCCAGTTTGGCACTTCTAGGCCAAGCTGTTGCCATGACAATGGTGAATCATCTGTCAGGCTTCAAGCAGGGATGCTTCCTTCTCTCTGTAGCTCAGTCCAGAGGACTTAGAAGGATTCCAGGGGTGTTTGTGAGCAGATAAACAAAAGTCTAACACCTCCGTGAATCCTGCTGCCAAGCCAAGACCTTAAGAACGCATACAGAAATGCTCTCTCCTCGGGAATGAATTGTTTGTGTCAATGTAGGGCAAAACCAGATCTCACCCCCCTGCCTCCTGGTCTGCGGCTCAAAGCATGACCGTGTAAACCCAGGCCACTGTAACAGCACAGAGCTTCACGAGCGTGATGATGCATAAATCTTGTCAATGGAAATTCGATTTTATATGGGCGTCATTAAATATGTTTAGGACAGAAAAAGCTCTATAAGCCTCCCCATCCTCTCCTCTCTTCACTGATGAAGGGAGAGGCCTATACTACACTGAGGAGACACGTGGCCTGGCCTAGGCCTTGGACGTGGCACGTCAGCACCATTGCTTGTTCACAGGACTTCCTAGTGACGTGTGCTGAAGTGACACTGCTGACTGCAGCCATGCCTGACCCCTTCACTAACCAGCTCTTGGCAGCTGCTGCTCACCAATCCACTTGCCTTGGTGAGAAACAAAGGCAATTACTGTGCCCTTCCTCACTGCCCTCTGTGATAGGGAGGATCTGGCCTTTGCAGCTCCCTGCTGGGAGCCCTGCAGTCCTGCTATGCCCCACCCAAGAAGCAGCAAGCTGAGAGGAAAGGAGCAGCAAAGGTGGGTCCTCCAAGCATGCCTAGAGAGGACTCTTTAGAGTGCACATTTTGGAAACCACAGACACCTGGTCCTCCAATGGCTTGGCAGTTGTTTGCTGTTCTATCAGGAGCTGCCTGGCATAAGCAGGTCAGTTCCTTGCTAGGACCACTGGGGTGGGGCAGAAAGGGTGGGGAAGGCAGGGAGAGGTGGGGTGAGGCAGGAAAGGGTGGAGTGGGGCAGGGAAGGAGGGGTGGGAAGGGAAGGTCAGGGCAGGAAGGGGCAGAGTGGGGCGGCAGGGAGGGGCAGGGTACGGAGGGGCGAAGTGGGGCAGGGAAGTGTGGGGCAGGGCAGGGAAGGGAGAGAGCGGGGTGGGGCATGGCATGGCAGGGAGCTCCTCTCTGGCCAAAGGAACTTGAGGGACAGCCCGAGTTTGCTACTGGCTGCGTTTGCTTAGCTGGGTTTGCAGAGGTGAGAGGACCTAGGAACCTTCACCCTGAGGTGAGGGCAAAGCTAAAGGGCCCAGGAGGAAAAGGCCCAGGGGAGAAACAATAACAAATGTAATTGACCAGCTGGTGTGTACAGGGTCCCTGGGTCGGAACCCAGGGCAGTGGGTGGGCTGGTTTCCCCTCCTGGTCCCAAATAAAGTGGCATAAACCCCAAGAGGGGGACAGGGCTTATTTGAGAGCCTAAACAAAGGGCCGAATTTAAAGGGCCAAGAGCTGAGGCAGAAGCCCGAAATGGAGAGTGTGTTTGTTGAACTCTCTAATACTCCAGAAGGGATTCATTTGGAGTTTGTGACTTGGTCAGAGGACCAAGCCACTGAAGACTTGCTAAGATTGTCCGGCAGCCTGCAGGGGGCCTCTGGTGCCAGGAAAGGAGTGTGGTACTGCACCCCATCACTCGGAGGTGCTCAAGAAGTGATTGCTCCTTAACACCCTTGTTATGAGCATCCGTGGCTCTGTAGTGGTGATGAGGAACTACAAGTGCCAGTATACAAGGGTCTTTTCGTATTCATAGATTTAATAAATTCATGGATTCCAAGGCCAGAAGGGACCGTTTTCATCATCTAGTCTGACCTCCTGGATAACACAGAACAGAGAACTGCCCCAAAATAATTCCTAGAGCAGATCATTTAGAAAAAACATCCCATCTTGACTTAGAAATTGTCAGTGATGGAGAATCCATCATGACTATCCATAAATTGGTACAATGGTTAATTATTTTTACTGTTAAAAGTTATGCAAATATGAAAATTAATTTCAGAAATAAATTACAGCCACAACAGTCATACTTTTTTGCATTGCTTTACCTGGGTCTGCCCCATGTTTCTGCAGCTGAGCTGTTTTCATTTTAAAGAAATGCATTTGTATTTCCCCTGTACACCACCTGTCTTTCATATTTGTTTTTGAATGCCAAGTTCTGTTTTACAATGCCAGTTCCATTGCACGCCACCCTCCCCTGGGAAGTTCTGATTCCACCTAGCCAAGGGCACAGACACAATGCAAAGAACTGTGGAAGCTAAAATGTGAGGACACCAGTGAGTGACAATGGCAGGGGAACACAGACCTGACAATATTTGGAGTAAATTGATGTTCTGCATGGTGTAACTAAGAGCAGAAACCATGCAGAATTGGGAACTCAGCTCTTCCTGGGGCATGTGCAGACTATGAGGGGTGGATAGCTATTTGTGGGGAACCACGGCATTCTTGCTATTCCTGTGGATGTACGTAGCTGGATTATTTTGAGCTTGGTAGTCCAAGAGGCTGGATTTGGGTTCAATTGTTAGACACTGAATTTGGCAAATCTGAGCCCCAACATACATTTGTTCTATTGTTTGCACTCCAGGGGAACTTCGGATCTGTTAGAGATAAAGAGCCCTCATACCCCCTGCCTCCTCCTTCCACTAGCAGTGTCTGGAGGGTGGTGGAGGAGGGTTAGACTGCAGCACTGTGAGGCAGGGTCCAGAGGAGGGGGTAGAATGAGACAGGGCTGGCATGTGGCACTGTGAGGCAGGGTCCGTGGTGGGGTGGGGGTTGGAATGCAGCACTGCAAAGCAGTGAGAAGAGGTAACTCTACATTTGTTGTATTGGACCAGAGGTGCTGGAACATTTTTTTTATAGTGGGGGTGCTGAGAGGTGTTGAACCAAACTGTAAACTCTGTATATACTGTAAGGGAAAGCACCCCTAATTCCAGCACCTATTGGATCTGAAGGTATTTGTGTTCTGTTCAGCTTTGCTTAATTTGGATGAGCTAAAATTCCCTTCTGAATGCATTTCTTCTCTCAGTTGATTGCTAAAATCTTAGTGCATTTAAGATAAAGAATATTTAATGACAGTATTAAGAATGCCTCCCTTGTTTAAGGTTAATTTGAGGAAGGTGATAATTTTATTTGTAGTGTATGCAAAAGATAGGATTTGACAACAAATATCACTCCCTTGAGGAGGCAGGGAAGTCGCTACCCAAGCAATCTTAATAGCCTAACTTCCCAAAGGTTCTGGGGCAGCTTAATACAGCAAGCTAGCAATTACTGCAAATCTTTAGTCAAATACCCAGGCCTCATGGGCATTATTGTCAATAAAATAGATATTTCTACATTTGGCAATAAGTCCACTAATTTACTGGCTCAAGTTATTAAATCGGAGAGACTCATTTTTCATATAGCTGTTAAAAAGGGCTCTAGCATAGTTTAGCCTTACCAAAGGGAAACACTCAGTTATTAGTCTTCTGGAAAGTTCTTTGTGAAGTTATTTGGTATCCCTGAACAAACCTCTGAGCCCAGGAAAGTCAAGGGGAGTCCTGCCCCACAGAAATTCACCAACAATCTGGAGATGAAGTCAGGCTTGTTGTGGTGTTTTATGGACCTGTTACAGCCCTAGGATTTGTGAGATGAGGTTCGGGGATCAACGTTCCCACAGAAACCTCAATTCATTAATGTAGCTGTGTACTGGCACAGCTCACAGCGGTGGGTGAATGACCCAAGCCATACTGCCCATGGAGATTTGCAACCACCATGGCTCTATTGACTACAGAGGCGGATGAAGAGCTTATGTTGTCCTGTTTCACTGTTGAATTCTAACAGCCAAATGTCAGCCAAAGCCCAGTACCCAGCCTTGGAAGAATTGTTCCATCGACCAGGCCTGGAGATCAATCTGCTTTTCTGAAAAGGCCATGCTGATTACTAGAGCTGGTCGAAAATGTTGTGATAGAACAATCTTCCCTCAGGAAATGCTGATTCGATGGAACAGAAATGTTCTGTGGGAACATGTCGATTCCCTCACGGTTATCAATGGAACTAGGCAGCTAGCCAATCTGCGTGGTTCCTTCTAGCCAGCCTGTCCACCACTCAGCCATTGGGCTCCCAGACTGATCGGCTTCCCAACAACCCGCCTGATGGAATGCCCATTGGAATTCACAGGTCTCCCTGGCTAGCCAGCTCCCCGAGCGCCACTTACAGCTGGCCCCCAAGCTGCCCAGCTTCCTGGGTGACTAGATTCCTCTGCTGACCCACTCCCTGAGTCGCTGGCTCCCCGGGCTCCATGAAAAACCTGAATTCTGGTGATTGGCTTCCTGTGTCGGTGACTGGGCCATGGGCAGTCATGCATAGTGGTTAGAACAGGAGTCACGCCTAGTGGTTAGAGCAGGATTTGGTAGCCAGGAATCGGAGCCCAGGGTCAGAATCAGAATTGGAGGCCAAAGCCAAGGGTCAGAGCCAGAGTCAAAAGTCCAGAATTAGAGCTGAAGAATCAGCTTCCCTAGCATGAGGAAAGGCTGGGAATGAGCAGGCACAGGAGCAAATGCTCTGGGCAAATGCTTAAAGCAGCCACTGAACGGCTGCAGCTAGGCCAATGAGTTGACCTGCTGACTCTTCCAACCAGTCAGATGGCATCGCTGACCAGGCAGCCTGCTACTGGCCAGCTGCACTCGGTAGGTTGCCCAGAGACTGGTTTTGCACCAGTCCCTGCTTCCTGACAGTACTCGTCCCTCCTCCCCCGACATGAAGGCACCTCCTAGGGGCCTCAGGGTCTGGTTTTTCGGGGCACTTCTGGTGGAAGTCTCATAATAGGTCTGGGGCCAGCGCCGTATTATTGCCTAGGCCGACAAGGCCTAGGCCTAGGGCGGCAAATTTTCAGGGGCGGAAGCTCCCCTCCGCGCCCCGCCCCCCTGCTCCAGCTCACCTCCGCCTCCTCTGCAAGCGCGGCGCCCCGTCCTGTTTCTCTCCCCTCCCAGCGCTTGCGCCGCTAAACAGCTGTTTCGCGGGGCAGGGAGGGAGGGGGGAGGAGGGGGAACGCCACGCGCTGGGGGAAGAGGCGGGGCCAGGGGCGGGGATTTGGGGTAGGGATCCAATAGGGGAAGGGAGGGGCAGAGACTTTGGGGAGGGGGTTGGAATGGGGGCGGGAAATGGGCGGAGTCGGGGCGGGGCCAGGGCGGCAATTATTTCCTGGCCTAAGGGCGGCAACATTATTAATCCGCCACTGTCCGGGGCATGGGTATTCTCAAGAGAAGTAGGTGTAGGTAAAGGCACAATCTGTTTGTCAGAAAGATCCAGTGCTGGAATAGTTGGGAGGTGCCAAGAAATGTTTACAGCAATTGAAAAATTAATATTTGTATATAAAGATATTTATCATCACATTTCAATATCTTTTACTGTGGAGGGCGTACTTATGTGAATACATACCTTTCTTGTATTTCTATCTTTGCTATATGGTATATGCCACATTAGAACACCACTACTGAAAAAAAGTAACACATAGTGTCTACAAAACCCCATAAAAAGGGAAGATGTGAAAATAGGGTGCAGTCCAGCACTTTATCCCAGTAAAAAGACTTCTGTGACCATGAGGAGCTGAAATATGAGGAGCACAAACCGAGCAGAGAATGGGTGAGGCAGGATCTAGGGACGTTGTTTTACAATAATATCTCAATTTTATTTCACAGACATGTCACGTGTAAGAAGTGTGTTTACTGAGAGAATGTGTAAATATACCTGAGAGAACACAACAAATGTTAGGAACAGGAAAAAGCCATCCAGTCAAACCTGCAGCTACACTTTTATCACATTTCACCTACTGTATATTTCACAAAAAGAACAGGAGTACTTGTGGCACCTTAGAGACTAACAAATTTATTTGAGCATAAGCTTTCGTGGGCTACATCCCACTTCTTCAGATGTATATTTCATAGTAATTGCAATGTGAAATTACATTCATTTTGACCCATGCTTATATTTGAGCATTGTCAAGCTTGCATAATAGTTGCTGAAATGTTTTATAGATCTCATACAGGTATTTGTATGTTAAAGGGCTACATGGCTCTGTGATATTTTTTCATGTTATTTAAAAAGTCAATAACATTCACACCATAAACTGTGCCCATCTTCCGATCCGCTCACCCAAATACCACACCATGGGCACTCTCAACATTTTGTTCATACTTTCTCCCCATTAGCTCCTTCTCTGTTTACACACAGCTCATTTGGCAAAGCTCCCATCAAGGCCAAGCCCAGTACTAGTGTAGCGGCTGGAGGATTGTGCCCAGAGCTGGAAGCATTTGAAGCATGGTCTACTTGTTCCTTCTCTTTGCTATGGTACATTTAGTCGCACAGACGGAATGTCTCCCTTTGGGAAGGGAGCCTCCAGTGCGAGTGGGTCAAGGTGAGAAGGGAAGTAATGAAATCTCCTTACAGCACTTCCCCCAAATCTTCCGCCCCAGGAGAAGCTGCCAAGCACCCGGATCCTGTAGGACAGCTGCAGATCTTGGAAATTCTATGGAGGTGCAGGGCCAAGAGCGCAGAGAGCATGTTTCTCCATGCTTTGTCCAGGACACTATGCAACTGAGTTACCTTCATTGTAGGATCCTGACAGGTTGGCAGGGGGAAATGGTATGTACTCCTGCCATGCTCCACCCCACTCCACTCGACTCCTGGCTCCTTCCTTCTACCCTCTCCCTGCACCTGCCGAGAGCCACTCCAGAGAAGAACAAGCTGCCCTGGGAGCTCTAGAAAGATGACCTGGACAGTGTGAGAGTTTTCTGCATAGGGGATGATGGAAAAGCAACAGCCTTCGCCTGCCTCAGAAACAACCTACCAGCTGGGACTGGGATCCAGAGCAGGCTTCCTGCATCACTGCCAAGAGCGTCAGCTGTGCAGTGAGCAAGAGAACAGAGCAATAGGGAATGACCATGTTCCGTTGTCTGGCAAGGGCGAGCCCAGAACTGCCTGGCCTGGCCTGGCTGAGTGTGGTAGTGGGGTCGGTGGGTGCGAGTATTGTCATGTTTGAACTTAGGCCTTGTCTACACTACGAGAGTACTTCGATTTTAGTTAATTCGACTATGTGGAATCGATATTACAAAGTCGAACGTGTGTGTCCACACTAAGGACAGTAATTCGACTTTGTGAGACTTTGTGAGTCCACACTAACGGGGCAAGCGTCGACATTGGAAGCGGTGCACTGTGGGCAGCTATCCCACAGTTCCCGCAGTCCCCGCTGCCCATTGGAATTCTGGGTCGAGCCCCAAATGCCTTCTGGGTAAAAAAATGTGTCGAGGGTGCTTTTGGGCGCCTGTCGTCATCTGTCCGTCACTCCCACCCTCCCTCCCTCCCTCCCTGAAAGCGCCGGCGGGAAATCAGTTCGCGCGCTTTTCTGATTACTGACAGCGCGGACGCCACAGCAGTGCGAGCATGGATCCCTCTGTGACCATCGCTGCAGTTGTGGCAGTTCTCAACGCATCGCAGCTTCTCATCCACCTGTACCAGAGGCAGCTGCAGATAAATCATGAGAGGTGGCTACGGTACCACCGTGACGGCATGAAGTCGGACACTAGCTCCGACCTCTCAGAGAACATGAGACCCAGCGCCCAGGACATCTCGCTGTCACTGGGTCTTGTGGATACTGTTGAACGGCGATTCTGGGCCCGTGAAACAAGCACGGAATGGTGGGACCGCATAGTGCTGCAGGTCTGGGATGAATCCCAGTGGCTGCGCAACTTTCGCATGCGGAAGGGGACTTTCCTCGAACTGTGTGAGTTGCTGTCCCCTGCCCTGAAGCGAAAGGACACCCAGATGCGGGCAGCCCTGACTGTCCAGAAGCGAGTTGCCATAGCCCTCTGGAAGCTCGCAACGCCAGACAGCTACCGGTCCGTCGCTAACCACTTTGGTGTGGGCAAGTCTACCGTGGGGGTTGCTGTCATGCAAGTAGCCAAGGCAATCGTCAAGCTACTGCTATCTAAGGTAGTGACCCTGGGAAACGTGGAGCTCATCATAGATGGCTTTGCCGAGATGGGATTCCCAAACTGCGGTGGGGCTATAGATGGGACTCACATCCCTATCCTGGGACCGGACCACCAGGCCAGCCAGTACATCAACCGAAAGGGATACTTTTCCATGGTGCTGCAAGCACTGGTGGACCATCGGGGACGGTTTACTAATATCAACGTTGGATGGCCTGGCAAGGTTCATGACGCTCGAGTTTTCAGAAACTCTGGTCTGTTTAGACGGCTGCAGGAAGGTCTTTACTTCCCGGACCACAAAGTAACTGTTGGGGATGTGGAGATGCCTACAGTCATCCTCGGGGACCCTGCATACCCGCTAATGCCCTGGCTCATGAAGCCCTACACTGGCGCACTGGACTCAGGGAAAGAACTATTCAACTACCGGCTCAGCAAGTGCAGAATGGTGGTGGAGTGTGCTTTTGGCCGTCTCAAGGGGAGATGGAGAAGCCTACTCACTCGCTGTGATCTCAGCGAGACCAATATCCCCATTGTGATAGCTGCTTGCTGTGTGCTCCACAATCTCTGTGAGAGCAAGGGGGAGACCTTTATGGTGGGGTGGGAGGTTGAGGCAAATAGCCTGGCTTCTGATTACGCCCAGCCAGACAGCCGGGCGATTAGAAGATCCCAGCGGGACGCGCTGTGCATCAGGGAGGCTTTGAAAGCCAGGTTCCTGACTGAGCAGGGTCTCCAGTGACTGTTTACTTTGTGGACACAGATGCTGAACCTGCCCCCGTTTCTTTACCCAGTTACTGTTGACTATCCTTCCAAGTTACATACCCCCTTCCCCACCTTCCCAACAAATAAAATCTGTTCCGTTTTGTTAATGAACAAAGTTCTCTTTCTTACTGTTTTCGCGGGAATGTTTTAAACCGGGGACGCAGACTGTGGCGGGGGGCGGGTTTACTGTTCTGATGCAAATGATGCTTCTAAACTCCGGGAATGACAGGCTCTGCAGTGCTGGATTGGTTGTTTCAACGGAGCCTGCCAGCAGTCCTGGGCGGGACTGCGTGTATGTGTCGGCCAAGTGACTTTCTGACAGGGGGCGGAGGGTTACAGACCCCCTGCTGCGTGGCTCTGTGATCGAGGATAAGGACCGTGGCATAAGATCTCTAACTGCCCTCCCCCGCCACAAAGTCACAGATCAACCCCCTCGCACCCCAGAACATGAAAACCGCCTCCCTGACTGACCAGGGCAACTGGTGACTGCACTGTGTATGTGTCCTGATGCTGGACCTGCCCCCGCCTCTGTAGCCTGCTAAAGGTGACTGTCCTGTCCAAGTAACAAACCCCTTCCCCCCCTTCAGACAGAATCCCCTCTAAAAGACACTCTCGGAAACAGTACTTAACAGCAACAGATGTTTTATTATGAACCGCACATGAAAAGGGGGGGGAGGAAACTTGGACGTGGGCTAGTGTGAGATGGGTAGGAAAGGACTTTTCAAACTTTGTGGAACGAGAGCCTTCCATTGCTGCAGCAGTGTGCAGGGGCCGACTGAAAGTGTTAACGGCCCTTGCCGCCCCTCCTTCTTTGGACTTTTGGTGAGGGGGGTGTGGGACTTGGTGGCGGGGGAGGGCGGTTAGAGATAGACAGCAGCAGGGCTCTGTCCTCCTGCCTCCGGTCTTGCAGAACATCCACTAGGCGCCGGAGCGTCTCCGTTTGCTCCCTCATTAGTCCAAGCAGGGTTTGAGTAGCCTGCTGGTCCTCCTGGCGCCACCTCTCCTCCCGTTCCATGACTGCTCTGTGCATTTGTGACAAGTTCTCCCTCCACTGTGTCGTCTGGGCTGCCTGCTCTCGTGAGCACTCCATAAGTTCATAAAACATGTCTTCACGCGCCTTCCTCTTCCTTCTCCTAATCTGCGCTAGCCTCTGGGAGTGTGATGCCAGGCTGGGTTGGGAGACGTTCGCAGATGTGTCTGTGGGAATGGGAAAAAGGGAGTGAATTCCTGAGACAGATAAATGAAGTTGCTAACAAAGAACAACACCATGCACTGGACCTTTCACATGCGCACTCAGGACAAGGTCGAATTTTCGGCCCTCGCCTTCAGTGCCTGGGGTCCTGCAGTTGCGATCAGAGAAGCGTTGCAGGACACCTCTACTTCTGTTGCAGGAAAGCACGGTAAGCCGTAGACTTGTGGCAGCTTAAAAATGTAATAGTAGCACTGGGCTCCTTTCGCACTGAATGCAAGGCCACTCTCTGCTGGCAGCAGTCAGGGAAGCATGAGCTCTGCCCCTGTCCCACCACCTTGCGGCTGTCCCCGGGAAAGCTCCCTGTATGCTGCCCCTCTGCCGCCTCCACCGCGTGGCTGCAAAGCAGTCCCAATACTAACATTCCCCTCCCTAATTTAAAGCAGGGTGTCATGTGTGATATTACTCTCATGAGGATCTCGGAGACCGAGAGGGGAAGGATGCTTCGGGAGACCATGCAGAGGCCAGGGCCGTATGCCGCCATGCTGTGCCGTGCCATGATCCCGGACTACCTAATGGACTCATGGCGTGGGAACGTGTGTTACCATGGTGGACCGAACAAGATCGCCCTGCCGCGGAACCTGATGCGCATGATTGAGCGGTACCTCCAGGAGAGCTATGCCGAGCTATCCCAGGAGGACTCTCTGTCCATTCCCGGGCACATTGACCGGCTTTTCCTTTAAGTGCAGCATAAGGGACTACAGAGTGGAGCGTCCTGTGGTGGACTAATCATGAATATCCGGACATTATTTGATTTTTTATACATAGTTAGGACTAAATAGTTGACTAAGCCAAATAAATCATGAACACCAAATTGCTAATATCGTTAATATTCCTGTTTTGTTATAAATAAAAGTTTCTATGTTTAAATGAGTGACTGAAAAGCCCATTCTTAACAATATAAATATTCCACTTATGTTAAAATGAAATGTTTAGATGTTTAAAGCACTCACTGCTTGATCCTTCCCCTGATTCTGTGTCCGGGTTAACGGCTGTGGACGGTTGGTAGGGGATCTCGGTAAGGGTGATGAAGAGCTCCTGGCTGTCGGGGAAATCAGCGGTGCAAGCGCTGTCGACTGCCTCGTCCTCCTCATCTCCTTCCTCATCTTCCCCGTCACCTAACATTTCCGACGAGGAACCGGCCGTGGACAGTATCCCATCCTCGGAGTCCACGGTCAGTGGTGGGGTAGTGGTGGCGGCCGCACCTAGGATGGAATGCAGTGCCTCGTAGAAACGTGATGTGTGGGGCTGGGATCCGGAGCGTCCGTTTGCCTCTTTGGTTTTTTGGTAGCCTTGTCTCAGCTCCTTGATTTTCACGCGGCACTGCGTTGCATCCCGGCTGTATCCTCTCTCTGCCATGGCTTTAGAGATCTTCTCGTAGATCTTTGCATTCCTTCTTTTGGAGCGCAGCTCTGAAAGCACGGACTCATCGCCCCACACAGCGATGAGATCCAAGACTTCCCGATCAGTCCATGCTGGGGCCCTCCTTCTATTAGATTGCACGGCCATCTCTGCTGGAGAGCTCTGCATCGTTGCCAGTGCTGCTGAGCTCGCCACGCTGTCCAAACAGGGAATGAGATTCAAACTGGCCAGACAGGAAAAGGAATTCAAATTTTCCTGGGGCTTTTCCTGTGTGGCTGGTCAGAGCATCCGAGCTCGGACTGCTGTCCAGAGCGTCAACAGAGTGGTGCACTGTGGGATAGCTCCCGGAGCTATTACCGTCGATTTCCATCCACACCTAGCCTAATTCGATATTGCCATTTCGAATTTAGCACTACTCCTCTCGTTTTCGAGGAGTACAGAAGTCGAATTTAAGAGAGCTCTATGTCGAACTAAATAGCTTCGTGGTGTGGACGGGTGCAGGGTTAATTCGATGTAACGGCGCTAAATTCGACATAACCTCCTAGTGTAGACCAGGCCTTAGAATTGACACTATTATTGCAATCACTCTCCAGTGACTGTTGCGGTCGGTAACACAACAGCTGGCAAGTGGAACTTTTCTAGAACTAGAGACAGTCCCCAAAGGGTTTTCAGCCCATTTAGAAAGAGCTACATCCCACCTGCAGCTCTGACAGCTAACGCCACTAGGCACAGCCTAGCGATCCCCTTGTGCTGTCAGCCAGAGGGAGCATGGGCCAGCTTCAGTAATACAGAAAAGAGGTGAGTGTTATGGGGAAAAATCACTAAAAATGTCATTGCTGTAGAACAAAGAGGAAGGACGTCATTCTGCCAGTGGGCATGTGCACCCATATTACCAGGCGTGATATTTCGGAGCCCTTCGTGATATATGTCCAGATATCCTTATGGGCTTGTCTGTGGCTGACAATACCTAAAGGCGTCACTCTGCTGCCTTTGCTCACCAGGAGTAGGACTTACCCAGAGACTTACTCCTCTTGAGTAAATACTGCTCATTGCTGTGAGCCAAAACTCATTGTTGTCAATTCAAAGAATGCCATGGAATGTAATGGGCGGTTGTGCTGATAAGAGGGTGTCTCAGGCCTAACAAGGGATATGATGTTCCCCGAACTTGGGATTTACCATTATTTGATTAGCCTTTTTTTGTATGTTATAAAACAATCAGGGTAACTCAGCATTGATTCATGTACCCAGTTCTACCTCAGACATCGAGGCTTTGAATCAGCCCGTGCTTGAGGTGGGAGTCCGAGTTGTTGTGTACAGTGAGCACAGCAAAGTAGATGGGAATAGCCATGCTAGGGCCAGTCTTGGAGCAGGGAAACCAACGAGCATCATGCCCTTCTCACACCCACATTGAGATAAACCCACCTATTAGCCTAGACAAAATTGGCCAGTTTTTAAGGGCCAACCATCTACCCAAAACAAAGGTCAGTTTTCTTGTGAAATCTGACATTTCTACACACTCCTGCTTCCATAGCGAAATAGCTGCAGTCCTTTTGACATGCACTGCCTTCTTCCATATAAAATATCTATTAAAAATCAGTGAACCCTCCCTTGGGAGAGAATACAACTACACTTTCTGCATAGATTATAAGGCTCCTTCTGCAGGGCAGATGACCTCTCAGTTGAATAGGTCAATCTGCCATGGGGCCAAGATTCACTGCATTTTGCTGCTGAATAAAGTTCCTACGTGATCACAGGGTTAACAGGCACAAGTCAAACAGGATCAGCTGCTATTAAGCAGTTCAAAAAGAAGGCTTGGAGAAAAGCTATCTAAATACAGACTTGCCCACCAACCACAGCAAGAGGAAATGGTTCTGTTTTTTGGGAAGTATTTCATTCAGATTAGAACAAACCTTTAAGAAACACATACAGATGAGGAAGGCAGTTTGGAGAAACACATATCCAGCCAAAGGGGAGCTCTGGGGGAACAAGAACTAACCTCCAACCTTTCAAATAACATGTTTCTTTGATTAACCCCCTCCTCTCCTGTCCCCTCGACCTGTTGGCAGTCTGAGCTGTATTTCACTCTAACACAATGTCTACACTAGTGAGCTTACAGCGGCACAGCTGTACTGATGCAGCCGCACCGGGGTAAGATCGCGCGTGTAGCCACTCTGTGCCAGCAGGAGACCTCTCCTGTGCACCTAATAAAACCACCTCAATGAGCAGCAGTAGCTATGCCAGCGGGAGAAGCTTTCCGGCCAATATAGGGCTGTGCACATGAGTGCTTATGCCTGGGAAACTTATGTCACTTGGGAGGGAGGGGTTTCCACACTCCTGAACAACATAAATTTTGACAGCATAAGTGTCAGTGTACATTACAACGGCCAGAATGGGTCAGACCAAAGGTCCATCTAGCCCAGTATCCTGTCTTCTGATAGTGGCCAATGCCAAGTGCCCCATAGGGAATGAACAGAACAGGTAATCATCAAGTGATCCATCCCGTCGCCCATTCCCAGTTTCTGGCAAACAGAGGCTAGGGACACCATTCCTGCCCATCCTGGCTAATAGCCATTGATGGACCTGTCCTCCATGAACGTACCTAGTTCTGTTTTGAACCCGGTTATAGTGTTGGAGGGGGTGTATTTTGGTGGTGTATGAAGTGATCCCAACGTGCAATACATATAGCTTGTTATTCTGAACATAAGAACATAGACATGGCTTAAGTAAATGCAGCCCAAATTCTGTAGAGCAACACTCCTCCCCACTCAAGACTGGTCTCTGCAATAAAGAAACAATTAGTGACAATGCCAAATAAATCTTCCAAAGCAGCAATTTGCCCCTATTCTTTGATAGCACAGGTATCGTACTTCTTCAACCAGAGAAACCAGACTGTCTCCCCTTATGTCAGGAATATTAAAGAACGCAGAGATTCTTCTAATGTAAGTTTGTCTTTAATCATTCATATCAACTCCCTTTTCTCCTTTGTATTACTGCTAGTCCAGCTGAGTGGTTATACACAGGAAAGCCCTGTAGTGTAGAATAGTGTATTGTATGAGCATTCCTAGCCTACACATCTAGCCCATTTGCACTATTCAGTGTAGGAAATTAGACTAAACCTTTAGAATTTCCATCACAAAATCTACCAAACCAACACAAGAGGCAACGGTTATACTATTTTTGTACTAAACATTTCACTAACCATTGAAATATTTGGAATTTTTAAAGATGTTGGCCATGTCCACTGGAGTCATTTTTTACTGTTAAATTTAACAGTCATCTGAGCAATTTCTGTAAATTAACATTGTCAACCTTTGTGGGTAGATGATGTCAAGGAGCTAATGGGATATGAAAGTTTGTCACTTGTGATGCTACAAACGTTAAGTTCTGCCTCTGAAATTATGTTTTAAGCAGTTTGAGACTAATGCAGTTTGTCATAAATGTCCTGCCTTTTAAATGTTAAGTAAAACATGTGTTTACTAGGCATGACTAAAAGAAGTCTGGGGATGCTCACAGGTTATTTTTAATAGGCTATTACTAAGGAGGTATTGCAGAGGACCTGTCTTTGTTATCTTTGGTTTGCAATTAAAATAGTGCTGATTGTATGAGACATGTCTAAAGACTTGTTAATCTCTATATCTATATCTATATCTATTGCTTCCTGATTTTTTTTTTGTACAGCTCCTAATAGGAAAGAAATACATTACAGGTTATATGGAAAGCGATGCCAAATACAGAACCACATGATGTGTGAAAGAATACATCTTTTCATGTATAATTACTGTATTCAGAGATTCGAAGGCCAGCAGGGACCTTTGTGATCATCTTGTCTGACCTCCTGTATAACACAGGCCATAGAACTTCCCCAAAATATCACAAAGGGTTAATGACAAGTATGATGTAAATAAGACCCTGTTTACTGGAGCAGAGTAATAGTGTGGTCACAGCATAATTCATAGCTCTGTTAATTTAAAAATAGAATACGTGCAAATGTTGTCCCAGGCATTTCTATAGTTTCACTATTTGTGTTGACCTTTGCCAAGAGACAAATCTCAAGCTTCTGCTCAGTAATTGTTACAAGAGTTTTGTGGCTTCCTATTTGAAGTACTAGAAACTAAACAAACGGGGACATGCACTTTGGTGAGATAAACATGTTCTTAATGTATCTTATATAAGGACTTGAGTACACAGGTTGAGTGAAACACCAGCCAGATCAGCTGTAGTCTGACCCCAGAATAACTTCCAGAAGCCAGCCTTTGTTCTAACATGTGATGAGACACGTGTTAACATTGATCATTTCAGTTTCTTGACAGGGAGTGTAGTTTGATCCAGATGGAAGACTAATTCCCTGCTCAGGGGCGGCTCCAGGCACCAGCGCAGCAAGCGTGTGCCTGGGGCGGCAAGCCGCGGGTGGCGGTCTGCCGGTTGCTGTGAGGGCGGCCGTCAGGCTGCCTTCGGCAGCATGCCTGCGAGAGGTCCGCCAGTCCCGTGGTTTCGGCGGTAATTTGGCGATAGGTATGCCAAAGGTGCAGGACTGGCAGACCTCCCGCAGGCATGCCGCCGAAAGCCGCCTGACTGCCGTGCTTGGGGTGCCAAAATACATAGAGCCACCCCTGTCCCTGCTGTAGAATATTGCCCATCAGAGAGTGTATTGTTGGCATGTGTTTAATGGGGCATTGTAGCCAGGTCCTGGCAAATTGTTCATCGTGTGGTTTCTGGTTTTTTAGGGACACACAGGGCAAATAAATTCTGAAAGGAACTGACATTGCCAGTGTAGCCAGAAGACACGTACTTCACTCTGGGGGGGTTACACAGGGTTTTCTATTTTGATGTTAGAAGAATAGGCCAGATCCTCCCACTAATGAAAGGGCCAAATAAGGGCTCAGAGATTAGGGAGCCAATGCAGTTCCGTTGAATGGGAGGCCATTTCCCTGTACATGAGGACTCAGTTCTCTCCATTCACAGCAAGCACTGACCTATAGCATCTCCGGGTTTCTTGGGAGCTGGGCTGGGCAAGGGGCAGGGCAGTGGCTGAATGCCCCAATGGAAAATGAGTGGGTTCCAAGAGTTTGAGTGGGCTTATATGGTGCATAGGCCTTGTACGTGCCCTCTACACAGTGGTGACAAAAATAACCTATAGAATAGAAATCCAGGAATGTCATTCTGTGTATCACTACAAAGCCTAATATATCAGAGCCACGGGTAAGTGATGGGAACAATTACAAGCATGGCTGAGAGCTCTTTTAGTTCAGAGTATCACCAAGTTGAATCATTCATGGCATTTGTGATCGGTTACTGTCCAATTTCCAATTCTCAGCCATTTTGGCGGTAGGAGTTCACTGCCTGGGTTTTACAGCTATAATTAAGCATGTATCAGTTCCATGTCAAGAGTCCTAGATCCTTGTGACATCAGAGGTGATTAAACCAATCACTGCACTTACTCTCCAGCTAATTTGCATGAAATAATTCCATTGGCTGTATGAGGGAGACTGCACAGATGGTAGATTACTTGGACAACTGCCACCCCCATGCACCCAACTGCCACCCACACAAAACAACACACATCTCCTGGCACACCACAACCCCCACACAAATAAACACAGCCATCCACACAACAATACAACCAGCACACACAACAACCCTTAATATCACTTTGAAGTCTGGACTGTGAAGCAATGGAGACAGCCACATGCATGGTTTGGGAGCTCTTTTTGTTTAGAATATCAGATCCAGTCATCACTGGGATTCATGGGCGGTGACCATCCAATTTTCAAGTTTTCAGTCATTTTCGGCTTGTTTACCCACATGATTTTACTAATTACACCCATGGAACAACCTAGGCTTTCAGTGACTAATAACAATAATAGAGCACTCTGCCATAGATGTGTGCACCCAGCTCTCACTGAAGGCAATAGAAGCTGTGGACAGGAATCTGACAGCAGAATTTGGCCCCAGCTAATTTTGTTTTCTGTTTTAATTAACTGCATAAATGTTCTTCCTGCTTTTCAGCCAACCATTCCACAGAGTCTCCATGGTGGGTGCCCATTCCTGCACTCTTCCTGTTACGTCAAGTCTCTATTTACTCAAGGAGACTAAAGCCAAGGGTCTGATTACTGAGTTCTGCAGGCTCCGTTTGGTGTTCTCTTCGGCTGGAAGAATGCCGGTGAGCTCTTGCCCTTACTGAAGAACAACCCAGGGCTGGTTTGGAGGTGGTCACAAAATGGTGGTGGTGGGGGTGCTTTTGGAGGACAATGACTTTTTTGTTGACAAATATTTTTCACAAAAAAATGTTTCTCAAAGGTTTTCAGTTTGGGGATGTTTTTGATTTCTCATTATTTTGTCGTCTTAGTTTTCCATTTGTTCTCTTTAACATTTTTTTCTCTCTCCCTCCTTTTCCTCCCCCCCCCCCCCCATTTATTTCCCTATTTCCCCTTTGCCACTGAAAAGTGTGACAGAAGGAAAGGGGGGGAAAGCTGAAAAGGGGGGGAAGAAAAATGTCAACATTTCTCATTTTCCAGTGTCATCTAAAATGTGATAATTTGGAAAAAAAAAAGAAGTTTGGGCAGAGACCCCCTGGGGTCTGCAACTAGACTCTTCCTCCTGAAATTTCCCACTGTCGCTATCACTGGTGCAGTTGCACAGCCAAAATCTGCAAAGTCACCATCTTCACCTCCTTCGAATCCCTCCTTACAACTAATCTCTGCCCTAATGCATCTAGTCAAGTGCCCTCTGATAACCCCGCGGTTAGATGTTCGGCTGCGTGGGTGTGTTCTTCCTGTGTGCTGCCCCAGCTCTGCGCAGACAGACAGCACAGCAGACCTCGAGCAAACTGCCCAATGGTCACAAGATCTGTTAAGGTACAGACAAAGCATGGTAATAGCCCCAGGCAGACTCGATGAGGATACTAAGACCTGTATGCCCGTGACAATGGATGCAGCTCAGAGAATGGCGGGACTTTCCATTCCCCCCTCAGCTGGGCAGAGATACCTCCTCTGAGATACAGCTTTATACCCTGATACAAACAAGTTACATACTGCCTCTGGCATAGTCACTGCCCCCTGAGGTGGCTAGTTATCACACATCACCTTGTACATGTTGGTTTGATCAAAACATCTCTGTTACGTACTGTCATCCTGACCTTATCTTTGAGGAGGGGTCAGTGTGTTCCTGTTATCCTTGGGGAATGTTTTTGTACCATCCCTGATATCGGGATGTTCTGCTACCACTTGACATCGGGATGTGTTTGCGTGAGTGCTCTGTGACTAGCACTTCTTAGGAATGTGTGTTTCTGCAATATCAGCCCTGTTCTTGCCAGATTCTGTGAGCAGTTCCTGCCTCAAACCAGGCCTCTGATACAAGGGCTTATGTCTCAGGCTCTCTTCCTGCGACAACCCCCAGGCCAGTAATGAGCGATTACTTTGACAGCTTGGCCACAGGTTGCACACACAGCTATCTGTGCTGAACGTACAATTGTTTGCATTACCCCAGGCCCTGTCACACGTTACATCTTGTCTTTTAGTCTGGAAGCTCTTGGGGCAGGGCCAGTCACTTGTGGTAGGTTTGTACAGGGCCTAGCACCATGGGCTCGCAATCTGGTTGAGCCCCATAGCTGCTACTACAGAGTAAATTATGATAATGATTAATGATGGTAGCAATGGTGGGATCATTAATGTTGACCAGCTGACATTGTTTTAACCACTTGTGTCATCAAACCCAGCTCAGACCAACTGTTGGTGTCTTGTCTAGACAGGAGTTGTCTGACTTGTCTAGTCAGTCCTTGCTGACCTTAAACGCAAAAAAGAAGCTTACAAGAAGTGGAAGATTGGACAAATGAGCAGGGAGGAGTATAAAAATATTGCTCAGGCATGCAAGAGTGAAATCAGGAAGGCCAAATCACACTTGGAGTTGCAGCTAGCAAGAGATGTTAAGAGTAACAAGAAGGGTTTCTTCAGGTATGTTAGCAACAAGAAGAAAGTCAAGGAAAGTGTGGGCCCCTTACTGAATGAGGGTGGCAACCTAGTGACAGAGGATGTGGAAAAAGCTAATGTACTCAATGCTTTTTTTGCCTCTGTCTTCACAAACAAGGTCAGCTCCCAGACTGCTGGACTGGGCAGCACAGTATGGGGAGGAGGTGACCAGCCCTCCGTGGAGAAAGAAGTGGTTCGGGACTATTTAGAAAAACTGGATGAGCACAAATCCATGGGGCCGGATGCGCTGCATCCGAGGGTGCTAAAGGAGTTGGCCATCATCTTTGAAAACTCATGGCGATCGGGGGAGGTCCCGGATGACTGGAAAAAGGCTAATGTAGTGCCCATCTTTTAAAAAGGGAAGAAGGAGGATCTGGGGAACTACAGGCCAGTCAGCCTCACCTCAGTCCCTGGAAAAATCATGGAGCAGGTCCTCAAGGAATCAATTATGAAACACTTAGAGGAGAGGAAAGTGATCAGGAACAGTCAGCATGGATTCACCAAGGGGAAGTCGTGCCTGACTAACCTAATTGCCTTCTATGATGAGATAACTGGCTCTGTGGATGAGGGGAAAGCAGTGGATGTGTTATTCCTTGACTTTAGCAAAGCTTTTGATACGGTCTCCCACAGTTTAACTTGCTGGCAAGAATAGAAGTATGGGCTGGATGAATGGACTGTAAGGTGGATAGAAAGCTGGCTAGATAGTCGGGCTCAACGGGTAGTGATCAATGGCTCCATGTCTAGTTGGCAGCCGGTTTCAAGCGGAGTGCCCCGAGGGTCGGTCCTGGGGCCGGTTTTGTTTAATATCTTTATTAATGATCTGGAGGATGGTGTGGACTGCACTCTCAGCAAGTTTGCAGATGACACTAAACTGGGAGGCGTGGTAGATACACTGGAGGGTAGGGATCGGATACAGAGGGACCTAGACAAATTAGAGGATTGGGCCAAAAAAAACCTGATGAGGTTCAACAAGGACAAGTGCAGAGTCCTGCACTTAGGATGGAAGAATCCTATGCACTGCTACAGACTAGGGACCGAATGGCTAGGTAGCAGTTCTGCAGAAAAGGACCTAGGGGTCACAGTGGACAAGAAGCTGGATATGAGTCAACAGTGTGCTCTTGTTGCCAAGAAGGCTAACGGCATTTTTGGCTGTATAAGTAGGGGCATTGCCAGCAGATCGAGGATCGTGATTGTTCCCCTTTATTCAACATTGGTGAGGCCTCATCTGGAGTACTGTGTCCAGCTTTGGGCCCCACACTATAAGAAGGATGTGGAAAAATTGGAAAGAGTCCAGCGGAGGGCAACAAAAATTATTAGTATCAGAGGGGTAGCCATGTTAGTCTGAATCTGTAAAAAGCAACAGAGGGTCCTGTGGCATCTTTAAGGCTAACAGAAGTATTGGAGCATAAGCTTTCGTGGGTGATTGCCCACTTCACTTGCGTCTGATGAAGTGGGCATTCACCCACGAAAGCTTATGCTCCAATACTTCTGTTAGCCTTAAAGGTGCCACAGGACCCTCTTTTGAAAAATGATTAGGGGTCTGGAGCACATGACTTATGAGGAGAGGCTGAGGGAACTGGGATTGTTTAGTCTCCAGAAGAGAAGAATGAGGGGGGATTTGATAGCAGCCTACAACTACCTGAAGGGGGGTTCCAAAGAGGATGGAGCTCAGCTGTTCTCAGTGGTGGCAGATGACAGAACAAGGAGCAATGGTCTCAAGTTGCAGTGGGGGAGGTCTAGGTTGGATATTAGGAAACACTATTTCACTAGGAGGGTGGTGAAGCACTGGAATGCGTTACCTAGGGAGGTGGTGGAATCTCCTTCCTTGGAGGTTTTTAAGGCCCGGCTTGACAAAGCCCTGGCTGGGATGATTTAGTTGGGAATTGGTCCTGCTTTGAGCAGGGGGTTGGACTAGATGACCTCCTGAGATCCCTTCCAAGCCTGATATTCAATGATTCTATCATTCTATGAGTTTTCTGCACTGTAACCATTGCAGGAGTGGCACCAGTGCAAGCAAAGGTGAGACATTTTAGGAAACTAAGTCAAGTGTAGGCCAGGCGCTAGGTATCGGCAGGCCTTGCCAATGGAGAGATCCCTGGGGCACACATTTCAGTCAATCTCTATTCCACATCTTGCAGATACGGTGTTTGAAAAGTTTTGTTTTGTTTTGTACCTTCAGGAGTTTTATTCATGCAGTGTTGGCAGGATGGAGCTGTCAGTATTTATTAACTAACCACCAAAATGTCCCCAAAAGGTAGGTCATATTAGGAAAATAAACAGATTTGGAATATTAATAGTTACCAGTGAGCTAGCAATTAAAAATTAATTAGAGGAAAGGATCAAAACTATCATTTTTTTCATAATAATTCCTGTCATGTAGGGCAGAAAAATGCATGCATATGATCTCAGACTGTTCCAAGAGTTTAGACATCCTAGCATTTAGTTTGAGTTAAGAAATATTGTGCAAGGAAACCAACTTTTTTTTTAATAATTGTTAAAATTGTTTCTTAATCAAGGCAGCTGTAGCCTTTGCATTAAGCAAATATAGAAACCCTAATTAATTCCTCCAGAATGAACATTGGAGGTTAGGTCAACTATTGTCTCATCAGCATTCAGTGCCTCGGGGGCAGACTAAAAGAGGAAATGAAATTGAGAACAGTTAGGAGACAAACTAAGGGAGCAGCAGGAAGAGAAACATTGGTTTTAAGTTTAGTTAGTTGAGGATTGGTCCTGCTTTGAGCAGGGGGTTGGACTAGATGACCCGCTGAGGTTCCTTCCAACCCTGATATTCTATGATTCTATGGTTGGGTTTTTTTTCTTTCTGGGTGACATTCACTCCGTGCAGAGAGCCAGCTCAAGTGCCATCTAAGTGAGACTTAAATCTCTATACCACTCCAACCCTCCCCGAGCTTTTCATAGACTCTCTGCACAGAGGTGAATGAGGTCCTACGAGAGGCAGTTGGGATGTGGCATGTTTACAAGGGGCATGCGCTACATTTAGCGTGGACCTATGGAGTTTGTACACCCCTGGCTAATCATTTTACATTTGCCAGTTACTAGGACTTTAGCCATTGCACCCTGGTTAGATACAATTTACCATCTTCCATTTCTGTACTCGGGTACTTTAATCAGCAGACAGGGTGTGTCAGAACCCCCGGCCGATCTCAGGAGCCTTCAGGAATGCCCAATAAAGACCTGAGGAAGCCCTTCAAGCTGGAACATTGGGCATGTTACTCTGCCTATTACACTGGCTTGCAGAGCAGGGTAAGCTGGTAAGAACTGTAGCAATGCAGTGGGAATGTGTAACGGTGCTGCCTCTGGCAGGATACAACTGAAAGTATCAATTCAGGTCAAATTGCTTAAAGCAGGGCAGTTACAGCCCAAGGCTTGGGATCCTTTGCACACCAAGGCAAACCAAACCAGCCAAACAGAGAAGACTTCGGTTTTACCCCACTGGCTATCCAGAAGTCATACAAGCAATTCCCTTAGACACTCCAGTTTCCCAGTATCACCACCAGTGCCACTCATTATGGGGACAAATGGTTATGAAAACCAACACCCCAGTAAAAGAAAAAAGGTTCTCCTAATCCCAAAGGACCAAGCCCCAGACCCATGTCAACATATAAATCAGATCCTACCCACAAATCAAGCTGTTGCCAATCCTTTAGAATCTAAATTCTAAAGGTTTATTCATAAAAGGAAAAAGATATAGATGAGAGCTAGAATTGGTTAAATGGAATCAATTACATACAGTAATGGCAAAGTTCTTGGTTCAGGCTTGTAGCAGTGATGGAATAAACTGCAGGTTCAAATCAAGTCTCTCGAGCATCCACAGCTGGGATGGGTCATTCAGTCCTTTGTTCAGAGCTTCAGTTTGCAGCAAGGTTCCTCCAGAAGTAAGAAGCGAGATTGAAAACAAAATGGAAATGCTGCTGCTGCCTTTTATAGTCCTTTTGCCATGTATTGTGCTTTCTTTGTTCCAACCACAAACCACCCAGCATATGGCATGGAAAAACCTTAGAGTTCTGTCCATAGGCATGTCCCTGCATGCCTTGTTGAGTCACAAAGTGTATCTGCTTTCTCTCAGCACTGGAATGCGTTACCTAGGGAGGTGGTGGAGTCTCCTTCCTTGGAGGTTTTTAAGGCCTGGCTTGACAAAGCCCTGGCTGGGATGATTTAGTTGGGAATTGGTCCTGCTTTGAGCAGGGGGTTGGACTAGATGACCTCCTGAGGTCCCTTCCAACCCTGATATTCTATGATTCTCTCAATGGATCAGTTATATAGCTGATGGTCCTTAATGGGCCATCAAGCAGGATAAGCAGTGCTGACGCCAAATTGTTTGGGGTGTCACCCAGAAGCAGAGCACAAGTTTGAAATGCAGACACTATAGAGCCAATACTTACAACTTTAAATATATGCACACAGATAGCATAATCATAACCAGCAAATCATAACATTGTCATAGTCACCTCACACGACAACCTTTGTACAATATTTGCTGCAAATATATAACAGTGGTTGCAAGAATGATCTATACGGTCACAGTTCATGTCAATAACGTCACAGGATGTTAGAAGTTAGAGCAGCTACTTGAAATGCCACTTTTCATAATGAGCCGACACACTCAACAATGCACCCAAGGAAAAGACCGAGATCTGGAGAAACTTGAAAAACAATCAGGCAGCTTCTCATCTGCTGTGAACTGTCACCACTCCAGGGCAGTCTGGCTCCAATAGCCATAGCTCCATTGCCTTCATGAAGGTATGAAAACTGGTAGCAGATGGTGCTCTGAAGGCCAGATGATTGCTGTCCTGCTTTTTACAGCTTTACCACACTGACAGCAGCCACAAGATTTGGCTTTTTAAAAAGAGGAATCTTCTATAGTTATCCCCTTGCGAGAGCACTAACCGCAGGAAAGGAAGGATGCTCCTTTCAGGCCCTCACTTTCAGCACAGTGCATCTATCTTTACAAACAGCCACAAGTAAAGTGTGGGCAGATGGACAGACAGCAGCACATGTCACTCAGGTACCAGTCCTGTGTCCAATAGCAAGCAGGCAGATTGAATTGTTGCACTGCTTGCCATGGCAACCAGGTGTTTTAATTACAAAAAAAACAAAAGTGTGAAACAAAACCAGTTAATGAAATGCCGGACAATACAAAGGCACCTTGCAGTTTGTGCTGGAGAACAGCCTGATCACCCACAGGGAGTTTGAGTTTGGAGGCTGGGAGAGCAACAACTCAGCCCGGGAGTCACTGCTAAACTCCCACTCCCCAAACGGGAGTGTTTGCCCAGCTCTGAAATTCTAGCTGCATGGATCTGGCAGCTCCAGTACTGCAGTGACCGGCATCCATCAGAGAGATCCGACCCAGCCCAGCTATCGAGAGCCAGCCAAGACCTCCGGAGGATTCCAGGCCAGGGAACCAGCGAGCTCCACTGCAGCCGGGAGAGGACTCTGCCTCACCCAGTGGGAAGAAAAAGTCAAGTGACTTCTGTTAAAGCCAGCTATTACCCCAGTGCTACAGCAGTCTCCATCCCAAGCCATAGCACCTTAGCCACACCATCCACCTCGTGACAGGGCCAGGGAAGGAGCTGGGGCTGGAAGAGTTGGTATGAGGTGTTGGGGAATTGGCTTATTTATCAATGGTTATTGATTATTATTTAACCTTCACCTCTTCCTTCCCTATTCCCTTATGTCCTGTTCCCACCCACCCCACTTCTGTTCCAGTGGCAGTCATGGTGTGCATTCCTTTGCTGGGATTTGTTTTACTTACTGTATTGTTCCCTGTGTACGGGGCTTTACCCTCCTTGCCAGGTGCCATATTGCCATTGACTTCTCAAGGGCCAGCCCACCACGTACTTGGCACAGGGAGGAGCCACTTGGATCAGAGGGACCAGAGAAGAACCCAGGACCTGACCCACACGAGCAGGAGCTGCTCCTAATATTGGTGACAGCAAAGAGCAGAGCGAAGAGAGAGGAGGTGTAAGCCACACCTCACGGACTTTAATCCCAAAAGGGACCATCATGATCAGCTAGTCTGACCTCCTGCACATTGCAGGCCACAGAGCCTCACCCACCCACTCCTGTAATAGACCCCAACCTGTGGCTGAGTTACTGAAATCCTCACATCATGGTGTAAAGACTTAAAGTTACAGAGAATCCCCCCATTACATTAGTTTAAACCTGCAAGTGACCTGTGCCCCGTGCTGCAGAGGAAGGTGAAAAATCCCCAGAGTCTCTGCCAGTCTGACCCAGGGAAAAATTCCTTCCCGACCCCAAATCTGATGATCAGTTAGACCCTGAGCATGTGGGCAAGACCCATCATCCAGACACCTGGAAAATAATTCTTTGTTGTAACTCAGAGCCCTCCCCATCTAGTGTCCTGTCTCTGGCCATTGGAGATTTTTGCTAACAGCAGTCACAGATCGGCTACATGCCAGGGTAGGCAGTCTCGTCATACCATCCCCTCCATAAAATTATCAAACTCAGTCTTGAAAAAAAAATAGGTTTTTTGCCCCCACTGCTCCCCTTGGAAAGCTGTTCCAGAACTTCACTCCTCTGAGGGTTAGAAACCTTCATCTAATTTCAAGCCTAAACTTGTTGATAGCCAGTTTATATCCATTTGTTCTTGTGTCAAATTGGTGTTTAACTTAAATAACTCCTCTCCCTCCCTCAGGGAAGGGTCTACAAGTGGCTGAGGGTTCACACAGGCCATCACCACTTAGGTGGATGGGTAGCTCCATTTTGCACGGTGTGGAGTTGTCACTAGGTTAATTTCCAGGGTAGGTCTCATTCCAGGAGGTGCTGTCCCGAAAGTATGGGGAGTGTCTATTGCAAGGAGTGTCTGCAGCATCTTGGCCAGCTAGAGATGGGGTGAGGCTATCTGAGAATAGAATACGGTGTTTGTATATGTCTAGGCAGGAATTGCCTGATGCATCCCATTATAAGAATCTGTTTTCCGTTGCTTAGAACTTTGGCAAACTTTGAGTATTTGGGCTGAAGTTTTACATGGTGTCTGTCTCAAGCTGAATTTTTGGGGGGAATCATCACTCAGAATGGTCCAGCAGTGCCCATTTAAAAAATAAAATTGAAAACCTTAACATGAAAAACGCTGTGGTCTCCATGCTTTGGAGCGGGGACTTGAAATTTGGCAGGAGAGCATCCTTTGTATCAGGGATGTGCCTATGGACACTTCCATGAAAACCTCTCCCCATATGGCCAAGTTATAAGACTTTGGGGAAAATGCAGTTCACACATGCTCAGTAGAGACGTTTCCAATTTTAGCAGCTGAATTTCCTGAAGTTTCCAGGTGCACTGAGCAAGCTCCAGTCCAGGACTCAGCAGGACTCCCTCACTTGGAGCTCTGGGCCACTGAGGGCCAGACAGAGAAGGGAGACGCTCTCCCTAGCCTAGAGGCAGAAGCTGTCTAATTCAAATGCAGAGAGGAACAAGTGTTTTACCTGCAGGCAGGCAGGGGGAGTGAATTGGGATGTGATGGAGTGCACTCCAGGAAGGGGAAACCACGTAATAACCTTGCTGGAGGGCCGAATCATGAGGAGGAGGTGTAATTGGGACTGGGAGCCAATGGGGTTGTTGAATGTGGGCATAGGAGAAGGGACATATAACAGGGTTCAAAAAAGAACTAGATAAGCTCATGCAGGATAGGTCCATCAATGGCTATTAGCCAGGATGGGCAGGGATGGTGTCCCTAGCCTCTGTTTGCCAGAAGCTGGGAATGGGCGACAGGATGGATCACTTGATGATCACCTGTTCTGTTCATTCCCTCTGGGCACCTGGCATTGGCCACTGTCGGAAGACAGGATACTGGGCTAGACGGACCTTTGGTCTGAGCCAGTGTGGCCGGTCTTATGACAACTGGAGGCCATGCCAGGGGAGAGACACGTATTGGGTGAGGAACCTGGAGAAGAGTGTACAACCCTTTTTATCTTTTTCTCTTCTAGAAGCTGAGTGAGCAAAGCTTCAATAAGGGGAAGCCCTTTGGATTTTGTGGGGATAGGGGAAAATTTCCATGGCTGGGAGTTAACTACTTCGGGGGTATAGGGGGAATGATCGCCTATGGTTATAGGGAGGGCTTGCAGAATTTGATTATGCAGTTTAAATTTTTTAATATCTGAGACACCTAGCAGATTTTTTGATCCTAACAAGGCTTTTATTTTTCTTACGTATTTTTCGTGGGCAATTTTAACCCAAACCACGGGTTTTTCTTGTACTGCATTGAGGCCTTGAACAAACATAAAGGAGCCAGTAGGACAGTGGGGAACGTTGGGCTCAATAATGCTAACTTGAGCTCCAGTGTCTAATAAAAAGGAGGTGGGGGTGTCACCGTTAACTAACAGGGTGGCGTATGGGCGTTCATCGGTGGGATCTTTAATTTGGGCCGGGCAGCATCCGGCCCCTATTCGTTTTTTGACCTAACATAGTCCTCCCAATTTTTCCAGCCTAGCTGTTCGGCTATATTTTGCTGCTCTTGGTCTGACATTTTACGCAGGGCTTCTTTGGGGATTCCTTTGTTAAGAAGGAAGCCAAATCGTGCCCGTTCAGCTTTAGTTCACTCAGGATATTTTTGGGGATTAAACTGACTCTTTGGAGGGTCTTTTGGTGGCGAATCAACTGGGAGGACAACAGGCGGGGGCGGCAGTGACAACTTAATGTTACTAACTACTTCAAATAACGTTAAGATGGATCTGCGAACAGCCGCATGCAAGTGCAGAATGGCACCGGTGTCAGCTCCAGGGGCAGCTTCTAATGCTAAATCAACTGCCTCTGCTGAGACAGGAATTTGGGTGGGATCAGTAACATGTATAAAGGGTGTGGCCACCAATTGCTGTTGAACAGTTAAATTAAGTGGGTTTTGTAGTGGATCCCACAGGGCTATGGAAGCTCCTGCGATTGCCCATATTAAATCGTGTGGAGTAACTAAGGCTCCCGGGGGGATATACAATCCTTTAAAACTGCCTTGCATTGCTAAAATGGCAGCTGCCGGGGTGGTAAGTGGCCAAATGCGATTATTTAATAAAGCATGACCCGGGAAGCCTCGTGCCCAATTGGCCGTTTTGGCTAAGATGCCAGCCTCCTCACGGTCCACCAATTCTGCTCCGTGTTCTAAGGCTAGCCGCCTGACCCAAGCCATTGGTGCTTCATCGGCTTTTCGTTGCGTTTCCTTTAAAAACTCTCTAAGTTCGGCCTCAGTACGTGTTCACAGTTCAGTAACCTGCGTGGTGTTGCCTGTTTGTGCATCTGTTTTAGATTTAGTTACCGCAATAGGCAAAGCTTCTGCTACAGTTTCAGATTCAGTAAATTCTGGGGCTGTTGGCAGAGCTGGATACAGAGGAGTTTTAGGAGCTTCATATGGGGGTAGCAAAATTTTCTGAGAGGGACTTGGGGAGGGGGAGGTAGTGATGGGCTCTACCTTTTCTGTCTTCTCCTCATTATCATCTTTAGGAGAGCCTGGGGCTGCCTGTTTAGCTGCAAACATTGTGCCCCCGTGGAGGGCCTTACATATCATGCTAAACAGGACGGTGGAAACATCCTCAGATTTATATTCATCGGGTCGCAATTTTTTGGTTTTCTTAATTAAATCTAATTCTTTTATCATCTGGCATAATAATTTGTGTGCCGGATCAGCAGGTATTACCCGAGGTGGGGGAATCAATTTGGAAACGGTACCTCCGGATTTTCTAACAATGCGGCTACACTCTCTCCAAAGCTGAGAGGGATCTGCAGCACCGAGGTTCTCCACAGTCTCCGTGCACTGAGGCTGTAGGGAACAATCGGCTGGCTGACACCTAAAGCTCGGGTGGCACCGAAGGAGGCATCCCGTATCTGCCAGGGTTAATGGTACAGTATAGCCTTTTAGAGTTTTACCCGAGCCAAGGGAACAGATCCATTCTATTTTTGGATCAGTCGAATTTTGGCTAGTAAAAAGGTGAAACTGCAAATGTTGGAACTATTCAATTTCATCATCTGCGCGGTCTGCAGCGTGCCACGGGCATGGCCCAACTCCCTTGCATCCTGTTCGTGACGCCATGTGGATTGCCACGGGCATGCAGGGGCGAAAGAAAATGC
This sequence comes from Emys orbicularis, assembly GCF_028017835.1. Lineage (NCBI taxonomy): Eukaryota > Metazoa > Chordata > Testudines > Emydidae > Emys > Emys orbicularis. The sequence continues at coordinate 589,930 of NC_088686.1, read as the reverse complement.
AAGCCTGTTATTTACCAGGCTGCACGTGGCAATAGACTATATTGGTAAGGGATGCAAGGAGAGTATGGGTCACGATGCAAACTGCAGACACACACACAACTAAAATTAATCAATTTAAAGTTTTATTGGGGATAATTACAAGGGGTAAGGGAGCAGCGTTTGATTAGCTAATAGAGTTAATGAAACTTAAAACACACAATGACTAAAATATCTACTAACAATATTTATAAACAAAGATGCAGCAATTAGTAATAACTGATACTTACAAATACAAACCAACGCATAATGACCGGCAAACGTAGAAACTCTGTTTGAAACACGTGAGCTGAGAGAGAGGCTTCAAGGTGATCAGGCTCGGTTACGGGTGTACACAGGATACACAGGATTCGTTTTTCTTTCTCCTCTCCCTGCCTGCACATGGCAGGCAGGCCCATAAAGTACCAACTATGACATCATAGAAGTGTCATAGGGGACGGGGCCCAAAACCTTTTTGTGTAGGGAAGAGCCAGAACTGGGGCAGGAAAGGCTGGAGGGGACAGGAAGGGGTCACGCTTCAGAGGTAATGGGCAGAAGAGTCTGTGCCCACCAGATCCTACACTGCTCCAAGATCCCTGAATCTCACCATTCCTCTACTGTCAGAAAATATCGGTGAGGCCCACGGCAGCGTCCCAACCCCCTCTAGTCCAGGTCCTCACAAAGGATGACAACCTACTACTGCTATCTGTTACTCTATGGAATTGCTGTTTTTCAGTTTGATTTTTTAAAAACCTAAGAAATCGCAATCTTAGGAATGGTACGGGGGGGAGGTTGTGCAAAGTTGCATTACTAAGATTGCAAAGCTTAGGATTTGCCAGAATTGAGGTTGCCTGTGCAACCTTAATTTGACCTCCTCCTCCTGGTGTGTATGCATTACGATACGGTCTTTAATTACATGATCACAGGTTGTTGTTTTTCTATGGGACCACTGCCTCATTCAGTGCACAGGATGGGCCTGCTCTGGGGATGAATCAGGGCTTTGCAGAGAAGGAGGGTGGTGTATGAGGGACTCCTGCTGTATTTGTTGTACAGGTTGGAAAGTGTGCATGGGACCTCAGGAAATAAGTGGGGGTAGGGTGGTGGGAACTGAGGCTTAAGGCAGCTGAATGCTGCCCTGGCGTCCATCCCTGTGTCTGGCACAGAGTTCTTATGTGATGCCTGGCAAGTCACTGAACCAAACTTCTCACTGGTGGTCACTAACTGTGTGTTCCTCGTTTGTTGGGTTCCCAAGCGGAGCCCCTCGAGGCTGGTTTACAGAAAAGCGGAGTGTGACCAATATGGCAATTTTCTGCAATATCCTTAAGGTTAAGTATCTCTGGAGTCCATCACATAAATGAAAAGTTTGAATATTATTGTGGGCCTGAAGAGCCAAAGGGCTTTACTGAACAATGGGGCAGGCAAGGAGGGTCTTTTGGGAAGTGTGAAGGGGAATTCCTGGGAAATATCAAGGGAGACGCAAATGCAAACTCCCCACCCTTGGTTATGCAAAAATCGGGCCTGCTGAAGCTGGCCCTGAGGAGTGGGCCTTTGTCTGTTACAGGAGGCCAAGATCAAAGGCCCAAGTCCTATCAAGGAAAGACTGATCTATTCATGGCAGGGGTGCTGGGACAATTTGTGTAGTGGGGGGGCTGAAAGCCATTGAACCAAACAGTAAACCCTGTCTATAACGGACACCACTTCAAGCCAGGGGGTGTGGCAGCCCTGGTTCCAGCACCTATAATTCATGGTGGTTCTGGTTCTGATCCAAGGCTGTTATGAACTTGCAATCAGAGAAAAACCCTTGTTGGGGTCTGAAGTGCTGACTCCTACCAGAGCGCTTCGTGGAGGTGGGATGACCTCTGCTAAGCTTATTAACCTGCATGTAGGTTCTATTTTTCATATGTTTTCTCCGTAATGATTTCCCCTTAAGTGTGCTGGCTTGGAAAGAGCTGTGTGGTATCTCATCAGTCCTGGCAAATGCTTTCTCTCCAAAGGCTATGAACAACTGCAAAGTGCATACATTGGCCTGTTTAGGCTGACTGGCTTGCTGGGAATATCACAGTATAGGCAGGGAACTGTGCAACCTGCAAAACCCCCAGCCTGGAGAGCACAAAATGTGCCTCTCTACCCAAGAGAACTAAGAGTTGTGGAGCCAAGAGCCTAGAGTGGCTGCCCTTGGTGGTCCGAGGAGGGGAATACATGCCGTGGACTGTGACCTATATGGTGGGTGCAGAAGGGGGTAGTTAATGGGGTGACATTCACTGGATGGAGAGATACTAGGATTGCTAAGGCCATAGTGAAGCCCCATGTCCTGAAACCCTATCTCACGCTCCCAGGGTGTGAAATGTGGGTGAAAGCTCCTAGTGCAAAAGCCTTCACTCTGCCTACAGCCCAGACTTCTATCCAGACCAGGAATGGTTGGGGTGCTGGGTGTAGTGTCAGACACTTCACATACTTTGCTTTGGGGGATGGTATTGTGGCTTTGGAAGCAGAAGGCCTGAATCAAACCTCTCAGTTAGCTCCAGATCTAGGAGGGACTATGGGAGCCAAAATGCAAACATGGCAGGGGTGTGGTGGGCAGGGTTCCCCTGCAAATATCCAAGAGGAATCAAGTACCTCTCCAAGCCATACAGACTAATAGCACAGGGAGGCAGGGTGAGGGAGGAGACCTATTGACTTGGAGGGAAATTTGGGTCCTGAGAGCCAGGCCAGGGAGATAAGACCGAGATCAGAGAGAAGGGTGGGACATACAGTGGGATAGGCATCAGGTGTAACTGATTGAATCTTAGCATCCTCTGCAGCATTGGTTACTAAAGCAGAAATTTACACAGCTCCTGACCCTTAGTTGTGTTGGCTCTGTGGGGTTAACGCCAGTGTGAGCCGATCTGGCTCTGAATACATGGGGAGTTGCTTTGCAGAGCCCAAAGGTGACACGTTTACAGTCATTTCTCAGAGGAGAGCCACACTTTGACCTTGCCACGGGCCCACAAGAGGGTGGCCTGCACCTGGGGTATAAACTCAAACTCATTCTTTCACTAGTGTTTCTTTCTCCCCCACCCCACCCCTCTCCTCCTCCTCCTCTGCATTCTGTCCTTCATTCTACCTCTTCTCTGCTCCTTTTCTCTCAGCTTCTGCAAAGCAGAATGTGACCTTTGGGTTCAAGCCAGACTTTAGGTTCCACAGTATTCAACTGGGATCCTAGTTAGGCACCTGGCACCAGTTCTGCAGCTGGTGGGAATTAGCATAAATTTGTTCCTTAGGTTCAGTAGGGCTGTGCTAACTTACACTATCTGGGGGCCTTCATTTGTGTGTGTGTGATGGGGCATACAACCCCCGCACTGACTCACAAGGGTTAACGAGCGTCTGGGAGTTCAATCGGACCCACCCTCAGGTGAAGGGAAAGGCAGACCTCTCACTCCTTGAGAGTAGGGCCAGCTGGGAGGAAAACCAATTCAGAGACTGCTGGCAGCAGCTAGAGCCTCCTGAGGGAAGGTAGGTCCATCATAGAACTATTGTATTTGCTTTTCTACCTAGGACTGGCTTCAGTCCACATAAGGCTGTTGCAGGTGCTGCCTACCTGAAGTGGGTGACAACCCTCAATGTATCTCTCCCCTCTACTGGCATCCACACCATGGTTTGCCCTGAGCCCAGAAGCTCCTGGTCACAGAGTGGGAGAAGGCTCATTACACAGCACACACACATTTTTAATACAATGTTTGGCAGAAGAAATAAGTGAGTAATTTATTAGAGCAATGGAATTACCAGGCATGCTGTTTTGACAATAGTCTGGGAAAAACCCAATCAAATATTTGTTTAATCACCTAAAACAGGAAGATATGATGAATTGTATTGCAGTAAACTACTGATTTAAAAAAACAAATGAATTATGCAGCAAATTTAGTGCTGTTATTCTTAAATGAGCTGTTTTGCTTTATAGTCCCACTATACAACAGGGAATTTGTTCCTGGACCTTTTTTTTTTTTTTTTTTTTTTTTTTTTTAATGAGATTTCTTTGGGTGTGAAATGATGTTTAAATTAATAGCACAGGAGACTAGAGTTGGGAGAACAATTTTCAAAGAGCACTCTGTCTGGTGACTTTACACTCTTGTCTGTCTGGAACAGGCTGAATTGTTCCTATTTGGTTCCTATTTGCAGTTGTTTGAATATTTCTTACAGACTTATAAAAGCGCCTGGATCACTCACAAAATTGTCACTGTTATTTGACAATTGCAATTCAATATTTGAACTGTGTGACTGGTCACCCTAACCCACATGGTGTTTGTTTCTGTTCAGCAAGGGGGGTCTTCATAAACTGCACCTTGTTCCACCCACAACAGATTTTGTTTCATGCTAAGGAAAATCTTGGCATTATACCTGAAATTGTGTTTTCCACAAACACCAGTATGAACAAAGTTTGGCTAGCATGACATTAGCAAAAGAAAACTCTCTTTAGAAGTCACTGAAATGTATGCAGGTAACATATCTGAGACTATTTATTATTTGTATTGCAGTAGCACATACAAATAATACAGTAGAGCAGGGGATTGGACTAGATACCTCCTGAGGTCTCTTACAACCCTAATCTTCTATGATTCTACGTTTCACCTAAGTGCCCTATTCACAGAGCAGGTCCTCAGGCACCCGGTGCTGTTCAAACACAGAACAAAAAGAGAGTCCATTCCCCACAGCGCTTACAGTCTGAGACAAGAGACAATGAATGCAGGCAGACAGGTGGGAATGCACAAGGGAATAATGGGATAATCCTGGCCAGCATGACAGGCTGAGATGTCCACTAGATCTAGGAAAAAAGCAGTTTTCCTGTCCTGTGGATATTTTCAGTTCAGACTTTTTCCCATCTCTAAATGTGACAAAAATTCAAAAACTTGAAAATATTTGCAATCCAGACAACCAAATTTTTCTTCAATTCCGGTCGAAAGACATTTTGTTTTGACAATTTTGAAACGTTTCGATTTTGACCTTTTCTTTAACTTTTTTTTTGTATCATTAGCTTTTATTTCAAAACAGTCATTTTGAACATGGAAAGTGAATTTTTCAGGTGTGAAAATGAAATGCTTTGCCAATTGGAAACTTTTATTCTCCACCCTTTTCCTAGTTGGGATGTCTGTTGAAACTGACCCTGTTTCATGAACAGTTTCCGTTTTGATGAATCAGCATTTTTCAACAACAACAAAATTGTTAAATTCCCAACCAGCTCTAGTCTCCGCTCATTCAGCTCTGCTGGAGATCAGGTCCATCATCGCTATCATTCATGCTTGAAGAGATTAAGCCCATAAGTAACAAGTAGAACTGTCCCTTAAATGCTGTACAGACAGACCCTGAATAAATGAGCTTTATCTTGCACCATGTATTGTCTGCTCAAAGGGCCAGAATTTCCATTCACCAACACTGCTGTAAATCAGAGCAACTCCAGTGAAGTCCATGGAGAGAAACTGCTGTAAAAGCTTTGGAGTGTATCTCTAAATAGCATTTTTTGAGCTCTGTAGAGGACCTTAATGTCTCTAGGCTCAGGAAGCCGACAGATCATTTGTTTGTGTGTTTTTATGGAGTTAGTAAATGCAGTTCTCTGGACCTTGCTGGGCCTCGGTGGTTCCTTCATATTCTGTATGTTGTATAAAGAGCAATGGATACAACACTGGGAGTGAGCAGAGACTCAGCCCCTGTAATTGGCTTGTGTCCCACACAGTGTCTGCTGAACTGTCAGTTTGTTTTGCGGTTGAGCTAGTGGCGATCTCACACCATACAGAAGCTTAGGGGTTTTGGAGGTGAAGCCATGAAATCGAGTACACCCCCTTGTCTGTGGCTAGTGGAAGGCCCTGAAGTTTGCATGCGCAGCATCACCCACCCCTCACATTCAAAAGTCATGTGTCTCTCTCACACACACACACACACACACACACACACTTATGAGATTTAAAAACTCCAATGTTTTGTCTTTGCATTCTGGTTTCTGGTACATGCAGCTCCTGTCTCCAAGCTGCCAAATGGGGATGGAGAAGGGTGGGGAGCAGGTGACTCTGAACTGGCCCCAGGCACTGGGCAGCACAGACTGCTCCATCCAACATGTGGTGGTGGTGGTTTCTGCATAAGGCTGGTAGGAAGATCAGAGAATATAGTTTATTATCGGCTCAGCAACTCAGAATATGGTGTCGTTGCTTAGATGGCGGTATCAGCTCTGCTAGCAGCTCTCCCAATGTATCTACTCCGACAAACCGGATATAGGCCTTAGCAGGACACATCCTCCCATCTCCCCTCTTCCAATTAAAGAACGTATTCAATATTAATCCAAACTCTCTCTGTATACATGTCTCTTGTTACAACTGTAACTGTTCTCACTGAGTCTCTGAGGTGTCCTGCGCACTCTGGCTGATCTGCGTGACACGGTGCTGCCTCTGCAGCACTGGGCTCAGCCGTCTGGTGCCTGCTGCACTTCCCGTCCTGCGTCAGTAAGTGAAGTTTCCTCCGAATCCTGCCTTTCTTCAGGAGCCTATTAGAGACGTCTCCTGTTCCTTCGGCAGGACAGCACCTAGGAGCCATTGCTTGAGTTATTGCTACCTTTAGTTCCCAAACCTGCCCTCATGTACACACCCAGCATCCCCCAGCTCCTGGGGCCCTAGGTCTCGGGACCCGCGGCTGTAGGACGTTTTTTTGTTTTTCTTCAACCTGTTCACACCATGTTCATTCTTAGCATCATTTTCAGCTAAATGAGGCAGCTGAGTTTTTAGTTTAAACAGAATCTGCAGGAGAGAGCCCGTGTCTCAAGGGCTATAGCTAAGCAATGCCAGCTAAGGATCTAAATTAGATTCCTTTACTTTTTAGAGTATCTTCTTTATTATTTTTACCCATTCTCTACTAGACCATTTGACCAGGGGGAGCTAAGACTTGCTGTAACATACCTCTACCCAGAGTTTCTCTCAAATTTTCCGACGTTCTCTGTAATTTAGGGTAATGTTCTTCTGTTGGTCTTACCCGTATTAGAATGTCACCAACGTATACCTTAGCACCTTTTATACCTTCAAATATTTGTTGCACTGTCCTAAGAAATACCAGCCGTATCTTCCATATGGTGTATTAGAAGTACCTAAACATGTGCTACTCTAATCTAAGGGGATTTGTCAAAACCCCGGTGATGTATCCAATGTGGAGAAATATTTATCAGCAGCCATTTCTCCAAAAAATTCTTCCCTAGTGAGCATGGGAAAATGTGCTCTTTTGACATCTTTAAGTTCTTTAGGGTCTAAGCATAACCTAAGGGTTCCATCTTTCTTTTCACAGTTACTAATGAATGAACCTGTTTGGTAGGCTCTTCTACTTTCTCGATTCTCTCTCTAGTGCCACTAAACTGTCTAGTTCCTCTTTGAGGTTTTTTTCCTCATGGCTAGAGGAACATTCCTAGGGGAATGTATAATGGGATAATTGGATTCTGTCAATTCAATTTGATATTTTGTTGGCAGCTTTCCTACGACCTTAGATGATATGAGCCTGCTCAATGCCGGAGTCCCCTTGCCCCTCTGAGCATGGTCTCTGTATTAACCCTAGAGCTTGACATGTTTTCAGGAGTAGTAGAGGCATGTATTTTCCTGGCACAATTAGAAACTTATATTATTTCAGTCTTATTTTTTAACTTGACCCTAGTGTGCATGTGCCCCGAGCAGCAATGAACTCTCCACTGTAAGCCCTTAACTTTACCTGCCTTGTCAATGTACCCAGTCTCTTTCTTTAGACCCCCAATAGGATTTCTCATTTGCAATGTTAATGTGATATTTTCCTCTAATCCCTTGTTCTCACTGCTTTAAAAGCTGCCAGAAGGAGTCCCTGGAGATTCAGCTTCCCAATGATAAGGTCCAGCTAGGATAGCAGCTGGACTTTGTGTTATTAAAAAAATGTAGTTTTTGAAGGGCCCAGGTCTGCCACCCATGTTCATGGAAACCTTTTTGCCAGAGCTACCATTAGCTATCTAATGTACATACATTAGTTGATTTGCATGAGCAGCTGTCCTAATGGAACTGTGAATGGAGAAAGGGGCAACTTCCTATGAATAAGGGGGCCAGCATCAGATCCTCAGCAAGATTTATTTTGCTCTGCTTATTCTTAAGGCCTAACTTTGACCCCATTGAAACTAATTGTAGGTTTGTCTTTGACTTCAAAGGGAGCAGAGTTGTGGTCTAAGAGCAAAAATGTTCAAAAGTGGCTTATGATTTTGGGGTCCCAGTTTTCGGTGCCCAACCTGTGACACCTTGGGCTTGACTCTTTTTTTTTTTTTTTTTTTTTTTTTTTTTTCCCAGATGTGCTGAGCACCCACTCTTCCAGCTGAAGCCAGGGCAGCTGTGGGTGCTCAGAACTCCTGGAAATAAGGGTCTCTGCTCTTATGGCGTCCCAGTTCTTGAAAGTTCAGGAAATGCCGACCAAGATCTCTCCTATAGCAGGAGAGTTGTGCTGTTGTTGTTCCCAGCACCTCCCAGCCCCAGGACTGTGCAGAGGTAGCCCCTTCTCCAGGGCCCTACTATGAGCCACGCAGGTGCCCCACGCCCTCCAACTATGTCGTCTTGGGGAAACCTGCAGGGAGAAGCCAGAGAAGAGACTGAGCTGAAGGACCAGTTGCAGAAGCCCCTTACACAGGAACCAATGGAGACTGGTAACCTTTACTACTGTTTTCTTTGACTGGACTTTCTCTTCCTAGTGCTGATTGGCTGTTTGCTCCAACCAACTATTCCCTTTGGATTCACTCCACACCTGCCTCTCTTACCCTCTGCTTCTCCCCTGCCTTGTCCCCTCCTGCTCAATCTCCCTCTCCCTTCACTTTTCTGTCCATTTAGCTTCCCAGCTAACTACTGCCCCCAAATCATGTAACTAGCACACTTTGTCACCATCACCAGGTTCCCTCTGCTTGTGTGCCATGACCCTTGCCCCATCCTGTCTGTCTCTTCGATTTAGATTGCAAACTTTCCAGGACAGGCATGGTCAGCTACTCAATTTGCATAAGGCCAAGTTCAACGGAGATATAGACTTGGTTGGAAACTATGGTAATGAATGGCTAATAATAATCAAACAAGAGCTAGTAATTGGAGTAATTGTGATACATGCAGCTACATTCCTGAAATATATTTGTCTTTCTAAATGACTTTGATTGGGGTGCCCTATTAAGCATAAATCTTTTTGTCCTCATCAGAGGATTCAGATTCTATTAAGTGATTATTCATGCTAGATGAAAAATGCTGTTAATAGTCAGTTATTTTTATTAGCATTTGCATATTCATCGTGCACAGACAAATACATGTTTCTGCATTTTCCATACTGAGGCTTGTGTTCCCACATACCGTTCCGACATGTACTCTGCCTCACCACTGCTGCATCGTCATGTCTGCGGCACATTCATTAGCAAAACGTGTGCAAAGTATTTTGATTAAAACATCATGTAAACTTTAGTGTCAGATATATCTCTGTTCAATATGCTAGGGGAAAGCGTCCCTTTCTCTGAACAACAAGAAACATGAACTGTTTAGTTTAAACCATTATATGAAAAAGCATAAATATGTAGTTCCATTCAGAGATGCTTCCAATAAACATGTCACTGTGGAGCTCAGTAGTTCGCATATTGCTGATGGTTTTAGTGAGCAACCAGTCTCCCAACTTGGCAGTAATTAATCTTACATCAAATCTGTTGGTTATTCTGTTTGAAGCTAGTGCCAGGATTGTGGATGTGGGCGTGGGCCTAGGTGGTGTTTTATTCCAAACAATGGATCAAACTCTACAACAAACATTTTCTTTAAATACTTTTGTGTGTGTTTTGGAAATTCCTTATGAATTAGTAAGAGGTTATTCTTTAATTTTGTGGGGAGAAAAAAGACTTTGGCAGTCGTTCTACAGTGAAGTTATCTAGGCATCTTTTTAAATCTCTACTCAACCTGGGATTTATCTACAAGCTTTTGCATGTATTATATGCTAAAAATAAAGCACTCTATAGTCAACTGTACTTATTTAACGCAGATCTGTGAAATCTGTCAAGGCTTGGACTACATTTCACTACAGCGGTGTTATTTATTGTAGTGCCTAAGATTCAACCAAGAATGGGACCCCATTGTGCTAGATGTTGTATAAACATAGATTACTGTCCCAGTCCCAAAGTGTTTTATAATCTGTGTAGACAAGGCACTCAGAGTGGGAAATAGGGTGGCCAGCTGTCCTGATGTTTGTCTTATATAGGCGCCTATTCCCCACCATCGCCCCATCCCGATTTTTTTACACTATCTGGTCATCCTAATAGGAGAAGAGAGACAACATACAAGCAGAGTATCTGAATTGTCTCATGAACTGGCACTCCAGCCATTGATGCTTCTGCATCACATAATGTCCCTGTGGTATCCACAGCAATTGTTCACAGGGGAAAGCAGTAATAAGGTGTGACGGGGTGTACCTAGGGAGGTGGTGGAATCTCCTTCCTTAGAGGTTTTTAAGGCCCGGCTTGACAAAGCCCTGCCTGGGATGATTTAGTTGGGGATTGGTGCTGCTTTGAGCAGGGGTCCTGAGGTCCCTTCCAACCCTAAACTTTTATGATTCTATGAACCCCACCCTGGGCCAACAGGGTTAATGAGAGCCTGCAGGCTCCATCAGCCTGACCCTGGTGCCCCTGCGGTAGTTGTCAAGCCTGGAAGGAGGGGTTAGAAGGACTGAGCCTGGATTTGTTGGGGCCTGAGGCTGGTAGCTGGCTATGGATAGGCCTGGCCCGGCTGTATGTGGTTAGTGAGGGAAGCGTCTGGTCGGGGGCTGCTGGCTGGCTGAGCCTTTGGGTGCCAGGCTAGGCAGAGGGTGAGGGAAGAGACAACAAATGGAACTGAAACCAGGCTTGTCAGTGAGGGTCGGGAAAGCTTTGAGGAGACTGCACGCAAACAAGAAACCAGTAAAGAGTAGATTCTCGGGAATTAGAAGAAGGCCCAGCAAATAGGAGGGGAAATTACATAATGGTAAAATCCCTTGGTAAGGACATAACGATGGGAGATACACTCTCGAGTCCTCCAGGGGTTGGTATAAAAAAACGGTAAAGGAGATGTAGTAAGATTTAAGAAACTACCTGGTGGAGACTTGTTAGTGGAATGTTAAAAACGAAGAACACGTGGGGAAACTCCCCTTAAGAAAATGGCACTAGATAAAATGAAAATAAGCTGTCAGCTAGCCAGATTCCTCAGAGGAACCAGAGGGGACATATATGGTGTGCTAAATGAAATGCCAGAAGAGGAAATAAAGCAAGGATGAGGCGAAGATAAGGTAAGAACTGTTAAGAGGCTGTTTAGCAAAAGAGGAGGTGGTAGCAAGCCCTTGACAGCTGTGCTGGTCACATTTCAGGGAAGGATGCTTCCAGGTAGAGTAACTTGGGGGTATCAGATATTCTGGACTAAGCTCTATATTCCTCCTCATTTGGCACCTGTAGCATCTCCAGCAGCCATCCCATGAACTGCTCCAGCTGCCCTCGCAAACGGCTCAGCTCTGCTCACTGTTCCGTGGGCCGCTCCAACCGTCCCACAAACTGCTTGGCTCTGCCAGCTGCTTAGCAATATTTCTTCAGGCTCCCGCACTGGGTAACACAGCACTTGGTGATCTCAGCTCAGCAATTTTAGCTCTTTTAGTGATTTCAGCTTGTAGTAGGGGAGCCCCAGTGTTAGTGCACCATTGGCCCAAAATGAATTCAGCTCAGCAACTTCTAGCTAGATTCCTAATGGAAGCAAACTTAGCTTTGCTATTCAACAGTGAAGAAAGGGGATAGTGCAATGGGTGTTCTAGGCCCTCAAAAGGGGCCCATACCATCAGGTACACATACCTGTCCCCAACCTCACTCCATTCACTGGGTTTTGTAACCCACGCCCCTTGTCAAGCAAGTGCTACTTAGTTACTGGTGAGTCCCTCTGTCATACAACAGTTCCACTGGCCTTGATTCACAGAATTAGGGTAACAACACTTTATTCTTCCTGCCCCAATAACAGAGAAACTGGGGATCCCACACCAGCCAAAGTAACCACTTTCAGTTGTCCCAGGCTAGGCAGGTGGGTGTGCCTATGCAAACAAGATCAGCCCCTGAAGTTCTTTTCCACCCTTGCTATAATTCACCACCAGATGTCAGGGTAGAGCTCATCCTGACTCTGCTTACATGAAGATACGGGGAATGATGTCATTGGCAGTTCTATCTGCCCCTGAAAAGGGGGAGAGAAGAAAAAAATCAGGTCAAGTCATTTTTATAACCCTGTAAATCAGGCAGATACCCCAGTGATGGGTGTACTGTCTACCCAGGCAGACAGAGACGTACATCCAAGGTGAATTCTATTTGCCATCACACTGCCCAATCCCCCAATGCGTTTCAGTCCACCTGCAGGTCCTTACCGCCATCTGTGTGTTTGGATGGTGTGAAACCTTTTTTCTTGTACACTTGCTTGACTAAATGCAGTTTGTTTGGCTTGCTACATATTTCCTCTCTGTTTGATCCAAAAGCTCTGAAAAGTATTTCTCCCCAGCTGCCATTAAAGATAATTGCCCATCTGTAGACTCCACCAAAGACTTAAAAAATACTCTAATCTAATGCATATGAAACAGGCAGGAGTATATTTGTAATCAAACTCTGATATGGTCTGATTACTAGCTTCACATCAAAAACCTACAAACTTTAACAAATAAATAAAATTCTAAAGATTTTAAAACTTCCCCTGGAACAGTCTAATTTCCCTTGAACAGCAGGCCAGAAACCTCTGTCCTGTCTCTGCATGCCGCAGGTTGAGCCTTTGGTACTCTGTGTACAAGGCTCCTGTGGACTACACTGGGGATCCTGCAACACCTTCATTAGACTGTAAAGGCACAAGGGACTTTTGTGATCATCTAGTCTGCCGTCCAGCGTAGCACAGAACTTCCCCAGAATAATTCCTGTTTGAACTAGAGCAGATCTTTTAGAAAATCATCCCAGCTTTGAAAGGCCTTCACCTATCAAATTTCCTCTACCTCTGCTGCTTCTGCCATTCCTTCCCACAGCAATGTACCCCCTGCCCCAGAGAAGAGAGGTCCTTGCTGCATTCACCCTTACCTCTCAACCTCCAAGTCATGTGCTACTCCCTGCCCAGAGGAGAGGGGCTACTGCTGCATCCCAGAGCAAGGGGCAGTGGAGAAAGGCCGCTGCCCCCACAGCTCCTGGCCCCTGACTTGCTCCGTCAGTGCTGCATTGCTCCCAGAAGGCAGGAAAGGGGTGAAGGGAAGGAGGAGCGTGGCAATGCTGTTAATAACGGCTGGTTTTAATGGGGTTTAGCTGTCATTAATAACTGGCAGATTCTCATTCCTTTAATGGGGATTGAAACTGACAGGCTGCTGAGTTTTCAGCCAAGTGAGCACTCCAGGGAGAAAACAGTTTGCTAAAAGAGCCCTCCCCTTTGTGAGCCCTGCCCCTGCAGGTCTAATAAAGAAGGAGCTACAATATACAGCATAGTACTGCAGGGCACTCGCTCTGAAGGAAACTCTGCCACATCCTGGCCGTTTGTCCCACGTGGGCTTGGCTCACATCCTGTCTTGGCAGGTTTGAAGGTGGAGAGGTGTCTATATGCCAAGTGCAGGATCAGGGCCTTACACTGTAAACTGTTCAGGACAGACGCTGATCACCATGACTTTGGAGTGTACAGTGTCTGTGGGACCCATGCGCTATATCGATTCTAGGGGATGGTTCAACAGGCCGTGACCCAGTGCCTAGGTTTGCATAACTTTAAAGGTGCTGCAAAGGTGGGTAGAATCAGTAGGAGTTTGGGTGTTGATATCACTGGGAGCATGATTGGGTCCCCCAAGACCTGTTTGAATCCAGTCCAACCAATTTCTTACTAAAAGCAGAACCACACACAGCACATTCTAAAGCTCTGCATCAATGCTTCCAATTTCTGTTCTGTTCTTTGTAGCTAATCTTTGGGAATTTATAGGGTCAGTGAGCAGCAACAAGTGGTGGGTGTGGGTGGTTTTTTTGGTTTTTTAAGGAAGAAGCAAATGTTTTGTATGCAATGAACAGAACGAGTTGCCATGTCTTTGCTCACCTTCATTGCTAGGGATGAAATCCTGGCTGTATTGAAATCAGTTGGGTTTTTGCCAGCGACTTCAATGGGGCCAGTGTTTCACCCTAGATATCCCCAAAGAGTCTCATGCCTGTATGGAATTTCTCTGTGGCTGTCAAAGAATGACAGACTGAAAGGACTGCTCAAAGGGAACAACGCTGCCTTCCTAAATTTTAATCCTGATGCATATTTAAATCCTGGCAATTAGGATGAAGAATCAAAGTAATCTTAAAGTGTTTTAAATAACCTCATTAGATTCCACATTCATCTCCTCATCTTTTCATCTCAGCTACATTTCCATTTCAAATACTTTTTATTTGGATGATTTTTAATCAATTTTATATTTATATTTTGATAACAAAATTAGTATTTGGATGAGTGACTAGGATGTTTAAGATCATTGCAATGCATACGCCACCATGATTGCTGTGAGAAAATATATCCCGTGTGTACGGTCTGCGGAGGAGAGATTTCTCTGTTGAAATATCCCTTTCTTCCCACCTCCTCCCAGCAGTTATAAGGTGTATATGTCTAATGGTGAGAGGAATTAACCATTGAAACAATTTACCCAGGGTTGTGGTGGATTCTCCGTCACTGAGGATTCTTCAATCAAGAGCAGGAGCGGCGCCAGGGTTTTTGGCACCCTAGGCGGGGGTCCTTCCACGCTCCCAGTCGTCATCAGCAATTCTGCGGCGGGGGGGGGGTCCTTCCGCACTCCCGGTCTTCAGGGCACTTTGGCGGTGGGTCCCGGAGCGAGTGAAGGACCCGCCGCAGAATTGCCGCCAAAGACCCAGAGCGCGGAAGGACCCCCCACCGCCGAATTTCTGCCCCCCCAAATCCTGGTGCCCTAGGTGACCGCCTAGGTCTCCTAAATGAAAGCGCCGGCCCTGATCAAGAGTGGATGATTTTCTAAGAGATTTGCTCTAGGGATGATTTTGAAGCAGGTCTGTGCCCTGTGCTATGCAGGAGGTCAGACTAGCTGATCAGATACACGCGGTCTCTCCCTCTCTCACACACAACCTTTCTCCATCTCTTCTACTGCCACTCTTGCCTGCTGTCTAGCTGAAGATGCCTCTGGGGGCTCTTATGCAGCCCCTTTCTGGGGCAGATGATGGGAGTTTCTTGCCTCGCCTGCCTCAGGCCATCCCTCACAGTGCTGCCCAGGGAGCTCACGCCGCGTGGAGCTCAGCACTGTGGAAGTGGTGTGCATGTTACCTGCAACATCTGGCCTGAGACCTGCCTCTCTTCACAGAACCATACCAGGTCCCCCGCTACCGGGGCCCCTGCACAGCGGCGAAGGGTGGGGGAGATCTGTAGTGTCCTACATGACTGGTGCAAATCTCTTCCATTGCATGGAGGCAACCAGATTATTAGTGCTGTTATGCTACAATGCACTGCTCTCCGCCAAGTCTCTCATGACCTCCTCCTTGCTGAATCTTGGGCCCAGACTGTGAGTTCTTCAGGGCAGGAACGCTTTGACAAGGGTTTATACAATGCCCAGCACAAGGGGGCCTTGACTGGGGCCAATGGACACTATCATAATTCACATACCGATAACAATTTGTGAGGAGTTTGTAACAAGGCCCCTCAGCAGCCAGTGCTGGGGACAGCACAAGGGGTCTGGGAGAATCACCGCGACAAACTGACATGAAATAGCCCTGAGAAAGGTGTGGGCTGGGAGCGCGCTCTATGGGTCCCCGTGGATTGGCTACGCTTGTCCAGCCTTGCCGTATGTCCCAGCACCAGCGGACATGCAGTGGATAGCGATTGCTGTGTCTGAGTCTTCCCCCAGGGCAGCCAGGCTGACTAAGTGAAGGGTGGCTAACAAGAGGAAAGAGAAGACAATGCCCTAATTAGGATGCAGAACTGCTTTGTTTTTACCCCGGCTGCAGCTATACCTCCTGCTGGGGTTGCTGCTGGCGGGGCCCAGGGTGGTCCAGAAGCAGGTTGCTTAGGAACAGCTGAGTTCTGGGCTAAGGCTCTGAGTGGAGAGGCAAGAGTTAATGGGCCAGAGCCGGCAGCAGCTGGAGCCCATTGGCCTCCCTGTAAACCATTCTGGGGTGAAACACAGGAGGGGGAGGCAGAGGAAGTTGAGGACCGGCTGCTTGGGAGCCAGCCAGGGGAAAGCAGGGTGCTTGTAGCAGGAGCCTTTGACACCGCGGTTAATGTGTGTTTGAGCCCCATGGGTGGTGATTTGGGGAGGGGAGGGGGGGTGTTTGCTTTGATGCTGAGGCCGTAGGGACGGGGTTCAGGGAAAGCTTTGGGGAGAACTCTGGGGTTAGCTGTTTTTCAGAGTGTTCCTGGGTTCTTTTGGGGGGATGGGCCTCTTAGCTGCAATTTTATTTAGACTTTCTAGCTTGGGTCTATGGATTTAATAGTTACTGACTCTCCTATGCATTGTTGGAGGTCTGCCATGTTACTATCTTCCACATCGGTTTTCTTATAAGATGATACTTCCTGTCTCCTGCTGACTTCAATCCTTGCTTTGCTCCATGTTCCCGTGCAGTTTAATTTTTCCTGTGTCCAGCCCTAGTAACTGGAAAGGTTAGGAGCCAGGAGTTAGAAGTTAGCAGACTGTGCCAGACCTGAGGTCCAGCCTGTCCTGGAATCAGTCTGGCACTGGCCAGAACCAAATGGTTCAGGGGAAGGTGTAAGTTTTGTTGTTGTTTTTTTGTTGAAGAATTGCGAGTACCCAGAAGTCACCTACTACAGCACAGGTCCAACAAAGAAAGTAACAGAATGCCACTAGCCGTCACCTTCAGCCCCCAACTAAAACCTCTCCAGCGCATCATCAAAGATCTACAACCTATCCTGAAGGACGATCCCTCACTCTCACAGACCTTGGGAGACAGGCCAGTCCTCGCTTACAGATAGCCCCCGAATCTGAAGCAAATACTCACCAGCAACCACACAACAAAAACACTAACGCAGGAACCTATCCTTGCAACAAAGCCCGTTGCCAACTCTGTCCACATATCTATTCAAGGGACACCATCATAGGACCTAATCACATCAGCCACACCATCCGGGGCTCATTCACCTGTACATCTGCCAATGTGATATATGCCATCATGTGCCATCAATGCCCCTCTGCCATGTACATTGGCCAAACCGGACAGTCTCTATGCAAAAGAATAAATGGACACAAATCAGACATCAAGAATTATAACATTCAAAAACTAGTCGGAGAACACTTCAACCTCCCTGGACACTCAATTACAGACCTAAAAGTGGCAATTCTTCAACAAAAAAACTTCAAAAACAGACTCCAATGAGAAACTGCAGAACTGGAATTAATTTGCAAACTGGACACCATTAAATTGGGCTTGAATAAAGACTAGGAGTGGATGGGTCATTACACAAACTAAAAACTATTTCCCCCTGCTAATTTTCCCCCTACTTTTATTCACACCTTCTTGTCAACTGTTGGAAATGGGCCATCCTGATTATCACTACAAAAGTTTTTTTTTTTTCCTCCTGCTGATAATAGCCCACCTTAATTGATTAGTCTCATTAGAGTTGGTGTGACAATCCCCATTTTTTTCTTGTTCTGTGTGTGTGTGTGTGTGTGTGTGTGTGTGTATGTATGTGTGTGTGTATATATATAATATATATATATATATATATATATATATATATATACAATGTTCCTACTGTATTTTCCATTGCATGCATCTGATGAAGTGGGTTTTAGCCCACGAAAGCTTATACCCAAATAAATTTGTTAGTCTCTAAGGTGCCACAAGGACTCCTCGTTGTTTTTGCTGATACAGACTAACATGGCTACCACTCTGATTTCTGAAAGGGGTGCAGTACTCTGGAAAGTTTTAGAGTCACTGCCTTATAGTGCGCGTGTTAGTCATGATGGCTCTGGATGCTCTTCATATCCGTGTCTGTTCAGTTCTTAGCTCTCTGCTGGACTTCCACTAAGGGTGTACCTCAGTACTTTGATGCATAGCCACCTGCCCACTAGGAACTGCACAGAGCCCACAAATTGTTTCAGGAGTAGTCTTTTGCATGACACACTTCTGCTTCAGTGGTCTCCCTATGGAGTATGTGAGTGAAAATTCTGCTTTTTTCAGTTATATCTTGGAGGATCTCCAGATTCTGGCATACCGCGGCTAAAGTATTGTACTGTAAGTCAGTCTATAGCCTTTTGCCAACTTTCTGTGGCACTGTAGGATGACAGACTATGGAAAGAATGAAAACCAAGTGTGCTTTAACTAATCCTAGTGAGAATGGGGAAGGACATAGAATTAACTCCTTCAAGACTGCAAAACCTTAACCTCCCTCTCTGGATACCAGTGAATTTGTGGGAAATATGAGTAATATCTCTTCCAAAGTCCTTAACATTAATTCTTAATAGTCTACCATGTCATACAAAAAGGAATGTACCAAATGTCCTACAAAATAATGTTTAATGTCAGATGTGTAGTGAATAAAAATTCAGTATTTTCTATGAAGGATGGGAACGTTGCCTTGAGGCATACGCTTCCCGGCTCACAGTCAATAAATGATTAGAATAAACTCAGTTCATTGAATGGTTTACCAGTTCCATGCACTTCAGTCCTAGTTAGTCAAGGCCTTATTGCCGAGCCTGAGGGGAGGCACCTCTCCTTCCCCCACTCCATGGATAAGGTAGCAAGAAGGCTGGACAAGTACCTGCAGGCCAAACAGGACTAGAACCACAGACCCAAATCTCATGCACTGTGCCCCACTGCCTTTCAAATGAAATGGGCCAGATTATGTGCTTGATGAACCCATGATACATGGGGATCTTTGTCTCTCTCGACCATGTAAATCCCTCTGTGGGCTGAATTTGCTACTGCCTTTAGCTCAAATGTAGAGGCTCCCATTATTAACTCTAGAGCTGTGTGGTTCAGTACTCGGCCCAGAAAGGACACTGTTCTGACACTTGGCTATGCTGTGTCTAACCACTAGGCCACACTCTGCTCTCAGAGCTAGGAATTCTGGCAACCCAACGCCCTAATAGTTCTCAGAGAGGTGTCTCTCTTTATGGTCTGCTCTTGACAGATGATCCTGATCGCACACATCTTCCTCCCCGCCCCCAAGTTTCTCCTGGAGCTGAAGTAGGCAGCCTGGGCTATCTAAAGACTGGGCTCAAACCCAGCGAATGACACTTGTTGGGGGTATGATTGTGTGCGGACCCTGGGATAAGTGTTGACCTGGTTGTATGTTGTATGCAGAAGTGAATCTGGATGTTGTGTTCGTATTAGTTGTATTTTGGCTAATGGGGACTCGCCCTAGGAGCAGGGGGTGGCAGACTGTTGCGCCTTGGAGACCTTGTCCGTGTGCAGAGAGGGGCAGATCCTGGCTGCACAGGGGTCTGGACTACGCATGGGTTATGTACCAGGCAGCTACTTTGATCGGGGGTGCAGATTTTTACCAAAATCAGTATCCAGGCATAACCCGTACTGTGTAACACTAGTGCTCGGGGAGCTGGGGGCGGGAAGTGTTTCTAATCAGGGGCTTCCGAGCCTTTGGCCTATTGGTCACCAGTGTGAATCCAGCACCACACAGGAGGATTAAAACTTGTTCCCATCTACAAGATGCCTGGTAGCCCCTGCATGAGACGGGTTTGGTGGGTCTCGCTTCCAGCTCACCACTCTTTGTGCCAACTGGCTGGCACAGCAGAGAGGCCCGTGGAGACTGAAGTCCCCTTCGCACCGATCAGGGCAGTGTGTGTGGGGAACCCTGCCCTGATGCTGCCCTCTAGATAAAGGGCTTTAGTCACCTGGCTGCGCAGGCACTAACAGGACACCATGTAAGAAGGGGGTTATGGTGATATGCAAGAGAGCTGTCAGGCTGCGATGCAGCTCATTAGGTAACGGGCGTGAAAGTCACAAGGAGCTGTGAACAAAATCAATTGTCATGATTTAAAATCCTGCTGCTGTTTGGTTTTAATCCACTTTGTAAAGCCAGCTGCTAAGTGTGTGTAATTCAATAACCGGCACCTGGGCGCTAGCACAACCTGTTCTGCTTTGCACAGCTTAGCTTGATTTTACACCTATCAGTAAAAGTATCAACATTGCTGCTGCCACAACATGTAATCACACTTGCTGAGTAGAGGAGATGCTCTAGGATTTCCCTCCTCCTCATGGTGGGAGGGAATTGCTGCAGCAAAGGTTAAGCTTTGTCCTGCGCGCTCGCTCGTTCTCGCTCGCTCGCGCTCTCTCTCTCTCTCTATGACGTTACCTGCCTGTGCAGTATTCTCATTACACATTGAGCTACTGCTGATTTTACCCCAGTGTAAACCAGATTAGAACTAATCTTGGGAAGGCAGCTCAAACTCAGCCCCACGTCTCTGCTGACTCTGTCAGAACGGGGGTAGGGCTCCTGGAATGGGCAATTAGTATTAGGTGTCGATTTGTTTCCTCTCTCTGCTTTGCTGATAGCACGTTCCCACAAGTGCAGGCTCTGATAAACCTTCACCCATGTGAAGCAGTGTGCTGGGCTCTGTGCTGCTGACTCTGGGCATCAGGGCTCTGCGTAAGAGCAGCGCAGAACGCTGATGGAATAAAATGAGGTTGAATGATGCTCTCACTAAAGCCAACATGGTCCATGGAGATCAAACGTTCTGATGTTTGTCCGGAAGGGTTTAGAGGGAGCCGCTGAGACAGACACTCTAACCTGGTGTTTACAGGGTTGGCCTGTGATGCAGGAGACCCAGCTGCAAGTGCTCACTCTTCCTGAGTGTGACATGGGATGACCAGCTCTGCTCTGAATCAGACAGTGTGGAGCCTTGAGCCTGGGTCTCCCACGTCTGGGGTCACTCTTGCAAAAGTTGCTGTGAAATGTAATTGTTATCCTGAGGTCAGCGCTAGCCCTGAGCCTTCCCGGGGTAGTGCCACAGTGCAGGAGTGAACCTCTGTGGGGATTGAGCTGCCATCTGGCTCCCGGAGTTCAGTTAAGGCACGCTAATGAAGCAGTGCAGGGAACTCCCCTGCTGCTTTCCATTCTGCACCTAGGCCTCAGAGCAGGGAAGCGTGTCCAGGCTGTAACCGGTAGCAGAACAGTGCTGCCTGCTGAACTCCCCTCCTGAGCACTGTGGATTGCCACGGGCACGCAGGAGCGAAAGAAAATGCAGGCCTGTTATTTACCAGGCTGCACGTGGCAATAGACTATATTGGTAAGGGATGCAAGGAGTCACGATGCAAACTGCAGACACACACACAACTAAAATTAATCAATTTAAAGTTTTATTGGGGATAATTACAAGGGGTAAGGGAGCAGCATTTGATTAGCTAATAGAGTTAATGAAACTTAAAACACACAATGACTAAAATATCTACTAACAATATTTATAAACAAAGATGCAGCAATTAGTAATAACTGATACTTACAAATACAAACCAACGCATAACGACCGGCAAATGTAGAAACTCTGTTTGAAACACGTGAGCTGAGAGAGAGGCTTCGAGGTGATCAGGCTCGGTTACGGGTGTACACGGGATACACAGGATTCGTTTTTCTTTCTCCTCTCCCTGCCTGCACATGGCAGGCAGGCCCATAAAGTACCAACTATGACATCATAGAAGTGTCATAGGGGACGGGGCCCAAAACCTGTTTGTGTTTGTTTCTGATTGGCACAAGCAAAGTTTACACCAAGTAGGGGAGCAGGTGCCTCAAAGTCTGGCTTCGCCCCCAAAAGGTGAGGAAATGCATATTGTTTTAGAATGTGTGCAACACTGAATGACAAAAGAAGAGGCCAGGGCAATACCGGTATGGGCAAGTTTTACAGGATGCAGACAGGAACTCATCTCAACATGCCCCCGTGCCCTGGCCGAAATAGTTAGGCCGAAAACCTAAACTTCCGAGTCCGACTCCTCATTCCCACCTACGAGGGGATGCGCTTCGGGGGTGGAAGCAATGTAGGCCGAGGCAACAAACTTGTGAATGCAGGCTTGAATGAAGGCACATCCGAGACAGAGAAGAGCGAGCCCAGCTAGAAGGGACACAAACAGGGATTGGAAATAGGATTTGTAGGGCGCAAGGCCAAGCCAATCGAGCCATGACCAAAACTGGAAGGACTCTCGGACAGTAGAGCTCAACGTTTGCAGGTCTTTAACAATTGAGGACAAATTAGGAGAAAAAGAAGGCAAAGAAACGCAGCATTTATCAGCAAAGTCGGGATATACTTCAGCAAATTTAGTACAAAATGAGGAAGATTGTAACAAATATTGAATCATTAATCTATTTTGAATAGTATACTGAACAAGGGAATTTAACTGCTGATTAATTAAGGAGAGGCCCTTGCCCGTAGTATTAGCAAGCATTTCAATAGCAAGGGATTGAAACAGCACTTGATCACGTAACATCATATAACCAACAGGGTTAAAACTAACAATAGAGGAGGCGAGGGAGGAAGCTGCAGTTTGCAAACGAGTCCAAAAAGAGTGGGTACTACGATGGTGTCGGTGGCTAGATGGCAAGGTATAAATACCTCCGCCCTGTAGATACAGGGTGCCAATGGTGCATATACCCCGGGGATTGGGAGGAAGCACAGCAAATGCAACATTACCGCAAATCCAAAAATGACCGGGTCTTAAGGAAGAAACTGTGGTATGGCTCCACCCATTATTGGTTACAGAATAAAAGCTGGATGCACGATTGATACATGCAGCCTCAGCATGATGCATATGCTGGGCATGAAACAGATACATATGTGTTATGGAGGTATAGAAGGTTCAAAAAAAAATATTATAATTAAGACGATAAGAACAATTAATGGGAGGGGGATAGGTAAAATTAAGAGTGGGTTTAGTTAGGGAGGTATTAGCATAAGAGAAACTCCACATAGAACAATTAGAATAAGTACCAACCCAAGTAGGGGCTGGGGTTAAACTATTACCAACAAAAACCCAACAATGAGATGCTGGAACTTTAATACTCTCAGTTAAAGGAAAGCTATGATCACTTCGACCTGAAGCATTAAGAACTGGAAACACATAAGAATTAAATTGTGAAGAACAATTATTCCAAACACTAGAAGCAGCCCACTGCACATAGGGGGAAGAACAATTCACACTAGAAATATTAAATGAAGAAAAATTATAAACTATTGGTACAAACTGAAAGGGTAATGGATATTTAGGTGAGAACTGAGTGGAGCAAACAAGATAATCTTCTGGACTCAGCGCTGACAGGGACTGGTTTCCGCTGACCTCCTGCACCCAGTAGGTGGCGAACCAGGTTTGTAGTCCACCTTCTCCTAAGGGCTCCGTGGGCAAAGATGTTGTGAGGGAGAGCAGCATAACCTGTAAAACAGAATAATACGAGCCCTGCTCAGGGGCATTAGTTTGTTTATTAAGAACTACATTTGCTGAGCCAGTTATGATGAACTAGCTTGTCACCGGGGGTACTTGTAGCCACTAAGTAGGTGTTAGGGTACGTGCCGGTCCGGAGAATGGCGACTTTTATAGGTTCTCGATGGCCAGAGGCTTGGGGTTCTGTAAGCCAAACCAGTTGGCCGGTGTTAAACATGGGGGACCAAGGCAGCTTAGGTGTAGGTAAATGTGAGGCCAGCGAGAGTAACTTTTGTTGTGTGCGATAAGTACCTGGGGTAAAAATGAGCTCCAGTTTTTAAAATCAGGGTTGGGGTTTGCTGTTCGCAGCATAGTCTTAAGGACTGCGATTTTTCGCTCCACCACACCATTGCTTTGAGGATGATATTTAGTATGGATGTGAAGGGAAGCCTCCCATCCAAAAATGAGCTGTTCAATGCTTTTGCTGGTAAAGGATGGCCCACCATCTGCTTGGACTTCAGTGGGAGTGCCCCAGGCAGCTGCTGTTTGCTTAAGAGCCACAGCGACAGAAGCAGCATTGGTTTTAGTAAGAGGGACACAAAAAGTTTGCCGAGACCCCAGATCGACAGTAACTAAGGCTTTTGGAAAACGACGAGCACCTGGCAGGGGTCCTATTAAGTCAATTTGCCATGTACTACCTGGAGCAAAGTGTTCTGCAGCGTATGCAGAGCGCTCATATCGGGGACGATTCATAGTTTTTACCTGCACACACTGCAAGCAGGACTGAACAATGAGCTCGCACTGACTGCGGTTAACGTCAGGCTTTTGGTTAGAAAAGCCAGATAACAGGCCGTACAATTTTGTGGGTGGTAAGTGTCCCCATTCTTCGTGGAGCCAGTGCAACAGCGGGTCGGCCTGTGGGGCGGGATTTGCCATATGAACTTGGGAGACCTCTCTCATTCTTTGATCAAGACTGGAATGCAGGGGGTTAGAGTCTGGTCGATGAGAGGGACAGTGCGTTACGAACCAAGGGTGAGAGAATTTACGAATTAGGGCAAAAATTTGGTCCCACATTTTAACAAAAGCTGAGGGAGAGGCTTGCTCAATTAAAATATTTAAACAAAATTGAGAATCGATACCTAAAACAACTTGCTTGTTGGCAGAGTGGGCATTAGCAACATGCTGGGCAGCTAAAAGAACGCCCTGCACTTCGCATTCTTGTGCGGAGCAGGAGGGGGGCAGTAACTGCACATTAAAGTAATTACATGTGGAACAAAGAACTCCCGCCCTAGGGGATGGTGAGGTGCCCCCGTCAGACACAACCCAGGGATCATATTTTGCTTCAATGCATAACGGTTGGTGAGATGGGGGGCTAAGATGTTATCACTGGGAGTTAGGGTCCATGCCTGCCAAGCTACCTCAACCTGGAAACATAGAAGCTGCCAGGTGCGAGTAGTGCCATGAAACTCGGGTGGAGGGGTACTTGTAAGCCACGGGATTAAATGAACACGTGGTCCAGACAAGGTACCTGGGATAGGGACTTGGGACCAGTGACGAGCACTGGACGCAGCCAGTAGCATTTTTCCCACCAGACCATAGTTATACTGGGGTCCAGACAGGCGATGGGCCCAATTGTAAATGGCATTACCATGTTGCAATACAGTGAACCCTACATGGTGTTTTGTGATAAACAAATTAATGTTGAGGGGTTCTTGGGAATTAAAACGGGCGAGGGGGGGGGTTAGAGGCGAACCAGCCAGCTAGCTTCTCTAAGCTTTTTTGTGCTGATGCATTCCACACTTCTCGGGAGCGTTTAGAAGAGAGAGAGCTTTGTAGGATTTCTAGATTAGAAATTAATTGCGCTGGAATATATTGGCGGTGATAATTAAGGAGACCTAGTAGCTGCTGAAGCTCTCGTTTATTTTTTGGAGGGGCTTCTGTCCAAGGGTCTAATACGCTGGCTGGGGCTTGTGTGTGAGTGGTGGGAGTGAAATGGAGTCCCAAGAATGAGAATTGCTGGCTGGCCTGCAGGTGGCTCTTTGTTTTGTTAATTTGCCACCCATCTGCTTCTAATGCATCTATTATCATTTGGGTGGTACTTTGAACTGCTTGTGGATTTGGCCCACAAATGACAATATCATCTACATAGGCTAACACGGACACATCCTGTAGGGGTTTTACCTTTTGTAATGTGATATTGAGATGGGACGATGCAAGTGCAGGTGAATTACAGAACCCCTGTGGGCAGACTTTCCATTTATATTGGACGCCCTTAAAAGCAAAATTTAAGATTCCTTGTGTGTCCTGGAGTGGGATTTGGTAAAACATATCTTTTAAAACAAGAGTACATGCCCACTGATTACTTGCATCGCTTAGTTGCCGCTGTATTTCTGGAATGGTGACAGAGCTGGAAAATGCGATAGGCTTTACACGGCTGTTAGCTTGTCTATAATCAATGACAAGGCGATATTTAGAGGGATCGCCGGGCTTGGGAATACCCCAACCCGCGGACAGAAAGGTGGATGCAGTAACCCTTTCTATCTTTTTCTCTTCTAGAAGCTGAGTGAGCAAAGCTTCAATAAGGGGAAGCCCTTTGGATTTTGTGGGGATAGGGGAAAATTTCCATGGCTGGGAGTTAACTACTTCGGGGGTATAGGGGGAATGATCGCCTACGGTTATAGGGAGGGCTTGCAGAATTTGATTATGCAGTTTAAATTTTTTAATATCTGAGACACCTAGCAGATTTTTTGATCCTAACAAGGCTTTTATTTTTCTCACGTATATTTCGTGGGCAATTTTAACCCAAACCACGGGTTTTTCATGTACTGCATTGAGGCCTTGAACAAACATAAAGGAGCCAGTAGGACAGTGGGGAACGTTGGGCTCAATAATGCTAACTTGAGCTCCAGTGTCTAATAAAAAGGAGGTGGGGGTGTCACCGTTAACTAACAGGGTGGCGTATGGGCGTTCATCGGTGGGATCTTTAATTTGGGCCGGGCAGCATCCGGCCCCTATTCGTTTTTTGACCTAACATAGTCCTCCCAATTTTTCCAGCCTAGCTGTTCGGCTATATTTTGCTGCTCTTGGTCTGACATTTTACGCAGGGCTTCTTTGGGGATTCCTTTGTTAAGAAGGAAGCCAAATCGTGCCCGTTCAGCTTTAGTTCGCTCAGGATATTTTTGGGGATTAAACTGACTCTTTGGAGGGTCTTTTGGTGGCGAATCAACTGGGAGGACAACAGGCGGGGGCGGCAGTGACAACTTAATGTTACTAACTACTTCAAATAACGTTAAGATGGATCTGCGAACAGCCGCATGCATGTGCAGCATGGCACCGGTGTCAGCTCCAGGGGCAACTTCTAATGCTAAATCAACTGCCTCTGCTGAGACAGGAATTTGGGTGGGATCAGTAACATGTATAAAGGGTGTGGCCACCAATTGCTGTTGAACAGTTAAATTAAGTGGGTTTTGTAGTGGATCCCACAGGGCTATGGAAGCTCCTGCGATTGCCCATATTAAATCGTGTGGAGTAACTAAGGCTCCCGGGGGGATATACAATCCTTTAAAACTGCCTTGCATTGCTAAAATGGCAGCTGCCGGGGTGGTAAGTGGCCAAATGCGATTATTTAATAAAGCATGACCCGGGAAGCCTCGTGCCCAATTGGCCGTTTTGGCTAAGATGCCAGCCTCCTCACGGTCCACCAATTCTGCTCCGTGTTCTAAGGCTAGCCGCCCGACCCAAACCATTGGTGCTTCATCGGCTTTTCGTTGTGTTTCCTTTAAA
The DNA here is from genome assembly GCF_028017835.1 of Emys orbicularis. Taxonomy (NCBI): domain Eukaryota; kingdom Metazoa; phylum Chordata; order Testudines; family Emydidae; genus Emys; species Emys orbicularis. The sequence goes on along the minus strand of NC_088686.1, from coordinate 562,785 downwards.
AACTCTTTAAGTTCGGCCTTAGTATGTGTTCGCAGTTCAGTAACCTGCGTGGTGTTGCCTGTTTGTGCATCTATTTTAGTTTTAGTTATCGCAATAGGCAAAGCTTCTGCTACAGTTTCAGATTCAGTAAATTCTGGGGCTGTTGGCAGAGCTGGATACAGAGGAGTTTTAGGAGCTTCATATGGGGATAGCAAATTTTTCTGAGAGGGACTTGGGGAGGGGGAGGTAATGATGGGCTCTACCTTTTCTGTCTTCTCCTCATTATCATCTTTAGGAGAGCCTGGGGCTGCCTGTTTAGCTGCAAACATTGTGCCCCCGTGGAGGACAGAGCACAGATCGAGGGCCTTACATATCATGCTAAACAGGACGGTGGAAACATCCTCAGATTTATATTCATCGGGTCGCAATTTTTTGGTTTTCTTAATTAAATCTAATTCTTTTATCATCTGGCATAATAATTTGTGTGCCGGATCAGCAGGTATTACCCGAGGTGGGGGAATCAATTTGGAAATGGTACCTCTGGATTTTCTAACAATGCGGCTACACTCTCTCCAAAGCTGAGAGGGATCTGCAGCACCGAGGTTCTCCACAGTCTCCGTGCACTGAGGCTGTAGGGAACAATCGGCTGGCTGACACCTAAAGCTCGGGTGGCACCGAAGGAGGCATCCCGTATCTGCCAGGGTTAATGGTACAGTATAGCCTTTTAGAGTTTTACCCGAGCCAAGGGAACAGATCCATTCTATTTTTGGATCAGTCGAATTTTGGCTAGTAAAAAGGTGAAACTGCAAATGTTGGAACTGTTCAGTTTCATCATCTGCGCGGTCTGCAGCGTGCCACGGGCATGGCCCAACTCCCTTGCATCCTGTTCGTGACGCCATGTGGATGGCCACGGGCATGTAGGGGCGAAAGAAAATGCAGGCCTGTTATTTACCAGGCTGCACGTGGCAATAGACTATATTGGTAAGGGATGCAAGGAGAGTATGGGTCACGATGCAAACTGCAGACACACACACAACTAAAATTAATCAATTTAAAGTTTTATTGGGGATAATTACAAGGGGTAAGGGAGCAGCGTTTGATTAGCTAATAGAGTTAATGAAACTTAAAACACACAATGACTAAAATATCTACTAACAATATTTATAAACAAAGATGCAGCAATTAGTAATAACTGATACTTACAAATACAAACCAACGCATAACGACCGGCAAACGTAGAAACTCTGTTTGAAACACGTGAGCTGAGAGAGAGGCTTCAAGGTGATCAGGCTCGGTTACGGGTGTACACAGGATACACAGGATTCATTTTTCTTTCTCCTCTCCCTGCCTGCACATGGCAGGCAGGCCCATAAAGTACCAACTATGACATCATAGAAGTGTCATAGGGGACGGGGCCCAAAACCTGTTTGTGTTCGTTTCTGATTGGCACAAGCAAAGTTTACACCAAGTAGGGGAGCAGGTGCCTCAAAGTCTGGCTTCACCCCCAAAAGGTGAGGAAATGCATATCGCTTTAGAATGCGTGCAACACTGAATGACAAAAGAAGAGGCCAGGGCAATACCGGTATGGGCAAGTTTTACAGGATGCAGACAGGAACTCATCTCAACAAGCACCAGCTACGTCCAGAGGTAAAATAGAACTGACCAAGGCTAGCAGCACTGCAGTTATAAACTTAGCTTTTGGCTCTGTTTGTCTTTTCCACATTACCCAGTTCTAGAGGCTGCCTCTGGCAGAGTACATGCAGTTTGACCTGGCAGGGGCTGTAGACTGGCTTTCCATGAACAGGGTGTTTTGCCCTCTTTGTCCAACCACCTGGCTACAGAGAGGCGCATCTGTATGTGAGTAGTCACAAGCTGCTAATTTACCCCTGCCGATCGAACAATTCCAGAGGTGCAGGTAGTGTGTGTGATAATACAGGAGCACAAATCCAACTGTCATGTGTATCGCCTTTACAGCTTATGGGACTTGGAGAATTTTTTTTGGTTTTGCTTTAAATTGACCTTTCTTGCCCCATCTGCAGGGCAAGCAGCTCTGCCTGTCTGCTTACCTCACAGGCCCAAAGAGAAGGAGCACATTTAAGCTACACACTTCTGATTTGTTCATTCTCACAGCAGCCGTGTGCTGTTCTCTCCTTGTAGGTGAGCGAGCTGAGGTGAAAGGAAGGGAAAAGCTATTTTTGTTGTTGTTGGCACCTTAAGGCAAGCTGTGCAGCAGACAAGAAAACACAATCAATGTCATCTTCAGGCATGGAGGGCTCACAGTGCAAAGAAGTCTGAGCTGACTAATAGATGATTTAGTTGGGAATTGGCCCTGCTTTGAGCAGGGGGTTGGACTAGATGGCCTCCTGAGGTCCCTTCCAACCCTGATATTCTATGATTCTGCCTAATGCAGACTGGTCTTGTGGCTTAAAAAATCCCCAGCACAGTTCTCCCCTATATGGGACTGATCTGTGTAGGAAAGCAGGAGTGCCCCGTTTCCACTCTCCCATGCCCATGGAATTCCTCCATTGGGAAGGACTTGTGGACCTACAGAGGCCTGGGAGGAACATGCAGACATCACAGTGACTTATGTTACTGTGGGTGTGGGGAGAACCCAGCTGGGTTCTGTTGGCCTCCACCCTGTTGTTACCCGGGGTTCTTTCAACCCAAAGCTCTTGGTAACTTTACTCTGTGCAAGGAGGTGTCAGGAAATAAATCAGGGGAGACACAGCCGTCCAACCGATAGATGGCTGGCACAAACAGGACAACACAAGAGTGCTTTCACTTAAAGCTAAACTTTACTAGTCTCAAGCACTTACACATGTCCACAACAGGTTAGTAAAACACCCCCAACCCTTGATCATTACCAACGCTGAGTGTGGCTCTCGAGTGGCACAGCGGCAGGCTTCCGGTGGCCAAATCTTCCGTCTGCCGGCGGGGACTGCAAGATGTATCCAGAGGGAGAGTCCAAAAGAGTCCCCAAACAACTATCTCAAGCTTTTCCCCTTATTTATACATTAGTAATAGAATGACATGTCCCTTAAAGAAACCTTGTTAAGTAAGCAGTTTCAAGCAAGAGGTTCCTTCTGACTATTGATTAACCAGGTGTGGGTTTTCCAGAGTCTGCAGCTCTGAGACCCCAATAAACATTCCTGCTCTTTTTAAAATGCATGTATCAGCAACTTCAACACAATTCTTATCAGGAAGGACGCGGGGTCAAGCTGCCCTTTCCATGGCACCCAAAACCCCCTCCCCTCCTGCCTTGGTCAAGCCGAGATTGCTGAATGATCAATTTACAGCTTGCTGACTAGGTTGCTTTTTAACAATAAGCCATAGTGGTTTTAGGCACTTTACTGGTTTGCCAGAGTCTCCCCGTACACTGTTCCTCTCCATGCCCCTTGTTTATGTTTGTCAAACATCCTAGCTCATGAGCTGTCTGGCAGGACAATAACCCGGCGGTGGAAGCTGGCAGGGAGTGATAGAAAACATTCAGAGGAACTTTTGATTTTTTTTTTTTTATTGAGATGTCACATCGGCACCCTCATCCAGTCACATGGTGCTAGAGGTCCCATCCCGCAGACCCAAAGTTAAGCCAATATCCTTTTGGGTGGGGTCGGGAGGCTGTTAACGGCCCTTGATTTCTTCTGAAAAGGGAGGAGGATAATGCTGGTGTAATGGCCAATATTCCCTTTCCATTAGTTGGGAAGCACCCAACTCTCCTGAGATTCTGAGGAGAGCTGAGCATGTCGTAGCAGCATGGCTGAATCTTGCTGGTAATTGGTGTTAGTCATTGTTGAGCCTACATAGTCGCTGCACTCTTGGAACCGAATGCAGTGAACAGCTCTTTGGGGTGCCTTTGGCATGAACAGAGGTGTATCAAGAGATCCTGCTAGAAAGGGAGGGGAGGCATGTGGTGTATTTGAAAGCTGTGGGAATTGTAGGTTGTCCCATTGATTTGTAAGGGGTTTCCTGGTGCTGCTTGCAGGCTAGGGGGCTCTGTACGAGAGCTTGCAGTCAGTCAGCAGAGTGTGTAGAGTAAGGTGGGGTGAGTAGTGCCTGGTTTTGGGGAGCAGCCTGCTTTGTCCCCCTGTTTTGGGGGTTCTTCTGTGTTCTAAATTCTAAAGAAAATAGTGGTACGTGGCAACCTTCCAGCAAGAGAACTCCTCTGAGTGTGCTCAGAGCATAACACGGAAGCACATGTCTATAGGCAAAACTCAACCCTAAGGAACAAAAAACAAAGTTTATTACTCTGTTCTCTGCTCTGGCAAAACTCTCATTGACTTCAGTGTGTCATGAAATCAACGGGGCTTTGCGAGAGTACAGGCGTTCAGGATCAGAACCATGGAACTAAAGTTACATTGGGTACCAGATTAGAAATCTGGAGTAACTCCATTGACTTCAATGGAGTTAACCTATATTTATATTGCTGAATCTGAGAGCAGAATCAGATTCTCAGTGAATAAACTCAGATGTTTGCTAATGAGCATGGTTTTTTAGAACGGTCATGTCTAGGGTTCGGAAGTTGCTGTAGGCTTAAACAAAGCTTCAAAACAATAATTGACATTTCACTTAAAAAGAAAATCATAACTTGAAATGCTTACTGCAAAATGTTATATGTAGCTTGCTTCCCAAAGTAGCAAAATAATCACTATTTATTACTACCAAAACTATCAATTTGAAGAAAATTTCATAATAGTCAAAACTATAACTTGACTCAACCAGACACAATTTGGCAGCACACTGCATTGTCTCGGAAATTCAGAATGAAGCTGCACTGAACAATAAAACAAAATTATATTTAGAACACATGGCCGTATCCCCAGCCCCGAGTATTCACAAATCATGAGCCAATCCCCCTCCAGCTCTCGCTCTCCCCCCCCACTCCACCCCCCCCCCAAAATCATAGGAGATGAAAATGCTGATGAGAATATATCACACAGATCACATGGAGTTCAGGGACTTTACTCTTGTTCTTGCTTATTTGACCCACTTTCAGATATAAGAAACCAAGGGCAGTCTGTGCTGGGTCTTGCATACTGCGTTACTTTGCTTCTAAGGACTAACAGGAGTGTGTGTGGGGGGAGGGGGGTAAGGGGGTATTCAGTGCACGCAAAGTGCATCAGTTTGAAGCTTGCATTTGTGTGAAGGTTGCCGCTACCTTCCAGCCCATTCCTGCATCAGTTTAATCAAGCAGGACCAACTAGATGTAATTTTAGATCGTAGTTTGAAAGTCTCGAGGCAAAGCAAAGAATCCAGGGCTTTGCATTATGTTGCTGCAGAAAAGTTCGGGGGGGGGGGGGGGGGAGAAGCAAATCTAATGTCATTGAAGCTTTCTTGTGCTGAGTGGAGGAACAAGCCACTTGCAAGAGTGCTTTCGAAGATGAACTTCATGGTGTTGAAGTAGAATTGAGATTGGGCATGCGGCTGGCTCTCTTGCATATGGTAATTATATTATGAAACAAATGTTGTACATCCTCTTTCCAGTGTTTGGTGTTTTCAGTTGGAGATCAAAAACTATAGAGTGCTGCCATCTTTCCATCTGAACAGTATCTGCTAATTCTCAGGAGTAGCCTCTGACAATTCTCTTCTCGTGGCTCTTGCTGGACAGAATGGGCAAATGTGTTGGTTTTGTCACACTCCAAAGGCATTAGAACTTGGTGGGAAGAGGGGGAGGTGTGGTGAAATGGCCGTACTAAATCACATCTATAACAAATCTATAAGTGTCATTGGGACACATCTTTCTCACGTTGAATTTGAGAGCTGTCAGAACCACCTGGAAACCAAACTTGCACAGATTAAAAAACAAAACAGGAAGATGCAAGAACTAATCATAACATCTCCATCTTGTATGATTCTCCGAGGAGCAGCAAATATGCTGCTGCTTGTTCTGCCACTTTTTTTTAGAGGCAATTAAAAGATACCTGATTAAATGTCTCACACGACTGAAACAAAATAAACCAGTTCATACCTTAAAGTAGTAGCTTGTGCACTTCACAGTCAAATACTAAGGGAAACAAACAACTGAAAGGTGACACCATCAGAACTGAATGGCCCTTGGCTAGGCCTTCCATAAAGGAATGGATAAACAGAAGGATTTATTGAAAAATATGGTAGTCCTAACCCCATCACATTCAGTGTTGTGCTGTCACTTAATACTATAGTCTTCTCACCCTGGGGATAATATAAACTTATGAAACATCCCCGAGGAATTCTAACTTCCCAGTCTAGAAAGCAGGCACATGAAAAAAGAAGTTTGGGCTAGGTGTAAGCCTAACTCAGGCAAGACCGGATTTATCAAAAGAAGAGCTGTTAATAGTTAGTCACAAAGGAAATAATTACCTGAGGCTGGCAGCTAAACATGAGTAAGAATGGGCCCAGATTTTTAATGGTTTCTGCAATGTTGAGCTTCACAATGGATAATGCCCAACTGATTTAGGAGCATAAAATGCACTTTAAAGGGGCTTTAAGCAATTAGGAACCTAAATCCCCTTTGAAAATGCAAGCTAGGCTCCTAAATCAGTTGGGCATTGTAACGTTGAGCTCCACAATACCCTAATACCTTGTTTAAAAATCTGGGCTTTGGACACTTGATTTAGGCTGAAAAGCATTAAAAAAACTGGATAGAAAACAGGGACTCCCTCTCCTTGTGAAATGAGTAGGCATCTTATTGATGTGAATTTGGACAAGAATCAAATCTCTGGGCTAGAAATACAGTAAGACCAGCCTCCTCGTAATGACTTGGCACATCTGCTTCCAGTCCCAGCCAGAACCAGGAAGTACTGAAACATGAAAAGATTTGGTTAATTCTCAAGCTCTAACTGACAAGTTCAAGTTGGCTCTTATCTGAGGCTAAATGTGTCCCAGGACTTTACGGCTCTTCTCCCCAGATCAGCTAACACACAACACTAGTTCAGAGAACAATCTAGTCACAATACTGAATTCTTGATATAGGAACTGTGGGAGAGGGTTTTTCTTTAAGGCCTTCCCTGAGGGCTATTTGAAACCTGACATTCCTGTTCTTATAAAAAGGGACCAGTAGAATAGTGAGAGCTGTTGGCAAGCCAACAAGAACCAATGGTGAATTTGCATTCCAGTTTTGTGTCTGCTGTGAAATGATCTAGCCCTCACCCTACCAGGCAAGAGTTTGAGGCTGGTGAAGACTAAATCTATCCTCTACAGAAGTCAAAGGTGCTCATGTGTATGAACGTGTGCAAAATTAGTTTTGCTAGCAGGATGTGGTATTCACACACGCAGTAAGGAAACAGATGGATAAACCTGAGCTCTACTGTTTAATGTTAGGAATTTAAAATAGTGCAGCAGCAGGATTTGTTTAGCCCCAGCCCAAGAGAAAGGAGAAAATGCTTCCAGGTAAACAACCATGCTACATCTCCCTGTAGGTACTGCCATCCACAATGGCTTTACTGTCACCTGGGCCTGCTGAGACACCTTCCACCCCTCAGCACAACCTGCAAGAAGAGGAGGGGCACTGTCACTCATGCTTCCAGAGCAGCATGGTTGTTTACCTGGAAGCAGGGTACAGCTCTAGGGGAGCAGCCCTGTAGTATTCCCCCCTCCCCCACACAGAACTATCAAAGTGCTGAATATGCACCTAACACAGGACACTGTGTAGTCAACATACACTGCAGATGCTCATCCATCAGGAACATAAATCAAGGCCACCTTTCCCAGCTATATAAGGGGGGAGGAGGGGTGGAAATCTGTCTTGCTGAGGGTTTTGTAGGTAGCTTCTGTTTTTTCCATGTTGGGTATTGTGATAGACCCAGGCCAGTGGGGTACAGCAGAGGAGCAGAAGGCAGATATACTGGCCACTGGATTAACAGTTTTCTGTTCCCTGACTGACCAGAGCAGGGGCTGCTCCAGGCTAATGAGAACACCTGACTCCAATTTACCTTAATGGCCTCACCTGACTCTTTGCAGGTTATGTGAACACCTGACTCTAATTAAGGCCCTTTTGATACTATAAAAGGGCTCACTCCAGTCTGGCTGGGGAGAGCAAGTGTGGCTGGTTAATGAAGACCCCCCTCAAACCATCGGTAAGGGAGCCCTAAGGTAAGGGAGAAGCAGGAGAGCTGTGGCAAAGTGGCCCAGGGAAATGTAGCAACTCTGGCAGTGGAAGGTTGGCTGCCAACAGCTGCTACCATTAGGGTCCCTGGGCCGGAACCCAGAGTAGAGGGCGGGCCCGGGTTCCCCCCAACCTGCCACTACAGAAACACCTCCTGGGACGGGAAGACAGGCCCCTGTCAGGACAGGAGGCTAAACTGTTTTGGTATGAGGCTGTAGGAGCAACAGAGACTGTGGGAATTCTCTCACCAACATCCTTGCTGGCTTATGATGAAAAGGGCTCAGTAGACTGTATCCCTGGCCCTAGAGAGAGAAGGGCTACGTGGAGGGTTGCAGTGAGCCTCTGAATCTAGCATAAACCGCCTGGAAGCTCGGGACCCACGGGAACAAGGTTGGAGCTCTGGCACAGTATGACAAGAGGCTACGCTCACCTAGAATGGCCCTTCCCAGACAAGAGCTGCTGTGTAGGAATGATGATGAACCTGTGATTATTTTGGCGTTTCTAGTTACTAATAGAAACTCTCCCTCCATGCATGTGCATGCATTCTGGATAAGTATTTCACCTGAACAATAATCAAGTGCCTGTTTTGAACCTGATGTCTGCACTTAACCATATTGTCTGCCTCTCAAGATTACTACACAATACCTGAATATTCAGCCAATAACTAATCTCAGCCTATTGTCCTTCATTGATTTCATTTCTTAATACTTGCAACAGCTTCGCTTTCTTGTGAACCATTCACTAGTAATAACTAAGATGTAGTTAATGGCTTCATACTGTTAGTTCATTTTTGTTTTATGCTTAACTTTACGTATATTCAACTCCAATTTACTGAGAAATGATATAACATTCAAATTAGCTAAGGCCAATACAAAGAAAGAAAATGTATAATGTCACTAACATCTGATAGACTGAAGTTCCAAAGAAGCGTGGCATAATGTTTTGATACTACACTGAAACTGAATATTTTCTGATTTAGAGTACAGTATGTTTTCTTCATATGAACAAAATCTGTAGACTTTCTGAATAGTGAGACTTAAAATGAGAGAACTGGACTTTTATTTTGAATCTTGAATTCCTTAGGCACCCGAAACTGGAATGAAATCCACTTGAGTTCTTGGTGCAAAACACCAAAATCAGACCTAAATTAGGAAAAACTGTGTTGGCAGAGGAGCTGTAATGCTCGTTTTCTATTACCAAATACCTGGCCAAGTCTCATGGCTGTACTTGATCATTTGTCTCAATCTCTATGCAGCCTCTGATACCATCTATCACTATCCTCCTCAACCTAGCTCTTGCGCAAATGGCTTATTCTAATTTCCTCTGAGTGCAAGTTGGATTGACTTGAATCACCAGTTATAATCACAATGTAAGTCAGCAAGCAGGATACCCTGGATTTAAAACATCAATTTTTAATTGTTTTGCATCTGTACTTTTTTTTTTTTTTCCCTAAAGAAAAGTTGATTCTCATTGGTTGGTAACCATTAAAACATTGATTTGAACCTGAATATAGCCTCTAAATTTGGTGCTTCTCTTTGTTAAGCAGGGGGATATACAATATCTATACCCACTTAGTTAAGGAATTATATAGCTTAACTTTCACTTATTCATATTCATTTTTACATTTTATTATGTTCAAAAATGGTGAATGATGCATTTATTTACTAGATTTAACTTGTGATTTGTGTCCATCTATCTGGAAATTCAAATTAAAATGCACAAAGTGCATTCTAATTTTAAATAAAACTAGTTTTAATATGCTAAATATGTAAACTTTATCAGTATTTTGCATTTGAAACTGCTATTGTGTAGTTAATAATTGAACTAACTTTAGAACTAGTAGATCTCATCTTCCCACCTAGTTTTTAATTCATAAATTAGAAGAAGAAAACAAGCTTTTCTGCTTTTTCAATTCCCAATTGGTTTCTTAATTTTGAATAAACTGGTCACTGAACTAATCTAGTTGAATAAACTGAAATTAAATGTTCTCACTGCACCTGCTGTTGTCAAAAGCTGGTTTAGCACTTCAACAGATTAAGAAACTGGAACCAAAGCCAGTGACCTCCACCAGGTCAGTGATCTGAAGTTCTTTAAAACTTGGCAACAAAAATGTAATCCTTATAATTTAATTTTAAATGATACCTTAACATAGGTTGTCAATTTTAAATAGGCTTTTTTTTAAAAAAAAAGTTTTAAAATTAAAAATCAGATTTTTAAAACTAGAGTGGGTAAAGCTCAGTCTGTAAAACTAATTGTAAATAAAACTTAGACTGGCACAAACTGGATGTTTTAAGCTAAAAGCACTGACAAGTGGCTTTCCCATTTCCTGATTAGGTTACACTGTTATAGCAATAGACAAATGAGTTAAGATGACACATTTATAACTGGAATTGCTGGATAATAGTTGGGTAACTTTGATGGGATGATGACTCACTTCCTGGATGTTGTTTTTCTGTTGGGTGTAACTGAACAACTGTTTCAGGATGGAGAGATTAGTTTGCAGAAGGAATGAGCTTCTCCAGTATGAATGCTGAGACCAGCTACTTACAGGGCTCATCCATCACATCCCTGAGCCATCCATTTAGGGTGACCAGACAGCAAATGTGAAAAATCGGGACGGGGGTGGGGGGTAATAGGAGCCTATATAAGAAAAAGATCCAAAAATCGGGACTGTCCCTATAAAATCGGGACATCTGGTCACCCTACATCCATTTCCTGACCAGTCTGCTGTAGAGAGAATCAGCTGACATCACCATCTCCATATGATTCAGCTATCTATACCTGGGATGAGGAGCTGAAGTTCATGCTAGTGAATCTTCTCCACCCTTCCAGTGGGTCTCTTTACTTTCCCTCCCCCCCAACCTCACTTCTGTTTGCCATCTAAGCGTCAGGCTTGCCTTCGCCTGCTAAACATGATCTTCCAGCCATGCTGTAATGGAAAAGTCCAGGTGCGCATAGTGCTTTTAGCCTGGTAATTGAATTTGCCAGGCCTTGGAGTGGCTTGGGTGGAAAGCTGTGCCTGTAACTTCTCATCAGCTCTGAAGTCAATGGAAGTGTCCACAGTACACAGAGTGGAGCATCTCCTCTTCTCCTCTTGTTTTGTGAATTTAGCCCTTAATTTCCTCTTGTGTCCACAAAACCCAGTGCCCCAGTCACTGTGTCTAACTCTTGATTTGCCAGAAAGTTCAGGTTGAACAAGTCTCTTCACTTTTTCCAAACTTCCACCAAACTGAAAAATCAGTTATTTGCCCAGCTGTTCCCTGTCAACCATGGAGCTGATTCACTGCAGTGCTTCATGCTTGCTGGAGTTTCCCACGGGCTGATGGTTCCATATCCAGGTGTATTGCATTGCTGTAGTACAGATGGACAGTGACAAAGGGGTGGGGGAGATGTCATTATCATCCACCAACAGAGCATAGTCTTCCACCAACCAGAGATCGTAGCAGTTTGTAAGAGCCCGGCATGAGCAAGGAACCAGGAGCATTCCTTAACTGGTGACTGACAACTGGTTAATTCAATGTGCATAGCCAACCAAAGGGGACAAGAAAATAGATGCAAACTCCGCAAAGTACAATGAGTAGAACATCATAACAATGTTTTCATGATACCCTACCCTACAATAATGCTTATGTACACTGCAGCACACACACAACTCTTAGTAAGAGGAAAATGTCATGCTTAATTTCACTGTCTAGAAAATCTAGACTGACTGCAAGGAATAGTTGTGCATACACAAAAAATTTATGCTTGTGTAGAAATGTGAATTTACTTCCTGTTAAACATCTCTGTAAGTGAAATTGCTTTTTTTCTGTTAATGGCAAAATAAGGTGTCAGTGCTTTGTTAGTGTTTGTTAGTAAATGGCTTAAAACAACAACAACCAAAGTACAACTGACCAGATGTTAAATGTATGTGATATAGCTCCAGACCTCAACACCAAACTGAGATCTACTGTTTAGAGTCTCCAGGAATTTCTGTATATCTTCAAACAAAGCTAAAGAACTACATTGCTTTATATTATCCAGACTTACTATAAAGAAATCTGATGCAGTCCTGGTCTTTGATAAATAATAGAGCTGGTAGAAAATCTTTGACAAAGGCCTTTTTTTAAAAAAAACAAACAAACAACTAATTGTCAACATTGTCCAGCTTTTCAGTAAATATCTACAACATTCTTTAAGTCTTCAGTTAAATCTTAACCAAACATCTTATTTTTAACCAAAACTAGCCAAACATTTTTAACAGGAAAGCAAGTGTTTTGAGCACTTTGCAACATGACCAGCAATTGTTTTTGTGAAAATAAGATTGTATTCTCTGGCCAGCTCTAATTAATTAATAACCGCGTGTATCTCAGGAGCACCTGAAACTATCGGAAGAGCACTCTGTATGGAACACTGAAGCTGTCCACTTTGTTGTCAGGTTAAATGTTTATCTTCTTGGCAAATTCTGCTTATTCATTTGGCAGCAGCTGTCCAAAGGGCTGTGCCAAAAGACTTGCAGAATCTGATAGATGGCTCCAGTGTAACAAGCTAGTCCAGTAATTAAGCAATACCCCAAACTATTAGCATGTAATAGCCACTGCAATGAAACACCATTAAACATGATTGGCAGGACTGAAGGGAGCCAGATTGATATAGTGGAAATGAATGGAGAACTGTAATATTTCCCACCGGGCTCTGCAACTTCCAGGGTGTAGGACGCTCTATTCTCATGCAGATTTCTCTCTGACTCACTTTCTGCAATACTCTTGGGAATTGTACTCTACAACTGTCTTCAATAGGTGAATGAAGGGTCCCAGAAATGTGTCTGAGCACTAAATTCCAAGGCACGGACACTGAACGCTGAGAGAGTCGTGCTAGAGAAACACTAACTCTGATATCACTACTGCCCCTTTCCTTGAAGCCAAGTGCCCCTTTGTACAAGGTGCAGGAGATACTTCTGACCACTTTTAATACTGCACAACAGAGAGCAACTAGGAAGAAGGGTGAGTGTATTTGCATTAGGTATGGTAAACATTACATGTAAGCTTAGCAGCTGTAGGATAAATTGATAAAACACAAGAACCATCCCTATAGTATGCCATCAAACTTCTCCCCAGCACTTTCCTCTCTCCTCTAATCCATCCACCTCTCTCTTACCCCATACTGCACCTATTCTTCTGGTATCTGAGCACCAGTCTTTGGGATACAGAGGGAGGGACTTGGGATGATGTTACCATTGGCTGCTTGTACAACTAAGACATTGACTCTTGAGTGTGGCTGTTTCCCGATTGAAGCCCCGCTGTCCTAGAAGGTGCACCGGCATATAAAACATACTCCTACCGCAACGAATTTACCAAGGGGATGGTGGAGGTGCGAGGGATAAATGGTGGTAGCCCAATCTGCTGAATGCTGTTGGGCCATGTGCTTTGTTAGTTCTCTCACTCCAAAGGGTGATTTTTTTTTTTCTAGCTGCCCCTCCGGCAAGCCATTGACAGCCTGGTTTTCTTCCTTAATGCTAAGTTACGCCAGCATAGTGCATAGGTTACAGAGAAAGGGGAGACCCAGCAATCGCACGGCTGTCTCTAACCTCTTAACAAAGGAAAATACAAACTCTCTCCCCATTGTGATGTCATTCCATATTCTTTATGAAAATATGCTTATGATATGAATGACATAACTGAGATATATTTTATGCTAGATAGCTCATGTGAGATATCATTGGAAAGGTTATGGTTTACTGAATGCAATTATCCAATTTGTATGCCTGTATCATTTCTGTATCTATATTTCAACTATGTTACTTTGGGGGACGCCCCCTGCTAACACTTCACGTACAACAGTGAAAAAGCCCAACAGTGCTGATGGCCCATCAGCAGGAGACAGTGGACTGTAAAAGAGCTCAGTCTCCCTGTGAACTGTGGGTCAGCCTGTGAAGAATGGCCTCAGGGGCCCTACAGAGTCAGGTGGTCTTGTAACTTTCCACTGTAAGGGAAGGGGGGTCAAACTAGGAAACAAAGGACTCCCGCCTTATGCAAATCCTATTTCAGGGTGGGGAGTGAGGTCATCCTGGTCATCAGTTCTCCCCGGCTACCCCACCCGAGATGACGTCTGGAAACAACTGAGACGGAACTGGGGGAAGAACTGGGCCCAGACTGGAAGGGCGTCTGGCCTGTGAAGAAGATTATTAGAACCACATTTAGGGTGAGAATTTGCATGCAACCAGTTTCTTTAGTGTATTCAGCTTAGTTTGTGTGCTCTGTTTTATTTTCTTAGTAATCTGCCTTATTCTGTCTGCTACCTCCTTAACTACTTAAAATACACCTGTTCTAGTTAATAAACTGGGTTATATTGTAAACCAGAAATAAAATTATGTGATTTCTAACTGGGGGTGAGAAGTTGTGTACATCTTCTTCCACATTGAGAGTAGAGGTGAATTTCATATAATTCTGAGTTTGTACTCGAAGGGGGGGTGGACATCTGGGTGCTGTGGCAAGTCCCTTAAACTGAGTCTTCCCAGAGCAGATCTCTGTCTCTCTGTGCAGCTGGGCGTGGCCCTGCCGGTGTGCTTGGCTGGAAAAGGCTGGGAGCCTAACCCAGCCAGGTAAAGGGGACCCAGGCTGGCAGAATAGTCTGACTCAGTGGTGTCCCAGCACACCAGGTGACACCCAAGGGGCTCCAACCTGTCACACCCATCATGCCCGAGCCCTCACTCAGCACTCCCACCCCTTGATGGCTGTCCCTGCCCCCCACAGCTCTGAGTGCTTCCCCAATGGCAACAGCAAGCAGCGCACTCTGGCATCATGCAGAGACCATTGCAGCTGATGGAGAGTTCACAGTCAGCCTCACCGAAGGCCAAGGATTGGAGAGCAGGGTGTTGGGCATCTTCCTCTAGCCTTCCCCCTCCTCAGCTTTCAGGCCCTGGCTGGAGGGGGCAGAGGAAGCAGGGGGTTATAGATATGGTGGAGAATGGAGAAGTCTGAGGCTGCACCATCTGTGCCCTGCTCACCTGCCGAGCAGATCAGCTAGGCAAGAACAGCTCCTGCCATGGGGGGGTGGGGGGCTCTGTCCTGCTGGGCAGGCTGGAGGCCCTTGCCCTGGGCAGGAATGGCCACTAGGGATCAGCCCCGAATACAGTGTGCAGTATGCCAAAGGTGGGGCTGGACGTGCTCCAGCAGAGTCCTGAGGCCTCCACCGCCTCCCTATGCTTTGGCAGCACATCTCTAGCTTGTGATACCAAGAGCATCACAGAACGGGGCCAGGATGGAACCTGCCTAGCCGCTCCTGCACCTCCTTCCCTCCACCCCAACGAGGTGCCGGCTCAGGAGCTGGGGAGTTTACGGAGGGGAGAACGAGGGGTGTCTGAGAAGGGGGGAGGTTACAAGGAGGGTGGAGAGAGGTGCTTTGGGGAGGATATACGAGAAACTATACTGGGGATGGGGGGCTCCAGGCCTGGGAAGGCTGTGGTAGATAGGGGGCTGTTCCCAGACCTTGCTGGCAAAACGGGGTGTATGTACAAATTAAGGTTTCAAATTCATGTGCTCAAAAGTTAGGAAATGGCAAAACTAAGGGTTGCTGGGGCATGATCCCAGGGGTCCGTTCTGGGCCTGTAATCTATGAAAACTGGCTGGGACTGTGCTAAGACAAGGCTTAGTCCTGCCACGAGGCAGCGGACTGGACTAGATGACCTCTCAAGGTCCCTTCCAGTCCTGTGATTCTAAGGCTCCAACTTGGCCATGGGCTAGCAACCTCTGGCCACAGGGACATGGGGTGGGAGTCTGCAGCCCTGGGCTTGAGCTTGCTCAGTGCAGACAGGATCATTGAGGGATTTAGCTGTGAAGCTCTAAGTCTCTACTAAGCATGTGTGCTCTGCAGGGTTTAAGCTTATAATTTGGCCAAATTTAGAGGCCTTTTAATGGGAAATGGAAAAGGCACCTCCTTCCCAAATTCCCAGTCCCTGTTCCAAGGCATGGGGATGAGAGCTTCTCAGAGAAGAAAACTGCCAGAATGACTTTAGGGTGGGGGCCAATGGGGTGGGGTGGGGAAACAATGTATTTTTCTCTAACCTCCGTTCTCAGAAACTGTTGAACCATTTTGGCTGAGATCATCCCCAAAACATTCCACCTGAGCCAGAGACCACAACAGCCTGCGTGGGAAAACATCAGCCCATACAGCCAATGACCAACGCTGGGTCTTAGAACTTGTGTGCAGTGTTGGGGAGCTTTAATAAGAGGAGGAGCTTGCAGTGACTGTGTGTGGCTGTCACTCCTAGTGGTCAGAGCCAGAGTCATGCCTAGTGGTTGGCCCCAAGGGTCACAAACAAAGGTACCAAGCCAGGGGTCAGAGGGAAGGTGGAGGAGCAGGGAGCTGGCGTAGGGCAGCACAACGGGAACGGAGAGCAGATGGGAGAACAGGAACTGGGAGCAGGCACTGGAGGCAGTCCAGTGGGGCAGGAGTCAGGTAAGCAGGAGGGGTCCATAGTCACGCCCAGCCAGGGATTCCTCTAGCTGCTCAGGCAACTTCCTGGTTTATATAGAGTCCCTCAGCCACTCAGGGGGCTGAATGTTCCCCTAATTGGCAGCTTTGGGGACATGGCTCTCTGTGAACTAACCCTTCCTGGTTACACAGGTGAGCTGCTGGGTGGTGGTCATCGCCTGGCCACTGCCTATGGGCCCAGGTTCGAGGCCTGTGAGCCCTCTGAGCTCTGTAACTCAGACTCTGTATATAGAAGTATGGGGTATGGAACGGCTTCTGTATGAGGAGAGAGTAATAAGACTGGGACTTTTCAGCTTGGAAAAGAGACGGCTAAGGGGAAATATGATTGAGGTCTATAAAATCATGACTGGTGTAGAGAAAGTCGATAAAGTGTTGTTTACTACTTCTCATAACACAAGAACTAGGGGTCACCAAATGAAATTAATAGGCAACAGGTTTAAAACAAATACACCTCTACCCCGATATAACGCTGTAATTAGGAGCCAAAAAATCTTACCACGTTATAGGTGAAACCGTGTTATATCGAACTTGCTTTGATCCACCGGAGCGCGCAGCCCCCCCCCCGAAGTGCTGCTTTACCGCATTATATCCGAATTCGTGTTATATTGGGTCGTGTTATATCAGGGTAGAGGTGTAAAAGGAAGTATTTCTTCACACAGCGCACAGTCAACCTGTGGAACTCCTTGCCAGAGGATGTTGTGAAGGCCAAGACCATAACCGGGTTCAAAAAAGAACTAGATAAATTATGGAGGATAGGTCCATCAAAGGCTATTAGCCAGGATGGGCAGGGATGGTGTCCCTAGCCTCTGTTTGCCATAAGCTGGGAATGGGCGACAGGGGATGGATCGCTTGATGATTACCTGTTCTGTTCATTCCTTCTGGGGCACCTGGCACTGGCCACTGTCGGAAGACAGGATACTGGGCTAGATGGACCTTTGGTCTGACCTAATAGGGCTGTTCTTATGAAGTGAATCATCGTTATTCCAGCTCTGATTTGATTTCATTGTAATTTGTGTGTTTGCTACAAAAAACAGCTTTTTTTTTTTCCAATTGATAACTGGCAATTACAGTATCTAGACACTTCCGTGTGTGTGTGTTTGTAGTGGAGTTTTTTTAGTTTTACACATTCTTGTGTAAAAAAACATCAGTTTTAGTGTTCCATTGCGGGTGTCTGTGACATGGTGACAAATGTCTTTGAAAATGTGCTGTGTTTAAAACATGACATTCATGGAGTTATGACTGTTTGTTGTACCTAATGAGCCAGCGAAGCCTCCAGCAATTCTTTTTTCATTTAAAGAAACTGCAAAATATACTGATTCATACATTTTTGCAAGGTATTCCACTCCTCCGGGGCGGAAGGGGACAATAAATATCTCTTTAGAATGTGGCAAATGGCTATAGGTGAAACTTGTTTAATTATAGTCAGACTAGCGGTAGTACTTTGCCCTGGTGCAACTTCACAAAACATGTGTAAACATGCTTAGCTGGTCAAATTCTTCCACTCTCACCATGAGCTCTACCTGGTTAGTCACTGCAGTTTCCTTCATAGGGAGACCAGCCTGTTGGATCACCCTTCTGCTTTGTGTGTGTGTAAAATCTCTGTTAAAATAGCTCCTCCCTCTGTCTTTGTTCTGGTGTGGCCTCCACCTGATGGGATGTCTCATGCAAGGTCCTTGGCCCTCGGCAGCCCCACAATTGCAGGGGAGCCAACACTGGGGTCTCAGCATTCACAGCCCATTGCTGAGATGGCTTCTACTCTGGTACTGCATAGGCCCATCTAGTGAGCGCACTCAGGGTGGGCAAAGGGAAGCATGAACTATTTCCTTGACCCCAAGTGAGGTGGGTTTTCTCTGTGCACATCACTTTTACAAAGCCTAATTACTCTGGCTTCATGGAGCTAAGAGAATTTCCTACAGACTTCCCAAGCAGCTTCCCTTGCATGGTTTCTCTTTCCTGTTAGTCAAGTTAATTCAGTTTTAAACACACAGGGGTTGGGGGGGCAGCACTGCTCTCCTGTATCCCCTGCCCCATTTAGAAACCAAAGCACAGGTAGCAATGCTGATTTATAAACATTGTTAAAAGATAGAAACACTAATACTTATTTTCGCAAAAATAACAGGAGTACTTGTGGCACCTTAGAGTCTCTAAGGTGCCACAAGTACTCCTGTTATTTTTGCGGATACAGACTAACACGGCTGCTACTCTGAAACCTGTCATAATACTTATTTTGCAATCAAGGTCTTTATTGATTGGCACCTGAAGTTGTGGTGGTGGTGGTTTATTTTGTCAGCTTTCTCTACAATGGCCCGCTTCTTGTCCTAAGATCCTCCAATCAGCCCCTGGGTAGATCTAATTGAGTATCCTGTATGCATCTTTGAAACACAAACGCAGCACCTCCTCCCCTTTCCCCTGCCTGTCCTCCCTGAACCAGCTGTACCCGTCTATACCAATATGACATGTGACGTTGCACTCCAAATGTTTTATGGAAATATGCCTATGAGTGCAAATATAATGTAACTGGAGTATGCTTTATGCAAAAGGTCTCTTGTAGGGTTTCATTACAAAGCTTATAATCTACTGAGTTGTTCAACCTATTTGTTTGTATGTATTATTCTTGTGTCTGAAGCTTGAAATATGAAGTCCTATTGTAATTATGCAAAGTGTGGGCCATTAATGGTGGCTTGGAATCTTGATGACTCCCATTGACTAGGACAATTGGTTGTGAATGGCTCTGTTTACTTGCAAACCTTCCTGGGTACGTGTAGGCCAGCCCTGGAAGAATGAAGGCTGGGGTCTCCAGGGGGAGGGATAACTCAGTGGTTTGAGCATTGGCCTGCTAAACCCAGGGTTGTGAGTTCAATCCTTGAGGGGGCCATTTAGGGATCTGGGGAAAAAATCTGTCTGGGGATTAGTCCTGCTTTGAGCAGGGGGTTGGACTAGATGACCTCCTGAGGTTCCTTCCAACCCTGAGATTCTATGATACTGCAGTCCATCTTAAACCTGGTTCTTTTCCATTTAGAAGGAGGGGTGGGGATCCAGATAGACAAAAGATTCCCGCCTTGGGCCAAAGCTATAAAAGGGGGTGGCGCAGAACCAGGGGGCTGCCAGTCATGAGAAATCCCCTAGTTACCACCTGAGCTGGAACTAACAAGGACTGTACTAGGGGAAAGGATTGGCCCCAGACTAGGAAGGAGACTAGTCTGTGAAAGAAGCTTACTGGAACATCTCTGAGGGTGAGATTTACCTGTATTCAGTTTCTTAATGTATTAGGCTTAGATTTGCGTGTTTTGTTTTATTTTACTTGGTAACTTACTTTGTTCTGTCTGTTATTTCTTGAAACCACTTGAATTCTACTTTTTATACTTAATAACATCACTTTTGTTTATTAACAAACCCAGAGTAAGTGATTAATACCTGGGGGAGCAAAGAGCTGTGCATCTCTCTGTATCAGTGTTATAGAGGGTGAACAATTCATGAATTTACCCTGCATAAGCTTTATACAGAGTAAAATGGATTTGTTTGGGGTTTGGATCCCATTGGGAACTGGGTGTCTGGGTGCTGGAGATAGGTAACCTGCTGAGTGGTTTTCAGTTAAAGCCTGCAGCTTTGGGGGCATGGTTCAGACCTGGGTCTGTGTTGCAGCAGGCTAGTGTGTCTGGCTCAACAAGGCAGGGTTCTGGAGTCCCAAGCCATCAGGGAAAACGGGCTCAGAGGTAATTTCAGCACATCAGGTGACAGTCCCAAGGGGGTCTCTATGACCGAACCCGTCACGTGCCCGTCATGTGAATTATCCCACCAAGTCCTTCTCATACTTATGGTATTAGTGTTTGGACAGCTAAGATGTTTGTTAACTTCCCTCTCTCTCCCCTCCTTGTGTATTATTTGTCCCTGTTGTGATTGCCCATGGTCTCTGCCCCCAGATTCTGACCCTTCACCCAGGGCTCCATGCTTTTGATTTAACTGTGGACTTTTGTCTCCTGCCCCCATTGAACCTAGTTTAAAGCCCACCTCACTAGGTTAGCTAGTCTGTATCCAAAGATGCTTTTCCCCTTCCTTGGCAGGTCAATCTCATTCTGCTCACAGTCCTTCTCAGAACAGCATCCCATTAAGAATTAAGGTTTAAATTTTCTACCGGTAACAGTACCCAGATTATCAGGCCTTGTTTGCTTAGCTCTAAAACACTCTAGATACAAAAAGCACGGAGTGGTGTTTTAAATTCCAGTCAGGTTTCTAGCCTGCATTCAATTAACATATTCTGGAGGTGGACATAAACTGAAATACAGATACAAGAGATGCATTCTCTGTTAGGTCAGGGAGTTCATAATTTTTACACCCTACGCATTACCTAAATGAATAGGTAATTACATGTCCAAATGAGTAATATAGAATGCTATTAAATTGAAAACCCAACTTTTTTTGTACAGCTCATCCTTTTAACCCTTGTGGTGATGGCAGCTTTATCCTGACATCTTGATTGAAAACGAGTAGACCACTTAATGAACATCTACTCCTCTCTCTCTCTTTTATTTATATATATATATATATATACACACACACACACACACACACACCCTCTAATATACTGTAAATGAACTTTATATATAAAAATATGAAAACACATGCTTTGCAATGCTTGCAGCACAGCTGCACCTGCCATGGATTCTGCCTGGAGTCATGGTGCTCAGCCCCTGTGAAGGCCTTATATAAATCACCACTTTTCAGAGGTGCTGAGAAAAAAGTTACATATTGCATAATAAAACAAATGGTGCATAAATGGTTCTCTGTTCTTCACAAGAAAAGTGCTAGCAGGTGATAACCGTACTGTGCTTTGAAGAGTGCCCGAAAGCTATTTTCATCATTTCTCCATTTCCATTGGCAATCAAATAAGGCAGGAATATGCTGACGGTGTTCATGTTCATTGCTCCAACTCGGGAACCCTGGCTATCAGGCTTATTGAATTTAATACTGTGGAAAATATATGCACCTCTATTGTCTACAAAACCTTCCGTATGGGGCAGGCCATGAGTTCAAATAGGGCTGGAGAAAGCACTTCATGTTTCACTGCTGCAGGAAAACTGTAAAGCCGTAGAGCTGTGATCCTGAAACGCATCCACCCAACTTCTGTGCTGAAATCTCATTGCGATTTGTGGGGAGAAGTGCTCAGAGTGCAAGGCCCAAGAGAGGAGGCTGTAATTAGAGCTGATTGAAATGCTCTGACAAAGTTTTCCACTGATTTGACTGAATCAAATCTTAGTTGTAATGAGCAATCATGGGATAAGAGGAAAGGTCCTCTCATGGTTTGGTAACTGGTTAAAAGATAGGAAACAAAGAGTAGGAATAAATGGTCAGTTTTCAGAATGGAAAGAGGCAAATAGCGATGTCCCCCTGGGGTCTGTACTGGGCCCAGTCCTATTCAACATATTCATAAATGATCTGGAAAAAGGGGTAAACAGTGAGATGGCAAAATTTGCAGATGATACAAAACTACTCAAGATAGCTAAGACCCAGGCTGACTGTGAAGAGCTACAAAAGAATCTCTCAAAACTGAGCGATGGGGCAACAAAATGGCAGATGAAATTCAATGTTGATAAATGCAAAGTAATGCACATTGAAAAACGTAATCCCAACTATACGTATAAAATGATGGGGTCTAAATTAGCTGTTACCACTCAAGAAAGAGATCTTGGAATCATTGTGGATAGTTCTCTGAAAACATCCACTCAATGTGCAGTGGCAGTCAAAAAAGCGAACAGAATGTTGGAAATCATTAAGAAAGGGATAGATAATAAGACAGAAAATATCATATTGCCTCTCTCTAAATCCATGGTACACCCACATCTTGAATACTGTGTGCAGATATAGTCGCCCCATCTCAAAAAAGATGTATTGGAATTGGAAAAGGGTCAGAAAAGGGCAACAAAAATTATTAGGGCTGTGGAACGGCTTCCATATGAGGAGAGATTAATAAAACTGGGACTTTTCAGCTTGGAAAAGAGACTACTAAGGGGAGATATGATAGAGGTCTATAAAATCATGAGTGGTGTGGAGAAAGTAAATAAGGAAGTGTTATTTACTCCCTCTCATAAGACAAGAACTAAGAGCCACCAAATGAAATTAACAGGCAGCAGGTTTAAAACAAATAAAAGGAATTATTCTTTCACACAACGCACAGTCAACCTGTGGAACTCTTTGCCAGTGAATGTTGTGAAGGCCAAGAATATAACAGGGTTCAAAAAATAACTAGATGAATTCTTGGAGGATAGGTCCATCAATGGCTATGAGCCAGGATGGGCAAAGATGGTGTCCCTATCCTCTGTTTGCCAGAAGCTGGGAATGGGTAATGAGATGGATCACTTGATGATTACCTGTCCTGTTCATTCCCTCTGGGGCACCTGGCATTGACCACTGTCAGAAGACAGGATACTGGGCTACATGAACCTTTGGTCTGACCCAGTATTGCCGTTCTTATGAGATCAATGTTTCACTTCAATAAGGTCAAAATTCTTTGACTTGTTACATTATTAATTTAACTTAAGGTCACAACATTGTGTCTTATCAAAATATTTTAGTTTGAGATGTCATTTTAATGTTTCAGAACCAATATTTTGCAAATTTTCAGTGGTAAATGTCAGCATTCCGACTTTGTCTGATTCAGAACAAAATTTTTTTTTCCAAATATTGGCGCTTCCCAGGGCATGAAAATTCAGTTTTCCAACCAGCTCCATTTGTCATTATCAATCAAAACTATTTCACTAGGAGGGTGGTGAAACGCTGGAATGGGTTACCTAGGGAGGTGGTGGAATCTCCATCCTTAAAGGTTTTTAAGGTCCAGCTTGACAAAGCCCTGGCTGGGATGATTTAGTTGGTGTTGGTCCTGCTTTGAGCAGGGGGTTGGACTAGATGACCTCCTGAGGTCTCTTCCAACCCTAATCTTCTATGATTCTACTGGAATCTTTACTGAATTTGAGTGTGAGAACTTGTGGTGTCAGATCTGCTTGGAGCATATTTCTGTACTACACTGTACATGTGGCTGGCCATATGGGTGGGACTTTTCCTGGTGTAACTTTTCTATAGGGGCATGTTTAAAAAAGAGGGAGACCCAAAATGCACAGACGTGGATGTGACGAGTTGGATCACAGAAACCCCTTTGGGACTGCCACCTGATGTGCCTAGACTACCTCTGAGCCCGTTTTCCCTGCCAGCTTGGGACTTCAGTACCTTGCCTTGTTTGAGCCAGACACGCTTGCCTGCTGCAAACACAGGTCCAAGTCTGAACCACATCCCCCACAAGCTGGAGGCTTAACTGAAAACAGCTTAAGAAGTGCTCCAGTCTCCAGCACTCAGATACCCAGCTCCCAATGGGGTCGAAACCCCAAATAAATCAGTTTTATCCTGTATAAAGCATATACAAGGTAAACTCATAAATTGTTCGCCCTCTATAACACTGATAGAGAGAGATGCACAGCTGTTTGCCCCCCACCCCCCTAGGTATCAATACTTACTCTGGGTTAATTAATAAGTAAAAAGTGATGTTATTAAATACAAAAAGTAGGATTTAAGTGGTTCTAAGTAATAACAGACAGAACAAAGTGAATTACCAAGCAAAATAAAATAAAACACGCAAGTCTAAGCCTAATACACTAGAAAACTGAATACAGATAAAATCTCACCCTCAGAGATGTTTCAATAAGCTTCTTTCACAGACTGGATGCCTTCCTAGTCTGGGCACAATCCTTTCCCCGGTACAGTCCTTGTTCCAACTCAGGTGGTAGCTAGGGGATTTCTCATGACTGCCTCTCCCTTTGTTCTGTTCTCCCCCACCCTTATATATATTTTGCACAAGGCGGGAATCCTTTGTCCCTCTCTGGTCCCCACCCCACCTTCTAAATGGATAAGCACCAGGTTTAAGATGGATTCCAGTTCAGGTGACATGATCACTTGTCACTGTAAAACTTCATTACCCACTTGCCAGTACACATGTAGACAGGAAGACTTACAAGTAAACAGAGCCATTTACAACCAATTGTCCTGGTTAATGGGAGCCATCAAGATTCAAGCCACCATTAATGGCCCACACTTTGCATAATTACAATAGGCCCTCAGAGTTATATTTCATATTTCTAGTTTCAAATACAAGAATGATACATTTATACAAATAGGACGAACACACCCAGTAGATTATAAGCTTTGTAATGCTACCTTACAAGAGACCTTTTGCATGAAGCATATTCCAGTTACATTATAGTCACACGCATTAGCGTATTTTCATAACATCATATGGATTGCATCGTCACAGTGCACATAAGGGATTGGACCAGTTGTCCATCTAGTCTAGCATCATGTCTGTGAGAGTGATCGGTACCCGCTGTATCAGTAGAAGTTGCAAGAAACCACTTAATGGTCAATATTGGAACTCCAGAAAGGAAGGCTCCTCCTCCTACTTCCCATTGGGGGGGCAGCTTATGATTGAGGCATACGTGGTTTATATCTCTTCCAAAACTAGGGAGTAACAGAGGCAAAGCCTCTCTGTGGCAATAGAAATAATGTCCCGGGGAGAAAAGACAGTCTTTTAAGATAGTTCACATAAATGATACAGAAAAGGGAGAATTGAGGTCCTCCTCATTGTCCTCCCCTGGCCCAGAAGGCATTTTGAACTTGCTAGCTAGCCAAAGACTGCACATTGTACCTGCAGAAAACACCAGAGTCTTGAAGCAGGGAGTCCTTCATTCAGACCAGGAACACGTTTTAATTGGCTTGGTTACTTTGCAGGAACCAATCCCTGTGCAGCATGTGCTGTTTATGCATTGCCCATGATTTGACTTCCTCTTAACCTTTATCTTTAATTTAAAAATGTATCTATCTAGTTCACAGTAAAGAGTCCCTGGGTGTTCTCCCTCTTATCTTAATTGGCTCAGAAATGGTCATCTTAGCCTACTGACCTAGTTACTTATTTTATTTAGCACAAACATTCTGTTTTTAACCTGATGTATTTATCTACCTAATTCTATCTTCTAAGAAATAAGGCCTCCCTCCGTGTGTTAATTACTCACGTCAGGCCGGATCATAGCTACGTCCAGCACGATGGGGCCCCAACCCCGGGTGCTGTCGTGATACAAATGTTGTTATAACCCCAAAGGTCAGGTGACCTCAGCTACACTGGAGTTTCTCCCGGAGGTGTAGTTGGAATCCAACAACTTAGGCTCAAGGGCTTCAGTATTGGTGCAGGCAAGATGGAAAAGTCCCACAGTAGCTGGCATGCTGGGCGTCTGGGAGACTGTTCACAGAAGTCCCTAGAGGCACTGGGGGGAAAGTGTGAGCTTCATCTGAGGAAAATTTACAAAGTAAGTTTCTATTCTGCGGAGGCTTCCTTGGGTAGGAAGGTGCCACTCAGCTGGTTCCCACACAACTCCTTAGTTATAAATCTCTCGCTTTATATGGAGGAACTGCCATGCCTGTCTATTCGAGAATAACGATTTAAACACTGCTGATCCTTTCCCTCTCTACTTCTGGGATTCAGTGCTCGCTGCTTCCCATGAGTAACGAATGAGACAGAATGTAACAGACACAGCACATTATCAGGTAAGAAATTTCTCATTTTTTGCATGGCTTTTCTCTGAATTCAACCCACCCTGGTAGTCTGGTAAATGACTAGAATATAAATTGAAAATCATCTTTCAAGAGAGCCTTCGACATATACTCTCTTAATGAGAATTTAATACATTGTCAAGCTGTCTTAATGCTACTAACTGGCTGGTTGCTGGAGAGTTTCTGCAGCTGTGGAAGAAATCTTCTGCTGGCCGAACTCAAGGGCAGAGCCCAGTCCCACACCACTGGACTGCCTCTGAACTCCACAGGAGGTGGGTCTTAGCCCATGAGTGATGAATGTGGAGAGAAGCTGCAAACGGAAAGGAAATTACCTTTATCAGGGAACATGGAATGAGAAATTCCTTGACACCTCTCCTCTCCACTCCACTAGCTCAGACATGCCCCTTAACTTATTTTTCCATGTCACCATTACAAACACTCTCTTCCCAAGACAATATTATGGACCACAACCCTCTCCACATTCGAATCCTCCTCTCGCAGGTCCCTTCATACTGTGATACCTAAAAGGAACTAGCTGGCTGATAATGGCAAGGAGGAGTAACTGAGCATAATCTGCACACCTAAAAGGGGAGGGATACATTTAAAATCCCCACATTGTGTTACAAGACATGGGACTAGCAAGGTGTGGCCAGGGAACCCCTTGACCACTTCACTGATATGTTCTGCTTTTATTCCCTATTTCTTGTTCTTTTAGACTGTGAACTCTTTGGGGCAGGAGCCAGACCTCCTTTTAGGCTTTTTTTCAGCATTTGGAACATGGTGGATGCTACCGGACACAAACTGCTAAATTGTATTTATCTTCCTGTTAACTCTAACCCTTGAGGATAAGACTTTGCTGACTGCAGCTGCTTTTTGCTATTCAGTTATTGCGCCAGATTACAGGAATTAAAAAAAGCATCATGCTAGCGGGCATTTACTATAGAAATCCAGGAAATTGTTTTGAAGGTTTTCACCGCAATTGTTCCATTTTCCCCCCCTCTCTACCTGCCCCGTTTTCATTTTTATACCTTTAGGGGAGGAGAAACAGTTATAGTGGTAACCTTGGTTGCCTTGCACAGTGTTGTAAGAACACTAATGACAGTACAACGATTACCGCTTTGTCCTGTGCCCTTGGACTTTGAAAACACTGGTCTACAATTTTTGAGAAGTCGTCTGCTTCAGAGATAAAATGTGCTATTTATTATGTATTTTGATGTGCTGAATTCAAATATGACAATTAAAACAACTGATTGGCTACTGTTTCTAAGATATTTAAGTTTTTACATTTTATGTCTATGTATATTGTGTAGATAGTAGAGTTTTAATCATAAATTGTAAACCTAGGTCTTTTCATGCGTTTATGGTTGCTTTACATGATAATATTTCACCTGTCCTGTTTATGTAACACTTTAAAAATCAGCAAAAGGGTTATATAAATAAAATTTATTATGAAACAAAAGGCAAAAAACTATTCTGTACATAGTTTAGTCCTATTCAGTGTCTACTCGGCACTTCTTGGCTTGTCTCTTGTATTCATTAAATGGAGCATCTCTTGTCACTGTCCAGCAATAGTCTGCAAGCATTGATGGGCTCCCTTTGCCCTGATAGCGTTTCTCCATTGTTGCAATGTCCTGGTGAAATCGCTCGCCGTGCTCGTCGCTCACTGCTCTGCAGTTCGGTGGGAAAAAAATCTAGATGAGAGTGCAAAAAATGTATCTTTAGTGACATGTTGCAACCAAGGCTTTTGTATGCCTTGAGGAGGTTTTCCACCAACAACCTGTAGTTGTCTGCCTTGTTGTTTCCGAGAAAATTTATTGCCACTAACTGGAAGGCTTTCCATGCCGTCTTTTCCTTGCCACGAAGTGCATGGTCAAATGCATCATCTCGAAGAAGTTCACGAATCTGAGGACCAACAAAGACACCTTCCTTTATCTTAGCTTCACTTAACCTTGGAAATTTTCCATGGAGGTACTTGAAAGCTGCTTGTGTTTTCTCAATGGCCTTGACAAAGTTCCTCATCAGACCCAGCTTGATGTGTAAGGGTGGTAACAAAATCTTCCTTGATTCAACAAGTGGTGGATGCTGAACACTTTTCCTCCCAGGCTCCAATGACGGTCAGAGTGGCCAATCTTTCTTGATGTAGTGGGAATCTCTTGCACGACTATCCCATTTGCAGAGAAAACAGCAGTACTTTGTGTATCCAGTCTGCAGACCAAGCAAGAGAGCAACAACCTTCAAATCGCCACAAAGCTGCCACTGATGTTGGTCATAGTTTATGCACCGCAAAAGTTGTTTCATGTTGTCAAAAGTTTCCTTCATATGGACTGCATGACCAACTGAAATTGATGGCAAAACATTGCCATTATGCAGTAAAACAGCTTTAAGACTCGTCTTCGATGAATCAATGAACAGTCTCCACTCATCTGGATCGTGAACGATGTTGAGGGCTGCCATCACACCATCGATGTTGTTGCAGGCTACAAGATCACCTTCCATGAAGAAGAATGGGACAAGATCCTTTTGACGGTCACGGAACATGGAAACCCTAACATCACCTGCCAGGAGATTCCACTGCTGTAGTCTGGAGCCCAACAGCTCTGCCTTACTCTTGGGTAGTTCCAAATCCCTGACAAGGTCATTCAGTTCACCTTATGTTATGAGGTATGGTTCAGAGGAGGAGGATGGGAGAAAATGTGGGTCCTGTGACATTGATGGTTCAAGACCAGAAGTTTCATCCTCTTCCTCGTCTGACTCAAGTGAGAATGATTCTGGTGCATCAGGAACCGGCAGTCCTTCTCCGTGGGGTACTGGGCATATAGCTGATGGAATGTTTGGATAATGCACAGTCCACTTTTTCTTCTTTGACACACCTTTCCCAACTGGAGGCACAATGCAGAAGTAACAATTGCTGGTATGATCTGTTGGCTCTCTCCAAATTATTGGCACTGCAAAAGGCATAGATTTCCTTTTCCTGTTCAACCACTGGCGAAGATTTGTTGCACAAGTGTTGCAGCATATGTGTGGGGCCCACCTCTTGTCCTGATCTCCAATTTTGCAGCCAAAAGAAAGGTGATAGGCTTTCTTAACCATAGTGGTTATACTGCGCTTTTGTGATGCAAAAGTCACTTCACCACAAACATAGCAGAAGTTATCTGCACTGTTCACACAAGTACGAGGCATCTCTGCTCACTTTGGCTAAACAGAAATGTGTCCCTTTGCAAAATCAAACACTGACAAATAAGAGAGCACGACACTGTATGATTTCTAGAGCTGATATAGGGCAATTTGTTCAGCAGAGTGATGTAAGCTTCGTTATGATTGCATCATCCATGACTTCTAGGAATAACATGATGCAATTCATATCATGTATGACGCAATACCAGCTTCAGATTGCATCATTCATTGTTTTGCCTAAAAAGCAAGTACTGTCCAAACCCAGTCATAGATTTATTCATAGATCCAGTCAAAGATGTATTTTAGTCATTTCTGGTTTAAATTGAGATCCCTTCCCTTTATAACTCACTTATCCTCCGCCATTCCCAAGTCAAGGGTCGTATATACTGACCCAATAGCATATCTTGAAAACTAGAGCCAATCAACAATTTTAAGCATCATTTTCGTTCTCGGTGACCCAGAATTAGTAAAGTTTGACTACATTTATTTCAGAAGCATTTTGGCTGTAGAGCAGTGAAACCTATGAGTTGAATAATCCAAAACATAGAATGATTAGTGCTGAACTGCTTTACAGTGGACAACAGCCCGGAGATGAAGTTACAAGAGGAAAGGAGGCTGTGGCAGTGATTGTAAAATGCTCAGGGAGATTAGAGAGAACAAAAACAGAAAACCCAGTAATAATGGGGGATTTACACTATCCCTATATTGACTGGATATATGTCACCTCAGAACAGGATGCAGAGATAAAACTTCTAGACACACTCACTGCTTCTTGGAGCAGCTAGTCCTGGAACCCACCAAGGGAGAGGCAATTCTTGATCTGGGCAAAGAGGAGAATATAGCAAACTGCTCGGTAATAGTGACCATCAGGTAATCAAGTTTAACATTGTGGAAGTAGAGAAAGCACTGACAGGGATTTGAAGGGGATTTCAATGCGAACACTCTGTTAGCAAGAGTCAGGCTAGCTGTAACCCTAATAACGCGAGAATTGTAAAAGCGAGGATTGTGTGAGGCGAATGGGAAAGAACTGTGTGAGAAGTTGTTGCGACCTTGTGTAGATAAATATGGAATGTAGACTAGAGTCTAAATAGATGTGAAAAATAAGTTATCAGGATGACCTATGTATAAACAAAATGCAGCTATTGCTCATTATTGTATGTAACAAAAGGTATAAATGCTTGCTGTAATTGTTTACCTGTTGAGAGACCTGCCTGGGGGGGGAACCCTGTGTCCTAGTGCACTCCCTCCCTCTATGCAATTGCTTGAGAATAAAGTATCTGACTTTGCTGCACCCAACCAGAGAGTGAGAATGACTGTTTTTCTCCAACAACATACTTATAGGGGACAAAATACCAAAGGAAACCCACCAGAGTAACTTTCAGCATCAAAAAGGGGAACTACACATAAACTAGGAGGTTAGTTAAATGGAAATTAAAAGGACCAGTCACAAGAGTGAAATTCCTGCAAGCTGCAGGAACACCATATCGACAAATGAGAATTGAGAGAGACCCAAATTAAATGCATACCCCAAATAAACAGGAAGCAGGCCAAACCATGCCACCTTGGCCAAACAGCAGAGTCAGATCAGGCTTCTGCTGTTGCTGCTCAGAGGGTCGGGGTGGTGCTGCATCGGGTAGGCAGAGCGAGGGAGCTGCTCCTCTCCCTCTCATGCTTCCTTTGAGACATGACAATGTGCCCAGTCATTACTGCTACTGACACCAGCAGCAAGTCCAACGCCTGGTGTGTGCCTTTCCCCAACACCAAGTCATAGAAAGGCAGCCGTATGGTTCACCGTTTGCACAGCTGCCTTCAGAGACAGGCTGCCAAGGAGCTGGATTCTCCATCGCTGGCAATGGTTCTGTCAAGAGGGGAATGTTGTTCTCAGAGTGCGCTCGTTCAAACAGGAATTAATGCAGAGATGCCCTGTATCCTGGGCTCTGCGGGAGCTCAGGCCTGCGAATCTCTGAGCAGCAGGAGGCCAGAGCGGTACAGAGAGGAGCAATGTTCTCTGCTTACTGTGGCTACACTCCCCTCACTGGTCCTTTGCGCTTGAAGGGCAGACAGACATCATGTCAGCCTCTCCCATAAATCATGAGATCTGCACAGAGATCATGAGACTTAACCAATGTGAGGTTCTTTTCTTTCTCTTCTGGTTTCTGAGCTGCTAGGGTGCATTCAGGTCATGTTTCCAGGCATTTCTCTGCAACAAAGGCTAGAAACTTACTTCTGTCAGTGAAAGCTCAGAGTCTCTGAGGATCATGTGACTCCAGGAGCTGGGGATTTTTTTTTAAAAAAAAACCAAACGTGCGACTTGCAATAAATGGTGAGTTGGAAACTGTGGGCCTTGTTCTGTGCTCTCCGCAGGTTTGTTTGCAGCGGGCTGTATGTGGCCCATTGTTCTTTAGAACTTTTTCATTAGCTCTCGTACAAAAGGCTTTGGCTAGACTCTGATACCATTTCTCATATTGAGTAGGGCCTTGCTGCATTACATGACCCTTTGAAGTCAACGGGGTCCCTTGCGGTGTAAGCTGTTACCCAGCCAGAGTACATGTGTGAGGTGTGCATTATTATGAACCATGATTACCATGGTAGTGCCAAAGGAGCACCAGGAATGGAGCCCCATGGTGCCAGGCACTGTACAAACGCCGGGTAGCAGACAGCCCCTGCCCTGAAGCTTACAGCGCAATGCGACCAGACAGACCCAGGGTGGGGGAAGGAGCAGGGCCCACCAGCAGAGGGAATAGTGGCAACAAGGGGCATGTTCATGCCATGATCATTGTTGGGTGAGGGGGGGGGATTGGCTACATTAAAAGAGAAGCTCAGGAAGAGGGGGTTTTTTTAAGGGAAGGAGGGCGGGGTGGGGAGGGGGATAAGAGGGACAGGTGTGGAACGAAGATGAGGTGAAAAGACTGTGGGGACTGGAGCAAAAAGTAAGAGGCAGTCCAATGAAAGCTGCAGACAGTTCTCTGCATGTCCAGAGGGCCCGGCTTTGGCTGCTTCTGACGCAACCAGCTGGGGTCTCTGGTTAGCTCCTTGCTGTAGTCTCTTCTGCCCTCCCTCCCCACATGATGTGGTCTTGAGGAAATTAGTGAGGTAGCCCCTGGGTCCTGGTTTTTCCCAGAGTTTGGAGGGGTCTCCCTGCACAGTTCTGGATCTGTGGGTGCTGAGGCGAGGCTGGGCCCCATTTTAGCCCCTGCCAACTGGCTGGTGGGTCTTGCTCACATGCTCAGGGTTTATCTGATCACCAGATTCAGGGTCAGGAAGGAGTTTTCCCTCAGTCCAGATTGGCTGGGACCATGGCGGTTTTGCCTTCCTCTGCAGCCTGGGGCATGAATTAACTGATTGGATCATCTGGGCACATCTCTCCTAATCCATTCCCTGCCATCGCAGGGGCTTGGGCACTGGTGCCCCTTTGGTGTCTCCTGTTGTCTGTCTGTGGCACACAATGTAGTTTCTAAAGGGCTGAAATGTTTTGGTCTGAATACGTCATTAGGTAACTGGGTGTCTTGGAGCCTAGGGGTAACCAGGTGAAATGTAACGGCCCATGACATACAGGAGATCGGCCAAGATATCCTGACGGCCTCTTCTAGTCTCAGAATCTATGAAACTAGGAAATAATCTCAGATATAAAACCTGTGAAATTTCCTTGTAACAGTGAAACCTAGTGTGCGTGCAACATCCTGGTGAGTGGGGAAGTGCTTACGCTGTCTCTGTGGACCACACTTTCCAGTGTAGACATGCAATTGTGCACATGCCTAATATAGGCATCCAAACAGCCAGTGCCTGATGCAAGCTGTTGGTGTGCTCCCCTGAATGGTTATTATATGTATTATCACGGTGTCTAGGAGCCATAGTCACAGACCTGGACCTCAGTGTGCTACTTACAGTGTCCAAGTTACAGCTGCCAGTCCTGGTGCTCCGTAAGTAGCACATTCCTACGGAGAGCAACTTAACGCACTGCAACCGGCGGCTCTCGCAGCCGCGCTGCCTGGCTGTAGCTCGCAGCCCCGCCGCCCAGAGCGCTGGCGGCACGGCGAGCTAAGGCTGCAGGGATGGGTCCGGGGGCTAATCTCCCCAGCCAGGAGCTCAAGGGCCGGGCAGGACCGTCACGTGGGCTGGATGTGGCCCGCGGGCTGTAGTTTGCCCACCTCTGATCTAGACCATTCCTGACAGGTGTTTGTCTTAAAAATGATGGAGATTCAACAACTTCCCTGGGCAATTTATTTCAGTGCTTAACCTTGACGGTTAGGAAGTTTTTCTTAATGTCCAACCTAAACCTCCCTTGGTGCAATTTAAGCCCATAGTTTCTTGTCCTATCCTCAGAGGTTGAGAACAATGTACCTTCCTCCTCCTTGTTAACAACCTTTTATGTACTTGAAAACTGTTAACGTGTCCCCTCTGTCTTCTCTTCTCCAGACTAAACAAACCCATTTTTTTCAATCTTCCTTCTTAGGTCATGTTTTCTAGACCTTTAATAATTTTTTTTGCTCTTTTATGGACTTTCTCAAATTTGTCCACATCTTTCCTGAAATGTGGCTTCCAGAACTGGGCACAATATTCCAGTTGAGGCCTAATCAGCACAGAGTAGAGTGGAAGAATTACTTCTTGTGTCTTGCTTACAACACTCCTCCTAATACATTTCAAAATCATGTTTGCTTTTTTTGCAACAGTGTTACACTGTTGACTCATATTTAGCTTGTGGTCCACTATGAGCCCCAGATACCTTTTGCAGTACTCCATCCTAGGCAGTCATTTCCCATTTTGTATGTGTGAAACTGATTGTTCCTTCCTAAGTGGAGTACTTTGCATTTGTCTGTATTGAATTTCATCTTATTTATTTCAGACCATTTCTCCAGTTTGTCCAGATCATTTTGAATTTTATCCTATCCTATTCTCCAAACCACTTGCAACCCCTCCCAGCTTGGTATCATCTGCAAACTTTATTAGTGTATTCTCTGTCATTATCTAAATAATTGATGAAGATATTAAATAGAGTAGACCCAGAACTGATCCATGTGGGACCCCACTTGATATACCCTTCCAGCTTGACTATGAACAACTAATGACAACTTTCTGGGAATGGTTTTTCAACCAGTTATGCACCCACCTTATAGTAGCTCCATCTAGGTTACATTTCCCTAGTTTGTTTATGAGAAGGTCATGTGAGACCGTATCAAAAGCCTTACTAAAGTCAAGATATACCACACCTACTTCTTCCCCCCATCCACAAGGCTTGTTACCCTGTCAAAGAAAGCTGTTTGGTTTGACATGATTTATTCTTGACAAATCCATGCTGACTGTCACTTATCAACTTCTTGTCTTCTAGGTGTCTGCAAATTGATTATTTGCTCCCTAATCTTTCCAAGTACTGAAGTTAAGCTGACTGGTCTGTAATTCCCCGGGTTGTCCTTATTTCCCTTTTTATCCATTGGCACTATATTTGCCCTTTTCCAGTCCTCTGGAATATCTCCTGTCTTCCATGACTTTTTGAAAATAATTGCTAATAGCTCAGATATCTCCTCCGTCAGCTCCTTGAGTATTCTAAGATATATTTTGTCAGACACTGGTGCCTTGAAGACATCTAACTTATCTAAGTAATTTTTAACTTGTTTTTTTCCCTATTTTAGCCTCTGATCTTACCTCATTTTCACTGGCACTCACTATGTTAGACATCCAATCACCACCAACCTTCTTGGTGAAAACTGAAACAAAAGAGAGAAGTGCTGGGATTGTACACTGGTAAAACTGATCACCGTTGTTCCGAGCAGGGCTGCAGTCCCTTAAATTGTCACATTCATTGTAGTGAAGGTTACTCTGCATCCTGTTTAAAGAGGGAGTGCCCCAAGACAATGGGACTGAAATGATCCAATGTTGTCTGCTACTGATGGGCAGCCTTTTGGGATGAACTCCTGGCCCCATTGAAGTCAATTGGAGTTTTGTCATTAACCCTAGAGTAGATTTAACCAATATGCAGAGTCTCCCACCTAGTAGCTGGGCTTGCCATATTGCCTTCAGCCCACTGCTTGACTGTACCTCACCCCTTTGTGTAAAGCTGCCAAAGAAAATTGTCTGTGACGTGTCCAAAACATTCCACTGTAAAAGCACCTACCACCCAGAGAGCAGCCATGGATAGTGTTTCCTGCTGACTCGGACGGCAGTTCAAAATGCTGACTGATCGCAGGACACCACTAATGCCTGAGGCCCTGGACACTTGTTGGCAAAAGGAAGCACGCCTAACACCAGTACTAGACAACCATAACCACAGCACCACACCACTGGACTAACCGGTCAAACACCAAAGGTGCTGCCTCCTGGAGCCTTGGGAGGCTCAGAGCGAGGAGCAGAGCAAGAGGTGACAGATTCCTAAAGGCTCCTTTTGGTTTATAGGAGCTGTACTCTCCTGTGCTTTACATGACCATCCTGAAATTTAATACAGTGATTTCTTCGCTTTTGACTCCGTAATTTGATTTAAAACAATTTTGCTATTTACCAACACAATACTTGAGAACTACACAGTAACTTGTGCAGTCCTGATCCTCCCCCTTTATTGCAGATAAAGTGTCTCTGGTCAGCTGGCATGTGTATAGAGAAGAAATGAGATTTCCAGGTAGGCAGGACCTAAAGAGGGCTAGCTCTTGCCAGACTTGGCTTTCAGTGGCCTACATCTCAAACGGGTGGTTGTGGGTGTTGCCACTTCCATGGTATATTAAAAAAATATTGCCCCTGCAAATTGTTGTGCTGGGCAGTCCTCCTCCTTCAGACTGTCCTCTTCCAAAAGACTCCTGGTTCCCTAGTGAATTATCTCTTCTTTCCTCCACCTCCTCCCCATCATTCCCTAGTGGCAGCTATTATAGATGGATGAGGTGTTTGACAGCTTCAAGGCTGCTGGAGTATTTTGCCCACAGTAGTAAATCAGCCTGCAGTTGTTTTCCCTGATTGGCACACTCTGTGAATGGCCTCTCAAGACATTCCAGAGAGAGGCTGAGAAAGTGCTGCCAGGACTCCCTTACCTTATGGATTAAAAACATCCTTTCATTACCTTCTGAGGATGAGGAATTTGCTCACTCTTCTCGAGCACCTCTCAGCAAACGGGTACTGCAATCATGCACATTAATTGTCTTCGATAAATCATAAATTAACTCCGGTGGGAAAACTACAGATATCTCATCATGTGCTGGAGATTTCATAGAAAAGAGGAACCTCTTCTAATTTATCCCTTACACAGATAAATTAGATCTGCCTGGCCTGGCTTGGTCTTGAATGTTTCACATTGTAACTTTTGCTGAAAGACTTTTATTGGAAATAGACAGCATTTGCATGAAAAGAGCATCTGCACCTGATGGAAAAGCCCTGTAGAATATAACAGGAAATGATGACCTTGCCATAGGTTTTTTTAAAAAACATTTTGCAGATCTTACTAGAGAATTATATCCCTGCTAAAGAACTCTCTAGAGAGTGATAAAACATACCTTTTTCTATTCATTTCTTTAACTCATGGGCTCTCAACCTGGAAACTGTGTCCGGGGGGCACGGCCACTCTGCCTTTCTCATATTGTTCAAAGGGAAAGCAGTCCTGGCTAGATCATACCTAGAGGAATGAGGAGTTCTGAAGGGGGCTAGTAAGGGAAAAGGGGTCTTGGTATGTAAAAAACTGAAAAGCACTGCTTTACTTAACTGCAAAAGACCACAGCCTAGTTAATATGGGTAATAAAATCCCTCATGGCTTTTTCAGAGCAAAGCTTCTGAGAACTATACATGCATGCTGCAAATGTTTTTCTAGTGAATTACTCATACCTGTACACAAATACCATATATAGCTGCAACATTTGGTTTTTATTTTAGAATTGCGGTGTTTCTTATTAGACTTTCTTGATTACTCAAGTGTTCAAACAAGAAGTTTAGATAAAGAGATTTTAAATTATTGTTAGAGGATAAAATGCATATTGCTAGGAGTTGGAATGTAGACTTTTATTTGTATGATAGCAGTTTGATTTCATTTGGGGTGATTTTTATGACCACTTGAATGAACTAATATAATTCTTTGTGGTCTAAATGTCTCCTTAATGTGTGCATGGTTTGGGTTTTTATATAAAAACCCTTCTTTTACGACAAGATTTAAAAAACCACCATGATATCCACTCACCCATTTTAACTAACTGAATCTTAGCATATTTTCAGTCTCCATCCCAGCTGAGAGCTGGCTCCTTCAAGGCAGGTTAAATATTATTGCTATCAAAACTGAATATGTTTAGTCCCACCACTCAGGTCCTAGCTTTAACAGAATAGACAGCAGTACAAATTATAATCCTTAGGCATTAAGGGTCAATAATTTATTGCACTAGAGCTCTGAACCACTGTGGTATGGAAGGCTTAACATCTTAATTAGTTTTCAGAGTCTTTTGTTAGAATTCACTCCCTTCTGTTGCAAGGTTATTATGCTCTCTGAAGCCATGCTAAATAACTTTATGACAAGAGGAGTATTCCTAACAAGGGAATTCAATTAGGTTTTCTAAGATAATATATAGACAGAGGCAGGCAGTGGAGAAATTGTTGATACCCATGAATAAGAAGCTAAACACCTTTACAAAGACAAACCCAGAGGAAAAGGGGCCTGTAGTGGGGTGGTCACCTGCTCCTGCCCTGAGGGGTTTAAACTGCCCTGGAGGAGGGCTGTGGAAGGGCAAGATGTCTGGGCTGATTGGGAGGAAGCAGGCTCAGCTGGGGCCATGCCCCAATCAGGGCCCAGCTGGCCCTATAAAGGCTTGAGCCAGGAGCTCAAGCAGAAAGAGTCTCTCTCTGACTGGAGAGGGAGACAGGCCTGGCTGCAGTGAACTCACCGGGGACCTAGAGTGAGGCAGGGCTGGGGAAAGGCCTTAGGAGCTGGGAAGCCCATGGCCAGCAACTCCCCAGGCTGCAGGGCCTAGTCTTAGGCCCACCTAGGTATTGGGCTTGCAGAGGGGCAGCCTGAGGGTGGGTAAAGGCAGCCAGTCCAAACCCCTTTGCCTATGATAAGTGGCTGATACTGCAGTCTGCCCCAGTGAATGGGGGCTAGATGGAGACTGGGCAGTAGCCAAAACTGAGGCGAAGTGGGGATAGTGGGTGGGGAAATCCAGAGAAAGTGGGGTACTGCCAGGGCGGCAGCACCCAAGACAATGGAACTCCTTGTGGAACTCCTTACCTGAGGAGGTTGTGAAGGCTAGGACTATAACAATGTTTAAAAGGGGACTGGATAAATTCATGGTGGCTAAATCCATAAATGGCTATTACCCAGGATGGGTAAGAATGGTGTCCCTAGCCTCTGTTCGTCAGAGGATGGAGATGGATGGCAGGAGAGAGATCACTTGATCATTGCCTGTTAGGTTCACTCCCTCTGGGGCACCTGGCATTGGCCACTGTCGGTAGACAGATACTGGGCTAGATGGACCTTTGGTCTGACCCAGTACGGCCTTTCTTATGTTTTTATGTAATGGCACTGGGGTCCGGGGAGGGACACAGGGGTCAACGGCAAGCAGATCACCGCCCTGCAGAGGGCGCTCCTGGGTCAAAGAGCTAATTCCTGGAGATGACCAGCAGGAGGCGCCACAGGGGTGAGTCTGCGCCAGCTTACAGGTCCTTTCTTTCATACTCAGTTTGTAACTGGCAGAAAATATAGATTAATTCAACAATAAAATAGGTATGTGGGTGTGATGTTATGAGTATAATATAATATCTCATTGAAAGGTGACAGGGTCAGAAAGAGTTAATTAACTCACAGACTGACCTGACCCATGGCTGAACTGTAGCGACTGGTTAGGAAGATGGGTAAATGAATAGAGCTTTGAAATGTAAGTCTGTATTGTTAGAGGTAAAAGGGTAGATGTTTGCTCAGGGCTTGTGATGTAAGCAAATGAGTCTTGTCTATTGCTACAGCTTTTATTCAAAGATCAAAGAAGGAATCATAGAATATCAGGGTTGGAAGGGACCTCAGGAGGTCATCTAACCAACCCCCTGCTCAAAGCAGGACCAATTCCCAACTAAATCATCCCAGCCAGGGCTTTGTCAAGCCGGGCCTTTAAAACCGCCAAGGAAGGAGATTCCACCACCTCCCTAGGTAACGCATTCCAGTGCTTCATCACCCCCCTAGTGAAATAGTGTTTCCTAATATCCAACCTAGACCTTCCCCACTGCAACTTGAGACCACTGCTCCTTGTTCTGTCATCTGCCACCACTGAGAACAGCCGAGCTCCATCCTCTTTGGAACCCCCCTTCAGGTAGTTGAAAGCAGCTATCAAATCCCCCCCTCATTCTTCTCTTCTGGAGACTAAACAATCCCAGTTCCCTCAGCCTCTCCTCATAAGTCATGTGCTCCAGACCCCTAATCATTTTTGTTGCCCTCCACTGGACTCTTTCAAATTTTTCCACATCCTTCTTGTAGTGTGGGGCCCAAAACTGGACACAGTACTCCAGATGAGGCCTCACCAATGTCGAATAAAGGGGAACGATCACGTTCCTCGATCTGCTGGCAATGCCCCTACTTATACAGCCCAAAATGCCATTAGCCTTCTTGGCAACAAGAGCACACTGTTGACTCATATCCAGCTTCTCATCCACTGTGACCCCTAGGTCCTTTTCTGCAGAACTGCTACCTAGCCATTCAGTTCCTAGTCTGTAACCGTGCATGGGATTCTTCCGTCCTAAGTGCAGGACTCTGCACTTGTCCTTGTTGAACCTCATCAGGTGTTATTTTTTTTTTTTTTTGGCCCAGTCCTCTAATTTGTCTAGATCCCTCTGTATCCGATCCCTACCCTCCAGCGTATCTACCACGCCTCCCAGTTTAGTGTCATCTGCAAACTTGCTGAGAGTGCAGTCCACACCATCCTCCAGTTCATTAATAAAGATATTAAACAAAACCGGCCCCAGGACCAACCCTTGGGGCACTCCGCTTGAAACCGGCTGCCAACTAGACATGGAGCCATTGATCACTACCCGTTGAGCCCGACGATCTAGCCAGCTTTCTATCCACCTTACAGTCCATTCATCCAGCCCATACTTCTTTAACTTGGCGGCAAGCATACTGTGGGAGACCGTATCAAAAGCTTTGCTAAAGTCAAGGAATAACACATCCACTGCTTTCCCCTCATCCACAGAGCCAGTTATCTCATCATAGAAGGCAATTAGGTTAGTCAGGCACGACTTCCCCTTGGTGAATCCATGCTGACTCTTCCTGATCACTTTCCTCTCCTCTAAGTGTTTCATAATTCATTCCTTGAGGACCTGCTCCATGATTTTTCCAGGGACTGAGGTGAGGCTGACTGGCCTGTAGTTTCCCGAATCCTCCTCCTTCCCTTTTTTAAAGATGGGCACTACATTAGCCTTTTTCCAGTCATCCGGGACCTCTCCCGATTGCCATGAGTTTTCAAAGATGATGGCCAATGGCTCTGCAATCTCATCCGCCAACTCCTTTAGCACCCTCGGATGCAGTGCATCCGGCCCCATGGATTTGTGCTCATCCAGTTTTTCTAAATAGTCCCAAACCACTTCTTTCTCCACGGAGGGCTGGTCACCTCCTCCCCATACTGTGCTGCCCAGTCCAGCACTCTGGGAGCTGACCTTGTTTGTGAAGACAGAGGCAAAAAAAGCATTGAGTACATTAGCTTTTTCCACATCGTCTGTCACTAGGTTGCCACCCTCATTCAGTAAGGGGCCCACACTTTCCTTGACTTTCTTCTTGTTGCTAACATACCTGAAGAAACCCTTCTTGTTACTCTTAACATCTCTTGCTAGCTGCAACTCCAAGTGAGATTTGGCCTTCCTGATTTCACTCTTGCATGCCTGAGCAATATTCCTGAGCAATATGCCTGAGCAATACTCCTCCCTGCTCATTTGTCCAATCTTCCACTTCTTGTAAACTTCTTTTTTGCGTTTAAGGTCAGCAAGGATTTCACTGTTAAGCCAAGCTGGTCGCCTGCCATATTTACTATTCTTTCTACACTTCGGGATGGTTTGTTCCTGCAACCGCAATAAGGATTCTTTAAAATACAGCCAGCTCTCCTGGACCCCTTTGCCCTTCATGTTGTTCTCCCAGGGGATCCTGCCCATCTGTTCCTTGAGGGAGTCAAAGTCTGCTTTTCTGAAATCCAGGGTCTGTATTCTGCTGCTCTCCTTTCTTCCTTGTGTCAGGATCCTGAACTCGACCATCTCATGGTCACTGCCTCCCAGGTTCCCATCCACTTTTGCTTCCCCTGCTAATTCTTCCCTGTTTGTGAGCAGCAGGTCAAGAAAAGCTCTGCCCCTAGTTGGTTCCTCCAGCACTTGCACCAGGAAATTGTCCCCTACACTTTCCAAAAACTTCCAGGATTGTCTGTGCACCGCTGTATTGCTCTCCCAGCAGATATCTGGCTTTTAAACGTGAAAGTAGTTAGCACTGCTTGTTGCTGAAAGTGTAGCATTAAATTATGCTTGCTAATTTTCATACTGTAATATCAAATAAGTCATATTACTGTTGAAAGTGAGTAGTAGTATTAATAGTAGTCTCCGTTTTGA
Source organism: Emys orbicularis (assembly GCF_028017835.1). NCBI lineage: Eukaryota > Metazoa > Chordata > Testudines > Emydidae > Emys > Emys orbicularis. The sequence goes on along the minus strand of NC_088686.1, from coordinate 520,973 downwards.
TTTATTTTAAGTAGAGCTATAGCTAAACATGACTTCACATTTTTATTTATCCTGTACTTTAGATAATTGCATTCTCTTTGTGGTCTGTAACATGGAAAATATTGTTGAAAGACAAAGGATTTCACTGTGAAAAGAAGGGAATTCTGATTAGTCTGAGATGCCTAATGCACTGAAAGGGAAGGAAGGAATGCAGAGTGGTTTTCTGAGTGAGCTCTGGGGCACTATCACTATATGGACTTTTTTAGCAATGGGGAGTTTGTTTTACCTACGGCATGTCTCCCTGTGAAATCTTAGACAAAATGTTCCTGCATGAAACTTGATCTTGGAATCTCAAAAAGGTCTTTTTGCCTGTTTTGACAATATCTTATCCCATGTTCTGACCTAAGACAGCACTGCCTCTAGTGATGAGGATAAATTCCTAGTCAAAGCTTAATGTCCATATGTACAGTAGAGAGGCACAAAGATGTAGATAAGATCCCTGGAAGAAATGAAATGGTGTAAATCATCCTTCACTGCCTCACCAGGTGTGAATTAATACACTAATAAATCCCAGAGGCTTAAAAACAGTCACTAGTCACCATGGGCCAGACCCTCTCCCCTGTTACATTGTTGTGCATCCGGAGTATTCTGTAGAGCAGGCCTGCACAACATGCGGCCCGCGTGGGCTCCCTGTGAGGCCCGCGGGGGTTGAGTAGATGGGCTCACTGTGCGGCCCGCAGGGGGGTGAGTAGGCAAGCGGCGGGTGAGGGAGGGGGGCTGAGTAGGCGAGCGGGCGGGCAGTGGCGGGGAATGAGTAGGCGAGCCGGGCGGGTGGAGGGCTGAGGAGGCGAGTGGGCGGGCAGTGGCGGGGGGGGGCAGGTGAGCCGGTGGCGGGGGAGGGGGGGCTGAGGAGGCGAGTGGGCAGGCAGTGGCGGGGGGGGGCAGGTCAGCTGGTGGCGGGGGAGGGGAGGCTGAGGAGGCGAGTGGGCAGGCAGTGGCGTGGGGGGCAGGTGAGCCAGTGGCGGGGGAGGGGGGGCTGAGGAGGCGAGTGGGCGGGCAGTGGCGGGGGGGCAGATGAGCCGGCTAGCCGGAGGGGTGGGAGGCTGAGGAGGCGAGCGAGCAGGCAGTGGCGGGGGGTGAGGAGGCGAGTGGTGAGTCGGTGGCTGACCTGTTCTACTGATCTGATCTTGCTCCCATCCCCTCTCCCAGGGCCGGATCCAGGCACCAGCAAAACAAGCAGGTGCTTGCGGGGGCACATTTCTACGGGCGGCATTCTGGCGCCAGCCATCATAGGTGCCGACTCCGGGGCATGGGGAAAAAGTGCCCTCGCCGCCCCAGCTCGCCTCCGCCTGCTCCTCTGAGCGCGCCGCCGCCGCTCCGCTTCTCCCCCCTCCCTCGCAGGCTTGCCACGCACGAAACAGCTGTTTCGCACAGCAAGGCTGGGAGGGAGGAGAAGCCAAGCGGCGGGGCACTCGGGGGAGGCGGCGGAGGTGAGCTGGAGCGGGGAGTGGTTCCTCTACCCCCCCGTTACTTCCTGCGCCCCCCCCCCCACCCTAGCTCATCTCCGCGCCGCCGCTCCGCTTCTCCCCCCTCCCTCCCAGGCTTGCCACGTGCAAAACCGCTATTTAGCGCAGCAAGGCTGGGAGGGAGGAGAAGCCGAGCGGCGGGCGCTCGGGGGAGGCGGCGGAGGTGAGCTGGAGCGGGGAGCGGTTCCTCTACCCCCTCGTTACTTCCTGCGCCCCCCCCACCCTAGCTCACATCTGCTCCGCCTGCTCCCCTGAACGCGCCGCTGCTCCGCTTCTCTGCCCTCCCTCGCCTGAGAGGGAGGGGGGAGAAGCGGAGCGGCGGCACGCCCAGAGGAGCAGGCGGAGCGGAGGTGAGCTAGGGCAGGAGGTCACGGGGGGGCCCGCAGGAAGCAATGGGGGGGAGAAATGCGGCATGCCGGGTTAGGAGCGGTGCTGGGGATTTGGGGAAGGGGTTTGGAAGGGGTGGAGTTGGGGTGGGGCCGGGGGCAGAGGGGCACAAAAAACAAAGGGGAGGCGGCCAAAAATTTTTTTGCTTGGGGTGGCAAAAATCCTAGAGCTGGCCCTGCCCTCTCCAAGGGTTGCAGCTGTCTGGAGGTGCCTGCCTTCCACGCCTTCCTCATTCACACCTCATTCATTCAACAGGGCAATTGATTACAAAGTGGGGGAAAGATCTTATTCTACTTATTTTTCGTTTACCTTAATTATACTACCTTAGGGGCCCGCTATAACATATTACCGAGGTTCAATACTGCTGTTTCGGTGGGGCGGCGCTGGGGAAAGAGGGTTTGTTTCCGCGAGGCAGGTGGCGCAGGGGGTGTGTGTTTTGGCGGCGCTAGGGGGGGTTGTTTCCGTGGAGCGGGCGGCACTGGGGGTGGGGTTGTGTTTTGGGGGGGCTGGGTGGCGCTGGGGGGGGGTTGGCGGCGCTCGGGGGGGGGTTTCGGCCCTCAGCTGTTTTCTTTGGAGTAATATGGCCCTCGCCGCTTTACGAGTTGTGCAGGCCTGCTGTAGAGTCTCACTGAATTTACACCGACGTACCCGAGCAGAGATCGGCCCAGTCGCCCTCGTGGCTTTCCATGTGTTATCTGCCAAGCCATTGGACTGTCTCAATAGACTGTCTCACATATGTTTGGAATTGTATTGTATGTAGCTTGATCTATGCGGTTCCATTAGCATGTATTTTTTTTTTAACCACTAGGTTAGTAAGTGACTAATAAGTGAATAAGTTGACAGAACATTAAATCAAGACAGAATGAGCAACATATTGTCTGAACCTGATCTTTGAAAAAACACTGTGAATGATCTGAAATTAAATTCATTACCATTGCTTTGTACTTATTATGGTGCAACAGAATGTGGTCCATTGTTGTCAGTGGGGACAGGGTTGGACTCTTGTTAGTATATTGGCCTGCTCATTAGCCTGAGATAGAATTTTGGGTTTGACTTTTGATCATCTTATATCCTTATGAATATGTGTAAACAAAGACACTGTGTGTGTCTGATGCCCAGCCAGATGGGTTTGTTAGTATAATGAGAAAAGGTAAGAGATGGAGCTAAAGTGTTACTGGGTATGGTGGGAGCATAATATACGAGCACACACTGGAAGGCTGCCTGGCTCCTCTCTCAAGACAAGGTCAAGCAACCAGGTAGGAGGGGCAAAGGGGGACGAAGGGGAGGCATAAGAAACACTAAAAGACCAGAGAAATGCCTGTCCCTGACCGAAGCACAACCTCACTCCTTATCCCTCCCATGGGATACAAAAAGAGGTGGTACCAAGTCCTCAGACTCTCAACCCCCCAAAACAAAACATGACCATAAATTCTAAGGGGTGGGACCAGGAGCGTGCACTACAGGTATATTTGGGCCTCCTGAGGAGGTGGGAGTAGGGACACTAGTAAAAGGCTCTGCGGCGTTAGAACTATGGATATGCTTGCTTGAAACTAACCCCACTAAATATCACTGTGATGGGACGGCTGCCCCTCACTGGTATGTAAGAGGTTAAAGCCACCCTGAGGAGGCAGCCAATAAGGAAAAGGCTCGTATTGCCAGCCAATTAGGGGAAGGCTTGTTGGAGGAGCCAATCAGAGCCAGGTTGGCCCATATAAGAAGGGGCTGCTGAGCAAAGCAGGGGCAGTCACTCCCTGGAGTTCGAGGGAGGAGGACTGACCGCTTAGCAGCGGGAGCACCATGGACAGAGACGTGCTGGGCAGGGTCAGCAGAGTATGAGAAAGCTCTAGGCTGCCAGCTGCCGAACTGAGGCCCTGACACAAGGGCAGAGGAGGTGCTGGGGCTGTGGGGAAGTGGCCCAGGGAAGGAGATGGTGGAGTTGGACGAGGGGCGATACATGGCTGCCGGCTATAGAGTCCCTGGGTCGGTGCCCAGGCTTCCCTCCCCCCTTTTTTGTTCTGCCTTTGTCTGCCAGATGAGAGACTTCGACCATCAGAAATCTTCTCCTCGGAGAGGGTAGTATAAACTTTGCCCAATTCACCTCTTAAACTCCTCTTTGTGAATGGGATGGGTTTTACAGACCCGGCATCGAGGTTAAAGGAGGGGGCCAAGAAGGCCCCCACCCATCAGCAGCTCCCGGCCATGCTCCCTACGCAGGCCCTGCTTAAAAGGGAGCTCTGGCCGTTCGGTGCGGGAGAGCGAAGGAGGGACTGGGTGCAGGAAGGCAGACATGCAGCAGCTGCTGAGGCAGAGCGATCTGCAGGGGAAGGACCGAGACTGAGCAAAACTCGGCCGGGAGGCCTGACCTCCTTCCCCCTGACCGGGGGAACTACTGGGCTCTGATCGTGAGCTGGGCCACTTGTCCCACACCTGGGCCTCTGCATACGGAGACTGGGTCAGCAGAAGGCTGGGGCCATGCCCCACACTGCAGGGAAAACAGGAAGGTAGGAAGTGGCCCAGGGGAGGCTGATCTGGAGTGGCAGCCAGAAGTCACTGAGCCAGCCCTGGCCTCTCTCCCCTTGGCACCTGGTGGAGCAAGAGGGCCTGGCTCCCCCTCCACTTCCCTTCTTCCCCCCCTTGGCTGCCTGAGAGCTCCCAGAGGACTCCGTGGGGGAGGGAGGATTAATGATGACATGGCTTCTGGGCCCCCACATACGCTGTCTCAGAGTCTGGCCGCAGCCTGACCAGGCCTGCTGCAGTTATGCTTTGTCCTCTGAACTGGGTTGACCCAGCTGGGGAAGGAGGGGATAGTAGGACTCTTTCAAAGCCAGGCTCTGCTCCTAAGTTGGGCTTTCCTTGAGAAACAGTGACAGCAGCACTCTCACCAGCCCCTGGCCTCCCCTGGGAGGCCCCTACAGCCTCTGCGGGTTCAGCAGCTTTCCCTGTTCGATGGATGGGGTCGCCACTCTGCGGAGAGCTTACATAACTAGCCCCAAGCCTCACAGCCAGTGAGAGGCCAGGTACCCTCACGTCCGTGCTCAGCTCTCACGCGGACCCTGCACTGCCTCTGTGCTTTGTACCCAGGATTGCCAGAGCTCCCAGCCCTGGCTCTCTGTGCCTGCCAATGGCCTTTAGGCACCAAACTCCCCCAGGCTCCTTTGACTATCCCCACCTGCCACAATGCACTCAGGGCCCAAGTCACCCTTGCTGTAGGTGGCCCCTCACCACCTGGGCCTTGGTTTCAAAGAGCCTGCTCACAGTTAAAGTGCTGCTCGGCATAGCAGAAGTGCCAGAATCAGCCAAGGAGCAGGGGAAGCTGTTTCCTGTTAGTTGCTGTTAGAAGAAAAACAGGAGTTGGCACATTGGGGCATTGCTAGCTCCTGCGCCCTGTGTGAGTTTTGCACTCTCTCAGTGGGCTCTCCTTGTCCTCCTCTCTCCGCACCCTTTGTAGGGTGCACACTTCCCACCCCCCATAGCATCCAGGCAGCCCAAGGGTGGCCTCTTTGAATGCTGGGTGTCAGGTTTAGCGAGGTCATGTAGATTGGACAAGAAAGCTGTTATGTGCCATGAGGTTCAGTTTATTCCAAAAGTTGTGATCCACGCAGGAGAAAAGAGTATTGCTGAGATACAGGTGGCTCAGTACTAAACTTAGATCACAACAACAAACCATCTGAGCCGCTGATAAAACATGAGTGTAAATTGACAAGGTCAGTCACTAGGGGAACGTTCATGCTTTGCTTGGTTACGCTGATTCACATCATTCTCTCGCTCACAATCTGCTAAGTGAACATCAGAAAGCAATTGTGAAATCAGGAACACTCCAGCTCACACTGAGGGGAAGTGCGAGAGCCAGGGCTGTTCGTGTCAGCAGAGCAAGGTACCATGCCATCCACGGGCTGGGAGCTGAAGCTAGACAAATGTGGATTAGAAACAAGGTGTAAATTATTAACAGGGAGGGGAATTAGCCATTGGCACCATTTACCAAGGGTCATGATGGATTCATCGATCCTGGCAATAAGGACTGGACTGGGGCAGGTCTCTGGCCTGTGCTATGCTGGAGGGCACTCAATGGGCACAGTGGTCCCTTGGCATCTGTGAAAGGTTTTGTTCAACATCTTCATTAATGATCTGGATGATGGGATGGACTGCATCCTCAGCAAGTTCGCAGATGACACTAAGCTGTGGGGAGAGCTAGATATGCTGGAGGGTAGGGATATGGTCCAGAGTGACCCAGACAAATTGGAGGATTGGGTGAAAAGTCCTTGTTGAATCTCATCAGATTTCAAGTGCACAGTCCTGCACTTAGGAGGGAAGAATCCCATGCACTACTACAGACTAAGGACCGAGTGGCTAAGCAGCAACAGCTGGAGTATTGCATCCAGTTTTTGGCCCCCCACTACAGAAAGGATGTGGACAAATTTGGAGAGAGTACAGCAGAGGGCAACGAAAATGATCAGGGAGCCTGGGGCACATGACTTATGAGGAGAGGCTGAGGAAACTCGGCTTGTTTAGTCTGCAGAAGAGAAGAATGAGGGGGGATTTAATAGCCGCCTTCAAGTACCTGAAGGGGGGTTCCAAAGAGAATGGAGCTCGGCTGTTCTTGGGGCACTCCGCTTGAAACTGGCTGCCAACTAGACATGGAGCCATTGATCACTACGCGTTGAGCCCGACGATCTAGCCAGCTTTCTATCCACCTTACAGTCCATTCATCCAGCCCATACTTCTTTAACTTGGCAGCAAGAATACTGTGGGAGACCGTATTACCTTTATTACCCCTGTCCCAATAACAAGGAAACTGGGGATCCAACACCAGCCACAAGTGATCATTTGGGCAAGCAATCCGATCATGCTGAGCACCTCGGCAGGGTGGGTGTGCCCATGCAAATGAGATCAGCTCCTGAAGTCCTTTTCCACAGCTCACCACTAGATATCAGGAGAGAGCTCATTCAGAATCTGCCTACAGATTTTTTTTTAAAGGTATATAAGGTACTTCAGCTTCTTCCTGGGGAAAGTACAGCTAAATACAGCTTAGTTTTTATTCAGTTTAAATTGACTTCCAGCTAAAACTAGCAACTTTTAAGAAGGCATCTTTGTCGTTCCTAGATTCTCTTTCCTAAGCTCACAAAAATGTGACTAGTAACAGTTTTCATTTTCTGACACTTAACATACCATAAATACATTGACCTGAACAGACTGGGACATTAGCAGAAACTTCATCTAACAGCATCCAAAAACATAAACAGTGTTTCTAGAGAGATTTACTTCTGACAGCAGGACTAGGTTGCAGATATACACACTCTTCAAAACAGCAGGGCTAGGAGCAGTGAAGAGTAAACTGTGAAGGTAGGAAATTACTTTTAGTAGTTAACAGTGACCATGATGCATTCTCTGTTGGACCTTAAAATGATTTGCAGTTCACATAAGATCTTTACTACCATAGTGTACACAGAGCAGCAGTATTCATTGGGAACTATGCTGCTATTTAGTTTCACACCCCAGAGACTGACACTCAAGCCATATCTTTTGCAAATTACTCTTTATTCTCCTGGCTCATCCAGCTAGCAGTCACTAAAAGCACACCTCCCAGAGCCTTATAAACAAAGTAATGTAATCCAGGGGCTAAACTCAGGGTTTAAGGTGTTTAAGGTGTGGATGGAACATAAGGGGCATTTCTCTGAGCCTACCCAAGGGAAATACTGCTGAAGCCGCTATGAGAATGCAACTGGCCATGCATCTGGGTTAACAACAGACCAGCACCGGCAGTTATCCCTTGATACAAGGATGATGTCTGCTGGGGGGAAAGTCATTGATGAGTCTTAAAATGGCTGAGTCGTCTAATTTGTGCTTTAGAGGTTTTTCCACATATGTGACGGGGTTGCTTGGAGAGAGCACAGCCACTGGCCACAATGCTGTACCCTTTCCTTCCTCCTCTGCCATGTCTCAGCCTGTGGAGCAAAGCAAGTCTCTTCAAAACAGGTCGAGGCTTGGTGTATGATGAAATGCCATTGCAGTCTATTGCCAGCCAGCTCTTCCCAATCCGTGGGGTCAAGATATATTTCAGGGAGTCCTTGTAGCGTTTCCTCTGTCCACGGGTCCTCTTACCATGACTAAGTTGAGAAAAGAGGACTTGCTTCAGAAGACGAGTATCAGCCATCCCATAAATGGCCAGCCCAGCGAAGTTGATGTTTCATAATCTTTGTCTCAACACTGGCGATGTTAGCTGCAGAGAGAATGCTGGTATTGGTGTGATGATCTTCCCATCTGATACGGAGAATCTTTCAAAGGCAGCACTCATGGTACCACTCCAGATGCTCAAGATGGCTTCGGTGTGTCAGACATGTTTCACACTCAAAGAGTGGGGCTGACTACTGCATTGTAGACCAGGAACTTAGTTTCCATCTGCAGATCTCTGTCAATTAAGACACAATGGAGCAACTTTCCAAAGGATACACTGGCACAATGGATCCTATGTTCAATCTCCATATCAAGATTGGCTGTCTGGGAGGGATGGCTACCAAGGTAGGGGAAATGCTCAGTGTTTTCCAGGGGTTCACCATCAATGACAATTTGTGGGGGAACGGGGGAGCACCTTAGTCTCCTCAATATTGAGGGAAAGTCCCAGGCTCTGATAAGCACCCAAGAAGAGACCTCAATGTGTGCAAGGATAGCAAAGACGTCAGTATACTGAAGGGCGGTAATAGTAGTCCTGGTGACCTTAGTTTTAGAACAAAAATGCTGCAGGTTGAAGAGCTGTCCATCCATCAATACTCAGTCCCATTTCCAGAAGAAAGCCAGTCACAAATAAGAATCAAGGTCATAGAATCATAGTATATCAGGGTTGGAAGGGACCTCAGGAGGTCATCTAGTCCAACCCCCTGCTCAAAGCAGGACCAATTCCCAACTAAATCATCCCAGCCAGGGCTTTGTCAAGCCGGGCCTTAAAAACCTCCAAGGAAGGAGATTCCACCACCTCCCTAGGTAACTCATTCCAGTGCTTCACCACCCTCCTAGTGAAATAGTGTTTTCTAATATCCAACCTAGACCTCCCCCACTGCAACTTGAGACCATTGCTCCTTGTTCTGTCATCTGCCACCACTGAGAACAGCCGAGCTCCATCCTCTTTGGAACCCCACCCCTCAGGTAGTTGAAAGCAGCTATCAAATCCCCCCTCATTCTTCTCTTCTGGAGACTAAACAATCCCAGTTCCCTCAGCCTCTCCTCATAAGTCATGTGCTCCAGACCCCTAATCATTTTTGTTGCCCTCCGCTGGACTCTTTCCAATATTTCCACATCCTTCTTGTAGTGTGGGGCCCAAAACTGGACACAGTACTCCAGATGAGGCCTCACCAATGTCGCATAAAGGGGAACGATCACGTCCCTCGATCTGCTGGCAATTCCCCTACTTATACAGCCCAAAATGCCATTAGCCTTCTTGGCAACAAGAGCACACTGTTGACTCATATCCACCTTCTCGTCCACTGTGACCCCTAGGTCCTTTTCTGCAGAACTGCTACCTAGCCATTTGGTCCCTAGTCTGTAGCAGTGCATAGGATTCTTCCATCCTAAGTGCAGGACTCTGCACTTGTCCTTGTTGAACCTCATCAGGTTTCTTTTGGCCCAATCCTCTAATTTGTCTAGGTCCCTCTGTATCTGATCCCTACCCTCCAGCGTATCTACCACGCCTCCCAGTTTAGTGTCATCTGCAAACTTGCTGAGAGTGCAGTCCACACCATCCTCCAGATCATTAATAAAGATATTAAACAAAACCGGCCCCAGGACCGACCCTTGGGGCACTCCGCTTGAAACCGGCTGCCAACTAGACATGGAGCCATTGATCACTACCCGTTGAGCCCGACGATCTAGCCAGCTTTCTATCCACCTTACAGTCCATTCATCCAGCCCATACTTCTTTAACTAGGTGTGCACATGTGTGGGTCCCAGCTGCTCCCTGCCCCCCTCATTGAAGCAGGTATGCAGGGTTACTGCCCTGGGAACTGCAGGGCACCAGTGGACATGGGGCTGACTGGAGGTAGGGGCTGGCTGCAGGCAGGGCATGGGGTGCAGGGCTGGCTGGAGACAGGGGTGTGTGGGGTGGGCTGGCTGGCTTTAGGCAGGGTCGCAGGGGTGTGTGGCAGGGGTTGGCAGGGCTGGAGACAGGAGCGTGGGACTGGCTGGCTGCAGGCAGGGCAGGGGGTGCGGGGCTGGGCTGCAGGCAGGGCAGGGGGTGCGGGGCAGGGCTGGAGGGAGGGCAGGGGGTGCAGCAGGGGCTGGTTGCGGGCAGGGGGTGCAGGGCTGGCTGGAGACGGGCTGGCTGTGGGCAGGGCAGAGGGTGCAGGGCTGGTGCGGGCAGGGGGTGCAGCAGAGGCAGCTGGAGCCCTGGCCCTATAAATAGCCCCCAAGCCCCTGCTATCCCAGGGCTCTGGGGGCTATTTAAAGGTCCCGGGGCTCCCCTGCTTCTACCGCCCCGGCCCTTTAAATAGCCGCGAGAGCCCTAGGGAAGGGCCGGGGCGGTAGAAGCAAGGGGAGCCCCGGACTTTTTAAATAGCCCCCAGAGCCCCCAGCCCCACCCCAGGGCTCCAGCCGTGGGGCTCTGGTGGCAATTTAAAGGGCCTGCGGCTCCAGCCCCTGCTGGGAGCCCCAGACCCTTTAAATTGCCCCCTGGGGAAGCCGGGCCGCGCCGGTACGCTGTACCGGGGCTTGGGCGCGGGGCCCGATTCAGGGGAATTGGTTGAATTGGCCTAAAGCCGGCCCTGTTACTACCTGCTTCTCCTTTTTTCTGTTTTTGTTTTATTTCTAATTGCTGCCTTCATTCCACCACAGAACCAAGATGGACTTTTTGGCTAAAGTTGCCCTTTTTCCTGATTGTGTAGCCATGGCTTTTAGCCATCTAATAAACTCTTCTGTAAAACCTCCCCACTTTCTGTCTAAGTTTTACCTCCTAATCAGTCTCTCTCATTTTCCTCTGCTTTGGGAAATTAGCCCTGTTGAAGGGGTGTGCGGATGGGTGTGGGTTACTGGCTGGGATGGTCCTCTGTATGCCAATATTGAATGTAATCAGGTCATCTTTGTCAGTCATAGTGAGGTCTAAAATAGTTACCTTGTGTTGGGTGCAGTAGCTTTTGTGTTAGCAAATTATTGTTTTAGAAACTGTAATTTATTACTGGCTGCATGAGACCTCCAGCATATGTTTCCCAAACTGAAGTTCCCCATAATTACACAGTTTTTTCTTTCCATACATTACGCAGGAGTTTAAGGGATAAACTCTGATACATAACAGATCATCCAGCACTACCTGCTCCTGGGCTCCGTTTAATTAGCTCTTTGATCCAAGTGCATTCCAGAGCCTGCACTTCTGAGTTATTGATAACTCTGAAACGGGTAATGATGTCTTTAATGTAGAGTGCCCCCCACCCCAACCTCTTTTACTCACTCTATCCTTCCTGAATAGGTTACAGCCAGTGACTTCAATATTCCAGCCAGGTGACTGTTACACCAGGTATCAGTCATGCCAATCTCCCCTCAGCCTTCTCCTGCATTCCAGTGACTAGTCGGGGTCACAACAGATACACATCCTGAAACAAATCTGCCCTGTACATTTCAGTGAAAGAGGATCCCAGCCCTGAACTGCCCGAGGAGGAAGATAAATGCAGACTTTGAATAAGGAAGCACAAGCACTAAGCAACCCTAAATAGTTTGATTTTCTACTGACAGTAAACAGTCCAGTGTTGGAATGTCCCAAAGGAAGAGGACAAGATGTATAATTGTTTTACCCTAGGAGACAGACCTGAGAGGTGCTTTCACAGCTCTTGGTACACGGAATTCATGAGTTCAGAACAAAGATATAAAGGGTATACCCTATGGAACAAGGTAGAAAGCTGATTGGTTCAATCTAGTTCCAGATGATGTGTATCTATAGTGCCCTTTACTTGCAAACAGGTAGGGTATAAAAAGTTGCCTTAGGGGTTTAACTTTGGGAGCAAAACTTCTGTGTAAGATACATGTAACGGTGCTGCACTAGCTGGCTTCCTGGAGTCTGATATTGTATAAATGTTTGTCCTGTACTATATTATTACTGGCTTATAGCAAGCAACTGGCCTTGGTTATTTGGTCTCCTGAGTATCTTTCATAATGAACCAAACTATGGTTAAGCAATTGACTATACAATTTGTCAAGAGAGCTAAAGAAATGCTTCTGTCGCCACAACCAATACCGATCTTTTGCCCTGGGTTATAAGGCTGCAGTGTGGGAAATCAGAAATTTGGTCCCTTCCCATTATAGTCACATATACACTGCTTCTCAGAGCATCTCTGTGAAGAGGTTAGTATCATTTATGATCAAGGGGGGAGGGATAGCTCAGTGGTTTGAGCATTGGCCTACTAAAACCCAGGGTTGTGAGTTCAATCCTTGAGGAGGCCACTTAGGGATCTGGCGCAAAATCAGTACTTGGTCCTGCTAGTGAAGGCAGGGGGCTGGACTCAATGACCTTTGGGGGTCCCTTCCAGTTCTAGGAGATAGGTATATCTCCACATATTTAACTTACTCTTCCTAACTTCAAACCCTTTCTAATATTATGGCTATGAAAGTTGGGTCCAAACATAAATATTATAGGCTCCTCTCATTCCATTTAAAAGACTAAGCCTGTAGGCTAACTTGATTGTCCTCCCAATGGGTGTGCAACACGGGAGACAATCCTTTATTGGTTGGGAGGTTGAATGATTAATCTCATAGTCCTATTCTGTGAATAGGAAATGGAAGGAAAGTTCCATAATGGTAGTTACCCTAGAACTAGGCCCCGATTCACCTCTGTGTTATGCCAGCTTTACGTTGGCACAACTCCACTGATTTCAGTGGCATTACACTGATGGGGTCGTGAAGTAACACAATGTGGGAGCAGGCCCGTAGTGCACAATACATAGTAAATAAAATATACAGGTAGGAAGAAGACCTACAATAATCAGAAGACCTGGAAGAAAACAGAAAATAGTAACTGATAAAGTCTGCAAATGAACCAAAAATTGGGGGAGTGTAAATAAAGAAAAGGACAGGTCACTGATACCGAGCGATCAGGATCACTTGGTGAACTGGCACAAACAAACAATGTGTGTTTTTAATAGACTAAATGTAAATATATCCCCTAGGAACAAAGACTGTCGGACGTATTTACACACAAATCTCTCTGAGATCCAGGAGGTTCCATGTTGTGGGGCAGTTTCGCTGTGTAAAATAACCCTGAGAGACTCTTAGCACACACAAGTCTCTGCAAATCACATATGAAATACAGAGTATTTTGTTGCTCACTAAAATATTTTTTGTTTACAAATGTGCAATGATGCTGAGACTAAAGTAGCAAATGTCCCCTCACCCAGGATGTATGGACTGCCACAGGTGCAGAACATCCTTCAACAAAAGGATGCTTTGAACAGGGGGTTGGACTAGATGACCTCTTGAAGTCTCTTCCAACCCTAATCTTCCATGATTCTATGAAAAGTGTAACTGGCCCTTGGCTGAGGCAGCAAGGTCTAGTGGACAGCGGACCAGGAGGGCAGTAAGGAGACCTGCATTCTGCTCCTGGCTCTGCCATTGGCTCCCTGTGTCGTCATGGTCAACTCACTTAATTCCCTTCTGCCTTAGGATGATGATGCCCCGTCCCCCTGCAGAAATGTCTTGAGCTCCATGAAGCTCAGTACTATCACCCTAGTGTCGCCTACTGATAGCACTGGAGCCCAAAAGCTGCAGCGTGGAGGTGCCCAGAACCCCTCTAAGTTCTACTTCATATCCCTAGGCTCACTGTAGGAGTTATTCCACAGAGATTCCTCTCCCGTGGTGTACGCTGGTGCCTTTTATGGCAACTGACAAGGATTTAAGGCAAAGGACGGCGTGCTTGTCTCACAAAGGAAGGTCACAGCCAGCCTGGATGTAAAGCGCTGCAAGGATTTGGGTGAGCAATATTCTACTAGACATGAGCGTAGCTTATTCATTAAGTCTTGGCTCTATAATGCATGTTATTTTATTTTATATGTATCAATTTGTTTCTGATACTTCTACCTGCTATTTCTTGAATCTTTGAGCTTTGTTAAATAAATTTGTATTTGAGTTCGCTATAAGCATATCTAAGTGCTGTGAGTTAAGCAGAGCTGTGAGCTGAGGTGGAACAGGTAAGCTGGGATGTATTGTTTCTTTGGTAACCATGGATCAGCGAATAGTGCGAGTGACCATTAGACCAGGGGCTGGACACTTGAGAGAGAGACTCGGAGAGGTCAGGGGTTGGTGTGTGCCTGTCACTAATCTGCAGAGACACAGCGGGGCCTCCAAGGCCCCGAGGGCAGGATTGTGTTGCCAGTGGCTGGTGGAGTTGGGGAGCAGCTAAGGGCAGGTAGCGAGGGAGCCTCACAGTCCTGTTAGTTAGTTAGTACCCATTATGCCTCTGGTGTTTGGGGCAGCAACGAAACCCCTCCACTCCTGTCTGTTTCTGGCAAGTCTTTCAATGGTTCCCCAGCTGTGCCTCAGGTTTTTCAGCTCGGCTTCCACAGATCTTTGCCATGTTGTTTTTGGGCGGCCTCGTTTTCACTTGCCTTCAGGTGTCCATCTTATTCCTACTCTGGTGATGGAATCAGTTTCCATCTGAAGCACACGGCCAATCCATCTCCAGTGGTGCTCTGATCTTCTTGGCTGCACTGTGTGAATAGGTCTTGGTTTGAGATTGTTCTGGGCCAAAAGATTCAGAGGATTTTTCTGAGGCAGGTTGTATGGAATGAAGACAGTTTGGACATGTCATACTTTGTCATTCCCTGGCATTCTGCACTATAAAGTAGTGTTGGAAGTATGCAGCTCTGATAAATCTTGAGTTTGGTTTTGGTGTTGTATTTTGATTATTTCCAGACTGTATTTAAGCTCCTGAAAGTGTTTCTGGCTTTATTGATTCTGTTCCGGATGTCCTGGCTTGTTCCACCGCCCTGGCTGATGGTGCTGCCCAAGTATGTGAATGTTTCTACATCGATGAGAATGTGATCCTCTATCTGTACTGGTGACGGTGAGGCAATATTAAGGGCATGATTAAGGGCAGAAAGCCCCCACCAGCACAGACTCTGGGGATCGTTAGAGCATGCAAGTTGTCCCACCACGACAAGGAACAGACATCAGAGGACAGTCACAGCTCTGGGCACCCCTGAAAAGCATCAGAGTGGCATACACTGTGCTTGCCAGAAGAGCAGCATTGGCACAGACGGTTTCCTATTGTCAGAACTGGAATCCAGATCAGTTGCTTTAGTTGCTGCTCTTGGCTGGGAATCAGGTGAAAGTTCCAGTAATTGAATGACTGCATGGGGACACCACTTGTTTAAGGAGCAGCCCCATCGAAAAGTGACAATTACAAATGCAGCAGGAACCTTAGGAAATCCAGGGAACCCCATCGTGGTAAAAACTGTATTCAGACTTGAACCCATGTGAAAGTGAAGGGGATCACAGGGTAACACAGCACAGCTCAGCTCCCCTTTGCTAAAGCCATCGATGGCTGGGCCAAACACTTCACAGGCTACTTAATCATCCATCAGCAACCTTGCTATCAATGGCATATCACAGTGCCTGATACACAAAGAACTGGCTAGACCATCAAGTATTAATGGGACAGATGCCTCCATCAGACATTCATCACAGGGAAAGCCATTATTTTTGAAAACTCATGGCGATCGGGGGAGGTCCCGGATGACTGGAAAAAGGCTAATGTAGTGCCCATCTTTAAAAAAGGGCAGAAGGAGGATCCGGGGAACTACAGGCCAGTCAACCTCACCTCAGTCCCTGGAAAAATCATGGAGCAGGTCCTCAAGGAATCAATTATGAAACACTTAGAGGAGAGGAAAGTGATCAGGAAGAGTCAGCATGGATTCACCAAGGGGAAGTCGTGCCTGACTAACCTAATTGCCTTCTATGATGAGATAACTGGCTCTGTGGATGAGGGGAAAGCAGTGGATGTGTTATTCCTTGACTTTAGCAAAGCTTTTGATACGGTCTCCCACAGTATTCTTGCTGCCAAGTTAAAGAAGTATGGGCTGGATGAATGGACTGTAAGGTGGATAGAAAGCTGGCTAGATCGTCGGGCTCAACGGGTAGTGATCAATGGCTCCATGTCTAGTTGGCAGCCGGTTTCAAGCGGAGTGCCCCAAGGGTCGGTCCTGGGGCCGGTTTTGTTTAATATCTTTATTAATGATCTGGAGGATGGAGTGGACTGCACTCTCAGCAAGTTTGCCGATGACACTAAACTAGGAGGCGTGGTAGATACACTAGAGGGTAGGGATCGGATACAGAGGGACCTAGACAAATTAGAGGATTGGGCCAAAAGAAACCTGATGAGGTTCAACAAGGACAAGTGCAGAGTCCTGCACTTAGGACGGAAGAATCCCATGCACAGCTACAGACTAGGGACCGAATGGCTAGGTAGGAGTTCTGCAGAAAAGGACCTAAGGGTCACAGTGGACGAGAAGCTGGATATGAGTCAACAGTGTGCTCTTGTTGCCAAGAAGGCTAACGGCATTTTGGGCTGTATAAGTAGGGGCATTGCCAGCAGATCGAGGGACGTGATCGTTCCCCTTTATTCGACATTGGTGAGGCCTCATCTGTAGTACTGTGTCCAGTTTTGGGCCCCACACTACAAGAAGGATGTGGAAAAATTGGAAAGAGTCCAGCGGAGGGCAACAAAAATGATTAGGGGTCTGGAGTGCATGACTTATGAGGAGAGGCTGAGGGAACTGGGATTGTTTAGTCTCCAGAAGAGAAGAATGAGGGGGGATTTGATAGCAGCCTACAACTACCTGAAGGGGGGTTCCAAAGAGGATGGAACTCGGCTGTTCTCAATGGTGGCAGATGACAGAACAAGGAGCAATGGTCTCAAGTTGCAGTGGGGGAGGTCTAGGTTGGATATTAGGAAACACTATTTCACTAGGAGGGTGGTGAAGCGCTGGAATGCGTTACCTAGGGAGGTGGTGGACTCTCCTTCCTTGGAGGTTTTTAAGGCCCGGCTTGACAAAGCCCTGGCTGGGATGATTTAGTTGGGAATTGGTCCTGCTTTGAGCAGGGGGTTGGACTAGATGACCTCCTGAGGTCCCTTCCAACCCTGATATTCTATGATTCTATGATTCTATGAAAGTCGCCTGGCTTAGATGGAATACTGCCAGAAGTCCATAAGCATGGTGGTCATCACATGCCTCAAATGCTCACATGACTCTTCAATGTCACCTGGGAGCAGGAGACCATGCTTCAAGACTTCAGGGATGCCTCAGTTGTCTATATCTACACACACACACACACACACACACACACACACACACACACACACACAATTACAAAGGTGACCGAGCAGTCTGAATAAACAATCATGATATCTCACTTCTTTCCATTTCTGGGAAGACTTTGCCACATGTCTTGCTCAATAGGCTCTCCACCATCACCGATAACATCACTTCAGAGAGCCAGGGTGGCTTTTGCAAAGGACTCAGAACAGGGGACAGGATTTTGCTGCTCACCCAATACAGGAAAAATGTCAGGAACAAAACCATGATCTGTATATGGTGTTTGTAGACCTGACAAAGGCCTTTGACACTGTTCATTACATGGGTCTTTGGTGGATCATGCACAAAGTTGGATACCCACACAAATTCATCACTATCATGCACTCGTTCCAGGATGTCCTGCTGGCTAGAGTGCTAGGCTCTGATGAAGCACCATTGTCTGGTTTGTCACAGCGTTAAGCAGGGTTGTATGCTTGCACCTACGCTATTTATTATTCTCTTTGGTACTATGCTACTCGAGTCTTGCAAAGGTTGTGAATGGGATATTTACATGTAATTCCATGCAGATGGTAACGTTTTCAATCCAGGTCTCAGCAGAAGGGGTGGCTGTGAGGAGATGAGAATGAATGGCACACCTCGGCCCCTGCCCAAGCTTGCGCTGGCTGGTGGCAGAGCTGCTGTTTTAGGTGCACTATTCATGGAGAGCGGTCTCCCGGGAAATGGTGCTCATGCAGCTCACGTTGGAGTGCTGGAATCACCCAGGCCAGCACTAAGGCCTCATCACCAGCTAGGCCTGTTTGGTCCTGCATTGCTGCTGAGCTCTTAGCAGCACTTTGTCCTCCAGTGACGTTAGAGAACCAGCAAATCTCAGCACAGCCTCTCTCCTGAGGGGGTTCTGTGGCAGGAATCAGTGCCGGCTGGGACGTCTCTGTTCTGATCCTCACTCTCCCGCTGCCTGTCTGGGTGTCCTTGGGCCTGGTTCCTGCCCGTCTCTCTGAGCCTCTGCTTCACCATCTGTAAAATGGGGACGGTGACACGATATTTATTATTCACAGATTCCAAGACCAGAAGGGACCTTTGTGACTATCTCATCTGAACTCCTGTGCAACAGGCCACAGGACTTCCCTGACCCCATTCCTGGTTAAACTAGAGAATCTCTCTTAGAAAAACATCCTGTCTTGACTTAAAACTGGCCAGTGATGGAGAATCCATCAGAACCGTTGGTAAATTGTTCCCACGGGGAGAGGGATAGCTCAGTGGTTTGAGCATTGGCCTGCTAAACGCAAGGTTGTGAGTTCAATCCTTGAGGGGGCCACTTAGAGATCTGGGGCAAAATCAGTACTTGGTCCTCCTAGTGAAGGCAGGGGGCTGGACTCAATGACCTTCCAGTTCTATGAGAGAGCTATATATCCATATATTATTATTTATACCCTCCCTGTTAAACACCGGTCTTATTTCCAGTCTGAATTTGCTGGGCTTCAGCTTCCAACCATTGTGTTCTGTTCTGCCTTCCTCTACTAGAGTAATGAGCCTGGCAATGTTACCCAGGGAAGGTACTTACACTTTGTTATCAAGTCACCTCTGTCCTCTCTTTGGCAAGCTGCATAAATTGAGCCCCTTAAGTCTCTCACTAAGGCATTTTCTCCAGGGCTCAAATCATTTTTGTGGCTCTTTTCTGCACCCTCTCAACTTTTTCAACATCCTTTTTAAAATGTGGACCCCTGACCTGGATGCAGTGTTCAAGTATCAGACTCACCAGTGCCCCACACAGAGGTAAATTCACCTCCCTGCTCCCCTGTTAATACATCCAAGGATCTCATTAGCCTTCTGTGCCACAGCATGGCACTGGGAGCGCTGGCTAAGCTGCATGTCCACTATGCCCCCTAGACCCTTTCCAGCCTCTTTGCTTTGCAGGATACAGTCCCCCAGTCTGTAGGTGTGGTCTGCATTCCTTGGTCCCAGATGTAGGACCTGGCCTCTGACTGAACTGTCGATTTCCCCTTCAGGAGAAGCAGGCTCCTTCCACCCCCCACAGTACCAGGCCCTGTGGGAGGCCCTTGTCTCTCTGACAAACAGTGGGACACAGGGTTTTGCTCCACTGAGCCCAATGCCATTTCACTGGCCCGTGCTACAGGGGACTGCCTTGATGTTACTCACAAAGGTGTAGAGCATGCTTCTTGCATGCTCTGAGGTGCCAGACTTCAGAGGTGTCTGGCAAGTCAGTAATTCATGGGGTTGGGTGGAAGGCTCATGCCTGTTCCCATTTTGTCTACCCCCTCCCCGCCCCACACAACAGACTTGGCGTATAATTACTTCACTGACAGGAAGACAGATGTCTAAGCAGTCTCAGTGAAGGATAAAAGGGCAGTGTTGCTGATTACTGCATTACCTGTTCGCCTGCTTTTGGTATTTTCATAAATAATGCATTCAAAAATACTGCAGGCAGATGTGGGAAGTGGTAGCTAACTCTGAGGCATGGCCCTAGACCACAAATACACAATTATATTTAGAGCAAACTCCTAGGAAACCTACTTGTTTTTCTCATTTCTCCAATTAATAACCTACAGGAATGAAGAGGCATCTAAGGTTCTTACTTTTGGCATTCATTTACCATGTAATGAAGAAACTTCCCCAGGAACAAACCATCTTTATTATCGCAGGGTTTTTCATTAGCATTTAAACAGCCTTGACTGTTATATATTTGTCTAATTTCCCTCCTCATGTTAAATTGCTGTACTGCACTATTCACTTTGATATGGCTAAAATAAAATGCAAACATCCAAGAACAAAGAATGTAGACCATATTTGCGGGCTGGGGGACTCTACCCTGGGAAGCAGTGACTCTAAAAAAGATTTGGGGGTTGTAGTGGACAATTAGCTGAACATGAGCTCCAGTGCAACGCTGTGACCAAAAGAGCTAATATGATCCTGAGATGCATGAACATGAGAATCTCGAGTAGGAGCAGAGAGGTAATTTTACTTCTATATTTGGCACTGGAGTGACTGCTGCTGGAATACTTTGTCCAGTTCTGGTGCCCACAATTCAGGGTGGATATTGTTAAATTGGAGAGGGTTCAGAGAAGAGCCATGAGAATGATGGCAGGTTTAGAAAACATGCCTTATAGTGATAGACTCAAGGAGTTTGATCTAGTTAACAAAGAGAAGGTTAACGGCTGACTTGGTTATAGTCTATAAGTATCTGCGTGGGGAACAAATATTTGATAATGGGCTCTTCAATCTGGCAGAGAAAGGTCTAACACGATGGAATGGCTGGAAGTTGAAGCTAGACAAATTCAGACTGGAAATAAGCCATACATTTTTAAACCAAGCTTGGGTGTTTTTCTAAAAGATCTGTTCCAAGAAAGGTTTTGAGGAAGTGGCATGCCCTGTGTTATACAGAAGGTCAGAGTAGGTAACCACAAGGGTCCTGTCTGGCCTTGGAATCTATACACAGGGCCAAATTATCTGCTGGTGTAAACCGGTACAGCTCCATTTGCAGAGAATGTGGTGCCTTTTTCTTACAAAGCAAAAGCGAATTGATGCATATCCAAAAAGGTCTGTTCCCCCTTCGATGGTCCTTTTTATGGCCCATAAAGATGGCCTGACAGTGCCTGGTTCTTATACTGTTGCTGATGACCCCACAAGCCATGCTACTGGAATCAATGGGATTGTTCACAAAGCAAGGCTCCACACAGCAGATGAAATTAATTCCTGTTCATAGGGGCCATCAAAAGGCCTGTGCACTATCCAAATCCTGTTTAACCCCACCTGAGTTTCAGAGATGCATACACTTTGTGGTGCTCATTCTCTGAACAGGGTGATTTTCGCCTCAAGTGAGTATGGGTGGCAGAACTGAACTTGAGCTTTCATAAAACTTCCCTCTTTCATCCTGGAGAACTTTAGCATTTCACTTAAAATCCTCAGCTACCTTTATTTGGAAGAGCTGCTTATATGATCTTGCCACAGAGGGAATTCCGTAAGTAATAAAATTATGTACTTGATACCAAATAATACAGTAAAGTTTACAGAAAGCTTAAAATGCAACTGCATTATTAATAATGGTTTAAAACATTTTATAAAATAAAAATAGAATTTTAATGTATAAAAGGTCTCTTTTCCCTGAAAGTTTGTCTACCAAAGACGTAGGTAAATATATATATATGCTTCCTATTATCCTGCCAGCTGCAGTTTCTATGTATCGATATCAATCTACCTCTCAATATAATACATGAAAAAGAAGACACAGAACTATACCACGTGCAGAGTTTCCTGCAAATAGTGATTATGTGCAGTGCAGTCCTTACTGGCACTGGAGGTTCAAAACTGGGGGTCCATTACTGGGCCTTCTGCAAGAGGTTAGAGCTGAACAGAGGATCAAGTCTGGGTAGTTATTTTTTTTTTTTTTTTTTTTTTTTTTTTGCATTGGAAAATAATTAATTTGATGCAGACAGTTTAACACTTTCAAATGCTTGTGCTGGTTTACCTAGAGCAGATGGTCACTTAACCAAGGATTCACGTGTGTGTGTGTGTGTACGTACATGTACAGCAATACATTCTGTAGAGACGGCATGTATAAAACTCTTGTGCAAGTTAGTCCTGTGGAGTTCCTACAGCTCTGCCTGAAGTTCTGACCCTATACAGTTCCTGAGCTCCACAGGATTGCTTTGTACAGTTCCATCTCACAGCGCTTGCGTCCCTTTAGAGTGAAACTCCAGCATCTATTGGTAAAGCACCTTGAAACCCCACGGACTGTTCTGCTCTAATGCAGTGATGAAGTTGAGAAACAGAGTATACAAAACAAGATATGCAGAGACGAAGTTGAAAATTCAGCCTTATCACTGCCCCGTGTTCTTGCTTGCCCGCACTGCAGAACCTGGCTGTCCTGCTGTGGCCCAGGCACTCCATACCAACAGGGGCAGCGTTTGCCTCTGAAAGGATACATTTCTGTAAGAAACCGTTTGCTATTGGATTATTCACATCTCTTGTAAAAGTCTCGTTTGTGAGTTATAGTCTGTGGCAGTGCTAATGAGTTTCATGTTATTAAAAAACACTTGTGTTATGAAATATATGGTAACATTCTTCATTTAAATCCTTTCATGTTTCTATCAGGTTGTCAAGATTCTCTCTTCTAATGTAGCAATTTGTAGCTTTATATCATCTGTGTTAATTCCTTTTTGTAAATTAAGGATCTGTCAGTGCAGTAAGTTTGACAGTATCTCCCTGTGCGCCAATCTTTAAACAAATCAAACTCTGATAAGCTAGAGTGTCTTACCTCAAGGAAACACAGACAAGTTCACAGCTTATTTATCATTTCACTAAACCGCTAATTACCTGGAGAGAGTGAAGTTACTTTCAGAAAGTTCATTCAGATACAAGTTGACTGTGACTCAGACTTGGCCCCTGGAGAGCTGTTGCTACTGTTTAAATTTCAAGTTTCATTTAGAGACTTTTCTAAAAAGAAATGACTAATTGCTTATGCTAAATGAGAAAATGCTTCTCTTTGAATTCTAGCCTAAACTGTGCTGACTTGAAGACTGTCTGTACAGTTTATGAATTCTGTGTGAGATTACAAACTCTGTTTGTATCTGTCAACCTGCAAACTGCATTTCAAATGTGCAGCCAATTTGCTTTCTCTGCTGTCTGTTTGCCTCCAGACTGGGCTGAAATTCCAAAGGCTGCTAGCAGAAGGATAAGGAGAGCCCTTGAAATGAAATGGATTAGCTCTGAACAACAGGCTGGCTCCCAACTAGGAGAGCTGGTTTGTCAGGGGGAGAGATTGCCTAGCAATTAAGTCACCTGGCACGGGTCTCTGGCCACCTGAGGAGGCTGATCTGTCCTGACAAGGGGAGCTGAAAGGTATAAAAGGGGCAGTAGCTTTTCTTCTTCGGGGTCATTTTTCTCCAGCTCAAGAGTGGGGAGAAGCAGCCCAGTGTGGAGGAGCCAGATAAGGCAGGAGTCCCTGACTGCCTTCCTGGACACAGATGGTCCCCCCAGGACTCCCAAGGGAAGGGTGAGCAAGTGAGGAAAAGGATCTGTATTAAAGAGTTGTAGTGTTAGAATCCTATGCAAAACGTCTGTGTGTTTTGTGGCTCATAATTGCCACGTTGCCTCTGAGGGAGTTAAATGTTAAACCAGAAGGCTCAGTTCTTGGGTAGAGTTCTGGGAGAAGATGTCTCTAAGTCCCTGGGGTATCTTGGGGGCCAGGGCTGATGGGTTCCGTTTCCATCAAGAAGTAGCAGATGAGGGTAGGTGCCCAGGAAATGTGGCAGAGTGGCCAGCTGAGGAAATAGTGCTGCAGCCGGTTGAGATCCAGGGAAGTTAAAATACCTGGGGGACCCTGTGACTGGTTCCCTCGCTGCAGTTTGCTGAGGGCTTGAGAGGGTGTTCGACTGGGACTAGTGACGTACGCAAAGGCCAATTTTCCAGCTGTGCTAGCGTTCTGCTGCTAGTGCTGCACTCTGTGTTGTTAATATGGGTCCATGGAATGCTGTTTATCTTTATTGCCGTTGTAGCAGCAACGGAAGTGGCCACTGTAGCAGAGTTGTCCTAAACCTATCCATTCTCACTTAGTGAAAAATTCCAGTCTTTTAGCCAGATTTTAGTCTCTCATACTCCTGTTTTACACCAGTGTAACTTCATTGAACTTAGCAGTTACACCTGTGTACAACTGGAGCACGACAAAATCCGATATCGAACTCTGTCCAAGGAGAGGGGGGTGTATATGCTTTTGGTTTTATAGGCTTTGAGCAAAGATAGCTCAGCAGTTTTGGAGAGTGTCACATGATGCTGTAGTCCCCTCCCACATTTTATTTGTAATTTACATTCAATACGTGAATTATGTTTTCCATTCTATTTACTTGTTCAATAGCTAGCTGATGAGTAACACTCTGAATTATACTTGTGTGACTTAAATAAAAAGTATCAATATTACACCTGCCACTACAGCATATATGCAACATGAAGGAATGAATGTAGAAATACTTCTATAGCACCTTCCATTCAAGGACCTCAAGCATTTTCTGTTCAGAGTCTTGCTGGGTCCATTGGTTGTAGAAAATGCCACTCTAGGAAATTAGATACTAATTGATACTAAATAGTATCAATTGATACTAAATAGTATCAATTGATACTAAATAGTATCAATTGATACTAAATAGTATCAATTGATACTAAATAGTATCAATTAGTCTGGTTTTGTCCCAGTGGGGAAGTGTTGAAATCTGCTCTTCAGAATGACATTGTGCTGAGAATGACTTTTCAAAAAAAATTTAAGCCAAATAATGACTTGGCTACATTAGGGCCAAACGCCATGTTTGGTGAAACCATCTTTCAAAGCATTTTCTTAGCATGGTCTTTTTGTAGCCTATTCAGGTACACCGATATGATCCTCCGAAGCAGCAGAAATTCCCCAGGATGTCCCCGAGTGCTGGGTTTTACATTTAGACCAGTAAGTTAACTGAAATATGTTTAAAATTACAAGTGGCCAGATAGCTCCCTATAGACAATATATCTGAGGAGGCTTGTATTTATTCTAGCAAATACCTAAAAATATCATGTGTTCCTGAAAAGCGGTACAGCTATCTTTGTCAGGACTGTGTGAATAATTAACAGGAACAGAGATGAAATCTTGCCCCCTTTCTGACTAGTCTAGAAAAGAAGTGACAGTGTCAAGCAGGTGTTAGGCTGCTCTGCATTGCTGGCCTGCTTTGGGGAGCACAGGGGTTTTTTTAGTACAGCTAGCTCTTGAGCAAGAGCTGTAGCTAGCTTCAAAAGGATATGGAACGGTTCCTTTCTCTTCATTCTCCAACTCAGGTCCCTGGGTGGGTGCCTGTGACAATTAATGGGCAATCCATTGTAAAAACATAAAAAACCCACAACAGGGCAGAGGGCAAAACCTCACTGTGATGTTACACCCCATATTCTTCATGGAAATATGGTTGTTATGGATATGGCACAAATGAAATGTACTTTATGCAAGATGGGTCTTGTAAGATATCATTGGAAAGATTATTATAATTTACTGAATGTGTTTATCCAATTTGTATGCATGCATCATTTCTGTGTCTGAAGCTGGGAATATTGACCATGTCTCTGTATTTCAAATGTGCTATGTTGGATGAGGCCGAACAATGTTAGTGGCTTATTGAAGAAATGCACACAAGGATAAGGATCACCCCAGGAACTGTCTGCAATAGAAACCTCTCAGAGAGAGCTCCACGCAATGGAAACTGTTTGACCCAGGTCACAGCGAAAAAACCTTTTCCAGCAAGTGGGGGGAAGATATAAAAGAGGGACAATGACAACATGAAGGATCCTCACTTTCCCTACAAGAACACACCTGAAAACACCTGAGGAACAAAGGCAGAACTGTGAGAAGTGATGGTCCCAGGCTAAGATCTTTAGCCTGTGTAAGAAAACCTGGGAAAGCAAGGCAACTTGTGCCTTAAGAATCTGCCAGCCTGTTTATCACTCAGGGTGAGAATTTGTTAATTTGTATCCTAATATCTAGTGTGTTAAGCTCAGTCTGCGGCTTTTGTTTATTTAATAAGACAATCTGCTTTGTTCTGTTTGCTATCCCTTGAAACACTTAATATTCACCTTTTGTAGTTAATAAACGTATTACTTGTTTATAATAAAACCTAGCTTATGTAATTTCTAACTGGGGGGCAAGAAGTTGTGCACATCTCTCTCTTCACATTGAGGAAGAGGGTGAATTTTATGAGCTTGCGCTGTACAGATTTTTCTATACAGTGCAAGACAATATTATTTTGGGTTTGTTTCCCAAAAGGGGTGGGCACATGAGTGCTGGGGGAGCCCTCTCACACAGAGCTGACTTCAGTCTGTGTCTGCCGCGGGATGTGGCCCTACCTGTGTATGCTGCAAGAGGCCGGAGAGCCTCATTCAGCACAGCACGGAGAGGGAACCCAGCCTGACTGAGCAGGGGAGTCTCAGTTAAACCCCAGCACATCAGGTGGCATCCCAAAAGTGGGGTCCAACCCATCACACTCACTTTATTGCCAGTGTGTGAGCTAGCCTGCTATATCCTCCCCTACTTCCACAGAGCGTATGCCCACTGCATGGGGGGTTGTGTTCATTAGTTTTCTGGCATTTCACTCATCATTCACCCCATCTCCTGGAGTGAGTGTGTGAGCATGCTTCCTTGAGGCTCTAAAGGTACACAGATTTTCTAAAAGATCTGCTCCAGGAATGTTTTGGGGGAAGTTCTACGTGTAATGCAGGTCAGGCTAGATGATCACAGTGGTCCCTTCTGGCCATGGAATCTGTAAGCTCTGTCCTCTCCCCTTTTTCCATACAGACTGGCACTGCTAAAGCATCTCCACAGAACTAGAAGTGCAGGGTATTTCGGTGTTCCAAGTTAATGTCACTTCATTTAATTTCACACTCCACACAAATGTATAATGAGTTGTAAGAAGGGCTTAATTTGGAATTAAAGAGGTGCTGGGGCTTAAGCGTTCTTTTTTTATTTGCTTTTCATAACTGACGTGGCAAGCCCAGAGGTGCCAGAGCTATGAACTGCCAAGTCTAGAGGTGTTGGGGCTCAGCCTTGGCAAGACCTGGCACAATAAAGCACTGCTTGTAAGTCTCTGTGGCTTGATCATGACTTCAATGGTAGAAGAAATGGGACCACAGCCTTTACATAGACAAAAATGTCCTGTGGATAAACATACAGGTCTGTCGCATCTTAGGCGCATTTCACATGCATGATTTCAGCTTTACGCGGTCAACAACAACAACAAAAAAAAAAGGGAGAAAAATAACAATTTAAACACTGTTTCTGAAGTGCGGGCGATTCTGCCTGTCATTACACTCAATGTCATTTTGACTATACGCGATTTTCGCTTTAGGCGCTGACTGCGTAACGTAACCCCAGCGTAAGATGAGACAGACCTGTACTTCATAGTGCCATGTATAAACTCATTACCAAGTCAGAACATTGTTTTTCACAGCTGGGTACTAGTGAAAAATCCAGTCAATTGAAAATCAGTGCAGTTTCACCACTAATGCGAGGTTTGAATTCGACCTCCAAAATATACAAAGCATTTCAATAGAAACCCAAAATTATTTCCAGAGATGTGTGCTGGAGGTTTTTTGTTTTGTTTTGTTTTTACTTTCTGCATCACTGATTGTGTGGTTTATAATACCGCAGACTAAATTCATTCTTCGTTTAAATAAGAGATGACTTTGGCCCACTATGTTAATTCAAAATCCATATAAATTGTAATGAAATTGGGTTAATGCTAACAGTGGAATCTATATGACTTTATAACCTGTTTTACTATTTTCCATTCTATTCAAACTGTTATCAAATAACTAGACTTGAATTGTTTTAGGGCATCACCATATTATTCTTTATTCTTGGTGTTTCAAATAACTATAATGTAAAAAATATACTTCGTTATGGACCAAATCATAAGGTTCTCATTCAGTTTGCATTGTTGCCTGATGTATTATTTGTTCATTAATTTTGTTGATCATTTTAAGAATTCCCAATTAACACTGAGGAGTTTAGAAGGTTCTTGTTCCAGGATCAGGCCCAGCTTTAGAATTACTATTCAGGTGAGAGCTGTGACATTCACCCCCTTTTCCTTCTTTGTATTTCCTTACTCTACTAATGTTTGGGTGCCTTTCTCCCATAGGTCACTGAGCCTTTTAACCTCAAGTTCCTTAGCATACATGTCAATTAGTTACCGTGGTATCCGTGTGGTTGGACATTTGCTGATGTCCCTAACTAAAAATATCTCAGACAGGTATAAACGAGCATCTTGTGGTTACCTGACAGCAGTTTAGTCATCCTTGTGTATTACAGCATCCCTTCCAGTTCTATGAGATAGGTATATCTCCATATTATCTTGTGAGATCGTATGATCTAGGGTTATTCTTGGGTTAGCTATTTCTGCTAAGGCTATTTGGGCCATATGCCTTGATTAGTTTAGTTAAACTGTTGTTTTACAGGCCCCGAGGCTTGTAAGCTCATTGCTTTGCTGCCTTAATTTATACCTATAGGCTACAGCATTCAGTTCTTGCTCAGGCAAACCTCCCATTGACCTTTGGATGCAGATCTGCCTGAGTAAGGGTTGAGTAAACACTAAATAAGGAACCTCTTGGGGTTTGGCCCAATGTCCTTATTTCCGTGTCGTCAAGCCAGTGTTGGAATCAGTTCTGCCTTTTAAAGATGTGATTAGTATTTTGCGATGAATACGCTTTTCCTAATGGGGTCTAGGTAAAAATGTCAGAAGGGATTGCTCACAAAGGGATATGGAGGCATGTAGCAAGCATTCCAGGGGTCGGAAGAAAATTGCTTTTAGGATTTCAGCAGTAGTCACTTGAGAGTCCCAGAGGCAAAGATGCTGTTGCTTCTTTTAGAGGTGGATGCCTGGAAGACACATGCTATCATACAGTGAGAAAAGTGATTATTGTCTAATTCGTACCAGAAGTCTATTAGCCAAAAAAAACAGTAAAGTTAGAAGCAGTGAGATGCAAGGCTAACTATCTGAAAGGCCATAAATGGTTGTCCTGGTATAGACAGGCTGGATACTAAAGAGCGTTTACCTATTGGGTCATATTGATTGATTTTCTGTACGTTAAATACCACAGAGAAAATATTTTACAGTAAATACTTATAGTGCTACAGCAAATAACTGATGAGACTGAGACTGATTGGAAGTGGTTGTGGTGCTAGAGGAGCTTAAGTAATTAATTAGTTCTTTTGGTCTCAAGGAAGAAGACTGTATGGAGTATAACAATACACAGAATCAGATTTTAAGACCAGAAGAGGCCATCAGATCAATAACATTCCATGTGCTTCACAATGAAATGCTCCCAGTTCCAGCCAGTACCTTACAGTCAGAATTTTGTTCTACAGTTAAAGCTAAATTGTGCTAAGTCACAGCCGCGGTGAATTGTGTGTTTATGATTGCTCCAGTAATCACCTACAGAACATTTTGAATTGTATAATTTAATGTTCAAACTTTAAAATTCATGCTATTGCGTAAGTCACTGCTATATACACAGTTATAGAAGTCATCCATTCAAGGAACAGAAACAATTGCACATGACTTCTGAAATTAATCAGAACTGCCCAGGTTTCAAAGTCTGAATAGTTGCAGCAAATTAATCATGAGGCAGGAAAAATCATGTGGATATTCACTAATAATTTTGAGTAATGACTACAGTGAGAATTTTTTTTGATCTTCTCAAACCCATTTCACCATCAGAAAGAGGTTAAAATCTAATGAATCAATGATTAATTAGATAACTCAGAGTATCATGTAAACTTTTTCCAGACTCCCATGGCCCCTGGAAACAGAATGCATCTGAAACTGGAGAATTGGTAATGAAATGCAAGCCTACATTAATATTTATACCCGAAGTCTAAAACTCAAGTTCAATCACCCTATATCATTAGCATATTTACTAGCTTGGTTGACATAGGTGTCTACTCTCATTATTGTCACAGTGCAGGCACTGTCAGTAAAGCCTGACATTAGCAGGAAATGACATTTACAGGAGAAAAGACAACCATTTTGCTACCAATACATCCTGGAGAGGAGTAATCAAACATGGTTAAAACTTTAATTCCATTGGTTTGCATGCATTGACTCAGAACCTTTCCATTTTTAATACATAACCAACAACTTCTAAAAACTTAAAGTATTAACCTTATGCCTGCAAACTCTACAGCTACTTCTGTTTTACACCTTCCAAATGACAGATGTACATAATCTTTATAAATCTTCCATGAAATCAGCCAGAGCTGGCACTGCTTACTCAGCTCGGACTCAGCAGCACGTCAGTGAGCACTAGGATTCGACTTACTATTTGCATGTGTAAGTGGCCTAACGTAATTCCAAGGGACTTGTTTCAAAGTGTAGCACACAATATGAAATGTTCAGGTGTGCATTTGTAAATGTTTGCTGCATCACACTCTCTCATATGCTACCCACACTTGTCAGACATTCTTCTAGAGCATTGTCCCATGATTCTGATGTAGAAAATGGAAAAAAGGCACATTTGTATCAACTGAACTCTTTCCAGCACCGCTGAAAACAAACTTGAATGGCTCTTACATTGATATGGGAGGAAGAAGTGCTTATGAATTACTGCTACCTCCTTAAGGGCCGTTTTAGCAACGCACGTGGTGCATAAGCTCGTAACTGGTCACCCTGCTGAAATGCAGTGGTGATAACTGCAGCGTCGGTTCTGAACACAGTTATTGGCAGCGACGGGGAAGAAGAAGCCTATAGTGGAGACTGGTGGAAGTCCTGGACAGATAGTGAAAAGGAAAGCACAGGCATCATGTAGTGGATGGCTAGTGGCTGGGAACCTTCCTTGGAAAAAGAGACTTACAGAGAGGTGTGGTTCAGGAAGACAATGGAAAGAAATAAGCTTCTAGAAGCTGGGAAAGAGTGGGAGGCACTTGGAAGAAGAGCGATGGGGCAATGGAAACAAGTTGGTACATTCAATTTTGACGGCAATATACTTTTTATTAAAATATTGAAATTATTTTATCAATAAACATGATGGAATTGGCACAGAGACAAAAAATCTGGCAGGATGAATTTTCTGTTTACTATCATTCTCTGTTACAGAATTGGTTTGTAGATTTCTTATGGGTTTAATTAAAAATCGGTTCATAATGTGGCAGTGATACAGATTGCATAATCATCTCTATATTTTCTGTATTTTGTTTTGTAATTTCTTGTTCATAAGTTTAATTTCCTTGTGAGTTTGCTTAATAAATCCATAATGGTGTCATGGCTGAGTGACTATTGACAAGAATTTCTAATAATCCTAGTTGATCAATTCAAACTGTTTGCACTGAAGTCATGAATGTGATAATCAAAAAGATTGACTATAACCAAATTAACAGTAAACTGATTTGCACAACAATGATGGCAGGGATTATCATACATTTTTAAAGGAACATTAAGTCTTTGCATTTTTTAAAAAGATTAGAATGAAACCATTATAAATATTCATTCTCTGAAATGAAGTTCACAAGATGGGCTATCCGGAAGGTTTGATAATGATTACATTGCAAACCGTATTAATCATTAGGAAAGCAATTACCTTATTTCTGTAAATCCATATACTGTACTTGAGAGAATTTGACATGCCCATGCATGTATAAAGATTTATAGCATAAACTGTTATTTTTCTAAGAGAAGATGATGATTAGATTATCACATTAGGGAATAGTTTCAGTTACATTGCAGCAATAAATGTCCATATGTTCATCTGTCTCGAACATACATAACAAATGGCTGGCTATTCAAAGACTCCCCATTAAAGCCAACAGGCTGACATGGTTTTGAGTCTACGTGTTACTGCACAAAAATGTCTGCATATGAATGAGTGGCCGTGTCTGGGGGAATTAAAATGATCCCATTCTTTCCAGGATCACTCAACCCCAAAGGTTCAGGCTCTTCTCTTCCCCCCTCCCCCCCCCCCCCGCCTTTAGTTGTTAGCAGCATCCGCTGGGCCCAAAGCCGAGGATCACTGTCACGTGACAAACACAGTAAGGAACATGCTTTCCTTCGGCATCCTGCACACTAGTCATGTATGTCAGGCAGCGCAGATGATCAGTTCCCCACCCCGCAATCTCTGGGACTCCCCTTGAGCAGTCAGAGAGCAGGGGTCTGGGATTCCTGTTCCACTGAGTCAGAACAGGAAGCTTTTTAACAAAATGTTCAGAGCATTTCAGCCCGGTTATATCCCAGACAGACTCAATCCCCAGAGTGCCTCCCGTCCCCCCAGTTGGAGCCTCTGTGGTTGTATGACTGTGCTGAGGCAGATGAGCCACCACAGGTGTTTGATGCTGCTGGTGGTTATCGTCAGCCCCGGCCCATCACCCCATGGGGCCTCTCAGGCCCAGAGAAGGGCCCATCCGAGGGAGGGCACATGCTCAGTTTGGACAGCCGGCTGAAACAAGCAGAACTGGAGCTTAGTCCTCCCAGACCAGGACACTGGGTTACTAACAGAGGAATGGCTTGCGAGTGCTCCCACCTGAGCCCTCTGAGAAAGGAAGATCAGTGTTGTTGATGTTGAGATCTCTAGGGCTGAGTCCTGGCTTTCACTGGACAGGAGGGTAGGAGCCGAGATTTCCTCTCGGGGTCTGAAAGATGCTTCCCCTCCCCTGGCTGAGCCTGCAAGGAACTCAGCCTCTTGGGAGCTGTAGGGGTGTTTCCCTTTTCCATTTGCACTACTCCATACACCTGGAAGGGGTGTCCGTGCTAAGCAGTACAGCTAGAGGAACCACTCTGCAGTATTGCCATCCCCCAGGGAAGAAGTGTGAGGTACGTGAGAAGTCCATCCTCACACTAAGGGGACACCTGAGAGGCAGAACCTGTGACCGTACCCTAGAACACCGCTGCATGGTGCGTACATCACAGCGCTGCTTCTCCGACTTGGCTCTGCTCAGGGCCAGGATGCCAGAAAAGGATAAATGTGGTATGATGGGGTGTCTGTTCCATGCAGGTTGTGAAATGACTGATGTTGGCCTGAGGACAATTCACACACCTGGCTGCAGACCCAGTTAAAGAGGAGTCCCTGCTGGAGGGGGAACTGGATGGCGCTACAAAGAGAGGAAGCCTGGAACTGAAGGTGGCTTCAGGGAGAGACGGGAAGGACTCTGGGTAACAGAGCAGAGGAACTCCAGGAGGCAGTTTACACCCTGCCCTGACTGGGAGAGGGCAGCAGGGGGGGAGGAGACTCCGGGAGTGGGCCTGAGAAAAGCCAACGCACAGACAAATGGCCTGGAGGTAGATGGAAGTGAAGGATACAGAATAGGGGCAAGATTGAGTCATGTGTTCCCCAGAACAGAGAGCTTGCGGGGGGGAGGGGTGTCAGATTGGCAGGGAACCTGGGGATCTTTTCACCCTCCTGTGCAGCATGGATAATGGTTCACCCATTGGGATCATCTGGGCATTTCTCTTATAATCAATTCCCTGCCATTGGAGGGGCCTCGGGCATTGGTGGAACCTTGGCCTCTCCTGTTCTCTGCCTGCGGCACACAACAGTTCAGTCAACTGAGGACTGAAATGTTTTAGTCTTACCCAAGCTTTTGGGCTCGAGGTCGTAACTGGGTGAGATTGAATGGCCTGTGATAGACAGGAAGTCAGACTAGATGATCTAATCATAAAAGTGTAGGACTGGAAGGGACCTCAGTAGGTCATCTAGTCCAGTCCCTGCACTCAAGGAAGAACGACATAATAAGAAGACCATCCCTGAAAAGTGTTTGTCTTCCCTGTTCATAAAAACCTCCAGTGACAGAGATTCCACAACCTCCCTAGGCAATTTGTTCCAGTGCTTAACCACCCTGACAGGAAGTTTTTCCTAATGTCTAACGTAAAATTCCCTTGCTGCAATGTAAGCCCATTGCTTCTTAGAATCATAGAATATCAGGGTTGGAAGGGACCTCAGGAGGTCATCTAGTCCAACCCCCTGCTCAAAGCAGGACCAATCCTCAGAGGTTAACAAGAACAATTTACCTCCCTCCTCCTTGTAACAACCTTTTATGTACTTGAAAACTGTTCTAATGTTCTCTCTCTGTCTTCTCTTCTCCAGACTAAACAAACCCACTTTTTCAATCTTTCCCCATAGGTCATGTTTTCTAGACCCTTTATCATTTTTGTTTGCTTCCTCTGAACTTTCTGCAATTTATCCACATCTTTCCTGAAATGTGGCTCGCAGAACTAGGCACAATACTCCAGTTGAGTCCTAATAAGCGTGGAGTAAAGCAGAATTACGTCTCGTGTCTTGCTTACAACACTCCTGCTAATACATCCCAGAATTAAGTTCACTTTTTTTGCAACAGTATGTAACTCTGTTAACTCACATTTAGCTTGTGATCCATCATAGCCCCTAGATTCCTGTCCACAGTACTACTTCCTAGGCAGTTATTTCCCATTTTGTATGTGTGCAATTCATTAATTGTTCCTTTCTAAGTGGAGGACTTTGCATTGTCCTTATTGAATTTCATCCTATTTACTTCAGACCATTTCTCCAGTTTGTCCAGATCAGTTTGAATTTTAATCCATCCTGTCTTCCAAAGCACTTGCAACCCCTCCCAGCTTGGTATCGTCCGCAGACTTTATAAGTGTACTCTCTATGCCATTATCTAAATCATTGATGAAGATATTGAACAGAACCCGACCCAGAATGGATCCCTGCGGGACCCCACTCGATATCCCTTTCCAGCTTGACTGTGAATCACTGATAACTACCCTCTGGGAACAGTTTTCCAACCAGTTATGCACCCACCTTATAGTAGCTCCATCTAGGTTGTATTTCCTTAGTTTGTTTATGAGAAGGTTGTTGTCAGAGATGCCGGTGTGGTGTTCTGCTCTATTCAATGTTGATAACAGTCGGCTGCGTGCGTGTAATCCCTCTGTGTGCTGCCCCGGCTCTGCAGATCGCTGACACAGCATACCCCGAGAGAACTCCCAGTGACCACGGTCTCCGATAAGGTACAAAGGCAAGTATCGGAGTGTTCTGATATCTCTAGTGTCCGGTACCTTTTAGGTATGTGTATTTTTGCAGCATCAGTCCTCTCCTTGCCAGCTTCTGTGAGCAGGGCCTGCCTCTGGCTCACAGCTTAACTTTGCTTTATGTTAGCAAAGTCTTGACCAATACTTTAGTTCAGGCCTTAGGCCTCATACCAGGCCTCTGATACAAGGGTTTATGTTTCAGGGCCTCATCTTACTACATGCAAGACAATATAAAAGCCTTACTAAAGTCAAGTTTCAGAGAGATACCGTGTTAGTCTGTATCAGCAAAAACAACGAGGAGTACTTGTGGCAGAAGTGGCACAATCCCTCACTCTCACAGACCTTGGGAGACAGGCCAGTCCTCGCTTACGGACAGCCCTCCAACCTGAAGCAAATACTCACCAGCAACTACACACCACACAACAAAAACCCTAACCCAGGAACCTATCCCTGCAACAAACCCCATTACCAACTCTGTCCACATATCTATTCAAGAGACACCATCATAGGACCTAATCACATCAGCCACACCATCAGAGTCTCATTCACCTGCACACCTAGCAATGTGATATATGCATCATGTGCCAGCAATGCCCTTCTGCCATGTACATTGGCCAAACCAGACAGTCTCTATGCAAAAGAATATATGGACACAAAGCAGAGGTCAAGAATTATAACATTCAAAAACCAGTCGGAGAACACTTCAACCTCCCTGGACACTCAATAACAGACTTAAAAGTGGTAATTCTTCAACAAAGAAACTTCAAAAACAGACTCCAACGAGAAACTGCAGAACTGGAATTAATTTTCAAACTGGACACAATCAAATTAGGCCTGAATAAAAACTGGGAGTGGATGTGTCACTACAGAAACTAATTTCCCCATACTAATTTCCCCCTACTGTTACTCACACCTTCTTGTCAACTGTTTGAAAGGGGCCACCCTGATTACATTACCCTCATTACCACTACAAAAGTGATTTTTCCTCCCTTGATATTCTACTGTTGAGAATAGCCCACTATCACTTTAATTGAATTGTCTCGTTAGCACTGACCATCCACTTGGTAAGGCAACTCCTATCTTTTCATGTACACCTCTACCCCAATATATTGCGACCCGATATAACACAAATTTGGATATAACGTGGTAAAGCAGTGCTCTGGGGGGCGGGGCTGCGCACTCCGGCGGATCAAAGCAAGTTTGATATAACGCGGCTTCACCTATAACGCGGTAAGATTTTTTTGGTTCCCGAGGACAGCGTTATATCGAGGTAGAGGTGTACACTATATATATGCCCAAATAAATTGGTTAGTCACTAAGGTGCCACAAGTACTCCTCGTTGTTTTTACTAAAGTCGAGATATACCACATCTACTGCTTCCCCCCCATCCATAAGGCTTGTTACCCTGTCAAAGAATACTATCAGGTTGGTTTGACATGATTTGTTCTTGACAAATCCATGCTGACTGTTACTTATCACCTTAATATCTTCTAGGTGTCTGCAAATTGATTGTTTAATTATTTGCTCCATTATCTTTCCGGGTACAGAAGTTAAGCTGACTGGTCTGTAATTCCCTGGGTTTTCCTTATTTCCCTTTTTGTAGATTGGCACTATATTTCCCCTTTTCCAGTCCTCCGGAATATCTCCCGTCTTCCATGAATTTTTTTGAAGATAATCTCTAATGCATCGGATATCTCCTCAGTCAGCTCCTTGAGTATTGTAGGATGCATTTCATCAGACACTGGTGATTTGAAGACGTCTAACTTGTCTAAGTAATTTTTAACTTGTTCTTTCCTTATTTTAGCCTCTGCTCCGATCCTACCTCATTTTCACTAGCATTCACTGTGTTAGATGTCCAATCGCTACTAACCTTTTTGCTGAAAACTGGAACAAAAATTATCACTTAGTACTTCTGCCATTTCCACATTTTTTATTATTGTTTTTTCCCCATTGTTGAGTAATGGGCCTATCCTGTCCTTGGTCTTCCTCTTGCTTCTAATGTATTTGCAGAATGTTTTCTTCCTAGACTTTATGTCCCTGGCTAGTTTAATCTTGTTTTGTGCCTTGGCCTTTCTAATTTTGTCGCTACATGAATGTGTTGTTTGTCTACAAAGGAAGAATATAATGTTACCTAGTTTCCACTTTTTGTAGGACTCTCTTTTTGAGTTTCAGATCACTGCAGATCTCCTGGTTAGGCCAGGGTGGTCTCTTACCATACTTCCTATTTTCCTATGCAGTAGGATAGTTTGCTCTTGTGCCCTTAACAATGTCCCTTTGAAAAACTGCCAACTCTCTCAAACTGTTTTTCCCCTAAGACTTGCTTCCCATGGGATATTACCTACCAACTCCCTGAGTTTGCTAAAGTAGCCTCCTTGAAATCCATTAGCTTTATTCTGCTGTTTTGCCTCTACCATTTCTTAGAATCATGAACTCATCATTTCAGGATCACTTTCACCCAAGCTGCCTTCCACTTTCAAAGTCTCAACCAGGTTCTTTGTATTTGTCGGAATCAAATCTGGAACAGCCTCTCCCTTAATTGCTGTCTCCATCTTCTGAAATAAAAAATTATCCCCAGTGCATTCCAAGGACCTGTTGGATAATGGTCCCTTCTGGCCTTAAACTCTAGGAAAACAAATTCCAGAGATTCTGTACTTCATCTGTATATGAAACTTTTGCTCTGGCTCGTGTGGTGGTGAAGTTGGTGGTAGCAGGTGTTGGTGCTTGGCTGTGAGTCTGTGTCTCAGTCAGAGAGCCATCAGTGACAGACTCAGGGTATCTTCAGTGTTTATTTGCAAAACAAACCCAAGCCCTGTGTGCCTGAACAAAAATGGCCAAAGCAGCAGTAAAACTCTGCAGTTGGGGTTACTGTTGTGCAGACCCCCAGCTACAAGACTACTGCATCCAGCCATGCAGCCAAGGTGTTGGGAGGGTGTCGGTCAATTCTGTTGTACTTGGAAAGGTGTACCAGTCTGTGGCCACTATTCCTCTGGAATAGCCAAGATACTGAGTCCGTATCTGGGTGAGGAAAGAGTTTAAGTAAGTTCTGAATGTCTAATGGATGTAAAAGTTGGATATTGGCCTGGAAGGTCAATGCTGAACTAATGGGCACTTTAATTAGGCACCACTTCCACCCTCCTCCTGCCGAGATGTACACACTCAAGTGAAGGTCCAACTTACCCCATCCCATGCTTTTCTTCGTTGTTAAAGGAAACAGCCATAAACCTCAGTCTAAACCTTCTCCTGAACTCCTGGACTCCTTGGCTTCTTGCAACAGATCCAGTCTTTAATTCTATCTGCCTCAGAGTCATACAAATTGTTTTATATTTCTGGGTTGGAGCTGTTCACTAATATATGCTTGTTAGCATACATATATATTATGCTGATAATATTACCCACAATATATTGTTCAGCAGTTATAGCCCTCATTAGCCTGTAGCTTTGTTATAATCCTGTATGCTTACTCTAAGTATTCCATAATACCTTGCATTAGCTGAAGTAAACCTTGTGTTGAGTACATATGAAAACTGTCAGTATCAGGACAATTTATTCATGGCAACAAGAAGGGAGTTACCCACACTAACTTAGGAGATGTCTTCATGTCACTTAGTACCTGGAATGTGTGTGCTAAGAACAAAGAGGAAAGGTGCATAAAGACCTGGAATGCATGAGTTCAGAACAGAGAGATAAAGGGGATACACCATGAGAGCAGAAACAAAAAGTAAAAGGTGATTAATTGAATCTCATTTCAGGTGATGTATACGTACCTCTTACTGGTAAACATGTAGGGTACAAAAAAGGTGGCTTTAGGGATGTAACTTTGGGGAGCAAAGTTACAAAGTAAAGTAACAAAGTAACATTGCTGCATGGGACTGCTCTTCCGAGGCTGCTATCCTATAGAACCTTTTTCCTGTGCCATATTAATAAACCTGATTGACATTGGTTAGTTGGTCTCATGAGGATATTTCGTAATGAACCTAAGTGTGGTCAAGCAATTGACTAGACAATCAATCAACATAGCTAATAAGACCTACTTGATCTGGTAAATCTCTGCATTTCTGGGAAGGGTGCTAACACGTCAGCAAAAGAGTGCCTCACTTCCAGGCTGTGCTATAGAATCTGTCACGAGAGTTTCCTACATTGGCGCCAGAAAAGTTACAATACAACTGCTTTGCTGTCTGCAGGCATTGCTGTGTGTGATGGAATGAGCAGGAAGAAACAGTTTTTACTAGCATTTTGGCTTTAGAGGCATAGACAATTGCTGAAAGTGATGTTTCTAGGAGATTAAATGATATTTAATTAGGGTTGTTTTGGAGCTGTTCTCTTCTGAACTGTGCTATAAGATACGGTGCCATGGCAGTTTTTGTATTCTTTGCCTTGATAGTGAATGTTCTGTAATATAAATTGTGCTGCAGAATATCAAAGTATTTTTAAACCATATCAAACAGGAAAAAGCACTTTCAGCTTCCCCATACAAATGCTCTTTCTAATGGATGTGCTCTCTGCAATCACAAGTTTAAAAATTATAGTTTATTTACACCTAAATTGCTAGAGCATTTAAATCTAAAAGTCAGACTGGAAATTCCAGCATATTGTCACAAAGGTTTAAACTTGCTGATATGTTTACTTTCTAGAAGGCTGTTGTTGTATTTTCTGGGTATTAACACCTGCACATTTCTCTGTGGTGGGATTATCTCCTAGACAACTGTAAAGCTAGGATTATCCTTGTACACTTCTGTGAGCAAATGTTATAGTTAAATATGCATAGAGTTAACAACTGTAAATGTAGTTTAGACATGAAAACAACTGGGATCAGTGAGAACTCTGTGCCATCCTCTAATGCATGATGAACTAAGAGCATCATTAGTTTTGTTCTTTGGCTTATTCCTATTTAAAAAAAAACATGCTACAATGCTCATGGAAGGTGGCGGTTCTGGCTCAAAGTTCTCTTAACTATAAAAAGGGCTGATCGTGCAAGATTCCCACCCATCTGACAGTGCCTGTGCCCAGACTGGAGGGAGAAAAGTGACCCAGTCTCCCTGCCATAGTGATAGGTCACATGTACTCCCTGTCACTGATTCCTTCTGATCTACACTCACTTACCAATGAATGAGCGAGGAAGTGCCGGAACTGGTGTAAACTACACCCCGAGGAGCCAAATGAAGGTGTAAGTTAACGTGGGATGACCACTGTTCACAACCATTATTATTATTGGCACACTCTACTGTAGCTTCTTGTCATGTGACTTAAACTGGCCTCCTACGCCCTCGCTGAACTCAGCTGGCCCTGTGCACTCTGCTTTCCTTCAGGGTGTAAAACGTGTAATGGTAAGTTAAGCTGGTCACAGTTTTTCAAACTTTTGTGAGAATTTTTGCTGAAATTTTGACCAAAAAGAAGGGAAAACGGTGAGAAATTTCCAACATTTTCCAGCTGAACGGCTGCAGGTTATGGAATTTACTGTGAGTCTGTGAGAGTCCCCATAATGCTGGAGTAGCATGCACACAAACAAACCTGGCAATGAGTGTGAGTGACACAGCTTGGATTTCTGCTAGATGCTCAGGAGGTGCCTCGGTGCTTCTGAAAATCCCGTCTGCAACCTTGGGCACCCAAATATCTTTGAAAACCAGGCCCTCGGACTTAATGCCCATCAGGTAGAAGAGGTAGAAGAGGTGGATGAGGCTTTTTTTAAACAACTAACAAAATCATCCAAAGCCCAAGATTTGGTGGTGATGGGGGACTTCAACTATCCGGATATATGTTGGGAAAATAACACAGCGGGGCACAGACTATCCAACAAATTCTTGGACTGCAGTGCAGACAACTTTTTATTTCAGAAGGTTGAAAAAGCTACTGGGGGGAAGCTGTTCTAGACTTGATTTTAACAAATAGGGAGGAACTCGTTGAGAATTTGAAAGTAGAAGGCAGCTTGGGTGAAAGTGATCATGAAATCATAGAGTTTGCAATTCTAAGGAAGGGTAGAAGGGAGAACAGCAAAATAGAGACAATGGATTTCAGGAAGGCGGATTTTGGTAAGCTCAGAGAGCTGATAGGTAAGGTCCCATGGGAATCAAGACTGAGGGGAAAAACAACTGAGGAGAGTTGGCAGTTTTTCAAAGGGACACTATTAAGGGCCCAAAAGCAAGCTATTCCGCTGGTTAGGAAAGATAGAAAATGTGGCAAAAGACCACCTTGGCTTAACCACAAGATCTTGCATGATCTAAAAAATAAAAAGGAGTCATATAAAAAATGGAAACTAGGACAGATTACAAAGGATGAATATAGGCAAACAACACAGGAATGCAGGGGCAAGATTAGAAAGGCAAAGGCACAAAATGAGCTCAAACTAGCTACGGGAATAAAGGGGAACAAGAAGACTTTTTATCAATACATTAGAAGCAAGAGGAAGACCAAAGACAGGGTAGGCCCACTGCTTAGTGAAGAGGGAGAAACAGTAACAGGAAACTTGGAAATGGCGGAGATGCTTAATGACTTCTTTGTTTCGGTCTTCACCGAGAAGTCTGAAGGAATGCCTAACATAGTGAATGCTAATGGGAAGGGGGTAGGTTTAGCAGATAAAATAAAAAAAGAACAAATTAAAAATCACTTAGAAAAGTTAGATGCCTGCAAGTCACCAGGGCCTGATGAAATGCATCCTAGAATACTCAAGGAGCTAATAGAGGAGGTATCTGAGCCTCTAGCTATTATCTTTGGAAAATCATGGGAGACGGGAGAGATTCCAGAAGACTGGAAAAGGGCAAATATAGTGCCCATCTATAAAAAGGGAAATAAAAACAACCCAGGAAACTACAGACCAGTTAGTTTAACTTCTGTGCCAGGGAAGATAATGGAGCAAGTAATTAAGGAAATCATCTGCAAACACTTGGAAGGTGGTAAGGTGATAGGGAACAGCCAGCATGGATTTGTAAAGAACAAATCATGTCAAACCAATCTGATAGCTTTCTTCGATAGGATAACGAGTCTTGTGGATAAGGGAGAAGCTGTGGATGTGGTATACCTAGACTTTAGTAAGGCATTTGATACGGTCTCGCATGATATTCTTATCGACAAACTAGGCAAATACAATTTAGATGGGGCTACTATAAGGTGGGTGCATAACTGGCTGGATAACCGTACTCAGAGAGTTGTTATTAATGGTTCCCAATCCTGCTGGAAAGGCATAACGAGTGGGGTTCCGCAGGGGTCTGTTTTGGGACTGGCTCTGTTCAATATCTTCATTAACGACGTAGATATTGGCATAGAAAGTACGCTTATTAAGTTTGCGGATGATACCAAACTGGGAGGGATTGCAACTGCTTTGGAGGACAGGGTCATAATTCAAAATGATCTGGACAAATTGGAGAAATGGTCTGAGTTAAACAGGATGAAGTTTAACAAAGACAAATGCAAAGTGCTCCACTTAGGAAGAAAAAAATCAGTTTCACACATACAGAATGGGAAGAGACTGTCTAGGAAGGAGTACGGCAGAAAGGGATCTAGGGGTTATAGTGGACCACAAGCTAAATATGAGTCAACAGTGTGATGCTGTTGCAAAAAAAGCAAACATGATTCTGGGATGTATTAACAGGTGTGTTGTGAGCAAGACACGAGAAGTCATTCTTCCGCTCTACTCTGCTCTGGTTAGGCCTCAGCTGGAGTATTGTGTCCAGTTCTGGGCACCGCATTTCAAGAAAGATGTGGAGAAAATGGAAAGGGTCCAGAGAAGAGCAACAAGAATGATTAAAGGTCTTGAGAACATGACCTATGAAGGAAGGCTGAAAGAATTGGGTTTGTTTAGTTTGGAAAAGAGAAGACTGAGAGGGGACATGATAGCAGTTTTCAGGTATCTAAAAGGGTGTCATAAGGAGGAGGGAGAAAACTTGTTCACCTTAGCCTCTGAGGATAGAACAAGAAGCAATGGGCTTAAACTGCAGCAAGGGAGGTCTAGGTTGGACATTAGGAAAAAGTTCCTAACTGTCAGGGTGGTTAAACACTGGAATAAATTGCCTAGGGAGGTTGTGGAATCTCCATCTCTGGAGATATTTAAGAGTAGGTTAGATAAATGTCTATCAGGGATGGTCTAGACAGTATTTGGTCCTGCCATGCGGGCAGGGGACTGGACTCGATGACCTCTCGAGGTCCCTTCCAGTCCTAGAATCTATGAATCTATGAATTCCTTGGCTACACTGCTGAGACTGCCAAGGGGTGTGCTAATAGCGATGATGGTTTTGGTAGACTGGGCAATTGCTCACTCTGAACAAGACTACCTTTTGGAGCTGGTGGGTCTATTTG
This sequence comes from Emys orbicularis, assembly GCF_028017835.1. Taxonomy (NCBI): domain Eukaryota; kingdom Metazoa; phylum Chordata; order Testudines; family Emydidae; genus Emys; species Emys orbicularis. Next base: position 478,007 of record NC_088686.1, on the reverse strand, counting down.
GTCACTAGCAATCTGCGGCCAGTGTTGGGAAGTTGAGAGGACCAGAGTGGTGTTGCCATGATGTGCGGTTCTGAGGCCTGGCTGCTCACTTTTTTTTTCAATATAACTTTGTTGATCCTTGTTACTCAGAGCAGCTAGCGTAAACACTCGCATAGATACAGGGGAGAAACAAACCCCAAATCCAGGGTGTATTTCTCTATTTAAAGTGCCTGTCACTTTGCCATCTATTTACCTGACCAAGGCCTTTTTAATGTGTCTGTAACATAACAACAGATTAAAACAGACCTCAGTATCTAAAACAAAGGTTTGGGGGGGAGCTAGAGAGGTATCATCTTTCGATAAACTGATGGTGGGTAACCCTGACTGAAGGTTGGTTAGAGAGTCACACAGATCCAAACACCAGAAACCTTTGGATGATGCAACTTCAACATTTCCTACTCCAATGTCTATATTTGCCTTTCTGTTTTTGCTTGAAATCTTACATTTCGGGGGGTGGGGTGGGGAATGGATCTGTAGAAACAGGGACTTTCTCATTGACCACAATGCTTCCCCGGGCCCCCTTGAGCTCCCTTCCTGCTTGTGAAGGAGATGTAAGAAGGGTTCAAACTTCCTCCTAGTAAATTCAGCGGAAGTAGGAGTGGTTGGTCCTGCAGAGCTAATGTAGCCAAGATCTTAGATGAGCCTGAAGCAGAGCGGTAGATCTGATTCCCAGAGAGCTTTGAGGTGGTTCAGATATAAGCTCTCTAGTCTGGATCTGTGTCTAACCAAGCAGGAACTGGAATGCACACAGCCTCCCGCACCATCAGTTCAGCTGCGTCAGCCTAGACTCTGTCCAAAAGCCCTTTAATTGGTATCAGAGGCAGGAAGGTCACACTCCTCAGTCTGACCAAGAAAGGCAAAACAAAACCAATGGCTGGAAGTTGAGGCCAGACCCATTCCAATTAGAAATAAGGCACATATTTCTAACAGGGCAGGTGATTAACCCTTGGAATCAGATGACTAAGGGCAGTGGTGGATTCACCATCTCTTAATGTTTTCCAATGAAGGCTGGATACCTTTCTGGAAGATGTTAGCTTAGCACAAGTTATTGGGATCAGTACAGCGATAATTGGCTGAAATTATATTTCCTGAGCTATACAGGAAATCAGATTAGATTAATAGATTTTAAGGCCAGAAGAGAACATTAGATTAATCTACTCTGGAACCTAGACACTCTATATAAACAGTGAATCCTATGTACACACTATATTACACATTAAGTATACAGCAAAGGGTAAACATTGAAGGGTTGTTGGCATAGACAGTACACCTGCACTTTCAGCCAAAATAGCTTGGCCATTATCTGCCTCATCATGAATTTAGGATATTACCTTGCATTATTTGAGAACTTCTTGTGACCATGTAAGTAGCACTGTACCAGCCGGCCTATGGCTGTTCAGGGTTTTCCCGCTGGCCTTGACGTGGCAGCAGGGCATGGTGGTGAATGCACGTCTCTGCTGTTAGGGCTGTGCTAAATGTGCACACAGAGCCCGGAGGTGGCACAGAGAGGGCTCAGGTGCTAATAGGTCTGCAAAGATCACCTTGGGCTAATCATCCTGTCTGAATATCCCTCGGTCTCTACACTTGCTGCGTCCAGCCCCCCTCGTGCAGCCTCGAGCACCTTCAGTGTTCTCACTAGCAGATACTTGGGGGGAGGGCACCCATTATGGCCTTAGCCACTCCGTTCTTAAATTATCTTCTCCTATCTCCTTATTTAGCTGAGCCTGGGACAAAGTCAGGAAAAAGCAAGGAAAAAAGGGAGGAGGTGGTGTATTATATATCATTATACACTTGTACTGAGGTCCAGAAGGAGGTGAGCAGCCGACCAGTTGAAAGTCTCTGAGTGAAGATAAAATGGGCGGGGGTGGGAGGGAAACGGGCAATATCATGATGGGGGTCTACTATAGACCATCAAATCAGGAAAACAAGATGGATGAGGCATTTCTAGAACAAATAACAGAAATATCCAAAACATGAGTCTTGGTAGTAATAGGCGACTTTAACTACCTAAAAAGAACAGGAGTACTTGTGGCACCTTAGAGACTAACAAATTTATTAGAGCATTTTGAGAGTGTGTGACACAGTCTCTCAGCATAGTCTGTGTGATATGTAGATTGTAATGGATTTTTTACCTTTAGTCCTTTTGGTATGATGTCCATCTGCTTGCAATTTGTTAGTCTCTAAGGTGCCACAAGTACTCCAGTTCTTTTTGCGGATACAGACTAACACGGCTGCTACTCTGAAACCTTTAACTACCTAGACACCTGTATTGGGGACAACTTTTTGTTTCAGAACCTGGAAGAAATAACTAGGGGTTCCATCATTTTAGACTTGATTCTGACTAACAGGGAGGAATTGGTTGAGAATTGGAAGGTAGACGGCAATTTAGGTGATAATGATCATGAAATGATGATTTTATGATTCTAAGGGACGGAAGGAGTGAGAGCACCAGAATAAGGACAATGGAGTTCAAAAAAGCAGACTTTAGCAAACTCAGAGAGCTGGTAGGTAAGGTCCCCTGGGAAGAGAATCTAAGGAGAAAAGAGCAATCCTTTGTTAAAAGTATTGTACCAAGGCCATCGGATTTTGCAGGAAGGAGTTAAAAATCCCCATCACAAGAATAGATTCTTTTAAAACGTTAAAAGACACCCACTCACATGCTGTGCTATTCTGAAACCCAAGGAGCTCCCCAAAGATTGGGGCTGTGGGACCTAGATCTACATAATCAGGCTAAAATACTAGTGCCCTTTTGGCACACGGCAGCAGTACTTTGAGGGTTTGACAGTGGGCCAGTTTCTTGGTGTTGGAAGGGAACTTGGTGACAGAGTCTCAGAATGTTTTCCCAAGTTATGCCTCTTGCACTGGGAGCACGAGACATGACGGACGTTAGTCACATTACATCACATACTACTGAAAGGGCTCAGGCACTCCAATGATGAGCACAGTATAAGAACCTGCCTAGAGCAGAAAGATAGCATAGAGCTGCTGCCTCAGCACAGCACCGGGCCAGGACACGCTGCTGGGGACATTCCCTGGGGGCTGGATCCATTAGTTTACAGCCCCTTTGCACTAGGGATCTGGGGCACAATGATGAGTTGTGGCCCCTGTTTAACCCTTTCTGGGGAGAATTGAATATCAAGTACTTACATCTCAGAAATTCATAGCATGCACTTCTCAGCCACCTGTGTGATTCCACTAGATGGACTTCAGGAACGAGTGCTTTGCGTGAGAGGCGAATGCTTGCAGCCCTTAGACCCAATGCAGGTAGAATCAATCGGAAGTGCAGGGCTCTAGCATGCTGTGCACCACTTACTATCCTGAGGCCCAAACCCTGCCCCCTCCAGCCCCGGTGCAGAGATTTTTCCAGGCAGCAGAACCTCAAGTCTGTGTGTCCTCCATCCTCCCAAGATAGGGCAGGGAACGAGGTAAGGGACTACGCAGGCTGGGCTGCAGGAGTGTCCATAAGTAGCTGCTCTGTAGCCTGGAGAGCAGATTTCTGTCCAAAGCCCTGCGGTGCTGCATGCCCCCCTCCAGTCTATACCATGCCCGGTGACAGGCTGGCCATGGCTTTTGCCACTTACTGCATTCCATCAGTGGGTTACGCTGCAGGTGGCACGTGAATGGCTACATTAATGAATGCTTTTGCACAGAAGGCTAAATGATGCTATTGGGACTTTGACCAGTCGGTCACCTCTCTGAATCTGGCCTTTGTCTCTATATTTGCTTGTTCCTGTATGTAGAAATGGCAGCTCCCATTGGAACAGGTGCCAAGTCATTTCACAACAACTACCAATAGCTTCTGCCTGGGAATTACTTTCAGATACCACTCAGCTGGGCTGCATTAGAGTCTGTTTGTCAGCACACATGGCTCCACATTCCTTCCCCAGTTCCCTGAGCTATCCCACTTCTCCCATCCTGTAACCGGAGTACTCTGCAAAGTTTCGCAATGCAATAGGCTCTTTAAACAGGAATTTATTTTTACAAATGTGCTATGTCGGGTCACGAACAGGGCAGTATTTGGACTCCATAGGCACTAACCTCACAGGGAGACCTTGACTGGAGTCAGACTTCTGGAATAGCCAGTTAACCAGCCCTTTTCAGGATGTGCCAATGTCATGCAGATCCCACAGTGGAGTTGGTTTTGGCTGTGGCTAAACAGATTCCTGTTGCTCCCTGTATTTAGGGTCTGATACTGTCAGGTGCTCTGCACCTGCTGGTCTTGTTGCCTTCAAGGGGAACACTGGGGGCCTGGCAGCTCCTGGACAACAGGCGCTTGGCGCCTGGCAGTGCAGCCCCTACATGGTACATGCCCAGGCTACATCTGCATGCTTGTAGGAACAGTGCATTTATGGAAAGAATAAAAACATGGTGAGAACTCCACCTGGATTTCCCTGATGTCCTACTTGATCTTCTCTCTGAATGCAGCCAGAGGGGGTTAATGGTGCTGCTTTATGCGGTGCCCAGGCTTCCAGCCCAGAGTATTCAGTGCAGGCTTTTGTGATGAATGTCAGAGAAGAAACATGGACCTGGAAACTAATCACTAATTACACACTGATACTGTACACCCGCTACGTATATTACTCCTCCTTTTATTCAGGGTTGTTATATGTATCCTGTTCAAAGTGTCTGGGCCATGTCATGTAAATACTGATCATGTGTTGCTTTTGGACAACCCAAAATATCCCTCTCTTGTCCTCACTCTTGTGTTTCATTGAAACTGCCTTGGTAAAATCCCAAAGAGAAGGGATGAACTTAAAATTACTTATTAAAATGTTGATGCTGATAGAGGAAATGAGAAATCTGAGCTTAGGAACGTCAAAATCTGTTTGGACAATTTAATCACCGACTATTCAGGGAAAGGGCCTGATGGCAGCCGCAAAAGGCTGTTTTATGCTGTTCCATTGGCACAAAGGGGCACCAGGGCATAGCAGTGTTCGCGGGTGGCCTTGTGGTCCTATGCCCAGGACACTGGGAAAGGCATCGTGGCTGGGACGTCCCTGCACCCAAACAACCTCTGCCAGCTAGTCCCCTGGGGCAACTAGCAACCAGTATAGTATGGAGCTGCCCTGAGGCTGTTCTAAATTATCCCAGGGCACGCCCAGGAGTGGGAAAGCACGTCGCTGGTTAAAGCTGCCTTTTCTCTCTGCTGGCCTCACCCGCACGCCCAGGTTAGGCTGGGCACTCATCAGTTGTAGCCAAGTGTCTGTTTCCCGCGTGCCCCCCTCCCCCAATTAAAGTCTTGATAGGATCAACATTAGTCTGGGTTCTAATTACAGCATAACACTATAGAAGGTTGCGAGAGTTTGCAAAGAGTTACCTCAAGGCATTAGAAATTCACATAAATTGTTGGTATTAAAATGCAGCATGATTGCTCAGGCTAATTGTCAAATACTGGAGAAATACCAGGAAAAATAACCTAGCAGGTTCTCAGGGTGGTCTGAGAAATCAGCAAATCTGTAGCCAATCATTAGCAGGAGGATTTTAAAATGTGTTTGATTAAAGGTTAAGGGAATATGTCGTCCATGTTCGTGAACCCTGTGATATTGTATATACATGATAGTAATGTGTCTCTAATTTTTGACTTTTAAACCTCCTATGTTTCCCTCTTTCTTTTACCTACCATCCCTTTCTCTTTTGAAAACAATGACAATTTTAAATATATTCAAGAAAAAAATGCATTTTCTCCCATTTGCAATCCTGGTAGCTTTTAACATGTCACTGTCTCTGTTTATGCAGTTTTGAAATAGCTTTATTACATCCATTTGTTTGGTCAGAGAATAAAATCCAAACCTTCAAATTTTAAAAGTGGAGTAAATAGGTTCATATAACAACATATCCCGATACCTTTGAACTCTGACCTACAAATGATGAAAAATAACATTTCTCAAAAAACAACAATAGCTAATTTTCATTTAAAAAAAAATCTGTAGCAAAGCAGTCAGCTGCTCTTTGAAAGAGTTCCCACAAGGTGAAATGGCAGGGTGCTGCTACCGGCCCACTTCTCCTCCTCGCGCACCTCCTGTGCCTGGGCTCGAGCTGTGGTGCATGCCCTGCAGCGAACCGTGGTCTGTTGCCCCATCGCCGGCACCCAGGAGTTGAAGGTATGAGTATCCCCATCTCCGAGTGCTGAAAATGGGGCAGCACCCTCATCCTCCTCACTGCATCCCTCCCCGTCCCATCCCACCCTGCCCCGCACACCTACCCATCCCAGCCCTGAACTCCTTCCAGTGCTCTCCTGCCCATCCTCTCCACCTCCCAGAGCCGCAACCCCCATGTCCCTCACCCCCCACAGCCCTGCACCCCATTCACCTCCATACACTGCTGCACTCCCATTATGTCCCTATACACCCCTGTCCTCCCCACATCCTCATGCCCCTGTAGCCTTCTGCCTCCCCCTGCATCCTCATCCACCCCACATATCCCCCCACACCCCTCCTCTTCCCTTCACTGCCCACTCTCACCCCCACCTGCTCTCGTCCTTGGCCTCTTTCCCTCCCCATCCTCTCTCCTCCAGCCCCCACCCCATCTTTTCCCCTCCAGCCAACCCTCCTCCCTTTCTGGCTGGGGGTGTCTGCGTAGGCAAGTGTGTGCGTGCATGGATTGTATGTGTGTAAGAGACTGTGTGTCTGTGTAGGGAGGCGTGTGTATTGCCACGTGTGTATACCTGTGTGAATAAAATTTTCAGCCTAACTCTTTGACTTTTATTCCTTTTTCTGGCTTGCACACAAAAAATTGGTGACATAAAAGTGTTTATTCATTTCATAACAAGTTTTTAGAAGAGAAGGGAACTCTAAAAGCAATGTGTTATTTCTTAAAAAGTGAATGTTGTTGACTAGTAATTGCAGAAGAGCCGACGGATCAGACATGTCTCCCCACCTTTGTCTAGCGACATTATAAACTCTTTGTTGCAGACTCTCTCTGTTTATGTGCATGTCCAGCACCTTCCACCCTGCAGCCCTGATCTTAGCTGGGGTCTCTAGGTATTAAACAATAACTGTAACAATAAATAACGTGGAAGTCTATGTGTTAGTACATGCTAGATGTGTACACATGAATATACGTGTGTATATGCATGTTGGGGTGTGAGTCAGTTTCTACAGATTTATTTATATAGGTATCTGGACAGGTGTGCTTTTCTGTGGTTGTGCGCTATGGATTTATATTTGGGCTTCAGGAGTGGGCCTTTCATGGACCCATTGCAGCTGTGATAATGTGTGGTTCTAATTCCACACATAAAATTACAATAACTTTAATGAACAAAAAACATGGAGCTGGTTATGAAAAATGGGAAGAGGGGAAGAAAGAATCATGAAAACCTTTGTGAAATTTCATTTTTTTAAAAATTACCCTTTTTGACTGTTTTGCTGCCAGCTCTAGCATTGCGTAACAAATAAAACCTGAAATTAACATAATACATCTGTTTAAACAATAAATATGCCTGTTTGGGCCTTGCAGTGAAAATGAGCATGTGAGCGAGGGTGGAGGAGAGCAAGAAACGGGGGTGTGTGGAGTGAGTGGGGGCAGAGCCTCAGGAAGGGAAGGGGTGAGGCGGGGCAGGGCCTCAGGCGGGGGCAAGGCAGTGGGCCGGGCAGTGGGTGGGGCAAGGGTGTTTGGTTTTCTGGAATTAGAAAGTTGGCAATTCTAGGTGGAACAGATTGTTTAGCATAAGTACTTAGCATATATTGTAAGTGACCATTGAAGGTGGAGTGGCCCATTAATACCTCTATAGTCATAGTACAGAAAGGGGGTTACTGGGTTAAGATTAGGGCTGTGGATTAATCACAGTTAATTCACATGATTAGCTCAAAAAATTAATCATGATTAAAAATAATTAATCGCTGTTTTAATTGCACTGTTAAATAATAGAATACCAATTGAAATTTATTAAATATTTTGGATGTTTTTCTACATTTTCACATATAATGTATTCTGTGTTATAACTGAAATCAAAGTATATATTATTTTATTACAAATATTTGCACTGTAAAAATGATAAAGAAATAGTATTTTTCAATTCATCTCCTACAAGTACTGTAGTTCAATCTCTTTATCGTGAAAGTGCAACTTACAAATGTAGATTTTTTTGTTACATAACTGCATTCAAAAACAAAACAATGTAAAACTTCAGAGCCTACAGTCCACTCAGTTCTACTTCTTGTTCAGCCAATCGCTAAGACAAACAAGTATGTTTACGTTGACAGGAGATAATGCTGCCCCCTTCTTATTTACAATGTCACCTGAAAGTGAGAACAGGCATTTGCATGGCACTTTTGTATCTGGCATGTGCCAGATTCGCTAAACATATGTATGCCCTTTCATGCTGCGGCCACCATTCCAGAGGACATGCTTCCATGCTGATGATGCTCGTTTAAAAAAAAAAGTGTTAATTTAAATTTGTGACTGAACTCCATGGGGGAGAATTGTATGTCCCTTGCTCCATTTTACCTGCATTCTGCCATATATTTTATGTTATAGCAGTCTCAGATGGTGACCCAGCACATGTTCATTTTAAGAACACTTTCACTGCAGATTTGGCAAAACGCAAAGAAGGCACCAATGTGAGATTTCTAAAAATAGCTACAGCACTCGACCCAAGGTTTAAGAATCTGAAGAGCCTTCCGGAATCTGAGAGGGACGAGATGTGGAGCATGCTTTCAGAAGTCTTAAAAGAGCAACACTCTGATGCAGAAACTACAGAACCCGAACCACCTAAAAAGAAAATCAACCTTCTGCTGGTGGCATCTGACTCAGATGATGAAAATCAACATGCGTCGGTCCGTTCTGCTTTGGATTGTTATTGAGCAGAACCCTTCATCAGCATGGACACGTCACCTGGAATGGTGGTTGAAGCATGAAGGGACATATGAATCTTCTAGCGCATCTGGCACATAAATAACTTGCTAGACTGGCTACAGCAGTGCCATGAGAATGCCTGTTCTCACTTTCAGGTGACATTGTAAACAAAAAACGGGCAGCATTATCTTCTGCAAATGTAAACAAACTTTTTTGTCTGAGTGATTGGCTGAACAAGAAGTAGGACTGAGTGGACTTGCAGGCTCTAAAATTTTACATTGTTTTATTTTTGAATGCAGTTTTTTGTACATAATTCTACATTTGTAAGTTAAACTTTCATGATAAAGAGATTGCACTACAGTACTTATATTAGGTGAATTGAATAATACTATTTATTTTGGTGTCCCTAGCCTCTGTTTGCCAGAAGCTGGGAATGGGTGACAGGAGATGGATCAGTTGATGATTCCCTGTTCTGTTCACTCCCTCTGGGGCACCTGGCATTGGCCACTGTCGGTAGACAGGATACTGGGCTAGATGGACCTTTGGTCTGACCCAGTATGGCCATTCTTATGTTCTTATGTTTTTGTTTTTTTACAGTGCAAATACTTGTAATCAAAAATAACTATAAAGTGAGCACTGAACACTTTGTATTCTGTATTGTAATTGAAATATATTTGAAAATGAAGAGAACATCCAAAAATATTTAAATAAATGGTATTTTATTATTGTTTAACAGTGCGATTAATCGTGATTAATTTTTTTAGACGCCTGACAATCCTAGTTAAGATTGTTGTAATAAGCTATAAATCCAGTGTCTCTGTTCAGACCATGATTTTAGTGTCTATCAGAGTTATGAATTTAAATTGCCAGGCTCGTCTTTTGAAAGTGGTGTGCAGGTTTCCTTTGAGGGTGAAGACTGATAGGTCAGATGTAGAGTGATCGCTTTGTGAAATGTATTCACCCACAGGTGATGTGGTGATTTTGTCTTCCATCATTTTCCTGCATGAGTTCATTCGAGATCGTAGCGACCATCTGGTTTCACCCAGGTAGTTGTTATTGGGGCATTCAGTGTATTGGATGAGGTACACCACGTGTTGTGATAGGCATGTGTAGGAGCCATGGATCTTGAAAGTGTGTTGTGGGGGGTGTTGATCACTGTAGCAGTGGAGATACAGTACACCCTCGCTAAAATGAACCCCTGTTCAGTAAAGCTAGGGGATCATTACAGTGAGCAATGGAGAAGGACAGCTACTCCAGCCCTGGGGACGTGGCCGGCACAGAGATCTCCTCCAGCCATAGGGCCTTTCTTTCTAAAATTCTCTCCAGGGAAGGGAACAAGGGATGCTGTTAAAACAAAAGCCTTATTTAATACATTACACTTTGAATGCTTTCACTATTTCCCCCTCTTTTTCTGTATCTTTAATAAAAGTTTCAAAGGACTTTTCATGGTGTTGGCCATGGTACTAAGCAGGTTGAGGTCTCTGTATGCCAAACCCCAAACCTTGAATAAAACTACAGCAACTGGGTCATGATAACACCTTTGATGCTCTTAATATATATGGAATGAATCTAATACAACAAGGGCTGGAGGTTGGATCTGAGGGCTGGCAGCAGAGGGAGTGGCCATGGTTTGAGCCAACACTGGTTTTCTCAGAACCAGTTCTGCATTTTGAGCATGTTAACAGCCAGCAGGTGGAGAGCAAAAGGAGGAGACATTTGTAAATGAAATACAGAATAGGCCTGAGGAATATCCTCCCTGCCCATGGTGCCTGCTGAGCAGCTGGAAGTTACCTCGCTCCTAGGACAGGCCCAGCATCTAATATTTTTGTCACGATTTATTAACAACTAAGTGTTTGAAAATCAACCCTCTCTTCTTCCATGTAAATCTCATAGAGAGGAGATTGTACAAGGTCTCAAACTAATTCATCGATGCAAGTCTGGGGCGTGCAGCGGCTATAGTTAATAACATGGCACAATCATTCTAAGGCAGTACAGACATACTGAATAGACAAAGTGTTATGTAAACAAGCCCCAACAGTGAGAGAGTACGTGAGAAACAGACACTGCAGTGCCCAGGGAAGATGCTACCATTTTGATGAATATTTTAGTATTGCACAGATCTGTTAACAACACAAACACAAATATTTTTAGGAAGGGTTGGAGGCACAGCCAGGAATTATTGCCAGTCTTCATTTCAGTCTAAAATGAGTGATCCACCAGAGGCTATTCTGCCCACATCTGCTAATTGCATGGTTTCTTGAATTTTCCTCTGAAGCAACTGGTGCTGGTGAGATACAGATGGACTAGATGGATTTTAGTCTGATTCAATCTGGCAATCCCTATGTAAAACGTCTGTCTGTTAGCTCTGCCCCACAACTTGCCAGACAAAGATCCTACTTTGCCCCTAAATGTGGACTCTTCCCCTCTCCAACAGTGACACTGGTCCAAGAGTGAGGATAGGCACTCATCATTTCTGGTCTTGTTACAACTTCCAGGCCCAATCATTTCTGACACCCCCCCCCCCCCCCCCCACTGGGCATAGGAATATTTGTGATGTGAAGGCCAGGCATCTCTCTTTGTAGAATAGAAGGTTTTTTTCCTGGCCCCTTAGTTCCAGGATAGTGTACCTGAAATCATGGCATTATGATGTGTAGTAAAACTAACTGAACCATTTTCAGTGTTTGCTAAAATGTGTTAGTTACCATTTATCTTTACCTCCATTGTGTGGGTGTTAGACTCAGAGTAACAAGAGCAGAGGATTACAGAAGACAGGACTAATCACATTGCTTAACATTCTCTAGCAGTGTTAGAAAAATACTTTTTCTGTAACATGGGTACAAGATACAGAGTGGTGTTGCATAAAGGTGGTATTGACATGCCTTGGGTTGACCTGCATTACATGATCATGAGTACTACAGCCATTCCAAGTTCACATTGTATCCTGGCTCACTTGTAGATGTAACATTTTGTATCTATCTGTGTGTGTGTGTGTGTGTGTGTGTGTATACGCATAGGTATAGATGTACATATATACATACACATAGGTATAAATACATACTAGCTGATTTATTCATGACATTTATCTATATATGTAAGAAAAGATGGGGAAACTCAGGGCCAAATTTCCTATTGACAGAATGCATTGTCTGATTTTTTCACTTGCAAAAATGCATATACGAATGTTGATATATACACCCAAACTTCATGGACAAATGGTCAACTGAACATCAAGTAGTTGGATAGTAAGTTACTTGATTTGTACATGCAAATTTGGCTTGTATGAAATTTTGTGGGCACAAATTCTTGACATAAGCAATATTTTGGGTGCAAACATATCCACAGTACTATTGTTATAGAATTTTAAAATAGCTGGATGAGAAGCTCATTGGCCCACTAAGGGATGATTTTTTTTTTCAATGAATCTGGAACACTGGGGAAGTTTTCCCCATTTCCAGAAGACTGGAAGAAAGCTAATGTTGTACCAATACTTTAAAATAGTAAATGGGATGATCTGGGTAATTATAGGCTTGTCAATCTGACATCAATCCCGGGCTAGTTAATGGAGTGGTTGATATAGGCCCAATTAATAAAGAATCAAATGAGGGTAATGTAATTAACACCAATCAATATGGGTTTTTAGAATATACATCCTGTGAAACTAAGATGATGAGGTTACATATTTGGTTTATAAAGGTATTAGTGTTATTTGAGGCAAGATTAATAAGACTCAGAATTTTCAGCTTGGAAAATAGACAGCTAAGGGGGGATATGATAGAGATCTATAAAATCATGACTGGTGTGGAGAAAGTAAATAAGGAACTGTTATTTACTCCTTCACAGAACACAAGAGCTAGGGGCCATCAAATGAAATTAATAGGCATCATGATTAAAACAAACAAAAGGAATTATTTTTTCACACAACACACAGTGAATCTGTGGAACTCCTTGCCAGAGGATGTTGTGAAGGCCCAGACTATAACAGGGTCCAAAAAAGAACTAGATAAATTAAAGGAGGATAGGTCCATCAATGGCTATTAGCTAGGATGGGCAGGGATGATGTCCCTAGCCTCTGTTTGCGAGAAGCTGGGAATGGGCGACAGAGGATGGATCACTTGATGATTACCTGTTCTGTTCATTCCCTCTGGAACACCTGGCATTGGCCACTGTCGGAAGACAGGATACTGGGCTAGATGGACCTTTGGTCTGACCCAGTATGGCTGTTCTTATGTTCTTATGAAGTAATATACATAGACTTTGGTAAGGTGGACTAAGTACCGCACATCATTTAATTAAAAAGTCTACAACAATATAAAATTACCATGGCGCACACAAAACGAATTAAAAGCTGGCTAACTGATATGTCTCAAAATGTAATGTAAATGGGGAATCATCTTCAAGTGGGTGTGTTTCTAGTGGGGTCCCGCAAGGATATGTTGTTGGCACACTGCTATTTATCATATTTATCAGTGGCCTGGAATAATCACTGATAAAGTCTGCAGATGACACAAAAACTGGGGGGTTGTAAATAGTGAAGAGGTCAGGTCACTCATAAAGAACAATCTGGATCATTTGGTAAATTGGGTGCAAGCAAACAATATGCATTTTAATATAGCTAAATGTATGCCAATAGGAATGTTGGCCATACTTACAGAATGGGGAAGTCTATCCTGGGAAGCAGTGACTTTGAAAAAAAACTTGGGGGTCATGGTGGATAATCAACCAAACATGAGCTCCCCGTGTGATGCTGTGTCCAAAAGGGCGAATGTGATCCTTGGATGCATAAACAGGGAGTCTCAAAGAAGAGTCTAGAGGTTATTTTACCTCTCTATTTGGCACTGGTGTGACTACTGCTGGAATCCTGTGTCTTGTTCTGGTGTCCACAATTCAAGGAGGATGTGGATAAATTGGAGATAGTTCAGAGAAGAGCCACGAGAAGGATTAAAGGATTTAAAATATGTCTTATAGTGACTGATCTCCTTGAATCTATCTGTTTACCTTAACAAAAAGAAGGTTAAGGGTGACTTGAATACAGTCTATGGGTACCTTCTTGGAGAACAAATCTTTAATAATGGGCTCTTCAATCTAGTAAAGAAGGGTATAACATGATCCATGGCTGGAAGTTGAAGCTAGACAAATTGAGACCGGAAATAAGGCGCATTTTTTAACCGTGAGAGTAATTAACCATTGGAACAATTTGGCAAGGGTTGTGTTGGATTCTCTATCACTAACAATTTTTAAATCAAGCTTGGATATTTTTTTCTAAAAGATCTGATCTAGAAATTATTACAGGGAAATTCTATGGCCTGTGTTATACACGAGGTCAGACTAGATGATCGTGTTCCCTTCTGGCCTTGGAATCCATTCATTGTCTTCTCCCTTTGGGGAGAGGATGAGAGCCCAAACACATGACAGCTGTGTAGTCAGATGGTTTAATACACTACTTGAAGGTGCTCAGATACTATGGTGATGAGCACGGTATAACGATGGTATAGTGATGACTACAGAGAATGGAATAGAATAGTCCTGCCCTCGTCCAGTGCATATGATCTGAAAATGCAGGTGATTACTAATGGCAATATAATCATAGTGCTCTTAATGAGCAATTTATCTTGGTAATGAGGGCTTTGGCATTTTTTATGAGGATGCAGGTGATCTCTATGGATAACCTGAAAAATACAATTGCTTGTGATCTTGTTGTACATTAATCACCTTCTGCTAGCTGTGTCTCAAATACCATGGTGTCCACTGCAGTTCCAGAAGCATTAGCTCACCCGAGGAGCTTTATCTCTGAAGCCACGTTCTGTGATTGATGGAGCAGACATGCATTCTGAGTATTGGCTCTGACCTGCACCCCAGGTCCGGTCATTTTATCCTCATGGCATTTGCTGCTGCTCTGTTCACATCAGGCATGGATGATGATGCTTCTGCTGTTTCTCTGGCACAGATGCTAATTTTATACCTATTCCTCTGCTAATATAGAGGCTGTTTAATATGGGGAGCCTGGGGCCAGATACAGGAAGACTGCTTCCTGGGAGCTTTGGCTGGCCTGCTGCTGCTCTAAACATTCAAGGAGAGTCATACATCTCACAGAGCCTGATGGTGATAATGCAGCTGATGTGTCTGCTCTGATGTTTCTCTTCAGCACTGCTAGGCCCAATGCCTCTAGGTTCAACTCCGATGTGTGAGTTGGCTCATGCAACTGTGTAGTTAGTTACCCTGATGAACAAACATGAGGAGCCTTCCCTTCAAGTGCTTTTCACTTAACTAGAACCTACCCTGCCTGGTGGCTAAGTCACCTGGGGCCTACCCTGACATACTGGTCACACGAGTGAAAACTGCAAGGCAAGCAAACTTGTGGACCATATGCCCCCTTCAGTGTATTCAGACCCTTCCTTCCTCTAAAGTGGTCAGAAGGGAAGAATTAGAATTAGCACAACAAAGCCTTTAGCTAGTTCATTAAAATGTGATTACTTTTGATACCAATAAGTAAGGCTTACTTATATCATTTGTATACAAATTAACATCAGTGAGAGCAGAACAGAGCAAACATTCAAGCAGCAGAGTTTTTTTGAAAAGCAGCTCCTAGAAGCTGAGCTCTAAGGCAAGCGGGTAAATGAAGAAGGATAAGCTATTTGAGAGCAGGGGTATTTCGGTTTTTTCTCTCTGCCATGGTTCGCTGGGACCCCGACAGGTTATCCTGGGTCCTTACCTACCTGCTAGATTACATTTTGGTGTTGTAGAAATGCTGGGGTTGAAGGGGTTTTTTGTTTTGTTTTTGTTTTTCCCCTGGTACTCACTCTTCTGTCCCTCTGCTCTTCCCACCTCTGCTTTTCATTCTCTGTCTGTTGGCTTTCTCCAGCGTCTGCTTTCTGCATGCTGCCATCTTGCTGTGAAGGCAGAACCTGTGGTGCTGTCCAAGTTTGCCATTGTTTAATTGTGCTAAAAGGATAGCAGAAATGCCGCTGCTTTCTCTTTGAAAAGCAAATCTCAGATTTGCACCTGGATTCTACAGTGATGGGGTAGGTGTGAAAGGAAGAGAGAACCTTATCAGTGTGGAAATGGCCAGCACTTTAATAGAGCTCACTTTAGCTCTAGGATCTACCCACCAGCTCACTTCAGTAACAAGGGACGGGCTAGCTTCCAGAGGGCCCCGCCTCCAAAGCTCCCAATTGGGGGAAACATCCCAGCTTCTGATTGGCTAAGGAGTACTTTATAAACCAGGAAGTAAGAACAGGAAGTTGTCTGAGCAGCTTTAGGAATCCCTGGCTGGCTGCTACTATGTACCCCTCCTGCTTACCTGACTCCTGAGCCCTGCCCCTCTGCCTGCCCCCGGTTCCTGTCCTATCCCAGACTCCCATCTCATCCCGGTTCCTGCTGTCATAGCATCATAGAATATCAGGGTTGGAAGGGACCTCAGGAGGCCATCTAGTCCAACCCCCTGCTCAAAGCAGGACCAATCCCCAACTAAATCATCCCAGCCAGGGCTTTGTCAAGCCGGACCTTATAAACCTCTAAGGAAGGAGATTCCACCACCTCCCTAGGGAACCCATTCCAGTGCTTCACCACCCTCCTAGTGAAAAAGTTTTTCCTAATATCCAACCTAAACCTCCCCCACTGCAACTTGAGACCATTACTCCTTGTTTTGTCATCTGGTACCACTGAGAACAGTCTAGATCCATCCTCTTTGGAACCTCCTTTCAGGTAGCTGAAAGCAGCTATCAAATCCCCCCTCATTCTTCTCTTCTGCAGACTAAATAATCCCAGTTCCCTCAGCCTCTCCTCGTAAGTCATGTGCTCCAGCCCCCTAACATTTTTGTTGACCTCCGCTGGACTCCCTCCAATTTTTCCACATCCTTCTTGTAGTGTGGGGCCCAAAACTGGACACAGTACTCCAGATGAGGCCTCACCAATGTCGAATAGAGGGGAACGATCACGTCCCTCGATCTGCTAGGTGATGCCCTACTCCAGGTCCCTGCTCATCTGCCTTACCATAGATGTTGTCTCTGGCTCTGATCCCTGGCCTGGCACCTGATTCTGTATCCGGTGCGGACCTTTGGCTTGGTATGTAACGTAGTTAGTAGATCAGACCCCTGGCTTGGCACCAACTCTGGTAGAGTTACCACCTTTGAAATGCAAAAAAACCAATGGACTCCCCCTACCCCCAAAAAGCAAGACCGCCACAACCCCAACTCCCAGCCACAAGGCAACTCCACAACCCCCCACCCATCCCCAACAGCCACTTATAGTATCTAGGGAGATAATACATATAGATTGGTAACATCACTTGTCTCCTCATTCTCGTGCGACTCAAACCCTCTTTCACACACCCGCACTTGCACTTGCGTATTGGTGGGCAGACAGCTGCTGTATTTTCAAGTTTTGATCTGTTATTGCTTAAACTGCAGAAGTGGGAACACTGCAGCATCTTTAGCTGGACACAGACACTTTTAACATTAGCTATCCCAGTGCAGTGTGAAAATAATGCAAAACTTTAGATCTATGTAAAAAAAGAAACCCAGCACATTAAATTATTTTTCTGGCAACTGGCAACTACATAAAATAACAGGCCAGGCAGTCAAATACCAGCCCGCTGGTAACCCGAGACTCTGGCTCTGACTGTTAGCCTGGTATCTGACACTAGGTGGAGTAGTTATCTGGTCGAGTTTTGCAAATGTTATGTTCTTACACAATCATAGGAATTGCCAGATTGGATTAGCCCAGTGGCCAATGTAGCCCAGCATCCTGTCTCTGACAGTGACAGGTGTTTTAGAGGAGAGCATAAGAACACTGAGCAAGCAGATGGGATAGTCTGCCTCCCACATAGGTTTCTAACCAATTCTTAACAAACTCCAGTGATGGAGATTCCACAGCCTCCCTAGGCAATTTCTTCCAGTGATTAACTACACTTACAGTTAGGAAGTTTTTCCTAATGTCTAACCTAAATCTCCCTTGCCGCAAACTAAGCCTATTTCTTTTTCTCTTGTCCTCAGTGGTTAATGAGAACAATTTATCACCCTTTTGTATAACAGCCTTTTACATACTTGAAGACTGTTATGTTCCCCCCCCCCCCCCTCTTCTTTTCTCCAGACTAAACAAACCCAAGTTTTCAATCTTTCCTTGTAGGTCATGTTTTGTAGACCTATAATCATTTTTGTTGCTTTCCTAGGGACTTTCTTCAATTTGTCCACATCTTACGTGAAGTGTGGAGTCAGAACTATACGCAATACTCCAGTTGAGGCCTTATTGGTGCTGAGTACAATGGAAGAATTACTTCTCCCGTCTTGTTTACAACTCTCCTGGTAATAAATATTTAGTTTGTGATTCACTATAACCGCCAGATCCATGTCTGCAATACTTCTTAATTAGTCATTTCTCATTTTGTATTTGCACAATTGATTTTTCCTTCCTAAGTGGAATACTTTGCATTTGTCCTTATTGAATTTCATCCTATTTACTTCAGACCATTTCTCCAGTTTGTCCAGATCATTTTGAATTCTAATCTTGACTTCCAAAGCGCTTGCAACCCCGCCCAGCTTGGTATCATCCGCAGACTTTATACGTGTGCTCTCTATGCCATTATCCAAATCATTTATGAAGATATTGAATAGAACCACACCCAGAATCCCTGCGTTTCAGCCCTAATTACTTAGATACCTAATACATGATTATTTCCAGAAATTAAAAGGTACAGTGACTAAAATGAAATCCCTGCAAGCTGCATGGGCGCTTTTTAAAGACAACATAATAGAGGCCCAATTTAAATGTATACCCCAAATTGAGAAACACAGTAAAAGAACTAAAAAAGAGCCACTGTGGCTTAATAAACCATGTAAAAGAAGCAGTGAGAGATAAAAAGACTTCCTTTAAAAAGTGGAAGTCAAATCCTAGCGAGGTAAATAGAAAGGAGCATAAACATTGCCAAATTAAGTATAAAAATGTAATAAGAAAAGCCAAAGAGGAGTTTGAAGAACGGCTAGCCAAACACTCAAAAGGTAATAACAAAATGTTTTTTAAGTACATCAGAAGCAGGAAGCCTGCTAAACAATCAGTGGGGCCCCTCGATTATCGAGATAGAAAAGGAGTGCTTAAAGACGATAAAGTCATTACGGAGAAACTAAACAAATTCTTTGCTTCAGTCTTCACGGCTGAGGATGTTAGGGAGATTCCCAAACCTGAGCCGGCTTTTGTAGGCGACAAATCTGAGGAACTGTCACAGATTGAAGTGTCACTAGAGGAGGTTTTGGAATTAATTGATAAACTTAACATTAACAAGTCACTGGGACCAGATGGCACAGGTACCAGGCAAATTAGTCAAAACAATAGTAAAGAATAAAATTGTCAGACACATAGAAGAACATAAATTGTTGGGCAGGGATGGAACACTGTGCTCTGAGTGTCCTTAAACCTCCAAATGCCAGAAAATGGAACTGAACAAGAGGGTGGATCACTCAATAATTGCCCTGTTCTGTTCATTCCCACTGGGGCACCTGGCATTGACCACTGTCAGAGACAGAATACTGGGCTAAATGGGCCATTGGTCTGACCCAGTATGGCTGTTTTTATGCTAGTAATTCACCAGAGAAATAAGACCTACTCAAGTTACAGTGTGTCTTGAGGATGTATCAAAGATTTAAAACACTTTTATGTAAGGCTGTACAGGCTACATATATAGTGCAATGGTTCAGAGAACAAGAGCAAGTTAGGCTAACTTTCATGTTCAGCTTTTACGATTGGCCCCAAATGAACTGCTGTGAATGCATGGATAATGCTGCTGCTTCTGCTTGGAGTTTCTAAGGGTATTTGCTTTTAATGGAAGAAACAGAGTGGACAGAGGAAAAAACTCTCTTGTTTGGACTTCTCCTAGGATAAAATACCTAAGGGTTTATTTTCGGTTTTTGGTTTTAAGGAGCTCTCTGTTTGTGTGTTTTGATTTTCTTTATAAATTGATAAGAAATGTAGGAATTTATTTTTAAATCCAAAAGGTTTCTAAAAAGAAAAGGTTGTTTGTTTTTTGTTTGTACTTTATAAGTCCCTCTAAATTCAGGATGCTTTTGCCTGAATTTACTCTAGTGATTATTTTTTAGAACCAGCCTTCTGCTATGACTGGATGTAACCTGTGTAAAGCACCTTTTAATTACTGGGCCTGTGTTTGAAGACTCTTGTTATGACTTGAGGGAGACAGACAGGTCACAGCTTAGTGCTGTAATTGGATAAAATCATTAAAAGAAGGTTTTACTTTATTTGTTTTAACATATCACAGCATTAATCTCACATATCTGCCAATGTCTAGAGACAGGGATGAGAGTATGATGCCTTCCTGTTCTTCTACTGTGTTGTGACCTAACAGAACTCTCCACATTTTGTAGGTTATGTTTTCAGAAGCTGAGGTTGCTGATCTCTCTAGGAATATTCCCAAGACCAAACACATCAGTGATTTATGATTAAACACAGACTTCAACAACCAAAAACTAGAAAACCTTTGCAGGGAACATTCAGCCAATCTTTGAATTTTTGCAGCTTGCTTAGACTAAACAGTCACAGTGATCTTTCACTCACTAATCAGAAGGGAAAGCCGATACTAAACGACTAGATAACAATCACATGCTCTATCAGGTCAAAGGGATAATATGTCTCATTTGGAAAAACTAAACTGAGACCACAATTACTGCACTAAAAGCCCTCTGGAGAGTTAATTTGATTGATTGCCCTAGGTTAGAAATCTAGGCTAACTCCTTGAACATGAAAATTCTAACACTGCATTAAGATCCAAAACGTAAATGTGAAAATCTCCAAATGTCAGCGAGTTTTGCTCCTAATGTGGATTTGAGGTGAAATTCCAGGCCCTCTCCTTCAGGGAGTAGTTCGGTACAGCATAGCTTTAAAAAGCTAGATGACTGAAAAGCACAGAAATATCATTACACCCCATTCTACTTTAGCACCTGATCCACATCCCCATGAAGCCAAAGGCAAAATGCCCATTGCTGCTTTTTCACTCGAGAGAGCATGCCCCAAAGAGTGAAGGCAAGATAGCGGGTCATGTTGGGAAACCCAAATAGGGCTTCACTGAGCATGCTCAGTGTAAGAGTAGTCACACTAGGCATCCATATTGAAGGTACTGTATAGCAGCAGGAGGCCCTTTGCTGCTGCTCTCGTGAATACATATGGGTGTGGCAGAGCGTAGCTGGCCTGCCACTAGACACTAAGGAGGGGGAGCTGCTACAGAAACTTCAAGGCAGAGCACTGTCCCAGCGACTGAGCTGAGTCTGGGGGAAAAACGCTCATTTCTGATGTATATCTCCAATAACACCTAATGAGGGATGTCAAAGGCAATAAAAAGCGGTTCTCTACATGTGGGAGATGCCTGCTGAAGGAGTGAGCACAGATTCATGGGGTGAGTGGACGTGCTTGTTTATTTGGTGTTTCTTTTAGTTCATTTAAAGTTTACGGCACTTTGTTGGGGCCTGTGTGGGAGTGGGGCCCAGGGGCCTACTACGTGCTTAGCTGAGGGGTGCTAGCGAGGCTCTAGCCTCCTGTTCATGGGACCTCCTCCCCTCCCCAGAGAGCTGTCCCCTAAGGGAGCAGTCAGGAAGAAAGTGGGCCCCGCCATGTTGGGGAAAGACACTGACTTCCATCCCCCACCCCACCCCCCTGCGAGCTCAGCACACTCCCGCTGGCTCCACTCCGCTCTCCGGCTCCATGTGGAGGGGCAGGAAGAGTCCGGTTCAGCCTCTTGAGTTCTCCTCTAGCGCTGCTCTGTACCCTGCTGGCACATTAGTGTGAGGGGAACAGAAAGCGTCTCTGGGCTTGGCGGTCAGTGTGCATGTGTCGGCGGGAGCATCGGGGGGAATCCCTCTTGACATGCCGGAGAGTAGCTCCATCCTGCGTTTCATCCGGCCCAGTCCAACAGCACTACCCCTCCTCTGGCATTCAGAGAGCCGTGTGACTGGATTTTCTCTGCCCTGTGCTGATGGGCTGTTAGCCTGAGCCCTCCCCCCAGTCAGTCTCTTCACTGCCACACCTGCCCTCTTACCCTCTCCTCCCCTTCATGTTTAGCTCGTCCCTCTCTGCCCCCCAAATTGTGGCTCTAACATGACGTTTGCTGCCATCCCATTGTTCACACTGCAGGCGTGTTCTGCCCCTTCCCTCACCCGGCCTCTGCCTGGTCTAGTTGTACTGTGAGCTCTTCAGGAAAGGGCCCGTCTGCTGCTCTGTGTTTGTACAGTGCCTATTGCAATGGGGCCCTGTTCTCGACTGGCCCTTTGTCACTATTGTAATAAACACAATGCATAAATAAATATCATACACCTACTCATGTCTTCATGGCAGGACCAAACTGAAGGAAAATCTGGTGTCAATGGAGAAAGCTCTCGTTCATATACGGCTATCTGCAAAAATAAAAGGCAGTACGGAAAATTAGTGCCAAGGTAGTTTGCTTTTTCCTAGCAATGCCTGATGTTTTCTGGTTTTGACCGTTCTGCAGTGCAAATCAGCCTTCATTTGCATGTAGGTGTTTCCCCTTCGTACTGAGTGAGCACTGTCCACAGTTCTGTCTGAGGCCTGGCACGGCATTTCCTCACTCTTTGGTTGAATCAGCTCCTTTAATCAGTGCTCAGCCCCATTTCTAGCTCTGTTTTTGGCACAATACGGGGGTTGAGGTGTTTTGATTTCATCTAAATGGGTTTGTTTTTTTCCTGTACTTTTGAATAACCCTTTAATTGTTGCGACTATTGTAATGTTGCCTAGAATGTCCCTTCAGAAAAGCACCTTAAATACACAATTACTACTGTCCTCCAGGCGCCAGCGTCCTGCTGCAGCAGATGGTTTTTGTGTACTGTGGGGAGAAGCTCTCCTGTATAGTTATCACAGCCGGAATCTGTGACTCCACAGTGCTCGATATTGGGGGATGGAGGGCACATCTGACCACAGAGGTGCTCTTCCTGCTCCGTTTGCCTTCTTTTGACTGAACTAGAAACCGCCTCCTTTGCCTCAGGGAAGCAAAGTCTGTGAAAATGGGACTGTCATAAGATGGAAACGGCCTAATAGAAATGTTGCTCAGTGGAGCTCATTAGAATGCATGAGAGAGAATCGGTGAGAGTCCATAGACAGAGCATTTGTAAGGGATGCTGTCTCAGACTACCCCAGAAGATCTAAAACAAGAGATTTTGAATGCTTCACAGGCAGCCACTCAAATACACCTGAAATTGTTTGTCAAGAAACTTTTGGCACCTTGAGTGCTACTCTCTTCTCAGCAGTCTCTGAGGGGAATGCGCAATTCCCAATCAGGTTTTGGCAAAGCTGGGTAAATGCTGGAAAACATTTCCTACCACCATTTAGCGATTTCATTGTGATTGAGTCCATGGTGCTTTCATGGTCTCAAAAAACATCCTCGTAAACAAGTTCACTAGCAAGAACATTCATATGGAATCAATTCTGAAGCACTTAGAGGAGAGGAAAGTGATCAGGAACAGTCAGCCTGGATTCACCAAGGGCAAGTCATGCCTGACTAACCTAATTGCCTTCTATGACGAGATAAATGAGGGGAAAGCAATGGCCGTGTTATTCCTTGACTTTAGCAAAGCTTTTGATACGGTCTCCCACAGTATTCTTGCCAGCAAGTTAAAGAAGTATGGGCTGGATGAATGGACTATAAGGTGGATAGAAAGCTGGCTAGATCGTCAGGCTCGACAGTTAGTGATCAATGGCTCCATGTTGAGTTGGCAGTCAGTATCAAGCAGAGTGCCCCAAGGGTCAGTCCTGCGGCCGGTTTTGTTCAATATCTTCATTAATGATCTGGAGGATGGCGTGGATTGCACCCTCAGCAAGTTTGCAGATGACACTAAACTGGAAGGAGTAGTAGATACGCTGGAGGGTAGGGATAGGATACAGATGGACCTAGATAAATTAGAGGATTGGGCCAAAAGAAATCTGATGAGGTTCAACAAGGACAAGTGCAGAGTTCTGCACTTAGGACGGAAGAATCCCATGCACTGCTACAGGCTAGGGACCGAGTGGCTAGGCAGAAGTTCTGCAGAAAAGGACCTAGGGGTTACAGTGGACGAGAAGCTGGATATCAGTCGACAGTGTGCCCTTGTTGCCAAGAAGGCTAACAGCATTTTGGGCTTTATAAGTAGGGGCATTGCCAGCAGATTGAGGGACGTGATCATTCCCCTCTATTCGACATTGGTGAGGCCTCATCTGGAGTGCTGTCCAGTTTTGGGCCCCACACTACAAGAAGGAGGTGGAAAAATTGGAAAGAGTCCAGTGGAGGGCAACAAAAATGATTAGGGGGCTGGAGCACGTGACTTATAAGGAGAGGCTGAGGGAACTGGGATTGTTTAGTCTGGAGAAGAGAAGAATGAGGCAGGATTTGATAGCTGCTTTCAACTACCTGAAAGGGGGTTCCAAAGAGGATGGATCTAGACTGTTCTCAGTAGTAGCAGATGACAGAACAAGGAGTAATGGTCTCAAGTTGCAGTGGGGGAGGTTTGGGTTGGATATTAGGAAAAACTTTTTCACTAGGAGGGCGGTGAAGCACTGGAATGGGTTACCTAGGGAGGTGTTGGAATCTCCTTCCTTAGAGGTTTTTAAGGTCAGGATCGACAAAGCCCTGGCTGGAATGATTTAGTTGGTGTTAGTCCTGCTTTGAGCAGGGGGTTGAACTAGATGACCTCCTGAGGTCCCTTCCAACCCTGATATTCTGTGATTCTATGATATGGCCATGGTGGATTTTAATCTGGAATTGTGTCTGACTGGACACGGTGCCTGCATATGTACTGCTGGGGTACCTGTGACTTATTCCTGCGCTGGGCTGCACTTCCCATGTTAGCGGGTAGGCTGCTAACTCGCATGACCTCATGGAGATGAGCTCAGAAGGTTTGGATGCTGAACTTACATTAGCTCCTTTGGCCTAGCAATCTTGTCAGAATTCTCCCTCCTGGGTTGGCATTAGTACTAGTAGGACACCGTCAATACCACATTGAGTAATCAAGACCACCAACCAGGGAAATAACCCACTTCTTTCCCTGACGGACCAAGGGACACACCCCACCCATGTACTTATTCGCGACACTGATACTGACTTGGACTCTTTATACATTCCATGGGTGGCTTACCCAAACCCACTTATCCACTGACGCTTTAAAAACCCACGCACCCCAATCTGGGTCTATGCTGGTTATGTGATATGTATGTGTAAGCAGAGTCAGGATGAGCTCTACCCTGACATCTGGTGGTGAATTATGGCGAGTGTGGAAAAGAACTCCAGGGGCTGATCTTGTTTGCATAGGCACACCCACTCGCCTGGCATGAAACAACAGCAACTGAAAGTGGTTACTTTGGCTGGTGTGGGATCCCCAGTTTCTCTATTATTGGGGCAGGAAGAATAAAGTTTTGTTACCCTGATTCTGTGAATCAAGGCCAGTGGAACTGTTGTATGACAGAAGGACTGAGTGAGTCCTTCACCATTACCTAAGTAGCACTTGCTTGACAAGGGGCATGGGTTACAAAACCCAGTGAATTGAGAGAGGATGGGGACAGGTATTTGTACCTGATGGTATGGGCCCTCTCTGAGGGTTTGAAACACCAATTGCACCTTCTCCTTTCTTCACTGTTGAATGTCAGAGCTAACTTTGATTCCATTAGGAGTCTAGTTACAGGCTGCTGAGCTGAATTCACTTTGGGCCAATGGTGCACCAGCACTGGGGCTCCCCTACTATACTATGAGCTGAAATCGCTAAGAGCTGAAATCACAAAAGAGCTAAAGTTATTAAGAGCTGAGATCACTGAGTGCTGTGTTAACTAGTGGGGGAGCCTGAAGCTATATTGCTCAGCAGCTGGCGGAGCAATTTGTGGGGACGACTGGAGGAGCAGCGAGCGGCGCGGAGCCTTGTGGGGCCGGTTGGAGTGGCCCAAGGAACGGCGAGCGGAGCTGTTTGCGGGGACGGCTGGAACGGCTCACAGGTCGGTGAGCGGAGTGGAGCGGAGCAGCTTGTAGAGCGGAGCAGTTCGTGGGATGGCAGGAAAGTGGACTGGCTCGTGGTGAAGGCTGCGGCGGAACCCCCATGGAGAAACAGACGGCTGGCCAGTCTTGGATCACGTAAGGTGCCCCTTAACACCCTGCGTGCCCCCCCCTTTTTACTCTGGGGCTGCACTGACCAGGGACAGAGACTTTGGGGGTTGTTGGACTTTTGGGACTTTGGGTGGTTGCTGGACCCAAGAGACTTTGGGGGTGTTGGACTTTGGGGACTCTGGGTGAAATTTTTGGGTTGCTGGATTCAAGAGCCAAAGGGAAAGGACACAGCCCAATTTGCTGGGGTGGGTTTTGCTCATGGTTTGTGTTATGAATCCTGTTTGTGGTGTTTTTCCAATTTTATGCTGATGTCGTTTACCTCATGTTATTAAACATTTTCTGCTACACTCAGACTCCGTGCTTGCAAGAGGGGAAGTATTGCCTCTTAGAGGTACCCAGGGGGGTGGTATGTAATTGTCTCAGGTCACTGGGTGGGGGCTCGAGCCGGTTTTGCGTTGTGTTATTGAAACGGAACCCCTAGATACAGAACCCGGCCCTTGTTGCTGCCAACTTAGATGGGCAGAAGGGTTACATATGTATCCCGTGATCCTTGTAACTGATACCTGTAAACCCTCATAATTCAAGCCGGACCCCAGATGTACAGTACCTTCCCTCTTAACCAGGGCCTGCAGCAAGCAGGTGCTTGGGGCAGCCAACGGAAAGGGGCGGCACGTCCGGCTCTTTGGCGGCAATTTGGCGGTGGGTCCCTCATTCCCTCTCGGGGGGGGAAGGACCTGCCGCTGAATTGCCACCAAAGAATGAAACGGTGCGGTGGAGCTGCCGCCGAAGTGCCACCGATCGTGATCGCGGCTTTTTTATTTTTTTCCCTGCCGCTTGGGGTGGCAAAAACCCTGGAGCTGGCCCTGCTCTTAACTTGTGTATATTTAATTTCAAACCTTTAACTTTAATAAAAACTTTAAATCTGTTTCTGCTTTCAGACAAGTCAGAGATACAATGAGAATGGCCATTCGGTCAGCAATGCTGCTCTCTCAGCCTTGGGAGACCAAGAACCACAGAGGGCTGAAAATTGAATGTAATTAACCAGCTCCTTCCTGTAGCCCTGTGGATTTTCCCTAAAGGTCTTGTAGTGAGGCGGTGGGATACCCCACAGCCCCGCTGAGGGCCGAACTGCGGCCGAGACTGCGACAGGTCTCCATCCAAGCAATGACTAGGCTCAACCTTGCTTATTTATTCAAACTGATGAGTTCACAGCCCGCATGTATGCACGTGTACCGGCCAGCAAGAGAGCTGCTCTGCTTGTTACTCTGCATAAACACTTTGGTACAGAGGAACAATGCAGTAAGGAACTGCAGTGCAAGATTTTAATTCAATAGTTCATCTCCTGCCTTGGCCATATGGGTGCACATTTCAGAGCCAAAACAACATGTTCTCGCAATAATGACATTGATTTCCAGTGTTGATGGATTACATTTTATAACAGATCTGTCGAAATGGCTCTATAAAGGGGGGGGGAAAGCAAGATTTTGAAAAAGTTTTTCCTCTCTATGCAGTGACTGTTGTCAGACCCAGGTTGTCTATACAGTAGAACCTCAGAGTTACAAACACCTCAGGAATGGAGGCTGTTCATATCTCTGAAATGTTCGTAACTCTGATCAAAACGTTATGGCTGTTCGTTCGAAAGTTTACAACGGAACATTGACTTCATACAGCTTTGAAACTTTACTATGCAGAAGAAAAATGCTGCTTTTCTATTGTTTTTTGTTTTTTTTAGTAGTTTACGTTTAACACAGCACTGTACTGTATTTGCTTTATGTATTTTTTTTTGTTGTTGTCTCTGCTGCTGCCTGATTGTGTACTTCTGGTTCTAAATTAGGTGTGTGGTTAACTGGTCAGTTCATAACGCTGGTGTTTGTAACTCTGAGGTTCCACTGAATTTCTTACTGTTGATATGAAGATGTCAGGGGCTCATACAGAGCTAAATGCAAGTATGTATTTACGATCTGACAGAACATCAGATTTTCGCCAGTGCTCTCTTTTATGTGGATTATATAAACAATTCAAGGTTCACAACAGCATGATGCCCACAATCTGATAATTGCGGAAGTCACAGTTGAATGCAAGGAGGTCTCTAACAGACAACTGTTTGTGGTGGTGTGTGTGTTACCAATACCTAAAGAGAAAACAAAGGACAAAATCTGAAATCAGAACTTTCTCAAGAAAAAGCTAAGTCAGCTGCTTTCTTATCAGTTCAACCACCTTGCTGTCCATGGGCATGAAAAGCCAGGTTCACTACTTCCAATTGAAGGTTATACAGATATTGGCTTAGGATTCTATGTCTGAGGAAAAATGGTTTGCTAAAATGACTTGTTTAGATTTGGATAGTGATAGTAACTCTACATATAAGTGATATAAGCACAAAGGAATTAGTTTTTTGTTTGTTTGTTTTTGTATTGGAGGATCCCAACCCAAATCGGAGCCCCACCGTGTTAGGTGCTGTACAGACACATACTAAGAGCTTATTGTCCAAATCCATGTGAGGAGGAAGAGTCACCATTTTGTAGCTGGAGAATTGAAGTGCAGTGTGGTAAAGTGACATGACCAAGGTTACATAGTCTCTGGCTGAGCTGAGAACTGAACCCAGAGCTCCTGAGGCCTAATCCAATGCACTAACCACAAGGCTGCCCTTCCTCTCAGTGCTTTGGTAATTCCTGATAATCTCAGTGAGAATCTTAAATACAACAGTCTGGTGACCCTTTACCTCTCAAGCTCAGCCATGTGCTCATCACATGACATTGTTTTCTGCATTATAATTGCCTAATTTAATCCCACCTCAGTGCCAGCTGGCCCTTCCCATCCTTCCCCACTCTGCTTGATGTGAATTGGCTCCATCGTGTTATGGTTTCCTGCTATCTTCTTTTTGTCCCTTGTTTGTTCTCAAGCAGTAGCGCTGGGGTGCCGAGGCTGACCTAGTGACCAGAGAGTCTCTTGGAGGAAAGAAACGTGGCATTTTCTGATAGCTTAATACTGGACATGGAGTTTCTAACTTCATCCTTCCCTCCCCATGGGCAAGCACCTTAACTGCCCTTCCTCCTCTTGCAACAAAAATGCTCCTTTGAAGAGACTGATGTCTGAACATCTCAGCACTTGCAATCCCTGTCTTGTTCCTGTACCAAATATGGACTAGCTACAGAACTTCCTTCTTAGCCTGGTACACACCAGATGTGTTTATTATAAAATCCTTTAATGCTCTGCCAGGCATGGCCGTGTTTAGCTTGAATCAGGTATTGTACACACCATGCCACCTAGTGGCTGAACAGTGTCATACATTTTAGCATTCCATTACATCTCCCCCTTTGTTCTACATTCCTACCATATACAATACTGACGCTATCACACTGTCTTTTGAAGTTCAGTACAGATCAGCCTGTTAAGTGTCTCTGAATCGTGCAGATTTTCTAATTACATAACCACATGGTCATCTGGCTGTCCATTAGTTGCAATGACTGGCTGTGGTCAGTTTGGAATCCTTGAGTGGTCTTCTTGTTCTGCATCCACCATCTGTAGAGTTTGTTCCTCAGAAAGAACAATCAACAGAGCAATCTGTAGATGTAAATTGTTCCTGTTGAATGCTCCACTGTTGGTCTTGATCACATATGATCTGGGCACTGAATTCTTTTTCTTCATGACAGCTGGAGTTATCCGTCCTTTCTTCTCCATCCAGTTTGGCATGAACATAGTCGCCCAGGTCCTAGACCTGGCAGTTCCCTAACTGGGTGACATCTGATGTAAAAGTGTTCATAAGCTCTTTTATCCAATTTGGCTACTCTCTTCATGTCTGGCCCCTTTAGAAATAATTTTTTCCCCAATGTTGGAACAGTAGTTCTGAGTTGTCTTCCCTTCAGGAGTTGTGCTGGACTATAGCCAGTGGCCACTCTTGGTGTTTGATCCGTAACTCAGAAGAGCAAGGAATGGATCTTCCTGCTGTAGGATTTTCTTGGCTGTCTGGACAGCTCTCTCAGCCTCTCCATTCACTTGTGGGTAATGTGGGCTGCTAGTAATATGAACAAAATCATATTTAGTTTGGAATGACTTAAATTCTGATGCAGTGAATTGTGGCCTGTTGTCTGTCACTAGTTGCCCTGGAATACCGAAATGAGCAAAAATGCATGTCAGTTTCTCGATAACACTGTCACATGTTACGTCTTTCAAATACATTACTTCTGAATATCTATAAAAATAGTCCACAATAGCCAGGTAATGTCCTCTTAATTAGTATAAATTTGCCACTGGTCTCTTCCAAGGTCTCTCTGGTAGGGGTGTTTGTACAGTGTATGGTTCAGCGTTCTTTTAAAATTGATTTGTACTGGATTGCCTTTCAAAAGTCCAATATCATCAAATCCTCTGTCGAGTTCCTCCACCTTTCTCACTAGGCCCATCATGGTTGCCACTCTGGTTCAGAAGGCTGTTGGTCTGTAATCCTTTGATCACATGCACTGTGAATGCAAAGCTTTTGTCTTTGTAAGTTGCTTCCATGGTGAACTGACCTATGTAGTTCAGAATCCATCCAGGGCTAGTCAGAGTTGTCAGGTGACTTCAGCTCTGTGAGGTGTTGAAGATGATTGTAAGTCCCTTATGAGATGATTGTGATATCTGCTCCTGAGTCCATTTTAAAGTAAATACTCTTGCCATGAATATTCAATTTCACTATCCAGGCAAGCTCTGTCATCACAAATACTCGATCCCAGAAATAGTGGCTCTTGATTGCCATACCAAGCTGTCATGGAGTTGACTCATTACAGACAAACAGCTGCAGAATGTCCACATGTCATGCATTTATTACACCATGTGCTTCTGGGTGAACAAGCATCATCTCTTGGGATATGACTTTTTCCACCCCTCGTGCATGTTGGCTGGAATTTGGCCCTCTTGTCCTGGGAGTTTTCTCTCCTTGCCTCAGGGATTTTATGATAATTACTTTTAACCCTCAAGTGTCTGTTTATAGTTTGTAAGCTAGTTTCCCCCCCCCCCACCCCCAAATTAATCCTGCCTTGCTTTCTGTATAGCTGTGGCTACACAGACTAATCTGGCAAATCTGTTTTCAATTGTAGCTGCTGTGAAAGCTTTTTATCTCTTAACCCAATAACCAGCCTGTTTCTGATAGCTTCTTGTTTTGCATCCCCAAAAATCAGTTTTCAACCAATGTATTTAGAGCTCTTATAAAAGATTCAAAAGTTTCCTCTAGTTCCTGAATTCTCTGCTGAAAACATGCTCTTTCATAAACCACATTTCTCTGGAATATAAAATATGTAGCAAACATAGCCAGAACCCCTTCATAGTCATCTTTGTGACTGTCTTCAGTAAAGTAAAAGGATTTAAAGATCTGCTCTGACATAGCATAAATTAAAGAAAATACCCGTATGTCTCCAGTTTCCTTGTGGAGCTTGTTCGCAATGAGCCATCTTGCAAAATAAATGCTGCATCCAGTCTACCCATGGTGAAGGTTTGTCAAAGTTGAAGTTCCCTGGAGCATTGGAGAGTGACATGTTGATGAGATCCTCCAGCCTTTGTTCCTTCTGTCTCTGTTCTCCACTACCACTAATTCTACTGCTAACACCACGTCATGTTCCTTAAGAGATATGGACTGGCTACAGACCTTCCTTCTGAGCCTGGTACACACCTGATGTGTTCCTCATCAGATCCTTTAATGATCTGCCAGGTATGACTGAGGGTCACTTAAATAAGGTATTTTACAAACTGCATCACTTAACAATGGAACAGTATAATATAGTTTAGCATTCCATTACAGTCTCCAGATCACTCTTCCTGCTAGCATGGATTTTTCTTAACAGACAGATCATAACTTAAACTCTGATCAGTTCTATTCCTGATTGACTACTAGAACCAGTTTTACGGTCCCCTAATCCTATTTCCTCAAGTCCATGTAACTATTGTAGTTTATCTGAACGTAGCTCACAATGTATTGTTTTCAATTAACTGTTTTTAATTGAAAGGATCTTTTTTTTTATTTATTTTTTTTATTTTTTTTTGCACCAGAGCTGCAGGAATAAAATATGGTGGTTAGAATCTATTTCCTCTTTTCTCTTAATAGTTTGTATTGTCTCATTCTGTGCAGCCTCAGGATTAGGAACAGCCCAGTGAGCCCCAGGAACACTCAATTTATTTTTATACCAGCATGAAGATGCATTCAGCTTCGTGCTAAGCTCGCTATTGTTGTCTGCGTTGCTTCAACATTTAGGAAAACGAAAGGAGCAACTCACCTTTCAGCTTGCTTCTTTGCTTAATGTTCAAAGGCAGGATATGAATCTTAGTGTTTAAACAGAGCTCCAGACTCCATGCTTAGGAAGGAAAATAAACGTATATGGAGATGGAGTTTGTTTGATTTAACATGCAGCTTTTGGGAGAGCTGCTGCTGTCCGAAGATTTTCAAAAAAACGGTCATGTTTCTTTAGCCTGAGTCCCAAGACAGACTCGTGCACCTGCCCCACTTTCTGTCCCCAGCTCAATCCTACCTTTTACCCGTTCCCCTGTTTTCTCTTTGTGCTTTCCTTCTCTCCCACCCCCCTTGCCTGCTTCCCAGCCTTGCACTACCAGTCTCTGGTGTGCTGTGATTCTGCTTTCAGGGTCCTGCCTCATTGCAGTGAGTGGTATCTTTACCATTGACTTCACTAAGTGCAAAGGAGCCTGTCTGCTGCACAGGCATTGCCCATTTTGTTTTTCATTTTAGCTGCAGGATTTCACAGAGCGAGTTCATAGTTCACTCTCTCCTGAAGGCTTCACAAGTTTTCTTTCTTCCTCTTTCCTTTAATCTGGAGTAAAGTTTATGTGGAAAGAAAAATGCACACTCAGCTCTTTGCCATTTTCCCCCATAACTACACTTTCCTCCTCCATTTGTTCTCCTTTTCATCCATTTCCATCTCTTCCTCTTCCCCGTTTTCCCCATGACTTTGAGATGCTGTTCCTGCAATTGTCACTGACTCCACAGAGGCAGGCAGCTCCTTTCCTGAGTAACTGGCCCTTCCTCTTGTTGTTGGCTGGCTCAGCAGAGCAGGGAAATGGCTAGCACACTAGGAGTGTGAATGGCAATTGCAGAACAAGAACTTAAAAATAAAACAAAAGCATGAGGCTTCTGAAATCACAAACTGATCATTATCAAACTCCCCCAGCACTTGGGACAAGGGGCTGCGATTCTGGACTGTGCAACTCTCAGCAATTCTTCAGTTATCTATGAGGCAAAAGTTTTTGTTAACACTGTTTAACTTTAATGCTTTAATTGGGAGCAGAAGTCAACTAGTGGGGTTAAATTTGGGGCCCTTATCCATTTTATATACCTTTTTTGGTGTTAAGATGAGTAGCTATAAAGTGAGCAGATGCCTCCTGCAGCCAGACTTTTTAGGAGAGATGAGCCTCTATTGTCTTGTCAGACCAGTCCCACCACTGCTTCAGCCATCCCTCACCCCACCTGGAAACTCTCACCGGCTGGGGGTCAGGGAGCCACCACACAGATGACTATCTTGTCTGGAAAACTGTAAATATCCTTGATGAAAACTAGTTTGCTCTTCTGGCTGTCTGCCACTCCCTGTTTCCATTGTGCCGGAGTCGGTGAAGAGCATGCAGAGTCCTTAGGCAGGAAGGGCCGAGTACCTGGAATTTCACATCACTGGAATGTAACCTCCTACAGCACAGCATTCTTATGCCCTGTAATACACCAAATTATACCCTTTGAAATGAATGACCCTGCAGGAAGATAAATCTCTGTGTATTTGTTTTACAAAAGTAGCTAACTGCTATAAGCATCTCTCTGGAGTATGTTTTACTGAAGTCATAAGAAAGAAGCTGGAACGGTGTTTCACAGTGAATGTAACTGCACAGATGTAAGGTAAAAGCTAAGAGATCCCCTGCCCAGGAAAACGGAAGAGAGGGGAAAATGCAGTGGGCTCCATCCAGCACCAACTGTGGTAGCATAAGGCTGCCATCTGCAGGCCAGTCTAGAACAATGTAGCCTAGTCATTTTGGCATATTTTTCACTGGTTTTGGTATGACCATCAAATGTCCCAGATTCTTGAGGGCCATCCTAATTTGCTTTCATCTAAGAACAAAAGTGTCATTCTCTGTAACCAGAGACTCCATTAGAGAAAGTGGATATACTGTACATTCAGCCTTCAGACAGGAACACCTGCTGTTTCTAGGACTCTTAAAAATTAACTGAACATGGGGAATAACTAACTTTTACCATTTAAATACTCCTTTAACCTCTTCAGTGTCTATGGAAGTTCAGTCCACACTGGGTTAGAATTTCAACAATTTCCATAATTGCACCTGCAATGGGTCACGGAAGATACCAAGCTTAAATGTGAGAGACCGTCCAGGCTGGGAAGTGCTGGAAGAGTGTGGCATCACATTTCAGGGGTTCTGTATGAAAAGTCCAACTGTATAGAGTTATGGTGCAGCCCACAATGCTGTATGGGGTAGAAGGATGGGCGATAGAGACAGCAGGTACAACATCCACATGTGTTTGAGATGAGAGAGCCTCACGTCATAAGAGGAGTTACACAAAGAAACCGATTTCAAAAGGAAAGTATCAGGATAGAAATCAGTCTTTGATGTGGCTGACAAAATCCAGGAAGCTCCACTTTGCATGTGTCTAAACCAAGAGAGGATGAACGAAGGGAATGAGGTGAAGGTATCATGTCAAAAGAGCGTGGTAGGAAAGAGACTGTGAGGAAAGCTGAGGAAGTGATGTCTGGATTGCATCGAAGAAGATAAGCAGTTGGACTTTATTACTGCCTTGGACAGATGAAGATCGTGGATGCTTGCACAATGATTGACACCAGTTGCTGGGATAGGTAGAAGAAGTGGTTTACCAAACCCAGACCATCTAAACCACCTCCCTGTCCATTGAACAACCAGCATGTATGGATGAATGTGGCAATCTGGGATGTCAGGTCTATGGAGCTGTTACGCCTGAAATTTATAAAGGCTCCTCTGGGGTGCAGCTAATCTCCTCTAAGACTTAGGAGGCCTGAAAACTTGCAGTGTACCAAGGCCCTGAACTCAGCCGGGGTCACCAAGCAGTTCACACCTTCTGCATCCTACTGTCTTTGTAGACACAGCTGTTGGAGCGTGCAGAATGGAGAAATACAAATGTAAATCCTGAACTGTCTGTGCACTAATCTAGTTCATGGTTACGTGCCAGGTTTTGAGTCACAGAGAGGAAGGCTGGCCATGCTAAAACACTGGACTTGGATTTGGGATATTTGGTTTCAGTTGCCCAGTTGTGCCATTCGCTCCCTGCATGACTTTTTGAGCAAGTCACTTCATCTCTCAATTCCCCATCTGAAAAATGAAGGTAACAATCAATCCTTCTCTTCTCCCATGCTTTGCCTGTCTCATTGATTCAATGGACCCTTCCCCAAGGAGTTCCCAGTCTAATAGGTAGCAGGTTTAAAACAAACACAAGAAAGTGCGTTGCATGAAAAAAATATTGTCAACCTCTGGAACTCCTTGCCAGAGGGTGTGGTGAAGGCCAATACTATAACATGGTTCAAAAGGGAGCTAAATAGATTCATGGAGGATAGGTCCATCCATGGCTATTAGCCAGGATGGGCAGGAATGGTGTCCCTAGTCTGTTTGCCAGAAGCTGGGATTGGGTGACAGGGCATGGATCACTTGATGATAACCTGTCTGTTCATTCCCTTTGGGGCACCTGCCATTGGCCACTGTCAGAAGACAGGATACTGGGCTTGATGGACCTTTTGCTCTGACTCAGTATGGCAGTTCTTATGTTCTCACGTTCAATCTGTGTATCTGTACTGTCCCTAGCACAGTGGGACCCCAAATTTGCTTCGGGTCTCTAGGTGCACATAGAATCATAGAATATCAAGGTTGGAAGAGACCTCAGGAGGTCAGCTAGTCCAACCCCCTGCTCAAAGCAGGACCAATCCCCAACTAAATCATCGGGGGGAGGGATAGCTCAGTGGTTTGAGCATTGGCCTCCTAAACCCAGGCTTGTGAGTTCAATCCTTGAGGGGGCCACTTAGGGATCTGGGGCAAAATCAGTACTTGGTCCTGCTAGTGAAGGCAGGGGGCTGGACTCAATGACCTTTCAAGGTCCCTTCCAGTTCTAGGAGATAGGATATCTCCATTATTAAATTATTAATCCCAGCCAGGGCTTTGTCAAGCCTGACCTTAAAAACCTCTAAGGAAGGAGATTCCACCCCCAAGGTAACCCATTCCAGTGCTTCACCACCCTCCTAGTGAAAGTTTTTCCTAATATCCAACCTAGACCTCCCCCACTGCAACTTGAGACCATAACTCCTTGTTCTGTCACAACATGTGTAAACCAATTACAGTAGTAATGTGCATGTAAATATTTGGGGCACATTTAATGGAGTCCATTGAAAAACTGACCCTGTTCAGTACACTGAAAAAGAGCAAAGATGCACAGCTGTCTTTACAGCATGGTCTTGGCAATTCTTGTGCTTTATACAAACGACTAGTGCTGTGTCCAAAGGGCACGATGACTTCTGCATGCCCACAAATTTCAGAGCTTGAGGGAATTCTGTAATGGTACCAGCCACTCATCGGCTGGCCTGTGTGAAATGAAGTTTTGACCTTTAATTTTAGTGAAGAGATTACAGGAAGCTCTCTCACACTTGGCACAAATCAGCAGTCTCTGCAGAGAGGGCAGGTCAGAATGCATTTGACCCCCCTTTCTGAATCCAAGAACTGGCTCTGAAAGTGGAGTGTGAGGCAGGGTGGTGGGAAGGGCTGTTAATCTGTTGTCATTGTCTGTCACACCTGAGTTTTGGATAAGGAAAGGGCTTCAGTCTCCTGAGCTGCCCTTTTTACAAGTGCATTGATTTTAAAGAACACTATCTGCCTGCATTCTGTCTGTGGGCAGTCGCAAACAGCCCTGGTCTGCTCCCGCTGAAGAGGTGCGCCGATGAAGGAGGCTTACCACTTGCACAGGCCAACTTCATGATTTATGGAAGCAGTTAGACTAAATTTTAAACTGGCCACTTAATTTATGCATATTTCTAAAGCACTTTGAGATCTTTGGCTGTGGGTGCTATAGAAGTGCAGAATATTAATGCTGGGTGATCTGCTGGCCATGCAAACTGTATGTGCACCATTGGATTTCTCAGCAGCATTCAGCTCATGAGATGAGTATCTTTCCTCTCATAGAATCATAGAATATCAGGGTTGAAAGGGACCTCAGGAGGTATCTAGTCCAACCCCCTGCTCATGGCAGGACCAATCTCCAACTAAATCATCCCAGCCAGGGCTTTGTCAAGCCGGGCCTTAAAAACCTCCAAGGAAGGAGATTCCACCACCTCCCTAGGTAACCCATTACAGCGCTCAGGTCAGCCCTGAGGAGTTGGGAGGGGCAGTTACACCTCCACCTCCAGGAGTAGTAGTAGGGTCTAGTGGACATGGCTCTGGTCTGCGAGACAGGAGATCTGGGTTGTTTCTGGTTTGGCCATTGACTAGCGAGTGACATCAGGCAGGTCACTTCCCTCTACACTTGGTCTGTTTAGACTGTGAACTCTGTGATGGCAGAAATTCCCTCCTGATGAGTTTGTACAGTGCCTAGCACACTCAGACCCCAAGTGCTGCTACTGCTTCAGGGATCTCAGCTGTGCGGTTCAACAAGTCTTTCTACAGAGCTGCCACCTGTTTAACAGACACGGGAAGCCCAGTCATGGCAAGGTTCATGAGATTCTGCCCTCAATCAAATATAGCAAAATACTATTGAAATATCTTTTTCCTGTTAATTATAAATCTGACTTTGTCTATAATCCATTATGTTAACAAACTGTCCAACTTACTTTGTTTTGAAGCCAGCTAACCCTAATATTGCACAACAGGAAAAAAGTATTTTTGGTTTCTTAGAAATTTAAAGGTTTGGCATATACTCTTTGAAAGTTTGTATTCTCTTACAATTGCTCACTATGTAGAAAATTCCCATGCTTTTTCTGTAGGTGAAAGTTGGAAAACAACTGCCAGTTGAAGATGTGTGGCTGACAAGGCCTGAAGAATTAAGAGAAATGGAATGACTTGCTGCCTCTATTAGATTAGCATCTGAACCCTGTGAGGAAGGATGGGACAAACAGTGATAAAATATCATTGGTAAAAATATGTATACATATACAGAACCTACCTGGTCTCTGCTGGATCTAACAATTTCTCCTTAATACTTTTGAAAAACAAATAAATTGCACTGTCAACTATTATCTCAAAAGTCTCACTAATGAAAAACTGAAGCATTTCTTTATATTGATTTAGTTGGACTTGGTCCTGCTTTGAGCAAGGGATTGGACTAGATGACCTCCTGAGGTCTCTTCCAACCCTAATCTTCTATGATTCTATGATATTCAACAAACATTTTTGAAGTATTTCTGGTGGGGTTCTGCAGGAATTGGTTCCCAGCTCTAGGCTATTTAACATTTTCACTGACCTGGAAGAAAACCTAAAATCATCATTGATAAAGTTTGTAGAGGACACACAAATGGAGAGCGGTAAATAATGAAGAGGACAGGTTACTGATACAGAGCAATCTGAATTGCTTGACAAGCTGGGTACCAGCAAACAATATGTGTTTTAATATGACTAAATGTAAATGTATTATCTAGGGGAAAGGATGTCCGCCATACTTACACAATGGGAGACTCTATCCTGGGAAGCAGTGACTCTGAAAAAGATTTGGGGGCTGTGGTAGATAATCAGCTGAACATGAACTCCAAGTGCGATGCTGTAGCCAAAAAGACTAATGTGACCCTGGGATGCATAAACGGGGATCTTGAGTAGGAGCAGAGAGGTTATTTTACCTCTGTATTTGGCACTGGAGTGACTGCCACCGGAAACCTGTGTGCAGTTCTGGTGCCCACACTTCGAGAGGATGTTGATAAACTGAAGAAGCTTCAGAGAAGAGCCATGAAAATGATGAAAGGATTAGAAAACTTGCCTGATAGCAGTAGATTCAAGGAGCTTACTCTGTTTTGGCTGGAAGTTGAAGCTAGATAAATTCAGAGTGGAAATAAGGTGTACATTTTTTAACAGTGAGAGTAATTATCATTTGGCACAACTGACCAAGCATTGTGGTGGATTCTCCATCACTGACCATTTTAAAATCAAGATTGGAAGTTTTTTCTAGAAGCTCTGTTCTGGGAATTACTTTGGGGCAGGTCTCTGGCCTGTGTTATCCAGGAGGTCAGACCAGATAATCACAATGGTCCCTGCTGGCCTTGAAATCTATGACTATAATGTTTTTCAGAGAAAGAGAATGGAAATTACAGCAAATTTTGCACCCCAAAATGACTTTGTAATAATGTGACATGAACTATCATGACACTGTTGGGACTTCAGAAATTTTGTAGAAATCAGCAAGACCTAGTTACTGACTCCCATGTGTAAACCATAACACTGAGAATCGTATCAGCTTAAACTTCTATGGCTGGCAGTGTAGTGCTGTAACCCTCTTGTTAAGAAACATGACACACATGACAATGTTGCACATTGTCTGACAATAAACACTTCCACTCTTGGCAGAGGATAACAGCACGCTACACTGAACTGCATAAAGTGATATTGTTATCAGAAGACAGTTGGTTGTAGTGCTATAATAATACCTTCTCTTTTCTGCTCCAGACGTTCTCCTTACAGTCTCAAACAAGACATCAAATCCAATGATCAGAAACGCACAGGCAGCTCCCATGAAGTCAGTGGTTCATGATGGCAGCCTATCCAGGAATTGGTATTTATCTGCCACAGGGGTTTGTACCTTCTGAAATTCATTACTTTGTAATGGTGGTTTTGGAGGACACAATTCATAAAGGCTTTCATAGCATAGCCAGGTGGGTTTGCCAATGGGTACACTTGAGGATCACTAAGTCCATCATCTGTAGCCACTAGTCTATCAACATGGATATAGCTTATTGTCTATACCCACTGAGGGCAGAATAGATAGATAGATAGATAGATAGATACAGGCTCCTGTTTCCCTGCCATTGAAGTTAAAGATTGTGGATCTATTTGGAGATCTTGTACTGACCATCCCATTGATCAGACAGGAGTACCTGGTACCAAGGACCTGAAGGCATAGCCTCTGTGGAGCCAACCTGACCCTTCCTTCTCTCTTCTCCTTCCTGGGAACCTAGCTCAGAAAGGCATTTGGAGGTGAAGAGGAGCTGTGGGTATGAGTCCTGGGTCTGGGGATTGGAGGAACATTTCCATCTGGCGTCTCCTGCTGTTGATTATGAACTTTTTCTAAAGCAATGTCTGTGCTAAAGAGCTAAACGCTGTTGGTCAGATGGTTTGGTTCTTACATTCTTCTTAGAGAGCTGTCCTATATTATAAAAGAATTAAACCATCACTCTAAACATGGCATCCCATCAATACAGTGCTGCATTATAAGCCACACCTCTGTACATTGCACATTTGTAAGTTGCGTGTGCAAGCGCCCAGCAGCCATATCAGCTACTGACCATGGACATAGCCAGGGAGGTGCATAACAGGCCTTCTAGGCAGGCAAATATATGATTTGCCTACAGACAGCTTATTTCCATCAGGTTCATGCAAACCTAGATATTCAATAGCACAGGCCTAACTTTGAAAACCTAGCTTTAATTGTTGCAGGTGTTGGTTATCATTAGCTATTATTTGTATTAGAATAATGCCTCTGAGCCCTAGACATGGACCAGAACCTCAGTGTGATAGGTGGGTCCCTGCCCTAAGGAGCTCACAGTCTAAGTACAAGATAAGAAATAGCAGCTGGAGAGTAAAAGGAGACACTATTGGTGGTAGCCTGTTGACACTGTAGGCCTCACAGCAGAGAACTATTTTAAGGAGGGATCTGGAGGCAGATAATAAGGTAGCTTTGCAGATGTTTGCAGGGAGCACCTCCCACGCATGAGCAGCATGAGGAACAGCTGGTTTTTAGCTGATACTGCGGATATGGATACAAAAGGAATTTCAGGGAATGCATAAGGGTTGTTGGCTTCAATGGAAGTTTTGCCTGAGTAAGAGGAGCAGGCGCTTCCAGGCAATAAGGGGTGGTCTGATATGCAGTGTGAATGGGAGTAGGATGCATTTTAAAATCTGTCCTCTCTTGGTATTTCTCAGGAGCAGTGGTGTACGTTGCTCATCTGAACAGCCCATCTCAACACACCTGTGCGCTCATCCAGAGGGAGCATTGCTGCACAGCACTCTTCGGGGATGGTGCTACCCGAGAGAGCAATCTGGCAACACTTCCTGGCATGGGCTGTATGTAGAGCAAACGCCATCTCAGGCTCCGCAGCGTGTGTAGGCAATGGAGATTGAAGCTCTCTTACAATGTTTCCCCAGCAGCTCTGCGCAGTTCAAGTGTCCCAGCTGTTTTTTTGTGGTAGGTGGATAGCTGTTGTGAGACTTAGTTCAGAGTCTGTGGTTTGCTATTTCTTGTCGGGAGTTCTCGAGCAAACATGTCTGGCAGTTTGGGCTTTTTCTGCCATGACTTAGTTCTGAAAACAGACAGCGTCCAGAGAGGGTCCTATACCGAGGTCCTGCTCATCCAGCAGCGTCGGTTCGCACATCTGGCCATTTGGGTCTGGAACTCGGGCAGGTGAGCTGCAGTAGCAGAGCCCTAGGAGAACAGAACGAGGAATCACTGTTTGAATCCTCAGAGTAGAACAATATCTGCTTGTGACTGTTCCCCAGAACCTTTCAGGGTTTCTGTCCTTCTCAATCTACGAGAGTGTGACGTTATGAGTGTAATATAATATCTCATTGAAAAATGACAGGGCCAGAAAGAGTAATTAACTTACAGACTTACCTGACCCATGGCTGAACTTTAAAGACTGGTTAGGAAGATCTGTAAATGAATAGAGTTTTGAAATGCAAGTTTGCATTGTTGGAGGTAAAAGGGTAGGTGTTTGCTCAGGTCTTGTGATGTAAGCAAACAAGTCTTGTCTATTGCTACAGCTTTGATTCAAAGATCAAAAAAGGAATATTAACATTTAGGAAGATACTTGAGTAAAATAGTATTATTGTCTATATGCCTCTTTGAAGGTTGTGGTAACCTGTATCTGAACTGTTTAATGGATAAATTACCCTGTGCTAATTGCCAGGATGTTTGAGAGAAGGAGAATTAAGCCTATTGTTTTCTCAGGCCAAAGGGCTGCTGGAAATGTATAAGAATCCTGGGACATGATCCTGCTTCATCTCAGATCTGCTTTGGGGTTTCAAGAGGGGGAAACCTTAAGCCATAAGGATTGAGATCCCCAGTCATTGACTGGAGCCACCCTGAGCATGGACATTGGACTATAACCTATGGACTATTTCTAAAAGTACTTTTGGCAACTACAAGCTCATCTCTGCTATGTATCTAAACCTCAAAAATTGAATTCAAGTCTGTATGTATATTGATCTTTTAACCAACTCTCTCTCCTTTTTAATAAATTTTAGCTTAGTTAATTGACTATATGTGTATTTTGGGTATGTGGCTGATCCTTTGGGATTGGGAGAACCTTTTCTTTTATATGATGAGATAAGATTCTCAGTAATCATCATCATATCTGACAGGTGTGTCTAGACGGAGGCCTGAGGCTGGGCACTTTAAGGGAACTGCGTTGTTTGGACTTCTGAGTAACCAATGAGGAACTATAGAAGCTGTTTTGTGCTGGCTTGGTAAATCTAAGTATTGGAATATCCACCAGCGTTTGGGGTTTGTCTGCCCCGTTCTGTTTGCAGTTCACCCTAATTGAGTGACCTCAACTGGCTCCCACGGGCAGCATCGTCATAGAGAGCCTCTTGGGGAGCATTGGAGCAGCCTGCAGCCCAGATAAGGTCATGGAGTGCATCTAGGATTTGCCTGGGGGAAACGACAGTGGTTGATAACAGCTGGTTATCTACTGTGGAGGATTCAGAATGTCTCTGGTTTATGAAATTGCTGGATCCTAATGACCAACACCCCTCCCCACCCCTTGATCCAGAAGATTGGCCTTCACATAACACTGATGCTGAGAACCACACATTGTTGCACTGGCTTGGGCCTATATATATATATATATATATATATAGGCCTTATATATAGGCCCAAGCCAGTGCAACAGTCTCTTGCTGGGCTTTCTGTACTCTGGCTGCAGGAATTTTAAAGATCAGTGATCCACCACCACAGGGTCTCCACACTAATGACATTAAATTGAGAAGTCAGAGGCATTTGAGCATGTGCAGTACAATGGCACATGGCTAAAGAGCCTGCATATAGAGGATTAACACATTTGTCAATAGTGTCATGGATTTCCAGGGCCTCGCCTTAAAAGTGCTTCTCGTTGGAATAGTAATTTTCCCATTGCCGTGGGAAACTTCAGCCTTGCAAAATCTGTGCACAGCTTTGGCTAGATATTTTCACAGGAACTCCGGGACACTGTCAGTCTTTAGCTCACTCATTATATTCCACAATATCTTAAAATGAAGGGCTTGCATAACAAGTTACAGGACTGATTACATGCTGAATGCTGATTGTCTCAGCTGATGCACCATGCACATGGGACTAGCTGCTATCCGTCTTTGTCATGTTCCTGTTCTCCAAGTGATTCAAAATGCCTTCAGTGGGACTGTATTCATGTACAAGAAATAATACATAAAATGTGGTGTTTGTCACATCTCTAGCTGAGATGTAGCCATCCCTAGAGTAGAACATGGCAGCTACTTAACAGTGAAAAATGGAGTAAATAATAAATGTCTCTTGTCATGCTTCTATCCAGAAGGATCCCAAAGTACTTTTCAACCTTAAGAATTTGATCTGAAGGGATCATTGCCTGCGACACCAGACTGAAAGACCGCTAATGTTTCACAGCCCAGAACACTACATACAAATGTAAGCCAGGAAGTGAAGAATGCCACAGTAGCCAGCTGAAGCTGTAGGCAAATTTTGTGTAGAGTTTGTCACTGCTGGACTTGGGTCTTGCTTGAAGATCTTCCATCAAAGGTACTGATTCTGTCCAATTCTGGTTAGTGTTTGGGGGATTACTGCACAAAGTGTTATAGGCACAGCCAATCCAATTACAACTCCAGAGGACATGTAAGGAGCAATAATAGTTACTCCATGCATGTAACAGACTTGAAATGATGGTCCATATAGTACTTTACAGACTAGGTACATCTGCTGAGGACTGGTATGGTGTTCATAAAAAAAAGTCAAGGACACAGCATTTTTGCTAGAGGAGGTTGTGTGGCGTTCCCCCTTCTCTAGCAGTGCACACAGACTAAATGTTATTTCTTAAAAAGTCATGACCAACACAGCCAAATCCAAGTATACACATTGTGACAAAGTTCCTCCTCTATCTTGGTGGGTCCTGTGCTTATTG
The DNA here is from genome assembly GCF_028017835.1 of Emys orbicularis. Classification (NCBI taxonomy): domain Eukaryota; kingdom Metazoa; phylum Chordata; order Testudines; family Emydidae; genus Emys; species Emys orbicularis. The sequence continues at coordinate 433,781 of NC_088686.1, read as the reverse complement.
GCGGATTTTCTTGCCTCAGAGATTCACCATGTGGGTTGGGGAACAGCCCAGAGACCTTCCCCTCTGGAAGAACCCACAGTCCAGGTCAATTGGGAGGTTTGGGGGGGAACCTGGGCTCGCCCTCTACTCCGGGTTCCAGCCCAGGGCCCTGTGGACTGCAGCTGTCTATAGTGCCTCCTGTAACAGCTGCATGACAGCTACAACTCCCTGGGCTACTTCCCCATGGCCTCCTCCAAACACCTTCCTTATTCTCACCACAGGACCTTCCTCCTGGTGTCTGATAACGCTTGTGCTCCTCAGTCCTCCAGCAGCACACCCTCTCACTCTGAGCTCCTTGCGCCTCTTGCTCCCAGCTCCTCACACTCGCACCACAAACTGAAGTGAGCTCCTTTTTAAAGCCCAGGTGCCCTGATTAGCCTGCCTTAATTGATTCTAGCAGTTTCTTCTTAATTGGCTCCAGGTGTCCTAATTAGCCTGCCTGTCTTATTCATAGATTCATAGATTCTAGGACTGGAAGGGACCTCGAGAGGTCATCGAGTCCAGTCCCCTGCCCGCATGGCAGGACCAAATACTGTCTAGACCATCCCTGATAGACATTTATCTAACCTACTCTTAAATATCTCCAGAGATGGAGATTCCACAACCTCCCTAGGCAATTTATTCCAGTGTTTAACCACCCTGACAGTTAGGAACTTTTTCCTAATGTCCAACCTAGACCTCCCTTGCTGCAGTTTAAGCCCATTGCTTCTTGTTCTATCCTTAGAGGCTAAGGTGAACAAGTTTTCTCCCTCCTCCTTATGACACCCTTTTAGATACCTGAAAACTGCTATCATGTCCCCTCTCAGTCTTCTCTTTTCCAAACTAAACAAACCCAATTCTTTCAGTCTTCCTTCATAGGTCATGTTCTCAAGACCTTTAATCATTCTTGTTGCTCTTCTCTGGACCCTTTCCAATTTCTCCACATCTTTCTTGAAATGCGGTGCCCAAAACTGGACACAATACTCCAGCTGAGGCCTAACCAGAGCAGAGTAGAGCGGAAGAATGACTTCTCGTGTCTTGCTCACAACTCACCTGTTAATACATCCCAGAATCATGTTTGCTTTTTTTGCAACAGCATCACACTGTTGACTCATATTTAGCTTGTGGTCCACTATAACCCCTAGATCCCTTTCTGCCGTACTCCTTCCTAGACAGTCTCTTCCCATTCTGTATGTGTGAAACTGATTTTTTCTTCCTAAGTGGAGCACTTTGCATTTGTCTTTGTTAAACTTCATCCTGTTTAACTCAGACCATTTCTCCAATTTGTCCAGATCATTTTGAATTATGACCCTGTCCTCCAAAGCAGTTGCAATCCCTCCCAGTTTGGTATCATCCGCAAACTTAATAAGCGTACTTTCTATGCCAATATCTAAGTCGTTAATGAAGATATTGAACAGAGCCGGTCCCAAAACAGACCCCTGCAGAACCCCACTCGTTATGCCTTTCCAGCAGGATTGGGAACCATTAATAACAACTCTCTGAGTACGGTTATCCAGCCAGTTATGCACCCACCTTATAGTAGCCCCATCTAAATTGTATTTGCCTAGTTTATCGATAAGAATATCATGCGAGACCGTATCAAATGCCTTACTAAAGTCTAGGTATACCACATCCACAGCTTCTCCCTTATCCACAAGACTCGTTATCCTATCGAAGAAAGCTAGCAGATTGGTTTGACATGATTTGTTCTTTACAAATCCATGCTGGCTGTTCCCTATCACCTTACCACCTTCCAAGTGTTTGCAGATGATTTCCTTAATTACTTGCTCCATTATCTTCCCTGGCACAGAAGTTAAACTAACTGGTCTGTAGTTTCCTGGGTTGTTTTTATTTCCCTTTTTATAGATGGGCACTATATTTGCCCTTTTCCAGTCTTCTGGAATCTCTCCCGTCTCCCATGATTTTCCAAAGATAATAGCTAGAGGCTCAGATACCTCCTCTATTAGCTCCTTGAGTATTCTAGGATGCATTTCATCAGGCCCTGGTGACTTGCAGGCATCTAACTTTTCTAAGTGATTTTTAATTTGTTCTTTTTTTATTTTATTTGCTAAACCTACCCCCTTCCCATTAGCATTCACTATGTTAGGCATTCCTTCAGACTTCTCGGTGAAGACCGAAACAAAGAAGTCATTAAGCATCTCTGCCATTTCCAAGTTTCCTGTTACTGTTTCTCCCTCTTCACTAAGCAGTGGGCCTACCCTGTCTTTGGTCTTCCTCTTGCTTCTAATGTATTGATAAAAAGTCTTCTTGTTCCCCTTTATTCCCGTAGCTAGTTTGAGCTCATTTTGTGCCTTTGCCTTTCTAATCTTGCCCCTGCATTCCTGTGTTGTTTGCCTATATTCATCCTTTGTAATCTGTCCTAGTTTCCATTTTTTTTATGACTCCTTTTTATTTTTTAGATCATGCAAGATCTCGTGGTTAAGCCAAGGTGGTCTTTTGCCACATTTTCTATCTTTCCTAACCAGCGGAATAGCTTGCTTTTGGGCCCTTAATAGTGTCCCTTTGAAAAACTGCCAACTCTCCTCAGTTGTTTTTCCCCTCAGTCTTGATTCCCATGGGACCTTACCTATCAGCTCTCTGAGCTTACCAAAATCCGCCTTCCTGAAATCCATTGTCTCTATTTTGCTGTTCTCCCTTCTACCCTTCCTTAGAATTGCAAACTCTATGATTTCATGATCACTTTCACCCAAGCTGCCTTCTACTTTCAAATTCTCAACGAGTTCCTCCCTATTTGTTAAAATCAAGTCTAGAACAGCTTCCCCCCTAGTAGCTTTTTCAACCTTCTGAAATAAAAAGTTGTCTGCAATGCAGTCCAAGAATTTGTTGGATAGTCTGTGCCCCGCTGTGTTATTTTCCCAACATATATCCGGATAGTTGAAGTCCCCCATCACCACCAAATCTTGGGCTTTGGATGATTTTGTTAGTTGTTTAAAAAAAGCCTCATCCACCTCTTCCACCTGGTTAGGTGGCCTGTAGTAGACTCCTAGCATGACATCACCCTTGTTTTTTACCCCTTTTAGCCTAACCCAGAGACTCTCAACACTTCCATCTCCTATGTCCATCTCTACCTCAGTCCAAGTGTGTACATTTTTAATATATAAGGCAACACCTCCTCCCTTTTTCCCCTGTCTATCCTTCCTGAGCAAGCTGTATCCATCCACACCAACATTCCAATCATGTGTATTATCCCACCAAGTTTCAGTGATGCCAACAATGTCATAGTTGTATTTATTTATTAGCACTTCCAGTTCTTCCTGCTTATTACCCATACTTCTCGCATTTGTATATAGGCATCTAAAATACTGGTTTGATCTTTCCTCCCAGTTTTGTCCTGACCCTCCTTTCTCTCTGCCAATATAGCCCACACTCCCTCTCATTTCCGACCCATCTCCCAGGTCTCCATGTTCCCCACTTACCTGCGGGCTTTGCTCACCTGTCCCCGTCGAACCTAGTTTAAAGCCCTCCTCACTAGGTTAGCCAGTCTGTGTCCAAATAGGGTCTTTCCCCTCCTCGAAAGGTGAACGCCATCTCTGCCTAGCAGTCCTTCCTGAAATAGCATCCCGTGGTCTAGGAAGCCAAAGCCCTCCTGGCGACACCATCTTCGCAGCCAGGCATTCACCTCCATGATGCATCTGTCTCTGCCCGGGCCCCTACCTTTGACAGGAAGAATCGAAGAGAATACCACCTGCGCTCCAACTCCTTCACCTGTACTCCCAGAGCCCTGTAGTCACTCTTGATCCGCTCAGTGTCACACCGCGCAGTATCATTTGTGCCCACATGGATGAGTAGCATGGGGTAGTAGTCAGAGGGCTGGATAATCCTCGACAATGCCTCCGTAACGTCTCGGATACGGGCTCCCGGCAGGCAGCATACCTCCCGAGATGAAATGTCAGGGCGACAGATGGGCGCCTCCGTCCCCCTCAGCAGAGAGTCTCCGACCACCACTACCCTACGTTTCCTATTCGCAGTGGTGGCAGCAGACCTCCCAGCCTTAGGGGTACGAGGCTTCTCCTCCTTTACTGTAGGGGATGATGCCTTCTTTCCTGTATCAAGAAGAGCATAACGGTTACCTATTACCACAGCGGGAGGGTTCGGAGCAGGGGTGGAGCACTGCCTGCTGCCAGAAGTAACCAGCTGCCAGTGTCCACCCTGAGCCATCTCCTCCTCCACCAGTGGTGTGACAGCTACCTCAGCTGTCTCCACATGGACACTGTCCAGGAATTGCTCGTGGATTCGGATGCTTCTCAACCTAGCCACCTCCTCCTGTAGCTCTCCCACCTGCTGCCTGAGAGTTTCCACCAGCAGGCACCTTTCACAGTGGATGGTCCCCCCAGCCTGGATATCAGTAAGTGGAAATTGCAAGTTACAGTCTCTGCAAAACCACACCACGATCTGGGTAGAAGCATCCATGCTCAGGCGCTCTGTCTGGCTACAGGCGCAGGTGGAGGAGACAGAAGCAGTGCTGGCACAGGTGTTGCGGGTCTTCCTAACCATCGTAAGCCTCCCTCTGTCAAACTCCCGTCTGCAGCCCCCTGTCCGCTGAAAGGGTTGTTTAAGCAAGAAGTTTAAAGTTTTAAGGGGAATAAAGGGAAAACAGATAGAACCGGCAAGGGACCCTCGCCCCTTCCCACTCCCCTTCCAAAACTCCCTGTTAGCAGCCCCCTGGTCGCAAAAGCTCCCTGGTCGCTTGTGCGCTGCTTTATAAAGCCCTGGCCTGTATGAATGCCCCGCCCACTGATTAAGGCTCAGCCAATTACCAGAGGCTTCTAGGTTTCAAACCTTCCTTTGAAGCTCACAGCTTCCAACTGCCAGCCACAGCACACGGTCCTTCAAACAACCGAACAAACAAACAGACTGACAAACACAAGCTCAGCACACAGCAAGTAACCCCCAAACACAAACAAACACACACTACAGACAGTCACTTACCCCAAAAGGGTGCTGTATTGCTCCTCCTTCACCTGGAGAACTCCCTTGCGAAACTCCCTGTTAGCAGCCCCTGGTCGCAAAACCTTACCTGGTTCTAGCAGGTTCCTGATTACTCTAGTGCAGCCCCTGCTCTGGTCACTCAGGGAACAGAAAACTACTCATCCAGTGACCAGTATATTTGCCCTCTACCAGACTTCTGTACCCCACTGGTCTGAGTCTGTCACAACGTATACATAGTCTACATGCCCAGTTTCCGGAGAAACACTTGTGATCTTCTCCTTTCCCTACTGTATTTCCTTAAACTGTAAAATCACTAACTTACTGTGAATAGCAGTAGTGACTACCTGGCATGAGCACAGTGACAGGAAATTATGTGTTGACTCCATACTCATTAGCCTGCTCCATGCAAAGGAGCAAATCCTCCAGATCATCAGCCACAGTTCCATGAGCAGCACAGACTGACCCATGCCCAGCACGACTGGGGAAGGTCTGGGCCTTGTTTTGCTCTTGCCATCAGCACAGCCCATCTAGCTCTCAGCTCACCGTAGCCCTACGCTCAAGGAGCACTCAGGGGAGCCAGTTCTGGTTTGTACAATGCCAGCTGAGAACAACTCAATTCAGGGCCAGATGAAGGAAATCTGGAGCCTTCTGCACAACACAATGCTGGCACCCCTTCATGGCTCTGCCTCTGCCCTGGCCTGCCCTTTCCCCCAACCACTCCCAACCCCAACCCTACTTGGAGCATCAGGGGGCTCCCCTCTGCTCCCAGAGAGACAGGATGTTGCAGGGATCCCCCTCTTCCCCACCTGCCACCCAGAGCCCTCCTCTGGGGGGGGTGGTGCTGTCAGGCCCCCCACAGCAGTAGACCCTGGAGTTAACACTGTGTTGTGATGCGGGAGGATGTTCTCCCTTTTGGAGCTATTGTTTCAGGCACTTTGCAGACTCAGGTAGAGGTCACTGCATTGGTTACACTTGGGGCATATTTTTAAACATTGCTTTGCTACCCTGAGGTCTAGAAATGTATCCAAAGCTCAGCTTCTGCTGTAAAACCATGGTCCAGAGGCCGGAACCCTCAGCGTCAGCCTGGAGTGCCTCTGCCTCAATCCAGCCTTGTCAACAATGAACAACAACCATCTGCTCCAGTGGCTCCTGACCACGAGACGTGCATACTGCAGCACTGTTGTGCCAGGTTTCAGGTGCACAGCTCTACCGCTGTGGTGGGTCTATATGCTGCCCCCAGTGTACTGGCCCTGTCTGCCCCATTCAGTTGTGCATACTGCAATGCTTAGCTAGCGCTTCGGCTGCTCCAAACCCATCTCAGGTTTGCACTGAATTGAGACTCAGCTGTGCAAGGAGGGTGGTGTGAGTTTGGCTTTCTCAGGACACCTCTATGGGTGCAGGCTTAGGGAAGTTAAGCACTGGAATAAATTGCCTAGGGAGGTTGTGGAATCTCCATCATTGGGGATTTTTAAGAGCCGGTTGGACAAACACCTGTCAGGGATGGTCAAGGTAATACTTAGTCCTGCCATGAGTGCTGAGACTGGACTAGATGACCTCTCGAGGTCCCTTCTAGTTCTATGATTCTATAAGTTTGGCTGCATTAGATGTGACTTTCCATAGTTTTGAATGTTTGAGATTCTTTGCGTTTTTCATGTATATTTAGCCTTGACTTTGACCTGCTGGGGTTTGCGGGGTTGAATGGTAACATTACAGAAAGGTAAATACATTCTCAAACCACAGAGACGGCACAGCCTAGCGAGTTCTGGACAGATACTTATGATGTCTCACTGATTTCCATACCCAGTTTTTATACAAGCATGCTGTTTCTAGCTGCCAGCCCTGCAAGCTCTGGGCCCAGACAGTCAAGCAGGGCACTGTCTTGTCAGCATAAAGCTGATGCTGACCACACTGCGTCCTGGCTGCATGTGTGCAGCCCCATTCCCAGCAGTGGAGACACAGATCTCAGCGAGGGCAAAATCAGAAGTCAATCAGGCTGCACAAGTGTAGCTGAGGGGATGGTTTAGCTTCCAGAGCCTCTGTTACTGGAGATAGGAACATAGCATTACCAGGTGTCAAGTTTTTGACCAGAACGCCCAAATGAAAAGGGATCCTGGCAGCTCTGTTAAAAGTCCGGTCGGCGGCCCAGCGGGGCTCAGGCAGGCTCCCTGCCTGCCCTGGCTCCACGTGGATCCCGGAAGCGGCCGGCATTTCCCTCCGGCTCCTAAGCGGAGGTGTGATCACAGGAACTCCGTGCACTGCCCCCACCCCGAGCTCTGGCTCCGCAGCTCCCATTGGTCAGGAACTGCAAGCAATTGGAGCTGCAGGGGCAGCACCTACGGACGGGGGCAGTGTGCAGAGCCGCTGGGCCACGCCTCCGCCTAGGAGCTGGAGGGAAATGCCGACTGCTTCCGGGATCCACCTGAGGTAAGTGCCGCCCAGAGCCTGCACTCCTCCTACACCCAGGGTCGGCTCTAGTGTTTTTGCTGCCCCAAGCAGCAAAAAAAAAAAAAAAAAAGCCGCGATCGCAATAGGCGGCAATTTGGCGGCTGGTCCTTCACTCCGAGAGGGAGTGACGGCCCCTCCGCCGAATTGCCGCCGAACGGCCGGATGTCCCTCTTCATTGGCCGCCCCAGGCACCTGCTTGATACGCTGGTGCCTGGAGCCGGCCCTGCCCACACCCCAAACACCTTGCCCCGGCACTGAGCCCCCTCCCACACCCAAACTCCTGGACCCCACATCCCCTCCTGGACCCCAACTGCCTGCCCCAGCCCTGAGCCCACACCCCTAGTCCTGCACCCAAACTCCCTCCCAGAGCCTACCCCCCCTGCACTCTGAACCCCTCAGCCCCACCCCAGAGCCTGCACCCCAGCCCAGAGCCCGTCACCCCTCTAACACCACAAATCCCTGCCCAGCCTGGTGAAAATGAGCGATTGAGCAAGGGTGAGGGAGAGCGAGTGATGAAGGGACGGGGGGTGGGGCAGGGCCTCAGGAAGGGGCGGGGCATGGGCACAGAAAGGGTGTTCGGTTTTCTGCAATTGGAAAATTGGCATCTATATAGGAACAGTCAAACCTGACTGTGCTTGCAGGGTTCACAGTTAGAAGAAACATCTCTCTAGCTGCAAACGGATCACGTTAGCTGCCACTGCCTGTGAGATGCAATGAACGCAGAAGGCCAAGAGCCATTCCTGCAAGGTCACCTTTAAGGTAGAGCCACGCTTTTACCTACTCATTGAAAAGATGTCATTTTCGATGTCGTGTTGCACATGGCCTGAGGTAGATGTGCAGCTGTACCTTAGTGGGTTTGAGTGCCATTTGCCCTTATTTTTAAAGCACTGCTGAGGATATGCAACAATTGCGTATTGAGGCAGCTGAAGGAAACCCTTGTGATTTGTATGAGCGGGAGCTCTGAGCTTTCAGGTATTTGCCCATAACCCTCTAAGTCTTTGCTATTTCCCCTTTTTCCTCCCATGAAGAAATGACTTAACATAGCACGTGCCCTGATTTAGCCACTAACTTACAAAATATCAAAATAACCTATGTATAAACAAAATGCAGCCGTTGCTCATTATTGTCTGTAACAAAAAGTATAAATGCTTGCTGTAATTGTTTACCTATTAAAAAACCTGCCTAAAAAAAAACAACCCTGTGTCCTAGTGCACTCTCTCCCTTTATATAGCTACTAAAAAAAATAAAATATCTAACTTTGCTGTACCCAACTAAAAAAATAAAAACTATATTATTCTCCAACAGCCACTAACTTACCAATGAGTTTAAGCCTATGTGGACTTGCAAAGATAAATGATTGGTCTGTTATCAAGCTCTCATTTTATAGCAGCCCAAGATTCCGTGTTCTTGAGTCCCTGAGTCCAGCCAATCAATAGCACATGAAATATTGAGGAAATTAGATGAATTTCAAGTGTAATGAATTTCAGCAACCTGAATCTTGTACTCCGACAAAAATTTGCCAGGTAGGTAATGTGGCCTAATGGGCAGAGCATGGGACTGGGACTCAGAAAACCTGGGTTCTATTCTTGGCTCTGCCAATGGCTTATTGGGTGACCTTGGCCATGTCACTTTGCCTATTTGTGTTCCCCTCTTTAAAACACTGAAATCTACTGACGAAAAATGCTGTATAAGAGCTAGGCTAGCTATTTACTTATTTTTTTATTAATTAAATCCAGTTGACAAAAATATACTGAAGCAGGAAAGCTTTGAAATGGTTCCCTAATTAACAGGGCAACAATGTGACCTACTCATCATTACTGCTGTATTTGTGAGAACTGTGATGGACATTCTTAGTCAATGAGTATCTTCTGCATGCTGACTGAAAGATGTGGTCATCTATCACCTTTCTTCACACCTGCAATCCTTTGCAAGAACTGCTCTTGTAGGTTTTATGACTCTCCCCTAATCACTGTTCCTTAGTAAGGACACAGAAAGGCCAGTGGTGGGTTTAATGGCATTGTGCTCTGCTAATGCATAAATGTCACAAGTAAAGAGATGTGAGGGTAGCAATTTTTCCCTTTATACACTAGTATATTAGACTTATGTATATTAAGTGGTAATTTTAAATCACTTTTCTTGTCAAAGGTGTTGAGTTTCCATCTTTGAATCAGTCACAGAGGCACTTGGAGGAATGTGCTAATTATCTGGTGAGACAGTTCAAAAGACATTTATCGAGCTTGAATACCTAACAGTTGCATCGGTGATCATATCATAGCACTGAAGAGACAAGGCACTGAACTGAAAGTGCTTTCAGTACAGCAGGGCCGTACGATGGCCTGGCTGGAGTCTCGGGGTCTGGCTTCCCCAGCTGACGCCAGCACAGAGCTGTTCAGAAGCTCCTGGAGCACAGCTGCAGAGGGGCTGGCTTCAGGCCTGCTCAGCTGCAGCTAGCCACTCACTCTAGTGTAGGCTGCAGCCAGCTTCACTGACAAATGGGAAGCGCACTATAAACGTTTTCAGGGATCTGTCACAGGCTTTAAGGCCAGAAAGGACCAGGATTAGATCATCTGGTCAGACCTGCTAACACAGACCAGAAAACCTCACCCAGGGATTCCTGATCAAGGGCAGCAATTGTCGGTAGGATTAGAGAGAGAAGCGCCATTGTCCAAATCTCCGTATGTGTCGCCGTGTAGCTAGGGCTTTCGCTGGGCTGCTAGAGGGAGCCAGCAATGGTAGACAATTTGCACCAACCTTATAAGGAGAGATTTTTAAGCCTGTAAATGTCAAAGTGCCTATGCAGTTGACCTGGGACTGCCAGTGCTTGTGCTATTTGCTAATAAGACATGACCAAAAGCTATAGCACCATGAGGGATAGGGAGATAGATAGATAGATAGATAGATAGATAGATATTTTACTTCCCAAGGGAAGTGTTGAGTCAAAATTAGCCTTAGAAAGGGATCTTGGATGCAGCCTTACCTGGGCAGAGGCTATTAACACTCTATCAGATTTGCCAGACCAAATCAGTCAAGAACAGATGAATGCCTTAGACCAAGTATCTGCCACCTGGCTTTCTTTTGGTAAGAAGAAAATATACGTTTTGTAAAAGAAGGGCAGTATTTTGAGCGCGTTAGCAGGCTCCATTTAGAGACACTCCAACCTGTTAGCATGAAAACTTTATCATGATGCTTTACTTGGGAGACAGTAACACTTGTGTTGCTCTGTACACTAATTCTGGTAAATGAATTCAATATATATGATGAACGTGATGAAGGCTCAAAGTGCAGTGCTCTGATCATGCATATTTGCTGAAAAGCGCATGAATGTAGGGAGAGGGGTTTTGTCCTGGTCAGAATTACTGTGGCACTGCTCCTGCAAATAAGCTGTATGTGAGCACAGGGGGTTCACCTCTGTGGGTCTCACTGCAGGGTCCTGGCCTAAATTTGCAACTGAACTAAGTACGAATTACTGATGTTCCCTATGTCCGTACATATTCATGGAGTGGGGAAAGTTTAAATGGAAAATGTTTTTTTTTTAATACTTATAGCATTTTGCAGACAAGTTAAATGTAAAGCACCTGATAACTATTTAAAAAAAAAAAAAAACACAAAAAGGCCTAACTTTCTCGGGGCTTTGTGGCATTTTCTGCCTCATTTACATATGTAAGTACAGTACCTGCATCTGATTGTTTGCATGCTCAATAACAGTAATTGTACTTATGATTTGCATGCGGCTTCTTGGCTTCTGATGGCTTGAAAATCAAGTCCTGAAACTGGATCTCATAACTCCTGAGTATAGGAAAAAAGTGACTTAAAACTACTGGTGGATCAAAAACACTCTCACGAAATCCAGTTCTAGTAAAAAAAGGAACGAGGAAAACACAGGGCCTGCTCAGTATGATCCTGGAGGTTGCATTTTACTTCTCATTTTGAGTTTTCATGAATTACAGAGGCTGACCAAGCTCCTTATTGCTAATATGCTAACAAGGTCATGTTGGGCTCCAGAGCCTCATGGTGTTTATGTATTTCTAAGTAGATGAATGTGGAATGCTACTAGATAAAACCAGCTGATATTTCCAAATGTGACTTGACTGCCACCTACTGCCAATCCAGTGGCCTCCTTCCTTCACTGTCTCCTTTCCCAGACTTATCTCAGGAAATGAGCTCTTAGGCTCCAGTCCTATAACCAAGAGTGTGTGGGTGCAGCCACTCACCGGCTTGCTATCGATTGCAGCACTGGGGCCTTGGCAGAAACTGGATTAGGATTCTGAGAGCAGAAATCTTCGTGTAATGCAAAGGGAAAGCTCCCCTCCTACAGCCAGTGATAGATGGTATAGGTAGCTTTGGCCAAACGTGGTTTTTTTGGACAAAACCTTTTTTCCCCAGAAAGGTATTTTTGTCTCAACTGAAACATTTTTTGAATGGGTCTCAAATTCACAAAAAAATTTTGTCAGAAAAACAGAAAAAAATCCATAAAAGTTTAAATGTTTTGTTCAACACTTGAAATGGAACATTCAATAATTTAAAAAAAAAATGCTTCAGTTTTGTGTTTTGGAAAAAAAGATTTTAAAAAAATCCTCAAATGAAATAAAAAGGATTTGCATGACTCTAGATATAGTGATTCTTCTTGGGAATCTATTCCCTTCCTCCTGGCCTTCAAAAATTAGAAATAGGATCCACCTAGGAAGTTAAGACAAAATAAGAAAGTGGTTTATGTCATGTGAGACACTTTGTCTAATAACCCACAGATCAGCCAAGGTTGGGCATTTCACTCACTAAAGCTTTATCTATACTAGCACTTTTGTCGGTAAAACTGTTGTTAGTTGGGGTGTGAAAAAACACCCCAACTGACCAGTGGGACAGTGCCATGTCTGTGGGAGATGCTTTCCTGCTGACATAGCTACCGCCACTCATTGGGGGTGGTTTAATTATGCCAGTGGGAGAGCTCTCTCCCGCTGGCACAGAGCAGCTACGCGGGAGACCTTCCAGCTGCGCAACTGCAGTGGTACAGCTGTGCCGCTGTAAGGTCTGTAGTGTAGATGTATCCTAAGAATAGAAACTAAAATGGCTAAATGAGATTGTTAATTGCCTAGGCAAGAATCTCTCATAATTTGCATACAGATACAACCTCTTTCTCAAGCTCAATCTAGCTAAAAAGAATGCCCAGCAGTTACCAAGCAGTGTAACATCCTGCCCTCCTATGCAAAGTGGCCTATTGTGCACTGTGTAAGTGGGTCAAGAGATGGATGGGGAAGCTGCGAGTTAAACAAACTAGAAGTAACTTGCTGTGAGATTGAAGGCCAAATATCGCAAACTGTCTGTTACCCAAAATAATCCAAACCATGTGTTTTCACCCAAAAATATACACTTGTTTGCCTTGTAAATCAAATATCAAAGAATAAATCATGTCAAACCAACCTAATAGCTTTCGTTGATAGGGTAACAAGCCTTGTGGATGGGGGGAAGCGGTAGATGTGTTATACCTTTACTTTGATAAGGCTTTTTAATAGTGCCTCACATGACTCTCATAAACAAACTAGGGAAATACAACCTAAATGGAGCTACTATAAGGTGGGTGCATAACTGGTTGGAAAACCGTTCCCAGAGTGTAGTTGCTAGTGGTTCACAATCAAGCTGGAAGGGCATATCAAGTTTGGTCCCACAGGGATCAGTTCTGGGTCTGATTCTGTTTAATATCTTCATCAATGATTTAGATAATGGCATAAAAGTTTGCACACGATAGAAAGCTCAGAGGGGTTGCAAGTACCTTGGAGGATAGAATTAAAATTCAAAATGATCTGGACAAACTGGAGAAATGGTCTGAAGTAAGTAGAATGAAATTCAATCAGGACAAATGCAAAGTACTGCACTTGAGAAGGAACAATCATTTTCACACTTACAAAATGGGAAATGACTGCCTAGGAAGGAGTACTGCAGAAAGGGATTTGGGGGTCATAGTACATCACAAACTAAATATGAGTCAACAGTGTAACACTTGCAAAAATAACAAACATCATGTGTTAGCAGGAGTGTTGAAAGCAAGACATGAGAAGTAAATCTTCCACTTTACTCCATGCTGATTAGGCCGAACTGGAGTATTGTATCCAGTTCTGGGAGCCACATTTCAGGAAGGATGTGGACAAATTGGAGAAAGTCCAGAGAAGAGCAGCAAAAATTATTAAAGGTCTAGAAAACATGACCTATGAGGAAAGATTGAAAAAATTGGGTTTGTTTAGTCTGGAGAAGAGCAGACTGAGAAGGGACATAACAGTTTTCAATTACATAAAAGGTTGTGACAAGGAGGAGGGAGAAAATTCTTCTCCTTAACCTCCGAGGATAGGACAAGAAGCAATGGGCTTAAATTGCAGCAAGGACGGTTTAGGTTGGACATTAAGAAAAACTTCCTAACTGTCAGTGTGGTTAAGCCCTGGAATAAATTGCTTAGGGAGGTTGTGGAATCGCCATCATTGGAGATTTTTGAGAGCAGGTTAGACAAACACCTGTCAGGGATGATCTAGATAATATTTAGTGTTGTCATGAGTGCAGGGGACTGGACTAGGTGACCTCTCGAGGTCCCTTCCAGTTCTATGATACTACATCATGTATACTCTGTTTTAGAAATAAAAGGAATTGCATGGGACCAGAAAGAAGGAATGTTGATAGATCTAAATTGGGGTATAATTTTGACGATTAAAAAAAGAATTGCTTAAAAAGGGGGAAATTCCAGTTAACAATGTGGGCTAATATTGAAATTAAATCCTTGAGATAAATCCAACATAAAAAATCTCTGACAAGAAAAGGATAAAGAATTTTTTGTACAACATTGTCATCTACTGGATATCAATGGAAGCAGCAGATAAACAGAGAGCTGCAATCTGAACACTCATTTGACACCCGTCCAGTACGCATGAGAGGGTGCCCCCTACAATGAGCCCTGAAACTGGGTTTTATGCAAAACTGATGTCGCCTCGTTGTTGACTGAGACCATAAGGAAGTTGCAGAATCCCAAGTGCGACAGACACCTGGACCAGCCAGGTGGAAAGGATTCTCCTCACGTCCCAGAGTTAAGAGGATAAGAGGAAGTGGTGAGATTTCAAAGATTGTATTTCCCCTTCTGTTCTTTAACATAAATAACTGGAGGTTCTCTTGATTAAGTCTACACTCTCTGATACATCAAATGACTGTATTTTTGAATGAAGGCATGCTCTCATGTCTAAGTCCAAGCAAATTGACCTCAGAGAGATTTAAAACTGTAACTTTAAGAAATTGCTTTTGATACTTTAAACTTGCCCCTTTTGGACCAATCCACTCAAAAATAGTAGTGCCTCAGAGACAAGTACATCCTTATATCTTGGAGAAGTACAAGAAGAGTGATAAATGTGCAAGGTATGAAAGAATTGATGATCATAAGTAAATATAAGAAGACATTTGGGTGATTTAGATTGTCCCTTGGTGTAACCACTGAGCCTCAAGCCGATTCTTTGACAGTTGCTTGCAAGACTTTATTAGTGTGTGTAGTACATACCTAGAATATCAGCTGGGACTGTGCTTGATTGGTGAACTATTGATGATATATTGATGTGGTTCTTGATGAATTAATAAATTGCTGATTGGTTAAGAATAACCAAAGTGTCCTATTTTAAGAACTACTATTCAAGTTAAAAGTTGACCCAAAAAGAACCTCATGTTAACTTTAGTAAGCTCATGGACTCAGTAAAAAGAGGTTATTCAGTAAGTTTCCTCTCTAATATTGGCTGTAATTATCATCTAGTTTTAGTTTTCAGCTTTAAAATCTACCTGGCACCTTGGAAAATTTGTAAAGCTAACTCCCTTTCATGCTTACAGAGTTTGAAGGAATTCTGATAACTGTGAATCCAAATTCAATTGATAGTGAAAGAAGTAGACAGGAACGTGTACTGTCAGAGTAAATAGCAGAGCTCAGCAATAGCCCTCTGAGGCAACTGGCATTGGCCACTGTCGGCAGACAGGAGACTGGCCTAGATGGACCTTTGGTCTGACCCAGTATGGACGTTCTTACGTTCTTATGTATAACAAATCATTCAACAATGGTCTGTGGTTAGGGCATTGGACGGACCCTTGGGAGAGCTCAGTTCATTTCCCAACTCGGACATAATTTTCCTGTGTGACCTTTGGCCAGTAGCTCTCTGTGTCTCAGTTCCCACCTGTGCCATGGGGATGGTACTTCCTTTGCTCACAGGGCTGGGCTGAAGATACAGTCATTAGTGGTAGTGAGGCTTGCCTTGCATTTGGGAGATATGTGAACCATGGAAAAGTCTATAATAATTGCAATAAAAATAAAGTAAGTACATTTGCATGGAGCGCAGTTAAAAAGTTCTGCTAAAGGAGGGCTGAGCAAGCCCTTAGACATGCTGAACTGAGCAGTTACTTCATCTTCCTCCAGTGGGAGAATGGAACATGCTTTCCATCCAGCAGTAATGCAGCAAAGTAGACTCCCAAATCAGAAAAACACAGAACAGAACATTCCCCGTACATAATCCTTTCCTCCTTTCTTAAGCTGACAGAGGAATGTCATATGGCTCCCACAGGTGAAATGTGTAATCCATTTGTGGGTGATATCCTTGTGTGCAGCTGCCCCTTGAACACATGGAGAATGTCAGGAGATTATTGCAAAAGTTACAGAAACATGGAATTAAACTGAAAATTTCTAAATGTGACCTTTTGAGAGAGAGAGCAAGCCCTTACCTGGAAATGGTGGTGCTGCTGGAGTCTTTAAGAAGGAACTAGCAGACACTTTAGCTGTCCGTGCTCTTGCAAAGATCATGATAGGAGAACTCGGGAAGCTGCCACACCTCGCTATAAAAGGTATATTCAAGACTTCTCTCGAATAGCAAAGCCATTGTATGACTTGTTGACTCTTCCACTGGAATCTGGCATGCAGCAGTATCAAAAGTGGACTTGAAAAAAAGAGGAAAGCCAAGGGACAGGGTCTGGACAGATGCCTCCAAACAGTCCGTTACCTGGACTGAGCAACACCAAAATGTTTTAAACCAGCTAATTGCCTCCCTGGTATAACCATTAATAATAGCCTAACCTCATTCTGTCTTACCCTTTATTCTACATGTACATGCTTCCAGTAAGGCATTAGGTGCCATCTCATACCAGTGTCTGGAAGGTAAACCAAGAGTCCTCTGTTAGGGGTGAAGAACACAAACTACAGCAGAGAAGAACTGAAGAATTATTGCCCTTCATTCAGGAAAGATGGAATTTCTAGCTTTGAAATGGGTTGTAACTGATGCATTTCATGACAACCTTGTGGGGCTACGCACATATTATATCGTGAATATGACCCTGTTCCAACTACAGGAAGGATCCTTGTCTCATTCTCCTGATGGAAGAGCTGAGATGCAGGGAATGAGCGTGTCCTTCCTGTCCAGGCTGCAGCTGTCTAGTGATTGCAGGTAGGAGACCCAGGTTCTTCTTCGGTGACTCTTGTATTGTTGAATGGGTGGGAAAATAGCTTCAGTGTGAAATTCCTCTGCCAACTTCTGTGCACTCTTCCGAACGTTTTGAAATCCCTCATCTGACCGGTAAGACTATAGGTATGACTTTGCTTTTTCCAGTTGTTCCATTGCTCCAGATATATCAAGGTCAACACCTTGGAGTCTCTTGCTTAGTGAGGCAAATAGAAAGGTCAACACCTTGGAGTATCCTAGTGAGGCAAATAGAAAGGAGCACAAACACTGCCAACTTAAGTGCAAGAGTGTAATAAGAAAAGCCAAAGAGGAGTTTGAAGAACGGCTAGCCAAAAACTCCAAAGGTAATAACAAAATGTTTTTTAAGTACATCAGAAGCAGGAAGCCTGCTAAACAACCAGTGGGGCCCCTGGACGATCGAGATACAAAAGGAGCGCTTAAAGATGATAAAGTCATTGCGGAGAAACTAAATGGATTCTTTGCTTCAGTCTTCACGGCTGAGGATGTTAGGGAGATTCCCAAACCTGAGCTGGCTTTTGTAGGTGACAAATCTGAGGAACTGTCACAGATTGAAGTATCACTAGAGGAGGTTTTGGAATTAATTGATAAACTCAACATTAACAAGTCACCGGGACCAGATGGCATTCACCCAAGAGTTCTGAAAGAACTCAAATGTGAAGTTGCGGAACTACTAACTAAGGTTTGTAACCTGTCCTTTAAATCGGCTTCGGTACCCAATGACTGGAAGTTAGCTAATGTAACGCCAATATTTAAAAAGGGCTCTAGGGGTGATCCCGGCAATTACAGACCGGTAAGTCTAACGTCGGTACCGGGCAAATTAGTTGAAACAATAGTAAAGAACAAAATTGTCAGACACATAGAAAAACATAAACTCTTGAGCAATAGTCAACATGGTTTCTGTAAAGGGAAATCGTGTCTTACTAATCTATTAGAGTTCTTTGAAGGGGTCAACAAACATGTGGACAAGGGGGATCCGGTGGACATAGTGTACTTAGATTTCCAGAAAGCCTTTGACAAGGTCCCTCACCAAAGGCTCTTACGTAAATTAAGCTGTCATGGGATAAAAGGGAAGGTCCTTTCATGGATTGAGAACTGGTTAAAGGACAGGGAACAAAGGGTAGGAATTAATGGTAAATTCTCAGAATGGAGAGGGGTAACTAGTGGTGTTCCCCAAGGGTCAGTCCTAGGACCTATCCTATTCAATTTATTCATAAATGATCTGGAGAAAGGGGTAAACAGTGAGGTGGCAAAGTTTGCAGATGATACTAAACTACTCAAGATAGTTAAGACCAAAGCAGATTGTGAAGAACTTCAAAAAGATCTCACAAAACTAAGTGATTGGGCAACAAAATGGCAAATGAAATTTAATGTGGATAAATGTAAAGTAATGCACATTGGAAAAAATAACCCCAACTATACATACAACAGGATGGGGGCTAATTTAGCTACAACGAGTCAGGAAAAAGATCTTGGCGTCATCGTGGATAGTTCTCTAAAGATGTCCACGCAGTGTGCAGAGGCGGTCAAAAAAGCAAACAGGATGTTAGGAATCATTAAAAAGGGGACAGAGAATAAGACTGAGAATATATTATTGCCCTTATATAAATCCATGGTTCGCCCACATCTCGAATACTGTGTACAGATGTGGTCTCCTCACCTCAAAAAAGATATTCTAGCACTATAAAAGGTTCAGAAAAGAGCAACTAAAATCATTAAGGGTTTAGAGAGGGTCCCATATGAGGAAAGATTAAAGAGGCTAGGACTCTTCAGTTTGGAAAAGAGAAGACTAAGGGGGGACATGATAGAGGTATATAAAATCATGAGTGATGTTGAGAAAGTGGATAAGGAAAAGTTATTTACTTATTCCCATAATACAAGAACTAGGGGTCACCAAATGAAATTAATAGGCAGCAGGTTTAAAACAAATAAAAGGAAGTTCTTCTTCACGCAGCGCACAGTCAACTTGTGGAACTCCTTACCTGAGGAGGTTGTGAAGGCTAGGACTATAACAATGTTTAAAAGGGGACTGGATAAATTCATGGTGGCTAAGTCCATAAATGGCTATTAGCCAGGATGGGTAAGAATGGTGTCCCTAGCCTCTGTTCGTCAGAGGATGGAGATGGATGGCAGGAGAGAGATCACTTGATCATTGCTGTTAGGTTCACTCCCTCTGGGGCACCTGGCATTGGCCACTGTCGGTAGACAGATACTGGGCTAGATGGACCTTTGGTCTGACCCAGTACGGCCTTTCTTATGTTCTTATGTTCTTATGCTTACAACATTTATTTCAAACAGTATGTCATACCACAACACTAAGCCACACAGAAATTTGAAGTTATGTATGTTTCTGGTGATTCCATTTCCCTCTGCCACTGTTCTCCCACGAACAGTTCCTGTCATAGTATTATCCTCCATAATGGCAACTATGGCATCATCTATCATCCCAATTTGGTGTTTGATAGGCTTTATCGCCTCCACTCAACTTTCCCATCATGTGGCACTCAGTGGTTTCAGTGTCAGAGAGGATGTTCCCAGATGTTGCTTCAAAATTTGCCATCGATGAGTTGATGCAGAGAAAAATACATAGATGCTTTGAACTATATTAAAAAATTCAGCAGCCTCACTAGAAGCTGATGCTGTATCACTGACCACCAAGTTCAATGAATGAGAACTGCATGGGACAAAAGAATCTCAAGGGTTTAACTCTCAAATCCGTGTCTGCACTCCTCTGTTCTTTCCTCTCATGTTAGCACCATTATCGTAGCCCTGACCTCTCATGTCAGCTATCGCAATTCCCGTATCTTCCAGCTTTTTAAGAAGCACATTTGTCATACCAGCTCCTGTAGTATCATCAATGTCAATAAATTCTAGAAAATGCTCTCTGACAGTCACCATAGCAGGGACATTTTCACTAGGTTCTGTTGTTACAAAACGCACCATTAAAGTCATTTGTTCTGTATGGCTGATGTCAGGTGTGCAGTCCAGAATAACAGAGTAATATCTTGCTGACTTCAGATCTGCCACAATCTTCTGTTTGACTTTTGTTGCCAGTAACTGTATGATCTTGTTTTGAATTGTTTTTCCAAGGTAGTGGTGTGTGTACATTTCTTGGGTGGTGACTCTTCTGAGATGCTCCTGGAGTACAGCATCAAACTCAGCCATCAGCTCCACAATTTTAAGGAAGTTTCCATTGTTTGGCACATACAGCTGATCTGAAGTGTCACGCAGTGCTAGGTTTTGGGTAGCAAGCATTCTCACAAAGGCAATGAGCCTTTTCAGAACATTTTGCCAGTAAAGAGACTCTGATGCAATCTTCTCTTGATGCTGATCATCTATGGTGGCCTTTAAACTTAGTCTCATCTCAAGCACTTTCCACCTATGGAATGCTCTCTGGTGATTTGCTGCCTTCTCATTGCATGCCAGATTTTGCCAGTCCTTTGTTCCTGTAGAACCCAATGTACCTAGAACATTAGACTGGAAGAGTTTGCAACAAAAACAGTATGCAGCATTCTGGGTTTTTGAGTACATAAGCTATGGCTCTCCACTTTGTCACCATTGGGGATTTCACGCCAGTAATGTGTTGGATGGAAACTTCTATTTTCATTGTCTTTGGGGAACATGAAGTTTTTCACTTGCTGTGGCCCATGCAGTACAAGGAAGTCCCTCAGGCTACTGCTCAAGTGAGTCCACAGTCCTGGATCATCTAGACTTAAGGAACTAAATTCAGCAGCAGCTGTTTCTTGTGCCTCCACCACACTCTTCTCTGATCTACACTTTTCTTCAGGAATGTGCCTGGTTACATCCATTTGAGATGGAGATATGGATGTTGCAGTAGCTGCCAGGTCACCTGCACGCTGACTAACTGGAAGATCAGGCATCTCCTCACCACTCCCATCCTCACTGGGGCCGGAAGGCTCACCGTGAACACTTGTGTCTATGTATCTCAGGAGAGCTCCTTCCTGCTTAGATAGAAAAGCTTCCTTTGCTTTCTTTCTTTTTCTGAATGCTGCCCCAAAGGGGCGTTTTCTTCTTTCACTCATGACTGTTGTTCTGTGCCAGCTAGAGTGGCTCTCAACACTCAGTTGAAGGGGACAAATACTCAAGCTGGTAGCAGTGAGTGAGGGAAGATATCAGCGTCTTAAGGGCCTAACTGGCTCCTCCTACTTCAGTTGACTGCCTGTTCTCCGCAAGTGGGTTCAGGGAAGCAGCAGGAAACAGGAAGCTCCCTGAGAAGCTGGTGTTAATCAGTCCAGGCTCCCGGGGGTGCTGGAGAGGTACATAAGAGGCTCCTCCTCCTCTCTCTCCCTGCAGCTCCTGCTGCTTTCTGTTATTCCCTCTCACCTTTTCACATGCCTGCCTGTTATGTCTCTTGTGCCCTCCTTCCTCCAGCACAGCACTCCACCATCTCTGTGCATCTAGAGCAGAGAGAATACATATGCACCAGCAGTTTAGCACCCTAAATTGCTATTAATTACAAGAAAACTAGAAAACCCAGTTTTCTACACTCTGGGTCCTAGGGGCGCCCCTCCCCCCCCCCCAGTCTGGCACCTGAGGCGGCCACCTCAGTTCGCCTCATGGTAAGGCCAGCGCTGGTCACTCTGCAGATGGCCTGCCTCAGTCCCCCTCTGGCCCTCCCTCCTTCAAGGGGCTTCACGGGCTTTCATGAGCCCAGTGACAACAGCCCTTCGCAGGGTCAGGTTTGCTGATGTTCACAAACACAAGTCTCTCCCCAACCTTAAGCAGGGCACAGCCCTAAACTCCCCTGCTCTCAGGCTCATTCAAGCCAGAGCCTGGCTCACTCTCTACATCTCACAGCTTCCTGAGCCTTCCCATCCCCCGGCAGCTTCCTGCTGTGCTTTATAGGGGAGTCGGGTCATCCCAGCTCGGATATGTCTCCTCAGTAACTAGGTTTGGCAGGCCCAGGTGGCCTTAGAGTGGCCTTGTGTGACACAGCAGCCAATGGCATAAGTTGGGTGGGAGCCAGACGTTCCATCACCTGGGAACTTTGGTGAATGAAATGCCTAAAATGGAACAAAACAACATTTTGAAATTTTCCATGAAACCTTATTTGGAAAAAAAATGTCAGGTGGGTTGAAATGTTTCAACTTTATCAAAACAAAATGTTCTGATTTCAATGTTCTAAAAGTTTTAAATGCTCTTTGTATACAACACAGTACATTTTGTTTAAAGTCATTCAAAATGAAAAATCAAAACTTTTCATGGGACATTTCAGCATAATTGAGAAGCTTCATTCCAGGGTTTTTCTAAGTGAAATTTTGGCAGTTGACCCATTTTTCTAAAAGTTTTGATTTCAGCAAAAATGGCACTTTTCATTAAGAAAAAAAACCAAAGTTTTAACAACACCTTTCTGGGCAGCTCTAGCTGTAATGCCCCTGTACATCACAGGTTCATTCCAATGGCCAGCCTGCCAACTGCCTCGTAGGGAACAGGTGCTATGCCCTGAATTTCTTGGGCAACTCAAACTCTACAGGTCCCTGAAGTTGGATGATGGCACTCAAAGACAGAGCAATTTAGCACAGCAGGAGGGAAAAGTGAGAGGCTTGCTTAATGAACTGTCTCTAACTGCAGTTATTAATAACAAGTGTAACCCCTTTGGGGTTTAGAGAGCATGGCCCTTTAAATCTTTTTCCTAAGCGGGAGGGGGAGAGTAAGAAAAAAGGAGGGAAACTCCAGGGGGCAGGGCTGGAGCTCCAAGGAGAGGGGGAGGCAGCCTGCAGGCCCTGGAAAAGTGAAGCAGCAGAGAACCTGCCCGAGGCCTGGGAAGGCCAGGGCCGATCGGGGACACCCCAGGACAGGAGCCAGGAGGAGCACTGTGCCAGGGAGGAATCGCCCCAGAAGGACAGGCCGGAGCTGGACCCAGTATCACGGCTGCCCAGAGCTGCATGGGGCTGTGAGTACTGGGGCTTGTGACTCTGCACTGGGAACAAGGAGGGAGGCTGTAGCTAGTTAAGTGGGGAGGTGGTCGCTCTGTGTGGCTTTGCAGAGAGCGGCAGAAGAGGGCACCGGAGGGGTTTGTTGGGGGAAAGTTCACTGGCGCCGAAGACGACCAGGAGCACCCAAGACTCACCACTGGACTGGAACTTTGCTCAGGACTCCTGAACTCTGTGTGCAGACCAGGGCCGGCTCCAGGCACCAGGCACCCAAGCTGGTGCTTGGGGCGGCACCTGGAGGGGGGCGGCGCGGCGCTCGGGCCGCCGGGGAGAGCGGGGCCACAGCCGGGCTCGCCGCCCTCCCCCCGGCGCTCTGGCCGCCCTCCCCCCCGCCGCCGGGGGGAGAGCCGAGCCCCAGCCGGGGCTCGCCGCCCTCTGGCCGCCGGGGCTCGCCGCCCTGCTCCCGCCGGGGCTCGCCGCCCTGCCCCGGCGCTCTGGCCGCGGGGGGGGAAGAGTCGAGCCCCCGCCGGGGCTCGCCGCCCTCCTCCCAGGGCTCCGGCCGCCCTCCCCCCGGCTGCCAGGGGGAGAGCGGAGCCCCCGCCGGGGCTCGCCGCCCTCCCCCCGCGCCCTGCCCCTGGCCGCCGGGGGGAGAGCGGAGCCCCCGCCGGGGCTCGCCGCCCTCTCCCCCCCGGCGCCCTGCCCCCGGCCGCCGGGGGGGAGAGGGCGGCGAGCCCCGGGGGGGGGGCGGCGGCGGGAGGCTTTTTTGCCTGGGGCGGCAAAAAAGCCAGAGCCGGCCCTGGTGCAGACACATTGCTCAGTGTCTGCCCTTCCAGACTGTGCTACCACTGGGCCTGTGGGGCCTTGGCTTGGATGCAGCCCTGTCTTACTGCTCCCCCTACATTTCCCCTTGTTGCTTTTCTCCTCTCATCCCTCTGTAAATAAATATTTCCCTTGTTATATCCACTGTACTTTTCCTGTGGGTGTGTGGAACAGGTGCCCCTGGGGTGGAAGGGATTTCTCCTGATGCATTCCTGCGCGCGCCTTCTCTTGGCCAGAGCTGCCTGCAGAGCAGACTCCATCTTGGCCACGAGGGCGCTAAAAGTTACTCAAGTATTCACACTTGTAACAAAGTGGTGTGCACCAGTTCTCAACTCAGAAGGTTCATGGCATTGAAAATGAAGAACAGAAATTTCACTTGTGGCACTAAACCTGTGAGTTTCCACCATCTCCCTAAGCAGTGTTCAGTGCAATCTTTTTTCAAATATTACAAATTAGTTGCCATTTTGCTAATATTTTACAGCAGTTGTTTGTGGGGAGGGAAGGCACCTGGCCTTGAGATGCACCTTCACCCATTCCCCTGTCCCATCTTAGAAGGTACAAAAATCTGCCCTTTATGTATGATGAAAACAAAGAAACGAGGAATGACTTAGTTTGCTCGCTCATGGAACCATTTAATATTTCACTCATTTTGAACTATTGCCACCTGAAGAGTCGATGAAAGTACAGTATCTATTTATACCAGACACAGTACTAAACAAGGCTAAGGAAGAGCTTTACAATTAAATTGGGGTTCTTAAGCTTTCCAATACATTAGAAAAAGTCACAATTATTGGGAAATATCCTAAACACATTCCGTCACTTAATAACTAGGGCAGAGTCAGAGCATCCATCACTAAGAGAGGCCGCACTGCTGCAGTTTCTGTGTTTGACTAGTTCCACCGTCAGTTTGGCATCAAAGCCATAGGGTGCATCTATAGTGCGATAAAAGACCCACAACACGGCCACAGCTGGCCCGGGTTAGCTGACTTGGGCTTGCAGGGCTTGGACAATGGGGCTAAAAATTGTTTGAGCTCAGGCTCTGAAACTCTCTTAATGGAGTGGATCTCCAGGGCCCGGGCTCCAGCCCGAGTGTGAATGTCCATACTGCTCTTTGTAGCCCTGCAAGTCTGAGTCAAATGACCAGGGCTTTAAGACTGTGTCAAAGGGTTTTTTTATTGCAGTATAGGTGTACCTTTAGAGAACTGAGAGGTGGTTGGGTTTCCCTATCTCCCTCTGCCTTGGAGAAGTTATCTTTCCCATGTTGCATGAAAAACATCTGAATGATGTATTCGGGGTCACCTCAGAATTAGCCTACCTTTCTGTGCCCATAAAATTGCATGTGCCAATAACTGTGGGCATAGTTAATGTAATTGAACACCCAAACACCAGTGACTGCGCTCACAAAGCAAATACTCAGGTGTTTAAGTGACATTCATTGCTTTAGTCTAATCCAAGTTATTGGGCTCAATACAGGGTAACTGGGTTAAATTTAATGGCCTGTGTTATACCAAAGGTCAGAGTTAGGGTGACCAGACGTCCCGATAAAATCGGGACCGTCCCGATATTTTGGTGTCTGTCTCCTGATATCTGCCGGCAGCACTGGGTTTTTTTTTTTCTCAGCCGGCAGGACTCGTGCCTTTTTTTTTCTCTCTGCTGCTCTCCAACCCCATGTGTCCCGATATTTTCTTCCCCTCATCTGGTCACCCTAGTCAGAGTAGATGTTCTAATAGTTCCTTGTGGCCTTAAAGTCTATGAAACTGCACTGAATCAACACTATAAATTGCTAACTTTTCCTGTAAGACAGGGTTATAAATGGGGCCAGCCCTAAACCAAATGGTGCCCCAGGCAAGGAGCATCTTCTGCACACCCCCCCTCCATTTGTTAAACTTTTGAATACCTTATTTTTGTATTACATTCATAATCCATTTCATGACTTTGATGCACGATTTGCATGCATGATTTATCTCTGTTATATAAGACTGACTGGTGACGCCCCGCCCTGCCCCTTATATATCCACCAGGGCAGGCTGACAACATTCTAGGAGGTTCAAGGAAAATGTAGTTCTCAAAGTCTGGAAGGTTCCACGAGATTCTACAATGGTCCAGAACATTCTAGGAGGTCAGTGACAAATGAATCCACATACAGAATACCTGAAACATTTTACTTCAAAGATTCCATTTTCCCTTTTGTCGCTAACCACAAAAACAGCACCCCGAGCCCGGCGCCCCCCAAGCCCGGCACCCCAGGCAGTCACCTGGGTCACCTGCCCCTAAATCCGGGTCCTTCTTATAAATGTTATCCCCACTGTCTGAGTCTTCATTCTGTAGCAGGCTTGGTGGAATCCCCCTGATATCTTCTCTGCAGTTCATCATCCATATGCATGTATCACACTCTAGAGCTCTTGGGGGAATAGGACAGTTGCTATTGAAAGCATGTTAGTTAGAAATGACTGGAAAGCCAGAGATTGCATTTTACATTGTCAAAGAAAACACTATTGTTTATTGATTCTGAATTATGATAAGTGGGCATAGAGGCTACTAGAGAGCTGGGATTTCATCTTCATTAATCCAGCCTCTTCCTTTTATTTTATGGTAATGAAGTCTTTCTCTTGGGTTTTGTTTTCCTCCTGTTTTCTTTGGAGGATAAGTTAACACTCATGTAGACAAACAGCATGATATTTACATATATCATTTAAAAGTAATTGCACAGTCAGTGTTAATAGATTTGATATCCTGCATGTAAATAATGTGCTTATATCTCAATGAATAATTTATAAATGTCCATAGGTTTCCTTGGCAAAAACCAAGGTGTTTGTCTGTGACTAGTCACACAATATTGTTAATAACCTTGCTTAACATATATTATTCTCTGAATGTTAATGGTACACTTTAACAATTTAATTTGTAAGGTCTCTATAAATGTGGTATTGATCTTGAGATTTCATCTTAACCCACAGTGCCTGATCTATTTTTATTTACACAGCATAATATTGGTTATGAGCTAATCACAATTTCCTAAGGGGTTCCAGTGATTTTATTGGCATTTACTAGAACAGGGCTTAAAATATAGTCAGCATTTAATTAATTGCAACTATCTAAGTGTCTAATTTGCAAATATAATTTTACCAAGATAAAGTTACTCTACCATGTTGTTCATCGTAATTTTTTTTTGTATTTTATTTGCAACTTAATCAGCATTAAGTTTAGATTACTTTTCTTTGACCATTTTTCATCATTACATTGTGAAGAACAAAACACATTAACTTTGCTTCATTTTTTACTCTGCTTATAATGGAGTAACCCTACCATATTGTCAACAGAGCGAGCTAGTGTCAGGGTGTGCTGTGTCTGGAGCTGGTCAGCAAGTCGTCACCTAAATTGTTTGGCAGCTCATCAAATCTGAGACTCTTTACGGGTGTGTACCTCTTTCGATAAAAGTTTCTGAGGTCCAGGATAGTGAGTGGGGGAGGGGAAAGATATGGAGAGGGGGTGAAGTTTCCCAGGCTGACACCTCACCTGGGGGCTAAATCATGAAAATTGCTGGATCTTTGGAAATTGTGCCCAACAGAGACTGGGCTAGAGGGCTTCATGCGGCTGGACCTCTCAGAGGCCTGTGCACTCAGCTTAATTTTTCTAGCTGGATCCTTTTGTGGAGGGAACATGTCAGATGTCCCTGCACAAAAGGAAGTCCTGTCTGTTTTGCACTAGAATGGTTACTGTTAGGGTAGAAATGTGTTAAATGGCCTCTTCCTGTATGTGGGGCAGTCCTGTAACCTGGTTTGTGCTTATTTGGATACTTTGCTTCTCTGCTGGAAAACCAGGAAAAACACACGCAGTTTGATACGAAGGCTTTTATTCCACACATAGAATCATAGAATCTCAGGGTTGGAAGGGAGCTCAGGAGGTCATCTAGTCCAACCCCCGGCTCAAAGCAGGACCAATCCCCACAATAAGCTTTTATTTTTCAAGTGAGATTTTACTTAATTGATAAATCTTTTAAAAGTGTTCAGAAACTGATTTTTGCTGTTGAGGGCACTGAAAGGTCAGCGTGTGATGACATGTAATTATAGAAATTGCACTGTGTTATAGTTTGCAGAAAATGCTTTTGCCCTTCTTTTTCTGTTTCCTTTTTTTACCACCCTCCCCCCCCCCCCTTTGCAAAGAAAATCTCCACAATCACAGCTTTGGGCATATGTGATTCAGCTTTGGCAAGTAGCAATTGTGTGCCTTCTGCATCAGAAAAGAGAGATCCTCTGGTACGTGGGTCATTCTTCCCACAAAAAGAACGAGGAGTACGTGTGGCACCTTAGAGACTAACACATTTATTTGAGCATAAGCTTTCATGGGCTAAAACCCACTTCATCAGATGCATGCAGTGGAAAATACAGTAGGAAGATATATATACACAGAGAACATGAAAAAATGGGTGTTGCCATACCAACTATAATGAGAATGATCAGTTAAGGTGAGCTATTTTTAGCAGGAGGGAAAAAAAACTTTTGTCGTGATAATCAGGATGGCCCATTTTCAACAGTTGACAAGAAGGTGTGAGTAACAGTAGGGGAAAAATTAGCATGGGGAAATAGTTTTTACTTTGTGTAATGACCCATCCACTCCCAGCCTTTATTCAAGCCTAATTTAATGGTGTCCAGTTTGCAAATTAATTCCAGTTCTGCTGTTTCTCGTTGGAGTCTGTTTTTGAAGGTTTTTTTGTTGGAGAATTGCGACTTTGAGGTCTGTAATTGAGTGACCAGGGAGGTTGAAGTGTTCTCTGAATGGTTTTTTAATGTTATAATTCTTGACGTCTGATTTGTGTCCATTTATTCTTTTCCCACAAAGTCTGTATTTGTGCCCATTTCCTGAGAGCAGAGCCAGACCCACTAGAGGCTCTTGGAGGTATAACCCAGGGCCCAAGTGTGTCTGTAAATACTACCTGGCAATATTTACAAATTTATTATACCAGTCCTGAAATTACTGCTTCCAGGACACAGTAAATTCAAGAACAGTCAGGCATGTTTGTAGAATCTCAAGCATGGCTGAAGGCCAGCAGGTACCAGTGTGAATGATGCTATGCTGTCACAGACAGAAATACCAGCACCCTTCCTGATAACGTTTTCACCATTACAATCCCTGTGTGCCATGTGTTGTCTGGAATATCTCATCCTGGGTATCTGTGAGTTGGCCACACCCTCTAATGTTTCTGTCAAAGTGAAGCCTGGAGAATCATTCCCTACAAACATAGGGATTACTTTGATTCACTAGTTGTCAGATCAACTCACCAGTGACAATGTTTGTGTTTGTTTTTCAAAACTGCAAGCCCTTCAAAATCACTCTGGGATCTAAAAATCAGTCGTGTTCTTTCTGGCTGGTATTTCATCATCATCTGGGACTTTTCAGCTTGGAAAAGAGGCGACTAAGGGGGGATATGATAGAGGTCTATAAAATCATGAGTGGTATAGAGAAAGTAAATAAGGAAGTGTTATTTACTCCTTCTCATAATACAAAAACAAGGGATCACCAAATGAAATTAATAGGTAGCAGGTTTAAAACAAACACAAGAAAGTATTTTTTTCATGCAATGCACTGTCAACCTCTGGAACTCCTTGCCAGAGGGTGTTGTGAAGGCCAATACCATAGCGGGGTTCAAAAGGGAGCTAGATAGATTCATGACACTAAACTGGGAGAAGTGGTAGATAGGATACAGAGGGACCTAGACAAATTAGAGGATTGGGCCAAAAGAAACCTGATGAGGTTCAACAAGGACAAGTGCAGAGTCCTGCACTTAGGATGGAAGAATCCCATGCACTGCTACAGGCTGGGGACCGAATGGCTAGGCAGCAGTTCTGCAGAAAAGGACCTGGGGATTACAGTGGATGAGAAGCTGGATATGAATCAACAATGTGTCCTTGTTGCCAAGAAGGCTAACGGCATATTGGGCTGTATTAGTAGGAGCACTGCCAGCAGATCGAGGGACGTGATCATTCCCCTCTATTCAACATTGGTGAGGCCTCCTTTGGAGTACTGTGTCCAGTTTTGGGCCCCACACTACAAGAAGGATGTGGAAAAATTGGAAAGTCCAGTGGAGAGCAACAAAAATGATTAAGGGGCGGGAGCACATGACTTATGAGGAGAGGCTGAGGGAACTGGGATTGTTTCTTCTGCAGAAGAGAAGAATGAGGGGGGATTTGATAGCTGCTTTCAACTACCTGAAAGGGGGTTCCATAGAGGATGGAACTAGGCTGTTCTCAGTGGTGGCAGATGACAGAACAAGGAGTAATGGTCTCAAGTTGCAGTGGGGGAGGTCTAGGTTGGATATTAGGAAACACTATTTCACTAGGAGGATGGTGAAGCACTGGAATGCGTTACCTAGGGAGGTGGTGGAATCTCCTTCCTTAGAGGTTTTTAAGACCCGGCTTGACAAAGCCCTGGCTAGGATGCTTTAGTTGGGGATTGGTCCTGCTTTGAGCAGGGGGTTGGACTAGATGACCTCCTGAGGTCCCTTCCAACACTGATATTCTATGATTCTATGGAAGATAGGTCCATCAATGGCTATTAGCCAAGATGGGCAGGAATGGTGTCCCTAGCCTCTGTTTGCCAGAAGCTGGGATTGGGTGACAGGGCATGGATCACTTGATGATAACCTGTCTGTTCATTCCCTTTGGGGCACCTGCCATTGGCCACTGTCAGAAGACAGGATACTGGGCTTGATGGACCTTTGGTCTGACCCAGTATGGCCATTCTTATGTACTTATGTTCTTAATAAACACTCTGTACGGAACACTCTGCATTTGGTTACTCCAGTGCACCTAAATTCCCTTCACATTCTGCCCTGAGTTACCTAGACATCCTCACTGATGGCAATGCAACTGCACAGTTATAATCTGGGCAGAATCTGGCCCTGCACACACAACTTAAGGAACAATTTAGTTGATGATTAATGAGTCATAATGGAACCCTATTCCTTCCCTCATACCTGTCTTTGCTCTGCAGGACATAAGGGAGCAAGAGGAATAGGAACTTTTTGATTTGACCATTCAAGTAATCAAATCTGACTCTGGATCCACCCAGGATGTGGATCTGTAGAGGAAGAAAGTGCACTTTTTAATGAATCGCCCATGTAGAGCTGGACACAGTTAGGTCTTAAAGTAGGGTTAACATATCTGAACTTTCAAAAAAGAGGACACTCCATTGGGGGGTAGCCCCGCCCCCTAGCCACTCCCTCCCACTTCCCGCCCACTGACAGCCCCCCCCAGAACCGCCGGCCCATCTAACCCCCTCTGTCCCTACTGTCCCAACCCCTCTCCACACCCTTGCCCCCCTGACAGCTCCCCCCGAACTCCCGACCCATCCAACCCCCCCCGCTCCCTGTCCCCTGACTGCCCCCCTTCTCCAACTCCCCGGCCCCCTTACCGTGCCGCTCGGCTTAGAGCAGGTGTCTGGCTCCGCGCCCCAAGGAGCGCCCCGCCCCGCCCGAGCGCTGCCGGGCGGCGTGCTAAGGCTGCAGGGGATGGGGGGAGCTGGGAAGGGGCTTTGGCTGCCGAGGCCCCAATGCGAGCGGCGCTCGGCCGCCCTGTCAGCCGCTTTTCGGTCGATAAATAGCCGACCGGGGGGAAATCCCGGACATTTTTAGATTTTTAGAAATCCCCCCGGACGGCTATTTAAAGAGCGAAAAGCCGGACATGTCTGGGGAAACCCGGACGTATGGTAGCCCTATTTAAAAGACTAACGTGATTTTAGTCAATTTGAATAGTGGAGAGCAAGGTCAGTCCTGTTGTATTACAATTCCCCATCCTGCATTTGATGGGGCTTGAGTCATGTTTTCTACATGTGGCTCACAAAATGTGTGTCCTGTGCAGTCTGCCTGCGCATTAGCATATGGACAAGAAAGACTCACAGAAGTGAATAATTCTTTCCACACAATAAAATGTCATAAGTACAATAAGATTTCTATAGGGAAAAAAGCCAGGGGACATGGAAATTTTCTCAGAGTTCTTTCTTGAGAACAGAGCAACATTAATGGTCATTTCTGTATAACATTGTAGGTAAGACCGTCTTATAGTCTTCCGGGCATTGTCTGAGTGGGAGAATCTCAGTGTAGTTAAGCTGGGTTTGTTAACTCTCTTTGACAAGATCCAAATGAAGCTCATGTTACCATGGAACCCCATACCTGCCATTTTCCCTAATGAAGGGAGGCAGTGGCTGCCTGACAGTGGGGAAGCTAGGACAAAGGACTTCCCTGGGGGGAGGGGGGGGGAGGAAAGGAAGCAGAACAGATGCACCAGACATTCAAAAGCCTGTAAAAAGCCTGTTTCAAAGCCCACTGAAATGAATGGAATGATTCCACTTGGCCTTGGAGTATGTCTCATACACATATACCCCCACCATCTCACCATTTCTACTTGGTCTTTAGTCTTCTCCCCTGGGCCTGCCTGCCACAGCCCTTTGCAATATTCTGTAATGGAAAAACAATTATGAGCCAATTTATCTGGGAGGAAGAATTTAATAAAAAATGTGAATAATAATTGGGAATTGCTTAAGAACACTTTACTAGATGCCCCAAAAGCTACAATGCCACAATTTGAGGAAGAAGCTCATCTTGGCTTAAAAAATGACCTGGTTTAGCGGGAAGTGAAGGCAACTATAAAAAATAGAAGAAAGGGGAAGTTGAGAGTAATGAATATAAATCAGAAGCTAGGAATTGTAGAAAATTGATAAGGGAAGCAAAGGGACACAATGAACATTCTATCAACAGAAGAGTTTAAGTATGTTAGGGACAAAACGAATCCTAACAATGGTATTGGTCCATTACAAGATGGAAATTGTGGAATTATCAATTTCTAACAATGTAGAAAAAGCAGAAATGTTGAATCAGTATTTTTGTTCTATGTTTGGGGACAAAACAGATAAAGTAGTCTCATTATATGATGAGAACACTCTTTCCATTCCATTAGTATCCCAGGAGGTTGTTAAACTGCAGCTGTTAAAGTTAGACACTTTGGAGTCAGCGAGTCCAGATAACTTGCATTCAAGAGTTTTAAAAGAGCTAGCTGAGGAGCTTGCTGGACAGGTTTTGTTTTCTTGTTTTATATTGTGTGTTGTTTGAATAACAAGCCCAAGCGTCTGAGGGCCTTTCAGAAGGGACTTCACTCAGTGTAATCTCTAGAATAAATAACCAGGCCTCATTCCCAAAATCTGGATTATTTCTTGTGTTCCAAAAGGGCCTTCTGTCTGTGGGAAGATTTTGGAAATGGGTCGGTCTCTAAATGCTTTAACGATGCTCAGGCAGATGCCCCTGTACTCCTCAGTATTCTCCTGCCTGCATGTAGAAACATACCCTATTGCTAATGCATTTAGAGCAGATACATTTTACAATATTTTAAGGACTCTTCTATCAAAACAAGAGACCTTCTTGTGCACTTAAAATCTGCAGCATGATTGTCTGCCAATGGTCTGAGTGCAATCAATTTACAGAACAGAATGAAAAACAAGTTGCTTTTTTTAAAAAGAAATTCATAGCACACATTTCTTGGTCTTTAATCTTCACATCCATAAGTAAGTGTATGGAAAAGAGAAACCATATGTTTTTTTACAATACTTTCTATTGGTGTTTCATTTCAATTGATCAAAAAAATTGCATAAAGATTTGTATATGAACATTCCCTATTTACATAAGCATCTTAACTAAAGGTGCTATTTCAATATTATTATTCACACTTAATGTTTATAACACACTTGAGCTTGCATATGAAGTTTCACCATATTTAAAAGCACATTGAACACCTGTTGCTTAGCCTCAATGACAGATTGACTGATAGAATATGATTCAATTTGGTCAGAGTTTATTTGCTTCACCACATAAAAAGGAGATAGACATGTTAATGGTGTAGACAGTGTGGGAGAGAAAGGAACAGTGTTACAGGGAGTTTATTTCAATGTTTCCCTTATAGGTGCCACTTCAGGGAATCTCAATGATTGTCTTCTAAAGAATATCCCCAGATTTCTGGGGCCAACTCATGGCTATAATTTTGTTCAGGCTCAGAGAAATGCAACTCCTTGGCTGGGATAATGAAAGGGCCATCAATAGAGCCCTCTGGGGAAATTATTTTGGAATTCAAAGTGATAGAGGGCTGAATTTTCAAAACATTGAATGGAAGTTGCATGCATGAAATTTAGTTAGCCGTACCTGTGACTTTCTATAGTGCTATAGACCCAGCTGCCATACAGTGTTACATTTCATTGCCACTCAGTATTGCATGCAGAGAAAGTGCCTGCTGTGAGTTTTTGAAGATTCAGCAACAGTTAGGAAAGGAAGGAAAATAAGGAAGCCCTGAGAAACAAGGTGCCTTCATTTGTTGCTGTCTCACATGTTCCCATCAGTTTGTAACAAACGAAAAGCGCTGAGGGAGATTTCACCACTATCGCTGAACTCTGCAATTAGGGCTAACACAAACCAGAGTCATTTCCAGCAGCCTTTCAGATTGTTGAAATTGAATAAAGGATGATGAACAAGTGTGTACGCAGGATACAATTTAAACAATTACATTCCATCTGCCTAGGACAGTGGAGAATAATTACATAGCTGCATATAACAATCTCAATACATATGATGCGGAGCAAAATAGTCAGTACTCACAGATCGCACAAGACAACAGCTGCTACTTGTAACCACCATGAAGAATAAGAGGAATAGCAAGAATCTTGTTCCTGTGCACAGTCTGACAGTGCCATTTAATACCGTGACTCTGAGCCAAGTGTTTGTGATATTATGAAATCTGCTTGTGTAGAAAGAAAAACAAGCAAAGCTGGGAAAGTGATTGACAACGATCTTCACCTTTCAACAAAGAAATG
The DNA here is from genome assembly GCF_028017835.1 of Emys orbicularis. NCBI lineage: Eukaryota > Metazoa > Chordata > Testudines > Emydidae > Emys > Emys orbicularis. Next base: position 399,337 of record NC_088686.1, on the reverse strand, counting down.
GGAGGATTACAAGGAGCAAGCACTTATTTCCTAGGATTCAACAGCGCGCCTGCCATTTATCTCCACCAAAGACTCAACACTGGAAAATCAGGAAAGAAGAAAATATATTTTGCTGCATTTTTCACCTTCATGCTGCTGGGGTTGAGGTGGAGTTGCACTAAAGAGGTCCTTCTACTCCACCAGTGGGAGGAGGACAAATTGGCTTAGTTGCATAGGGTTATGGTTCCTGCTTCCAGTGGTGGTGGTTGTGAGCTCAAATCTCTCTGCTTCCTTAGTGGAGAGAGTAAAAGTGGCTGTACTTGTACATTTCCTAGCTGAGTGCTTAAGGCATTGGGCTTGAAATCCACTAGGATTTCCCTGTGCAGATTTGAATCCTGTCCGCAGTTTGGGGGGTCGTTTAGCCCACATAACACAGGAGGTCAGACTAAATGATCACAGTGTTTCCTTCTGGCCTTGGAACCTGGGATACTCTTCACCTCTGTATTGTTGGCTTCCCTTTCTGTTGTAGAATAAGACAGCTCTACCTGCACAGCAGGCATCCCTGGCCTGACTGATCTCTCATGCATGTGTACGGGCTAGGCTAGATTGTAACAACATTAAAGTGCCTAGGAAAGAACAGTCAATAAAGCACAGTGGTGCTATTGCAGCTGTCCTTTCCTGAGGCACTGTAACTGCGGGCCTCGGTACTAGGCTCGCTCTCTCTCTCTCTCTCTCTCTCTCTCTCTTTTTAAACCCTGCCACTTCTACCCCTTCCTGCCCCGATTCAGGCCCCGATTCAGGAGAGCACTTGAATATATGATAAGGGCCATCTCTAATCAGCAAAGCATGTATGCATGTGCTGAGCCTTCACAGACTTCAGTAGGATGCCAGCATTGCTTTTCTAAATCAGAGTCTTGGTCCTCTCCTTTTTCCTTTCCTCTGTGAATTGGCATGGCTTTGTAAGCTCTCACTGGCCGAAAGTGCAGCCTGTGGGAGAGTCGCCTTGCGAAGCAGGAGCCAGGGGACTATCCGGTGATCAGCATAGGTCCCTCCTAGCAGCCCACGTTTCTGTTTCTCATCTTAGTACACCCCTCTGACTCTACAGGTTCCTTTATAGGTAACTAAGAACCACATCATCCACTATTCTACTTTGCTCAGAATGACTTTCCACAATGAAACTCCTATTTTCTGTGTCCCGGTTGTTACATCTCCCTTTCTAACCACTTTTTTCCAAGGTGAGACATCAGAAATGTTCTGAGATAAGAAGCACTTGTGTATCTTAGATATGCCTCTTGCTCATTCAGTTTATGCTACTGGAAAGAGGAAGAATTGCTACTGAAGAAGCAATACCTTAAATATTTGAAACTGTTTTTAAAATGATCTGCTGGAGGGTGAGAAGGAAATTGCCAAGACAGAAAATGTGTATACAAATGGAAAGAGAAGGGAGGGAAAAGAGGACAGGAAAATGTTGACTGCACTGATATTTTTGAACAATAGGTATGAGCCATGCATTCAAATAGAACAGAAGGTTCAAAACTACCTCATCACCATCATTCTCTCTGTGATATAGATACGCAGGGCCACATGCTCATCTGGCATAAATCAGTGTACCGCCATTGACTTGCACCAGCTGAGATCTGGCCCAAACTATATTAGAAACAAAATCTGGAGGTGGCTTTAGCTCCGGATTTGCAAAATCAAAGCCTAGGGCTAATTCAGATCCCAACCCCATTTTATCCTTAGCCTGAGGTTTCAGAGTTCAGATAGATGTCTCTTGTTAATCTCTGCTCTAAAGAGATGGGAAACCAGGAAGGTTTGGGCCTGGTAAATGCAAACTTTGGATGTTCTGATCTGGCTTCCATGTTCCTCAACCCCTAAAGTTTCAGCCTTCTCTAGTCATAGCAGAATCCTATTCAACAATGGTAAATGTCTGATGGGATCCAGGTGTGCTGAGCACATGGCAAGTGAAAGCTACCAGTGAAGCTCCAAAACTACACAATTCCTCTGTGGAAATTGGACTGCAAAGATTCAGGCAGGACTTAGAGTCAGTGCCATAGAAGAAAAGGTCAATGGGAACAGCACTTGCATGGGAGCATAATGTGGCTAGGCCCTGTCTTTAGTGTGCTCAGCACTGCCACAAACAGCCTTCTGCCCACGCCTGCTCCCCCAGGGCAACTCGCCCTGCATCCTCCTCAACACTGCAAAGACAACGAATGGGTGAGCTAATGCAAATAGTACCCCACCTCCCCAAGAGGAAGCTCTCCCGTCGACATAGCACTGTCTACACCAGGGGGTGTAGGAGCAGGATTTTATAATTGTACTATGAGAATTAATGTATGATTTGATTTCATTCTGCCAGCCACCCCTTTTGAATAGCAAAAAGGAATGACAGACCAGAACAATGCTTATGACTGATTATGGTCACCCTTTTGTTTTAAAATAAGTTATAATGTCTACTATGGTTTCCTATATGTATTACAAATTAGGCACTCTAGTTAAATATACATTTCTTTGTTTTAAGGTTTTAGTAAGTAAAAGACAGGACCTTGTATTGTGTCTATGTTAAGGAGATTAGAGAAACGTTGAGGGCCTGAAGCCCCAATGTGAATTGTTTTAGTTATAAGATTTAGCAAGGCTTGATTTACAATGTATTCTGCTGAATATACAATACTGCTATCTGTATACCTTTGAAGGTTTCTGTAAGAGATTGTTTGTGTGAATAAGGAATTCGTGCATCAGGAAAAGATAAGGTGTGAAAGCCATCACAAATGTCCAGATGGTCAAGAAAAAGTGAGAGACTTGGAAAGACCAGGAGACAATCAGAAAACATCCATTGTATCCAATGCTAAACATGTTAGCAGCATTGTCAACCTCCGAGGTAAGGCAGGCACCCCCAAAGGCGAGCCAACAAATAGGAGATAACAATGGGAAGCCCAACAATAACCATCAAATAATAACACCACTTAAGGACTAATAATTACAGGATGACATTGCAAAATGCATGGACTCAAATGGGAATTTACAACTATAAAGCTGGGGTGTTTTGCCATGGAACTCTGGGTTCAGTAGTCCTGCAAAGCCTGGGAGCATCGGATTGTGACTGACAAGAGCCCAGCTCCACACTCGTGCTCAATGTAACTGGCCATTAGATTGACTCGAGCTACAACAGACTGGTAACTATAAACATCAACTGGCAGGAGTGTGTGTGTGTGTGTGTGTGTGTGTGTGTGTGTGTGTGTGTGTGTGTGTGTGTGTGTGTGTGTGTGTGTGTGTGTGAGAGAGAAAAGCATATGCTAACTGTTGTATTTTCAATAAATGTGGCATATTTGCCTTCTCGTATAAAAGATCCCGTGTGCGTTGTATAGCATAACAGGGGGGCGGTTGGTATAACTGTGGATTCACCACTGAGTGGCGTAATTACACTGACATATGTTTATCAGCAAGGTTGAAACTCATCTGTCTGGAATGGGGTTGCGGGTTACAAATTGAAAAGCAACTAGGAAAAACTATGCCTGAGACAGGAGAGAGATGGAATGGCATGGCATGGCATGACACCCGGTCAGGAATACACAGGGTTGATAAAGGGCCCAAGGGAACAACCCCCAAAGGCAGTGTCTGATCTGTCCTGGGTTGGTGTCACATGCTTCTGGCAGATGCCTGAGGAGTCTGGCTTTTTCCTGTGCTTTGGCAACACTCGTAGAGTTCATTGAATTGACTGCAGAGACTGTGCCCGGAGCACCTCCCTCGGAGGAGTTAAGGAGCTGCCCAGGACACCAGTAGGGGTACTCGACCCCGGCTCCTGGTGTAGACTGAGCAGGGCTGATACAGAGAGTGAAGGGAGCAGGAACAGGAAAGCCCTGAGGAAGCCCCGTTGCACAGGAATATTTCCCCCAGGGCCACTCCCACCCCTGTGGAAAAGCCCAGAGTGCTGTATCCAGCTAGGTGCTGATCGCTACCTCTGTTTGTGTTGGAGTTTGTTCCCAGGTAGCTCCTGTAGCCTTGACTCCATGAGCTACAAGTCTGGGGAAGGAGGAGGAGAGAGAATAGAAGGAAAGGAAGGATGTGAGCTCTGCAAAAGAGTGAGGGGAATAACCTTACCTCTGCTATTATCACACTTCCCGAGCCTCCCTCCAAGGGGTGCAGGTACAACGCTGAGACCATGACGAAGTCTTGCCACACAAGTGTATCAACGCGCTCATGCACTCTCTCTCTCTCCTGGGCTGTTCCAACCCCTGTGTCCGGGGGAAGCTGTGAGGCCATGTGGAAGGCCTGCTATACAGGGGTATCTCCTGGAGGGGGCGCCCTGTCCCTCACATTGCCTCAGCAACACCAGGGTCTGTAAATGGGCCGCGGCACCAGGAATCGGTGCCAGGGTATGTGCATCAGGCTGTCAGCCAGACCAGCCGAGGCTGACTAGTTGGTCTCTGCAGGGCCTGGCTGGCTGGTAATTGGGTGTAATTTGCATTATCAGACTAAATGGTGACAGGTTTCAGTGGCAGCCGTGTTAGTCTGTATCAGTAAAAACAACGAGGAGTCCTTGTGGCACCTTAGAGACTAACAAATTTATTTGGGCATAAGCTTTCGTGAGCTATAACGCACTTCATAAGCTGCATGGAGTGGAAAATACAGTAGCAGGTATAAATATACAGCACATGAAAAGATGGGCGTTGCCTTCCCAAGTGGGGGGTCAGCGCTAACGAGGCCAATTCAATTAGGGTGGATGTGGCTCATTCCCAACAGCTGACAAGAAGGGGGTGAATGGGTTTCTGGTTTGAATGCTCAGCTCTTTCTGTGGAGCTTAAGCAGGTTTTGTTCAGTGTTAAAGGATTATTTAGGGTTAAGCTAGTATTTGGTTACTTAAAGCTCTTATCTTTGGGTTTCAATACATTACCAAGCACAACGGGGAGAAAGCGTGAATATATATGCTAATTTTTATGAAAACATTTTTTATATTTACCAAGTGACACATCTAGAGTTCTTGCACTTTATTGGGTTTAACCCCTGTATTGATATTCTTAGACAAATCTCCTGTGTTACATGATGATTCCAGTCGGGCAGGAGCCTCGCACTGTTCTACATCTTCCTTGTAGCTCCAGTTCTCAAATTTAAAGTTCACATTTCGATGTGCTTAAAAACCACCTTAGATCAAATACTGTGTGTCCAGCAATGTCCAGCTACGTTCTGCTCTCTCTTATCAGAGAAATCTGCAGCATGTGGGCAGGGCCGGTGCAACCATTTAGGCAAACTAGGCGGCCGCCTAGGGCGCCTAGTGGTTGAGGGCGCCTAAAAGCCCGCTCAGGTGAGGAAGTGGAGTGGAGGTGAGCTGGGGCGGGGGGGGGGCGCAGGGAGGGCCACCCGCAGTAACAAGGAGGGGGGGCGCACAGGGGAACCGCTCCCCGCCCCAGATCACCTCCACTCTGCCTCCTCCGCTGAGCACACAGCCCGCGGGGGGGGGGGGGGCGCTCCCCGGGCGGGGTTAGCTTCCACTGGGGGGGGGTGTCTCCCCAGGCGGGGTTAGCTGCTGCAGAGGGGGGGGCTCCCCGGGTGGGATTAGCTTCCGCGGGGGGGGAACCCTAGGTAACCCATTCCAGTGCATTTACAATGTGGGTGTTCCGTTTCTTGTAATTAATTGTGAGAAGGAACACTAACGTGGAGAGAATATTTCTCTGCAAGAAATACCTGGAGAGATCACAGGTGAACCCTGTGTAACACGCTGGCTTTCTGTAGTGGTAGTGATCAGTTAGTGTCTGTCCAAAACAAGCATAATAGCTTGCTACTTATGACACCTTCTAGAGTCCCTCCTTTGCCTCACTGAGTAGTGGCACCAATTGGCTGGGTGTGAGGACTGCCAGTGTCTGGCTGTGTGTATGGCCCATGTTCATTACATCAGCTACTTTAATCATGTAGTGCACCTTGACTCATGACTAATTTAATCAGGAAGACAAGCCTAATTTTGGGGGAACAGAAAAAGTAATCATTTTCCGGTATTATTTATTGTGGTTAATAGCCGAAACTGCCAAATTTAAATGTAAATTCTCTCTGTCAGCAGTACCTTTTGTAATGAAGGCAAACGGTGTATCCTTTTCAAAGCCCCATGCCTGGCTTACTTCTGGGAATGTTACCCCAGGCCATACCTGACAAGGTGTATCTGGCCTTGCCTTTCCCGAGGGAGCCTTCTGATTTGAAAAGCCGACAGTTTCTGCCTAACACGATGATGCACCTAACGTAATGTGGGTACAAATCTACAGAAAACATCATTTCCTCCAATGGGATGGGTACAATTATTTGTTGCAGTCAAAATAGGAGGAGGATGTTGGTGAAGAATTATGAAATCCCTGTGTCGATTACAGAAGAGACTACGACTGTTAAATTATCTCAAGGGATTGATACATTTTGGATGAAATTCTAGCCCCTGGCCAATCACAGATCACCTGCACTTCTCTCATCTGACATTTTGTAGGCTTCCTTGCAGAAGGGGAGTTTTGAAGGAGGTCAGTGCAGTGTCTTTGCTCCCTTCAGTTAACAACTTCCCATCTGTCCGCAACCAGGACACGGACAGTCAGTCATAATAGTCAGAACAATGATGGTCCAGGCTAGTGGTCAGAGCTAAGGTCAAGAACCAGGAGTCAGAGCCAAGGGTGGGAGCTGGAGTCAGGAACTGAGCAGGGGAGCAAGGCATGAACAGGACTGGAGCAAGGCTGAGAACAAGGCAGGTACAGCTGTGATTGCAGCGGCGGGTGTAAGCATTGAGTACCCAGCGCCTGCTGCTGTTGGGCTTAAGAGCTTGCTTGCAGGTTCCCCTCAGCAATCAGGCGAGTCGTCCTGCCAGGCAGGATTCTGCTGTAGCTCACGTATGTTCATTAGTCTGCCTGAGACTGAGCTAGCTATCCCCAGACTCAGCTGAAAGCATCATTCTACAACCACGGCGTAGTTTTATTTTGAAACTGCCTTGGTCAAGGCATGTGCAGACCTTCTAACAGTCACAATACAAGAGTTTCAAAACTAACTAGTGAGTTTGGGTATCCAGCGTGAGACTTTCACAGGGCCTGACTGGAGAGGCTGCATGCTCAGCACTTTATGAAAATCCAGCCTGTACTAAAGGAGCCTCAGACAGGGCACCCCAAATCCCTAGTCACTTCTGAAAATGGTCACCCTCGATCTTGAGTCAATACCACCATCTGGGGAGAAGTGAGACACGTCCCCCTGTAATCTCCAGCAAGTGGCACTGCCCATTTTTATCACATCACTTCTATTTTCTCTACATGCAGGACTGATCCAGTGAGTTCAGGATTGCTAAAAGGGCCCAGTTGAAGGCATGTTTTATGGCAAAAAGGAGAGAAACCAGGTAGATGAAAAGGAGTTTGTGTGTATGTGTGTGAGGGGGCGGGGGGGCGAAGAAAAAAAAGGTAACTACCGGTACCTTGGTTTTGCTTTGCAATGTGTTCATCTTTTCATGTTCAGCTCTTTCTTACAATAGAGTCATGCATGTCCCTTTATGTTGAACTACAGTTATATTTTAAAAATAAGCTCAAGATTCAGAAAATAATCCATACTGACATTTATATATACATCATTGCAAACATTTGACAGTTTGGAATATGCATTTGGGTCAATGTGTGAACATCATTTCAGTTTGAATAACTCTTCTTCAAAGGTAGTATAATCCACTAAAGAAAATCCTGTGCAGGTTCACATGCAACAAAATAAACTGCCAAAACTATTCTTTTCTGTTAGTTTAAAATTAAAGATGTGGTCTTGCAAAAAAAAAAAAAAAAAAAAAAAGTTTGTCAAAAACTATAACCTTTATAAAATTTGATTTTTTATCATAGCAGCAGTGCATTTTAGCCATTGAATCACATCATTGTACTGGTAAACTTCTGTCACTTTAAAATATTCATAACAACACCCCTAGTATTTAAAAAAACAACAAAACTCCTTCAGTTTCTTAGAGTACAATAAATATTCTTTAATGTATGTGAGAAATGGTTGAATTTTTTCAAAACAATTCATTTTGTGTCCCTATAATTACTTTTTAAATACATTTTACTGAAGAAATCCAAAGAAAAGATTGAAATTTGTGATAAACAGAAAACAATGAAATACAGAACTGTTATTCAAATCATTCAGCGTATGTAATAGTTGGAGGCTTGAAGTAGGATAATTAGAGGTAGTGAACAGTAGCGACACTTAGAAAAGGATCTGATCTGAAGCCCACTGAAGTCACGGGAAAGGTTCCCAGGATTACAATGGGTTTTGGATCAGATCCACAATCACTTTAATGATTCATCCGATGATACAGCAATACAAAGGCTGTTCCAAACAGCGGTGCTGGTCTTACATTACAAGTATATGGTACTTCTTTCACATCTCTTTCCTTAACTCTTTATATTATGATGATAAACTCTGTGTTTTAAACTGAAATGTAGTGACACTAATGTTCTATCTGGCCTCAAAATCTACAACTCTGAAAAACAAATTATTTTCTGCACAAATTTATAACCTACTTCTTTATCCCCAGTATGCCTTCAAGGCCAGAACTCCAGTGGGTATCATGATTCAGAGATACTTAAGGCCAGAAGGACCATTGTGATCATTTCTAATCTGCCTTCCTGCAGAACACAAGCCATAGGACTTCCCTGAATTAGCTCTTGCTTCAACTCCTATAACTGTGAATGAACTAGAGCATGTGTTTTACAAACCATCCCATCTTGATTTAAAGATTTCCAGTGATGGAGACATCATCTCTCCCCTTGGTAATTTGTGCCAGTGACCAATTACCCTCAATGTTAAAACTGTGTCTTGTTTCAATTCCGAATTTGTTTTCCTCAGTGTCCAGCTATTGGATCATGTTATACCTTTATCTGATACGCTGAAGAACCCTCTATTTGCACATTTCTGCTCCCCGTGTAGGTACGTATAGACTGTGACCACGTCACTGCTTAAGCTTCTCTTTGATTGAACTCCTGGACTCTATCACTGTAAGGCACTTTTACAAATCCTTTAGTCATTCTCATGGATCTTTTCTGAATCATCTTCAGTTTTTCAGCCTCCCTCTTGAAGTTTGGCCATCAGAACTGGGTATGGTATTCCAGTAGCATTTGCACCAGTGCCAAATGCAGAGGCAAAATAAACTCTCTACCGTACTCAATATTTCTCAGTTTATACATCCAAGGATTGCATTAGCCCATTAGCAACATTGTCATACTGGGAGCTCATTATATACCATGACTCCTAACTCTTTTTCAGAGTCACTGCTTCTCAAGGTAGGGTCCCCCATCCTGTAAGTATTGCCTATGCTCTTTGTTCCTAGATGTGTACGTGTACATCTGGCTATATTAAAATACATCTTGTTTCCTTGCCCCCAGCTTACCAAGCAATCCAGATTGCTCATTAAGAGTTTCCTGTCTTCTTAATTACCTACCACTCCCCAAGTCTCTGTCATCTGCAAACTTTATCAGTAATGATTTTGTTTTCTTTCAGGTCACTGAGCACTTTGCAGGAGGATTAGAATTCAAAATGACCTTGAAAAAATGTAGAATTGGTCTGAAATTAACAAGATGAAATTCAGTAAAGACAAATGCAAAGTACTTCACTCAGGAAATAAAAATCAAATGCACAAGTACAAAATTGGGAATAAGTGGCTAGGAAGTAGTACTGCTGAAAAGGATCTTGGGGTAATAGCAGAATATAAATCAACAGTGTGGTGCAGTTGCTAAAATGCCAATATCATTCTGGGGTGTATTAACAGGAGTATTGTATGTAGAACACAGGAGGTAACTGTCCCCCTGTATTCGGCCCAGCCTGAGTGATGTATCTAGTTCTGGGCACCACACTTTTGAAAGATGTTGACAAATTGGAGAGAGTCCAGAGGATAGCAACAAAACTGATAAAAGGTTCAAAAACCTGAGCTATGAGAAAAGGTTAAAAGACTGAGGGGGAACCTGACATTCTTCAGATATTTTAAGAGCTGTTATAAAGAGAATGGAGATCAACTTTTCTCCATGTCCACTGAAGACAGGACAAGCAATGGGCTTAATCTGCAGCAAAGGAGATTTAGGTTTGATATTACAAAAAAATTATATCTAAAGTATAGCTAAGTACTGGATAGGTTACCCAGGGAGGTTGTGGAGTCCCCATCACTGGATGTTTGTAAGAAAGAACAGGTTAGATAAACACCAGTCAGGGGTGATCTAGGTATATTTGGTCCTGCCTCTGGAGTCTGGACTAGAACTAGATGATGTCTCAAGAATCTCTTGAGCTCTACATTTCTATAGAGTATATGACTGATATGTGTTAAATAGTGTAGGGCCACACCTGGTCCCTGCAGGGCCCCACTAGAAACACACCCCGTTTACAATTACATTTTTAGACGTATCAGTTAGCTGGTTTTTAATTGATTTAATGTGTGCCATATTGATTTTGTATCATTTTAGTTTCTTAAGCAAAATGCCATACTGTACCAAGGCAAATGTTAGGCGTCTTTTTATTTGTTTATTTTTAAAGATCTGTTCTAGTTCAAAAGGATTTCTATGGCCTGTATTACACAGGAGGTCAGACTGGATGATCACATTGGTCCCTTCTGGCCTTGGAATCCATGGAGTGGAAAAACCCTTATTTTACATCAACACTATGACCTTTATCAACCAAACCTGTAGTTTCACGGAGAAAAGAGATCCAGTTAGTTTAACAAGTGAATGTCCACTGTGGAATACAGCCATTATTACAGTACCTAGCACAATGGGGTCTAGTCTGGTTGTGGCATTGAGGTGATACCACAATCAAAATGTTAAATAACAATTGTGAAATCGCCAATGTGCTTTGTGTTGGTTAATGCTCTCCAGTATGTGAGTGGTCTAGAAAGGAAGGTGTCACGTATGGAAATGCACTCTCCTTGATTAAAGGCACAGGCCCACATTCTGCTCTCACTTCACTTCTCAACTCCTTTTCCCATTTACACTGGGTCAGAGGTGCCCATGATTGTTCACCGCCCCTTCCAGTCCATGGCACGGGTCCGTAGACCTTGGAGTTCCAGTCCTTTTCTCTTCAAACTTCTTTTGATAGACTCTTTCCATCACATCTCTATAAATACATCAGCAGGATAAATACTGGGCGGGGGGAGAGGAGTTATTTAAATTAAGTGCCAATGTGGCGACAAGAACAAATGGATATAAACTGCCCATCAGCAAATTTAGGCTTGAAATTAGGCAAAGGTTTCTAACTATCAGAGGAGTGAAAGTGAGATTCAGGAACAGCCTCCCAAATGAAGTTGGGAGGGGGAGGGGCAAAAAACCCAACTGGCTTCAAGACTGAGCTTGATAAGTTTATGGAGGGGATGGTATGACAGGACTGCCTCCAATGGCATGTAACCCATTGGTGACTGCCAGTAGCGAAAATACACAATGACTGTAGATGGGACACTAGATGGGGAGGGTTCTGAGTTACTACTGTCGGAGAATAACAGAGTTCTCACTTTTTGTTTGGGTACAGCAAGTCAGATACTTTATTTTCTCAAGCAATTGCGTAGAGGGAGAGAGCTAAACAGGTTTTTTAACAGGTAAACAATTACAGCAAGCATTTATACCTTTTGTTACAGACAATAATGAGCAACAGCTGCATTTTGTTTATACATAGGTTATTCTGATATCTTGTTTTCCTCGCTTGTTTAGACTCTAGTCTACATACAATATTATTTACGCATTATCTACACAAGGTCGCAACAACTTCTCACACAGTTCTTTCCCACTTGCCTCACACAATCCTTGCTTCTACAAATCTCGCGTTATTAGGGTTACAGTTAGCCTGACTCTTGCTAACAAACTGTCATGCATTGCAATCCCCTTCCTGTCAGTTCTTTCTCTACTTTCACAACCCCCCCTTTTGTACTACTAGTACCAAAGGCACCTTGTTGCCATTGCCCCTGCCATCTCCTCCATTACACTATTACCCCTGTAACACATCCAAATACAGACAATGCCATATATTTAATAAAACCAATGGCCAAGGCCTTCACACTTTAGTGATTTATTTAAATATTGTTTGAAAAAAAATATTATTAAGGTTCACACTACAGAGAATTCTTTCTCAGGTGTCTGCCTGGTGGGTCTTGCCCATATGCTCAGTTTCTAACTGACCATCATATTTGGGGTCGGGAAGGAATTTTCTCCTGGGTCAGATTGGTAGAGACTCTGGGGGGTTTTCACCTTCCTCTGCAACACGGGGCACAGATCACTGGGGGGAGGGATAGCTCAGTGGTTTGAGCATTGGCCTGATAAACCCAGGGTTGTGAGTTCAGTCCTTGAGGGGGCCACTTAGGGATCTGGGGCAAAATCAGTACTTGGTCCTGCCTAGTAAAGGCAGGGGGCTGGACTCGACTCAATGACCTTTCAAGGTCCCTTCCAGTTCTAGGAGATAGGATATCTCCATTTATTCATTTTTACTTGCAGGTTTAAATTAGTGTAAATGGTGAATTCTCTGTAACTTGAAGTCTTTACACCATGATTTGAGGACATCAGTAACTCAGCCAAAGGTTGGGGTCTATTACAGGAGTGGGTGGGTGAAGTTCTGTGGCCTGCAATGTGCAGGAGGTCAGACTAGATGATCACGATGATCCCTTCTGACCTTAAAGTCTATGAGCCTATATCCTTGATCTTCCACATTCTTTCTTGCTGCCCTCTTCTTCCCATGTTTTCTTTGCTGGTCATTCTTCTCCTTTATTTATCACATATCCAGCCCACCTCAATAGTGCGCTTTCCAGCCCCTCTATCACTTAGAGTCCCAAGTTCATCTCCTCCCCAGGGCTGCCCCAAGCAGCCAAAAAAAAAAAAAGCCGCGATCGCGATCTGCGGCGTAAATTCGGCGGAAGGTCCTTCGCTCCGAGCGGGAGTGAGGGGCCGTCCGCCGAATTGCCGCCAAATAGCTGGACCTGCCGCCCCTCTCCGGAATGGCCGCCCCAAGCACCTGCTTGCCAAGCTGGTGCCTGGAGCTGGCCCTGCTCCTCCCTAATATCTTCCATGCACTTTTTGTCCAACCCATGCTTGTCTGCCATTCTCCTCAGTATATTATTTTCTACTACCAGTTTCTTCATTTCTTCCCTCTCTGTAAGACCCACCTTTTCCAAATCAGAAAGCAGGCAGGAACAAACACAGCAAACACTTTTCCTTTCAGTTTGTTACTTAATTGCAAGTCCCACAGTGCTCTTGCCACCTTTTTCACTGCTGCCCATGCACATTGGGTTCAGTTCTCCAGGTCTCTCTCCGATGGACTTCCCAAGAACACAAATTCTTTGTTCTGATTCAGCTTCTCTCCTGAAACTTTAATCAACAATTCTTCCACCTTCCCTATTTGCATAACTTCTGTTTTCTTTGTGTTTAACTTCAAACCATTAAGTTCAAACACAAATCCCACTCTGATACCATATTTACCAATTTCTCTTTGCTGTCAGCCAAAAGAGGCAGGTCATCAGTATAAAGAGTTTTTTCTCTGTGTCTCCACAGGCTTGGTTCTCCTAGTATCTAACTCCATAACTAAGATGAAGAGGAGTGGACTCAACATGCAGCCTTCCCTGAATCCCACCATCACCTCAAAACTCTCCACAATTCCATGCATTGTTATCAGCTTAGCTCTTGACCCTTGATACAGCTCCTGTATCATCTCCACTTTCTCAAGTCCCCCTGCCATCCATCTCAATCCTCCATACACCAGCTCCCGCAGAACCATGTCAGATGTTTTCTCCAGGTCAACAGATGCTACATAGAAGTGATACCCCCCCATTTACCAGTCTTTCAAACATTTGTCTCATTGCAAATCTTGTGTCGATAGTACCCTTCCCTTTCTAAAGCCAGGTTGCTCTTCTCCTGAATTTTTCTCCTCTTGGCACCTCAACCTGGCCTCAAAAACTCTCTCAAGGACTTTCAGAGGCAGATTTAACAGGGTGATGCCCTGATACATGTTTGTGTCATTTGCATCACCCTTACCCTTCCAAAGAGGCACAGTCAGTCCTGTTCTGCAGTCATTTGGTATCCTCACTTGAGCCCAGCAAACATAAGCCACTTTACTCTAGTTTCTCCAGTTTGCCTTGATTGTATCAACAGTTATCTCATGTTCACCAGCTGCTTTCCCTGCTTCATCTTATTCTATGCTTCTTCTACCTCCTCTACAGAGATCAATACCTTTTCAGGCTTCCCTATAATTGTCAGTGACACTTGCACTCATCTTATTTAATAGGCTTTGGAAATATTTTCCCTACCTCTACCTCCTCTGTAGGGTGAATTACCCACACAGTCCCCATCCTTCACACACAAAGGTTTCTTCATAATTTGTGATTCTTTGTTCCTTTTTTTAATCAACCCCAAAAAACAATTTCCTTCCACTCATTTTCCTCCAGCTTTCTGTATAATTCCTTCATTCTTCAGCCTTCATTCTTTCCTTAGCAACTGCTTTGTTAGATTCCTTCTTTTTCTGGTTTGTATGCATTTCTGATTGCTTCATTAGCATAACCTGCTTCCTCAAACTCTGAATAATTTTCTTTCTTTTTAATTTCTCTTGTACATCCAGCTTCCACCACCAGCTTGTGCTCTGAAAACACCCATTTTACCACTCGTCCTGCCAAGTTACCTCCACAGCCTTAATGAAACAATCCTTAACCTTCTTCCAATCTTCCTCTTCTGGCTTCATGGTCATTGGCAAAGCATGAAGGCCCTGCTTTACATTTGAGCAGAACTCTTCCTTTCCCCCACCCTTCCTTACATAGCCACCAACCCAATCTCAGCTGGGAGATGGGTCACTTCCGGCTGCTGTGTGTGGCTTGTCAGGCCTGATTCCAAAGAGCCCAGAATCCGCTGTGACTCCACCTGTGATCCATTTACAGCTAACTGCAATCTTGTGTCCAGTGCAATTTACAAGGGTCATGGTGGAGTCTACATCCCTGGCACTTTTTAAACCAAGATTGCTTTTTCAAAGATATGCTGTATTTCCAAAGGAATTATTTTGGAGACATTATCTGGGCTGTGCTATACAGGGCATCAGACTAGATGATCACAATGGTCCCTTCTGGCCCCGGACTCTATGAATTTTAGGAAGTTGAAACCATAGATTCATAGATGTAAAGGCCAGAAAGGATCACTATGATCATCTAATCTGACCTGCACAACACAGGCCAGAGAATGTCACCCAAGGATTTCTGCATTAAGCCCATAACTTCTAGGTGAGCTACAGTGTTCTAGTTCCAATGGGTAATTAACCTTAGTGTTTAAAAGTTTCCGTATTCCCATCTGAATTTGTCTAGCCTCTTTGTTGTGCCCCAGCTCAGGTGTCTGAATGGTTTTATGGCGTAGCCCCATGTAGAGCACACTGCTGTGTGGGCATGGATGACAGTCACAAGATTGGTATCCAAAAGGAACAGTTGCGTCTTCTGGATGAATGTACATGTGAAATTTGCTGACCTGGTCATGCTCCTCTAGCAGTCGGTGGGAGACTTGCCTAACCAACAAATGGCAGGTACATCTGCTGACACGAAGGGGCCGATGTTACTATCACCATCTCCTCTGGTTGCTTCCCCAGCTGTATTTGGCTGTTTCTATCATTGAAATTGTTGTCTTGTAGGTGAAATAGAACAGGGACCAATTTATGGTGGGTTAAATAGAATAGGGACCAATTTATGGTGGGTTAAATAGAATAGGGATCAACCTACTTGCATAACAAGTTTTTTGTGAATTTCATTATTTTATGCTTTTCAACCTGTGGAACTCTTTGCCAGAGGATGTTGTGAAGGCCAAGACTGTAACAGGGTTCAAAAAAGAACTAGATTAGTTCATGGAGGATAGGTCCATCAATGGCTATTAGCCAGGATGGGCAGGGATGGGGTCCCTAGCCTCTCTTTGCCGGAAGCTGGGAATGGGTGACAGGGGATGGATCACTTGATGATTACCTGTTCCATTCATTCCCTCTGGGGCATCTGGCATTGGCTGCTGTCGGTAGACAGGATACTGGGCTAGATGGACATTTGGTCTAACCCAGTATGGCCGTTCTTATGTTCTTGTGTTATTTAGTTCCTGATGCTGACTAGTCTAAACTCAATGTGATTTAAGCTCTCTGAGCACCTTCCTAAATAGTCTCAGCCTTACTGAAGATTTCTCTATCATTAGATTGGAATTTCATTTTCAAATGCCTCTTCCTGAATCTCATTTACAGTATCATAGGTGAGATGCTTCTAGCTTCCCATCCAGTTCAAATAAACTTATTTTTAAATATATAATTTGCTTTGCACTAGTGTTTTCAAAGGCTCTGTTTAGCTCAAGTTCTTTCAGTTCTGATCTGAAGGGCGAGCCTACTTCAGAATAAGTACTTCTTTCTTTCTTTTAAGAATTAGTAAAAGTCAGCAGTAATAAATAATGAAGATGCTGAATAGAAGTATGCAGGCTGATATCCCTGGACATTACTTCAAAGCAAATCTACATCTCATTTCATTAGGTTACCATCAGATTCTTCACATGCTGCTAGGTTTTTTATCTTAAAATCTTAATGACACTCTCCACAGGCATTTTTTCTCATATTTAATGCAATCAAAAATGCTGCATGTACTGGGGATACTTTGTAGTCAGAAATGTGCTTTCTAAAAGAACAAAGGCCAATGAAGGGAAATGTGACTATTGGGTCCCTATTGGAGCTGACCAAGTTCTCTTTAGTGCTTCCACTCGCTCTTTCTTCACTCATTCACTTTCTTCCAAAAGTCTCTCTTCCTGTTATTTTTTTAAATTGACATATCATATGATCATATTAGATCACCTGACCTTTTGCTCTTGTCTCCGAATTCAGTTCTACTTTTCACATATACAGAAGCTACTCGCAGGGTATATTCCATCTGACCAAGTGATGGTCAGGATTGTAATTGTCCGCAAATATTTTATAATATGTAATATAATTGCAGGCCACAGAACATCACCCACCCACTCCTGTAACAGACTCCTCACCTCTGGCTGAATTACTGAAATCCTAAAATCATGGTTTAAAGACTTCAAGTTACAGAGAATTCACCATTTACACTAATTTAAACCTGCAAGTGACCTGTGCCCCATGCTGCAGAGGAAGGTGAAACCCTCCTCCCCCAGGGTCTCTGCCAATCTGACCCAGGGAAAAATTCTTTCCCGGCCCCAAATAATGATGATAACACCCACTAACAATAAACCACTTCTATTTTTATGGCACCCTTCACCGATGTGTCTCAGCATCTTACTAGCCTACAAGAAATGGCTCTTCAATGTTGATGTAAAAATCTTGAAAAGATCTATCTTTGAATAGAAATAATAGCAAAAAGAATATTTAAATGATTGGCCTAGTAAACTGCTTTTAAATAATGGTGTCTTCATTCAAGTTGTCCCCAGGTTAAACTTCCCCTTTAAGATTGTCAGGGAAGTCTACTTTTCTGCAGTATGGCTGGACTTTCTGGCACTAAAGGTAGCTAGATTTTTTTCTTGCAGCTGAAGCAGAGATTAGTAAAATGGCATGTGTTGTTATTTAGTTTAAAAAAATTAAGTAGAGCACAGAATCATTAGCAGTTTGTGGGGAAACACTGAATCAAAGTTCACTGTTAAGAAATAAAATAAGAATAAGAAATAAAAATGAGACACTGGATTCAATTTAGTTTCAGAATACGGTACCTATCTGTAGACAGACACCTATGATCTATATCTATTTTTCTAGTAATAAGTGTCACTAGAAAGGAGAGCCAATTAAACATGAGGAAGGACTGGCTGTATGTTTTGCATCTGAAAGGTGGGTGATGTGGTTACAATAGGCACTGCAGACGGTGTTCGGACAAAATAAAAAAAAAGTCAGCCATTGAGGAATACGGCCCTCTCGCTTTTGGAAGGAACCATTGAGGAGAGTTCTCAACCAGGGTTGCTCCATGGATGTTTGTTTCCCCTTAGTCTCCTCCCAGAGGATTTCCTATAGGAGCTGAGATTGGCCCCTTGGTATCCAAAGAGTGTTCACATGCCCACTGCACATGACTGTCTCCATGATGGGATGGCAGGGGAGGTATTCATTTGTGCAGGTCAAGTCTCAGGTAACTGTTATAAGTCCTTCAGCACAAATTCTAAACATGTTGACTAAAAAGGGCTGAATGAGGCCCCACTAGGTTTACATGCCATAAATGTGGCAAACGCTAGGCACTGTGTTTTCCCACTGCAGGAGTGTTGTAAATGGGACTTACTGGTATCCTGTGGCAGAAGAATATGGTGTCTAAGCAAGGAAGTGGTGTCTGCGTTCAAACATAAAGAGAGAGAGATTGAGCCAAGAAAGTGCAACATTCAGGCTTTGTTCCTTCCTCCACATGTACTATCCTCTCACACCAAGTCATTCCCAAAAGCAGAGTGCATTATTTCTGTGCATTATTCTACTCTAGCTTCTCCTCTTGAGAAGCTGTTTACCTTAACATCCCTTCTGTCCCGTTTACCTGAGATAGTGAAATTAAACGTGAGTCTCATAACCTGCTTACACTCAGATACCCCCATAAAGCCTAGATCATCCCAGATCTAGATTAACACTAACATGGTTTTTAATTTACTAACTCTCTTAATTTGCTTGGCTACTAATGTAGTTTCCTCTTGGTTTGCAAGGATTATTTTTTCATGCCTTTGTACTGTACAAAGTCTTGTGCACACCTTGCATGTGGTTTGATATTGGAGTCAGTGTGAGTCTTTCTTTTGATGATAGGAGATTGCCTTGCACTTGTCTTGCCTCGTTGGGTGGTGTTTTGAGAGTTTGTTCCACTCATTTGCAGTCAGACATTCGTTTGCTTGTGTTCCGTCTCTGTCAGCCTGAGCAAGTCTCAGTGGAGTGCAAATTTCACCATCCTCCATTTCACTTTTTTGTCTTGTGTTTGTAGTGGCAGATGCATTTGTGGTTTCGGTGTCATATATGCCCATGCACTGCTATGTTATATGAAAGAGTATTTTTTTGTTCACCCCATGTAGCTTGTTTCCAAGTCCAAGATCTGTCTTGAGGAAATAAGGCAGGGTCTCCTGGTTGTAGTTCTGGAGGGTCTTAGGTTGCTGGTCATAGTAGGCTTTGGCCTTTGCGTCTCTCTCTTTCTGTTACCCCTTCCAACGATGCTGGTTGCCATTATGCTGGGCCTTTAGGCACCAAGGTACGTGTGCATCTTTACATCAACTGTTATCCTGGGCTGCTAATAATACCTTCTGTGGGAATGTTACTCCATACAGGAATGGCCTGCGATACATTTTCTTGGCTGCTTGCAGATTTCTTTAATGGATCTTAGCAATGTTATCTGCCAGATCAGCATTGCCACATGATTGGCTGTGGTAGGATGATGATGTGGCATGACTGAATTCCTACTCCTGGGTAAATTGTGTAAGCTCACTGCGAGTAAATTGGGTTCTGTTCTCTGATACTAGACCGTTTAGGTTTTTGTTTGGTTGCAGTATTCTCAGTTTCTGATTTCACATCTTGCCAAAGCTGAGTCACTTCTGACACCATGTTCTGTGTGCAGGACTAAAGAGAGCCAAGACATTTCAACATTCCCACTTTATTCCTTTCTCCATGTAACCTGTCCTTTCTCATCATGCACTTACTAAATGTAGAGTTCTCTATGTTCCTATACATAATCATACGATAGCTCCCTGTATTGGGAAGCTGTTTATCACAACATGGAGATGTCCTACAGTAGACTGAGGCTGTATAGGATTAGTGAGACAAGCCAGTGTTTGTGCACTGTATGAGATCCTTTTGCTGAAGACTTTAAGAAAGCAACATTGATTGACAATTCAGGGTTGCCAACTTTCTAAACTCAGAAAACTAAACTCCCTTGCCCTGCTCCTGCCCCAATGCCCCTTCCCTTCCCCTTCTCCGAGACCCTGCCCCCTGCTCACTCCATCCCTCCTTCCTCCGTTGCGCGCTCTCCCCCACTTTCGCTTACTTGCCCCTTTTCACTAAGCTGGGAGCACGGGGGCTATGGCTGGGAGTCCTGGGACCAGGGCAGAGATGGTTGCTGTGCCCAGAACTGACTGAGGCGGGCCTGCAGTGCAGGCAGGAGCCTAACCACCTCCTGTGTTGTTGGGAGAGTGTTTTCTGGGGAAGGGAGACAGCGACAGGACTGTGTGGGGGGCCTCCCTGAGTCTGAGAAGAGGCAAGTGGTCTGATGGTCTGACCAGGATCCAGGTCACTGACCTCTGGGTATAACGACTCAGAGGGGCTGTGCAGCTTGGAATGATCCCGAGTTAGCATCGCTCTGCCCCTTGTTACCTGGGCAGGACTGTTTTACCGAACCCGCAGAGCACTGTCCCCAGTTTCTAGATCTTCATGCGCACGGCACACACCCACACAAGCAAGCATCCAGCACACTGGCATTCAGAGGAGCGGGTGGGTCAACCACAGCCAGTGTAAATGTAGGCTGGTTACGTTTCATTTATTTATTATTGAAGCATCCCTTTCTGACTTAAAGTGCTGGTAACCCTTTAAATCTGTCATGTTTTTCTAAGTTAAGTAAAGGCACGTTAACACTAATAGAAGAGTACATTGTTTGTTGCTAAAGAGTTTATATTTGGTACTTTGGGGGTTAGACCCATTTCATAGATTAGCTCAGGTTTACTCCTGGAGGCTCCCACGGCTGGCCAGGGAGTGTGTGCAGGGCCCAGCCAGGAGGTAACACTGCCAGAATTAATTTCCTTTACAAGTAAAAGGGCTGCAGCAGATGGGTAGTTAGAAGATTCCCACCTATTCAACATCACCCCTGGGATATTCAGAATCTCCTTTACTATCAACAGCATCAGGCACCTGCTCGCGCATAAAACCAGGAAGGAATGGGAATTACAGTTGTTGAAGTAAAAAATAATTCCTGATGATTTGCTGTAAATAAACTTTCTGAAAATCTCGCTAATTACTATTAATAAAGCACAAGCCATCCCAGAATTGGCAACACAAACCTCAGCTATTCACAAGTCACTCTTTTGCAACACTGGCAACTTCCTCATTAGGAATAACATTAGCAAGGAATTTATTCAGAAGAATAGGTCAAGGAGTTTTAGCTTCATTTTTCACTCTATTTTGCTAGCTGCAAATATATACAATATCAGTGCAGGATGTTTTATGTAAATGAGCCTGATTATCAGGGCTCGGTGCATGCTCTAATCCTGTTAAAATGATCTCATTTTCTATTATTTTAAACACATACATTTTTCAAAGGCTTACAGGAAATATTTTGTGAAAATGACTGTTGAAGCAAGCACTAATATTTAATGATGCTGTTGAATATGGTATTACCCAGTGGAAAGCATTCTCTCTGCCTGGATTACTCTACAGAATCAGTAGCCAGCTATTTAATTAGTCACTGTTGAGTTGTTACCTAACAATTTTCACAGACATTGATACTGTGCTTGTTCTGCTGAAATTATTATGCAGATTTTCTTGGTATTTGTTTTTTTTAAAGTAAAATTAGTGCAGGCAGTAAAACAGACTAGCAGCTGGGAGCTGTAGCACGATTGAAGGAGAGCACTTATTCCATAGGTGCATATGTGATTCAGATTGTCTTGAATCACTTTGTCTCATGATGTGAACGTTTCACGTGACCTGCAAACAAAAGTGAAGCTACCACCTGGATAACAAGGTATTAAACAATGTTAGGCATGAGCCCATGTGGATGTAAGCAGGATCTGAATGAGCTCTCCCCTGAGGTCTAGTGATGAGCTGGGGGGAAAGACTGCAGGAGCAGACTGTACTTGGATGGACATACCTATTCTGCCTAGGTAGTCAGCAGATGGAGCTGCTTTGCCAGCGTGATCAATTTTGGCTTGTTTGTGGTTACAAATCACGTTCGTATTGAACGCAGGAGTAATGAAACATTGTTATCCTTATTGTACAAGTAGAGGGCTGCAGAGGGGGGTCACCCTAAACTGAAACTCTCTTGCTAAGCAGGGGGGAGAGATGCCAAATGAGATGGTGTGGGGGTAGTTGTTCCTATCTGGTGGTGCAGATGCTGCTTAAAGAGGGCTAGAGGCCAATTCCCCCCCACCCCCCAGCATTTAAAGACAGATCTGATTAGGCTCAATGGTGTTTGAGTTCAATGTTTCTGTTCAGTGATTATCAGTGCTGACATGACTGAGGAGTAGGTCTAGGGCCTGAACCTTAGACCTAGTGTGGGGGCAGCACAGAGACTGCACCAGCAGTGAAGTTTCCTGCTGCTGGGCGAAATCACTGAGAGCTGGGTTATGTGGCGGAAATGCAGACTGGGACAGTGAGCAGCAGCAGTGATAAGGGTAGCAGAGATGGTAGTTGAGCAGTATCAGTAGCAGAGAAAACAGCAGCAGCCATGAGCTAGTTACAGAGGCTCCAGCAGCAGCAGAGACATTGCTCAACGCCCTCCCCTTCAGGGATGGGAGGTGAAGCTACGTGAATGCACCTCTGAACTCTGGGGCTTTGCTGGCCAAGGACAGCAGCTGTGAGTGGGGTGGTGTGGACGTAGAGGGGAGTGGCGTGTTAAAGGAACATTTGTTTGTTGGACCTTCACAGTGCAAGGTGGGAAACTGAGGCAAAGGACACTGCTTGACATACTTGGGCGGGGGGGGGGGAAGGGGTTACTGACATTCACATGCTTTTGGCTCATGCTTGTGGTGTTTTCCCAGATTGAAGCTGGGTTCCCTCTCCCTGCTAATAAAAGTTTTCCTTTGTTATACACAGACTCTGTGCTTGTGAGCAGAGAAGTATTGCCTCCTAGATGCACCCAGGGTTAGCTTTGGGCTTTGTATTGTTAAGAGGAACCTCTGGGTATTGAATCTGGCCCTTGTTGCTGCTGACTCCCCCTGCCAGAAGGATCACACCTACAAATCTCATCTGTATCACAGAATGGGATTTTATAAACAGGCCTAAACTAGAGACATGACAGTTGATAAGGATGCCCCAAGCCCTTGGGGTGCATGGGGGAGGGCACTAGGAACCTTTTGTCTCCCACTCCCACCCCCTTATTTCCCAAAAGAAGGCTGGGGCAGTCACAGTCCCTGCGCGAGTGTAACGCCGACAGACCCCGCTCATCGGCGGGCGGGATTGAACCAGGGACCTCAGAGGCTCATGCACTAAGCTCCAACCACATGAGCTAAAAGCCAACTGGCTGTTAGCTAAGGCTGTAGAGCAAACTCATTAATCTCTCTCTAAGTGGTCTTGGTGCCACTAGATGGGACAGAGCACCACACCCAGGAGGTGTGTGGGTTACAGGGGCACCAGGCCTGATCCTCCATGTTTCCCAAAAGGGGTGTGGAAAATGGCACTGATGCAATTCTTAAAACTGACTCATTTCTGGACCAGTCCTTGTGTCTGTAGGATTTGTGACATACAGAGAAGCAATGAGTGTGTGGAATAATCATGTGACTAGCACTGTAACATGCCCCTCATGAGCCATCCCGAAGTCCTCCAATCAGACGTCTCTCTGAGTATGGGAGTGCTGCTCACAGCTAGAGGTAAAGTGGAGTTGGGTTTTGCAGTTAAAACAGGAATTCAACCACTTGATTATACATGAAAAATGCAGCATAAATTCCCCAGAGGTACAGCATTGACTGTTGTGGCACTTAAACAATTTTCTGAGAACTTACAAGTAAATTGATTAAATTGTTTGAGTTAATTAGTTTAAATGGTTTTAAACTATTTTGACAGATTTTCTTTGTCCCTGATGATCTCAGTGAGAATTCATAAAGACTCTTCAAACTCCTCCCATAGTTAAAACTCATTCCAAATCTTGTCAGTAGGCTTCACTGGGGGAAAATAGGAGCTGAATAATAATGTTCTTCGACAAATAGAAATCCATGAAGAACTGTCCTCTTTCAAAATGGCTACCATCACCTCCTGGAAACCATGGCAGTGATGTCAAGCTACCTTCAGTTAATATGGTGGGCCCTGGCACCCTAGGAAGCAACCATCTTTGCTGAAAACTCTGCTCTTTACTCTTATTGCGAACAATAGAAGGAAGTAGGCATTTTGAAAGAAGGTGCCTTTGCAAAGCAGCAGCTTCCATTCCATTGAGAACAATGGAAGAATGTAACACCATGAGGGGAAAAATGATCAAACCTAATGTGCCTTTAAACATCAGTTTGATTTAAAATAGAATTTCCAATTACAAACGCTATTCTGCAGTACTCATAATTAACAACTGCACCTTTCACTGATGGTCCTGATCATAATTAACCATATTTTCAGGCAATTGCATGACATCATTGTGGGGCAGAGTTAAGGTTGTCTAGGTACCTTAATGGTGCATTTCCATACGTTAACATCATTGGATTTCTCTTTAGCTGTAATTCTGAATTTTCTGGATTTTTAATGCTCGTTTTAGGGATAATTACAACTTCCCTATGACATTTTTACCCTTAAGTTACTGATATATACTCTCAACCTTATATCCAGTTTAATTTAGTTTTTATCTGGGGATTTATAAAGGCTTTTATAGTTCCCTCTGCACCCTGTGCAGTTGGGATTGGGTGATAACTAAGGTACCTGGCTTTACAGGTGGCACAATACGAAACAAATTCCAAATGCATTTTTTAGACACTCCTACACTGTCTTGTCTGGAACATATGTGGCTTATATGACGTACATGGTGATAGAGGGTGCCATAAAGAGATCAGTATGAGTTTGGAATTGGTCCACTATGCATGGTAACACAAAAAAGTTCTAATAAAACCTTATTACCACATCATGTTATACCATCTTGTAGCCATATATGCCACATATATTACAAGAAACTGTTTTAGGAAGAGATATTAAAATCGCCTTGGGACTAAGTTTCATATCCCTCCAAATGTAAGTCTCCTTGGGATGAAAGGTACTGTTTATAAATGTATTATTTTATTACTTTCATAATAATGCAGAATTACAGTGTGCAGTAAATACACATATCAAACCACTGCTTTAAATAGGAATGGTTTCTTATTGCTGTGTCCATCCTGGCTACCTTCTGCTTTCAAGATACTATCTGCTTTTTTTACAGAGTAGGGTGACCAGATGTCCCGATTTTATAGGGAGAGTCCCGATTTTGGGGTCTTTTTCTTATATAGGATCCTATTACCCCCCCCACCCACGTCCCGATTTTTCACACCTGCTGTCTGGTCACTCTAATACTGAGGGACCTAGACAAATTAGAGGATTGGGCCAAAAGAAATCTGATGTGGTTCAACAAGGACAAGTGCAGAGTCCTGCACTTAGGACCGAAGAATCCCATGAACTGCTACAGACTAGGGACCGAATGGCTAGGAAGCAGTTCTGCAGAAAAGGACCTAGGGTTTACAGTGGACAAGAAGCTGGATATGAGTCAACAGTGTGCTCTTGTTGCCAAGAAGGCTAATGGCATTTTGGGCTGTATAAGTAGGGGCATTGCCAGCAGATCGAGGACGTGATCATTCCCCTCTATTCGGCATTGGTGAGGCCTCATCTGGAGTACTGTGTCCAGTTTTGGGCCCCACACTACAAGAAGGATGTGGAAAAATTGGAAAGAGTCCAGTGGAGGGCAACAAAAATGATTAGGGGGTTGGAACACATGACTTATGAGGAGAGGCTGAGGGAACTGGGATTGTTTAGTCTGCAGAAGAGAAGAATGAGGGGGGATTTGATAGCTGCTTTCAACTACCTGAAAGGAGGTTCCAAAGAGGATGGATCTAGACTGTTTTCAGTGGTAGCAGATGACAGAACAAGGAGTAATGGTCTCAAGTTGCAATGGGGGAGGTTTAGGGTGGTGAAGCACTGGAATGGGTTACCTAGGGAGGTGGTGGAATCTCCATCCTTAGATGTTTTTAAGGTCAGGCTTGACAAAGCCCTGGCTGAGATGATTTAGTTGGGGATTGGTCCTGCTTTGAGCAGGGGATTGGACTAGATGAGCTCCTGAGGTCCCTTCCAACCCTGATATTCTATGATTCTATGATTTACAATGTCACCTAAAAGTGAGAACGGGCATTCACATGGCACTTTTGTAGCCGGTGTTGCAAGGTATTTACATCCCAGATATGCTAAACATTTGTATGCCCCTTCATGCTGCAACCACCATTCCAGAGGACATGCTTCCGTGCTGATGATGTGTGTTAAGAAACAATGCATTAATTAAATTTGAGACTGAACTCCTTGTGGGAGAATTGTATGTTTCCTGCTATGTTTTACCCGCATTCTGCCATATATTTCATGTTAGAGCAATCTTGGATGATGACCCAGCACATGTTTATTTTAAGAACACTTTCACTGCAAATTTGACAAAACGCAAAGAAGATCCCAATTTGAGATTTCTAAAAATAGCTACAGCACTCGACCCAAGGTTTAGGAATCTGAAGCGCCGTCCAAAATCTGAGAGGGATGAGGTGTGGAGAATGCTTTCAGAAGTCTTAAAAGAGCAACACTCTGATGTGGAAACTACAGAACTCGAACCACCAAAAAAGAAAATCAACCTTCTGCTGATGGCATCAGACTCAGATGATGAAAATGAACATGCATCGGTCTGTTCTGCTTTGGATCGTTATCGAGCAGAACCTGTCATCAGTATGGACGCATGTCCTCTGGAATGGTGATTGAAGCATGAAGAAACATATGAATCTTTAGCACATCTAGCATGTAAATGTCTTGCGATGCTAGCTACAACAGTGCCATGCGAACACCTGTTCTCACTTTCAGGTGACATTGTAAACAAGAAGCGGGCAGCATTATCTTCTGCAAATTGTAACGAAACTTGTTTGTGTGAGCGATTGGCTGAAGTAGGACTGAGTGGACTTGTAGGCTCTAAAGTTATACATGGTTTTATTTTTGAATGCAGTTTTTTGTACATAATTCTACATTTGTAAGTTCAACTTTCATATTAAAGAGATTGCACTACAGTACTTGTACTAGGTGAATTGAAAAATATTATTTCTTTAGTTTTGTACAGTGCAAATATTTGTAATAAAAAATAAATATAAAGTGAGCACTGTATTCTGTGTTGTAATTGAAATCAAAATATTTGAAAATGTAGAAAACATCCAAAAATATTTAAATAAATGTTGTTTTATTACTGTTTAACAGCGCGATTAATCACAATTTTTTTAATCATAGAATCATAGAATATCAGGGTTGGAAGGGACCTCAGGAGGTCATCTAGTCCAACCCCCTGCTCAAAGCAGGACCAATTCCCAACTAAATCATCCCAGCCAGGGCTTTATCAAGCCGGGCCTTAAAAACCTCCAAGGAAGGAGATTCCACCACCTCCCTAGGTAACGCATTCCAGTGCTTCACCACCCTCCTAGTGAAATAGTGTTTCCTAATATCCAACCTAGACTTCCCCCACTGCAACTTGAGACCATTGCTCCTTGTTCTGTCATCTGCCACCACTGAGAACAGACGAGCTCCATCCTCTTTGGAACCCCCCTTCAGGTAGTTGAAAACAGCTATCAAATCCCCCCTCATTCTTCTCTTCTGGAGACTAAACAATCCCAGTTCCCTCAGCCTCTCCTCATAAGTCATGTGCTCCAGACCCCTAATCATTTTTGTTGCCCTCCGCTGGACTCTTTCCAATTGAGAGCCCTACTATTAATGGAATGATGTCAGATTGGAAGGAGGTCTCAAGTGGGGTTCCACGGGGATCTGTTCTAAAATTCAGAGGGATCTTGATAAATCGGAGAATTGGGCTATAGACAACAAAATAAAATTTGACTAAGACCACTGTAAGGTGCTACAGTTAGGGTAAAAATCAATTGCACAAATACAGGATGGGGGATAACTGGCTTCGCAGAAGCACTGCTGAGAAGGATCTGGGAGTTGTGGTGGATCCTGACCTCCACATGAGTCAACAATGTGGTGCTGTTGCAAAAAAAGCAAATGCAATTTTAGGTTGCAGTAACAGAGGCATAGCATGCAAGTCACAGGAGGTGGCAGTACTACACCACTCGGCGCTGGTTAAGCCTCAGCTGGAGTAGTGTATCCAATTTTGGTCACCAATGTATAGAAAGGATGTAAAGAAACTGGAAAGGATCCATAGAAGAGCAACAAAGATGATCAAAGGGATGGAAGGCAAGCCATAGGAGCAAAGGCTGAAGGAACTGGGTATGTTTAGTTTAGAAGAGACTAGATTGGGGGGACATGATAGCGGACTTCAAATATTTGAAGGCTGTAATAAAAAAGATGGAGAAAAGTTGTTTTCTCGTTCCACAGAGGGCAGGACAAGAGTCAATGGGAGTATAGTAGATTTAGATTAAACTACAGTATAGTAGATTTAGGTTTAGATTAAATCTCAGGAAAAACTTCCTAACTGTAAGAACAGTAGGACAATGGAACAGACGCCTAGGAAGGTTGTGGAAGCTTCTTCACTGGAGGTTTTCAAAAGGAGGCTGGAGCCACCTGTCTTGGATGGTTTAGACACAACCAATCATGCATCTTGGCAGGGGAGTAGATTAGATGACCTTTGAGGTCCTCTCTAAACCTATGGTTCTATTAACCGTGGCAAGTCTTATAGAAGCACATACCTAAATCTGCCTGAATTAGGAATGCAAGGTTAATTTTTTTCCAGATGAACTTGATTTGTGCTAAAAAGTGACTAATGTGAGGAAGATACTGATGTCCTCCTAAAAGAGGTGGTATAATCTAGTATTGCTCATTTGTGTATTTGGGTGTAAGTGACCAGATTCTATAGATACTCAGTGAACTCTTTGCCATATAAATATATGTTAGAGAATAGGATTATCCATGTAAAACCTTGGGCACCCTATAGGAAATGCATCAGATAGAGCAGGAGCAGAGCTGGTAGATTTATTTAACACATCCTGTATAAATTGGGAGTTAATTCTAGAGCTGCTTGCATCTACACCGTGCTGTGAATTGATGGATAATCAGAGGGGAATTAGTCATAAATAGCAACATCCAAGCCTGATAGTTCTGGAGGTTCTGGTGCAGAATAAAGGGTAGGCAGCACATGCAGCATAAGGGCAGTGGTGGTGGTTGTGCTGTCTGGAGATAACTTATATATAATAACATGCATTCGCAACTTGATAGATGCATTTTAATTTCAACTCTTTGATTTAAATCAAAACTTGTTTAGGCCATGACAATAAATGCCAACCTGGATATTAGTTACTAAAAGGTGTCATTTGATATTGAATATCTGTGGTTAAGGACTAACAGCAATTAAAACCAAATTTTAATCCACATCCTCATTAAGTTACGTACTGGACCCAATCGGCTCAGTCCCTCAGTATTGGAAGATGTTGTGGGCATCAAGTTTGTGTCATGGGAGCAGTGCGTGCACCGTGGCTATACCTGTGAGGATGTTCCTGCCTCCGGCTTGGCATGGAGGCTCCCTTGTCACTTCCCAGGCGGCATGCAGGAGGCAGGCTGTGGTGCAGTTGAAGGGTGAGCACAGACAGGTATGTTCTGCTCAGGGCCTGGCTCCAGAAGCAGCAGTGCTGGTGGCTCTTAGGCCTGCCATTGTGGAGAGAGAGTCGGAGCCTGCGGCTGCGCTCTGCAGTGCCTAGACTAGGATGCGGGGAGTGCTATTCACCGTATGGAAGGGTGCGGGTGTGAGCACAAACACCTCCTGGGCAGTGCTGACTCCCAGTACACCCCTGGGATGTCCCCGATGGTAGAGCCCCAGCCACAGCACTAGGGTGGGGTGAGAAGAGTCTCCTAAAGCCCGTCATCCAACCCCAGCTGCTCCAGACACTCCCAGCCCCACCTCCCATCTGTATCTCAGGCCCCTTTCTGGGGGTTTACAGCACGTTGCTTTCATCCATGTCACATTGAACACAGCTGGGGTTAGATCAGGTGTAATAAGTCAAACACCTGTAAAGTCAAGTTACCTGCAGCATGTTCAGTAACATACAAGAGATAAACTGAAGGCTGAGTTCTGTGCCCATTAAGGCCCTGATTTTCCAATTGCTCATAACTTTGGAAAACAAATTCTTTTTGGGTTCTGCCTAGAAGTGGATTATTTAAGAAAGTCTGAGAAAAATTGGTTCAGCCATTTCTGCGTTCTGCATACACACACTCTTTGTACTCTATATGTTCAGAGACTTTGTACACATATGGCTTAAATGGCTAAACCAATTTTGTTCAGACTTTGGCATTTTCTGTGTTTCGTTTGTAGATTGAGATCTTAGGAACAAGTCTTGTTTTTGAAGAAAATTGGTTCAGTATTTGTAAAGTTCTCAGCATTGAACATAATACTTAGCTCTTAGACAGCACTTTTCTCCTACGCATCATTTGACAGAACAAGGAGTAATGGTCTCAAGTTGCAGTGGGGGAGGTTTAGGTTGGATATTAGGAAAAACTTTTTCACTAGGAAGGTGTTGAAGCACTGGAATGGGTTCCCTAGGAACGTGGTGGAATCTCCTTCCTTAGAGGTTTTTAAGGTCAGGCTTGACAAAGCCCTGGCTGGGATGATTTAGTTGGGATTAGGTCCTGCTTTGAGCAGGGGGTTGGACTAGATGACCTCCTGAGGTCCCTTCCAACCCTGATATTCTATGATTCTATGATCTCAAACCTGTTTATCCTCAAATGTTTTTATACATGCAAAGTAGGATTCGCTGCTATGTTTTAGCTTGATCTCAATTGGCTAGTGCAGTGGGGAAGCTCTGGAACACTTTGTAAAGACATTTAAAATCTGCCAACATTACCAAAACTTCAGGAGGTTCCCAGTGAGCATCATCATATCTGGGAGGAAGAGAAGCTGGAGGCAGCATTGGTGATACCCTAGGGAAAATATGGCGTAGACGGTATAAACAGCATGTGTCAGTACACACATAGTCTGCATGGGAAGAGGAACCTGGGGGCGGGGGGAGTGAGGTAGAGTACAGCGGCAGCATCCAGCAGACGATGGTGATGAGGGTCATTATGAGAGCCAGGCTAAGTAGACAGAGGTCGCCTCACTCATGCAGTGTCCAGGCATCACATGTTCTGTGTCCTCTGTTCACAAGGGGAGGGGCTGGGAGCCCACGTTCTAACCCAAATCTGAACAGCTGCCCTGCTCATTTTAGCCCCGCAGCCTGAGCCCCATGAATGCCAGTCAGTTGACCCAGGCTCTGACACGTGCTTCTGTGAGGTTCCTTTGCTGTGTAGACGTGCCGTCTGAGGGTAAGCGATGTACCTGGTCTGAACAGAATGTGCCGGAGGCTGAGCATGAACAAAAGCTGGTAGTTAGTAGCTGCCATTTGCTGTTAAATTCTTTGCTCGAGCTGGTGTCTGACCCTTTGGCTTGTTATCTGCAGCAGATTGCTGCCAAGCTTCCGTCAAACACACAGCATGAAAAATAACGGCAGTTCTTACCAGTAGCTTAGCTAGAGGGGTACAGGGGAAGCAGCCGCTTCCCGTCAGCACGTTTTTCAAAAGCGGCGCCTGCCGGGCCGGCGCTGGGCTCCTGCAGGCAAGGGGGGGCAGCAGGGCCGGAGGAGCCATGGGGCGGGAGCGGCGGGCGCGGCCAGAGGAGCGACGGGGCCGGCTCCTTGGCCATCGCGCCCCCAACATCGCCGCGGCCGCCTCCTGCGGCGGCTCAGGGCTCGGCGGCCGAGCACTCCCCGCCCCTGGATGCTGCAGCAGCAGCATCTCCCGGCCGCGGCTCGCGGCCACCAGCCCTGCCACGCCGTAGGTCAGGCCCGGGCCGAGGGAAGCAGGAAGCTGCTGTAGAGAGGGGGGGATCTGCCCGCTGCTGCCCGCCCCACTGCTCCGCTCCCCCCAGCCCCCGGGAGAGGCAAGCCGTGCCCGCCCGCCACCCCTTCCCCGCACCCGCAGCCTCCAGCCCGGCCTCAGGGCAGGGGGGCAGCCCGGACCGCCTGGAGCTTCCCGCGAGCCTCCCGCGGCGGCCGCCTGGCGCGGTGTCATGGCTTCCTCCGAGTCCGAGGTCACTCGGCAGCTGGTGAGTCCCGCCCGGGGGCGCATGAAACTTTCTCGCCTCGTCTCCACCCCCTTCTCCGACCGCACCCTAAAAACGTCCTCGGCCGTGCCGCGCCGCACCGTGCCTGGCCACATCCCCCGGACCGAGCCCCTCTGAGGGGGGGCGCAACATGGCCGCAGCGCGGCCGGAGGAGCCAAGGGGGGGGGGGGGGGGGCGCGGCGCGGCTGGAGGAGGAGCCAAGGGGGGCGTGGCCAAAGGAGGAGCCAATGGGGGGGCGCCTTTTTTATGTTTGCTCCCCCTGCACGTAGAACCTGGCTACGCCACTGGTTCTTACGCTCCCCAGGTATGTATTGTGCCAGGCTCGCAGGGTTTTCCTGACTCCCCCACCCTATTCGCTGGTGCTGATCTCACTGGGAAAAGGTTCCAGGGGTTCTGCTGAGGCAGGGGACGTGAGTCAGCCAGTTATAAAGTAAGAGTTGGGTGAGGTTCTCTAGCAGCGAGGACCTAGGGTGTGGGCTGAGCAGTCCTGAGAAGCAGCCACGCCTGGGAAGAATGTCTGAGCTGAACTCGTTGCTGTGTTGTAAATGCCATTGTTAATAAAGCCAAGTCCCAGGGAAGGGGTGAGTTCTGACTACACGGCGTGTGCACTGAGTGGGAGAAGCACTGAGAGTTCCAATCACATTTTAAGCTAAATTTCAGCGCAAACACAGTGACAGCGTAAAACCGAAAGACCAAATTGCTGCTGCTGCTGGGGTGGGGGGCAGGGAGGAGTGCTGGGCGATGCCAGTTCGCAGCCCACCATGCCAATGCTATTATGGTTTTGGTTTAACACAGATCACAGAAGATAAAGGGGCAAGAGGCCTAGTAAGTCACTTAGTCCATTCCCTGTCCCTGCTGCAGATGCTGCCTGTTCAGATAGTTTTAAACCTCTCAGATGAAAGACTTTCTGCTCCTTTTTTCAGAGGATTTTCCACTGTCTAGTGGATCTAACCAGGGTTTTCCTGTGTGGTCCATACACCAAGAGCTTAGCAATCATGTTCTCCTTCTAGTGATCTGTGTAACCCCCTTTTGGAGTTTGCGTGCTCCTGGGATACTGAACTGAGTGTGTAGTGGTCCTACCCACTGGACTACAGCAACAATGGCTACCAGAGCCTCCGGACACCATTCCCAGCCTTCTTCAGGTCCAGGGTGGGGGCAGAATACACTGGAAACTCCCACGAAAGCCAACGTGGAGCTTTGGCTGGAATAATGTTTCTAGACAGTTTGCTGGGCCAGCGAGGAATCAGGGCTGCTCAGCCCTCAGTGGGAGGGGACAGGCTGCCCCAGAGACCAAAGGACTGGTTTTGTTTCACTTTTGGGCTGGGAGAGGAGCAGCACAGTCAGGGGAGTCTGTAATCGACTCTCCCTCCCCACGAAAAGAGAGACACTGAACTATTGTGAGATGGTGCGTGACCAGGGAGCGCCAGCCCTGCGGAGACCAGCGATGAGGGAGGCAGAGAACTCACTTGGTGCTGGCTACATAGAACCCCCAAGACCTCCAAGAGCTCCTGCCCAGGGAACCAAGAGAGGACCCTGCCCCACCCAAGGCTGAAGACACTGTAAGGGATCCCCTTTCTTTTGTGCAAGCCAGCCAACATTCACAGCTCTGCAGCACTCATCACAGGTATCCTCATCATCCCACTTCCCTGGAAAAGTGCTAGGGAGGGAGCTGGGGTCATGCACATTTTTTAAAAGCAGAGAGGTGGGGAATTTCTTATGCTGGTGGTGATTTAGTATTTTAGTTAATCTTAACCATCTCCTTTCCTAGAGCCTTTGTTTCCTGTCCCCTGTGTTGTATTGTTCGGTTTGGATGTGGCATTTCATCGGTTGTGGCTTGTATTAATGTTCTGTGGTGTTCGTGGGATGGGTTCCATTCCTTGTGAATGGAGGAGCAGTGTTAGTCATTTTTCCCAAGGGACAGCACCCCTTGTGTCCCAGACACAAAGAGGACTCACCCTATAAAGGCAGAGGAGGCACCCCATAAAGAACCGAGAACCCAACCCATATGAGCAGCAGGGAGAAGTCACTCTCAGGAGTAAGCACCAGAATGGAGGCTTGAGCCAGGCCTCAGGGGAAGATTGACCAGATGTCCAGATTTGATAGGAACAGTCCCAATATTCAGGGCTTTGTCTTGTAGGTGCTGTTTACTCCCCACCCACTGTTCCAATTTTTCACACTTGGTATCTGCTCACCATGCTAGGGGTGGGGCTATAATGCCACGTGTCCATTACACTGTAGCTGTGTGCGCATCTCAGGCACCGCGGCTGGAGTGTTTTCCCTAGCAGTGCCCTTCAGGGCAACCACTCGTGCTCCCTGGCTTCCCTTGTGCTCTGAGCTGAGGAGAGAGGAGCAAGCCCTTCCCGTCATTATCATTTTATTATCTGTGGTTGTTGGTCGGAGCACATAGTGGGCTTGCAGCCCTCATTCCTCTGTGAACACACACGGTGTATAGTTAGTCATCTAGGTGTTAGCTAATGCTACTTGTTTTGGTTCGTGTGGACACCTTTTCCTGTTCCCAGGGAATGAGGATCTCCTGCATACATCAGCGGCGTAGCTAGGAGTAGCTCTTCTCATGCATGGGGTTGATTTCTGTCCAAAGATTCATTGTTCTGGAAATTTGGGTAAAGCTGCTTCAGTTGTTTCAAGTGTACAAGGAGATGGGGGTAGAAATAATTTTCACCACTATAAAATAAGTCTTGCTAGCTGTTTAAAACAAGTACCCTGCTGTACGATCCCAAAGGGAGCATGAAGATGACCTAGGACAGGAAATGTGTCCCCATTGATGAGACGTGTCCTCGCGTATTCCAATATATTTGGTCTAATATGACTGGATCTGAGCTTTCCAAACACATGCTGGCTTGAGCAGTGCATTTTGCATGGAGTATTTTGCAAAGTTGATAATGTGTGTCGCGAGGGAGGACTGCCATGTGCATCAGCATGACTAATCCGCTTGCATAGTGAAATGTGTACTGAAGGTGCGGTTGGCCTGTGGTGTTGGCCTGAAGGAGGCATCAGTTCAGTTGCTCCTGGCCTTTCAAGGTGGTGGGGGAAGCCATGACTCGCTTTGTAAGGTGAACAGGAGCAAGGTCTCCTTGCGGTCACTTGACTGTGCTCTGTTGGCTGTGGCGTGTGCAGGAGTGTGGGGTGAGTCCCGCTGGTTCCCCATCGTGCTGAGTCCACAGCAGGCGAAGCTCCATCCCTCTGTGCAGCTCCTAAAACTCATCAGAGAGGTGCTACTTCCTGCAGACCTCCAAATGTGCCTACCACAGGCTGCCCGCCTGCCCCCGTGTTACTCCAGCAGTTGCCAATGCACTGCCCAGCGCAGCCCCCAGTCCTGCAGAGGGAAGCCCCTTGCCTCAGGGTTTCTTTCTCCATTGTTTTTAACCTCCAGAATGAGACAGGATCCCTGGCCACATCCCCAGGTTGCCAGGCAAGCTAACATGCAGCTCTGGGTGAACAAATCCCCTCCCTGCCTTAAGCCTTGTGAGTGGTAGAGCTCCTAGCCCCTGGGAAGCTTGGCTCTCCCGAACGCTTGGCGCTTCCTTTCGCTTCCAAAGCTGATTGGTTCAGTGCTTGGAAAGGATCCCTCCCCATCCTTCCCTGTCATTTGCATCAGCACATAGCACAACCTGACAATAAATGCTGCTGAAATCATATAACCGTGCTACATGAACATGCTATTGTCACTGGATAAAAAATGAATTCAGGGATAGGACAGACCACACAAGTTACTGATACTCAGGACAGACTCACAAAGTGATTGTTTAAAAAGTAGAATCTAGTGCTGATGCTAAATGCATAAGGAAGCCAACTCTGTGCCTGCCGAAGGGATAGTGCCAAGGGAAGAGAAACAAATGCTGAATGAAGAGAAACAATCTCTTAGTGCAATTAAATATCATAGAATCCTAAGACTGGAAGGGACCTTGAGAGGTGACCTAGTCCAGTCCCGGATATGTGTGGTAATGTGTATTTATTTTTTAAAAATCAATCAATAGGTGCATGGAAATGTTCTCTGCTTTTTGAGGCAAGATTGTTGTCAGTGGAGAAACAGTCTGACTTTCAGTTTATTCACATAGTTTGCTGCATCAGTCTGCCTGCTACACACCCATTCTTGGTGGCAATAGCATACTGTATGGAGATATTTCTTCCATTAAGTTCTTATGGGCTCAGTGATCTTAGATGACTAACATCTGCATTGATTTACCAGCTATCTCTTTATTCCATTAGCAAGCATATTATGCTTTTAATACAACTGACTCTAAATATTTCAGTAGCTCACAGTCCATTAAATACAATTAGTATGAAATCTCTGTGGATGACAAAATGAGAAATTAAGTTATTAGTAAATCAGTCAAAGAACAGTGCAAGTATAGCAGAAGTGAATGCTAATTAATCCTCGGTATAAAAAGTGTTTTTCAATGTCATCTATCATTCAAATCAATACCTCTCTTCTATTTTCCACTGTCACTTCAGTCTTGCCTGGATTTAACTTGAGCCAGCTGCTCCTCATCCGGGCGGTGATTTCCTATAGGCACTCTGACATCCTAGTAGTGGTTTCATTCACTGAGAATGAGTTACAGACCTGAGTATCTTCCGCATAGTGCTGGCAGCTGAACCTGGGGCATTTCATTCTCTTGCCTAGTGGCCTGATGCAGGCATGGACGAGAAGCGAAGATACTGTGGAAGCCTGTGGGACCCCTCATGTGCGGTGCAGTTACCCATCTCTACTCTAGTATGCTGGAGAGGAATGATTGGAGCCACTCTAATGCTGGGCTCATTTACTGCTACGTTTTGTGGGCAGGTTAGCAATACCTTGTAGCCAACTGTGTCAAAGGCTGCAGAGAGACCCAGCAGTGTGAGCGTGGAGATCGCACCTGCATCCATGGCCATGAGGAGGTCATGTTAGAGCCACTAGACTCTATGCTGTGCTGTGCCCTGGTCTGAACCCTGATGTGAGGCATCCAATTTACTGCCTAGTGTCACATGGTGTTGGAGGATGTTGGGTGCTACTGCACAGCCATGGGAGGTTGAAGACGGGACAGTAGTTGGAGAGATCTTCAGGGCTGAAGGTTGGTTTCTGGAGGATTGGGCGAGCTGTTGCATTTTTCAAGGAGTTTGGTAGCTGCATTTCTCAGAAGGAGGCATTGTCTATTGCCATTAGCAGTGGGCATAGTTGTTCTTCAGTGGCTTTCACCAGCCAGGAGGGGCATGGAGCCATTTCACAGGGTTGTGTCACTAATACTTTTCCGAGTTTCTTGAGCTTTTGCAAGTGCAATTGGGCCACACTTAGTCAGGGGTGGTGGGGCGGATAATATGATCTGGTTAGGATGCACCTCTAGTTGTTAAGCACATGCTCAAGGTCTCTGCTAAATTAGAGTTTAAATAAGATAAATACTCATCAGTTCATGCATTCATCAGGTGAGATACATCAGGTATTAAAATAAATTCTGATATGCTAATAAAATCATAGACTGAATAATTGTAAGCATAATAATTGCAGCCCTGGAATACATAGAAAATTGGTATTGGTTAGATGCTTGCAGACTTCTGTTTAGTAATCTAGTTCCTCTGGAACTGCTGCTATTGTCCCAGTGATTTCAGATTATTTCATTCAATTTCCATTACAAAAACCATAGTTGCACAGCACCACCACACACATGTGTTTTCTTCTCCCCGTTTGTGGGCACTCTACAGTGGACTGTGGGATGGGTACCTAACTGTACTCTTGTCCTCTGGGACCAGCTGGGGAGCAGGTCTCACAAACACAAGCAAGGACAATATTCCCAGGTGGCACATGTTTCATTGTTACTGCTAAGTACGTGATGCTGTCTAATCCTCTAGTCAGCCACATTACTGATTTTCCTCTGGCAAAGTGCATAAAAAAGTGCCTTTTCTCTCTGCCCTCAGTCCTCGAATGCACCCAGGATCTTCTCGGTGGGGCTGTTAACAGGTCCTTGATCCTGGAGCCAACATAGATCTCTGAAGCTGCTCTAAACTGCACCCTGCTCCAGCCAGCCACCTCTTCCGAGGGATCTCCTTTCCCTGAAAACCCTCTACACTGGGCCTTACGGGTCAATGGGAGCCAGTTCTCCACCTCCTTCGTGCTGGGGGCTGCCCCTTTGGGAATATCCCACTCTGAGGGACCAGTTCTGAGTGTCCCATCTGTCGCCAAGACATTTGTCTTCATTTGGTTGCAATAGTCTAACATTTTAAATTGACAGCAGCATTTACGTCTAAGCAATGCTGGCTGTTTATTGCCAAGTGTGGTGCTATTGGGGTAATTGTCTCCTGAGGACACAGCTTGTTTTGAAAATTCGGAGTCCTAAAATATTCCATTTGATTTTCTGCTAGGTTAAGATTATCCAGTGCAAATGTCGGGGAATTGTTTTGAGCTTGCCATACCGAACATAAACATATGGCAACGTGTGTGTGAGATTTTAAAAAAAGGTCAAAAGAAGACACTCCATTACACACAATCCGCCCCCTGGGGAGAGGATGAGACAACAAACAATGTGTGACAGATGTTGGTCATGTTGGTAATGCACAACTGGAAGGTCCTCAGAGAATGCAGTGAGGAGTGCAGCACAAAAACCAGAATATAACAGAACAGTTATCCCGGGTTGGTTGGGTGAGTGAGGGAGTTGTTTGGCAGAAGGTATAACAACCTTTCACTATCAACATTTAAGTGACCATCTTTACCACACTTTCTCCCATAGGAACATGTGACCAAACTCCAAAAAAGGTAAAAGGAAATACCCCCTTCCCTCCCTCCCCCCGACTGCAAACACATCGATAATCTGGCTGTAGCCGAGAGGCTGTTGCCACCTTCCGTCAAAAGTTTACAGCCTCCTTTCATCAAAGTAGTGTGAAGCCTCCACCTCCTGTTTGACTCCTCACTACCCTTGGATGACCATGTAGCATCAGTGTGTAAAAATGGCTCCTTTTAACTCCATCGTGTTAAAACTTTGTCCTTTCCTCCTGGATGAGGAACTGGCCCCTGTGACCTGTGCAGCCATCACCTCCAGGCTGAATTACTGTAACTCACTCTATCTGAAGCTGAATGTCATGCACAGCTGCCTATCCTTCTCCATGGCTCAGGCGGCCATGAGGACATTGGGCTGATGCTCAATGCCCTCCAGTGGCTCCCAGTAAATTCTGATGCCAGTTTGAGGCCTTGGTCCTAATTTTCAAAGTGATGAATGGAACAAATCCCTGCTATACCAGAGACCATATTTCTATCTATGAGCTGCCAAGACAGCTTTGCGCCTCTGGGACAATGCAGATCACAAAGTGTACGAGAGCTGAGCAAAGTGTTCTCAGCTGAGGGCATTTGGCTCTGGAACAACCTTCCTGAGGAAATCAGAGGAATTCAGCTCTGACCAGCTTTAGGAAATGCTGCAAAATCTTCCTCTTCAAAAAGGCCTTTCCTCTATGAGAACGACACTCCCACACACCCTCTTTTACCCTAAACCCTGCCAACTGACCAACAAAAAAGGGGGGAATTAACAAAATAAAAATATCACAACCAGTAACCCTACCCCAAGGAGAGATTTATCCTCCAAACAGGGAAAATGCCAGGGACTCTGTGAAGTCCCCTGGGGACCTCGCTGTTGCTATTGATTCTATATGGAAGGCGTTCATATACTACGATGGGCAATCATAT
The DNA here is from genome assembly GCF_028017835.1 of Emys orbicularis. NCBI lineage: Eukaryota > Metazoa > Chordata > Testudines > Emydidae > Emys > Emys orbicularis. Next base: position 359,828 of record NC_088686.1, on the reverse strand, counting down.
AAAACCCTAAGATAGATGATAACTCTTAAAGAATCACTTGCTGATAGCTCAGGCACAAAACAGTAGGATACAGCACTGAATGGCAGTTTATTTGAGAAATACTGAATTATTTAAAATAGAAATCAGTTATAATAACTATATATTCAGTTATGAATCACAAAATAGCATTGCAGAAGCAAAATCTCCCATACCATCTTACTTTAGTTCATATAGCTATATTTATGACAAAATTTATTTTAATTTTCATGCAATTAGGACATACATTTGTTTCCTTTTGGAAATACTGTACGGTTTATAATGTAAGCAAGAATGGTAAAGGATGGAGTTCAATGGAGTGAGAGCTTGGACTAACTTTTTCTTTTCTTTTCTTTTTCTTCTGTTGCATTATTCCATATACAAAGCAAGCTTTTCTTTAAACACCTGGACTGATTTTTAAAAAGGCAAATTCATTGTTTTGCTGAGACCCTGTCTGACAAATTCCAGTATGGAAGCATATAAAACAACAAAATATCATGTATTCTATGCACATTCATTAGAAAGCAGAATGCATTGTAGGGGTGGTTCACACCTAGGGACATACAGAGTGATTCCAAGAGGGGAGAGAATTATAGGAGGAATTATAGGAGGAAGGCATTCAGAAATTAGTTTCTTATCTGTAGCTAGGGGACAGAGCTCTATGGAAATAGCACAATAAGACTGCTTGTTTATTTTATTGCTACAGCTTTTGGACATACTGTCTGTTTTCCCTTCAATGTATACTTTTAGTTCCATGGAAACTGAGTCTCAGATAAGGGAGAGTCAGCTTTCTGTGGAGGTGTGGTCAGATTTGTAGGGGAATGCATTTCTTTCTTTCTTTTCTTTTTTCCTTGCTGTGTAAAACTACAAAATGAATAATGTCGAAGTCCCCTCAGAGGAATAGCAGAGTAATTACTGTGCACAGATGGATATAACTCTGAGTGGGTACTGTAGTGTGTATGCATGCAACAGAAGTGTTTAAAAAGAAAAAGCTAGGTGCCGGTTGTTGATAGATGTTTGGCTGTGTGGGTTTCCTCCATATGCTGTCCCAGCTCTGCACAGACAGCTGGCACAGCAGACCTCAAGCGAACTGCCCAAAGACCACAAAATCCATTAAGGTGTGAAGCCACTTGGTCAGGTTTATTGTCACTGAAGCACAGTCATCTAGCTCCCCGGATCAATGTCTACAGTTATACTAGCATATGAATGCCCATGACAATGGATGCAGTTCAGTGAATGGCGGGACTTTGCATTTCCCCCCTCAGCTGGCCAAAGACACTCCCTCTGAAATATGTCTTTAAACATTGATACAAACAAGTTACGTACTGCCCCTTTGATATATCTGGGTGCCACCCTCTGACGTATCTGGATGCCACCCATTACCTTGTACCTGTTGGCTCGATCAAAACATCTCTATCCATCATGCTGTCGTCCTGACCTTATCTTTAGGATGGGTCAGCATGTTCATAGAATCATAGAATATCAAGGTTGGAAGGGACCTCAGGAGGTCATCTAGTCCAACCCCCTGCTCAAAGCAGGACCAATCCCCAACTAAATCATCCGAGCTAGAGCTTCATCAAACCTGATCTTAAAAACCTCTAAGGAAGGAGATTCTACCACCTCCATAGGTAACCCATTCCAGTGCTTCATCACCCTCCTAGTGAAATTTTTTTCCCTAACATCCAACCTAAACCTCCCTCACTGCAACTTGAGACCATTACTCCTTGATCTGTCATCTGCTACCACAGAGAACAGTCTAGATCCATCCTCTTTGGAACCCCCTTTCAGGTAGTTAAAAGCAGCTATCAAATCCTCCCTCATTCTTCTCTTCTGCAGACTAAACAATCCCAGTTCCCTCAGCCTCTCCTCATAAGTCATGTGCTCCAGACCCCTAATCATTGTTGTTTCCCTCCACTGGACTCTCTTCAATTTTTCCACATCCTTCTTGTAGTGTGGGCCCCAAAACTGGACACAGTACTCCAGATGAGGCCTCACCAATGTCAAATAGAGGGGAATGATCACATCCCTCGATCTGCTGGCAATGCTCCTACTTATACAGCCTAAAATGCTATTAGCCTTCTTGGCAACAAGGGCACACTGTCGACTCATATCCAGCTTCTCGTCCACTGTAACCCCTAGGTCCTTTTCTGCAGAACTGCTGCCTAGCCACTCGGTCCTTAGTCTGTAGCAGTGCATGGGATTCTTCCATCCTAAATGCAGGGCTCTGCACTTGTCCTTTTGATCCACATCAGATTTCTTTTGGCCCAATCCTCTAATTTGTCTTGGTCACTCTGGACCCTATCCCTACCCTCCAGCATATCTACCTCTCCCCACAAGCTTAGTGTCATCTGTGAACTTGCTGAGGGTGCAATCCATCACATCATCCAGATCATTAATGAAGATGTTGGGGAAAAAAACAGCCCCAGGACAGACCCCTGGGGCATTCTGCTTGATACCAGCTGCCAACTAGACATCGAGCCGTTGATCATTACCCGCTGAGCCCAACAATCTAGCCAGCTTTCTATTCACCTTATAGTCCATTCATCCAATCCATACTTTTTTAACTTGCTGGCAAGAATACTGTGGGAAACCGTATCAAAAGCTTTGCTAAAGTCAAGGTATATCATGTCCACCACTTTCCCCATATCCACAGAGCCAGTTATCTCATCATAGAAGGCATCAGTTGGTGAGGCATGACTTGCCCTTGGTGGATCCATTTTGACTGTATCCCATTTGCGGATACAGACTAACACGGCTGCTACTCTGAAACCTGCCATTTTGACTGTTCCTGATCACCTTCTTCTCTTCCAAGTGCTTCAAAATGGATTCCTTGAGGACCTGCTCCATGATTTTTCCAGGGACTGAGGTGAGGCTGACAGGTCTGTAGTTCCCCGGATTCTCCTTCTTTAAAGATGGGCACTATATTTGCCTTTTTCCAGTTCTCCGGGACCTCCCCCAATCGCCACAAGTTTTCAAAGATAATGGCCAATGGCTCTGCAATCACATCAGCCAATTTCCTTAGCACCCTTGGATGCATTAGATCTGGCGCCATGGACTTGTGCATGTCCAGCTTTTCTAAATAGTCCTTAACCTGTTCTTTCACCACTGAGGGCTGTTCACCTCCTCCCCATACTGTGCTGCCCAGTGCAGCAGTCTGGGAGCTGACCTTGTCTGTGAAGACCGAGGCAAAAAAAGCATTGAGTACTTCAGCTTTTTCCACATCATCTGTCACTAGGTTGCCTCCTCCATTCAGTAGGGGTCCCACACTTTCCCTGACCTTCTTCTTGTTGCTAACATACCTGTAGAAACCCTTCTTGTTACCCTTCACATCCCTTGCTAGCTGCAACTTCAATTGTGCTTTGACCTTCCTGATTACACCCCTGCATGCTCGAGCAATGTTTTTATACTCCTCCCACGTCATCTGTCCAAGTTTCCACTTCTTGTAAGCGGTTCACTTCTTGTAAACGGTTCAGTAAAGGGCAACAAAAATTAGTAGGGGTATGGAACAGATTCCATATGAGAAGAGATTAGTAAGACTGGTACTTTTGAGCTTGGAAAAGAGATGACTAACGGGGGATATGATAGAGATCTATAAAATCATGACTGTTGTGGAGAAAGTATAGAAGGAAGTGCTATGCTATTTACTCCTACTCATAACACAAGAACTAGGGGTCACCAAATGAAATTAATAGTCAGCAGGTTTAAAACAAACAAAAAGAAGTATTTTTTTACACGACGCGCATTCAACCCGTGGAACTCCTTGCCAGAGGCTGTTGTGAAGGCCTAGAATATAACAGGGTTCAAAAAAAGAACTAGATACATTCATGGAGGATAGATTAGCCAGGATGGGCAGGGATGGTTTCCCTAGCCTCTGTTTGCCAGAAGCTGGGAATGGGTGACAGGGGATGGATTACTTGATGTTTACCTGTTCGGTTCATTCCCTCTGGGGCACTTGGCATTGGCCACTGTTGGAAGACAGGATGCTGGGCTAGATGGACCTTTGGTCTGACCCAGCATGGCCATTCTTATGTTCTTATGTTATGTTCTTGTGTGACAACAGAAGATGGCATTGTCTATCTTGCAGAAACAGTGGATACATCAGGAAATGCCCATACAGCAGCATACTTACAAGAAGAAGCAGTAAAAACTGTAACAAACTGTGAACAAAAATTCAAGTGCATAACTATGTCGCAGGCAATGCTGCAGTGTAGCATAGATGATTAAAAATCTAGAAGAAGATAATGAAGGGAACCTGAAACTTAAAACATACGGGTGCAGTGCTCACTTGATGCATCTTTTAGCCAAAACTTAAGTACAACTCCAGGTTCTGTAACAACTGCTTGCTTCTGCTTCACTGAAGAGAGCAAGAGGATCCAAACTAATTCTCCCCAAGATGTTTGATGGAATTCAGTGGCTGTCTGTTTTGAGCTTTATAGTAAGAACTGGCCTAATCTGATAATTTGTGAAGAAAATTATGACAAAATAGATGGCAGCATCACAGCCAAAGTCATCAACATTGGACTGAAGAGAAATGTTGATGATATGCTGAATATACTGAAACCTATGTCTGTAGCATTGGCCCAACTGCAGGAAGATTGCTGCCCTCTGGCTCATGCTGTTGAAATTCCCGACAACAATGTTTGATAGCAGGTAGTAAAGAAGTGGATGGATCAAACACTTACTCCACCTCATGTTCTTGAGAATATTTTGAACCCAAAATACCAGGGCAGAAGCCTTGTTGCTGAAGAAGAAGATGCTGCTATGACATGGGCATCTAATACTTACCCGTTACTCATGCCAACCATAATACATTTCAGGGCTGGAGGTGAACAATTCAAGCAGTACATGTTTGCTGATAACATTTGATAGAAAGTCACACCGCTGAACCAGTGGAAGTCATTGGCTATGAACCTGGAACCAGAGTTTGTTGATGTTTTAAATCCTCTTTTGACAGCAGTAGCCTCTTGTAACGTGTATTGGTTTTGATATTGAATAATATTGATAATACTTTTCAAATTCTAGTATTAGATAAAAGTCTGATCTCCATGGCTACTCCAATATTTAAAACATTAGGGCTAACACCTCCATGTGGGCTAGCATCACTGCTGGAGACTAGAGGAGCATGCAAGAAACAATGATCACATTTAATTAGATTTACCTTTATTAAAAGTCTTATCACATAGAAAACCCCAATTAATATAATGTCACATAAACTGTGATGGTTAGAAAAACCAAAGTGTCCAGCTCCAGTATTTCCAATTCATTCATACATATCCCTGTGGAATCCTGAACCAGGGTGGAGGTGGCCAGTTCCTGTGGAGTGTCAGGAAGTAATCACCTCCAGGAAACAAGCGATCTGGTACTGACACTGATAGGTAAGCTGGAGAGATGCGGACTTGGTAGAACTACCATTTAGTGCATACATAAGTGATTAAACAACTGCAACAGAGTAGCTGTTAATGGAATGATGTCAGATTGGAAGAGGGTCTCAAGTGGGGTTCCACAAGGATCAGTTTTGGGTCTGGTGTTTTTAACATCTTTATTAATGACCTGGATGTAGGAATAGAGAGCACACTGGCCAAATTTTCAGATGACACAAACATGGGAGGAGGGAGTTTGCAAACACTTCTTAGAATAGAGTTAAAATTCAGGAGGATTTTGATAAATTGGAGAACTGGGCTATAGACAACAAATGAAATTCAACATTCAAGACAACATTCAACATTCAAGACAAATGTAATGTGCTACACTTAGGGAAGAAAAACCAAATGCACAAATACAGGATAGGGGATAACTGGCTTGGCAGCAGCACTGCTGAGAAGGATTTGGGAGTTGTGGTGGATCACAACCTCAATGGGGAGCATGGATCAGTGTTCATGTCTTGCTTCCCATCAGTACCCAACCCGGGCCAGGGAAGCTAATGATCCAACCAGTGGACCAGAGTCGGTGGTGAATCCTGGTCATGTGTCACCTGAAGCACATTGTGCATACTCTAAGAAGACAACCTCAACATGAGTCAAAAATACGATGCTGTTGCAAAAAAACCCAAATGCAATTTTGGGTTGCATTAACAGAGGGAGGTAACATGCAAGTCACGGGAGGTAATTGTATCAGTCTACTCGATGCTGGTTAGGCCTCAGCTGGAGTAATGTATCCAATTTTGGTCAGCAATGTATAGAAAGGATGTAGAGAACCTGGAAAGGATCCAGAGGTGAGCGGCAAAGATGAGCAAAGGGATGGAATGCAACACAAGCCATGTGAGCAAAGGCAGAAGGAACTGGGTATGTTCAATTTGGAAAGGAGGAGATTAAGCAGGGACAGCATAGCTGTCTTCAAATACTTAAAAGCTGCCATAAAAAAAAAAGATGAAGAAAAGTTGCCCTCTCTTGCCACAGAGGCAGGAGAAGAGGCAATGGGTTCAAACTACAGTATAACAGATTTAGATTAAATCTCAGAATAAACTTCTTAACGGTAGAAACAGTAGGACAGTGGAACAGACAGTCTGGGGAGGTTGTGGAAGCTCCTTCACTGGAGGTTTTCAAAAGGAGGCTGGATAGCCACCTGTCTTGGATGGTTTAGACATAACAAATCTCCTTAGCAGGGGTTAGACTAGATGACCCTTGTGGTCCCCTCTAACGCTATGGTTCTATGATTCTATTCTATGATCTCCAGCCATGTGTGAGGTCCTACTTATACTAAGTTATTCATATGCCCACCAAAGCTCATCAATATGCTGGTGGGTTGAACCATGCCAATCTTTGGGAGTGTCACCCCAATAGTATTGAGGGACTTTTCAGTCAATAGGCCACTTGGATAGTTCTTTTAACTAATTAACATTTACTTCACCTTACCACCACAGTAATATGCAGTAACCTTAAGGAAGTCTCTAACATTTCACTGCAGCTACCCATGAACATCTCGTGGTGTCTACTGATTGCTGATATTATCCATTATTATCCAAACTCAGCAATTATTTTTTTAAAACATCAGCATACAAACATAGATACAAGCTCAGCAAATTTATTATTAACTTACTTATACTAACTTATATTTATAATATGGCCAATTTAACCTAAATCCTAAGGCCTAATTTGGCCTAAACCTATAGGTTTCATGCATGTAAACCCTAAAGGTTTTACCTATTATCTGTCAGGTATTAGTCTCTTATATCTAGGCTCATGTAATAGATTTTATTAGTTACAAGCTATACTCTTCTGCAGGCACAGAACATTTTCTTTATTTGGACTAATTAATTCAAAGTTGAGAAATCATTTGGGAGTTGAAAAAGCAGGAAAACATGGCTTTGTCTTCCATTGTATGAATAAAAACAAGGAGGTAGGGGTTGAGATCTACTAGTTTTAAAAGTTTGAAGGACAGCATAAGTAATTTTGGAGACTGTTGTCTCACTTTCAAGAGACTTAGGTGAGTAGGAACTTAAGCTCCAGTCACTTTCACTTAGGCATATTTGAAAATTTTCAAAGGCTGACCTGAAATAGTTTAATTCACTGACTATAGTTAATCCCTGTGCTCCTTTAAATCAATCACTTAGTTATAAATGTGAAACATGTTTTGATGAGAGAAGTTCATGTGTCCAAAACATTTAAGGATGTTTTGTTTAATAAAAATAAATTGTATATGTTGTGTTGTGTGTTTAATAAAATTCCAGTCACCATCCAGCTTGTCACAAATTGTAAGCAGAAAATTAATTATCTACTAAATAAGCAATATCTTATTCACCATTTTCTAACAAACTAAAAATGTACCATGGATGATAATCTGAAAATATTAAGCTATCTAATTGCTTAAATAAATATATAAATTTATAGTGTACTGTCTTTGGTAGCAAATAGATGTACCAATTAACATGTTTATTGGTTATACCAACCAATGAGAAGGCACCTTTCTTTAGAAAATAACTGAAGTACAAATGAAAAAGTTGATTAAAATCGAAGCTTTCCACTTGGTGATTTAAATTGCTTTGATTTGAAATCAGTACACCCTGAGGTGAATGATATGATCAAGGTGCTACCTGCAGGAAGAGCTTTTGCTTCCATAATAGTGAAGCATATGCTTAATACATTTATTCATGACATGATCACAGGTGCCATTCCAGCTCATTCATTAAATACAAAGCTATTTTGCTAGTATAATGAATTCCCAGAAATATGCACATCCTATAAAAATTTCAGCTGTTCTGTCAAACACACTAAACTACAATGGCCAAATGAGCAAAGCCAATTTTGATTAAAAAATCCTAGAATTTATACCAGTCTGTTAAGTGTTTGCTTAGTCGGTTGCCCATATACTTATCTTTCCTCCTCTCACGTTTTATTTCAGTTGATGGAGAAGTAGCATACATCAGGGGAACTAGCTGATTTTCTGCAAACCCAAAACAAGATTATTTGAGAGGATTTCATGTGCTGGGTGGAATTTCAGTATTGTGCAGGCACTGATGTTCTAGATGGCATGTAATTGGCATTCAGCTAGATTTTCATGGATAACTGGTGGCATCTGATGTGCATCACACAAAGTAATAGTATACTGCGCTCTTCTCTAATCTCACTAGACACAGTGAGAGGGAATCAAGGCACTGCAACTACTGGGCATTGCATGGAGAAAAACTTCGCATTGTGGCTGCTATGTCAGCCTGGGTTTACAGCATTTTATTGTAATCTTTATCAACCTGACACCAGCAGAAATGCTGAAATGGTTATAGCAATGACAACTTTCTAATTAGGTGGGCAAAGTGACTTATGACTGAGTGGAACATCAGCCAAATCCATAGGGCTGAATATGAATGGCCATTGTAGGTGACAACACATACCGATATGTGGGTGCAAATTCCTTATGATCTTAAAGGACCTATTCCCGTTCCTATTGAAGTCAATGGCAAAAGTCCCATGGACTTCGCTGGGGAAGATTAGGCTCCGTATACATTTGGCAGTTCCAGGAATGTCTAAATAGGCCCTCATTTTTAAGCAGATTGCCTGTACCTAAAGGAATGTGCCAGTGCTTGTCCATTACTTGGATGGATTACAAACCAAACCTGGATACCTATCTCTGCAGTCCTGCAAGTAGTGTAGTCTGTTTAATCGATCCCACTGGTGTTCTGGCTTTGGAGAGGCAGATCAATGGCACTTTCTGTCTCACTTTTATCATAGGAGATCCAGGTGGAAATAAATGACTAACTTTCATTCTCACTTTTCTTTAGCGGTGAGGATGGCTGAATGCAAAACCACTTCCAAAGCCTTCAACAAATGGACAGAAACATAAATGCAGCACATTTTAACATGGGAATACCTCTCTTCCTGCAGGAATGCATTATAAAAAAGGAAACATCCTGTACATTTTAACCTTAGACACTCTGTAGTCACTGCACATACTCAACTGAATAGTCTGAGACTTACATTGACGTATACACCTTTATTTACTATTAAAAATACTTCCCATTCACACGTCTTTAGGAGGTGTCTGTGCATAATTGGCAGGAAATGTAAAAAAACTGAAGAAACTCAGAGACATCTGCTTAACCACTTTACTGAACATTTGAGCATTTCTGAGGCAACTATACTCCTATCACCTATGGCAGAACAGATGGGACCACAGTGTGCAGCATATCTTACTGATATTAAGGCAATAGAACATATTCTACAAAAACACAGAAAAACGGGCATTTTAAAGCTACGAAAGGAAATTCTTTGAATGAGCCTCCGAAGAATCAAAATATTCCATATTTATTTCATCCCCATAGGCTATTTCCGAGAAAAAGACGATGTGTGTGTAGCATAGGCAGATCCCCAGCCGAGCAAGCATTTTATTTTGCAAGATTTTCAAGCACATTATTGGATTTGTCGTCTAAAGGTTTTTGTGCATGTCATAGTGCTGAGCAGTTAGCAGACTTGAACAGAGAAATGGATTGTTCCTCTTGAGAGAGAAATGAGTGGAAAGCAAACACATGACTATTGAATCCACGAGTGGGTGCGCTACCCCACACAGATGGTGGAAGGTTTAATGCGGGCCTGAGAGGTTGTTCCTGGAGAGTTGGCCAAACCTAATTAATGATGAAAGCCATCTGGGGAGGGGCTAGGTGGTGCTATAACAGAGGAAGGTTGGTAGTAGGGAGTGAAGAGATCTGCAGGGAAAAGGAAGGCTCTTGTAAGGGAAGAAAGAAGGCCAGAGGTAGCAGCAGCAAGGAATCTGGTGGAGTGACCCTGGACTGCCTGTCCTAGGGTCCCTGCACTGGAACCCAGTGTAGAGGGCAGGCCAGTGCTCCCCTACCAGCCTCTGGGAAGGTGACATGAAGCCCCTGTGAAGGGGATATGACTGTCTGGAAGCCCTGAGAAAAGGTGTATGAACCTCCAGGGCCACAATCAAGGCCAGCAGGCTGGCTGGAGGGATCAAACTTTTTTTTGGACTTTGTTATTCCGGAAGGGGTGGGACTAAACATGACGTGGCCTGAGGGCTGATTCATGAGAAGAGGCAGGCCAGGATGGAGCAGCCATCAGCAGGAAGGTAGAGGAGAAGAGCCTGCGACTGCTATGCCAGGCCCAGCTAGGAGGGGGCTCGTCAGCGGTGAGTTGACTCTCCCACAATGCATAGCAGAGATGTGTTAGGAAAAGAACTGGAATAATTCTGAACAGAAGGCAGGAAAGATGCAATTATTGATGTTAACTCGGCTTCATTCACAGGGAGTTGTGCCTCAGTAATCTGTCTGTTCTCTGCTGATATTGTCGCTGAATAGACAAGTGGTGATGCAGAGAACATTACAAAACAACCTCCATTTACTGCCTTAGAATTAGGCCACTGGAGGTAAATGGTACATAGGAATCGCCCACCCTAAATGAGATCAATGCTCAGTCCATCATCTAGCAGTGGCCAGTCCTCACGAGAGAGGCAAGAAAAGCAGGGGAGGAGGAGGGAGACATGAGAAATGCCTCTGGCCAGTTATATAAAATGGAAGGAAAAGATTCCTTCCCAACCCTGAGCGATCAAGACAGGATCAGGTTTGCCTGCACATAGAACAATGCCTTAGCTTCGCAGGCAGGCTGGCTAATCCAGTGAGGAGGGCTTTAAACTAGGTTCGCCAGGGGATGGAGACCTAAGCCCTGAGGTAAGTGGGGAAGTAGCATACCGGGAGGAAACACAAGGAGGAGGGTGCAACAGGGGAGGCCTCCTGATTCATACTGAGAAAGTAGGACAATCGGCTAGTTACCTTAAGTGCCTGTACACGAACACAAGAAGCCTGGGAAACAAACAGGAAGAATTGGATGTCCTGGCATTGTCAAGGAACTATGATGTGACTGGAATAATAAAGACTTGGTGGGGTAACTCACATGACTGGAGCATATCAAGGATGGGTATAAAGTGTTCAGGAAGGACAGGAGGGGAGAAAAGGTGGAAGAGTTGATCTGTATGTAAGAGAGCAGTGTGATTGCTCAGAGCTCCAATATGAAACTGGAGAAAAGTCTGTTGAGAGTCTTTGGGTTAAGTTTAGAGGCAAGAGCAACGAGGGTGATGTCATGGTGGATGTCCACTATAGACCACCAGACCAGGATGATGAGGTAGAGGAGGCTTTTTCAAACAACTAACAGAATTTCCAGATCACAGGCCCTTCTTCTCATGGGGGACTTCAGTCACCCTGACATCTGCTGGGAGAGCAATACAGCAGTGCACAGACAATCCAGGAAGTTTTTGAAGAGTGTTCGGGACAACTTCCTGGTGCAAATGCTGGAGGAACCAACTAGGGGCCATGCTCCTCTTGACCTGCTGCTCACAAACAGGGAAGAATTGGTAGGGGAAGTAGAAGTGGGTGGCAACCTGGGCAGAAGTGACCATGAGATGGTTGAGTTCAGTATCCTGACAAAAGGAAGAAAGAAGAGCAGCAGAATACAGACCCTGGACTTCAGAAAAGCAGAATTTGACTCCCTCAGGGAACTGATGGGCAGGATCCCCGGGAGTCTAATATGAGGGGGAAAGTAATCCAGGAGAGCTGGCTGTGTTTTAAAGAAGCCCTGTTAAGGGCACAGGAACAAACCATCCTGATGTGCAGAAAGAATAGCAAATATGGCAGACGACCAGCTTGGCTTAGCAGAGAAACCTTCGGTGAGCTTAAACACAAAAAGGAAGCTTTCAAGAAGAGGAATCTTGGACAGATGACTAGGGAGGAATATAAAATATTGCTAGAGCATGCAGGGGTGTAATCAGGAAGGCCAAAGCACAATTGGAGTTGAAGCTAGCAAGGAATGTGAAGGGTAACAAGAAGGGTTTCTACAGCTATGTTAGCAACAAAAAGAAGGTCAGGGAAAGTGTGGGACCTTTATTGAATGGGGGAGGCAATGTAGTGACAGATGATGTGGAAAAAGTTGAAGAACTCAATGCTTTTTTCCCCTTGGTCTTCGAAGACAAGGTCAGCTCCCACACTGCTGTCCTGGACTACACAATATGGGGAGTACGTGGGCAGCCCTCAGCGGTGAAAAAAATGGTTAAGGACTATTTAGCAAAGCTGGACATGCACAAGTCCATGGGTCTGGATGGAATGCATCCGAGGGTGCTCAGGGAGTTGGCTGATGTGATTGCAGAGCCATTGGCCATTAGCTTTGAAAATGTGTGAAGATTGGGGGAGGTCCCGGACAATTGTAAAAAGGCAAATACAATGCCCATCTTTAAAAATGGGAAGAAGGAGAATCCAGGGAACTACAGACCGGTCAGCCTCATCTCAGTCCCTGGAAAAATCATGGAGCAGGTCCTCAAATAATGGTCTCAAGTTGCAGTAGGGAAGGTTTAGATTGGATATTAGGAAAAACTTTTTCACTAGGAGGGTGGTGAAGCACTGGAATGGGTTACCTAGGGAGGTGGTGGAATCTCCTTCCTTAGAGGTTTTTAAGATCAGGCTTGACAAAGCCCTGGCTGGGATGATTTAGTTGGGGATTGGTCCTGCTTTGAGCAGGGGGTTGGACTAGATGATCTCCTGAGGTCCCTTCCAACTCTGATATTCTATGATTCTATGACTGCAGAGTGAAGGGAGAGTCTTCTGCAATAATTCATGAGGGAGGGAGATGCCAGGCTGTAAACTCTGGGAGCTGTGGATGGAAAGCCCACTGGCAGTTTTATTTTCCGTTTGTGAAGTCTCTGGCCATGTGGACAATAGAGGGAGCCCGGCTAAGGACTAATTTTGGCATGACTGATAATTCCCCAGGCCGGTGAGGAAGCCAGCATCTCTTATATGAAAGCCCGGAAAGCCACCAGAAGTGCAAATTCTTAACCTGAAGTGAAAAGCAGCATGAGCATGCATCAATTATACGATCAAGGTACTTGAGCCTGGGGCTGCAATCTGGGACCTCCTGAGCTCTGTACTCGGCCCCGACACTAGCTGGCTTCAATACTGCTCTGAACTACACAGCACTTTGTACACAGTGTTGAGTTTGGTCTAATGTGTAGCATTAAACATTTTTAAGCAATGGGTGAGGTTTGATGTACAGAGACCTCTGCCTGCTTTGCACGATGGCAGACACTATAAAATGCAGACCAAAGGCTGGAAATACATTGATTGGAACACACAAAATTAAGTGAAGATCATTGGAACAGAAATTGACTAAACAACCAACACCTATCAATGTCTCTTCGGTGACAGTGACTATTGGGTAAAGTCTCTTGTTCCATCAAAGAGCCCTTCTTGGTGGGGGGAAAGGGTTAGTTCTATTGTTCAGTGTTGAATTGAGAATGGTGGCTACTTGCCTGCCTTAGACAAGCCAGACACAAAAGGGAGGGGAGAGTAAAGATGGGGGAAATATGGCTTGGGCTGATGTTCTCAGCACACGGGGAGGCTGGTCCATCGTGGATGGACGCTTTGGGCTGGCAGCTGCTCTGTGGCAGGTGTTGCTCTGGACCCTGGCTCACTTCCCCAGTCAGAGACATCACCTGGTTGGTCTGGTCAGGCCTCTCTTTCACGTGTGCATCTCGGGCTGGGCAGCGCGGTATGGGCCATCTTGTCTCACCATGCGGGGGCTGTGCGGCACGGCTGGTTCAGGGTCAGTTGAAAAGCCAAGAGAGAGAGAGGACAGGAGGTAGCTGGAGTGGCAGAAAGGAGCACACAAGGGAAGGGGAGACGGAGCAGGATCTCCTGTGTATCGGGTCGGGATCCTTGCCAGTGCAGTAATGATGGTCAGACATTCCCACCCAGGTCTGAGTCATGGGAACAACCCTCCGACCGCAGCTGCAGTGATATTAATCTCCTTTCCTCCAAAGTCTTTGTTAAGGGCCCCAAACAGGAAGTGGGTGGAATAATCCATCTTCTCATTATTTTGACCACCCGTTAGGCCTAATTTCCAACATGCAATTTTAGTTCCTTGATTTCTGCTCCTCTTGTTTACCAGCCATTATCTTAACAAAGTCTTTGTGTGGCAGCAGCAGACCTTTGGTTTAAATTAATTCAGTGTGTCGTCTTCTACAGCTTTGCTTACACGGCTTTATATAACACATCACTAGGAGAGTGCATGAGCCTTTCCCTCATTGAGCTCACTGCTAGGGCACATGTGTAGGCCCAATTATCACAACACAACACCCTCTGTGTGTTATGTCCATTTTACAGATGGGGAAACTGAGGCCCAGAGATGCAGTGACTTGCTGAATTTTACACGAATCAGTAACACGAGGAATTGAGAGCTCAGTTCTAAGCCTTGTCCCAGGCTTGCACCATAAGACAAATCACAAACATCCGGCTAACAGAAATAGTCTGTGCAAAGTGTTTTCCCCAAGGCAATGAGACAGCGCCCCCTGCACTGTGTAAAATTAAACCTGATACGAAACAAAAATCAGAGAAGTGAGCGGGCTGTTTGTAAAAAGTACTGGAGTAAATCCCCGTATTTATTCATTCACCACTGTCAGGAGTGCTGCCAGTTCCCCACCCTGCCCTGCCTGTGACCGCACCTGCAGCGGAGGGACATTGTCCAGGCTTGCCGGCGGAAGGGAGCAGTGCTTCTACAGGGGGGGAGGGGAAGGAGGTCAGAAACTGCTGCAAAAAGGGGGATGGCAAGTGAGCTTGGCGACGCTGACTTATCCCCTGGGAACATAAGGGCAGAAGGTTTTAAAAGATGCAAGCCCTGGTGTTAGAAGCCCTTTCTCCAGGCAGCAAGCCAAGCAGCACCCACCCTCCCTCCCCTCAAAGTGGTGAATACCAGGTTTGGTTAGGACCTGCTGTGGGCGGCTGTGCTAGCCACTCCTTTTTAGGGGGGCTCGGACCGAATTTTGCCCTCACCACCAGATTGGCCTAGGTGGAGTGTGGGGGGGTCACCTCCCCCACTGCGGGTGTCAGGGAGGACCTATTATGGTGACTAAGGAAGGGAGATAGGCTATTATGTCACAACTTGTTTTGTAAGGGTGGGGCAGATGTTCAGTGCAGGTACTCCATAGGGATGGCATCCAGTGACCAGATAAATGGCCTGGTAACAGACTTAAGGAGGTGCTGGTTAAAGGAATGCAATGGGCTGGGGGTTCAGGGCTCCTCTGATTGGTATGGCAGGGAGCCAACCCCCTTTTTATAGCCCACCTTACCCCTCCTACGAGGGGGGTGGATGGTAAGGTTCCAGCGCTGGGTTGGCTGGGGGAGCTGGATGGAAAAAGAAGGGGGTTGTTGGAAGTCCTGGGTAGTTATTTGAATGAACACGGGGTTGCCTGCACTGTACAATCTTATCTGCTGGGTAGTCCCAGGCATCTAATAATAAAGTTGCTGCCTGATTAAATCCATATCAAGTGTGTCCTGCCCTTTTATCGGTGTAGCCAGATAATGTGCTTTCAACACAGACTGGAAGCACCTCTGCTGAGGATGAGAGGGTTGTTCTTGTCTATGCCCATCCAGTCTTTGACTGTCACTGGCCAATGTGTTTTGTGATGTAGATGCTTGTTCAGTAGCAAAGACTAAAGCAACCACCTAATTACTGGAGTGAGTCCAAAATGTCTGATGGAACAGTCTTCTGTTGGAAAATGCAGGTTTGATACATCTAAACACTTTGATTTCATAGAAGTTTTAAAAGTATTGAAACATTTCATTTGGAGTTGATCATATGTATAGCAATTCAAAAACATAAAGTTGAAATAACATTTTGGTCTTATCAAAATGAAACATTTCAGTAAGGTTGAAACAAAATTTTGGGGAATATTTTATTTCAGGAACATTGACTTTTCATCCAAATTCTGGCAAAATGAAATTTCAGCATTCCTCGCAGGGCAGAAATTACATTTTTTCAGCCAGCTCTATTAATTTCCCTTAGCCACTGAATAGCTGTCAACTGGCAGCAATAAAACATTCCAGTTAAAGAATAACTACACACTCTGTGGATCTCCTGGATCCCAGACCATAACAGAAATGGGCCAATGGGGAGCAGGATAATCGCTTCAGAAACGTTCTGTTGCATGCTTATTTTAAAGACAGTTCATGACTCTTTCTTCTGTAGATGTGACTAACTTGGGTAGGATTGAAACAAACACTGCCCTTGAAGGTGTGGCTGACTCTTAAGAGTGGAAAGTCTAGTGAAATGGCTTGTAACCTCTGAATAGCCAGGCAATCCCTCCAGTAGGACTCCTGCATCATTTAGCATCTATAACTTTGGTTATTTTGGTCATCTTCCTGCATTTTGTGCATCGTCCTGTTTGGCTCTTCCTTCAGTTTCTTGAGATGTCAGTGCACAGGAGAATACCTGGGCTCAGATGAGTTTTTGTAAGTAAAATAGGAGAATGCTCTTTTGTATTAAAATTATATGAAAATAGAATTTACCCTTGATCCAAATCACAGTGGAATAAGGAAATGTCTTTAAATGAGTTTGTGTTTATATTTCAGTTTTCCCCCCCATAAAAACAAAGGAAACACCTAGCTTGTGGAAATATCAATTTCATATTAATGTAATTGCATTTTAGAGAGCATTCATAAGACACAATCCAACTTCACACCAGAAGAATTTCCACTGGTGCTGCAGATTGAATGACAGTAATGCTGTTGACTTTAAAAATGGAATTATCCCAAATAACTCAGCTGTTTGTGCAGACATGACACATTCACTCTCTGAAGATGTTTGATCAGTCTGTGAGCGAAGCAGAACAAAAGCAGACAGCTTGAAATTAAGATCATGGTGTTAGCTGGACTAGAAAGTGTGAGAGAACCTGCATGTTGCTCTGTCATAATCCTCAAAAAGAACAGGAGTACTTGTGGCACCTTAGAGACTAACAAATTTATTAGAGCATAAGCTTTCGTGGGCTACAACCCACTTCTTCGGATGCATAACCCTGTGTTAATTTGGCATTTGCACAAGAGAAAAGTGTCATTCCATAAATGTTTGTTTCTGTTGTTGTTTTGTGCTTGTTCTGTGTCATGCAACTGGGATTCTAGACACAGTTTCTAAACTCATGCAAGATGTGCTTCTATTCCTGCAGTAGTAGACTCTGTAAAAATACAGTAGTATGCGAGTTTCTTTCAGCTCCAATCATAGGTTTCACTATATAGTGTGTGTATTGAAGGTTATTCTAGAAACAACAGCTAACTCACCACTGGTGTGCCTCCCATGGCTGGGTGAGATACAGCAGCTCTTTCCTCGACTAGCACCCCCTGCCAATGGTTGGTGCAGCCCTTCAGTGATCTCTCTCCCCATGACTTGACCCTCCAGCCAAGTCACTTTATGGTCTCTCCCCTTCTGGGGTATCAACGTGTCCCACATGACAGTGCTCATCAGTAGGATACCTTCAGCCCCTCCAGAGTTCCTCTTCTGTCCCATGCATCTGTCAGAGTCATGGCCCCAGGGCTTCTCTGGAGTCTTCTTGTTAAACTCAAACATGAAACACAATGCATGGCGAAATAAACATCTGCCTTTCCCCCAAGCTTAAACTTTTAACCCATCCTGGGTTCTCCACAGCTCTCTGTTCTTCTGCAGAATGGAGGCACAAACTCTTTGGAGTCTTGCCTCTTCTATGGATTCGTCACTCCCATCTGTCCCCATGGCTGTCAGCCTGTTGCTTGGTTTTTCTCAGACCCACTCCTGGAGTCTCGTTCATCACTGCTGCCCTCTCCCCTCAGAGCCAGGGTGTAAACTCCCTCCTGAAGCTCCTCTTCAGGGCAACACCTTCCTGGGTTTCTTACCTGGAGGCTCAAGTTCTACCCTTTTGTCAGGCTCATGGTTGGATCATTCTCCACTCTGATGGCTTCTTTGGATCTCTGCGTTCCAGTCTCCGCTGCTCCGAGACGGACTAAAGAGTTCTGTCTCCCTCTCTCCCTGCAGCTGTCCCCTCCTCGGGCTTCCTCTCTTCATTGAACCACCCAGCTCTGCCCTCAGCTGGGAGTCATCTTTAATTGGGCCTAGCCCACCTTCCGGGTGCAGCCAGGTGTGTGAATTGGCCTCTGGCCAGCATTAACCCTTTCACTGCCCCATGGGGTAGATTCCCCATCACAATTGTTAACAGCAGGACTCAGACCAGACAGGAGAGAGAGAGAGAAAGAATGCTACTCCTGTTAATTACCAGTCAATACACCTCACCTCCTTCTCCAGTACACTAATGAAACAAATGTGAACCCTTAACTCCTGAAAGGTGTTTCCTGAGGCACTGCGTGGAGGCTGCCTCTGGCACAGGGCGTGTGCTGTGCTGAAAGTGACTCTGATACCATAGTCCCGTGACCGCCATTCTACTGTCTCTCTTCCCCCAAGCCCTTGACTCTACTCCAGCAAGCTCAAGGGCTGGGCTGGGCTGGGCTTTCAGGTTCTCTGATGGTACGCTCGTACCTTAGTCCAGTTTCATGCACTCACTGTTTGCAGTGCTGTAGTGACCCAGCACTTCCATTCTCCACTGTGCCCTGGGCAATACAGGGTTTATTGGAAATATAATCTACTTTCTAAAGTATTGCAGTTAATATAATAGCTATGAAAGGATGTCAAGGAAGATAGGCATCTCTTGAATGTGCCATTGAAGATGGCTAGAAATAAAAATCCTACTGCTCTTTGACTAGATTAGACTCTCAGCTGGATATGGTTCACAAATGTATTTGTTAAAGTAAAGGATGCACTTTTAATGCAAATATTTTAAAGGTACCTTAGCTTTTTGAAATGTCAAGCTATTGAAATAGATGTTTCATATTTACTGTGAAATGAGAGTTCACTAGAACACACAAAGTGGCCCATAAAAAGATCCTTATCAACATAAGTTAACAAACTGCAAATGAGTATGACAAAAGCTTTTCAGAATTAATCTGTTTGGGAGCGTTAACCTCAGAAAAGTAAATCATACAAGCAAAAGTAAAACACACATGTGCTCAATCACCCCTAGTATCTTCAAATCATTAAGTACTGATCTACCGAGTTGCTATTATCAGGGAGAGGGGGACTTACTTTTAATTTATCAGCCTGAAGGACTGTAAACCATTACCTGTGCAATCTGTATTTCATATTTAAAAGGAAAATCAGAAGGAGAGAACACTGGCCACAGAATCTCTATGGATAGAAATTCAGTGCTTCAATAATACGAATATAGCAATTGGAATACACTCCCGACCACCTGACCAGGATGGTGACTGACTGTGAAATACTCAGGGAGATTAGAGAGGCTACAAAAACAGAAACCTCAATAATAATGGGAGATTTAAACTATCCCCGTATTGTCTGGGTACATGTCACCTCAGGATAGGTTGGAGAATGCCACTACAGTAGCATTTCACTTCAAAAAGGGGAACTACACAAAAATGAGGACGCTAGTTAAACAGAAATTAAAAGGAACAGTCACAATAGTGAAATGCCTTCAAGCTGCATGGGAACTTTTTAAAAATAGCATAATAGAGGCTCAAACTAAATGTACAGCCAAAACAAAAACAATAAGAGGACCAAAAAAATGCCACCATGACTAAACAACAGAGAAAACAAGGCAGTTAGAGACAAATGACATCCTTTAAAAATTAGAAGGCAAATCCTACTTAGGATAATAGAAATGAGCATAAACTCTGGCAAATAAAGTGTAAAATACTCACCAGCAACCACACACCACACAACAAAAACACTAACGCAGGAACCTATCCTTGCAACAAAGCCCGATGCCAACTCTGTCCACATATCTATTCAAGGGACACCATCATAGGACTTAATCACATCAGCCATGCCATCAGGGGCTCGTTCACCTGCACATCTACCAATGTGATATATGCCATCATGTGCCAGCAATGCCCCTCTGCCATGTACATTGGCCAAACCGGACAGTCTCTACGCAAAAGAATAAATGGACACAAATCTGACATCAGGAATCATAACATTCAAACCCAGTAGGAGAACACTTCAACCTCTCTGGTCACTCAGTAACAGACTTAAATGTGCAATTTTGCAACAGAAACGCTTCAAAAGCAGACTCCAACAAGAAACTGCTGAGCTTGAATTAATATGCAGACTAGATACCATTAATTGGGGCTTGAATAGAGACTGGGAATGGCTGGGTCATTACACAAATTGAATCTATTTCCCCATGCTAAGTATCCTCACACCTTTTTGTCAACTGTCTGAAATACAGGGCTTTGGAGTGGAGCCCGGAGCGGGGAGCAGCTCCGGAGCAGTGGAGCTGCAAGTTTTTGCCTGGAGCTGGAGCGGAGCCGGAGCACAGCTCCAAAGCCCTGCTGAAATGGGCCATCTTGATTATCACTACAAAAGTTTTTTTTCTCCTGCTGATAATAGCTCATCTTAATTAATTGGTAGGGCAACTTCCACCTTTTCATGTTCTCTGTATGTATATATATCTTCTTACTATATGTTCCATTCTATGCAACTGATGAAGTGGGCTGTAGCCCACGAAAGCTTATGCTCAAATAAATTTGTTAGTCTCTAAGGTGCCACAAGTACTCCTGTTCTTTTTGTAAAAATACAATTAGGCAGGTCAAAGAAGAATTTGAAGAGCAATTAGCAAAAGACTCAAAAATTAACAGAATTTTGTTTTTAAGTACAGCAGAAGCAGGAAGCCTGCCAAACAACCAGTGGGCCACTGGATGATCAAAGTGCTAAAAGAGTATTCTAATGAGACAAGGTCATTGCAGAGAAGCTAAATGAATTCTTCACATTGGTCTTCACTGCAGAGGATGTGAGAGATTCTCACATCTGAGCCATTCTTTTTAGGTGACAAATCTAAGGAAATGTCCCAGATTGAGGTATCAATAGAGATGGGTTTGGAATACATTTATAAACTAAACAGTAATAAGTCACCAAGACCTCAGATACCAAATTGTATCAAGACCATATGGTATTCCGCCAAGAGTTCTGAAAGACTTCAGATAAGAAATTACAGAACCTCTAACTGTGGTATGTCATCTATCACTTAAATTAGCCTCTGGACCAGCTGAATGGCAGATAGCTAATGTAACATCATTTTAAAAAAAAAAGGCTTATTGGCCCGTAAGTGCCAAGATCACCTCTGGAGCTTAACTTCAGTACCAGGCAAAGTGGCTGAAACTATAGTAAAGAACAGAGTTATCAGACTCCTAGATGAACACAGTATGTTGGAGAAGAGTCAACATGGCTTTTGTGAAGGGAAATCATACCTCACTAGAATTCTTTGGTGGGGGGGGGGGGGTCAACAACCATGTGGACAAGGGAAATTCAGTGGAGATAGTGTACATGGACTTTCAGAAAGCTTTTGAGATGGTCCCTCATCAAAGGCTCTTAAGCAAAGTAAGCATGCATGGGATAAGAGGGAAGGTCCTCTCATGGATCAGTAACTGGTTACAAGACAGGAAACAAAAGGTAGGAATAAAAGATGTTTTCTCACCGTGGAGAGAGGTAAATAGTGGAGTCCCCTAAGGATTTGTACTGGGACCAGTGCTTTTCAACATATTCAGAAATTATCTGGAAAAAGGGGAAAACAGTGAAGTAGCAAAGTTTTCAAATGACACTAAATTACTCAAGATAGTTAAGTCCAAAGTAGACAGCATAGAGTTACAAAAGGATCTCACAAAACTGGGTGACTGAGCAACAAAATGATAGATGAAATTCAGTGTTGATAAATGCAAAGTAATCCACATTGGAAAACATAATCCCAACTATACCTACAAAATGATGGGGTCTAAATTAGCTGTTACCACTTAAGAAAGATCTTGGAGTCATCGTGGATAGTTCTCTGAAAACATCCACTCAATGTGCAGTGACAGTCAAAAAAGCTAACAAAATGTTGGGAATCATTAGGAAAGGGATAGACAATAAGACAGAAAATATCATATTGCCTCTATCTAAATCCATGGTATGCACACATCTTGAATACTGCATGCAGATGTGGTCGCCCCATCTCAAAAAAAGATGTATAGAATTGGAAAAAGCACAGAGAAGGGCAACAAAAATCATGAGGGGTTTGGATTAGCTTCCATATCAGGAGAGATTAAAAAGTCTGTGACTGTCCTGCTTAGAAAAGAGATGACGGGGGGTGGGAGGGGGGGGAGGAATGCAGGGAATATGATAGAGGTCTATAAAATCATGACTGGTGTGGAGAAAGTAAATAAGGAAGTGTTATTTACTCCTTCTCATAACACAAGAACTAGGGGTCACCAAATGAAATTAATAGGCAGCTGGTTTAAAACAAACAAAAGGAATTACTTCTTCACACAATGTACAGTCAACCTGTAGAACTTGTTGCCAGGGGATGTTGTGAAGGTCAGTTGTCTAATTGGGTTCAAAAAATAATTAGTCAAGTTCCTGGAGGATAGATCCATCAATGATTATTAACCAAGATGGTCAGGGATGCAACCCCATGCTCCAGGTCTCCCTAACCCACTGACTGCCAGAAGCCACTGACTGGACAACAGGGGATGGATCACTTCATAAATTGCCCTGTTCTGGTCATTCCCTGTGAAGCATCTGACACTGGCAACTGTTGGAAGACAGGACACTGGGCTGGGTGGACTATTCCTATGTTCTTATTGCTCTAAAATTTTGAAAAGAAATAATTTAGATCACACTCAGACAAACACATTAAAAGCTAGATGTCTTGTCACTGCCCAAACTCACTTAAGATTTTTAATTCATAGTTGGAGAGAGACTATTTAGCTGAGAGGTTGTAAAATTTAATTTTCTGCCTAATTTTTAAATGTACTTGAAGCAGATTTTACTAATGTCTATTGAGTTTATGGCCCTTTGGCTTAATATTTCACTAAGCTCATAGCACCAAATCTATTGCTGTTAAGAAAGATTTAATGATCTATTATGGAAATAGCTGTGAACACTTGTTTAAAAAAGACTATTCAGCCTGACTTTGGAATCCTAATACCTATTCTGTTCAACTCCTATTGCATTTACTAATGCTACTGTGGAATGCTGTATGCAAGGACATTTTCAGTTCCGATGTAACTCACCATGTCGTGATAGCAGCCTGACCTTGATGCCTGGGAAGCTACTAGAGCAATGTAAAAACTTTCAATTTGCAAATACCTGGAGGATGGAGGGGTGATCACTAGTAGTCAGCATGGATTTACCAAGAAGAAAAGATGCCAATCCAGTTTGATTTATTTCTTTGACAGTGTAATTGATTCGATGGATGGGGAAATGCAGTGGACATAGTATACCTGGACTTCAGCGAGGCTTTGGACACAGTCCCACATGACATTTTGATAGGTAAGCTGGGGAGAAATGGGGGCTTGGCGGAACTATCATTAGTTGGATATATAATTGGTTAATTTAAATGGTTTATGCTGCCCCTGAAGTATATCACTTTCAGGAGAGAGGTTAATTCAATTTTTTACAAATTGATGTGTGTCTAAATCCCTCCATTGGTTGTGCATTTCCTTTGCAATCATCCTGTCTCTCTAGCTAAGGGCTTAGAAGCATAATTATCCCACAATACACTATATAGCAGACACCACTGTGGAGACAGTGGCATTCTAATTAGATGTATGGTAAGATGGGTGTTCCATCCCTTTTTAGCTAAATTTAATTATTCCTCTAATTTAAAACCAGTAATGTGCACCCCTGACACTGACTATGTAAGCACAGTAATGAATGAAGGGGTTAAGAGATTGTGGAGATATGGTATTGGGTGCTGACTTGCGTCGTGCAAGAGTGTGCATCTCATTGGTGGGATGTATTCCATGACAACAAGGAGGAATAGTCAGATCAGGTGTGTGGTGCACCTGTGCACGTATGAATACAAGAGCTGGCAATATAAATATGAAGGCATATTACTAGTATTACTGTAAGACCTAGGCCCTAGTCATAGACCAGGCTTAGAACATAAGAACATAAGAACAGCCATACTGGGTCAGACCAAAGGTCCATCTAGCCCAGTATCCTGTCTACCGACAGTGGCCAATGCCAGGTGCCCCAGAGGGAGTGAACCTAACAGGTAATGATCAAGTGATCTCTCTCCTGCCATCCATCTCCACCCTCTGACAAACAGAGTCTAGGGACACCATTCCTTACCCATCCTGGCTAATAGCCATTAATGGACTTAACCTCCATGAATTTATCCAGTTCTCTTTTAAACGCTGTTATAGTCCTAGCCTTCACAACCTCCTCAGGTAAGGAGTTCCACAAGTTGACTGTGCGCTGTGTGAAGAAGAACTTCCTTTTATTTGGTTTAAACCTGCTGCCTATTAATTTCATTTGGTGACCTCTAGTTCTTGTATTATGGGAATAAGTAAATAACTTTTCCTTATCTACTTTCTCCACATCACTCATAATTTTTATATACCTCTATCATATCCCCCCTTAGTCTCCTCTTTTCCAAGCTGAAAAGTCCTAGCCTCTTTAATCTCTCCTCATATGGGACCCTCTCCAAACCCCTAATCATTTTAGTTGTCCTTCTCTGAACCTTTTCTAGTGCCAGTATATCTTTTTTGAGATGAGGAGACCACATCTGTACGCAGTATTCAAGATGTGGGCGTACCATGGATTTATATAAGGGCAATAATATATTCTCCGTTTTATTCTCTATCCCCTTTTTAATGATTCCTAACATCCTGTTTGCTTTTTTGACCACCTCTGCAAACTGCGTGGACATCTTCAGAGAACTATCCACGATGACTCCAAGATCTCTTTCCTGATTTGTTGTAGCTAAATTAGCCCCCATCATATTGTATGTATAGTTGGGGTTATTTTTTCCAATGTGCATTACTTTACATTTATCCACATTAAATTTCATTTGCCATTTTGTTGCCCAATCACTTAGTCTTGTGAGATCTTTTTGAAGTTCTTCACAGTCTGCTTTGGTCTTAACTATCTTGAGCAGTTTAGTATCATCTGCAAACTTTGCCACGTCACTGTTTTACCCCTTTCTCCAGATCATTTATGAATAAGTTGAATAGGACTGGTCCTAGGACTGACCCTTGGGGAACACCACTAGTTACCCCTCTCCATTCTGAGAATTTACCATTAATTCCTACCTTTTGTTCCCTGTCTTTTAACCAGTTCTCAATCCATGAAAGGACCTTCCCTTTTATCCCATGACAGCTTAATTTACATAAGAGCCTTTGGTGAGGGACCTTGTCAAAGGCTTTCTGGAAATCTAAGTACTTCAGAGTGCTAAGCGCTGTACAAACACAGAACAAAAAGATGGGGCCCATGCCCCAAGGGGCTCACAGTCCAAGTTGTGTGTTAACACTGGTGAGTACATAGCCCTCGTGTGTGGGAAGGAATGCTGTACTGTATTTCCCCCCTTAAAGGGGAATTGAGCTCTCAATTCCTCGTGTTCCCCCTCCCCCCCCCCACGCCATCCCCCAGCACCCTGGGTTCCCGAGCCAGAGCTCCAGCCCACGTGGACTGACTACACTGATGCGTGTAGTCCCACGATTTGACCTGGGCTCGGAGACTCGCTGCCATGGGTTTTTTGTTTTGTTTTTTGTTGTTTATTTGTTTTGTCATGTGACATACCCTTAGAGAGGAAAAAATATTTGAATGAACAAACAACAGAATGATCATAATACCGTTAACTTCCTGTTTAATATATTTTTGGATGTACTTGGTTCTATTTGAGGTATTATTTTTATTCTGGCATCAGTATATTGTGCTACATTTACTCTTCAGTATAGTGCAACTGACCTGTGATTTGCCTGAACATCAAATTTATAACAGTAAAAACAAGTGACACTAAACTCATAACCTCTCTTTAGGATAGTAATTGTTAAAGGGCTAATATTTAACCAAGGTCAGACACTTAGGGTACGTCTACACTACGAAATTAGGTCGATTTAATAGAAGTCGATTTTTTAGAAATCGATTTGATACAGTCGATTGTGCGTGTCCCCACTAAGTGCAATAAGTCGGTGGTGTGCGTCCACAGTACCGAGGCTAGCGTCAACTTTCGGAGCATTGCACTGTGATAGCTATCCCACAGTTTCCGCAGTCTCCGCCGCCCATTGGAATTCTGGGTTGAGCTCCCAATGCCTGATGGGGCAAAGACATTGTTGCGGGTGGTTCTGGGTACATGTCGTCAGGCCCCCCTCCCTCCCTCCGTGAAAGCAACGGCAAAAAATCGTTTCTCGCCTTTTTTCCTGGGTTACCCATGCAGATGACATACCACGGCAAGCATGGAGCCTGCTCAGCTCACTGTCACCGTATGTCTCCTGGGTGCTGCTGGCAGACGCGGTATTGCATTGCTACACAGCAGCATCCCCTTGCCTTGCTGTGCCTTGCTTTGCATTGCAGATGGCAGACGGTGCAATACGATTGCTAACCGTTGTCGTTGTCCCATGGGTGCTCCTGGCCGACCTCGGTGAGGTCGGTCGAGAGTGCCTGGACAAAAATGGGAATGACTCCAGGTCATTCTCTTCTTTAAGTTTCCTCTAATGGAGATTCAGTCCTGCCTGGAATATTATGCCAGCTGGAGGCTTCTGCCTCAGGCTGCTCTCCCAGCTGGCAGCACCGCACGGTCGCACCTACCCCAGCCTACCCCTTGCTCCCATGACTCATGAAGCCTGGACAGTAGTAAGGAGCAGTTCAACTATAGGCTGAGCAAGTGCATAATGGTGGTAGAATGTGCCTTTGGACGTTTAAAAGCTCGCTGGTAAAGTTTACTGACTCGGTTATACCTCAGCAAAACCAATATTCCCATCATTATTACTGCTTGCTGTGTGCTCCACAATATCTGTGAGAATAAGGGGGAGATGTTTATGGCAGGGTGGGAGGTTGAGGCAAATCGCCTGGCCGCTGATTACGCGCAGCCAGACACCAGGGCGGTTAGAAGAGCACAGCAGGGTGTGCTGTGCATCAGAGAAGCTTTGAAAACCAGTTTCATGACTGGCCAGGCTACGGTGTGAAAGTTCTGTTTGTTTCTCCTTGGTTCATTCTACTTCCCTGTAAACCAACCGCCCTCCCCTCCCCCCTTTGATCTCCGCTTGCAGAGGCAATAAAGTCATTGTTGTTTCAAATTCATGCATTCTTTATTAATTCGTCACACAAATGGGAGGATAACTGCCAAGGTAGCCCGGGAGGGGTGGGGGAGGAGGGAAGCACAGGGGTGGGATAGTTGTAGGGGTACCCCCTAGAATGGCATGCAGCTCATCATAGAAGCGGCATGTCTTTTGTGATTCTGGGACTCCATGATCACCTGTGCTGATGAGCTCTGCATGGTCACCTGTGCTGATCAGCTCGCCACACTGGCCAAACAGGAAATGAAATTCAAAAGTTCACGGGGCTTTTCCTGTCTACCTGGCCAGTGCATCTGAGTTGAGAGTGCTGTCCAGAGCAGTCATAATGGAGCACTCTGCGATAGCTCCCGGAGGCCAATACCGTCGAATTGCGTCCACACTACCCCAAATTCGACCCAGCAGGGTTGATTTCAGCGCTAATCCCCTAGTCGGGGAGGAGTACAGAAATCGATTTTAAGAGCCCTTTAAGTCGACAAAAATGGCTTCGTCGTGTGGAAGGTTGCAGGGTTAAATTGATCTAATGCTGCTAAATTCGACCTAAACTCGTAGTGTAAACCAGGGCTAACAGGTAGTGACCATCCTTTTGAATAGCTCAATGAAAACCTCTGCTCACTGTATGAGGTAAATAATGTGTATGGTATAAGGATGGGGGGAAGAGTAGTGAAATATTACAATGGTATTACTTGCACTTGTTGGAAATTTTGAAAGTTATGAAGTTCCTATTAAAAATGGAAAAAAGTCCACAGTTTTTCTCATTGTTCAAACAAACAATAAGACTGAGAATATATTATTGCCCTTATATAAATCCATGGTACGCCCACATCTCGAATACTGTGTACAGATGTGGTCTCCTCACCTCAAAAAAGATATTCTAGCACTAGAAAAGGTTCAGAAAAGAGCAACTAAAATGATTAAGGGTTTAGAGAGGGTCCCATATGAGGAAAGATTAAAGAGGCTAGGACTCTTCAGTTTGGAAAAGAGAAGACTAAGGGGGGACATGATAGAGGTATATAAAATCATGAGTGATGTGGAGAAAGTGGATAAGGAAAAGTTATTTACTTATTCCCATAATACAAGAACTAGGGGTCACCAAAATAAATTAATAGGCAGCAGGTTTAAAACAAATAAAAGGAAGTTCTTCTTCACGCAGCGCACAGTCAACTTGTGGAACTCCTTACCTGAGGAGGTTGTGAAGGCTAGGACTATAACAATGTTTAAAAGGGGACTGGATAAATTCATGGTGGCTAAGTCCATAAATGGCTATTAGCCAGGATGGGTAAGAATGGTGTCCCTAGCCTCTGTTCGTCAGAGGATGGAGATGGATGGCAGGAGAGAGATCACTTGATCATTGCCTGTTAGGTTCACTCCCTCTGGGGCACCTGGCATTGGCCACTGTCGGTAGACAGATACTGGGCTAGATGGACCTTTGGTCTGACCCAGTACGGCCTTTCTTATGTTCTTATGTTCTTATGTTCAATTCTAGCCTGCCTGGCTCTGCTCTATCTCTGTGCTTTTGCTGGAAATGCTAAAATACCTCACAAAATGCTCTTCGTAGAGAATCTTCAGTTTGACCAGAAGCAGGAAATACCAGAAATCATGTAACAAAGACTGATCTTCTGAGGCTGTTTGGGGAAGTTTGAATAAACACCTTGGGTTTATTGGTATGCAGCAAGGTGAGGTATAAATCTACCTCCCCTGAGACTGCTGCACACTAAATGGCCATGCGGACCCTACAGCTGTGCACTAAAAGTTCCAAAGTGACCTTTGGTCTCTACTTCTCTTTCAAAGCAGAATAGATCAAAGCACTCTACAGAACTTTGAGTGTGTTGTAGCAGGGTCCCTGTGGACAGTTAATGCACGGCACACTAGTACACTGTAGATTTACACCCCAGTTTGTCATGAACTAAATGCCCACCTAGACAAGCCTCTAGGCTTCTGGATGCTTACCCCAAAGTCAAATTTCAATGTAAGCTCCAAATACTTTAAAGTTCACTCCTGACTGGGAATGATCCAGATCTAATTTTTCAAATTACTACAATTTCTAATGAATAACTGGTTTGATTTTTGCCTCTTGTTCTGCTTGTAGATAATATGGAAATAAATCATATTTGTGTCAGTTTAGTTCAGAACTTCTGTGAATAATTCCGAGTCTAGTGATTCATTCAGAAGCACTTAAAAAAAAAGCAGTTCAATATTCAGGAGGTTTTGCAGGTCTCACGATTTCAAGCTTGAAACCCACTGGCACAATATTACAAACTTTATCAATATTCATACCACTCTAGCCTGAAAGCCCGATACCCTGAAATCCAACAGTGAATCACTGTCCAAATTCAGAAGTATCAGAAACTAAATAAATAGCTTAATTTGTATTGTTTCCTGATTAGTTTTGTCTTCTATTCCTGGTAACAACGCTCTACATTAATCTTTAAGTTTTGACATTACAATGACATCTCAGATCAATACTTGTGCCAATGCACTCATCCCTTACAGAAGAGTTTAAACAATCTGCTCCTCTCCACATGCATAAAAATAAATAGCACAGAAACATGTGATTGGCCTCTTCATTTTCAGTTGTATGTATCATCAGGATTTTTTACTCTAGTGGCAACTAAGCTGTAAGTTATATACTTACCTATTTTGATTTGCCTCTGTAACTGGGTTTACACAAAGTCAACCACAATTCCTTCTACATTACACCTATTTCAAATATATATCTAATATTACTTACCTGCTGTTGACTGCAAATATCTTTGTAGTTTATCTTGCAAATTGCCCTTTGTGTAATGTTCCTTAAGCAACTCTGGTAGACAAATCACTACTTCTCTAGGGATGAAGAGCAAGAATATTAGTTAGAATTCAAAATTGGTTGAAATCTATGCTGAGATTTTGCACAAACTGGATCAAAACAGCAGGTATAGATGGAACAAATGAAACACACTGTAGGTTGTAGCCAGCCATTTTCACATACTAGTACAAGCTATGTTCAACCTACCAGATTAAAACTGTATGTGAAACTAGAGATGGCACTTTCCTTTCTATAACCTTCAGAGTCACACTCTGCCATGCACGGTATCCTCCTGTAAGAAAGGCTAGTGTAGAAATGAGATGGAAAGAGCAAAGGGCCCTACTCCAATAAACGGATCTGAATAGGGAGACCTTAATCCCACATGCATCCGTGCAGGTACTGACATGGCCCATCACCTTAGTATCTGAGTGTGTCTGGGTATCTGGCATCACTGAGCAGCCTCCACAAGGACATAGGGGAATCTCCCCATCACCACAACAAATAGTGTGCTCTGGTACATATAAGGTATGACTGAGTCATATGTTAATAGAGCCATTCTAAGCATGTCAATGGTATGACTATATGACATGAAATCCTTAACATGTGAGGAAAAGCAGATAACTCCTTGTCACCAAAGAACCATTGAGGGGGGAATAAAACCTGCTGACAAAAACAATTCTTCCACTAACTTAGGAAATGTACAGGCTGAATCAATATCCCTGACCACATTTACAAAGCAAAAACACCAGGCAACAGTAAATAACTAAAAATACATTAGAAAGCCAAGAGGGGGAGGTAATATTTTTTTATTGAACCAACTTCTGTTGGTGAGAGAGACACACTTTGAAACTATTTTAGATATTACCTCACCCACCTTGTCTCTTTAATAGTCTGTGGCTGACACAGCTACAACTACACTGCATACATATAAAATACATGGCAGCATCCTATTGGCTGACAATCCTGAATCCTATCAAGTGATATGAACGAGCATTGGTTTTACCTACCTGTCTTTCTCATTAAAAATGCAGAACAAGAGCGCTGTGGCTTCAGGGTAGATGTGCACTGACAGATTAAGACTTGAGCAAATGATCAATGGAAGGTCAGTTACTAATACAAAGAGAAGCCATTCGTTTCTTCACTGATCATTAGAGAAGAATAATAGAAAAGGGGAAAGCTTTTTTTTATTCATCTATTCATCTAAATCAGTTTCAGAAACCAGGACTCTTCAATCACTATTGAATACAGCCGGTTAACAAGTCTGAAAAGAGAAGAATTGGCAGGTGAATTATTTTAAAAAACAGACAGAGACAATAATAAAACTTCAATAAATACCACATAGAGAAATGACAACTCTCTATCAGGTTAAAAGTAAGGATAGGAGAACTGGTGTGACAGAGATTCAAGGGTATTTAAATATTCACTGTTCTATATAATACTTGCACTTGATCATTGACTAAAGAAAAGCACTGCTGTTTAAGATGGTAATTTAGAAACTGGTTTGATACAATAGCACTGCACGAGTCATAATGTTGTTCCCATATTTGGCACAGTAACATCATGGGCACCTACAATTATATTGCACATTCTAGTCTATTCTAGATCTCTGATATAAGTATAGAGGGAATACACACACTGTAGGGGCTGTACTCCATGCTAATGCCCAATAGTTCCCTACATTTTTCCCAGTGCTTTTCCAGTTTACTTCTACAGATCTTGAAAGTAATGCTTCAAGCATGTCCAGCAGCAGCTCTTTGGTTGTCTTGGTTGTATACCTATATGACAGGGTGAACTAGGTCCGGAGGCCCCTTGCTGGAGGCCTTGTGGCCCTGCCCCACCCCCCAAGAGCAGAGGAGAAGTCCTCCAGGAAGCCTAGAGTGGCTGCAGGGGAGCTGCCAATCAGAGGGGCTGCTGGAGCAACCAATCAGCATCCAGAAGGGCCACATAAAAGGAAGCAGCAGAGGCAGAGCAGTCAGTTGCTGCCTGGAGCTTGAAGAGGGAGGACCGGGTGACTGGTTGGAAGAGCAGCAGAACCCTGAACAGCTCACTGCAGGCAGGACTGAGCCCAGGGAAGGCTGCCAAAGACCGGGTGCTTGGCTTGCTGGAAAAGCAGCAGCCCTGTGGACAGCTGATGGCAGGCAAACCTGAGTCCAGGGAAGGCTGCAGAAGACCAGGTGCCTACCTGGCTGGAAGAGCAGCAGGACCATGGACAGGTCAGTGTGGGCAGGCTGAGCCCAGGGGACTGAGCCCAGAACCTAGACAGACCAGGTGAGGGTACTGTGCTGGGTCTCACTGGTCTGGTTGAAGACTGAGTCCAGGTGGGGGCTGCTAAAAGGACACCAGCTGAGGGTACCACGGTGGGAACCTGTTGGTCTGTTAAAGAAGGCAGAGCCTCCGTGGAGGAATCCTTTCTGCCATGGCCCCATACCAGGTCTGTGAGAGAGAACTAGAGACTGTATACCCGGGGGGGGGGGCAGTGTGTGTGACTCGGCCAGAGGACTGTCACCGAAGACTCGCCTAACAACTATCGGCCAGGGAGGTGCTCACGAGAGGCGGGTGCCACCCCACTGTAAGAACAGAAAGAAAAGCAGGCTCACACCTGACCAGAAAGGGGCCACCCACGAGAGGTGGGTGCTGCCTCGTTCAAAACTGAGGGATTGCAGGCAGGTATCGGCCAGATAGGGGGTTCTCGCGAGAGGCAGGTGCTGACACCAGTACAACCCAATTGTCACCCTAAAAATTCAGTCTCCTTCCTTGGATTTCAATCAATCCATCATGGAGTATCACTGCAAGAAGTTAGTACTTCTACAGATGTCATATATGGCCAGAAACACTTTTCCCTGAATTAATTTCCTAAGTGCAAGTGCTGCCTTCTGAGCTGGCCTCACAGACGGGGTTGCCCTTTTGTTTCAGTTCGGATGAGCAGCCAATGTCAGGATGCTTATTTTAACCTTATCCGTGGCCATGCTGTGGACCAGATGGCTGGCTGGTGTAAGCTGGCATAACTCCATTGACTACAATGGGTTAACACCGGCTGAGCATCTGCGCTGGAAATCTCTTTAGAAACCAGCTGTCTTGTCAGAGTTTGCTGCTTCAGCTTCTTGCTGGGAAACACCATGAGAACTGCTTTCCTAAGGCCTGGCTCCAGTTTCCTGAATGCCAGTTTCACACCTCTGTAAGGCCAAGGACTGAAATAGGGTGACTCCTACATTACGCCCTGGTAAGTCAGATTGCCGCCAGGTCCCTGGCACTCTTGCATTTCTCTGTGTAGTTTTGGCAAAATCTTAGATATGCAGAAATTCATGGAAAAGTAATGAGGAAAGGAGATTCAGACTCTTAACCTCAAGTTTTGTTTGAGGTTTGCTTTGAGCAAAGGTTTGGGGAAAAACTATTTTATCTGAGCCAGTTCATCCACCCCAAGCTTAACATTTCAGGGAGGGGCCCAGATCCTCAGCTGGTGCATGCTGCCAGAGTTCCTCCCGCTCCAGGGGCGCTGTGGAAGATGTGTCCCACGGTGGTTATTTTTATTTAAAGTTTTGTATTTTAATTGTTCCATTATGCAACAAATTGCTTCCTGAGCGAGGATTTGACAGCACATCTTCTTAAGAGATACTGTTTCTTTCCACTAGAGTATTACTCACAATACAGAGCAATTGGCAGTGCTCAGTAAATGGTAGTATAACATCCTGAGAATATCGTCATTAGACATGAAGTGAAATATAGATTGAAAAAAGTGTTCTCATTAAATAACTTATACCTTCCCTGATATCTTGAAAGTTGCATTAAAATCCATTTTCTTACCTTTGGTGTTTGTTCCATCTCCATAGACATAATCGGCTCATGAAAATTACCATTCTGAGCCTTTTTTCATAATCTATTTTCATTAAACATTAATGTAATTGCAAAGGAAATGAACCAAAACAAATCTTTCACAGAAAAGTACTTTCCTTTAAAGCTTTGAGCTTGCATTTCAATGGGTTTTAAAGTCAGATGAAAATCTGTTAGCTTTTTCATGTAGCTGGCAGAGCTGAGGGGTACACATTATACCTCTACCAACCATTTACAAAATAGTCACTAAAATGAGGGGGGAAATAGTTCATTCTTGTTTTGGAGCGGGATGCTGACGAAAAGGCTAAAAGCTTGAATTACTGAAGGATTTTTCAAAAAGTTACGTTTTGTTGGGACAGGGGAGCCATTTTAAATTAAAGGTGATTTAAAATTTGGTGAGTGCCCCAAACACGAATGGAAACTGTAATGAGACTTGCAAATAACTGAGTTGACTTTAGTTCTATTAATTTTTCATTCTTGCAGTTGAAGTTTTACTCTGTAGCCAGGAATAGATTTAGAGATACAGAACTTCTAAGCCACGGGCTAATCTCATGGGAGGTGCTTCCTAATTTTGCATAATTGAGAGATTCAGAGAACACTCAGACAAACATCAGCATTTTGGGAGCTTATCTAAATCAAATTCCAGAACACTACTCAGCACACAGTGCCAGCATGACAGCAAGGGCTGGCTAAGCAGGGGGAAAAGTATTAATCAGATAAATTATTTGAACAAAAAAGGGGAAATTTGTTAAATAATGAATCTGACAAAATATCCAGTGCTGTCTAATCAGAAAAATTGCTGAAAAACAAAAATAAAATTAATCTTGGTACAGTTGTGGCCTTCTAAAAGTACTATTTGGGCTGCAAGATTAATTCCATTGAATAACACTGATTTCCTCTAAAGGCTGTAGGAGAGAGGAACTATTAAAGGCTCTTGAGCTGCTGTCTCTTGGGGAATTTCCTCCTCCTGTTAGAAATAAATAGGGATTCCTGGGGATGAGTCATGGACCTTCACTAAAAGAGAGAAAACAAAAGGCTGTCTCGCTGGAGGGGACTGAGCCTGGCACAGAGTTTGAAAAGCCACTTTCGAAGAATAATCCACACTCAAACATTTCATTTACAATCGTTCAAGCTGAACCCAAAGAAGAATGCCAAAGGTGCCTTGCCATCTGGCATGCGCTGTTTGGCCAGGGTACAGGAGAGGCAAAGTCAGCTTCAGCCCAGCCCTACCAATGTGTCTCAGCCTCGACGGGCAGGACTGCTCAAAGGTTAAGCATGTGCTTCAGCCCCTGTTCCCAGCACTCACCACCACCTCATCCCCCTCCACACTGTGTTAATGGGGGTTGCAACAGGACTTCTCTAATTGGCTGACAGTTCTTTTCTAAGGTCCAGATCTAGCAAAGCACTTAAGTACATGCTTAACTTTAAGGACCTGAGCATTCCCACAGACTCCAGTGGGGCTGTTCATGAGTTTAAGTGCTTTGCTGCATGAGTGCCAATACTCCCCTTTAAGCATATTTTTCCAGTTCAAATTTACTTTTTTCTTCATGTGTTATTTTGAGTGAGTGGCCTCTTTCGGCTTCTGCATATCAGCCCCACCGCTCCCCTGTGACCACCGGGCCAGGATGCCCAAAACCCATTCCCATTCCCCAGTACTAAATCCAAGCACCCTTAGGCACTTTTCGTAGCTTCTTCATGAGTTCTGCACTAGCAGGATGTCAGCGCCTAGGCAAGTTCACGTGTCCCCTCATGGCACCACTGAGGGAATGCACGTATATAGAATAACAGGCAGGGAAGTTAAACTACACCCCATGCACACAGGTTGGCAGGGGGCACTGGAAAAGCAAAGCCTGCGCTGTCACCACCCCTTCCGCTCTTGTGGGGGATAAAGGCCGTCTGTCAGTCCACAGGGGATAAAGGCCATCTGTCAGCCCAAAGGGATGTCAAGCCAGAACCTTCCATTATCACTAGATTTACTGCAACAAAAGCATCCAGCACACTGGTGTTCAGCCAAGTCATGGCATCATGGCCCTAGTGCAAGGTAAAGAATAATAAATAGCAATAGCATGGTATGGACACAGGGCATCAATAAACCCTGTAATGAGACCATTTGCAGATAGATAAGGATTTGCTACTATTATCACTTCTATGCTATCCAGGTTGTTATGCTGTGCTTGTTCCTGTAGTATCTGAGCACCCTCCAGCAGTGCATTAAGCATGTGACAGATGTTAGTCATGTTGTTGGTTGTTCTCTCATCCTCTCCCCAGTGCGATGAGTGCCTGCAGTAGTGTGTCTCGGTAGCTGTTCGTTTGTTTTAATAAATATACGTGTGTATGTGTGTTAGAGAAGGCAAAGTCAAGGAAATGCAGCTTGCACTTGGAGTGTAAAGTGGTGAGGTTTGCGATGGACCTACATTCCAGGGGCAGTTCATTCCACTCTCGGACTGCTCCCGGCAAAGGTTCCGTCTCCTGCACAGATGAGCTTCATCCTTATTGTTGCGAGTCCCATAGTGCCAAAATTGTCAACTACAGTTTTATCCCAGAGCTTTAAATGGTCTTTTAGGTAACCAGGGCCCAGGCCATGGAGTGATTTGACAATAATGACTTGATTTGAAATTCTATGGGCTGACGGTATAGAGAGTGGAGGACAAATCTACTGAGCACGCAGTACCTGTGTTGCTGAGAAGATAGTACAGTACCCCACAGTATATTTGGGATTTCCTAAGTGCTGAAGGCTTCAAAGCCAGGTGTATTGCATTGCTGGAGTCAAGTTGGTTTGGCATTGGACTATTTCCAATGTCTTTACAAAGGAGATAATCATGGTTGTACTCAGAACATGCTTTCCGTTTGCGAGTGGGCTTCAGAAATGTGATGAAGGATATAGTTGTGCAGTAAGTTGAATATGAAGGGGCAGCTTTTTACACTGTGGGCTGAGGCCCACATGCATGCTTGTGCCACACACATGTTGAACTCATGCAGTGTCAGGATTGCACATGGAGGTTTTGTGTTGATGCACCATTTTAAGTTTTATGAAGGATTCCTTGCTCCTCCAAATTTCCCTTCCCATGCATCAGAATGCAGCCCAGCTCCTAGAGCTGATAAAGGAGTTTACAGCCTTTTTTGGACACTGTTGTCTAACTAAGAAACATTGGCTTTTACATCTGCTGACCTAGGTCAAGTTAGACCAGCCAAAAGCAGAAAGTCCCTGACTGAACTAATTTGATTTTCTCCAAAGAAGGAATGATAATGAGAAGCCTTAAATTAGCATCAGCCCCAAAATTAAAAGATTCATTTTCTTCCTTCACTCATTTTATGTATCCAAAGGCAAGCAATGTACAAGGAACCTCTCAGAGTCCAGGCACTGGAGAAAAGTATTTCTACATAATTATTGTTTCACTAACTTGTACTTTATTGCTGAGATAAATATAGCTATAGGAGTGCATCAGCTTTATAATGAGCCAGCAAACAGATCAGAGTGAACATGCCCTTTTTACAACAAATAATCTTTCACTAAGCTAAGTAACTGTCTAGAAGTTAATTTGGATTTAGCTCCATTGCCCTCCCCCCCCCCCCCCCCCCGCATGTACTGTTCTTTCCTGCAGCTGCTGGCCACATTTACCAAACAGAACGGTACAGGAAATCATTCACCCATTACTCAGCAGTAAAAGATGATAATGTGATTCCAGTTACACACCATGAGCTCTGGGGTCCAGGAATGATGGGGCATCACTATAGGACTCACCCATGTAGGATTTGGAGGAGGACAATGTAGTGGCTTTGTAGGTGTTATGGGGACCTCCTCTCATACATGAGGGGCAACACAGGAGAAAACATAAATGTGCTTCTTTGAAAAAGTAACAAGTGGACAATGGAAGCTGGTGTCATGGGCTGATTGAAGGTGGGAGCCAACATCTTGATAGCAGATGAGAGGTGTAGCTAGGTTGGGGGGGGATAGGTCGTGATGGGCCTTGAAAGTGAAGACCAGTGGCTAATGTTTGAGATGGCGAAGAGGGAGCCAGTGGAGGAATGCAAGGAGAGGGGTGAGGTGGTCCACGTGACAGGCTAGGATAAGGATCTTTGCATTTGAGTTCTGAATGGTATGAGCTGAGCAAGGTCATGGCCAGAGAGAAGAAAGTTTCAGTAACGAAGGTGTGAGATGAGGTGATGAAATAAGCAGAGCTTTCTCCTGTGATTAATGGGAAAGCTTGTCCCTTCACTCATTCTCACACTCTATCCCAGGCCCCTAGCTGCCTTCTGCTTGAGCATAAGATAAACAATGGGCCAGTCCGTTGCATGGCAAGGACTTCTTCTAAATCCCATTTCTCCCACCAGCCAGCTCTTACAGTAACCAGACACTGTACCAGAGAGGCTGAGATAATATGTCCCAAACTCTGGCAGGTAAGTACTGCCTCTCTCAGCATGCTGGGCCAGCTGTAGAGTTCTCTCGTAAGATCCTCAACACCAGGCAAGCGCTTTATCACTTCTCTAATCCCCTCCTTCCTCCTGCCATGGTCAGCTCAAGCTGCCTTCACTGCTGCTCACTGAACCCAGCCAGGGGACATCTCTGGCCATATTAAGATGGTGCTAGGAAACAGATGACTGAGGTCACATTTCACCTCAATTGCAAGTTCACCCTGGCTCTCGGTAGCCAAGCTGTGTATTACCTGAGGGTGATCTGTCAGGAACTATGGTCAGCACAGGCCTTCCTCCGTGGGGGCTAGTACAGGATCCGCTGGTGCCATGGCCAAAGCCCAGCTGGGCTCCAAATTTTCCCCACTGCTGTGGCCGCTGATTCTCCCGTCAGCACTGGCAAACATTGTAGAGACGCTGAACCCTAGAAATGCAGTGGAGGTGCCTACTCACCCTTGCATAGGAAATACACAGGTGGTGAGAGTGATGCCCTTGTCCATTACTGCTCTGAATTGCAACCTGTTCAGAATCCAGCCTCCCTAGGTTGGCATAGTGACATCCCCCGCCCTGGGAAATCAGGAGTTAATTCCACAGGGATTGGGTCAAGCATGCAGCCTGATACAGTATGTGCATTTCTGCAGAACCTGATTGCATCCAATGCCAGCCCAATCAACTTAGGAAGGCTGCAGGGAGATGACAGCACCCCCATTAACTCACTGCAAATCCCAAACCCAACAGTTCAAGTCCCTAGGAAGCCTGGACTTTGATGCTTTACTCCCCTGTTTCCCAAGAGCAGCTTTGAGTTAACAGTGTTGAGGTCAGAGTGGAGAAAGCGTATAGCAATTACTCATAAAGACTAGGTTTAGTATGTTTGGTTACTGTATATGAAGCAAAGCTAAAGGAGTATTAACATGAAAATGCCCAATAAAATTACCAACTTATTGATGCTTTCAGGACTCATAATTGTAGCTCTGGAAAATGTCAGCAGTGAGTTGATGAAATAACCCTGTTATTCACACATCAGGGTTTGTGTGCCACTGAATAAAAACAGCGCTTTCCAGGGCTGTGGTTAGAATTATTGTAGCAAAGAAACAAAAGGACGATTTATTGTTGAATGTACTTTCCTTACCATTATAGTTCGCTAAACATATCATGGCTTGTTTATCACACTGATTTCACAATGCAATATGTGAAACAAAATCCCCAATGTTTAATAGTTTTGTAGGGATGCCATTTAAAGTTATTAATTAAATCTGAACCAACAATCACCCTATGCAAATGTCCATGGAAGAAAAGGATATCTTGATTGCACAGTATTTTGTTTGCATGGAAGGCAGCTGAGGGCTCAGTAATAACAATGACAGTAATCTTTCACTGCTATACTAATTTGTTTCTCTTTATTGTTCTATACCGTCTAACACACATTCCCTCAGTGAAAGGGAGATGGATAGGAAAGCACGGAGCCCCTCCCCTGTGAGCCATTGTTTGTATTGTATGAGAGGGGTAGCCGTGTTAGTCTGAATCTGTAAAAAGCAACAGAGGATCCTGTGGCACCTTTAAGACTAACAGAAGTATTGGAGCATAAGCTTTCGTGGGTGAATGCCCACTTCATCAGACACAGGACCCTCTGTTGATTGTTTGTATTGTGGACTCCCACAGGTCAGGTGAAACTTGCAGACTTCCAGAGGGGTAGGTGACATGGGTCCCCAGTGCTTCCGTCTTTGCTTTGTGAAAGCCCATTGAAGTCAATGGAGTGACCCCAGCAATTAATTTGGCCTGTTATCACTTCTCCCCCCTGAAATTCAGCTTTGGCCCTTAGAGCCGTAGATTCACAGAATTTAAGGTTAATAAGGATCATTAGATCATCTAGTCTGATCACCTGTATAATGCAGGACAGAGAATTTCACCCTTTTACCTTCAGTGTTGAGGGTAGTCACTTGGGTTTGACTACAGGTTGTCTTCTGGAAAGGCATACCATTTTGATCTGAAGACATCAAGAGATGGAGAATCAACCACTTTCCTTGGTAGTTTGTTCTAATTATTAATCACTGTCACTGTTAAACTGGAAATAAGGCTTTTTTTTTAACATCAGGACATAAGAACGGCAATACTGGGTCAGACCAATGGTCCATCTAGCCCAGTATCCTGTCTTCTGACAGTGGCCAATGCCAGGTGCTTCAGTGGGAATGAACACAAAAGGCAATCGTCAAGTGATCCATCCCCTGTCATCTCATCCCAGCTTCTAGCAATCAAAGGCTAAGGACACTCAGAGCATGGGGTCACATCCCTGACCATCTTGGCTAATAGCCATTGATGGACCTAGCATCCATGAACTTATCTAGTTCTTTTTTGAACCTCGTTATTCTGTTGCCCTTCACAAGCTCCCCTAGCAATGAGGTCCACAGGTTTACTGTGCATTGTGTGAAGAAATGCTTCCTTTTTTTTTCTTTTTTTTTTTTTTAAACCTCCTGCCTATTAATTCCATTGGGTAACACAAGGATCAGGGGTCACATGAGGGGGTAAATAACACTTCCTTATTCACTTTCTCTAAACCATTCATGATTTTATAGAACTCTATCATACCCCCCCCCCCTTAGTAGTTGTCTCTTGTCTAAGCTGAACAAGTCCAGTCTCTTTAATCTTTTTTTCACATGGAAGCTGTTCCATATCCTTAATTTGTGTTGCTCTTCTCTGTGCTTTTTCACTTCTAATATTTTTTTTTGAGACTGGGCAACCAGAACTGCACACCATATTCATGATGTGTTCTTACCATGGATTTATATAGTGGCATTATGATGTTTTCTGTCTTAATAGCATAGAATCATAGAATATCAGGGTTAGAAGGGACCTCAGGAGTTTATCTAGTCCAACCCCCTGCTCAAAGCAGAACCAATCCCCAACTAAATCATCCCAGCCAGGGTTTTGTCAAGCCTGACCTTAAAAACCTCTAAGGAAGGAGATTCCACCACCTCCCTAGGTAACCCATTCCAGTGCTTCACCACCCTCCTAGTGAAAGTTTTTTCCCTAATATCCAACCTAAACCTCCCCCACTGCAACTTGAGACCATTGCTCCTTGTTCTGTCATCTGCCACCACTGAGAACAGCCAAGCTCCATCCTCTTTGGAACCCCTTTCAAGTAGTTGAAAGCAGCTATCAAATCCCCCCTCATTCTTCTCTTCTGCAGACTAAACAATCCCAGTTCCCTCAGCCTCTCCTCATAAGTCATGTGCTCCAGCCCCCTAATCATTTTTGTTGCCCTCCGCTGGACTCTTTCCAATTTTTCCACATCCTTCTTGTAGTGTGGGGCCCAAAACTGGACACAGTACTCCAGATGAGGCCTCACCAATGTTGAATAAAGGGGAACGATCACGTCCCTCGATCTGCTGGCAATGCCCTACTTATACAGCCCAAAATATCTATCCCTTTCCTAACGGTTCCTAATGTTCTGTTAGCTTTCACTGCTGTTGCACATTTTAATTTTAATTTGTCTGGCCTGTAGTGGACAAACCTATAACAACAGAGCCGGTACGAAACACATGTAGATACAGAGAAATAGCAGCTTGTCCTCTGGGACAACCGGCGCCCTGCATAAGCACTGAGCGTACCTAGAGAAGAGTTACGCTTCAGTGTGAGGTACTCCTAGGAACCTCCCAGACAGGGGCATTTCTGGACATGGTTATAAACTAGCAGATTGCCAAAGATAGATTCATAGACTTCAAGGACAGAAGGCACCATCATGATCATCTAGTCTGACCTCGTGAACACTGCAGGCCCCAGAACCCCAACTGCTCCTGTAACAGACCCCTAACCTCTAGCTGAGTTACTAAAGTCCTCAACTCATGTTTTATAGACTTCAAGCTACAAAGAATTCACCATTTACACTGGTTTAAACATGCTGGTGACCCATGCCCCATGATTCAGAGGAAGGGGAAAAAAACCTGCCAATCTGACCTGGGGGAAAATTCCTTCCCAACCCCAAATATGGCTGTGTGATAAATGAAGAGGGAGGGTAGCTCCCTTTTATAGACATCCATCCAGCCAGGTAGCTACAAAATCCTTCTTAGTAGCGGTTCTTTACTTGCTTTACCTGTAAAGGGTTAAAAAGTCTCACTGCTATGCATAGGTAAAAGGAAGTGAGTGGGCACCTGGCCAAAAGAGCCAATGGGAAGGCTAGAACTTTTTAAAATTGAAAAAAAAACTTCCCCTTGGTCTGTCTGTCTGTTGTTGTCCCAGGGAGAAGGGGACAGAGCAACCATGCTGTAAAAAGCTTGGGCCAGGTATGAAAAATCATCAGATCATACCTAGAAACTACTCATTTGAAACCCCAGATATGTAAGTAGATTAGGAAATGTCTAGGAAGACATGATTAGGTTTATCCCTTTTATTTCTTTATGGCTTGTGGATTCCTCTGTGCTAACCCCGGTGCTTTTGTTTTGCTTGTAACCTTTAAGGTGGACCTCAAGAAAACTATTCTTGGTGCTTTATCCTTGTAATTGTTCTTTTAAAATGTAACAGTAGCTGAGTTCCCAGATGTATTTTCTTTCTTTTTTAAAATAAAATTTACCTTTTTTAAAACAGGATTGGGTTTTTGTGTCTTAAGAGGTTTGTGCACATGTTGTTTAATTAGCTGGTGGCAACAGCTGTTTTATTTTCTCTCAGCTCTTCCCCAGAGGAGGTGTGAAAGGGTTGAGGGTACCCACAGGAATTCCCAAGTGAGCCTTCCTGGGCTCTCAAAGGGGTTCTGCACTTGGGTGGTGGCAGCATCTACCCATCCAAGGTCAGAGAAAAGCTGTAGCCTTGGGAGTTTAATACAAGCCTGAAGTGGCCAGTATTAATTTTTTAGAGTCCTTGCGGGCCCCCACCTTCTGCACTCGAAATGCCTCAGAGGAAGGCAAAAACTGCCACTCTGACCCGGGGGGAAATACCTTCCCACCCCCAAATATGGCTGTTAGTCAGACCCTGAGCATTTTGGCAAGACCCACCAGCAAGATGCCAGGAAAGAATTCTCTGTAGAAATTCAGAGCGCTCCCCATCTAACATTCCATCATCGGCCATTGGGGATATTTGCTACTAGCAGTTGCAGATCAGCTAGATGCTATTTTAGGCAGTCTCATCATACCATCCTCTCCGTAAATTTATCAAGCTTAGTCTTGGGACAAATTAGGTTTTTTGCCCCCTCTGCTCCCATTGGAAGGCTGATCCAGAACTTCACTCCTCCGAAAAACCTTCAGCTAATTTCAAGTCTAAACTTTTTGATGGCCAGTTTATATCCATTTGTTCTTATGTCCACATTGGTGCATAACTTAAATAACTCCTCTCCCTCTCTGCTTTTTCTCTCTTTGATCTATTTATAGCGAGCAATCCTTTCTTCCCTCAGCCTTCTGTTGGTGAGGCTAAACAAGCCAAGTTCTTTGAGTCTTCTCTCATAAGGTAGGTTTTCCATTCCTCGGATCATTCTAGTTGTTCTTCTCTTGCGATTTCCATCTTTGCATTGGCAGGTTGCTGCTGGATCTCACTGCTGAGGAGTGTTGGTCCCTGAGATACAACCTACATTTTCCATGTGCCAATTTCCTCCCCGTAGTGTTAGTTATTCTGATTGAGCAAAACAATTCCTACCTCTTGCTGGGGTTTTGACACTTCAGACTTTGGGTCCATCCCTAATTCTCACCAGGGAAGCTCTGCTGTAGCTCATGGGAGCTCTGTTTGCCGAGAGATTGCTGGATCTGTCCTTGGAGGCCAGACCCTACGATTACTCTAGAGCATGAATTAATCCAGCCAAACAAGACCACACTGTCTACAATGATTCTGTTTCCAGAGCAATACTTTCTGAATGAGACACTTGGGTACATTTGGTTTCCTTCATTCTTTTTTGAAACCACTGTGATCCATAATATTTAAGGTAAAAGGTTTCTTAGAGATTTTTGCATGACTCTTTCACACATGGATTGCTATAGTTTAATTCAGGTTTCTTTAATGTGTCAACTCAAGGTATATCATTAGCAAGTACCCATTTGAACAGTCTTACTGCTGTCAGATTGCCTTTTATATCAAGGACGATCACAGAAAAGATGATTCAAAAAGCAATGAAGCAATGCTCTCAGAGGGCGTCTTTGATGGAACATTTCTCAATTTGTGGAGATAAGATTGCCTTTCCTGGCAGCAGAATATAAGGTGATTGACA
This sequence comes from Emys orbicularis, assembly GCF_028017835.1. Lineage (NCBI taxonomy): Eukaryota > Metazoa > Chordata > Testudines > Emydidae > Emys > Emys orbicularis. The sequence continues at coordinate 315,260 of NC_088686.1, read as the reverse complement.
CTCATGGCCTCTGGGCTGGTAAAGGAACCGTATCTCATGGTCAATGAATGCAAATGTAAGGATAACTATTAAATGAACTCTAAAAATCCATTTCTTAGCTGCTTATCTGGCATGAGTGCTCATTCATTTAAATGAGTGAATATTTATTTTCAGGATTCCTTTGCTTATTCCTGGCTGGCTAGAGCTGTATGGATTCAACTGCTAATTTTAATAATGCAAGTGTTTTCAAATGTTCAAAAATAGAAAAGGAGTTTCCCATTAATGTTGCGCTGTAGAGAAGGGACCATAGACACAAATAAACTCCTTACCCACTAAACTAACTTTGCAACATGGCACACAGATAACATGCCCCAAGTCCTGTCCCAGTGACCCTGCCCGGCACAGAGGAACCACAATGGATCAAAGGAGGGAAAAGTGCCAGCCCCAGATTGAGAGCTTTATGGCCGCTACTTCAGCCTAAAAACTGGACTTACCAGTGTGGTTTTTGGCCTCCCTCTGCCCTGCTACACTTGAGGGAGCAGCTGTGGCAGATCCCCAATTGCCACTCAATGCAATTGTACCCAACACCCATGCAGAGATGTGCTTCATGGTTGACTCCTATTCAATTTGTGATCCCCTATAACCCCCGGATAATATAGGTATATCTCCATATATTATCTCATAGAACTGGAAGGGACCCAGAAAGGTCATCAAGTCCAGCCCCCTGCCTTCACTAGCAGGACCAAGTACTGATTTTGCCTCAGATCCCTAAGTGACCCCCTCAAGGATTGAACTTACAACCCTGGGTTTAGCAGGCCAATGCTCAAACCACTGAGCTATCCCTCCCCCCAAAATAGTTTTCAACAGTACTATTGCCTTGCCAACTATGCCCCAGTTTGTAGCTGTGTATTTGATTTTCCCTTCCCAAGTGTTGTTCTTTGTACTTGTCTTTACTGAATTTCATCTTCTTGATTTCGGACCAGTTCTCCATTTGTCAAGGCCATTTTGAATTCTAATCCTGTCCTGCACAGTGTCCGCAGCTCCTCCCAGCTGGGTGTCATCCATAGATATTATAAGCATCCTCTCCACTCCATTATCCAGGTGATTAAACATTGAATCATACAAGACCCAGGACTGATCCCATATGACCCCACCCTCCCAGTCTGACCGTAAACCATTGATAACTACTCTTTGAGTATGGTCTTCCAACCAGTTTTGCACGCACTTTATAGTAATTTCACTCAGACTCCATTTCCCTTTGACTCTGTCAGACACCTTATTAAAATCAAGACATATCACATCTACCTCTTCACTCACCCCCATCCATTAGGCCAGTAACCCTGTCAAAGAAGGAAATTAGATTGGTTTGGCATGATTTGTTATTGACAAATTCATGCTGGCTGTTACTTATAACCCTATTATCCTCTAGGTGCTCCTAGACTGGTTGTTTAATAATTTGTTCCAGTATCTTTTCAGGTATTGAAATCAGACTAACTGGTCTATATGTCCCTGGATCCTCTTTGTTCTTTCTTTGTAAGATAGGTCTATATTTGCCCTTCTTCAGTCATCTGGGACTCACCACCCTTCATGAGTTCTCAAAGATAATTTAAAATGGTTGTGAGATTGCTTCAGCTAGTGCTAAAGAAGCACTCAAGGAAGATAAGGTCACTGCAGAGAAGATGACTGATGCAAAGAATTCATTTTTCACTGCAAAAGATGTGAGAGAGATTCCCACAAACAAGCCATTCTTTTTAGGTGACAAATCAGATAAACTGCCCCAGACTGAGGTGTCATTAGAGGAGGTTTTGGAACAAATTGATAAATTGAACAGTAGTAAGTCACTAGGACCAGATGGTATCACCCAAGCGTTCTGAAAATTCAAATATGAAATGGCAGAGCTACTAACTGTGGTATGTAGCCTGTCACTTAAATCCGCCTCTGTACCAGATGACTGGAGGATAGCTAATGTAACACCGATTTTTGAAAAAGGCTTCAGAGGTGATCATAGTAATTAGAAGCCAGTCAGCCTAACGTCAGTACCAAGCAAAGTGGTTGAAACTATAGCAAAGAACAGAGTTATCAGATACATAGATTAACATGATATGTTGCGGGAAGAGCCAACTCGGTTTTTGTAAAGGGAAATCATGCCTCACCAAATTTTAGAATTTTTTGAAGGAGTCCGCCAGCATGCGGACAAGGGGGATCCACTCGACATAGTGTACTTCCATTTTCAGAAAGCCTTTGACAAGGTCCCTCACCAAAGGGACTTAAGGAAAGTAAGTTGTCATGGGATGAGAGGGGAGGTCCTTTCATGGATCAGTAATAGGTTAAAAGAGAGGAAACAAAGGATAACAATAAATGGTCAGTTTTAGGCAGGTAAATAGCAAGGTCCCCCCCAAGGGTCTGTACTGATATGGAAAAGGGGGTAAATGGTGAGGTGGCAAAATTTGCTGATGATACAAAATTATTCAAGATTGTTCAATGCAAAGCTGACAGCAAAGAGTTACACAGGGATCTCACTAAACTGGATGCTTGGACAACAACATTTCTGATGAAATTCAGTGCTGATTGTGAAGTAAAGCACATTGGAAAAAATAATCTCAACTACAAATCTATGATTATGGGGTCTAAATTAGCTGTTACCATTCAAGAAAGAGACCTTGGAGCCTTAGTGGATAGTTCTCTGAAAACATCAGCGCAATGCACAGCAGCAATGAAAAAAGTTAACAATGTTATGAACTATTAGGAAAGGGATAGATAATAAAACAGAAAATAACATAATGCCACTATATAAATCCATGGTACAACCACACCTTGAATAATGCATACAGTTCTGGTCACCCCCCAAAAAAAGATATTAGAATTGGAAAAGGTACAGAGAAGGGCAACAAAAATGATTAGGAGTTTGGAACAGCTTCCTTACAAGGAGAGACTAGAAAGACTGGGACTGTTCATCTTAGAAAAGAGATGTCTAAGGAAAATATGATAGAGGTCTATAAAATCATGACTGGTGTGGAGAAAGTGAATAAGGAAGTGTTATTTACCCCATCACAAAAGACCAGAATTAGCGGTCTCCCAATGAAATTAATAGGCAGCAGGTTTAAAAGAAACAAAAGGAAGTATTTCTTCACACAACGCACAATCATAGATTAGGGTTGGAAGAGACCTCAGGAGGTCATCTAGTCCAACCCCCTGCTCAAACTTGGGGGACTCAAGAGCAGGAGATGTAGGAAGACCAAAAGTACAATTGAGTTCAAAAGAAAATTAGATAAGTTCATGGAGAATAGGTCCATCACTGGCTATTAGCTAAAATGGTCTGGGATGAAATCCCATGATCCAAGTGTCCTTAAATCTCCAATTGCCATAAGCTGGGATTGAACAAAATAGGATGGATCACTCGATAATTGCCCTGTTCTGTTCATTCCCTCTGAAGCCTCTAGCACTGACCACTTTCAAAGACAGGATACCATCCTAGATGATCCATTGGTCTGACCCCGTATGGCCATTCTTATATTCTTATGTTCCTTACGAGGTCTTGGATGAATTTCATCAGGCCCTGCCAACTATTTCTAACTTAACTAAATATTGTGTAACCTGTTATTTTCCTATTTTAGCTTGCATTCCTTCTGTCTGGTTGTTAATATTAATTGTGTTGAGTATCTGGTCACCATCAAGCTTTTTAGTGAAGACTGAAGCAAAATAGTCATTGAGCACCTCAGTCTTCTTGATGTCATCAGTTATTAGCACTCCTTCCTTCATTGATATCTTGCACCTAATATATTTAAAAAACCTCTTTTGATTGCCTTTTATGTCCCTTGCTAGGTACAACTTATTTTGTCCCTTAGCTTTTCTGATTTTTGTCTCTACATATTCATGCTATTCTTTTGTACTTTTCCTGAGCAATTTATCCACGTTTCTACTTCTTGTAGGACTCCTTTTTGATTTTCAGATCATTAAAGAGCTCCTGATGGAGCCATATTGGCCTCTTACTATTATTCCTATCGCTCCTTTGTGTCAGGCTAGTTTGCAGTTGTGCTTTTAATATTGTCTCATTGAAAAAACGCTTGCTCTCCTTTTTCCCCTTAGATTTTCTTCCCATGTGAGCTTACCTACCAGTTCCCTGAGTCTGTTAAAATCAGCTTTTTGAAGTCTATTGTTCTGCCCTCATTTTTTCCCTTGCCTTCATGATTCTATCATTTCATGATGATCATCTTCACTCATATTGTCTCCTACCTTCAGATTTACAACCAATTCCTCCCTGTTCGTCAGATTCAAGTATAAAATGGCTGTCCCCTCGGTTACTTTCTCCACTTTCTGGAATAAAAAGCTTCCCCAATACAGTCCAGGAATCTATATGAAATAATGTGTTTTGCTGTATTACTTTTCCAACAGGTGTCTTGAGTATTTAATGTCCCCCATTACTGTCTGGTCTCGTGTTTTGGATATTTTTGTTTTTATTCTAGAAACACCTCCTCCTCCTCTTCCTCTTGATTTGGTGGTCTATAGGAGACCTCTACCATGACATCACTCCTATTTTTCCCCTTTTATCTTTACCCAGAGTCCTTTAACCCTGTCTGCCTCTCTCCTTCTTTTGGACCTCAGAACAAGTGTATATGTTCTTGATGTATTAAGCAACACCTCCTCCATTTTATCCCTGCCTGTCCTTCATGAACAAGCAATCCCCCTCCATACCAATATTTTAGTCATGAGATTTATCCCACCAAGTCTCAATGATGTCAATTAAATCATAATTATGTACTAATAGTTCCAGTTCTTCCTGTTGATTCCTCACACTCCCTTCATTTGTCTATCTAAGATGTTGAGCAGATTGCCCCATTGATTTCCCTCTTGTTGCTCCTGTGACCCTATTATATTTTCTCATGTCCCCCCTAACAACTAGTCCTCTGTTAACATCACCTTTTTATGCTTACATGTGGGCTATTTTCACCTTCCCCCTTTAAACCTAGTATAAAGTCCTCCTCACTAGGTTGGTGAGTTGGTGTGCAAAGATGTTTTTTTCCATTCTTGGTCAGGTGGACCCCACCTCTTCCCAGCAGTCCTCCTTCCACAAACAGCATCCCATAGTCAGGGGAGCCAAAGCCCTCCTCTTGACACCATCTGTGCAGCTGTGCATTCATCTGCAGGATATGCGTGTCCCTGCCTGGACCCTTCCCCTCATCCTAGAGGATGGATGAGAACACCACTTGTACCCTGACTCCAGAGCCCAGCAGTCACTTAGTGAATCTTTAACTCCATGTGACTCGTGTAATCTAAGTAATAGCTCTGTAAATGTAATGTTTTGAGCCGTATATGTTGGACAGATTATATAAGAAAAAACAAACAAACAAACAAAAACGTTAGTTAGTTAAAATCCTAAGCTGCAGTATGTCAAGTTTAATTCTCAGGAGCACAATGGTGTGTTTTACTGCAGGGTAACTCAACATACAGACAGTCCAACATTTACACTGTAAAAAACAGCAAGCAGTATTTCAATCTGACATGGATCGATTTATTTTTTGAAAATGAGAATGGTGCAGTGGTGGAAAAGATAATGAAAGTCCCGGGCCATCTATAGCTACTCAAAATGAGCCAGTCAAAAAAATTAAGAAAGTGGTAGGAAAATATGGCATATACTTGGTGTGTGGATTCTCCTTTACTGGGTCAGATGAGTACTCGTTGCCTCAGTGTGTTATAATATAACCATTATTTTATACTGTTATTTACACTATTTGGTTATTTTCTAATTAGTAAAGAGTAGGGTTGGGTCTTTTCTTACACAGCACAGAAATTCAGATTTTACACTAAAAAAATTGAAAACACAATATAATGTTCAATGTTGGACAACTATTTTATTTTAAAATCAACAAATAAAACAAGGTTTTTTAATAATTTGTTAATTGTTCACTTTTATACATTGTGTTTTCCCATCTCATAGAGCTGGAAGGGACCCTGAAAGATCATTGAGTCTAGCCCCCTGCCTTCACTAGCAGAACCAAGTACTGATTTTGCCTCAGGTCTCTCAGTGGTCCCCTCAACACACAACCCTGGGTTTAGCAGGCCAATGCTCAAACCACTGAGCTATCCCTCCCCACATTTTGCTCTCAACATTTTTTTTTTTTTAAGTGTAGTTTTACTAAAACTATTTGGTTTCAAAGATCTTGAAGCATTTCTTTGAGTGCATATTGCTCAGGGCCGGCACCAGGCAATCAAGCACGTGCTTGGGGCGGCACCTGGTAAGGGGCGGCCAATCTTGGGGTGGCGGGGCGCGGCGCGGCGCTCGGCGGGGGGGGGTTCCGGCGGTGCAGCGCTCGGTGGAGGGTGTTCGGCGGTGCGGCGCTCCGCGGGGAGGGGTTCGGCAGCGCGGCGCTCAGCGGGGGGTGTTTGGCGGCACGGTGCTCCGCGGGGGGTGGGGGGTGTTCGGCGGCACAGCGCTCAGCGGGGTGTGTTTGGCGGTGCTCGCGCGGGGGGGACTTCAGCAGTGCAGCGCTCCGCGGGGGGTGGAGGTGTTCGGCGGCGCGGCGCTCCACGGGGGGCGGGGGGTGTTCGGCAGTGCGGCGGGGCGGCGGGGGCTGTTCAGCGGCGCGGCGCTCGGCAGGGGTTTGAGCGGCGCGGCGTTCCGCGGGGGGCGGGGGTGTTCGGCAGCACGGCGGGGGGCGGGGGCTGTTTGGTGGTGCGGCGGGGGGCGGGGGGTGTTCAGCGGCGCTCCGCTCGGCGGGGGATGTTCGGCAGCGCGGCGGGGGGTGTTCGGCAGCGTGGCAGGGGTGTTCGGCAGCGCAGCGGGGCGGCGGTTGTTCGGCGGCGCGGCGCTCGGCGGGGGGGGGGTTTTGGCGGCGCGGCACTGGGTGGGGAGGTGTTACGGTGGGGCAGCGCTTTTTTTTTTTGCTGCTTGGGGCGGCAAAAAAGTTAGAGCCGGCCCTGATATTGCTAGGGATTTCTCTCATTACAATTGTTTACATTAAAATGAAAAGGAAACATGGACATGGTTTATTTACAGTGTTATAGTTTCTATGTAAGTAATCATTAAAATTAATCATTTTCCTCCAAAAGTGTAAATAGTGGCCCACAGTGCCTAGTGCAGCTGCACCTTTGGGCCTCAGGAAAAGAAGTGTGGGAGCCCCTGGATTAACGCCAGGCTAGTGTGCAGTAGGAGAAGGCACGGAATCTGCTGTTTATGGATAATTGGTTTTATATGTTGAGACTAGGTGTGATTTAAGTGACTTGATTCCTTTGGGGGTATAAAAAGGTCTCTGACATTTAGTAGTTATGTCACAAAAATATGCATTCATTTATAATTGCAGCTCTGTGTAACCATGCATACCAGTTTAAAGATAGGAGTGCTTCGGTTTCCCTGCACATCCAGAGATCTTTCATTTTCACGAATTCTTGTACTGTTTTGTGAAATAGATGTTAAGCCTTAGAACTTCCCCCAAAACCATGGTGCTCAGAGCTCAGGTTACATCTTGTGATATGGATGACAGCTTAAACCTCTCACATTCACCACCACTGGATGACAGGGCTCCTCTCTCAGGCTACATCTACACTACAGGGGGGGGTCGATTTAAGATACGCAAATTCAGCTACGCGAATAGCGTAGCTGAATTCGACGTATCGCAGCCGACTTACCCCGCTGTGAGGACGGCGGCAAAATCGACCTCCGCGGCTTCCCGTCGACGGCTCTTACTCCCACCTTCGCTGGTGGAGTAAGAGGGTCGATTCGGGGATCGATTGTCGCGATAAATCGATCCCCGAGAGGTCGATTTCTACCCGCCGATTCAGGCGGGTAGTGTAGACCAGGCCTCAGGGCTAGAGTCCTTGCTTTTTCAATTCAACTTGCTCTAGCGGGCCCTATATCGCCGCCACATCTGCTATTCTAGTGTCCAAGGCTAAGAATTCAGCCCTTCCAAGATCCTTGCTCTGATTCAAACTAGTTGCTTAAACACTCATTCACTCACCCTGCAAAAAGAACAGGAGTACTTGTGGCACCTTAGAGACTAACAAATTTATTTGAGCATAAGCTTTCATGGGCTACAGCCCACTTCATCGAATGCATAGAATGGAACACACGGAAGATATTTATACATACAGAGAACATGAAAAGGTGGGAGTAGCCATACCAACTGTAAGAGGCCAATCAATTGAGATGAGCCATCATCAGCAGGAGAGAGGCTCAAATAAATTTGTTAGTCTCTAAGGTGCCACAAGTACTCCTGTTCTTTTTGTGGATACAGACTAACATGGCTGCTACTCTGAAACCTGTCACTCACCCTGGATTCTCCATTTGATCTGTGCAGAACCACGGAACCCTAGCTCCTGGCTCTGGGAGTCTCTGCCTTTCTCTCTCCTTTGGAGGAGATTAGCAGCCAGTAATTGACTCATGCAATGAATCCAGAGAATTTTGGTTATATAGACACCTATCATTAAGATGCTTAATGGTTTCCATTTTCATGGGTCTTTTTCACTTTCTTATAACTTTTTCAATTTTTCACCACTTGGGCTTTGCTCGAAGGAGGCTGTTCGTAAATTTGAGAACAAACCCTTCTGCCATTTTTTGGGTGCAAAGATAAGGGAAATAATGCATTCTTTACGTCACAATGTTTGTTTTATTACCTGTTTTAATAGCTCTAGCATTTCAGTGATTTGGCCTTCTCCTTAGACAGGGACTGTGGTCATGTCAAACTGTGTTCTGATTTGGCCAAATCATAAGGGTTTTAAATGGGTCCTCTGTGTGGGTTGTTCTCTTGGCACTGCACATGCATGATAAAGAAATGCAATTAGGATTTTTTATTGTGGAAGGCAGAGCACAGTTCTTGCCTTATTGAGTGCATCATGTCTCATGCAAGGCACAGCATGCTACTGCAAATCATTTCACATCATGTAAAATAGCCTGTTCATTGTTTTTCTTAAAAAAGAGAACCTGGAAAATTCCATTCAAAAACTGCATTAAAAGAATGTTGAGACTACAAATGCTGCTGGTCAATATCCGTGATAATAGCGACCTGCTGTTTTATGCAGACCTCTTCGACCACCCACCAGCTCACCTGTATTCTAGACGCCCTTTATGGTCATTTATGGGAATGACAGTGCAATCTGCTTGGCGCAATGAGTGGTCAACGGTGACACTCTCTCGTCACTCACCTAACCATCTGTCCACCAGGTTTTGATCTGCCCAGGCACCAGTGGTCATTTCTGAACCAGTTTTGAACCAGACAGAGCAACTGTGTGGCCAGTGTCTTTAAATGGGGTTTTTCTGATGACCTGCAATGCAGCTGCAGTCAACTTCAGACTATGTCACATATCATTGTCGAGTGCCCACTGCCTCTCCACCTGGCTGCTGCTGATGCCATTAAATGGTTGGGCACATTGCACATACACCAATGACTGCAAAGTGAAGCACTCATAAGGCAAGAAATGCCAATTAAAGTTTTTTTTCCCACACAGAGCACCTCGCTCCTTCCGTGCACTGGTTTGATAGCACACACCGAATGCAGCAGATATATCTAGCGAATGACACAGGGGTCCTATGCATTACTATCAGAGCTGAGGTTTTGCTGTACTGCAGAAGCTATACATATCTGCTGGTAGATTCTCCTCCTCGTCATCTTCCTCCATGCTTCTTGAATTACGTTTGAAAGATTTTTCACTTTCTTCTGTTCCCATTTGGACAGCCTCTCCAGTCACCAAATCAAGAGGTCCAGAAATCCTGAGGAATGAAATAAAATAAAAATAGAAATGAAAAGTGTCAAGGTCCACTACGCACACATGAATTAGAACAACTAAAAAGAGAAAGAAATGACAATCCCAAGGCTTCAAGCCAAGGAAAAGGGGGAAATTATTACAAACTGGTTTCAGAAAATAAGAAAGTCACTAACTTTGAGAGTCTGTCAACAGAAGAGTTAAACATATAGTATCAGTCATGTTGTTTTATAACATAATTAGAATGGCATAGGGCCAAGTATATAGTCAGTTATATTTCTTTAACAGCTATTATATGAAGACATAAAATATCCTCCCCATTCTACAAACATAATTTTAAGTAAGAGACCAACTATAAATCAGAGAACTATATTTTTATGGTCACTAATGAAATAAAGAAGCATTGGGAAAATGGTGTCCTTGTCCTACCAGCCAATTTCTAAGGCAGACTTGCTATGCCTACACTGGAGCTAGAAAGTATCTAGTGACAACTACTTTTCTTCCATGGGGGTGAGAGATGACTGCCTCAGCCACGCAATGTTCTAAAATGGTTCCGAGGTAGATTGAAACCTGCAAGTTCTTTTGTGGGGTTGGTGACCTCATGTTTGCTTGGGACACTAGCATTGTCTCAGAATTCTTTCCAGTGTGCCTCAGGATTGAATGAGGATGCTGTCAGAGCATTAGCCTGGTCCCAGAAAGGCTGGCAAGGTTTCAGATGTGTCTTCACTGATGAAGTTTACACATGACACAAAGGTTGAGGGAGTTGCAAATAAGGAAGAGGACAGGTCACTATTACAGAGTGATCTGGATTACTTGGTAAGCTAGATGCAAGCAAACAATATGCATTGCAATATTGCCAAATGTAAGGTGATACATCTAGGAACAAAGAATGCAGGCCATAATTACAGGATGGGGGACTCTTATCCTGGGAAGCTCTGCCTCTGGAAAAGATGTAGGGTCATGGATGGATAATTAGCTGAACATGAGCTCCCTGTGTGATGCTGTGGCCAAAAGAGCGAATGTGATCCTTGGATGCATAAACAGAAGAATACCAGATCAGCCACACCATCACCAGTTCATTCACCTGCACGTCCACCAATGTAATATACGCCATCATATGCCAGCAATGCCCCTCTGCTATGTACATCGGCCAAACTGGACAGTCCCTACGTAAAAGGATAAATGGACACAAATCAGATATTAGGAATGGCAATATACAAAAACCTGTAGGAGAACACTTCAGCCTCCCTGGCCACACAATAGCAGATTTAAAGGTAGCCATCCTGCAGCAAAAAAACTTCAGGACCAGACTTCAAAGAGAAACTGCTGAGCTTCAGTTCATCTGCAAATTTGACACCATCAGCTCAGGATTAAACAAAGACTGTGAATGGCTAGCCAACTACAAAAGCAATTTCTCCTCCCTTGGTGTTCACACCTCAACTGCTAGAAGAGGGCCTCATCCTCCCTGATTGAACTAACTTCGTTATCTCTAGCCTTACTCACTCTTGCTTGCATATTTATACCTGCCCCTGGAAATTTCCACTACATGCATCCGAAGAAGTGGGTATTCACCCACGAAAGCTCATGCTCCAATACGTCTGTTAGTCTATAAAGTGCCACAGGACTCTTTGCTGCTTTTACAGATCCAGACTAACACGGCTACCCCTTTGATACCTCTGTATTTGGCACTGCTGCGACCGCTGCTGGAATCCTGTGTCCTGTTCTGATGCTGATAAATTGGAGAGGGGTCAGAGAAGAGCCACAAGAATGATTAAAGGATTAGAAATCCTGCCTTATAGTGACAGGCTCAAGGAGCTCAATGTATTTATCTTAACAAAGCGAAAGTTCAGGGGTGACCTGATCCCAGGCTATGAGCGCTGTAAGAGAGCACTTCTGAGAATCAGGCCCTTACTCCCAGTTGGCCCAAAAGAATTCAGGGAGAGAACAGGTGTTCTGAGATGGGGATTATTACACAATAGATGATTGTATTTGTAATTGCTTTGTCTGGCCCCAGTTCCCATTGGGTCATTGAACCCATCATCGTTAGAGCAGGCACTCACCCATCTCCAGGTGACAGTGGGAGGCTATAGAGGAGCATTTGCATGGTATTCACAGGAGATTTTTTATTTTCAGTCACTGCAGTAGAAGTTCAGGTTAGATGTTAGGATACTTTAAATAGACTGCAGGAAAGAAAGACTCTCTCAGAAATGAAATATATGAGATTGTGAGGCAATGTTGATTGTGGGCCCTCGGGGTCACTGGTGGAACCGTTCCTCTTTCTAACCCATATAAATGACCTGGTCACCAACCTCACAAAAGGCTGTGAAACAATCTATAAACCTGTTAAATCTGCTGACGGGACAGAACTGGGAAAGTGCTCAAGCAGCAAACAAGAAGTGAAACTGTCTTTCAGCCCTCTGAATAATGACATATTGGGCTGTATTAGTAGGAGCATTGCCAGCAGATCGAGGGAAGTGATTATTCCCCTCTATTCGGCACTGGTGAGGCCACACCTGGAGTATTGTGTCCAGCTCTGGTCCCCCCACTACAGAAGGGATGTGGACAAATTGGAGAGAGTCCAGCACAGGGCAACGGAAATGATTAGGGGGCTGGTGCACATGATTTACGAGGAGAGGCTGAGGGAACTGGGGTTATTTAGTCTGCAGAAGAGAAGAGTGAGCGGGGATTGGATAGCAGCCTTCAGTTACCTGAAAGGGGGGTTCCAAAGAGGATGGAGATAGGCTGTTCTCAGTGGTGGCAGATAGAACAAGAAGCAATGGTCTCAAGCTGAAGTGGCGGAGGACTCGGTTGGATATTAGGAAAAACTTTTTCACTAGGAGGGTGGTGAAGCACTGGAATGCGTTACCTAGGGAGGTGGTGGAATCTCCTTCCTTAGAGGTTTTTAAGGCCCGGCTTGACAAAGCCCTGGCTGGGATGATTTAGTTGGGGATTGGTCCTGCTTTGAGCAGGGGGTTGGACTAGATGACCTCCTGAGGTCCCTTCCAACCCTGATATTCTAGGATTCAGAGACCTGCACTTAGGAAGGAAGAAGCCCAGGCACTGCTGCAGACTGGGGACCGAGTGGCTAGGTAGCAGTTCTGCAGAAAAGGACCTGGGGATTACAGTGGACGAGAAGCTGGATATGAGTCAGCAGTGTGCCCTTGTTGCCAAGAAGGCCAACGGCATATTGGGCTGCATTCGTAGGAGCATTGCCAGCAGATTGAGGGAAGTGATTATTACCCTCTATTTGGCACTGGTGAGGCCACATCTGGAGTATTGGTCAGTACTGAAATGTTTTCAAATTATCAAAACAAAACATTTCAGTTGAACTGAACCAACTTTTTTTTTCAGATTTTCATTTTGTGAAATTTTTTGAGATTCTGACTTTGACCAGGGGGAAAAAATTTAAATAAAGAAAATGCTCAGTAAATGGGAAAAGCATTCCCACGCACCTCTAGAAAGCTGACAAAATGCACCCCCTGTTCACACGTCTGGTGGGTAGCTGCATATTCGGAGATTCATTAGCTGGCTGCTCTGGCATGCAAACCATATGGCTTGCTGAGAGTCTGTTAATCCCAGCCTGGAGTTTGGGACCATAGTGACCCCCTATTTTAAAACAAGGTTCTTCCACTAGTCATAGAAGGCTGTCGGGAAGAAAAATACCTGACATTGTTCCAGCGAGAAGGTGAGTAACAGCCCTCCTTTAGAGCACTAACATTAGTGCTCTAAAGCATTTCAAATACAGCTAAAATGGCACAGAAATAAATTTCAAAGCTGTAAATATGGTGCTGCTAAGTGCACAATATTTACTCTTCTGGGAGCCACTTTTCTGTGCAGTAATAAAATCCAGTGGTGTTAGTCGGCATCAACAGAGTGTTGGCCAGTCTGAGCTGGTTAGTCGTTACCTGCAGTGGTGCAGGTACCTGTGTGTAATGGGTGAAACCTACTTTACCCACAGAAAATCAGAAGCATCTGTCTCATGAGGGTGACTCAGGAAGCTGTAACCTGTTGTTACTAGGGACAGGAGTAGCAGCTACAGACCTTCCATTGGGGCCCACTGGCTGTGTCCCTTCTGAGAAATCTGAAAAGTGCCCAGCATGTCCTGGGTGCAACACTGAATTAGTACAATGGATTGCACTGGGCTGCTAATATTCCGCTCCAGTATTTGTGGGTTTGTAGGTCAAGGCTGAAATCTCACAAACTCCTGTCACTAGAAGTCACTTTTCAAGTGTGGAATGAATGTGTCACTGTTGCTGGTGGGAGAGCAGCAAGGTGCTATTTGCACTGGCCTAACAGGCTTTTCGTAGCTTTAAGGCCAGAAGGATCATTCTGATCAGCCAGTCTTCCCTGTGCAAGCCAGAGACCCTCACCTAGGGATTCCTCCTCCAAGCCCAGCAACTTGTGGTTTCTAGGGCCTGTCTTATAGATGGATGTCCATCTAGATTCTTGGCACAGAGGACACCGGTGAAACAGCAACGTTAGTGTAGGCTGTGAGACTCCATTTTAAATCTATCACCTACAGGCAAGTCCTGCAGGGACACTGGTGGTCGTGAATGCTATGGAGCCACTGCAGTTGTGTTGCACTGGAAGGGATTTGGCACCACCATGGAGCGCAGATCCCCATGCACTGTGGAGCACAGCTCTGCAAGGCTCCTTTGGCTTGGTGTGAGAAAGGCCATAGTGTGACCAATGGAGCATAACTACAGGACTCCACCAGCCAAAGTTTCCTGGGGAAGTGCCCAGCAGCTGTTGAGAGTCTGCAACTCTCCATTTGCCGTCGTGGCTGGAGGATGCCTCCAGGCCCAGGAAGAACGTTTCTCCCCCCTTCTCTAATTGAGGCAGGCTGGGGTGAAGCACAGTCATTTATTCAGGCTGTGCACTGGAAAGGGGACCTGACCCTTAGAATCATAGAATCATAGAATCAGGGTTGGAAGGGACCTCAGGAGGTCATCTAGTCCAACCCCCTGCTCAAAGCAGGACCAATTCCCAACTAAATCATCCCAGCCAGGGCTTTGTCAAGCCAGGCCTTAAAAACCTCCAAGGAAGGAGACTCCACCACCTCCCTAGGTAACGCATTCCAGTGCTTCACCACCCTCCTAGTGAAATAGTGTTTCCTAATATCCAACCTAGACCTCCCCCACTGCAACTTGAGACCATTGCTCCTTGTTCTGTCATCTGCCACCATTGAGAACAGCCGAGTTCCATCCTCTTTGGAACCCCCCTTCAGGTAGTTGAAGGCTGCTATCAAATCCCCCCTCATTCTTCTCTTCTGGAGACTAAACAATCCCAGTTCCCTCAGCCTCTCCTCATAAGTCATGCGCTCCAGACCCCTAATCATTTTTGTTGCCCTCCGCTGGACTCTTTCCAATTTTTCCACATCCTTCTTGTAGTGCGGGGCCCAAAACTGGACACAGTACTCCAGATGAGGCCTCACCAATGTCGAATAAAGGGGAACGATCACGTCCCTCGATCTGCTGGCAATGCCCCTACTTATACAGCCCAAAATGCCGTTAGCCTTCTTGGCAACAAGAGCACACTGTTGACTCATATCCAGCTTCTCGTCCACTGTGACCCCTAGGTCCTTTTCTGCAGAACTGCTACCTAGCCATTCGGTCCCTAGTCTGTAGCAGTGCATGGGATTCTTCCGTCCTAAGTGCAGGACTCTGCACTTGTCCTTGTTGAACCTCATCAGGTTTCTTTTGGCCCAATCCTCTAATTTGTCTAGGTCCCTCTGTATCCGATCCCTACCCTCTAGTGTATCTACCACGCCTCCTAGTTTCGTGTCATCGGCAAACTTGCTGAGAGTGCAGTCCACACCATCCTCCAGATCATTAATAAAGATATTAAACAAAACCGGCCCCAGGACCGACCCTTGGGGCACTCCGCTTGAAACTGGCTGCCAACTAGACATGGAGCCATTGATCACTACCCGTTGAGCCCGACGATCTAGCCAGCTTTCTATCCACCTTACAGTCCATTCATCCAGCCCATACTTCTTTAACTTGGCAGCAAGAATACTGTGGGAGACCGTATCAAAAGCTTTGCTAAAGTCAAGGAATAACACATCCACTGCTTTCCCCTCATCCACAGAGCCAGTTATCTCATCATAGAAGGCAATTAGGTTAGTCAGGCACGACTTCCCCTTGGTGAATCCATGCTGACTGTTCCTGATCACTTTCCTCTCCTCTAAGTGTTTCATAATTGATTCCTTGAGGACCTGCTCCATGATTTTTCCAGGGACTGAGGTGAGGCTGACTGGCCTGTAGTTCCCCGGATCCTCCTCCTTCCCTTTTTTAAAGATGGGCACTACATTAGCCTTTTTCCAGTCATCCGGGACCTCCCCCGATCGCCATGAGTTTTCAAAAATAATGGCTAATGGCTCTGCAATCTCATCCGCCAACTCCTTTAGCACCCTCGGATGCAGCGCATCCGGCCCCATGGACTTGTGCACGTCCAGTTTTTCTAAATAGTCCCGAACCACTTCTTTCTCCACAGAGGGCTGGTCACCTTCTCCCCATATTGTGCTGCCCAGTGCAGCAGTCTGGGAGCTGACCTTGTTTGTGAAGACAGAGGCAAAAAAATCATTGAGTACATTACCTTTTTCCACATCCTCGGTCACTAGGTTGCCTCCCTCATTCAGTAAGGGGCCCACACTTTCCTTGACTTTCTTCATGTTGCTAACATACCTGAAGAAACCCTTCTTGTTACTCTTAACATCTCTTGCTAGCTGCAACTCCAAGTGTGATTTGGCCTTCCTGATTTCACTCCTGCATGCCTGAGCAATATTTTTATACTCCTCCCTGGTCATTTGTCCAATCTTCCACTTCTTGTAAGCTTCTTCTTTGCGTTTAAGATCAGCAAGGATTTCACTGTTTAGCCAAGCTGGTCGCCTGCCATATTTACTATTCTTTCTACACATCGGGATGGTTTGTTCCTGCAACCGCAATAAGGATTCTTTAAAATACAGCCAGCTCTCCTGGACCCCTTTGCCCTTCATGTTATTCTCCCAGGGGATCCTGCCCATCTGTTCCCTGAGGGAGTCAAAGTCTGCTTTTCTGAAGTCCAGGGTCCGTATTCTGCTGCTCTCCTTTCTTCCTTGTGTCAGGATCCTGAACTCAACCATCTCATGGTCACTGCCTCCCAGGTTCCCATCCACTTTTGCTTCCCCTACTAATTCTTCCCTGTTTGTGAGCAGCAGGTCAAGAAAAGCTCTGCCCCTAGTTGGTTCCTCCAGCACTTGCACCAGGAAATTGTCCCCTACACTTTCCAAAAACTTCCTGGATTGTTTAAGAACATAAGAACATAAGAAAGTCCGTACTGGGTCAGACCAAAGGTCCATCTAGCCCAGTATCTGTCTACCGACAGTGGCCAATGCCAGGTGCCCCAGAGGGAGTGAACCTAACAGGCAATGATCAAGTGATCTCTCTCCTGCCATCCATCTCCATCCTCTGACGAACAGAGGCTAGGGACACCATTCTTACCCATCCTGGCTAATAGCCATTTATGGACTTAGCCACCATGAATTTATCCGGTCCCCTTTTAAACATTGTTATAGTCCTAGCCTTCACAACCTCCTCAGGTAAGGAGTTCCACAAGTTGACTGTGCGCTGCGTGAAGAAGAACTTCCTTTTATTTGTTTTAAACCTGCTGCCTATTAATTTCTTTTGGTGACCCCTAGTTCTTGTATTATGGGAATAAGTAAATAACTTTTCCTTATCCACTTTCTCAACATCACTCATGATTTTATATACCTCTATCATGTCCCCCCTTAGTCTTCTCTTTTCCAAACTGAAGAGTCCTAGCCTCTTTAATCTTTCCTCATATGGGACCCTCTCTAAACCCTTAATCATTTTAGTTGCTCTTTTCTGAACCTTTTCTAGTGCTAGAATATCTTTTTTGAGGTGAGGAGACCACATCTGTACACAGTATTCGAGATGTGGGCGAACCATGGATTTATATAAGGGCAATAATATATTATCAGTTTGTGCACCGCTGTATTGCTCTCCCAGCAGATATCAGGGTGATTAAAGTCTCCCATGAGAACCAGGGCCTGCGATCTAGCAACTTCTGCTAGTTGCCAGAAGAAAGCCTCGTCCACCTCATCCCCCTGGTCTGGTGGTCTATAGCAGACTCCGACCACGACATCAGCCTTGCTGCTCACACTTCTCAACTTTATCCAGAGACACTCTGGTTTTTCTGCAGTTTCATACCGGAGCTCTGAGCAGTCATACTCCTCTCTTACATACAACGCAACTCCCCCACCTTTTCTGCCCTGCCTGTCCTTCCTGAACAGTTTATATCCATCCATGATAGTACTCCAGTCATGTGAGTTATCCCACCAAGTCTCTGTTATTCCAATCGCATCATAGTTCCCTGACTGTGCCAGGACTTCCAGTTCTCCCTGCTTGTTTCCCAGGCTTCTTGCATTTGTGTATAGGCACTTAAGATAACTCACTGATCGGCCCTCTTTCTCAGTATGAGACAGGAGTCCTCCCCTCTTGCGCTCTCCTGCTTGTGCTTCCTCCCAGGATCCCATTTCCCCACTTACCTCAGGGCTTTGGTCTCCTTCCCCCGGTGAACCTAGTTTAAAGCCCTCCTCACTAGGTTAGCCAGCCTGCTGGCGAAGATGCTCTTCCCTCTCTTCGTTAGGTGGAGCCCGTCCCTGCCCAGCACTCCTCCTTCTTGGAACACCATCCCATGGTCGAAGAATCCAAAGCCTTCTCTCCGACACCACCTGCGTAGCCATTCGTTGACTTCCACGATTCGACGGTCTCTACCCAGGCCTTTTCCTTGCACAGGGAGGATGGACGAGAACACCACTTGCGCCTCAAACTCCTTTATCCTTCTTCCCAGAGCCACGTAGTCTGCAGTGATCCGCTCAAGGTCATTCTTGGCAGTATCATTGGTGCCCACGTGGAGAAGCAGGAAGGGGTAGCGATCCGAGGGCTTGATGAGTCTCGGCAGTCTCTCCGTCACATCGTGTATCCTAGCTCCTGGCAAGCAGCAGACCTCTCGGTTTTCCCGGTCGGGGCGGCAGATAGATGACTCAGTCCCCCTGAGGAGGGAGTCCCCGACCACCACCACCCTCCTCCTCCTCTTGGGAGTAGTGGTCGTGGAACCCCCATCCCTAGGACAGTGCATCTTTTGCCTTCCAATCGGTGGAGTCTCCTTCTGCTCCCTTCCCTCAGATGGGTCATCTACTCCACTCTCCGCATTAGTACCTGTAGAGAGAACATGGAAACGATTGCTCACCTGTATCTCCATTGCTGGTACATGGACGCTCCTCTTTCTCCTTCTGGAGGTCACATGCTGCCAAACTTCTTCATCATCCGTCTGTCCCTGCTGCGCCTGCTCTGAATCTTCAGAACATTGTGGCCGTAGAAGCTTCTCCTGACGTCTGTCCAGGAAATCTTCATTTTCCCTTATGCAACGCAGAGTCGATACTCGTTTCTCCAGACCTCGAACCTTCTCTTCCAATATGGAGACCAGCTTGCACTTTGTACAGACAAAGTCGCTTCTGTCCTGTGGAAGAAAGACAAACATGGCACAACCTGTGCAGGTTACAACAGCTGATCGCTCACCTTCCATATCACCTTCCTCTTAAGAGCTTCCTCAGCTGTTGCAAGAACTACTCAGAGAAACCTGCAGATGAAAGCCTCAGTGAGCTCTCTCCAGGCGAACTCCCTCTGTTAGCCTCTGCTGTTCGCCGCTCAGCTGGTTCACTGCTGACTGCCCTTATATACCAGTCAGGCCCACTCAAGGCCCACCAACACAGCCCCCCTAATGCAGCACTTAGCGTACCTCCTCTCGGACAGCTCCCAGGCAAACTCTCTCTGTTAGCCTCTGCTGTTCGCCAGTAGGCAGTGAGTCAGGGGCATCTGTGTAACACGAGCAATGGATGGTGGCAGACAGACTCTAGCAGGCATAGGAAAGACTTGCAGAGATAAGGGTCAATTGGAGACTAAAAATCGTAGGGATGATTTGTTTCAGACCTTTAAATCAGGCTATTGCAAGTTAGAAACTTAGGGCTTGCAGGCAGGTGGAGCAGCAAATTCAGGGATACTCCACCTTATCCAAATAAACTCCTCTTCATCAGTAGGCATGTCCATGTCAGGGCTGGACCACCCCCCTCCCCACAGGAATGGACTTGGCCTCAAAACTGAAGCAGCAGCTCCAAGAACTTGGGATGGGAGATGTGTGCTACCTTAGCATTAGCAAGACCATTACTGGCTGCTGGGCCCAGTTCTGGTATCCATGCTTTAAAACAAATGCTAACAAATTGGAAAGGGCTCAGAAAAGAGCTACAAGAGTGATTTGTAACCCCACTTGGAGTTTGCCAGCTCCTGGAACTCTGGACTGAGCCACTAGGGGTCCTAGCCTATGAACTACACCCATAAAGGCTACCAGACCCCTCTGATGCCATTTCCCAGCATGCTTGGAGCCAGGGGTCTGGGCAGAATGGACTCGAAACTCCTGCTGAGTCCAACAGGGAGGGTTCTGCATAGGGTGATCCATATGGGCAGTGATGAGCTGGATCTGCTCAGCCCCTCAGAGGGAGGGGATAGCCTGACCCAGAGTCAAAGGGACTAGTTTTAGTCTCAGTTGAGGACTGGCAGCTGAGAGGGAAGCAGAGTGGCTCAGGGAGTCTCGGATTAATTCCCCTCCCCACAAAGGGAGTATGTGCGTGGCTGTGGCGTCTAGTGCACAGGTCAGGCTGCATGAGCCCTGCAGAGACCAGCGTCTAGAGGGCGAGATCTAGCACCAGCAAGGCCCCACCCAGGGGTGAAGACACAGGGAGGGACCCCTTTTTCTTTAAGCTGTCCAACATTCATAGCACTGCAGCACCCGCGTCCGGACTGCTTCCCAGCATACCACCTGCCTGGGAAGGTGCCAGGCAGGGAGCCAGGGTTGGGAGTGTTGGGAGGTGGGGAACTTGTTGATGTGTTTTCCCTTATTAGTTACTCTAACCTTCCCCAGCTCCCATTTTCCTGCTCCCCATAAAGTCCCTTTTGTCATGCTGTCGTTTTGGAGCATGTTATTTCTTTGTTGGTGTTTGTGTTGATGCCCTTTGTTATTTCTTATGTACTGGGGATTATACCTCTTGCCAGCAGTCCTACATGGTTCATTTTCCCAAGGGGCAGTGCCCTGTGAGTCCCTGACTCGGTGAGGAGTCATCTATGTGGAGGCACCAGGTGTCACCAAAAAGGACCCAGCCCATGTGAGAAGTGGAGAGAATCTGCTCCAAGTAGCCAGCATCATGGAGGAGGAGGATCTTCAGTTTCAAAGTCTGGAAAACTTGCCACACAGTGGAATGCTAAAGAAGCTCAGTCTCACTAGTGTAACAAAGAGGAGGGTAAGAGGTGACTTAATCATGGTCTGTAAGAGATTATGGTATGATCAGAATGGGCAGAAAAGAGGTCTTTGTCACAGACAAAGTCAGAACAGGAGCCAATGGCTGGAAGCTGAAGCCAGACTAATTCAGACAGGCAACAAGGTACAAATTTGGAACAATGAGGGTAACTGACCATTGGAACAATTTACCGCAGCGCTGAAGCCATTGCTTGAAATTGTTACATTGCAACTGGGTGTCTTTCTACATCACAGAAAGTTATGGACTTGATAGGGGACGCACTTGGTAAAATTCCATGTCCCGTGCTAAGCAGGAGGTCAGAGTAGATAGTGATAATGTTTCTGTCCCACCTTAAAATGTATGGGGGGAAAATTCCATCAGACTCCACAGAACAAAAAATCCCCTGCATATCACTGTGTTGGGGTGGAGGCCTCAGGATCCTGTCATACTCATCCCAGGAAAGAAGCAGTGGGGCAAAGTCTTCCACACAGCCTAGAGGCTTTTCATGCAGGAAAGTAGAAAATCAGGGAGGCTGCAAGGGGCTAGCCAATCAGAGGGTTGCAGGCTAGTATAAAAAGAGCTGCAGTGCAAACCAGAGTCAGTTTCTTGCTGGAGCTAGAGGAGTGCTGATGGTGCTCCTGGTTGGCCAAATGGAACTGCAGCACCATGGACAGCTCAGTGCTGGCAGGGATCTGGGGCAGCGAGGAAGAGGCCCTGGCTGGCTGCTACCCTGAACTTAGATGAGCCCTGAGGAAAGGGTGAAGCTTTGGTGAAGGCTGAGGCTGGAAGGAAGTGGCCCAGGGAACTGAAGACATGGCACCGTGTTGTTGCTATTCTTAAGGTCGTTGGGCTGGGACCCAGAGTAGTGGGCAGGCCTGCCCCCTCCCTCCCATAGGCCCCTGGGGAAGTGGCCTACAATTGGACAGTGATAAACCCCCAGAAAGGTATCAGAACTACTTAGTGCCCAGGGAGAGGCTGGGGCCAGAAGGACCCACAGAGGGCGAAACAATTGCCTCCAGGGAGGAAGCCCCGGGGGTATGACCCAATATCAGGGGCGGGACTGTTAAAAGACTGCAGACACACCCGACCAGAGGGGTGTGCTCATGAGAGGTGGGTGCCATGCTGTTTCTCTCACCTTGAGAGATAACAAAGCTGCAGACTCACCACATAACACCAGGCAATTGACAGACCCACCTACTGCTGATTCCTTCACAGAAATCTTCCGTTCACACAACTCCAGCAGCGCTCTCACCATTGCTTGATCCTTGTTAGGCCAACTAGCACAGTGCACTGGACTGTACATCATGTGAAGGCAGTCGCTGAGTCCTCTGATTCTGTGTGTGTTTTACCCAGGCTGGCTGAGCACACCAACTGCTTGCTTTGACCATTATTACATCTTTGCTCCTTTGTGATAGTTTGTTCAGAATTTTATTCCCTCCTCTGTCAGCTGGTTACCGGCATGGGTGGGTGGGTTCTACAGCACTGAGGATTTCTCTCATTGAACCTGTATACAGCACAACTGCAGCCTATTGCTTTATAATGCATTCATAGCCTACATAGGTTTCTCTGTGATTCAGAACCGTGAGCCTTATTGATTTGTCAAAAATGTGTAACACGTAGAAAAATGAAATTGTGACATAAAGGAATAAAAGATGTAAAGGCTACAGATATGCAAAGAAGTGAAGGAGCTTGCTAGTTGCTTTTGTAGATTGAGATGCAGCCTGAAACCGCTGAAGCTGCAAATTTAAAAGGAGACAACTCGAACTCAGAGTATTTGGCAACAGAGATAAAACAGTTCATTACCTGGGTAATGTCTGCAATTCTCTTGGTTTAGAACAAGCATAAAATTAGGGTAACAAAAAGTGACAGTTACTGAAGTCCAGCAGCTTTGCGGGAAATTCAGCTTCGAAATAAGAACCAGAGACTCCTGGAAAGATGAAGTTAGAGTCTTTGAATCAATGGGACAAGTTCCAAGCTTGGGAGCTAAGTATCCTCCCTGTCTAACGAGCACTCCAACGCACTGACATGGTGACAGAAGATACAAACCCTTTTACTGTATGTGACACAAGAATTTCTGTGTCAACAGGTTCATGTGGAGTTGGAGATAAAAGTAAAATAGTGACGTAATGAATACAGTGGCTGTTGTTATTTGGCACTGTGAATCCAATGCTGGCTTGGTTTTAGGATTCACCCTCTTCCATCCCATTCCTCACCTAGCCCCAAAAGGACCAGTCGGCACTAGCAGGCATTACTGCTGGCGGTCCCCACAGTCAGTCCCTTATCCCACTGAGACTCTGTCCTCCACAGCCTCACACGAGGGACCAGAAGTTGGTGTGTCCAGAAAGGACAGCCAAGCTGACTGTGAGCCAGTCACCCACCCAGGCCAGTCTCAACCCCTGGCAGGCACAGTGTGTTGCTCATGTCCCTTTGACACACATGCTGACTCCACCTGAAGGCCCAAGAGGGTGTAGAGAGAGCCAGGTAGAGCTGTAGTGGAGTAGCAGCAGGAGAGGCTGACCTGCCAAGCAGCACTGCAGCAAGTGGTGCTGGAGAAAGCATGCTGTACCTAAGGACAGAGCTTAAAAGAAGGCCCACTGAAGAGCTGTGCTAGTGGGGGTTGGGGCCTCAGCAGTGATGCCCACGGAAAGACAGAATAACAAATTCAAAGCTCATTTCTCTGCTCCCTGTTGACTGCATCTTGCTAGCCAAGAGAGTCAATCTGAGTAGCGGCCCATGGAGACCAGGGATACCCTATAATAAAACAGACAGTATAGTACTGCATCCATGTCTACAAAACAGGGCGACCAGACCTTTTTGGTATTTGGGGGTATTGGTGATGAACCTCCAAAATCTGCATTAAAGAGAACAACATTTTGGGTTGACTAAACAGGTGTTAATTTCAGTCATAGGAAAAGCTAGGAGGAATTACAATTACAGTTGTGAAAGCATCTGCTTTTCACTTTGCAGAAAAACTGAAAAGTTGCCAAATATTCAATTTCTAGTATTTCCAAATGTTACCCAATACATTCAACTGTACTGGATTTTCTATTCTTTTGCAACTGGCAAGTCATTCTGCAAATGTTCTGTTTAAGCTGTGGAAAAATTAACTTCTTTGTGTTTACAAAACTTGGTTAACATAGTGACAAAAATGCAGAGGTTTTTGTAATGCCTACAGGGAGCTGTTATATGGCCTTCTTGCTTTACAGTGTTTTGAACCTCTCATCCACAAAGCCCACATTTAGAATACCGTGCTCTGCATTGGTAAAAATTTGGTTAGAATGATAATATGGAAACAGAGAAGATACTACAAAGGACAATCAAAATTATATAGGAACTAACAAAAATCTAGTTACTGAAAAGGGTTGGTCAAACTGCAGCAATTCTGAAAGGAGATGGGACACTGGACAGGGTGGACCAGTGCTCTGAGGTGGTACAGAGACGCCTCTTTCTAGGTGCCTGGCAGCTGTCTCTTGTTCACAGGCTCAGGGTCTAACTGATCATCAGATTTGGGGTTGGGACGGAGTTTTCCCTCAGGTCATATTGGCAAGAACCTTGGGGGTTTTACCTTCCTCTGCAGCCTGTGGTGGGGATCCCCTTCCAGGACCATCTGGGCATGTCTCACCTAACCCTTTCCCTGCCATCACAGGGGCCTTGGGCACTTTTGCACCCCACCCTGCTCTCTGCCTGTGGCACACAACAGTTCACTTTTGCTGAAGCCAGAAAAGCTTTCATCTAACTAAAGTCATTGGGCTTAGTATAGGGGTAGCGGGGTTAAATGTAAAGGCCTGTATTACACAGGAGACCAGTGGACTGTTTTAAAACATATTTTGTCTGTCTGACTAGCCTGTCCTCATCATTATTCCACTCCAGCAAACTTTGTCAGTTGCAAATTTTATCAGCAGTGGTTTTGTATTACTTACAGATCATTGAGAAAATGTGGAACAGTGTCTGGTCTAGTACTGGTCCCCGCTGGAAATAACCCATTTAACAATGATTCCCCTTTGACTACTTTTTGAGATCTGTCAATCAGTTATTAGTCAATTTAACATGGGCTTTATTAATAGTGTACAGTGCTGCTAATTTGTTAATCAGTATGTTGTGTGCTACTAAGTCAAATGACTTACAAAAATCTAACTTCTGTCATAGAGTATCAAAATTGACTATGAAATGAGCACATTGAAAAGTTTTAGAAATCAAATACCCGCAGTAACTATCTCGCAGTTGTAAGGCAAGAACAGTGTGGAAATTACTAACATTAAGGAGGAATCACTCTTGGCTGAAAATGTATAGTAGGTATTTCATTATTAAAACACAAACTAGGAATCTCCCTTTATTGCAAATGTCCTGCCCTGATAGATAAAAATTAAATAAGCAGGAGGTAAAATCTCTTAAAGCCAATTTTACATTTCTGTGAGCAGTTTTAAATTAAAATGAAAATTGCACATAACCTTCATGATAGCTATAACTATACGGCACTGCATAGTGTAAGGTATGACATTTATTGCAGCACATGTTGCCTGGCTCGGGAAAAGTAAAATGACCTTGTTACGGTCGAAGTTTAACACAGTTGCAGTGTTCGTTAGGAAAAAGTGGAGAGAGCCGCTTGACTCCACTAAATCAGTCTCAGAACGCATTGCCAGCTGACACGCAGGCCCTCACTGTAGCGAATTAGATGGAATGACTTGTATTCACAGCACGTTGCTCCATTGCAGCAGCACAAGAACAGGACAGAAAGGTGTGACTCGAGCGCTGTGCTTTAGTCAGAATGCCTTAGTGACTAGTGTAATGTTACCTGTGCTCTGACAGTTGAAGTGGAAGGTGCAGGTTTCTTGGCCTTTGCATTTTCTGCCATTTGTGAGGTGGCTCAAAGAAGCACTGGTGATAGAAGGGCTGCAGCAAGACCTCAGTTTGTAGGGCTGTTTATGGGATTGTGTTGTCGCAGAGTGCAAAGACTCCTTGGTTTTTGTTGAAAAGGCTAGCCTTATCAAAGGGTAAATCCTCAACAGTGTTTTCAACCTCCCTGGGAAAGCCTGATTCCCATCGCATCACAATGGCAGTTGTCATGGATCTTGATGCCATATTGATCGTGCCTACCTCAGCTTGTAATGAGATTCTGGCCACTGTTTGCCCTCGTCAGTCAGAGATTGATATTGAGCCCTGTATTCCTGAGGTAACTAGTCCCAAACATTCAGGAACATGGAGTAATTCAAGAAATCATATTGTGTGAGAAGGGCCTGTTAGTTTAAGATTCTAAACTGAAGGCTAGTAGATGTAAACACTTTATTCCCCATAAGGTCTAGACACTGGGCTTCCTTCTCTGCAGGGCTGGTCCTTGGATGCTGTTGTCTGGATCTCTCCATGGCCCCATGGATCAGCAAGGAGTTCAGGGAAGGATGGGTGAACAAGAACTCTGGTCTCATAACTGGGACAAAGTACCACTTTTCTGCCCACTTAGCCGGCCTATGCCATACAGCCCTTGCCGGTTCTAGTATGGCTTCATTTACCAGGAGAGTGACCTGACTGTAGGTTTTCCAGGAGCCTATGTTGAGAGTCCTGGACCTCTTCTCAGCAGATTTGGAGCTCTTCTGCCATTCTCTGTAACAGCTGTTGAAATTGTCTATGATCATTCAGGAGAGACCATGAAGTTGGTGCAACCACCTCATCAGGTGATGAGGATAATACCCCTGTTGGTACCAGCGGATCCATCTTGTTTTCCTCTTCTTCTGTGGGCTCGGGGGGAGGTTCTGGTTGACCCTTTGGAGGAGAGGGGTGGTTAAGACTCTCTGTTGCATTGCACAGATTTGGGGTACTGTGTGTGAGGTCCCATGGGCCACAAGAAAGCCAGTATGAAGGGTCAAAAGTAGGTTGCCACAGCCCCTGGTCCTGGGGAGGAGGTCCCTGTTTGTGTGGCCAAGGTGGCTTCAGAGCCAGGGCAGGAAACCAAGGAACAGACCTGGAGCAAAAGAAATGTTGACTAATTTCAAAGGGGCCGACTTTCACATTCACCCAGCGCTAGCAAACCTGGTGAATGTGATAGCTGTGGCTCTCTGAAGCTGGATGCAGGCACGATGCACAGCAGACGGACATGTGATTTCACAGGCCGCTCGATTTCAGAAGTTCAAAACCTTCTTTAATGTTGGTTGCCATAGAGAGTCTGTTGTTTGCCTTTCTGTGCTGGGGGGCGTAGCTGTTCTCTGGGGGCAGCTGGTTTGGTTAGTGAGCCGCAGGGAAGCACTTACTGATAACGTGGGCCTGACATCAGTGTCAAAGTCCCTAATTGACATCAGCAGGAGCAGGAGCCAGCCCTGGATGCTCCAAAACTGTGCTTCGAACAAACTCTCTTCCTGGTGCAGCTGCCCATCGCTTCCTGTGCAAAGCGGAGTCCCTAGAGCCAGAAGAGGAGAAGTTAAGGCTGCACTGAGTCTGACACTGCCCTTAATAAACCCACAGAGCCAGATCCTGCGACAAACTCTACACAGCAAGATCTGTCTGCTGCAGGTATCCCCTTGCCCTTCGCAGGGCTGGGAGCTGCCTGGGAACAGGGCTGCAGGGAGGGATTAGAGAGCTGTCTGTTGGGTGGGGCAGGGTCTGAAGGGCACCGACAGCCTGTGGAGAGCGCCAGGAATAGTATGCAGCCTGGGGCCGTGCTGCGATCTCTGTGGATCCCCCTCGGCAGCCAGTCAGGGAGAATCCCGGATAATGGGCCTGCACTAGAACAGCCCCAGCAAGATAGGGGAAAGGAGGCACACAGCAGTCCTGGCCTCTGGAGGTCTGCAGGGTTTGTTGGGAAGCTCTGCAGCTTGCTCTCCTCTTCCCCTACCTGCAGCAGAGCAACTGGGCAGCTGTGCAAGGGGATCCCCCAGCTCCTCTGGCGAGTCTCACCACGCCAGGGGGAAATCCAGTGCATCGTCCCGGTCTAGGACAAAGGAGAGCAGGTTCCCTTGGAGCCGCAGCCTGGGCTCTGGCACACGGGGAGTTTGTGTTCTTGATTGCAGAACTGTAACACTTTCAGAGATGCTGTAAAAGAGGAGATATTACAGCTCACACTTGCCATCAGCATGGGAATTGCAGCACTTAGCGCTGCAGCAGCTTGGGAATAAGGCTCTATCCATGGGGAAGCAGAAAAAAATGTAGAATGTCAGGTGTGTCTGCCGTAATCCTGTACCTGTGGGACTTGTATTTTGATTTAATTTTTAGGCTAATTGTTAAGCAATTGCTGTGTATGGAGCAAATGTGACCATCTTTGCAAAGGCGTTTGGGGTTTATATGGTGAGATTCCTGAAAAGAGAATGGCATTTCTTTGAGATCCAAGTTCAGGTTGATTTATTCTGATGAAATATCTGTTCCTTTGACCTCAATAGGAGTAATATGTGTCTAGTGATGCTTTGTGTAATGGCCATGGAGCTGCTCTGTAGTAACTTATGAATACAGAGCATTGACCAAGCTATTAGGATGTTAGCTGGATGAATATGTGGGTTTAGTTTAATGGGAGGCTGTGAAGAAAAGCAAACAATGGTTCAAGAGATGCCATCCCGCCGTAAACAGTTGGGGCTGTTATGGGACAAGGGCGGGGCCACAGGCTGAGAGGAGTCTGTGGTCACCTCCTGCTGAGCCCACTGGACTGGTTTGGACAAGGAGAGCCAGATATGGGAACTTATGGGAACAAAGCCGATTGGAGTGGATTTAAAGGGGGGGGCGGAGGTTTGCGGGGGGGAGGGGAGCCTGTTTGGAAAAGCCAGACAGGCACTCATTGGGATGTCTGAAGATGTTAGGCCTCCCTAGGCCACCACCACAGAATGATAAACCATTAGGGGTTGTCCGATTTAACTTGGAATTTTCCCATGCTTAGTCTGCCTTTTGGGACCAGCCCTGAAAACACTTACACAGGTGAGTAACTTACTCATGCATGCAGTGTTTGCAGCATCCAGGCCCTTTAGTTCAGTGGTTCCCACATGGTGTGTCCTGACGCACCAATGGGCTGAAGAAGGTTCCAGATAGATCACCATGGTCAGGACCAGAGTAACCCATCACTTGGCCACAGCCTGGGCAAATATACACTTCTCCAGCCTCCTGCAGAGGGGTGGTCTTAGGGGCAGGGTGCGGGGCAGAAAGAGGGGGAATGGCAGGTTGTGGTGCTGGGGCAGAGGGTTCCTGTATGTTGCGGTGGGTCACAAAACCAGACAATGCAGATGATGGGTCACTGTGGTAAAAAGTTTGGGAACCTCTGCTTTAATCTGCATGTACTTTCTTAAATCCTGTGCCGTGGTGCTTTGATTAAAGAAAAGAAGCCCCTCCCCCACCAGCTTCACGCTACTTTTGCCTCCTGTCATCCTCTCTTCCCCCAACCTGTGTCCTCTGGACCATGAGGAAGGTACCACAATAAGAGGTTCTGCAGCAGCTCTCAGCGACTTCTGTGACAAGCAGGGCCACAAGACAGTGCTGTTTTCTCAGTTGATGGGCAATGTCTGGAGTTCCAGCAGCCAGCCCCTTGTTGTCGGCTGTACTCTGCATTGGTATAAGCCACCCCAGGATCCTGTGGTGCCTGGAGACTGACTGCTCCGGGTCTGTGCTAGGTGCACCAGGCCCCTCTGCCAGTGCTCCTCTAGGAGTCATTTATCGGGTGGACAGACAGTCTCTGTCATGGTGTTATAGAGACTGTGATCGAGTGGAAGATGGCAGCCTTCACAGCGCCCACTCTGTTAAGTGAGAATTCACGACAAATGCCATCAACTCGGCAACCGAACATCGCTCAGCGATCTCCCGGTCACCAGAGCAGCAACTCAACAAATCCTAAAGTTTTTCCTCAGGGCCATACAATGTGCCAAATAGGCCCTGGAACAAGAATCCTGCAACTTAATGTCGAAGGACTCTCATGGGCAAAATGCAAGTACCCTGGAAACTTGTTGAAGACTTACAACATCAATATCCTCATGTTGCTAGAGACCCATGTTAGGAATGACCATCAGGCTAGGCGCCTGGAGTCTCTGTTTCTTATTTCAAAGCTGAATTTCCCACAAAGAGGCTGGACTTCAGTAACTGTCACTTTTTGCTAGGCTCAAATCAAACGCTGGAAAAACAATAGTAAGTGCATTTCAGCTTGAAAATAGGATTGCCAAAAACACACTGAAAATAGCTTTCTGTGGTAAAAATATGTGACATGATTACGCTCCAACATATCTCAGAGTGAAACTCGACCACACCCTCACCTTCCATGATCATCTAGAGAAGGTAGCTGCAAAGATGAAAACAAGAGCCAACATAATCCAGAAACATTCCCAAGATTGAAGGGTTATAGGACCACAGCATCAGTATGCCATGGCGACTTTATTTATATATTACACAGAATAACTGAGACAGACGGGATAGCCACTTGCATCATGGAATAAAATTGCAGCACATGTTTCTGGATCATCATCAGCAAAACCTCCTTTGCCGTGGATCCTGTGGGCAAGGACGGTCGCTTCCTGTGTGCTTTTGCAACACCTGGCCCAATGAGTCCCCATCCCAGACTCTGGGCCTGTGGGGGCTACCACAATACAATACAAAGAATGTGCAATAATGATACTGGGAGGATTAAAATGGAGCGAACGGGATCCCTAAAAGTAATTCTGCTGTTTAAATAGGCATGAGTCTAAAAGTACAAAACCAGGGCAAGCAAATTCCTGAGTCTTAGGGCTTGTCTTCACTACAGGGGTAAGTTGACCTAAATTATGCTACTCCAGCTACATGAATAACATAGCTGGAGTCGACGTAGCTTAGGTCAATTTACCCTGGTGTCTTCACTGTGATGCATCGACTGGAGATGTTCTCCGGTCGACTTCCCTTACTCTTCTCGGAGAGTGGAGTAGCGGGGTCGACTGGAGAGTGCTCTGCCATCGATTTAGTGGGTCTTCACTAGACTCTCTAAATGGATCTTGATTGCATCAGCGATCATCTTCCCATAGTGAAGACCAGTCCTAAGAAACACATTTCAGTGAAATGTCATGAAACCTGACCTAGCCACCCATGTGTCCCATCTGCATGGGACCTATTGACCCTGGTGCTCCCACCTCCCTTTGAATGGGCACTTTTCAAAGCCTCTGTGTGTTATTTTAGGGCAGGGTTAGCAATGAAACAGACAACAAAACCTGGTCTGACTGAATCACTTTAGACGTATAGAGCAAAATCCATCATCGGCCTTCTGAATTCACTAAATCTTCTGAATCCCCATGTGCATGTGTTCCCATCTCTATGGTATTTCATCAAAGGGTCAGCATAATTCTGCATTTAATAATGTACCGTAGTAACCAAGAACATTCCCAGTAACCTTTCAGACTGCAGGTTCTACATTTCAGGAACTTGTCTTGTCCTCTTGTGGAGGTGATGTTATTATGTCAGTGTAGTAGGGCACTGACATCGGTGGGACAAGGCTGTTGTGTAGACAGTGACATAATTAGTTTGACATAAGCTGCCTTTCCTCGACCTAACTGCATAGTATAGACCTATACTATGCAGTTAGGTCTAAATGATAAAGGCAACAATTCACATAAATCCTCTCATACATTTTTCATATGAAAATGCAACTATGTGGAGAAAAGAGAATAGTTTCTATTTAATGACAACAACTTTGTGTTTGTTCATTATTATTTGTACAGCACCACAAGTGCATGGTGTTTTTCAGATGGATCAAGACAAGCCCCTGACCTGTAGAACCCACAGTCTGAATCTGACAGAGCACAGCAAGGGATGACACAGAGCTAAGGAGCATTGGAAGAGGGAGCCGTGAAGAGGTGGAGTCCCAGCGATGATGGTTCATTGTGTCTCCCTGGCTGGAACTTAAAGTTGCTCCCCCGTCCTGGCTGCTGGTTAATCACTGTTCAGGCAGAGCCATGGGGATGCAGGATGCATGTCCTCGCTCTGCAGCATGAACCAAGTTGGGAGTAGTATTCATCTTGCCGACAGTAAGGTATTTGACTGAGGCAAGCCAAGGAGAAGGCGGCGAGGGTCAGCAGGACTCAGTACCAGGAGGCCAGCCAAATGCAGTGATCATAGAGAGGGGCGAAAGGAGGGTGTTGATCTTTCGCCCCCCCCCCCCCCCCAATACGTCACATTACACTGGTCTACAATTTTTGAGAAGTAGTCTGCTTCAGAGATAAAATGTGCTATTTATTATGTATTTTGATGTGCTGAATTCAAATATGACAATTAAAACAACTGATTGGCTACTGTTTCTAAGATACATAAGTTTTTACATTTTATGTCTATGTATATTGTGTAGCTAGTAGAGTTTTAATCATAAATTGTAAACCTAGGTCTTTTCATGCGTTTATGGTTGCTTTACATGATAAGATTTCACCTGTCCTGTTTATGTAACACTTTAAAAATCAGCAAAAGGGTTATATAAATAAAATTTATTATGAAACAAAAGGCAAAAAACTATTCTGTACATAGTTTAGTCCTATTCAGTGTCTACTCGGCGCTTCTTGGCTTGTCTCTTGTATTCATTAAATGGAGCACCTCTTGTCACTGTCCAGCAATAGTCTGCAAGCATTGATGGGCTCCATTTGCCCTGATAGCGTTTCTCCATTGTTGCAATGTCCTGGTGAAATCGCTCGCCGTGCTCGTCGCTCACTGCTCCGCAGTTCGGTGGAAAAAAATCTAGATGAGAGTGCAAAAAATGTATCTTTAGTGACATGTTGCAACCAAGGCTTTTGTATGCCTTGAGGAGGTTTTCCACCAATAACCTGTAGTTGTCTGCCTTGTTGTTTCCGAGAAAATTTATTGCCACTAACTGGAAGGCTTTCCATGCCGTCTTTTCCTTGCCACGCAGTGCATGGTCAAATGCATCATCTCGAAGAAGTTCACGAATCTGAGGACCAACAAAGACACCTTCCTTTATCTTAGCTTCACTTAACCTTGGAAATTTTCCACGGAGGTACTTGAAAGCTGCTTGTGTTTTGTCAATGGCCTTGACAAAGTTCTTCATCAGACCCAGCTTGATGTGTAAGGGTGGTAACAAAATCTTCCTTGATTCAACAAGTGGTGGATGCTGAACACTTTTCCTCCCAGGCTCCAATGACTGTCGGAGTGGCCAATCTTTCTTGATGTAGTGGGAATCTCTTGCACGACTATCCCATTCACAGAGAAAACAGCAGTACTTTGTGTATCCAGTCTGCAGACCAAGCAAGAGAGCAACAACCTTCAAATCGCCACAAAGCTGCCACTGATGTTGGTCATAGTTTATGCACCTCAAAAGTTCTTTCATGTTGTCATAGGTTTCCTTCATATGGACTGCATGACCAACTGGAATTGATGGCAAAACATTGCCATTATGCAGTAAAACAGCTTTAAGACTCATCTTCGATGAATCAATGAACAGTCTCCACTCATCTGGATCGTGAGCGATGTTGAGGGCTGCCATCACACCATCGATGTTGTTGCAGGCTACAAGATCACCTTCCATGAAGAAGAATGGGACAAGATCCTTTTGACGGTCACGGAACATGGAAACCCTAACATCACCTGCCAGGAGATTCCACTGCTGTAGTCTGGAGCCCAACAGCTCTGCCTTACTCTTGGGTAGTTCCAAATCCCTGACAAGGTCATTCAGTTCACCTTGTGTTATGAGGTGTGGTTCAGAGGAGGAGGATGGGAGAAAATGTGGGTCCTGTGACATTGATGGTTCAGGACCAGAAGTTTCATCCTCTTCCTCTTCCTCGTCTGACTCAAGTGAGAATGATTCTGGTGCATCAGGAACCGGCAGTCCTTCTCCGTGGGGTACTGGGCATATAGCTGATGGAATGTTTGGATAATGCACAGTCCACTTGTTCTTCTTTGACACACCTTTCCCAACTGGAGGCACCATGCAGAAGTAACAATTGCTGGTATGATCTGTTGGCTCTCTCCAAATCATTGGCACTGCAAAAGGCATAGATTTCCTTTTCCTGTTCAACCACTGGCGAAGATTTGTTGCACAAGTGTTGCAGCATATGTGTGGGGCCCACCTCTTGTCCTTATCTCCAATTTTGCAGCCAAAAGGAAGGTGATAGGCTTTCTTAACCATAGTGGTTATACTGCGCTTTTGTGATGCAAAAGTCACTTCACCACAAACATAGCAGAAGTTATCTGCACTGTTCACACAAGTACGAGGCATCTCTGCTCACTTTGGCTAAACAGAAATGTGCCCTTTGCAAAATGAAACACTGACAAATAAGAGAGCACGATACTGTATGATTTCTAGAGCTGATATAGGGCAATTTGTTCAGCAGAGTGATGTAAGCTTCGTTATGATTGCATCATCCATGACTTCTAGGAATAACATGATGCAATTCATATCATGTATGATGCAATACCAGCTTCAGATTGCATCATTCATTGTTTTGCCTAAAAAGCAAGTACTGTCCAAACCCAGTCATAGATTTATTCATAGATCCAGTCAAAGATGTATTTTAGTCATTTCTGGTTTAAATTGAGATCCCTTCCCTTTATCCCTTCCCACTTATCCTCCGCCATTCCCAAGTCAAGGGTCGTATATACTGACCCAATAGCATATCTTGAAAACTAGAGCCAATCAACAATTTTAAGCATCATTTTCGTTCTCAGTGACCAAGAATTAGTAAAGTTTGACTACATTTATTTCAGAAGCATTTTGGCTGTAGAGCAGTGTTACCAGTCTTTATGGAATGTGTTTGTACTGCCAAGAGCCATGCTGAAAGTGCTGTAGGATGCTGCACTCACACCTGAGTGGCTGACAGGTACATCCCCTAAAACTCAACCTCCAGTTATCTGGGCTGGACGTGGCAGGTGTGTACTGTGCTGAAGCTTGACAAGGTGAGATGGTGTCATTTAGCTGTCCCAGGGGCACTCCAGGACGCAGGCTCGCAGTTCTTCCTGACAGACAGCACTGCAGAAGGGACATGGAAGGCTTGTGTGGATAAATAGAGTCCCGCAGAAGCTGGGCCATGCTCGCTGAGTCAGGAAGGTATGTGAGAAGGGTCTGGGCTAGTTACCCTGGACATAAATGCTGTGGCATGAATAATGGGGATAGGGGAGAAGGGAGCTTGTGCTCGCATGAGGGATAGTGGAAAATTTTCCATCACAACTGTTTTTTGATGGGAAAGTTGGGTTTTCAACTAACAGAAATTTTTCACAAAAAGTATCAGCTTTCCATGGAAAATGTTGCCTTGTCAGCAAAAACACCCAAAATGTTGATTCCGAAATGCCGCTGTGGTGCCTCATGGACGTTTTCAGCTTCCTTGTGCCTCCATTCTTCCTTTAGGGCTATGCTCTTCAGCAGGACTACATTTCCTATGCTGCACCATGGCCAAAGGACTCCCAGAATGTACCATGGCATTTCAGCAAGAGGGGAAACGTCATCCGGCTAGGGAGTCCAGCCCATGGAGGAGAATGGGGGATTAGGCACTCAAACTACAACTCCCATGAGGCACAGCAGTGGCATTTCTGAATAAATATTTTTGGTTTTTTTCACCAAAAAATAAAATTTTCTGTGGAAACCCTAATCCTATATATACAGACCAGGGACGTATGCACTGTGCCTCTTGCTAGGGCTGGCTGGAAAACAAGAATTCTGGTTTGTGAAAATGTCACTCTTTTGGCGTTTGGTTTGTTCTGCAATGGGAGAAAATGACCCGAAGAAATTTGTGTAAAAAAGCAGCAGCGAGAGCCCTATCTCCGCCAAGCCAATCAGTTGGTGATGTGGGCCCCCACTGGTGTGGTGGAAGGCTGACGTTCTAGTCCTTGCTCTGCCTCAGTGTGGCACTCTTCTCCAAACCCTGGCACCCCAATATTTACCATGGTAATATGATTATGATGTGGTTTGCACAAAGTACCCCTTGTGAAGTATCATTTTAAATGGCTTGATCTGTTGACCATTAATATCCTGTTGAATTGTATGTGCTATCATCGTATGTTGAGTTTTGCAATGTGTGTCTTACTGAAATATGTTGTGAGGTTGGGAACACTCCAAGCAGCCATTCACACTGACGGCCCATTAAAGGAAATACACACTCCCAAGGACTGTTCCAGGAACCTGTACAATGGAGACCTCTCAGAGAGAGCACATAGACAATGGAGACTGCTTGACTCACGTCATAGCAAAGAGTCTTTCCAGCAAGCTGGAAAAAACTATAAAAGAGGGGAAGTGACATCATCACTTTGCCTCTCTTCCCTCCACAACTCAACACCTTGAAACACATCTGGAGAACAAAGACTGAAGTGGGGAGGTGGTGCCAGGCTGAAGGAGACAGCCAGCCTGTGTGTGGAAGATCTGAGGTCTATAAATTAGGATTTGATTCAAGCCGTGTTGCACCCTGATAGACAATACAAGCAGGTCACAGATTTCAATTTTACTCTTATTACTCTTATTTTTTAAGTAACCAACTTTGAGCTGGATGCTTACTACTTATAATCACTTAAAAATCTCTTTCTGTAGCTAATAAATCTGTTTTATAGTTTACCTAAAACAGTGTGTTTTGGTTGAAGTGCTTGGGAAATCTGCTCAGAAACAAGGTCTGGCACATGTCATCTCCACATTGAGGGCGGGGCGGACTGGGTAATAAACTTACACTGGTCAGGCTTCTGACCAGGGCAAGACACTACAGCCCTGGGTTCCTAGCCTGGGGAGCTGGGGGGAATTGGCTGGAGCCTCTCTATTGTTGGCTAATGAGTAGCTGGGAGGACATTCATGTAACTCAGTTGGGTGTGTCCCTGCCTGTGGATGGCTGTGTAAGTGCAGTACCTGGAAGGGTTTGCAGCTTGTCACAGCATCACAGTGTGAGAGGGAACCCAGGTTGGTAAGTAAGACAGAGGGTTCAGCAGTACCCCAGTTCCAGGTTGCACCTCAGGGAACCTGTCACACACATTCATGTCTGGGTCTCCCACAAGTGTCCTAACCAGCGGGCTATAGATTCAGTCTCAGTTTCAGTAAATTTGCATTTTCTGATTAGAAGAACTCCTGAGCAGCCCCACTTCTCGCAGAGAACGGACGTAAACGTGTTGACTTTGCAGTCACAGTGAGTTTCCATCTCTTTCCACTAATTATTCATGACAAGAGTGAAAGGCTGCAGTACAACTGTGCTACTTAATACTTTTTCTCAATTATACTTCAGGTGTATTCCTGACATTATCATTGTTTCTAAAAGGGAGTTAGTATGACACAAACTTCATGAAGGGGAGGCCCTTGGAATAATGTGTGTTTTGTTCTTGCAAGGCACAAAGGCTTTTCCTTTTTCTTCTGCTCCCCATTATACTCGAATGATGGCACATGTAGCACAACAGAGCTTGTCCTGCATTCTTAGCCAAAGCTATTTACGCATGCTGCAGTGGGGTGGGAGGCTGATGCCTCATGAGAAGCAGGCGTAAGGCCTCTGACATCTGGGGTGTTGCACTGGTATAAACGGGATTAGAATCAGGCCCACTGAGCACATGCTCCCGTCTTAGAATGTGTCAATTATCTCCAAAGTTATAGCCCACCTTTAAAAACCCAACCACCATGGAAATCACATCCCTCCGGCATTGTCTGTACCCCAAATGCGGGCAGGAACAATGATTCATGCACTTACTGATGCTGCAAAGCACTCACAGCCATGCACCAGCACGGCACTGCACCAGCTCTTCTGGGGGTGAGGGGTGTGTGATGAAGAGCTGCACCCAGCCGGCCACTTCCCTCTTAGCAATTTACAAAAGATAAATTCCCTGTTAATCCAGAGCCATTTAACAGAGCCAGCTCCACATCCCTCCCTGCGATAGCTCCCATGAGGCTTCCTCCTGCGGCAGCTGAGGCCAATAGGTGGCCAAGGACCAAGCCATTGATCCCGGAGCAGCAGCAGCACTGGAAATCCTGTGAACAAAATGGGTGCTGTGGGTGCGTGACTCCCCTGGGAATCCAGCCCCAACCCCGCTGCTCAGTGCAGAGTCCAGCACGCACACTCTGGGACCAGGCTGAGCGTCCCGGGGGAGTGTGGGGGGGGGCTGTGCTGGCGGCCTGGGTTTTGTGACACTGAGCTGCTGCAGGGCCATATTAACTGAGTTGGCTTGGCTGGCCTCCCTGCGCCCGCACTGGGGACAAGCCCAGTTGGCGGTAGGCCTCTTGGAGCGCACGGAGCGACTGGGGCCCTGCAGCCATATGAAGCCAGGTACGCCCGTTCCCAGTGGGTGTGCAGCTCCCCACTGCTAAGCATTTTGCAAAGGTGCAAGTGAGAACACAAGGCGCTAGCTGGGCAGGGTGAGCACGCGCAATGAGGTGCTGGCAGCGGAGGGAGCAGCTGGAAGGGAGCAATATTTTCTTGCTCCACAACATTAAGGACTTTTAGTAACTATAGCCAGAGATCCCAGGCCCAGCGCCATCGTCACACTGCTGCTTTGGTGGCTTATAGCGGTGTCCACTGCAGACATCAGCGAGCCTCCCCCCACCCCCCCCAAGCAAGCTCCCAAATGCTTGTGAGGGCTATTGCTATAGTCTTCAGGGGCACAGCTGAGGCATGCACTGAGGATGACAAGCAGTGCGGCCTACAGGCTGTAGGCGCACGCTAGCTGAGGCAGCAGCCCAAGCAGAGTTGTCAAAATGGGACCTGGCTGTGCTTATGAGGCAGAATGGAGGGGTGGGCACAGGGAGGGAAAGCACATGGGGCACAGGGTCAGGGTCAGATTTAGGGACAGGCGATTGCCTGGGTCCCGGGCTTGGAGGGGTGCCGGGCTCTGAGGGGATGCTGGGCTTGGGGGGGGGGCAGACTTCGGGTAAGCGCTGGCCTCAGGGGAGGCACCAGGCTTGGGGGAGGTGCTGGGCTCAGGGAGGTGCCAGGCTTGAGGGAGCGGGAGCCACACGGGATGCAGTAAAGTAATCAAAAGTGTAAGAAATGGCAGTGGGGGCACCAAAACTGCTCCTTGCCTGGGGCACCATTCGGACTAGGGCTGATCTGGCACAGGGATGCTGCTATTTGCTCCCACTCACCCCTGTAACGTACCGTGACACTTACCCTGCCAGTGGAGAGGGCAGTGATGCTGGACGTGGCGAAACAAGCACCGTCTCGCCCCACCTGCCTGAGCCCCGTCACACCCCTTATCCCCCTCAACAGGAGTCCCTGCTTCACAGCGTGGTGTCCCAGGTGCTCTTTGGAGAGCGCATTGCTCATTGCCAGGGCAGTGCACATTCCTGGGCTCTCCCCCTCTCCCGCTTTCCTGGGAGGTGCATTCCAGGCAATGGGCTGCATGTATGGAGCACTGAGCGCCAGCCAGTTATTGCTAATTGCCCTCATTATGGGTAGCGTCGCTCATGCTGGCTGGCTGTGCTGGCAAGCCACCCGCAGACGCCTTAGAGCAGCCGGCTTTAGTACCGGGGCCAGGGCCGGCTCCAGGCACCAGCTTACCAAGCAGGTGCTTGGGGCGGCCACTTCGGAGAGGGGCGGCACGTCCAGCTGTTTGGCGGCAATTCGGCGGACGGTCCCTCACTCCCGCTCGGAGCGAAGGACCTCCCGCCGAATTGCCGCCGCAGATCGCGATTGCGATCGCGGCTTTTTTTTTGTTTTGTTTTGTTTGGCTGCTTGGGGCGGCCAAAACCCTGGAGCCGGCCCTGAGCTGGGCTCTGAGCTTCATGAGTCACAGCAGCCCAGGCGCAAGCTGGTGCTTTTTTGTCTAAAGATTTTCACCCTGCTGCCAAAAGTAAACTCTCTTGTCTTTTCATTTGTAGTAAAAGGGCTAATTTAGACTAAACCAATCCAATAGCAGACTGAGTGTGAAAGCAGCTCTACACTTTGGTTCAACAATAAATAAAGTGCCCAATTGATTTGCTGCACCAGCTGTCGATACTGAAACCCTCGGAGTCCCATTTTGTGATTTTATTATTTAAAGCATTCATTTCTGTTTAATGTGCTTGAAGCTGCCCGTGACAGCCTGGCCAGAGACATAATCTCCTTTCAGCTGCAATGCCAAAGGGGTGTATTAGTCACAGTCATGGGTAGTGCTATTGGCACAGATCCTTGAGGTGGAGAAGGCGGCATTTTGTCTCACCAGATGGTATTGCTGTCTAGAACTGATGGCTCATTACACAGCACAGTACATGCCGGGGAAGAGGGGAGGGGGGACATGCAAACCCTTTCTGGTCTAGCTTTTACATTCACTTGGCGACTCAAGGGTCCCCAAGGGAATCAGGGCCAGACACTTCTTTACAGCGGGTAGATCAGGCCAACTTAAAACAGCAGAGCCATTTTCAAAACATCTGGAGCTTTCCTGCCAGAACAGCGACCTGGGAACTCTCACAGGAAAATAAAACCAGCCAAGCCCAGCTGAGTGCCTGGTGCCTGGCTGAGGCCCAGACCAAAATCGACTGTTAAATTATAGCCAGAGATAAATTATCCGTGTAGCACTGAGTGATATGGTGATAGGTAAGCCTGCGATTCTGTCGTGGAGGGCACAGAAGTCAGAGATTCTGTGACTTTCTGCTACCTCCGTGGCTTCTGCAGTGGCTGGTGTAGCTGACTCCAGGGCCGCCCGAACAGCCAGCCCTGGGGGGCCAACTGCTCGGACGGGCCTCAGAGACAGCTGCACCAGCTGCTGCTCCAGCAGTCCTGGGCAGCTGGCTCCAGGAACCGCCGAAGCAGCAGCTGGTGTGGCTGGTCCAAGGGACCACCCGAGACACGGTCCAGGGGCCTGTCCCAGAGCCAGCTGCACCAGCCACTGCGGGAGTGGCCCTGTAGCCAGCCACTCGGAGGTCCCTGGGGCTGGCTGCACCAGCCGCTGCTAGGGTTGCCCCAGACAGCTGGCACCTCCCAAGCAGCGGCAGGTGCGGCTGGCTCCGGGGAGCACCCGAGCATCAGTCCTGGGGGCACCCTAGGGACAGCCTGAGCAGCAGCAGTCCCGGAGCAGCCCGAGGCCCTCCGGCGGAACAGTCCCGGAGAGCAGTGGCTGCCAGGGCTGTCAACCCCCAGCGCTGGAGCAGGGCTCCCCTGCTGTTATAGCCCCCACCCAGAAGCAGAGATTTAGTCATGGTTATTTATAGTAAAAGTCATGGCCAGGTCATGAGCTGTGAATTGTTATTTATTGCCCGTGACCTGTCTATGACCTTTACCAAAAATACCCATGACTAAATCTTAGCCTTAGTGACAGGCACAACAGAGACACTGACTGTGTACTCTGTCGCTGACTGACTCTGGGGTGGGGGAGCCTAGCACAGGGGCAGTGTAGTGAGATTACAGGGTGGCCTGGGTCAGGGCAAGCTGTACCTCTGACCCCCGCTCCCAACCCCAATCAGTTTCTCTGTGAAAACCCTTTCCAAGAGACAGGCCTGTTCCTGTAACTGGCTCAGGGTGTAACTCTGCAATTCACCCACTCCTAGCCTGGTTCCCCAGGTCACCCCTGCCTAACGGGCCAGCTGGGGGATTAGCCCCGGCTGTAGATGTCCCTTTGGCAGCTAGGACCAGTATGAAAATGCAGTGACTCAAGCCACCTTGTTCCCAGGACTATAACAAAGAGGAAAAGGGTTAATACCAGCAAAAGCCTGGAAAGGGTTAACGAGACTGAGACGGGACCAGTTATGCCCCAGCTGATGGGAATTAGGTGGCCTAAGCAACCCCTGGCTGAAGATGGCAGGAATAGGCATGAGAAGGGGGCTGATGTAAAGCCAGGAGGTTGGCAGCAGAAAAGGGCTGCAGGGAGGAAGCTAGTGGCCACTCTCAGGATATTAGAGAGGGAAGGCAGGAAACCTAGGGGGAGAAGGTGTAGGAAATGTCCTCAGGGAAACATCAGTGTGGGTTAAGAAGGTGCAGACCTTGGCCACTGCATAGTGGGGCCCTGAGCTGGAACGTGGTGTAGAGAGCAGGTCCAAGTCAGTGGAACAAAACAACCCAGTGACCTGCCTTTGAGCCACGAATTTCAGGAACTCCACTCACTCCTTCCAAAGGAGTGGGCGTGATTGGCTTTTATGGGTGAGTCAGACCATTATGCTAATTACCAGCTGTTTGAGTAATATAAAACAATTAATACTGGCTAACGCACATTATGGCCATAAACAGGGTGAAGGGCCAGCTTGTCGTCAAGGTCCTTGCTTGCGTTTTTTCTTGTGGCTGGAGCGTGTTTGCGGAAGCATTCAGTCTCTGTGACACTGGATTGTGTGTTATCACCACACTTGTCACTTTGTTACACTAGCTGTGGGGTTTAGCTCACAAATTACAGATTTAGGTGTCATTTTAAAAAATATATAGAACAAACTGATCATAAATTTCCCAGCAGTGGGAGAAAAAATATAAAGTCTGCCACTTTCCCCCGCTTGTTCAAGTCTACTGCAGCACATCAGCCGGCTCTAGGCTTTGCTTAGCAAGGAAGTCTTCTCTGTGACTCGCTCAGTCACCTTTCCCTGCTCTCATGGCTGTAGTGGATAAACGTGAGCAGGTGTGTGCCACGCCTGCACACACTTCCACCTTGGGCACCTGGGTGAGACTGAAACAAAATAGATAAAAGCCAAATGTGAACAAACTCGTTCCAGCCAATTTACCCACTTTCTTTAAAAGTCCATCTCTGGGCTGAGATCAGGGCCCCATACAGGAGCATAGCTGCTGTTCCCAACTGCAGCGATGCTGGGGA
Source organism: Emys orbicularis (assembly GCF_028017835.1). Taxonomy (NCBI): domain Eukaryota; kingdom Metazoa; phylum Chordata; order Testudines; family Emydidae; genus Emys; species Emys orbicularis. The sequence continues at coordinate 272,668 of NC_088686.1, read as the reverse complement.
GGGGCTGGTGAGCATTGCTAGTAGCTCTGCTCCCCCCCACCCCCGCGCCCAAAGGGGGTCAGATCTGGGTTGGCTGGAGCATGACTAGGTCCTGCATCCCCCCTGCACTCGGCAGTCAGCACTAGGGAAGCACAGGCTGCATTTCTTTTAAAAGTACAATAAATGCTGCTTCCAGCAGAGGCTTGCGCCTCTCTGCCCTATGGCCCCTCCCTATCACTTGAGCATTGCACCCTCCAATGAAATGAAGGCATTACTTTGAGTTTGTATCACCAGTTTCACTCCCAATGGGCAACTGATTTGCTGCAAATCCCCAGAGTCTGCTACCCTGAGCGGTCACCTTTTCGCATGTGCTTGAGGGATCACGTGCAGCTAAATTTAGACTAGCAGCAACAGATGTTGGGTTGCTTTTTCAGGTGAGCCACCCCATGCCACAGTGTCCCTCTGCTCTTGTGCACTGGCAGGGTCATGGGATGGACAGGACTCCAGCTCTCCAGGAGGACATGCTCCTACCATGACAAAGAAGTCCTCTGCCCCATGCGGCAGTGTGACTGGATCCCCAGCCGAGATGCTAGCAGTTTACATTTGTTCCAGCTTTCATTTTAGAGAGCGGTTACCTTTTCAAGGAGCATGGCAATTTTAAAATGTTGGTTTGGGGGTTGGTAGATTCAATTTTGGGCCTCACAGACTTGACTCTGTCTCTTCAACTGTGCACCCATTCAGAGATCTTATGATCAGTCCTTAAGAAATTCATAAAAACTCCATGAAACTTTTATGAGGCAAAATCCAATTTCCCCTCTCTAATACCAAGACGTTGATATAAAGGTTAGTGTAGAAGTATGTCAATGCTTACAAATGCACTTTTTTGGTTTTGAGCTATACTGAATTTCTGACAATGAAGAAGAAATAAGCAGAAACCCTAAATTACAGCTGCCTAAATTGTCTCAGTATGAGCTACATAAAAGTCACAATGGGAGTTCAGAATCTCAGGGGAAAATGAATTACTGCTAACCTTTCAGTTCCATTCAAGACCATGATCCCTCAGGTGACAGCTGAATCTCCCCCTCAAAAGCTGATTAGCCACTGCAGGACCTGCATGCGAATTCCTTGGGCTTCCTGTGGCATTTGTCAAGAGATTATGTAAACCCCAGATAACACTCTCACACTTACTTTAGTATCCCTTTGGGACAAAGGAATGGAAAAGGGTTGGAATAATGGCCAAATATGCAACTGTCTGTCATGGGTCCCCAGAGCAATAAGAATAATAAGAATATAACATTAGGGATCTATTATCGACCACCTGACCAGGACAGTGATAGTGATGATGAAATGCTAAGGGAAATTAGAGAGGCTATCCAAATTAAGAACTCAATAATGGTGGTGGATTTCAATTATCCCCATATTGACTGGGAACATGTCACCTCAGGACGAAATGCAGAGACAAAATTTCTCGATACTTTAAATGACTGCTTCATGGAGCAGCTGGTACGGGAACCCACAAGGGGAAAGGCAACGCTTGATTTAGTCCTGAGTGGAGCGCAGGAGCTGGTCCAAGAGGTAACTATAACAGGACCGCTTGGAAATAGTGACCATAATATAATAACATTTAACATCCCTGTGGTGGGAAGAACATCTCAACAGCCCAACACTGTGGCATTTAATTTAAAAAAGGGGAACTATGCAAAAATGAGGGGGTTAGTTAAACAGAAATTAAAAGGTACAGTGACTAAAGTGAAATCCCTGCAAGCTGCCTGGATGCTTTTTAAAGACACCATAATAGAGGCCCAACTTAAATGTATACCCCAAATTAAGAAACACAGTAAAAGAACTAAAAAAGAGCCACCGTGGCTTAACAACCATGTAAAAGAAGCAGTGAGAGATAAAGGGGCATCTTTTAAAAAGTGGAAGTCAAATCCTAGTGAGGTAAATAGAAAGGAGCATAAACACTGCCAAATTAAGTGTAAAAATGTAATAAGAAAAGCCAAAGAGGAGTTTGAAGAATGGCTAGCCAAAAACTCTAAAGGTAATAAAATGTTTTTTAAGTACATCAGAAGCAGGAAGCCTGCTAAACATCAGGACGAAATGCAGAGACAAAATTTTTTTAATCTCCAGAAGAGAAGAAGGAGGGGGGATTTGATAGCTGCTTTCAACTACCTGAAGGGGGGTTCCAAAGAGGATGGAGCTCGGCTGTTCTCAGTGGTGGCAGATGACAGAACAAGGAGCAATGGTCTCAAGTTGCAGTGGGGGAGGTCTAGGTTGGATATTAGGAAACACTATTTCACTAAGAGGGTGGTGAAGCACTGGAATGCGTTACCTAGGGAGGTGGTGGAATCTCCTTCCTTGGAGGTTTTTAAGGCCCGGCTTGACAAAGCCCTGGCTGGGATGATTTAGTTGGGAATTGGTTCTGCTTTGAGCAGGGGGTTGGACTAGATGACCTCCTGAGGTCCCTTCCAACCCTGATATTCTATGATTCTATGATTCTAAGCGTGCTAAACAAACAGTGGGGGCCCTGGACGATCGAGATACAAAAGGAGCGCTTAAAGACGATAAAGTCATTGTGGAGAAACTAAACGGATTCTTTGCTTCAGTCTTCACGGCTGAGGATGTTAGGGAGATTCCCAAACCTCAGCCGGCTTTTGTAGGTGACAAATCTGAGGAACTGTCACAGATTGAAGTGTCACTAGAGGTGGTTTTGGAATTAATTGATAAACTTAACATTAACAAGTCACCGGGACCAGATGGCATTCACCCAAGAGTTCTGAAAGAACTCAAATGTGAAGTTGCGGAACTATTAACTATGGTTTGTAACCTGTCCTTTAAATCGGCTTCTGTACCCAATGACTGGAAGATAGCTAATGTAACGCCAATACTTAAAAAGGGCTCTAGAGGTGATCCCGGCAATTACAGACCGGTAAGTCTAATGTTAGTACCAGGCAAATTAGTTGAAACAATAGTAAAGAATAAAATTGTCAGACACATAGAAGAACATAATTTGTTGGGCAAAAGTCAACATGGTTTCTGTAAAGGGAAATCATGTCTTACTAATCTATTAGAGTTCTTTGAATGGGTCAACAAACATGTGGACAAGGGGGATCCAGTGGACATAGTATACTTAGATTTCCAGAAAGCCTTTGACAAGGTCCCTCACCAAAGGCGCTTACGTAAATTAAGTTGTCATGGGATAAAAGGGAAGGTCCTTTCATGGACTGAGAACTGGTTAAAAGACAGGGAACAAAGGGTAGGAATTAATGGTAAATTCTCAGAATGGAGAGGGGTAACTAGTGGTGTTCCCCAAGGGTCAGTCCTAGGACCAATTCTATTCAACTTATTCATAAATGATCTGGAGAAAGGGGTAAAAAGTGAGGTGGCAAAGTTTGCAGATGATACTAAACTGCTCAAGATAGTTAAGACCAAAGCAGACTATGAAGAACTTCAAAAAGATCTCACAAAATAAGTGATTGGGCAACAAAATGGCAAATGAAATTTAATGTGGATAAATGTAAAGTAATGCACATTGGAAAAAAATAACCCCAACTATACATACAATATGATGGGGGCTAATTTAGCTACAACGAATCAGGAAAAAGATCTTGGAGTCATCGTGGATAGTTCTCTGAAGACGTCCACGCAGTGTGCTGAGGCAATCAAAAAAGCAAACAGGATGTTAGGAATCATTAAAAAGGGGATAGAGAATAAGATGGAGAATATATTATTGCCCTTATATAAATCGATGGTACGCCCACATCTTGAATACTGCGTACAGATGTGGTCTCCTCATCTCAAAAAAGATATACTGGCACTAGAAAAGGTTCAGAGAAGGGCAACTAAAATGATTAGGGGTTTGGAACGGGTCCCATATGAGGAGAGATTAAAGAGGCTAGGACTTTTCAGCTTGGAAAAGAGGAGACTAAAGGGGGATATGATAGAGGTATATAAAATCATGAGTGATGTGGAGAAAGTAGATAAGGAAAAGTTATTTACTTATTCCCATAATACAAGAACTAGGGGCCACCAAATGAAATTAATGAGCAGCAGGTTTAAAACAAATAAAACGAAGTTCTTCTTTACACAGCGCACAGTCAACTTGTGGAACTCCTTGCCTGAGGAGGTTCTGAAGGCTAGGACTATAATAGCGTTTAAAAGGGGACTGGATAAATTCATGGAGGTTAAGTCCATTAATGGCTATTAGCCACGATGGGTAAGGAATGGTGTCCTTAGCCTCTGTTTGTCAGAGGGTGGAGATGGATGGAGGGGAAAGCTCACTTGATCATTACCTGTTAGGTTCACTCCCTCTTGGGCACCTGGCATTGGTCACTGTTGGAAGACAGGATACTGGGCTGGATGGACCTTTGGTCTGACCCCGTACGGCCGCTCTTATGTTCTTATGTTATGTTCTTATGAGCAGCCAGAGGGGGCCTCACAGCACAGGCTGCGCGGGGGTTGGTGTGCATTTCTCAGGGTGACACAGGGAGCAAGGAGCCAGCTCCGTGCTGGTCTTGGGGGTGCCATACAGTGGATGAGGTGTCATTGAGGGGTCCAAACCACAGGCTCAGCCCGGTGGGACTCTCGAGGGCCGTGCCGGGGAATGGAATGGGGAGCTAGAGCACACACTGGCTCACGCTGCCAGGACTGGCACCATGGTATCAGGCAGGAGAGGCTGGGCCAGGTGCTGTGACAAGGCTGCAGTTGAGCCCTGAAGACTTGAGCTGTCAATGAGCATTTCCCTCCCTTTGTGTTTGTCTCACACCAGGAAAACATCCTGTGCAGTCTCCCTGCTTCCTGCCTGACTTCTCCTGCTCCTCAAAGGGGGCCTTGAGCATGCACGTGTGTGCTGAGACCCTGCCCCTGTCTCTGTGCATTGGCAGGAAATGAAAAGAAAACAATCTGAGTGAAAAATCTGCCATGGTACTGATGGCACTGAGAGCACCGGACCATGACGCATCGAGAATGTCCAGTACCAAAACTTCCCAAGGAGCTAACGACCCTAACTGGGCAAGCTCTCATGGAGGTATGAGCACTAAAGCCAAACTTCCCAGCTCTGTATCTATGGAGCCAAAGAAAACCTCGGTACCGAGTAGTCCAGTGGTGCCACCTGCTGTACCTATACAACACAGCAAGTCATCAGAACTTACAGCTCTGACCCTGATTCCTAGTCGGTGTGTGCTGCCATCCCCGGCACCGAGCCTCATAGATCCGCCGCAATCCATGAGACAGGCAGACCTGATAGTTGCCTCAATGCCTGGGACTCCCCTATTCAGTACCGACAGTACCCCAGCGAGACCGGGACCAAACCTGGTGACCACTCCCTGTGGATCAGCCCCTCCCTTCTCCAGTGATGAGGAAGAGGAGGATGAGGCAGAGATATACACCTCTCGCCACTCCTCCCCTAAATCAGCAGCCATGCCTCCCCAGTAAAAAAAAATGGAGCTGGCCAGCAGCAGGCTTTTTAAAACTCTCCTAATTTCCTGTAAAGCCATTTATAACTGGAACAAGACCCTGCAGCTCGGGCCTCTGGGCTGTGAAATTGTACTTCTGTCCTGCGGTTCTTCCCAGGGTGAAGGCACTCAAATTACCCCCTGTTCCATTGTCCTTGCTTGTAACACTCATTGTTAAGGTGCTAGCACCAAGTTTGTGCAGTTTTACATGGTATTATCTAAGAATGTTTTGCTTAACATGCTCCAGTTGCAAAGGCTGGCTCGTGAGCCAAAGGTCTCCATGGCTTGGGGGTGTTTGGAACTGGGAATTTGGTTCAGGCCAGTTGAGTGAGCTGGAATGGCCATTATCCTGTAGGCACTCTCTGGCAGCTAAGGAAACTTGCCTCAGTCATGTAGCACCAGGAGCCTCAGGTGTTGTATAACTCTTCATGCCTTGTACTGGTTCTAAACTCCCAGGCATGGTCACAGCATGTGTCTTTAATATGTCTCTGCTCTTTAATAGGTTTCTCAGTAGACTGTCTCAGTATCAATACAGCATAAAATTAAACACAAAACAGGGAGGATTGCTTTGAGTTTTACCTGCAACAAGCAGCATGTTTAAACATACAACACTATCAATAATATGTGTGAAACCCCCGTCTCATCTAATTGAGCAAAGAAAAGCAGTCGCTGCATAATGCACCATATTCTCCCACAGGTATTTCCCCCCCCCCCCCCGACCTTAGGATCTACCTGTACGCCACCTCAGTTGCCATTAAATAACAAAACAGTCTAAAGCAGTAAATGGGATGAAAGGAGACCTGTGCACAGGTAGCCTGTCTGAGTTTGAGGCTGGAGGCCTTGTGGGGCTTTGCTGATAGGGACTTGGGGAGCCAGGTATATGTGGAGAATTGGGGTTTTCTGATGTTCTTATTGACGGGTTCCCTTGTTTTTACTGCACAGGGCCTTGTTGGGATGCTCATTGGAGCCACTGTAACGGTGTTTGTTGAAGCTCTCTTGCGTGGGCTCTCAGTAAATGTCGAATGTGCTGCTCAGAGAAAACAGCTCGCAAGGCAGCCTTGGCATTGAACTAAACCTTCCAGGGACAGACGGGCCATTGCTGTGGATATTAACTCTTCCATATCAGTGGCCATTACACATCCCGGAACAGGCAGGCTAGCTGCTCCATGGGGCAAGGCTCTAAGGGCCAGGACAAGGAAGAACGGGTTGGTGGAGGGGATGGGCGGGAGAAGCTATTCCTGCCAATGCACAGGAAATAAATATAACACACCCTCCCCATCCCATCCACCTGCACATAATGCTATCATTTTGACAACAGATCCCCAGGTACCTATGGTTTCTGACAGCAGAGATTATATTACATACAAAAAAAACCTATTAAAATAAAGTTTTTTAGGTTGAAAAGTCAAATGTCTGAAAGTTTAGAAATGCAACATTTACAGTTACTCATGCAACTTTAATTCTCCTCCCTTGTGCATCCAACCTGTGCGCTAAATGAGACAGAGTGCCGTGAAAAAAAAAAACCAGTTGGTGATCATGTAATTAAAGAGCATATAACAACATTTGAGAACAAGGGTGATGTTTAATAGCTCATAACTCACCTGAGCTTAAATGGAATTTTATGGGACAAAGAAAAGGCACTTCCCTAGCCTGAGGGCTTTCTCCCTGCCAAGTATCTAGGGCCTGCTGCAAGTAACCAAGGCTTTAGGCTTTCTCAAAAAAGTCACACAAGTATCTTTTATACTAGAAAGTGTTAGACAACTCAGACAGGGTGTGGTGGGGTGTCTGCCCCACCCCCATGCTAGAGGGGGCTGTAGTAGGCCAGTGCGCCTGTGCAGCCCGGCAGCCAATAAGGGAAGGGCTTATTGGGAGCCAATCAGGGCTAGGATTGGAGACAGCCAATCAGGGCCAGGCTCAGCCCTATAAAAAGGCTGCTCTGAGAGAAGAGAGTCAGTCTGTCCCAGACCTTCAGGGAGGAAGGTCTGTCTCCTGAGCAGGAGACCAGCACCCAGGACAGCGCAGTGCTGGGCAGGCTCAGGGAAGCAGAGTGGAGCTTCAGCCTGATACCTGCCAGACTGCCGGCCCTGAGTAGAAGGGCCTAGAGGGTGCAATGGGGTCAGAAGGGAAGTGACCCAGGGAAGGCTGAAGGCAAGGAGAGAGAAGGAGGGCCGAGAGGCTGCCGTTAGAGGGTCCCTGAGTCGGGACCCAGAGTAGCGGGCGGGCCTGGGTCCTCCCCCTTACCCCCTTGTGCTGCACTGGGTCGTGGAGCAGTGGCCGAGTCAGGCTGCAACCTGCCCCCTGACGTAAGAGGGGCTAGACTTGGGGGTTGTGGCAGGCCACTGAGGCCAGTGCAAAGGCTCCAGTTAACACACACACACACACCCCCCGGGAAGGGAGTATGGATGGACTAAGGGGCACTGCCGGAGGGCAGTAGTCCGAAAGAGGACGCCGCAAGCCGGAGAGTGACGCGGGTCCACACGCCAACCGAGGGCGAGACAACGGACGGGACACCACCAGGAGGGGGCACTCCACTGGACAGAGCTAATTCCTGAGACAATCAGTAGGAGGCGCCGGGGGTGAGTCCCAACCCCCTCACACAGGGGTCACCACCAGCTCCCCTTCTATTACTCAGCATTATAGAGAGAACCCTATGTGCAATGTTTCTAAAGGAGAGAATTGTGAAATGAATAAATATAGGACATGGAGGCCAGCCCCATCCAGTGATCTAGACTGCTGAACCTGCTGTGATCCACTAATATGGGAAGCAACTCTAGGGAAGCCAATGAAAATGATGTTGGAGCAGGGCTCAAAATGACACTGATCTCCTTGGTAGTACTCAAGCACCTGATAAGGATGAGGCAGTTGCACCGTTCCCAGAGAACATAAATGAGCCAAATAATGACATGTGGAAGACAGGCAATTTAAATGCTGCTGAAAGCATAACAATTAGCTCACCTAAGTCTGCTGCAGGGAACAACACGAGTGAGACACTCACATAGGGACAGCACATAAACACATAAATGCAGTGGGAGGAAGAGATGCAAGATGCACAATGTTCCATCCCTAACAATCATAGACCCCTAGCGCTAGAAGGGACCACCTGGGTCAGCTAGTTTAACCCCTGTCAAGATGCAGGATGTGTTGTGTCTAAACCATACAAGACAGATGGCTATCCAGCCTCCTTTGGAAAGTCTCCAGTGAAGGAGCATCCATGACCTCCTGTGGCAGTCTGTCCCTTTGTCCTACAGGGTTTTAAAGAACACATGTGACAGCTATAGAAAAGCTCTGACCAGTAGAACTGTGAAAGCAAGAGAAAAGGCAATCATAGAAGATTAGGGTTGAAAGAGACCTCAGGAGGTCATCTAGTTCAACCCCCTGCTCAAAGCAGGACCAACCCCAACTAAATCAGCCCAGCCAGGCCTTTGTCAAGCCGGGCCTTAAAAACCTCTAAGGATGAAGATCCCACCATCTACCCAGGTAACCCATTCCAGTGCTTCACCACCCACCCTCCTAGTGAAATAGTTTATCCTAATATCCAACCTACACCTTCCCCACTGCAACTTGAGACCATTACAGAGTACAGTTTACCTAGAGAGCAAAACTCCCTTCCACTCAAGAGCCTCCAGGTGACTGTGCAAACGGTTGAGCTTCCAGAGTGTAGAGAAGGGACCTAGTTGCCTTGCCACACGGTGGAATCCACAGCTTTGAGTTTGGTGCCTAGCTCCCTGTGGCATGCCTGGGGAGAGCCAGACACCTCAGAATGGGATTCACAAAGCTGAGCAGGGAAGCCACTGAAACTATCCAATGGGAAATGCCAAGTATAGGGGTTGGCCTAACCTCCTCTCCCCAAAGGGAGTTAGGCACCTAGGTTCAGATCAGAGGGAAGAGTCTAATTCCCACTTGCGAATCCCCTCCAGGAGTTAGGCACCAGCTCGCTCAAGGCTGGAGGAGGGGACAATGGCGCACCCCTTGTAACTATTAGCCCAGTGCTTAGAACACTCTCCCAGGATGCAGGGGAGACAGGCTCAGATCCCCCTTCTGCCTAAATCTGAGTCTGGGTGCCTGAGCCGCTGGGCTATGGGGTATTCTCAATTTCTCCAGCTGGAGCTGTTCCACGCTGTATAAATAATTAAATATCAATTGGGCCACAGAGTGATTGAGAATGACCAGATAGCTCCCTGGATAGGGTACTCACCTGGGAGGTGGGAGACCTCAGCTCCAGTCCCCCCATGCCAATCACTACTGGATTATTCCTACCAGTGGGATAGAGATTGAGAGAGCACTGCCCCGGAACACCTGTCGCCCAGGCACTCTCCTGACAAGTCGAGCCTCCAGTTCAAGTTGCTGCTCCACATCAGGCAGAGGGTGGAATTGAACCAGGGTTACCACATCCTAGGTAAGTGCTCTACCCTCTGGGCTAGTTCTTGGGCGGGGGGGCACCAGCACCTCTGGGTCAATCTGTGAGGAGTACTCCGAAACGCCAAATGCTCAGGCCCCACAGACGTCATAGGCTGAGCAAGGCCTAGTTTGAAGATCCGAATGGGGCTTAGATGTGAGATCGGTACCTGGGCACTAGGTTAAGGCAGCTGTGCCCATGTCAACTGGCAGATTTTTAGGCAACACAGTGACTTTAATGGCAGAAATTGTAGTGCCTAGGGACTTTAGGCGCTTACAGGGTTAGGCAGCTGCTGAGCAGGGTTTTGAGAATCTAAGTGACACCTAAATGCTGTATTTGGGGGCCTCGTGTGGCAGTTACATGCTTATGTCCTTGTATGGATCTAGCTAACATGTCCAGCAGGCCTTGCGGTGTGTCACCATCTAACAGGAGGAAGGAAATATTTACAGCATCATGTAGAACTAAACAATTCTTTAAGAAATGCACAGGACCTGAGAATTAAAGAAATTGTTTCTACATTTTACTTTCCATTTTACTCTTTTCCTTTCTACTTTCTCCACTTTATATTAGCTTCACTATATACACTGCTTTAGCTAGTGAAACTATAATGATGCTTGTTTATTTGGGTTTGAAAAGCCTGTTTCTGCTCCTATTAGTATACGTATAACATGCAATATGGCAAAGTTCTGGAAGATGTAACATGCCAGGCATATCCCACATACCACAGAAAGGTGATCTGACAATGCGACACCGGCTAAACCTAGGCATCTAAAACACTTTTTTGAGATTCAAAATGTCTTTGCATTGTGTAACAGGCTGAGCATTTGAGCATCATTAGACTGGAAGTACGATGGAGTTTGGGGATCTGAAATAGGCATAGCTAGTGCATATCCATCCACTGATGCCTGCAGAATATGATCCAGGAGAGTTTACACTCTCTCCAATTGCAGTGTAGATGCCTGACATTTACAGAGTAAAGCCGTTATGCTTTACCAAATGCTAATTTCCTTGGATTTGATCCATTCCAAATATTCACGGAGAATCCCTACGTACTCCTAGCTACTGCAGAATCCCAAAGAAGCCTGGATTCCACAAACTCATATGTACCTGCTCACTTTTACACACTGAAGTAGCGAACTGAGTACAATAGGATTATATACCCAAGTAAAGCGAAGCACATGTGCAGGTGTTTGCGAGTCTGGGGCCCAAGTTTGTTCAGTTTTGGTATCATTTCACTGGAATGCAGTGACCCTGGAAAAAGATTTAGGGGTCATGGTAGATAATCCTCTGAACATAATCTCATGGTGCAATACAGTAGGTAGGAGCATGAACACAATCCTTGGATATATGAGCAGGGGAATATCAAGCGGGAGGAGGGAGGTATTATCTTTGTACATGGCCTTACTGATATGATTACTGTATATGGTGTCCAGTGCTGGGGTCCACACTTCACAAATGATGTTGAAAAATTGGAAAGGGCTCAGAAAAGAGCTACAAGAATGATTTTTGTGACTTAAAGAAACTCAGTCTGTTTATTCAAGAGAAGCTTAAGAGGAGACTTGATCACAGTCTACAAGTACCAACATGGGGAAGAGATTTTGCACAGCATATGGATCTCTGGTCTAGCAGAAAAAGGTAGAATGAAATCCTATGGCTGGAAGATGAAACTAGGCAAATTCAGACTAGAAATATGGCACAGTTCTTTTAAGCAATGAATAATCAACTACTGGAACAATTTATCTAATGACATGGTGGATTCTCAGTCACTTGAAGTCTTTAAATCAAGACTGAATGTCTCTCTAAAAGATATGCTGTAGCTCAACCAGAAGTTGTGGGCATGATGCAGAAGTTACTGGGTGACATTCTGTAGCCTGTGTTATGCACAAGGCCAACCTAGGTGATCATGAGGGTCCCCTCTAGCCTTAAAATGAATGAATTTCAGATCACAACCATGCATGACTGCTACAGCACCGGGCACGTCAGGCATGGGAGCGTGTGGGGCTGAAGCACACTGCACTCCAGCGATCCCAGGCTGCAGAATGTCCTTGGGGGTATTCCAGTTGGCACAGGTGACAGCAGCCCTGAGGATGATCTAAGATGGTGGCCCATTGTCCCTCTGATTGGAAGGGCACTGAAAAGCCATCTATTCACTCCCCCTCCCCCATCAGGCATGCCAGGCTGGTCCATAATATGCACGAGTGTCTGTGCGATGTATTCACACACACTCTCCTGCGTCACTGGGCTGTAGTGATCATTGTTTGTGCACCTCTTTCTTTTGTAGTTCTCACTACAATCATTGCCTCTGGTTTTCTACTAATCCACGGTGTAGCTGGGAGATGGAATTTATAACTGGCTGACTGGAAGACTCCACTATCCCCATTAATCACCCATCAGAGAAAGATGAGCATACGCTTAAATGGCCAGACAGAACAAAAGGGTGTGGAATGCAAGAGCTAGCGACGCCCAGCTGGCAGTTTGACCCCAGGGTAGAAGAAAAGGCGTCATCCTGTAGGGAAATTTCCAAAGGGGTTCTTACAGACAGGAGATGCTGAGAATGACAAATCCTCTCCATAGAGGAGACTAATGAAGTGCAGCAGCCAAGTGCTAGAGGACACGTTCGCTCCCCACAGTGCCAAAGACAGCTTCCTGCGAGAGATAGAGTCTCTGGCCGGCTGTCTCCAAGACACACAAGGAGGGGATTCATTACAATGAAGACATGTTCTTCATACATTTAGCATGCACCTCACACCCGCACAGCTTCCAACAGCCCCACTTTTTACAAATCGACGTGCCAAAGTTTCCTCCGCCACCACCCAAACATGGAATTTCCCCTCAGAACTGCTCCTGCCCAATGGCCTGGATGGGCAGGAGTCAGTCTGGCACCAGTCAGTGCTTTCCTACAGATGCCTGTAAAGCCCAACACCCCATGTTCTGGCAAGGCTAGAACCAGCAGCACTGCACATCACCGTGGCCTAATGGCACCACCACTTCTTGTTGCCTGCAGAGGCCTTTTGGACTAGCCCTGTGATGCGATGTGTTCTCTAGCCAGCAGCCTGCCCAGAAGGGAGCGGCCTTGCAGCACAGCATGGGAGCTGCCTTGCACGGAATCCTTGGTGTCTCTAGGGCTAGGATAACAAGTTGTCATCAACACTGTTAGTTATTAAATGAAAAACTGAGACAATTTGTAAGTTTGTTTGGGAACACATTGGGTTTTTTTTATTTGACCAGCTCTTCAGATGGCTAAGTGATACTTTGGGAACAAGGGCGTTGGACTAGGAATGCTTGTATTAAATACAATTTTCACAATCACACCTCCCTCTGTCAATTCCAGGAGAGGCAAAGCTGCTTTTGTAATGCTTTTGTAATGAGCCAGCCAATTGACACCTCCTCATCTATTATTGGGAGTGGACTACATCCACCCTGATCAAATTGGCCCTGTCAGCACTGGTTCTCCACTTGTGAGGTAACTCCCTTCTCTTCATGTGTCATTATATAATGCCTGCATCTGTAATTTTCATTCCATGCATCTGAAGAAATGAGGTTTTTTACCCACTAAAGCTTATGCCCAGGTAAATGTTAGTCTTTAAGGTGTCACCAGACTCCTTGTTGTTTTCATGTATTGTTTGACAGGTTTCCTGGCCCCATTTAGGGTTTCTGTCCCGCCCTCCGTTCCCATTTCCGGTTGTGTACAGGTTTGGCGCCGTTGGCCATTTTGAAAAAAAATATTATTTTATTTTTGGATGCGGGCATGTTGTATGCTTGTGTTTTGACATGTTTGGCTGATTTTTTAGAAAAAATCAAGGGTTAGTATAAAAGAATGGAAAGAGGACTTAAAGAAAAGGAGTTTTTTAAAAAAATAAAGATTGTTTAGTTAGATTTAGTAAGGAGAGAGGTTGGTTATTAAAGAAAAGAGATTATGGTTAGGTTTATTAAGGAGAGAGAGTTTAAAAGAAAAAGTTTGAAAGAAAAGAGTAACAAGGTTATTAAAGAATAGAAAATTGTTAAAATAAATTTTAAAAAGCAAAAGGTTTATTAAATAAGAGGAAAATATATTGACTGTTTCTTTATTCAATGGATACGCAGGGTCTTATTTTCTACCCCGAGATAGGTATGCATATGCAAGCACTCTTGACAGCATGCGCTTTCACTTTTAACATTGACTTGAATGCATCAGGCTTGTGAGACTTAAAAATCTGGCCCATGGTTTGTAAAGAAGAAGAATATGACCCAGCACAACCATGATTAAGCAATATTCTGAAACGTTATCCCTAAACTGTTGCCTAGAGTATCGTGCGGCTGTCGTATAAAGGAGGATTAGCCATTTAAATGGGGCTGTTGATTAAAGATGGCAGCACCTAGAAGGCCGTGGCCAATATCAACAGTCAAGCCTCCCATGAAGAGGTGTTATACGGGCAACGTTGTGGGACCTGAAGAAACAAACACACCACTGATGCAAATAGTGTTTGAGACGGATCACGGCAGCAGGGAGATTATGACTGTGACCGCAAAAACGACACAGAGGAGAAACACAAGGCTGGACTGTTGAGCCAAGATTTGTTTGAGACTCTGGACCCCGGCTGGTAGAACCTAAAACGATTCAAACAAACGGAGGTACAGAGACAAAGCACAGGAACGTTGTATGGAAGAATGTTCAAGGGGATTGGCGGGGGACCTGGTCACCGGTGCTTGGTTGGCTAGAGCCTTTTGGATCAAGCCTGCACAGAGACATATTGCTTTTGTTGGGGTTTTTTTAAGCAGCATGCTGAAGGGGTCTCTTAACACACAGTGTAAAAGGTTTTTTAAATCACATTATGAAAAAGTACAAAGATACCTTACACAAATTTCTTAGTGTAACTTTTTCAGCAGCTGATCAATGATTCTTCAGAGGACTTGGAGATTCTGGACACTGGCAGCTCCAAGGGGGCAAATGGATTGGGCCCAATCTGTTTTTGCACAGGCCCAAAACCAGATGCTCAACAGGATACCAAAAGAGACATGGATGCTTATTCTATAGGCCTGTACTATCTAAAGTTAAGGGAGAAATTTGGTATTGACCCTGTACGCGTTCATAACTGTAAAACTATTATAAGAACATAAGAACATAAGAAAGGCCGTACTGGGTCAGACCAAAGGTCCATCTAGCCCAGTATCTGTCTACCGACAGTGGCCAATGCCAGGTGCCCCAGAGGGAGCGAACCTAACAGGCAATGATCAAGTGATCTCTCTCCTGCCATCCATCTCCATCCTCTGACGAACAGAGGCTAGGGACACCATTCTTACCCATCCTGGCTAATAGCCATTTATGGACTTAGCCACCATGAATTTATCCAGTCCCCTTTTAAACATTGTTATAGTCCTAGCCTTCACAACCTCCTCAGGTAAGGAGTTCCACAAGTTGACTGTGCGCTGCGTGAAGAAGAACTTCCTTTTATTTGTTTTAAACCTGCTGCCTATTAATTTCTTTTGGTGACCCCTAGTTCTTGTATTATGGGAATAAGTAAATAACTTTTCCTTATCCACTTTCTCAACATCACTCATGATTTTATATACCTCTATCATGTCCCCCCTTAGTCTTCTCTTTTCCAAACTGAAGAGTCCTAGCCTCTTTAATCTTTCCTCATATGGGACCCTCTCTAAACCCTTAATCATTTTAGTTGCTCTTTTCTGAACCTTTTCTAGTGCTAGAATATCTTTTTTGAGGTGAGGAGACCACATCTGTACACAGTATTCGAGATGTGGGCGAACCATGGATTTATATAAGGGCAATAATATATTCTCAGTCTTATTCTCTATCCCCTTTTTAATGATTCCTAGCATCCTGTTTGCTTTTTTGACCGCCTCTGCACACTGCGTGGACATCTTTAGAGAACTATCCACGATGACGCCAAGATCTTTTTCCTGACTCGTTGTAGCTAAATTAGCCCCCATCATGTTGTATGTATAGTTGGGGTTATTTTTTCCAATGTGCATTACTTTACATTTATCCACATTAAATTTCATTTGCCATTTTGTTGCCCAATCACTTAGTTTTGTGAGATCTTTTTGAAGTTCTTCACAATCTGCTTTGGTCTTAACTATCTTGAGTAGTTTAGTATCATCTGCAAACTTTGCCACCTCACTGTTTACCCCTTTCTCCAGATCATTTATGAATAAATTGAATAGGATAGGTCCTAGGACTGACCCTTGGGGAAAACCACTAGTTACCCCTCTCCATTCTGAGAATTTACCATTAATTCCTACCCTTTGTTCCCTGTCCTTTAACCAGTTCTCAATCCATGAAAGGACCTTCCCTTTTATCCCATGACAGCTTAATTTACGTAAGAGCCTTTGGTGAGGGACCTTGTCAAAGGCTTTCTGGAAATCTAAGTACACTATGTCCACCGGATCCCCCTTGTCCACGTGTTTGTTGACCCCTTCAAAGAACTCTAATAGATTAGTAAGACACGATTTCCCTTTACAGAAACCATGTTGACTATTGCTCAAGAGTTTATGTTTTTCTATGTGTCTGACAATTTTGTTCTTTACTATTGTTTCAACTAATTTGCCCGGTACCGACGTTAGACTTACCGGTCTGTAATTGCCGGGATCACCCCTAGAGCCCTTTTTAAATATTGGCGTTACATTAGCTAACTTCCAGTCATTGGGTACCGAAGCCGATTTAAAGGACAGGTTACAAACCATAGTTAATAGTTTCGCAACTTCACATTTGAGTTCTTTCAGAACTCTTGGGTGAATGCCATCTGGTCCCGGTGACTTGTTAATGTTGAGTTTATCAATTAATTCCAAAACCTCCTCTAGTGATACTTCAATCTGTGACAGTTCCTCAGATTTGTCACCTACAAAAGCCAGCTCAGGTTTGGGAATCTCCCTAACATCGTCAGCCGTGAAGACTGAAGCAAAGAATCCATTTAGTTTCTCCACAATGACTTTATCATCTTTAAGCGCTCCTTTTGTATTTTCATCGTCAAGGGGCCCCACTGGTTGTTTAGCAGGCTTCCTGCTTCTGATGGACTTAAAAAAACATTTTGTTATTACCTTTGGAGTTTTTGGCTAGCGGTTCTTCAAACTCCTCTTTGGCTTTTCTTATTACACTCTTGCACTTAAGTTGGCAGTGTTTGTGCTCCTTTCTATTTGCCTCACTAGGATTTGACTTCCACTTTTTAAAGGAAGTCTTTTTATCTCTCACTGCTTCTTTTACATGGTTGTTAAGCCACGGTGGCTCTTTTTTAGTTCTTTTACTGTTTTTCTTAATTTGGGGTATACATTGAAGTTGAGCCTCTATTATGGTGTCTTTAAAAAGGGCCCACGCAACTTGCAGGGATTTCACTTTAGTCACTGAACCTTTTAACTTTTGTCTAACTAACCCCCTCATTTTTGTATAGTTCCCCCTTTTGAAATTAAAGGCCACAGTGTTGGGCAGTTGAGGTGTTCTTCCCACCACAGGGATGTTGAATGCTATTGTATTATGGTCACTATTTCCAAGCGGTCCCGCTATAGTTACCTCTTGGACCAGCTCCTGCGCTCCACTCAGGATTAAATCTAGAGTCGCCTCTCCCCTTGTGGGTTCCCGTACCAGCTGCTCCATGAAGCAGTCATTTAAAGTATTGAGAAATTTTATCTCTGCATTTCGTCCTGAAGTGAAATGTTCCCAGTCAATATGGGGATAATTGAAATCCCCCACTATTATTGGGTTCTTAATTTTGATAGCCTCTCTAATTTCCCTTAGCATTTCATCATCACTATTACTGTCCTGGTCAGGTGGTCGATAATAGATCCCTAATGTTATATTTTTACTAGAGCATGAAATTTCTATCCATAGAGACTCTATGGAACCTGTGGATTCGCTTAAGATTTTTACTTCATTTGAATCTACACTTTCTTTAACATATAGTGCCACTCCTCCCCCTGCACGGCCTGTTCTGTCCTTCCGATATATTTTGTACCCCGGAATGATTGTGTCCCATTGATTGCTCTCAGTCCACCAGGTTTCTGTGATGCCTATTATATCTATATCCTCCTTTATCACAAGGCACTCTAGTTCACCCATCTTATTATTTAGACTTCTGGCATTTGTGTACAAGCACTTTAAAAACTTGTCCCTGTTTATTAGCCTGCCTTTTTCTGATGTGCCAGATTCTTTTTTATGTGGCTGTTTATCATCTGATCCGGCCCTTACATTATACTTTTCAGTCCTCTGCTCCTGACTATAACCTGGAGATTCTCTAATATCAGACTCTCCCCTAAGAGAAGTCTGTGTCCGATCCACACGCTCCTCTGCAGCAGTCGGCTTTCCCCCATCTCCTAGTTTAAAAACTGCTCTACAACCTTTTTAATGTTTAGTGCCAGCAGTCTGGTTCCACTTTGGTTTAGGTGGAGCCCATCTCTCCTGTATAGGCTCCTCCCATCCCAGAAGTTTCCCCAGTTCCTAATGAACGTGAACCCCTCCTCTCTACACCATCGTCTCATCCACGCATTGAGACTCTGAAGCTCTGCCTGCCTACCTGGCCCTGCGCGTGGAACTGGGAGCATTTCTGAAAATGCCACCATAGAGGTCCTGGATTTCAGTCTCTTCCCTAGCAGCCTAAATTTGGCTTCCAGGACATCTCTCCTACCCTTCCCTATGTCATTGGTACCTACATGTACCACGACCACCGGCTCCTCCTCAGCACTACACATAAGTCTATCTAGATGCCTCGAGAGATCCGCAACCTTCGCACCAGGCAGGCAAGTCACCATACGGTTCTCCCGGTCATCACAGACCCAGCTATCTACATTTCTAATAATCGAATCTCCCATTACTAACACCTGCCTTTTCCTAGAAACTGGAGTTCCCTCCCCCGGAGAGGCAACCTCAGTGCGAGAGGCAACCCCAGAACCATCTGGAAGGAGGGTCCCAACTACGGGAAAGTTTCCCTCTGCTCCCATTGACTGCTCTACTTCCCTGGGCCCTTCTTCCTCCTTAACAGCACAGGTGCTGTCTAAGCGGAGGTGGGACAATTCTACAGTGTCCCGGAAAGCCTCATCAACATACCTCTCTGCCTCTCTCAGCTCCTCCAGTTCCGCCACCCTGGCCTCCAAAGTCCGTACATGGTCTCTGAGGGCCAGGAGCTCCTTGCACCGACTGCACACATACGCCACCCGCCCACAGGGCAGGTAATCATACATGCAACAGGCGGTGCAATAAACTGGATAGCCCCCACTCTGCTGCTGGGCTTCTGCCTGCATTGTATCCTAGTTAGTGAAAGGGTGGTTTACAGAAGGAAGTTTTGGAATGTGGTTTGGTTTATAGGTTTTAGGGGGGGGCCACGGGGATGGAGTTACGGCTGGCGAGGGACTCGCACTCCCTTCCCACTCCCCTTCTAAACTCCCTTGCGAAACTCCCTGTTAGCAGCCCCTGGTCGCTTGTGCGCGGCTTTATAAAGCCCTGGCCTGAGTGAATGCCCCGCCCACTGATTAAGGCTCAGCCAATTACCAGAGGCTTCGAGCTTTCAAACCTGCCTCCAACTGCCAGCCAGAGCACACGGTCCCTCAAACAACCAAACAAACAAACACAAGCTCAGCACACAGCAAGTAACCCCCAAACACAAACAAACACACACTACAGACAGTCACTTACCCCACAGATGCTGTATTAGCTCCTCCTTCACCTGGAGAACTCCCTTGCGAAACTCCCTGTTAGCAGCCCCTGGTCACTTGTGCGCGGCTTTATAAAGCCCTGGCCTGAGTGAATGCCCCGCCCACTGATTAAGGCTCAGCCAATTACCAGGGGCTTCGAGCTTTCAAACCTGCCTCCAACTGCCAGCCAGAGCACACGGTCCCTCAAACAACCAAACAAACAAACACAAGCTCAGCACACAGCAAGTAACCCCCAAACACAAACAAACACACACTACAGACAGTCACTTACCCCACAGATGCTGTATTAGCTCCTCCTTCACCTGGAGAACTCCCTTGCGAAACTCCCTGTTATGCCTGCAATTGTACATAAGAACATGTACAAGTTGCTATACACAGAATCATCAAGAACTGCCTGAGAGAGAAACAACTTGAGGATTGCCCTGGGTGCGTCATAGATACCCAAGGTCAGAGGTGTCACGACTGCGTGAACTGGACTATAGATGATATGAACTGTAAAATTAAAGAAATTAGTGGTAGCTTGTGTATGCTGTGTGTGGTAAATATCATCATTACATTGGGATATGTGCTGCAGTGCCGCTGTTTAACCCAGGAACATTTAGGTCTAGGGGCAGAGCTGGTGGACAAAGTGATGAAGGCCAAAGACCCAAATAGCATTTTAGATTAAATAATGAAACTGACGGATAAATGTTTAATGCACAATGTTGAACATCTTCTTTGTTCAGCAAATTACAAAATCCTGCTAAGAAAAAACACTAAAAGTTAGAGTGTTTTTGGAGGGGAAAAATCAGGGTGTGTTGTAAAATAAAATAAAGATGCATGTTTTAAATAAAATATCAGTTGACAAATAACTGTGCGAAGCATGTTTTTATGGAGCTCAATGGGGTGTGGGGGTTATCAGAAGGGAAGTAGGTTGCCCCTTAGTATACTTGTATTTAGGTTACAATTTGTCACTAACAGGACGTATATGGGCAGCCTGTTCCTCTAACAAGGGCTCCCCCGGGTGCTTGTGCATGAGTGATATAGGCTCTTGGGCCCTCTAGACCATTGTAAAGTAGCCCCAGAACCCCTCTTAAATCAATTTTTATTTTATTTTATTTTATACCATCTTCCGCTTCAGATGTACCTTTTCATTCCCCAGATCCGCTGCGTTAGGACTTAATCATGACACCTCTGATTTCAACAATGTCTCACATCTCTAGTCTACTGATTCATATTATTTAATGTGTACAGCATCTGTTGTATAAAAACAAAACAAAAAAACCTCTAGGGGCTTAGACAAGATAATGAAAAACAAAATTGTAATTGTTGCTTTGCAGGCCCTGCTACAAAAGTATCTTCACGTATGTTTTTGTTAATATTATTTCTGATAGCCCTTTGGATGGGGGAGATAATGCATCATAAAGTGGGAAAGTGATTCTGAATGGCAAATGCTTGTCTGTGCTAAAGCATAACGACAAACAAAGAATGGCTGCCTACAAAACTATTTAACTAAATAAGTTATCAATATTCCCCCTAAAACCAGGACAGCTCTCTTATACCCATTATCCTGCTCTCTATGGCTGTGACTTTTGTCTTTTTAATTTTTTTATTGTAAAATCTATCACGTGGTGGGGTTTTAACTGTACCCTAGACTTTTAAAGCTTTCTTTACAATTTACAGGTAGAGTGGTTTTGCCTGGTTATCTTTTTGTATTCTGGGCAATTCACATGTTGCTTCAAATAGGCCTCACTGCATGCTAATTTTTATTAAAATAACATTTAATCCTCCTTAGTTGACAGTTTATAACAGTTTAAAGCAGTTATTATTAAAAGGGGGCCTCTTTATTTCACTACAAAACAATTAAGTCAATTTAAACAGTTAAAAAAAGTGTTAAATCTATTGTGAATGGTAATATTGCTATTTCTTTACCATTAACATTCCTGAAACAGGTGTTGATCTTACTAAATTAAAATCTTTGCGTGTTCAGTAAAATTTGGCAGCCCTTTAGGTTTAAATTATTTAATTTTAATCCTCTGCTTTTGCTGCAAAAAAAAAAAAATTAAAAGCAGAAGGGCCTGCTTCAAATAGGTCTAATTTTCTTTTAAAACAACATTTGATTGTGTTAAACTTAAAAAATAACTTTATTTGATATGATTAAACACTGTGTGTAGCAAGTGTTAAATGGTGGGGGGGGGAGAGTCAGGAAAGGGGCAGGGGGTCTTCCAAAATTGCAGGCAGGCAATCTGATCGCTGTGTGCGAGAAAACATGTTTAGGTAGTCCGAGGGCTGTTTCTTGTCTCCATCTGCTACCAGTAGATATAACACCTTATGGCAGGGCTGAGATAGCGAAGATGATAGGAACTCTAGATTATACTGAATCCCAAGCAAACGGCTTTAGTCTGCTGTCGCGGTAGCTCCAGTCCTTGCCTTTAATAGTTCTAAACACTTATATGTGACACTACAGCGATGCATAAAGAACAACAATATTGCTCAATCCTTGACATTGGCTTAATCGTGGTTGTGCTGGGCCATATTCTTCTTCTTTACAAACTATGGGCCCAATTTTTAAGCCTCACAAGCCTGATGGGTTTAAGGCAGTGTTAAAAGTGGAAGCACATCCTGTCAAGCGTGCGTGGAAAATCAGACCATGTGTATACACTGAATAAAGAAACAATCAATCTGGTTATAGCCAAAACACATTGTAAACCAGGCAAGAAAGAAAGTACATTTCTACAAATGGCTGCTTTTTCTCTCTGGAGCAAGCTCCTTGCCAGCTTTCCCCACTTTCCCACACTATTAGCTCCACACATTAACAAATAGACCAATAAAATTAAGAGGTCCTGCTTCTATTCTGCCTTAATGACTCTAATCTGATCTACAATCATTTTCAATGGTGCTGCCCATTATTTTTACATTCTATCTTTAAATTATCTTAATTCACATGGCTTCTAGTCTTCAAACTAAGCACTATTAGTTTTGCTTGGAATGAATACACAAAGCTCACTGCCCTGAGCATCTGTAATGACATAATGAACATTATCATGAAACCCTCTGATTTTTACTGGCATTCAGCTGAAGAAAGAAAAAACCCTTTCCTAAATGAGAGGCGTCAGTTCTCACAGAAGGGAAAAGGCAGAAAGCACTAGAAACCAGAGATCCAAAGGTTTTAATTCAGATTCTATCTAGGTCCCTCTCTTTCAACTCTATCTTGCTGCCTCCAGAATGGGCATAAAAATTGCCCCAGAAGCTGTGACATGTTGGATATAAAAGGATTTCTGATCACTGAACAATAATATTTGAACTCATCCTGCCTGATTTTGAAATCTTTCTGCAGGATAAAAATTCTAGCTACTGGCAGATTATTTAAAAGTTCTAGGAAGGAGGATCAGGCTAGCCATGGGAGAACAACATATGAAGAAAGTGCTTTAATTTTTTCAAAGAATGAGTAAAATAAACTCCTCTGATACCTACCAAAAGTTGTCTTGAAAATTTCTCTTAAAGTTTCAAGGACTATTCCATTTGCTCCCTGGCCTGAATTTGCAGACAGGTGTCACTTTCTGCAGAGCTTTAATCTCCTTTAGGATGGTGTTTAGAAGAACAGCGTACCAAGTACTCCATGCTAAGAGTGAGCTGCTGCCATTCTGAAATAGGCTTACACCTCCCACTCCCCCACTTTGCTCGGACAGTGAGATATTAAGCAATTAGAGATGTCAATGTGCTTTGTGGCTGGCAAAGTGATGGGATGCAAAGCTGGCTAACCGGTCACTCAGTGGAACGAGCCTGGGGGATGTAAAGGCAGCTACAGTGATTTTCTCTTGAACCCATGAGTTATTCATGCTGCCCTTACAGTCACTCTGGGCTAGTCTCTCTGGGGCATGGAACCCATGACTCTGGGTCCAGCTGTTTACAAGGGGATCCCAGACTAATCTGTGGCTGTGAAGAAGGTGTCCCTGGGAGTTCACTGCTTGAGGAAGGTAAGGAGTTGTTTTCAGATTTGGCTACCTGTGTATTCCTGCAGTTTTTTTTTTTTTTTTTTTAAGATGGCTATTCTCAAATTCCTGTCCTTGGCCATGGTGTATCTCTGAAGGAAATCCAAATTTCAATGCAAAGTCATTGATGATTTCTCAGCCTCAGTTTTACCAGACTTATTTGTGGTAGTGTATGCTTAGGCAAATTATGTGAAATGATCCCCAATCATCAGGATTTATTCAGACCCTTCTTTACTCCTCTCCAAATGAAGGGAATGCAAATCCTTTCAAAGGGTGTCTGTAGAGATGACACTTTGCATAGGTGCTCTGCTAGTTCCATTAAGCAATGTTTTGCTTCACACATCTACAAACTCTTGTGATATAATATTCTAACTCCCGTCTCATCCTAGGCCAAAAGAACCTGTCCCTTGTTAGGTTCACTACTCATTCTGTTCCCAGGTGAGCCATTTCTTCATGCAATTGTTTATAGACTAGCTCACTATATTGTCTTGGCAGCACAGGTTGGGTCCTACAGGTTGTCCTGCATCTCAAAATACCATTGGAGTCAATTTGATGCCTGGTCCACTCATATAGAAAGTGTTTAACTTCATAGAATCCCTTTTTCTTTCCTTCAGACAAATTTGTAGTTGCTTTTCTTTAGCTCTATAATTCTTTGAATTGTAGACTCGCTTGAGCTGATTTCAGCTCATCAGGACATATTTTTTCCACTATGGGTTCAATATGTTGTATTAAATTTCTTGTAAAGTATAGATTAGCTGTAATTTCTGAAATCTACTTCACATGACCCTCATTTTGGGTTTTCAAAGCTTGAACAAATGCTCTCAGGATCATATTCTTGTATGCCTTGTTTCACATGATATGTAAAGATTCCTTGTACAAATACTTGGCATCAATGTTCATTTTTCCAGGATGGTATTTTATGGTGAATTTGAAATCTGAAAGCTCTGAAACCCATCTATGGACTAGAAGCATTTAATTTAGCCTCTATCACCACCTACATTAGTGAGTTGTTATCACTGCAGACTGTGCACGAAGGTGCATAGAAGAGGTATTCGCTGAACCTTTCTGTTATAGCCCACTTCAAACCTAGAAACTCCAGTGTCCCAGAATGGAAGTGGTAGTTCTCCGTAGGTGCTAGAATTCTGGATCCAGTGGCAATCACCCAGAGTTTTCTTGATGCTGGTACAGGACCGCCCCCAAGGCCCTCATTTGAGGCATCATTATGCAAGGTGAATGGTTTCTGGAAATCTGGGTAGGTCATGATTGAAGGATTAGACAGAGCATGACTCAATTGTTCTAAAACTCTTTGATGTAGTTCTGTCAATCATGTCAGGTCGGCAAATGCTGCCTCTGTCCCCCTCAAACGTTTTGCTTTAGAAGCTTCCCAGAAAGAGAGACCTGCTTAATACCCAGCAGCAGCACATGTCTGGTCACTCTTTATCCCCAGCAGTGGCTCACTCACTGGACCCCCTCCCTACTCTTAAACGGGCAGCTGCCATTTCTCTTACATAATGTATATCACCATTAACTAAAATATTTACAATAAACAAATATTCAACATTATTATTAAATATCAACAATGTAAATCTATTTCTAAAACATCTACTCTAAGAAACTCACAAATACAACCAAAAATCCACCTAAGAGTTATCCTCCTCCGGAAATGACTAGAGAAAATTCTCATTTGAACTATATTTTGCCAATACAATATTCCAGATTTATTTTTGACCACAGGAAGTGAAATAGGGAGAGGCAATGCATCTGAAAAATAATTAAATAAACCAAGTGCAAATTAACTAAGAAAACAAATTTACTTTGGATATTATTCACTGCTGTTTTCCATCCAATTTACATTATAAGTTCAGTTTTCATGCATACCAACTCAAATGTAAAAGACAGTTTAATTCCATATGCCAGACTAATTTGGATATACTGGGCTGCACTATTTGCAAGAAATGGAGCAGGCTGATGGAGCAACTAATGAGCTAATTAGCTGGCAGACCTTCCCTTCTCAAACTGGCATATCTTTTTCTATTATAAATAGCTATGACAAGGCAAGAATAAATCACATTTATCACCTGCCCTCCATAACTCTTAGGAAAGAAACTTGCTAAAGACATCTTCACAAGTGTTAGAGTCCTAGGCATTTTTCTGGAAAGTGTTAGAGATTATCTGCTGGATATTATTTGCTGGTGGTACAATAATCACATCCCTACTCAGATACTACACTGATAAGCACCAGCGTAAGTACAGTGATAATAATTCTACAAATAAAGTGGTTTTAAAATGTGATGCAGACAATAAAGAAACAGCAACTACACAGGGCAAGCAGATGGGTGTGATAGCTGCAGGATACGTTCATCTCTTCCCTAGATGGCTTTCAGTTGAAGCAACAAATTCCTGGTGATGAATGCTAACCACTAACTCTAGCATAAGTTTATCTCACATCCTTTGGGCAAATCCTCTTCACTCACCCTAGGAACAGCAAGTTCACAGAGCACCACTGGGAACCCCACAGTGCTCTGTGGATATAGGGAAAGCAGTGGATGTGATGTATTTTCACTTTAGCAAAGCTTTTAATACGGTCTCCCACAGTATTCTTACCAGCAAGTTAAAAAAGTATGGATTGGATTAATGGATTATAAGGCGGGTAGAAAGTTGGCTAGATTGTCAGGCTCAACGGGAGTGATCAATGGCTCCATGTCTAGTTGGCAGCCGGTATCAAGCAGAGTGCTCAGGGGTCGGTCCTGGGGCTGGTTTTGTTCAACATCTTCATTAATGATCTGGATGATGGGATGGATTGCACCCTCAGCAAGTTCACGGATGACACTAAGCTTGGGGGGAGAGGTAGATAGGCCGGAGTGTAGGGATAGGATCCAGAATTACCTAGACAAATTGGAGGATTGAGCCAAAAGAAATCTGATGAGATTCAACAAGTACAAGTGCAGAGTCCTGCACTTAGGATGGAAGAATCCCATGCACTGCTACTGGCTGGGGACCATCTGGCTAAGCGGCGGTTCTGCAGAACAGGACCTAGGGATTACAGTGGACGAGAAGCTTGATATGAGTCAGCAGTGTGCCCTTGTTGCCAAGAAGGCTAACAGCATATTGGGCTGCATTAGTAGGAGCATTGCCAGCAGATCGAGGGAAGTAATTATTCCCCTCTATTTGGCACTAGTGAGGCCACATCTGGAGTATTGCATCCAGTTTTGGGCCCCCCACTGCAGAAAAGATGTGGACAGAGTCCAGTGGAGGGCAACGAAAATTATTAGGGGTCTGGGAAATTCAACACTGATAAAAATACTTTTTTTTTTTTTACACAATGTGTAATTAGACAGTGGAACACATTGCCACAGAAAGTTGTTTAAGTCAAGCATTTAACACAATTCAAAAAAGGGATTGGCTCTTTGTATGGCTAACACTATAGTGTTAACAATTAATGACAACAAGACTTTTTGAAGGGATATTAAACTTTAAACCAATCTCTAATAGAGAATGTGATAGGACCTATGCGAGCGGGGCAGATCACACCACATCATCATACAGCAGGGTTCTTACACCTTCCTCTGAAGCATCTGGTACTGGCCACTGTCGGAGATAGGATACCGGTCTACACAGACCCTGGGTCTGACAATTCCTATGTTCCTAGAAACAATTCAATTTCCTGTAGTCCAATTTATCTGACCTCAAGCATTTATTTAATTAACATTCTCATCTCTCTTTTGGAGATGAAATTTAACATTTCATAAATAAAAAGCAATAAATGCATAAGTACAAACATAAGGGCCTGGTCCAAACAAATGAATTACACATATATTTTGGATTCCCATTAATGTATTAATTCAGTTTCACATTAATTTAGGAGGGATATAATCCACTATCAATGAAAACTGAGAAGTACGCCAGCCATGTGATTATGCACTAAGTAACTGTTTCATTCTCCTGCACCAATTCAACAGGTTAAGACTGATTAGATAAGAATCCTGATTACATTTCATGCTTGAGAAACATCCAGGATAAACATACATTCTATTCTCCCAAAGCAGAAATGAGTTCTACAAGGAAAGTGAGTCTCTGTTTATGGCACATTAAAGAGGGCTCGATCCTGCATTTCTTAGTCAACCAAATCTTCCACTGAAGTAAATGAAAGTTCCAGAAATTAAAAAAAGTAAATCTTCACTGACCTCCCCTCACTGCTTCAGGGAGACGAGCGGATTCATTTTGTAGAACCACTAGTGGTTAGATCACCAGAGCAGCATTTAGTACACTTGGGACCAAAGAAGGCTCACACTGCCTTTCTGGCCTCAGCACCGGTTCGAGCAGTGCAAGGTGTGCATTGATTTCCTCCAGCTGATAGCAGTTCCCAAGTGGCTGCTCAACCACCACCATCACCAAAGCACATCACACTCTGGCTCTGCATCCACTTCATCACTGACTAGGAGGGGGAGCAAAAGCCTGCTGTAGATTCCCCTACTCCTCAAATGTTGCTTTAAAACAACGTTCAGCTCCTGTGCTGCTGCAGCAAAGGACACTCACAGGGTGAGGTGCTGTCCATTGGTGAATAATTGTAAGGTAAATGGGAAGCCGGGAAATTTGACCAGCATATTTTAAAAGGCCATGAAAGCCAATTTGAAGAACAGACACCACACCACCTCCAGGGATCTTTGGATGCCCACCCTGTAATGCCACAATACGCATCTAACAGCCCCTACAGAACCAACTGTGAAAGTCTGACCCTAATGCGGTGATTCAGTCTGTACAGAATGAACTCCTGCTGTAGTGCAAAGCAAGCACTGCAGTACCAGGACTGTGAACGTAGGCTCATTTTAATGGGCTGGTATTACTTAGTTAGGTAATTAAGTCTATAATTTGCAGTTGTTCCAAACACTAGAAACGTATCCTGTGACTGAAGGGAATCAATTCTGCTCTTTTCCTATTTCATATTGTGGACTTTTTCTGAATACACTAATTGTTTCCCAAGATTAATTTCTCTTTTTACATACCCTGCCCCCACTTCATCACTTACTATGAACAGCTGACATTTTGTTACACGGTGAGGGCTTATCTTGCGCCGACACTACTTGGAACACCTAGCTGGTTCCCAGGTGTCTGTTTTCAGAAGAGAAGCCTGAAGCCCGGGAAGATATTGGGCAGGGATTTATTGCCGGAAGATGCTGGGTGATACTGCCATCCTTTAATCTGTCACAAAACTCATTGGGAGTGAAATTATGTTTCATCTTGCAGTTTCTTGTAAATGTTGGGTTTAGCCTACAATATGGCACTCATTTGGTGCAGGTAAAAAATGTGTAATATTTAATTTCTAAAAATGGAGCATAAAGGTGATCTATGAGCTTTGAACATCCTGGATAGCTGGCCTTTCACTAGCTGCATAGTTAAAACCAAAGGACTGTGGTTTCCATCCAAAGGGCCACATACCACCTCAGCGTAGGTGCTACTGAGACACACAAGTGCCACATGACAGTTATTAAAATGCACATTCATATTTCAGACATTCTTTGCGGCTTACTAAATACTGGTTCTGCTTTTTACTTGCTCCCTGCTGGAGACAGGCACTCCGGTGTAATGAGAGCAGAGCTTTATCCCAGTCCCTGCAGGAATGCCATTTCTCAGATTGCTTTGAAATATTTTCTGTTTCCAAAGGCTCAGTCCTCATCTATGTGAATTCATGCTTGGAAAAGCCAGCGGCAAATGACTGAACAACCTTTCTGCCTCTCCATATTATGGGGCTGCTCAAACTGGTCCCCATGCAAATCAGATCAGCCACAGGGCTGCTCTACCACATTTAAAGTGCCCAATTACCATAGTGTATCAACACATCACAATCTGTAATGCACAACAGCTTGTGAGGTAGAGAAGTGCTATGTATCCCCATTTTATAGATGGGGAACTGCGGCTCAGAGAGGCTAGAGACAGATATTTAAAGGGACTTAGGAGCCTAACTCCCACTGAAATACTAGCAGAAAATCTTTTTTATCTTCAAAAAATCAATTTTCCCATAGGGAAATTTTGATTCTGCAGAAACTGCATCTTTCACCCAAAAATCATTGTGAATGAAACTTCCCAACCAGTTCCATGCTCAGGAGTTCTCCTGGGTTACACAGGTTAGAAGCTGCAGGGGAAAGTGGAAACACTCTATGGTGCTCAGGTGCTTCCTCTCACACCAAACCCAGAGGTTGTTCCTCCCTCTCTCACACCTCACAGCCCCACAACTCTCATTGTTCTCCTGTATGTTATCTAACAACCACATGGAGCCTTTGGGAGAACTGGGAGACAACACAGGCCACAGAGCCAGCACCCAGCTCTGCATCTCCCTTATGTTTGGCATGAAACAGCCAATCTCCCAGCTCCTGGCTAAGATCAGCAACTGGATGCAGAACAACCAGCTAGGTCCACACTCAGGCAAGGCTGCAGTGATGCTGGTGGAAGAGGGAAGCCCTTTGAAGAACCTGCCCTCTCTCTAACACTCCCTTTGTCAAGTCATCTGCCATCAGACAGTTAAGTCCATCCCTTCAGACTCCTTATGGCTAGTGGATGGCTCATGGCAGCAAAATTGTCCAGTCCTCTCTACAAAGGGTCAGAAGATTGTATCCCATCCCATCAAGCAGAGACCTGGTCATGGTGATACCTGGCATCCCTGACCTCCAAGTTTGGGTATTGCAACTCAAGCAATCTAGGGACAAAGCCATCACACACTCCGGGTGGTGAAAAATGCAGCTGTCCATCTGCTCCCCAATGCAGATAACTGAATGCATCTTCCTCAGTGCCCCACTCCACAGAGTCATTGGGTAGGTCTACACAGTAGGAGCAAGTCTCACAGCCTGGCTTGGGTTAGCAGGGCTCATGCTAGAGCTCTATAAATAGCAGTGTAGAGTAGACAGTGCTTTGGCATTGCAACTTGGGCTAGTGCTTGGGCTCTGAAGCCCACCCCCATTCCTAGGCTTTCGAGCAGGAGTTCCAGCCAGAGCCACAACTTCAAAGCGCTGTCTACACAACTACTTTAAGAGTTCTACAGTGAGAACATGAGACCAGGACTTTGCTAGCACAGTGCTCATTTGTTAGGTACTGCATCTAAGAGAATGACCAGGATCCCTATTGCACATTAGATCGTTCAGAGTTCATATTACGGTTTTCTTAGGTAAAAATCAGCATGGCAAATATTCCAGCAGGTATTTGGCAAAAAGCTGTAGTCTGGAAAATGATGAGTTTCTTTCTGAATTTCCTAAACCAGACTGGTTAGCAGAGCTGCTCTCTCATCAGAATCAGCAGAGGCCTTCACGTAATCTAAGGCACATATTTCTATTATTTATTATGGCAGTTACTGTGTCCATAGAAGGTTTCTCCGTGTTTCAACACCCAAATTAAGAAAAACAGTAAAAGAACTAAAAAAGAGCCACCGTGGCTTAACAACCATGTAAAAGAAGCAGTGAGAGATAAAAAGACTTCCTTTAAAAAGTGGAAGTCAAATCCTAGTGAGGCAAATAGAAAGGAGCACAAACACTGCCAACTTAAGTGCAAGAGTGTAATAAGAAAAGCCAAAGAGGAGTTTGAAGAACGGCTAGCCAAAAACTCCAAAGGTAATAACAAAATGTTTTTTAAGTACATCAGAAGCAGGAAGCCTGCTAAACAACCAGTGGGGCCCCTTGACGATGAAAATACAAAAGGAGCACTTAAAGATGATAAAGTCATTGCGGAGAAACTAAATGGATTCTTTGCTTCAGTCTTCACGGCTGAGGATGTTAGGGAGATTCCCAAACCTGAGCTGGCTTTTGTAGGTGACAAATCTGAGGAACTGTCACAGATTGAAGTATCACTAGAGGAGGTTTTGGAATTAATTGATAAACTTAACATTAACAAGTCACCGGGACCAGATGGCATTCACCCAAGAGTTCTGAAAGAACTCAAATGTGAAGTTGCGGAACTATTAACTAAGGTTTGTAACCTGTCCTTTAAATCGGCTTCGGTACCCAATGACTGGAAGTTAGCTAATGTAACGCCAATATTTAAAAAGGGCTCTAGGGGTGATCCCGGCAATTACAGACCGGTAAGTCTAACGTCGGTACCGGGCAAATTAGTTGAAACAATAGTAAAGAACAAAATTGTCAGACACATAGAAAAACAAACTCTTGAGCAATAGTCAACATGGTTTCTGTAAAGGGAAATCGTGTCTTACTAATCTATTAGAGTTCTTTGAAGGGGTCAACAAACATGTGAACAAGGGGGATCCGGTGGACATAGTGTACTTAGATTTCCAGAAAGCCTTTGACAAGGTCCCTCACAAAAGGCTCTTACGTAAATTAAGCTGTCATGGGATAAAAGGGAAGGTCCTTTCATGGATTGAGAACTGGTTAAAGGTCAGGGAACAAAGGGTAGGAATTAATGGTAAATTCTCAGAATGGAGAGGGGTAACTAGTGGTGTTCCCCAAGGGTCAGTCCTAGGACCAATCCTATTCAATTTATTCATAAATGATCTGGAGAAAGGGGTAAACAGTGAGGTGGCAAAGTTTGCAGATGATACTAAACTACTCAAGATAGTTAAGACCAAAGCAGATTGTGAAGAACTTCAAAAAGATCTCACAAAACTAAGTGATTGGGCAGCAAAATGGCAAATGAAATTTAATGTGGATAAATGTAAAGTAATGCACATTGGAAAAAATAACCCCAACTATACATACAACATGATGGGGGCTAATTTAGCTACAACGAGTCAGGAAAAAGATCTTGGCGTCATCGTGGATAGTTCTCTAAAGATGTCCACGCAGTGTGCAGAGGCGGTCAAAAAAGCAAACAGGATGTTAGGAATCATTAAAAAGGGGATAGAGAATAAGACTGAGAATATATTATTGCCCTTATATAAATCCATGGTACGCCCACCTCTCGAATACTGTGTACAGATGTGGTCTCCTCACCTCAAAAAAAGATATTCTAGCACTAGAAAAGGTTCAGAAAAGAGCAACTAAAATGATTAAGGGTTTAGAGAGGGTCCCATATGAGGAAAGATTAAAGAGGCTAGGACTCTTCAGTTTGGAAAAGAGAAGACTAAGGGGGGACATGATAGAGGTATATAAAATCATGAGTGATGTTGAGAAAGTGGATAAGGAAAAGTTATTTACTTATTCCCATAATACAAGAACTAGGGGTCACCAAATGAAATTAATAGGCAGCAGGTTTAAAACAAATAAAAGGAAGTTCTTCTTCACGCAGCGCACAGTCAACTTGTGGAACTCCTTACCTGAGGAGGTTGTGAAGGCTAGGACTATAACAATGTTTAAAAGGGGACTGGATAAATTTATGGTGGCTAAGTCCATAAATGGCTATTAGCCAGGATGGGTAAGAATGGTGTCCCTAGCCTCTGTTCGTCAGAGGATGGAGATGGATGGCAGGAGAGAGATCACTTGATCATTGCCTGTTAGGTTCACTCCCTCTGGGGCACCTGGCATTGGCCACTGTCGGTAGACAGATACTGGGCTAGATGGACCTTTGGTCTGACCCAGTACGGCCTTTCTTATGTTCTTATGTTCTTATGTTCAAAAATAAAATACAGAAATAAATAATAAAAAGTCTGTGAGAAAGCAATAGTGACACCTGCAGTCGCTGTAGCTGCATTGGTGAAATTTCAGTGTAAGAAAAGTCACTCTGTACACTTTTCAAAAGTAAAGGCACATGACAGCTAGCAACGATTGGAGCCGAGAAGTAAGGTTTTACTTTTGCTTTCATTGGAGGCTCAGAAAGATGCTCGAGAAGGGAACATGCATATTCCATTGATTTGTTTTTCTTGTTCTCTGTTTTATTCCACAGGGCTGCCACCGCAAATGTTACCGTATTTAGTGATTACTGCCAGTGCATTAGATTACTGTGTCATGTAGGGTGGTAGAAGATTGTAGCTGATATATAAAAGAAGAGTGTTTGCTAGACTGGGAGTGAGGAGACCCCGGTTCTGAACCCAGCTCTGGCATTAAATGGGATCTTTCAACATTGTCAGAACTTTTCGGGGTAGGGGAAAGGGTGTTCCTCCAAAACAATATACTGGTTCACAAAGCATTTAAATTTTGATGGAAAAATGGTTACACCAAAGTTTTTCCAACCAGCTCCAGCACTCAGCCCTGTTAATACTCATTGCGAGACAAGCTCTCTGCCTTGAAGAGTTTAAAATCCAAGAGCCTTTTCACATGATAATCATAGAAGTGTAGGCCTGGAAGGGACTTGAGAAGTCATCAAGTCCAGCCCCCTGTGTTGTGACAGGACCAAGTAAACCTAGACCAGGGTCTCTCAAACGGGTCACCGCTTGTGTAGGGAAAGCCCCTGGTGGGCCGGGCCGGTTTTTGTTTTTTTACCAGCCCCGTCCGCAGGTCTGGCCGATCGCGGCTCCCACTGGCCGCGGATCGCTGCTCTGGGCCAATGGGAGCTGCGGGAAGCGGCGCGGGCCGAGGGACTTACTGGCCGCCGCTTCCAGCAGCTCCCATTGGCCCAGAGCAGCGATCCGCGGCCAGTGGGAGCCGCGATCGGCCGGACCTGCGGACGGGGCAGGTAAACAAACCGGCCCGGCCCGCCAGGGGCTTTCTCTACACAAGCGGCGACCCCTGTTTGAGAAACAATGACCTAGACCATCCCTGAGGGGTTTGTCCAACCTGTTCTTAAAAACCTCCAATGATGGGGATTCCACAACGTCCCTTGAAATCCTGTTCTGGAGCTTAAACTACTCTTATAGTCAGAAAGCTTTCCATAATATCTAACCTAAATCTCCTTTGTTGCAGGTTAAGCCCATTACTTCCTGCCCCCCCCCCCCATGGACAGGGAGAACAATTGATCACCATCCTCTCTGTAACAGCCCTTAGTCTTCAAATATATTATCAGGTCCCCCCTCAGTCTTCTTTTCTCAAGACTAAACATGCCCAGTTTTATAACCTTTCCTCATAGCTCAGGTTTTCTAAAAATTTTATCAGTTTTTATTGCTCTCCTCGGACTCTCTCCAGTTAGTCCACATCTTTCCTGAAGTGTGGTGTCCAGAGTTGGACACTGGACTGCAGCTGGGGCCTCACCAGTGCTGAGTAAAACTGGCCAATTACCTCCACCATCTTACGTAACACTCATGGTAATACACCTCAGACTGATATTAGCTTTTTTACTGCTTGTTAGAGGACTGCAGAGCCCCCATACAGATAGAACCCCGAGATGCTCCTGTGTCTCCTGGGGAAGGCACATTTGCCCTTTCTTGTTTTTAAAGTTTATCTTTGTAGTAGGTGTTTCATGTTTTCCAGCAGTAGGGGGCGCTATGGTCAGGATATGTCTAGACACATACATAGCATAGAGTACCTGTGAGTGTATTAAGAGCTTCTCTGTGGTGTGTGGTGGAGTGGTGACAGTCTCTAGACAGAGAAACAGATTCATCTGAGCACAGCTGGTATGCCTCACGGACCACCCAGCAGGGAGGGAGATTTTACTTGCTGTAATTGTAGCCTAGGATCATAAATTTAAATCCTATTGTCATTTTCAATACATTGTTAAAACCACCTGGTCTCTCTCAAACTTGATTGAATTGCTCTGGGGGGGGGGGACAGTTCCTAACTAGCTGCATCACACTGTTGACTCGTATTCAATTTGTGATCCACTCTAACCCCCAGACCCTTTCCAGCAGTACTGCCAGCTAGCCAGGTATTCCTCATTTTGTAGCTAAGTACTGTACTTTACATTTGTTTTCATTTAATTTCACCTTGTTGGTTTCAGAACAAATCTCCAATTTGTCAATATTATTCTGAATTTTAATCCTGTCCTCCAAAGTGCTTGCAACCCCTCCCAGGTGTTGTGCACAAATTTTATAAGCACTCCATTATCCAATTCATTAATAAAAACATTGAATAGGACTGACCCCTTCAGGACCCCACTAGATACCCCCTCCCAGTTTGACAGAGAACCATTGATAACTACTCTGAGTATGGTCTTTCAACCAGTTGTGCCCCCACTTTATAGTAATTTTGTCTAGACCACATTTCCCTGATTTGCTTATGAGAATGTCGTGGGACTGTGTCCAAAGCCTTTCTAAAAATGCATTACATCTACTGCTTCCCACCTATCTACTAGGTCAGTAACCCTGACAAAGAATGAAATTAGAATAGAATCATAGAAGATTAGGGTTGGAAGAGACCTCAGGAGGTCATCTAATCTAACCCCCTGCTCAAAGCAGGATCAACCCCAAATAAATCATCCCAGCCAGGGCTTTGTCAAGCCGGGCCTTAAAAACCTCTAAGATTGGAGATTCCACCACTTCCCTAGGTAAACCATTCCAGTGCTTCAACACCCTCCTAGTGAAATAGTTTTTTCCTAATATCCAACCTAGACCTCCCCCACTGCAACTTGAGATTCTACTTCTTCCATTTTTAAAAAATGGGCACTATATTTGCCTTTTTCCAATTGTCTGGGACCTCCCCTGATCGCCATGTGTTTTCAAAGATAATGGCCAATGACTCTGCAATCACATCAGCTAACTCACTCAGCACCCTTGGATGCATTAGATACGGACCCATGGACTTGTGCATGTCCAGCTTTTCTAAATAGGTTGGATTGGCATGATTTGTTTTTGACAAATCCATGCTGGCTATTCCTTATAATCCTTTTGTCCTCCAGGTGCTTACAAATTGTTTAATAATTTGTTCCAGTAACTTTCCTGGTATCAAAGTTAGGCTGACTGGTCTATAATCTCCTAGGTCCTCTTTGTTCCCCCTTTTAAAGACAGGTACTATGTTTGCCCTTCTCCAGTCTTCTGGGACCTCACCCATCCTCCAGGAGTTCTCAAAGATAATTGCTAACGGTTCCAAGTTTGCTTCAGCTTGTTTTTTAGGTACCCTAGGATGAATTTCATCAGGCCCTGCTGATTTGAATACATCCAACCTATCTAAATATTCTTTAACCTGTTCTTTCCCTATTTTGGCTTGTGTTTCTTTCCCCTTGTTGTTAATATTAATTCTATTGAGCATCTGATCACCATTAACCATTTTAGCAAAGACCAAAATAAAACAGTCATTAAATACCTCAGCTTTCTTGATGTCATTAATTATTAGCTCTCCTTCCCCACTAAGAAGAGGATCTACACTTCCCATCATTGTTCTCTTGCTCCTAATGTATCTAAAGAACCTCTTTTTATTGCCTTTTATGTCCCTTGCTAGGGTGTAACTCATTTTGTGTCTTAGCCTTTCTGATTAGGTTCCTACATTCTTGTGCTATACTTTGTATTCCTTCTTAGCAATTTGTCAATGTTTCCACTTTTTGCGGGATTCCCCTCCCCCCCCCAGATCATTAAAGAGCTCCTGATAAGAAGCCAATATGGCTCTACTATTCTTACCTTTCCTTTGCATTGGGATAGTTTTCAGTTGTGTCTTCAATACCGTCTCCTTGAGAAACTGACAGGTTTCCAACTTAACCCATAGGCAAACACTTTACACAAAACAATCACTCCATATTTGAACTCCGAGTCCTTGTCCTCAAGGAAACCTGCATATCATCTTCAAAAGACGAGCCCAGGAGCTTAAATTCATAACTTTGCTAGACACTAAAAATCATGGTCTTAATAAAGACACTGAATTTATGGTTTATTACAACAACCTGTAACTCAGTAATCCCCCTTTTATGTCCTCAAGCGTTTTTGCCGCCCCAAGCAGCAAGAAAAAAAAAAAAGAGGAGCGATCGCGATCGGCGGCAGCTCTACTGCCGCTTCATTCTACGGCGGCAATTCGGTGGCAGGTCGCCCCTGTGCCCTGGGGAGGAGACCTCTGGGCTGGGATCATAGAATATCAGGGTTGGAAGGGACCTCAGGAGGTCATCTAGTCCAACCCCCTGCTCAAAGCAGGACCAATTCCCAACTAAATCATCCCAGCCAGGGCTTTGTCAAGCCTGACCTTAAAAACCTCTGATTCCACCACCTCCCTAGGTAACCCATTCCAGTTCTTCACCATCCTCCAGGTGAAATAGTGTTTCCTAATATCCAACCTAAACCTCCCCCACTGCAACTTGAGACCATGTCTCCTTCTTCTGTCCTCTGTCACCACTGAGAACAGTCTAGTTGCATCCTCTTTGGAACCCCCTTCAGGTAGTTGAAGACTTATCAAATCCCCCCTCACTCTTCTCTTCTGCAGACTAAATGAGTCCAGTTCGCTCAGCCTCTCCTCATAAGTCATGTGCTCCAGCCCCCTAATCATTTCCGTTGCCCTCCGCTGGACTCTCTCCAATTTGTCCATATCCTTTCAGTAGTGGGGGCCCCAAAACTGGCTTCTTGGCAACAAAGGCACACTGTTTAGTCATACACAGCTTCTCGTCCACAGTAATTCCCAGGTCCTTTTCTGCCGAACTGCCGCTTAACCAGTTAGTCCCCAGCCTGTAGCAGTGCATGGGATTCTTCCGTCCTAAGTGCACGACTCTGCACTTGTCCTTGTTGAACCTCATCAGATTTCTTTTGGCCCAATCCTCCAACTTGTCTAGGTCACTCTGGACCCTATCCTTACCCACCAGCATATCTACCTCTCTCCCCAGTTTAGTGTCATCTGCAAACTTACTGAGGGTGCAATCCATCCCATCATCCAGATCATTAATGTAGCTGCATCTAGATAGACTTATGTGTATTCTGGGGAGGAGCTGGTGGTCGTGGTACAGGTAGGTACCAATGATATAGGGAAGGGTAGGAGAGACGTCCTGGAGGCCAAATTTAGGCTGCTAGGAAAGAGACTGAAATCCAGGACCTCTATGGTGGCATTCTCAGAAATGTTCCCAGTTCCACGCGCTGGGCCAGATAGGCAGGCAGAGCTTCAGAGTCTCAATGTGTGGATGAGACGATGGTGTAGAGAGAAACGGTTTGGATTTATTAGGAACTGGGGAAACTTTGGGGATTGGGGGAGCCTATACAGGAAGGATGGGCTCCACCTAAACCAAAGTGGATCCAGACTGCTGGTACTTAACATTAAAAAGGTTGCAGAGCAGTTTTTAAACTAAGAGATGGGGGAAAGCCGATTGCTGCAGAGAAGCATGTGGATCAGACAAAGACTTCTCTTAGAGGAGACTCTATTGATAGAGATTCTCTAGGTTTTAGTCAGGAGGAGAGGATGGAAGAGGATAAAGTATGGGACACAATCATTCTGGGGTACAAAATATATCAGAAGGACAGAACAGGTCGAGCTGGGGGGGGGGTGGCACTATATGTGAAAGAAAATGTAGAATCAAATGAAGTAAAAATCTTAAATGAATCCACTTGTTCCATAGAATGTCTATGGATATTAATTCCATGCTTTAATAAGAATATAACAGTAGGAATCTATTATCGACCACCTGACCAGGACAGTGATAGTGATGATGAAATGCTAAGGGAGATTAGGGAGGCTATCAAAGTAAAGAACTCAATAATAGTGGGGACTCAATAGAACTCAATTATCCCCATATTGACTGGGTACATGTCACCTCAGGACGAAATGCAGAGACAAAATTTCTCGATACTTTAAATGACTGCTTCTTGGAGCAGCTGGTACAGGAACCCACAAGGGGAGAGGTAATTCTCGATTTAGTCCTGAGGGGAGCACAGGATCTGGTCCAAGAGGTAACTATAACAGGACTGCTTGGAAATAGTGACCATAATATAACAACATTTAACATTCCTGTTGAGGTGGGAAGAACACCTCAACAGCCTAACACTGTGGCATTTAATTTCAGAAAGGGGACACTCCCGTCTGCTCCAACAAAGACCCAGGGTCTGAATTACTTGCCCCAAAGCTGCAGGTTTACCTGAAAACAGCTTACAAAAGTGTGCTTGTCTCTAAACACTCAGATGCCCAACTCCCAATGGGGTCTAAACCCAAATAAATCCGTTTTACCCTTTATAAAGCTTATGCAGGGTAAACTCACAAATTGTTCGCTCTCTATAACACTGATAGAGAGATAGGCACAGCTGTTAGCCTCCCCAGGTATTAATACATACTCTGAGGTAATTAATAAGTAAAAAGTGATTTTATTAAATACAGAAAGTAGAATTTAAGTGGCTCCAAGTAGTAACAGACAGAACAAAGTAAGTCACCAAGCAAAATAAAATAAAATGCGCACATCTATGTCTAATTAAACTGAATACAGATAAGATCCTCACCAGTTCCAGAATGCTCCCTTTTACAGACTAATCTCCTTTTAGCCTGGGTCCAGCAATCACTCACACCCCTTGCACACTGTCCTTTGTTCCAGTTTCTTTCAAGTATCCTGGGGGGTGGAGAGGCTCTCTCTTTAGCCAGCTGAAGACAAAATGGAGGGGTCTCCCACGGGCTTAAATAGACTTTCTTTTTGTGGGTGGAGACCCCCTCCCCTCTCCTATGCAAAGTCCAGCTCCAAGATGGAGTTTTGGAGTCACCTGGGCAAGTCACATGTCCATGCATGACTGAGTTCCTTACCAGCCAAGCCACATTCCTGGGAAAGCCCAGATGTGTATTGGTGTCTCCAAGTTCATTGTTGGCTTAAATGTTTCCGGATTGGGCACTTACTGAGAATAGTCTTTTCTCGGGAAGCTGACCAACTGCTTCACTACAGCCTACTTAGAATCAAACAAGTATGCAGCCAATATTCATAACTTCGAATACAAAAATGATACATGCATACAAATAGGATTAATAGATTCAATAGATCATAACCTTTACAGAGATATGTTACATGGCATATGTAATATAAAACACATTCTAGTTATGTTATATATATATATACATATACATACACACATATATATATATATACATATACATACACACACACACACATATATATACACACACACACGCATATTTCCATAAAGCCTTATGGGAGGTACCGTCACAGAGGTTTTGGAATTAATTGATCAACTTAACAGTAACAAGTCACCGGGACCAGATGGCATTCACCCAAGAGTTCTGAAAGAACTCAAATGTGAAATTGTGGAACTATTAACTATGGATTTGTAACCTGTCCTTTACATCAGCTTCTGTACCCAATGACTGGAAATAGCTAATGTAACGCCAATATTTAAAAAGGGCTCTAGAGGTGATCCTGGCAATTACAGACCAGTAAGTCTAATGTCAGTACCGGGTAAATTAGTTGAAACAATAGTAAAGAATAAAATTGTCAGACACATAGAACATAACTAGTTGGGCAAAAGTCAACATGGTTTCTGTAAAGGGAAATCATGATTTACTAATCTATTAGAGTTCTTTGAAGGGGTCAACAAGCATGTGGAAAAGGGGGATCCAGTGGACATAGTGTACTTAGATTTCCAGAAAGCCTTTGACAAGGTCCCTCACCAAAGGCTCTTACGTAAATTAAGTTGTCATGGGATAAGAGGGAAGATCCTTTCATGGATTGAGAACTGGTTAAAAGACAGGGAACAAAGGGTAGGAATAAATGGTAGATTTTCAGAATGGAGAGGGGTAACTAGTGGTGTTCCGCAAGGGTCAGTCCTAGGACCAATCCTATTCAACTTATTCATAAATGATCTGGAGAAAGGGGTAA
Source organism: Emys orbicularis (assembly GCF_028017835.1). Taxonomy (NCBI): domain Eukaryota; kingdom Metazoa; phylum Chordata; order Testudines; family Emydidae; genus Emys; species Emys orbicularis. Next base: position 231,722 of record NC_088686.1, on the reverse strand, counting down.
ACAGTGAGGTGGCAAAGTTTGCAGATGGTACTAAACTGCTCAAGATAGTTAAGACTGAAGCAGACTGAAGAACTTAAAAAAAAATCTCACAAAACTAAGTGATTGAGCAACAAAATGGCAAATGAAATTTAATGTGGATAAATGTAAAGTAATGCACATTGGAAAAAATAACCCCAACTATACATACAGTATGATGGGGGCTAATTTAGCTACAACTAATCAGGAAAGAGATCTTGGAGTCATCGTGGATAGTTCTCTGAAGACGTCCATGCAGTTTGCAGCAGCAATCAAAAAAGCAAACAGGATGTTAGGAATCATTTAAAAAGGGATAGAGAATAAGACGGAGAATATCTTATTGCCATTATATAAATCCATGGTACGCCCATATCTTGAATACTGCGTACAGATGTAGTCTCCTCATCTCAAAAAAGGTATACTGGCATTAGAAAAGGTTCAGAGAAGGGCAACTAAAATAATTAGGGGTTTGGAACGGGTCCCATATGAGGAGAGATTAAGGACGCTAGGAATTTTCAGCTTGGAAAACAGGAGACTAAGGGGGGATATGATAGAGGTATATAAAATCATGAGTGATGTGAAGAAAGTAGATAAGGAAAAATTATTTACTTGTTCCCATAATATAAGAACTAGGGGCCACCAAATGAAATTAATGGGCAGCAGGTTTAAACCAAATAAAAGGAAGTTGTTCTTCACACAGTGCACAGTCAACCTGTGGAACTCCTTGCCTGAGGAGGTTGTGAAGGCTAGGACTATAACAGGGTTTAAAAGAGAACTAGATAAATTCATGGAGGTTAAGTCCATTAATAGCTATTAGCCAGGATGGGTAAGGAATGGTGTCCCTAGCCTCTGTTTGTCAGAGGGTGGAGATGGATGGCAGGAGAGAGATCACTTGATCATCACCTGTTAGGTTCACTCCCTCTGGGACACCTGGCATTGGTCACTGTTGGTAGACAGGATACTGGGCTGGATGGACCTTTGGTCTGACCCAGTATGGCCATTCTAATGTTCTTATGTAGCTGTTGAAAAAAAAAAAAAAACACAGCCAGATTGGTAGCCAGATCAGACAGTCAATTGCCTCCTGTAAGGATTGCAGAGGATTTTTCCACTGCTGGTCACTCATAAGATCTCTTCTGTAGCACATATCTCCATTCATCCTCACTGGGGTTGGCTGAACTAACTTGGAAGTGAGGGGAGGAGTTAAGAATCAGTCTCTTGTCACCAAGCACTCACTCGTGAGCAGGATGACCAGCCCACCACAGAAGGGAAAGGCAGAGATTGAGTAGTTCATAAAACACACAGGGGTTTTTATTCCATGGGCAGACTCACCCAGCTGCATTCAGTCCCATTTCTCCTATAAATTCTGGTGATCGGCGTGGTGAAAGACCCCAAGTCTAGCATTTTCTTCCTCTAATATTTCCCCTCTTCATGCAACTTCCCCTGGCAGTGCTTCCAGCACATCCTTCCCCAGTGCTGCCTCTCACACTGACTGGTTAGAAGATCCTGTGAGTATTGCTGTAGCTGTCCCAGGATATTAGAGAGACAAGGTGGGTGAGGTAATATCTTTTATTGGACCAACTTCTTATTGGTCAAAGCGACAAGCTTTCGAGTCACACACAGCTCTTCTTCGGGTCTGTATTTTGTATTTTCTTCAGATCCTGTACTTTAAAAGGAGCCAGACTCCTCCCACTCCCAGCATGCTTTGCCAATAGGATATTATGAGCAGGGGTCCCCTCCTCTACTCTATCAGTCGATGAAACCAGGTGATATAGGCCCTAGACCTAATTTGGAGTTAAGCACAAACTTTCTAAAGCCTGCTTCCTAGTAAGCCTAGCTTCTCAAAGAGATTGGGTTTCCTTCCTCCCCTCATCCCAACGAAGCAGCTCAGAACAATGACAGAGTTGGGTTTCCCACAGCAAATAACCCCCCCACGCGCACACATTTTCAGGGTGCCTCCTGCCTTGCAGGCGGTTGTTCTCAGGCTATGATCAATCCTAGACATTTCTCATGTTTTTCTCCATCATGGATTGGCCAACATTTGCCTGACTATCTCTTTGCCTTCTGCAGTCTCCAGGGGCACTGCATGTCCAACTGGCTGCCACATTGTTCTGACTTATAACTTATGGGTTTTGAATTTCCTAAAGGCATCTCTCTTTGAGCAATGGATGTATGAGATAATACGGCCCAAGGGACATTAAAGTTGATCCTAGTTTCAGTAATCAATAATACCTATCATTCTCAGCTCTGTGGAACAAATTGAAAGGGTCAATAAAAATGTTCTAGTGACTTATTAGCCATGGATCAGTACCATGGCTCATGAATTGTTCATGTCTATCATGTTAATCATTCATAGAAAGGCTTAAATTGGTGGAGCACTCTATTCATTGTTTCTCAGCATACTAAACAGCCTTGTATTATAAAAGGATTCCTCTCCCCGCCAAACAATCTGTTCTGTCCCTGTGATGATCACTGAGGACAATCGACTCCTGCCCACCTGCTGGGGCCTTAGTGTAATTTGTAAGTTTACAGAGGTGCATTTAAGGTTCCCTGTACATGAGCTTATAAGGATTAGATTTTTGTCAGTAAATGTCAATGAATGTCGATTTCACACAGAGATAAACCAACAAAAAAAATCTCCATCAATAATAATAGAAATGTACAGACAGGCAAAGAAAGTAAGATGCTGCTTGAGAACATGTTAGATTTTAGGATATTTACTTTGACAGGTGATGTTGACAATTTTATTTTAATTGTTATAAAGCTTTAACTTTTGCATCTCAGCATCTACTGCCATTAAACAATTATTCTCTGACCCCCATTCTCTGCCCTCCCAATTTTGTGCAACTGTGAAGATTTAAATCAATACAATTGAAAATAAATGATTAAAAATAAGCATCAATATTATCCACTGAAATTATAACAAAAGGAAATTTGATTTCTGTCAAGACAAACTGTATAGCTGCTGCCCTCAATAGAGGATTGCAGGCTAGCTAGCCCAGCTCCATGTTGTAACACCTGCAGTCAATACACATGGATTGTATTTTGAGAGAGAGACTGACACTTGTTGCTTTTACTTAAAAACAAGGCAAAGCCCATCACCAGCCTTTCCCAGGTGCCACATGATTGTCATACATCCCGTTCTCTCTCCCTTCACAAACACAACCATCTGGGAACATGGCAACAGCTTTCTCACACCACAGTGCAGAACAATTCCTTCACATTTCCTCGGTCTCATCTTCTGGTAGTTGGATTAACTTCCCCTGCTGCTCTTGAATGGGATGTCCCTTCCCACTCAGTGCCTGCCAACACATAGCCAGTACACCATAGGAGAGAAATTGGTGAAGCTTCTTCAGTTACCCATAATCCTTCCTCTCTAGTGTCACTTGTGTGCCTTACTCACATTTCTGTCACTTTGTAACATAGCTTTGTAGCTTGTGTTTCATTTAGAAGCAGCTAGAAAATACAAGGGACTGATTCACAGCTGTGATACAGCTACTTTATCCTGCTCTAACAGCTTGAAAGGGCTTTGAGCTGCATTTCCCATCAGCGGCTGGGGAAGAGGAATGGCCACTGTCCTCTTCCTATGCTCTCCTGGGGCCATGGGCAGCCAAGTGCATTTGAATGTGGCACTGAGGCTGCTCTAACTTGTGCTGGGGGCTGATAGGGTTACCATATTTCAGCAAGCAAAAAAGAGGACAGGAGGAGCCCCGCCCTAGCCCCGCCCCCGTCCTGCCCTAGCCCCGCCCCTCCCACTTCCCGCCCCCCTCAGAACCCCCAACCCTCCCCCCGCTCCTTGTCCCCTGACTGCCCCCTCCTGGGACCCCTGCCCCTAACTGCCCCCCAGGACTCCACCCCCTACCTAAGCCTCCCTGCCTCTTGTCCCCTGACTGCCCCCTCCTGAGACCCTCCCCCCATCCTAACTGGCCCCCTAGGACCCTACCTCCTACCTGTACCCTGACTGCCCCAACCCTTATCCACACCCCACCCCCAGACAGAGCCCTGGGACTCCCACGCCCCATCCAACCACTCCCCACCCCCTGACAGCCCCCCACAGAACTCCCGACCCATCTAAACCCCTCTGCTCCCTGTCCCCTGACTGCTCTGATCCCTCTCCCCACCCCTGCCCCGACAGCCCCGCCCCCAGAACTCCCAACCCCCCCCCCCGCTCCTTGTCCTCTGACTGCCCCCTCCTGGGACCCCTGCTCCTAACTGCCCTCCAGAACCCCACCCCCTACCTAAGCCTCCCTGTTCCTTGTCCCCTAACTGCCCCCTCCTAAGACCCCCCCCAGAACCCTACCCCCTACCTGTACCCTGACTGCCCAAAACCTTACCCGCCCCCCCCCAGAACTCCCGACCCCCCCCGTCTCTTGACTGCCCCCTCCAGAACCTCCCTGCCCCCTCCAGAACCTCCCTGCCCCTTCTCCGACCCCCTGGCCCCCTTACCCTGCCGCTCGTCCCGGCACGCTGGGCAGCAGGGGAGTAGGAGCGGGGGAGGAGCTCCAGACTGCCGGAGGCGATCTGCGAATGCAGGGAGGGAGGGAGTGATCTCTGCTGCAGGGGAAGCGGAGGAGGGGCTCTCTCTGGCTGTCGGAGCCCCATGTAAGTGGCACCATCCGGCCGGCTGCCCTGTTAGCCGCGCGCGCTCTGCATGGGGGGGGGGGGGGAAGTCCGGACATTTACAAATTCCCCCCCGATGCTATTTTTAGCTCAAAAAGCCGGACATGTCCGTGGGAATCCGGGCGAATGGTAACCCTAGGGGCTGACCATGCCTACAGATGGCCCTAGAAAAGCAAACTGGTTTGCTCAGAGCTCAGTCAGATGCAAGGATCAGGACTTATTCTCCAAAATGGTTATTATTTTGCTAGCTAAAGAGAGGGGTTTGTTTTTTCCCCCTCAAGTGCATTTCTTCCCCTAAGTGATTGTGTGATTGCAAAACTGTGGTTCACCTTGCAGGGTCAGACCTCTCTGTGGTGCCAGGTTCCACCCCCACTGCTAACCATGGTCCACACTCTCCATTCTCCCCCTGGGTTTGGCATTTCTTTACTGGCTGTCAGGGTGAGACTGCCTGCAACTGGCAGCCAAACTGGCATTAGACGAGCTTCAGTTTCAAACACTTTCTTTTACCAGCACTGGCACCCCCCACCATGCGCACACACCCTCATTGTTTCTATCATCAGTTTGCATTCCGGTTTGGATTTTGGACAGTCCTGTTGCCCGACAGAACTCTCTCCCATCCAGCTCTGTGCATGGCTTCTTGTACAGCTGTACTGAATACTTTAGATGCAGAGTATATTCTGTGCCACACAGCAGCCTCAGCCAAATAAGGCATGAAGAGGACAGCACTTGGAGCAGTGCTCATCTGGAAGTATGTGGTAAAAAACATCAGCTTTTAAAGCATTTTGATCCTGACATAGCAGTAGCAGTAAGGTTTGGGTTAGCCGGCAAATGGAAACATTCTTGTTTTATGGTTTGTCCAGAAATTTAGGAACTACGTGGAATTTGTTGAAAGCATTAGTAGGGAATTATTTGCCAGCAACAGAGTAGGCACACACTTCGAAGACCTTTGATTTTTAATGATGAGTATCTTGCTCTTCATTCATGTAATGGAGTTACAATTGTTCAGAGGACAGCAGTCTGTCTCAGCATGAGGCGACAGCACAGCTCTGTGCCTACCTACTGGGAAATGCGGGGAGAGATGAGATCAAGGGGAGTTCTTATTGTTCCTTTGGCTTGACAGATGAAAGATATTTAACAATCAGATACACAGAATTAATGAAGACCCCAAGTGATCCCTTGTTTTTAGAATTGGGATCAGAAACATATAATAAAAGTTGAGATTTACTCCCCCTTTCCACCCACCCCATGATGGGCAGAGCTGATCTGAACTGTAGGATTCCCCCCTCACCGCTGCACGAGTTTGCTCTTCTTAGAGCATTTCTAAGATAAGATGTGTTTCAGGGTTTAGACTCAAACCTACTGAAATAATTTGGAAAAAAGGCTCTTCTCTCAATATGTGCAAGCCCAGTGTTGGAGGTGCAAGGAGTTCAGATAAGCAGCCAAACTCCTGGATACTTATCTGAACCTTGTGAGATTCACCCAGAACTTCCATTGAATCTCAGGAGTAACAGAGAAGATAAGACAAACTGTCTACTGTTTAAAGCAAGGGTCTCAAACACGCAGCCCGCGGAGTTATTTCCTGTGGCCTGCCATAGGCGCTGACTCCGCCAGCAGCCAAGCTCCCCTCTCCCCCCCCTCCTTCTCCTCCCCCCCAGCATGCCACGTCCCTGCTCCTCCGCCTACCTCCCAGCACTTCCCGCCGCCAAACAGCTGTTTGGCAGCGCTTATGACTTTCCAGGAGGGAGGGGGAGGAGCGTGGCACGCTCAGGGGAGGAGGCGGAGAAGAGGCGGGGCAGGTGTGGGGATTTGGGGAAGGGGGTGGAATAGGGGCAGGGAAGGGATGGGAAGAGGCGGGAGAGGGACGGGGCTGCGTGTTTGAGACCCCTGTGATAGACTGTTAGTTAGGGGCACTGGGCACCATCCCCCATGGATCTCTGTTAGGGGTGCTGGGCACCCAGAGGTCATCCCCCCATCGCCCAGGGATCTCTGTTAGGTGCCCCCCCCCCATTGCCCAGGGGTCTGTCCATTGGGACACTGGACAGTGTCTGTGACAAAGTGGAAATTTTCTGTAACATTTTTATATTTCCTAGGAGAGCCTCAGTTTCCCTCTCGACTTTCCGCTGTGACCGGGGGTGGGGTGGTGGTGGAAAGGGTTACCCAGTGCAGGAGAGAGTCAGCGCCTATGACGGGCCGCAGGAAACGGCCCGCAGGCCGTGTGTTTGAGACCCCTGGTGTAGATCATCAGTGTTACTGACCACATAAGGAATAGTTACAGGTGTTTATATTTTATTAAAACCCCTCTTCGCATTACAGTTTTTAAAAAGTTAATACGTTGACTTTTAATAGCATACTATATTACTCTTCATTTTTGACTATACTTTTGTATCAGTGTATGAAAAGGTTTCAATGATGCGGCCTTCATTCCAACGTACTAGTCCTCATGTGGCCCTCGTGGTGATTTGAGTTTGAGATCCCTGGTTTAAAGCAACTTCTTTGGACAAAGAAGGACACACCATGCCTTAGTACTTGAAGCCCAGGTAGGAAGAAGGAGAATCACTCATTCACTGCAAGATCTCAAGAAAGAGAGCTGGCCATTATTCTGTAAAGCACTTAAACACCTGAGCAGTCCTGGTGAAGTCAAGGGGAGCACTCACATACTCAAAGCCAGGCACATGCTAAGTACTGTGCTAGCCTGGGGCCTCGATGTCCCTGATTCGCAGTCAGGGAAGCTGTACAACTGAGCGAAAAGCAAGACACTCAGATACAGGGGATGTATGTCAAATGGTTACCATTTTGAAAGCACTTCCCAACGTGTATAGAAGGGGAATGCCTCTGGGACTGGTGAAATGGACCTGCCAAATCCCACTCACTGCTTTGCCCCACTCCCAAGTGGGGTTATTAAAGAGTTAAATATTCCCAGGTGCATGGATGCCAAGGCCAGAAGGAACCATTGTGATCATCTACTCTGACCCCCTGTACAGCACGGGCCAGAGAACTCCCCAAAGTCTATGATGGGTCCACCTCACACAAGACCTGAGCAGGTTGATGGGGCCAGAAGGGGCCAATTAACCTTCGATGCTGCACCTCGAGGGGAACCAGGGGCTGATAAAACCTAGTGGTAGATGAAGCCCAGCTGTGGGGAGCTGGGCTAAGGGCTATACACCAGGAAATGAGAGCAGGGAGGAAGGGTGCAGTCACTCTCTGGGAGTAGAGAGGTGGTGAGCAGGAAACCCAGGGGGAAGAACAACCCCTCGGATCCTAGCCCTGAAAGAAGGCTCAGCCCAGAGAAGTTACAGGGAAGAAAGCCTGAGAAGATGGGGTAAGAAGCAGCCCAGGGATACAGTAGCAAACAGTGGGACTGTGCAGACCTTGGCTGCTGGTTACCGGGTCCCTGTGCTGAAACCCAGTGCAAAGGGAGGGCCAGTCAATGGGGAAGTGGCATGGACCTGGGTACTTGGAATGGAGACCATCTGAGACAGCATATGGACAGCCTGTCCAGTGCGACTGTATTACCCCGGAAACAGCAGGGGAAGGCTATATTGTGACTTAGTCAAAGGCCCAAATCACAGAGAGAGAGAGAGGGCCACAGTACAAGCAACCGATGCAAGGGGGCACCAGATGGGGCAAGAGCTAATTCCCAGACCTAGCCACAAGAAGGTGTACCTGCAACAATGGAACCCCCTTCATAAAGTCTTACGGCAGATCTTCTAAAAACTCATCCAACCTTGATTAACATAAGAATGGCTATACTGGGTCAGATAAAAGGTCCATCTAGCCCAGTATCCTGTCTTCCAACAGTGGCCAATGCCAGGTGCACCAGAGGGAATGAACAGAACAGGTGTTCATCAAGTGATCCATCCCGTAGCCCATCCCCAGCTTCTGGCGAACAGAGGTTATGGACACCATCCCTGCCCATCCTGGCTAATAGCCATTGATGGACCTATCCTCCATGAATTTATCTAGCTCTTTTTTTAACCCTGTTATAGTCTTGGCCTTCACAACTTCCTCTGGCAAAGAGGAGGTAGGTTGACTGTGCATTGTGTGAAGAAATACTTCCTTTTGTTTGTTTTAAACCTGAAGCTTATTAATTTCTTTGGGTGACTGCTGGGTTTTGTGTTATGAGAAGGAGTAAATCATAGAATGATAGAATATCTGAGTTGGACGGGACCTCAGGAGGTCATCTAGTCCAACCCCCTTTGCCTAAGCCAGATGGGTTTGTTAGTATAATGGGAACAGATAAGAGCAGCTGAAGTGTTACTGGGCATGGTGGGAATATTATTTATGAGTGCACACTTGTAGACTGCCTTAACTCCTTATCTGAAGGCAACGTCAAGCAACCAGTAGGGAGGGGTATGGGGGAAATTGGGAGGGGGGAGGAGATAAAAACACTAAAAGACCAGAGAAATGCCTGCCCCTGACCGGAGCACAACCTCACTCCTCCCACGGGGTACAAAAGGGGTGGGAATGAAGACCCCAGCCCTACACCCCCCAAAACGGAACATGACCATAAATTGTAAGGGGTGGGACTGAGGGCCTGCATTGCAGGGATAATTGTGCCTGCGGAGGAGGAGCACTGGGAAACAACGCTCTGCGGCATCAGAGTTATGGGATGCATGTTTGCTGGAAACTAACCCCAACACACATCGCATTGCCAGCACCTCGGACGTCGGGTCTTCTGCTTTCTGTCAGCATGACAAGAATCAGGGGAGAGGGTGAAGGGAAAGTCCTCTAACCTCTTGGTGCGTGACTCAGATGCATCATGTTGGACAGGTGAGTAGCATACAGGTAAGTCTCCCTCCCCAACAGTCAGCGCAGCTGCTTGGAGGGGTTATGGTGGGCTCTCATGATGGTACTTGTGGGTTCCGGCAAGCCAGGGTAACGGATTTTTAAAATAAATGGATAGGGAAGAATCAGGTCCCATACCAGGTGTGGGGGTCAACCTGGGATGAGATTGAAAAGGAGATGGGAGACCTCAAAAAAAAAATCGAAAAAAGGAATGGTACTACAAGGTCTGTGTGCTGGGGTGGTGTACTTAATGAAACGGGAAGCTAATTTCCTCCAACACATTAAAGCTTTGGAGGGGATAGTGGACCAACAACGGATTTAAAAAAATCGGTGCTAGCGGTGAAGGTAGCAGATTTAAAGACACAGGACGCTGCAAGGGCAGAGGATCCTGTGAGGCAATTTGGTGGGAGAGGGATGAACTGGTGGGGTGGGTGGCAAATGTAGAGGGTGAACTGTACTGGTGTAAGCAGGGGCATAACAGACTGGGGGGTCCCAAATCGTCTGCCCCACTGATGGCAGAAAAGGAGGCACCCCCTCCCCCTACCTTGAGAGTACATTATACCCATGACTGCCAGTGAATGTCATAAGCCGGCAATCCACAGTCAGAATCCCTGCAAGAAAGGCTACCCCGCAGGAACTCCAGCAGGTGGGAATAGTAGCTCCTGATGGTGGTTGGGGGGAGGAACAGGCTCCCCAAATAGTAGTCCAGGCGAAAATTCACCCCTTGCCCCTAAAGGACCGGGATGCATTGCTGAGTCGGCTGGGAAAGGTACCCCAGGATGACTGGGATCAGTTTGTGCTGTGGCTTGTGGAGGTAGGTAGAGGGATTGAGGGTTTCATCTCGTGAGGATCAGGTAGCCATATGGCACAGTCTGTTGGGATAGGGCACCCGGGACATTGATGTGCAGGGTTGGGAAATACATTTCTGATTCCAGGGCAGGTGGCAAAACAGTTGTTTGGGGTGTACTCTTGTACTGCAGGGATGAAAAAGATGAAGAGAATCCTTTGGGAAACAGGGCGGGATATACTTAATCGCATACAGGCATGGGCACGGTGCTGGGTGGATCCCCTGGACGGCCCATGGGTGATAACCCACGCAGGGCCACCAGAACGTGGTGGGGGTGTAAAATGGTTGGTAAAATAGTAAAACTGAATAAATGGTTGGAGCTGAGTGATCCGCAGTTTGTGGGACACTTACGGCTGCAGCATCCTGTAGCCCAGTGGGCCAGCTTACCTGTATTATATTCATTGCTTTGTTATCCTGCTTTATTATATTTGGTAGTAATGCAAGGAACCTACAGGCTTTTATCCTGTAAGATTTGGCTTTAGTAGATAGTGTGAGGCTTGAGGCCTATAACCTTTGGTACAGATAAACCTAAGTAACTCATAAGTTATAGGGAACTGAAAGTAGCATGCAAGAGGGGGAATTTTGTCCAGAATACTGACATCAGCCACCCACAGAACACAGCTGATCCCAGCACAGAACACAGCTGACACAAGCATCCAGAACTTTCTGGATAGGACCTCTGACCACAAGGCTGCCATGACAGCAAATTGACGTCTATGCCAATAGGGTAACATCATACATATACTAACGTATAGAAAACGGACACCTTAAGGGGAGGAAATACAAATAAGGACCTCTATTGAATATGCATTGGTCATGGCAGCGTCAGCGTAACCTACTATAAAAAAGTAACATCCCAGGGGCAGCAGATAGGTTGGAAAGATGTAGACCTTGGGAGGGGCCAGAATGATGGCCACCGGGGAAGATGAGGACGATGACAGTGATGAGAAAGATAATAGTTAAGTATGAAAGATAAGGGTGTAAGTATGGACGTCCAAATGTACTTTCTGTATTATCTCTATCTGCTTTGTTAAGTTTAAGTGTGTGTATAACCTTTGCTAAATTATTAATAAATCATATATTTATATATAGAGAGAGTTCCTATAGTGTGAGTGTTGCACCTGTGCACATCAGGGTTCCCAAATTATATGATAATTTTGCAATAATCTTACTGTGCCTGATCTTGGGACAAGAACCTGCTAATCCTCAAGTTACAATTATATTTACCCAACTTTGGGTCAGGCTACAGTCCCAAGCTTGCTCCTAACCAGCTGCCTCAGCTGTTGGAGCAGGCAGATGTGTGGAGGCAAATGCATCGGGGGGAGAGCCAATCCATGTTATCACCCCGGGGGGTCAGTACTGGGTGGAAAGGAGGGGGTCGGCTCACAGGGGAGGGTCTAGAGGAAGGGGCTGTGGTCTCGGGGGTGGGAGTCAGGGATGAGCAGACGGCTATAGAGCAGCAGATTCAGAGACTTCAGGCTAAGCTGGCTACCTGGATCTTACCAGATTGGAAGGGGAGTGGCCACGGAGACCAGGATACTGGGATTGCCTGCAATGTCAGGCACACAATTTTGCTAGGAGACAGGAGTGTTATTGTGGTCAGAACCCCCAGCCCCTCCCTGAACATTCAGGAGGGGTGGAGGGGGACACTGAAATCTAGGGATGCCCAGGGGGCATCCTGTCCATACCCTTAGTCTGGGACAGGATGCGTCAGGTCACCCTACGCTCTAGGGAGCAATCAAGGGGGGCCCCCCCATGAGGGATTTTTTTATAGACACTGGAGCAGCTATCAGCTTAACTACGTGGGGACAGGGGAGACCTACAGAGGGACTGTGACTATCATGGGGGTAACAGGGAGGGAGACAATTAGCATTGAAGTAGGGATGGATTAAAGGAGATTGGAGAGAAGGAAAAATCAGGTGGGGTTGTATGAGACACTTAATTTTCTGGGGGCAGGGAATTTACACAAAATGGTGCTTGTACTGAACTAAGCTAATTGGGTGTGTCTGCAGGGACAGGCACAGGATGGACAGAACTACACCATCCCTATGGGGGTATCTATTATGACTATCAAGGCAGCACATACCCTCCCACCACCCCCAGCAGGGTGGGAACGCATTCCGGTGTGGGTTAGGAACAATTTAAATTGTAAAAAGGGATCTATGGAAGTGCTGCTGGAGGGGGGAGACCCCCCCCCAAAGCAATAAATCCCTCGAAAGGCAGTGGAAAAAATAGGGGCAACTATAGTGGAGTTGGAGCAGAGGGGGTTAATTAGAGCAGTTCCACCCCCTTGTAACGCTGCTGTGTGGCCAGTAAGAAAGCCAAATGGTACGTGGTGCCTCACTATCGATTATAGGGCATTAAATTCTCTGGCCAATTCACCAGCCTCAGTGGTGGCAGCGTACCCTGAAATGCTGGCTCGTATTGGACCTCAATTCCAGGTTTTTACTGTCTTGGACATAGCAAACGGATTTTGGTCCTTACCACTAGCTGCCTCATGTCAGTATCAGACTGCCAGATGCATACAGTATGTGGATGACTTGCTGCTAATGTCAGGTACAGAGGAGGAGGACAGGGAACTGACAGACCAGACGTTAAAGGTTTTAGTAAAAGCAAGGTTAAAGGTCAATAAAAAAGGTCCAAATAAAACAAACAAAAATAACCTACCTAGGGGAGAAAGTGTCCCAGGCGGGGAGGGAAATTGACAGCGGACAGGTGCATTTAATGCAGGTCCTACCACTGCCCACTGACATTAAAAGCTTGCAAAAAGCTTTCTAGGTTTATCTGGGTTACGCAGAAATTTTGTGGCCAATTATGCAGAATTGGGCCAGCCTCTGTCCGACCTGACCCAAGCCTCTACTTGGGAATGGTCGGAAAAATGCACAAAGGCAGTAAAGGCACTAAAAGAACACTTGCCCAGTGCCCCAGTACTGGACTCCCCTGATGGGGAGAAACCTTTTTACCTGTACCCTTTGGTATCTGACACTACTATTGGGTATGCTTTAAACGCAGGTACAGTGGAACCCCGCTATAACGCGATCATTGGGGTCCAAAAAATTCAATCGCGGTAAATGCGGGGTCGCGTTATAGTGGGGTTCCACTATACTTGTGTTCAGCTTCTGCGTCCTGACTAGGGGGAGGGAGGGAGTGGGGGAGAGAGAGAAGGGGGGCGGCCAGGGCTTCCTTCAGCCGGGGCGCTCGCCACTCGGCCCCTCCTGCTGCCAGGGCCGGCAGGGCCCGATTCCTGGGGCGGCACTTGGGATTGCGGGCTGGAGGAGGGGGGGCCGCGGGGCTTACCACGCTCCGGCTGGAGCTCCAGCCAGGAGAGCAGGGCCGCGGGGCTGCAGTGCTCCGGCTGGGGTCACGGGGCCATGGGGCAGCCGCGCTCCAGCCGGGGTCACAGGGCCGCCGCCCTCTGGCTGGCGGAGCTCCTGCCAGGGTCGCGGGGCTGCAGGGCTGCCGCGCTCTGGCCGGAGGTCCCGCCAGGGTCGCGGGGCTGGCCACGCTCCGGCCGGGAGAGCGGGGCCATGGGGCTGCCGCGCTCCGGCCAGGGGTCCCGCCGGGAGAGCGGGGCTGGCCGCGCTCCGGCCAGAGCTCCAGCCGGGAGACCGAGGCCGCGGGGCTTGCCGCACTCCGGCCGGGGTCGCGGGGCCATGGGGCTGGCCCCGCTCCGACCAGGGTCGCGGGGCTGGCCGCACTCCGACCAGAGGTCCCGCCGGAATAGCGGGGCCGCGGGGCTTGCCGCGCTCTGGCCAGGGGACCGGGGCCCCCGAAGACGACCGCCGCCGGCCTGCTGCGCCGACTGCCGGGAGGGCTCCGCGCCACTCTGCAGCCCGCTCCCAGCAGGGCGCTCCCCTCCTCCGCGCTGCCGCCCCCTACATCGGTCGGCGGGGAGGGAAGGATGCGGGCTGGAGCCGGCGCTGCCGGGGACAGAGGTGAGAACCCCAGGGGCACACCGGGGCTGCAGGGAGAGTCGCTCCTGCTGCAGCCCCTGGGGCATGGATCCCAAACGCCCCGCGCCCGGCAGACTCGCCCCGCGCCTGCTGCAGCCGCCGGGGCCAGACTCGCCCCGTGTTATAAACGAATTCGCGTTATCGCGGGGCGCGTTATAGCGGGGTTCCAGTGTATATGGGACGGAGGACCGACCTGTGGCCTTTGCCTCTTAACTTCATAGAATCATAGAAGATTAGGGTTGGAAGAGACATCAGGAGGCCATCTAATCCAACCCCTGCTCATGGCAGGACCAACACCAACTAAGTCATCCCAGCCAGGGATTTGTCAAACTGGGCCTTAAAAACCTCCAAGGATGGAGATTCCACCACCTCCCTAGGCAACCCATTCCAGTGCTTCACCACCCTCCTAGTGAAATAGTGTTTCCTAATATCCAACCTAGGCCTCCCCCACTGCAACTTGAGACCATTGCTCCTTGTTCTGTCATCTGCCACCACTGAGAACAGCTGAACTCCATCCTCTATGAAACCCCCCTTCAGGTAATTGAAGGCTGCTATCAAATCCCCCCTCACTCTTCTCTTCTGCAGACTAAATAAGTCCAGTTCACTCAGCCTCTCCTCGTAAGCCATGTGCCCCAGCCTCCTGATCATTTCCGTTGCCCTCCACTGGACTCTCTCCAATTTGTCAACATCCTTTCTGTAGTGGGGGCCCCAAAACTAAATGCAATACTCCAGGTGTGGCCTCACCAGGGCCGAAGAGAGGGGAATAATCACTTCCCTCAATCTGCTGGCAATGCTCCTACTAATACAGCCCAATATGCTGTTAGCCTTCTTGGCAATTAGGGCACACTACTGACTCATATCCAGTTTCTCATCCACTGTAATCCCCAGGTCCTTTTCTGCAGATCTGCCGCTTAGCCAGATGGTCCCCAGCCTGTAGCAGTGCATGGGATTCTTCCTTCCTAAGTGTAGGACTCTGCACTTGTCCTTGTTGAACCTCATCAGATTTCTTTTGGCCCAATCCTCCAATTTGTCTAGGTCACTCTGGACCCTATCCCCGCCCTCCAGCGTATCTACCTCTCCCCCCAGCTTAGTGTCACCCATGAATTTGCTGAGGGTGCAATTAATCCCATCATCCAGATCATTAATAAAGATGTTGAACAAAACCGGCCCCAGGACCGACCCCTGGGACACTCCGCTTGATACCGGCTGCCAACTAGACATTGAGCCGATGATCACTACCCATTGAGCCCAACAATCTAGCCAGCTTTCTATCAACCTTATAGTCCATTCATCACAACTTCTAAGTGCTATAGCGCTTAAGTATAAATGGTATAAAAAGGTGCTGCTGTGTACCTATTGGGGTGTAAAAAAATTCAAATACCTGACAGGAATGCAGAAGGTAATAGTTCAGTCTCACCAAAACCCCCTCCGGTTGCTAAACATGCACACAAGGTTTTTAGGGGGAAGTTAATGAGACAGGCCCCACGACGACCTTGGGAAAGAATACAAATAGACTACACAGAATCCCTACCACCAAATAAAAGGAAAAATCGGTTTATGCTGGTGGATGCCTTCAGCAGGTGGGTGGAGGCATTCCCCATAAGGCGTCAGACTGCCCGGGTGACCGCTAAAAAGCTGGTAAATAAGGTATTCACTCATTGTGGGGTTCCAAAGGTAATTGACTCCAACCAAGGAGCCGCCTTCTGGTCAAACTTGATGGGGGAGCTCACAGCACTCACTGGAATAACACAGTTGTTCCGTATCACCCATCATCCGCAGGCTGCAGGGCAGGTGGAACGCATGAACTGTACTATCAAAAGCAAGCTTAAAAAGGAAGTAAAAATGGGAGGGAAAAACTGGTCACAACTGCTGCCCTTTGTCTCAATGAGGATAAGGGCCCGAAAATCAAAGGGAACAGGATTCTCCCCCTATGAAGCTCTCATGGAAAGACCCATGAAGCAGTGGGAGAATCTGCTGATCCCAGTACCAGGGAAGTTCTCCACACACAGTCTAACACAGGAGAGGGTCTTAACGCGAACGGATCATGTACGGCAGGTACAGCAGGTGGTGGCCTGGCTAGATGAACAGGGAGCAGCAAAGGTCAAAGCGTCATATGACCTGCCTGGAGAGCACGATCTACCCAAAGTGGGAGATTACATGATGTACCAGATTCCAGGACATCATCCATTCCCAGCTCTTAAGTGGAAAGGCCCTTACCCAGTCCTAGACCGATTGGGGCCCAGTCTGCTACTATTGGGAATAAAATAAATGCAAGAATGGGTCCATTGCACACAAATAAAAAGGCACAAAATGAGAATTAAGAAGGGCATTCACCCACGAAAGCTTATGCTCCAATACGTCTGTTACTCTATAAGGTGCCACAGGACTGTCTCTTTTGGCTAACTAAGGCTACATCTACACTACGGGGGGGGTCGATTTAAGATACGCAAATTCAGCTACGCGAATAGCGTAGCTGAATTCGACGTATCGCAGCCGACTTACCCCGCTGTGAGGACGGCGGCAAAATCGACCTCCGCGGCTTCCCGTCGACGGCTCTTACTCCCACCTTCGCTGGTGGAGTAAGAGCGTCGATTCGGGGATCGATTGTCGCGTCCTGACGGGACGCGATAAATCGATCCCCGAGAGGTCGATTTCTACCCGCCGATTCAGGCGGGTAGTGTAGACCTAGCCTAAGCAACTAATAAACCAAAAAATAAATTTGCAGGAGCAGATCAATGAACGACTGGCACAGCAGCTGTCTGCAGTCACAACAGGGTGGAAAAGGGCAGCAAAGGTAAACCTGCTATTAACTCAATGTACAGGAGACCTCATAATGTGGGTAGGGGATGGCTTCAGAAGGCTAATCTGGTGGGAGGTGTGTATGGGAATACAAAATGTTCAACTAGCAATGTTAATAAATGTTCTGAAGGATGCAATAAACATTGCATTATCTGCACTTCGGACTTCTGATCTTCTGCTTTCTGTCCACGTGACAAGAACCAGGGGAGAGGGTAAAGGGAAAGCCTTCTAACATGACCCACCTCTTCAATGTTTACCACTCCTCAATTTTTGTGTCATCTGCAAATTTGATCAGTGATGGCTTTTTCTTCCAGGTCACTCATAAAAAAGTTAAATGCACCCGTATAATGACAATTCCCCATTTACAATCACATTTTGAAAACTATTAGGTAGACCTTTTTTAATCTATTTAATGAGTGCCATGTTTACTTTATATTGTTCTCGTTTTTTAATTAAAATGTCATGTGGTACCAAGTCAAATGTCTTACAGAAGTCTAAATATACAACAATCAACACTATTAACTTTATCAAACACACTTGTGATCTTATCCAAAAAAGATATGAAGTTAGTCTGCCAGGATCTATTTTCCATAAAGCTATGTTGATTAGCATTTATTATATTACTCTTTTAATTACGTATTAATCAATTCCCATATCAACCAGTTCATTATCTTGCCCAGGATAAACATCAGACTGAAAGGCCTACAATTATCTGGGTCACCCCATTTACTCTTTTTATATGTTGGTATACCATTAGCTTTCTTCCAGTCTTCTAGAACTACCCTAGTGCTCTAAGACTACTGAAAAAAATCAACATTTACAGTCCAGCAAGCTCCTCGGGCAGCTCTTCTAAAACTCTTGGATGCATCTTATCTGGACCTGCTGATTTAAAAATGTCTAATTTTAATAGCTGTTTAGCATTCTCCAGAGATACTCATGGAATAGAAAGTGTGTTATGTATTATGACATGTTTTTTCCCAAATACAGAACAGAAATATTATTGAACACTCTGCCTTTTCTCCATTATTATTGATAATTCCACCATTTACATCTAGCAATGGACCAGTACCATTGTCAGGATTCTTTTTGTTCCAACTGTACTTAAAAATATTGATATGGAGCCATAGTCCCTATCCACCAACCAAGGATAATCTCTTATTATCTATCTGTACTCTGGTGCTAGGCATTATCCAGACAGTCCTTGCCTCAGAGTTTACATGCTACAACAGATTAACCATCCAATAGAAAGATGTACAAAGAAAGGAAGTGATGAAGATTAAAGCCAATGCAGATTTACATAAACCCTCCCAAATGTGCTCTGCAGACAGAGACTGAGACGACCCTGCCCCAAGGAGCTGGTACTCTGCAACTAGACAACAGGGAGGTTTTAGGAGGAACCTGAGATGCCTAGGAAGAAGAATGTTCAATACCTGGGGCAAGTGTGAACAATATACATAGAGAAGAGTGAGAGGAGGGAATAAAGGGAGCAGCACTCCAGGAAGAGGGTTCTTTGGTTTTTATGAAACTGTTTCTTGTCCCTGGAATAACTGTCAGCCTGGTTCCAGAGTTCTCTGTCACCCCACACTTGGACATTACACATGCATTGGTTGTCTGATGAAGCATCAAATGATTTCCTGGATTTCAGATAAGTGGCACTCCTTCCTTAATCAAAGCAGTTGTGCAGGTTTGTTCTATGTGCACTTCAGGCCTGATTCTCCACCCTTACACCCATCTGCAGTTGTGCAATGCTCTTCCTTTCGGTGGAGTTAAACTGGTGTAGTGCACTGGAAAGTCACACTTGGCATCATTCACTAATTACACATTTCTCAGTGTGTTGCTATCCGCCCTCAGCATTTTCAACATAAACAAAAGAGTTGAGCTTCTGAATGTTGCATTTTCTCAACGCCAAAGCATCTTTTACTAGGGGAAATTGTCTTTGATTTAAATCACAAAAACTGACTGCACTGCACTGACTGGAAATTATTCTTTTTTTCAAAAAACTGAACCTCACATTTTCTGCTTTCCCTTTGTGTGTAAAATGTTATGCACAGTTTATCTGTCTATGTCACTTGATGAGCAAATGAGTCAAAGCCGCCCATGGCTTAACTCCTGGATTTCAGTGGAATTACATCAGGACTAAATTTGGCCTGGGAAACTTACAAGCAGTTTTTCAACAGCTCCACAAACATAGTACTTCCCTTATTTTAGTGTGTTTCACTCTTTGCCTAGCTAGGTAACATTTCCTATCACTAGCATTCTGGCTTTTTTACATTATTATTTTTTATTGGTTCAGTTATTTCACAGCCCAGTAGTTTGACTGTGGTCAGGAGGCCTATAACACATTTAGTACAACTTTTATTCTCTGAAAAATTTCTATCACCCAACTAAATGACAAGACAGTCTAGCTAAACAGTTACAACAAATATCTGTAAACCAGCAGGGACATGGGTTTAACTCCATCTTTAATCACTTACTTACTGTGTGACCTTTGGAAAGACACGTATCGAGAGGCATATTTGGCCTCCGTCAACCCAGCTGTCAAACCAGATGGAAGGACCACACTAAATACTAGGTGCTGCATCTGAGTTAATTCTCTCAGAGATCGATCTACCACTCCTTCCCATTTCCCTCTCAGTGACTGGCAACCCCGTTTTAACAAATTACTCTGTACTTGCTTTGTTACTGTCTACTTCTTCCTAAAAAGAGCCCAATATCTTGCTAATTTCTTCTATAGCCACAAAACAACTATTAGCAGCATCTCGGCAGAGCAATGTGACATGGTCTTTTGCCTATATGAAAATCCAGCAAACTCAAGATTTTGCTTTGGCATTTCTGTGCATCATTCAAGTCATTTGGCATGTCCACAAATACAAGAATTACAAAGAGAAGGTGTTGGTCTTCATTAGCTGTTAATCATTCTAGACCAACAGCAAAACTCTTCATACAAAAAGTGAAAGAATTGGTTTATTTACAACTAAATTTCACCTGTTCTTTCTAAAACCCACCTCTGAAATGGCCTCTTTCCCCCCAAGTCCTAGTATCTCCAGTTGCCATCTCCTCATTAGAGGCTTTGGAACATTCTATTTCGGGCTGATTTTCATGCCCTCTATCATGTTGTTTTATCTTCCTTTTTACAGGCCATCTGCTCTTTGGTTCATTCTGAGGCCACTTTAACAATCCCAAATCACATGATCACTTCTGCTGGATCATTCCTTTGTGTTCTGTTCAGTAGGCGGATTAATGGTTTAACAGCAGCCATTATTTTGGGAAGTTTGGTTTTTGTTTTAAGCTCTATGTATTACTATTTGAATCAGGACTTTTGAGAGTGTTTGGAGTGGCCTGGCCTTCATGCTCCCCTCCCAAGGAGTCCTCTCTCCTTCCACTCACCTCACCTGTGATAGGGGGAGCAGCAGACATGAGGGGGGCCAGTGGAAGAGTTTTAAGAAAAACTGAATATATTCCTGGCTTCTCTGGCAAAGCAGGGAGCAGAAACTGATCAGCACAACCACCAGCCAACTCCATAGCTGATGCTATCACTGGTCTATGACACATCTACAATCCCCTCTAGCATTCTTCCTCACTCCCAGAAAATCCTCTCAAAGGCTCCACACACTCCTGCAAAAATTCTACCCTGAACTCAAAGTGATCCCCCCCCCCAAGGTTTGTGACCTTACTGACGCTAGGGTTTGGCTTCACCAGACAGAGTCTGTGGTGGTCAGGGTCCAGGTCTCCATGTGAAAGTCCACAGGGCTGTTCATTTTTATGGACGGGAACTCAGGCATATCAGAGCAGTATTGCTATAATATAGATCCCATTCTTAAATGGTTCAGATATCCAGAATCATTGCAGAGGGAGTGTATTTACATCTTCTTCCAAACCTTTCACCTTGTCCTAGTTGCATTACTGCATCAACAGTAGTAAGACATCAGACAATTACCATTGAAAGAACAGTTGTGAATATAATCCTCAGAAAATGTATTCTCATAGTCTACAGCAAGGGACTTCTAAACTACAAAGATCATAAAGTAAAGAACAAAATGTGCCCATTCTGTTTAGGGCAGTGCAACCTGTCCCAGATGCTGCGGCTGGTATGTATACTGCATCTTCTAGAAAAGGGAACAGATTCAAACCAGACTGCTCAAGAATGTGAACTGAAATAGAGGATGCAAAGACTCCCAAAAGAGCAAGCCTTAAAAGAGGATGAAAGATTATAAAATAAGCCATATGCAGTATAAAAATATATATATGAGGAAGGGTATATAAACACACACAAAACCTTTGCTGTGAAACAGTTGATGTTGCTAAATGCATAACATGCATGACACAAAAACAGAAATGCAAGTCACAAAAAGAACATACTCTGCCCCTGTAAAGGGGTGCCAGCTTCTCAGCACGCCTTTCCCCAAGCAAGAGGAAATGGGGGAAGGGATAGCTCAGTGGTTTGAGCATTGCCCTGCTAAACCCAGGGTTGTGAGTTCAATCCTTGAGGGGGCCATTTAGGGATCTGAGGCAAAAATCTGTCTGGGGATTGGTCCTGCTTTGAGCAGGGGGTTGGACTAGATGACCTCCTGAGGTCCCTTCCAATCCTGATATTCTATGATTCTAAGAGTGGGTGGCTCTACAGAGCTATGCAGACAGGATAACCTCTGGAGATGGGGAGAATCTAGTCTGTTTGAAGTAGAGGTGGTGGTAGCAAGTTTGGGGAAGGTGGTGCTGGAAGGCTGGCATCCCTACTGGGGAGAATTAAGGGTGTGGAACATTGTCAATTGTGTATGGTGGGTTGCATGGTAAGGTGCATGTCTTTGGGGGAAGGCGTGTTGTACTATTAGATACCTTAAAATGGTGGGGCTGTGTGTTAGGTCTGTTATTACTACCAACCTTAACTGATACAAATGTAGTGGTTTTGCGTATTTACACATACTCGCCCTCAAATAAGAGATCTTAAAATTAATATTGCAGTTGTATTTGTCATTTTTAAATTGCTGTATTCATTTATTATCTTTTTAAAGAGCTGTCCTCCTGGCAGACTTTTGTTAATGCACCTGCTGTAATATCAATGCCAAATGCTACCTGAAGCTGTCTTGCTCTACTTTTGGCATTGACTAGCTGTTTGAATGTCTTCAAGGTAAAACAGCAGTAGAGGGTCATGTGGAATCCAGCAGCTATTATCTGAACCACATCACAGAGAAGCCTTAAAGTATCATTAAATTGATATTTCTAAACTTGATGACCACAAAGTTTGCAGAATTGGCTCCACATTGCCTCTTCCCCAGTAGCATTTTCAATAGATTAGAAGACCAGAATAGACCATTATAACCTAGTTTGATCTTCTGTATAACAATGGGCTGTAGAACCTGACCCAGTCATTTCCACACCAAGCGCAAAACTTCTGTCTGAGCTATAGCATGTTTTCTAGAAAGATATCTAGTCTGGATTTAAAGACTTCAATTGAGGGAGAATCCAACACATCTCTAGACATTTGTTTCCAATGGTTAATTACCCTCCCTGTTAAAAGTTTGCACCTTATTTCTAATCTGAATGTGTCTAATTTCAGCATTCAATCATTGGATCTCGTTATGGCTTTTTCTGCTAGATTAAAGAGTTGTTTCCTAATCAGAAACCTCCTTCCCATATAGGTGATTTTACATCATGATCAAGTCACATCTTGTCCTTCTTTGGGATGAACTAAATAGATTGAGTATCAGAGGGGTAGCCGTGTTTGTTGCTTTTTACAGATCCAGACTGAGAGTCCTGTGGCACCTTTAAGACTAACAGATGTATTGGAGCATAAGCTTTCGTGGGTGAATACCCACTTCGTCAGACGCATGCGTCTGACGAAGTGAATATTCACCCACGAAAGCTTATGCTCCAATACATCTGTTAGTCTTAAAGGTGCCACAGGACTCTCTGTTGCTTTAAATAGATTGAGCTTCTCTGGTATCTCATTATAAGGCCGGTTTTCTAGACCTCAAATTATTCTCGTAGCTCTTTTCTGACCTTCTTCCAATGTTTCGATTCCCTTTTGAAGTGTGGATACCAAAACTGGACACAGCATCCAATAATCACCTCACAAATGCCTAATACAGCAGCAATACCACCTCCCTAGACCTACATGATATTCCCTTGCAATATATCCAAGGATCACCTTTGCCATTTTAGCTACAGTATCTCATGAGGAGCACATGTTCAGCGGCTTTGTTTACCATGACCCCCAATTTCTTTTCAGAATTACTATTTCCAAGATTATCTCCCATCTTGTAACTGATTACATTCTTTGTTCCTAGATGTCTGACCTTTCATCTGCCTCTGTTAAACCACATTGTTCAAGTGAGCCCACCTTACCAAGTTAACCAGATCAGTCTATATAACTGACCAGTTCATATCATTATTTACCATTCTATCAATTTTTGTGTCATCTGCAAATTTTACTAGCAAATGATTTTATATTTTCCTCCAGATCATTGATAAAGACACTGAATTTCATTGGTCCAAAAAAAGATCCTAGTCCTAAGTCAATTACACATTTTTAGGGGAGCTTCCTGGCAACACTTCAGAATGGGATGCTACATTGTAGAAAGACTGCTGCAAAAGACAGGCTTGGACTCAGGGCCCAATCATAGTATTTCAGAACTGGGGTGGTGGAATGGAGAAAGATCATTAATAGTTGATAAATGCAAAGTAATGCACATTGGAAAGCATAATCTCAACTATACATATAAAATGATGGGGTCTAAATTCACTGTTACCACTCAAAGATCTTGGAGTCATTGTGGATAGTTCTGTGAAAATATCCACTCAATGTGCAGAGGCAATCAAAAAAGCGAACAGAATGCTGGGAATAATTAAGAAAGGGATAGATAATAGGAGAGAAAATATGTTGCCTCTATATAAATCCATGGTATGCCCACATCTTGAATACTGTGTGCAGATGTGATTGCCCCATCTAAAAAAAATATGATATATTGGAATTGGAAAAGGTTCAGAAGAGGGCAACAAAAGTGATTAGGGGTATGGAACAGCTTCCGTATGAGGCGAGATTAATAAGACTGGGACTTTTCAGCTTGGAAAAGAGAAGGCTAAGGGGAGATATGATTGAGGTCTATAAAATCATGACTGCTGTAGAGAAAGTAGATAAGGAAGTGTTGTTTACTACTTCTCATAACAAAAGAACCAGGGGTCACCAAATGAAATTAATAGGCAGCAGGTTTAAAACAAATAAAAGGAAGAATTTCTTCACACAAGGCACAGTCAGCCTGTTGAACTCCTTGCCAGAGGATCTCGTGAAGGCCAAGACCATAACAGGGTTCAAAAAAGAACTAGATAAATTAATGGAGGATAGGTCCACCAATGGCTATTAGCCAGGATGGGCAGGAATAGTGTCCCTAGGCTCTGTTTGCCAGAAGCTGGGAATGAGTGACAGGGGATGGATCACTTGATGATTACCTATTCTGTTCATTCCCTCTGGGGCACCTGGCACTGGCCACTGTCAGAAGACAGGATGCTGGGCTAGATGGATCTTTGGTCTGACCCAGTAGGGCCATTCTTATGTCATTTATAAACAAGCATTTAAATATGCATGGTACATTTTAGAAATGAACTCCCAATTGGCAAAGCCTCTTATGAGATTTCCAAACTAATGTTCTGAGTTCACCAACTTGGACAGTTCAGAAAAGGACTATGGATAAGAATGTGTGGTGCTTATCTGAACCAAACCGCCCAGCTGTCTGGGCCACAGCCACCTGTAGGGAGAGCATTCTGGAACTTCTCTTACCAAACTACCAATGGTATCAGACTTCACTAGTAGTTTTCAAAACTTTTCTGACAGAATGTTTTTCCCATCAGAAAATGCCAATTCTACAAAATTTAGATATTCCACAATAACGTCAATTTCACCAACATTTCATTAAAAAAAAATTAATGAAACATTTTGATAAGGTCAAGACAGAACATTTCAATTTTTTATTTTGAAGTTTAATTTCTACTGTATTACATTTCATATTTTTATTATATCAGTTACCAAATCAACCACCAATTAGAACACCAATTATAAATGAGCAAACCAAATAAGAAACCAATTGCAATGCTATTTATGAATTAGAATACCAATTTCAAAACCAGTTACTGAACCAATTATCAACCAATTTTATATTTAAAGAATACTAATCCTTAATGTTAATATGTAAATATAAAAAGTAATAATTGAAACAAAAATGTTTTGATTGGTCTAAAATTAGTTTTTTTCTGAAATTTGTTTTATGGGAGCTTTCAAGTTTTTGTTCCATTTTGGAATTCTTAGTTTCAACCAGCTCTAGTCAGAAGTAATATTTTGTTATAGTATATGTAGTGTTTTTAACAGTTTCTTTTCATATTACAAAAAGTATAGATATTATCCCAAATATTTAACTGAATCTTTATACTGTACTTGCTGTTTTGCCAGGTTGTTTACCTCTACTTATATAGATTGTGTTAGGAGATAAAATGTAGATGTATTCGTTTACTCTTAAATATGATACTTAATGCTAAATATTAGGTATAATTAAATTAATACTAAATAAATACCAAATCTTGCAGTCCTTACTCAGATAAAACTTCAATAAGCAATGACATATTCTAGGTGTTTCATGAATAGTTAGTTCCATAAATAGTTGCACTTATTTTTAAGTTAAAATGGACAGTTTCACACAATTGTAGTAAAGATAGTACAGTAGAACCTCAGAGTTAAACACCAGAGTTATGAACTGACCAGTCAACCACACACCTCATTTGAAACTGGAAGTATGCAATCAGGCAGCAGAGAGCCAAAAAACCATATACTGTACAGTACAGTACTGTGTTAAACGTAAACTACTACAAAAATAAAGGGAAAGTTGTTATTTATTTATTTTGACAAGGTAAGGAAACTGTTTCTGTGCTTATTTCATTTAAATTAAGACAATTAAAAGCAGCATTTTTCTTCTGCATAGTAAAGGTTCAAAGCTGTATTAAGTCAATGTTCAGTTGTAAACTTTTGAAAGAACCATAAGGTTTTGTTCAGAGTTATGAACATTTCAGAGTTATGAACAACCTCCATTCCCGATGTGTTTGTAACTCTGAGGTTCTACTGTAGAGACTTGAGATGAATGTCACCATCTCAATAAGGCAGTAGCAGCCCTACTTGTATTCAAAGTTTTAATGTAACATTTTTTCAAAATGCCTCCACAAAGGAAGTACCTTGAAGCTGGTACTTTAATCACCCTATTTCTCCACTTCTTCTGCCACTTGCATATTTTTGCAGAACAGAGAGAGCAGATGCCAGCTGGTAGGTAAATCTATAGCAGGAGCGGCCTGAAGTGCTGTACAAAAGAGCTTATAGGTTATCTCCAGGCTGTATAATGTGAAGTCTTTTTGCCTCCTTATGTGCAATCTTAAAGGACAACATTTCATAAAAAAGCACCCCTCAGGATAGTTAATCCTGTATGTTTTGTAGCATTGTGGTACTAGCAGATTTCCCACTATTTGTTATAATTGGGTGGGGGGGGGTTATGATGATACTTTGTGCTTTCAAGGAACATAATGAATATTTATCCAGTCAGTTTCACTAGATACATTAATAGAGTTGGATGAAATATTGAGAAGGTTATTCCTTTGTGTATGAATTTGAAATGAATTCAGTTCAGAAGCTTTCATACAGAACAATCATCACTGGAATTTCAAAAGGATTTCTTTTTTAAATGATTGTTTAATTATGTGAGGTTTACATCAGATCCATGTTTTCATTTGCTCAAGGCAACTCTGGATACTGCACCTTGCTGTCCTGGCAAGCAGAGGGATGGGGATAGGAAGATAATTTAGTTTCATGTATATGTATTGTATTTCTATGCTCAGCAGTTCATCCAATCCATCACCTCATAATGCAGGATTATTTACTCCTCGGGGCTTGCCTGTCAGACTCCAACAAAAAATGGATGGCACAATGAAACAAGGCCAACCCTAAATATGGGAACACTATTGAGATGCCCATTTCAGGACATTTTAATCCCTCTCCGCTTTCTGAGTTAAAGTAAAGGTGAATGTCAGATCACAATACTTTAGAACCACATATAAAGTCTTCTCTATAAAGGTCAGTTTGATGTCAGACATTTTTATAGCTGTATGAATATTTGAACTGTAGCCCATAAAGCTAGCTTAGCATTTTATTTTATTTAGCAGTAACCCAAGGAACCTTCAGGCCTGTACCCTGTAATGCATTGGTTTAAGCAGGTTAGCATAAGTGAAGCATAGGCCTATGACCCTTAGTATAGATAAAATGGCCCAACAGTTACCCTAGATTTTGGGCAACTGAGAATAGCTTACGTAACCCACACACCTTCTGAGTGTGGTGTTCTGTCCCATCTAGTGGCACCAAGACAGACAGAGATAGAGAGATTAATGAGTTTGCTCTACAGTGGTTCTCAAACAGTGATCCACGAGCTCCATTCAGGTGGTCTGCAGATAGTTCCCTCTAAGCTGCATGCCCGGGTGGCTGCACACGAGAGAATGAAGGGCCACCCACCTAATTAGTGGAGCTGCGCAGGCATGGCTCCACTAATTAAGTGCCTGGACCCTGGAGAAGACGCACATGTAAGGTGAGGTGGTGGCCTTGTGAGGGAATAGGGGTAGTGGGGTGAGAAGAGGGGGTGGGTGGAATTTGGGATGTGCAGGGCTGCGGCAGGCAGAGAAAGAGGTGACTTTCCCCAGCTCCAGGCCTGTGGCTGCCGGGGAAAGAGAGGGAGAGACCCCCCTCCTTCCCAGCCCCAGCTCTGTGGCTGCCATGGCAGGGGAGAGAGGGCACATCCATCGCCTTAGAAAGGTAAGACTACTGATATTAAAATAATGAGTTGTGTGCTTTTATTTGTAGAACAAAAAATGTTTATTAAGTTTTATATATATATATATATTAGTGCTTTTATCCAAAGTGCTTTACAATAGTTAGCTAACAGTACAAACAACATTTGGAAAGATCATTAAGTGGTCCACCGAGACCCTTAGCAATTTTCAAGTGTTCCGTGAAAAAAAATTTGAGAATCACTGCTCTACAGCCTTAGCTAACAGCCAGATGGATTTTAGCTCATGCAGTAGAGGCTCATGCACTGTGGTCCCAGGTTCAATCCCACCCGCCGAGGATCAGGGTCTGTCAGTGTTACAAGTGGGGGCTCGTCCGGGATTTCAACTGGGAAGTCTCTGAAGCTCGGGATGCGCTTCCTCAACTAGGGGAAGTATGTAACTCACACACCTTCTGGGTGTGGTGCTCTGTCCCATCTAATGGCACCGAGATCACTTAGAGAGAGATTAATGAGTTTGCTCTACAGCCTTAACTAACAGCCAGTTGGCTTTTAGCTCATGAACTAAGCTCCAGAGGTCCCAGGTTCGATCTCACCTGCCAATGACCGGGGCCTGTCGGCGTTACACTTGCTTAAGAGGGAAGTTGGTACATAAGATCAGGCAGCCACAGGAATAATGAATTGATACTAGGCTTGGATATTTTAGGATAAAATTGTTGGCAGATGTTTAACACAAAGTTGCTTTAGCAACAGTTGACATATATGGTAATTAGCTACAAGGCATTCATGTTAACCTAGACCAGGGGTGGCCAACCTGTGGCTCCGGAGCCACATGCGGCTCTTCAGAAGTTAATATGCGGCTCCTTGTATAGGCACCGACTCCGGGGCTGGAGCTACAGGTGGCAACTTTCCAATATGCCGGGGGGGTGCTCACTGCTCAACACCTGGCTCTGCCACAGGCCCTGCCCCCACTCCACCCCTTCCTGCCCCCTCCCCTGAGCCTGCTATGCCCTCAATCCTGCACTCTCTCTCCCCCCACCCCCAGAGCCCCCTGCATGCCACAGAACAGCTGATCGGGAGGTGTGGGGAGGGAGGGTGAGGTGCTGATTGGCAGGTCCGCCAGTGGGTAGGAGGCACTGGGAGCGGTGGGTGGGGAGCTGATGGGGGACTGCTGACATATTACTGTGGCTCTTTGGCAATGTACATTGGTAAATTATGGCTCCTTCTCCGGCTCAGGTTGGCCACCTCTGAGCTAGACGATAAAGGCAACCCGATATTATGAGGGTGAGGAAGTTAGATATGCACATGGGAGGCTGGGCCTCTGAATGAATATTTGTGATAGTACCCTGGCCCTATAGACCAGGCCACCATGGGGGGCGGGGGGAAGAGGGTGAGCTTTCCACCGTTGACCCTTCAGTCCTCCATTATCATCATCTGTCACCGACCTTTGGGCACTGGAGTCTGGACATTGGACTCATTTGGCATGCTAGGGTCAGGACTTGTCCTTCGTCTTTTACCACCAGATCCCCAGGGAAGGGTGTGAGTATACAAGTATATGAGCATATGCAAGGAATGATAACAAAGGTATCCCAAATACTGTATTACTGCAGTTTGTTTCTGTGGTTTAGAGCTTTCCTGTCTTTGCTGATTGTGTTAATAAAGGTGGCCATGGTTCTGCTTTGCCCTCACTATGAGTGTCTTTGCCCTACACCCACGGTTCCCCACAAGAGACGGAACTGGTTAGTTTTAATTCTGTTGTGTCTAATTCCTAAACTAGAACCCCATTACCCCAGGTCATTAATATTAATTGGCAACAAATACAATTGACCATTATAGAATCAGGCTACAGAACTAACATTTTTTCCTTTTTATTAAACAAATCAGTTCGTACTCCAGCATACATCTTGCAGTCTTCTGTGGTGAGTTAACGCCTAGGAAAACACCATTGGACTAGTCTGACCGGCTGGTTTTCAGAAGTTTCTCAGTGTTTGTTTAGTTTCTCTGTAATAACAATAGATAGGGATTTCCCCTCGTGCTTAGACTACCCTCTGTATAAAACCTCCAAAAGGGTTTAAGTTCATTCTGCAAATCCATAATAACCTTATCCACTGAAACACCATCAGTTCGGCACGGCTCCAATCAATACATACATGTCTAGATGACTGGTGAGAGACTGATGGGAAATAATGAAACATTAAAAGAAGAAAAATGCCTGAAACAAAGTCCTTTTAAAAGCTCAGTCTTTAAAGCTCAAAACCTACTATGGGCAACAACCCTACATTGCATCGGTTTTCCAGAGCAACTTTTGACATTCACAGTAGATGAAGAAACTTAGTGATCTAAGACAAGAGCTACATGTACTTGCCTCAGGTCTGACGTACTGGCAAGTAAGACTTGACACGTCCCAACAGCTCTCAAATATTACAAGTCTGCCTGGGGGTAGGGGACAACTTATTTTCCAAACAAAATACACTATGGGCTTGATCCAGAGCCCAATGAAGTCAACAGGAGGCTTTCTAATGACTTCATTGGGCTCTGGATCAGGACCTAGAAGAGCAACATCCCACAAAGAAATCAGAAGCAGCTAGCCCCCTCATTATCTTCTGCATAGATTTATAAATTGTTCTGCACTTCTCTGTCTACTTACACATCCATACAGAGATCAACAGGCTGCCACGTTGCAATAGGAAAACAGACATCCAACTTCTGTGGTGTAATTAACAGAGGTCATGGCCAAATTGCTAAACAGTTTGTTAGGATACCTGCCCCCATGGTCAGGAGGGGCATCTTTTCAAGCTCATTATAAAGATAAGGAGAAAGCTGAGTTCATCTAGAGTTTAAAGGCAGTGATTGATGTTCATGTGATTCTGAACTGTGAATAAACCTGAGGCCAAACACACAAATGTTTCTGTTTATGCTTCCCTGTGTGCTCCGTCACTTACATCAATTTATAGAACAGTAAAAGTGATTCAACAATTAAGTGAATCAAATGCTAAATGCAGCAAATTATCAATGGTTTAGCTTCTAAAAATAAGTAACGTTCCTGTTCAAACAGAGCATTCAGGGTTCAATTCACCTGTTCCTTTTAAGTGAGGATGCTGTCCTATCCCAGAGAGTGCCATCTTTTTAAAAGATATGTAAAGTTAAGTATTTTTGGCCAAGTGAGATAAGGCAATCAAATTAATTAGCAGAAGCAGCTCTTTTCAGACCAGACAGACTAGGGGAAAAAATAAACAAAATGATGCTGATCCCTCCCTTCCCCTTGATATTCTAACACAGACGGTCTTCATTTGTAACTTGCATCATCCATGTACAGTCCATAGCTTTCAGCATCCAAGGCTCAAATGTATGTAAAATGCGCTAAGACAAACAGACCATAAGAAATCATGAAATGATGGGAGATTTGTTCACTAACCAGTGTGAAGCTTCCTATAAGCTCAGATTCAAGTATGAATATTTCTAGCAATTAAATTTTATTAACAAATAGCAAAATGCAGGTGTCAGCTGCTTGTGGAGTCATGGAGGTAACCTGCGCTACACTGAGTGGTGCACATTCCCTCCTTACCAAGAAGGGAAGGATGGTGAGAGATCGCTTAATTCACCTCTCTCCTCTCCTTCACTACAAACAGTAACCCCACATCCACTGAACAAGCTGCATTAAACTCAGAAGTCTCTGGTTTTAACACTTTTTTTCCAAAAACAGTGTAGGAGTTCCTGCCAGCTGAAAGGAGAGCCCTGGTCTGCAAGAAGAACTGGCAATCTCAGAGGACAGATACAATCAGCTGCAAATGGTGATGTCAAGGAGCAGCTGACAAGAGAGTCACATTGAAGTCCTTGAAGTACAGTATGAGGGAGCCTATTAAAGGGCAGCCCATCTGCTGGAGACATGGCTGACCGGCAACCTCCCAGCTACAGCCATAGCTCTCAATCAGTTACACAGGAGGGTTTACCCAAGTAAGGGCTGAATAACCAATGCAGGAGGCAAGGGTGCGGGGTGGAGGTATAGCTCAGTGGTTTGAGCATTGGCCTGCTAAACCCAGGGTTATGAGCTCAATCCTTGAGGGGGCCATTTAGGGATCTGGGGCAAAAATCTGTCTGGGGATTGGTCCTACCTTGAGCAGGGGGTTGGAGTAGATGACCTCCTGAGCTCCTTCCAACCCTGAGATTTTATGATTCTAAGCTGGATTTGGCCCTTTACATTTAAAAAAATAAGTGCAAGGTAGAAAGGGCCATTTTACAAGCTGTTCAAAGTCCTTCATTTCCAAAACTCCAGCCACCTCATTCACAGGCTTCTTTAACGTACACTGGGGACTTGGGACTCTTGCTTTGAAACGTTTCTTACCAAAGGCTGCTAAGTACCAAGCAGATATAAATTCCAGCTATCTGCCTGTTTCCTCACAGCATGTCTAGCATTTCACAAGGATTATGATTTATTCCTTTGCTTCGAAGGGCCTGACAACAAAACACTGCAAAACCACAGTTGGGCACTAGGTAAAAGATCATTTCACTGGAATGGCCAAAACACTCCTGCCATCATTCTCATGCCCTTTACACTTGTAAATGTTTTGAGAGGTGGAAAGGCAGCAGGCGGACATCACAGGAAACTGAACTCCTCGGTTTGCCCCTGTAGAGGGGCGGACTCACCCCTGCGGCGCCTCCTGCTGGTTACTTCTGGGAATTAGCTCTTCCAGCATCCGGAGCACCCCCTGCAGGCTGATGATCCACCTTACCTGTGGCCCCGTGTCCCTCCCAGGACCCCAGTGCCCTTGTAACCCCTCAGTCTTAGGTTCTCCCCGCCCTGGGGAACCCCCACCCACTACCCCCACTTCGCCTCAGTCTTGGCTACTGCCCAGTCTCCATCTGACCCCATTCACTAGGGCAGACTGCAGTATTGGCCACTCGTCACAGGCAAAGGGGTTCAGACCTGCTGCCTCTGCCGACCCATGGCTGCCCCCTGCAACCTTACACCTACTAGGCCTTGCCAGGCCTGCAGCCTGGGGCTTTCCTAGGCCGGAGCTCCCAGCTCCTCTGGCCCTGCCCCAGCCCTGCTCCCAATCTGGGTGTCTGGTAAAGCTCCCTGCAGCTAGGCCCGTCTCTCTCTCTCTCTCTCTCTCTCTCTCTCTGAACACAGACAGAGACTGCCTGCTTGAGCTCCTGGCTCAAGCCTTTTATACAGGCCAGCTGTGGCCTGATTGGGGTGTGGCCCAGCTGCGGCCGCTTCCCCAATCAGCCCAGCTTTTAGAGCTGCAGCCCTCTCCAGGGCCGCTTTCAAGCCCTCCCAGGCAGGAGCGGGTGTCCACCCTGCTACAGCCCCCAGAATACCCTCTTAGTGAGGGACAACCCTTGACTGGTCAGCAGGGAATGAGAGAAGTCCAAAACACAAGTATGGTGGGGAGCACACAAACTCACCCCGCCTTGGTTCTCTCCTTGGTCATTGGCTGGGCAAAGGGGAATGGGGCCAGTTGATTGGCTGTTGTGTGCACCCCACCCCACCCCACCTGTTTAAATTAAGCCTGGGCTTTTCAAAAGCCTCTTACCCTCTGGCTCACTGTCCCACCCTCTGTCCTTAGCTGTAGATTAGGAGCTGTGCCACCCATGATGCTACAGGTCTGACTGATTGCCTGTTAGTGGGTCAGGAGAAAACTCTTTGGCAGTGAGAAGTTAATGGATTCTCCATGCCCACAGAGACCAGGGTGTCTGTGTTGAAACCCAAACAAGGTGCGAGGTGTGACCAGAACAGCTATTCACTGGGCACTAGGCTCCTTCATCTGTGGTGTTCTGCAAATAATTTAACTGGAGCTCCCCACAAACATTTCCCCTCTGGATTAAAGCCACCCCCATGGATACGGTGCGCATGCTGACAGGAAGGGTAAGAGGCAGGGAAATCTGTATGCCCATTTTCACAACAATACTTTGCTATAACCTGAGTAAGGAAGGGGTACCACCGCATGACACACAAATCTGTTAATCGCACTGCATTGACAAACAGCCTTTCCAAATGCAATACGATTCAGTTCCAGTGCACTTATAACCATATAGGGCAGCATATTTAAAAACATTTCTGCATCTCAAAAGGGTTCAGAAAACAGTTTAAAGAACAATTCAAGATCTGAGAAGCCTAAAGAATCTCAGCTGATTTACTTTATCTTAAAAAAGATTAAGAGGCGATTAATCACAATCTGTAAATAACTACAGGGGGTGGTGATATCTGATAGTAAAGGGCTTTTTAAGATCGCAGACAAAGGCAGAATGAGATTGAATGGCTAGAAGTTCAAGCAATACAAATTTAGATTAGAAATAAAACAACTTTATAGTGAAGGTAATTAGCCATTGGAACAATTTAGCTGGAGCTATGATAGATTTTCCATCACTTGACATCTAAATCAAGACAGGATGTCTCACTAAATGATATGCTCTAGCTCAGCCAGGAGTTAGGGCCTGGCTGCAGTTCTATGGCCTGTGTTATACAGGAGGTCAGATTAGGTTATCACAATTGTCCCTTCTGCCCTTTGAAATCTAGGAATGGTATAGGTGACTTGTTTGTCCCTGCAACACATGTAAGCCTCTCCCTGCACTAATCTGAAACAACTCCTAGGATGACTCAGGCACCTCCTGTCCACATGAATACTTCTCTTGGCATTTAAACATTTCCAGGTTTATTCTGAATGAAAGAAGCCTCCCTAGGAAGGAGGATTCAGCATATGAAAACCTTTGCCATGATGATCATGGCAGAGTTTGAAATCAGACAGAAATCTACACAATCAGATTAGAAGAATCTAAATGTTTTAATTCTTTAATTTAAAGAATGTCACAGTTGGTGCTGCCCAGAAGGTCTGCCATGAACATTATCAAACTGCAGTTCCAAATCTGATGTATAGCAAGGTAGGAAAGATGGTTCTGCACTTTTGTCCTTTGCTAACTAATTGATAGTTCAGCACCAACATGTGTTACCAATTTTCAGTTACCCTAGTGTCACAGGTCTGGTGGAGCGCCTCCTGCTGGACACTCACCAGACTGCTGTGAGGTGAGCCAAAAGCTGCATCGCACGTGCCCTGTGCTTGCTGGGGCTGGGCAGGTGTTAGGCGCCCTTCCTGGCTTTCAAGTAACAGAGGGGTAGCCATGTTAGTCTGAATCTGTAAAAAGCAACAGAGGGTCCTGTGGCACCTTTAAGACTAACAGAAGTATTGGAGCATAAGCTTTCGTGGGTGAATGCCCACTTCATCAGACGTCTGATGAAGTGGGCAATCACCCACGAAAGCTTATGCTCCAATACTTCTGTTAGTCTTAAAGGTGCTACAGGACCCTCTGTTGCTTCCTGGCTTTGGGCTTCTAGGCACGTGCTCCTGGTGCACATCTTGTGATCACATCCCTCTTGGCAGGGGGGCTCCCCTGCAGTCCAAGTAGTGCCTGAAATTAGTGCTGTTTCCTCCAAGCCTCCCCAGCAGCTCTTGCATGTTCCCCAGAATCCCATCCATGGCGAGAGCTTTCTGGTTTAGAGTTTACCTCTTCAGGGGCATGCAATAGTGAAAGCCAAAAGAGATGGACAGACTTTACACAGGATGCTAAAACACCATTAGCACGAGAGATACACAGACCTAGAGAAAATAACATACCTATGTGTATTTCCTTGCCTCTGGCTCCTCACCCTCTGGAGAGTACTCTGGGCTTAGCCAGAGCCCTGTAAGACATCCAGGATCCCCTCACCCCCGTGCCCTCCTACATATGGCGTCTCATCCAGAACACAAAATCTCTTCTTCAAATGGCTGCTGAGAGATGGTTTCTTTTGTAGCCTCCAGTCACCTTTGTTAGATGACTCTCTGATCAGCCTCTTCAGGTGATCAAAATCCTCTACCAGATGACCTGGTAACTAAATAACAGGTTACCTGGGCAGACTGGTTCTTCTGAGCAGCCTGCCTGATGTTTAGGGTGGTTCCACTTCAATGAGGGAGCCCTTTTCTGTTAGCCCAGTGCTGCTTCCCTTGGAATTCCAGTCCAGCATGGAGATAAAAGGACACCAGAGAAGACAGACAAACCCAGCTTTCAATGTGGAGTCTGCAATCTGATTCAGATACCCAGAAAGAGCACCCAATATCAACAGCAGGATTCATAAACTGTACATCTATAGATTCCCCAAACAGTCACACCTATACTACATGTTCCATTTAAACACAGTAACTGGGATTGGAGGGAACTGGTTTACTAGAAATACATCTCCCCTTTTCTAGGCCATAAGTTTTGCAGTAATTCTCCTATTTGCCTTTGCAACCATATTGTTTCAGCTATAAAACAAGTCACTACACAAACGGACAGCACAGCAGCAACCCTAACTGAAAAGCTTACTGACCACTTTAGAGACTCATGAAGATTGTACAGTTTTGTTGTTTCAGCACATCATTTTCATCAGAAAAGGTGACTTCTTGCTGAACATTTTCAGGACCTGATTCTGTTCCCATTGATTTCAATGAAGCAGGAGCTGCACTAAACCGTAAAGGATTCTTTTAGCCAGCAAAACTGTGCCTCAGCTGAAGCAGCCATGCAGGTTGTAATAAACCACACAGCATGCTCACAGTGGGTAAACAGTTTCCCAGTGTAATGAACCAATGTTCCCTCTATTTTTTTACATCCCTGTGAGGAATGAATTTCGTTATGTGCACCAATATGGAGGTGATGTGTTGTGGTGGTGAGTCCGAGGGGTTCGCAGTGTGGGAGGGGGCTCAGGGCTGGGGTAGAGTGTTGTGGAGGGGGGGGGGTGTCAGGGCTCTGGGGTGGGGCCAGGGCAGAGGGTTGGGATGTGGGGGGGGGGTGAGGGCTCTGGCTGGGGATGCAGGCTCTGGGCTGGGGCTAGGAATGACGGGCTTGGGGTGCAGGCTGGTGAGGAGAGAGGATTCCCCCCCAGCCCTCTCTCACCACAGCAGCCCGCGGCTGGAGGAGAGGCGCCTCTCTGTGGCTGCGGCAACTCCGGGGCTAGGCTGGGGTGCCTCTCCCTGCCTGCGTGGCCCTTGATAACCTACTGTGCAGCCACGCAGCTTAGAGGGAACTTAGTAAAGAACCAAGCCCAAATCTGAACACTGCTCACTTTGTCTATCTCAATTCTGACATCAAGGAGAGTGTAAGCAAAGCTCTTATTTATGGTGGCTTTTTTTTTTAAAATGGAAGATTTAAAAACCCTATGTAATTGGGGCTGCTTTTAGTATCTTAGACCAAAATATTAGCAAATGCATCATGCTTCATATACTGTTAATCAAATGCTGTCACCAGGATGTTTATATAGATTTTAGCAATGCCTCCAAAAAAACAAAGTCAATTACACTCATGAGAGGGATTCTGCAAAGGTTATTTATGTAACAATGCCTTCTCCTGGAACTAGCAGAAATATATGACTGCCAATTAATGTAAATAAATATGTGAAAAGGACATTTATTTTTTAACTGTCATTACTCTTGAAAAATAATATCCAATATAATCCTGACTTTAATTCATAGATTCCAAGGCTAGAAGAGACCTTCAAGATCAAGTCTGACCTCCTGCATAACACAGGCCATGAAACTTTCCCAAAATAATTCCTAGAGCAGATCTTTTAGAATCCAGTCTTGACATAAAAATGTTAAGCGATGGGGAATCCACCACAATCCTTGGTAAGTTGTTCCATCTCACTGTTAAAAAATTATGCCTTATTTCTGGTCTGAATTTGATTAGCTTCAACTTCCAGCCACTGTATTTCTTATACCTTTCTCTGTGATATTGAAGAGATCGTTATTAAATATTTACTCCCCATATAGGTACTTATAGACTGTAATCATCACCCCTTAATCTTATAAGAACATAAGAACGGCCATACTGGGTCAGACCAAAGGTCCATCCAGCCCAGTATCCTGTCTACTCTCTCAGGTGCCCCAGAGGGAGTGAACCTAACAGGTAATGATCAAGTGATCTCTCTCCTGCCATCCATCTCCACCCTCTTACAAACAGATTCTAGGGACACCGTTCCTTACTCTTTGTGGCTAATAGCCATTAATGAACTTAACCTCCATGAATTTATCCAGGACTCTTTTAAACGCTGTTGTAGTCCTAGCCTTCACAACCTCCTCAGGTAAGGAGTTCCACAAGTTGACTGTGCGCTGTGTGAAGAACTTCCTTTTATTTGTTTTAAACCTGCTGCCTATTAATTTCATTTGGTGACCCCTAGTTCTTGTATTATGGGAATAAGTAAATAACTTTTCCTCATCAACTTTCTCCACATCACTCAATTTTATATACCTCGATCATATCCCCCCTTAGTCTCCGCTTTTCCAAGCTGAAAAGTCCTAGCCTCTTTAATCTCTCCTCATATGGGACCCCCTCCAAACCCCTAATCATTTTAGTTGCCTTTCTCTGAACCTTTTCTAATGCCAGTATATCTTTTTTGAGATGAGGAGACCACATCTGTACGCAGTATTCAAGATGTGGGCGTACCATGGATTTATATAAGGGCAATAATATATTCTCCATCTTCTTCTCTATCCCTTTTTGAATGATTCCTAACATCCTGTTTGCTTTTTTGACTGCCGCTGCACACTGCGTGGACGTCTTCAGAGAACTATCCACGATGACTCCAAGATCTCTTTCCTGATTAGTTGTAGCTAAAATTAGCCCCCCATCATATTGTATGTATAGTTGGGGTTATTTTTTTCCAATGTGCATTACTTTACATTTATCCACATTAAATTTCATTTGCCATTTTGTTGCCCAATCACTTAGTTTTGTGAGATCTTTTTGAAGTTCTTCACAGTCTGCTTTGGTCTTAACTATCTTGAG
This sequence comes from Emys orbicularis, assembly GCF_028017835.1. Taxonomy (NCBI): domain Eukaryota; kingdom Metazoa; phylum Chordata; order Testudines; family Emydidae; genus Emys; species Emys orbicularis. Next base: position 193,113 of record NC_088686.1, on the reverse strand, counting down.
CAGTTTAGTAGTATCATCTGCAAACTTTGCCACCTCACTGTTTACCCCTTTCTCCAGATCATTTATGAATAAGTTGAATAGGATTGGTCCTAGGACTAACCCTTGGGGAACACCCCTAGTTACCCCCTCCATTCTGAGAATTTACCATTTATTCCTACCCTTTGTTCCCGGTCTTTTAATCAGTTCTCAATCCATGAACAGTTCATGGATTATTTTACCTTTGTTAAGATCAATCAATGGAGCTCCTTGAGTCTATCACCATCAGGCAGGTTGTCTAATCCTTTAATCAGTCTTGTGGCTCTTCTCTGACCCTCTCCAATTTATCAACATCCTTCTTGAGTTGTGGACACCAGAATTGAACACAGGATTCCACCAGTGGTTGCACTAGTGCCAAATAACCTCTCTACTCCTATTTGAGATTTCCTTTGTGAGACTGCACCCCATATTCTTTACAGTGCTATAATCATATCACAATTATGATGCATTTTATGCAAGACAGGTCATGTGAGGAGTCATTGGAAAAAGTTATGATTTGCTGAATATGATTATCCTATTTGTATGCATGTATCATTTTTGTATCTGAAGTTATGAATAAGGCTACCTTTGTGTCATAGAAGTCACGGAATCCGGAATCCGTGACTTCCAGAGACCTGGGTGATATTCTCTGCTTCAGCCCCAGGGGCTGCAGGACTCTGGAGCTGACAGCCAGTGGGGCCTTGGCAGGGTTCCAGCAACAGATGACAGCAGCGACAAGGGGCCACCTGCAAAATTCCAGCAAAAGGTGACAGACTGACGGGGCCCTCCTCAGGGTTCCAGCAATGGGCAACAGCCTTGTGCAGGGGGAGGGGGATGCCTCGGGCGAGCAGCTGGGGTGTCCCATTTTCTCTTTGGGAAATATGGTCACCCTGCAGCTCCCAGCTGCCATGGGCAGAGGGGGGACCCCACAGCTCCCAGCCACCACGGTGGTGGGGGAAACCATGGAGCCACAGCAGAAAAAGTCACAAACAGGTCACAGCTTCTGTGAATTTTTGTTTATTGCCTGTGAACTGTCCATGACTTTTACCAAAAATAACCATGACAAAATCTTAGCCTTAGTTATGAATATTGACTATGTATCTGCATTTAACATGTAGTTGCGCTTGGGTGATGCCCACTAAGCAAAATACTTTCAGTCTAAATAGCGGTGGGGAAGGGCCTAATCAGGGTGATAAGACTTTAGGGAAAACAATAGGCCTTAGGAGAAGCTTATCTCCCACCCGGTGAGACTTCCTGAGAATGCTCTAGGCAGCCTGTAAGTAATGGCTACTATGACTCCACAAGGTCATGTGACCAGGCCACATGACTCTGGACTCCGTGTTGCGAGGTCAATGTTTTTCCACAAACTGAGTTTGGGACAAAGAGTTCCCACCATATGCTAAAGCTCTATACAACATCAGTTGTTCTTCACTCCTCACACAAGACGACTTCTGAAAACACCCGAGGAACAAAAACTGAACTGGGGGAAGTGCTAGACTCAGGCTAAAGGGATTTCTAGCCTGTGTATGAAAAACCTGAGGATTCCAAGCTGCAAAGCAAGTGTAGCTTATCCCTTAAGAGTCTGCAAGCCTACTTGTATCAGTCAGGGTGAGAGATTGTTAATTCAAATCCTACCTTTCTAGCATGTTAATCTTAGTTTGGGTTTTTGTTTGTTTGCTATCACTTAAAATCTATCTTTTTGTAGTTAATAAACTTGTTTTATGTTTTAATTTAAATCCAGGATGCCCTTAAGTGAAATGTCTGAGGAAAAACCTCAGCTTGATTTAGTAAAGGCTGTTGCATTTCCTCTCCATATTGAGGGGCAGGCAAACTGGATAATAAATTCATTCTGGTCAGGGTTTTGACCATGGCAGGATGGTACAGCTCTGGGGTCCTAGACTGGGAAGCTGGTGTTTATTTTGGCTGTAGCCTCTATTGTTGGTTCACATGCATTGGCTAGTCAGAGAGCCTGCATGTAATTGCAACTGGGTGTGTCCCTACCTGTGAATGCTGTAGGAAGTGTAGGACCAGGAGCGGGTCTGCAGCTTGTCACGGCAGCACAGTGTGAGAGGGAGACCAGGCTCGTGGGTCAGAGAGCTCAGTGGTACTCCAGTTCCACGTGGCACCCTTGTTTACGAATCCCAGGATCACATTAGGTCTTTTGGCCACAGAGTCGCATTGAGAGCCCCTATTCAGTTGATTATCCCTCCTGACACTCAATTATTTATCAGAGTCACTGCTTCAAAGGATAGAGTTCCCTATCCTGTAGGAATGGCCTGCATTCTTTATTCCTAGATGTACACATTTATACGTAGCCATATTAAAACACATTGTCTGCTTGTGTCCAGCTTAATTAATATCTCATGGGCTCCATTTAGAAATGAGAAATGATTAAATGTAACAACATCATAATTACAGTCAGCTAAAGAGATAGAAAAATTTAGTAACAGAGGGTAGACACACCCCCAGAGCCCCGACCAGGGGTATTCTATCTGCTACCCAAGATCCATAAACCTGGAAACCCTGGATGCCCCATCATCTCAGGCATTGGCATTCTTACAGCAGGATTATCTGGCTATTTGGACTCTCTCCTCAGACCCTACGCTACCATCACTCCTAGCTATCTTCGAGACACCACCGACTTCCTGAGGAAACTACAATGCATTGGTCATCTTCCTGAAAACACCATCCTGGCCACTATGGATGTAGAATCTCTTTACACCAATATTCCACATGAGGATGGACTATAAGCTGTCAAGAACAGTATCCCTGATGAGGCCACGGCACACCGGGTGGCTGAGCTTTGTGACTTTGTCCTCACCCACAACCATTTCAGATTTGGGGACAACTTATATCTTCAAGTCAGTGGCACTGCTATGGGTACCCTCATGGCCCCACAGTATGCCAACATTTTTATGGCTGACTTAGAACAACGCTTCCTCAGCTCTCGTCCCCTAGCGGCCCTCCTCTAGTTGCGCTACATTGATGACATCATCATCATCATCATCATCATATGGACCCATGAGAAGGAGGCCTTTGAAGAATTCCACCTGGATTTCAACAATTTCCACCCCACCATCAACCTCAGCCTGGACCAGTCCACACAAGAGATCCACTTCCTGGACACTACAGTGCAAGTAAGTGATGGTCACATAAACACCACCCTATACCGGAAACCTACTGACCGCTATACTTACCTACATGCCTCCAGCTTCCATCCAGGACACAACACATGAACCATTGTCCACAGCCAAGCCCTAAGATACAACCAAATTTGCTCCAATCCCTCAGACAGAGACAAACACCTACAAGAGCCTGCCAGCTCCTCGCCAACCAGACTTAATGGCCTGGTGAGTGGTGCTGACTAGAGCGGCCATGGCCCCTTTTCAACTGGGTGTTCTGGTATAAAACCGGACACCTGGCAATGCTAACCTCACCCGCATCCCTCTGTGCACAAGGAGCTTGCAGCTTCATCCCAATACTGGCAGGTTCTCACAGCCACCACCTCTGCATAGAGACCTCTTACCTCTGATCTGGTTCCAGTTCTGCATAACCCCAGGAGCCATGTGCTCAGGTGCTCCCCAAATATCCTTAACCCTGGAGTCCTCATAGTAGTGGTCAGGGATTTCACAATGTGGATGAGGAAGCTGGTGAAAGTTACTCCAAGTTGTAGTCAGTGCTGGACTACCCCTCCCCCACTTCATACATGTGTGTACACACACACAGCGAGAGGGAAACAGGTAGGATCCTGCCACATTCCTCACTACTCAGGGGCTATGAGTAGAGATGGCTGCCACATAGCAAGGCTGCTCCAGAGCCACGGACTGTGGATGTCCAGGCTCCTCAACAGAACAGTTTGCTGTCAAAAATGCAATTTCATTACAATTGAAATGATTTACAGGAACGTATTAATTTTGATGAAATCTGATGGGAAAGAGTCCATTAAATTTCATCTGGTGAACCCTATATTTAGCCAAATACGAGTTATTGGGCTCAAGCACCTTCAGAAAGATATCCAGTCTGGATCTGAAGACTTTAAAAGATGGAGAACCGACTCCTGTGGGAGTTTGTTCCAGTGGTTAGTCACTGTCTGTTTAACATCTCTGCAAATTTCTAATTTGAATTTGTCTGGCCTCAGCTCCCAGCCTTTGGTTCTTGTCATGTTTTTCTCTACTGAATTAATGATAATTGAGAATCATTTAAGAACAACTTACTAGATGCCCAAAAAGCCAAAACCCCACAACTGAGGAGAAAGACTGCTGGTTAAAAAATCCAACTGGTTTAGAGGGAAAGTGAAGACAGCTATAAAGAAAAATGAAAAATAATACATAACCAATGGAAGAAAGGGGCAGTTGATAATAAGAAATATAAATCAGAAGCTAGGAATTTCAGAAAAACAATAAAGGCCCCCAAAGTTAAGGACAATAGGGAGGAGTTTTTAAGCACATTAGAAACAAATAAATCCTAGCAATGGTGCTCGTCCATTACTAGAAGAAATGGAAGAATTATCAAGGATAATGCAGAAAAGGCAGAAGTTTTCAATAAATATTTCTGTTCTATATTTGGGAAAAAATGATGATGTAGTCATATCATATGATAACACACTTTCCACTCCACTAGTATCTCAGGAGGATGGTAAACAGGGGAATTTCAGGTCGGAGTAGCAAGGTTATTTGACCTTTATATTCGGCACTGGCATGACCACTGCTGGAATAATCTGTCCAGTTCTGGTACACTCAATTCAAGAAGGACTTTGATAAGTGAGAGAGGGCTCAGAGAGGAGGCAGGAGGATGATGAAAGGATTAGAAAATTTGCCTTTTAGTGACATAGTCCAGGAGCTCAATCTATTTAGCTTAACAGAGATAAGATGAAGGGGTGACTTGATCACAGTCTATAAGTACCTACACAGGGAACAAATATGTGATAACGGACTCTTCAATCTAGCAGAGAAAGGTCTAACACGATCCAACTTCCGGAAGCTGAAGCGAGACAAATTCAAATGTGAAATCAGGTGGAAATTTTTAACCGTGAGTGTAACTGGCCATTGAAACAACTTACCAAGGGTCCTGGTGGCGTCTCTATCACGGAGCACGTGGAAGAGGCAGAGGAACAGATGATCTTCTGCTGCAGGGATCCTTCCATCCCCTCCACCAGCAAGGGACCATACAAGGACCTATGGAACCTACTCCAGCCTTTGGCTCCACTTAGCACAAGGCAGTTTTGCTGAGCAATTTTACCACGCAGAAATGTACACAATTACACTTGCCATTGCCTTTCCAATACACTAGTGTGTACAGTCATATCACCCAGGAGACAAAATGAGAAAAAAATAACCATAAAGGATGAACTGTAACCTAGGAGATTCTGTTTCCCTGCCAAGAAAATAATATTAACTCCCTTAACTCTTCCCTCAGGTGTAAATTCTGGAGACTAATTGTCCTTTGATTATGCTGCACAGAAGCCTGCCTTAATTAATAATATCCTCCCTTTACAATAGTAGCCAATGTAAATGGGATTTGTCCAGCATTAGAGACTCATGGGCATCATTCTTGCTTTATGGGAAGATAAAACATTAAGCTGCACAATTCTGTGACTATAAAGATAAAGGAGACAACACCCCCACTGAGTAGCCAAAGGATGTGATGCCTCTTCACTGAAGTTAAAATCTCAGCCACATTTAAACTAACACCAGATACAAATATCTCAGGGTAAGAAAGTCTGTCCTGAGACAGACAGGCAAGTGTGCCTTAAAAACATTGCCTCTTTCTACATCTCACTGCTGATCTGGCAGCAGCCATTCAAGCAATATGAGCAGTTTACTCTTGGGGACAAAACAAAGCAAGAAGTGGGTTAGAAGGAGTGTGTTCAGCTGAAGAATTCTTTAGCACAGCTTCTTCTTTGCCACTGTAGACAAACATTCTCACAATCCACTATGGGCAAAACTCCAGTTGCATTCGGTGGAGCAGGATCAGCACCTATCCATTCCCCATTCATTTTACACTGAACATACCAGTTAAAATGCAGAAGTTTTCAGCTTTTATTAACATTAAAGAGGCAGATTATATCAATTTAAATGCAGATTATACGAGTTACTACCCTCCTCATCAAGATACAATAGTTTCTAATAAAAAGAAGTTGCTCCTATTGTGAGCATAAATCATTTCTAAGGGAAGATTTTTATGCAGCTTTTCTGAGATGACATTGTAAATACGCCTGTTCATCTGCCTCTGGGTACATGCTACTGGTAGAACCTTTAAGCGGTTCCCCATTTGGCTCAACTGGCTACTCTGTTTAAAGCAGTGCTTGGGAAGCATTTGGCCTACTTCTGCTGTCCCTGGTGGACAGCTTGAAATTAATAAAAGATTTCATTCACCCAGAAGCCAGGGCAATGGAGATCACAAAGAAATCATTAAGTCAATAAATTTGACACTTTCCCAACAGTACAGTGCACGTACAGTAGATTCTACTTAATACCAACCCAGATATTAACAATGTCCACTTAACAGCAAAATTTTGCTGAGAATCAATCCTGTCCCATTGACTTTAATGTTAATAGGACTCAGATACTGGCAGCGCATGCCACTTATAAACAACATTTTTGGGCAGAAAGGCCCCAGCTGCAGGCGGGTTGGCAGGGCTGCAGCCAGGGATGGAAGTGCTGGTGTAACCCACACTCCTCCTGGGTGTGGTGCTCTGTCCCCCTCTAGTGGCACCGAGACCACTTTGAGATTAATGAGTCTGCTACAGCCTTAGTTAACAGCCATGTGGTTTTTAGCTCATGCAGTACAGATTTAGGCATTTAGTGCCAGAGGTCCCAGGTTCAATCCTGCCTGACAACAACCAGGGTTTGTTGGCGTTACACTGGGAAACACCTGCGCCCAGCACGTCTCAGTGCCTCGGTCTGGTGCTGCAGCCTTGCAAACCTGCCTGCTCACAGGGATGCACGAGGAGGAGAGAGGCTCTGGGCAGGGCGTTAGTTGGGGTGGGGGGAGGAGTGCAGCCTGTATGACAGTGCTGCTCAGTACCTCTCTCTGCACCCTGCCGGGGGCTGCACCCAGGGAAGTAAGCACTGGGACTGCTGAGTCCCAAACCCAAGAGAGCACAGGGAGAGGTACCATGCAGCTCCCCGGGTTGCACACACCCCTGCTCCCCTTAGAAAGCCTGGGCCTCTGGGCTGCAGCTCCCGTCTGCTGCTGCCCTGCGCACGGAGGAAGGTTCATCCCAGAACTTCCTTCCCTGGCGCAGCCCCGCAAACCTGCCTTTTGCTTACTAGCAACTACCAGACAACAGCAACTTTCTGCTGGCAACCAGAGGGTTGCTGATAGGCGGAACCTCCTGTGTGTCATAAATGGCTATTCCGGGGGTTCCAGGCCTGCTAAGTGATCTCCCAGTCAGGGCCGGCTCTAGGTTTTTTGCCGCCCCAAGCAAAAAAAAATTTGGCTGCCCCCCGTCCCAGCCCTGGGCTCCTCGCCGCGCCCCCCAGCCGCCCCATCCCTGGGCTCACCCCCCCCCGACCCACACCCCCCTGCCGCCCCAGCCCTGGGCTCTCACCCCCCCCGACCCGCACACCCCTGCCTCCCCAGCCCTGGGCTCTCCCCCCACACACACACACACACCCTGCCGCCCCAGCCCTGGGCTCACACACCCCCATCTGCACCCTCCTTCCGCCGCAGCCCTGGGTCACTGGTAACTCGCTCCCAGGGCGGGTCATTCAGCAGGAATTTTAGATGTGCACAGAACACAGACGGGATTGGTTCCCATATGGTTACAGAACTGCAGTAATGTGGAACAATTTTCAGCTTGTGTGATTGGAAGATATCTGGATGCATATTATAAGACTGTCCTACATAAATGAGGAAAAGTTGAGGTGCCTTTATTATTCTTTTGTTCCACTCTTTCTTTCTATGGGGAATTTGCCAATGCAATATCACGGTTTTCCTTTTAAACAAACAAACAAAAAAGGCAATGGCTGTTGAAAATAGCAATTCCAGTCCTAATAACCACTGGGAAGCATTTCTTGCTTAATTTTATCCTACTTTTTCTACAGCAAGTTACAGTGGATCAGTATATTTCATTTGGGAGAAATGAAGTAACAGCTGCCCAAACTGAGCTTGAGCACTCCTGAATTTTGAGGTGTTCAAATCTGGAAGGTGCTGGGGGGGGCAGGGGGCCTGTGGCGCCGCAGGGGAGCACGGCAGCATGTATGCAGCAGCGTGTCTGGCACTGCGCAAAGCCAGACACGCTGGTCTGAGTGGCACGGTAAGGGGGCTGGGGGGTTGGAGAAGGGGTACGGGGTTCCGGGGGGGGGGGGCAGTCAAGGGACAGGGAGCAGGGGGGGTTGGATGGGGCGGAGGTTTGGGGGGGCAGTCAGGGGACAGGCAGCAGTTGGATAGGCATGGGAGTCCCAGGGGTTTGTCAGGGGACAGGTAGGAGGTGGGGTCTGAGGGGGGAAGTTGGGGGGGGTCTCAGGAGGGGGCAGTTGGGGACAAGGACCAGTGGGGCTTAGATAGGGGGTGGGGTCCTGGGGGGCAGTTGGGGCAGGGATCCCAGGAGGGGGTGATCAGGGGACAGGGAGCAGGGGGGTTGGATGGGTTGGGGTTTCTGTGGGGGGCAGTCAGAGGGACTGGATGGGGGCAGGGTGGGGCTACCCTCCCTCCCCGTGGAGTGTCCTATTTTTTGAATGTTAAAATAGGGAATCTCTACTCACCGTGCAGCTCTCCATTCACAGCAGGCTGCAGCATGAGGTCTCAGCTTCCTCACTCCCTCCCCGTCTTTCCTGTTGGTAGTGGCCAAGGGAATGCTGGGAAATGTAGTTCTTTCCCTGCTCCAGGGCTGGCTCTATAGGCAGGGAGCTAACCAAGGAACTACAGCTCCCAGGGCCCCCTGTTGGTTCTCAGCTCCCATGCTGGGTCCCTGCCACCCCTGCAAATGGGCTGCCCCAAGCACATGCTTGCTTTGCTGGTGCCTAGAGCCGCCCCTGCTCCCAGCTTGAGGTCTGGTCCTTGCAGTGTGATACATTGCAAACATTAAAACGAGAGAGATTCTACAGACTAAAAATAGGATCACTTCTTAATGCGGGCTTCATATTCAAATTCTCTCCATTCCTTACACAATTTAAATATAGTCAAATTGGCAGACTGTGACAAATACATTAATGGCTGCAGTTCCCTTTGAATGCTTCAACCCACATTTCTGTCTAGCGGGACACTGAGAAATCAGTTTTTGTTTCTCTCTCTCTCCCCAATTGTATGCTTTTCAAAGCCATTGCCTTAGCTCCTTCAGTGGAATCCAAAGGGCAACCAATTAGAAATAAAAGTGGAATGATAAGGTCAGTCTCTGCATTTCAGATTGGAAACATCTGCTTACATAGAGCTTCTTATACTCTGCTTTCTGCGTGTTTAATGTTATTTGAACACTGCAGATTCAGGTATCAATTTGTGCTCTCATTGATTACACATTATGATCTCTTACGTGCAAGATTGTAAAATATGTATGGTTTTCTTAGAAGCTAGATGGGCTAGGACCAGATACACAGCATGATATGTTTCACATTCTTTTTTCCTTCTGTACAATATTCTAGTGATAGCTTTTTTAGATTTCAAATAAATGGAATGGCCTTTCCCAATCTAGTTTTCCTTCATGTACAGTGAGCATGCATAAAGGAGAAAGCCTTTATAATGCCCTTATTAACATCCACTTTAAACTATCGGTGCCATGTTTTTATTGCAGTCCTCTCATTAAAACTCGAATGATCATTAACATACTGACGAGGATAATAAATGCTAACAATTTATAGCCTGATATTAAAGCAGCGTGTTTTCCCACTGGAGTGAAATATATGTTTCTGCCAGCTCTCTGAAGCCTCTGTGATACCATCTCCAACAGACCAAGTGCCCATTAGAGGAGAGACAACCGGTGGATACAGACAGATGAGCTTGTCCAAGGTGTTCCTGTGGAGCCCAGGCCAGAGTGGAGGTAGCAGTGGTATCTCCCCAATTCCCCCCACCCCTCTTCCACAGAAGCAAATGCCTGCTCTGGCAAAGCTGCAATGTGCCCACAGGAGAAATCAAGCCCCACATCTCTTCCCACACAGAAAACCTCATTAGTCTGATCAGGCTGCTTGGGGTAAAGGCCAACCACATCGTCTCCCAGGATTCCAGGAACCAGACTTCAGCTCCCCCTCCTCCTTCCCCACCACATTTGCAGTCCACGTGGCAACACAACATGGCTAGACTTGTGGCACGAGACACATACTTTTCTATCATCACACTCCTGAATTGCACTTACACCAACATCTCTGGTTCCACATATGTTCACCAAAATGCTGCTCAAACAGATTTCTAGATATTGATCTTTGTAATTAATTATTTCTATGTAATCCTTTGCCAATGTAATCATCTGTTCAAACTTATTTCTAAGTTTTAAGGAAAGGGAAATGCTTCCAACAAAAGACAGTTAATTCATTTATCCACAGAGCAAGCAGAAAGTGGCACTGTATATCACAGAATCACAGGACTGGACGGGACATCGAGAGGTCATCTAGTCCAGTCCCTTGCCCTCATGACTAAGTATTATCTAGACCATTCCTGACAGGTGTTTGTCTAACCTGCTCTTAAAAATCTCCACTGATGGAGATTCCACAACCTCTCTGGGCAATTTATTTCATTAGTTAACCACCCTGACAGTTGTTAGGAAGTTTTTCCTAATGTCCAACCTAAACCTCCTTTAACTGCAATTTAAGCCCTGCAGTACTCCCTAGGCAGTCATTTCCCATTTTGTATGTGTGCAACTGATTGTTCCTTCCTACATGGAGTACTTTGCATTTGTCCTTATTGAATTTAATCCTATTTACTGCAGATCATTTCTCCAGTTTCTCCAGATCATTTTGAATTTTAATCCTATTGTCCAAAGCACTTGCAAGCCCTCCCAGCTTGGTACCAGCTGCAAACTTTATCAGTGTACTCTCTATGCCATTATCTAAATAATTGATGAAGATATTACACAGAACCAGACCAAAACTGATCCCTGTAGGACCCCACTTGATATGCCCTTCCAGCTTGACTGTGAACCACTGATCATTCCCAGAGAGTAGTTTTTTTCCAAACAGTTATGTATCCACTTTATAGTCACTCCATCTAGGTTGCATTTCCCTAGTTTGTTTATGAGAAGGTCATGTAAGACAGTATAAAAAGCTTTACTGAAGTCAAGATATACCACATCTACCGCTTCCCCCCATCCATAAGGCTGTTACACTGTCAAAGAAAGCTATTAGGTTGGTTTGATATGATTTGTTCTTGACAAATCCGTACTGACTATTACTTATCACCTTAATATCTTCTAGGTGTTTGCAAACAGATTACTTAATTATTTGCACCATTATCTTTCCAGGTACTGAGGTAAAGCTAAGGACAACCTGGGAAATTATTTACCTTTTTATAGATGGGCAAACTTTATGCCATTTTCCAGTCCTCTGGAATCTCTCCAGTCTGTGATGCAGTGTGATTGAAATATGACCACGTATATTACTAATATTGCCACTGTTAGACCATTGCAACAAATCTTGTACAAAGTATATCATGTAAGGCGTCAATGGAAAAATTATAATTTGCTAAATAAATCCATTATTTGCTGTTTAAATCCACGTATCAGCACATGTATCTGAAGTTATGAATATTGACTTTATACCTGTATTTCAAATGTGGTTGCTCCTGGGGTAACACCCACAAGGTAGTTTACATCCAGTCTAGCCAGCCATTGTGAATGGACTATTCAAGCCTGATGGCCCATTAAGGATACTTCACTCTTAAAATGGGCCATAGAAGAAAAGTTGTCCTGCCCACTAAGTCTCCCTGTGGACGCCTTAGCATGGATATGGCCAACGGCTGCCCCTGTGAGTCAGCAAACCATGTAAGGACATGTGATACGCTCATGTGACCCTGGTCTCCATCTTGTCCCAGTAACTTTCCACAAACAGAGGCCATGAGCTGTGTTTTGAACCAGTAAATGTCCATGTCCATGGCAAAGGGTATGAAAGGCCCCTGGAATGACTCCATTTTGCCTCTTTCCTGCTCTGATTCTCTGGAATGTGGACTTACAACTAAAAGGAGAATATTGGACTATGGACTGAGGACCTTCCAATCTTTACAACCAGAGACCTTCCAATCTTCCCAACCAGAAACTTTACAAGCCAGCAGTCTAACATCAGACTGATATAAGAACATTGCCATTATTGTATCTATATGATAAATTAACCATTTTAACTCTTCCTCTTTTCTCTTATTAATAAACCTTTACATTTTAATTGCTAAAGGATTGGCAGCAATGTGATTGTTGGGTAAGATCTGAGTTATATATTGACCTGGCTATGTGGCTGATCTCTTAGGATTAGAAGTCTAGTGTTTGGATGGTGAAATAAGGGCTGGAATGCCTACGAAGGCTGCAGTGTGGACTTCTTGTTAACTTCTGTCTCACCACATTTGTTTACTTTTGTTACTGGCTTGGTATAATCTAATGATAGAATAACCACCACTTTGGGTTATCACTCCCTATTTAGCTGCAGTTTGTCCTGAATATGGTATTCTCAGCTGTGACCCACTGAGGCACGGTGACACCATCTTCCATGACTTTTCAAAGACAATCACTAATGGCTCCTTGTAGGGAGGTTCGGCCGGGGCTCATCCCCCCTCCGGGGAGGCAGGGAACCAGACCGCCTCGCTACTTTGGTCAAGTGTGTCGGGGAACTAGCCTGGCTGTGTGGCAAACAGTCAGCAGCTCAGGCCCTCAGGCAGGGACTGAGCAAACAGTCAAACAGCAAACCCCAGGCTCCTGGCTCCAAGTGGCCTGGGAGAGTGGGAGACTGCCACCCATAAGGTGGGTGGCAAGGGGGGGCGCAGACCCACCCACTACACTGCATCCCAGCCCGGGGCCCTAGCAGCGGCAGAAGACCCGCTGGTGTGTCAGTGGGGATCCTGGCCGCAACACACGGACATTGGCTCTGGCGGTGTTGCAGCCAGACTAGGGATGGCTGCCCCCGGGCTACTTCCTACCTCCCCCTCTAGAGGTACCTGGGTCCAGATGGCATCCTCCAAGGGGTCACACACCATGGGCTCCTCAGGGTAACTGGCGCACGGTTGGCTTGGCAGCTCCTCGGGGTAACTGGCGAGCGGCAAGCTTGACAGTGTCTCTGGGCTCGGGCTAGCATCAGGCATTGGGTGGTCTGGCCAGTCCTCGTGTCGGCCGCCGATTGCCGTGGCTCCCAACTGGGAGCTACGCCACAGGCGTCTGGCCTCTCCAGTGGCTGTGTTCCAAGTGAGCTTTGGGGTCAGGCTTTTATACTTCCTGTTCTGCGCCTTGACCTCCTAGGGGCGGGCGCAGGGTTCGCTGGCTTCGCCCACTTTGGTGTCCAGAGAGGCTCGTCCCTCTCCGGGGCAGTGGGGAACCAGACTGCCTCGCTACACTCATATCTCGTCAATCACCCCCTTGAGTATTTTAAGATGTATTTCATCAGGCCCTGCTAACTTGAAGACATTTAACATGTCTAAGTAATTTTTGACTTGCTCTTTCCCTATTTTAGCCTCTGATTCTAACTCATTTTCACTGGCATTCACTATGTTAGACGTCCAATCGCTACTAACCTTTTTGGTGAAAACTGAAATACAACAGGCATTTAGCACTTCTGACATTTCCACATTTCTGTTATTGTTTTTTCTCTCTCATTGAGTAATGGGCCTACCCTGTCCTTGGTCTGCCTCTCACTTCTAATGTATTTGTAGAATGTTTTCTTGTACATACCCTGTGAAATGAGTGCACATGGTGCAAACCTGGACAGTCGATATTCAGAACGAGTAAGGCTTTCCCTGCCTTGTGGAAGGAGGTCTGGGAGATGGGCCCTCTGGATTTCTCCCAAATCCTGAGTGGTTATTCAGGTACCTGCCACATTTGGTACAAATTTATACAGCCTCTTAATGGGCCTTTGCTATGCAGAGGGTATGCAGTGACACGACTGACTGCACATTCACCTCTCGGGCAAATTTATGCGGTGAATAGTTGCTTTCTCTGAAAGTGCTGTTGACAAGCCACAGTCTGTTGGGAGCCTGATAGCTATATAAATCATTCTGCTTGTTGAACTGATATAAAGCCTTATTAACCTCGCCATAATGTTCATTAGCTTGGGTTAGTACTTAAGAGACAAGCATAGCAGGTTTCAATTTGGACAAATTGGCATTTTTTAGCAAAAAATAGTTCACCAAAAAATTCCAAAGCAGTTCTACCACAGGCTAATGGCAGGTCTAAGATTGGTGGCTTCTTGTCGTCCTCCTCAACAATGAGCTAACATCACCTACCGGGAGAACAGCATCTGTCTTCGAGTTAGCAAGTGGCTAAAACAGATTTATCACCAGCCACCTTGGGAAAAGTGATCAGCTGTGTGCATAGAAAATGGATGGATTCTGAAGGCCTTTCCAGGAACTGAAAATGATTTGTATGCCTCTTTCTGTCTAATGCATGTGGCACTGTACTCATTGACTGCACTCTTGCAAACTGTCTGACTTTAGTTCAGAACAGTCTAGGCTTTGCTAGAAGGCAATGCATCTTTTTCTGCAAGGTTTCAGACACCTGGAAACAGCTAACTTACAGCTAATTTATTTGGTTAATTAGCTGTGTCACTTTTTCATAGTAGATATATAGCAACATCCTTCAATAATTAAAGGCATAAACCTAGTAAAGGCAAAGATTTTCCACACACTGAAATTCATATTGATGTCTTTAAATTAACATCCCGAAATCCTTTCCCTTTTTTCTGTGGGCCTCCATCTATGCTTAAACAAATTCTACATAGAAAATGGGATCTTCCTTTCAAAACAGCTAGTAAAGCATGAATCATGAAATTCTTCTCAGAGACTAGCAATAGCACCTCGATGAGTTCAAGAGAGCAAGAATGACATTTTCAGCTCTGTTAAATCCCACAGTCATTTTGTATAGTTAAAGCAGGCCACAACCCTTGAATCTGAGGTATGTGGCCCTCCTAACTGAAGGACTGAAAATGCTCTCCAATGAGAGTGTTCAGCCTTAAAGGAAATGGTCAGAATGAACAAAATACATTAAACAAAAAGCATATCAGCTCTTCATAGCATGTTAAAGTACAGCAGATGTCATTTATCTGGCTCACCCACAGGAAATCTGTGTACATTAATTACCCCTTAAGAACCAATAAATCAAGAAATTGTATTCCACAGACATAAAATGTTTTAAATTTTTGAGTTTGCTTCAAAAACAGGGATTTTAGAATCATAGAACTGGAAGGGACCTTGAGAGGTCATCTAGTCCAGACCTCTGCACTCAGGGCAGGACTAAGTATTATCTAGACCATCCCTGACAGGTGTTTATCTAACCTGCTCTTAAAAATCACCAATTATGGAGATTCCACAGTCTCCCTAGGCAATTTATTTCAGTGCTTAACCACTCTGACAGTTAGGAAGTTTTTCCTAATGTCCAACCTAAACTGCCCTTGCTTCAATTTAAGCTCACTGTTTCTTGTCCTATCCTCAGAGGACAAGAACAATTTTTCTCCCTCCTCCTTGTAACAACCTTTTATAACAGTTTTCAGGTACATGTCCCCCCTCAGTCTTCTCTTCTCCAAACTAAACAAACCCAATTTTTTCAATCTTCCCTCATAGGTCATGTTTTCTAGACCTTTAATCATTTTTGTTACTCTTCTCTGGACTTCCTCCAATTTGTCCACATCTTTACTAAAATGTGGCACCCAGAACTGGACACAATACTCCAGTTGAGGCCTAATCAGCACGGAGTAGAGGGGAAGAATTACTTCTTGTGTCTTGCTTACAATACTCCTGCTAATACATCCCAGAATGATGTTTACATTTTTTGCAACAGTGTTACACTGTTGACTCATATTTAGCTTGTGATCCATTATGACCCCCAGATCCCTTTCCGCAGTACTCCTTCCTAGGCAGTCATTTCCCATTTTGTATGTGTGCAACTGATTGTTCCTTCCTAAGTGGAGTACTTTGCATTTGTCCTCATTGAATTTCATCTTATTTACTTCAGACCACTTCTCCAGTTTGTCCAGATCATTTTGAATTTTAAGCCTATCCTCCAAAGCACTTGCAACCCCTCCCAGCTTGGTATCGTCCGCAAACTTTATAAGTGTGCTTTCTATGCCATTATCTAAATCCTTTAAGACACTGAACAGACCCAGACCCAGAACCGATTCCTGAGGGACCCCACTCATTATGCCCTTCCAGCATGACTGTGAACCACTGATGATTACTCTCTGGGAACGATTCTCCAACCAGTTATGCACTCACCTTATAGTAGCTCGATCTAGGTTGTATTTCTCTAGTTTGTTTATGAGAAGGTCATGCGAGACAGTATCAAAAGCCTTACTAAAGTCAAGATATACCACATCTACTGCTTCCCCCCCATCCACAAGGCAGTTATCAGGTTGGTTTGACACGATTTGTTCTTGACAAATCCATGCTGACTGTTACTTATCACCTTATTATCTTCTAGGTGTTTGCAAATTGATTGCTTAATTATTTGCTCCATTATCTTTCCGGGTACAGAAGTTAAGCTGATTGGTCTGTAATTCCCTGGGTTGTCCTTATTTCCCTTTTTATAGATGGGCACTATTGTAGTATTAGGATGATTTTATGTTTGTATTTTGTATAATTTAGAATAGAGAATAATAATGTAGCATGCATTAAACGTATTGGTGTATGATTTGACCATATCCTGCCAGCCACCCTTTCTGAAAGCAGGAAGGAATGGCCTATTGGGCCATTGGTAAAGATGCATCAGCCAGAATCTGTGTCTGAAGCTGATTTCAAAGCAGTGACAGACCTTTACATCACCACTTTGTTTTCTCCTGTATTGCAATCTGATGTTTCTGTTCAAATGCTCTGTGTAAATCAATCCTGTTTTGTGTGTGAATAAAGAATGCGTGTGTTAGAAGATAAGTGTGAAGGCCATCACCAGACCAGATGTTCTAGGGAGGAACCGAGGACAAACGTAAGGGCGCCAGGAGATTGCAACACATCCCTATTGAAATGTCAACAGAGGGCAGATTGACAACTCTAAAAATGAGACAGGCACCTATCAATGGGGACAAGATAGCTATAATCAAAACCAGCATGGAATAACTCCCTTAGAGACTTAATTAAAAAAAACAAAATTAAAAATTAAAAGAACAATTTAAGAAAACAAACACTTATGAAATGACAATTAATTACAGCATGACAGTGCAAAACTCATTGGTCCCAATGAAGGAAAAAATCACTATATAAACAGGGTGCCTTGCCATGAAAATTTCGGTTCATCCTGGCAAGACTTCCCCGGAGTATCGTGTCGTGACCAACAGAACCCAGCTCCTACCTACCCGTGATCAACCTAGCTGGTCACTAGATTGATCTGGATTCTGGACTGGTAACTATGACATCGACTGGCGGGACTCTCTCTCTCTATCTGTGCGCGCTAATGGTTGTATTTCCAATAAATGAGGCATATTGCCTTTTCCCCTGAAAAAGATCCCGTGTGCTTCCTATAAGCATAACACTATATCTGCCCTTTTCCAGTCTTCTGGAATGTCTCCTGTCTTCCATGACTTTTCAAAGCTAATTGCTAATGGCTCATATCTCCTCAGTCAGCTCCTTGAGTATTATAGGATGCATTTCATCAAGCCCTGGTGATCTGAAGACCTCTAACTTGTCTAAGTAATTTTTGACTTGTTCTTTCCCTACTTTGGATTCTGATCCTACCTCATTTTCACTGGCATTCACTATTTTAGACATCAATCGCCACAAACCTTCTTGGTGAAAACTGAAACAAAGAAGTCATTAAGCAGCTCTGCCATTTCCACATTTTGATGAACATGTATAAAGAACTAGACACATTTCACTCTGATTTTGGCATACACAACATGTAGTATTTTTGAATTAAGTACAAATGAGTATGGCCTATTAGATATGACACACAACAGGTCATTGTGTAGGTATCTTGGCCAGTGTTTCCAAGTCTTGGATGTGGTGCCTATGAAACTTCCAGCTACTAGAGAAAGGGCTGGAATAAAGAAGTGATACGCACAGATGAGAGGCCATTAGTGTTGGATATTCATCCTGGCGAGTCAGCAACTGACCAATCCTGGAGTTGGTCAGGCATGGTGGGCTGAAGAGTTACTGGGTGAGCAGAGAAGGGAAAAGGTGCTTCCCAGTTTTCAGTGGTGAATAAATTTGTGGCCAGTTTGAGTTACTAGCTGTTTCAAGTTATTGCCACAAGTGTTCTGGGACAAGGTAAGTGGTCCTTGATTTCTGAAATTGGAGGAATGACTGTTTTAAGCTTAGCACAATAGACAAAGGCAGAAGAAGACCACTGGCTGGAAACTAATGTGATGCCATTGTTTTAAAAAGGCTCCACTGGTGATCCCGGCAATTACAGGCTGGTAAGCCTAACTTCACTACCAAGCAAATTGGTTGAAACCATAGTAAAGAACAGAATTATCAGACACATAGATTAACATGATTTGTTGGGGAAGAGACAACTAGGCTTTTGTAAAGTGAAATCATGCCTTATCAATCTATTACAATTCTTTGAGGAGGTCAACAAATATGTGAACAAGGGTGATCCAGTTGATGATGTGTACTTGGACTTTCAGAAAGCTGTATTTTAAAGAAGCCTTATTGAGGGTGCAGGAACAAACCATCCTGATGTGCAGAAAGAATAGCAAATATGGCAGGCAACCAGCTTGGCTTAACAGTGAAATCTTCAGTGAGCTTAAACTCAAAAAGGAAGCTTACAAGAAGTAGAAACTTGGACAGAGGACTAGGAAGGAGCAATAATCAGGAAGGCCAAAACACAACTACAGTTGCAGCTAGCAAGGGATGTGAAGGGTAACAAGAAGGGTTTCTACAGGTATGTTAGCAACAAGAAAAAGGTCAGGGAAAGTGTGGGACCCTTAATGAATGGAGGAGGCCACCTAGTATAAGATGATGTGGAAAAAGCTGAAGTACTCGATGCTTTTTTTGCCTCGGTCTTCACAGACAAGGTAGCTCCCACACTGCTGTCCTGGGCAACACAGTATGGGGAGGAGGTGAGCAGCCCTAAGTGGTGAAAGAGCAGGTTAAGGACTATTTAGAAAAGCTAGACATGAACAAGTCCATGGGGCCGGATCTAATGCATCCCAGGGTGCTGAGGGAATTGGCTGATGTGATTGCAGAGCCATTGGCCATTATCTTTGAAAACTTGTGCCAATCGTGGGAGGTCCCGGACGATTGGAAAAAGGCAAATATAGTGCCCATCTTTAAAAAAAGGGAAGAAGGAGAACTCGGGAAACAACAGACCAGTCAGCCTCACCTCAGTCCCTTGAAATATCAAAGCAGATCCTCAAGGAAACCATTTTGAAGCACTTGGAGGAGAGGAAGGTGATCAGGAACAGTCAACATGGATTCACCAAGGGAAAGTCATGCCTGACCAACCTGATTGCCTTCTATGATGAGAACTGGCTCTGTGGATATAGGAAAAGCAGTGGATGTGATACATCTTGATTTTAGCAAAGTTTTGATACAGTCTCCAACAGTATGCTTGCCAGCAAGTTATAAAAGTATGGATTGGATGAACGGACTATAAGGTGGATAGAAAACTGGCTAGATTGTTGGGCTCAACGGGTAGTGATCAATGGCTCGATGTCTAGTTGGCAGCCAGTATCAAGCGGAGTGTCCCATGGGTTGGTCCTGGGGCTGGTTTTGTTCAACATCTTCATTAATGATCTGGATGATGGGCTGAACTGCACCTTCAGCAAGTTCGCGGATGACACTAGGCTGGGGGGAGAGGTAGATACGCTGGAGGGTAGGGATAGGGTCCAGAGTGACCTAGACAAATTGGAGGATTGGGCCAAAAGAAATCTGATGAGGTTCAACAAGGACAAGTGCAGAGTCCTGCACTTAGGATGGAAGAATCCCATGAACTGCTACAGGCTGGAGACTGAATGGCTAAGCAGCAGTTCTGCAGAAAAGGACCTGGGGATTACAGTGGATGAGAAGCTGGATATGAGTCAGTAGTGTGCCCTTGTTGCCAAGAAGGCTAATGGCATATTGGGCTGCATTAGTAGGAGCATTGCCAGCAGATCAAGGGAAGTGATTATTCCCCTCTATTCAGCACTGGTGAGGCTACATCTGGGGCATTGTGTCCAGTTTTGGGCCCCCAACTACAGAAAGGATGTGGGCAAATTGGAGAGAGTCCAGTGGAGGGCAATGAAAACCATCAGGGAGTTGGGGCACATGACTTACGAGGAGAGGCTGAGGAAACTGGTCTTGTTTAGTCTGCAGAAAAGAAGAGGGGGGATTTGATAGCAGCCTTCAACTACCTGAAGGGGGGTTCCAAAGATGATGGAGCTCGGCTGTTCTCAGTGGTGGCAGATAACAGAACAAGGAACAATGGTCTCAAGTTGCAGTGGGGGAGGTCTAGGTTGGATATTAGGAAACACTATTTCACTAGGAGGGTAATGAAGCACTGGAATGGGTTACCTAGGGAGGTGGTGGAATCTCCATCCTTAGAGGTTTTTAAGGCCCAGCGTGACAAAGCCCTGGCTGGGATGATTTAGTTGGTGTTGGTCCTGCTTTGAGGAGGGGGTTAGATTAGATGACCTCCTGAGGTCTCTTCCAACCCTAACCTTCTATGATTCTATGAAAGCCTTTGACAAAAGTAAGCAGTCATCGGATAAGTGGGAAGGTCCTCTCATGGATCAGTAATTGGTTGAAAGATAGGAAACTAAGGGTAGGAATAAATGGTCAGTTTTCAGAATGGAGAGAGGTAAACAGTGGGGTCTCCCAGGGATCTGTACTGAGACCAGTACTGTTCAACATATTCATAAATTATCTGGAAAAAGGGATAAACTGTGAGATGGCAAGGTTGCAGATGATACAAAATTACTCAGATAATTTAGTCCAAAGCAGACTGTGAAATGTTCCAAAGGAATTTCACAAAAGTGGATGACTGGGCAAAAATATGGCAGATGAAATTCAGTGTTGATAAATGCAAAGTAATGTGTATTGGAAACCATACATACAAAATGATGGGATCTAAATTGACTTACCACTCAAGAAAGATCTTGGAGGTATTGTGGATACTTCTCTGAAAAACACCTGCTGAATGTGCAGCGGCAGTCAAAAAAGCTAACAGAAAAGTAAGAGCCATTAGGAAAGGGATAGATAATACATCAGTAAGTATCAAATCACTATATAAATACATGGTACACCCACACCTTGAATACTATGTGTGGCTCTGGTTGCTGCATCTCAAAAAAAATACATTAGAAATGGAAATGGTATAAAGAAGGGCAACAAAAATGTTTAATGGCATGGAACAGCTTCTATGTGAGGAGAGATTAAAAAGACATGAACTATTCAACTTGGAAAAGAGACGACTAAGGGGTATATGATCGAAGTCTACAAAATCATGAATGGCATGGAGAAAATAAACAGGGAAGTGCTATTTACCCCTTCACATAACAAGAGCCAGAGGTCATCCAATGAAATTAATAGGCAGCAGTTTAACACAAACTAATGGAAGTATTTCTTCACACAATGCAAAATCAACATTTGGAATTAATTGCTGGGGATGCTGTGAAGGCCAAAACTGTAACTGGATTTTAAAAAGAACTAGATACGTTCATGGAGAATAGTTCCATCAGTGGCTATTAGCCAAGATGGTCAGGGATGCAACTCCATGCTCTGGGTGTCCCTAAGCCTCTTGCTAGATGTTGGGGCTAGACAACAGGGGATTGATCACTTGATGAGTGCCCTGTTCTGCTCATTCCCTCTGGGGAACTTGGCATTGGCCACTGTCAGAAGACAGGATACTGGGCTAGATGGACCTTTGGTCTGACCCAGTATGGCTGTTCTGATGTTCTTTTGTAAGATAAAGGTAGACAAATTCAGACTGGAAATGAGAAACAAATATTTAACAGGGAAGGTAATAAACCATTGATACAACTCATCTAAGGACATGGTGCACTGTCCATCATTTGGATACTGGATTATCTTTCTAAAATGAATTCTCTAGCTCAACCGTAAATTCTGGGTTTCATGTAGCAACTACTGCGTGAGGTTCCCTGACCTGCGTTATAGAGGAGGTCAGACTAGATGATCATAATGGTCCCTAATGGCCTTAAAATCTATTGGCTCTTGGCCCAAGGGGTTGTGTCCCATGAGTGCTGGCTTCAGCCTGGATGCCATTGACACAGAAGTATAATTCCTTTCCTTTCATTTTCCATCAGTGTAGAAATATATGTGGCTTGGTCAGAGGAGTAGCAGAATGTTATTCTGTAAGTGTTTTGTCTCCAGAGTGGCTCACTATCTACATGAGATACCAGTGACCATGCCCCCCTCTGCAGACTCTTCTGGAGAAGTGAGTCATGTCCACTCGATCTCCTCTTGTATCATGCCTCTGCAGGAAGTGGTTGACCTAGAGAAGGTCCTAGTATGTAACTAGCTCCCGTAAGTGAGGAGGAATCTCCCAACACCCTGCTCCCCTACCCTCTGGACCAGAGACACGATGCACTGAGGAGGATCACTGGACATGACGCTCAACAGCCTTCACAACCCAGTCCTAAGAGCCTGAAACTGTACTAAGCGCAGCCAGTGGAGGGTGGGCAGGAGCAGCCTTCACAATGGCTGGGCCCTGTGGTGTCACAGAACCTGGCACCTTGCTGTTTGACCCCCTGCAGACACGTCCTCACAGAGACCTCAGACACAGGAACTGCCCCAGCCCAGCATCTCCCAAAGCACCTGTTGTAGGTTGGCTCCCCAGACAGAGATTGGCAGAAGCCTGATCAGCAGGCAGCTTGGGGGAGCAAGAGGGCAGGAGATCATAGATTATAAGGCCAGAAGGCACACCTGATATATGATCATCTAGTCTGACTTCTCATATTGCACAAGCTGTAGGAATTAATTTCTGTTTGAACTGGAGCAGGTCTTTTAGAAAACCATTTAATCTTGATTTAAATGGATTGAAAACTGGCCAACTGACAGGTCGCAAAGTGTAACTGAAATGGGGATTCACTATCGAGCAGGTGTGTTTCCATTGGGTCCTCTGGAACTGGGGGAGAGATGGGGCCCTGCGAGTCCCTGGCTTGGGGCACTTGTGCTGAGGGAAGCAGGTGACTGGCCACAAGGATGTGGAGCGTTTGCAGCATGGTCTGGCTAGGGCCGCCAGCAGGGCCAGCTCCAGGTTTTTTGCTGCCCCAAGTCAAAAAAAAAAAAAAAAAGCCGGAGTGCCGCCCCTTGAAAAGTGCCGCCCAAGCGCATGCTTGGGATGCTGGTGCCTAGAGCCGGCCCTGGCTGCCAGCAGACAACAGAGGTGGCTGGAAGGCAAAGGCTGATGGGGGAGTTAGGTATGGGGAGCAGTGTGTGGACAGCGAGGAGCATAGTTGGGGGCACGCTGCCCAGGAAGGGAATTTCAGTGAGTGGCGGGAGGAAGAAGTTTGTACGTATTGTGGAACTTGCTTAGTCATTCCGCACCATGGTTATTACAAAGTGACCCCTGAACTCGTTACTGTAACCCTTGCCCCTCCCAACCTCCTCCTTCCTCACTGATTGTCCCTAGCTGTCAGTTATGGCAGCTTGCCTCCCATTGGACTGTAAGCCCTCAGGGCAGTGAATGTTTGTGCGCAGGTGTGTGTGTTCACTCTGTAAGGTGTCTGGCACACTGCCAGCACAAGGAAGAAGTAATAGAGAGTAATAACTCTCCATTTGCCAGTAATATTCTTACTTCTACATTTACAGTTACTGGAATCAAGTGCATAAAAATGCAGAAAACTTCCCTTCTTCATAATCTCTGGTGAGCCTCCTAAATTAATAGTTTTCTTTGTTTGTTTGTTTCTATGTAACACTCAAAGTACCCAGCTTTCCCATTTCTTTATAGTTCTCCATAAAGATCTGGCGGTTTAAGCAAGGTAATTTTAAGATTTCATCTTAGATGAGTCAAGTGGGCCGGAGGCTGCAGGACCTACAGAAAAACTGATACTGCCCTCTTACTGCACAACTGAACTAAAGTGCTTTTCACTTTGCCCAGTAATTTAAAGGATAAGAGCAAAAGAAATTGTATTTAAGATCACTCAGCAGCTTTCTTTAAGTTAACATCAATCCAGTCCTCATCCCCAAAGCAAACCTGCATACAGGGCCGGCTCCAGGGTTTTTGCCGCCCCAAGCAGCAAAAAGAAGAAAAGAAAAAAAAAGCCGCGATCGCGATCTGCGGCAGCTCTACTGCCGCTGCTTCAGTTTTCGGCAGCAATTCAGCGGCTGGTCCTTCGCTCCCAGAGGCAGTGAGGGACCCGCCGCCGAATTGCCAGACGTGCCGCCCCTCTCCTTTGGCCGCCCCAAGCACCTGCTTGCTGGGCTGGTGCCTGGAGCCGGCCCTGCCTGCATAACACTTTCAAAAGACGAGCCTAGGGACTTAAATTCAGAACTTTGCTAGACACTAAAAATCATGAACTGAGCAGAGACACTGAATTTATGGCTTATTACAACAATCTGTAACTCACTAACACCCCTCTCCCCCATCTTTCTTTCTCACCTATGACTGGAGGGGCGTTAATGGTCCCTTGAAATGTGTGTTAACTACTTATGCTAAACAATCTGTTCCACCTTGTATTTAGCTGTGACATGGTGAGCATCTTTCCCAGACCAGAACAAGAACTCTGTGTAGCTCGAAAGCGTCTCTCTCTCACTAATGGAAGTTGATCCAATAAAAGATTTTACATCACGCACCTTGTCTCTCTAATATCCTGGGACCGACCACTCTGCATACACTAACCCATGTAAATGACATTTGAAATCTTTAATAATTCTAAAATCCAAGGATCTGTTTTATCCAACGATAGCCGTATACGGGAGCCCTGTATAATTTCAGATTCATGTCACTGTTAGTCTGATTCGCTAGTGCTTTTGCTCTTGCACCTGACATTTTCCCTCCAAAGGCTGAAATGATTATATTTGTTGGTAAAACTGTAACTGCACACCTCTTGTAAGACAAAGAGTGCCTCTCTGCTCCTCTTCTAGCTTAAATGGCTCAAATGAAATTATTAGATAATTAATTGGATTGTATTCAGCTGGAGTTTGAGAGTTGGTTTCATAGATGTCATTGTTATGGGTAACGCAATAGCTGTACTGATGTCCCTTTTCAGGGTCTCACTGAGCGCAGCTGCTTTCCCCCAAGGTGTCAGGCCTCTGGCCTCTCTCCCCCCTCAGGAAGAATTCTGCAATTTCCCCACTGTCAGGCCAGTACTTGCGTTACTGCCCCGGTACCAACCATTACTAATTCAGCAGGTCCAGCTTGGGTGGACTCTGCCAGGGTTTTTCTTTGGGAACCTGTGAGAGCACATGCTTGCAGCAAGATTGGAACAGCTGCTTCAAAAAAAGCAGGGTTTATCTTGCCCCACAGGCACTGAGAATTTAGAAAAGTGGATTTAAAGTAACAGAGACTTATACCTATAGTCCCTTACCTAAGCTTGGCCTCTCTATCCATTGCTCAGAGTTCCCCATCTCAGAGCTTTTTCATTGACACAACTTGGCCAACCTCTGACCTCCAACCTCCTCCCTCTCTGTCAGGGCCCCTTCCACAGACCAATGCCTTTTGATTTACAGAATCTCAGCCTGGGACACAGCCCAGTCACCAGAGGTGGGGGGGGGGGAAGAGTTTGAGGGAATTCTCTTTGTCTAAGCAATTAACAACAATTATTAACAACCGCCCTTGACAGCCTCCTTTGATTTAATTCTACGTCTTTGGGCAGGTAACAATACCAAATGGAACAGGGAAATAAAGTCCCACAATATTTATTAAAAGTAACACAGGCAGGTTCCCATTTCACCACAGTCACACACCACTGTGGGGAGTTCCCCAGTAGTGACATAATTACAAGACAGCTGGACTTCCTTCAGATCAGAAAAATGGATGACTGATGATGGCATGGGCAATAAACACTAAAATAGCCCATTTTAACTATAGAATTTCTCCCAACCCCAAGCCTCCCCAACACCGCCAACAGAATGCCCTCACTGTTAAGGAGCACTTTAATTGTTGGAATATGTATATCCCAAATATGCATATAAAATGACAGGGTCTAAATTATCTGTTACCACTCAAGAAAGAGATCTTGGAGTCATTGTGAATAGTTCTCTGAAAGCATCCACTCAATGTGCAGCGGCAGTCAAAAAAGCTAACCACGTTGGGAATCATTAGGAAGGGGATAGATAATAAGACAGAAAATATCATATTGCCTCTATATAAATCCTTGAATACTGCATACATATGTGGTCACCCCATCTCAAAAAAAGATATATTGGTATTGGAAAAGGTTCACAAAAAACGGCAACAAAAATTATTAGGGGTATGTAATGGCTGCCATATGGGGAGAGGTTAATAAGACAGACTTTGGAAAAGAGAAGACTAAGGTGGGATATGATAGAGGTCTATAAAATCATGACTGGTATGGAGAAAGTAAATACGGAAGTGTTGTTTACTCCTTCTCAGAACACAAAAACTATGGGTTACCAAATGAAATTAATAGTCAGCAGATTTAAAACAAACAAAAGGATGCATTTCTTCACACAACATACAGTCAACCTGTGGAACTCCTTGCCAGAGGATGTTGTGAAGGCCAAGACTATAACAGGGTTCAATAAAGAACTAGATAAATTCATGGAGGATAGGTCCATCAATGGTTATTAGCCAGGATGGGCAGGGATGGTGTCCCTAGCCTCTGTTTGCCAGAAGCTTGGAATGGGCAACAGGGGATGGGTCACTTGATTACCTGTTCTGTTCATTCCCTCTGGGGAACATGGCATTGGCCACTTGTGGAAGACAGGATACTGGGCTAGATGGACCTTTGGTCTGACCTAGTATGGCAGTTCTTATGTTCTAATTTCTCTCTAAAGCCATGGCCTGAAATCTGGTTTGGTACTTGGTATGGTTACCCACTGGGGAAGGGTTGCAGACCACAGAACTAGCAGAGCTCTCTCTGTCACTAAAAGGTAGCAAACAGGAAAAAAAAACATTCGGAAAAACAGAAGTTTCTTTTGGACGTATAATCTTGGGTTCTTATTTGAAAATAAGTGAACCTAAAAGAACTTTCAGATCTAGAGGGCAAAGTGAGAGTTATACATGCCCCACTCTCCCCGGTGACAGCTTAGCGATTCAGAGACGATTTGGTAAGGCCAAACTAATTTGGTAGAAGATGTTTATATTCTGAACAATCATAGAACACTCTGGAGTTCAGCCAAAGAAGAAGATGGAGCTCAGCATGCCAACATGCCCTTATCCCATGAGAAAGGGGTGGTAGTGAAACTCCATTCTACCAGCTTCATATTTTGTTTTAAAGTTCCCAGCCCCTAACAGGTCAACTAGAGCAGTGGTTCTCAACCAGGAGTACGCATACCCCCCGGGGTACACAGATATCTTCTGGGGAATACATCACCTCATCTAAATATTTGCCTAGTTTTACAACAGGCTACACAAAAAGCACTGGCGAAGTCAGTACAAACTAAAATTTCATACAGACAATTACTTGTTTGTACTGCTCTATGTACTATACACTGAAAGGTAAGTACAATATTTATATTCAATTGATTTATTTTATAATTATATGGTAAAAATGAGAAAATAAGCAATTTTTCATGAATAGTGTCCTGTGACACTTTTATATTTTTATGTCTGATTTTGTGAGCAACTAGTTTAAGTTAGGTGAAACTTGGGGGTACGCAAGACAAATCACACTCCTGAAAGGGGAACAGTAGTCTGGAATGGTTGAGAGCCACTGAGTTATAGGATCTAATCACATGACTCCAGTGATACTGCATTCTCTTCCACTGCAGCCTCCGAAGGTTTTACAGTTCTATGCTAACTGATCAAGTGTAATATCCAGTACTGTGATCTTCTCCACAAACAATTCCTCCTTTTATTAATCTCTCCAAGGAATGCAAGATCAGGGTTCTCCTGTCTCAAAGGAGACAATGAATTTGCTCACCCTCTTTCTTTTACTGTAGGAAGTTTTGTGGGAACTGCTCGTTTTTATATTGCCAGGAGTTAAAGAAATCCAAATTGTCTAGATTCTGGCACACACACATAGCCAGCAAGTCACTATTACTGAGACATAGAAATCAGAGGCCAAACCACTAGAAAATCATTCAGCTAGCGCCACGCATGCGTCAAACCCACCACAAAGATCAGTTCTTATACAGTGGTCTCATGGCATTTATATCCCATTTACTCCTCCATTTAAGGACATGTCTTCAATCACAGATTGCTGCAAAAGTGGATGCTTTTAAGTTAGGGAGGGTCCAATTTAACTCTTGGGGGATTTTTATATTCAGTTCTATTTAAAAGCATTTCTAAGAACTCTTTAAATAACGTAAGCAATTTCACCGTGACAGTCTCAACAACATGTAATATCTTAAATCAAAAATTTCCCAACATTGAATTACAGGGGATTATGCAAATTAAGAAACTAAGGAAATTAGAGATTCACTGAGTGCATATTAAAATTATCCAAGAAAGTGTTTTTAAAGAACTTGAGGGACTAATCAGGATAGACAGGCTAGAGGGCTCTGCAAACTTCCTAAGAGGCAGATGAATGGACATCTGTGTTGGGGCACCTCAAACAGGTCAGGAGGTTACAGGGAACTTTTCACTACCTTATCCTCTCGTAGCCAGAAGCCTACTGGTTTGCCATTGTCACTCTGTCTGGAGTGGCTCATAACTGACAATGCCAACCACAGGGCCGACTGTCAAAAAACAGGGCAGACAGCCTGACCTGGGAGGTATGATCTATAATTAGATTTCACCAACCCAGTAAACAAGTGTGCACTATTAAAGTATTACAATAGTCTTATAATGGAGTCACAGACAATCCCCTTGGGTACTCCAGTCTATCTTGCCTCCACACTTACACCAAAAATCACAAAATATGCTGGTTGCTCCCAGTCCCAAGAGACCAGTCACTTATCCCAGATCAATTTGTCCCTTAGATCTCACACCACAGACAATGCCATGGGTACTGGACCCCCTGGCTTGAAGTGGATTCCATCATACACAGGGTTTACAGTTTGGTTCAATGGCTCTCAGCCACCCCACTATACACATTGTTCCAGCACCCCTGGACAACGCTGGTAGTCAATTCTGTAGTAAACTAGTTAAGGATTTATTAACTAAAAAAAGAAATGAAAGAGTTATTTACAAGTTAAAGCAGGCAACATATACACACAAATGAGTTCAGTGTATGGCTCCAAAAGAAGACAAGAGGTAGTAACCTGTCCACAATGTCTTTTTAGGGCTAACCCAGGTTGACCCTGGGGATCTTTGCATTGGTTTTTTAGCTAGGGTGACCAGATAACAAGTGTTAAAAATCGGGACGGGGTGGGGGATAACAAGTACTTATATAAGACAAAGCCCCGAATGTTGGGAGTGTCCCTATAAAATTGGGACATCTCGTCACCCTATTTTTAGCTCCAGCCCTTGTAAGAGTCCAAACAGAAAACAGATGAAAAATCTTCATGTCAGCTATCTTTTTTTCCCCTCTTCCATGATTCCAGCTGCTTGCACCGGTGTAAGAGGGCCAGTAAATCAGCCTTTGTGTTGTGATGTTCGACAATGGCCCATTTAGTCTTGATAGTGCTGAATGGACTAGGGGAACCACTTTTCCTGTCTAGGTTTATACGTTCAGAGCAGGTGCTTTTACAGTCATAAAGCAAACTTATATTTTACCTTATAGCACAGGAAACAGTCATTATAAAAAGATTAATGCATGTAGCAACTTATAAGCATTTTATAGAGTCTACAGACTAAAGACATCCTTACAAGTTTAACACCTGTCTTGAACAACACTAACATACAGGTGAGCTGGTCTGGTTTCCAGTTATGAATTTGTCAGGGCTCAGCTGATGCCTACAGCCTTGGCAAGAGCTGGCACCTGGTTTACTAGCGTCACAGCCGTCCCCTATTATTTTTCATAGATTTACCCCCTAAACATGCCACGTGGTTCCAGCTTTGGTCTAGTGCTCCAAAAGGGCAAATAGAAAGCTGGTCTGCCAAGGAATCTTTTACACACCTTTGTGACTAGGGGCTGCTCTCACTGCTAGTGGTACCTCCTCCTGGCCATCCTGGGGATTAATTCTGCCAGGTATTGCACCCCTCCTCTGGTGTGTCTTCACTTGGCCTGTCTCATTCTGTGGCCGCTCTCACTCCAGGAGCTGTAGTTTCCTCTTCATGACTTGCCCCTCCGGCCAGGTCATTACATGGCTCCCCCTTCCGGGGTTGGTGTAAAAGTCTTTCCAGGACTCCCAGGCAGTCTGCTGGCATGATCTGTGCCACGTCACCTGTGGCTGGTAAGGGAACCCGGGCCTGCCCTCTTCTCCGGGTTCCAGTCCAGGGACCCTCCTGTCAGCAGCCAAGGCCCGCACTGTCCTACCTTGCTGCTTTTCCCCTGAGCCTTTCCTACCTTCCTGGCTTGCCCCCTCTTTACATTCGCCAGCCTCCCAACTCCCTCCTCTCAAGGAGGGACTGTTGACGACCCTCTACCCCTAACGCACCTCCCTGCTCCTAAGGAGTGACTACAGCCTACGTCCCTGCAGCCCTCTTCTGCTGCCAATGTCCTGCCTTTATAGTCCTAGCCTAGCTCAATCCTTCTTGGCTGGGCTCCCTCACTCTCTCAGGGGATTGCTTGGCCACCCGATTCCTCTCTGTTGTGACCTGTTGGGTTAATTAGCCCTCTTCTCAGGCTGCATTAACCCTTTCATGGCAAGTGGGGGCTGAACACCGCATCACAACCCCACATAGCAAACACAGCCAGTCCCTAACAGCTTTGGGGAGGACTATCCAGAGGGCTCTTTGTGATACTGTTCGGAGTCATCTGACACTTTACATGAGACGAGCAAGAGCAAATCATTTGTCTCCAACCCAACCTCCTACTGCAGAAGTGGAGCCCAGATTTCTAATTTGCAGACTCTTTCCTTTTAGTCACAACCATGGCTTTGTACCACTGAGCACCAGTCACCTTTCCTGCCCTTTATTAGCATGGGAAAGGCTACAGACTCTTAGCAATGAATGCTGTAATTTTTCTTTTACATTTCTAGTTCCCCCATGACCATGGGCTTCTTAGGGCTCAAAGGCCAACTCTTGAGGGGAACCATATGAGGGAATCCAGGTCTGGGAGGCAACACTAAAATCTAAGGGGAAAAACACTTATCCTATCAATGCTGCCCAGAAAATAGCAAGCACAGGATGTCAATCACCTGGAAGCCTTCACTTTTACATACATGGGTTTTATGCTCCATTAATAACAGTTAGCAATGGCTTTTTGTCCTTGGCTGTAACACTTACAACTTTCAATTTTCATTAAAGGAGAGCAAAAGATGGAGCATCAAAAACTTCTGATTTCAGCTCTTACTTAGACAGCAAAATGTCCTGTCAGCAACAGTTTCAGGGAGATGAAGTCCAAGGGAGGAGGATGGGCGTCACAGCACAAGCCACAACTTCAAAGCTCTATCTGCACAGCTATTTTTAAGTCTGCTGACCCAGGCTAGGAGGCTTGCTCCAAAATGCTGTGTAGGCATTCCCTTAGAGTTAATTTCTTCTATAGACACCAGGTTGCAACATGGCCCAAAACCCTGTGAAATTCCTTTCATTTAAAAACCAAGATGTTTGTACTAACTTTGCTATTATTTCTAAAACACTCTAGCTAATGCTCAGGGTAAAAGTCATTTTTTTTTTTAAAGTTAAGCCTCCTTTTGTACTGACAGCCATTCTGAGATTACTTTATTTAAAGGTCATCTATAAAAGAGCTATGAAAGATTAATGTATTTCTAACATGCCAGTGTCAGAAATATTTAAATAATTATTTATAATTTTGCAATGTACAGGTTCCATATAAAAAATAAATCATATCATTGAAAAGTTTTATCATAATAAGTACAATAACCTATTATAAAGGAAAACCAGATATTGTGCATGGGTTCCAGACATGTTCAATATGCCATTCATAATGAAACATGCAAGCCTTTTTAATGAACCAGCCAACTAACATGTCTGTGGCCACACTGGCTAGATAAAAGGTGAGACCTGCTCACATGTACCTGACCTCCACCCTCCATACTCTAACCCAAAGCACTTGCTCATGCTCTGCAGAGAAACTGAGGTTTTTCAGAGGCTGACTTTTCTCCCTGCCTTTAAGCTGCTTCTATAAGCATCCAGGCATTTCACTGCAATGAAGCCTGGAGGAGCCAGCATAGCTGACTAAACTAGGGGCACTGCTGGATAAGGGAGGGCAGGGAGAGAACAGGGACTGGAGCCCCAGTGGAGCAGGAGCTGCCAGCTATGAAGAAGAAATGAATGTTTACGGGAGAACGGAACAAAGCAGCTATTATGTCCAGGACAGAAGGGGAAAGAGAGGACAGGGTGTTGACCAGGCAACACAGGGAATAGGAACCAAAACTTGCGCAAGGGGGAGACGACCAGGCCAAGGGAAACACATCTATAGGAGCAACCAGAGAGAGAACTATCAGTCACTCATCTTGTCAGTGAGAGACTTCTAGTTCCTAAGAGTTAATGGAGTAGGAAACTCATACTTTGCCCAAGGGAAGGGGAGGAAGGGAGATACTGGTAAATCTGTCTATTATCCTCCTGTGTAAGTAATCTTTCCTCAAACTACATCTCTCTCCTGTCCTATCCCATCCAATAATTGTTACTCTCGGTGGAGGCAGCAAGCAGCTAATCTTGCTGCTGCCAAACCTGGGGTAGTTCTTTTGAGCATGGGAAATACTCTGAGCAGCTGCTCAAAATACGTTTGAATGATTCTGCACATCTTGCAAGTGGTCCCTGTGGATGCTGAACCAGGCAAACAGCACATGGATTGACGGTGAACATATTGTACAGTTTTAGTAACAGAGTTCTTAACAATGGGTTTAGTGTGTGGGTGGTGTTAATGGGCTGTGATACACAGGAGGTCACAGTAGATGATCTGTTGGTCCCTTCTGGCCTTAGACTCTATGATTATAATCCTTGGACCGTTACATTTAAAACTATGGATGCAGCTCCCATTTCCCAGCTGACATTGCAATGAGTTATGCACACCATACAGAACATGGGTAGGTGCTGCACTATGGCCTACCATACCAGCCAAGGCTACCTTGGCTGAACACTCTGGAATGCAGTTTCTCCGGTGCTTTATTTCTCGCCAAACACACTTGGTTTTTAAAGGAGCTGCAAAAGTTATTCAAGTTAGTGCTCCCATTCTGGATCTTTTCTCAACTAATGACGGAGGCTGTCCGAAATGATGGCCCTCCCCAAAGGTCACTGGTAACTTGCACTTGGCTGCTGCTTGACTCCCTGGTGAGTGCTTTGGCACTGCTTCCCTCCTGCAGCACTCAAGGAGCTGGTGCTAATGAGCTGCACCTTCTGGTAAAATACCACAAATGAGAAGGTGAACCACAAATTTTTTAAATTAACAATTACTGGCAAAATGTGCTGAGTTATGGATAAGCTGAAGGGCCCTGAAGGCACTAAAAGTCTTTTGCTTATTAAAAAACTGCCCTATCTATAACACACAAAGGTATTCGGGAGAGCACGCGTTGTGATATCCAATCAACAGACAAATACTGTATGTTTTCACGTGAAGCAGATTCTGCAAAAGGTACCAACATAGACGTTTTGCCAAATTAAGTCCCAGAATAGATTACATGCAAAATGGTTGAGTTGGATAGTTTTAAAATTGTTTGATCATCGACATTTTTGTCAAATAACTGATCATGCAAGGGTCCCATGACAAAAGGATATGATTGTGGTGAAGCTTCATGGCTGTTGGAATGGGAATACTAAGGGAATGTAAAGAAAGAAGTTTTTCATCTGTGTAAGCTGCTTTATCCTGAGTGCATCTTGATTAAGAAGTTGAAGGGAGGTTGCAAACCCACTGAGATCACTGATTAGTCCATAGTACATTCAGTAAAAAACATGGCATTTATTTTAATTGTTCCTGTAAGAAAATGTATTGGCCTGATAACAATGTAAATGTCACTCTTTGCATTTTAATGGCTGAAGTGACCTTGTCTTGCAGGGAAGCCAAATGGGACAACTGTTATTGTAATACAAATTCTAGCTCATGGCCAACACAAAGAGAACCTGTTAAAGGAACAGGCCCATGCAGCTGCACACATTATGTGAGCTCTCACACCACCCACTAGTAGGGATTACATCATCTCACCTTAAGCCATCAGGTGGCTGAGCCACCTATAGCATATGGAGATTCACTGAACTAACACCTGCTTCAGCCCATCCTTTCCTCCTCTATTGCCAACACCCGTCCTTAGGAAGTGAAATTAGACTCATTGGGGGAATTTTTTGTTTATAACTAGCCACGGTTCTGGCCACCCATGTGCAAACATCATGTCCCAGCTGTTTGCTCTGGGGTGCTGTTTGGTTTTGTACACGTAATTGTTTGTGTAACATCCTCAGCCCCACCAGCACACAGGTGGAGTTTCATAACAATAAATACCAAAACAACAAGGAGTCTGGTGGCACCTTAAAGACTAACAGATTTATTTGGGCATAAGCTTTCGTGGGTAAAAACCTCACTTCTTCGGATTGCATCCGAAGAAGTGAGGTTTTTACCCACGAAAGCTTATGCCCAAATAAATCTGTTAGTCTTTAAGGTGCCATCAGACTCCTTGTTGTTTTTGTAGATACAGACTAACACGGCTACCCCCTGATACTTGACAATAAATACCAAATGAGCTGCGAACAGAGGAGAAGCAAACAGAGGGTGTTCACCTGGGGGAGAGTTCCCACAGAGTTTTTGCCTTTCAGGCTTCTGTGAGCAATGAATATAACATTGGAAGAGGCTCTTACAAGGAAGACAATATGGATAGTGAGCGATCAGGTGTTGTGACCTGCACAAGATGTGCAATATTTGTTTTTCTCCCAGAGGACAGAAGCGACTTTGTCTGTACGAAGTGCACGCTGGTCCCCATATCGGAAGAGAAGGTTAAAGGACAAGAGACCCAAGTATCAACCCTGTGTTGCATCAGAGAAAATGAAGACTTCGCAGGCAGGCTTGCTAACCTAGTGAGGAGGGCTTTAAACTAGGTTTGCCAGGGGATGTGGAGACGTAAGCCCTGAGGTAAGTGGGGAAGTGGGATACCAGAAGGAAACACAAAGAGGAGGATGCAACAGGGGAGGCCTCCTGATTCATACTGAGAAAGTAGGGCAATCGGCTAGTTATCTTAGGTGCCTATAAACTAACGCAAGAAGCCTGGGAAACAAGCAGGAAGAATTGGAAGTCCTGGCACAGTCAAGGAACTATGATGTGATTGGAATAACAGAGACTTGGTGGGGTAATTCACATGATTGGAGCACGGTCATGGATGGGTATAAACTGTTCAGGAAGGACAGGCGATGAAGAAAAGGTGGAGGAGTTGCACTGTATGTAAAAGAGCAGTATGATTGCTCAGAGCTCCAGTATGAAACTGGAGAAAAGCCTGTTGAGAGTCTTTGGGTTAAGTTTAGAGGTAAGAGCAACAAGGGTGATGTTGTGGTGGGCGTCTGCTATAGACTACTAGACCAGGACAATGAGGTAGAGGAGGTTTTCTTCGGACAACTAACAGAAGTTTCCAGATCACAAGCCCCGGTTCTCATGGGGGACTTCAATCACCCTGACATCTGCTGGGAGAGCAATACAGCAGTGCACAGACAGACAATCCAAGAACTTTTTGGAGAGTGTTGGGGACAACTTCCTGGGGCAAGTGCAGGAGGAACCAACTAGGGACCGTGC
Source organism: Emys orbicularis (assembly GCF_028017835.1). NCBI lineage: Eukaryota > Metazoa > Chordata > Testudines > Emydidae > Emys > Emys orbicularis. The sequence continues at coordinate 157,276 of NC_088686.1, read as the reverse complement.
TCCTCTTTACTTGCTGCTCACAAACAGGGAAGAATTGGTAGGGGAAGTAGAAGTGGGTGGCAACCTGGGCAGCAGTGACAATGAGATGATGAAATTCAGTATCCTGACAAAAGGAAGAAAGGAGAGCAGCAGAATACGGACCCTAGACATCAGAAAACTAGACTTTGACTCCCTCAGGGAACTGATAGGCAGGATCCTCTGGGAGGCTAATATGAGGGGGAAAGGAGTCCAGGAAAGCTGGCTGTATTTTAAAGAAGCCCTATTGAGGGCACAGGAACAAACCATCCCGATGTGCAGAAAGAATAGCAAATATGGCAGGTGACCAGCTTCGCTTAACAGTGAAATCTTTGGTGAGCTTAAACACAAAAAGAAAGCCTACAAGAAGTGGAAACTTGGACAGATGACTAGGGAGGAGTATAAAAATATTCCTCGAGCATTCAGGGGTGTAATCAGGAAGGCCAAAACACAACCGGAGTTGCAGCTAGCACGGGATGTGAAGGATAACAAGAAGGGTTTCTACAGGTATGTAAGCAACAAGAAGGTGGTCAGGGAAAGTGTGCCATCCTTACTGAATAGGGGAGGCAACCTAGTGACAGATCATGTGGAAAAAGCTGAAGTACTCAATGCTTTTTTTTTGCCTCGGTTTTAACAGACAAGGTCAGCTCCCAGACTGCTGCACTGGGCAGCACAATATGGGGAGGAGGTGAGCAGCCCTCAGTGGTGAAAGAACAGTTTAGGGACTATTTAGAGAAGCTGGACATGCACATGTCCATGGGGCTGGATGCAATGCATCCAAGGGTACTGAGGGTGTTGGCTGATGTGATTGCAGAGCCATTGGCCATTATCTTTGAAAACTCGTGGTGATTGGCGGAGGTTCCAAACCATTAGAAAAAGGCAAATATAGTGCCCATCTTTAAAAAAGGGAAGGAGGAGAATCCAGGGAACTACAGAGTGGTCAGTCTCGCCTCAGTCCCATATTTAAAAAAGGGAAGAAAGAGAACCCGGGGAACTACAGACTAGTCAGCCTCACTTGAGTCTCCGGCAAAATCATGGAACAGGTCCTCAAGGAATCCATTTGAAGCACTTGGAGTAGAGGAAGTTGATCAGGAACAGTCAATGTGGATTTACCAAGGGCAAGTCATGCCTGAACAACCTGATTGCTTTCTATGATGAGATAACTGGCTCTGTGGCTATGAGGAAAGCAGTGGATGTGATTTACCTTGACTCTAGCAAAGCTTTTGATATGGTCTCCCACAGTATTCTTGCCAGCAAGTTAAAGAAGTATGGATTGGATGGATGGACTATAAGGTGGATAGAAAGCTGGCTGGATCGTAGGGATCAACGGGTAGTGATCAGCAGCTCGATCTCTAGTTGGCAGCCAGTATCAAGCGGAGTGCCCCAGGGGTTGGTCCTGGGGCTGGTTTGGCTCAACATCTTTATTAATGATCTGGATAATGGGATGGATTACACCCTCAGCAAGTTCGCGGATGACACTAAGATGGGGGGAGAGGTAGATATGCTGGAGGGTAGGGATAGGGTCCAGAGTGACCTAGACAAATTAGAGGATTGGGTGAAAAGAAATCTGATGAGATTCAACAAGGACAAGTGCAGAGTCCTGCACTTAGGACGGAAGAATCCCATGCACTGCTACAGGCTGGGGACTGACTGTCTAAGCGGCAGTTCTGCAGAAAAGGACCTAGGGACTACAGTGGACGAGAAGCTGTATATGAGTCAACAGTGTGCCCTTGTTGCCAAGAAGGCTAACAGCATATTGGGCTGCATTAGTAGAAGCACTGCCAGCAGATCAAGGGAAGTGATTATTCCCCTCTATTCTGCACTGGTGTGTCCACATCTGGAGTATTGCGTCCAGTTTTGGGCCCCCCACTACAGAAAGGATTTGGACAAATTGGAGAGAGTCCAGTGGAGGGTAATGAAAATGCTCAGGGGGCTGGGGCACATGATTTATGAGGGGAGCCTGAGGGAACTGGGCTTATTTAGTCTGCAGAAGAGGGGGGGATTTGATAGCAGCCTTCACTACCCGAAGAGGGGTTCCAAAGAGGATGGAGCTACGCTGTTCTCAGTGGTGGCAGATGACAGAACAGGAGTAACGGTCTCAAGTTGCAGTGGGGGAGGTCTAGGTTGGATATTAGGAAACACTTTCAGTAGGAGGGTGGCGAAGCACTGGAATGGGTTACCTAGAGTGGTGGTGGAATCTCCATCCTTAGAGCTTTTTAAGGTTAGGCTTGACAAAGCCCTGGCTGGGATGATTTAGTTGGGGATTGGTCCTGCTTTGAGCAGGGAGTTGGACTAGATGACCTCCTGAGGTCTCTTCTAACCCTACTCTTTTATGATTCTATGAATACACCCCAGTGCTGTTTCCATTGTCTAAGATCAGGATGAATATGTAAGCAGTAAGTTTCTAAAGCACCACACAGTGAAACAAGCCAGAGTTAGGTTTGCCAACCCTTCAGGATTGTCCTGGAGTTTCCAGGAATTAAAGGGTTAATTAAAGATTATGTCACATGATGGGAATCTCCAGGAATTCATCCAACCGAAGTTGGAAACCCTAGCCAAAGTTAAACCTCAAACCAGTTGTTAGGCCAATTCTGCCCTCCCACAGAAAACCCCACAGGAGGGGCGGGTAGGGGATGGACAGGAAAAATCCAGGAGGTACCCATCACAGAGCTTGCTCTGTCAATGGGGATGACTCAAGACCAGGGGAGGAACCTCAAGGGTCATAGAATCATAGAATCATAGAATATCAGGGTTGGAAGGGACCTCAGGAGGTCATCTAGTCCAACCCCCTGCTCAAAGCAGGACCAATTCCCAACTAAATCATCCCAGCCAGGGCTTTGTCAAGCCGGGCCTTAAAAACCTCCAAAGAAGGAGACTCCACCACCTCCCTAGGTAATGCATTGTTCTGTCATCTGCCACCACTGAGAACAGCCGAGCTCCATCCTCTTTGGAACCCCCCCTCAGGTAGTTGAAAGCAGCTATCAAATCCCCCCTCATTCTTCTCTTCTGGAGACTAAACAATCCCAGTTCCCTCAGCCTCTCCTCATAAGTCATGTGCTCCAGACCCCTAATCATTTTTGTTTCCCTCCGCTGGACTCTTTCCAATTTTTCCACATCCTTCTTGTAGTGTGGGGCCCAAAACTGGACACAGTATTCCAGATGAGGCCTCACCAATGTCGAATAAAGGGGAACGATCACGTTCCTCGATCTGCTGGCAATGCCCCTACTTATACAGCCCAAAATGCCGTTAGCCTTCTTGGCAACAAGAGCACACTGTTGACTCATATCCAGCTTCTCGTCCACTGTGACCCCTAGGTCCTTTTCTGCAGAACTGCTACCCAGCCATTCGGTCCCTAGTCTGTAGCAGTGCATGGGATTCTTCCGTCCTAAGTGCAGGACTCTGCACTTGTCCTTGTTGAACCTCATCAGGTTTTTTTTGGCCCAATCCTCTAATTTGTCTAGGTCCCTCTGTATCCGATCCCTACCCTCTAGTGTATCTACCACGCCTCCCAGTTTAGTGTCATCTGCAAACTTGCTGAGAGTGCAGTCCACACCATCCTCCAGATCATTAATAAAGATATTAAACAAAACCGGCCCCAGGACCGACCCTTGGGGCACTCCGCTTGAAACCGGCTGCCAACTAGACATGGAGCCATTGATCACTACCCGTTGAGCCCGACGATCTAGCCAGCTTTCTATCCACCTTACAGTCCATTCATCCAACCCATACTTCTTTAACTCATTCAATGTGTCCCTGGTATTGGGCCCCCCAGTTCATTTACTAGCTGAGCTGTATGTTTAAATCCATACCTGGCCCCCAGGTTCGGAGGGGACCATACCACCCAACACCCCCACCACAGATATGTACTGAATCAGCAAAGGGATCAGATCCCCAAATCCTTAGGATCTATTAGAGGGCAGGGCCAGCCACAAGGAGGCCATTTACTGTAACAACCACTTTTGGGCCCACCCCTGCTTCTCCCATTACTGCGCTCAGAGGAAGGACTCTGTAGAAACACTAGCAAAGCCAAAGACTGCCTCCCTCCCAGTGCATTCCCCACTTGCTATCAAGGGTCCCATGCACACAGCATCTTGTCCTTGTGGCCCTGCCATGGATTCCCAACCCTGAGGGGACCTCACACTTCAGGTAGCTCTGGCTACCTGCAGATGGGGAAGGAAGAAGGCCCAAGAAGGCACCATTACTTAGGAAGGAACAATCAGTGTCACACATACAAAATGGGAAATGACTGCCTAGGAAGGAGTCATGCGAAAAACGATCTGGGGATCACAGTGGATCCCAAGCTAAATGAAAGTCAACAATGTAACACTTGCAAATAAAAAAACCAACATCATTCTGGGATGTATTAACAGGAGTGTTGTAAGCAAGACATAAGAAGCAATTCTTCTGCTCTACTCCACACTGATTAGAATCATAGAATATCAGGGTTGGAAGGGACCTCAGGAGGTCATCTAGTCCAACCCCCTGCGCAAAGCAGGACCAATTCCCAACTAAATCATCCCAGCCAGGGCTTTGTCAAGCCTGACCTTAAAAACCTCTAAGGAAGGAGATTCCACCACCTCCCTAGGTAACCCATTCCAGTGCTTCACCACCCTCCTAGTGAAAAAGTTTTTCCTAATATCCAACCTAAACCTCCCCAACTGCAACTTGAGACCATTACTCCTTGTTCTGTCATCAGGTACCACTGAGAGCAGTCTAGATCCATCCTCTTTGGAACCCCCTTTCAGGTAGTTGAAAACAGCGATCAAATCCCCCCTCACTCTTCTCTTCTGCAGACTAAATGAGTCCAGTTCGCTCAGCCTCTCCTCATAAGTCATGTGCTCCAGCCCCCTAACCATTTTTGTTGCCCTCCGCTGGACTCTTTCCAATTTTTCCACATCCTTCTTGTAGTGTGGGGCCCAAAACTGGACACAGTACTCCAGATGAGGCCTCACCAATGTCGAATAGAGGGGAATGTGCGACGTTGTGCAGTCTATATGGTTTTATAAAAACATGATAATAAGTGAATATAATGTAACTGGGATAGTTTTAGAAAAATATGGTAATAAGTGAATATAACGTAACTGGGATATGCTTCATGCAAAAGGTCTCTTGTAAGGTATCATTACAAAGCTTATAATCTGCTGAGTGTGATCATCTGATTTGTATAAATGTACCACTCTTGTATCTAAAACTAGAAATATAAAATATAACTCTGAGGGCCTATTGTAATTATGTAAAGTGTGGGCCATTAATGATGGTTTGGAATCTTGATGACTCCCATTGTCTGCAGATGGTTGTGTTTACCTGTGAGTCTTCCTGTATATGTGTGTGCTGGCAAGTGAGTAATGAAGTCTTGCAGTGACATGTGATCATGTCACCTGAACTGGAATCCATCTTTAACCTGGTGCTTTTCCAGTGGGGGGGGGGTGGAAACCCAGAGGGACAAAGGGTTCCCGCCTTATGCAAAAGATATATAAAGGGGTGGAAGAGAACAGAGGGAGAGAGGAGCCATCATGAAGAATCCCCTAGCTATCACCTGAGCTGCAACAAGAGCTATACCAGGGGAAAGAATTGTGCCCAGGCCTGGAAGGTGTCCAGTCTGAGAAAAACTTACTGAAGCATCTCTGAGGGTGAGATTATCTGTATTTAGTTTGATTAGACAAGGATTTGCGCATTTTATTTTATTTTGCTTGGTGACTTACTTTGTTCTGTCTGTTACTACTTGGAACCACTTAAATCCTACTGTCTGTATTTAATAAAATCACTTTTTATTTAGTAATTTACTCAGAGTATGTATTAATACCTGAGGGAGCAAACAACTGTGCATATCTCTCTATCAGTGTTATAGAGGGCGAACAATTTATGAGTTTGCCCTGCATAAGCTTTATGCAGGGTAAAACGGATTTATCTGGGTTTAGACCCCATTGGGAGTTGGGCATCTGAGTGCTAAAGACAAGCACACTACTGTGAGCTGTTTTCAGGTGAACTTGCAGCTTTGGGACAAGTGATTCAGACCCTGGGTCTGTGTCTGGCTCAGCAAGACAGGGTGCTGGAGTCCTGAGCTGGCAGGGAAAACAGAAGCAGGGGTAGTCTTTGCACATCGGGTGGCAGCTCCCAAGGGGGTTTCTGTGATCCAACCTGTCACAGAATGATCACATCCCTCGATCTGCTGGCAATGCCCCTTCTTATACAGCCCAAAATGCCGTTAGCCTTCTTGGCAACAAGGGCACACTGTTGACTCATATCCAGCTTCTCATCCACTGTAACCCTTAGGTTTCTGCAGAACTGCTTCCTAGCCATTCGGTCCCTAGTCTGTAACAGTGCATGGAATTCTTCCATCCTAAGTGCAGGACTCTGCACTTGTCCTTGTTGAACCTCAACTGGAGTATTGTGTCCCATTCTGGGTGCCACATTTCAGGAATGATGTAGATGAATTGGAAAAAGTCCGGAGAAGAGCAACAAAAATGATTAAAGATAAAAAAAACATGACCTATAAGGAAAAATTGAAAAAAATTGCTTTTGTGTAGCCTGGAGAAGAGAAGACTGAGAGGGGGCATGCTAACAGTTTTCAAGTACATAAAAGGTTGTTGCAAGGAGGAGGGAGAAAAATTGTTGTTCTTAACCTCTGAGGATAGGACAAGAAGCAATGGGCTTAAATGGTAGCAAGGAGGTTTAGGTTGGACATTAGGAAAAAATTCCTTTCAGGTTGTTTAAGCACCAGAATAAATTGCCTAGAGAAGTTGTGGAATCTCCATCCTTGGAGATTTTTAAGAGCAGGTTAGACAAACACCTGGATGACTCCTGGTTTTTGTGTTATGTGAAGGGGTAAATAACACTTCCCTATTCACTTTCTCCATCCCAGTCATGATTTTATAGACCTCTATCATATCCCCCCTTAGTTGTCTCTTTTCCAAGCTGAACAGTCCCAATCTTTTTAATGCGCTGTTTGCTCTGGTTTTGTTTATGGTAATAAACCAATAAAGAGCAAGCCATTCCTGGCCAAAACCATCTGTACAGCTAGCTACTTCGCACTTCCTGGGGATTCATTTCCAAATGGTCAAATCTCTCTCAGTTAAAGGGTGTCAGGACAACAGGGCAGACCATGCCTCAGGACATTTCCCTTCTCAAAACAATGGAGTCACACAGCCAAGCCAGCCATTCTGCACATCATAAGTGATGCTGACAATTTAATCTAATTCACCAAGTGATTATTTCTGGAGTGTTGGAAATCAATGCAGGGATGAAGGGAATGAAAGAACTGGGCAAGCAGCCTTAACCCTCCTCTGCAGTTTGATCTAACATCTCTTAATAAGCAAGTACTTCATTAGACGTTTACAATACAGTGAAAGCCAGTGCATATGCAGGCAGCAATCTCTGGCACAACACTGAGGAAGCTACATTTTAGCTTTACGCAAACTAAACTTTGATGGAAGCACTAATGTACGTGACCAGGCCTGGTCATGAAACCACTACGTGTTTCCCATTAGGCAAGACAGAGTATTGAAATCTTTTCAGCTAGAGTTCTGCCTGGTTTTCTACCAAGCATTATTAGCGGGCGCCTATTTTTGCCTACAAGGGCACCAGCAATAGCCTTGTACTTGCAGATGTGTCAAGTGGTAGCATTAGTCCCAGAATTAATGTCTTTATACTGTGATACAGCCAAGACTGGCATTAAAGCACTAGCAAGTAGGTCACTCTTGTGCTATACTTTTCTGTCTCATAGAGATCTAGGTATGAGCATAAAATATATGGCAAAACCCCAAGGACCAGCCAGGACTTGGATGTCAAAGAACTGCTATCAAGACTCCAGGAGGCTAGGCACTGTCAAGTTTCCAAAAGGGGTGGTTTATATGGTGAACTGAATATCAGTGGGCAGTAGATACAAAATTAACAAACTTAACTTAATTGTGTTGACACATACGGCTCCTGCTGGTGTGGTGAAAGGAGCCACATCCTTCCTGAAGCTCCCACCAGAAAGGATCAGCAATGTTCACTAAATATTCAGGACAAAGGCAGCTCTGGAAAGAAGGCCCATGCAGAGTTTGATCAGCCACTGCCAATACCCTGTTCACACTAGGCATGCTCTGGGGCCAGTCATTCCCATACTGTTATTACATCAGCTTATCAGCATAATCACCTCCTCATCAATAGCTTCTGGTTACACTGGCTCCAGGGTTTTCAGTATAAATTAATTAGACCTTTAGTTAAAGCCTGTCTGAGAGACAGGAAAGGGCAAGGACTGAGCACACTGGACACCATGATCACTGACACAATGACCCTAGGAACCTGTTAAAGCAGCCCTGCTGACACACTATCACAAGGATGCAGCATGGGGGGCAGAAACATGACATAACACCCTCTGCCCTCCACTGGTGAACCCAGTTCCTAAGGCCATTGTTGCAAATGTGCTATTTCCTGTAGCAACATGGAACATGACAGGTGCAGCAGGCCAGATGTATGAGAGAGAGAGGTAGCAAGCAGAGGCCAGCCCGGCAAAATATCCACTTTAGGGCTACGGGTGCTTGAGATTCTGCCAGATGTTGAACACCAGCCCCAGAAAGGCATGCAGGGAAAAGTAGGGCCTGTATGAAGACACTGGGCAGAGAGAGCAGGGACATAACAAGGACAAGTGCAGAGTCCTGCACTTAGGACGGAAGAATCCCATGCACTGCTATAGACTAGGGACTGAATGGCTAGGCAGTAGTTCTGCAGAAAAGGACCTAGGGGTTACAGTGGATGAGAAGCTGGATATGAGTCAACAGTGTGCCCTTGTTGCCAAGAAGGCCAACAGCATTTTGGGCTGTATTAGTAGGAGCATTGCCAGCAGATCAAGGGACGTGATCATTCCCCTCTATTTGGCATTGGTGAGGCCTCATCTGGAGTACTGTGTCCAGCTTTGGGCCCCACACTACAAGAAGGATGTGGAAAAATTGGAAAGAGTCCAGTGGAGGGCAACAAAAATGATTAGGGGGCTGGAGCACATGACTTATGAGGAGAGGCTGAGGGAACTGGGATTGTTTAGTCTGCAGAAGAGAAGAATGAGGGGGGATTTGATAGCTGCTTTCAACTACCTGAAAGGGGGTTCCAAAGAGGATGGATCTAGACTGTTCTCAGTGGTACCAGATGACAGAACAAGGAGTAATGGTCTCAAGTTGCAGTGGGGGTTGGATATTAGGAAAAACTTTTTCACTAGGAGGATGGTGAAGCACTGGAGTGGGTTACCTAAGAAGGTGGTGGAATCTCCTTCCTTAGAGGCTTTTAAGGTCAGGCTTGACAAAGCCCTGGCTGGGATGATCTAGTTGGGGATTGGTCCCGCTTTGAGCAGGGGGTTGGACTAGATGACCTCCTGAGGTCCCTTCCAACCCTGATATTCTATGATTCTATGATAAGAGAAGGTGTCCTAGGGAAGGGGCTATGTATGTTGCATGCAACTGTCTCACGGGCACCCTGCCTATTAAAAATAGTTCTGAGCCTAGTGTCTTGGTTGCAACACACTGGGCCAATCCGTTTTTCTGGTGGGACTGTCCAGCAATGGATGGGACATTTCTCTCCATCACGAATAAAAGAAACACTGAAAAAACAAAAAAGTTCTTTACCAGTTTTGACATGATACTGTATGGAGCTCCTCATTTCTTTAAGACAATCCATTTACACAGGCACAATGAGAGGAGAATGAGCTGCTAAACCTTGTACTACAGCAGCACTGCAGATTATATCAAATTAGATATACAAAAGCAACATAATAAAAATTATCAAGGCCTCTGTGAGCTCTAGCCCCATTTTACTGACATTTTAAGTGGTATTCTCTACAATCCGCTCAGATATATCTAAAATGCTCTATTTAATTGTCTCAATTACTTATATTTCTATTATCTTGCTGGCTTGCTCAGGAGCATGAACAACCCATTTGGTTCTTGCACCTCACAGTCCACTCCAAAGAGTGGTGTAAAGATTTCCAATAAGCATGAATGGCTTGTCCAGCTGTGCAGTGGTTATTTGTTGACACTTGAATCCACTAGCTGAAATCAATGGGGCTCAGGAACATCATTAGTAATATTGTGATCAACAACATCAATCAATGGATAAAGCCCTTAGAATGATCTTTGCTTTACATTCTCCTTCAGTGCAATAGCCAGACTTTTCACAGCAAGCAACAAAAAAGAAAACAAAGGTGTGTGGAGGGTGTGGGGGAACAAGTCTGGGTTTCTTCTCTCTGGAGCAACACGTCTCCAGTGGACACGGCTGATCATTTCTACACTCAGGGCAATGTAATATTTACCAAGTAGTTCTGAGTATGAAGGCAGCAAAGTGAGATGGTCTTTGTTCAAGGAGTTAGCAGGGGATGCTTTGGGGACAGGTTCTGGGGTGATTCAGTTGTGTGCCCCTGCTCTGTGTGGAGAGCCCCCGAATACACCCATGTTATTAACTTGCACTGTGGTAACACCTAAAGAAAGGGGGCAAGCAGGAAGAGTGGAGGGCAGGGAGAGTGAGGTTGAGGGGGCGGGAGTGAAAAGCCAATCAGCATAGGGTAGAGAATGTTCAGAGTAAAAGCTATCAAATGAGGCAGGTGATGACATCACCACCAAGCACTGGTCCCTCCTGCAGCCACCTGTCTCAGCTCTGGTTGGCTGAGAGACTGGGGGGCTCCTGCCAGCTGTTTACCTTTCTTCCCTAAGCCCATATGACCAGGTCGTGGGGCAGGAAGGCTGAAGCCTGCCTCCAGTGCTAGGGAGATCCTTCAGTAGCACAGGGACTCCTTGCCAGCCCCACTCTCTGCTGCCAGCAATAGGTGGCGTGGTCAGGGCAGGTTTTTGAAACACCATACCGTAGCTGCTGCTTGGGGCTGTGGACAGCCAGCATCAGGCAGAACAGCTCTTCAGCTGTTCTAATTTATGCCTGGAAACTAACCCTGTACACCAGAGCCCAAGGAGGGCATGAGTGGGATGTATGCCACCTGCTCTGTCTACTCTAGGCCACAGCTAAGGATTTGACCCCTAGGCAGCAAAGGGGAGGGAAGGGGACATGCGGAATGTATATACATGGAAGTGGCAGGGGGAAAAGAGCTGCAATCAGTAGTGCAGAACTTAAAGTTTAGAAGTAAAGGGCCAAATCCTGCAACCCTTGCTTGGCTTTTACTCAGTGCTTTCTCAGGGAAAGCTCACATTAATGTCACTGAGCAATGTCAGAATAAAACCCGACTAAGGATTGAATCCAACAATGGAGATCAATCAATTTTTAAATAATAACGGTATCCCTCCCTCCTCGCAAGAGCAAAAAAGTTGTATAACACATTTGTTTGTGAACTCTTCATAGTGCCATCTCCAGTATGCAGTTACTCACAGCAACCAACACTGATAGGACTGTAATTCTAGAGTACTGCATTTCCTATTGCATGTATTCCATAGTTCATGGCAGAATACACAAATGCTAGCCAAGTTTATTCAATGTACAGAATATTAGACATTCATCTGTTAATAATGATCAGAGCTCATGACAATTTCTTTCTTTTCTTCCTTTTCACTGAGGGAAATGCCTGTGCGATTTGCATAGCAGATCTTAACTGCAATATTCACTCACTCCAATAATGCTCAGGGAAAAAAAAAAAGATCATTGTATTTAAACACAGAAGCCATATAAGGCACTGTTATTGGGAACAAGCCCACAACTCCAGTACAGGATTGGACCACCCAGGGTTTGATTACGCTGCCCACCCTTCTCTTGAGGTTCTTCATAATCTAAGACTCTGCAAACAGTTTATCCCAAACTCTTCTGGAGGCTTCTCTATTTTTCACAAACCAGAGGATTTCCTTTTATTTTCAATCTTTAATTATCCAGGCTCAGTACTTTCTTATTGTAGTCTGCAAAATTAAAAACTGAAGGGGATGGAAAAATAATTAGAGAGAAACAAAAAAGAACCACTCATTCAGAAACTCCCTGCCTCTAATTATTTCCATGCCCAATCCACAGGTGTACCTTCCAGCAATTTAAACTCTACTCTTCACAGGTATTGACAGCAATAACCTTAACAATAAATAGGATTTGCAATTTTATATGCTTAAAAATAGGATTAAGAAATTATATATAGGCCTTCCTTCAAGTCTCCCAGAAAGAGAACATCAGCAATAGCAAAAGGAAAACTGGGAGAAAACAGAAAAAAGGTGCTTACCAGCTAGGAGAGGGAAGCAGGCAACACACAGCAATCAGGAGCAAAATGGCCATATTAGGTTTACAGCAGCTTGGTTCTACCAAATTTAAAGGGCCAGTCAAAGGAGGGCATGCTGGGAAATGTAGTTCCTACAAGAGGGCATTATGTACTCCTCGGCAGGGGTCTCTTGTAGTGTTTTGCCTGTCACTACTGTGTCACAGAGACCATTTCAGTTACAGCAGCATTTATAGACAATTGTGGTGAAATTAGTGTTTGGAAAGTTGAAAGGAAAATGGAGGAACAGAAATAGTCAAAAAGCAGGGTCTTTATGTCAGGTTTGGTATGAAGAGTTAACAATCAGAATATGCAGAAACCTGGAAAGGGTCTACAAAGGTCTTTAGCCAGACTTTAAATACCAGCCCCTTGCTCTCCGTGTCTCAGTTCCTGGTTACCCAACTGGAGACACTGTGGTTTGAGGAGGGGTGGGGTCCAGGTGAAGAATACTCGCTTCATTGAGCACCTTCCTATTCCTGAGTCACAGCCTGCCACTGTCGCACACAAGCAGTGAGGGTGGGTGCAGCCAGAGACCCAGGCAGTTTACCTAATGCCCATCCAACTACTGACATTGGACATTTTAAATTCAGCAGCTCTGGGTAGCTTGCATCTAAGGACTAGATCCACAAAGGGATTGAGTTGCCTAACAACATTTAAAGCCTCAGAACCCCTGCTCAGCTGCCCCTAACCCATAGGCACCCACAGTCTCTAGGTACTTAAGTTTTCACCAGTGAAGTCCCCATATTGCCTAGATTTCTGGGCACAAAGCCACGAATACTGACGCTGCTGAGCTGCTCAGCGCCTAAATCCTAGCAGGATTCTCAATCTAGGCATTTGCCTATGAGGCCCAATCTGGTAGGCATGCTCAAGAAGCTGCCTGCTAGATAGGGCCCCACCTAAAACATGGAAGAGGAGCCTCCTAGCCCTCCCCCAGTAGCCCAGTGGTTAGAGCACTCATCTAGAATGTGGGAGACCCCAGTTCAAATCCCCCCCTACCTCGTTCAGAGCAAGGACTTGAACATTAATCTCCTACCCAGGTCTGTAACTAGAGCGGGGTGGGAGAGGCAGCCACCCAGGGTGCAGACCCAGTGGGGGGGGATCAAAAATGGGACAGTGCAGGATCAGGCCCAGTGGCATCAGCACTCCCACAGGATCAGGTCTATTGCTGTCAGCACTTCCTCCCCTCAGGATTGGGTCCAGCAGTGTCTCTCTCTTTCCCCCACCCCAGCCAACTGGGCTGTTAAAAGTCTGGTCAGCAGCACCATGGGGGCCTGGGGCTCTGCACTGATAGGTCCTTGTGGCCCTCTAGGCGCATGGGCAGCCAGGGAGCCTCAGTGCGCTGCCCCCACAGCTCCCATTGGTCACGGTTCCCTACCCCCAAACAGAGGCCAGGGTGGTCTGGAGCTGCTTCTCCTTGCCTCTGCAGCTGGAGGCCACCTCCTGGGTCCTAGTGCCTGTCTTCTTCCCCTTCTGCATGTGATGGGTACAATGGTGAGTATCCCTGGGGGAGAGCAAGGGGAGTGGGGGCATGCGGGATATCAGGGAAGGGAGCTGAGGTGGGGAAGGAAAGGAGATGGGATAGGGCAGGGAGAAGAGATGGGGATGTGGGGGAGGGGGATGGGGAAGAGAAGGGGATAGCAGGAAAGCAGGAGCCCCTCATGCAGCATCCTCGTTAAGCCAGCCCATTCCCCCTACCCTGGCAGCCCACCTGCAGCTGGTGCCCCCTCCAGTGCCTTCCAAATACCCTCTCCAGCACTCTGCAAATATCCCTCCTAGTACACAGACACCTTCCAAATATCCCATCCAGCTCCTTTCTCCCGCCCCCCGGGCAGCATCCTCTATTTGGGAACTTAAAATATCATACCCCTAGGGGTCACTCCATTCTCACGGCCTTGCTTTCTGGAGTTGGTGGGAGCGAGTCTGCCCTGCCATCAGCTGCCTGTCCCCAGTGCCTGGGCTGAGCATTGGGCTCACGTGGCAGAGCTCAGGCTGTGTGACTGCAAGCCCGGCAGCCAAGGGGAGCAAAGGGCACTTTCACTCTGCGCGTAGGGAGGGTGGGGAGAGTCACTAGGTGCAATGGCAGGTTCCCGGGTGGCAACTGGGGTCTGATCGGGCTGCTGAGAGACAGGTGCCCAAGGGGAATGAGTAATGCAGGGAGTAGGGACATCTCGTGGCAGTCAGGCTCCTTCAGGGCAGAGGCAGCTTGGAGCTGTGCTGCCCACTCTGCCGGAGGAGTGCCCGGCTGTGCAGAGGCAGCTGGCTCAGGGAGCAGGGCAGGGAGGGCTGCCAGGCAGCCAACCAGCGCCCCGGCTCCTACAACATGGAGAGCCAAAGGGCGGGGCAGCTCCCACCAGCTTCCAATCTACTGGCAGGAGGCGATGGTTTTCAAGCTGTGGGGCACTTCCCCCTAGAGAGGCATGCCCCCCAGTTTGAAAACCTCTGTTCTAAGTGGGAGGCAGAAATCAGGGGGGCACATGACCCCACATCTCCCCCTACACGTCACCTCTATGGGGTGCAAATATGATTGCTCGCGTTGGGCACTAAAATGCTTAGTTACAGCTCTGCTCCTACCTCCCAGGTGAGTGCTCTAATCAAAGGGCTATAGGGTGTTCTGGGGCAGCCTCTCTCGTTGTCTCTGATAGAAGCTCTTCCAAGCTGTATAAAATATAGGGCTGTCAAGCAATTTAAAAAACTAATCGTGATTAATCGTGCAATTAAAAACATTAATCTTGCTTAATCACAGTTAAACAATAATAGAATACCATTTATTTAAATATTTTGGATGTTTTCTACATTTTCAAATACATTGATTTCAATTACAACACAGAATACAACGTGTACATTGCTCACTTTATATTTATTTTTGATTACAAGTATTTGCTATGTAAAAAACCAACAAAATAGTATATTTCAATTTACCTAGTACAAGTAGTGTAGTGCGATTTCTATCATGAAAGTTTAACTTACAAATGTAGAATTATGTACAAAGAAACTGCATTCGAAAACAAAACAATGTAAAATTTTAGAGCCTGCAAGTCCACTCAGTCCTACTTCTTGTTCAGCCAATCGCTCACCCAAACAAGTTTGTTTACATTTGCAGGAGATAATGCTGCCTGCTTAGGGTGATCAGAGAGCAAGTGTGAAAAATCGGGACAGGGAGTGGGGGGTAATAGGAGCCTATACAAGAAAAAGACCCAAAAACCGGGACTGTCCCTATAAAATCAGGACATCTGGTCACCCTATGCGCGCTTCTTGTTTACAATGTCACCTGAAAGTGAGAACAGGTGTTTGCATGGCACTGTTCTAGCTGGCGTTGCAAGATATTTATGTGCCAGATGCGCTAAAGATTCATATGTCCCTACATGCTTCAACCACCATTTCAGGGGACATGCGTCTATGCGGATGATGGGTTGTGCTTGATAACGACCCAAAGCAGTGCAGACCGACGCATGTTCATTTTCATTATCTGAGTCAGATGCCACCAGCAGAAAGTTAATTTTCTTTTTTGGTGGTTCGGGTTCTGTAGTTTCTGCATCAGAGTGTTGCTCTTTTAAGACTTCTGAAAGCATGCTCCACACCTCATCCCTCTCAAATTTTGGAAGGCACTTCAGATTTTTAAACCTTGGGTCAAGTGCTGTAGCTATCCTTAGAAATCTCACATTGGGACCTTCTTTGCATTTTGTCAAATCTGCAGTGAAAGTGTTCTTAAAATGAACAACATGTGCTGTGTCATCATCCAAGACTGTTATAACATGAAATCAGGAGCGCCTCCAGCTTTTCTGCCGCCCTAGGCGGCGGAAGGTCCTGCCCTGAAATGCCGCCCCCCACAGAGGCAGCGGAAGGTCCCGCTGCCGAAATACCGCTGCGGTCGCTGCCCCCCAAATTGTAGCGCCCTAGGCGACCACCTAGGTCGCCTAATGGGTTGCGCCGGCCCTGCATGAAATATATGGCAGAATGTGGGTAAAACAGAGCAGGGGACATACAATTCTCCCCCAAGGAGTTCAGGCAAGGAGGTGGAGCTCGTTTAAAAAAAAAAAAAGCGTTAATTAAATTTGTGACTGAACTCACCTCCACTCCACCTCCTTGCCTGAGTGGGCTTTTAGGTGAGCTGGGGCGGGGGTGCGCGGGGAGGGCCACCCGCAGTAACAGGGAGTGGGGCGCACAGGGGAACCGCTCCCCGCCCCAGATCACCTCCACTCTGCCTCCTCCACTGAGCACACAGCCCCCGCTCTAATTCTCCTCCAATTGGCTCCGCAAGCCTGGGCAGGGAGGAGAATTAGAGCGACGCCGGCGTGCTCAGCAGAGGAGGCGGAGCAGAGGTGAGCTGGGGCGAGCTCCCTGGGCGGAGTTAGCTTCTGCGGGGGGGACTCCCCGGGCGGGCGGGGTTAGCTGCAGAGGGGGGGTAGCTGCTGCGGGGGGGCGGCAGGCTCCCCAGGTGGCAGGCTGGGTTAGCTGCCGCGGCAGGCAGAGTTAGCTGCCACGGGGGAGCGGGGGGGTGGGGTTAGCTGGGTGGGGGGGTGGCGCAAGCTGGGTGGGGGGGTGGCGCAAGGTGGAAGTTTCGCCTAGGGCACGAAACTTCCTTGCACCGGCCCTGTCTGTGACAGCATCCCAATGCAAGAGGCCAGGGGCTCACTGGTATCTGGTAGTGAGTTTCAGCTCGCCTGAGCAGTTGAGTATACCCCCATTCACTAATTTCATAACTGGTATATAAAAAGGTGTTATGTACAATAGCGATAGAAAGCTAACAACATACTGGTCATTAATATGACGGTGTGGTGTTATGTACAGAGAACATCTTCACAATTAAAACATACTGAGAATATGTTCTTATAGAGTGTCTGCCAGGCAGGGCTGAAATCACCCCATCCTAGACAAAGGAATGTAGTTCTGCCACCTTGAAGATATTTCCAAGGTATATTAAGAGACAATGGGAATGCAATTTACATAAAAGGTAAACAGGACCATCAAGCCAATAAGGGGAGGAATTGGAGATTATCACTCAGCATCATAGCTGGGGGAGAAGACTGCAAACATCAGTGGGAGAAGCCGCCAGCATGGAACTTCCTTCACTAGGAGACCCCATGTCACCTTCCTCACAGCTTGAATGAACTTTATTTGTGGAGTAACCTTCAGAATAATCCATTTCAATGGTTCACTGGACTATAAAAGAGGGGAGGCGAAGAACCCCAAGTTATCTTTCACCTAAGTGGACAAAGGAACTGTGACTTTGTGGGAGATCCTGACCAGAGAAGACCAGCCATCTTGCTGGAAGGTAGACTGGTAAGGAAACTACCTTGAACAAAGGCCGTAGCTTGTTTTGTTAAGTCTTAGCCTCTAGCAAGGGTTTTTCATTTTTATTTGCTTGTAACCATTTCTAACTCTAACCCTTTGTTCTTGAACTCACTTAAAATCAGCTCTCCTTTTGTTAATAAACTTGTTTTACTTTTAAACTTAACCAAACCAGTGCTGCATTGGAACTGAATAATTATTAACTTTGGTTTAAGTGATAAGCTGTGTATTTTGTCTCTTTAGAGATGACAATGAACCTTATTATTCCTCTGCATAGTCCAGGAAAGGGCTGGACATTGCAGAGCACACAGTTTTGGGGAAATTGGAGACTGGGGGGATGTTGAGGTCATTTTGCTAGGTGTAACCAGAACTGGTGTACACCAGACTGTGGCTGGGGTGTAACAAGCAGTCTGCTTGTCTGCTAGCTAGAAGTAGCCAAGCCGTGAATTAGAGGGAGGTGATGACACAGCCCCTCATGGTTGGGAGTGCATTGCAGAACGTGACACAGGGATTTAATCTTAGTCTGTAAGCACCTACATAGGGAACAGAAATTTGACAATAGAGAGCTCTTCAATCTGGCAGCCAAAGGTATAACATGATCCACTGGTTGGAAGTTGAAGCTAGACAAATTCTGACTAGAACTAAGCTGTAAATTTTGTCAGTGAGGGGCTGTGGTGGAGTCTCCATCACTGGAAATTTTAAAATCGAGATTGGATATTTTTCTACAAGATGTGACCTAATTAAACATCACTATTGGATGTGAAGCAGGAATTAATTCAGGGAAGTCGTATGGCCTGTGTTATGAAAGATGTCAGACTAGATAATCACAATGGTTCCTTCTGGCCTAAAAAAATCTGTGGAAAAACCCCAGAACCAAGTGGCAGAATCCTACCTGGGGGCACTATGTGGGCAAACAGGAGGATCTGTGACTGCTAGCAGCAAATATCTAACCAACGGCTGGAGACAGGACACTAGATGGGGAGGGTTCTGAGTTACTACAGAGAATTCTTTCCCAGGTGTCTGGCTGGTGGGTCTTGCCCACATGCTCAGGGTCTAACTGAGCACCATATTTGGGTCTGGGAAGCAATTTTTCCCCAGGTCAGTTTGGCAGCAACCAGGGGGGTTTCACCTTCCTCTGCAGCATGAGACATGGGTCACTTGCAGGTTTAAACTAGTGTAAATGGTGGCTTCTTTGTTACTTGAAGTCTTTAAACCATGATTTGAGGATTTCAGTAACTCAGCCAGAGGTTAGGGTTCTGTTACAGGAGTGGGGTGGGGGGCAGGTTCTATGGCTTGCAATGTGCAGGAGGTCAGACTAGATGATCATGATGGTCCCTTCTGAGCTTAATGTCCATGAGTCTATGAGAGAGGGATTTCCCTAGCAGCAGCAGCAGCTACGAGGCTGCAGAAGAGCCCTAATGTAACTAACAAATATTAGCAGGTGCTATTAATTACCTGGCACAGTCTCTCGGTTTATACAGTAACTTCAATGTGGTGCGATAGTCAGATATCTCGGGACTTGCCAGGGCCACAAAAAGCAGGTGGGAGAGCTTGTTTTTAAGTTGTGCAATAACAGACCAACGAGGGTGCATGGAGAGAAATGCTCGTTAAACCCCAGGTTTAATGTAAGCTGGCGTTCATTATTAACCTTGCATAGATAGTGATTCCTAGAGTGTATTCAGAATTCCCATTCTGCATATAGTGAGTATTGCAGTAGGGTAAATCTATGGCGTGGTAAATGCCTAGAAGTTAAAGGATAAAATCACCTGCTGTGGCTTTTAGCATCTGGGCACTTTTTCCCTAAAATGAGGGTCTTGTTTCCAGTGAGCCTCAGCTCTTGGGGGTTTTGGTAAAGAGAATGAACATGGTTCCTTACAAACTGTTGTTTTGCCCCAAGAACAAATGAGAAGTGAAATAATTGGAGTGGGAGGTGGAACATGGGTGGACATATCCATACATACGACAGAGAAGAGACATCTTCACCCAACAATAATTAATTCCCTTATGAAGCCCCCATTCCAAACCCTTCCCCAAAATCCCCACCCCAACTCTGCCCCCTCCCTGCCCCCAGGGGGTGCAGGAGGGGTGTGGTGGGGGCTCAGGGCAGGGAGTTGGGGTGTGGGGTGCAGGAAGGGTGAGGGGTACAGCAAGGGGTCAGGGTGCAGGGTGCAGCAGGGGGCTCAGGGCAGGGGGTTGGGGTGCAAGAGGGGTGCAGGGTGCGGCAGGGGGCACAGGGCAGTGGGTTGGGGTGCAAGAGGAGTGCGGGATGCAGCAGGGGGTTCAGGGTGCGGCAGGGGGCTCAGGGCAGGGGTCAGGGTGCAGGGCATGGCAGGGGGTTGGGGGTACAGGAGGGCTGCGGCATGGGGCTCAGGGCAGTGGGTTGGGATGCAGGAGGGGTGCGGGGTGAGGCAGGGGGTCAGGGTGCAGGGTGCGGCAGGGGGTTCAGCTGCAGGAGGAGTTCGGGGGGCAGGATCTGGCCCGGCGCGTACCGGGGGCAGGGCAGGCTCCCTGCCTGCCTGCCTGTCTGCCCTGCCCCCGCAAGAGGCTGGAACATGGGGAAGGGGGGGCGGAGGGGCTGTGCGTTTCTGTTGCTTGAGGCACCGCCTCCAGCAGCTCCCATTGGCCGCGGTTCCCCGTTCCCGGACAATGGGAGCTGCTGGGGGCGCTGCCTGAAGTAACAGCCACACACAGCCCCTCCGCCCCCCCTTCCCCACGTTCCAGCCTCTTCCCGGAGCTGCGCAGGGCAGGCAGGCAGGGAGCCTGCCCTGCTCCCGGTGCTCGTCCGGCCGCTCTGGTAAACACTGGGGGACGGCGGGGGGGCTGCGAGGGGCTCGCGGGCCGCAGAAAATCACTCCGCGGGCCGCATGCAGCCCGCGTGTTTGAGACCCCTGCCTTAGACACTCTTCCTATTCCTTCTCACAGCTGATTGGGCAGCTTTCCATATGCTTAGCTTGTTGCTTTGCCTCTAGGCTGTCAAAATTAAGACTTATTTGCATTTCAGACCCTTGGCTCACACAGTGTCCTCAGGGTAAAGATGTTTCATTAAATGGCAGAGATAAATATGACTCACCGCTCCAACTCCTGAACACTATCATAACCAATCACGGGCCTTTTTTAGCTATTTGTTGGTGTACATGCTGTAAATGTTCAGAAATTCGGTGTGGGAGGATGACTCATTTTATAAGTACACAGGTTTTGTTCGGAATACTAATTTATCATTAGTCTCAGTAATGTTAGTGCCTGAGGGGATCGTGTCAGGGACTCTGGCACTACTTCCAGTTCTGTGAAGATAACCTAATCAAAGGGTGTTAACGAAGAACATTCCTGAGACCAAGTTTGCTTTGGCTACAGAATTTTCCCCACATTCTTTTAGCTATTGTTGGGAATGGCCTTGTTTTTTGTATAATCTTTACAAAACATTAATACATTTAATTCTTCTGGAAGGCGTAAGATTGGCAGCCCTGGAAACCACAGAACAGACATGGAAAGATAGTGGCAGTATGATTCCCCCACTCTGCCTCACCAGTGGCTTCAGTCCAGTTCTGCAGGTCCCAGCTCCCAGGGCTGAGAAGAGAATGAAATCTCCATGACTCTCAGATAAGACTGCCATCTTAATATTTCCTACACAGATGTCCCATTCTGCACTGTGAGAGTCACAAACTAGGCTATTTTAAAACTATAGTCATAATATATGAATCTATGAATACAGTTTAAACGGCCTCACTTGTGACTCTGGCAGTACAGAATGGGAGATCCGTATAGGAAATAATAATTCACAGTCCATCTTTTTCCTCATATGGGCACAACTGGTATTTACCTGCACTAACCATGTGAATAGTAGCCCTTTTGGGTAAATCTTATATATTAAAATGTTTGATTATTAAACCAGTGGTACAGAAACTGCAGACTGATTTCTCAGCTCTCTCATTGGGTTCCCTAATGGCCAGTTTCACAAAGGGTATTGCATGTTATTTATTTCTATTTGGTTTTCCCTGTTACCCCAGGTGTCTGAACCCAAAG
Source organism: Emys orbicularis (assembly GCF_028017835.1). Taxonomy (NCBI): domain Eukaryota; kingdom Metazoa; phylum Chordata; order Testudines; family Emydidae; genus Emys; species Emys orbicularis. The sequence goes on along the minus strand of NC_088686.1, from coordinate 135,752 downwards.
ATCCTGGTAACTTTTACTCTTGGCAAGGCAGTGGCAGGAAGTAAATCAGTAGAGTCACAGCTGTCTGACCAACAGGTAGCTGGCACAAACAGCACTATACAAGAGTGCTTTCACTTAAAGCTTTACTTTATTTAGTCTCCGGCACTTACACACATCCCCAACAGGTTAGTAAAACACCCCCCAAAATCCCAGATTCATATTTACCCAGGGTCTTGACAAGGTCTCTCTTGGATAACTGCAGGCATCCAGTGGCCAGCCTTCTGTGTGCAGGGGAACTTGAGAGGTGTCCATTGAGCTCAGATTTCTTCCTCTTTTTATGCCAAATCTGTTAGTATTACATAGCTTGTTTATCAAAAAAACTGCTGAGCAGAAGCTAAGTCAAATCTGGAGATTTCCAGCCTGTAGTTTTCCATCAGTTAACCAACTGTATTTCACATAGAAATAGTTAACTATTGCCAGAATTTCCATCTTGCAAAATCACATGCTTCAGATAAACAACTCAAGTCAGGAGGGCAGAGTGTCATGTTTACTAATAATAATATATGGAGATATACCGATCTCATAGACCTGGAAGGGACCCTGAAAGGTCATTGAGTCCAGCCCCCTGCCTTCACTAGCAGGACCAAGTACTGATTTTGCCCCAGATCCCTAAGTGGCCCCTTCAAGGATTGAACTCACAACCCTGGGTTTATCAGGCCAATGCTCAAACCACTGAGCTATCCCTCCCCCTTGAGATCTTGCACTTTCCCCTCCCTTCTTGGTCTGTTAGTCATGCTAAGACTTCAGAAAGGCCTCCTTTGAGCTGCTTTCAAGAATAAGCATAACAATTTATATTCCAGCCACTGGCAGTGGTTTAAGCATGTTACTGGGGTCTGCACTATCAAAAATTTGCTCCTACATTCACCCTTCCATTCCAAAAAGCCCAGGAAGAGTAGGTAAGCTTTGTGGCATGACCTAATGGAGACTTCAAGCTCCAGCACTCACCTGACCTCTAGTGGCATGGTATCACACAGAGACAGAGCTGCAGTTTGAGCGCCCTGGGGTCTAAACTATTTAGGGCCTAAGAGCGTAAACCAAATCCATACAATGCACCAGTAACATGATTCAAGCCAGTTCTGAGCCTGAAGCAAAGGAGTGATTGGCCCTGTGCCGGAGACTGCTCAGCAAGCTTGCAGACACACTGTGTACTATTCTCGCTTTCCAGCCTCATGTAGGCTGCATGGTAGCTATCCAGTCTGGGGATGGCAAAGGTACAGATTTCTGCAGCGAGGTCTGAATCCTGCTGGGCAGAGACAGTAAAGGAGCACTTGGCCATTGCTGCTGTCTGGACCTCCAGAAGCAGCTGATAAAATGCTGAGGTTATGAACCTTTAGCCGAGGAAGCTGATCTCACTGCTGGCACTTCTCCCTCCCCTGGCCTCCATTATCTTTCTCTTAACTGGACTGAGTCTCAGCCAGCTCCCCCTCATACACACACTGGACCAGCTCTGATGAAATAGAGACAAAGGGCTGCATATTGAGAGCACCACAGCCCAAGTCCCCTCCTACACACATTAAGCAGAGGAATGACAGAGAGCAGTCTAGCATTACCTCACACAAGAAAGCTCTTTAGGGAGAACAGGAATCGCACAATCCCCTTCCGGCAGGTCCTCCCAGAGAGGTAAGAACAAAGCCCTTTGAAAGTGGTTCCATCCATGCTGGGGGATCACAGCTATAGCAATGGCTTCTTGTGCTCAACAGCTGAGAAAGCCAAAATCCGTCCACTGACAGGCAAAGATCATTATCCAAAAAGACCAATGCAGTTTCTCTGCCCTACTGCTATCCCAGAGGCAGCTGTGATTTACGCATGGGGTGGCATACCTGTCCTCTCAGAAGAGACTGCCTGGGAGACATGTTGATGCAGTGTATCTCCAAAGGGTCTGTCTCTACCTTATCACTGTAACACTACCCCTCCAAAGGATACATGGAACAGATGTGCCTTGAATGATTAATGACTAATGATTCCTTCTGGCCCTCAAAAATTAGAAAAGCTATCACAAAATAGGACCCATCTATGAATTCAATGAGAAAACTGTTCGCATCACGTGAGTCACTTTATCTAAGGACCCACAAATCAGCCACAGTTGGGCATTCACTTTCCCCAAAATAGAAACTCTAATGGAGAAATGAGAGTACTGTTAATGACCTAGGTGAGAATCTCTCATAATATGCATATGGCTAAACCCACTTTCTCCCACCCAGTTTAGCTAAAAAGAACATCAAGTTACCAGGCAAGGGTCACACCCTCCTTTCCTATGCAAAGTGGCCCATTGCACAGGAAGTAGATCAAGAAAAGAAATGGGTGGGAAGCTGTGCTGAAAGTTAAACAAAATAGAAATGTGGTTGTAAGATTGAAGATCAAATTGACCAACTGTTACCCCCAAGAAATCCAAGCCACTTCTTTTCACCCCCGATAAACTATACATCGTTCCTTATAAGCCAAATATACAATGCCTAATCGGACATTCACCTCAGGTTAGAATCTGCACATTTGTTTGCCCAGTGAGCCAGGTCTATAGCCTTCTATATGTGGAAAATGTCTCTTGTTCTATTGTAAATCCTAAATAACATGCAATGCTTCTGTATAATCACAGAATGTACAGAGTATGTCCTCCAGCTTTAGAAGGTTATAACGATTTTTTTGGTTTTCGTTGTAAATAATTGCTGTGCTCTAGAAGTAATAGGAATTGTCTGGCATGAGACATGTTAAAAGATATAAACCAGGGTATAATTGTGGGATATTAAAAGCAATTGCTTAAAAGGGGAGATCCGCACTTAATAGGGGCTAAGGATGACATACAGTCCTTGAAATCAAACTTAAAAGGCCTCCGATAAGAAACGGATTGAAGAAATGTGTTACACACCATTGCCGTCACCCCGGATACCCATGGGAGCAGCAAAGAAACTGAAAGAGTACCTAAGTATTCACTTGGCATGTGTCCAATAGGAATCTGAGGGTCACCCCCTCCTAACAGCCTTGAAACTAGGGTGTATAAACTGAAGTCACCATGAGCTCAAGAGAGTTAACTGAACCCAGCACAAGAAGCTGAAGAACCCAAAGTGCTACCAACATCTGGACCAACCATGTGGAAAGGATACCCCCCCATCCCAGGGTTAAGAGGATAAGAAATGATGAGATTTCATTCCAAAGACTGTATTTTCCCTACTATTTTTTATATAGAAAACTGTAGGTTATATTGCTGAGTCTACACTCTCTAGTGAAACCTCAAGTAATCAAATTCTAGATTTTAATTCCTTTATAAGTCCAAGCAAATTGGCCTGAGAGAGCCTGAAAAATAGTTTTAAGCAATTGTTTCTAATATTCTAAACCTGTCCCTTTTGGACCAGTCTAGTCCTAGAGAAGCCACCACACTCTTCAAAATGCCCCAAAGACAAGTGTACCCTTGGAAGTGTGACAAATGTGTTAGGATACTCAATTCTTTAGCACCTAAGTAAATATAATAAGTGATTTTAGTAATTTGCATTGTTCTTTGATAAAGCTGCTGAGCCTCAACTCTAGTCTATGATAATTGCTTGCAAGACTGTAGTGTGCATGTAGTACACACAATTGGTTGTGTTTATGTTTGAGTAGTGAACTGTTGATTATATATTAATGTGGTTCTAGATGAATTTATAAATTCCTGATTTGCTTATTTTTAGCCAGTGACCCGATTTGAGAAATACTGTTGAAGTTAAAAGTTGACCTGAAAAGAACCCTGCATTAAACTAGTAAACGAATGCTCCCTGGACTCAATAAAAATGGGTTATCCTATTGGCAAACCTAGTTTATTAGATTTCAGCTTTAAAATCTAACTGGCTCCTTGGCAAATTCATGAATTGACCCCCTTTCACACTTTCATCCCTGCTACAACCTTGTTGGGGAATAGTCAACATGGTTTTTGTAAAGGGAAATCATGCCTCACCAACCTACTAGAATTCTTTGAGGGAGTCACAAGCATGTGGACAAGGGGGATCCAGTGGATATAGTGTGTGACCGGTTTGGTCACAGAGACCCCCTTGGGAAGGTCACCTGATGTGCTGAAATTACCTCTGAGCCCATTTTCCCTGCCAGCTTGGGACTCCAGAACCCTGCCTTGTTGAGACAGACATGCTAGCCTGCTGCAACTCTGGGTCTGGGCCATGCCCCCAAAGTTGCAGACTTTAATCAAAAATAGCACAGCAGGTTACCTCTCTAGCACTCAGATACCCAGTTCCCAATGTGATCCAAACCCCAAATAAATCAGTTTTACTCCGTATAAAGCTTATACAGGGTAAACGCATAAATTGTCTGCCCTCTATAACACTGATAGAGAGATATGCACAGCTGTTTGCTCCCCCAGATATTAATCACTTACTCTGGGTTCATTAATAAACAAGTGATTTTATTAAGTATTGTGGAAGCAGAGAAAGGAAGGGGATTGCAATACATGACAGTTTGTTAGCAAGAGTCAGGATAACTGTAACCCTAATAACGCGAGATTTGTAGAAGCGAGGATTGTGTGAGGCGAGTGGGAAAGAACTGTGTGAGAAGTTGTTGCGACCTTGTGTAGATAATGTGTAGATAATATTGTATGTAGACTAGAGTCTAAACAAGGGAGGAAAACAAGATATCAGAATGACCTATGTATAAACAAAATGCAACTGTTGCTCATTGTCTGTAACAAAAGGTATAAATGCTTGCTGTAATTGTTTACCTGTTGAGGGACCTGTTTAGCTCTCTCCCTCTACGCAATTGCTTGAGAAAATAAAGTATCTGACTTGCTGTACCCAAACAAAAAGTGAGAACTCTGTTATTCTGCGACAATTTGGGGGCTCGTCCGGGATGGCAACGCCCGCAGAGGCACCGGCAGCTGCTACGGATCGTTCCCCTTCGAACCCCATGGCGCCACAATAGAGGTAGGAGACCTTTTGAAATCTCTATTGGGGTGTCGGAGGAGGACTGTCCGTGGGGCCGTCTGTCCCTGTTGGCTCACGCCATCCGAACTTATTGACTGTGCAGCAAGATCAGATGAAGAGCGGTTCTGGGGAATTGTTTTGCCGCCCCCAATAAGGTAGTTGTATGCGGTTCTGGGGAACTGTTAGTTTGGCCGCCCCCATATGCATAAGAGAGATGCATAGGTATGCACCGGTGCTGAGGGGTTGTTACCGCCTCATAGTGTATTGCGTCCGGACATAAGGTACAGATGCATCATGGTATTTGGAGATAGAGGCCTGGTGTGTGTGTGTGTGTGTGTGTGTGTGTGTGTGTGTGTGTGTGTGTGTGTGTGTGTGTGTGTGCGCGCGAGTGAATTGAGAGTTACCGGAAGATGCCCAGAGTACTCTGCGAAGTCTTTTGGCTCGTGACCAGAACTACTCTAACGCAAGCCTGGTAACTAGAGGATCTTTTAGGAGATCCGACCCACGGTGGGCTAACTCTGCCTGGCATCGTCCGGCGAGAAAGCTGCCTGGGTCTAGGAGTGTGTTAACCCATCTTCCCTCCCCTTTCCCCTCTGTGTGAGGCACTGACAGTCTGATCATCTCGCTGGATGCAAAGAGAGTGAGCGGTGCCGTCTCTCAGAGACTAGCCGACGCTCTTTGCTGAAGGGAGGTGCAGGAGGGTCATGGCCATCCTCGTTAGTCTCTCCTGTGTGAGTACCCTGTAGGGAGAGATCCTTAGTTTATGTGCCGCTAGCGCGGACAGGGCATCCTCCCTGTGTGTGTGATTGGAAAATGGGTGGGGGACAGTCTAAGCATTCCCTCTCACCCCCTAAGGGTACCCCATCTTATTTCATGTACGTACATTATGGTCCTAAAACCTGCAGGTATTTAGAGAATTGGAATCATTACACGCATGCAAATCCATCTAAACAATGCCCACTAGAAGGTACCTTCAATCTAGATAAGATCATACATCTCAGAGGAGCTTTTAATCACCAAAAAGCCTCTGACACACAATGGGAGCAATTTGTCTACTGAGGAAAGGAACGGGTTAATTTGAAATTCAGCTTGGTCCAGAGATAAAGAGAAAGTTGATCTGCGTTCAAGGTCAAGAATTAACGCAGACCAGGCTAAGTACAAAGAAAAACTGCTTTCGGCCCCAGCTGACTGTGAAAAAAATATATATATACAGACATAGTCAAACCAAAGGCAATACAAGTTACAGTGCTGAGATTACATTTGCAAAGCTTAACTGTCCAGTGAGATCCAACAGTCTGACTTTGCCTAACCCTAACCCTAACCCTGGAGCCGGCGTGGTTTGGGGACGCTGAAGAAGGCACAGGCAGCCGGCCTGGACTAGAATCACTGAAAAGACGCCCCAGGAGACCCGAGGGCGTAAAAGAACTGCCCTCCCAAGAGAGGAAGCAAGTTGGAGATTGCACAGCGCCTTCTCTGAACGTTGTACACAGACGTGGCCAGTCTGGACGTACGTGTGTGAGTATGAAAGTGTGCCTACTCTCAGCCGCAGTAAGTCTGAGAACCGGAGAGGGGTTTAGCATTCCTCTCTCCACCCCAGTTGACCGGGAAGGGTGTCAGGTGGATCTACCCCAGTCGTAGCAAGACTGGGCAATAGAGAAGTTGGAGAAAAGGGAAGAGTTGTGTACTTGATAACTAGAATTGAGCAATTAAGAGCATAGATCATGAACCAGGCAGCAACTCAAACCTACGCCCAGGGCAAGTTGCAAGCCTTGAAACAGGACTTCCAGGCAGAAAAGGAAGCACTAGCTAAGCAAGTACCGGTCCTTCAGGGACTTGTCAGAATTTAACCATTTGTGTTTGCATATGCTGTAAGAGCAGTGTGTTTGCCACAAAAGAAAATTGAATAGTTAAACGCCAATGGGCCATGTGTTTTGCCCAGGTGGCAAGCCTCACAAGGGAGGACTCGGGTAGCCTTGTGAGTAAGAATGTTTAAGGGAAGAGACCAGGAAGGGTGGGGGCTAGTTGAGAAGCCCACCCTCCTAGCTAAATTGGTAGTGGAACAAGCCGGTGCCCATGGAAGGGACGGTTCAGTGAGAAAATCAGGATCAGGCCCAAGCGGGCAGGCAACAGATAGAGTATTTGGAAAACAGGTTGGAAACTTTGAGGGCATAGTGGAAGGAAAGGAGTAAGTAATTATAAGCATGGGGATTTGAAATCCCCAGGACAATAATTGGACTGGTAAAATCTGAATTGATTGGGTGTCATTTTGGGAGACAAGCAAGTAATTTAAGAAAAGAGAGTGAGAAGTTAACTCTGTAGTTGCTAGAGAGAATCAAGCAGTGAAATTTGGTAGGAATGTCTGCAAGTAATCCAGGCAAGAGGTTATTTAAGTGGAATTATTCGACTATGAATAAGTTAGTTGAATTTGCTGAAGAACACTCCTGCTGTGTACAATCTGTGTTTTATAAGTTTGAGATGAATTGGTATTGTTTTAAAGTTGCAAAACTGAGAATACTTTTGCCAGACACAGGAAACTAGTGTTGTTTAAGGTATTTAGCATTTAATCCTTAAGGTGACTTAATGCTTTACAAGATTTAAAATGTTTTAACTAAAGACCAAAGGATGTGGCTGCAGCAGGGTAGTCAAAGCCAGGAGAATAAAAGATTTGAATTTGTTTTTGGGTAACAAAATAGCAGATAAAAGATCTGGTAAAGAGAGAGAAGGACAGTGCCCCTGGCTCTGTGTGATCGAACTGTCACTTTACTAGGGGTGCATGGAGATTTTGTAAGCACAAAAGAAACAGTTACACCTTGTGTAGAAATTGACGTGGCTAGTGTTGTGGAAATTGAATTGTGGAGAGGATGTGCATTTTCCCCAGAACATGTGCAGTGTATATTGTAGTAGAGGTAAAAGAAATGCAAACCTACCAATATAGGTTGTGTTGTCTTTTTCAGATCACTGTGTGTTTGAAAGCAGAAGTTAGAAGTAAAAGGCAATCAAAAGTCTGGGAAAGTTAATTGTGTCCCTTTTTAAGTAAGAATCTTTAAGCTGTGGATAGCTTTGGATCTGGAAGCAAGCCAGAAAGCATCTGTATTAATGCAATTATCTAACTGATAAGGTAGAAGCTACTGAAACCGGGGCTGCCTATGAAACAAATACAAGGAAATATGGGGTAATTCCTCTGTTTTGCCTGAAATCAATAAGAGTATTTGTATATAAAGGAAATATTTTAAGCAATGACTGACTACCCAGAAGGGGTAGACCTCTGTTCTTTTGTCTTTCAGATCATCAGAGAAAACGGATGCCAGCTGAACAGCATTCAACGTACCATGCATTTACTGGTACAATAGGAATTATTTTTGTGTTCTATGTCCTGTCTTGTGGTGTTTGTCTTGTGGCCAGAATTGTTGTGTTTAATATTTTCATAAGACAGTCTAGTTCAAAATTAAATAGAAGGGTTAAATCAAAAAGCAGATACTTCTTTTATTCAACTTGGAATACAAAGTGTTTGGATAAATCAGGAAAATGTGATATACTAAAGGCTACCTCAGATTTCTAGCCAGAGGGCTGGGGAGGGAGGAAAGCTATTGGACACCAGAGGTTGTACCGAGTGGACTCCTCAAAAGTGGGTGTGCTCGTCCTGGCTTGTTGCTCCATAGCTCTGTAATAAAGTTATTTTACTGGAAGGGTGTATGTGGCATACATTGAATAATAAGACTAATGTACTATATAATGGCAATGTGTATGTGTTCATTGTTGGGAAAAGGTGTATGAGTGAAGAGTGGAAGTTTCCTTTGTAGGTTAAAAGAAGCCAAGAAGGGGAGAAGGAAAAAGAACAGAACGAGTTAACTGAGAAAAAAATATAGCTAGCAAGCTCAGTCCAAAGATAAGATGCTGGCCCCCATCCAAGGACATTGTTCACAGCTAAGACTTGGCTGACAACCAAGAAAAGGGGGGGCCTGAATGTGCCCAAGCAACTATGAGATCTGCAAAACATTGCCAGGCATTAATGAAATGTGTTAGGTTTCTTTTCTCACAGATAAGAAGTGCTAACGAAAGACCCTAGCAGCCCTAGCCATTCATTGAAACAAGGAGACTGAGTCTACGTAAAGTCCATCAACAAAAGACTGCTTTGGCTCCACACTGGAAAGGCCCTTTCCAAGTCCTGTTAACCACCAACACCGCTGTGAAGTGCCAAGGACTGCCTACCTGGACCCATGCTTCTCACTGTAAAAAGACCCCTCCACCTCGGGAGGACTCTCCGACTGATGATAAGCCTATTTCTCCTTCTAGCTCTGCTGTGCCTTCTGGACAGCAGGAAAAAGAAAAAAAAAGACAAGGTGAAGTGCTAGTAACCTCTCCCTTGTCCACTGACAGACCTACTGTGCCTTTGGATTTTTCTAGAAGAAGCAAAACTATTACAGGGTGATGTGCTAGTAACCTCTCCCCTGTATGGTGCTGAACCACACTGTTTCAGGAAAAGAGAAGAAGGAACACTTGCTTCATTGAAACCACAAAGTCCAGGGATTCCTGACTACAAAAGACATTAAGAACTGACCCTGGTGAAGAAACAAAGAATTATACACTGGCAGGAAGAAACTTGTGGGACCCATGCTTGGGAATGTGGTATGGATTGGATTTTGGGGGTTATTCTACAGGCTGCGCCCTGTGTTTTGGATAAATCCTTCAGCATGTATTGCCCTCCCTAATTGGATTTTAAATTATAAGTACCAAAGGCACCTTGTTGCCATTGCCCCGTCATCTCCTCCATTACACGATTACCCCTGTAACACATCCAAATACAGACAACGCCATATATTTGATAAAACCAATGGCCAAGGCCTTCACACTTTAGTGATTTATTTAAATATTGTTGAAAAAAATATTTTTAAGGTTCAGGATATCCCATGTAAGTGAACAATTGAATGGAAAAGAATGGATCAGTGGAGATAAAAGTATATGATATCACTACAAGTGAACCCCAAGAATCTGTAATTGCAATTGATGGGTTCTATAGTGAAGTAGATATGATGGCTATTCCTGGAATTTGCACTGTGTTAAATGAGAGAGGCCCTTATTGTTATTTGGTCACCCAATTAGTGAACAATTAAATGAATACCCAAAGAGTTTGTTTTGCCACTGGAAATTTTACCTGCATAGAAATTATTCCAGTGACTAATAATGTTTCCTGTACCTTATTGCAATACACCCCCTCTTATGCCATTAATATCATGCCTCACGGAAATACATAAAGGTGTTCAACCAACAGATGTGGTATAGTACTACACCAAAGAGAGATGTATTAGGATATCAGTGGACTGTGACTAACACTACACTAGGGACTGTTAAATTTTCATTACCCTTATCCAGTTTCCAGATCACCTCTACATACCCAAATTGTTCAAAGGGGGCTGCCCTTAGATTAACACAACAGAGGGCTTGGGTTATTTCCTCTAGAAAGAAGAGAGACTTGACCGGATCTCTGTGTGATGGGGCCAATAGTGCAGCAGCAGTTTGGAATATTTTTAAGAACCAAGAACATGATGAGAAATTGGGGCAACTAGAGAAGGCCATTGGCCTTGTTTCTGGGGCACAACTAACCCAGGTACAGGCTGGAGTTGGTGAGTTACATGTTATTTCCGCCTTTAGTTCTATGACCCAGAAGTTGCTGACAGAGATGGGCTGGGAAGGCATTGCAGTGGGATCTAGCATGTTCAGAAATTCAGGATTTCCCGAATGACCAGCTAATGGCCATTCGGAATGATCTTGAGCATCAGGCTTGGCCCACTGCCCTTACAGACACATCAGGAGTACCATCTGATCTGTGGCCATGGAGACATACTTGGAGACTTTCTGGGTGAAAGTATGGACGTTCTCAATGCTCCTTCCAAGCAAATGGACCGGTTGGGGGGATGTGGGCTCCCACATACCGAATCCTGCCAGGTCCATGGGGAGGATGCATGTGGGATTGGGTAATTCTCCGAGACATCTGGGAAATTAGACTACCTGGTATGCCCAATCGATTTTTAGTCAGTGCTCCTGGGATTACATCTGACATTTGGATGGGGTTAACGAGTCAATGGACATTTTGGCCGTTAGAACCCCCACAGCTTCAGTGTATCCATAAACTGAAGCCAGGAGAAGTTGTTACTCTTCATGACTACGTTTGCTGGGAGAGTAGGGGACAAGGAACTACCCTGACAGGACACTTACTTTTTCAAGCTAATAATAGCTGTGTGTATGTTAAAACCACCACATTGCAAGACATACATTTTAATCTCATTACCACTGCAGGCAATCATATTATTTACTGGCCTGCAGATAGAATTTTGCAAGTAGCCCTTAGGTTCCAGATACCCTTTAACTGGACTAGTTTAGTGCCTGATCGATTTCAGAATTTGCTTTCACTGTTACCAGAGGTAACACTGTTAGTCTCTAAGGTGCCACAAGTACTCCTGTTATTTTTACTGTTACCAGAGGTTCAGAGAATCTCTGAAATACAAGGGCAAATTCACATGCTTCAAAATATATATCAAGTTGAAAAGTATGCCTTTCATACAGCTTATAGAGTGTCTACTTTATGTACTAAGTATGATGTATTGTGCTTTATGACTAAAATTGTACAACAACCCCATCATATTATTGCTATGGGAATGTTATTGCTTGTGTTGCTATTAGTTAGCTTAGGATTATGTTATTGTAAAGGACATAATAATAGTAATACCTTTCATGTCCATGCTCATCATGCATTGTCATTACATCCAATCAAAACCCCTAAGGTTGAAAGAACTGAAGTAGAATCTGAATTCCAAGACTTAATGCAAATAGAGATTTGAGAATGCTTGTTGTACTAGTAGTACAAACGGGGGGGTTGTGGAAGCAGAGAAAGAACTGACAGGAAGGGGATTGCAATGCATGACAGTCTGTTAGCAAGAGTCAGGCTAACTGTAACCCTAATAACGCGAGATTTGTAGAAGCAAGGATTGTGTGAGGCGAGTGGGAAAAAACTGTGTGAGAAGTTGTTGCGACCTTGTGTAGATAATGTATAGATAATATTGTATGTAGACTAGAGTCTAAACAAGGGAGGAAAACAAGATATCAGAATGACCTATGTATAAACAAAATGCAACTGTTGCTCATTATTGTCTGTAACTAAAGGTATAAATGCTTGCTGTAATTGTTTACCTGTTGAGAGACCTGTTTAGCTCTCTCCCTCTACGCAATTGCTTGAGAAAATAAAGTATCTGACTTGCTGTACCCAAACAAAAAGTGAGAACTCTGTTATTCTCCGACAGTATAAAAAGTAGGATTTAAGTGGTTTCAAGTAATAACAGAAAGTCACCAAGCAAAATAAAGCAAAAACATGCAAGACTAAACCTAATACTTTAAGAAACTGATTATAGGTAATATCTCAGCCTCTGAGATGTTCCAATAAGCTTCTTCATCTGGGCCCAATCATTTCCCCTGGTACAGTCCTTGTTAGTTCCAGCAGGCATCTCAGGTGGTAAGCAGAGGTTGTCTCATGACTGATCTCCCTTTGTCATGCTCCACCCCCTTTTATAGCTTTGGCACAAGGCGGGAATCTTTTGTCGCTCTGGATCCCCACCCCTCCTTCTAAATAGAAAAGTACCAGATTTAAGATGGATTTCAGCATCAGGTGACATGGTCACATGTCCCTGTGAGACCTCATTCTTCATTACCCATGGGCTAGATGGACCTTTGGTCTGACCTAGTACGGCCTTTCTTATGTTCTTATGTTCTTATGGCTGGCCCACACGTACACAGGAAGGCTTGCAGGTAAATAAACCCATTCACAGTTCATTGATTCTGAAGCACCCTTAATGGCTTCCACTTAATATGTTTACATCAGTAATACAAGTTTATATCTTGAAATAATACATGCAAACAAATAGGATGAACATACTCAGTAGATTACAAGCTAATGATACCATACAAGGGGTATTTAGCGTAAAGCATATTTCAGTTATGTCATACCATGGTCGGCTCCAGGCACCAGCCCAGCAAGCAGGTGCTTGGGGCGGCCAAAGGAGAGGGGCGGCACGTCGGGCTCTTCAGCGGCAATTCCGCGGTCGGTCCCTCACTCTCTCTCGGAGCGAAGGACCAGCTGCCGAATTGCCGCCGAAGACTGAAGCGGGGGCGGTAGAGCTGATCGCGGCTTTTTTTTTCCCCCCTGCTTCTGCTTGGGGTGGCAAAAACCCTGGAGCCGGCCTTGTGTCATACTCATGAGCATATTTTCATAAAGCATATGGTGAAGCATCGGAATGGGTTACCTAGGAAGGTGGTGGAATCCTTGGAGGTTTTTAAGGTCAGGCTTGACCAAGCCCTGGCTGGGATGATTTAGTTGGGGATTGGTCCTGCTTTGAGCAGGGGGTTGGACTAGATGACCTCCTGAGGTCCCTTCCAACCCTGATATTCTATGATTTTATGATATGGAGTGCAACATCACATAGCGTACTTAGATTTTCAGAAAGCCTTTGACAAGGTCCCTCACCAAAGGCGATTAAGCGAAGTAAGCAGTCATGGAATAAAAGGGAAGGTCCTCTCATGGATTGAAAAGATAGGTTAAAAGATAGGAAACAACGGGTAGGAATAAATGCTCAGTTTTCAGAATGGAGAGAGGTAAATAGTGGTGTCCCCCAGGGGTCTGTAATGGCCCAGTCTTATTCAACATATTCATAAATGCTCTGGAAGAAGGAGTAAACAGTGAGGTGGCAAAATTTGCAGATGATACAAAACTACTCAAGGTAGTTAAATCCCAGGCAGACTGTGAAGAGCTACAAAAGGATCGGTCTAAACTGGGTGACTGGGCAACAAAATGGCAGATGAAATTCAATGTTGATAACTGCAAAGTAATGCACATTGGAAAACATAATCCCAACTATACATATAAAATGATGGGGTCTAAATTAGCTGTTACTCTTCAAGAAAGATCCTGGAATCATTGTGGATAGTTCTCTGAAAACATCCACTCAATGTGCTGCCGCAGTCAAAAAAGTGAACAGAATGTTGGGAATCATTAAGAAAGATAGATAATAAGTGAGAAAAGGTATTGCCTCTATATAAATCCATGGTACACCCACATCTTGAATACTGAGTGCAGATGTGGTCACCCCATCTCAAAAAAGATATATTTGAATTGGAAAAGGTACAGAGAAGGGCAACAAAAATGATTAGGGGTATGGTACGGCTGCCATATGAGGAGAGATTAATAAGACTGGGACTTTTTGGAAAAAAGACGACTAAGGGGGGATATGATAGAGCTCTATAAAATCATGACTGGTGTGGAGAAAGTAAATAAGGAAGTGTTATTTATGCTTATTCATAACACAAGAACTAGGGGCCACAAAATGAAATTAATATGCAGTAGGTTTATAAAAAAACAAAAGGAAGTATTTTTTCTACACAATGCACAGTGAACCCGTGGAACTCCTTGCCAGAGGATGTTGTGAAGGCCAAGACTGTAACAAGGTTCAAAAAAGAACTAGATAAATTCATGGAGGATAGGTCCATCAATGGCTATTAGCCAGGATGGGCAGGGATGGTGTCCCTAACCTCTGTTTGCCAGAAGCTGGGAATGGGTGACAGGGGATGGATCAATTGATGATTACCTGTTCTGTTTATTCCCTCTGGGGCACCTGGTATTGGCCAATGTCAGAAGAGAGGCTACTGGGCTAGATGGACCTTTGGTTTGACCCAGTATGGCCGTTCTTATGGGACCTGCCACTCAAAGTGAATCTAGCCCTGTGAACTTTGTATTCTCATGGAGTGTTCTGCAGTGTTTTCAGTGATTTGTGGAATACTGCTCAGGAATTCTAATCTGCTAATTTTTCTTTTTTCTTTTTTTTTAATATAAGATTCTTGAGGGTGAGCTGTGGCCTTTCAGCAACTTCCTGTGCAAATGTTTTAGAAATAAACATGAGCTAATGTGCAGTATCATTTACAGAAGTGCCCAAACGGAGGTTGCATTGAGTGGGCATAAATCTCCAGCCAGACTCGACCAAATTTCTGTCCAGTTCAGTTTAACAACCAAGAAAAACAATCCTCCTCAGTCAAACTGTCTACAGGGTGAGGTTTAAGAGGACTCTTTTTGTTTAGGTACCAGAAATGTAATTCTATTTAAAAAAGGAATTTAATTACCAAGATAAATCAACACCCACTTTTCAGCCTGCGTCTTCCAAAACAGACAAATGGTTTGTCTATTAAATTGTGTTCAAACAGCCATCCATTATCAATCTAGTTAACCAATAATGTTGCTTCTATAAAAATATTTATATTATCTTAACAAGAAGACTGCCTTTTAAGGCCTTATAATTAGAAAAATGTAATATACAAGAGGAAGGCTTATTTGTTAAGATAACCTGTAAATGATGTTGCTACCAAATTAAGCCATATTGTAGCTCAAATGGAAAGATAGAGTTACATATATTTTAAATGATGTGAAATTTACATAGGAACCTAAGGGCTGAAACACATGAGAAGGCCATAAAGTTTGTTTACTTCATGCAGCTCAGATCATCATTAAAGCTAAAACCATTCATGCACCAGCAGCAAATGACTGCACTATTTTAGCAGATGAATTTTTATTTTGTTAAGTTCTACTCTTGTGCTATAAAGATAGAAAGATTTAAACCCTGGAGAGGTGGTATGATGTCACATGTGCCAGTGCCACCAATAGCCCAAAGATGCCTATCACAGTCCAATCAGCTGAGAAAAACACCATCACACAGATAACAGCAAATGTCATAACTATAAAGGGAAGGGTAACAACCCTCCTGTGTACCATACTATAAAATCCCTCCTGGCCAGAGACACCAAAATCCTTTTACCTGTAAAGGGTTAAGAAGCTCAGGTAACCTGGCTGACACCTGACCCAAAGGACCAATAAGGGAACAAGATACTTTCAAATCTTGAGGGGGGAAGACATTTGTTTGTGCTCTTTGTTTTGGGAGTTGTTCGCTCTTGGAACTAAGAGGGACCGGACATCAATCCATGCTCTCCAAATCTTTCTAAACAAGTCTCTCATATTTCAAACTTGTAAGTAACAGCCAGGCAAGGCGTGCTAGTTTATCTTTGTTTTCTCAACTTGTAAATGTTCCTTTTGCTACAGGGTTTACCTCTGTTTGCTGTAACTTTAAACCTAAGGCTAGAGAGGGTTCCTCTGGGCTCTTTAAATCTAATTATCCTGTAAAGTTATTTTCCATCCTAATTTTACAAAAATAATTTTTACCTTTCTTTCTTTAATTAAAAGCCTTCTTTTTAAAAACCTAATTAATTTTTCCTTGTTTTAAAATCCAAGGGGGTTAAATCTGGACTTACCAAAAATTGGTGGGGGAAAGGAGGGGGAATGGTTAATTTCTCCTTGTTTTAAAACCCAAGGGTTTAAATCGGTGTTCACCAAAAAATTGGTGAAAAAGTCTCTCAAGGCTACCCAGGGAAGGGTTATAGTACTCGGGAAAAATATTCGGGGGGGTGGGGGGGGGGGGAAGAGGTAAACAAAGTTTCCCAAATAACTCAAATAATTTGGGTGGTGGCAGCAAAACCAAATCTAAGCTGGTAGTTAAGTTTAGAGGTTCTCATGCAGGTCCCCACATCTGTACCCTAAAGTTCAGAGTGGGGAAGAAACCTTGACATGGTGGTAGCGGTGGGATCATTTTAAACCAAAAGCCAGTAAGATTTTTTTTTCTCCTTTTTAGCTGCTTAAAAAGCAGAGCTGAAGGTAGATGCATATCTTATCTCTCTTTGCCTGAAGGCAGAGGTGTTACGTTTCTTTAACAAGGGTCTTTGTTAATGGAAGGTTGCAAGCTGTGAGCAAGCAACTAGCAAAAGGAATTTACAAGCTGAATTGTTTTTGTTTTTTTCTAACTTGGGTATAGCTGGCTTAGAAAGGCTAAACACTGAATGCTGTGAAAGTCTCTGTTAACTAAGCAACCCTGAGCTGAGTGCAGCCCAGTTTCAGTGAACTGCAGAGGGGGTGTGGCCCAGCACAAGAAAGCAGGAAAATGACTACCAGTGAAGCATCAACTAAACTAGAGCTGGCTAGACTGGAAGCAGCAGAGAAAGAAAACGAACATAAAAAACGAAGAGAACTAAAACAATTAGAAATTAATGCAGAAAAAGCCAGGGAGAAAACTGCCCACAAGAGAGCTATGGAGGCAAAAAAAGCCAGGGAAGAAACTGCCCACAAGAAAGCTATGAAGGAAAAAAAAAAAAAAAAAAGAAATGGAGGAGAGGGAAAGAGAGAGGAAGCATAAACTGAAGTTAGCAAGGGTTAAGCAGGCCAACCCTAGCAACCCCTCTCCAGGGACCACTTCCCATCCCAGAAAATTCCCCACCTACAAGGCAGGCGATGATTCCGAGGCCTTCTTAGAAAATTTTGAAAGGGCCTGCCTTAGGTACAGCATCTCTACAGACCAGTACATGGTAGAGCTGAGGCCGCAGCTCAGTGGACCCTTAGCAGAGGTGGCGGCCAAAATGCCTAAAGAACACATGAACAATTATGAACTTTTTAAAAACAGGGCCAGAATCAAAATGGGGCTAACAGCCAAGCATGCCCGTCGGCGGTTCAGAGCCCTAAAGTGGAAACCGGATGTGGCATTTTCCCGACACGCCTACCACATTGAAAAAAAATTGGGATGCCTGGGTATCAGGAGCAAGCGTTAAATCTCTGAAAGATCTGTCTTTCCTAATGAAAATGGAGCAGTTCTTAGAGGGTGTTCCTGAGGAAATAGAAAGGTACGTCCTAGATGGAAAACCCAAAACTGTAATCGAGGCGGGGGAGATTGGAGCCAAATGGGTGGAGGTGGCAAAAAAAAAAAAAAAAAACACCACACAACCTAGTAGCAGTTGGAGCAAATATCAGAAGGGGCAACCCGAAACAAAACCCTATCACCGGGGAAAACCCAAGGCCCCACCTACATCCCAAGAAAAACCCCAGACACCTTATCGTCCCACCACACCAGTCTCCAGCAACCCACCTCGCCCCAGTGACCAAGAACAGGAGTACTTGTGGCACCTTAGAGACTAACAAATTTATTAGAGCATAAGCTTTCGTGGGCTACAACCCACTTCTTTGGATGCATATAGAGTGAAACATATATTGAGGAGATATATATACACACACATACAGAGAGCATGAACAGGTGGGAGTTGTCTTACCAACTCTGAGAGGCCAATTAAGTAAGAGAAAAAAAACTTTAAATGTAATTAGTTGGGGTATGTGAAGGCCAACTGCCCCAAGAACCCCAACAGACTGCAGTTCATTACGCCGGAGTCACACCCAAGGTCCTCAGGCCCAGATGCCTCCCAGGTACCTTTAGAGGGAAGGGAAACTGTGAGTGTGGGTGGGAAGAGGGTTATCACATGGAGGGACACTAGAGCACAAGTGTCGGCTATCCACCAATCCTTAGTGGACCCCAAATTCATCAACCCAGAAGCCCCGGTGACAATTCAACCCTTCATGTCAAACTCTTTAAACTTGCCTACAGCCAAGTTGCCTGTCCGGTACAAGAGCTGGTCAGGAATGTGGACTTTTGCAGTCTATGATAATTATCCCATCCCCATGCTGCTGGGGGAAGACTTGGCCAACCATGTTAAGCTAGCCAAGAGGGTGGGAATGGTCACCCGCAGCCACGCTAAGCAAGCTTTCACACCAATCCCTGTTCCGGAGCCTTCCACCAGGGCCCTGTCTGTGTTACCAGAGACCCAGACAGAGGTGGTGGAACCGGATCCCCTGCCAACGACTGCAACAGTCGTAGTGGATCCAATCCCAAAGACCCAGCCAAAGCCAGTCCCAAAACCAGAACTGGCTAAGCAACCAGCACCAGAACCATTGCTAGCACTGAGTCCAGCACTTGCAAACCCATCTACAACTCCAACGCCAGAGGGCACCAGCGAGCCTGAACTGGCAGAAGCAGCAGATAACCCTACCCAAGAGGCTCAGCCAGAGCCTGAAATACCACATAGTGCACCAGCGGAGAGCGGTTCACGGTCAACGGAAACAACCCCATCACCTGCATCGCTTCCAGAGGGACCAAGCCCAAGTCCACAATCCAAGGAGGAACTGATGTCTCCAGCATCAAGGAAACAGTTCCAGGCCAAGCAGGAAGCAGATGACAGCCTTCAGAAAGCTTGGGCGGTGGCATGGAGCACCCCACTGCCTCTCAGCTCTTCTAATCGATAACGGTTTGTTGTAGAACAAGGACTTTTATACAAGGAAACTCTTTCTGGTCTGGCACCCTCAAAAACAGTTGGTAGTTCCAGCTAAAGCTCTCGAGCTTAGCCCATGATCATCCTAGTGGCCATTCTGGGGTAAACAAAACCAAAGACCGTTTGGGAAAGTCCTTCCACTGGGAGGGAATGGGCAAGGACATTTCTAATTATGTCCGGTCTTGTAAGGTGTGCCAAAGAGTGGAAAAACCCCAAGACCAGGTCAAAGCCCCTCTTCAGCCACTCCCCATAATGAAGGTCCCATTTCAGCAAGTAGCTGTGAATATTCTGGGTCCTTTCCCAACAAAGACACCCAAAGGAAAGCAGTACATACTGACTTTCATGGATTTTGCTACCCAATGGCCAAAAGCAGTAACTCTAAGCAACACCAGGGCTAAAAGTGTGTGCCAGGCACTAAAACATTTTTGCCAGGGTAGGTTGGCCCTCCGACATCCTTACCAATTCGGGAACTAATTTCCTGGCAGGGACCATAAAAAACCTGTGGAAAGCTCATGGGGTGAATCACTTGGTGGCCATTCCTTACCACCCTCAAACAAATGGCCTGGTGAAGAGGTTTAATAAAACTTTGGGGGCCATAATATGTAAATTCGTAAATAAGCACTCCAATGATTGGGACCTAGTGTTGCAGCAGTTGCTTTTTGCCTACAGGGCTGTACCACAAATGTTTTCACCATTTAAACTTGTGTATGGCTGCAAGGTTAAGGGGCCATTACATTTGGTAATGCAGCAATGGAAGGGTTCTACGCCTTCTCCAGAAACTAACATTCTGGACTTTGTTAACAACCTACAAAACAACCTCCAAGACTCTTTAGCCCTTGCTAAAAAAAAAAACCTAAAAAAGGCTCAAAAAAAGCAAAAAGCCTGGCATAATAAACATGCCAGAAAGCGTTCCTTCAAAGTAGGGGACCAGGTTATGGTCTTGAAGGCGCTCCAGGCCCATAAGATGGAAGCGTCATGGAAAGGGCCATTCACGGTCCAAGAGCACCTGGGAGCTGTTAACTATCTCATAGCATCCCCCACCTCAACCCTAAAGCCTAAAGTGTACCATATTAATTCTCTAAAGCCCTTTTATTCCAAAGAATTAAAGGTTTGTCAGTTTACAGCCCCGGAAGAAAATAACGCTAAGTGGCCTAAAGGTGTCTACTACCAAAAAAAAAAGTGACGGTACCGTGGAAGAGGTGAACCTCTCCACGACCCTGAAACATATGCAGCAACAGCAAATCAAGGAGCTGTGCACTAGCTTCGCGCCAATGTTCTCAGCCACCCCAGGACGGACTG
The DNA here is from genome assembly GCF_028017835.1 of Emys orbicularis. Lineage (NCBI taxonomy): Eukaryota > Metazoa > Chordata > Testudines > Emydidae > Emys > Emys orbicularis. Next base: position 115,293 of record NC_088686.1, on the reverse strand, counting down.
AACGGGCGTACCACTCCATTAACACAGGTAATGCTCACCCAATTAAAACCCCACCCTACCGGGTGTCTCCTCACGCCCAAACTGCTATAAAACGGAAGATCCAGGACATGCTACAAATGGGTATAATCCGCCCCTCTAACAGTGCATGGGCATCTCCAGTGGTTCTAGTTCCCAAACCAAATGGGGAAATACGCTTTTGCGTGGACTACCATAAGCTAAATGCTGTAACTCATCCCAACAACTATCCAATGCCATGCACAAATGAGCTATTGGAGAAACTGGGACGTGCCCAGTTCATCTCTACATTAAACTTAACCAAGGGGTACTGGCAAGTACCGCTAAATAAACCCGCCAAAAAAAGGTCAGCCTTCATCACCCATGCAGGGGTGTATGAATTTAATGTACTTCCTTGCGGGCTGCAAAATGCACCGGCCACCTTCCAGAAACTTGTTAATGGTCTCCTAGCAGAATTGGAAAAATCTGCAGTTGCCTACCTTAATAATGTGGCCATTTTTTCTAATTCATGGGCAAAACACCTGAAGCACCTAAAAAAAGTCTTCAAGCGCATAAGGCAGGCAAAACTAACTGTTAAGGCTAAAAAGTGTCAAATAGGCCTAAACAAAGTAACTTACCTTGAACACCAGGTGGGTCAAGAAACTATCAACCCCCTACAGGCCAAAGTGGATGCTATCCAAAAGTGGCCTGTCCCAAAGTCAAAAAAACAGGTCCAATCCTTCTTAGGCTTGGCCAAATATTATAGGCGATTTGTACCACACTACAGCCAAAACGCCGCCCCACTAACAAACCTAACCAAAAAAACCCAGCCAAATGCAGTTCAGTGAACTGATGAGTGTCAAAAGGCCTGTAACCAGCTTAAGGCGACACTCATGTCTAACCCTGTGCTAAGGGCCCCAGACTTTAACAAACCATTCCTAGTAACCACGAATGCGTCCAAGCGTGGTGTAAAAGCAGTTTTAATGCAAAAAAACCAAAAACCTAAGGCTAGAGGGGGTCCCTCTGGGCTCTTTAAATCTAATTACCCTGTAAAGTTATTTTCCATCCTAATTTTACAAAAATAATTTTTACCTTTCTTTCTTTAATTAAAAGCCTTCTTTTTAAAAACCTAATTAATTTTTCCTTGTTTTAAAATCCAAGGGGGTTAAATCTGGACTCACCAAAAATTGGTGGGGGAATGGTTAATTTCTCCTTGTTTTAAAATCCAAGGGTTTAAATCGGTGTTCACCAAAAAATTGGTGAAAAAGTCTCTCAAGGCTACCCAGGGAAGGGTTATAGTACTCGGGACAAAAATATTCGGGGGGAGGTAAACAAAGTTTCCCAAATAACTCAAATAATTTGGGTGATGGCAGCCAAACCAAATCTAAGCTGGTAGTTAAGTTTAGAGGTTCTCATGCAGGTCCCCACATCTGTACCCTAAAGTTCAGAGTGGGGAAAAAACCCTTAACAGCAAGTCTGCAAGAGATTAACAACTAGATGAAAAACAGCTGGCTGAATTTTACCCAGTCAGTATAGAAGCAATGCTGGAAGACAGAGGGACATTCTCCAAGGAGCTAGCCAGCAGCTGGATTGCACCTTCTAGGAATAGCAGCTGGTCTCATTATCAAACTCTATGATTCTCAGGGCATTAGCAGTTTCATCAATGCTTCTTGGGACTCAAAGAGCAATAGTATCAAAGCATGGCTTCTTTCACTTCCTCACTCGACATTAATCTCAGACAAAGGCCCAGAAAGCATGATCCACAAATCTACCACCTCAGGAATGAACAGTGGTAATTCCATCTATTGAGGTTAATGGTTAAATCCACTCCAACTCATTTGTTTCAGAAGGGATTGTCATGCTTTCTCGGGGTGCTCAGGACAATGAGGGTATGTCTACACTCCAACATAAGCCCAGGGTTAGTAGGACTCAAGACAGCTGAGCCTGGGTTACAGAACCCAGGGCTTGATCATCTACACTGATTGTTAACCTCAGATTAAGAAATTTCTAACCTGGGCTTGAACCTGAGTTTCTGGCATTCACACTGCAGCACACAGCCCAGAGTCCAACCACCCATATCCCAGACTCACGCTAGCAACCTCCCGAAATGTGGCTGATGTAGCCAGTTGTCTGTGGTGCACTGTGGGAAAACATGACTGTCCACCTTGTACATTAACAGGATTTTCCTCAGTAAATGGCAAACAAAGGGGTTCTTTTCCCTTCTTCTTATAGTCCAGTAAACCTTTGAAATGTATCCTTCAGAAGTGTAACCCCAGATAAGACTCTTCTCACCTGTTGCTTGTTTGCCAGTGTGCTTGTACCATGTTGCCTTCACATCCCCATTTTAACTTGTTGTTCCTCTTTACTTCACCTGCAAATGTAACTCCCATTGTATTTGGCTCACAATGCTTAATTTACATATGACAGATCACTAATTACCTGCCCTTCGGTCTGGAAGAAACTTGTTTCTCCTATAGTTTGGTTACAGAGTTTAGAGTATAATTTCAGTAAGTATACATAATTCCTTACACACTGACTGTACAGGCATCTGACAATGCTTATGACAGGAGTTTTCATTTGATACCTCACACCACATTCTTTATAGATAAATGCTATGGCAACAGTGTGTTAGGTGTAGTGAGTTTGAGAACTGAGAAATGTTGCTGATACAGAGTAGTGAACCCTTTGCCATCTGGCAACAATGGACCGCTGTGTCACAGGGACATAAACCCTCGTGCTTTGGGTATAAGCCAACCTTTCAATAATGGGAGTCAGGAAGCAGCCTACCTTGTGGCAGGTTATTCCATTAGAACTCACTGCAGGGTTTCCTGTACCTTCCTCTTAGCAGCTGGTAGTGCCCACTGTCAGATATAGGATACTGGACAAGATGGACAATGGGTCTGATCCAGTATGGTATCTCCTGTTATTTCTTCCTTCCTCTTTCCTCCGCTAGTCTCTCCTCCTTTTCACGGCTGCCTACTTTCCTCCGTCACTAAGCCCACGGGTGACATTCTAAGGTGGTTTTCAATTAGAGCTGGTCAAAATATTTTTAACAAAAGTTCTGGTCAGCAGTAGTAGCTGATTTATCAAAACATTCCATGAGACTGTGCCTGGTTTCCTGACATCAGCAGCATAGGCTCCCAGGGCTTCCCATACAGACTGTCCCACAGCTGGGATTCCCAGCAGAACTAGGTGGAGAAAGGGAATTTCATTTTCCTGAGAAAATCAAGACTTTAGTTTCATTCTGATTTGGAATGAAAACTGACATTTTAAGATCTTGAAATCCTCTGCACAATGGAATTACTGTTCTCTGCCTAGCTCTGTTTTCTAGGACTACATTTCCTCCACAGCAAATGAACTCTGCTTTGTCACTAAATAAATTTCAGCTACAGGCTCAAAATTAAATTTCCATGAACATTCCTATAAACAAAACTTAGCTCAGAGAACTTATTAAAAGCAGGAGATGCAGTCAGCTGAAATACAGTACCCTATCCATTATATCCCAGAGTGGTTTAAGCAACAACAGACTGACTCAAATGCAATTTGTGTTTGAAATTCACTAAACAAAATTGTTAGTGAGAATGATTTGAAAGAACACAATGTGTTTCAAAATTCGAAAGTTTAAAAAATGGTTCTATTATAACAATTATGTAAAGTCAAGGAGCAGCATGTATCACTGCTGAAACGTTCAAGGTGCCTTACAATAATGAAGACTGAAAGTAATGACATGTCGGAACTTTCACTCTGAGGTACAATTACCACTAACAGTTCAGTTTCATTATATTTAAGGATAAATTTCAAGATTTATACATTTGCAGCATAAAAATAAAAATTTCAATTGCATATAAATCTTAGAACAAACCTAACGATTAATGTAATGAACATTCCCATATCCTCTGAATATGTTGCTTTTACATAAAGCATACAGATCAGCATGCTTCACAGCTGTACTGCTGTTTCTGTATTTGACAGTCATTTCAATTTACATTTGCTTATTTCATTATTGGTGATAGTTACTGTAATAAAATGGATTGTTGCAAATCTTCTGTTGTAAATGTAGATTTCTGAAATCCTTCGTTAGGAATCTCTTTGCAATCTGGCTCTAACTGATGCACCACTAAACTAAATAAAATAACTAACGCTGACACTGTACAGCAGTTTTGTACAACACTGTATTGCAGTGTTATTCAAAACGTTTCATACATCTTGAATTCCTGGCACAGCCAAGCCTCCAGTGACCTGAATGGGAGTTGTCAGTGTTCAAAGAATCTAAAATCAGACTCTTGACGCCTCAATTCCAGAAGCTATGAGCATGGATGCTCAGCAGCTCATAGGCTCACACACCGATGAACAGCTCATTGGCCACGATTCAGAGGTGCTGATCAACTAACCCCCTCACTGGAATCAATGGGAGCTGTGCGCACTCAGCACCTTCCCATCTGGCACCCATTCTGCTAGCTTTCTTCATGCAGGTAGTCTGCCTCGAGTCAGTGGGGTTACTAGGTGCACAAAATAGAACTACAGAATGGGCAGTAGGGAAAGAAGTCTGTGTGCACTCTATATCAAAAATACCCATTACCTGCTTTCGAGTTATTGACAATTTAGAAGAAGACCGTGGATGCTGATGGATCAAAGTTCTCACTGACAGACCACAAGATGGGGTGGTAGTGGGGGCTGTTACAGACACCATATCAGATGAGGGAACAGGCTGCACAGCTCCTGAAATGTCTGTCTGTAATGTGTAGAAAGAAAATGTGTGTTATCATGAGGAATTTCAGTCGGGGGATTTAGGCTAGAGATCTCGTGCTACCACTAATAAAAAATGCTTGGAGCTTCTAAAAATTATAGACAATGTTCTAGCTTAAAAAGGTCTGCAATTACATTGTGGTCATTATTTTAGACCTCATTCTGACAGATAAAGATGAATTGATCACTGGTCTAAAATTTGATTGTGGCCCACATGCAAGTGATCATGACCTAATTTCATTTGTTATGTGTAAACAGAATGTAGTCCCAAACAGTAAAATTTAATCTAAATGAGTAATACATGCACTTGGTGCTTTAAAGGGGCCAATTTCGCAAAGCTGAACACAATTATGGGCAAAATTAATTGGGAGAAAAAAATTAAACAAAAATATGAAAGATAATTAGGAATTATTTAAGAATGCCTTATTAGTTGCCCAAAGAAACATAATTCTGCCATCCTGTAAGAAGCCTACTTCAGTTAAAAAAACTACCTGGTGAAGCGGAAAATGAAAGAAGTAATTTTTTTAAAAATATAACAAATGAAGAAATGGGGAAACTGATAGTAATGAGTACAAAGTGTCAGTTATGACATGCAGGCCACTAATAAGGAAAGCTAAAGGTATCTTACAATCTAAAATTATAGCTAAAAATCTCTGTCAAGTAGGGTTATGAACAATAAGAAGGAATTATTGAAATATATCAGGAAGAAATAAAAACTCTAACTTTAGTATAGGTCTGATACTAGATAAGGATGGCAAAATTTTCAATCATGAATCGATGTAGAAAAGAGCAGAAGTATTCAATAAATATTTCTATTGTGTATTTGGAAAGAAGCAGGATGAGATATACATATCTTATAGGATAATGAAATACTTTCTATTTCATCAGTAACTAGGTAGGATGTTAAACAGTAACTAACAAGGATAAACGCTTTAGAGTTGGCAGGGTCAACTAACCTGCACCCAAGAGTATTAAACGAATTGGCCAAAAATTGCTCTCTGAACAATTAATGATTTTTAACAAATCTTAGATCACTCAGGAAATTCCAGAGGAATGAACAAAAAGATAAAGTTGTGCCAATATTTAAAAAGGGTAAGGGGGAATGATCAGAGTAATTATAGGCCTGTCAGCATGACATCGATACCAGGAAGTCCTAGGACAACTGATATGGAATATAATCAGTGAAGAATTAAAAGAGGATAGTATAATTAATGCTAATCAACATGAGTTTATGGAAAATAGGTTTTGTCAGACAAAAGTGTCATCATTTTTGATAGATTACAAATTTGGTTGACAAAGGTAACTGTCTTGACTTAGACTTGTGTACGGCATTTGGCTTAGTCCCACATGATAATCTGTTAAAAAAAAAATCAACATAAAAAAAAAAGGTCAGCATAGCCTGTAATTGCCCCAGGTGTCTCATTAGTGACCAGTCATCTGGTCCTAACAAAAGTTACCCAAGCTCAGTTAGAGGGGAGCTCCCAAAAGAGACAGGAAACTCAACCTCTCGAGACACCTAAGCAGGGGAGCCTAGAATGGGAGCTCTCTGGGAACCCAGCAGAACGGGGAGCCGGTAAGAGGCACTCCTAGAGAGTATCAGAGGGGTAGCCGTGTTAGTCTGGATCTGTAAAAGCAGCAAAGAGTCCTGTGGCACCTTATAGACTAACAGACGTATTGGGGCATGAGCTTTCGTGGGTGGATGCAACCGACGAAGTGGGTATTCACCCACGAAAGCTCATGCCCCAATACGTCTGTTAGTCTATAAGGTGCCACAGGACTCTTTGCTACTCCTAGAGAGGGAATTCTCAGAGAGGGAAATCTCAGCCAAGGGCCTCCCAGAGACTGGCCAGAAGCCCACCCTGACAAGGATCACTGGCTGTTCCTGGAGAAGAGTCACCGTGGACAGATCTCTCGGTCCACGACTGCAGAGAAGGATCTTACTCTGGTAAAGGCAAGAGGCCAAAAACCAGGAGCAAAGCCTAGAACCAAGAGAACCCCTAGGCAAAAGCATGGATAGAGTGAGCACTGGTCTCAGGTAGGGGACAAATGGACTCCACAACAACCTGGTCACCCCGCTAAGATGTTGGGCTGAAAGTTGACTTTTCTGTTAATAAATTAAGCCTTGCAAAAAGGGGTGCTTGTTAGCAGCTAACAGACTGTCTGGAATTGGAATGATTTAGTTGGGGTTGGTCCTGCTTTGAGCAGAGGGTTGGACTAGATGACCTCCTGAAGTCTCTTCCAACCCTAATCTTCTATGATTCTATGACTTGATGATACCCTGGGTGAGACAAAAAATCAAGTAAGGACTCTCCCACAACACAACACAACACCTGCCTGCAAGAAGGCGTGCAGGGGAGATCTGGAATGATGACACCATATAGAATTAATTAAAAACTGGTTAACTGATAAATCTCAAAAACTAATTGTCAATAAGTAATCATCCTCCTGTGTTGCTATTTCTAGTGAGGTCCTGCAGGGATCTGTTGTTGGCTCAATGATATTCAATATCTTTATCATTCTCAGGAAGAAAATAGAAAGTCATTGCTGGTAAAATTTGTAGATGACACAAACTGGTATATTGGCAAACAATGATGTCAGGTCAATAATGCAGAATGACTTGGATCAGTTTGATAAGATGGGCTCATTTGAACAATATGCATTTTAACATAACCAAATGCAAAGTCATACGTCTAAGAGGAACAAAGACTATAGGTCACACTTACAAAATGGGAGGCAGCATCCTGGAATGCAGGGACACTCAGAAGACATAGGTGTAATGGTAGAAAACCAACTGAACATGGGCTCATAGTGCAACACTGTTGCTAAGGTCTGGACTATATTTAGATCAACCTAGCTACACAAGAACGGCCGTACTGGGTCAGACCAAAGGTCCATCTAGCCCAGTATCCTGTCTACCGACAGTGGCCAATGCCAGGTGCCCCAGAGGGAGTGAACCTAACAGGTAATGATCAAGTGATCTCTCTCCTGCCATCCATCTCCACCCTCTTACAAACAGATTCTAGGGACACCATTCCTTACTCTTTGTGGCTAATAGCCATTAATGAACTTAACCTCCATGAATTTATCCAGGTCTCTTTTAAACGCTGTTGTAGTCCTAGCCTTCACAACCTCCTCAGGTAAGGAGTTCCACAAGTTGACTGTGCGCTGTGTGAAGAACTTCCTTTTATTTGTTTTAAACCTGCTGCCTATTAATTTCATTTGGTGACCCCTAGTTCTTGTATTATGGGAATAAGTAAATAACTTTTCCTCATCAACTTTCTCCACATCACTCATAATTTTATATACCTCTATCATATCCCCCCTTAGTCTCCTCTTTTCCAAGCTGAAAAGTCCTAGCCTCTTTAATCTCTCCTCATATGGGACCCCCTCCAAACCCCTAATCATTTTAGTTGCCCTTTTCTGAACCTTTTCTAGTGCCAGTATGTCTTTTTTGAGATGAGGAGACCACATCTGTAAGCATTATTCAAGATGTGGGCGTACCATGCATTTATATAAGAGCAATAATATATTCTCCGTTTTATTCTCTATCCCCTTTTTAATGATTCCTAACATGCTGTTTGTTTTTTTGACCGCCTCTGCACACTGCATGGACATCTTCAGAGAACTATCCACGATGACTCCAAGATCTTTTTCCTGATTTGTTGTAGCTAAATTAGCCCCCATCATATTGTATGTATAGTTGGGGTTATTTTTTCCAATATGCATTACTTTACATTTATCCACATTAAATTTCATTTGCCATTTTGTTGCCCAATCACTTAGTTTTGTGAGGTCTTTTTGAAGTTCTTCACAGTCTGCTTTGGTCTTAACTATCTTGAGCAGTTTAGTATTATTCTGTCAATCCACTTACTGCCTCTCGGATAGATAGACTAACTACATTCACAGAAAAACATCTTCTGACAACGTGGAAAGTGTCTGCACAGTGTTAATAGAGTCTGCAGTGCTGTAGCAGCTATAGTGTAGACATGGCCTCAAAGTGCAAAGACAATCTTGGATGCATAAGCAAGATAATATAAGTAGGAGTAGGGAGGTGGTATTACCAGCGTATAAAACACTAGTGAAACCATTACTAGCATATCACATCCAGTTCTGGTGTCCCCACACTTTAAAAAGGATAATGAAACATTGGAAAGGTGTACTGCAGGCATGCTGAAGTTTGGGAAGACATGCCTTATAATGACAAAGAGTCCTGTGGCACCTTATAGACTAACAGAAGTATTGGAGCATAAGCTTTCGTGGGTGAATACCCACTTCATCAGATAACACGGCTACCCCTCTGATACTTTATGCCTTACAGTGAGAGTCTTATGAAGCTCTCTAGTTAGTTTATCCATGAAAAGATTAAGAAGTGACTAGATCACAATCTACAAGTTCATACACAGGGAAGAGATTTCTGTTAGTGAAGGTTTCTTTAATCTAGCAAACAGAGGCAGAACATGATCCAGTGGCTGGAAGCTGATGTTAAATTCAGACTAGAAATAATCTAAGTACACATTTACAGGGAAGGTTATTAACCATTGGAACAACTTCCCTAGGGATTCAGAGGACTTTCCATCACTTAAAGCCTTTAAATCAAGACGAGATCTCTTTCCAAAAGATGTGCTATAGAGGCTTGATGCAGAAATTACTAGGTGTAGTTCTCAATCTGTGTAATGCAGGAGGTCAGAATAGATAAAGGTATCTTCTGGTCTTTGAGTCTACAAGGCTATTCACAAGAGTAAGGGTTAGAGGATCAAGGCATGGACCACCTGATATTCGAGCAAGTGGTATAACTTCCACTCAGAGGCAGATTAGGAGTTTGTGGGGCCCTGGGCCAGAGCAAGTGGGGGCCCCTCCCCACCCTTTCTTCATGCAGTCCCCCCTGCTCCGCCTGCCCGGCACTCTTGCTGGGGAGCGGAGTCAGGGCCTGGGGGCTTTCCTCGCTTCCAGGCAGGACTGCCAGGTGGCGGGGGGGCAAGAAGAGTGGGGCAAGCCCCATGTGCCCTGACCGGCGCACTGGGTGGGCAGCCGGAGCAGAGCAAGTCTCCACGCCCTGACCCCACTCCCCCACCTGGAGTGGGTTGGCACATAGAATCATAGATTATTAGGGTTGGAAGGGACCTCAGGAGATCATCTAGTCCAACCCCCTGCTCAAAGCAGGATCAATCCCCAACTAAATCCACAAATGGCCCTCTTAAGGACTGAACTCACAACCCTGGGTTTAGCAGGCCAACGCTCAAACCACTGAGCTATCCCTCCCCCCAAAGGAATTTGGTTCAATTTTTTTATCTCATAGAATGGGAAGGGACCTTGAAAGGTCATTGAGTCCAGCCCCCTGCCTTCACTAGCAGGACCAAGTACTGATGTTTGCCCCAGATCCCCTCAAGGATTGAACTCACAACCCTGGGTTTAGCAGGCCAATGCTCAAACCACTGAGCTATCCCTCCCCTCAAGGGGCACCCAATTTTCTGAGTGGGGGCACCCAATTTTCTGAGTGTCCCCCAATTGGCCAGGGCCCCTGGGCATGGGCCCCGTTGGCCCAGTGGCTAATCAGCCACTGGTTGCACTGGTTTCAGTAGGTGCATGGTCAGGAACTAGGCTCTTAGTTACCCCCTGAGCTCCTGTTTTGATTTCTCCAAGTAGTCTGTGGACTGCAGTGGAATTGTACAGGCACAGATAAATGTTGTAAGAGCCAGGCTGAGCTATCGAGGGCTGTGGCATATGGTGCATTGCTACCCATGATCCAGCAAGGTGAAAGATTCAGGGCCAGCAAACTGGTGAGCCAGTGAGGAGACTGACCAGCATGTGCCACGTGCCACTGAGAAGCTGGCTGGGAAGGCTGTTGTGGCTTTAGACCGTGCACATATTTCTGGATCAGTAGCGGGGCTTCATGACATTGTGCTTTATCACAGACGCTTTGCAGTTCCGAAAGGACCATTATCATCAGCTACCTACCTCTTGCACAACATAGGGCTGAGAACTTCAGCCAGTGGATCCTGCATTGAAAGGAATCATTCTTCATTATTCTAGATGTTCATCTAGGATCATATTCAGGGGCTTAACAGTGGCACTTTGTAGTGCTGCTTCCATCAAAATAACTAGGCATCAAGATTAAGAAACACTGAACATTTCAAAGTAGCTAGTTAATCAGAGATTCATTTGGGGGAGTTTGCAATAAAGTTAACCTGCTTGCTTTTACAGAAATTTTACTGCTTTAAATACACATTGTTGTTCTCCATTCCCCAGGAGAGATTGCAATGAAATAGGATGGGCCAAATTAATCACTGGTGTAGTTCTACTGAAGCATATGGTATTACACCAAAGGCTAATTTGGCCTGATTTAAAAACTCTTCAAAAATGTACCCTCACTCCATCAGACCTGCAGGGAATCACTGCATTGTTTCTGGTGGGGTTTAAAACAGCAGTGGAAACAGGAGAAGAGGGCTGCTAGAAGCAGGTGCATCTTAAAGACAGGGTTAAAAGGACAGCATGATGGATAGAAACAACATGATCAAAGGAGGAGACAGCCCCCAATGAGTCAAGGGGCTGTACCTCAATACGTCAGTAGGGATGAGTAATCTGTCCTGTGACTGTATAAAAGTAGGTCCCAGAGTGCGCATCTTTGGCCAGCCTAGGGGGCAGTGGAATATCCCGCCACTGACTGAGCTGTATCCATTGTCAGGGGGCACATATTCGTAGTATGTCCTGTAGAGTCTATAGGAAACTATTACTGTGCTTCGTTTGACAATAAACCTGGCTCGGGTTCCTTCGTACCTTACTAGAGTCTGTGGTCTTTGGGGGTTCTCTCGGGGTCTGCTTTGTCAGCTATCTGCACAGAGCTGGGGCAGCACACAGAGGAAACACGCACGCAGCCAACTGTTATCATCATCGAACAAGAGCAGAGCACCACACAGGTAGCTACTGACAACATAAGATATCAGGAAGGAATATGTATAAACAAAATGCAGTTGTTGATCATTACTGTATGTAACAAAAGGTATAAATGCTTGCCTTAATTGTTTATCTTTTGGGGAGACGTGCCATTGTGCACTCTCCCCCTTGCAATTTTGCTTGAGAATAAACTGCCTCTGACATGTTACAACCAACCTAAGAGTGAACACTGTTATTCTTCCACACTAATCAGTAAAACCAGAGACTAAAAGTAGTAGGCAAGTTCCAGAGTCACAGAGGGGGAAGATCCCGGCATCACGTGCATTCACTTAGCACCCCAAAGTTTTAATTTATTAATTAAAAAACTAGCCACTTGATTTGGGGCCAGCTCTCCCACAGTAAATACTGCCAGAAGGAACCCAGGGTGAGGAAATACTGGTGAGATTCATCTTTCGACAAACTTTTACAATGGGGTGGAGTTTGTCCCCTGCACCCCCATCAGCACCTGTGGATCTAGTCTGCAAATTGTACAGATGTCAGGGAGAAAACCTGAAGAGCACAGAATTTGATTTTGGGTTGAGCCATATGGTTATTTTTCCTGGCCAATCTCAGTCACATCATACAAAGTAGACTAAAAAAATCCAGAAAATATTCCACGGATACATGCGGCTGTTATTCTGAGCCCACCATCTTTCTATATACTGCTTCCCAGCCCCTCTATGTGGCTATGTTTTCACTGCAGCTGTCATAACTATAAAGGGAACGGTAACAGCCCTCCTGTGTACAATACTATAAAATCCCTCCTGGCCAGAGACACCAAAATCCTTTTACCTGTAAAGGGTTAAGAAGCTCAGGTAACCTGGCTGACACCTGACCCAAAGGACCAATAAGGGGACAAAATACTTTCACATCTTGGTGGGGGGAAGGCTTTTGTTTGTGCTCTTTGTTTTGGGGGGTTGTTCGCTCTTGGGACTGAGGGACCGGACATCAATCCATGCTCTCCAAATCTTTCTGAACAAGTCTCTCATATTTCAAACTTGTAAGTAACAGCCAGGCAAGGTTAGGTTAGTGTTAGGTTTATCTTTGTTTTCTCAACTTGTAAATGTTCCTTTTGCTAGAGGGTTTACCTCTGTTTGCTGTAACTTTGAACCTAAGGCTAAAGGGGGTTCCTCTGGGCTCTTTGAATCTGATTACCCTGTAAAATTATTTTCCATCCTGATTTTACAGAGATGATTTTTACCTTTCTTTAATTAAAAGCCTTCTTTTTAAGAACCTGATTGTTTTTTCCTTATTTTAAGATCCAAGGGGGTCGGATCTGGACTCACCAGGAATTGGTGGGGGGAAAAGGAGAGGGAATGGTTAATTTATCCTTGTTTTAAGATCCAAGGGTTTGGATCGGTATTCACCAGAAAATTGGTGAAAAAGTCTCTCAAGGCTATAACCAGGGAAGGGTTATAGTACTTGGGTGGGAGATATTCTGGGGGGGGGGGGGAGGGAGACAGAGTTTCCCAAATAACTCATAAATAATTTGGGTAGTGGCAGCAAAACCAAATCTAAGCTGGTAGTTAAGCTTAGAGGTTCTCATGCAGGTCCCCACATCTGTACCCTAGAGTTCAGAGTGGGGAAGGAACCTTAACAGCAGCATTAACTCAGGATAGCCAATGTGGGTGGAGCATCCCCACTGCAAAGTGCTACCTGCACCAGACCAGTGTTACTGCATCCATAATGGTGCTGTGCAAGCCAATGTGCTCAGATGGATATCCCATGGGATTTGGTGGTGCATTAGTGGGTTGCTCTATGAATTCATGCATTAGGTGCTCTCTCTCTCTCTCACACACACACGCACGCACACACACACACACACACACACACACACACACACCCCTAGTGTTGAGCTGCTGTCTGTGGCAGTGACAGGAAAGCCATACTGTATATAAATAACTTCAACTGGATTAATTAATTTGTTGACCATTGACCCCTGACCTGATGTTATAACCTATATCACTGTCTCATGTCTTGTGAGTGACTTTATGCTTGCTGAAGGTAAAATGATATTATAGGAGCCTAAGATTGACAGGGGTGTACTGCTTATTACTTTGGAACATGCATAAGGCAGTACACTGCAGAATTCTGCAAGACACATGTTTTGAGGGGGCTTTAGCAATCTGGTTACTAGGCAGTTAGACTGCAGTAACATATACGAATTATTAGAAAATGAGTGGCATAAGTTATTACTTATGATGAGTGGCATGCCACATATTGATAATGGACCGGTATTAATCTTGACATGGTCATGCAAGGTGGTCACATATGGTTAGATATCCAACAGATTACATTAAGAAGGGTATAAAGAATCCAATCTAGTTCCCTAGTATCAGTATTCAGGTACTTGAGGAACTAGCTGAAGCAATCCCAGAGCAGTTAGCAATTATCTCGGAGAACTTCTGGAGGATGGGTGAGGTCCCAGAAGATTGGAGAAGGATAGACATAGTACCTATCTTTAAAAAGAGGAACAAAGAGCACCTAGGGGATTATAGACCAGTCAGCCTAACTTCAATACCTGGAACAATACAGGAACCAATTATTAAACAATCAGTTTGTAACCCAGAGGATAACAGTTTTATAAATAGCAGCCAACATGGATTTGTCAAGAACAAATCATGCCAAACTAACTTAATTTCCTTCTTTGACTGGCCTAGTGGATGAGGCGAAGCAGTAGGCCTGATACATTTTGATTTTAGTAAGGCATTTGACAAACCCCACATGACAGTCTCATAAGCAACCTAGGGAAATGTGGTCTAGATGAAATTACTGTAAGGCGGGTGCATAGTTGGTTAAAAGACTGTACTCAAATCAAACAACAAACACAGTGCACCACTACTAGCATGGAGATGTATCATCCAGCATGTGGGGGTTGGGTGGGGGTGACAAAAGAATAAAACATGCTGAGCTGTAGTCAGGCACATCTGAACAATAAAAGCTCTCTTTCAGAACATGTCCTGACTTTTACACCTATGTAGCCTTCATAATATCCATCCCAGAGATTTATATTAGTATATTACAGTGTCACTTTGAGTTATAGGTACATTAATAAAACTGCACGGCCAGTGGTAAGTACAATACATATGAGAAGGGTTAATGGCAGGATCAGTCAAGCTTCAGGCAGTTTACGACTTTGGCTTTTTATGGTTTGGGATAGAATCTGTTAATGAGGCAATCAGTACTTTCTTTCTAGCTCCAGGCAAAGAGATTTCTTGTTTGAGAGGATGTTCAGCTGTTAACAGCAGCTACTGAATCTACACCCGCATCTGACTGGGCCATTCCTGTCTAGGGCTACCCATGTGGGCACCCTTTAATTCACACATGCAGCCCCACCATTGTCAATGGAAAACCCCCGAACACTGAGCTTGCAGGGACACCCTCGTGTAGCAAAACCCATGGCAAGAAGCTCAAGGGAAGGAAATATCCAGGAGCACCCTCGCAGTGTCTCTCCATGCATGGAACAGGCCCAAGGGCCCAACTAGAGCCTCTGCAGTTCCAAAAAGCTCACTACCAGGGATATCCTGGCCACTGCAACTATTCCCAGAGAGGAGGCGGCTCCTCAGAGAAGACAAGTCAGCCAGTCTATTCTCTTTTCCAGTTAAACCTAGCAGGGATAGTGTGTCCCCCAAACACATGCACTCCTCTTGCATAGACTCCATGTTTGTGGAGCGCTTGCCATACAGTGCAGTCACCCTCTCAGACCCCACCTTAGGGGAGATTTCCCATGAGGAGCATTCGCTCTGGGCAAGGCTCTGGCTGGTACGATTTCTCTCCACCCACCTTTACTTACTCAGACAAAGCTCCCATTGACTTCAATTGAGTAAAATATATGCAAAAACATTAGTATTTGGCCCAGAAGAGCTTCTGGTGGGATATGAACTATTCCAGGAAGTCAGGATTTGCAGGGTCAGCTCCTCAGTTCAGGGCACTCCGTCTTATTGGAGAGAATCAGACATTTTGCTCCATCAGCTCCTTTTACACTGTACGAGAATTGTTTGACTGTGGCAGCAAAGCAGCAAGTAAAGCAGAACTGGTTCACACAATTTATTTTGACTTTCAAAAAGTCTTTGACATGGTTCCTCCCTCATGAGAGTTTCCTAACAAAACTAGGTGGTCATGAGAGACAAAGTATTGCCAAGAATCAAAAACTGGTTAGTGACAGGAAACAAAGGATTAAATGGTCATCCTGATAAAAAGTGAACAGTGGTGGCCTCAAGTTTCCATACTAGATCCTGTGTTTTATACATTTATTAATGGTCTGGAAGGAAATCTGCAGATGCCAGAGTTATTTCGGTTAGTCTGGATCAGAGAAGACAGAGACTCAGGGGGAACTAGATAAATAAATGGGCAATACGTCAGATAAAGTTCAGTGTTGATAAACACAAAGTAATGTACATTGGATGGAAAAAATGAAACATTCTAAATTAACTGATTCACTCAGTAAACAGACCTGGCCACTGTAATTCAAGAAGTATGTTGATAAATTGGAGACTGTTCAGAGAAGAGCCCTGAGAATGATTAAAGGATTGGAAAGCATGTCTTATAGCGAGAGACTCAAAGAGCTCAATTCACTTAGCTTAACAAAGAGAAGGTTAAGGGGTGACTTGATTACAGTCCATTATTCCCCACGTAGGCACTTATAGACTCTTCAATCTAGCAGAGAAGGGTATAACACTACCGGATAGCTGGAAGTTGAAGCTTGACAAATTCAGGCTGGAAATCAGCCATAAGTTTTTAACAGTGACAGTAGTTAACCATTGGAACAATTCACCAAGGATTGTGGATTCTCTATCACTGACAATTTTGAAATCAAGACTGGATTTTTCTTTAACAGCTCTGCTCTAGGAATTATTTTGTGGAAGTTCTATGGCCTGGGATATACAGGAGGTCAGACTACATGATCACAATGGTCCCTTCTGGACGTAGAATCTATGAATTGTGGACAGCTCAATGTGCAAATGTGGTCAAAAAAAGCAAACAAGATGTTTAGATGAATAGGGAATGGAATGGAAGACAACAGAGAATGGGATAATGCCATTAAGTATGTCAATGGTGTGGCCGCATTTGGCTATTATGTACAGTACTGGTGACTCCATTTCAAAAAAAGATATTGCAGAAAAAAAGACGGTTCAAAGAAGGATTACTAGAATCACTGAAGGCATTAAAAAGTCTCTTATGAAGAGACTGAAAAGTCTAGGACTGTTTACCTTAGAAAGGAGAAGAATAAAAGTATATAAAATAATGAATTGTCTAAAGAAGATAAACAGGGAGAACAAAGTTCCATTCAGTGAAATTAAAATATGGCCAATTCAAAACTGAAAATAAAATTATATATATTTACAATGTGTAATTAAACTGTGGAACTTATTGCTATAGGAAGGCATTGAGATATTGGGCATTTATAGGGATATCAAGAATATCCAAAGTAGAATAATTAATGCTAGCAAAAATGTTAAGGCTAATGAAACCTCATGCTTCCAAATTTAAACTAATCTCTATTATGGTTAGGATGAGATTTAATATGGGGGCAGGTTATCCCACTATGGGGTTCTTACACATTCCTCCTGTTTTATAATAAAATAGAAAAGTCACTATGTTTTCAGGTTTTGTTTTACAATCAATGGTTTCATCTTTGGAAAGAACATTCTTTATACGAGTTCTTCATAGAATATCAGGGATGGAAGGGACCTCATCTAGTCCAATCCCCCGCTCAAAGCAGGACCAATCCCCAGATTTTTGCCCCAGATCCCTAAATGGCCCCCCTCAAGGATTGAACTCACAACCCTGGGTTTAAGCAGACCAATGCTCAAACCACTGAGCTATCCCTCAGCATAATCAGAGTGGGAACTCCAGAGTACAAATACTGCTGTTGTATAGATCACACTGAAATAGCACCAGTCTTGTTTTCTGAAAGGTGAGTCCCACTTATGGGCATGTGAACTTGAGCACCTACATTATCTTGCCCCAATGAACATATTTGTAGAGTCAAGGTAGGTAAGCTAATATCTTTTATTGGACCAACTGGTGGTGGTGGAGGGTACCAGCTTTCAAGGTACACAGTTATTCTTCAGGTCTGGGGAAGGAAGACGAGTCTGTGCGCTAAATAGAAGTTGGGATAAATTGTTAAGCAGAAGAGGTAGGTATGCTGGAGGTGGTCACTTGAAATTAAGTGGGTAATTGGGGGTTAGATTATTGTGCATAAAGGGTTTGGGGTAGCAGGCAGTGTAGCGTGTTACAAATTGTTGTAATGAGCCATAAAACCCTGTTAAATCCTTGGTTTTTGGTGTCTAGCAGAGTTATGAATTTAAGTTCGCAGGCTCTCCTTTTGAAGGTGTTGTGCAGGTTTCCTTTGAAGACAAGCATTGAAAGATCAGATATGGAGTGATCATTTTGTAAAAGTGTTCAGCCCTGAGTGCCCTTTAACTCACCCTGAAAATTTTTTGGTTTTAAGTATTCCATTGTAGAAAATAAGTTATCTAAATAAGTCCTTAATGTGAACTTTGGAGCCTGCACTGGAAATAAATATTTCCTCACTCATTTTTCTTAGGCAGAATAGCAATTGAGAAGATAATTCATCCTATATTTCTAGGTAGGGGCTAATACATAATATAAAACCTTCTGAATCATGGAAGAGAAAAAAAATACTTTCTCCAGGCCAACTAGGAAAATACTTACACACTTCAGCCTGATGTAATCTTCAATATATACTTTCTTCTTTGACAGCTTTTCTGACACTTGGAGCATACACTGAAAGGAGTAATGCAGTAGATTCACAAGACTATTCTGAACACTTTGATTACTAAAATCTACAGATTTTTCTATCTTTCAAAACATTTCAAAATTAGCACCCAGGACAAAAAGAACAGAAAGGCTTGCTTTGCATTTAGATAAACTCTCCAGACCAAAAAACCCCCAAACTGTATTTGAGGGTTTTTTTCCAAAATTGTCATCCCCAGCAAGTTTACAGTAACATTTACCATCCTATCCTATTGATTTCCTTGCATTTTGATTTATGACATTTATTCTTCACATCTGCTGTTCCTTATAAAATTAGATTTTGAAAAAGTAAAAATCAAGCCATATGAACAATGCTGTGAACCCCTTCAGAGCCCTAGATATCATCTAGGGGGAGGGATAGCTCAGTGGTTTGAGCATTGGCCTGCTAAACCCAGGGTTGTGAGTTCAATCCTTGAGGGGGCCACTTGGGGATCTGGGGCAAAATTTGTACTTGGTCCTGCTAGTGAAGGCAGGGGGCTGGACTCGATGATCTTTCAAGGTCCCTTCCAGTTCTAGGAGATGGGATATCTCCATTAATTATTATTATTATCTGTATTACTTCATATCATTCATCTGATGTCTCTATGAATGCTCTCATTCATGTTGATGTGATTCTTCTGGTGTAGCTTTATCAGATACAAAAACTTCAAAAGAATAAAAAAAGTTGGTGGGGAGGAGGGGGTATTGGGGGTATTGGCAGAGGGTAGGCAAAAGGAAGCCTCACTCATTCATTGCACAGGGATAAAACATTAAGACATTTAATCATATAAAGCTATTTTGATTTAGCAGATCTTCCAAGGGTTTGGACAATTCAACCAGTGGATCCCTTAGGCTAGGAGAAGAGCAGAGAAACCAGCCTTGGAAGCTGAGCCACTTACTGCCAGGCTGCTTCTGTGTCTCACATGGCAAGGGGCAATGTTGTATCCGCCCAGGCTGGCTGGGGCGTTTGTGTCTGTTTCTGGCCAGGATGCAAGTGCAGGTTGTAGCTAATCTACCCCCAGCTGCCTCAGCTCCACCAGGCTTTTGTGACCCAATCCCCTGCATAGCCTTCTTCTTGGTCTCCAAAGTCCATGCCTGGATACTGGGTCCATAGGGCATGAGCAACATGTGCTGATCAACAGTATTACAGGCCCCTCTGTCAATCACCCAGCCAGCTGCTGTCCAGGATCTGGGCCAGGGGAGAATTCATCCATTAGATGGAGTGAAGGTTGGTGGCAAACTCCATCAGCATCTTGGGGGGGGGAGGGAGGGAGGGTTTGACTGTATGCCTCAGTTTCCCCCCTTCCGAGTCCCCATAAATAGTCCAAAGCATGCGAGTATAAATATAGCCCCTTGTGGGGTTCATTCATTACAAAATTCCTGTGCACATAAACCACTACAAATTTCTCCACAACCACATTCCAGAATTCCCCCATCATAGTCCCAACAGTGCCTACAACATACAGTCCTGGCATTGCTCACCACCCCCTAGCTCTCCAGAACAGTCCTCTCCTGTCTGTCCTTGTACCAGGACAGCCACCCCAGCTCTTCCAGCTGCAGTGCAACCCCGCTTTTCCCAGCAAGACCCCCATAGCCTCTCTACTAGGAGCATTCCTTGCCAAATGAGCATTCCTCACTCCCCCAGAACCCTCTCAGTTCTTCTTGGTCCAGTTCTCATGCCCCGGAGATGTCAGCAGGTAAGCTCCTCCGCTGTTCCCGGGCCTTCAGCCCCCTTGAGCCATTTGGCCATGACTGACTGACTTGGGCATGCCAGCCAGCAAACCCCTCATGCTGCTCTCCCTGACAGTTCTTCCCAGGGAGGTCTGCAGAGAGTTTTCTGCTTTCTGCAGCTTTTCCCAGAGACCTTCTCCAGTCTCCTGACTCCAGCAGCCCTCCCTCCCTCCAGCAACCCTCCCTCCCTCGATCTCTCTTCCCAATATTTTATAGCTCCCAGGTACTGCCCCACCTGTCTGACTGGCCAAACTGGGAGCACCTGTTCTAGTCCAATGCAACTGGACCTACTAACTAACCCACTGAGAAAAAACATTGAAACTAACAAACTAATCATCTTCATTCATGTCTGTGCCTCATCCCATATTTCCTTCAGCCTTATTCCCCTTTCCCTCTACTGACAGCATGGGAGAATCCAAGTCCCTGTAACCAGCAGTGGGTGGAGGTTCTGGAACAGCCTCCCAATGGGAGCTGTGGGGCAAACCCCTTAATTAGTTTTCAGAAAGAGAGACGGACAAATTTGAATGGAATTGTATGACAGAGTTGTTTGTGATGGTGCAGGGCAGGGTTCAATGGCTCTGGGTGCCTCTTCCAGTTTGTGTCTTATGTTTCTAAAAGCTCATGCTTCAGGGTTTCAGTTGGCCCCGCGTGTACTCTGGGAAGTTTTTTTAATCTCCTTCCTTGGAAGCATTAGGGACAGCCATGGCTGGAGGTGGGACTTTGGATGGGGAGGGTCAGGGCTGTGAGGTGGCATCGAGCATCCTCTCTCTCAGGTGCTGGGCTGGCTGGTTCTTTCCACCTTCCTCTGCAGTGTGTGGGTGTGGGTCACTTGCTGGGATGCTCTGGGGGTCTCTCACTTCACCATTTCCCAGCCATCGGGGAGGGCTCGGGCACTGGCACACCACAGTCCCTCCTCTCTGCCTGTGGCAGAGAACAGTCTAGTCTCTGGTGGGCTGTCACACTTGGGTCTCATTTCAGTCGCTGGGGTTAGTGTGTGGAGGCTGGGTGGAGTTGGTGATACACAGGGGGTCAGACTAGATGATCTGGTGGTTCCTTCTGCCCTTAAACTCTGATTCAAATCACAGCCACCCCATCGCAGCATTGTTCCACACTACTGGCCAACCTAAAGCATCCACTGATGGGACACAGCTGCTGCAGCTAGGCACCCAAACAAGGGCAGCCTGCAAAGCATTGGGATACTGCATCTGCCCCACCTCCAACACAAGAGGAAACTTATCTCCCGATAACCCAGAAATGCTGCAAAAACCTCAGAATCATTTTATATACTGATCTGGTGCCAAAGTAAAGCCTTCCTACAAATGTTCACTATCCCCCATCTAAATAAAAATATAAAACCAAATCCAAGTCCCCACAACCACTTCATCTCAGTCTCTATCATCTCCATCCCCAAAAGTTCATAGGATTTCAAATGTTACCCTGTTGCTGTCTGGAACAGTAGCTGGTTTTGGAGGAAAAGTGTCTATTGAGGATTAGCCCAAGCCAAGAAGTTTGGAACCATTTTTCAGCCCTGCAGCCAAAATTCATGGCTGTTGCAAGTCAGGATTTTAAGCCAGTCACTTACAGATGCCCCTTATGGGGTTTGGATATGAATTAGAATTTGGAGTCCTTGGACCCCACAGTTTTTGGGGAGAGAGGTTTATGTTTTGGCTCAGGGTCATCTCTTCCCTTTCCTGTGGCAGAGATACATGTCTTTACAGAAGCTGTAATGTCTGCTGCTGCATTTAGCAGCAGCTCTGAGGAGCATTCATCCATTGAATCTCACCATAGGTGCTGGAACTAGGAGTGCAGGAGGTGCTTCCTCACCCCCCTGGCTTGAAGTGGTTTCCACTATATCCAGGGTTTAACAGTTTGGTTCAACGGCTCTCAGCACCCCCACGGTACAAATTGTTCCAGCACCCCAATATCTCACACTTCAGTCAATCTGGATGAACAAACAAATAGAAATTTAGAACTAGAGTCATGAAGGGACATATGAGCCCACCTGCCACTATAGGAATCTAAGGCCAACAATTAGGAACTGCTGTCAGTCCCAAAACCCCTGCTCAGCTGCCACCTAATGCTGAAGGCAGGCAAAGTCCCTAGGTGACCAAGTTTCCACTGTTAAAGTCCCAAGGCACCTAAATTTCAGCAGCGGAGCATGCACATAGACACCTAACTACTGACACTGCCCTGCAGTTTTGTGCCTAAGCCACACCATGATTCACAAACTAGCATTCTCTCATACATCTTGTTTCTGGGCCTGACCCAGGAGACATGCACTGACCATGCCTAAACCCACACAAGACAGCTGGGGAGGAATTTGTTCCTTGTAACCTTTAGTCCTGTGGTTAGAACAGTCACTCAGGACACAGGAGACCCCACAGCAATTCCCCACTCTGCCTGATGTGAAGAAGGGATATGAACTTGGGACTCTGACCTTTCAAATGTCCTAACCGCTGAACTAGAAGATATTACGGTGTAGGTCTCCTTCCTTTTGAAGCTGTGTCACTATGTATCAATAAAATAAACTATGCATTGGGACAGAGAGAGAGAGAGAGAGAGAGAGAGAGAAAATGACTGACTGACTCTATACGCTAGTGGTTACAGCAGTCACCTGAGAGGTAGAAAAGCAATTTCAAATCCTTTGTCCACATCTGGCAGAGGAGGGAATCAATCCTGGATCTCCTACACCCACAGGGCAAAAGTTATAAGGGTAGAGCTATTCCTGTTGATGCATTGCTTGCAAAAAAAAAAATGACTTGGGTGCCTAACTCCAAGAGGGTTTACAGCTCTGACTCCTGAATGGAGGTGGGCACCTCCCTACAACCCAGATGTAGGTGGCTAACTCCCTGTGAGGGAAGTAATGGGGCTTGGGCCCTTAGCATTTCCTAGTGTCTACTTAGGCATCTCCCTGCTCAGCATGCTGCATTTTGTGAATCCCATGTTTAGGCTCCTAACTTCCCAGTGTATTGCCTAGAGAGCCTGGGCACCTAAATCCAGGCTGAGAGTTCCACAGGGTGCCTAGGTGTTAACCTGTTGGTGCTGCAAAGCTCAGCATTGCAGCAGGAAAGTCTTCTTTGTGATTCTAGTCTCCTCTCCCCCCAACAATTGTTCTGGTTTTTAAAAGTTCTCTGTAGGATGTCAGTAATCTTATCACCACCAGCAAGCATTTGCACATTTTAGTTCTTAAATCCATCCTGATTCAATGCAGCACAGCACAGCTCCTACTCTCAGATTTTGTCTACACTGGCAATTGAAAGGCAAAACTTTTGTCATTTAGAAGTGTTAAAAAAAAAAAAAAAACCACGCACACCCCCCGAAAGACAAAAGGTTTTTTTGACGACAACCATCTGTTTGAACAGTGCTTTGTTGGCAGGAGAGCTCACCTGCTGACAACACTGCCGCCGCTCATCGGGGGTGGAAGTTTTTTGTCAGCAGGAGAGAGCTCTCCTACCAACAAAGTGCTGTTCACACAGGTGCTTGTTGTTGACAAAACTTGTGTCTTTTTTGGGGGGTGGGGGAAGAAGGGGGTGTTTAACACCTCTGAATGAAACTAACCTCATTTGGTAACTTGCTCCAGGAAAAGCCTTCCAGTCTCTCATTAGCAAATGGGACTCACCCCAGCCCACTTGCAACTGCAAGACATTCTCTTACCCCTTCCCAACTGCCAAACTCTTCCCTTTGAGGAACTTGGCCCTGGGGAAGGGAAGCCCCTCTTCCCAAATGCTCCTGCTCCCCTCTCCATAACAAGCCCCACACACTTGGGTTGTAGCATTTGGCTATTGCGCTTGTTAAAGCAGACTGCCCATTATCTGTATTGTGGTAGTGTCACAGTTTCAGGGTAACTGCACCTGTATTCCCACTCCAGGAGTGCCCAAATCAAGTCTCAGATCTCCTCCAGCCATCACCTGTCTCTGGGCAGGGACCCTACTCCCATTCCATTCTGACTGGCAGTTTTAATGCTGCACAGCTCCATGCCTTACATTGTAATATCCCAAGCAAGCCAGTCTGCCTAACGGCCAGCAGCTATGCACTGCTCTCTCCCTATGGGATATGAACAGTGCCTTGCCAGCAGCAAATCAACCTGTAAACAGCAACCTGTTAACTAACAGCTTGAAAACAGAAAAGAAAGGTTAAATTAATCAGAGTGTTGATTCACAACTCTTACTATGTACATCTCCCTCCCACCAACAGAGGACGTGTTTTGGAGAGCACTATCTGTTACAAGTCAGAAACAGAGAGAAATCAGTGTTGCTTGAGAACAGAGGGGTCTGCCCTTGTCAGCATCAATGTCCAGCAGCAATGGAATGTTATAGAGCAATGCAAAATCGGAGAAACATTTTAGCATGCCTGTGGTTCTCTCCCCTGGATTCATGTGAGCTGCTTGCCTCGGCTCACCAAGCCTCCAGCAAATACAAGAATCTGCTCACCACGCAGCCCTAGTAGGAAGCTTGCTTTCAGCCCCAAAGGTATGTCTACACTGCAGCTGGGGGCCAGTGTCCCAGCCCAGGAAAGCAGGCTCAAGCGAGTGTGCTAAAAATAGCAATGTGGACATTGCGGCTCCAGCAGAAACTCAGACCAGCCACCCACAGTCAGGCACAAGGCATCAAGCCCAAGCTACCCCAATGTCCACACTGCCGTTTTTAGCCATTGGCTCAAGGCGGCCTACCTGGGCCAAGAAGCTCACTCCCCCTGCGATGAGGAACACTCCCCACGAGGACTGAGTTAAATATAGATATTTTATGCCCCCAAATTTGATGGGCCTCTGTAATCGGGTTAGACTCACCACAGCGGCACCTCCTACTGGTTGGTTAGGGAATTAGCTCTTTCAGCAGTGCACCTTCGCTAGTGGAGTCTCACCCACCATTATTCTCGGTCTCCACCATCCTCACAGTTGGAGCCACGTCACTCCCGGACCACAGCATCTGCTTCTGGACACTGCCCTCCATCTGTGTGCACTCTGCTAGCTCTCCCTCCCCTTCCAGGGGGGACTAGCAGCTTCTGGTTCTATCACTTGCCTCAGTGGCTCACTGCAGTCCTCAGTCTAGCCCCTTCCTCCAAGGGCAAACTGAAGTCTGGCTTACCTATTCTAATCACTGGCAAGTGGGGGGGGGGGGGGAGAAGGAGGAGGGAGGGCAGGCCCACCCACTACTCTGGGCCCCAACCCAGGGACTCTTTAGCAGCAGCCGCCACTTACTAGTCACTTACCACCCGCCTCCAACTCTCCTCTACTGCCTACTTCCCTGGGCCACTTTCCCATTGCCCCAGCACCTTCTCTGTCCCTTTGCATCAGGGCCCCAGTTTGGCAGTTGTCAGCCCAGAGCACTCCCAGCCTCTGCTGACCCTAGGGTTACCATTCGTCCGGATTCCCCCGGACATGTCCGGCTTTTTGAGCTAAAAATAGCGTCCAGGGGGAATTTGTAAATGTCCGGACTTCCCCCCCCCCCCCATGCAGAGCGCGCGCGGCTAACAGGGCAGCTGGCCGGATGGTGCCACTTACATGGGGCTCCGACAGCCAGAGAGAGCCCCTCCTCCCCTGCAGCTGAGATCACTCCCTCCCTCCCTGCATTCGCAGATCGCCTCCAGCAGTCTGGAGCTCCTCCCCCGCTCCTCCTCCCCTGCCAGCCAGCGTGCCGGGACGAAGGGCTCAGGCCGTTCCTGAGCAAGCTCACAGAGACATTAGGCAAAGGCCAACAACAAGGGGGCCAGGGGGTCGGAGAAGGGGCAGGGAGGTTCTGGAGGGTGCAGTCAAGAGACGGGGGGGGCTTTCTGGGGGTGGCAGGGGTGGGGAGTTCGGGGGGGGGGCTGTCAGGTGGCAGGGGTGGGGAGAGGGATCGGAGCAGTCAGGGGACAGGGAGCAGAGGGGTTCAGATGGGTTGGGAGTTCTGGGGGGACTGTCAGGGGTGGGGAGTGGTTGGATGGGACGTGGGAGTCCCAGGGGTCTGTCTGGGGGTGGGGGTGTGGATAAGGGTTGGGGCAGTCAGGGGACAAGAGGCAGGGAGGCTTAGGTAGGGGGTGGAGTCCTGGGGCGCAGTTAGGGGCAGGGGTCCCAGGAGGGAGCAGTCAGGGGACAAGGAGCGGGGGGAGGGTTGGGGGTTCTGAGGGGGGGGGGGGAGTGGGAAGGGCAGGGGCGGGGCTAGGGCAGGATGGGGCGGGGCTAGGGCAGGGCTCCTCCCATCCTCTTTTTTGCTTGCTGAAATATGGTAACCCTAGCTGACCCTGCCCAGCACTGCTCTGTCTTAGGTTCTTCTCCCTTTGCCCTCCAGGGAGAGAGACTGAACTCCTTGCTACCCTGCAGCCTTCTTATAGGGCCCAGCCTGGCCCTCATTGGCTGCTTTCAAGCCTCCACTTGATTGGCTTCCTATAAGCCCTTCCATGATTGGCTGGGGCTCTGCACAGCCTTTCTGGCTTGCTTTAACCCCTTCCATGCCAGAGTGGGGCAGCTGCCACACTACAGCCTTGTTCAGTTTAACAAGGGTGTCCATTACACCCAAACAATGAACATCTTCTCTGTTATGGGATGACATTTATAAAAGCTGGGTTGAGAAAGCAAATGTGTTCCACACTGCACCCCTCACATTTCATGAGCATGTATGTTACCCATATCTAGAGAGTGGGAAGGCATTCTCGGGTGTTATGTTACCAGTAAAACAGATATGCTTCACATTTGCTCAGATTACTCTCCAATGATCAAGTTTTGTAAGTGGCTCTTCAGAAACGGAAGATCTCAAATTTACACAAGCAATGGAGAACTTTCATAGAATCATAGAATATCAGGCTTGGAAGGGACTTCAGGAGGTCATGTAGTCCAACCCCCTGCTCAAAGCAGGACCAATTCCCAACTAAATCATCCCAGCCAGGGCTTTGTCAAGCCTAACCTGAAAAACCTCTAAGGAAGGCAGAGGTCCCACAGACAATACTCTTATTCACTGCATAACCAATTCATACCCAGAACAGTTCCAACCTGTGCACTGAGTGAAATTGGGGTCCTGTGGAAATAATAGTGTGGGATCATGCAATTAAAGACTGTATCATAATGCATACACACAAAGGGCAGAACTAAGCTTACGCAGGCAATCTTAATCCTGATACTTCCTATCTTCCGAGTGCTTGACTTTGCAACCTTAATGTTCTTTTAACAAAGTTTTTCAATGTAATTTCCTAGGTTTTTAAAATACTTACAGTTAAAAAAAAATATGTGGAACCATGTTGACATCCCACATGGATTAACAAAACAGCTGACATCTTTAAATGATCCACCACTTGAGCTAATGGAGTAACTGGTAGAAATAGAAGGTTGTTATCTTTTATAGGGACCTTCCACTACAGAAGGATGGAGACACAAGCTTTGCTAATTAGCAAAGGAATACAGAGATTTAGGACTAGTGGGTTCAATTCCAGTTTTGTAGGGGAGCGTACTCTAGTGGTTTCATACTCTCCTGCCCATTACCCTGAGCCTCTCTCTGTCTCCTACTGCACATATCCCCCTCCCCATGTCCTGCCCCTGTCCCCTCCCATGTTGCAATCCTGTCCGGCTCTTGCCTACTCTGCCCCACCTGACTTCTGGCCCCATCCCCAGCTCCTGCCCATGTTACTCCTCCCCACTCCTATGCTTCCCAACTCTTGTTGCTGTCCCCCATCACTTGTTCCTAACCCCCATTTTGTTTTACCTTTGCTCCTGGACAACAGTCACTGATTTTTTTCCAAAGTATTACAGCTAGGCCAAATTTGCAGATTTATCTCAAAATTTCCTCCCAAAAATTCAGCCTGAGGCAGAGACCCAGCATGGGAATTTTCAACCTGAACAGTTTAAGTTTGGCAAAGTTACAAATAACTGAAATCATAGTTTCATAATGGAAAGTCTGAGCATCCTTATCTATACGCAGAGCTACCTGCACTGCATATAATCAGAACAATTGATGTCAATACCATCCTGAAGTGTTGATTTAAATTATCTAGGCACAATGTAGTTCTCTGGGGCACTGACCTCAATTCTAAGTAAAAGATCTTCAATAAGTGTAGTGAGCCAGTTCTTTAACCTTTGAGATCAAAGGGAGATGGAAGCTCTCAAATTGTTGAGAGTCCTTACAAAACTCTGAACCTTTTGATGTTTGCCCATCGCTAATACGCACAAACTGTATTGTTTCAGCTATCATTCTACATTTTGCATGTCGTTGTGTGAAAAATTACTATTTTAAACCATTAATTTAATTGTAAAATTGAATCAGTGGGAAAATGCAGTCTCCTGACTGTCAAATGTATTCAGAGATAAAAAAAAAAAGAATCTGCATTGTTTGAGCAGTTAAAGAAACAGCTAATCAGCTTTTCAGATGAATCAGAAAAAATATATTGCCTGGCAAATTAAATCTTAAATAAAAAAAGATTTGAAACCATTAATCAGAGTATTTTTGGTTCATGGTCCTTATTCGTTAATAAGTGTGGCAAGAATCCTAACATGATAGTCTAGTGGTTTCTTCATTCTTCATACTGAACTGAGCACGTAAAACAACCAAAAGTAAATCACCTAATGGACACTAATCATTGGCAGCCTCACAACAATACAACAAAGGAAGTGGCATTTTACTGAGATTTATGTCTTCTTTCCAGCAGCATATTAAAAACATTGCTTTTGATATTTTGCCTGAGGCCTCTGAGCTACCACCCATCTTAATAATTAAGCAATCCATTCATCATATGTTCATTGTGTTCATGACATGAATTATGAGATAAATGGTAGAATTTACATACTAACTCAAATCAATTTAAAAAGTGGATGCTAGTTAGATAATCAACATCAGAGCCCATGTAAATATTTTTCAACACTAACAATACAGATAGTCCAGGCATAGTTGCAATAATAAATTTCACATAGATCCCAAATAGAGTATTATTGCACTAGAGTACTGTATGAAGCAGCATAGCTAAGCCTGTTAGGCTCTGAGTTATATACAGAGTTTGAAGTATGGAGGATTGCGCTAGTGTTGTCTGATGCTTGTCAAAGTTACCAGATATTCCCCACCACCACCTCTGGATTTCCAAAAGAAATCAACTGGAGTTAGAAATACTAAACCCTGATTCTTCCAGCTTAAATAAATAAATAACATTAAAATTAATTAGTGAAAAAGGCCTTTGAATCAAGCAGTACCGTATGTAAATATAAGCAGCGCTTAGTCAAACAGCCCTGAGTGTCAGGAACACAATGTTAACAATCTTGCTGCATCAGAAATCATTGTGATGAGGGGGAGACAGGAAGCCAAACATGTTCAGCAGCACAACACTTGTTTGACTTTCAAAACTATCTGTGGAAGGGCAAAAGTCCAGCTCACCATACAAATAAGTAGAGAACAGTTGAGAAAGACAGCAGAGAATCATTCAGACACTTGAGCCCCATGCATAAAACTGTCTCTCTCAGTAAAGATACACATACAACACCTGGCTAGCATAAGTGATAATAATATAGAAGGGGACATGTTCAAAGCCAAAGCAGATGTGGCATGCCCCAAAACATGCCTACACACCTGAAAATAGACCATGCAGCATCCATGTCACTTATTCCAACTCCAGCCAGGAACTAGTTATGCAGGAGGCCATCAGCATGCCTTACATCTCCTCTCCACAGCACCAGGGCTAAAGATTAGGAAGGAAGTGGGGAGGTGGTTATTCACTGCTCCCTGTTGGAAATTATACTCCAGTTCAAATGTTTGGGGTTAAATTGAAGTCAAGGGTCTACACAGATTTAAGAGTGCAGCCCATGGCTTCTAAGAACAATCAGACAGACCATCTACATATAGCAAAACAATGAGACATGCGTCTATGCCAGGACTCCTAAAGCACTGTGATATCAGAGGTCACAGTGATATCCAGGTTGGAAGGGACTTCAGGAGGTCATCTAGTCCAACCCCCTGCTCAAAGCAGGATCAATCCCCAATTGGTAACTCAACCAATCACCACCCTGACTCTACAGCTACATTTACATGCAACAATTGGTTATAATGGGTCTCTGAGATGAGAAAGACTGCAAACAAGGTGCTTGGCCCAACTATCTTCAAAGGATGATTCACCACCCATACAACTCAACACAAAATTCCCCAGCACAACCCCAACCACACAACGAACACAACCACTGTGCTTCCACTCAATGTTGTAGCAGCTCCTGGTATCAGGTCATAGCTATTGCATGGGTCCACTTCTTCGGCCCCTCTCTTAACCAGGGGGTGAGTCTACTCAGGAAGACCAGGGCTTTAAAAAAACCCACTCCTAAGCGACCAGAGGAGCTAGAGAACAGGAACGGCTAACAGGGGAGTTTTGCAAGGCAGTTTAGAGTGGCAGTGTGAAGGGGGCTAGATACACTTAACATTCTTTAAACTTAAAGCCAAAAACACCCCTTGATAAAAACAAAACATCAGCAAAGGAATGAGCTTCAGGAGTAAAAAGAGAATGCAGGCAGAAGTCCAGCAACAGAGTGGGGGCTATGCAGTTTATTGCACCCAGTGCCACCTGAGTCATACTGAGAAAGCAGGGCAATCAGCTAGTTACCTTAAGTGCATGTACACGAACGCAAGAAGCCTGGGAAACAAGCAGGAAGAATTGGAAGTCCTAGCACAGTCAAAGAACTATGATGTGATTGGAATAACAGAGACTTGGTGGGGTAGCTCACATGACTGGAGCACTGTCATGGATGGGTATAAACTGTTCAGGAAGGACAGGCGATGAAGAAAAGGTGGAGGAGTTGCACTGTATGTAAAAGAGCAGTAGGATTGCTCAGAGCTCCAGTATGAAACTGGAGAAAAGCCTGTTGAGGGTCTTTGGGTTAAGTTTAGAAGTGAGAGCAACAAGGGTACTCCCATGGTGGGCGTGTGCTTTAGACCACTGGACCAGGAGGATGAGGTAGACGATTCTTTCCTTGGACAATTAACTAAAGTTTCCAGAACACAGGCCGTGGTTCTAATGGGGGACCTCAATCACCCTGACATCTGCTCGAAGAGCAATACAGCAGTGCACAGACAATCCGGGAAGTTTTTGGAGACTGTTGGGGACAACTTCCTGGTGCAACTACTGGAAGAACCAACCAGGAGCAGTTCTCCTCTTGATCTGATGCTTACAAACAGGGAAGAATTGATAGGGGAAGTAGAAGTGGGTGGCAACCTGGGCAGCAGTGACCATGAGATGGTTTAGTTCAGGATCCTCACAAAAGGAAGAAAGGAGAGTAGCAAAATACAGACTCTGGACTTCAGAAAAGCAGACTTTGACTCCCTTAGGGAACTGATGGGCAGGATCCCCTGAGAGGCTAATATGAGGGAAAGGAGTCCAGGAAAGCTGGCTGTATTTTTTCCATAGATTCATAGATTCTAGGACTGGAAGGGACCTCGAGAGGTCATCGAGTCCAGTCCCCTGCCCTCATGGCAGGACCAAATACTGTCTAGACCATCCCTGATAGACATTTATCTAACCTACTCTTAAATATCTCCAGAGATGGAGATTCCACGACCTCCCTAGGCAGTTTATTCCAGTGTTTAACCACCCTGACAGTTAGGAACTTTTTCCTCATGTCCAACCTAAACCTCCCTTGCTGCAGTTTAAGCCCATTGCTTCTTGTTCTATCCTTAGAGGCTAAGGTGAACAAGTTTTCTCCCTCCTCCTTATGACACCCTTTTAGATACCTGAAAACTGCTATCATGTCCCCTCTCAGTCTTCTCTTTTCCAAACTAAACAAACCCAATTCTTTCAGCCTTCCTTCATAGGTCATGTTCTCAAGACCTTTAATCATTCTTGTTGCTCTTGTCTGGAACCTCTCCAATTTCTCCACATCTTTCTTGAAATGCGGTGCCCAGAACTGGACACAATACTCCAGTTGAGGCCTAACCAGTGCAGAGTAGAGCGGAAGAATGACTTCTCATGTCTTGCTTTTAAAGAAGCCTTATTGAGAGTGCAGGAACAAACCATCCCGATGTGCAGAAAGAATAGCAAATATAGCAGGCAACCAGCTTGGCTTAACAGTGAAATCTTCGGTGAGCTTAAACACAAAAAGGAAGCTTACAAGAAGTGGAAACTTGGACAGATGACTAGGGAGGAGTATAAAAATATTGCTCGAGCATGCAGGGGTGTAATCAGGAAGGCCAAAACACTATTGGAGTTTCACATCCCTTGCTAGCTGCAAGGTAACAAGAAGGGTTTCTACAGGTATGTTAGCAACAAGAAAAAGGTCAGGGAAAGTGTGGGACCCTTAATGAATGGGGGAGGGAACATAGTGACAGACGATGTGGAAAAAGCTGAAGTACTCAATGCTTTTTTTGCCTTGGTCTTCACAGACAAGGTCAGCTCCCACACTGCTGTCCTGGGCAACACAGTATGGGGAGGTGGTGAGCAGCCCTCAGTGGTGAAAGAACAAGTTAAGGACTATTTAGAAAAGCTGGATGGGCTTTGAAAACTTGTGGTAATCGGGGGAGGTCCCGGACGATTGGAAAAAGGCAAATATAGTGCCCATCTTTAAAAAAGGGAAGAAGGAGAACCCAGGGAACTATAAACCAGTCAGTCTCACCTCAGTTCCTGGAAAAATCATGGAGCAGGTCTTTAAGGAATTTTGAAGCACTTGGAGGAGAGGAAGCTGATCAGGAACAGTTAACATGGATTCACTAAGGGCAAGTCATGCCTGACCAACCTGATTGCCTTCTACGATGAGATAACTGGCTCTATGGATATGGGGAAAGCAGTGGATGTGATATATCTTGACTTTAGCAAAGCTTTTGATACGGTCTCCCACAGTATTCTTGCCAGCAAGTTAAAAACGTATGGATTGGATGAATGGACTATAAGGTGGATAGAAAGCTGGCTAGATTGCCGGGCTCAACGGGTAGTGATCAAGGGCTCGATGTCTAGTTGGCAGCCGGTGTCAAGCGGAGTCTCCCAGGGGTCGGTCCTGGGGCTGGTTTTGTTCAACATCTTTATTCATGATCTGGATGATGGGATGGATAGCACTCTCAGCAAGTTCACAAATGACACTAAGCTTGGGGAAGAGGTAGATATGCTGGAGGGTAGGGATAGGGTCCAGAGTGACCTAGACAAAATGGAGGGTTGGGTGAAAAGAAATCTGTGGAGGTTCAACAAGGACAAGTGCAGAGTCCTGCACTTAGGATGAAAGAATCCCATGCACCGCTACAGGCTTGGGACCAGCTGGGTAAGCAGCAGTTCTGCAGAAAAGGACCTGGGGATTACAGTCGCTGAGAAGCTGGATGTGAGTCAGCAGTGTGCCGTTGTTGCCAAGGCTAATGGCATATTGGGCTGCATTAGTAGGAGCATTGCCAGCAGATTGAAGGAAGTGATTATTCCCCTCTATTCGGCACTGGTGAGGCCACACCTGGAGTATTGCATCCAGTTTTGGGCCCCCCACTACAGAAAGGATGTGGACAAATTGGAGAAAGTCCAGTGGAGGGCAATGAAAATGATCAGGGGGCTGGGGTACATGGCTTACAAGAAGAGGCTGAGGGAACTGGGCTTGTTTAGTCTGCAGAAGAAAAGAGTGAGGGGGGATTTGATAGCAGCCTTCAGTTACCTGATGGGGGGTTCCAAAGAGAATGGAGCTCAGCTGTTCTCAGTGGTGGCAGATGACAGAACAAGAAGCAATGGTCTCAAGTTGCAGTGGGGGAGGTCTAGGTTGGATATTAGGAAACACTATTTCACTAGGAGGGTGGTGAAGCACTGGAATGGGTTACCTAGGGAGATGGTGGAATCTCCATCCTTAGAGGTTTTTAAGGCCTGGCTTGACAAAGCCCTCGCTGGGATGATTTAGTTGGTGTTAGTCCTTCTTTGAGCATAGGGTTGGATTAGATGACCTCCTGAGGTCTCGTCCAACCCTAATCTTGTATGATTCTTCTATGATTGTATGAATGGTTACCTGCCCTATGGGCAGGTAGTGTATGTGTGCATTCAGTGCAAGGAGCTCCTGACCCTCAGAGACCGTGTATGGGCTTTGGAGACCAAAGTGACTGAACTGGAGGCGCTAAGGGAGACAGAGAGGTACATAGATGAGAACTTTCCAGGACACAGTAGAATGGTCCCACCCCCAGTCTGATGCCTCTGTGCTGTCGAGGAGGATGAAAGTCTCAGGGAAGGAGAACATCCAACTGGAGCAGAGGAAAATGATCCCATAGTTGGGACCCTCCTTCCAGATGACGCTATGGAATCCTCTCACACTGAGGATACCTCTCCAATTATTAGGAAGAGACAGGTATTAGTAATGGGTGATTCAATCATTAGAAACATGATAGCTGGGTTTGTGATGACTGGGAAAACCACATGATATTTCATTACAGAATCTTTCCCTCATGCTGTGTGTATGAGAATCATACATAAAGGAAGCAATGGATTGTGGTAACATTCCTCCTCTCTTTGCATTCTGAAAATGAAAGATATCCACAACCACAGTCCATGGCTCCTCTGATCTCCTTTGAGAAGTGCAATCTTTAAAAAAATCTGCTGAAAGGTGACCTTCTTGAAAGGTAACATACTCTCACTAATTAATACAATTTGCATCTGCAACCTTAACTTCACCTTCGTAGTTTTTCATTTAGGAATTCCCCAAACCTTTATAGTGAAACTAATGTGACTGTTTTGGTTTATGGAATAACAGTAGAAATCAAATTAATATCATCTATAAAATATATACAGCCAATTTGAATAGGTGAATTATTCATAGTGAATAATTAATCCAATGAATTTAGCTGTATTTTCATGTTCAATTATTCATCAACACACTAATTGTTATTAATTTATATTATACAAACATTTCACTCTGCAGGTTGTTCACACACAATTTGCTTAGACTACGTTTTCAACTATTAGCTCTTTTATTTGTTTTCCATGGTGTGACTGGCCACCTAAGTTAGGTTGTATTA
This sequence comes from Emys orbicularis, assembly GCF_028017835.1. Classification (NCBI taxonomy): domain Eukaryota; kingdom Metazoa; phylum Chordata; order Testudines; family Emydidae; genus Emys; species Emys orbicularis. The sequence goes on along the minus strand of NC_088686.1, from coordinate 80,242 downwards.
TTTTTGCTTCCAGACAGGATGAGAAACACAAAACAGGAGCAAGCAATTCTGACATAAATAGGGAATAACTATATTCAAACACAAATGCCCTACTTGGCATGTAAATATGAATATTTGAACAAAGAGCAGCTAATCTCCAACATTCATATAACCACAACACCATACTCAAGAATGTTTGCAGAAAAGCAAATAAAAATGGGTGTGCACATGGATGTGTGATGTTATTGACAGGAACTGTGACCATATAGATCATTGTTGCAACCAGGGTCCTATGGGTGCACCAGGTCTTGTACAGAGGAGGCCAAGTGGGGTGTCTATGGAAAGGTTGTAGTTTGCTGGTTATGATTATGCTGTCTCTATGTATGTATGTATCATTTTTGTATTTGAAGTTATGAATATTGGCTATTTACTTGTTTGATTCTAAGTAGCCTCAGTGAAGCATTTGATCAGCTTCTTGAGAAAGGACTATTCTCAGTGAGTGCCCAAATCAAGAAACACTTAACTGACAATGGACTTTGGGAGACGCCAATCCACATCTGAGCTTTCCTGGGAACGTTCAAACTAACATGTAAACAATGGCATCAGCCTGCAAAAAACAGAATCATCCATAGACATGTGACTTGCCCAGGTGGCTACAGACTCCATCTTGTTGTTGTGATTTTGCACAGGAGAACAAAGGGGTTTCCGCCCACAAGAAAGAGAATATAAAAGGCCCTGGAAACCCCTCCATTTTGTCTTCAGCTGGCTCAAGAGGTAGCCTCTCCACCCCAAAGAGATGCCTGAAAGAAACTGGAACAAAGGACAGTAACTACGGGGGTGTGAGTGATTGCTGGACCCAGACTAGGAAGGAGTCTAGTCTGTGAAAGAAGCTTATTGGAACATCTCTGAGGGTGAGATTTGCCTGCATTTAGTTTCCTACTGTACTGGGCTTAGACTTGCACATTTGTTTTATTTTGCTTGGTAATTTATTTAGTTCTGTCTGTTATTACTTGGAACCACTTAAATCCTACTTTTTATACTTAATAAAATCACTTTTTGCTTATTAATTAACCCAGAGCAAGTAATTAATACCTGGGGGAGCAAACAGCTGTACATATCTTTCTATCAGTGTTATAGAGGGCGAACAATTTATGAGTTTACCCTGTATAAGCTTTATACAGAGTAAAACAGATTTATTTGGGGTTTGGATCCCATTGGGAACTGGGTATCTGGGTGCTAGAGACAGGAGCACTTCCTAGGCCATCATCAGTTAAGTCTGCAGCTTTTGAGGGTCGTGGTTCAGACCTGGGTCTGTGTTTACAGCAGGCTTGCATGTCTGGCTCAACAAGACAGGATACTGAAGTCCCAAACTGCCAGGCTTCTCTAGGCTTACCCCAGTGAGGAGTGAGGCTTATTGCATGCAAAGCTAATGAGGTGAGTGATCTGTCACAGCAACTAGTTTCTTCTGACTACATTGAGTTGGTGACATAAGAAATAAAATCCCTAGCTCCCTTCCTAAGGCTGTACGGTGACATGGACAGGCTGTTCCCGGCCGTGTACAGCGTGGGTGCTCAGCGCCATCTCGCCATGCTGCTGTGGTGCGTCAACGGGAGCTTTCTCTCTGCCTCTGTTGTGCACAAACATGCTCAGAGATAGTCTCAGCACATCAGGTGGCAGTCCCAAGGGGTCTCTGTGACCCAACCCATCACAGGATGCATCTTGAAGCATTCCAGAATTCACAAAAAGGTTTGTGAGTAATATTCTCGTACCCCCTCACTTATGGCCAGTGAATTTATTAGCCGCATTTTTGTTCAATCAGTATATTCAAATAAAACTATTATTCAAGTAAATGATTACAGTCAGCACAGCAATGTACATCTTCCCTTTTTTTCAAAAAATAGATCAAATTCTAGGTGAATTCAGGTGATTGGTGCCTTTATGAAAACTGGCTTTTAAAACAGCAGTTTTTTGGAAACAGTGAATGGCATACCGATGGCCAATCAGCAGACAAATAGCACTCATGGAGGAAGACTGGTGATGCTGAATATCAGTCAGATACCTGAGTCTCTAATGACTGTGACAATGAAAAAAAAAATAGAATTCTAGAAGCTGTCAAAAGTAGACACCTAAACTGCACATACAAAGTGGAATTTGCATTAAAGGAAGTTATCTGCTCTGCATGCTAAATGCTTATCAGCAAATACAAATAGGCACTTAGGTGCCATAAATGTTATTGTGCTCCTAAGTATCTATTATCAGCTATAAATAAAATGCAATTCAGGCAGCTATTTCTTATAGCTTCAATTCCAATTCAGTTGTGTTTGAAACTCTTGTATTTACTTTCGATGAATAGTCAAGCACTCAAGATTTACTATATATGAATATTTACAAAAATGAGTGTTTAGCAAAATAGGCTTGAATATCTTGAAAGTTATTTTGTTCAATTTTGTGCTGTGGTGGGGTCTGATTCACATTCATAGAAGTCAGTTGAAAGATTCACACCTTCAGCTAACTACATAAATAATATGGTACTAATTCTGTTAATTTATTGGATAACTGATGTAACTAACCAACACAGCCAAAATTGCCAGCTATAAATATTACAACTGAATACACAGTTATAATTTCATATTGTGTCGTTTCTTTAGTTATATCATTCATAAACTCATAGATTCCAAGTTCAGAAGAGATTATATAATTTGACCTCCTGTATAGTATAGGCCATAGAACTTCCCCAAAATAATTCCTAGAGCATAATTCCCCCCGTTCCCCATCTCCTGACCCCTATCCACACCCCTGCCCCCTGACAGGCCCTCCGGGACTCCCACATTTATGCAACCCCCATTCCCCATCCCCTGACTGCCCCCCCCCAAAACCTCCGCCCCATCCAACCGTCCCCTGCTCCCTGTCCCCTGACTTCCCTCAGGGACCCCCCGCCCCTTATCCAACCTCCTGGCCCCAGCCCCCTTACCATGCTGCTCAGAGCAGCATGTCTGGCAGCCGCACCACCTGGCCAGAGCTAGACATGCTGCCGCTCTTCTCCGCAGGAGTGCGCAACCCTGCTGCCCAGAGCGCTGCCTGCATGGTGGCATGGCTGCAGGGCAGGGGGAACAGTAGGGGAGGGGCCGGGAGCTAGCCTCCCTGGCTGGGAGCTTAAGGGTCGGGCAGGATGGTCCCACGGGCCAGATGTGGCCCACTGGCCGTAGCTTGCCCACCTCTGGTCTAGACTGAAGATGCTCAGTCTATTTAACTTAAAGAGAAACTTAGGGTTGTCTTGAACAAATATTTAATAATGAGCACTTTAATCTAGAAAATATAAAATGCTCCAATGGCTGGAAGTTGAAGATAAACAAATTCAGACTGGAAATAAGGCATACATTTTTAAGTGAGAGCAATTAACCATTGGAACAATTCACAAAGGGTTGTGGTGGATTCTCCATCACTGACAATTTTAAAATAAAGTTTGGCTGTTTTTCCACAGAAATCTGCTCTAGGAATTATTTTAGGAAATTTCAGTGGCCTGTGTTATACAGAAGATCAGACTAGATCAGGGGTCGGCAACTTTTGGCACGCGGCTCGCCAGGGTAAGCACCCTCGCGGGCCGGGCCAGTTTATTTACCTGCTAACGCGGCAGGTTCGGCCAATCGCAGCCCCCACTCGCCGCGGTTCACTGTCCCGGGCCAATGGGAGCAGCGGGAAGCGGCGCGGGATGTGCTGGCCGCGGCTTCCTGCCGCCCCCATTGGCCCGGGATGGCGAACCGCGGCCAGTGGGAGCCACGATTGGCCGAACCTGCCTCGTCAGCAGGTAAATAAACTGGCCCGGCCCGCTAGGGTGCTCACCCTGGCGAGCCACGTGCCAAACGTTGCCGACCCCTGGACTAGATGAACGCAATGGTCCCATCTGGTCTTGGAATCTATGACTCAAAAGTCTTTGTGCAGTGTGTTGTCCATTGTGTAACATTTCGTACAGGGGATATCACATTGTCACTACGTTAGGTAGGAACCTGGTAACATATGAAAATACTCAGAGAGGGGTATAATTGTGACACATTTTGTGGATGGGGTTCTTATGGACAGCTTCAACCTTGTGATTCATGCAAATCATCTTTGTCAATGGTGTGGCCACAATACACAAATGAATCTTTGAATCTTCCTCTAAAACCACACTCGGACAGCCTCACAAGTGCCTTTTTGGGACGTTCTCCAGGTGCTCTTCATTACTAGTGTAACCTTTGGGTGGGCTAGAGTTTACTTCACTGCCTTTCTCCTAGTGCCTAAAAACAACCCCCATAGAAAAGCACATGGAGATCCAGAATTCAGTCACTGAGGTTTTTCAGCAAGGATTGAACAGGGTCAAACTCCCCACAATCAAGCCCAAAAAGAACAAAAGGAATTGGTACTTAAGAGTTAAATTCCAACTTTATAAAATCTTAGACTGATTTAAAAAATCATCATAATAATAAAATAACAACTTAATTTGTAAGACATAACATGGCCACTTTATAACCCACATAGATTATCTTTACTGTTATACATAAACATAATTAAACAAAAAATAAATCTAACAGGTCAGTCCCCACAGAAACACAGTGAGAAGAAACTCAGAGTTCCCAAAAGCTGAGGTTGAGTTCACCTAAGACTCAGTTACAGTCTTTGATCACCAGCTCTATACAGTCTGGTGAGTCAAAAGTACTGCAACAATATCTTCCCTCCACTTGCTTGCAGAAATCTTCAGTTGGAATCCATGCAGATTCTTCCACCTCCTCTGCTGAAATCACTCAGTTAGCTAATCAGCTAATTAACCAACCACTCAGTTTAGGTATATAGATTTTCTTGTAATGGTTTTTTTTTTTTAAATACAAACTGAGACTAGCAAAATTTAAGTGACTCTTTCCCCATCATCACATTTAAATAAGAGAAAAGCTGGCAAATCATACTAGTTGAGACAATATAACTAAAACAGTTTGGCTAAAATCAAGCAACATTCCAAGTACACAATTAAAATAAAATAAATTAGTTTTCCCTTTCCATTTCCCATTTCTGTAATTAACACTGCCAGACTTTCCTGTTGGAGAGTGAACAATATCACTAACCTGCTGCAAATGTTTCAGAGTTAGGGGGAAAACAGCCTCCTTTCAGTTCCAGTGGCTCAGCTACTCCAAACCCACAGAGGACACGGGGCCTTTTGTAAAGCAGCTGCCCTAACTACTTACACTCATCAGCATCTGAGTCTAGCAACAGGAAACCTATTGAGCATACCCAAACCAGCCACACATAATTACAGAAAGTTCTGAGTGTGGAGTGCTAAAGGTGCATCTGCCTAGCAACAATGACCCAGATGCAACTTATTTCTACCCCCCACATCCCTCTGCAAATAGATCTCTTAAAGAGATATATCCTAATTAGACATGTAGGTTACACTACCACGAAAGCTTATGCTCAAATAAATTTGTTAGTCTCTAAGGTGCCACAAGTACTCCTGTTCTTTTTACTACCTTCTATGACCAGTGTATAGTCCAAGTAACACTGAGTGCCAGGAATATCCTGTAACACTTGCTCCATGGCTCCCTGCCAAATGGCAGGACCAGAGGCTATTCCAAACACTAGTCTGTTATAGTGCAAGAAGCCCTTGCATGCGTTAATTGTGAGGTACTTCTTCTCACTGTCTTCAATCTCCATTTGTAGGTAGACTTGGGCTAGGTCCATCTTGGAGAAATGCTTACCACCAGCTAATGAGGCAAGCATAGTTTCTATTTTAGGCAAAGGATATTTGATCCATGTGCAATACTGGATTAATGGAAACCTTGAAATCACCACATATACAAACAGCTCCATTTCTTTTTCATCAATTTAGGGCTCTCACCCCCCTATCCTTTCTACTGGGTACTCAGGAAGTAAGGAACCCAACTTTACCCCTCTGTGGGCTCTGGGCTAACATCCATTCCCAGTGGACTCGGGGCTAACAACCGTTCCCGGCTGACTCAGGGCTCTATGGGTCTGCAGGACCTTTTCCCAGTGAAAGAGCCTTACACAGTAATATCCTTCTTTTGTTAATTTACTACTTTTCTCAACATGGCTTTCCAGGCAGTTGCAAGGTATCAGTAGTAAAGTACAAAATCAGTTAAGCTGTTTCCCAACATCATTTTTAACTGTTCTCCCTTTCCAGGTGCTTCCTTTCCTTTGGACATAATTCCTCACTTGAGCGGGTGAACAGCTTGAGTCCTGAGTTCCAGTAATGGAGTTTATCCATAAATTAACTCACAAACTACAACACAGGCACTTATAAGGAGCGAACTCACCCTGCTGTCTTTTACCTCCTATTGCAATAGGCAAACTGTTTGTACCATCTGTCTCCTTCCTCTCCACCAATCCTTGTTGGGGCCTCCAATTCTGTTACTGTGGTTTTTAAAACCCAAAGTTCTTGGTAACTATTACTCTTCACAAGGTGGTGGCAGGAAATAAATCAATGGAGACATGGCCGTCCAACCGATAGATGGCTGGCACAAACAGTACAATACAAGAGTGCTTTTACTTAAAGCTAGACTTCACTTTTAGTCTTAATCACTTACACACATCTGCAACAGGTTAGTAAAATATCCCCAAAATCAATAATTACTGAACTCTGGAGCAGTGTTCAAGTGGTACAATGATAGTTGTCCAATTGGTCTGTCTTTCAGCTCCCATTGAGGATCCTAAACTGTGTCCATGAGGTGTCCCTGAAGAATCTGCCTACCCTGTACTTTCTCTCCTTATTTATTTAGTCACTGTAACAATAACATGTCAATAAAAAACCTTAGTAAACAAATAAATTCAAAGTTTAAGCAAGAAGTTTCCTCAAACCATTAATTGGACAGATGTGTTTTTGCAAAGTCCCTTACGAGCTGCTGTACTTGTTCCCGTTGGGTAGGGCTAAGGCCTTCCCCAAGCATAGCAGGTCTTGGGTCCAGGGGCTCCCCCACTAGGGGCCCTAATTCTGGGTCGGGGATGTCAGCACAATAAACAAGGCCTCCCTGGTCTTCCAGGCCTTCAATAGGTTCATGTAGTATGTGCGAGTCTCCTTCCATCATCCCGGCAACCGGACCTCATAATCCACTGGCCCTACATGCCTGGACACCTCAAAAGGCCAGGAGCTTTGACTCTGTAGAGGGCAACAAGAGTAAAACCTCGTCCCATGGCTCAAAACTACATACCTTGGTTCTCCTGTTATATTGTCGTTCTTGGGTCTTTTGGGCTTGTATCAGGTTCTCTTGTGCAAAGGCACCCAAGGTCCCAAGTCGCTCCCGGAGATGTAGCATGTACTGGATGGTTCTGCAATCATGCGTCTCTTGGGCCTCCCAGTCTTCCCTTAGGAGGTCAAGGATCCCCCTCGGTTGTCGGCTGTAAAGGAGCGCAAAGGGAGAGAACCTGGTCGAGGCTTGGGGCACTTTCCTTATGGCAAAGAGCAGGGTTGGCAATAGTGTATCCCAAAGATGCGGGTCTTCCTCCACGAATTTTCATACCATGGACTTCAGGGTACCATTGAAGCGTTCTACTAGGCCGTCTGTTTGGGGATGGTAGACCGACGTCCTGAGAGTCCGTATACTCAGGAGACAGCATAGCTCCACTACCAGTTTAGAGGACACGTTGGTGCCCTGATCAGTCAGATTTATTTGGGTATCCCAACCCTAGCGAAGACCTTCACCACTTTGATGGCAATAGCGGGTGCGATGGCCGATCGAAGGGGGACAGCTTCGGGGTAGCGCGTTGCGTAATCAACAATTACTGGAATAAATCGATTTCCTGTTTTAATTCTCTTCAGGGGCCCCACAAGGTCCATTCTGATGCATTCGAAGGGTGTGCTGACCACTGGAAGAGTATAAGGGGTGCTCGAGGTACCCCTTTTGGTCCGGCCCGCTGGCATTCCGGGCAAGAAACACAATAGTCCCAGACTTCTTGGTGGATGCCGGGCCAAAAAAATGGGAGGGCTACTCTCTGGAGTGTCTTTTCCCACCCCAGATTGCCTACCCATGGTGTTGCATGGGCTAAGTGCAGGAGGCTCCGGTGTAATCTTTGGGGGACCAACAGCTGATGGAGATGTTCTAGTGTTTGCAATTCCTGTACTACCCGATACACGTGGTCCTGCCAGATCTCGAATCGCGGCCCCTATGGGGGTCTTGGCGTCGCAACCCCTTCCAGGTCTGGGACTATGGCCTGCACCCAGGCTCTACTCAAGGTCGTGTCTTCTCTCTGCACTTGCATGAAATCCACATCTTGCTCCAGCTCCACCTGGGCATCCCCCACGGGGTGGTCCGTACTCAGTCGGGTGTTGGCAGACGGCTCACTGGAGGCGGATTTCCCTCCCCGGGATTGGCTTCTGGGGAGTGGCTAAGTAGTTCTCTCCTTGGGGCCTTGGCCTCCTCTGCTCACAGGTCTGGCTGCTTGTATTTCTGGAAGATCCCTCCGAATTCAGGACAGTCCCACCCTAACACTATGGGGTAGGCTAGCCTGGGGGCCACACCTACATGCAGGACTTCCTCCCGGTGGTAGATCTTGATCCTCACCCTGGCGGTGGGATAAGGGCGGATGTCACCATGGACACATTACAGATGCTTATGTATCCCAAGAGTTTAAGGCCGGGGACCAACCCCTCCCGGATGAGCGTCTGGCTACATCTGGAGTCAACTAGGGTGGTCGTGGGGAAGCTCTTCTGCCCATATGGGGACCAGGAATTTCCCTTGGCCCCGTTTCCGTGCCCTTTGGCCAACGACCCAGACTTGGTCATAATTACAATCCACATAGGGGCACTCCTGCCGAAAGTGCTCCTCTTGGCCGCACTCCCAGCAGTGGTCTCGGGCCCCCATGGGCCCGGCGCCTCCTTGTGGTGGGCTCCATCCATCTTTAGGGTGCTCTTCACTCTTAGCCCGGGTTCGGCTGGCATGGTGTCTAGGTTCAGGACTTGGGGGATTGGCGAGTGGTGATCAGGCTAGGAATTGCAGGTCAGTGGCGTTGTATCCATTCCTTCCCACTGCTTGGGAGGATCTGGGTAAACTGCTCAAGGACCACCACCTCCACCATTTGGATTCCCGATTGATTCTCCGGTTCCAGCCATCACTAGGCACTATCTTGCAAGTGTTGTAGTAATAGTAATGAGTAGTTAGTTAGTTGTGCCACCATTCGCAGCTGGGCCCCTGCAGGGTACCTCTCCTGGTGTAAGCGGTGTCGGTAAGTGTCGGGATTGATCCTGGTCTGATCTAGGATAGCGGCCTTCACCTTCTCGTATACCATGGTGTCCTGGGCATCCAGCCCGCAGTACGCCACCTGTGAAGGTCTGCTCAGGTAAGGGGCCAACAGAGTGGCCCAGTGCCCTGGTGGCCACCTGGCCACGGTGGCCACCCACTCAAACGTCACCAGGAATGCTTCGGGATCATCACTGGGTCCCATTTTCATCAGCCAGAAGGGCACCCGCCAGAAGGGCACCAGAATCCGGTCTGGCGGGCCTGGGGCCCGGTGACCCAGACGGGTGCACCAGCGGGGCTAGCTGCTCAATCAGGCACTCTTGCTGGACTTGCTGTTGTGCTGTCAGCTCCCACATTAGCTGTTGCTGCTGACTCATCATTTGTTGCAGCAGCTGCACCTACTGCTGCTGCTGTTGGGCAGTTTGTTGCTGTTGGCTCTCCAACAACCATTTTAGAAACTTCTCTGTCTCCATCCTCTGCAAGGCAGTGAACAGCAGGTGAAAAAGTTACTCTCCGGGCCCTCTTCCCTCCCAGGACCTTTCAACAGGGCCCGATCGCTGCCCGCATTCTCCACCATGTGTGGCGGTGTATGTACACCCCATCCTGAAAGGACAGTGCAGGGGGTATGTGGGCACTGCTATTAAGTCTGCTTGTCCATCTCCGACCTCACCACCCTGGGATATAAGGACCAGAGCAAAGGTAATAACGCTAGTGTCCAGGGCAGTGTGGCCTAGTGGCCAGAGTCAATAGAGCAGCCCTTTGGTGCAGGGCAGCATGGCCTAGCGGTCAGAGTCAATAGAACGGCCCTTTGGTGCAGGGCTGCATGGCCTAATAGCCAGTACCCAAGGGGCCGCCAGCCAAGGGGCCCTAGTAGTGGCAGAGCAGTCCACCACTGAGCTTACCCGGGTGGGAGATACCACTCCATCACACGCCCACACACACCAGGTCACCTCCTACCGTTGTCTCTGGTGTGGCAGTCCATAAGGCTTCGGGGTCTCCAGGCTCCGCCGCACAGATCAGTTCCTGGGGCTCCGTTGGTCACAGGGGTCCAAGTCTGCCTTTGGGGCCTCCGGTCTCTGCAAGCAGAGGCCATAGCGGGTCCTCAGCAGGAGCTCCCAGCACAGGTCCTTCCCCTCTGGCATCCAACCCCAAATGATCTGGGCTTCCTCCCTATCAACCCAGACAATCCAATCTCATGAGCCACCACATCGCAACAACACCAAGGCAGAGGGTGAGGAGAGATTAATATGATTGGGACTTTTCAGTTTTGAAAAGAGAGAACTAAAGGGGGATATGATTGAGGTCCATAAAATCATGACTGATGTGGAGAAAGTAAATAAAGAAGTGTTATTTATTCCTTCTCATAACACAAGGGCGGATAGAGGGCGGGGGCCAGGCTGTTTGGGGAGGCACAGCCTTCCCTACCCAGCCTTCCATACAGTTTCAGAACCCTGATGTGGCCCTCAGGCCAAAAAGTTTGCCCATCCCTGTCCTACAATGAAAGCATACAGTCTTTGAGTGTTGTCCCTGTTCTGCTTTCTGCTGGACCTCCCATTTCTCTGTTGTGCAGATTTTATGATGCTGATGCAGCTCCCTTACCTCTTTAGTATCTGTCTCCATTGAAACAGCGATTTCTAGTGCATATTTTAGGGTCAAATATGCCTCAGTCAACTGCTGCTTTTGGATTGCTTCCTTTTGTATACCACACACTAAATAGTCCCTTAATGCATCATTTAAACTCTCTCCAAACTGGCAATGCTCTGTTAATTTCTTTAATCCAGTGACATATTCAAAAATGTTTTCATTTCCTTTTTGATTCCCTTTAAATAAGCAGCAATGCTCTGCAATCACCAGTGGTTTTGGAGAGAGGTGACTTTGTGAAATTTCTACAATCTCAGCAAATGTTTTGTCTCTGGGTTTAACAGGAGCTATTAAGCTCCACAGCAGGTTATATATTTTAGCTCCCATTACACTCAATAAAACCCCCACTGTTCTCTCATCTGTTCTATCGTTAGCTATTACATACTGTTCCATCTCCCAATATAGGGGGGCCAATCCTCTACTGAGCTATCAAACAAGTCCACTCTCCCCAAACAGCCAGACATTTGTAACCCTTTTTACATTTTTTCTCTAAATGAGCAGTTTACTTCCAGGCCCAGTGTTCCAGGCTGCAGGTCCTTTGCAGTGTCATTAGGCCTCTGCACTCACCCTCTGTTCCTCTGAGGTACTGTATTAGTATCCCATCCTCATTGCATATCTACATACAGTAATGTTATAGGTTATAATTTCATGTAACAATTACTATAACATCACTATAACAACCACGCTCAATGCATCATGAGCCTTCCGAAGACACCCAACATGGCAAACTTTGCATTGGATATCACACAAACATTTTATAAAGATGAACATGGGTGTGTAGGCTGTTCCCCCCAGGGACAGAGCATCACACTTGCCATCTTCAGTACTTTGTCATCAGCAATGTAAGCAGTAAGAATTTTATTCAGAAACTAGAGTAGAAGGTGTAAAAGACGCATTAAAGGCTGCTGAGATACAGTTAAACTGCAACTATAAGGTGGATAGAAAGCTGGCTAGATTGTCGGGCTCAACGGGTAGTGATCAACGGCTCCATGTCTAGTTGGCAGCTGGTTTCAAGTGGAGTGTCCCAAGGGTCGGTCCTGGGGCCAGTTTTGTTCAATATCTTCATTAATGATCTGGAGGATGGCGTGGACTGCACTCTCAGCAAGTTTGCAGATGACACTAAACTGGGAGGAGTGGTAGATACACTGGAGGGAAGGGATAGGATACAGTGGGACCTAGACAAATTAGAGGATTGGGCCAAAAGAAACCTGATGAGGTTCTACAAGGACAAGTGCAGAGTCCTGCACTTAGGACGGAAGAATCCCATTCACTGTTACAGACTAGGGACCGAATGGCTAGGCAGCAGTTCTGCAGAAAAGGACCTAGGGGTTACAGTGGACAAGAAGCTGGATATGAGTCAACAGTGTGCCCTTGTTGCCAAGAAGGCTAACGGCATTTTGGGCTGTATAAGTAGGGGTATTGCCAGCAGATCGAGGGATGTGATCGTTCCCCTCTATTCGACATTGGTGAGGCCTCAACTGGAGTACTGTGTCCAGTTTTGGGCCCCACACTACAAGAAGGATGTGGAAAAATTGGAACGAATCCAGCAGAGGGCAACACAAATGATTAGGGGGCTGGAGCACATGACTTATGAGGAGAGGCTGAGGGAACTGGGATTGTTTAGTCTGCAAAAGAGAAGAATGAGGGGGGATTTGATAGCTGCTTTCAACTACCTGAAAGGGGGTTCCAAAGAGGATGGATCTAGACTGTTCTCAGTGGTGGCAGATGACAGAACAAGAAGCAATGGTCTCAAGTTGCAGTGGGGGAGGTCTAGGTTGGATATTAGGAAACACTATTTCACTAGGAGGGTGGTGAAGCACTGGAATGGGTTACCTAGGGAGGTGGTGGAATCTCCTTCCTTAGAGGTTTTTAAGGTCAGGCTTGACAAAGCCCTGGCTGGGATGATTTAGTTGGGGATTGGTCCTGCTTTGAGCAGGGAGTTGGACCAGATGACCTCCTGAGGTCCCTTCCAACCCTGATATTCTATGATTCTATGAACTCACAGGAATGGCCTCAGCGGACAATGAGTTGCTAAATGAATGCAGGAGACTCTGATGTGATAGGAACAATAATTTTTCACACTTCAAATATCAGCACTGGGGAATAGATACTCACCAACTTGCTCAAAAATAGTTATCGGAATTAATGATGTACTAACCTGTTTTAAGGAGTATTTTTTATTCTCTCATTTTATTATATACATTTAGCAGTTACAGCTCACTCTGACAGGCATAAACCTTTTTGTGTGTGATTTATTTAGCAGTTATTTCTGCAGTGGGACTCCACTATGATAGCCACTGGACAAACAGTAAAGAGACATTGCCTCCTCTGAGAAACTTCCTGTCTAATACAAGACAAGGTGCCACAAGTGGAACTGAGTTCTAAACTCATCTGGCTGTGCTGTCAGTGTGGTATGCAACAAACTGAATTTTAATTGTTATTAAGCCCTTTTAATTTCCAGTACACACAGTAAAGGGCGAGGGACACCACAGTGGCAAATTCTTCCCTGCAATGTTGAATATTCTTCAAGGGGCCTGCCACACGTGGAACTTGCAGCTTGAGACCCCTTTCACATGGCCATTTCAAAGTCACATCGAATTACCTCAGTCTCAATCCTTTCTCTCCAGCTCCTAAATGTCAAACTCTTAGAGCAACATGGAGAGGAGGCCTTCAACTCTGGCCATTTGGCATTGCAGGAATCTGGGGGACATGATTTAATTAGCAGAAGAAAATAAGCTTTTCCATGCAAGTCTAGGAAGATACATTATCATTAAAACTCCCCTGAAAGGGTAATATGCATATTAAAGTAGGGAACTGACATGATATTTTCAAACCTATTATGAATACGTATTAATCCTTACATTTGAATAATAAATGGGAACTCACAGTAATTAAAAAGATGTTTTAATAACATGAGTTTATCCCCAAATTACCATCTGTTAGTTGCCAAATATAATTCTGTGCCCTGCTTATAAAATAATACAATTTTATTTTATGATCTTTATTTCCTAAAATTTAATCATGCTAGATCCTCTGTTCAGGCTTAATCCCATTTGGTGGTTACCAGTTTGCTTTCATTAGAGCATTCTAGCACACAGTAAATGTCATTTAAAGTCAGTTTTAAAACTTATGCACCATTTCCTTTGTGATTTATAACGTCCCAACACACTGCAAAAGAAATGGGCTGGTTGGAACGACTAGTGGGAAGCATGTTGTAGACACAGAGCTTTGTGGGAAAGTTTACTACATTCTGATACAAACAAACTAGATTAGCAGCAAATAAATTAACCTGACAAGCATACAAAAGAACTGTTTTCATGTTCAGTGTATCTCTTTCATAGGATTGTCAGCACAGTCAGGCTGGGAAGGCAATTGTACACCATTATTGTCAGCAACCTTACCTATAGAGTTCAGATTTGCAGCAGTCACACATACCCACACTCCTCCATAGCTAGTGTGTCAGCCTGCTGGTTGGTGTGACAGTTCTCAGAGCACCCCAGACTGAGAGTCCCCTTTATACTACCTGCCTCCAGTAAGAGGGAAATCTTTCTTGTGGTAACTGGGTGTCAGCTCCCTAGCCTCCCTAGCCTTTCAATCACCCATGCATTCTCCGCTGGGCTGTATCAGCCCTAACTTTGCCTTGCAAGGTTACCGTAGGTGCACCCCGATCGCTGAGTCCCTTTGAATCGTTTCCCTGTGATATCCTCCCCTGACACTGTCTACTCTCAGAAATTCCAGATCCTCTGCTCCCAAAGGAACAGTGAACCCATTTTTCCAGTTTTACCTTAAACCAATGCTCCTGTAAACCACAAGATACTTGGGAGTACCTATGATACAACAAAAGTAGGTTTATTTAAGAAAGAATAAAGGATAACTATATGTAAGAGAAAGTGATGGAAAAAATGGTTACAACACAAAACAAAATAATGAAACGCAAACCTGGGTCTACACTTATCAATAGTTGCCTTTCCTATACAATAAAGAACTCTCAAAGTTCGCGCAGTTGCAGAGCGGGCTGTTTTCACAAGAACCAGGATCCAAACATTAATGAAAGACCTCCGCTCCATAAGTGGTTTCCTCAGTGAATGAATACAGAGTGCCTTTCCCCTACATGATCTTATACTGAAATAGTCTTTTGTCTTTATTAATAGCCAGGGTGATCTCCTGTTGGCTATAATGTTACTTTTCACCTCCCAGTGGTTTTGATAATTTGCAATGGTTTTTCAAGTCTACCCTTTTCACATCCCAGAACAGTCAAAAGAACCTTGCATTACCTCACCATCTGACTAGGGAGGAGTGACAACTTCCTCTTGCTTTAATGGGTCACTACCAAAACACATTACCTCCTGGTGACTAATTTCTACTTCAAGTCCATAAAGCGGATGTTCAAGATAAATACATTATTCCTTAAATATTACCCATACATACATCTCACAATGATTATGAATCTTGACAAGTTACAAGCTTTCTGCAGATATCTTACAAATTACTCTTCATGGATAAATATCCTGTAGATGTGTTTGGTGTAGTGAGTTTGTCAAATCTGAGGTGAAAGTTGTTTGCAAAAAAACCTGGGACCATTTATTTACCAAAGAGTATCTGTGTCTAACTTGGAATTAATACATTATAAGGCTGGAAGGGACCACTGCAAATCATCTAGTCTGACCTGTATTGATCAGACCACAGGACTTCCCTGAATTAATTCCTGTTGAACTACAGCATATCTTTTAGAAAAATATCCAGCCTTGATTCAAAAATTGCCTGGGATAGAGAATCTCTTATAGCCATTGGTAAACCATTCCTTACAGCAAAAAAAAAAACAAAATTAAGTACATCAGAAACAGGAAGTCTGCCAAACAATCAGTGGGGGCATTGGATGATCGATGTGTTAAAGGACCACTCAAGGAAGATAAGGCCATTGCAGAGAAGCTAAATGAATTTGTTGCATCAGTCTTCACTGCAGAGGATGTGAGGGAGATTCCCATACGTGAGCCATCGTTTTAGGCAATAAATCTGAGGAACCATCCCACATTGAGGCATCAATGGAACAGGTTTTGGGACAAATTGATAAATTAAATAGTAATAAGTCACCGGGACCAGATGGTATTCACCCAAGAGTTTTGAAGGAACTCCAATGTAAAATTGCAGAATTACAAATGGTGGTATGTAAGCTATCATTTAAATCAGCTTCTCTATCAGATGACTGGAGGATAGCTAATGTGACACCAGGTTTTAAAAAAAGGTTCCAGAGACAATTCTGGCAATTACAGACTGATAAGCCTAACTTCAGTACCAGACAAATTGGTTGAACCCATAGCAAAAAACAGAATTATCCGATACATAGATAAACACAATTTGTTGGGGGAAGAGTCAACATGACTTTTGTAAAGGGAAATCGTGCCTCAGCAATCTATTAGAATTCTTTAAGGAGGTCAAAAACATGTGGCAAAGGGTGATCCATTGGATATAGTGTACTTGGACTTTCAGAAAGCATTTGAACTGGTCCTTCATCAAAAGCAAAGTAAGTTGTCATGGGATAAGAGGGAAGGGGGGAGGGATAGCTCAGTGGTTTGAGCATTGGCCTGCTAAACCCAGGGTTGTGAGTTCAATCCTTGAGGGGGCCACTTAGGGATCTGGGGCAAAATCAGTACTTGGTCCTGCTAGTGAAGGCAGGGGGCTGGACTCAATGACCTTTCAAGGTCCCTTCCAGTTCTAGGAGATAGGATATCTCCATTAATAAAACAATCCTCTCATGGATCAGTAACTGAGTAAAAGACAGCAAACCAAGTGCAGGAATAAATTATCAGTTTTCAGACTGGAGAGACGTAAACAGTGGTTTCCCCCCAGGGATCTGTAATGGCACCAGTGCTGTTCAACATATTCATAAATGATCTGGAAAAGGGGTTAAACAGTGAGGTGGCAAAATTTTCAGATGACACAAAAATTACTGAACATAGTCCAAAGAAGACTGCAAAGAATTACAAAGGGATCCCATAAAATTGGGTGATGGGGCAACAAAATGGCAGCTAAAATTCAATGTTGACAAATGCAAAATAATGCACACAGGAAAACACAATCCCACCTATACATACAAAATGATGGGTGTCTAAATTAGCTGTTACTCCTCAAGAAAGAGATCTTGGAGTCATTGTGAATAGTTCTCTGAAAACATCCACTCAATGTGCAGTGGCAGTCAATAAAGCTAACAGAATGCTAGGAACCATTAGGAAAGGGAGAAATAATAAGACAGAAAATATCATAATGCCATTATATAAACCCATGGTACACCGACACCTTGAATACTGCGTGCAGCTCTGGTCACCCCATCTCAAAAAGATATATTAGAATTGGAAAAGGCACAGAGAAGTCCAACAAAAATGATTAGGGTATGGAACAGCTTCCATAAGAGGAGTGATTAAAAAGTCTGGCTTGGAAAAGAGATGACTAAGAGGAGATATGATAGCAGAATATAAAATCATGACTGGTGTGGAGAAAATGAATAAGGAAGTGTTATTTGCTCCTTCTGATAACACAAGAACTAGGGGTCACCCAATGAAATTAATAGGCAGCAGGTTTAAAGCAAACAAAAGGAAGTACTTTTTCACACAGTGCACAGTTAAGCTGGGAAACTCATTGCCAGGGGATGTTGTGAAGGCCAAAACTATAGTGGAGTTCAAAAAAGAACTAGATAAGTTGATGGAGGCTAGGTCCATCAATGGCTATTAGCCAAGATGGTCAGGGATGCAACCCCATGCTCTGCATATCTGTAGCCTCTAATTGCCACAAGCTGGGAGTGGGAGACAGGGGATGGATCACTCTATGATCGCCTGTTCTGTTCATTCCTACTAAAGCACCTTGCATTGGCCACTGTCGGAAGAAAGGATACTGGGCTAGATGGATCATAGATCTGACTCAGTATGGCCGTTCTTATGTTCCATGGGTTAATTACCTATGCTGTTAAAAATTTGCCTCTTATTTCCAGTATGAATTTGTCCAACTTCAAGCCATTAGATGTTGTTACACCTTTGTCTGCTAGGTTGAGCCCATTATAATTTTTTTTGTTCCCAAGGAAAGTACTTATAGACTTTGACCAAGTCACTTGTTAACCTTCTTAAACTAAACAGATTGAGCCCCTTGAGTGTATCACAATAATGCATATTTTGCAGTCATTCTTGTGGCTCTTCTCTGAACCCTCTCCAATTTATCAGCATCCTTCTTGAACTGGGGATACCAGAACGGGATGCAGTATTCCAGTATCATAATGGTTGCCACATCTTGTGTTTCACATAACAAGAGAGCCTGTAACCCCTTTTGCTAAAGTCCAGTATACAAACTTGTATACTTGTGGGTGCTATTATGTTAATTAAATAAGGATAAATGGGCCCAGGAAGTCAAAGACGTTAGAAACCCATTCTAATGGTGACAAAAGTGACCAGTTAGCTACAGATTGGGGATCTGTAAATACACAGACCCAATTCTTAAAGGTATTTAAGAGCCCAGTTCCCATTGAGAGTCTGGGCCATAGGCATTATTCTATCCTCTTTTACAGCACAATTTACTAGAAGAGTTATCAAGAAATTTCTCTTCTCTGTTGGGGCATCTAAATTGTGGAATTCCTTGTCTGAATATGAAATGAGACTCTTAGAAGATATAAAATGGCAATAGAGGATACAAGAGACAATAGAAGATATAGGATGCGGATAAACCACAAGCTTAAACCTCAAATATTAGTTATATTGATATGAATTACACCCAGGTAATAAGCAAACCATCAGAAAATTGTATGTGGGCTGTATTTTTCCAATAAATTGAATTGTTTTTATAGAAGATTATGCTGAATTACCTAATATTGGTACTAAAATTAATTATCTGGAGGATGGCGTGGACTGCACTCTCAGCAAGTTTGCAGATGACACTAAACTGGGAGGCATGGTAGATACGCTGAAGGGTAGGGATAGGATACAGAGGGACCTAGACAAATTAGAGGATTAGGCCAAAAGAAACCTGATGAGGTTCAACAAGGACAAGTGCAGAGTCCTGCACTTAGGACGGAGGAATCCCATGCACTGTTACAGACTAGGGACCGAATGGCTAGGAAGCAGTTCTGCAGAAAAGGACCTAGGGGTTACAGTGGACGAGAAGCTAGATATGAGTCAACAGTGTGCCCTTGTTGCCAAGAAGGCTAACGGCATTTTGGGCTGTATAAGTAGGGGCATTGCCAGCAGATCAAGGGACGTGATCATTCCCCTCTATTCGACATTGGTGAGGCCTCATCTGGAGTACTGTGTCCAGTTTTGGGCCCCACACTACAAGAAGGATGTGGAAAGAGTCCAGGAGAGGGCAACACAAATGATTAGGGGGCTGGAGAACATGACTTATGAGGAGAGGCTGAGGGAACAGGGATTGTTTAGTCTGCAGAAGAGAAGAATGAGGGGGGATTTGATAGCTGCTTTCAACTACCTGAAAGGGGGTTCCAAAGAGGATGGATCTAGACTGTTCTCAATGGTACCAGATGACATAACAAGGAGTAATGGTCTCAAGTTGCAGTGGGGGAGGACTAGGTTGGTGTGACGGTCCACGCCCCTAATGTTGCGGGCGGCGTGGACTATCCGCCACCGTCTGTCAAATAGCCCTTTAAGCCAGGGCAGTATAGCCTAGCGGCCAAAGTCTATGACGTCCCCCTCTCCTCAAGGGGACGCAGCCTAACGGCAGGAGTCTGGAACCCAGCCCGTGGCTACCGGGCGGTAGGGCCTATAGGCCCGAGTCCCAAAAGCGACCCTCGGGCGGGGGGTAGCGTGGCCTAGCGGCCGGAGTCCCAAAAGCAACCCTCAGGCGGAGGGTAGCGTGGCCTAGCGGCCAGAGTCCCAAAAGCGACCCTCGGGCGGAGGGTAGCGTGGCCTAGCGGCCAGAGTCCCAAAAGCGACCCTCGGGCGGAGGGTAGCGTGGCCTAGCGGCCAGAGTCCCAAAAGCGACCCTCGGGCGGAGGGTAGCGTGGCCTAGCGGCCAGAGTCCCAAAAGCGACCCTCGGGCGGAGGGTAGCGTGGCCTAGCGGCCAGAGTCCCAAAAGCGACCCTCGAGTGGAGGGTAGCGTGAGGCTTTTTCACCAACTCAGCGGGGGGGTTCCGACCGAAACACGCTGAGATTCCCCGGGGGGGTGGGGGAGGTACCACTCTGTCACCCTCCCGGGGTCCCTTCCTACCAGAGTCTCCGCTGGGGTCTCCCAGGAGTCGACGGGTCCTTGGTGCTCGGCGAGTTCGGTCGGCCCCTGGGTCTCCTCTAAGCGCCGGGGCGCCGGCGGGCCGTGGATGGCGTCTCTTCCCAGCGTAGCCACCGGCTGTGGCTGGTCCGCCGCAGGAGCTTCCCCGGCAGGTCCTTCGCCTACGGGCTCCAGCCCAGACTGAGCCGGTCTCCCTCCCTTTATACTCCTATAGCACTTCCGCTGTCAGTCCCTGGGGCTTAACTCCTTCCGGGTTAAGGCGGGGTTGCCTGGCCCCTCCCTCTAGTCCCTGGGGCTTAACTCCTTCTGGGCTAAGGCGGGGTTGCCTGGCCCCGCCACAGTTGGATATTAGGAAAAACTTTTTCACTAGGAGGGTGGTGAAGCACTGGAATGGGTTATCTAGGGAGGTGGTGGAATCTCCTTCCTTAGAGGTTTTTAAGGTCAGGCTTGACAAAGCCCTGGCTGGGATGATTTAGTTGGGAATTGGTCCTGCTTTGAGCAGGGGGTTGGACTAGATGACCTCCTGAGGTCCCTTCCAACCCTAAAAAAATAACAGGAGTACTTGTGGCACCTTAGAGACTAACAAATTTATTAGAGCATAAGCTTTCGTGGGCTACAACCCACTTCTTAGCCCACGAAAGCTTATGCTCTAATAAATTTGTTAGTCTCTAAGGTGCCACAAGTACTCCTGTTATTTTTGCGGATACAGACTAACACGGCTGCTACTCTGAAACCTTCCAACCCTGATATTCTATGATTCTATGAAAATAAGTAGCCGAATTTTTTTATTGAAACTAGTAAAAAGTTTAATTTTATATTATAAATATTGAGATTTATGTATCTATAAAACAACAAATTTTATATAATGTGTGTGTGTGTGCGCGTGCACGAAAAACCTATGTTATTTTACCAGAATACTTCTATTTTGTCTATGTTCTCACAGGAAAACAAGAGAGGATATATATTTCTTTTACACCATGAATAAGGAAAATTATCCTTCTTTTCATATGAATGAATTTAAAAAAAAACTTTTGATTAATTTTGTTAGCGAAATACAACATTTATCCAGACTCTCTATAAAATATATTTACAATTGTTTATTCCGATTTAATTTTCGCTGTGAAACAATGAATTGTTGGGATTTTTCTTTTGCCATACTATAAAAATACAATGTATTATGCATATGATATGTGATTTATAAGTCGATATAAGAATTTTTACATTGCATATTACCTATAATAAAATATTATCTTGCGCACTTCAAACCCGCCGAGCAGAAAATCCCAGTCTTTTTTCTAGGCGGACATCTCTCTTTACGTTCGCTTCTCTATCCTCTGTCTCCCCCAGGACCACTAATTAATCTCGAGTAAACACCTCGGACACACAGCGTGACAACAAGCTATATGCGCGAAAGAGAAAGAATTTACCAGAAAAAAAAAACTGTTAATCTCTAGACAGGCATTGAGAAAATGAGAAAAACTAGCCCATATTCAAGCAAATATAATGAATATTATAGGCTTTAATAGCCAATAAATCATATATGCACATAGTTTGAAATAACTTGCTCACCAAGTACTCAGAATATTTTGATACATATGCATATTTTCCTTCAGTTCTCTCAAAACCCTGTATTTATCCTTTTGTCAGCACTCTCTGATATTTACTGTGAAGGGTCCCGAAACTGACAGAGGGAAGCCAACACAAATTTATCCTCCTCAAGATCCACTCAACCCAAGTCCATAGGATGATCACCTGCAAACTCAATCATGTGAAGCATGGCTAGCGCATAAAGCAGAAAGCAGTGTGCACATTAAAATACACAATTGTACATATGTCCAGATCAAAAGAAGAAAGAACACACTAACATACGAGTATGAGCTTGGCAGGATTGCTTCACGACACTGCCATCTCCGACCTCACATTTTTCCAGCAGTGAGATTATTTATTTATTTAAATAAATTATAAAGACACGATCAGATTTTACCAGTAGCAGCTGGCCAACAAAACGTTGCTTTAGGAGACTGATAGCAGATTTACTCATAGTCTTACTATTTCAAGAGACTTCCCAGTGTGCACCAGCAGTGAGGTTCCCCAACCGGGCAGCTGGTGGAGAGGTGCAGCAAGCGGCCAGCAAGGAGGCTGGCAGGGAGACACGGCCAGCAGGGAGGCTGGTGGAGAGGCTCAGCAAGCGGCCAGCAGGGCAGTTGGCGGAGAGGCGCGGCAAGCGGCCAGGAGGGCGGCTGGTGGAGAGGCACAGCCAGCAGGGCGGCTGGCGGAGAGGCACGGCAAGCAGCCAGCAGGGAGGCTGGCAGAGAGACGTGACCAGCAGGGTGGCTGTTGGAGAGGCGTGGCCAGCAGGGCGGCTGGCGGAGAGGCACTGCAAGCAGCCAGCAAGGCGGTTGGCAGAGAGGCATGGCAAGCAGCCAGCAGGGATTCTGGCAGAGAGACGTGGCCAGCAGAGAGGCTGTGGGAGAGGTGCGGCCAGCAGTGCAGCTGGCGGAGAGGCACATCAATCGGCCAGCAGGGCAGTTGGTGGAGTGGCGCGGCAAGTGGCCAGCAGGGTGGTTGGCGGAGAGGCGTGGCAAGCGGTCAGCAGGAAGGCTGGAGGATAGGCACGGCAAGTGGCCAGCAGAGAAGCTGGTGGAGAGGGCCAAAGCAGAGGCGTGGCAATCGGTCGTTGGGGCGACGAGCGAGTGCCTGAGCAGTGCAACGTGTAAGGTGCCTTCTTACCCCCGCCCCCGGCCTTCCACACAGGGTGGGAGGGTTAGAGTTAACTCTGGGGCTGCACTGGCCAAGGACAGTAACTATGAGTAGGGTAAAGAGAAGGGACGGGCACAATAAAGAGACTTTTGGGTTGCTGGACTTAAGACCCTGAGGGGAAAAGGACATTGCACAGCTTACTTGGGGGTGAGTCTTTTGCTCATGGTTTGTGTTTACTAACCCTAGTTGCAGTGTTTTCCCAAATTAATTCCCTCCTTTTATTAAACGTTTTTGCTACACGCAGACTCTGTGCTTGTGAGAGGGGAAATATTCCCTCTTAAAAGCACGTCAGAGGCAGTGACGAAGTGGGTATTCACCCATGAAAGCTTATGCTCCAAAACGTCTGTTAGTATATAAGGTGCCACAGGACTCTTTGTCGCTTTTTACAACTGTAAGTATTTGTGTAATCTAACTTCTGTCAGGTAATTTAGAGAGAGCGTGTATATTATCATTAATCTTTCTTTTGATAATAAATTACTCCATCTAACAGCCCCTCTAACTTTATGACTTGTGATGACAAATTATTTCCAACATCTATCAGCAATGTACAGTAAACACTTTTCCTAAAGGTTATATGCTGAAGCCAAAACTTAAGATGTCACATTGTCCATAAAATGACTGCCATTATGACTAAGTAGCCTATATTTTTCTCAAAGTGGAAGGAAGCAGCCAGCAAATGCAAGGGGGTATGTTACTTATTGTAAATGCAGGTTCTTTGAGATCATAGGACTGGAGGGGACCTTGAGAGGTCATCTAGTCCAATCCCCTGCACTCATGGCAGGACTAAGTATTATCTAGAACATCCCTTACAGGTGTTTGTCTAACATGCTCTTAAAAATCTCCAACGATGGAGATGCCACAACTTCCCTAGGCAATTTATTCCAGTGCTTAGCCACCCTGACAGTTAGGAAGTTTTTCCTAATGTCCAACCTAAACCTCCCTTGCTGCAATTTAAGCCCATTGCTTCTTGTCCTATCCTCAGCTGTTAAGAACAACAATTTTTCTCCCTCCTCCTTGTAACAACCTTTTATGTACTTGAAAACTGTTATTATGTCCCCTCTCAGTCTTCTCTTTTCCAGACTAAAGAAACCCAATTTTTTCAATCTTCCCTAATAGGTCACGTTTTCTAGACCTTTAATCATTTTTGTTGCTTTTCTCTGGACTTTCTCCAATTTGCCCACATCTTTCCTGAAATGTGGCACCCAGAACTGGACACAATACTCCAATTGAGGCCTAATCAGCATGAAGTAGAGCAGAATAATTACTTCTCATGTCTTGCTTACAACACTCCTGCTAATACATCGCACAATGATGTTCGGTTTTTTGCAACAGCGTTACATTGTTGACTCGTATTTAGCTTGTGATCCACTATGACCCCCACAGATCCCTTTCCATAGTACTCATTCCTAAGCAGTCATTTCCCATGTGTGCAACTGATTGTTCCTTCCTAAGTGGAGTACTTTGCATTTGTCCTTATTAAATTTCATCCTATTTACTTCAGACCATTTCTCCAGTCTGTCCAGATCATTTTGAATTATAATCTGAACCTCCAAAGCATTTACAATCCCTCCCATCTTGGTATCTTCCACAAAATTTATAATTGTACTCTCTATGCCATTATCTAAATCATTTATGAAGATATTGAACGGAACCAGACCCAGAACTGATCCCTGCGGGACCCCACTCATTATGCCCTTCCAGAATGACTGTGAACCACTGACAACTATTCTCTGGGAACAGTTTTCCAACCAGTTATGCATCCACCTTATAGTAGCTCCATTTACGTTGCATTTCCCTAGTTTGTTTATGAGAAAGTCATGCAAGACAGTATCAAAAACCTTACTAAAGTCAAGATATGTGTGGTCCCTATGTGTATTCCACATGTGGGTATGCATGCGCACTATGAACCAAAAAATTCTTCAAAGCAGAGTTTCTTGGACCACACACACATGCAGTAGGTCTCCTTGTGCCTCCAACCAAAGATATAAGAGGCAGTGCAGGCCTCTCCAGTTCTTCCTCTTACTGCAAATCCAACAGGATCTGAAACAGAGAGGATGGAGGATGAGTAGTGGAATACAGATAGAGACCACACATCTTGAAGAACCTCCAGTTACAATAAGTAACCTCCACTTCTTCTTCAAGTGATGGTCCCTATGTATATTCCACATGTGTGTGAATGGCAAGCAGTGTTCAGATTGGAAGCAGATGAGAGGAAGCTGGTAGCACAGATGCTTGCAATACTGCTGATCCCACCACTGCATCTGCAGCCAAGGCATGATCTAGAGCAGCGGTTCTCAAATTTCATTGCACCGCGACTCCCTTCTGACAACTAAAATTACTACATGGCCCCAGTGGGGGGGGGTGGAACTGAAGCCTGAACCCACCCGAGCCCTGCCACCCCAGATGGGGGGCCAAAGCCCAAACACAAGGGCTTCAGCCCAGGCAAGGGGGCTGTAACCTGAGCCCCGCTGCCCAGGGCTAAAGCTGAAGTCTGAGCCCTACCACCCAGGGCTTTAACGCTCGGGTTTCAGCTTCAATCCTGGGTGGTGGGGCTCAGGCTTTTGCTTTGGCCCTGGGCAGTGGGGCTGGGGCCCCAGGCAGTCTAGCACCAGCCCTGGCAACCCCATTAAAACAGGGTCCCGACCCACTTTGGGGTCCCAACCCACAGTCTGAGAACCGCTGAACTAGAGTCTTTCGGGGGGGAGGGGAGGGATAACTCAGTGGTTTGCGCATTGGCCTGCTAAACCCAGGGTTGTGAGTTCAATCCTTGAGGGGGGCCATTTAGGGATCTGGGGCAAAAATCTGTCCGGGGATTGGTCCTGCTTTGAGCAGGGGGTTGGACTAGATACCTCCTGAGGTCCCTCCTAACTCTGATATTCTATGATACTGTGGTTAGGTGATAGCCTGATGAACATAAATGGTTGCATCACAAACATGTGGATCGAATGCCTGGTGGCTGCTCTGCAGATGTCCTGCAGCGGAACATCTGATAGGGATGCCATGGAGGCAGCTTGTAGTCATGTGGAGGGAGCTGTGACATCCCTAGGGGAAGGACTGTTTGCTATCTTGTAGCATTCTAAGATGCTTTCCCAAACCCATTTAGAAATCTTATGGGAGGATATGGCTTGCCCATGTGATCTCTCTGCTATGGTGATAAAGAGTCTTGGTGATTTCCTAATGGGCTTGGTTCTTTGCAGGTAGAAAGCCAGGGCACACCAGACATCAAAAGAGGGAAATCTCTTGTCTTCAGAGGAAGCATAGGGTTTCGGGGGAAATACAGGTAAGTGTATCACTTGATTGACATGGAACTCAGAAACAATCTTGGGAAGAAACTTGGGGGGTAGTCAAAGAGAAACCTTTTCTTTGTGAAACACTGTATAGGAGGGTCCACCCTTATGACTCTGAGCTTGCTGATCCTCTTGGCTGAAGTGATAGCCACTAAGAAAGCAACCTCAGTGGACAAGTGGGCTATGGTACAAGTCACCATGGGTTCAAAAGGAGGATTAGGGAGATTGGACAGGATGAAATTAAGATATTGAGGGGTAGGTTTAAGCAGTGGTAGGAAGATCCTGATCAGGCCTTTTGTGAATTATACTGTAGCTGGGTGAGTAAAGACAGAGCATCCTTCCACCACAGGGAGGAAGGTGCTAACTGCTGCTAGGTGTACTCTTAGTGAACTAATGGACATCTCAACTCTTCAGGGACAGGAAATAGTGTAGAACAACTGGGATGCTTACAGTATCTGGGAAATGTTGGTCAATATGCCAGGAAGTCAAGCCAGGGGAGTGGGGAGCACAAAGCACAGTCCAGAGCATGGTGGATCCCGGTTGCATGGACAACTTCCTGTTCCTGTGCTGGTGTTATCTAGAAGCTGTGGACCAGCAGCTGTGCCACTGAAGTAAACAAGTACCGCCCATAATGAGACTCCTCCCACTCCTCATTCCAATTAACTGGACAGGTGTATAAAGCAGTTGCCTGGTAATCAGCAAGCGCTAGTATTGTATTACAGAATGAGTATTGCAGCAGCTATTCCAAATCTACTAAAAGAGAGAGCAGCATAAAGAGCTAAATCTCCAGTTCACGTTCCTGCGGATGAAGAGAGGGGAAGGCACTTTTGCATTGGAAATGGGCAGCAGATAAATGTTAATATGCTACAAAGTATTTACATTACACAGATACCATGTCACATTACACAGGAATAGGGAAGGAACACAGACTAGTGGAGAGAATATAAACTAGGAGACAGTGTTTTAGAGGTTAAACAAAAGACTGAGAACACAGAGACTCCTAAATTCCTTTCTCAACTTTGCAGCTATTATTTAATATTGTATGCTATTTGACAACATCAAGGTTTTACCTAACAAGTTATTTATTTAGCTGGCACATTATTAGAAGTAAAAATCAAAGGTAATATAGAATTCCCCCTCAAGGAAGCAGATAAAGAAAGGTTGTGAATTCTATTAGAAAAAATGGAAACACTGTTCTACATTGTCCATGCTATAGATGAGGCTGAGACATTGAACATAAAGAAGGTTTTTGCTTAGAGTGGAAAGAACTCATGATGGAAATCAGTCTGCGTATACTGATACAATGGTTCTGAGATACAATGGTAACAAGCGAGGTACAAAAACCTAAATAGTAGTTTAGTACATCACATGAGTGACAGAATGAACAGCTCTGGAGTGGTGTGGTGCCTCTTCCTAAATAACCATAAATGTGGCATTAGTTCTTTTTTAGTTGGACCCACATTCTGAGTAATTAATGGGTACCAAATATGTTTATATATTGTTATGTCTGTTGCTTCGTTTTTAAAAGTTATATTTCAGCATTTCCCCTCATTAGCTAAATAGAAAATATATGGTCATGGTATTCATTAATGATTTTGTACTCTGAAATATTGACTTTTCTGAACATGAAAAATCAATACAAATTTTCAAATAAAAATGCACAGTGTTCCCTCTGGGCAGTAAGACATTCAGAGTGTTCCAGCCAATGGAGTCAACAGAACTTCTGGAACAAAATGCAACATAGTGAATGAGAGGTCTGGGAGACTCATGACCTCATTTTGCAGGCAATTTTGGTTGGTGTGTGAGGTGAGTCTAAAGGTAGTCTTTCAGAGTAGCAGCTGTGTTAGTCTGTATCAGCAAAAAGAACAGGAGTACAGCCCACGAAAGCTTATGCTCAAATAAATTTGTTAGTCTCTAAGGAGCCACAAGTACTCCTGAAACAACAAGGAGTCTGGTGGCACCTTAAAGACTAACAGATTTATTTGGGCATAAGCTTTCGTGGGTAAAAACCTCACTTCTTCAGATGTGAAGTGAGGTTTTTACCCACGAAAGCTTATGCCCAAATAAATCTGTTAGTTTTTAAGGTGTCACCAGACTCCTTGTTGTTTTTGTAGATACAGACTAACACGGCTACCCCCTGATACTTGACAAGTACTCCTGTTCTTTTTAAAGGTAGTCTGGTATGCATCAGCAAAAGGTAGGCAGGAAAGGAGGAAAGCACTGATCCAAGACACTGAAAGCCACTGGTCCTGAGGGAGCTCATAATTGCCCTAAATGCTTCACAAAGATTAAGGTAAAATGAGCAAAAAGGGTCTGAATTTACAACTAAACAATGAAAATGGTTTATAAAACTAATCCCAGAACCACTGATATATTTCATATTCAGTTAATTTATAAAGAACACTTCTTTCATTTCTATCAGTACAAAGAAGAGATAAAAGTGATCACAATGCATGGAGCTAGATAGGAGTAGACTTACCTCTTCACTCAATGATATTCTGTGTACTTCACCATCTCTCATTGCAGCTTTTCCTCTAAAGGATTAGTCACAATACAAATCACAAACTAAAATTATGATCTGATGACCAGACACACTATGTTCCTTGTAGTTAACATTGTTATTCCTCAAATATTTTAGATCTTTTAATACTGTGCTCTTTCCCTCCCCAAAGGGAAACAAAATAATTTAATATTTTTAAGGAACCCAATATATAGACGAATGAACCATTCGCTGCTACAGCAACAACACTACAAACTACAAGGAATGAAAGGCAAGAAGTGTAAGGTCAACTTAATGGTATTTGTCTCTCTAGCTTTACTGTTTTCAAATATCACATGATCCAGAGCAATGGAACTGGGATCTACACTGTCTTTTTCAGTATCCAGATATAACAGGCCAAATTTTCAGACCAGCCACAAACTGTACACGAAGTGTACACAAATTTTACACATGCAAAGCCTGTACATTCAATCTGGTAAATATCCCTCTACTGTGAGTACCTGATATCTAAATATGGATCTGGTTTGTACAAATAGACAATGTGTTCATTTTTACAAGCACAACTTTGGAGTCTACATTTGAAAGTTTCACCTATCTCACTTCCCCAGATATAAAAAAGGGAGCTATAACATAGCAAGGCATCACCTAAACACTACTCTATCAATTTATCCCATTAATTGGGTCCTTCTGCATCCTATACATACCTGCAATACTGCATATACATATATATTACATACACTTACAAACACAGTTCAACTTTTTGCATACCTTTGTGGATTTTTCACAAAGAATTTAATAAAAGTGTATGCTTTCTATAGAATTTTTTAACCAACCTTTTTAAATGGTCAGTTTTCAGAATGGAGAGAGGTAAATAGTGGTGTCCCCCAGGGGTCTGTACTGGGACCAGTCCTATTCAATTCAATGTATTCATAAATGATCTGGAAAAAGGGGTAAGCAGTGAGGTGGCAAAATTTGCAGATGATACAAAATTACTCAAGATAGTTACGTCCAAAGCTGACTGCGAAGAGTTACAAAGGGATCTCACAAAACTGGGTGACTAGGCAACAAAATGGCAGATGAAATTCAATGTTGATAACTGCAAAGTAATGCACATTGGAAAACATAATCCTAACAATACATATAAAATAATGGGGTCTAAATTAGCTGTTACCATTCAAGAAAGAGATTGTGGAGTCATTGTGCATAGCTCTCTGAAAACATCCACTCAATGTGCAGCGGCAGTCAAAAAAGCAAACAGAATGTTGGGAATCATCAAGAAACAGATAGATAAGACAGAAAATATCATATTGACTCTATATAATCTATGGTACGCCCATATTTTGAATACTGCATGCAGATGTGGTCGCTCCATCTCAAAAAAGATATATTGGAGTTGGAAAAGTTTCAGAAAAGGGCAACAAAAATGATTAGGGGTATGGAACTGCTTCCATATGAGGAGAGATTAATGACTGGGACTTTTCAGCTTGGAAAAGAGACAACTAAGGGGGGATATGATAGAGGTCTATAAAAGCATGACTGGTGTGGAGAAAGTAAATAAGGAAGTGTTATTTACTCCTCATAACACAAGAACAAGGAGTTGCCAAATGAAATTAATAGGCAGTAGGTTTAAAACAAACAAAAGGAAGTATTCTTCACACAATTCTTCAACCTGTGGAACTCCTTGCCAGAAGATGTTCTGAAGGCCACAACTATAATAGGATTAAAAAAAGAACTAGATACATTCATGGAGCATACGTTCATCAATGGCTATTAGCCAGGATGTCTAGAGGTGGTGTCCCTAGCCTCGGTTTTGCCAGAAGCTGGGAATAGGTGACAGGGGATGGATCACTTGATAACTACCTGTTTTGTTTGCATTGGCCACTGTCAGAAGACAGGATTCTGGCTAGATGGACCTTTGGTCTGACCAAGTATGGCCGTTCTTATGTTCTTAACCTAAATGTAACCATTCTGCCCATCAGAGTTGGCAGCAACAAGGGCCGGGTTCAGTATCTAGGGGTTCCGTTTTAATAACACAATGCAAAACCAGCTCGAGCCCCCACCCAGTGACCTGGGACAATTACATACCACACCCCTGGGCGCCTCTAAGAGGCAATACTTCCCCTCTCGCAAGCATGGAGTCTGAGTGTAGCAAAAGCCTTTTAATAAAGGAGGGAAACAATGCAGCATTATCTTGGGGAAACACCGCAAACAGGATTCATAACACAAACCATGAGCAAAAGACCCATCCCCAAATAAGTTTAGCAGTGTCCTTTTCCCCTCAGGGTCTTAAGTCCAGCAACCCAACAGTCACCCCACCCACAGTTTCTGACCTTGGTCAGTGCAGCCCCCAGAGTTCAGAAATTAATCTGCAGAGTTTACCTCACAGCCTGGGTGGAAGTGGAGGGAAGTATGGGGGGCATTTTACATGCTCTGCTGCTCGGGTTGACGGCCAAGTGCCATGCCTCTCCATGGTGTTCTGCTGCAATCTTCACCACCAGCTGCGCCTCTCCACCAGCCGCCCTGCTATCCGCTCTGCTCCTCTCCCCTAGCCACCCAGCTAGCCAGTCACCAACTTGTCTTCACCCCCCCACACACACACACACACTTAACACAGCTGTCAGTGATCTCAGCTCTTAGTAACTTGAGCTCTTTAGTGACTTCAGCTCTCAGTGAGTTTAGCTGGTAGTAGGGGAGCCTCAGTGCTGGTGCACCACTAGCCCAAAGTAGGTATCAGTGACTTCAGCTCTGCATCATGTAACAAGACTCCTAATGGAGTCAAAATTAACTCTGTTATTACACAGTGGAGAGAGGAGGGGTCACAGTGGTGTTTAGGGCCCTCAGAAGGGGCCCACACTACCAGGTACACATACCTGTCCCCAGCCTCTCAGTTCATTGGGCTTTGGAACCCAAGTCCCTTACCTAGTGAGTGCTGCTTAGTTGACAGGGAGTCCCTCCATCATAAAATGCCAAGTACAGTTCTACTGTCCTGGATTCACATAACCAGGATAACAACACTTTATTACTCCTGCCCCAATAACAAAAAGAGACTGGAGATCCCCCAGCAGCCAAAGTGACCATTTGGGCAGGCAGTCCATCATGCTAGGCAGGGTGGATGTGCCCATGCAAACGAGATCAGCCCCTGAAGTCCTTTTCCACAGCTCACCACCAGATGTCAGGGTAGCGCTCATTCTGACTCTGCTTACATCCTCCCCCCAGCCAAGAATTTGTCATCCTGACAAATCACACTCCCTATTATACCAACTCATTGGTTCCCTCCAAAGGGCCTCAGGAAGCCCATTATGGCTTCCACAAGCCTGTGTGCTAAACGTATTGGCTCCTCACTAATCACCCCAGGTGCATCATAAGTTAACTGTTTTACTGGTCTTATTACCCTGTCCCTTCTATTGAGAATCTCTGTTGCAGGAGTACGGGGGACATCCTCCTGAGCGACGGATAGAGAGGTTTCCTTTGAGGGTCCCTCAGCTACTGGCATAGGCCCCTGCATCCCTGGACAGTCTAAGGTGCCCAGGACACCCTCCACCTGTATGTCTCCATTGTCCAATAACCTGTGTGTGTCATCACAGGGGGGTCCCATCGCTGGCACAACGGTGCCAGTAACGGGCCTAAATACTTCCGCCACGGGGTTTAGAGCTGAGGAGGGGGAGCTCTCTCTTGGTTCAGTTGATCGAGACCGAAATCTTGTCTCCATTCCAGGATACACCATGGTCGTGTCTTCCTCTTCAGACTCACTCTCAGACGTGCTGAATAGGGGTAGGTTAGCTGCAGGGGGCCTGCTGTCTGTGTTGGATGGCAGCTTTGGTCTAGCACTTTTGTTCTGCCCAGTTGCCCTGTTGTGGCCCATCTCATAAGGGGTGCCTACCAATTCCCCCACAGGGAGCAAAAGGTTTCTACGCACCATCTTTATTTGCCCTGGACCCACTTCAGGTTTGATCTTGTAGACCGGTAGATCTCCCAGCTTTTCCATCACCAGGTAAGGTATTGCCTTCCATCTGTCAGCTATCTTGTGTTTGCCAGCAATACCCAAATTTCGCAGCAGGACTCTGTCCCCTGGCTGGAGCTCCTGCAAACCCTAGCATCATATCGATGTTTGTTGCGGTCTGAATTCTTCCGAGCTGCAGACATAGCTAAGTGATAAGCATCCTGCAGCTTTTCTCTTAGTCGGGATACATATTGCTGATGAGTTTCATAGCTATCTCTATCCTCTGATACACCAAAGCACAAGTCTATGGGTAACCTTGCTTCTCACCCAAACATCAAGAGATATGGGGTGACTCCCATAGCATCGTTCTTTCCGGCGTTGTAGGCATGCACCAGAAAATGCGACATGCTGGCTCCAGGTTGCCTTCTGCTCTAGTCGCAAAGTCCCCAACATATCTAACAGGGTTCAACTGAACCTCTCTGGTTGAGGGTCACCTTGCGGGTGATAAGGCGTTGTCCTAGACTTTTTAATTCCTGCTATCCTTAGCACCTCCTTCAGAAGGTGACTCTCAAGGTCTCGTCCCTGGTCAGAGTGTATCCGAGCCGGGAATCCATAAACTGAGAAATATTTCTCCCACAATACTCGAGCAACAGTGGTGGCCCTCTGATCACGTGTGGGATATGCCTGCGCATACCGCGTAAAATGGTCAGTCACTACTAAAATGTTCCCGACATTCCTCTTGTCTACTTCTAAAGACAAGAAATCAATGCATACCAGCTCCAAAGGTTTTCTGCTGGTGATGTTCTTCAGATATGCAGCCCTCGTGGGCAGAGTTTTCCTTTGAACACATCGAGCGCATGTCTCACATTAACTGTGAACATCTTCAGCCATCCGAGGCCAATAGAACCTACTACGAATAAGTTCCAGGGTCCTCTCCATCCCTAAATGTCCAAAGTCATCATGCAGGGCCCTCATGGCCAGGGCTCTGTACTCTTTTGGCAGCACTAGTTGTGTTCATTGCTTTTGTAAAGGGTCCATGGTCACTCGGTGTAGCACTCCCTGAATCAGTTTTAGTTTGGTCCATTCTCTCAATAGTAGTTTACCCTCAGGGTTAGGTGGGACAACCACAGCTGGGCTTTGCCCCTCCCTTTTGGCAAGTAGAGCATCACGAATGTCAATATCTTGCAGCTGGGCTTCTTGCCAGTCAGCCGCATTGAGCACAGGCAACGGAGATTGGTCCAACGCAATAAAGTTCACTGAGGCAGAAGGCACACTTTAAGGGGGCAGGCCCAGAGCTTCTGCAACACATCCATGAAGGCTCTCATGGGCCTCTGGCTCTTGACGACTCACACTGCAAATAGCTCTCACTCTATCCATGGGTATCACAGAAACTTCCGGTGCCTGCGGGCGCCTGGACAATGCATCCACATCTACATTGCTTTTCCCTGATCGGTATTGAATGCAGAAGTCATAGCTAGCCAAAGCAGCCATCCATCTTTGCCCTGTAGCATCCAGCTTAGCACTTGTTAACACATAAGTCAGTGGATTGTTGTCTGTCCACACCTGGAACTGAGCACCATACAAGTAGTCTTGAAATTTCTCAGTGATGGCCCATTTCAAGGCCAAGAACTCCAGCTTGTGGGTGGGATAGCGAGTTTCACTGTTAGACAGTCCTCGGCTGGCAAAGGCTACAGGTTTATGTTTGCCTTCCACTTCCTGGGACAGGACTGCTCCCAGACCCTCCAAACTGGCAACAGTATGCAAGATAAACAGCTGGCTTGGGTCAGCAAAGACTAGGACTGGAGCATGAGTTGGGCAAGTAGTGATTTTTCGAAAAGCCCTTTCACATCTCTCATCCCACCGTGGCCCAAATGGTTCGAAGGGGCCATAGTGTCTCTGCACAGGAGGCTTTGGGGACCTCCCTTTATTCTTGGTCTTAGATTTGTTCTTGCTGGACTGGTGTCCCTTGGTAAGATCATTCAGAGGTTTTACAATTGTAGCATAGTTTTTCACAAATCTGCAGTAGTAGCCACTAAACCCAAGAAAGGTCTTGGGTTCTCTGTAGTTACTTGGACATGGCCATGTAGTGAGTGCTTCTATTTTATCAGGATCAGTACTCACACTTTCTTGGGACATAATGTGACCCACATACTTCACTGAGGTTCTGCAGAACTGGCATTTGTCAATTGAAAGCTTCAAACCATAATCCTCCAACCTATCAAGCACTTTAAGAAGTCTTTCTTCATGTTCCTCCAAGGTTCTTCCAAACACAATCAGGTCATCCAAATAAACTAACACTTGCAGTAAATTCATGTCTCCCACAACTTTCTCCATAAGATGTTGAAATGTGGCAGGTGCTCCAGAAATGCCTTGAGGCCTGCGTTGGAACTGATAAAACCCTAATGGGCAGATGAAGGCTGTCTTCTCCTTATCTTCTTCTCCCAGAGGGATCTGGTAGTATCCACTCCGAAGATCCAACACAGAGAACCACTGGCTTCCCAGCAAACAAACTAAGACATCTAGGACTCAAGGCATAGTGTACTGGTCAACCACAGTACGGCTGTTTAGGGTGCGGCAGTCAATACACTTCCAGATTTTCCCATTCTTTTTACGAACCACCACAATGGGTGAGGCGTATGGGCTGCGGGACTCTGTAATGATGCCATTCGCAGCCAGCTCCTGAAGATGATGTCACACATCTTCATAGAATCATAGAATCATAGAATATCAGGGTTGGAAGGGACCTCAGGAGGTCATCTAGTCCAACCCCCTGCTCAAAACAGGACCAATTCCCAACTAAATCATCCCAGCCAGGGCTTTGTCAAGCCGGGCCTTAAAAACCTCCAAGGAAGGAGACTCCACCACCTCCCTAGGTAACGCATTCCAGTGCTTCACCACACTCCTAGTGAAGTAGTGTTTCCTAATATCCAACCTAGACCTCCCCCACTGCAACTTGAGACCATTGCTCCTTGTTCTGTCATCTGCCACCATTGAGAACAGCCGAGTTCCATCCTCTTTGGAACCCCCCTTCAGGTAGTTGAAGGCTGCTATCAAATCCCCCCTCATTCTTCTCTTCTGGAGACTAAACAATCCCAGTTCCCTCAGCCTCTCCTCATAAGTCATGCGCTCCAGACCCCTAATCATTTTTGTTGCCCTCTGCTGGACTCTTTCCAATTTTTCCACATCCTTCTTGTAGTGTGGGGCCCAAAACTGGACACAGTACTCCAGATGAGGCCTCACCAATGTTGAATAAAGGGGAACGATCACGTCCCTCGATCTGCGGGAAATGCCCCTACTTATACAGCCCAAAATGCCGTTAGCCTTCTTGGCAACAAGAGCACACTGTTGACTCATATCCAGCTTCTTGTCCACTGTGACCCCTAGGTCCTTTTCTGCAGAACTGCTACCTAGCCATTCGGTCCCTAGTCTGTAGCTGTGCATGGGATTCTTCCATCCTAGGTCCAGGACTCTGCACTTGTCCTTGTTGAACCTCATCAGGTTTCTTTTGGCCCAATCCTCTAATTTGTCTAGGTCCCTCTGTATCCGATCCCTACCCTCTAGTGTATCTACCACGCCTCCTAGTTTCGTGTCATCGGCAAACTTGCTGAGAGTGCAGTCCACACCATCCTCCAGATCATTAATAAAGATATTAAACAAAACCGGCCCCAGGACCGACCCTTGGGGCACTCCGCTGCCAACTAGACATGGAGCCATTGATCACTACCCGTTGAGCCCGACGATCTAGCCAGCTTTCTATCCACCTTAGAGTCCATTCATCCAGCCCATACTTCTTTAACTTGGCGACAAGAATACTGTGGGAGACCGTATCAAAAGCTTTGCTAAAGTCAAGGAATAACACATCCACTGCTTTCCCCTCATCCACAGAGCCAGTTATCTCATCATAGAAGGCAATCAGGTTAGTGAGGCACGACTTCCCCTTGGTGAATCCATGCTGACTGTTCCTGATCACTTTCCTCTCCTCTAAGTGCTTCAGAATTGATTCCTTGAGGACCTGCTCCATGATTTTTCCAGGGACTGAGGTGAGGCTGACTGGCCTGTAGTTCCCCGGATCCTCCTTCTTCCCTTTTTTAAAGATGAGCACTACATTAGCCTTTTTCCAGTCATCCGGGACCTCCCCCGATCGCCATGAGTTTTCAAAAATAATGGCTAATGGCTCTGCAATCTCATCCGCCAACTCCTTTAGCACCCTCGGATGCAGCGCATCCGGCCCCATGGACTTGTGCACGTCCAGTTTTTCTAAATAGTCCCGAACCACTTCTTTCTCCACAGAGGGCTGGTCACCTTCTCCCCATATTGTGCTGCCCAGTGCAGCAGTCTGGGAGCTGACCTTGTTTGTGAAGACAGAGGCAAAAAAATCATTGAGTACATTAGCTTTTTCCACATCCTCAGTCACTAGGTTGCCTCCCTCATTCAGTAAGGGGCCCACACTTTCCTTGACTTTCTTCTTGTTGCTAACATACCTGAAGAAACCCTTCTTGTTACTCTTAACATCTCTTGCTAGCTGCAACTCCAAGTGTGATTTGGCCTTCCTGATTTCACTCCTGCATGCCTGAGCAATATTTTTATACTCCTCCCTTGTCATTTGTCCAATCTTCCACTTCTTGTAAGCTTCTTTTTTGCATTTAAGATCAGCAAGGATTTCACTGTTTAGCCAAGCTGGTCGCCTGCCATATTTACTATTCTTTCTACACATCGGGATGGTTTGTTCCTGCAACCTCAATAAGGATTCTTTAAAATACAGCCAGCTCTCCTGGACCCCTTTGCCCTTCATGTTATTCTCCCAGGGGATCCTGCCCATCTGTTCCCTGAGGGAGTCAAAGTCTGCTTTTCTGAAGTCCAGGGTCCGTATTCTGCTGCTCTCCTTTCTTCCTTGTGTCAGGATCCTGAACTCGACCATCTCATGGTCACTGCCTCCCAGGTTCCCATCCACTTTTGCTTCCCCTACTAATTCTTCCCTGTTTGTGAGCAGTAGGTCAAGAAAAGCTCTACCCCTAGTTGGTTCCTCCAGCACTTGCACCAGGAAATTGTCCCCTACACTTTCCAAAAACTTCCTGGATTGTCTGTGCACCGCTGTATTGCTCTCCCAGCAGATATCAGGGTGATTAAAGTCTCCCATGAGAACCAGGGCCTGCGATCTAGCAACTTCTGCTAGTTGCCAGAAGAAAGTCTCGTCCACCTCATCCCCCTGGTCTGGTGGTCTATAGCAGACTCCGACCACGATATCACCCTTGTTGCTCACACTTCTCAACTTTATCCAGAGACACTCAGGTTTTTCTGCAGTTTCATACCGGAGCTCTGAGCAGTCATACTCCTCTCTTACATACAACGCAACTCCCCCACCTTTTCTGCCCTGCCTGTCCTTCCTGAACAGTTTATATCCATCCATGATAGTACTCCAGTCATGTGAGTTATCCCACCAAGTCTCTGTTATTCCAATCGCATCATAGTTCCCTGACTGTGCCAGGACTTCCAGTTCTCCCTGCTTGTTTCCCAGGCTTCTTGCATTTGTGTATAGGCACTTAAGATAACTCATTGATCGTCCCTCTTTCTCAGTATGAGACAGGAGTCCTCCCCTCTTGCGCTCTCCTGCTTGTGCTTCCTCCCAGGATCCCATTTCCCCACTTACCTCAGGGCTTTGGTCTCCTTCCCCCGGTGAACCTAGTTTAAAGCCCTCCTCACTAGGTTAGCCAGCCTGCTGGCGAAGATGCTCTTCCCTCTCTTCGTTAGGTGGAGCCCTAACGAGGTGGATTCCATCTCGGAGAGAGCAATCCTCCTAGATCTCTCCCTGAAAGGTCGAGAGTCATGTAGTCTGATGTTGTGCTCTACTCCTTTTGCACATCCCGCATATGCTGTGAGAACACCTTGGATTTTTTCACAAAGTTTCCTCCTCAGGCGATCTTTCCACTCCTCAGACAATGGTGAATCTCCAAAGTCAAACTTTGCTGGGTCTATTGTCTGAACTTGAGTTTCACACTGGGGTTTTACAGTTGATTCAGGCTCAAAGAGGTCTGCTATCTTTTGCTCTTGCTTCACAACAACATCACGACTTGTTTCATTAGCAATCAGTATAGTCACCTTTTCCTGGGCTTCAGCAGGTAGGGTTAAGACTCCACTGGGGACCAGCACGCCTTCCGGGAGCTCTCCTTCAACTGGCTGCTCTACCATTGCTAATGCCCCTTTACTGCCTTTCAGCCTGGTACTCATGACAAGCACTTCTTACTTCATCCTTGCAGGCACTACTAAGGGGGTTGTGCCCACGTACTTCAGTGCCCCAATCGGTAGCTCGGATGTCTCCTTTTTAGCGCTCTCAATTTTCCTATAGGCTTCAGCACAAAGCGTATGGATCATCAGGGTATTCAGGTAGTGGTCCCCAGCCCATCGTCTGCAGTAATCCGCGAGTACCTTGAAGAGACTGGAGTTGGTCCCTATCAGCACAGACACATCAGAGGTCCCTTTAGGGTCAGGGCATATTAAGGCAGCTGTGTCTACCTCTTCTCTTACCCCAGCACCCTCCTCTGGGAATTCCAGGTGCACTATGACATACCCTTGGTAGGGGTATTCATCCATGCTGAGGCCACACAGACCAAGGCCAGTCAGTGGCTGTATAGGCAGGTGCCTAAGCATCTGTTGGTAGAATGACTGAAATATAATAGTCACTTGAGATCCAGTGTCTATAACAGCAGATATTCTGGCCATAAGGGATGTTTCTGCAGAAAGAATTGCATCATTATTCAATTCTATAGGCTTTCAGAGTAACTGCTATTCAGCCTGCCACTGATGCCCATGAAACATGAAAAGAAGCCATAAGGTGGTCTTTCCAATGCCACTCCCAATCCACTGGGCGTGAATCCTCAGTCTTCAAGTGGTCTTCCAATCCCCCCCCCCGCCGCCCCCAATAGCTTCTATTATCCCCTTCAAGACAGGCCTGCATCCATTCTTGGGATGAAGGAAGGATTCTCTCCTGCTACAGGCAAACGCTGCTAACGGATTTTTTCTGTGCACCAAAATACACCGATGCCTGAAGAGAAGAAGTCTGTGTGTGGATGTAATATCCAACTGGATGGGGTTTGTTAGCTCACATGGTTCTGCAACCTAATAGAATGCCTCAGCCTCTGATGGCATTTTGCAGAAATACTGTGACAAGTTAATTGAATGCTGCAAGAACCATTCTATATTATATATTACACACACACACACACACACACACACACACACTCATAAATATAACAATACTATAATCAAAGCCCAGTGGCAGCTTAATTAATTGGGGTTTTGGGGGGAAATTTAAGTTACCATTGGCCCAAGTGTTGCAGAGCCCTA
Organism: Emys orbicularis; assembly: GCF_028017835.1. Taxonomy (NCBI): domain Eukaryota; kingdom Metazoa; phylum Chordata; order Testudines; family Emydidae; genus Emys; species Emys orbicularis. Next base: position 40,362 of record NC_088686.1, on the reverse strand, counting down.
CACTCAGCTCACTGGCATTTCTCTGTTGTCCATCTGCTTGTAACATGATCAGTTTTGACCACCAGACCCAATCAATTCCAAAATTTTAGGGAATGTTCTAGGCCAGGGGTGCCCAGCCTACAGCCTGGAGGCCGTACGTGGCCCAACAGAGCATTTCACAATGCCCTCGGCCTGCTTCAAAACAATTTACTAATGCCTGATTCATTTGCATTTTGTTGTCATGTTTACATCATTTTAGTTTAAGCAAGTATGTAAACATACAAGATTGTGCAGAGAAACAACCTATCTAATACATAGGAAACAAACTGAACTTAAAATATAAATCCGTACAGGTGACTTAAAATGTTATTAAAATATGTAGAATCTGTTTGGCCCACACACGGTTGCGCTTAGGTGTATGTAGCCCTCCTGTGTAATTAGGGTGACCAGATGTCCCGATTTTATAGGGACAGTCCCGATATTTGGGACCTTGTTTTATATAGGCACCTATTATCCCCCACCCCCTCCCAATTTTTCACACTTGCTATCTGGTCAACCTATGTGTAATAAGGTTGGGCACCACTGTTCTGGGCAACAATGGGCAAACAGTTAATGAAAACTGGAAAAGCCTGATTTCCAGTGGAGTACATAAGAGGAAAGTCAGGCCCCCTGTGTCCCCATTTGCTCTTTTCTCTGGTATTATTACAAATTGTATTTTTTCCAATTTGATTTTTACCCATACATCAAGTTCACATACATTTAGTAGGAATAAACTGACCACTATAAGTGTTCTACCTTCAACTTGTGGCTTTTCTTTTAGAGTTGCTAGCAGTGTTTTTTTGGCAATGTGATCAAGAGGGTTCATCTAGAACCTTTCTAGGGCCAATAAGCTCAAAAATGAAGGTTTAATAATTAATTTACAGTAAAAACATGCTGGTTGCCAGTGTATTAAGTTACTGAGAGGTACCACTTTTCATCTGATAATTGGTATCCATAAATTAATGCACATTCTTGTAGGGATAAATCCTTCAGAAATTTCAGTTCACTGAAGCCTACAACTTTCAGTAATTTTAAATTATAATGTTCTGATGCAAGTATATTTGAGAAACCTAGGGATTTTCAACTTTGTTTTAATATAATAAGATATGCAAAACAAAACTAAAATATTCACCCACATGTACCCTAACAGCTGAACAGACATCTTCTATGTACTCTGTAAATAAGAGATTATTTAGACTTTGAATATGCAAAATAGAAGTTTGGGGACTAGTTTTGAAGCAAGAGAATTAAACATAAGGTCACAGCTCAAGTTTGTGCTATTTCAGTATATTCGTTTAAGAGTTCCACAAAAAAATTCTTATAGTGAGGAATATTTTTGCAGATCTAGCCAAATAAGATGGAGTCACAGACAGTCAATTAAGATTGTGTCAGGATTTTTCCTTCATTGTGACCTTTTCAACCTAGTTCTAATCTGCCTTGTTGTTTTTTTTAAGAGTCCTTGAAATTACAAATTTTAGCATGTTTGAATTTTTTGAAGTACACTTACCAACACATGGTCCATTTCTGTAATAAAACAACCATCCTCAAACAGAATCATCAAGGTCACACCCAGGAAGTCATTTCTCTACCCCAAAGTGGAATGCCATGAAAAATAGATTGTCCACATCTCCTGGATTAGAAACAAATACCAAGTAATATGCATATCAGAGATCAAGTCATCTATACTGTTGATCACCTGTATGAGCCAAAAGGCTCAGTGATATCTAGCTAAAACTATTCCTACCCCAAAAAATCTACATAATAGTTCACAATGCATAGGAAAGCCTACCTGTAACAATTTACAAGATCACAGTACAGCAATTCATGCACATATTGCTGTTTTTGTAATTACTAAAAGTTACTAAAAGTTGTGAACTGAGTGAGCTGCGAACAGAGGAGAAGCAATCAGAGGTAGTTCGCCTGGGGGGAGTGCCCACAGAGTTTTTGCTTTTCAGGCTTCTGTGAGCAGTAAATATAACATCTGAAGAGGCTCTTAGGCTAGGTCTACACTACGCGGGGGGTGGGGGGTCGACCTAAGATATGCAACTTCAGCTACGTGAATAGCGTAGCTGAAGCTGCGTATTTTAGGTCGACTTACCTGGCTGTGAGGACGGCGGCGAGTCGACCGCTGCCGCGCCGCCGTCGACTCCGCTTCCGCCTCTTGCCGCGGTGGATTTCCGGAGTCGACGGGAGAGCCATCGGGGATCGATTTTATCGCATCTTCACTAGACGCGATAAGTCGATCCCCAATAGATCGATTGCTACCCGCCGATCCGGCGGGTAGTGAAGACGTGCCCTTAGAAGGAAGACTATGGATAGTGAGTGATCAGCTGTTGTGACCTGCAGAGGATGTGCCATGTTTGTCTTTCTCCCAGAGGACAGAAGCGACTTCGCCTGTACCAAGTGCAACTGGTCTCCATACTGGAAGAGAAGGTTAAAGGACTAGAGACCCAAATATCAACACTGCATTGCATCAGAGAAAATGAAGACTTTCTAGATAGAAGTCAGCGTTTAGTACTGGAGGCACAGCATGCTGAAGAATCAGAGAGGGCAGTGCAGAATGGGAAGAAAATTGGCAGCATGTGACCTTCAGAAGAAGAAAGAGGAGAACCCATGTACCCCCAATGCAGATAGAGGTAATGAACCATTTTCAGGCTCTCTGCATAGGCACTATGGCAGAGAGTGGTTTGGAATAGTCATCTGAGGGAAGAGATCAGAAGACGACTCCATCGACTGGAAGGCCTGGGATGCATTGTCCTAGTGACGGGGGTTCCATGACTCCTAAGAGGAGGAAACGGAGGGTGGTGTTCGGGGACTCCCTCCCACGGTGGATTTGATTTAAATCAAATTGATTTAAATCATGATTTAAATCAAATTGATTTAAATCATGATTTAAATCATTAGTCAGGAAGATCCGATTTAATCATGGTTTTCTACATAAAAGTGCACTCTTGGTTGTTATAACCTTAATACATATTCTTCACAACTCATAGATAGATGTAGGTTTCATTTTTAAAAGGTACACACTATACATTTTTAAACAGTGATTTATTTTGAAAACTTTTCAGATTAGTTTTACAGCTATATCAGAAAATGAATGATTGTTTGGTTATTTCATTTACCAAAGGTAATTGAAGCAGATATTTATGAAGTCATTGGGAGGTGAACTATCTCCAATTCAACAGATTAATCATTAATAGTTGGAGGATTTTCTTGCCATGCTGTATTAGGAGGAGAACATCATCAGACAGACATTTAAATTGTTTTATTTAACTAAAACAACAACATTAAGTATTCTGGATTTTTATCTTCAACAGCAAACATATAATATTTTAATAAAACAAGCATATGTCCCTCACTTCTCACATTTATCTCCAGACTTCTTCTCCTTGTCCAGATCTATTCCACCCCCAACAATCTTCTATTCATTGAACTTTTTGAAACTTTGCACTTTTAGAGAGAGGTAAGGGATTGACTCTGTCTACACAAATTTGCAGAAGGACAATAGAGTTCAGGTCTGTTATTTCTCACCTCTATATATTATTTATTTATTTAAAAACATTTTTGCTGTTAACAAGCCCAAATCCACAGTTTGAGAACTGCAAAACTAAGCATCTCTGATGGTATCTTCTAGACTGAGCACTGAGTCCCATTGGGTAGATAGAAAGATTAACCTAAATAATCTATACAGAAGCCTGTGGAACCCCATAAGATTGGGTCCCTAATCCATGAACTATTGGAACTCATTTACAAAACTTTTCTTAAACATTACATGAAGGATTGCTAGGAAGAGATAGGATCCACCTAACGATGAGAGGGAAGAGCATCTTCGCAGGCAGGCTTGCTAACCCAGTGAGGAGGGCTTTAAACTAGGTTCACCAGGGGATGGAGACCTAAGCCCTGAGGTAAGTTGGGAAGTGGCATACTGGGAGGAAACACAAAGAGGAGGGTGCAACAAGGAAGGCCTCCTGATTCATACTGAGAAAGCAGGGCAATCAGCTAGTTATCTTAAGTGCCTGTACACAAATGCAAGAAGCCTGGGAAACAAGGAGGAAGAATTGGAAGTCCTGGCACAGTCAAGGAACTATGATTGGACTAACAGAGACTTGGAGGGGTAACTCACATGACTGGAGCACTGTCATGGTTGGGTATAAACTGTTCAGGAAGGACAAGCGGGGGAGAAAAGATGAAGGAGTTGCACTGTACATAAGAGAGCAGTATGATTGCTCAGAGCTCCAGTATGAAACTGGAGACCTGTTGAGAGTCTTTGGGTTAAGTTTAGAGGCAAGAGAAACAAGGGTGATGTTGTGGTGGGCGTCATCTATAGACCACCAGACCAGGAGGATGAGTCCCATACCATATCCCAAGCAGGGCCGGCTCCAGGGTTTTGGCCGCCCCAAGCAGCCAAACAAATCAAAACAAAAAAGCCACGATCGCAATCGCGATCTGCGGCGGCAATTCAGCGGGAGGTCCTTCGCTCCGAGCAGGAGTGAGGGACCATCCGCCGAATTGCCGCCGAACAGCTGGACGTGCCGCCTCTCTCCGAAGTGGCCGCCCCAAGCACCTGCTTGGTAAGCTGGTGCCTGGAGCCGGCCCTGATCCCAAGACAGGGGTATTCCCTGTCTTGTGATATGCCAGGCATTCAGCCACTGATAACTAGAACTGGACAAACATTTTCTTCAAATTGTTTACTTGACAAAAAATGCAGTTTTGGTCAACTCAAACTATTCACAAATTCATTGAATAGTTTTGACTGAACCAAAAAAAAGAAACATTTCAGGTATGTCAAACTGATACATTTAGTTTTAACTCTACTCAAAATTTTTCATTTCAATTTTGGGCATTTTGACACAAGTAATGGAGGACTAGATTCGCAAAATGTTGGGGCTGGTAGGGAAGAAGAGGGCCTTGCTTATACTCTTGGTATGTGGAAGACCGAAGTTAAATTGAACCTGAGGTGGAAAAGCGATTTGAACTCGGATCTCCCATATTGCGAGAAACAACGTAGCCACTAGGCTATTCTGGCATGGGATTGTCAAAGTTTCCCCTGTTGAAGCTGTTCCACTTTTTATAAACAGTCATTAGAGCAGGGACTTGAACTGGGTATTCCCACATCCTAGGGGAGTGCCCTAACCGCCAGGCTATAGAATCATTCTTGCTTGCATTTCCTGGACCAATGACTGTTCATTGTCATTCACTGTGGCAGTTCATAGCCATTCATAATGACAATGAATGATTATGAATTGCCACTATGAATGTTCATGGGGGCAGCAACATATCAGATGGCATTGTTGAAATTGACCCGGGAATACTGCATCCAGTTCTGAGGTCTGCATTTTAAAAATAAAGTTGAAAAATTGGAGAGAGTGCATAGAAGAGCCACAAAAATGATCTGAGGACTTGGAAAATATGCCCTATAGTGAGACACTGAAGATGACTTGATTACAATGTTTAAGTACCTTCACAAGGAGAAAGTAGCAGGCATTAGCAGGTTCTTTAATCCAGTCAAGAAAGACATAGCAAGAAGCAGTGGCTGGAAATTAAAAAGCCACATTTTTGTAAGAGTGATTAACCATTGAAACAAACTGCCAAGGGAAGCAGCACTTGATCTCTTTGCAGGAGTAACTGGGATAGAACAACTGGCACAGGAGGTGGCAGAGCCACCTCCACCAGCAGAGAGGTCCCCTGAAGAAGGGGAATTCCCCACTAGCCATCTGCAGCCATTTTAAGTGGAAAGCACATGCATCACAAATTGACCTTAGTAGATCACAGAATTCGGCCATTAGAGTCTCATCTGCAATATGTCATATTTCAATAAAAAATAAAGTTCTTCTGTGGAGCTTAGATGCCACCTAGAGAGCAAAAAGCTACATCAAGGCTTCAGCTTTGTACAGTTATTGAAGAGTTCTTTCTTAATTAGCTAAAAGACCTTTTCATTTATGAAAAAGGGAGCTATAAAATCTTGATCAAAAGGTCAGATTGAAACAAGCTCCTATTGCATGCCTCAGAGGGATGCATTATATCTATCTCTTCTCTCATTTGTTTTGCTAGGGGAATGATAAATAGCTATTAGAAAGAAAGGATTGGGGACAGAATTAAACAGAGAAAATCTACAAATTAAGCTGACCCATCTATAGCAAATAGCAGCAATAAAAGTCTACTTACAGTGCAGAGACCACTTACTGTTATCCAAGATTGGGCATAATTATGATAATTTGTTATTTGATTCATAGCTATAAACCTGACATTCAAATACTATGATGATGTGGCAATGTCAGAACCTAGAATGGTAGGCACTGCATTATCTGATAAAATCTAGCATTTGATTGAATGTGAGTGAAAACACCTACAAAAATCTGTATAATTGTTGCACACCTGCTGTGTCCTCCTGTGAAAACCTTGCTCTATTGGGAAAGAACACAACTAGCTCTTTGAGAAACATACCTTTGAAAATTTGGCACCAGGTGTCAAAGGAAAATAAATTGAATCCTTTCCCGATGGACAGACCTAAGCACTTGACTATTCCACTTGCCCTATTATATCCTGCTAGGCTTCAAGTGACATTTCAGACGCTGAATAATGAAGGAATCCAGATAAGGCCAAGATCTCTGCTGAAGGCAAGAGGAAGGATATTGTCAACAATCTGCAGAACCAGCCATGAGCCGCATGACTCATTTAAATTGAGTGATTATACATCACTACAGTAGTAGAACAATCAGCAATATTTTGCCTGATTTTCAGAAGTTTACTTTTGTTGATGTCATTTAGTCTAGGCCATTAAAAACAAAAATATAAGAGTAATTTTCAGGGAAATCACCACTTCTAAAGGGTGCAGCCTTTGAACACTGCATAGTACTCCTGCCCCATAGTCATGCTAGATCCTTGGGAACAGAACTCCTGAAGAGTGGCTGGGCAGCTATTCTTACCTCTCTTCTGAGCTGTGCAAAAGTCATGGAGCCTTGTTAATGACTCTCAGCAATGCAGGCCTGTTTACACTGAAAGAAGATTTCAGAATTGCTGAAAGACTGCTGAGATCTAGAAAACAGAAGAAAGTTGCTGGTATTTTGTGTGTAATTCTGACTTCAATTTATAGGCTGATAGAGTAGAATTTGAGACTGTGTGATGCTCTTCTTAATTTTGAGCAATATGCTAAGATGCCAAAAAGAAGAAAATCCCAGAGAAGTTTAATTTTTCACCTATTAATACAATAGTGAAGAACTGTTTTTCAGGCATGAGGACTTTGCAAAGGCTAATTAGGACAAGATCAGTAAAAGCACAATCTCTTGTAATCACAAGGAAATGTAAAACTACATGAAATTTAATTGGTGTCATTGCAAACTCAGAATTAAAGATTGAACAAGCCTGAAAAATCATTTGAAATTCACAATTTCACTTTTTGATACAAAAGTCTAATGAAATGCTGATTTTGGCTGTGTTGATACTCTAAATGAAATGCAAGGTAAAAGAGAAGTAGCATGCAAGTATTAACATACACATTGATGAAGAAAACATTTGCGCTAATCCTTGTGAAATGAAATTGCTGATCTGAGCTTTTCATAGATTCATAGATTTTGAAGGCCAGAAGGACCATTGTGGTCAACACAGGCTGTAAAAATTTAACCAAGTAGTTCCTACATCAAATTCAGAACTTCGGGTTGAAGTCCTCCAGCCAGGGCCGGTGCAACCTATTAGGCGACCTAGGCGGTCGCCTAGGGTGCTAGCATTTGGGGGGCGGCATTTTCTTTGGCGGCGACCGAGGCGGCCGGATCTTCGGGCGCCCCAATCATCGTTGGCATTTAGGCGGAGGGAGCTGGGGCAGGGGGGCGCGGGGAGAGCCGCCTGCAGCAAGTAAGGGGGGGGGCGGCACGCAGGGGAACTCCCCACCCCAGCTCACCTCTGCTCCGTCTCCTCCCCTGAGCACGCCGTCCCGCTCTGCTTCTCTCCCTCCCAGGCTTGCGGCGCCAAATAGCTGATTGGTGCCGCAAGCCTGGGAGGCGGGAGAAGTGGAGCAGAGACGGCGTGCTCGGGGAGGAGGTGGAGCAGAGGTGAGCTGGGGTGGGGCGCTGCTGCACGGCTCCCCGGGCCGAGGGGGTGGGGAGCTGCCGCGGGGGGGGCGCCTCAGGGCGGAGGGGGGGTGGGGAGCTGCCGCAGAGGGGGTGCCTCAGGGCGGGGAGCTGCCGCAGGGCTCAGGGAGGGGGGAGGGCGCGAAACATCCTTGCACTGGCCCTGCCTCCAGCTTTATGAATCTCCAGTTGTAAGGTCTCAAACCATATTAATGTCAATTAAAACCTGTAAACAGTACAAAATACAAATATATTTCAGGAAAATGTGACAAGAACCTGAAACTTGACTAATCTAGCTTTTCTGACTGAGATTTTCTTTAATTCTCAAATAGAAGGCACTTATTCCCATTAAGGAATCAAGATGCCTATGTTGTTAAGTGAGGATATAAAGCATTGGTTAAAGGGGGAATGGTGAAAATGCTAGAGATGCTGCTAGTGTAATGCTGACAGGCCTTGGTCATCGGCAGACAGGATCGAACCAGGGACCTCTGGAGCTTAGGACATGAGCCTCTACCGCATGAGCTAAAAGCCAGTTAGCAGTTAGCTAAGGCTGTAGAGCAAACTCATTAATCTCTCTCTAAGTGGTCTCAGTGCCACTAGATGGGACAGAACACCACACCCAGGAGGTGTGTGGGTTACACTAGCAATAGTTGTTCACTGACCCACAGTTCTGGAAAAGATTTGTAAGAATGTAGGAATTGCTGGGAGTGAGGAGCTTCAACTCTTACCAGCCCAGGAAACCTTCAGGGGAGCAAAATTCCATAAATACAGGAAGAGAAACAGTTTTCGTCTTCAAGTCACCATATTTCCAAAAGTGAATAAGGCAAAAAATCCTCCCCCAGACTGATGCATTTCCTGAAACGCAGCAGAAGCAAGAAGGGGAGCCCAGCTGTGCTTAGGTGATTTAGAGGACTCTGCAACCCACACTTGCAGCAGAGCTGTGCACTATAGTGGCTCTCTGTGAAGGAGAGGGAAGAAGGACATTGTAGGAAGGCCAGAAAAGTGGCAATGGTGCAGTCAGTGGGTGCACATAGTACAGATCCACTGATGCAGAACTCCACAGGGACAACAGTGGGCCCCTGCCATTTTCCTGCCAGCTGGTATGTTTACTGTTACGTGGATGCCTCAACATGGCACCTCAGGGTGGGGAAGCAAAATTCCTTCCCTAGCTCTGATATATGTGCACTTCCCATGAGCAAAGTCCTTTCACTTGACTTCTGTGCTCAAGACCAGGATTTGGCTCTTAGAAACTGGAACCCACACATGTAAAATTTAAGTTTCTAACGGTGCATACAGTGTAATAATGTTCTGCCTACAAGGCATTTCATCTAAGGATCAAATATTAAGTGCTTAAAACTTTGACACACTATGAGGTAGGTAAATATCCCCATTTTATAGATGGGGAAATCCAAGCAGAGTACAAAGTCAAAAAGGGAACAATCAATTTAAATTTATTATTTGTATTACTGTAGTACATAAGAGCTCTATTCATGGACCAGAAACTGTACTAGACACTGTACAAGTACAGAACAAAAAGATAGTCCCTACGCCAAGAAGCTTACAGTCTAGGTATAACTGCCTTCCTGGAGCCTGCATCCAGAACTTTATAGAAAGATTGCTGGTGCTCATAGCTCCCTCTGACCACTACCCAATGCTGCTCATCCACGTGGGCATTAATGAAACCGCCAGCTACAACCCTGAGCAGATCAGCAGATGGGGTCCACCTGTCCAAAATGGGGAAAGAGCATCTTCAGACACAAACTCACCAACTGAGTAAGGAGTGCATTAAATTAGATTCAAAGGGGCAGATGATTAAAGCCCACAGGTAAGCCTAAAAAAGGTGACCTTAACAGAGGGCTAGATGTCTGGGGGGAGGGGGGAAATGGAAAATTACAATAGGTTAAAAGGAGCAGCAAGAGGGAAAACAGTGGAGGAAATCTGCTCAGCATCTTAGATGTCTACACACAAATGGGAAATAAACATAAAGAATGGGAAGTATTAGTTCATAAGATATATTATTACTTAATTAACATCACAGAGACTTGGTGCACTGATTTCCTCTCTCCCCCCAAAACAAAAAGATTTGTGAAATGTTGCCAGGACTACAGCACTGATCAGCAGAAATCACATAAAAGTGCTCTAATTAATAAGTACAGATTAACTTGCAAAAATACATTGCCTGCCTTGCAATCGAGACCAGAGTGTTAATACATTACTTTCAAAATAAGGGCACCATCTCATTATTCCTTCAGGGTCTCTTGTATAACTCCATCTCTGAGAGAAATCAAACTGGAATCTTCAGTGACCTGCAACGGTTGATCATTTATATTCATTCTGACAGCAAAAATTTATACACGAGTGTCAAAAGTTACTCTTTAGCTATCTCTATATAAAGGCACTTAATATGCCTCCCCGTTCCTATAGTATCTCAGCTCCTCATCCTCACAAAACCCCTGTGAAATAGGGAGTACATTCTCTCGATTCTACAGATGGCGAACTGAGGAAGAGAGAAACTAAGAGTAGGTCTACACTTACCCGGTAGTTCGGCGGCGAGCGATCGAACTTCTGGGTTCGACTTATCGCGTCTTGTCTGGACGCGGTAAGTCGAACCAGGAAGTGCTCGCCGTCGACTGCGGTACTCCAGCTAGACGAGAGGAGTACCGCGGAGTCGACGGGGGAGCCTGCCTGCCGCGTGTGGACCGAGGTAAGTTCGAACTAAGGTACTTCGAACTTCAGCTACGTTATTCACGTAGCTGAAGTTGCGTACCTTAGTTCGAATTAGGGGGTTAGTGTAGACCTGGCCTAAGTGACATAAAAAGTCTGTGGTGGAGCAAGGAGTTGGGTCTCCCAAGTCATAGACTAGTGCCCTAACCACTTGACCACACTTCTCTCCACAGCTATAAGGCTAGTTACAGGTCTGTGCCCTTTCTGGTCTCTGAGTGCACCCACCTTAGGAGTTCAGCTTCTTGAACCTTACCTATCTTGTAGTGAAATCTCATTATTCTTTCACTCAAACCAGCACACAGGTATTCTACACTGTATACCAACCACTTATTAGCATGCAAATCTGACTGGGTTTTGGGCATCTATGACATTCCCTGTCTTCAGAAACTAGAGACCAACGATACACTGGCCAACAGCTTCCTCAAAACAAAATGTTTTTATTTAGTAACACTCTTTTCATTCCACTAGTATCTCTGGAGGATGTTAAACGGAAGCTACTAAAGTTAGACATATTTAAATTAGCAGGTCGAGATTGATTGCATCCAACAGTTTTAAAAGAGCTGCCTGAGGAGCTCGTTGGATGGTTAATGATTTTCAGTAAGTCTTGGAGCACTGGGGAAATTCCAGAAGACTGGAAGAAAGCAAAGGTTGGGCCAATTTTTCAAAAGTGTAAAGGGGACCACCTGGGTAATTATAGGCCTGTCAGCCTGACATGGATCCCAGGCCAAATAATACAGTGGCTGACATGGGGCTCAATTAATAAAGAATTAAAGGTCGGTAATGTAATTAATGCAACATGGTTTATGGAAAACAGATCCTGCCTAACTTGATAATTTTTTTTAATAAGATTATAAGTTTGGTTGACGAAGTTATAGTTTTGACATAACATACTTAGACCTATGTAAAGGTTTGATTTGGTACTCCATGACATTTTGGTTAAAAAACTAAAACAATATAAAATTAACATGCCACACATTAAATGGATTATAAATTGGCTAACATATAGGTCTCAAAAATGTAAATAAAGAGGGAATCATCATCATCAAGCGGGTATGTTTCCAGTGGGGTCCGCAGGGATCAGTTCTTGGCCTTATGCTTATTTTTATCAATGGCCTAGAAGAAAACAAAGTAATCACTGATAAAGTTCGCAGATGACACAGAAATTGGGGGACCGATAATGAAAAGGACAGGTCACTGATACAGAGCAATCTGGATCGCTTGGTAAACTGGGTGCAAGCAAATAACATGCATTTTTAATATGCCTATATGTAAATGTATACATCTTGTAGCCAATGATTTTAGTTTATTGTTCATTTATTGTGTGATGTTATGATTAACTAACATGTTATATCATATATAATCACTGTATGCTAAATAGAGTTAAATTGTAGGATTATAGACGTATAAGATTGTCAGTAGTTAGAAGGGATAAGTATGCATTAGGTATCTAAGTAATTAGGACTGAAACACAAGGTCTACAGGCTGAGGCCTGTAAGATTTTTTAGCTTAGCCATACTTGGCCATAGGCTTAAGAAAAGCTTGACATAAGTAAGTGACCAAAGAATGACCCTATGTCCTCACTCCATCCCTTCCTTCCAGCCCCCGAGTACCCATGGAGTCGGCGCCTATGCCTATGCCACAAGATTACGGGAAAAGATGAACCAATGGGTGATATTGTGAAAAATTTACAGTAAAAGTAATTTTTTGCTTACAAGATCTCCGGTAGTCCCATTTTTCTAACACATGCACTAACCGCAGGGTCCACGATGTACGTAAATGCTAATGAGGTATAGTCAGAGTCACATTATAAGGTGTCCAGATTAGGAAAATTGAGCTCCCTATGGGAATCTCCAGCAGGAACCATCCCTCTACTGCTGACCAATTGCCAAGGCAGCCATCAGACCTTAAGAATATCGTTAAGGATGTGAGTATGACTCTATTTGTAACATATGAATAAGTCTTTATAAAATTTCTATATGCTTAGGTAATCATAACTTTAACTGTAACTTTAATAAAACTTATAAAACAGACTAGTCCTTGTACTTGTAAATGTCTGTGTGGTCACTACCCTTGGTCTTTATGTGTTCCTAGAGACTCTAAATCTGAAGCAAGTAGCAGAGGTGACTTTCACTCTGTTGAGCTTGAAACTGTAGCCACCAGAGCCGAACCCACAGTGATGGAATACCACATTACAAAATTAACTTAAATAAAATAAAAGGCTACAATCTAGAAACAAATAATATACGCCATACTTACAGGATAAGGGGTTCTATCCTGGGAAGGGCAGATTGGCAGAGGCCCTGGAGGTTTTTCGCTTTCCTCTGCAGCACGGGGCACGGGTCACTTGCTGGAGGATTCTCTGCACCTTGAGGTCTTTAAACCACGATTTGAGGATTTTAATAACTCAGACATAGGTTAGGGGTTTGTTAGAGGAGTGGGTGGGTGAGATTCTGTGGCCTGCGTTGTGCAGGAGGTCAGACTAGATTATCATAATGGTCCCTTCTGACCTTAAAGTCTATGAGTCTATGAGAATAACTCTGGCCTTGTCTTGCCTGATCTTGTTCATTACCCTTAGAATTAGGGGCGTCAGGGGAAAGGCATAGAACAGACTCCTCTTCCATGGTAGAAGGAAGGCCTCCTACAGGGAGCGGTGACCCAGACACACACACACACACACACACACACCCTGAAGGTGGCAAAAAGATCAATCTCTGGCCATCCCCATCTCTGGAATGAGTCTTGGAGGATCTGAGTGTCCAGCTCCCATTCATAGTCATGAGAGAAGTGTCTGCTCTGGGCATCAGCAGCAGTGTTTCAGATGTCTGGAAGCTAGGCTGCTGAAATCTGGATGTGGTTGACTATGCCCCAGTTCCAGAGCGCACATAATACTTCTTGTCCACCCTTTTGTAGGTTGGTGGAATAGGGGCCGGCATCTGCCCTACTGTGAGCCAGATGCAGGAGAGCCTCATTAATGGGTAATGCCACTCTGGAGGGTGTTGCTGACTGCAAAATATCCAGCTGCGCAGGCTGCTTGTCTTTGACCTCCTCCAGAGGGGTTTGCAGAGTGTCTGCTATCCTTCTAATGAGGTCCTGAAATTGTCTGAAGTCATCGGCAAAGGATGGAGGGGGAGGCCTGAACATCTCATCCAGCAACAGGAACTCTGGTTCATCTGACATCAAGAGATCCCTCAAGTATCAGAATTCCTGAAATACCAAAAAGGGCCCCAGTACCGATACCATAGCCAACGTCGCCATGGCTGGAGCCAACAGTACCAGTAACGCTGAGCATTCCACAGGCCTTGTCACATTCCGATGCTTGTTCGGTAATGTGGGTACTACTTGAAGAGGCGCCCTAGGCTGAGCTACTTCCATCAGTAATGATGGTTGAGTTAAGGCATGCGATGGCACCAACCACTGAGTGGAATGCTTTGATGCCAATGACGGGGCAGAGTATTTCTCCTGTATTTCTCCTTACTAATGGAAAATGCAGGCACCCTATCAGAGCTGTGTTTCCTCTCCTTGAAGCTTTGCAACCCCACCAGTACTGAAGGAAGAGTCTTAGCCTCAATGGTACCCTCAAAGACAGAGGACCTCGACAGGAACCTGGTCTTTTTTTGGAGCTGGCTCCTAAGATATAGAATCCATGCTCTTCTTTTGGGGAGTCTTCTTCAAGTGCTCCAAAGGCTTCCCTTACTAAGGGGACGCATGTGCAGAGGTGGAGAGGATACTGAATCTATCCAGGGACAGATGTATGGGTGGGGTCTCCTGACCTGGCTTGGAGGGTGGTTGCTAAGACTGCTCCATCACCAATAACCTGAGCTTTATATCCCTGTTCTTCCTAGCCTGGACTTAAGGGCTAAACAAAAGGAGAACTTCTGGGAGATATGGAACTCTACAAGTCAGGCACATTTGGAGTATCCTTCGCTTGATCTCCTGGCAAAACAGTCACCCTTTGAAGCCTAGCAAACAAGTCATATCCCACCAGAGAAGACAAGTCTCCTAGGAGGCAGGGAGAGGGAAAAAACCAGTCCTCTCACCTAAACTAAACCATACAAACACACATTAAATAACTTCAATAGGAGACGTGAAGAGAAAGGCTGAGTATGCTCTGAGTAGACTACCTATTGTTCCATCTCAGTCTGAGGGGGTAGAGAAGGAACTGAGGGTAATTTACCTGCACACCCCGATATAGCCTTGGTATCTGCAACAAGGAGGCACAGAACACAAGCTGAATGGGCAACCCATCTTTAAAAAAGGGAAGAAGGAGGATCCGGGGAACTACAGGCCAGTCAGCCTCACCTCAGTCCCTGGAAAAATCATGGAGCAGATCCTCAAGGAATCAATTCTGAAGCACTTAGAGGAGAGGAAAGTGATCAGGAACAGTCAGCATGGATTCACCAAGGGCAAGTCATGCCTGACTAACCTAATTGCCTTCTATGAGAAGATAACTGACTCTGTGGATGAAGGGAAAGCAGTGGATGTGTTATTCCTTGACTTTAGCAAAGCTTTTGATACAGTCTCCCACGGTATTCTTGCCAGCAAGTTAAAGAAGTATGGGCTGGATGAATGGACTATAAGGTGGACAGAAAGCTGGCTAGATCGTCGGTCTCAATGGGTAGTGATCAACGGCTCCATGTCTAGTTGGCAGCCAGTTTCAAGTGGAGTGCCCCAGGGGTCGATCCTGGGGCCGGTTTTGTTCAATATCTTCATTAATGATCTGGAGGATGGCGTGGACTGCACTCTCAGCAAGTTTGCAGATGACACTAAACTGGGAGGAGTGGTAGATACACTGGAGGGTAGGGATAGGATACAGAGGGACCTAGACAAATTAGAGGATTGGGCCAAAAGAAACCTGATGAGGTTCAACAAGGACAAGTGCAGAGTCCTGCACTTAGGACGGAGGAATCCCATGCACTGTTACAGACTAGGGACCGAATGGCTAGGAAACAGTTCTGCAGAAAAGGACCTAGGGGTTACAGTGGACGAGAAGCTAGATATGAGTCAACAGTGTGCCCTTGTTGCCAAGAAGGCTAACGGCATTTTGGGCTGTATAAGTAGGGGCATTACCAGCAGATCGAGGGATGTGATCATTCCCCTCTATTCGCCATTGGTGAGGCCTCATCTGGAGTACTGTGTCCAGTTTTGGGCCCCACACTACAAGAAGGATGTGGAATAATTGGAAAGAGTCCAGCGGAGGGCAACAAAAATGATTAGGGGTCTGGAGCGCATGACTTATGAGGAGAGGCTGAGGGAACTGGGATTGTTTAGTCTGCAGAAGAGAAGAATGAGGGGGGATTTGATAGCTGCTTTCAACTACCTGAAAGGGGGTTCCAAAGAGGATGGATCTAGACTGTTCTCAGTGGTACATGATGACAGAACAAGGAGTAATGGTCTCAAGTTGCAGTTGGGGAGGTTTAGGTTGGATATTAGGGAAAACGTTTTCACTAGGAGGGTGGTGAAGCACTGGAATGGGTTACCTAGGGAGGTGGTGGAATCTCCTTCCTTAGAGGTTTTTAAGGTCAGGCTTGACAAAGCCCTGGCTGGGATGATTTAGTTGGGAATTGGTCCTGCTTTGAGCAGGGGGTTGGACTAGATGACCTCCTGGGGTCCCTTCCAACCCTGATATTCTATGATTCCATGAACCCTTGTCAGTAGCAATTTTTCTCCGTTTGTCTTCTTTTTGGAAAACATCCACCAATGTAGATCTGCAAGTGTTGTCATGTTAGTCCTCAAATGGTAAACTCAGCATATAGAATCATAGAATATTAGGGTTGGAAGACAGCTCAGGGGTCATCTAGTCCAATCCCCTGCTCAAAGCAGGACCAACACCAACTAAATCATCCCAGCCAGGGCTTTGTCAAGCCGGGCCTTAAAAACCCCTACGGATGGAGATTCCACCACCTCCCTAGGTAACCCATTCCAGTGCTTCACCACCCTCCTAGTGAAATAGTGTTTCCTAATATCCAACCTAGACCTCCACCACTGCAATTTGAGACCATTGCTTCTTGTTCTGTCATCTGCCACCACTGAGAACAGTCTAGCTCCATCCTCTTTGGAACCCCCCTTCAGGTAATTGAAGGCTGCTATCAAATCCCCCCTCACTCTTCTCTTCTGCAGACTAAATAACCCCAATTCCCTCAACCTCTCCTCGTAAGTCATGTGCCGCAACCCCCTAATCATTTTCATTGCCCTCCACTGGACTCTCTTCAATTTGTCCACATCCTTTCTGTAGCAGGGGGCCCAAAACTGGACGTAATACTCCAGATATGGCCTCATCAGTGCCGAATAGAGAGGAATAATCACTTCCCTTGATCTGCTGGCAATGCTCCTACTAATACAGCCCAATATGCCATTGGCCTTCTTGGCAACAAGGGCACACTGCTGACTCATATCCAGCTTCTTGTCCACTGTAATCCCCAGCTCCTTTTCTGCAGAACTGCTGCTTATAGGAACGCCTGCGGTGCATTTACGACCTCATCAGAGACTGTCAGCCATTCCAAGCATCTTCAAAGTGAGGAAAGAGTCTTTAGAAGCTGAATCAAATGACTTCCAGTAAGATAATTTGGTCTTTCCAGCCAACCTTCCAGTAGTGTCACATCCTAAAATGGAGTAAAAACTTGGCAGTGAGGTGGCTTTTATTGGCCCAAAACTGGACACAGTACTCCAGATATGGCCTCACCAGTGCCGAATAGAGGGGAATGATCACGTCCCTCGATCTGCTGGCAATGCCCCTACTTATACAGCCCAAAATGCCATTAGCCTTCTTGGCAACAAGGGCACACTGTCGATTCATATCCAGCTTCTCGTCCACTGTAATCCCTAGGTCCTTTTCTGCAGAACTGCTTCCTAGCCATTCGGTCCCTAGTCTATAACAGTGAATGGGATTCTTCCGTCCTAAGTGCAGGACTCTGCACTTGTCCTTGTTGAACCTCATCAGGTTTCTTTTGGCCCAATCCTCTAATTTGTCTAGGTCCCTCTGTATCCTATCCCTACCCTCCAGCGTATCTACCAGTCCTCCCAGTTTAGTGTCATCTGCAAACTTGCTGAGAGTGCAGTCCACGCCATCCTCCAGATCATTAATGAAGATATTGAACAAAGCCGGCCCCAGGACCGACCCTTGGGGCACTCCACTTGAAACCGGCTGCCAACTAGACATGGAACCATTGATCACTACCCGTTGAGCCCGACAATCTAGCCAGTTTTCTATCCACTTTATAGTCAATTCATCCAGCCCATACTTCTTTAACTTGCCGGCAAGAATACTGTGGGAGACCTTATCAAAAGCTTTGCTAAAGTCAAGGAATAACACATCCACTGCTTTCCCCTCATCCACATACCCAGTTATCTCATCATAGACGGCAATTAGGTTAGTCAGGCATGACTTGCCCTTGGTGAATCCATGCTGACTATTTCTGATCACTTTCCTCTCCTCTAAGTGCTTCAAACTTGATTCCTTGAGAACCTGCTCCATGATTTTTCCAGGGACTGAGGTGAGGCTGACTGGCCTGTAGTTCCCCAGATCCTCCTTCTCCCCTTTTTTAAAGATGGGCACTACATTAGCCTTTTTCCAGTCATCCGGGACCTCCCCCGATCACCATGAGTTTTCAAAGATAATGGCCAATGGCTCTGCAATCACATCCGCCAACTCCTTTAGCACCCTCGGATGCAGTGCATCTGGCCCCATGGACTTGTGCTCATCCAGTTTTTCTAAATAGTCCCGAACCACTTCTTTCTCCACAGAGGGCTTGTCACCTCCTCCCCATACTGTGCTGCCCAGTGCAGCAGTCTGGGAGCTGACCTTGTTTGTGAAGACAGAGGCAAAAAAAGCATTGAGTACATTAGCTTTTTCCACATCCTCTGTCACTAGGTTGCCTCCCTCATTCAGTAAGGGGCCCACACTTTCCTTGACTTTCTTCTCGTTGCTAACATACCTGAAGAAACCCTTCTTGTTACTCTTAACATCTCTTGGTAGCTGCAACTCCAAGTGTGATTTGGCCTTCCTGATTTCACTCCTGCATACCTGAGCAATATTTTTATACTCCTCCCTGCTCATTTGTCCAATCTTCCATGTCTTGTAAGCTTCTTTTTTGCATTTAAGATCAGCAAGGATTTCACTGTTAAACCAAGCTGGTCGCCTGCCATATTTACAATTATTTCTACACATCGGGATGTTTTTTTCCTGCAACCTCAATAAGGATTCTTTAAAATACAGCCAGATCTCCTGGACTCCTTTCCCCCTCATGTTATTCTCCCAGGGGATCCTGCCCATCAGTTCCCTGAGGGAGTCAAAGTCTGCTTTTCTGAAGTCCAGGGTCTGTATTCTGCTGCTCTCCTTTCTTTCTTGTGTCAAGATCCAGGATCATAAAGCCCAGTGTTTTCTCTGTAATCTCATAATGAAGCATTCAGCCAAATCTCGCTAGGTGTTAACAGTTTCTGGTTTGTTGAGAGCTAATACCTCAGCTAGATCATCTGTGATTGCTACTCTGCATGAATTAATTTGCTTTTCGCCTGTCCCATATTCACTGTTCCCTCACATTCAAACATTGATTGTGGTATCATGGAGCATTCGTACTCTCCCAAATTCTCACGTAGATTAAAATAAATAAATTAATGGAGATATCCTATCTCCTAGAACTGGAAGGGACCTTGAAAGGTCATCAAGTCCAACCCCCTGCCTTCACTAGCAGGACCAAGTACTGATTTTGCCCCAAATCCCTAAGTGGCCCCCTCAAGGATTGAACTCACAACCCTGGGTTTATCAGGCCAATGCTCAAACCACTGAGCTATCCCTCCCCCGATCTGTGAACTGGACATAACCAGGAGATGAGCAAACAATGCCCTGTCTGTGGTTAGCTCTGTAATACTCCTTGCCACTATCACACTGACATTTTTCTCCATATTCCACTGGAGCCCACAGAGTGATGGAGCCTTGGTGAATTCTTTGGGTTTTAATACTTCATACAAGTCACGGCCCAAAGTATCTATTTGACGGACATATTTAGCTATAACTGAAGACTGTTTTTGTCATGATATTGATGAGCTTCACTCTGTCATATGCAAATGGGTTGCCAGTGTGAGTAAGCTCATCCTGTAGCCATAAAACTGTCCCGTCTTGGCATTTAACAGCACCTAATGAGTTTCAGTGGTGCTTGGTTACTTCTGGGGAAGTCATCCCAGCCATGCTTAATGTTCCGTTTAAAATTCGATGGAGTTCTGGGTCGTCATAAAAACCTGAAAAAAGCATTTGGATGCTGTGTTATGCCCACCAACCACTCCCCACCAACTTTCACTGCTCTGTTTGTGTGTTCAGGGCTTCATCTGAACCAAGTGCACAGAAGCTGAACTGGTGACCTTTTAACATCCCAGTGTCAGGCTAACACTTTTCTATACCTCATTGCAAGGTACCATGCAATCATCACAGAATAGTTGGTTAAATCTAAAGCAAAAAAGGATTTCACGAAGTCTTCCAGTGCTGCAAGGTGCAAATTCCAATTAGCAGTCTTGACAGAACAAATAAAGAGCAGCAAAAACTCAACTAACTCCATGAATCACCGCACCATTCTGAAAGTTGACTTTGTCACCAATTCAACCTCACAGAATTGCTTAATCCTTCCTGTGATATTCCAGCCCTCCATCGTGCACAATAGGCCATTGAGAGTGGAATGTACACTGATGTGTGGAACTGGTCTCACAAGTCCTGTACCAAATTGGGAAATGACTTCAAATACATCAGTATGTCTACACTACCTGCCAGATTGGCATGCAGCAATCGATCCAGCGGGGATCGATTTATCGCGTCTAGTCTAGACGCAATAAATAGATCTCCGAGCGCTCTCCCATCGACTCCTGTACTCCAGCTCGGCGAGAGGCACAGGCGGAGTCGACGGGGGAGCGGCAGCAGTCAACTTCCCGCAGTGAAGACACCGTTATTCACGTACCTGAAGTTGCATAACTTAGATCGATTCCCCCCCCCCAGTGTAGACCAGGGCAAAGACAACATAGCTAATCACTTTATATAATCATCTAATTGAGTTATCTATTGTTGCGGTTAACTCATATGCAGTCAAGGTGTCATGAATAGATTTAAGTTGTAGGTATAGGAATAAATCAGATAGTATTATAGGGGTATAGGGCTGACAAGCATTTATGCGTGATGAGTGTTTACTAGGTATATAAGCGAAATAAGGTTGTAATGCAAGGTCTGCAGACTGAGGCCTGTAAGACTTCAGTTTAGCCACATTAGGCCTTAGGTCTAAGAAGTAGGGTTGCCAACTTTCTACTGGCACAAAACCAAACACCCTATCTCTGCCCCTTTCCCAAGGCCCTGCCCCCTTTCCCACCCCTTCCCAGAGGCCCCACCCCCCACTCACTACATTCCCCCTCCCTCGGTGGCTCACTTTCCCCCACCGTCACTCACTTTCAGTGGGCTGGGGCAGGGGGTTGGGGTGTGGGAGAGGGTGACGGCTCTAAATGGGGGTGCAGGCTCTAAATGGGGCAAAAAAATAGGAGTTCAGGGTGTGGGAGGGGGCTCAGGGCTGGGGTAGGGAGTTGGTGTGTGGGAGGGATGAGAGCTCTGGGCTGGGGCCAGGGATGAGGGGCTTGAGGTGCAGGAGGGGGCTCAGAGCTAGGGCAGAGGGTTGGGGTGCAGGGGGGGTGAGGGCTCTGGCTGGGGGTGCGGACTCTGGGATGGGGCCGAGGATGAGGGGTTTGGGGTGCAGGCTGCCCCGGGGCTGTGGCAGGGAGAGAGGACTCCCCCCAGCCTTCTCTCACTGCAGCAGCCCAGGGCTAGGGGAGAGCACCTCTCCCCAGCGCAGCAGCTCCAGCAGGGCTGGGGCTGGGGAAGAGGCTCCTGTCCCCGGCCGCGGCAGCTCCCAGTTAAGGGTCAGCGATAAGCACTCATCATTTAGGAGTTAGTCGTAAATGCTCAATGTTCAGGGGTTATTGTTCATGGCTGAGGGTTCATGGTGAGGGTTTAGCTACATGTTCCGGCATCAATGGCAGGGTTTAGGAGAGCCCTACTCCTAAAACAGACAACAAGGAGTTGTGTTAGGAAATAAAAAATGACCAGTCTGGGTCTGACACACCAGTTTCCACATGCCAACCCCAATGGATCAGTGCCATGGACTTGGCATGGGTCTAACATTTACCAGACTGTGAGAAGAAGAGCACACAGCAGGGATGGGAGTTGAAGCCAGACTGCCCTGACGAGAGGTGTTGCCTGAGATGCAGCTGTTGGGAGGGTACCACAGCCTGGGCAATGAAGGAGAAAGGACACGGTGACCCAAACTCTCAAATATCACAGGGTAGATATCCAAAACAACAGGATTCCCACCCACTCCTGCTACAGGAGCCAAGCAACCTGCACATCAGCCCTCAGGGCATGACACTTCCGCAGCAGCATCTGGACCCTTACACAAAAAGAAATCCCATCTCCTGTTCCCATCCTCTTAGGCTGTGGCCTATTAGCAGGAGCCAAGGTAATCGCCCTACCAGTCATAGTAATCCTACTGGAGGAGGACCTTAAAGAGGAAGCCTAGCGTCATGGGTGGATGGCTAACCCAGGGAGAGCGCTGCTGCTGGCCTTTCAGAATGGATCCCTACATGGAAGCCACACTGCAGAAGGGAGGGGGCAGCTTTGCTGAGCAAAGCCACCAGCACCTGCCTCTCCACCCTGTCCATTTCCCAGCAGTGAGCTGGTACAGGCCTTACATGCTTTCCCACCCTAGTGTGGGGGAGGGTAAGTAGCCCTAGATCCCCAAATGCAGTACCTCACTGGAAGTCACCTTCAGACATCTTTCCCTGCCTCTAGGACAGGCCTGCACAACTCGTAAAGCGGTGAGGGCCATATTACTCCAAAGAAAACAGCTGAGGGCCAAAACCCCCCAGCCCCGCTGAACACCCCCCCCCCCAGCACCGCGCAGCCCCCCGAAACACAACACCCTCCCGCCCCACAGAAACAACCCCCCCAGCACCACTGAAACACTCCCCCCAGCGCCTCCCGCCCCACAGAAACAAACCCTCCTTCCCCTGCAGGCCACAGTGAGCCCACCTACTCACCCCACGCGGGCCGCACAATGAGCCCACGCGGGCCGCATGTTGTGCAGGCCTGCTCTAGGAGATGGACAGGAAATGCCCATGTAGGGCTCAAGTGCAGTAAGAAGACACATAAGGGTCCCTACCTGACTACATAGAACAGAGAAGGTGATGCAGCTGCTGACTAGTACATCTCTGCTGCCACCTGCTTCATGTCCTGCTCACACCATCTTAACAGCTGGGAGAAACAAGATATGCATGCTAAGTGGACAGACCTACACAGGGTCATGCATGGCTCCTGGGCCAGAGACTGCCTCTCCCAGCAGAGAGTGTTAGTCCCCAGCAACCCTTCCCCTGAGTCATGAAAGACAAGAATGACCAGTGTGCACATCCAGCCTGGGAAGCAGGCACATATGCCTGTCCACCACAGGTGCCAGGTCTCTACCACCTCCCCCTGCAAGGGTCTGCACACTGGGTCCCATTCCCTGTAAATGGCGTCTTGGTGCTCTTGGTGCACCAAGCACTTAATACATAACTTCAGAGAAGCAGGCAGCTCCTGTCAACTCCAGATCACGCCCACTAGACTAGAGGCGACAGCAAGTCACTTCCTTCCATCCCAGTAAATCTGTACCCAACATGACCCATCTATGCACAGAGCCATTGACACCACGTCTGCATCCCCACAGGTCTCTCCCAGCAGAGCCACAGCTACGGCCCTGCAGAGAGACACGTACTCCTGCCCATGTCCTGTGAAAGGAAACAGTAGGCAAGGAGAGTGTGTTGGCCAACACATTAGAGACAAGATAGAGGAGGAAGGAGGGAAATAAACTCAACACGTGTGGACACTCCCCAGGATCCAGCTCTCCAGCGGGAAAGACATTACTACCTGTCCTGTGGCACAACAGGCCTTATGATAGGGAAGTTATCTTCCTACACAGTTACAGCTAATCAGGAGCCTTTTCTTAGAAACCCTGACTGTAACAGGGTTAGCTGCCTCCCAAGCCCAGCCTCAGTTTCTCTTTTTGCTCCAGGCCCTTTAACAAGTCCACACAAGTCAGATAATCAAAGCATTCCCCTTCTGGGGTCCATTTTAATAAAACCTGCCTTGAGTCTTCACCTCAGTTCCAAGCTGAGCACAGCCCCTCATCCCTGAGTATCTGCCTTTCCTAGAGTTCAAACACACTCCTCTTTCCTTGAGTCAAGGGTCCCCACCCCAGCCCTCATTCCCAGAGCTAGGTTCAGTTAACCCTCTCTCATCTTGTACCTGGAGCTTGCCTTCCCTGAGATGGGTTCATTCCTTTTCTCCCTACAGGAGTCATTCTTGCTCCTTGCAGCACACACCTGCAGCTATTTCCTCATCCCAGCTACAGCTTCTCAGGCATCTGACCTACCTGGCCCTTCTAGCCCTACTTAGCTGAAGTTAGGCTCTTTTCCCTAGGGACTACCCCAGGAACCTGTTCCTTACCTCCTGAGTGCTGTCCTGAGTTAATCACGTGACCTTCTTGATTATAATAATGTGGAGCCTCCCTGGAAGTTATTATTGGGGAAATAAATAATTACCAAAAATACCCAATGTCTTCACTTTCATTTCAAGTGTTACTTTCCACATTATTATCCCGATTCACAAGGATTTTTGGTTGCTTTATTTATATATTTACTATGAAATAAGTGATTTTTATGTCCTTACATAGTATTTGTAAGCCTTGCCATCGGGATAAGGCTACTGAACTAGAATGGTAAACAGTGTGTGACGTCCTGTACCTCGGAGGGACACCTTACACATCCATGTTCATCTTTATAAAATGATTGTGTGGTATCCAATGCAAAGTTTGTCATGTTGGGTGTCTTCAGAAGGCCCATGATGCACTGAGCATGGTTGTTATAGTAATTGTTACAGTAATGTTATAGTGAGGTTATAGGTTATAATTTCATGTATATAGTTATGAAGCTGAAAATGTAACCTCATGGCTTAAAGCAAGCCCATGCAAAAACTCTCCAAGAACAGAGAGGCAGTTCACACCTCGTCAGGGCATGGATGGGACAAATCCAGCCCAGCTTCACAGGAACAATGGACACTGGCTTAGGCAGCAACAAAAGAATCTGTTAGACCCTTGAGGGAGTCACCCCTTTCGTTTGAGACTGCGATGAGGTAATGCTCACCTGACTCTGAAGGGGGGGGGGGGGCAAAGCCAAGAGGAAAGGAAGGACATGATAAAAGGGAGAGACATTTTGCCATGCTCTCTCTCTTCCACCTACATCTACAAACACCACCACCACCAAGCAACTGAAACCCTGATCAAAGGGGAGAGCCTGACTGAAAAGCCAGCCTGTGGTGAGAAGTATCTAAGTTTTTAAGGACATTGAAAGTGTTACGATCAGCTTAGAATGTGTTTTGCTTTTATTTCATTTGACCAAATCTGACTTGTTATGCTTTGACTTATAATCACTTAAATCTACCTGTATAATTAATAAATCTGTTTGTTTATTCTACCTGAAGCAGTGCATTTGGATTGCAGTGTGTCAGAAGCTTCCCTTGGGATAACAAGCCTGGTACATATCAATTTCTTTGTTAAATTGACAAACTTATATAAGTTTGCAGCGTCCAGTAGGCATAACTGGATGCTGCAAGACGGAGGTTCCTAGGGTTGTTTCTGAGATCGGAGATATTGGCTAGTGTCATTCGCTTGCAAGTAGCTGGGAGCAGTTTACATGCCAGAGGCTGTGCGTGAACAGCCCAGGAGTGGGGGTTCTCACGTAAGGCTGGCTCCCAGAGTCAAGGATTGGAGAGGCCTAGCAGATCACTGGTTCAGATAACACCAGCAGGGAACATCACACAGGGTGAGGCAGTGAAGTAGCTGTCTACTCCATAAAGCCCCCATCGCACACACCACGTACTAGGAAATGGCTATGGGGAAAAAATCCTGTGCTTGTTTCCCCATCTGTAATATGGGGATGATGACATATTCCTTCCTTTTAATTAGTGAATGAAAAGCCCTGCCTAGGAGCTAATCAAGCTATTCTGATGATGTTAACACACCACCCCAGTTTTCACACACATGCCTTTGAAGGCTACTTGTCATGGTGCAGTTAGAAGCATCAAATACTAATTAACATTTACTGGAAAACGTGTTTGCATTGCAGACTTTCAATTCAGTGATTCCAAAAAGCTCTGATCTATAAAGTCAGAACTCTGTCCTTTATTTTACTGGACCAGTAAAGGGTTTGGCCCTGCTGATGCACACACTGGTACGCGTGAGCAGTGCCATACCCACACATGCAATTGCTGGGCGTTTCCGGACCCAGGACTGTCGCCAGAAGCTGGGAAACATGCAGAGAACAGCCTTAAAGCTGTTCACATGGTATCGTTACCAGGGGACTGCTGGGGCGACACTCTGGGGAGTGACTCTGTCCCCCTGGCTGGAGCCTGCAAAACCCCAAATAACCTGAAACCACCGCCGGAAACAACAACGCGGGCATAGGGTGCGGACTACACAACTCCCGTGATGCACCGGGGGATGGGGGGGGGACTGCAACTCCCGTGATGCATTTCAGCACGATGCTCTAACTGACAGGAGATATCGCACCTTAATCTGTTCTTCTCATGTATAACTTACGGTGCAACAAACAGGGTCAGGGCGGGCGCCGCCTGCTCCTCCGACCTTGTTTGATGGCGGCACCACCTGCACAGGCCGCAGCCTGTCACGGCGACCTCCATCTCCCAGTCTACTGACCGGAAGCGAAATTGACTTAGTACGTGCTCTAATAGGCTCCCACTGGGAACAGTGACCGGAAGTTTCCCAGGTAAGCGCTCTAATTGCGTCCCACTGGGAACAACGACTGGAAGTTTATTTGCCTCAGTAAGTGCTCAACTTGCCCTGGTTCTGCGACTGGGGGAGCTGTGGGAGACTCGGGGGTAGAAGCGGGAGGAGATGGATGGGATTAAGAATGGGGGCACCTGGCGAGGATTGACAGTGGATTGGGGTGGGGGGGGTGGTCCGGGAGGGTTGGGGCCTGGAGTTTCCTGCGGCGGTGCAGCAAGCTGGAGGCACAACTGCCGTGGTGCACTGGGCAGACTCGAGCAGGGACACCACACACACCGCAACTGGTGGGAGATGGAGGCCGGGGACACTACACTACATCTCCCACAATGCACTGCTCAGCTCCATTTGTAGAGGGGACAACCTGGCGCTTCCCAGCAGAGCCACAGCTACGGCCCTGCAGAGAGACACGTATAGCCTGCACACGCAGCAGAGAGATATGCACACGTGTCCCGAGTACCACACACACAGGCACACATGTATAGTGTGCACCACGTACACACACTAGAACGATTTGCACGTGTGTATAGCATGCACCACACACCCAAGAGAGAGATGCACACGTGTGTAGTGTGCAACACAGTTCAAAGATATGCGTACCTGTATAGGATGCACCACACACACTCAGTACAGATTTCAGAGTAGCAGCCATGTTAGTCTGTATCCGCAAAAAGAACAGGAGTACTTGTGGCACCTTAGAGACTAATTTTATTAGAGCATAAGCTTTCGTGGGCATGAAAGCTTATGCTCTAATAAATTTGTTAGTCTCTAAGGTGCCACAAGTACTCAGTACAGAGATATGCATGCTTGTATAGCAGGGATCAGCAACCTTTCAGAAGTGGTGTGCCAAGTCTTCATTTATTCACTCTAATTTAAGGTTTTGCATGCCAGTAATACATTTTAACGTTTTTAGAAGGTCTCTTTCTATAAGTCTATAATATATAACTAAACTATTGTTGTAGGTAAAGTAAATAAGGTTTTTAATATGTTTAAGAAGCTTCATTTAAAATTAAATTAAAATGCAGAGCCCCCCGGACCGATGCCCAGGACCCAGGCAGTGTGAGTGCCAGGGAAAATCAGCTTGCGTGCTGCAGGTTGCCTACCCCTGCTTGTATACAGGGCCGCCCGGGGGGGGGGGGGCAAGTGGAGCAATTTGCCCCGGGCCCCGCAGGGGCCCCCACGAGAGTTTTCAGGGGCCCCCACGAG